>NC_090943.1:156731763-166731763 GCF_040807025.1 Struthio camelus
CTTTAAGCTGTCAGTTATTCACTAAGCCCAGTTGCATTTGTCTGCAGCCCCTACTCAGGCTGTGAGCACAACTCTGCTAGCTGCAACCACTTAGTAATTCATCTTTTGCAGGTTATTGTGTTAGCCCTGCCAGTTGTCATGATTATCGTTAGGTTCGTTTCAGGATTTAATGAGGGAATTTTTGGATCCTGAGGAATGTGATGAACCTACAAACCATTGCTTTTTATCAACTAGTTATTACTTCACTGTATAAAAGCTGTAGAAGCTTATTATGTAAGTATTTTTCAGCTAAATTAATAAACTTCAAATGTCACACCAGCTGAATACTGGATATGCTTAAAAAAATTAAGTTATTAATACTGAAAAAAGAGCTGTTTGCATAGCAACTACTACTGATGTACATTAAGAATTTGAAAGTCAGCAACTCGTTCCCACGTCTCCACAGATACAGAAGTTGAAACCATTTTTTAAAAAAGTATAAACATTTCCAGGTACTAAATTATAATGACACTAAAGACATTTGCTGCCATCAAAGTCTGAACAGTAACCCTTCCCAGATCATTAAAGAAAATGTGAAGTATTTCTACACTTTAAGACTGTCTACATGCAAAACCTGACTCTGGAAACGGCCCGTCAGAGCAGAAGGATGGTGCCTCCTTAGGGATTTTCCTTTCCTTTCTTCACACTAAAATTTCCTCACCAGTAATAGCTGTATGCCATGATGGGTGCTGTTAGGACTCACAGCCTTCTACTACGTTACTACCGTAGAGGTTGCAGAAAGATGCACGGAATAGATTTAATGTCTTCCTATGCAAAGCTACAAAATCCTGTTCTGATATAGAAGAGCAGGAGGAGACAGACTGCTTGCTTGAATAAAAAAACCAATAGGTCCTACCAGAGATTGAAAATTGCATTTAACTGATGCTTGGACACTCTTAAATAACACAGTGATGAATACACAACAATTGACTAGACTAGACCTGGATAAGCAGAATGAACATTTAATTTGGAAAGAAAGTTCATCCTTTTATTTTCAGTATCTATGATTACAATTTTAGTGAATTTATAGCCATCCATCTGAGATGATGGATAATTCTGGGAAATATCATTTTGCCATTTATTTTGCCTGTCGCTTTGGGAGAGAGCTGTTACAGGGTTGCAGCCAACTCGGATGTTTATTTCCTTTGAGAGGTAAGGAGAAAAACGTGAAGAAAGAGACAGTGAAGATAAAAAGAGAAACATGTTGGCATCACAGCGACTTCCTGGTTAGATCGATTTGGCAGCAGCCAACAGCAATATCCTTCCATCCAGGCTGCACGAGGGCCCTGCCTCTCTTTGCTTTGTGTTATGGAGATGCCCACATGTTACGTTAAAAAAGCTCATACAAACACCTACCCACACAGACACCCACAGTCCTTCTCCACAGCTGGACCATAATTGCCAACACCTGTTCTCCTAGTTTGGCAGCCAGAAAAATGTCCTAGTTCAATGCACGCTGGCCACGCTTTCCAGCGTCCCCTATCAACTCTGTCCCTCTTTCATTATCACTGGTGCTTACACTTCTGTAATTCTTTGTTTTAAAACAGCTAAGCAATTGAGTACTGCAGAAGGCACTCTACACAAACAGTTGAACTATAAAAACTCTCTCCACTTCACATACTATCATGTAGGTAAAACTTAAAAGCAATTGCCTTAACGTTAGGATTGCCTGTTCCACGGACAGAGCATCTCTCTGGGGTCCATGTGCAGCTTAGGACTGTTTTCCAGACACAAACACCAGGATTTCTGATCAGTAGTGTTAGTCGTTAAATGAAATGTATGTAATAAACATCCCGTTATAACAGAAATGTCAGATTTCAGCTAGTCCCAGGCTTGGGTTATAAGGTAAGACACTTTGTTTCAATGGAAACAAATCAGAACAACGTTGGGTGCACATTGTTTATGTTCAAAGAAATAATAGGATTTTGCAGCAATTCCTACCAACAAAGACAAAAATCTCAGTCTGAAACTGGAATGAAATGGCTTCAGCTAACTTTCCAGACAACATGAGGAAGGTTAAACCATCCAGAGTACTTGGAAAATTATCATCTGCCTGCAACCTCAACCTTTCAGCACAAACTCAAAGGAAAATCAAGACAGGCACCAAGAAACAACCTCTTTCATCACCTGAATCCCATTCGTTTTGATCCATATGCTCTGTGGTTTTCATTGCCTGAAAACCTCTGTTCTGAAAGATCTACAAGCAGACAGAGACAACTGCAATGTTATTGTTCTCCTTAATATTAGCCTTAGAATAAGAAGAAAGAAAATGGAGTCAGAGACAAAGATATCACCGACTTCTTTGTATGCCTAAGGCCCAGAAAAGGCACTGTGTAACCTTTTTTAATTAACAAAGGTAAGCCATTAAAAATAAAATAGGCAAGTAAATCAGTAAGAAACAAAACTCAGATAGGAGAATCTGAATATATGAGGTGGTAGAAATAATTACATTGTAGTATATATCTTAAATATAACAAATATTTAAAGAGTTCTCAAAAAGCAAAAAAAAAAAAAAAACAGATTGGTTACAGCTAATGCAACCGCAAAAGAGTAGATTATTTTGATATATTTCTTAATTGTTTTGTACTTTACAATCTACCTAAGTTGTCTAAAGAGAGTAGAAGACATTTTAAAAATAAAAAATGAGTGATAAAAACCTTAGACAGGCTGCTGTTTTCAGGCGTTCCTCCAGGAGGTTTTTTTCTCTCTTTTTTTAACATTGTCAATTAGAAATGAATGCAACACAAAATCCACTCTGCAATTCCAAATCTTTTGAAAACTGACATTACAATGTGAAAAGAATAAATGCTGTTGCTGTTACATCAATGTCTTTTCAAAATTTTTCCCACCATTATCTTGAAAGCTTTAAATGACTGTCTTTAGGAAAAGAGAGATGAAAGGTATTTTTAAATGCAGCAAATGGATGGGATTTTGAACCCTAATATATGAGCCGTATGTTATAAATATTGTGGGCTAAAATGAGCATCCAGAGCTTCCCAGTGTATCTACATACGGTGCTTGTTTTAGTACTTAAGAGTTTAGGAGCGTCCAAAGACTCAGATAAGATATAAGAGGAGAGGAGGCCATTCTCCTACCCATTGGCATCCTGTGGCTGTGCAAAGGGCAGAGCAGCCAAGCTCTGCTACATATTACTCTGAAAATATCCCACAAGCAGTACATAAGGCCCATATTTTGGTCAAATCTATTCTAGATACATGCGAGTACAGAATTAGACCAGTGGAAATTAACTAAAGAGTTACAGATGGCCCTGTATATAAAGCAGTACAATATAAGAGAGACCATCTGGAAATATGTTTTGTCCTTAACCATTTTTTTTTAAACTTCTTTCTACTTTCCTTTTCTAGTTGCAATTTTTCGTTGTGAAATAAAAATGTGTTTGTTCTGATTTCCAAAAAAAAAAAAAAAAAAAAAAGATTTGAGCAATACACCTGCCAAGTCAGGAATCTGAAGTAGAGGTGAGGGCTAAATTTTGAGGAAGTCAGTGTTTTAAGCATCAAAATTATGTGGTGAGCATAAGATACGTGGTAAGCATTTCAGAGATGCAGCCAGACCGAACCGCTTATGACTTTCTTTGGGTTATTGCAAAAAATACATATTTAGCAAAGAACTGCTCCACAAACAAGCAGATACTCTACAAGTGCGACACATCCCCTTGAAATGAACAGCACGATAGTACCTTTGCAACTAAGAGTCAAGACATAGTGGGGTAAAAATCAGGCAGTGGCTAGTTAAGAGTTACTCACGTTCTAGTCAAACAGAAATTTCTGATCCCAAGTCTGTCAGCCCCAGGGTGCCCTTCTTCAAGCGTCACATTAGCTGATTTCAAACATGTCTTCACATATTTTAAGGATCTTCAGTGGTATGATATTTTAAACTAACAGTAAAACTATTTAATTAGATTTCACTTTTAGAGGAATGCCCTGCGATGAAATGTTGTAGCAACTTTTTCCTATCCTGAAGTAGGGGGAGTAAGTCCCTTTAGCATAAATGTCCCGTTAGCGACACTGTATGTGGTGTGTTTTAGATTATATTTCCAGGCTAGCATGTTACGGCCCTGGACAAATAAAACCAAAATAAATTATATCCATCTTTCCATAAATTCCATTATAGCTTAATTGTAAGAATTTTTCTCCTCTTTCTTTCTTTCTTTTTTTTTTCAATTTGGCATTTTTAAATATCCAAATTGCTTGCATGTGCTTCTTCCCTTCTCCTCCCGTCTCCCCCTTGAGCTGAGGGAGGCTGGCAATTTGTCATTTTGATAAAAGAAGAGGGGAGCAACTCAGAGCTCTACATTTTTTCAGGGTTAGTACCTGCAGCTCATGGTAAACAGTATCATATATGTAATGCCAAAATTATACATGGCAGATTTCTTATGTCCTTATGCATTGTGCTTATTTTCACGTTTATCCACCAACAACGTAACATGTAGCTAGGCCACAGTGTGCTCTTCAGTATCAACAAATAGCATACATATATTTTTTTTATCACATGGGACAAACCGTGTAGTATTAACAGCGTTATTTGTTGGATTTGGTGAGACACGCATGCTGCTAGTATATCAGGTCAAGTGCTCTGTAACCTGCTTATCAGCAGTTACCACTAGATACAATTTAAGAGAACAATTCAAAAATGGTTTTGATTGATTGCAACAAACTGGCAGTGTAATTGCACTCAAGCCATTAGGAATCCAATTGAACCCTGATCGAGTACTTCATTACTCCTGCTCTTTTCACAAGGGCACACCATCCCAAGTAATATTTTATATGTTATAAAAGGTTAGGTTTGAAAAATTAGCATTACAAATGTCACATTTACTTCCAGCTGGAAATGTGCAACAATGTGTGACAATACTGAATAAAATGTTGAAACATGTTTTCCTTTTGTTTTACTTTACTCATTTTTGTAATACAACACTGGTTACTGGAAAATGCCTTACAGCTTTATTCAAAACACATGTTCAAAGATCTGAATGAAAAAAGCTTTGACTCTCTCTGGAACATCTAACCGATATATCATTTGTGTGCTTTAAATTTTTTTCTTACTGTCAAGAACACTTTTATGTCTTTAAGATTTATTTAAACTAGTTTATTATATAATGAAGCTTGTCAGATCATAAGAACAAAGTCAAACAATATGCTCTATATCAAAGTATAACATTTAACATATAGATTTAAGTATACATATCAAGTACAATGCAATCAAGCAGAGTTTAATCTGAAAATGCAAATGGTTCAGATTATTAAAGCCACATCTGCCCTTTGAAGCATAACTTAGGCTGTTTATCAAAAAACTATGTGTAATTATATTATTCCCTCCCACCAAACATATTTTAGCCATGGATTTCTTAGTTTGAAAACCTTTAGGTTTAACCCCAAGGCCAAAATTTCACAGCCTAAACCACTAAGTAAAATATAAACACAAATATAAAGTTGAAAATGTATGTAATCACTTCTAGTCGAGAATCTATTACGTTAGGACAGTCGTTTTGACTACATTAATCTAATGGTGATAACAGACTTGCATAAACCACCAAGTATTAAATCTGAGTTTTCATATTTCTTTTTATGTGTTTGTAAATATACACTGCTTCATCAAATCCTGCTACTGTGCATAAGCCTATCTGAGGTAATACCAAAGTGGGACTCAAGTTTCTTCTACTTTGAATGACAGTATCGATTTTAAACATATCTTCTCTGATGCTCGAGTGGTACACTACCAAAATTTATAATACAACTTTCCTATTAAAAAAAATAAAACTATTTCTTAGAGTGCCTCCGTTAAGAGGGTAGAGAGTATAGAATTCATTTTAAAATACTACTGTAAAGATTTGACTTATTTGGAAATTGAAACATTTTGTGTACTAACTGAGTCAAATGTAAATTCTTGCAAAGATCAACAAGAGATTTTCTACACTGTAAACAGCATATAACTGCAGATTTAATTTCTGAATTAAAAATAAAACTTGCCATGCAAGTGATCCATTAATCCTGTCTTAAAAGCACGGGAAATGCTTATCAATGGGGATCTATACTGCTATGTTACTACGCGCTGATCTAGCAACTGTGCGTAGAGTAGTAATAGTTCTCATTACATGCAAAACCACAAGTGAAACATTCGTGCTTTAAGATACATTAAAAATGCCTCCTTCTGCACAAAAGAAGGAGTTTTTATGAGTTCCTGGAAATTTGAGTGTTATATTTAGTTCTTTTGAGTCTAGTAAAAAGCAACATGCTGCCTGCACAGTTGATACTTATTAAAACAAGCGTTTTAAAAGTTAAAATATTACAATGGATATACAGAGAGAAAACATCAACATCTTTAATGTGCTGCATTTAGAAAGCCAGAGGCCACACATTAAAATGTTTGTTTACTCTCGTTACTCAGATGCGCAACTGTCAGTACCAGTGAAAAGGGAGAGGTTCTCGAGCACCCTGCGGATTTTGGGGATCTAGGTTCATAATGCCAATCTATATAAATACACCAAATAAATATCCATCGAGCAGGCAAATGTGTAACAAAGTAAAGGTGTTAATTTAATTATGATTTGCCCCCTCTCCCCTGTCCTGTACAAAGAAGCACCATTGCCTACCACGAAATGCTGACCTGGAAAGATCGGGATACAGTACAGCCGGGCAGGACAGGAGGGCAGGACGATGCCACTCCTCTCTCCAGCAACATTTCTACTTTCATTTAGGGAGAAAGAAGAGTTTGGAAGAGGAAGCAAAGCAGCACTAAAAAAAAACATTACTTCATCATATCATTTGGTTGGCTATTTTTAAATGCATATATAGTCCCACTAAGCAAATGGAGTAACTTCTAAAACAGACACCGATAGTTATTCTTTTTCACAACACAGACATTGTTTGACGGATTTACACACCACGGGTGGCTTACTGGATAAATAATAGAAAAACAAGTACAGTATTATAGTGTCTATTTATAGAGCTATTTTGGGATGCTGAAAGGAACAACAAAGATTTTAGATGTTTTTACACTATTGTAATACATTAAAAAAAAATGCAACTGGTCAAAATTATCCCAACTAAAACAAGACATGCTCCAGATAAGCAAAATAAAAAAGCATAACAAGTGGTACAATTAGCCACCCACAGTCTTCAGGCCTACACTCTTAGGAAGTGTTACTGAAAGCTAGGTAAGGTTCACAGCAGGCTCAGAAGGTTAACAAATCAGGCTCTGGTGGGCCAAGATAGATCCCAGAGACAGCATCTTCTTAACCATTTATATCAGTTACATTATAATAAACTGTTCCGCATGAGGATAATAAATGTTACCCCGGCGACAGACTCATGGACAACCATTCTGCTAAAATAAACAATGTTAGGACAAAGGGAGTTTGAGTTTGGTGGAGGAGGACAGAAAGACTAATGTTACAATCCCACCCCAGGATTTCCTTGATTTTGTAGGCTTAGGTCTCAGTCTGAACGTCTTTTAACACTTTTTTATACATAAGATTTGTGCTTTTTCATTCAAATCAAATAAACATTTGCATGTTAAAATGTAATCAGAAGCACTTACATCTACTGCAATATATCTGTGAATGTAAAAACGAATCACTTGGTCCAGATCCAAAGAAGGTCTTAGGCATGTAAAATACGATTTAGGATATCCTGAGGTGCCTAAATCCAAAATTGAGCCACATAACCCTTGCTTAGCAGCCATTTAACCTCAGAAACCAGCTTTATTTTGGACCTGTAAGTACCCTAGCTGCATGAAGTTCTCCGTTTTGTCATTAGCAGAACTACCTGTCCCTCAAAAGCTAAATGCCTTTCTCCTGCCTAAGCTCAGCAAGAATCTGGAAAGCAGGCAAATCATACTGGAAATGGCTCTTGAAAAGAGACTGAGTGTAGAAAAGTTTCATAGCAACTGGGACAACATCCACTTGGAGACAAGTGTGGTGATATCTCCCTTTCCTGTTACTTAGGTCTTACAACACTTGCAGAATAAATAGAAGAGAGAGATTCTAGATCTTCACCCACAGCCAAGCTATGAATTCAGTAATAAATGCAAGAATCAAGGGTCAGAAAAAACAAGAAGGAGCTTGATTCTGGAGCTCAGCATCTGGCTTAAGAGTGCCAGCTCCTGGGCTTTCTCCTAGAGCAACTTCTGCTCAACAACTGTTATGACCAACCATGTTAAGCAGAAATTCTCATTCTTGTTTCCCAAATGCCAGATTGCACTCTTCTTTTTGTGCCGAGGACATTAGAGAAATTATTTTAAAAAATTGCTCCCCAGACTGCTCTTCAGGGATTTCACTTCTCCATTTTAATAAGCCCCCTTTGAGCAGATCCTTCTGTCGTCTCCTTTTGAGCCAGAAAATGTCATCTTTTAATTGCTCATAGTAATTCCAAGAGAAAATCTATAACATGCTTCAACTATTCAATGACTTCTTGCACCCCAAATCAACTATAAGATCAATAATTCAGAAGATAATGCTTTTCATCCTGCCTGTAGGTAAGTAATCATGCACACTTAGTACTTCAGCATGTCCTTTCCTCTGCTGACGATGAACTCATCGCCAGCTCAAGAACAGAGGAAGGTTATTAAAACACTGGAAAACTGGGCACAATCAGCATCCAAAAACGGCCACTCAAAGCACCTCTGGGATAAAAAGAGGCTTCCTTCTGCAGAAATTCCCAGATTCCACATTTCCTTCTTAGATTTTTAAAGTAAAGAACTTCAATAACTTGAGTTTATAAAGATGGCACACAAATAAATGGCAGCCTCACCACAAAATGAGAATAAACAATTAATGATGTTATTTGTCTAGTCTCCATCAATTATAGTCAGGCATAAATTCAGAACAGAAATGAGAAGCTGGTTTATAACAAGTTGATTTCCGGAACACTCCTTCAAGCGAGAATAACGGAAACAAAACGTTAAGTTGTAAGTATTTTAAAATACTTACAAGAACTTGATCTTCTTATTAAGAGAACAATGTGACACCCTGTGAGAGTGAGGTACTGAACCTAAGGATGCAGGAGGTCTCTTCCAACCATATGTTGGTCCTGTTACTGGTCCGGACAAATAAGCTGTACATAACAGTTCCCCTCCTCTTCTCCAAGAAATACCTACCTTGATTGTGATTTTGCTGTGAACCTTAGACTTTCTGCAAAATTGTCAGTAGCCTAATTCCTGGGGAAGGTAGACCCAAATAGTAAACTGAATTAGAGATGCAATTATAGCATAACACCGCACCTGGCTTCCTTCTAAAATATATGGATTTGTTGTGCTGAAGAAGCCTATATGGGAAAACCACAGTCTTGTTATCAGAAAAAATTAACCGAAAAGCCAGACTGGACAAAAATCTAATTGTCAAGATGAGCCTGTCTGCAGCGGCCCAAGTTTCTCACTTGCAGTTGCATAACAGGCTTTTTGGGTTGCAGTACTCTTGGCAGCCTGAGCAAGAACAGAGACTGTTCAAGTTACACAACTGAAACGTCATTAGTGGCTTCTGAAGAGTGTGCCCAGAGCTGCCCGAGTAAGTTAGCATTATCCTAAAACATAAGCTGCTAGTTACAATCTTCCCTGTTGTGTACACAACTCATAATCATATCGCTGTTTCTCATCCAAGGAATACCAGCGAGCTGTGAGAGTGCTGCCTTTCCTTCCTAGCCACAAGCCCATATACAGCCCCATGTGTCTGCCGAATTGCTTACACCTTTCAAGAGCTGAAGGCCTGAAAAAAGCATTTATCATTCATTTTTATTTTTCATTTTTAGCTGAGTCCAGAGCCTTTTTCCAAAGACACTTACTCTAGAGCAAAGCTGAAGCTGAGTCAGTAACTACTCCTTTTGACCGAGCAACTTATTCTCTTTATTGCCCTGTGAGGGGCACAACTCTTGATTTCTTTTAGTTCTTCACTAACTTTAAGATCAGACCTTTAGCTTCCTCATTGTGTTTACTTTCTCATTTGCTGCTTTCTCTCTTTTGCCGTACTGATCAACTTTCATCATACCTATTTGTCCTAAGATATCAAACTTAAACCACACACCTTAAAATCTGCTAAAACCATCTATCCAAACACCCATTCAGTTTTTATTAGACGTACTGTCAAGCAGCGATTTACTGAGCAAGAGGATGCTGTTGTCTAAAGTATTCTACTAACAATGAGTATGAAGAATTACAAACTGATACTCGCAACCCTGTTTCTTCACTGTTTTATTATCAAGTATGTAAAATCTTTCTTTCTTCTTTAATAGAGCATTACTCTTTTCCCATTCTGCAGTAGGATATATGGGAGGTATAATAGCACCTAGTGGTCAGTTACAAGCTAGTATTTAACAAAAAAATCAATTGCTGTGTGAACTACAACATTAAGTAAAGTCCCCAGCTAGAATTGGCACTCTGTTGTTTTGGGTACTGTCCAAAAAACTGAATTAAAAGTCTTAAAAAATCTTCTTTGGTCACCTCTTTTTTCCCTCCCCCCCCCCCTTTTTTTTTTTTTTCTTTTTTAGCTGCAGCAGCTCATCCCTAGGGAGGAATTATATAATATATGAGATCAAAACACCAAATTATTTTTAACAATGCAAAATTTCAAACTTCATCTTGACTTTTCTCAAAAAGTCCTCCTGTTAACAGGGTCTTTGTCTAGGCATGTGCCCTTTAAAGCATCTAAGGGTCTTAACAGCCTGAGGACAGGATTTTTTCTATCAACTTTAATCATGGTTGTACAGTATTAAAGAAAAATAGAAGGTGTCTAAGCTATGAAGAATACAGAGATGACAAGTGAAGTTAAACATGTAGCACTGGTACGAGCATCTGTGAGATGTCTCACATTCTTGCTGCCAGTGCATGAGCTCGCTTTCGGACTTGTCTCCTCGGTTGAGATGGCTGTATTGTTTGAATTCACCCTTAGTTTGGGAGTTAAGGCTACCCTTTCCCACTCTCCTGGAAATTAATAACTTAGAACTATTCCAAAAACATCAAGCAATGTTTTGATCAAGTAGCTGGGCTTTTTCAAAATTCAGCTTTGAAGGGTCTGGTCTCATAGAATCATTTTCAGGCAAGAAGCGGCTGCCACATTGGGAAAGCCAGCCCCTTTTAAGTGTCTCAGAGAAGGCAACCCAAACTGAAGGCACTCAAAATGCCAAGATTTCGTATTTACTTTATTTATTTATTTATTTATGTATCTTGCTTTGTTTTGTTTTGTTTTGCTTTGTTTTTCCTTCCAGATTGTTTGATCAGAAACACCCTGGCAAATCAAATGCTTTCTGTTACTCCTCTCTTGTCATGTCACTGAAAATCTACATTCTAGAAAGTGAATGCATAAGGCATTTCACTTTGACATTTGTGGTTTCTGAAATCACTGACATAAGGGAAAACATTTTCACTTAAAGTAGTCAAAATGATAACTGACCTTTCACTTATGCTGACCAAATGTATTACGTGCCACTCAATCACTGCTATCTATCACTCTTAATTAGCATCTACACAATAAAATAGCTCAGTTCAGAAGTGTATTAATTACTGCTTTATGACTCTGTTTCCTATTATCCTGGCTGTACAGCAGCAACCATAAAAAGCCTGGCATTTTCCTGCACAAAGGGGCAGTATATGTTATGTGTGATTCATGAAAGTTTCATTAATATTTAAGTTCATGTGGTTTAGAGGAGCAGAAGGGAATAAGCTGTTTGTTCTTACTTCACACCCAGAGGATTTAGGTCAATTTTCAGTACAGTGCAAATCGCACAGCGTGATAGGGCAGAAAATCGGCTCTGTATATATCCTTTCATTCACATTGGGAGCCACAGATCAAAATAAAAACAAGAAAAATATTTGAATTCAGGAATCTCTCTTCAAAATTCAGCGTACCGATACAGAATCCTAATGGAGGATAAATCCAAGAAAAAGTCCTTCCGGTGAATCAACAGCACTTGATAGAAGGCAATCATACACTGTATTCTTTGTATTTAAACTAAGTACTCTTTTCCTTTTTTTAATGACGCTACAATTCAAAGAACAGAGTGATAGTAAAGCAGCATTTGCTAAAATACCTATTGTGACATGTCAGTTGAGACTGTGTGTCTCACACCTAAAGTTCAGAAATATAACTTATCTGAATGAACTGGCTGCAAGCTGAAACTAGAAATAAGGATTTTTTTAAACTTTTATTTCAGAGACCTGGCTGGGGCAAAGTGCACGACTACAATTCAAAGAAAAACCAAAAAGGGCAGAAAGATAAAATGCTGAGAGATATAAAAAGAAAAAAAGAAAACAACTTGGGTAGCAGCAATACCATTTGCAAGCAAATTCTTAAACAGAAAATATCAGGTGTTTGTCCTGCATACATTATTAATACACACATTTAGATTTTGGTGCCTTGGAATGGACCGCTCCAATCTGCAACGGAGCTCTCCTCTGCGGTCCGGCTCAAGTCGCAGAAGGTGCCCGTTGACACCAACAGGCGTGCTGAGCTACGACTGCGCACGCAAGGAAGGCTCACGCTGCCGAGATCAGAGGAGGATACAGCTGCACGTTTCCAGACAACAGAGAAGGGATCGACTGCCTTTGCCAGCTGTCTACTTCACATGCTCTTTTTTTCCAGACGACTCTTCTTTATTATAGAACGTATCATGATATACCCAGTGAATATCAACAATTTAACCAAAGGATTTGATTTTGCAAGTATTAAAGTTTGGCTTTATGAATATGTAGCGGACTTACTGAAAGGAGGGTAAAGGTTTAGAATACAGGAGGACGGTGACTTTCACTGCAAAGTTAAGTCAATTATAATAGAAGTGGATGCCATTTATGCTAGGTCTGCATTATTTTTGCCATTAACTTAGCAAGCACCAATGAAAGTATCAATCTGTTACTATGTTATAGGATAAGATTCAGCAGATTTATAGCCAAGAAAATTCAGGCTACAGAAGAGAGTAGGTTATGCAAGGAATCAGGAGACTCCTACCTCCTGAGATGATAAATCACAAAATGAAATGAAAATCAGCTCCACCTGTCCTGCAGTTTGGAAGAAGAAGAGAAACTGAGTGAAATACTGAAACCGACTTTAGTGAGACTCAGCTTTCCTTATTCATTTTCAGGATTGTCATAGATCCACTGAATTTATGGTTGGAAAGGATATTTTAGATATCTCAAGCCATTAAATTTCAACTGATACTGTTGGACTGAACCTAGTAATTTGCAATTGGCTTTTCTTTTTTTTTTTGAGCTAAAACATTCTTTTCAAAAATATCCAATCTTGATTTTGATAAACCAAGAGACCCCCCCTGGCAGTTTCTCCCTGTGGTTAAACATCCTCCTTTTTAAAAATGCACATCTCTAATCTCTAATATGAATTTATCAGGCTTCAGCTTCTAGATACTGGTTCTCTCTTGCTTTTCTAAGTTGGAAGAAGACTCTTATTAGTGCTTTACTTTTTCTCCTAATGAGGATCCTATATATGGTAATAAAATCACCTCTGAAGTTTTCTATTTTCTATGAGCTAGAAGGGTTCACCTATAAATTTTCCACCAAATGGGCTTTCCCCAGCTTTCAAATAATTATTAGTACTGTATTCTGCATCTCCTCCATTTAATTTCCATTTAATATTCTTTTACTACATCCTGTAGTCCAGGACCGACTTCACTCTTGCTATAAGCAGACACAAAATTATCTCCCTTCTCACAATTACCTTATTTATATAACCAATGATTTAATTAACCGTTCTTTTCCCCTCATCACTACAGTGGCAGCTAATGCTAAATTGTTTACCTATCTTGTCTAAATCCTTTTCAAATTTTTTTCCATTTGGGTCCCAGTTCCCCATTCTGAACGTATGGCCTGCATTATTCTTCCAAGATGTGTAACTTTGTCTTTCACTATATATAAAATATATTAGCTTATTGCATGGTCCCTTGCTGTTTTCCTCATTCAACCCACTACTCGGTCAAGCTTTGTCTCATCTGCAAATGCTGTCAGTAGTAACTTTGCAATTACTTTTGGATGCCCAGTGAAAATGTTTAACAGAATTTGATCTGTAATTAGAATTTGTGGACTCACACCCTAAACACTTCTTTTCAGCTGCGAGCCCTCAGCAAAGACTTTCTGAGATCTGACAGTCAACCAGTCCTCAATTCATTTAAACATGTGTTATTGCTATTTCATAAATCCTAAATATTAATCCAAATATTGTTTATGTTCTAAATCAAATACCCTTAACAAGTGTAAATATGCTGCTTTTGTCTGTGCACATTTTCGAAAGTCTGAAAAATACTTGGTTTAAACATCAAATATACAACCTTAAATAGTCTTCTCTAATTTCTGCACCTCTATGAAAAATAAACTCAGGTGTGACCTAGCCTTCTTCTAACCGGGACATACAAAACTTGAAATGTTACCTTTAGATCATATTCTCCTTAAACTCCAAGTGAGTAATGCTCAGTCAATTGAAAAAGTATTCACCTTCATGAAGTATGAATAAACATTATTGCATCTATACACATGATATAACAAGAGAAGGAAATGTAAAAATACGTATTTTGCAATTCTTCCATCAAGTCTAGATGGTACCACCCTGCACTTTTGATTCAAAAGATACATACACAAATAAAAATCATAAGAGAGAGGTAGTTTTAACAGGAGACAAATCTGAAATCAGCTGTATGTTAAAAGGTTGGAGAAATAATCAAATTACTAAAGAATTCTTTTGTACTGGGTGATTGACAAAGTATAATCTGGGTACAGACAGACTGTCTGCTCCACCATATGTGTGTGTACCTGTTATGTTTTGCTAAACAGTAAGAGCTACTTTCCACTTATCAGAAATAAAAAATCTACTGCGCAAGTCAGTAAATCCTTTATACAGCGTAATAAAAGCCTATTGTGTGATTAAAAAAAAATTGCAAAGTTATTCTCCACTATTTATTGTTCTAAATTTTCCACTATGGCTGTAGATACCTAAAAGCTAGATTCCCATCACATGACAGCCAGAGGAGAAAGCCTTAGATCAATAACCCTACTAATTCAAAATGGATGCATCAATATAATAATCCATATCCTCTCAAATCAGAAGAAATCGACTGATATGAAAAGGAAGTTACTAGTTCCATGTGCAGATGAAACATCACTTAGCTCAGAAAAAACTTCTCATATAGGGTAAGTCTAAAATAATAGATGAACGTCTTCATAAAACTTTTAATCTCACATACAAATATTTCTAAAGTATCTGGTGGTAGAAGGCTCAGAATGTTTGTTTTTTTTTTAATTATTCTTTTTTTCCTCCAAATGCCTCAGCGATTTACTAGTGATTTTTGGCCAATTAATCATTCGTCTATTCAGTGTATAGATTGTTGCTGCTCCTTTTCTAAAGAGCATCTGCTTTATAGAAAATAATACTGAAGATTATTTAAATAATAGACAGTAACTTCAACCTTTACCCAAGATATGACCAGATATGACAAGATATGTAAACCCAGAGGTTTACATGAACTTAGCGCCTGATCCTGTAACCATGTTTGGAGAGGAGCTTACTACTGTGAGCGCTTCTCTTGGTTTCAACATCATAATTCAAGGTCTGTGCTTGGTCAATTCGATCTTTTGGGTGTTGCTCTTTATTTTGCATTGCACAAAAAGAAGTGAATAATTATTTTACACGCCCATACAGCCAACTGAAGTAATATTAGGGTGAAAGAGAAATTGCTATGAGAAATGTTTCACAGATTTTTAGGTGGTATTAATTTGGGTTACATTCTAATTACTAAAACACATTGTAGCACTTGCAAAAGACACAGTTATATCCTCAGAAGAGAAATCTGGTGTGTCAATGGGTAATTCAGGATCTGTCAAGGAGAAACTGGAAGGAAAAGGTCTGCCATTTTCCATCTCTAGTTAATGTCAGGTTCTGCAGCACCACCAGTAGGACAGCTGTGACTATTTTAAGAAAACCCATGGAAATTTCTTCCCTGAAAATGAGTCACTCGGGAGGAAGAGGTGGGAAGGTCTCTAACAAGACTGGCCTTTAAAGGTCTATGTGACAGGGAGCATGTAACTGGCACATTACCATGTTCCTTTTCCATGTATTTCTCTTGCATGCTTATACCCCCAACCCTACAAAGCACATCACTGCACTGACTTCAGTAGGTACGTGTGCTAACTGGACAAATTGGACTCTTGGCAGCTTTAAGAAAAAATTCTTTGGATTGAAATTGGGCCTCAAAACACAATAAAACTGGCAGCAGTAAAAATAGCAGTACTTCTTTTACAGAAATGGCCTGGAAGAACAGACGTAAATTTAAGTCTTCTCTACTTCCAGCTTGTGCAAACACATTACCTGTTAAATCAAAGCCTTCTCGACTACGAAAAGAATACGTCAAAATAATAAATAAATAAATGATAGTAGCAAGGAAATGTTTAATTGGGAACTAGGCAGATGGCTATCTTTTGTAACATGCCTTATCTTGTACACAGTTTCCTCGCTGTTAAACATTTACATGCTTACAGTCACAGGTGGCAGAAATGCCCCTCCCCAACCATCCTGCTAAGTGGGGAAGGTATCGAACACCTCCTTCTTCCTGAGAGTCTCTCTTCTAAGTCCCCACACAAAGGCAAAGAAGGTGTTTTACCTGGGAAAATGTAAATAGGAAAAGAGCTGTTGATGTCAGAATAAACGAATGCCCTGCAGGACCTTTTGAGCCATGTTCAGGCTAGGGCAGCGTTGAAAAAAAGCTTTGAGTTGCCATGCTCTGCAACTGCCCGAGGTGCAACCCGAAGGTGCTGCGTTCATTGGCTAGTGCTCCAGAGAAAATGAAGTTTCTCCATACCTATCTGCCTTGCCAAAATTCTTGGAGGAAAAATTTCTCTGTTTTTCCATATCTAGAGATTAGATCGATTCTGTGTGTGTGAGTGAATACTATTCCTGTGTTTTCTGTAATTCTTCAGAAACTCACTGTAAACAAACACACCAAAAAAAAAAGGCTCTGAAAGGTTCCTCCGTGTGTAATTCCCACTTAAAGGCATAATCCATATTTTATGCCATAAGTGATTGACATAGTGGGGATTCTTACACTACCAGTTTAAGATTATGGCTTAAATACTCCTAGTAAGAACAGTGGAGGCCAAGGATGCGTTAGCAGAATTATTTCTGAATAAATTGTTTCCAAAGCTTTCTGTCAGCCATTTAAAGCAATATTTTGGAGACACCAATAACCCATGTTTCTTCTTCTCTGTCATATGCATATATTTTCTTTCTGTCTTTTTTCACCCTTAGGATGTAAGAGCTAACACTCTGGAAAGACAAGAAACAGTGCAGCAAATGGTACATTGCAGCTCTTTCAATGTGCTTACTTTCAAGTCCTACGCGCGCATTTAGAATTGTTCTGTTTAATGTTTTAAGTGGAAGGCTGGCTTGGCAGAAAAAAAAAAAAAAGCTGGATTGAGAACAAATTCTGATTCATAACTGTAAGATAATTTACAATGAAAGCTATGGGAAACATATCAGGTAGTGCATACTTGGAATGACACTCACCAACCAGTTCTGAAGATTGTGAACCAACTCCTGAATATCCGATTGAACAGAGATCTTATTCGGGAGACGGCAGAGAAAGGACTTAGTCTCTACATAAACTATTGCTGGCCTCCTTATGCTCATCTTATCTCATCCACCCATCCTATTTATACCTTAGGCAGCTCCTCCAATTTTTAGCTATTATGTACACATCTTTCTGGAGTTCCAGCTTCATTGCTTAGTTTAAAACTGGGTTTACTTTCTAATGTACAATGATCTATTCCAAAATGGCCTATGCCAAAAATAAACTTGCGCTCGCATTAGGGATAGTCACAGTTTATCACATCAGGAAAGAATCCAGCCTGCCTAATTTATGTGCTTCACTTAAGATGTTACCTCTGCTAAGGAGAAAGGATTCACAAACCAGACCATACAATAACTTGCCTGTTATTTCTAGACAGTGAGGGACCTTTAGAGAGAGATAATACTGTCTTATCTTAGACTGTGCCCTCTCTTCATTCACTATATAGAATTTAGGTGTCTCCAGAGAGAATGATCCCATACACTTGAGTCAGGTGTTCATCTCTTTTACCAGAAGCATAAGAAATGAGAAAAAGTTAGGCGCCTTCAACCAATGAAGGGTGCGGTCTGCCTTGCAGTCTTCTGGGAAGGATGGAAGCTCAGTGCCAAAAAGCAATAGTGGCATTATGCCCATCTTTGGCATAGCAGTCTATCAGCTGGAGCATTCCCTGAAGAAGGAGGGTGTCTCAGCTCCATATTCAATTCTATGAGAAAGTAAAAACTGCTCTTATGTAAGAAATTTCTCGCAAATGTGTCCTTTTCAATAAATGCTGAAGTATCCTGATGGAGAACACTCTCCAGTCCCCTACGTGAATCTAGACCACTGTGCAGCAATGAATTCAAGAGTCAGAGGACCAAAAGAAGAGCAGGCGTGAGGCTCTAACCTAGAAGCTTTAAGAATCACGTTGGAGGGGACCTCTACCTCTTAGTCTCAGTAGTAAAGTAGATATTAGCCCTCCAGTGGAGGTCCTTCTAAAAAGGCAGGGACATCTAAAGCAAAGTACCTTGCAGGCAAGTCAGGCACTCAGTGAAGACAGAGCTTGAGAGGTTAAGGCAGTCCTGGAAAGCAGGTGCACTGGGCAGCTATCTGGGATTTAAGGGAAACCCAGTACTGGAAGACTAGTTTTCACATTTAGATTACACTAATTTTTCAAAAGCTCTTTAAAAGGAATGACTGCCATCCACGAAAGAAAACGATGGCTGTCAGGTCAGCTTCCTCAGCTGGAGCTTATCAGTGTAGCTTCACTGACTTTGGTGGAGCTATGTCATTCAATACAGTGGAAGAGGGTCTCACATTTTAGAGTTACAAATGGAGTCTACAAATAAAATTTCCTGGCTCCTTCAGTACGGAAACTGAAAACTCTACACTTTCTCGTAATTTTACAGATTCATGTCTTCCCGTTTTGTGGCACTTTGCAGAACTTGGAAACTGATTTTCTATTCACTTACTTTGACTTTTGCTTCTAATGACTTTGCTAACCACTAGACTGCCAGCCACCCCCACCCCCCATCCCAAATATACACTATTCTAGACTATTTGCTTCAGTCCCTTATCAGAAACCCTATTACCAAAGAGGGTAGCAGCAGCACTTACTTGAAGGATAACCGTAACCATTTTGAATGGAAGCCACTTACAACGAGCCACTTTCTGGCTATCAGAAGTCAAATGGAGAAATGCAACGAGACAGAAACTAGCTTATTTCAAAGCACAGATGTTTAGCTTTTGCCTTGCTTATATTTCATGGAGAACATGACAGGCTTGCTAGGTGCAGAGCTAAGATCAGACATGTTCTACAAGCCTTTGTAGTACAGAAGTTAGATTCTGTCAGATGAAAGAAGTCTTGCTGCTTTCAGAGCTGCTCTCAGAAACACAGTAAACCTCGTAAAAATGAGTTCCATCCAGTGAATCATTCCTCATAAGGTAACTTTTCTGGATTTATTTCTTTCCAGCATATTTCATAAAAGCTCAAGCCCTCCTAGTCTGCAGAGCCACAAACTGCGGTGATCTGGTGTTAACGATCATCAGGCCTTCTCACCTTCCTAGCACTTGAACTAGAAATTCAATAAAGAACAGGCTACAGTTAAAAGAAAACTGGCATTAAAGGCATATGAAAGTTAACTGACTTTACAATATATCATGGGTTTTACTGTTTTGTTTTGTTTTCTGTCAGAGACTTTGAGAGAAATATATGCCTTTTTATGAATAAGAGATATCTGTGACCCATCTTAAAATTCTTAGTCAGATAGATTTTTTCCCGTTTCCCGTTCCCTTTTCCCGTTTACATGAAAAACAGTTTTGCCACAGCAAGGACACCTAGTTTAGAGCTCTTCACTACTTAGAACTAAGAGGTTTTTTTTTTTTTTTTTTACTATGCAGCCCACAAATAATTATAAAATTAAGGAATATTTTTAAAAATAATCCATTATTACACTTCTGAGTGAATATAAAAAGATAAATTCTCAGTGTATGTTCAGCCAAGATGAAATAAATTTAAATGGTGGATTTTTCTATAAGTATTATGAGCAGGTTTAGATTTATCTGAAAAATTTATACCAGTGATCAGAAAACGAGGCATCTTCTCTCTCTCCTGCTTTCTATTGCTATTAATAATAAAATTCATACCACTTTAAAATGAAAAAATGGTGTTTTTATCACTCAGTGCTTCCAGAACTCAAGAGTAAGATATGAAAGTGTTATTTTTCTATTTTTAATAAAAGAAAACTAGCTTAATCTGAACATCCTCAGGGCAATAAGAATATTATTTTTCACCACCACAAACTGATCCAAATGTTACTCAGGTTTTAAACCCGTTGATTACACTGTTCATCTGCATCCATAGTTCTACTGTCATGGAGCTATTGCTAGCTATTGAACTTGGAACAATTTTCATCTACCGGTCACATTCATTACCTATGTTTTTATGCACTATGCGCAATTCAAATATGACTGCAGGAATTTAAGAAAAAATATAAGATGTGTAAAAAGAAGGCATAGTTTTCAAGAGAGTTTGCTTTCTGTGTAACAGTAAACACTGAGAAATCCTGGGGAGAAAAAAAAAACAACAGATTTTTCATTTTAGTCCTAGTAAGAAACAACTTTATAACAAACAATTATTCACACTGCACAGTTTTCACACACGTATTGAAATCTGAGTAAGTGGCTCCTCTGGTTCCTATGAGGACAACATGAAAGAAGTAAAGCTATGCCATTGGGTACAGAAGGTAACTTCCAATCGTGCCTCAGATGCTCATCTTTTACTATCTAACCAAATCACTCTACCTTGGAAAGGGAAGAGGGAGAAGAGGAAGACTTGTAGCATGTGCCACAACAACAGGGCTGTTCAGCACTATGTCCCGGGAACTGTTCCTGCCTTCCGTATTCAAAGTAAACTAGAACACTTTCAAAGTAATGAATTACTTCTTGTCCGCAGGCAAAGTAAAGAACTAGTATGAATCTTCAGTGTGCGTGTAGGATACTAAACTCTCTTTAAGAATTTAGTTTTGCAATTTACAGAACACCTCTAGTGATTTCAAGGTGAGATGAAGACATTGAGATGTTATAAAGATCATAAAAAGAAACTACAGGTACAAGATGAGAGTTTTCCATAGCAGTAAGATTTCTTTAGTTCCACGTGAACAAGCACCAGAGGAGGATAAAAAGAGCCTCCACTTATTTCTTTCATTGCAAGAATGGCCATCTCGCACAGCTCAATCAGCAACCAACCCAAAAGGTTGGTGAGTTCTTATGGTACAGATAGCTTTATGTTCTGCTATTTTTTGTGATTTAGGTGTACTTCCTGGCTGTTTCATTACAGTAGCGCTCATGAAAATTAAAAATGAAGTTTTTTTAATAAGCTATTCAAGTCCATGAATCGGTCTGAAGTTTAGTTCTAGCTCTTCCATTGATTTTGTGTGTGACTTTTAGTCACGCTCGTTCAATGTCCATTCCCATATCTGTTCAAAAAGATTCACCTGACTTCTCATGAACATAGCATGATTTCATTGTCTGCCCCTTCTGGTACCAAAGATATTACCAACATTACAAAACTGTTCAATAACTTTTAACGATAAACAGCTTCTACTAATGCACAGAAACAGCACAACTATCACTAGCTGCAACAGAACGGCTAACTTTTGAGGAGCAGCTCACGCAGTCCTTCACTCCACTGTATTTGGCAGTGAACAACTCACAACTTTCTTCCCTCAACTTGGGGAAGAATACAAACTAAAGAAGCAAAAGGATAGCGGCAATTAAAACACGACCTATCGGAAAAGATAACTGTTATTTTGAGATGGGGTATTTTGTATGACTCCAATAAAGTCAGTAATAGGAAGGCTAGCAATTATGACGGGCACAGGATTAGAAGCCAACATAGAGAGAAAGTCGCCTTTCTAAAGTCAATGAGCAGCAACCAATCTTTTATGACTAGGTATCTAGGAAATTGGGGCTGCATCCCTGTCAAGATGCTCAAAATCAGTTGCCCGAAGTCATGTTCCAACTCCATATGTTAGCAACCAGTCCCGTTCATTTGAGACTGCTACTATGCACGTTCAGCATTTCTTTAATATGAAGCCATTTATGTCTAACTGTACCTACATATAAGCAGCCCTTTTTGAAACTTTTTTCTCATTTAATATTTCAGCCCAGAATAAACCATCAGCTTTATACATCACCTTACATTTATTACCATCTGTATTTGCAGTCAAATAACAAGGGTATACTACAAAGAGAACAAAATCACTTCCACTGCCCATTAAGGAAACTAGAATTAATTCCACTGATCTGCACTCAAGCATCTTTAATTAAAAGATCATAAGCATATAAGTGGCTTTGATTTCTTCTTCTAATGTCCTCCTCAATTATTTATTGTACTCACCTTCTCACATCTGTGCACATTTTTCCATTAGAGGAATATAAAATATAAATGTTGTTGCACTTTTGAGTATTTCCAACTGCTGCACAAATGTTATTAACCCCTTATTCAACTCCACACAAATATACATACCAGTCAGCCAAAGCAAGGCTAAGTAACGCTTAGATAAACCGAACATGCACTACAACCACAGTATACTAAAACACACGAGGTAGAACGTATCTACAAAGACATTTGCTCTTTGGAAATGCTTATTAAGATTTGTCTACCTGATACCTAAATAACTACAAGAAAGCTTCTGCATTAGCTTTTCTAAAAACTTAATTCTACTACTAACGATCCACTGTGCTAAGGTATAGCCTTGGAGATTTTCTCTTCATCTGCGAGTACAAAGGAAGCTTATAGGAGCTTATAATGCATTTCCTTAATAGGTGTGAATACTCCCCTGTATGTTAGAGAGCTCTAGGAGGAACCCAATATGGTCTCCTAAAGGACAACTGAAACCAAATCTCTAGTTCTACTTTCACGCTTATATCATTTACAGAAGATGAACTGCAGCTAAAACTTTCCTGTATATGTCTATTTCCATTATTTGTTTTAATCATGGATACAATGATAGCTACAAAGCACTGGCAGCACGTGCTATGGAATATAATGCTTCTATATAATTCCTTGGTTTCCTTTACAAGCACTTCTCTTATTTCACACTTTGCAAAAACACATTTTTATCCATACTACAGATTAGCTCATTTCTACCCTTAAAGAAAAAAAAAAAAAGTATTTTAACTGGTAGTCACATTGACATCTTTGAAATTTTAACCCAAGACTGTGGTATATCTCTTCTATCACAAAAGATCTCTGAAAACCCTTACTAAGTAAAGACAGGCTTCTAAAGTGTACAAGGTTAAGAGAGCAAAAACAGCTTACCACAGTATTTATTATAAACAACCACCTTCTGAAGATGGAAAATCGATATCTATGTGCAAACAAAAGTGCTTCATGGAAAATGTTACAGAAAAGTGAGCCACCTTTCATTACCGAATGCTGGAAGCCCCCCTCCATCCCTTTGCTCTTTAGTGCGGATAATTTTATTTAAAGGAGCATATGTGCTTGTATCTGCACAGAAGCTAGAAAGCAAACCATGAAGGGTTCTGGACGGTAAATTACAGGAGACTTGTTTCTAAATGTAGGGGAAGAAGCTATAGTAACTTAATTTCTGTTCTTGGAAGAGAAGGGAGAGAAAGAGAGGAAGAAGGAAGGATTTGCTTGTGTTCTGAGAAACAAGAAAAAATACTAGAAAATAGGACCTGCTGCAGTTCCCCTATTTTCAGTAAGAGTTGAAGCTTTAGCAAGACCTAGTGATCACATACAACATTCCTTTATTGAATATAAAACCTAACTTTTTCAGGTTTCACTTCATATGGACTGATTTTATTTCTCAGAATCAAACCAAAAGGAGTAAAACTTACCGTACTGAAATGCACAACTATCCCCTCAAACAGAAGATTCCCTTGATGAAACACTAATTCACCACAGATGTGCACAGAAAGGCTCGAGAGTTTTCCAGAGATGGTCACTGGTCAAGAAACTTAAGAGAAAATCATACTAGTCTTCTCTAAGTTGTTCATGTGAGAAAAACCTCCTCTCATAAATGACATGCTCCCACTAAACACCTAAAGTGTATCTTGGAAGTCCAAGAACTGAATACAAATGCATCACTTTTATACCTCCTTTTCCACTTCTGCTCCAGGATGGGAAAGACAAATATGATAGCCAGCTTTCTAGGGAAATGGACTGTCGTTTAAATGATCACAAGTACTCTTTGTGTTAAACACTCTATTAAGAGGAGAAGATAGATAGGAAGATATGGTACTATTTCCGTAAGACTAGCCACAGGGAGAAAATCTACACTTTAGATTGCATTGTGTAAAGCATTCCTTATAAAATAAATGCATAAATAAAAGAATAGAATATGAAGCGTTTATTTTAAAGATCCTACATTGTCTGAATTCATGAATTTTCCTCAGACAAACACTTTTAACTCCCTCAGGCAGTAAGCAAAATTAAACTTTGATATTTCAGAGGATGACTATTGGATTATACACCATTTTTCTCAGTGGAATGCCAGATGATGCTGAAGTGCTTTAAAAATGAGGGAAAACTGCACTAATTTGGAACTGAATATCACTGGAACTGAATTAATTAAATGCGACCTTGACATTTCTACTATTTTTTTCCCTAGATTGTTTATCTACCTGAAGTCACCCTATGGAATCTACAAGCATGGCTGGCCTACACCTTGAGATCAAAATAAAAGTTTGGTCCTTCTCCCTGGCCCTACCTGACAGCAGCCATGTCAGCAGTATTCTGTCCAGCATTAGCCCTGCTTCAGGATAAAGAACTTGTTCTGCATTCATCAGAATAATAGACAGTGATCTGAAAGTAACCCTTGGGTCAAAATGAATTCCTTCAAAAGCTGTAAATCTTCCAGAGCTTTGGAATTATAAAAATGGCATCTAAGCCAACAAGAAGACTTTCACACAAACTTAACCGAGAAATTAAGAACCAAAGAAATATATAAATAGCTTTTCTTTTACACTAAATCCCTTTTCTCCTACTTTGTTCTACGTGGTAGGATTCTTTTTTTTTCCCCACAGTGGAAGTATCAGTAGTGTAAACTGTTGAGCTTTTGCCCTGCTACACGGCTAGTATATATTTTAATGTAGCCTATTATTATACCTGGATGTATTAATCATTTATTTTGATGCGACAGATGATTTCTTAGCAGTAACAAATGCCAGCAGTGGGCAGTGATCTCGGGAGTAAAGTTGAATGAGAAAGTACAGAGGCCATTACTACTTTGTAATGCTGAAGCTTCTCTATTCCCAACCTTTTAATTCACTGCCTTCCATGTTTCCCAGGTGCCAATCTAAACTAACTCTCTCCTGAAAGCTGATGTTTATCTCCCTTCTCTCATTTATATTAGATGCTGATCTAAGCTGAGCAAAACCACTTTTTCCTGATCCCCTTTGTGTTTTTGTGCGTGTTTGCCCAGGTGACGAGTGATCCGCCTTTGTCTCTGCAGGACTTGCAGACAGCACAGCTAGTAGGAGAGGAGGAGAAACACCTCTAGGCAAGGATAAAAGGGAGAGATAACACAAAAAGAAGGAAATAAATGCTAGACAGGAGGAGGCTCTGCAGCAAAGAAACCCCTCTCCTCTACTTGAAAGACTCTAAATGACTTTTTACAGCACCAGTAGACTCTGTGCTCTGCTGCAAATATCTTGACTGCTGGGTGAAGCAAAAATAGACCACTTGTTAAAAAGTACAAAAAACAATTTGTGTACTTCTGAGAATCTCGGTAATAATCTCTATGATGATTTTCCCATGGTACATCTGCAATCTTTTAAAAACATCCATTATAAAAATCACTGATCTGCAGTGAGACAGCCACATTGCCACCTGTGATGTAGGTTACTCTGTGTCACCATCCAGTGCAGCCATTATACATTTAGTAAGCCTATCATTCACACCCCGGTGCTGAGTTGAAAAACACTTAATGCCAACAGATTGCTATGCCAGTGGAAATACATTTCTTTGGATAATTTCCATATGTTACACAATCTCATGAATGTGGTTTTAAGTAAAGAGTGCAAGACAATCAACTGGGTGTTTAAGGAAAGTGACCAATTCTGTTACCATTGAAGGTTAGTGAGGGGGAAAACAGATACTAAAACGAAACAAACACTTTGCTTTGACTTTACTCGCATATGGTTTGGGAGCTATGTTTGATATTCATACACCGATATTCTTGTTTTGTGTTTACTGTTCACACTGAGATAAGTTCCAATACTACATTTTCACTCATTCAAAAGTTCTTTAAAAGTTAAACGGACTAAGAAATATGAAATACATGTGAAGGCAATGATTATTCAAATATATTAATTTATTTCTCAAACACATGAGATTAATTCCATATATTTTTTATGCTCTTATTAACTCTCTGTTATTGAAACTTTCATCAATCCTTTTTTTTTTTTGTCCTTTAATTCAACTATCGTTTCTAAGGGATGGATTTTGAGCGCCCAGTCCTAGACCCCAAGCAAAGGATCGCTGTTGAGCATATGGGACAGTAAACCTCTGCTGCAGTTCTCCTTGCCTGCAGCCAGCCAGCGAGCTGTGGGGCTACTGCGGTTTACAAGAGCCCTAACGAATCCTGACAGTTTCTCTCATTTCCGCAAGCCCTGTTGTGGTTTATGACCCTATACAGGAAAATGATCAGAAATGCAGAAATATCCCCCTATGTAGAATATACATACAAAATATCCCCACGTGTGCATAGGAGAAGCCTCACATCCCTGTGTGGGTTGCCCTAACCCAGCCCTCGTTCCCCTGCGGAAGCGCGCAGGCTCCCGTAGGTCAGCGCGCCGCTGCCGAGGGGCAGCGTTACCTCCTTCCCTAGCAAAAGGCAAATCGCAGCATTTTGTCAAAAGGGAGTTAGTCCTCCATTCGTGATTTAACAGCCTCACGTAACGGAGGCAGCAGAAAGCGGAAACCCATTCCTAAGCTAAACGCTGATTTCCAAAGGTGGGGGGGGAACAACCCCCAAAACGCCATTTCCCATATCTCTCGCAGGAGACTTTCCCAGCCTACTCCTTGCCCGCCCAAAAAACCATATTCCATCATTTCATTAACAAAGCCAAGGAGCTCCTGCTGCGGCATCTCGTTCTGGGGCGCTGGAGCGCACAATGCCGCTGCGAGCTGCCGTGGCCATGGCAACGGTAGCTAATTCTTCTTTCCAATCATGGTGGCAATTCTCTCCCATGGCTTGAATCAGTTACAAAACAAAATACTCTCAAAGACCTTTCAGAGCCAATAGCCTTGCAGCTAATCTGCTAATAGGAAATAATCTGCAGCTAATATACACATTCCAGGGCAGCAGTGTGTTTTCTTAATACTTTGTTACATGGGCCTCCTTCCAAAGAAAGCATAGTAAAGAATAGAAAACAGACATTCATTAAAAATAGTATAATACTACCTGGCCACTATTAATGCCTAAAACTTGCTGCAACTTGCACGGCTCTGAAATGGGGAGCTGGAAAGGCAGCGCTAGATAGACTGAACGCAACGCGATTAGATCCACAAAGTTACATACATTATTAGCTAACAGCCCGTTCATTTGAAAACTCAGGCTTGAAATGGTTTCCACGTTTCTCTCTCCTCATTTGGCCGTAATTAACGAACCTGTTAATAAAAGCAATGAGGTAACAAGTATGTGCATGAGAACACACAGTGTAGATATACAGGAAAATAAGTTTTAATAAATATCTACTTACAGTTTATTTATCTAACTGTGCTACGAATTTAGACATAGGTATGCTCTGCTGCATGGTTTAAATACACGTCAAGTTAATAGTAGAAATGGGCAGTGGGGGAAAGAGGAGTGCAGAAAAACTGGTTATGAATCCCTGATTGCACAGCAGTCATGTCAGCAATATTTCAGACTGTGGCTTAATTTGAATTTACTAAGGGTAGGTCTACACTGTTAAAAGACTGAGTTGGTTAAACTAGGTTTTTTGTGGTGCAGGCACAGCCACATGTTTTTTTTTTTCAGCACAGAGAAAAGGCAGGGTTGAGCTCCAGCCTGCCTGGGACAGAGCAGATGCCATCTCATATGTGTAATTTAAACATAAACTCAGAGATGCAGCACTAATGTTGGATTAAGGAGAAGAGTGATGTCCCTTTGCCCAACCAGTCTGTGCTGAAGGATGGAGACGGTCCTTCCAGGAGATACCGCTAGCAGCTTTACAGTGAGCACGGAGTCTCTCGGTGTCAGGTGCAGCCTTTGCTACTCACATCCAGCCAGACCCTAACCACATCTGCAGCGCCAACCCAGTCAAAACGAAACTAAGAATGTATCATGCCTAGGTGTATTTACACTTTTCTTTCTTTTCTTTTCTTTTTTTTTTTCCTCCTCCAGTGGTAAAGTCTAGGAAGTTTAGTCATTTTGGGCCATTGCGTGGGCATCAGACAAACAGGATTAAAAGACTGACTGTAAATTTGGGGGAAGACTGAGAAAGATAGACGTGACTAAAACGTCATTCAGTGCAGTTCAAGCTGAATGTCTTCACCTATCTGCTACAATTTTACAGACGTCTCTGGTTTGGCCTACCTAAATATATCATTTCTATCCCCTTCTGCTAACTTTCTGAAACTTTCATTAATCTGGATGACATTTCATAGGTTTTCTCTTAGTCCTAGGACTAAGATAATTATAAGATATAACTAAGATATAATTTTCATTATAATTTTAAGTTGTAACATAAAAAACTCTTTATAAAAGAGTTGCTTTCTTTTCAGTGAGGAGCAAAATACATCTCTCCATTATGTTTTTTTTTTTTTTTTTAATCGAGTGCTACTTGAGCACTGAAATGTGAAAGGGAAGGCAACTAAATATAACAGGGAAGCAATTTTAATAGCAACAGGATTTTTCAAATGTTCAGCTAACAACTGTTATGGGACTGTCCAAGGGAAAAGCCTTTGAAAATGGCAGTTCTCCCCATACCAGGAATCTGAGGGATATGGTTTTAACTAACACGCTGAGACAGCAGCACAAAACAGCTTGGCTCGTGGAGAAAGACCTTCTCCACATCTTCTTTACAGGGAGTTGCTTTTGTCCCTAACTATATCAAGATTTCATCTCATGCAATGCATTTTTAATGTGTGTGTCATTCCCCAGGTAAACTAGACGATTTATGATGAAAATTGGTCATTTATAGGTACAGGTCTAATGATTAACAGCGAGCTTCTCCTGCACTTGGGGCATTTATAAGAACTGCTTCCGGCATGAATTCTCTTTGAAGTAGTGGCATTAGCTCATGCCGCGTTTCCTCAAGCTTGCAGGAGAGGATCCCTTTACATGGCAGCCTGTTTCCTTGGAACTCATAGGAACATTATCTCCACACATCTGTAAAATCTGGCGGAAACAACTTGATATGTTGAAAGGTTGTTGGGTAAGAACAGAAGGCGCAACAAGGATTGCACAGGCACATACAAACACTATTCTCTCCACAATGCAAGAACAGGATTGCACAAAACTATCCCACACTGTATACAAGCCCAGTGCACAGTGATAAATCAAATTTTGCATGACCTTGCTCACAAGTGGTTTGGCTGTTGCTCTGTAGTTCGTATCTCTGTGTTTTGCATTTGGTGATAGCTGTTTTACAAAAATTGACAAACTGCATAATTTACCTTTTTTGTTTGTTTACTTTATTTCGGGACTGTGGCTGAAGCCCATTCTCTTTTAAAACAGCCTGAATCATTCTGAGCACACTGTGCAGGGAGAAAGAGATTTCAATAGTGGTCAGCACTAACCTACTTCTGCTTTCCAGCCATTGGCACAGTCAGTAAATGCTCCTCGATTTTGACGGAGAAACAGGTCATTGCTGAGGGCTCTTGAAAATTCCAGCAGAACTCCTAAACAGGTCTAACATGATGTAGTCTCCTGACTGTTTATTTCTGACAAAACCAGAGCATGTGATATCTGTTTATCTTGGTGGGTATTTGAAACAGTCAGGACAATTTTGCATAAAAGAGTGTAAATAGGCATAAAAGAAGGAAAAACCTTTTTATCCCATTCTGAGCTTCCCTCAGTCCTGGTCAGTGATGGTTTGGCCCACCAAAGTGATTGCCTCCACTTTCCAGTTCCTGCATCCTCTCTATCTCGGTATGAAAAAACCACAACAACAACAACAACTCCTTGACTCACTGTGTGTTGTAAATCTTTACTTGGTAAGAGTCCTGAATGAATATTGCTCTTTCCTTAAAAAAGAGGAAGGAGGAAGAATAAGAGAGAGAAAATAAAAGCTGAAACCTTTAAAGTGAAATGATTTTCATCACTGAAAAGTGCCTTTATTTCTCTTTAAATCAGTTTTTATAATATGAGTTGTCATGACAACATGATGCAACACTTCACTACCATGACAATCTGACAACTTTCAAAAACAGTAAGTGCTGTTTTTACTCTGTTTTTCAATTGCTCCCAAGGAAACAAGCTGTTATTTACTTCTGTGACGAAATTCATATGATACCATAATGGATCCAATGTCAAGAAAAATTAAAGCACAGAATGGGGGAAACAGGAATGGAAAATGTGCTTTTGTATACATAATTACTCCATACAAAGTACACATTTTTTCCGCTCTTTCATATCCCAATTTGCCATCATAACTCTGCTCACTTCCACCTAGGAATTCACAGACTTTCTCTTCAACCTGAAGAGAACTGGTCCTTGATTAAACACAAGATCACTATTGACTTAAAAATGGCCTGCTTTCTTAATGGTAGTTCTACTATATGTTTTCATGCTTGGTTGTTTCACAGATTTTGGATAATGTGCAACAAAAACTGCAGTAAATGTGTGCGACCACGAGTTAACTCCAGTAGTGCAATGCATTTGTCAATCCCATCAATTTATGTGAGACTTGTGCCCAAATTCTAGGAGGATGATAAATCCACTAACTCTCTCCTAGACAGAGCCAGGAAATGTGTCCAGACACTGGAACTTGGTTTTCTGTATTATTCAGTTGTGGGAATAGTTGCTGGGACGATATCTATTATGTCTAGCAAAAATCATTCGCAGGAGTTAGCACGGACCAAAGACCATCCCCAAAAGGCAGCACGGACGCAGTCCCCTTGTTTTGGAAGCTAAGACAGTTTAACAATACTGGAACAGGCCATTCCATGTCTACTGGCCTCAGTGCCACAGGTGGGTCCCAGGACCCTCTTACGTACTAGTACAGCCATAGCCATGTCTTTTTGGAGGTATATGAAAAAGCTCAAAACACTTGGTACCAAAATCAAGTGGTATCAACACTTGATACCAATACTTCCCCCAAGGTGCTGATAAAGCATGGAAATGCACTTTACAGTGCTCACTACAAGATTCAACCTAATTGTGGAAACCTGCTATCAAAGGCTATTAATTGTCCAGGTCAATACCTCGATAAAGCCTCCCTGGGTTTCCGCGCACCAGCCGACTGCAGAGTCCCTACACTTCTCGCAGAGGCAGCTAAGTCTGGACGTAGCCAGAGCGACACAAGGAACGAGGGAGACTCTTAGCCTGACATCACAAGGCAATGTGTTTCAATGAAGAGAAAACTACAGAAAAGTCTTTGACCGTACAGATACTTTCTCTGAGGAACCCTGAATATCAGCGATTACTTTCTAAAACAAAGGACTGCGGAGGGACCCCTGGTGGAGTGGAAGAGAAATATGACTTTTAGGATAGCACGGTTGAAAAATCACCATGTGTGTACACAAACAACTGCTATGATAAAGTGTTAAGCAGTGAACGTTTATGTATGTAGGCAATCAATATTTTTGGCAGCAAAGGTACATCTCTTCTGCAGCATCAATATTAAATAACAGAAAATGAATCATTCTACAGGGAAATAAAATAAACGCTCTCTCATAATTAACATTATACCTGCCTATTTCAAAGATTTCATGTGCTTTTGCTATCCCATTCAGAAGTTTAGTGACTATTATCTAAAGGTAAGCTAAATCAGTGAGAGATTTCAGTGCTTCATCTTCTTTTCCATGAGAGTTCCAGACTTAGTTTTCAACCTGCCTAGAAGATAGCAGTTCATTAGGAGAAACAGAGTACAGAACAGCTAAAAATTAGCCCCATCCTGGAAGATCTGATCCAACTCCTGCTTTTCTACAATGGAATCTTTCCACTGATTTCAGTATAACCTAAACCAGTGAATAAGTGAACTATACATAAGCTCTGCATTTAAAGAGAAAACAAAACCCCAAACAACCCTCCCTCCAAATCCCACACAGTTCTAATTCCACATCTTTAAGTCTTTTTATTTATTACAAGTTCCTGTTGACAGGAACAGATATAGCTTTTGTTTCCATTGGCATCTCATTAGTAAAACAAGATTGCCAAAAGCCAAAATGGTTCGAGATGTTGTTTCACAGACATTGCCTATAAACCGACTTCAGTTTATGTTTATCAGCTAAAATAGACATGTGAATTTTGTCTTATTGTCTGAAGGTCAGGACTATCTTCTTTTTTTTTTTCTCCTTACAGGTGACACCTAATCAAAAACACGACCCTTTCTACCCTACACTCTCAAAAACCATATTATTATATGTTAAGACTTGTTCTAAATTACAAGCCTAAACATTGCTGCACTAGGCTCGTATTTCTCATCAAATCGGGACAACATTTGTTATTCCATCGTTATCTCGATAGGATAAGGTAAGTCTTTTAGTGTGACTGTTCTCTCTGCTGCTGCTCATGGCCACTGATGTAAACTATTTTTTAGGAAATTCTTTCAGTGGAGTTCTGTAGCCTGATATCTCACTGTTTGGAGGTATCAGTAGGAGAGAAGAAGGGGGAGAGGAGGAGAAATTAATTGTAGAGCAAGAAGGGAAAGTGGGGTCTCAGGAAAATCATCAAGTTTCCGAATGGCATAGCAGTGACTCAAGTCAGAAACTTATACTCTGGGAACTTGCATTTTGACCTCCACGTGCAGAAAGTGGAGACATTCGTAGACACCATCCAGATGGTAATTTGAAACTAGCTGGCCAAAGTACGGGTGATAAATCATTATTTAACACAGCCTATGGAACCATGACAAAGAGTGGAAAGGACAAGTTGTGTGATGACACTTTATTAGTAGCAGATAAGTTGCTATGACCTGGGTATATTTTCAGACAGTTGAATACTAATATATAGTTTCAGGAATAGACTGTTATTGATCTCAGACTGCTTTAATGGTAAATACTGACTTCTCTTTTTCATGAAATGTTTTTAACCAGTTAGAGGAAGAAAAGAGATATTTTTTAACTACTCTTCCAAGAAATGAGCCAGAATAGAGAAACGTGAGTGATGATGAATACTGAATTGGGACACCCATGTGTGATTTTAACCTCAGCTGTGTGATCGATCTGCTTCCTGTTGTCAGCACAATAGAGAGTTGCACAATGTACCAGAGAAATTTGTGGGCAGCATGATGATGATGAAGAAAAAGCACGAGTGAAATATGGATTAAGCACAGGAAAATTTGGGCTATCTGACAATGGATGCTCCAGAAGAACCTGCACAAATGATTTCGGTGGAGGGTAGGGAAGAGGTATTATCAGTTCTTGCTTTTTGTCCGCTCAGAAACTGTTGGTTTGGAAATAACTCACCCGTCTTTCTATTCCCAGTCTCATTGTTTCTTTAGCTCATTTTGACAAAAATGCTTAATTAAAATCTGGTAAACACACACATCAGAAAAACATAATAAAATAATCTTCAAGTTAACAAACTTTATTCAGATAATTGTATGAGTATGCTTAGAAGCCATTTAAATAAGTAAATATACTTGTCCTTTGTACATTTTGAAGCAAAACACAGGTAAAATTCAATACAAGCTCTTTGGGTAAACCGTATTAGGGAAGTACCTAGCGTATTTTGCATATGCTACAATATAAATATTAAGGATCAGAAAATGAACACGGCATGGTAGGCCAATGAATCACTATTCCTCAGAAAGACATATATTCATTTCGTTTCCAATCAAATCTGTTTTGTTTGCAGTAATAGATTCACAACCTTCTTTTACTTTAGGTGCCTCTCTGAAGCATCTGTGCCATGACAGACTATGATTCATACTTCAAGAAAGAACAAGAATAGCAAGAATGGCAACATCACAAGAGAAGTGCCAGTTTCCCCATATCCTAAATAAAATTGCAGAGTTGATGAAAATAATTTCTTCTTTCTATTGATATTGATATTGTACCTGATATTTTTCAATCTCACAGTGAAACAATAGTTTTAAAGCCGAAATTGTGTTAAATAAAACTTACAGCTGTAATCAGAAAAAGTATATAAAAATATACCTAGAGTTAACACCTGTCTTCTGAAAGTTAAAATCCATTTGAAAATTGTAATTTCAAAGAACAGTATTATCTACTCTATTTATGTTCCTATTCACACTGCTACTATTATACTATGGATCTGAGCACTTGCTATTAGTTTTCCTATTTAAGTGGTCAGGGCCTTATATGGACCTCAGTGGGGATTACCTGTGTGAATCAAATTTTGATTACTCCTGTTCTCAGAATATACAAAAATATTTGTTAAACTAATATATTATAGTTGTGCCAAATCCACCCACTAGTGACAATCTGAAGATTAAAATTACTGTAGAAGAGTAACACTATCAAACACCACCACAAATAAACAAGTGAAAGATGTTGTGTATTAAATGTCTCCTAATAATCTTTAGACTGTTAAGTATGTGCATATACATATCTCATCCAAAGTTCCTGTCTGCTCTGCGCTAAAAGTATCACGACACTTTTATAAAAGGCTTGTCATGAGGTGTTTAGAAAAGATTTTTCTTCAGTTGTATTCGGTATTTCTTTGAGACTCCATTTCAGTCATACTGTTATAAATGTAGTTTGAAGTGGAAGCTAAGAAAGAAGGTAAGATATTAGCAATACCATATCAACAGGGTATCCTGAGTCTCCTTTCTTGGATTTTAAGGTAAAAAGTTTAAAGTGGCTAGAACTTGTAACAAAAATTATGTCAAACAGCATTTTCTGAGACTGTTTTCTGAACCAAGACTGCTTAGACTGTAAACACTTGAGAGTGCAAATTATTTTTCTAACATGCAGCTCATAGCAAAAAGAGGATCATGTACTTAAAGAGAACTATAGTAATATAAATAATTAAATATTAATCATCATCGTCAATAATCTTCCAGTAGTTTCCCATATAATTTGTTGAAGAGGTAAAGAAAGGCTACTGATGACTGTTTAAGGATTTCCTTCTTTTTAAACTGAAAGTCATTAAAAGAAATTATTGTATAAACTTACCATGTCAAATCTAATCAAGTGTATTGGTAAATATTAGTATGCTCTTCTATTACTGGAATCTGCAGCAGAAGAAAGTATGTAGGATACATGACATGCAAGAGCAAAAAAAAAAAAAAAAGGCTGAAGTTGCTTGAATAATTTATCTCTCTGTTATCCCAAACCACAAGTGTCAAACTTCATCACTGCTGAGATTTAAGGGCAATCACCACCTCCCATCAAAAACTTTGCACATTGCAGGAGCTGCATCTTAAGATATTTCCACGTCCATGAAACAAAGTCCTACAGTCCTACGTCCTTGCAGAACATTCACAACCAGTCAGATGGGCAAAAGCCCCAAGTGATACACTGAATGCACTAACCGTTCACTGACAAGACTAAACAGTCCTGTGCAGGACATCGCTTCTCGGTTTCAGGAATAAGAAGGCTTATCCCTGCATATTTGGACTTAGTTTTATTGGAACACACTTTCTCGCTGATCACTGTTAGTATATTTTAGGAAGTTTTGCCTGGATAACGTTCATAGTTTAGACCTGGATTTGCAATGGAGCTCAGTTCTCACTGGTGCCCCCAAAATCTGGCTGCCTCATGGCTCAGAACAGAACAAAGTCCAAAATCCGGCACCTTATCTAGGTGCCCCTGAGCTGTTTTGAAAATTTGGCCTTGATCCCAGTCAGTCTTACTCCACCTCTGATCTTAAGAGAAAGAAACGGTATAGCAAACAGTTCTTCATGCATACAGAAACTGCCTGTCCCTTGTACAACTACCTCATCTTACTCTTATCTCAACAGCAGCCATTTTCTGTCCCTTTTATAAATTTGCACCTCATTCAAGGCTGACCTAGAACTAAGCAAAATTGAACACAGACTGGAGCAAAATTTTATCTTAAAAAGCAAAGACAAAAGAATATTTAATTTTAAGTTTTTTCATCCATTTGTTTTCAATCACCCATGTTTTTTATTCAACTGCAACTCTAGCACTTTGGTGCTATTGATATACTGACACAACTGAAAGGCCACGTTGCTTGCCTGTCTGCTCTCTTAGAAAATATAGCATTACATTTACAAATTGCCAACCCACTTTCCTGAGATGTAATCATGCGACACATTCGTTTGTATAGCATATATGTGTCACTGTTCCCCAGACCAGAATGTCAGAGCTGTTCATAGCTGATGCCATTACCTGTCAAAATGCCATATAATTTCAAGAGTCCAATATCCCAAGTCCCATGTCACCCTAGAAAACTAGTTTAGGTATGCACTTCTCATTATGTGATCTTAAAAGCTAAGTTTCCCACAAGGGACCATTCCTTAATATTAGCCAAACCATCAGACTAAAAAACACTTTCTGCAGTATTAACATATGGATTACATTTGAACTGACAGTGAGTTTTCCTCTGGACTGATACCCTGCCGCCCCCGTACATGGTTCTGCTTACGGAGTTCTTTCAAGCACCGCTGCCCTGAAATAAACTTTTAGTTTTCCTGCAGGATTTCACACTAGCCAATTTAAATATTTTAATAATGAGTAAAAAGCTTAAAATTAAGATAAAGTAAGCCACAGACAGTGCTGACAGTTCAGAAAGAAAATGCTTTCTTTGCAGCATCTATCAGCACATCTGTGTCTTTATACTGTTTTATATCACTGGACTGCTCAGGATTCCCCATCTTCCTCTCCCCACCTCCTGCCTCTCCAAACCAAATCTTGCCATAGATGTGCAAACCAAATAACCAGAATCAGCCTAAAGTCTACAGCAAAATCTGCTGCTGAGTATGCCGCTAGAGGTCAAAAAGCTGTCCGTGATGGCGCCCAAATACACTGCAAATCAGCCTGGAGCACCGATCAGCTCCGAAACCTGCATTTGCAAAATCACCCAAGCAGATTCGTGGGTGCAATGCTGGGGAAAGGAGGGAGCTGAAGGGTTCAGCGTTAGCCTCCATCAAAGGCAGTGACAAAGCTAGATGAGTTACTGGCGTTAACCAGGAAAGCATTTCTTATAGTCCTGACATATCTCCTGAACAAAACACGTGGCACACCAGGGTAAGTTTAGAGCCCTGAACTTTCAAAAACTATACAGGCTTTTTGAGCTTTTTATGCAAAGATAAACAGCAGGCTAACAGATTCTCCCTACGTACCCCACATTCTGGCAGAAGGAAATGCTTCAGATTTCACGGTTCTCTGGGTTTCTGAGTGCCAGTCACTTTCTGTTTTTATTTATTTAATTGCTATTTAAAAATGAGAAACTTACTTAGTAGCATATTGTGTAGCTGATATGGCTAATAATGCCTTTTTAAAGCACAATTCTTGCTTTGGAATAGGATGATAAAAAAACTAGTTTTTTTATCCATTTACTTCATTAAGACAAAACACAGTATTAAACCAAAGCAAGAAAAAATGAATGTTGAAAAGGGAAAAAAATAAAACTAATACTACACTGATGAATAGATTAGTAGTTATCTTTAGTCTGATTTTCCTGCATTTCCCTTTTTTGGATGTTTTATTATTAACTGAAGTAAGTAAAGTCAGCTTTTCACAGAAATTAGAAAATGATAGGAAAAAGCAAAAGCTAACTAAAATGGGAGAACCGATAATATTTTTTATTTCACTGGATTGAATTGTGAGGGTCTTTAGCCAAGAAACAAAAACAAAATACAGAATTGAATCTGATGAGAAATCTACTTAACAAAAATGATTTTTAATGTAAAAGGTAAATTAAAAAAAGGCAAAAAGGCTCTCACTTTTTTTTCCTGCACTGTGATGCAGCTGGCCTCACTGAATATTGCCATGTCTTATAGCTGAATTCTGTAAACATGCTCTGTGCTGATAGAGAAGGGTGCACTTTGCATTCCTTTCTCAATATGGTAAAGCTGTAACTTATACCTCTGACTTATCACAGCATTGAGAAACACATGTTTTCCCCTTATTTGGTAGCATAGAGCATCTGGAAAGGAAAAGGGACATGCCTCACAATACCAACTGTGAACAATTATCACAATAGACCTGCCTACAAAAGCTGGCATGGCACCCAGTTTGAGCAGGATACAAAGCAAAGCTGCTGAAGCACCCGCCACGGCAGAATATCTTAAACTCGTGAAGTTTCAGTTTTCTCTGTCTAGAGAATAAGGTGCAAGAGAGGATGGAGGAACTTGCACACAACAATTAGCATAGAGTTGAGGGTTCAGTTGCCTGCTTTGCCACTGATTTCCCTATGAAGGAAGCAGTTTTCCAGTTCTCAGAGCAAGCCATAAACACTCTGAATTAAATGGCGACAATATATGGGTAGCTATTTCATAGCAGAAGGGTGAGAAATGATGCTATTACTGGAAAGCGTATTACACTAACATTGAAAGACACAGAGCTGCATTGTATTCTTATCCACGGTACTTCTTAGAGGACGGGGAGCAGGCAAGGCAGAGAAGAAGGGAAGTGTAATGCTATTTTTCCCATTATAGAGGATTGAGTTGCAGGGCAATTCTATGGCTGTACTTAAGAACAGACTTGACTGCTGCTAAAAACACAGCAACAAGGCAGATTTTAGGCACCTCAGTACCAAACTTCCATCCTAAAAGAGAGTGTTCTGCTTTTTTTCCCCACTAAATGCCACAGGTCCCAGAACTGGTGACCTTAAAGTTCAGAAATTGTCTCTGAAATGTTCTGCTCTGAAAAAGTGCAGGAACATCTCACGTTTGACAGGTCTGAGCAGCTCTGTACCTAGCTTCTAGTCCAAAAGCTAGAGGCTTCCCCTGAGGTTTCCCGAGTGGGTTACCCTACCCATACTTGGCTGTAGAATCAACCTCCCTCCAGAATACCAGAACAGTTCCTCCTTTTTTTAAATTTAATTTCAATTTTTAAGATACAGTATAAAAGCTAATCATTTGGTAGGAAGAGCAACCATTCAGTGGGAAGACCTCTAACACAGAAAATTGGAAGAACAAGGCCTTGTTTCTCTTCTCCTCAAAAACCTAAATCACATCTCGTAGACAGATACGTAGTCCAAGAGTTCTCCAAATGGGATACACAAACAACAGGCACTGGTAAATAAATGATGTCTGAGCTGCTGAAGCCTTGCTCCCGCACAAGCAAGCAGCTGGCAGCCGTGGCTGCGGCTACAGCTGATAATGGCTTGTAGCCTCATTTAGTTTGGAAACTCCTAAGCAGGGTGGTGCCAGGAATGAAATGTCTCCCAGGACCCAGGTCACACCCCAGCTGTGAGACAACCCTCCTAACTAATTGCAGGCATTAGCATCTGATCACGAGACTTTGGGCATTTTTTTTTTTTTAATCTCATACTTCCTGTCCTAAGTTTTACTTGTATCCAGGAGCAGTTTTCGTCTCACACCCACACAACAGGCTTAGGCTGAGCTCTAAGAAGGAGACAGTGGATATCAGGTAGAAGTCTGCTACGAGAGATGGCATTATCATCCCCTGTGGATAAGTATCAAACAGACACCCATCCCATGAAGAGTGTTCAGCATACTGCTATTACTAATACCATAAAATAATCACCCATTCTCCTTATCAGAAGTGACTAGAGGGAACCTTCCCAGCAGAGCTTGTTCTGAAGGTGGGGAGCTCCCACACAGTTGAAAGTTCAGCTCATCCCTCTGTACGCCTCCAATAGCAACAAGGGGCTTTGCAGCTATCCAATTTCTCTGCACAACTGAAGAAGGAGGTATTTTTAATCTCATTTTCTGAATGGTGAGCTAACACAGAAGGCTAAGTGACTTTTCCAAGACACAAATCCAACCAATCGTCAGAAGGGAAATTCCTCAGAGAGTTATGTTTGAGAAAGTTACAGTCACTAGCCCATTCTCCACCCCACCCCCTGCCACACACAAATTGTAGATACTATGTATCTAGAAACCAATTACATAGTTTTTCTCCCTCTCTTTCTCTCTCTCTCTTTCAATACATACATATGCACATCATTGCCCATGATGTATCAATTAAGTCCATCTCAGTTCTTCAGATTTTTATTCACTGAAAGATTGTTTTGAGGAAAAAAAAAGGATAAGAGCCAAATAAATATTTCTTTATGGGTGCTTGCAAAGAAAATAGCTACACAAATGGTTGTCTGGCACAGCCAAGGCAGAAGATGACAACCAAGGGAGAGCATTCAAGAATCTCAGAGGATGAAGCAATTCCTACTGTTTTGAACCGCACACACCAAACCCGAGCTGGAGAGCAAAGGCTGTCTGGGAGGAGCTCTCGTGCAATCCACTGCACACGGAGGCAGCAGATGATGGCATCGCTGCCGCACTGTTTCTGGTGAACTTTATCACCGGAAGCAGCTCTAAAGCATCTACAGTGTCACAGGAGCCCTGATCTTGGGGACCCTCAGGGGAATATGATGGAAACAGTTTATCCCCCATCACACAGAGAAGCACCATTGTCATGGGAAAGACTCTGATCCCGCAACAGAGTCTGCCCTGAAGTTCATTAAACTCCCCCTGCAACCGAATCTGGGTTTACATCTATACACCTAAACCATCAGGGATTCATATAATCTCCCGTCTTTGATATCTGAACCAGCTATATTTAAAAAGAGATGTTCCACTTCAATCAGATCGTAACGGCTTGATTCAGGATTTCCTATATGGAAATCTTGCAGCCACCGAACTAGTCTATGTGATTACAATAGTATCTTCTGGATTTAGACACATTGGAATCAATATTTCCATCCTTAAGATGTGGAAGCAACAACTACAAAAATACCTGTAAAACAGGATAACTCTTCTAATCCTTGTTAGTGTGTGTATGTGTTTTTTTTTTTTTTTTAATTTCATTTATGTATCACACTTTACCAGCATCGGTGAGGTGTTCAGTAAATAAAGGAAGAAACAAAAGCAACAAAATCCCACCTGAAAAGACATTTTCATTACGAAAAACAAGCAAACTAAGGAAAATACCAACTGCAGCAAGGCATGCCCATCTATTGAAATGTACTCCTTCAAAGACACAGATTACTGATTAGAAACAACGCATTAGCGACATACACATTATGAAGAATAAAGCCTGTCTTTTATTCTCTGTCGCAAAGCATAATGAACTGAATACTGAGATGACAGAGGAAAAGGTTTAGTGATTCACTGTCAAATGCCATCATAGGATGGAAAGCCTGCTTCTCACATTGCTTTAGGGGAGCAAAGCATTTGTAAGGGTTCATTTTATTCTTCTAATACAGATAGCATAATATGTTATCTTTGTTTGTCCTTTTGTGGGCAGATTGACACTAGCCACACAGCAAAAATATCCACAGAAAAAGTCTCACTCCTCCATTAGCTGAAATTTATGTCTGTTGGATGTCACTGATAATATACTCAGTTCAGATAACGACAGCAGCTGAAGTGAAATGGCAGGTATAAGCAAGATTTTTTTTGTATTAACTTTTCCAGTAGTTTCAAGGGGCATGATTTGAGCCCCTAGACTGTAATTTCGGCAGCACAACAGAAACCATTTTCAGGCAGATTCAAGTGTGAAGAGAAGCACGGTAGGAATGAAGTAAGCACAGCTGGCACCACCTCCTTTTAGAGCTGTGACAAAAATACGCTTTGTACTCAAAGATCCCTGCTATTTTGTTATCCTTCTCGCCAGAACAGATGAATCACAGATTCTAGAGATTAAATAGGCAAGGCGGATCACCTACGCTTACCACCCTTCTCTGCGCCGGATGGTCACTCTCACGGCACGGGCCTGCGGAGCACCTAAGTCGCCAGCGATGCCCATGAGCAGACCCAGACCAACCGCTGCCGTCCCCTCGTGCCACCTTGTTTGATCGCGCCAGCGCTAAAATCCTATGTGAGGTCAGGCAGGGGCACAGGCTGGATGGAGCGGCAGGCAATGTGGCAGGACACGGCTTTAAAGGTACAGCGAGATCCTCAGCCTGCTGCTCCGATCTCACCTTGCCGAAATTGCAGGGAGCGTGGGCAGAAGCAGCTTACGGCTGGGTCAGCGCCCAACGGGCACCCCAGGGCGGTACCGGGGCCACGCTTCTGCCCAGCATCTCACTCCCAGCTTGAGCCGGGAAAGTTTTCCACCACCTGTGATCATTAAAGAGTCCCTCATGCTTTTGTGGGAGGAGGGTTAACCCTCCTGACCTGAGCAGGTAATTACTTTTTGCCTTTTTAATTTCCACCTGGAGTTTCAGTTTCCTCACTTTCTAGCCCAAATTACTTAGTGTTCCTATGAGCGGCTGCATTTCAAACTAAAGGGCGCTGTATGTCACAGTTTATCAAAGTGATCCCTAAAGAGAGCGATTAGATCCTTTGGGAGCAGACTGCACAAAATATAGCATAATAGCCAAACAATTAAAAGTGACTCATGTCAGAATACAAAAATCACTCTCGGGAGAACATATTTTAAAATGCATTTCCTGATTATTCTCAGGGTCCATAAAGCCAGTCCAATTTCTAAAATTCATCACGCAATACGCCAGGAGATTAACAGGCAAGGAACGCCCTACGACAGTTTAATATCACTGAAGTCTCATTGGTTCCACTTGCTTTACGTTCAATTCACCACGAGGGAAGACACAGAAACTTCGAGGTCTCCCCAGTGTCGGTCACCGGACTGACTGTCTCCCCGCCTTAAGCCAAAGCACAAAGAAAATGCTTCCTAGGAAAACGACAATGCCCTCAGAGGCGGCACCGTGGAACTGTGTGAAAGCAAACTTTGTAGTACTTTGTGCAAATACCTTAATGATAAAATCAAATTTTTTTTTTTAATCTGAGTCTGGAATTCAAGGTGAAATTCATTTGATATAAAAACCTCATGCGTTTTGAATGTAATGCCTTTTTTTTTAAGTCTAAGTGATTTGAAAATGAGGCCAGCTTTGGTCAAAAGGTTCATAAGCCATGGCAAGCCTCATCTGAATTGTAAGTCTAGTTTGAAACCTAAAACCAGACAAGTTCGATTTATTTCGCAGCTCTGTTCCAAAGGTGTCGCACTCTTCACTAAAACACCACTAAACATCCTGCCGACTTCTCCTCAGCTGTTCATGCTGCTCTCCAGCAAAGACGAAAATAGTGCAGGTACACACTAGTTGTTTTGCTATACGTCTCCTACAGGAGGGAAGAAACTTGAGCCAAAAAATCAAAGAAGCTGAACTCATTTCCATTTGTAAAGAACTGCTTTACTGTCTGTCTGCAAATAAATCTCCTTAGTAAATAGCTCCAAGGTTGAACTAGAGAATATTGTATGGATCAAAGAATTCATGTCTTCCTGTGTAAAGTGAACAGGCTGCAAGCTCACTTGTTTGTCTAAAACAATTAGGGCTGGTATGAAAAGGAGGGGGCAGGGACAAATAAGCCACAGCTGATTTTACTTTGCAAAATATTTAGTGTGGGGGGGTCAAATTAATAACCGGTCAGGCCTCCAAACAGTCTAATCTTTGTCAATTGGTGCCAAATTATGCAAGGTGCTGCCAATTCTGGTTGTCTAACAAATCAGTACCAGTGTACATTACTTCTAGGCTGAAGCCTGATTGATTCTGGTCATTATTTGGGCTGATCTCATTTGCACACATGGAATCAATATGCAGGCCAGATGTTCATTTGCAGTGAACCGCCGAGCGAAACTACTCATCTACACGCAACTTTAATCCCGCGCTGCAGCACCACGGCCCCATCACTTCTCCTCTCCAATGCAGAGATTCATACAGCCCCCAAATCTATAAAACATCCTGCTAATATTTCTGTCAGCTGAATGACTTTTACTGTACTATATAAAGTTGACAGATAATACATGCCAGTCCTAATTTGAGATAGACTTTTCTTTTGGGACTTTAACCATTGAACAAGCAAACAGATTGAGCAGTAACATTTATTACGATGCATAAATCATTTTCCTGCAACTACTACAGGTCTTGCCTGCGGGTGAAACTTCTGAGTAGCCTATGAATCCTAATACGCCGGATAAGTTACCAAATTGTATTGTCATTCTGTCATTTGCTTATCACAAGCAAATTTATAAAGCTTTTCAAAAGCAATTCGCACAACTATTTTTTCATATGCGGCCTTTAAAAAATATGAATGAACAACCCTTTTAGCAGGAAGGAAAGCTTCAACTTCTTTTTTTCTGACCAGCACAGTTTGTAAGGGCACTTTTATAATGTTTTTCCTATGGTAAATTTAAGAGAAAATGCGCATTAATTCAGTGTAGGCATTAGGCTAATTGTATTCTACTCCATCAAAATTCACTGAAGCAATCCCACTGTCCTATTCTGTACAAGTGTTCTTCTTTTTAATCTAAGTTCTATGTAAAAAGGACTTGTGAACCCACATGCTACAGTGGCAAAGGGACAGGAGCTTAGAGGGAACCCCTAGAATCACGTTTTCTTGTAGAGGCCGGTCCTGTTAAATTGTGAGATAGATGCAGAAGAGCCTTAATATGTGTAAATGAAATGGGTAAATGAGAATCTGATGCTGGATACTTACAATGATTACGGGATTAGTGCATAACAGAAATAATATTTAAACACTTTTGTTATTGAAATCTAAGGTGGGGTACTTTTAGATTTTCCACTTCCAAATGAACTGCAGATGAAATGACTATTGTAAATAGTGAATCATTCTTTAAAATTGCTCAACCATTCTTTAACTAACCTATAAGTCAAAATTCAAGGAAAAGAACTCAGGTATACTAATTGAAGAGTAACACATATTCCTCCTTTAAAAGAAATCACTAAAGTGACTGTCATTGTCTCTTCTTTAAAGTTGTTTACACTTCCCAGGGAAATACATGTATGCTTTAACTACCTAACACAGATTTCTTTCTCTCTCTCTCTTTTTTCCTATTAAAAAAAAAAAAAAAAAGAGAGCCTTTCCTCATGATGACGATTCCATACTTCAAGATCCATCTGTTTCCTCTGGCTCCTCTGCCATTTTGGCCTCAGTGGAGTCCTTTTAATTGCATTTAGCCTTATCCTGGATTGTATGAGCCTATTCCCAAGGATGTCTGGTTTTCATCAGGTAATAACCATTAATTCTGGCTGCATTTCCTTCTAAATCTTGTTGAATGGCATAAGAAACAGAAGCTCTTGTCTTTTCTTGTATACCCTATTGTTTTGGAAATCATGATTTTCTCTGGGCTTGGACTGAAGGTTGGTCCATCCAGAGGCATGGAGATGGCCCTCAGACTAGATAATCTTTCCTATCTCTTACGCCTTATTCTATTGCATATAATTACTGATCTGTCCTCTGTTACTCTCAAGCTCTTTTCATTCACAGAACTCTAGGTTATTCCAAAGTATTTGTATCTGCATATGTAGCTGGACTTGATTTCACTTAAAGGCAAAAAGTCTATTAGATGTAGAAAAGCACAGCTTACAGTACTGCCACAGGTCCTCCTTTGGGTCTTACAAATCCAACCTCAAAAGACTCTATAACTTAAGTAACATTTATAGGTTTCCAGTTCTGTAGCCGGGGCTAATGTCTTGCTATAGCAAGTTTTACTGTTATGTGATCTGGTAACAGTTAATAGAGGAAACATAACAGCAGAAAACATCTTAGTAAATGCAGTCTCACTGTCCATAACTTACATGTGAGTGCTAATGTGTACATGTTTATGTTGAAAAACTAACCTTATTTTCTGATGTAACCACAAATGATTTCAACATCTTAAATAGCATGGTTACTTTTGTCAAATAACGCTATAAAGATTAGAGAGAGAGAGAGAGAGAGAGAGAGAGAAGTAAAATTGGTGATCTAAGTTTTAAAAAACAATTCACCTTTAATTTTGTAGTTCTTCCAAGTGTTTCATCTGCAGCAGATTTGCAGAAAAAAAATGAAAACCCTAAATTTCACCACACAAAGAATGACAATAATTTTTTATATTACCAGTTGGACAATGGATTAAAAGCTTTGGGAAGTACAGATCATAATGATGGGTTTGGTCTACACAGAAAATTAAAGTGGGTGAGTTCTGCTCATTTGGCACAATTTTCCATTGTCACTGCAGTTACACTACTTTGCCATGGTTACCAATCAACTTTAAATTCCCCTAACCAGTATTTTACTTAAGCTGCTCTCTTCAAACGAGGCCGTCCGGCTCTGCTATGCTCTCGGGACGAGTGCTGGTTTCGGCTGCCAGCGGGACCGGGGCACTGACATCATCAGCGCAGAGGTTTGTCCTCATTCCAGGCTGGCAGATTTTTCACCAGAAGGGAAAAGAAACCAGTGGTTTCTGTCTTCCCCTAACTATTGCCATATCGTTCAGAAATATCTCTTTACATCCTACCACAGAGAAAACTCCTTTTGGTGTGCTCCGGATTTTGATAAGCATACAGTTATCTCAAAATGAGATAACAGTATCAGCAGGCTGATTTCAGTTGGTTAACACGGACTTCATCAATAATGATCTGTTACACTGTGAGCATTCAAGAAAATTTCTTGGCTTTTTGCAACAAATAGGACTAACTTTTCAAATTTATAAACATTTTTTCCTAGCAATTTGCACTGTTCCTGCCACCAAAAAAATACAATACAGTATCTCAGAGATCTAAGTTCTTGTATCTGCAGTGTGATCAGACTGAACTATTGTATTACTAAACACATAACCTTTTATTATTTTTATTATTCTGTGCTAAACAACAGACATCTAAATATTCTTCTATTTTTAATAAAGAATGGAAAATATGCAAGAAGAGATGTCTTTTTAGACAAACTGTTTGAGCAAAAGGAACATAAATTTAAATCTATCCATATCTTATCCCCTGCCCCCTCTTTTCCGCTTCAGTACCCTAATGCAGCTCTGCAGGTTTTATCTTGACATGTGAGACTAAAGAGTTAAGCAAATGTGAGTTTGTAAGGATCTCCACTTGCAATGACAACCATGGATGGATTATAGGCAAAAGCCTGAATCAGGGCCCAGTCTCTATGGGAAGCAAAAGGGCTATGCTGCAAGAAAAAGGGAAACGATTTTCCTAACAAAGTGGCTAGCACAGTGTCACTGTATAAACAAACCGTTCTAATGAACAAATCCTTGCGTTTCTAGGGTATTTTTTGTGGTCAATTCTATTGTTAGAGTTAAAAATAAAATAAAATAAAATAAAAGACTGAAGTCAGTGGGTCAAGCTAATGCAACTAAAAGGAGAGTCAAGTATTTGACATAAGTTATGTCACATTTTCCTTCCACCCCTGCTGCAGTTTGTACTAAGCGAAGACAGAATTTGGTCATCTTAACTGAAGGAAAGAGCTTTGTAGGTTTGCACTTTGCTGAACAGCAAATGTTCAGGACATTGTAGTGTGAGTGTTAGACCTGTAATAGGTGGGTCCTCCAGGCAAAAATTAACCTACGAAGGAGAAATAAATAATAAATAGGGCTCAGAGTAGTCTCTGCACTTCAGCATTTTGTCTGGTCACTAAATGAAGGGATTTTCTCCTCATTTCAGCTCTGAGAAGGGTATATTTCCAGAATGCCAACGAACTGACCACGTTCTGCCGTCAGTCTATAACACAGGCTTCTCTCCAACGCTCAGTAATCTGCTTCTCAGTCATAAATTGTAACGCAACACAGTTTCCTGGGAGTTAGTCTCTTGGGTTCAACAAAGTATTTTAAGCTTCTTCAGATGACAGCATCCCCAGCTGTCAACTTCTAACCGAGAAGGGCTTTTATTAGGCTTGAAATTCCCTTCCATTAAGTCATATACTGAAGTCTGACCTTGGCTCTACTCAGTTAATTCCACATCCTCTGCTTAGGGCTTCTGCTGCTGCTCATTCAGTCAACCGGACTTGGTCTATTGCCGTTGTTTGTTCAATTTATCGGTATCAGAACTCTTTTCTTCTCCTGAGCCAAAGATCTTGGATGAAACTTTCTATCCTTCTGTCTCTTTTTTGAATGTCAAGGTTATCAGAATTAGAGTTTCAGGTCTTGATGTTATGATGTTTTCTTATATGGCTAAAGAGTTAAACTCTTGGGTCCCAATTCTGCAATTACATGACATTCAAGCAGAAGTGAACCTGTCTTGGACTCTAAACTGGATTTTCACAGATTTAATACAAAACCACAGTGGAATCGTTGCCCCTCTTCGGCCCTGATTTTCTCCCTCTCTGTGGTAAAGTAAGTCTAATATTACCACATATCTCAATTAACATGACATTTTTAGCTTTGACAAATTTGCAACTAACTTTTTAATTTTTAATTAGATTATTATGCAGAAGCACTTAATGTATTTCTGTAACTGATACCTATGCTGGCAGATTTAAAAAGTGTCTGTTAACGAAGTCAAAGTTTAATTAGCTTTCTCTGCAAATAAGAGACATATTAACTTCTAATTTGCTTAGAAAGCCATATACTGCATGATCATTATTTTTCCAAAGGTGAAGCCACTAATTTTTTAATATGGGATTTTCTTCTCATTTACTTTAAATGAAAGTCCCTTAACTCTTTATGTATACTGTAAATCACTTCTCATGCCTTTGACCTCATTACAATTCAAAGTCTCATATTCAGTGTTAATGGGAAGAAAAAATTATATTTAATTTCTAAAGCAAATTTCTCATGTGAGAGCCAACATTCATCGGAACGTATTTGCCATCAGCTTATGGCCTGTTGCATGTAGCAGATGACAGGCCATCTCTGAAGTAATGGGCTATAGTAACAACAGAAGGCTTTGCATGTGCTTTTCTCAAAGTTCGTTGCTTAATCTTTTTCTGCGCTAAGAAATAATGATTTAATTCACATAATTGCCACAGGTAGCCAATGGGAAACGTGTGGAGGCAGGGTATATCCATCTAAGAAAGGACGTTTTTCCTATTTTCTATTTAATATGGAAAATGACACCGACACAAGGGAAATGGGATGGGATTAATTCTCCGGGAATAGAAATTTGGATGACTTTGTAATACATTTGATCCCTTAACCCCGCATTTATCACGGCACATAAAACTGGTTTCTTTTGGAAAAGTATACATAAAACACAAAACTCATACTGCAATTTCAATGGCATAAGTACAACTTTGCACAAATTGAGCTACTCTGGATGCACTTAGCTACTCTGTGTAACTAATATTAAAATCTGACCCATAGATTTTTTAGTTTCTTTGCTAGTTGCATAAAAAATAGATTGACCCAGAAATATAACTGTTTTCATGTATCTAAAACTCACATACATCGGTCTTCTTCATTCATTATTTTAAGTTCTCCTAGAAAGTAAGACTAGGACTCTAAAATCTGTGTTTTTGTACTTTCTGCAAAATTCACAGTGAATCCTGATTCTCATTGTTTCCTCTAAGCATTTTTACAAAGTTGAAGTGCAACAGAAAGATACCATTGGATCTCCACACTCACTTTACTAACATCCATATTATTCCATGTTCTAAAATAGAAATGAATAGTTTTGCTAAGTTGGTTTCTTTTTTCTTTCTTTCTTTCTTTCTTTTTTTTTTTTTTTGGAATAACTGAAGCACTGTCTTTCCCGCTCTATTGCTATATTGAATTCACTGAATTATCCAAAGCAGGAGAACTTCTCAACAGAAAATTAAGTAAGGGATGAAACAGTAATAACGTTCCTAATGGTTCTCCTGCAATAAATTAATCATTTACTAGTTGAGGATGGCCTAGTAGGACAACCATTCTGTCAGCAAACTTTATCTATCAGTGTCAGTGTCATAATCTGCAACTAAGCTTACAGATGCCTTAAAAATGACATTGATAGGATGGGACAATTTCCATAAAAATAAAACTACTAAGAAAAGAAGAAATGCGTTTAGAAATATGCAAAAAAAAAAAGAAGTTTCAATAAAGAAATTTGTCAAGCTTAATCTGCATTTCCAAAGCTTTTGTACTATATAGATGAATTTTAATTAGTACAAACTAGTGTCCCATAGACCATCTTCATTCTTATTCATTTTCCTGCAGACTTCTTCTATTTACCTGCGAGGTCAGACTTTACACGAAAGGTACATTAATTGTGATTAACATACGATATAATAAATGGCAATGGGAATGTTACAGGATCTAATAAACCAAGACGTTGCTTATTACCATGAATAAAATTTTCTGCTGTGGTGCTTTTGACACTAGCAGATACTGCTTTACACTATAGTAACCCTTTATAACTACTGATGTGCTCTTAATAGAAAAAGAGACCATATAACAATCCTGTAATAGTCCTCTTGAAGCTACAGAAATCTCTTTATGCAAAAAAAACCCCAACCAACCAACCAACCAAAAAAACCTAGAGAAACCTCTTCTAATATATATTAGAAGTTTTCTTTTCAAAGCTGGCAAATAATGGAAGTATTCACCTGGTGTGATCAGCCACCTGGCCACACGTTACTCCTTGACAACCGCAGAAAGGTGAACAAAATGACTTTATTACATAGAGACTGATTTGCACCTATAACGAAAAACACTATGGTATTGTAATTAAAGCTGGGTCCAAGCTACAAGTGCAGTTCTAAGAGCCTGTCCTAGAACCCGGGGAAAGCTTGGATCAAACGAACACTTCTGGTGAAATGAGTATTGAAAATTCTTAGATCTTGGAGGTGTTTTGAAAGTGATTCTGCAGCAAGCAACATGATGACAAAAAGAGCAAAAAGTAATTCTCCTTCCACTCTTGATCCCTCTTTAACCCCAGAAACTGGTGATTTAAATACCCTCCCGAAAGCATTAAAACTAGCACTCCACATCTGATACTTACAGGGTAGCGTTCCATTGCCTACTTTTTCTTCAGGAATGCAGGGTAAAAACATAATATAATAATTTACTCTGTTTAAGTTCACTTAACACTGTCTCAAATGTTTGCACTTTTATAATTTAGTTTACTGAGAGTCTTTACTCAAAAAAAAATTCAGAAAATTCTTTAAGAATCAGTTAAGATAAAAAAAAATTATTTCTCTTTTTCCTTCTTAAATAGAAAATTGTTTTAAGAGCTGTTACATTACATGTCTCCAGTTTAAAATTTCTCACTTCCACTAGGAGGAGAGCCATAAAGCAGGCTTCAGTATCTGCAGAAAGCTCTTACTAACTTTCAGGCCTGAGTCCACTTTGTTATCTGGGTTTGATTGTTCAACATCTTGTTTAAATAGATATTTAGTTGTATATAATCGTCAACCACAATAGAGATTATGGTAATAGTAATGTCGCAAATCTGCTTGACAGAAACTACTGGCAAGTTCTGTCATTTGTTTCGAGAACAATTCTCTTGGAAACTCATGGATTTATTTAGTTTTAGTAACCAGAATGAGCCAAAATGAAACTGCTAAATATTTTGAGTATTTTGCACACTAACATAGATTAACCTTCAAGGTTCTTATTACCATTTGGATAGATAGATATTCCTAGCTGCTGCCTTAGGTCAGCAAGTACTCAAATCATTGAAACAGCTTTACATTATACATGCTGTAGAGAGATGCAGCAGAAATGTATGTATTCCCTGAAAAAGATTAAATCATGCACTGCACCTTAACAGCAATGGAGCGGTTTTTTACATGAAAAAGGCTGCAAGCTGCTTAAATCTCTCCTCATGTTTTGTACTCCATTTCATCTTTATTTCTCTTGAATTGTCAAGTTTTCATTACGATGATGTAAATATAAAGGAAATAGGTGCTTTTTAAAAGATTTTCCCCAAGATTTTTTTGTTTTGTTTTTCTATTTTTTAAAGTAAACCAAGGGTTTCAGTTAGTGTCATCAACTGATAGCACTAATACTGTAATCGGATGACAAGTTTTGCTATAAAAGATTTTGATAATGGCTCCAATTCATCTGCGAGCACATCATCTCAGTATTGCCCTCTCTGATTCACGCCATTTATCTCATTCTCTCTCCCTACGGGGAAGATATTGCACCATTCTTAGTGCACTGAGATCTAGCTCTCATTCTGGCTGCAACACAGGAGATAAGTGGACCATTTTGCACAGTATAGCTAGATCTTCAGATAGTACACCCGTTTTTTACTACAGTTATTATTCTTATTAGCAGTAGGTGATTTCTGCTAAATACAACCTCATCAGAATTTGAACACTGCTAAACTGAAAGGCCTAGCAGACAAGAAAAGAGACAGTACTTCAAAGCCAGATAAGATCAGTGCTTCTGAAGTAGGTGATGCAAACAAACAACAAACAGCAGCAAATATATTTTGGCACTTCTGTAATTTCTTCGTTGCAGGGAGACTACTAAATACATGGAATTTTTAAGTTCAGAAGACGTGAAGGAGGTCAGTTTTAGGATTAAAAATAAGATCATCACAGATTAAGGCTGACCCAATCTTATGCCATATTATATGTTGGTATTACAATATTTACTCCTCTGTTGAGGTCAGTACTCTATTTCAAAATACAAATACAAATCTTTACATATCTGTGACATGAAGTTTTAGTGGGATATACTTTAAATTTCTGGGAATGAGTCAGAAGAGCAATTTAAAATACATGAAATAAACATATCTGAAATGTGATAGATGCTCTAATACCTTAGTAATAACACTATACGCAAGCTAAGGCCAAGTCGATACAGGAACTTAAATACATCAGTTCTCTGACATAATCACCCAAATATCCGTTGATCCAGAGTATTTTTCTTTGGAGTTTCATGATAAGCCATGATTTACATAGCAATCTATTATGGTTTTACTTATTTCCCATTTCTGATATCCTCTTGACTGGCAGACGATGATATCTACACCCTTGCCAAATACAATCACTGTGTTTTCGTCTTCATAGCACACTAAAAGGCACACCTGCTTTGTCCCAAAGAATGACTTGTTGGCAACTGAGTCAAGAAACAAAAGTTATTATGTGGTAATTTAGTGACTATGGTTGGTAGCCAAAATTAAGAGACGATGTACTTACTTCTGTTGAATATGAATAAGGAAGATAAGCACTGAACTTCATACAGCTGCTAAAGATGTAAGGAGAATCTTCTAAGGATTACAGTGAAGGATGGATAATGCCATACTGAAGAGTCAAAATAAAGAGTAAGACAGTAGGAGGGAGGAATGCTTTGATGGAAGGATGTGCCATAATCCCTTTTTCAAACTAACAGCAGCCCTTTTAGGATAGCATTATATTTAGGTGACTTTGGTTGCAGGGAGACTTATGAATGTCTCTGCACAGTATTTTCAGACCAGTCATAACCGAAACCTTTATCTCACATCCATGCAGAGTAAAATATAAGAAATGTTATTCTTAAAATGTTTTTACTATAAGAACGCTTTTCTCTCAGTACCAAATATGACGACAGTGTTGAACAAACAACTTAAGCTCTAAGGACTACACAATCACAAGATGTTTAATACAAAGAATACACTAATCCTATTTCAATGCAAAGGCTGGAATTAAAAATGTGTTTCAGTTACACTGCTTGCAAAGCAGGAAGAGCAAGATGCCTTTTGCCATTATTTCCTTACAAATCGTGGTCAAAGATACTAGTGTTCTCCAATGAACCTCTTCTTGTATTGCTAAAAAATACACAGGTTTCTTCCTTTATCCAATCAGCTCTACATGTGTATCTGTTAGCATTTTCAGGCTCCAGAAGATCATTTATGCCAACCAATTGCTCTCAGTTACAGTTTTCAGAAAAAAGGTGAAAAAGTAAGTCGATATTTTAACTGAAAGACAAGTCTATCCAGTGTTATAGAAGCAGTGTCAACACAAAAGACACAAAACAAAGAGGAAGCCCTGGACGGTTTGGGAGCTGTTTAATCAGTGATAAAAACATGCTGGTGTTTTGTATTTAAAAGCTAGATGAGGACATGCTCCTAACTCATGCATAGTACAAGTACAAAATACATAGGAATAACATGAACACATTTAAACGGCACTAATAAGTCTTATGTACTTATTCTAATCTGTGCAACCTCTGTACTACATATGCCTTCATTTTTCAGTGAAATTACATATGAAAAAATTCTCGCCCCTAAAATCTGGAGAAAAGAAAGAAAGAGAAAGTAAGAGAAAATCAGAGAGAAAGAAAGGTAACAAGATATCTGCAAAATAGTTACGTAAAGCCTATGTAAAACCAAATTAATAACCAGGCCAACCGAGAAATCACCATCTAACTGTTAGAAACAAATGAAAGTACCTGGGATGTGACTCAGTCTCTGTCATGTAGGCACTTATCTATTATTATATGATTTGTAATGGAAAGTAATGAAGCCAAGCATGCGTTTAGACAGTATGTAGCAGATGAACAACATGCTCTGGAAAACAACTGAATGGCAGAGGCACGTAGGTCTGCATAACTCAACAGTCAAAATAGTCTCAACAATTAGAGATCGTTCTTGCAAACACTATGTTGCAGGAAGCAGATTAATAGGGCGAATCAAAGAAGCTGCATGACTATTAAATGAAAACTGGTTCTTTTTAAAGATGCTAAACACCATCTCTTCCCATGGCCTTCTGCCTTGCAAGTACAGCTAATCACGCGCAGAAAGAAACTTTATTGCAAAACCCAACCATGCTTCTTCACAAAACTGCAGATAACGGAGGCCTCTTAGAGAAGGCTAGTTTGTTTGCTTCAATTCCCTATGGAATAAGACAGTGTTCTCAGATTGCGGCTTAGAAAAGCAGATGTCTAAAAACACAAAAAATCCTCATCACACTGTAGACTAGTGACGATAGTCCTAGAAGCAAGTTGAGAGACTGAACATACGTGCACTTCGATTTTACTGTTCTTTCTTTCTCCTCCAAGTCTGAGCCTATTGCAAAAGTAACGTGGAGAGAATTAAGCCCTAAGCAATAAAAACACGACAGTGCCATCACCCCTCAGAAACGCTGACTTTCCTCCGAACTAACAGCGTGAATTTCACATTTACACATTTAAACGAGCTCTTGATTACTATATAGAAGGCCTACAAGCAGGTCAGCCATGGTGCATGAACACATACAGAACAAGCTGAGGAAACGGAATATAATGCTTGTAATCCTTTCTTCACTCAACGGACACAGGCAGGAGCTGATGTCTAGCTGTTGTCCTATACCTTGGGAAAACGTTCAGTGCGTTGAGCTGCCAAAACTGCTTGTGCTGAGTGACAGGACTGAAAGCAAAGCTCTGTTTCTGGATCTGCTGTCACAGACTGACACTGGCACAGGTACCGTTACCCTGCTTTGGAAGTATTTTATTCCTTGTATTGATCCAGCTTCAAAAAACAAAACCAACACAAAAATATTTTTTACCTGAGTAAAACACCTGGCCTGTGCTATATTAGCTTTAAGAAATATCTGCTAAGTCTGTCTAACTAAATCCTGCACCTTTAAATGACCAATTTTTGTACAATTTTTTTCACTACGTATTTTTTACTTAGACTCATTTACTGGACTTGGAAATAGGAGAAGGATCTGAGAATAAATCTGCTGTACCACCAAGCAAGGTACAGAGTTTATAAGAAAAGGTGCAAGGGTCCCAAATACTTCTGAGTTCCATGGAGGTAGCTCTGAAGTAACCAAAATTGTCTGTGGATCTCCGGAAATTGGGGTCTCCTGAAAGTGTTTAATCACCTCTGCATTATGTCAGCTTACTGTAGGGTTACCTACCTTAAATCATATTTAGCAACGATTTTTTTTTCTTTTAAATGAAGAAGTCTTACAAATTCAAGGGATTTAGAGATACAGTCACACAACCTGTCTAAAACTATTCCTTCTACACCCAAATTTAGGCCCAAGACTGTTTGGGATGATATTGGGGTAGAGGAAAAAAAGGCAAAACATACCACTGTCTTAAGTCTCAGCTGTAATAGAAACACAGAAGGGTTCAAAAAAAAAAAAAAAAAACCCAACAAAGTTTGCTAAGCATAAAAGGAGAAAGATTGAGTGAAAGAAATCTGCAAACTGCTAAAAGGGCTTTACCAAACTAAAGCATAATAAAGGAAACTGCAGAGATCAGTGGACTCTTTGACTGTGGTGCTTCAAAAGAAAGTATTATTTTAGAAACAGCATCTTCTAAAGGCTCTCAGAATGGTTTTGAATGATGGGAGCTCCTAATGCATTGGAGGACATTGGGGCTTTATCAAATATTCCTACCAAAGCAATCTCTAGACTTGCTACACAGAAGTTAGGATTAGTGCCAACTATGATTATACCTAAGCATTGCTGTAGCAGAGGAGCTAGTTCATACTGTGGATAAAGAGAAAGAGCAGAATAGCAACGTGAGGAGTAACTCCACTGGATATTCACGTGAACAAGTATGTCCTAATGCAGAAGTTGAACACTAGATCCTTGATGTGGCCTTTTGTCATACGAGTATTAGAGTTCTCTTAGGCCAAAGTTGGAAGTTCAGCAATTCCAAATGTTGACCCAAATGGCACCTCCAGTACTTCAGACATATTCTATGAAATGGCATCACTTATGTAATTAATCAATTTATCTAAAACTATCAACATGTCAGCTTGGGAGAAGTTTTGAGGTAAACTCTTGGCTTTACAATCTTTCCCAGCTATTTCTGGTTAGTGTGTAAGAAATGGAGAGTGAAAGTCAGACAGATACTCCTGGCTGCTCTTTGTCTCGGACTGGGATGCTTCATGGAATTCACTGGCTAGAAGCCTGACCATAAGATTCAAGACGCCGCCGCCTCTCATTCTGCGTCCTTAAAAGTCTAGCCCCACCGATGGAGGTCTGAACACCTAAGTGGTAAAAAAGTGGTAGCTACAGATGAAATAGACATTTATATACCTGTCAAAGCAGAAAATATCAGCAGTAACTGGGAAGTTCCAATTCCTGCCCATGTGAAGTCAAACAGATCATAAACTCAAAAGCAAAAAATAACTAAATATCAACAAATCCAGTCAAGCAGTACTTCTTAGATACCATAATCAGTCAGTGTAATCTTAGAGAGTCACACAGTGATCCCTGTTGCTTACAGCTATAATTAACCTTCTTAATAAATGATAACAAAATGCCTAAATCTAGATACTTTTAAAATTGCCTATAGATGCCAATAAAGCACACATATTATCATATCAATCTCTACATATTTCCTGAAGCAACTTCACAAAAGATCTTTCATCATCTCTCTTAAATTGAAGTTTGGAATTGGGAGGGAGAAAGGAACAGTCTTACGTATCGCTCTTCTACAAGTTTAAGCAATTATGAATTTTGCAACAGTACTTTTTTCCTTCTGTGCTACGAGCCTTCTGGTGTTATCTCCACGAGGCTTCTAATCTAGCAAATCCCTTGTCCCAGATACAGTCACAGTCTCTGGGACAGTAAAGACTTGCTAGCAGCCTCTTTCTGCATTACAAAGAGCATTTATGCAATATCCCCCATTGGGCCTGCTATCTTCTTTGCATTTGGTAAACAGTCCCTAGCAGTGTTGCTGTGGATATGCTATTTTCTCAGCCAGATCATGTACTCTGCTCATGTACCATGTACGGGACATTATTTTTGGTTTCAGGTTCTGAAGGTGATTCTCCAGTTTGGCAATGTATGTGAACCCCAGAAGTCATCACTCTATTCCCTACCCCACCTAACCCATCCAGAAATAATATGGCAAAAATTATGCTTCTTTGTTGTATCACTTCTATCGGAGCTACTACAGAAACTGCGATTATATTCAAATTCTTCATGACCTATTTTTAAGTGCAGATCCCTTGCTATCTCCTGTACTTTCCAAGATTGTATTATCATAGAAGGAGCCAAGTGATTGCGCTGCCTATTTACCAGAGTGATGTCTCATTGTTTCTATTAACAGTATATTAAACAAGTCAGCACTGAATGTTTTTGAAAAACCAAGAGTTCTATTAGTTTGTGTCATTTTATTATTTGAGAAACGGGAGTGGCTATACAAATAACTTCATATGCCTCAAAAGGAAGACAATAAGATGCACAGGCTACAAAAAGAGAGCAGTAAAAAAAAAGTTCTATTAGTGGATAGTTACGCCATTGATCTGCTATCTGGCTATATATGGATGACCTTGCTTTAAAAGCTGGGTTGGCTTTTAGATTCTTCAGTTTAGATGCAACATTTAGAGCTTTAAGGCCTTTATTCCAAGTGGCTGAATGCCCTCAACTACATCTGAAGCTACTAAGAGCTCTACACTCCCATCTTTCCAGAAAATAAATAAATAAATAAATAAATAAATATATATATATATATATATATATATAAATAGATAAACAAATAAAAGGAAGTGAAGAGTGCTCCCTAAAGCAAAAGCCACAGGTTTGAAAAATCTCCATCTCAGCTTGTTTCTGTATTCTAAGGTGGAGATTATATCTATCCAGTCTTCTACGTTATTGAGACTCCTAGATACACTATCAAGATACCATACCACCAAAATGGATGCTGCTTTCTTTATTTCTTCTTCCGCAAGCCAATGCTCAAGACGATGGAAGTGAGTGCTCAGCTCCCAGCACTGTGCAAGCAGCAGCTGGGAAGCAGCAGAAGAAACTCTATATTCTCTGTCTAATGTGATTATATCAAAATATGTTAAGTGACTTCTTCTCCCTCTATCCTCAGTGCCATTTCTCAGTCTCCCAAGAAATCAGAGACAGCATACCATAAAGTGCAGTCTGGTCAGGTAGCCCATCCTATTGCAACAATGGAGATTACTCCTGCATTTACTTACTCCTCTGTGAAAGAGAAAAGTAAAATCTGTTCTGTTATGTACGTGTAGAAATATTCCTACTCTGTTAATTTATGACATCTATTTATAATAGACATCAGAAAAATAAAGAAGATGAAATGGGTTCTGAAAGTGTTTGGGAGTTTTATAGAATATTATTGCAATTAATTCCTATGAAATCCATCTGCCATACCAAGGTCTTGTGTTACCAGGAGACCATTTGTAAAGGGCTCAGAGGGAGAAAGAAATGATATTATCCCCTTCTTCTCTTTCTCGCACTTCTCAACCTGCCTTTCTTAAGAAAAAGCTAGCGTTGCACAAGCTCTTCCATTCCACCAGATTCCCATAGCTTTTATGTCAAGTACTGTGCAGATTTAGAGGCAATGCTTGATACTATTAAACCAAAAGGAAGCTTCCATCTCAATGCGATAAGTCATTATGTATGCCTCCTAAAGCTTGACACAACAAAAGAACAACATCCTGTTTTATGCTCTGAATCGAAGTTATGGAGGTGCAAGGTAACAGCTTCTCTGCACCTCAGTCGCTTGTAACCTGCGGGCCGAACAGAGTGCACTGAGATCTCCTGCTCCCCCAAGCCCTAGAAAAAAGCCGACAGACAAATGTGCTAGTTTCAGTCTTAAGGAAAAGAATTAGTGGAAAGACAATGCAAAAAACAAAAAAAGGATAAATCACAAACACCTGTGATATAGTGCATTACACACTTGTACTTTTAAATGTGCATGCATCACTTCTTTTTACATTTCTACCTTTTACAGAAAGTAGGTGACTGATAAATGCTAGTAATCTATGCTTTCCTCAGTGAAGAGGCACATCACCTATCTGACGTATCCACCTCAGAGTGAGATAAACTTCTTGAGATGCCTCCCCTTTTCTATTCAGCATGGGGCGGATGTATTTAACTCACTGAAATTAGACATCTGCTACTAATATCACTAATATCAGACATGACAAATCCCATTCAAAGTGTTCCACAAGGGCCACAAAAAATTTAACTGCAGTTTTGCAGATCAGCCTTAAAAGTTCTCCTCAAAACTTTGCCATTTGTACTGTTACACTGCTCACTGTTTTAATGGCAAACATGCAAAACAAACATGCAAAACTACACCTAGCTGCAGTTTTTTCTATTAAAGCACTATTGATGTGCAAGTAAGAAAAAGCAGGTCTCGCACTCATGAAGAAGATGGGCTGGTACATGAAAAAGAAACAGGTTGATAAGGAAGGCAAGCAGTCAAGTCAATAACACAACTGAAATGTGCTGAAGTGCCAGAAATAAACAATAGTGAAATCATATTTCAGATATGCAAATTAATTTTTACTTAGATATTAAAAGATGCCTGTAAAGATAGAATCATGGCAATTCTCGTATATTTATAAAAGTGATATTTAAATTTCTAAGCAGTAAGTAAAAACATTTAAGAAATATGGGAAGCACTTGTTTTAGTTTATTATCTAAAAATATTTCTTATATTTTCCAAGGCTTTTCTTTAGTTTATTATTTAAAAGTTCCTAACAGAAATCAAAAATTGACCTCACTAAAGCCTCATCATGGCAGAAATCTCAAAGTGAGGTAAACAGGAACATTCATAACTTGGATAATTATTCAAAATTTGGGCTTCTAAACATTTTCTTTAAAAGTAAAATTAGCCAGAGATTTTGAAATGCCAACGACCTTATAAATGCCCTTACATTTACACGCAAAAATCAGAACAATCATATCCAGTTATGGCAGAAAGAATCTTCTACATTTGCAAGAAAATCAGAAGTACGTTATCACACCTCCTCCCATTTGAAACCTGGCCAGAAACAACAATACTAGTAACACTCCTAACTGCTCAGTCCAGGCAGGTTTCCATCATTTGGACAAAGTCAGTAACTCAGACGGTGCTAAATTTATAAGCATTCAGCCTTACATTAAACAGCGTGAAGTAGAGAACAGAATCATTGCTTAGTGGAATCACGAGTATTTCAGAAAGGCTGAGCAAAATCAGGCAAACGTCAGGCAACTTATTAGCTGTTTATATCACAATCATCAAAAAACACCATGACTTTTGACTGCTTTAGCTAAACCTTTGCAACCACCCTGAGCCAGTAGGAAGAGCTTCACATCCTGTCATTTTGTAACATCTAAAATGACTGTGTGAATTAAGAAGTGGTTATCAAGATAATAAAGTATAGCTTGATTTGATAGAATGATCAGAGGGATGATAAAATATAGATCAAAACATAAGCTAGGAACATAGGTACTTACCAGCATGAACAACAGGAAAGCTGAAGACTAGAAAGAGTACATAGCAAATTTTTTCTTTTTCTTTTTTTTTTTTTTTTGATTACCTCTCCAAATTTAAAAAGAAGAACTTCTGTGTATGTTCCTTGCATTTCAGGTCCTGCAGGACCATTTGGGGATGTACCACTGCAGACAGTATGTCTGGCAGGAACACATCTGTGACCAGGTGCCCATTAAATCATTTCCTGAGCTGTTTTAGACCTCTTCTGAGGGCAGTTTGGTAGCATGCCAGTTTTGGTCTAAAGTCTGCAAAGAGCCACTGATTAATTGGGCTTTTGCTGTTTCACTGTTAGACAGAACTATACACTCCTTTCACATTCTTTTGGGACCTCTTGCGTGGTTTCAACGGCAATTGCTGTAAATTTAGCCCAATGTCTATATATATTTTAAATTAAATGAAGTTAGTTATGAACTGGAAGAATACTGTTTCAGTAGTGAAACAATGTTTAATTCCTACTGACAATTATACTTTGGATTCACTATTGTTTCATGACATACTACCTAACATTCCTTTTAGCAGGAGAAGTTTCACAAATTTGCAGTTAAATTCCAGTAAAATTTGTGATTTCCTCTTTATTTTTCGCCAAGTAAGATCTTGCTGTTTTTCTTCCACTGTACCTAAGTCAATTTTTAATATAGGCAGCTGGCTAAGAAGGTGGATACCAAACACTCAGTAGGCTCCACTAGACTAAACCAATTCGATATACACGCAGTATCTTCCAGGTCTGTGCTACAATCCAAAGTGTAGATAGGTATGGTTCATGCTGACGTAACTGGGCAAGTTTTAAATCTGCAGGCTGGAAGACCAAGGCTTAGGGAAGGTGACTGCAGCACTTCAGGCTTCACTGGGGAAGAATGAGCCTGCCCGCAGCTCCAGGTAGTTACCTGGCACAGCCACCTCAGGCTGAGCTAAGCAATATGAGTTGCCTGCTAAGGGTTATAAAGCCAGCTGGTTTTGCACAGGGACACCTGAGATGCAATCACACCTTTATGGTTGCTGTGTAAACCTAAATTTACAACTCAGAAAATGTGTTACTTCAGCAGCATACACAGGCAGCTATCCTTTGCGCTTGTGAAAATCTACCCTTTAAATCCCATATTATCTGTCAAAAACTTGACATTTGCTTTCATTTCAGAAAGATGCATTAGATACACCCACTGGCCAGCAATTAGTGAGTAACTGAAGAAACAGCTGTTGGGTATCTCAGAAAGAGAGAACCGGACTTCTAACCTCAAGGGAGATGGAAGCCAGAAAACTCGTAGCAATTCAAGTATCCAGTCTCCTGCAATCAAGGTATTTTTATATACCACCAAAAAGTGACCATAAAGGTCTGGTAAAAGCCACTGTGATCTCAGACTGAGCTATAAAGCCTCAAGGGGCAATGGAACACAAGCTGATGACTTTACCTCTCCTTTGTGATAAGAACATAATATGGCAGCATGACTGAAGAGTCACTGGAAATCTGCCAAAATGATGACTTAGCAAATATCTTGAAGTATCAACTGATGCAATGCTTGCAGTTGGGGGATGCAGAATGCAAGATGAAATAATCTTTTTTAACACAAATACTTCCAGTGCCCCCAACCCTGTACTGTTTCATTAAGAAACCCACTGACCTGAAGCTTAAAAGTGGTCTCAGAATTAGAACAGCAACAATCTTTGCTTTGCGTTCACAGTGTCCCCACAGCCAAGTTCTGCTCTTCAATGAGGTCTGTCAGGAATTTTACATGAATATATACTCCAAAGTGGATGCCATTTCATGGTGTACAATATATTGGTTTGCTGCTACTTTCTCACCAAACAACTGTGTAGTGCTGTCAGGAACAGTCTTGGAGAAGGGCAGATAGAAGAAGACGGCACTTTTGATGGAGTGGGTACTCTTTTCTCAACTGCCTGGTAATCTTGCTCAGTTGCAGCGATGCCAGCAATGTAGAGCAGAGGGATATAAGTCGCAATGAGAGTATCCTGTTTCACGCAACAGCTTGCAACTAAGCCTGCCTCTGAAACGTGCATGGTGCCTGAGGACAGGAGCTCATCCCTGTTTGAACATCAGCAGCACAGTCACACATGCAGTGATGCTACATCAGCAAAGATCAAAGGACCTTTCCATCCAGCTTCTGCTTGCCCACAAACCGGGTTAGTTCAAGGCAAGGATGGCTCAAAAGATCAGATGCAGAAGAACCCAGGGAATGCAGGGACAGGTTCATAGTAGTTTTGCCACTCCTAACCTTAAACTGAATTCAAGAGGGGAAAATGCTTATCCAGAAGTCTATCCAGAAGTCACACTGCAACAACAAAATGCCTCAGTAACAGCTTACTGAATATTTCTAATTACTTTACTAGCTTTCTATCCTTACTCTTGGGGAGCTTCCATAACTACATAACCAGTTTAATATCACATAAAAAGAAAGCAGGGGTAGCTTATGAAGTCCACTTTCCATTCATGTGATTAAAAAGATTTGGTGTTGGATCCTGTAATTCTGCCTCCCTTTTTCAAGGCAAATGGAACTCTGAGCATTTATGGTACTTGGGGACACTGGTCTCAACCAAAATTGAACAGGATGAAAAACAAAAAAATTCTTAAAAATCATCATTAGTAGCTGTAGGAAGGGGAAGGAGAAGAGCAGTCCTTTCTTCATGTCCAGTAAACGTGTCAGAAAGAGTAAAACACACAAGCAGACAAAAAGGATAAAATGGCAGTGTCACAAAAAATAAGAAATAAGAGCTATCAGAAAAAAAGATGCCAGTGATGGCAAGAAAAAAAGTAAACAGTCTCTAAAGAACAAATCCTTGAAGAACTAATTGAACTGAATTAAATCTTATATTTGTAATCGTTGGACATTTCTGGAAAGTGACAAACATGAAGACCATCGCACTTCCAGAGTATGTTTAAAAGCAGTAACACATATAACACTGAAGATATGTATATAAGGGATTAGATATATAGACAGAGAGAGAGATCTATGTATAAGTAAAACCCTGTATATAGCATTGCAGATATCTTCTCATTTTCAAATGCATTCTCTGTTCTTCTACCAGCTCTCATATGCACTCATCGTAGTCTATGCAGAAACTTCCACTGATGTCAATGGACTTTGGAAGAGACCCCAAGAAGCTACTGCAAAACAGAGTTCTCAGCTATCGTTACTATCCAATTTTTTTTTCTCTTTAAACTCATAATTCAGTTAATACCTTTTTTCATCCATGGATTTGAGCTTATCAGCACTGTTCTGTCTGTGCATGGGGACTACATTCTCTCCCTTTATCAAATTCCAGTGAAAGGAAACTTTTCAACCCTTGGGCATTTTTTCACTCTTGCAGATAAGTCTGTGCTCCTTTATCTGGTCCTTTTTTGCATTCACTGTAAATCAAAAACTCTCCAGAGGAACTTCCTGGATTCTCAGTTATTGAATAAAGCTAATCAAGTTCCCAGAGAACAATCTTGCTTTTTATGTCTATCCGCATCCGCAGTCTCTTCATCAAAACAGTCCTATTCAAGATTCTTAAGGGCTCTTCAACAAAATATATTGAGGTCTTCTAAACAAAAGTTTCCTAGTACCAGGTTCACCAGTCTCTTAACTTTGCTTTAACTCACTTTCTATACAGAACTACAAAAACACTGCAGTATAAAAAACAGTATTTAGTGCTGCAACATACTGCTTTTAGGTCCAAACAAAGAGTTCATTTCTCTTTGATTACATTAATTTTTTTAATCCAAAAGGTTTTTGGTGAAGCATATGTTCTGCATCATTAAAATCAGATATTCTGGCTTTGATCTTTAAGTTCTCTCAGTTGACTGCTTCTCCAAACTACAAACTATTCCAGCTTTTGAAGTTATCTTCTTGCTCTGTACAGAAAACCTGAACCTTCAGCCAGATTTGATAGGGTTACAAGATAATAACCATATACCATTGTATTTACTTTTTACATATTAAGCTTTACTTAGGGAAAAAAATAATCTACTGCTTTGACTGGAAGAATTTAAAAATGATAACTATAAAACACAGATAACTCTTACTTAAGTAAACCTAAGAGCATTTTATTTCACTGAGCAGTATCTTGTACGCTCAGTATTTACCAAAGTAACTTTTTTTTTTTTTTTTACAAAGTCATGTAGAAGATGGGGATAGGAAGCCCATGGATTTAAAGAGCAAAAGGAAGGCAGTGTCTGTTAGCAGCCAGAACGTCCTACAGATGAGCTTCTCTGCAGTGTGAAAAGAGAAGGGGAGTTGTCAGAAAACAAGTGCAGAAATCAAGATGTGACGTTATATCGTGTTTAATTGAAAAAATAGGGCTGTCTGAAAATATCTAAGAAAGCCGTTTTTCAGTAGACGACAACAGGGATTAAGTGGCTTCTGAAAATAGCAGGACTGTTGGTCCCATGATGCATCTTAGTGATACTGGACGGAAGTGTCAAGCCTAGTCGGAAAGCCCAGCACACAGAAAAATGTGGCAGCATGACTTCCATTGGCCAGGGTCAAACATTTTTGGATGAAAATATTTGATTCTCTATTTTACAAATAATAATATTAGAAACAAATATTCAACTAGATGTAAGAGATAATAGTTAAACTGAGAGCAAAATGAAAAATTAAGATGGAAATATTAACAGTGACTGAAAGAGACAATGTTTGTGACTCCATGGAAGAGAAGGGTCACCCAGTTAGTTCTGGCTACATTTTAATACGATATTGGAGATGAAGGAACTGAGATTGTTTTTGATTGTTTATGAAATACACAATCCATATAGAGTGAACAAGAATGAATTCATAAAGCTGAATAAAGGAATAAATGTTTTTAAAGAAATAAAATAATTCAGCATTAAAGTTTATCAAATAGTATCTTATAAATTTGACATTTCTCAAGAATAGCAGATCAAACGAAATGCATGCCCTAGTAACCATTACTCTGTGTATAAGACTGACCACGTCTCTGTGTGTCTGTAAATAAAAAAAAACTACACATTCTATTTTAATTTGGAAAGTTATTTTCATTTCAAGCATTCTCTGCATGGGGCAAATGACTTCTGAAGATGAAAACATTTCCCACACATGCTTCACATCATGTAACAAGAGAAAGATCACTCCCAAATTCAATCTCTCATTCATGCCTTCCCACCCCCTCCTTTTTCCCTTCCTTAAAAAAAAAAAAAAAAAGAAAGAAAAAGAAAAAAAGAAAAGAAAAAGAACGAGATGTGTTTGGCAAATCAACAACAGAAATATTTCAGAAACTGTCCAAGCCATACAATCCCAAACTAATTTGGACCAACTCACATGAAAAGAAAAAGACATCTTGGGAAGAAAAGTCATTTCTACATGCCACCTTTTTCCAATTACTTCCCAGTAACAATTTAATGACAGCTGTAAAATACAGTGCATATCTACCACTACAGGATTGTAGTACTCAATGCTTCCGAAACTCAGGTATCCCAATTTACAGGCTTTCCATAATCCCTATTCATGCAAATACTTTAGCATATGAATAACTACTCAAATAAGTAGTTTCTCTGATGCTTGTGGCTCAGATTCTAAAATTATATATGATGGTCCTAATCCACCAGATGTTTAATAATTCAGACCCATTACAACTGATGAAATTCTAAACTCAAATAATTTCAGTAGAGTTTAATTGCAGAAACATTTTGTACAATAAAAGAAAATTACATAAGTTTAATTTCCATTTTTCTTCTCTATAATTATATTTCCACTATATCCTTCCTAGATTAAGCTAAATCTATACTATCTAATAAACGTAATTATATGAAATGTTCGTACAATAGACTAAAGAAAGTAACAATTAAAAGCCCATAATTTAGTTACTCTACGTAACTCATCATTCTCAGAAAATGAAATATTGACTTAATTCATTTAACCTCAAGCAAGCACTAGCAAGCACACTTCTACAGACAGGTTTTAATTTCACTCTTTCAATTCTTTTTCTACTTATTTCTGCTTTTCAAAAAAAAGAAGAAAGAAAGAAAGAAAAGAAAAATCTTGCCCAGAATTCCTATCTCACTGTCGAATTTTGTTTGCTGATCATATTAGATATTAATATTTTGCTTCTTGGTCTCTGTAGAAATTTATAAAAAATGATGTAATACTTACTAAAATATCTACTGAATATTTAACTTACATGAACTACGTACATATGCATCTTTATTACATTTTTGCTTTATTTCTAGTACTGCTATGTTTTCTGATCTTCTAAAATTTGATGTATCTGAATAGGGTATTTCCTGTTTGTATATGTTGTAATCTTGCTGGCCTCACCAAGAAAATGTATATGTACACTCTGTTCCGGTAATACTTTTTCTGGGCTAAATTCATCTTAAAGCAGTAGGGATAAATATATATTTAACTAGGCAATGATGATGGTGACTTGGAAATACTGGGGAAATTTTGTAGATGATATCTGCATAAAGAGAAGAAGAAAACAGAGGAGTAATCTTGGAAGAGCGCGCGTAAGGGGCAGTTTGCCTACAGGTCAGAAGAATAAATTAATTCTTGTCTTTGTAGAGATTCCAGCATAACATCCTACTATTTTGCACTTTGGAGGAGGAGCAACTTTCATCCAATTATAAAGTTTCCCTAGTTCTTGAGAATGAATGCTATAAATTTAAAGGAAAACTCGGATTTGAGTGTGAGCCAAAAGCTATTGAAATGCAGCGGAACACATTCCACTGGCTTCAATGGGCTTTGCGCAGGAGCCTGCGTGTACGGCGTTACTTATGAACTGCATACTTTATCTGATCATTTGTTCTCAGCTTATTCTTAATCCTATTTTACAAAGCTAATGTTCGTCTTCTAATGACAATCTAATTGCTTGGTGCCATGTTTACTAGTGGGAACGAAGCACAAGCCATGTCACTGTAAGCTCCAGGGAGTATTCCAGTGACTGGGAGGTTAAAAACTCCCTATCTGTAGAAAGGGAAAACTCATTTCTTAACTCTCTGGTACAAATTATTTCCAGGTGCTGATAATTATCACTCATGGAGTTTGATATTCCGGACTCTACATCTAAATTTATACTTGACAAGTTAAACTTTTCATCATGTGAAACCGTCTCTTAAAGGCTGAAGACAAGGACAGACAGACCGCTGATGGGTGAAACCAGTTCCCCTTAAAATAGCAACACTTAATTACAAGCCTTGTTGTTTATTTCTTTTCAAAGTATTTCAAATCTATCCTTTCCCAGAGGAAATAATATTGTGTATTATTAAACATATAAGCATTATTAGATATGGTCATGAACAAGAACCACGTCAATAGCCACATAGCTATTTGGGAAGTTTGGAAAGGTCTGAGAAAAAAAGTCCCTCAATAGCTAAGGTTTTCCATAGACTTCACACAATTATCTTTCTGTACACACAACCTACATGCATGCAAAATATATCCAACTATATGTGTAAAGAGAGACATAACACATAGAAAAGCTGCATATTCAAGCACTAGACATCTAAACGTACGTGTGTTTAAAAGCGTACACACTCTCTCTCATACATAGCCACACTCACATATTCACACCCTTTTGTCACTAAGTAGATAAAGAGATGCTTAAACAACCTAAAAATTGGGTGCAGCAAGCACAAATTCAAAGGAATTTATGGAAGAAGTACCCTATAGCCACTTTAGGATTTCCTAGGTTTACGCTGCCAGTTTTAACCTACTCCATAGTCTTTTATGAGTGTGCTTCTTGACCATCTGGCACGCTGTGAAACTGATCACTCACTAATTTTGAAGCATCTCTGACGTAAGTTTATTTTAAAGGTGACCCAAGAGACTCTCCTAAAGTGAACGTTTTGTGAACTCCATAAACGCAAGTGCATCCCATTGCAATATTAGGATGATAAACATTGTCATACTGAGCTATTTCAGGCAGTCCTTCTTATACTGGCTGCAAAGTTACATCTTCTGAAAACCCTAGAAAAGATGAACTTCATGACCCCCTGAAGCAGGATTATTTTAATGGCTGTGTTATAAATCGGGAAGCTATATTTTTGGATTAAAGAGTGTATTACGAGAGGGCAAAGGTACTAGCTGCTTCCCCAACAAACGAACACCTGCAGATTCCAGACTCGCAGTACCTGCAATGTTACTGCTGATTAAATTAATAGTGGCAGGACTTGAAATTGAGTCCACTTGATCTTAGGGTCTCACAGATTAAAGTATTAGTCCACTGAACCATGTTACTAGACTTTAATCTATTAGATATTTCCTTATCTTTGTTCATTAAGGTAGAAAAAAAGTAAAGCAGTAGAAACCTTGGAACAGTGACAAGTAAACATGCAGAAATTTCAGTTTAATGGCATAGTCAATGGAAAATAACTACTAAACATTGACTGCCAGCAAATTATGCTACATTGAGGTGTGCTAGGCCAGAGCCTCAACTTTTATAAATTAATAGGCCTTCAATGCTATGGTAATTGTCATTTGTGATGGCATGACCCAGTAACTTCACTTTACTAAAGTACTATTTTATTATTTTCTAATAAGAAAAAAATGTTTGCATTTCCTTGATGCTTTCCAACCTAGAATGAAACCTCTGTGAAAACTACAAGGAAAGCATTCAATTTAAGGCTGGATAAAGTGATGCACAGAAAAATTAAATGACTCACTCAAAACGACACAACGGCTTGAAGACTTGGCAAAACACAGGATTTATCCACCTTTCTGTTCACCTGCTCCCAACACCAGTCTTACTGACCAGTATAGTGGCAGTCTGAAGAAGAAATACAGTTTGTCAAGGAGAGTGGATCTGGATTCACCCTACCTAATTCTAGGGATTTAACTGATAGGTCCAAGTTAGAACTTGGATGAGAACTTGGATGAGTTAGAACTTTGAAAGAGCCAAGTTAGTAGGCTCTTTCACTGAGGGGGAAAGAGAGGCAATTTCAGAACCTGATTCAGACAACAGGCAGGTCTGTGTCCTTGCTGGAAGTACAACGCCCCAGAACCTCCTCAACCCCATTTTCACTAACTGTGAAGGGAGCCCACTTAAATGGGCTCCCCACTAGGCTACTTAAATGCCTCATATTGGATGGGACAATTGAGCCCTACGTCTTTTGCTCACTTGGCTGCCAGACCTCCAGCTGCCAGAAGTCAACATAACATAACACAAAAAGAGAGAAACAAAAAAGCATTTTTGTTTAAACGTAAAACCGTGGCATGAATTTAGTAGTTTGCAAATCCCAAACCAGAAACCTAACAGAATATAAAAACAAAGGCACAAAATATTGGGGATGAACAGCTTGCAAAGTGCAAGAGAAACATAAAAGAAATCAGAGATAACAATAGAAGCACGTACTACTAAAGAAATTTAAGCCAGGAATAGCCAGAAGCTTATTTCCTTTATGATTCACGGAGCATATTGCAAAACTGCAGTGAGTTGGCATAAATTTGTCAATTTAAGCTCTAGTAGGAAATGTCTGATAGTAGGAGATCATCCTTTAGCAGGTCGAAGTAAAAGGAACTGATATGAAAGGCAGAAGGTAAGAGACAGCACAAAGAAGCTGCTGTCTATAGCTGGTTTGGTGCCTTCTCATATTCTTTCAAAATTACCATCCTCTCTTTCAGTTACTACACCATCACAAACCCTCTGAGCCCTTCCTTAAATTGCATCTCGAGCACCATCCTGTTTCTCTGACCTTTGTGCCACAGCAACACAAGTGAGTGACACCCCCACTGCTATGCCTGTGTTTGCAGAAAACACAGATATGTGAGAGTAACTGGCTTTTTCTTCCCCATTGGATAAAACACTAAATCTCGAATTGCAAAGGAGTTAAACAATGCCTTTTAGCACATTACATCACTACATTTAATCATCTCCAACATTCCTGCAAGTTCGCTCAGTACTTAAAAAGGAGAATTCACTTCGCTTCTGATAACGGCATCTTTAAGATTTACTTGTATACATTTTTTTTTTAAAGCTGACCACATTCCATCACCATTTCTTAAGATATTCTTAACACAATTTAGCAAAAGCTCTGTAATCCAATACTTATGAAATGAGCTGTCAGGCATAAACTATGCCAGAATCTCTTAAGTCCACACACAGCAGGACACAAAACTAGTAGCAACTGTACTGAATTACAACCAATAGGAGAAGTCACAGGTCACAGAAGCCACACAGAGTCCTGCTATAGCCAACAATGAAACTTAATGTACTTTCCATGTCCAGAACCATCCGCTATAGAGCTTCTGTAAAACAGATTAATGATAATAGCAGCAGAAACTAGAGAAGAATGCAAGAAATGGAAGCTCAGCCAATATTCCATTTGTAATTTGTCACACCATCACACAATAAGACCTTGGCGTGAATGTGTTGTCAATTTACAATTCAAATGAGCTTCCTTGAATTTTTAAAAGAATGGACTGTACACATCAGTCAGGATGACACAAAAATGCCCTGTCAGGTTAATTTTAAATGCACGTTTTATTTGCTACTGTTAACTAATCACTATCATTATTTGTGATTTTTAAAAGAGGCAGCCATTATTAAACAAAAGGCAATTTCAGATTCCCTAGCTGGAACGTAACTCATTTCTGTAACCAGGTAGTACTTCCTGATTTACAATATTTTGACTTTTAAACCAGGTAGTTGGATGGTAATTTATTTTTTTGGTACAACGTAAAAAACCCAAAGTATTACCAGTGAAAAGCAGCGCATTTGGTGAGAGCTTGACCTAAAGTCTATTAAAGGCAATAGATTTTTTTTTTTTCATTTACTTCAGAAGCCCATTGATCAGGCCAGCTTTAAAAAAAAAAAGAAAGGTTTCTTTTCTTAAAACATTGTTTACCTATATTTGATGAAATTCCTCCTTGCTGTGAAATTCAGCAGATGGGATATCAGGGGGATGCATTTGGCCTACTGCAGACTAGATACTGTTTCTGTAGGAAGGTGCAGTGCTTTGATGATGCAGAAAATAAAGCCCATGCTGTTTCTGATGTTCTATTAAAAGGAAAGCCATTAAGATGGTAGTTAAGTGGTCAAGGCCTAAAATTAGACTTGCCAGAAATGCCAGTGGCAGGAAATAGTCTTAGTATTTAAAATATCTCTTCATAAAACAAAAGTTATACTGAGTTTCTGGAAAAAGCAAAAGGCCGTAGGGCCAAAAAAGCAGCAACGTACCTAAATGCATGCCTAACTTAACCACAGAAGTCACTGGCTCTAGTCTCTTGCTCACAGTTAACATATGTGCACACTGCTTTGTCTGTTCAGGGCTTATCTATGCAGGATTTCGTGATCGGAAGGATTTTACTTTTACAGTTGTGCTGAAATCAAGGCTGATAGGACATCAAGCTGCAAAAGAGTATCTGTGGGGCACCCTACCTCAACACTGTAAAAATTCAAAGTGAGTTTGAATCACCATGAAACATCTCCAGAAGCTCCAACAATACTTTATTTTTTCCTGTGGTAGATGAAACTCGCTTTAAAAGTTCCCTTTCCTTCCCTGTCATACAACTCTCTTGCTGCCCTGTTTCCACGATACTCCACAGTCCACTGCTCCCCGGCTACGATGAAGCGGTTGTTGGGGCTACTCTATAACCTGAACCACTAAATGATATGCCTTAAAAATAATCAAAAGCTTGTTGCTGGGGGCTCTTGGGACAGAGGCAGAAAGGACGAGGCAGATTAGAGGGAGACTTGTTTTTCACGCAGATCCAGTTCACAAAAAAGCCTCAAAACTTGTTGCATTGACGCAGTGGAGGCCAGGTAGGAGGCTAGCAAAAGGAGTGGTAGGGATGGGAACCTCTTAAGGTAGCTTCAGTATCAAAGAAAACTCTACGACAGCAAGTGGATGGTTCCACCACAGCCTGAATAGTTAATACAACACATAATTAGGTTCACATGCAGCAAACACTAGGAAAAAAAGAAAAGCCATTTATAGCTTGGAGCTATCTCATGTACCTCTACAAGGGTCAAAGGCAAAATCCATGCTACTTACCTGAGAACCTGTGGAGGCTCATTATTTCTGTTTATGGGCGATACCATAGTAAGTCAGACTGTCAAAAACATCCAAATATCATGGAATGAGTTCTCTGGATTTTTTTTAAAGAAAACAGAAAACCATCTGAAAACAAACTTTATTGCCAAAAGGTGGAGAAAAGAATGCTGTTTCTAGTAGGATAGGAAAAAAAACCCCTGCTATATGGAAAATAGCACACATGCTAATTAGAGAAAGATATTTTTCAGTTTCTTTAGGGGAAGGTACTTATAAAGGGAGAGAGAAAGGTATTGAAAACCAGGACTATCAGCTGGCCGTATGACGAACAATATGTAGTAATTAATCAGCCTATGTAATGCCAGAGTCATTTCACTGAAAAGTAAATTTCCCATGACTTTGATATTTCTTTGGAAAGAAGCTTTTCTTTTTTTAAACCAGCATTTGATCATTGATTTATATGTATATACAACATACATGTGTATATGTGTATACAATATACATATGTATATACAGTAGGAAAACCTCCTGAGTCTATCATGTGCAACCCATGAATAAAAACAGGATCTTTACAGAAAGGAAAGTAAGTTTTATTGAATCAAAGTGTAGATTATCTACACAATGAATAGCCTATATATTTTCCAAAGTAGGATTAGCAATTAGGAACTTTTAAGTATCACTGCCAGTTCTGATACTGAACATATTCTACGTCCTTTGGCAAGCCACATAACCTTTTATCTCAGTCTGCCTGACTGTAAAAGGAGGATATTACTATCAGTCTCACAGGGATGTTGCAAGGATTAGTTAATGCTAGAAAAAGGACACACAGTGCTTTACTAAGTAAAATCCATCAAAAACACATGCACGTTAAATGCCACCAAGTAATCTGACCTGGAATTTAATTCAGTTATACTCCACAATAGTCAAAGTCTTTTGGGTAAATAAAAGTAGATAAATTTCAACCAAAACTGGAACTAAACCTAAAATGAACTTTAGTCAAGGTTCAAAAAGAAGCAGTTATTTTAAAGGGTTGTTCCTATTATCTCTCCATCTCTCTAATTTTCGGTTCTAACTTGTGGCCATAAGGAGAAGTTCTGATACCACGCAGCAAAGTTTCTTCTTGTGGTTATTTCTTACACACTCCGCAGTTTCAAGAGAGGTCTGAGAAGCTTAGCTCAGCATCTCAGCTTTAGGGTACTTCTCCAAATTGAGCCAAAGTCTGTGGCATTTGCCAGTCACAAATTGTGATGCTTTTCTTCTCTCCAGTGTAAGATTTTTACATAGAATAAAATCTTCTTCACATTAGTCAAAAGGTTAAAGGCAGAGTTGAGTGCAAGAAATGGGGACTCCAGCTCCCTGAGGTGACATTCAAGTGGAGACTGAAAGAGGATGCAGTTCTTAATTCTAAAATTAGGCTCGTAAGAACTTCAGCACATACCACCTGGAAATGCACAATTTTTCAAATACACTAGTGTAGCCCATGAATGGCAGCATTATTATTTCATGGCTTCAGAATTCATAGCTATCCAGTGAAATAAGCAAGTCAGCTTATTTACTGATCCAAATTCCGTTTTCTACAATGCTTTCCACATTTTGATAATTGTTACTTGAAGCAATCAGCTAGTGAAGGGTAACTCGACATTCAGACTCATGAACAACAGTCACTTTGCTACCTGATCTGAAAATCACTTCTTTCACAGATACGATACAGAAATAAGGCCAGATTTGTGCTGTTTCCTAAACTAAGTAAATTTATGATTTTTCAGGTAATCGAATTTAATGATATCATTTTTGGAAAAATATACACGCACACAAATATTTTTTGAAGGTAACTAATTCAAAGTCTATCCCTTGTTTTAGTAATACATTCTCTAAACCACAATTTCAAATTATCTAGGTGTTTGTTCAGAATATAAGACTTGTAAACAACCTGGATCTAAATGTGTGGCCCATATCACCACCACAGTCTATAGATAAAATTTTGGATCCTTTGAAGTCAAGGGCTTCATCAACTTCAGCAAGGCCAATATGTTACCCAGCACCACTGTAATCAGCATTAAGAGTGAAGTTTCCTCTAAATTGCTTTCCATCATAAGTGATACAGGAATAAGATAATAAAAATCATGTCATTCTTTCAATTATGTTCTTAATTCTTCCAGTAACATAACAAAATTATGTTTCTCGTGAAAGTCAATAGGACCTTACAAGTAAAACTTCACTAAACAGGACTAATTATGCTATTGATAGCTCTCACTTTGCCAACTTGAGGAATGTGTTTGTATGAACAATATTTCCCAAATCTTGGCATATTGATAAGGTAGATTTTCCCAGTGAAAAGTTATCAGTCCAAAAAGTAGTGTGACTATCAGTGCAAAGAAAAACAAAAAAGGAAGAAAATGCATGTTGGCATACATTCCAAACATTCTCTAAAATAAATGTATTGCAATGTAGAGTATAAATTGTCTTACAAATAAAAGGCAAAATGTAACGTATTTTCATGTTACCTTTCTGTTAAATATGAGTTGGTATATATAATGTATTCCCTCACTCATTTTTGCTGCTCCATTTTTCTCCTTTCTCTCTTCCTCTCTTGCCTTTTCTATGGCAGATCACAATTTGGCCTTTCATGGGTTTAGTCTGAATGTGTCATAACTACTTAGTTCCTTCCTTCCAACTCCTCTTAACATTTAATTTCCTTTCTGACTCTCACCTACAGTCTTCTTCACCTACTAGCCTTAGTTCTGATATCCTATTTCTCTTTTTCTTCTTCAGTACAATTCCTTTCTCTTTCCTTTCTTATCAACCATATCTATTTACGTGCTGTGTCTGAAATTTTCCCGAAGGCTGAATGAGCTGTTTGCTGTGTTGCTCTGATTATGAAGTACAACAGACAACACTACTAATAAAGCTAAGATAGGGTAATTCAAATCTGTTGAAGAAAAACTAACAACAACAGAACAGAATGGAATAATCATTCCCTTAACTCAGTGATTTCCCTGCAGCAGAAAAAGGCTTTCTGGATTACATACAGAATAACCTTGGCACTGCTTCATGTAAGTGCTGGGGCCTACTAAGGAAATGTTTGATATAATGCCAACAATGGGCAATAAAACTGAAGTAAATCAGATATGGAATGGGCAGGACCCAGGCTTTCTTTTATGACTGTACAGCACCTAGCACAGTCTGATTGCTACCAGAAAATGAAAAAAAAAAAAAAAAAAATCTAAAAATGTGTTATCAGACCTGGAAGTCATATTCCTTTCCTTTAAGACTTAGTTTGCATGTTTCTGATCTAAAGTCGCTTTGTTTAAAAATACAAAGCAGGTTCTTCACTAGCAGTGATGTAATAGAATATATTAATTGATGTTCTTCCCTTTTAATTCATCTTATGCAAAACCAACACAGTGTATCTTTTGTTCACAACCTTGGAGGTTCAATGAGTGTTTCAATTAGAGTCTTTTGTTTATATGCATACGGACTTCTGAGATTTATTTCCAACAAACAACTGTAATACTGTGTATCGTATGCATAGTAATCTGAACTCGGAGGGCCAAATTCAGTCCTGTTGCAGGTAAGCATAAACCTAATTTGTCCTGATTCTGACATCCATTCTGACACCAGGCCAAAGGACAGAACGGGCTTAACTCCATAAACGCAAAGGCCTGCAAATATCAGATAATTTAACCTAGATTTCTGTATAAAGTGAGGAATTATATTTCATAGAATTATCTCTATAGTGAGTCCAATACCTTGTATTTGTCAGAATCCTTGTAGAAAGGCATTTGGTCTTGATCTCAAATACCAAAAAATGGACAACCGCCTTCCCATTCTGAAAGTGCTTTTTTCAACGGGCACCAGTCACCACTACTGAAAATGCATCCCTCCTTTCTCATTTGGATGCATTTCGGTTTAACTTTCAACACTATTGCCTTTTTTCTTTCAGAACTACCAGTGGAGAGCAGTGGCCATTAGTGCCTGCTGTTTTCTTCCAGTGAAGATACTTAAACACCATTAATCAACTGAACTTTCAGTTTTTTTGTTGTTAAGATGCACAGATAACACTCTTAAGTTTCTGTTCCTCTGTGAGACATTTGCTTCCTTGGATAATTTTGTACGTCTTTCCTGCTTGTCCCTTCATTTTATTTATTTATTACTCGAAATGTTAGTAGCTCTCTAACTAACAAAACACGACGCAATGGAACCACGCCAGGTCTAGATTTCTATTTCAAGCCATCTGTGATCAAATGTGTGAGGCCATGTTGTAGAGAAGCCTAAGAGAAGCCTAATTGTGTTTCAATTTATTTCCATTATACCAATTTTGCACTCTAAAAAGGCTGCAGAGAAGGCTGGATTATTTTTACACTGCTAAGTAAGACAAGTGGAAACAGTTTTCAGAGAACGGCTCAGACCAGAGGCGACAATGGATCTCTGTGCTACAAAGGTGCTGCTGAATGTTTTATTCCCCATAGACGTCTTACGCAGTTGAGCCTGTGGATCAAGCAGAGATCGTGGTCCTAAATGCTATTGGAGGAAGCTAGCAAGATAAATGCAGTTTTCCTTTTTTTATTGGTCATGCTGGGCACGGCCTATTATCTTTAAATGGACTGAGCAGTTACTGCAGAGAAAAGAACAAGGATCCTATGTCTATCTAGGCTTGTTATACTCTCCAGGGCAAAGACTGTGAGACGCGACTGATAAACAAAGTAACTGCAAAAGCTAATGTTGCTCCTCTGTTAACTCGTAGACAAAAGAGAAAAGACAAATATTTAAGAAGTTGTACACCATAAGTTATGATCAGCTCTCCCCGCTTCTGCCAAAAATCCATTAACAAGGAAATTTTTCAGACAACTAAAATCTAACCCTAGGAACACATGTTCAACATTTTTTTCAGATTTAACCTAAATTAAGGTCAGTGACCTTAATCCCCTCCATTGTGATTGCCTTGTGCACTAAGAATGCAACAGGACAGAAGAGACTAAATGAATGAAAAACTCTGATTCAGATGCATTTCATGTTCATGCATCTCATCTGATCCCCAAAACTCCACCTACCTACTTACGATCATTTACTCTGAATGTATTCCATAATCCCTTTGTTTCTCTTTTGTATTTCCTTCCTTTAGGCCTTTGCTTCAATTCAGTGCAACTGGGCTAGCTCATCTGCAGATATAAATCAATTTGATTCAATTAATCTCAGTGGAGCTGTATCAGCCCTCTATCTGTCCACTCTGCCTGCTTCGTTCCACCACTATGGACAATGCACCTCTTCTCCCCATCACTCAGTCCAGCGCTGAGCAGGACGTCAGCTGTGACTCCCTGTATCCTCCCAACTATTCTGAGATACTTCTTAGATTCTTCCTACTCTTCCTCCATAACATCCCAATTCCTTCAATTGAATCCCTTCTCTTAATTTATATTGTTAAAACTCATTCCGATACCTACTACTGTCTTCTTTGGCTTTGTAAGAGCAGTGCCACCCTCTTCCACCTTATCTGCTCAAAACACATCTGCTAAAGAATATGTTCTTATTCGTCACTCTGACCACCTCAGGTTCCCTTCTCCAAACGTGTCTCACCTTTTCCTCCTCTAAGATATAACATTCAAAATGTTTATCCTTCTTTACCAAAGACTTGAATGAAACACCTCCACACTGATCCCATTTTTTATCTTGTTACATATTGAGCTAAAATAGCCTGAGGCCTCTTCTGAGAAGATAGACTGCTTTATTATGCACTGTAATATAGTAATTTCCTATACTTAACCAGAACTTCTGGATGCTACTACAATTCAGAATACAATAACACACGAAGTGCTGCATCCTGTTACATAACAACAGTCCAAGATCAGAGCTTCAATTTTGTTGTGATCAATGGGATAAATGCATCTGTGCTAACGGAGAGGGGTGAATTTCTATATATATTACACTCCAACCCACAGGGATTCAGCTGGCAAGGCAGAGACTTAGTACTTCCTCCATTCAAGTGCAAGGGGGGGTTAGTTCATGTCCCAGGACCGTTTTTGGGGTGGTTTAACCATCCCCTTTCTGACAATCACTGCCCTCCAACGGGCCTTTAAAAACTGACGTAGATTGGAATTTTTCAAAGAAAAGTCTGTAATCAGAAAATATAGATTCACAGCAACTGAAACTTCCCATTAAACACACCAGCTACAGGACTATGTCCATTCTCAAGCGTTAGGATGAAACTTTTACCCCAAGAGGGACAGAATAGCTTGGTACTTAGGGAGACTGCTCAGTCATGGCCAGCTGATGTTTGGATCCTTCCTCTTGTACATTCGGTGCCTCTCACACTCCAAGTGAATGTCCAAGTATTTTAGCTATGCTGAGAGCCCTTTTTCACAATAACTAAAAATAAATATTTAATTTTTACTCTAACATTGAATAAAAATAATTGTGAATCCTCAAAATTGTTCTTGTTATAGTTGTTTAACTTCAAGTTAAAAATAAACTGAAAGAAAATCCTTTCATATTTTCCACTGAGTATTTTGGAGTTGTTAACAGAAATTGGCTATGGTGCTACTGGATGTTTGTCTCGTAGAACATTTAGAACATTTCTACAACTGCTAGTGGCTCTTCTCAGATGTATTTATGTCAGTTTTCTGTCCTCAGCCCCATTTTTCAGATTTCATAGGTAGTCCCACCACTTTACAACAGAACACTGCTAGTCATATACTGACCCCTAGCAACTTTAATCACAAGAGTTTTGCGACATTCAATCCTAAGGATTATTTACAAGCTTCACATTAGCATATACTGCAGGAAACCTATCTGAAAAATGCTACTTAAGGAATAGTTTTATTCTCACATGGACATTCTGACTTACACGCTTAAAATACAACTCTGCATGTACGCTACCATGAAGTCTATGGGAACAAATAAATATTTTTCTTTTATTGTGTTGAAAATGGAAACAGCTCACTGTACTGAGCTGTCAAATGAGCATCCCCAAAGTACTGACTCATTTCCCAGGACTGCTTATCTTAATAGCAACAAAATGGTGAATCTGAAATAAAATGTGGCAACCAGGTCCAAAAAACAACGGCAGAGGCCGGTCTGAAGCTAGGAGATCTCAGTCAGAAAGGAGTGTAGAAGTTGTGGTGATCTTTACATCTAGGAGTCTGATCCTTTAAATTACCTTGGAGAGCTGATTACTTGATTGTTCAGCTTCATTTTTATTAAAACACCATCACAACTTTTTTCGTTGCTGACGTAAAATTCACTCGGCCAAATTACTGACAAGTGGCACTGAACTACTAAAGTGCTATACTAATATAGATTATGCTGATTAATAAGATTATTAAAAATTGATTCAATGGTACTCCATTTTATAACTCAGAGAGAGATGACAAGCAATACACAAAAAGGCTGAACATACATTTTGCTTCTTTTCTTCTACCAGACCTGCACTTTACAAATGGTGATGTTCAGGATTCCTGCATATTTTACTTTTTACTTAATGGGCATTTCTGAAGACTAATATTGCCCTCAGTTGTAAATAGTTGATAGCTTAATACTTAGAATTCTATGTGATGGTACACACCCTGAAAAGCTACACATTTTCTTTGCAGCCCATTACTCAGCTTCTTAAGAGATTTTCAGTCTCACAGCTTTGGATACCCAAATTAAGCCAAATCAGCTCTCCCGGGAAACAAACTTGTAGAAAAGTGCCACTACAGGGAAACTCACCCCAGAGTGAAAAACTGTAGGCAGGGAAACTGTATTGTCCACACAGGCTTTTCTGCACAGCCTCAAATCACAGGGAAGGGATTTTGGAAGCCACAAGCTTTGCAAGAGTAAAGTCCTCCTAAAATTCAGTACATCTCTAGGACTCATACTAAAAGCAGCTTTTTGGAAAAAAAAAAATACTTTTCTTATACGCTTTCCTATTATTCCCCATTAGCCCTCAGCTGTAACAGCCTTCCATTGGGACGGGTGCTGTTACTAGCTGAGTTCTGAGATTGTGTTGTAAGCCACTGCAAAGGAGATTTGGGAGGAGAGATTAACTAATAACTTTAATGATTGAAGTTTGTCGCATGGATATCACATGACTCTGTAGGACTCCACCCTGTGTTAACCTTTTCTCATGAAACTTCATAGCATGAAGATTTTGGAGAGGGCTACAGTAAATAGGACATTTCTGGAGCAGAAAAGTGTTGCCTTGATCCAGTGGGAACATGCAATGCAGAGGGGATCATTCGACACACGGGTTTCTAGCTGAACAGCTGAATTTATCAGAACAACATATGTTACAATGCATGATAAAAATCATTTACAGATAACCTGAAAGAACAAAAACAAATTATTCATCAGAAACTTGCCACATCCTCACTTTTCCGTTATACACTGAGCTTTCATAAGCAGTTTCACAGAGTTTGTCTTAGTTAAAGTGCTTTTGTCTACATTTCTAAGTTGTGTGGGTTTATTTTATTATTCAGAGTGCCTGTGAAAACTGAGTTTCTCATATTATTCATACTGTGGAAGATCAAGGTCTGCACAATCATCCTAACTCAAGCCCCTAAAAGCTCCCAATTCCATACAAATTTGAGGTCTTTTAAGTAATAATATAGCATCACTATGCAAATATTGGTTTCCTGCTCTGATAAGCACTATCATTTCAAGCAAGCCTCATTCAGAGCATTTTCCTGTTTGGTTTTTCACAGAAAATAATGCATTACAGTCAATAGCATAGGTGATGGGAAAAAATAAAATACAGTAAAAAATTCCATTTTTTAAAGAGCAAGTGTGAAAAACGTATGCTAATAAAGACATTTATCATCAAAAGCACTTAACTCCTAGAGGTTACCCAAGCAGACCCTTGAGAGTTCAAAGAAACAGAGAGATTACTAATATTACAAAGCTTCCAGAGAAATAACTGAAATGATTACTCAGGGACTGAGGAAAAAACTCTTCAAATAGATACCACTGTATATCTTATACAATAAATGTAAAAATGCATGTCTGCGGAGGCACTACAGTATAAAGCAAAAATCTTCAAAGGTAGAAGTCAAATGCGGTTCTCTAATTCGATATAAAGAGTGTGTACTTCCAACACTTAATTTAGTTACTCTTTCTTGTAGCTGTACCTCTAACACATCAGAGAAACCAGCTGGTCGGTTGGGTTCACTCCACCAGGCAGTGTCAGTTTTTAGCAGGTGTGCCTGAAGGACTCTTCCTTTCTACTCTTTGAATCATTTTGTAGACACTAATGAGCATCCCTCTTCAGGTTTAATTATTGGTCCCTGACAAGTCAACATAATAGGAATCAGCTTAACCAAGCATACTCCCCAGTGACACGTTCAATTACTCAGGTTGTACTTCTCCACAAGAGGTCTGAGGGGTTGCTAATTTAACATTGTCAAAAAAAATAAACAGAGGTATTGGTTACAGTTTATCTTTTGACCCTTATGTCACCAAATCGAGCAAGATACCTCCTAGTGCAATGGACCAGAAGATTAAACACTTAAAAAATCAATTAGTTTTTTTTTCTTTTAAAATAAAATTAAATAATATTCGCGAAGCGATTTTAAGTCAAGACATGTTTTATATAGAGAAAACGGAGACACGGACACCTTGATAATAGGTGTCTGTTTCTGTATCATTATAAAGTCAGCTGTTTTTTAGTTATACAAACTACAGTTACGTGGCAGTATTTATTATTTGATATTTACTGTGAAAATAAGGTAAGAGGATTACTCAATTTCTGTTTTTCAAGTGTAGACACCTATTTTCCATAACCAGAAATACTAACTAAATAAATGTGTCTGGTAACTCTTTTATTTAACTAACGTGTTAATAAGAAATTAAAAGAAATTTGGAAAAGTTCTTCAAAAATGCTGAACACTGAAGCAGAGAAATGAAAGGTCTTTGCAAAAGAATATTGTCAAAATGTATTTTAAAACTAAATTATCCATTTATCTCCCTATAAAATATTATTACCTCAAGAACTAGCTGTATGACAGAATACAGCAACATTTTCAAGACTGAGGATCACCAGTCTAAGTTTCAAATGATGGTAGATACTATTTGCAACAAAAAAGAAGTAGCCTTGACCTAATGGCTAGTCATACATAGCACTAAGACACTTCTTAGGACTTTATTTAAATTTTATAGAAATAAATGGAAATCATTTCTGATTTTTAAAGTCAAATGATCATCTCATCGGCCTCACAGGTAATAACAGAGCTGAAATCCTCCCCAGTAATTTTGGCTTCAGCTATTGCATTTCTACTGACCTTATTAGGTTTGTTTATAAGCCACCTGACCAGCAAAGTTTCATTTTAGTGCACAAATGATTACCTTTTCTTTCTGAATATCTGCTAACCTCCTACAGGTATAACTCTAACTGGGGTTTTCTTACTAGTTTGGTTGGAATACTTTAAAAAATGTTTAAAATATTAATTCAGTCTTACAAAATATTCCCAAAGAAGGATAAAAATACTCAAAAAAAAATAAATTCTTGTTGAGGCTCAAGGAGAATTATATAATATTATTATATTCTTTAAAATAATCCTATATGTTTCCGATTTCTTTTTAATTCAAAAAGTAGAGAAGCCAGAAGACTGCTATATGTGACCAACCTCAAGGAAACACTTGCAAAGTAAGGAAGTCAAATCCTCATGTCAGTTTCCATTAAAAAAAAAAAAAGTGAGTATAATATTGTGTTAAAGTTTCCTTTTTCAACATATTTCATCAAAAAATAAAATCTGAACTTTGCAGAGCTTTAAACGTGAAAGCAGGAGAATTGCATTTCCTCAGTATAATTATGACCCTGTCTCTCCTGATTGACTGTGCTATTTAGCAAACGCATATTAAAGCTTAATGTTCATGAGCATTAAGCAGGACACTCATTTTCCAGTGAATAGCTGTGCAAGCATTTAGGGCCACAATGGAGAGAATTCAGTGGAAAAACTGGACAAAAGACTTGGAACTTGGGAACTGCAGGAGCAAAACTTGAGATGATTCGGATGGAAGCAAGAGCACACCTTCTATTGCTGATTACATTTCACAGCTCTACATTTAACCTCTTCCAAGCTGTTGATCGCCTCTCGTGTTTGCTCCACTGCTTCTAAATCAGGAAAGCACATTTGAGCATAGCTTAATTTAATGTTTAGAAGAGGGACACTTTTTTTAATCCAGCTTCTTTCTCAATAGAAAGGAAATTTCCTTCAGCTCATAGTAAGTTTTATTATCTTGTATTTTTGTTAGTGGATCATAATTTATATATTTACAAAAATGCAATTTGATTTTATTTAGCTTAAAATATCATAAACAGAGTTCTTAGTTCTAACGGCAGATTTTTTGTGAAGATACATCAGGCTTAATTTCTGGAGCTCATGGTTAAGTTCTCAATAATACGGGGTGGTTCAGGGCATAAGCTGAATATATATTATAATGAACATATGTAACAGCACAGTATAAGCACACCATAATTGTTCTGAACCTCTAGAACTTCTTCACAGATAAAAACCTAGGAAAGTAGAAGACTGAAATGATCTAGATCTGGAAAAAAAACTTTATTGATAGTAATAATTCCTATCAAGGCTAAAGTACTCCGGGTAAACAGTAGACAGAAAAGCCAGTGCAGCATGCCCTGCTGAGCAAAGCTATGACACGGTTATATCAATGTGAACTCAATGTGACAGTTCTGCCAACAAACTGACCATATGGAAAAACAGAAATCTATATTTAACCTAAAGGTCTCTAATTGCCTGTGTTTTAGATGGAAAGATCTTCCTAGTATCACAGAAATCCTAATTCTATTGCCCAGCTTCGGAAATCTAACTTTAATTTCCCTTTACGGTGAGCAGGGAGAGCCAGATTCCTTACCTAGACATTCTCCGTCACCTCCTCGAACCAGTCTCTCCCTATTGACAATTCAGGGTACTTTGGCACTTCAGTTTGAGGCCATGAGTTGGCTGGAAATGAGGATATGCTATCGAACATACAAAAGACATATTAGATCATTCCAGTAGGCAAGGAGATCATTTAACATCATGAAACCAAACAAGTTATCAGCTGGATGTGGATGGGAGATCTGTTTGTGTGCACACTGTCTTAAAGACCAGAGAGGCTCCGAAAAGTTGGAAGTCTTTCTCAGCCAGTCTATGGAAAGAGAAAGACCTATTTATCCCATTTGAAGACACGCATCTAATATTTAGCATACATTTAGGGGACATTGATCCAATCGTTAGTTAGCTCTTTTTAGCCTTTAGATTGGGTACAAAATCTTCTTTTTTTTTTTTTTTTTTTTTTTTTTAGCAAGGAGAGAGGTTCTTATATATAATGATGGAGATTACAGAATAAGCAAGAGCAGATTAGAAAGCACATAGCATGGTGGTTGCTTCCATATTGACACAAACGTTACAAAGGGTACTGTAAATAAGCTTTATCACCCTAAAGAAAACTTCTCCAAATAACTGTCAGAGTGGGAAGCTTAATTCACAGTGACTTAGACATATTTTTAAATTAAAAGTAGAACACAGGAAACATGAAAAAGAATCACTCCCTCTAGTATGTTTTCAGGCTTGGATAAAAAACAAAATATCTTTACAATTTTCAGGACAGACTAACACAGACTAATATTTCCCTGGTGATTAGCAATTTTTCCTAACTCTCTACAGTGACAGCAATGCCAGCTAGTTCTAAAAAAAAATCTGGGCTAAGATCACTACATCTAGAGCAGCAGCGTCAGAACAGTCAGTCCTAATGTAGGTACTGCTAATCAACTAAGAGGAAAAGATCTCATGAAGTCAGCTTGTCAGAAGCCTTTTGCTGCTGAAGATGCTGCCTCAGGAAGGTTAATTCTCCCAACACATGAGATGGACTGGTTTCTCATTGCTTTTGGAGACTGCCACATGGCTGAAGCAGGTTCTTCAAAGCTGCTGGACTGTGACCTTTTCCTTTCAGCAGCTGTCTGCAACAGGGCCTCAGACAAACAGTTCAGCACCAGGGCACGACATGGAAATAAGACTTCACAGCCTTGGGCTAATGTGGCTCAGCGCAGGATAAACATTTTTTGTCTATCTTTCAGGCTTTATCTCTTTTATGACTCATGTTGAGTAATTGTTTCCACATCCCCTTCTGTCATGAGAGACAGGGAACATGCTTATTCAAGACAGACCTTTAGACAGCATTTGGGAGGAAGAAGACACTATCTGGAATTCTTGCTGTCAAACCTTTGCTTGGATTTGCTTTGTCTTCCTCCCTTTCACCCTGTCCCTTGTGTTTTAGCCAACAATCCAAGCTGGTGGAGGACTAGAGAAGAAATGGTCTATATTAGGACCCTGAAATGTGCAGTATGGCTGTTGGCAGTGATAAATTGGAGTTATAATTGATATAACTCATTCCAATGTATATAAAGCAAATCATACACTGATAAGATAACGTATAAAGAAAATGGCTGAATGTACTCATTCTTCATTCAGCAGATATCAGTCTCATTTCATTATTATTATTTAACATGAAACAAACTTTAGTTTGAGTAAAGAGAAATTTAAAATCTTTCCTTTAGAAGTTCTACCAAGAACAAGAACATTATACTTGCATCATATAAAAACATACCATAAAGTATAGTTCAGAAGCCAGGTTACCAATAGGGTCTTATTTATATATTTTTTCCGTTTTATTATGTATTCATATTATGAACCTTGATTAAATCTTATCTCTTGATTCTATTATCATAACACACCAGTTAAAGAAATAAACAATCTCCACCCCTAAATGATAGAGGGAAAAAAAAAAAGCCACAAGAAAAGAGTAACAGCAGTATCAAAACCACTCTTACTGGAACTACAAGTTCTTCTGGTTCATTCGCTAATGCTAAACTGAGCAGCAAAAGCAGATTTTATGATATGCAGGGCTACACCAATGCTTTTTGTCAGCCTGTGGAAGGCAATCACATCACATTTACCAGATATGGCCGAAAAGTGGCTCCAGGAAGATACAGCATGGCTTTTGTGGTGTTCACTTTCACACACAGTCCAGTAAAAATGGACTGAGTATGATGAATACGAAGATATTCAGAGTTGGGAAGGGGAAATGCTAGGTCCTTCAGAGACAGAGACAGCAATTCTCAACACACATGATTTTGAACACTGTAGCAGATATGGCTGTAGCCCCTCATTTTCCCCACAGAAATAGAAGAAGCCATGACAAACCTGAAACCTGTGTTAAAACACCCACTTTTAGTGTTTTCTAGAAGCAAATCAAATCAACCTAAATACATTGCCACAGATCACCCCCCGTAATTTTCTGTTGATTTCCAAACTCCCCATCAGATTAAGAGATGTCCAAACACAAGATCAGATGTAACACAAATATAAATTCAATTAACTAGTAATACCTAGCTCCATCCTGAGAAAATAAGAGACTGAATCTAAAATAATGTGTGTAAGAAATGAAGGGAAAAAAAAGATTAGAACAATGGCTTTTACTCAACCTTTAATAACAGAATATTCACTACACTTAGAGCTGCGGAGATCCCCGGATCTTCCAGTGAAAATATTTGAGAAAAGGAAGCTTCTAAAATAGTCTGACAGCTGTTCTGTAATGCATGCTCAAGCACTGTGCCCAGATAGGTAATAACTGTTTCCATGCTACTGCTGATTAACCCATACAGTATTTCAGATGACATTTGCTCAGCTGAGGTGATTTTGGAGCAAATAACACAGAGAACGAAGACAGCTACAGGAATACAAGAGCAGATTAAAAGTCTTACTCCATACAAAAGTGTTTCTCTATATTTACTTCTAATCTCCTTTTCTCATGTCTTTGATTTTTGAACTTCTTCCATGTTATAGAATTGACAGCATACAACATGTAAGCAGTAACTAATTTTTCAACTAAATCCAGCAGTTTTTGGTTACCCAGTTATCCATTCCTAAATTGATGCAATGCAGATGTACAAGACAGCCACTTTAATAATTACTTCATTAACAATAAGCTCTTCAGTGTGAAAGTAAAAGACTCCCCCTCCCTGCATAACTAATAAACTATCAGGGATCTTCAGAGCTTTCACATGAATGCAAAAATACTATCAGATGTGTTAGGCATGACTTCTTTCATTGCTACAGTTCTTTTATATACGAGCATGGGGGTGCAAGGCAGCATCAGTTTAATGAAAGACAGGAAAAAACTATTCTATATCAAAGAGTGGTAAGAGGAAAACAAAGTAAGTACATATGGAAATCAAGAGCAGTCATGGCAATTTTTTTTTTTTTGTTCACAATAGCCAGAAGTACCCTACTTTCTTACATTCCTACAACAAAAAGAATAAAAACAAAGATCTGGAGAAGAACTGCATTATTAAGAAAACCCTCATTTTTTTCTCTTGTTTTCCAGCTGTTCTTTTTTTCTCCTTTTACTGATTTCATAAAGCAAGACCATCACACTTACACTGCATCTAGTCTCATGTGATGGAAGTATTTAAATATGCTTAAACTTCCATTCTTTTTTTTTTATAGTAAATCTGTAAATTGACAAAGAAAAAAGTCCACATGATGTAAAACAGTGAAGACTTGAATATGCATGGAGTTAATAAGCATGCATTAAGAAGTCCTCTCTTCTTTTTGCCAATACACATAAAATAGGAATGCTTTACACAAAGGCGTAAAGCTATTCCAGTAGCTACATATACCTACTACCGAATATGAAGTTATAACAAGAACTGACACAGGTGAGTTTCAGTGGTTGAAACAGGAAAGAGCAGCTAATGGTTTAAGTCCACCAGAACTTTCAGCGACTGTCTGAAAGGAGGCAATATAGTCCGTATTACAAAATTTCAAAAATACACCTCATCTCCTTCAGCATAACTACATAATTAGAGTCTCACGTTTATGGGGGAAAAAGATCAAAAGTTTCATTTCTATGGCAATATCTTCAGCAGGAGACTTGTTCCTGTGCAGAGATGCTGCTGAGGCTCTATGCAGAAGAAATACAGAATGACTTCCTTAAAAAGATCTTAATCTCTAAAAGAAATTCAAAAAGTAACATGCTTGCAAAGGAGAAGGAAATAGAACACATAAGGCAAAAGAAAGTGCTCAGAGTGATGAAAGGCTGATACACTGCAACACCTATCTTCACCGTGAGGGACGTGTAAAGAGAAATTAATGTATGCACACAATATGTTTTTAGAGTTGATCCCTCTACAAATGGCATGCTCCACTGCAGTAGGTATTGATACACATTAGCGGTGAGGTGCTGAAATGAGCAAGCACTGTGCCACTTACTACGCCTGCGTTGTGCTATCTATTTTTTTTACCCTACGCAGCTTTAAAAATGGTGAATGCTGCCTGCGACAAACCAGCTGGATAGACATGCAAAGAACCCAGTTCAGCGAGAGGCTCAGGACCTGCAAATAACAGAAAACTGTTCCATTCATTAAAAGAAGAGCCGAGAAGTTTCATTAAAAACTGGAGTAGTGCTATCAGAAGTAATAAGGCCACCATTAGCTAAGGATACAGAGGACAGAAATAGCCACCCCTGCAGTGTCCTACAACAAGACTGCAATCCCATCTCCTTTGATTTGTGAACAGTACAGTTTCATAGAATGACAAAAATTAGAGAAAATAGTGTTCTGATCAAGTTCAATCTCTCTTTTTCGATAAGAATAGAAGAAAATGAAAAGCTACAGTGTAACATATTTGCAAACCACTTGATCATAACAATTCTGATTGATTGATACTTTAATAGTGCTGAGGCACATGGATAAAAACATCCCGTTGGAAATGTATGATCATCTTTATTTTATTATCCAGAGTTGATAAAATACAAAAATATAGTGTAACGTTAAGGACACATATACACACTTAGGAATCCCTCAAACTCAAATAGAAGCTTAAAGATATAAGTGAACCTTAGTCACTGAAAGATTGCTTTGAGACCACAGCATCACATGCTTAACAGTAGTTACAGTACAGTTAGAAAACGGAATAAATTCAAAGCAACTGTAAAAATATGTCAGAAGCTACATACTTACATGCACACAGACTGTAAGAGCATCATTTTAAGTAACTAAACTATAAAATGTTAAATGAATTAACCCCCTGCAATAATTTCCAACTTCCCATCACTACTTATTAATCTAGATAATATTAAAAATAACCATCAAAATACACTCATTCCTGGGTCAATGAACTAAACTTAGGCATACTTACTTTTACATTAGTAAATAATTTTTAATTATTTTTGTAATCTACCAATTAACTTTTTGGAAAAGATTTTTAAATCTATAATTATTGTCATTACTCAGTACTGTGGGTTTATGAAAAAAAACTGTATGTGTTTTCCATCCCTCCTCCGCTTAAACTGATGCTGAAGCTGTCAGATATAGAGCTGATTTCTTCCTGTGCCAAAGGAATTGCAAGAGCCTTTGTATTATTAATAATAAACAAACAAACAACATTATTTGGAACGCTTATATAGTGATTAAAAAGGGATTTACTAGATTAATTCTGCAAAGACAATGCCTCGATTTGATCCTTAGTGGTATGAACTCCTTTCAAAGCACATCTTACCTCCAGTTCTATCAAACAGTTTCTAAAGCCTTATCAACACAGTTTAACCATATAGTATTTGTCAGGTGTGAAGAAATCTCGTTATTTCACTTCTGCGACAGCACTGATTTAAAATTTTCAACCCTGGGGTTATGGTTTGCTTCATCTGGCCTAAAAATTAATTTAAAACAAGCCCAGCAGAGTCTCTTGATTTCTGTAAATTGTGATAAAAATTAATAATGGAGCTGTACAGATTCATTCTTTTAACATCAGTAAATGACAAACATATTTAATGGTTGCTCAAAGTCAAGGTCAGCTAATATTGTACACTCTGAAAACATACTGAAACCTAAGCTTCTGAGAGACAGGCAGTGGAGGGGAAGGGAGAATGTCATCAATTTAAATACTTGGTGGATACGCACAGCTCAGTCACTCTGAAGAGCACCGAGCTTTCTTTCTCTTTGCCTACAATACTGTTTCTCCCAGTACTGTAAAATTAAGCTTCTTATAGACAGCCAATATCATATTTGCACAGTTGCTAATTTCATTAGTAAGTTTTAATATCCATTCATGAATGAGGTGGGACTGCTGTAACAGAGGGAATTTGCTGGAGCTCTCCCTCCTCTGGTTTGGTGGTTTGTTTGTTTCAGAGAAAAGAGTGAACGGCTCCGGTGGGTAAAGTTTCGAGTATAAAAGTCTTAGTGATTTTCAAGTGCTTACTAAAAGGACAAAGATCTCGGAAGGTCCACCAAAAAGCTCTAGCCAGTTCAGGTCCTGTCATTTCACCCAAAACTGTCCTTTGACCCAAAAGTTTATTTCAGCATCACTATGGAACAAGAAACAAAAATGAAAGACGGAAACAAATATTTAAGACGGGAAACACTTATCCAAAAGACTTGGCTCACATAATCCTAAGGAGACAAGACAGCACTTCCCCGCAGACTGCCTAAACCGCAACGGAACATAAAAGAAGCTCTTCTCTAATGAATTCACTAAAGCTCACCACCAGACCCAACATTAAGGTACCAGTAAGTGACCAACCTAATGATTTTGCAGAGTTACACTGTAACATCTACAGGATGTTTACAATATTCCACTATTTATCTTTAGTCACAGTTTTGTGCTGTTCTTTAGCCTCAGAATAGAAAACAATACAAACACCGAACAAGGTCGGACCGAGGTTTTAAATGCCTTCATGCCATCCTGAATTTCTTGGTCTGTGGCACTGCTTTACAAGCCCGTTCAGAGAGGAACCAATCCTCGCTTGAGACATATCATAAATACTGCAGTTAAAGAAATGGCCTAAAAATTCTGTACTAACATTAGACAGCATAGGAATTAACCAAGCTCCTAATTTCAGACTGTGTTCTGTAACCTTCAATTGAGTCGTAGGAAATGCGTCAAAGGAATTCCCGTCTAATGTGCAACATAATGACCGTGGGTCACGGTTGCAAATCCGAGTTTTAGACTCTGGCCATCTCTCTTCTCTCTGTGTCAGTCTCGGGTGAATCCCAAACAAACATGCTGAGCCTTGCTGAAAACTAGTAGCTGTCTGTAGCTGCCTGAAGCTACAGACACCTATGGAAAGCCAAGCTCTGATCATACTAGACAATGGGTTAATTAATAGCTCTTCTTTATCCCATTTGGACTGTTGATTAATATTAGAGTTCAACAGTTGTGGCTGGCTTGTTAACGGTTATGAAATCTCAGCCTGGTAACAGAAAAGGATTAATTATAAAGGTGATGAATAAGGTTTTAAATCATACATTAGCGTTCTCTTGCCTCATTCCTCTACTTTTATAGTAGAGCAGAATCTCTTGGAAATCAGTATGCCATATGACATACATTTTATTTTAATTTCATTTTTATGGTGGGTTACACAGTAATGGTATCTTTGGACTTCTGCAGCAGCTTCACTTCAAAACTGCAAAACAAAGTGCAAATCATATTATTCCTGCAATAAGGTAGTAGTGAAAAAACATGAATTATTTGTTGTAAATAATTTCCTGAATAGTCGGTAGGTTTTGCTCTGTTGAAAAACCTGATCTGAAAAAGTTTCAAGCTGCTCCACCTGTTACAGAGGTACTGATGAGGTTTCCATGCATACTATGAAGTTAAACACTGCCATATCACAATATTGAGATATTTATTAGACAAGTAAGCTGAGATGTATGGTGATTATGATCTTCCTAAAGATTATGAAAAAATAAGACCCAGAAGATCAACTGCGGAAGTCCTTTTCTAGCCCGTAACAATGCTCTCTCCTAAACTGCAGGGATAATAGCGCTAATGGTCCGAACTCCGCCGGGGATTAACAGCTCATTCCAAGCAGATTTCCAAAGCACATATTTAGGTCCACACTGGCAGCTTGCATTCATGGAAAAATGCTCTTAGCTTTGGAAAGGTAGACAAATCAGACATCAAATATTACATGAATTATCCAATCAGTATATAAATAAGATAATTTCCTTCTGCAGTTTTCTGCTCTGGTCTGGAAAAAGCCTTCAATTATTTGACCTACTGTCAACAAGTAAGCAATGTCTATTTGTTTTTCCTCAAAAGCAAGATATATTTTATTAAAATGTACGCTATTATTCCAAGAACTTTGTCCTCTTACTCGAGGCAGGACCTAAGAGAGCAGGGTGTGTGACTCCATGATATAGGGTAAATGAGAGAAAAAGGAAAATATCAAAAAGAATTTTAGGTATTAATACATTTTTGTATTAGTAAGAATTAATTAGTTTTAAAAGATGGTGAAGTGAACAAAATAGGCAATTAAAAACAAAAAAAACCCAAAAGCCTAACAACCAGGCAACAACAAGAAAAGACCCTATCCCAAAACTTAATAATAAAAACAAATGAGTTTTCAGAAGGGAAATAAAACCAATATGGGCAGAAGTAAAGAGCTTTATAAAAGGCAACTATACAAGTGTCATATAATAGAATGGCAATTAGCCAACAGTTTAAAGACAAAAGTCTCACATCAAAAGGAAGAGGATTAAAAAAAAACCCATATATTATCTTGCTTCCCAGCCCTCTTGCAGCCAGGGCATTGACCCTGCAACAAGATCCTCCTGGCTGGATATAGTTCAGTGGGGCTATTTACATAAAGTGTGGAAGCAGCATTGGGGTCCACCCTTATAAATTATGCAGGCAAGAGAGACTCTGTTATACACTGCAGCCAGCTTAGATCCATGAGGAATTCAGAGCGAATATGATCAAGACCACTGTGTACCTTACGGGGAAGCCTGACAACGCAACTGTGCAAACACATTTCCCATCCGATTGTATGTCCCATTTTAGAAATGTCAGGCAGCTAAGGACCACCAGGTTACTGAGCAGGCAGGGTGAAGGGGTGCTGGTAAATTTGAACCTTGTCATTTTCCGATTCTGACTGCCAAATCATAATGCTTAAATAAAAGCTCCCTCACAGTAAAGATTTTTTTTTCCTTTTTTTAGATGATGATGATACTGATAACTATTATGAGAAATTATATTTCAAAAGCCTGGAGCAACACACTAGATTTCAGGATTATTTTATGCTTAGAAGTTGTTTAACAAAATGTAAAGTGGTCCTGAAAGCACTGTAACTAAATTTTTTACTAGAATTCATCTCAGCACTTTATTTTTTTAATGTATAACCAATGTATAACCAAAGCACAGAAAGGAAAGATGAAAACATGCATAATGCCAGTCCTCATAGAGCAACATCAACTAACAGTAAGTTCTTCAAAAATGTTTTACAGCTGATGGACTGTGTTCTGCTTTCTGTATTTATATCGACTGGCTCAGTTTGAGCTCTCCCTCTGCATATCCTAAGTTTCTTCTTGCTTTTGTTAAGCCAAAGTCCCTAATACTGTTAACAAACACTGTTAGCATTTAGTGTAATATTCTGATACAAACTGGGTGACTTGTCAAAACGTGCTCGAAGAGCCCCCAGCCTCAACCCCCAAAGATCTTATGCAAACCTGTGTCGATCCACTTCCCATGCATGAAAGCGTTCATACAAAAGATCTCTGCTAACGCATAACTGCAATTAACGTGAAGGTTGCTAAAAGAAACAGAAGCGCATAGATGTTGAATTTCAAGTGTAATTGGGAGCAACCCACTTCTACACGACAGGGAAGAACGGCAAAGTGATTTCAACAGACTTTTCAAGTGCAGGGCCCTGAGGTAATAACATAATGTATTGTTTCCATTTCTAAAGGATATAACCTTCTTTAAAAAAAAATGAAAAACATAAAGAAAAATAGGGAGGAGATGTACCTTATTAAAAGGGAGGGTTGCATACCTTATCTGCCTCCGTATGACACTGCTGACATCAACAGCGAAGGCATGACTACCGTTCTGGTGTTTTTCTGCCTTTTTTTTTTCTCTCCTCCATTAGTTTTATAAGATTGGCTAGGATTTACATGAAAGGTTGTTGATCACCTAAGGCAAATAGCATGATCAAATAGATTAAATTAAAAGCAACTGGCCTCAACAAGCAACATGCTGAATGCGGATCCTATGAATGACATACATTCTACTGTACCTGCCTACTGTAAATCATCACGGCCTTACTTGACAGTGCCAGGCTCGGTCAGATCATCACTAAAACATCGTGAGTCCAAACACCGCTTGTATTTATTCTTTTCTTTTTTTTTTTAAGAACAATTAGCGGAGGGGAAGTTGAGCGCGAGGGTGCTCTTTGCACTCATCCCCCCAGCCCCATCCCCCTCTTTCATATTCAAACACTCGGGGCCAGGCAATTTGACACTGGTTTCTGTAACAAACCTGGTCAGGCAGGATTTCTCACACACCCTGCACAAAAGGCTAACCTCTCACAAAGTACTTATTTGAGATTTATGTCAAGGTTGAGTGAACTGCAACCAGGGAACGGAGCTCAAAACAGCCTGTGAAAGGCTCCTGCACTAATCACTAAACCAGTGGGTTAGTTGGAGAGCAGTTAGGAAAAAATAAATAAATAAATAAGCTCTTTGCAGTGTTTCATTTCCAATATTCAGCTCTAATAGTAATAGAAAAAACAGATTGCTTGTAATTGAAATATTTCCTCAAATTAGAAAAATATTGAAATAGCTATACTAAAAAAAAATCACTTTTACTATTCAAAAGAAAACATGTTACTTATTGCTAGAATTGATTTATTTTGTTTTTTCGACTTCTATTTTGTCTTTCCAATGACATACTAATGGCCGACTAGGTGATGCTGTAACTCACACATTGATTTCGGGTGTTGCTACAGGAGATATCTTCCAGAGAATATCCAGTGTTGGATTTATATGCAACTGTCAGAGGTTAAATCTATTAGATAAGCAACTAGAATAAAGTGACTGACAAGTACTGATAGACTTTGTCCAGACCAGGATAACAGGATGTCGTTAGAACTTATTAACTACTTGCTATACTTATCCTGTGTAGACAAGCAGCACTGCTTTGTCTGAGTGTAAATTAATGCATGATGAAGAGTTTACAGTACATATGGCCTTGAAACACTTGGAATATACTGGCTAACCTTTTCTATCACCGTATCTTCACGTTCAAAGTTAGATGTGTTTTTTACATTTAAAACAGTATGTTCCACAATTGGTTCGGTGGAAGTGAATTCCAAGGGGAGCTCAGATGTTCCCCAAACCTGCTCTTCAGGCATCATCTGTTCAAAAACTAGTTCACATTCATCTGAAGGTCCTTCTTCCTCTTTTAGATAGTGGAACACATTTTGATATCCCTGAATAAAATAAGGTAAGAGGGAATAATCCAGATACTATGCAACCTTTTAAATACTGCAAGGTCTTACAGTAAAACAGTACTCAGATGTATACAGCACCGTTTTTGCAGGCTATGCACGGGCCAATTTACTTCTAAAGGTTCAAGCAGCCAGACCCCTATGACCCAGCAGTGTCCTGCTGTTCCCTCTGGAGGCTTGCAATGGGTGGGAAGGTGAATTTTATTTCTTCCACTGTGATACACTGTTGCACTACATATGACCTGCGCTGCTTTGTGCTTCCCAAATCTTTTAACACATTGTTAACATTGCCATTATTTCATAAAACGGTGTGTTTATTTATTATAGAGACATTGCATACTTACTTAATTGATCTAGTTGCTCAAGTAACTGTATCCCATCTAATCTCATCATCACATCATCATAATACAGAGGCCACAAGCAACTACATAGCAGCTTACTGGTTTCCCATTTACCGTCCTTTGTAAACTTCAGGAGAGAAACGTCACAACTGAGATAACTCATAGCAGTCTTCAAATTTAACAAAAATATAAACTCAGGTTTTATGAAATCAAAGTCATCCTTTTGTAGTTGGTGTTATAATGACAGAAATGTTAAGAAAGACTTTCTTCATATTGCTGTAAGAATCCCAGCTGCTGAGCATTTACTGCTACCCTGTAAAACTAGGGTGGAGAAATTCCCTGCTGCAATAAAAATGTCTACGGACCCATAAACAAGAGACATATCAGTTCCTTAAGAGAAAGAGAAACAGAAAGAGAGAAAGAAAGAGAAACAGAAAAAGAGAAAGAGAGAAAGAAAGAGAAACAGAAAAAGAGAAAGAGAAAGAGAGAAAGAAAAAACGAGAAAAAGAGAAAGAAAAAGAGTTTAAAAAAAAAAAAAGAGAGCATTAGACTGGCCTTTCATCACTGTGTGTCTGAAGGGCTTAAGACACACTTTGCTACCTAAGTATAATTAGTAACATTACCATATGAGTACCTTACACAGATTTAAAGTGATAGCTAAGCTATCACAAATTTTCTGTGAAATAGTATTTCTCTTTACACTGTTCGGAAACGCAAAAGAATACTTTGCAAGGGAAAACACTGCAGACTGTTCAGTAGTGAAGCTAAATAAACCAAAAAAAAAGCAACTAATCATGCAATGCAACAATAAAACAATTTTGAAACATCTAAGAATTACTGTCCAAGCATATCTGGAAGATTCAACATTACAGGGTCTTAATGGTGGTAATTTTCGATGGGATTAGGTCTTATTCAGTATGATGAAGGTTCTGCCTCTTTTCTGTTTAGCTGGTTTTGGTTTTTTTGTTTTCATGGAGTTCTTATGATCCTGAACAAACACTTCACACCTCAACTTTCCATTCACAGCTCTACACGTGCAGCACCATCGCAGAGTCCTGGATGGCCTTCCATTGCAAAAACCCTTCCCATTTGCTTGGTGCAGAATGAATATAATTTTTTTTTTTAAGTACCTCAAAAAAACAGGTGTTTTGCTTGTTTTAATATTTCTTTGAATGACTGATGCTTGGGGGCAGGATAAGTTTAGGAGATCTTTGAACAGAAAGCAGTGCAGAAAGGTGTTATAGCTTTATAACAAAACAGTTAGTTAGAAAAGAGTCTGTAGAGGACATTATGGGCTAGATTCTCATTTTTCTTGGATCATCTTCATGAAAGCTTTGGCATTTTGTAGAATTGCCTCACTTAAAAACATTTCTTCGCGTCACTATAACCAAGTGTGAAATGATCTACAGAAATATGGACTTGCATATTTGAATTTACTCACCTGCTTTTTGCCTGTAAGATTCTTCACACTAGAACTTCCCCAAATGCAACACACAGAGGGTTATTAATATCACCCAACTTCAGTCACCCGACTTACAGGCCTGAATTCAGAAATTAATCTCCCCAGGCTCCTTATACAGTCAGTCAAGGTAAAGAGAAATTATTTCAGAAGGCAATTATGCTTCTGCTTTGATTTGCCTTCTGCAACCACCTCTCTTCATCAGTTATGAAGGGAGCCTAAGAAAACTTGTCTTCTTACTTAGGCATCTAATTTAGGTTCCTATTAGGCGTTACAGAGATTCCCGCATTTTCAATGCCTCTAGCTCAAGATTTTTGCCCATTCTTGCCTCCACTCTCCATGACAGATACTGTACTTAAGAAAGGTTACTGAATCATAAGAATCCAGTCATGGAGCGATTTTTCTTCTTTTGAATAAATCTAGTCCTTTTCAACTGCTATCCACGCCCATCACTTAATCGTGAGCAATTAGTATAACTCCACTGAAAAGTGGTTTCAAAACTCAAATTACAGCATATATCAGGCATATACAGTTGCCAGACATTCATCTCACATATCCTAGTAACTATAAGGTCTAGGTCATCTAAACGTTGTCAAGAAAAAAATTACAGAAGGGCTGCATATGAGTGAGGAAACTCATATAAATTCTGTATCCTACAGAGAGTGGTAGGGAAGTAGGAGGTAAATTTAAGACATACGTTAGTAAGTCAGTGAAAGGTCTTCTTTAAAATCCAAATACACTGTTCAATGTCCAATCCAGATGCTTCCTTTCTTGTTTATACTAAGCATATATGATTTGCACAGCCCTTGGGTATAACAGAATGACTTTCACATGCACAAGGGAAAAATAATTTAACAATTTGTAATACTGCACACTCTACTCACATAAAATAAGCTATGCAGTGGTCTTTTATGGTTGTTCTATCCATATAACCCTTTAGGTAGATGTAAGTATCTGACCCAGGAAGGTTATTCCTACCAATGATAAGCAGATAATACATGCTAAACGGTTCTTCAGTCTTCAAACTCCTGAGTAAGGATGCTTCATTTCTCAATTTCTCGGTTGCTAGTATTGCTGTTTTAAATGAACACTGCTAAATATTTAACATAAATCATCTAGAATTTTAGGTCATTTTTTGCCTTTCTGTATTTAAATATTTGACTAACATATAAAGGACAGCAAATCACTCGTAATCACTCCTCCAACTTAAATGGGCACAGCAGATTATCCAGTACGCTTGGAAATTGACTTTGCAGATTAGGAAGGAATGGGGGCAGGTACACTGAGAGCAAGACAGCAAGAGACAGAGAGGTATAAAGAAATACAGTACAGACAACTTGTTTAAGATGCCCAAAAAATCTATACTGTAAAACTCTAGATAAAGTCTCTTGGGCCATTTTTCCTAGTAATTTTTTGACTTCCCAGAGACATACTTTCTTTCAGAGAACCCTTATTTAAACCTTATTTGTCCTGGCTCACTTACAGATTGGGCTTTCCTGACTTTTCAGTAATTTTCCAAGCAAGAGGAAACATCCGTTTCTACTTTCTGTACTGAAGGAATCATCCCCAATCTTATCCAAATAACCACATTAACTTTTCCTTTCCATTTTACTTCCTTGTTCTGCTTCCCAAATTACCTTTCCTTCCCTCTGATTTTAGTTTTATCTTACAAAGCCATTAGTTTAACATCTCTTTAAATATACTTCCACCAAATGAAAATCATTTTACTTTACACAAACACTCATACTGAAAACACAGCTTTCATCTTCAATGGTCTTATATTATTCCCTTTTTAACGAAATGTCACCCTGGACATTTAAACACACATAGTAAAACAGAAAAACAAATAAAACTATAATTATTCCATGAAATAATGGTTCAGGTTTTAGCTAGAACCTCCTCTTGCCTTCTTCATTAAAGTCATATTAGTATTTCCCATTAACTGACAAATTATCCTTTGGAGACAAGAGGAGTCATTAACTGCAGATATACCCAAAATCTGCTTCCTACCTGCAGTGCAATCACTGATAGCGCTGTCACTCCGAAGGAGAGGCAGGCATCTATTTTTATCACCTCCTGTAATTGCTGTATAAAAGCAAGTGCGCACTTTAAGGAGGGGGAGCTGTAGACTGTGTCTGTAGCGTATGTATCTAGGCTTCCTTCAGTCATTGGAGAAGAAGCCAATTCAATGAATGGCAAAAAGGTGTGCAGTTCTCTGACTCTACACAGAAATCTTTAGGAGGAGGTAAGACATTTCCTGTACCTCACAACTATACTGTTTAAATTTGCGTTGACTCCAAGAATCCTGGAGAGCTAGCTCAGACATAGACACCTACATCATGGTTAGATGAGATGAGTCCCGCCTTGGACATCCATGGGACGGGGTAACTTCTGAGAGTTTTGCCTCCTAGGAACAAATTCTGATGATCGTTTCCTAGAGTAGGAGTCCCAGTCAAAGCCAAAACTTCCATTTATTTCAGTGATATCAAGTCCAGCTCAAATGGGGTAATAAAATAAAATGGGGCAACAGGCCCAGAAAGAAGCAACTGCTTTTTAACCTGGTAACTCCAGAATGACACCAGCTTCACACATAGAAATAAAGAGAGGGCTCCTTTGACCTAATTCAAGAGTGACTGAAAATGACTTCCAAAGTTAATGCCTTGTTTCAGTCTTAGGGCCACAACTTCATCCTGCTTTTGTATTTAGTTAAAAGTTTCTAGCCTGACAGCAGCTTGCTGGATTTCTAAGTCCTAAGACACATCTCCTGTTCTCAGCCCGTATATTAGCTTTTTGCATTCATATTCTAGCTTAAATGTCTAACTATGTCGAACACTCAAATGTCTAAGTAAGTCAAACACAAGATGTTAGGTAAATTCAATATAGTTCTCTGCATACATATATCTCTGTTCTGGCTCTCACCTTCTAACTAGGAACCTGCCATCTGTAGTACGAGGCATATCTTCTAAATGCAATTTATAGTTCTCTGGCCATGTTCAGACAACTTCCTTAGAGGACTCCATCTGTTTTGAAGCCGTAATATGCTTGTCTTCCTGCTGCCATCATCACAGTCTTCTCCCCAGCACCTTCATAAACTCTCTTAATGTGTCTTTTTTATCCTTCTGTGTAGTTAGAATGCTATATTCCATCTTTTCCAGTACAGAGGTACCCAGGTACAGAGGTATGGGTAATCTTGGACACAACTCAAGCTATAGCAAAAATAAAGACTAACTCATTGTCAGATGTGTAGAAGTTAGAAGCAGTAGCAACATAATTTAGACAGTCCTTAAAGTTACTAAATGGTGACAACGTTAATCAGAAGCCAAGACCAGCTTAAACACTTTTGAGGATCACAAAGTAATTAATACTGTTCTATTCAAAAAATTCTGAGAAAAATCCTTACTTTTTCCTGACTATGGGTATTTCCAATATTACTACTTTGAAAATTTGGCCTATCTTCAGCTATATTCATCTTGTTAGAAGAGAATGTTAACAGTAGCAGCACAGGTGTGATTCAGTGAAGGCACTGATTGGCAACGCAAAAAACATTATATACGTAATTTCTGTGGAGACACCTAAATACTCCTGTGGAGGTCATATGAGTGCTAAAAGCCTGCTGAGCCCCTTGACCACACTCAGTAGTCTGCAGACAGTCCTGAGAAACCAGGAACACGATTCTCCATGTAGAAAGGACTTTTCAAGCTACAGAAGGATCACAGCAATTTTCTTATCTGAGAGCTATGATTTCTTCACACTTTAAAGACTTCAAAAATAAATAGTATTTTCTCTCCAGGATTCCTCTAGGCTAAGCAATGATGAACAGAACAATCAATGATAAGGTTACAGTGCAGAAAACATAGACCTCTCAAACTGCATTCTCATTGTTACTGTTTTCACTAGCTGCATCTGGGTATATTCTAGGATTATATGGAGCTCGGAATAACATTCTCTTCTGCCTTTGCACGATATAAAGAGAACCCTCAAGACTAACAGCAACTGGTCAGACAAAAATATTTGTTATGACATTTCTCAAAAGGCAAATATAACTGTTTTCTGTTTTTCTTCTTTCCCTCCCTGCCTCTTTTTCCTTCATCTACAGAGATATTGTAAATATGCTTGAGAACACACGGACTAATCTTTCACATACACCCTCGATTCAGTCAGTCCCCTCTCTCTTATTTGACACTGACTATAGACTTCTTAGTCATTTAAGTAAGTTTACATTTCTCCTAAGTTATGTCTAACAAACCACAGTTACATGGCAGGGAGATGAAAGGTTGAGCAAGATTCTCAAGGCTCATGAGTAGAGTCCCTAACAAGGCACAGCTGATCTACAGACAGACAGACAGACAAAGATATCAACCATGTGTTGAAAATAAACAGTTTCAGTAAATTCCCTCGTGCTGGGGAAGAAGAGGAATAGCACGCTGACAATGTTTGAGGAGTGAGAATGACACTGCCATTTCTCTGGACCTGTGTTAGTCCACTGATGTGAGTATGCTGTTTATACAGTTCCCGTCTCATGTCTATATGGTGTTCTCACCATCCTGACCTGACATGAATGGTTTTAAAGCCATTTGCTCATGTCAGAAGTGCGATAATATCTGAGGAAGCCAAATCTGTCGGTGAAAGAGCAGCTCTGATAGACAGTAATAAGTGCGTAACAGACATACAAATTTTAGTTATTATTTGCAAACCTTTCTGCTTCTGAAGTACCTCATGCCCAATGTTCTCAAAGCAATTTGCTAACATTCATAAATCTCAATGTTCTTTGGAATTTATTACATAATAAAAATATGAATCAACAGAAGGACAACAGAAATTTGAATTTGTCCCAAATCATACAGCTTGTCTAAGAGAAGGACTCTTGACTACTCCTACCCTATTGATCATACACTAATTTTCTTTCTAGGCAGCCTAACAAGCCTAATGTTAAGCTTACAAACATTAACCTGTAAACAGTTGTTTAATACACTGAGGTGAATAAGCCTATCAACATCAGATTTACCAGTTTCTGGTAGACAAAGTCTGATTAAATACCTGATTACCTCCTAGCTTTTGTGAAGTAATATTTTCTTAGTAATAATTTTTCACATCGTTGCTGCAGTCAACATATGCAAACACAATGTTGTAAACGTCTCTATTTTGTCAACTGCAATAATCGTTTCGAAGCATTATAAACATTGGAATTGTCAGATCCTGTAGAGTAGGATATGTCCTATAAGAATACTCAAAAAGGATAAAATCAATCTGGTCATACACTTTTCAATGTATGCAGCAAGTGTTAATATTTACCAGCATGAAAATCAGAGTCCTGACATTTCCAATTAAATAAAAACAATGAAAAGCTGCAAGGACCATCAGATGCAGTGTAGATTTAGACTTACTGTATTGGAACATAGTAAAGAAACAAAATACGGCATACTGGATGCAGCTTAAGCTACAAAAAGCAGAGGCAAACTCTGTATATGGCAAACTTAGTAATACTTTTGGCATGAAAGTCTTCCATAAGCCATCACAGGGGAATTCTATTAACCTAAGCTTTTACTTCATTAACACTATCTGAATTTCCTTCTTACTTTTGCAGGCTTCTTGCTGTCACAGATATCAGTTCCTATGAGTACATCTGCAACAAATGTCCATCTGTTAAAATTCTGCTACTGTTGCAATAGCTTTCTGCAGAGTGTAAACACCAAATGCAAAATGATAATTAACTCTACATTTTGGAAAACTTGTAATTTACATAACTGTTTAGCTTTTTCAAATGAAACCATACATAACAAACTCAGACAGGAGAAGGTGGCATGTGTTAACAGATACGTGCGTTAAAAGTCAGTATCAGGAACATCAGTTTTCAGAAGAACAGCGATGGTTACAATAGGGAACAGAGTATATTGGACAAGTAGTGATTTTCTGTATTACTTTCACTTCAAGCACATACAGAATTTCTTTGGTATATTCACTGAGTCCTACACTTTTGGGAAGTCAATAATCCAACTGCAGCACTAAGAAAAAATTGTGTTTGTCGTATTTCAAAGAAAATCAACAATTCAACCGTAACTTTTATGAAGAAATAACTCATGTTTAAGAATACAGCTCATGAATAGTTTTAGCGCTCTCTGTTCAAAAAGGATTACTGAATAAAATACTTGTCAATATGATAAAGATTGGAGAACTAAGGCTGAAATGGGTATTTATTATTAGCATTATTTAAATATTTAACTAAGTTTGCTTAGTTGCTTAGTTTGCATTAACTAAGTTTGTGCCATGTTCTGAGCATTGATTGAGAAAGTATTTTATTTTCTATTCAAGAAATAGGCCTACTGAGAAATTATTTATCAAGTACATTTTGTACTTGATACATCACTTTTAATCAGAAGATGCCTAAATGCTTCATGAAAATGGACAAACGTAGAAGAGACTAAAACTTTCATTGTGGACTAAGCATTATTATTCCATAGATAACCAAGTCCTGTATGATTAAATAAGAAACCTATACAATTTCAGGAAGCAAATCCTCAACTCTTGCAAAATGCAGTTTCACAAAGTCAGGCAGGCAATAAAGACAGACAGGCCTATGCAAACCATCTGAGCTGGTGAGTCAAGACTCTTGCTGGCAGTCGGGGAAAAGCCCAGAAAGCTCAAGTCTCCATTCTCCTCCAAGCTGAAAAGTTTTGGCACGTTAGTTTGTTTGTTTGTTTTTTTGTTGGGCATATATTGCTTTTCCTGGCCTCTATCTTATCTTTCAGGAGGAAAAGGGAAAATGTGACTAAAAGAAAATATAGCTTTAATTAATTCTGTTATGGTAAGGTCTTTCTCTTTTCTGAAACTGAGAGCAATAAGCAAGAGATTATGTTCATTCCTATTTCATAGAATAAGAACTGTAGTTATCAATTTCTTTTTTTAAGATGTAAAGTGGATTATTTTCTAACTATATTATCTATAGGCTCATATGACTATGAGTGTTTTGTAAACCAAAAAATCATAATTACCAGATTGAAAACAGATGCAGGTCAATGCAAAGTAACACTTTATATAACAATCAATAAGAATGTCAATACAAACAGTTACTAAAGGCACCATATGACATTCCAATAGGAAAAAAAAAATCCTTCATTTTCTACTTAGAAGCTTTCCTTCCTTTATCAGCAGATGGCAACCAAATTACTAGTTCAATCCATATGTCTGTATCTGATAGACAGTGTTTTACAAGTCTGAAATTAGTTTGAAACATTTTGATGTTGGCCAGACTACAGAGGAAAACAGGATAACTTTGTCTATTAATGAAAAGTTGGTTTTGTCGTAACAAATACTTCCACAAGCTACTACCCATCCGGACTCATTCCGTCACTAATGGAATTTGTACCCAAAGACATAATCTGTGTTTAACAGACTAACAATTTGTAATTTCACCCATTCTGTTCTTCTGCTGTGCTCTAACATGTCTCCTTACACTACCCGAGGTTTATTTAGCAGTGCTGATGAAAGAAATTAAGTTCACGAGAATATTTTTGGGAGGAAGAATATCAGATCACTAAGGCCATTTATGTGCATGCTAGTAGGCATTCGTGAGAGAACCTGTTGGTGCAAAGACCGTTCAGACCAATACCCTGTCTCCAACCTTGGCAAAGTGAGGACACCTAGGAGAGAAGACGGTTTAGAAAATTTTCCTTAATCCCTCCTCCTCAGGAAGCCTCCACTGATGATGGAGAAGCCGTATATTTTAGAAATGTGGCTTGAAAAGCCTACACAGTGCATATACTTGTTCCTATACCAAATGACTTTTTAGTATTTTTTCCATTAAAAAAAAAAAAAAAGAAAAAGCTCAAAATCTAGGGAATTTCACCTACTTATATTATACAAAATGGTGAGTTTCACAAAAGATTAGTTGGGGTGCGAGGAGGAGAGAGAGAATCAGACCATGTTAAATAACACAAGAAAACAGAGGCTACGGTGAAGTAACAGTGAAGTTATGTTTCCTTGCAACTTGTACAAGCAGGCAAAGAGGGAAGCAGATCTGTATGGATAAAAATAGCCCACAGAGGGAATCTGGAGGCATTGACAGGCAGCTAGTGCAGCAGACATATCTGCAGTTCTCAAAAGTGCTGGGAGCCCTTCAATCCAGACAGCTGGATGGCACTTCTGTTAAATTCCTGATTGTTACAAAATTCAACTTCTTTGCCAAGGACTGACAGAACTATCACAGATAAAAAATTTCTCAATTTAGCATTTTTAAAAATATTCTTTCTTCACAACAGTGAAGCACCTGGGGAAATGGTGTCCAAAGTGGCTTACACTTCATTTATTAGGAAGGATAACACTAAGAGAGCCTTCAAATAGTTTCAGCCTTCATTCTGAGCTGCCTGTTCACTTACAGTACATTTTAGAAGTTCAGTCTAGAGGTCTACACCAACGCCGGCGCTTGGGGCGCTAAAGTTTAATGAAACACCTTCTCCTGAGATATACACAGTCCATGATCAGGTCTGATTAAACTTGAGTCTTATGTTAGAAAGAGTCACTTGGTAGACTCTCAGTATCATACCAAAACAATCCAGATTGAGGGATAAGATTTAACAGACATCAACTAGCCACTTAATTTGTGTAAAAAGAAAGTCATATCTGCTCTGACAGTTGTTATGGATATCAGTTGCACAGACCTCTACCCTTCAGCTGTCTGGCTGGCTATTAGAAGGCAAGGGCAAACTGATCAAGTGATGATTAAGTTTACAGCCTTTCAGGCATGAAAGGAACTACTTCAAAATCAACCTAGATTTAAAACTTCTGCTAAGCAGAATATAATTTTCTGTAATGGAAAAATCAGTAAAGTTGGAACATACTCTTTGCTTTTAAAACGATTAACATTAGCCCTATAAACCATTTTGCTAAGTAACTACAGAAGACTGACTGTACAATCAGTGGAAAAGTCTTTTCTTTTTTTTTTTTTACTTCATTTGTATTTTTAAAGCAGTAAACAGACAAGTACACACGTACACACAAAACCATAACTGGGTGCCAAGCTGTTTGCAAGAATCAGAAGCCTTGAAGCCTACAAGATTTCAAACAAGTTTTCCATTAACTCTCCCCACCCCTTACACCCTGCACTTTAAAGAATTTTAAACAAAAGGATATCTTTCAGTTCGCTAGTATAGTTCAGTCAAATATAAAATAATTTCAAGAATATACCTGCAGGTGCTGTGCTACTGTCAATGGACAGCTTTAGAGATGTTTGCCTTTATTATGAAATGCAGGGAGGAAAGCCAAATGACCACCATAGCAGAGTCCATTAGCTGAACTCTGAAGAAACGCTTTTCTCAAGAAACAGCTGACTAAACTTATTCATCGCAAACTTTTAAGTAGTTCTAGAATAAATTCACTTTGGGTTGGAAAAGAAGCTGCCATGAAATGTCGAAAAAATACAGAGCATATCTCAGTGATTTCTCTTCTAATTCGAGAGCTTAACACCATGAACATTAAAGCAGTTACTATCAGGAAAAAAAAACTCATAAATATGTAGAGATATTATTCTCCATATGTCTTATAAAGGGGATAATAGCAGTATATTAAGTTTTGCTTTGATTTGAAAGCTTTTACCTTGTGGTGTCTGCCTTACAGCCTTCTAGTCATGTACAGACTGGAGCAGCAAGAGCTTTGAAGCGCCCAACTTCCAGTGAAGTTTCTAACATTTTTTACAGTTTAAAGAGGTTTGCATGTGATTTACTGTAATTTCAGAACAAGCTCAGAAATTTACTCTAACCCCAAAAGATACAGTTTCTTCACGAAAGAATGAGAGAGGGTCATTTGAACACAGTATTGCTTTTGGGGCAAGGAGAAGGGGGAACGGCAGGAAAATATTTGGCAATATGATCAAGTGCAACTTAAAATAGTGTGTATATAAATGGTGATACCCAGAACTTTAAGGGAAACGAGATAGAGTTTCGTAGAGATGAGTTTCATTTTTTTTTGCGACCAGTAAATATAGTTGGTGCTTCACAGACGATTTTTATAACTGTAATGAAGCAGCTGTGATCAAACTTTATTTCTATCATCATAATAAATTTGCCCCCTACCTACTAAAATTAGTTCTAAGTATCTAAAACTCCCATTTGAACATCTGACTGAACAAAACAGGCATTTCTCCATGCCAAAAACTGGAGGAAATAGACCTAAAATATGCCATTTTCTCACCAGAAATTGTAGGCTCCCAGAATAACATGTGAATTAAAACCCATTCCAAGCTCGTTTGCATCACTCCTCATTCCCATTCATAACAAATTCCTTGACAAATGTTCTGATTATCTCTCTTTTTTTTGCCCTTGCTTTTTTATTTAAACATAATTTTCAAATCACAGACTGTCTTGCGAGGAGAAACAGCCGATAGTGCAACCCATCTGAAAACACAGAGGGTGGAATTTTACTCTCAGCAAGTGCTGGAGGCAAGTTGACATGATTAAAGACTGCAGTTTAAGACATTGTTAAAGATGTCTTCCCTTAAGTGAAAATGTGTAGTTTGCCACTATACACATCAGAGACACACAAACCAAAATGAGGTCAAAGTCAAACAAGAAACACAAATACGCTGCTCCAGAAAAGTTCCTGCTTTCTCTTCTTTTCAGGTTGAAGGAGAAAAGAGTAATTTTAACAAAGTGAAAATTAAAGATCCTAATTTTTTTTCTCTTTTGCTGGTACTTCTGCCACAAGTTACATCACAATGCCTAGCAAACTTAACCAGCAGTTTTGATTTAGGATGCCCACGGATTGGGCTCTTCATGCTTAATGTTCTATGAAAGAACTTGATTTGACTCTTAAGGAGGAATCAGAGTGACATTAGAGTGAGCATCAGCTTCCTGCAGAATTTCATTTTATTTCTAAAGAAAAACCTAAACAGCTAAAATCTTAAGAAAAAAAAAAAAGTGTCCTGAATTTTAACTAAAATATGAAATACTTTGATTGGGATATGCTGCCACATTCCCCTGGAAGAAGTAGTTCAATGCTCTCATTTCTCCCGACCCCTACATCAGGCAGGCTCTCTGGTTTGCTCCATCTGCCTCGACGCACTGCGCTCGCAGAACTCGCACGTGGCACCTCGCTAGCTGGGAGACCCTGGATTTCATCCTGAAACGTGTAAACTGACAAGAGACAGAAAAGGCAAATGGAAGCCTCAGGACCCAAAACTCAAATCCCATGAGGTACTGCAACAGCATTCTCAAGCTATTTGAGAATCAAAATATTGTTGCATGAGGAACAACTTGTCACAAACATTTCTGTAGAACAAAAAATGTTCTAATAAATTAAATTAAAAAATGAAAACTTTCAAATGCCAGGGAAGTTCATGTAATCAGACTTTATCTGACACAGGGGTACAGTGACATTAAAAAGGGAACAAAAAGCACAAAGGACAGCTTTCCTAGACTCACCTAGACTCACTAAAGCAGTCTGCATAGGAAGAGAGTCTGTCTCAGCTCTACCTATCACATCTATATAACCAGAGGCTCCAGTACTGCACAGTGACTCCAGCATTGCACAGTACCTGGTTTAACACATCTCTATTCACTCTCACCTTTGGAGACTGGAAACTGCCCTTGTGCCCATTGTACAGACAGAATCAAGAGACTAAGGCATAGTTCCCCGAGAATTAAGTACCTTAGCTCAGAATTAAGTATCCATAAATGTAATTTGCCAACTCTATGAGAGTAAACACACATCAGAGCAGCAACTCCCAAGTACGAGGTCAGTAATCTGAATTTAAACTTCTTTTCTCTCCATTGCAACAGTTACAAATGCTGTCCAAGATGGCTCTGTAACTTGAGCAACACGAGGCCTTCGTTAATATACTATACTATGGCATACAGTCTTATACTATATATAACAGCATAAATATAATATTTGCAACTATCAGGCAGCATAGGAATACACAAGCTCAGCTTTCAAGTTTTAATTTCAAGATTAGCAAGCTCTCCTGTTTTCTGCAAAGGGCCTTATAGCCCAGGCTGCCATTAAGCCACTTCCTTTAGAAACCTACTCCTCTACCCAGAGCGAAATGAGAAATTGTCCTTATTCTTTCTCCTGTCTTTACACAAATGAGGTCCAGTCCGAACCTATGGTTCTACCTGAACTTTAAATAAACAATGTAACATGTAGCGTGGAATACATATATATTTATATATATATATCACAGAATCACAGAATGGTTGAGGTTGGAAGGGACCTCTGGAGATCATCCAGTCCAAACCCCCCGCTCAAGCAGGGTCACCTAGAGCACATTCCACAGCATCATGTCCAAATGGCTTGTGAATATCTCCAGCGAAGGAGACTCCACTACCTCTCTGGGCAACCTGTGCCAGTGCTCTGTCACCCTCACAGGAAAGAAGTTTTTCCTCATGTTCAGATGGAACTGCCTGTGGTTCAGTTTGTGCCCGTTGCCTCTCTTTCTGTTGCTGCGCACCACTGAGAAGAGTCTGGCTCCATCCTCTTGACACCTTCCCTTCAGATACTTGTACATATTGATGAGATCCCCCCTTCAGTTTTCTCTTCTCCAGGCTGAACAGGCCCAGCTCTCGAAGCCTTTCTTCACAGGAGAGATGGTCCAGTCCCCTCATCATCTTTGTAGCCCTTTGCTGGACTCTGTATTTCCCCTATTATTACATCACTTAAAATTTTCTTTATAAAGGCAACACAGATTATAAGATTCCCTAAAAAATGCATAATACTACTAGAAAAATGCTTAGAAAAACATCAACAGAACCAGTCAGCCATTATAAAGGTTCATTTTAAAAACAGAACTTGGTACAAGAAGTAAATGAATTACATTAGGCAGGAAATTGTTCCTTAAATCAATTTTACTACACTAGAGATCTTAAAATTAAGACCACTTCCAAGGTAGCTACATGCATATTGTGAAGAGTCCTAAGGTAACAAAAGTCCCATTAAACCTTTTGCATATTTCATGTATTTCATATTTCTGTTTCAGCACACATCTGACAATACAAGAAAACTATTTTCCATAGTTGTCATTTTTAACTGGGTGCATTAACCCCTGAGAAACATCTACGGAAAAATCACCGAACGTGTGTGTGCGCTGCTTATTCACAAATCTGTTTTAAAAGCTTTACCATTTTGAACTTGTTCAGATGTGGAGAGCCTCTGGATTCCTTCAAATCAATAACAGTTATGATGATCCACTCTCAGTGCAATAAATTAAACATTTATTTGCTGTCTATCATAATATCCCTCCTCTAAAAGAGTATATTTATTGTGCCTTCAACAACCAAAGTACACGTACAAGGTTGTCTGAAATTCAACACAGCAGGTACCTCCGCCCTTCCAGATGTTACAGGTATCGTCATACAGCTTTTCACTGCTCAACGCCATGCTACTTCAGGCAAAAATAGAATTATGCACAATCCTTGCCTGCATTCATCTATGAAATTTAATTTTCCATTGAAAATCTACAAGTTAGCAGCAAGTTCTGCCCTCGGACACGAACGTGTGTTTCCTATCAGTTTGCCAGAATTTACCCCCAGTTTCTAAATACAATTCAAGCTTCCACCTCACTGCGAGCATATACTCTAATGCTAGGTCCTCGCAGAAATACAGAATAATAGAACTACGTACCCGTTATATTTTGATTTAACTTCCCAAAGCTTTGGAAAAGATCAACTCATTCTTGAAATGAGCCTGCACGTTGCAGGCGACGCTTACTTAGGCGCAAGTTTAAACACTGCTTCCCATTGACAGCGCTCAGGACTGTTTAGACTGCCCGGCGTTTCTCGCTTTGTTGTTTGTGTTTGCCGTGCCCACAGCTGTACTCCGTACCGTTACACCGTCCTTCTTAAAACAATAACCGAGTCACATCCACCGTGAGCAAAACTTTAAAAACAAAATTCAGGAGCGTATTCGAAGCCGTTTTTAAAAAAAAATAACAATAGTGAGGGTTGCTTACCAGGATTAGGCGTTACCTAAAGGAGTCACGTTTCCTCGTTCACTCGGTCCAGCTTGCATCAACGGGAGCAGGAGTAAGGGTTGCAGGACTGGGCTCGTTGGCAACACAAATGGCGGCGCGGAGCGGCACGAGGCGCCCCCGGGGGCGAGCCGGGCGGCCCCGACCGGCCCCAGCCCCGGCCCCGGCCCCGGCCCCGGCCCCCGTACAGGTCGCCTCCCATTGCGCAGCGCAGTCAATGCCACGTACCGCCCCGGCAGCGCCAGCGCGCGCCTAACGCAAGGAGCGCTGCCTCACACATCGGTAAACCCAGCCTCGGCGGACGCGTTTCAAGACCACCAAAGCTCAGCTAGCGCCATCTGCGCAACGAAGGCGAAGCGGTGTTGTGCCGCTCCTCGCCAAAACCCCCGCTGATAACGCTAAGTATCGGACCCGCCAGAGCGAAAGTGAAGCCCTCCTCTCCGAACTAACGAGGGCAACACAAAACGGAGTTAATCGCACCCGACCGCCCCCGTCAGTCCATTGCGGCCCTTCGTTTCAACGCGGGAAGGCCCGTTTTTGTTCTTGGCTTCGTTGTTGTCTCCCCAATCCAAACGGAGCAGCGTGTCGTGAATCGAGAACGATCTCGGTTCTCCCCGCCTGAATCACTGTTACTGATCACAGCAACTGCCATAACTACCGCTGCTTACGCAGCGGCCTGGAGGCTTGGCACAGGCTCCCCGGCCCTTCGCTGCACGCGCCGGGTCACCTTCTCCTCGAGCCCCTGGCCGCCGCCGCTACCCTTCCGCGGCGCTGCGGTGCCGCACCCAAGTAAGGATTTTATCATGTCAGTCTCCTCGCAACCACGTTTTGTAAAAGAAACAAATAAATAAAAGAAGCGCGTTGACGGGTGGGTAAATACGTACGAGGTGGGGTTGTCTCTCCGCATGACAGACACACCCCGCACAAAAACCAGAAACATGTATTTAATTGGGCTGGTTAACATTTTTCTAAAAGTTACTTTCTAGTCCTATCTGATCACTCTGTCATGATGAGTAATGCAAAACATTCAATTTCTTGTGGGTTTGGTTCCAGTAGTTACTAAAAGGAGCCAAGTACATGTTTGTTTCTAAACTACTTCAAACCTTCAGAAAGTTATTTTAACTCCATTTGCAATCCGTTCACCAGCGTGCGGACTCTGCCCGTCTCGGTTTTGCGCAGGAAGCACAAGGCTGCACAACCGTTCCTAATCAAATCCTATCTTTATTTTGCCACTTTCCTTGTTGGATGATGATTTAAGTTTTCCAGGATGTAGTCATATTTAAAAAGTATCCCACCCCCCCGCACACCTCCTCAACACTGCCTTGTGGAAACAGGTGCTTCTAAAAAAGCTGAAAGACTTTGGCAGCTCTTTGACCTAACATAGCGATGTGCGTTAGTAAGACACAGTGCCTGCTGAGTCTCCCCGAGTTAATTAGAGGACCCGCATGGCAATGAATGGCCTTGACTATAAATACTTCCTGAAAGATCTCTAACATAGAGTCAGAGGAAATGGCAAAAAATGAGATGCAGCTACAGAGAAACTATTTCAGATGCTTGTTCTTTAAAGAGCTGCTTTTTTCCCCCCAAAGCGGCATGCAGCGTCCGAGATCTTCACCAGCTTAAATATAAGATGCGTGATACAATTATATGCCTTAAATTTGATTCTCTGGATCAGCATTAAGATGCTGCTATCAAAAGAGGACTGGGGGCAGGACACAATGGCAAAGCACACAAAGCACTTCAATCCATTACGCTGCAGCGACCACTGGCACTACATTTAAGGCAAGAATCATGCCACTGCCACTGCCAAGACAATATTTTGTGTACTTGAACCTGCTGGTATTGCTTCTTGCACTACTGTTGAAGGCAGCAGCAACACTTCTACCGACATCAGATAGAGGCAAGTTTTACCTCAAAGGTACGTTATCCTTCTGGCCAAGAATTTAGTGTTTATAAAAACAGGAGAAATACTGTGGAAATCACAAAGGCCAGTTCGGCATTTCCACCGCATTGCCAGGAGTCTGGCATCTAACCCTTCGGATAACAGGAGCCAATACTTTATCACAGAAAACAGTGATTCACTACTAGAGATTGTGGCTGATGTTTACTGCACTGATTCTAAATAAATAAATTATACCTAGTTTTATTGATATGTACTTATATATCTATTGCCTCTGCTAAAATAAACTCTTATCAACCAGCCACACAGGAGAATGCAAAATGGGGGAGGGAGAAGACCTTTTTCTGATTTCCTCTCTCTCCCAAATTTAAAGATACGTAATCAGCTCTAGACAGAACACTATATGAAGAGTCAGAAGTGTAAATATCACCGATGAAACCTAACTATTGTTAAAGTACGTAGAAACTTTCTTGAAAAAACCTGATTTTCTGTAGCGTGTAAACAGACAGCCCAATCATACATGTTGCAAAATAGTCACAGTATAAATACAGAGCTGATTTCATCCTTCACCCCTCGTATAAAATGCTTGTGGTACACGTTCACATAACTTTAGTTAGACATTAACTATTAGTCTGAAATCGCCCTTTGATAAAAATCCCCAATGTCTTTGCAACTGTCAAATCTCTCTCTCCCTCTGGCAGTACACAAATCCCCCTGTTTACATAAATTATGATTAATTCACAGGCATCTTCATATTCCTTTCAGGTATATGTGATGCCGGAGATCACACCGATCAGTGGTACTCTGTATCTGCGTTGGCTGAACTAGGATGTGAAGGAACAATGTTTACCCCTATCTTTAGGCTAACCAGGTCTATAAATAGACTTGAAGGCTCAGGCTGCAATTCCAAATTTTGTGGAAAACTTTGTACTACAGCGTCCACATATAACAAGACTGGACACTTCATTTAAAATCAGTTTAGCAAAAAGTTCCTGCTGTCCAGGATCAGCGTTCTCAAAGCATTAAACAATCTGCCTGGCTCGGAGTCTGCTGGCTGCCAATGCGCTACCCAAAAAAAAAGGAACATTTTTGCATCTCAATAGACTTTCCAGTATCAACAAATCTTCAAACTATAAAATCAGCCCCTCTAAGGAAGAGCAGAAATAATGTCTACATTGTACCATGCTGAGGTACATTTCTTTTGTAATTCCCATTTGCAAAACATACAGATTCTCTGTAAGTACAGCTGCTGGAAACATTTTAATAAGAAAAATAAATGAAAGCTACTCACAGAAGTGTAACAAGCCCCTGAGAAAGATTCTGTTGCATGCACACAGCTTGCAACCTCTCTCTGCGGGAAAAAGGTGCGCCCGCTGCCTAGGCGTGCGCGCACACAGGCACAGTTCAACTATCGCCATCACCATACCTCGATCAACTGAAAGGTGTTTTAGCCACGCAAAAGAAATCAAAATCCTTTCCTAATGTTACCCCTGAATAACCTACTGGTGCACAGAGACTGGGGAGGGAACACATCCATCAGGCATTGAAGGAAAACAAGAAAGCAGCACATAAACAGCTTACAGAACATACAAAGCTGAAAAACACTTGAAATAATTTCCCAAAGTTTACAGTTCTCCTGCATTCATTAGAGAATTACGTGAGCAATTGTAGATTGTCATCCTTTCCCCAGGTGATCTGCACTATCTTTGGTATTTTATTAAAATGCTAATAACTACTATGATAAACTCAGAATCTAGAAAACTGACTTGCAATATTAACCTCTATCTACATGAAAAAAGTGTGAAAACCACTATCTCCTCCCTTCCCTTCCCCCAGTCATCACGAGAGACCTAAAAAATGAAAAGTACATGCTATTACTCTTCTGTTTAAACCATTATAAAGCATTCTTAATAAATAGAACCACTTTATAAATACTGAATACCTCGTACGACCAAAAGGATGTGTTAGAATTTTTTCAGTCCATTGTTCACACTGTTTATTCACTGAGTAATCCTACATTTTTTGCTTCATCTGTGTCAATCTTTGAAAAACACAGAATGAGGGTGTCTATAGTGATTTTATTATAGGTTTTGTTTCCTAGTCACCAGTCGTCCTGGGATACAGTATTTTGCATGAACATTCATTATATGACTCCAGAAGTATGTATTAATTTTACGCTTTGTTTTCAGAAAGGCCCAGCTTTTAGTATAATGCTAGCTATTTCTACTACTGATTTTATATCAGAAAGATACATTTCGCCCAAAACTGGATAACCCTGTAAAATTTATTTCACAATAAGTAAGGACTCTTTTTTTTTTTTTTTTTTTCCCCTGGAGGAGGACTACAAAAATGAACCTTTTCCAGAACGGAAGATTTTGCCTGAATAATTGCTAATTCTGCCTGGGCCAAGTGATATTGAAGGCATACATAGCATCACACACAAAGCTCCCCATCCCTTTGTCTTTGTTCTTACTGGCTCCAGTATTTCATCCCATTACTCGGTCCACAAAAAACTAGATCAAGGATAAAACAAAGGAGTTAGGTTTCTACGATCCTTTTCACTGATCCATGGGAATACACATCTTATTTGAAGACAAGAATTAATACCACTCCCTCATCTTCCGCTCTCTCCTACCCTTTGGATCAGCTCTTACCTTCAAGTAGTTTGAATCCTTACTACTTTCCTCTATCCGTTAATAGTGACAAAAGGTATATGATTAGGGACTCTGTTCAGCAGATATAGAAAGTTAATCTCCTTTCTTTCTTTTAAGAATCGAAACTGACAAAGGCTGCTCGCCCAACTGTCAAAGAGCAAAAGTGAACATCGAAATATTGCAACTAAGGAAAAGACCTAGATAAGCAGGTTCTAGGATAACAGTGCTCAAAGAACAAGTAAGGCAGAACCGCACGTAAAAGTAATTCTTCTCTGAAGGGTCTCGGTATGGTTTCCCCAGTCAGTATAGACCTTGCCTGGTAATAAATCGTTTTACAAACCATATAAAAAGGAAGTAGGATTGTTCATAAAACTTTAAAATGCAAGGAACTAATCTACATCTCCTGTTACTACACCAAAGTAAGACCTTTTTTTTTGAGAAAACTACAGGACTTATAGGTACTTCATATTTCTGAAAATCCACTAAGTAATCAAAATACTGACCGGAAAACAAACACATTAGCGTTTTTATACAGAGACATCAGAAAAGTATTTGCACATATTTTAAAGAAGGGCATAAAAGGTAGCCCACAAATACACTCTCGCCGTTTTCATTCACCAATGGCTAAAAAAGATAACTAGTAAAATGAAACCATTATATTACTAAGGTTCTAGGCTCTAGCCAATGAAGTAAATTTAGATCTTTATAAAGGTGACTCTTCATACTATCCAGCCCCTTTGCAGATTTTTGTTTACTTGTTTTTATTTATTCTTTCTATAATAGAAAAATTTCAAAAAAATGAATGAAATTTACTTCTGTTCTGATATCTCAAAATATAAATGGCTCCTCTGGCCTTTGAGCTGCTAAGACCCACTACAGGAACTGTGTGAGATGTAACTAGTGCTGTGTATACAGCATGAATTCCACTGCCAGTCAGATATATGAATATATATATATATATATATATATATAAACAATATATATATTTGCATTATATATATATATATATTTATATTTATATTTTTAATGGAGGAGAAAAATATAAAACTGGCGTGCACAACGGGCACACACACAAATCGGCAGTAGAGAACCTGCCATAACTTTTCATACAGCTAAAAGCTGACATCAGTAACTCTTCATGGCCTGCAGGGCACAAAGGACCATGGTCCCCTTAAATTGCATGCACACTTTAAGGGACAGAGACATGTTTTACACTTAGAATAACTGCAATATTTTTACCACTGCTGACTTTGTTCTAAAAGATCTCATGAGATTTATATATGTATACAGAGAGAGATATATAATCTTAGCAGACCATGGAATAAAACACTTATTTTGACTTTTGTACTCTTCTGACATGTTGTTCACTTTTACAGAAACGGCTGTTATAGTTATATATGTTCTTATAGAAGATGATAAAGAAACGAGCCCATCATCACTTTCAATCTAGTGAAGTTTGTCTGCAGACTGACCACTACAGGGAGCAGCCCCTTGAAAAATACACTGAGGACTCAAGGAGAAAAGCACTTATTTTTCTGCCTGTTCAGCTCCTCAGAATTTGAGAGCTCTTCTAACCTTAGATTTCCCTGCAGTGGAAAAAATATACCTGAAGTGAAGCGGAAGATCTTTATACATAGCTTTTTTTTTTAACTACACAAAGAAAAGGAATTATTTGGTACAATCAATATTCTTTCTTTCTTATAACCCAAGTTCCTTCCCTTTCTCTCTTTTTTTTGTGCTTCCAAGGCAACCAGACAAGTGTCAAAATGTATATGTAATTACGCTGCTTTGCAAAAGAGGTTACTTTTTATTAATATTTGAGTCAGGTTTCATATTCTTAGATATTTAATAATGCAAAATCTTGCTTAAGTGTGAACTGTCACACCACCTCAAAATTTAAGAGGTGATTAGCTGTTTTAATATAACAGATGTGCAGCCTTCTGGGGTTCTAACCCTTCTTTCTTCAAATGCATCATCAACCTGCACAATTAGCAGGAATGATTAAACAAAATTCAATCAGAGCTAAATAGCAAAAGCAAAAGCACTTGCTTACTAATACTGCATCAATATATACAATGTTTTATGCAAACACTTTGGAACATTTACCTGCCAATTTAGCTCTAGTAGTTTGAATCTTTTGAGTTTTTCCTCAATTTCTCCCCCACCCCCAGCCAAGCATCGGAAAAATCATCACACTGGAACCGAAGAAATCGCTTGCATGCTTAATTAAACGCAACGTCAGAAAAAGCGAAAAAAGAGAACTTCCTACCCGTAATAAGGACTGGGATTCATCCTTCGACTTGCTGTCGCCGGATCCCGGGTACTGCTGCGCGAGCTGCCCGGCCTTCTCCGCTGCTCCGGCTGCCACCCCCGGCAGGAAGCCCTTGCTCTCCACAGCCAAGCCATACATGGGCCGCGCCAGATGGGCCGCTTCGACGTTTGGACTATCCCGTAACGGCTTTGGCTGCTCTTGGCCAACGGACACTGGGGTCAATAAGCCTAAACTCGTTTGTGTATATGACGGGCTCCCCCTCAACATGTCCGTTCCCCTCCAGGGCACGCTGCGAAGATCATCGCTGGGGCTATCAGTCCAACCTTTGTCCTTCAGCACTTCCTTCTCTTCTATCTTCTCCCTCTTCACTATGCTGTCAGATAGGGGCTCCCCCATTTTGGGGTCCGGGTTAATGAGACTGTAGACCTTGAGGTCGATTTTTGGCTCCTCCTTGATGGACGAAACGCCGTGGCCGTCCTCCCCGTTGGCCGTAGTGACGTCCATCTCCTGACAGTGCACAGTGTTGAAGTGCTCGAGTAGTGACTGAGTGTCAACAGCCGTGAAGCTGCATTGACGGCATTTGTAGCAGTTATGTACTCTCCTGGAAGAACATGAGAGTCCCTATTAATGTTAAGAATCTCCCCTCACCCTTCCCTCTCTCGGTAATTTTACCTACCGAGACGCACAAGCAAAAGAAAATGAATTGGATTTACAGTATGATTCACACTAAATAATGGATGCAGATTTACTTTGTTGTCTTATACAATACATACAGCAAAAATCCTGCTGCTAGTACAACTGTTGCGGTTTTTTCCCCCCTCTCCGTGCATTGTAACAATCTCCTATTGCTCATTCATACTCCACTTCTTCCTTCTGAATTTCATATAATTTTCATTGGGATTTTGTATCATTTTTCCTCTTCAGTAGGCAGCAATGCGCTTTTCACTTTTCACTGTGGTGTAACTCACTCATTTTTTTCCAACAAAAATTAAAAATTTAGAAGAGGATATATACATTTCTTTGTATAAAAACACTTTGTAACTTAAATCTATGTTAGAAAGTTCCAAAGCTTAAAAAATTGCTTTGTTTTCCACCAGTTGCATATACATTCAATTGATAGAGGCAAATCTGAGTGGTGCTCAGGTTCACTTACAGGCAAGAACACACCAGAGGACAGCAGGTTTTAAACAAGAAACAACACCTGTTTGCTCTCTGTGGACATTTTAACACAATTTTAAGGATGCTGCTCTGAAGAAAAAACAAAATAGCTGGCTGTGACATTACAAACTGCATTTTCCTGTCCAATACAGAAGTGTTTGGGTGGAGCGCGACAGGCAAAAGAACAAGGGAGCTGCGATGCAGCCTGCTAAAACCTGTGGCAGAGCGTGGAGCAGCGCGCCGTCCCGTTCTCGCTCTGCAGGCCTATATGAAGTGCTGCGTTACTGAATTATGCAAAGCACATGTTGCTACATTAGAACAACATATTGCGCGTTTACTGCATCCATCGTAGCAACAGCGCACTTTTTATGAGCTATATAACGTTACTATGCCTACTTGTTTATGGCACGGCAGCGGTCCGAGGCCGCGACCAGGACCAGGGCCCGGGCCCGGGCCCGCCGCGCCAGGCATGGCCCCGAGGCGCGCCGCACCTGGTCCCCCTGCCCTGCACCGCGACGCACAGGAAGCTGCAAGAGCTGCTCCCTCCAGGTGCCCTCACGCACCCACACCCCGCGCGCTCGCCGTCACAACGGTGCCTCCAGCCAAGCTGAAAAAAAACCCCAGCTTTTGACTATCCACACAGGACAAAACTTGTATGAGAAATTTGTTACTGCCCTGACAACTCCGATCGTTAGAATTAATTCTCTGGAGGCCGAACCCGAGTCTCAGCGAAGTCAATGGCAAAACTCCCGCTGACTTCAGTAAGAGCAGGATTTGGCTCTCAGTGCATCTGTGTAACTGGAATGATATACAAAATGTCCCTTTTTAACTAGGAGAGTTTAGCAGGGACAACTTGCCAAACTTCGCAGAAAAGCCTTGTCTTCCTTCTTTCCTTTTGTTGAAAAAACAAACCATATGTTATTTACATTGTCTGATTTTTTTGCAGTAGTGTCAGCATGCAGACATGAGCACACTTTCAAATTCAAGCCTTCTAGCCCTTGTGTAGTATCGGTTTTCTTTTTGTCATTTTCAGCATTTATGTTCGTTTTAAGGGACTAGATGGGCTCATTCAGTTACGCAAAAAAAAGAGTCAGCTATTCTCCATGTAGCCTCATGGCAACAAAACCTACTTGTGGGAGAGAAAGCGGTGGGTTAAAATCCTGTTCTGGCTGTGTTCCTTTTTTCATTCTACAATTGCTTTTTATTAAAATCAGCTTGTCTCTCAATGCGACACTAATAAATTCTCTCTTGCAACTTAATTCTTGCAGCTTGATTCTCCTCTGAACCAAAAAAAGAGAGAGTGCTATCTGATCAAAACCATTTTACAAATACAAAAAGCCAAGTTATAAAGAGGGTCAGCCATATAAAGGTGGGATATCATCAGGGAAGTCCAAGTTAGACAGGGGGTAGTTATCTTAAAAGCCAAGTTAAACAAGACACCATTTGGGGCTAATGGTTCAACCCCATACACTCCCTGTGTGAAAGTTTATCAATCCTTTGGGAGGCTACTTAGCCCTAAGTGTCTCTTGTTTAACTTGGCTATTTGAATGGCTAACCCCCTTTTCTAACTTGGCTCACATCAACAGATATCACACCTTCAAACAGCTGATTTTTTTCTGCCTAACTTGCCTCTTTTTTTTTTTTTCTTTTTTTACATGCTGGCTAAATGCTTTTGATCAGGAGTGGTATGTACCATACTTATGAGGACATAAATAAAAGATATATAGTCTAGATACAGTTTTAACTCCATGGCAGGGGCCCAGGTAAAAATGCTTTTATTACTTTAAACGTTTATTATTTTAAATTATTCATAATTTACTCAACAAGTATAAACATTTCTTAGTTTGTCTATGAAATTGTGATAGGAACTCCCACCATGTGGGAAAGACCAGGATTGATTTAGACAGTTAGTAACCAGATAGGCTTTTTGCTTAGGACAAGCACTTTTCTGGTATGCATAAAAAATTAATCCTCAATGTTAATGTTATAGATTTTCATAATTCACACAGGTTTGTCCTGTATCCTGGTTCTTTCCAAAAGCTTGAAGAGCAAGTTAAAGTTTGGAACTGTCCAATATAAGTCACAATCTCAAATCTGAAAAAGTAGGCCATTTCAGAAAATAATAATAATAACCATTTATTAGTGAACTTTAAAAAAATTGGAAACTATTATTTTTTTCCCAGAACAAGACATAAAAAGAAATATGTTTTCATCTCTGATTTTTTCACCCCAATCTGACTGCAATCAAAGAATAAGTTGGCAATGTTTTATTTTTTTTTATACAAAATTTAAATCTAACACCTGTTTCTAAAGGCACAAATTCCACTGAGGTTATGTACAGAACTCTCCGAAGCTAAACAGCAGGATTTTAAAAATTCTGATTTGCATGATACACAATAAGGACTCTTGTGCATTACCTTGAAGTTACAGTTTAGTTAGACCATGGTTGTTAGACCATCTGAAACTTTGAGCTCTTCTGGTATACACAGTATATTGTATTGGTATACAGCTGATTAATGTTCAAATGAGAGGTGTTCAAGCAAAATCTAACTATGGACACAAGTGATGTAATTGAAGAAGCAAGGAGCCTTCTCCCTTTTATGACCTTGCTGATATACTATTGGAACAAGATAAGAGCGGGTTCAAGCCATAAATTTGTATTATTTTAATTTCACTTTAGGAAGGTAATGTCATACCATTCATGGATGTCATTTAGTATTATTATTATCACTACAAAATAAACCCAAGACCTGATTATTTGTGGACATTAAAACATTTATGGCCCAGTCGCAAGATTAAATGTCAAAGAATTCTGGCCAAACTTTTGCTGTTTTGCTACATTCTGACAACTTAATAATATCCTGTCGCTATTTACTTGTACTCAGATGTACTCAAGTTAGGTGCTATAAGGATTTTGCCTTGCAAAAGCTTAAAGCTGGAGAGATTAGATGTCTTTTTTTGATGGATTTAATGTTCTTTACTTGAAATTTCTATTAGTCTGCGATACTCTTGACACTAGCCAATTGTTAATTAAGTCTTGTTGACAAACTTCTAACTAGTCTGAAGTATTACAAAACACCCACCTCTACAAAACAGGTTATTAATCAAAAAAAAAAAAAAAAATTACCTGAAGATATTCCTCTGCTTTAGGGCACAGAAAATATTCCGGCTAAAGGTACGGCTGTCATATTACTACCTGTTTTTTTTTTTTTTTTTGTATGTGCGTAATTTCATTGCGAATATAATAATTACTAATATTTCTAATGAAAACACATGCTTGTAAGACAGCTTGCTTTTGGATGGGTGGCACATTCAGGCTTGTGGGGAGAGGAAAAATCTTTAGGAGAAAAAAGAGAGAGCAAAGAAGCAAGAAGATTCAGCGGAGGAACAGAAAGGGGAGGAGAAGGGGCAGAGCAGAGAGCAAGGCGGAGATGAAAGGAGAGCACGAGCCACCAGCAAGAGCAACCATGGTCAGAGCTGGGAATTCAGGCGTCAGGAGGACGGAAAAGGTCCTCAGGGCGGCGAGGTGCCTTCATCGCAAGCTACGTATTTACAAATCCAACTTGCTGGCCCAACTGCATTAGTGCATTTTTACTCCTCGCCTGGAAAATAAGCCCTTTTTTCTAGGTAAAGAATTTTGTTTAACTCTTCTGAAAGAGAATCACATGCAATTATTGTCATCTGTGTTTTCAAAATCATTTCTGTTTCTTAGACAAAGTCTCCTGCAACTGCTAAAGGTTGTATTGCGTTTTTGAGTCTTTTTATTTTTCTTTTTATGTTTTGCAATTGTTTGATTAATAACACAGAGTCATTACCTCACCTGTTTTTGCAACATTCTTTGGGGCATTTTTCCACATATCATTTTTTATTTCTGCTAGCACTGACCAAATGCTTTCTGTCAAGGTCTTTTTTGACAAATAAGGATTTTCATTAAACGTTCTAATATTTCCAAATATAAAAAACATGAATCATTTTCCCACATCTTAGGAAAACTCTGAAATAAAAACATCCTTCTGCAAAAAGCCCCTTTCAGTTTTAATTAAAAAGATGAAAATTTTAAAAATGTATTATCTCTAGAATGAGTGATCCGACATGCAAAATTTCCTGTTACTCAGTATGATTTTTCTTTTACTTACAAATGTTGGCACCTTTCAGTTCATCAGAATAACAAATAGCTTTGAAGAAGAACTAAACTTCACCATGAACATGGAGAATACTTGACTCCGCAGAAGTATAACAGAAAATGAGTAGTAGCAGAATTAGGAGAAGATGTAGGCCAATAAACGGTCTGAGGGTTTATTTGAGTAAGCACATTTTAGTCTGATTTTTTTTACAAGAAAACTCAAGTGCAATATGATTCATTAACTTCAAATTTAACTGAATAGCTCTCAGATAATCATGTCAAGGAAATTCTGAATGAGCATTACAGGTAAATATACATTTCTGAAGGCAGAAAACTTAAAAAGAATCACTTTTGCAAATTCTAATACTGTACCCAATACAAGGCTGCAAGGGAGTAAGGCTAGAGAAGAATTTTTTAGAATTTTTATTTTTTTCAGAGAAATTGAAATTGCGGGTGCAGAGCCGAAAGAAAACAAAATAAGAGGAAAATAAATTAAGTACACTGCTCGTATATGACTCAAAAAAGAAAATAATCAAAAATGCAGACTAAAACACAAATCTATAAGTAGCATCTAAAGCAAGCTCTGACACTCACGGACTATCAAGGGTAAATTTAAATATGTGCATGGCAGAAAACTTCCTGCCATTGCTTTAATACTTAATGCCATGTTTGCCATTGAAATGTGTTTAGCTCCTCGGTATATCAACTGGCAGCACCCAGTTTGGAAAACTCTCTTTCCCCACAATAGCAGAATGGAGAATAAAACTATCATATATCTATGTTTGCAGTTTGATAGGCTGCATGTTTTTACAGTTAAACACATAGATATCATTTAAAACACATTAGAAATATAGAACAGTGTGGCACAGCAGCTTTATTGGGATAAACCCTGCTTGACGAAGACATAGAGAAGGCCAGGTAGGATGTGAGCTGACTGGCTGTTCTCCACATCAGAACATTTCTACGTCCTATAACAACTCCCAAATACTGCTACTATACAGAAGTTCTGCTTTTTAAAATCCGAACTACTCTGTATACTTATTTCATAGTATACAGAAAGGGAAAGGAAACGCAAGACTAAGGCATAGCTTCTGTAAAAAAAGACCAGATAATAATAAAAACAGAAGCTCTAGTGCCAAAAAAGTCTCTCTCCCCCTTTGTTTCGGTTTGACACAGTGAAAACTAAGGAATATGTTAGGCATAGGAAAGGAAAACTTCCCAGATGTTTGCTGTGACAAAGTATCTACCAAAAATTGAACTAACTAAATGCTGTGATTTCAAAGAAGGTGTAAAATGGGGGAAAAAAGCACACAGAAAGAAAACAAAACTCAAATTAAAAAGCAGGGGAAGCACTAAGGTAGGATGGGGAAAGAAGGTGGCAGTTCTGGGGATTTTGTACTTTGCCTTAATTACACGGCATCCTCAGAGTACTCAATAACGTGGTAGTCTGAAAGCTTAAAAATATATTGTCCAGGTGTCTTAAACAGAATAGCTTAATTTTAAACAAACAAATTTAGATTCAAATGATTAAATGCACCTCCTCCTTTTCAAAAGTGCACACCACATAGCAATTCCCTTTGACAACTGTGAGAGCTGTTAGGTGCTAAACACTTTGGAAAAGAAACTACTGTTATAAGGTATCCAACCTATGGTACTTAGCTTTGAATGTTGTGGCTTCTCCTTTTCTTGGGAGAAAGGATTTTAACTAGGCGTGCTTGTTAAAACTTAAATTACCAGCTGCAGCAAACTAAAAGTGTTTTTCAGTCAAGGAGCCATTTCAGTCCTCCAGTTATTTAACCACTAAAAAAAGATTGTGCCGTGCCCCAGCGGCCGACAAAGTGCTGCCTATGGAGTTCTACAACATGGCTCAAAGCTGCTGTAATAATGCTTGGAACTTAGATACCACTTTTCATCTTCAAAGCAGTTTACAAACATTAACTAATTAATCCGCACAACATCCCTGAGGCCCACTTGGATCAAAAATGGGGCACTGCATGCTGGGACCTGAATCCTCCGTGGGCTCTAGCTCCAAATTAAAGATGAGCAATCTGACGCTTTTTTTTTTTTTTTAATAGACTCCTGATACTTTGCCAATGTAGCCCTCTGTTGGGCAACATTTGGATGCCCCCAGCTTTAATCTCTATTAAAGTATCATGCCGCAGTCTGCCTTTGTTAATTTTGGATGTCTTGGAATCTATTAAATGTGGCACAGTTTCTTGTGCTTTTAACAAAGCGTTAGCTTTGAAAATGCATCTTCTTTTGTCTTCATGCTAGCTGGCTTCTTCATCTTTTAGATGAGATAGATATCGAGTTTTCTGTTGCTGTTGACGCATTAGTCTTAACTATTAACATATTCAGCATGATTTTCTAATATTTAACACCACTTTTGCAGCAGTACATAACTGTTGGTCTTTATGAAGTCCAAAAGCCAGATCCTCCTCCGATGTGAACTGGACTGCCAGTTTACAAAAGCAAAGGAACTGACCCAAGAAGTTTAACAGGGAGTTGGCTGCCGTCATGACATTGTGTCAGACTGAGTCAGGAGACTGGCTTAGTCCACCTCCAAATAGGAATATTAGCATTTAAAATAAATAGAATGACACTGTAAACTACCAAGGCAAAAATAATCATCTGCAAAAGGATCTTGGAGGATGACATCAACAGACAAAAGAGTATCTGCTCCCAGTGTGCAACCAACACCAAAACAGCAGTGGAATGCTCTTAAACTAATTATTGCTTTGCTGGACTGGACTCGGGCATGGAAAATACTACAAAAAGGTAGTACACTGAACATAGCACTGTTACAGAGTACATGAAAGGATTCCTACTCTATCTTGGAAAGTAAGCTCATTTGTGTTCCCCTCATGAATGCAGATGCCAGCTTTCTGGTAAAAAAAACCTACATTAAAATAGTACCTAGAAGAGTCTAGGTGGAAAATAGCAGACCAAACCTCAAATATGCTAGAACGGCAACATCTGCACATAAATCCAAATTCCCCTCATCTCTGCACAGGTTTCCATGTAGAGTTAAATCCACTGACTTAGCTGGTGTTTCTCCAACACAAAGTGGATACTGGATTGGACGGTAGCTATAAAGATTCATGTCTATATGTATTCCTATTTTGATTTCCAGTTTCTTCAGTGTTTAGGGAACAGCAACGTTTAAGTAAGGAATGAAGGGGGGGCTGTTTGTTTAGGTTTCTACTATTAACCATTTTAAACGGCACTGTACCTGTAGTGTCGGGAAATCTCTTCTTCCACCTGGGTGGTAAAGTCACATTTGGTACATGAGTGTTCTTTGTTCTCTTTAAGAGTCAGCGGCCCCTCGGTTCCCTGCAGGGTATTTGTTTCTTGTTTGACTTCAGATGCCTGGGCTTCGTGGGCATTCTCATAATGCAGCAGGAGAACATCTACGTCAGGAGTGGAGAATGAGCACTGATGGCACTGGTGTTTGACTCTAGAGCTTCCTGTCACCCCTGGAGACAGGTGCAAAAGCAAGAGAGCACAGTGGGAACAATTACTTTTTCGGCAAGCAAACGGATAAGTAATTTCTCCAAGGTGCTTTTCTGGGCTGCAGAGGCCTCGGGGACAGAACTGACAGTGCTTAATGGTACATTTATGAATGTTGTGGAGCTGCTGATAGTGACGGAGAAGTGGGCCCACCACTATTACATCTGGGCCATGGCTCTTTGAGTACCTAAAGTCACAGAACTGACAGTTGTAGCTTGTCACCATGCTGTCCTCTGCTCCTTTGCTAGTCAAGTCTTTCTTTTTTGCCACGCTTGCACCCTTTTCTGTCTTTGTCACTAACTCCCCATCTGCATTTTTGGCTAGATCACTCTGGTTAATGACAGATCCCCTAGAAAGCTTATCGTTCAGATCTGGGTGCAGGCTTCCTGACTGATTTCCCCCATGCTGTTTGCTGTAATGTTCTAAGAGTTTCAATGAGCTGGACGATTCACAGCTGAAACTGCAAAATTTACACCAGTAGTAACTGGTTGTATCGGTACCGTTTTGTCTAGAGGAATCTATTGGCTTGATGGGCACCGAATATCCAACAGGTGTATCATCTCCTGCTTTTACAGTGATTCTGTCTTGCCACTTCCCCAAGTCTCCAGAATCACATGGTCGAAGAGTAGGACTGGATTTATTGGAGTTTTTCTCTGAAGTTTTACCAGAATCAGAGGAGGGAAGGGCTGCTTTCATTTTGTTTGGGTGAGTCTGTAAGAAGTGTTGCTCTAGTTCAGTGGACGAGTTGCCCATGTAGGTGAAATTGCAGAATTTGCAGCGGAAGTACTTGGTGTTGCCTTGGCAATCTGGAGTTTTCCGCCCAATGCCAATAAAGGTTCCACCTAAAGTAACCTGTGAATAAAGAATAAGGTCCTTTTAGCTCCGCTTCAGATTTATTCAAATAGGAAGAAAAAAAACGAAGAGAAATAAAGAGCAGTTAATTCATAAGCCTCTTTCATTACACCACCACCACCAGCATTTCCATTTGTACATTTGTACTAATGCAGTAAGACATGACAGCTATACCCTCACTCATTCAGCACTTGTTGCTGAAGATTTTGAAATGTTTCACAAAGTTGAATAGATAGTCCATAAGAATATTAAATATTCCTATTTGGGGAAAGTGAGGTACACATCGGCAACGTGATCTGAACCCAGAATTCACTAATAGGACGATTCCTTCCTTCACTAAATCACTAAATTATGTTATTGGCAGAAGATCCAATGATCACTTCCCAAAGCCTTGAAGCCTTGAACCCTCTGATGGGAGACTTTGCTGGGATATACATATACATATATAAAAATATACCTGGTGAAGAATAAAGAATGGGAGTTCTCTCTTTTTCTGTGAATTCACTTAACGTGTTGTAATGGTATGCAAGCTTAACAGCCCAAGAGACTTGCTTTCTAAATATGAGCAAAAAAATTTTGACTTTAAAAAGGTGACTGCAGTTTGCTGGGTCGGAGTACAACCAGTTCTTGCAAAGGACATTCTTATAAGAGTATCCAGTATCCGCCAGGACTCTTTTTAATAAAACTTCAGTGGCCGATGTCTGAAATGAAAGGCGGTTTTCTCACAGATTACTCAGCGCAAACATTCTCCAAGGAAATCTTCTTTTCCTCTCATACACATTTAGTAAAACGAGGACGGAAAAACTACAGTAGAAAAACGGCATGTGGCAAAGCAGCCTACCACACCCAAGTCCCTGACATCACTAATTAAAAAGAAAAAAAAAAAAAGGTAGGTCTACGTCGCCGTTCTCATGATTTAGGAGCAGACTGGTCTGCAGGAAGGAAGAGAGGCTTCCAGGGCTTATGTTATTAAAACGGGTGTTCTCCGAGCAGGCCGGCCGGCCCTTCCCAGGAGTGCACCACACCTGCCCGCTGACATCAGAGCGAGATTTGCTGCCCCTGTACAACCGGTTTGGTGGCCAAAAAAAGAATCTCCTGACAAAAACGTCACCGCTGCTATCCTTCTAAAAATTAATAAAACTGTACAGCATCCAGAAAGTCACTCCTCTTCTCATCCAAAATTCAATGGCCGCCTACGCCTTTGCCATCAGCCAGTCTACTGCACCGTATCAAAAACATGGGTGGAAGCTTCCTTGTGCCATGTTCTCAATTTTTATGTCCAAGAGATGCCTTACAGGGAATATAAAATTTCCACAAGGGGTTAGATTTTCATTCTCCCAACAAACAAGCACATTTCTTCAGGATTCAGTTGTAATGCGTTAGGCAAATGGTGTAATTATTTTCTTCTCCTCCTCAACAGCTGTGCCACAAAGAAAGCATGTGATCACTGCTCATTCAGTATCCCACCATACGGAAAGACTCAGACATATAGAGAGCATGAAATGTAAACATTTTTAAATGCATATAATACAAATGCCTTTTAGCCATTTAGTTTGGAGAATGAGATGCTAGACTTTGTGTGCCATCAGCACTGAGCATGCATTGTGAGTCAATGCACAGCTAAACCACGATATAATGAGCTGCTTTTCAGCCTCTGATCCTTTTTTAAAAGAAAATACAATTCCCATAAGCTGGATGAAACTTTTTTTTCACTCTAATAAACTGAAAATTGATTTCTATTTGTTTAGAAAACAAATTTCAACAGCCAAATAACTAAGATTTAACTGCAGTAACATTTACACTGCAACTGGAACTCCAAGTTCTGGTATCAAGCCATGAATATCAAGTTTTGTTACACTAAGTTATATCAAGATTTGAAGAGGCCTTCTGCAAGAGGAATGTTTTAATAGATCTTCTGAACAGCAGAATGTTTCATTCATTTTATAGGTAGCAAGAACTGGAGAAAAAACCATACCGAGCCTGATTCACTGACAATAGTGGGATTTGGGCTCGCTCCATAGTGTCTGGCATACGAGGTCTCCATCCACTCTATTAATTCAATGTTCAAAGTCTCACTGGTGTCAAAAGATAACATAAAAAAAGCATTGATGGAAAGAGAAAATAACGGCAGCTTACCGTGGGATTTCCTAAGTTGTGAGGGATCTGGTTTTGCTCATTTAGTTACTTACTTAGGTTTGCTTTATAAACTAGCCCAAATGCTTTCCCTCTAAGTGGTTCTAATGAGTAAATACGCCCATTATTCTTAGGCATCCATTCACAGAGCATACAGATAACAAACCTGTTTTGTAGACAGTTTGTAGACACTTCTTAAAATTGAGAGTGTCAATTTCAGCTGCTGTTCACTGCTGATTACTCTGAACACTGGAATTTCTGAAAGAATTGAGTTCTGAACACTGGAGAAACACTAATACTAGCATTATTATACAATGAACTAACTGTAAATTACAATATTTCAGTAACTTTTGTTAATCCTGCTTAGTGGCCTACATAGCAAATTTGTGTCCCATGCTAACACCTCCTTCTCTGCATTTGAAGAGGATGAAGTAGAACTAAGTATTTACACTTTATTTCTGTTGTCCAGTTGCAATAGAGGGGGAAAAACACAATCTTTAAATCACTGGAACGGAACTGATTATCAACTATCAGGTTGCACTTCCCTGAGTACCCTGCCACGATTCAAAATTATATATCCTATCAGGAAATCATGTACATGAAAGGTAATATAGGGTCATCTTAGTGTTATTACGCTCAAAAGCCATGGCTAAACTAAAGAGCAAGAGAACTAAAGAAATTGGCTTCCACGCAGAGCGGTTAGGAGAAGCACTTGAAGGAAAATAGTAGAGGTATAAACTGAAGCTTCTTCACCTTTCAGCCAGCAATATTTGGGTGAAGCCTACACATCTGCAGAACTGTTTGGATTCATGCATTCTACTCAAATCTTGGCTTGACTTTCAGAATTTTCAGTTACGTATCATATCTCTGTGAACGAGCACCAAACTCCTTCATTGGTATGTAGTTGTCATTACTCTCTCACTTTCTATTACCTTCCCCAGAAAGAGAAAAAAATAAAGGAGAGAAAGAAGGAGAAAGCGGGAAAAGAAATATATATACCCTAGAAATCAATATCCACATTTCTTCAAGATACCAGAGGTGTTAGCTTCAAGTGTTTACTCCCACATTTTATTTTGATCTAAGCAAAACCTAGTCCTCCGCTCTGCTCTCATAGTTATATCTTCTTATGTAGATGCTCTTCCCTAACACAAATCAGAAAGAAGAAAACAAAAGCAATGCTAAAACTCTGCAATTCTATTAAAGCTGAGAATCTCTAAGTTCCCTTTCATATAACTGGTGGCACTCGGATGTACACGTATAGACCGGATTGGAAACATAAGGATACCTATAGATAAATGGCTCCTTCAATAATCACAAGAGAAAATTTATCTTCATGATTGTCTTTTTAAAGGGAACTCAACATAGGACATTCGTAGGGACCGGGGAGATTTGATTTAGTTTTTTTCCTTCACTGCCGTTTTCTTGTGAGACCTTGGGATAATCACTTATTCCTGCAGTACCTCAATCATTGTGATATAGGTGGTATAAAGAATACATAAATCTCTTTAAGAATAAGATACTTTCATGGAAAAAAAATCACAAAAATAGTTGTTCTGGTAAGATCAGTAGCCAATATGTCATTCACCGTGTAAACACTGTTACAGAGTTGGGCATGATAAGTTCATTGATGCAAATGTGATAATGGGAATTTATAATGCCGTGATCCACACTAATTTTCCTCTCCATTTGGGATGAGAGGATTTCATGAAGGAGGACATGAATAACCTTTTTTTTTTTTGAGGGGGAAGACAGGCAGGGAAGAGAACAGGGTTTTATGCATTCCTCATACAGCATCTTCCCAAATCTTTCCCTTTATTATATATACATGGATCAATTATTATGCTGTAGAGGAAAAGCACAGCTATTAGAATAGGTTCTGCATTAGCTGGTTGTACTAGCATTCTTCAAAAATCGCTCTTCAAAGCCATGTCTCCATTTGAGATTAAACTGAAATATATTTCACAATAAGACTTCCTGAAACTCAAGCCTCTAATTTTTAATTTCATTCATTAATGGGGAAAATTATCAAAATCCAAAAGACCAGGACTAAAATTACCACAGGGACAGAAGTTCATGTCTTAATACAACTAAACTATCTCCTCACACGCACACATTTCTAAAAATAGCCAGAAAGAGGCGAAAAGATAACAGGATAATTGACAACATTTCAAAATGTACTTTCTACAGTATGTTGGCAAGTACTTCAACAAAGTAGCATAATTGCACTATATGTTTCCAACAGATAAATCTGAATTACCTTAATTATTCAAATCCAAAACAATGATTTCATGGAAGAGATGGACTAGGGCTAGGATAGGTACATTCAGTTTTTAAAAACTTGTATTTTATTTATATTTAATCTGCCCTTGATCCAAATGCTACGCTACTCTATTCTTCCACCTCCTTTTTGAAGTTCTTAAGTCATTATTATGCCAAAGGAGTTTAAAAATAGTTTTCTCCTTACAGAAAATAAAAAATTTACCAAGGAAGACCAAGTCAGTCAGCTTCTGTAATCATTTATTTCATGAAGAAAATTCCACTAGCAGAACTAGTGGCCTACAAGCACACAAGGCCTTAAGACTCATACGGACATGATAAAGCCATCTTTGACCCCTTGCTTCTGCTGCAACGACTGATTAAAACCTAGACCAATCATCCAAATTTGGAACACCAAAAGTTAATAACTTTTCTTTTTTGATTACTTGGGTTATATCTCTGGCTAATCAGGAGGTGAAAGGCTCTAGATCCCTTACCAATCTCCTGAGCCATCTAGTCTGCCTTTGCCAATTACTCTTAATCTTCTAATCCTAAAATATTTTCTAATGCTCTTGTTTATTCATTTGCTTTGTGCACTATAGCATCCAGAACATTTTAACCATCCCACATTTATGAAGTTCTTCATGTCATGCAGGCCAGAACAGATTCTTGGCTTTCATGCAAGTTTGTGTAACACCACCCAGTTCTCTCAGCTCCAGTATGGAGAACTCTCTCTCTCTCTCTCTCTCTCTCTTTCTCTCTCTCTCTCTCTATCCCTTCCTGAGACAACTAGGGTTAGGGTAATCCTCAGAACATATTTACTCTTGAAACTATTTACCATACTATGATTAACTGTATCTGTAGATAGAACTATATTGCATAAGTGTGCCAAAGACTGAATGCAAACTCCTTGCTTTCTGGGCTATTGGTGTTTACCAAAACAAGAAAGCACACTATCTGTCACATTCATTTGCAATGAGTGTACTCTTCTCAAGATTTATTCTGTTGCCATTGAAGCCAATATGTTTTTTGACATTAGAATTTAAAAGGTAGCAGACTAGGATATTTTTAAAACAAAGACTGAAATAGAACAATACCAGCACTTAAATTAAGGTCAGGAGAACAAATGTATAAAAAAAAATAAAAGTAAGGAACGTAAAATAGAGACTTTCATTTGCTAACTAATGCTAGCAAACCAATATCAAAAGGAATCACCATCCTTTATATTCTCTCTGTACAGATAAAATTACCAGACAGTGCCTTGGCTACTGTAAACTCACATAGCTTCACAGACTTTAAGGCAAACTTGTACTGATTTACACCAAAAGAGAATCTACCCTCTTTTTTCCTAGCCAACTTTATTTCTGAGCTCTTGCCATTTGTGCGGGCTAGCTTAGGAGTACATCTTTAAATACATTCTTGATTATTACAAGTCTCACCAATTTTCTTCATTAACCAGTCTTCAAACACTACTAGATATCCCTGGCATAAAGGTGAGGACTATTAATACATGAACAATTTTGCTTTGAAGGCTGTGAATATACATCATGTCAGTTGTTCTGCAGTAACTGCCCATACGAATGCTCTAATTTGAGGGTAGACTGCTTCTCACTGAAAGAAGGCAAAAATAGCTCATTTCTGTTATAGAGCAAGTGAACGTTCACAGGCATTTACCATTTAGCAGCTGCCATGCCGTAAATCACAGCATACCATTCTGAAGAGTAAATTTGCTAATATGTCCGCATAAAAGATATAAAGAATTTCTACTACACATATTAATATAAATCTTTACTTATGGGCTAACTTCAATAACGAATGTGGATGCCTACAAGACCACAGGTGCTTTTTCACATAGTGGATTATATGTACGTAGGTATATAAAAATATAAAAGAAGAACATTTATGTATGCATACATATATGTATATATACATATAACATACATATATGTATATATTTGAGTGTGTATACACATAAAGTTGGTACCTTTTGCTACCACTCATTTCTCCACCTGCCACCGTTTCTTTTTCATGCCTGTAATTTAAGAGAGCCCAGACTCCTATGTTTGAGGTGTGACTTTCAGTGTGAAGGCAGTCTCCAAGTCTGATCATGACCCAGAAATAAAACTCAGAACAAATAGGTAGGCACATATGCAGATGCAACGCCCAAGACAGTCTGACAGCCTACAGTTCAAACAGGGAAGTCCTCAATAACAGCTGGCAGTACAGCAAACTCACAGATGAACTGGGCCTTTCTGAGACATCTCACCTTCATGCAAGCGCTGCTTTAGGCACTTACTTCGAGACCAGAACTACATGACTTAGTCCAAAAAAATCAGGATACATCATATACAGAAACGGTTGGTCAATATATTTAGACATAACTCCTGTTTTATGGACAATTAGAAATAAAGTCAGTAAGAATATCATCATAAATTTGGATCAGCTTCTCTAAGCACGTGAGGAAAATGAAATTCATTCATACACATGCTTTCATTTACTAACGTCCACTAGTTACGTATTTATGCCACCTGATAGGAAGCCTACAAAGCCAAACTTCAAAGAGGTTTGATTTGTTACTAATACAAAAGTATATGTTGTACTTATTTATGCCTCCACTATAGATTCTCTCCATATCCATAAGAATTCCTTTGCCAAAAACACCTATGCATCAGGAAACCATATGCATCAGGAGGGATGTTGATAACATCTGTACCTGTGCAGACCCCTACAGTTATTTTTCATTCTTACCTTCATAGCTTCATGTTCAACCAAACTAATACAGGAGTGGAGGATAAAAAGCAAAAGCGATTAATAATAAAACCACTGGTTCTTATTCAGCTGAATCCTAGTTAGACCAGACTTTATTTATAAGTTGTACTACTAGTCACACACTTCTAATGTGAGAAGAGAAAAGCTGACAGATTTGATATACTGAAATCAAGAATACTAAAAATTACACATACATAGCTTTGCATATGCACAAAAAGTCTAACACTGATTTATAATGGAGAAAATAGAAAAAGCTTTACACACTCCACTGGCATGGGCATGCCCGCCCCTTTCTAGGACACTCAGTAGCCAGGTAGCTGGATATCCAGAAGTGTTTTCAGTTGCAATGAAAATCCTGGAAAAGCTGTTACCCATATTCATATATCGCACAGAATTTGTTTGAGCAATATAGGACAACCCTTAAAATACTGGAAGTCTAAAACCTCAAAAGAAGAAACCTACTGCCAACCTTTCATTTATCAGTGGCAGAGTTAGAAAATGTCACACTTTTTTTCTTGACTCGCTGGAATACAATTAAGAAACTTTTGGATGGCTTTGATTTTCACATGACTTGTCAGAAATCTGATGTCTCATCTTTTATGACATGGTCTAGTGCCAGTATCTAAAACCATAAAAGAATCAAAATAAAAGGGCTGGATCTGAAAAAAAAAAAAAAAACCCACTTTTTAGTGCTTTCATACAGGAGTCTCAATCTCTACAATGGCTGGACACATGAGGAGGTAGATATCTGAAAATAAGCTCCAGAAGACCCGACCATGCTGAGCAGGAAGCTACTCAAAACTCGCACACACAATGTGGAGCTGCCTAGAGTCATCTTAAGAAATGCTGAGCACTGCAGTATGTCTTTATTCACGGCTGCATGAATACACTTCTCCTCCCTCGGGACATGCCATCTGAAACCCTCACCTAAATGCAGACATTTCTGTCCATTCTTTGAAGGACACTGTTTTCTTTTAAAACGTATCAGGAAATGGGGTCATGCTCCCTTTTATACAATAGCCTAATGGCTTGAACACTTGTTCAGGAAACAGGAAAACGAGGCTCTTTTCCTTGCTCTGTCAGAGGGGATTCAAGCCCACTTCTTCTCCCCCGCTGGACAATGTCCTAACCCCTTAGCTATAGGCTGATACTGGGAAGACGGCGCTCTCCAGCCTTTCTGTTGAAGCTGTCACACTCACTCCTCATGAAATAAGTCAGGGATAGAGAAAAGACTCCCACCTATTGGCTAGGCACACGTCTGTTTCCAAACCTTTCAATACTTTACATTAAAGACGCATTTGCTCAAACACAGAAGGAGTCATGCAGCAGAAGAGCAGCGGTTTTCAGGATCGTGGCTGTTAACTTAGTTACCTGAATTTTACTTTAAGTAAAATTAGTCTTTGCTTAAATCTAATCCAAGGTTCTAAAGATCGGTATCCAATGTTCTAAAATCCAATGTTCGAGGCACCTGCAAAGCCATGTGTAGGTTAAAATGCCCAGCAAGAAAAATCTGCCTATACAGATAGACTAATTAATCAAAACTGAAGAAAAATTAACAAATGGCCATTGATCTCACTACAAATATCATTCTGGTAACAGCCACAAAGCTGATAACGCCTTTTCTGTGAATTCAGTAATGCGCTAGCAAATATTTTCTAATATGTAAAACCTGAAATAAAGTTAATCTCCCAAAAACTGCTCATTGAATTTACCCTGTCCAATGAAATTTATTATAACTCAATGAACTAAACATCTTCGAGAAAGAAAATGGGAATAGATAATACAAGCAGATAATTTCCAAACTACATTGCATCTTCAAAGAAGACAAAGATATATTGCTTGATTAAATATTCTGATCCAGAAAAAATCTACACAGTAGATTTTATACAGTAGGCCAGGAAGCTTGAATTATTTATACCACTCCTAACCAATTCTGCTTTATGTACTACAAAACATGATCACAGCATTCATGTACCTGGATGTGAAGCCAAAGGTGTATCCCTAATTTTCTGCTGACAGTAGTACAATACAAATTTGGCTTTAGGGTCTGGAGATTTCTTTTTTTAAGTAAGGCAGACATTACTTGTGTGGCAAGATTCAAAAAAATACATTTCATTGCTTTCCTCCAAGCCACTGGCTAGGGGACCACATTGCTATCTGTTTAAGAGCAGATACTGAATTTTTCTGCATTCTGATATTTTTTCCATGGTTTGTTGCTCCTTTGCTTTTGCTACGAATGCAAACTCTGGGGGTCAACAGCACATGTAACCGGTGCAAATCATCATATACCGTGGTCTCCAAGTAACCACCATGAGCCAGATCAAAGTCACTGATCTTCATCCTCTGGCCTCCATCCCCAGCTCCCCACCTGACATCATAAATCTGCCGATAACTTCCACCCTGGCTACAACAGAACAGTTTGTTAAGTGCAATGAGATCAATAAATCAGATTTAATCCCAGTCCACTAGTATTTCCAGTTAATTACGAAGGGACTGTTTGCCTTTAGCCCACCATCTAACCAAGATAATACTGTTTAGATGATCAGCAGTTCTTCAGGTTCAGCTCCCTCTCCTTCTCACAGAGGGCTAGGACTGAACCAACTTCAACTGGAGCTTTAATCAATACAACGCTTCCTTCCGGCAGGAGACGCCAGCCCTTCATATGCCTGAGAAAAATCCCCTCCAACATGGATATAGTAGCAATATAAACATGTGTGGGTGCAAAGGGGAATTTCAGATGTTCTTTTAGTATGTTTATGAATCTCACAAGGCTGCTCTGTATCGGCAGTGGGGGAGGAGAAAGCATAAAAATATTAATCAGTTACTTATCTTCTGACATGTTCTGGATCAACATCTGGTGCATGTGCAAGTGATGAAGTATGGCATTTGGCACAAAAGCTTATTTAATCTTCTCTTCCCAAATCGGGCAGGGAAAATTAGCACTCTTAAAAATTAACTTTCCAGATCCAATTTTTTCTTTAAAATAAATTGCCAACTTTGTATAGGCTGTCTGCTCTGTTTTGGAAAATGTTTTTGGTCTGAGAAAAGACTGATCTTAAGTAGATTATCTATGGGCTGTTTCCTACCGCTTTTTGTCTTCCTTGCAGTATCTTACTGCCAGAGTTTAGTAGACAAGTATAGTCTAGGTTCAGCTGTTTTATTTCTACTTCTATCAGTTCAAACTGAGATAGCTCACACATCTGTTTTATTTCTGAAAACACTGCATAGGAAAAGTGTCCAGCTCATTCTAATCAAGCATAAACTTTCCTATAAATAACTAAGGACCTAACGAAACAATTGTTTGGAGGAAATGAAAGTGTGTTTAGAAACTCAAATTCCTCTATACTGTACGCCTGAGCTGTTCCAGTTTGAATGTCTTCCTGACAGCATGGATCAGTTGCTCTAAGATGCTGTCCCCGGAGTCAGCAAACTGAAACTATAGCAGGAAATCCAGGTATTAACATCATACTATGCACTAATTATAAACCATCATTTCACATTCTGACATTACTCACTTCTAACCTCTTTTAACTAAATCACATATCTACTTTCTAATCACAGTTTGACAGGAGAGAGTGTCTGACACAAGACAGTGAAGTGATCCTTTAATAAGACAGCAGTTCAAAGATTGTAGCTTTTAGGCATAATAATGATCTTAAGTTTGATTTGCTGCTCCACAAAGAAGTTGTAGAGTTTCTGTAAAAAGAGGAAAAGTTTAAATCACTGAAAAAGCTTCAAGTTCCTGACTTGTGTTCCTGTTTCTGCTTCTTTCTTGAAGTTAGGTATTAGCTATCTTAACCCCTTTTGAAAAAATTCTCTCTAACAGCTCAAGCTTCTGCAAACATTATTAAAAATGTTACACCTTCTGCCTTTTTTTTTTTTTAACGTACCTTAGCGTTTTGTCCGGTCATTTCTACCAGGAGAGGCATCATGTCCTACACAAGCATGCTCTTGAAATTAGATGGACATCTGATTCTGCATGCAACACTTGTTACTGATCTTTTTTGCCTTAAAAGCCTGAATTTTTATATCATAGAGTACTGAGGCGTTCTAGCACATCTTTCAGCTCACCTGTGAGAGGATTTTTTTTCAAAAAAGCAGCACTAAAGACAATATTTTAACTAATTAAATATCAACTGTTCAGAAACTAATATAGACTCCGTGCAAAAGCTTTTGGATATGCTTCTTTATGACAAAACTCTTTTTTTTCACCGCAGTATCTCAAATGTAGTTTCCTCAGTGCTAAAACTAGACGACAAAATGGTTGAGGCATTCTCAACCATTCTTGAGACCATGAGTTCTTTCTTTACAGTCTCACTAATGTGAAGTAACAGTGTTACTGTCACTTTTAAAACTTCTTAAATACCCATTGTGTATCCTGTTTTTCTGGCAGTATACAACTTTAGAGTTGCCAAGACTTGTAGTTTATTTTATCTTAATAAAGAATCAATAAGCCAAATCTTGACTCTCATTTGCTGAATATTTAGGATTATATTTTTAATTTCCAGCTGCAGTCACTTGTCTAGCTGGTTGTTATTTTTCATTGTTATCTGCTCTCTTCTTTCCATGATAGAGAATCCTTCAGACAGGATTACCAGTCCAGCGAGTTGCCTGTTTGCTGAATAAGATCTTTTACTATTGATTACCGCTGTGATTATACACAGAAACATCACTGATCAAAAAGCCAAGTACTACTCTACTGCACAAGATATTACACAGAGCTCCAGAAATCCTAACATATCCCTCCCTGGGTAATGATTTCAGTAATCCATAGTCACCAGTAACCAGGCTAAAATAAACCAAAATGGTTCTTAAATTTTAAGCGGGTTATATCACGTAGTTTACTGCTGTAGGTAGGAGATGCTTTGTAAGTAACCGACTTGGCAGTTCAGAGAGAACGTAGAAGCAGCACAGGGAGACTGGGGAAATACAAACCTGCACATCATAAGTCCCGTTTAATAAGACAGGCCTCTGGGAATTGATGTCCTGCAGCACCCCTGAAAGCACAGTGCGGTTGACTTTCTGGAAGTCTTTGGAGTGGCTGAATTGCACCATGTTGTGGAGAGCCAAAATTTTAGTGTCGAGCTCAGCATCCTGCCTGGTGCGGTTGTGCAGTCCTAGGTGGTACTTGCGGAAGTGTTTGATGAGATCTGTGGGGTCGTTCCCATAGTAACCATATCCACAGATGTTGCATTTGAAGTCCTGAAGCTCTGGAGACAGAGGCGCCGTATCTGGGTTATCATTCACCAACAAATCTGCTTTTGATTTGTTCAGTCTTAAACTCCCATCTGAAGGCACTTGTGGGTTTTTTGAGGCCATGGGGACCGGGCTTGAGCCTTGGCCATCAGTTTGACCACTTTGCACTTGCACTGTTTCATCTGAAGCTTTTGGCGACATCTGATGCTCCTCATTTGTCTCCGCTGCATCTCCTGACGGGGTACAGACCACATCTTGGGTGTCATCTGCATCTGATTTTTGAGGAGACTTCAAGGGCTCACAGATTCCACCAACAGCTGGAGATGAGAAAGCCAGCATATTTCTGTCTGTCACCTCATCATGAGGGAAGGATGGAACATTTCCTCCCTTATTGTGGCTTTCATAATTGAAGCCAGCCTTTTCACTCAGCACTGAGCTTTTCAAGTCCTTTTTAATGCTGGGAGATGGCTCTTGGACATGCGTGCAAAGTTCCTCCTTGCTATTCAACTCTGCCGCATCACCCTGGTCAGTGTTTTCTTGCATCTGATCTGCGGGAAGTTCTTTTTTCCTTCCAGACTCTTCACTTTCAGTACCTGTAGACTCAAGGGTCTGTACCTCACCTTCACTAGCAACGTTTCTTAGAGGGGGGTTCTTTTTCCGGACCATATCTACCATTAAAAAAAAAAAAGAAAGAAAAGAAGCAAAAAAAAAAGAACCTATAGAATTATTCAACATATATAACAGGTAATAAGCCTCCCACTTTTTAAAGCATTCTGAACTATATAAAACTTTTGAGAAAACTTTAAAGCCTATGAAAACACTTCCATTAGAGTAAGTGAACCACAGGTTGCACTATCTTTTCTGAAAATAATGGTCAGTTAATGGCAGAAACAATTTAAATTAAATACTTAATTTAAAATAATTTTAAAATACTAAGAGGAAAAATAAACTTTTTCAGTCTAATGTTTGGACGCTGCACAACTGCATACAATGTAGCTTAGCAGAAATACATCTAAAAGGCATAGACAGGAGCACTTAAACAAGTTATTATGAAGGAAACAGATTTAGCAGACTTTGAGGTTTTAGACAAAGTATCTGTCCTAAGTAGGTATCAGTTGCTCCATAGCAAAAGCTCCCCCTCCTACTGCCCATAAACTTCAAATAGGATTATACGGAAATTCTAGAGTCCGGCCCCACAGTCCATTATTCATATAATTAGTTCTATTTGCCAAACGAAGAGAAACTATACTCAGTAACCCGTTGCCAATAAAATTTTACAGGCCTGGATCCAGACATTTGACATTGCTGTGTTGCTGAGCAGGGATCTACCCAGAAAACACCTGGAATCCACATGGAGCTAAACCGCTCAATGTTCCTCTGCTCAGTCTTCGTTTCAGAGAGAGCCACGACTGCTAAATTTGCAGGTACACTTTTAGTATCCATTTAAGAGAGCTTGGATAGGATAGTAATAAGGATCAGAGAGAAAGAAGCCGTCTGCCACTGGTGACTTAGCTGAACAGGGGATGTGATGAAAGAACAAACAATCAGAAAATACAGGTAGAAAGCTAATTCCTGATTCACTACATATCTTCACTTTCCCCAGCCTAGTTGGAAAAAAAGGTATGAAACCTGCCTGCACTCTCCACTTCCAGGCTCTGGATTAGATATTCCTCACCAGCCGTTTTGATCAATTTGTGTTCACATGCTAGCTATGGGCAGCAGATAGATCCGAGTTGCAGAACGAAGCCTGAGCCTCCATTCCCAGGCCAGCCTTGGCCAGGCGCATGCCGAGGCATTATATACTGCTCTGCGAATGGAGGACCACCTGGCAATCTGTGAGCTGCACTGATGCGCTCCAAATGCTGCTATATTCAGACCTTGAAAAGCTGAGAATAACCTTCTCAAAACTGTACTTTGAGAAGTACGGCTGGGGACGGAGGTTAAAAATAAAAGAACTGGCGTTTGTACATCCTCTTATTTACATCTGCTCCACATGAAAGGGCACTGTATGCTATGCTGATAAAAACAGACAACTTCTGAGGGGAAGTGTTCGACTTGTGTCTTGGGTTGGCTCTGTTGTCTTTGTGGTTGAGCTGATCCACAGGCAGCATCATCTGCAGTGAGGCTGCTTTCACATAGAATGCCAGCTCAGATTACATAAATTCTGACACTCCGTGTGGTCTTAATAGGTTTCTTCAATGCCTACTGAGATCCTCTACTGTAGAAGGCATACGTGCTTGGGAAGCAAGTGCCTTCTCCTCTGTAACGTCAATCACACCTACCAGTATTCAGTATGCATCAAATTTAACTTTTTTTTTCCACTAGCTTCTGAACCATGAAGTCACTCAGAACTAAGATTAAAGAAAGATTTCCTGTTGTAATAAGAGAGTTGTTCAGCACAAACACAGCCTATCAAAAGAACATACGCACATACATAGTTGAAGGTATATAGATAGTCCTCAGCTTTTTAGCATTACTGTTTCACTGTGGGGCTTCAGGAATGTTCCTAGTTAACACACACTACAAATATTGGTGAGCATCTCTGGTAGATGTTCACCTAAGTCTGTATTTTTCTTCTTGGAACTTCATTATACACCCCAAACCATGCAACTCATGGCAGTTAGAGGACAGAGAAAGGAGTCTTGACTGTGTACACTGAAGGAAAAATCAGAAATCAAGAAAGGAAACATCATGGCTGTTACCTCAGTCAGAATTAAACACGACTATATGCCATGTTTTCAAATGTTTTGGTTACAAATATTTTTGGCAGATAAAGGAAGTTTAGAGAATTTGCTATCTTCATGGCAACTGATAGAAGAGAGTTGAGAGAAAGACAGAAAAAAAAAAAACTATAACGCAAAGCAAAGTAAAATCTGGACTGTATGCAGCCTAACTAGACAGAACTCCACATCTAGATACTTCAGTTCAAATTCTCTTGACATGTCTGTGGCTCTGTGTGTTAATGGAAGAAGAAAAATCTCATATCTGCCTAATGGAACTTTTTCATGCAGTATTCTACAGTTGGGGAAAGAAAGGAAAGAAGATAACATTAAATATCAGAACTTTCTTATGTTGAATTTAGAAGTATTTTCACTCCTTTTTTACTCTATTTTTTGAAAAATCATCTGTCATTTATTTGCTTGATATCCACTCAAGAGGACAGTAAGAAAAGACACGGTATTTTTTTGTCACTAAAATTCCACCACTATCATTTTTCAGAGACATATTATGTAAATAAAACTACATTTGCAATACTCCTAAATCGAAGAAACCATCCCCTCGCAAGTCATAAGTTAGATATCGAAAGAGTATAGCCACTCTGAAATTATTATCTCTAAGACAAATAACAGATTGCACAATGTTTTATTGTGTGCCAAGAACGTTTTCAGTTAACAATTTCACTTGAAAAAATGGATCACATACTTGTAAAATCATACCCAGCATTGACTTCATAAGGCATGTGGCTTTAGAGTGCTTTTTACAATTATTAATTCTATTAGTCAACTAGCAGGCGGGCTAATGCAATTGTCTTAGAAGATGCACGGAAGACACAGAAGACATTTTGAGAGCTGATCTGTATATCTGCAAAACAAAACAAAAAAAAAGGTTTTCCTTCCTAAATAATGCATTCACAATTTTTTTTTTTTTTACTTAAAACATTATATGCCTATTTTACATTCACATGCATCTATTAGTGGCCACTGTTTGCTACTTCAGTCAAGCATGAGAAATACTATATCCTTCTTTTCTGCAGACACACGTGCATGTGCGTGCACGCGCACACACACACACACACGCACACACAGACAAAAATTACCTCAGACGTGAAGTGAAGTTCACTAAAAAAACAATTTTACAATAAGTTTATAATTAGTGTTGAAGCGTAGCTGGATAAAAACTGTAGGAAAAAAATGCCTTAAAAATCTACATACATTAACAGGTATTGTGCACTGTACGGCACTGAACTGGCCTAAGGGGACTGGTAACAGCATACAAATAACTGGTTAAAATCCAGGCTCTGCTGTCAGCAATTGAAAGTTATCATCTGTTGGCTGCCTAGTGTCCCACTTGAAATGAATTTAGTGGTATTAGTTTAGTTCTTAGTGGGGAAGTATCCACATCACAAAAACGCCATCACAATAATAAGCAAGTTTGTTGGCTCTGCAGCAAAGAGGCCAAGCGCTGAACAACCATTGGGACCGAACTACCTTTTCATCACTGGAAATGGTGATCTTGTCGAAAGAGACAAGGAATTACAAAGCCTGATGCAAACGAAAAGACTTCTGAGCTCAGAGAACGCTGGATAAGGCCCCGGCAAAAGACAGGCTGCAGAACTTGTCCTTGGCTCCCACAATCCAGGGCCACGTCACCACTACCTTTAAAACACGTGCGTTTGTTCTCCCTGATATTACCACCTTCCAAGTACTTTAACGTGGAAATTATAATGGTAGCTATACGCTGCCTCCCTCAAAACCAGACAAGGCGACTCTGTGCGACCCACATAACTGAAGGATACAGGTCCTCTGCCCAACAGCTGCCCACATTAGCGAATCCCTAGAAGCAGAAGCTTCTGCTAAAATGAGTTTGTCACTCAGGATAACAAATTACTGTAATAACTACTGTACTTCTCTTATAAAATACAAAGGAAAGGCAGATCCTGTTAATCGATGGTTTCTTATGCCTGGTGAAGATACTGGCTAATTACCTGCTGATCAGCAGCTCTCACAATCGGTTACTGTTGCCACTCCTTAGTTTTATTGAAAGTGGCGATTTGTCATCAAAACCTATTGCAACAATATGCGTACTGCTTTATGCTTGTGCAGCAGGTTTAGTCATGGGCTTTTTTTTAACAGAATAATACATTTAGAAAGATGTCTCAATTTTGTGATACGTTACTGACTAATATTTGCACAAGTAGATGCACAAGCAGATAAACAGCAAACTGAGCCAACAGTCTATGGATGCTGTGAACTTATCCATCAATATGCTACAGCAACAAAAAGTTAAATGAAAATATGCAGGTATATTCAACAGGCTCAAGACCTCTTTGCTAAGGGATAGGAAAATTAATACTTTCACATTCATATATATTACACATCCACATATAAGCATGTCATGCATATTCTGCCCTTAAACATCAATCATTTTTTCCAGAATAACACAGCAAAAAAATCATTAATTCTCAGTGTCTCAGTTTAATATATGTCTAATACTTACCTATCTCACAGGAGTGTTGTGAGGCTTAATTAATTAGTGACTGTAAAGCACTTTGTGATCCTCTAATGAAAGGTGCTACCTAGCACAAAGTATTATTAAAATCATTAGGACCACAAAAAAGCCCTGTGGAATTCGAGCCTACACTGTCTGTTGGGGTTGGGAGTGATCTTATTATTAAAAGGAGACCGTCAGACTAATTTTCATATTTTTTTCAAGATTTTTTTCCCCCTTTTACTGTTGTGATAGCACGTTAGTAGCTAGAAATTTAATCTTATCATCTTAATAACATACACTCATGTAGTTTGTTACTGCAGGGCTAGAGAAGAGAATAGGGCTTTTGGCACTCATCTGGCTTTCCCTTTTCAGAGAAAAATAAAATAAAATTGAGAGACACATTTTGACACCTTCCCACACTCCACCCCATCAGGACAGCTGATCATGTGAGATCTCAGGATCCTCACTACAGCCACATGGGAAAATATTGCTGTGGTTTTAATTTCTCTCTTGTTCTTTTTTTTTTCCTTTTTCTTTCACAGCAAAAAACAAGATACAAAACAAAACACAGCATATTATACATAAATATGCTACAAAGACTGTCTGCTATGCTTTATACAAAAAAATCTCTTAAGTGTCCAAAGTGTCTGGCTCCATCCAAGTGTACAAAGTCCTACATGATCTGAAGTCTTACTGCCTACATTTTCCCCACTCTCTCCTACGTAATTGCAGAGCAGCTATAAGTCTCTAAAGCTAGAAAATTCCTGTCTTGAGAAGGCAATTTTCTGGAAAACTTTTCAGAGGGGACTCCTTCCCCTCGGCACCCACCCTGCACCCAGCCCTCTGCAGAGGTCTGTCTTGACTGGCCCAGATCTGTGGCACGCAGAACAAGAAAGTCGACAAGCTGATCAGGATAGCCCAAAGTTCAAAGCCTTGTATGTCTTCTAATTTAAGTATTTCTCAAAAAAAAAAAAAATACTGTAAATACAGTGGATATTGCAGATTAAATTGCCCTGCGCTGCCCTCACTGGGAATTTCAGATTTTGCTCATAGCTTTACCTTAGATGCAAGCCACCTCAAGGCAAAGGACACAGCACTGTGGGACTGGCTAAAGCTTCCAGCTTTTCAACTTCCTTCACGAGGGCTTTAATGATGAAATAACAAAAAAGAAATGTATATTGGTTCAAATACCCTCTGTCTTTGGCCATGTCACAGCAGTCGTACACTACATTTCCTCCTAGCTTTGAGGTTCTCAGAGCAAGCTTGGCTGGAAACAACTGACGTGTGGGGAACACTAGCCACTTTTCTGTAAGGAACTCAAGAATCAGGCCCTAAACCAAGTGAGGGCAGAATAAGCTTAGTTACAAGCAACTCACTCCTCAACAAGACCACTTCCTCCCTCTTTGCAACATTTTCTTCAAATGCATTGCACAAGCAGGCTGTAAGACAAGTGATGTCATGCCTCTAAGAAAACTGGCAGACCGACACGAAAGTCCTTTTTAAGCTAGGCACATTTTTCTACAAACCCTACAGCTGCATGGCCAGTCTTCCTGCATGGGATTGTGTGGAGCAGGGCAGGCCTCCTTGCATCAGTAAAACCTGGCAGGATCGGACACTCTGTTTGGTAAAAATGTATCTACTCGACATTCCACACCACCCACTCTACTGAAATTATGACAGCTTAATCAATCTAGAAAATTCAAGGAAATATCCATGCCTTAAACATCTTACCGGTAGAAGAGTACTAAAGCAAAACACTATTGTTTTTACCTCCTTCTCTTCCACTTCTGCATTTCAGACTCTTCAGTTCAGTTACTGATCACTAACCTACTAAAAGCTTTTGGCAAATTTTTTCAATGACAACAAAAAGGCAAGTGAGAAAAAAGCTGCATTCACTCCTGCTCATTTCTATTTAAATTTACTTTCCCAATATAGACTACTCTCAAATCTCTAAAGGTGCACTTTTGGACATCTTAAATCCTGATCTATGTTAAGATTGAAAATGTCATCATCCTCAAACAACTCTCATCAAATAAATCTCTTATTAATTCACAACAAATTAATTCAAAACTATCTTTTCTATTACCATACGCTTCAGAGCACAGCACATATCAGTAGTCATGTAACCACCGGAATAAATCCAACCTTTTCTATGGGATAAAATAGACGACTTGCTCATTTCAGAGAGTTTAGGAGTGGCATTTCAAAACAGATTGTCTGAACCTACTTCCAGGCACTTATTTCATTTTAAGATCACTACCAGGGTAATCATGCAGTCGCTTTCAGGAGAAACCAAAGTCAAAAGGTGATTTGCCTGAAGAGGCCACGTGGGATGGAATATTATGGTACCTCTCAACCAAAATCAGAGATGCAAAACTGCTTCTTTTATTAAGGGTGCTTGACCACTCCAGCTTGCTGCTCTACATTGATTACCAGCTTGTTATAGTGTTTCCTCCTACCCCTACCAGACCTCCCTGGCCATTCAGTCATCTACAACAGGGGAACCTAAGGAGGCAAAGATCGCTTTGCCCTGGCTTTCAATCAAGCATCTAAAAATACTCTATAAATATAACAGCCTATTAAACCTCAAAGAACCTGGTGAAATAGGAAAATTATTGTTACTGCCATTCTACAGATGAATAAAATGATCTACAGAGAGATGCAAAAATATGTTCAAGGTGACGCGAAGGCAAAGTTCTTAGCAAGCAACTGAACCTGGTTTGTCTTGACTTCCAGGCCCATTTCTCTCTCCTATATGTATTTCAGTGGAGAGAGTGTCAACCTAGTGCTTGGCAAAAGGCCAAGATCCTGTAATTTAATAAGGTACAGAAAGAGCACCTTGTGCAAAAGTCTAAATGCTCCAATTTATCATGACAGTTATGGGATAAGCTGACATTTTATTTGTATGCAAATTAGTCTCCCAAATAGCATTAAAAGGCCACACTTTCACAGAATATTGTGCCTTTGTTCCTCTGCCCTGCATGTATCTAAACCCAGCTTTGTGTATGAAAGGTAGTTAAATTTTTACGTATTGATGCTGCTTTGCATGCTCCCCAATCTGTTGTTATTGCGCTGCAGAGGGAATCCAGCCTAATTTGCTTACTGCAGTCAAATAACTCACTAATGCCAGTACTGACACCTCCTATGATAGACACTGCCTCACCATTCTTACTGAATTTTCTGCTTATTCTATTAATTTGGTGTGGTTCCACTTTATAGGATTGTAGAGCATTCTGCATTAGATCAGGCCAGAGGTCCATTTAGTCTGGTATTCTGGCTTGGCTAGGGACCAACACCAGATGCTTCAAAGAAGGTGGACACATACACAATCACCTACCTCTGCGAAAAACAAATCCTTCCTAATCCAGTGGCTTACTTTCTGAAGTGTGAGGCTTTATATTCCTTAAATATCTCTCACTTATGTTCTACTATTTGTTGTTATATAAGTCTGTATATCCCTGCTTCCCATAAAAGTGTCCAATATCTACTTGAATATTATGATGATCCTGGTATCAGCGATATCTTGTAGCTAGCAGTTTTGCAGACAACTATGAACTGATTAAAGCGAAGCATTTCGAATTTACTACTTTTCAGTGGAGCAGCATTTCCCCTCAGTCCTGCAACTGAAGATCCTCCAGGCTGTTGGTACGTCTGTCACGTCTCCCCTATTCATCCTGTCCTTATGGTAAACAACCACTGCCTTTTCTACTTCTTCCTATAGTAGGTGTGGCGATCTCATCTGCTTCAGTGCCTTTTCAACCAGAGAGTCAGCCAGTGTACTTTTTAATCCAAATGTCCTTTGAAGACAATGAGAGTTTAGGGCTTGCAAATGACTCAGAACTGAATCTTAGTTGAATGTTTTGGCAGTGGCAAGCATGGCGCTACGCTGAGATGAGGAGTAAGGAACGAAGATGACCTCCCAGCTCCTAGGCAAGAGCAATCAGGTATGGATATAGGTGACTCATTTGTTCTTTTACATTAAGTATACAATGGGCTGAGCCTATTTCCCTTGAAGCTAATGGCAAAAGCCCCACTGACTTTGAGAGAGACACGACTGAGATGTGCGGTTACTTTCTGCTAGGCGAGGTCTGCAATACTAGAAAGCATCAAAGCGCCTTTGCCCAAAACTTCAGTCAAATGGAACCAAAAATTATTAGGGAGAAAGGGAGCAGATGGAACAGAAAAAGAGGATGGTTTTGGCTGGCATTTCAGAAAAGTTCAAAAACCTAGTTTCAAAGTAGAGGAGGAAAAAACAGCTGAAATAGGGTTGAAATTTTAGCTGGCTCAAAACTAAAAAGGGGGAAGAACAGAGAAGACTACAGTTTGGAACAGCAACAACAATATTAAAACATCACCTGAAAGGGCATTATTGCAGCATTTTTACAGCCAGGTTAGAACCAAGATGAACATGAGCTTGCAAAAATGCCTTTTTTTTTTTTTTAGAAAAAATTTGGCATGAGTTTTCAGACACAAGTCATACAGGTAAGACGGGGCAACTGAGGGCAGTAGGAGTTGAGCCCGCTTACATCAAAGCAGACTTCAGCTTTGGGTACCTATCCAAACTGAGCCTTCAAAGGTTCTGATGTTTCCCTATTGTTTAGTTTGAATCTTGCCTAAGCTTGCTCAAGAGAACCCACATTCAGAAGTACGGGAAAAGGGAAAAAGAACACACATTTTCCAAACGGTGATTTCAAAACAGAACAAAAAAATGTAAATCTACATGCTGTAGGGTAATACGGGTAAGCGTGGCTAGCTATTGTTGCTCCATGCTTTTCAATCTCCATATATTAGCATTCACTGCTCACATTATTAAATTCAAAGTTATTTGGATGCTTTGATCAGCAAATTGAACGTTGAGTCTACATAAGATGTACCTATATTCTCATCAAGTTTACAAAACTATTTCATTTCCCTATTCTCTTTCCCCTACATGCTGTGAGTTTCCATATATCCCACAGCCACACATTCCAAAAACACACTATTTTATTTAGTAATATATTCAAAAATTTAGGTAAAAAGAAAAGCAATAGAAAATGTTCGGCAATGTCTATATAAACAGTTTCTATAAATTTAGGTTGAATCATCCAGTAAACCCTCATCTTGATATGCCTGTGACAGATAAAACTTTCATCACCAACATACCCTTTTGTCTTGGAGGTCAGAATACCACTTTCATCATTAATATACCCTCTTGTCTTGGAGGTCAGAATAGAGGGGGAACCATAATGCAAACTCTTACACTCTTTACATCTATCGCAAAAGTTGACATCACATTAAATATAAGCAAGTTAGTTGATTTTCCACTCGGCACAAATAACCCCTCTCTCCATTGTGAATAGGGGAGAAACAACAGCAGTGGCAACCACAACAAAAGAGTGGATTGTGTGCTCCCTACACAAAACAGAAAGCTGTGCCTATTCAAGAAATCTTGGCCATTTGTCAGAAATTAGAGAGCTGACGTTGGAGCCCAATATTAGCTCCAGCCAAAGCACTGGTGAACTACCTTGCATTTGGAATCATCCCTATTAACGAGAAAAGAATCTCTGTTGCAGCACACATCATACGGTCCTCGCACTAACTCAGGAACACAGAGCTACTTTCTTAAAGACATTAAAAAAGGCCCAGCAAATGAAAATAAATTCACTGTGAGTGGTTTGTCTACCATTTGCCCTTCTTCCTTCTCATTTATGTTTCTTTTTAAGTTGAGGAATTAAGTAAAAACACTGACAGAAGAACTACTCTTGCAATGCATCCGGTGTAATGATTTGTTATAAAACTCCTTTAAAACAGAGAATCGTTTCTGAGATGGCTCTGAGAATCAAATACAGCATGTTTACTCACTGCAGAATAAGATTCCTGTTTTACCCCTTTCAAATCTGGTGGGAGATGTGGATGAGGGGTGCAGAATAAGGAGACTCCTTGGAACTCTGCTGATGGTGCTTTGCAGTGGCTTCCAGCAGCACACACTGGTATTCCTTTAAAACTGGTGAGGGATGCCAGTTGCAGCCTGTTGACTGCTGGATGAATATATGTAGTACAAATAATGCTGTTCCTGAATCAGTTTTTGCCCAACTCCCACATAAACTTTCCATGGGAAAATCTCATAATGCCTGCGTAAGTGATTTTATGAATCTAGCTTTCAGCTTTTGATAGAAGATTTCTTACTCCACTGTCTTTGATTCTTTATTGCATGATGGGGTAGTGCCAAAAGCCTTCACATTAGCCTTGACCATACAGACATCGGAAATTTAATTTAAACCTTGGTAATTTGCCAAGATCATAAAACACATACAAAAATTGATTTTTCTGAGAGCTAAATATGCAATTTCCACAAATGCAAGGACAACACAGGTTGCAGAATCCACACACCGCGATACATAGATGGACACTGTAACTACAGCTAGTCAATACTGACAGGAGGTGAGTGGAAATCTGCAGTCCACAGAGAGTAAACAAAAGTGGACAGTAGTTTTTCCCACTGAAGATGCATTTTCAAACAAGTTGGACGCTAACTATATCTCTTTTCCATTAATAACACACCTATTTGCTCCTTTAAAAAAGCTAGAAGATTTTTTTCTAAAAAAATTTAAATAGAGGCATAACCGCAGATTATGCCAATACTTCCATTCTCAGAAATCCCCTATACACAAGCAAGCCCTACCACATAGTTCCTGCCTTCCTTCTCAGAGCTGCCTTCTTGCCACCTCAACGCCCAATCTGGTACCTCCCCAGTTTTAAGACTATCCGGCAACGATGTAGGGCTGATTTGTTGCACTGGGATACATCTCACAAAAAACAGAAAGCTTTTGCTGCGATTTCACTTATAAAGAAAGTGACTTATTAAAGCAACTTCTGGGTTCATTGGCATCTCTGAGTCTAAAAAAAGTCCCAAAATTATTTGCAGAGGCTACAACAGCACCTTCTTTGAAGTAATGTTGCAACTTGTGCGAAGGAATTTGGGATGTACCTGAGATCTGAAGGTGCGGGCTACAAATTAACCCAGCCAATTAGGTGGAGAAGCTGACAGTCCAACACAGATGGGGCAAGATAACCACAACTGAATAAAAGGACTGCCAAATGCAAGCCAGTTGGCTGAGTATAGATCATGTCATCCTGCTCAGCGAGCTGTGGGCCAATCAATAATCTGTTGCTGTTTGCTTTCTCCATGCCAATCAATCCGAACTAGAGCTGCTTCTCATTTTCCAATCTAGGAACAGCTTCAGAACATCCCCAATTGTTATTTAAAACAACCCAAGAGATAAATGTTTCATCCACACATCAGCGTGCAGATTCTTCCCAAAATGGAACTAGTCAAGAGTAAGTAATTCCTCCTGTAATCGTTTGATCTGATAAACCACAAGACATAAAGCTGGAAAAGTGATCTTTGTACCATTAGCAATCAAGAGAGAATCCAGCTTCTAAAATTACTCGATTAACTGACGCAGGACCTGAAAACTGTGATATTGCTGCAAAGAATGTTTCACAATAGTTATAGTCATTTTTTAGGGATTAGCATCGGCTATAAATTTCTTATCCCTTGAAATCTGGAACAATTAGATTTATGCTATAAAGATGCCTTGCTTTACAAGAAGACGGAGATGAAATCAGAGTCAATTAAATTCAAGCGTCTCCTAAACAATTCTTTTGTTAAGCTGTATGTATTGAGAGAATACATGAGAGAAATCGGAAATGATCTTCATACTTGTCCATGGCTTCTCTTCTCTGTTCTCATTACAGCCCAAGATCATGCTGATAAAAAATCTTAATGTCATAAGACATTCGTATAACCATTTATATGTAGATAACAAGATGAGGGAATAGATGCATACATGACATAAAGAACAGAGACTACAATAAACAGAAAGTTGTGTTATTTGTGAGGTAGCTAATATTTGGGTCTTCTCCAGCATCAGAATCTGCTGTTCAAATCACAAATAGGATCGAGTTTTCCTTTTTTTAAAAAAAAAAAATCCTTTTATATTCTTGAATTCCACAGTCTCTTGACAGGCCTTGGCCCACTAACGAACAAACAAACAAAAAATTGCTCTTTATGACTCTCTAACCTAAAGCACCATTTTAATTTCCCATCTTATCACATCTTCAAGTTGGTGCAGCTCTGGGTCTCTTCTGAATCTCAAACGACGACATCCAATGCCTAGCTCATAACAGTCGGTCTGCAAACATGCACAGCAGAAGCTACATACTGCTCCCATTATGCCTGCTCACAAGATGGCATGCTTGATTCACTTCAGTCCCTGAATTATGTCTACATTACACTCACAACATTAAGGATAATTAAAGGTTAGGCACCAACCTGGTAGTGCTGTTACTGAACAGAGAGCACTCCACAAAAATGACGCCACTTCCTATTCTGCAGGTTTGCTTACAAAGTCATGACTGCAATGAAAGCATACAGATAGAGCAGCCAGTTCTAATTTCTTGAGCTGAGCTGCTGGAAGCACTGGTGGCCTAGAAGCTTCAAATCCCGGAAGAAAAAACATGGCTGGTGGAGCCCAAACTGGACTTTGCCTACCTAGAACAGTAACGATACCTGAGATAGTTAGAGAGTAGTTGTACAATTTTACAGTACGCTGTAATCTAAGCAACACACACACACTTGATTAGCCTGTAGAACTGCTAACATTTACCATCTCCCTTGCTTCTTTCTAACAGCTTGACATATCGACGCCTAATGTCTCATTATGCTTTGATTTGAATCATGATTGCTAATCTTTGGAAGTACAGGAAGAGAATGAGACATAAGATTTCAAGAAATTTGAGGATGCATTACAGATAGATTGGACTTCAGAAACTTCCTGAAAATATTAAAATAAACAACAAAAATATACAATAGAAGTTCACATAAAACCCTGAGAAACAGTAAGTCTATAGCAGGTAAAGGAATACAAAGATAACATGCCGCAGAATCAATGGTTCACTTGCCCTGAGAATTGAACAGATAGAGTTTCAAGATTTCTTTTGATTTTGATAGATCTTTAAAGAGAGAAATTTTTCCTTTTTTTCCTTTTCTTAAAGACAGGTGTGGGCAATAGAACAAGAGGAAGAAGTTTGGTGCACGTTGATTTTGCTCACATTCACTGTAAAAGGTGTGACCAAAAAAAAGATGGGACTTTTTATTTCAGCAAGAGTGAGAATGCACAAAGTCTAGGACTTCTATTCACGTGGCAAGTGCTGCACTGTGTCCTTTATGGCAAGTAACTAGCCGTTAGTAAGTTTATCGAAATCTTTACTTTCTGCCATGAATTCACAGCCCTACAAATTCATTCCTTGAACAGGGCAAGAAGGAAATTTGTCCCAGGCTGTCCTGCAGCTGCTATGTGAATACTGCAACTGAGATTCAAGAAGTGAGGAAATGTCAATGGTTTAGACGTCAAGATGAGACGAAAGGAAGACCATTGTGCACGCTCACAGCACCAGAGCAGCACTTAACAATCTGGAAGTCCCACAAGAAAGCCCTAGACAGGAGGCTCTCTTCACTGTCAGCTGAACTGCTTCCTGTAATTATAAATATTCAGGGGTTAAAGCGAGAAAACGATTAAAATGCACTGATAGAAAATGATTTCTCAAATGAATACTCAATGATTAAGCAACAGTGACTATGGCACATGATCCTGCAGCAACACCACACTCCTGAAGCAGAGCACCTGGTATTTACTTGGTTTGCTACCTGAGGAAAATCGTGGGTACATCTCAACTGTGGGACACAAGACAACTTCCTGGCTCCCAGGTCAAAATGCACACCCTGGCAGCCACCTGACTGCGTGACAGAAAATCTGGTTTGGCACCATATTCCTATGCACTTCATACTGCACCAGCAGAAACGTCAGTGAAGAGATAGGCTGGAGCACCGTGGGTGTCTCCGAGCAGGTCAGGGTTGGGCTGCCTGACCTGCAACAGCGATACAGCAACTGCTCACCACTGGCCTGAGCTTCTTATAAGCACTCTACATTTCAGTAATATTAAAGAAAAGCTTTCTGCTGTGGTTTATAAAGTCTTTTCATTATTATTCCTTTTTTTTTTTTTTTTTTGCTTAACTAAAATAGGAGATTATTGAAAGAAGGCAGTCCTATGGCTAGACAGCAGGAAAGCGGCACCAGGCACTCCCCGTCCAAACACAGCCATATCACGGCTATGTTTATACTATTTTTTTAATGTTCATTAAGAAGTGAGGCCTGGTCTTGAGACCAAGTGACAAGGCAAAGACTAACTTTTTACTACTATATTCTTAAGTTCCTTCGTTTCATTTGAACTAGTCCATCATGGCCTAAAGCTTCATTCCAAACAGCTACCTTAGAAGATCCAGCAAGACAAATACTCAAGTGAGTTTATGCAGAAAGTACTATGGAAACTGGATGATGACAAAGCTTTGCATTATCTTCACAAAACAGAAGTATTGAGGTATCATACATAAAACTACTGTAGGTTGCACTATGATTTGGGATGAAAATTAATACAAGAGTGCATGCTCTGGAATAAGAGTCTCTGGGACTTTATCAGTTGGAAGTGATACATTTAAAAAAAAAAAAAAAAGCATAATAGTTGATTACAGCTATAAAACACACCGAAAAAGGCCTTACGATGTGCCAGGCAAACATTTTAGCAGAAATTGGTATATATTAATGCCATTGTGTGGCATTAATCAGGGCATTGTGTGCCCTGATGACACTGTATGTTCAGAAAATATTAATTTTAACTGAATTTAATGCAGATAAGGAACATGGGATTGTCCTCTATATGAATAAGATAAGTGCAGCTCATTTAGGCTAGCAACTCAGTTGCGAGCAGCAGGTAAGCAGTAGGGAGGGAAGAGCTTAGGATCATGTTGGCATAAGAACAAATAGATCAGCCATGATTAAATTTGGGCTGAAAATGAGAAGAAGGTTTTTAACTGACAAAAAAGCGACATTATGAAACGTTCTTCCAGCAGACACAGTCAGGGCAATAAAAAAAAAAAAAAAACAAACTAATTTTAGGATGAAGGTAGCTGATGTTATAAAAGGGATTATATAATATGGTCAATGCTCAGAGTTGCCCACTGCACAAAATTTCCACAGAAACTGAATTTTCACAGAATTCTGTGAAAATTTCCACAGAACTTTAAGACAATAAACACAAATCCACTCTTTCACAGTATGCACAGCTTCACCATTTTTCCTGAAACACGTATATGCCTAGGACACAACAAAGCAAACAAATAGCTATTTTTTTCTCTATGCCTTTTCAAAAATTTACTTATTTTTGTAGTGACTTTCTGCATTTCCTTTAAAGTAAATACTCTCAAAATGACAAGTGTATCCCCCACCTCCAGAAGAAATACAAGACATATAATATCTGCTACTTGGACAGAAGGAAGTGATTGTAACATTACCAGTATCACACTGAAAGTTTTTTCAAAAAGGAGGCTCTTTCAGACTTGCTAACTAACTGTCTGACTGATATAGGGCAGTTCAATCATTTATAGGTGAGACTGTGACATAGTCGGCACAGGCCTTGAACTTTTCTTTCTATATTTTTAAGGCAATTTAGTCATGAGGAAGGCAATGAGAAGGCAACTCTTCAGTCCTCTACTTAGACGTGCAAAAGATGCATCATGAACTGCAGTAATTCCGAATTCCCCACACTGCTCTGCCAGGACATCCCAACTAGAGCTACATTTAACAATGAAAAAATAGGTCAAGTAAATGTAAATTCAGTAAACTATGTACAGACCCTGAGTGTGACACAGGTAGAGATGTAAATACATTTAGAGAGTACAGGCAGTTTCAGACTAATTCCCCATTTCAAAGATCACAAAAAGTACAGATTGTTGGTCACCAAAAAAAAAAAAAAACCAGACTGCTGTTCTGCCAAAGACAAAGAGCTTGTTACAACTTTGAATGTTACCATCTTCAACTGAATTTAATCTATTTAGGTGATATCAAATACATAAAAGGTAATGTCTACTGCTTATCCTACTGAAGAAAACAGAACCTTTTGCCCTGATTTCAACGGGGACAGATATTCCACCTGTCTGCCTTCCAACTCTCTGAGCTATCCCACCCTATTACCCTGTTTTAACACCTCTATTTTCACTATAATGCAGAACACAAAAACAAAGATGGCAACAGATGGTTAAGCAGCAAAGCCTTATGTGGTCAAACTGACCAACAATATCCCTGCAACTCTTAAAAAGCTTTTCTAGGGTTCACTTGGGTCTGACCGACCTTCACACATTATTTTGGTTTAGCTATGTAAACACCATGCCATTTGCTGCTGTGAGTTTCATTTTTTCACAGTAACATGATGTATTACTATTGCTCTTTTTCCTTCTGCTACACTGAAATCCATTTAATATGTATTTATTTATGATACATACTGTTCGCTATAACCAGCGCTTTTAGATAATCCACAGTTTGGCAGGCCTTTCTGGCATCTCATTTCTGTCTGACATATCATATGAAGCTTCTCCTTTTTTTTTCGGTAACATGTTGGAGTGTTTGCTGCTGTTTGTGAAAAATGCTGAGATTCGAGATTGCACTCGCGAAGTAGGTACAGCAGAAACAAGGCTGCAACCCTAAGGAAGTTAAAAGGAAAACTAGGTGACGTTTCTTGGTTTGGAAGTCCTGTAACGGGTGACGCGGGCATATCCAGCAGCAGTGGAACTGGCTGAGGGTGCAATTTCACGACAGTCTTAAGCCACGTTGCTACCGCCTGAGTCCTGCCCTTCCCTTCACCTGGAGCTGGACCTTCCCACCGTGGCTCCAGTCCTCCTTGGCTAGCTAACATGGTGCCGCACACCACAGGACAGCTACCAGCAAGTGGGGTCAGACTAGCCCTTTCGGTGGTGGCCCCGACTTCTGTGGTTCTCTGATCTCCAGCACCTTTTCTCCAGATCACATCTCTACTGCACCTTTGTAAAAACTCTGCAGCAGCACTGCAGCTGGGCCCATGGAGGCTAATTAGGTCTAAGTAAATCACAAAAGGGTCACGTACCTGAAAACCCTATAACAGAGTCCAAATCTAATCACTACCTGCTCCTCACCCCATCAACCCCATCTAGTCCCCCATGCTCAGCTAGGGGCTGAGAGAAGGCTCCATGAAATCCAAATGTTGCTTTCCACTTCTACAATGAGACTCCTCCCAGTCTTCCCCTCTTTTTGCCAGTGTATAGGCAGAAAGTCAAACGGACAGGAAAGATGCAGACAGGTGAAAGGGAAATCATCAGGAATTGTGTTAGAAAATGAAAATAAGTTGTAATATAAAGGAGGAAGTGGTTAAAAAGACTTACCAAGACAAATAAAAAAAAGAAAGAAAGATGTCAGTAGAAAATATTCTCCATCAGCCAGAAAATGGAAGTGCTGTTTTCAGAAAAATAAAATCATTATTGCAGGCAAATTGATTCATTAAATAACAGAGGAGGATTTAAATGCCTCCCTAGTCATTAAAATGCTTTGAAATTATATTTCTATAAGATATGCTAATGATATACAGCTTTTGTATTACACAGCAGAAGTTAGGTTTCTAGGTGGAATTTGGTAGGCTCTGTTACATGAGAGTTCAGATTAGAAAAGTAGTATTAGTTCACATTGACTTTAAACATATTTAAAATGCAAATGAAAAACGGCCACACCAGACAGCAGCCAGACGTGTAAAGGGGCTGAACTGGTCCACGCCAAGTGATATATTCCCCTTCCACCAGGAAATCTGGTTCTACGAGCGAGCACAACACAAGTCTGCTTTTGGGTTAGTTTTCTCCAAAAAGAAAAGCTCACTTGCATGCTGAAGGTCTATGCTGAAGTTTTTTTTTTTTTTCTCATCCCCACATCTGGATGCTACTAATAAAGAATATCACTATTAGAACTTATCTATCTGTTCATGTCTACCTCTATACTAGGCAGATCAAGGAGTCTGATTTCAATGAAATTAAATTCTGGAACATTTTGACCAATTAACATAAGTCCCTATTAAAAATGGCAAAATGCAGGCTCCAGAACCCAGGGGAATTGCCACAATCAGACTTCCACATGATTTATCAGCTTCATTGTCACAGTGACTAACTTGGTGCATTTTTTTTGGTTGGTTCACTATGCAAGCTGTCAGGATACATCACTCTATCGAATAGAAATGTAATACTATTTTTATAGCTTATCTCTTTTGCCCTGTGTTACATCAGTAAGTCATCTTCCTCTGTCAACTTGACAAGATTCTTGTTGGTGTTGACCTTAAAAGGACACAGCAGTGACAACTTTTTTTCTTCTTCTTTTAATAGTTCTCAGCTGAATACTTGTTTTTTTGTAGCCCAGGGTCTTCATTTGGTACAGTCTTACCCCTTTGGTAGCCATTCAGGCCTGTGCAGAGCGAGCATAAAGTTCCACTAACGTAGTCTGATAGTATCTTTCAACCTTTATTGCAACATGCGCTGGAGAAGTCAGAGGTAGATTTTATTCAGGTAAAACCATGAGTAATTGCAAAAGGTCTTCTAGAATCAGTGTTACTTGCTTAATGTTCTCTAATTAATGAATATTTTAACCTCAACACACACATCCTTATTTCCAGAGCCTTTGCTCAAGACACTAAGGACTCTAGGCTGGATTCATTCCCCCCCTCACAATCTTCATTCATGTTACATAAATAATTTTCTGTGACTCTTTGCAGGCCTCAGAATTTGAAAATCAGGATCATAAATCTGTTCAGGATTTCAGAAGGAGGAAAGAATAAGATACTATCAACATGTCTTAATATAATACCCTAACCAGGGAATATTTGGAAAACACACCATCCAATAAATGCAACGCATTATAGATTTAATGAAATAATACGACTTTGTGCCAACTCCCTCAAAAAAGCAAAAAGAAACAAGTACACAGCATATTTTAAATTTATTGCACTATTTGTAGTGATGGTTACTTACACAGACATAGATTTTAATCAAAGCAATTTAAAAATCACCAGTTTTAACCATTATTTAAATTGGCAAGCTGAAGACTTCAATATACAAATATAATGAGGTTAGGAGAAATTGTTTACGTTTTAGTTGTATTTCTGAAAAGTGACGACCCAGGCAATAATTATTAAAAGATGTTGATCTGTGACTAAATGTAGTTGTTTTATCAAAGGAAGGAGTCTTCCTTTGGATAGTAGGTTGTATACATCATACCTATATACAATTAAGCAGTTATATAGCTCAACATAATCTTTTGTATTTGCATATGTTTTTATGTTTACACATATTAAAGTTTTCATGTCAAGTTTCATTTCATGTTTCCAATTTACTAAGTAGTAAGTTTTCTTTATGGTTTATGAAAGCTGGAATTAAATTAAAAATCATTAAAAACCTCTTTAAAGTATTGCTCATCAGTTCAATACTGCCGGAGGTATGCAAAAAAAAAGTTTACAAAACCTGTTTTGCATTTAGAACTAATTTAAACAAAGAATTACACATGTGATTTGTTCACTGATCCAATGGTTTTGGCTTATCACATATTCTAGAAGTAACAGATTTCATCCTCTCACACTTTATTTTCATTCACAGAGTGGAAACGCAAAATAAGCTTCCTACTACATTTTCTTCCAATTCCTGGTCATCTTAGTTTTGAAAAAGAGTCTCTGAGAGGAATGCAAAAAAAAAAAAAAAAAAAAAAAAGGAGAAGATAGCTGCACCAGCAGAGGAAGCCTCTGGCAAAAGCCAGCTCAATCACTCCCACAAACTGGTTCCAGGTGTTTAGGTAGTCACTTCCACCAGGACTGTGGTGTGACTTTACTTAAAACTTTGGCAGCATATAGGTAAATAAAAACAATTAAACAGTACAGCAAGTTGTATAGACTTAGACCTTAATATAGATCATCAAAATCTTAAAGTGTTATTTTTGAAAGGTAAATATTTTAAAGTATTTTCTTTTAAATCTATTTGTTTTTGAATAAAACTCATTTTTGAAATGAGTTTCTATTTCTTTAAGCATTAATACACCTTTGTTATTCAGATTAGAATGGTTAGGAGTCCAGTGACTGTTTTAATATATGCTGCAGTAGTTTTATGTAATGTCTTTTAGGATAGAAAATATGCTTTAATATGCTTTACATTAAAAAATCAAACCACATACATGATGCTACCAGTTTCTCTATGCTCCTGCAAGTATCTGCAACATCAGGCTATTATGCATGATGATCACAGAAGAGAAAAACCTAACTGGCAGAAGTCTCAATGGGCTTAAACCAGAACAAAAAAAAGTGTACGTAATTTATGAGCTGAAAGTCTGTCTGCAGTTTGGCACATACAGCACATCACACCATGTAATTTTATAAGAATAAAATAACTTTGCAAATCATTTCAAACATTTCCTTTCTCATTGGTTTTAATCATGTTTGAAAGGAGAGGAAAAAAACTACAGCATGAAATGAAAGCAAAATGAAATGATCTAGGACCATAATTCTCTTGAGCGAACGTTCTTAAGTTTTTGGATCATGGACCACTGTCAAACTTCAAACGTAACAGAGAACCACTGTGCAGCCTTCACATCAAACTTTTAATTAAAATCTCTAAATGGATGATACGATACTGCAGATCAGTATCATACCATGATTATATGTGTCTGCAGACCACAATTTGGAAACAAATAAATTAAAGGATTAACATCGCAAAGGGAATGGTAGTCCCTGGGCTTCCTGGAATACCCATTCGGCATACTGCGATACTGCAAAGCATCTGACCATTCAAATACCTTAGAGCCTCCTTTTGATGAGTTTTTAACAGCAGAAGTGAAAAATATTGGTTTCAAAGATGAAGGATTTTTCTTTTTAAATGAAATACTGTTTCGCACAGCGTTGTCCAAGATGAGCGTATGATAAAATGTTAGACTTTACGCTGATATCTCACCCTCAACCTGGGGGCTATTTTTTTTCTCCCAAACAAATTCACCAGTCTGATAAAGTATATGTAAGGTGAGGTCCACAGAAGTGATTCCCAGAGGTGTCCTAGAAAGGAGCAGCATACCAAGAAGGAGAGCTCTACTTGCTTCACAGGAGACTTCTCACAGGAGAACGAGGAACTTTCCTCTGTATTGTAATTAAAAAGCATACTCTTTACAAGACCTTCAGAAAGAGAAGGCAAAGGGAAAAAAGATTTTACCCTACTCATTGTAAAAGCTTTATATAAGTTTATTTAGGGAGGGGGGAAAAAAAAAAAAAAACGAATTGTACTGAGGCTGCAGCCGGGACAGCACTGACTGATATTTTCTCTTCAGCAATAACCCCGCTTGACTGACAGGACGGAGGAGAATCGTTAATCAACACGTTCTGGGAACTGGGCACAGAGAGAGGGAACAACTGCTTTCCGCAACACTTCCTGCGATAAGGCAGCCCGCTCGGGCAGGCGGGCGCACACGCATACACGCACACACACATGCGCACACGCACACACACACACACACGCGCACACACACACGCGCACACGCACACACGCACACACGCACACGCACACACGCACACGCGCACACACACACGCGCACACACACACGCGCACACACGCGCACGCGCACACGCGCACACGCGCACACACACACGCGCACACACACGCACACGCGCACACGCGCACACGCGCACACACACACACGCACACACGCACACACGCACACGCACACACGCACACACAGGGCAGCAGGAGGGATCCCGGCAGGAGGCCGCCGCGACCCCGGTGGCCTCGGAGCTGCCGGAGCGGCGCGGGACCCACTTCTCGCTCCGCTTGACGCCACGCCAACCCACTAACGCAACGGCAGCCGCAGCCTGTCTCGAACGCTCGTTCACGCAACGGACTCAGAACTTAAATGCTGGACAAAGGAGACCTGACTGGTATATCAGGGGTTGGTTTTTGTTCTTTTTTTTTCAGGGCAATACAGGCAAAACTTGCTTTGCTCAGTGTTTTCACGTAACACCGTGCACCTCCCCCCCCACTTCCCAAGGCACCGCTAAGTTTTAAAAGACTCACAAAAGAGCGTAAATAAGCTAGGAAAGACAGAACTACAAGCACTAACTCTAACACGTCCCCATATCATCTGATAACTTCCCCTTACATGCACAGCACAATCCGAGTTTGCTGATCACAGCTTTTCCACTGTAACAGAGCCAAGTGCAAGCAATTACTTACACTTATGTAGACTTTTATAAGAGATAACAGTTATCTGTATTGAAAAGGCACAAGCTGGGGTGGGTTTTTTTTTCCTCTTTTTTTTTCTTTTTTCATTACTAAACTGGTTAAAACACACAAAAGGGTTTCTGTGCAGGGCACTGATTCACCCAATCCTCTGCAGAGCAATCAAGGGAGGGAAGCAGGCAGCCTCCTCGCACTGCTGACTGGCCCTGAAGAACATGTAGCACAGGGCCTGGAACGGCACTAGCGTAAAACAGCTCATCCCGCTTCTAAAAGCACGTAATCAGCTGAGGAGGACTCCGGCCACCTATAAACCAACCCCCCTTCGAAGGTCTGAAACTGGGAATGGGGAGGCTGAGGCGGGATGGGGAGGCCAAAGTCAACTCCGGAAAAGGTTGCGCTCGACCTCCCTTCCCAGCCGCTCCGAAGGGGCAGGCGATGCACAAACCAAAAGGCGGGCTACCAAAAAACACACCACGCAGCCTTACAGCTGCTCCCTCCAACGCCGTGCAACAGCCCCTTTGGCAAGGGCATGTCCTTTCATGAGCTGCTCCAGCCAGATCCAAACCACTCGGAGCAAGGTAAAACTAGACACATGGGGCCTCGCTGCCTCCACTGGCTGGGTCCCCGTAGACAAGATAAAGGCAGGAGCAATCTACACACTTCTTATGCAAATAAGCTGCAGCCCTTGGGCACTTAACACGGTGCCAACGCATGGGGGATGCCCCTGCTCTTCCAGCTTTGTTTCCACATGTGCTGAAAACTGATGAGTGCTAGTTATGTTTTTCTTCCCACCACTTAAAGGACATAGCACAAATAAAGGAAGCAGGAAAATTGGTGTTTCAGTAGCGTTCACAGACCAGATGGCAACTGCCAGCATCTTTAGCAATAGCCAGTACTTCTACCAGTGTCGTGACCAGCATCTTTTTCACTTAAGTCTAAATTTCATTGAGTTAATTCCTTCTAAAATTAATGTTAGATAATTATAACTCTGAGCAAAAAGAGTATATGCTACATTTTTGGACACACCAATTCTACCGAGTTTCATTGCAATGCATCTCCGCATTCACTTTTAACCAAAACTATCTTTCCTTACATACTTGTGGGAAAGGATTTCTACATAGAAGGTCTAAATATATTTATAAAATAGGGGCATTTTACATGCTGCATAAGCATCACATGACAGCAAATAAAAGAGGACTTGTATTGTTTTAGCATGAACTCACAGATGTGTTTAAAGCAGATATTAAAAGCATGATTCACTGTAGTAAAAAAAAAAAAAAAAGGAAAAAAGCAAGAATTATTTAAAGTAGTCCAAAGACAAGAGCACTTGGGGGTGGGGAGGCGACCATACAGTGCACCTAACTCCCCCAACACAAACTCCACTAACAGCAGTAGTAGTGATAATAATAATAAATTAGGGCAGATATTTACACTTTATCCAAAAGTACAGCAGAATGTTTAACGAGATTATGTCTCACTTTCAGTTTCACTCAACACTGAAAGAGCCAGCTTTGAGAGCCGTGCTAAAGAGGTGTAGGGTGTTACTTAGAATTAGAGAAAGTACATCAGCATGTTAAAGAAAGAAGAAACAGACAGTATCATAATCTATATAGGGGAATGACGGCTAAAACAGAAGTTAAGAATCTAATACACTGCTTAACAAACCTTTTCTTCCCCAAATGCGCGTACATACATAGTAACAGGAGCTCTGAATACTTACTAAACTTATGGAGAGGAATAAGCGGGTAGCTGCTGGGTGGCTTACAAAGCCAGAGGAAAAAGTAGGAGCAAATTTTTCTTGTTAGCCTCGGATCATATAGACTGCATTTGCCTCATTCACTTCCTCCTCTTTCCATTGCACTTCAGGATTCAATTTGAAGACAACAGCCTTAGCATATTCATCTTAGAAATCCAAAACATTGCAGAGAGACCACACTGCAGCAACAGCTGAATCTGCTTCGCGTGCATTGACGTAGCTCCTCAGCGTTTGAAAGAAATTCAGACTCCAGTCAACCCACAAGAGACATGCTGCCTGAACGTACCTTGATGGTATTGTTTATGAAGAAGATGATTTACACACTAGTAATCATTTAAGCAGCTACTTTGCATACATTACAGAGAGAACCTGCAACATGTGACCTGCTTCACAGAGCAGGATTATACCTCTGTTCTTGTTGTGTCATGTGCAACCACATTATTTAGTAGTTAAAGACTAAGTGAGCACTCTGGTATTCCACTGCCCTTGCCGTACGCGCAGGGCGAGAGTTTCGGCATGCCTCTGAAACCAAAGCTTGGCTTCCTAACTCCTAAAGATAGACAGTTAAATAAATGATATAATTGTCAAAGGGGCACAGTCAAACCTACCACATGGTTCTGCCCACTCAGCATTGCGATGTTTGCTGGCAGTCTTTCCAGTATAGGAAATCTTCCATGGTGTTAAAAAACGCACAACAATGACCATATTCTTAGGGGCCACTCCAACACAAACTCTCATTAGCACGTACACAGCCTTTTGCAAAACACTGAGAATGTATGCATGATCTTCATTGGTTAGGAATAAGCAATAAGGACTTTAAATCATTTTTTTCCTGATGTCATTTACATAAAAAAAGTCAAAAGCTTTTCAGAAAAGTGGAAGCTAACATCCTGAGAGTGCAAAACACTTATGTTCATAGCCTGTCAATGCTCCTTCATGATTTTGAGCTGTTTTCATTGATCCAAACACTTCTCATGCACAACTTCATTACTGCTTTGATAATTACAAGACAACTAAATACAAGACAGAGCATGTATCATGCTGCGGAGTCATTTAGTGAGAAACAGTTGTGCTGAAAGTGGAATTCTTGCTGTCGCTCGTGGAGTGGTGCTATACCAGTAACAAACACAACAAGAACTATTTGGGGGCTGATCCAATGGCCTACTGGAGCCACAAAGGCCAGTCACAAAATCCAAGGTTCAGAATTAAATGAGAGTCCCACTGCACAGGCCTTCAGACTTGGCAAACACAGAAAACAGGGATGTATTTGCATGTAGATTTGGTTGAACGTTCAGTGCAGCTCACAACACTGCACAGCACTTGCCCTATAATACATAAGAAAAGAAAAAATGTCCAGAAATTTTTGATTTAAAATAAGACACTAACGTTAGGGGGTGGAGGAGGAGGCATCTTAGCAGCAACAGGCATCGGGACACAAAGCTCTGCTCCCAACTTTGCCGCTGGCTCGCTATAACATTGCAGAAATAATTTAGATTCACCAGGCCTTGGCTCACCCATCAGTACAATGGATATAACACTTCATCCTGTCCTTAAGAGGTAATTAGTGTTTGTAAAATACTTCAGGACCCTTGATTAAAATGCACTACTACTTTGTGAAAGAGAGCGAGCGAGCTGGGTTTTGAAGGTGGAAAGTACTACCTGATACGTGGAAAAGGAAAATAAGCACTCTGAAAGATAAGTACCTGCTTGACCTACGCACACCTGTAGGTGGATCCCTTCCAGAATGTTTACTTTTTTCTTTCTTTCTTTTTTTTAGTTATAACGTGTATACTGGGAAGAGAAGAGTAGAAAGAACGATAATTAAAAAGCTTTTGAAAAGCCCTAGAGTTTTCACCAGAGGATCACAGTGGGCCATCTTCAAGAACTCTGATGCAGAACTATGTATAATTAAAAAATATATTATTTGTATGCTTCCCAATCCCTGTTTTCATTGGGGGGGGGGGGGGGAAGAAAGGAAAAAAATCACTTTAAATATGAAAGTTTTATGAATAAAGAAGATTTTTTTAATTGATGAACACTCATTTTCACGTAGAGTCACATAAAGTCTGAGCAGTTCATGTAAAATGTAATTATCAACGTTTTAAACCACACTTTCCCCTTGAAAATAAATAAATAAATAAGCATGCCAAAATCTTTTTTGTTCATTAAGAGCCAGATCCAGCAGAAAACATCTGCAGACTTCTAGACCAAGCAAGCCCTGGAAAGCCATGGGTACTGGCTGCACCTCGTGCCAACCCCAAAAATTTGGCTGGTTCAGAAAGACTCAAACAAAACAAAAAAAGCCCTGCAGCTTTACATGTCTGAGAATTGTGGATCTGCGTTAGGTTTATGAATAAAGAAGAGGGGTGAGGAAAAAAAAAAAAAAAAGCTCTTTTAAAAAGGAGAGCCCTGTCTCTCCTGCCCGCCACCATTCCCCGCGCTCGACCGCGCTCCCGCGTCCTCCCCCGGACCCAGAGAGCCAGGAGCAGCGCTGCTGCCCAAGACCCAGCCTTGCCCCGCGCCACTGTGCCCGAAGGGACCGGGGCACCGACTCCTGTGTTTTTCCCCTGGTTTGGCGGTCGAGAAGCGTCGCGCCCCCCGCGACCGGCCGAAGCTGCTGAAGGTTGGGCAGCTGCGCCTGGAAACCTGGAGGCGCCTGGGCTGGCCGGGAGCCATCCCGCCTGGTCGCCCCACGCCGGCGGGGCCGCCGCCGAGGGACAGGCACCGCTCGGGGCCCAGCGTGGTCTCGACGATGGTGGCCAGGAGCCTTGCTGCTCTCCTGCAAGCCAAGAGTCTCTCCCAAGCCGCGGCGAAGGATCGGGCCCTAAAAGCAGCCGTGGATTTCCACCACATGCTTGAACCGCTTCCAAGTCCCAGCTCGAGAAAAAGAGCCTCGGCTGAAGCGGGCATTCAGCGACACAGATTTAGATTTTGGGCTACCCTGAATGTGTACACGCAAACACAACAGGCGAATTTACAGCGTGGATGCCTGCTGAAATAAAGACCAAGGTTAGGAAATAAGTTTAGGACCAGGGCCTTGTCACTGTGGTGGATGAAAATTAAAGAACCTGTTAGGGCAGCTGCCACGTTTTCAGACTTCGGATCGAAACAGTGGGTTATTCTGCCTAGCCTTTCACTAAACTACCCTTTGGGAAAGCAAGAAACCCTCAGTTGATTTAACTCCCCTCTCCTCTTCCTCCCCACTCAGAGGGTCAGGCTACGTTTTAAATCAACGCCCAGCCCAGCTCATCTTGCGTGGCTAGCTGTGTGCAGGGCCAGGGATTTCAAGGCCCATCCGCGCGCTAAAAGACTGAATCAGTACCCTGATGAGCTTTGCACAGAGGCGATCCCAACATTTTGGTTTGCAGTGTTCATTTTTATGGACGCATATTAGCGAAAAACAACAGCTGCAGTTCACTGCTTTGGTTGGAGAGATGGGATCTGTGCAAAGATAGGTGCTTAAGAGCGCGCAGAGGGAACTCCGTATGATGACCATATAACTGCAGACACTTTGCAGGTGTGTATTCACAATATTATTTATATAGTGCCCAAAGTGGATTACATTAATATACAGTGTACATGATTCCTGTATTCAGTAAAGTGGACCCTAAGCTAAATAGTATTGCTAGAGCCTCTCCCATACAATACACAGACCTGTTTAGCTACGTACACAGAATCTCCAACTGCAATTACAGATTTTTTTAATTACAACAAGTTCTTAAAGTCAGAACCTCGTTTATGAGTTGAAATGAGCCAGCTGACATAAAAAAATATCAAACTAAGAAGCTAAAAGACTTGTATTTAAAATGTAGAATAGGTTGGATGTCTTAATGTGAACGTTCACTAAAATAAATCACATATTTTAACAGCATTAGATACAAATAATCACTATATTTATCATTATAACTTTATGTACCTGTTGGATTACTGCTTTCAAAGCCTTAAAAAATGTAATAGTGTCTTTGAATTAAAATGCATTTTCTTTATGCTAAATCTGTGAAGGTGCTCTTGTGGGAAACACTGCATTCTACATGAATTTTTTACTAAGAAAAAAACCTTACACGACTTCAGAAAAAGCAACCAAATGGCAAAAATCCCAACTTTGTCCATTCATTCTTTGATTCCGTATTTGCCGTAATGAAATTCTATGAAAATGTTGCCAGAAATAAAGTTAATCTATGTAAGGACTTTTTCATCTTTCCTTAAAACTAAGGAGTAAGTAGCTTTAAATTCTATCTAATCTGATGCACAGCTCGCTATAAAGATGGGATCTTTGCCATTTTTTGCCCTTCTGTAACTTTGAAGGAGAAAAAGATTTGAAAGCAACAAAAACGCCTTGACACACTAAATTCTGGCTAAGGAACACCTCAGTGAGACACCCAGACAACGCCTCACAAATCGAAACAGCAGCAGGAGTAACGTCTGTAAACACAGAATTAAGAAGCCAATGTTTTCTGTGCAATTAAAAAAGTGTTTTAAAAGGCATCTGTCGATTCTGTGGTATGGCTCTGAAATCCATAAATAACTAAATCAATAAATAAAGCCACCCTCTCCTAAAAAAAAAAAGATTCCTGAGATAGCTTTGGAAAGTAAAAGTTGGAGAGCTTGTTGCCTGCAGCTAATGTGATAACCAGACTCCAAAGTCAGAAAGAGCAAAAGATCTCCCTTTCTTTAGAAAGAAAAAAAAAAAAATCTGAAAAAGGTACACAATTAGTTAGCTTTGCAGTGATTAATTCAACAACTGCAAAGCCAAAAACAACTTTAGGCACTTAACCATGAAACTGTCAGTTCTCTTTGCTTGACGATAAAGCATCCAAAAAGTAAACATTAACTTCTGTGTTTTTTCTACATGTGTATTCCATCATGAAAAGATGATAACCAAAGAATTACTAAGCAAGCTCTGCAGAGGCCTTTTATACCTTATTCCCCATTGCACCGAGGTGAGATGTTCCTCAGTTCCCTTCCTCTCCCTCACTGTCAGCTCTAATAAGGCACTTCAGGCCGCATACTAAAACTTGACAGAACAGACTGAAAACCATAAAGCCTCTTCCCAAGGAAACAAAGCGCTCCTCACAGTAAGTCAGCTTGGAGAACCAGGGGATCCGCACGCTGGCCAGATCCTTTCCATACCAAGGGGAGAGAAAGCAGCAGCTCTCGCTCATACCAGCTCCCAAGGAAGCAACTGGAAGCTCTGCCCAAGCGAGGAATGCAAACGCATACGCTTCTTCATCTCTGCGGAAAGTATATTTTTAAATAAATTGCAAAATTTAATAAAGAGCGAAAACAAACTTTGAAAGGGCGGGAAGCTGAAGACATCGAATTAAACAAATAAACCAAAAGTATCCATCTGAGCTGTGAATATTTAATTTACGCAGATCCTTCTTTCAAACAAGATACCCCTAAGCATTTTGACTGCTGCTCATAAGCAAACGCGTCCCTCGTAAAATTACAGCGGGAGGGGAGGGTACGGGGCGACTGCAAGCGGCTTGTGCTAGAAGCGTGGCACGAGCAAACCTCTAGGTGCGAGTCAGACTTGCGCCCAGACTTCGCTTCATGCCATTCTCCCTACGTCCGAGCTGCCTCACCAAAGCACGACCGCGCTCACCTCCTGCGCAATAAGCAGTAGGCAGTAAATCCTGTTCAGAGAGCAGACACGTGCCGCCGGTGTTCCCTCAATTTTACCTGTCCCCCACCCCTCACTTCCAGGCTCAAGCCCTCGCTCTGTGACATACTGGGGGGAGAGGGGAATAAATAAACAAAAGTAGTGAAATCCTGTAGCTGGCAAGGCTTTCCTTTCTGAATGGAGAAATTCTTAACTCCGAGCAGCTCCAGACACTGAAGGATTAGATCCTAACTAGGGAAAACACAGGAAAATGGTAATAAATATCGCACGGTAATCCTGGGGAACTTTGGTCCCTGTGTGATTTTTCTATAGAATCCTACAATAAATGGCATTACAACATCCATAATCTCAGCTCATATATCAGGCCTCGCTCTCTACTCTCCTTCTTGCCCTCCTTTCTCTCGTGTAGTACATTTTTTACGAAAAAGTAGAGGTAGTTTTACGCGAAAGTAAAGGCACTCTGGTCCTATTCCTGCGCGAAAACAGCACAGTAGCTCGGTGAAAACTCTTGTGTCCTGCCCCGCGCTGTGCACAGCTAAAGCTGCCGAGTGTGGTTTTTATGGCAGCGCTACTCTGGTAAGGTTTCACCCGAAATTCCTTCTGACAAGACAAAGAAAGTCACAGTCTGCTAGAGAGAAAAAATAAATAAATTGTATTCATATGCAGTAACAGCACTTCATGTCAGAACGGATTTTACAGTATCCTAGCTCTCTTTCTATGCAGCCCTGTGTCTTTGGGGCAATAAATTCTAAAACCCCAAAAAGGTACAGCTTGCATAACCGGGGGTATCCTTTCACCCAGCACAATAAATTCCATAGCTGCCTTTTTCTTTCTCCTTTGACTATTTTTTAAGTTCCTTCCCACTGACATCTAGCCACTGTTCACACCACACTATTGAAATAATAACCTCTAAAAACACAAGCTTTTCAGATTCTTACTTTTGTCCCACTCAGGTAAAATGTTTCGCACCGAAAAGCTCACTGGAGCTAGCAGATCACCTTTAATACAGATTTTCCTACGTGCATCTAGCAATTGAGAAACGACTGAAGAAACAAAGCTGGACAAACCCTTTTTAATGTTCCTTAGATAATGCAGGACCACAGCAAATCTCTAAGGAAAGTTAATCTGAGACTGCTATGAACACCAAATAAATTTGCACCACTGGGATATTTAAGGTCCAATAAATCTTACTTTCCAATGGTTTTAAAACTACAGAAACAGTATTTCAGCTCTAGACCGTGTGCTGTAACAAAACTGTCTACCTAGAAGCTACTGACTCGGACCTGCCATCTGTGAGAAATATTTTCAGAACATACTCGTGTTTGCTGAACTATCAAATTATGAAAATTTTCATTAAGAAAAAAATAAACCCAAAACACACTTAAACACACATACTTAAAAAATCAACCGAACAACTTACTCCCTTTTTCCATTTGCATGATAGCGCTCAAAAAAGTTGGTTAGAAATGCCTCTATTTCTAATTCAAATTCTTATTAGTTTATTCGAAGTGTCCTACAGTCAACACCAAGAAATCAACAATTAATTGCAAAAAAAAAAAAAAAGCAATAAAATCCATTACAGTTCAAAGATGATATGCTTAGCAACAACAAAAGTGCAAACGGTTAACATCAACCTAAAAAAAACACACTACTCTTATTTATCTGATACCCTTTCAAAATACCAACAATTACTAAAAAAATATAGAGAGAGAGAGAGAGAAACATATACATAGTATTCTGAAACTTTTTTCCAGTTTCGTTCTATCAAAAGCACACTTTGTGGACAGAGAAAATCACTGTTTCGTACGGCCTGCCAAAAAAATCCTGATGTACACAGGATGCCACCCCCTTTCTGAGGGCACTGCAGCGCGCTGCCATGGCTAGCAACGTGGTACTGGAGCTCCAGCCACCCCACCACTGTCCACGTGAGCCTTTCAGAGGGTCGCTGGTGAGGGGGAAAAAAGGAAGGTGCAATTCTGAAATCAGTGCTTAGCAAAACGCCTCAGAAGCAGGTGTACTACGCAAACCTACTTTTTAGTTCAGCTCCCCCGCTGGGAGCAAATTGATTTCAGAGTGAAGGGATCGCTGTTCAGGACAACATACCGAACCATGGCCGCTCTGAAGACCACTTTTGCGCCGCGAACTACTGCTTGACCATTGCGCGCAGAGCAGCAAAAAGGCAAATGCAGCATGACAAAATATTGGTACTGCGCTCTGAGTTCACAGAGACTTTTTAAAGTAACACACTCTGTAACAAACTGCAAGAAGGTATAACATTGAAGCTGAAACGCAGTTAGTAAATTCTCCAGCGAGGACCTGATCTTATTCTAGATTAAGTTAACAGAAGCTTTGCCATTTGCAAGTACAGGAATATATCAGGCCCCTAATTGGAGGGTTTTGATCAATCTTTAATCCTATCTAAATTTCTCCCAGGTTTCCATTCAAACTAGGTTAGATTCAGTTTTTATAAAAGTCATTCACCTATACAGACCCCCCCCCCCAAAAAAAAACACCTTCCAAAAAATACTAAACTTTGTTTTCTCACTAAGGAACTTCATGTCGTAAACAACCTAAGCTCAGTGATGCAAAATGGATTCTTGCCTAGATTTGTAAACTTTTCCAGGAGTTGTAATATCCTGCATTTGATGACATCATGAAACTAACCACAAGTAAAAGTTGGTTTTCAATTTGTTCTGCTTTTCCCTCATTAGTCTCTCTGTCAGAAGCAGAATAAGAACCCTCATTAAGTCACATTAAATTCTTTAAACTCATTAAAGGCTCAGAGAAAGAACAATACAAACACTAGTGTTTTTGTAAAAAAAATTATGCAACACAGATGGAATTCAATTTACATGTATTTTTAGAATGTATGCATGTGCATGTAACAGCCAAGGAGACACAGATATATGTGAGATATATAAATGGAGAGAGATAGAGTAACAGAGACAACAAGGCAGAGCATACCTTACATATGACAGAATGATACCTAGATAAAAGTGGATTATGCATGATCATTTCTGACCTGATATAGATGAAGCACATAATGCTTTGTATCCCAAACTGTGACAGAGTTGGAGTCAGAGCCATTCCCTACATTTCTTTTCTATGAGATTTTCAACGACCAGTTCCTTGGGAATTTTTCCCGGAAAGAAGACAACCTCGAGGACTACACGGTCAATAGCAGTCAAGAGGAAATCTAACTTTTTGTCCATAGAATAGTTTGATTGTTATTGCTTTACCTTAACAGAGGAAACAATATTATTTGGTTGTATTTGAGGATACATCTACTCTTCATGCTCTTGGACTTGCAGATGGTGTGTGCATAATTTCAACAGTCTTGGAGAATATCTCTGGGTGTGCAAAGGGTGGATGATCGTTAGAGGATTTATTGTAGTTGAATGACTCAGATACACGTTGTTGATAAATTTTGATCCCCCCCATACGACTAGAAATAGGAGCTCAATGCCACAAAATTATTTATGTTCCTACAGTATGCTCAAACATCCACTACAGGATTAAATTTAATCTATTTAAGTTTTTTTTTTTTTTTCCCCCCCTTATGATACACATAGCATGCAAATAACAGCTTAGCTCTAAAGGAAACTCCTGAAGAACCTGGAAGGAGACTAATCAGATGGCATAAATTTTAGACGTCTGTAGCAGGCCAGTGAAAGAATACAGTGTATACGGTGCATGGGGACCTAAGTTACTGTTTCTTTCCTTCCTACCACTGTGATAGCTGCAATTAGGTGTGGCATTTTTATGGACAGCCCCTAGATGTGAGCACCCCAAGCTTCACGCCAGGACGGTGGCAGCAGACGGCCTCCGCTTCTGGAGTTCTCCTCTCCCACTTGTCCAACAGACTCAGATAGTGTTTTCCTGCAAGGCACGTGGTAAGGCTCATCTGTTTTCACAAGCTTTTGCCTCAAGTATTTATAGCAAGGTTGATTTTATTAGTTTTGCGTGTGTGTGTGTGTGTGTGTGTGTCTCTCCATATCTACAGGTGCAGGAGGAGAAAGTTCGCCAATGATCACCACGCACTGCATTCTGCTTTACGCTGTGTAACCGCGGCTAGGAACTGTCTGATGGGTATACGTGCAATTCATCTACAAATGAGAATGCTAAATAGACTATTTTCAGATTAGGAAGCTGGAATAGGAGGTATCTTTTATTAACTCAATTCATGAAGCAAGTTTTTCTCTGCATAGTAAGTTTTAGCTGATGTTGCACAAACTCACAGCATTTGCTTGAAGATTAGCATATGAGAAAGTTAAAAAGAATCAGACTTCAGCAATACTGAAAACCTTCTACCCCCAAATAAAATTACTTTATTCCAACTGATTTAACTTCCATTAAACTTCAACTTGCACAAAGGAATTTTAGGCAACACTTAGCTTCAGTATCTACTTCAATCTTTTTTTAAAATAAATCAGTTGATAATTTTGTTTTAAACATTATCCCAAAAAAGTCACTGGCACATCCAAAAGCAGTCTGCAAGGTATCTGTCTAGGCAGAGCGTGTTATCTTTCTTTAATTAACTACTACTAACCTTCTCCCTGCTTTTCTTTTCCTGAACTGCCAAGCTGTATGTTTAATTTTTTAAGTTTTAGTATGTGTTTCAGACTTGCAGACTTTGCAAAGTAGGTCAGGAATACCCGAAGGATACACATTTGAAGGCTACAGATAGCAGAACACACCATTTACGGCTTTGTATATACACACACATACACATTCTATATAATATAGATAGATAGATTCAATGATTTAAACACATTACATCTATACTGTATGTTTCAAGAACATTCAGATATTTACACTGTTAGATCACCACTCATTTCAGACCTACACTAGTGCCAGCTGCCAAAAAAAAGTACACAAATCAAAATATGTTACCTTTGTTCAAACAATACTGCTGTTCATTATATAATAGAAACTGTCATGCTTAATCTTCCAGGAACCAAGAACTGGTAAATTCTTGGACCAGAGGTGGTTTGAAATGGTTCGAGGCAAAACTGAAGCATATTGTTTAAGCAAATCTTGCTGAGAAACATAAGCACATTGATGATTTTTAACATCATCTTTTATAGATTTTATTTTCCAGATATATTAGTAAACTAAAAAACTCAAAATACAGACAGACAAACATATCATCATTTTTGATGCTTTTAAAATATATTTTCCCCCCGCATGGTCAGTCGCACTAAATGTAATGGGGGATCTGAAAACGATGCTTAAGACCTGATGCCACGATGAAGTAAAGTGTGCCTGCAAAATTACATGCTGCCTTTGAGAAGAAAATACCCCAAAAATAAAATCGTCCTTTGGAGTTCTCAGTCTTAACTAAATAACCCAGTGCTTATTGCAGGCACTATGTGTTACAGGCTGCAATGTTCATTTTCCATTAGAGCATGAAAAAAAATGCCAAAAGAAGGAGCATTTAAAATTGTATGCCTATAATGTGATACGGAAAAATATTAAAGGCCGAAATACCTGACATTCTTTACAGTTGGAACTTTTTAATCTCGTATTTTAATCTGACAAAACGCTAAATACAAATAAGTACACTTCACCTACTGAAGAAAATCTCTTCCGCAGCGTTACAACTCCCGGGCTGTGTATGTTTTCTAAAACTACAAAGGCAAGTATTTTATAGTTTCATCTTTACCAGCAGAGATGACATGATACTCCACAAGCAGACACAGTCCAACTTACAGACACGCACTCACAGACACACGCAACCCCGCAGAGGCCAGAGCTGCAGCCCTCGCCGAGTCAAAAGTCCCCCTGACGTCAAGGCGTATTTTTCAAGAATGGGAATTGCAGGATCAGGCCCCAGAAGTGCTTATGGAGATGAGATGTTACTTCAACGGACTGAATGGTAGATGACATGGCAAGGTTGAGGCAAGACACGTCTGGGGTTTAAACCCTAGGGAGGATTGTCATTTAAAGTGTTGCCACTGAATTACAGCTCTCCACGTTGGGTGGGGTAACCTCCAACTGGGTGGAGTGTCTCCCCTAAAGGAAGGAAAAACTGGCACAAGCCAACTTGGTCTTTGAAAGATTTCCCTCCTTGCCAACTTGTGAAGTCGTCCTGACGTCAATTTCGTCAAGAAAGTCTATTGCCCAACTCGGTCTTTTTGCTGTAGAAAGTCTGCTCGTGCACAAAAGCCCAGGAGAGGTAGAGACGAAATTAAGCAAATCAGTCAGAAAGCTCGAAAAAGAGAGAGAGTTTAAAAAAAAAAAAAAAAAGACTCCCACTGGATTTTTTTAAGTTTAATTGATAAATAAATCCTTTTTTTGGTGTTTTTTGGTTTCCAATATCAGCTTAATACAAACAGTTACCTATCGCTAGAGGCAATTACTAAACACACTTTAAAACCTGGTTTAGTTTTAAAATAGGGGGTGGAGGGAGCACAGAAAGTGAACGCTCTGCAAGATAGGATCTCCCCTGTCTTCTGCAACGGACGACAAATATCTTCCCAATCCGCTTCACTAACAGGTGTAAAACGTTCCCATATTAGCAAAATTTTCACTGAATTGCCACCAAAAGTATGTTTCACATGTTAATCCTCTCTAAATTAAAACAAATTGCCTCTCCAAAAGAAGGCTTGGGGTGCTGGGTGAGGGCAGAGGGACGCAGAGGGGCTGGGGGGGGGAGAGGGGAATCAAACCAAAAAGAAAAAGGATAAAGCATCTCAAAATGCCCATGGGTGGGGGTGGGAGGGGGGGAAGGAAATCAGAAAACAGTTTAAGTTACCGTAACCTGAAATGCACCAGCCATCACAAAGAGCAATTGGAGAAATCCAGCAGAGCTCAGCAGGAAAGATTTTTAATAACAGATTGAAAAACAAGAATAAAAATAACTGCATCAACAGGGCCTTTCTTCCTCAGGCCACAAGCCCGTTTTTACTTGAATTTTAAAAAAATGGCAGTTTGGCCACTAAAACCAATCCAGAACATTATTAAAAGTTAAAAGCTACCAATTACTTCTGTCTGTTCTTTTAAAGTAAAGTTTGGCATTACGTCAGTTGGTTTAAAGAAAACAAAAAAGAGAGAGAGAAAGAAGCAGAGAAAGTTTCCTGCTTGTATAAATTAAACCACCAGGGAAGGTGTCTAGCCACTTGTAAAGCATTTATTACAGGTTTTTAAAGGGCTAGTAACATTTTAAAAATTAAATATTTTAAAACAAATGTACGGGAAAAAAAGTCAATCTAAGCTTGGAAAAAAAAGACTAACGAGAAATTATACCTGCGTGAATTGCAGCTACGAAAGTAAAAATGGTTATCAGGACTAAACTTTGCAATTCAAAATAATTCTATTTGCAAGGCAGAAATAATTCTATTTTATTTTTCAGATTCATCCCCTATGAGCACGGAGAAAGCTCCACAGAATTTTACGGGACGGAAGCAACTGGCTGCTTCAGCCATGTCCTACAGAAGTGCCATTTACCGCAGCTATGGAATTCAGTGAAGAATATTATCTCTATAGATTTTTTTACATCCAAGTATAGAGTTCCGCAGCAGGAGTAAAATTCCTTAGTTAATGTGACAGAATCATAATAAAAATCACTGATAGCAAGATTAGCATTTTTCATTAAATTTTATGCCATTTCCCACTGGTGGTGTTATTATTAAATTGTAAAGAACCACTTTAAAGATACTAGAAAATAAGAAACCATTAGCACAGAACATGAATAAAACATAGATGGCTATTAAACAAAGTTTCTTACACACAGCTATGCCAGTTCACCTAAATCACAGTCTTCTAAAACCCGTGATCAAAATCAGAGCCTCCGCTGACGCCGCACTGCACATCAAGTGGAGTGGTGCTCAGTTGTGCAATGCTTTTGGGATGTGACAAAATGTCCACTAGGGACTAAATTGAGACCATCGTATGTATTCTCCCATTGCTCCGCGTTTAATTTGAGCCTTGGTCTGCATGACAAAAAGTCAGAATATTATGCCATCGGTTCTCCCCCCCCCTCGCCGCCGCCCTTCACCTCTGCCCAAGCATCATTTCTTATGTTCTGGGCACGTCCACGCAAGTGGCTGAGCAGCTCAATTCGGGTAGGCCCTTTATTGATTAAGTGCAAAACAACATCGAGAAGTGAATAATAAGCATAATTTAAAAAATGTAGTTACATGCCTTTCCCTTGTCAACATTTACTATTTAATGGTGTAATTGTACTTCAGTTCTTCATATCATCTGATATAATTCTTTATGTGTATATCGTGTGTTTTTTTTTAATTAGCAAACACACAATTCGAAAAAAGCAAAGCCTAGAAAGTTTCTATCTATAATAAAAATAGCCTTAAAGTAATCAAATATTCTCTCTTTGGGTGCAGGCTTATCTGTTAAAAGTCAAACGAGAACTTCATTGGCACAGGAGATGAAAAAGAACTCCATAATTCATGACAGTACCAAGAAAAAGTTCTTCTTCTCCAGGAGGACTGGAAAGGGCACTTTTATTTATCTTCTGGACAGACAAAAATAGTAGAACCTAGACCAGATATGCTGTAATTAATGTATCCAAAGGTCAACAGGCAATGGTATTTATACAATAGATGGGTGCAGACTTTGCTAGTTTTAGTATTAATCATCAGTATTTGAAAATAGCATTGTTTTCTTACTATGTAAGAACTTTAGGAAGTTTCAGGAAAAAAATGAAAAAAAAGGTTTTCTTTTTTTTTTTTTTTTACCTGCTTGCTATTATTTTTAACCAATTACATTTTAACTCGTGAGGTGTAATATTTGGGACAAAAATGCCTGAGTTTACAGTTGTCCAAGACTGCCAAAAACAGACCCAGACTACCTCACCAGTTGTGTTGAGGAAACTAAATTAAGCAAGGGCAAACACCAACTGGAAAGTTGTCAGTTTACTGAATGAATGGCTTCATTTTACACACCAGTTAGAATATCTTAATCAGAATATATTTCTGTTCAAGGCCAATACTTTTATTACCAGGTGGCAGTTTGTTTTAACTGAAACTGTATTAAAAACGTAATTTATTTCCACTTTACTTTCACCTAACAAAAAGGGTTGTCAGAGTCCCAGCTTGTCATGTTCAAAAATATTTAACCATAAACTTTCTCACAATGTTATATTTGGTGTTACCCACAAACCTTTATTAAAGCGATACTGCCAGTGTGGCTGCAGTTAAGATCTGAGAAGGTTTCTATTAAGATTATTACATTAAAATATTGTCAAGAGTTTATAAGAGACGTAAATATTCATATATACACACCACACCCCCCAAACTCAGGAGGAAAGTTCCACATAAAAAGAAAGATTTAAATACATACCCAAAGTTAGCTGTTTGTAATTAAAATTATTTTTTTCCTAAACATCTTTGCTAATTTTTTAACTCTTTCACACTGTGATGTAAAACAGTTTTGTTTCAAAGCAACTGCCTGATAAAGTGCTAAAAGAGGTAACTTGCATTAACAGAAAGTAATTAGTTATTGTTTGCACAATGCTTTGAAAATATAAAACGCTATGTGTCAACGAGTATTAAAATGTGATTGAAACAGAGATTTAACAAGCAACCATTGCATCTCACAGACACGCCAGTCCACACACAGGAATTAGTACTATGCTGTTATTAATGCACAATCACTATTTGTGAATAACAATACTCTTCACACGCAAGCCAGAGTACACATGACAAAAGTGTGTACTATGAAAGCTTACTACGAACGATACCTAACACATGATAGAAAAATAATCCTACTCAGGATTCATAAAATAATAATAATTTTACTCGATCACTGATAAAGACATAAAGCAACCTACAACACTATGCCATAAATTATGCTACAAATAGGTTAAAAATATAAGAGGATAACTCAGCTGCATCGTAAGTGTTTGATGCTCAAAGAAATCTCAGATCTCTAAGGTTGCCATTTACATTTGTTTTCCTTTATTGACAGTACCATGAAATAAAGAAAAAATAAAGCCATATTCTCATATGCAAAAATTGCCCAATATTATTTAGAGTCTATGTTAGAGGATCACAAGCAAAACATGTAAACTTAAAAGCTGACGCGACTTTGCCCTTTACTTACTTTGTTGTGACTACCTAAGTGCAAAGTTTCAGAGAGAGAAAAGTTATTATACGCAACAAAAAAAGTGACAAGCACACAGAACAGGGTGGATTATGAACTGCCTGCTGTTCTCACATCTGAATTCGCTTGGTCTTAAAACGTGAAGCAGAACTCTGTTGTCACAAACAGTTGGAGGATTAGCTTGCATGTAGGCACGGATGCACTACTGAACTATAACGTTATTGATTTTATGTGGCAAATCTCAAACAGGTATGCGTTTTTCAAGAGCAAAAAAGAAAAAAGTCTTTCCTTCGCTCTCTCTCTCTCTCCAGAGAGCTGTTCCACTTGTTCGGCTTGACCACGTTATTAACAAACTTTCATTCAGTGGTTAAAGAAGGAAAAAAAAAATCTTTCAAAGTGTTGATATCATTTCCAGACAGTCTTGTCAGCATCACAATTTACAGGAAATAGTTGATGTTCTCAAACAAACCCTGTATTTACTCATAGACCCAGAGTACTTTAAAAAAATCATCCTCACTCTTCTGGAGGGTTTTTTTTAAATGTCACTCTGGTGGAATATCTGAGAGCGCTGTCTAACCTCATGCACATATTGTGAACTTGAGGAAAACACAAACTGCAGTTCAGAAGACTACTGTAACTTTTATTCTCATTTTGTCCACGTCAGGAACTGGCTCTTACCACTACTTTCCTTTGCTGCCCCTTGCATTTTTAACTCTGGCAGTCTTTTCTAAATGTTCAACTTTTCCTAAAACCAACAGGAAAGTAACATGATGCCACCAACATCCATAGGATTCAACTGCGCAGCTGAAGAAGACTGCCTGAATGGCAAAGAGTTTGATGGTTCCTTTAGAGACTTACTGAACTTGATTAAATAAAAGCAGAAGCATATTAAATTATTGTTTGTTTCAATCAACCTTCCAGACGCGCTATGTGCTGGAAAAGCGGTAAAGGCAGCATGGTCCGCACCTCAAATAGCTAATGCTCTTTTTAATAGAAAATATTTCCCTCTCAGCCTCTCTGGATTTGTCCCTCGGTTCACAAAGTCGCCGGAGCTGCCCCTGCTCCAGCCCTGCCAGGCAAGGTACTCGCACTTGTGGAGGAGGCAGTGATGGAAGAAGAAGTCTCCCCACTTCAACTCATCACTTCTCCCCACAGCGTAGTCAGTGCACTGGGGAAATTTATCATTTGCAGGTAGAAAATATAATTGATTAAACACTACACACACACACACACACACACACACACAAGCCCTAGCGGGTCGCATTAAACCCCGTGCAGCAGTGCCGGGATGTGGAGGCGCACTGGAGGGGGGCAGAGAAGCAACCCCCCCCCCCCCAAACGTCAAACTCCCCGTGCCCGGCGCCGCTCCCGGCCCAGCGCAGCTCGGCAGCGGCGCGGCCGCGTCCTGCCCCGCGGCCCGGCCCGGCCCGGCCCCGCGCAGCTCCCCGCGGCCGCGCACGGCCCCGCGCATCCATCCACGCATCCCCAGCGCGGCCCTCGTCCTCCCCACGCGGGCTGCCTCACCTCCATTCATTCCGCCCTCCCGCAAAACAAACACACAGAGAAATAAATAACGGCAGACACCAAAAAAAACAAAACAAAACAGAACAAAAACAAAAAACCCACCACCTCTCAGCTAGATCCCAAGCGGGAGGCACCAGCAACGGGGGCAGGAAAAAAAAGTGAGGAGCTCCACAAAGTTGTGGCAGGCAGGGCAGAGCTGAGCGTGGGGACTCAGCCCTGAGAGCGGAGCTTTGCCTTTAAGAGGGAAAAGTTTTACGTCTCGCTGTGCTCTGATTTCAAAAAAAAAAAAAAAGAAAGAAACAAAACAAAACAAAAATCACCACCACCATGTCGCCTTTTCCCCTGGTGTGACCGGGAGGGACCCCGAGCCCCCCTCCCGGCTCAGCACAGCTCCGCACCCAGCCTGCCCCGGTGAATCCCCGGGCAAGGAGGAGGAAAGGGGGAGGGAGACACACACACACAAAAAAAAAAAAAAAAGTTTTTCCCAAACTTACTACTCTTCATGATGGTGTCTCTGTGCCCCGCTTGTCATGATCCCCATTAAAACTTCCAGCAGCGGCAGGAGCGGCAGGACTGTGCGACTGCAGCTCGTCGGATGCAAACCCTCTTTGCTCGTCTTCTACTTCCACCCCCCGCGTCTCCCTCCCCTCCCCCCGGAGCGCCCCGGTGCCGGGGAAGCTGCAGCGGCCGCGGAGATAAGGCGCGCAGAGGCGCGGAGGGGAGGGCAGAGCCCGCACCAGCCCGCGGCCGCCGCCGCCGCTCCCCTCCCCGCCTCCGGGGCAGGGGGCTGCTCCCCCTGCCCGCCGCCGCCGCCGCCGCTGAACTTGACCCTCCCGACTCCGGCGGGGCTACCGCGGTTTTGAAGTCGCCAATTGCCAGCCATCACACATGGCTTTGACCCCCCGACGGAGAGGGGGCGCGGGGGGGGGGGGGGGGATGCACCGAAAACAGCCTGTGAAATCCGAGAAGCCCCCGCTCCCCTGTGATTTTTTTTTTTCTCCCCCTCCACCACCCTCCGCTTTTGTGTGTTTTTTTGTTTGTTTGTTTGTTGGTTGGTTGGTTGGGTTGGGGGGGAGGGGGTGCGCCCATGCTCACCCTCCCCCCCCGCCGGCACACGCAGCAGCGCCGCCGCGGGCGCCGCGCCCCCGCCCCGCGCAGCGCCCCCCCCCCCGCCGCCGCCGCCGCCGCCGCCGCCGCCGCCGCCGCCGCGCCGCCCCCTCCCGGCCCGCCGGCCGCGGCGCCCTCCCCGCCGCCGGGCCGCCCCCGCCCGCGCCCCCCCGCGCTTTACCTGTTGATTAACCGGCAGCGGCAGCCCCGGCAGCCTGGAAGATGGTGGAGCCGCGGCGTGAGCCATGAACCGTCCTCCTGCTGCCGGCGGAGTTGGCCGCGGAGGGGGCGCGGGGGCGGGGAGGGGGGCGAGGGCAGCGAGCGGGGCCGCGGCGCTGCCGCCGTCCGCGCTCTGCCCCGCGGCGGCGGGCGGCGGGGGGGGGGGGGTGAGGGTTGGGGAAGGGGCGGCGGGGGGCGCGGGGCCGGCGGCGCGGCAGCCCCCGCCGGCGGCGGGCGCGGAGGCGGCCTGCGAGGCGCGGGGCGATCGGCGCTTTATCAGAAATGTTATCGCTTGTCAGGACCTCCGTCTCCCCGCATTACGTCAGTTTCAAGACACCAACACTATTAATATCAAAGGAGCCTTCGCGGAGGAAAAAGCGCCACCCCAGACGGAGCGCCCTTAAAGAGACAGCGCAGGCGGCCCCGCCGCGCGGCCCGCGCCGCCCCCCGCCGCCCGCCTCCGCCCGCCGCGCCGCGCCGCGGCCTCCGCCGCCGCCGCCGCCGCCGGGGGCACATGCCCGCGCGGGCGGCCCGCGCTGGCGGCCCGGGGCACGCGGCCCTGCCGGCGGCCCGGCTCGGCCCGGCCCGGCCCGGCCCCCGCGGGCTGGGCGCAGGCAGGCGGCCCCGCGGCCTCGCCGCGCCGCGCAAGGAGCGGCGGGGGGCGCCCCGCGCTTCCCCGGGGCGGCGGAGGAGGGCAGGGGTGGGGAGCGCGGCGCTGGGGACTTTTTCGAAGTTGCTAAAAAAATAAAAAATAAATTAAAAAAAGAAAAATGCACCGGAGGTCACGGCGGCAGCATCCTGGCTGCAGGCAGCCGGCTCGCGGCTGGGACGCGGCCAGGCCTCCCCGGGAGATTTTCCTGCCGAGCATTATTAATTGTATTGATTACTATTGTGCGGAATTAAAAGAGAGACTACCTATGCGCGGCGCAAAAACAGCCCCCTCCCTTCAAAGGCCGCTGTTCCAAACCGAGGGCAGAAGATTCACAGGGAAATCTAGATTCCGTGTAATCTGTTTGGTGGTTTTTTTTTTTTTTGTCCCTGCGCTCCGCACGTGTGTTTAGGCAGATGTGCAGATAGATATCTACTTTCCAAATTTCCGAATGAATATTCACCATTATTCCTTCTCTTTCATACCAATCACCCGTCAGTCTGGAGCTTCTTTAGAGAAAATTCCCAAAACTTTTCTCTCTGTGCAGAACCCCCTCAGTTCGAAATACTCCAGTTTCTCCCGTGCTGCAAATTGCCAGAAGCCTGTATGTTAATGTAAGAAAACTCTCTAAGGAGAAGCAGTACATAAAAGGTTCCTGTGAAAGGGTTTTAAATCCCAAATATAGTAGGCGCTAAAAACTATGTAAACATTTGTTGGGCTTTTGGACACAATTTTTCTGCAGTTAGGTGACTTTATATGGCAAGTTTTTCCTCCCATGCAAGTCATTTTAAGCTAATTTCCCATTAAAAAAGATGCAATTTTGGTTTCTTGCAACTAATAACACATTATTCAAGTGAGAAGCTGAAAAAGAGTTAAATCATTAAAATATTAGTTAGAGCTGAAGTTACTTCCCTCTAAATGTTTAAAATAACACAACGTCTTCCTTACAATTTTATTCTCAGCATTATAGTGGACTATAAAGCATAACATTTTCAGATATACTGACTGATGCAAATTAAGCTCTACTGTAAAATATATGATTTTTTCAGCTCTATCTACAAACTTGTACATTCTTCATACAGGTTTAGTATAATCTACTGGCAGATTTGTAAAGTAATTGCTCATGTAAATCACCTGGTAACACATTTCCCCCTTAAGTCCTTTTGTAGGATTGTCTGATAAAACACTGTATGAATAGAAAAGTAATAATTTACAGACAAGAGGTGAACTTGTCATGTTGAAAATGGTAGGTAAAATACAGGTCCACGTGAAGCACACAGTGTGATCCCTGAAAACAGGAGCAGAAAGCTGACATATTATGTGTGGGACTTTCTGCACACCCTTTAGCAGAGAAACAATTCAGAGCAGGGATGATGTTTATAAATGGGATATCAAGAAAAACAGTGTCAGCATTGAAGGTCTATTACAATATCTACCTGGACACTTTAGTGCCCGGGCCATATTCTGCAGCACATCACTACTGCGCACACAGAGGCTGTTTCCTGACTTCCCTACACCTTTGCTTTTTCTCAAACTACAAATGTCAGAGCTGAGTTAGAGTCAAAAAGGCTTCCACAAATCTTAGTGAATTTACCTTTCTGAAAAGTAAATATTTTGTCCCAGTCACTCTAACTTGAATTTAGATTTTCTTACCATTAGTGAATATGTCAGACTGGAGTGACTGTTCACTTGGCAGATCTGTCTTCCGTATTAAGGGTTAAAATCAGCAGGTATTTTGTCTGATGACTTGGCTAAGCATCTTACAAGAAGGGCTTGAATGGAAAATATTTAAACAAGGGTTATTCCCCTTTGCTTCTCTCTGCTCTAGTGAGACTTATTAATGTCTTTTTATTTTAAAACAGGAAATGATGCCCCCTACACCTTAAATCCTAGCCAGTTCACATGTGCGAATGCAGCTTTCCCACATTTTATTCACATTATGACAAATAAAACATGAAGAAGATCGGTAACAATGAAAGTGTAGGTCTCAACACGTGCAAACCTTGATAATAAACACACCTTTTTCACCTGCAGAACAGTAAGAGATACGTATTTTTATAAGACGTAAGCCTCTCTGTGCATGTGCTTTTAAAATGAAACCACAACAGCAGTTCATAAACTAAGATTTGAAAGGCAAAAAGTGTCTTCATAATTTCAGATATACAACTCTAATGAAATGCTGTATCTCTCAGAAAAAAGTATGTTATAGTATCTTTGTAAAAAAAAATACTTGCCTGATACGTTCTGCATTTCAAGTTAAAATAAAGCAGATCAAGAAGACGTCAATATCAATCTGTTTATATTCACCACAAAAGAGCTGTAGAGAACTTAATAAAGGCAAAAATATTTTCATAAACTTTTTCAGGCAAATTATTTATTTATGAAATAATTTACAAAGAAAATTTTTACCTCATGTCTTAGATACATTGCATATGCTTATGATTGACACAATATGTTCAGGCTCAAAGGCCCATATAGCCCTTTTTCTTTTTATTTTTTTTTCTTTTTTTTTATCCTAGCAGGAATATTTCAAAACAACCAACTAATTCATGAAGTCATACCGTAATTGTGTGACAGTTGTTTCTAATATAGAAAAATAAGTTATGTATATTGTTTTCATTCAAATATTTGTTGATTTGTTGTTAGAATTCTTTGACGTTGACATGCCACAAATTGCGTTAGGAGAAATATTGAAGATTCGTTTTCATTTATTATCTTCTGCTGTCAAACATTTGCAAAACCACTTAAAGCAAGTTTTATTTCACTTTATTTGAAACTCAGATCCTGCATGATAGTAGGTGGTTGTTGAAATAACAAGTCCAGCTTTCTGGAAGAGATAAGAACTGAGGAAAAGAAGAAAAATCAGGAAAGCAAGAAAATAAAGAGAGAGAGCTGCTTTCACAGAAAGCCATGAACAGAGTAACTTCTAAATAATCCTCCATTTTTTTACACTCAAGCACATTCTCCATCGAGGCAGAATAGAAAGGCCAGTCATAGTTGCTTCTTGAAGGAAAACAGTATAACAGTCATTGTTTATCAAGATGACATAACATGCCATTTATGCCTTTATTGTTTAATGCAGTTTCTCTTTTCTTGTAGTTTACTCAGTGTAGATACAAAGAGGGATTAACAGTTAAGCACAAGCATACTTGTTTTACAATTTCAGCCTTTTAGTGCAAAACTTACTTACTTAAAGTACTAGAGCCTATAATCGCAATGATTTTACCTGATGGAACATGCATTTCAGAAATATAATCCAACTGTTTACCCTAACACGTCATAAATTGCAATTCTTTACAAAAACCTCTGAGATTGACATCCATTGCTCTTAAATGCCTGCTGCTTTAGCACACATCATCAAGAAAGTATTTCTTCTGTATTATTCTCCCTCCAGTTGGTAGTATATCACATGAATTCTAAAGACCATTTTCTTTTACTGTCTTCAATAATGAGCATTTTGAGGAGCATTTACTTATGTGTCTGAGGCACTCCAGTGTGAGTTTCTTGGGAATATAAACACGGCAACTTACAGAATTTCTGCAGACCCACTTCTTTCCCTTGCACAACTTTTGTCCCATGAAATCACCAGGAAACTTTTGTTCCCTTTCCTACGCACTGCACAGAGTCAGGTTTCTAACCTTCAGGTTGTGCGCCAGAGGCAAAGGCAAAAGCTACCACTGATTTTAAAGGGAAGGAGACCGGGGACCCTAATGATGTGATTGAAACGTCTCTGAAAAGAGATTATGCGTCGTGATAGACAGGGCAGCCCGGAGAACAGCCAATGAAACAGCATGCAACAGAAGAGCGAATACCATGGCATGATCCCAGATTCAACAGATGTTTTCTAGGGGGATTGGATATCTGGTAATGGGAAAAGGAACCTTTCTCTTCTGTGTCACCGTTTTTCACACAGGCCGGTAGTGATGGAAAGTCAGTAATATCTAACGCTTGCTTGGTAGCTTTCTCCACTGCACAGTAGGGAAATGTCCCCCTCACGCTACCCCGCCGCAGTCGTCCTCAATTCCCCAGCGCCCTGGCACAAAGGCCTTGCACTGAGGTGCCTGGGATCCCAGCTCCCTTCTCCGCGTACACCGTCTCCCGGTGAGGGAGGAGGAACATCGATCGGGCACAGGCTGCGTTTGCTAATGGTGTGCCTGCAGATAGTTACATAACGTTGGCAGCCGCAGAAGACAATTTATCACTTTACACTATCGTAAAATCTACTAGAAAATTAAACATGCTAAAACACCAGGCTCCCCGAAATCATTTACATGCAGGAATCCACATAATTGTATAGATTTTGATCTTAAAAACGCTATACAAAAGGCATTCCTCCAAAGCTCTGAAAAACCTCACATGCACATACATATACATATGGAGTAATATATAATGAGTCTCTCCTAACAAATATCAATAAAAGAGGTGGCGGTGCTCCTTCCCACATTTCCACCACAAGTACAGCAAATCAAAGCAATCGGAGCCCCCTGCCCTGTCATCACCCACTACCAGACAGAGCCGCTACCTCTCACTGCCTCCGCTCCGCAGTCACGTTCCCTCCAGGAGTTCCAGCATTTCTGGGAAGGTTAATTTGGACCAGTTCAAAGCACATTGATGCCAATGGAAAAAGCTATAAATGAGTTTAGTAAACTTTATATTAGGTCCTATATGCAAATATTTTTCATGCTCGTTGCTAAGGTTCATTGCTATGAAATTGCAGTGCTGTTCTGGACGTAACAATATTAAGTTTCACTACAATATCTTCTCATTTAAAGCAACAATTCCATATAATCAAGGTGTGTGGCTGAGGAGTTTTTTTTTTTTCCCCTCCCGGATAATAAAATCAGAGTTTTATTTCTTTTGATTATCTGTAAATAGTTTTGTTTTTCTTTTCCATTTATGACTTCTGACTGTGTTCGTATCTTTTCTTTTTTTTAATGTGACAGAGTACAAGCAACATGTTTTTATTGCAGAAAAAGATTTATTTACATAGCTCATGATGTGAGGTCTCAAATTAAGTTTAGGAAAAGGAAGAATCTTTCAAATCTAGACATACATATTTCACTTTGCAAAAAAGTGCTCTCTCCATTCCACGATGAATGCCAGCACTCTTCCTACAATATACAGCACAAGAGATACAATATGCACTATTGGGAATCTCAGATACACAATGCCTTGGTAAAATTGCCATGACACTGTCACTATTTCCCATTGCAAGTGTTAGGAAAGTCACACAGTAAAGGTAAACAGGGTAAACAGGTAACAAATAGTCTTTCTTTGGTGGCCTCCACCAGCCTCCTGTGAAGCACTTTCACGCACACAGAGACATCCAAATGACTATATTCATCCAAGCTAACCAATTTAACTAACTTTTAAAAGCATGCAATGCTTTGTGTAAGGAAGGCCTTTACCTTAATCCTGCCTTATTCTCTGTATCATGAACAATTCCATCTTGCATAGAGATGGTTTGATAAACCCATACGCCAGATATGATTACTGATAGGCAGAAATTTGCCTCCCGTCAGCTCGTCGGCTTGAACAGGGTGATTTTTAGAGAAAAGGGAAGAAAGGCCAGTATGTTGCTGCATTTGGACACTTTATTATTCTCTAGTAGTCTATACGACTCCTAAAATGTGCTCCAGATCTGACGCAACTCCAAGGAGCTTTCTAATCTGAGAAGCGCACTCTGGCCCTCGTTCTGTCTGGCTTCTGCATCTGAATAAACCCAGGCCCAGAAGTCTGAAATTTAAATCAGTGTTTGATACCTCTTACAGTGCTTGGTCTTTGGAAACAGGTAGCTTAACAAGAATGCCACCTTGGTTAACGCTATGGCCTGCTGACATTGAGGTCGATATAAACTGCATCCTTCACTCGTGAAATAGGAGTGCCATTGTCTCTGTCGAAAAACATGAAACAACTCTAGTCATCCTTTAAATTTATTCAAGACCTTAATCTTCCTCAATGGTTTTCAGTCTTGAAAGAGGATATCTTTAGAAATAGTAATTCCTTTCTGGGAAAGAGCACATCAACCTGCAGAACTGGCAGCAACCTTTAGGTCACTCCATTCTGCTCCCTCCCTTCGAAACCTCATTTCTATCCATACCTCTAGCTCTTCATGACCTAGATTACATATCCATACGCAAGCTTTTACTGAGCACAGGGTGAATCAGGCAAAAATAATGCTGATGGATCAGCATTCGTTTATACTTGGGATCTTGATGTGGTGAAGTGCAGATCATGACCCAGAAAACATATGTGTCCTTGTCTACTTCTGCACTTGGACAAACTGATGTCTCAGAGGGCCAAAAACATTTTCATGCCTTCAAATTTGTCTTCCTCCTACCTGACTCCACTGCTGTTACTTTCCTTCAGAATTCACATAAAATGGACGGCTACCCTAAAATATTTGTGTGTTAGACTTCTTATTTAACAGTGGCCTGAAATGCCCTTAGTAGGCTGATGAAAAACCTGGATAGTTTTGGCAGTTTGGGCAATTTTTCAATATATATCATGTTTTTCTTTTTTTTCCTCCCTCCACTAAGAGCTAGCGTAAACAGAACTTAAAAAAAAAAAAAAGAGGAGGAGGAATCATTTCAAACTAAGGATCTTGTCCCTCTCCAATCCCTTCCCTTACAGACATATTGAACTGAGGACCATTAGCTATTTTTAAATAAAGGAAAGAAAGCTATGTACTAAATTATGACCAATATATTAAAGAGTTACTCATCTACTGACTTGCAAACAGAACATTTGAAATAAATACCTTTATGGTTATGGAAAGGAGCACCTTTTCAAGTGACTGATGTTTAAGGTATGGATAGAAAATAACCTGGACTATTTAGAAATCAAAAAAATCAAATGAAGTTTAAGGAATTTGGAAGATATATTTGAGAAAGGTCTATGTAACCTTCATGAGCCCTTAGTCACAGAAGTCAGAGTGGCTGGCATATTGGGATGCATCCCTGGAGGTAGTTGTACCGGAGCCCTATTTCTCCTTGTCAAGAGCTAGAGGCAGTCCAACTAGCGATTGAGAGATGCAGTGAGCAAGCTGCATACAGTGATGCAAATTCAGATACGCAAATTCGGTCCATTGACAAGGGACTCTTATTTTTTGATAAATAAAGGTGACGCAACACATAGAATGAGTCCAGACCAGTGATGGGGTGTGCATTCTCAAGAGCAGGGTGGAGAAGCAAGGGTAACATCCTGAAAAGTGTAGAAAAACAATTTTAGGGGGAATTCTGCATGTTACTTTTGGATGTGATTTTTTTTTGCAGGCCTAGCTAGGGATGCGAATCAAAAGAAGGGACCCGAATATGAAACTGGAAGTGACTGCCTGACATAAGCAATGAAGGGCAGCTTTTAGGGGGATCTGGACACCTAAGCTGCTAATTATGACAAGCAGCCAGACAGTAGTAGAAAAAAGGATGCAATAGGTTATGTGGCACTTCTCCTATGGCAAACTTCAAGCAGTAGTCATTCAGCCTCTGTAAGGGATACGTTTTAACACTATCTGTATAGAGGAGAAAGTTCTTTTTCTCCTCCTTACTTCCATCATGCCATTATTGGAGATATGTAAGTGCTTGTTAGAAGCAAAAAAGAACTACCTGGGAAGGGCTCATGCATAGCAAATTTGTTTTCCCCCTTCCCCATCAACTCTGTAATTACAACCATTTAGACAAAGCTGGTTTTCCCAGTAGGACTGGCTGAAAGTGCACTTCATTTACATGGCCTAATTGGGCTTTTTTGGGCAAGGTTTTTCTGTACGTCGACACTAGGACTAGCTACTTAACATTGAAAAATGCATTATTGTGGTATTGAAGTTAACAATTTCATTACTTTGAAGTTGGGAAATCCAGAAGCAAGGTGTTTTCTTTAACATCAGTGTTTCTGTAAGTATGCATATGCATAAGAAAAATATTGGCAATTGTATTGACCCTAAACTGTTAAGACTCTGCAAATTAAATAGGCAGTCATTTTATTCTTTCTCTATGAAGGAAATAAAATAGAATTTAGATATTTATACAGATGTATCTGCTATTACATGAAAGGCTGGATTTATAGTTTAGTGACCTTCAGGTATTAGTGCAGTGAGCAGATCAGCTGACTTGCAAAGACCTACTAGAGAAACAATTTAGGAAAAAAAAAGCTTCCTTTCTATTCTGCTATTTATATTATGTAAGAGTTGGTTATTTTTATCTTTCTATTTTGTTTGTAACTATCTTGTCTCACTCAGCAAGACACCCCGTTCATGAATATGAATCTTATAACCTTTTGTAAGCCGAGTGCGCAGGTTTAGTTTCAGGACCTTCCATATTGTGTATGTATGTCCTCTACAATCAGAGAGGTTTTACACAGTCATCAGTGCAATCTCAAGCCATGTCTAGAAAGAAAATTTACATAAAGATTTCATCAGGCCTTAGTGTAGACAAGATTTCTGCAGCTGAACCTGTTTTCCAGCATGTTTAATTACCGCAGTAATTAGAACATGAGGGCTCAAATCCACAAAGATATTTGGGTCCCTAATTCTCATTAATTCCAATTGAGAGATGGCAGTTACTTCCCTTTCTGGACAGAGAAGACATAGAAACCTCAAGAATCTTATCTCTTCTAAAACTCCCAGATAAATATTGCTATCCACTTCTTCAGAGCAACAGGAGTTTTATTTTAACTCCTGATGAAAGTATATCTTCAGTAGTGGAAATAATTTGATAGCAGTGCAGGCTGCATTCCTCTCTCCTCTCCTTTCCACCCATCTAGCCTTTCCAAATTGCAGAAAGTTCCCAGATTTCAGGGCACTTTAGGAAACTCAAAAAGCAAAACAGGATGTTCTCCTGTGACCGCAGAAAATAATGCTGGCATATTTTGTTAAGCCTAATTAAAAAAAAACTGATGTTGCTGGGAAGAGTATAGCTCTACACACCTTCCTAATCCTCAGTTATAAATGAGGGTTTACAACCGCATCTCCAGACCAGAGTCCCAAAGACTAAAGTTTCTTGATGTACATATGACAGTCCCAGTGTGGGCTGATGCCCAAAGACTGGATATGTTCTGCTCTTCTTCTCCTCCCAGCCATATCTTATTCGCCTTTGCTTGTGCTGTACCAAAACTCATGCAGCCACACTATAAACCAAACAAGCCGACTAATCCAGTTGACCTTGACCTTTTTTTCTTCTTCTATTAATTGCCAGTTCTTGAATATGGCATCTGTGGTGGGGAGAAGGTGGGAGAAGATTCGATAGGAGCTAATTTAAAGTATTCACGAAGCAGCAGCCAACATTTGGAGGTTTGTTTCCATAGCCACCTATACAGGCAATGGAGAGAGTGGTAACTACCAAAAACTGCCCTTTGAAGGAATTTCTCTCTCTTTTCATCTCTAGCTACTAAAGGAGTCCAGCCTCCTAGTTTAAGCAACTGGGGATGTTACTTAGGTGATAGAAGTACACACCCAGCATTATATGATTAATCACAATCTCCCCACCTTTATACTGTAAAATCTCTGTCTAAGCTTTACCTTGATATACTGTGTAAATGTAATGATGTTTGCTAAATGAATGCTAAAAATAGGAAAAGCGTATTTCTCAAAAATAGATCTTAAAGCCAGAAGGAACCATTACAAGTGCTAATTTGCCTTCCTGCATAATTCTGGCTACAGAGCACTCAATGCTTGCTGTGCCAAGGCTATAACTGCTGTATGAACATAGTGTGTCTTTCTAAAGATGTCTGTCTTGATTTAAAGACTTCAAACGATGAAGGATTCACTGCTCTTCTAGGTAACTTGTTCCAGTGTTTAATTACTATCACTCTTAAAAGTACCCCTAATCTAATTTAGTCTAATTTCAACCTCCAGCTCCTCCATTCTATTTTATTTTGTTTTATTTTATTTCATTTCATTTCATTTCATTTCATTTCATTTCATTTCATTCCGTATTATATTATATTTTATTTTACTTATTTTTGGCCAAATCAGACCCTCTGTTTCACATATGAACACGTGGACCATAATCACATCACCAGTTATCCTTCTTTCCCATAAAGTAAGCAGACTGGGCTTCCTTCATCTCTCCTCTTGGATAACTTTTGTAACTTTTTCTGAGTCTTTGATAATTCATTCAAATATTTTTTGATGCATAGGCACTAGAACTGGTCAAAGATTAGAGTTATTCTGTTAGCTTTCAACCTTTAGTGCTTATCTATGCTTCACAAATATTTGAAGTTCACATATCACTGATATAAATATGAAATACCTATGCAAGCAAGTACCTGAGGATTTTTTAATTTTAATTTTAGAAATATTTTCAGATTAATGATTAATATTTTAAAATATCTCCTCACCATTTGTAGAAAAATGATTTGTGCTTTTTTTTTTTTTTATATAAGAAGCTTTCTGTGATTTGTTTTCTTTGATCTATGAGGCTAATTTGGAAGAAAATCTTTCATGATTTGGAAAGTTACTGCAATAAGCACAAAGTACTTCATCCTCAGACTTCTCATGGCAAAAATCAATCTAGTCTAATTTTCTCAATGTCCTCAACTGTAAAGGATTTCCTTTCTAATGGTAAGAAATAATCACTCAGTAGTAGAAGTTCTTGTTGTAAGCCTGGGCAGCACTGTCAGTAAGTATTCCAGATTCACATTTTTAACTGGCTATTATTACTTGGGCCTTAAGAAGAAGATTCTGGGGTGGATTCTGCCTGCTGAGACACCATGTTATAATCTTTCAGATGAAGCCAAGCTAATAATTACTTCTAGGGCAAGACAAATCTGCAGAAACTAACTAGGTTAGTGGATATTACGCTCTGCATTTAATCTTGAACACTACAGATAGGCAGGTGGGAGCGAGGGGAAGATCTGAACAGCGAAAGAACTCTGAGATGATAAGAAACTTCTCACAAGGTCTTGAACACCTTCATTCTCACTCATACCAAAGGCAGTTGAAATAATTTAGCCCTCTGAAGGACAAAAGCTAAGGTTTACACAGCTCTGCCCGTGGGGAGAGTTTCTCATCCAGCACGCTCGCATCTAGCAGGCGCACAGTGGACAAGGACATAACAAAAAGCCAGACTGCATGTTTCTTTCCTCTGGACAGAGCAGGTATGCAGGGGCCTATAGGACAACATCTCTGTGTCATGTTTGCATGGAAGTGCTTGTTTGGTGGAGACGCAACTCGTTGCTCCCATACTTGAGCGTGAGATGCTTTCCAGGCCAACTACCGCTTCTTTCATTGATGTTAGCTGACTGACACATCTTCCTTTGCAAATTGCCAGCATTCATGGAGTACCCACCTCACTGAAGATCAGACACAGGTAATCAAAATGTCAGAAAGATCTTGGCCGTCACTTAGCACAAATTTCTACAGCAGTTGTTAACAAATCAGTCTCAGACCTGTGCTCCACAAAAGAGGCTTCAGCTCTGTAGACTGAGATATTTCAATACATATTTTCAGTTTTCCAGAGAGTATTTCTTTTGCTTCAATTTGAAGGCAGTGCAGATGGAAGGTATTTGGCACCTCAGAGAACCGAGGACTAGGTTTCTAGCATGGCTGGGCATAGAGGAGTCCTGGCTATCTACCGTGGAGCAAATGAACCCAAAACGTTTGTGCATTCAGCAGGCAGAAGGGGATCACAAACCCAATGCACTAAATGGCCACCACTTTCAGCTATGGGCATTAGAACACTGAAGAGGATGCCGCGCTGACACAGTGACACGTTTACTTCCACACTTTCCCACTTCTTTATTTTGTTTGGGCAAACATGACAGTAACTTTAAAAAATTCAATTGTTTAAATGTGTCAAAAATAAAATATGAACTATTTTAAACAATGTGTGTATTTCAAGCAGCACTTGCACATTAGAAAGGCAAAAAGCATATTTTGTCTCGCAACCTGCTGAAAAAACCCAAAAAGCTAAGTTACAACTCTTTGCAAACAATGACGGTAATAAATACGGTAAATTACTGTTTTATGTGAGACAATATACTAATGTTAACTGAAGCAATGGAATTAGAAAACAAACTCCCTCTGGGAACAATTCTCACACTTCTATTTTAGAAGGAATTAGAGCTTACTCCTAAATAACCTAATGCAGTGACTCCTGCTAGACTGGACTGACAGGTCTTCTCTGATAATTGCAAACTTTTTGAACTGAGAAAGTTGTCAATTAAGAAAAACTCTGCATAGTCATTGTGGGGCTATCTAGGAACATATAGTGGCCTATATAGTGTAGATTTACTGAATTTTGTCTTCATGCAGATCACATCTTAATAGAAATATTCCTTCAGACCTACTTCCTCTCTTGATCATGATTATGTGAAACATCACCCATTCGAAGTTATATAACTTTGCCTTAGCAATTGTAACGATTGTTTACATGGACAAGTAATACCAAGGAAAAGACAGGTTGCTTCCCCCCTCCCTTTTTTTTAAAGACAGTTTAGTCACTAGAAGAAGAGAAAGGAGAAAGATAGCTAATTCTCTAAGCACATTGTGACAACCTCTACTGCACAGAAGCACAAGAGAACGGAAATAAGGTCTGAATAGTTACCTAAATAAGGTCTGATCCCAGTTACCTGCTTCCAGAAGTTGCCTCACAAAATACTGGGCTTTACTCATATTTGTTATCATTTCCTCTTTATGTTTACTTATCAGTCAGGCCACTTCTTGCTTGCTTTAGCCACAATGTTGATCTATCTTCTCCCAACTCACACAAATAGATTAGATTCAGGGTTTGTCAGACCTTCTGTTTTCAGCACTTGAAATACAGAGCTACTATAATTAATGTCTTCTTTTAACTCCCTTCCATTTGACTTACACTTTCTGTATTAACTATTCAAATGAATCTTCATTTGCATATATATTTTATGTCATCTGGTCTTAACTTTAACCTCTCTATTTCTATTTTGTGTTTCCTTCTTGTAGATGACATTCAGGCATCAGGTCTATCAACCAAGTTCCTAGAACTTGAGCAGAAAAGAACCCTGAAAAAAGTAACTCCATAGAAAGATGAATAGCGAGAGTTTGACACTGATTTTTCCCAGGGATTATTAGTTATTCACAGTCAGTTATTCCCTTAATGTTCAGGGCCCATTTTGGAGACCATAGGCACAGATTGGTCAGTAGTTCAGAGCCTCCTCTAGTCCAGTTTGTAGCTTTGCAAGACAAAGCTATTTAGCCAGGTCACTGAGTAGCTGTAAGCATTCCTTAGACCCCCCCAGGAGGCAAGAGGTGTTGTGAAAGAGCTGGCTAGCCGTAAGACTGGAGGGGAGGCCAACTTTTCTGTCACAGCTCCACAGTGCTTACCCTTCCTGTGGAGCTCACCAAACCACTCCCACTAGTGCAGGAGTTACCACTCTCCTTTCACTGTCTACTGCAACACTGTGAGCTGGAGGAAGATCTGCTGCTGCTGCTGCTGCTGCTGCTGCTGCTGCTGCTGCTGTTGCTGTCGCAACCCTCCCACGAATTCCAGCCAGGAAAGATAGCGAAAATTATCTGGGAATGAGCTGAATCAGCTTCTTTTGTCGGCGCCTTGGCCACACCCACTGTGTGGCCAGTTCCACCCAGCACTCAGCAGCTCCTGAGCAGGAGTTAGGGAAGGCTTGTGTGTTTGTGGACCTCTGTTCATCCTGGAAGGGTGATTACCTGGATTTGGGAGTAAAAGAGCTAAGCTGAGGTCTCTGTCCTCCTGGGTTCCTCGTGTGTAAAGTGTGGATGCCACCACTCCATAGGGTACTACAATGATTTTGTAAAGGCCTTTACAAGAGATGCAGTTATGAGGTGGTAATTCTGCTTTGTTCAGGATTAAGAGAAAACTTTCCAGTGGCTGTTAGCACAGGAGGTCCCAGACTTTCCTATTCCTTGGCCAGTGCTCATGGCCATATTCTTCTAATGACTGGGAGAAATGCATAAATTCAACACAATTATCTTGGGACCTGCTTCTGCAAAAAGCTCAACAACCCCGCAGCCTGTGTCCCCCACCTTTTATATCTATAAATTAGCGGGCTTGAATGTGCTTCAGAACCATCTTATGAACATTTACCCAAAGGTCACAGGGCACACCTGAGTTTGTCATAGCGCCTTAAAACAATTCTAAGTATAAAGAGCAATAGGCTGATAAACTGCTTTTGGATGCATCTCAAGCGTGTGGCACTAGCTCAGTAGCTAACACCATTTTCAAGTTGCAATGTCTTTGCTGTAGTGTCCCACCCGAACACGACTTGCATGCAGTCTTTTGGACAGGAGGAATGGATATCTGCACTCAGTAGTGTTCAGGATAGTAAGGGCCATGAAGCACTGAATGTCAAACCAAAAAGGAGCAGTATGTTGAATAATTGGTTTGTTGTGTATGTTTCACATAGGTTAATTTATGTGGATCGTCATCTGACTGCTATATTCTTCTTTCCTAGAAATGCCCTAGAAGAGGTACGTGTATGGTGTCCTGCTGATATGAACATTCCTAGATTTGCCAAATATAGTACCTTGCTGCCGCTAATGTTTTAGCTTGTGCCTTATTTAAGTGAGCAGTCAAACCTGAACTGTGTAGAGAAGTAGTGACCTTGTTAGGCTTACTCTAATTTTGTGCAACTTTAGTTATGTTAAATCTTCTATGCTTGTTTTTATTTTCTGCACAATATGTAGAAGATACAAGTACTTAGTGCACAGACCAGAATGAGGTACTCTGAGATTTTTCATTTCACAGAAAAAAACAGCTTATCAAAGTTTCACAGAGGACTACTGTGATGTGTCTGTGCGATATACGTGATCATACTGTGAAGAGGCTTCTGAAAGGATTCCTACTGCTATTTAGGGTATCAAATTATGTATATGTACTTATTATGAGAACAACATATGAGTTTGCCTATAATCATTGTAGTTAATATTATTATACCTCAAAGAGTAAATGTAAACATTTCCCAATACATTTTCAACATGTTTACTTTGTTTACATGAATGTACTTCCTGTATAATTATGGATATTTTGATCCCAGGAGTACATATGGGCTTACATTTATAGATAAGCTTAGTCTCATGAATTTTATTGAACTAGCAGAGCCTTAGCAGTACACTTCTCTTTCATGGGAAAGAAAAGCATTTTTCCCATTTTTCCCAAGAAAAAATGATCATACAAGTACAAAAGGTAGCAATCAGGCCTTGAAACTCCGAAACTCTAGAGACGCACATTAACAGTTGAAAAGGACTTGCCTTGATTGCAAAATGATAGCTCTACCCCAGTCTCCTAAGGACTAGAAAAGTACTTCGGATATATGCCTGAACTATGTCAATATTAAGGGTTTCTAATGATTATGTCCCAGAGCTGTCACAACCATACAAATATTATCTCTCTAGCATCACTTTTCAGAGTCAGAGGCACAGAGGCAGAAGTCATCTATTGACAATTAACCTGGAAATATTCAAACTTATGCACCAAGAGTAAAATATTCTGAGATTTTAAGAAAAGCATGAAATAAGTGATTATCAAATATACAGTGGTAACATGGACTCAGCTATTCTTTCTGATTTAATTCTTACTTCATCTCCAACAGCTGTGGTTTAGTAAAGCATCCAAGCTCGATAAAAGTAATTCCTATGATAGAAGCTATACCACAACACTTGGCATTTTGTTCCAATGTTAAAAACGTGTTCCATACTTCTAATGGAATTTGTTTAGCCTCTTCTTCCAGCATTAGATTTTGTTATGTCTACTAGACTGAGAAACCCTGTATTATCAAATTTTGTCCCCATCTGTATATATGTTTCTATCAAATAAGACCCTTTATGTTCTCCCATATATCTAAATACTCTAGGAACACTGAGCTCTTCTTCTCTCCACTAAATTGAGAATAGCAGAACTGGACACAGTATTTCAGTGTGGTGGTAACTTAACCGGGGCAAATAAAGATTTCCAAAACGGCTTTTCGACTACAACATCACTGTCCCAACTCTCATTAAGCTGACTATCCAACTTAACCATCTAAGTCCTTTTCAGACCATGACCTCAATTCTTTATAGATTACTTTTCTGGTTCATGTATTCGCAACATTGCATTTTCCCATTCTGCAACACTTCATTTCATCACAACAAGCTTACTAGGTCATTCTGTACCAAAGGCCTGTCTTCTGTGTTATTTATCTCTCTTCCAGACTTTGCACCATCTAAAAATGTATAACTTTTATATCCCACCCAAGAAATTGACAAAAATGACATAAACAGCAGACCAAGATAACCAATGGCTTCAAGGACTCAGTAGAAACAGTGTCTTGATTTGTTAGTACAGTATTAACTTTATTTTACTTTTCTCCTCATTTTCCCAGTGTTCCCTAGACAACTCTTTTAAAGTTATTAGATACATCTTATTTGGACTTGCTGATTTAAAAATGTCTAATTTTAGTAGCTCTGTTTATCATCATTCTTCCTTACTGTTAAAGTAGAAAGTACTCCATTAATATCTCATATTATCACATATTTTTCCTTCAGACATAAACCATGCACACTTATTTAGCACTTTTACGATGTTTTCATTGTTCATATTTTGTTAGTAATCAATCAACTTTTGCTCTCAATATGCCCAACACATTCTTTTTATTACCTTTTAACTGTGCTGACCCCAGTTTTCTTCTGGAGTCCTTTTGCTCTCCATCTCAGGTTTGTATACTTCCTAATTCATTTGTTGTCACTGCTATCATTTTTCTGTTTCTTTGTACAAGCAGATAGGCAGCTATAGATACATATATGCTGGTAGTACTTTATATTATCATAATCCATATAGAAGATTAAATTTCCCTTTAAGGTAGACTAGTATTTAATCCTCTAGACTGTCTTTTTGACTTGGAGAATGGTGGAATCATGAACAGATTCACTCACTAGTAGAATGGCTCCTAGAATAGTAGATTAACTGTTCTCCTGTGTTTTCTGCATTAGTTGGTTTACTTCCACCCCAGCTCACCTTCACACACATTGGCTTGTTTTCCAGGGAGAAACACACATGTTTAGCAGTAGAAAAAACCTGGGTAAGTACTCATGAAATAGAGGTATGATACATGTAATTAGATGTGAATTCAGAGCATAGTATGACAGCAAAAGAGGGTAACTGGCGGAAGTATCAACTATGCAAGGGGACATGCAGTGTAAGATCATTTCCCTACAACTCTGGCCTGACCACAGACAAATTATTATATTTAGTCTTGGGCACCTCCTTAGTAATTTGGAAAGAATTCAGAGAACAGTGACAAAAGTGATTACATACTGATCAAACAAGACTGAGGCTACGGACACGTTGGAAGAGCTCAAGGCATGAGCCTGGGGCAAGTTGTACCACAGCATCTCCATACAGAGAAGCTAAGCGTGATTATATGTATACTACACAATGTAAATGCACAACTCTGGTCTGTATATCTACAGAGAATTACATTTAAAAATCTATATTAAAAACATGTTCAGGTTGCAAAATCAAGCTTTCAAATGGTAGGAAATGCCTGTGCAATTTTAATTCAGTCCATTTGTGAATATTCATGGTGATATAGCCTGTAGCTGTATGATCCATCAACCACGTATTTTTCCATGCTCACATCCTAGGTCATGTTTACCTCCTCTTGTTTAATCTCTGTTCTGGCTTTCTGCCTCCTACAGCTCCTGCCTCCCCTATCTTTTATCCTCTCCACCATCCTCTGCCTCAGATTTCTTCTATGTTTGCCCGTAACCCTTCCTCCTTAGGTTTCTCTTTTTGCTCATACCTCTTTTTTCTTCTAGCCTTCTCTTACCATTTCCCACCTTCCTTATCTCACCACATCAGTCAGGTCATTCTCTGTCTTTACCTCCTATGAACATCTGTTTGCAAAGGGAATGCTAAAGCGGCAAAACCCCATTTTCCTACTCGCAGTTTTGACACTGGGGCCCGCAGGGGTGTGAGCAGCTAGAGCAAAAATTACGGACAAAGACTTTTTCCTACTCGTTCAGTCTTCTTGAAGTGAGCTCTGTCATCCAATGGGAGGCACAGTCCCATCAGACCTTGCTAAATTAAGGTAGAAATTTTGAAGAATGTAATGAGCATAACAGGGCCCTGTTAAATCTACGCAAGTAGTGTTTTTTTTCCAGATATGCGCAGTCTGAATGTGATGACGTGGGAGGACAAAAGCATCAGCTGAATGCTAGGGGTGATCCTCTCCTGAAATGAAAAGCCAAGTGTCTGCCACAAGGTGTATGTCTGTTACAACTTCTCGAGAGAAATGAATGTACTTTTTTTCTGCTGTCCCAGGAGATTTTCTCCCCTTAACACCAGTCTCAGAAAAATCTAGTTTGCTCTGTCCAATACTCTCCAAAGAAATAAGCTCAGGGAATTTACTTATGGAGTAAAAATTCTATCCAAATTATCAAAGTTAGACTGAATAGCATAAAGGAAGACTTTGTAACAAGAACCGATGGCAGCCTTAAGTGTATATGGGTCTAACAGTCTTCCCTATAGTATTGAGAGAAAAGCTGGCAACATAAGGACTTAAGGGAAAACATAACACCCTACAAATATCTGGCAGGTAAAATGGAAAGGATGGACAGGAATTATTTAGGATTCCCTGAGCAGGAGTTATAGCATGAAACACTGCTATGAAATAAACTCATATGGGATCTAATGGAAACCCTTTAAAATTATTCTGAGCAAAAATATTAAGTGTAATACAGGGAATCATCTTGCATTGAGAAGGACTTGGACTAGATGATCTATTAGATTTTTTTCCATCTCTTTCTAGAAGATTTGCCAATGGCTAAAAAAAAAAAAAAAGCCAAGAGTTCCCTCACCCTGTTCATCCAGTCCCTCTCTGTTTCATTAGGTGGAGACTCTGCTCTCCCTATGTATCAAAAGAGAGACTGTATCAAGAAGATGAAGAAACATCTTCAACCAGTAAAAGAGTTGCAGACCCTAATGGTGTAGCTGGCAGCAAAAGACAGCCAAGCTTCTTCCTGTAACTAAGGAAGGAACATTTAATGGAAATTCACATATGATAAGATTAAAAAAAAAATCAAGATAAAACCTTTACTAGTCTGTAATTTATGTGGTCACTTGAGATGGGAAAAAAAGGAGTCCAACTGTATTTTAATGGTTACGTTAGAAATGGACAGGGTTATAGTTTACAGCTTTTATACTGCTTCTACAGCCTGTAGAGAAATTTATTCTATGAATCTTCAATTATAATTTAAGGCTATAACTTCTAGTTTAATCTTCTAGGTGAAAGAGCCTTTAGTTGTCCATACCTATGTTCTTTTTGGTAGGTGAAAACAGCGTCAAAAGTATCTCCTACAAATTAAAAGAATGCAATGTCTGCTCAGTTTTTCCATCTCTCCCTTTCCTCCCTTCCCAATCTTCTAAGACACCCCTATGTCATAAAGGAACTGAAATAACCTTAGAGTGAATCAGCTTATAAATTCGTAAAGGAAATTGTTTCCTGGTAGCAAATTCTTAAATACTAGCTACTTCAGGTAGAGACAAATTCCTTTTGAGGATTAAATATTTTTCTAAATAATACTGCTGCAACTCTTACAAAAGACGATATACTCAGTCACAGATGGACAATCTTCCTGATCCTAAAAGACAAATGACAAAAACTTCTTATGACTGAGAGCCACAAGATGCTTACCATCTCTGTCAGAGACCTCATGGACACGTTTTAGGGGTAAGATATGGCAGCGGTTACCCGAATAGCCAAGCAATGAGTTAACTGGGTCCAAAATGCAGAAGCTGGGAGTTACAGATTGGCTAGCCATCTACAAAAACAGCACTATTGAATATATTATATTTACAAACCTGACTGAGGTGTTCAAAACTATTACAGACAGAAAAATAATAATTATGAAATAATAAAAAAAGTTATTCTGATTTAGAGGTGGGCAGAATAGCGTTAGGGATTTACTGTTTTTTTCTACCTCCCAGGGACTTCCAGCCTGAGCAGAGTCCGTAGTGGTGGGAACGAGTGGCATTTCTGTTTTGTGTCATGCAACATACCACTTCAGAGTGACCTGGATAACACTGGCAGCAAATGCATCATAGGATTGCTCCTGTCTGAATCCAGATCATGCAGAACTATTAATTACTGGACAAATGGACCTTTGAGAACTTTGGCGTGAGAGTCTTTATTATCTCAGAATTCATATTATTTTGTTTTTTATAACCTATGAGTTTTCCTTTTTATATTAAATAAATATACAGCTGTGCATGACAAAAGTTTTTAATCCATATTTTACTTGTGCATGTAACTGCTTTGCTGTTTGCAAAATGTCTGTACAATTATTTCTTAAAACCACCTTCTTGGACAAAGTCTCTCATCTCTGATCTACATAAAAAATGTGCATCATGTTAATTCAGACTTATTAAAAAAGCAAATCTGCTCTGCTCTGAAATTAACACACATTCTGATCACCATATGCATAGTCTGTATTTAAGGTCTGTCTATCGCAAAAGTTAGACACTGAGAAACTATGTGTTCCTGTTATCTTCCACCTTGAGCTAAATAAATGTGATCCTAAAATAATCATAGCTAAAAAGCCTGAATCATGAAGCTTATACTGTATCCTCATTCAGGCAAAGTGAATGATATAAATGAGTTTTATAAGAATAAAGTAGAACATCAACTAGAAAGGGGTGCATTGATATTTGCTTCTTTTGATACGCAAGGAGATAGGAGTGAAGGTCAGATATCCTAGGGAAGGAATTGCTTTGCCTTGTGTAAGGGACAGGTTTGCCTCGTGTATGAGAATAAAAACACTTGCAGCTCCCTGTTCCACAGTTCCTCTGTAATACAGGTGGCCACTCGCCATCCCCTGCATTGCAGCTCGGGAAACTCTGGCATGGCTGGACTTTCAGTAACTGCCTTTTGGCCACTTTTGCTGTCCATATGCACTGATAAGATACCATAGGTGTGCCGAGATAGAGTAAAAGTGCTATTGCAGGGGTAAATTCCCTGAAAATCATCATAGAGAAGGAGTAAAAGAGTGAAGAGCCAGTGTGTGTTTCCTGGCTCCAATCACTGCTACTAGGGGAGTAAATACGGAAATTCCCAGCAGACCCCCACTTCTGAACAGTCATCCCAGCTGAAAATGAGTATTTGTAGTGGCTTGTGATTGGCACAAGGATGTGAAGGGATGGATGGGAGACTGGTCAGGATGCTGCTGCTCTTGGCTCTTTGGGGTAGGATTTCTCAGTATGTGCTCAAATAATAGTAGCTATATTAGTACATGAGGGAGAAAAGTAGACCTGCAACATAGCATGATCTTTTTTACATCAACATATAAATCATAATACAAAGATGACAAGCCTCAAAGCTCTTTTATTCAGGTGCTGTAAGTTTTTACAAAAAAAAAAAAAGTAATTTATTTCAGGTAGACTCTGTTTAAAGAAAATGTTCTTGGAAGACAACTCAGCAAGCATACTTAACATTAATGGGATCGGGAAGAATAATTTATGTACATTAGAAAAAAGGAAGCCCAAAAACTCGTAAGAACTGAACGGAAGCCAATTCAAAATTATTTAGGATGTTGTACAAGTTACAACAGTACATTCCGTGACTTGTAACCTAATATCAAATATCACGAGGAGCCTTTACCAAATTAAAGACCAGACACTGCTCAGCATGCTAGATCTATGATGAATATGAATCAGTTCCACTCTCTGTTCAGCCCTGACCACCATTCCCATGCCAATTCACTGAAGTTAAACTATACAAATTAAATGCAAAATGAGAATGCAGTCAACAGTCTGCATTCAAAAACAAGTAACTTCAGAAATGAACGTAAGATAACCTCTCTTACCCTTCGCAGTCCCATGCCTACCACTGCTCTGCCATGTATCATGTCATATTATATCTTGTCTCAGGCCACAAGACAGTAGCCTTATCCTTTCTTTATCTGGCAGAGATAAGCACATTCTCAGTCTAAAATTATCAATAGGGCTAGATTTATATTCCCCATCTGATTGCAGAATGCCACCTTCCTCCATAAACAGTTCTCTTGGCAATAGTATGCCTTCTTCATTTTTTTTTTCCTTGGAGAAAGTTGCTGTTTCAAGGTATACGTAAGTGTTAGACTCCAGTGTTAGGATAATAAACAACAAATAAAAAAAAGGGTGAAGTTTGAACTAATACATTTATAATAGTGAGAATAATCATCCTGTGAATCAGATTGCCAAGGAATATGGTAAATTTTTATCTTTAAATCAAGACTGGATATCTTATATAATAGGAATGTTCCAGTTCTAATATAAATTGTTAAGCTGGATGCAGGAGTAAGCTAGCAAGAACTCCAAAGTCTAACTTAAGGAAGCAAGCAGATATCATGGTGTTCTCATGTGGACTTACCAGCTATGAAAAATAATAATAATAGTAATAAAAATAATAATGTTACAGCTATTTACATTCCCAAAGTTAGTCACCAAAGTCCAGAATTAAGCTATTATTTAAGCACTTGATTTTCAAGCCTACTAATGGACCAATAGCTTTTGATGGCCTCAGACTATAAACAATATCATGTAGCAAACAGAAATCATAATGAGGAGTTATTCTACATCAGTCTCTGCAAAATAGAGAGAAAATAAATGAAATAGAAACTGATGAGTGCAAAGAAATTCCAGGCTCCAAATGCTGAGTGAGCATTTGTGAGCATAGGAAAAAAAAAATCTACTGCAATTTAAGGAAAATAGCCAGGATCCTTTTTTCTTTTTATTACAATTTATTTATTCTTCAGAGATTGTAATTCACTAGAAAACCCATTTGGCACTTTTTTCACTACAATCATTTATAAAACAGTGCTTTTTTAGTAGAGGGCTGGTTACCTACCAGGAGATGAAGGCAAGAAAAATTTTAGAGTAAACTCTTTTACTCAAGATAAAGTAGGAATTAGCAGTCCATGGAGATCTAGAGGGGGAGCTTTTGGGCAGACTTTTCAAAGACAGTCATTGTTGGCCTAACGTTGTTCTCTTTGAAACCAGTGGAAAAACTGAGTACTTTTTTGAAATAATGTTCTTTAATGGAGGCAAATCTAGCCCAAGGAGAAGTGCTTATAGTAATTGAACCTTTTGTGTCAGCTACCAGAAAACTTTCAAGTTTAATGATGCAGTAATAGACAACTGTCATCGTTCCCAAAGCTTTTCTTGATGACAATTTTTATAAATCCCTACTCTTCCTTTCAATAAAGAAGACTTTTCTTAAATGAATGTGGCATCTCGTGCTCTATGCTTCTTTTGACAGCACAGAGAGTATTTTAAGTTGAAAACATTGAAGTGAGGACTTTAACACAAATTCAACATCTTCTATAACTGTTTTCACAGTCATTTCAAATTTCAGAAAGAAGTATTATTATTTGAACCACCTCATAAATTAATTTCCATTATGATATATGCTGTATAATCACTTAACTTATGTCGACCCGCCATAAGGCAGTGCCTCGTAGCTGTAATGGGATGGACCACCCCTCTGACATGACTAACTAGGCTGGGCAAAGCCCACATGCCAACATGCCATATGCTCCTTCAGGTATCTGAGCTAGCCTCTACACCTCTGCACAGCACCGCTTTGTAAGTCTTCAGTGTTCTTACAAAACCAGTACAAAAAAAAGCAGGTAGTAGGAGAAAAGGGCTATTCTTATTCCTCTTTTACAGGGAAGGAGAGATGATGATAATTTGCAGAAGTGCCTAGAATTATTATTATTTATTATTTGTGCTGTGATAGCATCTACGAACAGTTTGTGGCAGAGCTGGAAACAGAATCTAGCTCCTGTGAGCACCAGTCAAGTGCCAAAACCACAAGTCCTTCCTTCCTCCCACACTGTGTGTATTTGTAAAGAATTATGCTTTTTTGCAATTTTTGTAACTGCTACAGCTCTGTTAACCCCCAGCCCCCTACAATATTCTGGTCTTTATTTGCCTCAAGAAGCTACAGTTTTTAAGGATATTTTCATTATATACTTTTTAATCTAAATTATTTGAACATTTTTTTCTTTGAAAAAAACGTGAATGAAGAAAAAGAAGCTGCCGCACCGCACTTGTGCATTCTCAACAATTACTGATGTGCACTTATTCACACGTTTATATGCACAGAGTCGCAAAACCTAACACACAGAAAACACTGTGTTCTGGGGTATTCGCACACTCTGTGACTGATCAAACACAGAAACCATTTAACCTCTCTCATGCACTACAAATACATGTAAGAGGAAGCGAGAAAAAAAAAAAGGAACTGACAAAGTTTCAAACAATGAAGGAGTCAAAAGAAGAAAGCTCACACACTGTTTTTCACCACCACAACAACAGAAAGTGCATCTTTCAATTTTCATTCTGGTAGATTGCTGTGAACCCTGCTTGCAAAATTCGCCATGGTGAAAAGAGGCAGGAAAAGGGTTAAGCGAGCCAGGATAGGAGGAGCCCTTCAGAGTCTGTTAAAAGATGTAAATAACTTTTGTGCTGAATGTGGCTCTGATTAAACAAAGCCATTATTATTAGCTTTTTAAAACTGTAAGTCTGAAATATATGCAGCAACTTGCCAAGTAACAATGCCGTGTCACTTGTTTCCTATTCTGCTCACTTTCATCCTAATTCTACCCTTTTCCCCATCCATATTATTTTCATTCTTAACTCTGGGCCCTGTACTGGTTAACCCCGTGGAGCCCAGATCCCCGACTTGGCTTCTAGAGGCTACTGCAATGCAAAGAGTATGTAACCAATAATAATAGTCTCCAGCCGCTTACCGCTGGGCACGGTGCTTATTACTGTGAGTAGTCGCATTGAAGTCAATGACACCGCTTTCTTCCAGGAGTAGCTGCAGTGAGGTTAATGGCACTCTTCGTAGTGTAAACACCACACCCTGTTAAAGTGTTTGAAATATCAGGACTTTATAAGCTATTCTGGCCAGGTAATCTCTCTTTATTTGTCCTGCTGAGCATGCCACGTGATTATGACACCATGTATTACAAATTGGAAATGCAATAACTTTGGTTGTTGGGTTTTTCACTTTTACACTTGCTTTCCTTTTTTATGTAGATATGGCTGTTTTGGCAGAATTAAGATTCTAAATGCCTTTTTCTCTAAATTTCTGCGTACTCTTAACTATCATGTGCATTCTCCAGTCAGACTGAAATTTAGAAACACATAAGTGAGTTTCAGGATATGGTTAGGGCTTTAAATATCTTGCTACTTGAGTCAGAAATTCTAAAGATTTGGCTCTTCTTGGGTTCAAAAAAGAAGGAAAACAAGATTTTTGTAATTCATTTAAAAAAGAAACCTCTTGGCCATATTTTAGTGTGTGTGTAGGCATAGAGATCACATTGGCCCTAAAATCATGCCCACAGTGATCCTAACCACTCAGTGTTTATCTCAATCAGGGTTTAGTTCAAGGCAGGAAACTAGAACACCATTTTCAATAAATAGTTGAGTTTTTAATGAAGCAGGATGTTTATTTGGGAAGTATTGTCCTGCACAGGTACCAGCTGAATTTCTAGGCTTTCCAGACTGCCAGTTTGCATAGATGCAGGATGGCTAAAAGGATTCATGAAGAACCTACTGATTCTAATTTTCATGTAGCCAATTTCAATGAAAATTGAACTACCCTGTATGCTGTGAGGCAACTGGTGAGAGGTAAGAAAGCAGGATTTGGCACAGATAGTTAGTCAGGTGGGAGAGCCAGTAACGTAGGTCTTCTAACTAAAGGAGCTGAAATCCCAAATGGGTGGAGGATATAGGGTATTTCTATGTATATGAATATGCAGAGGGACCGGGATCATAAGGCAGAGTACAGAAGATGGCAGTTCTTAGCCTATGTGTATACAACAGAGTGTCACAGACATTTAGGAATACCTTTTTACGTGCTAATAGCTTCAAACGGTTGTTAGGAGAGGAAGAGGAAATGGCTAGAAATAGTGTAAGGAGAGGTAAAACCATATATTTTGGAGGGTGGGGCAGAATGTCAGGAGCATAAAACAAACACACTGATTTATTCGTGTGACCAAAATCATCTCCATTGTAGTAAGGCCACAGAAAAATCTCACAAAATGATTCCTGCAATGAACCTTCCTCTTTCATCAAAAATCAGCAAAAAGCAACTCCTCCCAAGCAGATTCAGTGAGCATAACAAATCAAAATAACAAAAAAAAATCCCTTTGTTTAAGTAAGTTTAGGATTGCTTAGAGGTATTTTATGCCCTTCAGAGGTCAGATGTAGGAAACTCCAAGATTCTGTAAATGAGAAGATGTGTGGGCAAACATCTCTGTTTAAATTTCTGAAATCTGAGTAATTCAAGACTATACTTTAAGGCTTTTATTCTGGGTAATCTACCTATGAACTGTAGTGACTAGAATTTATCTATGTCTGCCCTGTAGTCAAACTTTTAGTCTATTCCATAGAAAGAGTATCACATCAACTATTTTTTTTACATTTGTTATTTACAGTGCCTTCACCCTTTTTTAGACGACTCAGGCTAACACTTTTCTTTCACTTACAAGTCTGTAAACCCACTTACCACACACATCTCCCACTTAGCTGTTGACGATCTCGGCGCCCTACCACTAATAAAATACACACATGACAGTGCAGAAATGAGGTACATCATTGGATCTCCCTAGGTGCATCAGTATCTTCTGTCTTTGATCACGAAAACAGGACTTGCTGGCAGGGATTCACATACGCACCCACAGAAATACCGCTGCTCCCCAGCCACTTCATACCATAGTCACATCATGCATTGCTCCATTGCACCCCTCTGCCTCTACAGATACGGCTAATATGCCAAATTCAGCAGGAAAAAACCTCCAGAGAATCCCCAGTGGTGACTGCAAGTTCCAGAAGGCACAAACATGGTGCAGGGTCATGTAATTTAACTCTTTGCTTCCTAGTTCTCAGAAATCTGAGTTTTGCTGTCTCTGTGTTCTGGGGCAACGCAAAGGCCATTTGCTTAATTCATAAAGCATTGTTTCTCCATCGGTAAGTATATGAAGTATGCTAGGAAATGAGTTTATAGTGTGTATATTCATCAAGCAGCACATTTCAGGTCGTCACTGCAGAGGTTTTGCAGAAAGCAAAACTTCACATTCATAATTGTGAGTATTTACCCCATGAGACTGATTTTAAGTGCCATGATAATTTGATTGCTGTATATTTTCAACGAAAATAGCGCCAGCAACCTGCTTCTTATAAAGTACTTCTAGTGTGTATTCAAGTGCAGCAGCTATTCAAAGAAGAGTTTTGAGTGGTAAATGCATATAAGAGAAGGTTTTCAGGCATAAGCTGCAAACAGAACAATAGGCAAAATTAACTAAAGTAAATAGGAGTTAAATATTCCTTGGGAAGAGCTGGGGCTCACAGGGTATCACAGAACTATCAGCTAACACAACTAGTATTTTAATGGCCCATTGTGGTGCTGTAGTAGCATATCTTGTGTGAGGTGTTTGAAGATCAATTAATAGTTAGGATGAAAGGGCCAAGAACTCACGCCATCTTACCGCCCTGAGGCTTTAAGTTCAGCAAAGAAGCACAAAGCTAGCTGGTAAGCTTATCATCCGGAGCTTTGCAGCTGACAGTCTGTGGAAAGCGTGATTTAAAAGCCAAGTCTTAAGGTGCGCTCTGAATCTCCCGATTCACTCTCCGCAGGACCAGCTTCAGGCTCAGACATGCTGCAGGCAGGCAGAGGACTGGGCCTGCTCCTGAGGATGCCCAGGAGCTTCTCTTGGCACGTGGAAGTGTTAAGGAACATAAAAGTTCAGAGGCATGTCTAGCCTTTGAGCCAGCTGGAATACACGCTTGTCTCGGCAGCACATTACCTCCACAACCCACATAGACACTGTTTCCAAATCAGAAAAACAATAAATTCCTTTCAGTCTCTCGTGGCAGCTCTTCCTGAGCCACTTTATTGAGCAAAGCAGAACGGACCGTGCATTGAGTACTTGCTTGGTGACAAACCACTGTCACTCTGCACTTCCAGCAGCAGGTAAGGGTGTGTACAAGGTACACGCTACAGCAGACAGAAAAAGCTAAGCAGGTCCTGAATTAAAATTAATCCTGAAGACTTTTATTCTGGGGAATAGTGGGCAGTGAAAGGTTACTACACAGTGAGGCAGCATCCTTCTGGCCGCCTCACAGCTGTGCGTTTCCTCGCTGAGGTAACGCACCGCTTAGCCATGCAGCACAAGTGGAAAGGGTTGAACACTCAGAGCAAACAAACTCCCAAACTCTGTGTTGTTTTCCCGTTTCTAATGTGTATCCAGTTTTTTTTCTTTGCAATACTGGTGTAGCTGAAAGGGGCAGGCAGTTGGAAGGCCAAAGTTTACCTCTGCTATTAATATTAGACATTTTGATACTGCTGTGCAATTATAGCTATTTGAGTACAGGCATGCATGCTTGCATGGAGCAAAGAGATAGCAAATACATACATGCAAGCTGACCGTTAATTGAGGTAACAAACACTTGCTTTTCGAAAGTAAATGTAACAATAAATTCCATAGTACTTATTTTTCTGGGCTCATCATTCATCCTTGCAATTATTAGGTCCATGTAACATATTTGAGATAAAAAGCTGAATGTGAAAAAGGCAGTGTAATCTGATGAGAAAGGGCAGGTGACAGCAAAGAGAATATGTTTGCATTTTAGAGAACAATTCCCTTTTCCAGGCTGTTTTATCCTTCTGCACAGAGTGCCAGAAAGGAGGGGTATAAGTGATAGCTTCAACAATGCTCAGGTTAAATTGCAGATGCTAATTGTGTGACTAGACTCTGTATCAGAGCACATGCACGGCCGCGTGGATGGAGGGTTCTTTCCAGTCCCTCCATTTGAAGTCTGTGGAAAAATCCATCCTTGCTTAAAGGTTACCTTAATGAGACCTTAATCTCTGTGACTACATAAATATGACTTTTTGTGTATCTCTAATAAAATCATCTGTGTCCTTATTTTCAGCTTTAAAAGGAAAGCATTAAAGAGTCCTGACCACAGAAAGCTTTTTTATGAATATGACCCTTTGTCCCAGGTAAGTATTGCATCAGGGAATATAGTGGCATACCTGTTGCTTAATTTAAGAAGGAAAAAAGGTTTTAAATTTCAGGGTAAGAGAAAATGTTAATATCTTTGTAGGGAATAGTTTCCCAAAATAAGTGCTAGTGGAGAAAACAGAAGCACCCAGAGATAGTGGTTAAGATCCTAGGTAGGATATTAGTTGAGGATTTTCATTTTTCATACCAATATACTTTTTCCGATTAAAACATATGTCTATTTTCTTCAAAAAAGTGTATTCCTGCTGTTTCAATCTTGCCGGCTTAAAAATGATAGGAAACTACTTATGTGGCATGTAATTAATTAATGCAAGATGTATATACTGTAAAAAAGTAACAGTTAGAATACACCACTCTTCTAAAGTTGGACGGATACTTTAAAACGTAGATAGCATAAAATGTAATACTGAGCAAGTATAACACATGTATGGTGGAAAACAACAGAATCTCAGTATTAATAGAAACCAGTCCCAGTTGCAACTGTTTTTCAAGGGAATACAGTTAGAAGCTAAACATTTGATATTCTATGCTTATGACAAACTTGCCTCACTGCAGATATTTTCCCACATAGAAACTCTAACAGTGCCACCTTTTCAGGCTCTCCAGGGAGCATTTTCCCCCTCTTGAAAACATTTCGGGGTTTTACCAAATTAAAAAAAAAAAGGAAAGAAAGAAAAAAAATTGGCTGTCTCACTGGACTGAACCTCAAAGGCTTCTTTGACGTAAGTGTTATTTTGACCACGTGAACATGGTTTCCATTTTTAAAAACTAGATTAAAACATGCATGAACAAACTGTCCATTGAACTTTAATGTTTCTTTGTCGCTTTGATGGTTAGCAGATTTCTGCTTCATAGATTGCCTCCTCCCCATACATTCTAAAAGTGAAACGATACATTGTAATTTGAATGATAATTTTGTTTTGATGATTTAATTGATAACAGACAGAGAAATAAAATCCCTGTTTTTCTCTGCTGTGCAGATGATATAGCTACATTTCTTAGTAAACATCTGTACATAATTAAGGGATGTTGCACTAAAACTGTTTTTTTCCTTACCTTTACCCTGGGGTTTTCTTGAGGTTCTGTTGGATAATCCCAGTTCAGGAAAGAAGATGTTGCCTCTTGTCATTCAAGGATTCTTTATCTTTACTTTTGGTGTTTTAGGTGCCAAGTAAAAGTTATTTGCCCACATTGTTTTTAATGACGTCAAGAGCCATCACAGCACACCCACTTTTTGTTATCATTCCAAGAATCTTCGCAATCCTATCAGTTTAACTTGAAAAAGAAACCTTATTAGCTGTACTTTAGTGTAGAAAGGGTTTGACCTCATGTGTGTATATATTTTTGCAACTATAATATTATGTGAAAGATAGCAAAAATATTGTAGGAATAAATACAGTAGGGTTACTTCTAACCCAATTGTTTTATTGTGCAGTAATGGCATATTTTTTAAGAGTTGCACATCTTTGTATAGACATGTAAATCTAAAGCAGACCAAGGTCTGTTCAAACCTGCTCCACCAATGTTGCACACAGAGAGTTATTCATTCAGTTTATCAGTCATAAAAATAATTGCACTACACTCAAAACTGACTGACATCTTTTATAATTTTTAACACTAAAATGTCCTGGTAAAAAAGAACCCTACCCTAATAGCTCCTGATTAGTAGAGAATTGCTGCTGCAAATTATAGTGTTTGGAGAATTAAACAGAGTTGAGAGAGAGAGACAACTTTATATTACAAAGACATAATAAGGGTTTTGTCTCCCTTTCCTCTCCATAAGGCCTTAACAACACCCTGCGTAGCATGTCCATTCGCAACGGGGAAAAAAAAATAACCAAATGATTGCTATTTTCCAAATTTATAAATAAAATCTTTTTAATTTAAAATTTAAAATTAAGTAAGAACAAATTGTCACCAATACTGGGATTTCTGTTTCAACCCCAGCTATAATGACTACTATTTTTGAAGAAAAAACAAACAAAATCCCAGAAATGTATGCAATTTTGAACTTTAGAATATGTAAAAGAGAAAATTATTTTGCATATGTGTGTGCAGATCTCCTCCCTAATCCTGATCTCCTCGCTTCACTAAAAAAGGAGGAGTTACAAATGAAATGCGTTCTACTGTCGGCAGACTTGCAAAAATAACTTAAAAAATTTTGGATGTCACAGTAAAATAAATAGAATATTTAATCTGTGAGAATGCCATTTTAAAATATTGACCTTTGACATCTCTGATGCTGCTTCAGAAGTTTTTAAAGCATTTTCCCAGTATCTAAAAGCCAGGATAAATCTTGCGAAACTTCCTGAATACGTTGTCTTTCCTTGACATTTTTTTTCTTCTTCAGTTATATAATAGATCTTAATACTTGGATTGACTCGCATGAGAATGTCCAGGTTCTTGTTCAATGGCTCGTCTGTCAACAAGAAAATGTCCAAGGCTCTTCAGCAGTGACAGGCTCTAAGAGAATATCTGTATTGCTGTTTGATGGCCTTTCTAGGATTCAAAACCACTGTCAAGACTAGACAGCGTTCTAGTAAGCGTGGGCTCAGACATGCTCGAGGGTACCCTTAGGAGCTCATGGGACCCTGCGTGTCCAAGCATGCCAGGCGGATTAATTCCAAGTATGCCCAGATAAATAGCCTACAGGTTGATTGAGAAGCCGGCTGTCTGAGAGGCAGTCAAAGGGAGAGGAGCTAAGCAGCAGTGTAGAGTGCCTGTAGAGCTCAGGGTGCTCCAGAGACTGCTCTGCCTGCGCGGTTTTACCATATCGTAAGTTTTATATGAATTACTATGTCTCAGATATCGGATTTCATATTTTTTGTTTCATATGGAAAACACATTAGAAGAGAGAAGTGCATACAGTTTGTGGGAGAACAGTCTACTTGTCAACCCTTATCTTGGGTTTGCCTGTCTGGATTCCACATACTCTGTCATGGGTTGGTAACGTTGACCATCTCAGCTCAGGAAAGGGTCCCAGATACGAAGCAGCAAGAAGTTGCATTAATAACCACCACTTAAAGGTGTTTTTCAGTTAGGCCAACTGTATGATTACTGACAGACACATTTGCCCTGCGCCTGTTGGTATCCGTACCTGGCCTATGAATAAACAGAGAACTTCAGTTTCTAGCACTGACAGTCCCTTATTTCTTGAAAAGTTCATTTATTTATCACCTCATTAAACTAAAGAAAATGATCAAAATAAAAACAAATTGGGGACTCAGGGTATCACAAGGGTGGTCTTCTATTGCAATATATAGCAAACACTGGAGAAGAAGAAAAGCTTTGAACGGCGTTGTAGGCAAAACTCTTCTTTAGTCTGCTTTATCTCATTACTGATGCTATTATTACTAATCTAAATTCAGAATAATAAGGCAAGATGGAAAAGGAAACTTTATAAACAAGGACTTTAACTTAAAAAAAAAGACTCACTCTCCTTCAGTGAGTGCATATTTAGTTCAGTATTTCTCTTGGCAAAGTTTAAGCGTGTCTCTAGTTAACAAATGTATTCTGCTGTCAGCCCTTTTCAAGAGTTACATTTGATGCTGGATGCCAAATAACTTCTTTAACTATTAATAAATAACTCACAGGTATCTTAGATAGTATGTACTTGAGGAATTATGCTAATACTGCCTGTGATGGAGAGAAGGGAAATCCCCCCTCCTAAAGTTCCACTTTTGCTGACTTATTCTCTGAACTCAGCTTTCAGAATTGGTTCATTCTCACTGAAAAGATGCCCATCCAATCACATGTAAAATCTGTAAATTCACCGGTCATCTGCTTCTGGATGACGTTACTGAGAAAACTCCTGTTGAGTCCGTGATGGGATACAATAAGGACCCACCAGTTGTGGTGTCTGGTCTGGCTGCTTATATTTTGTTAGCTTCATGATAATGAGCCTTCACAGTTTGAAAAGAGCAGAAAACAAGAGTCATCACCATGTAAACCAAACAACACTACATATTACATGCTACTTAATGGACAATAAAATATTTTACAGGTTAAAAAAAAGTACTAAGTAACACCATGATTTTTCATGCAGCTTGCAGACAAGAAAGAATCTTTAAGGGACTACTCAGATAGATAAATTATACCCCGACTCTCAAGTTGTGTCATGACTACTTGCAGCATTACTTTCAGTAGAATTCAATTTTTATCATGTTTACTTGAGTCAATTTCAAGCTAGTCCCTGGTAAGAGCTGCTTTGTTAATGCCACAGAAAATGAAATGGCTGTTATCGCAATCACTTCTCTGTACGCTGAAGTAATTTGTTATTATTGAGTGATAGTAGCTGGCCCCTTTTTACATGTCCTTTGCTTCCTAAATTTTGTCAATAACCCACAATATTTGTGTGATAATTTTCATCCAAAGTAAAAAAAAAAAAAAAAAAAGAAGAAGATCTTTTTAAAGTAAAATCCTCCAGAAAGCAGCAATTTGGAAGGTGTTTTGAGTTCAGAAAAAAATATTCTCCATGCTCCTTGACCACCAAATTCACTGTTGCAGTAGAATTAATATCTCTTTGGGGAAGAGAGAAAGGAACATGGAAGGAGAGCTGTAGTAAGAAGGAAAACCCTGAATATTCAGACAAGCTTTTTATCTGTTTTTAATTTGAAGATCTGATGACTAGAAACCTTCTTCTCATATCATTATCAATTTATATTTTCCTTCCGGTTAAAATATTTATTTTTCCCTGTATATTTTCTCCCAATAGATTTAAAGACAGCAGCATCTCAGCTTCTGATTTTGGTTCTCTAGACTCATAGGAATTTCGGCCCCCAGCCGCAGAGAGTGCTCTGACTAGGACGGGATAAAATACTGGATGAATGTGCCTTTCTCTTTCGCATATAGAAGCTTGACATCTCTACCCTAAGAATTTGTCTACTAGAATAGATTTCATCATTCTAAAAAAGGATGGTCAAATAAGCAAACTGTTATGCACTCCATCTTCTTCTTTTCCTTACAGTCTGCTATATAATGTTAGACAATGCTACCTGACTAGCTTTACATTTATTTTAGTCTTTTCCCTCTGCAGAAAAATCCTCAACTTTTGTGTTCAATTGGTGATGGTTATTCTACCATATTTCTGGTATCCACTATCGTATGAAATTTCATATCCTTCCCTAAAAATTGAAATGTTTTTTAATTCTAGTGTCTTTTTTGTTATACAATTGTTACAGTTATTTTTGAGTGCCACATCCACTTCCATAGCTGCATTAGGCATAGCTTTATCAGTTCTTGGCAAGTTCTTTCATTACTTCTCTCTTCTCTTCTCTTCTCTTCTCTTCTCTTCTCTTCTCTTCTCTTCTCTTCTCTTCTCTTCTCTTCTCTTCTCTTCTCTTCTCTTCTCTTCTCTTCTCTTCTCTTCTCTTCTCTTCTCTTCTCTTCTCTTCTCTTCTCCTTTCCCTTCCCTTCCCTTCCCTTCCCTCCCCTTCCCTCCACCATTATTAATTGCCATATACTTACTTGCCCCTTCAGATCCTCTGAGTTTTAGCATCGCTAAATCTGAAGAAATGCTCATCATCCTTGCCAGCCTGAGTCACAGAAAGATATATGATGTCTACCAATTGAAAGAATCCATTTATGTGCTTTCTCACAGATGCATCTCAGTAGTCCAGCACCAAAACAGCTTTGTCATAATCTCAACTCTTCAGGTTTGTCATTATACTGGTCTTGATCTTGTTTTTATCAGAATGTATCATTTCATTCTGTGGAAAATTGTAATGTTAAGTCTGAAATGGTAATCTTCTTGCATCATTGTGTCTACTTCTTTCTCTCACAGCTGGCAACAATCTTCTAGGCAGTTGCAAATGTGCTAGGGCATTTTCTTCTGACATATTATCTGATTGTTCAGTGCCCAGAGAGGGCCATAGGGGTAGCTTGGAGTCCTAGGAAACACACTTGCAATAGAGAGGTGTTACGAAGAATAGTTAATGAATTTTCATTTCCTGTCAGAACAGCTGCAGGGAGTCTTCCTTGTCTCAGTTTGGTTAGGTGCTCAGCTAGTCAACAAACAGTTAACAAAATGAAATGAGAAACGTTCAGACTGTTTTGCCTAGGCTGGCCACTGAAGAGAGAGAGAAGTTGAAGGGACTTTTACTCCTTCTTCAGTGTTGACTGGAGTGAAGACCAACTCTGCGTGAGAAACTGGCAACTGCAGTTTTTCCTTCCTTCCGTTCCCACTTAGACAAGGTTTGAATCCACCTCTATGTGATTTATCTCTATTCGTTAGCAAACTGCTTAGCTGGTTCACTGTTAGGGGTATGAGGGACACTGCTTTTCATACTTTACAACAAATAGATGTAAAATTAGTTTAGATTCATCTGCAATTATGCCTCTAATCCGTATCGATTCATTGAGGCTCTGAAGCCATAAAGGTTCTGAGAAGCAAGAAATGAGAAGTTTAGAGATGGGAGGATGCAGTTCAATTTTGTCTAAGGACCCAAGCTTTTTCAAAGTGTTTCTATTCACAGTTTTGTGCAGTCTTATTTATGAATTAGTATCTAATATTCAGCCCTGTAAACTGGCATAGATCCTGGTCTATCTGTATTGATACAGACTCATCTGCCAAAAAGAAATTGTTTGACAAAACAGAGCTTGATATCTCACACACTGGACAGTGTCATAAAAACTGTAGAATAGTCAAAACTCAAGATGGGATTTAGGAGTGCTGGCTGATTACCTCACGTAGGAGTTAATTTGTCAATTGTTCAAGAATTAGTAAGGTTTTCCTTATGTCTACTTAAATTGTTGTATGTTATGAATTTTGAATATTTTATATTAGAGGAAGGCCTGCCCATCTGTAGAACCCATCTATAGAATCTATTTGTTTTGGTTTGGGTTTTTTTATCATGCTTACTATGGAAAAAAAATAATTAACAGAATAAAAATCCTAGCTGTATTTCAGTTTGTAATAATCCTTTTAAAGCTAGTGCTTTTCCTAAGGAACTGAGAAAGGTAAGGCTATGTAAACAAAAGGAATGACAAGTGCATAAATAGCAGCAAAATTCACCATTTTAAAAGGGCAGTATTCTGAAAGGAATCATTGGCACCCAAGGTGACAGAAACATGACCAATGTATAGGTCAGATCCCAAGGGAAGAGGAGATGGTGCATTCTGTCTAGCACTACTTCCTGCAACTCTATATTATTTCTTGTGAGAGATATGACAGTCAGGGCTGATTGGATTAGTGCTAAATCCTACAGATTTCTGCTCCAAGACTTCTCTACCTGTCACAGTAGGGGCTAGATTACTAGAGCATATAGATAGCTAATCATAAGTCCTAAGGGAGCCATGATATCACGTTTGAGGGGTTTGTAGGGAGTTGCACAGAAGGGTAATCAGTCAATGCAGATGAGCTAAGAAAAAAACACGCCAGACAAAGAGAGACCAATAACAAACGACGAACAGAAAATTAACAATGATTCAAAACTTCTAAAATACTAGGCTTCCTCCTAAAGCTGCACTTAGCCAGCTCTTGATGATGTAGGCTCTGTTGAATGCTTCACTGGTGATAAGATTATTTATTACTTGTGGTTTATTGTTGTCAGATCTGGCATTGCTCTGCATCAGACTGAGTTTGTGATGTTTTTGCTGACTGCTTTTGGCATATGCCTAGGTTATGATCCTGATTGCATGTAGGTGCTAGACATCTGCAGCCTGGTTACTTAAGGCAGTTTCATTTTCCTGAGGTACTTTTTCCAATTTGAAAGGCATGAAAAAATGAAGTGGATTGTACCATAGTGGGAGAAAAGTTATCTCACTCACCAGCTGCCACGAGAAAGGCAAATGTGCTGAATACCCTTAGTTTTTTTGAGCCCTGGGAACGTACTGAGTTGGAGAAAGATGTTCTTGGAATAGCAGGGAGTACCCAGAAAGGTGAATGTTATAGCAGAAATATTACTGCTAATAATAATACTTGCATATCATGAAGTGAAATTTAATGATGGCGTTAGATACTTCTTTGATGAGAACCTTTCAGTTGTAAGGGGATATATACACGCCAATTTCCCTGAAAGTAGCGGAAATAGAAGCCGCGTGAACATCTTGTTCAAGTCTTCTCTCTTTCTGGAAAATGCCCACAATCGTTGTCTCTTACCTATCCCCAGAATCATGTTTTAGCTGTTACATATTCTTCTGTGACATCGTCTTTGTTCAGTTAGTTATATTTCTTGCTGCTCCCCACTCAGATGCACAGGTACAGTTAAATCAACTTCCCATCCCTATCTTTGTTGCCATAATCCCCATACATCTTTTAGATCATATATTTTAGTCTCTGAGCAGGTTTGCTTCCACTCAAGGTCGTTGGGTGGTATTCTTTCATTGTTGCTCTACACAAATGGTGGTTTCATATTTCATTCATCTAGCCTGAATGAAAGGCAACTACTGGCGCCAGAAGCTTGAACAAGCTGATGCGATTGCCCATCCTCCAGCCTGATGCTGTGATTCTGCATGTTGCATGATATGATAATGCGGGAAAGCTTCCCATTATTCACGTATGACTTCATCATCTATTCCTCAGGACTGGATGGCCTTCCAAATATTATCATGAGAATAAAAGAAATTACTTAATACCCTTGTTCCAAACCATCCATTCCCAAGTAGGTTTGGTTTTAGTCAAATTTCTGAAAGATACACCCCTATAATGAAGATTGATTAGCTTCACCAGAATACACATAACTTGCCTCCTTGGAGAGAGAACTCTTCCCTGCTTAGACAATCCCTGACAGAGTGAGCTCTAGGGTAACTACCTACCTAACTCCAAGTTTTATAATAAATGTTGCTTACAGAGAGGCATTTGCCATGTTGAATTATATCGCGGTAGAATAAGGGAAATATACACAGAAAATATTGATGCCTAGTTCTGTCTAAATCTCAGTAGTCTCTTTTAGGATGATGCCACCCTTGACTTTAAAGAGTAGGTCATGGTATAATGGATATCACTTTCAAGAAATTAGAGAAACGCCTTTTCATCTAAACTTCACTTTTTCATATATTCTACAACTAATTAAGCCCTGGCAGTATCAAATCTTTTTTTTTTCTTTTTTTTCTATTCTAGTTTAAATGCTCCAAGAATGTTATAATTTAAGATACATACTAGTGACTGCATAATATTTTTGATAGAAGTATTAGTTTTAGTCATATTTTTCAAATACTGAATCCATAAATAAAAAATACTCTTTTTGACAAGACTTCTCCAACTTTCTGCTGTTTTTCCCTTAGATATTTCTCTTTCCTACATACTCCAGAATACATTCAAAGTTGTTATTACCTAACACTCTGCCCAGAAACAGTATCCTCTAGCCTTCCATTCCTCTCTCCTAGACTCTCTGGGAATAGTCTAATCCTCCAAGAGAAATTCCAATCACTACAGCCCGAAGGCATGTATATTCCAGGGATGCAGATTACAGGCTAATTCATCAAAAAGGCTGCCCCAAATAATAAATAATGGAACATTATTAGAAGGTATGATCTCAGCCACTTATCATTTAGATTTACAGAGTGGTGAAAAAAGAAGAAAGGATGACAAACCAGGTAAGAGCCTACTACAAATAATGTAGCGATTCAGTGAAATCCTCCTTCCTTCAATATCATTTGAATATAAAAAATAGCTCTTTTAAAGATAAACTTCTCGGTTTTTTTATTTTAAGAAAACTAAATGAGTTGAAAGGTAGCCAAGAAAATTCCCATTGCATTGCGCAGTTTCATTAACATGTTGGTACTAGAAGTGTCATACCGTATAACCTTGAAGTTATGAATCTATAATATGATGGAGAAGGTCTCTGGGCCCTCAGAGAGTATGATGGCTGGGAAAAAGCTGCTGTACAATTCATTAAGTTCTGATCATAACTCTATGTTATCATCTTAGGAAGAGGATGGATGGAAGAGGTGGATCAGATGAATTGTCCTGGTAGATGCATAGACCACAGGCAGTAGGTGGAACACTACCTGATTTCGATCAGAAAGTCTTGAGGGAAGGTATGCTTATTGGAAGATCATTGCATAGTATCTCTGTGAGACAGAAACATAAAAGTAGGTTGAACTAGTATAATATTACAGATAAATGGAAAAACTCCTGATGAAAACCTTTTTTAGTGGAAAATGTCAGTTTGTCAAAACATGTTGCTTTTAGCAAATTTCTGATCCTACGTGGATTTTGATTGGGAACTTTTTCTGCCTGTTAAGTTTCTTGACAGCTCACTCCCTGAATCCTCATCAGTCTGCCTAGAAAGCTGCTGGTCAGGAGAGTTGTTTCTGCATTTTCCAACCTATAGGTTAGGTGATGATCTGACCTAAAAAGCCTAAAAATTCCACCTTCAGTGGGAACTGAACAACAAGTGTTAGCACCAGGTAGGTTCTCAGGTCCTGACTCATGTCTCCGGGTTGTCTTGAAACCTCAGGGACTCTTAAGAGCCATGTCCGAGTCCACTTAACCTGAGTCCAAGAATCCAGCAGTGACAGATCGAGTCTAGAACTTCAGCTCTGTAGTAGAGAGCTCAGAAAAAGACAGGGTGTATAAGTACGTTCTCAGGATTGCACTTATTTTTTAATTGAATTCAGGGTCAAAAATTAACCTTTATTTTTGATTCTGAAAGTATCCATCTGTTTCATATTTTTTCAGTTTCAATCTCTGATCTTCCTAACCCACAAACCCTGACCTACACTTTTCTCTCCTCTAACACCCATAGTGATATCAGCTGGGGAATATGGAGAAATTGCTGTGACTGTGCACAGCTACAACTTTGAGAGAGCTAGAAACTGAGAAATATCAGTAGGGAAGGAAATAGCAATGCAGCTAGCGGGGAGTTGTAAGCAACTGCTGTTATTATACATCTGCATTTTTGTGCCTATGTCAGATTATACACATATTCACGCATTTTGTACTTATAGACTCAAAGAATGTATTCATACATAAAAAAACCTTTAAAGAAAATACAAAATTATTTTAAAACAAATTCCTTTTTGATTTAAATTGAATCCTGAATTCTTGCAATGGGGAAGCAGTCATAATCAGCTGTACTAATATGTCTACTTGTAATGCCTAAAAAGCTTAATTATTGTAAAAAACAGCTAAGTTGCAAGTGCTTTCAATCAGACTCTTGGTTCTTCTCATAGGAAAGTGATTATTGAGTAGCGAACAATATTTACAGCAATTATGACAATCAGTTTTAGAGATTATTGTAATATCAAAGAGATTGTTGTAATATCAAACAAAGGCAAATTACTTATGGAATTCAACTGCAAGATAAACATTCCTCTTTTTCTCTGTTTTCAGTTATAAAAAAAGTAAAAAGAGCAGTTTTTGTAGACTTCAGCATAAGAAGGAAGGGTCACAGGCAGTATTGTTAACCTGTCTGTATCGTGAAGGTCCTGCAGGAAATGCCAATGAATCATATAACGACTGCAAGAAAAGTTACAGAATCAGATATCACTGAAGTATCTCTTTCGAGTTGCCTGTGTCCTCTTAGAATTTCTTCTAATAAGGAGTTATCTATAAATCACTCTCACACAAGTTGATTAGACCAACAGTCCTATTGTATAAAGTATCTTCAAAGTTTATTTATTCTAGATTATATTCTACTGTGCAAATGGAAAGTAATATCTGGTCAAATGGAAAAGCAGAATGACAGTAGTCAAATAAAATTAAAGATATATATTGACCATGACATTAAGTAATAAATTACTGAAGGTTTTAAAACACGTGGCTTACTAGCAATTTGTTCTAATTTGCTCCCTATGTGCAAGTAATTTTCCTGGAGTATGACAATCCTTGCATTATTTTTTCCTTAAGGAATTGTCATAGTTGTCTTTAAGTGATATAATCATTTAATAGGAGAGGCAGAGGTGATCAATTAATTTCCTGTGAAATAATTCCCTTTCAAAATGTTATTTCTATGAAATCAAAATATTTTGCAGGTTTATTTTGATCTTGAAAACAGTTCCAGTAAAAATTGAAAGGCCTTTGAGTAACAATTGAACAACTAAGAATTTTTTCTAGTTTGAATTTTTTACATCAACTTAAAGATGTGTGAATTGAAAATTGATTATTACAATTTCTCAGCTCTGTCAAAATCAATAATTTCAATATCTTATTTCTAAAATAACATATTTTCATTTTATGCTTGATGCAAAATGTTAAGCTTTCGCTCCAGTCTCAAATAAAAGACTTTCACTCTTTCTAAAGACTGGAAATTCTCTTTACTAATTAGATACTCCCAACTCTTGGCTCCCTCACTGGGAAATAAAGAAATTCAGTGCTTCATAGGAGTAGTCATGTTATTCTGAATAATATTGATTTTAATGTTTAAATCTAAAAGGAAAAAGATTGTACTCAAGCTGATTATGGCAAAAATCCAAATTATACAGAAGGATTTGTCAGTCAGTTGCATTATCTGCATATAGCCATAAATTGTGATGGTTTCTGAACTTACAGAAAAGACTGATTGCTTTTCGAAAGAACTCACATTTTTAGGGGCAGGGATGGGAATTTTAAAAGTCACCTTCCTGTTATAGTTAAAATGGTATATTATTGACGTATTACTGTTTCAGATCAGGGTTTCCATCTTAGAGACTGTAGCTGCAGGGAATTAATATGAATTTCCAAGGGATCTCTGGCAAAAGATAAACGTTTCAAATTGGATGTTTCTACATAGAGAGTTTCTTTGTGATCAATGCCCATTCATGAATAAACCTTCCACGTAAGTTTTTTATGTATGTTTTGATCACCAAAGTAACCTCACAGGAGACATTCATACCATAGGTTCACACTTTGGAGCAGCCCGAGACAGCATCACCATGGCCTCAGCCTGGAACTGGCTGCTCGTTCTCATCTCTGCTGTCCTGCTCCTTTGTGCTGACGAGGTCTTTCCGGGAAATGGATCTGGATGAAAACTAACATTTTTTTAAATTTGACTGGATCAGTTCCTTGATCTGATTCCCGGTACGGTTGTACAAATTCCTGAGTTGATTCATTTTTTGGTGAAGGAGAAGGTAAGCTTCCAGCTTTAGTCAGGTACTTGTATGCCTCTGAAATGACCTGACACCAAGCCCGATTTGAAAAATAAACAGGTTCATTTCTTAGGTGAAGACTTCCCCTATACTCCTCCTACAAATTAGATGTTCTCCTCTCTGTTAATAATATTCTTAAGCATAGGCAGAAGAATTCATCGTGGAGCCATAGATTTAAAGCTGGAAGAAACCACTGTGTTTATCTTTAGCCTAACTTCCTTAATGAACATATATCTCTCTCCGGAGGAAGAGGAAGAGCAGCAGGAGTAGAAGCAGGAAATAAAAAAGCTTTAGCAGTAGAGGATATAATCCTTTCTTGGTAGATTTACTTCAATGGTTAATCACCCTCTTTTCTAAGACATGCACTTTATTTCATATATGACTTTGTTCCCCTTTATTTTCTACCCAGCTGGTAATGCTAAATTAGTAGACCAGTTAACTGAAGAACTCTCTAATAGCACCATGTATGTATAAGTATGTGGATACATATGTATAAAATGTAGCCTCATTTTCCACTAACCTTTTCATTTCTGAACTAAAGAAAGGGTACTCTGATTCTTTCAGTATTACCCCATTTTCTGATGCTTTAACCTTCCCTCTAGATCTTTTTAGAACCCTTTTCAATTTATAAATATCTCTTTTAAATTATGGACTCAAGTACAGATATGTTTCAAGTTGCAATAATACCAAACACCTTAGTAATATTTACTTCTTTTCTCTTACAATAATTAATAATTTAATTAATTATGATGGGGTCAGAGTTCAAGTAAGAATGGGGTACTAGTGCTCTAGGCGGTCTACTGCCCCCTAAAAGTGGATGCTCCTGTGGCTTGTTTTCTGTATTCTTAGATGAATGGCTAAATATTTGGCAGTATGAAAACACGTATTTTTCATTTGCACCCAGTTTGCGGAGTCGGGGAAATTATGTGGTATTACTGTTACATTCCCTTTTCTATGTTCCGGATAACGTCATCTCTATTTAGCACAGCACCAACACCCTGTCAAAAAAATGCTAGTATATTATAAAGCACCTCTGAATGTATTTTAAAATTTCTGGATATTGGTTTCATATTTGTCCTTTAGCTTTCATTATCAGTTACCTACAATTTTTCAGAATTATTACTACTCATTCCCGTCTCCCCTGTTTTACTTATTATATATATTGTTCAGCTTATGTGCTTATATATAAACACAGGCATACAAATATTATATACATGAGTATTTTTAAGAACTACTTTCATTTCCTTTCTAAGCCAAATTGGCTTATTACCAGCGTAGTTGTCCTTCTTTATTGATTGTGGCTTTTGGACATCTAGTAAAATATTCTTAAACAGTTCCCAATTATTCACGTTTTTCTGTTTAAATTCTTTCTCCCAGTAGATTTGGCTTTAGTAGTTTTCAGCTTTGGAAAATTGACTCTTTCAAAGCTCCAAGTAATTCAGTAGTTGCCATAAAAATTCTGAAACTAAGCCCAAGGAAAGATCCTGACCTCCGCTCACATAATTTCCAGAAAGAATAAGAAAGGGGGGCGATGCGCAATCTTGATTAAAATTAATCTAAGTGTCTGAGAGAAAACCATTAATTTTTAGAGCTCACAGTAGGTTTTCATGGTCAGGAAGCTTGACAGGTATTGAAAATCATTGTAGTTTGTAATGCCAGCATATTTCATCAGCAAATTTATTGAAATGGAAAATACTGATGTCTTGGGAGGGAGGACTTTGAGATGGTTTTCTGTGCTGATGGTCCACAGGTAGTGTGAACGCCCCCTGTTTTATTCAATTTCAATGGCAAGTGGGAAAGCAAGTAACAAAAATCAAGAAATACTTTGGAGGACAGACGGTTCTGTGTCGTCCTGTACCACCTGAGCTGAGGTGGACTATGTTGCGCTTTAGCAAATGAGACTGGACAAGATTCATCAACCTATTTTAAGGCCAATTTGAAATCCTACTCTCTTCATTTTAGATCCTAAGAGTACGATTTTCTCTGTATTAGTTCCTTTGTTTGACTGTAACAGTTAAGGCAGCCAGGGCTTTATTAGTACACCTCGCTATTACTGAAAAATACCTGTATTATTGTTACCAGATCTAAGATACCAGTTTCGTAGGAACTCTTCTGCATTGTGATTCTAAGGAAAGGTACTATTCTTCTATTTTAAAACCTAAAAGTGAAGGTATTGCTTTCAGAGAAGTAGATTATGCAACTGTTCATTTTCACTTTTGCATTCTTGAAAACCCCAAGCACCAGCTACACTGGGTCATGGACTAGAAGGACTCCTTAAGATTTGGATTGCAAATTTTCTCTGAGAAGACACATGCTTCACTTTCTCAATGTGGTATGTCAGTGCTGTACTTGATACAAGCCTTCCCAAAACCAAATATCACCAGTCACCAAATACGCACTTCAGAGGAAAAATAGCCAATGACGGTGACAAAAATGGGTTTTGGAACAAGCATCTAATATGTCCACATAAAAATAAAGTCACTTCTAACTGTTTCATTCTGTTTACCTGTAAAGTGATCATTCAGAGAATTGAAAGTTATCTCTGATAGCTTTCAACAGCTTTCTAAATAATAGCTTTTTAAACTTTAAATTAACCGAGAGTTTTAATTGAAAGTCTGAAGGCACTAAAATACATGGCTTTCTATAGGTGTTTTCACAGAAATAGCATGATGTTTGGTTGGACTGTTTCTGTTTTAGAGAATACTTCAAACAAACTCAAGGCACTGAAATGAATCATGGTAGGAGCAAGAAAGGTCATGCTACCACAGCCAGGTCTTCATAGATTATGAGCAGGTCTATGATGTTAGCTAAAGTCGGAATCAGCGTCTGCTGAGTTTTACCTTTCCAGTATTCAAGGTCCAGAGTCTGCTATTGATCCTACTCCATTTTGTATTGAACACTCACTTGACAAGGGGCTGAAGAGATCTTTTAGATTAGTAACTTGATACCATACTTACAAGCGGCTCTCTAAATATCTACATGTCTTAAAAAAATGAAACTGTTCCAAGAAAAGCACTGCAAAGTGTTCTGCCCTAGAATATTTTAAAGTAAATAGCGGAAGGACACTAACACGGGATAGCAGCCTTAAGCTCCAAATCTATTCCTTGTCTGACTCAGGAAAGGGATTTGAATTAGAAGGTCCACCTTCCAAGTGCATTTGCTTAATACCTGCCAACCAGGAACTGGACATGCGAATTGTCCAGTAAAGGAGGGAATTGAACTCATGTTCCTCTCACCTCTTGCACACTTCAGCCAGTGAAAACATTGGATAGCAGGGTCAGCTGATATCCTCTCTGATTTTTTAAAGTCTATTTTCATTAGGGTATACTACAAATGCTCAAAATAAAACTTATATTTTGGGTCACATGAAAACTTTTGCTCAATGTAAAACAAATTCTTCTATTTTTTCATTTCAGTTAGAAAATATGAAACAAAAAATCAAATTCTGTTTAGTTCAACTCTTTATCATTCAGCTGAACAGTCAAACAAACAAAAAGTTTTTTCAGAGTGTCCTAAATCTCATAGTTCCCTCCTCAGCTCTTTCCTGATCTCCTGGCAATTTTCTTTATTCTTTATTTGGTAAATTCTTTTTAATCTTCATTACATCAGAATTTCAAGGTTGAGTTGAGTCTTAGAATTCTTTTATTTATGTTGCAAAATGTCATTTGGAAAAGCCAAATGAAACAAATGAAACTACAACAATACACTGCGGTATTATTGATGATGAAAGGGAAAATAAAATTTGGTTTCTTTACATCTGTTTCTTATAACTTTTCTAAAAATAATATCAGTAAATCAATTAGAATTTTCATTTCTTTTCATATAGTATGATCTCCATACACGTGTGTGTGTGTGTGTGTGTGTGTGTGTGTGTGTGTTTGTGTGTGTAAATTTACTTCCTTTTCCCCTTCTAATAGCTGATTTACTATCTCTATCCTGCCTAACTGTCTACTGGAAAACCTTTTTTTTCACAAGAAAATTTTGCCAATTACTCCTTGTTAATCTGCTATTTTATTCTGAGCACAGTCCAAACTTCACTGTGAAAGTCCTGCTTGTACCCAGTGCCACTATAATGTGAATTGCTTCAGGACAGAGACCAAACTGAGTGATCTTTCCATGTTGCAGATCAAATGGACATGTTTTACAGCAACAAAATGAGTCAAGTTTCTTGGAGCTGTTCTGAAGTCTGAGTTCCATCTCATTCAATTTTCTGCTGCCTCCACTTGTTTAGCCTCTTATCAGTTTACATATATCGCAAGGATAAGACACTCCTTTAGCCAAGTTAATTATACTGTCTTCATCCCATGCAATCATGAGCAGGCCTGGTTATTTTAATCATCTTCACGCCCACTTTCCTATACACACTTTGCTTCCACGGTAGCCATTCTGAAATGTGTGAGCTGGACTCTTGCCTAGAAGTAAGCCGATCCCTGCATTACCCTGAAATGTTCTCATTGCATTTGCTTCTAATTGAGTAATGCATTGCACTGTTTTTATATGACATTTTGTTCCTTGCTATCAAACATTCCATGTTTTTTTCATGACATGATTTATAAGACTTCCTTGTCACCTACCTTCCTGCCAATTCTCCCAGAGATTCATCTCTAGATTGTTCTGTTTCTTCCAAAGTCTCATCCTAGCATTGCTGCTAATTGAATATTTGCATACCCTGTTCCTTCTGTCTGGAACTCCCAATCCTTTTAATTAATTGAATGTCCTTTGCCAAACACTTTTAAAAGTCAGGTTGAAACTTTCCACTTTGAATATTGCTTTTTGTACTTATATGTAATCCCTTTCGAAATGTATGGAGCCCAGAAATGTTTCCACATTCAAGTGATCAGAAGTAAGAGATAATATCAGGGTTCCAGTCCAAATGGGTTATAATCTGATCTGTAATGTGGCATTCTCTTGAAGAGTTACATGGCAGTGGCAATTGCAGTATGGTTAAGTTACACACACATACCAAAATTCAGGATATCCTCCTAGGCAAAGCTTCTGGTTGCATATGAAAGTGCAGTCCAGAAGCAAATGCAGGGGGGCTTTCAGGCTCTTGAGTGAACACAAGCCTGCTACATTTATATATAGAAAAATGGATCTGAAACAGCACTATGCGGCATAGCTTCAGCTGTTAGAAGTTGGAAATCTGCAATTTAGCAGTAGTTAAAGTAAGTTCATCACTATAAAGTCCAAGTAGTAAGTTCAGTAAGTATGCACTGTAACTCATGTAAGTGATGCAGGGCAGCATCCCCATACAGTGAGGTGCAATGTATGGATTAATAGACAATCTTTCTAAGAAAATCTAGTAGAAATTCTGATCTCCTCCTATCCCTTCTTTCCCCATCCATCTAAATACTTCTTATTCCCCTTTGAGTCTTCCTGCTTCTTGCCACTACTGTGCATAATTCCAAATTTAGGTCTTGACAGTCTAACAGTTTTGTGCCAATATATACATGATGTTACCAAATTAGCCTCAGAAGTTGCTATTAACGTATCAGTGAAAGTGCTAAAATAGATACCAATATTAAAAGGATGATTGGTATAATGTGTGTCTGTCAAATAATGAAATTAAGTCATGCCAGTATAAGTATGTTTTTACATCATAATAACTCTTCTACACCAGATGTTCCACTAATTTGACTTTCTGGTCTTGTCTCTAATATAATTGCATTAGGAAAAGGTTGCAATTCTGACAGATATAAAGAATAAACAATTCATTTTTATTCTGAGTGTGATAAATACAAACTAGTAGGGATTTTATCCCGATGACTCTACTTTGTCTTCAGCATAGGTAAGCATTTTCCAGCTTCTTTGGCTGACTTCGCTTTGAGTATTTTCCTAGCTGACCCAAATCTTAAAAAGATTAAGTTTTTGTCTGTTTGATATTAGAGGTACCAATATGAAAATAACATAAAACTTTCAGATTTAAATATATCTGTGAAGTATCCCATCTCAGTGAGGTTCCCATCTCAGTGAGGAAAACTTTCATTACTTTCCATAGGTGAACACAACCTTTGGGCTCCAATAGCTGCAAAGTTTCAAGCCGTATTCAGTTAATTTAACATCCTTACATCAGCAATGACCATTCCCTTGTTATATCTGATGAGAATTTCTCAGTGTTTGTACTGATGCAAGGAATATCCAGCGCTATCATTGGCCCCAACAGCAATACCTTTAGGAGTGTAATAGATCCCATAATTATTCTCTCCCAGGATCCTGTCCTTTCAGGACCAGTACTGAGGACAAATGTTACATATTCACTCGTTTCTTCGCTTTTACCTTCCTTGGGAAGCATCTGACACTGGCCACTCTCAGCACCAAAATATTTGAAGATGAGTCTTATGAGAGGTCCATGGATGGGCAAGGTAACTGCATATCTCCTTCTCTGGAGATATTCATAACCTGCCTGGATGTAAACCTGTACAACATGCTCTAGGTGACCTTGCTTGAGCAGGGGGGTTGGACTAAATGATCTCCGGATTTCCTTCCAACCTTGGCCATTCTGTGATTTTGTGATAATTGAGGTGTTATTTTAACTCAGTGCTCTCCAAAAATATTAGCCAGCCCTTTAAGAAAGTTAAAAGTTAAAAAGTTAAACGTTATAGCAGTTTAGCTGTGTTTACAAAGCAGAAGGATTTTTAAATAATTGATATCAATATACTATTATGAATGAGAATTAATTATGATGCAAAGTGTTTGATTTTCAGGATCATAAGGAAGACTTTAATGAAATGCCCTAGCATGTTAAAGGTTTAGCAAGAGATTAGCTGTGCATTAAGGGTAGGGTTTGACTTTTTTATTATCTCAAAATTTCATCATTGTTGAACGTCCCCTCATAACCTTCACAAAGGAGGTGGGATCATTCAAGTTATGCCTAGTAGTCTGAATTACCTATCACACCGACATAGGCAGAAGTGAGGCTAGCAAGTAAATGAAGTTATACTGCTATTAGCAGGAAGTTGTTCCCTAATGTAAAATTTAAATACATGAAAAGGGATTTTAGATGCATTTATTTATTGAGAGCTTGCTGATAGTGAAGAGATACAATAGTGAGCAGTAATGTCTGTTACTGCTGCAGCTGTGGTTTAGCTCACAGTTTTGTCTCTTTCTGAAGTTCATTTCACCTTCTGAAGCTCCTCACTTTGACTCATCACTTTATTCGAGGAAAGGTTTGTGCCCTCCAACATTTCTCAAGATACGTGCCCTGAAACCTCTGAGAAGTACAGCCACCTGCCAATCCTGCAGGTAAGCACCAGTGCAACAACAGCTGGCTGCATACTCTATAAAGGAATTTTAGAGGAAAAAAAAATTAGCTTTGTATCTAGATGCTGGAATCAGAGTCAGGAAAGGAGGCTATAAAGGGTGTAGATATGTAAATAATGAAGTGAACACTTTTCTTTTTTTTGGAAGGTGGGTATTACAGACCATATGTGCACACTTATTTGTTCTTTTGATAGTGTATTTGGTATTATTCTGAAATGCTGAATTAGGGCTCAGGTTATGAATTCAGTTCTAGTTTGAGGAAATAAAGCTTTAAACAAATCGGTGCAACTTTAGGCTAACACAATTTATACTCATGTATTCAGTTTAGCCTTTCCGGTACATAACAGGGCTAAATATGTATTCCTGAGCAGAAAGAGCTGTTTGATTGTGGAGGAGCTCAGTGGCAGGACCATAATTATGGTTCAGAAGCATAGTATCTTCCAGTGACTACCATGTGGCTAATCTGATTTTACATTATACATATATATTCCAGAGCTTTTCCTTCATACACACACACATACACACCCAAACCTTTTCAGGTAGGGGCTATTCCACAACATATAATGGAAAGAAAAGGAGCAGACTCTTCGTTTTGCAATTTTAAAGCACAAAAATCTTCATCAGAAACCTAAGCGAGTTCCTACAATGCTCACATATTTTGTGGATGGAGCACAAACTGAGTGCCTAGTGCTGGATAATTTAACGCAAAGGTGCCAAATAAATACAAGAAGTAATTATAAGTGGTCTCCACTCTCAAGAGCTGCTGAGCACACACAACAAACTTACTTCTGTTGTAGTTGCTTATATCAGGTTTCATTTTGGCCCTCTGTTTAAGCTTTTACATCCTAAATGTTTGCTGCAAAGTTAGATCTTTAAGAAAGACATTTGACTGGCAGAGAATAAATATTTTACATGGAATAATTGCTTATTGCCTGAAGTCTTTGGCATTTTGTCTAGCAGCAAAAAACACATTTTAATAAATGCCAACCACACCTACAAAAGATAAGTACCATCACAAATCATACTCATTTATTCCAAGATTATCATTCGATAACCAGTCCAAATTGCTGTTGAGATAATAGCACTTCTTTTGATGTTGCTGGCAAAGTGCAGATAAAAATATTTCTGTGTTGGGCTTTCACCATTAGTACGAAGATTTTACAAAACTCAACAACAAAACTAGAGCCAGTGCATAAGACGAAGAATACTTTCTCATACTGGAGTGAATTAGATGCATTTCAGCATACTCTGGAAACAATTGCTACCTAACAGAAATGAGCAGTTTAGTGAGAAGTGTATAAACACACAGGTTATTTAACTGGGTGCAGTTTGGAAGCATTCGGTACAATAATCTATTTCAGTTTCAGACTAAGTTTTGGAAAAGTACTTGTAGCAAATGTAGTATGTTCTCCCCGCAATGAGAGAAGCCAAGTCACTTTTTTTGGAAAAGATATAAACTGCCTGCATCGTCGTAATCGATTTCTCTCCCTGACACCTCAGGTCCACATCTGTTCAAGAGCCGCCTTTATAACATCCTAGAAAACTAATCAATGTCAGGTTTGCACCAGCGTGGCGCAGAATCTCTGGTTTATCAGTTTGAAACAATGGGATTCTTTATGCAGGGAGATGGTGACTCACTGTCTTGTTTGTCCTAGCTAATGAGAACTAGCAGAACTGTCTGTAATGGATGTGCCACAGATATTACTGTGGGAACGTGCCTGCAGGAAGTGATCCAACCATCTTCAACTGTGTAGTCAAAGATGATTGTTACTAAAATAATTTTGGAAATTCATGTACAAGATGTACTTGAATTGCACTGTGAATAAGTTAATGATTGTTCTAACTTATCATCGCTGCTCTGCATGTATGTTCAACATGCAGCTTGTTGGCATTATAATGATGTGTATGTGTGTGGGGAAAGGGGGTGTGAGCAGACCTAGTCTGCTGACTCATCTTTTGATACATTGACTGGGTTTTATCATCACCAAATCAGACAGAGAAACACCAAGTGGTTCTCCAAGACAAAGTAGCTTGAGGGAAAAGATTGAACATCCTACATCAGACCTTAAAGTAAATCATCCCAAGAAAAAGCTCAGTTCAAGTGATGGGAAGGTTGTTTGGGATTTCTGCCAGGGTTTTGTTACACAATAAATTAAAACCCCCCAACAATAAATTAAAACCCCCCAAAAGTAGGAGATGAAAATCTATTTACGACCTTTCTTTGCATGTATGTTTGCTGTGTGGGAAACAGGCAGGGACAACTTATCTCCAAAGAGTCAGCAATCACCCACCAGAAGCTAACTGCTGTTTGGAAAGCGTAGTTCTTCCCAGATGTGACAGAGCAGATGTCTCATTCCCACAGGGGCCACAAGGGTTAAGAAATTTCCCTTCTGGTGGAGACTGGAACATCTACAAGCCCAAAAAGTTAGGCACTCCATGACTGTGGGGAAATAAGTGGATAGGAAAAGAATTTGTCAAGTTTCAGGGTGAACAGAGTCAGGAATCTCTTGTTCTTCTGACTCTGTGGAGGATTCTGGCTATCTGATAAAGGTCTTGCAGAAGAAGGCCAAGGGCCAGCAATACACATACTCTATTGCAAAAGGAGGGGAGGAATCTGAATAGGTGACTTTCTCTTCTCTTCCTAAGCAGGATGACATACCCAGCAGAGCATATAGACCAGACCATTTTCAGTAGGAACACAGCGTATTCAGTAAACCTGCCAGAATAAAAACGTGGAAACTTTCCCGAACACTGTAGAGATATAAATGAAACTAATTATATAAATCACGGATATTTGAATAACACCATCATCATAACATTTCCTAACATATTTATTTTTAGGATGGTCTGTGATCCTGATATTATGGCTTACTGATTCATGCAAAGCCAATAACCAGTGAGGAGAGACAGAAGCAGCACATGCTTATGGCTAAGGGAAGACATTAATTTCAGATTATTTTGCGTGATGAAATCATCCTGAAAAAAGTTCAGGAGTACAAAGTATTTAATAGAAAACAGTGATCAAATAGAGTTAAAAAGTTAGTAATTTTTTTGTCAGTTATTCAGAATACTGCTTGCCCCAGTAGTGCATAACATATAACATCTGGATATTCTCATGCATGCCTCACAAATTTTGCATCTAGGTTAGAATACTTCTACATACGTTATCAGACAGCAAGACTGGTGGAGGCCAAACCTGAAAGCTATCCCTTCCACATACCCCTTAGCTAATGGGAAAAGTTTTTAAAGATGTTAAAAACTTTCCATAAGTCTCAGCTGAGGACTGTTACATTGAAATGTGACTATAGTGAAACAGATGGAAGGGGCTCTAATTGCAAAAGTTCATCTCTTTAAGACATAAATGACCAGAGACCCAGTGCAGAACTTTTCCGGAAGTGTTCAGGATGGTGTTATTAATGGAGCAATTTGGAAAATGCAGTTTTCACAGAAAAGGCAATATATGTAAAGAAAAAGAAGGGTCACTGAAGTCGTCAGTGGAAAATTTCAAATTTGCAATTAAAATCCTAAGTATGTGGATTATGAAAAGCAGCCGAAGTACTGGATGAGTACTTTGTGTTTCTATTCTCCTCTTCTGGCTCAACTCTTGAGCCAGATCCCATCTCTTCTAATACAACCATGAACATTTAATTTTCCAACAAAAAATGAAAAAAAAATCCATTAAAATCTATACAGAAATACTAACAGGTACTTCAATCACAGCCTATAAAATTATGCATGCCGATCACCTTACTGGGCTGTGAGATGTTTATTACTACTTTCTGCCAAGATGCAATATGGACACATAACGGAGAAACAGAGATGTTCCCAGTATCCTTTCTACTGTGCTCTTCCTCTGCGAGGCTGTATCCAGCCTTGCAGTATCAACTACACTATTATTTGCACTGCATTGGAACCCAGGCACAAAAAAAAACATTAGGTTTTCCCAATCTGGTAGTCAGTATATAGGCACAATCAGTTTCCAGTCTGTACTCAACTTCATCAAAATTGTGTCCTAGATATATGTGTGACACTGTTTCAAAAACACTGTTTTCTCTTCAGTGGTGCTATAACCTACAAAGTAGATATTCAAGAACTGAAAAATCACATGTAGCTATAAGTAGCAAGATTACAAATAGTAAGCAAAATGCTATAACTTACAAAAAATGCATAGATTTTACAGATGATGTGGATACAAATAATTAAAACTAAAAAAGGCTCCTCTCATTTTGTCTGGGAAAGAGTTAGAAAAGATTCTCTAAAAGCTGGCCATAACCCAGACCAGATCACCAACCATACTGGGGTGGAAAACAAGTATTAAATATTTCATATCATTGTCCACTACCTCCAAAGTCCTTTAGCTGTCCCATTGGACAAACAAAAAGCCCATTATTTAAAATGCATTTGGTATGTTGTAAGGACAGAAGCTTGCCTAGCTGAAGGAAGGCAACTAGGCAAGCTCCCTCCAGGTTGGGAGAGGGGCTGAGAGATGTCACCTTGCTGGCAGTGCTTCTGCATTAAGGAAAGGTCAATAAACAAGCAATCTATGGAACAAAAGGATGCGTTGATGCACGTTTGGATGTTGTTTCATCTTTTACAAGATGAAAATGCAATCAGCCTTTAAGCATTTATATCCAGTATAAATGAGCCATGAAAGCGAGACGAAACCCTCTATTCCTCTTCTACTCCTCCACACTTTTTATCCTGGGAAATCCCAATGGATCTAGGGTAGGAATATTTGCTGGTTAACCTTACACTTAGCACAGGTGCGAAATAGGCAGCCCTAATACCAACAGCAGTTTGCCTTACAGAGCCTTCACGCTGCAGGACTTGGCAACTGCTTTTGCAGGTAGCTGTGAGCTCATTTTGCTGGCACTCCAGGTTGACCAGAAACTATATGGTTGTGTTAGTGGATAAACAGATTAGTGCAAGGCTCAGTTAATAAGCCAACGGACAGTATCTATTGGCCAGATTTAGCACCACACTGAGCAAAGTCACACACGCACACACACACAGACTTTCTAGTCAGCTTGAAAGACAGGTAGCGCAAGCTCATGGCTCTTTGCCAGACACCGTGTAGACACTCTGCATTTACCACTGTTGCTTTCCCTTCTTAAGTGATGTATTATCCGGCTTGGAAATATAAGGCATACTGAGATAGACGCTTTCTATAGCCACCTGAGCTGAGAAGAGGCAGAGCATTTTACACGTATCTGGAAAGTGTGCTCTTGGGTACAGGTGATTGTATAGAAGAAACTCTAGTACCTTCCTATCTTTTGATAAGTAGTTGTTTTTTTTTTTTTTTTTCTGGATATTCAAAATCTTAATGCTGTAAGGGTGCATCGTGCTTGCACAGAGCAAGTACAGAGCCAGAGGTGCCTGGCTCTCATGTATGGAACAGGTCATACAGTCAAAATCCTACTACACATATTTGTTGTCTAATGAAAGCTTAATATTAAATTAGTACAAAAATTACATGTTCCTAGATAATTTACAAGAGCCTTTGTCTTCCTTTAAGAATTTCTTGTAAGAATACATTTTAGCTCAGTCAACATCAGAGAATTATCCAAATATCTCTGGGAAAGCATGTTTTTAACAAGCATTTTATATTTCTATTCAAGCTTGCCTTTCCTAGTATTTTTTGGTGACAAAACAACTAGCCATTTCCTTCTACTGACCCTAGATCTCTACAGTCCTCTTCCTGTTCCTTTTGGTAGCAATAAACATGAACTGCCTGCGATCATTTGCTGCTATCCTAGAAGCTCCTCGACAGTCATTTGCAATGTTTCTAGCTTCATTTCACAGTGCTAACACAGCTATGAATTTGATATGAAATTATATTTAAATTAAAACTATTCTCTTTCAATACAGCTTTTTGTAAGAAGTATCTGGACCTCTTGATTCAATCGCCCCAGTAACTCAGATTGCCTAGAGCTCATGATCAAACTGCTTTAATTTCTTTTTTTAAAGGTCATGTAAACACGCGTGCCTAGTGAATTAGATGTAAATTCAATTCCCTGTTCACAAAGCTTGCTAGTTAGGTTTCCTACCTATACCTCACATGCAAGCTTGCATCTGACAGCAGAATATTGACTTTTGGGCTGTGGTCAAAGAAACGATTAAACAAAGAAAACGACTGCCACCTGCACTGCAGAGCATATTGATAGAGGGAACTGGAGATACACTTATTTCCAAGGGGTGCTCATTGTTAAAGTTAACTAACTTGCATTTTAATACGGCCATTACATGATTTTAATTTGTTTGTAATTATACATTGTATTTTTATAGTGGTAGTATGTGCTGAAGAACAACCGACTGAGATCTAAATATCAAAATCCAGCTTTTACTGAAGCAGTCACTGCAACCAAACATAGAGTGAGCATCCCTCTTAATACCTAGATGTGCTAAAACAAAAAAAAAAAAAAATAGAAATTATGAATGTCAGTTTAAAATTCATCTCTATCAAGGGCTGAATCAATCTCACTGCTAACAGTTCATCATTTCAATGATAATAAAGCAAAATTTTTGTTTCTGTTTTCATCATCATCATCCATAAGTAATCGGTTCAGTTCTGATTTTCATGATTTTCCAAATAAGATTGCTAAATTTCTCATCTTGTGGTTAGAACTTCCCTTACAAATAATGAATAATCAATTGTATATGATTATTATAACCCCTTCTAGCTCATTATACTAAGAACAGCTAATTCAGACCAAAGGTCTGCACAGCACAATAACTTATCTCTGACAATGACTAGAAATAGAAAGAAAATGAGAAAGAGGACAAATAGCGTGACTCTTCTTCATACATCTACTCCTAGTTTTCAGGAGACAGTAAGTCTGAAATAATCCTGAAATTATTAGCCAGAACTTGGCAGTTGTGCCAGCCCTAAAGTTTGAAAACAGTAAGTCTCGGGAAGTCATGGGATGCGGGTAATAATTAGATTTTACAGACAGTGAAATCTGAACTTCTGTGTTTGCCTCTAGGTTTTCAACCTTTAGGGGGCACAATTTCAAGATTTTTCAAAGACCGAAAGGATAAAAACATATTTTGATTATGTGAAAATCTTGTATGAAAGCAAAACAAATAAACAGCAAAGCAACAAGTCATTCGCACCTATTGTCGTGCTCAGTAAAACACCAGAAAATATAACAGTGTTTAAGACAGGCAGTTTTTCAGAAGTACTTTGATGCTCACCACATGCAAAACTCACAATACACACTTCTTCCAGGTACATCACAGAAAATCCTGGCTTTGGAAAAAAATATAGTTTTTGTTAGGCCTCAGGACTTCCCATATTCTGCAAAGTTACAGCACTGTTAGAAGGCAAAAAAGAATTTTTTTGTCATGATGTGATTTGGTAAATGTTGCGACAGGTGAGATTGATGAGGAAACGATGGACAGCAAAATACTTCCATTGAAAGAGACAAATAAAGAACTAGCATACATAGAGACACAGCAGATATGAAGGAGACCTACTGTGTAAAAGGGCAGCCAGCTTTTGCCGATATTATTTTTAAATAAATTCATCAGCAGTTTCATTAAAGCATCCCCTCAAGACTCTTCTGGTATGCTTACCAAAACTAGGCCATCCAACTACCTAATTGGCACAACATGAGATGAGCTTTCATATACAAGTTCATTTATTTATATGCTCACTTTCTATTCTTGCCTCTTGTTGAGGATTCTCCATACTCCTACCCTTAGGCCGGAAGAAGATCTCCTGTGTATCATTCATGTTTTGGATGATACCTCTCCCTTGAGGTTTGACTGGGGTCCTAATATACACATTTCTTTCTTTAAGAAACAAATGAATGGTGATATTGTCCAAAAAGTTTCTTTAAAAAAATTAACCAGTAGCTGTAATAAAGGGTTAGAAGGAATTAAAAACAATTAGTCTTTCAGAAGAGTTAGTCTTACTTCTTCTGAAACAAAATATTTGAAAACATCAGATCCACATAATTCTCACCTGAGAAATTTAAAAGAATTAGCCAAGGAGCTCTGTGGACCATTACAGTTAATTTTCTTTAACAAGTCTTGGGAAAGAGCGGATATTTCAAAGAACTGCTAACTTGGCAGTGTAATTCAAACATTTAAAGAGAACCAGGAAAGGATAGATCAGTTATACTGATACTAATCTCAGGAAAAAAAGAAAGCCAGACAAATTCCTGGCTCTATCAACAAGGAATTACGTGCTTAAAAAAAAAAAAAAAAAGACTTTATCATTCAACACAATTTCACAGAAAGCAGGTCTTGTCAAATTATCTTCTTGAGTTTTTTTTAACAAGATTATAGGTCTAGTTGATAGAGGTAGCTGTGCTGTTATAGTACAATTAAATTTCTCCAAGGCATTTGAGTTGCTATCACATGACACTGTGTTTTAAAATCCTGCATTATATGTAATTAATAGAGCATACATTGTGTGATTTAAAAGCTAGTTGACTGATAGCTCTCAAAATGTACCCATTAATGGAAAGGCATTAATTAGCTGAGCCATTACTAACATGACACTGCAGGATCCTTGATCCTAAACTATTATAAGCCATTTTTTGAAAACAAGCTGAACAACGCATGCAGGTTGCAGGACACACAAAATTGGTACTGTGACAAATAATCAGAAGTTCATTACTAGGGATTGCACTGAACCACCTGGATAAAAGACTTCAGTTGAACACAGAAGTTTAAACGCAGGCAAATGTTGTGAAGAGGAAATGAAAGTATATTACGGAGATGAACGACCAGTGCACGGCCACAGGCAAAAGGGTCAACACGTCTTTGGCGTACGAAAAACGGGAGAGACTCAGCAGTGCAGGGGAGAGATCTCATCTTTCACAGAGGGACAAAGCCACGGAAGGCTTTCTAGGTGGGAAGGTGCTGCCACAGAGCGTCCTGAAGAAGAGGGCGAGGAGGAAGAGGGCTGCGGGTAGTTCGCTGGATCCTGTGAAGGATGCAAGGGGCCAATGCAGCTTTGGGGTGAGGACGTTTTGGGAGACAAGGACTGCCAAAAGGCAGCTCCTCGTGTCGGCCCAGGTGCTCCCTTCTCCGGTGAGCCCGCTCCCTGTCCTGCGGTGGTTTGCCTACTCCTTGCCACTTGATGAGAAACACGGCCCTTTTCCTTCCCACTCACCCCTGCTCCACAGGCTGGGACAGGCACCATGAGGTTACCCTGAAGCCACTCCTACCACCTCTGCCACCAAGATCTTCTGGGGGAAACAAAGACATATGTCCTGTAGAGAGAGACTAAATGACAATTATAATCCTTCTTTCTGGCTTCAGAGCCTATGAATAAGCCTCACTAGCTGGTTAGGCTTTCCTCCTCAGTTAAGAGTCCAGGAAAAAAAAAAAAAAATTACATTCTCCTAGCAAAACTCAAAAGCACCTGTGGGTCTGATGATCTCAATCTGATTAACTTATTGAATCCTTTCTCCTGATTAATTTAGTGTATTTGTTTTCCTGGTCAAATGGGATTCAGCATTCCTCAAGGAAACTGGACTAGAATCAATGAGAGCAGGTAGGAACACATTGCAAACGAGCATACAATTCTGTTTACAGTTAATTGCAACACTCAGTAGCTCCCTAGCCCTCCCCCCTTCCCCAAGACAGTGAAAGTCATGATAATATTGTATATCTACTTAGGTCAAGATTTTTATAAAACATGAAGAATTTCAGACTAGAATATATATATATTATTTAAATCTTCATGTATTTGTCCAACAGCTCATATTGGAAAAAAAAAGTACTATACTCAAAAATTTTTACAGGCATTTCAATTCACTCATGGCAATGCTCCATGTTAAAGCAATTCCTCAGCATATTAGTTTTCAAAATCTAAACTTGAGCACAATTTTTTGAATAACTAATATCTTTATAATGGGCCAAATTAAGCAAAAATCCTAAATGCAAGCAGGGCATAATGTTTAGATTTTTAAAATCCTCGTGAGATCCAAATTTGTTGGGTAGAATCCAGTACTAATTAAAATTAAACAGAATCCAACAGATCTTTGATAATTACATCAAAAGTTCACATTCATTTGATGTGGATTGTCTTTTTTTTATTGTTACTCTCTTAAAAGTTTATTTATGCACAAAGAGTTAGAAAAGTGTATTAATATTTAAAAAGTGGAAATATAAGGGCTAAGACCGATTCAGCATATGTTTTCATTTATTAAATGTTCGCTTTATCTGCTCAAAACCGTCACTTGAGACATTATGTTTTGCATAAAGAATCATCTACAAAGTTTCTTAGTAAAATATATTTCTAGTGGAACAAGAAGTTTAGCTTGTTTACTGGGGACTGGATTCAACAGCATTTGCTTAACAAGCTGGGCATTATGAAACCACATCAGTCATATTTTTATTCCAAACTTGCCATTGCTTTACTAACCAAAGCCTCTCCAGAGGAAAAAATTTGATTTCATAAAAGATCACACACACCAACCAATCTGAGATGCTGTATTGCAAGTCGTCTGGAAAGTCGGCATATTTTATGCAACTAAGCGCAAAGCGCTTTCCTAACAGCTGAGTACATGGAAAAGCACAGCAGTAATATAAAAGGCAGAGATTACCAGTGATGTCTAGACATGGAGAAAGTATGACCTCAGTTAGAACACTCCAGTATTTACTTTTCCTTTTTAGAGAGAGATATACAATATTTCATGATTTCAGTATGCAAGAAGCAAGGATTCTGAGCAGTTTAGCAAAAATCCCCAAATAGATTACAGGCGGGGAAAACTTAGAAGGAAGAAGAAAGGATTTGAATGAAAATCATCCTTGCTAGAAAAATAGGGTTTCTTCTGGAAAAGGAGCAGTGTGCAGTTACTCCTAATTTCCATTAGGCAAACAATGTTGATTGCATTTTGAAATCTTCTATACTAAAAAAACCCCATAAAGTCTAGCATACGGACTTGAATGATAGTTAGCTCTGCAACTTTATTGCAGTCTCAACATATACAGCTAACATAGAACCTCTGTCTCAATCTTTCTCACTGGAAAGAGGTGACTACTGAATTTTCACTTATCTTTACTGGTTCATGGTCTCATTCCTTATTTATCACATATTTAAATCTCCTGCTATGTATGATTATTTATTTATTCTTTTTTTCTAAATGCTACTCCTCAAAATAATACCTAATTATTGCACAGATGTTGCAAAGTACACTATGATTGTTATACCTTTGCTTCAAAGCCCAAGACTGACATTGAGAGGCAAGTCCAGTGAAAAACAAACACACATCTTTTTTTTTTTTGCATTAGAAAATATCTACAAAGAGTCTTCGTTCAATATATTTCTAAAAAAGTAGTACATTCAGTTTGCTTGTTGATTACTTTGCCTTTATAACAGCTATGCGTTCAGTGTACGGCTCCCATCAGCTCTACTTACAGTTAGCTGTATGTGCTGAGCACATGTGCAAGATGAATATCCCAAACCATGAACAAGGCAATGGAGAATGCAGGACCCCTGAGTGACCATCTTAGCAAAGTCTGGTGTGTGCACTTGACTGAGCAGCACAGAAAAGTTCTGGGTATGTTCTACATTATAACTTACGGTCTGTTCAAGGTAAGCCGGGTATATGAAGCAGACTGCTTGAAGAAGCTTCCAATGGCGCTCGGATTAACCCAAAAGAGTAAATTAGCTTGTGCTGCTGGGAAACTGTTCCTGATACTTAAGTCGCTCAGTTATCTCTACGTTATACGCTTCAGTGCAAACATACCCACAGCGGCAAAGGATGCAGTAGAACCCGTCTCCTTGGGCAACCATTTCTTTTGTTTTTATTTTTTAATCCCACAGTGTTTTTGTTTGGGTCACACACCTTCAACTTCTGACAACAAAGAGGGAAGAGGCCTGTAAACTTTGTTTACTACACAGCTCCGCTCATTATACCATCCTGACCGACTCCCCAGCCAGACCATCCCGAGCTATGAGTGAGGTAAGGGCGCTGCCGGGGGCGGGGAACTGAGTGCACCCAGGTAATTAAAGACTGCAGCACAGTGCTTCCACAAAGGGTTGGGGGAGGCAAGGATTTGGGCTAATGTGCTTTTAATGTGTTATCTTCAAATATAATGCCTTGGGGTGGGGGTGGGGGGGGGCGAGCTTGTACGTGTCTATATAAACAAATGAAAAACCAGAAATTTCCAAGCGCGAACAATGCTGAGGTCCATGAGGTACCGCGAGGTGAGCAGGGAGGCTGCCACCGCCGCCACTTGTCAGCACAGGGAGCCACGGTGGACTTTGGCAGCGGGTGGGCAAACCCACCACACACGTCCTCTCAGATGTCCCTGGAGACTGCAGGACCTCTGAGGAGCTCCACAGGGGCGGAGGAGGACTGCGAGAGAAGTTTACTTCCAGGCTGCAACAAACTTCTTGGCGCAAGCAAAAGCTCACTTCTCAGAGGCTTACAACCAGTTTGATAAGATTTTCACAAGGACGTCATTAAGCACCTCCTTAGCGCTGAGGCTAGGAGTTTTTCAGCCATCATGTTCTTAAGTTAAATTGGGAAGGCGCTAGACCTAATGGAGTAGTAGTTAGTTTACATTTTTATAATCAACAAAACAATATAGCCTCTTAATCATACTCACGAGGATGGCTGAAGTTTTCCAGGAAAAACCTGCATGCGCATGCCAGACATCTGAAATGAAAGTCTCCACCCTAAAAACTACCAGGGTAGCTGAAAGCAAGTAGCTCATAATTAGAACAGTTGTCATTCAACACAACAAAATAATCTTATTAGAAAGCCAGTTCACTGAAACAATATTTTTTAGTGTAAGGCAATAATTTTGATGACAATTTATTTGTGAAAATTTCTCAGCTCAGGACAGTGACTCTACCCAAAGTGCATACGTATACATATATAGATATATCTGAGAGAAAAAGAAAAAAAAAAAAAGGTTAAATCCCTCCCCTTGTAGTGGGCAGCAGATACTGATCCCTGACATTTTCATTGGAGAGGGTTTTGTGTAGGGGAGTTCACGATTACATTTTTGAATTTAAGTTTCATCTCAACGTATAAAGGACTTTTTCAGATAAGTGTTTTCGAAAACCAGGAAGATCATTGCCTATCCTTTTAAACTGGAAAGAGTTTAAAAATCAAATGCTGGCACTTGTGTTCATGCCACTTTGTATACATCAATTATTTGTCTCTAGGAAAAAGAAGACCGACAAGAACAACATAGATGGAAAATAGTTCTCAATAAAAAAAGGAATGAAAGCAGGTGTCTCCCCTAAATAGGTATATTTATCAGTAATGTTAATGAGATTTCCATTCAAGCAAGATGAAAAGACTAACATTAGAATTTTAAGGGTTAAATCTTAACATGGCCTCCCTTCTTAGGCTCACAAATAACTATGGCCATAGTTTCGTACAGTATGTTATTTGACAATACACACATTTTTAACTATCAGATTAGTAAGCACATTAATGTGTGTAGATGTTGACATATCCACATTTGCACCCATAATTACTTGCAGATGCAGACTATGGGCCTTAAAAATCTGAGTATATTTAAGCATTATTCCTTAAATCTACAACATATTTGTATTCCAGAGTAATTCTGGCATAAGATTTTTAAAATATTCAAATTCCAGTTAGGTCTCTGTCACTAACTCAGGAGATAGTTTTTAAATTTCACCCTGAAAGCACACTTTAGGTTGTTGCTTTTTGAATGTACACAAAAATTCCACTAACTATTTAAATTAACATATCTCAGCCTTTGACTTTTTAGCTACAGGAAGGTTATTTTGAGATGTTCCTTCCTGCACTTAGAGGCTTTTCTCTCTTACTTTGCCCCCCTTGGAGCTCTTCAGCTCTTCTGCCTAATCATAGAGTGTTCTTCCTAGTGCTTCTGTGACATGTAAAGCAAGAATGAGCAAACAAGAGCTATCTGGATGCATCATTGTACTCCTTAGAAATTAGGGAGAAAAATTAGGGTGGCAGCTCATTTATTCCCTTACCCTAAGAAACCCAAGAATCAGGAAGGTAAAAATTCTCCAAATTCTTCCCTGCAAATTAGGAATCAGAGAACATAGCATACTTGGCAGAGCATAGAGGACAACCAGGCAATAAAGGCAACACTGCTTATGACTGTTGCAATGCTTTCATGATGGTGGTGAACCATATTACACACAGAGACTAGAAACAGTGATGACCCATGCAGTGACAAAGAGAGATTCTCCAGTTGTAAATACATCGGTTTATTCATATACGTACAACTGTAGTTCATTCTATCTCTAACAGATCTCTGACTCTTACAGAGTCAGTGCAATTATCTCTATTTAAGGGGCAAGATGCACATAAACTTTCAGCAGGCAGACTGTCAGTTTTCACTCTGGTGCTCCCTTTACTAGAAGCATCACCAGAAATCTCAAAGATCCCCACATAAACTCACAGAGGCTACTCGTGGCCTCAGGGTAAGGTGACTTCTATTTACAGCTTACAGCTAGAGCTTGTCAAGATGGTAAAGGTAGCATTGTAAAGTTGCAGTAAGAATTTGAAAGGGAAGAATCAGAGAACACTTCAGGCTGAATACAGACCTGCACTTCACAGGTTTGGCTTTATTGCCATTTTCCAAGGAGTCTGTAGCCTGTCAAAAGGCTGTTTGTCCATTTTCTTCAATGGGGCTTTGCAAGCTGTAAACCCTTAAATGCCAAATGAAAGAAACAAACGATAAACGGTAACTCCTGAATGTTTGCCAGACTGTCTAGCCTAATTTCTGGTCTGCATAACCCTTTCATCCATTTGCCTTACGATGACAAAACTACACAGAGTTGGTCAGCCACCAAATGACAGATCCAAACAGAGCCACCTGGATCACTGATTGACTCAGTAAGTTGCTTTCCTAAAGATGATACCGGAATTGGGTGAAAGACAGCAGATGACACCAAAGGACACTGGTGTTATTATTCATCTCCCTCCTTTCCTTTCTTCCCCCCAACAGAAATTGTTTCTTTCTGTGGGAAAGTATAAAGATAGGGGCGATTTTGGCAATGCATGGCTACGAAACCATATTAGGAAGTCTGACATGATGACAACACATAAAATGAGACACCCAGCTTCAGGTCAGAAGATTTTCTTCTGTTATGTGAGCTGACAAGGTGGATGCAGCAGAAGCACATCAAGGAACTAATCTCCAGTTCTTATCTGCAATCAAAGTGAGGGGAGCATACTCAAAAGGCAGGTAGGTTTCTTTGGTGCAATACCTCTGCAATATCTCTATGAGGGGCAGAGTCAAAGAAAAAATTTTTTGAAGGACAGTGGTCTAAGAAGATAGTTAAATAAGGCCCAGTGGACTCAGGAAGTAGCCTAACACAGTCATTGAAAGCTTATCTCCTTTGCATACATGGCAGATGATATTTTTTGTGGACCATTTACTCCAATAAGTAGTGAAAAGAGTGACAAAAATGCTCAAAATGAAAACCAAAATACTTTATCTTTGAGGGGAAGTAGGAGAAAATGAAGTGCAAATATCAGATATTAGTCATATTGCTTACCACACCATTGAAGTTGTTCAGATATGATGGTGATAAGAGTAGTAAAGGAAGATTTCCTATAGAACAAGGGTGGACTTGTCCATGGAATTTTGGTATTTCTACATTCAACCTTCTCACCATGCAATTCACTTGCACCTTCCGCCATTGCAATTAGTTATTTCATTGGTATGTTATGAGGTTAATGAATGCTTATAAATTAATCTGTGCTCCTCAGAGAGAGGGAGGATTTTGAGCTACACCCATTGGAGATGAAACTAGCATTACAGAGATAAAAGGGCAGAAGAACAGCAGTTCCAAATGTAACAGAGATATTCAAGGATATGCAGTCTTCAGGAAAAACAAAAATGGAAAGTTGGAGCTCTAAATTCAGTGTGTGGTAAGTTAAAGAAATAAGGGAGAATGCTAATGAAATGACTTTTTTGGGTTAAGATCATTTTGTGGAAGAATAGCAAAATAAGTCTACTAGAATCAGAACATAATATAAAATCAGAACCTAGTTGAAAGTACTTTCTATTAGGGTTATTGTAGGAGTAAGGATATTACAGAAAAGCTGGCCATAGAAAAGAAACTTGAACCACGCAAATATTAATTGATTTCATTTAAGATAGAATGATAAAAAAGATCTTCCACTAAGCATTTATAATTGAAAAGGACAAGCTTTGATAAACTAAAGACAGTGTTTAACAAAGCTTGTTAAATTGAGAATCCTGAGGGATTTGAATGTGGAAAAGACCCGGAATTTCAATGTCAAAAAAATTCCATATTGTAGAACAGTATATCCCAAACTGCAGAAAATTTTGAAAGAACTGTCAAACGCAAAAATAACCACCCCAAGAAGAATTTTAGGAATAAGCTTGAGAGACATAAGAAGAGGATTTAGCAGGAGAAAAAGCTAGGAATCAAGAAGTGAGAGATTAAAGTTAAAATTATCAAAATGGAATCTTAGTCTGGTCTTGAAGACAATACCATATAGAAGATAACTATAGGGTATTTGCTTTTTCAGATGTATAATTGAAACAAAAGGTACAAGGAAAGAAGCAGGAAGGCTTTGCAGTGAGCATAAGGTAGAGATTAAAGATAATCTAGGTGTGGCCAAAAAATGAAACAAACTTTGCCTCAGGTTTCAAAAAGGACAATTATGTTGAACTGGGAGGAAAAGCAGGATGGGTAATGGGAGCTTTCATTTCCACACCCTTGCTATCACAACCGCAAAGGAAACAGAAGTCATGGGGCTTAATGCACTCAAGTTAGGGGGGATTAGGTGGTCTTCCTTGCAGGATTTGTAAAAAGCATTTTTAAACACACCTTTAAAGTCAACTTTGGTATAGCTGTAGAACACCAAATACCGTGCCTGCAGTTAAAGGAGGAGAAAGTTACCAGGCATCTGTAAGCCTGTAACTCTGGGTAGTACTCTGCTTTAGGACAGATTTTGAAGCAAAGATACTTAAAGACAACTTAATAGGATGTAAAACAACAGGGATTTAATCAAGTGTAGATCATCCTAGACAGATTTCTAGACAAAGGAAATGCAATGGATTTCATATATCAAGACTTCAGGAAGTGGTGCCAACTAAGAAACATGCCATTTAAAAGGAAAGGAATGAATTAAGCATCTGTAAAGCGAGCAAGAAATTGACAGGCAGTGCTGGAAGAGGAACTGGAGATACATCACTAGTGGAGTTCTTCAAGGCTGTCTTGAGATGATGAATAATTTGATGTCTGTTTTTTTACTCAGGAAGAAAGAGAGTAAATTGCTGATTTGCTTATAACCCTCAGGTTTGTACTTTTGTCAGCAGAGGACAACTAGGACATCACAGAAGAGAGCTAGATGTTCTTGAGGAATAACGGGATAGCAGCTCATAACAGGAAGTTCTGCTATAAGGTGAGAGCTCATCAGCTGAAAAAAGTGCAGAAGGATCTGAATGGAGTAGCTAACTGCAGAATTATATCAGTTGCCAATAAAATGAAGACTTAGGAAAGGTTACTGCAGGATATGGATGAATTAATTTATTTCTAGAAGAGCTTGGGCACTATAAAAGATCCCACAATACTTGGAAATTCCTAGTCACCCCTATTCAAGAACTATGAATGGAAAATGGAACAACTGTGAGAAGTGGTACTATAAGATCAAGTTAGTGGGACGCTCACATTATCGAGACTGAAAAGCATTGCTCAATTCACTTAACAAAAATAAGACTGAAAGTTGATGCACTTTCCATCTGCAAATACATCAGAGTTAAACATCAGGAGGTACTAGATTCTTCAGCTTAATGATTTAGATCAGGGTCGGCACAATGGGAATGAATTGACTAAGAATATACTTAGCCTGCAATCTAGCAGAAGATTTCTAGTGATATCAGAAGCAAAAAGCACTAACTTAGTTTTGCACATGAACATCACAATCTTACAAAAGAAGTTCTATAACACAGTACCAGTGATAGGAATGACTGGACTTCATAATTACTAGTTCTGTGTTCCTAAATGAGCATAAAAGTGTTAAACATTGTAATTCATAAGCCTGGAAGACAAGTATCACATAGTCTGAATTCAAGGATGACACACTTCTTGTTTACATGCCTGTTAATCTGTAGGCTTTTTACAGCAAAAATCCTTATGACTAGCATTTTTTCTGGTGCAGCACAGACACTGCGGCTTGCTCTCTTATAAGCACCTCCCTACTACTTCCTCCTGGTTTTGTGCCTTACACCTCATCCAGGAACATTTTATATGCCTTTTATATAAATGAATGGCTTCTAAATCTTCAAACCTAAAGTTCACATGCTTGTCTAAAAGTCATTAGATTTGTATGGAAGCATCACAGGTTGAAACTCTAAACATTAACTGTCAGGAAGATGTTAAATTTGCCCAGAACTTCCAAAAAGTTAAACTAACTAACCATTTCTTACAAAAAAAAAAAAAAAAAAATCTCTTGACTCACTTCAGTCAGCACATTCACACACAAAGCTCCTCTTTCTCCATTCTATCTCAACCCAATTTGCCTTACCCCCACTCACCCTACACCACACAGCACTCTATTCTTATTTCACCCAGAGCCAATGAACTACACCTGCACATCACTCTCACTCTTGGCACCTGCTCAACCCACACCCACCTGTACCCCCTTACCACACGTACCCTCTCACTAAGTGTGAGTGCAACAGACGAAGGAACTGCAGGGTTCTGCAATGCCAACCTATCTTCACTGTGGGGTACTAAAGCCCCTCAGATCACCACTACAACAGGAGCTAAGCACCTTTTGGTTTCTTTTAGATTATCCTCTCACAGGAAAAAAAGTGCATTTAAGTTAAGGCTGTTCCGATGCTGGAAACACAGGACAAAGGATTTTAATGTTTTGAAGCAGCCATCCTAGGAGTAGGGGACGGTGGAAGCTGCTGTCCCGTAACGGACTTGGAAACACATTTTACATTGATTAGTAAATAATAGGGAGGGTCCAAGGGCTGACAGCTTCCTCTAGTTCCAACAAATCTACACAAAATACTCTAGATAAGCCTCACATACGGCTGGTGTAGTTGATGTCATTTAGGTCAAAGTAAAAACTACCTGTGGGATAAGTAGCTATCATAAGTTGGATAAGTTGATGTAAAATACACACCACTGTTTTTGCAGTGAACAAAGTATTTTAATTCCCATTCTCGTTCCTTGAATTCAAAACTACTTCTAGAAAGTAATTCGTACAGAAGAAACTGCCAAAGATGCTGAAGCTCTCTTACGTATCTGCCATATCAAGGAACATCACAAACGGCATGATTGTTTATGAGCTAGGAGTAATACCTCTGTGGTATTAGTTAAGTGCCAAATGAGTGTTTAATTCCGTTAAGTGTTTGGGAACTGGCCTTAGGAATGTTTCTTATTTTTCTTCCCAGAGTGGATTGTCCTTTTCTTCCTTTAGACCTTGAATGACTGGGCCTCTGAATATTTTAAGGACCACGCTAAAATTCTATACTAGGGTTGAAGACTCTCTAGATTTATGTCACCTCACAGAAAATAAGCTTGTAAGCAATGTTTAGGTCAAATTTCATATCATATTAGTAAAATTTGCTGACATAATACTGCATTATAGTTAAGCTTCCATATATGACTTTTTGTTAGATTTGTAACCCGCAATTTTAAAAGGAAATAGCCTGGAAACCATTATGAAATAGAAAAATTCAAACTTTATCTTCCTTGAAATTCATGTCAATGAATTTCCCCTTCTCCAGAATTATATGTCCCACATTTCATTGTTTAAACATATTTTTCCAAAATTTCAGTAATATCTGTTCTCACTCACCTACTCAGTCTCCTTTTTTACAGTACTTAGAATTATTTCTTTTAGCACTTTCTGCAACCTTACAAGAAAATCAAATTGTAGACGTTAACAAATGTAATCTTTAGAAAAAAGTAACTCATGGCATTTCCTCAAGTGCTTTAAATAGCAGTGACAACTTTGTAAAAGAACATCTAAAAATATAACAAAACTTGAGAACTCCAAAGGAGTCAATTTTCACAAAGTAAAAAGGTTTATTTTTAAGCCACTCTGGGTAGAATAATTCCAATTGCTTTATTTCTTCTGATGGGATACTTGCAAACATTTGGAAGATATAGCACGCTCTGAATAAGAATAAAATCAGTAGTTAGTGATGTTATGTGTACATTGTCAGTGGTCATCTATTTTGGAGCTGCTCCTTCATTTCTTTATAGGAATTTGATCCCTATTTTCCAGGGAAACTAAATGCTTCTTTGAGGTCAGAGGTCAATCTCACAGTACTAATATATTGCAAAAATCAAGGTTTGTCTCCTTATTCTGATTGTAGCTGGTATATTTGCTGACATAATGCTAAAAGCCTGTTAATACTTCATCATCATAAATGAGCAAAGTGTTGGTTCCTAAAAGAATGAGAGGTAAAGAAAGATTATTTATCAGTAATGGGGCTTGCGTGCAAGTTCTCCACTTACTTGCTAAGTAATGGGAATGTTACTGACAACCTGCTTACAGAAGAAAACTTTTTAGTGTCACTTTCAGAAAATAAATAAGTCTGACAACCTGAGGGGGTATATTGGTCGTATGCTTTTCCAATAAACCAGAAATCAAGGGAGAAGCAGAGGCAGCTCCACAAAGAACCAACTGGAGCTCACAAGAGATAAAACTGCACAGTCTTAGGACAAGGGAACAGTCTTGGCACAGTCTTAGGTACAAAGGGAAATTTCTTCAGAGTTGATGAGCTTCCACAGGAAGAATAGGGCTTTCTAAGGACCATGGCGATAAGACAACGGTCTTCAAAAGGAAAATGAGGACAATACCTTCCCTCTGAGAGCTGAAAAAGAGATAAGAATTTGAGGCTTTTCTGACAATCAAATATCTTCTCCTATAAGACCTCATCCTAAAATGTTCTGCCCTTGGAGGAAAGGGAAGGAGTTACCTTAGTTAAATTACATATACAAGTGTCTTGGAAATAGGAATGTAATCCCAACAGGATTTCTCACCTATTCTGCTCCTGTGGGAGCTTGCTTTCACAGAAGAAAGGGCTCAGACTAGTTTTAAAAGGAAATTAGTGTCTCACGAGGCCAGACAAGTGCCACAATGGGAAAAAATTGCACTAGCCACTAGGAAAGAGAATCTTTCAATCACAAGATTACACTCAATGAAAAAACAAAAAATGAAAAGTGATGTGGAAGTAAGATCTAGCGCTGACTGAAACTGTGACAGAGAGGCAAAGAGAACTGACCTGGTCATCTCTCTCAGGAATTTGAGAAGACCACTATGCTCTGGCCAAATATATCAGGTGAGATGTGGCCAGGTGTGGTGAGGTGAAGAAGTCCCAGTATGAAAGATAGCACAGAGGATGTCTACAAGGTTGAGGGAAAACATCTCTCAGAGTCTGTAATGCCACCCATCCCTTAACAGGCAGAGTATTTTTGCAGTGCACAACCAGTGATAACTAGCTAGCCCTTCAAAGGTGAAGGCTATCTTCCTCAAGAATAGGCAGAAACCAAGGAAGATTTGTTTTCCTCCTTATTGCCTCTTCTGTCCGTCTCCTTTCTGCTCTATGTATTGAATATTTATCCAGTTCTGCTTCTCTCCCTTCCTTTGCAGCTGCCAATCTTCTCAAATCAAGTTAACGACAATACAATAATGACTTATCCATAATTTAAGCAGTAATAGTTACCAACCTTTGTAAAGCATTGTGGGCTGCCCAAAAGCTCTACGGTTGTGAAGATGATCAAGTCAGGGTGTCTCTTCATGGTTTAAATTTAGATGTATTCTTAGGAACTTTGTAGGGTCACAACTGGTGAAAACTTATCTTTCATCAGCTGCAGAATTATAAAGGAGTATTCTAAAGGATTATGAGTTTGATGTGCTATTTAAAAGAACAGTTACGGTATGTGTGAATCAGTAATCCAATGGTGTTTTGCAGACGACCTCTATTGTGAAAGTTATTCATTTCTTCCACCCACTGTCTAAGCAGCGTAGGGAATTTCAGGGAAAAAATGAGAAAATTATGAAAAATTCAGTCATGAAACACCGAAGTAAAGGTTTAAACAGCCTAAATAAAAATGTATTCTTGTCATACGGATCAACTGCAAATCTAAGACAATATATTTCATTTCACCATACACTGGTACAATTCCAGTTTCAGGGAACCCTGGCTGTAAGAAGCAGCAGTTATAATCAATTTTTAAAGTTATTATTTCTCAATAAATAATTTCCAATTAATAAATATAATGGAAAATGTTGATTATATGAAGTATCTCTCAAAATTAAACATTTAAACACTTAAATCATACTAGCAAAAACTGGCCACGCATCAGAGATGCTTTGCCGTGTAGTGACGAAAGTAGCAGTGATTTCCACTCCATTTCCAAGAAAAGCTATTCTGGTTTACCAAACTACTAGGTTTAAATCCTTGCCACCTAAAATATTATAACAAGCCAAAGAAGGCTAGCATTTTTCTGTCTAGACCTGGGTAGGTTTGATGATCATAGGAGATTCACAAGAAAGTATTTCCTAATCTCTTTTTGCCCTCAGATCAACCCTCAGAATCACCCCATATATCAGAGGAAATGCGGAGGAAATGGTTATTCTGCCCAGCGTAGGCTGCTGCTGAATAGCTCTGCGAGGTGTCAAAGCCAGACCCATGAACTTAGATGGCCTAATGTGCCCCATGAGGCCACGGATCATTTCTGCTGCATAAGGCCTCCACTGCTACCCGTCTCTTTTACAATCTACATCCAGGAGTAAACTAAATCATCTGAAAATAATTCAGGCATTGATGAACGGAGCTTGCTCGCGGGCTGAGAAGCAAAGAGGACACTACCCTATTGTTTCTTCAAATTTTCTTTAACTTACCACAAATATTAAAAAATGGCAATAATCAGCTAAGATATTTTAAAAGGTTTGGATTTTCCATTGATTTTAGTGGAATAACTAGGCACACACAAATGCATATAAATATCCATATTTATGCAAATTCAGAGAAAAGCTGACACATCCTATTACTTTTTGTGAGAGAATCATTAAGTTTTATGTGCAGACACCTCTGTTTTAAATCATCAGGCTAGCAGCAAAACTACTTGTCCTGTACGATATCTCCCCTCAGCCACCAGCCTCCAAATAAAATAATAAATGCTGATGCTTTTAGTATGGAATCACTTCACTAATCCCAGCTACTACCCCCATATATGAATGTATTATAACTCAGTTCTGGGATCCATTAATTGACCTAGTTAATTTGATCCCTAATAGCCTGTAATTAGGGATGAGTAAAATGGCATGAAAAAAGTCTTTGCAAGCAGATATTCCCTGCTCAGTGGGTGATTCAGTAAAGCTTGTTACTGAGATTTGTCCTCTTATCTTTAAAAGGCTTTAGAAAAATTTACACTAAAAGGGAGGGAAGGAGAGTGAAATATGTGAAAAACAAGGAAAGCAGATAACCTTTGATGCCAAGTTAATTTTCATTTACCCATCTGACCTAATCTAATTCCAAAACTGCACTGGTATCTGTCAGAAAAGCACAGTTAGCAGAACAGACTGAAATCAGGGAGAAAAAAAAATGAAGTTGCTAGAAATGCACAAAAAAGGCCTGCATTCAGATGTTATGAATGCCAAGCTGCATCTTCAAGTGTCACAGCTCTGTCTTGTATGCCAAGCGGAGTACCTGTTAAGGGAAAAAGGACCTTTCACTTTGGAACAGAGTAGACATCCTTAGTGAATTCAGCACCCATCAAAAATGTTTTTAGGGGGTAAATTGCTGAATATGGATGTGTGGTAATAAAGCATTTCATTTGAAAAGTTTCTGCAATATTTAAATAGATTGAGTTTTAGGGAGGAAGTGACTCTGCAGTCAGTGCCTGGCCTGCTCTGCTGTCAGAGGAAATAAGTGAAACTAAAATGAAGTGATAATATACTGTAGGAAATTTAAGAGAAAGAAAGGCAGAGGAAAAATGGCAATCTGGGACCATACAGCTGATCCCCAAAATAGACACAATGACCAGTGCCAAACTAGCTGCCAAAAACAGTAGGTTGTAAAATTACCTAATACCTATGTCATGTTTACTTTATATTTACATTGGGGAGCGGGCTCCCCAACAGACACAGTACTTGACAGTATTTTTGTTCACTGTCACTATCATTATCCACCATCTGCTCTGCCAAATTTCCTTTCTGTTCCTTTTTGCGCATTCATCAGCGCAGTAGTAAGTAACTACCTTAATGACTGCAGCATATTGCTTCTGGATTAGCAGTAGATATTGTACTACTCCTGGCTCATAGACAGAGCTGTAAGTAGGAGACCTGGCGGGGGTTCCATTTAAAATCCTTTCCGCTTTGCAAAAAAACCCCACGGTAACTAGGAAAGTTTTGTCCCCGCTCACTAGTAGGGATGTGATGTACGATTTGGTCAAAAAGAAATCAAAAAAAAAAAGGTACCTCCTTCTGTGAAATTCAGTGAAGTACCCGCCAGCTATACCGAGATGGCTAAATTCTGACAAGATGTCTTAGTGTGATGGGTAGCCTGAAATGCTGGCAAAAAACTCCGCTTAGTTTGCTCAAAGCCACAGATAGAGAAACCACAGTTTTGAGAAAAGGGCAGCTTTTGAAAAGGACACGTTTACTGACTGAACCCTGTGGGTTAATACAGTGACCCACAAGCACAAGAAGGCCTTTTTGTCTGCGTAGTCTGTGGGTAGATGCAGCAGTGGGTAGTCCAAGCCTGGCACATCTTTACTCATTCTTCGCTTTGAGGCCTTCTAAAGCGAGTTCTCCAAAACTTATCTCAATGTTCCTTTTTTTGTGTGTGCTGAGCAGACTTTTTGTTGCTGAGCTCAGTCAAGTACTGAGAAAGTAAGCAGGGGTGTTTTTCTTACTAAAAAAAAAACAAAACAAAATACCCTTTTCAAACAACTTGCACTGAGACGGGGGTGGGGAGGGAGAAACTAAAGAAATAGGAAAAAAGGAAAAAATGACAAAGAAGAAGAGCCAAGGGAAATTTGGCCTGCAACACTTCCTCAGGAGTATTACAGTATAAGGAAATACAGCAGAAAACTATATAGATATATATAAATTTAAACTGTATTATGGAAAGTTTCCTACTAAAAACACATTCAAAAACAATTACTTCTGATCCACCAAGACAGGAAAAATGAAGTGACCTTAAGCTGCAGGGATCCTAGAATGGAGGGCTGCCAGGCTATTTGAATACAGGCGGTTTCAACACAGCCCAGACGGCCTTCGGGTTAAAAAGCTTCTGAGCCTGATTCTGTTCCCACTAAATTCAAAGGGAAAATCCACTCGGACTTCGAAACAGGCATGGAGTGAGCATTGTACGCAGGGATCGGGGACAGCAGAAATTAGCAGTGGTGTGACAGCTTTGTGAACGCGCCAGAGTCTGGGTCTGACAGTAAGGTGGGTGCTCCCCTTGCAGCGCTGCCACAGAGCATGAGTGGGTCAGGCACAGCGGCCTGCCGAAGTGAAGTCTCTGGTACAGAGAAGACCAGAGCCCAAAGCTGGGAACTGCCAGCACGTAAATAAACTAATGCCATAGTGACATTTGCTTAGGGCTTTCGCCGCTCAGAGCTGTGGCCTGAGCGCATCAGCCCAAACAGGGAAAGAGAAAACAGGAAGGGCTTTCACTCCTCTTCAATTGTACCAATAAATTCTGATTTGGAAAGTACCACACATTATTTTAGTTGCGGAATAACTACAAACTCATGTGGAGCAGCTCAGTAAGCCCTCTAGGTTGATTGCGAGTGTTTAACAAGTTGTATAATCAGCAGTACTGAGCTGTTGTAAACACATCAGAAGGAAACTGTGCACTGGCCTGTATAGTCTGCAGAGCTTTCCGAGAGCTCTCCTTCAGGTGTGCCTCTTCTGATTAAACCACATATTGCAAACTGTAGCAGTAAACACTGTTAAAGGATTATCATCCAAGCACTTTTATTCTCTGTTTAGCAGCCTTTGCGGAGTGTTTCAGGGTTTTTTGCTCATTACTAGTGACAGGAAATTGGACACTACCATTTCTTCTCTCTTGAGAGAGCTCCATGTGGTATTCTTGGTGCTTATATATTTGCTTACCCTTTTGTTATCATGTAGCATGGAAAGAACGGTGCTATTATAAACTATAAAATATGATCATCTGCTAAACTTCCAAAATTAAATACTCATTTAAAGTGTCTCAGGGTTGGAGATACCCAGGTATCCTGAGATTCCTTATAGGGATCTAATTTCGTAGTGAGATGCTTTAACTGGGCAACTGCAAACGGAGACAACTATTGATCACACGGGATAATACGCAGAGTCTGGAGAAGTGAAATGCATGCTCTCTGAGCTACCACAGCAGGAGGCAAAGCTCATGCTAACGTTGTGAGCGAGTTTAAGTGGTGCAGCTAAGAAGTATGTGGTGTCAGCTTGTGGACATGCACTGGGAGGAGGCTCAAGAAGGAAGTCTTGCAAAAACCAGGTCCCTTAGCATTAAAAGCTTTGAAAACCAGCAGGGACTGCTTAAAATAAATCCTCTAGTTTATAGGCAGCCAACATGAAGGGCTCAAGGGGGTGTAATATGAGCATGGCTGCTCAATCCTGTGAGTGAACATGATGCTGCATTCAGCACTAGTTGTAGTTTTGACTTTTTTCTCAGAGCTAATAATGGAGGCAGCAATTCACTCTCTCCAGAGAGAGGAGTGGAAGGCGTTTTAGCAGCCTGAATATATTTGTGCTTTGGGCTGGCAGAAATGGCAGGATAGATCTGGAAACTCCTTATGGAGTTGTTTTTATGCACATGGAACAGCAGCATTCAGATTCATATCGTAAAGGAATAATGAATGGGGCTTTGGAGCAGCTGACTGCAAAGAAGAGAGATGGCAGTATTCTTATGGGTGCTATGTTCTTGTAGATGTAACTTGAAAAGTGGAACGATTAATGTCAGCTTCACCTATCTTAAATCAAACCCACAAACCCAAAGATAGTCCTTCTTTTTTACTGACTTTTTGAACATCACCGAGGTCTTATGCTCTTTGAGGGCAGGAAATTGTTCTGAAGGCACGTTTCTGAATTCTGCTAATATAACCACTTACATGTAAAGTCAAGAAAGAGAATCCATTTGCACCTCTGGCGAAAGGAGAATATAACACTATCACCACTTATTTTTACTATTACTGCTTAGGGCCAGCTTTGCTGAGATATTCAGGAACCGAGAGATACCAACAGGTTCCTAAGAAATACTACAGTTAGTTAGATAGACCTTTGTCCTTCATGAATGCCTAGTCCTTCAGATTCAGATCTCTAACAAATATTATTTTACACCATTAGAATTAGAGCTTTGCAGACAGTGAGGATGTACACAGGTCTAAACCTCTTCTCAAAACTAGAGCACTCCTGGGAAAGCACATTTAAGGAAATTGGATGCTGTAAGCTCATGTCTGAATTCCTACTGAAGACACAAATTCTTCTGTAGCCCAGAATGTCACTTCTTGATTGGGCAGCTTATAAGAACAGTGTGGTTACTTTGAGCCCAGGCTACACCTAGGCTACAACTAACATAGTGAATAGATAGTACAGGTCCTTCAGGTGTGGTTAAGCCAGCCATCTAGCCAACTCTCCAACTCATAGCACAGACTGCCATCTCCCAGCACCCTCAGGCTGTCACAGCGCACTGCAGGTGCTGCTGCTTTGGTATCTAAAACAAAGAGGCCACATGCTATTCATTATAGTGCTCTTTCCTGAGAAGCACTTTTTTATTTTGTCCTCGTTTTTTATGAGACTAACAATTTTGCCAGAATCCCTTCCATTCTCTCCTCTCCCTCCCTTCCAGGTACAGCTGAGAGTGCATGTGTAAGGAAAGCTCTTAAATGAGAGAAGAAGATAGGTCATCTGGAAAGGTTTCTATAAGTTTAGTGAGTTTTCTTCGTTAGTTACTTATCCTGTGTGTGAACATAGTGAGATGAAATGCTCTTTGAACCTTTCAGTGTGCTTGAATTATACTCAACCATTCGCAATTCCTTGTTCACGTAGGCTATTCAAGTGTAAACTACCCTGAGATCCACTAGGTTGAGAGGAATTGTTCAAACAGAGAATTACTATATTAGAATTGTAGGTACATGAGGAACTGTTTTCCTTCTATAAGGTTATCATAAAATAAACAGCAGAATCTGCACAAGATACAAATCTGACTCCTGGCTATCCGTGCAGAGGGCATGCTTTACAGGCTTAGTTCCTATCCTTTCTCCTTTATGTGCTTCCACAGTAAAGGGAACAGAGAGAAAGAAAACGTTTCCCAACAGTGAAGCATCTGCCCAGCAGTAAGATATGCAAAGTTTAGGATGAAAAAAGTTTTGAGATACCCAAAACTAGTACATAAGATGTCCCCCAGCAACAGAGACAGATTAGGAGGATCAGCAAACAAAAGTTGTGCCATGAAAGATCCAATAACAAGATATCAAGCATTTTGGATATTTGCATCTATGATTATAAGTTATTTTAATCAGGACTTCAAAGAGAGAATGAAAAACAGAGGTATTTGTCTGATCTAAATATCCGGTCTACATTTATTGAGTCTTATTGACTCTGGTCAACAAGAAAAAGTAACAGTTCTAGGGACAGGTTCTTCTGGCCTGTTTTGGATGTTTCCTTAATGGTGAAGTAATTACTGAACCCAGTGCCTCATTCTTTCCATTGACTATAGGGATAGTCTAGAAAACTAGCTCAGATGTAAAGCCTCTACGCTACAGGCATATAAAGTTCAGTGAGATGAATCCTACCATGGAAGTCTCTAAGTTCTTCTAAGGACATAGGACTGCTAGTTATTCCAAGCAGTATTCTTTTTAGATATGGCTCAAGGGATACTGAGACACAACAGCAACATATTCTGCTGCAAGATCTAGACAGGACTGTATTATGAAAAGAATAGGGAGAATTAGAATTATGAATTTTTGAAGTTACATTTGATCATTTACAGCATACAAAGATACAAAATTAAAAAAAAAATCCAAATTTGGAATTTTTCAACCAATCATTTGACCATCCATTGTTAAGAACAACTAAATCACCTTACTATATTAGGTAGCTATCTTATTTCATTCTAAAATAAAGGAGAGAGCATTTATATCACAGACCAGTCACCTTAAAAGATTGCCATTTAGACTATATCTTCTCCTGATTATCACTGAGAGGAATGAATGAAAAGCAAGTACCTCGTAACTCATGCTGGTGTTAACAGCACACAGGGAGCAATTTGGAAAATGTTTTCTGCATCAAGCAACAGAAGGGTATGACTGGCTGACCTACAATGGCCGCCACAGAAACTACAATTATTAAGATCATCTTACTAATTTTATCGATGCCTCTTAGTCAGGATATAAAACCATCAAGACTGTAGGCAAAGAATCTAAAAATCTAAGGAAACAAAATTATTTCTTCTTTCTTCTAATTTCTTCCTCAGAGAACCTCAAAGCTCAGCTGTGCCAAGAATCGAGAAAGCCAATATTCTTACAACAACTTCCGATACCAACATAAAAGTTGTGTAGATTTTCTGTGAAAGACATAGCAATTTACCCAGCAGTCATTGCAAAGAACCACCAGTGACCCAGAGCTGTGCATTGTCAACAGCTAATAGAAAAGAAAGAAGAGAAATAAAGAGAAAGAGAGAAAAAAAGAATGAAAGAATGAAAGAAAAAGGAGGAAGGAAGGAAGTTTGGTTAAAATAACTTCAGGTAGGAGGATGTACGTGAAGTATGGAGTTACTAGTTCTTTCTCATCTGTACTATTTTGCCACAGCCTACTAATCTGATACTAAATACCAGGATTTATTGATCATTAACACTAGTATGAATCAATCCTCAAGTACTTTTACATTATATCGGCTTATCAAATATATATAGATTATGTTTCTACCATGAGAATTCAGCAGTGTCTTGAATGAACACCCTCAACTCTTGGACTTTACTTAAAATCTACACAATTCTGGACAGATGGTTAATAATTATTTTCCTGCATTTGTATACATTTGAAAATCATGCAACCTATGCTAGATTTAGGATAGAATGAAAAGTCATTCAGATCTATGTTTGTTTCTCTTCAGAATTCAGTGTTGCTTTGTTAAAATTTTCTTTTCTTAAGAGCTGAGTTTTTATTTTAAATCGGAAGCTTCAACATGTGTAGTTTAGGATCTCATTCCCTTTGTGCAGATTAGTACTTTTTAAAAAGTATATATACCATGAACATATCTAGCAAATTCTATTTTGCATTGTCTCTTGCTGTTCTTATTGCTGCTTACAGCACAACCCGCTTGTTCTCACTGGATACTGTCATGAGTGGAAAATAGCCAAAAAAATTCTTGCTGAAGCGAAGTAACACTTGGTCTGTGTTTCACAAATTGATTCTCTTTTTTCTTTTCTCAGGACAGACAAAGATAGTCATGCTGTTTTATAATTGTCTTTACCAACATGTCGTGATAACGTGGTGTTTATTCTGTCTATTTTTCTGGAGTCGTCAAGTTATGATGATACCTGAGGAGAGCTGTGGGAATTTTAAACAGTGCTTTGCTGTTAGTCCCTACAGGTAGCTAAATAGCATACAGCTGTATTGCTGTTGCCTTCTAACAAATAATCTATAATGTATGTTTTCTTAAATTAATTCCATTCATTATATGTCACAGTAATAGAAGAATTGTTTCACATCACTTGGAAATGACGAAAAAGATATTTTTAAATACGAAAGGTCGGAAGGACGTTTCAGTAACCAGGTTTTCTGTTCCATCCCTAAACTGTCCCTGTATCAACAGCTTTCTGAAATAAGATTTACAGACACCAAAAATGCTTTTTTCATCGAACCATCCTCTTGATTTGTGGAACAGAAGCCAACTTGAAAAGTCCATAAAAAGTAAACCTGAATCTCTTTTTTGTTTCTTGTTGACAACACAGAGACCTTGCATAGTTATAGCTCTAATTTTAAAAAAGGACTCAGGGGCCAATGTTTGCCAGATGGCCTGGGTGCCTGCTGGGGTAGGGTTTCTCAAAAGAACTCGCCTTCCACTTTGAAATTACTTCTGAGTAAACTTTGACACTTCAGGTGTTTCTACCAGTCTTTCACCTCTACTTTCTTTCTCCAAACACTACTTCTGTAAAAGCCCAAATGAGTTGTGTTTTTGTGGTTTTGGGGGTTTTTTTTGGTCAAAACTATCAAATCTTCTGCTTCCTAATGAGGACTCAGCACAACTGCCTGGAGATGCAATAGTTTTCCAGTGCCTTTTTTGCAGTCCCAACCCCACATGGCCAGAACAGCAGACAGGTTCTCAAACAGAGCTGGCAACGGATTATGCTTATTTTAATGCAGCAAAACAAGTCCATGTGACATGCCCACATGAAACATAGCAACAAACAGATGAATGCACCACTTACAAGGACGCAACAGCCCAGGTTTGGCTTTGCACTACAGTCGCTTGGGTGCTAAGATCTGAAAACTCATCACCTGAGTTGATGATGCAGTGACAAAAATCTGGCCCCAAGATGTTCAGTAACCAGTAGTTTGCACAGACTGTCTGGTAGCCTGATTTTTCAAATATAGCCAATTTGTCTATCTCAAAACCCTGACATAGAAGGCTTTTTCATTAGATACATGAGACGCCTATAGCTGCCTTTCTGTTGCAGGTAGTTTCAGAGGGCTATATTTTGACATATGACAGTGTTGAGATGTGTGTAGGGAACGCCTTTCTGATAAAATATATTGCTGTGCACAAATAGCAGTAGAGAAGAGGAAACAGAACAGCAGTGGTACTTTGCCTGGGCTCATATATTTTACGTCTGGTATATAGGGTGTAATATTACTTTAGAAATTTACTGTGAGCCACTAGAAACGATGCTTATATTTTCTTAGCTTACTTATAAAAGGCTTTTTGGTGTACGGATGCAATGATCTGTCTGAGGTTTCATGAATATGATCATTAAAGGAATGTGTCTTTTCAGCAACTTAGTTATGGTAGATAATAGTACTTGGTAATTTATAGAACTTTGTAGACATTTATATAACTGCATAGCTTCAATTCGTAATGTCCCTGGAAGGTAATGTAGAGAAGATGAAGTAGAAAGTGTAAGTGAATTGGTGTCACTTTTTCTAATAACCTTAAAGCACATTATAATAAAGAATGTACTAATGGTAATCTGCCAGTACTCACCAGTTCATTTCCAGGCCCTTTTTCAAAGGAGCTGACAGTGTGACCACAAGAGCAAAGTCACCTAATGCACAACTAGTAGTTGCAAATTTCAGGCAGCAAATCTCAACGTAAGTATTTAAGCCACTCAGTCACAAAGAGAAAGATAGCTGAGAAGCTCATTTTTTAAGTTGCTGTCCTGGGAAACCCACACAGAAAAATGTCCTCAAGAAGTATTTTATTTAAAAGGCATTTTGGGGACCTGGTGTACTCCTGTGAGGTGTAGGTAGACAAGGAGGCTTCACTTTGGAATAAGAACGGAGTCTAAAATAAAACCTGTGGTTCTCCTAAGTCTTTCAATTCTCGCTGGTATCAGCCACAGACCAACTATTCCACAATGGCAATGATCACACAGGTTCAGTTCTCACGTGCTGGTGAATAAAGCAACCAGCTAGGAAACTTATTACAAAGAAGTGAATACATTTCAAGGGGAAAAACGTATTTGCAATTTCTGTGAGGAAGAGTCAGCGTACTGTGCTCTAAGATATGTACAAGGGTCATAGATCTTGATAGTTCTGTGTAGTCTGATCTTTTTCAATTGTTTAAACTTATATCATCTTTTCATAGCAGCTATAATCTCCATCGAGTTCCAATTATTGACAGAAGAAACAGGCCACAATCCAGGAAAGCACTTAAACAGAGCTTAGCTTTAAATACGCGAAGCTGTACTGAAATCAATGGAACTAATCTCATGCTAAAAAGTAAGTGCACACTTAAGTTCTCTGCTGGAATAGGGCCATAAAATAGTACAGTTTTGCTAATAAATAACTTGTCCATCAGGGTAAATTCTATTGAGATTTGTGGAATTCAAAAAAAAAAAATCTACTTACTGTCAAAGGACAAGGAATTTCTAATTTCTTGGTCTTGTTTCTGAACCTTCAGCTGAGTTGGTGTAACAATGGTGTGAGATCAGAATCAGGGGTGAAGCTTCTAACTGGAGTATATTTGGCTTAGAGGAGTCATTTTATGATCCAAGAGGCATTTACTGTATGTACATTCACACAAGCTGAATCTGGAACATTTTCTTAGCTGACTTAGGAAAGTTTCCAGAGAGCAGACACACAAATTAAAGCTTCTGGAAGAAGAGACCTGATTCACTGCACACATTAGCTTCAGATCATAACTAGATTTTCTTTTTTTTTTTTTTTCCAGTATACATTATAAACCTTATGTTTCTAAATCAGGAAGAAAGGGTAGCTTAAGCATACTTGTCCAGCTGTCCATATCCTTTTTCTCAAGAGCCAGATGAAAGAAAGAAAACAGATAGGTTTCTTCTAGCTGTCTTAATTGATTGCCAAATAAGTTAATTTTCTTAATTGCTTTACAAAAAAAAAAAAAAGATTGTTTGCTAAAACTGATGTAATATACTTTCACTTCTTACAAAAACTGAAAAGAAATGGAGATTTTTCCAATGGCATGAAAAGGCAATTATGCGTGCCAGGAAAGGGTGTAGAGAAAGCAGGAGAATGCAGTTTGGCACAGGAGTGCAGAAATTGGTATTATCACTCATCTAGAGCCAAATCTGGCATGTAATGAAGCTGTTCTCTCTGTTAATACATTACATTTTTGCATGACTACTGGAAAGTTATAGCATAAGTCAAAGACTGCCAGAGAGTGACACTGGAATTATAAATGCTTTAAAGAAGCATTTAGACAAAGTATCCAGAGACCAGGCCATAACAGGGATAATGGCCTGGTCCCATTTCAATCAATACAATAAGATGTTAGGGAAAATTAGATCTAGAGGAGAAACTTCAAATAACTCATTTTTTTCAGTGGCAAACACTGGTTGGTGAAAACTGAACTGTTTGAGGCAACAGATCTGTTTTGACAGAACTCCCAGTTTGAAACATGCTGTGGGAAAATATTTCAAAAGAGTAAATATTTGTCAGCGAAAACCTTTTACTTTCTGTTTTGCAACTACTTTATTACAAAATACGTTCACACTTAAAAAGTTACGACTATCTCTAACAACACTGAAGAACCAAATAGTTCGTAATTACTGAAGCCATCCTCCTAAGAACTGAGAATGTAGGGAGGTATCAAGGCACTGTCGGGCAAAAAAACCCCAGAAGATATATTTTTATAACTATGTTTTGGAAAGATGATGGAAAGAAATTTGACTAAAGTGAAGAGAAACATAAATAGTTCAGAACTACTGTGAGGACCAAATAATGAGCTTAAGCATATCTGTGAAATAGGAGGAGTCAGACTCTATTTCCATTCAAAAATTAAAATTTCATTGAGAAACATTGAAGGACTACATTCTTGCTCTTATTTGACATTTAAACGTCAAATGATCATAATATCCTGAGGAAATACTCATCAACTTTCCTTTGGTTAAATGGACACTGAGATTTTCCAAGTCCAGCAGCGTCAGCAAACCAGACACTCATATGACAAGGGAGAGCAGAAGATGGATCATGGACTAAGCATTAAAGAAGGATGTAATGTTTGCACTCCCTCTCTGTGCTCCTCAGTGTTGAAAGTGAATGTTGCCATCTGCAAATGTAATCACAAAATGGCAGATTTGCAGTTTAGCCTCCTGCAGAGGTAAAATGATCAGACAGCTAATCTGCAGGAGTTTTTAAAAGGTTAATTAAGCTGTTCTATTACTGTATGAATATGTAATCTACATCTATGAAAGAGGATCTGACTGATCTTACGGATGTCATGCCCTCTTACTTTTTAGCAGTCAATTAGGCCACACTGACATGCCTTACGATAAGTCCTGAGCAGAGGCTGGTGGAGAAATAGCTTTCCAACTCTAGTTACAACAGAGGTAACATCTCCTACCAAGTTTTATCACATGGCCAACAGAAGACCTTAGCTGGAGTAAGGGCCGCTGGGAAAACCCTTGTCTTGCAAGAAGCAAGCAAGCAGGAATTGCAAGGGCTAACCTGTCCTCAACTGGTTAAAAAGCCATATCCAAAACTTGGCCTTGGGCTGCAGTGGGACAGAACAAATGCTGTCAGCTCCCATTCACAAGCTGCTCCCAGATCTGTGCGTTTCCCGGAGGCTGCTGGGCGTGTTGTGCGACCCGGATGTCTGTGAGCTGCATCTCAGCCTGCTCTGAGTGCCATCCTTACCCTTGGTGCCAGACACTGACTTGGTGTCAGAGGACAAGTGAGGGACTTCTGCTCTGAGGGACTTCCTCTGGTCTTCCCCACATCTTAACCTCAGGCTGGTATCGTTTACGGGAGGCTTGTCCTAAGTCTTTTTCTGTTTGAAATGTTTCAAATATCTGTAAAAAATGAGAATGACAACTTGAACCTCAGCTTTCCCTGTGCCTGACGAGCAGCCTAGTCACAGAGTCGCATGTACTCTTCTGGACTGAGGAATTTTTTAAATTGTTTTACTTTGTATAACTGCCAAACACCTTCTATAAAAGAGTCTGGCAGCTTAGGCACTCACCAGTCACATGTAAAAACCCTGTGAATGGCTATTATTCATGCATTTTATTCATGCAGTATTGAATTCAACAGACGAAATATTTGAATCTGCATCTTTCAGGCCTTGGCAGTATCCTGAACACTGGGCTGTTGACTACTGCAGGATGAATTTCTTTTCATTTTAATCAGAAGTCCCTGGAGCTAAGCCACTTTTCTAGTTAATTTCTAGATAAAATGTGTGTATTTCTCATGAAGAAAGTCAATTTTTCAAGCATGACAAGTTTTCTGAAATTTCATCACATAAAATTCCCTAGAATTGTTTCTTTTTGAGGGGCACCACATGTCTATATAGAAAAGATTACAAGAGGCCTGCCAAGGAGAGGGCTGCAATCTAGATTCTTCTGTTATGTAAGCCTTGGAAAATATTTTATAGCAGCTGTATACATGCTACTGCCCACAGCAGAATATATAATTAGACAAATTAAAGTTCTCAGGGACACTCGTGCAAATTTAGTATCTTCAGCAAATTTATTCAAGTGTAGCTGACTGGATGTTAGCAGGAGTTCTGCTGAAGATGCTTGAGATGGAACAGAATCCAGTTTCTCTCTCTGCTGTTAGCTTTGCAAAGAAAGACAGTAAAAGACAGAAAAAAAGACAGTAAAAATTATTCTTTGGTACCAGAAAAAATATGAACTCATTCCGTATATAGCTGATTTGTCAAGGAGGAGAATTTCCATTTTGACAGAGTCACTTTTTAGAATCAAACTATGGTTTCAGGAGCTTATGGAAAAACTAATATTAGTGACCCAGTCCTATAGAACTTACAAGAGAGTTTTTATTTTATTCCAGTGAGCTGATGAAAAAGAAAATTTTTTGCTAAAATGTTTAGAAGACTTAAAAGCCAACACTGAATATACTACATACGCTAAGGCCTAAACCTGTGGCGTGTTGGGATCTCAGGTGGATCGCTCCTCAGGGCAGCAGTGGGTGCTGACTGTCCTCCTTTCCAAGAAACTGGCTTCTCTTGCTGTCTGAGGAACCATCCACCTCAGGCTTCATTTCATTCTCTTGAAGGCCACTTTACAAAGCAAGGACTTTATGTCCTTCACAAGGTAACTGACTTTGCTTCTTCATAGGCTCCCACAGCTTTAAGAAAAAAGTCTTAGAAAGTTCCTAGTTTCTCTAAAATTGAGGAATGCAGGAGCTTTCCTCCGAAGTAGCCTAATATCTTCCATTGTCTTATGCATTCTGTGGTGAAGACTTTTATAGTCCAGTACTCTTCAGGGTCACTAGTCATTCCAAATCCACAGCTCCAGGGAAAATTGTATACCTTTAGCCCTTATGCACCAAAGCAGGAGGGACTGTGCCCTCCTCCTCCCATCCCTAAGTGCTATTATAAGATCCAAAAATGCAATTAAATAGGAGGAAAAAAAGGCACATTCTGTACTTCTTTAACTTGAATGTTTTTTTTTTTTAAAATAAGACTATTAAGTATGGTAGAATTTTTCTTTTTATTCTTGGCTGCCACTTCGCAGCTACTCCACACATCAAATTTCCAGCTTGATCTCTGCATGTAAAAGGCTGGGCAGAAGATGGGGAAAAAAAATATGTGGAAGGAGTGACACGGATTGCAATCATGAATAAAAGAAGACCACTTCTTTCAGGTAGATCGCCACTAAGGTAACAGATCAGCACAGGTGTTCAAAAAGTTCAAAACCTGCTGCTTTTCAATGCACGAGCCAGTTTCTGTTACTTACATCCCTTAACACCTGAATTGCCTCCAGTAGCACACTGACTGCTAGTCACATCTTCTCCACACAGATTTGTCCTTCTTTTCCCAAAGAAATCTATTTTCCATTTCTTGTGCTAAGTGTTTGCAACCAAAGGCAAGATGAGAGAAGTGCATTAAACTTTTGGAAGAAAGGGGGTGGTTCTTCATGAGTATGTGCTGCACCATTTGGGAGGGACCCAAGACTAAGCTCTGTTTTTCCTGCGCAGAAGAGCTTAGCCCTTGCCCTGAACAGCTCCATTTTATCTGAAGAACAGGGATATCTATCTCAGAGTGCTCCTGCTCAACAGAACATCTAATTTGCAAAACAATGGGCAAGGGTGTTATGAAGTATCCAGTTTGTTGGGTTTTTTTCTCACCTGCCTACTCAGTAAAAAAAATTTATAAAATATTTTCTTCCTATAAATAAATGCTAGTCTAAATACACTAAACCCAGGCTTTGGAAAAAAATTATGATTTCTTTTTTCTCATGTTATTATCATTAATAAAAAATGACGTTTTCATTATTACTAACTTGACAAACTAGTAAGAGAACTGTGTAAGAAAGAGAAGTGGTGCATGTAGCTAATCTTAAAATAGTAGTACTACATCTTACTCTGAAGGCAGTATTTTGTCTAAAAAGCATATATTAAGTTCAAAGTAACTTATTCTCCTTTTAGAGTTTTGCAAAACATATTTTTATGAGGAAAAGCTGTACTAACAAAGAATTTTAAAACTGACTGTTCCTAGAAAAAAATGGGCCTGGGTTTGTTATTGAATTTGGAATAATACATAAGTGACTGTGATGTGGTGCAAAGCCTATGCTGATACATTCTCAGGATGACCAGTATAACTTACTCATTTACTTTGCCACCCAAAACAGTACAGCCATCCCAAAGTCATATGGCTAACAAGTTTTTACCAAAGCAAGCACGTTATTTCCCTTGCCACACCCCATTCTTAATGGGAGAGGAATCTGGGACGGCGGTCTCTCACTGAGTCATATGCCTGGCATGCAGGGTAGTCAGTAAAATACCTTTGCTAGGACCCCTAGATCATTTGAACATGTCCTGTTTTTCTGTTGTCATTTTGTTTACGCTAATCCCCTAGAAAATGGCATTTCAAATGCTGTAGGAGAGTATATGTAAACATACACAGAGAGAGGCTATTTTTAAACCCCTTCATATTTAAGCGACTACAGAACAGCTATATAGAAACTGAAACAGTGACATAAAAATCACTATGCACTATGCTCACTATGCTATAGATTGACAAATAAGATAGTGGCAACCTATATACTGTCGTGGAAAACCAGTTACTGATGCAGGACTGAATCGCTGTCCATCATAGGCTTAAAAAACAGGTTGTTGCATATATTTATTTAGAAGACTTTGAGGGCAGGTAGATGAAGGCAGAATGAAAAAAAACATTTCTTTAGCAAGTTGGATTGCAGGAAATGTAGTTGGGTCTGGGGCTTCTCAAAGACTTAGATAATCGTAACTGAATCAAAGGAATAGCGTGCAAAATGTAGGTTAAGTGATCAGCCTTGGTTAGTATCACATCCATCCATCTATAGTTTTTCTAATGCAATTTCAAAATCTTTGTTTACCTATAAGTAAGTTTCATAGTTTCAGACTGGTAAAGTTTCATTCTACTTTTATTGTGCCATATCTATCAATACCTGCAATTTCAAATCCTGGTCTGGACTTGCATTTTTTCTGACATCATGCAAATATATTAGCAAACTTTGAGCAAATCATCAGGTTTGATGCACACTATTTTTAAAGGTAGTCAGATACGGGAGACCAATTTCACTTACAATAAATATCTACATACAGGAAAATGACTTTTTCCACATGAAGAAGAAAATATGGTGAGAGTAGTAATAAGTGCGAGACCTCTCAAATTTATGAAAATAAACAACAGAAAGAGGACACATTCTTATTTCACAACATTTTTAGCATTCTTTAAAAAATGAATTTCATTGTAAAAGAAAATGTCACATTTGTTGTCCCTGTCCACTGAAATATTATCACATTAACAGAGACGACTTACAGAAAGATGTTTTCTACTAGGTTAGCACCTATCGATGTTATTGTTTAGTGAACATCAGAGTGATATTTTGTTTTTAATTGACACTGTCTTTCCTCTTTTGTTTAGTGAGGAAGAACAGAATATATTGCTTCTGTGACTCATTGTCCTCCATAAAAATTTCTGTCTTTAATCCTTATTAATCACACTCTCTGTATCATCCCGTTTGTGGCATAGTGGGTAGAAGGTTCACGTTTGTAATCCCAACCTAGTACCTTCTATGTGAATAACACAGTCCGTCAACACAAGCACAGCTGGAGGCAGCGATCTATACGACGGCAAGTCTGGCTCATGCTGAAGCTCAGGGAATGGGTCCTACAGAGTTTGGAGGCAACTGGATAAATCCAATAGTCTCCTCAAGTGGGTAGTTAGCCCTTCCTCAGTGTAACAGTGAGTAAGTGACTCTACTGATTAGAATAAGCACCACAGTTAAAAGCAAAAATCTTGTTCTGACATGTGAATTTTTTCTTTTTGTTTACTGTGGAAGTCTGCTGCACCTCCCGATATAGTTTTCAGTTGAATTTACTGAATTATTTCTAAAACGAAGGGACTAGTAGCTCACATGATATAATTGTTTAGATGGAACTGAAAAATGTTGCCTGACAGCAGCAGAGGTGAGGGTATGCTGGTACAATCCACCTCTCAAGTAAATATTTTTTATCGCCATAGAAAAGAGGTGAATTCAAGGAGCGGCAGAGTGGGCAGGAAAGTGTCTCTGCACATGGAGTTTGGGAAAGTATAGGCCCTAAAGATATGAATCCATTTCCTATTATTTATTTTATACCATCACGACCAGTGAAGCTTATCCGGTACATAACTTGCATATTAGCTTGCAAACTAACAACAGAACCAGATTTAGTGCAAGTCGTCATAGGTAACTGAAATCTTTTCACAGAATCACAGAATCACAGAATGGTTTAGGCTGGAAGGGACCTCTGGAGATCATCCAGTCCAACCTCCCTGCTCAAGCAGGGTCCTCTCACGGGTATACACACCAACTCACACTGACATACATGTGCATACTCTCAATTTATGGAGAAAATTTTCCAGTAGGCCGATTCACTGTCAGAAAATGCTGATTTTTTGGAATTGAAATATTTAGTGAGACATGGTAGTTCTGTCAAATCTTTTGACAGAAAGCAGGCTCTTATTATGGTCTGGCATGCTCTTTGGGCAGCAAGTTCCTTGGCCTGGTCACCTGGTTATCTGCCTATTTTCCTCACTTGGAATTTTTGATTTTTAATCCCTTCCACTTTTCCAGAAAAGGAGTTTCTTTTTCAGAAATTCCTATATGTGGAAAATGTCAACATAATTTTGTGTTTGTGCTGATTTAGAATGAAAACAGATGTTGGTGTTCTGAAATATTACATGAAAAGGAACAGCCATTTTTCAGCTAGCTTTAAAAAAAGCAGTGTTCAGAAAAAAAGCAGTGAGGAAACCCACTTGTGATAGACAGTGTACATCTACTGTCCCTTTCATGTAGGTGAAGGATGAAGCTAAGGTGTCTTTTACGGAAGTCGGTATGGGTTGTCTTGGGGCTGGATGAGTTTCCCACATAACTTCAATAGAAAAACACGACTATTCTTTCTCTTCCCCTTTTCCAACAGCTCCTCTCCTAACAGGTAAATTACAGCTGCCTTCCTAGACTTTGTCATGGGCTTCAGCACTGCCTCAAATCCAGCCAGGTATCCAATGTGTATCTTGTTCTCTGCTCTCTGTCACCTTCTCTCTGACATGCCTCTGATATTTCGCCATGCTGGGGTTCAAAACTGTCTTTAACAAGCTGTTCTTGGCCCCTCTTTCTTTTCTATTTCGCGTCTGGGAGGTCTAGTGTTTCTATCCATAACCCTGGTATGCTATATTGACCCTTTTAGCTATGTGAAAAAGGGAATTCATCTTCAATTCTTAGTTTTATCATCTTACAAATCAAGCATTTTGACCACACTATTTTAGGCACAGGGCACTGATTAACGTCAAACCAAGTGAAGCTCCCTGCCCTGCCCCTCTGATGGGTATTGCTGCCTGTAGGGCCGAGCTGTTTGACTAGTTCATGAATCAGTTCCTGAAACACTACTATTTCCAGCTTGAGGTATGATGGTAAACCAAAATCAGTGTCTATCTACGACTCCAGATTTACACCTGTACAAATGACAGAAGTGATCATTTTACTTTTCAAAGGCACCAAGATTTGCCATTCTTCAGAGGTGATAGTAACATCTGTGGAATGTCTGTAAAGAAATCAGTTACTGTAAGACTTTCCAAATCATGAAAGTGTATTTGAATTGAAATCAGGTTGCAAGTAATTCTTGCTGTTATTTAATGGCAGTTTTTCTGAATTAGAGAAAAAAAATGAATTCTTATGACATGATGCCATAACCTCAGAAATCTTTTAGTGTTCCACTTATAGCTCTATGGGGCAGCAAGGGGTTGAAGATCTGAAATGCAAAACAGTGATTCTGATTGAGTAGGTTTAAAACATATAGTAATGCGTAATGCTCACAATGAATAAGGGGCATATGGAGAAATAATTCTATATTCAGGAAGATGAAAGCATTTTATGAGCCAAAGAGGTGAATACTGTGTAGAGTTTCAGATACACAGAGTATGACATTATGAATCACCTGCATTTTAAAACTAGATTTTTTAACCAAGCATATCACTCTCTCTCAGTTTTTCTCCATTTCTTTCTCTATCTTTCCCTCCACACTTCAATGCAAGCACATAATCAAAGGGCTACTCAGCTGATGAAGTTGCAGACTAGCTATTAATGATGGATGATGGCCATATATGATTTCAGACCCATTCCATCAGAAAATGAGTCTGAACATGTTCTCCTCTTCTCAAAGCTCCACCTTACACTTCTTATTAGATGAAGCATAAAGCACAACAGCTTCTTCAGATTAGTAAGCAGGGAAACAAGACTGCATCTATCTTAATTGTGCAACTGGCTTCTCATCATTAGAGCTGAACAATGCTATGAAAATACAGCATCAGTGAATGAAAGTTGACTCACAGCTGTGAGGACACTTTGAACAGAGGACTTCTTGAAACCCTGTAATTCTGCTGTGCTCAGTTTAGGTCCAGCCCCTGAGGGCAAGGAAGCACGATGTCATTGCATACTCATGAGATAAACAATCAATATGGGAGAAAGACCAGGAGAGGTAGAGGAGATAGCAAAGCAATCTTTAAAATGTGTGATAATGGCACAGAAAAATGGTAGGTTCATCATAACGATTCACAACACAGACAGGAATCAGGGAGAACTTTATAAACAAATGAAAAACTGCGCAAGGTCTCCAAGTCTATATATAACTTTGCCAGTAATTATTTTCTTGGTATAATATTCTCATGCAGATTCAGTTCTTCTACAAAGTCAGCTCAACAGTAAAGATTTTAAAAGTAGGAAGATGAGTAGACTTTTTGTCCCAGAAAACTCCCTGTGATTCCTTTGAAGATCCCAATCCAATTCCAGGTGGGATAAGCTGTAATTCAGCTGCATATGACTTCACTTGATAGGACTTACTCATGTAACAGAGCCTAGCAACTCTCTTCACTGAAGGAATTCCATGTAATGAATTATACAGAAAGTTCAAATAGTCCTTGTAGTCTCTTTCGGCCATAAAAATCCGCAGGTCAATAAAAACTGTATGTAAAGCATCAATTTACGTTTGAGGGATGAGTAAAACAAACTGATGGCAATTGTATCTATAAAATCAACAGCCACGGTAACCCCTAAAAAGCATCACCATTTGATATATTAGCTCTCTATTAGCTAAGTCCCAAACACATGACACCAAACACGACTAGCATGACAGTGGTTGTTTTTCAACACATGTATGAGTACCACATCTTCAGCAGTCATAAATTAAAATACTATAGGAAGACCATACATCACCTATATAATTTAATGACCTTTATCTATCCTTTTATTAATGAATCAAAGCTGCAATCAGCATCTCCCACTATAAAACTTAAAAAGATCCCTTGTTAGAAAAGAAGTTAATTTGCTTAGGAGTTAGTAGTTTGCCAAAAGCATGTATACTAGCCAATGGGCTGCAGGATGCTTTGATGTATTTTAGCTATCATTAGCCAAGTTTGCTATTAATTATATGTTGCTTTACCTTTCAACGTATAATTTCCTTATATTGAACATAAAAATATACTTTATGTTATGATTATGAAGAGAGAGACTATTTTATAATTTTTCAGGCCTGAAAGATGTTAAAAGTATCTGAGCTACTTCAGGAACTGAAAGTAATCAATGCAAACTAAGCAGGCTACAGTGAAGTCTTTACATATATGAAAAATAAAAACATTTGGCAAAACAAAAGTTGAAAAAAAAAAGGCATCATATCTTCCAATTACTACGATTTGAGATAGAGTTACATGGTTTTGAATAAGGCAAATCCAGAAATTTTAGTGAGAATCGGTGGAGATTTTGGTGATGTGTCATTGGTCATGTACTCCAATGACTTTTAGGAGTATAGGAATAATTTAATCCCATGTTTTTTTCACCTTGAGATCAACACAGATCACCGGCTATCACAACTATACAGGATGTTGACTGGATTCCAGCTCTACACAAATACAAGCACAGTTTATTTCATTCAAGTTGAAAGGTGGTCTCTGGGATTTCTTGGGCTGTTATCATCATAGTCAGGTAAGCAAAATTTGGGGTGCTAGTATTTTATTGATGACCTCGTGATTTAAACAAAAGTACTCTAGGAATAGCCAAAGAAAGTGGTTGACTCTCACCAAATTCAAAGATAAGGAGCCAAAGTCTAATCTCAGCTGTACTATTTTAAGAGACAGATGCATAGGTCAAAAAGTTTGGAAGAAGCACATCACCTCAGTGGTGTTGCCCGTGGACTTTGCTGGAGGGCAGCAGGGGCCCCAGACCATGTCCTGCCACTCTTATTGGACAGGTGAGCTCTACCGCTCTTTTGGTCAGAGTCCACATTCTAATTTTCATTCTTAGTTTATTCATGGTTAGTTTATTACCATTTATTTTTATCCTTGTTGTTTAGCTTAAATAATCCTTTTCCTAGTCTGGTATTATACCTTTGATGTATTTATAGCTCTTTTTTCAACCTCTGCTTTACTAGGTAAAACAAAGCAAAACCATTTTAGTATCATCATCCTGTAGTTACTGGGAGGATCAGAGGACTGAAGAAGCTCCTTCAGCACCATGCCCAGTTTTGGTTTAACTTTTGTGCAAGGGGATAATCAAAACTGTGAAAGTATTCGTGATGAGGTCTTATCAAGATCATGTACTTCAGCATGAACACTGCACTAGCTGTATTGAAAACAGTTATTTGTTAGTAAAGGCCATTTCCAACATATATATAGATTTTGCCTATGAATCACATACCTAAAATCCATAAAAAAGATCTCTTATCTTAAAAAAAAAAGAAACTAATGATATTTGTTTTCTATGCTCCTGCCAAATTCTATAGTCTTTGTTTTGATGAAACTACTGTGACGTCGCTGGGAATTTTAGGTGGGCATGGGTTTAGTTCCCCAAGCAGAAAACTGGAAACTTTTATGGGTTGATAAAATATACTATATAATGAAGCTAAATAAGTGAGCAAACATCTATGCCTCTACAGTGTTAAGCTAAGCAACAGAGCTTAGAAAAATGACCACTTTTTCTTCATTTCATTGCCTGTTCTATTTAAGAATCCATTCATCCCTGTTTAATTTTTCTTTCTGCCTCATATAAAAATATAATACAATTCATTATATTTTTTTCTTAAAAAATAGGATTTCAGGATTGATTTTCCTGTATCAATATTTCTTTTTGGAAGGGCAATAGAAATTAAACGTGTCGATATTCTAGATTTTGAGTTCCTTTGTATTACTTACCTGGAACTTTGAATATCTTCAGGATATCAGATTATGAGTGTCTGATTGTCATTTTATGAAATGCTTACATTACCCAGTGCACGCAGGCAGTCTACAATCAGAAAATGTGGCAATATGTGATTGCTAGTATCCTTTCACTTTTTCTCAGAGAGTAATCAGATATTTCTCTCAAGAAGGTCTTTCTTTCTGACTGAGGTCTGGATTAAAGCTGTCAGCTACGTATATACTCTAAGATCTCCCACTTTGAACTGGGAATGAAAACCAGCTAGGTAACACACTGGCTTCTACAAATGCTATGATAATGAGAGACTGTATTGAATGTGTTCAGATTGATTGCCAGGAAATTAAGCAGACAGAGATACGCATTCTGGGATCAACCCACTGTGTTATCATGAAATCAAAATTATTTGTTGTCTTGCACTTGACATTAGCCAGAAGAAGAAACTGTAGAAGACTGAATGGTCACTATGGATCAGGAGGCAGGGGGAGGCTAAAAAAAAATCTAAAAAGTGAGTGCTTTTGCTCCTTTTACTAAATCATTTGCCCTGTGCAGTGCTGTGGTGGTACACCGTGACTTCAAATGCTGTAGCTGGTGAGGAAGGAACTTTTAAACAGGAAAACCTGCCCCATATGTCCTATGTATACAGATGGATTAAATTTTTGATTTGTTTGTTTTGCTGTAATTGACATTGGCCGCTGCTGGTTCTGACAGTAACCTATGTCTATAGGCTGTGTCCTAGGTCCCTGTTTGGTTGGTGTACTCTGGCTCATACCCACGCTATTAAATGCTGGAACTGCAAGGTACTGTATAATCCCTCTCCGGTCTTCAAATACAATTGTTAATTTTGTGAGCTTTTTCAGTTCAAAGTGCCTGAAATAATGACAGAGCTCTGCTGTGGCCAGCCACCATAGTAATTTTATAGCTTCATACCAAGGATACATGTTGCACGATACCAGAACAGAAAGACATTTGGGAGTGCAACACAGTTGGACCTAAACTAAGCAAGTCCACCTGGAGCAGACCCTGGAGTGAACTCGCTGCTCCTCTGGAAGGGAGATGGTTGGCTGCCCCTGAACAAACCAAGAACAAAGTGACACAAAACTATGGACCTTCTGGGAGCAAAAGGGGAAGTGAACCAAACTGGCTTTACAGTCTCAGCTGTATCTTATCAAGAGAAGGGAAGATGGTTAATTTCTTTCGATCAAAGACTGTATTAGATCAAAGTAATTTTAGAGGCAAACTATGTATGGCATAGATAGTGAAGATGCTTATCATCACATGGCCTACTCTCAACATTACTCGGATTCTTTTCCTTTCCTTGTTTTATGTGATAGGTTTTATAACGATGGTTCCGTTCTCTTCTGTTTGCTAGAAGGAAGTGCTATTTGTCATAGCTTTAAAGAATGATAGTGATAACAAAGAGGACTAGGTGATCTTATCTATTACTTTTCTCACTTTGACTTTTAACAGCTGCAAACAGTAGTAGAGCAATAAAAAAATGTCTGAGAAAGTGTTTACAGCCAATTTAAATGTCTGTATTCTCTTTAGGGGTAATGGTACCAAACTTATGATGTAGAGGAAGAATTGAAACAATTCAGGCCTTGTTGAATGTCCTGTTAATTAGCCACTGTTAGTTGAGTTTCTCTGATTTTATGTTAAAAAGGTATAGGTAAGTAAAAAAAAAAGTAAAACGTAGAGGTGGATAAAATTCCAACATTAATGCTATACATTTTTACTAAGATGCAATCTTAAAACCCTGAAATATTAATCAAGAGAATGACAATTTTATCTATGAGATAAAATGTATTCTAGATTAATTAGTGTAAATTAAAATCAGAGAACAAGATTTACTTACTTCTTCCTTTAGGAATTTCCACAAAACAAAATCGTTGTATTCCATATTTTTGATCAGTCCATAATGTCTCATTGCAGCGGTTATCAATGTGGCCACTGGGCGAAGAGGGAGCTGGACTCATTTGCGCAATGCCAAATACCAGTGTTCTCAGGATACACACAACATGGAGGACCCAAGTGACATCAATACCCTACACAGAAATGTAGTATACATTCTAAGTGGGGCAAATTAACTGTAAATAAACAATCTGATTCTACAGTATAGATGCAGGGATTGGATGTGTCTGGGATACATTAGACTTTCAGTGCCTGTACTCTTAAATCCAACATATCCAGGACAAATCCGGCTCACTGCACATGCACGTTTGAGTCAATCTGCACATGTGCATTAGCTACTTGTCAAATCTGCCAAATATCAAGCAATTCTCTATAGACAAAAGGCCTACATCTTCTGTTTCTGCTCAAAGTTTCCAGGGAAACCAGACACAAAATAATCTCATGCAGAAGGGACTTAGTAATGCTACTGGAGGACAAGCTGCAATTTCAACTTTTAAACAGGACTTCCCCATGGCAAGGTGGGGCCAGATGGCTGTAATTCCGTTCACCTTACTTCTGGCTGAGGTTAAGAGGACAATTTTCAAGTCCCTCAGAAGTCCAAACTGCCACTGGAAGAAGCGATTAAATCATTCAAAATATTAAGCCTTCTGTAAGTCAACATACAAAGTTGCTTCAGTCGCTTTTTAGAAGTGGATCTAAGCTCTCAAGTTACTCACTTAACCCTCTCTGCCTGTTATGTTATTGAATGAAAGGGAAAAACTTGGTGCAATGGACCTTCTGCATGAAACTTTATATACACTGGAAACCCAGCTTGCGAATTTGATCTGAATCACTATAACATATCTTCAAAAGCCTTGGCTGATGTAGTTACCTATGTATGCACCACTAGATGATTACTGAACCACATTGGTTCTGGTATTCTCCCGCTAAATAAAATATTGGCATATTAGAAAGGCTACAGAAAAGGGCTATAGGAGTGAGCCAAGATCTGAGACAGCTGCCTTAGTGAGCAGCTAGAAAAATATTTCTGATAGTAGAGAGATTTTTTTGTTTAGTAAACAAAATCATAACAGTATCCAATGACTGGAAGCTTAAGCTGGACAAACTCAAACTAGCAATTAGGTTGGGTAATTAACCACTGGACTAATTTATCTAGCGATCTGGGAATATTCCTTATCACTGGCAGTCTATAAATCTAGATTGGCCGTCTTTCTGAAAGATATACCTAGCTCAGCCAGCAACTCTTAGGCTTTATGCAGGGTTTTTATACAACAGATTAAATTAGAGGAACATCATGATCTGGCCTTAACATCTGTGCATAATCCAATACTGCCACTCTGGCAACAACATCTGGCAGAAGAGCAAGTAGCATCATAAACCACTGCAAGTACTTGAGCTGAGAAAAAGGATCCAGGATCCTCTAGGATTTCTTTTTCCCCCTCTAAGGCTTTTATGCAATAATTTAAAAGTATGATTTTGTTCCAAAAGCCAGCATTGTTTCTGATCTGTTGCCCTCAACTCTCACCAAATAACCTCTGTATATGCAGGAACTCCGTCTATAAAGCTAGCACTTATGTCAGTTATACACCTTAAAGAAAGGTATGGACTAGCTGGGAAGAGTCCAGATATGGTCAGTGATCACAGATCTAGAAAACATTGCCTTTTTCAGCCAAGAGAAGAGACATTAACTTTCAAGTTAATGCTGAGAAGAGCATACTTTTCATGGCCAGAGTAGATGAATAGGAATTGCAGGAAGAGGGATTCATTTTTTATATCAGGAAAAGCTTCCTACAAGTAAGGTAGCAGGTGGCTTTGGTAAGTCTTGGAACTTCTATTTCAGAGAACACTAAGAGCTTTATTTAACAGATTAGGCTAATTTGCTTTTGGATTAAAGTCTTTTCTACTGTGATTTGCTAAGACTCTATGAAATCAGGTATAACTTCATAGTGCATCTGCACTGCCCTTGGAGATCTATAAATAAAAGCCTTCTATAGGAACCACATAGCATTGCTGCAGTAACGTATGTGTGTGGAGAGTCATTGTACGTAAATTAGCCCTGCACCACTGAAAATCAGTAACATTCAGATTTTAAAAAATCTAATTACAACTCAATGCTGCTGTCTTCCATTAATAGTGTATACTACATCTGCAAGATATGAAAGTCATACAGTTTATTTTCTTGAGCAATAAAGCTACAGGTGGATTACTAAAACATAACAATCATCACGCTAGTTGTAAGGCTTATTATTATTTTCACAGAATCACAGAATAGTTGGGGTTGGAAGGCACCTCTGAAGTTTGTCTAGTCCAACCCCCCTGCTTAAAGCAGGGTCAGCCACAGCAGGATGCCCAGGACCATTGCCAGTTGGGTTTTGAATATCTCCAAGGATGGAGACTCCACAGCCTCTCTGGATAACCTTTTCCAATGTTTGACCACCCTTTCAGTAAAAAAAAAATTTCTTACATTTAAATACAATTTCTTGTATTTCAGTTTGTGCCCATTGCCTCTTGTCCTTTCATTGGACACCACTGCGAAGAGTCTAGCTCTGCCTTCTCTACTCTCCCCATCAGCTATTTATATGCGTTGATAAGATCCACGCTAGCACATATGTGAGAAAGTGAATATCTCATCACCATAAAGACGCACAAAGGGAACACCAGAGGCTAGCAGTCATTGTTTATGTATAGCACGGGGACTGCTTACGTGGGACCTGACCTTAAATCTAACTTTTTCAGTATGATTTCACTAAACCATTGGCATCAGATTCTCTAGAGTAGAAGGCAGGGAAAATGTTATATATAGAATAAGCTGTTTAGGCAGGACAGTGTCTTCTTCTCTCCCTTTCGGATTTACTCAGTGGCTGGTTGCACGTGCTTTGTGCTGAGCGATCTGAGAAGGCTGCCCAGTTTTTTGAATAGCGTCTTATCTTGTGACGAGTTACACCATGAGGGCTAACGGGGAAGGCTACATTTTTATAGACCCTGAACCTTTTTTCTTCTTTCAAATATATCCCTAAAGGCACTAACAATAGGCACTGCTGGAACAAACGTCTGCATACGAAATTATGCATGTGCATATTTTGCTTATTATCAGAAGCATCTTAGCCTTTGAAAATTTTCTAAATTCTTAGTTTCATTCATTCCAGTCACCAGAAATCCTGCAAGCTCGTTTCTCTATGTCAGAAGCATTTCAAATGTTAATGTAATTGTGCTGAAATGTCAGCTGTTGGGGTTTTTTGCTTGTTTGTTCTCGGCGTTTGGGGAAGAAGCTACTTTTTCTATGTTCGTACGAACTTTCTGCTGAATCAAGAAATGACTTGGTTTTCAAACTATATGAGTCTACCTGCGATAGAGAGAAGCATGGAAAGTTTGAACTCCATGATGTAGAAACAACATATATGTACTTTCATTGTGTCAAGTCCCTGTGTTTCATGCTGGGGTGAATGTTCCCTACTAGTGCTTACTAACAGTCCAACTACTTACTGATAAATGCGCAATTCTAGTGATAAAAATCACAGTGCCTCTCACCTTTCCTTTCTCTGCAAGCCAAAAAATAAGGCATAGTCATTTAAACTTGCTTCTGAAGTTTCTTCTCCTTGCTCATGAAACTATATGGCTCTTTCCTTGATTCTAACTATACCTATTTAAATTCTTACACACAGTGCTATTTGCTGAAACATATGGAACAGATAATATTTTTATTTACTACGGATTAAACTTTCCGTGCTATTATTCTGCAGAGCTTTACATAATTTGTCACTTGAGCTTGGAAACAGCTCTGTGAAGTTTACTAATATCTTCATTTTACAGCTAGGGAAACATAACCTTAGAAGACTGGAGTGACTTTCCCAAGATCACACTGAGAGACAATGGCACCGCAGTCCTTTGACTAACTCCCATTTGTCTGCTTTTCCTACAAGAGCTCAGTGCTGTCCCGCGGGACGCAGCAGAACCTCGCTCAATGCTGACTGCGTGGACAATATGTCACTATTTTCAATTAGGTCAATAAATTCTCCAGACTTTCAAGTTACTTTGTTTTACTGGCTTTATTCACATTTGTCTCATAATCACAATAACAGGACAGGTGTGCTGCTTTTCTCAGCAATGACTCCAGTCCCCTGACGGCGTAAACTCCCTGGCCTTTGACCTCGGAGTTTATCCGCTCAGGAAACCGGTTTACTGCCTTGCAAAACAGCACACCCCTACGATTAGCACTTAATTACAGAGAAGCCAGTAGCAGCTCTGCGAAAGTTAAGTCGACTTTTTGTGTATGGATCATATTTTGCATGAGTTTAAGTTTCTGGCAATCATGTTGCCTCACATTGGGACAAATGCACTTTATTACCTGTTATATGCAGCTATGCGTGCTAGCTACAGAAAAATCGGGACAGTAATTCAGTTAGTTTTACTTACCTTACCTTGTTACTTCTCCTTCCAACATTTCAAAAAATATATCAAGTTCTTCAATTCATAATACTTTTTAGGCACCGCACAGACAGGACTGTGTGTTCTTTAATCTATCTGTGAGGCAGACATTTATCATCGCTTTACAAACGTGTGCAAACTCAGAAGAATATTATTATACAAGCCCTCAAAAAAAAAAAAAAAAAAAAAGGAAAAAAAAAGAAAAAGCTATGCCGGTCAGAAATTTTAATCAGATTACATGTTCTCAGTCCAGCATCCTAAACAAAACAAACATTTTTAGCTTAAACAAAAAAAAGTCGCTAGATATTCTAAAGTTAAAAATCTTAGTAGCCTTATGAAGTACTTTTGGAAATATCCAACATAACACGTATAGAAAACTTAAAAAGCTACTAATGAGCACTGCAAAAACGTTTTCCCAAAGTTTCAACTCCAATTTCTGCTCTTTTGAAATAACTTTGCAACATTACGAATTATTAACATCTGACAAAACTATCTCGGGGGTAGCAATAAAATAGTGATACTGTAGCCTCCAGTTTATATTACATTACTAAAAAAAAGAAAAAAAAATTGTTGCCGCAGAGAGACTTGGAAGGCATTCAGATACAGTAGAGCTGGGTGTGACATGAGAAGATAGATAGATTAGACAGATAGGACTGAAACAGTTAAGAAACTTTTAGGTATTCAGCTATCCAGTGTAATATCCATTTTGCTGATTGAAGGCTTTACAACTCATAATGAGTTCATATCATAAGACTCATTCCATAGTGTGATAGCTTCTTAAAAGTTATTCCATTCTGTGGTAATTTTTAAGGATAGATGCTCAGTTGTTTAAGTGTTTCTAAAGTGAACAGATAACATATCTGCATGTTTAGCAGATGCATATCTTTCCCTCAGAATGAAAGAATCTTGAATACAGCGTTACATCCCTCATAATCATAGTTCTTCTGTAGAATAGCAGCAGTATTTTTTAATCATTGTTCCAGATTTCAGATACAGCCCATTCTGCCATCACTACAAGGTGAGTCAAGCTGTCTAATGGTTCTGTTATTTTCGAGCTACCCAGGCATGTACTGAGAGTCTAGTAGTTCAACATCAATTCATCTCTTGGCTAAGACATCAAACTGAGATTCTGACCACTTATTGTAATTAAAAATCCCCATAAGCTTTTCACAAAGCATAGGTGCTCACCACAGTGTCCTGACAAAATTCCAGCTTTGCATAATTATATTCTGCTCGTATATAATATAATTATATGAAACAATTATATTCTACCTGAAATCCCCATGAAGTTTCATCTGAATGTAGGATCCCTCTCATTTCCAGTCTCAAGCTGTTGTGCAATGTTGCTGTCTGCTCAGGAATTTGAATCACTGAGAGTTGATGGGATTTTTTTGTTTATTTGCTTTTTATTTTATTCCAATATATCAGTTTCTGAAAATTTTAAAGCATGGTAAAACCAGGTTTAATCAGAAATTTTTAAAAGTTCCTTTGTTGTTTGCTGAAGAACAACAGAACAGGCTATGTTTTGAGAAGTACAAAATAGTTCTGAAATTTTTTTGCAAATAGTGTTTTTATTCTTTCCACCAACTTTAATTTTTTCCCCAGAGACACGTAGAGCAACCTTATTATGTAGTGCTCGTATCAGCATCCATAGATTTTGAGGATACTGTAGGGTTGATCCTTCAGGATTTTATAGATGTTATAACAATCTACAATTTTATTTTCTCTGCCAATTCAGTGCGCAGCAGACAATAAGCTAAACTAATTTCATTTTACCTTTCTCTGCACTGTAGTTACATTAGGCATGGTTTCATATCATTAATGCAAATCCATGAAGGTCCACTTAAAATGGCAAGTGAACTCAAGTGAAATATTGCCATGTCATTTCTGGAAATGGCAATACAATTTCAGGAAGAAACAAAGCAATACATGAAAGCCAAATTGAATTGAAGTAAGAAGATCTTGGGGCCATTGTGCTGTGCTGCTGTTATGATGTCACAAGAAAAATAAAAGCAGAACAAGTCTGTGAGGGAAAAACGGAAAGCCAAAAGCGCAACGAAATGGATCAACGCAAAAACAAGCAGGTGAGATCACAAAAGGAAAATAAAATCAAGTGTTACTGGAAGTTATACTAACATTCAAACTAAAACCCAGGAAAAAAAAAAAAACAAACAAAAGCGAAAAGCCCAGATCCTACCTAAGCACCCGCTTTTTTTGCCTTGTTTAAGCATGCACATGACAGAAGGTAATGGATATCACAGTCCTCTCTACTCACACATCCTCTCAGTCACATCCACTGCTTTTGCAGCACATTGTCACTACCAGGAGTTCTTTGAAAAGTGATTGAAAAGATCAAACTTAAACTAGGAAGAAAAATATAAAAGATACATTAATGAATACATCGTTTAAAGATCAAAACTTGTAGGTAGTGATATCGCACATGCAGGAACCGAGAGATGTAATTCCAAAGCAAAGCAGCTACCACACTGCAACCAGCAGGATAGGTCTGTGCCACCACCAAATTTATAGCAGCCCCTAGATCATGTACACAACAGACAGCAAAACTATGAGAGAAAATACAAAACCTGGATTTCACTGGATGGCACGTCAGTGGCCAATCACTGTGTTCACTAGGGAAGATCATATACAGTATCATACATATGCAGAAGCTCATAGCCCTAACTTTACAGACTGAATATTTTTTTAAAAAAGGATTAGGCCTATAATCTTTGCAATGGCGTTACTCATAAGTATAAATTTGACCTAGCTGGGAAGGAATCAGACTTTATATATCTAGTCATTTGACTAAGAAGCTATGGTCCTAGTTTTCTAGATTTTGAAACTTTCATAAACATTCATTTATCCTTACAGCACCCACGCAATAGGGAAGTTCCATTTATTTCATTTATTATGAGTTACCAATGCATAGGCTTTTAAGAACAATTTATATATATTTTAAAAATATATATATTTATTAGAATTTAAAAAAACCTCATCACTATATAGCTCAAACTGATTTCAATGTGTAATTCCTAGAGACTATTGGACTGCAATATTAGCAAATTAATATGTGACAAGTTGGTCACTGTTACAGTTTCCAACAGTAGCTCTAAGTTCTCAGCAGTAGCTGTACTGGTGATACTAACGACCACCATGCGCTTTCATTTCTCCCTCGCTGCCTACTACTGAAGAACTCAAAGCCCTTGAGCTGAAAGGAAAGGATCATGAGCAAGGGCCAGGCAACATAAGCTACAGCTGAGCAGTTCCGTGAGCAGAGTCCACACAGGTGTAAATTCACAGTCTGTGTGATGCCCGCACTGATGAATGATTTAACCCCATGGGAGTGGTCTCCAGCCCCTGGGCCATGTGACAGAGAAAGGTCCACTCCACTCTGGAGAAGACTCTTCATGGTACACTACATGGAACTCAGCTCTGAGATGTCTCTGGGTCCTATGCGACACCCTTTTAGCCATAATATCTAATTAGCTTTTTCATGACTGGTTTTAAGTCGGAGCATTAGAAATAAGGGAAGGCTATGCACCTACGTAGCTCTTTTATGGCATGCAACTAGGCATACATGGGACATGACCACTCGCGGGAATGCCTGGGAATGAAAAGCTTGCTGGGCCAATCTAGATCAGAAAGCACCGAGCTGGGACAGTTGTGTCCCTATTAACTATCAGGAGCAGTCTCTGGAGTGAGCTACTCCCAGAATCGTAATAAGGCTCAGAGGGGAACACTTGATTTCAAAAGAGAGCAAGAGTGGATACATTTTTATGCAATATAGACAGCCAGGATGCAAGACCCAGGAATGCAGATGGGAAACAAATTATTTGACCTACCTGGACACACTTTCACATCTGTTCCAGGCTTTTGTCTAAAATACTAGTTAGCGAGGAAAGCACAAACTTGCTGAATGAACTAGCAGGTAGATAAGCCTTTCTTCATTTTCTGATGAGACCTACCCATGTTCAGTCACTGGACCTCTTTTTGCATCTCACTAACCCTTTTAATCCCTGTTTCTTTCTAATCATTCAAACAAATTTTACAATAAGGGTTGAGATTATTCTTTGTATAAATGAGAATAAGGAAACAGTAGTTACCACTTCATGGTCCATGAAACCCTGGGAGAGGAGAAGGATTTGTGCACTACTTTTAGGAGGTCTTGCATACATACTTTAAAAAAATAACTAACACAATACCAGGAAGCTCAAATTTCTTATGTAGAGGTCTGTGCTTCCACTGGACATTTCTGAGGGACCACAATTCAAGAAGTGGTGAAAGCTAGTGGGAGATAGCACATGAGTATGTATAGGTGACCTGATTTCTTCTCTTTTAAATCCCTCTTGAACATTCAACTAGAAAAAAATCTGGCACTCTCAGATTAGGATTAGAACCCTGCCACCATATGAAAGAGATTATTTTACTGTGCACTATACCTATTAGGGTTTTATGTTTCATTTTATTTCATTATGGAAGGCCTGCTACATTGCCTTAGAGAATTTTCCTTTTCACTTTTTGCTACCGAAGCATCTTTTTTCCTTTATTTAATTCGTATAACTCCACTTGTGACTTTCACCCAATAAAATGGGATTTTTCTCCAAAATTTTACCGGCTTTTTCCTTATGCATAGACATAGTTGTGCATTCTATGTCATCTTTAACAGCCTTGCATAATGCTTAGACATCGTCTGTCAGTTACATGTCAAATATGCAGCAGCTTTACTGAAACATAGCATTTTGGAGCTATATACATGACATTTCCAAAGAAATATAAAGGGAGATAAATATATCTTACTTAACACATTTTCATCAATCTTATGCAAGTGCTGCAAAGAACAAAAATTGAAAGCAAAATCATGGTTACTATGCTTTAAACAGCAACAAAAATCATAAAATAACTCTGCTTTTTATGTTTAGTTTTCTATACTGAATCTCTCAGAAAGATTTAATGCCTCTAATTAAAATAATTGCAGAGAAAGCCTCTGTAACATTTACTAAAAGAAACAAAAATTAATCAGCTTTAAAATATAAATGAACAATACCATTTGTATTCCATTCAAATTATTCCATTTGTTCTATCAGACTCTCTGAAATGATTACTATAAACTGCAATTTTTATTGTTCACTGCCAAAAATTTTTGATATTGTCATCCATAAATAAATAACCAAAGAGACATTGCTTATTTCGTAAACCTGTTCCAGTTTTTTAAGGACAAGAGGAAACCTGTGCTCCAGATTTTTTGTTTAATACTTAACTTCTCATAGGGCCAGGGACACAATATTAAGGCTATATTTTAAAACACAAGGCTGAAATATATATTAATATAAGGGAGAATAGACTGTATGTATATTCCTCAAAGCAGTAGTTTATGAGAGAACTAGCAATGACCTAACTGATAGGTTACTGGGGGTTTTTTGTTTTTGTTTTTGTTTTCAGCTATGGACTCCAAATAGCAGACATCAATAGCAAATACAGGTTGACTACCTAAAAAAAAAAATCTCTTCATCTAGAGCCACCCGTATAAAAATGAAATACCTTTTAGAGATATTCAACCCATGCTGTATTTGCAGCCTGGATACGAGGAAATGAAAAGGCTTACTTTTGGATGTGTACAGTTACAGCACATTATAACTGACTAGTAGACAACTTTTATGAAAAGAAAATTTTGAACTTGTGAATATGAGTATTCACATAAGACAGCTTCAATTTGCTCACCCAGTCAAGAAGCAGAAAAATGTTGTTTGGCCTCACTATCTAATAAAAACTGAACAGCAGCACCGAATTCTTAGTACCCACAACAAACTGCTCACAAACAGCCTGCAAACAAAGCTTTACTCATCAAATTATTCATAGGAATTATTAAGTAAATAATTTTGAATAATGAATAAATTCAATAAAATCACAAGCAGCTCATGGTCAACTAACAACAGAAAAGGCTAAATTTGTTCAAATAAATTATTCACTGTAAATTGTCTGATTAGGTTTAGTGCTAAAATATAAGGATTATTTCTCAGAGCATGTGTTACACCCCAAAAAAAAGCCTAAAGCAGATGGAAATGTGTCTGTATCTATGCAGAATTTACAATGCAGACTAGTTTGAGCATAGGAAGGAAGGTCCTTCCTTTCTTTAGTACCAGCTTTCATGACTCAAGAAACCTTTAATATTCGCAGTTATGGATGATGAAAAATCACTGTAAGTCAGTAAACTTCAGATGAAATGTCTTGGGATGTTGGGCTTCACAGACAAATTCCTATTCTCAAAAGGCTAACCTTCTGAGTGAAATTTAAGTGAGTGAAATTCATTCGATGTGACAGCAATTTGAGTGAAACCAGTTTGATCTAGCGCAGCATCACATATCACGACGTTACGTATAAATGGAGGCTTCCATTTAGCTCCTCTTGGACATGTAATAACTTCACAGAACCACTTCATGACTAGTAAGCCTAGGATGGTTCAAGCAGGACAACCAATGGCATCATCGTTACAGGTTATCCTACCTTCTCAGTCCTAGATGTGCTACCTCTCACTTAATCGGTGTCCATATTGGTGGAGGTAGTAAGGAACTTGCACTGTAGTTGCTCTAAGTAGTTGCACTTAAAGGCCACATCCAAGCAAGGTCTTTTATACCTTTAGATGGATTTCAATGAAATCTAAGCACTTAAACCTCAAACTGTGACTCTGAAACAGCCTGTTACATATCCCAGGAAGCACCTGTGCTCCCCAATTGCCATGCTTTTAGGATTCTCAAGCAGTGGTATCCTTATGCATGTCCCAAGTTCCTTGCCTTGAGAGAACTGAACAGCTCAGTACTTAACTCATGCTTAAGTCAAACCAAGATCCAAAATTCCTCATCATATCCTCAGACACAAATTCCTCAATTCCTCTCACCCCACCCCAATTCCCTAGGGCTTTGGTCTGGAAGATGATATCAAAGCATACCTAGATGATACTTGCTGCGTTAAGCTCCGCATAAAATGTAATTGCTTTTGCCATTCTTTATATAATATTTTTTGCTAGGGAAGCGGGAGACCTGAGGGAGAATTATTCTTGCTCTCAACTGATACTTTTAATTAGGTGACCTGGATTCAGTTAAAGGAGGGATCAACATCCATTTTTCCCTCCTTCCTCGGGATGAGAGACTGTTCTACACAGGACAAAGGGAAACAAGATGCCCTTCCTGGAAGTGCCAACATGGCTATGTGCAGAAAAGAATTTAGGAGACTCTGGATGGAAAGAGAAAGCTGATACCTTGCTTCGTGCTATAGCCTACTGATGACAGTCCTTCTCTATGGAAAGAAGGTCTTGTTCTGGTTTGGGTGCCAAAGTTCTGTCTATATTTTCTCTCATGACTCTCTCTTTTCCTCTAGTGCCTGGGATATTAGATCAAAAAGCCACGTTCCCTTTTCTTCACACCCTCTCCACCCCTTTCCTGATTTTTTAAATTAATTTACTTGTTATCTTTAAGAAATGATTTAAACATGTTTGAGGAGAATTCTTGAATGAAAGCCTCCTGACAGTTCTGTGGGTGTAGGGAGTGGACAGAGGCCTCCTGCATCTGACACAAATCCCATGCTGCCTGACGCATCAGCTGGCAAGTGGTGGATTATTTGAAGGGAAGAAATAATGTCTTCTGCTTCCCTCAGATGCCCTTCTTTTCTTTCCCCGAAGAATTTATAGGTTGGTTGTTTAGCTACTTTCTAGAGAGGTGGAGGATTTGAGTTTTCATAACTTCACATTGAGGAAGAACTAATGTGCTTGTTTTCTGGTGCCTTGGCGCTCTCTCTAACAACCCATGGCTTCAGCGAGAGGAGCACCAGCAGCATTTCACCCTGATGGAGAAGGACCGCTTGCCGGCAAACGTGTACCACAGCTCACGGATGCCTGGTGAGCAGCAGCTCCTCTGACACTGGTGAACACCGTGCATGAGTGGCCAGTCCTTCGTCTGTGGTGTTCCCAGGTGGGTATCCCCAAACACCTTGCTCTGCTGACTTCAGCTCTTTCCCCACTCCTTGGTATGGATCACACTCCAAAAGACTTAACCCTACCCATACTGGGGTTCATCCTTTACTGTACCTAAACATTAGTATCCAGCAAGAGGAAGATGATTCCTTCTACCTACAATAACTTGCCAGCTTATATGAAAATAAAAGAAAACACATGGGAAGTCTTGCTTTCTGCCCTACAAAATCACAAGCTTTTTGACTTGAAAAGGATAACGTTAATAATAAACGTTACATCTCTAGGCATGCTTCACTTCAAAGATGCTCTTGGCTGGAAGTCAGGCTCAGGATTTACCTTCGGGTGGTATATTTACATAATCTCAGCTCTACCTGGTAATATTCCAGTCGAGTTGACCTCTCTTGTATCTTGCAAAAATATCACTTATTGTGCAACACACTAAATTCAAAACAGAATCGTATGACATCTCCTTGCCTGGGTATACTGTATGCAACTGATGTTTCTTTGTAGCTTGCAAAATTGGGGTGAAGTATCACTGGAGCCTTGGGATAAAATAGATGTTGTCATAAGGTGATCACTTTTTCCTCTATGTTCTCTATATTTAAAGAATACTCAGTTTTTCTGAAAATTTCCTGGTTTTTTTCCATTTTTGAAGAAACACATCCCCACCGCAGTTGGTTTTTTTTTTTTTTTTTAAGTTTCTTAGTTTAGTCTCTTCCTTTAGTCCCTTCATTTTCACTATTCTTTCTTTTAGGAAACAGGCAGAAACTAAGAATACTCCAGGCTGAGGCCAGGAACATGTCACTACAGACACTTCCCTGGACTTTAGAAAATAAATATATGTAATTGGAGCCTCTTTTCCTCATACCTATGGAATTTTTATAGATTTTCTAACACTTTCTACCCTCAATTGATGATTTTAACTGTTAGTAATCAGGTAGGGCAGGTGTGGTGACTGTACTGAACAAATCCCAGTTCCCCAGTCTTCCCCCTTCTTTCTCTGTGTCACTTTGGGAAAGCGGGAGCAGCAGTAATTTGGCCAGCCCTGGGTCCCTCACTTCTCTCTCCTCCTACAGAGAAGGTGGCAGCAGCAGTTCCTCCTCCCGGGATTTCCGTGACAAGCTGCTTTGTCAGCAAAAATGAGGGCAGTTCTCTGATGCGACAGACGTGATTCTTCATGTGGCTGGTCCCCATCTCCATTAAGGAAGCATCCTGGAGGCCAGTTCTTGGACCTCAGATTTATGCTTCTTCTAATCATATGAAGCTTAGCCAGTCTCCACTGTTGGGAAAAGTCATCTTCATTTATTTCTTTTTAACCAAAGGCTGCTTCATCAAGCACTTAAATAGTCCCAGGCCGGCTGCCTATACTGCAGGCCTGCCTATAAATGCAGGCCTGCATTTCTATAGATGTTAGAAAATCTATAAAAATTCCATAGGTATCAGGAAAAGAGGCTCCAATTACATATATTTATTTTCTAAAGTCCAGGGAAGTGTCCGTAGTGACATGTTCCTGGCCTCAGCCTGGAGTATTCTTAGTTTCTGCCTGTTTCCTCGCTACTTATTTACATTTCCTCTTCCTTTCTGTTCCCCTGACCCTGTAAATCTTGCACTGGGTTCTACACTAAGCAACAGATTCAATGGAAGCTGCAGAAACTGTTTCTCTCAAGACTAGCGTATGGCGTACTTTCTCTGAGGGCCGAAAGTTTGGGGTTTGAGCCCAGTTCAGACAGAAGTATTGTATCAGACCCTCCAACTTTGTGGGGGAATAATTTAACCACCAGAATCTAACTTATGAAAAGAAATATTTATCTTCATCAATTTAATGCAGTGGGAAGAAGTGGAACCGTGTATTATATGAACTGCTTTCTTGATTTATTGCAGAAACAGAACACTCAGATCTAGTGTGATTAGTTAGTCTCCGCTGGACTATGAAATTGTAGCAATTACAGTAATTAATGTTGGATAAAAGGCAACCAGACAAAAGAGGTGAGTTCAGAAGGCACTAGGAAACTCACTTTCCTTTCGTTCTATGGCTGGCGTGAAATAAAGGAATCCCCTTCAGAATCGACTCATCCCGCAGATTTGCAGGTTCAGATCTTCAGCTAAGCCCAAACACAGGCACAAAGAAGTAATCTAAGACTAGTACTGTGTTCATGTAATTCCACCAAAATCAAGTAAAATGTAAATGTAAAATAGGATCAAGTGCTTCTAAACTTCACAACTTACAATGACTAAAATCTGGTGCAACCAGGAGAAGAATCAGCTCCGCTTCCTGATATCAGAACTTGCAGAATATACCTGCTCACCGGAGATGGTCAAGGATCAGGCTTGAATTAGGAAAATTTACTCTCCTAGGTATCTCCTTCCAGTTTGGTAGCTTTTATCAACACTTCTCCCCATAGCAAATGCTTTTCCCTTGTAGTATATGCCTCTTTATCTGGTTGAGAACAGCTGGTGACCAGTTGATAGCTGAAGATAATTACCTTTTAATTGTTGCCAGTTATGTTTTCACCTGTTCCACTTACAAATCCGTCTATCATGTCAAATCAAATTATTGCATATGGATCTTTTTCCACAAGAACACAGACTGATAAAACGCTCTTTATCAGAAGGAAATTAACTCTTTGTGCAGTAATCTTTCCAGAAACATTTCAACTTGTGTTAAACTACCACTAAACATATACATACACACACACACACACACACACACACACACACACATATGTGTATATATATCTGTACGTATATATAGTACTATTCTGAATGTACATATTGCAGAGAGGTTTTTGGTTTTCTTACAGGATTTATCAACCAAGCATCCGATACTGCAATGAGTTCCGCAAAGAAATAGTTGAATTGCAGTGACTACAAATACAAGTATGTACCACTAGAGGCATGTCAATGAGGGCTGACTGGGGCTTGTCCATGGATCTAAACAGGCAAGATATATTCAGTGAGTACAATCATTCTTATGTATACAGGTTTTCAGAATCACAACAGCGATGTTAGTCATCTAGAAAGTTCATGTGTAGACAACTTGCATGGTCCAGACAGTATAAGGACAAACACTGCACAACAGAACGATGGCAGGAGTAAAGCATGCTTATGGTCAAAATGAAATCTTAGTTAAAGATAATATAATAAAGTCATAGCTTATCTGATACCAAATTCAGAGGTTAGTGAACATCCTGATGATGAACAGTAGCATAAGGAACCCAATTTGTAAAGTACTTAAACTAGGCATTTCTAACTGAAGCAGAATTTAAAAATAAACCTTAGCAAAGACATTCTTTGGTTAACTCTGCTAAGGTGAGCAATTCTTAATAGCATGGCCTTTTTGGAATAAAAGCAACAAAGCTCATAAAAACTTGGGTGCATCCACATGGAGCTTTGACAACAAGAGACCTGCAGTGCAATATTTTTTACTGCTCAGGTAAAAGACCATATTTGGCTTTCTGCACTGCTAGGACACATGTCTAGAACACTGCCAAGAGTCCTGAAGAAGCAAAGAAGCCATAGGAAAACTACTGCTGACTGCCTCAGTCACTGAGAGGCAACAGCAACTCTATTTACTCTGGGGTTTTCAAGACTGCTTTCTTTTTATAGCATCACGTTATTGCAGACTTCTGTTTAGCCCATACTCTCTCATGTGTTGTTTTGCGCCTTAGGTCAAATACGACTGAATTCAAATGGCTAACTTGGTGTTAGAACACGGAATTAGCTCGAGTGTGTGTCCCATGTCCACTCCAATCATCTTATTTCTAATGGAACCGTCTTACTAACGTACAAAGGCAAATGCAGACTCCTGCCCCTGGAGAAGAATAACCCTGTGCAACTGTGCAGGCTGGGGGCTGATTGGCTAGAAAGCAGCTTTTCAGAAAAGACCAAGGGGTCCTGGTGGAAAATAAGTTAAATGTGAATCAACATTTGTGGCCTTCATGTCAGATAAAGGCCAACTGTACACTGAGCTGTGTTAGCAAAATTGTAGCCAAGGGGTTGAAGGAAACAATTATTCCTCTCTTTCCAGCACTTGTGACACCACATTTCAAATGGTGTCCAGTTCTGGGCTCCCCAGTACAAGAAAGACATTGACAAATTGGAGGAAGTCCAGTGACGGGCCACCAAGAAGGTTAAGAGGATGAAGCACATGATGTATCAGATGCCATAGACACACAAACACATGGTATATGAGGAGCTCGGTTTGTTCAGCCCAGAGAAGAGAAGGTTAAGGGGAGATCAAATTGCTATTTTCAGCTACCTAAGGGGTAGTTACAGAGAGTTATAAAGCTAGACTCTTCTTAGAGGTGTACAATAAAAGGTCAAGGGTCAGCAGACACAAGTTGCAGTAAGGGAAATTGAAAACGGCTTCTCTGCGAGAGAGGTCAAACGCTGGCACGGCATCAGAGAAGCTGTGGAATCTCCATCCTTGGAGGTACAAAAAAATTGACTAGACAAGGCCCTGAACAACCTTCAGTAACCTTGTAGTTGTATGTGTTTTAGGCGGAGGGTAGCACCAGCTAGTCTCCAGACGTCTCTGTCATTTGATGATCTTGCTCTGCTCTGTGGACGAAGAGGGATGACTCTTTAAGCAATTAAGAGGGGGCTCTTTAAGCAATTTGTCTGTATCTGGCAGGATTCTGTGAGGTGTGCGTTTCCAGGCTAACAACCCTGTGCCCATCACAGAGGGTATCGATCTGGAAGAGACTTCCTGCTTTTCATTATAGGCCTCTGTGAGAAGAGATAATCAAGGAAGAAAAGAGCCAAAAAGTTCCTCTGCTCTTATTCTGTCCTTATTTTCAGGGAGAAACTGCACAGTGAGCTCAGTTCAGACCCTGACGGGGCTGTACATGGAGATGTTGTGATTTCTTATCTTCCCTGTACAGTTTTCTGTACATCATAATTGCAACAGAACACTCTACTGCAGAGAACATGAATGAGCTCAAAAGGGTAACTTAAGGGTAACTCAGAAAAACATCTCAATAAAGTTAAAACCTTTCCATAAAATCTTATGTAAAGTCTCAAGGGAAAAAATATAGAAAGAGAAAAGTAGAGTGGAGTGGGTCTTCTGTCTCTTCACTTTATAAAAAACGAGTTCTTGAGAAGAAACAGTTTATTACTGTGTGTGGGAGAGTCCCCTGAACTCACTACTTCAGCAGTGCTTGCTGAGGGGTACAGTCTTAGATCGTACAAACAGGCTCCAAGGACAAGCAATTAGTAGCTTCAACCAGCGCCGTATGAATACAACTATACAGCGTGCATTTGCACCATGCAGAGCTAAGCAGACATGCAGGTTAACTCTCAGTGCATTAGCTCTAGGCCCAGCAACAATGTATTCTAGCCACTACGGCGCTGTGGTGAGGCTAAATTAGGTTCAGGGCTATGCGTGCTTAAATTGCTCAAGGACGCGGGCTAGCGCCTTTGTGCTGTACTATGCTATGAGGATGTATCGATAAGTACCTTATAGATCTGTTGCACGGAGCTGTACAACGCAGTGCCATTCTCGCTGTTGGCTACGAAAAATGCTAAGATTGGATGTGAAGCCAAAAAGAGGTAAAGGTAATCCTATACTAATAAGGTAGGGAAAACAGATAGAGCTAAGCTCTGTCAATAAAGTCGCCCTCTAGGAAGACTTAGGTTGGATTTTTATAAGGGCTATTTTTAGGCCCAGATTTGCAGAAGGTTTAGGTGCATCAGCATTTTGTGTATGCAGCTTGAGGCATCTTTAGAGATTCTCTTCCTAACAGAAACCATTTGGAGACCTTAAGACTTCAAGCTAGGAGTCTTCAACTTAATATTGCTGATCAGTTTGAAAATCTTGGTGCAGCTGAGCGTTGACTGTTTTTTTTTTAAGAGGTGTGATTGATAAACATATATATATACACACACACACATACACACACATACATATATACATATAGATCTATATTTAAATAAAGCATTCTTCAAGCATTCTTTCAATGACTTGAGGTTATGACCCACAAATGCTCTATTATAGAACCAAGATTTTGTCAGCTCACTTATCTTTTCCTGCCTCAGCTTGCTCAGATATAAAACAGAGAAAGTAATACTTGCCTCATAGGGTAGGCAAGTATCCACTTTACCTTCAGCCAATCCACTAGCGTTGTACACGTTCATGCTTAGAGAATTTCTGATATCTAGTGAAAAAAAAGTACTTCATGTTGCTAAAAATATTGTATAAAATGACCAAGACAAAATACCTAATATATAATAACATTTCACTTTGGGCCTTAGGACAGTAGCCTATTTCATCACACTCAGTTCAAAATCTGTGGGCAGGTGGACAGATTTGCTATTTCTCAATAGAATGACTGGCTGTTAAAAGGGTGTTTCCTTGAAATTGTCTTTGTATCATCCATTGGTCAGCTTTTATTATAAAGGTTAGATTCTTCTTTGCTCAGTCTTATTATGCTCTTCACACCTATTTCTCAGCAATTCGCACACCTCCAACTCTCCCTGGTGCTGAGTCAGCGTGCAAACCATGCTGTGTCTCTCTTAATTGGTTTGATGGTTTCCTGTAATATACACTTTTGCGTTTGTGGAGAAACAGGCTTATTAAGTAATTAGGTATGCTTAAAATCAGAACCCTCCAAAGGAAGACGCTAATCCTGATGTCGTATGCTTGTTTTGAGAGACTGATATGCTTGATCTCAAGTGAGTGGCCAAAGACGTATGTGATAACATGAGGTGTATTGAGAGGACAAAGCCTGCCAATAGACTGTGTAATCTGCTGGTCAGCCTGTATTCTGTGTTCTCCTTTGCATTCTGCTGAGAATACAGCTCCACACTGCCTAGACCATGAGATAAGCTAAAATCAAGTGTGATTTGTGATTTAGCTCCAGAAGGTCAGGACCTGGGGCCCTGGAGCTTAGCACACACCTCAACGGATGCATTGCCTCGTGTTGCCTAGGGAGGCCATGCCTTTGCAGTATGCAACACCTGAGCCTTTCTGTGAGGGACCCCATGAGTGACTCCTCTGCTCAGCCTCGGTTATGTGATACCGCCACCAGGGCAGGTAGGCTATACGTTGCATGAGCATGCAAAGATTATACCAACCTTACATCTGAAAGAAGGTTAGTTTGGTCTTGAGTAGGGCCAATAAGTGTGTTAAAGCCATGGGGACCTGCTTGTTAGGTAGGTTAAAGGATCTCTCATCTCTACCTGTAATTACAACCACTCCATTCCAATACAATACAGCTTAAAAATACAGTTGTAGTTAGTAGTGTAATAACCAGGATGTGACATTAGAAAAGAGGAAGGTGGAGAAAGAAAGTGTCCAGCGGTGACAGCTGTCAAAAACTCACAAGGACTTCATCCTTCAGCTTTGCCAAGTCTCTGTGAAAATAAAAATCTTGTTTGGGAAAAATAAGAATCATAACATGGCATTTCACTTAATGTGGATGATTTCCAATGCCATCCATTGCTTATACATTGCTAGAGAAGTAGAACTCAGCCTTCTACAGGCTGCTCGTTGAAGTGATCTTTTTCAGCCCAGTCTTCTGAAGGAGGAAAATACAACAGACAGAAAAATATAATTTTGTCTAGTTTTATGTTCTTTTAAGTTACTTTAGTATCTCTACCTTTAGAGTGTATCATTTCTTAATAATTAAAGGGTTAAAGATGTTGTCTTACCCATGCAGGACAGATATCAGCCATTAACATTTCACTGTTAACTGGGAATGAATGGCAAATATTTGAGGGAATGGTGAGTGGTGATTCTGGCTATAGGACATAGACTCCTTTGGCTTGGCTGAAGGTAAAGGGCAACAGGAACAGATTTAGGGAGGACAGCTGAAAAGAGCATGGACAAGTCACTTGGGTAATGGTCATAGTTTGGAAATGATATTGGGGAAGTGACTTCCCTGAAATGGACCTGAATTTACAGTATGCTAAGCCAAAAGATAATTAACATCCGCATTCCAAATAAAAATTGGCTAATGCTGGAAAAGTTGATTTGACTATTACTTTATTGCTGAAGGCCAGATTGTAGTGCCAGAGAGCACAGCCATCAGAGGTGCTCCAGTGAGGCCTGGAGTGTGACTGGGTGCTGTGGTGTTCAGATGCAGCCTGAAAATCCAGTAGAGCCTACAACTTATTCTTCTCTAGGATTCGATCAGTGGCTGTTTAGCTGGAGAGTGACTCAAAGAGATTAAACAAGCAACTGAATTACAGGCAGCAAGATCCCTAGGATCTCCCCCATCCCACACTGAGCACCTTATGTTCACTAGGTCTCAGCTTGAACTGAAGAAAGTTTGTGTCTGTGCTGGCACAAATATTGCTTAACAGTCACTGATTTATCCTTTGTTGTCTATTACTCCCACTAAGTAAGATTTATAAATAGCTCTTGCTGAACTTCTTTATTTTTCTTTTCCTACATCACCTTTGTCCATCAAAGCACCCAACACACCCATACTATTTTTATTTAATTAAGTTTTCCATTTTAATTTCAGTGATCTCCCTCAGACTGGCCCTCTCCCACGGGCAAAGTGATTACAAGGCAGACAACACTACTTCAGCACAATATTATTCAGATGTGGTCACTAACCAAACCCCCAAACACCCACCTCAGCTCAACTCACATCCAAATTCAGTTCTGAAGCTCGAGAAGAGTCACCATAACATGGCCTGAATACAGCTGTCCAAATCCATGAGCACTCAAGTCTGAGGTAGATTCACTGAAAATCTGTCCCTGAATGCATGGGATAAGGGAGATTATGTTATTTTTCATATATAAAGTGCTATACATTTCCTACAGGCTATTATGATTCAAAAAATCCTTATACAACAGGAAATTCTTCTCATCCTCTCAGCGGAAGGATTTCCCATGTTTCTTTTCCACCTGCATCTGGTGAGCCATGAATTCCAGATCTTCTCTTGGTGGACGCTCGGTGGCTGCTGCTGAAGCCCTGATACTCCCCTCTTCACACGGCAGGTTTCGGGAGGGTTGAGAAGGTGGTAGATGGGCATGGCAGCCCGTGTTTCCCTCATTTGCTTTCACCACATCTCTTCTTTCCACACAGGGGAATATCTAGCCTTGGAACCCGTATCAGATTTGTTAATAGCACTGCATACTCTAGAGGTAATAATCCTCTCTTCCTATGCTGTGTTGCCTACTATGCACCATCATATCATTCTCATTTTGAATCAGTATCACTTCTCTGGTTTCATATTCTGTCTCTTGTTGACAGAGCTCAGTATTTTTTTTTTTTTGACCCTCTCTCAAAGGGTAGCAGCCCTGGCATGCCCAGTAACTTTTTTCCATAAATGATCCTCCCAGATAAATCTTTTCCCCAGCATGTGTGCTGGTTCACAATGGTTCTTTTTTAGCACATTTTTCCCCAGAGGAGCACAGCAAACTTTATTAATGTTTTAAGTACAGTTAGTTTGTATTCAGATATTATTTCTTTACGGTCAGTTTTGTAACAGAATATTAATTTAGTGCTGGGTGGCAGGGAGGAGGCAGAAGGATGTTGTTCACAGGCTACATCTCTATAACTGTAGTCACTCAATCTTATGTTTCTAGGGCTTTCAGCAGCAAACTAGGTCAGTGGGGCCCTCTACATCAAAGCTCCGCCTTAGACACTGTAAATCGCATGCTTTTATACCATTCCTACTGTACACTGTGTTCTTCTGTAATTATAAATGTATGTTTCTCATCACCACAAAGACTTCACATTGCTCAAAGGAAATCTCTCTTCAAAGGCTTTAAACTGTTGAAGGGCAGGCCCCCTTCTGAGAGCTACCATTGCTTCGGGTGATTCCTTCTTTAACTCATCCACAGTAGAAACACCAGGCAATTCAACTGGCCTGCATCATTCCCTGTCTGAACTGGCCTCCGGGTTGCATTGCAGCTTTGGAAAATGGCATTGCTGAATTTTCAAATGCAGACTTTAATTAAAAAAAAAAAAAAAGAAGTCAACTGCCGTATTCAGTTTGTCTCCAAAACATGGGACTAGAGCTACTTACTGTTCTGTAACAGCTCAAATTCAGGGAAATAAATTTATTTCTCTGATAAGAGAATGCACAGCATTTTCATCTGCTAGTTTGCTAGTTGCATCTTAAAGAAAGGGAGAACTAAGATGATGCATTAGTGGCAAAAAAAAGGCAAACTTAGAGAAGGTCAGAAAAGAATATATAGAGAAAAAATGTTACTGTAAAAATCATGAATATATATGCAAGTTTATCTACATGCATATATATGTATAAAATACATTTTTAATGACCTATATATGCATGTAACTAAAGTAAAAACTTCTAAAACATTTCCTTCTGTGATAGCACTCAATGCCATGAGTAATTTCACTGAAGCTAGTGTTTTCTTCTAGGTAATGAGTTACTCATGATAGCAGGCACTAATGAATATTTGCAGGATTGGGACTTAAAATTAAGATGTATATAAAGCCAAAACTAGAAACTCATACTTGAAAAGCAGTCATGAATGAAGATAATTAAGCATGCCATAGAAGTAGCCACACACTATATTAGCTTTATAACTAATTATGTATGAAAATTAGGAGTTATCTGCCTTGCATTCTTTACAAAACTGGGCCTGTGAATTGCTAAGGTCACACAGGAATGTTATGACACATCAGTAACCCAGCTTTTCATGTTCCATTTAAATATCTTAACCCTGAATTGCCCGATTTCTCAGTTACCTTCAGTTTGGCCCACGACACAGTTCCCTTCATTTGGACCAACTACGGCCTCTCTCTTGTGTACACTCTCTCTCTCCATTTGAAACACAAAATATATTTTTATATTTATTCCTTATTCCAATTATTTCTTAGATTGAACTACTGCTGGCATCTAGATGAGCCTTTATAGAAGTCAACTGATATGAAAAGATGTCCTCCAAAGATAGGGCTTGTCTGCATCAGAAATTTGGCGCATATTACCCACATCTATTTGACGATTATTATATTATCATTACGATAACAAGATTATTTCTGGGGATTTTGCATTCTAGAAAAAGACATACAAGTAAGAAAAAAAACATTCTTATTCTGGAAAAAGAATATCTTCACTGGGAGTTATAAGGTATAAGAAAGTATTTTAATTACACTAAGGAAAAAATTCGAAGCAAACAAGCTTTCCTAACCTTTGGGGCAGATTTTAGATTTCCATGAGTTAGAGAGGTGGAAGAATAATTTATGAACTTTATCTATCAGCAAGAGCTGAAAGGATCCACCTAATGGGATCTAGCTGTGTGTCATAGCTTATCAAGGTGGCACCCTTGATTTCCTTTGCAACCTTGTAAAACAAGTTTTGAAACATAAGCTACTGTAAACTGCTGCTTACGGATTCCGAAGTAACTGGTTGCATATTCCTGATTGCTTTTCTACAGAAGAAACAGATTGCTTCTTGCCTTTACTCGATTATTCAGAAGGGAAGGAAAAAATACCAGCTTGATATTTTCATTCTTCACTTCAGACAGTTTGATAATTGCAGCATTCTTTCCAATTTCCAGGCCCAGTTTATTTTGATTGTGTAAGTGTCAAGCTTTTAGCAAGAACTACCTCTTCCACTGCATCTGTATATGTCTGTGACCAAAGGTCCCAACCTCAGCTGGAAACTATCTTTGTTATTTGTTTTGCAGGAGCACTCTGGAGTTCATGTCAGACACCAAGGCTCACAGCGTAATGTGCTATCCAGCTACAGACAAAACGGAAGTTCCTTTCCCTGAAAATTTCTGACCCAAAGAAAAATTTCTGGATGTACCTTATACACAGAAATAATAACAGTAAAAAAATTCTACTGGCACTGAATTTGGTTCCAAATTTCCAGATACTTTCTGTACAGAAGTATTATGAGGATGAGAACTGTCTCTGCAACAAAACTGCGACGAAATAGGGCAGCAGATGGTCATATTTTCAAAAGTTTCTCATGTTACTATTCACCATGGGTATTATAAGGCAGCTATGTCATACAGTGAGTTTTTAAAAATCCTTATATTCGTATCCTTGAGTACAAGTAAAATGTCTCTGCCTACCTTCAGTACATTTGAATGAATTTCGGATACAGCTGATGTGAAATATGGTTGTTTACCCCCTCCTGTGAACTCAGAATTAAATTTAATAAGTGAAAAAAAGTATAAGAAGTATGACCAGAAATTTCCTTTCTGTTTCTGCTCCTATTTTTCTTTTGATCTGAAGAAGAGCAGAGTAAGCCTCCAGTACAGAAACTCAGGATAATTCTTTGAACTTTGAGATATTACTGTTATATTTTTATTTCTCAAGTTTTTAGCCTGCTTTATTTTCAGATGATATTAAATAAAATTCAGGGGAATGGTCCTGGTAGTTTTATGAATGTTTACTTTATTTCAAAAACATCCAAAACATCGCGTTTTTGTGGGAAGAAAGATATTTCGTAGCTTATGATCTTAGAATTAAAAAGTACAAGACTCAGTTGTAAAGACTCTCCAATTATACTTCTCCTCAGCAGAAGCCTTGCAAGAAGATATATGCAAACTAGAAGAGGAATTTCATCTTTAACTCATTAGTTTTCCATGGAGAAACCACATGGCTGGACATTAAAGCACAACTGTATCATTCAGTACAGGCTGTGCTTTCATTTTTTCTGAACTGGAGCAGACAGCAAACTTTATTCTATGTGTGTTCTGATTTTAATAACATAATAAAAAGGACTTAAAAATTAAAATTAATTAAAGTCAATAGGAAGAAAACAGCGGCCCCAGTCAGGTTCCAAATATTATATTTTCAGGTTTTAAACTTTTCTCACAGGCAGTTTTTCTCTACTCTGCCATGAATAGCACCATGCTTTCTTTACCGTAATCATCAGAATTGGAAAACAAACAAACAAACAAACAAACCAACAAACCAAAGAAACCTGTTAGAGTAAGGATGGCCAGAAGTGAGAAAACTTTGGACTGTAAGTTCTTTGGGCATTTGCTACTTTTTTCCTATGTATAAAAATGTTGGCGTAAAACCTGTAAAACCCATCCCTGTATTACCAGCTAAGCGGCAAGATAGGAAGTAAAGAGTAAAGGCGTGTAAGCTTTTAAAGTTTGATTAGCGGACCTCTGTTAAGGTGCTGAATGGATTCAGTGATTTCACAGAAGACTGACATCTCAGAATATCACAACCAATATACAGATGGTTTTTTCTTATCTAACATATATTCTCCTCCCATTTAAAATGATTTATTATCCTTTTGTGTGGCAGAACTTGTTTTTGTTTTCCAACATAAAGAGCTTTGTTCTCCTCAAGGTGTTCTTACTCAAGATCCCATTTACACAGGTATTTGAGCTACCGTCCTTCCTGCGTTGCAGTCTAAGAGTACCCTAAAGCATCTCCCATATGTCTAATAGTACCTGTCTGACATATAATTTCATGAAATACTGTGCTAGCTGTACTAGTCATTTCAGCCTGCTATCATTTTGATGTCAAAGTATGGGACCCAGGCAATCCTGCTAAATCCACAACATCAAGGCAAAGATCTCAAGCAGCATTTCAAATTTTTCCCACATCACAGGAAAATAAATTTCAGTATTAGAAAAGGAATTTGTTTCTCAAGGTTTTTGGGGTGGGGAGCTTTCCGGTTTTAAGCACATCCATAATGTTGCACTTCTGTATATTCAATGATTCCTAGGAAAAAGCATAAAAAATTCAATTTAGTGGATTATATATGTGCGTCAGACTTTGGAAAACTCTTTGAATAGTGACTTTCCCTGTGCTGATTAAGTCCTTGGGCATGCTGGGGGGAGCGCAAAAGAGACATTCTCCAGCTCTACATCAGCCAGAATTCCTCTAGACAGAAAGCATCTGTCATGCAGGCAGGAAAATGCTGCTAGCTCTCCAGTCCACATTTGGTCTCCTACGGGGACAAGTAAATCGAGGAGACCAAGGGTAGCAAAGCTAACTCGACATGTGTGAATTGTGAGCCACGCACAGCTTCCGTTGGGGAACACTCTCCTGGTGTGTTCATTTGCTTGTTTATTTGTAGTTGTTTCTTTCCTTTTCTTGATCTTCTGTTTGTGTTTTAAATCGTATTCACGTCCTAAAATGCCAACGAACTCAGCCTAATGCTCATGCCAGTGCAATGCATCTGTGCTGAGAACGTACGAGAGGGCAACAGGACACATACTTGCATCCAGTTGACAGGTGTACAGAAAAGAAGTTGCAAATTCCTCAGAGAGATTAGTACGTTCACAGACAAAAGTGCTGATTCATTTAACTACCTGTCAGGCAGCAGAGAGAAAAGCCAACCCACACACATGCAGGTTGAACTTTTATTGCCACCGCTTGCCTTCAAATACTAATCAAAGGCTCTGATTCTGGCAGGTTTCTCAGAGTTACTTTTAATGTAAACATCTTGTGTGCAGTATGAGGAGAAATCCAGTTTTGCATTGTTTCAAAAAATACTTGTAAATCTCTGTATGTATCGTATGTAAAGACAGGACATCACAGCAGATGTGCCACCAGTGATCTCACAGCACAGGACCTCGTTAGCTGCAGCACAGGACCACGGATCTGGCCTGCAATCAGCCAGTTTGGGATTCAGGAACAAAAAAGCTGCAGCTATCTGCATCTCCCGTCAGGATGTGGCAAGATGTAAGCTTTCTCCTGTGTATGCCAGTGAGCAAGGAATAAGTGAGACATGGAGGTTAAGGAAACTGTTAACCCTCAGCACTGCTCTGTGAAATTCACAGCCCTTTTGGGAGGGTGTTGACAAATTACCAATATACCAGTAACCTCCTCCAACCTAAGATATATTAAAAGGCTGAGGAAAATGAAACAATAACAATAGAGATGGCTTACACTTTTTGCAAGCCAGAGAATGTGTTTAAAAAAAAAAAAAAGAAAAAGAGAGAGAAAAAGAAAAAGAAAGAAAAAAATTGAATGGCTTATACAAACAGCTCTTGAAAACAGTTCTCTCTCTAGTCAAGCTATTACTATTGCTTCCTGCCTAGATCTTTTCTCTTTTTCTGTTCCCAGGGTGTTTTGCAAGTCCTCTTCTTTGAGTCAGCTAGCTTGTCCAGGCACGCCTCTCCTGGCTGTCCACGCACCTCTGGGCACTAGGAGTCAAAAAAACATATCTGGGTGAGGTTTCTGTAACATTTGCACCAAGAGCTCTGTCCTATTAAAAAGGAAATCAACCTGACTAATGCCTCCTAGTTACATCTAGGAGCCTTCCTCAGCCTTGCTAACCAGTTAAAAGCCTCAGGAATATGCATCTTGCTAGATAAACTTCAGCTATCATCCGGAGGATTGTTCTTTTCTGTGGGAACCAATTAAAACCTCTGTCTTATCTAATTAACACAGTTACAGCCTTCATGTGAGGCTCATAGAATATACTTTATTGAGCCTTCTTTGCATAAAACTTAAATTATTGATAGGTACAGTCCCCGCAGACCCCCAAATGCCATTTTTTTGCCATTTAAGCCACTTTTCTGCAAATATTTTGTTGACTATGAAACAAATCTGATAGAATATGTATATGTATGTATAAACGTTTGTGTAACTGTATGATGGACGTCTGTCCCATTAGCTGTCAGATTAAATTACTTTTAATTCTCCAGTTATTTATTCACCTCCTGTTTTGTGCCAAAATGGAGGTAAGGTCTCCCAGCCCTCCCTCCTCTGCCCATTCATTGACAATATTAAGGATGCAAGATCAAGTATTAAAAAAATCAGGAAATTCCAGGAATGTTAACTCAGCCCCATCTATATCCTGTGTATTTTTTGGCGCACATTAATAACAAAGAGTAATACAGTGGGGCCATTAAACTGGACATTCCCCACCTGCAGTAGTAAAATTTACCAGACTAGTTGAGGTATTTCCCATTCTAAGTAAAAGGAGCACTACGAGCAGAGTCGTAAAGGTAATTACACTGGAGCAGAATGTGTCAATTGCTTAATGATGCCAACTGTGAGATTTACCTTTAATGAAGAAAAAAATTAAAAATGTGACTTATGTGCAATGTAGTAGATCATGCTTCACTCAGCTTGAAACTTGGCAGGGCCTTCCCTGAAATACAATAAAACCAATTAAAAGAAAGGAAAGTGTGAAAATAGTGGTTCTGAGATGCTGCAGTTTACAATCTCTGCTTTGTTTTTTACAGTGCAAGCTCCTCATTAGAAAGGGATGTCTTTTAATGCTGTGTACTAATATTCACTCTAGTCAAAGGTACTTGGACACAGCAAAAATTTAGCGCATATTTAGTGGACGAGTCCTGCGTGCAGTCTTCAAATGTATCATCCTTAATTTTATTTTCTGAGCCAATGCACTACTGTCGTTTAGAACTCTCCCAATGGCTGCATGCTAACATCCATTATTTTTGTTTTAGCCTCATCTAGAATAGTATAACTGTTTTCTTCCCACTTTCTTTGGAAAATAAATACGGAAAAAGGCAATAAACTACAATTCTATTCAGCATAGACACTAAACTTGGAAAGGTTATAGCTTTAAGCAGACAAAAGTGTGCACGTGGAAAGGAGATCGTGGTAAATCTGTAGCATCAGAAACTAATTTAATACTCTCTAAAACTTCACTGAATGTTTTCTTTACCTTAATGCTTGCATTTTCACTTTTTAAATTTACATTTTGGCATTTGGACAAGAAAAACTCAAAATCTGAAATCAGTATTAAGACATCGCTGTCCAATTTCACTAGCATCCTAAAACAATTATGATACTGATTAAAAAATCATAATTAATTAATTTAATGACATTTTAATGTCATGGTATTGGTGGCATTTGCTAGCAAACTTTTGACACACCTCTTAAAGCAAAATGAAATACCGCAACAGGAAAAAGAGAATTAGAACAAAGGAACATTGAGAATGAAAATCAGCAGGAAAGATACTCCTCAGAACAGCAAAAAAAAAAATCAATAGTACAATAGCAATAGACACGATATAGATTGCAAGACAAATACAAAAAGGACAAGTAGTCTTGTATTAGCCACTGCTCTTACACTTAAATCGTGTAAGTTCAGTGTCCCAAAGATGCCTAAAAGGGTAAAGGTGCCTAAATACCTTCAATTTTCAAATATTTGTAAATGCATTTAGGCATCAAGGTGCAAGTGTCTTGCCTCTACAAACATCCTCTTCTTAGCAGGGTATTTCTGTATGCTTTTAAATTTTTTAAATAAGGACTGACGTGATTTAACTTTTCTCTTTAGGAGAAAGTTCACGTTATGAGAGCAGGTGTTAAGGTCAGAGTCTAAATCTCTGACACCAACCACGGACCAAGCTGGAATTTCTTAGTCTTCCTTGGCTGCCGAAGGAGACTCACTAACATAGCACTGTCTCTCCTGGCTTTTGTGGTTTGGACATCTAAGTCCCCTTAAACAGCATAGAGGGAACTTCTGCCCCTAAGAGCTGAGTGTTTCAGTGGGTGGCTGAGCACCTAAAAGCGAATCTGAGCTTTACAGCCCCTAAGTCTCCTTGTGTTTCTATCCATTGAACACAGTCAGCTGTAGGAATGCTAAAAGTATTAACAGTACTTGAAAATACAGATGAGGAAATAGCTTGATTTCATTGACAGCATTCATCTGTCTGCTATAGTCTGCCTTAGCCATTAGACACATCATTAACCTGATAGTCATTTTAGTTTGGGTGTGGTTTTAGCTTCGGTCTTTTCTCTAGTTAACCTCTCTTATTTGTTCTGACTATAAAAAAGAAACCATAATATGCTAACTTGCAGATGAAACAAATAGTTCATATAAAATTAGACTATACCGGAACAGAGAGAGATTTCTTGACAATAACTGGAGAATAAATGAGATATTTCTGCAAAAGTCTTACCTAAAGCATTTCTCTCTGTAAGAGCTAGTTTCCACAGAATAGGCACACATATGGAGAAAATATTAAAAAGGTTTGCTATGGGGCAGTCAGAATTTGTTAAAATATGGTTTATTGCAAAACATAGCAAATAGCGTTAAGAAGAGTGATGGCTAGGACGCTCAGAACTAGGGAGCCATGTGGGATCATGCTGACCACTGTTACCACTACAGATAGATACTAAGCAAAAAACATGATTCAGTGTCTGTTGTGAAAGCACATTTCTACAGGTCTTAAGCATTGCATCATGAGTCTACTGCTCTTAGATACGGCTCTTGGGCTGTGGAACACCGTGTTCCAGCTCTATCCAGACAAGTTGTGCCTTCCTCATCCTCACTGGTGTCCCCTAAGTGTTCCCCAGGACTATATCACTGAGGCACTTCTGCCACTTCTCCAAGGAGCAGCTGAGGTGCCCCTAGCCACTCCTTGAGTTCACATTTAAAACCTGACCTCTCTGCAGTGTAATGCAGTCTAATGACTCCACCTCAGTGACCTACCTTTCACTGCCCTTCAGCATCCACACTGGTCCTGCTGCATCAGCATAATTAGGCAAGCTTTTACTCATGAAATTGGATGAGAGAGGTGCAGGAAGCTCAGCAGAGGTCACACCAAGGGTGTAACAAGCAGAGGTGACAGCCATGGCCTACAGCCATGGTAGACTATACTTCTATGGACTCCTCAAAGCCACCTCTCTGTTATATCACATGGACTTTCAAGAACCCATGCCTAGCATCAAAGCCAGACACTGTCCAATATACTGCGAACATGGTCAAATTGCTAATGACTATCACTGTCAACCTCTGGTCCATCACATCATCTTTCAAATACTAGTCTTCCATCCCCCTTGTTCAATCATGAAACCACTTTCTCCTCCAGATAGGGAGGTTCAGAGCTGTTGAGTTCTGCTGTTACTATGTGGAGACAGGCAAGGTCATATCCATATTTTATTGCCCAGTTCCATGCTGACTTCCCCTGGTACTATGATAATTACATTTGTAATGTAGAGTTAATAGGTTAACTGAGGCTACTGCTGTCATGGAGATCATGCCAGGCCATCTGCTGACTGGTCTACTCAATGCAGCTGCTCTTGGTGATGTTTCAGAGGGGATCACACCATTCAGAAGCAAAGGTTTGACCGGCTGTGCCAAAATCTGGGTGAAACACGCATTTTAGTTCAGTGCCATTACCAAATCACAAGAGATAACATTTCATCACACTTCAGCTCCACACCACTTACTATGATTTTTATGTGCATACTAAAATTGACTACACTAACAATATGCCCGTATTCTGGAATGGTATTTGCTCTTTCCTATTTCCGTCATGCAACTTTAACATTCATGATATAAGAATGCCCATCTGCACCATCTGCACTGTCAGAAAAATTGTTTGTTCCCCTCTACTTTGGTGTAGATAGCATTAGGCTTGGCACTAGTAAGTTCAAGATGCCATCAGTTCCTACCACCTGCCTGTAAAATGTATTTAAGCAGCTCAAATTTCACTGGTATTACTTGAAGAGTGATTTAAGAGTTTTCCTGGCTCAACATAAGCCAGAAAAACACCAGTGGCTACTGCACAACTTCATCAGGAAAGCTGCTGATTAGACTTTCTTTCCAAATATAATACTCAGCATTTTGGTAGCCCCTCAGCTCAGTACATTGTTTAACACAATTGTTTGGCACAACTATGATTTTAGGAAGAAAAGTATGTGGGTGAAGTTGTTCCTCCTCTCTCCTTCCCCATGTTCTCTCCTGATTGTTGCTCATAGAATATAAACGCACACTATTCTTCAAGCTTTGGTCCATATCTCTCCAGTACTTCACAAAGGTGTGATCTGGCAATGCCCTGTCTTCTGAAGACAGGCATATCCCAGACTGAGTAGATGTTTCCCTTCACCAGAGGCAGAATGTGGGAGGCGACTCTTCAATCTGTTAAGGAATTAATATGGCCTTTCCACAGGATGCCAGACTCTCATAGCAAAACACAAAACTAATTTACTGTTAGCCAAAGTCAATTGTTATTGAGGTATACAGCGAGGGTAAACATTATTGTCCTCAAAGAAGAGGGACAGTTGAAAGAGAGCAAAGCTAGAAATCCACTCCACATTTACTAGCACTCAAGGGACTGTCTGCCACATTGTAAGATTAAAAGAACAATAACAAATAATCCAAAATAAGATTTACATATGAACTATCCCTCCTTCTGTGACGAATCCTATTAGTCAGATCCCAAAGTTAGAAGTTATTTCCTAAAGGCCACCCTTGACTAACTGAATAGCCTTTTAACACCACATATGAAAACTATATAAAATGTAAGAAACTGATCAAGATAGTAACTTCTTACAGACATTAAGACTAGCAAACAAGATCTTTTTCTGAAAAATCTCTTTATTTGGTTACTGTCCACAGTGCTTGGTTCCAGGATCAGTCGAAACTTTGTCATTGGTCATTATCTTGATCAGGGGAGGATAAGCAAGAAAACAGTATAAATAGAAATACCTCTTCCCTCCTTTGTACAAAATTTAAATCTAGTGGTTGTAAGGAACTGCTCAAAGAGGTTGGGGTCCATGTGAGGCAGCAGCTTGACACCATGCTGTAGCACGGATCCTTCAGACTGTGAGTAGCAGCAGATGAGCCCGTAGGACCTGAGAAAAATATGTGAATGCTGCAGTCAACTTCAAACCTTATCAAATAATTGAAGTTCTACCATGCTTCTCTTTTAGTCTCAGAACTACATTTCCAAGTGGTAACACCTACCTAACTGTCAGTAGGACTACCCCTTCCTAGTCACTTTTGACAATCCCTCTCACAGAGATTATGCCAGGGCCTCGAATAAGAGATGTCATGGAAAGACTGCCAAGGCTTGTCCATGCATCAGACTACTACCCTCTGCTGCTCTTACATGTGGGCACTAATGACACGAAAGGCAAACTGGAAACCATCAAATGGGACTTCAGAGCTCTGGGGATGGTGGTGAAGGGTCTGGGAGCCCAGGTCCTTTTCTCCTCAATCTTGCCTGTGAGGGGAAAGGACGGGAGGAGGAGTAGACAAGTTTTCCAAATCAACAACTGGCTGCGCCGCTGGTGTTGGCATCAGGGCTTTGGTTTCTGTGACCATGGGACCCTGTTTGAAGATCAACAGCTGATGGGGAGCGATGGGATCCACCTTACCAAGCGGGGCACACGCGCCTTTGCCAACAGATTGGCCAGCCTGGTAAGGAGGGCTTTAAACTAGGCAAGATGGGGGAAGAGGAGTGGTATAGTGGCAGGAGAGTCAGTAAAACACCGCTCGAGTCAGGAGGCCTCCAGCGGGTGCATGCAGCCAGGGGAGACAGCATGGAACATGGCTATGGAGGATCCTCTTGCACCTCTCCTGGGAAGCCTGCGTGCTTGACTGGCTCTCTGAAATGCCTGTATACCAATGCACGCAGCATGGGGAATAAGCAGGAAGAGTTAGAGATCTGTGTGTGGTCGCAGGGCCACGATCTCATTGCAGTGACAGAGACATGGTGGGATAGTTCACATGACTGGGATGCGGTCATGGATGGCTATGTGCTTTTTAGGCAAGACAGGCCAGGAAGGCGAGGTGGTGGAGTTGCCCTTTATGTGAGGGAGCAACTAGAATGTATGGAGCTCTGCCTTGGGGTGGATGAAGAGCAAGTTGAGAGCCTATGGGTAAGGATTAAAGGGCAGGCTAAAATGGGCGACACGGTTGTGGGGGTTTACTACAGGCCACCTGATCAGGAGGAAGTCATCGATGAGGCCTTCTACAGACAGCTGGAAGTAGCCTCACGATCACAGGCCCTGGTTCTCATGGGGGACTTCAACCACCCTGACATCTGCTGGGAAGACAGCACAGCTAGGCACAAACAGTCAAAGAGGTTCCTGCAGAGCATTGATGATAATTTCTTGACCCAGGTGGTGGAGATGCCAACGAGGAGAGGTGCAATGCTAGACCTTGTACTAACAAACAAAGAAGGTCTAGTTGGAGATGTGAAGGTTGGCGGCAGTGACCATGAGATGGTGGAGTTCAGGATCCTGCGAGGAGGGAGCAGGGCAATGAGTAGGATTGCAACCCTGGACTTCAGGAGAGCTGACTTTGGCCTCTCCAGGGACCTACTTAGGGGAATCCCATGGGGTAGGGCCCTAGAAGGAAGAGGGGTCCAAGAAAGCTGGTTAATATTCAAGCATCACCTCCTCCAGGCTCAAGATCGGTGCATCCCTCTGAGGAAGAAGTCCGGCAAAGCGGGCAGGGGACCTGCATGGATGAGCAAGGAACTCCTGGCAAAACTCCAACAGAAGAAGGAAGTGTACAGAATGTGGAAAAGGGGACAGGCCACTTGGGAGAAATACAGGGCCATTGTCAGAGCGTGCAGGGATGCGACAAGGAAGGCTAAGGCCCAGCTGGAATTAAATCTGGCAAGGGATGCCAAGGACAACAAGAAGGCCTTCTTCAAATACATCAATAACAAAAGGAAGACTAGGGAAAACGTGGGCCCGCTGCTGAATGGGGCGGGTGCCCTGGTGATGAAGGGTATAGAGAAGGCAGAGTTGCTGAATGCCTTCTTTGCTTCAGTCTTTACTGCTACGGCCAGTCCTCAGGAATTCCAGACCCTGGGGACAAGAGAGGAAGTCTGGAGAAAGGAAGACTCTCCCTTGGTGGAGGAGGATCGGGTTAGAGATCTTTTGTCCAAACCTGACATCCATAAATCCATGGGCCCTGACTGCTGCCCAGAGCTGTGCTGCCGTTCAGAGGGACCTGGACAGGCTGGAGAGCTGGGTGGAGAGGAACCTCCTGAAGTTCCACAAACACCACTGCAGGGTGCTGCCCCTGGGGAGGAATAACCCCATGCACCAGGACAGGCTGAGGGCTGGCCTCCTGGAAAGCAGCTCTGCGGAGAGGGACCTGGGAGTGCTGGTGGACAGCAAGTTGAGCATGAGGCAGCAGTGTGCCCTTGTGGCCAAGAAGGCCAATGGGATCCTGGGCTGCATGAGGCGGAGTGTTGCCAGCAGGTGGAGGGAGGTGATCCTGCCCCTCTCCTCAGCCCTGGGGAGGCCTCACCTCGAGTACTGTGTCCAGTTCTGGGCTCCCCAGTACAAGAGAGACATGGCGCTCCTGGAGAGAGTCCAGCGGAGGGCTACAAAGATGATGAGGGGACTGGAGCATCTCTCCTGTGAAGAAAGACTGCGAGAGCTGGGTCTGTTCAGCCTGGAGAAGAGAAGACTGAGAGGTGATCTCATCAGTGTGTACAAGTATCTGAAAGTGGGGTGTCGAGAGGATGAAGCCAGTCTCTTCTCCATGGTGCCCAGCAACAGGACAAGAGGCAGAAACTGAACCACAGGAAGATCCATCTCAACCTCAGGAAAAGCTTCTTCACTGTGAGGGTGACAGAGTACTGGCACAGGTTGCCCAGAGAGGTAGTGGAGTCTCCTTCCCTGGAGATATTCAAAAACCGTCTGGATGTGATCTTGGGCAATATGCTCTAGAGGAGCCTGCTTGAGCAGGGGGTTTGGACTAGATGATCTCCAGAGGTCCCTTCCAGCCTGAACCATTCTGTGATTTATAGTATCCTATCTATAGTTTATGCTGTAGACCCCATACTGTTCTATTTTTTTTTAATACAAAACCCAAGATCTTCTCTAGATCTGTTTTTCTTTGCTTGCTCCCTTTCTTCTCCTTCCTCTTATATTCTCCTTCAATTTTTTCATTTACTTTGGTTCTTGCATTTCTTTTCTGATGTAGATCTCTCAGCTGGAGAGGATTGCCATTTGTTGCACGTTTTAGGAAGTGTCTTGAATATGGAGTTTCTCTGGGTTTCTTATGAGCAAAATGTATCTGTTCCAGGCCACATCAGCATTCCTCAGACCTATACTTCGTTGTATCTCTTTTTCACTGATTCTCCCTCTTTTGCCTCCTACTTCCCAAAGTGTTTGAGGCAGGCAGTGTCCTTAAGTTCAGTGTAAACCGTATGTAGCATCAGCACCTTCCCTCGTACTTTAGTAAAGAGGGAAAAAAATATAAACAACGTAGTACTGCTTTATATTGTCTTCCTCATGTGTATCGCTCTCCCAGAACCGGTTGAGTATTTACATGACACTATTCATCCTTGTTCTGTCAAAGATAACCGAGTGCCTTAGTCCCATCAGTGCTTTCTACATAGCCCCAGCTTTGATCCACCATCTGTCCTCTAATACCCAGGCCTATTTCTCATGGAAAGGATTACTTTCAACAGCAATTTAGCAGACTCTTCTCTTTCTCTCTCTCTCTTTATCTCTGTTTCTCTTCTGAAAACTGAGGACTGAATCATCCCTTACACTAGGGATAAAAATAATTATGGAAGGGCTAGGAAGCTCCATGAGTTTCAACTTGCAGAGTTTCTGTTGGGTTTGCCCATCAAGGGGCGGGGGAGGGAGGACAGGGTGTGGTTTTACCCGTAAGCTAAAAATACAAAAGGCAAACAGTCGTTCCAATAAGTGTAAACTACATGTTGTACCTAGTGTTATTATTCTGTATTGGTTTACAACCAGCCTTTCATGAGGATATGATAGTGATGACTTCACTTCACCCATCACTAATACCGTGGGAATTGGTAACCATTTTACTGATGGCAGAGATAATTTGGGTCCAGGCAGAAACGAGAAATGGCTTATCCAGCCAAAAAGAATGGGGTTCCTGGTACTTCAGGACAAGATTAAAGCCTGGAATTGAAATCAAATCTTTGTGGTCAGAGGGAATCTGGACACAGCAATGACTGAAAGGCAAAGAAGCAGACAGCAGGGCAGAGCAGGTGCCAACGAGACTGCTGGGTTAGGCTGGGCTACAGACTTGGCACCAACATCAAGGGCTCAGGAGTAGGAGGAAGACGAAAGTCCAAACCTGGGGTGGGGGGTATCAGGAGGAGTCTGAGAATCTGTCCAAGGGTGGGAGAGAAGTCTGAGATGGAGACACTGTTGGGTTGGAGACAGCAGCTAAGGAAGATGTGTCAACTCAGGGAGCAAAATATTCTGTAGTTTCCAGAAATTAGGAAGAGCGTTTTGAACTGTGGCAATTAATCTTTGGGAATGTGTTGTTACACTAATGTTATTTACCTTACCTGCATTTTACAGATAAAGACATATTTATCTCCACTTGTTCTTGAAAGTACTATGCAAAACTCTTTGAGAACTATAACTACAATACTCTAGAACATAGGAAATAGCAGACTGGCTAAACAAAAGTCAAACCAAAAAACCCAAAAAATAACAACAAAAAAAGCTCACAATATCTTTAAGAAATTTGTGATATTGCATTATTTGTTATAATAGTTGATAATAACTTGCAATAGTCCCATACTTTGCCTACACAGTGTTTTTCTGAAACATCATATTTTATGGATCTAAAAAAATTATAGAGAAAACAAGAGCATTAAGTTGTTTTACATATTGTTTATAGGAAGGTCTTCTTTCTGTAGGGAACCATATAATTAAACTGAAGAAATAGTCCCATTGTGACAGACCTACACAATTTTTTCTTTTAGTATTAATTTCTGTCTCTTCAATTAGTCCAGACTGCTGTCATCACAATGATCATTCCTACCTGGTCCTCTGACTATGTCACCTTTCTTTTTATAGTCTCTGAGTCACTTCACTCCATGTCTGACTAGTTTCATCTGATGTTCTTTTTTTCTTGTGATTGTTTTTCAAAGTCGTAAGCCACACAATCTCTGCTTATGCGCTGAATTAATTCCTTTTCACACTTACTCATTATAGGTTTCCCTGCTCTGCTGATGATTCCAGCTTTTATCTCCAGCTCCCCTTTTCTTGTCTTCTTACGAATACTTCCATCATTTCTTCCACTCAACACTTAGTCTTAGAGCTCTCTCAAAATAACTTTGTCAGTCTTTATCTTATTCAGATTCCTCTAAATTTCCCTTTTCTGCATTAACACCTACAAACAACAATATTTTCACAATAAAAGTAGTATGTTTTATGCTGCTAGAGCATATAAAACAAGTAACCACATGCATGCATGTATGTGACACGGAGCTGTGACCTTTCCTACCCCTTTCCTACCTTGAAACGCAGTACAGCTACATTTGACATTCAAGTGCATTGGACAGACTGTAACATATATAGTGCAAATACAGATCACTGATTTTTCCAGGATGCTTTAGATTGCTAGGGAATAACCAACAACAATAGTGAATTGTATGCAGATATTTTAGGTAAATTGATCATTTAAAATCTAACAATAATTTGCTGTCAATGATGATGACAGCAAAATCAGTAGATAAATCAAAACCCTACCCTCCAAAGTCCTAATGTTTTGAAAAATATGCTCTTTTAAATTAATAAATGCAAGTTAAAAAGAAAAAACTTGAAGTGATTGGAAAAAGTTATGTTAATAATCATCTGCCTATTCAGATGCATTAAGATCAAGTGTGTCCTTTTTACATGCGTTTGGAAAGCCACATGCTGTTAGAGGACAAAACAAATCAGTAAGATAAAACCCTCTGAGTCCTTTATAAGACTACGCGAAAATATAAGCCATCTGCAAAAAGAAGATGAAAAAATTTAGAAAGTAAACAAGAAATCAATTCAACAAAATAAATTTAAAAGAAAAGATGCTTCAGAGAGGCTTAGAAGGCTGATTTATCAACAAAATAAGAAATAGAAAGTAAACATGGTAATGTGGTAGGCTCCAAAGTCTCCTGAGGGTGCAGAAGGGAAAAAGGATGTAACATTTCCAATATCCTAATTTTAGACATATTATTTATACGGCTAAATAGCTGGGATATCCATGTAGTGAAGGCTGTAGATATTAAAAGTCATTTTCTGTAGAGTTTTTGTACATTTTCTATAGTAGAATTCTTTAAATCTCTGAAAAAAAATTTTACTAAAAGTTATGGGTAAAATCTAGGCTCTGTGGAGGTCGGTGCTTATATGCACAGACAATACTTGATCTGATTCTTATCAAATTTTATAGCAATCTATTAATATTGGTAATCATGCTGTATTTCCATTTTCTGAATGTTATACATTTTGTTGCTCATAGTGCGTTGTTTTTAACAGAAGATTTAATTCAATTAGCAATTCCAGTATATATACTACCTTTACATTCAAAACTGTGAAAAAAATTTTACACATACTGTGCCAGTATTTTTGCAATTTGTTGAAAGATAAAATGTATGTAGAATACGTCAGACGACGGTTGTGGTTTGGGTAAATATGTCTTATGAAAGCGTTTTTTTTTTCCAAATAAAATGTGTTTCGGATTTTGGTTGTGGAAAAATAGTAGATATGATAAATGGCACCTATTTTTAGCTAGCAGTTGCATTTGTTCTTTTAATAAAAAGATATATAGTTCTGATTCCTTTTTTCTCTTCTGCTGTTGTAAATGGATGCAATTAGGAGTTTCTCTATTTGTGTATATCTTACTGACGAAGCAGCCTTTATTGCTGAACTTCTTAAGCAACTCTTGCTAAAAAAAAAAAAGACGTCATGGAAAAAATAACTTCATCTTAGGGAAAATAGATAAGTAGCACCTATCATCATAGTCTTTACTATAAAAATGATCAGAACACTAAATGACTGAGACTTTCTTAAATAAAATAAAATGCATTTAAACAGTTTAATAGAAGTCAAATATAGGAAGAAAAAGTACAAACATTAGCAACACTGATATCACTAATAACGATTATGCACTCTTTTAAGTATGTTTATTGTTGCAATGAGTTTCTTCTATAGATGCAGTTGAGAAATACATTAAGCAATGTTATTATCATCACTGAACAGAATAAAAGCAAAAGAATTAAACTGAAATCTTGAACTGAGGTTTCAGCTGACCAGTCTAAGGTAATGTTTTAATCAGAATAGCAAGGTTCTGCTGCAGATCCCGCCAAAGAAAGGATTTGCCATAAAAGAACCAGACATAATAAAAGAAAATTACTTTAAATTACCCTGATCTTCCCTCTGACTCATTCTGAGATGCTCTCTAACAAGCCAGGACAAATCTGAAAGAAAACCCAAATAAATATTTGTTGTCAGGTTTAATATCTGGTAGATATTATTTCTAAAGAAGCCAAGTTATTTAAGTCGTTTAAAGTCCAATGTAATTCTCTGAAGAAAATGTGTTTAAGGCAAGTGCATGTAAAAGTAATGATGTAAAATAAAATTAATCAAGAACAATTTAATAATGAGAATCACAGGGTCACATTAAAAACTGGACCATCAAAATGCCTTAGTAATTGCTAAGCATGGTAATCCCTTTGACTTAAGAAAGGAACTCATCTTCTGAAATTAATCATTTCTCTTAAAGAGCTGTATCTTCATTGCGGATGAAAACAAAAACTTGTTAACTATCACTCACACTTTGAATTTGGAGTCAAATGTTTTTGAATAAGGAAGTGAAATGACATGTACCACTAAAAAAAGTCACTGGACATGTGTCAGCCTTACCCAGAGAATCAAAAAGAAAGGTTCTTAAAAAATGAAAGCTATCAGACTTTGAAGCTGTAAAATATGAAAACGTAACCCTGTGGATACATGTTAGTGCTCCCTTGATGCAGATATACAGCTTTTATTCTGAAATAACGGACAGTATTAAAAGAAAATATCTAGTTCTTCTTGTTGTTTATATTTTGATGCATTTTACAATAAGAGTTTTAGGCAATCACTTTGGTTTTATTCCTGAGAAAAAATATAGAAAATGTACATCAGAGGAATATAACAGTTGTTTTTTGACATAAGCATGCCAAATTCTGAATTTCCCAAAACACCTGGTGTTTTCTTTTAAAAATTTCAACAGCAAATACCTCTTGATGCTGGCATTCATGAAATTAGCTTAACAGCTGAGAACAGCGTATGACCCAGTCATTAGATTCTTTTTGTACCTGAGACAGTGAGAGAGACATGGGAACACATCTTGGGGGAAAAAAAAAATCAGGAATGAGACATAGAATACAGCTAAAAGGCTTTGTTAAAATCTCCACTTAAAATTCTCCGCCTTTGACAGAGCCTTCAAGGGAAACCTATTATAAGCACAGTTTAATTGGCTAAGGAGAGTGTTAGGCTATTGGGCCAGTACAGACGTACTATAATAAACAGTGTGCTTAAAGAGGTTGGCTCACCCGGTGATGTCTTGAGAAGGGATACTGACTCTGCATTTTTGAGAAGTCATTTATTTGTATGGAAGCCGATTAAACCAGTCAGGCATTGTGTGTCCTCTGCCTCTGGGAAGGCTGGCAATAGATTTTTAATAAATGCATAATATTTACTGAGCTATGTAAATATTCAGAAGCTGAGGTGTTTAAATTCTGATTTTCTTTTGTAACTGCTTACCAACTGTAGAGTTTTAAGGTTTGTCAGCATACCTATTTCACTCACTTGGTAAAGCACAACACTAAATCTAAAGAAATCATCCCAACTATTTTTAGATTATAATGATATTTTTTGAGCTATCATGTATATATATTTGATAATGTGGATACCCATCTACACACATATTTGCATATAAAGTACATTTTATATATATATTTATATGCTGATTGATGTATTTATTAATGATTAGTATGCAACCTATCACAAAATTCCTTTGAAATTCACCTGTTTTCTCTGAAACATGGGAAAGCGAGCTGTAATAGGCAATAGGATTGCAAAAGTGGGATTGCAGGAAAACAGCCAAACTGCTATAATGCTCTCTCAAAAACTAATAAGTTGTGCCATTCTCATGTATTCCAGCTGGAGTACATTTCTGCCTAACCGTCATGGTCTCTTTAGCCCTTCTTTCGTATTCCTAAAATGAATTTTCCAGTCATGGAAGACTGGAAGGCTGAGGCTGCGATTCATTCCTTGAGGAAGATCAGAAGGCCCAGAGTATAAGTGACCCAGAGAAAGCAAGCAAGGCTGGGGGACAGAGGTGGGTCACCATTTGCCTTTGGGCAAAATCCATCTCTCCTTTTGTGAGGACAGGAAAAATAAGTCTCCAGCATCCACCACAGCTACATACTGGTGAAAAGAGGGGCATCAAAGTACCATTTGGTCCCCTGCTTGAGTTTCGCAAGAAGGTTGCCTGGAGAGCTGTGGAGCTCAAACAGCCAACTCCAGCCTGCGCCTTTGGTGCAAGAAGGTTGCGCTGCTGCTTGGTCTGATGGCAACCAGAGGATGCGGTGTGTGGCATGGTAACACTACTTGAAGCACCAAGAGGGCTTAGCTGATGAAAATGTGGCGATTAGGCTGTTGAGGTAGGCCAGGATTGAGAAGCAACTGACAAGGAAATTGGAGGTTCTGCCTTTGGGAGCTAAGCACAGCAGTGAGGGGTCTGGGTGATTTTGTGGTTCTAGCCCTTGGGGCCTGTCTAAAGATGCTGTTCTATTAATTATGCAGTTTTTTACAGGTCTACAGAAGATGAGAGAGTCTGGCATTTTCTTGCCTGCCCTGCCAGCATTTATTCTTTGACAAGACCAGCCTTGTGTAAACAGTTTGAGCCCAGTGGTATTTGCTTAACATTTTAATTGGGAAATATTTTAAAGGGAGGGAGCTCGAGGTGTCCTTTGTTTTCTGCCTGGTGGTTTCCCATGTTTCTCATGAAAGGGAACAGACTCAGCTCTTTTGTCTATTCTCTGTTTTCTTCTTGAGCTAGCATATTAATAAGACATCAGAAGGCGCTTAGCTATTTGTACCAATCCACCATACAGCCATCTTTGTGGTAAGAGCAGGCCTGCTGTCTCTTGCTCTAATCATGCCGCAACTGTGAGAGGCATTGCTAAGCAGACTGTTACATTACCTGCAAATCTGTCATTTCGGTAACAGCTGGGAATATTTGTGTAAATTTATCTTTCAATTTTCAGCAAAATGTCAAGAATCACATGTTCCCTCTCAAGAAAACCAGGTGTAACCCCCGGCTTTTTCCGATACTTGATTTTCATCCTGACTTTGGTGTCTAAATATTTGTGAGGGGCACCCTGAGGTGGAAAGGAATGGTGATTTTTAGGAGCAGACTGAACTGTTGTTGCTGGGGCAGACTGCAACCAGGGCTGGGGCCTTTGGCCCCTCAGGGAGGTGCTCGGCACGTTTCCAAGCAGCGATCCCGACTTCCAGCCGAGCCTCACTTAGCCCCGCATTACTGCTTGGCCATGGGAGAAGCTCCCTTTCGGCACACCTTATATTAGCTGTTGGCTGCAGAGAGCAGAGATCACAGTGTGAATCTCAGCTGTGTGAGCACGGTGTATCCAACGCACAGCGAGCGGGTGGACTCCACTAATTGGACAAGTCCACTGCAGCGCCTGGCTGCCAGCTGGCAGGCGCGACACCTCCCTGTGTTAGTGTTATGTGCCGTAAGGTTAATTCCCTGAGCGCAGAGCAGGTGTTTTATAGAAGACTCGATTGGGATTTCCTAAGAATTCAGCAGATCTTTGCTTGAAGTGAGAGTAACACACGTTCAGACCATTGCTTAGGTTCGCAGCAAAAGAATTGTTTTTGCTTTCTCACGCTCAGCCTTCCTTGAAAAACTTCAGGCAAAATCTGCCTCATCCCTAGGCAATTCGAACTGGTACGCAAAAGTAGCAAAGACATAGCCTCCTGCTACTCATACGTTTGCAAATGGATCTTTTCTTTATCTTAAGTAGAACAATTATATTCTTTGAATATCTTTATTGCTTCTGATAAGAAATATTATGTTTTCATGTGCAATGTGTTGCACGTGTTTTACAAGATGCAGGGTTTTACAAAACACTCAGAGCTAAAATCTATGGGAAAAAACCCTCAGCAGACGTAGCTGCGGTGCAATCAGCTGGGAATCCAACCCTCTGTATCTCTGTAGCCTGGTCTCTCTGTACCTTTATAGGTCACTGTACCTGACCAAAGGGCAAACACAACGAACTAAAGGTGTAGCTTTGACTGCCAAAAGATAACTGATAACTGTCAGAAGAAACTCTCTATAAGCCAAAAATTCAACTAAATTAAATCAATAAAAATTGAATTTTTGGGCAAAAACTTAGAGCTACTTTACTGTAGAAACTTTTCTTTAATAATTAGGATCAGAAGTCTCTGGAACAACACTCTTCTCTGAAGAAAAGAAGCAAAGATTCCGAAAGACTGTGAAAGATCCATTTTTCTAAACTTCTTTTCTTTTGATTTATGATGGATAATTTAGAACTCGCTCATGGCAGCCATTTTGCTGCTCTGTGGGAGCATCAGAAGGGCATTTTACCCATCTAGCTTGCATGTTAAGGAGTGGTGGACTTGCTAAAAAGCAAAGATACTCTTTATGTGAGAATTTTTTATGAAAGAATCATACAAATTTGCATGCAAAGCTCTTTGCCCCAGTAAAATTCGTAATTCCAAATCCTGATCCTCCAGTGCCTTGCATTTTGAATCTTAGGGAATTTTATAGTTTAGTGAAGTGTATGCAAAATACCGTACGTAAGTTACTCATGCTAGCGTAAACAGAGGACTATATTTAACATCCTTATGCACTTGACACTCACAAGTGCTAAGAAATGTAGACGATGTGAGGCAACAAAGAGTCAGGCCTCTTCTTACATTCACCTTCCTCCAGCTTGATCGTAACTATGAGCTTTGAAATCTCATATACAGCCAGGCACAGGAACACTAAGCTTCATAACTCAGTAACAGAAACTACATGAAGGCCCTGTTTAAAGTCAAAGGGTTTTAAGTTGAGCATGTTCTTAAATGTTGTGTTTAAAGTTAAATTCTTTCTTGAAGGCATCCTTGACTCCACAGTCAGGAAATAATGAGACCCAATTATTAAAATGGAACTCTCTCTTTATATTTTAAATAATTATGTCTCATCATTTCTTGAGTATGACTTCAATGACGCACTTGAAAAGTAGTTAACTTTTGAGAGGTGTCTACTGGAAAGGCATATGGAAACTCCCAATTTTTTTTCTCCCATGTTTAAATACTAATTGTCATTCTATTTAATACCAAAATTTTTCATTCGGTTGAACACTGAATAAATGAAATGTATGGATTGGGTTTTCTTCTTCTCTAATTTAGAGGCATACTAGTTTGGCATTGCCTCTTTTTATTAAATTCCCGAAATTCCCCCATTTACTAAAGCTTTCAGCTCCTGCAGAACTTCCCATATTTTCTGCTTAAAAAGTAAAGGTCATATTAAACTGACTCTTGCATATCGCTTTCTGGGAAGGTAGTTTGAGCAATGCAGGAGTTTATCTTTGGAGTGGGAAGATCCTCCCCACAGAGCACTCAGTTGTGGTATCCGGGTACTTTGACATGTAAATGGAACACCACAGGCATTAAATAATTGGGTCAAATATCTTCAAGATCTTTAGTCTACTGTCAAACACAATTTAGATCAGATAATTTCCAAAGTTAAAAGACCTTGCTCCTGCTCCCATTAAAATCAAGAGCAAAATTCCCCGTTGGTAGCACTCTGGGCAGACTGAGGCCTAAACACATTTTTTCATATTTCATTATTTGGTCGTCTCTGAAACTTCTTTGAATGGGTAGAATATCATTCCCATAATAGTTTTAAATTCGCTGATTGATTCTTGTATTTAGCACTATCTGATTCCTTTAATCTCCCCTTTCCCTTCACTGGCACGTCTTGCTGTAGATCCTGCGAATTCTAACACGAGCAATTGATCCACTCCATTCTATGGCTTATTGGCTGAAATTAGCAAGGCCTTTGGAGAAATCAAAGGCAAGATCACAGTGTCTTACCTGCTCGTAAAGATCACTGCCCTGCAAACACATGATAATGACTTTGTGCATACAGCAGTTTCACTGAGTTCAGAGCTTTGAGGCTACAATTTACTTCATGTACTTGGAGCCATTTTGAATATATTGGGTTTCCTCACAAGTCCGTGAATAAGGATTGGGGCATAAGATGACTTCTTAAGGAGCAATAAATCAGTGGCATTAAGTATGAGAAGTCTGCTCTTTGCAAAGCTCCTTTGAAGTGTAAATGGGCATCGTTTTGTTACTAGCCTGTTTTGTTCTCTCAGGCTCTGCTGATGTGATAACACTGAGTTTTAGTAGAATGACTAGAAATGGAAAAAGGCTCAGCAGAAATTTCCAGAAATGGAAAGTGCTTTTCATGTCATTGTGGGTACTGACCAAAGTTTTTATATCTTTTCTTGTCTTTGTTTGTTTGTTTGTTTTAATAAAAGATGCCAAAGTTAGAAAATTTCAAACAAGGAATTTCTGAAATAAATAAGTTAACTCCTTCAAGCAATCAAAAGCTATATTATAGCAGTACAGCAGTGACATCAGAACAAGCAGCAGTCATTTTCTGTTTAACACTTACATTAAGGATTCAGAGAAAGATCAACTCTGGCAAAAGATCAGGTTCAAAGGAAAACTCTTTTAGGTGAAAAATTTAACTCAAGTCTCTTTCCTAGGTTATGTCATTCCCTCCCTTCTCTTTTGTGAATAATTGTTTCCTATACTTTTGAATAGCAGAAAAATCTCAACAGGCTCATTTAAGTATGTGATAATGGTATCAGGGAATTTCACATAATTTTGGCAGAATTCTAATGGGAACAACTACAAAAATAGTTTATTCTCCAAAATATTGTGCTGGACTATTTTTATATAAGGAATATTATTTTAATTCTTTTTTTTAATGTGACATTCATTTGATTTCATCAGATTTATTATTTATTATCAGATTTTCATCAGATTTATTGTCTGAATAGAAAAACAGTAGGGCCAAAATTGCACCAAAATTAGCATGCTATCAGATGAAGCTCTGCTCATAATTAACTCAGTTAAAGAATCAACTCTAAATTTTGCACAGGTATAATTGAGCATGAAAGGTGCCCCAATATTATTCTCCTCTGAAATTCAAACACATTTTATCTTTTAACTTTCACAGTGATTACAGCATTGCTGAATACTTGTGCAGACACAGTCTTATATACTGTTATGGAAAAGTGTCAATTCTGTGTAAACAGAATTATGCATGTAAAGTTTGGTGGCCATTTGAGTTTTCTTTGAATAATACAATACTCACATTAAATACAGATTGACCCTGGGAGGAAGGAGAATGAGCCAGTAATTTTTCTGTGTTGTGGGAACTGGGAAACCTGGGTCTGTTTCCAGTTCTACCACTTAATTGTTCTATCACCTCAAACAAAGTCCCTCTAACAAAGTCAGACTTAAGTGCTTCGAGTTATGCATCCAGCTCCACATACAAGCACCCAAATTTATGGATACTGATGAATGAGGGAGTTAAACTTGGCTCAGAGTCAGGCCACTTATTTTGATGTCTCAGTATGATTTTTGGTACCTAATGTCAGGCTTTCAAATTTGAAAATCTTGCCCTAATATTCTCTATACCCTCTGCAAAGGATACAGCACAATTCTAACCTAGCAGGATGAGGGGCATTATAAAAACAGGGGCATCCTTTTCTAAAGGATTTATGTGACATGTTTCGAAATCTTCAGAAAACAGATGCAGTATATAAGCACACAAGAAAAATTGTTATTATTGCTACATACACGCACTGCAGTGCTGCTCCCCCTCTGAAGCATTTATAGCTGTAGCAGGATGAAGCAGTTCCTGGGAATTACCCTAGTAAAACGGAAGTAAAGAAGTTAGCAGAAGAGCAGATCCTGCCTGAAACATTGCAGAAAGAACTACACATACAAGTGCTAATTGCATCTGACTGGTGGGTCACTATCTAGCTCCAGTGCTGTTTGTGTCTGCTTCAGAGGGAGATGAAGCATCTGCCGGCAATGCTGCTGTGTGACTCCTATCATCTTGCCACCTACTTTACCAAGAAACCAATGTAGCAAAGACTGGTGAAACACAGAATAAACTATAGATGTATATATTCTCTTCCAGGCTGATAATGCTTTGGAAGGGAAAAACTGCAAGGAAAAAGAGAAGCTTTGGAAAAGTGCTGTGAAATAAGAGAGAGATGATATGGAAGAAGAACAGAAAGAGAGTCAAGCATTTGTGAGTAGGGACTGGAGAAAAGCAAATGTCAGGAGTAGGATTGGGACAGAAGGAAGAGTAAGAAAGGGATCTGATGTGTATTTACTCCTTGAAAACAGGAAGGAAAACCAGTGTGAAAATTTAATCCCTAAGCAAATGAAAAAAAAAAAAAAAACCCCACAAGCCAGCAGCTCTTGCTTTCTCTTTCCTGTTACAACAAAGCAACGGGAACAACCAATTTATTAGCCAGATCTCACAAGGGAGCAGTTGCTAGACTAAATAAAAAGCTCAAAACTCTTCGCCAAAGAGAAAAAGAGAGTCTGAAGGAGAGTCCTCCGAGAGCTGGGGCGACATAGTGCTACCCTCCTGCTAACCTGAGCTACACAGTGTATCAAGGGGATGATGCAGCCCTGAAACATCACAGTACAGAGGAACGTGGGGTTATGGACTGCAGGCAACTGTTGGAATATGGTTGTAATTTGAAAAATCCTTTCCATTCTACTAGGCTGCTCCAGTATAACAAAGCCATGTGGTTACGCTACTATATCAGGATGAGAACAGATTGAACCTGTTAAACATATGATCAGGCCTTCTGTGAACAGAAAGCGGTGTTCTCCCAGCCCCCAGTTTGATTTCTACGCTCACTATGCCCTGTTCTGCCCTAAGCACATGTCAGCCCATGCCTGAGTGCTCATTTCAACACCGGTGTTTTGTGAGCAGCTGTGCTCACATCTGTTCTCAATGAAGGGATTTCAGTTGTTGAGGTGCCGTTCTCTTTTCCTTTCAGTCTGTGTGTAACAAGGACCCCAGCCAAGATGAATACTCTTCTAGATCACATTGGTTTGGGATTAAACACTGCAGCCTTTATATTATGCTCTGCTCTGCCGTTTGTCTGTGCCTCTGCGATTGCCTGCTGCTCCCTGTAGTGAGGACAGAGCCTTAAACTTACACTTATATTCCTGCACTGAATCCATTATGTTCTCCTAATGGAAATCCAAAAAACAAAAAGCAAAACAAAATAAAACCAGATGCAGACAAGAACAGGACTCTTCTTTCCATGATTTTCCATGCTATTGTTAGCTGGAATACTTTTCTCCTCCTTTTTACTTTCCTAGTGATTCGTGTGCTGTACGCTTTTGACTCCTTCCTCTGCTCTCGGTGCTCTGAAGGCCAGACGGGGAGTCCACATCAGCAGATGGTACAAGTCCGGAAGGGCAGTTCTCTGCAATCAGCAGAAGAGAAATTCAGTGTTTTGGGACCTGCTGGATTTAAGTCATTGAACTATTGGTGAAAGTTATGGATTTTGCACTTTATATAACATCTGCTCGGCTTCAGCGTTATTACCCTGCAGCGAGAGAGTTCTTAAGTTTCGGGGGGAAGGTCCCCCATGTGAATCATGCTCTACATTCAGGAGCCATGTCAAACTGAGGGAAAGCAGTAAAGGAATGTAAAGCTTTGACTGTTCAGCGTATCTAAGCCTGTGTACCTTCCACAAAGTGAGATAAAGATTGCTTGTACCCACCATCTCCTTCAAATGAACTGAATTTCCAATCTGTTAAACCATATCCATCGTCAGGATGGATTTCAGTGAGACAATATGGGGATGAAATGTGTTAACTGTTCAAGATTTCACTTTCTTCTGTTAAGATTTGAAAAGTGTTTAATACTACTCTATACAACTTTATAATAAATTCAATCTCTTAAAAAAATCTTCAAATATTATCCAAGGCAAAATGAAAATTGTCAGAGCTACCTTTCTTTCAAAGATCTAAGGTAATCTTGCATGATAATGTGTCTTCATCTCCCTGACATCTCCCCCACCATACACACAAACCCATACCCGTTTCCTAACCTGAATATCATTCAAGAATATAAGAATATAAATAATAACTCATTCTCTCCTTGTAGAAGAGAGAAACTGAATAATTTATAGGTTGTTTATTGGCCTGTTTCTGTCCTTTATGTAAGTGGGTGTGGTGTGACTTACAAAGGACCTGTTCAACCAACGCTAAGTTGAAGTGAGTCATAGATCTGATTTTAAAAGGGATGCGGTTGTGGTCATTTTTGTCTCCTGATGCAATTAATTTCCCGATCTGGAACACAGAATGGCTTAAGTATCAGGAACTGATAATTACTGAACTAGGTAATGTGTTTGCCAAGGAGCAAGACCTGTTTTCCTAAGCAGGTTGGTCATCTGCGGGTAGAATACCTATCTGTAGGTATTAGATAAATATGTATTTTTACATATATTTATCTTTCTCTCATCAGATACTTACTTCTTATATCTGTGCATATTTTCTGAATCTAAGCCACAGCCTGATAGCAACTTTTTATTTATTGTAATTTAATTGTAATTCCATGAACTTCTTTCTTCCGGGAATGGGATCCTGATCCATGACTGTTCTCACGGACACTTAACTAATTAATAACATACTATTATCTTGTAGGCACATTGTTTTATCATTGGTATTTAAAGGAACTTGCTACACCATTTCAAGCTGATGGAGCTGGGAATCGTCTTTGTGATTTGTGTTAGTACAGCATCCTGTGTAATGGGGCCCGGGTTTCCCAGGTGATACCATAACACAATAAACAAATGACGATAGTAAAATGGTACCAGTGAAAAGTTCCAGTTGCCAGTGATCTGAGTTGAAATGAACTCCAAAGCTCACTGACAGAGAAAAGCCTGGAGCTACAGCATATAACAAGTGAATAAGAGCGAATCAAGCTCTTAATTTGTAATGCATGAACAATGAAAATTTGATTAAATGAAAGCTTCTGCTACTAAGTTTCAGCTTTAAAATGATTGCTCTAGAGGACTAGGGTAGCTCGTAATTAGTATACTAGAAATATAATGCAAATACATAAACAGCCTTCTCACAGGCAAAAATCCCAGTGTTACGTAACTGATTCTTTGGAATGACTGTTGGCTGGAGAGGTCTTCTTTGCAAAGCTTCATATTCATTATCCTTGAGGCAAAGAGAATTAAAATAAAGCAGAAAAGAGAGCTTCAAGAAGACTTCAGTGCAGACAGCACAGGCTCAATTTCCATCTAAAGCAATGGTGTGAGCAATCTCACACCATTACTCCCAGCTCCAATAAGTTCATTGTGTCCGCATTACCGCCTACAAGCTGCAAGCACAAAAGGATAAACTAAGGTTTCCCTCTCTGCCCCATCTCATTTGGATAATGGAGTTCAGTATGATGGGAGTTTTCATGTCGTGGATGAGCAGCCTAAGTGATAGAGAAATGAAAAGTTGTCAGCAGGCAAAGGCATATGCCGGACTGAGACAGCATACCGCACTAAGCCAGAAACACTTGAGGAAAGTAAAAGCCTACTTCCAGGACCGATTGGTCCTATAGGCATTGGGTGACAGAAAAAAGTGATCTGGGCTCTGTATTTGCTGCTATAAGTCATCTACAGAGACTACATGAACACCTATTTAAGGAAGATTTAAAGGGAAAAGAAATCCCAGACTGTCAACACACTGTCTCATGGAAGTTTTAACTGGTTCTTCTCTGCTTAAACCAAATAATGGTCTATATAAACAGAGCAAGGTATATAAACATCCTATATGTAGTACATTTGGTTGAATAAACAGTTTGCATACTAATGTAAACGGCTTAGGTGCTTTAATGTGCTGGTGTTACAGCAGGTTCTGAGTTACAGACTTCAGAACTCAAAAGGGAATGTGTATGTTCAGGCAATTTGATCAAAAATAAATATACTCACGAACTGTGCATATTTTCTCCCTTGATCTTACCAATTCTTTTCTCAGTGCTATCAGTCAGTTTCACAAAGCTTTACTGGACTGGTAAAAGCCTTTGTTTCTTTTCCAGAGGAGAGTAAAAATTGTGGCATTGTGGGGGGTTTCCACTTCTATGACTTAAGAAAACAGAATATTTTGTGAGTTGAAACATGAGTGCTTAAGGTTTGTGACAGAGGCAACATCCTTCATTGTCTTCTCGCAGAACCGAACAAAATAAAGAAAAAACACCTTGTGATATATTTGCATTTATCTAAAAAGGAAAATGAAATTCTGTATAAAATTGAATCTGGTAGTTCACTCTCCGATCTTACACGTATCAGCTGGGGCTGTGTCTACACCATTTCACCACTGACTGCATTTAAACTTCACTGTTTAAACACTGCTGAATGGCTAGTTACATTAAATGCATTCTCTTCTTTATGTGCAATAAGAAAGGAGTCTCAGAAGAGGCCTTCCCAAGTCTGTCATCAGCTAAATTAGGAAATGAAAATTGATTCCTAGGAGCCATGTTACAAAAGTTATGGATTCTTTTAAGAAATTTACCATGCAGAATACAGCTCAGTGTCGTTAACTGCAGAACCCATAAGCACAGCCAAAAGGATTAAAAAAGAGGAGGAGGGAGGAGGAGTCATGATGCTGCAGCCTTTATTTCTCTCTTAATTACAGGTGCTGATGTCTCTGCCATCTGGCCTGTCTCATGACAAAGTCTCAACAGCCAAAGAGTGGAGAAATAAATAGACAATTAGTAAAATGCATTGACTGCATGCGCTGCTGACTAAGCAACTGTTGCCATTACTAAAACAGTTTCCTCATCCACGGATTCTAGTGTAATTTCTCCAATTGCTCTATTAACATGAGTTGTCCTTCTGTCAAAAAGGAGCCAGGCAGGGAGTTCAGGAGGGCTAGTCAAGTCATGAAAAAGCAGTCAAACCCAGACTAGCAGAAAGACTGTAACTCTCTCTAGTGCTCAAATAAACTCTGCAATTGGTGTCAGTAATTGTATGACCAGATGAGGTCAAGCAGATACTTCCAGAGTAAATCCCTGCTTCAGTGCAAGACGTAGCCCCATATATGCATTTATATTCCCATTAATAGAATATTTATATTTTGAGCTTAACTTATTTCCAACTTAAACATTTGTGTGTTGCAGTATATCTGCATAATATCACCAGCATGCAACTAGTTCCAGGATACAGAACTAGTGGTGTGAACACTCGGTTCTAAACTCAGTCTACCAACTTTTAGGGTCCAAACTATGGTGCCTCAGTTAGGAATTAGGTTACCTCGGCTCTCTCTACAGTTGATGAAGAGGAACATGTGCCTTGAGAGAGAGATTTAGCTCAAATATAAGATGAATTGCCTCTAGAAGCAACCACCTGTCATCACTGACCGCCGACTCTCTGTTAGTTGCCAAAAGCTGCTTGGGTGATCCGGACTACCTGCTTATGCAGATAATGCTGTCTGCATTTATGGGTAGCTGACTGAAACAGCAGTAGGAAAAGGGAGACGTGGGATCATTAATCTCCAGGTAGAGGTAGAGGCTTCACTTTATGAAATATGTGTTGACAAGAGCCCATGACTACCAACTCTATGGGCTTCACCATATATTCCCAGAGCGCCAAAGAGCGAAGCTAGCCTAGCTGGAATCCCGAAAGCCCAGAGTATTTCAAACCTGATTTGTATCCCTTCTGGACTATGAAATGGATCTATGGAAAAGTAGCGATTTTTAGAAAATAATCAGCCTCTCTGACTGCTAAGGAGCAGAATATTGCTGAGCATATAGTTGTGCATGAAGGTGCCTGATGTTGTGGAACTAACAGTTCTCAGGCTGTCCCACTGATGAGCTCCAGCTCCTGGTTTCACTGAAACTTTATTGACTTACGATTTCCCTTGCTATGATAAAGGATATCATCTGCTTTCAGATGTATTCGTGAAACTTCCATTGACATCATTGGGAGTTGCACATGAGTAGCTGACACCAGGATTTGGTCCTAAAAGTTTATGGTGCCCTGAGGAGATATTTTTATGTATTTTGCTTGGTTTCGTCTCTGACTATCCTGGGATACAGCCACTCAACCGAACAACAAACATACTTCAAGGACTAGAACTATTCATGAGGCACTATCTAGTAGAAATAAAGGTCTCCTCAGGGCATGAAGCAAATGTATGGAATTGATGCAATATTCATTCATTCACTCTCCACTACTAATGTTTTTCCAGCAAGTTCAGTGAATTACTCTGTCATGGAATTTATTCATGAAAATATCAATGGAGAAATAAAGTATGGGGTGGGGAGAGAAGAAAATAAGTGGAAATGTATAAGAATGGTGATAGGCTATATATCAAACCGTTGCACAAATGATCACAGGAGACCAGGAAAAAAGTTCTACATGTTTAAACTAATGAGAGATTGATTAGAATGACAATATGCCAGAGAGTATCATGAACATGAAGCCATTTTCCTCTTAAGTGCGTCAATCTGTTTTATCTTAAAAGGCTGCAAAAAATTGCGTTAGATACTTATTTAGTGTTGATAATAGATTAAAAGCTGTATCATACCACCAAAGGACTATCAGTCTAGTATACAGCAGTGTTACAGTGGCAATTGCAGATGAGAAATGTGACACTACGAAGTCATTTCTGGAGTCACTGATCCCTCGGCTGCTGCAGAGGCTGTGATTGGTCGTGCTATGTTTCCTTCCTTTCTTTTCTGGGATCATTAGCGATGCGAGTCCCACACAACCTTGCACTTACATCAGAGGAAGAATTATCATTGCATCCCAAACTGGAGCAAGCGGAACAAAGACAGGGAAATCTTGAAATTTCAAATCCTTTAGAAGGTTCACAACAATTACTGCCAAAATCTACGTCCTGAGGAATTAAATGCAGTCTTCTCAAAAAGCCCTGGCCCTAGAAGTTACTAGTGCAATGGATACAAAATCCTATGATTTCTGTGATATTTTGTGGGAGATTAAGATTTTCAGTAGTTGGATAAAGCAAGATTCGAATGCAAAATGCCGCTTTCTGAAAATGCCCATAAATAAGAACATGATTTGCAGTGACAAGATACATCAGGAATACTAAACTAACTACTAGACTAATATATCTGTAGATATTAACAGTAGATACTAGATATTAGGAGTAAAACTAAAAAGTAATAATGACTGGACTACGAAACAAATGGCTAGAAGAGACTCAATGAACAAACAAAACACATATTTTTAACTAATTAACCACTGAAACCAGTGAATGAGGAAGATGTCTGTACATCTGATTTCTTAAAATCAGTGCCTTTGATGCATGCTAGTATCTTCCCGTTGGTGCCTTTCTGGAAGATGTAGTTTAATTAGACAGAAGACTATGTACAGACATATATGCTATAAATAGGCTATATACAAGGGTAATGGGATGGAATTTTAGGGCCTGTCATTTCATCAGGAGGGAAAAGAAAACTTATAGCATTAATTATTGATAGCATTGAAGAAATATCCAACACCCTTTAGGGTCTTTTACATATTCTTCAGAGATGCGAAAAATGACAAGGTGTGGAAACAGGGATAGCCAGAAAACACAGGGTATTCAACAAAATTCCAGATCCTCACAATTGTGCATGAGACCAGAGCAAAGAATTGCCTCTCCTGGAGTAAAAATATATATGAGTTTTCAATCCACCACTTCAGTTTTTAACATTAGCTACATGTAACATTCTTTATTTAAGCTACTCGAGACCAAGTATTGACTGGAAACTGCTTATAAAAGTAGAGAAGAAAACATTGTGAGGTGCATTATAAACTTTTAATTGATGAAATGTCTCATAGTCTTTTTTTTAAAGGAAAATAAGTTGCATTCATGTGAAAAGCAATTTTTTATTTATTGATTGATTTGATGTATTTATTTTGCTGGTGCACTGATGTAGGCCAGAAAATATCATAACCTGAAGTATAAAATATCATCATGGACTATCACTGGTTATCTGTAATTTGGTAATTGTGATAGTATAGACAGGGTCATGAAAAATCAGCACAAATAATGATATTAATAGCTTTGCATTTTCTGCTCATGCTGTATTGTTTGGAATAGCTATGTCTGCTGAAACTTATTTTTTACACATGAATTTTATTTGTTTCCAGTAACACTCATAGTAGCCTGCAGATAAATGGAGGACAAGAGAAAGGGCTACAGCAAAAATGGAGAGTTGTTAAATGGTGAATTGCTGCTTCGTGATGATAAATTCACAGATAAAGCTAGAATGACTATGACTGTCCTATCTGCCTCCTGAAATAACATAAGTCATTTCTCTAAACAGTTGCTGCAGTGCATTCATTACTCTTAAAGCTAAAGTATCTCTTTTTGAACTATATTGATTTTTCATTGAAAGATCTCATGTGACAAAAAATCTACTACAACCTCAGGCTGCTTCTTCCCATGCTTAATTACTAACACTGTTAAAAATCAAATAAAGGAGTTCTAATTTTTCTGAATTTGCCTAGCTTCAACTTGCAGACACTGTACCTCATTACATCTTTACCTGAAATAAAGAAAGAACCCTCTGCCATTATTAAACTCCTTGTTGACCGTAATCAAAACATCTGTTTTCCATTTAGGGTAAATACATGGAACACAATTCTGGTATTTCTTACAGCAAAAGCAGTAAAAAATACGGTAACAATAATAATAATAACAAAATAAAAAATTAAAAACTACCTTCAGTACCTCTCTATGTAGTTTGTTTCTTGTAGGCGTGATGATGGTGGAAATAAGGTCTTCGTGGAGACTCTGACCATGATGGCCTGCTATGCTCAGGGCAGCAGAAGAGGAGGGAGAGCTAGAAGAAGGGCTGTGGCAGGCTCTGAGTCACACCTGAAGAGGCAGGGGACCATCTAGCAGAGTGGTACGGCTGCATGAGTAGAAAGTGGAAAAGTGACAGAGGATAATGTTTGTTATTGTCATTCAAGTAGCTGTACATGCTGTGATTGATACAGAAACGTCTTGAGAAGTACTCTAAACTGGATGAAGCAGACATTGCAAATAAATACAGAAGCAGAATAGAACATATTGAACATCAAATATCTTTCCTGGATTCAAATTTTCTGGAAAAAAAGATGCTATTATTATAGCAGTCAGACATATATATACACCGTCTTCTGCATTTGCTTTGTAAAAGCCTTGAATCCCAATTCCCATATTCCTAATGCACTCATATCCTGGAGGAATCAGTAGAGACTGACTGCACAGGGTGTAAAAGTCGGCACAGATTCATGCCTTCAACCCCTTTCATGTTTGCTGCAGTGTGTGGGTACACCCTGATGCTTATCACAGTATCACTCAGAATGGCTTAAAGCCTGGTTCATTCTGTTATGTTAACAGGGAAGGAATAAAGATGACTGTAACCATAAGTGTTTGAATGTAACGTACATGTTCATCCTAAAGGCAGACAAAGATATCATACATCTGATATCTTTCAGTAAATACAGCTATTAACATTTCTTTGTTTTTCATATATAGGTCAATTAAAGTACACTCCTACTGAGAATGATATAGTACAATTTCACTGTTAATTCATTCTCATCCTCCCTCATCGTAAACCTTTCTTGCACAACCAGCTTCACTCCAGGCTGTTCAGCCCTGCATGCACATCTTGAATTTCATTACAGTTTTCAGTACAGAGATCATCTGAGCTGTGAAAGAACATATTTAATAAAAAATTCAGCACATTCACGGTTCCCGGAGTTAAGACACCAAAAATTCACCTTACCATTATATCATCATACCATTCTGATAGAACATTTGTTGAATTTTCACATGAGACAATCTTATCAAACTCAGAGGAGGAGATGAGCAAACCAGGTCTTAGTTGTGACTGGATAATAAGATAAAGGAATGATTTATAATATAAAAGATTTTGCACACACGAACAAAACCTTCCATTCTTGACAGTGCCAGGTGGAAAACTAATCTTCACATGCTGCACCAATATTATTTCACTTCCTTTAACTAGGGTGTACAACCTGACCATATGTAAAAAAATCCAAACTAACCCAAAACAAATCAATGGCTTCAGTGAGAGTGGAGGCTGTTTAACATCTCCCTGGAGATGATCACCACCACTTATGACTGGCTGCTATGTTGTTACACTTCCCACAGTGTAATAGAGGAAACGTGCCCTTCATGATTTAATACTTGTAAGACTCTGTGAGTTTAGTCTAAAATGTCTGCTTCGTACTGAAAACAGTGATTCAAATATTTAAATATTTTAATGAATAAACTATTTTTTACAATAACTAGATGGCTAAGTATCCAGTATGTTATTATTTTTATCATCTTAATGCAAAATAAGCAAAGATAATAAGAAGCAACGGAACAAATAATAGTATAATGTATCCCCCTGGAATGCTAAATTCATATAGGTGTGGGGCTAAGTGCAGTGCTTGGTGCAATATAAAAGGGTAAACTAGAGGGCAGACTTTACTTGACTGCACTCTATTTTTTCACTATTACACTACTCCTCACGCTCACAAACCATTCTGTTGCACTAGCTGGGGGAAAAAAAAACAAACCAGGAGCTGTCCGTTGTCCAGAACCAGTTTAACTTTAAAAAAAAGGCTTTTATTAAGCTGGAGGCACAAGCTTCCAGAGATAGTTACTTTACCTCTTCATAAATTTGTGCTTTGATTAAAATGTCTATTCACTGTTCCCATCAGTATAAGTGTAGATTTATTGTACCAAGTCTAAATATACTTTTGGCTTGAGTAAATAAAACTGATTATATTTCATTCAGAACATCATTGGACTCCTTTCCGAAGCCATATTACATTTTGGTCACAGAAACGCAGGAATTAAAATAACTGAAAATCAACAGTAAAGCAATGCATTGCACTTAAGGCTGCGTTTTTAGCTACATCCACTCATCACATCTCTCTCTTTCTCCACTATTACCACAAAAAATGCTTCTGCACTGGCCCAGGCACCAGCATGGATTTATGCCGTCTCTAAGGTCTCATTTGAACTGCACTGCTCTCAACAGTGCTTGGTATCCCTGTATTGCCACACGTCCTTCTCCTGCAGATGGCCTCAGTGTCAGTGATGGTATCACCGCACTGTGGGAATCAAGGTGGTGGCCCTTCGGTAGAGGAATTAGTGAAGCCTATCTCACACTAACTATTTAAATCATCTTTAGGGAGATTTTTGCTGGAAGACCACATCAAACAGCCTTAAGCAGCTCCAAGATTGTATTTTTAGAGTTCCAAAGCAAGTTTAACAATTATCAGACCTTCTTAGTAATCTCAGTGCTGTAACTAATGTATGTGGACAGAAAGTAGAAGTTTGTGTTTGGCTATTTCTGTCATAACAGCAAGAGGAGCAAGACTTGTCCAAGGTCATTCCTATCACCTGAGTGACTCAAGGCATCCAGGTCACGTAGGTCTTTCAGCCACGTGAATCACCTAAGTTTGCTCGAGTAGCCACGAGTCCTTTCTCTCTTCGAGGATCCCTGGTCACCTCAGTCACCCAAGGGACGCAATTGCTTGTGGCAACCCTGTCACGTTAGTCACCTCAATTACTCACCTCAGCCTGTTGTGGTTTACAGAAAAGGGCAGTGTAAATGCCATGGGACTGATGGAACTTATTTTGAAAAGGTTGTGTACAAAGGCATACTTCAGAGTCCAGATGTTTTGAATTATCTGTGTGTTTCTAAAAATATGATCTTTCAATACATATAAGCAAAGTAGTTATGCATAATTTTTTTGCTAAAACTAAAAATTATCAAAATTGCTTTGCTAGTAAAAAATTAAATCCAATAAACTCAATTGACCCTTTAATTGCCAGGTCAGCAAACACTTAGCGTTAGAATGACGACTTATTCCAAATAGCTATGTCTATTAAAGCTTCCCATTTGGATTTAATGTAGGAAGCACCGTGTGCCTGACTGCACGTGTAGGCACTATTCCTATGGCTTTGTGAAATGTTTATTTCTTTAAAACAAATGAACTCATTCATGGAAGTACATAGCATGATAAGCCGGAAAATAGCGGGAAGTACAAATTTTGTTTAAGGACACTGCAGAAGAGCAATAGAAATAACGAATAATAGCAACAGGAACACTACGTGTAATAATAATGATAATAATCTCTATGGCAACTGGTTCTAGAGGCAACTAGTTCGAACAAGCAGCTGTTTTTTACCTACCTCAGTTCATTTGTTATTGTGTTATAAATAATGTTTCCAAAGTCAGGGAGAATTTTATTATCTTATATTATTAATTATTAATCAAATTCCAGTATTACCTAGGAGCCTCAGTCATAAGTCAGGTGACAATGTTAAACTTTTCTTTCTGTGACAGCTTTCCGTGGCTCACGTGCTCTTTTAATACATATTTTGGGGATTTGTTTGCTTGCTGTGCTCTGCCCTCTAAGATAATTCAGTTAAAAAAAATAAGATTGGATAACAGTTAGAGACTCTTTAACATAGGAGTAGTGTGCATCTTGAATTTACAAATAGCATAGACACTGAACTTTAATACCTATGACCTTTTTGTTATGTGCACAGACATCTGGTATGGCATTGTGGGATACAGCATAGCTTAAAAACACAGTTACCTCACAAAATTAAATGTAATAATTGCAGGTAGAAAAGAATAATTATCTCTAGACTGTGAATTCTTTGCCACCTCCTACTATAAACAAGAACACTGCTGCAATAGTATACTGTATCTATTGTTGAAAAGTCATTTTACATCCAAGTTATGGGAAATATGAAAACAAGGACTTCAGCCAACTAAAATAATTATGATAATCCTGTTCCAAGTAGAAGTTCCAGTCCTGTGTTATTGAAGTGAATAGGATTTTTGCCATTAAATCTGAAGGAGAGTAGGACTGGGCTCCACTTTTTGCAGTGGGTCAGAATCCTTTATATCGTACAGTGTTATTGACCATTACTTAGACTCCTTATATTTTTTCTCTTATGAGTTTTGTTCTGGCTTTGTTGGGTACAACTGCTTTTAAAACCATGGCAACTCTCTTGGCAGTCTTCACACCTTTCATTTTTCTCCTATTTAGCTCTAACGTTGTTTTACAGAGAAGGTAAAAAGAGAAGAAAAGGATCCCTTCTTTCTGCCTGTTCAAAGGTAGTTCATTTTAACTCTTATTTGGACTATGTATTATTTTATATTCAGAACCTAATAATCAGAAGGAAATCTGTCAAAACAGCAGAATAACATTCTCATTTTTCTCTCTCGACCTTTGTAAATAATGCAAGAAAATACCTAATGATAAATCTTAGCCTATTTATTGTTTAGAGCACTAGCTATCAAAATATTCTATGTTTCAGACACGCATTGAGCTGCAGAAAGTGTGAAACTACTATCATTCTCATTCTGAATTTTTCTTATAAAAGCAGAGAATATCAACAACAACAAATGATTAAGCCAAATTAAGAATTTAACCTGGGGCAAAATTTCTCCACATGTTCCCAAAAGAACAAAGATTTTTGTCATGGGTAACAACTCAGTCATTTTACCAGACAATGCAATTATTTTGTGGCAAATCTGATAGACCGTTGCCCTGGAATGGAGAAAAGCTGGTTTTCTTTGGTGCTTAAAAAAATAAATAAACAAATAAGGTAACCATAAGATTTTTCCTTCTATGTGCAGCACTATCAGGCTATGTAGCAACAAATGCTCTGATACAAATTCTTTTTTCAGAAATACAGTAGCATATTGCTCTTTATTTCTAACAGTAAGTAAAAGCAGTATTTTGACTTTTGGCTTTTTGAATATTGAATAAATAGCACTCATGGTACTATTCGTGAAATAGAGAATGGTTATGCTACCATTTGTGTTACAGTGATAGTCATTGGTCTGAACAAAAATGAGGTAATGTTTGCTTAATTAAAAAAAAAAAAAATCACCAAATATTTACAGTCTAAATTAAGGAAAGGACTTTTCCTTTGAGTTAGAAGGCACTGGGAAAATCAAGAGGTCTTAAGACATTTGTCCCTATACTGACACAGGGACTCTGTGGCATAACAGGGACAGAATCTCCTTAGTCTTTATTTCGTGTCCTTAGTACTAGATAGTTCTAGTTTATATGCATGCTGTCATAAAATAACATTAAAATTTCTTCAAAAGCACTAGTGTGGATTGCGGTGCGTTTTAACCTCCCAAATGTATGAGTCCTAAGGAACGTGGAGTATCTGCAGAGAATAAAGTCTGTAATAAATAAGTCCCCATGTTCCTTTACCGGTTGGCGTGGTTTGTAGAGTGGTGCACGTTACAATTCTAGAGCACACTAAGCACAACTTTCCCTCTGAATTTGCACGGAATCCCCACTAATATCGAATCTTTACATTTCCAATACTGCAGAACAATGTACTTTTTGAGGAGAAAAAGATATCTTCTTCTAAGGCACTCTATCAAAAAGACAAAGGAATATAAGGCAGTATACAGAGCATAAAGTGATATCTCCAAAGGAATCTTTCCACATAGAGATCTTAGCCCTATCCAGCTACCATTTACACCAGAGGAACTCCACTGAGGTCGGTAGACTAACCCAGATACAACACCAGTGCAATTCCTGTGCTAATATAGAGTAATTTCTCTGAATCTGATGGGGTTGTTGTGGCAGAGAGCTGAGGTACGTGAAGGTGTCACCAGCATTTTATATTCTAATCCTGGCTATACCTGTATGATACTCAGTGTAATTAGGACTTGAGGCTTTGGGTCGTGTGTATAGTCAGTGATACTTCTAGCATTCCTATGGGTTGCATGTTGAAACCAAGACTAAGTGGTTCCTACTTGCTTGTCTATAACGTAAACAATCATGCCATACATGCTTGTTTATGATCCTCACAGAACATAATACGTACGTGTATCACTGACACCTGCAAAAGCCCAGTCTTGCTCCCGTTAAGTCCCATGGAAATAGCATCAGACCTTACAGAGAGAATAGCCTCCTATAGTTTTTATGCAGTTGATCTGAGCTTTGTTTTGGGGCTTTTAATGATGATCAACACTTAAATTAGTTCACCTTTGAAAAGCTACTCTACCTGTTTGATAGAACGCGCTGTACAAACAAGTCTGGTTAATGGCTGCTGTGAATTCAACTTTATGCTTGCTCTAGTAAAAATCTCTCTTGTTTAAGCACAACAGTTGTGGATTTAATTAAATATGTTGCTCAGTGAAGCATCTGTTTAAAACATTAATGAATGGCAGCTCCTCTGAGACCTCCATATGTAAAGGTTTTTCACTCCATAACACAACCCTAAAATGTGTTTTAGAAGTTATAAACAATTAATTGCTCCTTTGTTTTGGAAGGATTTTTCATCATTAAAAGGTACTTCTTTCCTAAAACTGTGTTAACTGATTTAAAACAATTTATAGAATAAAAATCAATTTAAAACAATCAAGGAGCCAAATTTTAGTTCATACTCACCCTGATATAAATATGAAGACACTCCAAAAAGTCTAAAGGGTATATTTCTGTTTTATCCTATTTACTGCAATGCAAATGTAGAGTATATTCTTCTTTAACTGTGCTTATATATCTCTGAGGGGAGTTATAAATTTCGAGGGGAGACCAGACTTCCCAATCCACATCCTCAGGACTGGCTACACTGAAGTCACAGAACTACAATGAGATTGCATCAGTCTCAAACCACAGTGAGGAGGAAGTGGCTTAGGCTCCCTGGCACTTACAGCTGACAGTACCTCCGTACTATTGCACAGATGCAACAGAATTATGAAGGGACTTCAGGAGATTTGCAACAGCATGTGAAGCCAGTTCAAATGCAGAGATGGGCCCAAATCCTGACTTTGCTACTATACTCTTGACTTCATGACAAGCAATGGGAATTTTGACAGAATACAGTAAGAATCATCAAACGCTACTTCATCTTAAGAGCAACCTGAAAGTGCTACTGTCTGATAAATCTGGGGATTCAGGGCTTTGTCTGATTGCACTAGCTACGTACAGACACTATATGGAATAGTAGTATCCATGGAAAACTTGGGTTTAAGCTTCCAGTAGGGCTCTTTACTAGTATAGACAAACTCAGAGAAGTTCTCCATAGAGCTGGCACTAACTTGGCAGCATTTAAGGAGAGATGAATATACGAATGGACATAGGGACTATTCTCACACTATGAGAAAGTGATCCCTTCCTACTTAGAGGTAAGAAAGTGTCCTCCAGCACTTTGAAGCACCCTCTGTGAATAAGCAAAGAGTTGCTGCTCTCCAAAGCTGTTCATTTGGCCCCTTTATGAGCTCTAGAGTTGCTAAAATATAATAGTGAGAAATCGCTGGGTAACAAAGGGAAATTTGTTGAGCCACCTGGGCTAAATTTAGTAGCATATTTTGGTAAAAACATTCATGCTTAGTTTCAGCCAAGACATCACCCTTTCTTCATTCATGTCCTTCCAAACTTCTGAATTTCCTAGAATGTCTAGTCTTTCAAGTGTTTACCTGTAAAACTCTTCAGGAGAAAGTCTGCCTTTATTTGTGCTCAGTGTAGTACTTGTGGCTGTCTTTCAAAAATAGGAAGGGGAAAAAGATGTAAGAGGTGTTCAAACTTTACTTTTCTGACTCGAAAGCCAAAAGAGTCAGAGTGATAAATGAACCTACTTTTGCCAAGCTCAGAGAAAAAAATATATGGACGGCTTATACTACAGGCAAAAAGAAACCCTCTTCACCAGTTGCATAGCGAGAGAGAGATCTTTTATGTAAGATTTTTCTCTGAATATCATAATTTACCAGTAAAATGCCTTTTCAACAAATGTTATAATTAAAGTGGATTTTTTAGATAAAACAACAGCAACAACAAAAAAAGAATTTAAGTCAGAAACATCCAGAGACAGGAAAATTGCCTTCAGTTGAACACTAGCCAATCAAGAGAAAATTCTGTAAAATGATTCTTCCACATTTTCCCTGCTATGGAAATAACGATAATAACGTAATTATTCGAAACAGATAATAAATATGGTTATTTACTCTAGAAAGTACAAAATAATGGGATGCTCTGTATATATGTTTCATTGTGAATATCTTTGTTATATTCATGGGAAGGAGCATACTAGGATAAATTTCCAACTCTTACTAGTCAGTTGATTGATGAGATTCTTGCTGGGGTTAGCATGGGTGTCTGACTAGTGTATGAAAAAAAAAATTCTAAACTTAATTTTTTTTCTAATATATGATTTATAGAATTAAAGTGATCAATAGAATCTCAGTAGATCATGACAGACTAAAAAGTAAATACCAAACAATGCCTTGAAAAATGAATGTTCTTCATATCTACTTGGTAATATACTCTTTTTTGACTGGTAGATTACAAATCACTTCACCAAGGAAGAGAGCTTAACAACCTTAATTCTGTACATAGGAAAACTGAGGCACAAGCATGTCAAAATGATTTACCTCAAGAAGCTAGTGAAGGAGGCCAAGTCTTGTGAGTCCCAGCTCAGTGCTATACATCCTCTACCTGTTGAATGTGGGGGAGATTTGTGTGAATCAGCTATAAAAACATGCTCATCTATGAAAATAACAAATTTACCATCTTTCCACAGTGTTAGACGAAAGCAAAGGGATATCTATCATTTGAGAAAACATATCTGAATATGAACTCTTTTCCATTGCTAAAATAGTCTTTTAGAGGGCCACAGGTTTTTCACTGGAAACAACTAATTTCTAAATAACAATTTTTTTAAAAGACAAATCATTCTATCCACACGAAAGTAAAAACAAAACTCCAGACAGCCTCTTTAAGACATTTTATAATTCTAGCCTCAGCAGATAAAGAACAGAAACTCAATTAGTGGTGAAAATCTAGGATTACATTTTGGCATTTGCATTCTGGGAAGAAGGGAGCTATATACACTTTCAATTTTTTTATACGTGCAATCTTCCTACTCTAATTTATGACAAGAGTATCAGCTTGGATTTTAATTTTCACTTTATATGTCTTGGCTTAGCTAGGCTTCAGATTAGATTCTCAAGGGTATCCTGGGTTATAATGCAAGCATCCTTGCACCACGTTCACAACTAAAAGGCCCACTCTCCTATTCACGGCTATGACCGTGGGGAACGTGTGAGCAACTACTAGGAAGAGAGAAAAGAGGACTGTGCCATTGAAGCCATTCCATGGCATAGCAGAAGAAGGTAATAGGCTATATGAGCAATTTCCTATGCACCTCAAAGTCTCCCGATGCCAACAAGAGCTAACTGAAAATATGGGATTCTTATGTTGGAAATGTGAGTGGGTAGCCAAACTTTCAGCATTTGGAAGATAAGTGAGCTCAGTGGCTGGGAGGATGGTTATAGTTTCTCTTCTGAAGATAGGTATATAGTGCAGTACAGACGAAAGAATAGTTTCGGATGTTCAAATAAATGAGATTTAAACACATGATGGCCTTAAACATTTATGAAAACTGTGCTCACTCTTCTCACTTAAGTATCAGGAGTGATATCCTTAGACATATGAGACTTATTGAAAGTGGCTCCGCTGCATTCTCCGTACGTGATAGTTCACTCGTGGTTCCTAAACCACACAATAAATCAGCTGACCCATCACACACAACCTAAGGGCTAGTCCTGAACACACTGCTTGGACCTGAGAAAAGATATCCTTCCAGATTGCGAGAAACATTATCAAGTTTTTTCATTTGATTCTGAAGTCTCCTTACACAACAAAAATAAGAACAAACAGAGATCTAAGGCTTTGTTTGTTTGCTTTTTGATGATTTTCTAGAAGACCCTTTAGGGATCTCAGGTGTAATTATAGATTACTTCTGATTTTAATTGAAAAAACAGAATGTTAAATCTTTCCCAAAGTCATATTTTCATCCAGCTGTTTAGGTGGATGTGTTAACAAATGGAAAATCTCGACATTTTAGCCACAATTAAATATGTACTTTTTCTTCAAAAATAATTACATTCACTGCATGGCATACTCATTTCACTGATCCATACAGCATTATAAAAAAACAGGCTATACAAAACCTGCCAAAAATAATCCAAAAAGAAATCATTTTTTAAGTCTTCTCAAACAAACCACAAAAAGAACTCTGCAGAACCCATTTATGTCTTTTGTAGGTCACTTTAAATTTGACTGTTAAGATAAAGCAAAGAAAATATTCTTTTTCAGTGCTACAGGGCAAGAAGGTGCACAGAGCTGTTAGGAATCTGTATTTTGGTTCAGGCCCATCTTTTACTGAAAATTTTCTGAGTTATTTTCAGTGGAAATAAGAGCAGTTTTCTTGTCGCGGGGATTACAATTGTAGGAAGAATAGCCAGAACTAATCCAACACTAATAAAAACAAATATTGGTGTGAACTTATGGACTAAAACCCCATTACAATCTCACAAAGTTTTTCCCAAATGGTAGTTTTATAATTCAGAGCAGACCAAGCTCAGTGACTGAATAAATACAGAGTGTGATTTACTTTACAGGGCAGGACTAAGGTATGTTGGCAGATCTGGTCAGTGATGCACCAACAGCTTTGTCTGAGCACAGATACACAAAACACAGCCTGGGAATTAAACGGAAAGCAGCCTTCTTCACAGCTTGAAATTCCAAGAGAGCCTGTCATACGCATTCATTCACACCTCAATAGAAAGCTATATTTCTAATGGATTCAGTGCTTTCCTGATTGTTGTTTCTTTTATAAGTAAGTGCCAATAGACCATTGGCTCCATTCTAAGTTTTAGTAAAGTAATAAATCTTTTTGGAGATTCCAGTCTATTTTCTAATATTTTCAAAAGTTCTAATGGTCAGGCATAATTTGGAAAACAAAACGAATGTTCTACCAGACTGGCCTTGTGCCCTGCCTTTCTTGGAGCAGTGGGACCATTTTACTTTCTAGATAGGGTTGCATTTTGAGAACTGCAGGGTCTGTGTGTATCTTATTACCTCTTTCTGGTCTGGAACACCCTGTGTGCAGCGGAGGAGAGTGGCAATGAGCTATAGCTGAGCTGGTTGGAGATGGAACATAGACCAAAGCATGGGAGATGAAAGTCGATTTTAAGCCAGAATATCCCATTCCCCACCACATAATTTGATACATTAGTTCTTTTAGTCCAAATGTAGCCTCTGTCATTCAAGAGGTGGAACAAGGTGGAAGGAGTAGAGTCCTTTGGGAAGAACTATTTGAAACAGCCAAGTAATCACTGACTGATCAGCAAAAGTAGTACTTTTGCCAAAAGGAGAGTAAAAAATATAAAAAAGAAAAATTTACTTAGGCACAGATAAAGGCTGAAAAAGTTGCATGAAAGAGGGCTTCAGTAAAACTGTTTTCCTGGAGATTAGGGCTGGAAGAGATCACTGGAACAATTACTATAACTTCCTGCATAAGACAGGCCATAGAAATAGATCCAGTTGCTGAACTATTGCAACACTTTTAAAACGGATTGATTTTATTCACTGTCTGAATGTTTCATGTTTATTTGCCTTCAGTAAAAAAATCTTATATACTCTATAATAAATTCTCTATTGTGATTACTGTGTCCACCCAGACTTGACCATTGGTATCCGTAAGCCTCATTTAGGATTGAATGAATTAGTTTAAACTGCAATAACTGTCATCTTTGTGTCTATATCTTCTCATCCTCCTTACTACCCTTCATGGAAACTCAGCTGCTTCTTCAATTTTCAGAATTTTACGTACAAAGACTTCCTTCACTGGCAATGCGATCTAGGTCCTGTGGACAACATTCATAGAAAGACAGTGAAAAGACGTAGAGAAACTGTCCATTCCCTCTTCAAGTGGTTATCTGTGTGATTCAGTAATTGGAAAGCATTTCTTCTGCAGGATGCTAGAAAAGAATCACAGCTGAAGACCTCCAGTAGAAGGAAACCACCAGCTTTATATCTGGTCTGGAAAACAATATCAAGGAGTAGTGAAGGTCCTTGTGGGAGACAGCTCCGTGTCCTACATGGTTCACCTGCTGTACGAAAGGATGAAGGCTTATCCTACAGGCCAGATAGACCGGAAGCATTACACCAGAGGCTTTGGTAAGGCAGATAGGTGTATTTTCATGTTGTTTGAGAATATCAGATTAGCCAAAGTATTATTCATATCACTGCTGAAATGTAGGAGTTGGGGTGTAGAAAATGTTTAGTGATTATTTTGTGTTGAAAAATATAAGGAATCAAACAAAGTTAGTATTTTGCCAGAGAATATCAAGCACCATACTTTGCAAGGTGGAAAATCACAGGAAGTTCTACTCATATAGACAAATCCTTTCCAAAATCCATACCTTCCTATCAAATCTTCTAATTATTTTTCAGAACTATTTATAGTATAGAATAACTGAGACTCAAGTTTTCCTTTCTTGTTTACAGAAAGAAAGAGAGATGGATACTGATAAAGTGCTGCAATATCCAACTCTAAAGACGTTTACAAGAAAAAAAGGGCAGGTGGTAAACTACAAAAAACTGAGGAATTGGAGACAGTGAAAGCCCATGGTCTAATGTCATATTTCGCAGTTGTTTAATGTTGCAGAATGAAACAGTCTTTCACTAGTTTGCAGAATATTTTTTCAGACACATTTTTTGAAGTACCATCTACATCATGTGTTACAGACAATAGAATAGAAAAGAAAAGAGAAAATTATCTTTATTTTTGGTGTAGGTAGAAGCCAGTAAAATGTATTACAGAGGGATTACATGTTCAGGACTACAGGGCAGTCCTGAACTGCTGTGTAAAGATCATCTGTGCTGTGTGTCTGTGAGCAAATGGAAAAATGTAGAAAAACAGCAAGTAATATCACCCACGGAGCTGTGAATGGCTAAGCCAACTGTAAGCCAACCTTACAACTGCTAGAAGATTGATTTTGTCTGATAAGCAAATAAACTTCTCATGCTTAAGAAATCTCCTCCTTTGATGATCTGTCCATAAAAGACAGCTGAAAATTGAAATAGAGATAGCTTTCCTTTATTCATGTGTTCTTTCTTATTTGATATGTATGTCACGCATATGGAAAACATCCTTGTTTCTGCAGAAAATTTCCACGTCTGTCTGTCTATATGATATGATAGAACTATATGATCCCTACCACCGTATCAAAGGAACGTCTACCTATCATTACCAGATTTTATCCTCACAACAAGTAGAATTAGATCAATATTACATTCATGTTAGAAGTCAGGAACTGAAGTGCAGGTTAGAGAAGAGGTTAGAATCATAAAAAGATCAATGCCTTTTCTACACTAAAATGTTCCTTCCACTATGGTTACACCAGCACCTTTATGTCAGCAGAGACCCTCAGTAGAGTTACAGTACTTGCTGACAGGAGCCTTTCTAAGAAACTTATATGACATCTAGGAGTGCCAAAACCTGAAAACTCTCTTCTTTCTCAGAGTTGTGTCAATGCCAGGGTTTTTACTGGGAAACATTTGTCATTTAGACAGGACATAAGGCATTTAAAATCATCCCAGCCTGCTGAGTGAGTACAAAATGCAGATCATCAAAACTCCTTCTCAGATGTACCTCAAGCCGCTAAGGACTGCATTTTTACATACTTGAGTTGCCAAGAGCTGAGCTTGTCCTGTTCCATCACTGAGTGTTTCACTTCAGCCCAAGTTCCCCTTCATCCAGTCTGCCTAGCACTTGGACCACCTTCCTGAGCACTGTAAGGGCTCCATAGATCGGAAACCTGGGGGGGATTTGAGGCCAAAGATGGCAACTCCAGTTAAGGTAAAAATATTCAGATGCAGCTTATTGCTCCCTGTGACTTTACTGCTAGGACAGAAGGACCCGTCATCTGACAAGGGGTGGCAGAGACTCATCGTTAAGAACTCCCGGAGAAGCCAATGCTGGAACATTTTCCATGTTCACGTAACTACAAACCTCTGTCATTAGCAGCAGAATAGCTTAAGAATGACCTCAACTGCCCTAAGACCTAGCCTGATCCTGAATAGGGTCATCAACAGGTAGGAATGAGCTGCCTCCTTGTGAGTAAACAATTCTAGCATTTGGCTCGTTCCAGCTGCCCAGCTTGGCAACTGCAATGGACTACATCTCCTAGTTAGATCCTATCATCTCTATTACTCCATATATCTTCCCTAGAAATTGCTTTCTGAACCAATCCAGGACTTTTGCGGGGGAGCTCTTGCAACAAAGCCTGAGGAACAGGATTGGAGTGCTGATGAGTTTATTTCTTAATCATCTAATCTAAGTAGATTGAATACGGGGTCTATGCAGGAGATCAGAAAACTGGCTGCAAAAGGGAAAAAAGAGACAGGTACCTTCCTGGGATCAAGCTCAGCTCGAAGCTGGCACCTTCCTGCCTTACAAACACAAGAGGTTTGAATGACACAGCCCGTGATACAACCTTGAAATGGGGCAACCTTGTCCCTTGGTTTCTGCACGTATCTACTCAGAGGAAAGTCGGACATTTAGGGAGTCCATATCATCTCCCGCTGCCCCACCAGTCAAACAGTAGCCACCAAAAAGCACACTGCCCATAAAGCAACCAGCATCCTCCTGGCTGCTGAAGCACACAGGGACATTTCAGGAGGTCATCTCCTACAGAAAGAGTGACTGGATGTATACGCCTGGAGGCCGTGGTGTCTGCATTAGGATCATGGGTAGTGGGGACTGTTGGTGACACAAATGTCACCAGACCTGCAGTTCCAAGGTTGTCTCATGGGACCTCACTCAGTAATCCCACTGCATTTCCTTCCTGTGGCCGGATGAATCCTCTCGGTGTGTAGGCTCCTAGCCTTACAGACGCTGTTATCCATGAGACTGAGGCATGCAGAAAGAAAATGCATTTGGAACAGGAGGGCTAAATGGATCAAGCTCAGCAGTAAGCCCCTTCAGGCTGAAAATGAATTTGAGTTGGATAAGTGAGGAGGGAAAAATAAGTGTTGGACACTGGCCACCCACAGGAGTAAAAGGCCATGGGGAGAGTAAAGTTTCTGTGAGGAAGATGAAGGACTTCCTTCTTCATTTATTTATTTTGAATAGTTTTATTTCTAGGGTGAAATCACCTATATTTTTCTACAGAATGTACTCAGGCAGAGGAAGAGACTGAACCCAGTCTCCTGTGAGTATCTCCAGATTAAGTATCTTAACTACTTGAGGAAATAAAGAGGAGGACTGGCTGCACAGAATGAGTGAGAGATTAAGTGATTAAATAGCCGGTGAACTTCAATGTAGGTAAATGCAAAATGATGCATACAGGGAGAAACAATTCCAATTTTACATATACAAAATGGTGGGCTCTGAATAGATTCATCACTTATCAAGGACATCTTGGAGTTTTTATAGATAGGGCCATGACAATACCAGGTTAATGTTCGAGGCTGGAAGCACTAGGGCTGGATAAAGCCCTGGTCCAGTGCAGATGTTCTTGTGATGTACATGTTCTGGCCAGTGCTGGAACTGAGCTCTTCTGGCTGCACAGGCACTAAACTGTTAATCCTGGATGACTATAATCCATCTCACTATTAATAATTGATAATGAACTTATAACGAGATATTAGTACCCCAAAGGCTGAGAATATCCTGATTTAAATGAAAATCAGCAAAACACAGCTACTAAACACGGTGATATTTAGTGATCTGTTGAAATATGCCATTAAAGTGTAAAGCTCAGGTGAAGTCTCTGCTAGTCAACGAGTATCCTACAGACTCACTAATTGCTCTTATATTTTCCTTCTACACAGATATGTCTGAGTGCAGACCTAACACTTCCTGAGGCAGATGCTGTTTTCAGTTCTCAGTGAATAATGTTTTTATTTTTTATGCCTGCAAGCTCCTCAAAACATCCTCCTTCAAAAGCCCAGCATTTTCAGGAAACAGTGGAAGATAATCTTCCTTAATGTTCTTTAAGCCTTACCGTAAAGGGTACTGAGTATTTAAAAATATCGTAGAATGAAAAATTAATTTAACCCAATAGGATCATATTGCACCCTTGACCTCCATCCTAAGGAGCTTGCAAATTAAGTTTTGATGAGGGGCAGCAAGTAAAATGAACGAAGAGACAAGTGAAAATAATGTACTGTGTCTTTTATTTTATTGTTGTTTATCTTTATGGGGCTGTATTATTCAAGTCCAAGCAGAAGATGCAAGAAATATGAACTAAAGAGAGACTTTAGGAGTGGTGCACATATTCATTGCCATGTTTTGCCACTTTTCTGTTCCATTATTAGAATAAAAAAGTAACACTCTTAGGTACAAGCATTTAAGACATCGTATATTCAGATCTATCTTAAGTAGAAGTAGGGTTACCAGAAAGACTAGCCAACTAGTAGCTGTTAGTCTACAGATACTTGGGGTGGAGAAATCCTATTCTAATAACAAGAACAAAATATTAAGTAGTTTTCTGACGGCCATACAGCAAGTCAGTGGCAGAGATTCTCCAGTCCCTAAGTATCTGCTTACTCAACCTTCCACTAAGGCAGGAAAGTTTTGTTTGGAATGTCCTGCACAAAGAAGATGAAATGGGAAAATGCCTTAGCTTAGTTGTAAATGTTAAATATTTTTGTCTTTAACAGTAGTGAGTTCCCTGTTCTTAGTCCTCTTTTTGATATACAAAACAGAATTACATAAAAATACTCCCAAATGTAAAGAATTATCAGCTCCAATTTTTTTCTTCTTTTCAAGTTATCTTTGATGTCTGTGTCCAGAACTCCAGCGCTGCTGCAGCCACGGCTTGAAGCACTTTCCCTAAAACTTGTGCCATTTCAAACATTCTCTTAATATTAAAACAAATGAAAATCAGAAGGTATCTAATTGTTCTGGTTTTGATTTTGCTAATAAAATGTGAAAGGTTAAAACAGAGCATAACCATTCCTTAAAGCTGAAGCCACGGCAGCACCGAGGCTTCAAAGATGACTTGAAAATAAAAGGCTTCAAAACAAAACAAAAAAGTTACAATAAAGCACAATATTTAGAATACTTCCAGTACTCTCAGTTTCCACTGAACTAAGGGAATTTCATGATTGCTTGGTTCTTCCCAGGATCAGGCCCAGGCTGAATAAAAGCATATGAGAATTCTGCATCAACTCCAGCATCTGCTTATGGACTTATGTTGCAACATGTATTTTTTAAAGGAATGATGCTTGGATAAGAGGACTAGTACCCAGTTTTAGTGCAGCTGCCAGCCTAACAGATAGGTTCAAATTCAGTCTCACTGAGGATCATCGGAATATTTATCTCCTTCAACTCCTTTTTATAGCAGATCTTGTAGGAGTAAGAATCTATCATTTCACTACTCTCTGTAGTGTCTCAGTGCCCTTCTCTCCTCATTTCCACTCCCAGATTCCCCTTCCAATAACATTCAGTGGGAACAAGTATGGATCTCTCTTATTGTTTGCAGAAGCATTTGGTTTACCAAGGCCAGCTCTCTTGAAAAAGGATCCTATTGTCACATATACAAAGAGCTTGTCCATCAAAACCAGGAAAGATTAGTTTTTCCTTTACGGGAATTAAAAGCAAAACAAGAGCCCTGCCTGTCCTTTCCCTGTCCAAGCTGTCAGACCCTTCCCAACACTTGCCATACTAGCAAGTTAATCCTATACAGCAGAACCAATGTTAAACTGATAGAGGAGAACCAAAGTGTATAGTTGCTACTGCAGGCACGCTTTGCATTTTGGGGGGTTAGGTCAGCCTTATTCTCTCTGAAATGTGATTGGACAGAAAATAGACATTCAATTTTGTAGTGTGCTGACCAAATACCCTTAGAAACGTGAGGGAGATTTGACTGAGCAAAGTGTGAAAGCTTTGGTCTTCATATATGGGTTTTTATAACTTTAGCTGTGCTCTCAATTGGGAGCTCTTAGCTCAGTGAAATCGATGAAGATTATTCAGATGAGGCCAGCTGGGACTCCTGCCATATAAAGCCAACTATATATTTAAATATGTGCTTCAGATATCCATGTCCCCAGGTATGGTGCATTACAAGGTACCAGCTACATTATTGGTAGCAGAGAACTTTTTTCCCAGTCAGCTATGGAAAAATTTACGTGGATTAGCTTTTTGAGAATGAGAAATTAAATATTAACAGAAAAACAAGTTTTTCCACTCTGGTGCTGTACTTACTGACAATGGGCTTGACACTTTTATCATAAAGAGTAAAGCCTCCTTCAGGATATAGACAGTCACTTATTACAAAGAGGTGATTAAGTGGCTGAGATAGTCCTGAGGCAGCACTTGGTTTAGGTTTTGTGTTCTTTTTAATCCCACAGCATGCTCTCTTGTAAGTGAAGTGGTAATTTCATATCGGCCAATCTGAGTCAACAATAAGTACTTTGACATCCCTATAAACAAATACTGTACACAGTGCTATTTTTATTTTTTGTTTTTTGATACTTAGCGGTTCAGATGGGTTCTTTGAAACACGGTTTCATATTAGTAGGAAAGCTCTGTTGCCTCTGCTACTGTCTGGCTTTAACTATTTACTTATTGCTTCTTGGAGGGGTCTGAGTATATGTCTGCTATTAGAGTTGAAAAGTAAGCGTGTTGACAGCATCAGACATAATTTTAACTGGAAAAATGTTCATCTTTTAGTTCAAGGAAAAGGTTTAGAAATAATATTGACTGTATAGAGACTACTAGGTGTTTCCTACTAAGAGAAGAGCCTGACTCAGAGCTCATGAAAGGAATGGCACTTCTCAGAATCCCAGAATCGTTTAGGTTGGATGGGACCTCTGGAGATCATCTCGTCCAACCTCCCTGTTCAAGCAGGGTCACCTAGAGCATATTGCCCAGGATCACATCCAGACAGGTTTTGAATATCTCCAGGGAAGGAGACTCCACCACCTCTCTGGGCAACCTGGTCCAATGCTCTGTCACCCTCACAGTGAAGAAGTTTTTTCTCAGGTTCAGATGGAACTGCCTGTGGTTCTCAAGTCCTAACAGAGAAAGGACAAAATTGCGTGTAAGAAGACGATATTCAGCAAGCAGAGATAGTATCTACTTTCTTCTTACCGGGGAAGAATACTTTAGGATGCAATATAATTATTTTACTGCATTTTCAAGCCTCTATCATGAATTCTAAAGCATAAATATGGTTGTCTGCTGAATTCTACAGGAGAGGTTATAAAAATCTATAGGAAGAAACAGTGTAGGTTCTTGTAGGTTCTTGTAAACAAACATCAATAGAAATGGATGTAATTGTTTAAATTACTCATCGTTACTACAATTTTCCATTAAACTGTCCACTTATCCTGTCACGTCATCTTGCGATCTACACCAGCATTAATAGTTGCTTATAGTTAAGGTGTAGGCAGTTATTATGGAAAGCCAAGAAATATTTTAAAGCTGTTCAACCTATTTGGTTCTTTTCTTTCCACTAGTGCAACTGTTAAACTAATACAGGTAGGACTATTCTATCATCTCATTTAATCTTTTTATTGCTTGCTTGTCAGCAAACCCCTATCATGGTTATCGATTTATTCATAGCACTTAAAAACCCCTGCTCTAGCCCTATGAATTCAAAGCTGGCATCTCTTCCTACTTCTGTTTTCTCTGTTAATAAAACCAGACATTTTCCATAAGCCTGCATAGAAGAAGCAGTTTTGTATATGAAGGTGTTTTTTTTAAGCAATTTTAAACATTCCAGATTTATGTAAATTGTTTTTAAATGATCCAGATTGACAGCATTGGAACCCAAAGTCACCTAAATCTGTACAGTCTAGCTATATACATGATGGAGTCAATAGTAATTTCTCCATGGTGTGCTAGTACTTTGTATCAATGTCACTTGGTAGGAGGTATCTTTCTGGAAGCACAATGGCCCTTCTTGAAGTGTCGGGTAGAAAGACAAATGCTAAAATTGCTCACAGGAGTTCCAATTAGAGCCAGCGCTGACGAGTTTCTTCGCCTGTGCAAGCTTCAGCTAAACAGCTAAGGCCCTAAATGGCACACAGGATTGCAGAAGTAATTAAGCATGTTGTTGTATACGGAAAATGGCTCCTTCTGTCTTCTGTTAACAATGTATGCACTGGGAGCATACAGAGAGATAAGGAGGCTTTTGCACTTTTCAGCTTACTGTGGAGACAGACCAAAGACCTTATAGGTGAAAGACACTGCATTCAGCTAGCAGTCCCTGGAACCATCTAACCCATGGGAAGAAGGAGCACACAAGAAAAACAAGTTAAAATGAGTGATTTACCTGACAGGATGTCAGGCAAATGCATCATAAGCACAGAGCCTACTTTAGCATATTGGCAGCTGCTCATTGCAAAGAGGTGATTAAGTGTCTGAGATGGTCCTGAGGCAGTGTATGGCTTAGGTTTTGTGTCTTTTTAATCCCACAGCATGTACTCTTGTAAGTTACGTACTCTCATTTGCAGGAGACAAATTTAGAATATTTGCTAAACGTCACAAAGCCTGCATGGATTTCCTGCATTATAACTGAAAGCTGACTAATATAAGAGCTAGTATAAAAATCAGATTGCCTTGCAAGTGCTAGCCAATATCTAATCACTTCATATTGTTTAATCATTTACAGAAAGATCTCATACAGGTAAACTAATTGATAAGACTAGCTCATTCAATTAAAGAAAATAATTGAGGCCGGTTTCTAAAGCCAGGTAGGTCAGGTCAAATACTTTGCTACTAAGCACACTGCTACTCCTATTTGTCATTAACTGTGTCAAACAGTGCTATAGTCAGCTTATTTTTCATAGAAAGCCAAATTTTTGATTCATTAGTTTGATATGTGCATTTTATATCTACTTACCTGGATAGGTAGGCCCTCTGTATCTCTTCTTTGACGCAACACTTCAGGAAACTGTGAAAAAACATTTGGTAGTTGTCGCTGCAGGAACCTATGTATCCAGAATTGAGTTCCCTACTTGCAGATGAATTCATTTTTATTTCTGTGCTTTACCTTTGACCTCAAGAACAGTGTGCTCTGTTTATGAGCAGAGATAAAGACAAGGCTGTCATCCCCACCCAAGACTTATATGTGCACACAGCTCATCCTGATAGGTACACAGCTGGACTAAATACCTTCACCTTAGGCATATATGTCTTATACTTAATCCGCTTTCCTGTCTGGACAAAGATATGCTTCCACCTTCCTATCTCCTGTCCCATAACAATCAGTGACATGGCCTGCATGAAGAGAGGTACATGAAGCAGATGTCTTGTCCAAGCTGTCATCCCTGATGGCTGACACTCCTGTCATCCCCTCCTCTAAGAGAAGATTCAGAAGAGGTGTAGAAGGAAGATGTTGGGGAATTTTATGGTGGATGGACAGACTCAGCTATATGTCCCTAGTGTTCAGCCTGGAAGTGTATCTCAGGTCCTGCGTCTGGCTGCTGTCCAGCTAGGTTCCAGCTAGGTGTGTACCATCCTCCCCATCCAGTTTATTTGGGAAGGAAAGTCAAGCATGGAGGCTGGAAGGGAACTGCAGTATATCATCATGGGATGAGACCTACAGGTATACTGCTGGGAACACCAAACCTCAGAGTGAGAAGCTTGCAGACAGGTAAGAGCTTGAAACCTGCAGCATGCCAGAAGCCCTTGGTACGAAGCTGAACTGAGTGACTTGACCTGACTGAACTCGAGTGACTTCAATGGATGAAACCCATTTCTCCCTCCCTTCCCCAGAAATAATTTGGCATCTTGCTTTTCTGAAGTACGCCAATGACACCTTGCTGCCTCAAAGGGTGTTACGTGGGCATGCTTATGTTTATAAATGAGGTGTGGCACAATTTTTAATGAAGAGTACATTTGCCAAAAAAAATTTTGGAAACAAAAACTGTTTGAAAAGGTTGACTGAAAGTAAAAAAATATATCTAGGAATATTGCAAAATGCCAAAAAAATTTGCTTTGACATTTTCAAGTAAAACATTTGGGCTTTTGTGTCAGGCAACTTTTTTCCTTAAAGAAACCACTAAACTGTAAATGAAAGAAGGAAGAATGCAGGACTTAAATGATTTCAAACTTATATGCAACAAAACAAAATATTTTAACTATGGGCTGAAAAATATGTTTTGAACTCATGAAAACTTAACAGGGAGGGGAGCTGTTTTTCCCTCCCCCCCTAAAATGAAGCTTCTGCTTTCATCATACCTAATTTTCTTTACTTATATTTTGTCAGGTATGTGAGCCATCAGACTGAAATATCCTATTATTTACTCACCTACGTTCATCAGGCACTTTGAAACAACCGGAATATAACTGCTGAATATCGTTCATATATTTTTAATCATTTTGTCCATTCCAATCTGAGATGACACTACCAGACACTGCGGTCACTCTCTATGAAAACAATTTACTTTTCTAATAACCTTTATTAGATACTCTAATAGTCAATGTAATCTGTACTCAATAATAGTCAAATAGTAAATTAAGATATTTGCTATTGAACTCAATAAAACAAATCTTATATTAATATTGTCTTTTTCACAAAAAATATAAAAAATATGAAGAAAGGTGTTGCAAAAATGGCAGACCTCTGAATATGGTTGTAAATGCTATAGCACTATCATATCAGAGTCCTCCATATACAGCTTTAAAGCCCATGGTAAGTCTATTATCTAATACAAAGACTTAGATGTAGAAAGAAATTCCCAACAGCCTAGTCATAAACAATGCACGGGTTTTAGCTCCAGGATCAAGATTTATTCATTTACGAATATAGTTCATAGTGCTTAATCCCAGCAATACCCTGCAGAAAACAGTGAGTGAAGGAGTCAGGTAAAAGACTTTGTGACCCACAGCTGCAAGGCAGAAAATATGCTATATCGGTGTTGAATGTAAGTTGAAGATGGGGCAGGGAGGTGATTACTGGGGCAGAGTGGGACTGGCTGCAGTACAGGGTGGAGGAACTCTACCTTAGCCTACTTTGAGGTGAGAGCTGCACATCTGAAAAGCCAGAGGCACACTTGAAAGACTGTCAAGTGACTGTTGAGTGCCTATATACTTCAAACTGTGGAATTTAGTTTGCCAGCTGGATCATCCGTTGACTTGAGCATATGTATGGAAAGCTGTGATGAATTTGTATCTGTTCATTCAATCTTAAAATTATTTAGTGCTCAGGAATCATTTCCTGTTGTTGCAGCCTGTGATGAAGAAGGCACCTTCATTCACACAAACATACACATTTTCATAGTCATATGACTGGTGTCCCTTTTGGCTGTTCTTTCAGAAAAATGTTAGAAAGAAATGCAATTTCTTTTCCTTTTTATAGGAAAAGAAAATTTTTCTTGAAATGTTATCTATCTAGTCAAATAAGAGTAGTTTATGTTCTATTGTGTTGGGAGCATTTAAGCACCTACGTCTTGATACTACTTAGCTTATCTAGACATGCGATGGATTCTCTCAGGTTGTGTTTCCTATGAGAATCGACTTTTTGGCATCTAAAATGAGACTGAGGTACAATTCAGTCACAAATTCTAAGTTGCAATCTGTGGGGCCCCTATTCAGGTGAACCCTAATGGATAAAGTCCTCTCTTGCTCCATTTGTGTTTTTTATCCAAAAATGCTCCCCAAGCCTCATTTTGGGTACCCTTTTCACTAGGATAAAGTTATGTGTCATTTTGCTGGGTCTTCTTTTGATGAAGCAACTGGCTTCAGCAGAATGAAGCTCCTGTCTCCCTTCCCCAATTAGTTTGTTGTTTGATGACTAGAACACCCTCCTCAGAAGGAGGAAACAGCGGTTTGAAACTCCTTTGCCTCTGGAATGAAGAGATCCAAGTATTTGCACTTCCTGAGAGCAGTAACCACCAGAGTCTTACACGAAAGGTGCTTTATTCTGGAATCATGTTTTAAAAATGAGTCCTGTACAATTCTTTCAAAAATGCTAGTATATCTCTGTGAGATCTGGTTTGAATATTTTAGAACAGCATCAGATGGCTTACCTGAAACAGAATGCAAAATATTGGCTGAAGTTCTTTGGTCTGGTTTACCCTGAAGATCAAACAAAGCAATCAGTGACCTCACTGAGAGTCAAACGCAGCAATCTAATGATACCAAGCAAAAGTACACAATTAAAATAACTTAATGCCTTTTTCATTATATTCCCATAGGCAATAAAAATGCTTTAAGAATTAACACATAACATGATCTTGACACACATGGGCAGGTCAAATTTTTGCACTGAAAAACCGTTCCCTTTTTTTAAAACAAAATAAAACAGAAAATCTCTTTATCTGCAGGATGAATGAGCCCCTTCAATACACTATAAATGTTACCCTGGCAGTGATCCAAGTGTTGTGATGTGGAGGGACTAAGTTGCTGAATATTTTCATTTGAAGCCTTTGTTAAAAAAAATGTTTTAATCTTGTCTTGACTCCTCTATAGTTTAAAGCCTGGTTTAACATTCCAGCCGGGCCACAATAAAGAGCATCATTGCTTGACATGCTTTTCCTACAGAGCCTGTCAGATGTGCTGCATTATCTCCACAATGCTGGCAGCAAGTACACAAGTAGCAAGCATGAATCAAATCAAAGATGCCCACAAACTCAGACTCCGAGCTTGAACGTTCCCAGACTCCAAGGGTATAGAGAGAGTGCCTGGTTATCAATAAGCCTAATCAATGGTAATCCTATCATTAGGGATCTGAATTCAAAACATGATGGCTTCCCACTGGATGGGGAATGACCCATGACCTTCTGTGTTCCTCTCCCACACTGGAGCTGCCAAATTAGGAAGTATTCAGCTTTATACTTTACCTCTAATGCCGAAAAAGACTCGATCCCGGAAGAATGGTGTCTCATCCTTGCTGACAAGCAAGGCTGCAAATCCCAATGCAGGGGATAAGCAGTGAAGGTAAGGGCTTGGCAGCTGCCGCAGCTCTTAACACCAGCCTCAGGCTCGCCGTCCAGCCTACTCTGCTCTGTTCGGCACCATCGTGGCGGTGTTGGCCACCTCCCTGAAACCTGTCCTCTCAGCTCTTCATGTGAGCTCTCCCTCATCTGTCTGAAATCAAGCTATCAAACACCTCCTATTTAAACTTTGAAACTATTCTGACTCATGATGAGTAAAATGCATTAGAGACTGATTGTACGAACAACCCACCCTGCAAGGCTGAGGAAAGCTGGGCAGAGAAGCTGCCTGTGTGCAGCCTTTGATGATGTGAATATAGGCATCTTCAGAGTTAAGAAAGATACCGATGGAAGAACTTTACCAAATTATTTTATTTCTTTCTTACTCCTGCTTCTAGTGTATAACATGTACTTTCCAAAGAAATCTGTTGTTTTCAAAAAAATGTTTTTGAAAACGTACCTTAATGCAAGTAACAGTATCCTTAATTTTTAAAGGGAATTTATTTCAGAAAAAGATACACTGAACAGTAAAACCAAGCAGTAAGAATAAGATTAAATGTATTTAGTGCAATTGGCTAATACTAGTAAATATGAGTTGTGTTTCCACATGTTTATCATGCAATAACAATTAATCTGAGTTCTCTAAGAGTGTTAGAACTTTTACTGTGGGAGACGCCATTATACGACATACAGATTAAGGAGCCTGGATGTGGTAGACGGTAACTGAAAATCCTAGTCTTTGTAAAGACTAGCTAAAATTGGGTTCAGTTGTGTGAACTTAGAAGGGATAAAACCTGCCCCTGAATTCAGAACACCACAGCATCAGTGACAGAAGAGGATCTTTCCTTTATCACTTCCTTACTCCATGTTGTCAAATATTTTACTTTTTACACTCACAAGAAGAAACCCTAACTAATTGAATGCTATTTGGGATTTTGCTGCTAGAATTGAATTTACCCAGAAGTATAAAAAGGTCTTATCTTCTAATGCCTTTTGATATTATTCTTCAAAAGCTAACTATCACTTCTGTAATGTTACGCTTTTTTTCTTTTAAACAAAGAACATATTGTATTGTGACCTCAAATACACAGGCATAAATCTGACAAGATTGTAGAGGATAGCAGATTTTTTTGCCAGAAATCAGAAACATGCCAAGTTCAGGTAGCCCTTAATGTCAGGTCTGGGATTTTATAGAGAGTTAAAAAATACAATAGGTAATACTTTATTTTCAAAACATTTCAGCAATATGTATGTCTTTTTTTGGTTAAGTATTTGAAACATAACACACAAAAATTATGGCCCTGTGTTTAAGTTTGAGTAAACTAAAAAAAATCTTCTATTGTATGAAAAGATTTTGTGATTAATAATGAAGAAAAACAATTTCTTGTCTGTATGGAAGAGTTTAAGGATTAAACTTTAAATTTTAGTAGGTTTATTTTGTGGCTGATTCTTGGAAAAAAAGTTAATTCAGACACTTCACTAGGAGGAAAAGAAAACATCCTACACTGGCAGGGAGAATAAATGGGCCCGTGTAATAGGGAATTTCTAACTCTAATTTTTGATCTCCTTAATTGTTTAATTATATTTGATAATAATAATGAAATGCAACATTACAAAAACACAATAGAAGACCATCATCAAAATGGAGGAAGATACAAGACAATCTCCAACAAGACGCAATTAAGAACGGTGCTAGCAAACGTGTATGTAACTTTTCTTCTTCTCTGTGAGCAGGGCAACAAATTCTATCTTTGTAAAAATTATTAATTTTAAATTAAAACAATATTGTGGTAAAATTAGATTAATTTGTGGCTGAAGCTCCTTATTTCTTTTAACACTGTAATTGTCAGTTTCCAACTTCTAAATGATTTTAATTCTTGTCTTCAGGAACTCTGCATTTCAAATAAATAACTTCTAAATGCCAAATTTTATAGGAAGGAGATATTCTGCTAAGAGAATGATGTCAACATGAATAGAGCAGGACAACAGAAAACTCAAATGAAAAACATAAGACATAAACAATAGCAGAGGGATTTGGGAACATATTTGTGAGTGTTGCCAGCCTGATTCATTTACTTCATCCTGAAGGAAAACCATGGCTGATCCATTGAAAATAGACGCAAAAATTTGCTTTAAGTCCAAATTCTTATCCTAACTTCATGTCGACTGACAAAGAAGATAAAGAATGGCAGTTCTGCTTTCTCCTAACTGTGAAATTTCTAACAGACTTCATTTGAAAAATATTTTGCAGAATTAAAAATAGGGTTATCTCTTCCCTTCAGGTGCTTGCTTGCTCTTTGTCCACTCACTGCTACGGTTTTGCTATAGCCCGGTCCCGTGACATCTGCACACACCAGCCATGAAGTGAAAGTCCTATTTCCCTTTCCTCTCCTGCCAATTCTGAAAGCAAGGGAGTTGGACCATGAACCACACTCACTTCTTCTATATCAGTATGCCTCTGCTGAGTATTCATATAGCCAATGCTTCATTTCTCTCTTCCAGCCTGGGCAGAAAAAGGAAATCAGTCCAGCAAAGCCTGCTCTCCTTCCCAAGCAAACACCGGCAGGGTGACTGATAACTAGGTCCTTAAATTATTTATATTGAGCCAGCATTAGAGGACTCCAACATGTCCTCTTAATCACCTAGGGTGGCAGTGTGGGATGTCCAATCAATATTCCAGCTCAAAATGGTATTAGTTAATTGTAACCAAAAGTTATTACATTTTTACCTGACTATAAAATACAGATAATGCATCTGCCCTCATGGATGGCATCTCTAACAATTGTCATTGAGCAATAATCCTTTACTGAAAAGTCTGGTTGCAGTTTAATGAAACCTGTGTAAAATTTTAAACCCGTAATTATTTTAATCTTGCTTCCCTGGCAGATTAATGAGGAGCATTTAACATCCTTTCTCACTGATCTCTTTTAATTTATTCCTGCAATATTTATTCTCATTCTGTTTTAAGACTGGCCAGAAATGATATTGGATTAACTCAGCAGATATGGGAGAAATCAGGTAACTGCTTTGATTCTTTTGATGTTGTGTTAAATTGCCTAATAACTGGCAGTGACCAGATGATACTTTGTTTTTAAAGCACTCATAAACTGGCAACTTCCATTTGTCTTATATAATTGAATCAATTTTTTTAGTCACAATCCACTTATGCAGGAGAACCTTACCGGTAGACAAAGGTACAAGCCTCCACAGTCTGAGAAGAATTTTCAGATAAGGGCCTTCAGCTCTGTTAGCTAATAAACTTCCTTTTTTGCATGAACTCCATCCTTTCTCTGCAATTTGGTGGGGGCTAAAATTTCCAGAATAGGCCATTAGAAGCCATCAGCAAGGCTGTATTTTTAAAAGTGAAAATATGACCAGAAATGTCACAAAAGAAGCTCCTGGGTACAAACGGCTTGGAAAAAATTGGCCTTAATCTTAAAAGAGTTAAATAACTCCCAATAAAAGTCGTATTTTGTAATTTTAATGGGCTTTAACATATTTCAGGCTTTCTTTGGGAGTCTCACCATAGAACAAGGAGAGGAGAAATTTGGAATCCCCTAACATAAGGAAACTCTCACAAAAGTGGGACCCAAGGCATGAGCAAAAGGCAACATTAATGGGCCCACCTGTATTTTGAGGTGTTTCATAATGGCCGCTTGTGCGAGAAGCAAAGAATTCAGATGCAAGATAGAAATCTATTGTGGGAGGGCAACAGAGCTCACCTGGCCCCGTAAAAACTTATTTCATATGGGCCACTTTGTGGGCAGGCATAGAGCCAGCATATAGCCCAGACTAATTTTATTGACAAGATCACTTTATCTACATAGATGTGTGCATTTGTTTTGCACCTACATTTGTCAATCTTTCTGTTTTTCTGACGGTAACTGTAACTTTTGAACCTGTTGACCAATCTCAGTCAGAGAGAAAAGAGTCTCACTAATAAAATTCTGCAAGTTTACTAAAAAGGTATTACTGTCCAGAAGAAAAACAACTCTTTAGCAAGTTCCATTAAGGAACGGGCTTGAGATGAGCTCAAGGCCATGGGGGAGAGAAAGTCTAAATGTCTGAAATGCAAGAAAAATTTGTAAATGGGGCTTGCACTTTACTAGACACCAGAGAATCCAATCATGAGGCACAAATCCATAGGCAACCAGATTTCATTCGTTCCACTGCACAGGGAGCTCCTTGTTTGTACTAAAGCAAGGATGACTTTCAATGCAGTTTCACTTTCCACCAATATTCTTTATTTATACTGCACTATAAATGTGAATGGCATTTTGCCTTTCCTCCAGCGTTTCTGTCTTGAAGAACTTAGTCTACAGGCCAAAATGTTGTCCTCAGATTCACTCGCTCCAGGAATGGTTCACTGTTAACCTGCTACATGAAGTAAGTCTCTCCATTGAAGTCAGTTAGAATACGCGCCTCTCCCTGCTGTGCCGTGATGAGAACTCGTAAGAGGGACTGATGTGAAGAGAAGTCTCATGCTCTGATCTCTGGCCTTTGCCCAGGGGGCCTGTGAAACAGTTAAGTCAAAATGATGAATATATTTGACTTACAAGCAACTTATCTGCCATGATATTTGGATTCCTTATTAAATGAAGCACATTGTTAAATATTTATTGGCAGAACGTTAAACCTATTACCACTTCTTTCACAGAGGTAAAAAAGCCTTTTGTCAAGAGAGGAACATATTTATTCTTAGACTGATAAACTCAAATTTTAGGAGAAGCGTGACGTAGCCCCACATACTGACCTTGAACGCTACCTCTCTATGCAGGAGTCAATCCTGTCTGATGCTCAGTGCCTTTAAACCACTCCAGAAGTTGAAGGCAAGTGTCATTTTGCCTGATGCTCAGAACCATCCTGAATGCAGGTTTTCTCAACTTTTTTGATTAAAAGTAAATAGAATTACTGATTGGGCATTATGTAGTTTCTTACCTAGGTTATACAAAGGTTTGGTTAATTTGCAAAAGAAATGAAACAAGTGCAGCTGACATAGCAGCAGTTCTCTGCTGTAATAAGAATCTGCAATATTATTATAAATACAACAGTATATTAATGAGTGCCTTTACGACATTCATTTCGTTGATCCATCTTTACACAGGTATTTCCACTGCTAGTTTGATACCGAAAGTAAATCTTTCCATGCCACTTACATCTTTTCTTCCTACGAACTACGTTCCTGTTTGTTTTTGCAGACACAGGGACTGATTCTTATTCATGAAGAAGAAAGTTTCTTCACACTGTTGTGTCACTTAAAACCGTTCCAAGGCCCTTTTATATGGAAAAGAGTCTATACAGTATTACTAAGAATTCCAGCCGTAGCATTGAAGTACTGGGAGCCCTAGCATGGAATATTTAAATATGTTCTAAATATATTACTACTGGGTTCCAATAATGAGTATGAGAAGCATAGTGTAGGCAGATCAGATTACTCTTAATGCGTCTTAAACTTACCGAGATAAAAATGATCTTCTCTCAGAACTAACTCATTAGCTTAACTGGCATAAAAGGTAAAGTACGCTATGTACCTAGACTTTTCAGACATAATACTGTGCCCAGGCTAGGAAAAATGTGTGTTCTTTATCCTAGGTTAAAAAAAAAAAAAAAAAAAAAAAAAGCAGAATCCTAGTGAAGATCTATTTTACACCTTTAAACAAACTGAGAAGAACTTTAGGTAAGAGTTTAGGGATTATCTTGATTTACCAGAATGTAGTTAAAATCTACCTTCTGTCTTCACTCTATGCTAATTACTATAGTCTTAACCAATGTATGATAAAAATGCAGCTTTTATGCCTAATAGCCACAAGGCCTCAGAAAATAATAACTGGAAGTGCAGTTGCATTTTTGTATGAACAGGAATAAAGTTTTTAGAAGAATTTGGTGGTTTAACATCTTAAATCCAACTTTCAGCTATCATTCCAGTGTAACCTTTAGTAAAATAAGCATCTATGCATCTATGTTAATGGACTTAAAGTAAGTTATTGAGATTTGAGTTTTAGCAGGACTCACACAGGACACCAGCAAAGGCTTATGTCCCCTCTGACATGGGGAAAGAAGCTCCTAAGTCATTTGGCAAAAATAAAGGTGTTAACTGATACATATAGCCGTATATGCCTGTAAGGAAAAGGTAAAGAGAGGAGAAAAAGTCATTTTCTTCCATTTAGGATTTCCTAATATTTAATATTTTCATATTCTCCTCGTTTCTCAAAAAAGGAAGAGGCAAGGCTGGTATTACTTCCTTTGCACTTACAGCTAGCCTTATAACAAAACAGCTTTCCATTAATGTTTTCCTAGCGTTTACTTCAGTTGATTGTCTAGGCTCTTTCTACAGCAATGAAGGTAGGTAGTTTCTCCAGAAAGTCCTCCTTCCTACCTGTATTGGCCCTTTTGAGCCTGTATGAACTGATCTCTGGGGTTCCTTAGCTTTCTTCAGTGAATTCAGAGGAAGACCAAGCAGCAAACTTTGACTAAATATTTAAATGGTCAGTTAAGTGAGGCAAAACCACAGATGCAATACAAGAACGTGAAGAGCAGAGGGGAAGAAGAATCACTGACATAATAGCTCTATAGAGATACTCCCTGGGAAAAGCAAAGGGGCTTCTCTATTAAGAGAAAAAGCATCTTCTTCTTCCCCCCATTGCAAGGGGAAAAAATACACCGTTTTTGACTTATCTTGAGGAATCATTTTTTTAAAGTAGTTTTAAAAGACTTATTTTGAGATTAATCCAAGAGGATTGCCTCAGTAAAATTAGATCATTATTCTCTTATTTTGACCTTTAAAATGTTTTACTAAGCTTTTATATACACATAAAGACAATGAACTCTGTTACAAAAAGAATCTTTTGAAATGCAAAACTGGAACATAGCTAGGTATTTCTGACCACCTCAAAAGTGTTTTTCTCTTTTTATTTTCCCGAAACAAAGTGTGGTAAAGAATCTACATTTGTAAACATTGTACATTAAGCCAAATAAACGTTTTTCTATTAGGAGCTGTTTTGCTTCTAACTAGAGAGACCTGCAAGGTAGTTGGGCACGGGCAGTTGAGAGGAAAGACGTAGGTTAGCCTGTGACACTTGCTTAGCTGATTCTACAAGCTAATGCAGAGGACAATACTACATCAAAATCGAAAGGTCTGCTGTTTCTTGAAAAGAGCAGGTATTCAGGGAAAGTATTGCATCTCCTCCCAGGAAATCCTCAGGTGCTGCCACTTTGAGAATATGGAAGGTAGAAACGCAAGAGAAAAAGTTTTCAAAGCAAACTGGAAATGAGTGTCAAGTCCCTGAGAAATGTACTGTCGGTGGCATCCGAGAGCCCTGGCAGGCTCGGTGAGCTGTAAAAAAATGATGCTTCAGAGAGAGTGCTGCCCCAGCCTCCAGTTCAAAAATACAGCAAAGAAATGAGGGACTCAGGCCAGAGGTCTGGAAGGATACAATATAAAGTGGAGCAATAACTTGTCCGAGCACGGACCAGCCCTAAAAATTAAGAAAGCTAAGGTTTTACATAATTAAAGGCGTGGCTGCTCCGGAAAAGTACATGAGCCCAAGGGGATTAAGACTGGCCTAGACCAAAAAGGGTTACTTGGTGATAAATAACTCTTAGAAATGGTAATTATGTTATGCCCTAATGTTATTTACTGTCTAATATTGTTCACTGTGACTCCTTTAATTAATCTACCTGACATTCTCATTAACTCCTTTCTTTTATCCTTTGCTGAGATTAAAGGTGCTTTTTATCTTACTGCTTTTATGTTCATTCTTGGGTGAATCCACTATGAAAATGGATGCCCGCATGCATCTTGAGTACCTATGGCACTCACTTGCAGGAGTCACAGCATGCTTATTGCCACTTCTAACAGTATTAAAAGTTCTTGACTGATCACTTTCTGATTGGTTTACCTGAAACAGGAAAGGAGTTTCTAAAATATAACATTTCCCAATTTACAGAATCCCTCAGAGCATGCTTTTAGAGTCGTTCTTACACTAATATAAGAACCTTGGACCTTCTTCAAATAAAGCCTTCTCATTGGCCTCTTAGTCACTAGGAGAAGCTATCTAGATAACTTACCCAGTAACTTTCCTTTGCTAGTTTGCCCAAAAACTCACAAACACCCACGTCATTATTTCCCAAGACTAGTTTTACTCTCCTAGGATATCTTTGAACTACTTTCAATTATTCTGACTGGTCAAGCTCTCTACTGAAAACGCTCCAGTTCCCTGAAGCAAATCCTCCTGATGACTTAAGCAAGAAATAAATGTAATTATCTCACCTTATGGTAAACTGCCCATGATCAGCTCTATGCTGCAAAGCATCTTCTTATGGCCCTTTATAATTGTGGTAGCTGGTTCGCCAGTAGCATTTTATCCTCAAACATGTACTCCAGGGCAGATTGAACAAACAACTTGTTTGCAAACAGTTTAATGAGGAATAACTATGGCACACACAACTGTTTCATTTCCCTCTGCAGACCCAAACAAGCTCACTTCCCATTTTCTCTATGCAGATGGCACCAGCAGGTTCCTCTTTGGAGGCCTTTCAGTGAGTGACCCTGCACCAAGAGAAACTCTCTTCTCACTGATTTGCATCTGCCTGCAAGTGCTTCATAAGAGCGGGACAACAGCCATGTCCAGCACTGTCCATGCCACTGGAGATGCTCTCATCCACCTTCAATCTCTTCTCTACATGTGTTACTTGAAAATTTCCTTTACTTTACAACATAAGATCCTAGGACTGTTTACAAGGGCCTGTTGGCACTCAGCACCCTCCAGAGCTTAGCACTAAGCTCTCAGTAGCTGATACAAGCACCATGCCTGTTTCCACCTGTCACAATCCCTCTTTCTGTAGTCTAAGAAAATATGTTTGGTTCCATCATCATTAGAATAACTGAAGCCTTTTCTCATGTAGTTTAATTGTCATTTTCCTCCTCTTCACTTGCTATTTTAAAACACATATAATGAAACTGCCTCAGTGGTTTCTCCACGAAATGTGTCAGTGAGCTAGATTGCTGCTCCTACTGTTGCCTGGCTTTCTGACCAACGCTATCTCGTGCTTTGACTTGTAAGCTCTTGGCAGGGAAGTCTTTTTGCTCTAAGTTAATACAGCCCTGGGTGCAAAGGGAGATCTTGCCCAGGGGTAGAATGGTTAGACCTGTGTTTTGTAGAAGTACCACTGATACTAAGAACAAGAAGAATAAAACTTCTTCAGCCACACTTGGGGAGTGAGAGTATGGGCAAAGGATAAATGTCATTGCATTTCTAATGGAAAAGTTGGATGTTTTTAGAGGTTTCAGTGAAAAAAATCACCTAAATGGCAATATTTCATTCTTCACACGATATCTCTTTTACTAGAAAATATTGAAAATTCAAATTTAGTCCAAATTTATATTTTGTGATAATTTTTACCATTTCTATCCGGTTTATACGGTGACTCTCCGCTTAGTCTGAATTCTGTAACACACACCAGTGATAGCTCAGTTACTATTATGTTATCAAATTGTTGAACTAAAACACGAAAAGGATCCAGAATTTTGAGATAAAGCTGCATCTAATTGAAAATGTGTAGTGAACGTCACCTTTACAGCATATTTTGGGATCATCATCCCCTTGGGCACTTAGTCATCTACCGCTACACGTATTTAAAACATAGTTATACTAGGCCTAGCACAGTTTCTCACTAAATTGATGATCTCTGCTCTGAGGCCGACTGATATGAATACCAATTAAAGATGGGGCCTGGTTGGGAGATACTCATCAAACATATGTCCTGTCAATTTGATCGATCTCCGCTATTAGCATGTAATGATGAGACTCAGCAAAGCACAGGCAGCAGCTCACAGCCTGATTCATTTGATGTTACCGGGTAGTAAATAAGCTATGTTAACTAGAGTAAATTTTGGGGGGATAAAAGTGCAAATTAAGAGGTACTGTAGTGTTAAAATAGAGAAGGAACAAATGGAATAAATGCCTGGCTGCCAGAGTTAGAATTCTGGTCCTTAGCTTAGGAAATATTGGAAATGCAATAGTTATAATATATTTTATTGCTTATACTAACTGCCGCTGTGTAAGATGGCTTGTGACAAGGTAAAGGTGAAAAATATTGCAGGCATCTGAGTAGCTGAGTTATATTCCATTGATGTTTACTTATGCTTCCATAAAGCATTAGAGTAAAGCATGAATGACTTTCCTCCAGTTTAGAAATGGGAACTAAAAGGGTAATCCTGAAGGGTTCTTTGAGCTATTTTACTGAAGTATCCTGTTTTCTCTTGATACCAACTTCATTTGCCTACTTCTTGCCATTCTTTTACTACTACTGATACTTGAATCTCAGTTACAAGCAGCAGGATTAATGTGTAACGAGGAACAGTTTCACTGAATGCTGCTAATCATTACCATTTTGCTAAAAAGCTAGCCATTCTCACCAAAAGTGAGAAGTACCTCTATGCGAGTGTGTAGCAGTGTAGCTACAACTTATGAAATAATTAAGAGAGTAAAAAATTATTAATAATCTTTTATTGTGCTAGTTGCTGTACTGCACTTCACTCAGCGGCATCGGCAAATTAGTGTTATACAAGCTAATGTTCTCGTGGGCTATAGCCAAGATGTTTCCCATTTTCTGTTTTGTTCCCTTGGAAAGAATAAATAACATTACTCTTATTTTTAGCCTTTCATCCCACTGCTGCTCTACATCACTTGGAGACTTCATCAATTTTTGTAACACTAGTCATTATCTTTACTAACTGAAGCATTTTAGAAGTTAACATAGCCAGATATTGTAAACCGCTACAGTTCTGCGAAGTAGAATTAAAAATTGGCCTAATTCATGGTTACACGTCTTCCTGGGGCCATAGATGCTTGTCTTAGTTTCTCTGCTTTATATACAGGAGATTAAAGACACTATGCCAGACAGAAAACAGCAGTTGTAACAAGCCCAGGCAGAAAGGATGAGGGACGTTACAAGCCTAGGCAAACCCTCAGCCCCTATGGGCATCGATTCAGCTTGGGCAGAGACCAAGATGTATGGCACACTCTCTGGGCAGAATTCATACTACTCGCTTTAGCCACCTAAAATTTCTTCATCCAGCCTAAGTTTGTCATCCATGTTTCTACTAAAGTTGGTAGAGAGGAACAGGCATCCACAGGACGTGATTCACCACTTTCCAAGGCACAGGGAAAAAACCAAAAGGGCACTTTTGCAGCATTATTCCTTCCATTTGTTTTTCTCCTTTGAAGAAAGAGTGATCCTGAGCAGCTACCTATCTAAAAAAAAGGTATCTATTCTCATTTATGGTTAGATGAAATGAGTACCACTACAGGTGCATCATTTTAAGGTGAAAAGGGAAGCTTGTAAGATGGGCAGAGAGATGAGACTCTCTGGTGTTCCTCTTATTTTTTCCTATAGCCAGCAGTCATTTACATGTAACTAATATATTGGTCTTTGTGCAGTTTAGGAATACCTTAAATATCAAAGGTAATGTAATTCGAAGAGTCCTTTTGAATAACTGTGCTCCTTTTACAAAGTTTCTCAGTAAATCAATTTGCAATGAACACCTTACAGAGGGAATTCAGACAAGTCAGGGGATTGTCGCATATGCGTATTGACATTAAGAAAACAACAGAAAGAGCTTGCTAATTAATCCTGGTGCACAATTTTAAGTCAGAGTATATGTTCTTGACACACCTGATCAGAGACATTGTATTCTGAAGTTAACACTAGATTCAATAATATGACGATTTGCAATAAGTGTTTGGGTTTCAAATATATGATCCAAGCCCCTAGACTTTGAGGGTCCCCCCATGAACACAAGAAAGGAAAATTAGAGGTTGCAGTACATTTTCCGTGCAGCCTCTTCACTCAGTCAGGGGCTCTCTGGCAGGTCTGTATTGAGAGGATTGAGAGGGGATCTCATCAACGTGTACAAGTATCTGAAGGGGGAGTGTCAAGAGGATGAGGCCAGCCTCTTCTCCGTGGTGCCCAGCAACAGGACCAGAGGCAATGGGCAGAAACTGAACCACAGGAAGTTCCACCTAAACCTGAGGAAAAACTTCTTGACTGTGAGGGTGACTGGGCATTGGACCAGGTTGCCCAGAGAGGTAGTGGAGTCTCCTTCCCTGGAGATCTTCAAAACCCGTCTGGATGTGATCCTGGGCAATGTACTCTAGGTGACCCTGCCTGAGCAGGGAGGTTGGACTAGATGATCTCCAGAGGTCCCATCCAACCTAAACGATTCTGTGATTCTGTGAGAAGGGGCAAATTCTGTGTTAACCTTCTTTTTCCCACCTATACCTTCTCATTGCAAAAAAAAAAAAAAAAAAAAAAAAAAAAAGGGTTGGATAAGAAAGAAAGATGAAATCTGAAAAATCACCAAAGCTCAAGTAATAGGTAAAATAATTGTTTGAACTCATATTCACACTCGCAATGCATGTTCACTGCAAATGACAATGCTTGTCGTTCCCCTCCCCCTCCAATGTTCTTCGATGAAATTGGGTTCTCTTTGTTGGAAATTGAACGCTAGAAGATATTTGTCTTTAGTAGTGAAAGCATAGTTTTAAAAAATATAATTAATATGTAAAAACTGACCAGTTTCTTTCTTTCATTCATGGGAAATGTCAGCTTAAATAATACATTGGAAAAAAATCCTTTTTTGATTCTTCCTCAACTTTCCCATGAAAAATAAATGGTATTTTCCTTCAACTCTACTGGCAACAGAAATGTCGACATAGAAAGCCTTCAGGCATCAGACTGGGTTTCTCTTCAAAAGCACAAGGTTAATGAGCATTTTGAGAATCATCAGGAACTCACAAGTCTTGGAGAACCTCAGATCCATCTGCTCGGCTATTTACTTGATGACTCACAGGAGGGTGAAAGGTTGAATTACCAGCTCCTTTGTTCAAGACAATAGATAACACTTTCTAAGTTTTCCTGTATCAAAATGATCAATTCCTCCTACAACCAGACTCTGCATCTAGCTTTCAAGACATGAGAAATTCCCCAAAGGATGAGGACGCAATCTGAATTTGTGGAAGGCTTCACTTACCTACAGGTCAGAAATGTTTTTGTTGGTAGTAAATAAACCAGATATTAGACTTGAGAGACTTTGAAAATGTGTCTTCAAAGAACTTGCGTTGAAAAATTATTCCCAAACAATACTGCCTTGTTACAAAAGAGGCAATAACTCTTTTTTTCTTCCTTTATTCAGAACTATTATTTGCTCTTCATAAGTTTATTTAAAAAATTATGATACTTATGCTTCTCCATGCTCATGGCTAAAGGCAGCCTTTTGGGAAGGAAATGGTAAATTAACTGATCTTCATAATATCCTGCAAGGTAAGACGCTCTCGCTTTGCCTGTTTTGTAGCTGTAGAAACATTTTTCATAACTATGTTCACACTAAAAAGTATTATATATCATAAATAGTACCACATTTGAACAGTTACAGAAGTAGTAGCTGTAAATGTAGCAAAAGATATGATCCATGCTGAGTAAAAGTGTCACTATCTACTTTAGAGTGGTTGAGCGGTTTGTCTAACACTACACAGTCAATGCTAAAGCTTGGATCAGAATTTGAGAGTTTTATTGAAACTTTAGTGAATACTTGGATTAATGAATTTTAATTCTGCTGGCAAGATATGCAACTGTTTAACAAATAGCTTAAATTCTGACTTTTAAAATGTGTTATTCATATTTTTCCTCTCTTTTTGTATGTAGATACAATATTGTATATACAATAAAAATTTAGTAATATTGCCAAGTGTCCTATTTGGCTATAATTAGATCACAGTTAGATTTTAACGACAGTTTTGTATTCCCTTTTTATCTGTGCTGTATTTTTGAGTCATAGCCTTTTAAATAAAAATCTCAATCTTTTGTCTTAAATTGCAGGGTAAAGCTACTGCGCTAATCAATTATTTAACATTTGTGATCATCAGGCAAATTGTTTTTCTTACACTGATTCTTATCAGGATCATTGTTCTGTATGCGTACTTGATTATTATCAACCTTCAGGACTTGTCTGTGCAGAGACTGCAATGATATACTGCAAATCCTTAGCAGGCTGCAGTAACAAAGACTTACATGAAAGCTCTAAGCACTGCTGGAACACCACTCTATGCAAGAGAAACCAGCTAAAATATCACAGTAAGATTTCTTCATGTAGTCTTAAATGCTCGAGAGACTTGGGAGACGATCTTATGTGTCTGCACGAACTGGCACAGTGAAAATCTCAGCAAATAGTAATTTTCTAGATTTACTGCATGACAGGAACATCAGGTGGTAAGTTAAATAATGCAAGGCACAGAAATTGAGTAAAAATCTTCCTGTGAGCCTGCTCATCACAGAAATGTGAGCAGCTGCTTCCCACTGCAATTCTTATTTGCTTCTAAGCCTCCCCAGCTGGGATAAGTGAAAGCCTTATCACGGTCATTGACAATCTGACAGCATCTGAGATGCAGGATGAGTCAGTCCCCTGTACGGCAGGGAGGAACAGAAACTTCCTTTGGAGGTATTGACAGCAGGCAGCATGTTTCTCACTTTAATTTCCCATTACAGTGTACTGTGACTGCTGACAGAGAGTGCTTTACATCGACACAGAGAATGAGGCAGGATCACGTCGGTATCTATCTCTTGCGTTCTTCAGTGAGGGTTAACGTATAACATCTGAGCCTGTGAGCCTTCTTACGGCACAGTGGCTTTTCAAAAGACAGGCAAAGGGATCATCCTAAAAGATAAATGACTGAATAGCCCGAGACTGACACTGTCAAAGCCCGTGGTGACATTTCCATGCTCCGCAGCATAAGTAATGCTGTGAATATATGGGAAGACAGACACCAGTCCGGATGCCTCGAGGGCCAGATTTGCAAGTGCTGAGCACCTTCAGTTGGGGCCAGATTTTTAAACTTGATCAGCTCACAGTGAGACACTTTGGCACAGATGAGCAAGTTCAATATGATCACTCATACCAGTAAGGTAATTCACTTTGGGTGCTAAATTCTTCTGAAAGCAGGATGTTTACAGTGTGCAGGAATGGTTTTAAAAACACTTTTATGGCAGACTAAATAATTCCAAGTGTAGACAGAGGAACAGCTTACAATGGAGAAAAGAAAGATAGTTTTACAGCTACAATTCATCTTTCAGTATTTGTTTGTATATTAACTCCAAGACAGCAATGAGGGGAAAAAAACAAACAAGCAAACAAGGGAAAAAAAGGGAGACATACAGTAAGCAGAAGAGCAGTTTCTGTATGACAGATAGTCAGACATAGCTACTTCTTCTAAAGGTGGATGAAGAGTATAAATGAGATGTTAAAAATTCCATGAAAAGACCAAGTCAGCAGCCTAGCAGCCAACTCTGTAAAGATGCTCGGTGATATGCCTGGTACATAATCAATAGAGATTTCTTAAGGCCCATTCTCAGCAGTTACTGAATGCCTCTGTAATCACAGTTCAAACAAAGCTCTCCCTCAGACCTTACTGGATGTACTCAGCATCTAACAGGATGGATTCCTACATATATAGGAGATGTAAATACACTAGCATACAAATGGGCAGCTGATCCCTTTTTAATTTATGGGAGTAACTGAAATCCCTTGGTGTTCAAGTGCAGGAATGGTCCCAAAGAAAGAAATATTTTTTAAATGATACCAAGTGGAATGGTATATGCAGCTGAACAAAATCATCCAGATATTTTCACACGAATATCCACGGCTGATAGGCTCCTGTGGCATGAGATATACACACACCCGTGTGTGCATGCGTGTATGTGCATGCACGCAGAAGAGAATGTCCAGTAGTTTTATATTAGAGAATATTTAAGCAGGAGACATGAGTAACAGGTATTATGACTAATAAACTAATCAGTGTCGATCAGTATTTTTCAAATAAAATATTGAATTTCTTGAATAGTCATAACCTGATAAAGCGTCTTGTCAAAGGCACTGAGTAAAGTATCAGATTTTTTTTTTCCCCTGGTAATATCACTATAATTTATGGTCCCATAACAAAAAGTTAGAAGCCTGCTCATCAGGCAGATTGCGTCTGGGTGAGATTTTATGCTAATAAGTTAGAATTCTAACTTTGATTTACTTGACTGATAATATGAAAAGAGTAACAATGAAAGAGAAATACATTTTTAATATACTGCTCTGCAGTCTCTGCAGTAAAACAGCAGATGAACTATGAAATTTATTTTGTAGATTTCATTAGAATTGTATTAAAATGAATGAAAGATTATTACCCATATAGGTAAAATAAAAAAGGATCTGTCTATTGTGACAATTACAATTTTTTTTAGATCCTTTGGGGTTGGCGTTTGTTGGTAGATTGGAAAAGCTGGCTTGACTTAGACTCAAACTACAGTAGATGCAATAATTTATAGCATCTGAATGGTAAAACAGTATTCTAGTATTTAAATTAGCCTTTAATAGATGACATGAATCATTTTCATACTCATGCTTTTGCACATCATACTGCACTGCTAGAAATACAGTGTTCTTGGTGACATTGTTTAAGGTCTAATCTTATACTGCTGCTTCAATAAGTTTCCAAGGGCTGCAGAAAGTGAGATGGGGTACACTGAACAAACTAATGCAAAAAGCTTACTACAAATAAAGCATTGCTCAGCTGCTTAGATAACTCTTCTGGAGAAAGAAGACAATTTTGAGTTACATTTCTATCACAACAGCAGTATTTCAAAAATTATTTTTAATCAAAAGTAAGAGAGGAGACAGACAAATTGTATCCAAAACCAAGGTTGTGACTTCTTGCAAAACAGTAACTTTGCACAATTACTGTTTGTAATGTGATAAAGTATAATGTAAATTTAATGGCTTTCAAGACACAAGCTATTAAATGACACACAAATCTGGTAAATCCATTTGAAAAGCTTGTTGCTAGGTTCCTAGATCTTACTACACATTCAAAAACTGCAAGTTTAATTTCCAACACCCCCAATTGGGATTCAGAACTTGGCAAAAACAATGACTTTCTTTAAGTTTTTACATACCAGTCAGGAGAGTCGCTATTCCAGGAGATTGCCAATATATACAGAGACAAATACATGTGAGCAGGGAAAGCCACATGGAGGGCAGCATGAAAGGCTCCCTCATCTCTCTTAACCTCCTGCACCTCGATCTGCAGCCAGCCCAGCTGCCATGGCTTTAAGCTGGACTGCAAGCTCGGCTTGAAGTCAATCCCCAGCCATTGGCTGAACCAAGACTGAACTGAAGGAGGATAAAAAATACATACAGTATGTAGGAAAAAAATGTTAAACCTTTCTTTACTAAGGAGCAATGAAAAACGCCCAGTAGACAATAGTACCAGTAGACCAAGTGATCCATAAATATGTTTCAGTTCCACAGTGAAAATGGAATAAACTACAGAATATTTTATCATTCTGCAAAATGCAAACTGACTACCTACTAGTTGCAACAAAACAGCCACAGAGTACCTGTCTATCCAGCTTTATTCCTATTTAGTTATCTCACAACTGTCATGGACAAAATACTAAGTCCCCTCAGTACCAGCCAGTAAATTGTTCTCAGCCTACTCAGCTGAAATGTGTGTGAATTTTTAAGAGTTTGGCCTTGAGGTATTCACTGACGACAATTCAGGAGCTGTAATTAAAACCCATGAAAGAGTCATTTGTCGTTTCATGAGAAACCACAAAGATAGCAGTTATCTTGGCTTACATGACAGAGGTGCATCTCTTATCATGCAGTTTATTTTACACAGATACATGGTATGAACTAGCAGAGCAGAGGCAACCCCCTCCTCTCCCATGATGCCTGCTTTATTTTATTAACTCCTGAAAGGAAAGCAGAATCAGTGGTAAACTCAGCACTGGTATACTCTTGTGATTGCTACTGTACTTTGCAATCATGCCTTTAGACTTCCTATCCATTTCCTGGAATTTATGATACAGGATGTCTGACCCCATCTCAGTATAATTTTTTGGCCCTGGCCTTTCTTTTGCAAACACCATATCTCTGAAACGATGTTTCCAGTTGGCAAACAAAAGATCTCCTAGAGAGTTATATTTCTGTACAGTGATATCATCAAACAGCAGGGCTGTAAAGCTACAATGTAAAGCTGGATGCTTAACGAAAAGTCAGTTCAAATAGCTCTCCTTGGCCGGTGACAACAAAGTCTCAGAGTGAAAATGTGGCTTCAGAATAAGCCGTTTTGGTATTGTCTATTGACTCCACTCCACAGACAGATTATTTGGGTGAGTATTCGTAGCTACCAGCCATCACCACTTCACTTAACTACCCTTCTTTTTCCACACATGGGTAAGTGGAATGTCCAAGAGTATCAAGACTGATGTTATACGCCTTTTTTTTTTTTTTAATACAAGTCTTTTATATACCCAAGACGGTGTAAGTCAAGATTGTCAGGCCACAACAAGGAAAAAAATCCCCATGAGAGCATATTTCTTCTGACATAGAAGCAGCAGTTTTATTAAATAAAAACAAAACTATTTTCTCTCCAAAGTTCCTGTGTCCATTTCAGTACAGAGTTCTGCCCAGAATCCTTCCCAACACTTCCTAGTGACTCCTTCTTACTTCAGGAAACATATCCAAACAAAATCAAACTTAAAAGCACTATTAACTCCTGCATTTGGTACAATAATTTTGAAAGAATAACAACCAGTCACTCTACTAAGGTCCCCATCTGGTTTCCTGCTATGTTGTGGAAGTGGATATTTCCGGGTGTGATATCATTTTAGAAACAGTTAAGAGAATCACAGAATCAATCACAGAATCACAGACTCACAGAATGGTTTAGGTTGGAAGGGACCTCTGGAGATTGTCTAGTCCAACCTCCCTGCTCAAGCAGGGTCACCTAGAGCACATTGCCCAGGATCACATCCAGACGGGTTTTGAAGATCTCCAGGGAAGGAGACTCCACTACCTCTCTGGGCAACCTGGTCCAATGCCCAGTCACCCTCACAGTCAAGAAGTTTTTCCTCAGGTTGAGATGGAACTTCCTGTGGTTCAGTATCTGCCCGTTGCCTCTTGTCCCACGAGCTGGGCACCACGGAGAAGAGGCTGGCCTCATCCTCTTGACACTCCCCCTTCAGATACTTGTACACGTTGATGAGATCCCCTCTCAATCTTCTCTTCTCCAGGCTGAACAGAAATCAGAGTGTTTCCCTTCATGACATGAAGATTCACTGCTGGTACACTGTCATTTATGAGTCTATATCTTTCATTTCATTTCTCTCTTTTAGAGAGAGGCATGTCTCTCTCTAAGGGCAAAGCAAACAGCAATTTTGCCAAATCTGGCATTATCAGTGAAATAAATAGTGATGAATGAAATGATAGGAGTGGGCTGAAAGTTTGGATTAGATTCTGTGCACCTAAGTCCTAAAAATGGGACCTGAATTCAATCTTACCTACCAAAGTTTGGATTCCTTGAATTTAAAGTAAATTTTCTTTTCGACACAATCTGATCATTTCCTCATTTGTATTCATCTCGTCAAAGGCTAAGATGATGATCTGCATGTATCTTAAGCTATCAGCTAAGGTATACAGTAAACCCGAAAGTCTCATTTCTGTCTGAATATTTTTGAGGGAATTATAGACATAAGTAAAAGCTAAGGCCCAGGTTTAGAAACACTTACTTATGCTCACACTCAGTTTTACCTCCCTGAGTAATCCCACTGAAATCAATTCTGTAGGCATTTTCTAATTTGCTAAAAGTACACTTATGGACTTCAGCAGGGAAAGAGAGAAAAACTCAGAACACTTTGTTGTATCTGTCATAAAATGGAAATTATTAAAACACCTGTTGACCATGACTAGAATAAGAATTTTGTTTAAATTTTCTAAGTCTGAAAAAATGAATCTGATAGTCTTTAAAAGTGTCCAACCAGATCACAGGTACAGAATTGCAAATTATTACAAATCGTTACAAATATCTTCTTAGGCAAAGTCTGCATAGAGAAATAATTTGTAAGACAAACTGACATAGCTGATAGATATACTATTAGGCATAATAATATATTTTGAATCCAGAGAATTTATATCCATTCTTTACAATTGCTCTGCCAGCCACTAAAGACTGTTTACTCACAAATAGAATACAGAGTTGGAAGAAAAAAAAAAAGAGAGAGAATTTTGGATACAACTGTAAAGAAAAGGAGGAGTAAGATGACTTTTTATTTTACATAAAAACACCTATATAACATATATGTAGACAGTATGGTCTCTGAGAGCCTTGCAAAACTTTAATAAAAAGCCTGGACTTTTCTTGAAAGAGAAATATTGTTCCAAAAATTTAGTTAATTTCTTTAAGGAAGTATTTTGCAATGTCTCTTCATTTCCTAACTTCTTTGTAAACTGGGGATACCACAGTAGACACTTGCTCTTGTGGTATTTACAAACCAGGCAAAATGAAAAAATGCTGGAAACCTCTCACTAAAGGAAGTCCGTTCTAGGCAAAAATAAAAGGAAAACATTAAAGTCTATTCTGCACAAACAAAATAACTCTGTATCCTGTTCTTCTATCTAGAAACATTAATTACTCGGACAAGTGCCCAGTTGATTTTGAGATGGAGTGGCTCCTGGATCACAGTGAAAATTAATTTGCCAAACACTCAATGGACTGAGGAAGAAATGAATTATTTCACTTCACCTTTTAATTCCTAAAATTGACTTACTTGCTGCAAACAGCCTAGCAGAGGGTGTATAACTTTGTTGTCAGACTCCTGCTGAAACTCAATGCTTCTCTTATTTGATGCATTTTTCTGAGACATACAAAAATATGTATATGCAGCTCCTAATGGAGAAGCTTTATGGCTCTGGATACTTAAATTTCCTCTGGCAGAGGAAAGTTTTTTTTTCCCAAACTGGGTAAACATAAAATAATCAACAATATAATTTTGCAAAGACATTTTCTAAAACAGCTTTTTTTGAAGGAAAATATTGTTAGCCATCTTTTGTCTGTGCTTTGCAAAGGCAGTATACCTTGCCTGGTCTTAAGGGCCGTTTCTGGAACTCTAATTATTGTTTAAATGATAATAATTTTGCTTCTGCAGATTGGTACAGCAGCCTACTAAAATGCTGAGGAGGAAAAAGTTTCTGTGAAAGTTCCAGCTCTTGCTGAATGAGTAGTAACATACATTTCGAGTCTGAAACAGGAGTTGTTACAAAGTTGCCAGCCAGGAATGAGTTTTATTTCACCATAGGATACAGTAAAGATCCACTGGTCAGCTAGATTCAAGTTGTTCTTAGGTATGAGCAATTTCTCATTGCACATTTATGCAAATGAAATCTGCAAGGTAATTGTTTTAACCTCCAAATCCTTCTCGGAGCTAATGCTAATCTCACAGTAAGATTAAATATTGCTGATCGATCATGGTAATCTCATTTTTGAAGACTGAACAAAACTTACAGGATGCATGGGTTCCTCATGCCCCTCCCGTGATTCATTCTCACTGCTGTATCATGAGATAGAAGCTCAATCTGTTTCAGGTGGGACTGCGACCACGTTTAGGATGATGAGGCCCCTCTATCAGGCAGAACCGCTAGACAGCACAAATCAACAAAGAACAACCAGTTCTATAAGAGGATGATAAAATGGGGCCCACATTTGCTTGAACTCAGATCCGGGAAGCCATGCTGTAATGTCAAGCAAATCCTTTAGCAACTTGTAAAGTAACCATTTTAAATGTAACAGTTATGCCCTTTTAACAGAGATGGACAGTACTAATTTGAAAAAAATTGATGAATAAGCAAAGTCCTTTCTCATTATTCGATATAATGTTTACAAACCTAAAGAAAAGACCTTTGTGTCACATTAGACAGTTCTTAACAAAGCACTCACTTAATGACTCTGAGGCAAAGTGCTGCAACGCACCCAGTCTTGAGCTATAGAACGAATTTAATACAAGTATGATTAAGCACTGGACTTCATTTCCTCCTCATGGCATTCAGGAATCTCTCAGAGCTAAACAAAAAGGAACAGAGACTTTTTTCTCCTCAGCACATAAATTATTAAACTCTCAGGACATAAAATAATACTTATAAACCCCAATGAGCCATTGGGATTAATAACAGACTATCTATCTGTCTGCTTTAATGGTGTCAAGCACGGTCCAATTCCCTTACTCACCTCTAGACCACCACTGCGAAGCCAACCACTAGCTAAAATAGCTAAAGATAAGTATTATTCACTTGCTGTTAGCCTATTTGAATTATTTTTGGGCTATGACTGAAAGATCTGTGCGGCTCTTTGCCACAGAAGGAACAGGGGAGAATACCAAAAATTGGGCTCTCCCACCTAGGAGTGTTATTTTAGAGATGTTCAGGCCCACACACACACATGTGCACGGTCACACACACACACAGGCACAAACACATGTGCTCCCTATCATGCAGTAAGAGGAGTCTGGTTTGCAAAACCCGAACCTGATTTTCCATGGAAGCTTTTGAAAGGATATTTTATTCAATATGAGATCACTGCCTGGACCAGAGTGCCTCAGCTAGGTGAGCAGGCAGAGCAAAATAAACTACAGTGCCGGTTCATGGTCAAATCAATCACAGAATACAAAATACCATTGAACAACAAGGTAGCTGAGACGGTGCCCTTATAGCAGCATTATATTTCTTTTCCTTCTCCCTACACAGAAAAGGACAGTTTGGCCTGAGTCATAACATAAATGTAAGACAGCAAGATAAACTTGACTGATGAGCGTAAGAATAGAGCAGTGGTTCATTTAATCAAATGCTTTTGTAAGCAACTAATATCAATTAAAATGCTGAAAGAAAAAATCAAAGTTACCCAAGCTGCTTGAACCTCCTTTAAAAGCATACCAACACCCATATCCACACCCTTTTTTTTACTTCTTTAGTTCCTCCTGGAACTATAATATAGTTTTTTGTAATTAAATAAAAACCACAAACCAGACCTCTCAAATAGGATTGTACTTTATGTTAACAAAATGCTCCCTCGTGAGTGAGTCAATCTGGGATGCCCATTAATGGCTAACAGCTCCGTTAAAAAGGGTGAGCAAAAAAGCTCTAGAATGTTTTATTGTGTAATGTGAAAGCACCCAGAACAATGGGTAGGCATTTTTTTTCTATGAATCAAAATAATCACATACAATTAATTAAATGCACACAGCATCTGATTCTGCAGCCATTCTGTGCATGGAAGTCAACTGGGTTTAATAAGATGTAACACAACAGAGTCAATTAGTGTATTTGCCTCTAACCTACAAAAAGAGGGCAGTTTGCTTGCTTGCATTCCAGCTTGCTCCTGAATGATTATCTGTAGTCTCCAGTGACAGCTATTCCAGACAGTGCTTTTTTTTAAGAAGTGGCGAACAATTACGGATATCTCTGGCTTTAGATGCCACACCCGGAACACCCTAAGTCAAAAAGCAGGAGTTTACCCCAAATGCCACCTTAATTCAGTGGAATTTTGGGGTCATTTGTATCTCTGGAAAACAAGCCAAAATGCTAAAAATGAGACAATCCAGAACAGAGAAAAACTATTTCTGAAATATCTAGCTTTAGGCGATATGTTGTGTTCCCTCCACATTTAGTTAAATTTTCAAGAAATTGGGCTGTTTATCCTGAGTGCAAATATGATCAGAATAATATAGAGCATGAAATCAACTGAATTTCCAAGAAAAGAAGCAGTAGCTCAGGAGCTATTTATTCATCTAGTCAATCTGATCGCTTCCCCACTGAAAAGAAATCAGAGAATTATAATACCAATATTCTGACCAGGCAGTATGCCTACCGGGAACTCTATTAATTGTGCTTTTGTCTACTGGATATTTCAGTCTATAGTAGAGGGGCAGAGATTGATTTTCTAGTACATATTTGAAAAGAAAATAATCAAGTCATCTGAAGACAAGAATACATTTACAACACTCTCTCATTCCACCCTAAGTAAACCCAAGCTTTGGCTGTTAGTTTATCTTGAAGGAGAGGATGATTTAATGCAAGAAAAGGAGTAAGTAGATAACCAGTAAATACCTTGTAGAATATCTGTTGCCATTTGGAATTAATACATAGCAACCAAATATTTACAGGGGAAAGAAAAGCAATCTCAAACCCAGCTTTTGCAAACTACTGGTCCTAGAGGTAAACCAACTTCTATCCCTCTAGGACTAAAATGCTATATGCTACCAGGCAAAAAGACAACCTACCCTTTCAGCAGATGAGGCTTCGAGAAAAGCTCAGCTGAGCAGGTAAGATCAGAGTAGATTATAAGATTTCACTCCTCCAAATCAAAGAATGCAAATAAGAATGCAAATTTACACCGCGACCCAGACCTGCGGAAAGGGAAAGTGGATCATGACATGAGGTGTTGGGGGAAGACTCAAGTGCTGGATTGTTTTTCAGGAACGAAGGAGTTACAGACAACTTCTGATTGCCTGTGAGTGTGCGTGCATGTATTTGTGGCAAATAGGAAAAGTAACTGGCACAGCTCCTAAACATGGTTTGTACTTCATGCAGTGAGTTTCCAGCAGTGGGCAGCTCTGGAGACCTGGGTGCCATTGCAAGGACAGAGGTGGAAATGTTAGTATGAGAAGGTAATAACCCAGGGTTTAAGCTGGCCCTGCTTTGAGCAGGGGGCTAGGCCAGATGACCTCCAGAAGTCCCCTCCAATCCATATTATTCTATAATTCTATCACCTGAAAATTATATTAATACCAGTCAGTCATTTTCAAAGGAATGGCAATAAAATATGTGTAGGATTCCACACAGTCATCTATTCAGAAGGTTTGTTACACATACAAACATTTCCAAATATCTGCCACAACATATCTGCTTGCACTTTGTTTTCCTTATTGAAATTTTGTATTTACAATATCTTCCCCTTTGGAAACCCAGATGCCTTAGTTTTCATATACGTGATTTTTAGAGATGAGGAGTGCTCACAACTCTAATTAAGCTTTTGAAGGTCAAGGCCTCATAGTTCAATTGTTGGTTTCTTTCTTTTTTTGCTTTCTTTTGTGTTACAACATATTTTTAGGTGAAGGCTTTTTTTGTACTAAGACCTTCCAGGGCTTAAAGAAACAGAAACCTTCTGCAGCATAAAAAATTTCCCAGTATCAATGAAATACCAAATTGAAAGATTCTGATGATAAAATTATATCCATTTTTGCTTATAAAAACTACTCCTGGTCTGAGATGCTACTTTGGATTGACATCGTTAAGGGAATAGATTTCATAATTGAAGAAGAAGGTGGGAACAATTCTCTGTCTGATTAATGTTTAAAAAAATGACAGTAGCCAGGTGAACATAGTCTGTAAAGTCCAAGAGAAAGAAGTGAATGGGCAGAGCTGAAGTGAACAAAGATGAATATTCTTAGCATTTAGTTTTGTAAGTTACCAAAGAGATTATAATTTTATATATATATGGTAAACATATCACATTTCCTCCTTCCTTGTTCCTTTGACCAAATCTCCATCCTTAGGGATATTTATACTGCAACTGGACAAGTTGCAGCAAACCTGCTGTAACTGGATCTGCTTTGAGCAAGAGGCTGGACTAACCATTCCCTTCCATCCTACCTGGTCCATGGTAATTGCTTTGTACGTCTACTCTAGCGCTAGAGCTTTTTGTTCATCTCCAGTTACTTTGAGGTCACCTCACTCATTAACCTGCTAACTCATGTTTTCCTAAAGCACAGTTAGCTAGAGTGCAATCCAAGATTAGCATTTACCACCATGCTAAATTTTATCAGGCTCAATAAACCTCATGACCTTGGCAAAGCTTTTCTTTCATCAGTACTCTTCAGTTTATCTTATTACACCATGTATTGTTGGTGGCTGTGAAATAAAGTCTAATTGCCATATGTAAGAAAGGTACCAAGTTCTCAAAACTCAAGATTATAGGAAGTAGCTCAAAATCATAGTGCAGTGGCAGCTTCTAAACAGTTTCCTTAATCAGTGCCTAACATGCATATCTTAAAACTTTGGGTTTGGCAGCAGTATGCTACTTGAGTTTCCACTTGTTTATCCGGAAAATGAAGTGATGTGTCAACATCATCAAATTGACACTTTTGGAAGGTTGTGAGAGAAAACTTCTTAGCCCGGGATAGGAATATAAATGGTATATTCTGATAACGTTACTAGTTTCATTCCCCATCTGCTGAACACAGACATCTAAGTTGACCACTGAGCAATTCTTTTTTCCTGCTCAAGTATTTTAGTCACCAGAAAACTCAGATTCAAGTTAACTTAAATGATTTTTGAGTCTTCTGAATTTGTCATGACTTTTTAGGTTTAAAAAAACCTCTTAAAGAATTTTTCAGAAATCTAAATGTTTTGTTGTACTATGTCCAAAATGAAATATTTTGATCTCATATTTTTGATAGTTCGTTTAGAAATTTGACTACATTTTTTAGACTGAATTAAACAACATAAGGCATTGAAAATGACAAGATTTGTTTTTGGGTTAAGGCTTTTTTTTTTTCAGTTCAACGGTGAACTGAAAAAGTGATTATTCATATAGCTCAGTTCAACCTATTCTGATTTCATGGATACTATCTCTGTGGCTGCTTCATATTGTTCTAATGAGTGAGGAAGCGAAAAAGCAATGGAACGGGGCAGATCTGCAAACCAGGTGCCCATCTGACTGCTCACTGCTACATGTAGAATAATGATATTATTTTGAATAATAGCTATTATCCAGCTTGTTTATGTCTGCCTTGAATGTTCCTACAGAAAGCACATTTTTGGCACACATAAACACCAAAGTGCTACTAGTTCATGACCCTGTTCATTCGTTATTGAAATGCATCACCCCAAGCACCTGGGAAAAAAATAACTTAGCCTCATGTCCTGAAGTTAATCTAACTACTAAGGTATCAAAGAACTTGGCATTGAGTTAATAAATCATTCCAGTAAGCATTGTTATGAAGTAGGGTGCAGAAAGAAGCAAATAACCCCATGGAAATCAATCTGTCAAGGGCTGAAATGAATTACTGTAAAATGGAATATGTTTTAACTGCTTCTCAGCTGTTTTGAGTGCTAAGCCATAAAAGTGCAGACCTTTTCTATCCACTGCAGACCGGATAGTGTCAATACATCCAACTTCAGGGTAGATTATTTATAAAAGAGCAAGAATGGCAATAAAAGTTACGCTTATAAGCTGGATAAGCAAATTGCAAAACTCATGAAGCTTCTTGATACTATCATTAAGAAAGGCGTGTTAGAAATATTTGCGATAGATAAGAGATAGTTCTACCTGTGTTAGAATTAGTTCTAAGGTTGTTATAATGCTGAAACAATGTGTGATATATTTTCAGCATAGCCTTGCTAATAGAAGGCATAACATTAGCAAAATCTGAATATGAGTGTGGTGAGCCGAGGAGGTTAATCATCAAATTACGCTTAAGGGAGATTCAAACCACATGCTCTGCACATGTGTCTGAAATGGATGATGCACCTATTTCCCGATCCAGGATGAGAATTTACCTTGTGCAAGGACTGACTTCATTATGTAGGCTTAATATTAGCACTTGAAAGAACTACCATCAAGGGGCATTGACCTCCTGTCTGTTCTGACTGCAAAGGCATCCTACTGCTGAATTATACATAGCTATATTCGTACTCTAATTTACATACCATTTAATATTTAACCTGCTGTTATACATACGCATAGTTAACTGCGTGGTCTTCTTCTGTTTACTAGATCTGCAAGTTTCAGGGCCACAGAACACAGCCTGAATTGATTTCCCTGTGAACTTCGTACCTTCACTTATAGATTACTTTCTAAATCTGAAGAAAGATTAAGTCATCTTCATCCTTTAAAAAAAAAAGACTAATATCCTATCTGCCAAGAACCCAAAGGCACTCCCTTTCACTTGGAAGAGCAAATTAAAGAAATGAATTTAGTTTTCTTAGATTATTTGAAACTTCAATCACTTGGATGTTTATTAGGTATAGGAAAGACATTGCTAAGATTTATTTTTTATGCATTGTGTTCGACAAGATCTTAAATCAACCATGAGAGTAGGAAAGAAAAGCGAAAATCACAAAATATTAATAGTCCACAGTACACCTTGTTCTAGCATGTGTTTCTGGGAGAAGGAAAAAAAGTTTGGACATCTAATCTTCCCAGTACATCCTTCTCCCGGAGGGGACAGAGAAGCAAATATTCCCTTTGAAAACAAAGCATCTATGTCTACACTGCATGATTGAGAGCAGGTTTAAGGCAGGCTGAGCACCACGACACACAAGCTTTCAGCCCCCAGCATGCTGTTTAGCTGAAGCTGCGGCTCAGATGTCTGCACTGGGCAAGAAGAGCAAAGCTCAGGAGATCATGACCTGTAGCATGGCAGGCCCTACCCATGACCGGTGCCTCCAGCCTGAGTGAACAGGGGTTGTGCCTGTGCTGAGAGAGCGCTGGAAATCAGGCTGTGGCTACTTTGTACAATGTTGATAAAGGAAGGGCAAGTCTTGTCATGAGAGCAGATTTGCTCCCTCCTGGCTTCCTAAGTTCCCCCAAAGGAGTGAGAAAGAGCCAGACCATTAATCCACTTACCTTTGCACCAGCCTGCAGAACTGGCTGAATGCACCAGAGGGATGGTGCAGCTTACGTGTGCAAACCTGTGCTCTGGGGATCTACGTGAGGGATTGTGCCTCAGGGATCATGTTCCCTCCTGAGCTCCTCCCGAGTTTGCCTGGCTCCACACTGCTCCTCATGGGCCCTGGGCTCCTCTGCCCACAACAGTTGCACCAGCCACCACCAAAACTTTCAGGAATCTCCAGGCAAAGGTCTGCAACCTTCAACCCACCCTCTTCCTTCCAGCCAGGACCCAAGGAAGCCGAGAGTGCAGATGAGATGTGGAGTACGATACCAGTTACTGTATTAGACTAAATCTGACCATTCCTACTGCAAAACTCTTGGCCGTGCTGAAGCTAGCTGAATACAAGAAAACAGCTCAACACAACTTTAATATCATCAGCCCTGAAGCTGAGACAGGGATAAAACAGTGGGCTGTTAAATTATCATTGCTACAAATAGTACAAATTAAATGTGTGTTTTTTTAGAAAAATCTGCACCCTAGCTCAACAAATTACTGACAGAAGCAAATAAATAATTCATGTAGCTGAATATCTCCTCTCCAAAAAACGTTATTTGATCACTGCAACAACTAAGTCCTCTATTTAAGTTACAGGATGAATAACATAGCAGTATGCACCCTTCCCCTAATAGACTTCTTTATTTTCAAAATTAATTACTCCAGCAGGACTGTGAAATGTAAAATACAAAGTGTTTTGCCATTTTTTGTCATAGATGAAAAATAATTATATTTGTAGTATTTTAATTTAAAAAAAATTAAACTCTCTCATTTATCTTTGTGTTTTTATTAGCTATTACGCAAGTATGGGAAGGTTCATTATGTCAGTTCTGAAAACAAAAGAGGGATATCGAATCATGGCTGTCTAAAGGCTTCCTGACAATACTTTACGGATACTGTTTTCTAAGGTGAGCACTGATATTTTTCATCTCGTTGGCCAAGTAGACAATTGAGATCCTGAAGCCTGGGGAGGGTTTTCCTTTTTTTTTTTTTTAAGAGATGCTGAGGTTCTGGTGTGACTCTATGGAAGGATATTTGCTATTCAGGACAACGGACTATAGAGGTAGCCAAGCTATATCTTAACAAGCTGCACTGCACAGCACATTAAAGGGCTGTGCAGACTCGTGCTCCCAAAGCAGCCGCAGAAGATGCTGGCAGTCTGGCTGGCTCTTTAGATGAGTTTCCTGGCTGGGACATTAACCTGGGCACATATCAGCTTGATAGCTGCTTCATTTCCAGTGGGTTTTGCACAGAGCTCTGTGTGTTCGGTTTAGCACTCTCAAATTAGGCAAATGAAGCCACGTAGGATATTTTTTTATTACTATTGTTAGTTTTTTGAGACCAGGACTCGTGAAGGGGCTCTCAGAAAAAGCTGAGCAGTGAACCCACGATAAGAAATGCTGTTACGGCAGCAGGAAGAAAATGAGAAGGGAATCATGAAAGCCAGGGAGAAGATGACTAGGAAATCGTATGATCAGCTGTCTCAATCAATAGCGATTAAACAAGGTGGAGAGTCAGGCTTGGTGTTAGGCTTGTATCAACGCCAAGCATTGTATGGCAGACCACAATTATTTTCCGTATACAGTTAAACATAAACTGTTTTAAACTGGATATAGAGGCTTGGAAACTTCTGAAGTGCTAGACAAATGCAATATGGCTATCATTTAACAGGAGGAGATGTACCATTTGCTCAGGAATGAGTAAAGATAAACTCGTGGGAAATTGTAGCAGTGAAGGGAAATGGAAATGCACTTTCTTGTTGTAACTTGCAGAATGACCGTTTCAGCACTGTCATGTATTTTATCTCCTAAATATAAAAGATCCAAATCCAGAAATACGTGGGAAGCACCTCTAGACGAAACCAGTTAGGAATGTAGAATTCAGCAGGGAAGCTAGTTACCTGCTTGGCTATCCCAGCCTTCTCACTTCGCGTATCAATTGGAGCATGATTTCTCTTGATAGAAATCTCCATTTCAGACCAAAACATCTCTGATTCCCATTTAGCTTTAGGTTCAGCCCTGTACCTGGGCCCAGCTGACCACTTTCTCCCTTGTCACTGTCTCTTCATTTACGTCTCTAGTGATTACTATTTTAACACGGTAAGTGGAGCAAATTAGCTTTGAAAAGAATTTTAAAATGATATTTTTAAGGAAAGCAAAATATATTAGGTTGTGCTGTGTTAAGAAGAAATAAGACGAGAAAGTGGCCAGTTCTAAACATTTGCAAATTATAACAGCTAGCAAAGAATTGCTAAGATTAAACTGAGCAGCCATTATCTACATTCTGTAAATGCTCAAGTCCCACTGACAGGCTGAGCTGAGTCCCACTGATATTCATGAGAATTAATTCTCTATGCCAAGGATGAATATGATTAACATGACCAATCACATTATCCCAGCCAGAAGGGAGAGAACTGAGTCGATACGTTTTACCCACGCTTCACATTCTTAATCTGCACATTCCTATTGCTTCTCCAGATCAGCCCAGCCAGTTATTACATCCTCTGTAGGTCAGGCCAGTTTACTAAGCTGGTAGAAAATGAAACCAACTGTAGAAAGTCACCAAAACAAAGGTGCAATGTTTCCAATTTGGCTGATGAAAACAAATGACCTCTCGAAATGTCTGAAAACTAGAGTCAAAGCAAACCAAGTGACAGCAGAGCAGAGCTAGAAGCAAGGGAGGAAAGAGGGTAAAATAGGAGACAAAGGAAGAGCAAGGGAGATCCCGCCCTTTCAGCAACAGGTTATTATTGCAGTTCACCCACAATACAAAATATTACCCTGAGTTTATAAAGGGTGATAAGATTTTTGCAGGATCATGGCCTAAGCCCCACTTTTACTCTATATTAAAATAACCCAAATCAATCAAAACACCAGTTTAATAAAAAGCAGGAAATCTGAAAGGCTGTACAGCCAGACTTATTGCATAGTATTATTAAGTTAATGGAAATTAAATAATTAACGCTGGGATGTACAGAACATCATTTATCCATGACAAGCTGTAACTTCTTAGGAAAAAGGTCTAAGCATCTTCAAAAAATAGGTCAATGGAAATCCCCTCATCTCCCCCCTCCCACACCACACTTAAAAGACAGTTTGCCAACACGAGCAAAGTTATCTCTATTAATTGAACTGATTTGCATCAATGTCAGTACATTATGCGGTTATATGACTTTGCTGAAACCACAGCAGTCCATAGTAAGTGCTGGCTAAAACATAGGAGCTCTACCTGGTTCACTGTAGAGAGCAGGGGTGGACTATTGTGGATCCTAACCCATGACTGCGATATTCACCTCCAAGAGCCTCAGCAGGCAGTTAAAGAAGCCACTAGAAAAGTGAAAACATTCTTTTTTTGTTACTATGGTTATCCACAAACCTGCAAGCTTCAGCAGCACTCAAGCCGTAAATGCAGATATTATTTGACGTTTCATAGCTCATTCCTACTCCAGCCAGAGCAGGTAAGGGTGCCAAACTGCCCCTCTGCAGTGGAGTCCCGGTGAGGCACAGTCTTCTGGCAGAAAAGCCATGCGGGGAGAAAAGGGTTATTTGCCTATTAAAAATGCAACAAGAACTGCGTTTTTTTCTCACAATGACACTCAGTATTCCTGATGACCCTGTCATTGTTCAGCCATAGTTAGTGCTGAAGGGTGGAGCAGGGCTGGCAGGAGAGGATTACAGAATTATCTGAGGGACAGAGTGGTTAGTAATGGTAGTTGCTTCAGTACCCCTGTTCAGATAATAGGGACCACTATGCCAGCTCTCTTCTATGAAGCAATGTAGTTGTACCGATCCTTTCACCACAGGTTGCCAGCAGTGTGCGAAAAACACAATGAACCAAAACACCTCCTTGAACTGCCAAAATAACATATAACACCACAGCATATGAATCAGCCAACTCTGACTTTTCCCTCAGTGGATGTGCTGCCAAACACCTTGGCCGAAAAGTAAGGGTATTTATTTGCAGAGGGAAATTTCAAATCAGACCAAAAATCCTCCAGATTACTTGATTTCTTAGTAACCTTGATTTTAAAATTATCAGAACGCTAAAACACTTTTGTGATCCCTAGAAGATTAGTTTCTTTTCTTCTCTTGGCTTTTTTCCTTCTTTTGCAGGCTTACCTACCATCACAAAAAACTAATGACTCATTCTGGTTGGTCAGATTGCACCTGGAGAGCCCAGCTCATGGACTTTCTCTTAACCGCACAAAGACAAACCTCTACTTTGGTAGCATGATCTTCACCCACTCACTTAATTCCTCTCCATTATTATTACCCCCAGAGCTAGAAGACAACACTCTTAGACTACATCTACAACAAAATAAGTCTGTTCACAGTGTAGGCACTGAGCAATTTAGTCAACGTGATAATGTCTCCAAATCTTGGCATAGGTGAGAGCTTTAAAATCTCAGTTTATTTTGTTCAAAGATATAATGTAACTAAAGGAATCAGAGAAGCTTCACGTGCTGCTCTATACTGTATCTGTGCTGTAAACACAAGGGCAGCTATAAAGACAATTCTAGTTGCAGAGAGGAATTGATAACGCTTAAATAATGACATACTCTCAGCAGGTGTCCAAATTCTCTTGAGATGCAACCCTTTTTGGCACAATGTATTAATGTGGTATAATTAATCCATCTAATTAAAAATATTATTTCTTCTGAGGCTTTTCAAATTCACTTTTGAATCAGCAAGCAGATATCTGTACGCAACCAGATGTGTTGATTAGTTTGTCTTTCTGTGATTCTACTTCGAAATTCCCAGTTTGTGATCCTCCACCCTGTCTCTTTTTTTCACTTTTCCTGACATTCAAGACTCTAGTCACACCCAAACCAAAGATTATCCTATTTTGAATGAGATCAAGCCACATGATCTCATTCTGAACGTGACAAAATGAGTCTAGCAGTTCCCCTGCCTCTGCTCCTTATGACTAGTTCCAATTTCCCAGTGGTTCAGCCGAATGGGTGAATGGCGGTGAACTCACACACTCAGAAGGGATTATTTGTCAATGTCTGAGTCTTTGGCGAATAGCTCACTGTACTTCTTAAAATATTTCTCAAGTTACAGGAGATCTCCAGACTATTGGATCATTTTTATGTATTTGGAAATACTGTATCTAAAAAGTTCTTGCGTCTTCCATGAGTATCTGTTCTGCAAATCACTGGTTTATATGCAATCAAAGCATGATAAGATTTTTAGAGACCTTATTCTAAACAAAGCCAGTATAGGGTCCACAGTACACTAGACGCTAATATTAGAGCAAATTACTTGGCAAATGAAATTTGAACAGTGCCAAATACATTTTAATAGCACATGACATAATATCCTAACTAAGTTTTATCATTTAAAGGCTCTCATAATCAATGTCTATATTTAATGTGGAAACTTAACAGTAAGGCATACATTAATCTTATTTTCATTTACAATTTACAACTCAGAAAAAGAGTTGAAGAGGATATATCAGCTTTAATTTTGCTGTCTTGTGCTTATGCAATGTTATGCATTACCATTTATTAACCTGATCCATATTCAGTCATATTTGGAGAGTTTAGATCGATTTCAGGTATGACTGCTACGAGTTTACTGTCTGTCAAGAAACCTTTTAAGATAAATTTTAAGGTATATCTCCCTCCATAATAGCTACAAGTAAGGTAAATCTAAACACAGGAATTTTAATGAGCTCTAGCTAAGAAGAGTAAGAAATTTCACAACATTATTTGACCTCACAACTTTTTGTATTTTTATGAGTCAGAGCTTGACATAGATTCTTGCCATTTCTGGAACTAAACTAAGCCCAAACTTCTGAAGATATTTCAGATTTGAGTAATGGTGTCTGATTTCACACCTATTTCTCTGACTACTACTTCTTTTGAAAGCCAGAAAAAGTGCATTTTACGTGGGTGTAAAAGAGATGTCAGATACACTAGCCTGTTTGCATGCCTGTTGCCAAAGAAATTAGTTATCATTTGATAAATTTTTCCTGAAGGGAAGAGAAAGACATATGGGCTATGCCCATTGCGTGTCTGCTTGGAGTGGCAGCAGCTCCCACACTCTACTGATGAACACTTGGAAGGCAAGTTTCTCACCAACAGGGATTTTTCAGCTTTCATTCAGCCTGAAGTTTTCTGCTGAAGTTAGTGAGGATTAGTATACTCATTTCATAAAACAGAGTTTGAACAATCTGTTTTTAAGGGAATGAAAACATATTTTCATTGTATTTGAAGAAAAAGGGACTATATTTTTATCCAAGTATAGTTTTAATCTGCCTGTCCCTAAATCAAAGGGTTTTTTTAAGAATAACATTGTCTTGCTGTTACTACTTTGTGTTTGTTCCATCTGATGTCCCATATTTAAGCAATACCTTTTATGCGAGCAAACCTGAACTTATATTTCTCTTTGCATCCTGTTCCTTCTGACAGCATCTGAATTAATAGTAATACCTTTAGAAGAAAAGTACTATTTGAAAGATAATACTATTCAGGAAGGATCTTTTCTGACACTTAATTTCATCTCTTATAAAGGCTGATTTGGGTATAGCAAAACACTTCGTGGATCCTGTTATGTCCTCAAACTGTTGCTAACTTTGCCTTGGCTCATCATTTTTAATGGAATTTCTCCTCCTTTACACACATGTAAATGAGAACATAGTGTGACCCAGTTTATTTTCCCTTATATTGAAAACACTGCGCAGATTGAGTGGGAACCACAGGTCATTACAGTTCACCATCAGCAATTAGGATGTGTGCTGAGCTTTCATTTATGATCAGATTAATTTGTAAGTGTGTTGTATTCACATTACTCAGTCTTTGATAAATAACCTTTCATATCCTTGTATCATTAATTTTGTACATTCACCTGGTATATTTAATCCGTTTTACTGGAGCTGTATTTGAAACAAACATTCTTTACTTTCAAATTGGTGCATGATTCTATTTGAGTGTTAAGAGGTTTGGTATACAATACACATCTAGTATTCAGTGTAAAATATATACTTCAGTGAGCTGACACTGACTCAATATGCAACTCCACCAAAAGACTTTGGCATTTATGCCTACTGGACACTGAGGTCAAAAGTTTTATTTCTTTTAACTGATGCTTGGCCCATGAGACACTGAAAGTCTATGTATACTTGAGTGTGCTTTCAAAAACCCTGTGCAGACCTAGATTTGCACTAGCCCTGAGCAGCTATGCACAAAAGTACATACAACTGGGAGTCATGTAATATTTCTCCTGCAAGGTTTGGAGTCTATATGTTGTCAAAGAGTGCATGCTGTTTGACTTCACCAAAAAGAAGTGTTCCCTGTTGTCCAGTTACTTAGTGGTAATGATCCCTCTCAAAGTGTGAAAGATGCAAGTTCTATGACTTCATTTATCTAGGGAGTTACAAGCTGTATTTCCTACCTTGTTGGTGAATACATAAGCAACAAAGCTATAGCATACTATCAGGCAGAATACTCTCAGCTATATTCTGTTCATTCTTTTTAAATTTACACAGAATAATTAAATATTCACTGGGCCAGAGCAGAAGAGTGTGTGATTATAACTCTGTTAGACTGGTGTGCACTTGAGGAAACTCACCTGACAAGGTGGAGGTCTGTATTTAAGTACTTGTTTCAATTTATATTCAAATATTCTAAATGAAGATTTAATTTAATCCAAATCTTTGGATCAGTAACTAATACCCAGATAACACTCACGTATCTTAATTAGTAGGCTATAGATTCGTGCTCACACTCTTGGCCAGTAAATATTTGGTCGTTGTATGAAGCATAGAGCAGTTTCTTCAGAAGGGATGGAGAGCATCCATCTGAACTATCTCAACAGTCATATAGGATGTGAAAGGGACGGGTTCAAACAAAGAAATGAGTTTGATCTTCATCTTCTGCATCTCAGGTCGATGCTCTGATGACCGAGTCATAACATGAGAGGGATGAAAGAAAGAAAACAAACACTTCTGTATCCTTCTTTTGATGGGAAAGAGCTGGAGTAAGCACTTCACTCTCAGATGGGGTCTTGGGTTGTCATTTCCAATTGAAGATACACCCATCCAGGCCACAGCAATGTCCTCCATTCTGGGAGAGGACTTAGGAAATGGCTCTCTGTAGCCTCTCCTGGTTTAAGAATACTGCACAGTTAAATAGATTACAGTGCAGAAGCACACTGGATACTTTCAGCTGACGCCAGCCACTCCACGCAGCACAAAACAGCAACATGACATGCTTCACTTCGGAACCGGAGAGGGTCCTGATGTAGCTGACAGATCCGTACTGACTCTCAGTCGCTTTTGTTTTAGTGCAGACAAGGCACAAGGCAAATATGTCCATATTGCTTGTGTACTCGGTCTGTGCAGTGCAGTAGAGGGTCCAGTGTCTCCTTACAAAGCACCCCAATCTTTCCATTTCAAGGGGTAGTACGTGTGGGACCAGCACCTGCTGGGCAGACTTACTCTTAGATGCTTGCTTCTCCTAATGCAGCTTATAGGTAAACGAAACCCAAGTCAGAGCTCTGGTTTTTGTTGAACAGCTAGGTACCAAAGCACTCCAAATGTTACGATCCCTGCACTTCTTTATAGCTCTCATCCACAATTTTAATTTGTGCTGTCTCAATGTCTGCGTATATTTTAGGGAACTGATTTTCAGAGGTTTGAGGTTTATGAGAGTCCCACCCATGGCCAATATAAACCTGAAAGTCAGATAAACTTGTTAAGAAGAGCTGAAGATATCTGATTCTACATGTAACATTTTAGTTATTATTCTTCATTTATGATTAAACACCTCTCAGAAAAAATTAAATGTTAGAAAGAAAAAAAACAAACTATTAAATCTTCTTATCGCTCTTCAGCCAAAGATAAACAGGCAAATTGTTTCTAACACAGCCTTACTATGTAACATTCTAAAGCAAAAATTTACTTTACTGCAAAGGCTTGAAGTCAAACATTTAGTTGCACTCAGCTAATAAAAATGTTTTATTCAAAGTTTATTTTTTACAATGCTACCAATTATTTGTGTCGTTTTAATTTGCTAGCTAGGTGTCCTCAGTATCCTGGCTCAATTACTCTCAACTTTATGGTTCAACTAGTGTTTTTCTCTTGATGGGAAGCTAATCTGTATAATGTGGTTATAGTCACATGGCTTTCGGTGGCTTCTCGAAATATTGTGGATAGCTGCTAGGCCTGCTGATGTCTGGCAGGACAGAAAGAAAAGAAAAGTAAAACCGGTTACTATGGAACCTCATGTAAGAATTTTCTTTGATGACTACTCTCAGATCGTTCTCCTCTGGTACTTCGAATAGCTTTCCTTAAATATAATTTGACAGTCTCTTATATAGTCCAGATACATCCTTGTCGTGGATTCCTTACCTCTCAAAATTAGACATAATAAGGTCCTATTACATTTGTCTAACCACTAAGGAATTATATTTCACTACGAAATAAAGAAAGAGGGAAAGAGAAGCAGAAATATATGTTTCAGTGGAATAACAAACACTGGGGAGAAACACAGCCAAATGCAGGCGCATAACTTTTGTGTTTAAACAGGGACATTAATTTGGCTAAATTTCCTGGATAGTCGTTAGAGTTAAGTGAAGTGCTCTGAAACCCCTACTAGACAAAACTCTCTCTCCATTGACTATAGAAAACATAGAGAAATGAGACTTCAACTTGAACGCAAACATTTTCATTTTTGTTATTTACTGCCAACAGGGCCTGTAAAGATGAAAACATTCTTCTAAGAATAGGATGCTAAGGCAGTTTTACGTACTTTGGCTGAATCATTTATTCTCATTGTGAATTGGGACTGTGAGGTTAGCAAAGAAGGATAATTTGGTAAATGTATGGGCATGTTCAGCCATCTTTCAAAACAGGATTTACAAAATACCTGCATTCTTACAAAGGCACATACCTTAATTGTTTTTGCATGTTTTTAACGCTCCTATTTATATAGATGGATTTTTCAGCCATCCCTAATACCTTAGGCACAGAATTCTTTAGTAAGCGTGACTCAAAAGCAAGGCCTACAGATAGGACTTAGGAAACTAGGACAAACAACACAAAACAAAATATTCAAGCATTTGTTCGTATTTGTGTGTACATGTATATATATATATATATATCCATTGTTATATGTCAATTCACACATCTATTCAAAACCTCCAGATATGCTGAACTCTCAAAGTTTTAAAAAGATCATCACTGAGGGTTGAATATCATTCATTATGTCATATGCAGGCTCAAAGCCTCTTTTTAAAGTATTGTCTTCTTCCAGAATGTCAGTGTTCTGGCTGGTTATAAAAATTTGCCCTCTGTCCAAGGAATGTCTGTTCAGCTTAATCATGCTTGAGTCTTTTGGAAAACAAACCAGAAAACTGAGCATTAACATCTAAGCTTTTTATTCTGTTGTTTCTTCTCCTTCTTCTTTTCTTTCCCACAAAGTACTTTCTCTGGTTTTGATGAAGGCAGCAGCGTACACCAGAAATATTCAACTAGAATTGCTCGTACTCTCACTTTGTTGTTTTCCTAGCAAGTAAGTATCATGTTTCTAACAGACAATAATTCTGTTTGTCTGTGGCACTTCTAAGATGATTTATGAAACTGCTATTTTGGAAGGCATTTAAAAGAAATTTGGAAATCTCCCTACAGAAGACAGTACTACCTCTGCTATCTGGATGCTATCCCAACAGCTCAAGAGAGAAGGAATGGCAGTCAGCCTAAAATTCTTTAGTAATAACACCCGATCTTGCCTGTTAGCTATGTATCATCCTGTTCTTTGGTCCTCAAAATGGGAAGTGGTGTCCTTCATCATAGCAGCACCTTTTCACCATATTGTCTTTAATCCAGAATTAGTATTCTTCAAATATTTTGCCTGATATCAAGATCCTACAGCAAGCTAGCCACTTTCCTTGTAAGTCTAGTGCTTGCAAGTGCTGATTTCTATGCCTTATACAGTGCAACAATTCCATATCCAACCAGCACGATCTTGGGTAACATCCAAGGGTGAGGAAGAGGTCAAAAGACTACCTAGTCTAAATGTGGCAAAATCAGATTGCCAAAATTAATGTGAGCATTAGGAATTACCCTTCCAGGGCATGAACTGTTTTTTTAAGGCATTCTGACATCTACAGAGAGTGCATATACGTATGTGATCTAAAGATACTTTAGGTGACTTGCAAGAGGTTAAACACATATCAGTGGAAGAGTAGGAAATTGAACATAACCCATTTCCAGAGTCCTGAACAGCTAACCTAGTTAGCAAATTATCTGTTTTCTTTGATGTTTGTCAGCTGTTTTGAGAGATATGAAGCCAGACTGGACCTTCAGCTCTGTACTTGCTACATGAAGATGATACCAAGAGCTTACCAGGCCTTCTACACTAGCTTGCATACCAGCAAGGCTTTGGCCTTAGTTATTTAGTCAAAATTTACATTTCCCATACTGATGCATGTTCTTCAGAATGCAAACTAGAGAGTTCCAAAATCCGGGTAGGCCACCATGCTCGCTAGAACATTCCCATTGTGTTGGAGACTGGATTTCATTTAAATTCTGTCTCTTCTGTCTTGCAAAGGATAATACATGTGGACATCTTATGTGAGATGAAAAAAAGAGAATCCTATGATTTAGCTGGAAGAAAATTGTTCAAGAACAGATCCAGGCTAATCCTATTCAGGAGTGCTTTCCTCACTTCTAGGACAATCTTAAGATCTGCCCATAAGGAAAAGAAAAATTGGTTTTAAGCCATCTTTGTGCTACCCCACAATCAGATCTGCAAGGATGTGCTGGAGGTGGCTTCATCCGGTTTGGTTAAATCTGATTCCAATAAACTCTGCTCCTTACCGCTAGTGCTTCCTTCCCTGAAAGCCGTTCATCTGAGTCCAGCTCAGCAGTTTTTCCTGCCCCTACCAGCTCACTCAACACAGTCTCTGAAAATCCCTACTTTTACAGGGTTTATGGAGGAAGACAACTCTTGAAGGAAGCTCCTTGTCGATATCCCTATATTTCCTCGACCATAAGAACCCGTTGATTCTGCTTTTATAGCATGATTGTAGCTTGACAGTGCAAAAGCCAAGTCTACAGGTGTAGCTGCAGTGTGGACACAGCTGAAGCATTTTGCAATAGATGAAAGGCTGTGAACACAAGCATAATTTAACACAGTCAAACATGACAGTCAAAGACTTTTCAACCTTGAGATGGTAACCAGCTGTATGTCAGCAGGTTTTTGAGGTTACTAAGCAAGCTAGGCAGTCAATGACCACAGCCAATATCACTTCACCATGTGCTGTTTGCTAAGGGCAAGAGTGGTACCTTAACGATGCTGGCTTGATAACCATTGTAGATTAAGGACAGATCTTGGAGCATGCCGTCTAAAACAACCTTAGGTCTCTTGCCATTTTTACTCATATACCTGTGTCTTCAAAAGACCGTTATAGCAGCCAGGAACACCCAGATTTCAATGGCACTTTAGCCAGGGTCTTTTTGATACAGAACTATGTATAAACTTCCCTCTCCCCTAAACGGTACATCCAGCCGTTTTACAACACCATAACCCACAGGAAAAGGCCACGAGACAGCCCAAAGTTGTCACAAATAGTGACTATAGCGTCAAAAATTGTGCCTGGAGCTAAAATGAAGTCACAGGCAGATGGATACAGAGGAAGCCAGAGATCAGTAATCTAAAAGTTTTAAGAACTGCAGTTTAAATATGGTTGGTGTCCCTATTGTTTTGGTTTGCTTTTTTAAGTTCTTTCTTAACATCCATTGGAAGGACAGGACTTTCTCTAAGACTTAATTCAGCTGCATGAAGAGGGACGCCACAGTGATTCAGCTCACAGCCAAGAAAGATGCAGAAGCGCTAAATCTATACACAAATCTTAAACAGAACTGGTCCCAATACCAAGCCACAAGGACCTACCATTTGTTTCTTTCAGGTAGAAACCTCTTCCATACTGATTAACACTCTCTGTATGCCACATAGCTCATTATTAAGCCTTTTCACCTGTTTGCTACTGATGCCTTCATAGCTGACCTTACTCACCAGCTCCCTAAGAGGCACTTTGTCAAATGCCTTGCTAAAATCCAAATAAATGATCTCAAGCCTGTCCCCGTCTTTTATCAGCCAAGTCACTGATTTTCTCCCCAAAGGAAAAAAAAAATCATCAAATAAGTCTGGCAAGATATATATTCATGTAGCATTTGTTGAATATCTCTTCTCCCTCTGAACACTTAGGCTATTTCTTCTTTGATAAGTGACTTTGCACACTACACTCGGATCATCTTTTCCTGCCTAGAAAGTTGACTGTTCACAAATATGTATAGTAGACTCTGGGAAAGTTCCTGAGAGAGAAAGGAGAAATCAGGCAATGAGAAACAGTGCAGGCAGTGTTTAGGGCCTTGAAGATAAGATGCTATTTCTGCCTTTGCCACTGGTGAACTCTGAGACAGGACAATCTGTAGGACTATATTTTCCTTCCTATCTTCTACTGCCTTTACTATTTTGCTCCCTGGAGCAAGGATTGTCTCTCAATAGGTGTTTGTAAAGTGCCTTGCAGAGTAAAATCTACATACGTGGTGATATCTCTGAGTTATATATAATGTCATACATGGAATTAATAAGAGTAACAAAACTTAGAAGGACATAAGGGAATAATAAGCTTTAATATGAAGCATAGGTTAAACCATAGAAGAAGATGGAAGAGGAATGGTTAAGTTTGGAAGCTCAGGTCTTACAAGTCGTATCCTTTAAAACAGATGTAAATGCTATGAGTAACCAGGTCATAACATTTTGGCCTCAGTGTTCAAAGCTAAGAAGCAGATCAAGGAAAAGCCTTTTTGTGAGGATTTCCTTGAAATTTTCCTTTCAAGTGAAGGCTCAATATTTGTCCCAACAGAGAGGGGACCAGACCCGAATCTCTGGGAAATAGCCTTCAGTTTTTAGGGTTTTTTTCCTCCTGAGGAACTCTGATACATCTGTAAAGATTGACTTAAACCCTCTCTGTTTTCTCTTTATGACCATGCACGCTATTCTCTTCTGCTATGTTCTACTTTCAAACCATTTAAGTTCACACAGAAGAATTCTTTTTATTTTTATGGAGTAATTTGCTACGCAGAGGCTGGTCTTTTCATTTTCAGATTTCTAATGTTTTCAAGTATCTAAAACAGGAGGGCTTTTTTTCCACTTTATGGAAAAAAGCCACGCTGGCAGATTTCAGGGCTTAATTTCTGTATAACAATAGATTTAATGCAAAACACATTTTTATTGTAATAAAAAAATAAATAAAAGAAGCAATATGCATTTGAAAATTCTGCCAAACAAGGCAATGTTTGTTTATTCTTAAAAAGAACATTTAATATATTTTTTTATGTCGCATAGACTTTTTATATGTAATACATGTAGATATACGTATGTGTGTATATATAATGACTACAATTTAGTTTGATTTAACTATAAAGGCCTCAGCATTTGGCCTATCAGACTAGAAAAAAAGATTTCTGGTAAGGAGCTCTGTATGCTAGTATTCCTTTTTTGTTGTTCTTTGACTAATCATTGTGATAATGATATTTTTTCTTTTTACTGGAGGCTTTCTTACTCCAAACCATTATTCTCACCTTATTGAACAGCACTGGTGCTTTTCCTGTGGTTTAACTATAAGAGAAAGAGTTAGTATCTTCCTCAAAGGCCAAACAATTCAATTTACTGAATAACCATTAATATGTAGTCATTAATTTTGTTGCAAACTAGCCTCCGGTTGACTTTAAGAAAAGTTGGCCTTAAGAGAACAAGAGACTTGAGGAATCTTTAGGCTCAAGTTTCTTCAGTGCTAGGCTTCCTTGCCAATGGGGTTGCACAAATATTTTAAGCTCATCCAAATCTTAGTGAAATGTGTTCACTGACTTCACTGTGCCTGGGGTCAGCCCCTTCAGTGATCATATGCTAGGCAATAATTACCTTTCTGAAAGCAACAGGTATTCTTCAAAATTATGTACCACTTCTTTCAGTAATATAACAATAATCTAATGATTTTGACACACGAATAAATATTACCAATCCTCAGAAACCAATAGCCCTCATTAAACCTGAAGATTAGTACATTGATAATAGAACAGAAAAATCATCACTGAATCGAATCCAACATTCCTTATTAGTGATTGAATTTTGTAGCCATCATCTGACCTGGAGGTACTTGAAACTGGCAAAAAATCTTTAACTTATTTTTCCTTTGTCTGATAAGTAAAAGATATTGGATCTTATTAGTATCAGAAGCAGCATCTATGAGAACATCAAAGTTATAGGAAGTAAGCGACTACCAAAAGCAAAAGCACTTAGTTAGTACTAAGTTAGTACTTCCTGAACTACAGAAACAGTAGAGAAGATGATGATTAGGGGACTGGAGCATCTCTCCTCTGAAGAAAGACTGCAAGAGCTGGGCCTGTTCAGCCTGGAGAAGAGAAGACTGAGAGGCGATCTCATCAACGTGTATAAGCATCTGAAGGGGGGGGAGGGGGATGTCAAGAGGATGAGGCCAGTCTCTTCTCCGTGGTGCCCAGCAACAGGACCAGAGGCAATGGGCAGAAACTGAACCACAGGAAGTTCCACCTAAACCTCAGGAAAAGCTTCTTCACTGTGAGGGTGACAGAGCATTGGAACAGGTTGCCCCGAGAGGTGGTGGAGTCTCCTTCCCTGGAGATATTCGAAACCCGTCTGGATGTGATCCTGGGCAATGTGCTCTAGGTGACCCTGCTTGAGCAGGGAGGTTGGACTAGACGATCTCCAGAGGTCCCTTCCAACCTAAACCATTCTGTGATTCTGTGATTCTGTGATTTTGTGAATGTAAGAAGGTGGCAGGCACTACCATGTTATCGGTTATTGAAGGAATGGGGACTAAAAAGGGCTGCCTATCTTGTAGTATGCACCTTGTGACTATCGCAGACAGGTCATTGTAGAAATTTAGTAACTCTGTCTTAAAAGCAGGTAGGTGTTTTGTTCATGCCACTTCTATTGGAAAGGTGTTTCAGAAGTTGATTGCTGCAATTGCTAGAAACTTTCTAGGTGACCTTACCTGATATATAGCCTACATAGATGAATGTATACCTTATAGTATGACTTAAACACATATGAACCCTACAGAGTCATTATCAGCCCTCTACAATAATATTACAGTAATAACTTATCTTCTTGCAAATGAATACATTGCAGCAGGAGGTAATCTGGGTAGAAAATGACTTTCCTGTTCCAGGAAAGTTTTTGAAATTGCAAAATTCACATTCTATACTGAGCCAAACTGACGACCTTTCAAATTTTTGTATTTTTTCCATGGGAAAATAACAAGAAAACATGATCGGAATAGCTGCAAGTCCAGTAATTTAGGGCCTTCCTCCGGGATATGGGAAACCCAGGTCCGAGTCTATGCTGTGAAGTAATCTAAACAGGGATTTTAATTTCATTCTCCCACATCCTGGGAGATGCTCATAACAATCAGGTTGCTAGTGGTTCTGGCTCACTCTCTTTTTGATTAGAAATTCCACAGTAGACTCCAAGAAACCTTTCCTGTCTAAACGGCATGTACTTTCCACAGAAAGGCTGGGTATGGATGGACCGACATTTTTTAGCAGGAAATCATTGTGCTGAAAAATTTTCAGTCTAACTTGAGATACCAGCTTTTAGATGTAATGAAAAATTATGTTCCTTACCACATTCAGTCCTCAGTGTTTTGATGGCTCACTGTGCCAGAATAGCAGAGTTAGTCTTTGTGTTCTGATCATTTTACCAATTTGAGTAATTATTTTCCCCCCATCTAAGTTTAATCTTACATCTCAATTGGATACAGGATTATTCTTCATTTCATGACTTAAACTATAATATACTGTTGTTTTGTACTGTTAAACAGCTGCTTAGTTCTGTGAAAATAAGAACCATGTGTTCCACCCCAGAGGTGGCTGGCATTTCAGTGGTAAATGAATTCATCCTTGCTTTTTAAACTGTTTTTGGATTCAAGTGTTATGTAGATATAAGATATTTATTGTTTCAGTTTTATTAAGCTTTGCTCCCAGCTAAGAGGACCAGAGCCAGAACCTGGAGAAGGGTCCACCCCTTATGATCAATAATAGGTCAACATAAGAGTCAAAGAATTCCTCCACGATAGGTAACTAAAAACACATTACGCAGAAAAGCATCTTCTGACAACAGAGTCTACCAATGAAGGAAGAGTGCAAAATGACCTTCTATTTCCAGAAAACATGATATCATTAATCTTGAAAAGATAACCCCAAGACCTTTGGTTCAGGGACTGATAACTTGCAAGTTATCTAAAGTCAGGATGCTGATGACAACAACCATATCAGCAGTATTGACCTTTTTCTTCTCAAAAATTCAGACATTTAGTAATTCTTCTGTGTAATATAAAATTTTTGTCTTTCTTTTGCCAAAGATCTCCATAGGAGTCTTTTGCAGTCTTCATAGGAAGTCATCCTCAGGAATGGAGCTTAGAGTTCAGGAATTCTTTCTGTCTAAGGGTCATAAACAGATTACTTTTCTGTGCTCCAGTTGCATCTAGCTAGTTTAGTGCAGTTCATAAACCACAGGCCTTCAAAATTAGTAGAAATTTTCACTGACTGCAGTGAAAATAGAATTAGACTTATAGGCTGTGTCCAGACTTACTCACAGGTTATTCAAACCATTCAGAACCTTCTGGAGCATCCTCTTCTAGCCCATGCTCCTGAGTTTCCCAAATCTTGAAGGTGGTAGAAGGATTATCATGCAGTCAGGCCTTGCCATAAGAGGGAGAAGGGACAGAGCAGCAACAATATGCATTTGCACTTAAGATCTGGAAAGTTCTGGTCATAGGGTCTTGACTTATTATATCATAAGTGCGAATAGAAGTCTTCAGGTATGCTTTTGGCCTAAACACAACTAGAGAACTCTCTTGCAGATGTAGAAGCGTAAGGAAGTTTTTTCCTCAACCTGAGTAAGGGATTGCTCAAGGCAGTAACTTCCTTGGAAAAGATAAACTGTGTGTGCCTATGGCTCTAACTGGTTGCAGAAGAAGGGATAAGTATCCAGACTTGCAGTTTGTGATGTTAGAAAGTTCAGTGGAGGAGCTGTTTATGATTCTAGCTGGAATTAAAGAAATAAGGCAAAGAAACTTTATTTTTTTCTCTTGAGAATTAGGCAAAATTAGAAATTATGTAATTTTTTTTTAAGCAGAGGTTGAAACAAGTATATATGTGACTCTTCATCAAAATCTACTCCCAAAAGATGAAATTTTCCAAATCTCAAAGTTCTGATTAACTTAGGCTAGATATGAAGTAAAAATCTTACTGATTTATAAAATGCGTCTAACAGTATGCTATTTAGTTCAGCTGAAAATTCACAGGAGTGTGATGAGAAATACTGTCACTTTTTTCCTCTTAGCAGAGCATGTCATCTTTGTACCCGTGATTTTTTGGAAGCCTCAGCGAAGCACTAATGAAATCTCAGAAATTGACTTTACAGTACCTTCCTTATACTGGTTTACAAACTTCCGTACATATTCCTGACCTCATGGCATTGTTAAATTATCTATATCTTCTGTTTATAATTTGTTAGGACAAATTAGAAAGAAGTGCCTGTGTATTTGGCAATTTCATGCTATACAAACCACTCCTAGACCCGACATTCGGAAAGAGGCTTTAAGACATCCAGCTGAGAACTGCATTATAGGTATTTCCTACCACAGTAACCCTCAAACTGTGTTCAGTGGCCCCCATATGGTTCACAAGGCCATGGTAAGTCCTAAGCAGTTGATCTGCAAAATTACGTTAAAACATATTTTCAATTTTCAATTGACAGAATACACGGAGTCCACAAAAACTGCAAAGGGCTGTTTACCCAAAAACTTTGGGATAGATTAACCTATCTGTTAAAAGACAGATTAAACTTGCAGGTCTGCAGGTTGATCTGTGTACATCTATAAATATGTATCTAACAATCACAGGTATCTGTAAGCTTGTATAAGGGTTGAAGTCTCATTCCATTTACAGTTGTGAAAAGCTGTTAACTCACATGGCTTGGTGTAGCTTTAACTGGGGGCAGAATCTGCCCTAGATAATACTATTGAAACGTTTGGAAACATCTTCACATACTATTTATTTTTATTTTACAAAGAACAATGGGGTTCTCTGTTCCAGTTTCAAATCAAAAGTAGTAGGGTGCAACTGCATTGACATCAATGGAATCGCAATTACTTACAGCAGGTCTGAATTTATCCCTGTGCATCTATATTCATTTAGCCTTTCTCCCCAGGGGAGAGGAAGAGGGAAGAAAAATGTGACAAATATTTGTCATATTGCCTAATGCAACTATTGGAAGAGGATCAGATGCTATGCTGACGAGTATGGTATAAACGAACCTTTAAAGAAACTGAAAAGTTCACCAACAAATACAAAGGGACATGGAGTCTTCTTCACTGAAGGACTGCCACTGTCAAAGCCATCAATAAGGGCATGGGGTTTGATGAGCAGACACCTGCTCTGTATTTTCCTCCCTGGCCTACGTGCAGTCAGCAAAAGACTTTATTACAAATAGAGATTTATATTGCAGAGTGAATAGTAATTAGATCTTTTTACGTTTAGTGTCTTTTTTAAGACAACTCAGTAGGTGTCTTGTTAATTTGCTCATTACTAGGTGTACGAAAATGTTCATCTTGTTTATGAATACCAATTATTCTTCATCTTAAATGAAGTAATGTCAGTAAGACTGAGCGAGGCACATAGCCGTTTTTATTTGGTTCATTAGCAAGTTTGTCATATGATACAAGATTTTTTAAATGCATCTCTAAAGTAGGTGCTATTTTTTTCTACCTCCCCAAATCAGTGATTATTTCTTTGTTTAATAAAATATTATGAAACAAATTACATAATAACATGAAAAAGAAATGAAATTGCTCACAAAAGACTGAAGGATCTTTCTGACCTAGTGTCTTTAACAGTCAGGAAAGAACTACTGTGACCTGTGGAGTACCTCAGTGCTTACCACAGTTTGGAAAACTGGTTAAACAATTAATAACAGCTGAAATAAATTACTTGTGTTGTTCCACGCTATTCTGACTTTATTCTCACTCTCTTTCTCCTTATTTTTGCAAATAGATCCTGTCTCTGTAAAAGTGAACAGAAGTGTGGTACTGCCTCAGTATGATCCTACAGGATATGAGGTGACCTTAAACTTCCTGCTTGATCTCAGCATCTTACAGCACACAATGGAAACAGAAACAGACTGGCCAGATTTTGCTTATTATTTATAATTTTACTCTAAAAATTCTGATTGTGGAAATTTAATCACACAGACTAAAGATAGGCTCAAGCCAGCTCTTCCGATCTAAAGGGTACTAAATTTGAGGAGAAATTCTGAGATGTATCTGAATGCTTATTTCATTTGCACACCCACCATCACAAATTTCAGAAGAATGCTTATTTCATTTGCACATTTATCACCCATTTCAGAAGGTAACTCTTAATATTTTCATCTAATAGAAAAAAGCCAGTTATTTTGATTTAATAATCTTTCCTATATAAGCACAAGTCTTACACTGATAGGATTCACAGCTATTTACAGCATTTGATTTTATGAAAACCCTTTTGTCTTTACAATGCCCCCTTGTTTCTTGTCTTCTTTCATCCCACTCAAAAATAAACAAACAAGAAACTTAAGGCTGATGAAATTTTCCATTAATTGCCTCCATGTGAGCAGATCCAATCATTAGAATAACACAGTAATCATAAGGTGGCTTTTATTCTTGTGATCTGTTGAAAATTTGCATCACTGTATTTATCAGTGTGAGGTGAATGACAGTCACATGTCAAGAGAAAGAATTGATGTGAAAAGGCAAAGATTACACTGTTCTGTGATTATACAGAACTCCCAAATAATTTAATTAATAAGTAGGTTTTCTTCAATACAATATAGCTATCTTTAATTTTAAACTCAGAAGTTTTGTAAAAGCTGATAGTGACTCATAAAGAGAAGGAAAAAAAAAAAAAAACCTGCACATGACCAAAATTTCAATAAGAATTTAGGCAAGACAAATGCAGTTATCCAGGTAGAAGTTTACCTGAGTTGGAATCAGTGCATCCCAGCTTTTGCCATCAGTGGGTCATGCAGATTTCAATGGCTCTAAGTATAAAGGTAGTAGCTCTATCATCACCATATTCACTTTATTGCCTTCCTTAAACAGAAGTTCAATATTCACTTGAAAGACGATCATTACTGACCAAGGTGCCTATTTCCCTTGAATACTCAGGTCACCCTTGAAAATCTTGCTACCCAAAACTGATCTGTCCAGAGAATGCTTATGAGCTCTAGCAAGATCACACTATAATTTAAAAATCAGCAAATTAATTAAATCCAAACAATGGGTCTGAAATATCTGAGAGAACTGAGAGAACTAGAGAAGATTCAGCAGTCTGTTCAGCTGGCTGATCTGTAAGTAGTTCTTCTCCCTTCCCTAAATATTATATTAGGTTTGCCAAAAAAGTTTTAAAGAATAACAAGTTAGACAAAAAGTTATTGCTCAGCATTAATAGGCATAAAAGAGGACAAAATATAAACTATTACACAGGCTGTTTGGACTCTGACTGAATACGTGTCCGGCAATGTTTAACCTTAAACATAGCGTGAGCATGAATGCAATGAAGCCTAGGAAACTGTTGCTGCACCTCATGCTAGAACATCAGTTTGCAAATACTCTTGGGTGTGAACATGATCTTTAGAATAGAAAATGATCATGTCTGTATTCAGGAGTCAAACTGTAGCTTGACTGTAATCTTCTCTAAGAAGACACATAAATGCAATAAATAAAAGGAAAGGTATCAACAGGGATGACTTTATAAAGTCATTTGTGGTTACCCTAAGTTAGTAGGTGAATTTGGGAGAAGAATTGTCTTTTCCTGACTTATATAGCTGGTGGCTTTCTTGGAAACTAGAATATGGGTTAGGTGGAGACTTCTTCTGTCTTACAAAGCAGGTCTGTCTTGTTTCTTCCCATTAGTCAATTTGCTCTTTGGAAGGATCTAATGTTTTACAGTTGTGTCTTTGAAATGTGTTTTGAATAAAGCTCCAGCCAAGAATGTTGTGTATGTCATTTGTGGGGAAAAGCTAAAGACTGCAGGAGCCTGCCACGGTTATGTAACTTGCTTATTTTTATATCTGTTAACTACTGCTTTTGTTAATAAAGTTTATAACAAAAAAATTTATGGATTTATGAAAAACTAATAATTTCAAAAACAGTCACATATTTTGGCATTTTATGTGAAGGTTCAAGTGTACAAATTTTGTGAATAAAAACTAAAATCCCAGATGATTAACAAAATATGTGTTTATTTAAACATACAAATAAATGCATTTTAAGGGGCTTTTACTAACAAGAGTCTGAATTCAATATTTGTATTGCAAGATTTAGAAATATGAGCCATGCCTTTGGAACTCTTAAATGAACAGCAAAACAAGGAGAATGGAGTTTCCGAAACTGGAAGGCATATAGGATGGCACTTGAAACAGTAGGGTTATTTACCAGAAGAAACATGAAAAGGAATCAACTAAGCTAAGATAGACTGTACCCTTTTTCCTCCATGGCATCAATCTCACAGTGTAATCTGTGAAAGTCTAAAAATAGATGTGAAATGATAAGTCTAGTAAATACATTCCACCCAGTATTTGGATTGACAGTGCAATGTGCCTGGATTAAGAAAACCCAAAAACTCATCCCTGCAACATGAAGCCAACATTTGTGTTATCACTAACTTTACAAGTCTAAATGCAACCATGGAATTTACAGCCATCAATGAACTGTTCTCATTCTTAACATGTGAACTCCATGACTCAAAATACTGTTTCTGGAACATATTTCTTTCTGTCAACATGTTAGGATACTTAGAGCTACTCCACACCTATTCCAAAAAGGCACATGCACAACCATAAGATAAAAAAATGCATGCTAAAATAAGAACAAAAGCTAAAGCAGTGTGCTCAAAAGCCAATGTTATCATTATCACAAGCCCACAAGGTCTGTTACAGAGTTTTCAGTATGTAACTACTTAAATCAGTGCCAAGAAGACTTGATTTATTGGCAGGTCACACTACGCTGAAATCTAAAGAACAATATCTAATTTAGAAAAAGTGGAGTACATCTCGGTTGCCATAATTTTGCACATCTAGACATGACTAACTGGTCCCAGTGTGTGATGTCTATCTTGACACAAAAGCCAGCCTATTTGCTTCAGAGCTCGAGCATACTGTATGCAAAAATGTATCATTCCCTAAATTACAAATCAGGATTATGTTGTGGAGCCCTATGGACATTTATTACTCATTAGATTTTGACCAGTCCTGCATGTTGACTCAAATCATCCCGAATTCATCAGGAATCCATTAATTGCTTAAAACACTTTAAATCTGAAACTATAACCCAGCTCTTACTGTTAAAACACTTTAAATCTGAAACTATAACCCAGCTCTTACTGTTAAAACATAAGTATAGATCTCTACAAAATGGTTAAAAACTCATGATAAATTTAGATGAGAAGTTTAATATTACAGATTTTATTCAGATTTGCAGTAGATCTATGGAAATTCTTTCCAATATAACTTTAGACAGAACAAAAAAAAACTCAAACCTTTAAAAAAGTTTCTGTAAATAGCAAACATATGATTTGCTTGACTCATGTCTATTTTAAACTCTAAAGTATATATTACCCATTTCATACAAAAGCAGGCTGCTGTAGAAACTGGGCTTTGCATGCATCTTCAACCTTGCAAAGACTGATCAGAAGTGACCTCAGTGTACCCACAGTAGAAAAACAAGCAAATCAAAATACCATCTCCAATGAAGTCCCTAGTTATTTAAATAGCATTAAAATTATCAGATGGTTAATAATAGAGAAATAATTTTTAACTGTGACAACTCATTCTTAATTGAGATAGCCTTAATGAAAGCCCTGATCTAAATGCCTCTGATTTTTCTAAATGTTCAGATAAGAACTTGGATTCAAACTCCATAGGAAGGAAGGGAGGCAAACTTGTCCCAGTGCCAAAGATAAAATGAGAATGTACAGTAGTGCAAATCCATGCACTATTTCTTTTGTCTTCATTCCTATTACCTTTTATTTTTCTTTTGCACTCTGCAGACAATGCCAGTCTTGACATCCCATTAATTATCCTATCCCAGATCTCTTCCACCTCCACCTCACACTGTTAATTCTGTGCAGAAGTTGCCCATTCCAGAATGTGACTGTCTTCAAATCCTTCCCAAAAACAATTCCAGCTGAAACACCAGAAGGTCTCTTCTAATTAAAACATCTTATTTATGAAAAACGGGTCAACCCAGGCACATGACTAAAATGAATCATATGATCAGATTCTTGACAACCCCTCCAATATTTGCACCATATTCCATATCCATTAGACCATACCTAATAGCAGATTGCAAAATCTTCATGTCAGGAGTCTTGTCCTTTTTTCTATTTCTTTACAGTTAAGCACATATCAATCACACTCGTTAAAGAATGAGGCCGCCTAAACTTATTTGTCCACTTATACTGGAATGCAGCACAAGCTTCTTAACATAGAGCTTGAACGGTATTCAATATATATCATAACGGAAACAGCACAATTGATGATAATTCTACAACTCTGAGAATTTGGATGAAATCTTGGATTCATACAATAATGCAAAAACTCAGGATAACTTAATTTAGATTAGGTTTTCAGGTAATGTAGGTCACACAAACTTTCCTATTGACTCACCTCTAGGAATGATAGAGGATGTTGTTCTATAAGTAGCTTGGAACAGGAGGATCTAGTCTAATAAGCTTGTAATACACCTTGCATTTAACACAGCAAGGAGAGGCAAAGTGAGACTGTATTAGAGGCCAAAGGCTTTATTATAAATTGTACCTTGAATTAGGGGAATGTCTTGTTTATTACCTTAGAAATAATAGTTATTGTCAATGTATGGAGAATGTTACTAGCCAACGCCAGTGCGGAGAATAGGAGAGGCTGTATATGAATGGATATGAATGGATATTTATAAACTATTAAAGGAGATGTTTCAGAAATGCACTGTCTATGGCCTGGCTTGACAAATCCTTCCTGTCTTCCTTCAGATAGTTCCTACCTAATACCCACCTATCTGTGACTAGTTTAGATGGTAAGTTCCTTAGAAGACAGCCCATGCAAAACAAATGATAAATAATAATTATACATATACAGAGAAACGGAGTAGACCTGCACTGTAGAGGATTAGATGTTTGAGGCTGTCACTAGCGCAGCCACAGGGTAACGTTTCCAGTACTACACCATATTTATCATGTTTTCAATCATAAAAATGATATTTATGCAATATCTTCAAGCTTATCTTTTTCAGGCTAAACCAGTTATCCACAGTATATGGGTTCATCCTGGCTCCTAGGCCTAATTATCGCATCATATATGTAAATCATGCCTGACTTAATACTGCAGCTGTACATCAAAAGGGAAAAATATACAGTAACGTGTTCCCTTGGGATAATATGTATGAACTAGAGTTCTGCCTAATTAACCTGATGTCTGAAAGGTTGGGATAGAGGGGTGAGGATTATTCTCACTATACCTTTAAGGGTGTTTATTCATGATGTACTGAAATAGCTTTTGTGTACAGGTGTCATTGCCCTCTACCGGATCAAATCAAAACAGCTCGATTGTATATGTCATGGGGTTGACAGTACTAATTGTAGAAATTCTTAATTAAAAAAAAAAATTAAGTCTATGTTGTTGGGCAAACAATCATCTGAATTTTGTTCTTGCAATGAATCTTACTGGCCAAAGTAGACTTACAGAAGCACAGAAATCATAGAAAATTATAGAGCTGGAAAAAAACTCAAATGGTCATACAACCAACTTCCATGACTAGGCTCAGTGTGTACAGTAGCACCTCTTCATTTTTGCTCTTCCTTGTCTTCTGTACAAGCCAGGCTCTTCTGCAATGAACATTCCAGTTCTGTATTGTGTTTCATCATCTGACACTCTATTTATGTCATGATTGTTTCATTCTTCAAGCTCCTGAATCCTTAAATCTTGTAAATAGATGTTTTAAATTCTCAGTAGCTTACCCTGTTCTCTTTCATCCTTGTCTTTCCAGTAGCGTTTCTGATTTTTGATCTTTGTCAGGTTCCATCCACATGACTAGATCGATAATTGTTATTGCTGCTGTTTGTGTTTCAGTTTCCCTTTGGACTTTTGCCCCATGGGCTTTTAAATCACATTTAAAGCTTTTCTTACTAGGTTAATTAGTCAACACCCGAAAATGGTCTCCTTGTCTGAGGGACACCATCTGTTCCTTCCGTGCCTCTGACATAAAACATTCTACAGAAATCAGGGAAGCTGAAATCTTCACAGGCAATATCTTCACTTATATTCAAATTCCACATATTGGAAAAGAAAAAGTTAACGGGCCAAAAATTAGGGAAGCTCTCTTTCTCACCTCTTACTCTGGTATGGGTCTACTCATAAAATCCTCTTACTTTATTGTTAAAGTAAATCTGAAGTTTATTTAATTTACACAACCTTTAATTTGGTAAGATCCTAATGATTACGGAATTCGAAAAACAGAATTTGGATTGACATGGAACAGTTACGGCCACCTCTTGCCCCTCTCTAACCATCACCTTTCCTTACAATTTCAAAAAAGGAGAAGTCAGGTAAGATACAGATTTTTGCATCAGTTCCATTTGACAAGAATACTTTAAAGATCATCACATACGTGAACAGTCAGGCAATGATTTAAATGCCAGTAGGTAGCACTCAGACATATGCAGCATAATTTTTTTTTGACTTCTTTTTTTCAGCATGGAACTGTGTACTGCAGAAACATAGCACTGTTCCAAGATTTTCTTCCTTTTTCCGAACAGGGGAAATTTACAGACAAATGAGATGGGCAATCTTGTGTGTATTGGTGGTCAGATCCAGTACAAATGTATGGAAATAATATGCTTATGTCTTCATACTGAGCTGGAAAAACAACTGGTTTTCTACATCTGACCTTGATTTCCAGCTTCAAACTGACCTCTTCAAAACTGGCTCCACTATATAGCCGTACAGTTACAACGAGTAACACTTTATCATGAATGCACTTTAACATGAACATCAAAAAAACTCTCAAAATTAGGAAGATGACACACAATAATACAAAATTAAACTGAAATGCATTAGAGGTTCACTTTGGATAAACAGGAAAATTATCCAAACTACTTGGTTCAGCAAATAGGAACTGATGTCTCATAAGCTCAAGCTTCCTCTGACACTTTTGTGTTTCTGCTTGTTTCTGCCTGATTCAGACTCAGGATAAGAATGAAGAAATCAAAGCAAAAAGAAAGAACTCTAGTGGAAACCTAGCAATGTTATTAGTAAATTAGGGCTATTCTGTCTATTCCTATGATGAGATGTATAAAGTTAGTAGTATTAAGCAATTACTTTTCTGCTTATGTTTAAGAAGCCAGAGAGTAACTGTATGAAGTACTACACAACCTACACAGAAAAGCTTAGCAAGCACAGAGGTTTGGAGCTGCCTTAAAGATGTTTAGCTTCCCCATTCTTTACCAACATTGACCTCAAGGTCATGCCCTTTCCAATATATAGTGGTTCAGCAACTTTTCAACATCAAATTGATCAATGTTTTCTCATATTCTTTCCTTTCTGCAGCTCCATCAATACAATGTATACTAATTTAATTAAATTATATACTCATCCCCTGCATTCAGTGGACAGACTACATTTTAAGTGATAGCCATACATTATTTTTGATGGGCAAACCTTACAATTCTTTAGAAAGATCAAGAAAAAACAGTGAATCAAGATCGCACACACATGAACAAGACACAAGTCCACATGTCCCTGTGCTTTGTGGACTAAGAAATGTTCCTGTTTATTACTTTTTTCCTCAGGTTATACACATCCCAGAGCATATTATGTACAGATCTGTAATGGCAATGTGAAGACTGGTATGAAGGGAGCATGAATGCAAATATCTGTGTGGGAGAGCACCAAAAGAAACAGACCGAGCCAGGGTTACAAGAATGACATGTATTGATATCTGAGGCCATGATAGACAGCAGTTAAACCACTAAACACAGAGGAATGTGCTGTTTACATGAAGACCAGAAGGACTGTGCTCTGATAAGGCCACGCATCCCACAAAGGAGTAATTAGCCGAAGACCTGCACCGTAATAGGACAAAGGAAACAAGATTACAGCCCTTTGTGGGTACTGTCTTCCTGCTATCCCAAAAGGAAGCCAGGCAGCCATAAAGATATCCAACACAAGGGAATAAAGTCAGTAATAACTTTCATTAAGACATCGACAAACGGGTAAGAAATTCAGCAGAAGGCCACCAAGATGATCAGGCTGCAGCACTTTCCCTGTGTGGGATGAGGAAGATGGCCTGGTTCAGCCTGAAGAAGGGACAGATTCAGGCAGTGGTAGGGGATGTCTCACATCAGCTCCCAGTGCCTATGAAGGGGTTATCAACAGGACAGAGTCAGGCTTGCACCATGGCTGAAGGACAAGCAACAAAGGGTATAAATTGAAACAAGCAATTCAGGCTGAATATCAAGAAAAGCATTTTCCCCATGAGGACAGCCCGGCGGGAGAACAGGTTGCCCAGGGAGGTTGTGCAGTCTGCTCCCTGGGAGAGTTTGAAGCCCGGACAGGACAAAGCCCTGAGTAACTTGTTCTGATCACAGGTTGACCCTACTTTGACAAGAGGTTTGACCAGAAACCTCGTGAGCATCCTTCCAGCCTGAATTATCCTGTGATCTTATGATCCTATAACACTCATGGAAGATCCAGAGTCATGAAGAAACCCAAGAAATGCAGTCACGACTCGGCAGCTGGTGTCTCTGGTCCTCCATGTCTCTCACAGGTGATTCTGACCAGACCACTTGGCATTTTGGTGCTTGTAAGTATGTGGATGTGAAAGCGTGAGTGAAATCTATGAGAAAATGAGCGTAAGCGAATTAAATCAGTTTTGGAATATAAATATTACCTTCCCATTTCAGAAAATCACTCATTAACTTCCCACAAAGGAAGATCTGAAGAAACCAAGCAGGAGTACATCAGAGTATGGCCTTTTTCTTTCTAATGGTACCATGCATAGTCCACTGGCAGAAGGATACTGAAATCTTTCTTAAAGATAGTGTTGGATGTACAGCATGCATTTCACAGAAAATATTCATATTATTTTAAGAACAGCTGAGATTTGTGATGGAGAACAGAAATATCAAATAAAGAGATTGATTACCTTTCTTGAAAAGGCCAAAGGGTTTTTTATAAAAGCTAAGTTATCTTGGTTTACCTCTGTACCTTGCCTCTGTAGTCAATAGAAAAAGATAAGCTCCTTAGGAACCTCTAAGTCCTGGCCTTTAGCAGGAACCTAGGGAGACTGGCCCTTTATCGACAGCCTCCTAGATGGGCAGTTAGTAACAGCTAGCAAATAAATTTATAAGTGGAGATCCTGGTGAACAGAAGCTGGAAGCTCACTGACTGTCTGGGAAAGAAATCTCACCAGGAAACAAGCCTGAGGAATGATTTAGCATAGGATGTGGGGAAAAATGGCAATGAAACAAATAGAAATAGTTTAGAAAAATGATAAGTAATAGAAAATTGACCTTAACACAGGGCACCTAATTTAACTCAAAGGTGAGGCTGAGCATACCTCTCCATGGTACCTTCTCACACGATACTGCAAAGGCAAATGCTTATACTCAGAGGACTGAAGACAAAATTTCAGGTTTTCCTGCCTCTGGGTTTGGTATGAGTGCTTTATTGCTGCTTGAGAAGTTAGAACATACAGCAGCAGCAGTGATGGAATCATGCTGCAGTAGAGGTGGGGGATTCAGCCCCAGGGTCAGATAGTTAACTGTCAACATGTAACTGTCTAAATTCTCATTAAAGCCAAGAGAGAGCTAAACAACATAGTTACTGGAATAGAGAGAACTATTTCACTTGTTCTAAAATCGACATCCACCTTTTGTCAGTCTAGAATAGCCCCCCGCACTCCAATGGCTATAGTGGAAACTTAGTGGAAGCTTAGCAGCTTGCAGATGGGTGCACTGGAGGTGTAAATTTTGGTGTTTTAGCCTACAAGGTGAATTCCACCTTGTATATCAGTCACCTGGATGCTACCAGTATCAAGTGAGTCTCTGAACCATAAAGAAGGAATCAAAACGTAAAGACATCCAAACATGTATTTTCAGTTCAACTTGAAAAATAGCAATATGTCCTTATGCTCAGTTTTAAAACAACTGTAGTAGATAAAAGAGAAATGGACGCATTGTAAGTTTTTAAGTGACCAAAACTGTAAAGGAAAATACAAAAAGATCATTTGGTTATGAACACTTTCTATCTAAAACCAGACATAATTATAAGTGCGGAAAAGAAAAGATAATACAAAAGTCAAAATAATTTGCCCAAATATGCCCACATCTTAATTCACTGAAAACACCTCCATATTTTGGAGCCGAGGTGTGTGTAGGAACTGCCATTTAATAGAAGTCATTTTTAGAAGATAATATCTTGGTGAACTGGTTCTGTGAGTATGGATCTGTTCTGGGAGCGTGATAAACACGTAAGGAACTATGGTAGGCAGGAAATGCCACAGTATTCATTAGTAAAATTCTGCTTAAAAATGCACTTAAGGAGATGTCTAACTTTTGAGCATGCTTAAATTACCACTAAGAAGATCAAGCTTTTGCTTAAATGTTTTCTTAAAAGCAAGTTAGTGAAAGCTCTAATACATATATAAGTTGGAAATTACAGTAAAGAACAGAACAGATAGGTGCTGAAGTAAAAGCAGATAAATATCAGAGAAAGACAAACAGCTTGGCAGAAAAGCTGCTTAAGAAGGAGAATTGTACTCGCAGGAGCCTTAACTTCCTATATATCTGTGTTTTGACAACTAGTGCTATTTAGAAATATATTCAAGACTCACAACATGTATGTCAAATTGAAAGTCTATTGATATTTCAGACTGTCAATAAGCATCCTTTCCTACTGTATTTGGAAAAAAAATTAATAGGTGCTATTTTGTAAAACAAACATAAAATTAAAAAACACCTCTGTATGATCCTTTTGCAGAACAGATGCGTTGTATAATAGTGCTTTTATCTTCAGTGTAATTTATTTTATTTCCATTTTTATTTGATTGAATTAACAAATAGAATGACTTACCAGTAAAATGGTGAAAATGAAATCAACACCAAGTTCTAGGTTTGCAATGGCTTGTTTTCCAATGGCATATTTTTAAAACAGATCACAGTTTGCTAAAAGATTTGATATACTTTGAGAGGATGAGTGAAAATGTTATCAACACTTTCCATTTCTAGCGGATGCATTTGAGACCGATGAGAAGTAAAGAGTGTTTGGATACTGGTGGCAGGAGGTAGAAAATATGATGACAAGAAGGAAAACTATGTTAAACAACACAGGGGAAGTAAACTGTGGTAAAAAGGATAAATACGGCTACCTCCACAACAGGTGCTTGAGCAGGGGGGTTGGACTAGGTCATCTCCAGAGGTTCCTTCCAAACTCAACCGTTCTGTGAGTCCACGATTCTATGAGTGAGCAAAACAGAACATAGGAATAAAGGAGTAAAAGGTGTGAACTACTGCTGCAATGGAGTGGGAAGCCAGGGCAGCTGTGAGAAAAATCTTTTGAGTTCTGAAAACCTATGAAAACAGGTGTGATTAATTAACTGTAGAAAATAAAGCCTCATTATCAGTATACTATGGGCTTTTTCTGAGTTTTTTTCTTCAAGGCTCTACTGTCCCTGTCTATAAAAGGAAGAACGAAAGGACAGAAAAAAAACCCTTATTAAATCTTCCTCTCTCTGCTCAGACTGCCAGAGAGAGCCGTGTGCGCTTGCAGTAAAAGTGAAGCTGCAATGCCCAAACCCCCTGAGAGCTGTGCAACCCCTCGGACCAGCAGCAACCTAAGGCCAAGCACAAGCAGGGGCTTTTCTTGCCCTGGGTCTGCCATGCAGATGCTATTTTCCCGCAGGAGAACAGGAAGGTGATCACTTTTGCCCCTCCAAAATGCATGTCAGGACCGAAGAGTCGCCCTTTGAGCAGAATGGTCACCAGTTTGGTCCCCAGACACTATTCATGCTCCAAGACCAAAAAATGTATCCACTTTTTTCTCTAATCCAATAGTGGTTAAATATTAAGTTTACAGTGATCTCAGTTCTTCAATAAGATCTACAAGTGAGTAAATGTAAAAGTTCATTCAAGAAGGTGAATCTAAAGGTGAATCAGGTAAGTGCATGTCATGTAAGTCAGAGCTCTGGGGAGGAAGTGAGATGATGGTAAGCATAAAGGAACGGTTCCTTAATAGGGAAATTTGAAGTTTTGTTTATCTGAAATTCTGGTTTTAAAAGGCAGGTGAAAGAACGACATTACAACTTCCTTAATTTTATATTGAATTTTCATATGTTTAGATGTTTGTAAATAAGTGCAGCTGTAAATAAAAATACATAGCTAAGTATAATTAAATAAAATATGACCATGTAAATAAAGCATCTATAAATACATAAACATCGAGAATCATTTTCAAGAAAAAGAATCTGTACTTATGTGCTTTATTGCAGTATAAAATATAATATCTTGTAAAATGATTGGAAAAAATAAGAATTCATATCATTGAATCATATTTTTTTACATTATAGAAACTTAGAGTAGTTGAGGTTGGAACTGACCTCTTGAGATCACCTTGTCCAATCCCCTCCACCACCACCTCACTCAAAGCACGGTCAGCTATAGCAGTCTGGATTTGAATATCTCCAAGGATGGAGGCTCCACAGCCTCTCTGGACAACCTGTTCCAATGTCTGACCACCCTCACAAAAAAAAGCATTTTTTTCTTCAGCTTAAGTAGAATTTCCTGCATTTCAGTTTGTGTCATGGTTTCTTTTACTTTCAGTGGGTATCACTGGGAAGAGTCTGGCTCTGCCTTCTTTAATCCACCTTCAGGTATTTATACACACTGATAAGATCTGCACTTAGTCTTCTCTTCTCCAGGCTGAGCAGTCCCAGCTCTCTCAGCCTCTCCCCATATGACAGATGCTCTGGCCTCTTAATCATCCTCCTGGTCTTTTGCTGGACTCATGATATCACCTAACAGCACCAAAAAATGCTGTTTGACTTCAACTGGAGCGAAGTTAAACCAAGGCTCCAAGCTCTTAAATCCAGCCATCTCTCCCTCAAAGCATGTTCAAAGTATAACCTTGATCCAGTAAAGCAGAAGAGTGCAAATAGATCCTACACTGACATCAATTGCATCTCTTATGGGAAGAAGCCAGCACGCATCCTACAGGAATGTTATACTTCATTTTATTTATATAATAGTCATATGCTGCTGTCTGGTTTGAAGATAAGTTTGGAATTCCTTTATTGTGAGAAAAATCTTAAATTTTCTGTATTTTAGCAGATGAATTACCATTAAAAAAAGAAAAACGTGAAGCAGTGCAAAAATGCAGCATTTTGTGCCTGAGGTGACTATGACTGCTGTTTTTTGTGTTTTGCTCAGTGCTGTCAGCCATACTTTGAGCACATCTACTGGATCCTTAGGTGATTTACAAAGCAAGTGCACTTGGAGTGAGAATCCCAAATGGGGTTAGGTGTCAGATACTCACCTAAAGAGCTAGCTCAGTGGATGAACTGATGTTAATTCAGGTGCTTAGGCAGTTAGATGGAGCAGTGTGGGAAATAACTACTTCCTTCCTGCTTTACCTTCTGTTTGGCATGGTGAAGATTTAATGTCTGGTTCCAGGTAGCAGAATTAACCTTACATGTCCTTGTACATTGTATCAGAGTGTCAAGGACCTGCTAAGACAGGTAGGACACACAACAGCCTGCATCCTCAGCACCAGGATCAGTAGCCCACCCGAAGAGTAATGACAGAAAGTAAAGGACAGTCAAAACTGTTTCTTGTAGGAGTTTAAATGCCGGTTTCATGGCTGCAGGCATGCACCACAGTGAGAACAGCACTCCTTGCTTCCTGCTTCACTTTTACGTTTACGTAAGATGAGGCATAAACTAGAAAGTGAGAACATCTCAGGTCTCCTTGGCTGCCCCAAGCACTCAGAAGGGGGCAAGTTCTTGTACCTGCTCTTTCTCTAGCCTCATGCTTCACATATTCCTGGCTCAGTGGTGGCCCACATTCAAGAGGACTCTGCTTCATCCAGATAGCCCGTATCGAGGGCAGCTCACTAGTGGAAGGGTGCTGGGAGCTGTGCCTGGAAGTCCCTTCAGGCTGAGCAGGCTCCAGGAAACCAGGCTCGCAGGTGACTTGTCTGATCACTGATTCTTGAACGTGACAGCAGGTACCACCATCAGCTTAACCTGACTTAGGTAGGTTGGGCTTGTTTTCAGCATATCCAATACTGTTAACCCCACAGAGGACTGAAGTACAAAGATTTTTGTCTCCTGAACTTCAGCCTCAGGCAGGCAGCAAGCAATCACTGCAGCAAAGGTAAGGACATGACCCAACCTGCCCAGGAGCCAGTTTGAGTCTCATTGTAACATTTCTGCTTTAAACCTTATAAGCCAAAGATGCTGGAGGTATCTCTACATATTAAACGCATTTTCTTTGGTAACACCCAATTTGGACTCCAAGAATGCTGCTAAATAGAACTACAGGCATTCAAATGTTTCTTGTCATGGCCCAAAATCATTCTGTAAAAAGGGGATAACAGTCCATTACCTTACAGCCACTGAATAGAAAATTGCTAAATAACATCCAAGAACATATTTGAAAGTCACAGTGCAAGGTGCAGGCTAGCTCCACAACGGAAGTCTATTCACCCAACCCTAGCCTTGTAGTTAAGATCAGCTGCTAATGCCCAAGAGAACTTCTTCGTTCAAACTCTAAATGCTGTAACAGTGACCACTGAAATCTGTATGGGAAAAACAGTAAATAGACAGACAACACACCACTTTCAATCTTCCTTTTCCTCTCCTCTCCAAGACTGCAAGAGATATTTCTCTGAGAAATGTCATGTGTGACACTGAACTTCTTCAATTAAAGATGACAGCTCAAGTGAGGCAGAATAGGATGTTATATCTCCCAGCCTGGTATTTATAATTGTGAGTAGGTCAGTCACAACTGGAACTGCATGCACTAGAATACTGTTTTCCTTTCCAACATTTAGGTATCAAATTCGATAGAGGGTTTAAAGTGATGTTTTTCGTATTAGATTTTGCCTTTCATATTAATTCCCATCAGCTGCAGTGACACTTGCATGTGAGAGCACATTTGATCAGCTACAGACTTCCTCGTTGCTGAGCTAAGCCAGAAAAACTCTCCTGGCTGCAGCAGAAATGTTAGCAACAATCCTAGAGAAATCGTGTGTCGCCAGTACTTAATGGCTAGCTCACTGATTAACAACCTGTGGTAAACAGAGGGCCGTTACTAATATAAACCACTGTGGTTTATAATATCAATATTGCCATGGAATTACGGAGTTTCAGAGGACTATTGCTGATATAAAGCTTATTCAACAGCTTGCACTAGCAATGTTATATATTTAAAGAAAGAAAGATGAGCTGGTTGCAACATCAGTTGTTTCACATCATTAACAACCCTATTTTTCCTTTCAGAATACAGCTCCTTTGGCTATGTTTACAATTTTACTTTTGGGTCGATACAAACTTTATAGTACAGTTTTTTTTTTCTCGGCTTCTCTCACAGCAGTAAGAAATGCCAGCACAGTCAATATGCAGAATTGCCTGGCTCAGCACCAGGGAAGATAGTGCTAATCGAAGTAACAGCAGCAAAACTTGAACCATTCCTTAGAAGGAGAAGGTATTACAGGCTAATTCATTAATCTGTTAAGCTCCTGTGTCAGCGAGAAGTGTACTCTTTAGTCAAGTGTCCATAATAGGATATACCAGGCTCTGAAACTGAAGTAGTTCAATTTTTCAGTCCAGCAAAAACTACCGGGATAGCGTTCTCAAATGTAATAAAAACATTTGCTATATATGCATCCGGGCAGTATCTAAGTAATTTCTACTACTGAATGAGTTATAATCAAGCTATACCTAAACAACTTCAAAATATGCCAATTTATTGCATTTTGATAAATGATCATTAGAAAAATTGCTATTACGTAACTGCAATTGCCTAATATTATTAGCTACACACTAAATCCATGGTGCAGGCTCTCTTAGTAATTGTGAAACCTGTCTCCCCGTATCCAAAGCAGGAGTGACAACACTAGGAAGACGCATGGTCTCAGAAGTACACTTGGTGGTGGGATGCTTCATAAGACACCGAGAATCAGTTAACCCATTCACCAGTGTTTCCACTTTTTCCACAATAAGATGCTATTAGTAAACCTCTTCAGACTCTGAAGAATTCAAACTAGCCAAAAAAGATCAGGTGCCACTGAAAGAAAAGCCATTTTGTTTCCTAGTCCGTGTACTCTGAAATGTAAGAATCCAGACTGTATTCTGCAAAGTCAAAGTTTTGCCTCAGTGTCATCTAAAACAACTCTGATGAGAGCTTATAGCAAAAGCTAGGGTGGTTTATTATATTATTTTTATTCTGCTTGTAAACTGAAAGCTTCTAGAAAGACAGACAAAATTCTGCTCGTGCTTTTAATGCAAACCAAAAAAAACCCCTCCGGCTGACATCAGTGATGGAAAGTTTACACAAAAGGCTTTAGTTTCAGAAAGTTTTCAATTTCCAAAGAAAAGACAGATTATCTATTGGAACCTGAAAAGCTAACTTGCATGCCCCTGCAGCAGGAGTATAACAGCTAATATCCCACGTTGTCTTGAATAACTAGAAAAATACAGTTTTCTAAAATTTACCATAGCAAAAATAGAGAAATTACTGAGATGGCAGCAGGAGTGTCAGAGGAGGAGATTCCTTTTCACAAATAAAACTACTGTTGGTTGAATTTTTTCTGGGTGAAACTAGCTGTCTGCATTGAAAAATGAGGTGAAAGAAACAAAAAAATGCTTTTAATACATTTTCACTTTGGGAACTTCAGTGAGAAAACTGAATATTATCAGCATTCAGGTTTTCATTAGAAACTTTTTTGAACAAAATTTAAACAAAATCATTTTGTACTGAATTATTCTAAAAGAGGAGGACAGTAGTTTCTAAAGCAGCTCTACTGTCAATGAAATTCTTCAGGATTTCACAGCATTGCTTCCTATTGTGCTTCCTTCAACTCCAGAGAAAAACAAATGCAAAGATTTGCAAAACTTTAAAAAAATGGTAGGCATATAATTTATTGTACGATGCATGATCTAGAGCACCATGTTTACTCCAAGGTGGTAGCATGTTTGCAATGGCATTACATGACTCTTCTCAGTAAAAGAAAACAGTGGTAGGAAGCACTTTCTATAGAAAGGACCACTAACATGAGCCATGTAGCCTTCAAAAACAGGAGGCATTAGTTCCTGTATAAAAGTTAAATCAAGTCATGCAGGTCACATAATTATTCTCTTTTCAAATCTTGTTGGATATAAAGATTATTGATACTTGAGAGGCAAACCCTGGGACTATTAAAAGCAGTGATAGCCTAGATTCGGAAGTGAGCCAAACATTATCACCTTCCTTTCACTCCATTTTACCTGATTAATTGGAACCTAACCAGTGGCTAAAAGGAAAACAAAAAATCTCCGTTCAAAAATGTGGCTTACAGAGCTTTTTGTGGCTCTTGTTGCCAAGGAAACCCACACAAACTCCTTTCCGAGAATACCCTTAACTGCTTGAGCTAGCCAGGCTTCAACTTGGTATCAGGGAAAGAAACAAAGACCGAAAACAAACAGGACAACATGGTTGTAAAACCCATTGGGAAGAAGGAGGAAAATAAACTAAAGGATAAAGCATCTGCTAGAGAAGAATATCTTTCATTTAGGCAAAATCAAGGCTTTTCAATCTTTCTCTATTGTTCTTCCTCTGGAGCAACTCGTTACTTCAAACAAATGGGAGAGAGAATAGGTCTCTTGTTGCAGTTACTGAGTTGATGGTGTTACAAATCATCTGTCTTTCGGAAAACCATCTATTAGTGTTCTCTGATCTTTTATGAAAAGGAAGCTGATGAAAATTATTAACAAAATTATCTTCCACTTTTTATTTTGAAGTGTGATCCTGGCTCAGAGCGGAACAATGTCAGTAATTATCACTGGTTTAATCAGATGCCTTTTGTACAGTTTTCGCTCCTCCTCTTCCCTCCCGCCTTTCTCATTTTCTTTTCTGCTTTTCTCTGATTACGTGTCTCAATGGTTTCATTAAATGTTTAGGGCCAAATTCTGGCACTCCAGCTCTGGCTAGAAAACAGGCATATATTAATGTTACAAAAGCATCTATATTATTAGCCCATGTCCTGCCTAGCCCAGGCCCTGCACACTTCATATCCCTCCTCTACAACATCATTCCCTGAAGGGCTTGTTCGTTCCAGGAGCAGGAGGCAATGCATGGGTTGGGGCGCTTCGAGCCATGTGTGCAGGGCTTATAAAGCGTGATGATCACATCTTCCGATCTTCTGGGCCCACCCTTTCTGTCCTCATCATCACTGCATGGGACTGCTCCATCGCCCTGGAATGCACCTCATGGCTCCGCTGCAGCCATGTGAGACTCCACGCTCACACTGAGCTTGCTTTGCAGCATAAATCTGAGGAGCAGAATGGCTGAAGATGGAAGAATACCTGCCCTCAGACTGCTTGGACTCGTGAGCGGCAGAAAGAAGAGCTTTGAACTTCAGAGGTTGATCCCAGGAGCTCTCATACCACGTTAAATCATTTTTACACTACAGGTGTCAAAGGACTTTTTCCTACGTAATAGGAAAACGAATAAAGGCAATCAAGTCTTAAATTGCTAGAAGAAACATTCTGAACTGATGTTTTTTCCTGTCAGGTTCAGAGGAACAGAGTCCCAAAAGCATAGGCTGCTCAGTAAGATGGAAAGCAATCAAGGATAACTCAGCTGCCACTTAGAATAATAATAATTAAAAATGAGCAAGTAAGTCTATAAAACTATTTTTGAAATCTACATTTAATTAAGCCTCTCTCTGCTCCTCTGAGAGTCCCCCCTCTGCAGGGGACTTCTACGGAGCTAGAAAAACAGGGGTAAATCACAGTGAGTTTGGAAGGAAAGCCCTAAGAGAGCTGGGAGCAAAACTGAAGATCTGCTGAGGCTTCCCTGGAGGCCTTCTAATAGTCACTTGCCTTGGTTATACTTCTGTCCAGACTTGATTTTTTCCATCCCAGCTTTAATGTTATTTAAATACTTATAGAAGGCTTTTTTCTCCCCTCTGTGAGTTTCCTTACAGTTTTCTAGATAGTAGATAAGAGGAAAATAAGAAAGAATGTGAAAGAAGCTGTGTCAGAGAAGTGTGTGAGAGTTGGCAAGAAATCTTTGGATTGACCAGCTAAGAATGCAGTGAGAGCCAAATAGTCCTCTCTGTGGATTATTTCTGCATAGGGTATTCGTGAGTTTCTGCTTATGGAATTTCTGCCTGATCCTTCCATTGGGAAGTTGGGATTTCATCTCCACATGGATTGGGAGGAAACTTCACCCGCCCAAACCTTCAGTTCCTGGCAAACTCAAGTATGGTCAGAGACATGTATACATCATGTCTGATACTAAGGAAAAAAGCACATTTTAAATACGCAATAGCTAATTCAAAACTCTATCTGTATTAGAGAGAGAAAAGAAATACTCAATAGCTAGCAAGTTTCTAAATCATAGAATAGACAAGTAAATTGTATGGTTAGCATCTGTATGAGGAAATCTCAATTAAATATTGGTTAAAGACATCCGTAAGTAAATATACTTTCTTTTTTGACAGGATTTTCATGCTATGCTGTATCTGGAGGCTTTTGCTTCACCAAGGAAATGCTAAGCAACCAGTGCTTCCTCATGAAATCGCTGCCTCATGTGGCTTTTAACAACCCACCTGGAGAGGGAAAGGAGAAATAGTACCAGGGAAATCATTCTGATTTGAGTGAGGAAGGGGAGCAGTGAGAAGTGCAGCAGCGTTAACCTTTGCAGTCCCCCATGCCTCATGGGTGGGGAGAGCAAAATCATGCCCCAGTCTCACTGTCCAAATCTTTTGCTTTTCACTTCCTGTCACTTCCGAAGAAGTCTTTTTTTTTCTTTTTTTTTAAACCCTTCCTTAAATACCTGATGCTCTGAATAATCTCTTCTGTCATTATACAGGTTTTCCCTTTGGAAAGAGTTATTTCTTCCCCGGAGATTAAGAAACAAAAAATTTTTGCAACTAGCAAACTTTGGTTTGATTTCTTCTGAAATTCTGGCCTGCAGCCTGAAGGGGATTCATGCAGCTGAGTTTAAAATGTAAACTCCTATTGAATGCATTTCACTAGGGCAGTACTTATATGACCTTGAATATTATAGGAGTGACTGTGGAACAAAGGTGTTCGGGTAGCAGCACCACACCTGAAGCCACCACTGAATTTCTCATGAGCCCCGGAGGAGAAGGAGAGCTGTCAGGGCAGCAGGAGTTCCCAGCTCGTCTCTCCAGCCTACCTATCCATACTGCCCTTGGCTGGTGGCAGCAGCTCTGTATAGCTCTTCCACTCCCTTGGAGGCAAGTGGCACTGCTGTTTCTGCCCATCACATAGGCAGTGATATCTATCTTGTACTTAGCAGGGATTAGGCATGAGAAGCAGGAAGCGTTGTTGAGGCAGACACTAAAAACTTTCCTATGAGTGGTTCAGGGCACCAAGGGTAGCTCTCCTTTTTGTGACTATATCCCCAAGGAGAGCTGATCTAAAATCAGTTTTAGAGGAACAGAAGGAATATCCTGAGTGCTGGAGATGTGCAGGAGCTGGTCACAGATCATGGACCTCCTGCTTGCAAGACATGACTGCAGATACAGTCGCTTTGGGATCAGAATGTCAAACTCCTCTCTATGACTTGGACTTCTCTGACAGGTTTGAGGCATGCAGCACTTTGCTCCCTCACACACAGAATGAATTAGGAAACAAAACAACAGGGGAGCTCTTTGTCAAAAATGAAAGAAAACGGGAAGGAAAGGAAACACCAGTTCTATCTTAAATCATTGAGAGAGTTCAGATAGCAAGGGAAAGGTGCTGTAAAAGGACTCTGTAAAATAAACATTACCATCCTACTTACACAAGTTCAATTAATCCTTACTGAGGAACCTCATAAGCATGGCTTCTACATGCTTTAAGTATAACAATTGCTTAAAATTTGTTTGAAGATTAAAGACACAGTTCTTTGGGGAAAAGTACTGGTGCCGCACATCATTAAGTCCAGGTAAATGTTACTGAACACGCGAAGCCACCAGAGAGCAGGGATAGCAGGGAATGAGGTGGACAGTAGCAGGATCCTAACATCACCAGGTGCAGAGAAGGCACATTATTTGCATAAACTCATCTCTCATATCTTCAATTTTAATATGTTGTTTATATATATTTATTATTCCACTTGGAAGTCGGAAGCACTGTTATCTAAGAGCTATTCATCTTCCTTTTTCTTTATTACTGCAATCAGCAAGATTGATCTTAATTAAAAGTTTAAAGTTCAATGACAGTTTAAAAAGGAGTACCTATAGCTTTGATGGTCCCCTGAAAAGGCTACCTGGCTTTTGTTTAAAAAATGAGAAAGCTTTAGTTTTTATTTTATTTTGCTTATCAAGTTCTATTTCCATGTCTGGCTTTAAGAGTCACCCTTTTAGCAAAACAGCTACTCTTCCGTGCATGTCTCTGATAAGCTAGTGCCGTACTGAAGTCCCATGCGTATAGTCTACTCGGACCCTGTACTGCATTACAGTCTGACACCTAATGGTAATGGTCATTTTTTAACAGTATACGATAACATGAAATACAGCAGATACTTTGTAAATCTACAGCTAAGTTGTATAATTAGAGTTTTATGTGGGATTTTTGATGCAAGTTAATGTAGCACAACAAATTTGTCTAAGGTGTTAGACACAACAGTAAATATGGCAACGGTTTTCTTTCCAGGCACTAGTCTCCATTTTTAAATATCCATAAAAGATACTCATTTCACAGTGAACACAAATTTAATATTTATTCCAGTCACATTTTCTACTTCCGATATTTATATATCGTGTACTAAGCAAATCAAGAAAAATCCTGTAGACATCTCAAACTTACTAGGCTGGATTTGGGAGTTTGTGATTTCTTAAGCCTGTCCTCATTCAGAAATGAATCATTTTAAGAAAAGGTTAAAATTCTGTCCTTCACAGAGTGCCACGATATAGATTACAGAGACATTTGCGCACATCTTTCCGTGGAGCTCTGACCCATATAAGAAACACCAAAGGCGAGTTTTAGTAGTCACATGTGGTCAAGATCTGAGTCTCTGGCAGTAGAGTGTGACCCGTTAAGACTAACCATAAATAGTTCTTTGGGGCAGATTGTTCTCGCGATGGCGTCACAGAACCGGGGAAGGCAGGAAACCTGGCTCCTCTGTGCTGTGCCTCGCTCTGCAGCGGAGAACCCCTACCTTGTCTACTCTTTTAAAACACTCTGATATCTTTAAATAGTCTGTAGGCTCTCCTCTTTCTGAGCCTCATGGCGGACACTCCTTGGTTTTGTAGCTAAGAGAATTTCACCTCAGTTGGTGATGATGCAGGCCTCAACATCGTCTGTTGCATATTTTGGATGTAGGAGGTATTTTCATTATTAATTAGGGTAACAATTCCTTCTTGATTCAAGTTTTGAGAAGCACTTTCTTTTTATGCCTTATTCAAGATGTTAGAATGAAAAGAAAATGCAAATTAGGAACTTATTTGTACATTTGTTATTTATTCTTCTCTTAAATGATAATGTGGATAAAACATCCAAAAAAACCCTGTGCAGGGCTTCCATTTGCTTTTTGCATTTGTCAGTCATTTTGTGTTTGAGTGAAGTCCGCTACAGGAGAAAAACCTGTATTTTGTGCATTAAAGAGGATCCAAGTCCATTCTGAGTTACATACATCCCACTGGAAAATAGCTTCTGTGTTGCTAACAGAAAAGACAACATTTTTACAGAATTTTCACTCTCTTCTTTCGGGGAGTCACACCCTTTTTGTATGGTATCTCCACCTCTGTTGCTGAAACATAAGTAATTTATGTACAAATCAAGATGTACAGGATACCTCTACAGGGCATATTATAATTCTGTGTCATTTAAATAAAAGAGTGGCATTATGGACTTGTCTGAGTCAAATATGTTCAAAGACAAGCTGAACACAGCTTTCATGATAAGTGAATATAGACCCCCAAATATTAACACAGTAAAATGTTTATAAGCAGGTATTCTGTTTACTGTAATGCAGTAGCTTGATCTTCTTTCCCACTGAAATATAACTGAATATTCAAAATACATTTTCTGGCATTCCAGGGCTGCAAAACCGTTGAAAATTGCTGCAAAACACAGTGACATTCACTTGAAGTTGTCAGAAATTCAAATTTCAAAGTGAGAGATAACTGTGAAAATAGAGGTATACACTGACTGTTTGGTTAACAAAATAAATAGATTAGAAAGAGGGTGCAGCTAGAGGGGGTCTCCAACATTCATTTAGTAATAAAAAGCATTGTCTGTATATTGTGTTATGCTAGACATGCTAAAAGAAATAAACATGAAAGGTGTTCTAGGATAGGTATAATATACAATAAGGCAAAGGAAAATGTACTTTTCCCCAGGAGGCATATCTAATCTGGGAGACAGACATTCTTGTGTCATCCACAGTCAAACCAGCCAAACAATACACAGGGGGTGTATTTTCTCAGCAGGGAAATTATGCAAAAGGGCACGACACACAGACTGTACGTGCAGCTCGCAGAGTCACTCAGGGGGCTGCTCGCGCAAGAAGGTCCCATGGCCACGAGCGAGGTGGGCAGACTTCTGCCTCCCACAGAGAGAGCGAGGAATAAAGACAAGAGAAGAAGGACAGCGAGAAAGGACTCCCGGTTCCTCAGTCCAGCTTTAGCGTCTTTGCTCCCAGCGTGCCCGAGTAACGTGTCGGTGTGGGTGACAAGGGCTTCAGGAGCCTGGCCGGGCTGTTGGGAGGCTCACGCCCAAGGGTCTCAGACCTGCTGAGCTCCACGGGGGAGCAGCCCCCGCCTAGCTTGTTTGGAGCTCTGCCCAGCCAAGGACATCTTGAAACCTGACCCCTTTTTTCAGTTTCACTTATCCTGTTTTATCACAGGGCAGTATCACTACTGTCGCAGCATGTATGTTTTGGTATCTGTAGTAGAGTCTGCTAAATGTTTTCTCAGTGAAACAGGCAAGTAGGGACAAAGGTTCATCAGTGACTAATGAATCAAATGCTAAGGTGGAGACGAGGTTTAATTGTTTAAACACAGTCATTGCAGGCATGTATCAGCCTTCCCTTTGAAACCTCCTGAGCTACAGACGATGGGCAAGAAAATTTTGGATTTTTTCAATTTAAAGCTCGATCGTATCAGCTGTTCCCAGTCTGAGCAGTTACAGGTTCTTTATTTTACTAATTACAAGAGTAATTATGCCATTAGTTCTCAGAAAGTAATTTTAATAATTAGGTCAAACACAAAACGACTCCAATCTCATGACACACTAATTTAAATTGTTTGGATATTGTAATTTAGTAGGAGGAGACAGTGCTAAAGTCATTTTGGGGACTGTAAGAAGGAAAATACAGCTGGAGAAATAACAAGACGAATTCTCTGTCAGAGATGATAGTTAAGTTGTTTCTTGAATGATACTAAGTGACTAACATTAAAAACTATTTGATAGTGATGACAGATAAAATTATCACGTATTGAAAAATATATTAAAGATTTGATTAAGAGGCCGTAATTTTGAGTGAGCATACCAACCCCCTTTCTCTATTACTGTAGTAAAAGAAGAAAACATTTTAAATCTACCCATCTAATTTTTCTTGAGAAATGAATCCATTCATATCTCTTCATGATATATGGTATTCTAGAATTCAGCTTCTAATCCCAGCTGCAACCTCATAAATCTTCAGCAAAATTTAGTGACACCAGGGTTCTCAGGCCAATGAAGCCGCTTACACAGATATCGAATCCATAAACATAGGATGCTGGGGACAGCATAAGATAAGAGAAAGGAAAGGGAGAAACTATATTCAGCCCAGGACAGAGAATGAAGGCAATTTTGAAATGACTCTGGACCTGGCTCTTAGCACTATACTACACCTTTACCAATACCTCTACCATTCACTTCCAAACTTTTTCGTTAGAGATTTCAGTCTAGTGAATTTTTTATGAGATGACTTGTTCAAAAGAGTACTTTTCAGGGGAAATAAGAGTGACTGACTGAGGTCCTTGGTACCACACAGCTCTAGATGCTTTTTTCATTAGAAGTTAGAAACATTCCTTCGAATGTGCAAGAATGAAAGAAAGTTATTTTTGGCCAGCCACACCTAACTGGTCAAACTTGAGTTGTCTGGTCTTGTGCCTTTGGTAGCATATATAGCCCAGTAGATACTTCTCTTACCAGCAAATCCCACATAAATCCAATCAATAACACACCAAACCTTGTTGATCATGATGAATCAAAAAGCAAAACGTTTGGCATCTCTCTACCTTTTCAAACATTTCGTTCAGAATTTTCCACTCTGAAAACCCTAGAAAAGCTCAGACATCACATAAGTATTAAATTCAGGATTTTGGTGTCTTTATCTACCAGAAAATGGAATATAATAGCTATTTCCTCTAAAACTTTGCTGGCATTCAAAGTTTTCTTGGTTTATTTACCTACTAAGGGTGCAGTGGAATGGAAAAACACACATACAGTCTTTTTGCTTCACATGCAAGGAACAGAGAAGTTGGAACTTTGAAACCCATTATGTGAAATGCTTTTTCATTTTATTCAAGCAGTAAACATTGTGGTATAAAAATAATCTTTACATAGAAAACATATCCTTTCTAGCCCACAATACCCTCTTAATTTGACGTTCTATCTTAAAAATGAACAGGACTGGAAGCTTGGTCAAAGAACATGTATTTTTACTGACATAATAGGAGGTTGCTGGCAAGTTTCATTACATTTACTACAACTACCATTGTCTTTAAAACATATCAGCGAACAGCATGATTTTAGAAGTTAGTGGTTGCAGTTCTTTTGTGGAAGGATAAGATGAGAAATTTTTTCATTTGCAATTTGGTAAATAACACAAGTAATTGACACACCAGATTAATCACTACAATACGCTGTTAAGAGCTTGCCTAGCATTTACTGGAAATTCTAATTTAAAAAAATGATGAGAAAGATGAAAGTAAATGCTTCTGTTAGATCTGATTGAAAGTTTTCAAATTCTCAACAACACCATTTTACACTTTTTTGCAGAAATTTTCTTCAAAAAATGTTAGAAATTCAATAAAAATTTTGAGTGATTAGTTAAAAAAAGCTTACAAATTTACTTTTGCAAAAATATTCCTAGAACCAATTTTTCTATCCCCTCTAGTAAGTACTGAATGTTTAAAGTAACTGCAGTGAGACAACTGCGGTTGGAATTGTTGGGGAATTTTACTATCTAAAAGGAATGTTACTACTGGCAGATTTTTAAGCATATCTACAGATAACAGTTAGGCAAATCAGACGCAAAAGAAACCTACTTGCATACAGTATGGAACATGAGGTTTAGACCAGCTATGAGTCCCTCAAAAACCCCATGTCACATTCCGTAAAAATAAAGATGTTACCCACTGCTTTTTTTTTAATTAATTACTCATGCTTACAGAAACACTGACCGTGCTTTCAAAACCTAGTGAATGGATTCTTCTAATTGGGTCAGTACAGCTCCTCTAAAATAGTTTTGCAGAATTGCTCCCATTACTACCTCAAAGGCTGTCATATTTTTGGAACAAGTGTTGCGGTCTTTACAGAACAGAGGCCAGATTCTCTCAACTTAGTGAAAGGACATGTTAAAAAAAGGACTTTCTGGCCTAGTCTATAGAGTGAAATTCTCCCTGGGGAAAGTGGGTGGGGTTCATCACAGCAGCTTTAGTTTTCACTGGGCAGTTCTATAGCAATTCTGCTAAACTCAAGGATTTTCCGTCAAAGGCCTTAGTAGCTCACTTCTTGGACAGCCTTGAGCATACTTCTGCTGCCTTTGCTCCTCTACGATTCTTCTTGGAAGAAAAGAAGTCTGGTCATAACCATTTTCTAATGTTTCAGCCTCCTCTTTTCCTCTCTCTCATCTGCTGCAAATTACATTTTATCACAGAAGCTAGACCAAATTTTAGCCTCTATCCACCTTCTGTCTTCTTCTGGAGTCTTGTCCACAGTAGTTATATTGGTGATCTATGAGCAAGATATGAGTATTCTAAGATTGCACTTCCTCTTGTCTGATTGAACAAGCTAATTTTTTTGATTTTGTTTACTTTAAAATGTTCTTTTTCTCTCTCATATTTGGAGCTAAACCAGCACGGATTTGAGACTCCAGGTTGGCAGCAGACAGCAAGAGGAAAAAGCTGGAGGAACAGGGATTTCTATTAACTTTAAACATCATGAAACCCTTTACCACAAAGTGTGTAAGAAACCAATCAATTATAATCAAGCAGTTCAGAGGTCTTCCTAAAAGAATCTGGAGTTGGAATAGAAAAAGATATTCAAAACCCTCCAGTGTATTTTGTATAGATGCAGAACGTATGAAAATTATTTTGCTTTTTCAGTGTAATTAATAGCTACTGAATTTTGCAAATATATTTGTGACAGACCTTTCGCTCACATCCTCATGCCTCCCCTTACAAGACTTAAGGCAGATACTCCCTGGAGTCAGCATTGTGAGGGACCAGCTTTGGCAGAAGCACCATGCACCTTTCATAATGCCCTTCCAGTTCTGCTGGCCAAAAATTCCTTACTGACAGCAATTGATGGCAGAGATCTCTTGAGGTTACTGTATCCAGCTCTCTCCGCAACTGCACATCCTAATTCAGTTTGATTTGCCTTCACCTGTTCACCACAGCCCCTGAAGTCTCTGTCATCACATCCTTCTCTTGTGTCTTCTAGCTTCCGGTTCAGCATTTAAACTAATGTCTGTTTAATACTTTTTGGCATGCTTTTCCTCAGTGACCAGTGTCAGTGACATATGCAGGCTGTGAGCCCTGAGGTGCTCTTTTTCTCATTGAGTCAGTTCTCTCCCTTCACCTCTCCTTCTGTCTTTCCCCTCTGACTTCATGTTTCCAGGCACTGGAAAGGAAAAAATGTTTACTGCCTTCATCTTTTTTGCCCTTTTTGTTATTTCAGTTGTGGTGAGCAGACGACTTCAAGATCTTTCCAGAAGAGCCTTCAACTTAAGTATCCCTTGATTTTCCTAGAGGTTCCCTGCTCCTTTTCATGCTTTTTTAGAAGAGCCATGACTAGCTCGGTTTGAGGACTATATATTTTCAGTCTCAAGCAGAGCTTTATCTGTTCTGCTCTGATGCCTGCTGTAACCCCAAAGTAAAGTAGGCAAGTAATACAGTTATTGAACATAATAGAATAAGCATAACAAGCTGGATGTTGAGAGACCACGTTTACCTGCATTACACAAAAGCACAGAGTTGCACGCTAAATCTTTTCTGCCAAATAGACCCTGTCCCCCTTGTTATTGGTAAGATGCATCAAAGTATTGCTTTCTGCTATACTTTTAAGCAAGGTCTTCTTGGACTCCCAGTCCGCATACCCTGAAGTCCTACAAATAACTCGTCACATATTTCAGGTATCCTAGTCTAGAGGATTTCTGTGCTAGCAAACACATCCAGGATTCTAGAAAACTTTAGCTCATTTTGATCGTATGATATTTTCCTGTAGTCCAGAGGAAACAGTTGTCCTTTTTTTTGGTGCATCCATGACGTACAAGAGATCCAAGGGCCAGCAAGTAAGCAGTTTCAAAACGTTTAATGCCACGGCATAACTATGCTTCAGAGCTGTGGTCAGTATCCAGCCACTCCACCATTCAATATGGTTGGCCCCAGCCTTGGGGCTACAGACGCTCTTGGCCTTTTTGGAATAAGGGTCTGTTTGCCCCAGCAGTCTGGGCAGATTATTGCAGATTTACTGTTTTGCAGCAGTTTTACTGTAGATTAGAAACTGCATAGGGCAAATAGCGTGTTCAAAGGAGAGATAACCAGGGCTCCTACTGGGATAGGAGACACTTCCTGCACCCCATCTCCAGTAGGTGGAATACAACAGATTTAATTCTGTCACAAAGAATTCAAGACTTATTCAGGCAGGAGAATGTCTTTCCTGTTACAAGGGAAATATTGTAGTACTCCTGTAGTATTCATCACTGTTTTTGTGTGTTATCCATGAGCTCCCTTAGTAGCTAAAATATAAATACAGAAAGACAGGTTCCCAGCCCCAAGGAACTCATGATCTAGCCTTGTAAACAGTGTGCTGAAGGTAGTAATGGCCCAGAGGGACAGCAGAAGAAAACATCGACAATATCAAGTAGACACTCACTGGGGACTGGTTCATGTCCCAGCAAAAAGACTGAGTAAAACACAGCAGAAAGGCTGACTAAAACAGTTCACACTGTTTTTGTTTTGGTTTGGTTGGGTTTTGGGGAGTTTTCTGTGGTTTTCTTTTCACTTTTGGAAGTGACAGAAACTAAGGGTTCTAGTAACTAACTTTCTTACAGAGTTTTAGGGAAACATGTCCCAGGACCACTAGAGTGAGGGTCATCCAAACCCTGACAAGCCCCACAATCATAAAAACCTGCCTTTCAGAAAGCATTTTAGTAACATTCACACAATCGTACCTCTCTCTATTCACTCTAATTTCTATTGGTACAAATGAGAATTAAATTTACTATTTTACATGCGGGCACTGCTCTTTAAAGGGCCGGAGCAATGTTGCACGAACTGTTTGCATGCCTTTTACCAGGCGGTTTTACAGAAACTGGCAATAGTACCGTAATGTCTTGAATCTATTTCTTCGGGAATGAACTCATTACGGTTCACTCGTATCATATTTTAAGCAACTGAGGGAGCATTTTGCAAAATTCTTAGAAGTACTTAAGAAATGCCTCAAGTCAGTATAAAAAGGTACCAAGAGTTAGTTCCTCGGCTCTCCAATATTGTGATCTATAAGGACAATAGGGCAAATTAAAAACTGAAAGCACTGTTTAGCTTAAACAGAGTGAATCTTAGCAAAGAATTCAGTTTTACTCTGCCAAACTGTTGACCGGATGCTGGGGTAATACTTCTTTTGCTTAACTGATTATTTTCTGGTCATCTTTCAGGAAAACTGGGCAGTGTTCATTACTCTGAACCACTCCCGGTATGCTAAAATACTGGTTCATCTCAGCATCTTGTTCAGCTATGTGGGATTTTTTTCTGTGTTATTCTTCCAGACGATCATCTCATCCCTCTATTTAGTTGTTTTCTGTCATTTTGTCTTATTTAGGATTGTAAATCCAAGTTGTTATGTGTCCTCATTCTTTACTGCAGCTTTGCAGGTCATACAGAACTCATCACATCACAATCTCTAAGTTCTGGACTTAACAGAAAGGCAAAAGGCACTTTTTATCTTTCTAAAAAGAATAAATATTTTTATTGTGAAAAAATGTATCTCACTTGACTCGGTGACTGATGTATCGTATCGCATCCTATATAATATCATGTGATGTATCACATACAGAGTAGGCCTAATTCCTTACTCCATTCTCTCTCACATCCTAGGATTAAATAAGGGACATTTCAGAGCAGAGGGGAAATCAAGTGGACTGACGGCTTCCAGAGAAATTCTCACTGGGGGGACCTCTATAGCAACAGATTTCTGAGACAAGGCAAAGGTTTCTTTAGGAAAGTACCTCATTTAGGGCCCACAGATACTTACAGTGAGACTGCAATTGAATGGGGCTATTAAGGGATAAGTGAAATAGGACAGAATTAGACAACTAATCACAACATCTTCTATCCTAAAATCACTTAATTTGCCCCATTTTTGCTAACAGCATTTATTCTATTCTGCCTTGGTCTTTACAATGATTTCATCATCACAGTGTCTGCCTGTCTTCAAGTATCTCACTAAATAAAGATGTCACTGTTTTTTGATCTCTTTCATGTCTGCTCCACAGGAGGAAAAGCACACTCAGGAGAATTTTAAAATTTATACAGTAAAACTAACGTATTCCCTGAGCTGAAACTGGATAGTGCTGTACCTGGAGAATTCAGGAGACAGATAGGCAATGTGACCACCCAGCGGCTGGTGTGGGATGGGTTGGAGAGCTGCCATCTCCATCTGGATCTGTCTCTGGCCTATTGAGATAGGTGCCTTGGGTTCACCTTTGCACTTCGGTTTCTCATCTGCAAAATGGGGACTAATCAGACTGTATGTTGGGCAAATCAATGTCTCTATGCTTTTAGACCTCTAGGTGAAATATTTTGATGTTATTTTCAACTGGCCAAACTTATCCATTCCACTGAGTGAGACAAATCTGCCCACACATCTCTAGTAGTGAAAAAGATGATAGTGGAAATACTCTAAGGATGTGAAGTATGGTTACTAGTGTATCAAACGCCATACTGAGTTTGACAAGAAGAAATACTGAAGGTAGTCATTTTAAGGTGAAGAAGTTGTAAAATACTGGCATTAAGTCTATTATAGAGCTCCCCCTAATGGTGCTTCTATAAATATAGTTACTTAGCTGCAGAGGTCCCCAGATACCGCTCTTCCCTATTTGTGCAATAGTGAAGCTAACTCAAAGTGGCTCTGTTTGTAAATGCCTCACACTGCAGCTCCCCCTAAAACAGCTTACAGATACTACAAAGCAAGGCCCATATTTTTGTCATTAGACTTCAGAGATCTCTCTCATGCCTGAAGATAAATGGGCTAGTTCTGATGGTGGTACTGAACCATGGCATTGTTGAAGGCCTCATAGAGAGGAGGCAACGGAATAAATATTAAGAGCATTTGTTGGGTTGCTGTTGTTGTTCACATTTTTTCTCACTAATAGCTTTGCCATGTAGAAAAAAATAGCTCATGATTTTTGAATTCTTAAGCTTAGCAATGCTGTTAACATGTAATAGAATTTGTATCTGATGAGCCTCCAAAATAAATTAACTGTATGTGAAGCGACAGGGAGGCTTGGTCATCAGATGCAAATTCTCTGTTACAGGTTAACAGTATTGCCAAGTCCAAGTACTAGGAAATCATGAGCTGGATCCCCTAAAATCATAAAATTCTCCTTAAAATCATGATCGTTACATAAATAAGCACATTTTGGTTTTGATTGTTTTTTACATTGTCTAGTGGTCCTCAGAGCCTTCAGGCTACATACAAGCGATGTTTTTTATTTCCAGATTTTTCCCACAATGTATGGCCTAGAAACATTTTTATTTAATATATGAATACTGACATTTTAACAAAAATCAGATGCCCCCTCAAACTAGGCCTTTAATGAAGGCATCGAGACCCTTTCAATAAGATTAAACTAGGAAGAACTGTATGGTCTGAGCAGAGGACTGCTAAGAAAAAACTCTGGAATTTAGTCATGACTGGGACAAAAATCTTCGCTTCAGTTCCCACACAAAAATCTTTGCCTCTAGTTCAACTTCTGTATCTGCACAACAGGAGTAATTCCTTTATCCCAGGGCTTACTGCGTATGGTGATTTTTCCATTTATCTGACTCAAATGTCTTGAATGTGAAAATACTTTGTAAATTCTGTATGCTATTGTTTTATATTGTTTCATCCTCTATCAAACAACACTGTCTTCGCATGCATTCAGATTTTTAATTTTCCTAACCAACATGCCTAGGAACATCTTCTTTTAATGCATCTGGGACTGTGGAAAGTAACTGTTGGGGGACACCAAACCCAGCACTGGTAAAATGTCTGCACCCAGTTTTCCTGTTATTCTCGTCGATCGAGCTCCCGGAGCTGGCTGCCTAGAGTGATGCTGCTCTGCCTGTCGGTGCTAGCGGAACATTCCTTTATACGTTAAACAATGTTTTCCAAAACACATAAGTTATTTCCTACTGAAAACAACAACAATAAAATCCCCCGGAAGAAAATTTAAATCATTTATATTACCCAAATAGTACGACACAGCCTATCAATACAACTTCATTCATGGTGCTGTTGCCAGAGGCACACCTAATGATCACCTGAGATCATCCTCATGCCCTAAGACAGGCCCACGAGTATAGACAAAACTCAGCATGACCAGCTATGGCGGCTAACTTTAAATGACTGGCTATAACGTGGTGAGATACTTCTGAGCCTGTGCCAGAGCAACAGGCTCACCAACGAACACCGGCTACAATATTTTGCACTCATGTCACTCCTTTCATCCAGAGCACTTTATAAATATCAGAGGTTTCTTGCTTCACTCTTGACAGAAAGATAAAACATAGTTTAAGAGCCTTCTCCAGGAATGAAGTTAGTTATCTGCATTCGCTATTAACAACTTAAAGGGAATGGTTCAAGTTCCAGTGGTTCTGTCACCCTCGTTTCTCCAAATTACCAAGTGCTGCTATGCTGCCTCAGTTTAAGCACTCAAATTAGAAATTTTAGCCAAAGTTATTTGCTCGAGGTCATTAGCAAATGACCCCCTTAGTCCGCTAATGTCACAGTTTCATACTCTAACCACTAACGTCTATATGTGAAATGTATTACACATTATCAGAGAAGTCAAGGACATGATTCACACTTTCTGGAAGGTTTCATATTATTCCTGAATAACATAGCTCAAATTTTTCAAATTTTCTAATGTGAACCAATATAAATCACTCTTTAGAGCTGGGTATGCATACGGGGGGTGGGGGATGGAGGGCAACTTCCCCTTTATTTTGTTTTGCACTTCTCCCAGGGGCATATCTGAAGGAAGTTACTGTACACATGGTGGATGTGGGATTTAGTAAATAGGAAAGACATGAAATTTAAGTGATTTTTGGCAGTTATCCCTTTGTAAATGTTAGTTTTTTCCCTGCAAAGGGTGTGTAACCCTTAGTGAATCAGCCTTTTAGTGTTTTATTTGGTAACAGACTTAATAGTATGTTGTACAGTGTCTAAAGGCTTAAGATTAAAATGATACGTATCCGGTAAAAGGACTAAGCTAATCCCCACCAGCTGGAATACAGTGCTGAGGGGCCCTCCTTTCTGGATGGATTTTGCATTGGAATTAAGACCTCTTCTTAAAACAAACGAACGAAAGTTTGCAGAAGTGAAGACATACAGTAGTACAGCAAAATGAAGTCGCAGCAATAAAGCTACAGAAACCCTTCTTTTGACTGGCTCCAATCTTCCAGACTAGCACAGAGAGAGCAACAGCCCCCGTTTGCTGCAAAGCAGGGGCAGACAACCCTCTCTCGGCTGTGTGCAGGCATCAGTCTAATAAAGAGCCTTCTTCCCGATTTGGAAGACGTATTACTTTTGGACTCAGATGCTTCCAAAAATATACGAGATGTAGAAAACACTCCTCATTTGCCAGAAACACATCGGAGTTTTGCTTACATTACATTTTTTCCTCATATATGTTTGAAAAAAGAAAAAGCGCGAGAGAAAGAGAGAGAGAGGAAAAAAAAAAAGACCATAATACCCTGAACTAAAAACTTTCATCGCAATGATAAGATATAACTTTGGGTAAAGAGACTGGGAGACAGCTCAGTCAATACTGTCTTGAAATCTTCTTTTACACCTCTTTCTGAAGTATAAATATGGACCTCATCCAGTTTTCCCAATCAGAACGTCTTTGGCTGGGGGAGGTTGGTATGGAAGTCATTTCCCTTTTAGGTGCAGTAGCTGCTTTCCACAGACTCAACAAAGACACGAAATATCATTAACATCTGATTCTGAAAGGCTGACAACCACTTCTTTGTTTTACACAGCCGTCCGGGGGAAGCTGCTGTACATTACCATATCGCTAGCAAAATTATACCTATTAAGCTCTGATAGGAGCTCTGGAATATTTCTCTCGTTTGTTCTGGGGTGTAGAGATTGAATATATCTATTATTTTCACAATAGGTATTTCACATTTTAAACAGATATTATGTGTAAACATTACTTCAGCTAGGGGTGAGCATTGCTGGGCTGCACTCGGGAGCCTGGCTGACCTATTTGGGACACAGTTTCAAGGAGGAAAGTTAAAGAAAATATATTAAAAAGCCAGGAGGAGGGAGATATAGTCTGTCCAATGGGTGCTGAATCATACAAGGTAATAGTGTCTTCCTTCTTCAAACAAGCTGGAAGGCTCTACAGGCCTCAGCGACTCTTCTCTGTTCTGCGACGGAAGGAAGCAAGTTGAAAGTCTTGCCTGGGGGATTTCAGCTCCAGAACTCATTGCAAAGGATATAGGGAAATGCCACTTTTTATGCGTGCTTGTTTCTAAAAAACAACCAAAGCATTCCTCTAAGTTATTTTAAAAGGTGCAAAAAGCATCTCTGTTTTCCTCTAATTCTCTCTAACCATCAGGATGGTGCTAATAATGTTGAAATGTTCTATCAGAAATTAAACTTCTTGGGCATACACAAGACAGAGGAATTACTACTGTTTTTTCTTTCGGTTGACAGCAAGAGCAGAAAATAGAACTTTCAAGTAATGGAATTAAGTAATTATTTCCAACTGAGCAAATCAGTGCAAATGCTGTATTTTTTAATGCACGCAATTAGTGTAAAATAAACTAAATACTATAAATAAAATGTTTTTTTTAAGGAAAGACTTACATTTGCAGGCCCAACCCAAACCAGGTTTAATCTCTCTCAGGCTCTGAAACCTTGTAACAAGGATTAAAAAAACTTTCCCCATTCCTTTGTCAGGAAGGGCAGTTCAGCATTACTATCATCCCCGTTTTACAATGAAATGGTCCCAAAGAGAGGAAATGGTTTGGTGCAAGGGCAAAAAGAGTTTTTGTGCCAGATCTGGGAACAGAAATCTTATCTGCTGCCTTCTAGGCATTTGTTTAAACCACATCCTTCCTCCCAAAGCACTGCACCTTTCTTTACTCCAGAAACAAGCATTTCTTTGCTGCTTATTTTCCCTCATAACATACCTGAAACTGAAACTAGAGAGAGAAGGCAAAAACACACTGTACTTAGGCACTTTAATGTGCATTTTTCATTAATATTTTAGTGAAAAGGTTTACTGGAAATTCACAGTCTCGAGGCATACCGGTCTGCTACACAAAGATGCCTACCGCTTGTGTTGCTAAGTGACATTTTCTTTTAAGAGTATGAGCAAATGTTCTGCATTATTGCTACACTTTGCTATGTAAAATTCTGCCTTTGATGGTGTTTGCAGAGAGACCTACAACAGCAGTAAAATCTGATAAAATTCACTCTTGATGAGGTCTTGTATTCACACGAGTAGGTAGTCCTGGAAGACATTTCTCCCATACAGCATGGCTTCACCTTATTCAGAACTAATGTGATAAAATAAAAATTAAAAAATAAGGTAAATTACACTTGGAATATACGCAGAACCTGCACCACTTTTCTTCCCTTTCTGGAAGCTGTCCTTCAAAGTGCAGGTTTTCACCTGGAAGGGAGGTAAGCTGTTAGAGGATGTCAGGAGATGACATTAGGTTAAATTCAAAATCATGTGGCCTTGTCCTGAAATACAGCTCCAAGATCAAATATGTATTGATCCAAGATGTATTTGACCATATTTGGCATATTTCAATGAAAAGTAACCAGGGCTGCATTCTGAACTTTTTGTTAATTTGTCTTAATAAACTGTCTCCCCATATTTTGATAGATACTTTTTTCTTTCTCAGTTAAGAAAAAAGCACAAGATAACATGTGCCTTTCAAACTCTCACTCCACTCCTTCACGTAACTGAACAGCCCATTTGCAATCACTTTATTAGCCTCCTTGCTACCATTATATTCTCAAATCCCTCTGTTCCAACATCTGTCTTTTCTTGGTGTCGGGCAACTGACTGCAACGACTCTAAAGTCTTAAAATTTGCTGTTAATAATTCAGTCACTGTTCAATTTCAGATAATGTATTAGGCAAAAGTAAAGTGTGAATGGATACCGTTCCATTGTGCTTTTCTGCCTGCTTACAGTGTTTTTTAATTTACTCCATTAAATCAATAGTTAATTTAATGGAGATTTTAATGGAGGGGATTTTCACCCGGAACGACTCACTTGCAACAAAGATTTCAGCTGAGGATTGTGTATGAGTATGGTGATTCTTCCCTTTTTTAGTAGCATAAGATCTAAAATACAGGTAAACTCTTCTGAGGAGTTTCTCTATCTAATTTGTAAGTTAAAGATTTGCATGGCAAATTTCTGGGTTTTGTACTAACCTAGATTTAAAGCAAAAACCCACCAAACTCTACAGTTCATTTTAATACCACATTTCACACACCCAAATATGCCGATAACACACTCTTTGTTGGGACATCTGACCTTAATTTTATGGATAGCATGAAGTAATATCTGGTTGTTGAAATAATAAATTACTTTGCCGTATTTTTAGATCTCTTACTTTATTTGACTTAGTAATTTAGTCCCTTAATATTTTTACCAAAAAAATGTTTAAATCTTTTTTAGAACTGCTGCCACTTGTATTTTATTCAATTCAATTAGCTTCTCTGAGAAGTCTATCTAAATTCCATTAATGCCTGGCCTATTTCATTAGTTTAAGTTCTCCTTCTCCGTTTGTCTCCATTTGAGAAAATCTCAAACAGCCTTGGAGTTTTAACCTTTTTCCAACATATGTTTTCCTTTATGATGCCTCTTTCTTGGACACAGTTGTACATTCATGTACATAGTACACAAGCTGAGAAGAATAGTACGAGAGGAAGCAGTGATATGATGAGACAAGCTAAGCAGCTACCAAGGAGTTAGGGGACCTAAATTCTGCACATGTGTATCTGACCTGAAACTAGACAGAAGCAGTTTGTTTAAAGTAGCAATGCAAATAGCTGCCTTAAATATTAAGGATGTTATTAAACTCAGAGTCTGGACTTTCTTTTACCTTCATATGCAGGGCAAGATTTTCTGGACCAGACCTCTGCCATATAATGGGTTGTTCCATTTTAGGGCAGGAATTCATCACAAGTAAGAGATTGGCCTCATTTGTCATTCCTGATGCTGGCTCTGAGGAGGGTGCCAGACCACAGTGACATCTCCTTCATTCTTCCATTGGCCGAAACTCTTTTTTTCACTAGTCTGAACCTAAAGCCCAGGTGCACAGTGTCACTTTATTTAGCTAAATCTCTTCTCTAACAGGCTGCCCTGTAGGGGAGCTAACAGGCATCCTCAAACTGGCAAGAGAAAGAAAGATTTCTTTTGGTCTAAAATACCAGTAATCTGAAAGCATAGGTAAGAAGAAAGAGCACGTGGCCTGTTCAGCTAAGACAGCATCAGTAACACCTTTACTTTTGACTTCTGTACCTCTGCATTGCTGGAAATACCTTATTAAAGAGTATAGATCAGCAGTAAAGCTCTGAGAAGGGCCTAAATCTCTTCTTATATTAGAAGGAAAGTCAGTCAAATCACAGAGTTTCGCTGCATAGTATAAAGCCTGTGAAAGTGATAGGCAAGAAGGGAAATTGCCAGGGAATTAGAATTTGACCTCTTTCATCCCTTTGCTAGCAAAACTTAGCAGTGCTGCCAGAGGAAATGAGTTGAGAGAACACAATTTATAAACACACAGGATCAGACAAAACTGACATTACACATCTACCAAGCTTTCAAAATGGAAGCAGCACTTAACATATCAATATTTATCATGAAAATATACTTTAGAACTTTTTCTTTTCACTAATTAACTCCAGAGAGTAAAAGATTGGGGGCATTTTAGGAGTGAGTTACAACCTAGGTGAATCTGATAGGGCTTCCTTTAGCTAGAATCAGGTAGAAGCTGTATATCCAAAAGGAAGTTACAACAAAATGTCCTGTCGTATGGATGGAGCATACACTGAATGTTTATTTTTTCAGATTGAATATCCAGTCCACATGGTGAAACAATAATGAATGACATCTTACTAACTGCCTAGACAGGTCTTATGTTGCACTTTTAGATAATATGTAGTAATTTGATACCAGTACTCATAAAACCTTATGTTCATGGAAACCAAAGAAAAAGAAACTGCTTTGCCCAAGTTAGGTTTCAAGTTAACAAGATAAACGTTGATTTTTTTTTTTAATTCATGACCTGTACTTTAATTATTTTTGAATATATTTCATTTTATTTATGATGTGTTGGTTTTTCGCATTTATATTTTTGTTTCAACGCTCTTGGACAACGTACCATACAGTTTAAGCCCTTAAATTACTCCTTGTGCAAGAGGCAAAAATCACACAGGCCTTGATTTTCAGTCCCTGCGTAAGGAAACAGTTGTACTTGCACAGACCTTACTACTCTGCTAGACACATGCCCTAGCTTTTGATCTCCTAAAATTAGACATTAATCTTAATATTATTATTGATCAAAAAAGAGGACTTTGCCCATGAAAATATTTTGAAAAAATTAATAGTTTTTCAAAAAGTTTTTCATAGGGTTATTTTTCCTTAATTCTGACAAGAAGTGAATGTTTTCATGGAAAGGAAACATGACTGATTAAAAAAATTGTTTCCTTGGAAAAAAAACAAGCTAATTTTATTTCATGAACCAGACCATCAGAGTGTTTTGCTAACCATGTTTGGACAAGGGTATGTGTACACTGAATATCAGCCTACCAAGCTATATAATCTGCAGATACGACCAGTTAGTCGTGTGAAAGGTGTAAGGCCTGGTAGAAAAAAGAGGAATAATATTTATTTAAATTATAAAATGTCCACTACTGAGATGGAACCAATCCAAGCCTCACTACAGCTTCACAGGAATTAAAATGACCACTTAGATTTCCTACTAGTAAATAAATGGATCATACCACTCCAAAAGTCTGACCATCGGCAAAATAAAAGCAATACACATATATCTCCAAAGAACCATAGACATTCCTACACATACCCAAGACATTAATAATTGAAAGTCCACAGGCAGGAACAGGTCTACCGCTAGCTGTTGTTGGTAAATCTATAAAAATTGATGCAAAAAAGGCAAATACATTCAACAGAGTCTCCATCTGTAATTAGGCTATAAGGCATATCAATGTCATGTAATATTATTTTGGAACAGAACATTACCATCTGTAATGCTAAGGATATGTGGCTGTCCCAGACAAATTAAAACTTCTCCAAAATGCAGACCTTAATGATTCCTATCCAAGAGTTTTAAAAGAGTTAGCTAAGAAGTTAATTAATACACAGAGGTATTTAGACAAGGGAAATAACAGGGTAAATTCAACCTTAATTCTGAAGACGCAAAGTCCAGAAGCTCAGTTTACGTGAAAATAAGGCGCAATTTGCAAGTAATAAAGATAATCAAATTGTTTATCAATTTATTAGAAGGAGAATCTGGTCTCTTTAAAACCCAGTTACAGATATTCTTCTGAAAAAAACTCCTTTATTTATTTTGAGGTTAGATGACTGCACTTCTTTTTCCTGGGCTTGGGAAGCCCTATACAGTCATGAGTCATGGTGAGAACTCTCTCCCTTTTGAACATTTTTTTCTTTACATGTTATGTCTCTCTTCTTTTGCAGTGAGGGAGGGAAAGCTGCAGTGAAGCTGCAGTGAAACCAAATTAATTATATGTGCAATCTATATATAGCTCCAGACAAAGAACATGTATTAATGGATGATAAAAGAAACTGCACATGAAACCCCTAGCTTATTACAATGTTGTCTCACATAATATTAGTAATACTTGGCACTCACTTCATGTTCAAAGCAATTCAGAAACATTAAGTAATTAACCTATATACAATTTAATGCCTTCTGCCAAGATTACTGTACACAAGCAACTATCTAAAAGAAACTAAAACCAGAATTAATCTGAGACTACAAATAACAGTTATAATAAACTTTCTTTCCGTTTTTCATTTAGATTTTTTGCTAAAAACATTTTACATTTTTTATGAACGTGAGACGAAAATTTGTGATCTTTAGTCATATAGGAATCTCACTGAACTCACAAGTAGACGTATAAAGCCTGACTATCCATGACTGAGGACCGGAAGACTGGACAAACTGGATTAGATATTGTACATATAGCACGTACCCTCTAGAATTCTGCCACCCCCTGGCAGCTGCTGAACAGCACAACAGCTTTGTGATGTACGCGTAAGTGAATAGCACAAAGCCATAAAAAAGGATTTTTTGCTGTTTAAGGGAGCACAAAGGACTACAGAAGGCTTTCTTGCTGCAACAGACTCATTGTTCTGAGTGAAAATCAGAACTTCTGAATAACAGAGACCTAGTCTGGGTTGTGTTTTTTTTCCTTTGATTTCCTCTTTTTTTTTTTTTTTTGGTTTTTCTCTATTATTTTCTGAACTAACCACAGTCTCTGCCTCCGTGGTGCAAAGACATTCTTCTGCTCCTTCTACCTGGCAAATAACTTGCTCCTTCTTTCCCTCTTCACATCTCACCTTCTCTTCAGAAGGTGGACAATCCTCTTAATAGTCTGCTGAAAAAAGATGATTCATTTAGCTCAGCAGAAGATCACAACTCATTACAAAAAGTGAGTGGCCAGAGCAGCAGCACAAAGACCCTCGTCACATTGCTCCACACAGACCCCAAACAAAGTGTAAATCTGCATTGGTAAGTTTCTTCCACTCCTTAAGCCCCTTAGTTATGGTTACCCTCAGTGTGGCTATTATACATTTCTCTAATTAAAAAATACCATTGAATATTATTGTCTCCAGCTTCTCACCTGGGGATCTTAATATATACTGTAGTTTTATCAAGCCTTTGGTGGGTGTAGGGTCTATGGGGTTTGAGAGGGAAACAGGTGAGTGCTTAAGGAGTTTTAAGACAGAATTCAAAGCTGGAGATGCATCAGCCAGCAGGCACAGTCAAAGAACAATGTTTCTATTCTGGGTAGATAAAAAAAAGTATAAGACTACAGTGAAGTCTGAAACCATCTAGGGAAAAAACAAGCAGAAGCAATAAGAAAAGGCAGCAGAAAACAAGCTAAGCAGGGAGGCCTGGAAGATTAATTATGAATGATAAGTCTTGGAAAGAAAGTTACCTTCCTTATTTTTTGCTGCACAAGCATCAGAGAAAGAAGGAGCTTGGTGGCAAGTGCAGGTGAGGGAGAGGTACCGAAGGTCACATGAAGTAACACTGAGAAACAGACAGGCACAGAACGAGCTCCACATGCGAGGGAGCCACAGAGTCCTACGCACCATCACGGTGCTCCAAGCGCTGCGGCCAGGCTCCTTCAGCTCAAAGAGTCCTGCCACTACATCACCATGAAGAGCTGCAGGGGCAAAATGGGCTCCACAGGTTTGGTCTTGCATACACTAGAAGGGACTGGGAGGATCCCAGAGGTAAAGGGAAGACCGTTTCCTCAACCCTCCTCCTTCCTCTTCTCCTCCTGTGTGTCTCCAGTCACTAATTCTCTTCTTCTGCTCTCACTCTTTCCGTTAAACAGCGAGTGGGGGGCAATGAAAGGGGAGAAGACGACTCGGCCAGTTTGACCGCTGCTACCCCCGGCTGGGCGCTTTGGCCGGCAGAGGGGTCTGCACGATCGGCGGGGGAGCCATGCGGAGCCAGGCTGTTTGCACGTCCGTACGACCAGCCTCTGAGCTCGCACACAGGAGAGGTGGAATATTAGATATCATTTTGGTCAGGGCTGAATCTATAATTGAGAAGATGAGAGTTCATTACAGATTTTGGCCTTGGAGTGCTTGTCTTGGCAGGAGGCTTGCCTGAGTGTTAAAATCATTACTGAGTGGCCCAAATCTAAACAAACACCCACCTTTTCCATTTATTACCAGGACGAAATGACTTGCCTTGTAGAACTGAAATACCTATAGTTGTCAGCTTCTCATTTCCCAGTGGTGCTTAAAATTCTCTCTCTTATGTTTAGCTTTCCCTCTGGTCTAGCTTTCCCCTATGTTATTCTACTGACAAGAATTATGTATTAAATTACAAAGTTATCTATCGTAGAATGAGAATTTCGCTTCACGCAAGACAGAGGTCTGTTGTACAGCACTAAGAATTTATGTTTCTCTGATACTGTGTTGTAAAGGAAGACAAAAGTTTTTTTAAAAAAAGAGTAAGATCATTTTAACGTTACGGTAGGTGAAAATTCAGATATAGGCACCAAGTGAACTGTTTTTCATCAGTATCAATAGCTAGCTGGACAGAACCAGAGATTATTCATACAGCTGTATTTTTGTCATCATAATTAAATAAACTTGTGGGATTATACATATGGAGGAGCCACTTCAGTCACCTAGGGTTTTGTCTCGTTTTTTTTGCAGAGAAGTTAGTTTGTATATGTTACTCTAGCCCCAACAAATGCTTCAGGAACTGTAACCCATTTCACAATTCATTCATACAGGGTACATTAGCATGCAGTAACCACAGCGCTCTGCCTAAAAGAACAACTTTTTTGTTTTTACAAAGAAGATAAAAATGATGTATTGTATATCATATTCCATCACTGAAGATCATAATACATGAAATATCCCTCTGTCCCTACCTGCCTATCTAAAGATAGATTGCATGGTGCAGAAATAGGATTCATGAGCGGAGGGCTTTCCCCCTCGTTTTATTTGTGTGTGCAGAAAATACACATGAAGAAACGTGTGAAGCAAATCACTCAAAAGAGTGATTGGAAACAAATTTAAATGAGTAGTGGTTAAATAATTAACACCTGCCAAAGTAGGAACAGAGGCCTTATTGCTGATATTAAATCATATCCTTTAACGTCTGAAACAGATGACAGTAAGTAATTCCAAAACAGTCAAGACAGGAAACCAATTTTTCGTTCTTGGAAAGTTGAATTAGTTTCAATAAAGTTGATAAAAAGCCTATTTTGATTCTGTTAATTCTGCTATGGAAAGCTGGTTTTATATTAAACTTTTTTTTCTAATTTAATATACTGTAACCGAGCATTTTTGAATCACGATTTAAAGTATATTCATTATTCAGTAAACTAATGATGTATGTTCCACCTGGTTGCTACAGAGCCCTGTAAGTAAAAACTGTGGCTAGTATCTTGTTACCAAGAACAAATATTGGACTTGCCAAGTTTCCAGTCAGTAAATATAACTCACAATAGCTATGCCAGATAGGCAAATAAGGATGTTCCCTAACAGAAGGAAAAACAAAAAAGAGATACTGTGTAGTGGTTCAGTTTAAAATTCAAGTTCTGGAAAAACACCCATTGCAGTGCCTGGCAATGTTGCCTGAGTGAAGACTGTGGCATAGCAGTTTGGAGCAATGCCTAGATTTTATGTTCAGAAAGAGTAAGTTAGAAAATATGTGTGTGTTAAAATAACACTAATGCTGAAATACATATGAGCAAAAGCAAAGCTATTCTGGCTGTCACCTTACTCCTAATTCAGTTTTCTGTCTCTGGGTAGTTCATCATGTTTGCGCTGCCTCGTTAGATCACAGGTTGGTTGTATTTGGAGACCCTCTCCTAGTGAAAAGTACGTCTTGCATATTATTTTGCAGTATCTGAACCTTTTACAGTGATTAGTGGAATTTATCAACACAACATTACTCTGAGGTGGACCTGGGCATGCAATGGTCTGAACCTAGGAGACCTGAAGGACTGTCCAAACCTCTAAGCTGTAAACTGTGGTGAAGACCTTCCCTCCCCTGGCACAATGGAGCTCTCTGCTGTAAGAACAAAGGGCCGCTGTGTGGACGAGAGCACTTTCTGGGGACTGAAGCTCTGAGTTAATTCTCCAAGAAGCTAAAGACCATGACAAATCTCACCACCTTCTGTTTCAAACGCAAGCCTCAGTTCTTTGCCCTGCATTTAATGACACAGAGATGCCTATGTGAAATAAAACACGTCTTAAAAACCCAACTAAACCCAGATTAGGGTGCCATCTTGAAATGCCTACCCAGTGTCCCAGGTAAACGGCTGCTTCACATTGCACGTCACTCTGAGTGGGCCTGGCAGTGCCGATAGCAACAGCACGACCCAAATTGGCCATGCCAACTGGAAACTCAAGCAAATGGCAACACAGACCCCAAAACTGTTTTGCACATGCTTCTACTATAACAAAAGGATGAAAGAACCAAGAGCATTTGAATGATGCATAGTCCTATAGCTTAACGCACAGTTGGCAGACATCCAGCTCCAGTAGCAATGGCTGTGGTATAAGAGTTAACATAAAAGAGTACTTTACAGATGAGGTAACTAAGGTACAGACGGATCAAGTTGTCACTTGTTCTTGCAGGATTTGAACCTACCTTCTCAGTTAAAACATCCTTCTTCTCTATGCCTCATTTCCAAAGCACAACCAAGGATGTCGGAGCAGCTACGGCATTCATAAATGAGAGCTATGGAGGAGGGCAGTACGTCTAGGAGGAGAGGGAGTATTTCATCTCTTTGGTGGCCGCAGTTTGTTTGGGAGTAAACTCAAAATACTGAATGCACTGACATCAGACTCAGGCTCCCTTTGATTTTACTGTGAACATAACTGAGGCCCTTCTTCTACTTACAAACAACTACATAAACTTTCTTTAAAAACTATATTTTGTCTGCAAAATATGAGATTTAACTCCTTACTACCTTTTCCCTCTCTGCTTCCCCTCCTCTATTCACTTAACGGCAGAGAAAGGGAGAGGAAACTGAAAACTCTTCTCTTTGTATCTGAAGCAAATAAACACAGAAAGGAGACTCGTAGAGGCTTTGAGGTGGAAGGAATAAGAGGGGGCTTCTTGCTTTTGCTTTTTCCCTATAGTAAATCATTTCATTCTGTGTTCAGTGCTTTCCTCCCCAGAAGTCCCTCATCTGCAGGGAGCAGACATGTATTACATAATAAATATCAGGTACCTTCAGAGAGCAATTTTGAAAGTAGATATTTCAAAAGCTGTATCCACTTTTAGAGTTATAGCAGAGCCTTGTCCAGATTGGAAAGTCAGTACTGGTAAAATCAGCCGTGTCCGCTTTATGCCTCTACATTCCTAAGTTTATTTTTTTTATTTTAATTAAGAAACCACTTCCCAATTGTGGGCCAGCAAAATATGTGGGGGCTAAAATTAACAGCTCGAAACCGAAGAATTTTTTTTAAATGCCTTCAGTTAAAATGTAAGAAGAGGTTTTCCAGGTGGCCTAAACAGCCATACCAGGAGGGTCCCGGGGGCTCACCGCACCTGGCGGAGCAGCAGCTTCCCTCTGTGACGAGCGCTGCTCATTGCACCTTCCACCGCCGAGCGGGAGCTTTGCCAGTGCCTTGCACCCCCGGAGGGAGAGGGACACGTTCCCCTCACCTCTGTCAAGATATGGTACTGCTGAGCTTTAGGGATCTGCGCTGTGGTATTATTTTAACCCTTCCTTCTTTTTAAAGAGACCTTAGAAATAAGGATGCTTAAACAGTCCAACTCATAAAAAAATCTACGTGCAATGTTGCTACCTAGGCAATATACCACAGCCTTGCCAGTGATGTTCTTTTAACAAATACGCTTTTAATGGTTTAGAAATTAAGTTTAGAGATTAACCCAGGAGCTGGATGTGGCTAAGTTATTGGTAGAGGAGAACACTACATTTAACAGTATTTATACCAAAGAGGAACTGACAAGGCTTTAACAGCTCATGTAGTTAGATCATGAGATAACTCATATTATTCTAATCAGTTATGACCTAAGAATAGAAACAAGACGCTTTTCAATGAATTGATACTTTCCAACTTTCTTTGGTCGTCATAGATATGCCAGGTCATCTCTATCCCCTGAATAATTGTATTACTCTAGTAAAAGCGATTCTTAACTCTTCCTGTTTTCTAGGCTCTTCTCTCCCCCTGCCACCTTTTTCTTTCCTTGTCTATGTTCCATTCCAGTTTTGTTATCTATTTCTCTCTCTCTCTCTACTTTTCTTTAACTTTTGTAGAGTTGAACTTGAAGTCAGAAATATCTGTCTATCAATCAGGTACCATTAATTTTCTTACAGGTCTTTCCTTATGTTTTCCCGCCTCTGTTTTCTAGCTCTTTTGTTTTTGTTTAAAAAAAGATATGTTTTGAATTTGTTTGGTATCCCAGTGCAGTTCCCTCAACGGGGTGAATCAACATCACCCAGTTGATTCACTGAGGGACTGGAGTCCCTCAGTGTGTCTGCTGAGTCGGTCAGAAAGGGAAGGGTAGGTACAGCAGCTTAGAATACGTTCACAAAGCTTTGCTCCCCCTCTGCTCCTCAGTGCAAACCAGGTGATTCAGTATATGTTACTCACCAATCATTGTTTGTTGATCTATGCTTTGACAATACTTTGCATGACTACAAGCATTCACTTAGAGAACAGCATTGCATGATGTGGTGGCCAATTTAACACCAAAAATAACAGGCAGTTAATATCCTAAATTAAAATCATCAAAAGCCGTAAGCTGCATGCTGATCACACACGTGCTTCATTGCATACTTGCCATTAATAAAAGCAGTTAATTCAGCACAGCACACAAGACCTTTGATAACAGAGAAAACCAAATACATGAGTGAGGAATTTGCCTGAAATAATAAATTCAGTTTTCCTGCAGAATCGTCACACAGAACAAAGTCTCTCACCTTTTTTTTCAATCCAGCAAGTTTGTGACCTTTCTGAAGAAAGATCATGGATTGTCTTTTTCCAAAGGAAAAATGACACATCATAAAACCAAATAAAAATTATATTAAGTTTTGATTCTTTGTTTACTGCCTATATAGATGTTTTGCAGATTGCTTTTAGATGTATTACTGCAACCCCTGGACCACAAGTTTAGAAAAATTCAGCAAGAGCATTAGGCTGAAAATAAAACAGAAGGAAAGCCCTACCTTTTTGCTAGAATGTTGTCTGCCCTGTCATAATGTTTTACAGTGAAGGAGAAAAAAAATAATGGCTTAAGGCACTTTGCCCACTGACATGCCATAAAGTTGGTGAATTTTCAGCCTTACGTTCTTTGTCCTCACGGCTGCAACTGCAGAGCTATCAGCAAATAGCCGGCACTGGGAGAGCAGCACTTCCCATCGAGCCCTGGAGGTCAAAGACAGTCAGTGCTATTCTTATCGAACAAAAATATTTAATGCAGTACCTTATTTAGCAAACGGTATGTTCTGGGCGCACATGCAAGATACTGTTTTAGTTCTATGAAGAATGTAGACTTCAGCATCATTAACTAATCTGATTTATAATGAAAATTAATTATTATGGTCATTAGACTAAATGGCTTCTGTCATCTGCAAAAACATAATTGGTATAGAAAATTGTTTCATAGCTAAGGAACAATCAATCAGCACAAGCTGAATGTACACTTTTTTTTTTCCTCTGTTCTCTCCCACAGTGAATAACCAAACAAAGTGGGGGACTGCAACGCAAGATGGTTCTTCCCACAGGCAAATGCAGCCCAGACTAGATGAGAAGCTAAAAGATGGGGTAGGAAAGGAGAGATGGGACTTACAGCCATAGGGATGCAAATGTGTCACATGCTCCTGGAGTCGCTACCACTAGGTCAATGCTGGCAAGGGAGTGACACCCCCGGTAGTTATCTCAGTAAATCTTCATCAGTATAAGGACTATACTTATTTCTTTATTTCCAGGGCTGCACTGATACATAATGGAAAGAGAGCAAATATCACAGAGCTTAAATGAAAAGAGAAACATTCTTCCTCACTTTACTCCCTTCAAAATCAAAATACTTCAAAGGACAATGACAGATGTAGCACTGAAAATCAACTTTTTTCCCCCCTAGTTTCCAGCAGTCTCTCAGAAGCATGAAATTAAGATTGTTAGCTAGTTTTCATTTCCTATGCCGTTTAGTTGGTTAATTCTGGTTCAGAAACGCATCATAAGCAAAGGTGAGAATTTTCCAAACCACATCTAACAATAGACCAAAGCTTGAATGAATCATTTTAAAAAATTATGATTAACTAATCTTAAAATTAACTCTTCCAAGGATATATAATGTCTTTATTAAGCAAATTTTGGTGTGAAAATGCACATTCCATATTTTAGATACTTTAAAAAGCAGAGGCATACAAAAACAGTTGGGAGGAAACTAAAGGATCCTGGGAAAAACTTGAAATGGTTTGAGTACTCTTTTAAAAAAGAGTTCATATCTGAAGCACTTGGAGATTTGCCTACCTAAAAGCTTAAACTGATTTATGCAAAATCTAAACCCATCATATACTTTCATTTTAGACAATTTAGCAAAAAAGTAGTAAAAGTTTCAAATTAGATATACACAAAACATTGTATACTTCATTTCTGTTGCCTTACTGCTGTAGGCATAATCAATGAAATCATAGTGATAGGAGCCATTCTTAGAACTCTTAGAATCTACCTACCAAGGGCTTCACAGCCCTATAGCTGTGTCAGCTTAAAAATAGTTAAACTGATGCAATTTTTCATATGTAGAATGATTTTAGAAATAGAGAATGTTGTGAGGTTGCTCTGTGGGATAAGAGATTGCTTGTCTTAATCTGCTCCATTCCCCAATCTGTTCTTTAAACCCATTCCAGATGATCTGGAATATTCAGAACCATAAATGTACCGAGTCTGGAAATTTGGAAAGAGAAAGTATTGAAAACAGAAGACCTATTTCCTTAAGGAAGAATGCAAGAACATCTGAGCTCTTGCCAAAGGGCTTGTTCTGAGTTCTGTATTCAGCTTCCGGGAGGTCATTTGATATAAAAACTGTTCTTTCCATCAGAAGATATGCTATTGCTCTTTGTATATTCTCATACCAGAGCGAACTGACATTTTAAGGAATGGATTGACTCCACAGGACATTGCAGCATAGTCAGAGTATTTTCATATCTATGTGAATCTAGTTTCAGTTTGTTAATTAAGAAAACTAAGCCTAAACCTACCAAAGAAGTTTTTTTTTGAACTCACAATAGCAATAATGAAATATTAAATGTGAATATCTCCTTGAGAAAACTGCAGAAACACTGGAAAGGTGTACAAGCATTAATTACTGTTCTCGCTTCATCAATAGGAAGCAAATTTTTCAGAGCAGTAAGGCTCACTGGCTAATTGTTTACAAGTACAGGCTGGGTGGCGGCGGGGGGAGAACAAAGCCACAAGAGGCAATCATCGTATACCCAGCCTTCTCTTTAGGCCAGTGTCCTGCCCAGAAAATTAATTGTTTCATTTCCTGTAAGGTCACAAAATGCCCTTTTTCTATGTAGTCAGAAAGTCATGAGCCAGCCCATCAGTGGTGACGTTACCTAGCACCACCGACCAGAGGGCTCACTGGGGGCAAGAGCTGGAAGTAGAACCAGTGCACACCTAACTTCCCAGCTCATGTTCCTCTTCTGAGTTAGTTTATAAACAGAATTTCTTCATCCACAGTAATCAAATTCCTAACTGATAACTTTTGGTATCTTCCTAACTGGTGTTAGGCTTTATGAGTATGGATGTCAAAATGTGTTCCGGCAGCTCTTGGTCCTTCCCCTGACTCAAATGTTTTGTAGCTTACAATATAAATGATCACTTATAGCCAATAATATCGAATAGGTGAGCTTGTGGCTAAGATGAATGCCTGATATGACAGAGGGCACCAAGTGTTGGCTACTGGAAGAAAGACAGAGGACAAGCAGCTGTTGTACAGTGGCAGTTTGTGCTGTGCTCAGGATCACCGAAGTGGGAGAATATACCAAGAAGGAAATATCTGTATATTTTCTCCCTTTTTGCCAGGCTTCAGTGTTCTTGTATGCATAGCTTCTTCTGACCTGCTGTGTTTTCCACTCCTTATATCGCTTACATGGATTTGTACACATAGGGGGGAAAGGTTTTATGTGTCCAATAAAATGTGTATGTGAATGTGTAGGTATATTCACATGTAGAGTAGCTTATAATGATTTCCAACCTGTGCAAACTAAAAAGAAAAGAAAGAAAAAGTAATGAGAAAATTATTCTAATAGATTTTATGAGTGTACCCCTTCCACTGTTGTCGCTAGCTAACAGCGGCTGAACGATGAAAATACCTTGGAAGATTGACTGAACTGTAGTATTTCCCTGACACATGTGCACTCACTCCTTTTTTTGCCAGCAAGATCTCTAGGAGGGATTCTGAATTACGATCAATGAAGATACAAAAGCAAACCCACAGTGCAACCACGTAGATGAAAGGGACAGAATTCAGATAAAATTAAATGGAGTAGAAAAAGGCAGAGGCACAACACTTTCATTAGATGTGCAGGGTGAAGCTCATAATACTAAAAATGACATATTTCTATTGCGAAAGCTGATTCAGGATCCTATGGTTTCCATTTGGTCTGACCAGAGAAGGGCATTTTTAACACAACTTCCATTTACGTCTCACATGCACAACTGCTTACTATGCTATGATCATTTACCCTTGTGCAGAATTGAATGAAGGCACCCAGAAGCATTGCACTTGAAGACGGGTAGGTATCAAAGCTCTGGGAAAAGAACTAATCTGAATACTGGAGCATTTGTTGCTGCTGTCAATGCACAGAATAAACTCAGAGCAAGTTTACGGTCTCAGGATAAACTGGGACAGCTGGAATTTGGGGAGCTACCCCTTTTTATTTGTCAGCACAGCAAATCTGATAGATAAATCATGGGGAGGCAAAGAACATTAAAAATTGCAAATTCTATTTCTACAGAATAAAAGGCAGCATCCAACAGCTTTAATGCTCGAGATAGCTGTTGCCTCAGCTTGCCAATTTCAGAGTGGAACCACACTTCGAATATTCTGCAGGCTGTAGTTAAGTGTTGTAACGTGTTAAACTTTCCAGTCTTACATATTTCAATTGATTCTTTGTTCTGCTCTTTCAGAACAGGTTAATGAAGCTGAAGGAAAAGAGGGATGGATTGGTCATTCAATCAAACTGCAACATATGGAAAATCTAACATTTTCGTAAATTCTAGGAGTAGGTTAACACACCTATTCTGGTGAAACTAGTATTAATAGATACTTATTCTTCTGCTCCATCCTTAATTTAAGGATTTGTAAGCACTTTAGAAACATGGAATTAAGTGTCACATCAGCTCCCCAAAGAAGACATTACTATATGCGTTTATACATGCACACACATGCACATATATATCTATGCATGTAAATATACAGAAGGAGAAATTAAGGCAGCTAGAGGTTAAATGACTTACCCAAGATCACAGTAGAGTCAGAATTAGACTTTAAATCTCTGGAATTCCAGTCCCATCAGTGAAATCCTGATCCCACACTCCCCCCCCCTTTGCAATGAAAAAGGGGGAAAGGGAGGAAGGTTACTCTAACTTAGCCCTGCTACATTTTCAGGATCCCTACGTTGAAGTATCTCAGTTGATGCACACAGGAACAGACAGGAAATCTAAATACTTCCTTTTTCAGTTTAGCTATTACAATGTTTCCCAGTCCCAAATGTACATAAAAAGTGCATTTTGAGCATAAGCATTTAAAGGGATGACATAAAAGTCAGGAAGCAAAAAACAGAACCTCAAAGTCCCAGTAATTAGCTCCACATGTCTAGCTGATAATTAGTGTTTTCTTTTTTAATAAAGAAAATGAAGACACCAGTATGGATGCTACTTGATTAAATAAGCTATGTAATTGTTATGGCCTCATAATCACAAACTCAGGGCACAGCTCTTAGCTGAGTCCGCATGCATATATGTGCCACACGCTGATTTTCCTCGTTGTGCCTGTCTCCCCCCTTTCCTCAGCTCCTGTACACAAAACAATGAAGCGCTCATAAGCAACCATACTGCATGAGTGCTTTAGAAAGCAAATTACTTGTAAACGTCAAGAATGGCTGATAAGAAGGCAGCAGGTGAGCGCAGTGGACAAAACCATTCTCTGTGTGTGTTTACATGCTGGGTTGTCCAACGCATAATCAACTGGTCACAATTTGGCACAGTAGTTTCTTTTCAACTATTTGTCACTTCCAAATACATAAAACAAGAGCTTAAGAGTTGCAGGAGCTCAGTGCCTGTCAGAGGGAGCCCTGCAGCATTCTCTTGAAGGAAGTAAAACTGATCATTCTCATGCATATACCTTCAACACAACCAATACCCGTGACTGAAAAGGAAAAAATAAAACTAAACAAAATAAAACACTAAAACAACACCAACAAGCTGGGAAATGACTGCAAAATATATCAAAAGGTACCTACTGTAGTTAAGAGTCTTACACTTCTAATTAGAAGTACTCCTTTTGCAAATAAAACTATTCTCATTATCCCAGCTCTACCACTGTTGCCTAATCCCATGCTTTCCTCTTTACTTTTACCTGCACAATCCCTTACCCACCACCACTGCTCACACACCCCATAATATAGCAGTTACTTTAAGTTCGGCTGTAAATAATGCATGCCCATGCCTGCCATCTAAATCCTCTTAAGTTAGAAGTTATTTCCAGTCATAAAATCATAGAAATTAGAGGCAGAAAAGACCTATTAGGTCATTTAGACCAAAACCCCACGCCAATGCAGGATTGTTCCCTCTAGTACACTTTCTAGTGCTTTGTCCAGTCTAGTTTTAAATGTCTCTGGGGACCTCTTTAAATGTCTCCAAAGTGGTGTTTCTACTATTTCCCTAAGAAGGATATTCCACAGGCTAATAGCCATGCTTGACAAGTGAGTCATGCTTGCTTCAAAGAGTTAGTCATGTTAAAACTCTATGGCTTTGGCTTGTGCCTTTTAATGCCCGATTAGCATTGTCTGTGGCATGCCAGCTGAGGTCTTTAGAAAGCAGAGGTGTATGTGGAGTCCATTGTTATTGCTAAAGTTCAGTAAAATTAATTAGGAGTAATTTAGTGCTGGCAAGCTGGTAACCTTTGCAGAGGTTGCGTTGCTCTGGGATGTCACAAGACCACACGTGTCTCATCCTGCAGCCTCTAGCTGAGTAGATCTTTACCCATATAGGTGCTTGCTGCTGCAGGAGGAGCATTCCATAGGCTATAGAAATCTGTGACATCTACACAGTGCCATGAGGCAAAAGACTTGAAGAGGGATTGAAAAAAGAGTGATGGGCTGGGTACCGAGTCATTCATAGTTTGGGACAGGAGTTTCTAAGAGGAAAAGAGTAACAAGCTTTCTGAGAGGTTTCAGGTGCTTATAGCACTGGCTGGCATTTAGACTAGAAATGCATGAAAATGCTGTTGTTCTCGATGCGTGAACAGCTTCTGGCCAGTTCTCTGAGGGTGCAGTTTGATGGTCCGATGAAGCCAGTCTACATGCATGTGAAGTGCTCTGTCAGCTGTCTAGTGCACAAAAGAAGCTTAAAAAACATAATAATGGTTTTGAACTCAATCTGCTCTATGACCAGGCTGCCACATGAGCACTCACATCACCCAAGGGATATGCTGAGAACATGCAGCAACATGGGAGAAGGAGGGCAACGTCACTGTTGAGCAGAGCACTCACTCTGACCTATGCACACTGGCTGTGAAACTGCTTGCAAACACTGCTGCCTCATCCTCAGTCTTTGCCAGAGAAAGTGGAGCTCACCAATATAGCAACGGAGCAGGATAGGGGGAAAAGGCCACATACTGTTTAATTCAAATGGATGCAGTTTTGTTTTAAAGTAAAACATTGTTTCAGACGTACCGTAGAGTAAACTGATCTTCAAGACCTGCGACACGCACAACTGACAAACTACATGATGCCTGACCCTAATTAACCCTTATAAACATCTGATCTTTTCTATCTATCTAAAGCTAGATAGCTTTGTCCAGAAGGTAGTATCCAATCTACACAGGAAAACAAAAAGCCAGGTAGAAAACACAAAATTGGTACTCCACAATCACCTGATCGAAACAGAACAAAAAAACCATATAAACAAGCAAACAAAACAAGTTTTTTCTGTGAAAACCCAGACAAAGAATCCTTCTCACAAAGCCAAGCTTCCCTTTGGCCTTTCACTTCTGCAGAAAGCAACAGCCCTCAGGCTCTGACAGAAATACATATATAGAAATTACTTTCCAAATAAAATTAAGTGCAGCAGGTGTAGAACAGGACTTATCACGGAAGAATGTCTCCGTGTGTGCATGCATGTGCACTTGTAGGAAGGAGGGGAGAATGCAAGGGGGAACTTATGTGGCTGGTGGTCAGCTATCTTCCCATGGATGCTTGTACAGGGTAGGTGTGCTGCCAACACTTCCTCTGATCTTTGTCACGCTATCCCTCAGCTCGTGTCCCAATCTAAAGAAAAACTCACCAAAGCATTATCTGTGCATTTATATTCCGTAAAATTGCTTATGGGCATGAAGAGAAAATGCCAAGTTAGTCAAAAGGATCATACTTCTGATTAAAGGCTCACTGTACTGTGAGCACTGATGCAGAATGAGAGGAGGGAAAACTTTCAACTAGTAAGCAGCTCTTTTACGGGATCTGCTGAGGAGGGAAATGTTCCTCTGGCTCACATTCTTCTACAGAAGCATTCACGTCAACTCCTATGACACGGTTCGTGCCCCACTTCACTTACAAAATCGAACTGTGGTGGATTGTCCCACCATAAAGAAATAAATAAGTAAATAAAAGTTAAGCTCAACAAATTTAAGCAAGCAGTGATACACTTCACCTGCTCTGCTCCTGACTCCATTTCACCCCAGACACTCTGCCTGTGTAGTCTGGAAAAAGGAGCTGCAGATTGCTCATAAGATGTGGACCTTTTTGTGCCAAAGGGACCTACAAGCTTCAACATCAACTCAGACAGATGTCTCCAGGCAGTGAAGTGGTAAGGAGAGCAATAGAGCTTTGGCAGAGCTTTGAAGACTAGCTCTATAAGACAGGTTGCAAGAGGGTCAGAATAGAGGGCAAAAGCTGTTGACGATCTGGCCCCAAGTTTCCCTTGAATGTTCCCCCCGCAAGTACACCTAGTTGCAATGACGTCTGTGACTGCAGTAGCTAGCAGATACCTCAGTTAGCATCAGCAGTACAAAAATCCTGGAGGAGGAATCAGTGAGACATCTAGCCTGGATATTCACCTCCAAGTTATGCAGGGTTTCAGCAGCATCAGTTACTCCTCACTAAACCGTTCTGTTCATTTTTAAGGAGTTTTTCCACCAACAGGTTAAGTTCCATATACAAACCCGCACAGAGACAGAAGCTCTGTACGTCATGGTCATGAGGTTCTGCACCACCTACGAGCCTGACTAATGCAATGTATCACAGTGACAGCTAAGGAGGCGGTGAGTGAACTGCAAATCAAATTGCCTCACACGAGGCATTTCTGCCTGCCCGGCAATAATTCTGTCCAGCTGTTGGTTGAGCAATGAGAGGAAAAGGGTGACACTCCATGGCAAAACCACAGAAGGAACTTCTTCGTTCAGCAGAAGGGGAACAGAGCAGGTCCTCCCTACGCTCTCTCTGGCTGAGTACCCCAAGCAGATAAGGGCTACTTTAAAGCTTCATGCTTATGGGTCTTTTCCTCCTAGGCTTTAATTAGTTTTCATTCATACAGCCTTTGCTCTGGTCAATGTGAACAAAACTGATGGATAAAAACTCCCCTAAGAATATGCATGCAAACATACGGTTTCAAAGATGCCCTCAGTGCAGCCACCCATGCTCTGACTGGCAGCTGCTCAAAAAATATAATTTCTTGAATACAAAATAGTAAGTAACACCATATTTCTTTAGCTCTTGTCCCACCACAGTTCCATTTCAGCACAGCAAAACCTCATTAATTCGCACTTCGCTTATCCGCACACCTTATAATTCACACGTAAAAACAGCAGTCAGCAAAGATTTAACAACAATGTGCTTTCTTGAGGTCTCATGTTGCTGAGATTTCATTATTCCTACAAAATATGCTACCGTTCATTCACTAGTACAGTAAGATTTCAACATTACCATAAATATCTCATACTAGAAATAGGTTCACACTAGGAAGATTTGGCTCTAAAGTCCAGGTCTAGGAAATACCAAAGTTTGAAATTAGAGGAAAAACGGTTGTGAGTAAAGGTAGAATGAAGCCAGATTATGATCACAGCCTGCGATGTTTTCTGTTTTGTTTTATTATATTTCCTTACTTTTTTAAAGTGTCTTTTGTTAAGTTATACACTAAGAAATGGACTCTAAGTTGCGGCCAGTGAAGCTTATATCACAAAGTACAAAGGGAGATCTAACACAGATTGTACTTCTTCAGCCCTGGAAATTTCTTTAGGAGTTTTAAACAAAGGGTCCTAACCATACCAATACGGTTTACAAATTCATGTGTGCCAGCTGCTAACATATCCCAGGTGTCCCCCCCCCCCCCCCGCCCCCAGCAGTTATTGATTATTGGGAAGTGAATGAGACCTGACCTTTAGCTCTCAGAGGAAGTTTGTGACATGCAAAAATGTAGCAAGTAGAAGTCTTGCACCCCTGCTTCACTCCCCGGCCTAAAGTAGTAAGGCAAGCAACGCGGGTGAAGATCTTCACAGCCCAATCTGCATGGTAAGCTCACAGAGCTGAGTTTTTGGAGATCGTGTAAAGTTCAAATAGGCTTAAGACTTAGGTTGTAAAAGTCTGGAGATACTGTGACAGCAGGGGCATTCCATGAGAATGAAGTACATCCCAGTCTTCACATTTGATTTGTGGAGACCCCAAAAAAGAGGTGAAGATATGGATCTCTCTCCTGCACCTCCAGTCTTCGTAGTACTATCTAACTCAGTGGCCTGTGTGTTAATATCGGTGGACGTCTCCAAAACTTCCTCTGGAAAGACTATATTTTCTCACGGTCTAAGACTTCAGCTCTTCAGGGCTGAGCCTGCCTTCTTCTTCTGTCCATAGGCACAAATACACATTAGGATCATGATTGTTGGCTTGAGGCTGCCACTGCAAAATAAACAACAGCATCGCCAGAGCCAGCACCACAAAACCTCTGCTTATCCTCACAATCCTTTCCCCACTGAAACCAGAGAGCACCAAAATCCTCTTGCCATTCCCATAGCCTCCCAGACCTCCACCCCAGTCAGCAGGGGCAGGGAAAACTCATTATCATATTCTCAGGTTATATATTATATCTATATTTCTTTGCCAGCTTAAAGTCTATTGGGCATTTACATTTGGTAAAATATTAAACAAATGAATGAGTAAAGGTTGAGAGGTATCTTTTCATAGTGCATGAATGATTCTATCATTCACGCAGTGTTACTCATTCACTGTTCGGTAATGCTATTAAACTTACTGTTTTGTCCTGATTGCCATGTTCATTCCGACGTCCTGCTTATTTCCGAGAAAGAGGTAGCAATTTTCATGCTACTTATTTATATCAGAAATTACAGGGTTCTGTACAATTGCCATATACTGCTTGTTTCTAATTTCAGGAACACAAAGTAAAAGTCCCTAATAAAAGTACTGTGTGTATTTTTTCAGAGACAACATAGTGACTGAGATTTTTACCATTTTACCAGAGTTACGATTTGAGTTTCACATCAGCAATTTTCTTTCGCAAACAGCTCTTAAATTGCTAAGCTACAATGAATAACATTTTTGTTTGGCACCTCCCTCAACTCTCCCTTTTTCTTCCCCACTCCAAGATTTTGACAGATAACTAACTCCTATGACAAATTTCTGATACACTGTTTAAGGTCTGTATTCGCCATGTCTGCATAACAACGTTTTAGTATCCCAGCTCTTTCAGATGCCTGTAAAACTTCTTTCTTCTACACCCAAAGCTTAAAGGTATGAAAGCATATGAGCAACTGTCAGACTAGGGTTTGCATCATCAGATGCAGTGACGCAAAACAGCAGCCAATGCCCCATGTTTTGCAAGAAGATGCAAGAAACCCCAGGCAAACACAGAATGATCTGTTCCCACAAGTTTAATACCTTAATACTATTATAAATTGTTTTAAATCATGAATAATATCCAATCAGTGTTCTTTTTATGTTAGCACTATTACAGCTCACGATAGCCTTCTCATCCACATAAATGTCCAGTCTTTCCTGAGTCTGCTGGAGTTTGCTTTGACCTGAAATAGATCCTAGGAAAATGAGTTGCTCCATGTGCATGAACCGTATTTCTACTTGCCCAAAATCAGTCTCCCTGATTTCTCTCAGTATTTCTTAACAAGGTACCACTGCCATGGTTCCACCTGACAGGAGCAAGAATACATCTTGAGACAGTTTTTATAAAGTCATTTTGCAGCAGTGGGATAACACAGTGGGGAATGAAAGCTTTTTCATAAAAAAGGTGATGTGTGTCTTCTCCGAGCTGTTCCATTTCTGTTCTCCGGGAGAGCAAGAACAGCTTCACAGAAGCACCAGCCCAGCCATGTTGGGGGTTTATTGTGATTATTCAGCTAGCATTAGGTCTTCATATTTCCCTCATTACAAATGCAAATCAAAACGGCTTGCAATAATAGAATCCACACTTCAAATAATCCAATTCACATTTCTCTGATAAGAAAATGAGACATAAAGGGTCAGATCCTGTTCATAATGGAATCAATCAGTAAACGGGTGCTAATTTCAGCTTGGTTATTTCTCAAAGTATGAGCTGCAAGTAGATCTCAGCAACCCTCAGATTCCCCAGGCCACTGAACTAATTTCTTGACTATGCTCCCAGTCACTGGGAGGCAAGATATATGTGCTTTTAGAAAAAAAAAAGTTGTAAAAGATTATAGGCAAAGATGATTACACCACCTGTAGCTAAGATTGCCTGGGTAAAACTTCCTTTTATAAATTCTTAAAAACTACAATTAGGATGTACTATTAGAAAAGACCAATTCTTCCAACTGGGAGATCAAGTTACTCAGGAAAAAAATAAGTCAGCATGGAGCTGAGAGCCAAGATTTTAACTTTTCAACACAGAAAAAGGTAACATCACCCTTTTCTTTACATTTTTAATATTTTCACAGTTTATAATAGTAGTAATGACATCCAGATTAAGTATTTCCTGACAGTTAATGGCTGTCTGGCTTAAAGGCTCTACGTTACTTTGGGGCCTCAGCTACGCCATCGAGGCATTGCAGTCCAAAGCAAGCCCCACTGTCTGGTCTATCCACCTCAGCAGAGAGCTGGAGATCTTCCCAGTGGAAAGGATCTGTCTCCCGGTATAGAGAAGAGTCTGCTCCTTCTAGGTACTAGTTACTAGTTTAACCTTTAGGATACTTCAGGACGCTGTGGGAAGAGTGTTAGAGGAAGGATAGAAACCCCTTGCTCTGCTGCTATTGTATTTTCCCCCAGCTTATCTTTGCGTAAGATTTCCAGATAGAAGTATGTGACCGTGTGCTTGTCATGCATGTGCAGTGAGGCCAGTGCATGTCAGATCCACCGTGGAAGACTTGCACAGGCTCAAATGTATCCAAGAAATTGACAGATAAATATCCAGAATTCTCAAACTCTTGCCAGATAAGATTCCTGTACTGGGGGGGGGGGGGGGACAGAAAGTGACAGAACCAAAGAACTGTCGCTACATGGAAGCCTAATAGGGGTGTCAGCAAGAATAAAAGAATCTTGCAGATTTTGCTGCATCCTTCTTGTTATTGGAATCCAGATTCTGTGCCTGCTGGAAACGTGCAGCAGAGTAATTGAGCAGCCACCAGACTCAAAATTAAGTTGACAACTGAGGTTCTCAGTGCTCTTCCTCCTGTGTGATCAGTTCAGAAAGCCTAAACAGAAAATAAGAGGTGCAGACTCAGGAACTTTTCCTTCTCCCTGCATCCCATTAAGTGAGAGAGTTTCAGTTTAGCTGCCTGTGGTATCCACCAGCACACTGGGTTCAGGGAGGGGAATTTGCCCCCAGCCAAGGGATGTTTCAGATCTCCACTTGGAGCACCCCAGAGGAGCTGGAGAGGCTCTAAATTAAAGGTTACAGGTGTTTTGTATCAAGCGTGCCCATTTATACACCTTGCTCTGATGCTCATTTTATAACATTCCCCTCTAGGATCTTTTTCTGTCTCATATTCTTTTATTGCAGTACCAATTAGCTGAAACAACTATATGAACCCTTCACCCTGCTGTGAATATTAAAGAATGCTGTGGAATGAAATGGAGAGCTCTACTAGAGAAATAAAGTGTGTTTTATTAGCCAGAATTAAAGTACCATAGAAGTCTTTTTGGGTTGTCTTGATTAACTGCATTTCAGAGGGATTAAGGAAGCCTATTTAGGGAGTTTTATAAATGTATGCACTTGTGTATTCATTAAGTCACCTCATTATTTATGCGTACAGCTCCTGGCACATCAGGACTTTCTATTCACCTCCCAAGCTCACACAAAATATAGATCAATAACAAAAAAAGTCCTACCCACAATGCAATACTTAACCATCTGTTTGGTATCATCACCCACATGAAAGCATTGAAAAGAAAGAAAAATATAAGACAGACCTGAAATTTCTGTGTATTAAGGTATGTGGATGCTCCAAGGAAAGTGGGCAGTATTACAATCTTCAGCTTGTTGAAAGCACTCCAAAACAAGTGCATAAGTCTACTTAATATTGAAAAGAAAAGAAAAGAAAAGAAAAGAAAAGAAAAGAAAAGAAAAGAAAAGAAAAGAAAAGAAAAGAAAAGAAAAGAAAAGAAAAGAAAAGAAAAATCCCTTAGAATCCTGCCCAGCTCTACTACTATTTTGTTTCCTCTGACTTGCACACTAGTTGCCAATGTCCCCTTTAAGACTTCCTTCCTTCTGAAGGGCACCTGCTTGTCTTCCTTGAATGATAACATTCCTCATCCTTGAAATGAACAATGACCAAGTGACGAAGCTGCCCTGAGAGAACTGAGGACCTTGTGGTTCAGTCCTTCCTCTAACTGAGCCTTTGCAAGACTTTAAGCACGTCATATAACCTTCCCTGTGTTGAGCAGCTTGTAAAGTCTTGAAAGCACTGTCCTATCTCTCCAAGCCATGGAGAGAGAATTACATCCAAGATGAGACAATGGAGGTACCTACAAGATGCCCGCTGCTGTCATGTCTTCCTTCTTGCCCTTCTGCTATACAGCTCTCCACCTCCTGGTCATATGCTAATCACCTTTCTATTCTTCACTCACTTTCTTGAAGTAGATTCTCCTCAAAATTCCATGCATTACTTCCAGTAACAAGTCCAGACCTAACTTCTGCCTCCTTTTGGAGCTGCCAAGAGACAGAGGAGTTGACAGAGGGACCCGTCCTTCCACATGCAGCTAGGAAGCCTTGGGCCGCACAGGTGTCCGTGGTTCCTGAGGAGGTGAAGGAGGAGGGGCACAACCTCTGGAGGCAGAGGCTGGCCGTAGACCTGCTAAGCGGCAGTAGGTCTGAGCTCTCCCTGGTCTGGAGTTAGGTGGTGATCTTTCAAGTCATTCTGTGCCTCCTCAGACCCTGCTAGTTTGGGGACAGACACAGCAGTCTCATTGGAGCTCACTGGAGACAGCAGGGGTAGGCCTTTTGGAGTAGGTACTGTTTCATCTCATGAATAACAGGGTGATAGCTTTGGTTCCTTAATCACATAGGTATTTAAATACGTTCCTCTTTAAGCAACAGCAGCTAGTGATCAGTGAACACCAACGATCAGACATTATTCTCTCTTATTTTGCAGTAGATGGATTCAGAGTATGAAAATCAGGATATAACTGAAAACCTCCCAATTTGGATACAGTGGTTTATTATTAAATATCATCGTTTTTGCCACATCTAGGAGGTTGATTTGTAACATACTTGCCCTCTTGATAATATAAAACCAGAGAGACGTTAAAAAGCTTCCTCCCCTGCAAACTAGAAGAGAGCAGTTTCCAGCAATGCTGCTTCATCCCCAGAGAGAAAAAGCCCACCCTGTAATGATTGTAGAAGGTCTTATTTAAACTGTTTTAAAACAATGGGAAGGAGAAAAAGGGAGTGAAAAGGGAACACTTAAGTCTTCCAAAACTTTAAACAGATTTGTTCTTCTCATGTTAATGCACACTGTGCAGCATAAGATCACATGCTGCTAATATCAATATGATTTATGGTCTGCATAAGTGGAAATAAATGGTATTTGCTGTTACCCAGAGAATAATAGATGGCCCTGGAATGAACACCACATCACATTTGCACAAGAGGCTCTGTTCATGTCACAGGCAAGGGGAGTGCAATTTTGTATGGACCCTCTCTGCCATTCCCACCAAAAGTCTTTGACGCTCACTGATTTTAATGAGTAGGAGTGGACATTCAGGACAGAATTTTCCAAAGTGCCAGAACGATTTAGGAACCAAAGCAGGAGAAATGTTGGATGAATTTCTCCCTTGAATGAGAAACTGGAGACTCCCCAGACCTTTCCACAGCAGCTACCCAAGTAGCTCTTCCTCTGTCCCAGCACCCTTTCTCATCACTTTCCTCCTGGCTCAAGTGACTTGAGCTCCCTTTTGAGAAAGACAAGGTCTCCTGTGCACTTAAATATTTGAGAGCTAAACCTCTAAGCCAGAGAACCCCCCCACACCATTTTTGAAAATGCGACTTTGATACTAAATCGTTATGAAATGTTTCAAAAACTTACCTATAATGCTTAGCAGTTAAAACTTAAGCTTCAGTTCAGGCTGTGATTATGGGCTTACAAGTAAAAGCAGTGAGTTACTTTGGTTTAATGACTCATTATTTAAGCTAATATATTTTACTTTACAACCAGGGAGGGTAAGTTTGTGCAACTAGCCAGTTACCATCACTGAGCTGATGAGCAATACCCTGGTAAGATGTGGCAACCTTGTTGCTTTTGAACATCTGCCCACACACTCCTCTATTATAATGGGGCCTAATAGAGCTCCAAATAGCTTAGGTTCCAAAACAATCTCAAACAGAACTTCTCCTTTAATAGACTTACAGTACTGCCAAAACATTCACATTTCAGCCTGAAAGACTGAGTATTTAACCTCAGGACACAGATGATTTTCTGTTATTGTTGCTGTTGGCACAGAGGGAAGGTTAAATAAGTTTGAGACAATTTCATTTTTGATTCTGTATAAATATAGTCATGTCCATAGTGTTTTCTATTTCTCTGGCTAGATGATTAAAACCTTACCATTAATGTGTGTGAAATTCCTTATTGTAATTAAAGGAACAGCTGGTAAAGCCACATATCATTAAGGTTGCCTGATGCTTCACATATTAAGACTTTGCTTCCTTATGGACAAGTTTATCCTGTAGCCGAATTCTTATCTTTATTTTTGCTTCCTGACAGGCTTACATCTAAGCTGTGCAGTCTTTACATTTTTTTCCTGTTCTGAATACGTAATTAATTCCCAAATATATTAGTAGAACATTAAAATTACTGTGGTCTACGTGTACTTCCTTGAACAGGTGTTATCACAGGCCATGTTCACTCATTGATGACAATTAAAAGGTCTAACAGTTCAACAGAGTCCAATAAAGATTGGTATGTCATCAGTGTACAACGTTATTCATTTTATTTGGCTGCTATATCCCAGCAGGATACATCACTAATAGGGATTTAAGAAGATAACATTTAAATAGCCATTACCCTGTCATACCCTGTGTCTTACGGGGACTAGTATCTAATACTCCAGAGGAAGGTAAAAACTGCCTGTAGTGTTTTTTAATGTGGAAAAGCTTGTCATACCTCTCGTCCTTTTTATCTTCTCAAGCCAACAGAGCTGTGAGGAAGAATTAACAAAACACTTAACTTTACTCTGATGTTCTGCACTGTTCAAGACACAGAAGCATGTAAGCAGAGAACAAATACTGGACTCTTCCCCGTTGCTTAAGATAAAAACAGAAACCTAATACAAATCCTTTCAAAAGACAGATTTTTTTTTTTAATTCTCCTACGGTAGATCTGCACTAACTTAGGCCATTGCTGAAAGGGCCTGATACTTGGTCTCCGCTGGCTTCAGTCATCGTGTCTGAAAAGTCTTAGAAGACAAACTTAGGCACGCATGTGTACACACTTCCTCTTTAGTTGCCTCAGCTAAATTTGACAAGGTCCGTGAATCAGAGCCTGTAGTGACAAAAAACCGTTCACACAGCCAGCATTGAGAGTAAACTTGTACCAACCTCCCCAAAGATATTTGACAAAAGAAAATACAAGAATATGCTAATTAGGACTATGGTATTTTCTGGGTATTGCACGTTGGTAGCTATTCTCTGCTTGGAAAGCTCAGGCAGATGGGTGAGGGAGAGGAAAGGTGGAAAGGCAGATACACAGTTAAGTGAAGTCTCCAGGGTTCCTTAACAAGTAAAAACTAGGGTCCAGGACAGAGGTTTTCTAAGTGCTACCAAGCTGAGTAGTTTATACCGGAATATTCCATCTCTCAGGGAGGAGGTAAATGAGAAGGAAGTTCATTTCTTCCCCTATGACTATAATAAGGAAATAAGCCTCCACTATCCTATTTCTTTAGCATTTTGATTAGAAACTTAAGCCAGAACTACCAAGGCAGACACATCTGAAGTTATTCACATGTGAATAACCACTTGGCTGCAGCTTCATTTCGTCAAGGTTGGCCACTGGGGTATGTATACATAAATATATGCATATATATATATAAATACACACATAGATATATATATACACACACATCTATATGTTTATATTAGAATATGACTGCTCATAGTAGAATAGTTTTAAAAAAGTGAAAAAAATCCATCTTAGCAAAGGGAAACACTTCAGCTAACCACTTCAATACTTCCAAAGGAAAAATGAAAAAATGTGTTCCTTTTCTGACTGAAAAGAATTTTTTTACCTTCAAACAGCATCTACAACACTGATAAATTCCACATACTTTTGGGCAATTACAGTACATGAATCAGCTCAGAAGTAGATTTTCTCCAAATAACTTCTCTATTTTTTGGTAGTCATTGAATTTCTTTAGACTGGAATTTTCCAAACATAACTTTCCCTTTCTCAGTAATATTTTAATTCTATCCAGATAAAGCTAAAACTGTGGGGGTAGAAGGCAAGGCAGAGCCACCATAGGACTTAGAGAGCCCATCCCTGAGCACAGAACTACGTAATCCAGGAGAGATGAAATCAATGAACATGACAGAATAACTCTACACCACATGGATATCACCCAGTCAGATTCAACACCACCGCAATCTAGAGCTGCTTTAAACCTCATCTACCTTTTTGCATGCAGGCAATATATCCAGGTGTACTCAAGAGGAGATTTCCAGGGAAAAAGAGAAATGTACCACAAGTTGTCATAAAAAGCTAAGGACTGACTGAGGAGCCAGCAGTGTGATCTGGCTTCCAGCATTATAACTTGCTGCCTGGGGCAAGTCGCCCAGAAGTTTTAGCTTTGCGTTTAGAAGGGAAGTTCAGGACAGTCCTCATTCAAACAGGCATTAAAGGTTTCTACCTTTAAGTGGTTGAAGCACAGTCAGCAGGAAGGAGTTGCCTTTTTCATTTCCTCCTCCTTCACACTTTTTGAGAAGACAACATCCAATACCTGACTGGGAAAGGTCAAGCTTTTTAGGCAGATGGATCACTGCCTTTTCTAGGAAGAGCCTTCTTTCAGCTGTGCTACAGACTTGGCCTGATCAGGAACAGGGAGTATCCTCCAAATATCAAAGTTTCTCCTTTAACTACCCAAACACGGTTGCTTTAGCAAGTTGGGTGGTACAGTACAATATGACAGTACTTTTTTTTAAGTCACAACACTCTACATAATACAGATCCCCAGAGACATCTGAGTGCTGTATTTTATAGCACTTTAAAAACACTGTGCTAATAAATTCCAGTCTCGTATAAACTACATGAACAGAAGTGCTCTGCCCATGCAATCTGCTTGCCCAGGACAGAACGTGTGTTATTCTGAGGAGGTCCAAAACTCAAGGTTCCTCACTTGAGTGGTAAAAATGAAAGCAGGAGCTGTGTTACTCTTTCTCTCTTTGGAAAATAAGGGCATCACAAAATATGCCAGATATAATAACTCATGGACTTACGGCTCCAGTGTTCTTGCGTAGTTTCTTTTATTTGCAAATTACATTCTCCACCTGGTTTAGTCTAAAAACATTCCCTACAGATTCTTTTTATTCTCTCCTCAAAATAACAATACCCCCAAAAGTCTTCAGAATTTGCTTTATTTATTTTAAATGAGCATGAAAGCTTCTTTTTGTCTTCTGGAAACTTCTGCCATTTCACATTATAACCCAAGTCACACAATTAGATCAAATCTAAACTGGAAAATTCCATTATCTATCAACCATCCTATATTTTGCAGCTAAACAGCTTTCTCAAAGCTAAACTGCTACCTCACAAGAAAATAAGTTACACAAGAGCCTAGTAATTCTGAAATAATATGAGAAATGGAGGAGAGGATTGAGAGTGTGATACCTGCCCCAGTATTTTCAATTTTGTCTTCACAAATCCCAACAACCCAGAGCCTCCTAGCTCAGCAAAACGTGGCTGCCGATCTCACTGGCGGAATTTGCTCTCCTTCTTTAATCTATTGGGATAGTATTGTGTTACCTCCTCATAGCAGCCAGCTTATCTGAAACCTTTAACTGAATTTTTTTTCATAGGCCCAGATTAATTAGATTTCATTCTATTACTCTATCCTTCCTTTCTTGTATGCACCCAAACCTTCTTTCTCATCTTCAGGAGGCTCCTTTCCTTTGACAAGGAGTTTCAGGTAGATAGTCCCCATGCAGCGTTCCACCTGGACCACAATATAAAGGTCACTCAGGAGGGTAGTGATTTTGTGGTTCAGCTCTGGCCCAGATGTATTTCCTGGGCCCCTGTTCCCAAAGAAAACCCTTCCTTATGGACTAGAGGGCCACAGAGGGACTTTGAAAATTGCTTTGCCAACTTCTTGCCGGAACCAAACCTCCTCTAACACAGAGGAAAAGAAGGGAACGACTTCTCTAATAATTTTATAAAACTCTATTAAAACAGTCAGCCAGCATTTAGATCAGTTATTATTATTCTCAGCTGATTTGTTTAGCTTCCCACATTGTGAGGTATTCAGTTACTAAATATTTTTGATTACGTACTCAGCACCTTTCCCTAGGTAGGGACTGGAGTCCATCACTGTGTGAGGCCATCTGTGCAACGTGCAGGTCTCATGAGGCGCTCAGCTCTTCTGGATCTTCTCTGCTAATTCTCATTCGTCCTCAATAGGCATTTGGAAGTTAATGTCGTTCTTTGTGAAGGTTCTTTGTGGAACCCATAAACGCCTGGAGATAAAGGGCAATTCTGGGACATTTTATTGTTTAGGATATTCTAGCGCAGCAAATGAACTGTATAACCCTTCCTTTCCTCCTCCAGGATGGCTACGGTTAGCCTGCCATAAGGTGTACATCTAATATCTTTATATCTATAGAGCTGTTCCTATGTGGGAAAGGAAATCATTTTTATATCCGTACAACCAAATCCTTCCCAAGGCATTTACCATATGACTCTGTATAATAAAATCATCCTTCTCAGAGTAGCCATTCACCGCTAAAGCCCCTGTGGGTAGATTAGGCCAAATGAAAAATAAGCATACCTAAAAGCCTGTGTCACCACTCAGCCCAACTGTTTGCTGTTTGTCTCAGGCAGCATCCACTTGCAGGTGTGAGTCAGATTTATATATATTCTGGTAAGCCGTCCAAATGCAGGCCCCCTTCCTCCATCTCTCCTTGAGCAGTTGGCTCAGCGATCCACCTCTAACCCTGCAATACGGATCTCTAGCTTCTCGCCTCTTCGTTCGCTTGGTACCTCTTCTACAGCCAACAAAAGCTCTTACTCTGGGCTCCAGCTCTAACCCCTATAGGGTAATAAAACAGCTCTGGGCCTTTATGAAATGATTTTCCTTTTAATGACCATCTCCCTGTGCTTAAAGAATACTAATGGAACCATAGATTTTTGCAAATCACAAAAGCCTTACATCTTAGTTTAGTTTTACTGTTCATAACGCTTCAAAAAATCATGTTTTGGGGCAGATATGGTGGAACTCTGTCCTAATATAAGGCATGTAAATTAGATGTCTAAATCTAAGCTGGGCACATTGGCACCTTGTATAGTGAAAGGAGAGAAATGATGGTTCATCTCACTTTTCTGAAATGCCGGTTTAAGGAGGAGATTAATCAGCTTTTTTCACTACTGAGAAGGACTATTACCAATGACTTGGTAAGCCTTAGACAGCTAACTTTTTGACATCTACAGTTAGGATAGAGTAACTCCATTGGCCACGTACACAGTAAAATAAGAAATCCCAGACTGTTGGTTCAAGATCGTCGTCACTATTTGAGTGTTGGTGTATCTCCTGGCACAGTTTTGGCCTGTGCCAGCTATCGCTGCACCATCTGATGTCTGCACATAAGTTGGGGGTAGCACAGGTCAGGGATTGACCCCCATAGATAGTAGAGACAAGGCCAAGCTTTTTAGGGAGAGTGGAAAAGATAATTTAACCATGCAAATGAATGCACATCACGTAAACTGGCCAGCAGCCAGTGGTCTATTTTGTTTGCTAATGAAGGCAGAGCCAAAGAGCTCCTTCTTTCTTTGTGTTTCGTGTACATGCTGTTTCTGTGGGACAGGGATCTGCTCTGTCCCTGCTCAGAGAAGTGACCCACATTTTAAAGCAGAACCTTTCTTTTCCTAACAGCTAGTGCTGAGGGGGTGAAATTCAGCCAGCCGTATTTTCACTTCTCTGCAGAAAAATCCAATGCAGAAGTGTCTCCGCTGAGCTGGCAACCAGAGGCAATCACCAGTTGTTGCTCTAAGCTGCTTCATGACACACTTTCTCAGGGAGAATCCTTCAAATAGACATCAAGCACTTTTTCTAGACAAGAAAGCTCTCTAAAACATATCAAAAATGATGTACTTTATTCAAAATCCCAAGTTCATTCGGACATTTCTGTCCTGGTCTAGTCATAATGCAGATACAATGTAGGACTGACTGCACAATTTTTCAAAAAAAATTGATTCTCATACTCAATGAAACGACTAAAGAGGTTCCGTAAAATGTGAAAAACTTTTGAAAACAAGTCCTTTTCAATTAGCACAGGCTGGTCCCCTCAAATTGAAGGCACCGTACTTATAGCTCCCTACTTATAAACCTTGACCATTACACGCTGCTAATTCATGTTTAGATTTAGAAAACAGTACCTTTCCTACTGCAGGGATGGGATGGGCAACATTTTTATTTTCCTTCCATCTCCTTTTTTTATATATTTGCAGCACTTTGATGATAAATGTATTAATTGTTTTGTGAGAAAGCAGGAGACATTTATTTACATTTATAATCACAACTTTAACCATTCATGCCATTTAAAAATGTCATTGTTAGTCAATTTTATGTTATGTACTCTGGTATTTTATTTCAGTGTGAAGTGTTAAAATGTTAGTACTTCTCATTACTAACTGATTATTTTCCTCAGGATTTTCCTTTTTCTTTCTCTCTGCTTTTGCCTATAATCCAATTTACAACCTGCTAAAGGCCTCATAAGATTTTTATGGATTATTTCCTGAAATCACATTAATCTAGCTCCTGTTACTTTGCACTAATTTCACCTACCGTTGTATGAAGCAACTAAATTCGATTACTTGGAAATGATCCCCTAGAGACTTCTTCATGAAGCGAGAAAAAGAAAAAAAAATGTAACCTTACCTTGATGAGGTTATAAATGTGGTGGGAGCAACAGGCCCATAAATTCATAGTACGTGGACCCTTATCAAGAGCAATTTCAAATTATGATGATCAGAGCTCTTCAAGCTTTCAAATAAGGTATAGATCAGGGCTTAGGTTAGATTGCACTTGGCTTTGCCTCAGCTATCCTAAGAAGTCTTCTCATTTGGCTTCAACAAGTGATACAGCCTTTATCACTTTTCTAACAGGCCGGGTAACTTGCCTAGTGGCCTATCAGCTGCACCCTCATTTAGTTCAACCAGTATTCAAGATGGCTAATTACACTGGGCATCAGTTATCAATTAGATACATCCCATATTTTAGGGACAATCTGCAGATAACAGTGCGAGCCAGCAGAAAAAAAAGGTATTTAAAGGCAACGAAGAAGCCCAGCCTCTCTGGCATGTTGCGCTATGCCTACGCTATTTGTTCGCATGATAGAAATCCATCTTCTCTTAGCTTTGTGGCTGGGCAGTTTAAGAGCAGCAGGTATGCTTGTGATAGAGCAGTTGAATGTAATTGCTCCGGGTTATAAGAAAAGTTATCTCACTTTCTAATGGCCTGTGTCTGATCCGTGCATGGCTGCCCAGACACAGTGATGCTTTCAGACAGCTGGCGGGCCAAAGCTCCCTGGAAATCAGGTTTCACTCACGCTGAGCGCAGTCCGGAGATCACGGTCTTTGATTTCCTACCCTCCTGACTGAGCTGCAGCAGTTCATGTTAGGGCTCCAACAAGCTGTTTTCAGGTACTGCAAGTGCCGATGAGAGCGGAGATGGGTGCTGGGTGTCAGCTGCTGCCACCCTCGTCACTGCGGTGCTGCACTCTGGTCCCCAGCGGGAGCAGCAGTCTGGCCACGGCACTGCAACGGGTTAGGTTTTCTGTTTCTGAAGTGAATGCTGAAGCTGAGTGAACTCAAGTGTGGACCACAGGCTTATCCTGGCTAGCAAATAATTTTCTTAAACTCCTTTTTTTATTTTTGCTTCTGGGAGTGCACGTTCATTCTACTGTCAGATGTAGCTTGACTAACCCAGGGTAGCTACACTGAAAATCTCTAATCTAGGCTGCCTTAATGCTATGAGAGATCAGCCCTCCTCTGCATTATACTTAACACTTAGAAATGCTCTTTCTAAGCAGTGTAGGATCAGTGCCACACAGGGGAAGGTTTTCAAAGGCGTTGTCATTCAGCACCTCCCATCTATGTCCTTATTGCTGGGCAATAGGCAAAATACAAGATGTGTTTCTGATTTAAACTAGTATGGCAATTTTTTAATCTATAAAATATTGGTCTTAAAGCACTAGGTCCCTAGCTGACACCAGAAAAATGTGTACATTTACAGATGATACATTGCTTCTTGAAATGTATTTGCATTTACACAATTGGACTGTTTTGTCACTAGGGTTCTGACCACAAATTTCCTTGCTCTGGCAAGTCTTTTGGAGCCAGATCCCCCAAAGCAGTTGTCCTTTACATATACTTAGTTTTATCCTTTGTGGCTATGTGATTGCAGCACTTACATACAATATGGAAGACATATTTTAATCCTCAGCCCTTGGGGGAATCAAACGCAAACCTCCCACTTTTCAGGAAATTAATCTCAACTCCAGGCTGTGGGCTAAACTGGAAGAAAGAATGGGAAGAGAAGGGCTCCGTTTTGCATGGCATACTTAAATGTTCCTTCAGTCAGAGTAAAAGGATAGCATACAAAGAAGAACCACTTCAAGAAGACAGACTGAGAGTCCCCCACCCTAAGAATAGTCCATAGGCTGGTGGTTATGGCACTGTCCAAGGAAGTATGGGATGTGAGTTTACAGCCCCTCAGGCAGAGGAAGGAACTGAACTTGGGTCACCCACATCCTGAATGAGTGTACTAACCACTGAGATGAATAATAAATAATAATGAAAAGGAGTACTGTCCCACAGCCACTCTCTTCTAAAAGGGATAAAGATCTCTTCTCTGTTTTTCAAAGTATGTCTATTCTTAGGCTCCTAGCTCCATAAAGTTAAAGGCTGTGCAGGCGTTTGAACGGAGGACAGCATGCTTCTCGGCATAAGCCCACGATTCAAGATATCCAGCTAGCCTCAGCCTTTTTTAACAGGTAGCAAAATGGGTCTGCTGTTCTCTGAGATCCTAGTCTAAAGCCCCAATTCTCTCTATTTATATAAGCAGCTTAGGTCCCTAATTGAGAGCTGTACATTTGGTTAATAGGCAGGTGCATAGGGTCTTGGTGCAGTATCAGCGAATGCTGCACTGCTTGCAGCCTCTTGTGGCTGCTTTCATCTCTCTGGCCCAGGTTCTCATGCATTTAGGTGCTTAACTCTGGGTGACTCCACTCCCATTCTCCAAACTGGTCCTACCAGAATTACCTTACTTCACATGCAGTGATTCACTATCCACTGTGAGATGCTCAGATATTCTCAGTAAAAGGGAACCTCTATCCTAAAACACGCAGGAACTGTGCATGCCTTCTGTGCTGCATTCATGATGGCCATTTGGACACTTCCTTGTTTATATTTTTCTATTTTAACATAGTCCTTGCTGCTCGTCAAAAATTTTATTCTTTCCCAAAGCTGGTTTTTTTTTTTAAAAAGAAGCAGAAAGGGTAAATTGTCTTACTTCTGAAGTCCCCGGTAATCAGTTTATCACACATTTATAAATCAAGACATCTACTATGAAGCATGCTTAAGAAATACAAAGTACAACCACAGACAACTGCATATTTCCAGACACCCTGATGTTTGAATATTCAAAAGATACTTCGTGTCCTTCTCCTTCTTGCCAATTACTAAAGTGCTGAGTCTTTATTAGGAGTGTTTATGGTAAAGTAAGCGCATGACATTATCTTCTGTCTGATCAAACAGAGTAAACATACTACTTTAAAATGTCAGAGATCTATTTCTGCAGCTTCCAGTAGTTATTGTTGTAAACAAGGGATTGCTGTATTTGCCCATAGCTTAGCCAGAAAGTTAATGTTTCCTATTAAACATTTTCTTCTTTCTTTCCTAGACCATTTTGTACTACCACACCCAGCTGCTAACATCTGGCTCCAAGCAGTGACACCAGCTGATGAGAAATGGCATTCCTGCAGCTTTTCTTTCTGAAGACTCATCCAGAGGTGGCTATTATCCAGCAGACAACATACTACACTGTTGAACGTCAGTGTCTAAAGTCCCACTGGCCAAAGGCTCCTGGAGGAGTTATTCACACCAGACTGTGTAAGATAAAGATTTTGGAGTCTGATTCTCAGCCCTGTGGTTCTACAAATCAGCAAGCTGATCTGGCTAGTCACCTCCAATGTTGTGTCAGCCATCTGATATATGAACTGAATCATTTGGCCATCCAGGCTGACGCACAAGACAAATAGTGACTGCTAACTCAGACGGCTCTCCTGGCACAAACTGCGAATGTGCCAGTGGCAACTCTGTATTTGAAATCAACAAGGATGACAGCAATCCAAATCTGACACCGCTTTATGTAATCTGGCATGGCACATAGCCGTCACTTCTCCACCCAGCAAGGCAGGGGCAGCTTTTCGAGATGGAAATTCTCACCCTTTAGAACTATGCTAATAACACTATAGGAAAAGGGAATAACCCTGAGTGTTGCACAACGATATTTTAATAATTTTAATTATGAATTATAATTTAATATATTTAAATATAAATATCAATTAATAGTATTTTAATAATATCATGTAGACAATAGTCTTTGTCACGGGATGTCAAAACACTTTATATACACACTCTATTAAACTTCCCATTATTCACATATGTGATGCTTCCCACTGGCTGCTGTCAGAGCCTTCTACAAAAGGTAGGTACCTACTATCGTTTTCCTGTGAGGAATAAGTGACAAAACTGCAAAACAAGGAATTGAATTGCTCATATTCTCTGAGGAAGTCAGGGCTAGACTGAGAAAAGTTCTTAAGTGTCTCAATACACAATCTGTTACCATAACCATCAAATTACAGAGCTGCTCCAACAACAGCCAGTAGTTTCCAGAAGGTTGCCCTCAAAACTAGGGGTGAGGCCATTACTGAAGCAAGTTTTGAAATGGCAATAATGTGCCTGATTGCAGGGGATGGTAGGTCTGTGCAACCTTTTGCAGTCAGACCTACGCCTGCCTCAAGCCGGCTGAATGCAAGCAAGCGCTGATCCAAAAACTGAAAAGCTTCATTACCTCGGGGCTGTATCTCCGCAGAACTTACAGTAACAGACCCAGAACACTACCTTCCAGTCAGAGGATGGCCGACGTTCAGCTGGCTGATGTTGAAGAGAAAACGGACACAGGTGTGACCGCAGAGGACCAGGCAGACATATCCCTAGCTTAATATTGCACATTGGTGAATCTGAATGCAGACTTAACAAGGATATCAAAGAGGACACTTTAGAATTTAATATTTTTGATGTCCAAACTGAAGCTGAAAGCGTCACTCAGATATAGTCCTTATCTGAACTATGATAAGTCTCTAAAAGCCTTGTCTGGCCCGCTTATAAAATTATATTACCTGACTATGCATTGTAGCATGAACTTGGAAGACTCTTCCTATGTTACTCATCCTTTTATTCACAGAAAAGAAATATGAAATATTTAAAAGTCAAATTTTAAGTTTCTAAGTTAGTTTCTAATTCTGAGTGTCCATGTCAATACCCAATTTATTTTTACTTAATAAAAGACTTTTTAGGACAGGAACTAAACTTCGGGTATGTTTTTATGGGTACTATAAAACAGAACCCAATCCTTAAACTGCAGATATGCAGTAGTGAGAGGGGGAACCTCAGAACTGAAGGTGTTACCATTTACCCTAGTGCTAGTTATGCTGTATACTTCCTCTATGTGAGCAGTAAAAAAAAAAATGTATTCCCTTAAGGCCACTTACCATAAGTAAGAACCAGGCTGTTGGCCATGTGGTCACCTCTCAGGTCTGAATCACTCTGTTAAGGTAGCTGAATCTCTCCACTGATTACCCTGGGACCTTAGGGTAGTTAGTTATACACCTAGGTTAGATAATTCAGTTAAGGTAGGATGAAGTGGAGACTTTTGTCTAAAATGAACACCTATAAGCAGAGATTACTTTAGAAGGCTTGGCTCTAAGTTCTTTTACCTCCTCGAAAATCTTTGGAAGAGCAGAGTAAACCCAGAATACAACTCCCCATGTCATAATTTTCCTGGTACCACAGATTTATCCTTTACAATGCAGATGTTAATACATTTTTCTTCTTCTTGATTTTTAGAGACTGCCTGTATACTAGACATTTTTAATCTAATTTTTCAGACATTAGTAAAGGTAGGTTAGTTCATGTGGATAAATAACCTGTGCTTCAAATAAAATGTTCTAAAAATCAATGGCCAAAACTATCTATGAACTTTGCAATCATAAAAGCTTTTTTTGGAACAGATCTGAGACAAAATATTTCGTTTGCTTTGTTAATGTCCCTTCATTTGAGTCATAATTGCATCCAAACTGCAGCTTCTGAGGGCCACACAGAATAACACAAACAGCTTTGTTTCCGTGAATTCATGTTCTGTTGTTTCCATTCCCATTGCAATCCTGGTTACATGAATGAAGAATCAGAATGAAAAGGCATGCAGTATTCTGGGAGTTATAATAAGAAGCTGCAAAGCTTTGATGTCTGTGTGAAGCCTATAGTCTGCCTCACTACTCCTCCCCTCTCCTCTCTGACCATAACTTTCCTTGGTCCTTGAGGAAGCTGGAGAACACCATCTGCATTTGCTGTACCAGAACATATTAGCATGCAAACATATCACACTACTGAATTGTGTCATCTTACCTGAAACTGCTGCGTCCCATAGGACAGGACCTTCCCAAGCCGTGGTTTCGTAAGGTGCCGCAGTAACTTCTCCCAACGAATCATTTTGCAGCTGTTGATCACAAAATGTGACAGCGGGTCCATGCATTATTTGTTAAATTCCAAAAAGACTCCCAGTATAAAGTTAAAATGCTCCTTTCATTTCTCCCCATTTGCTCAGCAAACAGTAGTGATATCCTAGCTTGATGGTTCAGGCTTGATGTGGGCATAAATTAAACAGAAAGGAAATAAGGCAAACATGGGAAAGCCCTTGACAAAAAGCACAAAATGGGAAGGTTCAGAAACTTTTGCAAATTTAGACACTGATCCAGATTCAGAATCATTAGTGCCTTTTGTCTGCAATATGGGGAGGGAAAGACTGAGAACTAATCCTGAGCATATTAACATCATGATCCAACTTTTGCAACTAAAATGCCGTTTCTTTTTTGGCTGTAGAATTCTCTGCTTCAAATATCGAAAATATCAATTTATATAGATATGAGAAAGACTGCCACATTTAGTCATCAGAATATCCACTCTCAGATGATATTCTGAGTAAGGTGGAAGACAGATTTGATTCAAGACAGTCAAGAATTAACGTTTCTAGAAGAAAAAGACATTGTGTTCTATTGTATGTAGCAGTAAGAATAAGAGAACAGCATAGCTGGAAGCAAAGCTGATTCACAATAAATTGTTTCAAGAAGCACTCAAGAAGTCTTTCAAGTAGCAGCAACAGACATTATCAGGGGCTGGGCTAAAATATTACACATTTCTAACATTAAATTCTAGTAGTGTAAAAAGAAAAAGAATAAATGAAGTGGTAAGACCACCATTGTAATTCAGTCTAAAAAAATAACTGTAACCAACTGGACACTGCTGCCTAAAAATGTCTCTTCAGTGCTTCAAATTGATATCTCATGTTTCTTCTCAACTAACAGCATGGGTTCAGAAATTTGTCGTATCCTAGCCATATTATAAAATATCTCAATGTGTTTGAACGTTACTGATACAGGTCAATTCTCATGTCCACACTGCAGAAACCTTGAATATTCTGCAAGTGAAATTTCTGGTGATAACAACCGGAGCCTCGCACTGGGGATGAGAACAGAATATGCAATTGAGATCTGCAGTGCAGATAACAGTTCTGCACTGAGAATAGAAAATGTGAGTTTTATCCATACATCAAAAACACACAGTATTCTGAGACTTGCTTATCCTTAAGTGGCATGAAAACACAAAGGCAAGAAAGTCTTTCTGATGTGTGATAATGAGAAACATGGTTGTCTTTCAGACCTGAAACTATTAAACACACACACACACACACACACACACACACACACGAGAGAGATCAAGAGAGAGAGAGCAAGAGAGAAAATCTTTGAATCAAATCTGGAATGAAATGAGAAAAATGACTTATTATAGTAGACATCAACTAATGGATCACATTTATTTTGTGTCAATTTGAAATGGCAGGGGGATTTTAATTATTTTCCTTACTAAGCACATCAAAAAATATTCACTAGAAAACACAGCAAATATGTTATAAACTCATTTAAGCCACAGAGCTCATCAACACTGTTTGCAATTATGAAATCATTTGGGGATATGGCATTTTTTTAGAAGGAATTGTTTTGCTCTTAGATGGAAACCACATCATAGTCCTTCAGACATAAATCTTTTATTGTATCTTCAAGAAAGAAACTGGAAATTGTACAACAAGGCGCCACTGATAAAATGTAAGTATCCCCTTGGAGTCATCTGGATGAGCTCATCACTTGGGGAAGATAACAGGGTATGTCATGGTTACAAAACACTGCTTTTCCTTTTCTGTTAGTGACAGAGAAACACAATGCACGTAGTCCTGTATTCTGTGCACAACTCAAAACAAAATACTGGGTTCCTAAAGCCTGAAACTGCTTTTGAACCTTAGCATTGATTTACTTGACTTTATAGTTGCAAATATATCCCATTCAGTGTCAAGTAGGCTATTTCCTTTTCTTCCTTTGCAGGTAGAATTAGCATCATAGCCAAGGGCTGCACATCAAAGCCAAACAAAAGAAAATAATATGTGAGGTAAACTAAGGCAATGATCTGACAGAACTTGTTTCAGATGTAACCTGTAATGGCCAGAGCCTTTGGATTTCAGGAGGCGTCCTGGAAGATTAGCTCTTAGGAGACTTCATTCATTCTTTGTTCTCTCACTTTTATCCACATTTCCTCAATACCTCTTCCCTCCATCCCCATTTTCTCAATTCTGGCAGACTGTATTACAGTGCAAAGGGATTTTCAGCAGACTCCCATACTTTTAATTTAGTGAACCACCACCAGCACAAGCTTTTTCCACTAATAAGCAGTAAAACTAAATGGAACTGATTGATTGATTAATTCACAATGCTTACCTTTTAATACGGTTTGCTAGACCATGGAGGACCAATTTCTATGATTTTCCAGACTATAGTTTCAGAAGCATTGAGGTCTCCCATTTCCCCTGAACAGAAGGAGGCACTGGACATAGTCTACCAAAGAAAGGTATAGAAGAAGCCGTGTGAACCCTCTGAAGCGCTTCTGAACACAAGCTAAAGCAGAAGATGCCGAACAGTTTCTGCGTTGTCCTTCTGGTTCTATTTCATTTTAGGAGCAGCAGTTCCCAAAACCATTCACATCAGTGGGACTGATTGCTGAGGGACCACTCATCAGGAATGATTCAACGAAAACCTGCTATTTTACCGTATATTGTCCTATCCATAAAGCTTCTCAGTTTTAGGGTCTTAAAAGTCCGTTTCACCAATGGAATTGAGACTGGAGTCCACCAGTGAGTCCACCAGTGGTGACTGAGAAGTGACAGTTCAAAATGGTGGAAACTATCTCACTATGACTCCCAGTAGTATACAGGTATATTGCACACAGCATTTATCAATATGACAATTTTCATACTACATTCAACTTAACTTGAAATGAAATTGCAGCAACTTAAGTGCTACGTTGTACATATTACCTATACATACGCTTTCATTTTTGAACAGTCAATACCGTCAAGACAGTAAAGTCATGAATTCAGTCCCTTCCTCCCTCCTACAAAATATAATCTTATTAGGCATTATTGTAATGAAGAACGCTCATGAAATTTCATTCACTAACTAATAATCAGTTTAAATCTGACTGTGATTCTTGAGCCTAGGCTCGGATTGCCGTCTGATTACAACAGCAATGTTTCTCAATGACAGCTCCACTGATGCCATTTCAAGTTTCTTGAGAGCTGGGGTGAGCGTTTTGCCTAGATGGGTGGGAGAGCTTGTACAGGTATAATCTGAGACACTCTGTGATACTGACAGTAGGTAAAGATCTAACTGACAGTAAGAAAGAAGTCAAGGATGCAGTTTAAGTAAGTGAAAGCAAGCACAAGTACTTAGCAATAAAACAGCACTCCAGATACACATTTGGCCTGCCTTAAAATACCTAATACAGTAAGCCCTGCAAAATTTGGCATGTTTTCAGAGGCCGCATTTCATTCTGGTGCAGATCCTCTTTGTAAAGCATCCATCCTACCTTCAGTTAAGCCAAAAAGATTTTCCACACAGATGCCAGCAGCTGCACTGTTCCTGGGATGGAGGCATCCACAAAGCAGCCTACAAGACAAAAACAATTGCTAACCCACAGAACCTTAAGGCCTCCTGTAGAAGAATCCTGCTGAAATCCCAACCGTAGTCATTAAATCCCAGCTGTGCAGTCAAACCCCCAAACTGGGGTGAGAAATATCTGTTAGAAGAAGATATAGCTATAAATAGCAAGTGCTTTAGTCTAAATGGACTGCTAAGGGAAGAAGTATAATCTATCAGAATGAGAGCCTAATCAAAGATTCCTTCTTCTGGTTTAACCTGATATATTTGCCTAAAAAGATATTCTTTGCTGGCCTGTAGTATGTTTGGTCTCAATTAAAACAAAAAACAAAAACTTTCACTAGTAACACTACACTTTAAAATATCTCCCCATATATTCTAAGCAAATTATGGAACCTGGTCACTTTTAAAAGCACGGGGCTGCTCAAAATCTGAGCATTCTGTGGGGTTCTGCTAAAACTTACAAAACAAGAACTAGAAAATTACAAGTTTTGTGCGGTTTCTGGAAATTGGATCATTTCTCTTGTAGAAACTGAACTACCGACCTGCCTTTTGAGATGGACTTTATAGTTTTGTTATCAACAAAGTTCATGGGACACAGCTTCCCTCACATAAAAGCATCTCAGTTCCTAGAACAAGAGGAAATTGATTAGATGTTATAATGTCTTTTTTTTTCCTTAAAATATTTTAGAGATGTTGTGATGAGCTTTACGAAGTCAATAAGGTACAGAACAGGATAAAACAGGCAATAATGAGAGAAACACTGAGAAAGAACCTGGATTCAGGAAATAAAACAGACAGAGGGTATCATAAAGGCAAGGTTGAGTCCTGCAGAAGGAAAATTACCATTTTTTAGAAAGTAGATGAAAGGGTAAAACTCACTGAGACATGCCCATTCATTTACAGATGCGTTTATGAAGTATGCTCCGGCAAGAATATTTCCCTTCCTCAGCTGATATTTTTGCATGTACCTTTCCCATGTAGAGGTACATGGAAATGTGAAGACTGGTATGGATGGAGCACAAATGCAAATAGTTGTGTGGGAGAGCACTAGAAGAAACTGAGCTGAGGTTACAAGAATGACATGTATTGATACCCAAGGCCATGACTGACAGCAGTCAAGCTAGTAAACACGGAGGAATGCGCTGTTTGCATGAAGGCCAGCAGGACTGTGCTCCGATAAGGCCGTGCATGGCACAACGGAGTAATCAGCAGAAGACCTGCACAGTGACAGCAGGACGGAGGAAACAAGGTTACAGCCCTTTGTGTGTGCCAAACTTCTTCCCGCTATCCCAACAGGAAGCCAGGCTGTAACCATGAAGATACCCGAAACTAGAGAACAAAGACAATAGGCAGCTCCTTTGATTAAGATTTATGGTAGATTCAGTAAACAAGATTGTGAGGTAAAAGATCCCCTTATAGTAACTGTTGACTTATAAAAGACCTATCCAAAAAACAGATTGTTGTTACCAACCAAGAGGAACTCAAGAAAAGTTGAGAGGACCAGGTAGCTGGCGTCCCTTGTCCTCTATGTCTTTCCCAAGTGACTCTGGCCAGACCACTTGGACACACGCGTCTTGGTGCTTGGGAGCAGGTCTGAAAGAAACTTAGGAGAGAACACCTGTAGGGGTGAAATAAGTTTGTTTTCAAAGAAATAACACCTTCTTCTCCCGTAGGGTCTCCCTCCGAGTTTGTTACGTCCCACATCAATCCTACTTCCATCCCAATGCCTGCTTTTTATTCTATTCTAATTAATCCTTATACCTGGCTTAATATTCTTGATAACCCTATTCTTGCCTCTAATAGAGGTTAGACATAATTGTCTGCTTTTACTGCGTTATAGGTTTCCTTTTCTGGAAAAATAGCATCAGTACATCAGTTAAGCCCTAAAGAATCTTTTCATGTCTAATGCTGATGTGGTAGTAGAACAAACACAGCTCAGTAGTGTGTACTGAAAGCTTGTAAAATCAGCTTATTGATATGCTGCTATTTTAGAGGGATTCTCTGTTATACGCAGATCACCACAATACAGTGGCTTTTGGTGAAACAGCTTCATTGTGAATACCTGAAAACTCTCATCTATTTGAATTAGCAGTTAGAAAAAGTGGAGCTGTCTACCACAGCAGAAGGAAAATAATCATCCAGAGACAATGTCCGTTTATTTGCCAGTGCAGTTCTTCAATCAATACTGTAATATCAGTTTCTGATTTCCGTTGAACAGCAATCATGTTAGGTTCTTCCTCTTGATAAAACACGCTCTTGCTTCAGTTACAATTATTGTCAAATCCTGTCCTGCAAAAAGTGCACAGCAGCACTTCAGAAACTAGGTTGACAGCTTTCATTTCCCAGATGTTACTGTTCTAAATGTTGATATTTATGTTCAGCTTGTACTTCTGTTTTCTGGACCCAGGTAAAAGTCAAGTCTCCACTGATTTGATTTGTACCAGTACTGCCTGAATATTCCCACGTGCAAAGGATTCCTAAAGCACTACCTGATAATGGCATTGGCCACCTCTACAAAGTGCTCTGGAGCCTTCTGGGTTTTATGCAAAAAACAGGCATTTAATAATATTCCTAACCATGTCTGAATATAACAATACCCAGCTCCTACAGAACCTAACTGATATGTTGTGGTTTACTTGGAGAAAGGGATCCCCATGCTTATTGTGGATTGCAGACACTATTTATCTTCAGACGTTTATTTATGTTGTACAGATTGGCATAATCACTCTCAATACAAAACCTATCATTGCTACAAGGCCACATGCTCCTACCGGACTTTGCTGCTTTGCTGTCTGCCCAGGAGCCCAGTCTTGTTTTTTATCTTCACTCCTACAGGCAGAACTAATTCCCACCTTTCAGGGTTGCTTCTCCGGAATAGTACACAGAAATGTAGGAAGAAAATTGCACTATCTCTTCAAGAACAGGGACATTTTGCCTCAGTATTTGGAGGAAGATGAGTCCCAGAAAATCTAAGTTGCATGTTTGACAACAAAACAGTTGAATTATCTTATATAAGCACAGCTTGCAAAACGAGAGTAAGAGCATATCATAGCTCATAGTACGTGCTGTTATTCAAGACATCCATTCAGTGAATCCTATTTGGATTTGTCCAAGTTAGAAGGGATAGATTAGGCAATCCTTTCTGAGCCTTTCCAGCTCTGCAGTTCAGTAATCCTGTGTCACCGCATGAACAAATTTCAATGTTAACTCTGGCTAAGGATATGAACCAACCCCATAAGAAACACAAAATTCAAGATTTTTACTGTGGTTATTTAAACTTGATGGCTCCCATGCACAGTAGGTAATTGTAAATTGACTAGTTCCTATTCCTTTCCAGTGAGTTAGCCCTACTCTACATGTGCCTTAAACACTGTGCTTTCTAGAGAATAGAGCACTAGGCATTATTTCAAAACACACACGGAAAAGCACCAACAAGTTGGGGAGAAGAACAGGTCCATGCAGTGAAGCTAAAACTGAAAAAATGGTGATGGCTGCAGAACAACAGATAGTGAATAAAATACTGTACCAATAAAAATATTTAATTGAACCTGTGTCTATCAGTTCCATAAATAAAGTGTTAGGGGAAGGATGTTTGTCTTAAAATCTCTTATTAAGGAAACAGATGCCAGAAAACTTTCAATCAGGAAGTCTGCCTAGTTGTAACCAAATGCTATTCAATCTCCCGAAGGAATAAAAGACTACCAGGGAACAAAATTCGGCTGAAAGGAAAGTTCACTTCTTGCAAATATTAGCACCCAAATATCATTGGTATATCCAAAATCCTGACAAAATAAGACTTTTAAAATTTCATTTACATTCATTGCAACATACCTTTTTCTGCAGTGAGCTGGAACCAACACAACTAAGTCCTTCCTTGCATGAATCTGGGCTTTTCTGCAACCAACACGATTATGTAGCACAAAGCCACGGTCTTTGTCTTGTATATAAGATCATGGACCAGAAGAGAGGATGGTGGGCTCTACTGCAGCTGGCAAAATGCTACCAGCACGGTCCCCAGCTCACAGGAGCCCCGGAGAGACCACAGACAGCCTAACCAAGACCATATCCCATGCCATGAGTCACAGCACTAAAAGGAGTCCCTGACACATGACAGGTCATGACTCCTATAAACGAGAAACATTTCAGACGAGATGCTTTACTGAAAAAGATACTTTAGGAATTTCATTTGGATAGGCATGGGAGATGGGTACATTTACGTATAAGTGGTAGATAGTGTTCAATTCATTGAATAGCCACAGCTGTGCAATGCAGACACATGTCGGGTTTCTGTGTTACCGATGCCCTGTCTGCAGAGTTTGGCCTGCACCGTAACGTGGAGGCTCCCACACTGCCACCAAAAGTTTGGGGATTCTGGCAAGTTCACGCAGGTGCTTTCACACCTCCTGAAGGATTTGATTTCCTCTGAATGCTGGATAGGTTATTTGTCTACTGGCGGCCTCAGTTCTGCAAGTCTACGCTCAAATAATTTGGTAGAGCTGCCTGATGTAACCACATTTGGATCACAAAGAGTCTTAAAACCCACTGAAAGTAGCACCTGATAAATTAGCAATAAGTTGTAAAGGTTAAGATAAAGCAGCTTCTGACAACATTCAAGTTTGTATACTACAAAATTAGCATATATTAGGTCTATCAGCAGCTTCTAACCCTTTTTCAATTTACTTTTGTATCACATTGTATACTAGCTGAGGCAAAAATTCAGGAGCCAACAGCAATTATTTCGTGCTGACTCTGCCATTAGGAGAGACTACCTCAGAAAAGAGAAACAAATACACCAAAGGTGGCTGCTCTGAATAGAGTACAATCCCCTTTACGTGCATGATATAATGATGAGCATTAGTTTGTTCAGACAATCACAAGTTGATTGAGTTCAACTGAGAACAGACATGACAGCTCACTCAGCTGGAAGTTATTACCTCCTTTGAAGGTGACTTATTTTTGCTATTTTTTTTTTTATTTATTTTAAGAACAAGGGAAAGTGCACAAAGCCAGTTACTGCACCTCCACTGACAGGTCATAAGCATAAGAGCAGCCACACTGGTCAGCTCAGAAGTATATTCTCCTGGTTTCTGAGAATCATCCAGTAGGGACTTCCTGAGCTATATATCGGATCCAAGCCATTATTTTCAGTAGTCACCAGTGGATCTCTTCTTCCATCTGCAGGCAGTAACTCTTTAAAGTGCTCTCTCTTGATTGCTTACCATTCTCTATAACCTTCACGTCATTTTGTCTTCTGTGATCAATTGCTACTCTTTTGTGATATTGTGTTTCTACATTCGCCAGTATCTAGTTGGATGCTAGATCACTAGGCCTTCAGTTATAGCCTATTTTACACGTACATACATACATACATGCATGCATATATATATGTATATAAAACCTTTATACTTATTTTTCATAAGGGTCAGGGCTCACTTCGCAAAAGCCTGGCTTTAAAAAGACAATTCTAACGTTTTCTGTCACACACAATGTCTATCACAGCTGTCTATCGCAGCTCAGAGCAGGCCTTGGTGTCCTTCATTTGCATTAAAACTATATTCACTTGTAAAATAAAATAAAAAATAAAAATGAGAAAGACTATAGGGTGAATCAATTCAGCTAGGATCCAATGGATATTTAGAGATCAAGTCTTCGAATGGGAGTCACACTACAGAGACTAGGAAGGGAGATGAATTTTCAGAAACTTGAAATCTTTAGTAGAAGAGCTATAGGGGCAGGAACCATGCATATTCACCTGACAAGCTGGTGAATGATCACATTTCAAACAAAGTATACCACTGCTATTATCATTAGGTCATGCACTTCCATAAGTAAACAGCAAACAAAAACCTCATCAGTGTTACAACTATGTCATCAGAGCCGATTGTTTTTCACATTAGGAAGTCCTGTATGATTGATTTTAAAAGGCAGTTAAAAAGAAAGCTGATTTAGTCTACTGGATTAAAAACAAACAACAAGACATTAAATGAATAACAGAGCTGATGGATTAAAATGCACAGAGGAGAGACAGCAGTGAATTGCTTGGCATTTTTGAATAGCAAAAGCTAGGATAAAAAGAATTCAGTTTCCAATCAACAAAAAGCTGGCAAAAAGGCAGGAATACAGACTCCTTCGGATTTATGCTTTATCTGCCAATCAGCATTAACAAGCCTGATCTAGGTGTCTCGCCAGCTTGTGGTATCATAAAAAACAACAAACCTTGAATGTGTTATCACCACAGAATGTGTAATTACTTTAAGCACTAGCTGGAAATTACAGAATGATGAATTTTAAAATTTGTGTATATTTATTGTTGGCGATAAAGTTGTTAGAGTAGATATAATCTATACTCATGCTTAAATTCCTGTTTCAGATTATTTTGGTGCCAGCCAACCACGTTTTGAAAGTAAACACTAGCAAAATGGCAATAGATTATGATACTGGAGCAACATAAAAATTCTGCTGGGCTACTATTTCTCGTTCTCTGAAGAAAATAAACTTGAGTCATTAATATAGCAGATACTTCTCTATGTGACTTGTCCATTGAAGGAAGGATATAAAGATAAACACGTGCTTACAGGACTGCAAGATGGCATCATTTGCTAATGTAAATATGATCATTCAACCCTGTTATTTAGAGATCACAGGCAATAGTATATATAATATCTGCTGACTGATATTAACATTATAAACAATAAAACAAATAATCATTAAAATCCAAATTCTTCAGATGTGAAATTCACAAGCCCAGTTAAAAAAAAAAAAAGTAAACTTCTCTTACTTCTGAGACAAAGACGCTTTTGAAAAAATTGACTTTCCTCAGAATAAACATAAAGTGAGATTTGCCTGTGCTAATTGCTAACTAGTAGCAATCACACAATATGGACCGGTGAACTGAGGGAAACGCAAGACCTGCATTATCTCAGAGTTGATGATAAGATTTATCCCTTCCACTTTTAAAATCTACTGCTTATCTAGTTCTGGCTGGTATTCCTTCACTTTTATTCACATTTGCCTTTAATTGTCTGTCATTTCTCATCTGCTGCATATACCATAAGCACTATGAGCAAAAGCCATCTTTCACTACTTAGTTGCATAGCGCTTAATGCAGGGGAGTCTCTCTTTTCGGTAGAGCCTCTACACCTCTCTTAGCTCTATAAATAATAATAGGAGACCTGTGAATTTGCAGGTACAATTTAGAAAGGTTCTTGAAAAACATATCCACTGTGTTGGTCTGATATAAGCACTCCACAGCTCCCACTGTCAGAGAACTTGTGGGATAGATCCAGGCTCAAGCCATCAACCTGAGACAGAGACTTTTTTGTCAAAAATGCTGCATTTCTGCAAAATGTTTCAGTCTTGGCTATATTGTTCCTTTATAAACATAAAAGGAACATATTTTGTTAGTAAGGTCTTAATCAAATCTAAAGGAGTATTCAAGGGAAGAAACAGAAAGAAACTGTAGAGTTTAAATACTTTACACAGAGAGCATATTACCTTCAAAATATGTAACCGCAACAAGTGCCCTTCAGGTCAGAGTTAAGAAGCTGGAAAGTAAAGCTTATTTCATAGCTACAGCAGCTGGAGATGTTTGTCTGCTTCTCCCTTATCAATACTGCATCTAGTGGCAAGGTTAAAGAAAATAAAAACAGCAACAAAAACGCTCAGTGAAAGAGCAGAAACAAAAAAAGAAAATTATCCTTTCTATGTGGTACAAACCCATAAGGCATCACATGGACAGCAGGGTCCCCTGTAATTTGCAGGAGGAAATATCACATCCAGTACTGAGGCAGTGATAAAAACAATGGAGAGGAAGCAAAAAAAAAGGCAACTAAGTTCTATTTCTTATTTCAGCCTTTGTTTCTAGACTTGTCTTATCCACATTATTTTTGTTTCTTTGGAGAAAAGCAAGGTGGATGCTGCTGGCAATTAGCTGGTAGAAGCCGGGGTGGATTGACCTAATTATTACAGGCAAGTCAGGAGGAGAGATTTAGCACTTGAGCTGCAGACAAGCAGAAGGTGACAGATGATAACAGCTCGTCTGAGTTTGAGCAGTAGCTAGCAGCTCTTGGGCTTGTTAGACTCCACGCAGCGAGGAAAAAAAAGTGTGGTAGTACTGCAAGCAAAGCAGATGGAGCTGCATGCTGTTCTTTTCTTGCGTTTCTTTGAGTCTTACACTTCGGATTGATTTGTAAACTCTGTTCGCAGGATGAGCCCGCTCAGTTCAGGGAAGAAGAAATAAAGCCAGTCCTCAGAGTGCTGCGTTTGAGCTAGTCTGACCTGCTACACAGGATGGCCTTGGGACACAGACTTGCTTTCAACCCCTTAATTTCAAGAGCTTTCCTTGAGGAGCCCAAATCAGGAACCCTGTTGCTCTATATCTCCCTACATTCAGTAGGAGGATATTCACTTTCTGTACAGAGAGAGCCTAACGTAAGTGCCTTCATTAAGTGCCTGGAGTCAGATAGGGTGCGTATGGGCTCGTAAAGAAATAGTTGTTATCAGTGGTAATCTGGGACTGTGGCTTTTCTTTTTTGTTTTTGTCGCATCAAAGGTGTATTTTTCCATTAAGAAAGGTAATGCCCGTCAAACCATCCTGATATTATACCCTAGTAGAAGCAAGGCACCATCAAGCTAAACCCCAGATTTGGGGCATGGTTCCATCCTCAGTGCTAAGAAGTAGAAACTACCAAGCGATTTGTCTCCTCTGGTATTTAGCCACCTTGACTAGCATATACACTTTCTACTGAAGACAACCCACATGGAAAACATCTTCCAGAGTGTGAAGCCAGCCTGGCCTACAAGCCCTAAGCACACTCTGCTGCTGGTATCTTGACTGTGCCACAAAGCCCGCGGTACTTGAACCATCAGCACCAGGAACCAGTTCCCCATGGATCATGCCGTGGCTGTGAATAGCCACAGCTATCTCCCACACTTTTTCAGGTGCTGTAAAAAAATCACATAATCATAAACCCGAATGTCCAGATTTTTCCTAGCAATTTGTCCAAGATAGTTAAGACTTTTTATTACAAAGCTGCAGAGATTAAACAAATATATACCTGCTTAGCATTCTTGTGACTGCAGCCAGTAAATCTGTTTCATCATCATGGTATTACAAAAACAAATATCCTCTATGGTAGTTGCCAAAAATAAACAGAGGAAAGGAATGATATACTGCCTCTGTGAGACTAACGCCTGAGCTGTTTGTGGGAAGATAGCCCAAATAGGATGTGCTGATAAAGACAGAAACACCTATGCGTACCAACAGTTGAACCTTGATCCGTATTTCCTCACATATGCTGTATACTCATATTTCTCACATTTAGTACTTTCTTTCTAATGCTTTAGAAAATAGCTTGGATCATCAACAGCATGGTTCATTTTTCTTTTAAAATCAGCCATTTAAAAAGTTGAAATAGAAAATAATATTAAATTATAAAACAGAAAGAATATTCCACTGATTACATTACTTAGTTCCATATTTAACACAATAGAATTTTTTTTACCTCTGAAGCTGTCATAATTTCATCCGTGCAGTACCAGAAGTCCTTGATATTATCTGTTAATTATTTCTATAATGCAGATCTGACTGTTGTAATAACAATATGCTCCCATAAAAATAAATTATATACCCTTTGTCATAAAGTTTACACGCACGCTTTCCCTCATTCTTACATATTCATAAATATACAGACACACGCCTTCCTAGGGCCAGCATGGCAGGTACAAGCTCTAATAATTTTACCCTGTCTGGTTTTTGCGGTTTCTCATCCTAAAGTTGCCCACGTCGCAAACAAGAGTTTAGGCAAAACTTGTGCAAGTTGGATAATGTGCACTTCATAATTTCACTTTGGTTTTCTCTTTCATCAGTATCTACCTTTTTTCTACTTAAATTTTCTCCCTTCCTAAATAATGTACCTAAATCAGTAGCCCATAAATCAACTATGGAACTAAAAGCCTATGTTTTTAAAGCAAAATAAACATATTTTAGGTATTAACAGGTAAATTATAGCAGATACATTTCTCCATCAAAGGTTTTTTAATTTTTTGAAGGCCATGGACATAATGGATTGCAGAGGGAAAAACAGAGCACTAATACTAGTATTAGGTGGCCTCTGCTTCTTAGTCTTGGCTGTTTCTAACCACAGATTACCACTTTCTCTTCCCTTCCTCTTCTCAGATAGGAAACCGTCTTGCAATGTGATAGGACAAGGCAAGTAGAGAGTTAGTGGAATCAGCCTAAAAGTATTGAAAATCTTTGTAACATTTGCAACAACACAAAGTTAAATAATGAGGCAAAAATAGTTTACTTTTTTTCTTTTTCTGGAGGGAAAATGTGCTGCAAGGATTAGATGAACTGCAGCTGCTGCAAGTTCAGCTGAGGAGCAATCACTAAATGAAAGGTTCTGCTCCTTACCAGAAAGGTAGCAGAAACTATTCCAGGACACAGAAGTGGCAGTCTTCTAAATTTTCTGCCTTTCAGGTTAATAATTTATAACCTCCTGGTTTTAGCTACTTCTGGAAAACACTGAATTTAAATGCAATTTTTTTTTTTCCAGTATTGCACACCGCGAACCACCCAGTGCTATTCTTGGTCTCGTTCTACATCCAAGGCCAGAGCTGCACTATAGGCTTCTGCCAGCATTGCTACGTTGGTTATGAGCGTGAAGAGCTGGGATCTCTGTCTAATGTTACTGTGCCAGCAGAAATCCTCACAAAATTACACTTTTATTGGAATAGCTTACTCCACTTGTAAGGAGTAATTTTACTATAATGATACAGAGTGTGTTGGTATACACCGGGTTCTTTGTTGGTTTAGCGTACTGGTGCTCCTCACATAGCCACAGCCTCTAAGGAGAATACTGCAGGGATGTTAATCAATAGATATTCCTCTTCCCTATAGGCTGGCTTTGAATGCTGGTTCCCTGGTACAGATGAAGCTGTATATCTTCTAACAAGATGAAACATGTTCCTTGCCCTGGTCAAATTCAGGGAGGTGTAATTTACCTACGACCTTCTTTTGCCTCGATAAAATGGTCATCCTGTCCTGCCCACTGTCAAATGAAGCTGGTTTCCCCCTAAAGATTATAGAGTCATACATGGATATAATTTCAAATCTCCAATCATTTTTCAGAATATACACACAAACACACACCTGTGTGTGTGTTTGTGTGTGTGTGTGTGTGTGTGTGTGTGTGTGTGTGTGTGTAACTCTTATTCTCTCAGGTATGGCCAAATGTTTACTAACATGATTTTATTTTGCTTACTTCCGTGAATAAATCTTTCAGTACTGAGATATTTGGGGCAGAGGAAGTTACTTTTCTTAATTAAGTCATTTGGACTATATATAAATCTATAACCATTTGTAAAAACATGTGATTATATTCACAAAGAACAAACAAATCATAACAAGCAATTACTGTATTTACCGGCAAGGTAAAAGAGCAATCTAAACTGCTAACCAACCGCTCAAAGGCTACCCTAGTTTGGCTGCACCACATTTTAAAAGCTAGTCCCCAGAAAAGTACACCGAGGGATAAAAAGTTCTTGTAAGAAAATAGCATAGCTAAAGCTGAGGAAGGTCAAGAGTAGAGACTGCCTGTGCTTTCTGTGCTCTTCCATGATAGCTCTTCTATTTTCTTTAGAGACTTTTGTCACAGTCCCTCTACCTCTTCAGCACCCCCGCTGAAGGTTCCCATGCCAAAAATAGTTTACAGGGTGAATCACTACTACATCATTTTACTGCAATTATGTGTAAATGGTAACTGATACCATAATAATTGTCTTAATTTTAAATCCATTAAAATCCTCTTGATCTGGTAATTTTTTGCCATTTGTTTCATAAATTGCAGGATTTGTGCAGAAACAACAATAAAAATAACTTCTATTTGAATTAAATGCCTCAGTTTACCATTTCCCAAGTGGCAGAGCCCTCTGCATGCTCTTCTCTTGGTCAGCAATGTTTCTCCTAGCAATTAAAAGTGAATCTGTTTAGAATTGTTTTGGACTCGTGATGATAAGTGATTATTAGTGTAGCACTTATATCTAAAAAAGTAGTGGCTTATAGCCTATGTGCATCTATATAAATACCACATATAAAACATCCATGAAAACATGGCTTTAATTGGCCTATGCCATGTGCTGGAGTATTTAAATTGGAAAATAAGGCTATAAGGGTTTCCCTTGCAGATACCTTGAACAGCTTGCTTCAGTGGTGCTGCTTCCCTGGAGAAAAGGAAAGGAGCATAGCTAAAGGAGATAACAGTGAACCTCAGTTGCACAGACAATTCATCTGTTCTTATTATTTGATGGAAAAGGTCAACCACGAAAGCAAACAGCCGTGAAAATTAATTAGGTTGAAGAAAGCTTGCAGAGATCCTCAATAGCCGAGGAAGGAACCATCACTAAACAAGTGCAGACTGTTATTAAAGAAGCCCAGGTTTTGTAGTTTGTGTCATACTTGACTCAAACCCTGAAGCAAGGAGACCCCTTTGGTTGTCTAGCCAGGCTGCTCTCAAGTCAGTAGTGGGCTCTGGGATGGATGGTGCCACCTCAAAGAGAAAAGCAACACTTTTACTGGGTTAATTATTAAAGGAAACAAATAACCCATAATGCACCTCTGTGTATATGATTATTGGAGGGTGGAGAAGCTGAGCTAAAAGTGGAGTTTTTACCAGTGAGAGAATGATTTTGGCAGATGTGGATTTAAACTGGATCAAACTACTGGGAAGTTGACTTCACAGACTTGGTTGCAAGAAAGAGCAGTAACAGAACGGTAGGAAGAGTTTTGTAATCGCTGTCATGAGGTTTAAAGGCAAGAAGAGAAGAGGAGGCAATAAGGAGTGGATTTCTGGGATTTAGTCAACGGGTGACTTTGTCCTACTACAGCACGTGCCAGTGCAAAGCTGTGCTCCTGCTCACAGCTGAGGGCAAAATCCGAAGAAAACAACAAGCCACCTAAGCTGCAACTTATGCAGAGTTTACATGCCTATGTAGAAGCCAACGAGCCAAAACAAACTTCACCTAACTTGTTCAGGCACCTGAGAGGCTGTAGGCGCTAAAGATATCCTTTAAATCTCTCTGTTCCGTGTACATCCAGAGGCAGTGTCGCCTTGGCCAAGCTGAGCTGCCTAGAAGCACTGGGGAGTCACAACCTGGGTGTCCCTTGTCTGCAGGTGCCATCGCATGACAGCCTCTGCCAATCTCAGCCCTGCTGCCGTGGTCTCACAACCACAGCACATGGTGACAGGATCCACCTGCTGTGCGAGCATCCTGTGAAAGTGAAAGAGCGGGGTTCAGTCTGTTCCCCAGCCTGCAGGGAGTCTGACTCACACCTCCCACGTCCCCGGCCCCAAATATCTTATCAGCCAGGTTCTGGAACAGTTGGAGCAGAGACTCCTTCCAGCACTCCTGCTGAAGCTGGTGTGCACCCAGAAACGCAAAAGGCATGGTGCCAGAAGGAGTCAGGCAGGAGGGATCTTTCTTCTGCCGCTTAATTGCCAGGATATTCAGCTGAAAAAGGGAGACTCCCTCATCTCCGTCTGTAACATTGTTTGTGCACTTAGTTCTCGAGAGTTATTGCACTAAGAAAAATTGCAATTGAGGTCTTTCCTGTCCTCTGCGTTTTCAAAATATTAGCACATACACAACCGTGATCCCTCTTTCACTCTGTACCTCTGGGTGTGGGGTGTTTTTATTAAAAAGGCCAAAACTGCAATGCTTTTTTCTGAGTTTAGCGAGGTGGAGAGCTCCAGGAGCACAACTCAGAGGATGTCCCTCTGGCAGAGCGAGGCAGAGGAGTACCTTCTTCGTGAATTATAAACGCCCCAGGCAGAAAGCAGTTACCTGCGCATTTAGCACAGCCAAGAGGAAGGGACCTCAGGGCAAAAATAGCAACAGAAATTAAGGAAGCTAAGTCAGTTTTTTGCTGCAACTTAAAAAAAAACTGTCTCCAGTTTCTTAGAAATGTGAACGGCTGAGGTGGGCAACAGTGGATAGGCTTGGACTCCCACTGTCAGGTGTAAACTAAGTTCTGCCCAAGCTGAACATTATATAAGTGAGTGATTTTTGTACTTCATTTTTTAGGGGCCGTTCTTTAAGGTATGGAGTTCTCAGGCAAGGGAAAAGTTTCTAGCCTCTTAAAGGCGTGACAGAGCCTGTTACTTCTCATACCATTATGCTTTGGAAAATGTGAAGCAAGAAAAGCAAAGAAAGTTAAAAAATTATCCAAGAAATGAAAAAAGAATTCCATGCAGTCAAACACGTCTTGGCTCCACCACTCAACTCCCACCTCATCCAGTGAGAAGGGGGATTCATGGTATGAAACGATACAGAAATATAGAAGAAAATAGCTTTTTCTCCTGATGATTTTTTAATTATTATTAGAGACAGAAAAGCTGCTTTACTTCACATACTAGCGCCAAAAGCTGACAAATTAGGAAGCAGATCTTCCTTACTGCTAAACACAGGATGACCACTCTGACGGACTTGCTTTCTCTGTCTAGAATTGCAACCACTGCCTGGTTTGTCCATTAGGCACAGCAGAAGCTCCAGTTTTCCCTGTTGGCATCGCAACGGGGAGTGGAATGTTCCTTACCAGTCTGGTAAAGTGACGCTCTGCTTCTGGTAAACCACAACAAAGATTTCAAGGCAAAAAAACTCTTTTACTCTGTTAAATGCAGACTCTACAGAACTGCAGAGGAAAGCATCGGTAGTACGCAATGAGAGATGTGTGTGACAAAACCAAGGAACTGGTATATTTCTAGCACCATTTACTTGTGTCTTATCTATTATTTATTTATATATACATATATATGCAGACACATCTAGTAAGAGCAGTTACCATAGAAATATGTAGTCAGGATGGAAAAGACTACACCCTAAAGTGGGCTGAATATGGCTGTTCAATTCTAGGGAATTGGCTATGCATGAAGTTATGGGAAAACGTACCTCACTCTTGGCTCAACTTATACTATGACTGAAGCTTTTATTGACATAGTCTAAGTTCAGATACATCACTGAATTTCCACACAGGTCACTCCCTTGATCAGTTAATTGATTTTAGCTCTGTCTTTGAGTAATTATTTCTGAGAAAGCAGGGGTACAGCACAGGATCAAGACGAAGGCATGGGGAATAGGCAGTTGCCTAGGGCAGCTGCTTGCCCGGAGTGGCTGTGTTCTTCACCCAGCTGGTGACGTTCCTCACTTTCCTCAAGAAAGCAAAACTTTTCATTCCTCCTGTTGCTGTTAGAGGGAAAAGAAAGGGGAAAATCTGAAGCTGTCCTGAGCTTGTAGCAGTCAGTAGAAGCCCCTAGGTCATGGGTGACCAGCTAATTCATGTGTGGCCCAACTTAATTGATTTCCAATTAACTAGAATTGGTTAACGTGCTTATAAATGGGAGCCTAAACACTCCACTGATGCTTATTCCATGCAGCAAATGCTTGTGAGTTATTTCAGTGCACAACCTAAGGTAAACCACAAATGTCTGAATCCTGCAATACATCTGCATGCAATATTTAGATTAGCTTTTACAATAGCGAACATCTTTAGTAACTCTACTACTTAACGTGCAAACAACTAATAAATGCAAATTACAACAGGGGAGAGAATTCTAGTGTAGACATATCCATAGTAGGAGACTGAGGTCAGGTTGTTTTCAAGTTCTGAATAAGCTCAGAAGAGTTTCCATATTGCTCAACATCAAAAACCATGGCTTTTTTAACTTAAGAAATGAATAAATAAAGAAATGGGAAAATGTAACAGGAAGCTCACAGCCTCTGGGGCTGGGGAGATCTCCCTGCTGGGGAGATCTAATCCCCTAAATTCTTGGGATATGCACTAACCTAGACGTTATATGAAGCTGGGGACAGGGGTGAGGAAGGACTGAAAGGTAGAAGTTTGAGAGTAAGGGAGAAGAAATAGCAGGGAGCCAGACACTACAGTGCCGTATTGGAGCACTCAGCAGAGAACAGGGGATTGGTGCTCCAGTCACCACTCAGCACTCTTTGTCTCTATTTTATCCAGCGAGTGTTTAATGATTGCAATGAGTGCAGTTAATGTGAGCTCAGTGCCAAGATGCTCAGCTCTGTCAAGACTGGAGCAATGCTAGCCATCTGGGGAGCTATGAAGTCAAAATCAAGGCAATCCTCATGCTTCAGTGCTTCCACTGCTGGGCACCAGGGTTTTCAGAACCACTGTTTTGGAGTTAGACCCCTAAAATTCTGCCCATGTCCCCTCGAGGATTTGGGGAGGGACTTTTAGTTCTGGTCCACTGATATTTCCACCAATTCTTCTGATCATTCTCTAAAGAGCAATTTGATTGTCTCTATGGAAGATACCGCTTGAATAGCATATCCATTCAGAGTACAGAAAGGGTTTTGTCACAATACATATATGAAGGGAACATAGCTCACTGGTGGGTTTTTGCTTAGTTTGTTTGTTCACTTGTTTTGGCTCAAACTGTAGAACGTTTCATGTGATTGATACTTGACTGTTTTTCTTTTATCATACTCTGGCATTTCCATAATTTATTACTCACATACAGGTATAGGCCAGATAGATAGTTTAGCAAACATGCACAGTCATCTGTGTTAAACAAACATGGTAATATTTTGACAACTATTAGTTCTCTGACCAAAGTTATCTTACACTGATAGAGTATCCTTGTGAGTATATATGAAGACATGAGTATTAAGTGAGTAATACATGAGTATTTAGGTGGCTGAAATGGTATCTTACTGGGGGCATTTTTTTTTTTTCCAGGGGCATGATAATAGGGAAAGGGAGATCCTACAGTTTGTCACGTTTTACATTTTATTTGGTTTACATCATTTGTGCTTGCAGTTCTCAACATCTTGTATGCAAATCATATATTGTGATGGTTCAAACCGTGGGGACTGATTTCTCCGATTTCAAGTTTAGGCTATTATTAGCTAAGTTTCTGAACATCATTCCTAACAAGATAGAGTAAGTACTTGCCTGCTGGATCACTACAGAGATCCCATCTCTCATCCCTTTTTCTTTCCATTGATAATAGTGCCAGTCTTCAAACTTCCAAAGGTCCCAATCCGAATAATTTCAGGCTTGAGATTTATGTTCATTTGACTGTGAATATTTTCTTCCTTAGGAATCCCACCAGATTTCAACTCCTACGGTCCCATTGGGGGATGATGTACATCTCACAAGAGTTTCCGAGTTCATGCAGAATGTTGTTATCGCTGTCTGAGGACAGGAGACCCGACGTGCTTTGTTCTGCGAGATCTCACAGAATCACAGAATGGTTGAGGTTGGAAGGGACCTCTGGAGATCGTCTAGTCCAACCTCCCTGCTCAAGCAGGGTCACCTAGAGCACATTGCCCAGGATCACATCCAGACGGGTTTTGAATATCTCCAGCGAAGGAGACTCCACTACCTCTCTGGGCAGCCTGTGCCAGTGCTCAGTCACCCTCACAGTGAAGAAGTTTTTCCTCAGATTCAGATGGAACTTCCTTCTCCCCTGCTGGGTAGATTTCCACGGCCTCCTTCCTTATATTGGAGGGCTCAGCACTGCCTTCTTAAGTGCCTGTTTGTAAACTATATCTTTTTCTCTTCTGTCTGAGAGAAAAATATAATGGTACTGCCCTGTTTAATGTAACACCCATCTAGAGGACTATAGCAAAATCATTTCTGAAAATGATCTCAAGTCCTGGTGTGAGTTTCTGAACATGCATTCAGTTAGCATTACAGTCTGGGCTTTCATTACTCCCTTTTCTCTGTGCCTCATAGTCTTTAATATCCCTGCCTTGTACTTCTGAAGAAGAGAGCTATTATTATGCCTAATTTACACCAGTATACAAAAGCAAAGAAAGACAGGGAAGTTCCATACAACAAAATAAAGGGATGTTTGTAATTAGAGACAATACTAAACACACTGGGACAGGTAACAAAGCTGTTTCTGCATAGGCTTAATATCCAGAGAACAGGTTCTCCAGAGACGTTGGACATTACCCTGGTCGTTAGGCTATGCTGTAGCATTTTTATTGCTGTCGCTAAGGTAGCACAGTGGTAGAAGAACAGCTGCTGTTAAAACACTTCCCTATGACTTTGTAGGCTGTAGCACTTTCAAAATATTTTGAACATTGCTGTATTCTTTTTGCATGAACTAAGTGACTTCTATGGCTAAGTCTCATTGTCAATGTGAATTAGGTGCCAGGTCCTTTTAAGACTACAGCTGTGTCAGCTTTTGGAAGCCCAGGCAAGACACACTGGAGCTAGCAGACACCCAAAATGGTGAGTCTCTGTGACGTATAGCATCATAGTTAACATCACGTTGACTAATCAGTCCATCCAGTTAAAGCACTTTACCAGGACTGAGGCATTTCTGAAGGGATCAACACATACATTCCTTAAAAAATTAGGAATTATGTTAAAAGTGCACTTCAATTAATGTGTATAGGCCTCTCTAATCCTATCTCTAAGGGATGCACCAGACCTCCAGCTGCTGATCCAACAGGGTATGAGTCTGCTGTAGGTATGAGATATGCCAACTTCACGTGCATAGCTTGGATACCCTAGAATCTCTCAAATGGTATCACAAGCCTACGTTTAGACAGCTGAATCACCTTACAGATGACCAGAGATTTACACAGTCAGGAAAGGAAAATGTATCTAGCTGTTCCAGTCCCAGACTGATGCTCTGTTGGCTGGGTCAGACCTCCCCAAAGGTCAGAGGTGCTGTGGCACCTTCCAAGCCTCTTAGCTTTCTGGGTGATTCATGTTGGACCAGAAGACTGGGCATGAACAACGGATCATGTGATGGAAATGTTTTTATATATGCAGTCATGTGCACGCCCTGATGTCCGTGCACTCACCAGCTGAGGAAGAGGCTGTCCCTTTGGCTGTGCTGGCAGATAATGCTTTTTCTGCAAGGACCCTGGGAGTTTTACCCTGATTGTGGTTGCAAAGTTATGATTTTTCTCCTTTTCCATGGCACCTCCTGCCCAATAAGCTGGTCAGCAGATCAGGCCACTTGGGCTACAATAGTCACAAACCAGGAGGGAGACGCTGGCATTGCAGTAAGAGTGCAAGACATGCCAGGGAAGAGCAGGAGTGACTCTCAGACGAGATAGGTCTGATCTCACCTGCCTCACAACTTTTCATAGGCTGAATCAATAGCTTATTTCAAAAGCATTTGAGTCTAAGGTGAAAGGTGCACTTACCAGCATAAATGTCATTGTAAATCAAAATATTTTGATTCTTTTTCCAGCTCATAAAAAAATTGTTTGCCTCCAAAAATGGCTTTTAGTTGCAAGTCCGGCATAATTTAACTCTTAGCCCAGAGGCCGCACTGGTTTTGAAGATGGTTTCTTTCATTAGCCTCGCATTTTTCTCTGCAAGCACCTGAGAGTCCTTCCCTTCTAAATGGCCCGATTCAAAGTTAAAGAAACTGACTGTATAATTATCAAATTGAAGGTTGATATGGCAACGCTATAAGAGGAGTGGCAGCTGCTGTCCACATTCCTCTTTCCCCTACCTTTCTATTAATTTCTATAGGCGTTATGATACAAACATTTTCCCTTTGTGACTATTCACCACTTCTCTTGGTACTGCAGGCCTGATAAGAATTTATACCCCGTATTTACATAGTGATATATTTTATCATTATCAGTTATGAAAATATAAAGTGATTGTGCTGATTCGTATTGTGCGTTTTAGTTGTAACATGGCAATAGAAGACACTAGATTGCCAAGTTGTCTTCGAGAATAAATTGTCACTTTTGGCTGATTGCTTAGCCACTAAAATAAGCATCAGTTTGAAAGTTGTCATGCCAACATGGAATAGGAACCTGGCATCCACAGACAGTACTTATGTTTGATAAAATTCACTTCAGCTACAGTACCTCCCTGCAAGGAGGAAAGGATCTTAAGAAGACCGAGTCTGACATTCTCCACGAAATGAATGACTACTCATTCTTTAAGGATAAAATTCACAGTACCCTATGGGGAGACCAAGTAAACAGGTTTGCCTTAAGTAACTCTCTATAGAAGACAACGGGGATGTAATTTTCCTCCACCTTCCTCCCTGCTCCTGTCCATATTCTGCATTTACAGTTCTTCAGTATTTATGCGTTACTGCAACAATAAGCACTTCACAGAAGAAAAAGTAGGGAGCCTTTCTGAGAACATTTTACAATACCTGTGCATATTTGTTAGCCAATTTCACTTCAAGAACTTAGTAGTACAATAGGGACATGAAGGAGTGGCATCTTCCCGACACTGTTGTGAATTAAAACCTTAACGCCGAGGAGATGTGATTTGACAACACTTGTTAAGGGAGCTGTAAGAAAATAGTAGTCGATATACAGGTTGGATTGGGAAGAATAGGGAGATTGTGCTTTGACAAGGCAGCTCCCCCATAACCTTACTCAAAGCATACCAAGAAGCCAAATAAGAAGCACTTATTTCACTTGCACACTCCTTCAGTCAATGTGCATTGCTCTGAATTAGTGCTAGTCCGAAGGAGAGGCAAACTGGTTGCTAATGTGGGGGCAAAATAAAGTTTTGCCAAAAATGGCGATTTACAGAGCCCAAACTATTTTGCCCAAACTATCTCAGACTTTCAGGAGACTGAAGGTAGACTCAAGGTCTCTTGGGAACCAGCATGTCCAAAAGCCAGAGCTCCATCAGACAAGCAATACCAGCTCTGAGAACTCATTGCTGCATGATCCACAGCTCTGAGGCAACCAGCCATCCCAGGCTTTCCAAATGGAGTTGTAAAACCCCTTGAAAGCTCAGTCCTGATTCATTCCCTCAGAGCACCCACAGACGCAGGACTTAGAGCTTAGAAATCCTGATACAGCTTTCAAGGATCCATTATTCCAGGAAAATTATGCCATGCTGGAGTCAGAAACCCTGTTTTCTTGAGTGCTCGAATGGTAAGACTTCGGTGTGAAGGAGGACCTAGGAATGTCAGGCCTCTGCAGGGAGTCGTCTTTTAGATCTTGCAAGAGACCCTGGAATATGTCTGCTGCTTGGGCTTCAGACACCACACAAAACAGATCCCTGACAGATCCATTGGTTCACTATGAATAAATCGGCTCATGTTGTGGACAGACCCAGGGATGAAGACTCTAATGCTTCCAGGACTGGGGTCTATGACTCCAGAGCCATCAGCCAAGGCTGACAGGCTTGTTGCTGTTAATCCAGGCATCTGCCAAGTTGTACTCTTCCCCAGCTCACTGACGCATGCAAACGTCCAAGCCTGTGAAGTTTCTTCCGGTGCAGGTCAGAGATGGCACCGCACGGGCAACATATACAGCACACGCATGCACAAACCAGAGAGCTAAGTCAGTGCATAATGAGTTCAATTCGCACATGCGTAAGAGACACAATTAGCAGCCTTTTGAAAACAACAGGCTAATTACATTGAGGAAACAGAGGAGATCACAGAACAGGAAAGGAACTAAGAAAAAAACACCGTACATGCAAAATAAAACCACACTTCCAAGTAATATTTAACCATCAGAACCTCTTTCTAAAATAAATCTTTCCAACTCTTTCAAAGACTAAGATCACACTGGGTATCTTTCCAAGCTTTTGGGGAATTTCCAGTGCCTACCCTTTATTCTTTTAAATTAAGTTCAACTCAGGACTCAGGAGCATGTGGGCTAAAACCTAGGAGATGCTGGGCACTTACTTACATCTCTTACTGAATAGTCTTTTATCAGCCTATTTAGGTTATCCCAGTTTAACCCTATAGTCCCTTCCAGCAGTTCAATGACTCAGATTAACTAGACACTTGGCCAGTGTTGAGCTCCAAGCTGAAGGCTGGAGAGAGGCTAGTCCCCAGACAAATGATGCATGGAATTTGTATCTGTGTGTTGCCATGCCGACGCGGCGCACAGATTGCTCAAGATTCAGCAGGACTTGGCAGGGACTTTCTTTGCTTCCCAGCGACCCACTGACAGGTAATATTACTGACTTTCTGTTTTATTATGTGAAGTCCCATTGAAATGCTCAGTACAAGCATCTAATTCATTTCAATGTGACTTTGCGCAGCAAAAGAGAGAAAGCAGGAGGGAGCGGCAGGACAGTGAGGGACCCTCCCGTTCCCAGAACAACGTGGGATTCACTTGCTGCGTTGGGCAGTTTTATCTTCCCTTTGCGGCTGCAGAACGGTTGTGCTCTGATTAGGCTCAGGCAGTCGAAAGCATGTCAGAGCATTTCATAACTGATCATTACTCCCGGTTTATTCCCAGACCATGCCCTCTTCTGAGTTTGGGGTAGTAACTTACAATAGGGAGGGTGAATAAAGAAAAATAAAAGAAAATGACCGAAGTCTAACAGCAGGTTGGGTATGGGAGTGCACAGCTTCCACTCTGCACAGGTACAAAATAAGCACACAATACCAAGCAGCACCAGCCACAGTGCTTCACAGAGGGAAGCAGAAAGGCTCCTGGAGATTTCAGTACCCTTTGGCTCTGCTCAAACAGTCACTTCTCCTGCAGGGAACATTTAAAGGGTCCAGTATCCACGCCCTTGGTAGAGCTGACCGAACTAACTGCTGTGAATAAATTATGTAAATAATAGCCTTGCACCCTACCTTCTTCTCACAGATCACTTAGGAAACCCCTCTTCTTAACCCCAGCAGCCTATCTGTGCTTGAGGAATTTATGCCAAAGAGCTGCTGCATCAAGTTTCTGCTTTTAGGCTGTTTCCAGACTGCTCTGCTTGCCTCCACCCCTTCCCCCATCACTGTTTGTTATGCAGTGGGTGTAAGGTTCTCCCAAGTCACATGAGACAATTTCCTCCTCTCTGACTTTCCTGGCTGGGAAATAATAAATGGCTAAATGGCAGAGACACATTCCCCACGTGATACTTAGAGATAAATCGTTGTGCTAAAATCCATGCTTTGTTTGGGGAGCCTTGGTGTTTCGGCTGGGGCTTGGGATTCCTCTGCATGGCAAAGCGCCTAACAGTTAAGGGCTCGAATGCTCAGTGTTGCAACACCTAGGTCCTTTTGTTGACTTAATGCCTGTATCTTTGCCCAGAGCAAAATACATTGGATAAGATAAAAACAATCCAAATAAACAACGAAGCATTGGCATCCTCCACTGGAAGAAAGAGCAAAATAAGACAGCTCTGCTTAACGAGGTGGGTGCTATGGCTCCTGGCTCACTTTTTTAGCCATGTACAAGATAAGGCCTGTCTTTTCACTCCAAAATGAGGGCACTAACAGTTTCACATCACTTTACCCTTATCTAACTGCAGGCTGCCACAGAAAGAAGTAATCATCTGGTCCATTTGTCCCCTTTGTCTGGCTTCAGGTTTCTGCCCTCTTCTTTGCATTGGACCTACCTAATGCTCAAGCAGATATGGGGGAGTTGGCCTATCTCACTTATCCAAATTAATCCTATTTCTGTGGGCTAATGTTCGTTTTAGTCACTGAGGTGAGCTGACCCTTCACCTTTCCAGTCTCTGGATCCAACATCACCAGCGCGTAGCTGGGCTTGGCACGGCGAAGGGCAGCGGGAAAGTGCAGTAGACACGTACCCGGCTGGCCTCATCTGCCTCCCCCAGCCCCTCCAGAGTGCCAGCCCACAAGGCCAGGACTGTGGGACAATGAGGCCACCCCCTGCCAATGCTGGCACCGGTGTCCTCTCCCCCATTCTCAGGATGAGGTGGACTCTGAGGCCTTGGGACACAGCGGCACAGCAGCACACTAGTCCCTCTCAGGGCTGTGCCCACAGCTGTCCTCCACCAGCAACGGCTTTTCCCTTGCAAAAAAGTAGGAGTTCTCCAAAACAAGCAACTAACCATATGCTTGACTTACACATTGATTTACGCATCAACAAGTTTAGTATCACACACTGCATCTTCGTAGTTCGTTTACATGGCAAGTACAGAGATTGTTTATGATAAATATGTACCAATCTGAACCTAGAATTTTAAAAAAGGAACCCGTTACCACAGAAACAAAGCAAACGATGTTAATCCATCATGCTGTCCCAAGGCAAAACCAGATCTATCTGCAGCATTCCTGACAGGTATTTCGCCAGTCTGATCTTAAACATCCCCATTAAAGGGATGCTACACCCTCTGAAAGAATTTTCTGTTCCAGAGAAAAAGGTTTTCCTGAAGGTTGACTTAAATCTTTTTTAAGCTTATAACTTATTATGTTACCCACAATGGAGACAGACAGAAAGGTTTATTGCCACCTCGTTGAAGCAGCATTTTCTTCATTCAAAGCCTTGCAGGCATGATTCTCACCAGCCTTCTCTGCACAGATTAAACGGACACATCTTGACATCTTTCCCTGTAGAGCGTGTTTTCTAGACCTCTGACTAGGCTCTTTCTCTCCTTTGGACTTCCTGCAATCTTTCTTGAAGTGTGGTACCCAAAACTGGAATCAGCTCCCTACTTGAGGCTTTACTGATGAGAGGATTACCTCATAGGTCTTTTGTACAGCTCTGCTGTTTATATATCCCAGAATAATATTTGCTTCTTTCACAACAGGATGTCATTACTGACTCATGCTGAGCTCATGGTCCACTACAATTCCCAGATCCTTGCTACCTTTCTCCTCTCATTTCCCATCACGTATTCAGGGAGGCACTTTATCCGATCTACATACCAGTTTATATCCTGTGGTATCCTATTTGTTTCAGAGCATTGCTCCATTTTCTCAGGCCTGTCCTCCAAGATGCTGGCAATTTGTCAATGATGTTTTGGGTCATACGGAGATTGAACATATATACTCTCATTTGTCCAGCATTTAAGTCATTTTACTGATAACAGCACATCTGAACCCAGGACAGTCTCTTACAGAGGCTTGCCTAATAAATCCTTCCAGCGTGATACTGAACTGCCAGTAACTAGTTCTTGGCTATCATTTTCCAAGCAGCGCTGTGTGTATTTTTCAGTGGCCTTGTCGAGAAACAGTGGTCCCAAAGCCGTGACTCTCAGGCAGCAAAGCACACATGAGACTTGCATGCTGAAGCTGACAAGGAAAGCAATGTAGGATGTTTTTCTGCATTGTTGTTCACTGAGCCCGGCGAAGTTTGAGGCCCATGATTCAGACCACAATTCCCTGGGTGCTTATGAAAATGCCAGTTTGAGGCGGTGTCAAAAACCTTACTAAATTCTTGCTTACACACATGACTTATTACCCTGTCACAGTAAAAACAAACAAACAAACAGGCTTATTTGATATGATCTTGGCAAATCACATTGATTACTACTTATCACTTTGCTATCTTATGGATCATTTGATCCCTTGTCCAAGTATCTTTCTGGGAAACGAAAGTCAGGTCAGCTGGGACTCTGTGTCCTCTTTTTTCTTTTTTCTTTTTTTTTAATAGGCACTCTGTCTGCCTTTTTCTATTCCAGCACCATCCAAATTCTCAAAGATAATTACCATGGCCTTCAAGATTGTTCAGCCAGTTCCCTAAGTAACCTAGGGTGAATTACAGGCCTGAGTGATCTGAAAAAATCTAATTTATCTAAGCAGTTTCTAAACATTTCTTTCGCTATTCTTGCCCGAGTTCTTACTCTTTTGTGGCTGATGTTAACTGTGTCAACCATCTGATTACAGTCAGGCTTTTTAATGAAGACTGAAGCAATAAAAGGCATTAAACACTTTGGCCTTCTTGGCATGTTTTGTTATTAGCTGTCTTATTCCATTTATTAGCTGGCCAGCGCTTTCCCTGGTCCTCCTCTTACTGCCAAGGAACTTATACAGTGTTTTCATTTTACCCTTTATATCTCCTTATCTTATTTTGTTCACTGACCTTTCTCGTTTTGTCTACATACTTGCGCTATTCTTTTATACTCATCTGTAGTTTCTTGACCTGGATTTCACTTTCCCTATATTTCTTTTTTAAGTTTTATAGTTGTTACAGATCAGCTAATTTAGTCAGACCGGTCTCTTACTAGACTTTGTATCTTTTCTTCCTATTGAGTAAATTTGGGCTTATAGCCTTAATTCCTTGAACAAATACCAGCTCTTCCGTTCCTTTCCAGAACTATAGACACTTTTCTCTTGGTTCACTTTGTTCTTACCTATCAGTTTTATGAGTGTGTTCAGACTTGCTTATCGCTTTGATTAGTTCACAAAGATTATGATTTCTCCCCTAAAAGATGCAACTTTCTATAAAATAAAAAGAAAAAATAGAGAAGTCTGGGTCATCCTTGAATAAGCATTGAAATACGACTTTGAAAGAAGACGAGACATACCAGCGCAGTTTTGCTTTCAGTCTCGAAATGATCAGGTGTAAGATACAGCTACCAAAGGATGGTCCCAGAAATGGGTGGTTCAGAAAACTTCAATAATGACATAAATGAAAGTGTTAATGAGCTTATTACATTTAAATGATGGGCCAAGGTTAGATATGCCTGATGGATTTGTTAATGATAATGATTTGGCTGATCCTTATACATGTAACCTCTAATGAAGATCTATTGCCTTCTGGTTTTCCCAGTTTTATTTAGTGAGGTTAAGAAAGCATTACTTCAAATGAGTTTGAATAAAAGTGGAGTGGCAAGTAACCTTGACCACAAATTATTTAAAATAATTGCTTCATCCACAATAAAATTAGTAACTGATTTATGTCACTTGTCTTCCTTCATTGGGAAGATATTGTAACTTCACTGTAAACTGTGACATTTTCCAGCAAAATGGCATAAAAGCAAATGCTCTCTGTGCCTTAGTTATCAAAGAGGTTGGTGCAGGCTTAGTTTTCTACTTTACCAAAGGAACATTGATTTAGCAGAACAAATAAACTTTAAGACACTTCTTTCTATCACTCCACTTCCAGTAAGAACACAGGTGCCCTGCCTGCATCTTGATACAGCATCTCATCTGTGTAGAAAATTTAGGCTGACTTCAGTGGTCTGGGGCAGGTCAGTAGCACATGATGTTGCAGGCAGCACATTATCACATCCATTTAGATAGCTGCATAGTCGTCTTTGCACCTGAAATAGGCACCTGCAGAGGGTAAATCAATTCTTAGGTAGATTGAATCTCCTCTGAGGGTGAAAAGAGAGTCCAAGGCTTCTACCTTGCCTAAGGCATCTCAGTCAAAGGTCAGAAACAGGCCCTTCCTAAAGGCTGGAGCTGCATCTGTATTGCACGGTGAAAAGTAGCCCTATTCTGTCATGTTTAGGCCTGCAGAAGCTGTTAGTCACTAGATAGCCACCACCTTTGAGAAATGGGATCCCCAAGCTAACTAATATAGCTGTAAAAGCCAATAGCAAAGCTTATTTGGCGTCACTGGTGCACTACTGAACATGGAGGAGTGGGTGAGCAGGGAAGGAGGAAGACTGGTTGCTGGTAGAGTTGCTCACCGGAGATCAGATATGCGATTAACTGTCACAGAGAGGTAGCAGAGCAAGGGTTAAAGTCAGGTACTTTGTCTCTCAGTTTCCCAGGCTGCCGATTTCCTTATCATGTCCAAGTGCCCATTTTGGTAACTAAGATTAATATTAGTTGTAGGGCCTTTCCCTGTGTATTTATCCAAAAATAGCTAGGGCTGTGTTCTAGAGGATACAGACTGTTTGGCAGAACTTTTGAAAAATGCCATTGTTGGTTAAGGTTTTTTAAACTTTAAAAAATAGTATGTTACAGTTTTTTCATCTGTTGAAAGAGAAGACCATGTATAACAGATATGAAATTATTTTTGTCTCTTCAGCTGGCTGTGGCTTGTTTGCATGTATATATTTGTGTTTGCGTGGGTCTGGCTGTGTGTTTGTTTGCCTGTGCCCATATGTTGTTACTTTTCAATTCCTAATCTTTGTAGAAAATGACAATAAAATCTCATTAAGTTGGTTTATGCGCACTGCATAACTAACAAGGAGAAATGATTTCCTTATCACAAGCTAAATACCAAAACCTCTCATACTTCATTAGCATTGTCAAGAAAGTGATTGTCCCTCACATCACCTTACTATTAAACCGTTAGCAACATTTGCGGTATTCAGTATTGATCTACAGAAATATTAGACTTCTCTAATGCTTAATTCTCTTGGTATTGAAATAAATGTTTATTTGTGTTCAGTGTCATGATAGAGAAGAAAAGGGAGGTGGGGAGAGGGAGCTAGCCCTACTCTCGGAGTTTACCTTTTGCTACAAGTTTTGTGGCTGTGATAAGGCCATGGTCCTGCAGTACAGCCCTTAAGGCCAGGAAATCAATGACCTTCACACCAGTATGTCTCTGCAACACCATTAGCTTATTTCACAAGCCAGCCGAGAAATATTGCTAGTTTCACCCAGGAAATCATACCCATTTATACCTTGTCATGCAGCTGAATAACGTGTTACTGTAGTTCATGGTATAAAGAAATATTACGCAAATATAACACACTAACGTCCTGAATGTCCGCGATGCAACACGAAACGTAAGCAATGCTGAGGGCACCTCAGTTCCCACAGAGGTGAGTGCAAATGAAGGATATTCAGCGCATCCTAGAAAAACATCCAATACCTTCAAGATTTTATCTGAAGTTTTATGTTCTCTAGAGAGTTTTATTGATATGGTTTATTGTGGGCAGACACAAGCTTGCTCTGCTGATATTTGGAGCCAAAAAAGCTGTATGATCACGTTAGTGCAGAACCAAGACAGCGCTAATAAACCCTGTTGAGGGGTAAGGTATGTTACTTCAGTCTTGGCACTCAGCTACCGCCGTCGCCTGGCTTTTCTTCAGCTCGGAGGAGAGGCACCAAGGGACTCTGCTCAGAGTAGGGGCAAGGGCAAGCTCACATCTGCAGACTTCCTTTTACCACCAGGAGCTATATGTGAGCAGAGACTTTTACCTTACAACAAAGAGAAACCTGCGCTGAACCCTTGTTAGTAAGAAGTGCAGCTCTTTACATCCTCAGGGATTAGGGATTGGGCAAATCCTACCATTACAAACACAGACCTCTTCATATGCTTGCACTGCCCACATATGCATGATTGTAGGAGGACAAACTATCGGAGGTTGATATATCAGGGGTCACCAGCCTTAAGGCACTGTGAGCTGCTTCTGGTCCTTTTTAACTACAATAGCCGTCTAGCAAATAAATATCTGTTCTGCCATAGCCACTCTTTCGATATCTGCCCACTGAGGTTAAACTGATCAGATCTTCCCTTCCTCTGCACCTTTTCAAAATCACATTTTGGTTTGGAAAAATTTATTTCCCTGCTAGGCTCTATATGCAAGCAGATACATTTAGCTTACAACAAAGAGAAGGTACACCAAACCCTTGTTCCTGCCTGGAGTCAGCAAGAGGCGCCACTCTTTACACCCTCAGGGCTGAGGGACTGCGCAAATCCTAGTCCCCTGTAACTGCAGGAATGGAGACCCTTATTAGGAAGCAAGAGGAGACACGGCCTCCAAATGAATTCAGGCAAAATGAAAACCAGATCTAGGCCAGGACCAAGTATATCCACTAGACTTGCCACTGGGAGATTTAGTAGAACAAAAATCTACCCCACTCATGTGTTCCCCACAAGACGTCTCACAGAAAGACTGTAACCACCTTCCACTTCTGATTGTAACTACCCAGAGGAAGTCTCCAGGCTCTGGGGTGGAGAGGAAAATTACTCCTCTGGGGCGAAGAAAAATGGTCTTAAGCAGAAAGATCTAATGCCATGACTATAGCCTGTTCCGGTGCGCAGACTGCAATGGGAGAAAGGAATACAAAAAATTGTATTTTCTTTCCCTCATAACATGAGTTTTCCCTCCTTCAACAATGTCCTAAAATGATTTATTTGAAAGTGGAGTGATTTTCTATACGCACAGTACAAAATCTCTGCTAGCATCTCCTCAAAAATCTGCACGCTCAAGGATGTGCCTCTGAGTACCTTTCCAGTTGATCACTTTATCATTTGTCAGGCATTGCCTATGATCTGTCAGTGCTTGTACTGCAATAGATAAGCCTCCCTTCTGTTGACATACTCAGGAATATTTCATGAGGAAAAAGTGGAGCACGTTTTCTGGTAGTTGCCCATACCTACACACACTCTGGGAACTCCATCACCTCAAGCTTCTCCAGTATTTCCTCCATGTTGTCCAAAGCCACAGCTCTCCCCGAGAAGCAACATCCTGAACTGTCATGGACTTCCTGATCCCAGCTGGTTTCCACAAAGAAGTAACAGTTGGTGGAGTCTGTATTTACACTACAGAGCACCAGCAGCTCCTCAGCTAACACATCTGGTCCCGTGGCAGTGGCAGTGGCAGTGGTCTATGCTTCCAGAGAAGTTGCTTTCATCGTTCCAAAGTTTTTACCTATGCATCAAAATGGTAGTGTGTCCATTGCAGAGCAGATGTTTTTCCTGATTTGTGTTGCAATCCTCATTATCCAGATTAACAGACCTATAGCACAGCACATTTCCTTCCTTTCTCAGATACAAGGGTTTCCCTCTGATAGAGGGACGGTGCATTGCAAGATCCTGTTGCAATATGCATGCAACCAGGCTGTGACTAGAAGGTGCAGCTGGACGCAGGACCTGGGAGGTTAGACATACAGTGTTCCCTGCTGTTGCCACGAGCCCGGAAGCAAAGTTAGCTGGGGATGTCTCAGTCACATCCAGTTCTGCGCACTGAAGAGACAAAGAGTCAGGGAAAATTGCACAATGGCAGGGTTGCCCTTAAACACCCACAATCCCCTCATTCCTCCCATAAAGCAATATGCTATACCCCAGAGTGTGCTGCATCTAATGTTGCCATGAAAGTCCCTGGGATAGGGACTGTATTGTAGTCCATCTTCATTTAATTTGCCCGTGGTGAAGATCCACAGTGTCATCACATATGTATCCTGACAGCTTAGTGCTACTGGCAATGATAGACTTGTGAACAAAATAGTGAAATACAAATTTTGTACAATTATCTAGGTGTTTACTCCTCACTGCCTTGAACTTTTGGGATGCCGTGGTGCATGTCTCTGGATTTCCTTAAGCTGAGAGGGCTTAATGGCTTCCTAGCCATTTTTGTATTAGTCCCATCCTGTGGCCAGATGCAGACCAGCTCAAATCATGTTCTCCCCCAAGGCAATCTAAAATACACTGCTAGAAATGACCAAAGGCCTTCTACCAGGAGGGGACTGCCAGAGTACAGCATACACAAGCCACGTTTCCTGCATCTGGGGCAATGGGAGCAAGCAGCAGGGAAGGTATGTCTGGAAATGAGGATGGGTATCTGTACGGCACAGCACAGTGCCGCGCAGAGGCAGCCACAGAAACTACTCTTATAAACTTAAACTAATACCAACAGCAGATAGCTTCAGAGAGTAATCACTATTTCTTCTGAAAGTATCCTACCAACTTGTTTTAATTGTAAAGAAATAATCAGAGGGAATGAGTTTGAGACAGTTAGCCTATTAATCATTTATTGTGTTATTTTTATATGGTATTGTGCTGCTGCAATGATATGTCAAATATTGCAGCTTGATGGGTGGTCCCCAGGCCCAAGGAGTCCTATAAATCTGATGGATTTTTCTAAAGTTCTCTCAGTGAGAAAAGTTCCAGAAAAAGTGAGAATAGCTCCATATTGTTCTATCATCTACTTAGATGCAAAATAGCCCCAGTTGCCTGTGTGTTATCCTAACAGCACAAAATTCTTGTGGGAATTACATCCACAGGAACCCCATTTTTAATAGGGTTTTGAACAGGAGAACTAATCTACATGATTATTATGAGGTAAAGCAACAAAGTAAAAGTAAATTTTCTCCAGCCGTTCTCAGAGATTTTAAATCAGAGCAAAAATCAACTTTCCGTTTCCCATAGTGAGGTCTGAGAAAGGCAAGCAATGTTCTTGGCCTCTACCTTCTGTATTAATGAGTTGGAGTCAATATCAGGCTGTTTTTCCCATAAAACATACAAGGGTGTAATCCTTCATTCACCTAAGTGGGTCAGAAGGAATGCTCCAAAATTCTGCGCACTCCAGATATTTCATCTGAGAGACCCCAAATCCTGCCACTGCTTTTACAAATCTTATAAATGTCTGACCTGCTGTATAGGTATCCATCTGCAGACAAAGTCACGAAAGATCAGGCTTCCTCGTATCCAACCTGGAGACTAATTTTGGCCCAATGAGGCTCTTCTCAGTGCAAAATGATTATGTCACTGTACTGACAGCAGTAAATGCAGCTGTATGCCTGAAACAGCTGCTGCTTGTGTGGGGTGAAAAATAGGTTTGTCATTTGCTGAGAAACATGCATGCCTTTTTCTCCTTTAGTTTTTGTCCAGAACAACATCAGGTCCCGATGTATTAACAAATCAAAGTTGACTGCACTCAGCACCTTTCAAGAAAGCCCCAAGTTACAGGAAACACCCTTGGAAGGGATGTAAGAATTACCAGGCCTCATATGAACTGGCGATATTGGAACTTGCAGAAAGATTAACAAAAATCAGTTTCCGTATTTAAAAATAAATCTGCTTTAGTCCAGAGGCTGTGAAAAAAAAGAAGTGGAACTCCATAAAATGTGTAGGGTTTGCTGCCCTATAAATCAGCAATAGTTTTTTTCTTTAAAAAACTAAAGTAAAATCTGGGCTTACAATCTTTATGCCAAGTTTCCATTCATACAGTCTGAAGAATCAGGCTTTAAAAATATATAATGAAGAGTAATTTGGTGCCATAAATTATCAATATTAAAAATACTATGAGAAATGGCTACTACAAATAATATCACAGGAATGGGATAAATCCAATGGCTCTTTCTCTGGTGAACCTCTTGGTTGATTTACAGCTAAAATTTTGCCTGAAAATGGGCCAAGAGGAGACTGCAAGATTTTGATCACTGCTTTTAGTTGTATGGAAGGAAAATTAAATATGATCCAACTTTCATGGAACTCAATGGAAAACTCCTATTGAGTGCAAGAGGATCAGGCTTACTCTGGCCAGTAGTAAACCCTGAATTCCACCAGTACAATCATTCTTTCAAGATCTTCAGCCAAGCTGGAGAGATGTAATTGGGACAAAATTTGGCCATTATTCTCTACAGACACACGTCAGGTTCTCATTACTCCAAGTTGCAAGACGATCATAGTGATTTTAGGCTAAGGCCATAAAACAGTGCTTTTTGGTCACTTAAAGCCAAATTAGCGGAGCTTGTTAATGTCTGAACTGGAGCATCCTCGTAAAGCATACTGTGTTATGTTTCCTGATCTTTCCTCAGAAAATGTGTGAAAAGATAAACAGGCAAACAAACATCCAGATTTAAGTGAAGACATCATCCCAACTGGAGGGTTGCTACACCAACAATTTACATCGATATTAGGGCTTCCCAATGTGACAGAAGTTGTCACACTCAGGCTTCTCTGCCTGGCCTCCAGGCAGGCAGGACGCTTGCCAGCTCCACCTAGACACTGTGCAGTGCCGTCAGTTCAGCGCGGTCTCCGGTGAATGCTTCCTGCCTCTCCGTGGTGCAGAACACACTACATGCACAGCAGATGCACAGACTGCCTCGGTACTGGCATCAGGCAGGGCTTGACATGCATTTTAACGAAAAGCATGACTCCCGGGGCAGACACAACATATGGCTTCCCGAGATGGGTTACATCTATCAACTCTGAACATGGGTAGAGCAAGCTCAGGTCTAGCTGTATGAATTAGGTTGCAGGGCCAAGCCCTCATAGGTGTCAGAGCTTCTGCTTGCATGTAAGCCTTGCCATACTGTGTTAGCTACAAGAAGGGAGGACTGCTGGAAAACTGGATGACCTGCACGCAGGTTTGCTTAGGTACCTTGAGACAGCTCCGTTTGATGCTGGCTGGTGAAAAGAGTTTAAGTACCCCCCAGATTCTGTGTTGTCATTCGTTTCTGTCCTTCTTCCTCCTATTGCCTGTATGTTCCCCACACCTGGAGCTGAACAAGAAAGAAATGTCTGTGCTAGAAATAGGCTTCTCCTCTCATGCAGAGGGCTGAGCACATTAAATTAAGTGATGCCAGGGAGCATTCCTGGGCACTGCAACTCTGCCATCTCTGCGGTTGCATCCCTGGCATGGTTATAGTCTGGGCAAGCAGCATGCTCCCACGCCCGCTCCCAGGCACAGTTCAGAGTGAGCACAGCTCAGGAACCGTGCACAGTGGGCAGTCTGCATACAGCCATCCTGCTTTGGAGGCTAAGAGAGCTCAGTGGTATGTACAGAGGCCGCTTGTGCCAGCTGGCATCAGGAAACGGTGCCAGACTTGTTTAGCTTATTTTTATAGATGTAGCCAGCATGTCCTTGTGAAGTAGGGAAGTTACTTTTAAAACTGTATTATTGTACAGAAGAGAAATGAGGTTAGAAAACAGAGGCCTACATTCAGATAGTTACTACCAACCTTTGCTTTTGGCACTGCAATTTCTGTAGCATCTCAAGTCAGAAGAGAAATGATCTGCAGATCTCTGCCCTTTAGGCTTGACAGATTCTAGCTTTTCATGTAGTTGAGGGAGAGAAATCTGCTTTAGGGCTGTCTGAATATGGCTCTAGCTCTCTTGGCCAAGATAGAACAGGAAGTCTGCAGTACATCTGGGGGACACTGAACTCAGATCTTTTTTAAGACCTTCTTGCTTCACCACTTGCACTGGATGTAGAGTGTCACCCACCCAAGACCTTGAGTTCTCAGAGCTGCCCCACATCTGCAGGTTTTATTGACTTCAGCTGCCTTTTTGAAAATCAGACTTTAATGCCCTACATGGAATTACCAGAAAATAATGAAGAATACATTAGCAGCTACCTTTAAATATTTGGGGGGAGGCTTATGTTCAGCCTCCCGCAGGAACTTTCTGACAGAACCAGAAATAAAACTGCTTCTCCTAAATCACAGTCGATTACCACGATTGCCGGGTCACAAGACTGTGCCACTTCTTCCTACTTCATCCATGACACAGGCCTGCTTCATTCTCTGTCCATCACAGATACACTGGAAGAATTAGGGGCCCTGTGGAAAAAATGGAGTATGATGAAATAAATAGAGTTCCACATCCTGTACACACATAAGGTCGGAGAGTGGAAATTCTGTAGGCGACATCTCAGCTTTGTCCAGTCAAGAGGAAGAGCCACGTTTAGGTCATATTCAATGAACATGGGCTAATCCAGGCCAAGATAATGCATTCTGCATCAACATCAAGAAACGAGATGAATTTAAGTCCAGCTTACTTAGTACGTGTTAACCACAGTATGACCACTTTTCTAGTCTGGGCCAGGCTCCTGTTCCCTGTGAAGTGTACAGTGAATGACTCTCTGCCTCTTGGTGCATGAGCCTCTCTCAATTAAATGCAAACTATAAATCTCCAGTGTTAGTACTGCTTTTCCATTCCCTAACAATACTCATATTGATGCACATGTTGATGGAAATGGAGGTACTAATGTTACAGACAATAAAGAAGGAGAAACAGTAGTAAAGCAAAGCAAATAGGGATTATTGACTGTGCTTCGACCTCCGTTTCACCTGTAGGAAAAAAAAAATGCCAATGCAGCCAATAGAGTTGTTATGATGATGGAGGACTAGCATCACCAAAAAGAAGAAATCAGCTCTGTTAAAAATACACCATTGCTCCAAGGTAAGGGGACCTTCCTTGAGACAGACACAGTGTGCCTGAAATTAAATCTGACCTGGGCCATTCTGCAGCTTAAACTCTCTAGGTATGGCGATTCATCAGCGTGGTCCAGCTGGTGGCCATGGGGTCATTTTCTACTCACAGGACATTTCTCTCTGCGCCACTGCCTTTTACAAAAAGGCTCCTTGGAGTGGAGAGAAGGTGCTAGTGGTGCTGTGTGCACCCAGCTGCTGCACCCAGCCAGGTCCTTGCTACCCATGCTGCCAGTGTTGAGTTTTCATGGGGGGATCAGCAACATGGGGGAAGGGACTGAGAGCTATTGCAACATTGTCCAAAAAGGATCCCAAAAGCGGCCTCTGGGCCCAGCATTTGATTAGCGCGGGCCAGCCTCAGCTAAGCAAACAATTGTAAGATTTCCTCTTTACCCTTACCTTTCAGCTTCAGCCACATGGTCCCAAAAAAGGCCCTATCCCACCCTCTACCTTCACACATACAGTCAGAGCCTTCACTCGGGGCAGGAGCTGGCTTGGTAGTAGTACTGGCCTACCCCAGCTGAGATGCGTAATCTGCTGTTATAGTGTCGTTGGTATGAAAAGCAAACCTGAGATTGCATTAACCTAACGGTACCCTCTGCAGGTGTTAGAAGTGCCCCAGAAACCTAGGACTTGCCCTGCCAAAAGCTGTCTTGTCACCATAGAGGTAGCAAGGGAGAGGTTAAAGTAGCTCAAGCAGCTCCTGCTGCTGGAAGACAGCTGGGCTGAAATATCACCATTGGCCACAGGCTCTGCTGTGAGAGCACCGCACAGCATGCACCACGTACCACGTTGTGCCGCCCCTCGCTGTGCCAGGACCACAGAGGAGCCATGGGTTAGACTTGGCTTTCTTTAAGAAAACAAACAAACAGAAGTGACAAGCATTTTACTTTATCAAGTGTACTCCATAGCCTGGCTGGGATGTTAACTGGACACCAGAACCCCCTCCTTAAAAATATAAGGGCAATGGCAAGCCTAATATTCATCCATCTATATGTATAAATACCTATATACATATAAACATCTGCATGTGAGCGAATGGCCTGCTGAGTTTGTAGCTGTGTAAGAGATACCCAGTACCCAAATTGCTTATACCAGAACTGGTTTCAATGAAAGTTACTTTAGCTTCTGTCCAGTGTAGACAGCACACCCTTCCAGGCCAGAACGTCTCTGGAGCACTACACCTTTACTTTAGCATCTGAAACTGATAGGCATTTGCAACATTTCATGGCATAAGCAGAAAAAAAGCGCAGCTTCTTTTAAGATCGGACTTAGCTTCCTATCATATTTTGCATGAACAATTGGAAAGATTTGGAAGAAAAGCTGTTTCAGACTGATTTGTCAACTACCCAAAGTTCAAAGCTCTAGTTATCTCTTGTATTAAAATGTTCTGTTGTTCCCTAAGGAAGAATTTTTCATTTCTGATAGGGCTTTTGTCAAATAAAAATTGCCAGTGAGGGTAAGCCTTTGAAAAATTATGTTTTATTCATTAATTATTTTCTCATGTAACCTTTCTAAAGAAAATCAAAGGGGAAAAAATCTGTGTTATGAAACTGCAACTCTGCTCCTTCTACCAGAAGTAAAAATGTTATAATGCAACACATTTTCCTTACTACACCAAACCAATCTTTATCTTGGGGGAAATGAAATAGAAAGATATGGTGTCTCAGGATCATATTTTTCCAAAAGTATTTTCCTTGTTTATCTGATTAAAGGATCATATGTGCAGTAATGCCTTCCCCACGATTCACATTAAAGTTAGTTCTAAAATAATTTGCCATTTACATATGTTTTCACTAGATTGAAAATTAAAAACCCACATTTTATGTAATTCCAGAAACAAACAATAGAAAGAGTCACATATATCTCCCGGGTTTAGTTCAGCAGGCCTGCCCTAGATCCTTGTGCCTCAGAAAGTGATATGTTTTCAATGGTGAAGGGTTAAAAGAGGATACCAAACTATCTTCTGGAAATCATTAACTTACAAAGCCCCAAGAAGATAAAAGTTTCCATTTTCTAAAATGTAAATCTAAAACATATTCATTAGTATTGCAAAACAAACATGCAAATCTTCACCACTTGAAAAGCTCAGCTAAATATGTACAAGGGCAATACCCAAAAATACATCTGGTCCTCGGTTAGAAAACTTGCCTTTTTGGTTTTATCTAAAGAGCTTGTCTGTCTTCCATGGTTGGCTTCTTGGATTATTGCAATTCATAATAAGCCTTTTAGCTAAGGATGAAATAAACAAAGATAAAGTCTACGTCCTAGTTTTAAATGGTCCAGATGGGATGATTTTTCCATATGTTTAGCACACCAAATGTTTATCAATCATTACCAGCAGAACTCAGAAAATTGCAACAGCATATTAAAGAGGGCAGGGAATAGAATTTACAGTTTGCATAATTTCTGCCCACCTTCTTAGTACTCCATTAATGTAGGGTTTCATTTTGTACTAACTCAGGTTTTGTGTGTGTGTGTGTGTGTGTGTGTGTGTGTGTGTGTGTGTGTGTGTGTGTGTGTGTGTGTGTGCCGTTGTTGTTACAAGGCAGGGTATTTCAGTTAACTGATCTAGAGAAGGTTTTGTGCCCTAATTTGGATACAATATCAGTCATGAGGAATGTGTTACATCATAACAATGACAGTGTGGGTAAAACTGGCAGTACTTGACTCGTTCCTCATCAGAGTGATTTACTTAGTGTCTGGCAATCTGTTTTTCACATGATGTTTGTTTCTCATAAACAGTTTCAACATGGGAGAGTATGGTGTCAAGATAACAGTCATATCATCAGTCATTGCAGAACATCTTTGTGGGCTGCCAAGAAAATGAGGCTCTTTTATCTCCGGGTTCTATAAGTGCTTGTGTTTTAGGGATTGTTTCTCATAAAGTGCTTGATTGTTTTCTGAAACCTGACCATCAGCAGCTCCATTATGTTGTCACTTCAACCCAAGTGAATTGAAGGCTGTCAAGGAAGCAGGGCTCCTGGGAGAAACAAGGTTAAGATTGCTGAGGGAGTGTCTTCCAGAGGCATTAGGGAAACGGTACTTAGAAAGTAGCACAACAATAGGGAGGCTGGAAAACTAAACCACAGGCAAACATTGACGAATCTGTGAGAGGTGCTTTGCACTACGCTGTTTTTCTGTGACCTTTCAGATCCAAAGGCTTTCGGTATTAGTCAGATAGAACGTGAAATTTTCCATCACATTGTGTATTCCTTTCACTTAAAAGCATTTACATTTGTTAGAAGGAGGAGGAATATGATTTTAAATAGCAAGTAGGCAGCTAACAGTCTGAAGGCATGTTTTCATGAAACATAGCCATGACTTAAACTATAAACACGAGAAAATAAGAACACAATCATATTATTTTAATGAGATAACTCACCATTTTATTGGGGGTTGTTTACATGAGCTTTGAGATAGATTTATCTCATCCAAACAGAGCTGACTAACAGCTGCATATAGAGGATGCAATGTATGGTTCTGATTTTAAAGAAAGGCATTTTGATTCCTGCACATGGCTGAAAAAAAAATGATCTCAAACCAGTGGGATGTTAGCAGACTCAGCTCCTAATGAACTCACATTTGTTCAAGGGAATTAACCTGCCCAGGTCTTTGTTTTTGAAGTACCAAAGGGAACTCATAACCGATTTTGGGGCTTCAGCGCTTCAGAAAATGTTACTTTTGTGGGCGACATAGGCATAGTGGCCAAAGGCAGGGAGATGCATTGAGTCATCTCACATCCCTTCCAGGCTTTTTTTTCCTAAGATTCAATGCGTTCCTCTGGACTTCTGTGGAGCAACAATAGAGCTTGGCCGGCATGTCATTTATAAGAAAGAGTAAGCCTTTAAAGCATCCCGTCATGTCCTGGCACCTGCAGGAGAGCTGGCTGGATAAGAACCTCAGAGAGGATCTTAATCTTGGCAAGAGGAAAAATAAAACTTTGGATAAAATCAGTGCAACTCCTGTGTGGAACCTCAACCCCATATGCCAGATGAAATAGAAAGTTCTCAGGACAGTCTATTCAAAAGTGTCTGCTTGGGCTGTAGGAAAACAGCAGCTGCAGTAGTCCAAAAGAGAAGCTTTTGGCCTGGCTTCTGATTCATTTCTATAGCCTCTACTTCTGGGGCTTAGAAATATCTTGGCATCTTCTGACTCCTCAATGTCCAAGAAGAACAAGACCTAATTTCATATCCCAAAACATAGAATTGCTGATGCAAAAGTCAAGAAAAAATTACTATCATCTCTGGCAATGAAACCTGGGACGAAATTCCTGTCAGTAAACAAAAGTGTGGACCAGCCATAATCAAGGTTTTCTCCAGGCTATTATATAATTACTATGAGTAAGTTACTACACGTAAAATCTATGGTTAGCTTGCAAAGTGCTCATTGACCCCCCAAAGCCGATCTGTACTGACCCTAAATAGTGTAGAGCTCCAGTGGATGTCACAGACTGAGATCCTATAACCGAGAACAGCACCATCATGGGTGCAAACAGGGAAGTGTGAGAGCTCCTACATGGGCCGTGACCACTGCAGCTAATAGAGTGACCGGTGGGAGCACATCATCGCCCTGGTCACAGGCCTGCCACCATGACGAGCATTTGACACACCTTTGCTAGTGGTTTCCCAGCTCATATCTGCTAGGGCAGAGCTGGGCTGAGAGACCTGTTGAGGATTTGATGGCAGCACACACAGTTACTGCTGCAGACCTTCCTCTGCCCCATTCAGATGACTTTCTGCCACTACATTATCCTCATCCCAATTTCCGTCTCGTTCATTTCATTGGTTATCCCATCTCAAATCTCACTGCAGTCACCCCTCCCGCTTTCATCCCCAGAAGCTTTGGAGCTTTACCTTCACTTCTCTATCCCATCATTTTCAGTCCCAAGTCTTGCACCAGCCCCTTCATCCAGCATCTCCATTACTGTCCAAGAGGCTTAGCATCGCTCCACTTGGTGTTGAGGTAGGCTGTTTTCTCCTCATCTTCCATATTACCTCAGTGCCAGTAGTGAGAACAGTGAGACCCCAGGAGAGACAGTCTCCATGTTTTCAGCTCCAAATATCACGCTAGCCCCTGGAGATAAGAGGAGTAATCGCTTGGAAAGTCTTACTCCATCCAGGAATGGAATATGCCCAATACATAATTTACATAGTGAAACAATCCTAGTTTGAGATTTTATTGTAATCTATCATCAGGCCAAGTGCAACAACATTTGCAAAAAAGCCAAGTTTCAAGTGAAACTGGACCAATTTACCATCTGGGGTGGAAAACTTCATGCTTTCTGCTGAGTTTTGCTCTGTTTCATGGGACTCATTTGAAGCCAAAACAGAAGGTAAAGTCATATGATAGGGACTCTCATCATTTGAAACATGAGAAAAAATTGTGTGATCTTCTATAGATCATCTGCAGCTCAGTGCGTCTTTCCATTTCCAGAAAGAGTTTTTGCAGGTGAAGACAGTGGAGGTAAAGGCAGAGGAATGTATTAATTTTGACTTAAATTACAACGTCTCAAACATGGGATGTAGCAAACTGGCCACTGAGTAACATATGTGCACACAATTTTCATTAATAAAAGTAAAATGTTACAAAGGAACAGAATACCCAATCATTTGGGGATTCTGTCATTCCTTCCTGTGATTCTCTATAACAGCATGTTACAATTATTTGTCAAGACCTCCTAATTTTTCCCAGAGACTAAACTCCTGAGCCTCAGGCAAATCTTGCCATTCCAGGCAGCACAGAAATCCACCAGGCCTTTGGACATAGTTACTTCCTTATAATTTCACCTGAATGCTAGAGGAGAACCAACTGTTACTCTTCAGTCAACCATAAAACACAAGAATATCTGAGGAGCAGCAGAGCCACCTTATTCTCCCAGCACTGATCTGAAACTGAAACAGCCATTTCCAGTTAAAAATGAAGAATTATCTCCAGCTGTTTTGGGTGAACAGCTATCTCAAAGTAGTGATTTCATAAGGCCCATTTCCAGTCTCTGTTACATAGCGTTACTAGTGCTATCAGCCTGAGTGCTTCAGAATCAGCGGTAAGGGCTCCCCAAAATCCCAAGCCCTGAACTTCCAGTTCTTTTTAAGTGCCTTCTAATTTATGATGCTGTGAGTATGATACATTCTGTTCGCATTTCCAAGCCTTTCCCCACATGCAGGGGCTGAGTTTATTCCTGTGCCACAGGACTCCAGAAGAGCAGAGGCCTTCTAAGATGCTAAAGTTGCGGTGGAGGACTTGCCACACCACTACGAGAGTCTGATCTCTGCTGATCCGCAGCTCCTGCTATGAGGGCTGCACAAGTTAGACACCTACATCCACCTGGGTGACGGCCCCTACCCTGGGCGTGAATGATTTTGTTGCTGATAATGCTCCTCGGCTGTCAAAAATCTCGTACTTGCTCAAAAGTACTTCAGCTTCAGGACCTGTGTACCCCTGCTTCTCCTAATCCCAGCTAGGATCTTAAGACTGTTATTACCCAGTCTATGTCCCTTGTGATGGCCAGTTTAAAGGGAAGGCTCTGAGCATGACAGAGTGCACTGTGGGTTTTGGCGTTACACCAAAACAGAGCAGAAGGAGGAAGAGGAGATTGATTGTGCCTTTTTTTTTTCAGTAACTAACTCATGCACTTACCTGGACTTACAAGTCCAGCCTTGTGGCTGAAAATCTTCAAATTCACTCCTTCCCCCTTATCCCCTCCCCATCAGACTCAAAGCTTGTTTGGCCTTTAGTTGCTTGGCACACTTTCAGCCCCGCTGCTGACATTGCTGTTTGCTGGAAACTGGCACTTGAGTCCCTGGTCTGGTGGATAATGCATTCGCTGGGCTCAGGGAAACACAAGTATTATCCCCTGTCCCAAGATACATTTATACAGATGACATGAGAAAGACAAATATTCTTCTTCACTCTATATTTCAAATGCTTAGATTGAGACCTGGGCTGCAGAGAGTAACAAAAATAGCTAAGGTAGAGCCGACTTGAGTCATGCTATTTTACATGCATCAAAGTGTTATTTTTTAATCAACAGCTAGGACTTATTCCCACACTGGGAGTGATTTTACATCACCAAACTATACTCCTTCTGCCTCAGATTCACAACATACAAAAAATGTATCACTAAAACAGAAGAATGACTAATACAGGGATGTAAGTAATTTGTGTGCAAATAGCATGCAAAGAACAGGACTGAGACCGCATCTCAAGCCAAGTGTTCCATAAGTCAAGTCATACGGAGTGGGAAGTGATAAAGGGTGTGACCCATGAAAGAAAAGCCTAAGTTAATTAGGAGGATCTCCTGCTGAATGATATATTGAAGACTTTACATTTTAAAAAAGGGAATAATCTATTTCGAGTATCACTACCGTGTGAGGGGTGCTCACAGGCTGTTTGCCGTAAATATACTTTTTAAAATACCCAGTTCAGATCAATCCCCTCTTTGATCATTTTTACAAAAACACCCTTTTACTTTATATCAAATTTGGAAATTGAAAGTCTTGGCCTTCATTTCCTGGTATGAGTCTCCTGACGACAGACATCATCATGGCAACACCCCTGTCTTAATGCTCCTGGGGCTGTGACTAACGAAATAGAAAAGAGTAATAGATTTTATGGCCAAACAAATCATTAAGATCACCTACCCTGACCTCCTCTGTGTTGCGCGTCAGAGTAGCAAGAAGAGACTGAGTCCAGCACAAGAATGTCTCTTTTATTTAAAAGAGACCTGAGACCTGAGGCCCCTCTGTAAGCTGTTCCAGTAGCTGACGATGGAGGTACGTGGGAATATTTCTTTCCCTCTGGTAGCTTGTGGCAACTCAGTGGGCAGGAGGAGGGAGTGGTTGGGAAGAGCAATGAAACATTAGTATAAATGGATGACACACATATTTGAGCATAACAGGTTGGTTTGGATGCAGTTGTCATCAAACAAAAACAGTCAATCTCGGTGAAAGGTCAGATGTCTCTGTAGGGCACATCTTCCCAATAGCATATCCACATCAGAAATACACCTTGGGTAGCTGCAAGTCTGTGATTCTTGAAAACCACAAATGGCATTCAAAATCTAGAGCTCAGTAACAGGGATCGACAAAAAAAATCTGTATTCAGTACCCTCATAGATAAGAAACAGAAGAGATCCTTCCTTACTCACAGTAATCCAGGCCACGAGATGACTCTTGCACTCATCAATCTTCAGAAAGATTTTTAAGACACAGATCTTAAGGAGAGACTCAAAGTTACCTACGATGGGGAGAACTCTCAGGACAGTGCTCACTTCTTTCCCAGGAATATTGCAAGGCTTTTCCAACTGCTAAATATTTTTTCTAAACACACTGGATTTCATGCATGAAAAATGATATGGAAATGTGAAACATTTTGTTCAGAGGCATGGCATTTACAGTCGTATTTGATCCATTTGCTGTGCACCGACTGTCTGAGCAGCTCACAGCACCAATAGTAGATTGAAACTTCAGAGGCGACTTCAGATCCACTTCAGACATGGATTGCAGACACCGAGCTTTGTACAAGACAGCACCGTGCAGATGAGCGGGACACAGATCAGGATGCGATAGATGAACTAAACTGCCTTTCACAAAAAGACCTGATCTAGATTTCAGGAAATCATTGCCATCATTTTGCTAAAGAAAAAAAAAAGAAAAAATAAATACAAAAGGCTGTTTAAAAACCTAGTCATTACCAGAATAGAAGCATAATCTTTAAAATTACAAATATGTACATAATTGCTCAGACCTGATTATAGCTTTCTGTGTTTGCCTGGCTACAGATCTGACAGCTCCAGGAGACCTTGGGCACTCAGATTGCTTTTTTTTTTTTAATCAGATCACTGAGTTAAGTGTCTGCATATAAACTCCTTGGAGCCTAAGTTTAGTGACCTATTTTTGAAAATCTTGGTCTATTTGCACCCAAGTAAAATTACCATCAGTATAACACAAAAGGCTGTTACAGCTGACGAGAATACGGAGAAAAAAAACTGAACTCTCATGATAGCTACTCAGCGGTAATTAACCCCCTGAGCTGAAAAGCTAGTAGAAGATGCTGCTCTCAATTCAGAGATGCAGACATTTGCCCCGTTTTGCCATGAACCAGCTAGTGCTGCACTGCGGTATCTGACTGCTCCAGGCCCATCCTCCTGGGTGCGAGACCAGCCATCTCTCTTTACCTGTCTACTGCAAACCTCAGAGCATCCCAGGGCAAGGAAGGATCTTTGGCCGCTACCTTCAAATAAAAGCTCCTCCCCAGAGGCAAAGGGGACCCTGGGACTGTCAGAGTGTTGAGCAGCTCATTGCACAAGTTTTCCTCTGCCCTCTTCAGGCTTCTCTGGCCTGGCCTTTGCCACTGAGGACACAGCAGATTTGGAGGCTGCTGCAAAGCAGGCAGGGCTGCTCTGCCAGGGAGCCAGTGCCTGCAGCCTTCCAGCATGCACCAGGTCCAGGGCTCTCCCCCACTGAAGGGGGGGGAGAACAATTTTAATGCACAGTAAAGCATTTTTTTAATTCCTGTTAGGTGCATGGTGCATTTTAATGAATAAAATATTGGATTACCTCATATAAACAAAAAGTTTAACGCAATCAGGAATCGAGGCCTGAGAGTGCTCTTTGCAAGCTCTGACATTGCCTTTGGGAAACTGGCAATGCTTGGCATTTCCTGACTGTATATATTTTATGGAGTATATTATTCACAAACATAAAATGTGCATTAAATAAATGTAAAACTTAGTCCAAAGTAGTGGGGTCATTAAAGATCCCATAGCACTTTATACTTATTGTGGGTGTTAGCCCTGGTCTCCTGGCCAAAATCAATTTGGCAATTACAGGCTATTTGCCTAAATTCCCAAGCAGTTTCAGTCAGATGCCATATTCCTCACTTCCTCTTGAGACTATTGAGTAGCAGCATTGTGTGCTGCTCAACAGTTTCTGTGTTTCATCTCGTAGATGGCTGTAGTGGCCATGTCAATAATGGCTGCTTAAAAGCTAAAAAACTTAAAGGGATACTTGGAAGGTTTTATTTGTTGGTTCTTTGTTTTTTGGGGGTGGGGAGGAGGAAGGGCAATTATTATCTGTTTATTTTAAAAGTAAAACCAAAGAGAATAAAGAGATTGCCAAAAGAAGGATCCAGCTAATCTGCAGCCACAGTGAAAAAGTATGGTTACAAAATGTTCTTCAGCCCTGACCCAGTTACAACCTGAATTTAATTTGCTGCCTACATTGCCTATGGCTGTAACACATCTCAGGAGCATGTTATTCACATGATAGGGTCCAGTGCAACATCCATTCCTTTCTGAGAGAGTCAGGCTGCCGCTGTAAATAAGGATGGCATAATTCTGTCCCCATCGTTATGGTTGCTATCACGTGTCGGAGTTCGCATGCTCCCTTTAGGCACGTGCTTTTAAAGAAAGAGTTTATTGTGCACTCTGGTGGAATCTGGAGCTGAGGCACAGGAACCATATGTCAGGGGCTAGCTGTTTTTATATGGAGGTTTGCCATAGTTACAGCTAGGTAATTACTACAAACAATAATGACTAACATTTATGTAACAGCTTTCTCCAAGCATCTCAGATCACTCAGTAAGCCTTACGTATTGATACAGATCCTGAGCCAAATTCTGCCTTCGTTCATACGTGTAGAGTGCCCATGAAAATCTCTACAGGGCTTCTTATATGTAGCTGAGGACAGCAGTTGGTCCTCTGCATACATGTACATGCTCGTGCAACGTATATAAACACACTCATGTAGGTGTATAGAGATCGGTTCACTTACTGGCTGAAAAGCGGGGCACGATATATTTTGAGTAACATTCAGCAACAGCAAAAACAAATTGAGACTAATAAACCTCTCCACAGAACAGTTTTCTTTGGAAATTGGACTTTGTCTTAATCAAAAAATGTCATTTGGACAAGTAAGCCACTCTCCAAAGAAACTAGAGAGAAAGAAGCTAGCTTGTCTTCTTGATTTCTTCTGAAAGCTAAACATCTTCACCATATCAAAACAAAATATTTCCGTACTACCAAAACAAAATACGTTTCACATTATGAAAATAAAATAATGTGACATTTCCTAATCCTTTTTTTTCCCCCTGAATGGATGGTCTGTGAGAAAATGGAGAACTAACTTTCTCATTGACAACAAAAATAAATCTGGAAGAATCAAATTTCCCATGAAAGAAATTCTGTTTTCCAACCAGATCTACTCAGCAAAGAGATCATGACAAAGATAATGAGCCTGAACTCTTTGTTCTTTGTTGTTTAGTTTATATAACCTAGGAAAAACGGACAGATGAGACTTTGCATCATCTTTGAACTTCCCATCTCCTTTAAGTTTGATTTAGCGAAAAGTTTGCACCTGTGGGTTGTTCTAATACCTGTTTGTTGGTAAAAGAGAGAAAAAATAACTGTTTTTAAATTAAATTCCTATATAGGGGAATTTTGGATTAGCAGAGCATAATCACCATAATTATGAGTTGATCAAGAAATTGGAATAAACAATCCTGCTCATGAGAAAAGTCCAGCAGTGAACATTTTCTCTAATATTACCAGAGGCCTCAAGTTCCAGGCCAAATCAGAGAGAAGAGAGTCAGGACCTGAATAATATGACACCGTTTCCTGCAGCACATGTTTTGGGAGATTTCCCATACAAGTAGTGAACAGGCCCAAGTCTGCTTAACAAGTGGAAACTAAAAGATGAGTGCTCGAGGCCAACATGGCAGCACACAAGCGTAACGAATTGTAAGAGCCTGGACAGTTATGGACACCAAAAGCAAACAGCACAAACCGGGGAGACAAAAAGTGCAAAGTATTTAATCTGATACAATGATAAGAACATTTAGATTCCGAAAAAACAGTAGCTTTTCGCAATATCTATTAAAATGAACAGCATTAAATTATTTATATTAGAAATTAAAAAACACCCTGCTGAATTATTCATCTCTTTCTGTGACTTGAGAGGAGAGGGGATGGTGTAGCACAGCTTGTTATAATACACAGCAGCATTTTGATTTGCAGATTTAAAGAATTTCAGATTGCTTGGAGATACATGCGGCTCCACGGTGGCATGCTGCAGAATTTCTCACACAGTCTACCCACTGGAACAACTCTTGCCTTAGAGGAGGTAAGTGGTAATATGAAACATGTTCTTTCCTATTGTGAAGTTTTAAAGAAATACATTAACCACAAATACTTAGACTTTTCCCTTCGTTAATATCCTAGTTAAATATATGCTACTAACAAGCAACCCTGGGACAGCTCAGCCAGTCTGGCTGATACATATTAAAAGCCCTTGCTATCCCATGCATAAGTTTTTGGCAGCACCGTTCAATTGATTTCAGAACAATTCCTCCTTATTTACTGAGGTACATATGACAAGAGAATCAGGCTCAAAGCAATTGTATTGACAGTTCAAAAAAAATCTCTCTTTAATCTCCATAGAGAAACATAATAGTTGAGAGTTCCATTTAAAACATCTCTGTTTTGATGAAATATAAAAGAATACACTCTAACAAGCTGCTGTACCGTTTTCAATCAGCACAAAAGCACAGATCACAGTTTAGAGAGGTACTGTGAAATGTTTTTAATGAAACTTGCACACAAGTCCTCCCTCGGAGAAAACTCAACCTACCAGACTAATACACCGATAGAAAAGGAAAACGAGACATGAAAACAGACTCTGGTTAGATGACAATAGGAAATGTTAGCTAGCCTTGAGGAAAAGCTTGGAATTTAATGCAAAATTTAAGTCTTCTCTTAACATATGCAATTTTCAGTGCTTCTTCAAATGCAAACACTGCAGATGTGAAGGCTATTTGTTGAGGAGTGGGGTGTAACATAAATTATTCTGGGAAAGTTTTCAGATGTTTGGCAGGCCTGAAAAATCAAGTCATTAAGGACTATAAATTTGGGCCTATCTCCATTCTGCCTTTTTTCCAACGTTACTGATCTCAAATCATCCATGGAAAAATATATTTTCATCCTGTAGCCTGTATGTGTCCTATTTGCCTTTCTGGCTCCGTAAGTGACATGAAGGTCAAAGAAAAAGGCTTCTCCAGCTTATGGCTAGGTCATGAGCTGTATTCGTGCAGGGAAAATGCCTGCAAGGAGTTTTACTCTACCTTGCCCCATCGATCTTCATCATAAAATCGGCCCGTCAGAGGAAGAGATAAGACGGGAATGGTACAGGGCTCAAGCCTCATCCTGATTGCCTGCAGAACAGCTCCGGGGGCGATCTGGGATCAAGGAAGTGGTCACACTGCACGGCTGGGCTGAAAACCTTTGCTGTGTCCTGACCACCTCCGTGGCACTGGGCAAAGCTGCTTCATCCCGCAGAGCCTCAATTCCCCAGGTCTGAAATGGAGATAGAAAACCTTCCCTTAACTGCTGCTCTAGGTCTCTCTTACCAGTTTAAATATGAAGTATCTGGGAGAACTGATTCCTCCTACTGTCTGGGCTGCACTTCACACAGCAAAGTCCCCGGTGGTGCCTCCTGTAACACAAATAAACTATAATGATCAATATGTCTCCTGAGGAACAAGTTTCCCTGAGCCAATGGAGCTCTGAGCGGCCCCCTTAGGCGAATTCACCCTTTCATGCTTAGCGTTTAAAATACATTTTATGAGCTGCTTATATGCTTCTAATGTTTAATCTTTGCCTAATACTTTTTATGGGGTTCTTGAGGATGAAAGATACACTTAGGGTAAAGTCAGGCTCAGTGAAAACTGCTTACAAAGGTCTGGGAGAACTAGTCAGCTGAGAATTGGGGAATAATCCTGGAAGCCCTTGACAATGGCACTTGAAAATGAGGGAATTAAGGCTCTTTATCATTCCAGCTCCTGTTTTGGGCCGTGGGTATTTCCCTACAGCCAAGGCAAATATGCTAATACCTGTATGGTCCGCTCACTCTGTTGTCTAAAAAGCAACATTAATTTCTCTTATCAAAGCTGTAACTGACTGCAGTGAGGCTATTCAGCCCTTAACACTCCCACCGGCTATTACTTGAGGCATCTGTGCAGGAGATTGACCTTTAGTCCTATGGTACCACTTGCAAGGTGACTCTGCTCACCTCCCTTTCTAGTGGCTGGTCCTCATGGGAAGCATCTCTGCATTAGTTACCAGCTATGAAATGTTACTCTTTTAGTTGAAAGAAAAGTGTGTGCTTTTTGCAGTGGCAGGATTCGATCCTGGGTTAGTCCTAACCAATGACCTACAGCAGCATTACTCCACTTGTCTCTGACTAAGACGTTTTCTTCCCTTCTCATGTGGTCCTTTCCAGATCCTCTCTGTGCGTATGTGACAGCCTGAGCTCCCCCAGGCAAAAGCAGAACTCAGGTCCTGGTAAAAAGGAAAACCTCACTGATGTCCGGAGACTCCGGGTCACAGCCTTTGCGCTCCTCCTGACTTTCATCTCTCCTGTTCGCTGGTCACTGTACGCAACGAGGCCTCCTCCCGCACATGGTACGGGCACCCCTGGACATCTTCTATCCACCTTCACAGAAAAACAGCCTGCTGCTTCTTTCTACACCCACATACGCTTCTTACTGCGACACCACCTCTTCGCGTAGCTTTGTGAACACCAGCAAATCCATGTGGCAGAGAGACTTTGCCAACCCATCAAAGATCCAGCAGGCACAGAGCTGAGCTCTGCAAGACGCGTGTTCGCAGCGGGCTCTGAGCCACTCTCAATTCTGCTGTCGCAACCCAGGAAAAAATCCCGCTACTCCTCTGGCGTGACTGTGAACTGACATCTGAGCCAGCACTGACAGCTATGTCTCACATGCTTGTAAGAGACACTTGGATGTTCATCTGCTTGAACCCCGATCCCTAGTGCACCAGGGGTCACTATTCAGTAAAGTTAATTCTGGTGATCATAGAAACAAGGCAGGATCCGCTCTTCTTTGTTCTGTCCAAATACAGCCCACTGATATAAAAAAAATTATACTTTTGAAAAAATGAGCTGAATCAGGCTCTCATTTATGGAAAATAGCACATTATTTCAACCAGTTCCTCTACAGAGCAGGTGCCTCTGGCTCTTTATGTACCAAGCTTAGCTAACATTTTGATTGCAAATGAATATCTGTCTTGCTTTTAGCTCACTCACACTAACTGCTCCCCATAGCCATTTGCAGCACAATGCAATACGAAATTGCCCACATGAATTGGAAATCTTAACTTTTACTCTTGTCAGTCTCAGTCAGTGTTACAGGCTCTTATCTCACGCAAAAATGACACTTGTAATGAATGATAGCATGATGCATTGATACAAATCTAACACAGGAATAGAGCAGAAAGCCCCTAAATACCCATTCAAGATGTCTACCTGGGTGAAAATAAACAGGAACTATTTAGATGATTCAGATCAAATGTTCAAAAATCCCAGATATTACAATACAAAGAATAGCTTTGCCTCACACACTTTTTATGCAATTTTCCTCATACCAAAGTCACAGGGTTGCAATAGATAGTAATTATTCCAGTCTTTAATACAGGGTTTAGCCTCCATCCTTTTTCTCTTCCCTCAAAGGAAAAAAAAAAAGAAAAAATTATAGGTAGCAATTTTCCTTCATTGGCTAACACATGGCTGTGTGTGAAGAATACTCTGGATATCCAGAACGATGTAGGCTTTGATGGATGGAAATAAAAGATCATTCTCTGCAAGCTGGAACTGAAATGTTAGCCTTTGAGAGCAAAGGTTATTTTATCAGGAAATAAATCAGAGCCCTCTTTCATTACTGTTTTTTTCCGCGCTCATCTCAGTGATGACTAGGGTGTGTGTTCAGACCACAGGAATCTGAAGAACCACCCAGTCGCTTCATCAGTCCTAGAAGACGACAGGGCTCAGAGTCAAAGCAGCACCATCCTGGATTTTTTTTTTAATTCGGTTTTATTTCTGTTTGTTTGTTTGGATGTTCTCATTTATAGGCTGGTAGTTACGGTTCATTTTATGAATTCTGAGCCAAGAAGCACTGGGTTTTACTCCCAGCACATCCCCTGTGCCTCAGCACCATGAGATGCCATCCCTGAACCCTTCCCAACCAGCCCCTGGGAGCAGCCTTCCCCAAGGCTGGGCAGCACTTCGGTGGGTAGTGTAACATCCATGATCCTTTCTGCAAATTAATATTCACAGCTCTCCAGCACAGTTCTTCAAAGGAGAGGCTTTGACAAAACATATCTCCTTCTCCTCTGGCTCACCGCAAGCTCGCGCATGACGCAGAGGTTGAGCCTGCCACAGAGTCCGGGGACGCGGCTGGGTTTGGGGATGCGGTTTGGGAGTCCGCAGTATGCAAGGAGGGAGGGGACACGCTATAAAGCGGGAACCTTGGGACAAACCAGCACATTTCTCATCCCAGGGGACGGCGGGAGAACAGTGCAAGCGAAGCTGCCTGGAGCCATAGGGGCAGAAGGTCCAGCGGGGTGGACATGGAGGGAGACAGATCCCAATCCGGGAGTGGGTAAGGAGGATAAATACAGGGCTTTGCCAGGGAGCCAGGCCCATGCAGCCTCCACAGTCCGTGGCCTGTAGTGCTTTCCTACCTCAAAACCTGAAATAAACTTGAACACCACACCTTCAAGAAAAGATACAGCTATTTATAAACATTCCAGCTTTGCCTTTGATGCTATTTCAAAACCCTAAGATATAATTTAGTTTAAAAAAAAAGTGAGAGTAAGAGAGAAGAGGGGAAAAAAAAGTTTAAAAACAGAAATAAAGTCCTACCATTGCATTTCACAGCTGGCCAAAAGGCCTGCAGGTCTCACTCAGCCCCTGCCTCTTCAGCAATCAGATATTTTTTAGTTCACTGCTTTATCACTTAAATTTAATATAATTACATGCATAGATTTTTCCAAATATAAATTTTACATTTTTAGAGCCACTAAATCTTCATCCACAATGCCCCTGGAGGAAAGAGAATATTTATCACCATTTTACATATGACAAAACTGAGCCATCAACATGGCTTGTAATCATTCACTATCTTCTTTTTAGTCAAATCTCTTGAATACCTTGTTGCGCGTGTTTATACATAGGAACTTATTAGCAGCCTCTCTATGACAAGTAATTACTGGTCTTTGAAAGCTCTCTCAAATGGTACTCTATAAGATATCCAAATGTGCTTAAAGAAAAGGTACCAACATCCTTGAGCCTTACTGGCTTAGAAGTTGAAAAAAACAGATGCACGTGCTCTGCATATTCCCTCCTGCCCTGAGAAGCGTCTAATCAGGTTTCCACAGGGCAGTAAACAACCTGTTTGGGACAGATCTTCCTTGACCTTCTAGGATCAGGTTGGAGAAGAATCTGAGCGAGCATTTCATCATCCTGAAGAAGTGCATCAGATCTGATACATTTTAGAAGGTGGCATTTTAACCACGGCTTTGACCTTTTCTTCTCCTGACCTTGCACCTGCTATATCAATCGCATGCCATGAGAGCAGCAGCCAGGTTTATCACAGCATACGTTTTCCTCTGGCTAATTACAGTCCTGCAGCCTAAATTATCTGCAAAGCTTTATTTGAAGTTTATAATACATACTTTGAATGTCCCTTAAACTTCCCACCCATCTTGCAAAATCTTACTCTCATAGCTCAGGAAGTTTTCCGGGGCATCTGCCATACTGAACAGGAAGCAACAAAATCAGTGTCTTCAATAAAGTGGTAAGAAATTGAGACTAGCGTGCCCAAATTCAGCAGTTGCGGCTACGTGATGTATACTGTGTATACGTCACATTTAGACCCATTAATTCCAGAAGTGTAGTCTTGATTCATCTCTTGCTTGATACAAAAAAAGTTTCAGGCATTAGAGGTCTTCTGCTAGCAAAGATCATCTATATAAAACAAGCCTGCTCGCTGGCTTGTAAGAGGAGGGAAGGCTCTGGCTCTCCCAAAAGAGTGGCCCTGGAGGTGAGCAGGAGTGCTAGGAAACACAAAAGTGACTCCCAGACCTCCCAGAGATTACTTTATCCATACTGTGCTCTGTATAGGACTGACACCATACTTGCTGAAGTTTAACATTTATGATAGCCTGGCTGCACCACTGACGACATTATGCTCAGCTGGGGCGGGAGGGGAGGGAAGATACCAAAATATTCCGTGAACAGACTTTTCTTAAACATCGTTTTCAAAATGCCTAAAGGATTATTCACCTCATTTTAAGTACATACTGTATTTTAGACCTGCTTAAATATATCTTTAACTAAAGACTGGATGAGCTCCAACAGGGTCATCCACGTAGCTGAGGTAAATGATACACCGTTTATGACCATATGTTATTTTATTAAACAAAAAAACAACAAAAACTACCATTGCCAAAGAAAAAAGGAGAATATCTTCCCAGAAGAAAACATGTATTTACTTAATATTATGGCTGCGATACAAGTTAAGAGAAGCCAAGAGATTCAAAGTCAAGGCTATCCTTTATGCTTTTAGCCCCGCAGCTATATGAGGTAAGAGCAGAGTGCCAGCCATAACTTGCATTTCTTGTCCGGCCTTGGTTAATGTACCAGTTTGTATGCGATGGAAACAGGCTTGCTCTGTTCACTCAAACCCTTTCCTGCTTTTGCTGTGCCCACAATAAGCACCCAGCAACATCCTTTTCCTGACTTTTTATCTTTCGTCTCCTTTCTTTAAGAAAAAGCCACCGAAGCCCAGCCTGAGAGGGTGCCATCCTCGCACAAGCAGCCATGGGACCCAGCTGCCGCGGTTGCCTCCATCCCGCCGCTGGTGGCCCTCAGTCTGGAGCAGTAGCCGGCTGCCTGCCCCAAACCTGAGGGCAAACGGCCTCTAACTTTCCTCGGAGACGTAAACCCCGAGAGGAGGAAGGGGGACGCCCGCGCTGAAGGGCCGGACCGGGGCTCGGGAACCGGCACCCGGGAACGGCAGCGTGTCCTGCCGGCCCGGGCAGCCCCCGGGCTGCCTGCTTGGGCAGGCGAGAGGGGAAAGGAGCGTACCGCTTCTCGTAGCTTTGGGCGATTCTGGGCTCTCCCTGGTGTAATGCCCTGACCTTTCTGGACACAGATCACGAAGACACCTGGCCCCCCCCCCCCCAAAGCTCCCACACATCAGATTTTTATTTTTGATCTCCGATTCGGCTCTCATCAATTGCACGGCGCTAATAACGATCCTATAACGATCCTCATTTAGGAGCTGCCTTTCATCTAAGGAACTCAAAGAACTTCACATGTCTCAGCTCCTTTAGACGGTAACTGAAACTCACTAACCAGCGAGATAAGTGACTGCAGCCCTCGCTTCGGCGTGGGCGGTGGCAGCGGCCGCAGCCCGCAGCGCTGGCGCGAGTCGGCCGCAGACGGGGATGGCGAAGGCCTGGCTGCGGCTCCTGCTCCACCGCCCTCATCGCCAGCGCTCCCCAGGACCGGCTGCTGGTACTCGGGAGCTTTGCCACGTGCTTGCCTGAACGTTATCAACTATGACTTATATTTCCTAGTTGCCGCTCTCTAAGCACACGTTCCAGGCTCTGCAGACACTAACGTGAAGCTGATCCCTGTCCCGAAGTAATCAGTCGGGTGGACGTTCCCCTTCCGTTTTACTGAGGGGCTACTGTCAGGCCCAGCAGGAGCAAGAGCAGCATGCGAGGATTTTGGCGCCAACATAACGGTATTTTTCCTGTTTGCTCTGATTTATCTCTTCCTCCACAGCCCAGGAGTGCTCAGATTAAGCTCTGGGTTGCACAGGTCCTGCCCTACCTTGCCATGAAGCTGGGAGGACCTGAGCACACAGCACAGCAGCTCGCAAGCACCCACCTACAAATCCCACTAATATTTGTCATACATATCGCATTACCAACTAAACACCCGAGTCACGGACTAGGACCCTATTGTGCTAGGTGCTGTACAGCCTCAATATACCGGTAGAAAAAGCTGGCGTTGCTGTTGCACATGAGCAACTATTGCTCTGAACCAGCATCACGATATACTAGCAAATATTATTTCCAGATAAATTTTCCAGCGTCCTGTCCCAGGAGTTTGTTCTCACAGCACCACGAGGGAAGGTGAGCAGGGTACGTGTGAAGGGCTTGGGAGAAAGAAGAGGTATCCACCATTCAGGATTTGTGGGAGGAATGGTTTGCACTTGAATTCAGTGCATGCTGGCTGACAGGCAAGAGGATTAAAGGGTTGCATACCAAGTGGAATTAAGAAGTGCTAGTTTTCCTAGCTCCTATAATTTGTAAAGAACGGAAAGAAAAAAAAAATCTCGTGGAATTAATCTATTTCTTATGCTCGTTCCAGCTGTGTTTAATTTACCCTCTGCTATTTCTCCCCTCTGATCGAGGAATGCTGTATCCTTACATTCATATTTCCCCTCAAAATCCCCGCATTGAGCAGAGCTTTTCTTAATTGCTTTAATATGCTGCATTCTGAGATGGGAGAAACCGACCTGCAGTGTGACACTGCTCCATCGCCCCTGCCCCGCGCGGGTCAGGACCCGCCGGCCCCGCATGGCCAAGCTCTCCCGGCTCATGGGGTGGCGCGGGAGCCCTTCGCCCAGCGGCATCCCCCCTCCTCTTCCCCCTCTCGCCAGCTGAGCTGAGCGGGGAAGCGCCAAGGTTGCAACCAAAGGGTTTCTGCTGGAGCTGGCCCTGGCTGCAGCCCACACCGGGCCGCTCAACCCCACTCTCCATGTGCGAAGAAGAAACTTTGTTAAGTGCTTGACAAGGTCACACCAAACACCCTGTCACAAAGCCAGAATATTCCCCTCGGCCTGGCTCGTTTTCATTCATGGATTAAAAGGCAAGTGAGAGGCCTTAAGGCAATCTGTCGGAGCCAGGCTTACTGGCAGGCCTGCCCACCAGTGATTTAGCAATCTACGTGCCAGATGGACCAAGCCTCGAGTAGCAGGGATGGGGGCAATGCTGAGCCAGCAAGGCAAGGGAATTGCCAAAGGGAGAAGCAAGGAAAGAGGAGAGATTCAGAGGATTCTGATTTTCCGTGCGTGTGTTCTCTTTGACTCCGCTTGCTGGAGTCTTCCCACTTCCTTCTGGCCCACTGGATATCCCACTTGGATAAGCTAGACTCTGCATCTAGCGTGATCGTGCACGCGTCTGAAGGGCTGCTAGATGCTGTGTCAGTGCTGCAGGCAGCACGCGGCAGCCTAAAGCGTTGCCACCAGTGCTAATGCTAAGGAGAGACCCTTCTGCAAACAAAACAAGACCCTCTCACAGCCCTTCCACCATCACTTAGCTTTGGCTGGAGAAAAAGCACCTCTGTGTCCCTCAGGACAAGGGCAAGGATGAATCCTCTACTGCCTTCATCTGCCAATCACCTACCAATGCCTCTCATGGATGGGACATTGAGAGACCATGCGAAATTTCACTATGAAATCACAGGCTTCTGCTCTTTAAGTAAGTGAATCAAAAGCGTCTATGAGTTGTCACCTATGATTTTGTTTTTTCTTGTGGGCCAAACATTTAACCATGTAACAGGATCCCATACCTCAGGCAGTGTATTATTCCGTTCAGCATGAGAGGGTGTCCATACACATGTACAGACCTCACCTAAGGATGAGCCACCGAGGGGTAATGTATCTAGCTCTCTCCACAAAGACCAGACTAAACATAACATAAGCCTTTGCCAAAATAATCACCTCCGTGATAGGTAGGCTCTCAGGCTCTGTGCGAGTCATTAGGCCTAACTCATGTGACAGAACTGGACACCGAAATGGGAATTATATAGCAATTTAATGGGGCTAGGATGAATATTCTGCCCAGCAACTGCCTCCCTATATGAAAGTTTCTGTGTAGTTATCATTTCTCCCCCTCCCAGTCCTGTTCGCTGGCCTCCGGTGTTTTCTTACCACTAATCAGCCTTACTCTTGTGCCCCTTCCTAAGAGCCTGTAAAGACGACCCCCCCCCCCACCATAGACTTTAGGACTCATGGCTTGCCCATTTGAGAGCTAGCCCAGGGAGGCTCGGGAGAGCTCGTGTGACAGGACCCTTCCCCCCCACCCCTCAGTTTCCCATTCCGGCCTCTCCAGAGACAGCCGAACAACCAAAAATAGACCAAATTCTTGCAAGGGAGGAAAAATAAAGAAGGCAGGCAGGCAAGCAAGATGATGACGTGAAGTTATGCAGCACAACCGGGAAGCTGACAAAGGGGCAAATTATGTGGCCTTTTGCAAAGACAGCTCCCTGCGCTGTGCACACAGCGCCCTGCCTTCGGCACTGAAATGACCGAGGAGGAGACCCGGCGTCTGCAGCGAGTCAGGCTGAGCCTCTCAGATGCCAGGGGACACCGGCACCACCGTGCCCGCTAACAGGCCATCCTGGGGTTTCCTCCTCTTGCAGCCACAGGCATGTTTCACCACCGTCTGGCTGGCTGCTGCTATTTATTCCGAGATTTTCTAAAAATGCGCCTTGACCTAAAAGCCCAGACCATTGCCAACCTCGTTCTTTAATAAAAGCAACAACAGCAAGGTATTGAAAATCATGAGGCATTTAGAAATATACAGACTCCTTTATGGGTGAAATAATCTAATAGACAAGCTGTTGTTAATTTACAGCCTCAATTTTCAGACACACTTCTTGAGTCAAAAGTACTTCCTGTTCTATAATTCCTATAGGGACACAGGTGGCCCAAATTGCAGTATACATCTACTGTACATTAAAATGTATTTTGGTCTTAGCTTAAACATTTCTGAAATCTCAAGTTTATGTCTAGACTATTTTAATCAGCTAGATGTCATAATAAGCCATATGTTGGTCTTGATAGGTTACATACACCAGCCCTGCTCATAAAGTATCAAAAGGTGTTTTTAAAAAGGAGTCTGTGTTTGTTTTACCAGGAAAACGGTGCTTTTAGTCAATCGTATCAAACCCACTGGCAAAGCACACGGGCTCTGACGTAACTACTGGGAAAGCAGGAGGCTGGGGTGGCCGCGGCGCGGGAACAGAGGCGGCTCAGTCCGTGCCACAGCTCCACGTCAGGTGTGCACTGGCCAGGAGCCGTCCCCTGCCGCCGCTCCTCCCGCTCGGGGAGAGCCCCTCGCCCCAGCAGCATCCGCGGGGACGGTCGCCTGTGCGCTCTGCTACCTGCTTCTCAGTGCTGCGTTTTACTGGGCTGAAGCAGACGGCTATTGCTGCTGGAAGCCTCTATACAAGAGTGAAAGACTTGGCTTCTCTGTCTCTTTGGTGCCCTTCACCCCTCGATCGCTCAGGCCTTAGCTGGAGAGGAGAGGGCTTGGTGGGGGAGAGCAGCCGGGGCAGATTCTTTCCATCACACCAGAAAAAGAGGGCTTTCACCAATAAAGCTCTGCCTCTACCAAATTTAATTAATTAGCATAGCAGCACAAAATTAATCATTCCTTTACTTTGCTAGCATAAAATAGAAAAAATCAGAACCTCTTTCCCGAGCTATGTTAATAGACAAGCCAAAATGTCCAGTTTGGGAAATGACCCGTGACGGGTGAGCCCTGGGTCCCAGCTGGGAGGCTGCCTCGTGCCAGTAGGACGGTCCCCCACCACGTAGGCGCAATGGGAAACCTCTGTTTGCTCTGAGCCGCAGAGGGCCTATGGCACACAGACACGTAGCTTGGATGGCATCCAGCAGCGAGCAAGGATATACATGAAGACAAATTCATCACACTGTCGTACAAGATTATTTCCTTATGCAAAGCTGGCTCCCTTCTGTACGCAGAATTTCCCCCACCTCTGCCCCAGCTCCTTCCCCTTCTGCTTCCAGCCACTGCCACAGGGAGGACTTGCAGCCCCTCCAAGGGCACCCTGACACCAGAAAGACTCAGCTACATCTGGCCCTGCTTCCCTGTGGCTGTCCCTCTCATCCCGTCCTCCTCATAGTCCCGGTTAAGAACACTTTTTACCTGAAAAGTCACATGTTCCCTAGAAGCAATACGTGCATGTGGTCCAGGGGAGGAAATCCCAGGAGTCTTGCAGCCAGGCACTTGCCTCTGGAAGTTCCCAAGGGGCTCCAGGTACATATAGAAGAGCTTCAAGAGTATTTTAATTACAGACTTCCCTTGGGGGGTGGGGAGGGGCAAACTATTTGCCCTGTGCACAGGGATTGCCAGGGCAACATCTGAATTGTGACTAAAGGTAGAGTATGTTTTTGATTACCCCACCGGCAGTCCATGGGCTTTAGATAAGCAATTTGGGATACTAGCTAGAGTAACAAGCTAAATGTACCTGCTAGCCCACAATTATTTGGATCCTGGATAATTTAACCAGTCATTTCCTACACACACTTATTCTTCCTCCTTTCAGCAAGCTTCTAAGGCAGAGCTCTAAAGAAAAGCTGTCAAGATCTCATTCTGCAAAGAACGTGTACTGCCTCTATGAAGAGTGCAAAAAACATTTCAAGGGGTGAAACCGTGAAGAAGCAGAGCTTGTTCATGATATCAGGTAAGAATATGGGCTTTTTTTAAAATATACTTTACTGTCACTGTCTTCACCACAAAACATAAATCCTTACATGATTCTTTTTTTCAGGATCCCCCTGTTTGCCAGCAGTAAACATCTGAGAGCTGTTTTTATTTCCACAGCAGTTTATTGCTGTGCAAATACCATAATTTTCAGTCTCTACAAACAGAGAGATCCTCATCCACCCAGTTTGTTACTATACTTGCTGGGCAGAGGTATGTAGTAAAAGTCATGATTTCCCTGGATGCCTAAAGTGGAATTACAGTTTTAACTGTTTCCCAACATACGCAGGGTTAGGGCTACTCTCCTTAAAGCTGGCTAGTCAATTTGAACTTCAGTCTGAAAAATCTGCCGTGCTCTCTCCCTCCCAGGTTGATCATCCGAAGACAGCAGAGGAAGGAATAGCTGCGCAGTTACTAAGAGCTACATCCTCAGCCAACATAAACTGATATGCCTTCACTGAAGGTGCTATGCTGAATATACACACCATCTGGATGGCCTTGGTCCCAAAATAACAATTAATCTATGTTCATGAGCCACAACTAGTCATTTCTCTGTAAAGACTATCTCCTCGTTTCCCTTTCTTGACTCCCATTTTAAGTCGCACAAATCCGTTGCCTGGTATCACAGCATACCCTGGCCCAGCACCTTCCCTAATGTCTGTGCTTGCTTGGCCATGAAGAATGAGAGTTCGCACTTACGAGCTTCCTCTGCACGTAAGACGGGAGACAGGGGTAACAATCCAGCTAGATTTAGGTGGCTTATCAGGCTATTATCAGTAAAGATGGGTCAGTTCCTGTAACAGATAGCACACAAGGAAATGCCGTAATTCTGTAATCCTGGATAATTTTGATTTCCTAATCTGGGTGACCAGGTACCAAGAAAAGAAAATAGGAGGCGACTAGGAATCAGTTGGAAAGAGAAAGCAGTATCAACTGAATCAGTCTTCTCAGATGCGTTGGTTCAGCTGGGCTGGCGACATACAATTCTCTATAGAAGCAAATGGTGATGTGAGATTTAGAGTAAGGAAAGGGATATTTATCAAAAAGGTGCAATTTTATCCATAAATGGAGGGCAAATTCTGTTGTTGTTTCAGTGCGTACAACGAGTTATGCAGTCACTAGGGCTGTGCGTGAGTTTTCAGCCCATTCTAACTGCCAGTGCTCGTTCTTGCTTAAATGGTTCACTGTGGCACTGAGGTGAAGACAGGTCCAGGTGGGATCAAATCCACTTAATTAAGGCTCCTCAGATGCTTAATGCAACAATCCTAACTCAAAGCTAAGTTCATTATATAGTCAGTATAGGAATTAAGTTCAAAGGTTCAAAGACCCCCAAAGGGTGAATCCTGGCAATATCTATAATGGGGGGCGAGGAAGAGCTGCCAGGTCCCAGGTCCAGATTCATATCTCAGCCACAACCTTTTCCTTCTGTGGGAAGAAAATTCAGATATGTAGACTGGAAGAAAGGGGAAAACCATCTACCTGAAGGGAAAACCAGGGCTGTGAAGCATCTGTTGTATCTGCCTAAATTCTACTCTATGGGGAAATCAGACCTGCGGAAGACCTGGGTCCCACCATTAATTCATCCACCTTTCCTGTCACTTAAATGTAGCACTTGGCTTCCAGGTAAAGGGAGCTGGGCACATCATCACCTTGAAGATCAAACTGGTATCATTACCTGCTCATCACCACCATCGTGCACCTTCCCAAGCAAAGGACACCTCTCAGGATACAGTCCTACGATTATGAGGCTTCTTCATCTAAACATTTTAATGCACTTTCTTGACAAAAAGCACTTTCATAAATAAGACACATTCCATGTATCATTGAAATGCTCTAAATGTATTTTTCTCAGATCAAATCCTTCTGTAAAGTATTCCCATTTTAATCTACTTCTCATTAAAAGTTTTTCTAAAAGTAGCTTTGCTTTCATTTTTTAAGGGTCTTTTGAGATTTCCTTTTTTAAACTTCCAGCAAAGATGATATTTTTAACAAGCTGTAATTATAAAACACAATACCTGATAGCTTCCCAGACAGATGGATCACAAGAGAGTGTAATTGGAGGTGGATAGGAAATTACACCCCTACCATTCACAGATGCCTCTGTTCCTTATACAGAGACAAGTCTTCTGATCCTTGAGAGCTCTTTAATCCAACAAGCACACAGGGAAGAAAATATCCTGCTTACTTCTATGCTGAAAGTTGTTGACTACGACTCTCTCAATCAACGCATCCCATTTCAATTAGGTTTTAGATGGTGGATTTGTCAAATCACTGCCTGTTAGAACAAAGTTGCTATTAGAACAAGTTGCTAAATAGTGTGATGCATTTTCCATTATTTATCCAGTTCTGACTTAAAGTCTCTATCTTTCTAAAATATGTGCTGCACTTTCACCATAAATTGTTACGGTGGGAGCAGTTTTCACAGTAAAAAAATCTATGGCCTGTGCAATTCTAGTCAAAATAGGAGTAAATATTACAGAAAAAAGCCTCAGCTCCTTCCTCAGAAGCAACTTGGGAACATGAACAGCATCCATTTTGCAGTAGGTTTTATGCTCTTAAGTATCAAGGAAGGACACAAAGCTGCTAAGTCCCTCAGGCATTTCTGAACATGTCTAAGTCACAGCTTCCCCAGTGGTATTCTCTAGCATTTCGGGATAATTCCTTGCCTCGGAAACAACCTGTTAAATTATTTGATTAAAGGATCATCTCTACACACACACTCCAGAGCCCTGCAGCCCAGCAGCAGGTGGGAGAGCCCCAATAACCCCATCAGAGCCTTGAGTCCCTGCCCAGCCCCCAGGGCTGTCCCAGGAGAGCCCCAGCCCCGTGGGATAAGGGGACACCCGTCCGCATGGCCAGCAGAGAGTCTCTGCAGGGCTGGGGTGCCGCTGGGGCTCGAGGATCATTACTGGATGCAGGGGAAGAGCATCCCAGGATGGTGCAAGACCTATTATTGGATGTCTAGGGAAAGGACCAAAGGTGGGGAAAGGGGAGCATCAAGGTGGATTGGGGAAGAACAACTATGGGGAAAATAGGTTGATAAGGAAATAAGAGAGGATAGTCATGGATGAACAAGATGCTGGTCCATATGCTTTTCTGTCCATGCCCTGCACCTGGCCAGCTCAGTCTGTCCTGTCCTGTGTATGTGTGTGCAGAGGTCTAAACACAGCAAATCGAGCGGGACCTTGGGTCACAGGGCCATGTGTCTGCAGTACCAGCAACCAGAGAGACCGGAGCACATGCTTATTTTGTGGGTACGTATGTCAGCGTATGATCGCTAGTGAACACCAGGCAAGATTAGCCACAGAACAGGACGAGTGGCTTGGGAGTCAGGTATCAAAGTGGCCTTAAGTCTGGGCCAGATGTTGGGGAGACCAGAAGGACTGTGAGCCAGCTATTGGAGGAGGGGAGGGGTTAGGAGACCCCAGAGACTGTGCGGACTAAAGGTAAACCAAGAGACTTAATTGCATGTGTGAGAGGCAACTGGAGATAAGAGGATCCAGGGGGCAGCTACTGAAGAGACTCAGTGTCCAAGACCTGCTACTAGAGAAATCCACGTTGTATATATGCATATGTTTCCCACCAACCGATCTTCGTCCTGAACTGCCAGAGAGAGAAACAGGATTAGGCTGTTAATGCCTTATGTGTTTGCTCGAGTCTGTTATTTGCGTGGTCAGCCATGGAAACCCTGCATAAACCATGTGGTGTGCATACGTGCCTTTTGGGCCTGTGTGCTCAGCTCCACTACTGGCTGGGCCTGGGGACACGTGCTGCAGCAGCCTCACCTCTCTTGGGCTACCAGATTTGGCAACTTCTTGCGGATAATTTCAGGTAAAGTTTGAAATTAAGTGTTCATTATTCTTATATGAATTGTCAAACATCGGGGGGAATTAAAACACGAGCTGTGATGACTGTAAGTATAGGAAATATAGGGAAAGTAAACAGCAATGCTAGTTCCTTACAAATATAGCCACAATATCTCCACTCCCTGCACAGTCCTGAGCTCTTCTCACAGTGAAAGAGATAGACATGGCATGGGAAATGTTGAAGCCAAAAAGCCGTGGAGGGGACATCCTGGGAGGTCTGAAGGCTGTCAGTTCTGTTAGCGCAGAGGACAATTAGATCGATGTAAGGCATATTTGTAAAAGCGCTCTGACCAAGGAGATCAGCCTTCCAAGGGTCTGGCACACTCCCAAGTCTCTGATACCCAGTGACCCAGAACAGAAGCAATCAGGGAGGCATGCAGCACAGCTGGCAAATAAGAAATGTGTACAGAAAAAAACATCCAAACCCAGAGCAGATCCAGTGATGGTGTTTATCCTAATCTCTCTCTTCACCAACAGCAAACACGCTCAGGCAGAAGCGTTTATAAAAATATCATTCACTAAATTAGAAGACAAGGGGGACGAGGAGGAACAGGGGGTGTATTGACAACGTTAGTATGAAAGACAGACACGTACAGCTCTGCCAACTCCAATCAGGAATCAGGCCAGACAGTCTTTACTTGTTGGGTTGGTTGGCTGGTTGGCTTGTTTGTTTGTCTTATAATAATACCTTTTGGGTTTTGAGCCTTGAAATTTTTCTTCAACAAACTTTTCTTCAACAAACTTAAAGCACGGCTTGGAAATATTACCTTCTTCTACTATAAAATGAAACATGAGATTCTTCTGTACTTGCAGGAAATGGTGCTTTAAGAAAATAATCAGCATCAGGATCCACACAAAAAATCATTGAACCACCACTTTTCCAAGCCGTTTAGTGACTGCAAGTGAGTTGACATGCGTACAGGGCAGGTGAAGAAATTTCCCCTCCCCATCCTTTCCTTTGGCCAAAAAAGTCCTAATTGTTCAGCTATGAGGGCAGACTTCGCTTTCTTAGCTGTTGAACAGGCAGGGTATGAAGAGAGCATAAAGGTCCAGCTTCTGTCTTCACCAGCTTTGCTGCGAGTCATATACTTGGCAGACCACAAAGGTGTTGCCCTTAGAGTCGATTTGCTGTTACTATAACCCGGAATAGGCCATGAAGCGCCTCAGACAAAATATCAGTATCCCTCTATTTCAAGGAGTGGGTGTAAACACTGAAAGAATAAAACAGATCTGACCTCCAAAGAGGCAGACAAAATTAAAAGAAAATGAAAAGAATGCTATTTATGACTGGAAAAAAAAAAAGATTTGGAGCAAGCAAAAGACAGAGAACTATATAATTCTGTCTCTTCCAGTGTTTTGAAACAGCAACAAAAACAATCATAACATCAATATTTAAAATGCAGCACATGCCCCAAATGTTTTTACAGCGGCTGTTCGCAAGCAGGGTTAAGCTCTGTTGCAGAGTAGCCAGATTTATTACTTTAGTCAGTTACCCACAAAACGAGATGTGTTTACCCAAAAGATCAAGAATTATAGGCTATCAGTCACGTTCAGAAAAAAAAAAAAAAAAACAGCCTGACCAAACATATTGAAAGCTTGGCTGTTTACTAGTAACCTATTCACTCATTAGCCTTTTCACACATAATAATTGATCTACCTTTTCATTGGCATTTTAGGAGTTTCCTGCCTCTCCAGTTCGCCTGAGCTGAGTTCCTGGTGTTTGCTCAGATGTGTACACACTCACCACTGGGTTTGGCACTGGAGAGGAGGGAAGCTGCTGGACCAGAAGCCCACCAAGGCCATGGGTCACCAGGACACAGTCTGCAGCCACTCACCGTGGTGAACTACTCGCCGTGGAGCCATCAGCTGTGCCTTAAACACAGGTAGGTGATGCCTTTCCAAGGCAAGACCAGCTTTTCCTTTGCGTGTGTCCACAGCCTATTTCAAGAATTAATGCTGGTCCTGTCGTAGTGAGGCAGACCCCCCCCCTCCCGCTCTATTTGCCAGGTGCATCCTTGCCTATCAAGACTTCCAACACATTGGGTAACTCCTCCTTGAAGGAAGAACATGTTTTTGTCCATGTGTCGTCAGCCCCCGCTAGCGACCGGCAAATATCGCTCATCGAGTCAAACAACTGAAGAGTCTCTTTGGTTTGACGTAACGGAAGCAACTGGAAAAGTACTGGAAAGGACCACCGCCAACAAGCACTCGAAGCGGCAACCGAACATGCAGCTGTCCGGCAGGGCAGAGCAATATCCATGGACTTGCCAGTCTGTTGCAATTGTTCAATCCTTCCTCACCAGGGATGTTGAGTTTACTGTGGTACAGTGAACTCAGTAAATCACAGCTACACCAAGTTGGCCTTAAATTCCAACTCCTGTGAAACTACTTTTTAATTTTCAGATGGGTTAAAAGGAAAGCACTGATCTTGCACTTTCCTATTTGCAGCCATGCTGAAGCAAATTTTTTTTTTTGAATGCTGAACTAAAAAATCCTTCATTTAATACAGAAAAATTAAAACAGATGCTGGAAGGTTTCAAATGTTTCACCTGAAATGGCAAACACACACATTAGATTAAAAACTTGGATACCATACCTCAACTAATTTAGGTCATTATAAATAAATAATTGCTGGATTTAAACCTAGGAAGCCATTCAACAAGGTTGAATAATTGCAAAATAAGGCATGTAAGAGGAGATAGGAACACAGATTCTACTTCAGTCACTTATCTGTATCAACATACTTGAGACAGAAACGATTACTTGAGGAAGCAGTAACAGCACATAAATCCTTCATCTCTAATGCCTCCGGTGCAGCCTAAGTCGGTAAGCAACAACCACCAAGCTCAGCATTACTCTGTGGGGCCCATGGGCAACCGGCAAGCCATAAGGTGCCAGAAGGTGGTCCATGAATTGCACACTGCAGGAAAATAATTAAGAAAGTAAACCAAAACACACGCACAGACCATCCTACGCAGTTGGCAGGCGTTTATTCCAGCATCTGCCCACAAGCACAGTTAGCTGCCTGGCTGCCTGTGCTCAGATCAAAAAGGCTTGTTGACCCTTTGATTTTAAAAGATTGAGAAATGCTCATTTAGCTTCAGTGAAAGAGGGCAGAGCTGTCGCTTCAGCTCCCGAAGCCTGCTCCTTCCCCCCTGCCACGAGGAAAGGGCCACCTCTTCCTCCTTGTCTTTCTATCAGACCCAGACTGCCAGCAGGATTTTCCCAGGCTGGCAGCAGAAATAAGGTCAAGATGCAGTACCTGAGTCAAATTTCCCCAAAACTCTTCTCCACCCTGCTGGTGGTCATAGGGTCATGAACTGGACCCCACACAGCTCTGGGGACAGTGGTGCCCGTCCACAGTCACCATCCTGCCAAAAACACCCTTCACCGGTGTTGACCCGCTTGTTCCAGCAGAAACGCTGTGGCACTCCCAGGTGCACAGAGCGCAGCTGGACGACAGCTGGAGACGAACCAGGGAGATGGCGCAAGGCTGATGGTGAAATAAAGGGTGAAAGGACCACATGATTTATATAGTTGGCATCTTGACATTCCCAAACAAAAACACATATTAAGAAATAACATTGAATAATATTTTAAAATATTACAAAACCCATGGGTTTTTGAATTAACAGTAAGTTCTGCAGAAGTATTTATTTCATTAGAAGGCTTCTAAAACATGGACGTGATCTGCTGCAAATTATTGGGTATGTGTGTTTGGCTGATTGATATATTTTACTAGCGAATTAGATTTTTCTGCTTCAAGATGTCTTTGAGGCTGCAGTTAGGGGTATGACAATGTCGTTCCTCCCCAGTAAAGAAGCTGGCATTTTATAATTGCTCAGATGGAAGAAAAGTAGCTCAGAAATTCTTTTAAAACACCCCTTTATTTAAAGAAAAGGTGTGGGTTTTTTTTTTTTTCCGTCATACTTGTGCGTGCTGAACCAGGACCGGTAAGCTCTATGTGTCTCTTTGTTTGGGGGTAACATCCAAAATTACCTGACCGTTTTTCTAAGAGCCAAGAAATCAGCTAGTAATCCTGTGGGGTTGTGTGGCCAAAGGTACATAAACTCACTTCACATGGGACCCACAGTAGATCAGATTGCATTGGGTGGAACGAAATAAAAAAATCCCAGAAGTCTAGTTTACTTGGAAATGTACCAAACCTGTCTCACTATACCAACCTGGCACATCATATGTAAGAAAGTGACTATTTCCTACTACAGTATATGGGGTGTTTTATAGAAGTCAAAAAATGAGAATGGCCTTAGTTTGACATCGTAAACACAGTATACTGTAATGTCATTGAGAGACTACTCATTAACCTACTTGTCCTGAGATTAAATACTGAAATTGAGTGCACAGACCTACCTACAGTTTCTGTCTGAGCACAGTCATGCCAGAAAAATCTCATTACCATACAACTTGGAAATAATTACAATAGTTATGTAATAGTAGAAACCACTTCTGCTTAATTCACTGGCATTATTTACATCTGCCCAAAGAGCCTGCAGTGCTGGAAAGCTCCTGTTTGAAAACGGCACCTTCTTATTCAGTAAATCTTCTCCCTGTCTACATCTGCAGCAGTGGGAGCCCTCCTCCCTGCAGCAGTGCACACCGCCCCTCCAGTGGGAGCCGACGATCTACCAGACAGCAGGTCAAAAAGAGGTCCACAACAAGGCTGCTCTTCAGCTTGGATTTGCATACCTGACATCGTCCAACTTTTCTTTACTTTTTTTCCTCTATTCAAGACCAGACTAGTGATATCAACTTTGTAGGTAAAAGGTTTGCAAAGGATTAACGGGTGTCTTTACACAGCCTATGCGATTTTAGCTACCGGTGATAATGAATAGCAACCATCTGCTGTATCTAGAGTATATCTAGAGGCGTGGCAACACGGTAAGAGAACATCTTTTGATAAGTGTGTACTTTCTGTCATATCGTTGAAGCCCATGAGCCCAAAGTCACCAATTTCAATTGTTAGAGTTACTTCGTTCTTGATATATTAATATATTTAGCAAGATTCGATTATCTTTCCTGACAGGTTGCATCATGTATTGAGGCTAGAGCATCATTCCTGCTCAACTATAAGTTATCTTCCGTATAACTTAGAGATCACCAACAGCCTGGAGCAAGGGATTGTTTCACTTTCAAGAATAAGGAATAATGATAATTAAAAGGTGTTGAAGACAAAAAGCTAATATGATTTTATGCAAATCAATTTTTTATGTAAAACAGTATTTCTTAGAATAGACCATTTTCTCAGAGATTAGCTTATGAACTCCAGAAGTACAGGTGCCTGTAAGAAAGCAGTAAGAAAGCAGCATGCCCAGCCAATTTCCTAAGCAGCACAGGTCCCAAACCTAGTTAATTTTTGCCCGTAGCTCCTGCACACCTAGCTTTCAAAATAACTTTCTGTAGCAGCATCTAAGTGAGGGCAAATCCATCATACCTGCAAGAGATTTGCTTCAACAGATAATGGTTAACAGGTCTATGCAAGCAAGGTGGCCTTATTTGCAAAAATGACTCAGGCAATGAAGAGTCTGAATTCTGCTTGGGGTATGTGATCCTAAAATCTGAAGGTATTTCTGAAAATGGGAGTCAGACATGAAGATTACACACTCTTTTTTGCCTTGTACGGCTATTAACATGCAGCAATTAACTCAGTCGCGTTCTCATTGCTGCCGACTGTCCACAGCGAGTATTATTGGGTCTAACAGTTTGCTCTTGTTACTGCATTCTTAACTGTACCAGATGTCAGCTCCTTCATTCCAGAGGAGCTGAAAGCTGCTTCCATGAGGGAGAAAGTCCACAGCTCTTTTTAACCTCTTCACCTCTGTCTTGGCTGTTTTCCTTCTCTTGACAGGAAAGGACAGAGCATTGATGAGAAGCTCATCTTCACCCAGAACAAGGTTATTCAAGTTATCTGCTTATCATTAGGTGTCACTGAGCTGCTCCTAATTATTTATTCCCACTTCCTAGGCAGGTGTGTGGCACATTTCCATAGACCCTTAATAGGAATCAGATTGCCAGCTTCAAACCCAAATTCTTCATCTGCACCGCAGCATGACTGTGAAGTGTTACTGAGCAAGGGCGGAGTAAACAGCTATGTAAAAACAGACCGCACGATCACAGCTGGAAGAAGTATGTGGGTCTCACTTAATAAAACTTGATAGAAAATATTTGTAGCTACACAAAAATATCGGCAAAGCTGGCAATATGATACACTTTTTATGTAACCATCATGATTCTTTCACTAGAATGGGCACGTACCACACTTAGAAGCTTGATTATCAGTGGAGACTTGATTTGCAGAGCATGCATGAGTGCACATGCAGAGCACCTGCTGGTAACACACAACTGAGAAGAGCACGGTTCAGCAAGGAGACTCATTGCATGCAAAGTCAGTCTGTGCACATTTCCAGGTGGAAATTCAGAGTAGCACATGCCCAGATAAAGAGATGGTCTCGTCTATACATAAAGGGAATACAAAAGATATGCATGAACAAGGATAGACTAGTCAGGACCCTAATGTGACCTTCTTGGAGTTGCCAGAGGCTATATTCATCTGACTAACTGGGTCTGTCTGCATCTGAACAAGGAACCTCAGCCTCTTTTATAGTCAGAGGACCTCAGAGCACAAACATTTCATCCTCAAGTAGATACTTATACGTGGTCCCCTGGACATCACATATCTCACTAAGAGGCATGGAGATGATAAGGTCCAACATCTGCAGCAGAAGCCAGTTGAGATGAATCATGCTGTAGGTGTCTTGAGTGATACAGGAGAGTCCTTTCCAGGCGGTTCATTTCTCTAGGCAAAATCCAGCTTGTGAAGCCTCATTAAATAGCTTGCCATGGCTGACAGCCAGCAACCTGCACGTCTCAGACCTGAGGCATGGCACCCTCAGTCTTGGTGGTACAGGTACTGCCACAGCTGGTCTAGGAGTGGTCTGGTGCTCCCTGGGTGGTGGTTCCCAGCAGCACTTCCGCTGCGAAACCCCATCTCTGGAGTGAGGAAAAGTGCCCTCCAGCACACGGACCCAGCTAGGCCATGATGTCTGGAGCCCTGCTGCACTTGGAGGCAGTAGGATGCTCCCCCTCGGTGCCCGTGCCAGGAGCAGCGTTCTCTCTCTCACACAGCGATAGGCTCAATAAGGGTAGCATAGTCCAAAACTGAGACTCACCACAGCTATAAAAAAAGTGGCCTGTTCCTCATGTCAGTATAGACCCAGTACTAATCTTTCCCTTCTTCAGCAAATCTAATAGGGATCCAGGGTGCCGGGCTGCTGCTGCCGTCCAGTTATCCCTCCTTTCACTTGAGATCCTTAGAGAAATGGTGACACACCATCTCCATGCACTGTCAATGCCTGGATGCACAGGCTCCATCAAAAGCCTCAGCATACAGCTCCTCCCGGAAACACCTTAGCCAAGGTGCTTGCTAAATACTTATCCTACTTGGCCCACACTCGGTAAAGTTTCATGAGGAACTGTAGGGTATGATCTATCTGTGTAGCACAGTGCACATCTAAATGCCCTAAAAACCTCATTTTGACAGAGAAGTAAGAGAATGCCTTTCCTTATGTCAAATATTGCATAGTCTGACTAAAAATCTAAAGTTAGATGTTAAAATAAATTGGCCTGACTTTTACTGCCACTACTACTTCATGCTGATTTGATCAAAAAAGAAAAAAAAAACTTTAAAACATCAAAAAACTGCACAACTCTGGAACAACAAAACAGATCAGTGGGGAAGACACAAAAAAAAGGTACAAACTGACAGTATCGGAATTTCTTTCTTTTAGTAGATAAACGTCTGTGATTATCACAAAAGGGGTAGAGCCAGCAGTTTTACTGAAGAGCCCTCGACTGAAGGGTCCTCACTCTCTCCCTAGGTTTGCTCAAATTGAATGACTGCAAGGCCAGCTCATCTGCTTGCTTTGCCAGCAGGGCACCAAGGGATAGCTGAGAAACCATGGTCTCAATTATCGATGGGGAGAGGGAGAGCTATGCCTGGATACTGGTGATGTTTCTAATGCTGCAGTTTGAATGCATGCCAATGACAGGCATATCTTTATCTCACTGGAGCAAACAAAATCATTCAGTACAACAACTGAAATCTCAGAGCTTTCTCAGATAAATGAGTCCTTAAATCAACTTAAACACCACTAAGGCTACTCTTGTCGGTCCAGACGCCCAGGTCCTAGATGTCTTCAGGTTAAACAGGTACTTCAGGGCAAGCTGCATCTTAATCATCCACTTAAATGAAAAAGAAAACAAAATGAAACTGGTAAGAACATGTTAAAGATGCTCCATTTTGGTTACTATTTCAGTCCACAGCACAGAGTTCAATATCTGCTGCTGTATTCTCTGGATTGACCTCCAGTCAAGGTGTTTTAGTTAACTCTTAGTGGTAGCTAGCATGTTTTAATGCAGTGAGTTGCATATTGAAAACTGAATGTAAAGTGGAAGTTCTGCAATGCTACTAAAGCTTATTCAAAAAGAGACTCACACACATGCACTAAAACAGAGACCACTGGGCAAAGCAGGGTGGTATGAGGGAGCAACTTTGAGATCAGGGGCTTAGTAAAGGGGCTGGGGTCCAGCGTTGCTGGCAGACCTCATTGGCAAGCTTGCCTGAATTCTCCAGTTCTCAAGAAGGTGCCTGAACTATTGCCTCAGAAAAAGTCTCCTATTCCACGAATTTCATTTCCATTTAAACATTGTGTCTTTTCAAATCTCCACTTTCTTTCTTTCCAGCTCACCAGCACTGCCTAGCTGCTTGCAATAGATTGCTCTTCATTGGCTCACAGTCTGCTCACGTTCATGATTTTTCTACCTAGTTTCAGCTTCCCCCGTGCTGCACTCTCCCCCACTCACTAGGATGAAGAAAATCAACATTTGGGTCCCCTTTAACGTCTTCCTCACACATAGCCATTCCCCCTTCACAACAGTCTTGAAAAAAAAAAACAAAATTCAGAAGCAGTTTTCAACCCTTCCATGTTCTGATCTCCAGGAGATCAATACTTTCGAGTGACCATTTATCTATCTTGAGGTAACCCCCTTGAGAGTTTTCAGACTTCACTTAATTTATTTGGCAGATCAAAGACAATCGGTGATGGGCACTCAGCTTATTAACTGATGTGGAAAATCTTGGCCCAGAGGTAGCAAAGCTTTTTATGATCAATTTGAACAAAATTACCCTTGCTGCAAAACTAAAACGTTCAAAACTATGCCCATTGGAATAAAAAAATCCTATTTTGTCATCTGCTATATATGATGAGTTAGAAAGGTTTCATTCTTCCCTTATAAATCACACTTTGGGAACAGAAGGGATTCAGGAAGGAAAAGACTACAAGACAGATTATGACAATCATCAAGCTCCACAAGTGATGAGGTACCCACTTGCCAGAAAGTTTCTTCTCCTCTGACAAGTGTCCCCTACAGACCGTTTGGTTTCAGTATACTAGATCCCTTCAGAAATCACCCTCTTCTGTAAAACATCTGACACTCAGGAAACTCATCTCTTTGCCCATCCATTGCTGCCTCGTGCTCCTCAGGGAAGGGAGTGCCACCAGTTGGTGGTGGACACATCTCAGAGCAGGCAGCGATGGAGGCTTGCTCGGTGGCAGCCATGGGCTGTGACCAAGAGGGATTCCCGGCTCATTGCAGCACCCCAGCATGGAGTTTCACATGCTACATCCTGCGGGAGCCCTCAGCTACCCTTCCCTCATCCCGCTGGTTTAGTGTACCTTTTCCCATTACCTCTTCATTTCAGCCAGGCCCAACTCTCTCCTGCCTTTCGCCTCTTTTCCTTTTCTCTGCCTTTATGTAAGTGTCTTTCCAAAACCCCTGTGTGTCACAGCAGCTCATTCCTCAGTGTGCACACACCCACCTTCTCCACCACAAGTCTGACTCCTGCTGCATCCTGCTTCCCCAGGCTCTTGCAGTCCATGACAAAATGCTGAGTACAGCTGGATTTTCAAAAGCAATGATAAATTGAGCTGAGAAATGGCATGACCTAGCAGCAGTTTCAAGCATTTATAATGCAACACAACAAGGAAATTAATGAGGCCTGAAAAGAAAAAAAAATCCTCTCTGTATCAAGCTCCCAATAATTCTCTGGGGATAGGTCCTGGCTTTTTTTGACATGCTGAACAACAGAGCTGGAGAAAAGTGTGAGCAGTCATCTCGGGGCACATAAGAGGCAGTTATGATCTGGAGTCGTGAAGACTTTATCCAGAGGAACAAATAAAGTCATGAATCAAAGTTAAAGGTGGCAAAAGGGCTATTACACATGAAATAAGCAACCATGTCTTTAATGAGACTGTAACCCTAGATTTATATTCTCATCTCCACACTCAGGACTTCAGGTGCGTAACTCCCCATTAGCACTAATGGGACGTGCACAATTAAAGCCCCACAAACCAAGATGAGAATGTTGCTATTAAAACTAGAGATGAGCAAGCTTCAGAGAGGTTTGCCCATTTAGCTCAGCAGAGCACTCCAAAACGGAGCTGCTCATTTGTAGCTGGATTTGACCGCTATGTAGGGTTGCCGTTTATGAGCACTTGCTATGAATTCTCTGGAAGATGGATACGAGCATGTGGATAGTCTGTCTTTCTGGGATCAGATGTTACCCCTGCCCCTGCATTTTCCGGGATGACAGCTCTTCTCTGCAGGCTCATACTCTATAGCCACATGCAGTAAATCTCTTCACTTCCATCCGTGCCACCTCTCACTTTTAGACTGAGGAGGAGGCAGACTTCCCACCCCCAAACACACTGAAACCTCTCACCTCCTCTCTATTTTCTGGCATATTGCGTGGAATGAAGCACAGACTGAGCAGACTGGCTCAGCTTGTCAACACCGCAGATTTTTCTGCAATGATTTCTGGCTGAAGCCTTTCTATACCATACACAACAGAGCAGCACAAAAATACTCAAGCCAGGTAGGATGCCAAAGCAGTCTAGTGAGATTAGGACAGAGCTGAGGTGAGTTAACCCAGTCAAAGCTTCATCCTACTGAACTTTCTCTTGCCCCCAAGCTAGCACAGGGTTGGCCCATGCCCTAACAGGGTAGGATTTATCTCTGCTGCTCCTATCCCTGAAAAAAAAAAAATCTAGGGACTGAAAAACAAAGTGAAATAGCATTGGAGATCCTCCAGTTTTACATGGGGACAAAAAAATGTCTATTCTGTACAAAATAGAGGACAAAATATCTCAAGACTTTAGATCAGTAGACGTCTCACCTGCATTTAGGAGTGCAGCATATGCAAGAGTGACCACATGCTAGATGAAACCCTGGTATGCTACTTGTTTAGCTGCTATTTAATAGTGGCACCATGAATAACCACCAATTAAAAGGGCAGTAGTTTATATTATTACATTTTTTCAGCAAGTAATGTAGACAATATTTTTGGAATTGCTGTCTTGTCAATGAATAGTAAAAGCTATTCAAATCTTTATAATGCCACAGCAAATCACAGTGGTGATGGAATTAAGTGCAGAGGCTGGAAGCAGAACTACAATGATAAAACTTTAAACACCAATATGACTTTAGATATTATATCATGCTCTCCCAAGAGTTGTAATTCTTCAGAAATATGAACTATTCAGAGAAATGGAATTGAACCTTTCATCATTTTTTCTACAGTATTAAAAATGTAATTTTACATTAAACATTGTAATGTTTATATTCTTAGTACTCACAGATTTTAACGGTACAAAATTCTGACATCATCGCTGAAAAGTCCATGTTCACACGGAATTCAACAGAGTTTTACCATCAGTTTTAGTGGCACTAGGATTAAGCGCAGAAGTCTTAAATCTGATAGACATTAAAGATGGAGAAAATTCACTGGTTAATCTAATTTAGCTAGCGTAAGAACATTGTCTACAAAGCCAAGGCTATTAATGGCAGCACAAGTAGCCGCACTCATGTGGAGGCTACTTAACATTTTCCATTGTAATACTCAGCTTCAGGATAACTTTGAACAATTCAGGCTGATGTTAGCTGTCTGACTAACGCGATCTTTTTTGGGAAGCTTTTGCTCAAGGGATTCAGCTATTTGTAAGATTGAGGTTACAGAAAAAAAAAAGAAAGACAGCAGGGAAACAAACTACAGTTTCACATGAAAAGCTCTGGTGCTTCCACAAAGTAAAACACGAGTTTGAATTTTCAGCGGAGTGATTATTACTAAGATAACCAAGCAGCAAGGAATGCTGAAAAAGACCACAAAATATGGGTGGAAAGGAAGAAAGAGGTGAGTTAGTTACAGAACTAAGAGACATAAGAAATTAAAAGCAGGAAGAGTTTAGGCAGGGCAACCTTGCCTGGCTGGTGGGGATACCAGGCAAGAGCGCTCACACCTACACTTTTTGGCCTCAGCACTGCTTTGCTGTTTGGCCAGTAGCTAAGAAACCTGTTAACACCCCTCTGCTGTCAGGTCCCTCCATATGGTAGCATTGTGCTACACCACTTTCTACTCCGCTAGCATTAGGAGGGGATAACTGTACGTCCAATAGAGCTCCCAGACACAGCCAGCATGGAAGTCGACACAGTTCCACAGGATAAAATCTGCTTTACTAAGGTTTGGAAGTCTGAGCCCTCAAAAGACAGGAAAAACTTGAATTGCCAGTGCAATCTTCATCCAGTTACTGAGCACACAACCTTTTAATGGCATAATCTTGTACTATTTTCTCCATGAGATGTAATAATCAGGCAATTATACTTAGAGTGATATCAAGGCCCTGCTGAGCATGGGCTGAATTGAGCCCTTTAAGCACTTTATGTGCATATGACAGACACTGTCTTAAGGGGCTTATACTCTAAAAATACAAAAGAGACAGAACTGATAATATACTCATCGTACTAGAGAACTGAAATGCAGGGATTAAATGATCTGCTCAGGCCCATGAAATGAATTTGCCATAGAGCACAAAGATATCTGGACCTCCTGATTCTGGGTTTAGAAACAGGATTCCCTTCTAGATGCATGTCTCGATTGCCAGGCAGCCGCAAAATATGAAGCAGTCGGTATGCTTTGTATCAAGAAAAAAAAATAAAAAAAGATTATTCACCCATTTCTACCAATATTACTACTTATGACACCCTAGTAACAGGAGTGGCCAATTCACAGCTCCTGTCTAGGTGTCAGCGATGGTGGGAAAATCAGTTTGTGGCAAGTAGGCCACAATATAAGGAGGAACTTTTCTCCAGGCTTGGAGGTTTCCTCCTTTGAGAATGCTCTGTCCATAGCTTAAGTCGTATTTCCCCTCCTTTAATAAGGAAAGCCCTCCTATTTTATGTAAGAGGAAAGCAAAATCAGTTGTCCCGAGAAAGGAAGCAGCAGCCGCCACCTATGAAGGGTATAAGAAGTTTCAGGTAAAAGCCAGACTAGAGCAGCTTCAGTCCTTTGTTTGAAGATAACTGAAAATGCCATAAATATAGTAAAGACGTTCCTTCTAATAATGTTGTGATCTAATGAAAATTCTTATGATTAAGAAAAATATTCACAGCAACAAACATTATAGGATTTGGCCCTTATACTAGTGTATGTAATTTGCAGATAGTCACAATCTTTGGGAACGTGTTATTGGTTTAGTTCTTGATTCAGAAGTCCTTTTTTCTTCTCATAAACCACCTTATTTCCCTTCTACAAAGATATATAAGATTAAAATATCTAGGTACCCTTCCCAAATAGAAAATTTTCTTTTCAGAGTCTTACGAAAAAATCAGTCAGTGACCAAGAGAGAGTTTTTCCATCTCTAAGTTGTTCGTTCTACTGCAGTCGCTCTTATTTACCCCATGATGGATTTTGACAATCCATGTGAACCTGCATCTGTACAGCTTTCACTGGCATTTGTCTGTTTTACACACACCCTGTAACATTCACAGTTGAAGATAATATCAGCATAAGTGAAGAGTTATTTTTAGCTTAGTTTCCTAAAAAAAAAAAAAAAAGGGGGGGGGGGGGGAGGCTTATGTGGTTTGCTGTCTCCTAACTCCACTCTAGATACTTTTAAACTCATTTGCCTAATTGAAGTAAATTTCAGAGATCAATAGGCTCAGATATTGAAATCATTCAACAGACCTACCTGCATGACCCCCAAGAGGGGCTGGGTGTATGCACACCTGAAAGCCATTTCTTTAGCTTGCCACTGGCTACTAGGCAGGTAGATATCTCCGGATTAGTACATTCAAAAGAGGGAAGATAAGAAACACCTAGAGGTTAAGAGCTGAAGGTAATGTGGCACTCATGTAGGAGTCATTGTAAAAAGCTATTTGTGGTTGAACTAAAGACCAAAAAGCCACAAGAAAGCAAGGCCATGAATGCTCGTGCTCACAAATATAACTGTAGAAAGTACTCTACAATAAATGACAAGCTACTATTTTTTTCTAATCAAAAGCCAAATAGTAGTAGAAACCTTAGAATATGACTTCAGGAGTCATGTTCAAATGATGAAATTAAATATGACCTTGTAGTCCATGCATAGGAGAAGTTAGCATCGTTGAAGCTCCTAACTGCTAACTCTTTTTGAAACTATTTTTTACAAAGCTAGAAAAATGTGCTTGCCTAGCTGACTACTGAGTTATGTTAAATGTCATAGCAATTAAGAGGACTGAATTTTTTGCTTAAGAATTTGGTATGGAAGTCACACATTTGGTCCAAAGCAGAAACTGCTGAAATGTTACCATCTACTGTAAGACAGACTAGCCTTGATCATCACATTGCTTACTTCTTGCCCTAAAATATATAAATTCATCATTAGATTTCACTTGCAGGCATATTTATTATCACAGCTTGAAACAGGCGAAACTACTGCCGCTGCTACATTCTGATCATGTAATATGTTTTGCTGCCTTCGATGCAATCTATAAACTAAAAATTAAGTTGACTAGTGTTAAAGAAGCCAAGTGAAAGATTTGGAAAGAAAGAAAGAAAGAAAGAAAGAAAGTGTTTTGCAACAGACTAAAACTACATAAAATACTTCAGTGATTTGTTTTCAAATGTCAGGATATGCTAACATTGGATGTGGGATGAGACTTCTGCATCTTTTAATCAGTTTTCAGCTTTGCAACCTGTTGGGAATGACTCTCACTCTGTCAGCTTTACTGAGACATAAAAGTTGAAATCATACACTGGATGAAGAAATAGCACACATTTTTTTCATACAAAACTAAACTGCATTGCTCAAATACAGGAAAAATTTTCAGTCAAAACTTGAAGCGCCGTAACATATTTAAGGAACACCACCCTCAATAAGGCTGACAGATTAATCCATCGATTGTTCAAAACAATGGAAATCCTCATCGCACACATTCTTTTCATCTTATAGTTTTTGTAGTCTTTAGTTGTGCTTCTGCTGGACAAATACAGTGATACCCTTCACTGTTTATTTTACTGACACCTTGATGCCTTTTAGTATCATTGTAAAACTGATCTGGCCGTTTTTCCACATATAAACGTTTGCTTTAATTGAAATACGGCATTAACTTTCCTCTCACTAAGGAGCCTCTTGCCAAAGTTGTTGTTTTTAGAGCCATCCTCTACAGCTCTGTACAATTTGCTACTGCGCAGCGTGTGACGAGTTGTGTCAACAGTAATCTGTTCTGTCAATTAAAAGATCAAAACATAAAATATAGGCCTAACTTTGCATAAGCCTCCTTCCAGTTGTTAAATTGGTATGAAATCCTTCTGAATCATTCACCTCTGGACTAGCACCAAGCACCACTAGCACCATTACTTTCTGAGCAGTGCCAAGGCATTCAGTCCCCTAACACCAGAAGATTAAGGGCATGAGAAAGCTTAACCCACGTTCCTGACAACCAATCTACCAAAATTTCCACCATTAATTTGGTGCTCTACTCACAAAATCTAAAGCACATCTTAAACTGTAGACAAGGCTTTCCAGAAGAATTCAAGGAAAAGTAAAGCACCTAATGCACAGACATCACTGGATTTAGAGCAGCATGTTCCTTTTACTTAAAAATTAACAACCTATGGCCAAAATCTGAAGATAAATTAAAAGCAAGTAAAAAAGCATAAAAGTAGTAAAAAAAAAAAAAAAAAAAAGTGGAAGAAAATGCACAGGCATGAAGAATCATGAGGGATATATCTTTCACCATAGGGCTGGCAAAGTGGATAAGTAGTAGTTCTGTAGAGAGCAATTCAGTTTCTCTTAGTGCACACATTGCACATATTTAGGCTGGCGATATTATTTGCCTCATCAGCTCCTAATGACTTTGTAACAGAGCACCAAGAGTTTTTGCAGTCCATTCACCCTCAAGTGACAACCATTAAGAAGAGTTTGCTTCTTAGAGATATCTCAGATGGTCATCAGTGATTTGCTGTCTCAGAGATTCCTTGGAAGGCAAAAATCAGGCAAGATCAATCAACAGGAAGGTTAACAAATGACTCTAGGCTCAGGAATTTACAAAGCATAAACAGCATAAACTTCAGGTGTTCCTTACAAGTATATTGGTTGATACTGCCAATCCCATGTGACATCTTTATTAATCCAGAACAGGACATCTGCAACAGCACTCAAGTCTTCTCCATTGTGCACTCTGCATGGTTGTTCACATCTGCACAAACAGTGCTATTTTTATTTGGCAGTATCTTACTCTGTTCAGTTCTGCACAGAAGTCCAGATTCTGACAGGATGCAGAAGAGTAGAGATTCAGGTTCTAAAAAGTTTGAGTATTTGGGGGGAATATTGTGTGGAAAAAGCACACGATATAAGCAGAATAACTGGGTAAAGCAGCTCAGGTTTCCTCCCGTTCCTATGAGGCCATTCAGCTGCAGAATACTTACAACTCCAGATAGAATTGGGTCCAACTTTGAAAACACCAAAAGGAGAACGGTATACTGCTTTCTATCTTGATTTAGAGATACAGGCATGCCAAGTACATTTAGATTACATAAAAAGCTCTTTCCCATTTGGTTTCATTTTCATTAAATATTGATGTTACGGATTAGAGTCTGTAACAACTGTCACAGTTAACCATAGCTGAAGAATTACAGACATTCCCTCAGTTCACCCAAGTGGATTGTCCAAAGCTTAGGGTCCTTTTCTATTCCCTGTCCTGAAGATAACCTCAGGGAAGTCAGTATAACTGGACACATTTCAGATTGTTCAAAAGGCTCAGAGATGAACTTATTCCACTCTGCCTAGAAGCACGCATGGTCCACTGCTGTGACTCCTCAGGGAGTGCTATCCTCTAACTATAGGAACAGTAACTTTCTAACCATTCTGAACTTTCTAACCATTGAAGTACCGTAAGTACTTCATTCACGCTACCCTAGTTGTGTAAAAATGGTAGTTTTGTCTACATGTGAAAATGGACTTGGGGTACAAGACCACATTCTCCTGTAAGTAGGTGGTCATGACCAAGCTAGGGCTACAGTCTGGGGAGAGGGCTTCTCACACAGGCTCAAATTATTAGTACAATAAGTGCATTTTACTAGCAGCTCTGGAACAGAGGCAGTACACATCACAGTAAAATTGGAGTTATACCAATGAAGATCCCAAATGTCAAAGTTCTAGAAGAAATAATGCTTTCTACAGTATTGAAACTACAATAACCATCCCTTCTTTCTACATCAAACCTCACATTTGAAAGGCTTTTACAACATTTAGCTTAAAAGACTTGCCATAAGATGTGTGCCAATTAGAGCTGGATTCCAAAGTAACATTTTCTCTTAGGGTGATTATAGTTCTGCACAAATAAAAAGCAATTACAAAACAGCAGTTATCTAAACACAGATCTGAGCAGTTAGACATGTCACAGGGAAGAGGATGGCTAGATGTGGACTACATGAATAATTCACAGGACTGCAGTCTTTCCTGCTGCCTGACTCAAGAACAGGGAAGTAGTTGCCTCTGCACATGGTGTGCATGCACATCTCATTTTCACTGTGTATATGCATTAGCTCTGGACCTATGATGGACACAGGACCACAGTGCAGAGGCCTTGCTTGCCAGGGAAATCACTATAGGCTCACTGACTGAAAAGATCAGCCAATATCAACAGATAGAAAATTATTCTCTCAGTATCTCTGTGGAACGACCGTGTGCAACATGCGGAAGTCACGTTCTCTCATGCAGTTCCTCTCATTAGGGCCGATCTTTATGGAAAGCATTTAGACTTAGGAACACTGAGCTGCATTATTCAGAAAGGAAAATATTTAGTATTGAGACTCACTCCAGATATCAGAATCCATCATCTTTGTGTTATTAAAATGGAGACATATGGAACGCTGACAGACCAAAGCAGGTACTCTAGAAAATACAGGGCTTCTTTTTGAAGCCTTAATTCTGTATGACTCATCAACAAAAAAGTTTTAAGATCTCTAGAGGTCTTTTTTAAAGACTCTAACGTCACTGCATATTTATTAGTTTACAGAAAAGCTTTTCACTGACAAGAATGGGGGAAGGGGAGGAAGACAGTGCTATGATTATTACAAATGGAACAGACGGGTCTGGCGGTGAACGAGCTGCCCCAGCCTGCTCGCATTAGGGTGAGAACAAGAAACACCCAAGCTCCAGGAATACAGAGCGAGCTGGGACATTTGTTACCGAACCCAGCATGGAGACACAGCCCCCAGCCCTTCCACCCCTTTTAATTCCTAGCCCTCACAGTTGTTGATTCTCATTTATACCTTGATAGTTTTAATTGGCTCTACCTCCCTTGCTCAAACAGGTTTCAGCTGATTATTTTCCCTGTGACCATCTCAGGAGATGAAGGTGTGATTCAGAACAGAATAGTCAGCTCATCTCCAAAATCTACTCTGGCTTCATCTACTTTTCTATCTCCTTTCCTTGTCTACCTCAAATTCATACTACCTGTAGAAGCTGCAAATCTCTTCTCACGTCTTCCATACTTCTTCATAGACTCTCCTTGATCATCCCATTAGCATCCCGTTTAGTTATAAGAAGTTCACTCCAACGTAGTAGACTATTACTGCCCTCCTTCATACGTTTACTTCCTTCATTCTTAAAGAACTCTGATTCAAAACGCAAAACTTGTTTTTAACCTATTCCAAGTATTTATTTCGCTAAGACATTCTCTGCAAACCTTCTAATATGTATAATGTAACTTCTGCTTCCTTCTACACACAGTCACTACAGAGTCAGTCTTCTATGCCCAGTTATCCAGAAGATAATTTTTTCTGCATTAAATCCCTCATCTCATTCAAAGTATCTGCTCCTACCTCTGCCCCTTGGTTTCTTTGGTCCTTCAGAAAACTAGAAAACTAACACTGTTTGGATTTTATTTGTACAGGAAATGAAACTCAATCACGTGGCAGAGTAGCAGGGTAACTAGCAGATCTTTGATTTCAGATAAGTTTCCTGTATGAAAGGTAATGCAAGGGTGCCCAAGGTTTCCAAGGCAAAAGATCAGCCTGGCAATTTGCCAGGTACTTGAGGGCTGAACAAAATTTGCATATATATTTACATAAGTATTGCAATCGCTACAGTTAAGATTGAAAAAATAAGTTCCTAGTCTAACCCCCAGTTTTCACACACTTCTGACTTTCCAAACCATTCACCTTAGAGGCTGAATTTTTCCATGCTAGGTTTGTATTCGGAGAATGTTGTTCTGTCTAAAAGAACAAACCACTTTCCTTCAGCCATTCCAGACTCTCAGGACTCATCCACGCAATGACACACAAGAAACATACAAGAACTAAAACCTAACCATAATGACATTATGATGCATGAGTTAGCATGTAACAAAACCTTAAATGAATGCTATGTTAAAAAGTAAAAGTCTCCCAAGTTCAAGAACAAAGGCATGCCCAGATGGCAAAGTCAATGTGGAGTAAATACAGCGCCCATTTACATCGCACTAGGTACTCCAGGTTAAACCACTACTACAGTTTCTTTCATGACGACTTCAGTAACATCAGTAGACTTAAATCCAGTTGTTGGTGGCAACAGAAGACAGGAAAACAGCTTAACGTATGATGAGGATCAGTCTCCATATAATATTGCAATAATTTTATATGTTGCAACCTCAAAGCCTAAGAAATATTTGTCATGTGGAAGTTCCATTATACCAGACTGTCCAAATAGATTGGAAAAAAAAAAAGTGTTCCAAATGATGAGCATATTATGGTTGTAAGTTCTCAATCAAAACTGGGAAATCATACGATTTCTTCTGTGAAGTCGGATATCTTGAACATTTGTAATAATTTGTTTTTATTTCAGATTCCAAGTTAAATAACACCTTTATTATTTGCTATGACTAAACATGAATAACTGCCAAGCATTTAGAAAATCTGAGTGACCACAAAAAATTCCAGTCCAATACGGCTAACAAATAAGGAAATACTAAAATATCGTTAAAATTTGCCTTTATTTTTCTTAGAGGAGAATTCTACACAACCAAGGTGACTCTGTTTTTACAAGATTCTTTTCTCAATATACGAAATTTTCAAAAGGCTCATGAACAGTATAAAACTGTAAATAACTTTTTTTTTTTCTGATGAGGATTACAGCAAAGTTTCTTCAGTTGTTGTAATCTTGGAGAGCCTGAGCCATGAAAAGTTTGCCCAGGTTCTGCGCATTGAACTCCTTAATATTCTGGCAGTAGGTATTAATTTGACCTGTCAGTAGGAAAGAAGAAGCTTTTGTCAGTTGTGAAACTCCCCCCAAAATTTTAGAATAAGATTTTAAAAAAAAAAACAAAATGCATGAATCATATAGCATTTATGTAGAGAAGGAACCACAATAGCTTGACTATTCCATGCGTTGAAATTTTTACATTTTCAGTATTCCCAAACAGGTTTGGGAAGAAGAATAAATTAAGTTAGCAGAACAGGTAAACTGGTATGCTTGAAAAGCATACAGTTCGACACATGCAAATTCTGAAAAGACACTGCACAATAAAAAGAATAAACAATTCTTTATGTTCTATTAGAAGATTAACCACATTAATTAATTGTTCAAATTTAGCTGCCCTAAAAATACAAGACTGAATTTCCATTCAGTTCTTATGCATCTGCTGTCCCCTATTACAGTATTTGCAGTAAATATATTCCACTAATGGATTGAAAATTGTGGTACTCTCATTTGACATTTTGTTAGCCTTTTTTTTTTTTTTTTTTTTTTACCTAATATTTCACTTTATTAGGTATTTCAAAAACCATCAGAGTGTGAGAACTCATCAGTGCTATACAAATCAAACATGCCCACCAAAACATCTTTATACAAGTACTGCTACAAGTTATTTCCCTTGTTCGCTTGGAATAGCAAAACATGATGCCAGTATAATCAAAATTAAGACTGTTCAGAAGGCCAATAAACTCCCAGTTCAGTACTCTATTTGAAAAGTTTTTAAATGCCTCAGAGACAAAAGAGCTAAGTTTTATTCTTTATCCACAAACTTTACTTCATCTGAATTGAAGTGGATGCTTTCAATTCCTCCCCTGATTACAGTAAAAGAACAAATGAGGAAAGTGCTTTGGCTTAAAGTTGTTTTTTCCTTTAAGTATAATAGTTTTCCATTTCTCCTCTTATAAGCTGTGATTCATTCTAAACTACCACTGTCATAAAACATACATACATCTATGTACATACATGCACATGCTTCCTTTGTTTTATTTTTAAACTACGCTAAAGCTGAAATTTTAAAGATTTTAATGCTGCTAGCACTCCTTAACTGGTAAAAATTATACCAAAATAATGCCTTTTTTATTATTTCTACTGGAGTCTTTCAGTCAATAGTATTACTTCTTCTAAAAGCAGCACTATAAAAAAAATCACTTGCTAAAACTTGATCACTCCAAAATTGAGAAGCAGCAGGTCAAATTCACTTTCTAATGTCAAGTCACTCGATCTTTTCTGTACACTAAACTACCAGGACTCAGTTTAATTCTTAATCTGTACAAAACAAAAGAACCTTGCTGTATCAACATCCTAACACCCAGTTTTCAAACCACCAGCATAATTAATAGTGATAGTTAACTGGTCTAAGAAGCTTGCTATAGCTAAGCAATTTGCTTTCTCATCACATTTTCCAAACTTAAATTATTTAGCAGGGTTCTGGGATTTCTGTTCTCTGTTGCCATTGTGAGGTCCCAAACGGTTGCCCTTCCAGACTGCAGACACAGGAAAGGTGCTGTTTTTTTTGTTTTTTTTTTTTTTTTTAAAATCAAACTGTGGCTACACATTGCAACATAGCAGAGAACTGAAAAAGGAAAAAAAAAAAAAAACACACACCCAAAACTATGCTTTGTTCCTGCTTACATTTTCATGCACGTTGGCTGGGGGGAGGTTGTTTCTCTTGAACTCTGGCCACAGAGCCACAGCGTGGAGCCATGGCCTCTGCCCAGTTCTATATAGAATTAAAAATGAAATTTTCTAAAGCTGCTGCAACAGGCTCCTAAGACTTAGAGATGCTAGTAGCAACTTTGAACTGCAGATAACAAGGCAGACAACTGCTTTGCTCTCACTCAACAGTTCCAGCCCAAACAGCTTATTGCTGCCTCTTTTCTGTGCGGCTCCACCATTTCCGGTGTTGACGGAGGAGCTGGGGTGTGAGGGAAGACAGCAGCTTATTGACTGCAGTAGCTGCTACACCCGTTTGTGCAGAAAGCCATGCTTCTCCAGGGCATTTCTCCGGCTCTGCTTTCAAATCCCATTTCACCACCTCAGAAGAGGGCTCTGGTTGCTGCTCCTTTCCTCTCCCAACAACCCCCTGGGTGCAGTCAGGGGCCTTATTCTGATCACAGAATAAGAAATAAAGGAAGATGATCTCCATATTCACGCACCAAATTTAAAGCTTTATGCAGCCATTCTGGCTGAATAGGGTAGTCTGCTTTTAAAAAATACATACATTCATAACAGTATCTTGTAACATGCCTCAGCCACTTCCCTAGACCAGTAGTTTAAAATGTGTTGATTTGTGGAAGCTCATTTTCTCATAGAGGCATAGCCTGCCTACCAGCAATAGGTTTGTTTTTACTAGCTACCTTTTTTTGGTTAATTCATACACGAAGGCTGTATATCACAAGTTGAAATCACCGTCTTCGACCAAAAGGAGGACAGTATTTGGAATACTACCAGTGCCAAAATATCACACTGTAATGTCAAATGCAATGAAAAAAATCAAGATGCTTTCAGAGGTAACAACTGTACCACCTCCCGAGGTAACATTAATATGTGAAAAGATGAACTATGAGATGAAAGAGATTTCTAGAACGTTACCTGCAATAAGCAGTGACTCCATTCTTGGAGGAGGCTGCGGTGGTTTAAAAAGTTTATTGATGTCCTCTTCAGGAAGAGGGGCTTCTCCTCGGCTCTGACGCTGTATATTTTCTTGCTGACGTCTCTGCTGGTACTAGAAACAAAGCAACAGAAACAGAATGCAATAGGACTTTAAAAACATTTACAAGCTTTCTCTTCAAATGCTCTTCACCTAACCAGCAAGCATGTTTTAAAAATTACATTTACCCACATGGGGTGAGTAACCAAGCCAACCTCAAACAAACAACACCCCCTATCCAAGAAACCAAACAACCAAGCAAAAAAGTAACTCAAGCTCCAAATGATAACCACAAAGGCAATTCAATTTACTTCAGTTCACTGGATAGCAAGCATTTCTTTCTTTTTGGAGTTGGTACCTAAGGGGAGAAGTGATGCACTAGAAAATTGTGCTGTAGTGAGCTGTAGTGAGGTGGTGGACTTTGTTTTTAAGATTTTTTGTGAAGATAAATAATGTATCTGCTGGAAAGAATGCAGTATGGTAGATGCACGGCTCCATTTTCCCCAAACGCATCAGTTAGAATATGAAGCTTTGAGAAGTCAGTGTCTCAAATAGTTATATAAAAGATAGAAATAGTCAATTTTATGCAAGTTAAAAGTCAAAATGGTGGTAATGTGAAAGGGGATGAGAACTTTATTAAATCAAGGTGTTCGAAGCCAAAAAATGCTAATTCTAAACTGAGAACAAAGCAGTAGCTGAAAAAAATATGCTTCCCAAAAGCATTATAGCTCATTTCTCTATTCCAGTTATTCAGATATTCTGCCACTTTGATATCATTTCTCTGTGGGTTACCAGAGGATGAACTAGAGTAGCCATTTGGAAGAATTAATTTACTCTTTAAAAAAAGTTATATTTGTTTAGAGTGGTTCCCTTTTCCATGCACATGACTCAAACTTCATAAAAGTTAAAAGACAGGTAAATTTTTCAGCTATTGGATAAATATTTGTTCTTGCAGAAGTGTCTACATTTAAAAACCTGCATGTGAGCTTTTGTATATATGTCATAGTCGAGAATTAACGCTGGGATTGGATATTTATTAAATGTAAAGTTGTAAGCTTCGCCTCTCTAAGACCTCATATTCAACATGAAAAAATCTTAAAATAAACAATAATAATAATACAATAAATTGTACAGAGTGTTTTCTCTCACTCACTTAAATCTGTCTGTGTATAAGCAGTTCATACTTGGTGGCATACTGAAATTAAGTAATTCTTTTTCCAGTAGTAGTGACAAATACAGCTTTTGGACAATGTTAAAAATAAAATCTTAAATGTCCATATTTGTATGTGAATTTCATTTACTTTCTTCTTTCTTCGCATTACCCCATTCACTTCTCAGCGGTCTGCCTATTATTCTCTATTGAAACAGCTTGTTCTTAATCACAATTGCTCCATTTTAAAAATGAAATTAAGACCACTAACTATGCTGCAATGAGCCACTACTAAAGCAGTCATAGTTAGTAAAGAAATAAGTGAGACACCATGGAACCTACTTTGCTCTGCTCTTCCAAGTAAATAGATCCCCTTGTTATTCACATAACCTTTGAAGCGAGTACCATTAGTTACCATCTTTCTATTCAAAGCAGGCAGCAAAGGAAAGCAAGTTTTATGAAAATAACATGCCGCAAGCTTCTACATCCTCAAGAATAAGCAAGCCCGGAGAGACCGCTGATCATGTAATTCCTTTCCTAAAGTATTTCCCATTCAAACTACAACTTTACTTAAATGAAAAGAACAAAGAAAAACTCAGTTTTAAAATAGTGATGAAGTACTTCACATGAATCACAGATGTTCTTTTTAATATTTAGCTACTTTGTGTAACAATATCTGCAAAGCTTTGTCTGTAACGTGGATTGGTCCATTTTCAGCTTGCAGATATTGGATCTTTTCATATCACAGGCTGCTAGATTAAAGAGGTAAAATTTATTTTTCATGCAGGTATGTCTAGAGTAAGCAGGTCACTCCCTAACTTCATTTATCACATGAAGTGAATTGTGATCTGCTTTCAGGCTTTTCAATCATTCTCATGGAGCTTTTCTCCATTTTACCAGCATTCTTCTATAATTAGACACAGTACTGCATCAAATGCAACAATAACAAATAAAAAGTAATACAGTCTCCATACTCTGATCCCTAATCAGACTATTTGGGATTTTAAACAGCCCCTTTGGCATTAGGAAGTAAGTGCCAACATAATCTGATTAGTATCACCATCTCCTGAGACGAAACATGAAAATAACATTGATTAGCAGACGGTCCACTGTCTTTTAAATATAGATTGTGTTTCTTTATTCCTAGATGCATGACTACATATGATGGTCTTAGAACACAGAGTTTGCTTTGGATCAGTTCACTCGCAGTTCCTGCTTTTCCAATTCATTTGCCTATCCTCTAGTCCTTTGGCCCACACTATATTTACTAGTCATTTTGTGTTTTACCATAAATCAGCAACAAACATGTAAAATGGCAAAGACAGAAAGACCAATCCATATTACATCTCAGCAGAAATACTTCCATCTGATGATTCACCACTTACTGTAACATTTCATAAATCTATTTAATTGATATATTTCTATAGGAATTTTATCTTGCTTCGATAAAAATCCAAATCCATCTGTGCTAGATATAACCCCACCTAAAGCTGTATTTTGTGGGAAAAGTCCTCTCCCTCTTCCCTGTTACCAACCTGGTGCTTCTGCTGCTGCTGTTTGCTTACATTCCTCAGGTAGGTATTGTATTTGACAATGTCTTGGCTCATCTCATCCACTCTGTCCATCAGCAGCTGCAGACTCTTCCCTAAGTGATTACTGAAATACAAGAAACAAACATTCCTCAAATACAAGAAACAAATATTGCTGGGGGAAAAAAAAGGTAACATTTAAAACTCCTTAGAAGTCATCTGATGAACATATCTCTGCACTGTTGGCAAAATTCGTAAATTTAAATTCCCAGTTATCTTCATCCATATGCTTATTTGAAGACACTTTAATTAGTATCTTCTCCTCTAGTGTCTTTGCCACATTGCAGTTACCACATTTAAGTGTTTTGGTCTTCGCATGCAACCCCCTAATTATGAAAAACAACTGCCTTAAGTGAATTCACTGACATCCAGGTCAAATGTCCAAAAAAGAAAAAAAAAAGGGGGGGTGGGGGGGAGTGTCTGATGCTTGTGATATGCAACCCTGAACAACGTTCCAGAGGATGTGTTCAAAAAGTGTGGTTTCAAGTTACTGCTAGCTTTTTCTGAACCACTCATAGGACAGTTAAATATCCACGACTCCATCTCATTAGCTAGACTATTAAACCATGCTTGTAAGTCCAGCAGACACCACTCGCTCCTAGCTTTCGAGAGGGAGTGTTGCTTCCATTCCAGCCAATTCCACATTCCACACCAGAGGCAACATGGAAGCAGCTAGGCTGGGTGCGTCCAGTTCCAGTTATGCGATCTACGGCCTTGGCCAGACAAATGCAGTCTGTTAAACAATTTTTATTACAACAATTTTTAGCAATTGATTCAGCATTTTGCAGGAATGTTTAACTTAAGGTATAGCTTCCAAGTTAAAGTTTTAGAAGTTTTTAGGTTGGTGCCCATGGAGACAGTATTCATCCCACACTGTACGTATAGGGTAGTGCTGCAAGAGAAGGATACTTACTGTTCTGTATTGACCCCTTTTGATCAGGAGCTGCCAGCTTGCTGGTTCCAAGCTAAGCCTTATCCAGTTCTACTTGGCTGAAGATCAACTAGTCAAATGGCTAAACTCTATTCTTCTTTTCCTCAACTGAAAGTCACTACTATTCATGAAATCTCTTTCAAATAAAAACAGTTTGGTGCACTTCTACATCAGAATCATATCCTTCAGTCACTGCTTCTCCACATTGTCTCAGATTCCTACAGCCTCTTACAATGCATTCCCACCATCCCACAGGCTACGTACTATGCAAATTCTAACTGGAAGATATCAGTAGAAAGTGGTGGCATAATGTTAAAAAGGAACCGCATACATAATACTACACACACTCCTTTTCAAGTGTGAGTTATTCCCCAAATCCACACAATTCATAGTTGCAGACAAAAGCAAATGCACAAAGGCACTAGAGGATAGAAGCTGAGAAGGTAGCTAAGAACGCTTATCACTATTTCTGAGTACTAGAACAGCTATTTCGCTAGCTGAGCTGCCTGCTCCTTGAACAAAATACTGGATCAGTAGTTTCAGGGCATAACTTATTCACAAGTCAAAGTTTTAAATCTCAGTTGTGTACAGGGGAAGTGGTGAGGAAGACTTCAGCTACAGAGCAAGAAGAAAGGTGCCACAATTATTTTTAAACTTCTTGGGTTTTCTTCTTTTTTGGTTGAACATTTCAAGTCTACGATACTTAGAACTGTGGCCACGGGCATGTATATTTTCAGTTTTTTATAGAGTTTATATACAGAGTTAGTGTTAGAACTGGATATTATCACAAGGGCCTCGGTAGGCACACACTAATAGCCTTGTAGGGCATGTGGACATCACAAATACATAATTATTTTACAGAGAGTGTCCATATGAAATAAAGCTAGTTACAAAGAATGATTTTATGTGAATATCTGTGGGACCAGATCAGTGTAGCAGAAGAGGGAAGCAGGGAGCTATTGTTAGAAGTTGCAGTAATATAGTGTTTGCTCTCATTGCCAGGGAAACAAAAAGCTGAAAACAGATAACTTAAACAGATGTGAACTGAGACATGAAGTGATAAGTATGCTCCAAATACAGGATCAGTTTTTCCTCAGTTATCTTACTGCTCGATACCCTTTTTTGCTCCATCTCGCTCTCAAAAAAAAAAAAAAAAAACCTGAAAAGATTCAAAGGAAATAATTTGAAAAAAAAAAAAAAAAAAAAGAATATATATACAGTGCCAAAGTTTTATTCAGCAGAAATTTATTGTGATGAGATTTCAAAGCTTAAATCCCCATAAGACTCACTACGCACTTACTTTGCCTGAAAGCTCTTTAAGGTTATCTCCTTATGTTATGGACTCTTACAGAAGATCTCAAAGATCCCACTACTAGGTACCTAAATACCCTCTAAGCCTCATTGCAATCCACAGGAAAGAGCAAGGGTGCAAGTAAGTGCTGCTTACATCCGCATAAAGACTCACTTTCCCACAATGCCCTGTGATAGACAACTACAAGACCACAACACTTGCATTTGACAAGTTGTTCTGGGAACACCCTACTAAATGCATTTCAGGAAGGTTTCTTATGACTAATTTTGACTGGTCTAGTGATCTGAATGTCCATTCATAGCTGAAGCACATTAAGGGTCCTCCCTAAAGTCTATTTTTCAGTTTAGTTTCAGATAAAACAAATCTAGGTCTGAGATCACTGTAACTGGGGACGATCAGGAGATGTGCTTAAAAAGTATACTCTTGGACCGAACTAAAAGACATAGATCTACCTTAAACTAGCACCAGGAGATCACCACCTCAGGCATCAGTGAATCCATACAGGAGGAAGATGATATGAATGCCCTAGCTGCAGAACTGCTGTTAGACTAAGCATTACAAAGCCTGCACAGGGGACTGGAAAAAATCCAAACAAAAAAAAAAAATAAAACAACACACACAGGCTGGAGCTTCTCCTGCAGTTAAGACACTCATATCTGTCATGTGGATTCCTACAAATCTAATGAAGAAATAATCCAATTTGAGAGCAGTCCTTCACTAGAATTGTGTTAGGATCACTCACCACTTGTACCTGGCCACCTGTAACATTTCCAAAAATTTAGCATTTGAGACTTACCTTTGTAGCCTGAATGACATCACCAAAAGGTCCAAAACAAGGACAAACACATACAAACTATCAAAGAAAAGTTGTGTTTTCCCAGGGAAGGGGGGAGAGGGGGCAGAATTAAGAACATCTAGCCTGCAAAATAATTTCTAGTGCTGTGCACTTTTTCCAGTAACAGCCTAACACTACACAGGTTATTATCCTTCTCCAAGAAGGGCAAACATGAAATCAAGTCTATGACATATGGACTACTTCTGATTTCTTGTTTAACAATTATCAAAGCTCATAAACAATTTTGAGGGTGAGAAGTGGAAAACCTGTGAACTGAGCATCCTAATCCGTAAGGAAAACGGACGGTCCTTATCGCCTTGTTCTTCTGGCTGACAAGCTTTGTATTTGGCTGTGCTACAGTCTAGCTTCCACAGAAGGAGAACGCATTAACCAAAAATCAACTATTCTCATGTATTATTTGCCCCATGTGGGCATCCTATAAGGATGCAGACATGGCCAAGAGTGAAGAGAACAGCAGTCTCTCTCTTCCTAAGCTTGCACTGTGGGAGCTCCCCTTTGGGGATATATTTTAAGGAGAGCAAAGGTACCCGCACCAGCAAATTCCTGCCTCTCCCTCACCCCCTTGCCCAGGGGTTAGAGTACTCCCAGCTCTACGGATTCAGCTGTTTGCATGGGTACACTTTAAGCCCTTTCAGTGAAATAGTCTGCTGCAAACACAAAAGCACTCTGTGCTGGAGGTTTTTGTTTTTGTTTTTTGTTTTCGCTTTTTTTTGTTTTTGCTTTTTTAAAGGGAGGTTGAGGGGAATGATGGAAGGGAGAAAGAATGGGAGCCTGCCTTGTTGAACCAGACTCTTCCACAAAGCTATTTGTATAGCTGTGCTCTGAAACAGATGAGTGAATAAAAATCTTTGAGGGAGGGAGGGCTGTAGAGATGAAATGGGGGTGGCGGGGAGCAATGATGCAAGCAGCTGGGGGGAGGTGGAACCTCAAACTGGCTCTGCTTCTGTGAGATGTGCAACATTGAGCTGCACATGAAGCCCACATTTACTTCAGCATCTTTCATCAGGAAAGGACTGCAGACACCTGCTGAAGGTCTGAAACATCCAAAAATGCAGGCTCGAATCTCACACCAAAGCTTCAGAAAGAGGCAGCCATTCACACAGTTCTTGGCTTTGCACATCCTCTTCGTTAGTTTTAACTGTTTCTGTGCACAGCTCGCGGGCCTCACAGTTCACGCTTTCAGAGATGCCCACCTACCTGCATCAGCCTGAGAGGGGGCAGAGGCCTCTGACCTGAATCACCATGCTGCATCCAGCCACGTAATTATTGGGTACTACAACTCTGAAGCTGGGGACCAAGAAAGATGGTCCCCTAAACTTACCTATAATCCCCATAAATGGATCCCCTCCCTTTTTATTTTATTTTACTTGCAGTCTGGATAAGGAGGATGAGAAATGGGAGCAGTAATGGCATGCATAAGAAAATAGTGTATCTGCTGTTCTGTTTTTCTGCTTTTCATCAGCTGTACTGAGGCTCCTCTGTCAGAATTGCATTTTTTTGGGAAAGGTGCCACCCTGTGCAGTGTTTCTCCTCCTGGGAGGAACAGCTTTGTGTGGATTAGAGCAGTACTGCTGGGCAAAGCACATCATTTTGATTAAATATTTCTCAGGAACGTTCCCACCACTTAGCAGAAGAACTTGTTTACATCTCAGCATTTCGGCCCGAGTTCAACCTGTGCTCTTTTTAAGAGGATTTTGTTTGAATGAGATATGCAAGTCGGGAGTCTTGATCTCCATTCCCTTTTCTGCTCTGACTTTGATGTGTGCCTTTGGGCAACACATTTACCCTCTCTGTGTCAGCTTCCCCCATCTGCAAATTAGAGATTTTCATAATTATCTTAATAATCCGTTAAGCACATTGAGATTTCTGAGTAAGTACAACGTATAAAGGTTAACATTGTTTCTGAAAGCCAAGTAACCCTCCTTATGTCACTTTTGCAAAAACACTGCATCTGATGTTTGAAAAAAATCTATCTGCCAAGTAGATGTTACTGCAGTAAGTGTTCAGCACATGTTTGCTTCTACTGACGCACACTATTAGAAAAATTGCTTGAGACAAATTGAGATATTATAAAACAACCCTATTATGAAGCTAGACCACAAAAAAGCTTTTTTTAATTTAAACTAAATCATCAATAGAATAGGGAAGAGATGGATGGGAATGGGAAAGTTGGTTGTAATTATTTCTCTGAAGATCTGGAACACTATCTGACAGGATTTTAATTCTTGAGTCTCTATCAAAAGACTGGCAGTACTCCAAGGTCTTCAAGACATTTTGGTCCTTAAGTGTAGCAGGAGGATAACAGTTTGAGCAAAAGGCCTTTACTTGCTATTACTTGCTAGCTGTGCGCTACTCTGTCTTTAACTTCTTTCCCTAGAATATTCCAGTCAATTCAAATATCATAAGAATGCCCAAAAAATAAACTACTCTATAAAATTATCACAAATGTACTTCAAAAGGAAAAAGATATTAAGGTGCAGACAAAGCACCTTAAACAGCTCCAAACTCAAACAAAGTGGGTGGCTGAACCTGTGAGAATCTTGATGAAACAAACTCTCCAAAGCAGAAGAATTCTGGGTAGGTAATTTCATTGCCAAAATCATTGCTTTAGAAGATTAAAAAAAGGTTCAGGGATGATCCCAAAAGACAAAGGCATCTCCCTCCCTCCCAAAAACCCCAAAACAAAAACAAGTAGCCTTAAATTTTTTGCCAACTAATGCTTCAGCAGCAGCACAGCTGAATAAGGAGAATATGCATCAAAAATGAACTGACGATGATACCTGGGATGCTTTTAGCCACAACTATTCCAAGACAAAAATAAGCACATGCAAAATGAAAATAAAACTCCAGAATAACAGAGGTTAGAACTCCCCCACTTAAGGTAACATTCTTTGACAGAGAAATTTTGGTAATTGAAGTCAACTGAAATAGAGTTAAATATTTAGGAAGGCAGTATAAGCCAGCCTACCTTGAATAAATGAGCATTAAAGCGTTCCTAATTTGCAGCTGAGTTATACCAATGTGAAATACCATTGCACATAACCTGTCTGGTAACTAGAAACAGCTATTAAATATAAAACAAAACAAATTAAAAACCCTAAAAAACCCCACAATCACTGGGGTGATTTTCAATAGCTTTAGTGTGCTTCTTATCAACCTAACGACCTTAAATTAAATCCTTCAAGTGTACCTAGTGAGCCACAGGTATGCTGCCAGGAAAGGCAGTTTAGGAGACATAACTCGGACATCTCTCTGAAAACTGATGAATCTATTGAATTAATTCCCCCTTACTGTGAAATTCTAGACGTCAACAATTACTTCAGTAAGCTAAAAAAAATTGCTGCCGATGTAAGATACTAACTGTGTAAGTTACACTTATCTGAAAATGCACTTTTAGCCAGGTTTATCAAGAACCCAGTTCAGCCTGTGCCATTGTTAAGAATGGTGCAGCACTTCTCCAAAAACACCAGTTGAAAATAAATTCTGATTCACTAAGAAAAAACATTTTCCCTTTTTTCTGCTGTGAAGGATTCCAAAGCACAGATGATGGAGAGTTTCAGTTTTGTTTTGTGTTCATGTTTTTCTCTTGCACTTGTCTGATGCAAGGACCAACGACAAAAGCCCATCTGGCACCAGGCCAGAACTTCCACAATATCATTCCAAAAAGAAAAGTTATTTGTGCAATTACTATCTTTTATCTTGAGTGAGGGCAGCAGTACGTCACAGCTACTGCATAAGATGAACAAATGATGCAAAACTTCATCTGTGGTTTGTGATCAATTCACATTTGTTTCCTTTACCAGAAAGGTATCACATGACTAGTGTAGCAGCCTGTGCTGAGATTCAGGCTGAATTTTTTTCCTACCTTTCCTAACTTTTAACAGAATAGACCCATTGAAGCAAGCGAGGGCAACACTGTCAGGTCACCTGGAAGCCAGCTGCATATCCAGCACAGTCGTCCTTTTCACAATCAAGTGGTACAGTTCATGAGGAATCACTCATCTCCACATCTAGCACTCTCTTGTGATCTTTAACCAAGGAAAGAGTCTGACAGAAAGCCTGAAAAGTCAGGCAGACTGACCACCTGCGCAAAAATTCTTCACCAACTGACAATACAAGGTGCAAAGACACTTGAACAAAATAACTAACTAAATATCTCGTGACATTTGCTAGTACCTGGACAGAGTTCAACCCAAACTTGTTCTCTCTTGGCTAAGTTCTCGGAAAGTATCAGACCCTTGATACATCCACATAAGCTCCACGTACTATGACTCTAAAGAGACCATTATCTTTACACTCATCTCTATTCAGATTCAAAAACTTATCTGAACAGCATGCTGAAAGCCTGTCTATTCACAGCACACTGCGAAAGACTGTCTGTCTTCATGGCAACCTCAAAGTTGAAAGAGTAAGTGTCATGAAAAACAGAATCTTTCCTCCTGCTGGGAGCTAATGGTCAAGAAAACACAGCGGAAGATTCCTGCTAACTCAGGCAACATATGGACCACTAACAATATGGACCCATTAACAACAGCCTTACATAGGGGGAGAAAGAAGGGCCACTAGCATTCAGCTAATTTGCTGCTGCAGAGTCAGCGGGGATCAGAATCTTGGCAGATACTAGTTTGAGGGGAGAGAGAGGAAGGAAAAAAGGAAAAAAGGAAAAAAAAAAAAGCTTTACACCCTGAAAATCTATTAGAAAATACATTCCTGTTCCTATCCAACAAGATAATTCATCATTTTATGCATCTGGTTATTTTGATCAGTCCAATAATAATCAAAATTAACTTTACTGTGTCATGTAAGATTTAAATACCATTAACATTTCTAACTGTACTGCTATATGCCATGACATGAAGTATATTATAAACATACTTCCATAGCAAAGTGCTACAAAAACAGTTATTCTTAGACAAAGTTATAAGAAGGTCATTCTAAAAATTTTTAAATGATTTAAAAAAAATTAGGGATTCCACATAGGATCTTACTCTGGCATCTCAAACTGTGAGGTTATGACACATTTTAACAAATCTGACGTGATGAATGCTGCCTGTCATTAAAAACAGTCCAAGCGTTTTTGCTAGTTTTAATAATAGAGGCTTTTTTCCCCCTCAAATGCATTCTGCTACCAAAGTACAACAAATGTGATTTACTTCTTATCAAAATTATTTACATAGTTACTCGAGGAATACTTAACAAAAGCAATTTTCATCTCCAGATCTATTTGCTTTAATCTTCTGAATATTGGTATTTCCTTGAAGTGAAGAAATATACTAAAAGGTATATCTACAGCAAGCACTATAGGTATATACAGATTACTGACTGAATTTCGTCCTTGAATTTCATGCTAGAGTCTTACCATGCAGCTTTTCCTTCAGCAAAATAACATGAAGAGTAAAGTCTTAACCCAATTAAAGTCAAAGTAAAGCTTCCATGGACTGTAATGAGACTGGGATTTCACCCAAGGTGTTAAACTGTGGTTTGGGAAAGTGAATAAAAATACATCCATTATTGTAACAAGTACTTACCTGCTAGCCAGACTGAGCAATTCATGTCTATCGGCTACCGCGGATTTCTTTTCCAGTTCCCACAACATCACATTGATCAGGTAAGAATTCTTAATTACAATGGGCACTTCTTCAAACATGTTTTCATAAGCAATGTTTGCTTTTTTCAGTCTGTGAAACAAATTAAAAATATTTATTAATATAATCAGTTCAGTTTGCTGAACTGTTGCTCCAGCTACATTAAAGAAGCAATTTTGTAAAACTCCAGATTTCCAGAGTTCCACAACCAAGCAAAAGTCAAGTCTTTTTGGTAAGAGAGTATTCGCATGGCCAAATCTCATGTTTACAAAGACTAGTAAAAGCTGCTCAAGGAAAAACTCTCAGAAGTCAAGCAGTCGCTTTGCTCACTAATACACTACTTACATGAAAAAGCCTCCAGCAAAAGACTGTACTGGCAGGATTAACTCTGCCCCTTCCAAAATATTTTACTGTTTTCTCTACCATCAGGGTTTCTTAAATAGAAGTGAATCGTTAGTTACCAAAGGACACTAAAATAGTTCTAAAATCATAACTGCTGATTTCCCCTATAGCCGAATAATTGTAGTTTTTACCAACCAAAAATGAGATTGACAAAATAGTGTGTTTTCGTACTCTATTATTAAGTAAGTACATTTTATGGTAGATATTAGAATATATATTTTCAATACTTTTACAATGTACATATAAAAGGTGTTGTTATTGCTTTCAGATAGACGCTGTGCCTTTCATAAAACCTGAAAATAAAGGTATATAACATGTAAGAAATATATCCCTAACATCTTTGCATGAGTGTTGAATTTGGGAAAAAACATTTGTTTTCACTTTTTTTTTTTTGACTAAGCTGCAGACTCATTTGTCCATTCTGGAAATGTTATCTTTAGACATTGAGTAATGAAATGATTCAGTTTTTCTGAATGAAGAAAGTTTAGTAAGTGTTTGTGTTTTTGCTGTTGTTTAGGAAAAAGATGTCAGCTGAGGCCTACATCTAATACAAGTGTCTAATCTTTTGAAACAGAGTACTTTTATCCTACTTTTACTCAAGAAGAATATGTCCACACGGAGGAGTTAATTTGGAATAAAAACAGAAGAATAGCTATTCCAGAATACCTGTTCAATTTTCCTTCTGGAAAAAAGAGCTTATGGACAGACCAGCTATTTCCCTTTCTCCATTTCTTTTTTTTTTTTTTTTTTTTTTTTTTAATATTTTTGACTCTGTTCCCAGGCACAGCTATCTTCACCATGTTCCTCGTAGCCAGCCCGCTGACCATCTCCAAAATGAGCTAATGTTCTACCCCTTAAGCCCTTATTTAGATACCCAAAGACTGACTTTCATTCCTTCTTAGCCCACTGTATCAGTGTACATCTATCACTACACCTATACATCCAGTTTCCCCAGCACATGCTATTTTAAATACAGTGTTTCATCACCCCATGTACCCTTCTGTCTCCCAAATAACCCAGCAAACCTATGAGAAAAATATTCTTTTAAGTTACTTACGCTTCTGGAGAGAAGTCTTTCTCTTTGCAGACTTCCATCAGTTTGGGAGTCAGTCTGTATGCCTTTAGTGACAAAGACCCTTGGGCAGTCTTAATGGGATCTATAACCAAAAGGGAGGAAGAATACTATTACAAACAATAAATCTTTTTTTTTTTTTTTAAATTTGCGTATCTGAATAATTTAAATATGAGGAAAAAAATCTAAAAAGTCCTGTTAAACAAAAATTAAGACTCCCAGAGACGAATATAGTCAAAGTAACCATATTGTACTGAAACGTAAAATACAGTCGAACTACGAATGAAGCTGATTAATAAACTTATTGGAGAACACAGGGGGATCTAGACTCATTCTACTCGCAACATTATTTCCCCATTAAAGTTCTAATTCACACTTTTTTTCCTTTCATATGAACTATCCACAGAACTCAGGCATAAGAGCTACCTCATTTAAACAAATATTTCTCCCCTCTAGTCATTATGTAGTAAATTAAAATATTCATTAAACTACATTTTATACAAAAAATAGGATTTAAGAGTAGCAGTAAGCTAATTTAGCTCAAGTTGCCCTGCTGCTTCATGCATTATAATGTAATTGGTATATAAAAAAATTAATTTTACCTTGACATACTATACTGAATTTAGGGGGAAATTTTCTAAACAAACTGTTACATTCCTAGGACAAGGAAGCTTAACACTTGCAGCATGATAACGGCTGAAGCATGCCAACATTAGAATAAAAGCTGTGTTAACATTCATGTTGTCTGAAAGTTAACACAGTAAAACTTTTAGCAATCGGTGATAAAATGAAAACCAAAATAGACTGAAACAAGTGGAAAATTCATCAAGGTCTGATGATGCAATGTTTCCAGCCAATATAAGTATACTTTAACAACTTGTTCTTTACTGTAATCCAATTGTTAACATACTGAAACAATTTTGGGGCAGCTCATAAGATTGATCGTATTCATTAGTATTTTTTCTGACAGATACTCAGGACGTTACATTTACTTCTCAGCTGGAAACTATATGCAAGTCTGCCAGATATGGCAAACTGTGAGTGTTTGGGGAGGGGGAGGCTATAAAGCTGTTAAATTGCCTACGGTTCTGATACAGCACAGAACATCTGGTCTGGAGAGCTTGAGGAAACACCATTAAATAGGCAGAAAAGAAAAAAATCTTTGTGCTAAGAAACAGTCCAGGTTTTGTATGCTTCTGTCAGAGGTATAAAAAAAACTTGGCAATTCGTGTTATGATTGGTCAGTCACGTACAGAGCCAGACACTCTAGCAATCGGGGTTTGTTAGACATCTGGTCTAGTTCCACCAGCCCCTTCAGCGAGGGAGGGGAGATGGAGGAATAAAAATGAAGCAGCTACTCCAGCATTCCAAAACGTACACATCAGGGCTCTGATAGCAAGAAAAATAAACAGAAAGAAGGAAACCCTGTCTAGACTTAGCTGCTGCTGAGGCTGCCGTAGACACAGGGTTGGTATTTACTTGAAAAGGCCTGCCAGGCTACTCTTACAGGCAAAAGACAGAATACAAAAATAGTAGTAATAATATTAAGAGGGGAAAAGAATAATAAAGGAAACCTCATACTGACCGTAAATGAGAACTACAGACTCCTCAATTGCGTGCTGGTAACTGAACTGGGAGTCCAGGAGGGCACGAGTGACAAAAGAGCCATAGTATGTGGACTGGTACCAGCCAACGTGAAGATGATCAATGTTTACGTGGCGAAGGCTTCGCATCATTTCCATCTGGTATTGAACTAGATTAAATAAGAAGTATAAAAGTTTAAAAAGCATAAACAATTTACAAAGTAAATTAACACAATCTCTACTATTTCTAGAGAGCTTAATATTAAAGTAAATTGTATTTTTTCCCCCATTTAGGCAACTGATCAGAGAAGTTTATTTATTCACTATAGGACTATCTTCATCAAAATCCAGAGCTTCCTCAGAGAATAAGACTAAGACCAGCCTGAGCGTGCAGACTGTTTTTTTTTTTTCCCCAGCTGCAGTTAATTGCTAAAATGATCAAACTGCTACACATATGGTTTACAGTGGGTACTACCTTGCTCATTCATAAAGATTTCTGACACTGTGTTTCACAAAGCAATAACCATTTACCATTTAGCAGGAAACAAAGGGTGATTTAAGTTCCAATACTGTCAGGAATTAATTCACTTTTATAACCAAAAGGAAAAATTGTAGAATTGAAATAGGAGAGAGAAGTCATTCGTGTCTCCTTTGCAACGTAAAAACTATGTTTTCAGTATTACTGTTTGGGGCACCAACTATAGCTGTCGGATAGTTTTGATTGCATTTATCCTCCATTTTTCAACACTGTTTCTTTTCATACGTGCTAAGTTACCTTACACGGTAGAGAAAAACTTTTTGTCAGGATCTTTACACCAGTAGCTGTCATGTATCACTGTACCACTGAATACTTTCTGTGTCTACTAAATGCCTCATTCAAGCAGGTTCCTTAATAGAATTCTGTTCCATAAAGGCAATATTTAATGTGGTCCAATCAAGTAGATCAACACCTTATTACTTATCAGACATTTTAAACAGATAGGGACTGTACCTGCTGGCTAAATTTAAGGCAACAGATTTCAGTGTGATTATCAGAGGAACCACTGCTGAGAGCCAAATGATAAGAAACCAAACGCAACAGTGCTAGAGAATCCTTAAGGTCTGCCTGCAGCTGCAACATTTACAAAGATACATGCACACAAGGGTTTTGCTTTTATTTTTATTTTTTCAAGGCTTCTCTTTGCAGACAAAAATATGATATTCGTTATAAAAGAAAGCGACATAAGTTAATCAGAGGAGAGAATGTGCTAATTCTTCAGACGTGACTTCGTTTTCCCTTTAGGAGAGAAAAATACCAAATACATTCTCTAAAGATATTATGAGACGTTCCTCAAAAATGGATGAATATTTTCTCCAACTTATCATACATGGAACAAAAAATACATTCTGCAGTCTGTGCTGGCCGTTTTCATTGAACTGCCACATCTTACTAATCGTATCCTTTAAGGTAATCCTCAAAGACATAAGCGCTTGCAGACTTTCTCCAGAGCATACGTTGGTACTTGCATTCTATTTCATAACATCTTGATATAAATGCTTTGCAATTTGTGTGTCAGTCAGGATATCAATTAACATGGCACCCCCAAACCAGGATAGCAAAAGTATCCAGGCTACCATCTGAAATGCCATATATTGCACGCAAAGAAAAGGCCTGCACCATTTGGCTGACTCTAAACCAAGACAAATATAAAGATGGCACTACACTCTTCAGGAGAAAGAGCTAAGTGGAGCTGATCAAACAGCTGCTTTAAAATCAGTAGAAAAATCTTCCCCTTTGCCAGATCAAAACAAAATAGCTTATTTTAATCCTCCTTTCATTGCACAACTTCCAGTAGCACAAGCCAGTTTCATGAACACCCCTTATACAGCAGTTCCTAATGCTTTAACAGGTAGCATCTCAAGACATTTTCCGTCTTTTTTAAAAGCAAAGCCAAGGTGGCTGGTAAGAGAATCTCAGCCCTTGAACTTCTACTTTTTGAAGACGTTAAGTCTCTAAATTCTACTATTACAATATAAAGAACATACACCTTTCCTAGAACAAACTACAAGACTATTTGTGTGAGTATGATTTGAATATAAAAAGCACAGGATATAGATAGACTAGGCTATTTTGGTTAAAAGAAGGTTTGCAAAGATAGATCTGCATGGAAAGTGAACAAAACTTGCATGAAATTATGGTTAGTTCCCTTCCTAGCCAAATGAAGTAGTCATGAACAGGAAAAAAACAGAAAGTGATTTTCAAAAGTAGATGAAAGAGGTGAAACATTTTTTGAGAACAAGATTAAACGTGGATATTTAGATAGCTGAGCTCTATTTCTCCTTGCATGGGTGATTCACTTGTAACTGAGGACAACATCAAAGTAGAGGTGGTCGGGCAACGATGGGAAAATATATATATTCGCATATAAATTTCTATGAAATCACATGGTTGGCCTAGTCAGAGAATCTCTCTCTTAAGAGGACTAATGTTAAGGAGAGGGAATACGCTTAAAAAAAAAAAAAACAATAAAACACACACAGATGTTTTACGATCCTGAATAAAGATATACCATGCTCTTAAAAGTACACATCTGAGAGGTAACTGATAACTATCTAAAGAAAGCAATGTTGAAGTTTCAGGACATTTCTTTTCTTAAACATAATATAAGCAGCAATGCGTAACTGAACATAAGTGTAAGTGATATCTTACAGAAGAAAAAAGACTCACTGAAAACCAGCCAGATTTCATGTCAGCAATTCCTCCTCTCATGAATGTTAGCAGTTAAATGATAATGAAGGCAATCTCAAAGAACCAATAAAGCATCAATAGCTAGCAGCTCTGTCTTGGGAAAACAACTGCAGAAATTAAAACACGATGCAGTTCCCACTTGAGAGAAATGGAAACTCTTTTAACCACACATATATATTACATAACATGTATTAGTAGCTAGATAGCTCCAAGAAGCTGCCAAATTGCATAAATGGATAACAGCCCCCAAGTTGCTTTTGTTAATATCATTACCACTACTTCTCTCCATCTTTTGCCCAGTCTTCAAAACATCTTCTGCTTACCTAGAAGCTAAGCACAGACTAGGCAAGCGTTCTCTTTCTCTCTCTCTCTCCTCAAGTCTTCAATCTGTTAGGACCTGGGAAGTCATGCAGCTCTAATAACAAGGAGTTCACCATCTCCAACCGTAGCAATGTGGGTGCCCTCCTCCTTCCCAAGCTATCTGCAAAGATGCAGGGCCAACAAGCCTGAGACCACCCAAGGCTAAAGCGAGCAAGGAAAAGGGGCAAGGGAACAGTTAGACAGTCAGATTAGACTGGCTTTTTCATTTTAGCACTGCATCTATATTTTTTAAGCAAGTTATTTTTTATTTTTGCACATCGCTGCGTACTACTTGCATTAAGAATCCACAGCCTCTATCTCCTGGAACATCACGCTTCTCGAACTGCTTTCAGAGGAGAAATTATTTTGAACACAACAGCCTCTCTTTTTTTAGTATCGAAGAAACTCCCTCCTCTAAAACAACACTTTTTTGCAAGTTTGCAAACAAAGTGCGAACAAGAAGAACTAATGCAGTTAGTAAGTGTTTCTATAAATTTGTGTAGAATATAAACTATTCCAGTACAGAAAAAAAAAGTGCAAAATTATACAGAAAGGGGGGTTTTGCTTGAATTTAACTGGCATGTCTGGTAGGACTGATGAAATTCCTTGACTGAAGATATATGACAACTTGAACTGCAGAAAGTCTACTAAAGCAGGGCTTCTGTTCCCTGTTCCTGTGTTTTGTTTTTTAAGGAAAGTAACGTATCTAAAATTATACAATAAATCAGAGACAAAGTCAGAAATCGAACACAAATATGAGCTCTCTAAACATCTTAAAATATCCTCTGTCAATAATTTCATATTCCAAAACCTAATTTAAGAATTGGTCCAATCAATCGAGTCATTGAATCCCGCCATCCCAAAAAACAGTCCAAGTGATGATTTTAAAACGCAAACAATCATTTGCAAACAACTGGCAAATTTATATCCCTCAGGAAATAACAGCTTACTTCTAAAGCTGTTCTGAAACAAATGTTACTGTAGTAACCTGATACGTTATGCAAGTTTATTTAACACTCCAAAATTATAGGATTTTCATTTCTTTATAAACAATTCATTAAAATCCAGAACTCAGGAATTCACATATTGATGTACGTGCCACAGAAATTTAGATCTTAAATAGTTATTATTACCATGACATGAGATACATTTCAGTCAAGCCAAACTTAGCCCAACTTATAGTTCATTATATTTCACATGTCATAATATTTATTGCTGGTAAATATTATGACATGTGAAATCCTGATCAAAGATGGCCTGGACTCAATACATTTGATGGCATCTTAAATGCTCAAGGCCTCAATTTCCAAATCAAATTTTAAGTTGATAAGTCTTAAGAAGTGTGATTTTCAAAGTCACAACCAATATGTCTCCTAAAAAACCCAAATCCTTCTGGAGTGAAAGAACGCAGTACCCAAGCCTAAGTCTGTTCTGAAAGTATCTCCGACTGTTTTTACATTGCTGCTCATCCAATTCACTGACGCGTATCTTAAACAAACGCTGCATTACCAAAGAAATTAGCAATTCTGCACTAGAAGCCACTAATGCTTGCGTAACCCTTAGTCTGGATTTCACAATTAAGTGTTTGTCTTCACTCACACTGAAGAAATTTGCCCTTCAACTCTGAACTTTAACAGCAAAAATTACATGTCTGCATGAGGATAGTTCACCAAATTTCAAAAACAATTTGAAGACCTTCAGTGTACCCACACCCACGACGACCTCCTCAAAAAGACCACGTGGAGTATCTGAGGATGGATATTCTTTCCTCTGAGACTCTTCATCCAAATGGACAATTTGAAAGATAAACTGAAAATCAGGGTTGTCATTAACTAAAACTTACGCCACACCAAGCGTGCTTTCCAAGAGATGCAAAAGTCTATGTAGCAAAAGATAAGTATTCAGCTTCTCCACTAACGTCTCTCTGAATTTATCCGACAACTTGAATACAGCCAATTTCGGTTACGCTGGTCAAACTATATTGAAAAACAACTATAATATTCTTTTTATAGTACCACTACTAATGTGGGTAGTATTTTTAAGGCAATAATTTGTCTCTTTTGAAGTGCTACCATGTGGCAGTGAATGTACTAAACAAGTGCTCTACACTACATGGTATTTTTTAGCAGCACAAAATTTTCTGTTTTCTCTACACATATTAGGCTTTGCCAAACCACATGTATGCTTCAGACAGTATCTTCAATGACTGAAGCAACTTAGCAAATGCTAGTTCAAAGAACTAGCGTATGCATTTGAAAAGAATGAAAATTGATTTATTTAATTTAATTAAGCACAGAGAATTATGGAGACAACAGATTAATCTGTTTCCTTCCACACAACCAATCTCAATTACTTGTCTAAAAAACTATGAATCACAAAGACAGCATCCATCGATAGCATCTCAAATTGTGAAGATACAAGCGTAATTACTAAAACAACCAACTTACTCTGTTAGAAAAAAATAATAAAAAATGATGAGCAAAGAAAAACAAGAAAATACAATTAATTCCAGCAAAGGTGATACTCCATCTGAAAGAACCTTTAGATACCACTGAAATATATTTCTTAAGCATGTGTAACACCGACATGCACGTACTTGCAGATTTTTATCTATATCCAACCCTCCCGTTCTCCCAAGACAAATGCACGAGCTTAGTAACTCAACAATTCACCTATTCAGGAGAAAAAAAATTAAAAGTAAATATTGCCTTCCTCAATAATATTCATTTCCTCCTCTGAAATATCAAGTCAGGGTTACAAAACAGTACTCTATTTTATGCATTTTCCTATATTGGGCTGAAAGCACCTGATCTCCTCTAAACTTGGAAGCTAAGCAGACCAGGGCCTGTGAATAGCTGGATGGGAAAAATCACCTGAAAATAGGCAAAAGTCCAAGAGCCATAGTCAAGACCACAAAAACAAATGTGAGTCAAAAGACTTAATACATTTCCATTTTGATTGCTAAATTCAGGGATTGAAAAAAGAAGGGCAAAATATATTTTGCCCAAAGTGGATTGAGTTTCTATTAAAGAATTGTTACATTTTAATATCTTGGCAAGTCGGATGGTTAAACTGCATGTCATCTCAAAAGCAGGCTTTACAAATCTGCATTTCCTTTATAGAGACTACAGGATAAAGTGAAAAACCAAACCTGAAACAACCACCTCCACAAGATGCACTGCTCAATGATATTGATGCTATTGTTCTAGTAAGAGCAAGCCTAACTATGATAAGATGATCCTTACAGCAACTGAAGCTTTATTAGCATCTAATCCTTTCTAAAGCAAAAAATCCAAAAACGAAAAAAAACACACAACCAAGGAAAAAAAACACACACAACAAAAACGACCCTTTCACTATAAGAAATCACAGAAGAGAAGGGAAAATTATAAGTACCTCTTAATTGTGTATGCTCAGCAAGCTCATTCATTTTTACTGTTGATCACAATTCAACGTTAGCTTTACTACAGCACTGAGCGATGTTAAAAAGAGAGCTCTACAAAGAAAGTACGTGGTACCTACAGGAGGGATCCCAATCAGTAAGTGATTACCGAAAGGTAACAGGAATGTAACAAAATAAAACAGTATGTTTAGAGTGCTTCTGTCTGGACGCGTTTATCCAAAATGTAAGCACGTATCTCCAAACCTGCATTTACTACCAATTCAGAGAGCGTGTGCTCATGCACCATCTCCCCCAGAGTTGTTGACCAGAGGACTGGCAGTAACTACACGTGCAAGAGTGTAGGACACTACACGTGTCCTGCAGTTTAGGACACCATATCAATACCAGCAGCCATTGTCCCATTACCAAATTGTTGTTTTCCAGAGATTGCTCCAAAACCCAAGCCAGCGGGAGGACATACGTTGTACTCATGCCAAAGCAGGAGAAGGTAGGGAATATGGAGTTGGAAAGGATAGCTCTGCCAGGGATGCAAATAAAAGAGGACGAGGATGGGTTCTCCAAGAAAAGGAGTAAAGCAAGAGGATGGGGAAAGTGAGGATGTGCGTGATAGGGTAACAGGAAAGCAGTAAATGGGAGCACACCACTTCCTGCACATGTGCTGGCACTCGCCCAGGACTGCTGACAGCTGAACTTGGGGCTCTGGTTTAAGCATATAACCACGGAATCAGAAGGCAAATCAAACCCATCAAACTATCATATAATTTTATTAATACATGAGCAAATACTCAGATAAGCCTTGGAAAAGCTAAATAAATCTCACAGACCACACGATTCCCTACATAACTCAAGGCAATGGAAGCTTGTACTGTTTTTAAACAGACACACCAGAGCCTCAGAAAAAGTGAAAAAGAAACGGGCAGGACCATCAATACGACTTTGAACGTCATGTTTTAAAGTACGCAATAGTATTCCAAAGGATAAAAGTGTTACTAATACTAACTTCCAGCTATATTAAAACATTTGAGCCTTTAAAAACTTTTTTTGAATCCAGAAATCCACTTTAAAGTGACATTTTGAAATTAAAATTGAAATCACACAACATAAAATTTCGCTGTTTCACCGACAACATTCTTTAAGAAGCAATTGTTAGCAGACAAATGCAATGCACTTTTAAAGGTCTTCTGCCATATATTTAGAGTAGTTTTCCTGACATTTATATAGAAAGCTACTTCTTCACAGTATCTTGCAAACGCTCACCTATTATCACTCAATCTCCTCCTACAAGGCAGGTAAACATTTTCCATATCTAAACACCTGTTCGACTTACTACACTGCTATTTTTATGTTGACTGAAGACGGACCTGATATGAGATTAAAACCTTCATCAGTAAAAATAGGTTAAATTAGCACTATATCGTCATGACAACAGTAAATTATTCTACTGAAAATGCTATTGGGCAACCTACTATTTGCTTTCCTTGCAAAAGACCAAAAAGATGGTATCTCTTTTTCTACGGCAAATCAAATGCCTAATGAAAACTCAGGGAAGCATCAAGTATGTATTCCATTAAGAATGCATTCCTATCAACTTCAGCACCTTGAAGCCTTTACTTATACAATTTGTACATGATTCCATATGATAGCATATGATTCCAGCTACTAAAATGCAAAATAAGGTTGAAGGCAAGAAGAGGAACCAGCACAGTCAAGAACCAACTAAATATGAGGCTACTACTTGCTCCAATAACCTCATATTTGATATAACACCTCCTTTAAAAATAATTAAAAATAATTCTTTTAAGGACAATTTCCTAAACAATTTTCTTAAGTTTCTTTACTGGCCATTGATTTTTGTTTGTTCACTCATGTTAGGCTAAATTAACAGTTAAGAGCTATGCCTTTACGAAATATTGCCAATGCATCTATGTTAGTGCTAAAAGTTGCAAAATAAGCACATGATAAAGCAAAAACGTGTGGTAAAAGTCTGCAACTCCTTTCCCACAAGAATATCAATCAGATGACTGGTTATGATTCAATTTATTTTTATAAAGCTTTATAATACAATAGTGTTCAGTGAGCTTTTTAAACTACATGGAAACAATTTTGGAAATGTTTAAAGATTTATGTATTACACAGTCATTTTTGCTTTTTTAATTTAATGGGGATTTTCATATTTAACAATTTCACAGCAGAGTCAGGACAGACCCTGTAATGGAAACAACCTTAGCAACCTGCTGTAGTGTTATACAGGATATCTCACGAAAGCCCTGCTTTGTCAATAACTTTGCCTTACGTGAAGAAAGCTGATAATGACTTCACAGAAAGGATTTGGGGGCTTTTAAAAAGCTCACCTCCCCTCGAAAGACAAAGACAGAAAAAGACTTTGTTATTTTATAAAGGTTCTCAAAATTGCAGTAGCTTGTACCATTTAATGTTTGCATTGTGAAAACTGGAGGGGGGGAGGCATGACACACGACACAAGACACATCTTCAGTGGCTTCGGTGAAGCTGAAACACTCGTCTCGTCTTACCAAAAACAATGAAGTGAGTGAGTTTTCTGAGGGCCTGGTATTAAATATCCACACGTCTGTTCTGGAGAATCTCTCACACCGTTCTCAAGTTTTGAGCTCACAAAACGTGGTCCAAACGCTCACAAAACGAAGTCCCCCGCTCCTCCACCCAACAATTTTCAAGAATTGTCTTTGTAGCAAGTTGGGATTCACTGAAAGAAGAATGATAGCTACAGACTTTTTCTTCAGACAACAGTTACACAAGCTATTTGTTTTCAGTGACCTCCACCAGCCCACTACACAGGGATAACTCCGTTAAACATCTGGAAGAGGAAATCAATCAAGAAAAGTTTTAATTTTCGGCAAGACAGAACAAGAATGTGGCAGCTACCCCCTGAAACACATGTCTCTTGAATCAAAATTACACAAGTATCTAGCTTTCAAATGTTAACACATGCAATGCAGTGCAATGTTAAGTGCACTTGGAAAAAAAAAAAGACAAGCATGTCTTCAACCTCAGGCTTGCAGCTCCTTCCACCAGGGGCCTATTCTGACAGCACAGGATCTCGCTGCATGCCAGGCAGGTTACAAACAGTTAAGAGGTATTGCTCCTTTAAGGCAGAAAGGAGGGACCCCACACAACCCCCAAATTTCACATCAGTTTTTACCAAGTCTACTAACTTTATATAGTCCAGGTGCTGTTATGCACTGATTAAACTGCAGTAAAATGCTGTATTAATTTCTTTCTTTTCAGTAAGTGTAGCAGTTAACTCTCATCCCTCACTTAAAGCAGAGCTTTTGTGTAATACCTAAATGAACATAGTATCACAAGGACATCTTAGCATGCCTCATAACATTCTTAAAACAACACCTGACACCGTTCCGTAACGCATTCCCACATTGAATATAACCATTTAATTGTATACAACACACAGAAATAGTGAGACAACCTATTCAGCTATCTTAGAGCACAATGATTATTATCCTCCTTCCTGAGGACTGGAAGAAAGCCAATGTCACGCCAGTCTGCAAAAAGGGTAAGAAGGAGGAGCCAGGAAACTACAGGCCTGTCAGCCTCACCTCCATCCCTGGAAAGGTGATGGAACAGCTCCTCCTGAAGGTCATCACTAAGCATGTGGAGGACAAGAAGGTGATCAGGAGTAGTCAGCATGGATTCGCCAAAGGGAAATCCTGCTTGACCAATCTGATCGCCTTCTATGACGGAATGAATGCCTGGGTAGATGAGGGCAGAGCAGTGGATGTTGTCTACCTGGACTTCAGCAAGGCTTTGGACACTGTCTCCCATCACATCCTCCTAGGTAAGCTCAGGAAGTGTGGGCTAGATGAGTGGACGGTGAGGTGGCTTGAGAACTGGCTGGATGGCCGAGCTCAGAGGGTTGTGGTGAATGGCACAGAGTCTAGTTGGAGGCCTGTGGCTAGTGGTGTCCCCCAGGGGTCAGTCCTGGGCCCAGTCTTGTTCAATGTATTCATCAATGACCTGGAGGAAGGCACAGAGTGCACCCTCAGCAAGTTTGCTGATGATACTAAACTGGGGGGAGAGGCTAACACACCAGAAGGCTGTGCTGCCATTCAGAGGGACCTGGGCAGGCTGGAGAGGTGGGCAGAGAGGAACCTCATGAAGTTCAACAAAGGCAAGTGCAGGGTCCTGCACCTCGGGAGGAATAACCCCATGCACCAGGACAGGCTGGGGGTTGACCTGCTGGAAAGCAGCTCTGCAGAGAAGGACCCGAGAGTCCTGGTGGACAACAAGTTAAACATGAGCCAGCAGTGTGCCCTTGTGGCCAAGAAGGCCAATGGTCTCCTGGGCTGCATTAGGCAGAGTGTTGCCAGCAGGTGGAGGGAGGTGATCCTGCCCCTCTCCTCAGCCCTGGGGAGGCCTCACCTGGAGGACTGTGTCCAGTTCTGGGCTCCCCAGTACAAGAGAGACATGGCACTCCTGGAGAGAGTCCAGCGGAGGGCTACCAAGATGATGAGGGGACTGGAGCATCTCTTGTCTGAGGAAAGGCTGAGAGAGCTGGGCCTGTTCAGTCTGGAGAAGAGGAGATTGAGAGGTGATCTGATCAATGTCTACAAGTACCTGAAGGGAGGGTGTCAAGAGGATGAGGCCAGACTCTTCTCCGTGGTGCCTAACGACAGGACAAGAGGCAATGGGCAGATACTGAACCACAGGCAGTTCCATCTGAACCTGAGAAAAAACTTCTTGACTGTGAGGGTGACAGAGCATTGGACCAGGTTGCCCAGAGAGGTGGTGGAGTCTCCTTCGCTGGAGATATTCAAAAGCCGTCTGGATGTGATCCTGGGCAATGTGCTCTAGGTGACCCTGCTTGAGCAGGGAGGTTGGACTAGATGATCTCCAGAGGTCCCTTCCAACCTAAACCATTCTGTGATTCTGTGATTAAGAAAACCACACCAAAGTACCAACAAAGAGTTCCTAGCTTTGGGTCTCAGCTCTGCTACTATCTGTGTGCACTACCAATCTCTACCAACCCAAGTACTCAAGCTGTGAACAACACAACATAACATCATCCACAGAGGCCAGAAGCAAGTTAAAACCCGAAGTCCTGTCAAATAGAGCTGACAGAAGAGAAAACATCTCTACCATGAGATATGGGGTCAGTCACTCACCTTGCCAAGCATTGCCTTTCAGATAAAATTAATCAAGTCATCTTACTTGCAACCTATGAAAATCTTTACCCCTCTTTGGCCTGCACCCAGGAGGACTTTGAGAGATATTGCTTCCCTGCTGGTTTAGTTCTAGAGCTACAGATCCAATCACTACATGTGAGAAAAATACTCTCAACTATGCCATCTACTATCACTGTACTACTCTTTAAAAGAGGGACAAATCCTGACTTCTACTACTCTGGTGCTAGGGAAAAAAAAAAATTAAGAATTTCCAAAAGGATAACTCAACACCTCTCCAGCTAACAACTTCTATAGATGATATGAAAGGCTTGTGTTGTACAGCTGGAGGCTGTGGATCCCTACTTCGCTAATGCCTAACAAGAGCCAGAGTAGAGAATCTGAAATAATTACTGAAATTAATTTTTGTGCAGTAAAATATTCATAAGGGAATACAAGTTACAATGGTATTTTATGGTACTATGGTGGTTACCAAGAGCTGTTCTCAACAGATAGGTTAGAGTAGATTTTTGGGTCTGTGAAAGAATACAAAGGAAACTGTGACTGCAAGTGGACAGAAGAATGGAAGACCCCAATTAACAGGTACTAGGGAGCTTGAAAGAAAATACTGAACTTTGGAAGAAAACTAGGACCAGTGGTTCAAAAAACTGTGCAAGAGTTTGCCTGAAAGACCCCTAAATTATTGCAATAAGATTACAGGACTGTTTCGTATCTCAGGAAAAGCTATGCCGTTTCATCAAGTCTTCCCCACCAAACAGCCATGGCACAATCATTTTGGAAGTTGCTGGCTGCCCCACAAAACAGCAGGTGGACTTAAATTTGCATAGATGCAGTGTCTTCTGGCACATGGAAACTAGTCCCCTTTCTTTGATTTCTGAAGGCAAATAACGTAATGCAAATGTTGACACGATAGGTGAAAACATGAGCACTGAACTGGAGACGCAGAACAGGAGCCATTTAGTGGCCATAAGAGGCAAGCAGGCAGCAAGAGCCTGCAGTGATAAGAAAGGAGACATTCACCCAGAACTGACAGAATCCAAGTTTTTAGCACATTTCATCCCCTACCAATGTTAGAAGAATAAGGAAGTCTTAAGAATTTTGGAGCTAACCAGTTGAAGCAGCAGCTTATGCTTCATTAGATGAAACCTTGTTTTTATGCCACTTCCAACTCAAAGACGTTCAAGGAGAACATCACTGCTGCATTGTTGCACTGCTCCCTTACATTACTGCTGCCGTAATCGCTAGTGGCTGAGCCACACGTGCAACTCTTAGTTAATGGAACACTTAATACTAAGGTACTTCACGTTTTGAAAGTATAAAAATTGATATGCCTGAGAACTTAAACAGCTCCACTGTGATGTTTTAACACAGGGTCAGCAACTTGCAACACAGGTGCCAAGAAAGCTAGCAGGTAGAGTTTTGAAAGGCTCACTGGCAGCAGGGAACTTCACCATTCTGAGATAGGAACCAGGAAAGCCAGTTTTTCCCCTGCTCCCTTTCTTACTCTCCCACTGCTCACTTCTTAATCTGAGGAAATAAAAAAACAATTTAGCATGCCATAGCAGGAGGAGGGGAGGAAGAAAAAAAAAAAAAAAAAGAGAGAAAAAGAAAAAGCAAGCCACTCCACAAAAATCCACTGAGGTATTTAAATAAGCGTTGTTTAGTCTTCAGAGGCTTTCTGCACAGATGTGAAGAAAGCAAAACCTGGTATAACTAAATGATATTTCAACTGGCCAAGAGAGCTCCAGCCCAACTGTGTCAATGCATTAACATTCTCCAAATCCCCAAGCTATTTTTATATCAGACTTCCAAAATTGTCTAGGACAATTTGAACACAGTTAACTATTACAGGTCGCATTTCATCTCCAAGGAGGTTAAATTAGATTTCTCATCATCTAACTGCTACCTTGTTTTCATCTTAAAGCACTTGCATGCATATATATGTACATATACACACGCGCGCACACACACACACATTTAGTAACAATACACAGAAAAACTATATTTAAACATGCTTTTAACTAAAAATCAAGGTGAATACCATACCAAATGTTAACACTCATGGGCATATTTTTATTAACTTGGAGAAAGGGTGTTGTAAAACAAGTAATTCTATAAACACCTTATGCCTTGAAACAAACTGTAAAAACGTGTCTACCACTACTAAGCTCAAATTCAACAATAAGTAATGAAAAGCCAATCTCCCAGTAAAAAACAAGACATCAAAGCCTGAGAGCATGTATTAATTTGCAGTATTACAAGGTTCATCTCTACTCGAATCAAGCTTATGACTTCAGCTCTGCCTAGATAATGAACATGCAGCTAAACAGAGATTTCCGTAACATGTAGTTGCCTTCGTATGAAATTCCCAAGTTTTGTCACACTTCGAAGCTATAATACTGCAACACATCTACTGAATGGTGTTAACATTGGTGTTCCTCAGTGGAGGTTCTAAAGGCCAGGCTAACGTTAATAATGTGCTATCGTTACAATAAAGTCTTTAGTATGTGCTCAAAGAAACAATGAATTCAGAATATTATAGACTATGCAGACAAGCTTCAATAAGTCTTTTCCATAGCACAGCAAGATGAACAATAAAAAAAGGAGTGGTTACATATCTGAAGTGAAAGACAGTCATGTCTTTTCATAAACAGCCTTTAGCATCTAATAACTTGAGGTCATACACTATAATCAAATGCAAAAGATACCAAATTAATTAAACAAAACTAAAATCCTCAACAGTTTAAGAGTGTTAAATTTAGAAAATAAAGCTCACGGCTTTTAGATCAAGCTACACAAGACAGAATTGGGGTGAATTTCTCCCCTTTCTAGGGGTTGTAACATCATATGGCAGAATTCTGCAAGCCAAAGCTAATATTTCAGCAACATAACACTTGCAACTTTTATATCTAAGTGTGACTTGTTCTTTTTAAGTAGCCAAGAACTAAATTCACACTCTGCTTAAACAGGCAGAAAGTAGTCTGAGCCAAGGAGGAAGTTATAAACTTAAAGTAGGTTTGTTCATGGGAAATTGAAGTTGGGAAGCAGAGGACAGACCCACTACAACCAATTCTCTAATGAATAAGAGAGTGAGCGTGGTCTAATATCTAAAACACAGAAGCTGGAGCCAGGAGACTGGAGTTACACTACTTGCTCAGCTGAAGAACTCCTGATGGGCACTGGATACGTCAATTCTTTCCACTCCTGCTTCTTCTCTTGGGAGACCAACCACCACTTCCTATGAACCCACTGCTTCACAACAAAACAGTTCAATCTGAGGAAAATATGAATCTCTTGGTGGTGGCATACCTGTTATCTTCACTGACTGACAAGAAAGTGTTGATTTAGACATACATACATACATATATATATACGCACCCACCCACCCCTAAATTATAGCTGGATAAAAAAAGTTCATCAAGGTTAATCCTATCCAAACAGGCTTTAGATAAAAAGTACAGTGATGACAAGGCCTGTAGGGTTATGCTCAGCAGTATAAAGTCCAGCTGGAGGCCAGTCACTAGTGGGGTCCCCTAGGGGTTGATTCTGGGGTCAGTACTGTTTAACTTCTTCATTAACCACCGGGAAGATGGGACAGAGCGTACCCAGAGCAAATTTGCAAATGATACAAAGCTGGGAGGTGTGGATTGATACACCAGATAGTTGTGCTGCCATTCAGAGAGACTTCGACAGGCTGGATAACTGGGCCTACAGGAACCTCACGAAGTTCAACACAGGTAAATGCCAAGTCCTGCACTGAAGGAGGAATAACCCTATGCACCTGTACAGAATGGGGGCCAACCAGCTGGAAAGCAGCTTGGCAGAAAGGGCCTTGGCAGTCCTGGCATAGAAGTTGAACAGGAGCCAGCAATGTGCCCTTGCAACACAAAAGGCCAACAGTATCCTGGGCTGCATTGGGCACAGTGTTACCAGCAAGTTGAGGGAGGTGATCCTTCGGCGCGTCCAGTGCTGGGCCCCCCAGTACAAGAGAGACATGGACATACTGGAGCAAATCCAGCAAAGTGCCGCAATGGTGATTAAGGGAGCATCTCATACTAGGAAAGGCTGAGAGAGCTGGGACTGTTCAGCCTGGAGAAGAGAAGGCTCAGGAGGGATCCTATCAGTGTGTATAAACACCTGGGAGGGGGAGTACAGAAGACAGAGCCAGACTCTTTCTTCTCAGTGGTGCTCAATGACGTGATAGGACGCAACGGACACAAACTGAAAACTAGGAAATTCAACTTAAACATACGCAAGAACATTTTTATTTACTGTAAGAGTGAACAAACTCTGGCACAGGCTACCCAAAGAAGTTACGGAGTCTCCATCCTCGCAGATGAACTCAAAACCCAAGTGGACAAAACCCTGAGCAACCTGCTCTAGATCACTCTGCTTTGAGCAGGGAGGTTGGACTAGAGACCGCTAGAAGCTCCTCCTTCCCACCTCATCTATTCAATGGCCAGGATACTGTAAAAAGCACCCCCTCACACACCAATCCAAGACACACAAAATATCATGGTCTAAGATTAGAAAAAGGGCCAAGATCACAAAGGTTCTGCTCTGTGCTAAAGAAAAACTATGGCGGTCTAAGTAATCCAAGTTTAGTTTGAGTAAAATGTAGGCTTTTAGAAGCAATCTGTGAAATTTCAAAGGAGACTTTTAGTGTTTCAACAGCAGTTACTTTCATTCTGCATTTATCTTGTTGTTAGTTACCAAAATCATTGTAAGCTATTACGCAGAGCACTATATAATTCTCAAAGGATTCAGTAAATTTTTTTTTTCAAATGTAAATGACACTGGTCACAGTAGGTACAAAATCTCTGGTTAACAGCCACAGAATGTATTTGTTTTATCCACTAACAGTGAACGCCAAAGATGCAGTGGAAATGGTTTCAAAAAATTAAATGGGTAAGCCACTCTGAAAATATTTTGTTTCACAAACTTTTGCAACTGCAGTTCAATATGGTAAGCAAACATGAGAATACAGAACTGTCTGTATGTATAGAAAGGAAACAAAGTTCAAGCCCGAATAATACTGAATTGCAATGTGAAGACGTCTTGAACAAGAAAGGCCTAGAGAATTAATTTTCTTCTGCTGATGGGGAAACACAGCAGAAAGAAGTATATTATAACAAATTAAGAAGCACCTCAGTCCATTGACCATGATCTCCTCTATTTAAGATTGAATTAAATCAAGAAAACTGAGGAAGACTGTGGCAGTCAATAGCATAGTCAGTATATTGTCTTGAATATTAATAGTTCAGTCAGAATAAAATCTAGATAAACTGCTCAAGATCATTTCTGTACCAGTTATTACAAAGACAGCTATTTTCTTCAATATTTTGCTAAGAAAGGAAAATTTACAGATACCATAGCTATACAGACACGTATCAGAAAGCAGCTTAAAATAAAAGTTTTATGGGTTGAAAAGTGGTAACTTTGAGGGACTTGGAAAGGTGATAATGAGGTAAGCAAGAATATGCTCAATTTCTGCTTAATTGAAGTAATTAAAGTTCCAATTTGGTTTATTTTTACGTATCACCATCACTGTGTCAGCTGCTACCTTTGAAAAGTTTGCAGAATGTGCTGCAAACTTTCTCAACAGTTTTCTCCACTTCAGAAGAACTAGATGTTTATACAGTTCTCAAAGTCTCTAAATCCCTATTTAAAAACTGCAATTTGTGTTTCTAAATACCTCCTCCATGTTTTATCATAAGAATACTCTCAAAGGAAAAAAAAAAATCCTTATCTCTATAGGAAGAAAGTGAACCACAGCTCTGCTTCTCTAAGAGAGCATTAATGTGTAAGAGATACATAGCTTGTGGTGTATGCGCCCACAGTGAATCCTCTTTTGCTCAACCTTAACCATAAAACACTGACTACATTACACTGGTGAGTAGGATAATGAGAAAGATTTTTCTCCACATAGTAAACCATTTCAGTTACTGTTTGATGCAAGAGCCTGAATAGTATTTTCTACAAATAATCCTTCTAAACTTCCAGGCTTAGAATGTGCAAATTGTGTGTTCGCTTCCATAAGCGGGTAGAAGAGGAAATTCCACAAAATTAAAGAAAAAGAAAACAAAAGAAAAAAGAAAAGGGGGCTCTTCCAGAGTGCTATCAGTTAAAAAAACGAGGCAAATCGACAACTGCAGCAATATATCACAAACCCAGTGTGAGAGCTGAATCCGCAACGATTTCACAAATCCAGATTTCTATTGGCTCAGTATAGTCAAATCCATGCTAAATGATATCATTTATGCAATGGACATAGAAGACAAGTCTTCACTGGTATTTTTTTTTTAGGTACCTGGATAAACTAGCTCTATGATCATTAGAACACAACTAAGCACTTGTCCACTCCCTTGAGATCTTTTAAAGGCGAAGTGAAGCCTAGTCTGCTCCTTCTTCTGTACTCCTCAATCCCCATAAGTTCATATGGCACTGAAAGTTATCCTCAAGGCTTGCTTCCTTAGAGATTAGTTTGGAACTATGAGAAGGAACGGAAATACTACCCTAGATTTAAAGATATGCCAATTAGTTTTTAAAACAGACTTCCAAACTCTGTTTCGGAGAGCAATTGCCGATCACATCATGCTGGCTCTGGTTGCCAGCTGTTAAGTTGCTTTAAAAGATAGCTATAAATGCATTAAATACTCTCCTGATATTACTTTTCCAAGTAAGCAATTGTAGTTGTTGCAAGGAGGTTATGTAATTAAGTCCCAAAGGGGAGAGACGTTTGCACAGACACAAGTGAGAGCTCCACAAATGGAAGATTATGGACACAGAAGGGTCTCTATTAAGATGTGCTGCATGTTACACAAAAGTTCACAAACTCTTGATCCAAAATGTTTTTAAAGTGACTTCTCTCTGATACTTCTCATTTCAAAGACAGGAGCAGTAAAGAACTATGGTTTTTAGAATGCTGTATTTCAAATAGGAGAATTATATGCAATCTTTGCTTGATTTTGCAAAGCTTGTCAATTTTTTATTGCCATTTTTTCTCTCCAGACAACTCAAGTATAATATTCAGATCTGCAGAACAGAGTCAGATTTAAGCATTTACTTTGTTCCTGCTTACTTTCTAGGTAAAATTGACTAATAATTCAGATTACTCTCATCACTGTATTAGATCCCTGTTAAAGAAATAAGCTTTTTCTAAACTTATCCAAAAAAGCAAAGACGGAAGTCAGAAAAAGTGCCTGATGAACGAAATCACTGAATGGACTTTACAGTCATTTCAATTGCTGTCCCCTACCAATTTTCAGTGGTAAAACTTTCCAAAATTTGGTTTCGTTCTACTCATCAACTCCGACTCAGGAGTACGAACTGTTTTATTAATAGCTACCAAACATACATCAGCTTTAGGATAACCTTGTAACTCAATCATGGTAACACATGGTTTTAAGCACCTGAGCAGCTGGAGGCAGGCAGAAGCTGAATTTCTGACCTCCTGTCCCACACAGAAGTGACGGTCATTGTCCAAAGCCAAGGGAAGTGCACCACAGAAACGTCCCACAGATCAAATTCCTTCTGCAGTGACCAACTGAATCACCCTTCTCTAACGTATTTCTTCTTGAAATTCAGAATAATTTCTAAAAATGCTGAGGATTCTCCAACTAAAAGATTATTTAAAATTGTAAATGAATTTTAAATATAGGTGTTTAAAAAAGTTAATTATTGGTTATAATCATAGCACATGTAAGAAATTAGAATGAATGAACTATTAATAAAAAGATATAAAAAGAGATAACAAGCTTATATAAACAAAGCCTGCTCAGTTTACTACTATGTTAGATTTTTTTCTTTATAAATTTAGTGTACAGCAAATGGAATCAATTCTTATTACATGAAATTATGAACGACTGAAATATAGTTTAAAAGGAAAATATATTTAATGAGAGACCAGAATACTACTTCAGGTTATAAAAGGGTTCCTTTATCTCCAAATATTCATAATATGTTTGGAATACATTCTGAATTTTGATTTCTCATAGCGTTTGATATAAAAAAACAAACCAGGAGGTTGCCCTAAAGATAAATGAAACATCTGGTGAAACATGTAATAAGCTTCAGGCACACATCTGCTACTGAAGTTAGCATTCCCGCACCATAGCTACAAGCTCTATGCAAAGCTCTATAAGAATAACTGAGAACAGGGAGGATTATAAGGAACACATTCCTCAATCTAAACTGATATTTCCTCTTCCATCTGAATCAACATTGTGCTTCCATATGTATGCATTACTGTCCAGCGCTACAGCCCTAAGTGGAAAATAATTCCTAAAAGTAAAGTTATCTTGTTTAAAACCTATCCTACTATTTTATACTATGGGGGAGTTGGGCAGTTTTTATGCACATACAGACACTATGTAGGCATACACATAGTTTTCAAAAGTCTTAGACTGCAAGCAAACTTTCAACAATTAATTCATCCATATCTGACAAAAACTTACGTGTAAAAAGCAAGACCGGAAAATAAAAGGCATCATTATTGTAATTACACAAAACTGAAGCCACAAGTACTTTCAAACACTAACTGATAAAACCGAATATAAGATATTTCCTGGGCAATAAACTATGTGCAACTCACATTCCTGTTTCTATGAGAAGGTTGCTCAATATTTATCTTTTTTTACCCATTCACCGCTAAACTTTCATTTTCTTCCATAAACAATCACAGCAAAATGTTTACGTTTAATGCCAACATGAATTGCTTTGTATTTGTGACATTTTAAAAAGACCCTTTTGTGCCATAGAGAGTTTAGAAAAAGGCAGATATCTGCACAGCAGGGAAAAAACCCACTTACATTTTGCAACAGCTGTGAAAGATCAGTCCTCCAGAGTAACCGAAATCAACGGGCAAACTGAGAAGTGTTTAGGAAATAAAATGTTTCCATCACCTCATACTATCATTCACTTCCATTAGTACTGATGAAAGAGAGACTGGATTTTACACAGTGTTATAAATGGTAGGAACATTACTGACAGTGGAAACAGAGCACGGTCACTAAACAAACCTGGGACGAAAATCAGTAGAATAATACTCTAGTGGGCATTTGGTTAGTCAAACTTAGAAAATCAAGAAATAATATCCAGACCCAAACTTATTTTTCCTGGATAAAAACTTCACAGTACAATTGAAAGTGATTAACATGCTTAATGCCATCGCAGGAACACTGGAAGCGTTCCACTGAGCAGACCACATGCTAAACACACGACGTGTTGCAGAGAACGCCGTGCAGGGCGCTCTTCCTCTCCAACTTACCTTTGCCTAATCGCCCCTATTACAGTAATTGGAAAATTCTACATGTGCTTACTGTAACACAGGAGAGAAAAACAACGCACAGATAAATGCTATGTGACCAACTTGGGAAAACAGAGTTTAAGAACTGGTCGTGGAAGATTTAGCAACAAGCCAGTAGTGCCATGGTACAAAAGTCATATATGATACCGAGAATCTATCATGTACAAATAGAACTGTGAAATCAAGAAGAATAAATTGTTTGGCAGTGATATTGTGCTCATGTCCTGCTCCCTGCAGAAACGTGCTGAGGCATTCCAGAAGCGTGGGTAAGGAAAGGGATTGCCTTCGACAATTTGAAAACTAGTTGTGTGTTTGTTTGCTTGTTTTTTTGCTTTTGGATTTTTTTTTTTTTTAAAGAAAAGATTCGGCTTCTGTTCCAAATAATTTTTGCTACCTTACAACATAACTTTGAAACTGTTTTAAAGACAAGCATGGCACATGCATGCTAGAATCTATAAATCAATATCTGGTTATGTTACCTTGCCCGTGAATGGCAACTTGCAGGCATTTCCATGTACCGAACTAAGCTCTCACAGTGAGATCAAATTAAGTTCTTCCCTTAATGAGAAGCACAACAGTTGCTCAGCCTATCTGCATGATTTGACAAATAAGTCTAAGATTGGGGTACAGATAATATTTTGCTCAAGCTTATTTCTGATTTATTTTAACTAACGCATTATCTAGACGTTTAGCTAAGAAAAACAAGTGAATTCAATAATGTTTACAGCTTTCAATCAGTTTCTGATAAAAATAGACACCCCTTTTTGTTAACAGACAAGCTGTGAATAAACCAAGAACAAAAAGCATATTGTTTCATGTTACACTCAATACACCACAAATCGCTGCCGAAATGGGTGGTCCCTGCTCATCCTCCTCCAGCTGTGAGCTGCATCAACTTGTTGGATTTGTTTTCCAGCGGATCAACAAACTCATCTGACTCACTCTGTGCTCACGCAACGGCCATCGCTAGATCCTACACAAGGGAGGAGGCCGGAACAGGCAGCCAAGCGCAGAGAGGACCAGGAGGGACCCTCCCGTCCCTTGGCTGTTAGATTAGATCACACGCATTATGAAAGTTCACCTGCAGACAACAAATCACTCCTTCTAGAATAAACAGTAGCGTAACTAGAAACACCCAATCAATTTTTTTTTGCTATACATCACTCAAAATACCTGTCCTACTAAAATAACAAAGAAGGGATAAATTACATGTTACAGTTAATTTAACATTCTTGAAAACACCCAACTTAATCAATACGCTACTGCTTCCAGGCCACAATATAAATGCCTCTGTTACCTAAGATTTGCTTTGCCAGGGAGTGAGCTCTGAATGACAGATGCTTGAATTACAAAACAGCCAAGAGACTGCTGTAAGAACATATTAAAATTAAATTCTGCCTACAAAGGTCTCCCTGTAACAACGGTCATTTGCTTCAAAAATGGCAGTGCTATAAAAATGGTCTGTTCTTCTGGTAATTTGCACCTAACAAGAGCTATACCTAACTAGACGAATCCTTAAAACTGTATTAACAGTTATAGATATTACTTTCACAAGAAAGAAATTTAAATAGCATAAGAATTATTTACAGTCACCCAGAAGTTATAGAATTTAAACAAAAAAAACCACATACGTACATCCTTGTGACATTAACTAGAAACTATAATTCACAACAGTTTAGAATGTGAAGGACGGCAAATCTGTATTCAGGCTGCCCTATATAACAGTACAGGATTTATGCAGTGAATCATTAAAAAGGAGCTTCAGAATTTTGAGAGAATAAATCTTTTTAAAAAAGAATGCCTTCAGCTGTGTAAAGAGCAAGCATTCACTTTGCCAACTAAAACATGTTTTGGGGGTAGCTTGTATACAGAGTGTACTGTCATGACAATGCAAAACTACCAATAAAGTTTGAAAGAGAAAAAAAAACTTAAAATCTACTAGCTGGCTCCGAATTACAACCATTGATTTCGATATTTTCAATAAAGTTATAAATAGGAAAGAATTCCTCTGAAATTTATGTAGCCAAGTAGAATTACAGGACTTCAAAATGCTGACATCCGGCAAGTGGATTCCACAACTTTTTTTTTTTTTTTTCCAGTTTTGTGGTGCTGTCGGCCAGTCAAGTAGGATCAAACTAAGCAGAAAAAAATAGTGATACACATTGCATTTCACCCTACAACCAATTAAGAATTGCATGAAATAAGTCAACAGTGGAACCATGATAGAAAATTTCTTCCTCACCTGCAGAATCCTATACAGACAGGAAGATTCAAAGGCTGCAATTCAGACTGCAACTGTGAATCACGTTTCAAATGTTATTGCAGATTCCTATTACTGGGAGACCGGTAAAAGAGCTAAACAATTAAGAGGACTGGAGCATATGTTTAATTCTGCAGCAAATGCAGGATCAAGTCTCTGGATTGAACGTGGTAGCTTCAAATTAAATCATACCAGCATGAGTTTTCCCATAGCACCATCTAACACATCTATTCCTCTCTAGAGGAGTAATATCTTCAAGCATCTTCCTACTGAATGAACACTACTTCACCAGCTTATGCTTTACTCTAATAAGCTAAATCACCTTTTCCCCTTTTCTCAAAACCTCTCAATCCCCTCTCTAAATAGAATCACTGACAAAAAATAACAAGTATATCTTACTCTTCTTCCCGGTCTGCCTTCCTCTCAAAAGCACTCCTTCCCTCCTCTCCTCCTCAACCACAGTCGCTCATCTACTCCTTCAACACCTCAGCCTGCCCTAGCAGTCCCATCAGATCTCCTGACTTCTAAAGTCTACTCACCCTAGTTTTCTGCCTTATTAGTCTCCTTAGCTGCGATACTCCCTATTTGTGAACGTCCTTTGACAGTATCTCCAAAGCCAATTTTTTCTTAGGGAAAAAAATTCTCGTGTTTGAATAGAGTTTGTTACACTGGATACTAGTCAGGTTGACAAGGAAACAAATAGTAAAATATTTTGAAAATTTGTTTCTGTGTATAATTTTTAAAAGCAAAAAGTGCCCACACATCAAATCTCCTCCATCTCACCAGAACGTTTAATGCAACTATAGTTTAAATAAAGCACCTAAAGGGTTTTGCAAAAACCAAACTCTATCACCTAAAGCACAGAAAAAATGTGATTAAAACGGCAGAATCTTATTTGAAAACACCTGATGTTATACTGAAGGTTTTGTTACATAACAAGAAATAGTTCCTGCCTCTAGTAAAATACAAGCGTCTTTCCTTATCATCTCCTCACCTGCATGTTTCTGTGAGCATGTAACATCATATTTATGCCTTCTGAACTTTGAAAAAATGATCGTGTCCTTCAGTAATACTCTGAACATTTCACAGGTTAGTTATACACTGTGTTAAATATTTACTTTGACCTATTTAACATTCATTGCTTAATTCCGTTCAGTGATAAGCCTTTATTATGATCATCAGATCACAGATACTCACTTTCTCACTCTGGGATAACATTTCATTTGAGAGCTTCCCTGACACCAAATTAGCTACAGCGGTTGAGCTTCTCTCCCTCATGAATGAATAATGAGCCCAGGGAGATCAGTCTCAGTAGAATAAATTTGGCATTAGAGATATTGTCAAAGTACATTCACAAATAACTACTACATCCCTTTCTTCTCCTCTGTAAACTTTCCCTTTGTCTGCCATTGTTTATCACTCCCATGGCAGCTAAAGCTACTGCAGACATCCAAAGACTAAAAGTACTGGGAAAACCTCCATATCACTCTAATGTAATTTAAGAAAGCCTCAAAAAGGAGCCTATATTACATAGAACACCTTCAGTCCATAGAGTAAATGTTGAGAGTTCAAATTACACAAAACAATTGGAAAAAAAAAAAAAAACTTTATTCAGACTTCAATATTGTCATAGTTGGCTTTCGTGAATTACATGGAAAAAACACTTAAGAGTCATTAATTAATTATTCCTAGAAAAACAGTATGTTAAAATATTTCTAAAGAATTTTCTTTCCGCTCTTCCATACCAAAGAAAGGACCACAAATTTTGTTTACTTTGGCATGACTTAAAGCCTCTAGCCGGTTATAACATTGTCCACCGTTTTCCAATAGCTGTGAAGTATCACTTTTTTCAGTAACAAATTATACAATCTATTAGCAGTCCAGCTATTTTTCATTCTTTTTCAACTTCCATGGATGTCATCTAGCTCTAGTAATTTACTGTAATTTATTTTCTTCTTACTTGTACACTTTCACATCAAAACAGAAACACAGAAAAATCAAAATTCAAATACTGACATCTCTTTCTCCAGTTGGTTTCACAATGACATACTTACACATCCTGGGTAAAACTTTTTAAATAGTGTATTTGCATTGGGGGGCACTATTTACATGTCTGGTTTTCAGATAAATTATCTTGATTAAAATGAAATCTGGCCTGAAAGATCAGACTATTACTAAGTATTGTGTGCCAGAAACACACACCACCATCTGATGGCACCCCAGGCAGATTCACCTAGTCACTAAATTCATCTGTATCCTGAAGTGACAATATTTTGTATAAACAGCTCTCTTGCTTAAGAAAATAGTCTGGTCTTGCTGAGTAGAAGTAAACAACTTTCTTGGTATGTGGATAGATCACTCTCAGTATCATCTATACAGTACACCAAGTTTTTTTAATCTCTACATTAGATGTGTTTATCACGAAATACAGTGTATTGTGATGGAGCACACGACAATGAAGTATTTCTAATAATTTTTAAAAGCATACAAAGCATGGGTCATTGAAAGAGTCTGGAAACCGAGGGGAAGTGGTATACTTTGGTATATACAGGTATACCTAAGGCTCGAGACGAAAAAATTCACAGTATTTCCTTCATTTCTAGAAAAAGGGGTATTGAAAGAAATCCACGGTTTAATACGAAGGGATAGGATTAGTCAATGAAAGTCCCAAAAAATCATGTTTTTTAATGGAAGATACAAACTGAAAATAGCAATGACTATTTAAAAAAGGAATCACCAAATGTTTTAGAGCAGATTCCCATGTTTTGATTTTTTAGTGTTTACATAGATGAAAAATTGCAAATCAGAATAGATGGCACAAGTCAAAAGATTACTATCCTCTTCTCACTCCAAGCACATATTATTAACAATTTACGGTGAAATGCATTCATCGCTGTCAGATATTCAGCAATTGTGTTACTAGAAGCCACAGAAAAGCATACATGAAACATTATACTTGCGTTTTTTGGGAATGGCTTAACATCTATTAAGTTTCTATGTGAAAGTTCCCTCTTTACGTAGGTTAGCAGCAGGAGTTATGTTAAAGGATTGCACTTTTCTCTCAGTGTCAAAAACACGCAGGTCCACAGGGTCTCCACTGGAGGTAAAATAACGATTTTACATGCAGTTCATAAAAACAGCATTTGAGAAATTTTATGTATTGAATCAAATACTTCAATTTTTCCAAGCTAGAAAATAAACTTCCCCATTTCAGTCTTTATCTTTAAGACAACAGAGACCATGCTCAAAGAGAAAGATCAATACTCTGCCTTAAAGCCTCCACTTCCCATCATCATTTCCCTCCCAGTAATCCTAAATTACAACTCACACTAGAGTAAATGCATTATTTCTTCATATATAAATTCTCTTCTTCTCTTTTCACGTCTTATTGTTCTGATCTCTCTTTGCCAATTCAATTCCTGCATTTCTTTCCATTGTCCTTGCGTTGCCCGTTTACTTTCTGGGCATGCTCTACTGTAACTGTCCCTGAGTAAATACAAAAGCAGTGAACTATCGGGTTCTGCATTTCTCTTAAGCATTGCGCTTCAGTATGTTTTGTCAGTCCTGCTTCCTCTTTCTATTTATTGCTGAGCACCTACACTAATACTTCTAAATTTTCTCCAAAACCCTACCAAAGGCATTCTTTCCCCTGAGATAAAATACAGGTAAACATTACCTAGTAGCCCATTTTATACTTAAAATTAATACCTTAGTTGGCCTGCTCAGGTCCCAGTACATAACTATCGACCCTTCTCTATTATTCAGCAGGATGGACTTGCAGTACTACTATTTGACTGTTCTGATAGCAAGTAATTACCACTTTAAGTCTTCAAAATACAACTTTCTTGCATTCATAACATAAAAATGAATTATCATCAATATAAATAAGAACACCTACTTTTAACAGTGATGCTTCTTAATAAACTAAAATATATTTGAAGTATAAATAAATAAAATTTAATCTTCACATCAACATTGAGCCACAGTAAGCCTACCACTGCCTTACTCTTCCTGGGAACAAAAACTAATTAACTTGCACTGAAAGTAGCCAATTTGGTAAAATATATACATCTCCTCCAGGGCTGAATCATTAAAAACTGAAAACTTCATTTCCACCCCAGTGTGAAGGGAAATAGAAAATATTGGTTTCAAATGGGTCAGCTGGATTGTTTTCTGGAAAGACAGTAAAACTACCTACCAAAGGTAAGTTTTGGGGGGCATCACTATTTTGTACTCCCTCTGAAAAGAACGGCAAAGCAAATAAATCTGTCCTTCAAATGAGTCGTCTAAGTTATTAAAAAATTGTTTTCACAGTTTTTGGTTTTATATACTTATTTTTAAAATATGTAGAAAAACACATGGGAGCTATAAATCCAAGCCTTACAATTTAGCATGATACCCATTTAAAGGAAGGAACTAACATGTTCTTTTGCCAGATTCCAAATAAACTTGATGCCTGGGCCAGGAACAAAGAATCGCCACGCTCCTAGATAAGAATTTCATAGATTTGTAGCATCTGAAGTAGCAATCTTTAACTCAGCATGATACTCTCAGGCATCAAATTTAATAAAATGACCCCAATAAAAGTTAATCAGAAGTATTTAAATGTATTGGCAATAAAACAAATTTAACGGCCAGCAGAGTCAGTTATCTTCTGTGTGACAAATTAACTGAGCACTGAAAATGGGCAACGCGTGAGTACCATTTCAACAATGAAAAATGCATGCAAGTCAATTGGGAGACAAACCTCAAGCAGAAGCGGCATATAAATGAATAAAATCCCCTTAACATGATACATTTTGTACCACAGAGAAAGAAAAAAAGAAAAAAGAAATATTTGTTTTTCTTGATACGAACAAAATCACGACTGTACTGAGGCTACAGCAACAGATATTCCAATAATGCCTGCTCTTTACTTACATCCTGAATGTGGAACAGGTGCCATTAAACATTAGAAGAAAACAGCTATGGTCAAAAGGACCATAAGGTCAAAGTGTCCCATTTGCAGGGACACTTATAAGGCAAGGGATTAATTCTTCTCAGTTATACCTCATGCAAATCTGAACCCTTACCAGGACAAACCTGTGGAACTGTAACATATCCAAGGTAACCCTGATTAACCTATTGGAGTAGGATGATCAGCTAGAAGGAGCTGGTTAATATTGCACGTATGCAATATGTTACAGATGTAAAAGCATCATTTTAAAAATAGCGGCAGCAATGCATCTAGCTCAAAACCACTCAACTTTTTTTTTTTTTTTAAACTTAAAACTAGTAAGTTTCCTCTGAAAAAGACATGTCACCTTCCCACTAATAATAGTCGTCATTGTTTGAGTTAAGTTTCTAAAATTGTCTCCGTTAACAATGATGAGCTTTCTTTTTTTCTTTCTTTCTTTTTTTTTTTTTTTAAAGATTTATAATCTCTTAAATAAACTATTAAATCATGTTAGGCTCTAGCTGCTCTTATTTTAAGGAGGACATACTGTATAACTGCTTGCTAAATGTTATGCAGATCAGGAAAGTAGCAGAATTAAACAGGAGGTTTGGGATGTGAGTTACATGCGAGTTACAAAACCTTTGTCTGTCTTGAATACTTGACCTCATGATTTTGCTTTGCAGCGTGAGCTGGGTTATTGCCTATTAAGAAGCAGAAGAGAAAACTTTCTCTCACAAGGCAACAGCAGCTGAAATGAAAGATTAAAACCAATTATCAGTCTTGTCAAATCCACAGTATCTTAAGGGAAAGTCCTGTTTACTTTTTTCTTTTCCTTCTACAAAGCTGAAGGTCAAAAATGTGTTTTGCTTATTGTTCGAGCACATGGCTCATACCAACTTTCTTTCACCACCTCTCACTCTCCAGTTTCTTAAAAACAGAAGAAAGTCACTACTAACAAGGGCTGGTACATGTAATAAGGAAATCGCATTTCATGAATTGGGGAGGGAGAGTTCAGAGGGAAGGAAAGAGTTCAGAGTTCATTTTTATCTAGACTGCGTAGTCCAAACTAAAATATAAATTGTCATGTTTCCAAACATTTTTTGGAGCACTTTTCTATCTTATGAATTACTACTGTCAGTCACCTTCCTAAAGATAGCATTTTATATACACTACAAAGGATGCAGCCTGTAGCACTGTTTCCCTAAAAGATAAATTTAATTTTCATATTCCAACACCTCTTCAGTTGAATATGCAATATATCCTTTTTTTGGCACATGCTAACTTGTACTTACTGCTGATTTACAACCAGCGGAGACGAGGAGGAATTCTAAACAAAGATGGTTACAGCAATTAAACACACAGTTCTGATTGGTTTATTCCTAGCGTGAAAAAGGCTAATTAGAAATAAACCAATAGTAAACGTTTTCTTTTACACCACAAAAAAGTTTGTTCCTACTCTAACATAGCAATTTTACGTACGATCTATCAAAGATATGCCTTAACATCAGCATAACTAGTTAGCATAGACCTAGCATTACTAGATCACCAGCAATACACACATTTAGTGACTGAGTATGGTACATCAGGCACTATTTTATGACTTCGCAAAGCGGTATGGGGAGGCTTTAAGACAGCTGTGTGTTCAAGAGAATGGGAAGAAAATCAAGAGATATTTAAAATCTTTTCATAGCAAACCTCTGTTCTTTAGCATCTCAAAAAGCCCAACAAGTTACAATGCTTCACATTCACAGTTAAAAGAGCACTTAGTTCCCCTTCCCAACAAACTTACAGTTGCCACCTGTAAGACGGCAGTTCAAAGGACCATAGGGAAAAAAATGCAGAAAAGTAACTCTCAAAATTGAGGTGAAGAAGGGGTAAGGGAGAGTGACAATAAGTTACTGCCCTTTGTGCAGAGAAACTAAATGTTTTGATGTTAGACATTGCAAAATCAGCAAGAGGGCAAAACTATAGACATTTCTCCCACAACTACCCAGGCATCCTAAAGAAGTTAGCCACTTTCTTCTATGCGTCAGCTTCTTTAACTGTAAACTAGCAATAGTTTACCTCACAGAGAGGTTATGAGGCAATTAACTGATCATAAAGTGTGCCAAGATCCTCAAATGAAAGGTGCTATGCAAGTGCAGAGTATTAATCTCACACTCTAGGTACAAATCATTCTCTTATCCCACCTTATACCTAGTGTTGGCAGCTTTACAACCATTTAAACTCTCCACTACATACATTGGCAGGGTTCCCTGCAGCAGACATCTTAGACACAGTGCACTTTTGTGGTTCAGCTACCTATACTTCCCTGCATAAAACAAGGCATTTGGTTCAAGACATCTGCAGCTTCAGGTAGAATGCCCAAATACACAGCCCGTGAAGTTGCATACGGACATCAAGGTTCTGCCTACGGTACAACGAGATCCATGAAACTTCTGTCAGCTGCATGCGAGGGGTATCCTGCCAGATATTACCTAACTTGCGTAGAAGCTCTAATGTGTGGGAAAAGGAGTAAAAAGATGATTAGCAGTCTTTGCAAAGGTAACTTAACTGCATACTTTTCAAGATGTACATTGAGTCTATAACCAGTTTTAACACTTGCTCTTCATTTTTCATAACACTATGTAAATAAATATATTATATGAAGATTTCTCCCTAAGTGAATAAAACCACCTTAAGTTTGTAGCAGCCAGGAGCATAAGCACTGAAAAAAAAAAAAAAAAAAAAAATCAGTCGTGACACGGATTCATCAGAAGCGGTAAAAGGGAGAGTGCAGTAAAGAGACAGAGCTAGTATATTTTACTTTTATCAACCCAGCCTACAGGTCAGAGTACCAAGTAAAGAAAAGGTTTCAAAGCAGGAAGTGCAGGGAATAAAAGCAGCAGTGCAAGCAAGGGCAGATCTGCTCTACGTTAAGAGGACAAGCTGGGGGAAGGAAAGAGAAAGATCAAGCAATGAGAAGAAAATAGCGGTAAATCAACTACTACCCTAATGCCGTATTTTGGATGGGCAATACGTTAGAAAGAGGGGACAGTAAAAATGAAGTTACCAGAAAGTGATGTTGCATACAAAAGACAGAAGAGAAAGCAAAACGCTCCAAGAAATTAAAGAAAATACAGTAATTTACAAGGTTTCAGATATGGTGGAAGAACAGCAATTTCAGAGCCTGCGTGTGTGGACGACATGTTGACAACAAAGCCCGTTCAGAGATAGCCTGATGGGACACTAAGGAAATGCAAAACAAACCCTAACGATGATCAAAGTTACACAACACTGGCTAAACACACTTAAGTTTTGCATCCACGATAGCTTCCAGTTATGATACAGTTTTATAAACAAAGCCACTTTTTTTTTCTTCCAGCAGTTCAGAAGTGCTTTGCAGCTCTCTGGGCTTGAAACAGTGGTCCATTTCCATTATTTTCTTCCAAGTCTCTTCCGAATATTTTCCCTTTTCACTGAGCCAACAGCAATAGTATTTTATAGATGTTCAGTGAGCTATACACCTTTCTGCTATACAGAGACAAAAAAAAACACCTTATATATTTATAGAAGTCCTTATTGGAGAAAAAAATATTCTGAGAAGAAAAATAGCAACTGCACTTTCGAGCATTTAATACTTTTTTAATCAAAAGATTGTTGGAGTATTCAAAAACATCAGCTCTATTACATTCCTCATGCCAGAATTAATTCTGTTCCTATACAACAAAAATATTTTTTAATCTTTGAAAACTTTGAATAGATTTGTAGACAAAATACATTTAATATTAGTAAATATATTTAGTGAAAACGTGAATTATTGGACTGTGTCTACAAGTCTCTTAACGTCTCTTTTTTTGGTGTTTGGGGGGGGAAGTGTTTTCAAAGGAAGGATGCTAATTTTTTGACTATTTTACTCATTCCCTGTTGAAATTTCTCTGGGTTTGATGATCTTTCACGAGAGTGGAAGTTTTATTGCTTTATTCCTGCAACAGTTTCCTGTAATTCTGAAAAATGGGGACGGGCCTTATCTTAGCCATATACCTGGGACACCTTACTATGAAATGAAAACAAACAAAATAGTCGACCTGAGCAGAAGGCTCAAAGCTTAGCAACAAGTTTCCTAATAATGGCTTATACAAAGTTAGCTGTTAAAAGTAGTAACAACTACTACTATTTTTATCCAAGTGGACAACAAATAAATCATTTAATGAATTCCTAACCTAACCATGCATATTTGGTGGAAAGACTTGAAATAGAAAAATAGGGACACAAACTTTCATAGTATTCTCTCTCATTTAAAATACAGAGAGAAGCGTTAGCAGGGTCGGGGTGCGTATATTAGTATTCCACTTAGGCACTTCAATATAAAAATTGATCACTACTCTGTGCTTTATTTGGTCAGTAATTTTTTGAATATTAAACCTAGCATCACGTCTGAAAAATTGATCCAGAGGAAGATACAGTCATTGTGTAAGATATCTGTAAGTGTCTTAAGTACATAGACTAGGTCTAGATAACTGCAGACAATCACAGATCTACCCATGTTTATACGACACTTTCGTGCTCAAGTCTGTAGCGCTCAGAGCATTGCTACAGACCTCTTAGGAGTAATTCTCAAGCTAACTGTGCTAGCAGCAGAACTGCCCACTCAAGACCATGAAACACCACTAATTACAACCAAACCCACGACCTGGCTCATCACAGGAACTACAACTGGCAAGAGTTATAGGATTCAGGTCCATACATGTCAGTTCCACATCTTCTATGGACACAAAATTTAGAGATATCTGCTTGAGCTTTGAAGTGATTCAAAGTATAGTAGCACAAAGAAGATACTCAGTGAGGAGAATTTTCAAAGAAAACAGATATATGAAATAAACAAGAACGATAAACATGCAACATGGATCCGCAGCTTGAAAATACAGGCCTACCACTATTTCAACCATGGTTAGCATTTCTTTGAATCTGAAAAATGACAGAAAGTTTTGTGCGCAAACTAACCAGAAGCAAACAAAACCAAAATCTAACCTTTAAGAGGGGGAAAAATTTGCCCTATTTTCCCCCCACTAAAATAACCCCCCTATGGCCTGTTATTAATTTATTATGTAGTCTAGCTCAGTTACACTAGGGCATTATACTCTAGTTACCTTATTGACCCTGTTCATATTAGCTACCTTCCTCTGTGTCAAAAAGGAAGGCATGTTATATGAAATTGAGCAAAATGCCAAAAGATTAAAGGTAAAACAGTATTTGTTCTTTATACTAATCTAAGATATTGAAACTACAATATGTTTGATAAGCTTCCATCCAAACTGATCTTTTTTTTTTTTCCATCATCACCAAAATTTTCAGTGAAACGGAACTACCTTCACATCATTTGCTGCATGAACTAAGAGCTCCACATACGGAAGGGAAAAAAAGGGGGGTGCGGGGAAGATTACTGTACAAGTTAAACATATTACAGCGCACATGCTGCTGCAAGTCAAAGAGCGTCTCTTCCATACCAACTTCTGCCGGGAGTCACGTCTTGGGTTTTATAAGTCTTCTTTGAATTCCATCAAATTAAAATTTAAATGACACAGATGACAAGGAACAATGGCAATTTAAACAGATAGTTCTTTAAATAAAGTTGGGATCTAAGCATCATGCAGCCTAATGAAACACAGGTGGCTCTAGCTTATCATATTCAGTGCTCATTTATCCCTCTTGCCCCATCTAATAGATTACCTGGTGTCAAGAAAAGGAGGTTTGAAGCTAATTCCTTCATTTATTCCTCTGTTTATGTGCCTGGTGCCTTTTGATAAGAAGGCTTAATTTAAATATATATTTATTTACTTTGCCACAGCTGGCAAAACCACAGAAACCAAAGTGGCGTTGTATTATTCATGATCTACATAAAGCTAAGCTAATTACAAAGGAGGTACCACATGATGCATGTTTGCCATAGCTTTGTGTGGGCCAATGTGTTTGTCCTAAGAAGTCCAAAAAGCGTAACAGCAACTTTGTTACGAGACTTAACCTGCTCCAATTAGTCAATATTTTAACTGCTTCTCAAAGTCTGTAGTTTTAAAAGGAGTATAAGTTTTGACAGCAAGCAGGCAAAAAAAAAAGGAATAAGATGACACGGCATTTATTGTTTTAACTTTCTCCTTTATGCACCCAATATATGAATTAATTTTTCACTTGAAACATCATTATAAAGAAAAGTGGCTCAGAGGATTCAGCCAAACATCACAGAAGGCAGCACTATGAGTAACAGTAATCTGTTTTCAAAAGTTATTTTAAAAGTAAAATGCAAAAGTTCAAATTTCTACTTTTGGGGTGCAGGAACTTTTTGTTTTTACTTCTATGCAATTGTATCAAAGTCAAATTTTACAAAAGCACCCCCTCATTCCTCACCCTAGCATGCCATCCTGCAATTCACTATTTCAGGTAGTGTCTTGCTTTCCCCCCTTCAAGCACATCTTAATTTCTGACCTACCACTACATGTCCTTTTCAAACAAAACAGTGGATAAAAAGGTGACATGGAAATCAGGTTTAGAAGGCTAACATTTTTAAAATGCTATGGCATTTAGTCTTCTAAACCTCCATTTGCCTTTCTGAAATTTTCAGTTTCAAAATGACTCTAGTACAGAGGTGCCAATATTCCACCAAAAGCCATTAAGACCTGGACACCTAAACTCCTGCGTCATTTCTAAAATGTTTTAGCACGGATGTGTTTGTACAGTGTTTCGAACACTCGGAGCCAGCTGACGCCTTTGGGCATGATTGTAATAAAGCATAAATCATGGTCTGCTTCCTAGTCTGAGAGCCACATAGCACATTAACTTTGCTCCAATTTACCTCTCAACACTTCTCCTCACTCTCTCTCTCCTCACTGTATCTCATCGGTATTTCTCTTCTCATCTTCCAAATCTTGTGCCTACTTAAACCCGTCATTATCCCTCCAGTCTAATATCTCCGTCATTATCCCTCCAGTCCAGCATCTGCGAGTTCAACCCCGAACCAGTCCTCAGCTGCCTTCTTTCGCCTAGTCTTCCATCAGTAACACATCACCTAACGACTTTTGCCTTAGTAGTAACACTACACTCTATTATGAGTATATTCTAATGAGCAATAAGCACATGATAAACAGCTTATATACTTCCAGGGAGGCATTTCCTTCCTATTTCTTTGTTTTCAAATTATTCCTCCCATTACCAAGGAGAATTGCCACGTTTGGCCTAGTATTTGTAATCTTGGTGCAGTGACCTTGTCTTTCCTGCACGTGAGGGCAGATAGCAACATATCCAGTCTAGAAAGTCATCTGCACAAGGTATGACAAAAACTTTTTATAGAAGTCCTGACTGTGGAGCTTTAGCTACTGCTCGTAGGACTCAGGAATATGTTCTTCAACTCGATGAACCACTCAGCTAAGAGGATGAAGACCTTCAGCATTTTACACATAACAAAGACCTCCATTTTTAAGAGCGCTTGTTGTTTCAGTGTACGAGAAATAGCCTTTCGAGCCTCAGTGTGTACCAGGAGTGGCACCCAGTGTCCAAACTGAATTCTTACAACCGCTTCTCCAGTTTCCTTTTCACACTGTCTTGCCTCATTCCTTGCTCCCAGACAGCAGCCACAGAAACTCAGCAGCACTATGAAACGCACAGTTTAAGAGTAAATTGTACTTTAAGTGAGGCAGTTTACACAAAGCTCCTGTCGAATTGCTTTAATCAACAACGCATAGATAAATCAAATTTTCAACTATTTAATAAGGAGAATAGCTACCAAGCCTGGTAAATTCTTCAATTAATTATAGATTTAAATTCTGAATGAAATCAACATTTGTGTCAACCATGGGTTTTCAACTGTGCTCAATAACTGACTTAACAGATACAAGCCGATTTTTTTCTGATCAAGATTTTTTTCTGATTGCTGGAACACCCCAAATCAATTTCATTAAACATCTTGTCAAAACAAGGCTAAAATCACCCAAAAAATTAGTATTAAAAAAAAAGTTGATTTTCTGCAACTATCTGGGCTTTTAAAAATCATCTATTTGTACTTGGCTAAGAAAACCCATCAAAATAACAGTGACAAATCTAGCAGATAGTCTTTCTGTTTCCTCACAAAACTGATCAGAGAGATGGTAGGTCATCACTTTAGCTGGTCAGTTTTCCTGTCTCACTAATAACAAAACCTAAAATACACGAATGTGTCACACCCTGTCTCCCTAAACAATTCAACTTAGTGGTGCCCATCTTACTATGCCAGTCTTACTTGCACAAGCTGGAGGAATATTACACGTACTTTTGAAGAAGTTAAACACCTTATAGCTAAGTAAAATTCAGAGTTCATGAGAGTGTAACAGATTAAATCTCCGTTAAACTGCAAATATTTCTGAACTACTTTTTCTTTTTAAATCAAGGGCACAAAACTAGAAAAATACAACAGTTTGAAATCTCCAAAGCCCTGAAATTCAGCCTCTCTATTATGTCCCAAACTTACTCCTCTAATTTCTCCATTGCATAAACATATGCTCTAAAAGCTCCAAGATATACCTCATGGATGAGTCTGTGATAGATACATTGGATAGTGTGTTCAAGTCTTCTTTTTGCATTACTTCCACATTATTTTAAGATTTATAACCAGCCTTCCACATATAAAAACATGTCCACATTGCACAGCAAATATATTTCTGTTAGGTGCCTAATATGGCCAGGGAAACCATTTTGATTATTCTGTGCCTGTTTATGCATTGTCCTACAAAACAATAAGATAGAACAGCGAGAAACTAGCAATTAAGAGAGTCTGAATGCACATCGGGAACCACTAAAATCCACACTAGCCAAGTCAGGAACAATTAACTGATGAATAGGCCATATTATACCAAGATTGTTAGCAAGTGTTAAAAAATTATCCTTAGCAGATGTCCCTTACGACCCAAATATATCGCACAAAGAACATGCCCGTCTTGTTTTCCAAAAAATTTTAAAGAAATCTTTCTATTACTATTATTGAATAAAATTTCACAACGCTGTATGTTGGCTGTAACCAACACACGCATCAAGAATTTACCACGTTAAACCTACAAAAAAGTAAGAGTAGGTTACTGAACAGTAAATAGTCTATTTTAATGTGTATCTTTATACTGCACGAATTTATGCTGAACTCAAGCATGTAATCCAGTAAAAGAAATCAAACTGTGTATTCAGCAAACAGTGAAACAAAAGACAAGCTGCATACTATAACAACTTCTCAACCAACACATCACAAACCAAAATAAATGTCTTGAAGCTAGATGGGCGAGAACTACCTTATCTGCAATAAATACATGTTGCAAATACAGCTGATAAGAAATTATATAAATTTAACCAACTATTACATGCACATGCATGCATAGCCTAGTCATTTTCAGTAAAGCTTTAAAAAAGTGTCCATTTCCTTACATTTTGCCATTCTTGAAATTCCATACAGTGGCGTAACAGACTACAGTAAAATGCAAGATTTGCTCAGTTTGAGCTTTTTCAGTGTCTTCACACATTTTTGACCGCACTACTGGATTTAATAACTCACATAAATCATGAATAAATAATAATAAAATATAGATCTAAACTTTACTAAGGATTTTTCTCCTTTCTATCAAGGATATTCCCCTAGAAAATCATTTAAGTTTAGTACTACTGTGAATCAAATTCATATCCTTTCAACTCTTGCTGCGGTATGTTTCCTGTTAGCAAAAAGGATTTCAAGCCTATTCCTTGAGTATTCAGTTCAAGAGCCAGTACTGAATCTTGGGCTAGTAACACGTCTCAGTCTTCCTATCAGTCAAATAAATGTAAACGCTATATACAAAAAAGGTGTGATTTGTTTTAATGAATTCTACGCCTTGACTACTCATAACTTTCTTCTATAAAAGAAGAATGCTACTTTATTTCACTACATTATGCAGTTGTGGAAAATCTAGCATAATTTCTAAAATATTAAGTAACAAATAAGGAGAAACTTTGTGATACCATCAACAAATTTTCTTGCTCACTAAAACTTCCCAGTCTATCTTTTTTTAAAAAGTTCTGATAAGTGCATTTTATTGTAAGAAAAAAATTTATTCCTTGGGAAAAAAACATTACGGAATAAAGCTCATACAAAAAGTTTAACAGCCTCGAAAGAGATTCAGAGTAAATCCTTAGATTCCAAATACTGAAAATTAGTTTCAAGAAGTATAAGCACGTTTGGAAAAAAAGAATCTACAGAGTTGACTGGATTTATTTAAATTCATTTGCCTCGGTACAACTGTAAAAGTTGGATGATTTTAAAAAGGACTAGTTTTTCCTCAGTCTTAATACGTTTTGCAAACTTTAGTTTCTTGAGGGGAAAAAAAAAAAAAAATACAGCACTGTATTGCTAAAACCTTACCCCTCACAACATTCAGCTCACAGAACATAGAGTCTGAAACTGTCTGTAAAATCAGGGTCTGTGAGAAAGCGGGGGGAGTCAATAATATTTAGTTCTTTAGGCCATTAATTAGTTTAGGTATTTATCAAATCGTTCTTTTTTATTCTTATAAAGGGATGTATTAATTTGAGTTTTAGGATAAGGCCTATAACATTTTGATTGGCACTTGATTAATCGATCTAAAATCTTAACTGCCCTAAATTAGAGTTTCACACAGTTTTTATTCAGACAGCTCAATACTCTCTGGACTGATCATTTAGAAACCTTCTAGCACCCAATCTGGCACACAGAGCTATCTCCTGCCTTTAAACCACAAGAAATAATGAAAGTTCTGTATTGCATGACCTGGATGCAATTTTTTCATGAAATGTATAGTTTAATACATACTATTCTGATATTTCAGATTAATTAACAATGTCGTTATGTTCATTAAAAAGTGGCAATAGGATTTTACTGATAACTCGAAAAAAAAAAAAAAAATCCACTAGCACTGGTTTCTTTCTCCAGAACAGAAAATGTATCTGATAGGGAAAACGACATAAAATGAAAAAAGACTCCAATTTACTTCTACTTACTGTGTCTACAATTATTTTTTGTTATTTTAAAACCCAGATCTATCAAACTGAATTGTGCTTAACCTCACGATATGCATTTACTTCACTTTGCCTCCCAGAATAAGATATTAGCATGTGGTACTTGTTGGTTTTGCTGCGCTTTTCTTCAGCTCCCTCAATTTTATTGCAGCTTTCTTCAGGGAAGGAAATGGCTAAATACTTGCATTAGCAGAAAAGGAAAGGAGGGGAGTGGAAAGAGGAAAGGTGTTAAAAGAGCATTCTCCTCCTCTTGGTCCAGTCACGCTGGGAGAAGCGTTACCAAAGGAACAAACAAACCGAGAATCAAAATAACTGGCCAAAGCTACAGGGGAACACAGAGACCGCAGGCAATTAGGCTCTTAGGAAAGAACAAGGCATACACTTAAAAAAAAAAAAAAAAATCCACTACTGTAGCACGTTATTGAAGACTGAAGATTCACAATAAAAGACGGAGAAAGTAGGAAATTTGACCACTGTTGACAACACTGTCTTTACATGGTCTCAGCTTCTTTTTGGATGAACCTCTATTTCCTCTACAGATACTACTCTTCTAACTTTTTGGCACCTGAATAAGTCACCCCAGTTTGGTAAGATGAACGCAGGCTATCTGTCTTCCAGGATGTCTATCATATGTTCTAGCAATTGCCCGAAAAAACAGTATCATTTTAAAATATAAATGGTTATATCCAGGGTTCTTTTCTAATATAGCAAAATTCAAATGTTCAGTAAAAATATAGAGTAATCTGGGGAAAAAAAAAAAAAAAAAAAACCGCCAGCAACTTCACCTTTGCCATATGTTCGCAGTAACATCACTTCATAAACCAGTTAGTAATACAACAGCTAAAAGAATTACTTTACAGTTTCTCGTTTTAATGGGAATTAGTATATTAGATATTGTTAACCATAATACTTCCACAATTTAATGATAAAATGTAAACAGGAGGTCATTTGTGTCTGCCTAATCTAAAGCATGGAGGAATAGCAATTTGTTTTTATACTAAGTTCTCACATCTGCCCAAAACTAAACAAATGATGCATGAAATGAATAGGCAAAAATCATATAATCTTCAGATTCTTTGTAATCCATCAGAAATGACCGGACAAACTTTTGAATACCTAAGGTAAATAATCAGTACTTTTTTTTCTCCTCTAAAACAGTAAGCGTAAGCATAAGGTTTAGTATTTTCAAATCATTATCATGAACTACAATATAGGCATAAAATCAGAACTAATGCCTGAAATCAAAGCACACATTAAATACCTGAATACACTTTTACTACTGAATTGGTTATCCTCTTCTGTACATTCCAATTTCTTTAGTTCAGTTGATTATATTAGCAAGAAACATTTATATCAGAAAAGCTTATTTGTACTGTTTTACCTAAACTGCAGAAAATGAAAAAAGAAATTAGGCTTTAATATGGCTCATTACGTAAAAATTAATGAGTTTCCGCAAGAGTTATAAAACTATACAAAATATCCATATAGCAAACTAAGCAATCTTATATCGTTATTATGCAGAATACAGTTAAGACAGAACACAAATCTACAAAATAAGTCTGCTGACTTCAAGTTCAAAACTTGCATATAGTGAAAGCGTTTAATGCATAATTTAGCTGGATACAGTCTTCTAGCTTATTTCAATGCTGCCAAAAAGTATTTACATAGAGCAAACCACCTATCACGTTATTCACTTAAAATAGATTCTTCCATAACTTCTATTTTAGTATTACTACCTGATTATTCTTGAGCAGAATTCTCAGCAAAGTTCAGCTTAGCTATAACAAGTAAAAAGTTTAAATATCCATGTATATGTGGGTTATAAAAGCAAATGAAGGCTATGGTTGAATTTGTCAGAATCTAGGCAGTCAAAGTTTTCACGTTTAAAATTACTTCATGATATTTTTCCTTCAGTGTCTTTTCCTAAAAATAAATAAATAAATAAATAAAAGATGAGGCAACATTTCTGTGTTTAAAAGCAACTTACACTAACTCCTTTTGCCGAAAAATCTTAATGGAGCTGCATTCATATAAAACTTCAACGTATCTACCGCTTTAAAGAGCAAAATAATTTCTCTGTTTTGAGTCTAATTTAATTTGAACAAAAGGATTTATATACCACTTTAAAGCACTGAATCTACAATAAAAAAATCAATTTGAAAATCCAGCAATGTAATAAACAATATTTCAAGCATTTCATGTAATACTATCAAGAAAAGGAATAGTTTGTCTGCAGTTTTTCAATCCACACAATCCAGTTGGACAAAGCCGTCTAATAAGATCCATCACAAGTGTCGTCTGCCCTTTCTTAGTTACCAACATTAGAGCTGGGGGATGAAGGGGAGAACCTGCAAAACAAGAAAGCTACTGTTCTGCTTAGGATACACATACAACATCTCTGAAGCAAATTACACTGATCTATACAGTTCCTTACACCATGTAGTACATTTAGACTGATTTAAGAAACAACAACAACAACAAAACAGTGAGTCATTACAGTGTATTTAATTCAATGTACTTTACAACACATTTTAGGAATTCATTTGTATAAAACACTATCTGAACCTTATCAGTTGAGAATAATTTTTATCCCTCTTCTGTCTGCAATTCCCAGGTTTCCTGGCTAAGAAAACTAATTAGTCTTTGGTTTCTGTAAGCTTGGTAACAGTGCCCCCTAATGGAGATTTTAATGAGACTGCTTTGCCAAGCAATGCCTTTTTTTTAAATCAGGCTATCGGATTGAAAGTAAAGAGCTTTAAAATTAAGGCTGCATAAACGTACTCTTCACATGTCTTTATTGCATTTAAGATAATTAAGAATGCTTTTTCTTAGGATTTTCTATTACAAAAAATATATATACTTTGGGGGTACATCTACGTATCTAACATAGATGAACCCGTACATGCACACATAAACTTCAGACTTCACCATGAAAAATAGTATGTTATATGAGTTCCTTCTCAAGAAAAATTAAATTTAGCCAATAAAGATGAGAACATCCCATATAACTAAGTCTGCATAGTATGAAAACTTATGCTAAAGTGTTTAGAGTATGCTATATGCCTGATACTTAATTGAATAGTTACAATTACACAAAGTGTCAACATTAGTTTCCTTTTAGGAAACAAATTAAGAATTCACACCGATCACAGATAACTACCAAATAACCCAGGTGCAATTAGCAGCTTTAGTAAAGAACCTTGAGCATACATGATACATCTTATTACGTGACAATTAAGGACACCTAATTACCAACCTCTGTCAATTTCAGTACGTTCCAAAATTATTTCTGATAACCCACAAAAAAAATCCCAAAATACGCAAGACTGGAAAAGACTCTACATTTTTACTTTTTAAGAAGCAACCACATGCCTTCTGTCATGATCATCAGAATCCCCTACATAAATTAATCTCCACTAGGTCTATGAACTATTTCACAAATTCCTTCCACCCTAATGATAAAGGAAATCCAACTCACAATTCAAAATTCTCTGTATACAAACAGCATAGACTGAAACTTCACCAACGCACACAAAAACTTGACATGCAAAATTTTGCCAGCACTTGGCAGCTGAAAAGTCAATGTTACTAGAATATAACCTTCTTCCTAAAATAGTCCAGGAACTCACAAAAAACATGGTTGAGAGATTCAGATGAATACATCACACCTGGAGTCAAAACCAAGGGTCTGATTTAGGAGCTCTGGGGTCATCCTTTCCTGTCCCTAGTGAAATAAGACTTTAATTCTATATGACTAACGTTCCCTTTTCATTGAATAAAAGGCAACACTCAGACATCTGTCCCTTTCTATTTTGACCAACTCTTACACCTAAGTGAGGAAATCTGGTCAGCTTCTACCCGCTCGGAACACACTTACAGCACGTCCAGACTCTTTCCAGTAACCGTACAAGAGCAATAAGAGATTTGTCTACAGTGACAAACCTTTCAGTATTATTATTACTAGTTTTAGGATGGGAACAATAGGAAGAAGGAAAACAGAAAACTTAGCCTTAGTGTTTCGAAGAGAAACAACAGAAATTATTTTAGTTGTTAGAGTAAGTCACCTTCGTCAGCTTTTACATAAAGCAGATGGTTCAACACAGATAGGGGGCTGTAGTTTGATGTCATCAGGACTGTTACAGCAATACTACCCTAAGAAATTTTCATCCTTCACATAGTCCATTACATCCCCATAGCTATGTATGCTTCTTTCAGGAGACTCTGGTTTGACCATAAAGGGGTTTCAAGCAGCTTAAGGATTTTAAAGGAAGCTTGAGGGGTTCCCTCCTCTATGCCACACCATACTACCTCTACTACTGTGCTCACAAGACTATTTGTGGACTTCGCACTATTAAGTGAACAAAAGAATAAATATATCTTTAGAAAACAGTAGCCTTTTCGGTAGTCGTCTGGATTTTTTTTTTTTTTTTTTTTTTTAAAAGCTGAACCAGTCCAGAGACCACCATAACAGCTGGGCACAGTGGCACAGTATGCTGCCAGCATAAGAACTCCTCACACCACTTGGCCCGAAGCCCCTGTAACGTCGAACCGCAGCGCTGCAGACCACAGCCTTGCGCTCACCGAACCTCACCTCGAGAGCAATTCCTGCAATAAAATGGGAAGGGCTTTAACACAAAGAACACGTCCTTTGTTCTCATTGTAGTGGACAATGATTCAAAAACACACACGCACTCCATTGCTTTATCTTAAATTAATTTCTCCAAGCAAGTTCCTTTCAGCTGTCTGAAGCCTTCTGCTTCCACAGGAATCACGTATTACCGATCACTGTACTGGTAATATTGCAAGACAGACTGCAATATACACTGCTGCCACCATTGTTTGACTGAAAGTCCTGAAAAAGTACTATACAAGACCTAAAATGTGCTATTTCTCCCATTTGACTCCTATTTGGTCTCAACAAAGAAAATAGTGCAATATTGCTGCACAAAAATACTCACCCGTTATTTCTAGTTGTTATTGACTGATGAAACAGTCAAACACAAACAAGAGCAGGTAAGGAAGCAAAAATCACTAGAGGGGCACGAGGAGAGAAAAAAGGCATCATCTTTTTACTTGTAGTATTTCACAGAGGATCTAATGAAATCTCCACGTAGTTATAAAAGAAGAAAAAGTTACAACCATCTAGAACTTTTTCTATATATAATTATATAATTGTCTTGATGTTTCTATTGGCATGATTACCAATAGAAACCAAGCTTGGTTTTTATCCCAGCTTTGAAAGTAAGGAACTAAAACATACCAGGTTGGAATAAAATCTGTTTCAAAATGCCTTACCAAATTTAGACCTCACGCAACATGTATAGTCAATCATAAAATGTATATTACATTGTTAACTGTTGCTCTCCACGAAAGGAATATACATTTCCTTTAAACAGGAGGAAAAGCTACTGAATTCATAGCAGAAGAGAAGAACAACGAAGTACAAAGGACTGAACTTAACCTGTCCCTCAGAGACACCACTTATATCCAAGAATAATACATTTATTTCTCAGGAATAAAATACATTTAATGTGTGATCTCAGAGCAAAAGAAAGTCCTCTTTTTCTGTAGACCTTAACTGAAAGAAAGAAAAACTGAGGTCGGACAAAAATTTTTAAGTACCCCAAAGTGAAAGTAACCCTCAGAAATCTAATCTCACAAAGACCAGCTTGGGTACTACATCATTTCACAGAAGTGCTTTAACTAAAAATCCTTACAGTAGAAATTTGATTCTCCCTAAAGAAAAGGTGAATCTTTTGGGGTGTGGGGAGGGAAAGAGTCATCTGAAAGTATCTTAAAAAAAATCTGAGTTTTGAAAAGTAAATGCAAAAGCTCTGAGCATTTATAAGTACACTATTAACACAGAAACAAAGTTATTTCAAAGTAAATATCTGAACATGAGTCTGCAGTGCAGCCTCAACATTTTCCAACTTTCCTGCTGAAGCTTCTTGTGCCAGACACTCAACAATATACCCCAATTCACCAGTTTTCTTCCATTAGCTCACACGTCATCAATAAACCTTCACCTAGAGCTTTCTAACACAGAGAACTCAGATGAATGAAATTCTCCCCAGAAAATATTATGCTATAGCAGGCCATAAGTGCACAAGACTTCCCCGAGAGGAAAAATCTTTAAAAAAAGTTACACTTCATTTAAAAAAACACCTTAGGAAGATGACATTGTAAGAAAAACTTCCTAAAAAGCAGAAAAACACCTGTGATTTGACAAAAGTTAAGAGACTCCTCTTAGATTTATAATATGAATCACTGGAAACTAAAAAATCTCTCTCACTTTTTCTATGTAGTTTCTAGAAATAGTCTAATCCAAATGGAACTCTTTTTACACTAAACGAACAGGTACTTTTTGAAATCAAAAAAATCATTTTTGAGGGAATTCTGTTGAGACAAATAGTTAAAACTTACATTAGCTCAGGCATTAGCAGTAAGAAACAAAATGTCATCATAACAAAAGCACATCGGAAAAAATGGTTATTGCTAACAACATTTACAAATCCATCTTTATCAAACTGATTCTTTAAATAGCTATTTAAATAGTATGACATTTAAGATTTAAGCTAATGGTATCTTCTTACACTCTCAAAAATGTGTTTTATATTAGAAGATTTCCTCCAAGAAAGGAAATCATTAGCTTAAACGTCTCCTGCCAATCACCTAACAATTCGTTCATTCAAATTTCGCCTTCCTGTAGGTAAGCTTAATTCTCCTAACAATGATGATTCCACTTCTCTGACATCACATTTTGTTATTGGACAGCTGAATACTTCAGAATTAAAATTTCTCAGGTTTACAATTAACATGAGCTTCTACAGCACTCTTCTCTATAATTCTTGGTCATTATAAACCTGAAAACTAATGATCCAAACTACCTTCGTCAACTCAAGACAATAAGGTAACAAATATTTTTTAGGCGTCTTCTTCCTAGCACTCTCGCAAAACACTAATAGAAGGAATTTTCTTTTTAGTGTATTCATTCAATTTTTTTCCATAACAGATTGGAGTTTGCCAGCAGATAATCCAACAGTGGGTACTCTCTATCTCCTCCTCTCAGGGGAGAGCAGATGGGGTAATATGGCCTTTCAATCAGTGCAAGAGTCCCCACATTAACCCAAGATCAAGTATGACTCAAGTCCTTTAAGGAATACTCCTTGTAGGCCCAGAAGCTGACACATAGGATTGTCCCTATCCTGAAATCTCAGGTAAGGTGGAAGGAAAAAAATCTGAAAATATAATCGAAGAAGAAAAGATGAGACAACATTATTCTGACCAAAGAGAGGAAAGAATGAATCTTTCTGGGTGAAGGAGGCACTGAAGTGCAGAGATCCTCCTCTTTCCCTCCCTATCTTGGGGCCTGAACCTATGCAGACATACAAATCCAGCTGTGATACTGATGTTATGTACAAGACTTGGGGGAAGGGAGATGATTTGTTTGATTTGATTTTTAGTATCCTGAACTTTAAGGCTCTGGTAGATAACAAGAGATTTCTCTTCCGGAATATGTGCATCTAGAAGACAGAAAATAATCTTTTCAAAAGCTGGAAGGATACTTGCATAGGGAAACAACAGCTTCAGGGAGAACAAACACGGAGTATTTACAAAGTGTAGTTGAAGTTCACATTGGCAAGACAGAGGGCAACTCTGCGTAGTGGCTAAAAAGGCACCTAATGCTCAGCTGGATTTCTCCAGAGTCATTTTGTTTAGGTTTTAATCTTCTCTAGACTCTGCCACAAGGGTCCAAGGGCTGAAGAGGCACTCAGTAAAGGGTATGCAGAGCGAGCAAAAGAGCTGTAGGTTTTTTGGACAGTTAATTCTACTTAAATATATTTTACTGAGGAGGCAGAGAACCTCTTTGTAGCCTTTCACAGCCTTTCAGCATAGGCAAAAGTAACTGCTTTGCCAGCTTATTTCCTAATGCTGATAGCAGTGCTTATCAGCATAACTGTGATAGATTCACTTTTTACTCTGATAAGAGTTGGTTCCCCTCTCATATATAGGTCTGTAGCACAGGAGCAGGAGGCTGACAAGCTAAGGCATCCAGGTGGGGGAAGGTGCACAGGCATTGCCTGTTGCACCTTATGCCAGAATCACTGTCTATTTGCTGAGAAGGTAGAGTAGAAGATGGGTAACAACAGACACGTTCTTGGAACGAAGTTACTCCTTAGCAGGAACAGCTGTTCTCAGTGTTTAGCAAGAGTTGAAGCTTACATAAAAGATCATAGGCTTAGAGAATCTTCATGGTAGCCATCATGTGGTTTGATGAACCCTTCATGGAAATGAAGAAATTCATTTCACTCCTTGCTCTTCTGCCAGCTACACTGAAACAATTAGGCCATTTTCTACAGGAAAAAAAATTGAAGCATGGGCTCTAATCAAAAACTTGGATTAGCCCAATCCTTTGAAGAGTTACAGAAGAGAGAAGTCGACTTTTAAACGTCTTTTAGGTTTTAATAAAACACAGTTCTGACCCTAGCACCATATTACGGTAGGACAATTAACATACCCTTGTTTTTTGCCTTTTTTTCATATAGTGAATTGTGTGATCCCACAGCAGAAGCAAAAAACAGTGAAGCAACCTTATTAAGCGTTAAACTGTTAAAATGGTCTCTCTTTTAAAAAGTAGAGTCTATGATTCTTTAGTAATAAAGCTAAAACTTAAATATATCTAATATTTAAATATATCTAATACCACACCAAGATTAATCTTGTTCAAACTGATTTCTCAAAATTAGATACAATCAGGCTTCCAGCCATAACTACTTTGACTATATTGCCTTTTCAGCTACTCTTGAAGTTAAACTTTCGAGCTCTAACAAAAAAGTGTTTCTACTAGTATCATTAAACACATACTTATATATACACACACACACGTACGTATGTATAAAACAAAGATTAGAATTGCATGCCTTTTAATATAAAATTTATAAATTAAACTCATTCTGTGGTAAGTGCATTATACTGATTTACACAGGCATTAAGAAAACATTACCAGTGCCACCAAGGAAAGAGGGACAGATATAAACAACTGATACTATTTCTAGTTCACTTAGAGAAGCAAAAAGATCATCCAGATTTCAAGTCAACAGCGTCTCTTGAACTTAAAAGCTCTGCTTTCCTGGTTTTCAATGAGTACTTAACACATATGAAGCCCCAGGGAGGCAATCTATACGCCTAAACACATATACTTACGCATACATACATATATATATGAATATACAGGAATGCACACGCATATATGAATATACACATATAGCCATTTTCATGACAAGCTTTTCTAAGTCTATATGAATTATAGATTGGAAACTAACGTGACTTCTTGTGTGGACAACCCTACTGTAAAGTAAGTGTATCCATATGGTGTAACACTTATCCCTACAAATCTCTGACAGATGGACCTTTTTGCACATAGGACAACTTCGTATTCTAAAGCTGTGTATAACACTAAATATTACCTTCATCAAAGTCTGCATCATCTTCTGTATGTTGAGGGAAAGGAAAACAATTTGTGATTTCAAGTCTGTCATCTACCACAAGTCCCAGCAGCACTCCCTGGACCACTTCATTTCCCTGTCCTTCTTCTTGGTAATGTTTAATGATCTTTAATACAACCTAAAACACAAAGACAAGAAAACTGCAATAAGCAATCTTTTTTCTTCCAACAATTTTAAAACTCCAGATATATAGTTTAAGTGTTCTCTAAATTAGAGCAGCAAACCAAGTGAGTTACTGGCTAAAACATCCGCAATTTTAATACAGCTTGATGAACAGGGGGCCATTCTAAAATTACAGGGGAATAAAAAAGACCATTAAACGAACAGTCAAAATGCAGTTCTAAACCAATTTTCTGAAACACCCTTCTAAAACGAAATATTGATCTCTTCTCTTTACCTTGTTGCTGTAACTGTTAAAAGCTACCTTACAGGGGCAATAAGCTTCCTCCTGGGGGAGACGTGACACAAGAAACTATCAAAATACCTTGAAACTAACTACGCGGAAACTCGTAGGAAATTTTTAAAACGTAAAAGATTCATCTACTTTCAGTTGCATTAACTTCTAAGACTACATCTTATTGAAGTTTTACATCAGATGGTAATGTTATTTTTATGTTGCAAACTAAATTTTTATCACAGGATATTTAAGAATAATGAAACAATGACCAAAGGAGGAACACAAACAAGAAGCAAAATGTTCCTATATCTTTAACAAAATCTGAATTCTACGGTGAATTATTCTCATGAGATGATACTGTAAACAGTATGAGTTGGAAAACAATCACTCAAAAATAAATCAATTAATCTCTAGAAATGCTTTACACTTAAGTAAAATTGTAAGTTTTTTAAATTAATAAAAGAGATCAGAAACGCTAACCGCGCGCGCACACTCACGCTTGAGAGAAATTATGCTAGGTCCAGTACAAGCAGGTCTTATTTCACTAAATTCTAGTCCTTCTAAGCAAACCGCACAAGAAATGTTTGATAACTACATTGTTAACAAAGCAATACCACTTTTATGTCCATAGGCAAACCCACTCACATGCATTTCAGCTCAACCACTCTGAGAATAGATTTTGTATAAATATGGGCACTTAATGAACTTCCTACAGGGAAGGAATATTAAATTCAGTTACATAGCAGGAACATATACTCTTCCTTAGCTTTTTCTTTGCTTGTTTAGTCCAAGTTCATGTCAAAATTTTAAATGAATTAGAAGTAATAATGAATGGAAATAATAAATTAAGAGTGCCACAATACAAGTTAAATGGAAAAAAAGTCTCTACAAATATAATTCTTTTGAGGGGCAAATTGTGAAAAGAAAAAAAATTCATGGACAGCCTGCTTTGGAAAATAAGGGAAAAAAAAAGGTGAGAAAGAAATTCCTGTTTCCAGCTAAGTTAGATATAAACATTAGAGGGCTAACACTTATTGAAACCTTACTTATCACTGAGATATTGACAATACCACTCATGTGTTCAAAATTCTTAAAATGCTAGCAAAATACCCCAAATACAATCTGTAGTTATGCCTTATGTCGGCAGTTTTCAATCTTTAACCTGAATACCATGGCAGACATTATCCAGGGAGATATAGAACCCAATATATTGGCTTTAGATCTGCAGACAAGCTTTGGGTTTTTGTTACCTTCCTCAGACTCCTTTAGAAGTATCTCACGAACTCCAGGTTTGAAATAACTTTTCTAAATTTTGTACCCATTAACAAGTTGCAGAAGTTAAGGTTGCACTGTAAAATACATTAGCTACTAAAAATCATTTATGAAAAAATAAATGAGGAAATCTGAGAGATGCATCCAACGACACCTCATTCTTGTTTTCATTTTCTTCTGTAGAGTTTTATTTAGTAAATCATTAGTATAACAAGGTCTTAAACTTAGACTGAAAAACCTGCCATCAAAATACAAACATGTGACCAATCAGGAAATATGCACCGATGTTTTCTATTTTGGTACTAAAAGCAGACCTTCAAATGTAAAGTAGAACTACTTCTTTCGAGACAACAAAGAGATTAGCTTCAAATGCTACCACATCATTCCACTTGTTTTCTAGTCTAGCAGCGGGAAGACTTCATCACTATCCAAATGACAACGCCATGACATTTCCTGATTTTATTGCACAAGCCAAAGCTTCATACTGAGTAAACCACAAAAATAAACACTCACCTACACATTTCCTCCAAAGATTTTAGGTTTGTAAAGTATCAGAACAGAATCAGAATACATTTATTTTTCGAATAAGAAAACTATGAAGCCTTAAAATAAACACACTCAGAATTAAGAATCAGTTTTTCCAAATGACACGTAAAGGAATATCCCAGAAGAAATATGGAAAAGCACCAGTATAACCTACCTCTCATGCAGTCCTGATTCACTTCTCCAAATACTGTTTCCAATTCCCATCCATCTACTCTTTCAACAACAGATACTGTCTCTTTGTACAAACCGCAACTGTTTTGAATACTCTCAGACCCATCACTGCTATACTATCACTACGTGAATTCAACAGTAACCAAATCGCATTTCAAATTGTTTTTGTTATTTTTAAGTAATGCAGCACATCTTTGGCAAAATGGTATCTCTTGGGCCATTTAGAAAAGCTTTGCACACAAGTAGAAACTGTATCAGTTAATATGACTTTGTAACAAGAAAAAAAAAATCACACTTTTCAGGAAGCTTTTTTAGTTCTGATACCTCATAACACATTAATTTTAACAATCATTTATTTTTAAAGTAACCTTTCTGAGGTAGACCCTGCTGCTAATACTCATACATTCAAGTTATTCATATATCCATAATATCCTTTTTTCAAAAAAAAAAAAAAAAAAAAAGGGAACACTTTTCTGTTTATACTACTACTTCTACCTGTGGAATCAGATTGACAGTCACCTGCAGCATAACTTAGTAAATACAACTGAAATAATAAAAAATATTTAAGAACACAAAGGCTGTTCAAAAAAGGACATACAAATAACTATTTCATAAAACTTAAGACTTCCCCAGCCTTATAACTCTAGTCTTCAAAATACCAAAGCAGTTCAAACACTTGGAGTAGCCACTTGCCAGATTTAAATGCCATTAATGTTCAATTAACAAAAAACGCTTACAGTTCAGCAGTGCTTCTAATCTTCAAAGCACCGTTCAAACATTAAAAATGAAGTCCTACTACAAAAAAGAACCATTCTGAAACTATTAAAATGATCAAAGATATGTACTTTAGTGGTAAGCTATAATGCCAAACTGGAAACACTGAGTACATTTTGATAGCATGATTATTAATTTAAGAAGTGTATTTCTTCTTATAGAAATACCTATAAAATGAACTGGCAGCTGAAATACCGTAGGCCTTTCGGGGGATCCTACCAACATTCAGCTGCAACATCATGAATATGCCAAGATGTCTGTTCTTGTATTTCTTTCCAAAGAAGCGACACTGTACCGAAGCTCAAGTGATTCACATATAATTGCGTTCCAGCGAGCTGAACGTTACCAGGAGGAAACCAGATTTCTAGTACTCGTCCTGCATTTTGTCCTAGAGATGCAACATCCGTTAAGAGAGTGCTTCTGCCATTGGACACACGCTGTCACAAGTAGATTTACTTACTTAAACGCAGTAATTAAACGTTTGGAAAGCCTAACAGTTTTCCCTACCCCAGAAAGCTTAATCAGCACAACCACTAGCACCGAGGCGCCTGCGTCTCGGGAGAGGACGGCAGAGAGTGTAAGCAACATTTCGTTACGTAGCCATTTTCAAATCAACCATAACTGACAGGGGCAACAAATACAGGAGCTGCCAAGCCATCCACATGCCGTCAATATTTTTAACACTGGTGAAACTGATCAGTGCTTATTTTGGCAAAAAAAGTCCTCGAAAACTATTACAGTTAACAGTATCTGACATTTTGAATGCCTGCTATCACAACTCTGGAGCCTTCTCCATGTGAATTCCTACACCTCAAACAATGCATTTTTGCATTTAAACGTGGCAGCGCGAATGGCAATTTCACTCACACTCCCAGCATAGCAATAGTTCAGACGAGAGCACAACTGTTAGCATATTTTTGCGAACAGATATGTCAAATACCACAACTAACAACTACTCATGCAAGTGAGTCTGAACGGTGCTGAACTCAAAGATGCCTAAAATTAAGGTATCTACCTAAAATATATAAAATATACATATGGCACCTTTGGAAAAACAGTTAGATAATCCGCTTAATTTCCAAATGAAGGCATACCCAGAATTAAACATCTCCAGGTTTGTGGACCTGCCCGAGATGAAGCAAATGAGTTTCACCACAAAACAGGCTACAAAGTCACTTTTGATGCAGTGCATAGGGAGAAAACTAATTAACCACTGCAGAGCAACTCAAAAATGAAATTGAATGCAACAGTTCTGAAATCCTCAGATAAGTGTGAAACGGCACTGCTCTCAAGACAGACTTGAAAAAAATAAGAGAAAATTAGAAGAAGATACAGGGAAACATAGGCAACCTTAACATTTTTGAGTAGTTCCTGATGATGTTTTTACATGCTGTAGATAAGTGCTTATCCTCTACTCACAAAAGACAAGTTCTGGAAGCTCACCAAGCAAAAACTTGCCTTGAGCTTGCTTGTCTCCTGGCTACAGTACCTCTCGAAAACACAGTAACAAAGTCTCTCAACTTTCCTGCCAGGAGAACAGAAACTCTAGAGTAAATTTAAGGTACCATTGCAACAGTTAAGAATAAGAACTTGTCTGTCTACTAAACATAACCATCTCTTCTAGATGATTAAGGAGATAGATGAAAATTTGTAACTTAGTAGAGTCCACAGAAACTTTATTCTAAAAGACAGTATCTCACAGATATCACGTCAAAAGCATGCAATCAGCAGGTCAATACCCTAAACTTTTAGGATGCATACATGAACCTTCATAACACAAGACTGCCATACCACCACAAAGTAGTACCATGAGGTAACTCAGGCTACAGATGAAACCAAATTTCCAACGTTATAATAATCTTTAGAAATTGGTCAATCTCTATTGACAATCAAAGCCTCAATTCACCTCAAGGCATATTCTAGACTATCTGCAGGGATTTTTGAATTTTTCTCGATTCTCTCACAGAACCTATAGTGCTGATTTTTTCACCATTCCTGATATGAAGAATGTTCAAAAATTTACTCTTTATTTCTCAGATGCACCATAACCACTGTTAATTTTGGAATTAAAAAACTACAGTAATTGTTAGAACAATTTTGGTAGTAGAGAAAATTTTAAAAATATAAACAAAAAGAATTTGTTTTCTATTAGGACCTGCAACGTCTTAAAGTAATTCTTTTCACAAATATCTTCAATCCTAACAATGACTACAGCAAAGACTTTAAAATTTTTAAGTTTCCTGACAAGGAATTAGAAAAATATTTGAACTGAATATATAGTACATGACTTAAAGCCAAAAGGACGCAACCAAATTTACCTGAAAATTATAGGTAAATATAAGTATGAATATATATTTATTTTTGTACAACAAAAGAAACTCTACCCCTTACCACTCTGTGTAGCATGCACTATCCAAAAACTAACTGCAAAAAAAATTTTTATCCTTATTTTGACTTGCTAGAGCCTTAACACCAACATTTACAAAGCCTTTGAAAATACCATTTTTTGAATATGTAAGCTCACATTTTACGTCATTCAACAGCTAATAAACATCAGATTTAAAAAAAAAAAAAACTTTACTCCTGAGCTTGACAGAAATTTGGTGCTTAAAAATAATAATTCTGTAGGAGGCACAACAGAACAACGGTTGCCATTTCACACCATCTCAATTAGGTACAGCTATTAAAGATTTTTCTTTTGATGTTAGACTGGAAAATTCCTGGAGCTGAACGTGACTACAACTATTATGGACAACGCATACTGAGCTGAGAAGGTCCATCTATATATGAAACCAACCTCAAGCAGCAGATACTGCATCTATTTTCATATGAAAACTATGAATTGTAGGAACCCTATTAGTCTTGTCTCATACAGGTCCTCAGTATGAAATCATTTTTGAAATTCATGTTAAAGGGAATGGTTAAGACTCCATCTTCAACTCTAGCTTTTGGGAGAAAAAAATTAAAAGCCCTTGTAGCTTTTAAGTATTTGTAATTATTATGAAGGAACAAAAAACTTGGGCTGCTTTTTATACCCCTGGGTGACCTATGACGCCAGTTGGTATCATATCACCTGCTTAGTTTTTAAACTCCAAAGTTTCACCTGATTTAACAACAGAAATATCATCAGTAACGTGCATTCTGCAGCTGCACTCCTTTTTAATATATACCTTAGGCTGAGGAGAACTACTCAGATTATACTGTATTATTCATTTAGCATCAAAATTTTCTATCATTTCTACTTAATTTACGAACCACATCAGCCTGTAACTACAGGGCACCTGAGAAATCTACACAGTTTTCCATGTGACTCCTGGTTCATGGAGGTCATAGCCATTTAGCTCCACACTTTCCTGTGATTTTTAACAGGATAAAGAAGGTGCAAACATCCATAGCTGGACCTACAGATCCATAGGCTAGAATACCTATTCTTAATTATTTGTAAAGACTACTTCCACAGAGAAGCTGTAGCAGATCACACTGACAGATGTTGACTACATTAAGATTTTTTGGTGACTGTAGAAGAGCAAGTAGAAAATCACTGGGTTCCTGGGGCCAAGCAGCTCAGAATTTTGTTTGCTGTTCACAGATACAAAGGATTTGTTTTTGTTAAGCAGTTTCTCAGGGCACGATAATGAAGTTTGATGCTGTATTTGTAAAGCTAGGCTGTTGTGAAATTGAACATTTTGATAAAATATTGATACATTCCTGACAATACTGCAAATCAGAAATAAGGAGAATAAACTGAAGTTAAATTAAAGGAATAAATAACCTATCGTTTTATATATATATATATATATATATAAAACAAGATATGTATTTGGATTTTTAAAGGGCACGTTTTTCAAAAATTTCTCCAAGCATGCTTTGCATCCATCTGTCAAGATGAGAGTTTTGAGTACGAAAGAGAAGAAGCTCATATGTACTTTAAGTAGGAAACACTTCCAAGATGCTGTGATTCCAAAGCTCTATAGTTTCCCTTCAAGCAGGAGGTAAACATACTCTAACAAACCAGGGCCTTCTTTTGCAAGAAATTTAGCTGGCCTGCAACTTCAAACAGTTTTTCAATTAAGGTGGCTGTTTACACAGTGCAAGTCCGGGCCCACCACGGACACGACCAGCTTATTCACACAAACATACCATATTTACTAGAGGCACACACGTGTCCACTGTACATATGGGTCAGCTGCTCACTCATTCTATTATTAGGACACTTTAAAAACTGTAAGGACTTAAAATATCTAATTTATGGTGGGCAGGGGGAAGCAAGCCACTCCAATTTATAAAATAATGAGTTTATATAAAAGCAGACATACAGCATGAAACAAATCGTTAAATTTAACATCTAGAACTAAAGCTGATAAATACACTTATCTAAAAGTCCTATAAAATGAAAAAGATTTTGCTATTAACATAAATGGCTAAGTGGAAGTTGGCTTGAAAAACCTGAAACAGTACAAACACTAAGCCTGTTTCTTTAGGAAGCAACATTAGAAATGGAGACTCCTGGTTTTTGGTTAGAAGTCTGTTAGTCTTTCATAGGCTGAGGTTTTCCTTAACTCTGTCAAGAACTTACCTTAATCAGCTAATGTCTTGTAGGTACCATGAAACATGTTTAAAGTAATCTATTTATTTATGTCTAAGTGAGACCCTTGGTCTTGCAAAGGGAGGAAGTGAATGCAAACTGCAATGCACCGAATGAAAAGGTCATTAAATAATGGAGAAAAGCAAAGTTTATTTAAAAGAAATACAGAAAAAAAAGTCAAATTTTAGTAGACCAGTCTCCTCTTGATTTTTGTCCTACCTCATTTTCTTTTTAGACTGCACAGCTGTTCAGGTTAACGACTATCTCCTCTCTGTCTGCAAGTCATTAGTACACTTTAACTATTACCTCAATATAAGTGAAAAAACCACACCATTACATTTGTGTATTTAAACTCCCCATTGCCTTATTCACACACTGATATAATGTATTTATTTGCAATACAAAGTTTCATAACAAATTTCACAGTACAGGGATCCATATCCACTTCCATGGAAACCATCAAGGCCACAGGCAGTGCAGGATGACTTCCTTGTAGAAGCACTTTCGTAACACAGCCCCAGGATCCAATTGTGCAAGCAGCAGGGCATTAGATGTTATTACCACACTGTTAGCAGGCAGTGATAGGGCCGTAATAAGATTAAGGTCCAAAATCCTGCTAAATACAAATGGGACAGAGCATTTCACCACAACTTCTTAGTGGATTACTTTTCCTATTTCAGACATCTCACAGAACTCAAATATTTTGCAACCATTTAGACAATTCTTGTAACTACAATTTACATTTATTATTTTTAATAAATGTCAATATATAGCCATTACTTAAAGAATGAAAGCTCATGAATATACTTCTTTAGAGCACAGCATATGGAAATTATACAGAAATATTAAAGGCGGGGCAGTTTCAACATTTCTCACTCGGTACACATAAGCCTTACACTTACAGGTATTGACTGTACACTGAAATATGTTGTCTGTATTAGTAAACCATCAGCATTCGTATATTTGCAGTGAGTATTGAGCTATAAGCACGTCTAAGTAACAGGGTTACTCTTCATGCATCAGCTTCTAGCACTTTCATATAAAAATATTTATAGATGACAGACAAAAGCAGCAATACTAAATTTTAATCAAACGACCTATTTTTTCAGATTGTACAGAACTGCTGTCATTTTGAAGCTGAAGAGCTGCAAAGACAGTTACCCACACTTACTTGGCCTTCAAAACTTAATAAAATAGGGCGAAGGTAGATGGGGGCAGGAGAAGAGCAGACAAGTTTACTTTGCCTTTTTGGAGAGAAAGTAGAGGAAAGGAGTGCTTTGTGGCTCAGAGACTACTGACCTTCTTTGAAGACCATAACCTACCCAACAGAACTTGAAGAATATGAACAGAAGAATAAGAACAGAACTTGAAGGCCTGTAGCTAGTGGTGTCCCCCAGGGGTCAGTCCTGGGTCCAGTCTTGTTCAATATACTCATGAATGACCTGGAGGAAGGGACAGAGTGCACCCTCAGCAAGTTTGCTGATGATACTAAACTGGGGGGAGTGGCTGACACACCAGAAGACTGTGCTGCCATTCAGAGGGACCTGGACAGGCTGGAGAGGTGGACGGAGAGGAACCTCCTGAAGTTCAACAAAGGCACGTGCAAGGTCCTGCACCTCGGGAGGAATAACCCCATGCACCAGGACAGGCAGGCTGGGGGCTGACCTGCTGGAAAGCAGCTCTGCAGAGAAGGACCTGGGAGTGCTGGTGGACAACAAGTTAAACATGAGGCAGCAGCGTGCCCTTGTGGCCAAGAAGGCCAATCGTATCCTGGGGTGCATTAGGCAGAGTGTTGCCAGCAGGAGGTGGAGGGAGGTGATCCTGCCCCTCTCCTCAGCCCTGGGGAGGCCTCACCTGGAGGACTGTGTCCAGTTCTGGGCTCCCCAGTACAAGAGAGACATGGCACTACTGGGGAGAGTCCACCAGAGGGCCACTAAGATGAAGAGACTGGAGCATCTCTCGTCTGAGGAAAGACTGCGAGAGCTGGGCCTGTTCAGCCTGGAGAAGAGAAGACTGAGAGGTGATCTCATCAACGTGTACAAATACCTGAAGGGAGGGTGTCAAGAGGCTGGAGCCAGACTCTTCCCTGCGGTGCCCAGCGACACAACAAGAGGCAACAGGCACAAACTGAAACAGCAATGGGAACTTCCTCTGTTCCAGTTTGTGCCATCTGAACCTGAGGAAAAACTTCTTTGCTGTGAGGGTGACTGAGCACTGGATCAGGTTGCCCAGAGAGGTAGGGGAGTCTCCTTCCCTGGAGATATTCAAAACCTGTCTGGATGCGATCCTGGGAAATATGCTCTAGAGGACCCTGCTTGAGCAGGGCGGTTGGACTAGATGATCTCCAGAGGTCCCTTCCAACCTTGGCCAGTCTATGATTCTGTATATCATCTTTTGCATGGATATGGGGCTCTATAGAATGGGAAGAATGTACAGTAAAAGGACTATAAACTGGCATATAATATTTTAGCAGAACAAAGATAGGGACTCGCAGGCCTTATACACTCAATGCAAAATCCTAGTCTTTCTTTTCCAGTAAAAGACCAAATAGTTATAACAGAATTAGCCTGCTCTTCCGTATACATATGCAGCGAAATTCAGGTGCACCTTCAAACTTCATGTCAAATAAGAGAATAAATAAGTCTGTTTAACTTAAAATTAAGGTTAATTTTTTTGGCTTAACACTTATCTGGAATAAGTATCCAGATGTCAGTCATTCAAGCCTATTTCCATGCTTATTCTTAAGTAATCTTGTGCGCACATGTTACAAGAGACATTATTGAATAAAGAAAGCTAATTTATCATATTTAACTTTGATAATCTAAAAATCAAGAATCCAAAACAACCTTACTAAGTCTTGTTAGTATTTTATATTCAGGTATACAAGCATGACTTTCCAAAACACTTTATATACTAATGTATTTCCTTTCTATTAAGATGATACCATTTAACACGCACTAATATAATCTTACTGCTAAGCACTGTTGTCAAGAGATACCACATTACTGCAATCTTAACAATACCTGAAGATGGAGAGGCAGCGGGGGAAAGAACTTGCTAAAACTGTAACATCGAGAATATTTTGGCTGTGTGTAAACACAGGAAAAAAAACACACAAGTCAGATCCTAAAAAATGTCTGTGGCAAAGAAGATTAATAGAAAAGACTATGACAACAGTAAGAATTTTAATAATTTTCTAATCTAAAGATTAAAAAAAAAAAATTCTTCCAAGGCCTGTCTGAAGGATTTAACAGGTGGAGGAAAGAAGAAAAACACTCCTATGGAATAACAGGGTATAAAAGCTTTTCATGTACTATGAAGGGCCTTTCCATTGGTAGCCAAGTTTACAAGGTACCTGTATCACTATTTTTCTGCAAGAGGCCTGCTATACCTTGCACGCTTCCCTGAACTATAATATACTGCATATCCACGCAAAGATCTAACTTTATTGCAGCAGCATGAAGACCACAGGAGTACATTTAACATTTCAGTGAACAAGAGGATATAATGCATTGTCTCAGCTTCAAAGCTAGCAATTGTCACCTCTCTATGCTGAATCAAATTGATTATCTAAAAGAAGAGGTGAAGGTAACATTTAAGTAATTATCAAAAGAAGAGGTGAAGGTAACATATTTAAGTAATTATCAAAATGTTACATTGAAAACAAACCAGATAAAAAGTAGTAAAACATTCAAGAGATTTAAGGGGAAAGATTCTTTTCCTTGATATTACAATGGCCATATACGTACCAAAGAGCATGATTTATTCTTTTCAACAGCTATGTATACATAAATACAATGCAAGGGACCACTCTGATACGCACACAACAAGAACATAAAATAATGAGAAGTTTAACTGTTAGTGACAATAGCACACAGGGCAACACATTAGTTCTCCTTCCAAACTGAAAAAAAGCTGTTTGAAATAATATTTTCTCCTTCAAGTCTTGAAGCGTAACACTGTTCAACACATTTGAACCAATTCCACATTTAGATTAGCTCCTTTTGTCAGCACACTAGTTTCACAGTACCAAGTGATACCAGATGTTTTAGTTTTTAAATGCCTCAGAGTATACTTACCATGACACTTAATAGATGTTGAGCGCACCACCGCACTCTTTCAAATCATTTAAAGTTTGTGCTCTGTTAGCAAGTATACCTGTTTTCCATTAACAAGAAACACTGAAATTTTAATCCTCAGATCATTGTGACTGTAAATACTTCACCTATTTTAAGTTAAGAAATGAGAAAGAGGATATGTCTGCATTTAAGAGTGAAATCAATACCAAGAACAGAATTTAGAATGAAAAGGTAATAATAAAAATAAAGGAAATTCCCTTTCATGTTAGAAGAAACTGCCAATTGCCCAAGAACTGAAGGAATTCTAGCTTAGGGAAGAAGCAAACAAACAAAATCACATCTCCCAAGTTTTTATGTTGTTTTAAACAAGAATGAGAAACAAAATACTTGGGTCACTATATCCAATTCTTTACCACTTTGATTTGTACTGCTGTTACTCTGATAAAGTACAAAGCCAACTTGTGAAACCAAAAGAGTTGGACATTGCAGAATGCTTTCTGTCCTACTTAAGTGTTACAAACCAGCACAGCGAGCTGCAGGAAAAAGGGAGAGGTGGAAAAAGGGAGCTGCCGCCATCAAAACAATGGGAATTCTCACAATTCCACTGGCACTTCACTATGCCTGAAAAATGGAAATTATTCTTCTTCAAGAAGGTTCTTTCCCCTTCAGCTTACCAGTACACCTCAGTCCTTTCTCTTCTGGATTACTAGTCAAAAGCTCACCTCCAGGCTACACTCATGCGATTTGCTGTACTCAAAGATTAATATCTATACAACATACTATCCAACTAGTACAAAACGTTTCCATTTTCACCACACTTCAAGTATCTGCAAACAGAACAATCTAGTACTCAAATGTACACACTAACTCTCAGTGCCAGCATAATCTGTGATCTACGGTTTTAGAGAAGCAGGTCAAGTAAAAGTCAACATGAGTAAGCATCTATTTAAAATTTCACTCAGACTCCATGGGAGGACAAACAAAACAAAATATAGCCTGAAGTGTATTTTACCCCAAGATCCCATTCTACAGCTGGACAGTGTCAAGAAACCGTCTGGATGGCAGCAGCCATAAACACAGCCACAATACAGAGTCATCTCCAGACATCTTTGCAAAATCATCATAAAGGGCAAGGAGGAGGGGAAGAAACTACAAGAAAAACTAGGAAAAGCAGAATCTTCACAACTTAAAAGAGCGTCAACGTTTAACCACTTCAGTAAAGGCTTCATCTTCATTGCTGATTTTAAATGAGAGGTACTCAAATACTATGGAAATTAACTGCTTCCCTTTTAACTGCGTGAAAAGCCATCACTTAAAAAAAAAAAAAAAAGAGTGCTTAATAAAAGACTGACAAGGTAAGTCTCAAAAACTGATTTTCAAACATGAAACTTTGTTGTTTTATTTACTACAATGAAACAAACCCTCTTAAAGATCTCTTCAGCCAAGAAGCTTACTAGGCCTTCCCTATAAACAGTTGTGGATATGACCCTATCTGTCATATGCCTTCAAGACAAAAATGGCTACTAGTAAGGAAGTAAGGCATAAGCAACCATGCTTGGGGCGGGGGGGGGGGGTTAATTATTAAATAAATTCTACAATAATTCTACAAAATAAAGTCTTATAAATTTAAGGCTTTTAGAAAGGCAGACTCAAACTTTCATCTAGGTAAAAAAACACCTTTGCATACCATTAGATTAGTATATAAAGCATTAGACACACTACATCACAGAAGCAGGGACAAAATAATGAAGCTTACAATAACAATCATGGAGTAGTACATCAGTCATATCTTACACAAGATAAACATCTACACGACTTTACTAGTGCAAATAAACACAGATGTAGATAAGACCTACAACTCCTCAACGTGTTCTTGACATGCATTTACGTTTCAGCCAATGTTTACTTGTATTTAATTTAAATAAATAGATAAGGCTTCATTTAAGCCATATACAATTTTAGAACTGTGTTTGAATACATATTTAAAGATTCACAGAATTAAGCAGATGGAACAAATATAATCTGACATTAGATCATCTTGAGTCTCAATACTGTCCCTATCCCTAACCTTAAAGTTTGATAGCCTAAAGATTCAGGTAAGCCTTGCCTGACCTATCCATAAAAGCATCTGTTGAAAGGATTAACAATTTTCATTAACTACAGAATGATAATTTGTTACTTATATTAAGGCTTTCCACATTAACAGATACGAAGATAAACAGAAACCTATAATGGTTTTGACATGCCTAGGATAACTTCTGCTACTTTTATTGTGTCCTCCAAAAGCATTACTGGCTATAATGAAAAATACTTGGTTGGTCTACTAGTCAGCACACTTGGCTTGAAGATCCCCATCTCCCAACCCGTAGTTGCTATTTTCCTGGAAAAGGAACTTTCTACATACCCATTATCTACATATTCGTGGTCAAAGATGACCCAGAAATCACCACATGGAATAACTATGGCTTTGAATACTAGCTCAGCTTCTATATCACACGAGCTTTCATGTTCGTTTAGTGAAAACATTACTCATCCTATGTGATCTTATGTCTCTGAACAGATACGCCAGTTTACGCCTCCTTTTAGTTTTATATCTTTAAATGGTTGACTGACATCACTACTGAAATTGTGAGAACCGCAGCAGAGCGATGCGGAGAAGGGCCTTGAGAGGAGTCAATTTTAGACAGCTGAATGTACAAGGGGCTACAAGTTGCATGAAAAAAGCATTCTAGAATGGTCTCCAAACTTTTGAGGTAAAACCGAAATCTGCTAGTAAGTGTTTCCTGGTACTTTCTACAGTAGAAAAATGTAAAAACTGGAAAGTCTGCACGCTGCTTCCTTTCAGACCCACACCAAAGAATTCTTTAAAAGATAACTATCCAAAGTCCACCAGCTCCTTTGTGCAATGAAAATGGGAGATCAGCAAATTATGACACTGCTTTATTTCAGATAACGCATAACAATTACTGTCCCTTTGGGGTAAAACAGCGACATTTGAGTTTTCTGCTATGAGGAGTCATACCCTTGTGAAAATGAAAAAAAACAATCAGCAAGCTTATAAGCATGTGAGAAATGGCTCACAAGGTCACACACAACCTAACGTAAACTACACCCATGAATTTTGTCACAAATATGTAAACATTCAAGCTAACATGTAAATGTTCAACATATACATGTGTTCAATATGGCACTCTTAAGGATATAGACCCTACCTACTCTGGACAGAAATCCGGACAGGCCTCTAACAAAGGTAGTACGCTACACACAAGAACATTTGCTGCACGTGCTGCTGCTGCTTCTCCCTTCAGCCAGCAGGAAGAAAGGGATGGGACAATCTTTTGAACATAAGAAACTAGAGAGATGCCTATATTTTTTCCTCTGGTGCTGACATACATACACGCACACCCCCAGGATCTGTCCTACCCTGTGTCATCTCCATGTGAAGCTAAATAAATCCAATGCAGGTGACAGTATTGTCTTAAAAGCAGCAACAGAATTATTGTATTTTTGGTCATGATATAATCTAAATTGCAATAACCATTCAGTTCCTTAATGCAGAAAATCTTCAGTTCAAAAAAAGGAGAGCAGCTCTCACACCTTATTTAAAAAACCTCCTCAATATCAATGGCATTGAGTCTCTTGCCACGTTGTAAAAGCAACTGGATAGTCAACTTCTCTTTGATACCACAGTTGTTCCTAGCATTTCTGAGCTGGATGAAGAATACCACCCAGTTCTGCTTACCATTCTCAAGAAAATCATTCCTAATTCTAAACTGTCAGAGTAACTATACACACAGATAACTTTTCCTCTGTTATGGATCTGCCAGTAATGAATTAGGAAAAAAAAAAAAAAATCCCTTGAAGTGTTCAGGATAACAAACATGGAGTAAAATACTTTAAAGCTCATCATGCAAACACATTAGCTAGTCATATTTACATATCATTTGAAAACTGAGATTTTGACTCTGCTGGCAGAAAAGCTGATGGAAAAGTATACAGATATATTCATTTTTCCTCTCCTTCCTGTGACTACAAAATATTTGTCAAACTGCAAAGGTGGGAAATCTATGTCCAGATTTAATCTCAGAAGCATTTTTATAAACAAGCCTTCAGGTACTTCATTCAAGATACTAAATGTCTACAACGCAAGATAATTCTCCCCAAACTTTTGGAAGTTTTGGTGCTGTAATTTCGTAGAGTACTCTAAAGAAGCATTAACAGTAAAAAAAGTTATGTGGAATTAGCTCATCTTACCAGTTAGGGTCTCATCGTTAGCTTTTTTCTAAAGCATTGCCATGACAGTGCTTTTTTTAAATTTATTCTCATGGAGTTAAACCTGAAGCGAAATTGCACTTGATCTAAATCCAAATTGCACCAATATGTAATAAAATAAGGAATTAAACAGATTCAAATAAGAAAGAAGTTAACAAAGTAGTGTGCTTGCATCAAATTTAAGAGGCTGCCAGTAAAGTATTGCTGCATCATCATTTATCTATTATGTTTTAAGCTAACACACTGACACTTAAAACTTTTCTCTTCATTACTAATATTATTGTCTTTTATTTTACTGTTCCTCTGATGTAACAGGCTTTCTAAAAGTCCTATTGCATTCCGACATATACAGAAGATTGATGCATCTCCATTTTATATATGCAGATTCAAAAAGTTACCTATAAAGTGTGTCTTTGCTTTCAAAATAGTTCCACTTGAAAGAATTAGTCATGCTCACCTACAAGTTTTAGCCTACAAGTCCTTGAAACAGCAACCATTTAAACTGTCTTTAATAAAGGCTAATACAATAACACTACCTACAGAAAAGAATCCCTACCATATGAAAAGAAGTAGTAGGACTGTACACTTTTACTCCGGAAGAAACCAAAACCATTGTTGACTCAGTCTTTAATGCACTAGCGACCATACACGTGACTGATCACATTAAGTACTGCAAAAACAATCTTTTATCACTGATGTGCTTGCATTTAGGAAAACAGTATTTCATATTTATATTTCAGATGCAACATTTGTGTTTCATTTACAGTAAAACTCAATAGACTTTCATTAAAAAGTATGAAGTTAAAGATTACTATTCATTTAATTATCACTGAACTAACACCAATTAAATCACAATGATGCTAGTTAACCACACTCATTCATTCTTCTGAAGAAAAAAGAAGTTAAAACTCAGATCTAGCAGCCAAACTGCCTCTTTTCTAGTTCTATTACTGTTTCATTATGTAGATGTAAATAAAGCCATCATTACGAGCCACTTCATCCATATGATAGGGGCAGACACTGCCTGTGTTATGGGATTGCTTGCAGCTTGTGGAAGAAGCGGGGTAGACATGTATAGCTCTAGCTGTACTAACGGTGCCGCCATGAGATGGAATGAAAAGACCACTGACTCCCACCAAATTCACCCCAAGTTTTGGCAAGTAATTACCCCGGTAACCATCAAGCCAAGACTAACAAAGATTCAATCACTTCATGAGAGCATAGGTAAGACCCTAAAAACAGGAAGGTATTAGAAAAGTTTAAGCAGAACTTCAGTAAGACATTTTGAGGACTTGACAGGAGTCACTTTGGTTACAAAGCAAGTAAATATATGCTGAGACTTCTCTTCTCGACAGGCACCACAGAAGTTTGTGAACCACGCAGTTAGTATCCTGACAGAGCTCTGTGTAAGATCCACCAGCACAAGTCTTTAGCAGGTGGACACAAAGCTAAAAGGGGGGGCCACTTTCTCCTCCACAGGCTCCATGTAAGAGACATCACCATGTATTAGAATAACACACAAGGACATGGAAAAAAACCACATAAAGGAAAAAGCGTTCACAAACATTTGCTAGACAGCGGTCCAACAGCAAACCTTTTGAGACTACAGACAGCTGACTTGAATGGGCAGTAGTTCACAAAGGGGATGACATATCTGATAGAGAACACAGCTTGGAAACTTCCGTTCTCTTTATTTCATTAATAAACGAACTAAAAAAAGAAAAGGTAAATCAACAGGCAGTATTAAACCCAGAACACATGGGGGGGGGGGGGGGGGGGGAGAAAACAGCTTTTACACCCACAGAAATAAGATTAAAGCTACCAACCTATGTCCTGAACTCAACAACTTATTTTCGCAAGCTTCCCTAAAACTTGTTTAAAAAGACACACACGTACCCCTATCCACCTCGCTATGGTCTGCTTACAGTTGCTGGCTACATCTCATGACTCATCAGTTTTCACTGCTCCTTGAAAAAATCCAGCCTGCTCCCCATATCTTATAATTACGTATCTTTCAATAGTCTGAGCTGTGAAACGTGAAAACAGAAACCAGGGATATTATGGCAGGAGAGTGGAGGAAAGAAAGAAAATATCGAAGAGCAATTAACACCCCTGCCTTCGCTTACACAAGGGACGGAGCCGCCCCCCTCCCCAGGGCGGAGCGCAAGGGGAGACCGGCCGGGCGTCAGGAAGCTGGGGAAGGGGGATGAAACCGCTCCTGCTGCTCGGGTGGCCCCGGCGACCCCGGCGCCAGGACGGGCCCGGGCCCCCGCTGGCTGCGCTGCGCTGCGCTGCGCTCCGGCCGGCACCGCCCCGCCGGCGGCCCCACGCGGGCCCGCCCGCCTCGCCCCTCCGCCAGCAACGGCCCCGGCCCCATCGCTCACCAGCCCGTCGATCTGCACTTGCTTGACGGCCGAGTCCCCCGTGGCGGCGGCCTTGCCTTTGCCTTTGGAGGCGCCGAAGCCGCTGCCGGCTGCCCCGGAGCCCTCCTTGCGAGACGCCATCTTTCCCCCCGCACCGGCCGGAAAGAGAAAAACGAAACACCGGAAGCGCCCAGGGAAAAGCGTCCGGGCGGAAACGCGCGGGCGGGGGCCAGGAAGCCGGGGGAGGAGGCGGTGGCGGCAGAGCGCATGCGCGCTGCGGCGCCGGGGGGCGGCGGCGGCGGAGCGGGGAGGTGGCGGCGGCTCGGCCGGGGAGGGGTGGCGGCCGCCGGCGCGGGGCGGTGCGCGGCCTCGGTGTTGCGCCGGGGCTCCCAGGGACGCGAGGGGGATCGGCTTGTGAGGGAAGATTTACAGCTAATAAACCAGCTTGAAATAAGGGGAGGAGAAGTTCCCAAGGAGGCAGGTGTGAAAGCTGAGGACGGGAGCCGGCGGGAACAGGGGGGTTGGGCGCAGTGCGGGTGTGTGCCTTGAGGCCTGCGCTGGGAGGGGGTGCGAGAGGGAAAGGCTAAACAGAAACAAAACCCCCTGAACCATGTCTCATGTTGTTCTCGAGAAAGGGTTTAAAGTGTTCTATGAAAAATCAACTGCTGGTTTTGCTTTGCTTCAAAAAAGATAGTATTCCAATCCCTACATCGTCTGCTGAAGAATGAAATTGTTTTTGAAAGGTGGGTAGATGTATCAAACGCCCCAGAGTCCTCCAGACCCTCTGCCAGGTATGTGTCTAAAAATTCACTCCAAGCTTTTCTAACAAGGTAGTTGACACTAATTTCTAACTGCGAGAGGGAGACGTTTGCCAATGCCAGTACCAAGATGTATCTGCATCTTCCCAGTGGGGACAGACCCAGCATGTTCCTGTTAGACATCCCTAATATCAGGATTGGAAGAAAATCAAGCAAAGAATCCAGTACATTGCTTGCACCCACCAGGCAAATCGTATCCTGAACACCACTGACTCCACTGACTGCATCTGCATCAGCTATAACAAGAGACCTGGATACTTTGCTTAGAAATGATAGATATCTAAAGTTAAGTAAGATGAATCCCAGTTAGATTTCCCATTGGGGAAAAAAAACTGTTAAGTGGAGATTGAGCTTAAAGTTCAGATTTGGAGTACCGTTGACGTCAAACGTGCCCAGTGCCCCAAGGAGAACGAGGTGTGCGTGCGCAGTGGCGTTAAGGCGTTGTTCTTCAAAATACGATCTGTAGAGAGGCTGATGCAATAACAACAAAGAGTTTCAAGGTAGTATACTGTGGCCAATGAACTCAGCTATCGTAAATTTGAGTCATACCCTTAGCAAGCTTCCATGACTGAATGCTGCACTCCCACTGGCACTGCCTTTTGAAGTTTTTCTAGAGAGTAAAGTTTCTTGATTTAATATCAGTATTTAACATTACTGTTATATGCACATGCATATCCAGATTTAATTTGCAAATATAATCAAATAGCTTTAATTAAAGAAAAATAAGGCTAGGAAACAGTATTATGGTAATACAGTGGTTTTCAACTCCAGTCCTGGAGATCTGTGGGCTACTTCAAAGATACTGGTGAACGGTACTTAAAAAGGAAAAACAGCCCTTCTATCACAATGCTTCACTACTGGCAAATTCTTAAGGATGTCAAAATTGAAGAGAGATGAAAAACTCTGGGTTAACTCAAATGTGATTCATTATTCCTGCCTATCGGTTCTTGAACAAAAAGTCTGTGTAATTAAAAAAAAAAAAGGGAGAGGGCAAGTAGCTGCAGCACAGAACATCAGCATGTTCAAAGAAGTTGCTGTGGGCACCCAAAATAGCCCTATTATAAAAACTGGCATAAGGTTCACATTACTTAATGCACTGCCAAAATAATTCAGTCAATTTGGTTAATTATGATTAACATGAAAAATGAGACACAAATATCAACTTTATGTAACTCATGAGATCACTGGAAGTGAAGAGAAATTTCAGCACTGAAAATACTGAATACTTGAAGAGAAGAACACAAAAAGGATGTCAAACTGGAAAATGTTAGTCACATTGCCTAAGCTACTCAGGAAAACCACAGAACAGAAGACTTCCATCCCAAAATAGTTTAGAGAATTCAAGCCATGCACAAACTCTATTAATCATTTTTAAATGATACTGTAAGTCAAAAGACGGAACAAAAAGAAACCTCCTTCTTCCTCACTCCTGCTTAAATAAAAACTTTGATATAACTCAGATGCATCATTTCTCTCTGCAGCGTTGCTGCAGCATATCAGTGCTATGAGCAGAACTAATGTTGCTAAATGGAAATTATCTGATCAAGCGTTCAAAGATGTAATCCCTTCCAAACTGTCAGACTAACTTTACCTTAAGGGCTAAACCAACTTGAATTTCTTCTGCATAGGCTGCAGGCTAAGAGTGTGCACATACATAGTTACCAGAGATCAGCTAACCTGCAACAACTTGTTACCACTTGGTAAATGGGTTGTGTCTGAATTCTGTGATTTTTCTCCCTGCCCTCAACAATTCCAAATATTTCTAAGCATAATGAATACCTTAATTTCATTATCACAAAGTATACAGGAGAGGAAAGAATCACCTAGGAAACACATATAGCAGTCTGTGCTTGTATTGAAGCACAACAACACCCCAAATACAAAGCTGCATTAATAACTACAATTGCCTATAACAACCTTCATTACCTACAAAAAGAAATTATGTCCATTAAAGCAGCCTCCGAAACTCAGTGGCAACAGATTCTCTGAACATAGAGTTAAAATTGCCTTGTAGTATCTTGCACACTTACAGAAGGGTCAAGTTAGAAAAGCTTAGTTTTCTGGAACAGATGAGGTATTCAGGCTCAAGAAAAACAAGCACTTGGCACATCTCCTTATGAGGGTAATACTGACCTTCTCCCATATGCGATTACATATAACATACCTACTCGGCCTTAGCAGGCAAGACAAAAAATAAAGTAAAAATCTCACATCTTTTCTGTGTAAAGAAAGGCTCGTATTTGAGAGCTGTAGTGAATATAAAGCTGTACTTAATCCCTACATTCAAATACAAAAATTATTCCACATAATTCTTCACATGCTAAACGACACAGGCTCTTTACTCCTTTTGAAATCCCTTTTTGACTCACAGGATGCCTTTCAATATTAGCCCCTCACTTATACACCCTTCTCATATCCCATAGGCAGACTGAAAACCTTTATGACAAGAAAGTCCCTCTGTGTCAATGGCAGCACCAGTTCCAGAAACCATGACCAAAGCGGGGCAGACAAGGTGTCTTAAACCATTTCATTCTATCCTCTGTTTACAAACAAAAGAGGTCAGAGGGAAGATGTAATAGGAACCCTCAGGTCTCTGCAGTAGTCACAATTTTTGCCAAGTACATTCATTAGTCCTGCCATTAACTACAGCTACATGAAACTCAGTAACAGCGATGAGCAGGCAATTTCAAATACTTACCGCAGCTTCAGGAATAAGAGTTGCGTATAAACCCTGTATAATCCAGGGTTTTCAGACATTTGTACTTTGCTGACCTTAGCACTTCTTTCTTTTCTAAAGGAAATAAAATATCCCCTGGTGTATCATCTCCATGCTGACCAAGGTTCTCACTGATAAATAAGGTAGCACTCTGCACTCACTTTGTTCAGGTATAAATCACTTCACCAGATGCAAGTCACTGACGGATCAGGCCCTTTGTATACTTACCTCTACAGGATCTACCATGTTCTGTTTCACTGAGAAATATAATCCTCTAAGGCGTCAGATATTCATCCAGAGCTTCTTTACCACTTCCCGCATATTAGTTTAATGTGAAAATTGAAGATCAGGTTATATAATTGCATTGGCATTTTGTGCCAAAGAGTTTTTAAGCACTAGTATTTGTCATGAGGCTAACTGTGATTTTAGAAGTTATTGGTGCCTATACTGAGGCCCATTCCACATTTTTTTCTAATTTCCATCAAAAGAATCAAAGTGAAGAAATTGGTTTTATTGGATTTTTTATTTGAAATAAGAAATGAAAAATAATAAGGTGGAGCAGTGATAGAACAATGGTAAAGGTGGGAGCTGCAACAGCATAAGAAAGCCCTGGAGACAAACATCAAATGTAATAAAGGAACTACAGGACCAGAATGTGAGCTTTGAAAATACAATTTCTTTTTTGCAAAAATTGAGGTTTCAGAGGCCAACCTTACTTTCAGCCATGCTTTTGTAAAGCCAACCTTTTAGCATTTGTTTGACTAAATATAAAAGCATCGCAGTAAAAAAATAATGGAGCAGCTATCCTGAACAGTGCCATAATGAGATATTTCTGCATATGAAGGAAATATTTTAGTAATATGACCTCTTCCCTAGAGAAAATCTTTTTCACTGCTCAGTATTTTCTCTACTTTTTCCAATAACTGTTTTCAGTTACCTTCTATTCATACCTACTCTTTGAAATTTCAGATGGTTATAGCCGGTTTTCATTGTTAATTGATCATTTACTATAACATCTCAAAACCTACAACATACAACTAACAGGAATGAAAAAAGGACATAAGGATTAGCAATACAATTACCCAACTGAAAATGTAGTCGATGGAAAAGACTGAGGCATTTTAACAGTCGATTTTGGCCTGTAAAACAAAGAAAATAATTATTTGCACAAACTTACTGTAAGTTCCTAAGCAGAGCCATACTCTTGCTATATTATCAAGTTAGAGAATTATACAAGCATAGAGAATATATATAATTCATCACTACAATATAAAGTTTCTGCTTTTCTGTTCCCAAGTAATTGAAATATTTCTTCCTGAAATCAATGAGTAGGTGAAAAGACATATGTGTCTCATGCAACAGAACTGAATTCTGTTGCACTAATCACAATTTTGGCCATAAAGTTAATTTCTTATCTGAGATATGCTTCGAGGTAATTTCACTTGTGTTGTCAATTTGTTCAGCCTTATCTTCACAATCAACTAATGTACTTTCTGATTCTTCATGACATAAGTGCTATCACATGCCTAAGATAACAATCTTCTCTCGGGAGAGCAAGAGGTGAGGAAACAAATGAGAGTAAGCATTCCAAAAATAAAAAATACTTCATCTCCAAAGTAAGATATCAGTGTACTTGTACAAAAGAGCTAAACTTTCTACCATAAAAAATAAAAGCAGGAGAGGGATGTTCTGCACCAAATGAAACAATGGATACTTTCATAGGCACAATAGGAGACATGTAAAGCATCAGTCCTTTCTTTCCGATCACTATCTACCTACCACATCAGCTATCATATAACTAGTGTCTGGCAAAATATCTTCCTATCTTCTGCTTTCTTTTTGCTCCGCAAATTGAAGTTAAGTGACAGTCCTGGCTCCTCTACACAGGCATCCTACGTGTGTACATTTTTCTAGATGATGACACTTCACTCTTAGCTCAAGTGCAGCTAAGGGCTTTGCAAGCAGAGATAGCAGTGCTGCAGCACGACATGCATGGAGTTTAGTGGCAGCTAACTAGTGCAGGGCTCAATGAACAGAGCAGGGAGGAAAGGCTGCTCTTAAAGGATGCCAATATGCATTTCCACAGCAGCATCAAAACATTTGTTTAACGTGTATGTCTTAAAGAGCTGTGTCAACTAGAAAAGCTGCGTAAACTAACTGATGCGTACTCAGTCTCAGTGTATCCGTTCAGAAATACAAAAGATTTCATTTACTTAGGTGAGATCTGATTGTGTTCAGCATTTGCGTAAATTTAGCTAAAGGTCAAAAAAAAGAAAAATAAGCTGGCATAACCTTTGAGAAGTTGTCGGGAATCCTATTGATTATTTTCAGCCCTACATTTTCTTTCAGCTCTAGTAAGAAAGCTAAAGTTGACTGTGAAACCTTTGTTCTCCAGAGCAATCCCACAGCAGTCTCTACTATAAGTAATTATTTATAAGCCTGTGTATCCAATGTATTCTTTTTCCTACGTATGGAAGCCACTAGTAAGAACCTAAATGTGCTAACATTTGCGTGTTAAATGTATACTTCTTGAGATACACAATTTACAAACTGTGGTAAGTGTTAATGTGGAACATATCGTGATAGGCAGGGTATTTAAGGCAGAAGTAATTTTCTAATTAAGGGGAAGGGTAACAGTAGAGCCAGAAAGGTTCTGAGAGCTTCTCATCACAGATAAAATTCTCATCTGATGAGTTCATACCCAGTTCATAAAATAAAACGGGTTGCCACAGTCATATTTCTTATAAATCCAGATGCTACATTCCCATGGGGTAATAGAAAAATAAGTATTATAAAAGATAAATCTACACGATGAAGGCTATGATTTGTACTCGGAGAGAACTTCCTATAGCAAAAGCAGCCCCAATGGAAGGAGGAGCCAGCCATAAATAATAAGCATTCTGACAAATATCATTTTGCATATTAAATGGTGCTGAATCTTCTGCTGTGTCCAAAGTATACCTCAGAAAAATTCTAAATTACATCTAGGAAAGTATTTTCAGACATACTGCAACAATACGTTTTATTCTTCTCTGTTTATTTATTATAGCTTTGTTTCTAAATGCTATAATTGAAAACCTTACTCTCTTCTGTAAATAAGATCGTGTTTCATATTTAAGTTTGTCTGATGTGAAGGATGATCAGAGATAACCACAGAGCACGTTTGCCCCAAAGCAACACATTTAGATTAAAAAGGTCCGACACAGGGCAAGTTTGGGAGAATCAAGAGTTTAGATCTTTTTCTCACCAAGCTACAAGCATTTGCCAAGTGCCAGCTATTAAGAAAAATCTTTGTTTTTAGGCCTACATCAAAGCTCTTTTGATAAAAAACAGATACAGAGCAACTAAAGAACAGCTGTAGCTTCAAGTAATCCACATGTCACAGCAAATTCATCTTATTTACTGCTGCAATACCTAGTATCTCAAAACAAGAGCTGAACTCATGAATGGCAGGAGATAATCTTTTCTGCAAGCGCTGAAACTACTGAAACAAGTAATTTCAGGAGCAATGCAACTGGTGAATCCTGGTTTCCTATAATGCATCACTCATGATTTCTCACATTTGACAAGTTCAGTACAAAGCTGTTCTCACACTTTGGGTATATAGATGGCTTCCTTCTTCTGCATGACAACTTATTTTCATAAATATTATATATTGACCCGCAATGTATTAATGTTCTTGGTAAAGTCATAAGAACTGTTTTGTTAGATAAGGACTGTAATCTAGACCAGTATGCTGTCTAGCAGTGGTCCGGGGCCTATGTTTTAGAAAAAGAAATTCCACATTTCGAATTCTGTTTCCTGTCGATGAACAAACAAGTCAGTTAATAAAGGCAGTGCTTCAATACCTTCTACTGTCCTCTTCAGGTTTGCTTCCACAATGCTACCCATAGCCAGCAGTCTACTGATAGTTCTTTAGCAGTTGGTTTGTTAGTCCTTCAATAAAATGCTTACTTTAAAAGCAAAACCCAGCTCTCAAAGCCCTTTACTGGGTAAGTGATGAAACTGCTCAGTTTGAAATATAACAGCAAGTAATTTCAAGGAAGATATCCCCAAAGCTTTATGACAACCTTTGCTATGTGATAGACACAGTTTCTGCAAGGGTATGTGGAAAGTAAGAGGATCCTGTTCATTAAGTTATCTGGTTAAGGACTATTCCGTATAAAAGAAATAACAAATAAGAAGGACAGTGATAAAATAAACACGTACAGTCACAAAAATACCAACAAATTAGCAGGTGATAACCAAGTCAGTAGAGAAGACCAGAATTCTGCAGCTGCTGATTGATGGGCCATTAAAGGAGCTACTCAGGCTCAGACTTGAACTTTGTCACTGATAAGAAGGAGAAAACATGATTATTGTTAAGTATTATGGGCTATTTGAAGGGGCTTGTGGGACTGTGCAAAACTTAAGGGACACCAGAAGGGTTTTGTGGGATTATGTAAAACTTTCTATGGGGTGTTTAACGGAAGGGCCAAAGACAGGGAAAGGGAAGGATCAGAGTGGATCTGGAAGGAAGAAGTGTGGGAAAATGGGAAGGGGGTTCACCTGGTAAGCAGGTGGGTGCTCAGTGCATTTGTCCGATGGAGCCCTGCACCTGAGCACCACAGTTTATTCAACTTTCATATAAAAGCCCTTTCTTTTTTTTTTTTTCTGTGTAATCTCCATCCTATGTGTGAATACTGCAAAGTCTATGTACCAGCAACTGAAGAAAAGGTTGTGGGTCACAGGGCCTTTAGGTCTAGGTGCCAACAACTGGAGGCGCTGGGGTGCGAGAAAGGTCTGAGTGCCAGAAACCTGCATGTGTGTTTGTGCGTGTGAGTACGCACGTGTGCACACATGTAAAAAAGGTCTAAATGCCAGCAACTGGAAAGACCTGAGTGTTTATCTTTCCCTAGTGAATTTAATTCCGTGCATGTGTAATTTGGCAGCAAACTTAACGCGGGACTAGCTGGCAAGTAGGAGGTGACCTGCACACTGGGTAAGGGAGCCCAGGGTCCAGGCATGGATATTAGTCAGATTTAGAGGCCATGCTGATATTCAAGGGATCTGTGAATATGGGTGCATATGCTTGTTAACGTAGCGGGTAAGGGCATGTATGTTTTCACTAGCGAACTGGGTGCTGTTTGGCTGAAGAGGAGGAACAGGACTAGGCTACCTGCGTTTTACGTGAGTTCTGGTAGCATTGTTTGAGGGCAATGCTAAGGGCTGTGCTCTGTGTGAGGTAGTCTGTGTGCGTGTAAACGTGCCTCTCTGGGATACATGCTCAGCCTATTAAGACCCCTCCTGGGTCTTAAGAGTGCTCCCAGCTGGGAAGGAGGAATCCCCAGTCCTGGAGTCCACTGGATTCAGTGGCTCCCATAAAGATCTTAACATAGTTTTTTGGTTATTGTGCTTTTTTAATCCACTGTACAGCAGACATATAGGAATAATAAAATAATTTAGTTTAAAAGGAAAGCAGTTAACTTTACTATGCATAAAATTCTGTCAAAAATATCAAACAAAATGTGGAAGAAAAAATACTTCTCTGAACTACAGACGTTTTTATCAGTTAAAATTTATTTTAGAAATCTGAAAAGAACTGCATAGAAGGGAAATACAATTGACAGAATAGAATTGCAAGTAGTTTATCATATAATTAAAGCTATCTTCTGCACAAAGTAGTAATCTATGCTCTTGTCTTGCCTGCTAGCCTTCTGAACATATTTTACCACACCAATCACATCACAGCTTGCCTATGATGATACTATTTACCAATTGAGCAGGATAAGCAGGGGAAAGAATATCTCATCACAATAGTATTTAACGCCCTGCCCTGGATTATATCTTATTTTGTATTTGGTTCAAAATGATGACTAGTTCAAGCTCTTATTCACTTGCTTTCTCTTTTTTCCTCCATTCTGTAATAGCAGCTGCAATCATTATAGATTCTGTATTCTAGCTGACAGTTCCAGGGTGAGATGTGTTGGCAAAGTGTTCTTAACAGGGAACACTGCCTATCTGTGGGTAGTTAATTTGGCGAAAAAAGTCTTTGAAGAAAAAAAAAAGAATTAATTCAAATACGGGGTTTTTTGAGTCTTGTTGAATGTCTTGGCCTGATTTTTTTAAATGATTCCTTTATGAAGTTAGACGGAGGAACTGGGAGTATGCCAGTTCAGAATACGTGAGTTACAGGACAGAAGTTTAATAAAGAACGATGGATTCAAAATATCACTTAGCTATAGGGTAAGTCATGCAAATGGAACTGTCCCCAGTTGGGGAAAAGTGGGATTTGGGAAAGAATGATTTACAGACGCAAAAATACTGTCAACAGCACAGTTGTATCCCAGGGAAAATACTCTCAATCACTTCTTCTTCTTCACACTTTTTATCCTACAAGCACTTGAAAATATTTTCCATTTAAAGATGATCTCAATTCCTAGAATAATAATCGGTTTTACTCTTGTTTTCAGTAAACTGAGTTTCTCTTACACTAACTGACCTGCTTGGAAGCACATGCTCCCCATGTCTACTTGCTAACAAAAAGAGCAATATGGCAGGTGGATGCTTGCTTAAATGACCTTGGAGCACACTGACTGATTACAGTTGAGCTGTCAGGTACCTCCCATTTTTCGCTTGCATTACAGTTGTCCATGGCAGCAAGATGTCTCCCATTGTCCCTGTATAGGGAGACAGATGTCCCCAATTATCATTTAGATGGTAATAAGACATCACTTCCCTTTGCCTGCCTAATACGTACGCATCAAGTTCAGTTTCTTACCTACCAAATGTGTGGTGCGCTTGGGTTTTCTGATGAACAGGAGGGGCTCCTCATGTGCAATCCGACTTTCTGAAATCACAGCTGTTTCCCCACATTAGAGTGAAATTAAGTTTTCTATTTGTCTATTTGTCTTATATTTGTCATGGAAAAAAGGAGGAACACTAAAATATAGAATATGTACCTTTCAACTATAGATGAATTTTATGCACGTTAAACTTAAGGAGTTTGTGCACCAAGTACAGCCAAACAATATAAGCATGCACTGAATATGCCTTCGTAAAGAAAATATGCTGATGTATGGTTATACCATGTTGAAGTCTCCAGGACAGTAATTTTAAGTTAGTAATTACACTAAATTAGGTAAAAACATCTTTTTGTTTGTTTGTTTCTGATCTTGACAATGGTTAAGAGCTAGCCTGGCACTACAAAAACACAATGATAAACCAGTTTTCAGTAATAAGTGTGAAGCACTCGACAAGTGAACAAGACCACCTGCCTGCCTCACGTATTTGCCCCCTGCCAAGGGCGAGAAGGCACACCCAGCTCTCTCCGAAGTCAGACATCGCAGCGATTCCCAGCCGCGGTGCCCACTGGTCTTGCTTAAGAGTTACAAGGGAGGGGAAAACGGCTCTTCACCCTTCGCCAAGGTGAGAACTGAGCCCTAGCAGCCGTACGCGGCACCTTCTTTAGCACTGACGGGCGAGCGGCGGGCTCTGAGGCAGCTCAGCTCAGCGCCGCGCGGCCGTTGGCGGCCGTTGGCGGCCCGGCCCGGCCCCGCCCCGCCCCGCCGCCGCTCGGGCTGAGGCGGGTACAGCTTCCGGGTGAGCCGCCGGCCCGGCCCGCTTCCGGGGAGGCGGCGGCGGCGGCACGATGAAGATCACGCGGCAGAAGCACGCCAAGAAGAACATCGGCTTCTACAAGCACAACTTCCACTTCCGCGAGCCCTTCCAGGTGCTGCTGGACGGCACCTTCTGCCACGCCGCGCTCCGCAACAAGATCCAGATCCGGGAGCAGCTGCCCGGCTACCTCGATGGGGCCACGCAGCTCTGCACCACCCGGTACGTACCTCCCCGCCGAACGGGGCACGGGGCCGACCCCTGCGGCGGCCGCCGGCGAGCTGCAGCGCGCATGCCCGGGCAGGGCGGGGGGGAATGCTCAGGCGCCAGCGAGCCGCGGTGCGCATGCCCGGGCAGGGGTCCGGTGGGGGCGCGGGCCGGCGGGCCGCGGTGCGCATGCCCGGGCAGGGGTCCGGTGGGGGCGCGGGCCGGCGGGCCGCGGTGCGCATGCCCGGGCAGGGGTCCGGTGGGGGCGCGGGCCGGCGGGCCGCGGTGCGCATGCCCGGGCAGGGGTCCGGTGCCCGGTGAGCACTAGGTCTCGCCTCAGGTGCCTGGTCCGGTGGGGGCGGGTTGGGTCTGTCCAGTCGAGTGTAGTTTATGAGTAGATTTCAGCTCTGGAGATTGCACTTAACTGACAGAAGGATACGAACGTCTCCTGGTATCACGTGCTTTTCAGAGATGGCAGCAAGTGGGGTGGGGATGAAGGGATGAGGGGGGGCGTGGGGTGAGAGGTGATCCCAGCGTGTCGGTGACGTCTGGGTGGGCCTCTGCCCCTTCTCAGCCTGTTTGTGGCGAAGCGAGGGAGGCTAGCTCAGCCCTCTGAAGGATGGGAGCTGTGCTTGTCTGTAGCTTCAGCCTAGATGGTAAGGGATCCTTTCTAAAGTAGCTGTTTTCAAGGGAAAACAAAGATGCACTAGACAAAGATAATGAGCAAGTAAAATATGGATGTCAGGAGTCTAAGTTGCCTTGGAGTGCCATTTTTTTACTTGACTTTAAATATCACGTATGATAAAAGCTTGCGTTTCTCCAGTAACCAGTAGTTTGGATTTCTCCAGTAACAGAATAGCCAGGTGCCCATCACTGAAGCAAATATTACAAATATCAGCAAGATACAATTTTTGTAGCCAAACATATAAGTGGTGATCCATCTTGGAAAGTGTATAGAACTGACCCATGCTTCTAAACAAGAGAAAGTATCAAATTATAATCTTAGCGTAACTTTAAAAGATCTGGAGAATCACTTTGGTCCAAACTGTGTTCCAGTCATGTTTTACTGTCGCTTCTTGCTTCTTTCCTTCAGCAATATCTGCTAGTATTTTTGACCTGTTTGGACTTACAGCAGCTGAATTGACTCGGTTTTTTTCTGCTGTCAGAATGCTGGGTTGGTCAGAAACCACCTCTGTGACGTGATCACAGATTCTACAGAGAAACGAGCTTGCTTACTCTGAGAGTCTTTGCAAAAAATACAGGCTAAAGTCGCCACAAAGACTGTCCTCAAAGGCTAAATTTTCTTCTCTAGAAAGAATATAGTTCTATTTAATGTCTTGCAGTTTATTATAGAGATTCTAGTAAACTAAGTAATAGTTCCAAAGAGGTTTTTTGGAATGCCTACTTCTTTTGATGAATTACCCTGCTACCATGTTCTTGAAGTTGTATTGCAGCGCTGTATATTCCTACCACCTTCCACATTTAGTAGGAAGGCTCAGTGGCCTAAGTGAGTTAGGTTTCAGCTCCTGATCGTTTCTGAGCTCCATGCATTTAGGATTCAAGCTAGCATCTTCATCGACTCCTACGCTGTCCTGTGCACACCTGACAGCTTTAAGTCATGCTAAGAGGAGGATTTTAGGATTGCATTTTACTGTATTATAGGAATGTTGTGCAGCCATCAATATCCAGATTCTTAATCATACGGACAGTCTCATTCTTCTTTTGCCTGGGTCAGTTGGAGTCTGATAGCAAATTTGAAGCAAGGCCAGAGACATTAATGCAGAGTTTAACCTACATGCAGTGATTAATCAATTTGTGCTAATTTAAATATTTGGTTAAGAATTTGTTTTATTTGTTACGGTATTATTTCATGTGTGAGGTTATATTCAAACAGAAGTGTAAAGAATTAGCATTCTCACCAATACAAAATATTTTAAAATCCATCTAACATGACTTGTTACTGGTCAGTCTTGTTTGGTTCCAAGGAAATTCTACTGAAATATTCAAATTAGTTACTCTCTTCAGGTTACTGAGTGCCATTTATAAATCGTGCAGCCTGAGGAGGTGGGCATTGTTAATTCCCTCTCATTTAATCATTGTCACTTTTGTTTTTCAGATGTGTTCTAAAAGAATTGGAATCTTTGGGGAAAGCACTGTATGGAGCAAAATTAATTGCGCAAAGATTTCAAGTTCGAAGCTGTTCTCACCTCAAGAATCCTGTGAGCGGTTCGGCCTGTTTACTTTCCATGATTGAGGACGGCAATCCTCATCACTTTTTTGTTGCTACACAGGTAAATGCTCATGGGAGATGTAACTCCATTTCGTTTTAAACTGATCCTTTGATACCTGAGGATAAGGAAACCTGCAGAAACTGTGATTATGAGATTTTAAATAGCTCGTGGAAACAGATCTTTAAGTCTTACTTGATTTTAAATGTATTTACAGATTATGTAGTGGGGAATATGTTGGTTTTACTTGTATCACTTGTTTGTTTTGCTCCAGAAGCATATTATTACAGTTTAGCACAAAGTGTAGGCAACATTATAGAATAGGTATTGACATGGAAGAAAGCAATGGATGAATGTTAGTGTGTATGTTGAGTGTGGAAAAAAAACATTCTGTAAGCACAGTGCATACCTTCCCGCACCAAACTGTTATGCTTATTAGTCTGTAAAGTGAAATTACCTTGTGTTAAACTACTATTCAACTGCAATTTTTAAGAGTTGTGGAATCTTTAACTAAAAAATGAAGGTAAAACTTGTGTGCAAATAAGAAACTTTGTCTTTTCTTAGGTCTGGTGTTGAGAGTATGTCAAATATATACCAATATATAAAATGGTTTACAGTAACATTCTGTATAATTTCACAAGATACAAGGAGTTAAAAATGACTTGTTATAGAAAAAAATACATTACTTCTTGTAGAGTCCTAGAGTAAATAGCATGGACTGGGACTTTTCCCCACAAATGTACCTATGGACATACATGCAAGGAGAAAGGAAACAATTTATTAATTTTTCCTTGAAGAGTGTAGCTAATCAGAAGGATAAAAGTTGAAATTTAAATTGCTCTGAAAGATGCTGCTAGAGATATCTGCTAGATTAAGTGTCTTATCTTTTTTTATAGTGTAATTTGTCTTTATGGTTTTGTGTTAAAAGTAGGTGTATTTGAATTGCAAATATTGTTTAATCCTCAAATATTGACTGAAGTATTTAATTTTACAGGACCAGGATTTAGCAAACAAAGTGAAAAAGAAGGCTGGCGTTCCTCTCCTCTTTATTATTCAGAACACTATGGTGCTAGACAAACCTTCACCTAAATCTTTGGCATTTGTTCAGATGTTGCAGACCAATCAACTTGTCCCAGAGCACCAAAAACAGAGTATTGTGCAACTTAAAGAAAAGGAGGGACTAACAAAGCAAGTAGGTGAAAAGAGAAGAAAACGTAAAAGGGCAGGTGGCCCCAATCCTCTCAGCTGTCTGAAGAAGAAAAAGAAAACACAGGAGAGCAAAGAGCCCTCTGCTGAAAAGAAGAAAAGAAAAAGAAAGCGAAATAGGGTTAAAACAGAAGCCGTGCTATCAGTGGACAAGAAAGAAGAACAAATCTGTCTTTGAAATCAATACAGGACTTGAAAACCATTGCTTGAAATTTGTAAAAAGAAAGGTTAATCTGCAATAATGTGAAATTAAGTTATTAATATTAAAACTTATTTTTATGAGGTGTTGCTACTTATTATTGCATCCTCAGTATTTGCAGGTTATCACCCTAATAATTCATTCTATTATTCAGTAATTGGGTTTGTGACAAAATATTCAGGAACCTTCATGATTCATTATTCTCTCCGGTATCTTGATTAAAGTTAGAGATTTCACATGTTCATCAGCAGTTTTTAGAAAATGCTTCCTGAGCTTCACATGAATTTTTGGTAGGATACCCATCTTCTTTCCAGTTTGGATCGCTGTTTTTACTAAAGCTAGTTTTGACAGCTGTTTTACAGAATCTGAAAATGATTTAGAAGAGCACTATGTTTTATGTGTCTTTATTATTTGGCTATAGAGCTGCTCTATAACAAAGTTAACAAAGGTTAACTCTCTCGCAGCGTTACTGGATGATCTCTGGAAGTCCCTTCCAGGCTAAATTATTTTGTAAGTTCTGTGTAAACAAATACGTCTATCGTTCATGGTCTCCATTTAGTAAGGAGATGCTGTAGGATGTGTGATTGTTTTGATACTCCTGAAATGTAGTATTATGACATTCCTCCTAAGCTTGATGCCTTGCCTTGCCTCACTTTATTCATTCGTGTAAGCTGGTGTCTAGTCTGGCAAATTAGATCCTAAAATATGAGGAAAGCTCAAATCAAATCAGATTCAGGCAGCTCAGAGTTAATCAGGATAGCTTAATGATTTTGCCAGAGCTTCATTTTTTTTGTCTTGTCTGTGGAAAGCTTCAGGGACTGTGCAGACTGCCACGTCAGCGCTGTGTGCCTGTTCTGTCTGCATCTCTAACTCGAGCATCTCAGCAAAGAAGGGCTTGCTTTAATCCTTCTCCAAAGATACATGTGGTGTTCTTTGGCTCGATAGATGGGAGCTAGCTGTTTATGCCTAACTCTTTTACAATCTCACTAGTCAGGGACTAGCGTTCTAGCATTTAAATAGGGAAAGTGTAACATAAACGTACTGAATCAAAGCACTGCCTAACCTCTAATGCCATTGCAGTACAGCACAGCTGTGGGGGACTTCTCAAATGGGGCGAGCTGACAGTGACAGGAGCAATATTCTGTTGCACTTCTTTCATTGTTCTGTAAGACAGAATGGAATTATATTGGAGGCAGGAGCTGCCAAAAATTATATTTATAGAGTATCTGATTTTCTTTAGTTGGTATTTTGTGTAGCTTGCACGCTTGATAACATTAGGAGATAGAAGTGAATAATTGAAATGATGTAATACGGGGGTATGCAATATAATACGTAATTATCATGGCATAGGTATGCTATTATATTGCTCCCAGTACTATCTTACCAATTTTAACTTTACTTAGTGCATTTCTGCTTAAACAAGATGTAATTCCTAAAAAGAAACTTTTTTTCTTCACTTACGTGAGGTTAGGCCTTGGTTTTAAAGTGATCCTTAAATGTATACATCATATATTTTGCAATATGTTTCTTGCATATGCATTATCCACACAGATTCTTAATATCTACAGTATGTGCATGCTAGGAGCATATGCAGCTATAACATATAATGCTTTTATATTGTTTTTTTCTTTTTTTTTTTCCTCCAAATTGTAAGGACATTTATTTCACAGAGTTTGAGAAATCAGCTTGAGTAATGAGAGTTAACCAATCTGACAGGAAAATTGCAAGGTCATTCCCTAGAATCTGTAGAGGCTTCCTTCAAGCTCAGGAAAGAGATGCTCGTATATCCAGTGCTTATAGCACAGTTCACTGCTGTTGTAGACACAGATCAAAACTGTTCATCACAACAAACAAATATTTGGAGTGCACTGTACCTTTTAGTTTTTTGTATGAGAAACTGCAGCCTGGGAAGTGACCACTAGAGACTGGAGCAGCAAAGAAGGATCCTGTACTTTAGATGAAAGCTTTAATTAAAAATCAAAAGCAGTCATGCACATCATGCTATTGTTTCTCTCTTGGTTGCTAATACATATTGAGTCCTGAAGAGAAAGTTAATAACTCCTGGAATATCCTTAATGCAGCCTAATTATTTAATGTGTATCACCTTTCTCAAGCTGTCCTACTCCTTTTCTCATTTATTTGGGAATAATATAATGTTAATGTAGTTTTGCTCACATTCCCATAAATGTTCCTCGCATTTCTTGCCCTCCCCAAACCCACCTACAGTCAGGGAAATGCTGCTATATAGGGAGCTTGGAGCAGAGTTTTTCACAGATGGTTCATCTTCAAAATCTCATTCTGAGTAAACAGTATAGTAAAGCAGTAACTTAGGATTTTTTTTTTTTTTTCATTTGAGCAGAAAACAAGCCCTTAGTATTTACAACAGCTGCTTTCATTGCGGGTGCAACACAAAACTAAAATATGCCCTTTTTCTTAAGACAATAGGCAAAAAATGAACATGTCTACTGCAGAAAGAACAATTTTAACAGTCTCCTAATGACTCCCACCTTAAGAAGTTTGAAAACAATATTTATCCATGTGTCCTTAGTGTTTTTGTCCATGCAAACTGAGTCATGCTGTTGCCATTGAGAAAGACTGGAATGAAAAGAGTGAACTCTTAGAGGAAATCAGTAAAGGCTGTCTGCAGCTGTTGGCTACTGAGGTCAATAACATACCCTTCCGTTTCAGGAAAGAGCTGCTTAGGCAACAAGCATAAACTGAAAGGCTATATTTTTATTATTAAATTAGTAAACCTAGACTCTGACAGTGAGCCCAGGTGGCATGGACTGGCCTGCGGCCATACCAGGCTTTCGCAACCTCCCAAACAGCAAGGCTGCCTGTGAACTGCCGGTGTGGATGGTCTCTGGCCTGGGCCAACTATATACACCTGGCAGTAAACTGGTGGAGGTTGAGCAGGCCTGGGCTAGAAATGATGCCAGTGTCCCTTCTAAGAATTTAAGAGTGCCGATTACTGGGAAGGTTCCTAGGTGTTATCTAAAACCCTGCTGTAGAAATACCCGTAGTGCTTCTTGGATCTAGCTCTGCTGTCATAAGGGCTTCAACTCAATGTTTTGCCCAGACCTATGATGGCTAGTCTCAGTCGCTTATTTATCAATATAACAAATGCTCTAGCAATTTGGCAAAATCTCTACTACAGACAAGGTCCCCAGTGTGTCTTTTCTAATAAAGTTTAAGATCATTTTGTTGCAGCACGTCTGAGGGACTGGTGTTGTTTTGAGTACTACAGAAAAGCAGAGATAAATTGAAAGGAGCTGGAGTGAGAAGTTCTTTGGGGCTATCAATTTCCTCTTTTTTTCAGACAGGATAAATATATACCCTGAATCCTAGGCAGTACCTCACAATTATTTTTTTTTTTTTTTGTGATGAGGGAAATGACAGTGGTAAGCAACAATGTATGCTGCGTGTGCAAAGTAATAGGAAAAGAAAACAGTAATGCCTCAGCCACGGTCTGCAGGGCGTTAATACCAAATTTAGGATGAAGAGTCTCGTCTAGCAGCATCAGAAGATATTTACCAAGAGAGTCTGCCAATTCAGTTGGCTGGATTTATACATTGGTGTGATCTGGTATTGTACGATAAATCGCTCCCTGAACATCTGTTAATAACAGTAAATAGATGAGTTAATTAGAAGCTTCTGGAACCTGGCATGTTTATGAATCATTAAAGTAGATATGAATACGGTGTGACTTGAAGAATAAATGCGTTCTGGTGATGAAAAGAAAATAGGATGTCCAGAGAAGTCCTGCTCATTTGTCTTCTGCTATACTGACACAGTGTGAGTGACTTCTCGATCAGCTTTGATGTGTTCCTGCAGTCTTTTGAATGTGTTCCGTCAGATACAAGATGACGAACGTAAGAACAATACCATTATATATAGTTATAATGCATCTTCCATACAAGAGTCTGGAACAACAAACTACTGTATGTATCATACCTCTATGTGGGCGTAATATCTCACAGAGGGAGCAACCATCGATACAACAAATGAGCAAATAAGAGCCCCAGCAGGTGTTATTTACAATTTCAGGGAAAAAGACGGCATTATACAGAGAGAGAATGACAAAAAGCAAACTTTTAGTACCCAGAGAGTACTCGAGGAGTGAAAGAGAGAATGCACCTCGTGATTTAGGAATAGACTAACCGATGCTGTGGAGAAGGGTTTGTGATGTATTTTGGTAATGATTATGTCTGTGTGCTCTGAGCCCAAAATTCATCTCGGAGAACTCAGCTGTCTGCCCACAAAGGCAGTCATTTTGAAAAAGTTGCTTCAGCTTGTCATAGAAGAGACGGGCTGGGCTCCCTCGGGGGGACTTTATCTCCTGATTTCTTCTGCTGTTCAGCCTGAGAGTTCACAGCTGCACTTTGTGTATGGATACAGGAAAACAACGAAGCTGCTAACAAGGATCCAGTCAAAAGCAACCCAAAGCCAAGAGCTGGAAGGAAGGAAAGGGAGTAGATTAGTTACTGAGATTTAAAATAAACCAAGGAAGACAAACAGAGAGAGAGAGAAAGAGAGAGAGAGAGAGAGAGAGAGAGGGTCTCTGGGTGTTAACTGAAGGAAAGGACTGGCCAAGAGTGAAAGGTGAAGCAGAAATGGCTTAGCTGTCAAGGAGAGTAGGGAATCGAGTAATAAGCCATAAATGAGTAGAAAAATCTTTCTCATTCCACTAAGAACGTTTTGTTGCCCTTTCTGACTCAATTTCTGCATCTTTAAAACAGGGAGCTGGATTAACTAATGCACAGCAAAAGCCTATCACAGATACTGTATTTATGTCTCAGAGTTGGCACAGAGTGTAAGTTTCATTATGTCAAAGCATTCCTTGTTTTTATGGTTTTTCAATATTGCAGGCTTTGCACCACTAGCAGGTTTGCAGCCAAATCCTTCTTCCATAGAGCTAGCCTGACATTACACGTGGCTCGCTGCCTTGCACGCAGGTACTACATCCAGGAGCTAATCCTATCCATGCCATTACTGATAGGGTGAATCCATGCAGTTAGTTGCTCCTGAGAAGACTGGCAGCAATAGTCTGGGACAGACTTAGGCTCTTCTGACTGTAGAAATCATGACCCAGTGCATGGTATGTTTTTTAAACCTAATCTCCTCCCAGCAACTTCATAGGGGACTTTTTGAAGCTTTTTGTTGGAGTCTTAACTTCTAGTTGATGCAGAATCACCTTTTTGCCCTGTTCACTCTGTTGGAATCAAAGATGCTGCTGACTTCATTCCTCAAGGTGATTTCTCTTTCAGACTGGTGAAACACTGAGGAAACTTTTCACCTTGTGAACTGGCACCCCTTTAGATGGGCAGGTTCTCAGAAAAAAATGAAGCTTCACAGAATTCATAGCTTCCTCTTTCTACCTCTGACCTCTCTGCCAGATCCTAAGAATACAAGAATGGTTGTGCTAGGCTAGTCCAATAATCTGTCCAGCCAAGCATCATACTTCCAATAGTGGCCAAAAGCTGTTGCTTAGGAATGGGATGAAAATGAATAAAACACTTTTTGGTGTTTCCTCAGTTTACTTTGCAAGCTTCTGACAATTTGTTAGGGACTTCCTGACCCAGAAACAATATTCTACATTTAATAGTACTCGGTGACTTTCTGTTCACCTGATTTGTTAAGCCTCTCCCTGAGACCATGTAAACTTTTATCATCTGTAATTTTCTGCACAACTGAGCTGCACAACTTGAGCATGTGAAAAACACCTCTTGTTTGTTTTGAATGTGCTACCTACCAGCTAGTCCTTGTAAAGGAAGAAACAATGAACAGTGACTCCTTAGCCACCCTTCCCATACCACTCATGACTGTATCAAGACTTCTATGATATTTTTGTCACGTTGAAGTTTCTTCTGCATCCCAAACAGCAACATGCAACAAAACAGCAGATTTCAGCTTATTCAAGCCCATTTCAGAGGATCGGGGTGTCTCTGCTTTCTGCTGAATGTTCTCCAGGGCACAGCATGCACAAGAAGAGTCTTGACAGAAGAGGGTCAAGGACAAGACCTCTGCATTCAGTGCTTGGTTTGCCACCGCCTCCCCAGATATCTGTGTAGCATGTCATTGTCTTGATTTCCCATCTGTGGGATGATGGTCTAAATATTTCCTGATGCTCTCAAGCTCTTCTGAGGTTATGATCACACATGAGTTAATCGGCTACCACACTCACACCACTGTAAGAGCCCAGACTTGGCCCAGTACACAATAAATTTTAACTAAAATATGGCAGCATGCAAGACTGGCCCTGTACTCTTAAATTAAGATAGAAATTATAATCTAGATAAAATTTTCCTCCAAGTCTTGTGAACATATTTCTATCACACTTTTAGCCCTCACCTCTCAGTATCTTCGTCCAAAATGAGTTTTCAGAACAGGAGCTGCTTGTTTATGTAAGTTTTTTTTTTCCTATATAATTAACCTGGATATCGAATAATGATAAAAGGTTTGTGCATCATCACTAGAATGCTCACAGAATTGCAGTATTTCCTTTTGCATTGTATAGAAAAGAAGCTAGATAATTTGTCCTAAGCAAGAACACCACCACTGATGTCAAGCTTGAGCCAAAGAGAAATTTGAGCAAAAAATCCAAACCAAAATTAGTGCTCAGGATGCTCTTGGAACCCCGGCAGGCCTGGCCAGACTTCTAAGCTTAAGTTATAATTAAAATGGGGATATGGCATTCATTCAATTCACTGCCTTGTGCCGATCCGTGCATTTCTTTCTATGTGGCTCTTTGTGACACCTGGGGAACTTGATTTCAAGTGTCTTTCTGTATTTATATCTTAATGATAATGTGAGCTAAAGCGGTGTTATTACACATGCTTGACCATATGGAAACGGCAGATAATTAGCTTCAGTTATAGGGACTATCTGAAGGATGTTTAATTTATTAGATTTCTAGTTGGTTTCTGCGTGTAATAGGCTAGGAAAAGGTAAGAAATGAGAATGCATAATTCGTCTGAAAAAAAATCCTTCCCCTCCTCGCTATTCCTTCCTTTTCAACTCTTCAGACTTTTTTTGTGTGTTATTTATAACTTATTTAATTATCTGCTTTGGAATCATTTTTAGTGGATACTTGCCAGTTTACTAATAGTCACTGCCCACTACCTGATGGTGTCAAAAACACGCCATCTGTTCACCTGTGCCTTCCAAAAGTCTCTGAAGTAGCTAGCTGACTCGAGCTGCAGGTGGTAGGATTGCTCAAAATACGTAACGACTGAACTTTTTAATAACAAACCTTTTCTTTCGTGTATGCTTTTTTAAACTCCGTTCATCATTTAATTAAGGTTTTCTCAGCTACCCTCTGGTTAGGCACAAACTTGCCCCTGTCACAAACAAACCAGGCACCGTTCTACTGGAGGAGGCCAGCAGTGCCCCGTTTTCACATTGTTTTTTTGTTGAAGGATTTCTCAGCATTTTTATGGTTGTTTGGGCCAAAACGATGTGTCCCAGTCCTTGGACACATTTCTCTTGACATCCTACTCACCTGCCTAGTGTTGTCACTTGCTTGGTATATTTGAGAGTGCCATGACCATCACTCACCTCTTGCTGTACCCCTGTACCAGCACCTCTGAGGAAGTTCTGCATCACAGCCAGGTCCCACTGGGTTTTGCCTTTCCTTTCCTTTCCTTTCACTTCTCATTCCCTTACAGGGTCTCTCCTCTTAGAAAGCCACAGGATAGCTCGTGCCGTTCAGTTCGAGCTGGAGGGGCACAGGGCTTCACAGGGTTTGCCTTACACATGCAAAGTGTAAGGACTGTGAACTGAGGAGAACTAGGATTTACGGGATGGAGAGCAAGCACTGGGGGAGGGCACTGGACGTGTGTACATATACAGGTAGAATGGGACCAGAAAAAAAAGTCTGGCCTAAAACAAAATGAGCTGATAACTATATTGATTACTAAGTTTAAGTAACATTAAATAAGTTTATCTAAGTTACTAAGTTTATTTCATCTAAGTAAAAGCTTAGTTCAGTGGAGTTTTTGCTGTTTAGTTGAAAGCAAAAGGGAGGGCTGAAAAATGTATACAATAGTCCTGAAAAAATGTAATATTCACTAATGCTTAGCTTTGTGACTGTCCTTATATGACTGTCTTGGTAAACTTTTGCAGGAGCGAGTTTATGTTCAGCATCTCTTGATGATAGGTTCACATGAGATTTATCTAGCTATCGCATGAGAGTTTCCCAGCTATAGCTGGGAAATGATTTTTTTTTTGTTTTCTAGGTCAGCTCCCCAAAGGTATTAGGCGTCTAACTCACACTGGAGTATTTAGGCAGACTAAATGACTTTGTAAAGATCAGTCTCAGTTCTTCTTTCTGCCAAATTGTGTTTGGGAAGGCAGATCTGAAAGCCAGAAATTCTGGCTCAGTCTCCTGCTCAGTACAGTAAAATGCTTGTAGCTAGGCTAGCTTGTGACTGCTGTGCCCTTTCTTTGAGTTACTAATGAATTCATCTCAGTTAAAACATTTCCAAAAAAGAAATATCAGTTTCCAATGTTAGTGAGTTAAAAGAATAATAATATAGTAAAATACATTATTTTAAAAGGGAAAATAAGCTAATATTTTTGGTGGGATAGTGGATATCTCCACAGGTCTTTACCTGAAAAAGCCTATGAAATGGTCACAGTGTTATTTCTGCCACTAAAGATTAATTTCTATGCCATTATCATATGTAACCCTTAAGGAATTAATTGCATTTATATTCCATATCTAAGTCTTATTTATATAATCAAGCAATCTGGAACAGATAAGCCCTTTCTTGGGAAATCTCTCCTGCTCAACAATATTTGACTTTGCCTCAGACAGGTTATGGCCCACTGGGAACCGAGGAGCTCGCTAAAATACCATTTGTAATGCAATGTGACAAATCCTGGAGCCAGGGCGATAGTCTCGGCAAACTCTGTACAAATAGTTACTCTCTCTCAGCAAAAGTGATTAATGGGCCCTGCCGAAGCAGGACGCAGCCCTCTGTATTAATTACTTCAGAGGACTGTTAAACAGAAACACCCAAATCTGCAAAGACGCCAAGGAAAGGCTCAAGGATCTGCGAGACACGGTGAGATACGGCACCCTGCGTTCTCTGTCGAAGCAGCCCGAACATGCCCTGGGGCTCGGAGCAAGGCTGAAGAGGCATCCCAGGAAAACGCTCGTGTCGCCAAGGTGCCGCTCTGCAGGGAGCCTCAAATTTGCTCGCGCCAGCACCGCGAGACGAACCGCGCAGACTTGTCTGCTCTAAGCAAATGAGCACTGAGCTGCTTCTCAAATTCTGGGTTAAAGCTCTTCTCCTTAAGGCTCTTCTTGTCCCACAGCTCCTCTCAGAATCGCTCTGCCTTCGCAGCCGCCTGCTCCGGGGCAAGTGGACGTTTTGGGGTGGATTTGCCCAGAGCAGCGAGCCCACGAGCTGCAGCCCAGTGGCAGGACTGTGGCACCAGGCGTCCTGCCACCACCTCTGCAGAGACATGGTCAGAGCCGGCAGGGCTGTGGGTCTTCTCCGCACTCGAGCCTCCCTCCCCTACGGGCTCTCTGCGAGGGCAGCTGGAGGCCAGGATAAAGGCTCCGCGGCAAATTCGGCTTGGAGCAAGTTGGGGAGGGGTTCATCCCGCCCCGGGTGACTTCTCATCGTTGGGCTAACAAGTCAATTCACTTGGCCCCTACGAGCTGTTTGTCCAGGTGTCACTAACAACTTTCTGACAGAAGGATACTAATCTTTTAGTTTAGTGGTTGGGGCACATTTGGAGGCTTAGAGCTGCGGGTGGCTAGGAGCTCAGCTTCGGGGCACCAAGTGTCGCCACAGGTTTAACTCATGAAGAGATTCATCAGAAGAATAGTCTTCATATTTCCACGGATTTCATAGCGGGTCCAAGTCAGAACTGGTGGGCTGATGGAAGGGAAGATGTACGACAAGTCTGACTTTAAAGTAAAGCTGAGGCGAGCAGTTAGGCGGGGACTGGGAAATGGAGGGGATGCGATAGTTCAGAGGGGACAGTGGTCTGGAGTACGCTCTCTGTCTCTGTCATAACTGATGTGATTTAAAATGCATAGGACCTTTCTAAATTACTGTAGTTCGACTGAGACGAGTGAAACTGTGCCAATGTACCTCCAGGGAAGAGCTAGACCTGGAAGTTTTGCAGCGTACAAAAGTAGACGAGGACCGAGAAGTGTGCATTTATCTTACCAGTGCCTTTCCTAGGCCTTATCCAAAGGGAAAACTTCTACATCTTGTCTCAGACCTTTAAATCCCAGCTATGGCTCAGGTTAGAGCCCCCATGGAAAAGTCTTAATGAATTTACATGAAATTTGTTAAAAATTCATTAACAATATGTCAAATCCAATACAGCATGCTTGTCTGTCTATACATATCTCACTTATCCCATAGAACTTTATGGAAGGGATATCATTGTTTATCCAGCCCTCCAGAGTTAGCCAGTTATGGCACAACCCTGACTGCTCTGCCAGATATGATGTATTTTCCTCAGCAGGCTTACCTCCTAGTCATCAAACAATAAAAATGATTTCAGCTGCAACAAATCCTTTGGCCATTCTTTCTGTTCTCTGTGATAGGGGGACCACACAGAGCTTCCCTGGATTAAAACAGGAAATGCACTGATTATCACTGACCACTCGTGGAGCCAAGACAGGCTTTCTACACCTCCATTTGTCTGCTGCAGTCAAATATTTTTTCCTTGAATTTACAGCTATTTTAATGAATGGCCACTGCAGGAATGTTGTTCCTAAATTTTCACCATTCATCCACTGCTGGGGATGACTGTACTGAATCAGGTGTGGAGCCACCTTGACTTAGAGAGAGCTTTGACCCTCTCCCCGAAGTTATAGCATGTGCCTGTGATGACAGACCATGGAAAAGGAGGGGGCACAATCCCCTACCCTATGTTGTATGTAAGGAAGCAAAGGCAGAAATAACTTTCCCAATTTACATGTGAGAAAAAATTGCAGCGTTTTGGCTTCCTCATCTTGTATTTATCACAATAGTTTAACAAATCTTTAAAGAGCATGTTTTTCTGATGGTCACCCTCAACTGCAACATTATTTCATAACCTAGCTGATACCTAGCTGAACACTTTGCACAGTGGGATTAATAGCAGACTTTTTAAAACACTGGGAAATGCATAAGATAGATAATTTTTCACCTGGTCAGAGCACCCACTCATTAGGCATTATATCAGATTTCTAAAGACACTGATTTTAGTGAGAGTTCAAAACTCAAAAATTTACAAATAGCCCTGAAGGCAGTACAGAAAATCTTACAAGTCATCTATTAGGAACTTCAATTATTTAAGCATCTTTAAAAATCTGAGTCTTAAAACTTTACCAGTGAAGCTTGAGCTGAATCTGCACAAGCAAGAGCTCACTTTTTCTCCTTGCACTGCTCTGTCTTGAGAAGAAAATGCATGGAAAGAGGCATCGCCTTTAGTTTTACAGGGTATGTTCCCCTGAAGTTGCCAGGATGAAGGTAGTGCAGCAACCAAGCCACAGCTGCGCCAAGGAGGCTGAGGCTTCTTCTGAGAAATACATCATCTTGAACTTTAAAGGAAATTTAAACAAAACAAGAAACCAAAACCATTATTCAAAACTATTTTGAAGTCTGAGAACTTTTCCTTTGATTGGCTGATTAGCAACAGTGGGTACAGATGGCAATCTCACGGAGGTATTTGTAGTCCAAAAGGTCTGGAGAGAGGACGCGCAGTGATATCCACATGAGGGGCTTTCCGGTATGAAGCGAATTGACCACCATAAACAATTTAGTTGGACATTTTATACTGGAATAACAAATTCAGAGTAATTTAGTTATACTGGATTATGGATATTTTTAAAAGAAAAGTGATTTCATTCTTAAGTAAGTCTTCCACTTCCAAAGCTACTAAATTGGAGTAATTACTACACTACACTACACTACAGTATTTACTTTTGTACTGGAATAGATTATTCCCAGAAGGCAGCGCGTTGACAGAGCGCTACCCCGCACCCTGCTGATGAAACCAAGCGCTTGGGGAGGGGAAGGAGCAGCTGGTCTGGGAGCACTGCACTCCTTTTATATTACTTTTTTTGAATCTCATGGGAGGAGTCCTTTTTCATTTCTGAGAAGTTTCTGGCTTTTGTGGCATTCAGAGAGAACAGTTAACCCATAACTGGGAACAGCCACTAAGTAGAAAGAGAAGGCATTAAAGAGGAATCACTGAGAACTCTCTAAATTGCATTTCCTTAAAATGAAAGAGGATAGGCTCATGATATACTCTGGGCAATCTTGGCGTGAGCCTGAGACCAAAATGGTTCTTCACTGGCTAAGTAATTTCATACGCTGGATAGACTACAGCCTGAAGCCTTAGACAGAAAGGAAGCCAGCTTTTCCTTAAATTTTGACTCTTGCTCTCAGGAGAGCTTGGGACCAGCCTAACGCAAAGTAATTCCTTACATTGCCAGGCTCGTACTCCAGTTTGATTACCTGCTGCATTAATTTGATGTTTCCGTGGTTTCAACCCCTTGATTTATCAATTTAGTCTTAATTGGAGCCCCGGTGTGATCACTGCATTGTTCCGTTTTTAATTAACCCAGCAAAATTGTAGTAGATTAACCCTTGCTGCCTTAAGAGTAAACTCCCTTGCTTATCCTTTTGAATAAAATCCATAAGTACACCCTGCCAGTTTATCCCATCAAATTGCAGCACGGCTCAGAAGCCCATGTGCACATATAATTCAAAATAAGGTATTTCCAAGCCACTTGATTCTTCTTTCAAATTAATACGAATACCTCATATACTTGGAGAGTGAAAGCAGTACAGAAGGGAGCCATGGAAAACACAAAGCTGAAGACGGAAAAAAACCCTGTTTTCTCATACTTTTTTTTTTCCAGAAAAAACACTGCTGAATCCTACAATTATTTCTAACTTAACTACTGATACACAAAAAAGTTTCAGATATATGATTTAGACATGGACAAAATAACTGTTCTTACTGGTAGATGGATTTTGAGATGATTCAGTAGGGTAGCTTTAAATAACGGTCTTTGTTCATATTTCTACCTTACCTTACAGCCAGCTATGCCTACTGTCGTGTTTGACAAGGAAATAATCCACTTAGTGTACTGAAATTTCAACTGCGAGCCTCTATTTGGCAGAGGGAGTAATCGTACATTTTTAGGACATTTTCCGTTCCAGCCATCTGATGTTACCACCGAACTTCTCAACGAGTACATGACCATACCTTTTGTATCTTTCCCACTGCGCTTGCTGTTAGTGGTTTTTCACAGAAAGCTCCAGCACTGAAAACACAGGTACAAAGTAAGCCTGTGCAGTCCATGCTCATGGACCTCTTTCCTTACTGTCCCTGCATCTTAAATAGAGAGCTCCTACACGTATTTGTTTCCGTCCTTCTGGCGTTGTCAGAGATGCTTTTTTTTTTCCTTTAGGTTCTCTGGCCTTACAAGTTTTTATCTATTTACATCTTTTTTGTATGAAACAGAGCCAAAACAACTCACTGAATGCATGCCTTTGTAGATGAAGGGCTCTGTGAGCTGAGGTTCTCAAATTTGATTTTCTGAATCAAACAATATGTAGAAAGAAGGGGGATAATGGTTGTTTTGTTTGCCTTGAAAAAGTAGCATGTCTATAAATGACAAGATGGGTAAGAAACAAGCAGAAATTACCGGAATGTAGATGCAGCTCAATTTCAATCTCTGAAACTGGAAGCGGGAAAATGAACTGCATCTAAATGAATTGTAAAAGAAACTGGGGCATTAAATACAATGAGCCTGAAGTTGCTCTAATAAAATCACTCCATCAGATGTGTGCAAACAGCTAGAAAAGGAAAACAGCTGGTACAAATACTAGAGATCCCAGACCCCGAACAACAAATTGCTCACTGAAGTAACTGAAACTGCAGAAAAATGTCAAATTTCTTCAAGTTCAAGGAGAAAAGACAGCTGCTGACCGCACTGGTGCAAAGGAAAGGGTAGCTGCCAAAAAAAATCAAAGGTTATGAGCCATGAAACGTCTGTAGCGCAGACAGGACAGATCCTCTCTTCTCAGCAGCTCCCACCGGGACTTTTGCTGTTTCTGGGAACTGGCAGAAGGGAAGAAAACCAGCGCACCAGGGTTCGACGGTGCTGGTGCTAGAGGTTCGTGCAGAAGGAGCCACCGCTGCCGATACAGCTGCTCAAAGCACAGCCCTGCGGGCCGTCCTGTGGCTGTGGGGATGCCCTGGAAGCTCGTGGGACCTGGTCTGGGACTTGCTGAGAGCAGGCGACGGGCAGGAGCACGGCTCTGCTCAGCCCTCGATATCGTTTGCCAAAGCTGGCACCGCAGCCCCAAGGCTTCTGTTTTTCTGTACTTGGTGTGTTATTGGAATATTGTCAATATTTGAGCTAATTTTTGATGCAGAACAATTCCATCTGCTCTCTGCTAATGGGAATATTTCATTTATCGTCATGCTTTTTCCGGTTTTCAAACTTAACACTGCTAAGAGGGCTCAGAGGTAATCCTGTGTATCTTGCCACTGCAATAGAGCAAATAGAAAGGCCACAGCACTGCTAGCTGTGCTCATCCCTGCATAAATCTGTGCTTTCCTGATAAAGTGCTTTATAAATTAATATTATACAGCAATAAATAAATAAATAAAAGCTTCTTCTTTGCAGTGAAGGAAGAAGCTGGGTCACAGCTTGGTGTGCAGTGGCTGGACAGTAACTGGAAAAAACTGTCCTTAATATCAGTACAATGGGAACTTTACAGCACATCGTAGGAGGCACTTGGATTTTTTAAGTCTCATGTAATGGACCTTCCTCCCTCTATTCATACATGCAAGTGACTTGGGTGATACTTAATTTTCTATATCTCCCATAGAAGAGTAAGAAAGAGGCTGAATCAACTCAATCTGATCCCAGAAAGTCCATATATTTTCTATTCAAAACTTAGAACAATAAGGCATTCCTGTGCCTCAGAATAAAGGCTTGTAAATATGTACTTGCCACCTGATGCTCTTTGTAATATGGCCATGGGGTATATCTCAACAAGTGATAACTGGAAAACAACCACATGTGAGAAATCACTTTCCCTTAGAAAGGAAAGAGCCAAAAATAGAACTAAACAGATCACAGCCCAGGGCACTCCAGGATCTTTCCACGTGAATGAGGGACAGTGGAAATGAAACGGCAAAATCAGAGCTGATGACAGCCTGCCTGCCTGCTAGATGTGACCTGCAAATGCATTTTAAAGTATTCTCAGCTACTACCGCAACACAGGTTGAATATCCCTGATACCCTCACAAAGAAGGGCATTTTAGAGGGAGAGGGTTTTTTTATCCAGCTGTACCTCTCGTTAGGTATAAGATATCTCAAACTTCTTGGCTTGATCAGTGGTATCTGCTATGCATCCTTCTGAGCCAAGAGCTACTATTCTGAGTTCAGCAAATCATTTTAGGAACAATGAAACAACCGTTATTTCCATTGGATGTGAATGCTGTACCAGGCCTGGCTTTGTACTAGGGAGCAGGAGCTGTCGTGCAGGTTTGGAGCTTGGACAGGAGGACGTGGGCAGAACAGGTTTCAAGAAAATAAGGGGTTGTGAAGACCATGAGACCAACCCCAGGGTCCATCTGGCCAAGTACCCTGCTTCCAACAACAGCGAGCATCGGGCGCCTGCAGGTTCAGGTAAGACAAGCCAAGGCTGATTCTGTCCTCGATGCAATCCCAAGGGCGGCAACTGGGAGCACTTTTCTGAGGGGGCTGGTAGCTTTGTTTCTAACAGGTAGCTCTGTATTCTTCTGCCAGGAATGTGTCCAGTCACCAGAGTGACCACCTACAAAGGCCAGGTGTCTCTGTCAGGTCACCCTGCAAAGATAAACTTAGCTTATTCCTCCACGAGTGCAGTTTATTTTTGTTTCTGACAAAGCAGGGAAATGAGGTACATTCAGGGAGCGTCAGACAGCCCCACCATAGCTAGCTTGCTGGTATGTCTGGATGGGAGAGCTGCCCAAGGGAAATGCAATTTGGTCTAAAGTTATTTTAAGGAAGGATCAAACACCTCATCCAAATTTTTTCTTTTAGATGAACACAACAGCAGCTACATCCATTTCCTGGAGGGGTTTTCTCGAGGTACCTGTTCAGCAAGGCAAACTGATTCAAAGAAATGTGAATTGCAGGATTCAAGGACCAGTCCATTACATGCCCACCTCACCCTCATTCACCAAATCAAATGTCTCGAGAGGAGAATGACCTTGAAAGATTGTAGGTGAACATGGAAATAACTAGCAGACAACAGCTGAAACAGGATAACAAGACAGAAAAGAATCCCTGAGAAAAACAAAATAATACACAGCGGTAGGTACTGAGCGATAGGTGATATTCATCCGGCAGCCAGCTCTACCGAGCTCCCGTCAGTCGTCCAAAGAGTGAGCTGGTACCTGAGCCGGACAGCCAGTTTGCCCCTGTATCTCTTAAACTCTGAAAGATACTGTCACTTTGATCTACTTCCGTTAATCTATAAAAGATTAAGGGGTGGGCTTCCTTCTCAGCACTGCCTTTTCCATTGTGCTAGTCATTTGTAGTGCTCGGCAGTTTTGCATTTCAGAGGAAGGAGACACTTTTCCGGATTCCTATTTCCAGTAGCGGTCATGATGTGGATTGTGTTTCAGACAGACGAGGCCCTCTTCCGACTCTCTCAATCTTGCCATCTGTAATAAAAGGGGAGCGCATAAGTTAACTGAACAAATTGGAAAACGGCCTCATAATGATAACGTTCGAATGTTAATTGTGTTCTATCAGCCTAAGAAATATCCACTGGCTCCTTTAATCCTGATAAATCAGCTTTTCGGTTTCTGGTCACTTATTAGTCTTGTTTTAAACTGTCAGGCTTATAAATACTCTTTGAAGCAGAGCACTGGATCCTGCCTGGCAGCAGGTAATGCGGTTAGGTTATTAAACCTTCTCTGGCACAGACAGAAATAAGAAGAGAGTCTGAGACCTGCAGTGAGGGAGCAGCTCATGTTTGCTCAGTGCCATCTCCTGGGATGACTACAGCACTTGTCAGCGTATGGTAGATCTGCTGGGGTCTCTTCCCACTGAGTGACGAACAAGGTCCTCTTTCTACAAAACAGTTTCTATTTGTTGTAGCATTGGAGGTGTGCGAGAGAGCGCAGTGACACAGAACCGGTTCCCAGTCCCCTCTGGCTCCTCTGTGACATGATCTCTGGCGTTTCTGGCTGACACCGTGGTGCATCTCCCAGATAGCCCAGTCCCACGGTCCGAAATTCCAGGCCTGAAATAATAACTTCATTAAAATCAATGGGGAAATTTCCGCTCACTTCCACAGGGCTGGGATTTCAGCCAATTTTTGTTTACGTGTGACAAGATACCACACTTTTCCAGGGTGATATTTTTCCGTGTAGGCTTCCACCACTACTGGATAGGCTTCACCTGCCTTTAGCCTAGAACAGGTGCAATCTCCGTATCTGGAGGAAGACAAAACAACATTTATCCCATGGTCAGATTTCAAAAAAGGAAGGAAACAAAAAAAAAGGAACAGAAGAAGGCAGAGCAGCAGCTGAGGAGGCAGGGAGATTTGAAATGATAAAGTCCCAAGGAGATGGAGTATTAAAAAGACAATAGGTCAAAGTTGCACAATGAATTTATCAAAAGGCTCTGTTATTTTTCACACAGTTGTGTCATCCATCACAAGGATATCATCTATAAATGAGTGAAATATACGGCAAACTGCCTTTACAACACACGCACACACAGGAGTAATATGCCTTCTCCTATTTTTTGCTAGAAACTTTGGAGTGTCCTAAGAACACAATGAGATATTTTTCTGTTTCTTTTTTCTGTATTAACATTCTTTTTTCATCATTTTGTAATAATCCTGCTGTAAAGGTGGAACATCAGTTGAATTCATTGTATTTCATTTATCAAGTCTGCAGAAATAGACAGAAGATATCCCTAGAGGGATGGGAAGTTCTGATACTTGCAGAAATAAAATTTAATATCTACTTTGCTGGTGTAATGGAAAATTTTATTACTTTCAGAAACATACTTCAAGCCGAGAGACAAAAGTTTTAAGCAGATCTTTTGGAGAAGATTATTTTTTATTGGCAATGGATATAAATATAGACTAAGTCTCTTCCCATACATTAATGCAGCATTCTTTGATCTGCTTCAAGAAGTCTGGCCAACTTGTGAGAAATCTGAGCTTTTGTAAATGACAGTCAAGTTTATTGGGGAACATCTTACAGGTAAGCACAGTGCTAAGGTATCCTGGACACTAGAATGTGTCTAGAAAACCAGACAAAAGAAAACAAAACTAGCCAACTAGAAAATCCAGAGTAATTGAAGAAAAGTACATATGACAAACACCTGGGCAAAAGTCTGCATAATAATAATGCAGCAACAGTAACTTCAGCAGAGGAAGTGGGACTGGTGTTTTGGATGCATAAACACAGTTTTGTTTTCTGCTCTTCTGGCAAAACATGGATAATCAGCTAAGATTCAATACCGTTGCCTGAATGTTAGTTAATGTATCGGAGTAAAATGCCATCCACTGGTGTTAACCACCTCTTACTTGCCAGTAGATTTGAAAAGAAGAGAGGGCAAGAAATCATCAGTAAACTTCAACTGTGGGGAGTCTCTTGCTTACACGGGACTGTCATTACCAAGAAAATCTGAGGTGTCCCTCCCCGTGCTGCAAAGGGATGCAGCACACAGCACACGAGTCCAGCATAACCCACGGCGGGCTGTAGTTGGCACTACTGCTAAGGAAGCCACAGGTGCTGCTCTGGCATATTCTCTGGCACGTTACAGTAGAGTAATCGGATGTGAGAGCCATAAAGACATGAGTGTGGCTAGCTTTTCAGAGAAAGGGCTCTAATTATGACACTAAAAGTAGCTGAAAAAGTGCATCAAACTTGCCTGAGCCTCCAGGAGCAAACAAGTTGAGAAATGACAATCTCCAGAAAAAGAAAAGTCTCTTTCTGCGGAGGATATCAGGGACTGATATTGTGCTGTTGTAAATCTAATATCATGCCAAAAAAAAAAAAAAAAAAGTCTAAAAAGCTTCCTGAATGTGGGAGAGCCGTTGTTCTCCAAAATTCTTCTGAACAACTCTGTTCTGGCACGTGTTCCCAATGTCCACCAATACAAACTCCTTTGTGCAGTTCCCCAGCCCTATGGTACTTCAGCAACACTGCCATTGTTTTCATCCTTCAAGGCAGTCAACATCTGCCCACACTTCATGCAGCTACAGCGCAACTTTTCTGCCTCATGAATGGCTCCCTGCCTCAGAGTTTTCCTGACATGGCTGTCTTGAAGTGAGCTGTCCTCCTGCCTGCTGCTTCTCTTAGGACCACAAACATGAGATTCTTCTGTATGTCTCTGTGCTCCACCCAACAGGTAGCATTTTGTACCAGGAAACAGGCACTGCACTTACCTAGATTAGCAAGCAGTACTCGTGTACGCTTTCAACTTGATGGACAACCGGAGACGGCTCAGAGAAACTGGAAGATCATTTGAACTCTTCATCGTTGAGTCGGCAAGAGAAAATGAGAAACAAAGTGATTCATATGAGCCAAATGTAGGAGGGAGCTGGATTTGTGATGCTTCACTGATTTAAGAATTGCTGTTGATAGCAAATCTGTGCCAGAAGTGCCCTGGAATGGGAATTTAAGGTAGTAGAGAGAGAGCAATTGCCAGAAAAGCCGGCAATAATAGTCCTCCAAGGACTTTCTTCTAAAGGACATTCCCTCCAGGGCTGTTTCTTAAGTAGAGAATGCATAATGAGTTTTTATATTATCTGCCCAGGATATTTAGCTTCTAAGGGTTGTTTCTATCTGTTCAGCAGTTTGTGTGATCCCCCTTCCAGCTGGGATCATCTCCAGGGCAGCTGGCTTGGCCTTTCCTGTGAGGTTTGTGCACCAATGCTCGTCTCCTAGCCAGCCAGAGCCTCCTCAGACCTTCTGAAAACTCCCCTTGCTCAGGAGCTTTCCCATTCCACCTGAGTGTAAACTCCACCCCAAGACACACAGCTCCTTCAATAGGAAGCTGGTTGCTCCTACCACCAGTAGTTGCTACCCCTTTTTGAATGTGTGCATGAGCTTGGCCTCTGGGATTTCAAAAGAAGCTTCCAAAAAAGCTAGTTAAATTGAAATCCAAACCAAATCTAAATTCAAACCAAGTAGGAAGCGGACAACTCCTTTCAAAGTTTTACCGCATATCTAAATATGCAGGAGCAGTATTAATATAATACGTGGTCTTAGATCTGAGGCCTGATCTAGGCCTAACTAGCAAGGTCACTGGACTCAAAAAATCGTTTCTGCCCAGAAGTCTTTTCAGATACAAGGAAAGAAGAGGAAGGGACTAGAAAGAAACTCGAAATCTGTTTTCTATGCAGCTAAACTTCTCCGTGGCAAAGAAAGCATATGGTATAAATGCAGAAACTCATTAGTGCAGACCTTTGGGAGACACCATGATTAAGCAAAACAGAGCCAGATGAACATTTGAGAAAAACAACAAATTGCCAGTGCTGGGGAAAATAAGAACTGAGAGCCAAGTGACTACAGTTGCAGAATCACAAGAAGTATATTTAGGAATGTAATTCCTGAGAAATAATACTTCTGAGAAAGGTTTCTGGTTCTGTGAGACCAATACAGGCATGGAGCATGCTGGTTAGATGTGTCTTCATTGGTAATACAGGCTGCTAGGTTGGTAGCAGACAGCTGATGACATTTTCAGTGCACTTTCTCCAGCCCATATTACTTTAAATATTTCAAGGATTTAAGGTCCTCCCCTGGATCACTTAGATTCTTTATTCTGAAGTCTTCTAAAACTAAAATACTTACTCAGAAATGCCATAAAGAGAAGTATCCATTCCCTTCTAAAAGGAAATAGGGAATCACGATGGAAGATAAATGCATGTGACCTCACACACATCCTTCAGTCAGTAGGAAATTAACTCCTTTAAATCTTCATTTCTTGGCCTTCTGCCCATTGTTACATGGTCTTCATCAAGCACTCATATCTGCTAGACTTTATTGTGCTTCTAAACTTTAAGCCTGAAACAGACAATCCAATTTAGCTGATTGGAGGGAAAAATATGCAGAGGTTATAGTTTGCAAGAGATTATTTTAAATGCTAGCTACTTTTATTCCTTTTACCCAGGATCTCAAAGCTGCTTACAGGAGGATGTTTTAAACAGGTGCAGACTGTAGTAATCATTACTGTAGCAATGATTTGTCAAATTATGAGCCAGCTAGTTGTGTGATCAGACTTGACAAACACAAAGCCTCATTGCTACTCTTACCTTTTGGTTTGGAAGTCTGTACTCCATATTCAGAATAGAACGCACTATTTGGAAGACGAAATTTTCAAATAGCATACAACTGTTATGGTAGGCTCGTCCAATGAACTTAAGTGTCAGTCCCAATTTTACTGTAACGTTTCATGTTCACCTATGGTTTTAAAACCTGGTGCTAACTTGGCATCTACTCACTGGAGAAGGTAGAAAAGAGCGATAGCAAAATGGAAGAGCGTTCACCACTCACATCTATGTGTCATTCAGGTGAAACTGACCTTATTTTTGCTTAAAAGTTGCACTGTTTTCACGTTCCTACTATGAAGCATAAAGTCTTCATTTTGGTCTCTCCCCACGGGTCTCGCCCCAGTACTTTAGTCTAAATTTTACCCAAGTAACAAAGACCTGACTGTGCCTCAGAGCTGTAGGTGCAAAGGACTCCATCAGCACCGAGTGAAAGAGCACGCTCTCCACCTTATCCCTCGTTTCTGCCTCAGGTAGGTCATGCTGTCAAGAGGAACTGAGTGATGTTTTTCCTCTGAAGCTACGACACGAGGTGGTGAGACAGAGGAGCAGAACGGTGGGGCACAAAGAGTAGTCATATCACGTGGGCTTCACCCTAGTGAGCCACAATCAGGCCCTCCAGTAGGACAGGCTGGGAAATTCCTGTATGGGAGAGGTGGAAGAGCAGGCACTTCATATCCCCGGTGAGTTGCCAAGCGCAGCTTGGAGAGGAGCGTTTACACACACCCTTCTGCATAGTGCTTCCCTACCTTGAGCTGAGTTGGGGTCAGATGTGGGTAATTGCAGGAGTCAGTACAGTGGGTGAGCCAGAGCCCGGAAACATCACCCTGCAAGCTTTTGACCCCTGAGCCTTTTGTCACTCTGCTCTGTTTGGCTCTATTTTACTTCCAACCCCCTGCCCTGGCAATACAGCAAACGTAACCCTATCTCAATATCCTCGGCCGGGAGCCTCAGTGCCCCAGTGGTAGCAAGGGGAATTTTGCTCCACCCAGCCTGACACATCCACTGTGGGGACCCTTGGGGCAACTTCAGCTTTTAAGTGGCTTCATAGGTGGATTGTAGAGGAAATTAAGGTGCTGAGGAAAGTATCAATTCCTATGGAGCAAGCAAAGCGTGGGTATAAGGTATCGGTGAACCCACAGTGGCTGACAGTTAAGTCAGCCTTAGCATGTTTCATCCTGTTTCATCTTCCAGCAGAAGAACGGTCACGCTAAGCTTTTTCTCTACATACTCAAGAACGATGTGTGAGCAGGTCATTACGCTACAGCTACAGCCAGCTAATGACTGCGATATACTTGTCAAACAGTGTTATCTCCTTCAGCCAGACAGAAACATTGATACCACCTGCCCATTTTCTTCACAGATAACAAGCTGTAAATCACACATACTGTATTGCTATGTAGCCATATTTTAACCTAACTCCTCTTAACATAAAGTAAAAAATTAGGTTGCAAAACTGTTGTTTATCTGTTAACGAAAAACAAATACATTAATACAAAAATAAAGGTGTAACACCTAGGAGACAGACACATGTAACCACCAAAATCTAAAAAGCTGTCTGTTCTTTCCTTCTGGTACGGAAAGCATGTTTTGGTTTTGTTTTTTCCGGTGACGATGACTTATTTATATGCTAAGGGAAGGTTTGCTTTCCAATACAAAATGATTTTCTTGGTAGTGAGAACGTGTGTCAGTAGCCTTTGTTCTGGAAATCCAGTCCTTTAAGAGGAAAGGTCTTGGCCCTAAAGTTAAGCGGGAAATTCTCTCTTACTGCTGAAAAACTGGGCCTCAGAAACCACAGAAATTGAAGGAGGTTTTGAGGAAAGAACTTGGAGACAGCATGTTCATATTTGCACCCATGAATCTTTCAAATAGGCAGGTAACTTTGTGACACCCTTGTCCCAACTCCTGAAAACACCATTCAAGTGGGTGTCATGGTTACAGACACAGCCAAGCTGCAGGCCCTGGCTCTGATCCTGTTGTATTCACCTCTGCAGCTGGTAGACCTTATGCCTCTGCCTTTTTTTGTGATAAATTCCCACAGCCCTCTCACTTTAAGCCCAGCCTCAGGGCTTCAGAGTCCTATGGCTCAACTATACTTCTTCCCAGCACATCTGGCTAGACTTGGGACCTGCTGCACTTCCCTTGGGGGGGTAATGAGCTGTAAATTACATTGAACCAGAAGAGCTTTTTCATAACAGAAATAGCGTTTACTGAGTCATAAGAACAAAGTCTGCCATAAATGCAAAACAATTTTAGATAAGTTTATATGCATACCTATCTAGCTAGATCTAACACTATTATCTGAGGTAGGCTGACCCTCCTTCTCCCCTGGGCTCTACATGTTCAGGAACAACTTACATCTTCCCTCCAGGGAACGTGTCTTGGCAGTCAGAACCGTGAGTCTGGCTCAGAGTCTGAACTGCATCTAAAAAATGCCTCTGCAGTTGCTCACCAGAGATTGCACTGCTTGCTCAGTTGTGCCTCATCAAAAGAAGTTCACTGGTAATCAGTAAAAACTGCCTAACATCAGCATTGCTCTGATGATCATGTCACCACTACCACTGAAACAATAGGGATGAGACAGTGGGATGACAGTAGCTTCAGCACAGACTAACTATTTTTAAAAGCTTTGGAGCTGAAATGAAGAATGGGTTAAGAATTTTGTATACGTCCCGCTTATATGTGGGTATGCTGTTCTTGGGCTTGCTTTTAGGGCTTTTTAGTACTAGGGCTATCTCCTCAGCTCCAAACAGTCTCTGTGTAACTTCAGAAACAAAGACTCAGTGGTGAAGACGACCCAGATCCCAGCTCCTATTCACACTGCAGGGAGCAGACTACCACAATTAACAAATTGGAACCACTTCTGACAGATGTGAAGATGAAACCTAGCACTGGAAGCACCCAATATCTTCCGCACTTATTTCAGTGTTGAGAGATTATCAAGAAAACCCGCAGTTTGTGCTGCTGAAAGTAGCTGCCACCGTAACAAATCTTCCTGTGCCTTTTCTGGCTCATTGCTGCCTCCCTCAGCTTTGTCAAGACTAGTTACGAGTTTGCATTCACATACTTACAAAACCTGAAGTCTTACATTTAGTTATTTTCAGGATCTTTCATCAGATATTTGTCCCGTCACAGAAGCATTCCTAAATTAAGAAACAAAGTTGGCTTTTGAATCCAAATGCTAAGTCATTTCTTCTTCTATTTTTTCCTCACAACATCGACTATGGTTTCTTATTCCTTGAACGTATTTCCTTTGTTCTGGAGATTAGCCTCGTAGTCAAGGAATATGAGAAGCACTTTGATGTGCATAATAACAAATTTAGCTGAACTTTTCTGTAAAAATGAGCAGTGGTGGAATAGTTTATAGTATTGCTAACCCTTCATTTCAGAGTTAGCAATCCGTTGTGATGTATATTACACAATGCCTGCAAGTGCATTACAACTTTTAATTTTGGCTTCCCCTGAATTAATGCAAGGACTGGATATATTTACTTTCATAGAATGAATATGAAGAGAATGCAAGAAGATTCCCTTGCACAGGCTGGATTTGATCTCTGTGAAACTATTAAGTCTCTATAGGATCCTGCTCCCTGCCCTTCTAAGTCAGCCACCACACGGCATGAGTGACTTGGACATGAAACCGTGTTACGACCGTTCTAAGGTCAGGGTCAGGTACTACTTTGGTAACAGCAATTTTCAGCTCAGTCCTCCCGAGCGTTTGTGAAGCTGCAGGACTGACTTGAAATTTCTTAACAGTTAGCAACACCTTTATCCTCTGTGCTTGCTGTCCAGTGATTTCCTTACCTTTATTTCTGCCTGCACAGGTCAAAACCCTGCTCCCTTTCAGTCCCAGCCTCCCCCCTGCCAAGGTTACGTCTCACGTTCTAGGAAACACAGGTGGAACCTCTGAGTGCCTCCACGCTAACAACTCCACAGGCAGGGAGCAGCAGGCAGCGTGACTACATACATCTCTCTTGGCAGCTATAACGACTCAGAGATCCTGATGAACTTCAAAGGGCGGACAGTGCCGTTCGGCTTCCTCCTGCCTCCCGTTAGCACGAAAGCGGCAGCATGACTCTCGCACCACGATAACGCTCGCGATGTGAACGAGGAGAGACTCGAGGAACTCATCCCCTCGCAAAGGCAGTAACTAGCTTATTGCAAAGAGGTCCTATTATAACTTCATATATAAAGGGGGAAGCCTATTACTTTTCATTTTGACAGACTATGACAAACAATTTGGCTGGTTTTGCCAGCGTGCCATATGAAGGCCAAAGCTAAAGAGGAAAGGGACCTAACCTGTCACAGGAGAATCTGATTTGAGAGAAAGCATTCACCTTTCGCCTCAGAAAAGTGGAATATTAATACCGGTCCCCAAGTTGCTAATAAATGTACCAATGCATCAGTTTTAGCCAGTGCTGGGACTCCTAAATTCAAACAGCATTATCACGGACAATTTTCTTAGACTATAATTTAACACAGATGTAAATTTGGCACAGCCATTCAAAAAAAAAAAGCTGTCCTCGCCCCCCTCCCTTCTCTATTCTTCTGCCTGGTGCTTCTTGTGTTATGCTGGCATAAGTTTTTGTATGGCTGCCCAGTGAACAGGATGTAGGAATTGATTCAGCTGAAAATAAATAAATAAAACCTTTTGGTGAATTTTACCCTGAATCAGTTCCCACCATCCTCCCAAACCTAAGTACCTAAACTGTGCAAATAACAGTCAGCCCTACCTGGGCATTGCAAGGCAGTGATGGGGCTGAGCAACCACAGGAGAAAGTGTTCCACTAAGGCAGTAGTATAGTACTAGTAGTATATTTTAATTTATATTGCACTCTTTCAAATGAAGAATGCTAGTGGTTTTAAATACCCATCTGCTCAAGATGGATGTTAAATGTCATGAGCAAATCTCACTGTTTCTCATTGCATGCATTCCTGATCAATGTCAAACAACATTTATAAACATCCATGATTAAAGGTCAACCACACAGTCCCCAATTATTTAGTGTTAGCTTCAGGATATGTTGTAATGTTTAATATTTTTATTTGAAACATAAGTTGGGCAAACAAAAAAAGGGGGAAGGAACATGTAGAGACCTAGCTCAAGACAGCCAAACTACTTCTTGCATCCTTCCTGGCTGCTAGGAGAGAAATAGCTAGGGCCAAATGAAATTGGAGGGCGTGTTCTCCCAGAAAGAAGTTTCTGGCACTTTATTCTGCTTATAACACAACATTAACGTTAGTCTTTGGCTAATATGAATATTTTCTGCTAGCAGAGTTTTTGGATGCAACTCCGTACGTGAAAACTTTTGAACTCAACCAAATGTAAAACAGCTCCTGCGAGAATAACACGGGAAAAATCTTCCCTTTTTCTACTTCCCATTCTTCTCATCTCTCCAGTGGCTTTATCAGGCATTCAGAGGTTAGCAAGAAATGCAGAGAATTCCCCTTTCTTCTTTGCATGTGTTGGGACAATCTGTTTCCTGGTCCTTCAACTTTTCTACTTACTCATATTGCAGAAGTTCACAGTACAACCTAGCCAATTCTTGTAGGCATAACAAAAGAAAATCTTTGAAAAACCACAAGCAAGAACGCAATCATCAATGGGAGAAATACGTTCCACTAGTAGTGGACACGTGAGAGTTTTGGAAACAGAAAAACTGACCAAAGAAACAAAAGACAGTGCAAAAAAATCCTCACTTTTTCACCTCGTATGTCACAACACAGACACACCTGGGCAATGGGATGACAACAGGGAGTAGAAAATAACTCTAAAATTTTGACTTCCTTTATCCACAGGTATAAAAGGAACAAAGCCGAAAGGATCCAAGAAGGGAAGGCATTCTAGGAAATGCTTCCAAAAGACAGGCAGAGCTCAACGTCCTTAAACCTATATACTCAACCGCACAGAAAAGTTCCTCTCGCATAGTTGCGCAGACCATTGCAGCCAGTCAGAATAGGATTTTAAAACTGGCTTGGTCTGCAACCTAAATGTGGGATGCAGTGATACTTTTGGCCAGTTACTTTTAACCAAGTTAGAACTTGTATTGCAAAAAGTCCTGTGAATTACAAAGAGCCTTCCGCATATATTTGTCCCAGAAGCAAAGAGCAGCTTAACCCTACAGATGCAGATAACATCCCTCTGCCTAACATCCTGCCTTCCATCCCAGCTGGAATGAGAACAGAGCACTCTCAGGGGAGAAGCTGAGCAAAACATCTTCAAGGTGGTCAGACATCTGGGGAGAGAATTCATTTCACAACTGCAAAATCCCTCGCAGGAATGCTTTCCTTGCATTTATGAAGTGTTTCCCCTTTCAGCCACCAAAAAGGAATAATTCAGAAAGCGGGACATTGATAGTAGTCACCAATATAAATACTTCAGATTTGCAGACAGCAAACCTACTGCTAGTGGAGAAGACAGAGCAATAAGGCGACTGACTTACTTATGGCAGTTCCTTCTGCTCACCAGTGAAATCATATGCCACAGCCAAACAAACTATAAGCATTCCAGCCTGAAGCAGCAAAGAATACTTTTTAAAGTAATGGTATCAATGTAATCCACACTAAGACTGGTTTCTGAAAAGAGAAGATGACTAAACTGTTAGGACAATGACTTCTATCTACTAAAAACTAGTTGAATGCTTACGGTTAATTTTTTGGAACTATTTCGGTATTTTTCTGAAGAACAGCTATAATATGCAGATGCTTTTTTGTTTTTGAAGCACCTTACTATCTCCGTAAAAAGCAGTAATCATACAAAAGGAAAGCAGAATAAATGCTGTTCAACAAATAGCGTTTCCGCATCTCATTATCTTTGTACAGTAATAAGCATTAAGAAAATACATTCCCTGTCACTGTAAGGGAAAGAGAGTGCCAAAAGTTGTCTACCGACATTCTTCAGTTTTTGTTCAACTGCTGATCAGTAGATACATGTGAAATCTACTTTATATGAAAAATAATTTTGGCAGTACTACTTTGCAGGCCACATCCAAAAAAGTAGTAACAAACCTGTATGTTATAAAGCAGACCTTGCATTCATTGCCTCAGACCATATTCAGCGTGATTAGGAATATACGTTTCTGTAAAATCAGGTCGTCATGACTGCTAATCACAGAGCTGTACCACGAAGAACACGGAGGACAAAAATGTTTTAGATCTATCTGTATAATATAGAAAAGGAAAATGCAGAAAAGCTACCCTTCCTTCCGGACAGGGTACCTGAGTTTCCATACTTTAGCTCTAAGTCCCTCTCTCACAGAGCTTTAACCAAAGAAATGAAAAATCAACTCATCTTCCAGTTTGGAGATAAGTTGTACACACATGCACACACTCAAGCTACCTCAGTACAGGCCAGCCTGCATCACACAAGACTTACCACACAAACTAAATCAGTCAAACTGCTTCCACAGGTAGCTCAGATTCAAGAGCAGTCACTTTGGTGCGGAGCCTGGATTAAGTTATCTTACTGGATCCAGGCTGGCTCTTCAACTTCCAGAGATAGCAGACGTCCAACAGAATTAATTATCTTAGGCGCTGTACAAGCTCTGCAGGTAACCTGAGTGACTCCCATGGGAGCTCCACTGCTTCTATAGGCTTGGATCCAAACGCCTAGTCCCACCAGCAGTGCTTCTGTATCATCAAAAGTACTGACATATATCCACATGCAGAGGCAATTCTAGAAGGAAGTGAACAGTAGAGCTAAAAGAATTCAAGCTGAATATGTTTTGGCATTCAGAAGGGACTGGCAGTGGAGATAGATCACATTTTACAGACAGTCTCCCCTAATTTTCCACACAGACATTCTTAGCATAGACTGCTTGAACAAAACCACAGTACAGTCAGTAAAATAAGAAGTCTTCCTTCCTAATGGCAAGAAATCTATTTACTTATTTACGCCTAAAATCTCTCAAAGAGCTAAACTGTTACACTTCCACTCCTACTACCAAAATAAGGAACCTGTGAACACTAGTTCCCTACTATATAAATGAAAGGCGTGCAGACAAGATACAGAGCTAATACATAACAGCTTATAACACAACTTTTATTAGAAAAGTTATACATAACAGCATCAACTATTTTCAAGAATATTAACCTTGAAAAGCAACAAAAACAGACTAAAAATGTGTAACAAGAAACTAATGACCTTTTCTATAATTAAACATTCAAGTTATCTACAATGTCTCTTTTTACAAAGGGGAAAATCATGGTTTTACAGGCACATCATGTTGAAAATAAAGCTGCAGTAACTTTATACAATTAACTTTTTCAAGGATTATTAAAACATGGTCATCATGTAGTCTCAGATTTGTTAAACATTCACATAATTTTACACTTGAGTATACACTGAAATTTCAGAGTCCCAAAATTATTTCATAAAAGTGCCAACATTAAAACCAGAACTTTCAGTGTGAATAATTTTGCCCTAAAAAAAGTTAAGACAGGTTTCCATAATCAACATATTCACATAATTTCTGGTGCTACCTGGTCTAACAGTAAAGCTTCATTCTTTATAGTAAAATCAAATGGGACTTTTTTTCAAAGCCGATAAAATATTTTGTACACAGGAGTGTGCATCATCGAAAAACTGATACTAAAACCATAAATATATCCAAAGAGCCATTAATACACTACACATTTAAGTGGAAGTGTGCCCGTTTGTACTACGTATTCAAGTCTGCTGCCCTTTCAGTACAGGTGGTATCTGAATTTAGCGTCTTTACAAAGGCAATCTACCCAACTTCTATTCTTATTTTCATAGGCCTGCTTAATAAAAATCAGATAATTTACAATCTAGAAGTCTTGTTTTAAAAAGTCTGTAGTTTATATACAGCTCTAACAAACCTAAAGCATTTTGATATCTTAAAGAGTTAAATGAAACGACTAGAGTTTTATTTGATGCTTATTAACAGTAATTAGCCATTATCAGTAGTGGACCATAATGAGGTGATAAGTGAAAAGGAATGTTTTGTCTAAAATGCTTAACATATGTTCTGTCCTTTCATGTAATAGTATCACTTAGAGGAAGTGCTTTCCACAGACACCCGTTTCCCCTTAGCATCAAGGGCTACAAAAATCTGACTGCAAAAATGCAGTGACAAAGCAAGCTGACATATCAGGCACTACCTTTCATATTGGCAGCTGTAAGAGAGACCCACGGTATGCACAAAGATACTGATAAAGATCTAGGGAAAGGGAAAAAAAAAATCACTACTATGAGAAGCAGACCGAACATTTTAGACAAGTTTGGCAAAGTTTTTAATCAGACAATAGGTTGGCCATTCAGTTTTACTTGTATAGGTTAAAAATATCACTATTGAATCAAGCTAGTCAAATTATAGTAAGACATTTTCATTGATACTCAACATTACATGCACCAATATTGCACACATCTGCTCTGAGTTGTTAAAACAATCTTCATCTGGGTCCTTGAGCTGTCTGGTTTCTGCAGTTGGAACTCAAGCCACCCCACCCCCACCCCCACCCCCCCACAGCAGTTTCACTAAAAATTTAGGTGGCAAATTTAAAATACAAAAACCAAAACCAAATAAACAAAATTGAAAAAGAAAACCAAGGACTTTATACAGACAATAAAATCTAAATTCTCTGCAATGGTCTTGTGGGCCCTACAGATGGGGCAATACATGTACGCACTAGTGCAACGAACACTAGCTCCGCTCTATCTAACCATTCAAATAATATGAAATCTGGGACCAGGTGTTGCAACGATGTCACTGTAAGGCTCCTCCTGCGTCAACTCTATAGCTTGCTGTTTTTTAAGTACCAGGAAACTGTAGAATTTTGCAGCAGCTTGTTTTCTATTTGTATTTCTGCACAGCTCAAGCAAACTGATAGATTCTGCTCCCGTCTTAGCAAGAGCTCTCTGAAAAACACAAACATTGATACCACAAATAAACAAAAAGCTACAAACAAGCAAGCATGTCCAACACTAAAGATTTTGTTCACTGGCACCCCCAACATGCTCTGAGGGATCCGGAAGGACTAGACACAGGATAGGGACATTATACAGTATGTACATAAAAATTTCTACATGGATCTTAGATGACACCAAGTAGATTTTCTAGAGATATGTGAAACTCAGGCTTAAGTCTGTGTATAGTCACGCATTCCAAAACGCTGTAATGTAGCAGAAAGTTGTCTGTTTGGGTACCAATAGCCAGTCAGTCTCTTTTGACTGCAGGAGAAATAATTCTCAACAGCAACATCAAAGAAATCTATTTTAATTCTCAAAATAAAAATAATTCCAAAAATAATTGTAATCTAGCATTAGAAAAAAAAAGAAGAGCCAAGGTTCTTTAGAAGAGGCATAATTTCCCCAAGACAAAAGTCTATATATTTCTAAAAATCCTCTTTTTATCCGACACTAAGCATTCAAATCACTTATTTGTTGTAAAAAGTCGGCCAGAATATTTAAAAAAAAATAAAGAAAGAAAGAAAGAAAGAAAATACATCTCTTTGCTGAGTAGAACAACTACTGTACTGATGTATTTGATTTAAAACAGAACTGTCTGCTCCGGAATATCTACTAGATGAAAAGATATTAACTTGGCCAAACTAAACGACTTTATATTACACAGATCTTAACTTTGAACCTCATTACGGACTTTACGACTTCAGTTATTTAGTATGATGCTTTTTCCAGCACACAGAAGTAAGAATCAAACAAAAACTTAGACATGGTCCAAAAAAAATTCTGATGCTCTTTTCAGAAACCTGTGATGAAACATTCAAAAAGAAAAACATAAAGCAGAGTTGCGAACTAAATGCTTGCTTTAAACACTTCAGATAATTTTTTAAGTTTACAATTAAACTGGTGGAATTCTTGCAGATATGCAAAAGAGCTGACATGACTTACTTCACATAAGCTTATAGTGTAATACAAATTAAATTTAAGAATATTTAAGTGCTATAAAGGCTCTGTAGAAGTTCTAAGTTAAGATGCCATTGTTTAGAGAGATAAGTATGGAGCTCTTATAATGGAACTCTAGCAACAGTTTCCAGAAACTGAAAGCTTCATATCTTATTTCTGAGCAGCTCAGTCCAATAAGATTGCCACAAAATCAGAGTTTACTGAAAACTCAGCAGCATCTTCAAATAAAACAATAAAAACAACTACAATGGAAATTCAGAGCTACAGTAGCGACGCCGAGTTTCTATCAACAGAGATAGAGCCATACCAATTTCACAAAACCTGGAGGAAACTTTAGAAATAAAAATCAGCTGAGAGAAACAGGATTGAAACACTTCAGTGATATCAGAATTCAAGAGCTGCCAAAACGTTTAAGGAGGAAGGGGTGAGAACCCCAAACCAGAGTAACAAACAAAGGCAGTCCAGGAATACATGAAGTGTACATCCAGAAACCAATACACAAATGGCAACCAGTCTACACTGAAGTTCAGGTGTCCACTAGGGTTCTTCAAATATCTCAGCAGGGAAAAAAAAAAAAACAAACACCATTAGTTCTAGCAAGTAAGAATCTATTCGACAAAGATTAACTGTCAGTGCAGATTGACAGCTGCAGTTTGATGCCACGTGCTGAAACGTGTGCCTCAACCAAGATCAGAGTCCCACATTTTGGGGGGATTCAGCCATCTTAGCATGGAAGCTCTCAGGTTAACCCAGCGGGGAATAAGCATCCTGTAACAGTTTTATCCCTAGACTCTGAGAAGGTCTGCCTGCAGTTACAGAGCACAAAGGCAGAAGTGCTCAGGTATCATTACAAAAGCATAACCAAAATTAATTATTTTAGATCTTTAATTTCTATGAGTTCTACTTGCAGATAAAATGTGGCTAAGGTGGGAAAGTACTCATCAACACGACCTAAAAAGTGAAAAATTTTGCTTCAAATGTTCTCTGGAAAGTGACAATTATGTTATGAGTTAATCAATTACAAGCTATACTTTTTATGCTTATTCTAAGACAGAATTGTTATTTTAGGTCTGTAACATCTACTGATGATAAAGCTCTTAACCTTTTAACTCACAGCACAACCCTCAATAGGCACATTCAAAAGGTACTTTAAAAGCAAGTGAACTATCATGTGTACCTGAAGCCCATGAAGCATTTGTTGAGTCCTCTTATTCCATCTCCTTTCTTCTTGATCCTGATCACCACCTGTGCCATCTTCTTCCTGCAAGCAGGAAAAATTCACACTTTCACAAAACAACAATAGATCTTTTCATCCACATAGTTATGAAATGAAAAAAGTCTTTCTAGGTATCACTACAGGTTTTCACTCTTCATCAAGTCGAAGACAATTTGGCCAGAACAGTAAGACAATATGATTCACAGGATACAGCCAGGAGAGGGAGGAAGTGGTACAGGAAGACAAACAGGAAAGTTCATGCACCTTAGTACAGCTGTCTGCCATAATGATTGTACCTCACAATGTCATGCTGACACTCAGTAAAACAAAAGCTCAGTCACAACAACTGAATGAAAAGAGACACTTCAGTCTGATCTGGCGTTGTTAGTGTTGAACATGGTATCAACAACGCTTTTATTTTACAAACATTCAGAAACAGAAACTCTCATTTCACTGTGGAAACAGAGCCACTGCAAAATAAAACAGGTTGCTTAGAGCTGCAAAGCCAGGCTGTAACAAATCACCTCACTAGGTCTAATGAAACACTTCACCTACACAGAACAGTGCTTGTTTATGGAAGATATGTTACATATTCACCTTTTATTTAAAAGGTCTGTATTTCAAATTAGCAATTAAAATTTACCATGAAAACCACACACGCATGCAAGATCTATTTTGTTTCAAATCTTAGCAATGAACACAATTAACTGAAGTGAAAGGAAATAATGCTGAGTGAACTCAAGAACTTCAATGGTGCAGAAGAATAATTTGCTTGGCCAAATTTTCTATTTTTCAAAATTAAGTCAACATGCATTTCCTCCTTTTCCCTGTACTACTTTAAGGTACTATTTCTCCTTCCCTGGAAACATTCAAAACCCGCCTGGACGCGATCCTGGGAAATACGCTCTAGAGGACCCTGCTTGAGCAGGGGGGGTTGGACTAGACGATCTCCAGAGGTCCCTTCCAACCTCAACCATTCTGTGATTCTCTGCACCCAGCAACAGCTTTTTACATTGCTTCCTAGCAATGTAGTCAAATCATCTTGACTTAAGCCATTCATGGTTCTTGGTATGCGTGACTCGCCCCACAGAAGTGCACATGTCCAGGTACGTTCTTTTTGTAACAATAAAGCAATTTTTAAAGACTTAAATTTTATGCATTTTTTGATAAATAAAAAGAAACAATAATTTTGAGATCTACAGACTGTATTAAATAATCTAGCTAAGACACAAATTCAGTTAGGACGCTTTAGGGTATGGAAGATTTTCTTATTGAAAAAATTGCTTTTATTAAGTGGCATAAAACATTTACAATGAAATTATAAAACTAATTTCAAAAAACTTTTAGCATAAGGCATCATTAATGTACATGGAGTGGCTTAATCAAACCATGCATGAAAACAGGAGTACCCTTTCATTCAAAGTAGAATGCATATGAAATCTGTAAAACGGTCAAGGGAAACTTCTGGATTTTGAGATCTACCTTTTCATAGCTTATCACTTCCCAAGCAAGGGGTGAAGATTTGTTTGTTATGGCATTTAATGAATCCAAAATCAAACTGCTGAGGGGAACACACAAATCCTTTCTACATAGTTGTTTTTAAGAGCTCAGTTCCTACCTCCTCCTCCTCTTCCTCTTCTTTCTCCTTTTCCTTCTCCTTCTCTTTTTCTGGCAGAAGTTCAAGCTCTGGTATTAGCTGGCAGATGTTCTGGGGCTCTTCTGGAGGCATTTCTACAGGTGGTATTTCCAGCTGTTGTGATGGTGGATGCTTTAAGAATACACAAAACAGTTAAAGAAACAGCATCAGTTTCAGTGCTTTTACAATTTAAAGTTGATGCTACAGAGTAGTTTCACAAAGTACTCTCACACGTAATCCAGGTCTCGCTATCTGTCTCACATTCTAATTGTTTTGGAGCATCTTCTCTTTTGTTTTGCTTCCCATAAATGTATGTTTAATCCTCTAGCTTCTACTCAAAACAGAAATTAAGAAGATATTGCCATAAGAAAAAAATGATACTCCAACACCTTCATTTAATCCATCACTCAAATTACTGATTTCATTTCATGGGATTACACGCTTCAGATCAGCACATAACAACTTTAAAATTGCACATAACCAGATGCAATGCTATATGAACACACTTTAACTCACTGGAACAAAACAAAACATCTTCAGAATATCACAATGCTGTTCCTTGCAGAACAACCAGGAAGCAATTAAAACGTAGGCACTTTGTAAAGTTTCCAAAAATCTCATACGAGCGACTCGTGCTCAAGCATTATTCTCAGAAGAGATTTAGAACAGGAGAATCTAGAAAAGCTATTTATCAGGATTTATATAGTCAATTCTAAGGATAAAATTTATATCGCACATTCTTCCCAAGTCTATAAACGGTTAAGTGTTTGCCGGTAAAGTTACTCTGGAGCCCGGAACTGTTTCTACCCTAAACTAGTTCAAAACAACTTTCATTTCAAAGCCATTCAGTAGGTATCTCTACACCCATGTTCCTGGAGGCATGATGTAGTTGACTCGCTTCAAGATTTCCCAGCACATACTAATAGCACTGACTTCGGCAGGCAGTACAGTCAATGCCAATTTCATTCAGGGACACGGCCAAAAGGAGCAGCAGCAGTAACCATCCCTCTCATCTTATTAAGAAAGAAAAATCTTTTAATTAATACTTAGCACTCTCATTCAACAGTAACTCGTTAGCCAGGGAAAATGAAACAAGTGGAACAAAGAAACTGCACAAATATGAGAAAGACAGCATAATTCAGCCCTGTTCTCACCAGGTGAGCACCCAGAAAAAGTACACCTCTCCAATCCCCCCTCCCCCCAGCTGTGGCTTTCCTCTCACAAAGCACCACAGCTTTAACAGAAGAGGTAGAAAGGAACTAACTTCCAGCTCTGTGCACAACCCAACTAGGAGACACTTCCTGAAGATTAAAGCTATTGTTTCAACTCTTAACCTTGCAACACTGGGACCATCTTTAAAAAGTAAGAGTTTGTGCACTTAGCCACCATTGTTTCTTTGTCAGTGAAACCAGTTTGTATGCGCTTGCCAAAATAGAATGACTTAATAGCTTTCTAAGCAACAGACTTTACTCCGTGAAGACTTTTTCCTGAGTGAACCAGTGCCATTTCTCTATCCTACCTATGTTTTAAGGGGAAATCTTACTAAAATGATTTAAGAAACACCACAACAACTACCCAAGGACAAAGCTTCCGATACAACTCCAGCATATCTCAGAACACTGCAGAAAGCTAGCACCTCAAATCCACGGCAAGTCCTGCTCAGAGAAATCACCCACTTCTAAATTCTCCAGCGTGATCTTACTCACAGGTAACACTGGCTCCGGCTCCACTTGCTGCAGTTTGCGTTTTACACCTGTTTGAGGTGGTGGAGGTGGCATAACAGATTCATCCAAGTTGGTTCTGCTGCCTTCCATCATCGATTCTTGTAAACGACTTGGTTCTTCCAAAATAGGTTCATCTATATTCCACAATGAAACCAGTTTTAGATACTTTGGTACAGTTTAGAATTCTATTACTAAGACCAAGTTGTTATTAATTTGGAATTCAGCACCTAAACAGTTTGCATAGCTTTTGTAGCAACTTACACATAATCAGTGCAGTTGTGCATCCAACCCATTACAATACTAATTTAATCCACTGGATCAAACTGAATCTCTAAGTCTCTTCTATATCTAGAAGAAAAGCTATTTTAAGTCACAGGTGGTATATCAAGCTATGCAACCAGTTACAAAGCCCTGCGCTTCATAATCTTTGGTGGGTTAACATAAAGTACGAACAAAGTTAAAAATAAGCTCTGAAGGAAAGCAGGGAATCCTTAACAAGTCACAAACCAATGACATCTCGTTGTTGCTGTTGCTGCTGCTGTTGCTGTTCCTCTCTGGGAACCTCTGGGTTTTCAAAGTCTTTAAGGAACTCATCAAGGTTGTCAGCTTCTCCACCTTTCCTCCTCTTTCGTAGGTCTTCGGGTACAAGGGGTGTGAGACAACGAGTAAAGAGCTACAGGGGAAGAGTTTGATTATTCACTACTGTGGATTTCAGTGGCCTCTGTATTTCATTTCAGATCAGTTAATGATCATCTTCCCTTCCCAATTTCTAAGCTCTTCTCCTACAGTAACATGTAAAAATAAATAAATAGATAAACATCCACTTTTCATGTATTTCTGCAAGTGAGAAGACATTTGAAATATGTTGGTGCTCCCAGCGTTTTTTTATAATTTTTTTTTTAACTTCATAAATACTGGCCATACTATGTTGCTATTCAAATACTAATGTTTACTATACATGAAACACAGTTCTGAATAAAGTTCCTTTAGAAATATTCTTTGAGAAACACATTACCTTCAATAGCCTATTGTTCCACAAAGGCTGGGCAGGCAGAGAGAAGAGCTTTTCAACTCCCCCAGTTTCTTTCCACATCATCAATTTCTTGGTGGGAGGTGCTAAGTCCAAAGTAGTCACAATATCAGAGTAGTCGCTTAATTGGGCTCGAATAGTCTTGCTATCCAGCTCTTTCACACTGTCCACAATCAGCTTTCTCTTCCTCTTTGCTTTGGTTTCCTTGACTATTGAGATATTTAAAAGGTAACAACGGTTAGGTCAACCAGGTATCACACTGCAGTAAAAGTCTTGCAGTCTCTCTGCATGTCATATTTGTCCATGTATAAAGCAACCTCAATAACTTAAAGTAATGCTAACTTTGAGAGAAGGCATCAAAACCTAAAAGCACTATAAAAAAAATTAAACCCTAGGTACACTGTCCTACAGCCTACTAAATCTTCTGCGCGTGCTCTACCCTACTGAATGTCCTTTAACTTCAGCATTAGCCTCAGCTGCACATGCCTCCCTCCCTCATGGCTTGCTCCTCAGGATGGTGTTCTTCAGGAGCAAACCCTCAAGACGCGAGATCCCTCTGACCAGAGAACTAAGTAACGCACCAGATCTTTCCCCTAAATCCTATCTGAATTTCAGTAGTGTTAACATGGGTGGTTATCTTACCTGTACCTCTCATCCTGCTCTAGAATGAATTTAGTGTAAACAGCTTACAGCCTGGCCTTCCTGCAGCAGACCCTGAAGCTCTGGAAAACGCTGTCTTTGCTTGCTGGTCCCAGCTGATCAGCTGGGACCTCTGCCGCTAGCTTGCCACCAGAGGGCACTGCTAAGGCTTTTTAATTGGCCAAGCAGTAAATCGGGGCCTGGAGTTTACTCTGAAAACACAGAACAAACTATGTTTTTTTCCAGATCTTAACTTAAATAAAGCAGGGATCTGTTTACGTTGAGCCAAATACAGCATCATTTAAAATAAGAAAGTGTACTGAATTAGATAAAAAGTAGAATTTTCAATGCAAGGGTACATCTCCTGGACTCAGCAACTCATTAAAGCTATGAATCACTAGAAGATGAACACTCATTCTAGAGGTAATGCTCTCAGCCTAAACAGTCACTCCTGGCTATTAAACACAGGATACTGAACTTTGCTGCACTGCAGATACTATGTTAAGATTAAAGATGTAATCAGGTCTATTCCATTGCACTGTATTTTAATACTTTCATCAAAAGCTACAGAATCATGCTGCTATCCATGCTTACTGGAAAAACTAGAAGGTAGCATTCTTCAAGACTGTCACTATAAGCTACCTGCCTGGAAAGCACTGGAAGGCTAGAATTAGAATAAAAGAAACTTGGCACGCAGCTCTTTGTTTCCCTTTCACTTCAGAAGTCAGTCAGCAGCAAGGCTGGACTTCTGTTTCCACTTCATCGAGTTAAGAAAGTCTCTGATGTCCCAAGTAAAACGCTCCCAAATAGCTTGCTTACTCACCAGTTATGTCAATAGGCTCCAGAGCAAAAGCTTCCTCTTCATTAGGAACAAGCGTTGTTTGATCAGTCATAGTTGGCAATGGTTCTACTGGATCTACCGAGTCTGGGCTGTCCGGTCCACCCACTGCCAATTAGAACAAGTATCTTGCATCGTATGTAAGAACATAAAGAAATCGTGCTACCTTTCCTCTCCCCCACACCTTAAAGTAGTTCACCATTTCATGCTTTTCAGCTGAACACGCTTTTTATGAAACTAGATTTCCAATTAGTTAAAAGCAAGTAATTCCAGATCTAGTGCTAGATCATACTCACTTGATACATTATCATCATCATCCATATCATCATGAGGAGGTTGCTCTGGCATCATTACTCCACCTTCTGAGAGTGCTGGTGGGTCATCAAAAATACCACCATCGTTATTACTGAGAAGTTTGTCATCTGAAACAATCATAGGAAAGAATTAATTAGCTTTGCATATAGAAATTCCTGAAACAAGCACAGACAAATTTATGACAACATAAAGACAGTGTAAAGATTGCCTACAGATATACTTTGAATGCTGACATAAAAGCACTTAGGAGTGTTTTCTCAAGGTGCAATTCAGTTAAAATTTTAGTTTACAAATAACCCTTATTAGAATACCTTATTTGTCACATATTTGCATCTTACTAGGTTCCTTAATACTTCAGAGAGAAGCATTCAACACAATTCTCAAAAGTATTCATTAAACCCTTGGAAGGAGACTAAGAACTAGAAGAGTTGCATTTTGATTTCTCTTTAAAGAATATTACAAATAGAATGGGAAAATCTCTAAATGACTTAGTTCATACTTGATGTTAAAACATGCAGCAGTTAAAATCAGCATCATCTACACTATAGTAGCACTCTCAAGCTAGAACGTCAGTGTAGAAGAAGGCACAACTTAGAGAGGGACCTCCGCAACAAAGGAAACAACCTCTCTCGTCTGGCTTCCTAACACCTGAGGGAGGAGGCAGAACAGAGGAAAAACATGTTAACTTCTCAAACATACCCAGTATTCCACCATCATTTCCTTCTCCAAAATTATCATCTTTATATTGGTCTTCATATTCCAGGTGATTAGCTTTCTCATTAAGGTGACTGGTGCTCTGTTCAGGTTCCAGTAGAAGATTGGAAGCACTAGTGCTCACTAGCATGTCATCCTCAAATGCACTGCCTTCTCTCATCATCTCACGATCATCCATCCCAAAGTCACCTGAAAGTATATCATTTCACTGACATTAATGCCAAAGAACTGAGATGTGAGAGACCTAGCTAATCAACCAGGAAATGCTTAACTGTAAGGCTGAATTTTGTCACTGTTTTAATTCTGCAATTTTTCTCTTTCAAAAAAGGCAGCAATATCTACCGACGTTCAGCGTCTCGTGAAGTCCTCTACTTGTTTTTATTGAAAAGTTAATGACAAATATAAGAAATGTAGCTCTGAACAATTACAAAAATAACTCTCATTTTTCTTATACCCATTTGAAACTGATTTGACTCTTCCAAAAATAGTCATACCTTATACTTCAAGCTTGGTGGGCTTCACGTACCAAGAGCAAATTGATACAACAGAAGTTAATTATAGAAATCTTACTGAAAGTATAACCTAATTTATGTATTACACTTGGGAAATCATTTGTCTTTGGATACTCAAACACAACTGCTTCCAAGCTTTGATTCAGATCTCAGAATGCTGTGTTTGAAAAGATACTGAAAGAAGTATCAGGAAACCAGTCAGTCACCACTGCAATCACTCCAACTTTAGACATCTCCTCACAGTATCTGAATGAAAATGTGCTTAAGATTAAAATGACTACTGAGTTTATATTCACATCACAATTTAAAAACTGCAATTGACATAGTACTTTACTAATTATCCTGGCTGAATATTTTGCTGCTTTGTATAAGCAGCTTGTTGAATACTGGAGAAGAGAATTTTTGGAAAAAATTCACATATATACATTAAATATTAATTAAACATGTGAAAACACAGCCAGTTTAGCCTAATTTGCTTTTGTACTTAGAAGTAGGAATTACACATTAACTGTAAAGCTATAAGTTTAGAGCTACGAAAACTAGCCTATTAACAACACATTAATAAACAAGACATTTTACCAAAGTCATTATCCTGGAGAATACTGATGTTGCCTACTTCTTCTCTCATTGTAATTTCTTCCACTCTACTCTGGTTCAAACTGAACTGCTGGGCCACATCAATATCACTTGAACAAACAGAAGGCAATTATTAAAATCTCCAGTCTTTAAAAAGTTAACAATGGATAAAGCCTGCTTAGATAAACATGAAATTAGCTCGTAAAATGTACACAATACAGTCAGTTAATTAAATAGCTGATGGTGAATCCAAACGGAAAATGCTACTTAGAACACTGAAACCATTCACAGTTAAAACTTAGCATTCAAAATTGTGTCAGCTTCTGAAAAACATACCAATAACCTCTCTTACTCCTTGTTACGTTGGGGACACACTAATTTAAAAGGTCAAATTGACAAAGAAGAGCCCTTCCCCTCAACTAAATTTCAAAAGCTACTCATACAGTTTATCCGTAAGTACACCCAGTAATAAGAATATCAAGCTAATACTCTTTGTAGCACGCAAAGGTACCTTTCTTAGAAGGCCACAGCATTATTTAAATTTAGTGTGCATTATAAATTGAATATAAACCAAACAGAACACTGGCTAAAGCAATCTGTATCCTAGAAATTCCATTATAAACAATCCACAAAAGGGCAGCATCAATTTCTTAAAGGCTATTCACTATTCCAAGATGTATGCTTGTTAGTATGTTTACAAGTAACTTATTAGTATTAAAAAGTTGTAAGAATTACAAGTACCACTACAGAAGGACAATCAGGACACTTCCGTATAACAAATCTTGTCTACCCTGAGAATGTACCTGCTGTAGAGGTATAGGAGGCCTTGTATAGAAGGCAAAAGAAAATGAAGATACGTATCTGAGTACTTCAAAAGCTTCAATCATTATGACAGTTTTAACTTCAGTTAAAAGTGCATACTGCTCTACTTAAAATCAATACAAAAATGATTATGTACTTGCTTGGTGTACCAAAAGACTTATAAGTACAACAGTTACCTGAAGGTTTTTTTTCCCCCCCCTCAATTCAGCAATGAGTTTGCTGTTTAAAATCAGAATCTTCTCCACTAAAACTAAACAAAATTAGCATGGAATAAGGGGGAAAAAAAAAAAAAAAAAAGAGCTTACTCTAGATCAGGAAGTGGTTGATCAAAATCATGGAACTCCTCAGGTAAGGTGATAGCATTGTAAGCAGCCTCTCTGTTTTCCTCCGGCAAATCCACAACCCCTGCAGAAGAACACTCAGATATGAGCTCCCATTCCTTACCAAGGATTGCATTTTTTTTCCTGTGCCTTCAGCATTATTCTCTCTGAATTACGGACAGTAAGACACTTCTTATCATCTTTAAGCTGATAGAAACTGATGCTAATCACCTTTAAAAAAATCCTTAGATGATGTTAGTGTTAAGCTTCAGTTCAAGTTCAAAATACATACCTTGTGCTGCTGGTATATAACCCTAGAAAAACTGCAGCCTTCAAGCGCTCAGCAGCATCTATGTTTCTGTAGCACAACACAGAGCCACATAGCTAACAAGGGCATCACAGGTCATCAGAACACCATGCAATACCAATTCAGATTTGTGCTACAAAGTAGTTTTATTATGATGCTCCAGATGAGCTAGTTCTATTTTTTTTGGTTTGGGTAAACAGTGGCAGCACAGTACTATTGCTCTCTGCTTCTGGTCATTTAGTTAGTTCATTTAGCTGTGAAAGTCCCTCTGCAACACTGTACTTGGGCCACAAACAAAAGTCTCATGCTTCTGCATTCAAAATAGTTGGATTACCCTAAATCATATACATATTTATATTCCCAAGCAGCTTAATCCGCTATTCAATGAACATTCCCAGAGCGTGACTATCAGATTTGGTATCACACAAAAACAGTGCCGGCAGCAAGCTTTCTTCAATGGCAACCAGAGGTGCCTCTCTTTTATTCAAAGACTTAGAAGTCAGGACACTTGCAAAGTGCATGGCAAAAGCAGGTTCAGTTCCTTCTTTAACTCACAGGAGACTTCAGTTTATGTTCTACCTTCTGACCCACACATTATGGGCTATTCGGAGGTACTGACAGTTCAGAAACACTCTCCCCTCTGCAGTGGATAATCAAAGAACTACTGCCAGAAAGAACAGTAACAAGCATGATTCTGTAGTTTACTGATCTTGGCACTTGGCTAGGATTGAAGAAACTTAGCCCCTCCTCTCAGGGCTATTCAACGTTTTCACCTGTTAACTACTTAAAATAAAATACGTAAACGATTCCCAGAGCAGGCAGCATCAAGATAATGTCTAAGCCGCAAGACTGGTAAACTGAGAAAAGAGACAAGCGCCTCAATTTGACTCAGGTCAACATGCTGCTTTTTGTAAATCTTCTTCTAAGGTGCTTTACTGTTGCATGCACTCTGTTGGGAGTGGGGAAATTGGGAAAACAGATTGCCTGGTGAAATCAGACTGTTCTCATGGCCCAGGCGAGTCAAACACAGTCATCGATGAACTGCCACTAAAAGCTGCACAGAGTCAATGCTTGGATCACAATGTGAAGATCAGGAAACAAAGATAAAAATATTGTATCTACCAATTGAATTTCTAAAACGTATTGCGCTAGCTTTCAAGACCTGTCTTTAAAAGAGGACTTTCTGAAGTTCAGCTCTTAAATCTATTAAGACACATGAAGTTAGAAAGGTAGAATGTGACTCAGCAGCAGCGCGTATCCAGCAGTGTTACTTCCACAAGCTAGCTGTAAAAAAGTTCTTAGGCTGGAATTAAAGAAAACTAGCATCTGTGTCTAAGCCAAGCAATTCACTGCTGAAAGAAAAGACACTTCAGGCATTAACAAGGCTCCCCACCTTTATGGAAAATCTTAATAGAGTAAGCGCTAATAGAAGGGAAACAGTTTTGCACTGCTGCACATACAAAAGGAAAGTATCTCTGTTAAAGACATTACAGTTCACGTTTCTTTCAGAAAACTGAAATTAAAATGCAAAAGTGGTGCGGCTTTATAAAACAACTTAAACTTGTCTTTTGCACCTGATGGCAAGGAAACCTTCTTCCTCGATGGAAATAGGTTCCCTTTGTTTCTATTCAGTGCATGCAACCAGTCTTTCTTAGACTTGCGACAGAAGGTAAAACCATCGAGCACATCCCACTTCCCCTAATAAACAGCCAAAATCATATTTAAGAACGTTTTACTGATGAGCACTGATAAGAAAGAGTTTCGTTGAGAAGTCAATCAAAACACATTTTTCAGTGTACGTTTCAGTCACGCGGCCAGTTTGAAGCCACGCTAAAGAAATAACTTCTTGTACTTATCCCACGAGGACAGGAAGGTACAACTGCATACCTATTTAATCAACATTGTTATGCAACTTAACTTTTCAGACATGCTTAGATAAAGACAGGTACCTGGACGAAAGGCCATCTTGATCTTAATGAAGGCCTCATTACAGTCTGCAAGAAGATATTTTGCTTTCCTGTGGTAGATTCTGACAACTCCTAGTAAAAGATGTCCTGAGGTTCGAAGTGCCATCTTCACCTAAAAACATATTGTAAATCTGCGAATTAAATGTAGCCTTGTTTTTCTTTCTCCCTTTAGTGAAAGTTGTCGGCCTTGCAAGAGTTCTTCAGTAACATCAAATATAGAAAACGAGTATAAAAATCAGTAGAAAGCTCTGAACAAAGAAGGAATTCAAAGGGTACAGTTCTAGATGACGTCCTATAGATATCTTATGGATGACCCAATAAGCATTTGTAAATTTGTAGCCGCTAGCTCCAGGAATTTCCAAACACTGTTCTGACTGGTAAAAAGGAGATGACACGACAAAACCTATTTCATGACATCTTCTTATGACATCCTTATCACGTATTATGTATTAATCATTAACGTAGTGAAAAATATCAAAAGCTGGACAGCGAGACATTCAAATTTATTCTGCTCTCCACATTTACTAACCAAAAAGTAGGCTAGAAATGATATCTAATTACCTATCATCTACCGTTGATGAACTACCTATCATCTCCTGCTGATAAACTAAGTCCGTCACTTAAAGAAAAAAATAAATAGTGGAAAATTTGGGGCGTCCATAAACAGGCAACCAACACACTAGAACAAGTTTCAGTTCCTCTTAGACTGTCCCTCTCACCTTTAACCTCACTGCTTTACAATGAGTTTTATGAGCTGCAGAAACAGTAAAACTGATGAAAAAAGTCCCGGGAGGGGCTCTCTTCTTAAATGTCTTAGTCCAAAAGGACATGAGATCTGTATTGACATGTATATGGAATAATTATCTCCCAGAAAGACGAAGACATACAGGTTGTAAGCTCAAACTCAAAATTTCTTTTTATATAAAAGATCCTTCGATTAAAGTCTTCCACAAAGTTAAATAGAGAAAAGAGTGCCTAGCAATTTTTACTTTTTCTAAAAGAATCCCGCAGCCCGTTAGTGACTCTGTGACTTATCCTTTTCTCTTTAATTCCTTTCAGAGCTGACACTGAAGCAAATCATTCTGTTCTGGAATGATAAACATCTTTGCGAATGTATTATACATATTTTGCTTATACTTAACAGTTCTTCTAGAATCCAGAGTAGCACTACTGAAATAGTTATACTTGTTTCAGTCAAAAGAAAAAAAATAAAGATAAAAACCCCAAAGTTTTCTCTTTTGTAAATAGGTTTTCCTTGAAGATATTCAAACTTCTATTAACTGACAAAAGTCACACCATATCAGTCCATTAGTTCTCAAATGCACGATTCCATTTCTGTAAGTAGCAGAAGGTGGAAAAAAAAATTTAAAAACACAAGCTCTTCAGAATTTCTTTTGGACTTCACAATAGCTGTAGAATTGTTCTGTTCTCCCAGTTTTGTCCCCATCTGTTGGCTTTCCCTAAAAGTAGGCAAGAGACTAAAAGCTACATCAAAGCACAGCTTCTAACACTACATAGAATAGAGTATTTTTACCACATGAAAAACTATCCTCACTTAACGAGTAACATTACACGCTAGTGTGATTCTTTAGATCTTTTTCCTGCAACTAAGTAGAAACTTACTTCCCACTTAGGTCACAAAGCATAGAGAAGAATATTTCAGGTATTATTTTAACAGCTGCCAGTAACGGCAGTACTTTAAGACAGTCATCGTAACGCCTCTGAAAGTTACTTATTAGGAAAGCCGAGCCTTTCCCTCTTCCAGACATTTGCTCCCAAATGATGCATGGTACATGGAGATGCAAGCCCTCCATTTATGCAAAGCAAAGCATTTTATAACCAAATCGTGCAAAATTCAAGCATTAGGAAATTGAAGGGAAGTACTCTTTAGAATCAATTAGTTAATGGAGTATTAAACATCTACACTGACCCTTCCGCCCTTTAAAACAGCAACATTAAGAATTTTATTTGTTTCAGTGACCTAAATAGTTACTATCACCTGTATACATAATCTCTTTTCGGTACAAGATAACCTTACATCAGTGCAAGATATATACCTTTGGTGAAATGATACTCTCCACACTGCTCTCCAGATTACATTCGAAAACATGGGCTTTGGTTAGCTTCTTATCCCAGTGGGCCGCTAGCCAGATTTTGGCCAGTGGCCCACGCTTGCTCAGAACAAAGTGGGCGTAGAACATGGTTCCAGATGTTTAAAAGAAAGTGCAAATCTGTAAAGAGAAAGGGAAACATTTTATCTTTTTAGAGATTTTTTGATGAGGAACATCCTTCCCTTATGTAAACATAACCTTTGGTTACTGCACTTTCCAACCATTAAGATCAAACAATTTGTACAAAATATTTAAGGAAACAGAAATTATAGCTGGTGGCCATATATTTGTTACAACAGAAATAAATATGAAACAGGAAGAAATAAAGTGACCAGTCAACGCTCTTTCTTCAAATTAATATCATTTACATAACTGAAAAAGCTTACTACCCAGCAAGAAAAAAATAAAACAGAACAAAACTTAAAACTCAAATATTTCAAGCAAAGTTTATGACGAAGGGTGATACCAAACTCATGTAAAAAAAAAAAAAAAAAACAAATGTCTCAAAGGTTTTCCTGCCACTTTAGTTTTCTAGTACTTCCCTTTCTTTCTACACTAGCTATTCAGTATTATACTGAAATAGCATAATATCACTACGCTGTACCAACATATACACAAAATTATGTCTGAGAGCGTATTTCAATATAACATTCAGCACGATAAAAAACAGTCCTAAGCTTTTTAGACTTCAAATTTTCTTAAAAGGAAAGAACAACTATGTCTTCATTTCTGAACAGACTATCCCTTTCAATTCACACCCAGTTACTAACACTTCATTTTATATGCAAGCGTTGACAAAAACGTTAAGAAAACTGACTACATTATCGTGATCTGCCTGAAGATTCTATTCCCTCCTTCACTGGAGTGACTTTCTTTCATCTACTTATCTAGCAGCTACTTTTTTACTGATAATATAGGTGCCAACATATGAAGCCCTGGGGAAACAGAACAGCATGATGTCTCATCTAGACACGTCACTGCCATACATGAGGTAAGCATATGATTCGGTTCAACTACAAGCTCGAGAAAACAAGAAGTTTGCTTTGAAGAGGTGGAAGAGTCTCAATAGCAGCTTTTCTCCAGCAGTATCCAGAAGCAGGCAAAAAGAAATGAAAAAGGAGAACAGGAAAGATGCAACAAGCACCTCTCGGTTTTGCTTTTTCTTTGTCTACAGAACAAGGGAATTTTCAAGGGAAGCATAACAATATCACACTAAAAGCACGGCAGTTCCATCTGGCCATTGTCAGTGTGAGAAGCATCGGTTTCTAGGAATAAAAACAGTGCGTGCAGGCCAACACAAGACATAAGCAAACATGGAACACGGGGAAACACAAAGAACTGGCAAACACAATAGCCCAAAATAGATCCTCACGAAGCCAATTGTTAAACCGTAACAATTTATTTGTAGACCCAAGAAAGATGTTTCAAAGCGGCTATGGTAGAGCTGTTGGTATTTTTAGGGTATGTTTCACAAGAAGGAGGGAAGAGCACAAATTTGACTGCTAGAAAAACCAGTAAGTGAGCAAGAGATACTGACTGGCATTATTGGCTGGCAAAGCCAGCCTCTAGACATCTGGTAACAAATATAGAATGGTAGACATAAGGGTTGGTCCTTGAAAGTAGAGGCCAACAAGCCACTGCTTTTTAAAGTAAACGGGAGCTGAGAGAACATAAATCGTAGGGGAAACGATCCTCGTAGCCGGTACTACGTATCATTCAACAGGTAAGACGATGAAGGTTTTGAATTTCAGCTGCATTAAAAAAGAGGGGAAAAAAGTAGTGTTTAGACAACAGGACACAGATTATCAAGCTTATCAATCTAAATGACAGCTGACTGCTGATTCTGTGCATAATCAAGAATGGACACAGTGCAGGGGACTTAAAGGGAATAAAAGCTACGTTCAGCTTGAGCTATCATAGTAGATAAAACATTAAAATCACAGTGAGGATCGGTATGGGTCATAACAGAGCTGCAAATTAAGAAAAAGTGAAAATGCCCTTTTCACGTGTTGAGATTACGTGGGCTTAACGACAGTGCAGCACAAAGTTGGAAACGAGCAAGTCTTTCTAGGAAGCACAACTGGACAGTTTTGTAAGTCACCTGGATCAATAACAGGAATCTAGAGGAGGGCATTTACTCCCCCTCCCCGTGTTTTCTGGAAAACCTGAGGCTGTCCCAAGGGCCCCTGGACAACTTAATCCAGTTCTTGCACATTTTCAAAGGCCTGACAGCATTGTGATACGTGCAGTGACACATCTTTGCAGATCCAGCATTTTGGTCTCCTGAGTTGCTACAAAATCCACGCACAAGTCTGGTAACAACAGGCTTATACAATGCCCACAAATGCGAGGATAAAAATGGGGGACATGCAAATATTCAGTTTAAAAAACACTAGTATTACTGTGCTAAAATCTTTCAGAAACAGTTGCAAAAATATGTACTTTGATTAATTGAGGATGGCATAATCATTCACTGATGTTTTACAGTCATTTAAAAAAACACATGTAGCATGAGCTTCAGACAAGATCAAACTTAGAAATAACCGTAAGCCTGAAAATATTTTGAAGATTTGCAGTTTAACACGAAAAATACTATTTGGACAACTCAGACAAATAACGTATCCCTTTAATTCTGCAACATCAATGATTGCGCAAGCATAATACAAACAGCTATCTAAGAAATCTAAGAGGAAAAAAGATTCCCACAAACTGAGGTACCAGAATCACACTGGCACCAAGGGTAATGATATGATCAAGGGTTTGTGTTTCTTTTGTTTCGTTCGTTTTTTTAAAACCAAATACTTGTTAACTTTTTTCGGTCTCTGAAAGACGAGACATTCAAGGTAAAAACACTCCTCCCCCATAAGGGGACTGTACATATGTGGATAGGTTTCAAAACATATGCATCCATTTGCAATTAAATTAAAGATTAGAGGAGGCTAAAAAACATTGCATGGAGGCAAGACGCAGAAACTCTAAATGGTCACTCATGTTTGCAGCGTTTCCAAGGTTTGGCAACTCTCAGTACTTGCCCCCCTTGGAATTACGGATCAAACGTAACACTTACCTGTAGGATTAGTGAAAAGATTATATTTACTTGTTCAGCGTACCGAAAAACTTTGAATAAGAACCAAAAATAGTTAAGAGGCTAGCTGTTTCCCTTCACACATTAATGCAATGCTGCCACAGAGAAATACGTGAAGAGAAACAAACAGTGGCTATCAGACTAAAAATAGTTTTAAAATGTGGTTTACTTTGAATCTATATTAATCTGAATCTCTTATTAATAAACAACAAGTAATACTTCTACTCACGGCAGTGCTAACTTTCTATATCACAATCAAAGTCCCTGCCATTTCTGAGTTCTAGCATATGGTCCGCAGGATTGTAGTACCTGGGTTACAGCAACTATATAAAACATATCTTTACATTTCTTAACCGCAGCACTTCAGCTACTGTTGTTTGGAGCATCAGCACAGTCCCTTATAGCAGGCCCCAACGGCTGTTCTCACTTTCTTCAGATTTTTTTCTTTCTTTTCAGCTAATCCTTTTATTTACGTCATTTTTTCATCTGATCCTTATTTCATAGGGCAGTATGCCGATGCAGTGGCATGAAAAGAGAAGAAATAGATTTTCTGGCACAATTCAAGACTGGGATGATGTTAGAGGAACTAAGAGTTTCTCGGAGCGCCAGAGCGCTCAAGTACACGCATTAAACACATGTCGTTGGCTGCAAAAGCAATTCATAAGAATCTGTAAAAGAAGAAGGGTAGCTGGTGGTTCTTAAAAGGCTTTTATATATACGTGAGTATGTGTGCGTGCACACATATATATGCGTGTATCCGTATGTGTGTACTTATATGTATGTTTATGTGTGTGTGCATAAGATATATAAACTAAAATATAACTGCACTTTTTTAAATTGATTGAAGATAATCCAGGGCCTTAGAGCGTGCTTTAAGAACTTATTCATTCTTCCGTCCTGTACTGCTATGAGGTAAAAAGAATTATCTACTCACACAAGATCAGGAACAAATTCTGACCCCCACCAATTCGTGCTCTAAAAAGTTTAAACTTGATTTTAATTAACTTAGAATTTGTTTCACACATGCCACAAGCGTCCTCAGATTCCCTTAAGTCTGTGGCTTGGTAACTGCACAATTTTAATATTTTTCTTTCTATAGAAGTGTATAAAAAGACTACAATTCTATAGACAAAGTAACTGAACATGTAACGTGAAACTAAGAAATACAACACAGATAGTACACAGGGTCTGATTTAGAATCTACTTGTTCCATTTTCCCACCTTAGTATCTGATAACTGCTACTTCTGAAGAAACAAGAAGAAAATTGGCCTACATATGGAACTTCATCTTAACCACCAACTCACAAGTGTGAGCTCTTAAAAGTCCTTCTGCAGGTTCGAAGGGGTAAGTATTTAAACTCTGAAAAGCACTCTCTCATAGTTTAAGTCTCATCCTTCAAGAGAGTCAAAAAAAAGTTTAATGAAGGAACAGTTTATGTTAATTCTGCAGACAACAAATACAATATGGAGATTTTAACTTGACCATTGTACATTTAAAATAGCTGCCACCTAAAAATAAAGGATTTATGGAGAGGGGAATTCCTCCACTAGCTCATAAAGTTCACTTTCCTGCTACTTTACTAGGCCATATTAGGTATAAGTACACCAGTTCAAATGTTAAATCTTTCACTTGTTTTTACTGTTACCTACCTCTGCTCCTGCTGTAAGACTACTCCAGAGCCACATTATCAAAGGTTTCTGTTGATTAGTGGATGATTTTAGTTTAAGTTCAGCTATAGTCAGCTTAATTCATTTGTTCTTATAACCAATATCTTTCAACTTAAATATCTTTTTTTCCTTCTCTGCTGCTTTCTTGACAACACTTTCTCCCTGCGCTTTCCCTGTTTTTGTTCTAAGATAAACTGGTCCTAGGTGATCTGGGGAACGGTAAGTGTATCCCACGTGGAAGTCTGTCCGTGCACCTGCTGTAGTTTGAGTTAGTCCTGCGAGACCCCAGGAGCCCAGAACTACATCATGTTCCAGGTCAAGCCTCACAATGCCTCATGTTCTTCCCCACCTGTGCAAGGCCCTGCGGGACACATCCTGCCCTCCACATTTGCCCTCTCCCTCTTACATCACACCCAAAAGTGACCCAAAGTCTTCCAGATACCAAGCTCTTCATCTAAGTGAACTTTTTATTCAGCTGCTCCCAAATAATAAAAATTTCTCTTATGAACTGAGACTTTATTAATTCCCAGTTACTCTGACCCTGCAATTGTACTTTCAGTTATTGAATTTTACCTTATAATACAGTCCCTTCATCATTCAATGCTTCATTTACGTCTAAAACTTTCCCGATGCAGGCACTTCCTAATGCTGTTAAGTGTGCCGATGAAACTTGCTAGTAAGACATCTGGTGCCAGGTCAGCCCCGAAAAAAATCAATCACAGGACCAGTCCTCACACCTCCACTGATAACTCCGTGCAGCCCAATCCCTCCCTTTTCAGCACTGCCTTGTTTCGTCTCCTTTCTTCAGCCATCTTTGTAATTCTCTTGTTAAATCTTCATTTTTCTCCATTTTAATATATTTCTTTGTGGTACCATCGGCTTTACTGAAGTCAGAGACAAGTCACCTCTGTTTCTCATGTCCGCAAAATCAATTCTTGAAAATTGGACTAGTCCAACAGGACATACGCACGCACACAGCATTTTCCATTTAACCCCAGGCCTTAGTTTCTACATCCATTTTTTATTCTAAAATTCTATGGCTGAAGTTGCACTACCAGGTTTGTAATTGCTCTAAACACACCTCTCTATTATAGGAACTGCATTCTCCAGTTACAGTATACCACACACCTACATAAAATTGAGTTCACAACTTCAGTGGGGTGCTGTTTCTGACAAAAGTGAGATCTTTAAGAATTATCACACAGAGCTTGAGTTTACTGAACCTTATGAGTAGTGCCCCCTGCCCCTCAACATCCATCTCCATACCTACCTCTGAGCAGGCAAGCTGTCTTTGCACCTAGATTCAATATCTCCATTCATTCAGTGGAAAAGAATCTTAACACTTTTGGGGCCTATCTAGATTATGCCAACCAGTTTTCTGCAGTTCTAATTCCAAGTCTAACTAATACAGATTCACTTACAGAAACCCTGTGCTAACACACTGCCTAAAGGTAGGTAAGGTGAACAAGAGAACAGAATTCTATATATTACTCTTTCTTTTGCAACAGTTTTACTCGTCTGCACCGCTCACCCAGAAGTCATAATTCAAAAACTAGTTTCCTAACATTTGCCTCAAAGAGACAAGTTAAACAGATGCATTAACCAAGGCAACTATTCTTATTTCTGTGGGAAACCCCATGATATCTGAAGATATCTGAAGATCTAAGAGCCAACCCTGATAGCAAGACAACACTAACGTAATTATATAGTAATTCCAAAGTTTATTGCAGGTCCCACTAACTTTTTGATCCTCCTTTTATTTTTTCCATCAATTTACTTCTTCTGTACAGTTAATATTTCAGATCAATGGACTCAGTGTTTGCAAGTTTCACAGAATGTCAAATATTTACAAATCAAGCTTTACAAAACAGAAGTAAAGTTTGACTCATGCTTTGATGTTTCCTCACTTCACGTGCAGCTAGTTTTATTAAGATATTAATAAAAGAGCATATTAATGAATATACACAGTCATACAACGCACGCCTAGAGGATAACTTCTCACAATTTACATTATTTTCTTCTTCGCCATGCAAATTTAACATGAAGGACTTTTTTTTAAATGCTGTGATGTCAATGAGCCATAGCGACCCCAAACTTCCTCTGCAACTTATACAAACACAACACAGCGTTTTATATTTAACAGAAGCCTTTCAAACACCATCTGAGAGAAATGTTCCCTTAAGGAGGAAAGCAAGATTTAGACCAAGGAATCCACAAGCGCTGCTAGAGAAACAGCTTAACTCTTGAAAAGCTAAGCACTTTAAATGCGACTTTTCTTGTAGAACAACAGCCAAGTTGCCCACAAGGCAGTGCATATGCTATTAACGTGGGCTACGAGAAGAGTCAACAGTCTGCTATTAACCAAGTCAGAAGTTAAATTACACTAGAAAATAAGAGACAGGCAGATGAAACTTTGCTCCCCTCCAGAAGCTCTCCGCCTCCGCAGACAGCCCCCAAGACAGGCGGACCCTACTGCCAAGCCCACGGCTAGCGATCCGAGACCGCAAGATGCCCAGACCCTGTTCCCTAGGCTCCGCTGCCGGCTGCCTCTCCGGCGGAGGTGAAGAAACCGGGGCGACTCCGGCCGTGGGACCGCCGCACGCTCACAGCCCACCACCGCCCCCCTCAGCCCCGTGCCCGGCCGAGCCCCCCGGGCTCTGCCCACACCACCGCCCGCGGGTCCGGTCGGCTCGGGTCCCCGCGCCGCCGGGAGCCCCCGAGCGCCGGCCTCGGCCGCGCCCCGCCGCCCTGCCCCCGCCCGGGGAGCCGCGGGCGGCGCCGCTCACCGGGCCGCCCGCCGCGCCGCCCTCCCCGCTGCCGGTCGCCCGCGGAGCCCGGCCGAGCAGCCGGCCCGGCGCCGCGCCGTGCCCAGCCGCGGGGCCGGCGGCGCAGCCCGGCTAGGCCGGCAGCGCCCGAGCGCCCGGCCCCCGCCATGCCCCTCGGGGCGGCGGCGGGGAGCCGCGGCCGAGGGGAGGCGCGGGCGCGGCCGGGGTGGGGGTCGGGGCCAGTCCTTACCCTGGTCCGGGGCAGGAGGAGGCTGGCGCGGCGGCTGGCGAGGCCGGGCTGGGGAACCGCTCCGCTCCTCCTCCCCGAGCCGAGCCACTCACTCAAACAAACAAGATGGCGGCCGCAGCCCTTCCTGCCGCCCAAACCCGCCGTTCAAATCGGCAGGATGTTTACTGTTAAAATGCCCCCCTCCTCCCGGGGCCGCGCCGCCGCCCAGTGCGCCTGCGCCGGCAACTGCCACTCAGCCCGACGCGCCGCGGAGAGGCCGGGCGCCGAGTGGGAACCGGCGAGCTGCGCATGCGCCTGTCCCCGGCGCCCCGCTCGGCGGCCCGGGAAAGGGGGCGGGGCACAGGATGGCGTCATGTCGATGAGTGACAGCGGCCCTGGTGCCGTCAGGGAAGGGGCGGGGCCAAGGCGGGCTGGCGAGGGGGAGGCAAAGTGCGCCTGCGCAGATCCATCCCCCCTTCCCCCCCTCCCCCCCAGCCCGGTGCCGTTAAGGTGGCTGCCGGGAAGGGGGCGGTGAGGGCAGTATGGTTGTTGTAGCGGCTGCGAGCAGTTAGCCCGGGCGGCGCAGGTCGGGGGAGGGCGTTTCCCTTGTCCCTCTTTCCTCTTGAGGCTGCTTCGCCTGTTCAGCCTTGTCGGCAGGGCCGCCGCTGTCCGCCCTGCCCGGGACGCGGCCGCCTAGGCCTCGGGTGGGCCGGGCCGCGCCTGGGGGCCCTGCTCGGCTGGGGCTGCTTACTGCAGGCTTTCAGCCCAGTGCTGATTGCACCTGGGCATCTGCTTGCCTGCACGTGGCTCTTAGTGCTCTGGTTACCAGGCAAGTGAAAAGTGCAACCTGTCTTACCTTGAGGGTGACTTCAGAATTTTTATTCATCTGTTAAAATGACTCTTTAGTTTAAAACAAGTATCTCTTTCATGTCCTGCTTCTCTAAGGAGGTTAATGTACTAAGTCTTCTTTCTAAGCTTTGCAGCCTGTGCCTGCTGTCTAAGGGCACTGCAGGTGTTTCTCTTATGCTTTGGGGGGGTGTTTGATAACCACATCCCTCCCTTGGGAACACCTGCATATGCCATGCATTTTCTTTGTTTGAAGTAATTTGATTTCAACACAGCTTAGGTTTCCTAGTTTCAGGTTTCTCAATCTATGATGGCCACCTGTGATAGGACAAAGAGGATTGTGGCTACAACTGGAGTTAAAAAACAGGACTAAATGGCTAGTAAAAAGGAAAGGGAAGCAAGGAGTTTATTTTTGGAGAGTAGAATTGTTCTGGCCTCTCTGTGAGGCACTAGTGAATTTGAAGCTGTGAGTATGTAAAATAATAACTCTGAATCAACAAGAAACAATCTTTAGCCTAAAGAGGCCCACAATACATAAACTTTATTTAAATAACCTTACAGGAACAGGGTTTTTTTTTTGTGTGTAATGAAGCATCAGTCTACAAAAAAATGGAATATTAAAATACCAAGAAAATCTGCTTCCTGCCAAGGGTTTAAAAATATTGCTGCTATTTGCAACCCTATCATATTGGATAATATATCTTAATGGGTAATAACATTAACAAATAATATGTAAAAATATGCAGGCTCAGTCTCTTGATTCTCTTTCCTCAGACTCAATTTTGCAGTTTTCGGCAGTTATTTTTCTAATAGTGTCTCATTAGAATCGTTACTCAAAACAAACTTCAGTTCTCTGTATGCCTCACAAAGGTATATTAATGTTTCAACAGTGTCTTCTGCCAGAAGACATTTGCTGTATCACCACTATTTCTCCCCAGTCCCCATATGAAATGATTTAGTGGTCCAGGCATTGTACCAGGGAATCTCTAGGTTATAGTCCATTGGATCACAGGTTAGGAAACTTTAATCAGTGTAGCAGTGCTGATATATTGGATTGGGTCAAATCAAACATTCACTGAAGGTGTGGACCAGCAAAGATGCATCTTGTGCTGCTTTTGGAAAACAGCTACTCTCTTGGTGGGGGGGGGGAGGGGAGCTATACTGTTAAAATCACATTTTTTCTCGTTAAATGTGTCTATAACTAGGCTTCTTCAAGCACAATCGTGTGGGTCGGAAATCTAGACTCTTCATACGCCAACCCACATTGTTACTGAAAAGTCTATAGAATTAGCATACCCTTGCCTTGGCTTAAGCAATGCTGACTACTTATTTCGGAGTTCCATGTATTTTAATAAGAAGTTCTTTCTCAGCAGACATTGAATATTAAGTGGCTCTTGGCCACAATTGCTTTTCTCGCTGCTATTGGCCAGTGTGTAGTAGCTGCCTATCTAGAGTACATCAAATTTTCTTTGACTGATAGTAGAAATTAACTTGGGAAAAGTTATGATAAATTTTTAGATTTTCATTAACACTTCTATAATTATTGTCCATTTTTTTCAACAAGTAATTAAAAATGAGTCTCAGGTTTTTTTTTTCCCTTATGCTCCATTCTGCTATGCTTGGGCAAATATTTTTCTCTATAAAAGATACTTTTTTTGAAACCAAGTCTTAAAGTTAGCTTCTTGGTAATACTCTAAATAAAATCACAAAGCTACCACATAGGTCCAGTCCTTTCCAGGTGACTCTTTGTAATCAGATGTTTGCAATTCTCCCAAAGTTTAGTTTCCAGTCTTTCTATACTTAGTTATTATTAGAGTTTAAAAGTGTCAACACATACTTCAAAGTAGTAAGTATATGCAAATCCCAGACAGTTTATGATCTAAATTTAGTGCAATTTAAATCTAAAGGATTTGAATTGTTATCACGTCTGTTTCTTACGGCTGTATGCGACTACCGTGAAGCTCACTGCAGTCTTGTCCTCTAGTTTATTCTTGTTCATATTACAAAATTATTTCAGTCTAATTCTGTATGGCTTGTTTTTGGCAAGGTGTTTGATAGGTGCTTTTCTGCTTCATCTCACAAGAGTGCTTCCCTCTGTCAAAATTAATAGCAAGACAGTTCCTTTGCATGGTCCAAAACTGAGGTTAATTCCTGATACGAAAATGTTTAGTTTTTACTCTGGAGATGAATGCCTCTCATGACCAAGTCAATTATTTAAATATCAACGTAATTTTTAGATACTCTGCTAAAGATGAAAACATTTATAATGCAGGAAACAAGGAAGACCAAAATACAGTGTATTGAAACTTAGGTACTTTTAAATTCCATCCACTGACCTATCAGTTTTAAAGAATATAAATCACATCTCTGCATTATTAATCAATTATTGCACATCTTCAAATGTTCATGCTAAAATCAAATACTTTTCAACAGTACAATTGTGTACTTTGATTCTCATGAATATCAATTCTTTAAAAAAAGGTATTTTCTCCATTACTAATGTTCATTTACAGTTTTCTTTTCACTTAGATTGAAAAGTGCTTTGAATGTCCTGACCTTTGATGGACAGTGTAACCCATCTTCTCACCTCATTTTTTTTTTCTAAATACAGGTACCACAAGAAAAGAAGCATACTATTTGATTTGTATGCTGCACCCAATTCTTTACTGAATTTCTCCTCTAGCTCTGCTCAGCCACTTGCATTCCAGATGGTACTTAAAAAAGCAAACTGATTCCGTACACTTCTGCTGGTGTATAGCAAATCACATTATGCGATGACATTTAGAAAGAAACTGAGGCAAAAAGCCTATTTTCATTTCCAGCTTCCATCAAGTGTACCTATCAGGCGACACCCATAGTTTTCAAGCGCAGAACGGCTTAGTTCGTATACGTAACTTTCTCCTAGGAGAGAGGACAACATGTAATTCCTTTTTAAATAACTGAAGTAATCATTTTTCCCTGATGAACATGAAAGTTTCTCCACTCTTAAGTCAGACTCCCATCTCCCATTTTGCTCAGTCGCTGCAAAGTACTGTCAGTGAGGTTGCCAGATAAATTGCTTTTGTGAGCCATCAAAGAGGAAAATCAGGATAGTGAAAGTCCTACTTTTGTCACAAGAACTGTAAGAAAAATGTCTATAACTTGTAATTTAATTAGAACCTACATACTCTTGAAAACTCAACATTTCAAGTCAGGTAATCCAGAATTTGTCCAATGTTTCTGACCTAGTCTGAGGGACAGTTTCAGCCTCTGCTGAAGGCAAGTCGCCGCTACTACAACTGTACAGAAGAGTGGGGGATGCTTGGAGAGAGCTGCTACTTCAAGTGCATATGGCCAGAAGTTTTCAACTTCAAGCCACAGCTGCCTTCAGATGATCCCATAGGTGTGATGGTTTGTGAAACTGTCGTTCAGTGTCACCACTAAAACAGCTTGATATCTATTCTGAACGTTATAAGACAAACATTTATGCTTGTACAGCTTATCATTTAACATACAGCTTGTATGTTAGACTTTCTTCAATTAAAGAAGGCTTTCCCTCAAGCTTCTGAGGAATTCCAGTTAGTAGTAACAATTTCTCCTGCCACAGATCTGATATTCGAAGACGGTAAATAAAATGGACAGTAAGTTTGGTCATCAGGCATAATTTGAGAAATCGTGACAATATTTTTAAAAATGAGTTAATTTATGTCTCAGAATTTGTAGTCAAATGGACACAAAAATGAAGTTCATTAGATACCAAGCTTCAAAGTGATCAGATATAATCTGTACCATTCCTAATTCCCTGGGTGTATGATCCCTATGAGAGTAAAGGGCGCTCACCTCATTCTGTTTCACTCAGGCTTTGAGCAGAATACAGTTGTTTAACAGAGCAGTTTCTCTAGCCGCATCACCTTTCTTAGGCACAGTGGAACTGAACTAGTGCTGTGCATACAATCTGTGGCTCCCTGAATTTTTGCCTATTTTCGGTATCGGCAGTTTTAATTGTGGTACATGCTAAATGGGAATAATTAAAAACACTCCATTCTTGCCATTTCTGCGCTTTTGGTTCACAATACATCCTACGTGCCAGTAGATATAGGCAGAAATTTTTATATTTACTGGGAATTCTCTACATAGCCAGTCAGAAATGTTTATTTCCACTTTATTTTGTTCGGGAAACACGAGGAGATAAAACTGAGGCAAAAAAGTCTACCGTTGTGAAGTGATAATGGAAATTCAGTTCTTGATGTTTGCTAAAACTAGATAGGTGGAATGTTGGTAAGATCTGACACAATAAATCACGCAGCACAACCACTACAAGTAAATATGGCTGTCAGTGTTGTTTCAGAATCTGATTTTGTTTCTTAGAATAAATAGATTTTTTTTTTCCCCAGCTCAGGAGAGGTAACATAAGAATTTCAAATTAGCTATAGACTCAGCATTCTTGTGCTGGCCTTTGTGACTCAATTATGTACCAGCCAACTTCTGCTGAGCATGTTTCTCTCCGTATTACAGTAGTAAAGATTTAAAAGGTTGTTGTTATTCAAGATGAAAACTTTGAAAGCCTCCTCCCTTTCTTTTTCCAACACGTTTTAGTTCCAGTAAAATTAAATATACATTTTCTGGAAGAAAAATCTTTCTTTGAATTCCAGCTTATCAGAATAAGTTTCTATTATGTAGCAGGTCTTAAAAGTATTCATTTTAACTAACAAACGCCAGTACTGCTTGCTTTGACCTGTAGATTTCAGATGTAGTTGCTGCTCAGTTCCAGTCTTTCTCTTCTCCCCTTTTCTATTATGCTCTTCCCACACATCTCAGCCTTTCTCCTCTCAACCTCCTAGGTATAATCTCTGGTCATTTTTAACTTCTAAAATTGATCGGAAGGGTGAACTGAGGAAACTCACTGTTAGTGGATGGTCCTTAGAAGGAGCAGAGTGCTCTGTAGGGAGGGAAGAGGCTGAAGTCAAACATCAGAATGCAAAATAAACATTGATTTTTAAATAGACTTTCAGTCCAATACATCAGCCTTACACGTTCCTTGAGTGCTGATGCTCTACAGCATTGTGGTTGTGAACAGTGTTATATTAATGTAAATTTTGTGGAAATGAAAGTGCAGTGCTTTGTATGTACATCAGATCTTTTTCAGCATGAGGGTATTGATGTAATATTTGCCTTGCGAAAAGTTCGGTATTAAAATGTTTATACCATCGTTTTATCTGATTCATAGAAACAGAAAGACATATAATCCTGATGTGTATGAAAAATGTCTGTCACTAATAATGTCTGAATATATTCCCAAGATACAGTACACAAGTATTTACAATATTTCCTACCCGTTACAACCCACCATATATTCCTCTGACTAGAGAACTTTTTGAAAGGCTACATAATTTAAATCATTTAGGAATTATGATACCTTCTTTAAGTGGCTCTGAGGCTAGTACGTATCTGGAATATAAAATACAAGTTAACTGGAGTTTGTCGTACTGTAGTAATTGATTGTATTAGTTTTAGAATTCACAATGAGTGTTAGGCTTGTGTTGTTGGTCGTATTCTAGTTAGGCAATTTGTTTTTAACTCCCTCCCTTTTATCTAACTTCTCAACCGCCAGTGATGTTAATTGATAATATTTTTCATTTGTTGATCTCAAAGCTCTTTTTGTATATCAGAACTATCGCTTTAATTATCTACTCTATTTTTAGCAGAGTTGGTAGGCGTAACTCTTTTGAGTTAAAATGGACAAAGACGACTAGTTGGATCCTTTGGCAGATGTGAACTTGTAGGCTTTTCAAGTTATGCATTCTGCCATTTGCTGAGAGTAGTAGCTGTGGGCAGTCAATAGCCATTTAGTGACCTTTATACTGATGTACACCAAGATGTGGCAAAACCATTAATAGTTTCCTGGAGAATGGTAAGCCCCTGCAACGTGTTGATGCCTATTAACTAACAGCGCCTGTCTTCATCACAAGGTTTGTTAGAGGTGAGCTGTCTGTATCTCATCATGATTTACCAGTAGCAATGTAGAGTACTGAGTTTTCAAATGGAAATAACCACAAGTTTCAGCAAAGACAAAGGAGCTTTTATGTTCTCCTGCCGCTGAACCTCTCAGGTAGGCTTTGTGCAGATCACCGGGAAAGTACCCATTTTCCTTCGGCTTATATTACAGCTACACGCTAATGGTATTTAATGTATCTGTACCAGTCAGCATTTTTCGCAAGCCTGGAAAGTGTTTTGCATAGAAGGAAGCTGTTCCAACAGACGTTCCCAATGTCATTTTCTGTCTCAATACAGCGACAGGACATAGCTGCTGTTTTAAAAACCACAACCAACAGTTGTATCTGAATTGCAAAGCTGTAGTCATCCACCGGTGACATGAAAGAGAAGCACAAGCTGTACCAAATGTTGTCATTGAAACGTGGGTGACTCTTTTGTCCCTTCCATCCAAAGAGCATGGAAAATTGTATTGGGATTATAGGTTTGAATTATATTCTTAAAAGGGATGTCTGGAAACAAATACTCAGAATTACATTGACTTCCAACCTAATGGGCTTCTGTTAAGTGTCCTTCAGGTCTTTGTAGAAACTGCCCCACAATGCATCGTATTGGAAAGCAGAGCAAAAGAGAGCATCATCCCTCTTCCCAAAGTTGAGTGTGTCATTCAGAAGATATTCCGTTCTCTCTTTAGAAACAATACTTCACAGTGAAGCAGAAGTCAGCTATTTGCTTGAGCATGGATGAAGCATCCTAATTAGTATGACATGATTATAATGAATGTTCTTAATGCAAAGTAACTTTTTCTTGTAGGCAAACCTGAAGCCCTAGGAAAAAATTCGGAGCAAAGATTCTGAGACAGACTATGTAACATTTATGGATGTTTGGCAAGATTACCCGTTGGCCTAAATCAGCCTGCCGTTAAATCAAGTACTGGAAGTTAGTAGAAATATATTATTTCATATCAGGTAAGTATCAGGTCTTAAAATCTTTTGCTTTTAGGAACTGAAATGCAGCCTTCTCTCTGGATGAGCTTTTTCTTTGGCTATGCATTTTTCATCTGTGACTTCTTTCATTTCACAATTCATTTTGTGATTACTCTACATTTTAAAATGTTCATTTCAATATTTCTCAGTACAAATATATAGGGCTATCTGTTGGAATTTGCTCCTGGGTATTTCGACTGTTGTATATAGCTGTGGCTCTATTTGCTTCTGTGATCTAGTAGCAATTAATTAGGCCACTTAAGTGGACTAAATGATTTACACAGAATTATAATAGAAGAAAGAGCAATATGGTAGGTTAAAATAGCTATTAAACAAAGAATGAAGCAAAGTGTTATTCAGCCAGGGAAAACTATACATTATATATACAGTATAATAGCTATACGATACAATTTCCAGTCCTATTGAAAGTGTTGGCATGGTTTCTCTGTCTTTATAGTCGTAAATGATTCTTCTAGGATTCTGTAATTGCATTCTGTTAATAATAAAGATTTATATAACATAATCCCCCAAACAACAAATATCCATAGATAAATGAATTATACTTTATATGAAGACTACAATTATAAATGCTTTATATGGAAGGAATAGGTTATTAATAATGTTGTAAGCAAGTTACAGCTACATCTAGAATGAACTGAAGGGACCTGGAAACGTTTAAGTAGAAGAATTTAGAGATCTTTATACACCAAGGTCATAAGGAAGCTGTAGTCCTGTTGACCACTATGACAATCTTGAAGGTTGACCAGGATATAGTTTGATTTACATTCAGAGACTGATGAACGCTTGACCACCAGTAGAGACGCCTCTCATTGTCACTCTTGTGGGGACAAATGACATGCCGTAGAACAGATCAAAAGGATGATTATGGTAAACTGGTGTAGACGCTTGAGAATCAGAGTCCAGGAGATCCCTAGTGAAACTCTGTGATGAGAATTGTAAAGGAGGGGTTCAAATGCACAGAGCTCCACCAGGGGGTGGACAGTGGACCTGTCAAGAGCTGGTGGATCAAGATCAGAGCAGAGACCTGGTAGGCGTCTGCTACCAACCAGCGGAATGTGATGGATGAAGTCTTCAGAGAGCTTCGATCTTCTGACCGTAGACTCTGGTCTCTTGGTTTAGGAGGACTTTGATCACTCCACCAATATCTGCTAGGAGGGCAGCTCAGTGGCAAAAGATTTCTTGAGTGACAATCTTTTCATTCACATGCTGGCTAAACTGTCTTGGGAAGGCTCTCTGCTACTCACACACAAGGAAGAGCTGGTCAGAAATGTGATAGCCAATGGGAACCTTGGCTGCAGTGACCATCAAATTGCAGAGTTTAAGATCCTAGGGGAAGTCAGAAGGGCTCTAAGCCCTCTCTAAGGCCTCCCTGGTCTCTGTGACAGTGTCAGCATTTAGGGGAGAGATATACACCCATGGTGGAGAAGGACTGATATAGGTCCCATGGACTTGTGTACGTACACTTTACTTAAGTATGTATATAAGTATATACTTCAGTAAAGTGGACACACAAGTCCATGGGATCAGATGGAGTGCCTCCTAAAGTGCTGAGGGAGCTGGCCAATGTCATTGTTAGGTTGCTATCGTCTTTGAAAGGTCGTGGTGGTTAGTGAAGGTCTTTTATGCCTGGAAGAGGCAAATATTATACCTGTCTTTAAGAAAGGAAAGAAGGAGGGTCAGGGAACTAACAGGCTGGATGGCCTCACCTGAGTCCATGGGAAAAATATGGAGAAAGCTATCATGGATTTACTAACAATATCCAATGCTTCTAATTATCTTCTAATACAAAAAGGTTGGCTTTGTAAATGAGGAAGAAACAGTGAATGTCTTTCACTTCAGCTTAAACAAAGCTTTTGTTGAAAACAACAATATCCAGGTAGCTGTATGGAGGAGACGTGAACTGGATGGGTGGAGTCCAAGGTTTGCGAAAAATCAGATTTAAAAGATAAAGCTCAGCAGTTTGAAGTCTAATTGGCAGCTGTTTACGAGCAGCGTTCCTCGTATTTTGATACTGGAGTTGATGCCGTGAAATGTCTTCATCCGTTGTCAGGGCCTTGTGGGCACCAATAGGCCTTACTGGCCCTCACCAGCCTCGCCTACGACCCGCACCTTGCGCCTGTAGGCCTGGGGGCTCCATTTCAGTTCAGCACTGGGCCTCCAGTCCCAGTCTGAGCTGTGTTATATGAGTTCTGGTATCCAGCCCTGTCTCTGACCCTGCCTGCTGCATGGGCCTCAGACCTATGCTGTAGCTTGGGTCCTGGGTGGACCCCTTGGATGTACCTTCTGACTGGGCTCCCTGCATAGACTCTGGACCTGGTTCTTCACTTGCCATGTCGGGAGCTATTGATGGCTCTGTTTCCAGCACATGGCTCTGCCTGCCATGTTCAGCCCCTGAGGGACTGTGTCCTGTTGATGAGGGCACTGCCCGCCTTGGAATCACCTTGGCTTGCAGCTGACCTTCCTTAGGTAGCAGCCCTGCTCTTGCTGCTTCCAAACATCAACAACCTGAATAGTAAGACAGAATGCAACCTCAGCAAGTTTGTGGACAACACCAAATTAGGGAGAATAGTTCCTATGCTGGATGATAGCGCTATCATTCAGAGAGACCTAATAGGCTGGAGATGTGGGCCAACAGAAACCTCGTGAAGTTCAACAAAGACAAATGGCAAGTTTTGCACCTGGGATGGAACAACCTCATGCGCCAGCATAGTATTGGCACTGGTTGGATAGGTACGATCTCTGCAGAAAAGGACCTAGGAGGTTTGGTGGCAGTGAATTGAACATGAGTCAGCAGAATATAATAATGGCAATGAAAACCAACCGTATCACTGGGCTTTGTTAGTAGCAGTGTACCCCGCAGGTTGAAGGAAGTGATTATTTCCCTCTACTCATCGCTGCTGAGGTCCCATCTTAAGTACTCTATAAAGGTTGGGCCCTACCTCCTATGAGAGAGATGTCAACAGGCTGCAGAGGACCACTCAACCACTTGGTGAGGGAGCTGGAGCACGTGACATACAAGGAACTGGAAGGAACTAAGGAAAACTGGACCTATTTAGCCTAAAGAAGAGACAGCTAATGGGGGATATAACAGCAGTTTTCCACTGTCTAAAAGGGGTTTAGGAAAAACTGAGACACACTCTTCTCTAAGGTGCACAGCAAAAGGACAAAAGGCAACGCTTACAGGCTGTAAAGAGGGAAATTTTTATTTGAACAAAAGAAAAACTGTCATTACCATGAGCGTGCTTAGGCTCTGGAACAGGTTGCTCACAGGGGTTGTGAATCTGTTTTCAGAAACACCTGGGTCTGTAGGAAATAATGTTGCAATAATGTAGCAAGTCTCTGAAAGTTCCTATGGGTATCAAGGCCCTGAGTGCAGACCAGTAGGCCTTGATGACCCTGACTGGCCTCCCCTGGGACCACCCTATACCCTCTGCCCGTGGGCCCTGGAGCCCCGTTTCAGCTCAGGCCAGGGTTCCCCATCCTGCCCTGAGCTATGTTGTAGGTAAGCCTCTGCTCATGCTGATGTGTTACTGGAGTTCTGTGATTGATCCTGACCTGACCTGTCACTTGGCATTCCTCTGATGGTCTCTAGGCTGTCACCAGATCCAGCCTGGCCCTGCTCACCTTGCTGAGGTGTGGGGTGATGGTGCCCTATGGATGAGGGCTCTGTCCCGACTGTACGTGATCACCCTCAGCTCCCAGCTCATCTTCCCTTGCACTCCTCCTGCTCCCTGAAAATGGGAGGGGAAAGTGATTTACTTTTAAGCAATACAGATTTTACTCATGCACTCTCACATTTTCACATACAAGCACCAGGATACTGTATATCCAGGCAGTCTGTCCAGCATGCAGGGACCAAGATGCTGGGATACAGGTGATCTGTCCAGGATTTCTGGTGAAGGGCAGGGACGCTGGCTACTGGGAGTCCTCATCTTGTGTCTTGGGCTCTTTGTTAGTTGGGAGCTATGTGCTGATTTTTGGATGTGTCTCTTTGTACCCTTTAGAGCCTGACAATGATTAGTTTCTCCATCCTGTCCCACCTCTCACCTCTGTGAATTGTGGGAATTTACTCCCTTTGTCCTTTGCCTCTGATAAAAGCAGCTTCTAGGGGTGTCGACTGCAAAAGGCCTGTTAATGTGATGTAATCGTTAAGTGGTGTAATGTGTCCGTGAAAACAGCAAATGCAATTATCAAATGTATCAGTCAAAGTACTTCCAGTGGAGGTACTGATAGCATGTTAATGAAGTCTCATGAATGTCTTGAATGCTGTGGCTACACCTATTGTTGGTAAATAAAATAGGCTCATAAGCCTGAATTCCATTCCACCCCCTCACCCCACCTCCCATCCCCCCAAAAGTCCAGGATTCATCCAAAAGCATCCACTGGAATGACTCTGGCTTGTGCTGTCTCCTGGACCGTGCATTATCTGGAGGAATGCTAGATGGCATGGGCTAAAATTGTTTCGATAAGCGTTTCGATAGTATGTATGATCGTGTACCCAAGACCATGGCCTGGCCCTAGTTCACTAGCATGAATATAGTCTTTACAGGTTTCCATTTCTAGGAACACAGATGCGAATTGCGATAATGGAAGGTGGAGTACTAGGAGGAACAGGGAGCCTATTTATGTCAGGAGAACAGAATGGATTGGTTTATTTAAGTTAATAAAACCAGGGAGGGATATGATGGCTTTTTGTCAAGAGAGGTAAATGTCAGAGAAGGTGAAGATTCAATTCAGCCAACTGGCAATGCTGACTCGAGGGTAAATTGATCTAAACTGCTCATAAGAAAATTGAGGCTAGAAATTAAAACAAAATTTCCAGTCATAAGAGGCACATGACTCCAGGACAGGAAATCCAAGGGTCAGAAAAACTCCCTAGCCATTTTTAATATAAACCTTGGCTAATTTGTGAAAGGGATATCATAACATGATTGCCAGATTGTATCCCATTCCACATTTCTAAAAGTTGAGATTTTTTCCCTAAACCTTGAGCTAATCCTTATTCAAGAAGAGCATGTCTCTTTCAAATATAAATGACTAAAGCGTGCTTAGGCTATTTTGGTATCTTTACAGGACAAAAAGAAATTAGTAATTTATCTGAGCTGTCACCTTTTCTAAACTCTCATATTGTGTTGGGGATGATTATACTTGTTCCTAAATTATACTGTGATGGGCCTAGTTCTGAACTACTTTCTCAATCGCAACCCCTCACAAGCTGTGGGCGGCAGAGGAGCAAAACAATCAAACCGAGATCAAAAGAAGGGAGGGGTTGGATCTGAGTGAGAGTTATGCAAGGCACACTGTAAGACAAGTGATAAAAGAGGAATATACAAGCCATTAGCTTACCAAAGAGGCAGTATGCCAGGAAACAATAAAGTTTTTAATGCCTACAGCCACTATCTAGGGAGATCAATGGAAAAAAATCGTATTTACATCTGTGGGATTTCAGCTCGAAGTTTATCTTGCTTAAGTTGTCTAAAAATCATGTTTATTCTAAGTTAGTAGACTAGGCCTCTTAGCTTCAGAGAAAGCCAATAAATGGGTAAGACTGACAAGGAGATGGGATCATAGCCTGCTCCTAATTTGTAGTAGGCGGCAAAGCTTAGCCGCTAGCAAACTGCAGTGAAAGATTACAGTGGAGCCAGTAATACAATTAGAGGGCAATATATATAAACCTAAATAAAACACGAAACATCGAATGCAAAACTGACCCGTGGTAATCATAGTCACACGCAGGTAGAGGGCTAAATAAGGTATATAAAAAACTTGATATTGATATAGATAATGCATCTACATTTAGACAGAATTTTCTCTGGTAATATAAACCCTATATTGGGGCGGGGGGGGGGGGGGGGGGGGAGGCGTAAGGCCACTACATTCTGAAAATGAGGAGAAGATCTCTTCTATATGCAAGTTATTTCCAATTCGTCTGTCCCATAATTGTTCCTTACAGGGCTTCCAGCATCTTCTATTAAGACATCTATTACTAGTCAATGTTTTATTCTGTGATACAAGAATAACACATTTTTATATAGAATATACATTGCTTTATCTAATAGAAAAGGCAGCAACATGAAAGGAGTAGGATAAATTAATAAAGGATGCAGTAAAATGAATTGGCTTTGCCTTATCGGTTTCCCTTCTTTGTAGCTCTGAAAACTCATCTGTTACATTTCTGAATATTTTTCAAACTCACCTTCAATTGAGGTAATATAAAAGATAAATGAATTTTTGGCTCCGGTAATATTGGAGATATTTAGAATCAGTTTTAACTTGCTGTAAGAGTTTTCATACACATTTACAGTGGTAGGCATAGTAAAAAAGTTACAAGTGATAACTTCAAATCTAAATACTGCAAGCCAAGGTATCATCATCTGCTTAGGAAAGAAAACGAGAATTTTCACTTTTTACTGTTGTTCTTCCTTTGTCCTTCATATTGCCACCAGAAATATCTTTATGTACCTGAGGTTTAGAGAAAAACAGGGCTAATCAGGTCTAAATCTATATCTATATCTATGTCTATATCTATATAGTATGCATATATTTATACGGATATGTATTTGTCTATCAGTTTTATGATCTCCTTGGCAAAGATCAGTTCGGGGAAAAGGCTCGTGCGTGATACTGCAATGATTATGTTTATTAAATAGGCAGCTCCATGAGCAGCCGAACTGCTTCTGGTTTCCTACCAATTTGTCTGTATTGCTACAAATTCCTCTTCCCTCACCCGAGGGAGTGGGAACTTTTCTTTCCCACCTTGCCCCCAGCTTCATCCTACGGGCAAGGCAAGGGCAAGCAGATACTGTGGCTGGTCCTGAGCCGCCACGATGGGCAGTAGCCGAGGGTACCTCTGTGTCGAGGGGTGTCCGGCAGGCAAATTGAAGGCGATCACTTGTGCACAGTGCAGCCTTCTCCTTGACGCAGACACTATTTTTTTTTTCTCTCTTCTTTTTGTATCCGCTTTGTTTCCAAAATCTTTCGGGAACTTCAGGCTCTGGAAACTTCAGTCCGCTTGTCAAATTTGTTTGAAACTGGCCGAGTGGTTCAAAGGTTATTAGGGAAGGGCTGACAGACACCTTCACTGAATAAGCCTCATTTCCTTTCAAATGCAGGCTAAGAGCTTGTTCTGCTGTAAGCAGAATTTCACAGAGAAAGCAAAAGACAGATCAGTAGGACAGTGCTCAGATTATGCCAAGATACAAATTCCTGCTCCAAGCTACTGAAAAAGCTAAAGCTCCTAAAGTCATGTAAACTGTTTAACATGGAGTAAACAACTCTTTTCCCTACACTGTTGCTCTCTCTGTTCCAAGAAAGAGATGAATTGCCTTTGGTCAAAATTTGGAAATAATAACTAATGTGTAATTACTATCTACCAATCTACCTACATTCTGATTTCCCGATAACAAATCCTGCTGATCTCAGACTCGAATATATATCAATCTCAACATCAAGAGCTGATTTTCGGTTTGTAACGCTTTCTCTTACTGTGAACACTTAAGAGGCTAACTAGGACACAGCAGTCCCAGCTTTTTCTTGCCTTTCTCAGTAGTGTTTTGAGGATGAAAGCCATATATGTATGTATGCACACTCACTCACATCCTATTCTAATGTCTCTTATACATCCTCAAAATAAGGTTTTGCATAAACCTTATACAAGCTTTCAGCAGAGGAGAAAACTTCACCTAGTGAGCACATTTTTTTCTTATAAAAGTCATGCAAATTTGTCTTATATAGAAATACACAAGCATTATTTGCCTATGTTCCTTTCAAGACAGAACTGATGTCACTGAAGCCTACCTAAGTTCTGGTTCAGAATCTAAATATTCCCAGGGCTTTCATGGCTAATAGGTAGAAATTCCTTAGCTCTGAACTTTCCAATAAACTCTGCATATACCATACAACCCCAGCTCCCAGCAGTTAAACATCACACCCTCTTACAAATTTGGTTTTGGTTTTGCTTTAAAGTAAGGTAAGTTTACCTTCATTTCTCACCTTAGCACTGAAAAGAATCAGAATGTAGGAAAGCACATGAAAGTGACTGGTGAAGAGCAAATGGGCAAATGTCCACAATGACCAAGGGGAGAGCCCAGAAGTCAATTTATATGAAACGACATGTAAATACTGTAATAATATGATGCAGAGACATAGACATCCCTGTCCTGTCTCTAGGAAGAAACATACCTCTTAGCCAGATTCATTTATATGAGTTACACTGTTTTACATGCATAATTTCTCCTTGTGTGCCATTTGTTTATGCTTGCCCTAAATTTTGGTGGAATCCTGTTTTTACCATAGTGACGAAAGGGAATGAATGAACAGGATGTGCCTTGCTGTAAGCACCTCCTGCTTGACTTTACGGACAGTTTGGTATGGAGATGTAGATGCAGAGGAAGGGGTAGGGAAGGCTCTGGTTTTGACTGAAGGACTTTGTACAGAGCAAAGCCGAGAGACTGAGCTAATCTGGCCTTGGCTCATTGCACTGTGGGGGCTAGACTAGGTTAGTGGCAGCAGTGACCTGACTGTGCCACAGTCCAACAACACTGAGATAATGACAGTTAAACTAGAAACAGCAGAGTAACCGAGGAGCTGCACTTCAGAGTAGGACTTGGATTAGGGGATACTGGTACAAGAAAGGTATTTCTTCATTCAGCTGAGTCTGCCTACTGCTGTGAGTGACATTGCAGGTGAGCAGAGTTTGTGGGGTGGGCAAGAATAAGAAAAAGCGTAACAACTTGAAATGGCTGGGTTAGGCAATCTCCTGGTGCCTGCAGGATGGATCCCACTGGGCTTAGCAGCATCATGCTGCCCTGCCTCCAGGGCAAGCCGTGGGCCAGAAACGCTGCAGCAGCTTTGGTATGATGCACCAGCTCTGTGCAAATCTCCCTGCAGCACACTCCTGTGACTAGAACTACTGGGGAGTAAGGTGCAAAGACATCTGCATGGTAAGAGAAAAAAACAACGCTAAAACAGCTCTGTATTGAAATTAATCAACATATCAGGACAACAGCTGGCTCCAACAATTCATGCTGGCTGATATTTTTAAGCTGCCACTTAAAAATAAGCACAAGTATACTCATTAAGAACAAATTATTTCCTTAGACAGATGTAGATGACTTAGCAGGATATGTACTAAAGGCTGAAATCCTACTGTACTGTTATTTTTAATAGTTGATCACACCCATAATGTTAACCCTTGGTTTGCTCTCCTCTAAAAAACTCTCTGAGAGCTAACATTTCAGAAAATTATGGATTTACCTTATTAGTGTATTGTTTGGTTTTGCTTATCTTATAGTAAAGTCTGATATTTCAGTTTGTGCTGTACTATACGTGTGGATTTAAACTGGGGTGCACCTCGAGTAATGTTAACTACTTGTCCAGGTGGCCTGAAAGAAAAGTCTCACCCTTGGCTCCTGCTTTAGTCACTGAGCAGATCTTAGGTGGTCTGAATAGCCCCTGAAAGTGTCTTTCTCATATTCTTCTGTAGAGCCCTGGGGTATGGCTCACTCTTGGGGATGTGTCTGTCTTTCCCCAAGTCTCTGTAGAAGGACCCTCAGGCAACCTGACTCCTCCCGTAGGTGCTTTGGTGAAGAACCTAAACAAAGGTGGAGTAAATCTGGGCTTATAGTTTACAAAGGGCCTCAGTACAACAGTATTGAGTCTAACAGTGGTTAGACTTGTTTCACCTCACTTCTGTCACGTAAAAGCTAAGACAGTCTGTTCTTATGAATTCACTTGTGTGATTGTCTCCACATTTAGTGGGCTGACACAGATACAGGGCAGTTCATCCTACTTGTGCCTGACACATGTCTTGGGACGTAAAGTTTTGCCCTTGGAAGATATTGTTCTCCTTCCACTGACTAGAGAGATTGCCTAGAAAACTGGTTTAAACTAGATAGCCAACTTCTAGATAACAAATGTAAAGATAAATACTCCCTTGATGGCCAGATACAGATCTGTCTGGAATGTTTGTTGAGAGATTACCCCTGACAGCGCGGGGTGCAAAGTTACGTTTTAGGAAGAGATCTGCATAACGCAGTTACACTGTTGTAGCTGAATAAGATTGTTCTACATAGAAAAGAAAGCAGGAAGAGGCTGTTCTTGCAGCTGCTTTGTTTTCTTGAGGTAGATCTTGATTTGAACAACTATCAGAAAAGGTATGTAAGCACAGAAGAAAACTTCCATACTTTGGGTCACCTAGAATATTTTTTAAGTATATCTGCATGAAAATCTCTAGTTTTTTTTTTTTTTTTCCCATGGCGACATTATGTATCTTAATTCTTTTTCTTCCATAAAACAGTAGAGTGCACCTTTTAAGATTAGCATTGAAGTTACACTAATATCTCATTCCAGCTCAGATGATTCCCAAAACTGTTTGTGCTGTGATAGTATGGAAAAATATTATCTCCCACGTGTGATATTACCTTGCTGAGATGCCTTTTCACTCACAGCACATAAAGAGCATTGAGAAGGCATGAGGCAGGAGAGACCTAATGAAAGAAAATGCCGCAAAATCCTTTACAGAAAATTGCAAGCTTTTAAAGGTGACCTGTGGAGAATTTTTTAACTATGTTTGTATCCTGTTTGTTATTCCTTAAAATGTACAAAGAAGCTTGATATTTTTTTCCTCAAAGCCAGAAACAATTTCACAAAGGAAGTATCTTTTCAAAGAGTGAATTTCATGCTTGCTATGAAAAACATAACAGCTGTGAGAAACACATACCCAACTCAGAAACCCTCTTTATGCCAGCAGTTTGTACTTCCAGCTCACTCATCAGTTTAACCACAAACATTCAAATATCAGCATATGTTTGTTCAGGGAGAGAGAGAGGCCCTTACAGTCGTGTGTGTATATAATAGGCGATTATTTTGCAGCATGAGCAAGAACGAAGAGCGATAAGGTTTTTGATAAGCATCTACCTGTTTTTCGTATAACTTAGCTTTGGGAAAGACCGTTAGTTACACGAGCTCATATCTAAGGCTGTATCTGCATACCCTTTTAGAAACCAGGGGATAATTCTGCAGTTTGGGGGTGGGAGCAGCAGAAGCTTCAGAGGCCTCTTTTGGACACAGAGGAGTGATGCTGGGACCGAAGAGAGCAGAGTGACATGTAATACCCTTCCAGGGCTTGCTGCTGATGGCTGCATGTGTGCGCGGTGGTCACATCTGCCTACTATCTGTCCATATTTCCTGGGAATCATGGACCTTGCTAGGATTTTAGTTGGACTTCGGTCATGAGGTAGAGTGGTACAATTCATTTTCCTCAGCATTACTGCTCTCAGGAGTCAAACAACTTTAAGAATAAAGTTACATTTAAATTAGGCCTCTCCATCACCTCCTATTTCTTTTCAAAGTTTTCAGTGGATGTTTTTCTTCATTAGAACTTGGGCAGCTAGCACCTCAGAGGATTGTTGTTGTTTGGAGTTTATGTTATTGTTGAGACTGCTGTGTAATCTTCTGACCCAAGAAGCAAGAAATATCACCAAAGCTGAAAACACACAGTCTTTTCTGCTCTCCAGGGCACATATCTGAGATGATTTTGCCTCTGGAGGTAAGAAAGACAAGAGATACATAACAGATACACTGATTTATTTTCTTCTGTACTAGAGCTAAGAGCTGGCAATTCAAACAGAGAGGCTGGAGGCTTGATTCTGTATTATATCAATTTTACACTGGAATAAAACTGATCTAATGGAGTAAATAACCAGGCCCAGGATGCATTATATATGCCAGATGTGGGCCTGGGGTCTGAGGAATGATTTAACTACTCCGGATGAAAGAAGTCCTAGGGAATCCCTGTAGAGTTGAAATAAAGCAGCAACTATTTAGTGCTGAAGATAATGATAATGTTAGAGATCAATGTCAGAGCTTATACTGTAAAATCTTACATATGAGGACAAGGTTACTTTTAAAACTTCTCCTTTTATCAGTGAGGTTGTGTCTTTATCCACACAATAAATTCATATACCGACTTGCCCTGCTGCTGAAGGCTCAGCAAAACTCCCCCACCTCCTATCTAGTCTCCTTTGCATGCCCTCATGGCATGTGTTCATGGTACACTTCTAGCTCCACCCCACCTCTTACCAGGGATAAGTGACCTTGGGCCTCCCTCTGTGATGCCAATACTCAAGCGCAGCTTTCTTGTGATGAACCTCGGCTTCACATATCCCTGAGGACCTCAGCCTATAGTTTTTCCATAGTTACCCTGTGCCAGCTAGGAAAGTGAGAAGAGCAATCACACCACTAGCAAGCTAGGTCCACTGAACCATCACGGTAAGCACAATTCTGAAGAAGAGAGTTTTGTCTAATGTCATCCGCTATATACCATTAGAAAGCATTTGTCTGGCATTTGCTATCCTCCCACTAGAGGCCTCTGTTAGTGTAACTATACTGGCACCAGCTTTTTAGCTGTAATGGGCAGCAAAGGAACATACCACAGGATGAGTGAATCTGAATTTATCCAATACTCAATAACATCAAAATCATTAGATGCCAAAACTCATGCTATCTGCAATCCTGGTCTTTTACTCAGTTTTACGCTGTCCTGCCTAGTCCCTCCTCCAATCCCCAGGGCCTACTGGGGGTACTGCTGTGCATGGAGCTCCTTTCCCTCTCCCTCTCCCTCTCCCTCTCCCTCTCCCTCTCCCTCTCCCTCTCCCTCTCCCTGTCCCGTGCAGGATCATGGGGTCTGGGGTCCACGGGGAGAGAGAATTGCACTGGATTAACCAGTCCAACACTCAGGAGAAGAAAGGGGAGCTCTAATGACACTTCACAGGCTGAGATCTCCGAAGAACAGCTTCTAACTTCAGCTAGGTCAGATCAGCTTTGGGAAAGGGTTAGCAATAGGAAGAAAATTATTTGTACAGTAGTTGCTCATGTTAAGTCAGTGGAGGAAGCACAAAGTACAAATCTGTAGACCCCACAGAAATTCTGCTATTAAAAGTAGTAATAGATTTTTAGAATGTATATAATTAGACAAAAATAGCACTCTAAGTTTACAAATAAATAAGATGCAGCAAGGTTTTGACTCTGTCTCCCATCACATCCTCCTAGGTAAGCTCAGGAAGTGTGGGCTAGATGAGTGGACAGTGAGGTGGCTTGAGAACTGGCTGGATGGCCGAGCTCAGAGGGTTGTGGTGAACGGCGCAGAGTCAAGTTGGAGGCCTGTGGCTAGTGGTGTCCCCCAGGGGTCAGTCCTGGGTCCAGTCTTGTTCAATGTATTCATCAATGACCTGGAGGAAGGCACAGAGTGCACCCTCAGCAAATTTGCTGATGATACTAAACTGGGGGGAGTGGCTGACACACCAGAAGGCTGTGCTGCCATTCAGAGGGACCTGGACAGGCTGGAGAGGTGGGCAGAGAGGAACCTCATGAAGTTCAACAAAGGCACGTGCAAGGTCCTGCACCTCGGGAGGAATAACCCCATGCACCAGGACAGGCTGAGGGCTGGCCTGCTGGAAAGCAGCTCCACAGAGAAGGACCTGGGAGTGCTGGTGGACAACAAGTGAAGCATGAGCCAGCAGTGTGCCCTTGTGGCCAAGAATGCCAATGGTCTCCTGGGGTGCATGAGGAAGAGTGTTGCCAGCAGGTGGAGGGAGGTGATCCTGCCCCTCTGCTCAGCCCTGGGGAGGCCTCACCTGGAGGACTGTGTCCACTTCTGGGCTCCCCAGTACAAGAGAGACGTGGACATACTGGAGAGAGTCCAGCGGAGGGCTACCAAGATGATGAGGGGACTGGAGCATCTCTTGTCTGAGGAAAGGCTGAGAGAGCTGGGCCTGTTCAGTCTGGAGAAGAGGAGATTGAGAGGTGATCTGATCAATGTCTACAAGTACCTGAAGGGAGGGTGTCAAGAGGATGAGGCCAGACTCTTCTCCGTGGTGCCTAACGACAGGACAAGAGGCAATGGGCAGATACTGAACCACAGGCAGTTCCATCTGAACCTGAGAAAAAACTTCTTGACTGTGAGGGTGACAGAGCATTGGACCACGTTGCCCAGAGAGGTAGTGGAGTCTCCTTCCCTGGAGATATTCAAAACCCGTCTGGATGTGATCCTGGGCAATACGCTCTAGGTGACCCTGCTTGAGCAGGGAGGTTGGACTAGATGTTCTCCAGAGATCCCTTCCAACCTTAACCATTTTGTGATTCTGTGATTCTGTGAGATGTAAATCCAAAAGCCCGAACTCCATTTGTTCTTTCTAGGTTTATTTCTTCTCATTTATAAAATGAGCATGTACCTAGTTTTGTCACCTAGCTGCTAGTTAAGAGCGCCAGCATAAGAACATTGAAGAAAGAAATCCTCTGATGATTCATAGAAGAAACACAGTGAAAATTTCAAAAATTCAAGTTACCATGCACCTTCAGTACAGGTTCCCTGGTAATATTTTAAATAAGAAAACATTTCACGCTTGTAGCCATTTGGTTCTTAGCTGCTAAAGCTTCATACAATACTGACTGCATGGCCAAATATTGTACTGGCTTTGCCATACAAGCATTAGTTCACAATGATTTGTGATTAGATCACAGCTAATTTTCTGCCAAACAGCCAACAATTATTCATGAATTTCAGTCATTAAAATCCAGCCTGAATTTGTCCTGGATTCCTGATACCCAGGATATTTTCCAGCTCAGATGACTGGTTCCTGAGTCATGGGGAAAAAACTGCAAGGTTTGTGAGCTGCTGTATGTAATGCATGTTCTTTTTTGTACATTTCTGATGTGTCTAAGGATGCCTTGTCTTTTTATCTTTCTTAGTCACATATGCTTTTGGTTTTCAAGCATTTCATGTCAATTCTCACCTGTCAGATTTTATTACCCTCCGATACTTCCTTTAACTCTTCTCGTAGTGAAGATTTCAGGAGCAAGTTAGAAGTACTGTCAACATCTATATAGGAGACAAGAACAGAGAAATTATGTCTTTCCACGTTTCTCTGTAGGACCCTGTTGCACCTAGCCTTGGAACCAGACCACAAACAGTCCTTTCCAAGTTACAAATAGAGCCTGTCTCTTCAGCAGCCCTTCTGAGCAATATAAACTGTTTGGTAAGCCCCAAGTAGCTTGGAAGCTGGAAGCTGGCCTCCTTTGTGATGATTATGCAATGACTGGAAAACTATGAAAGGCCAGTGATTTTTCTCAAGCTACTGACTTCCTCAACCAATCATCTAGGCCCAAGTTCTCCTCCCAGACCATCCCAAGTAAGTGGACAGGCCCCAAGGAATCTTTTGGGGGATTAAGAGGAGTCAGAAACATCCTGCCTTGATACTTTAGCCTCAAGGCTGGCAGAGTATCAGTGATCCCTGTAGCCTCTTCTGAAGAAGAAAGACTGAAAATAGGGATCCCCATAGGGTTTTATTCTGTAGCTCACAAAGAACTGTACGTTCATTAATCAACCCTAATGATTCTCCAAGATATGTTCACCTTAATGCTAATAGGTATATTGCCCCATAGCTGACACAGATTTTATGATATTTTATCTAGTACTATTGCACTTTCAGTGACTGGAAACCTTCCATGTAAGTTAATCTCCTGTCTGTCCTGAAAACAAGGTCAAGTATAGCATCAGTTTAATATATGGCACTACATCTGCAGATTTCTGTATCGTGCTGTTGTAGGGGACAGTTTCCAATTGTGCAGTCCTTTGCTACTATTAAATAGTGACATCTGCTTCAAGACAATGAAAACTATTTTGATTTGTCTCAGCTTCCATTACCCAGTTTTCCACTTTTCTACCTCCTCCATTTTGCCCCTCCCTCAATTAAATCCAACCTTTCCCTGCTTTCCAGGCCTCTGAGGGTAGGATTTCTTTGGTCTTATCTCTCTCTACTCCCTTTTTCCACTCAGTTCTACTGCCCTTTTTTCTTCTTACTCCTCAGACGTTTCTCTGCTGCTCTCAGTCCTCTGGCTTCTTTCAGTCAGCCTGAAAACAGTGTTTTACTTTCCTCCCTGAGCTTTTCCCATGCTCAATTAGACTTTTGAACATTCATTCCCTAGCAGCATTTATCAAACGTTTTTATTTTCTGGCTTTAATAGCCACTGAGACCACCTTCAGTGTTCTTTCCTAGCTAAACTAAAGGGTTTCTTTCAATTCAGATTCTCCTTAATACTGCCTTCAGGATCACTGACACTTCTCCACGGCTTCTTCCTTTCCACCTTATCCTTTGGTAAGTCTGTGCTCTCGGATTTCTACTTTTACCTCCAACTGTTCTTTTCAGCACCTCCTTTGGTAAATCCACCCACTCCCTCCCCACTATCTGTTGGCACCCTTCAGATTTTCACCCTGATTCCTCCTCCTTTTATCTTTATAGTCTCTATTTTGACTAACTCATCCTCCCAAACAATTTCTGTTACTTACAGTTTTTCCCCCTGTTGTGAATCTTTGCTTCTGACATGCTTTCTGTGATGTCATCCTGTCATCTCAAACCCTCTCTTCAGAGGAGAATTTCTTAGCTGTCCTGAATATTCTCTTTTCTCCCTTTTTAATTTATTCAGAATTTCACTGTCCTTGTCCTATAGTCTTAACGTCACCTTTAATTATTCAGCCTTTGCCTCTCCAACTCTTATTAAATCAAATAATTTTATTACATGTAACATTAGCAAGTCTACCCATGGCAACTTATCTTCATTGCTAAGATACCTGAAAACGGGCTGAACTGCGTTGTGGTCAGTGGCACAAAGTCCAGGGGGAGGCCAGTCAATAGCAGTGTCCCTCAGGGGTTGACACTGGAGCCAATACTGCTTGACCTCTTCATTAATGACCTGGCCTGAATGCACCCTCAGCAAGTTTGCAGATGACACAAAACCATGAGGTGATTTTGTGACTGAGACACCAGATAGTCGTGCTGTCGTTCAGAGGGACTTCACAAGGCTGGAGAAATGGGCATAGGGAAACCTCGCAAAGTCCAACAAGGGGACGTGCAAAGTCCTGCACCTGAAGAGGAATAACCCCATGCAGCAGTACAGACTGGAGCCTGACCAGCTGGAAAATAGGTCTGCATAGAAGGGGTCCTGGTGGACAACAAGTTAAATATGAGCCAGCAATGTGCCCTTGCGGCAAAGGCCGATGGCATGCTGGGCTGCGTTAGGCAGCATGTTGCTAACATGTTAAGGGAGGTGATCCTTCCCCTTGTGTCTAGGGCTGGGCTCCCCAGTACAAGAGAGACGTGGACGTACCGGGGTGAGTCCAGCAAAGGGCCGCAGAAATGATGAGGGAACTGGAGCATGTCTCATACTAGGAGAGGCTGAGAGAGCTGGGTCTCTCCAGCCTGGAGAAGAGATGGCACAGGGGGATCTTATCAATGTTTATAACTACTTGATGGAAGGGTGTAAAGAAGACAGAGCCAGACTCTTCTCAGTGGTGCCCAGTGGCAGGACAAGAGGCAAGGGTGCAAACTGAAACACAGGAGATTGCACTTGAACACAAGAAAATGTTTTTTCACTGTGAGGATGACTGAGTGCTGGAACAGGTTGCTCAGAGAAGCTGTGGAGTCTCCATCATTGGAGATATTCAAAACCCGACTGGACACAGTCCTGGGCAGGCTGCTCCAGGTGACCCTTCTTGAGCTCAGGTGTTGGATCAGATGATCTCCACAGATGCCTGCCAACCCCACCTATTCTGTGATTCTGTGGTACCAGTCCATTTTTGCCCTCATTTCCAGTCATCCTTTTGCTGTTATCTAAAACAAATATTCAATATTCTTAACTCGTCTTCATTTACTCTTTCCTAATCATATCTTCTCCTAATCTGAATCATTTCACCTGCTTCATAAGTCTTGCCACATAATTCTTTTGAATGCATTGGATAATCTGCTTCTCCAAGATCCTCTTTGAATTAATCTACAATTCCCCTCGCCTCTTTTTTTCCTCACAGGGTCCTCATTTCCTTAACACCGTCTCTTTTTTTATTTTTTTTCCAGGCTTCTTGCCATCTCAGGAGGAGTAAATATTCTGGGTCCTGTTTCTTCATCCTATTTCTGCCATTAGCATGCTGATTAGTGCCCTCAATGCTGTCCTGATGCTCACACCTAGTACTACCACTGGCATGCTAGAAGGACTGAAGTCATAAACAATAGGGTGAAGCTTCTGAACTGAATTTATGCTCTTGTGATTCAACACTAATTTATTTAAATTAGTCTCCAAAAGTTTCATGTCACCGCTTGTGGTCTGGTTCACCTGTGGTTAGTATCCTTTTGTCTCGTCAGTCCAAGGAGACGGAGAGCAAAAAGACAATAAGGAGACAGTTTTTCTATATTTGCGATATGGATCGTGTTGGATGAAGGAATAGTCTCATATTCCTTTATGAGAAAAAGTAAGTACTCCCCTGCAGAAGCCAGCTGGGAACATTAAAACAGTGCAACCGGAACACGTAGCCAGCATTTTGCCCCTGAAATAAGCAGTATGACAAGTATTATCTTAGTCTTTTTATGTACTGTTTTATAGGATTGTCCTTCATTTTATCTTATAGCAATAATGTTCATGGCATCCTAACAAAAATGGCTTTTGCAGTTATTAAAACGCTGAGGTGTTTACTCTCAAATTCTTTGTTACAGCGTTTTCTTTTCTCTTGGGCACCAATCTTTAAAGAGATGCATCAACAAAATAGAATGCTACTGACTTAGTTCTGCCACTTTCTAATTCTAATTGCTCGGATTGGTATAATGTCCTCATGGAGACAAAGCTTCATCTGCATTTTTAAGGACGATGTGAACTAGCACCTTTAATAGGTATCACACTAACAGCCCCAGAAAATGAAGCTCAGGTTATTATCTCAGAATACGCACGGTGCAGATTTCCTGGTATCGTCTTACCTCACTCTGAACTGCAGATACTGCCACCAGAGGAAAATACAATAGTTATTGCATTTGCTGCCTGGTTTGCCAGGCAGACTTTCAATCGTGGTGATAAGATTTGTGATAGAAACACCAGCACACTTTAAACTAGATGACACTAAAACCGTTGAATTCATTTATTGTAGGACACCAAGTAACCAGCAGATGATAATTTCCTTTTACAACTAGTCTCTTCTGGAATTTAACTGGTGAACTCCAGTGGAAGAATACTGTTATGTGAGATCTCTAGTTATATGATCTCCCCCATCCTTGACTGCTGCATTCATTTTCCTGCATCTTTAAATGTTTCCGATATCATATTTGATTTGCATAAGGTAACAGTGTTTTTACAGCAAATGTATATACCATAAATGGATTAGTCATACATTTTCATAGCATTTTTTTAAACTACTGTATTAGATAACAATGAAAGAAAAAAATAAATAATGCAATATTAGCAAGATGCCTCCCACGTACCAGCTTGTGAGAACTGAAATGCTTTTCTCTCACCTTTGGGAGGAAAATACTTCCTATTTTGCCAATGTACACTGAAAATTCTAATACGTACTCACTGTTTCCTGCTCTGTGTCTGCAAAATGCTTTATACAAGCAGGCAGGATTACAGCCTAGCAAAAACCCTTAGAGTAAAAATAACTAGTAATTGAAATTTACTGGAGAACAGACAATGGAAATTGTTAACATTCAAGTGTGAAAAGTTCACCCAATTTTTAAATTTACCATATGCACAAATGTTAATTGCATTTTTAAACCCCTGAAGTCTGCAAATTTTAAGAGCATAAAAGAAACTATAGTAACCTGTTAGACACTTGTCCTTTTCTTAGACTTTTCTTTGGCACCCTAGATAAGTGAGTGCTAACAGAAAGGCTGACAACGCAAGTGCATTTCTGATGCAAAACACCAAGGACAGGATGAACAGTCAAACCTTTAAGAAAAGAATGGAGCCTTTTTGTTGTGGAAATGAAGCTGCGATAATGTTCCCAGACTATAAACTGGCAGACTAGAATAGCAAAAACCATAGGAGCTTTTTCAAATTCTTTATCAATGTCAGCAGATTTTTTTCCTCCTGTTGGGGTTTTAGCTAAGAAAAATGTGAAAATTTATGTGAACGGTTTGTTACTGTATATAGCTCTTAGCAACAAGGCTGGCGAACATAAAGGCAAACTTTTTATTGTCCATTCTGTGAGCAGATTAACACTATCAATGAGAGAAAATTCTGTGGACTGAGGTGCTCTGTTTCCAAAACTTAAATCCCATTTAAAAATGAGTTTGTCTCTACACAAAGTCATCATCTATTGACAAGAATATTTTGCATTTTTATGACTATCCACTTACATTGGTATTACTCACAGGGAATTAATACTTATGGGGAGGAGCAGCCTGTAGCAACTTCCACTAAGCATCTCGGTAATTTAATGCCATCATTATTGCTAATATTTGTATTATGTTTGTATTTCTAACAGTACCTCGAAGAGTGAGGTTGGTGCTGCTGTAACAGGAACCATAAAATCACATTAAGCCGGGACCTGAGTGAGCCTGTGATACCTGGGGTATGTTGTCAGCCCTCTTCTTCCCTGTCCCTGTAGCAGCTTTCTTCTTTCCTTCCTCCTCCACCACAGCCAAGTCCCTTTCTTCCCCATCCCCTACAAGGGAAGAATGGGATTTTCTTTATTTTTCTTCCTTGTCTCCTACTATGGGGGAGAAGGATGTTGTAAATTTTCCTGAGAGGTCAGCAAGTCAGGGGAGACAGAGATCGTAACCAATATTTATTAGCATGCATTTTATTAATTAAGCTGTTATTATTAATAGAATAAAGCTGCTATTATTAATAACAGATAACTATTTATACAGCACATTCAATTATTTCCCCTCCCCACAACCGTTCATTAAACACAGCTGGAGCAACAGTTAAGAGGCCAGTCCCGGCTGTTAACTCAGAAGTGGAGAGTCATCCTGATGCACCAGTTGTTTCTAGGTGGGTGTCCAGAGTCTCTTAGAAGTCCCTTATTTCATCAGATAGATATAAAATCCTGTTGTCTGCATATAGCAGCCACCACCTTCTTGGATATAGTCCAAGTTATAAAACTCAGTGTTGATGCTAGTGCGTGCTGACGGCCTTGGACAGCTTCGGCAGACTCTTGCTGTTCTGAGTTCATCAGTTCTTCTGGATTTAGCAGGGACACTAGTCTCCAGGGATTATTAGCTTTTCAGAGACTTTCACACACTACCTCTCAGCACATCCTTTTCCTCTCTTCAGCTTGCTGTTTTCTGGTAGCTGTTTCTTCATCCACACCCTTATGTAGCTGTAGAGCCCATTTACACAAAGTCTCCCAGAAAGGTCGTTTATGACAGGGATCGATACAGAGTATGCAGCTGCTGTTCTTATGTCCCCCTGCAGCGTGGTACATAAGAAGGATGTTCTTTTTGTACCATCATGGTAAAAAATTCCCAAACAGGGTAAGTCTAGGCTGCATATTGCAACACTGCACGGAGCTAGCTCAAGCATCAAAAGCATCTTCACCAGACCACCACAGACCTTCATGTCTCTCAGAGAAGCCTGATAACTTTGCCTATAAGGATGTCCTCTTTAATAAAATATACCGTTTAAAGCTAGCAGAGGTAGCTCCATCCTGCACTGCTGCCTTCACTGCAAACATACAGTCAGACAGAGCGTTCATCCTGAAGACTACAGAATTATAACCAGGACATAATAAAGACAAACAGCAAAACGTGTACAGAGAAAGATCAAAATAAACCACAGGTCTCATAATCTAGCCTGGAGCATGATCCATTAGATCATGCTGCAGTGAATCAAACCTCCCCGTTTTCTTAACACACTGATTATTGCATACTTTTCCCTTAAAATATAAAACAGACCCACAAGATAGTTAAATAATCAACAAGTCAATGACAGATCTGGGCAAAAAGCCCAGAAATGCCTTGTGCCCAGTTGCCTGCTCTAACCATTAAGAATTCTTTATACTTTTTCATTGCTTTTTGATGAAATGACAAGTATTTTTAAATTCACCATCACAGAGGCTTCATTGCTGAAGACTTCTGACTCAATTCAGCTGAAGCAAGGCACAACTCCTACAAAGAAGGTCTGAATCTGGCCTCTCTCCTTCCCTTTGATGATTGCTTTTTCCACAAAGGCCAGCATATAGCTACCCTATGAAATATGAAACATGAACTACAGATATTTCAGCACTAATTATCTAACCCACCTTATCTGGTCTACTGAGGTATTACGCATGCTTGCATGCAAAGACAAGATCAAACTCCTTAGCTATCAGTAGGATGGAAATGTGACTAGTCTGCCTTTGTGTAATATTGCCAATTGAAGGACAAACTAGTTCTTCATGCATTTTTGCACTAGACATGGCCAAGAACTGGGGAAAATACACTTTACTAGTGATGTTACACAAGCTTTGCAGATACGGTAAGCCAAAAGAACAAAAATACCCACAACAGACAGAAAAGGAGCTGTCGCATTTTGTAGCAATATGCGGCTATTCCCTGAATCCATTGTACAGGGACTAAAATGAACTGTATAACAAAACTCTCTTGTTTTCCCATCTCTGAATAGTCATATTTTTCACTTGCAGCTGTATTTGTAACATTTTTGACCCAATCACCAAGCAATATATATGCAAGCAAGCAAGTCATAACACAGCTTCACTCTGGTATCACAGGCTTGCTGACCTTTCAGTCCCTTAACACATGAATTGCTTTAAGAAACTATTGAATATTTTCTAATCTTCTGTCATCGGAAATTTCACGCTCCTGGTGGGACACCGTAGACGTTTAATATAAACACTGCACGGTGTTCTGATTGATAGGACACGCTGTAACCCAGACAAGCTTGCTGTGATGTAAAAAAATAACGCAAAACAAAACAGCCGTACAGCATTTTAAAGCAAACACTTTAGACGTCTGGTTTGGAGGCCAGCACGATTTTCCTCATGAAAGGCCAGGCTCCCATGGGGCAAGCTGAAGCACAGCGAGGGGTGCCCAGTAAGGTGCCCTCCCTAGTTGCCCTGCATCATTTCCCACAGGTTGGAAAGCACTGGGCTACCCTGATGCCACAGGGGACAAATAAGAGGATTTCCAGCATGGGAGGGCAGCTCTGTTGCAGTGCTGCTCCAGTAAAACCCTCTTCCTGGAGGAGGGACAGGACCTGCTCCTCCTCGGAGACACCATGGCCCTCTTGAAGGGAAGCCAGAGCAGTAATTCTGCTTATTATTTCTAATGCATTGCATAGAGACTAGATGAGAGCAGAGGGACCATGCTGTGGAAAGGTAGATCTCTGGGGCCTCATTCTGGTGCACAGTTTCTGCTAATTCCAAAATTTTATTTAGAAGTAGCTCAGGTATCTGATTGCCCCTGCAGCGAGCAGCACTGATATGTGCTTTGAAACCATGCAAGATCTACATTGGATTGGAGGGATTGGATTTAGTAACAGATGAAGTCTAACTTGAGCTATAGCACCCCTAGTGATTGTGCTGTTATTTTAAGCTAAAAAAAAGCTTAAACTTTGTCCATACACCATCTCCTACTATCAAAAACCTTTGTCAGGGGGTATTCTGATTTCACGTAGCTGGGCTGTCAAGAAGAGGATGTTGTAGCTCAGTGTTACCAATCCTAGCCAGGAGATGCAGTGAGGAAAATGGTGAGATGGCAGCAACTCAGTAACGCTAAATCCAACCATTCTGAAAATCAACTCTGTCATTTAAGCCAAGATGAGCTTGAACTACTGCTTGTGAGCTAGTCAGAGGCTGGTAAGGTGGGCTGAAAAATGACTGTCCAGGCACAGCAGAGTGCTTTGATTCAGGTGGAAGCTCCTGATGAACGAGTGAAGTGCCTCCACTCCTGTGCTAGCATGGTCTCACGTATTTCAGCCGTTCAGGCTGGACGCCCTGGGAACCGAGCTAGCCCAGGCTGAGGCCATGCACCTAACCCAAGGAACTCCAGTGTAAATGGAGTGGGATAAGGGAAGATTGGAGGGTATACCTTAGTGCAGTAGGATGAAATAGCTCTTCAAATTAAAACAATTTGTTTGCTAAATCTCATCACAAGATGTAGCAGGCTTAATTTAATAAGTTCTTGTAAGTAGCAGGAGTGTGGTTGGTTATTGAATAGTATGTCATATTGCCACCTTTTGTCTGCCAAGCCTAAATATTTCCTTACCACTTTGAAAAAGCTCTAATTTTTGTTGATATAGTGCAGAGGAGCATTTTGCTGAGGTGGTTTGAGATGTTCCTGCCCTTAGCTCTCTGTTCCAGCCAGATGCCAGCTATTATTCACCCTGCAAAAAATCTTAGCAGAAACATGCAGCTGCCCTGCAGCCAGTTCTGTGTCTTAGCAAAGGTGAGGTTACTGGAAAACACTGGAAAAGTCCACCCTCTTAGCGTAATCTCCTCATCACTGACAGTTTCAGCTACTATCAAAAGTTAAGATGGAAAATAAAGAACAGAGACTTTTGGAAACAATGAAATCGGGGCTGTTCACACTTTAAAAGTTAAAGCTGTAATTCATTTGCCCTGTATATGCACATTACGATACTGTCTCATAGATTAAGGTAGATGGTGACAGGGACAGGAGCCGAATCGCTCACTCTTGTGTTCCCAAGAACTGAAATAAATGACCATTATCTGTTCTTCTTGCAGCTAATCTCCTGTGATCCTTCTCACTGAATAAAGTGGTGGTCCGTTGAGACAAATATCATGTGTTCGTGTAGTTGAAGCCTTCAGTCCGTAGTCATTGCCATCCATATCATTCATATCGAACCAATGTACGGACAGAGACTTTTTAAAGATAACAGGAACAGTGCGGTTAGAGATAGTGAGCCCAGCGGGACATTTGTTCTCAAGTGGCAAATTTATAGGAGGCAAGACAAGGGGGTGGCAGCCAAGTAAGGCTGCAAAACTCTGTGTGTTGGCCACTGTGTCCAGCTTAAAGGGGAAGGAGCAACATTAATCTTTGTATTTCCTAACTTAGCATATTCAGTGTTAAAGACAATATATTCTTTTAGCACTTTTAAAATATCTTTTAAAATTTAAATTGACTTGTTTTAGCACATCTAATTCCATTTAGTAGATCCTCAGGGGACGGTCAGCAGTACTGGTTAAAGATATTTAGTTACATATGACAGACTTCTACTAACCGAATCCAAGCAGTAGCTGGTAGCATTAATACAGACCAGCCGCTAGGTGAAGGTTTGAAACACCCTTGGGGTTGTTCAGATTGGTGTGCGTTAATCATGGGAGAGTAATGTGAATCACAAACTGTGGGTTCAGTTCTTGGTTGTTTGAAGGGAATCATCTCCAGATTTTTCCAGACAGGTAACGTGGTGGAGAATTTAGCGAGCTAGTCTTTTATGGCTAACCTTACAATGTGCGCTATTACTGTTGGGGTATATGGTACTGCGTCGTCAGGGGACCTCTTTCCCATGGAGGGATTACAGGACTGGCGTCTGCAATTCTGGCCTTGTGTGGACAACCCAGCAACAGTGTGGGCTGGCGAGAAACCAGCAGGCCATGGTAGAAAGAGGAGTATCAGAGTTGTGGGCTTCCTAATGGGTAACCTATAGCTAAGAAGGTACCCCTCACCTCTATTTAAGTGTTTTTTTTCTTGGTCAATGGATGATTTCTGCTATGAATCTCCACCCAGAGCTGTGACTGATTCCTCACAGTGTGCTTGTTTTACTCGGTATTTATAGAAGAAGTTTTGGGGGCTGAAGCATGCTCAGTGCAGATGGGATGCCCAGTGATATTTTCAGCAATCTTCCATTAAGTTTTGCGAAGTACTGTGTGTACAAATGATATATATTGTATCGAATCCTATCGTTTGCCCAAAGTAGGGGATTTTCATGGGGACAGTATGAACTTTGCCAAATTATGTTTTCCTTACTCCTTTATGTAAATATATAGGATACTCTAAAGAAACATTTACAATATTAATTCAAACTCTTGCAAAGTTTTTTTTCCCCTCACCTAATTCTCAGAAACAGTTGAACTGCCTATACCCAAAACCAAACGGAAAAAAAATCATAGCTGGTTAGAGTAAATCAGGAAAATTTAGCCTGAGTGGTTGTGTTTGGCAAAATATAAGCCACTGAAAACATGTTTTCATGGGAAAACATTAGACAGCCTGATTTATCAGGATCACTTACGATTTACCTGTTCGCTTAATCGGGTTACTTTGTAAATTGGTGTTGATTATGGTCAAATCACATTATAGTTTTATTTTGGATTTATAGGAAGCATCTGGAAATGCTGGAATTTATTCATACTTCATGACTTTTAACCATTTTATCTCATCCCTTACATTTTTGAGAATCTCATAGTAATCAGCCACTTTTATCTTTGCAGTAGAAGTAGGAAAACATCTCACAGAGGGAAAAGAACACATTGAGAGATTAAATCCTTACTAAGCTTTACTCGGGAATTGGATGCTGAATTCCCTCCTACACCTAAATCAACCTGAATTCACTGAAAAACTGAAGGCTTACAATAATCCCTAGGAAACGTCCAGCATTTTCTGTGACATTTAATTCTCTTCTAGCTGCTTTGCATGACAGGCAAGATCTGCTAGGTATTGCTAATTAGAAAACATTAAAGAAAATGGAGAATGATGAAAAAAGTGCCGTTTAGGGACAAAACTGTTATAGAGGACAAAGAATTTATTTTAACTGAGCTTCCGACGAGGAAGGAGAGCTGGAGGTGCTTTTACAAACATGATATCACTTAGAATTCAAACTCTCTATAAGCTATGGTCATGCAAACGTTTAAATGAGAATAGCCATTATATAGGACACAAGCAGTCTTCTGGATCTGAGTGCTTAAGTCTTTCTTAGTGTCTGTATCTATGTGTGTATCTGGAAGGCACAGGCAGTTAACTCTTACACAGCAGGACACAGGAGAAGGGCTCAGTCCAGCAAGACTCTGGGCACTCAGCCTCAGTCCAACAGCGTGCTGAAACAACTGCCGAAAGTCAAACGCCGGTGGGTCTAGTGTGACATGTTTATAGTCAGAAAGCACGCTTGACTCGTTTTGGGGGCTTGGATCTGAGGGATCAGCACTCCACAGGGCAGAGTCTGCGTTAATTGATACGCTTGTGTATTGTTCACTTTTTGATCCTAAATATTTTTACTTTTTTTTCCAATTATTTAGGTAGCCCATAGATATATGTCCAGTACTTACTTCTCTAATGAAGGGTTATTTTGGCTGCCCTGTAGCTAGTAAGAAGGCTGTATCCTTTGAAAACTGTCTGACAAGCGCCTATTTTTCTGATGTGTTTTATGTTCCGCCCAAATTTATCTATCTGGCTGATAAAGAGTCATGCAGTAATTTAGTTTGATGGTTATCTCCTGCTAATAAAAATCTTTTTCACTGTGTCTTTAGCTGGAGATGTGCACACAGAATCGTCAGCTTGCCAGAACTCTCCTGGATTTAAGCACAGAAACGCAGAGGCTGAGGAATGAAAATGAGCTGTCAGCAGCTTCCGAATCCAAAGCGCCCAACGTTGCCATGAGCCCAGAATAATAAACTGCGTTTCAGGACATAAACCCTGCAGATGAAATATACATTCCACGAACGATTCTGACAACAACGTTACGGATAAGCTGCACAAGCTTCTCGATCCAATTTGGTAGCAGAACGCACGGCATTGTTTGAAAATTGCAGAAATATTTTAGAGAGGGTGGAGGGGAAAATGCTGCTTTTATATTAGAGTTTGAAGCTTCACTTGCCTTTTGGGGAGATAGCTGGCTTTTCAAAAAGAAGGTGTCTAGAAATTGTATATGTGTATAGGAAGGGATCTTTGCCTTATTCTCCAATTATTCTTCAGGTATTTAGTTTTGTACAATTTTTAGTGCTGAATACTACCTTTAAAAATCCACGTGCATTTCACTTGGCTACCTGTCACTTCGGGAATTCATTAGTTTAAATGTTTTTTCCTGTAAAGTGAGAAATTTTAACTGTGCCTTCAAATTAATTCTTTATATGCCGTCCTTTTTAAAAACAAACTACATTTAGTAGCATTTTAATTTTCTCTCCCAGATTCAAATAGCTAACAGATCTGAGGATGATTCATAAATGCAGACATGTCTAGGCAATAAAAATCGGTGCATATAGAATGCATATGACTGTAAAATTTAACTTTTAGCAATAAAAAACCAATGTCTAAACACAGAGTAGAAGCTGACATTAACCCTTTTACTGCAGTCAGGGCTTTTTAAGAGGTTTGTAGAATGGACACATTTTATATTCATTTTGGTAAATGTGCCAAGGAAAAAAGCTTATGCTGATCCACAAGAATAAAATCTATTAGAAACTTCACATTCACCTCCAATTTTTTTTCTCAGGGAGGATGACAAGGACAGGCAGGCAGTTTGGCATTTAGAATTTGTACTTTTGAAACTTGTGGGTTTTTCTTGCAGATCTCTGGGCTTTTGCAGATGTTCAAGAAAACTGCATGCTGTATTCCAGTACTTGGAATACTTTGCACCTTACTCCTGACAGCCTGCCTTCTTTGGCAGCAGTGATATTCCCAGGCCGAACTGTACCCGCAACAGAGGAGTTTTCAGTGCAGGGAGCGGGGTGCAAAGATAAGCTTTGCGGGGTTAGAGCAAGCTGCCGAGGTGCCCGGAGGACATTCCTTCCAGCCTGCCCTGGAGCACTCCCTGAACCTCCTTTCCGCTCTGGCTTTGGGGGTTACGCTGAAAATCTTGTTATGGGGAAAAAAGGAAACAAATGTTATATATAATGTTATCTATAACACCAACGATTTATTGCTGAAGTGAAATCTTAAAGGTCAAATCCAAAAATCATTGTTAGTCCAGACCTAATCATTGCAGGAAAAATAAAAAAAGAAATTAACACTTCTATACAGAAAAAGCCTCACTAATAACAACAATACTGTTAATATTGCTATCAACACCCTTCCTAGTTCCCACCCGTTTTGCTGGTGTTACGCTCACCCTTGCACTGCCCCTCTGGGTCCTCAGGACGGGGGCTTCAGTCTGGTGAGGGGAGGGGTACAGCAACGTGACTGTCTTGTCCGGAGGAGTGCGGTGTTGATGGTTTCCTGTCGCTCATGCTAGGATCCTCTGGGTGTCATTTTTATATGTTTGCTAACATACTTACACCTTGCTCTTTTTTAACTGGTCTGTGAGTCCACGTAGCATCCAAGTTTGCTATATCATCGGATGCATTTTAAATATGTTAGTTACTTGTTCTTTGTTTTCTTCGTTACTCCTAAAACTGTTTTTATCCAGCTCCAGATCTCCGTTACTTTAACTGATCACTGGTGAGTTGTTTATAGCCATGAGGTCTCCAGTGCCCCATCTCATCTCACCCCGTACCTGTATGCTCTTCACAGCATCCTGGGTCCGCACTTCTCAAGGCCTCTGCTGTTGTACCAGGCCAGTATTTCTCTAGGCTACACGACTGTGTTAGAGTTATAAATATCTTATTCTATACAGAATTAACTGCTTGTTACTACTATCTGTGTAAAACTATGGTTGTACTATGCAAAGATAAGCAAAGTTAAACAAGTTAGCCATAGCCACCTGGTCAGAAGAAAACTAAGTAAAACTGAGAAAACCAGGTTTTCTCTTTTTTTTTTTTTTTTTTTTTTCCCGAGAAAATAAAGCTCCAGGTAGGTCAAGACAAGTTCAGATAGGGCAAGCTTGACAAGCCTCTGGTCTGAGGCCTTGAAAACTCAGTACAAACCTTATGGCCTGTTGCTAGCAATGGCAATACTGCATTGCTGGGCTGCAAGAGACCACGCTGTAGAGCTCTTGCTCATTACTTCACATTAGCAAGACTTCTGGCCTGGGAGCTGAAGGAAGCAGAGAAGCCAAATTAATTCACATTCTGCTACCATCGCACTTAGATACTTCCTCTTTAAACGACTGTGAGTGTTATCTCCCTTTGGCAACGGTAGGCCCAACCTCAGTTTTGATGGGAGTAGCTAACAAGCAATTTGCTTAAATGGGTACATATTCAAGGCCCAGTTTGTCTCTGACTGATGGCAATAGCAATCCGCCATTTACTTCAAAGAAAGCTAGACGGATGTTACTCAGTGACAGTAATATTGCCTCTCTTCGTCTATGCTGCAATTAAAATAGTAGAAGTATTGCACAGATCTCTGTAACTGCTTCAGTGTGTAATGCATGTCTTTTCTTTGTGAAAGATTTCACCTTAAAGTAAAGCTGAAGGCATATCAGTTTATCTTCCCTAATAAATAAATTTAAAAAAACCCACCAACCTTGCATTGGTCCTTACTTCAAATGAAAACTAGCATCCAATACAAAAGCAGAAATAAGATGTTCTGTTATATCTTTAAGAAATGTTTTCATTACCTTTTAGCGTCCAGATGGGTGAAACTCTAGAATGGCAGACTCTTTACAAGTGCAGATATCACGGTAATAAAAATGAGGAAGTTTGGATGCCAAAATTAATGAGATACAGAAACTCTAATATTATATTCTGTATGGCTGAAGATGTACGTGTTTTCAGCGAGGACAGGACTGCTGTAAGACTCCTTTTTTAGTTAAAAAATTCGAATGTGGCAGAGGATAACAGACTATTGGGTTTTTATTAGGCTATCTGAAACAACGCATTCCTCTTAGGCTAAGTTTTTAGTGGGATTTCTTTAATAGGTGCTGATGTCAACACTGCAGACTGTGGTGTCAACACAGTGTGCTTGGTTACATTCAGGATTAGTGCATTTGGGTGAGATCGTACTGCCCTCTGCTACCCATATGTGACATTTTCTGTAGACAGGCAAAGCTCTTAATGCTTAGATCTAACATCTTTAAAACTACAGTACAGAACTTTGCTAAAAACACTGTAGTGTTTACACATCTTTAATACTTCTACATCTTAAATACTGCGTGCGTATTAACAAAGGATGCTACGTAAAGAAGATTTTCTTTTCAAAATAAAAAATCATATGTTGTAAGCATGGGAGGGGGACTCATCAGCTTTGTGCACATTGTAAGTAGTTGCATTTAATGAGCAATGATTTTTGCTGCCATCTACTTTAAAGGGACTCGTGCATTTCTTGAAAGCAATCCAATTAGCCTGTAAAACAAACGTGGGTTACTCTTTTATTTTTATTGCTGGTTTTGCCCTTAGCATGAGTGATAATGCTGTGGTTTTCAGGATAATTAGTATTGCACACACAGTATCAAAGTAGTCTAGAAGTAACTAGCAACAAGTGCCTGAGCTTTCAAAATGTAATAACTAGATATTTGTAGCACTATTTTTTTTTTACCCTCCTGCGTTATACATTTGTCAGTTAACCTTACTGCTAGCTCTCTGTATTTCGGAATGCAAACACCAGTCCCTTTCTTTTAGAAATTCGTTCAAAATGGAAAGGGGAGAAACGCTGTGATGTGGCTTCCGTGCTGACTGCGGCACCATTGCTTCTCTAGCTCTTTCAGAGCTACTGAGTTGCAAAGTCACCCTCTTCCCTGAGAAATCAGTGTCTCCTGCTCTGAGACTCACTCTCTTTACATGGTTGCTCCAGTCCTGACAGTTCTGCCTTTCACGAACCGTTACTACTGACATGCCCAAAGTGACCATCCTCTATCTGAACAACACTCTTAATTCTTAAGAGTAGGAATTTTCTGCAGTATCTGTGCTGGTGGGCTAATTAGAATTTAGCGTTCCCCTGATGAAAGCTAGTTTCAGTCTGAACAACTTCTTGAATAGACTTAAAACTGCTTAGGGCATCTCAGCTCTGTCTGGCCTCTGCTGGCCATCACGTTGCCATAGCCCTGCCAGCAGAGACATCTAGCGGGGACAGCTCCGACAAGGGTTGCTTCCTGCCTAGCTCAAAACCTTCCCGAATGACATAAGTTAAATGAAGCGAAGCATTCTCTGAAAGCTCGGTTGTGCCTGGATCAGGGGTTTTGCTGGCATTGCTAGGTGTGATTTTTCCACGCTTATAGTCAACATAGCTGTGCTAGTAAAAAGTTGTGGTAGAGACATGGCCAGATTCCCTCAAACCCTTGTACATAGCCTTGGCAAAACAAGCCTTAAACTTTTTTAGAGCCAAGACAACTATACCCTTCCCAATTAATAGTCCAGTCTTTGTTCTCTCAGTGAACCAGCGTTGCTCATGCGGGGTTGGCTTACCTCTCCAGTCACTGCTCCATGTCCCACTTGAAATAATTTCATGGAGCGCATATCTACACTACTGACTGTCTACATGCATCCTGTGCTTTTGAAAACTAAATCAAATCCTGTGCACATACTTCTTCTAGCATGTGAAAAACCTCGGTTGCCTTTGTCCGCAGTACACGCTTGTACTCGTATACTGTGCTGGATTTACTGGCAGTACATTGCTGGTTTCCTACCCCTGTATGTAGAACGGGTGCTGAAGTATTGGGTTCCCGGTCATGACTTAACAATCCTTATACAGAAATTATGTTAGCATATGACTTGTTTTTGCCCAGGATGATGCTTAATTTTGTCCATGGTATAGTACCTGAATACATTAGAAAACATTTTTGTGTCTGCACTTGGTGTGTTTGTGATGTGTTGCCAATCTTTAGAGAGAAAAAGACACTAAAAGAACTTTGGAGCATTGTTGAGATATGCGTAGGTGTTGGATGTGGCGGCAAAAAAGAAGAAACACAGAGACAGATGTGAAAATTTTGATGGATACTGTGATCAGGATGGATGGATACTGTGAACCCATAGATAATGGGTTCAAATCCTTTTGCAGAGATGAGATAAAGACCAGTAGCTGCAGAACTTTCCATGAAAAAATTAGATAGAGATGAATAAAAGACATTTGCCCCAACCACATTTAGTGCCACAGGACCACCTCCTAGTGCTCCTTCTCTTACTAGTCTCTTGTTCATTTGAATGGGAAACCTTACCATACATTAGTAAGCCAAGTTCAGCCAACAAGGCAACTGCACAGATAATTCACTGACACTTTCAGCACTTGCATAAATTTGGTGATCACCGGAGAAGCAAGGCAGTCAGCTTCTCAAATTTGTTTGAATGCAGGTTCCAAATGGCATGCGATTATGCAGTCTGCTGAAATCCACACCGGTGTTTTTACATGAAGTGAACAACAAACAGTGATAAAATCCCTTAACTGACTTACACAACTGAAAGATATTCATAAAAGTAATGCAAGCCCAGGACGAAGGAAAGCAAGGGAAGTAGCAGGGTTTACATTATGTCAGTCCTATTTTCAAGAACAGCTGCTAAAGCATGTTGTTCATGGACAGCGAAACTTCATGGGCTTTTTCACACTGATATTTAACAAGGTTTTCAGTGCTAATCTTGTTCAGTTCTATAAACACCTGGTTTGAGGGAAGAGGTAATTCACAAATAGTGTATTGAACCTCATTAATCAGATTATATAAATTGGGAGACTTGATTTATTCACTACATAAAAGAAAAACTTACATGCAATTCTCTGTACTTTCAGATTGGAAATGCGAGGATATGTGTTAGTTCCTTGCTATTTTTTTAATATTTAAATAAAACCTTCTGGCAAAGCCACAGCAGCTTCTCTTGTTTTTTTCTTTCTGCTTTTCACAGTTAAGGAGACAGCAATGTGCGCTTAACAAAAACACAGAGTTTTATTAGGCTTAGACATATGTGCAAAAGACAGCTTGAAGAACAATGCTTTCAAGGTATGCTAATCATCAGCAAGAAGTAAATATGTTATTGGCACAACAACCAAGAGCAGATAAGGCCTTCAGGAGATGCTTAGGCTTTGAGACATGCTGCAGTGCAGCTCCGCATAAAGGGTATCTCACAGCCTCCAAGGGAGCTGCTGCATCTACTTGTCACGGCCCAGCACCACTCTCGGTCAGTGAGGCTGAATGACGTAGCTCTCGGACGTCTCGTTCTGAAGTTCACTTGCTTAGCACAAGTAAGCTCCAGCGTGTGATACCAGCAGCTCAACTGTGCCCAGACAATACATCTCACAGAACGGGCTTTGGCTGTAGCCACCATAGACGATGAGGTCCAAACCCCACTGCTTGTCAAGAGCTGCCTGATACCACCCCACCTTGGAAGTCACTGCTCTTCCACAGCTGCTGATGCATCTTCAGCATGTGAAAGCTCCGGATCTCAGTTCAGACCTGGGTTAGAAGAAAACAGAAAAATCCAAATTCTAGCTGGAGTTTTGACTAAACCCATAGTAAGCAAATATGTAAGCCGCTGTTCCAATAGATTTGAGGGGTCAGCATCCTCTGAGAGTGGGAGCGGTGACAGGCAGCCGGGGTGGTGGGAACCGAATGAAGCCTGGGAACAGTGTTCTCTTCACGCTGAACAATGTGTCTATCCCTGGTATAACTCTGAGTTAAACAGCTCTCACCCTAAAAAAGGAAAGATATCTTCATTTACTGCTTAGTTGTTGTGTACATTTATAAGTTTGGACTACGACAACACCTTGAGAAATAAGGACGTAACTAAATATTCAGGTTCTTCAATCAGAGAATATACTTGATTTTTTTTTTTTTGCTATATTTGAAAAAGTTTTTGAATTGCATACTAGTCTAAGTTGCTCTATTATGGTAAACAGATGTCAAATCTTCCTGTAAAAAAAATTATTATAAGTACATTTTAGGGGTGGGTAGCTGTTGTCCTTGATGTGTATATAGCACCGACCTCATTTAGGCTGACAATCTGTGAGTGGAGCTATATACAATTAAACCATGAACCACCCCCCTAGGATAAGGACTCTGCAGTGGAGCACTTCAGCCCTCCATGGGCAAGATCTACCCCATCAGCCCTGAAGCTGCATGTGATAAGGTTTGCTTGTGTGAGCCAGTGCTGCATGACTGGACTGTTGGGCTTTTTCCATTAATCACTAACATATGGATATACAGAAAATAATTTCAGCTCCATCCGTCAGTCTGCTAGAAATGTTTTCATACTGCGGCATATAACGCATAGAGTGAATAATAACTTTTTGCCCTCCGTGCTTAGTTAAAAAAGAAAACAAAAAATGACATAAATCCACACTTACATGATATCCCATGTACAATGCCATCTTTCAGCTATACCAATTTTGCATTTTATTCCCTTCCATTTAGCCTTAAAAATGAAAAACTGACTGACTCTCTGGTTTAATAGGATCTTCATTGCTAGAGGGCAGGATGTGACAGTACTGAGATATGGCAACTCCAAAACACTGCAGATCTACCGCAAGTTTGCTGAGGGAAAATCACTTTGTTGTCAGTCGTGCAGTATAGAGGACAGTTTGGCACAGTGAATAGGAACTATTAAGAACTGAGCAATTTTGAGGCTAGGAACCCTTGCATGTAGGAAGCATTTGGTACTTATCTTACCCCATACTTATCTTTTTTGCATCATTCTTCAAAACCATACAGATTCAGCAGAAAATTACTTTGAAATTAAAGCATGAGTAAAGAAAAGCCGCACACGAGGATAAATAAGAAACAAGTGACAGCAATATATTAAGGCTCTTGCTTATTAAGATAGATTTCGGCAAATGTCTTGGAAGGGTCTAGCTGTTTGTCTAGACTTTCTAGGACAGGTCATTCAAGGGCACATGCAGTTCGTCATCAGAACCGGGCTCTGCACAGCGCAGCTCTGAACCAGACGTGTAACGAGAGGACTGCGTGCTGCTCTGGATTAAAGCCCCTTTATCGACCCTCAGTACAGTTGTGCCGCTTTATGTCAACTCTTACATGCATTCCAATCCCAAACAAGAATGCTTGCATCAGAAATTAGGAGAAAACTGCAATATTATTCTATTACATCACTATATATAGCACTGTGGTTGTATCAGTCTCCAAGGAAAAAAATCTTTCAAGAACATTTTCTAGTGTAAGATGAAGCCTGTTGACTTTCCCACTGGCAAAATTACATTTGCTTGTGGCTTTTTATTCCTGGCATGTGTTTTTGGAGACGGGTCTCCAAATCTGGCAGAGCCAAACAGCTGCAGCCTGTGGTGGCCATTTTGTAACAGCTTGCTGCTTTTCTCTCTTTCCGTGGACAAATACCGAAACTGTGTCTTTTTTTCCTTGTAGCTGACATAATGGTGTATCCTCCCAAGAATAATAAAAGAAGACTGGAAACACAATAGTTGGCCTTTTATCTAAATATTTTGTAAATATCACTTGAGTATTTTAGGATTAATGGCCTATTTGCATTTTTCAGTCAGACACATTGTCTGGTTCTTTGTCTTTCCACTTTCTTCTGCTTCTGTGTTTACTGGTGTCAATGTTCCTTATATATAAAGAAGTATTATCAACCCAGCAACTGATGGATCTTTATTACTGTTATCCCAGGCTGACCCAGTTAGTTAAGGTGATTAGCAGATTCCATGCATTTCATGAACTATGAACATGTATTTAAGCCCTTAAAATAAAATTCTCAATTGTCTTTTAAGAGCACTGTATTTTTTTAAAACCATGCATGCTAACAAATTAGCAGTCAATAGTTTGGAAAAATTATTATTTTGTCCGGTCTAAGCAGCAAGTTCTAAAGTCACAGCCGAGCACAGGGCAAACATTATGGTTTCATGGACTTCTGAGGAGAAAGGATGGGTGAAAAGGCAGGGATGTAGAAGGAAACAGCTTCTTTGCAAGGATTAATGGAAACATAACTTGTTCAATAACTTCATGCAGCTATACACTGCAACCAAAATAGCACTTTTGGACGATACAAGTGCTCCTCAGAGAATCATTTAAGAGTTCCTAGATTGCTATATAGCATTTACAAATCAAGAGGATGAAATGCTTGCCAGATACCGAAGGCATTTGATCACAAGAAGTACAAATGAAGGCACAGGCAAGGAGAAAAGATAGACAGCTCAGGGAAAAATACTGGGAGAAATGATAAAACAAATCGTTTAGGAAACTTCACCTAACAGAGTGACAGTCTAGTTCATCATTGTTATTCAGGCAAAAACAACTTATGCAACAAGGCTGTTAGAAGTGAGCAACAGACTAACTGGAAAATAAGATCATGGAAAATTAAATAAAGTTTGGAAAAGTAAGGGGGAGACCTAAACAACTATGAAGGCAGAGTCACATAGGGAGCTTTTTCTATACTCAGAACTGTCTAAGTTCTGAGCTTTGAATGTATGCTGGGAGCTAAAAATAAGCAAACATTTTCTTGACATATATCTTGTTCCTTTTTGATGATTTTTGATGTGCCAGGAAGACTGAATGTGATATTTCCTTCTTCTTTTAAGAGGAACAGAAAAGGACTGCCCATATGCGCTTACCTATCAATCATTTAAGAGTATGAAATACAACAATTCTAGCATATTCGGGGGGGAGATCTTGGTATACATGCTGATGTAGAGCTCCAAACATATTTAAACACTAGCTTATGTATATTGATGTGGAATCTTTCAATAAATGCAGATGTGGCACTCCAGAGGATTGTGCATGCCAATTTTTGGATGTCACAGCTGCCTGCAGTTAAATAATTGCACATTGAAATAAATACATTAGTGTCTGCATATATTTGTAGCACCTGAATACAACACAAGGCAGCCAGATATATCCACTAAGTATGAAAGGTTGCTTGATGAAAACAGATGTCCCACTGTTTGGCTCCAGAAGTCTGGGTACATTATGCAACAGGGTTGTGTGTGAGATTTTTGACTGTGAACTTTATCACTATAGAGAGGTCGGGTTCTGGCATTCTTGGCACGAGTGGGAGAAGGGTGGCATGAGGTGGACTGCCAAGCTGGCTGCCAGGTACCAGTTTCAGACGAGAACTTCAGCTGGGGTACAGCTCCATGGAAAGCAATGGAGTCTGGAGATTTGTGCTGGCTGAGGATCCTGCCCACATAATCCTCTCTGGTAAGTGTTCCTATGCAGGTGAATTATTTTCAACACATCATTTGTAAAAAATACAAAGTGAAATGATGCATTTAATTTCTACCAAAAAAATCTTTGGTCTAGATTCAAAAAAATGAAAACCAGTGGTGATCTTTCATTCAATAGTTCTCTATATCAGCGCTCACAAAACATATGAGCAATCAGCAGAACCTATACTCCCAGCTTCTACACCCCAAAAGAGAGACAAGAGCAGAGAAGAAGGGTGAGGCCAGCTGGAAACAAATGTGTCTGAACCTGCCATCCTTTGTCTTTCACAACTATCTAGGAAGGGGGACTTGGCACTTGAAGACAGACAAGGGCATTTCTGGGTGGAGCCTAGGCTGGAAAACATCCATAGTTCACAAAATACCTGAAATTGGTTCTTTCTGTTGCTAAAAAACCCTGTCATTACACACTGTAACTGATAAGTTCCATGCTTGCGTTTTCATAATGCAAGACAGAAACTCAAAAAACACCATGAACGATAATTTCAGGCATTGATTTGCCAAGGCAAAACTTAGAATAATCAAATCATTTAGACTGGAAGGGACCTTGGGAGGCCTCTAGCCCAACCTCCTGCTCCGAGCAGGGTCAGCACTGAATCCAGACCCGGTTGCTCAGGACTTTGTCCAGTTGGGTCTTGAGAATCTCCAAGGAAGAAGATAGCACAGCTCCCTGGGTAGCTTGTTCCAGCACTGACTGTCTTCCTAATGATTTTTTTCCTTACGACAAGTCAAAAATCTCCTCTATTTCAATGTATGACCACTGTCTCCCTTCCTCCTACCAGACACCTCTTCAAAAAGACTCTTTCTTCTCAGTAACCTTGAGTGGTGGAAGGCTGCTAACAGGTTATCCCTAAGCCTTCCTCTCTATCATCTTCTCTATTTCTTCATTCTTAACACTTTTGGAGCTGAGAATTGCACTACAGTGTAGTGGTTTTCAAAGTCATTCTCTCAATTTTCAGAATGTGAACAAGCTCTGTAAACAGGTAGGATCTTTCTTTTTTTTCCTGGCTGTTAGCAATTGGAGTAACCATATAATACGGCTGGAGCTCAGCGAAACATAACACTCTGCTCTGCAACAAAAAAAGCTTCACACAGCTAGTTCTTGCAAGAGAGATTCCCACTAAGTTAGTGCCACCAGATTCCACATCAGCACAAAATCAGAAGGCATTGGAGAGTGCTTAAGATTTTTCTGTATATGCATGCACAAAACTGTACTAAATATGAATTTGGGCTGATCCAAGACCACATGGTAATGAATTTTCACTGAACAGAGTGATACCAGGGATAGACGGTATTGGCTGCTGATATGAAGAAAATCACTCCAAACCTTTTTTAAGTTTATGGAAATAATTGACATCAACAATTCCAGTAACTGCCTGCTGAGAATATGGTTTAGGTAGCCACACAGTAAGAAGACAGAATAGTCCCTCTTGGAGGGCTTCGTGGGAAAGGGAAGAGCTAGAATAGAAGATAATATGAGAAAAAAAAAAAGAAAAAGAACACGAAGACATATAATACAGAGACTGAGAAGACACACGTAAAGCTTAGAGACATTTAATTGTATTACTTCTCATATTATTTGATCTTTAGCATAACTTGTATAATTTTAGCTCTGGATATTTTCTTTCACTGTGTATCAAAATAGCGTAGGATGATTTAAAAAGAAAATACCTCCAAGAGTTATCGTGATTTTTTCAGTACATTAGTATTGAGATGTCTGTTGTACTAGACACGAATGCAGAAGAAAATAGTCCCTATCTCAAAGAGATTAGAAACCAATGACACGAAGGTACAGATAAGTTAAACCCAGACAGAATCCCGTGGAATGAAGCCCTAACAGATAAAAACAATAGGGGACAGATGGAAAGAAATTTGGTTCTCCTACAGAAGCCCAGGACAAAGCTGCGAAAATCACTGCTGGTTTCCTGTGTGTGTTTTGACAAAATGTGCAAAGTTGCAAGGACAAGTATTTTATTCTGGCCAGCAGCAGGGAAACCCACAGGGTGAAGAGAACCGTTTGTCACGCATAAATTGTGAGATGTTTTTGCATCTAAACTTTTAATTAAAGTTGCTGCTTTTACTCTACTGCTGGTGGAAGCCATAAGGGTGACGTATTAGCTCTCCTGCAAACAGTATGGGTGCTAACTGTTAGAGATTATGAACCAGCATTAAATCTGGAAGAAACCTGGTTTATGATCTTACACAGGGATCCATGTAAATGATCCAATTTTTTTAACACAGCTATCACAGTTCTCAGAAATACCAAGCATATGAAGCCATTAAGGCCTGCAGTTACCCATATACTTATGTACAGATTAGGGCTCTAAATTACAGTGATAGTATTAGCACAGGCCCTGGTTAGCTCTACAGTTAGCTTTGTGCTGGCAGATGCCTCCTCATGCGATTTCACAGAGGCTTGGCAGGGGAAGAGAATGTCACCACAAGAGAGGAGCCAGGGCTTGTTCCTCTACTGCCTTACGCTGCCTTGCGGATCTCAAGGGGCTCTTCAAACTAAGCGTTTGACAGGGTGGGCAGGGGTAGGGTGGCCAAAGGAGGCAAATACGTGTAAACTGTGCCATCTGCTGCTGCCAGAAGCCTCAGAGGGTGGAAGAAGTGCAAGAAGGTGCTCAGTGAAGGTGAGATGGGGTGGAACGGGGCAGAGTGGAGACAGCTGGATGACACTGATGGAAGCAATGAATGTGCTAAAGTTGAGCATTGAGATGTTATGGTTCAAAAGCAGCTCTTTTGAGCTGGTTCCCCAGCATTTGTGAATTATCATTGCATTCATTGGGCTATTATTCCATACATTTGTGCAAGCATACAGAGTGGAAGCCAAAGAGGTAAGTGGTCTTGTCAGAGGTTACATAAAAAAATCAGCACGGGAGATGGGAAGAGACTTACTCTTGAGTGGAAGTCTATTGATTTTTTAGCTGCTGGGCACATTTGGCTGCTGAAAGATTCCTAGGGCTCAAATGAGATACAAGAATGAATAATTCACAGCAGACCTCAAGGATGAGAAATTTTTGGCTACGCCTTTTGCTTCTCCGATCATTTCTTTTCTCAATTATTTTAGTGGAAGATGATGAAAAGTGATACAGAGATAAAAAACTAATGGGATTTTTTCTTCAGCAGTGGAAGCATGGATTGTGAAGGTGCTTAGAAAAATAGCTTATGATCATACCCTAAAATATGAAGGATGTCAATGCAGTGCCTAAACATGCGCATCTCAGCCTACTTGGGTACCTGACCTGGTCTCCAGCTGGCACTCTAGAGGGAAGCAGCCCTCCCGTGGTTCCTCTGCCATATCTTGTAGCTTCATGTGGAAGTCTTTGTTTCCCTGGCTTATCTGGAGCAGCATTAGACATCTGAATCAGTCTGGAACAGTCTGGTGCAACGATGTGGGTTTTGCTTAGCTATTAGATTTTGAAAAGATACCAAATGAGTAGATTTATGTTTGGCTTTTGCAGTGTAAGAACTCAGTTCTGCTAGACGTCCAGCATCTTCCATTTCTATTAAAGTTAACCAGGAGTAGAGGTACCTCCAGAGCCAACAATCCTTCGTCCTTTATCATCTCAGAAAAGTGTGTTTAGGCAAATAAAGCTTAATTCAAAGACTGGTTCTCTGCTTTAGTGCAGGCTGTTTCAAGTCCATAAACAGCTGGGTTTGGTATTGCTATGTAGTTAGTTCCCTTTTTTATTTATGTCTACACCTTCTGTGCTTTGGGATTTGTTTATGCGAACTCTCTGGACTGCACTGTGAGAACTTTCCGAAGTTGTTCTGAAGTTTCATGAACAATAGTGTGTGCAAAATTCAAATTACTAGAAAATACACTTTCTTTTTTCATTCATCTATCATGTTTGTGGGTGAGACCTATCTTGGAAATGTATTGATGCAGCTGGTCTGCTTGGGAAAAAGAAAAGACCCAAGTATTGAAAAGAGTTAGGGATGATCTCATCTTGAAAAAAAGACGCTTTATTTCTCTAGAAACTATTAATCTCTGTTTTAACACAATCTCTTTCCCTGCGGCCTAATATATTTGGGGAGCTGTATCTCTGGAGGAACTGAGAGTGGAAATTGGAAATCTTCCTCTTTTCTCTTGGATTTGAATTATGCCTAAAGAATTATGCAGAAACTGGAAATGGTTGGCTTGCTGCAGCAGTTCAGTGACTCAGAGCTAATAATTAGAGGTCCTCCTCTGACTCTCTAGAGGACAAAATCCACACCACGGAAATCAGTGGTACTTTTGGGAGGCCAACAGCTGAGAAAGACTGTCTCATTCACGTTGCCAGGAGAACTCTTTAGCGAAAGAGAAGCAATTTTGGCCTAGTGGTTTAATGGTAAACTGACATTGAAGTTGTGTTATGGATGGGCATTTTTGATCCCTTTAACAGGTCCTAAATACTGTTATAAGAAAGGCAGCTCTCAAAAAATAAGTTCTGTAGAATAGGGCAAGATTTTTAAAACTTTGGAATCTCCAGAAGTCAGCGGAAACATGTGATTTCATCTGAATTTGGATCAGGACCTTACTGTGTTGTGATTATGTTCTTAAAAACCTTGCCTCTGAGTTACATGGTATGACTCTGGAAGAGGATAGGATGAGAAAGACAAAAGGAGCCATTCTGATACCAGCTGTTGGCCTTCCTGGTGCCTTCCTATACTCAGTGCTTGGAAGCCTCCACAAGACCTGCTCCACGCTGGTTTGGGGGTCTCCACCCACCCACAGCTGAGCATCACTCCATTCTGCGGGGCATATTACCACAAAAAGCTTTTTCAACTTCTGCTACTAGAAAGGAGAAAATACGCAATAATCTTCCAACTCATACTGTGGCAGAGAAGGTCATTCACTTCTGCTGATGAGAATGTAATTTGTACTTAATTATGTCATGATCCTAGTCTTATTTAATTAACTTAGATTATTTCATGTATTGAAGGTGTTCTGAAAATGGAAATTACAATGGGTCCAACCTACAATGAAATGCCTTTTGCCATGAACTGAATATCACCTAGTAAGAAACACAACTGCCATTTTTTTTTAAACTCTCGTTACTTGTGTAAACTATGCACTTCTTTGATTTTTTTTGCTCCCATCACGTGTATTTAGGGATAGACATAAGTATTCTATGAAAATCCATTGATCCCTTCAGTAAATGCTCTGTTATATTAGCTGGTTATTGAAAACGCCTGTGGGCTTGAATTCCTTCTGCTAGGTTTTTCTATATTAAGTATCTGTCATTATATATCTAAACATATAAGAAAGTTAAAATTGGTAGTTTTTATCATTTTGGAAGCATTATGGTTTAGAGTGAAAACATTATGCAGTGGAGTGAGACTGATAATTTGAGATGTACAAAACCATAACTGACGTGTAATTGGTAACACGTACGTATAAATAGGTATATGTGCGTCCTGACATTGAACTTCTGCTGTAGGTCTTCCACAGAGACAACTTCTGAAACACAGCTTGTGGTAACAGGCAGGTCCCCTCAGAACTGGAGGGATGCTGGCTGTGCTGCCCTGTGAGGTTACAGCCATCCCATCACTGCAGTCCTGTTTCCGGTCTTGAATGCCAGTATGAAGGTCTGTCAGCTGTTTAACCAACATTTGGTCCAAATACTGAATTTCCATCTGTAGAGCTAAGAGAGATCATTTCAGCATTGCTATGGGAACTGATTTACTGGATCAGTGCCATGCATCCTTAAGGTCTTTGAGACTATTGAACAGTGGTGAATTAATGAGCACATACAATTAATTTGTGTAGTCTTAATTTCTAGAATGGATAATCCTCCTAAATTTTGAAAGTTCTGCTTCATTCTGTCAGAGCAGTAGATTTGTGTGAAATATGTGCCTGGATCTCACCTGAAATCAGGCAGAGTTTGGAATTCAGTCATGACTTTGGCGGCTGCTATCTCTGCATTTATGCATTTTTGGCATAGTGGTAGTTTTTAAACTCTTCTAGACTCCTGTTCCTGAAAATTGCTGCAACTAAGAACCTGTCATATCTTCCCTATTGCAAAGGATCAGTGTGAAGAAGCAGATATGAGCTATTGGATATGAGCTATTGATATGAGGCATACGTACAGCCTCCCAGTGCAGGAGGACCTTAGTAAGTACCTCTGTGAACCATATAATCTCATAATTGCATGAAAGTTCTTGCCTTGAGGCCAAAGGCTGTCAGAAGCCAGTAAGAAAGAGAGGAAACATGCTTAAAACTCCAAGGGCATCAGCACAGACTCTGTCAGTGCTAACTTCTTATGAAGGTGCGAAATTTGATTCTCGGATCCCCAAAATATTGTGCTCTAATAAGCACCACACATTTAGGATGCTGAACGCACTAAATATGTGAAATGGGGTCATTCTGGACAGCGAGAGGAGTGGGATGGAGAGAAGAGGAGAAGGGAAAGCTTGTGTGAGTTACAAAACTTTTTGGTTCAACTTGTATTGCAAATCAGAAGAAGAAGGTCAAACCGGCTCTGAGCCAATGGTCCATCAGAAAGTCTGCTTGTATAACGGCTCCCAGGAAAGACTTCAGCTTCAGATCAGTTCTGAGTCCAAAGCTGATTATAATAAAGGAGAAATTGCATTCTTCTAACTGACCGGCCTTATCAAGTTCCATATAGTCTCACAGCGGACGACCTGCCCTATAACTTGATAGGCAAGACTGTTGACAGGCCTGGGACCAGAGGGCTATAGTATTATTTTCACTTCAGCAGAGCTATAAAATTAGCTCTAAATTTATAGCGATGGTAAAATACTTCTGTCTTTTTCATGTTAGTTATTAACTAAGAATATTTTTCACCGGAGATTTATTTTGCTAAAAAGCTCTGAAATTACTTGCATCAGTGAACCATATTATAGGTAAAGCTCCATATAAATTATCTGATAGAGAATTCAAAAATAACAAGACAGCAAAGCCTGGAGAAATCACTTAGATGTTTTTTTTTTCCCTCTTTGATTGGATTTGTGACCCCTCAGGTGACTTAGTTGATTTTCTAGGAAATATTAGTTTACTACCAAGCAAAACACACCCTCAACCTAAACCAAAGCATGCCTGAAAGTTTAACACACAAAACGTTAGCATGACAGACTGAACTTTTCATTATTTTGCACTTTTCAGAGGTCTCTTTTAGCTAATATCAAACACTACCAGGCAGAAGAAAATACATTAAAGAGGAAATATTAAATGTCCCCTGAGAGACTATTGGTAGACGTGCCATATATTTGACTGGTGACTGTTAATAGAGTTCTACACCAACATTCTGAAGCTCTTCTATTACATATCTCAGAGTTAAGAACAGTCTGGAAGTTAGAGCACAGGGCTGAGCTGCGAGATTATTCATTAATCTCTTTGACCTTCCAAGACTGCCTCAATTTCCCTGTCTCCCAGCTAGGTTAATAACTACTTGCTTGCCATGGCTGATGTGAGGTTTAATTAATAACTCAGATTTATCTTAGGTTGACAATTCCTTTCTTTGTCTGTTACAGGCTCAAGCTCACAACTCCTGTAGTAGAATGCCTGAGAAGAGAGGCTGCAGCATCAGGAAGGAAAAGTCCCCTGTTTCTGCAGGCACAGGGACCTTGCTGTGGTCTCCAGTTCAAAAAGGGCTTGGAGAGGCCATGAGCAGAGAATTCAGCTTACGGTTGATAAAAGTCCTCTGTGCAGAAAGCGAGAAAACGGAGGAGCATTGCCTGACAGCTGTCGTGGTAGGGGAGCTCCCTCTAAGAGCAAGTATCTACCTCTCTGGCAAATAGATGCTTTTCTTTTTGTGAAATCTCAGTGAAGAATATTACAAAATATCATCACTAGAAGCATGCATGTATGCAAAATATACCATAAAGGCCTATACAAAATGTTCAAAAGAAAGGAGAAAGGTAAAAGTTATCGTTTCAAATATGGACAGGTAATCAGCAGTTTCTCTGAGTCTGTGCAGAGGAAATGTTGTTTGCAAGTGCAATGGTACTTGTGCAGTTCTTTGTGACCCACGGACATGCGCTTCTTTGCTTTATCAAGGGGCTCCACCTGAAAATTTGCCCCTGAAAGCAATACTCTCATACAATAAAAAACAATAATTGCAAATCTTTTTAAAAAATAGAAAGTGACAATGGGTTTCTGAGATGTGATGCCTAGTTTTAAGGACAGAACTACACAGGAGACTGTAACCATGGCCAGAATCCAAGCACTTCATTATGTTGTGCCATTTCCTAAATAGGAGGCAATTAAAATGCAGCAGCTTGTGCTGTTCCACTGCGGTGTAGCCATTAAGCTTAAGTTTGCACGTTAGGGTCTTATTTGGCAAACAGAATATTTGAAGTAGTTGTGCAAAAAGATTCCACAAGACCGGAAAAGCCTCTGAATGACCAATGTAACACTCTGGAAAATCCTCGTATGTTAAACTTACGAGGTCTGGCGGGTTTATGAAGTTTTTGCATCATTAAATACCATAAGCCGTACTTATACCAAAAGCGCATTATCGGTATTAGAATACTAGTATGATAACAAAGCATTCATAGTGTGGCCACCAGTGAAGCTGTCCCCAAAACCTGAAGAAAATGATAAGAAAGGAATTTTGCTACAAAGTCTGGTTTTGCAACCAGGTTTTTTAGTAGCACAACAGCTTTAGCCGGGGACCACAGCTCTCTACACCCTTGACTGAAGAAAACCTTATCAGTCGAAATGTGCAGGCTCAGTGAATGTGGAATCAGTAGTTTCCTAATAGAGTCTCTATCTCCAGACTTATGTTGGAGAGATTGACAGGAAAAAAGAGAACTCATACCCAGAATAATCTATGGCTCTAGTGAAAGCACTGCAGAACAGTGGGAGCGATGCAAGACAGGAAAGCAGGAGCTCTGCTAAGCTTACTTGCATGAGATGACCTTAAGGTTATGGAAAATCCTAGCCGAAAAGAAGGAACGAGAAGCATAGTGCAAAAACTTTTATCAGCGCGGAATCTGGGAGAACTAGAGAACAGGTGTGGTTTGAACGGAATAAGGTATGGGAAAGCTGGAAAAGGACCAAGAAGACCAACCTCATGAAAGGAGCCTTGCAAAGGAAAGTTCCCAAGAATGCTCAAGACAGGAGAAGAAGTCCCAGCAAGGATGTGCACAGAGGTTCTTTAAACAGATCCTACACCTCTTTCGCTGGCCAAAACACTTTGGAATTGTTTACTTTTTCTAGTCAAGCAGCATCCTGTGAGCTCCTAATACAGATGAGCGTCATTATCTCTGCTCTCTTCTTGACCTACCCAATCCTATTTTTTGCAGAGGCTTATGGCTTACTTTCTTCATTTGTTGCGTGAAGAGTTAAATTAGAGATGAAAGGATGTGGGGAGTAGAGCTCTGGGCAGTGTGGGATACCTTGCAGAATCAATGAGCATGAGACAACTGCTACAAGCTGTCCCATTTCCTGCAGAAAATGGCAGACAGACAGGCTCTACATGCGAGAGGTCTAAACCTGCAGCTGGCTCTTACTCAGTCTTAGGAGGACTTCAAAATACATTGATCTATAAGATGATCAATAGATCAATTGTTTCATGTAACCACAAGAAAGAGATCAGTCAGAACTGTGACATACAGCTTTTAAGGCTCTTTATCTTATTTGACTTTGAACATTCAAAACTTTATAGTCCTGAGACCATTCTGCAACCAGGCCAGTTGCTCTTTAGGTTTATGATTGTCTTCATTAGATGAGAATGGGAGCTTTCCAGATAATCTGATATATAATTTATTGCACTCATATGGTCAAGTGAAAAGCATTAATTTTTACAACTTGCTCATTATTTTAAATGCTTTCTCTATTTCTTCCTAGAGCTCCTCTGCCAAATGTATAGAAACCCTTGCAGATAATGTTTTGTTTATAGGCTATATCTGCATCCATTACAAAAATAGAAAAATAAGAAACTGCACGGGCCTTACAACTGCACAAAGAAGAACTCATGCATACATATATCCATCTACATACATAAAATTCCGAATAATAAGAGGGAAGAATTGTAAAGATATTAAAAGTATTTAAAAGCAGAAATTTTCTTAATTTTCAACACTTCCAAAGCCTTGTGGTATTTTTTAAAAATGCCTACCCACTCCTTTGCTCCATCCAAAGGTAGGTGTTCAGGATCAGCAAGGTGAAGGAGGAGGAGTCTATCCCCTCTTGCATTAATCTAAACAGAAAAAATGTATGACATGCAGGCTTTGTAAAGTTAAGCTTTAGATCGTTGATGTTTGTTCAAGGGCCACTGCTGTATTCGGCACAGGGGATTATGTAGCACGTGGCAGTAGCTGTCTTTCTCCCAGTACAATACAATCAGGAGATACCCGTGGTGATATTTAGTTAGCTATTAAATTCAATTTAATTTTCATAGTGCTGCATATTTGTGAGTTGGCTGTGCCCAGGGACAGGAAATAAATTGTGAGAGTCAGGCAGGATTTAACAGCTCAGCAGGAGAAGCTAGAATAGTTTGTACCTGGGAAGGTATTGGATGGCGTCTTGTCTGCCCTTCCCAGTGCCAAAGCAATGAACAGTCTCCTGAATTGTGCAGCCGTCTTCTCATCCTCTTGGGCAGTGAGAATTCACAGCTGTTCAGATAAATGACTTTGGGAAAATACAAAGTCAGAAACTTAATTTCAGACATCTCAAGTGTAAACACTGAGATTTGTGGCTTAGGAAACAAGTGGCAAGAGACTATTCAGCATGCAGAGAGCAACACGGGAAAGCTATAGGATGAAATCGTGGTGTTTGGTGTAGATCGCAGAACATCTCTCCAATTTCAGCAGGACACAATTTCAGCCCAGGACAGAGAGTGAAGAAGGTGGGCACGGTAAGCATGGAGCAGCAGGCAGAGCCTGAGCAGTGACAAGTGGGTAGGAGGAAAACCGTGTCACTGTCTGCTGTGCACAGAGCAGCTGTATCCTCTGTAGCTGGATATGTAGCATCCTGTCATATTTCTATTTCTAAATTAATTCAATTAAATGGGCGTGATGTTGTACAAATTGGTGTATAGCTCTGTTTCTGTTTCTGTTCCCAGTCCAAGTAAAACATGTTATTACATTTCAGGGAAGGCTTTGACTCTAAGAACCTCTAGAAGGCGTAATTGTAATGATTTCTAGCTACTATACCCCTGCTTTCTGTGTCGTCATGCTTAAAAGCAGTGCCATATGGGCACGTGCAGAGGTGCATAAGCACAGTCCAGGATTCTTCCATCAGTGCTTCCATGAGAAACCTGTGGCTATTTGGGGACCATGAAGGATGTGACAAGTGCAACAGGCACCTGTCACGGTGAATCCGTCTCTGCTAAGGAAGCCTCCTAAATCTCAGGGGCTCTGTTTAGAAATGACGACATTTTGAGGAGTTCAAAATGTCTGCCCCCACGGTAAGAGTGAGATCTTGTCCTCACAAGGACAAAATTGTCTTTAAAAGGCAAATTTTGTCACTTTCCTATGATTAATCAGTACTAGCTCATGTTAGACAAAACTCCAGCACTCAGCCCAAGGGAAAGGAGATGATTTTTGACTTTCCTGTTTCTGAAGTTAAGAACTCCTGTCTTCAGAAAACTATTTATTGAAGATTTCCCTCGGTTACAGAGCTCAAACCAGCAATCCATACTATGTGGAGTTTGACTAAGCTTAATAATTGCTACATTAGGAGTATCAGGTTTTAAGACATTTTGAGAAGTCCATCTGTTTCTGAAGTCTGCAAGCCAAACTTAAGGAAGTTCACATAGTCTCATACATTGTCTTAAGCATCTCTAGCGCCCAAGTGGCTCAGTACAGCCATTACAGAATCTCCAGTGACTTAGCAGACAGCTGCCTATTGAACAATTTCCCTAAATTGCTTGTAAGTTTGGCCAAACTGCCAAAGGCTTTGGATTTCAAAAGAAGTCATTCATATTAGCACACTTAGCTAAGCCCAGGAGAGACTGGAAATTCTGCATGTCATCAAGCTTACACAAAAATCCTCCAAAAATCACTAAGGTGTTTGCTACAGTTCTCATATTTCAGGGGTGTAAATACAAATCCATTTGTCTTTGGAAACAGCAATGCAAAACTGTTTACCACCCAGCTTAGAAAATATCTTCTAATCCCTTAGCCTTCAAAGACTTGGAGGAAGCTTTGTTCAACTGGAATTAAGATTGTAAATGTTGTGTAAAGGAAAATTATGCATAGCGGAAAAATAATCATAGTAAAAAAGGAAGGTTAAAAAATCTCATATATACTTACATCATCCTACTCCAACTCATCTAATATGTGTCTGTCAAAACTGTCTTTCTCAACTGTCAGTCTAAACATATCACTCATCTCCATGGATATTAACTTCCTCTGCATACTCTGTTATATTCAACTTTTTTCCTTTCACCAATGAGAGTAGTTTTCCGCTGTCTTATACCTCCTTTTCTCCAGATATCCTTTGTCAGTAATGATATGCTTGCTAGTCTTGCTCTTTAATTCCCTTGCTGCCATCACTCCTTTTTGTCCATTTTGATGGGAAAAAACCTCAGAAATCCAGCTCACAGAGTTGTTGTTAGTGCTTTATTTAGTCTTTCACAATGCCAAACAAAAAAGCATTATGAATATCAAGGGAAATGTTTTTATATCTATGCTCAGAGATATGTCTGTATCTAAACAGAACAAACCTTTCTCCCCCAAAAAATCCTCTTAAATAAAGCTCAGTTTCTGAATTTTCCAGTGCATCTTGCCTTTATTTGGACATAAACCACTTGGGGAAGAAACTGTTATTAGGATACAGATCAGAGAGTGTTATTGATGGGGCATAGAATAATAATAGGAAAGTGTAGAAATTATGTTATGGTACTTTAAAAAAAGCTTTGGCCCTATCCAAAGAATGCTTTTTATTCTACATGTGCTAGCTATTCGCTTTCGATAGTAGAGTAGGAAAATCTGTCTGAAAATGAATAGTGAGATCAGAATATTTTTGCTTACCAAACAGCCATAAACTAATGCAGAATGGAATACTTTACAACTACATCATTCTATACCCATATATGTGAAATATTCTAGTTACATATTTTTAACTAAATTGTGAATGTACCTGGAAATCATATCAATTGTCCTAGAAGAAAAGGAGCTAGATATCAAATACGACTGAAACCCTGCCTTCTTCTCCTCATGATTAAAAATATCAACAACACCATTTTGCTAGGAAAATTGCTGGTTATGGCTGGGAGTATTATGAAGTGCTGTTTCATTTGCAGTATACGATAGGAACACAGTAACTTCAGTGTTTTAGCTCCCCATTTGCTGCAATTTATGGCGTCTCTGGCAATCCAACATCCTCTGGGTTAAGTGGTTCAGCTGCATTAATAAACTCTTCCTTCACTTTATCCAAACAGTGCAGTGAAATTTACTTCCCAAAGCACATCAGGTGTGATGAAGATGCACCTGCTGTTTGTAATGACCTTATTTAAACAAATAAAACAAATCCCAGAAAAAAAATGTTTTACATGTTTAGCCTTTTGTCATATAAAAAAGCACCTCAACAATAAAAAGAGATAGCCAAGGTGTAAGGCTAGCCTGCACACTTCAGCAATGCTTTTGTCTCCATAGGTTTGAACTGTTATAAAGCAATGACCAACTGTTGTTTTGATGACAGACATCTTTACAGTCTTGGCTAATAGATCTTAAAACTGTCTCCTTTCCACAAATCCCCAAACTGAAACGCACACATAAGTGTGGTTTGCACTAGAGGAGACAGAAACCCTGTAAGATAAATTCAAGAATGAGGTTTTTTACATGCGCTATTTGGCTCAATTTTTTTTTTTTTCTTTATGCTTCTGTAGATATCTTAATTGTGGCTGTGTGTTCCTGCTAAGCTCTACTTTTGAGGAGACAAATAGCTCAAGATGTCAGAGGTCACCCTACTGGCAAGACAACCTTGCTGCCCCATTTGTTTCCCTCCCTAACTCCCATGAGGAGCCGTCGGTCTTGTTCCATCCTGTTTCTCTGAGATCACGTTCTTGGTGCTCTCCCCTCACACCACAATGTAAAGAGGGACGTCAAAGAGGAGAGAACAGCTTCTTCCCTCCACCTCCTCAGTTGGTTGTGTGAGCTATGGAAGCTGCTGGGTACCAAGCCAGCAGGTGCACAAACATCAGGGTCCTATTGGAGATGGTGGCCAGAAGGTTTTTCCTCCTAAATTTCCTCTGAGTGGAGGTGCTGCCTCTGATGGCTCCCTCCCTCTCAGGACACACTGACTACTAGCTTCCAGCCCTGTGCCAGTGCCACAGGCACACCTGTGCCAGGCAGCAATGGGCAAGCTCTGTGTGTCCTGCTTATCCCTATCTTTTTCACGGACACATGGATGGTATATAAATAGAGAAGTCTGGGACGGATTTGTGGCCTACAGATAGCTCTTAGGAAACGCGATGTTTTACCAGAAGCCATGAAAGTCTGTCTGTCTGGCAAACAAAAAACTGTGTGAGGACACCCAATTTTGTCGGAGCAAACTTTGCCCGTCAGAGTTTTGGTCTGCTCTGGCAGGGTTTCCAGGGAGATGTCAGCTTCAGTTCTGGTCCTCTTAACCTTTTCTCCCAGTCCTTTTACTATGAATCACTTTGAAGCCCTTTTACTGTGATGCCAGACAACACCTGCAAGGAAGAAGGGATTTCTCCTTGTGTCTGTAAGAGCTGTGTTACCCCATCATACCGGCAGCGATGCCACATTGATACTGCCACAGTAACCGTGCTGACCAACTCTCTGCACAGCTGACACCCCACAAGAGATCACTCAAACAGGATCATAGACATACACAGTGTCTTATTATGCCCAGGCATCCTGTGAAAGATATACAACACTCAGTTGGGATTCATCTTGCCTTAGGTCAGCTGTTTGTAAGTCAAGTAGGATTGAGTGAAGAGAGATAGTTACTTCCACTGGGTGATTCACCCTACTCTGGAGCAGGTGCCCAGTGTGGGGGAAATGAATCACCTTGAGGGGTTTGTCCTTCTCCATGGTTTACAGAGGGACCGACTAACAGCTAGCTTTGACTAGGGCTTAACCTTTCGACAGTAAAAGTTGGGTGAGAGGAGCCCCATGCCCATCATCCACATAGCCCACCCTCCTGAGCATGAGGTCTGGGACTGGTGTGTTACTTTCAGCCCCATGCAGCATGGAGCAGGGCACAGCATTGCACCTCCAGGTACAGCTTGCTTCTCCCTTTTGCTGGTGGACGTTTGTTTCATGGAGCAGTATTCAAACTCAGGTAAAATGAATAGAAAACCCTCCCTGGCTAGCAGAACACATTGAAAAAAATGAAAGCATATATCTCAGAGCACTCAGTCGTGAAAGATGATTTATTTCTTTGTAGGGTTGAAACCTCATTTGTTCATTTGTTTTACTTTGTGCTTATCGTTATTGGGAGTCACACTGAGAAGAAAAGGCAGGGTAAGAGAACTGCCTGGCAGCAAGGAGCAAAGTGTTCATTCAGTGACTCTTGCTGATTACAATCTACTGGATGACTTCTGCATGCTTCGCTTATAATTAGCTTCCATATATTTTCTCGGGATTAGTGACTTGTCAGCATTTTTGGGAGCTGGTACGAGGAATTCAAAATAATAACAGCATTTATCTTCTGTATGGACACATTGCAGTTAGGCCGATAAAGATAAGTGAGGAGTTGCAACAATTTTTTCTTAGTTTGGGACTGAAGGGTGGGAGGAGAGTTTCTGTATTTAAAATTAGGTATAATTATAAGAATAATTTTGTCTAATAATATTTATCATATTAGAAGACACAAGATCAATAGCTTTCTCACAAATTCGCAGCAGAAAAACAGCTTTCTATTCTGCTGGCCTTTTTCTCTTTGCAGTGCCATCCACAGTGGTAAAGAAAACTCACCTAGCAGATGCAGTTATACCATTATTTTTGTTCAGAATAATGTTTTAAAGTAATCTGGGATCTCTTCTGGCATCACTGAGGTGCAGTTACCTAGTCCCCTCTGGGTAAAACAGAGAAGTCTTGTAAGGTCAGCTAGCATTGAAGAGTAAGAGCACAGGGCTAGAAGTGACCAGAATCAGAAGACCTTAAGAAAAATGAAGAAGTGGTCACTATAGCTGGCCCAGGAAAGCAGGAGATAATTTGTCCCTGCAGGCTGAATGCCACCCCAAATTTTTCTAAGAGTGAAATGGGAGCTCTAGGGATTAGTTTATGCCCAGTCTGGCTCCTCTGGAAGTTAATGGCAATATTTGCAATGACTCGAATTGGGGTAGGAGCAGGTGAGTGGTCAGGACCTCCACAGCTGACCGGAGCTTTCCACAATACAGGATGGAGTAACCCTGTATTAACCAGAACATGTGCACAGTCTGGCTGCAGGACCACACCACTTCACTGAGCTGGAGCACCCAGGGGAACATCTACCCAAGGACGGACCTAGCCCAGTCTTACAGTCTGAGGGCTCTGGCACTGTCATAGCCTAGGCTGAGACAGTGTGGGTCGATTTACCCAAGGGACGGAAAAGAGATAACAGCCTTGCTCCCAGACTGCCATGTCACAGAGGTAGAGAGGCTTTGCCATAGTGAATCCTGCCCTATATTGGATGCACTTGGTGAAGAGAGCTCGTCTTGGAGGGCAGGAATATGCAGCAGCCGACTGGAAAACGCAGCCCCGCGTGGTCCAAGAAGCGTTGCTGCAGAGCAGCCTTCCCCGAGCCCCCCGGCCCTGCCATGGCTCTGCCCAGCTCCCCAAAGCAGCGGCACACAGGCCCCCCTGGCCCAGTCTGAGCTTTCTGAGAAAACTCCTTGTCCCCGCTATAAACTCAGCTGCTGGAGCTTTGACACAATGAGGAGGAATTTGAGACGTGGTCCAGGGAAGCACTTCAGGAGCTGCTCAAGTTCACTCCAGTTCAAGACCAAATTTACACTCGTGCTCTCAGCAGGCTCTAAAGGACTCTTAAATCTCACAGAGAGAGGCTTTACCAAAAGGCAGATGAATTCAAATTAGAAGCAAGGCGCCCTTCTACCCCCAACCAAACCGTAAATAATGACAGTGATCCTGAGTAACTGCTGTTGCAAAGCCTGAGGGAAGTAATAGGCTTTCCCTGTGTGAAACTTGCAGCTCGTTATGGGATGCTTTTCTGTAAGTTAAAGTACCAGGCTCAGTGCAATGCAGGGTGAAATTGCATTCAAGGGGTCAGACTGGAAAATCTAATACTGCCATAACCTTAGTCACCCAGCCTTAACATCCCTGAAGTTTTATTATTGCAGCTAGACTTACAACTGGCATATGCGTAAATGACCGTTTTTCTGTATAAAATCACTTATACGGATTTTGAGTGTGTTTTCCTATGAGAGCGTGGGGACAAGGCTTACCAAAGACCGCAAGGTTGTGTGCTGAACCCCTGGATATGATGTGTAAATGTATATGAATGCTGAGTGGTATCACGCTTCTTGAGCAGTGCTTTTGGACCAGATCCTCTTCTGGTGTAAATCAGGGTGCTTTCTTTGAAGATATGGTGCTTTAGCCCAGCTGAGGGATGGGGACATTGAAGCAAAAACTTTGGGAAATGCTGATTTCCCAAAGGGCGAGATTTCTGTTTGCTGATAAGAGATAGCAGCATTTGGCCTGCAACTGGAAAACACTATGGGAAGATTTTTGTAAATAGCTGTATTAAACCTGCCTCTGTTTCTTGATTGAAATTATTGCCATCAGCTTCCGACCTTCTCAACCGATCATCACCTGAAATTGTCGGGGCAGACAGGGAGACTTCCAGGTAAGAACTAAAGCTGACTGAATCTGCATATATAAGGGATTGGGGACACAAACAAATAAAACAAAATAGCTTCAAATCTAAGTTGCATGCTAACCTTTTATTGTTTTTAACCTTTCTAAAACCTTTAAAAATACACTAACACTTCCACATAACGCTTATGTAAGTAGTTTCTCCTTTCAGAAGGGATTTTAATGCATGGAGGGTTTGGGGAGGGGTTGTTTTTTATTGGCAAACGACTGCAATTCAAATGTTTACTGAGGAAATGCGAAGGGAAAATACTGCTACCCAGTACTTGTTGAAAACCCTGCTAAATACCAGGTTACTTGAAAATAAACCTGACTGTGCCTTCCAAACAATGTAAGTAGGTCTAATATATCACCAGGTCTTGTTTATTGGTATTGTGGCAGCACCTAGAGGCTCTTGACAGTGATGTGTCCCTGCTGCATCAAGCCTTGTCTGCAGATGTCCAGCCCCGAGGGTGCTGCCAGCCCCTCCTGTCCCTGCCCCCGACCTAGCCCCAGCCCCGGCCCCATCTCAGCCCGGTCCGGGGCCACCAGTCGCTGTCGCAGCGGTGCCGGCTCCAGCCCCACCACGGTCCAGCCCTGCCTGGCCGCATTTTCTGTCCAACAGCAAGTACAGAAAGCTCACCGGCTCCATTGCTTTTGACTTTTAACACACACGACATGATCCAATTCACTATTGGAGGCAGCGTATGTAAACCCGAGCTCTTCCACTTAATAGCAGCTCTGATGCTCTTACCAGTTCTCTGAGTGATGCCAAAGCAATTTCAGTGTCTAAGTGCAGTTTATGTTGTCCATCTTTCTCTGGGCAATGTCTACAACAAGAAAGTTTGGTGTACATCAGCTATTAAACGTGTCAAATTTGGGCAAAAAATCTCTAAGCTGTGTTTGAACAAACTCCATTTTTCTAACTTTAAATTCAGCACAGAGGGGTACAGCTTTATTACGGTGAGCTTAGCTTTGCACAGTGATTTGGATGGACTGGGAGGTAATTCCTGAGAGCTCACAAAGAGCTGGGAGCAACCAGCGCTGCACTAAAATTGTCAACAAGAAACAGTGCCAGTATCCGTAACCTTGTCTCCCTCCTGCCCTGCACTCCTGGGAGGCGATTGCCCGTGGTGTATGGGGAGGATCGTCAAACAGACACTGCCTTTGTTAACTAACATCAGGTCTGATCCTTGATTTAAATAACAGCAGAACTAGAGCTACTTATAAGAAGTACAAAGTATTCATATGGCGCATAAATAATAAAGGGATTTATAGCATTTTCACTTTAGCTGCTACTAGTAAGAAAATAAAGGCAAACTTGCCTAAAATACAAAAGAGAAATGTAATCTCCAGCTAACCATAGTGATATATGATGGGAAAATACAATCCATCTGTGCTTTCTCTGACAATGCTTTCCACCATTTGTTTTAGAGAAAGACATAAAATTCTCCTAATACATCTGGATAGTTATGAAATACTTTGGCTACTGTAACAGTGAGAGAAGGCATTTCTCCCTGACTTCTGTCATCGATGCTTCTTGAAACATGAAGATTGTCTCCTGAAATCATTATCCTATCTAGACAGCTGCAGATTCCCTATTTAGTCAGGGATAGGATGTGCTCAAACCTAGAATAGCTGCACCGGGTAATAGAATTACTCTAGGTTTTCCTAGAGTGGGAGCAAGATGATCCTGGGGTACCTAATTTTTTTGCGAATGCAATGTGATTTCTCTGAACATCTTGAATTTTTGGATATAATATAGGATCGACACTGTACGATTTCCTTTTTAACCACTTTAGATTAATTGCCTCTAGCTTCATCGGTAGACTGTCTCCCTTGTTCGCGTTTTACGTAAAAGGGTAAAATGTTGTGGCCTTTTCCAGTGTAGCCATGGCAATACTCCTCTTACACTTCTCACTTACATGTAAAGATAAACCTAGGAACAGCCTCTGAGTGTGGCTGTGATATCCTATCCGATTAGTGGCAAGGGACTGTACAGCTGGCCTGCTTGGCCCCATTTCAAGTCCAAAGGGTGGAGACACGACAAGTGGTGAGGGGAATTTCCCAGCGAAAATGCCAGCGGGATCCCATTGCTCTTGCAATTTCTAGCTTGGGCCTGGACATGTCATAGGGCAGTGTCCCGACTGTCCTCCGGCTGGTTGGTCCGGCTGGGGAGCCGTGCAGTGAGCATCAGCTGAGAAGCTCATTTGGTCCGAATTTGTTTGCCCTGTTAGAAGCATTTCAGAAATTGCAACAGGAGGGAGGCTATTTAAACAAATCTATCTGTTTTCTGTCCTGTCTGTGATTACTCCATGCATTAGCTACAGCCTTCCCTGTAATTAGGTCCAGCATGTGGACAGTCTCCCGTCTGTGGGACTCTGTGAGTCATATAAAGGAGAGAAACCCTCGTAAAAGTGTTTTAAAAAGCTGTATCCTTAGACAGGAGAACTCAGAAGCTGACTTAAAGACGAAAATTCTCCCAATAGCTTTGAAAAAAGAGAAAACCATTGAAAGTGCAGATTTGGGATGACATTGTCGTGTTTAACAGGCATTTTTGCCTCCTGAAGAATTTGAGGAGGAATCCTTGCAGGTTTAACCTCAGTTTGTCCCTTAACTTATGCACATAATTAGTGCCTTTTAGCCAAACAATATGTATACACAGTCTAGATTGTTTTAATTGTTATTCTAACAAAGAGCTTTAACCTGAACTTACTATTTCAAAATAGGAGAGGTAATTAAAGGTAAGAACAAAACTTCTTCAAGCAATGATCAAAGACAATCCTTTGTGTTTAATACTGCTTAGTGTGGTCTGGCTTGCACTGGCAATTTCATTTTCATCGGGAACATCCAGGCTTGCATAAGAATAAAGGTTAATTTTAAAAATGTTTGGATTAAGTCAAGCATATACAACTACTGCATAATTCAGAAGGACAGTTCTTCTAAGTGACGAGGAATGTTCATCTTGATTTATAACATGGAAAATGACGCTGACCATCTTGCAAAAGGAACTTCCGCGTGGCTAACCTGTTTGAATGGCACTCCTACCCTAAACCAGGCAAAAACACAAGGCAGGTCTGGAAAGATTTGTTCAGCCAAAGAAGAACACACAGATTTAATGCAGCCTGTCGAGCACCGAGTAAGAAGCTTCAGCATTTTGTCTGCCTGTTCTCGCTCATTTTGTCATGGGTCGCATTTCTTAGGCAGCAACAGACTGGCAGAGGACCGGACCTGGCCTCACCGGGTGGGGTATACTTGATGCAGTCAAGAGTGGCAGAACTGGTCTTCAAAGGAATGGCAAAAAGGTCTTCAAAGTCTCCTTGTAGATAAGAAATTACCCAGTGAGAAAAAAGCAAAAATCTAAGTAAAGTTAAAATACCATAAGCGTGACATTTTATCAGGGTGTCAAGGCCTGTTCCCAAACCCAAGCTTGCACGTAAAGAAGAAAGGGGAGTAAGAAATGGGTGTTTACCATTTTCCAGGGACATTAAGCAGCTACTGCTTATATGATAGAAGAGTGGTTCTGCGTGTGGGGAGCAAAGATCAGGAGGAAGATACTGCTCCGTCTGTTTTGCTTTGCTGACAGTGAGCTAATTCTGCCAGAACAAATAACATATATTTCATTTAGTGTCTTCATTCCTTCTTTACTGTTTTCATTCAATGAGTAGACAGCTGAAATACTGCCAATGAAAGAAAACAGATTTTATGATTAATAGTCCTACACCATGAAAAATGAGATTAGAGGAATGCCTAAACTAATTTCAGGTTATTGCATTACAATCTTCATCTCAAACTGATTCTCAGTAGCTTTATTCCAGGTTTATGGACAGAAATTTAAAGCTAGTACATTTTATCATCTGTATCATCCAGTCCCCTTTTTTACTGAAGCTTTACAATGTTCTCCTTAATTTCCAGAAGAATGAATTTCACCTTTTATAACATTCAAAGACAATTATGCTGTCTTTATGATGAATGATGTCACCCTGATCCCAGCAATAAAAGAGAATGTACTAATGCCAATAAATATATTAAGAGTATCAATCATTCTCCTGTTTTTTTTTATTTTGTTGTTCAGTAGAAACAGCATGCAACCTTGAGCTTTTAATTGGTTAACACTTCCATAAACACCATAATGGCTCTTTAAATCTTTCTTTTGTCATGAGAGTGGGGAAAACACCATGAATAAATAATTAAATACAGCAGCAGAGCTCAGCACTGATCGATGGGTCATTCATGAGGTGAACTTGGTCTAAAGATTTATTCAAACTCTACAAAACAGTTGATTTTTTTTTGTGCTGGAACTAGCTGTATAGTACAGTACATTTTCACATGCCCTTCCAATTAGAGAAGTGTTCTCCAGCGAACACTGCAACATTATAATTGGACTGTGGTGTAAAACATGGACCACATTCCACTGAAATCAGTGGATGGGGCTCTTCTTTGACATGACAATTAAATCAGAAGTATTAACAGAGTATTATTTGAATCAGAAGATTAAATCAAAAGTAGCTCCCCAGCAGCTGCAAGAAAGATGTCACTGGGATAGGAGGGTCAGCTTCTGCAGTGCAGCTGCTCTTGCTGCCTTCCCCAGAAGCAACGATGGTTTCTTTGCTCTCACATTAGAAATATATCCTTGAGTTTTAGTCACATGTGCCTTGCATATAGTATATGATAAGTGGAAAGTTCCCCCACTAGCTGTGTTTTGAAGCTGAACAGCTTTTTTGTGTGGGATTTAATTTGATATCTAGCTATGTCACGTTTAAGTGACATTACTGATTTGAATAGAGCTTTAACTGAGCTTGGAATATGACCCCTTCTCTATTCCCAGAGAATAAAACAGTTAAATACAGAGTATGAGTAAAAAAGAGCTTTTTTTCCTTCTTTATCTGAGCACTGATTTTTGCAAAATGGCTGGAAAATGAGGTGGAGAACACCTTTAAAAAACAAATGACACTAGTGTGACATGCACGGCATTGCAACCTATTTCTTTTCAAATATAAGCAGCTGCTGCCATCTTGTGTTGCAAAGAAAATACTAGTGTCAGGACCAGCTGGATTTCCCCTTCTGTTACTGGACGCAGGCTGTCAAGCGCTGCCGTGAGGGCCCTGGGCTCTCCGGACCAAACCAGAATACCTCCACGTGTCCACAGTCCATCCTTGCGAGAGCCCCAGTCTCCTTGGGGGCCAGGGGGACCCAGAACACTTGCACTGAGTCCAGGGTGCTAATGGGCTCCACTTTGTAAATCTTTTGAAGCATTAATAAATGATATGCATTTAATATCCTTGTGAGTTTTTCCCTCTGTTAATTCCTCCTTTAGTGTCTTCTAGCTTTAGAAATGAGTATCTATTTGACAGTTTACCTTTTGAAACATGATTTAGCTGCTACAACTGGATCTCAGTGAGAAGACGATGGAAGTACGAAATAGTAACTAAAGGGCAACGTAAGGGAATCAGATCTCCTTCATCTGAATCTCAGCTGCATATTGTCTGGGCGGTTTTGTGCGAGTTGTTCAATTTTCCTGTGCCCTTTTACTAACCCTAGCCACGTCTCAGGTGGCAAATCTCACTGACTTAAAAATCTTTACTGGACAGCTTGCGCTGTTAAGCTCCTTTTGGTTTAAGGAGGGAGGCTGTGCACTTTGCTCTCGCTCAGATGGGACATCTGCCCTTTGGGCCAGCAGCGCCAGCACTAGTCTATCTGCCTGTAGTTGGCTCAGCTATGCAAACCAGTGCTGTCATTTGAAGTGCTTGCCTTGCCAACCCTCCTCTCATAGCATCACACGGCCTTTGGCATGTACGTCCCCTTGTGCCCAGCAGCCAAAACCGATGAGCTTCCACGGGCGCGAGGACTGCTCATGCAGCACAGTCTTGCCACGCAACAGCAGGGTGATGTGATAGTTCTCCCTTTCTTGCCAGTGGTACGCTTTTGGCTGCTCCCGTTCCACTCTTGCTTTGGAAGTTTCTTTTGGGCAGGCATCTTGATTCCCTGCAGCTCTGCAAAGTGCCCGGCAAACTGCTAACTGTGATGACAAGGTGTACAATTCGAGAGCATAATTAACATGTGTAATAGGGCTAACTAACTTAAATATAGCCGAAGAAGTATTGAATTATCTTTTAGCAGTAGGAGAGCACTCATTAGTCAAAAGCTCCTTTGCTCATCTCCTCCAAGTGTGGGAAAATGGTGATAAATAACTGAAATCAAGAGTGACTTTTTAATGGAAATCACTGTATCCATAGCTAGTGATCTTTCTTTACATGGTCTTTCTTTAGATAAGGCAACAGAGTGCTAATCAGCAGCACTTATTTACTTTCAAAACCTAACAAAACACCGCAGATATCCACAAAATAAGTGTTTTTTTTGCCTAATAACTGGACTCTGAAACAAGCTCGCAATTGCTATGCGTAATCACCTTTATAATTATCCATTGCAAGCTCAGACGTCGCATCTACAAGCTGTAGATTTTGCAGTCTGCAAAGGAGTTCTTGGCAGTTTTTATGATAACAGTGATAAAGAAGGAAAAACATTTTGTTTTTCTTTCCTGAGAAGCAAAACAACACCCACAATATTGGAAAACAACCAGAGATCACAGACAGCTACAAACAGGGTACAGAACATTCTTGTCCATGACTCCTGGTGCAGAGGAATAAGTTGTGAAGAGACAAGAATAAGGAAGGGAAGTCTTGCAAAGCACAGAAGAAGGGCTATGGATTATAGTTAACTGCTCCTGCCTTTCCTAACAGAAACCTGCTTCTGCAAATAAAGAAAGGAAATGAATAGGAAAGCCCAACGAATGAGCATACACTGACTCCGCATACTTATATGACACTTAGGAGCGTGTGAAAAGCTTCAGGCAGGATGCGTTACTTTGAGGTAAAGCCAGATTAAAAAAACAAACACTGGAAAGGAGGCATAAGATAACATTTTTTTTCTGAAGGGAAATAAGGTTATGGATAGGTTCTGTATGAATTATCACTTGATTTCTTGCAGCAGCTGAAGGGTGGGTCACATATATTGGTATCCGAAGAGAAGCATGTGGGAGGTAAGCCTAGCTCTCTTCTCACACTCTCTGCTTTAGTATGAAACATAATTCACCTGCAGCATGTACAGTTTTTCCAGTCAGAGTATACAGGTGAATTAACTGTATGTGGGCATCCTGTGTGCACAGTGCTGGTCCAGATAAATGTGAGAAAGGAGAACTGACCAATGAAGACCACCTGATAGTTGATGGGGTTCCCCATAACCATCAGTCACCACCCTTGGGTTCTAGGTGCTGCTATCCCTTCCCAGATCACTGTCGCTGTTGGAACAAGCTGTTGTTGACCTCCTGGAGCCAGAGAGTATGGCAGTTGTGAGTTTATGTCAATTTAGCTAATCTAGCTATGAGTACATATATGAGGCAGATTGGATCCCCCTTTGGAAACTGGTGAAAGAACATCTCTCTCGCCATGGGCTATGAGGGATGTAGGTCCTTGCTCCAAAGGACTAGACCATTAAGCATTAAGCATTAAAAAGGACCAGTTTCTTAAAGTGCAAGTTGGGGAGCCTGTGTTAGAATGGATTCTGTTAGTGTTCTTTACTGCCAAACTGCTGTGTGAGCTTACAAATTCCATAGTCCTGGGTTTCTTCAGTTTTGTTTCCCCTGTTTTCTAGAGTACGAAGTTATACAGTATTACCCACATCATAATTTAACTTAGACTACTTCCTTTAGTCATTATTTCTGCGGTTAGTTTATGACTGGACTTGAACCTGCCCACCTCTTTTCAGAGACCTCCAGTCTGTGTCCTGCTCTTTGTTCCTCTACAAGATCTCAGCAAACTAATCCCCAAAAGATCCTCATGTCTCCAGCTTATCCACGCAAGTATTGAGTCTCATGACTACTATAGCTGACTCTGCTGATGCTTTGTGAATGTCCATGGGAAGATATGGTCTGCGTTGAGACTTAGTGACTGAATGACTGAATGACTGCAGTGCACTCTGAGCTGGGCCTTGGGCTGGGAGAATCACAAATATAAAACATGCGTATCAAACATAACATCCCTAATTCTTTCTGTTTCCTGGTCCTGGTCCTTCAGTGTATGCTCTCCAGCTGGTTCATTTTGCAGAAGCTGCAGTAACCTTTGACTTGAATTGTGAGTATTGGCTTGTCAAAAGTGATCTTTTCTACTGGGTCAAGCTGGGATTTCGCCAGGTCGAAAGGATAATATAGTATTTTTCTATGCTGATTATACTATTTAATGTATACCTTACATCTGTCTGTGCACACTCTCAGGACATTCGTTCCCGGACAGCAGATCCATCCACGATGTACCAACCTGTGTTAAGATCAGGTTGTAGTTCGACAGTGCTTTAAGCCAGCACCGCTACTAAAAGCACTCATATTGTTCCATCTTATCTCCCCTCATTCACATCTATCTCCACATTTTCTCCTGCCCTGTGCTAACGCAAGCACTGATGCAGCCCTTCAATGAATCAGGCCAGGGAACCGACTGGGTTTGAAAGTAACCTAAACAATAAAGGGGGGGAAAAAATATTTTTCAGGCGGATCATCTCCCCCAGCTAGTCCACTGTGAGGCTGCAGAGGTGATATTTGCCAGTATTAAGGAGGAGGTAGTTGTAACGGTAGGAAAGAGCAGCTAAGGTTCAAGAGGAAAGGGCAGGGACAAGGCTGTGCATGGCTTTGTCATTGAACCACAGCCTCAGGCGATATAGCTGCGTTCAGCACTGGCTTCTTCATGCTGCCTTTCGCTGGCTGTTATTGGGGACACACCTCCCTCATGCCCACAGGTGACCTCCCTAGGCAGTGACAGCTTTTGCACCCTTTTCTCCAACTGCCAGGTCTCGTCTCCCAGGACCTCGGGACTGCTGGGGCTGCTTTGTGTGGTCCTCCTGAGGCACCGGGCAGCAGCACTATTCCACAGCGAAACAGGGCATTAGGAGAGGCGTGTCCCTTCTCTCCTCGAAGTCTTTATAGAGGAGGTAATTTGAAAAATAAGTGCAAGATGAAGACAGGTTTTATTCCTATTCTAACCAACTTAATCACCCCTGGGGCTCACTTCTGCAGAGATACTTTGAAATCTTTTTTTTTTTAATGAATGAAGAAGCCTCAGTTCCCTGAAAAGAGAGGAAAAAAATAGCTGGACCAGTGAAGCAAAGTGTGGACAAATGTCTTGCAAGCTTCCTCAGACAAAGCACCCTTCCCACAGCATTGTGCATAGCCTGAGGCTATGCCAGACTGCTGGGCGGTGAGGGCTGGAGCAGGAGGAGGGCCCATCAGTCGCTGGGCTCTGCCTTGCACATGAAGCTGGCACCAAGCTGGCACCGAGGTAGACGTCTTCAGAGAAGGGTGGCCTTCTTAATTTGCAATTAACAAAACTTTAAATTTTAACACTTAATAAAAAAGTTTTCAAACCAGAAATTGAATTTTAGTCCTAAATCTTCACGTTTATAGCTTCTGTCCTCCCCAAGCCACTTTGAAGGAATAGTCCCTGGATGATAAAGAAAGCGAAGGGTTTCAAGAGCCAACGGTCCACCTAATGCATAGGAACTTTATTCTGGAACTGAGCTCGCCTCTACACGTATAACTTGGTTTGTAACTTAGAGTAAGTCTTCTGAGGCTTTGCGAAGGTCAGACTAACTCTAAAGAGACAGTATTTGTGCAGTACATTTTCAGATTACAAAGTGGCTGCTGCCCATCAGTGTTTTTTAATTCAGCAAAGGCTGGAAATTCCAGGACTCTTCACCAGTAATATAGACGTGACCCCTGGAAAGCAACAGCATGATCTCTTCCACATCATTACTTTTTATTGCATTCGCTGCTATATCTCTGCAAAACAGGGAGACAAAATACCCACAGAGCTATTTTCACTCTTTGACAGAGCAAGTCAGTTGCACCTCGTGTGTGTAATGTGAAGAACATCAGTCATTTAGAGCCAAACTGCAGTTGAAAAGGTCACAGTCACTGTGACAAAGTAAATGAAATGTTTAATTCAAATAGAATATCAGTTACAGTTGTAATGGCGCTCAAAGTCGCTTGTGTTTTCTTTTCTTTTCCCTAAAGCTCAGTGGTACAGTATCAGCTGCAGGGACCGCTACGTTGCAGAGCCCTTCCAGAAGGTACTTTGCTTTTACTTGGGAGGTTGTGTAAACGGATTGGTAACTGTCAGGAAGAGCTGTGCCTCCTCCCCTCAAATTGCACAGATAGCGCAGTGAGACGGGGACTGCATGTATGTTGCCTGTACGTATATTAGCCTCAGTTTGAGAGCTGACTTTTGATTTTTTACTGAGACTACTGAGACTTTCAGAAAACGTATTTTTTCTAAAAGATTTTTTAACAGAATTGTTCAAATTGAATGATAAAGAGGAGGTAAGGAATAGCCACAGCCCAGTGATGAGTGTCATGGCAAGAAGCAGGTGCACGTTCCTGAGTTTGATCCTCCCCAGAGCTCCACATGTTGCTCACAGACAACAGAAGAGCTTCAGCCAGAGAGATCGTTGCAGTCCTTCAGCAGTGAGGTCTTCTTGAGCCACTGGCCAGCTCTGCTCGAGGGACCAGCAGCCAGGTCTCATATCGGCCTCCTAAGTAACTGCTCTGGGATGGACTTGAAGTTTATGTGGATGCATGCGCTCTCCCCTTCTCAATCTTTATTACCAGGATTTAGCTCCATGACAGAAAAAAATCTTCTTTTCCTTTCAGCTCTATTTATTTATCCGTGTGCTTTACCCATGGAGAGTTTTGGTGCCTATGTTGTGGAGCAAAACTCAGCACAAAGACCTGTCTCAGCCAGGGTCATGGAGCCCATGTTCAAACTTAGCGCTTGAAACGGCAGTAGGCACCAGACCGTCTGGTCTAAGCACTATGGCCTGATATCACCATTCATCCCAGCGAAACAGATTATCCTAATACATTAAACGCTAGCTAAACACCAACAGGATACACTGTCTTTTGGAAAATGCATTCAGTTCTTCATGACAAAGGAACCCTGAGTAGGACCCTAAATCAGTGCTGTGGCACTATCAGTTTATTGGCTTGCCAGAGCTTTTGATTTAAATGCTAACTGAAGGAGAATCAGTGTAAGAAGAAGGATGTTCTCCAGGGCAAGGCAGAGAGGTAACAGCTCTGGTCTTCACAGTGGGCTCCGTGGTCTAGCAAGTTGGCATTTGTCTGTGAGTGACGGTAAAAGTCGATGTACAGCTCTTAGCCAGCAGCAAATGAAAATTACATTTAATGTTGGATCACCAAGGAAAAACAGTTGGCAGTGTGATAGCCTGGATAAAACGAAAATAGGCCTGATAAAAAGCATAAATTAGGGTATGATGAAGAAGAGATTGCTGCTGCTATCTGTGAAGTACGGTTGGTAGAGAACAATACAGCATCCAGACCCATGCTGGCTCATGTGGAGCCTGCATGGCGTTCTCTGCTCCTGCTCCTATTGGCATAGTTAATATTCAGTCTGGATAATCCAATGCCAGATGATAAAGACTTGACTCTTGTTCCACATAGTCTAACACTTTGTTGGTGAAGCTAACCTGTACTAGCTCATATTTGCCATGGGCTAGAGGTACACAAATGGGCTGTGGCTCAGCCGAGGTGCAGTGTCTTCGTAAGCCCTAAGAAATTGGGAGTTTGAGCAGACCTCCTGAGCCTGAAGTTACCTATCTGAATCTGCATTCAAGCATGTAAGTACACAGTCTGCAGTTCAGAGGGCCTGACTTGAATGAAGCAACAGTAAAAGCTGCAGAAGGGAGGGCTCTCCGTCCTTCAGCTCCCTAATTTTCTCAGATTTGCTTTGCAGCTCAGCACAAACCACTGCGATTTTAATACAGGCTGCTTAGCCAAGCTTCTTATTTTGATGCTCTGATGCTACGTGTCTTCTGGAAAAAAAAAAGACTGAGGAAAGCAGAACTGAGGCACAGATTTGAAGGTTTAGTGATTCACAAAAAGCCCTCTTCTCCTGGGCATGCCTGCCAAGTTCCCAGTTTCAACTTCTGATGCCTTTACTATTAAATTACAGCCACTGAAGTGGATCCTGAATTGGTGCTCCCAAAGTCAACAGCAATTGCTGTGCTAAATGCCAGGAATCCTAATAGCAGCAGCAGCAGTCGCAAGAACAGCAAGATCTCTCAGTTGTCTCTTTGCGGATGTCATCTTGATTTAGGGTCTAAATGTCCCTGCTGCCGAGGTCCTTGTTTGGTGTTTCTCCCTGTTATGGATTAATAGAATCAGCTCCTTTTCGTTTCCTTTCACGCTACACCTATTTCACAACTTCCTAGTTATAAGTAGACTTCATATGTGCTGCTTTTATGTGGGGCTTTTTATAGGGTATTTGTTGGCTTGAGTATAAAGACAGCACTGAGGCAATTGCAAATGTTAGGTGTGTGTTTTGTGTGAGACCACTCAGAAGAGGGAATTTAGGGAAATAGAGGGTTCAGATGATGAGGCCCTAGTGCGGGAGTATTTAAGGAGCTGGAAAGATCTTGTAATTTAACAGCAAGGGGAATGCATCTGAACAGAGCTACAGAGTCCTTGGAGCGACACAGGCAGGTGAAGGGCTGTCTGGAGCCTCTGCAATGCAGCGAGCTGCAGCTCTGCCCCAGAAAAAAAATATATATTGGGAGCTTACATGGGTCTTTTCAGAGATCTTTCCTAATTACTGATCAGAATGGTTTTTCCCTAGCGAAAATCAAACTTTATTAAGGTCGTTTATGCAGTCCCTCTCTTTTTTCCTCTTGCTTTGGCAGGGCTGGAGGAAGGTCAAAAATCACTTTTCTTATGGTCTGTGGGCTATGAAATCCTGTATACCTAGACTGGGTATTTCCGGTTAGCAGTGTCTGATCAGTGCAAACACTTCTCAAAGCACCTAAATGCTATTCAGATGCTGTTCCTTATCTTCTTGAAAGCGTGAGCAATGTAAGAGCATCTTTTTCACTGCATACCTGTGGGACGTACTCGTTGCCAAAGAGTCACTACCACGCAATGAAACAGGTGCTGTTATAACACACCTGAAGTTGGGAAAACATTATCTTCTCTATCAGTTTCTTGTGTAGACCTGCGGGTTGTGTTTACAGAGAAGGATCCCTAGGGCTTTTAGCCATAAATACAATGCAAAAGGAATATAAATATACATTTCTTCCTTTCTGATGTGACACTTAGTCTGAAATATTCATCATCCTGCTGATTTTATACAAGCAAAAAGCCAATTGGCAGCAAATTACAATAAGAAAAAGCAGCTGCAAGAAATGTGCTTGGCATAAGGCCTTGTTAAAATGTTAACATGGTATAATGCGTTGGAGAGAAAGTTCATAGGCCTCCATTCAGCCTTTTTTAGCCATTGTCTAATGGAAGTGATATAGGGCCCTCCTGCGCTGTGGAAAATTACTCTCCAGCGGCCTTTCAGCATTCAGTTTCACACTTCCCTTTATTGGATGTGCGTTTGTTTTTATTTTCATCTTTCTGAAAAGCCTTGAATAGCAGCAGAATAAATATTGAATGCAGCACTGCTTAGACAACTGAACATAGGCCTGGGACAGCCTCTGCCCCTTCCCAGCAGGGTGATCTTGAATGTGCCACTTACTTAGGTTTTTATGTCCTTCTGTTTCCTCAAAAGCAGTTACTTCCTCCGCTAAATGTTTTGAGGCCTAGTGATGTAAATGGGCAAAATGCATGCTTCAGCTAAGTTGTGGGTTGTGTTTAATCTGTAGGTTGTGCACGAACAGGTACAAAACCATGCCTTGGCATCAAACTAACATAAGCTGCAAGTGTTATATAAGGTGCATTATTATAAGTGATATAGAAAGCAGAAGAAATCCATATATGGTAGATGTGTGCAACCAATCTGTACTAACATAAAACCTTTTCAGGAAAATCTATGACTTACTGCCAGAGGCCAAAGCTCTGTAATAGTGTTTTATCTAGTAAAAAAGATACAAGTTTTGAACCTGGAACTTTGACACGGTAGTTTGGAGCTCTAGACCAGGGAAGTGGAGTCCAGTAGATGACAGTATTTTTGCATATCAAATAACAAATTCTTCAGTCCTCTATGGCAATGACCTTTAAGTGATGGCATCGTACTATCTCTATCGCGCAAAATTCCAATCTTTTGGAAGTGGAAGCAGCTTCCTTCTTGAGAGCAGGAACTTTGCTGTGTACTCATATAAAATCTTTAGAGTGACAATCAGTGACACTGTTTGGGAGCCTTCAACCAAAGGTGCTAAAGCCTTCAATAACACCCTGGAAAAAGTTTTTGATTTGATTTTTAATTTACTTAAAATTCAAGCTGTTTGCACTTTCCTCAAGAAAATTGTGTATTTGAGAAGTTATTTTTATCATGGGTTGGAATTTAGCCTCTTCATCTTCATGATGAAGTGGAAATCAACAGTAAATGTCTACCTCTGGGAGAGGCTCCCATTTATCACTATTGAAAATAATGCTTATGCTGGCTAGCTTAGACTCAGCCAAGTAACTTTTAGATGCCCAAGTTAGGGCAGAACAATACCAAACTCTTTCCACCAGAAAGCTTGATGGGCAAAGTACCAAATTTGAATTCCAGGAGGAAATTCACTCTGGGGATAGATTTGTGCGGTCATTGCTCAGATATGCGAATAGGCCCAGGTATAAACCCTAAAACAGGCAATGGGGATGAAAACATCTGTATGTGCCTGATAAGAAAATTTATTCATTACTAAGCAGTAACTTGCTACTCAGTTATCAGCCTAGTATCTGAAGGAATTGAATGAGCTATCTTACTAATAGAAATGTGTCAAAAATATTGTTGCCTTGAGAATACAGCTTCCTTTTTGCAAATTTTTTCCATTCTCTCCCCAGTTTCTCTCCGATCATTGTCACTGGTAGATCTGATCAGAAAATAGCTTTGTGGTTGCTGTTGTTCTCCAGGAAATTGTGACTTTCCTGACATTTTTCTCAATTCTAAAGAAAACTTAGAGCCAGGATGATGACAAATCCCACTGAGCAAAAGTTCAGATAGCTTATTTCAAAACAACAAAATCTTTTCATTATGATAATGTCACGTATTAGAAAAAAAATGTTACCTACAATGCACAATATCTACTTTATTGAATAAAACTGAAACATAAATACAAAAAACATTTTGACTCTGTAAGAACAAGCCAGCTGGACTTTTCCCTTTTGAAAAATGCAGTCAAATTGTACTCTCAAAATTTAATACAACTGCATTTTCCAATTGGAGAACTGATCCATCAGCTGGCTCTAGCTTAAGGAATCTGATCCTGCCAATAGAAATAGTGAAAATGACCGCAATCGAACTGGGTTAGAGTTGCAGAGCTTTGATCAAACTCTTTCTCTACCTTAAACTTTTGTAGGCTCATCAATCTCCAGGCCACAGCCCTGGGTGGTGGAAGTTATTAACCACCTAGATTTTATTAAGCCCTGCAGTGGTAATGCCAGGATTAGTGCAGTCTATTTGCTCATCCCTACCTCATGGTCCTGAGACTAAGAGGAGTGTTTGCTGATCCACAGGAGCTGTGTTGCTGCCCCACAGCAAGCACCTTGCCACAATCTGTCATTGATCTAAACTGCAGCAAAAAAAAAAAAAAAAAATCACATTTCTTTTATTACTTTATGAATCCAGGAATGGAAGTAAATAATTTACTCAGTAAAGCATCTCCTTCTTGGAGAATTCTTGCAGTGATCTTTGCTTTCCCAAGATCTGACATGATTTAATCCATTGTTCGCTCACTTGCACCCTCTTTCCTGCCCAATAAGCCAAAGAAAACCTCAGAGAGCGCTGATTTTTTCCGTAAAAGGTGCAAGCTGTTTTAACAGAACCCTGCTTATATTTCAAACCTAAAACAGAGGCCTCTATTTTCACATTTTAGAGAAAGCATAGAAAAGAAAAGCTTCTCCATGAATTCCAATACGGTCACTGCTCTCTGTCTTCCCTCTCTGAAGTAGGACTGATCCTTTCCTGCCCAGTATGCGCAACAAGCTCGTTGCTCCTGTATTTCCACTCAGCAAGTTCCTTCTGCAGAGACACAACAGGTCAGTGTCCTTGTGCTGTTAATCCACTGATTAACATCTGAAATGAGGGAAGCTTTTTAGCCGATTATAAATGAGCAAGTTATTAATCATGAAAGTTAATTAAGCATGGCTATGTATTCCTCCCTTCCAGTCCTTTTTGAGTAGTGTCGTCACCAGGTAAAGAAAAATCTTGACACCTAAATGTGCTTGTACTCACAGACTCTGGCAGAAAGTTAGCAGAAAAGCTAATGCTTACTGACTCTCTGTTATATAGAAGCCGAACTGTTCTTAGAGCAACTTGGTACCTGATAAATGAACCTGACCTGACAGAAACCAGGTCCTTGCCTTATTTTTCTCCAACATGATATTACAGATTAAAAAAAAAAGAAATTTTGTAGCCTCGAAGATGAATAAACATACCAAGGTCTAGGGATTTACCTCACATTGCTCGCCTAGAAACTATTTTTGCTGTTCACTGAACAGGAAGCAGTGATCATATACGGTCTTCTAATAGCTATTCTGGGCATGTAATGGTTGAAATGCCCTTGGAAGAAGATAAGTCAGTCAGTGAAGGGAGACTTCTAAGGCACCTTACCTAAGTTATAAGGTTAGTCTGTGGACTCCCCAGGTAATGAAAGGAAGGACATAAGAACATCCTGAGAGCAGTTCAGAGTGGGAATCTAAACTGGATTAAATTTAGGATGTCCATCCTTCTTATCCGTGCTTCCTATTGGCAGCCCAGTTTCTCAGTTGAAATCATTTAAAGTAGAAAGCCTTAACTCTGACTTGAAAATCTCCCTGTTAACATTAACTTCTTGAGGATGAGTCACTGCAGTTTTTCCTTGCCTTTGTCCATAACACTGGTCAGATGAAAGGGCCTGTGATGCAAATAATTCCGGATTTTTTGAAGGAGGTTGCACTATTTAAGCGAAAATACTATGCAAAGCAATCTAAAGATAGAGAAGGTGCTACCAACCAGAACTCCAGCCAAAGATAACTTCCCATCGCTACTCAAGATAGAGGATGGACATCAGCACCACAGTTTTTTACTGCTTGTTTCTTGTTGCTGGTTCTACAAAGATCTCGATAAAATCCACCCACGCTAGGGAGGGAGAAATGATGCTTATATGTCATTTGTATTGCAGAGATAAAAATCAAGATCAAGCACAAAGCTTTTACTTTCCATTTTACTTGTGACACATCCAAGTCTGGCAAAACAAAGCAAAACAAAACAGAACTGTAGGGAAGTATCTGCTATTTTCCCCAGATTCAGATGTCTCATATAAGCAAATCTGATAAGTAGCTTCTGCAAAAGGTTGTTTGAAATAAGATATTTTAATGAAATGCAATAAAAAGTGGAAGAAGTAATTCTTAATGCACAGATCTTTTTTGTTCTATTATGCATTGATGAGGGAATTTGCATGATCATTAGGTGATGACTGAAGTTTGGAAACTTTTTAATGAATATTACATTCCCACCTATTAATGGGAGAAATGGCAGTAAATTTTTCTTGCAGTGAATTTCTGCCATCTGTGTAACTTTTCCCTGGAGAACTAAGTCAAAAAAGGCACCCAAATAGTGCAAAGGAAGGAATTTCAGCAGAGTACAAATTAATATCCAACCCGTTTCCCATGTAACGGGTATCTTCTGTCTTTGGCAATTTCTTTCCTCTTTTCTGTCTTTTTTTTGTTTTTGTTCATTTCTTTTTTTTCATTTTGCAAATTGCCCTATATCCAATAAAGTTCAACTGACCTATCTGCAATTCTTTTTGTTTCTGACTTTCTAAAATATCATCAAACATATCTTTTTCTTTTCTATATTCACAATGAAATACATTGGACAGAAAAGTCGACATGGTTACGTAGATTAAAGACCCAATCAATTCTGCCATAGTTTCCTACTTCTTAGGCTCCACAATTTTCCAATATGTTTATAGTTTAATTAAAGGAATATCAGATGGACTACTGACTTAATTTTCAAGATTATGGTTATAATTTCACCCACAATTTCATATATACACTAGACACAACAGTTTGCTTCTTAACTGAAGTACACATTTTAAGAAAGATAACCAGTCTTGATTAAGAAGCATCTGAGCAACAAATTCCTAATTATTGCATGTACCCTCTAGAAATGTTTAGAAAATGTTTCCCTCTCATTTAATTATCCTGCATCCTGAAGTAAGTATTTATTTTCAGAATGCTTCTGCAGTACATGGGATTTGTGATTTAAGCATCTTTTAATCAAACTTGTCATAATCAATGTGGTTAGATTATGTCTTCCTTGTTATGCTATTGTTTCCCATTTTATTAAGAAGAAGTCATGAGACCTATTTGCAAATAAGCTCTCTATCTCTAATGAGAGATAATGAGAGATGTAATCTTGCATATATGTGACATGACAGCGAGTAGAATGACAAGCCATTGAACAGCATATTTGCACTGAAAATTAGCCTTAGGCTGAAAATTGAGGAGTTTTTGGTTTTGAAATATTATAGGATTTTTGATAGGGAACACTAAGATTTCTACAACTTTTTTTTTTTTTTGTAAAATAATTTATTTATGAAACAGATGGAATTACTCTGTTTTCAATTATTTTAACTGCAGTTTAATTAATTCTTGAATTTATTTTCAAACTTCAGCCTCCAGCCATTAGATACTGTTGTTATGGAATGACCCTCTGTTTTTCTAGAAAGCTTACTGTTATCTGATGTATTTTTCTTTTAGGCGTTTTTAAACCACTCTGCAATATTCTTTGGCATTCAATGGCTATATAACTTCATCTCCTTTAGTTTCTTCTCTCTAGGTCACAAATCTTTCCTACAGTTTTCTTCTGAATTCTTTGTAGCTTCCAAAATTCTTTATGGGCTGTTTTCTATGATGGTTCTTTAAAACTTGTCTTTCCCTTTCAAGTATATTTCTAACGCACTCTTTCTTCTAATATCAATTTGAAGGTTCAAGAAGACAGGAATATATCTGACTACTTACCTAAAATAGCTCACCACCTTCTAACCCACCAGAAGCAACCCTCCTCTTCATGTCTGATGTCAAAACTGCACCAGTCCTATCCATCCCCTGGGTCTGTGAAAATGACTGATGTTTCACGTCTCTGCTATTGAAGGGATCTGAGCTAGCCAGGAGCATGCAGTAGGTTCACAAGGTCCCGATGAGTAGATAAGCTGGCATCTTGCCATGGAGTGTGAACTATGCTCCTCAGACTACAAAAGAACTCAGCAATGTGTGAGCATGAGGCTTGTGGCATTCATGTCCCTGCCACAAAACCTGTGAACGTTGCTTGGAAACACACTGCACACGTCTGCACAGCATGTTTCCCGTCCCTTTGCCTATTTTACATCTTCTGGAGAACGGAAGAGAAGGCAGTGATCTTTGCACTACCTTGCTTTTCCTCTTTCATGGAGCCACCACCTTTTCCACTAGAGATTTGCTACTTACCAAACACGGTAGTGCTTTAAGGTTTCTTTCCTAGAGATGTCTCTTTAGACAATAAATGCACATATTGGCTCACTTCTAAAGTAAGGATAAATATGCTTATGTGGAAGACTCAGAGGATAAGGGCTATTTCCTTTAGAAATTCATCCATACGTTGAGGTAGAGAGCTGCTAAGAGATTGGTTTTAAAGCTACCACCTCAAAAACTTTCCATGTGGAAGGAAAGGGTGGGGAAGCCTTTCCTTCAACCAGTCTTCCTGCACCTGGTGTGCAGAGAAATGGCCACAGTGACAAGACAACCTCAACCACCTGTGTCAACGGAGGGCAGTGGAGGGCAATGATATGCCTGACAGACTGCCACTTAGAGGAAAGAAGTCCCTGCGTAAAGTTTGTGTTACCACACCCAGACTGACACTGAGGACTCCACTGCCTTTGAGACTGGAGTTACCACGATTTACATGCAGAACTCGAAAGCAGAAATTAATCTGAAGATGAGAAGTACAAAGTGTTAAACCACTGAGAATGATTTGACATATCCAGCACATTTCTTTCCTTACATAAGTCATGACCCAATATAGATTAAGTACTGAATTGCCAAAATGTTTATCAATCAGAGTAATTATTCATCTTACCACTTTCAGGAATCCCAGACATGACTCTCTTCTATATCAGTGATGGCACATACAGTGGAGACTGCTGAAGGTAACAAAGCTATTGCAACTCAGCTGAAGTGAAGTGAGCAGCCTGAATCTATAGGCAGCCAGTAAAATAACTGACCTCTTTTCCAGTGAAGCTGATTGTCTCTCAGTTCCTAAGGAAAAAGGGAGCCCAGGGCTGCTGGATATTTGAATAGAAATTTCTTATTTTTATTTATCTTGCTCCAGTAAGCCTTTATTCACTAAGACTACATGGATTGTTAGCTGTTAATTATTATGCTAACAATATTCTGCTAAAGGTAGATGGGAAACATGTTTTCCCACTTACTGACTCATGTATTTTTTTTTAATTTTATTAAACCCGTTTGAAATAACTGTGACATTGATATTGTATCTAATTCTTGTTTTAACGGAAATAATCAATATCCTTTCTTTGTATGTGCACATGAAACTCTATATTGCCACTCTAATTCCTTAATTCTGAAACTGAATTTCTTTATCCACTTAAGCTTAACAGCAATACTTTCCACATGGAAAGATTTAGTACCCATAAAGATCTCTGCATAGTCTGCAGTGCTACAGAGGGAGTCCATGCCTCCCTCCAAGGAACATATGATTCCTATAGAGTTCTTTGGTGATTAAGGTTAACTCGGATTCGAAAGTCCTTATGTATGCAGAAGAGGAATAGGTCTTAAGAGTTAGACACCTAAATTAAGGTGTCTAAATATGAGGACTTGATTCAGGTGCCTAAACATAGGTGTCTAGTGCCTTTTGAGATGCTCTTGTGATGCTGTTGAGGTGCTCATTTAGCTTTCAGCTGCCAGTCCAGAAGAGCATGGGTCTCCTGTAGGGCCTGTGCTATATCTGCCAACCCTGCGTAGATATCTTGCACACCTTAGGCTATCTCAAATGGCAGTAGACATCAGTATTTGGGTAATTGAACAGAGCTCTAATTACTATTACAGTCAAGGGAAATCTAGTCATTGCAGTTAATGGAGAGATTCGGCACTTACTGAGTTGTCAGTTGGATCACCCTAAGCTCCATTGAGGCACCGACTATAGTAGCCATTTAGGCACCAAGCACACATATAGACGTTTACTTGCAGACATCTAATTTTGGGTGTCTTTTCCCGTGCAGTTTTTACTATAACAATGGATGAATGCAGAAACGGAAGACAAAGCATGGTGGGGGTTTAGGGGTGTGAGGAACATCTGTGAGTATGTCTTTGTCAGGCAACCCAACAACTAAGGCAGATAATACTATCACTAGTCTCGTCCAGAATGTTTCAGTGGATGTTATGTTTATAACAAAGGTGACTATGAAAGGGTGACTTTCTCTTTCTACCTTCTGCTACCTATGATTAAACAGTGTCTCTCCTACTGAAATGCCCACTCATATCTACAGTTGCTACAGTGAGCAGCTGTAGTCCAGAAATAATTATATTTTTTCAAAGCTTTACTATTCTTTTCTTAACACAATTGGCTTAAGCACCAGTCACTACATTAAAAATAATATGAACTTGATTGTGCCCTTCTGTTTCAATCAGGAATATCTTCCGTATGCTTGACAGAAAGGGACAATACTGAGCAGTAGAATATTTGAAATACTTCCAAAATTTACCTTCCACTTTCTTATACTATTAAAAATAATCTTCTCTCAGCACTCAATGCAATTTGCATGAGGTGCTTGGAACAAGACAACCTTCAGTTGTCTTATGATGCTAACTTCCATTATTATAAATATCAAGTTGAGAGCAAACAGGAAGTTATGAGCTTCTCTTGCAGCCGTGTTTCTGAACAATACTATAGTAAAAGATGTTCTTTATAGTCTCTACTTCATAAAATATGCAGGATTTTATTGGCAACATCTCTTTGACAGATGCCACAACTATCCTTGTTTAAACCAGCATTAGAACATTAAACACAACACGAAAAAGCAGCTGTTACCTGAATTCATATTTAATGAAATATGAAAGTGAAAAAAAAAGCATTCGGAAGCTAAAAATGAAGCTAGAATTGACTAAAATACAAATTCTGAATTAAATGTATATGTGGTGTTCAATGTTGGCTTACCAGAGACCGATCCAAGCAGGTATAAGATTAAATAGTTTACAAAAACAACTTAAGAAGTTCTGAATATGTATGCCAAAATCCCGCTTTTCTTCTTAACCACTCACTGAATTCAGCTCGTTTAATGACTAGTTGTTAAAACTGTTCTTTAGAAGAAATGGATAATTATTTAGGAACAGCTTTCCAAACCAGTGGCATACCAATAACAAAGAAATATCATTAAATAGCTCCTTGCTAAGTGCCACAGTCATGGAAACAGAAGGCACATTCTCCCTTTTAAGAGCGGAAGATTGTACACCACCCAATCAGACCTGTCATCTTTGTATTCATCAAGATAATTATCACAAATTATTCTGCATGCTAAAACAAGAACCTGAAATGTTGAGTGATACATGTGCTTAGGCAAGGGTTATTCTGGGTGCCTCGAATTCTTGCTTTACTTTCTAAATTCATTCCTGCTATGATAGCCTAAATGAGAGCTTCTGTGTTAGGTCCTGCAGAAGACTGATCATAGCTTTCCAAGACATCGTCCTGCAATCGGGACCTCCGACGCACCTAACGGCAACAGCAGCGAGACTGCAGGCGAGTAGCGAGAAGCTCTGGAAATGTCTCTCGAGCTGACACTGAGGAACTCACTTCTGTGAAAAATAGCATGCTTCTCCTAATTAGCAAGTCAGTGACCTCAACAGAAGTGGCTTTAGACATTGCAAGCCCCATTCTTGCCTTAGCTGATCAGATGGAGAATTCTGTAAAGTCAGTGGAGCTGCTCAGCATGACAGGAGCTATGTGTGGTCATTAAATTGGGTCCCATTTTACACTTGCCTCATTTCTAATAGCCTTATAAATATCGAATAAGACTGTCAACAAGTGAACATGTTGTAAGCATGGCGCATAGATCAGCAGCAGAGGTTTTGCACATGAAATATGCTTATGGCACATTCACTCTTGACAGCCTTACCGATTATGAACACAAGGACACTACATTTGCCTCGTTCTGCAGGAGCGAGTGGACCTCTCTGGTCATCCAGGAAAAAACATTTCAATTTTCCTATTGTCATTCTACAGACTATGAAAAACGCCTGAAATCTCAATTTTTGCAGGATGGGAAAATTGTTTCCTGCACAAATCTAATTGCTATCATTCTTCTGAAATCTCCTATTTTAAAAAATTGTCATTGTGGTATCCCTTGGGACAGTAAATCCCATTTTTGTTATTTGAGCATGTAAGTATTAGAATTGAAAGCCTACAGTAAGCATATATCCTGTTTGTGTTCTGGCACTTTCTATTTTTATCTGCTATGTATTTCACAGATCATTCTCACTGATTTCATTTGGGCTTAGATGCCTGAGTATTTTTTAATATCATGTCAGCTATTCACATTTTCAGATGCTTCCATACCTTTGCAAGCTTGATCCTCGGGTTTGATTTTGATACTTGCCGTCTCATGAGATATTCAACAGGTTTATACTGAAGTAGAATAAAGAAAATGGCATCAGAAACTAGCTGTAACCAAGAAATATTTCTCACGGTACTGTGCAAAAGACCCATGCTTAAACAATGCCAAGATAATAAGAGACAGAAGGCAACTGCCTGCATCAAGAGGTCATTAGCAGCAATTAGGACAGAATAAAAGGGACGTCTTGCTACTTCAGGTGCTGATAGCAGATATGTGTAACTGTAAAAACTGCAAGACGAGATATTGGAAATCCATAGTCCAGTGAGCTAGTGCAGACAGCTTGAGCATGAGTTATAAAAGTCACTAAACTTTGACAAGCCTTTTTTTAGCAACAAGTTCTTTTGAGAGTAGAAGAAAAAGGTGTATGAAATATGAAATAATGCTAATAGCTGATATAGTACCTAATCTTTTTTGAGCTCCTTTACTAGTTCTAAATAGTCAGCAATAGAGTGAGTATAAATAAGGCCAGTTTCTCCCCTTGTGCCTGTGCAACTGCACTGATTTCAAGCAAGCAGAACTTTGAAAGACTAAAATTTGGTCTATAATGAGAAAGCAAGGCACAGATGAAATGCTATTTGACAAAATGTAGAAGTAACGGTAGTTTTGATATAGCTCACAAATGCAAGCAGGTGGAAGCTGCAGCGGAATGGGACAGGCTATCTAACCCATCATAATGAAGTTCAAATATTCTCTGTACAGAATTTGGGTACCTTCCCGTTAAGAACCATTTGCAAGCATTCAGGCCTGTTTCGACACTCAGCCACGAGTGCACAGGCCTCCTGCACATATCCTCCATGCATGAAGTGGCCAAACTAGGAAATTAAAACTGGAAATCTGGTTGCTATCCATGAAAGACTTATTTCCCCTCAGACCATCTGACAGCTGGGGAAAACAAAATGGCTTTTCTCTGCTATGTGTTCTGCTAGGTATGTATATCGACACTAGCATTTTTGCATTTATTTTCATAAACATCTAGCGACATGTGCACAAAAGATGCTGGATTCCTAAACCTGGAATCCAAACTACTTTGAAAATCCACAAAAGAGACTGCTAATGAATATAGCTAAAAAGGTCTAACAATTCAGCCTCTGTATCTATTTAGTCTGGAGTCCTTGTGCTGTGACTGCCTCTGCTGCGTTGAAAGGCAGATGCTTGCATGGCTGGAGGCACATCATTACCTTCAAGTGCTTTTGTGCAGGGCATTAGCCAGTCACTCTGCCCATCCTCACTGGAACTATAAACATCTATCAGCTGTGCACTGCAACTTTAGCATTAAACAAATACTACGTATGGCATTTCTTACTCATAGCATCATGTGAGGCCTAAAGCACTATAGATTACAGAATCACAGAATCACAGAACGGTTGAGGTGGGAAGGGATCTCTGGAGACCATCTAGTTCAACCCCCCTGCTCAAGCATTCATTGTAAGGTTGAGATAATCGTATAGCAAAAGAGGAATCTGCTCCAGCTCAAGCAGTCTGTACCCTTGTGGTCTGATCTGGGGGCCGCTGAAGTAGCTGGGGTGACTTCATTTCAGTCCTTTTCAGTGGGCTTTGGAGCTCTCTTCTGGTTGTATCTGTGAAGTCCTGAGTGGGCAGCAGACTAGCATTTGTGAGGATCTTTGCGGTTATGACTTGAAACATAATCCTTAATTCAGATGTTGCGATGCTGAAAGGTATATAACTCCCCTAGGCACATAAAGAGTGAAGTTGTTTGATAAAAGGGATTTTTTTTCCTGAAAATAATGCAAAAATATATTATTTTTTCATTTATTTTAAAACCAAATTTCTCAGCAGTCAATGAATATTTTTATTGACAGATTATCCACTCGAGTATGGCAACTTTGTGAGTCCCAGCTGGTATTTCTTCCACAATAGTATCAAGTTCATTTTATATAAAAATGTTTTCCAGAGAAGACCAGTGCTATTATATTCTGGTTTTATATAGAGAGAAACTGAAATCCTCAGAACTTCATCTTCATAAACTGTCCCTGGCCCAACATTTCATTTTGAAATGTTATTAACCTTATACCCACCCCTCTTCGAAGCGGATGTATCTGAAATATCTTCCTTTAGGCATTTTTCTTCTCTTCAAATGAACTGTGGCTAATGTTCCAGGTGTTGCAATATCTGTTCTCAAACTCTTAATCTGTTCACACTGCAGTGAAGGAGAGTTGCACCCTTATTTGCAAATGTAAAATTAATTTCAGGAAAGTCATAGACTATTTAGTTTAGTCTCTAATCAGGGAAAAATAATGAAGAAATTAGCTATGGTTTATTTTATGTCCAAAGCAGAGCATTGCTTGATCTTTGAGTCTTTAAATTTTCCTCTGTGTGGACCTCTTCCCTATGCTTGGAGCTTTCCACTCTGTGCCTAGAACTCTATGGGGCAAGTATGGAAGAGGAAAGTGATCATGACCCCAAAAACCTATGAGTACCTCCAATGCTGAGAATCCCTGGAACTTCTGTATTTGCTCTTATAATAGCCACATTTGCCTCTATCTTCCACCATGGATATCTGTCATCTTTCCTTCCTCCATTCAAAACCTCAAAAATTAGGTGTGACCAATTATTTTGAAACTACCAGTCACAATGTGCAACTATTTCATGTATATGCAAATAAAGTTACTTAACTTAACTTCACAGTTGATGTTAGGAGAAGTATCAAAGGTCTTATGAGGGCTAGTGGAGTTGCAAAGTGGGAGCTACATCACTTTGGACTGAATTTTGTACCATTCTTATGTTCTCTACACTAAATACGTAGAAAAAATCTTGGGGAAAGAACCTTCAGAGGTGTAGTAAAATAGTTCTCCCAATCCAGGAAATGCATACAAGGATTAAATACAAGCAGGGCTTTGTATTTATTGGAGAGAGCCATCATTGTGCTTGGGTCAGGAAGTTTAGTTTACATATATGAGATGAAGAGTCTTATCTACCAATCATGAAACAGCCATTTAAACTATAACATCTCTATTACTGTCTGAAGCAGGCAGACCATTATTAATATGCTATCTCACCAGGCTTATGTGCTTCTAAATTCGTCCAGCTAAGCTAAGCTTTTAACAAAGAGCTTCAGTTCTACGATGACATATAGTGAAAGCAGAGAGGATGGTTTCTTCTGGGATAGAGTAAAAGAAAAAAAACCAGAGTAAAAAAAAAAACCGTGGAAAATAATAAAGCCATAACTCTGTTACTGAAGCTGCTCAGCTAATGCAGGGCTCCAGTCTCGAGTTTAGCATGTACCCTTTGCTCCGTGTGTATGTGTGCAGTAGTGTGGGGCAAGAGCTATGGAATTGAAGTTTTTAGTGAGATCCGAGGCTGAAATTCAAGTTTACCCTACATTTGCAACTGTGGTGTCACTGGTGTCATTGCTGTCCTTGGGTGCACAGCCAGTGCACTTATTCATTAATTCCCTGGGTGCTCCCAGAGCTCCCCAGCTAGTGTCCCTATAGGTGAGACAAGGGACTGATTTGAGACAAAGCGACTGCCTGAACTCCCAGCTCCCTTCACAATGAAGTTCTTTAGTAACTCTTGCAGGAGTTCCCCAAGTGGCGTTTCAGACAGACCTGGAGATTCCCCCAGGCAGCTCCTGCAGCGCCTGGACCAATGACTGAGGGACAGACACTATTTATATGTTAAATGTGTTGATTAATCCCCTCGGTGGAGAATCAGGACATCCCAGAACTCCCTCTGGCAGCTCCTGCTGCAGAATTGACCAAACCGTACACAGACGATATTTGCAAACAGTCAGTCGCAACTGTTCTTGCAGATGCAGAAATGGCCGCATAGGACAGTCTTTTGTACATAGTCAAGGTAGTTAGGACATATTTTGTACATCATTTAGGATAATCAGTAGAAATGGATCCTATGTGTGCTGGAGAAATCATTTAGGACCATGGCCGCAGTGGATATAAGAACTAAGCAGACCAGCAGTTCAGGGACTCTCACTTGATCCAGCTGAAGGTGCTGTTCCATGGACCTTCTCAACAGAGACTCTCAACAGAGACTCCCATCACCATGTCGACAGTGACCAAACTGTACATAGGCAAATTCCTGTTGGAGGAATTTGTTTCCCCCTCTGAGCATTATTCTAGTCAAAGATCCCCCAAATTAGTTTATTTTTAACAAGCACTCAGTAAATGTCTGTGCAACAAATGTACCAGCAGTGCAGCACTCCTGGGGCATATTTTATTATTTTAACTGAAAGTGGGATGTCTTTAACAAAAGATCTTTTGGTATAGGTATAATCATAGGTATAATCTGGTAAATAGACAGGCTCCTGGCAGGGAGCAGTGAAGCAAATGTTTTCGTGACTAATTAAACATAGGTCTTCCATATCTCTGGGGTTTGTTGTGCTGCTACTATGCTTTGAATGAAACCTCCTGGAGCTTCCTCTGCCATCTTGCTTGGGGATCTCCTCACCTGCTTTCAGGAGTCTACCTAAGAGCTAGTAAGTCATGCTCCCTTTATAGCAAATAGAGCAAAAAAAAAAAAAAAAGAAAAGAAAAAGAAAAAAGCGTTTTGAAGGAGAAATTCATGTCTATTTTAAATAGCTCTCAAAACCCTTAGTGACAGAGGCTCTGTGCCTTAGGTTATTTGTTCCTCTGATTAGCTGTTCTTCTAACCAGACAGTTTTTCTGCTCAGCTTTCTCCTTTGCTGCAAATTATGCCAATCTGCTTCTTGTCCTTCTCCTCTTTGTACAACCGCTGTGATATTACCTTTCTTCCCCCTTCCCACCAGTCCGCTAAGCTAAGTCAAACGCATTTTATTTCAATCATATCCTGCAAGAAATACATTCTATGTGCCGCTTTTAATATAAGCAAAGGGTCTGCATCTTTGTGGATCCATCTAAAACAGGATGTGATGTTCCTTCTCAAGCTTCAGAAGTGCTGATGAGAGGAGAACTATTGTTCATATCTCTAAATATTGGTGTTCCAGAATAAGAGCAATCTTTCTGCCAGCCATGAGCATGCCATCAATTCCATTGCATTTGGACTATGATTCCCCATAACCGTCTTTTCTGCTGTGCTGCTTCCCAGTTAGTTCGTTTTCCATTTTTTATTTGTTTCTTTTCCTAAGTATAGCACTTTTTGTAGTTGTCTATGCTGCATTTCATCTTCCTGACTTCAAATCATTTCTCCAATTTATTGTTTCAAATTCTAACCTTCTGAAGTGCTTTCAGTCCCCCTCTACTCGTTATTTTCTCATTTTAGATCATTCATTCCGTTCTGTCATCCAGGTCACTAATGGGGATATTGAAGAGTACACCAAATCCTGCAGGACACAGCCTGTTTTGAATTACTGATAATTTAGTGCAGTTTCACAGTAAGTTGTGCATTCAGATTTGTAGTGTTCTTATACATTCAATTCATGCTTGTTTTATAAACTTTGTTAAAAACAGAGACCTATGCAGCATAGGGAGTTAAAAATTAACTGCATTCATGAGGAACGGAGCTGCCAAACTACCCATTTCGTCAGATTTTTAGCAATAAAACATTAATCATTTTTTTCCTAAAAATCTCCCTAAATCTTTGGCAAAGCCTCAAGTTTCAGTGCTGGAAAACCTGTGGGAAAATAGGGTTGTCTTCCTGATTCTTTACTTCCAGTCTTCATGTTCAAACAGTCATTACTCAGAATCATTGCTAAGATTATGTTCTGACCTGTTCAGAATGTTATTTATTTTATATTTATTTTCACAATACACATTAACGTCTCTCTGGACACCGGTGTGACAGAAATAGCTGCTGTCTGCACACTTTTGTGAATAGTGTTAAAAAGTTTGGCTCAGTGAAATAAGGGGCCCTGGCTACTGTTAAAAGTTATTGCTGGCTCAGGTTACTAAATTTTTTAACTCCTTGATAAGTCATTCGAAACATAAGCTTCTCAGACTGTTTCAGTTTATTACTCTTTTTAAGTGAACCAATCTAAATTAGAATCTCCTGAGATCAATAGCTCATTTTTATCACAGAGCATTCTAACTGTATCATATAGATCAGATAAATCATCTTTCACCGCACTTGAAAGTTATAAAACTGTAAATCTGTAGTATAAAACTACAGCAGATTTGATGTTAAGAAAATGACATGCTATGACTACTCCTATCTACGCATGACTCTTCCTGAATAAATGTCATGTTCGAGCACAACAGTTATTTTAATTGCAGATTTTACTTAGACTGTATTGCTTACTAGTCTCTCTTAAAGCAGGCTGCTTACTTCTGTGTTTCAACCAATATCTCCTCACTGGATGACGTAGGTCCTGTTCAACTGATTTACACTTTTAGAAACACTCAATAATGTACATAAATAACGTGTCGCCCAGAGCTAACAAGATGAGCACATTCAAAATGGTTGCAATCACACCCCCGGCCTGTCCTAGTCAGTGTAAGAATCATAAGCTCCTGAGAAAATTCAGGTTGGAAGAGACCTCAGGAGGTCTTGGATCCAACCCCCTGCTCAAATAGGGTCAGCTCTGAGATCAGAGAAGGACTTTATCCAGTTGCAGCTTGAAACCTTGTTGGAATGGAGCCTGCAGAATCTCTGTGGGCAACCTGAACCCCTATGGATCTGTCCTTATGGGGAGAAGGTTTCTGCTATACCTAGCTTGGACCTCAGCTGTTCCAGTTTATGCCTGCTGTCTCTCATCCTCCCACGAGGCACCATGGTGGAGCCTGGCTCTCGTTTTAGTAACTTTCTCATAGGCCCTGGGGGGCTACGGCTAGCCCCCTTGAGGCTGCCCCTTCTCCAAGCTGAACCACTCCAGGTACCTCAGCCCCTCCTCACAGGGCAATGCTCCTGCCCCAGACATCTCAGGGGTCCTCAGCTGAACTTGCTCCAGTTGATTGATGCCTTCCTTTCTTCTTCTTATCTTTGATTTTGATAAAGATTAAATTATGTGTTAAACCATTGTATACTGTAGGCTGATCAAGACCTGCCACAGCAACAATGATTACAGCAATTTCAGTGGCAGATGACGTGAAATGGAATAGAACCTATTGAAATTTTTTTCCAAAATATTTTTTTCTGGAGTAAAAAAAAAACCTTACAACCAAAATAGATGTGCTTTTCATAGCAATTTTTCATTTGAGCCCTTTTTTGCTTTCACTTCTTTCAACAGCAAATGTTCATAAATGTGCAGAGAAGCTTTTTCCCCCTCTTTTCCCCTAATTCACAAGACCTAAAAATGCATAATGGATTTTTCAATGACAATTTAAGGTATGATTCTTTTGAAACAAATAAACCTCACTGTAAATTATTGATATCATTATTGCAATGGATATTGCTATGGATAGTGTATATAGAGTACGTTTATTAATTTTTCAGGAGACCCTAATTTGGGATGGGTTATCTGGAGGACTGGAAAACAGGACTAGAATCCAGAGTACTTTTAACAAATTGGATAAACGATTACAACGAAAAAAGAAGATGCAATTCAATCAGATCAAGTGGAAGGTTTTATACACAGGTAGTGATAAGCATCTGCACATATACAGGATAGCCAGTGCCTGCTGAGCTTCAGAACAGGAGGAAAAGATTTGGTTTGGGGGGGTGCTAGTGAACCGTAACGTGAACCTGAGTCAGTATCATCATATTGCTTCCTGAGGTGCATCACCATGAGATAGATAAGCAGGTTTTGTCCATAAGACACATAGCACCAGTCTTTCTTCTGCTTTCAACTTTGATGTGGCCTCAGGTGTAGCCGGGCAGCCAAGCACTGCAACTGATGCAGAGTGATGCAGAGCCACTGCTGAGTGTCCGGGAAGAGAGCAATGCGAATGGTCAAGGGTCCGCAGCCACAGCTTCCCAGGAAAAACTGAAGGTATTGGAGCTATTTACTAATAGAAAAAGAATATAAAGGCATGATTGCAGCTTCTAACACATAAAAGGTAGATTTAGAGAGGGAAGGAATTAATTCTACATTCGGTACAGAAATAAACTGCATGAGGAATATCCATCACTGGAGGTTTTTAAGAAGAGGCTAGAAGAGTATCTGTAAGGTGTACAGGAACAGACAGCTCAGTCACAGGGCTAGGAAAGAGAAAAGAGCTGTTCTAACTTTGATGCTAGCGAGTGAACAAGATTTAAGTTTTCTAAACACAAGCTTCATGGCAGAGATACGTTATCTGTGTAGCCTTAGCTAGCTAGCTTGAACTAGAGCTTGACCTAGAGCAAGTACTTCACTCATTGACGTGTGCAAACCCCAACAGGAGGCCTATTTTGGCCCTCAAAACATCAGGAACACATCTAACAGGGCATTAAATCAAACCCTCTGATTCATCCCTTGGTATGAGGCTAGCCCAAATGCAATGCAGGAATTAAGGCCCGGTTGAAGCTCCAAGGTACTAGTGTTTATATGCAAGACAAAGCTTTGATCTGGAAGAGTGTGACCAATCTTTGCAATGGCAGTCATGTTCTTACTTAGATACCTTCCCACCAAATTTTGCTTAGATGAGTTTTTTAATCACTGTTTGAAAACTCTGGGCAGTGGGGGAGGGAGGAGGGAAGGTGAAGGAAGTTTTGTATAGTAGGAACACTAACTCATATTTTACTAAATCAGCCTGCATGTTGGCCTGTGAAGGATATCTGCAGAACCCAGATACTTTAAAGAGAGGGTCCTGTATCCAAATTTATCAATAGGCTTTTAATATTAGAAAAATCAAGAGCCAGACTCTTTAAATGCTGTATTAAATGCAAACTTATCAGTATTTACCAGCTTCACGTTATCCTTCGTATCATTAGGTAGCTCTGGGACTTGATTACAGTCTTCATGACAACACTGTAATAAAGGATTATGAATAGCTTGTTGCTGACTTGGGAGCAATCTGGAAATCTCATATCATAAAACCAGCATTCAGTCTCTTTAACTTTATTATATTAAAAAAGTTATAAAAACTCACTGTATAATTTTTACTGTTCTCCGTACACAAGAGAGCCACTATTTAACTCTTCATTTAATTTCCAGGTGCCGCATATGCACCATAGAAAGCGTATCAAGAGAACCCAGGAAGGAAAGAAGCTTGTGGTAGGCAGCCTTGATGTATGCATGTGTGGAAAATGCCATTAAAATTATAGCTTTTTTAGGTTTTTTTGCGTGTCTAAACTATAAGCATTTTCACTATTTTCACAGGACGACAGCTTCAGGCTACAGGTCTAAACTCTTTCATCCTGACCACGTGGCAGGGAAGCCGGGTAAGCACTGCTGTCTAAGCCAACGTGGCACCAGAGGGGAGCACGGATGAGCTGCACATCTGAGACATGGGATCCAAGATCCCATGGTGTTGTCTACCTTGAAACATAAGCATTGTAACACTTTTGGATCATATCTGATAAGATGCCGACACAGGTACAACACTCCATGACAGAATGCAGTGCAATAGCAGTAGATACTACCGTGGCAATTTGTGAAGTCCCAGGTGCGGACTCATGTGACTCACGTTGGTATCTTCAGTTTTCCTTCAGTAGGAAGGGGAGAGAAAATCCATGGTCACAGAGAAAATCTTATCCAGATAACGCTTTGCAGAGACAGAGTTACACGGACTGCATTTCATCAACAAGCATTATCCATCGCGTCCCAGTGAAATGATGCAGACATGCTTATGTGACTGGGGATCCCTCATTTTTTGGTTGGGGCTATTGTCTGAGCAGATTGCACAAACTCAGAAATTGGAAAGGGAGTAAACAAAAGCAACTCACTTTTTCAAAGTCCCGCTATTTTTGAACATTAGAATTACCAGCGGTGGTTTCCTGCTCCACGCTCAAGCACCACTCTTAGCCCTTTATCCTCCTTCAGGGACGGGAGGAGCACCACCTCTAGGTACTCCACTTGCTCTCCAAACTGCCAGAACTGCGTTCAAAGCTTGCAGGACTGCTTTGGAAATTTTCTTTCAGTTTGTGAACACAGCTGCCTGCAAGCTCCTTGAGGCAAATGAGGCAAGCTTTTGTTGACTTGGTTTATAGCCAGTCTGGCTGTCAATCCCAACCAGGCCACATGTCATCTATACAGTTAAATCCCTGTAAAGCCTGATTTCACTGCTGATAGTAGCCTTCAGTTTACACCGGGACAAGTAAGATGAGCAGTTTCTGGCTCTTCATGTTACATATTATTGCAGAAAAAAAGTTTAGAAGTTCTACATGAAAGGAAAAGTATTTGAGCAAATGGCCAGTGCCTGCATGGTACAGAGAGGCAGGGTATGGGTACTGTTTAAACATTAGCAGCAATGTGACAGGCTTAAGAAATCCTGGTTACCGGGCAACCTTCAAGTATGATGTCCCTGCAAATGCTTTTACCAGACTGCTCTGTCCTTTTCCTAATTCAAACTGCAATTCTAAGAATGATAAAATGGAAAATATATGTATGTATATATGCAATAGCTGAGAATAGCCAATTAGTTTTGCACTGGAGAGAAATAATGCAGAACCCTTTGCATCTTTACCAGACTGGCTTTCAAAATATATTGGAAAATGCATCTTTGTGGCCCAGATATGCTTAGGAGGAGCATGACAACAGAATGTATGCTGCAAGTGTAATAAAGGAACTAAGGCAGTAAAGCTCCTACATTTTATTCGTAGGAGAAAACAATTAAATGGATATCCAGGTAGTAACTTAGGAAACAAATGTCATAGCTGTCTCTTTTGCTGCCAAAATATGTGTACTCTCTTCCTAACAGTCTCTTTCTCCAAGGAAAAATAAACGTATCTAAGAAATACTTGTTAGCAATGCAATTACAGGCTTAATTCCCCAACCACCTTCGGTCATCATAAAAACAAAAATAAGCAGAAGCCCTTTGCAACAGCGATGGAAAAGACAGAGAGAAAAACACTAAGCGTTCAGAGGAAGGTAATAATATATTTTTATAACAAAAGCTGAGACACTCTTTGACAATAACATTTGAGAAGTCAGAATTTGTTTTTCTACTGTACTGTCTTCTCCTTCTAAGCTACAGCCTGGAATACAAAACCTTTTCTAAGGGTGGACTCAGTGCTACTCCTGAACAGGACTTTCGGCACACTAAGACATCAAAGTAGCTAGCCAGAAAAGCAAAGGAGCTGTATCAGAATAACATTTCTTGGCATCACTTACTTCTGAAGGTCTGGTCTGTCCCAGGAGCCTAATGAGAGCTGGGTTATTCAGAAAATGTGGATACAACTGTGAGTACTGAGACACTGAGAATCTGTCCTGAGGGCTTCTGGAATATTGATCCCAAGTAAATAAGATAAAATTAAAAGTTTAAATAAATAAAAAAATGATAAAAAGTGCTGAGCGTTATCCTTTCCATGACCATAGCAATTAGATTCGTATTCATCCTACATCTGGGAGGGAGAAGAGCTTTAAGAGGCCTGGCTGGGGCCATAAGACGTCTATAGCTGTGCACGGCTCGTATTAGTGGTGATCCTCCAGGACTCATACACTTTGGCCTAGATTCATCCCACATCTCCTTATGGACTCCACAGGGTGTCACCACCGGCACCTGTTTCCAACATCTCTGGAGATGCCTTCCAGCTCCCAGGCACTTTGTGAAGGCGTCACCTCACTCCATCGGCTTTACAAGGCACCTCAGACAAACTCTGAGCTTTGAACCCTCAGGGACAAAGTGTAAGTGCATGAGGCACCACCAAATCCATCCTCCCACAGGCTGGGACTGCTGAATGTCACTGCCTCCAGGCACAGGAAGCAGATGTCTGACACTCCTGAACCTCAAGTTTCAGCCACAGTAGAAGAATTCCCATTTATTTTGGTAGCAGCATATACTTTTAGTGTTGGTGGTAACTGTAGGCACCACAAAATCGTACCATGCTATGCCCTGTTAGATCACAGCTACCTATGCAAACTCTAATCTCTTTGACCAGGGCCTGAAAGGTAAAAAGTCTTTTTCTCCCCATTGACTTTATGTAATTTCAAATATATCCACCTAAGACGTTGCAGAGGACATCTACCCATCAGCAGAGACATAGTTCATGACTATCAAAAGTCTCCATTCTTCTGGAATATTGGCTTCATACCCAAGAGAAAAATGTTATTGCTTAAAAACTCAATATTTTACAATATTGAACATTAACATCCCTTCAATGATTTAATACCCTTTCAATGATTTTTAATTTGACTCTAAATCAGGGTAGATATTTTCCTTTTGATGGTCACTTATAAAAGGCATTGCTAGTATCACAAAAAAAGAAAGTGATTTTTCTATCAATTTGTCTTACCTCCAGCCTCAGATCTCAAAATGACAGATGGCTGGAGAGGTTCTGGCACTGGAGCTCCATATGGGTAAAAAAGTATATTCTAGGTATACATGCAAAAATTATAATAATCAAGTCCCAGAAATCACAAATACATAGATCCCTATGCTGCAGACAATGCAGAACTACTTGAGTTGATGCCAGAGAAAGGTGAAGAAAAACTTTACAGAGGATCTCTAAGATGTCTCATGTCTGTGGAACTGACCGACTTCAGAGGCATATTCAATTAGTGGATGTACTGAATGGATGTACTGAAGCTGTCAGTATCTACTCCCATAATGACTGGATGAGAGTTTTTATTTTTTCATTTTTAAAGTGCAGTTGATTAGAGCGGAAATGGAATCAAGGATATGCTTTTTTTACTGATGGAGATTCTGGATAATAATGATAAGGGACTTTCATTGGCAGAAGGCAATGTGATGCCTCACATGTCTGCACTGGATGCAAATTTGGAGAAATGTCCTTGGCTAGGGTCATTAGACCGATATGATTGGATATGTGAACTTTTTTAGTGTAGGCTCAGAAATAAACTGCATTATTATTGAAAACAGAAGATGAATTTATTGAAATGATCTGAAAAATTTCTCTGAAGCAGGAATTCTACAGACAGCTTCTGTCTGTCTCTTAATGAGTTTCAGATTCTGTATAAAGTGAAAAATCCAAGTCTTTGTGAAAAGCTCTGAGGAGATTTCTTTCCAGTCTGCCTTACAGCCTGTCTCCTGAGAAGCACAACCATTGCCACTGACAACGATAAACGCAAAGCAAAGGCCTAGATTAAATGCTGGGAATGATCTATGGCTTTGTTTTGCTGGTTTGCACCTGAGGCTCAAGACCCTTTTGCAAAATGATGGAAACTCATCTATCTCACTAACAAGTTACACGCTTCCATTGATTTGAAACAGAAACGGGCTTTACCTGTAATCTTCTGAAGTGGATTTTAAATTTTCCTTACATTGAGGGTGCTTAGACCTGATACTTTGGCTTAGCACCTCAGAAAGACTGAGATTCATTGTAAATCAGATCCCAGTCCAGCTTTATTTTCCAGACATCCCTGATCTGTGACAGTATGTTGGTGTTTGGTAATTTCTATAGGGAAAGATAAGTTGAAAACCACACTGAGACACTGCAATAATGCTGATATTTGTGTGACAGGGAACCAGCAGAAGCCCTTGTTTGATATGACTTATAAGATTGTGTTGGCTTCTACTGTCCACACCTGGAAAGGTTTCCTTCCTTGTCAGTGTTACTCCCTCTCAGCTGTAGAATAAAATTGCTATTTAATGATATTGCTGGAGTGGTAAGTAATGTGGTGCTTTTGTTTTACCAGATTGCTGCAAATGCCCAAGGCAATGTCCCTCACGTTCATTCAGGGGCCTGAGCGTCTTCCCAAAACCAGCCATCCACATTAAGTGCTGGGCCACCAGTAAGTGGCTACCTTGACCGGAGTGCCAGAGCCAGAGCATACTCGCACCTTGCACACAGGAAGGAAATGGAGATCTCTTATTCAGGAAGCCAGATGAGATCACATACAGCATGAACTGAGAGAGCTACAGCCCAGCTTGGGCTTGACTCATCCTCAGCCCAGAGGGACACTTTGAGCTCAAGCTCCTCCCCAGGAGAGAGACAAGAATAGGGACAGAGAGGTGCAGGTCTGGGGTGACCCTCTGTAGGCAAGCATTATCTCCATCCCATAGTGCATCCAGAGCCGCCATGGGGATCAGCTGTCAGACTTTGGACTGTATCTATAAGTGAAAGCACAGGCTACCTGTGAGACAGGGTGTGAGCAACCATGCTTTTACAGGAAGAGCAGCAAAGAGGGAAAACACTGATGGGCTCTGTATCCAGGGTGCGTAAGAATGGTGAAATAGAGCAAGAGAAACTCATTCATGTCCACAACTATCTAAGAAGTGTACGAATGAGTAAGAAAATCATCTCTTCCACCAAAGGGGCTTACAAGGGTGTCTAGGTAGGTATAAGCACCTGGGAAAAGATTATTGAAGAAAAGGATATTAGAAGGGTAGGGGCTAAACTCTGTGGAAAAATTATATATTCCTACCATTTGCCAGTAGCTGTTAAGAAACGTGATTGAGCTACCATCATCTCCTTTGCCCACAGGTGCTGGGGAAGCGTTGGCACATCTGATGTGGGGGAGGCAACACGTGGATCCCTGATAGCATAAAAACACGTTTTCACATTCATATGCTATACAAAACACCCCCCCAAAAGGTGAATTTCAGAGTGTTCTGTGAGCTGGGGGAAAGAAGGGGAGATCCCAGCTTGTCATATACATATTAGGTTACAGATGATAAAAAAACCTGCAGAATTTAACTTCAGGACCCAGAATTCACTCATTGCCTATTTCTAATCTGTGTCTGTGAAGGCAGTGCATATGTAGGGATCTAAATCTATTTCTTCAGAGAATACAGGAGGATATCACTGGCGCAAAAATTTCCTTTTACCTGCAGACAGCATGTAAGTGGCCGGCCTGTGAGTAAGGCGAGGCTGTAGGTGTTCTCCTTCCCTCCGAGGATTGCATCTGCAGATATCTGTTGATAAAACTAACAAACTGAATAAAGTAGAAATAACAACCTGCAGTACTTCCTAGTGAAATGAAGATTTCGATAACCTGTGTCACAAATAGCAATAATAAGCATTCCCTTCTGTTTTGAACCTTTTGGAACAAGCGTGTCCAGAATAGAAATAAATCTTTAGAGCGATAACTCAGATTGAAGAGGCTTGGGCTGTGCTGGGCTGAGGGAGGTGTACTTTCCTTCCAGGCTGAGGAAGCAGAAAGGCAAACGATGGTTAGACTGCTTCAAGCTGTTTTAATCACCTTCCTTCTGCATTTCAGTGTGTCCACGCATGCATGTGTGTGTAAGCCGGTGCACGCACAGCTGTGCTTGACCCTGAGTCAGCAAGAGTGAAACCACTCACTCATCACGTGAGGAAAGATCATATCAGAGCATCAACAACAGAAAAAAAAAAAAGAAAGCCCAAAACCTCCAATCCTGCACGCTCAGCAAATTACTGTTTGGTAAGTTAGTGACGCCACTAGCAACAGGAAAGCGGCTTTCTCTTGGAGCAGGTTTATTGAGCAGATTATTGAAACCTTTTCTTTTAGAAACATTTGGCAGAGATTTCTCCATAAGCCGTGGGGACGTTTTTGCCCATATCCATTTCCAAAGGAGGAAGGAGCTTTTAAGGGGGGGGAAAAAAAACAAGTGAAAACCCACCGACTTTCCTCATGGCTGCCAAAAAGGGTCTTGAAAGAGCTTGCCTTGTGAGTGAGAGGGACGCCAAGAAGTACTCCTTAGCCCTAGACAGGTAACACAGCTCTGTGTTTACTTCGCTTCCCTTGCTTTGCCTTTGAGAGCACTATGAGACCACTAGTCTCACAGTGTGTACAGGGAACATCTTTCTCTACTTTTAAAATGTATTGTTTGATTTCCCCCTTTCCAAACTTTCTTATTAAATGTTTGATGCATTTACTAGACAGCATCCCGATGTATGTGCATCTGTGATGGATTGAACCAATCTACTGTTGAAGCGTCTCCTGCTATGTATTTTATAAGCTTAGTAGATTTATTGTAGGATGCAAAACCTCATGGATTATACCACAATTTTAGCCTGAATTATAATACTGCTATTGACACCATGTTTGATTCAAGGCTCTTTCATGGCTGAATGTCTAAATAATCTATTTCATATGAAAGAAATGTGATGGTGTTAAGGACTTGATCCTGCAAAACTTTCTTCATGTGGATAGTCTCTCAGGCTTGAAGTTGATGTACCTTTTGTGTGCCAGAGATCCAGTGAGTAAGAGCTTGCTTGAGCGAGGCAAGACCCTCTCAAAACAGCGGCTGGGCAGGCCACAGCGGATCACACCATGTGAGAACCTGAAGGCACATATTCTTAGCGGTATTAAAGGTGGCAATTAAATGGCAATATATTGTAGTTTGAGTTCAAAACGTGTAAATTTCTATCAGGAAATAGTTTTACAGTCAGACTTCTTTTCATTCTTCCTCTTGTCTCAGACCAGCAAGTATTTTTTAAAGAAAATAGCTGCTCAAATACAGCTTAGCACCCCTTGACATTTCCATTATCTCACTGGTTTTCAGGTTATTTATTGCTTGGCTCTCTTAAAATGCGTGGGACAGAAACTTGGCATAAACACTGTCAGCTCTAATGGAAATCCATCTCTCCGTGTTCTTATACTGGGGTCAGTGCCATCATATTTTACTCATTTGAGTGTCTAGGTTATGATTTTAATATTACTGCATGGCTCCATAAATATACATGACACTGTCTAAAATGGCTTTTGTGGTAATATTTATATTTTAAAAAGATACTATATGATTCTGCAATTCATTTTTCTTACTGAAGAATTTCAGTGCTTTTTAGATAGTCTGCAATGAAGCTGATAGTCAGCTTCAGCGGGTGAGACGCTTCGGCCCTTTGCCATCTCTGGCCTGACGAACATCTCCGGACAAGGTCTTTGCACAAAGTGCGGTAGGGTGCCCTGAAACAGAAACTACTGAGGATAAACATTAGGCTGCCTTTCGAGGAACCCCTCTGCTTCCCAGGAACCTTGGAAAGAGGGAATATCCCCAGTGAGAACATAGTTGGGGTGCAGCTTCAGGGGCAGGACCGAAGCCTGTAATTCCCACCCGTCACAGGTAGCTGATCCCCCATCTGACATCTGACTCACCTTCTGGAGGAATCTATTTTCTGGTTTAGGATTAATGTTAGTTGGGGTGGGTACATACGGACCTGTTGTGGCAGATATGCGTTAACAGCCCCAAAGCTTGAAGGCCAGTATCAGGAGGACTCCATAACAGATGTCCTTGAGAGGGCTGAATTATGCCAGTGGTAACAGAGCTCCCCAGGAGGAGGAAGACACTACAGGCATGTGCCATTTGTGCTGCACCTCCTCTTGTTTTTTTGCCAGGTGAAGTTTTATTAAATGCAAGATCAAATTACTCTGTCTCAGCAGTAACCAGAAACCTTGCAGAAACAATGTCTCCGTTCTGCTGTTAAGCATTAGCAGTTCACAAGAAACCCTCATTCCGCTCCCCCTGTGTAGCCCTGCCTCGGGCTCGGTGGGTGCTGCCAGTGGCCCGGGGTCAGCCAGCCTGGGGGATGAAGACAGCCTGCCCCATGAGAAACTAGGGAGCAAGTGAGGGCTGGGAACACAACGTCTGACTTGCTTAGACCGGCTGCGTGCATAGCTTCAGGTGTCATAAACCGATCAGTCGCAATAATCTAATCTTAGCCTTTGGTATAAATTACCATGTTTTCCCAATCCCTGTGTGTAGGCTTAATGAACAGCCCTAATGCTTTCAACAGAATTTATTTTGCACACAGATTGCCTATTTCTTTGCCATTCCTCAACCTCTTTCTTTTTAATAAGTGCCGTTCTTACAATACACAGGGAATAAAATTGTTTTTATCTTAATCATGTGAGCAGGAAGTTCCTTGCACACAAGGCTGTAAGGGAGAACATTATTGTCGTGCCTAGGCTGTCTGTAGTCACTAGTGGGCTTGGATGCACTGAGGTTTCCAGTGTCAAACTTGAAATGCTTAAAAAGGGTCCTATCTCAGTTAAAGAACTGTGCTCCCTGAAAATCAGGTCAATCATAGGCTCATTGGATAATTCAGCTTAGAAGGGACCTCAGCAAGGCTCTGCAGCTGTGAGATTGGACAAGGTTACTCAGAGTTTTATTCAGTCAAGTCTTGAAAACCTCTGAGGATGGAGACTGCGCAGTCTCTCCAGGCAACCTCTTCCAATACTCATTTATTTTCCTCCTTATTTTCAGCCTGAACTGTACTTGTTTCAGCTTATGACTGTTGTTCTCATCCTCTCTCTGTGCACATCATTAAGGCTCCATCTTCTCCATAACCTCCACATAGGTACTGCTAGGTTGTTATTAGGTCCCCCTGAAGCTGCCCGTTCTCTAGGGTGAACAAGCCCTGTTCCCTCAGGGCAGGTGCTCCAGCCCCATCTTTTTGGTCCTTTTGCTGAACTTGCACCACTTTATTTGTATGAACCATAGCAGTAACAAGGTCTGAAGATGAGCGCTCAGAACCCTTTGTCTTATTCAAACAATGTTGTCTTTAAGTCATATCAAAAAGGATTCCTATCACCTATATTTAAATTATGTCTAAATTTTGGCGTCTAAGATAGTTTCCTACGTTCTTTTGACAGTCAACGGTGGGGGAGGTGAGATAAACTCTTCAGAAAATTAATCATTCATTATGTTGGTTGCCTATGCAGTCATTCAGCTAATCACTTACCAAAGCCTAGAAAACATCTTTGATCAAATTCCTGAAGTTTACACGTATGAAGATGGGCCATATGATTTCATTTCTTGCTGATAGTAGATCAGTACAAAATTGACCAGAAGTATTTAATATCCCACTGCATAAATCAGTGGATTTGCATAAGATTGTACTAAATACGCACTGACCTACATTTTGGCTTGATCCATCACTGATTTCTGCACTTCTGATTATGTGCTTTATATGGCATTACAGTGGGATTTTGAATACCATCATAGTGAAAATTTGGGCTTCTTGAACCAAGATTTTTGTTTTTATTTTACTGTAACTCAAATACAAAGACCAGAGTATAGGGAGACAGGCAGACCCAAAGCTTTAATCACCCCAAAAGTCTAAAGTTTAGAGGTACAATGGCAAATCTACCCCTTCTTCTACTTCTACTGTTGAATGTACATTATAGACATGAAGTTTTCTAACCATCTGCTAAGCCATGCTGATATCTATCCTAAATTACTGCAGACGCACTGTGACTTACAGAAGAACTGAATCTTACAAAATCCAGCCTAGCTGCGTAACAGCAAGACTCTGAAACAAAAATCAAGAGATAAAGAAGGGACACTGTTGAAAGAGAAATGTCTTCGCATAAAAAAGTTGTCTAAAAGTTGTTAGCCCAGGGTATTAATGTGACTTGTAGTTATTTCTGCCCATGACTGAAGCCTCAGGCTTGAAATTTATCCCTGTCACCAGACTCATGCCAAAGAGGAAAAAATTCAAAGAGAATCTGAGAGATGATTTCTTCCGATGCAGATTAATTTTCTCTAACAAGAGTGCAGGGAATATTTTCTTCCTTTTGTGTCTTCCTGCTGCATATATGAAAACTCTCACGGGATCAGAGAGTCCTCATCAAATGGAAGGTTTCTACCACTTCTGCCTCACAGATGTCAATGCTCAGGAAAACTTTAGGTAGTTCTTGTGACTGACGAATGGATTTAGTTGTGGGCTTTCTGGTTATGTCTCCTTCTTGCTTGCTTGCTAGCTGGCCCAGGAGTGCTCCATATCTTCAGAGACTCTGAGGCTCAGCACATCACATCCGCCTTGTCATCCCCCAAGTTCAGCGTGTTGATCGATTATTTTTGCCCTTGTGTTAGGTGACATTAGGACCCTGTAGAAAGGACTTTGCCTAGTATTGGCCATACGCCATCTCCAAAGTACAGTTATGTCCGCCTCGTCTCAGAAAGAAAATTAGAACAAACACGGTAAGAGTTAAGAAGCAGGTTCTATACGCAGAGAAAATAAATAACTAGGGCTCTAGCTCAGGAAATTGATGGTTGAGGAGATATAATAGTGAAACATAAAATCATGGATGATCTTATGAAGGTAAACAGGGCATGGTCGTTCATTATTTCTAACAGCACAAGAACTAGTTAAAATATCAGACAGTCAGCTTAAGAGTAACAAAGAATGCATTACTTTTACACAAATCAAATTTAAGCTGTGGAACTTACAACTTCCAAGTTAGCCAGGTCCATGGAAGAAAGACCCATAAAGGGCTACTAGACATAAACTCCGGTTCAGTAAGTTCCTAACCCACAGATTTGTGCATCTGGGAGAATGCATAGGGGGAAATACCATTCTGTACATGTTCCTTTCTTATACTTTTTCCTTATGTATCCCCTGGGGCTCACACCAGAGCTGGGACACTTAGCTACTTGGATCTTTGGTCTGACTCAATACAAGTACTCTTACACTGTTACGCAGAAGGAAATTTATTTACAATGGATTTATGATTACAACATATACAAGGCCAGATCCACAAAATGATACTAAATAAAATAACTATATATATATATATTCACTTTTTCTTTGTGCCCACAATACCGTGAAAGAAAAAGGAGGATTTGGACAGCTGAACTGCAAACAGGGTCCTAAAGGATTTGGATATATTTAAGATCAGAATAATGTCAGCTGAAATCAGTGGTGTCTGTATAAAGGAGGTGACTGCAGCTGTGAAAAATTTTCTCTGAAGGCATTTTCATTATTCTTTCAGGCACCAAAAAGTTACTGTTATCCTTTGTGAAGGAGGAGCTCTCCTGTGGGAAGTGGAGTGATTCTACATTTTGCTCTCTTTTACTGGGGGTCTCATAATGGTTTAGGAGGAAGGTGATTATTCCCATCAGCTCGCAGATCAAGACACTCCACAGATCAAATGAAAACAAACAAAAGGAAGCTGTAACCAAAACTCCTGTTAATGATTTGTGTGGAAACCTGCGTCCTATATTCACATTTTCTGCTTCCCTCCTTCCAGGCATGACTCGCTCGGTGCCTTTCTGTGACGTTCCACCTGACTATCTTTTTTGCAAACGAAAGAGAATCTGAAATGGAGGAAAGATTATTTTTTAATCTGCTACTCTGTTTGCAATGTGCTGGTGCAGAGATCTGAGGCTCAAAGGCTACGTCTTGCTCTGACACACACACAGGAGGGGTTTATGGTTTGACAGAGCTGATCTCTGCACCTTAAGCTTTTGATTCCACACATTTATAAAGCTGTCTCTCAGATTCTTTTAATTAGCGGCAGGCTGCTCTTACAAGAAAAAAAGTGGTTACGCAGAGGAGCTAGCAGGAGTCTTCCTAACTCAATGGGCCAGATGCTACTTTTTCTTACCCTGTGGAGTTCAAAGGGAGCAGTGAATACTCATCACCTCTGATGACCGGGCCACTTCTACTGAGGCACTCGTTAGAAAAATGTGACATTTGCCGCTTTGTGATGTCTGTGTTTGCATCTGCATCTGCTCAATGAGATCTGTGGAAAAGTGCTTTCCTCCCCCTCAGTGATGTTCAGAGGTTTAGTTAGCTGACAGATAGCCTCGGAGATTAAAAAAAGGCAGAGGGGAATCAGAAAGTGACCCATTTTGTTAAAAGCAAGAAAAGGATATGGGTGGCTCAGAAATCTACAGGGGTAATTTTGGCATCCCTGCCCTAACAGGCTGTTGAGCTGATCATGACTCATGTCTTTTAGATGATTTTAACATTCAATGAAAGCTAATGAAAACTGAGTTAAAGGGAAATTAATTTTACATGCAAAGTATAGAAGAGCACTGGAACTTAACTCCAGAGAGGGATCACAAGAAAGAAAAACTTGCATGCCCTAATCTCCAGGGGACAGTGAGAAAACGACAACATTTAATTCAGCCATCTGGAAGGAATCAATTTGTGGTACCTTCTGAGTCTAATGCATCAGCAAAATGTTGTATGTAAGTGACACAGGGCACATGAGGAGCCCGATAAATATAAAAATAGCTTAACTGGAGGAATCCTGGAGAGGGACTGGCTAACAGGGACCCAGGCTGCCAGGTGGGCAGCCCACTCCTCAGGCACCTCAGCACCAATGTGTTTGTTTTCATGGGGAAAATAAAGCAAAACACTGACAAAAAGCCTAAGGAAATTCCATATCTCCAGGCACTGGGCATTAAATCCGATCAGTTGCTCTTTCACACAAGCTCCACAGAAGCATGCACAGGGAATCAGTCGTCTCAGTTAAGTAAACAGAGACCACATGCTAAGCTGCTAGGAAAACAAGCTGACTCAGGGGAACGTGTTGAATCCTTGGAACATCTCAAAAATATTTACAAAACCAAATCTACATGGATTATGTACCGTTCCAGGGCTTGGCTGCCAAGGAAACGAAGAAAATTCTGGTAATGGGGTGGCCAGCTTTTCTCCTTGCGCCAGCTCCTCCTCAGTGCTAACGAATTAAAAGCGGACCACAAAAGGGGACCAGGCATCCACAGCTTTGGGGTACCTTTGCCTCCTGCCCATCAGCAGGGCCAGGGTTGCAGAGCAAAGCCCAGTCTGCGAGCAGCATGAGGCTCTCCTTCCTCCCCTCACCCTCTGTGCACGGGCAGCTGCAGCTCACTCAGACTACCCACAAAGGGTAGCCGGAAAGGCTGATGATTTCCATGCAATTTTTGTCTTTGACACAAACGATGCAGACTGGCAGCCACTGGCATGGTTGCTTTCCGGTGAGATCTTTCTTACCCTACTTTTTCATAAGCAGTGCAGAAACGACTCAGAAAGTCACTAAAATTTCCCCAGAGCGCAGGTCTCCTTAACACATCTGCAGAAATGGCTCCTCCCCGTCCCAAAGAAAAGTCCTCAATACACTGACTGCAGAAAGAGGCTGTTATTACTGGGTGCAGCTAAACCCAACGCACAGCATGCCTCCAGGCTAATTTCAGACTTTGAAACAGCAGCGGTGTTCGTTACATTCCCAGATAGACTTGTGGATTACGACCCAGCACACGCAGACCACAGAGAGCTATAACATGTGATTGTATGAACATTACATATGTGCATTTGGGCAAAATTTGCCTCTCCCTACCACAGTGCACTCCCACAAGTCTTGATGCAGGGGAGGGTGTGTTTTACTGCCGGGGTTATTGCATCAGCAGCAGCTGCAGCAACAAATGTTGTAGCTGGAGTGACAGAATAGTTTTCATTCAAGCCTCCTGGGCCAGGGTTTTGGATTTCTTTCCATGTGAGCTCTTTGCTCAGAGATAAGGAGGACCAACATTGCTTATGAAGCCACCTTTGGCCCCCTGGAATAAACTGGAGGAGTCTCTGGGATGCCCAGTGAGAGAATCTAGACGTAACGGTCATCAGCTGCTCAGGCAGCTAAAATGCAATGTGCTCATTGCGTTGTCCCCTATTCTCTATGCGGGAGCTCCGAGAAGGACAGCACTGAGGTTTTGTGGCAGATCAGATTCGTCTGGGAAATCACCTTGTGATGGGGGGGTGCTCAAAGAGCCAGCTCTGCTGAACTTCAGTCCTTTTTATGAAATCAGTGGCATAAAGGGATCAGCATACCATGGGGAATTGATTTCCTTGATTTTCTAAATCAAACCCATTGAAACTTTTGAGCTAGCATTTTCTATGGAAAATGGCTGGAAGATAGATAGCTTTGCATGAAATTGGAAATTTGAGATAAAATAGTTCTGCACACAAAGAGAGGAGAGAAATCTCTTTGGTCAATTATATTTGAGAATATGATTTTTTTTAAATAGTCTTCCTGACAGAGCTGGAGGGAATAAAAAACTCCAAATTCCTATGGAATCGTCCTCCTGTAATGCTGAATATAGTGTGTATTCGCCAGAGGTATGACTTTCTGAAAATCATACGCTGCGCAGTCAGATTCTTTTCTTTTTTGACTCCTTTTTCATTACGTGTACAAACCACCCTAAGAAAGTTACCCTGTGCTTTGTTAATTGCTATATGACATAGGACAGACCAAAGAATCGGCAATTACAGCCAGAGTGATCATTTCATGTGCAGCTCAGTCCTTGGGGCCTCTGGCTGCAGAGTCCTGCCTGTGTGAGCAAAACTCTTCAATGAAATGTTCTGCTGTTCCCAGTGCTGCTTTTATCCTACAAAAGCATTAATTATCAAGTTACAGGAGCTGCAGGGTTAGACGCCCAAATAACCACGTATTTTTTTTTTCTTTTTTAACTTTCTGTTCCTTTCAATCCCATAGGATGAACCGGCATCAGAAGAATTTAAATGAAGAGAGGCAGCAGCAGGAAACAGAAGATACTGAAGCTAATCCAGCGTATCACTGTCACAGCAACTCACAGGCCTGTGAGAACAGAAAAAGGGAACAGCATCAAGCCAGGCAGAAGCTCTGTGCAGCATCAGTAATTTGCATTTTCTTCATGATCGCTGAGATTACAGGGGAGTATTTATGCTTGAACAGACCCAGTGTTTCATGACCAGGGATTGTGCGTTTTGTTCTCGAGCACGGCTGTAGTCACGCTCTTTTGCACTCACACCTATCCTACCACATTCAGGGTATTTTTGGGGGCTCTTTCTTAGAACACTGTGTTTTGCTTTGTCCCACTGATCTGATCTGAGCTTGACTTCTGTGATATTTATACACACCTAGTAGTTCTCGGCACTTTAATTCCCCCTTCCCCATCCTGAGGTAATGTAAGGAATGAGGAACTCACGGGGTTTTGCCACATGTGTCCCTGGGATGTAATAAAAATCAGCCGGGAAGGCCTCTGAAACTCATGTTTTCCTATACTCAGTGCCCCTGGAGCCCCATGAAAATGAAATAGAGAGGCTCTATCTTACGCACAGGTGAGAAGTGCAGGCACTGAAAGAGTCACTGCATTTCTGTCTTCCCTCCAGGCCACCAAGCTGAGCAGGAATACCTCTCTTCAACTCTTCCCTCCCACGCGCTTCATCTGCATCAAGCCCAGCTGTTTGTAGGTCACGTGCGTCTCGCCCGTGAAAACTGGTGCATGCCGCTAATCTCCGTGCAGTAATTTCCAATGCCAGAAGTAATGCATTATTAACAAAACCATATAATCAGTGGGCTTAAGTTTGGTGAAGGCGGCAATACTAGACGATAATTGGAAGGATAGATGACATGTTAACTAAATGTTTCATTTTGCTTAATGAATCAAACAGCTTTTTTGCAGTGACAGCTTAAGTAACAGGCTTGAAGACCATTTTGCTTCAGACCATTAAACTTTGACAAACCAGTTATTAACTGCAGTTACAGACAGCAGTCTGTGGAGATTTTTTGTAATTATGAAGCATACATTTCATTTTTTTAATCATTAGGCTAGACAGCATGTGCCTGATGATTGACCACTGAGTGACTGACAATTTCTGCTGCTTTGTGGCATACAAAGCTATAAACAGCCATTGTGAGTAATAATAAGTCATAAAGGCCACTTGTTGGGAGTGCTGATACAAAGCAATAACGCATGTAACTATTACACAGGCTTTACTCTTGAAAGCAAAGAACATGTTCTCCTTCCTGCTCTTAAGGGCAAATAGCTTCTGCAGGCATTATTATGCTAAATAGAAGAAAAGAGGCTGCGGTGATGCTCAGAGAGGTTGAAAAGCTGTGTTTCTTTGAATCCCTGGATCTCTGATGTAATTTTTGCTCAAACCATGTGTGCTGGCCCTCGTTGCTCTCCCAAAAGGGGTGCTGTTGGCTGAGTCTGATACACCAGTGTCACTGAAAGACTTTTATCTGCTGGTCTTCTAATGCAGATCCATGATAAACTCCATAAATTTGGAGATATCAGTCAAACTGATTGCACTGCGTATGCATCCCAGATATAAAAGCACTAGAATAAGAGACACATCCAGCATGTGTCATCATGTCAAAAAGAAATACAAAGGCTTGACCAGGCTGCTAGGATAAGCACACTGAGACCTCAGATACTCACCTAAGGCATCAATAATACCAGCAATACATAAAATAATCATTTGCCGACACCTTTCAAAGACAGCAGGCTAGAAGCAAGCTTTTGTAATATTGACTCAAGGAACATAGAAATAAGGTATCTAAAAAGCAATAGGCTTTGCAGGCGGCTTGCGCTCTGCATATTTGTTTGCTGAAAGATAGCTGGTGTCTTGCTTATCACCTGTGCAATGTTAGACAAGCCCTCTGCTGTGTAAAATAGGTTCCTACTTGGGAAACAGCTACCCTGCGAACAGTGAAACTCTAGGACCTGTGTGGTGACCTTCCTGTAAATGCTGTGGGTTCTGCTCATGTTTTAAGTAATCCCCATTCTGTTGAATTTTTCATTTTACCACAAAGAATGAGATGTCACAAAATTCTGCAGTCCTGACTACTCCCTTTCAAGGAGCAGTAAATGGAATATATAGGGATGTAATAGGGAAAAAAAAAGTGCCTTGTATGTGCAACATGCATGCTACTGTAGTTGCAAATTATACAATATTAGGAATTGTAATCTAAAAACTGTGTATGGGAGGAAATAAACTAAGACAGTTCATCCTGCTGGCATGAAGACTTTATTTCTATAAAGAAATAGGAGATGTATCTATATTTCCCCTTGGCAGTGATATCTGGCCAAAAGGTTTGAATGAGGCATTTTAATTTTTATGGTGTTTTCCATGATTCATTGATTCTCACATGTGTTGCGGTCAAGAGAAAAAGGTGAGCAGAGATTAATTAGATGATTGGAGAAAGACAGAAATATATTGGAATATATTAAAGAACACAGAAACGGAATGTTTTAACTCTATCATTTCACACAATCTCATACTTTACATTGCGATGAAAAGATTCCCCTGCTATAACAAATCGGCAGGACAGCTTTCTGCCTGTGGTCCTTGTCTCCCCTTGCAGCCAGTGGCAGCTGAGGTAGTTTAGAGCAATCTTTAATTTCTTTGGATTTGCCTTCGGGCCTGAGACGTGACTAGAAGAATTTGGCAAATAAATGATATTTGAATTACTAGTTAAAAGCAATGTCATTTCAGATAGCTAAAATATTTTTTTTCCTTTCAGAATTCTCATGAAATCAAATCCCCCCAAAATTAAATGACATTCAGCCACATTTTTCCAGTGCCAATAGCAAAATTAAATCATGCATTACAGATGCAAAATGATAGATTTAGTCCTGCAAACAGAACATTTTTCTCCACTGCCTTACCAGAATGACTGATTGTATATCAGAAATCTTCTGTTGGAATCTTTCCTTTTAATATTATTTTAATTTTGGCTGTACCAAATAAATAGTCTGGCATCCAACCATCCAAAAATCAAGAACATATATATTTTCATGTTACAAATGCTGAACCCCATAAGCTAAGGCTCTGAGTTTTCATGCATACATACGAATACCAACAATCTGTGAAGGGATAGTGGAAGGATGCTGGAAATGTGATCCCTAACATTGGTTTCCATCCAGAAATCTGGTATTAAAATTTTCCTTTCCCACTCTAATAGTAATGTAACAACACTAATGAGTCACAGCTCTTATCATCCTTAGGACATTCTCTCAGGTATGTATCTTGGATAACGACATGTATCGTGTTTCTTTCTGTTAATTCTTACATTTCACTACATGAATGAGATGATAGATACAAAATGAAACGTTTTATGAAAAGTTTTGAGTAAGCTATATGGTCACTGAAAATTAGATGTTTCCTTCAATTTACAGCAAATCAGGTCTTGAGTTTGATCTAGTCGAGTCAATCTTCTGATAGGAGTCATTATAAGTACATTTATTTTACATAGGTGGACAGATTGCTGGAAGTCTGGCTGTGATCACCGATGCAGCACACATCCTAGTTGACTTGACAAGCTTCCTGATCAGCCTCTTCTCACTCTGGCTAGCATCTAAAGCTCCTACAAAGCAGTTAACTTTTGGATGGCACAGAGCAGGTAGAAAATGTGTTATCGTATGGACATGTGAAATGGGAAAGGCAATCCGTCATAGCCAGGCACTGGAAAATAGGCTAATGTCCAACACTGGTGTGCAGAAATGGAAAAGGAGTGTACTAATGTTCTCAAAGTTCCCAGGACACATCACAGACATAGTAAACAAGCAAGCTTCAAAAAGGAAAAGAGCATGGGCCTCACTTATCCACAAACATGGTTTTCAATTCATTATTTAATATAGTTTTGAGCTGGTTGTAGCTTTGGCTGTTATAAAAGCAACTTTCCTCAGCGATCTGAGCGTGCACAGGACTCTAAAATGACTGTAGACCCCTATGCACTTGAACTGAGGACTCACAGTCCTCAGAAAAATGCTTCAAGGCTATTAAATATAATAGTCCAGAAGCAGCTTCTTGCCCAGGACATCTGCAAACCAAGGTTGCTAGTAGCTGCAGGACGTACCAGGGAAGACGCATGCCGTACTCATTCTGCCTTTATACTGCTTCATAAGAATATTCTATCGGCACTGCTGGAAACAGGCTACTGGATGAGAGAGACGTTTAGTGTCATTGAAGCATGAATGGTATAATGTTTCAACACATGGCTGAATAACTCAGACCTAGCAAATTACCATCAGTTGATCCATAGAAACTATTTGTGCCTATGCCCCCTTGGTCTGAAAAGAGAAGGAGAAACCTCTCTTGGTGGCTATGAGATGTCAGACTGATTCAGCCATCTCATGTCACCTCATCTTCCCCTTAGACTCTCAGCCATGTTAGTTTTTTCTCTTCTCTTCTCTTCTCTTCTCTTCTCTTCTCTTCTCTTCTCTTCTCTTCTCTTCTCTTCTCTTCTCTTCTCTTCTCTTCTCTTCTCTTCTCTTCTCTTTTCTTATTGAAGTGCAGAACTTTTAAACCCATAATTTATTGTCTTTTTATCCTGCTGGCGAAGACAGCACTGCATCAAAAAATCAAATGTCAGTGGTTATTTAATTTCATTCCATGATAGTTATCCTATTTCTCGCTTATTTCTCCAGCTATATCTCCAGTTTAAAATGCAGGTGGGTGCCCAAAGAGAGTAGCTGAGAGTAGCCAGGTGGGCAACAGAATCACTGTGAGCTGACTACCAATGTCTTGCAGCTGCAGCCCTCCACGACAGTGAAAGACACTTTTTCCTTGCTTTTCTCGGATGAATACATACTGTTTGTCATGCAAAGATTTGGCCTGACAGACCTCAGATTTAGCTGAGGAAGCAGACTGTGTAGAAGTCAAGATGATATTCAACACAATCCTTTGGCTATGTAGCTACTTTTAACAACATGATTTGAAACACAGTATTGAATGAGACTTATAGTATAAGCCAGAACTACTTCCAGGTAGGACAGTTCTGTTTAACTTTAGTTTTTTGTCTCTATTATGATTGGAAATTTCCCAGGTAATCGAATACTATAGCATGCTGTGCTCTATTAGAGCTAGTACTCTGAAGAAACTTGACTGTGAACATTTTAAGTACAATATTTATTACTGTTGAACTGGTCTATCAGCTTAGCTAAACTTTTGCTAAGACGCAATACTGAAAAATCTGTATTTTCACCGAGGCTGGTTAAAGATGACCTCTAACTGATCCAGTGATGAAGTACACACACACACGCACGCACACACATGCACATAAATACACATAGATGTTCACAAAAACTGTTAGCTCATTTTCTTTCTTTCTGAAAACTTTCGTTTTCATTGATATTGTCTCAGTTCTGCTCATAAAGTGCCACGTTTACCCATTCAAGTCACATGGCAATTACTAGTCATACATCCTATTAAAAACATTCTGCAATTTCGTATGAACATCTCCAGATCTCACCTTTGGCAGTGCAATAAAAGGTGGCCTTGGGGACAGTGGATATATTTGAGCCCAGCTCAGAGCCAATAGAGACAAAATTGAATTTTGCTGCCCTTGGGACAAAAAAAAAAAAAAAAACCCTTCTTTTGTTCTCGTCACCGCTAGTGGTAAAAAATGATTTTGTGGCACTGGCAGGATGAGTCCCAGGAGAGAGGAGGGGGAGGTTTTACTGGCATGGCCTTGTTAGGGATTGTTAGCCACCTTCTGAAGTGTAAAGTGTGGAGAAGTGTGCAGAAGTAGTGGAGATTATGGAGGCGGATTGTGTCTTCCAGCATGTCCGAACGAGCAGCGTCTCTCTCCCTCCCTCCAACCCCTGTCCTGGTGATGAAGGTAATCTCACTGGGGGAGAAGGCCTAGTTCCTGGTGGACTTCACACCACGCTGGCAGAGCAAGTGTGTAAGGTGTAAAGAAATTGCCCTTCATCCCAGCCTTCTCCAAGTTTCTCCTTCCCATTGCTGCTCCTTTTTCTCCTCCTAAAACTCCCCAAATCATCTTTTCATCTCTCCCTTTTCTCCAAATGCTCCAGGAACTCAAAACTGTGAAAGGGACAAGAGTAGGAGCAGGTAGATTGCGGTTACTCTAAAACATGCGTAGGATCTCCCTGGGCAGCCACTGGATTTACCTGGTACTAGACAAGGTTGTAGCCCATTTTTTGTGAATATCAAGGCTGACAACGCAAAAATAATTCTCCTGGCTCGCAAAACTCACAAACCTGGAAGCATTTGTATCAGTCCCTTAAAATCCCTTGCATTTCTGTTATGACTCCTGTTAAAATCAGATTTTTTTAATGCCTAGAAATTCTGGGAGCTTTGATGTCTGTGATAATCATTTGGATGGTGACTGGTGTGTTGACATATTTGGCTGGCATGAGGCTGCTACACCCAGATTACGATATTGATGCTACAGTGATGCTCATTACCTCTGCTTGCGCCGTGCTGGCCAACATCCTGTAAGTTGCCTTGCTTTCTGAGGAGCTGCGATTTACACACTCACAGTCTTGTAGTCTGTCTGTCAGTCTCTGTAAACTCTCTCGGATAACTTTTGAAACTTGACCTGCTTGTATATTTCAATAGCAAATGATGGAGAGAAATTGGCCTCAAAAATATTAAGCCTTTAAAAGTTTCCTGAGAATATCGTATAGGTGGGCCTACTCCCCACCAAAGCTTGCAGTTACTGTCCTCCTTTCTGGTAGCTGCCACTCTGGAAAGGGTCATTATGAGTGCACAATCCCTAGGAAAAGATTAATTTTCATCTCACTTTTATTAGACATCAGAAAATCCAAGAACGTCACAAAAATGAGGCCTCATTAATTCTCCTGCTCACAGAATTTCTTATTTGTATGTGAAATACAGAAACACCTAGGAATTGTCTGCTTAGCCAGTCTATATTTTTACCTGATGTGCCTGATTTTAATACTCTGCATTCAGAAGCAAGAAAGATGATGATGTGTGTGACACCACTGCTTTTGGTGATGCAATAACCTCCCCGATATTTCCAGCATCACTTGCATCTCTTGCAGGCTAAGTCTGATTCTGCTCCAGACTGGACACGGGCACAGTCACGGGTCACCAGCTAACGAACATGCATCACGTCCTCGAGAAAAGTCATCTCTGAGTAATGCCAGTCTGAGGGCAGCTTTTGTGCACGCTGTTGGAGATTTATTCCAGAGTATTAGTGTGCTAATTAGCGCACTTATCATTTTCTTTAAGGTTAGTTTTATTAGTTCACTTGCCTTCCTTGCAATTAAGGATAACAGTTATTTTTATAGCATTGTGACACTAGATACCATGTAAATATTTTGTCTGTCTTAATGATATACGTTATAATTTAGTCAATTATGTTCATTCCTGGGAACTGAAATGACTACTGAGAGTTTAATACTTGCATCTTGATGCTTAAACTATAAGTAGGATATTTTATGTCTCTCCCCTTCCTCATCTGAAGTGCCTTGATTCCTGCTAAGTTTCTCTAACTGGCAGAGAAGGCCATTACTGATTCTGTACTAGATGAATTTTTTCTTTGAGATTAACTAATTATAGATGACTGCAACCAACAAGAATGAAATTAACAAAGTGATATGTTTATATTTTTTAGCCAGAGTACAAAATAGCTGATCCAATCTGCACGTTTGTGTTTTCCGTCTTTGTTTTGGCAACCACCATCACCATTTTAAGGGATATTTTAACTGTGCTAATGGAAGGTAGGACCTGATTCCAGAATCAATACAATCATATTTTGTTCTCTCTCTCTCTCTCCATAACATTTATATTCACTGACAAAAGTATAATAGCACACTTCTATATCAGTTTCCGATATTCTCACAATTCTGCTCATGCTTTAATCCAAATTACACCTTTAATCAAAACTATTTTCTATCATTTCATTGGAAGCCTTATATACATATTCCAGTTTTCATGAAATCCGACTTTTTGCTAATGAAACTCCAATGCCTTCCTACTAACTTGCTTTTGTTTGTAATATGCATAACACTACTTCTTATCACTTCTTTGGCACATGAGACGTCTACTTGCTTTGTTCATTGTGTAATTCCTGTAATCATGTGAAATACAAGTCTTGGCTAAAAAGACCAAAGAAAAGAAAAAGATTATGATTTGAGCTGTATCTGTGAAATAGGCTGAGTACAACAGCAAATGTTTAAAAGACTTTTAGTTATACTAGTCCAGAAAAGCAAGCAGATGGAGCTTTCTAGTCACGTCCAGGTGCAAGGTAATAAGCAATTCTAAGCACAATAGCATTAAGGCAGCAAGTACAACTGGATTTAGTAATATTTCATACTGTCAGCTTTGAACATCTGATTTGCAAGGCTGACCGATTTGAGCAGTCATAGATATGTGGTTTTGCCCTCCTTAGGCTGAATAGTACAATTCAACTTTTGTTTCAGCTGTGAAGACATAGGCCTTAAAGGCAAAAGTAGCTGTAACGATGTAGATTTTGAATCAGTGCAAGTCACAGAGCATAACTGTCTCCATGGCTGTTTACTTCTCTCTTTCACTTTGCACATATTTCTCTTTCAGGGAAGAAAATTTCCAGTATTGTTTTACAGTAAAGCTTTATTCTAGGACTGTTTTGTTTTCACGTATCATGAGATAAAATATATATTTGTGTAGAAAAGTACCTAGACAGAATGTAGCAACTAGCTGCATCTTGACTTCTGAAAAATCAGAGGATCTCTTGGTTCCTCAAAAGACCAAACTACCAGCAAAGCCTGGCACTCACTGAGATGTAGGGATCTCTTTCCTGGAGCAGTGATTCCCAATTTCTCTAAGCAGTGATCACACGTGAAAATTGGCAAAGCTCTGTTCCCCGCTGTGACAAGCCCCTTTTATGCTGTCTTTCTGGGGAGGTGTCTGAAGCTAATTTCCTAACTCCCATGTAGTATATTTCTGGCCCTAATTTTCTAAAGAGAAGTGAGATATTGGAGCAGTGTAGGAGCTTATATCTGTGACGTGTCATACGGGCACTGACTGTTCAGGAATTTCTCTAAAGACCATATGCATATCATTCTTGTAATAAACTGATAGGGCAAAGCACACAATACTGAGATCATTAACGCAAATAGTATAAATAAAGAGCACCTATAGTATGAAAGGACCAATTAATCAATATTGGGTTCATTGTTATTGCGCTTGGTAACTGGTGACATTAGAAATATTTTTCGGTTTACTGATATAAGTGAAGCATGATGGGCATAGCTGTTCAAGTAGACATGGAGATTCACTTCCAAACTTCCACGTTTTCAGTCTAGGGCAGATCTGTAGTTAAATCCCTTGGTCAAATTTGGATCTAGGTTCAACTCTAAATTTCATATTGCAACCAGCCCTATCATAAGTGTCCCCACTCTGGTTGAAGGTCATCACCACCATCATCTTTTGTAAGAAGTCTCACCTAGGAAAACAATCACTGATCTACTAATTAATTAAGCCTGAGATCTAATCTCATCTCGTCTAAGATTTTCAAGCTATTTTAATCTTCATTTTTGCCTTTCTCTCTCTTTTAAACAGATGCTTTTCTACCCTGTACATGTATTGAGGACAGAATCCCTCAGAGATGCTCTTGTGATGTCATAGTATCTGCACTCATAAAAGATGTTGATGCAAAACCATGAAATGATTTGGCTAAACAATTCACTTCCATATGTAAACTGGACCCTCAAAATATCTCCCTGAGACATAGTTGCATCCCATTCTTCCATGGAGCACTGTAAAACCAGGGATAGAATTAAATATCATAGTGAACTCTAAAATAGAACTGCTGTCCATAGTTTAGAATATTTTAATAAGAAAAAAAATACATGCAAATGAATAAAGGTTAATGATGCTTTTTCTCCAACGATCATAATTCTTATATCTTCAAATTGTGGGGTTTTTTTTTGTTCAATCTCTCCTTTTAAGGAACAACAAAAGGACTTATTTATGATTCAGTGAAAGCAAGAATTTTAGCAGTTGAAAAAGTGGAGTCTATTCACAACCTTCATCTTTGGTCTCTGACAATGAATCAAACTATTCTATCTGCTCATGTTGCTGCAGGTCAGTAAATTTCTGTAAGCAGGCAGTAAGTATTCAGCTGCTGCAAGGTAAAGTTTCTTCTGTCTCTTCTGATTGGGATACTACTGACTGTTGCTTGTTAAAATAAATGTTATTATTTTGTTTGAAAAATAATTTTAAAAAGGCTTTTAGATCCTCCTCCCTGAAATCTTACTAGGACAACAGGGGCCTGTACTTAGTTACATAATTGGAAAACAGCAGAAGCTATGTAACAAGAAGATAAATTGCAGGATATTTTAAATAAATTAGAAGAATTAGATCCAGACTGGATTTTTCTCACACAAGCAATATCAAATAGATTTTAGAGTGGAATTGTCATTTGTGAAAACTGCTGATCACTACAATAATAACTGACATGGCAAATCTGTATTCCTGATGCCTCGCCAGCTATAAAACAGTCTTTAAAACATAGCTGGGAACACAGAAGTAACTCCAGAGGAACAGTTCATCTTAATAAACATCTTTTAAATGTAGTCCTTATCCCTGTTGACAAATGATCCACTACCTAGGGTAATTTTCTTGTTTATCTGTTTACTTTTTGAAAGTCATACATGTTATGGTTTATGTGAGAAAAAAACTCCACCTGTGTTTGGCCAAGAACAAGTTCACAGGCAAAGTCCTCCATGGAGTCCCATTTTCCAAACAGAGCTGGTCTGTCTGTCATTCAAATCAGTTGGCACTGTTGCTACTCCCTGAATGTATGAACTAATCTCTATTAAATATTTCTGCTTTCCTCTAGAAAATATTTTCTGCCAAACTGAATTTCTTTGGTGATTAAATTTTGCTCAACTCTTGCCAAAATTGAATATTTTCATCACATTTGAATGAATAAACCTTTGCAGACACGCAAGTTCCTGAAAAGAGGATAAAAGGGACAGGAACACTTTTCAAAATACACTTCTCTTTAGAAGTTACCAGGCTGTTTGCAAATAATTTCTCTCAATAATTACCTATCTTTCTTTGAAGTATTGTGTGTTATGCAACTTGATTATTTTCTGCTTGCTATCTATAGTGGACACAGCGGACAAGCAGAAGATTTTGAAAGATATTACCCAAGCCCTGTTTGAGCACTATAGCTTCCACTCCATCACCATTCAGATTGAATCAGAAGAGGATCAGAAACCAGACTGTGTCTTCTGTCAGGAGCCCAGGGATTAAAGGAAGCAGCATGCTATGTGAAATATTCATCATCACTCTTTCAGGTCAATGGAGTGAATATGTGCTAGTTGCATGTAATTGATTAACAACAAAGAGTAATTAACTTGACTAAAAAGCCTACCACTGAGAGCAGTCTGTGCACCTTTGTTTGTTGGTACCATCTACCAGGGGAAAACAAATATCAGGTCCATTCATCAGCTAGATTACCTGCCCATCAATGGTTGCCTTCAATTGCAAGAGAAAGCATCTAAATTAGTCTTGACTAGCTATGACAGACCGGCACTAAAGCAGTGGTTAAGAGTGACTGTTTGTAATCACAGGTAACAAAAAACTAATCAACCTTCAAATTACCAGCAGACTAATTACCACAAAATGAGGGGCTGAAATGTAAGTCTGGTATTAGCAAAACTTAACTCCCTTACTCAGGATAAAGGAGAAAATTTAAGCGAGCAGGAGGGATGAAGACAGTAAGAAGAGATCTGGGAAAGAAAGAGATGGTGACGTGCACTTTCTCTGCCTTCCGGCAGATACTCTTCCTCTTGCATATTAAGGGAAGTATGAGATATGCACCACATTCGGTAACATAGATCTCAAGGGGATTCATTCCATTTACATTTGGCAAATACATATATTTTTTGTTTTTCAGATAGTCCTCTGTTTTTCAGCTAGCCCTCAGTCAAACTATTTTCTTCAAGGCATGGACAGAGTTCTCCACCACTGAGACAACCCATAACTCATATTGCCCTGCTTTAAGATAAGCTGTGATGGGACATTTGTAATGGACTTTTGGAACTCCTTGTCACAAGGTACCACTGGGTCATGACAAAGAAAAAGACAGGGTGCTCTTGAAAAAAGAAAGACTGACTAGGACAGGGAATGAGTAGGTGCCATCATGAACATCTCGTCTAATGTCCTTCATAGGATGGCCTGTGGAGTGTAACCCTGTAACGCTGCATCCCTGATGTTACATCAGATAATTAAAAAAACTTTTAATGTATCACCCAGCCATTAGCTGAACAGGGAGGGGACGTGCCTCTCCTTTGGACAGCAAATTCCCAGATTTCCTGACAACAGGATGTTTTAAATCTTCCTCTTCTATATATCTAGCAACAGCTACTACCAGAACTGGGCATTAAACCAGAGAAACAAAGAATCAGGTGAGGTGCTGAGGCACCTCTGTTTTTCCAAGCTACTGAACTAAACTCTTAACTCCTTAGCAAAAACATGAGATCTGTTTGAAAATGCATACTCAAGTGCTTCTCCATAAAACAGCTCCAGTTCTACCCTTGCCCATAACTGTGTAGCTTCACCTTCCATGCAGAACTAGACTTAGTCTTTTCCCACTCCACAGGTCTCATTCCCTCAGCTGCGGGGCTCATTTTATTAACAAGTTTGTTAGAAGAGAATAAAGTATGCGATACCGGCTGGTATCGAGTTTCTAGGCTGACAGCTGGAAAGAGCACTGTGTTATTAAGGTATAACGAGGCCTTGCTTTTTAGGGAATTCAGATTTTACTTGCAGTAGGTTCACATTAATTTTCTACATGATCATCCTAAAGAGATTAGAATTTATTATTAGGGGCTTTTGACTGTGGATAATGCCTAAGCATGTGGTGATAGATTGATGTATTAAGCTGCCATTTGTTACCTGCTAGGAGGAACAAGAAAATATTCTGCTTTGTGGAAGCATCCCAGAAGATCTTAGTCAGATAAATATCTCACAGAAATCAGATAAGATTTTCAAACACAGTACCAGCTAAGAATTTCATGAGTATCTCATTATTTACTGGCTTGTAAGCACGGAGAACATAGCAGTGGCATTCAGTACAGTGCTAAAGACAACTCTTGGCCTTAACAGCTGAAACTACAGAAGATAAGAGACAGATAAATCAAAGCACAGTAAGAAACCCTAATTGAAGAAATTAACTTGCGTTTTGGCCAGTTTCTTTGCTGGTATAATTTTGCCTAGTTACTTCCTACCAAAGGCAACACAGCTGTGTTTGTAAAGCAACCTGAATATTCTTTTCATTAGTTGAAGGGGGCAATTTAATTGTGTGGCCCTTAACGAAAAAATATCTTTGAATGTGTTTTGTTTGAGAAGAGGACACACATATGGATATAATGGGATATTAGGGGAACAGTCTTATGCTCAAGGATAACAGAAAATATAATTAGTTGAAGAATCCATATAGGACACATGTAGATTAGGTTCTGAGATTTAGGCTGAGGTGGAGATAAACGCCAGTTTAGAGCAAGTGTTGATCTTGTGAAAAAACTTAAACATAAAAGCGATGTGGTCCACCAAGAAGGCAACACTGGGTAGCAGTACCGAGGAAAAGCCGGATGGAAGCCATGCGAGAGGGCCCGGGAAAAAGAACATTCAGCAGCTGGGAAAAGGACTGATGAGGCTACAATCCAAATGAACTGAAAGGACAGGGAAGTCTTTCATTGTCTTTTAGGAAAACAAGCAGTAAAATGTAGAGACACAAGGAAAGAAGTTAAACCAAAGTGGTGTCCCTTAATAAAAGGCAGTAGGGAAAAATTGCAGAAAATAAAGTTTAAGAAGGAAACGAAGTACCTACTTTTGACCAAAGTAATCCTGACGAATCAGCAGAGACTCAGAATGGTAACCTAGGTATGTAAGTAGTAAAAGTCATGGTAGGTACACTGAAAAACAGGAGAAGTTTGGGTTTCTTGGCAGCAGTAGGTCTTGTGCTTTAGGCAGAAGAATTTAAGCATACATCTTCAACAAAAGCTAGAGACAATACAAATGGCTCTACTTACTGTTATTGAATTTACTCTAGCACGCTATAGTAGTAGTATGAAAACTTAAGGAAATTTTACGTAAGTATGGAAGAATGAGAATTGATTTAGAGCAAATATTTACTTGTAGTTATGAGTATTGCTATGAGGGGCTGACAATTTAGTGTTCCCCGCTATGTTTATGAATTCTAAAATATAGATCTATTCTTCATCCTGTTCTAGCTTGGTCGTCTAGAATATTATTTTAGTACAAGGTTGTTTTCAGAATACTTTCTAACCGGCCGGTGAGGGCTTCTGCAAAAATGCTTTCAGTATAGGGAGACCAGGGTTGGGAAATCCACTGCCAATTTCTAGCCTCCTCTTCTTTTGTTATCTTTACAGTGCTTTGGTCCTCTGCAGAATGACTATAAGAAAACTGCTAAAAAAGTGGTATCTCTAAATCCATTCCTGAAACTACTGTGAAACACAAAAGTATCCATCAAGAAAGTTCTCTGTTTTCCACATCTAGCTAACCAATTTTTGTTGGAGTTCAGTGGACTTGGTTTAATTGGCTAGCACTGAAATTTTATGTACATAAGTATATTCATCTCCTTCTAAATTTTAATGTAGTCATTTTACAGCTTGTAAATTACGTAGTTCTCCGTACCTCAGACAACACTCTCTGTCTTTCACTTACTACAAACAAAATCTAACACTTTGAGTAGAGATAGAGGATAAGAAGTGTAAGACTTTTGGGGTCAGAAACCATGAAACTGGCAAATGCAAATCTAGACTTTCATCATTCACCACTGACAAAGGGCCTAGGTGCCACTATTGTTCCAGGGTGACCTGCAAGCAAAGGCAAAAGTATTTACAGCCTTTTGAATTGCGAAGATTTAAGGCATAAATTTGTCATTAGCATCACTGGAACAGTCCCCTACTGTGACTATCCATAGTCATAGCCCTGTGTCCTCCTGCCTGAAATGTCTAGTGCATATTAGAATTGGATATGAGATGCAGGATTATACCGCTCCCGCAGTGTGAGGCATCACAATAGTAATTCCTCATCTCTAGGGGAAGGCCAAGCAAGATGACCTCTGCTCCACCGGCAGCAAATGGTAGCCTAAGCAATAAGCATTGTGTAGGTCTGGGATATCATTCTTACTGATGTCAAGAGGTTATATCAAGCAGTTTTGGCTCTAAGAACTTCCTCTCTCACAAAAGCTAGTATGCTCCTACACACCCCTCCCAGTGCCTTCACTTCAGCCTTACCACATGTGCTTTCCTCCTTCCTTCCCTTCTCATCCCCTTGGGCTACTATCTCTTTCTATTCTTTTTTTCCATTTGTCCTTTTCTACCAATGCCTCACCTGGCTGCCTATTCAAATTTCAACACCAACACGATATTCATAACATAACTTCTCTGCTTTTGACCCTTCCTGCTCTTCATTACACTATGTCATTAGACTAAAAGCCCCTCAGAAAAAAACTGTCTTTTGCTCCATGTTAGTTGAGAATATGACATAACGAACAATCTTTCTTCATTTGATCCTCTATTACGCACAATAATAACATGGGCTTAGTAAAAACAAAAAGCAATAGCCATTCCAGACATAACATATTGGCCCATGCCAAGCTATATATTTAGTTTATATTTAATTTTTTTTTAACTTTTAAAGCCAAAAAATTATCTGAGCTGGCTCCAGCTACTCTTTCACGTTCTTAAGCCTGATGATAATCTTTCTGCTAAGAAAAATAAAATCCTTTCCCACCTGAGTAAACAGTTTAAGCAAGAAAGAAATTCAATTGCCTTACTGCTTCCTGAATCATCACCTTTTTTGAGGAAGAAAATGTTATTGAATACTATTTCTCTTCTCTCTACTCGGACTTTGTGTCAGACAGGCAGTGCCTAGCAAGCATGCACTGCAGGCAGTGAAAGCTTTGGAGCCCAGCAAGACTGTGGCTGGCACGCATGGAAAACACAACAGTTTTTTGGGTTTTTTTTTTTAACATGGTTACTGATGAATATTCAGAATTTTCCATCCGAGGTGTTATGTTAACTGGAAAAAAAGATGTTTCAGTTTTTCTCTAAACTCTCACCATTTGCCCTTTGATTTGAAAAAAAAGATGAAAGGAAGCGAATGAATAGAAGCTAAAAGGGTTTGATTCTGAAACATCCTTGGTGGTATCCGAGACGTTTTATCCTATGGTTTACATGCTTCTTTAATGGCAGGGCTCTCTAGCTCCATCTCCCAAACTTCACTGCTGAACACTCTATCATGGTGTGCCACCTCTCCTTGCCAAACACCACAGAAAATGAGAACTTAACTATATTAGAGATTTGGCGACAGAACACCTGAGCTATGTCTGCCACCACATGCAAGTGAAAAGTGTCCAGCTGGGAGAGATGCCGTGTTATCTCTCGTATGCTACAGCCACAAGCTCCTCATCTATAAAGTCTCCTCTTAAATTGCATAGGCCTAATAGTCATTCTGGCTTTGATAGAGCGCTGACTTTTTTTTTTTTTTTGGCTGCATGGCTGTATTCTGTACTGATACTCTTTCTAGAGACTGAAGCTGAATAGAACAGTCCATGTAGCTTCTACCTAAATGAGAAAGAGCCGGAATTCATTAAACATGGCACAACCTGCTCATTACAAAGAGGAACAAGGCACTCTGAGCTGGTTCCTGGACTATGCAGTAATTTTGGTGTCAAAATGCTTGGAGCTGACGTGTTTCCCAGCAGCAGCATGCAACCTGGAACCTATAACTTTTGGCTCCTGTCCTGCTTTCTCCTTTGCTGATAGGTAAAGTGATAGGAGTGCTTCGAAGGATGTGATGTGCTTTGAAGAAGCAGCAGAGACTGCTGATGAGCTTATGAGGACATAACATCCAGCCCTTTTCTTCCACAGGGGTAGTTTTTGCAAAAGCAGATCCTTTGTAAGAAGCAAGAAAAAATGATAAATGGGAAATCCTATAGTTTCCAGTGCTATTCGAGTGCTAAGCATCTGGGAAATGCCTGGGATGAGCTGAAGAGCTGTGCTCTGCCTGCAAAGCAATGCATTCCTCCTCAGTATGCATGAACAGCAGTAACAATTCCACAGGAGTGTCGACAGAAGAAGAGCATGAATGTGAAATTAAATTTAACAGCTCCCTGTGCCCTTTAAACTACACTAATAGAATTAAATGCAGAATGTAGGATCATAAAAAATGCTCTCTTAAAAAGAATGGAGTCCGGACTTTCCCATAGTACTTTCTTCACTGCAACTATTTTTTTAGAATTGATCAGTTGCACTATTTTCTACTCCACATTAGCAGAAAATAGTTGGTCATCCTTTAGTATCCTGCTGAGTTGCAATTGCAAGGATGTGACTGAAAGCTGGTATTAACTGTAACAGAGAGGTTTAAGGGCCATATAGGCTTCAATATTGTATAAAAGATGTGAGTCAATAGGGTCTTTCAATAGTAGTTTAATGCTATTAATTCATATTCTGATGGCATATAGAGTACTAAGCACAGCTTAAATTCTTACCGAAAAGGATGTTCTCAGCCCCCAGAATGCTGTGATCTAACCAGAGCAGGCAGATCAAGGATAGCAGAGGAAATAAGATCTGGAAAATCAAAGTGATGTTTCTAATGTGATATTTGAAGTCAGCGGCAAACCCGCTGTCTCTGAGCTTCCCGGCCCAGGAACGCACCGCTTAGCCCTTGTCTGTATGGATTGCATTGCATTAAAAAGCTATGTTAAGTATCATGGGAAAGAAGAAAGGAAAACCTTACCTCAGTTGTTCACACCTGATCAGAGAGGAATCATCCTTAACAAAAAAGACACCAAACCAAAATGCACAAGAATAACAAAACCCAACCAAAAGCTTCTTTTAAAGCTGCTACTGGGAGTGTGCACTGAACCATGCCACTTTAGCTATCTTTAAACTCTACAGTTTATTTTTTAGTGCAACAGCCTCCTGAATAGACTGATTTTGAAGACAATCAAATATGTATCTTATTGCCTTGGGAGAGAAGGAAGGCTTACATAAAGGAGAAGAAATTTGCTTTCCATGAGCCCTGCATTAGATCTCTCATATAATGTTCAAGCAAAGGACAGAGCCTGTGTAGTGACAATATGGTTAGCCAAGCAGACAGACAGGAATAAACGCAGTATCTGCCTTCATCCAAACAATATAAAAAACATTTTAAATTTATCAGCTATGTTCTTTCCCCTCGCTACTAAAAAAAGGTATTGCAGACCTACCCAACCATGCACATATTCTAAGCCTGGTCTGTGAGTATGAGTCACTTTTCTGAGCAGAAACAAGAAAAACGAAGTTTTGATTTTATGATCCACTAAATGGTAAGAGGAGACACCCTGTCGTGGAAAAATAAATTCGAACTTAATTCCTGAGGCTGAGGAAAAGATTTTATCCTTCCTCACCTAATTTTTCAAGCAACTTTTGAATTTCCTTGGTGTATTTTAAGCCTCAGCTAACAAAGTACTATTCCATCCAGCATTTGCCTGTAGAATACTACAGTTTGTTTCATCTTTTCACTTCTTCTGTAATTTCAAATCTTCCGTAACATAGAAATGCCTTTTAATCAGGCCTCGGTTACTGTAATTGAGGTGATGCCCTATTAGACGTCTCAGCATGAAAAACCCACATTATCTCCAAGGGAGAGCAGTATCAAAAGGAAATTTTGTCACCATTTTAGGGTAAGAGCACAGAGGAATGTAGCCCTGGCTTTCCAATTGCTCTCTTCGCAAACCCTTGCACATGGTACAGCTCTCACTGGAGTCATTGGTTCCCTGAGCAGTTCTTCCATCACTGCTTGGCTAGCTGAGGTGGCTTGGACAGTTAACCTCTTCTGTTGGGCTTGCTAATTGTTTTGATCCTGAACCCAAAATGCTCTGGGGGATTTTGTTTCCCTGTAGTACAGTTAGGAAGTCTTGAGACAGAGGCAGACCCCGACGGGATGTGGTCCCGATGGGATGCACCCGCAGGTGCTGAGGAAGCTGGTGGACTTCATTGCTAGGCCACTCATCTTTGATTCATCATTGATGCACAATCATCTTTGAAAGGTCACGGAGAACAGGAGAGGTGCCTGAGGCCTGGAAGAAAGCCAGTGTCACGCCAGTCTTCAAAAAAGGCAAGAAGGAGGAGCCAGGAAACTACAGGCCTGTCAGCCTCACCTTGGTTCCTGGGAAGGTGATGGAACAGCTCCTCCTGGATGCCATCTCTAAGCTTGTGGAGGACAAGAAGATGATCGGGAGTAGTCAGCACGGATTCGCCAAAGGGGAAATCATGCTTAACTGGCCTTCTCTGATGGAATGAATGCCTGGGTAGATGAGGGGAGAGCAGTGGATGTTGTCTCCCTGGACTTCCGCAAGGCTTTTGGCACTGTCTCCCATCACATCCTCCTAGGTAAGCTCGGGAAGTGTGGGCTAGATGAGTGGTCGGTGAGGTGGATGGAGAACTGGCTGGATGGCCGAGCTCAGAGGGTTGTGGTGAATGGCACAGAGTCTAGTTGGAGGCCTGTAGCTGGTGGTGTCCCCCAGGGATCAACACTGGGTCCAGTCTTGTTCAACTTATCCATCAGTGACCTGGAGGAAGGCACAGAGTGCACCCTCAGCAAGTTTGCTGATGATACTAAACTGGGGGGATACAAACTGAACCACAGGCAGTTCCATCTGTCCATCTACATCAATAGCAAAAGGAAGACTAGGGAAAACGTGGGCCCGCTGCTGAATGGGGCGGGTGCCCTGGTGACAAAGGATACAGAGAAGAAAGAGTTATTGAATGCCTTCTTTGCTTCCGTCTTCACTGCTAAGGCCAGTCCTGAGGAATTCCAGACCTTGGAGAAAAGAGAGGAAGGCTGGAGAAAGGAAGACTCTCCCTTGGTGGAGGAGGATCAGGTTAGAGATCTTTTGTCCAAACTCGACATCCATAAATCCATGGGCCCCGATAGGATGCACCCACGAGTGCTGAGGCAGCTGGCGGATGTTATCGCTAGGCCACTCTCCATCGTCTTGGAAAGGTCCTGGAGATCAGGAGAGGTGCCTGAGGACTGGAAGAAAGCCAATGTCACCCCAGTCTGCAAAAAGGGCAAGAAGGAGGAGCCAGGAAACTACAGGCCTGTCAGCCTCACCTCCATCCCGGGAAAGGTGATGGAACAGCTCCTCCTGAAGGTCATCACTAAGCATGTGGAGGACAAGAAGGTGATCAGGAGTAGTCAGCATGGATTCACCAAAGGGAAATCCTGCTTGACCAATCTGATAGCCTTCTATGACGGAATGACTGGCTGGGTAGATGAGGGCAGAGCAGTGGATGTTGTCTACCTGGACTTCCGCAAGGCTTTTGACACTGTCTCCCATCACATCCTCCTAGGTAAGCTCAGGAAGTGTGGGCTAGATGAGTGGACAGTGAGGTGGCTTGAGAACTGGCTGGATGGCCGAGCTCAGAGGGTTGTGGTGAATGGCACAGAGTCAAGTTGGAGGCCTGTGGCTAGTGGTGTCCCCCAGGGGTCAGTCCTGGGTCCAGTCTTGTTCAATGTATTCATCAATGACCTGGAGGAAGGGACAGAGTGCACCCTCAGCAAGTTTGCTGATGATACTAAACTGGGAGGAGAGGCTAACACACCAGAAGACTGTGCTGCCATTCAGAGGGACCTGGACAGGCTGGAGAGCTGGGCAGAGAGGAACCTCATGAAGTTCAACAAAGGCAAGTGCAAGGTCCTGCACCTGGGGACGAATAACCCCATGCACCAGGACAGGCTGGGGGCTGACCTGCTGGAAAGTAGCTCTGCAGAGAAGGACCTGGGAGTGCTGCTGGACAACAAGTTAAACATGAGCCAGCAGTGTGCCCTGTGGCCAAGAAGGCCAATGGTCTCCTGGGGTGCATTAGGCAGGGTGTTGCCAGCAGGTGGAGGGAGGTGATCCTGCCCCTCTCCTCAGCCCTGGGGAGGCCTCACCTGGAGGACTGTGTCCACTTCTGGGCTCCCCAGTACAAGAGAGACATGGCACTCCTGGAGAGAGTCCAGCGGAGGGCTACCAAGATGATTAGAGGGCTGGAGCACCTCTCCTGTGAAGAAAGACTGCAAGAGCTGGGCCTGTTCAGCCTGGAGAAGAGAAGATTGAGAGGGGATCTCATCAACGTGTACAAGTATCTGAAGGGGGCGTGTCAAGAGGATGAGGCCAGCCTCTTCTCCGTGGTGCCCAGCAACAGGACAAGAGGCAATGGGCAGAAACTGAACCACAGGAAGTTCCATCTGAACCTGAGAAAAAACCTCTTGACTGTGAGGGTGACAGAGCATTGGACCAGGTTGCCCAGAGAGGTGGTGGAGTCTCCTTCGCTGGAGATCTTCAAAAGCTGTCTGGATGTGATCCTGGGCAATATGCTCTAGGTGACCCTGCTTGAGCAGGGAGGTTGGACGAGATGATCTCCAGAGGTCCCTTCCAACCTAAACGATTCTGTGATTCTGTGATCTGAACGTGAGGAAAAACTTCTTTCCTGTGAGGGCGACTGATCGCTGGACCAGGTTGTCCCGAGAGCTGGTGGAGTCTCCTTCTCTGGAGATGTTCAAAAGCTGTCTAGACACAATCCTGGGAAACATGCTCTAGGTATCCCTGCATGAGCAGGGGGCTGGGCTAGGTGATCTCCAGAGGTGCCTTCCAACCTCCGCCATTCTGTGATTCTGTGATTCTGTGACATAGCTTTCATTGCTTCTTGTCATCCCTCTCCTTTCACAGTGAAGCCTGCTTGGAAATGACTTTGACATTAGATGTGGAAAGAGATTTTGGCTCCTTGGAAAGCCATCTCCAGGACTTAAGGATTTTCACTCATGTATTTTCTGCTTACAGTGAACCCCAGGGATCAAATATGCTCTGCACGGCCACAGCACAGAATCTGATTTACAGCTTTCCCTTCTCCAAAACATTGACTTGGTGTAAGTGAGTAATAAAACACTAAAGAAAACATATTAAAAAAAATCAGTGGAATTATTAACTACTATAGAGCAGCAAAGCACTAGGAAGTTTCTTTGATTTTTTCCCCCAATATATGTAACAAAACATTATTGAGAAGAAAGAATATAATCAATACTGAGTAACATTATAGCTAGCTGTGTAGCAATTTAATGCTGGAAGTGGATTAAGGTGACAGGAAAAGTCAATGCAGTCTTAAATTAAAGGTGGAGAAAGTCAATGAAAAGTCAAAGCTGATTAGGAGTCCATGAAGGAATAGAAGCCAAAGCTCTGGTAAGTAAAAAGGGTCTTAGTAACCTTACCTTGTCGCTAGAACTCTATGTTTCATGTTTTCATCCAAAAGGGTAATTTAGTATATGTTTATTCTCAGTTTGAACTGTTAAACAGTTTGAATTCAGTGGGTTATTCTAAAAAGGATTTGCAAAAGTGGGACATTCTGTTTTGTATCTTTATCTTTACAGCATAAAAAGGTGGAGTTTTCCTTCTGATTTTTATTTTTACATTAGAAATTTAAGCCTTAATTTTAATTTTTTTTCCTGAAAGAACCTATAGAATAAATTCACTAGAAAATAAACAGAATTATGACAGAATTATGAGGCACCATTGGTTAAGTAAGAGGGAGATGTTTTTTGCCTGCAGCTTTAGCTTAAATTGTAGTTTTGTTTTTTTCATATTGAAACCAACAACTAGGAGAAAAGTCCTCTGCATTTCAGGAGCAATATTTCTACCTTTAATTTGGTGTGGCTTTACAGAATCTCTGATAAAGTAAGAAAGCATAATGTGATGTGGCTCATATTTCTTAAAAAACAACAAAAAAAGCTGTTATCTCTGAATGCTGTCATACTACTTAAAAACACGGGCACTAAAAACATGCTGTGCTGTTAAAAGGCACTGCTGATGAGTCTCTGAATTCTCATATTACTACTAGAATGTAATGATCAAAAGAGAGTGAAAATGTCATGGCCAATCTGTTATGATTTTTTTTTGTTTTGTTTATATGTTAAAAATCTCAAATAGTTGTTGAGATTTCAACTTTTTTTTTTTTAACTTTGACCTGTCAATAGTAAGAACCAACTCTGTTTCTTACTAATAACAAGGAAAAAACAGGAGTACTAAAAGTATCTCCTTTGAGAATATCAAAAGCTGATCATACTGATGAGAAGGGGTGGCTTTTACAACTGTGGCTGCTCAGAGTGATGCTTCCGTAGATTCTGCTTTTGATGATGCTGGAGCTTCAAGCTTGGAGTGACAAGCAGCTACCTTACAATGTAGGGAGCTGGAAAATCTGCTTTGTGTTTCTTGCAGTTGCCAATGCCTGTGAAGTTGGGCAGAGCTTTCCCCTGCTTTTAGCATCACCCAGGCATGTAATAGAATTTCAAGGAACTGGAATCTCTTACATCCACCGGTGCTATGTGAAAGGTTGTTGTTTCAGTGTAATTCATGCTGGGTTTTGCCACCTTGATGCTTAGCAATTACCTCGCTTGGTAGAACAGCTGTAGTAGTCTGCTAAACTAGTGTTTTTAACAAAGCTGCTTTACTTAGGCTCAATCTGATACACGAAGCTGTCTGAATCTGCCCTCATCTTCTAGGAACAATAGGTGGTATTTCAAAACCTAGTGCTTCATGACACAAAATAATAGTGAGTCACACTGAAGTATAGCTCACACTTTACCCCTCTTTCTTCAGAAGACTGAACTTTCTAACAAATATGAGAGATTGAGTCTCTGCCATCACAGGACACAGATAATGAGGCAAAGCAGCTAGCATGCTGGGCAGAAATCTTTCTGCTGCCAGTGTTCAATTCAAGGTTATAAACAATTCCTTGCACCGTAAGAGCAGGAGATAAAAAGAGTTGCAATAGATCTAATCTTTCACTGTAATTTTGTCATCTCCAGTGACTCCTCTGACTGGCATGGCTGGATGCGCGGTGGCAAATGACATCACAGGCTTTTATTCCAATGGTCAAAGAGCTCAATGCAGTCTTTATGTGCCTAATTCCCACAGACACCTAGGAGAGAAGGTCTGCGGGTAGAGGTCTTCAAGGTTCTTTGCCGTGTTTACCACTCACCTTCCTTGCTGCTACCATATAGTCTCTTGCACCACCCTCTATTTTGACTGTGCCCAAACTGTATAGCATAGCACAGTGTGCTCCAGGTGATAATTCAGTGTGTCTATGAGGCTGTGACAATGGAATCCTCAATACTGAGTCGTGCCACTAGTGACAGTTTTGGCTTGCTCTCCCAAGTCATCCAAAAAGTACACATGGACCTAGGAGTACTGTTCTTGTCAGTGAATCCAGAAGATTTGGCTTTGACAGAAATAAATGTGGCTAGGGAAGCTGATTACTGTAGTATTTAGCAATTTTAGTTGTTTAATGGAAGAAACACAAACTAAGGAGGAAGGACATGCCCATTTTAAAGGGATGTTGCTGCACCACATACAGTTTTGTGAAGATTTTAAAGTTCATCAGTTTTTGAAGAGTCAGGCCTATACTCCTGCTAATATTGTTGACATTTAACCTTACCTTCCTAATCAACATAAAATTGAATGAGTTTACATGCCACAAATCCATCACATACACATACTGTTCTAATCTTACTCACACACCAAGGGAATTTAGTTCTCTCTCTAACACAACGTTACACTGATAACTTGACAGTTTACGTAACAAACACAATTTATGCTGGTGAATCTGTATAGGGAGCACGGCAAAAAAGAATAAAATAAGAAGTAGGTTCATATAATAATTTAGGCTGGACAGGACTTCTGGAGCTTATTCCAACCTTCTGCTCAATGCAGGTCCAATTAGAGCAGGTTGCTCAGTGTATTTTCTGTTTGACTTTTAGTTATCTTCAAGGACAGAGGTTCCCACAAACTCTCTAGGCAAATTATTCCACTATTTGACATCACTCATGGTAAAAGAAGTTTTCCTTATATTGAACAGGAATTTTGTATTTTTCATATCATGTCTGTTGCCTCTTGTCCTGTCCCTTCACACCTCTGAGAAGAGATTGGCTCTGTCTTCTCTGCACCCTGCACTCGGGTGGTTGTAGACAGCAGTAAGATCACCTGAGCTGTTTCTAAACCCAGTTCGCTCAGCAGGTCCTCGTATGCCATGCCCTCCAGCTCCCTGATCATCTTGGTGGCCTCAGTGGGACTCAGTCCAGTTTGTCAAAGTCTTTCTTATACTGTGGAGCCCAAAATCATAATCACAATCCTTCACTAAAGGAATCAGTTGGTAAAGAATAATGTCACTTCAGCAGGGACTTTAGGGGCCCTTAACACAATTTTCTTTAGTCTTATGTCAGGAAATACCAATCTTAGCACTTAGATTTTGACAGGTTAAAACAAATGTTTGTCACTGGAGTAGAGAATTCCAAAAAACACCACTCTTCTTTATGACTTCTCATTGAGAGCTGAAGTGAGGGCCTTAGCATAAAGTTTAATATAAAGATGAATAGTAACCCACATCATTTCACTGAAGCTGTTGCTATAATCCTCTTATGTGAACCAGCCCTTCACCCTCAAGGGACTCAGCATGCACTCAGAGCTTCATTATCTCTACTCTTCCAAGCTTGACTGAGACATCCTATTCACAGATGAAGTCATAGTGTTTTCCAGTCAAAAATTTACTGAAGGGACTAGAAGGGGCCTGATGCAGCATGCATGCTTGCACTATTTAAATCAATGCTGTGTCTGCTTTTATAAGGCAAAGACTAATTACAAAGGGTACCTGTTCTGAAGTTGCTGTTCTTACTTTTCTCATTAATACCACTAATAAGTTCACCAATGCACCAATATGTGCAAGTAACAATGTCATTTTTCTGTGTTCCAGCTTCACAAATCAAAAGGATGTAGGGATTGCCTCTCTGAGAGTCCTGTCACACTAGCTGACTGAACATCTCGTTCATCACTGTCAGCTGTGCATGTTAGTTAATATTTGGTTTTCATGACCTTTTCTTTTATGCTGCATTCTGTAAATTTGAACAGTTTCAGCATGCCCTTTGTCCCCTTCTATGTGAAAAAAGCTCTTCGTGGAAGTATTTTTCTATTGAATTTTAAGGGCTTTTTCGGGACTTGCCCTGAGGCAGTGTAGACTAGAGCAGTGAGTCAGGACAGCTCAAAGCACTTTACTTCCTTTTATGAATCCAACAAAATAGGATTTTTGTTCTAATTTAAAAACTCAAGTTGCAGATAACAAACAATTATCCATCATGATTCCTATTTCAGGATGAAGTATGCTTGACAGAAATTAAAAGAATGGTGAATATTTCTTCCTCAATATATCTTTTTTTATCTTTGTTTCTACTTTAACCTAGTTTGTTTCTTCAGTAGAAAAGATGTTTCATCTGAGATAACACACACAGGGCTGGTTCCTATTTTCCTGTTTTATAGTTTGCCAGCTATATTCAGCAGTTCCAGTGTTGCTCTGTTCACTGATCTGATCCCATGATTCTTGGGAATTTTCAGTGTGTTTGTGTTTAAAGGATGGACTGAGCATTCAGTATGACTTCTAATTTTTTTGTTCTGCTTTGTTTTGTTTTTTTCTGGCAACCTCACTTCGGTTCGGAGGGTGGTGATTTTAATTGCAAGCACCTCAGGTAGTGTGAGAGCTGAACCAATGGGTAACCAGAGTGGTTTTGGCATTTGTGATCAGGAGGAGATGGCAATTACTTTGTTCACAGGATCAGAGCAGCATGTTTACTGCTGTGTTGTGTGCTTTCTAGGACTTTAAATGCAGAATGCTTTAGCATAATATTGTTTGCTTTATCACAGCATCTAACCATCACTGATAGTCAATGGCGTATGGCAAATGTAGGACTTTGCTGTGGCTTGTACAGTGGAGCTATCATATAGCAAGGGTTTAGGACTCCTGCACCATGCAGAAATCTTGCTGATTCTACCCAAAATGGGAAATGTACGTCCGGAAAGTAGATAGGAGCAAAGTGTATGAGCTGTTTTCCAACTATTGGGACTTATGAACGGCACTGATGAACTCGCATTCTGCTACTGGTTAAGTGGCAATACTGGGTACCCAAGAGGTTTTCTGCTTCTTAAATGAGTTGAGTCAAGGTAGAATCTCATTTTCATGCTTTTGGGAGGAGAAGAAACTCTCAGTTGAAGGTGAAAGAATAGATGTTTAGAGAATCACAGATTGGTGGAGATTGGAAGGGACCTCTGGAGGTCATCTAGCTCATGCAGGGACACCTAGAGCACATTACCCAGGATTGTGTCTAGACAGCTTTTGAACATCTCCAGAGAAGGAGACTCCACCAGCTCTCGGGGCAACCTCTGCCAGTGCTCTGTCACCCTCACAGGAAAGAAGTTTTTCCTCACGTTCAGATGGAACTGCCTGTGGTTCAGTCAGTTTGTGCCCGTTGCCTCTTGTCCTGTCGTTAGGCACCACGGAGAAGAGTCTGGCCCCATCCTCTTGATACTCTCCATTCAGATACTTATACACAGTGGTCAGATTGCCTCTCAGTCTTCTCTTCTCCAGGCTGAACAGGCCCAGCTCTCTCAGCCTTTCCTCAGACGAGAGATGCTCCAGTCTCTTCATCACCTTCATAGCCCTGCCCTGGACTCTCTCCAGTAGCGCCGTGTCTCTCTTGTACTGGGGAGCCCAGAACTGGACACAGGACTCCAGGTGAGGCCTCCCCAGGGCTGAGCAGAGGGGCAGGATCACCTCCCTCCACCTGCTGGCAACACTCTTCCTCATGCACCCCAGGATAAGATTGGCCTTCTTGGCCACAAGGGCACACTGCTGGCTCAGGCTTAACTTGTTGTCCACCAGGACTCTCGGGTCCTTCTCTGCAGGGCTGGTTAGCCCCCAGCCTGTCCTGGTGCATGTGGTTATTCCTGCCTAGGTGCAGGACCCTGCACTTGCCTTTGTTGAACTTCATGAGGTTCCTCTCCGCCCACCTCTCCAGCCTGCCCAGGGCCCCCTGAATGGCAGCACCGCTTTCTGGGGTATCAGCCACTCCCTCACAGTTTAGTGTCATCAGTAAACTTGCTGAGGGTGCACTCTGTCCCTTCCTCCAGGTCATTGATGGATAAGTTGAACAAGACTGGACCCAGTGTTGACCCCTGGGGGACACCACCAGCTACAGGCCTCCAACTAGACTCTGCGCCATTCACCACAACCCTCTGAGCTCGGCCATCCAGCCAGTTCTCAAGCCACCTCACTGTCCACTCATCTAGCCCACACTTCCTGAGCTTACCTAGGAGGATGTGATGGGAGACAGTGCCAAAAGCCTTGCGGAAGTCCAGGGAGACAACATCCACTGCTCTCCCCTCATCTACCCAGGCATTCATTCCATCAGAGAAGGCCAGTTAAGCATGATTTCCCCTTTGGCGAATCCGTGCTGACTACTCCTGATCATCTTCTTGTCCTCCACAAGCTTAGAGATGGCATCCAGGAGGAGCTGTTCCATCACCTTCCCAGGAACCAAGGTGAGGCTGACAGGCCTGTAGTTTCCTGGCTCCTCCTTCTTGCCTTTTTTGAAGACTGGCGTGACACTGGCTTTCTTCCAGGCCTCAGGCACCTCTCCTGTTCTCCGTGACCTTTCAAAGATGACTGAGAATGGCCTAGCAATGAAGTCCACCAGCTTCCTCAGCACCTGCAGGTGCATCTCATCAAGGTTAATCGACCTGTATATGTCCAATTTGCTTAAACGATGCCTATCCCAATCCTCCTTTACGAAGGGAAAGTCTTCCTTTCTCCAGAGTTTCTCCCTGGTCTCCAGGGCCTGGGATTCCTGGGGTCTGGTGTTAGCAGGAAAGATTGAGGCAAAGAAGTTGCTCAGTACTTTGGCCTTTTCTGTATCTTTTGTTGCCAGGAACCCTGCTGCAATTTGCAGTGGCCCCATATTTCCCTTAGCTTTCCTCTTGTTATTGATGTATTTAGAGAAGCCCTTCTTGTTGTTCTTGACATCCCTAGCCGGGTTAAACTCCAGATGGGCCTTGGCCACCTAGTCCCATCCCTGCACACCTGGACAACATCCTTATATTCCTCCCAGGTTACCTGTCTCTTCTTCCGCCTTCTGTATACTTCCTGCCTATGTTTGAGTTTTGCCAGGAGTTCCTTGTTCATCCATGCAGGTCTTCTGCCCCCTCTGTTTCACTTCTTGCTCATTCGGATGGATCATTCTTGAGCTTGGAGGAGGTGATCTTTGAATATCAACCAGCTATCTTGGAACCCTTCTTCCTTCTAGGCCCCGACCCCATGGGATTCTTCCAAGCAGGTCCCTGAAGAGGTCAAAGTCACCTCTCCTGAAGTCCAGAGCTGTGATCGCACTCTTTGCTTTGCTCCCTCCTTTCAGGATCCCAAACTCCACCATCTCATGGTCACCACAGCCAGCGTTGTCCCTAACCTTCATATCTGCAACCAGCCCTTCATTGTTTATAAGTATAAGGTCCAGCAGAGAACCTCTCCTCGTTGGCTCCTCTATCTATCACCTGTATCAAGAAGCTGTCATCGATGCTCTCTGGGAACTTCCTGGATTGCCTGTGCCTTGCTGTGTTGTCCCTCCAGCAGACATCGGATTGGTTAAAGTCTCCCATGAGGACCAGGGCCTGCAAACATTAGGCTACTTCCAGCTGTCTGTAGAAGGCCTTATCTACTTCTTCGTGATCTGTTGGCCTGTAGCAAACACCCATAACAATGTCACTCATGTTAGTCTGCCCATTAATCCTTACCCAAAAGCTCTCAGCCAGGCCATCATTCACCCCTAGGCATAGCTCCATACATTCCTGCTACTCTCTCAAGTGAAGGTTGACTCCCTCTCCTCACCCTCCTGGCCTGTCCTTTCTGAAGAGCTTGCATCTATCCATTGCACCATTATAGTCATGACAGCTATCCCACCACGTCTCCGTAATGGCAGTAAGATCATAGCCCTGCAGCTGCACACAGATATCTAATTCATCCTTTTTATTCCCTATGCTGCATGCATTTGTGCACAGGCACTTCAGAGAGGCATCCAACCATGCTGATTTCCAAGGATGGGAGCAAGAGGTTTCCCCATAGTTTTGTCTTGTAGGCACTGCATGCAAATGCTTGAGGTACCCCTACTTAAGCCCTGTTTTGCTGATTGTTTAGTCCCTATATCTCTGAAATTTATCAGGGTATAGGCTGACCATTTTAGGAACGGTTTCAGTTCAGTCACCATCTATGACCATGTCTAAACAATAAAAGAGCAAGAAATTCACTCTGGAATAAACTATTGGTGACAATTTGATCAGCTTCATCTTGGTTGGAGGCAGGCATAGGATCCCCGAGCTCAATAACAATGTGAGTTCCACGTGAATGTTGACATATTCATTGTCAGCTGTAAGGAGTTATTATCCCTATTTCAGCTTATGGAGAAGTGAGAGGCATAGAAAATAAGTAATTTGCCCAAGGTTACAGTCAAAATGGATAGGAACTGAATCCTGATCTATTGAAACCAACTTCTGCATTTGAACTGCAAGATGACCCTTTCTTCATTATATGGACAGGTAGAGGACTCACTGATGTGAAAATAGTTTTATAATACTGGCAGATATGGCACAAAACCATAGCTATTGTATATAAATGCCTCTCTCATATAACTGTATATCCCAATCTGTCCTCCATTTCTTTTGCTAGCTCAGCAGGCTGTCACATAAAATTAGACAGACTTTAACACTTTAAGCATTTATTGATCTTAGTAAGATACAGTCAAATATGACCAGTGTCTTAACTAAGAGAGATAAAAGGTTATTTGCAATACTAATACAGTAACTGCAATGCAATTAAAAATATTAGCTATTTGTTAGAATAGAATAATAATAAAAAGGTCTTACAGTCCTTAACTCTTACAGTACCAAATATCAAGGGTCAGGAACCAAGATTATCCTGACTTTCTCCAATCTACTTGTAACACATCCCAAATAACAAGTATGTTCTCTGTTCTCACTATAAAAATCCTTGCCTAAATTTACTTACTTCTAACAAAAATTATTTCATTTCTAAACTAGCAACACTAAACAGATACCAATCAGTGCTTTGTTTGTCGCTTGAGCGGAATACCAAACAGGAGACTAAATTTAACTTCATAAAATGAGGTTCTTTCGTACTGGAAAGCTAGGTTCCTCAGGAAGTTTACCCATGCCCTCTCTGGACACATTAGCAGAGAAGTCTCCGTCTCTGTGGGTGAAATCTTTATTTTCCTGAAGGTGATGACAAAATATCACTTGACTTCAGGTTGTTGTTTCATTCTTGGTACTTCATGAGGAATGACAAAAGCAACCCATAACTATGACCTCTGCCTTATAAGTCCCAGTCTCTGACGTCCACATTTGGATGGCCAGTTGCAGAAGCCACATGTTTTGGCCAGTCCTTTGTGTGGTTGAGAGGGAGAAGCATCTCTTGCTAGAGACAGGAACCTCTTGGTACTATTCCTTTAATGTCCTTGTTTTGATCTGTCAGAAACTTTTGGGGCTAGTAGTGCTGCGATTCTTACAGACTTGCAAACCCTGCAAGAGAAAAAGACTGCGGGTAATGCAGGACAGTTGCTCTCATGCCGCCAAACCTTGAATGAAAGCAAGATTCATTTCTCTTATACAAATGCTCAATTTAGTTCGGAGGAAACACGGCCTAAAGGGCATCCTGATGACTTTCAACTCTATATTTGTACCTCACAAAGCTTGAAGAATGTATTGAGCACCTCAGGTAATCTTCTGGTGAAGGACTGGATGACACTGGGAAAACAAAGAATTTTAGGAAGTACAGAAGGGAGATGACAAAAACAACATTGTTTTGTCCTGTCATAGTGGCAGGCAGTCTTTTGCAAGTTCTCCTTGTGCTGGGAATTCAGGCCTTGATCTTCAGAGCCACAGATTTTAACAAGAATTAGGGACTTTGCTGCCTTTTGGAGAGCTCATTCCCTCCAATGATCCAAAACAAGTCTGCCCTTGGAGACCCTCATAGCGTGCTGCAAGGTTTCCTTTGGGGAGGCTCCTCGGGGACATCGTTAACGAATGGAGGTGTGGAGTGTCTTTGCAACCTTAGCCCCTGCCTGTTCATTAACATTCACCCTAACACCAGCCAGCCCTGTGGCTCGTCTTGATCAGATGCCCCCAGCTAAACTCATGCTTATTTCCATTTCCCTCAGCCCTAGGGAAAGCAAGTGAGTGATGAACTCTTTGTCATTCTTGCTGACAGTGAAGATGTCAGAACAAATAAAAGATATCCTCATTGCAGCTGGGACATTTAAACTTTAATAAACCTTTTGTCTTTGCCCTGCCCTTTAACTGACCCTTCAGCGGCAGCCTGGCAGAGGGGAAATCAGGCTTGCAGAGTCTGCTGTCAGGCTGGCTGCCTGGCATGTGCACCTCAGTGCTTCACCCAGGCTCCAAAATGCAGAATGACAATTCAGATAAAACGGAGGCTACAGTGCACAGGCAGGACTGTGTGAGGGCTACAGGTCATGTTTACTGGTGCATCGTAAATGACAAGTCCTCCAAAAAGAATACAACATAGCAATGTAAAAATAAGAGATTAATAGAAAAGGAAGTGAGTTGAGCTGTCTTCCTTTATTGACCCCAGTGCATCACTGCATTTCACTTCAGCAAAACTATTTCTGACTCAGATCACTATCACTGAAAGCAGGCCTTGGCCCATATTTAACAAATAATGGAAATGAAAAAAGGTATTACTATATCAAGGCAATTTCCTGCCCAAGAGGCTGTGAAACGTCATTGTTCCTGGATTGCTAGATACCTAATTAGGTCTACATTTATATGGCTTGGTAGTATTTATGTTAACAAAACATCTTCCTCCATAAGAAAATTTTTTGTATACACAGAGAAAATTTCAGGTTGCTAAAGTTCTTCCCACTTCCCACAGAAGAATGTGGGAAGAAAAACTTGTTGGTAAACAAGCCATCTAGGTAGTGGGAAAGAGCCATCAGGAAATGAGAACACGAACCTGACAGAAGTCTTTCTTGCTCCCAGTCCCGCTTCCTTTGAAATCGCACATTTTATTATTTATTTCTGCAGAGCTGAAATCAGATTCCTGCCACTTTTTAGTATATGTGGTGTTGACAACTGTTAGTATTTCATTGATTCTTGCAACAGCCCATAGCTCTGGAAATTTACCTCTGGAAATAAGTGACTTGGTGCCAATCTCAACAGCTTTTTTTTAAATAAAAAAGGGCAGCCACAAGGCCCAACCCTTGCGGTCATCAGGAAGTTTTAAAATATGTCACAAATGCCTCCTTACTACCAGGCCCAGGAATCAGGTAGTAAATACAATAAATCTAACCTTTCATTCAATCTTGTGAGCTTCAAGCCAATCTCATACTGTTTGGCATTTTAGCATGACCTTTGAATGCCTGCGAATATGCAATAATAAAATCTTCATGCTTTCTTTGACAAAGTATGGTGCCCTTCTTTCTTTTCAGTTCTTCTGAGAACAATTTCTCATCCAAGCTTGGCAGCCTACTCTTGGCCCATGAAGCATTTAATGCAACAATTACATTAAAGACTATCAGGAAACTCCAGGCAATTGCACAGGAGATACCCATTTTCTTTCTTCTCATTTCACCTCTCCTGTTCTCTTGCAGTTTCCTTCTTTTGGTACTGACATAGCTCTGCCTACACACAAAGCCAGACTTGCATAAATCTTTACTTCTGCTGTGATGGAGGGGGTTGGCTTAATCTCATTACTTCTCTCCCTGCTCCCACGTCTTTCATCTGTGTAGATCCATGCTCCAGAGCTGTGTAACACTTTCCTTTCACGAGTGCGTGCCTTTAAAAAAAGCATCTAAACTATTTTTGGAACGCTCCTCACAAAACACGACAGGATTTACCTAATAATAGATACGCTGGTTTATAATTAGGATTGGGAAAGTTTGACATTTACCTTTTCTGAAAGTTGACAGCTAGGATTTTGGATATTCACGTTGAAACTTATTGCTGCTTTTAATTTTTTTTGTCAGTTTCATATGTTCGAATGACATATATTTACAGAAATTGGAATTTATCTGACAAAGTAATGTTGGAGTTAGTCATGAACTTACTGATGGATTCTTGACATTCATGCACACCATGGGAACAGGCAGACCACTTACTGGCAGTTCAGGAAATTGATTGCGTTCAGGAAATGATACTTGTTCATTTTTCCAGTAATGAAGTGTGGTTTTTCCTTTATTTTCTGGTGCACTTTCTGCAGCGGAGATATTAAATGTAATATTGCTTTCTGATGGTTACATCAAATTATATTCATTAGCACTTCGCATAACACAGTGTCTTTCAACTTTTGTATTGAAGCTCTTTTCCAAAATTCTTTCTCTTCAATCCTGGAGACGTTTTCATCTTTATCTTGTGTCAAATGCTTTCTTTAAGATCGTACAGAAGCTGCTCATTAGTTTTCTTTAACACTTCATATTACTTGGAAAACTTTGCCTTTTTCTTTGCAGCTCTACCTGGAATACTATAAACTGTGTGGGTAACTATCTGATTTATTAGTCATGGTGCTGACCATTAACTGCAACTATGAGGAAGGTGGCTGCCTCCTGATTTCTTGTGAAAAATATAGTGTTTTTTGAGAATGGAAAGTGGAAAGCAAAACCTTAACTACATATCACTGTTACAATCTCTGGTTAGATGTTTGTTCCCTCCCTTTACACACGTGTTAGCTGATTCTTCTGAACAAAGATAATCAGTTGTCTCGTAGGTGTTGCATATGTATCATGCTAACTACAGTCAGAAAAACCACCACTGCAGTGGGGAATATACAAATGCTTTCTGGTAACACCATTCCCCAAACATTACAACAGGATCACTTCTTGGGTTTAGCAACCCTGAACCGCATCAGTGAGAAATGCAAAAAATGTGCAACAAGGGAAGGTGTTCTTGAACCAGATCCTTTGCGGGATCCCATGCTTTGGGATATCCCTCCGCATTAGATCTGCTCATGCCATGAATCTGCCCTACCTTATCCCTTTAGAGAAGAAAAACACATAGCAGATCTAGGCAATGGTGCGCTGTATTGTTTCCAAACGGATCATGTGATAGCTGCAGATCCAGTTCCCAGTCCGCTAAGCTTCACCTGCTTCATAGGCGAGCACCACACCCACACCTGAACGGGTACGGTGCAGAGCTAATCCAAGCAGCTGTAATACCTCTTTTTTAACATACACAATAGATTTTTGTCTTTGATGATGATATATATTCTTCATAAGTTCATTTCCTTTTGTTTGACACTAGCTTCTGCCCAGAATTTTTATATATATGAAGTGTTCTGCAGTTATATAATATATAATATAAACACATGTTGTATAACTGCATAGTTTTATATACACAGGAGGTGTGTGTGTGAGTGTTTTTGCACACATGGCAAAAGATGAAAACAAGCATACTGCTTTCCTGTTTAAAGTATATTGTTTTAAAACTGTTTTGATACTAAGGAAAACTCGGCACAGTTAGTATTCACAGCACCATTTTGCTGCTATATACGGAGAAATTTGACCTAATACAGATGACATAATGCCTTCCTGCTAACTGTGGTCAATTGGGGTAAATAAAATCATGTTCAGTTCTTTCAAAACGTATTCCTTCAGAAGAGATTCTGTCAAACTGGTAAGGCAAGAACAGGCTAGAAATCAGAATAACCAGATGGACAAATCAAAAAGGAACGATCAAAAAAAAAAAAAGCAAAACAGGAAAGATAAGAGCTTTTTTCATCTGTTTGCTTCTGAGCTCAAGCAATACCCTCTCCCCATAGCACTTGAGCTGCTAGAAATCCCTACTGCAGAGGAAAGGTGAACCTTGACTTATTATTCCACATGCAAGATGTCAAGCTGACAGTGTGGTCCTGATGCCGGGACTCTGGCAGTCATCAAAGGGACAGTGATGGATGGACTGTTGACTACAGATGACAGCAAGAAAATAACAAGAAGATATGGCAGAAAGCAGTAACTGAGGTTTACAATGACAGAAGCTGCAGAAGTAAAGATGCCTGCTTCCCATGTGTCATGACTAAACAGGAATGAGGGTGGTGTTCCATGGAACAAATTAATACTGAGTGTTTATGTAGTGTCTTAAGCCTGCATATATAAGCTTTGAGTAAATAAATGACAGCATAAATCAGATGAACTTTGAATTTCTGGATTAAAGGGTTTTTGAGTAGGGATTTTATTTCCTGACAAAAAACAAGCTTTGAGGGAAAGCAGATGTTTTGCGCAAATGTTTCTGTTGTACTAGAAAGCTCCTTTTTGTTAAAGAAGGAAAAAAAGAAACAACAAAATGAAACTCCCTAGGACCTTCACAAAAAATAGGCCAGGAAAAAAAGTGTTTGCCCAGTAGAGGCTTTTTCTGTAGGGTATAAAGAAATAACTTGATAAAAACATACATCAGGTTTTGCACAAAGGAGAGGTCCAAAAGAAGCAAAGTAAGTTCACATTCATGCTCAATGTTTTTTTCCTTTTCCAGGATTTCCAAGTACTCCACAGGTATTAATACTTATAGTGCCAGAATGAAAACATCTTTAGAGATATTGTATCTACATTACAGCCTTGCAATTGTACTGGAAGTGTTGCACAGTTTATTCAAAACTTGGAGGGAAGAGAAGGTAAAGCGAGACAAATTTTCCTTATACCAGCAAGGCATGTTTTCCCTTCACTGCATTGCAGTATCCCAATAGCTTTAGTTGGCAGAATGACATTTCATTACCCGGACATATGGGAATTGATTTAAAAACTAGCTAAAGAGCAAAGGTATCCAGTAACAGTAATAGTTAAGCATTAATTGCCATTGACCGAAAACATTCACAGGCTAGTGTGAGCATATTATGCATATAAAACCATGAAGACTATGTGCTTAAACTAACCATATGAAGGAGTTTGTGATCAAGTCTCTCTGATTACTAGATCCAGATTTAGACCTGAATTTCTGACATTTCATTCTACCTCTAAATGGAAATGACATTCATTTTTACTTTGCAACACCACTGTTGTAACTACAGAAACATTCGAGGTCAATCATTTTGCAAGAGTTTCTACTTTTATAGATGAAATCTTGAGAAGGAGGCCTCCATCTCAGGGCAATTTTTTTTTAAGGAAGTTGAAGGAACAGCATTTCAGGTGTTTTTGAAGGGTAGACAAGAGGAAATTATTTCCCTAGCTAAAGGCAAATCCTCTTACTCTTTACAAAATTATCTAAAGATTTGGGAAAGGAAAGGTAATAAAAGGAATAGGTCTTTTGTAGAAGCGCTTTCTAGGAAGACAGAGAAAATTGCTTGTGATTGGACAAAATTATTAACAACTGTAAAATCATATTCTGCACATCTGCCATTAATTTGCATAATACTATCTTAACTAGTGTTCAAATCAAAGCCAGTTCAAGTAAATAGAAAAGTCCTTGATTGAATTCATTAAGAATTACAGAGACAAGGAAGGCTAAACAGCAAGAATTTGCAGGCTTACTCTGCAAGCATGTTGTAGCTTATACCATAGTGCGGTAAAAAATATTCTATTCATGCACAGTTGTGTTATCATAATTGCCAAAATGGCTCAGTGTCATTTCAGTTATGCAGGCACTAATGAACCTTTAAACGCATACTGAGTTCCAATGATGTTATAGATTTACTTGCAGAATAAGGAGTGAGAACTTTTTGTATGTTTGCTTTTCCCAAGGTAGAAATATTAACAGTTGAAGGAAGGATACAATTTGATTTTTGTCTGTTTAAAACTAAAGCCTCCAGTCTAACTTCAGTGCCATATATAATCAATAGAAAAAGATAGACATCTCAGAAGCAGTTAATACGTAAACAAAAGTATAAGAATGGGGAGAGGTGAACAGACCACCTGGTCTTGTATTGTATCTGCAGAAGAGGTGTACGTCAGGTGCCCAGTATAGCTACAGTTCAGGCAAGTGATCAGACTTCCCCAAGTACTGCCCAAAACTCAGCAGCCCTGAGGGCTGTGGGACTCCCGCACCCAGGGGCTGTGTCTCAGTCCTCCCCTCCTAAAACAGGAGCCCAAGCCACATGAGATAGATCATCCTCACGAGGTGCCCTCTCTATCCGCGAGCCATGGGAAAAACATGGGTAAGTTGCCTAGGCTAAATGCCTAACTTTTAAATGCTGCCGTTAGCTGTGATGATTCTCATCCATGCTCAGCAGCTTCTCACCAGGCACTTTCCATGCAGGTTTCAGTCAGATGAAAAGGTGCTTTCAGAAAGTTTGAACAGCTACTATGTCAGCTAGCTCAGAATATAAGTGTGTCACAGGCCCTGCTATTGCACTGCCTGCAGGGTAGGCACCGTATCCATCACCGATCCTGCAGCGTACCAGCGCAAGAAACCAGGCTAAGAGGGCATTAATCCCTGCCCTTGGTGCAGCAGGAGTTGAAGCTAGTTAATTCAAAACTTACACAAGAAGTTGCTGAGCAGATCTTTACCTGCAGCTGGGGATCCACTTCCCGCTACCCACTGAATTAGCATATTTTTCATAAATCCTTGAGCAATGACATGTATATTTTATTTTAGGATGATCACAGAGGCTCATTATTTTTTTCTTGTACTACTTGCACAAATGAATCTCAGTCTTCAGACACAACATAGGCTATGTTGGATATTCAGATCCATGTAAAAAATCTTATCACCTGTAGAAGAAACAATAGAAAGGTGCTGAATTCCACTAAAATTATCCAGACACCTGAGTCTCTTTTTGGGATGTCAATCTTTCATCTCCTGAAAGCTTTCATGCATTGACTGTGTGTGTGTATATATATGTATATATATATCACCTTAATATTTCATTCTGCTTGATTCTGATAGAAAGCTGCAGTTTTTAGCAAATCATTCAGGATAAATAACAAGTAAATCTGTTGTTTTGTTATTAAAGTCTAGATAAAAAAAGTCCTCCTTCAGATTAGTTATTTTTAAAGGTATTTACTAATTTGGCTGTCTGCTGCATGAATCATGACCTGATCCTGGTAACTTGGCAACTGCATTAGTTATTTTATATTTGGCAGCACACACTGCCTGCATGTTAAGAGGCTGAACAGATTTTCTTTTCTATAACTAATCTCATTTTCTAGTGCGGTTCTAATTGCCACATATGTGCATCCTATTACTCCCTTCACTGATGGTAACCTTGCAATTTGCAAGCATTTCACATATTGCTTCTTGATGCTGTGAATCTTGGAGGAAAACTACTGCAATACAAAGATTTATTTGAGAAGCACATGTGCGAACTGATCTAGGTACTTGGAGACAGAAGGATGAGTAAGTCCAGTATTGTCTCCAATTTGTGATTTGAAAGTAGAGCCTTAAAAAGGAAAAATGAACAAAAGATAGCAAAAAAATGAAAGAAAAGAAACCAAAACAGATTAACTTTCCCCTGCCCCAGGTAAAAGAAGGCCTTTTTTCCTTAGAATCAGTCTTAGAACAATCTGAGGCACGATTTTGCCTCATGTCAATTAGTTTCCTTCTATATATTTCCTAGAGAAGGGTTAAAAGTTAGCATGGGCAAGCAGACACTCCCATTACCAGTCTGCACATGGCTAATCTGTTTTGGGATTAATGGATGCAGGCTCTTGCTTACCAATTGGCAGCGCTGCCAGCAAACAGTCCCGGACTTTTAAAATTTACCTATATATCCATAAACTGCGCAGAGACACATGGTTCTCTCCAGAAAAAAGACCATAAATTGTAAATTTAATCTACTGGAATATTTCCAGCAGGAAAATGGCAATAAGCACGGTTAGAATCTTCTCACTTATTGGAGAAACTACTAACAGACACATAAGGGTGATAGAAAGGCCAGAGCTATATCCATTTCCAATTTTAAACCTTGCTGAAGATGAATGTCCATATTTTTCCAAATGCTGTTCTTTCCAAAGCTCCTGTTTTCCATGGATAATTACATTTCCAGCATCCTAAAATCCTTGTTTCTTTCACCTAATAGACTTTGGATCAAACAGTAAAGACAATTATTTTCCTGGTGCCAAGCACAATCATTTTCAAGTCTAGACCTGAAATTATTTTATGACATAGAGAAAATTCCTTAATTTCCCCTTTCTCTCTGCTTCTGGAAATGCATCTTTTCTTTTAAAAAAAGTATTTTAAATTTACTAGAACCATTTGATTTATTCCTGTGAAAAGACAAGGGGCAACTTCATACATTTTTAGATCTATCCACCACTGGAAATATCCAGTGCATAAAAAATCTGTGCAGAATGTGTAGGAAAATGTAATAGGAATGTTCAGACTGGTATAAATGGGGAATAAATGGAAATCTCTGCATAAGGAAGCACCGGAGGAAGAGTGGCAGGAGAAAGACCATGTGTTGAAGGCACCTAGATCAGCAGCTCATCAAGATCCTAGCATGCAGCTACATGCAGTTTCTTGGGGCACCCAGATCAGAGGTAAAGGAGAGTGAGTAAACCCGGACAGCTCACGGAGGTGGGACAGGGTGGAAAGACTACTCCTTTTCAGAGTATAAAGAGGACAGAAAGGAATATCCAAAAATCAGCACATGGCTCCCAATCTAAGAAGAGTCCGGGAGACAAGAGGAGGACTCCATAGCTGATGTCCTTGTCCTGCACCAGGAATCCTGGACACATCACCTGCATCCAACTATCCTGGTCCCTGCATGCTGGAGAGACTGCCTGGATATACATGTTGTGGGCTTGTGGGTATGAAAGTGTGAGCGTGAAGGAATAAAACTGGTTTTGTTTTAAAATAGATCACTTTCTCCTCCTGCAAGGTCCCACACTGAGTTTTGCTGCATTGTTGCTGCAGTGTTGCAACTTTATCTCCTGTGTTGCTTTCCCTAAGCTCAGAGGAAAGGAGACCTCAGAAGTGCTCTCTTCTGGTCATACTATTGAATTGTAGAAAAGTTGGTTGGAAGGGACCTCTGGAGGTCTCTAGTCTAACCTCCTCAGAGGAACATGACACCCAATGGGAGTGCAGGCCAGCCATGGCTTTGTAGAGGCAAATCAAACACCCTCCACCACCAGCAGCCCCAGTCTTCTCTGGGCAACCAGCTTGCTGCAGTGCGGCACAACCCTCCGCACATCCAACATGTGCCTGCAACTCACGGTCATTGCCTTTCGTTCTGTTGTCTGGCATAGCTCAGAAGATGTTGGCTTCATCAGCTTTGTAATGAACCTTCAAAAGCCAAACCTCATCAAAGCCTATCCACAAATCTTTCAGAGAGCACTCATCGTGCTGCCCATCTCTTCACAGCACAAGGTCATAAATTTAGTTTGAAAGAAGAGGTAATGCATACAGATTCTGACACATGAGGTTCTCCAGACAATGAGAGTACCTCCTCTACTGCTTCTCATTGAAGTTCTTAGCTGACGAGTGAAGATTTTCAGTACTCAGGTGGAAAATACTGCTAATTATTTTCTGGAGTTTAATTCCCTTTCTGTCACTCCCATATTCAATGCTCTCCTGTCCTTTCAGTGTGATATCCCCATCTGTGCATCATAACTTTCTTTCTACTGATGATGCCTCAGTACTTTGCGTCATCTGCCAGATTCCTCATTTTTCATGCCAAGATCTTTACTAAAACTACTATAATAAAGAGGCCCTCAATGGATACTTAGAGCATCCCTCTCCAGCCTGCTACCCACCCTTACAAAATTTTCTGCTTACTGAAATCTTCCCTCACTCACTGCACCGTACTGCTACTAATCTCCAGCCTTTCTATCTTTACTAAGAATTTCTTTTATGGTATCATATCCAACGACTCAGTGAAGTTCCAAGTAGCTGAAATTTGCTGCTTTGCATTTTTTTACAAAGTCATTTATAATGGATATATAAAACAACCTCTATTAGATTACAGTAATAATTATATACAATCCACCCTTGATAAACTTATGTTGCACTTTTTCCTAGGTATTAAGTACTCTTTTCTTTATGATTTGTTCAAAAGCCTGATACAACTCTGAGGACTAGTGTTAGCCAGTAGTCACCAAGATTAACTTTTCCTCTTCTTATGTTTACTACGTTGCTATGGTATGGTTACTATATGCACATCATTTATGTAGCATATAGTTACATAGGTATCGACCAGTGAAGAAATTCAACTAAAGATTTACTTTTTATGGTCCTCTTAAACTTAAAACAGAATGACTGCATGGTGCATCTCTCCCATTACATCACTCTGGTGATTTGGAAACTCTTTGATCACAAATTGTCTCAGCTTTCATATGCAAGACCAATTCTGCCCTAAAATTTGTCAAGGGAATGGGAATATGAATAAGATCATAGGAAAACTCAGGCTGGAAGGGACATCAGGAGGTCTCTAGTCCAGCCTCCTGCTCAGAGCAAGGTCAGCTATGAGGTTGCTTAAGGCAGATCCAGTCAGATCGTAAAAACTTCAAGTAGACTGCACAAGTACCAATAGATACATTCTTCAAGGTTAAAAGTTATAATCCTTTAGACTCAATACTTACCTGTCTGACAATATTACAGAAATCTCCATTTTTATCCAAATCTGACCTGCAGCCTTATAAAAGACTCTCTGTACTATCTCTTTAAAACTTCTTTTGATCCATCTCCTAAATGATGTAGACCCAAATAGACTATTTTTTTAGTCATGATATCCTATCTATCTATCTCCTTTGTTTGCGATCTATTGTAACTCACTCATGCAATTGTTCTCCAAAGTTTTACTCCCATCAGCTGCGTCTTCCAAGTGAACAGAAGTGGCTGATTACCCCAGGAATGCCAGACGAACTACTCTTACCTCTGACTACGCAACATTGTAGGTGAAATCCTTGAAAAAATTCAAGACTCAGGACATTTAGAGAAACTTACAGGATCAGGGTCCTTATTCTTTTACTATGTTGGCTTAAATAGATGCTACAGTGGCAGAGCTGAGGTGACTGGGGTTGATAAGGACACATGTGGGTCACCGTGGAATGAAGACAGTAGGAACATGAACAAAATGAAAAATATTAACTCACAGATTTCTCAAAGTCCTACGTAGTAGTAGCGTGGACAATGGAAATATACATGTTAATATTAACTTTGCATATCTAAATAGGAATGCTAGGCTTTGCTGTGGATGATGGCTAGGTTATGAGATACGCAAAGAGTACCTGGTATGTGAGATATTCTGCTGCACTTAAAGAGACAAATGTTTGCATACCCTTGTTTTGGAAGGTTGAGTATGAATGCTGTCATTCAATAGGCACTTTATCTTGTGATAAATCTGGAAAACCTACTCATTGTAAGCAAGCTATCTTCTCCAGACACCTCATACTCACTTGGAAAAAAAAGGAAAATCACTGAGTTTATATGCCTGAAAGCATCCCCAGAATACCTGTCAAGCTAAGTCTTGAACAAAGAGCCTCCGCTCTAAGATGGAAACCTTTTATTATAAAATGCCAACAAAACCCCAAATCCCAGTAAAGAACTAAGGCAGAGATTAAATAGCAAGCTGTTATCATAGAAAAAGTAGAAGCAAAACATAACCACTTTTTGTTCTATTCTGTTATCTATTTGAGAACTTGTATTCTCAATTTAACATGTTGCAGAGCATGAATTCAACAATAGTCAGAGAAATGGGTATATTGAAGAAAATAAATCTTAAAGAAGAGTGTTAAAGAAACAGGCAAGGAACTGGAGGTGAGAAAAATTAGACAAGAGGAAATCATATAATGAAGTGTGTATATGCATGCTTATATACATGAACAGTTTGAGTGTGGGTGGCGAGTATGCTTACTGTAAACATGCATGGAAAAACAATATGTAAAGCAAAAATAGGTTAAATCACTGCAGATCATATTAGTAAATAGAACTGTCCAATATTGTGCAAGACTTTAGTATAGAAATAATTCATTAAAGATCCTACTCAAAAAGACAGGAGGAAAGAGTAGGGTTCTTGGAAAGAAACACTCATATCAGTCTGCAAGATTCTGTCAAACGTTAGCACACCATTTGACACACAGGGAGTTGTTAATCTTGAAACATGATATTGAAATTACTTATGGCTTTCCTCTCGATTTGTTTTATGAAAACAATTTCTTCTTTTTCTTCTTCTTCTCTCCTTCCTTTCCCTAGAATTCATTTATAAATCAGTAACTCAGTCATATCACATATTATTCTCTTGTCCAAATTATCTGTATGGGTCTTACTTAAAATTAGTGATTTGGGTTCGGACCACAGCTAGAATTATTCCTTGCCTAACACTTCAATAAAGTGGCAAGATCATCCTTTTTGCACGTGAGCTCTGGAGAGTTCATTTCAATTTATTACTTGTTTTAAGTTAACTAATCTAAATTAAAATCTCCTTGAATCAATACCTCATTTTTTATCACAGAGTTTTCTAACTATATCATACAAATCATTGATGTCCTCCTGTATGTGGCAAAGTTAAAATGGCTTTGTGGCAAAGATGAGCTTTTTCTGCCAAATAGTCTTCTTTACAAATGCCACATTAGGTCAAGTAATTGACAAATTAGCAAAACTCTCACAAAGTTGCAAACATCTCAGAACATTAGCTCTTTGTCTATTCCACAGCCAGCATGCTTCAACCACTTACCTTTGCATCTTTACAGGATCGTCCAATATATAGTAAAATGCTAATAAAGTTCAAGATTACACTTGCACAAGAATCATGGAAAAGGATTAATTTTTTACCCTTTCAGCTTCCTATTTTAGCCATCAGAATGAATAGCCTGTTCATGTTGCTTTTAATTAACATTATTATATTAATTTTGAGACTGATTCTAATATTTTTGTTGTTTTAGGGATGGAATTCAAAGACTTTCATAAAACAGATTTTGTTCTAACACTATATCTTTATGTGAAGGCAATGAGAGTTAGAAAGCAAGGGGCGGAGGATACATTCTCGTGGCAAAGGCCATAAAAAATTTTTAAAAGACTTAGTCAGTCATGTCTTGCTCTTTTCATTATTCTTTTATGTCCCACTTGTATTACATAGTCCACAGCCAATTCATAAAATAAAATAAAAAACCCTATTTAATACACACATGAATTGGCAAGCCTGCATAAAATAGGTGCTGCAGATATTTTATCTCCAGAATTCCAAATGGCCCTACGTATTTCAGTTTTTTCTTTTTTTCTTTTTATTTCTTGGCCTTCTCAGTTATGTCTATGATTTTTCAAGTGTGAGAGTTATGAAAAAGCAGTTCAAAAATGCCCTCATTCAGCAAAGTGCTTCAGCATGTACCTACCTTTAATCATATGGATGGTTTCCTTGAAGTAATTTGGACTTATGTGCTAAAATTGCTTGCTGCTTTAGGTCTCAGTGCTACAGAGAGCTAAACACTCTCTCTATGCATGAAGAGCAATCATCAGCACATGCTTAACTCTAAGCCAAGGACAGTTCTACTTTAACCCCTAGAACCGAGCAGGTGCTTAGAGCACCCAGAGGAACTAGTATCTGAGGCTGCGTCTCTATTACTGCAACCACATATTCTTCCCATGTCTAGGCAGGCCCTAATGAGGTTCTGATGCTCAAGGGAAAAGTCACCCACATCCATTGTCTCATCTCACACACTCCAGGAGATGTCTTCTGAACGGTGAGTGTACGAGAAACCCAGCACATATCAGAACGTAAATCTGAACACAGCCTTGAGCACTAACCGTGTAAGCTAATCAGTCAGGCAATTTGCGGATGTTAGAGTCAGACAAGAGTCTGTGAGAGGACAGAGGATGCGTGTGGTTTGGTTACAAAATGCAGGAGCTATTTTAGGTCCCAGAAGGGGATCACAACACTAGGAGCATTCAGGGCCTCATTTTCTAAAATGCCTGTGCACAGCCCTGGATCAGAATTCCTCACAGAGTCACCGGTGTTTCGTTGTGCTTGCCCTCTATTTCTTAGAAAATCATACACGGTAAAGGGGCATGTGATCATGTGACTGCACTTCAAGAAAAATCACATTGTCTGAAGATTTAAGAATGTGCTGTTCCTGTCCATGGAAGTGTTTTCACTGAGATAAACTACTGCACTATTTAGCTTTTAAAGTTTGATGTACAAAGGCTACTCTTTTAGATGGATTAACACAGTTTTGAGGTCTTCCCTTTAAGCAGAGCAATGGACTGTGTAAGCTAAACCATGCCGTTGTGTTGGAGTGTGTATAAGTCTTTAACTACGTTCTCTGGTTCATGGGTTCACTTTCTTTCTCAAGTGCAAATGGGTATGCTATAAAAAAGACAACTCCACTCACAGCTTTGTGAAGCCTGTCTTGAAAGGAAATATCAATCTCTTGAACTGACAAGTTTTACAAGAACAAATCTGGATCTTTCTCCACCTTCTTCCAGCTTTGCAACTGTTCTTCCATGCTGCCAACCTGTTCTATCTCCTTTAGGGGACAAAGTCTACTGGAGCCCAAAACAAGCATTACTCCCAGGTTTCTAAAACTGCAGTTCCTCTATGTAATTGCGTTGCCCCTAACAACTCTCAAAAATGTGACAAGTGGCAACGCTTAGCTGCCAATCAAGCTATACATAAAATTAGAGAGGACAAGACTCAGGAAATGTATGATAAACACTCTGCATTTGTCCAAGGACAGAGATGAGAAGCAAGACCTCTTTCATCTCTAACTTCTGTTATTTCATAACTAGGGAACTTTAATAAAATGAAACTAGCACATCTCCGGCACAGCCCCTTCTTGACAGAGACTAGATTGAGCCACACTGTGGACTCTTTTCTGCTTGTCTCTGTCTCTGCAATTAAACTCAAGAGTCCAAATGGATTTCAGATATAACACCTTTAATATAGCACTCGTGAATAAGCTAACATGAAAATAGGGCATGTACACTCTTCTAACAGTTACACTTGTTGTCTGAGGCTTTGCCTGAAATTCCTAATGGTGAAATTCCAAATTCCTAAATGTTACAGTAAAAACATACTAAAAGAAAAATAAGACCCCGGATTTCCTAACACTCCACTGAGATGAGGAAAGGGGAAGATGCACCACACTGTTCACTCTGCATCTGCCTCTCATTAAAAAGATAGATAGTTTGTTTCTACCAGCTGGGGGCAAGGCAGGGGAAGAGGTCAGACCTTCGGCAGATAGATAAATTTCAAAAATTTCAAATTTCAAATTGTCTTGTCTGAGTAACAGTGAATCTAGCATATTTCACACATTGTTGCCACGGCCAGCTTTCATAGGCACATAGGTATCTACACAGGTATCTAATTCATACTATAAAAAAAAAAAGTGTGTTAGGCAGACATCACATTCAGGATCATATAGAAAAATTACACTTCTGAGAAAGAAGTCTGACCTAGATTTCTTTCAACATAAATAAAATTGTATTAAACAAAAGCCAATCAGTTGTAACATGTAGCAAAAGTGTAAGCCTTCCTAAGACCAAAATCTTTGCTGGCAATTACAGTATTACAATTACATCCTCTGAATAGCAGAGGTGCTAAAATAGACTGGTTTCTTTCTGGGTTTCTGTGACACACATATTTACTATTTTTGATAAATGCTTTTCAGAAACTCTTAGATGATCTAATATGAAAGAGTTATGTACACCAAATCAATGCATTAAGAAGAGGTGTTCTGCACAGGAGATCTGCAGAGGCTGAGAAGGGCCTTGAGGATATTGAGAAAGCAGGTCTTGAAGGAAAGGCATGGAAGGTTGCTGAAAAGACAAGTTCAAAGGGGGTTTTGGTCCTATTTATTTTAAAGTGTTACTTTCCTTGTTTGGAACCGAAAAGTTCGAAGACCTTTCTACCTCTATGGAAATCACCTTCACTCTTCTTCCCACATGCAGTATCAAGAGCTGTCACACAGTGGGGAGAAAAGTGCTTTACAAAGTAAGAAACTGTTTCTCCCTCATCTGGCCTGAGGTACAAAGAAATGTCAATATACATGGAACTGCTAGCTGAACTTCGAAAAGCTAGGAGCTCTCGTTTGGCAGCAGAATTATTCTAGTTCAAAGAAACAAATATGTTGTGGCCTTATTGCTTTAGGCAGACTTATTTATCAATGTTAGCGACAGGATCACAGAGAAACTGGGCAGGAGTTCAAGAACCAGACAGGTATTAACCACATCACCTTGTGCGAAACAGAGTGGCTCCTGAGGAGCAGCAGACAAGGATCTGTCGTTCTACTCCAACCCATCTTAGACCTCTGTTTCCTGTTGACCACTAAATATGCCTATTTGCCCAATCTCCTCATAAAAAGAGTATTAATTATTCTCTAGGAATCATCAGACAGAATGTGTTACTATTGGAGCCTTGGTTTTATTCTACTTATGTTAGAACAAAGTTCTGAAACAGAACATTTGACATTTCTACTTGACATGGGAACAAAACCAGAGAGCAGACCAAAACCTGTGATTTGAGCCAAGCTTGGGTATGAGATTACGTGAACATCTGTGATTGAGCAAGGTCATCAAATTCATGTAGGAATGGGGGTGAAGTTAAACCTCGAACGTAGATTTTGGATGCTGATATTCAAAAGGGTTCAGATCAGAGGTTTCAGTTCTCTTCTTTATTATAAAGACTGATTGAGGTTGTCAACTCTGTTTCATATGCTTTGAGAAATTTCAGGCTGGTAAAAAAAAGCTCTTGGAAAATTTAAAAATGATACCTCCTGTGCCTCAGGGTGGCACCAGAAAGCCAACACATTTGCTAGCTGCACTATTCTTGCCCAGGACCCCAGACTTTGCCCAGGTCTCACATTGGTGCCGCCTCCACTCTTTTGCCAAGGATGGCCCAGCCATGCTAGCAGTTTTGTTCCATATAGTCAGACTGAAAGGATGCCTTTGGATGTATAGTTTCTGGCTGAGCTTCCTTCTAGTTAAAATTATGTGAGCCTGACTTCAGTGGATTTCAAGTCCAGGATCGAAACCCAAAAAACAGAGGCTGAAATTTTGTCTTGTATCGAAACTTAAAGCAGAGAATTTAAGAGTTGCTATCACTACTCTAGGTACTGTTGTAATATGCGTTATCAGTGCATATTATTGTGTTATTTTTATAAGATTACAGGCAGAGCATCTGTTTTAACTGTATGAATCGCTTCACAAGTCTGAAGTTTTATACTGCCTTCACCCCATATTAAACATGCAACACAAATTGCTAACCCAGACGTTTGTAGTCAGACTCAATTCCTTATACAATGTGGAATGAGCAAACAATATTTTTGCGACCCTTTTGATTTTCACTCACTGATTGCTTTGTTGTTGACAATTTACCTTACAGATAATTTAGGATTGTGGCAAATAACACCTACATTCACTTTATGTATTTATGTAAGTGAAATTGTTCAGGCACTGAGATGAAGATTTTAAATGGCTAAATTCCACGAAGAATTGACAATGAAGATAGAGCAGGTATAAAAACACGTTGTTTGTCCTTGAGATATAGACAAGATGTATCAGTGACTGGCCCAACACAAGTCTTTCCGACCCTCTCTTACATTCCTAAAATAAGATTCAGTGGGATTGAAACGTGTATAAATTTGACTCTGGTCCTCAGCACACTTATGGGGTTTACAGAAGATGTGTAGAGAATAACCACAGATATCCAGGTGATCCTGTGGTTATGATTCTACATGGTCATGGTTTTTTTACGTAAGAGGTAGGGGATGTGAGATTGACTCTCTTCAGGCAAAGATGGGAATGGAAGAAATTTCTCAATGTCTAGACTGAATCCTGAGCAAGGGCTCTCGGGTGAAAAGAAAGAATTACTATTCCTTTTCCTATCACATTTTATATGAACAGCTGACATTCTGGTGTTACCTAAGAACCATCCCCAAGGCTTTAGAGGAGTGCCTTCTGTCCTGAACAGGCTTAGGTGAACTGAGCCTCTCACCCCAGAGCACTGCTAGCTCTAAGAAGTGTGGAAATGCTCCAAAGAAGATTTGAGGTCCCTAAAAGACTCCCATGGTAAATGGTTATACGATTCTGAAAGTAAAAATTTTTGAAGTGATCAGAGAGGAGTGAGATGTCTGGCTGTTCTGCAGCTGAAATGCCCATTGTAGTTCCCTCACAACAATTCTTCCACCAGCAGTTTCTCCCTAATTATGGGAAAGGACACAGGAAATGGCTGTACCCATAATTCTCAACCTTTTATTATTTCCTAGGTTGCCTCCCAAACTAATGAGGAAAAAGGCAGCTACAATTTATTGTATGCCGAAGACCCATCTGTGGGAAGCTAATTGTTTTTCCTCAGCCACTTCCATATTTATTTTCTCTGTCATAATCTCTATAAGTGCATTTGAACCAGAGGCCATCGCAGTCATGGCAACCACCCACACTGACAGCACATGCTTTTATTTTTCTTGGCAATAATTATTTATCCAGCTTGTCAAGTTGCTGATGACATTGAAATAGCATCTGTTTCACACTGTCTGCATCACTTAATGCAGAAAGACACAGTTATCTGGCACGTTTTACTGATTCTTGTAACATTTTCCTCTAAATTTTCTGTTCTTGGCATCTTTCGTTTTCTTGGCCTTTGCTCATCAGTGGTACCCTTCTTCATTTTATTAGTTTATTTGCTAACTCTATGTAACAATTTTATTCTTGCAGTAAGCTCTTTCCTAAGACCAATATCCATTGTTCCCTATGCTTTCTTGGAGCTCCGTTATCCACACATATTCCCTGGAGCAGCGCTTTACCTGCTCCACAATATTTCTTCAATAAGTTACACAGAATCACTTGGAAAACAATATAAGACTACTGTGTAATAGATAAAACAGTCACAGAAGGAAATAGCAAGCCAGGCTTATCTGCCACTTGGTGGATCTGAAAGCTGAAAAGCTGTAATTCTCCAAAATATCACATCAATGACCAGCCTGTGCTCTCCCCATGAGAAAGAGATTACTTTTTTGATATCAAAGTCCTCACCTGCCCGGGGGCAGCTCAGTTCGGTCAGTACTGTGTAACTCAGAGCCTACATCACTTCTAAGCTCTTTCAGGATCCATGTCCATCTATCCTCTATCTAGAGAGATAGTCCTCTCTCTGTCTTGCTAGAAGGACAGTTTCAGAGAAGTCTAAGCAGTTGGGCTGCCCAGTGGGCCATGCGGGTCATTCTTTGTTCTGCTTTCTTCCCGCAAGTTTACATGCTTGGAGGAGAGACACTGATTTAATTCCTTCTCCAACCAAAAAGAGAGGAAAAATCTTTTGCCTTTCAGAAAAGCACTGCCGTTGCAGAAGACGGGCATTGTTCCTTCCTCTGTTTCACTCTGGACTGCCTAACTAAACATGTTCAGACAGAAAATGTGAGTGAATCAGTCTAGTTATCAAGGTACTCACTGTGAAGATGGTCAAGAAGTATTTCAAGACTTGGTATTTTATGTAATAAAATAGTAAGCTGACTATAGTGTATTTGATTAAGCATTTCATTGAAAAAGTGGCCTGTTTATTGAACTTGGCATGTTTTATCTGCTTTCACCTTCCGGACCAGAAGTCTTGTATTTCAGCCATCTCTAACACCATTTACAGTACTTGCAGTACTTGCATTGCTTGGATTTGGAATACATACTAATGCTGTCCTAGTTCAGACTCTAAAATAGAAAAATGTTTCTAGAATTCCTAGTGGGTCCATTGTGTTACTGGGAGAGACCTAGGGGATTAGCAAGCTTGTTGCTACCAGCATCCCGAGTTGTTCGCACATGCACATGTATAAAGACATTGTAGGTCAGATTCTGGCTTTAGACACAAACTTGATCACCTCAGATATGTAAATGTCAAGCAAGACTAGAATGTGCTATTAATAACCACAAGCTCCACCTCTCCTTCTTTAATTGTGAAGTTCTTGTTTAATTCCACTACTGAGAGAAAAAAATTACATCATACCCATTTGCCACCCTACTATAACTCTCCTGCGCATTTTCCTTTCAAATCATAATTTTAATCAATTGCTCTTGGTGTTTTAAACTAATCTCATTCCTTCCTGATGAGACCATATGTCTTAGATTGCCTTAAGACAAATGCATCTTTATTCTTTGGAGAGTTGCTAAGAGATTGATAAATTCCTTAGAGATATTAAAGAACGGATGACCGAAAATTATAAATAAATATAAGAATTCTTGGTGAGCTGCATTGTTCCTAGGGAGCAGTACTGTATAACTACTTGACCCCAGTACTGTTTCATATCAATCTCTCCCACAGGTTCCGTGCTGCAGTGTGTGCCTAGAACATTTGATACCTAAACTTAATCTACCACATTGTAAGTCATATACGTGTGCGATTCTTGGCAAATTAAATAACTTTTTGCTTGACTGAGAATAATTGAAGTGTCCTTGGACTTTCTAAAAAGAGACTAGCCCTACCGAATTTCAGTCAGAAATGGGCTGTATCGCTTATTAGTCATTATAATTCGGAAGATCTCTGTGATTAAAATTGTAACAGTCTCCTCAGCAATTTCCACCATAAGGAGTGACTCTATTCCAAGCCCCTTAGGGCATGTCTATGCAGGAAGGAGCAAACTGAACCATTCTCGCTCTGCTAACATTCTGAAATGGCCAGATGTAATCTAGCATGGGTCCAAAAGCAGCATTAGCGTGGCACTGTGCCCAAGCTAATAAGTCCTTCTGACAAGACCAGGATAAGATACAGAAGTAGGCCGGTGCTGCGTCAACATTTTCCTCTCATGTCAACATTCAAAGCTGTCTTCTTTCACAGGGTATTTTCTCTTCACTTCCACTTTTTGGTAATAATGGGTTCCTCAGGCTAAATGTGGTTCGAACACTTGAGCAAGGAGGGTGATCTAATTCCCTGGACTCTTTGATTCATACTTCTTTGATTCTTTATTCAAACTGGACTTCAATAGTATCCTTAAGATCAAATTTCCTGCTTGTTCGCTGTCATATCGTGCCCTGCTAACCATGTATGGCTTCTCTTATAAAGCTACACAGACCATGCAGAGTGCTCAGTCATCTCATATATTGGCTGGACTGCACCATTAGCAGCACCTTGCAGAAGGTAGGTCTTTCACACCATGGAAGAATCCCACATTACACTATCTCCTTAGAAGGGCAAAGTATACAACCACTCTTAAAGATTGAACCTCCTTGCCTGCCTAGAGTACTAAATAATTGAAGGTCTTCTTCCATCTGACAGCAGAAGCAAGCTAGGGAAGGTTTTCTTTTCTTTTTTCTTCTTTTTTCCTTTGTTTTTGTTACTGTTGTTGTAATATTGCACAAAAGCAATATTCAGAATTCATGAATACCAGGTACAAAGATAAAGAAATTGCAAATAGGGTCTGTTCTTAGTGGGACAGAAAATATCTTTTTTCAGAGCCTAACATGCATGATGCCTCAAACTTTCCACCTCCCTTGCTGCCAGCACCTTGACCTTTCATTCTTCCTTCCTAAAGCTACAGTGCCAGGCAAAAGGGAAAATAGCAAGGACTCTCACGAGGCCAGAGTGTTGTCTGTTCTAGGTGGCACACACCATTCACTTAATGCTGCCTTCCCCTCTGATGTACCCCCAGAGGCCAGCCTGCCCTTCCCCCAGCATGGTGTTCACATGGGTTCTCTATGCAAAGATATTTTCCTGAGAAGGATTTGCTAGTGAGGCACAACCTTGCAGTTTTCTGAAGTGGAGTTTGCCTTGAGAGAAGGTCTTCCAGGAAGCTGGCTCCTGTGCAGGTGAGGAAGAAGACAACCACTTGCCACAGGGCTTACTATGAGGATGTCTTTCAGAGCTACCTGCCAGGGTCAAACAACTGTGATTCTTGCCGCCATGGGCATCGAAGATGGCACAGGCAAAATGGAGCTGCCAGAGCAGAACATCTACTATAATGTTACTCGCAAAGAGATCCAGTAACAAGCTTTGCAGGCTCACTAAGACACTTTTGGGGAGCTTAACATTTTTCTGGTGGTGTGTTTGTTTATACATGATCCTGCCAGAGATGGAGATAAGAGACAATAGAGAATATCATCTCACAGAGAAGGTAACTCATGAATGCAGCTACATCCTGACTGGTGGAAAAGAATAGCTTCTATCCCACCTTTGACATCCAGGAATTACAGATCAGAGCAAAGTAGCTATCAGCTTTGCAGGCACCTAGGTCTGGCTCCATCCTTTTTCTGCTCATTGTTCTATTTTGGCTCTTCCTCTACTCTCCCATCTCTCAGGCCAAGTCCTGGTGACCGCAGTCTCCGTCTCTGCTGGCATGGGATCCATTAACTCACTGTCATTACAGTGCCATACTCCGGAGAGAGAAGCTCCTGTGCGTGCTTCAGTGTAATACTTCTTCCTAAACAAGCGTGTCCAGCGCAGGGAAAGTAATAAAGTCTCTTAGCTATTCTAGGTCTTTAGAAAACCCTGAAGACATGTCCTTTCTGCTCAGAATGAGTGAGCTCAGGTAGTCTAAGAACAAGTGAGATGACTGTTTACTGCACTATTTCAAAGTGCATAACTAAGGAAAGAACTTTGCAGGCCTGTCTTGGATCATACCCAAAGCTAGCTCCTCCATCAGCCCAATCCTGCACAACCATGGGAGTCATGGACAATTTGATGAGCCCAAGTCATGGACAATTTGAATAGCCCTTATGGGGTTTTGAAGTGTGTTTTGTGGGGATTTCTCCCTTGTCCTGCATTGACTTCTCTGTGTGCCTGTATAGGTAGCTCTAGCAGAACGGGGAGGGATGCATCCCACTGTGGTGGTATCCTCTGCTGTGCAGGTTTAAGTGCTCTTTGCACAGAAGAAGATTTAATTTGGGGACTTCTGTGGATGGCCACAAGTAGAGGAGCAGTCTTGACATTGTTTCCTGATACTTCCTGAAATATTCCTGAAATAGTCCTGAAATACTTCCTGAAATTGAATATTTACAGACAAGCAGACCCCAGCTGTCTGGACCCTAGGCTGATTTTCCCCTCCCAGTGCTAAACTGTATTCCCCACGAAACTACTCCCCAGAGTCCTGTTTGTCCAGAACGCTGGGTAATTTCATGGTCATGCAAGTGTTGTTCTTTGGGGATGGACTACGGAGATCTATTGTTTGCTTATAGTCAGGTGAGTGACATCACACTCTGGTTTTGGGATGCATACCCCTTCTCCTTTAAGGCTCTTCCTTAAAGGTGAGGTAGTTCCCCTCAGGTAGGACTATATCATTGAGTCATAGGGTTTACAATGTGAAATCAAGATGGTTTTGGGATGAGAAGTACTGCAGGGGCTTCTGGGGTGCATGCTGTCACTCAGGATACCCCATGTATCATGCCTGGAGCTGAATTCTGTGCCTAATGTGTGAATAGGACAGATGGCTCTCAGGAGTGGCCCAACAGAGCAATAGAAATTGTGATTATTGTCATTTCTAATAAGAAAATGGTCAGTCTTGGCCAATGCTAGATTCACCGTAAATGAATTTAGGCTGAGAGATTTGGACTGCAAAGAGTTATGCAAAGAAACCTCTTCTAAGTGATTATAGGAAATCCATATAACTCTCTGAAAGAAGTTTGTGGCTACAGATACAGGGAACTCTTCCTTTATTATCATTGCCGTGGAAGTAATTCGTTAACAGATAGCCAAGAAGTAGCTTTAGCACAAAAGGGACTTCAGGGATTCGATAGGACTACTCTCCGTACCTTGCATGGTAAATACAGACTAGAAGGTGGGGATGGGAGGGAACCACGATGGATCAAAACTGCATTTTTAAGTCCTTGATTTGATTGTTTTGTTAGGTGTCACATTCTGAATATGAAATATCATTACTTTCCAAGGCCAGACAATGACCTGCCAACACGAACCCATTATCTGGAGGCAGATTTTAAATGCATTGGATTGACATGAAGGTGAATCATTATGGTAAAAGCGAGATCTGGATTTAGTTCATATGAAAACTGAGAAGACGCACGCTGAACTTTACCACCTAACATTACAACGTTCCTTCACCAGAAGGCAGTGAATGAATTAGCATTGCAAAAGCCACTGTAACTGTGTTGTAGTGGTATTCTGGGAAAGGACCTCAAAAGGTCAGGAAAACAGACATGAAATGGAAAAGGCCTAAAAGTAGCAACTTGAAAGAGCCCTTGTGGCTGGTATAGAAAACTGGATGGAAAGATGTGTTACATCTCAGGGCAGAATGGATATTCAAGCTCCCGTAGACTTGAATGAACATGGAGCATGATATTCCCTGCAGTTGATAAAAGTCTTTGTTGATTTCAGTGGTACAAGATTGAGTCTTGGGGAGAATTCTGTGCAGGTGACAGTGAAGAGAAGCTGCTATCAAAAGAAGAGAAAAGGAAAAAGAAAAAAAAAAACAGAAGAGAATTTTCTGATTTTTTGATTCATGGATCTCAGCAATAATTTTGTATTACCTCTTTGCATATAAGCCACAGAGTCAATCAGGCCCCATTGATCCTTGTGCTGTGGTAAGCAGGTCTCAGCTTCAGGACATTATAAGTGAAAGCCAATCATGACTCTCAGATGGAGATTCACACTACGTTGCTCTCGGGCCCCACTAGGACCCACAGGTTCCCTTTCGTTACTCAGTGAAAAGAGAAAAGCTTCTTCAGAGGTAACTCACATCACCCAAACGAAGAACATGCTCTGACAGTCCACCTAAATGGCGTCGTCCATTCATGACTATGCAGAGGATCTAGATATAACTTAGGCACCCAAATCAGGTGCTTCAAAGAGAGAACCTAAAGAGCATCTTCCTAGGCCTGGGGCTCATAATTTTTGGCAGAAGTTGCTACCATTTGGCTAAAAAAGGCTGGACGTTCTCCTTACAGCACATGGCACATGTGCATTGTTAACCACTTTTGTGGCACGACTTCTAAACACAGAACAGCTGCATTTGGTCAATTAAAAGTCTTCCTAGCCCAGTACTCTCTCTTGAAAAGCAGCCATAAACAGGAAATTAGGGAAAAGTAAGAACACAGCTGGTATGTATGATACTTCCCCCTATTAGGCTGCCGGACTGAAGACATTTTCAGCACAGGACTTCCTAATCCAAGCATGGGTTTCTATGCATTACACACCCTCTTCCGTGAGCCTGTGCCGCCTCCCCTGAACCTAGGTTAGTTAATGTTACATAATTATAAAATGAGCACCAGCTTTGCAAAGTGAAGACGTTTGGCAGGAACTGTCTGTGCCAGGCAGTGAAGCTAAGTGGGGACCACTGCAGGCCTTCTTCTTGCAGACAGAAGGGAATTCAGATCCTTCTAGAAGGGTTTAGGGGAAACCCTTTATCCTGTGCTTAGCTTTGGAGGTTTTAGAAAGTGTGTACTACTTTTCTTTTATCTCTGTTATGAATAACAGTACTACAAGAGGAAAAAAAATAGTGTTGCTAGCCTGGGAACACTACGTAGTTCTTGTAATAACTAATTCCTTTCCATGCCTTTCCGTCAAGACAGGAAAGGGGCCAATTTGCTAAAATCTGTAGATAAGAGAGTAGATAAGGACCCCTTGACAGGAGAGAACTAAGAGGTTTTTTATGAACTGAGAAGCCTATTTCGGTAGGCTGAATTTCACTGGAAGTTTTCTGGGTATCTATACATCAAAAAATCCTGAAAACTGCTGAAATAGACAAAAAGAAAAACACCAGCTTCCAGATAATTAGATATGAGCATAGAAAAAGTATCACATTAATAGATATACATAGTTATTTCACTATTAACATTTTTATTGCACCAGCAAGATTGATTCAGAGTTCCCTAAGGTTTAAAACTCGGGCATGTGAGAAGTCTGAATGAGTAACCCTCATGCTAAGCTATACAGAGGCCTGAAAGCACCCAGCCTCAAATTTGGTCATCCTCTGGAATAAATGCTATAGGTGTTTGAAAGAACTCAAATACTAATTGCTGGCATAAGATATTCACTTGCACAACTGTGTAAATAAGATAGCAGAGTTGCGCTGTGGTCACTTTGAAAGCTAAATTACTTGCTAGAGCTATTTCATAAAGCTCAGAAATTTGTCTTGGAAAGGCACAACATAAAGAAAAGGCAGTACAGGTTTCTCCTTAAAGCTTTTCTCTCTGTAAAGTGCTAGAGGCTAAATTGAATGAAATACTTTCTGAAAATCTCATCACAGCTCTTTTCTTTGTTATGCTCAGAAGCATATTGAATTGCAACTGTTGTATTTGGCAAATAATACTAGAACCTGTAAGTGAATTCAAAATATCTATAGCTAAGAATAAGACAATTCAACTGATCATAAATTGAAACTGTATAAGCAAGCTGGAGAGAAGATTTGTCTGTTGCTACAATAATTTTTGCTCACCCTCTTTTCAGCAGGGTGTCAGCTCTGCAGGCATGGCAACATTATAAAACTCTTGCTAGTATAGCAGACCTTGAGAACTTGTCACTACTGCTAGTCTATGGAAATAGCAGACATGCATTATAAACAAACTTCTTTTTAATAAATAACATGTCATTTCAGAATTGTAGATACATAAGGCTGAGAAAGACCTTGGAGGGTAGCCTTGTCTCTCCTCTTGCTCTGAGACAGGATAAACTATGCCTGACAGATATTTGTTTAAGCTGCTTTAAAAGACTCCTGTGAATGGGATTCCACAACTCTCCCTGTGAAGCTGCTTCAGCATTTAACTGTTCCTATAACAGAATAGCTTTTTTCTTTCAATTTAATCAAATCTTCATTCTCAAACTGGACTGTCCACTGATTTGAGTCCGTATGACTACACAAATTTTTGCCTTTGCAGCCTGGTTTGCTCTGTCTTGAAGAATCATGCTTATGCAGGTTACAGGTTAAGGTGCTTTTTCTGACTGTCAGCTTGTGAAACTTCTTCCTCATTTCTGAAAGTCAAGCTGGATTCTTATATAACCATCACATGCAGTAATCATAACCACACTAACACGTACAATCTGACTGCATCTCTAGAATGCAAACTGGCTTGGGGCTATTGATGCTGCTTCACATCTGAACTGCGTATCAGCTCATTTTTAAGATTGCAGACTGAATTTTTAGGAAGAAGAACAAGTTTTCACATTACAGAAATAGAGGAAATGTCATTCAATAACCTTTGGAGCAAACATTTTTAAAAGGATGAAAAATAAATTCTTTTGAATACTTAGTTTACCCAAATAACCTGCCATTGTGAATTTCTGGGCATATGGGGAAAAAATTAAGTGCATCAAATCAGAAACAAGATAAAATAATCTTCAGTTTCTCCATTCTGATCATTTACAGCATGGGCTGTTTCATTTGCAAACATCCATGGAAACAATTCCTGAATATAGCCTTCTCAAAGAAATCAAGCCCATGGATGACCTGAGTGAAGCTATCTGCTGCCACAGGGACCTAAGCAAAACTAGAGAGCTATCCTCATTGCTAGAAAAGGATTTACTTTAATAAACAGTTTACACAGCCATTTGACAAAGACTAATAATTCTGTTTCATAAGCATTTCTAATGGAGCCACCCGGCTGATTACCAGGAAATAAATAGCCTTATAATGACAACCACTCCACAACTATATGTTAGAGAAGCATCAATTTGGATTTATATTTTTTAACCATGCTATAAGGGAATTTCACATTCAGTTGCTGGCTTGTTCTAGGACAAACCAGAAGCAGAACAGAAGAATGTCTTTCAACAGCCATATGAAGATTTAGAGTAAGGTAACCATCTCCGTTCCTCTCCAAAAAGATTAGAGATGTGACCAAAAGAATACTATGTACGCTGTTTTTATTCTCAGAGAGAGATGATAACTCATTGTAAGTGCAAAAATGTGCACACGGCCTACTTCACATTCAGAATGTGAACACCAAATTAGGAAAGTGGAAAGTGAAACAAAATATTTAAAATGTGAAGCATTATATAGTTCATAGTGCAATCAGAGCTCAAGACTACAAGTATAAAGAGCTATTCTCTAAGTAAAAATTAAACACTATGCTTAGCTGAATTAAAAATCTGCAAGCAGAACTAAATAAAGCTATGGGCTCTGTTTTTTCCTTCTTGAGTGTGGGGGACAGGAAAAAATTCTGCTGTTTTTTCAGCTTTCTATGGGATATTTACTTCGAATTATAATTCATCAATTTATTTTCTCTCCCCACACAAGTGAGCAAAGGCCCCCCGTTTTAATGTGTTAGTTTCTTACTTATTTCTTGGATACACAATCAATACTGGGCTAATTTTTGTTCAAACATGATACTGCAACTCTATTCAGGTCCCACGCTATGATTGCCTAGTAAGTACAATGGCTTTCACGATTTTCACTCCTGTTACTTTTTCTGCTGGTGAACGAATACTGTTTATTCATCAACAACTGAGCAAGCTTGAGTTTTAAAAATGGAAGCAATTCTTCTGGGCTTCCATACAGTGCTAACTGGTCTTTATGGAAAGCATGAGAATTTTTATTAGTAAACTACTGTTATATTTTCCTCATTCCCCATGTGATATGAAGAGACTGGAGTGACTGAGAAATTGAAGAAGGAAATTCACTCTTTTTTCCCAAAGCTGTCTGTGGTGTACAACACATTTTTCTTAAGAACTGTCACAAGAATTATCCAGGCAGGGCTACAAGGACACCCCTGGGACTACTGCTTGGTGGAGACAAAAATCATCAAAGCACCTCAAACTATGCTCCCAGGTGCAGTGGACTTCCAAACCACCCTGGCAGGTGCTGGGAAAAGTGATTGAGAACTAAGCTCTTTGATTTCATATCTCTCTCCTTCTTTCCTTTCTTACCAGAAGAGCACTGAATTACGCATATATTTATATTGCTAATGAGGATGTCCACAGCTAGATTTAAAAGGATAATTAGTTGTGACAAGAAATCAGACAGGCTTTTTCTTTAGGGCTTAATCTAACCATACTCTGACAGGACTTGATTTTCCTCAAATGCTGGTTTACATGACAAGGCTGAATCCTTTCGACCAACCTTCATAACATGTGTTGGAGCTCTGTAGCCCAAGGCTGACTAAATTCTGCTGTTTCACTGTAATTTATGCAGGTTGCAGAGAGTTGCACCCTACTTACAAAAGAAAAAATTAAGGGCTGAGCAACACTAAATGGAAATGGGATTGGTGGTTATTCATCCCTTACAGGCACTGCTCACTCAAATTTCCATAGTTATTCTATTATCGTGCATTTATTTGTCTTCTTTCATACTATCCGCCAACTCTTGCTCCCGTGGAAATCCATCTAGGACATCATTCCTCTGGACTTCAGCAGCGGAAATCAAGGAAAATATTGGAAGCTTTTGGAAAGAAAAAAAGATAAAGTAACAACATTCCCTGTTTCTTTCTTGTAGTACAACCAACTGTTTCAGCTGTATAAAAAATGTAAATAGTTGATCAACTAGTAATATACTTGATTATCTCTAGGCAGGCCCCATTCCAGTTCTCACAAATTCAAGAGCACTATTTCTGCTGGTTGACTTTGAATCAAGCTCTGACTATCTCTTCTTTAGATCTGTCTCAGTTTGCAAGTAACTTACAGCAGAAAGCTGCAGGTTGTACTCAGCATGTTTTTAAACAGTATACTACTGATAAAGCAGTGAACAACATGCTATTTTATAAAGGCATCTTTACAATCTTCCATTTTCTTGCCAGATTTTCTCTATTACAATTTTCTCTGACTGCTCTCCCTGAAGAGTCTGTTGAGCACATCAGAAGAGTAAACATAAAATATAAACATGTCCTGAAGCTTCTTGTGATTAGGCTAATTCAGGATAAAATCTAGTAAAGAATTTCAATTCTTCAGCCCAGTTTTTGCATGTAGGAAGCACTCTCCATTACTCCTTTAAAATCAGGCAAAACTTTTGCACTGACATAGTCACTTTGCCTGAGGAAGGAGCCTTGTCCCAGTCATCAGGCATCTTGAATTCAGCTTGAACAATTTTCCGTTCCTCTATGCTACATCCAATAAGCACACATGCTAATGAATAGCTTTACTTTTAAATTGTGTGACTTAAACATTCCTTGCTCATTTTCTAAGCACTAAAAAAATGAGATATGATGTGGTTAATATAAGATGCAAGATTGGATCAGTTGCATTAGTAGTCACATGCCATTAGTAAAGTAGTAGTCTTCATGCCATTAGTAAAGATATTTTGAGTCCAGTCTTGTAAAGCACATATGTCCTCACGTCCTCTGCACCACATGTACCCTCCATTCTGGCGTTCACTCTTTCCACCTCTGCTATTTAGCTGGAGATGCTAATGGTCATGTGGGAAATAGAGCTGTTTCTCCACAGCTGGTCACCTTTTCAGGGCATTGACCTTCAGCCAAGTTTTCAAAGAAGGAGCTGTCTCATCGGCAGGGTGTGAGCCCGAATATGTGTGCATAGAGCTAAGCCCGAGAAAACCAAGAGAAAGTGAGGTGTCGCACCCAGAACCACCTACAACTGCAGCACTCACTTGAGATACAAGAGACCACAGCAAAAGTCTTTATTCTAGCTCCCACACCACTGGTTAACGTGAGTCAGAGTTACAAAGTGAGCTTTTCTTTCTCACTCAGTGCATATTTAGTTAATGTAGAGAGTCCCAAATTTGCAAGAATAAAGGTGGTTAGTAAGGACATAGGATCATCAACTAGAACAGAGATTTGAACCTAAATTTCCCATACGATTTGAAAATTAGGAAGCTGATTGATCCCAGCAGAATCCTCTATCCTTTACCAACCTCCTCACAAACATGTCTGAGAATCAATTCTTCAGTGCCTAAATAGTCTGGGAATTAGCCATTACAAAACTGCAAGTAGGTTTTAACAAGGCTATTTAAAACTAACCTCCTCTGAGACTGGTGAGCAAGTAAAGAGAAGAAAACGATCCCTCAGTGCTTCGAGCAGCTTCCATTCCAGTTTTGAAGGCACCTGAATGATTTTGAGCATAAAGGTTTCCACTGAGACTGTTGTCCCTCAGTTCCTTAGGTGTTCAAGCAATTCCTGTTTCCTACTTCTCTCTCTCTAAATCGTCTCCTCTATTTCAGCCCCTTGCATCTATTTCCACAGAGAGTTAGGTGAGATTTCATCATCCTAAAATGTTGAGAGTTCAAAACAGAATCCCAAATCCAAATATTAATAATGGAAATTCCTAAAAATTTTTATAGGAGCTTTTATCAAGTATGAATGAATATCAGTTTTGCATATTACATAACCAACCATACTTCACTGGTCTCTTGTCACTCTTTTGACTGCATTTTGGAATAAGATGGCACTTACAGCCTCTCCCATGAGTACATGGACCGAGATTCAAATCATCTTTTAGATCCTATGTCAGGAAATTTTCAAGCGAATTCCGTGTTAGCCTGCACAAATCACAAACCCATTCCATTCCTCAGTGGCTTCTCAAGCTTTTTAAGTTTCTACCAACTACACTGTAATGCAGTGTGATAAAATGCATCACTTACATTTGCACTAATTTGTTCATATTTAACTTTTCCGATGAAGAAAAAAACTGTCCAATAAACAGAGCAGTTTTCTATTGCCTTTCTTGGTCCTGTTGGAATCAGAATGAGTAGCTGGAAATAGAAGTCATTTCTAACAAATTGTGCTCTTTTACTGTTATTTCTTTCTTCCTTACAGAAAATATTTCCCTTATTTTATAGCATAAACTCGGTCAGATGAGACAACTACTTGTCTGGATGAATCCTTGTGTATAGTCCCAGAGGGGGGCTACCTACCCACTCAGTGCTACAAATGTAGAGCTGTTCTGTAATCAGTTATTTTAGTGCCTGTTACCCACAATATGACTGCAGAGGACTAGTACAATAGAGGAAAGGCTGGGAATGGGCACGAGGGAAAGGCATGTAGAGCCAGCTAACAGAAGCAGCCAACAGGCACAGCAGTTTGTGCAGAAGCACACCAGCAGCTCTGCTGAGGACAGTGTGTGTGGGCTCAGCTATGCTGGTGACATGCCACAGGGCTGGTCACCGACAGTCACTGGAGCAGTTACACCTGTATCAACAAAGGCCTGGACATGGAGGGGGCTCCCAAGGGAGGACGAAGATGTGCAGGTCTTCAGGGGGGTGTCTGGGGCCTCTTGCTAAGGTTGGGGCTGGGGGAGGCGGGCTCCTGGCCTGCAGAAGGTGTGTGCTCGTAAAGGGTCTGTGTCACCAAATAAAGGAGATGCAAGAGGAGGTTAGCAGACTGCACAGTGTCAGAGACAACAAAAAGAAGATGATTAGATCTTCTCTAAGACCCTACAGCTTCAAGAACCTGAACCCCGAAGACAGAGGCACAGGCAGAGTCTGAGCTTAGACTGTTGGGAAATGGAGACTCCCATGATGTTGAAAGCTGGAATATGCTGACTTGTACCAGGAGAAAGGCTCCTGCAACCCCTGCAGGTCTGCTACCACAGAATAGGTCAGTGTCCTGGTAGCAGATGAGGGGCTGGGGGCACTGTTCAATGAAGCATCCAAGCCAGCTGAGTCCAAGCCATGCAGCAGCACCAGGAGAAAATGGTGAGTAATAGTAGTGGGAGACTCCCTCCTGAGGGTGCCCTCGCCACCCCTGTCAACCTAACCTACTGTCTAGGGAGATTTGCTGCTTGCCAGGAGCTCAAATTTGGGATGCTGTGGAGAGGCTGCTGAGGCTTGTCTGGCCCTCAGACTATTACGGCCGCTGTTCTTCCACATGGGCACCAATGACACTGCCAGGGATGACCTGAGGCATGTCAAGCATGATTATATGTCTCTGTGGATGAGACTCAAGGGCATGAGGGCCCAGGTGATTTTCTCCTCATGGAGGGGGAAGCACTTGAGAAAGAGTGGATAGATCTAATCAACAACTGCTTGCACAGCTGGTGTTGACAACAGGAATTTGATTTTTATAGCTACAGGGACCTCTCTGAGGATCAAGGACTGCTAGGAAAAGATGGTATCTATCTGACAATGTGTGGCAAACATCTTTGCCAACAGGCTAGCCAACTTTGTGAGGAGAGCTTTAAACTAGGAATGACAGGGGAGGACTAAATTCCCCTGTCCTAAAAAGGAAGTATACAAGAGGTAGAAGCACAGTTAGATGACCTGGGAGGAATATAGAGACACTATCTGAGCATGCAGGGATAGGGTTAGGAAGGCCAAAGCCCTATTGGAGTTGAATCTAGTGAGGGACCTGAAGGGCAAGAAGAACGGCTTCTATAGATATATTAGCAGCAAAAGGAAGACTAGGGAAAATGTGGGCCTGCTGCTGAATGGGACAAAGGACCCAGTGACAAAGGAGGCAGAAAAGGCCAAGGTACTCAATGCCTTCTTCATCTTGATCTTTCCAGGTTAGACCAGCCTTCAGCAATTCTAGGTCCTTGAAACCAGTGGGAAAGTCCAGGATAAGATAGTGTTACTCTGGGTGGAGAAGGATCACATTAGGAAACATTTAAACAAACTGGATGTGCACAAGTCCCTGGCACCTGATGGGATGCACCCATGAGTGCTGAGGAAATTGGCCCATGTCATTGGAAGGCCACTCATGATTATCTCTGAAAGGTAACGGTGATCAGGGAGGTTCCTGAGGACTGGAAGAAAGCAAATGTTACTCCTATCTTCAAGAAGGGCAAGAAGGAGGATCCAGGAAACTACAGGCCTGTCAGCCACACCCCAGTCACCAGGAAGGTGATGTAGCAAATCCTCCTAGACACCATTTTCAAACACATTAAGGACAGGAAGTTGGGTTTATAAAGGGGGAATCGTGCCTGACCATCCTGACAACCTTCTACAATGAGATGACTGGTTTCACAGACTCGTTTCACAGACCTCTGGAGATCCACCATGAGGTTTGGTGGATAAGAGCAGACTGGTGGATGCTGTTTATCTTGACTTTAATAAGGCTTTCAGCACTGTCTCCCATAGCATCCCCATAGACAATCTGATAAAGTACAGGCTAGATAAAGGGACAGTGATGTGGACTGAAAGCTGACTGAACTCCCAGGCTCGGAGGGTTTTGATCAACAGCATGAAATCCAGCAGGGAGCTGGTCATTAGTGGCATACGCCAGGAGTCAATACTGGGTCCAATACTGTTAAACATCTTCATTAATGAGCTGGATGATGGGACAGAATGTGCCCTCAGCAAGTTTGCAGAGGATACAAAACTCAGAGGAGTAGTTGATACACTAGAAGGTTGTGCTGCTATTCAGAGGGACCGCAAAAGGCTGAAGAAACGGGCCGAAAGGAACCTCATGGTGTTCAGCAAAGGGAAATGCCAAGTCCTGCACCTGGCAGGGAATAACCCTACGCACAAATACAGGCTGGGGGCCAATGAGCTGCAGAGCTGCTTTGAAGAGAGGAACCTGGGGGTTCTGGTGAACAGAAAGTTGACCAAGAGCCAGCAATGTGCCCTTGCAGCAAAGAATGCCAACAGCACCCTGGGTTGCATTAGGAAGAGCATTGCCAGCAGGCCAGTGGAGGTGATCTAAGGACAAGAGGCAATGGGCGCAAACTGAAAGAGAAGAAATTCCATTTAAATCTAAGGAAAAACTTTTTAACTGGAAGGTTGGTCAAACACTGGAACAGCTTGCCCAGAGAGGTTGTGGAGTTTCCATCCCTGGAGGTATTCAAAACCCGACTGGACATGGCCCTGAGCGACCTGCTGTAGCTGACCCTGCTTTGAGCAGGGGGGTTGGACTAGATGATCTCCAGAGGTGCCTTCTAACCTCATCCATGATTTGAGATCATGGATGTTCCTGCAGAGCACTGAGGATAACTTCTTGACCCAGGTGGTGGAGATGCCAACAAGGAGATGTGCACGGCTAGACCTTGTACTAACAAATAAAGAAGGTCTAGTTGGAGATGTGAAGGTTGGGGGCAGCCTTGGCTGCAGTGACCATGAGATGGTGGAGTTCAGAATCCTACGAGGAGGGAGCAGGGCAATAAGTAGGATCACAGCCCTGGACTGGGAGGAGTGACTGATACCCCAGAAAGCAGTGCTGCCATTCAGAGGGACCTGGACAGGCTGGAGAGGTGGGCGGAGAGGAACCTCATGAAGTTCAACAAAGGCAAGTGCAGGGTCCTGCACCTAGGCAGGAATAACCCCATGCACCAGGACAGGCTGGGGGTTGACCTGCTGGAAAGCAGCTCTGCCGAGAAGGACCTGGGAGTGCTGGTGGACAACAAGTGAAGCCTGAGCCAGCAGTGTGCCCTTGTGGCCAAGAAGGCCAATGGTCTCCTGGGGTGCATGAGGAAGAGTGTTGCCAGCAGGTGGAGGGAGGTGATCCTGCCCCTCTGCTCAGCCCTGGGGAGGCCTCACCTGGAGGACTGTGTCCAGTTCTGGGCTCCCCAGTACAAGAGAGACATGGCGCTACTGGAGAGAGTGCAGGGCAGGGCTATGAAGGTGATGACGAGACTGGAGCATCTCTCGTCTGAGGAAAGGCTGAGAGAGCTGGGCCTGTTCAGTCCGGAGAAGAGGCTCTTACCAGACTGAGAGGGATCTTACTACTGTGTATAAGTATCTGAATGGAGAGTATCAAGAGGATGGGGCCAGACTCTTCTCCGTGGTGCCTAACGACAGGACAAGAGGCAACGGGCACAAACTGACTGAACCACAGGCAGTTCCATCTGAACGTGAGGAAAAACTTCTTTCCTGTGAGGGTGACAGAGCACTGGCAGAGGTTGCCCCGAGAGCTGGTGGAGTCTCCTTCTCTGGAGATGTTCAAAAGCTGTCTAGACACAATCCTGGGTAATGTGCTCTAGGTGTCCCTGCATGAGCTAGATGACCTCCAGAGGTCCCTTCCAATCTCCACCAATCTGTGACTCTGTGATTCTGTGACAGAAGTTGTCTCATGTCAAACTTTTCAGAGCTACTGAGGATGCTGCGATATTAGCTTATTCCCTTGTTGAGCATCCATGACTTCTCAAAGCCCAGGAAAACAGAACAACAAGCAAACTTTAGCAGTATTTTTAAAAGGTCCTCAAATTCATAGCACTTCTTCATGAGTCACATTAAGGTAATGCAGGGCTACAAATAGTACAGAATCTATGTAGAATTTTTCTAGCTTTACAAATTTTTCTTCCGTAAGCTCTCTTTATGTTGCAATATAATTACTAATTTGGTTTCCAGAAGGCTGTTTGCGTTCTTTGTACAACTGAATGCAGGATCCCTAAGAGAGGAACCTCTTAAATTCAGACCTGACAGAGATGTCAGTTACACTGAGGATGCAGTAGCCCTGTTTAAGAATGGGAAACTGCAGCCTTCTACCCAGAATAGGTAACATTTTGCTTTGACACATGTGAGAGGGCTATCACAGAGAATAGGAAGTGATGGCCTGGGGGGGCCAGTTCATTCTGCAATAATAAGAAGTGTTTATTTTTTTCTTCAGCTTTCCAGTAGATTTTAGGGAGACTAAAGCTGCTTAGGTGATGCCAATTCCAGGGCTTCTTTTTCCTATTTTTATAATGATTAATATATTAAATAACACATATAAATATTTTAAGATATACATTTGACTATCTTAGTTACCTTAATTAGTTTCAGGCCAGTCTTTTCCTACATAACCTTTCGAAGAACACCTTAAGATCTTTATCCCCTATCCAGTTGATAGCTTGAGTCTTCATGGCATCCTGAGTTATGTTCAGACACATATGTAATTATGAATTAAATTCTCACTCCGGCATAAGAGAAGTATGTTTTTTTCAATCCATCATGTTCCCACTGTGCAGTAGAACTGTGACTAATTTAGTATAGTTGAATCAACTTTCAGAGAATTATTTACTTCAAATAAACAAGGGCATAGAACAGTCTTCATCCTGGAACAAGATTTCTTACCACAAGCCCCATAGATGTTTGTGTCCATAAGGAGTAGCTGAATGGTTAGAGCTGGTCAGAAATTTGCCAGAGATACATTTCATCAGAGGATCCAGATTCATGTTGTGGGAAACACTCATTAGAAACATTTAATGTCTGAAATACATTCATCAAATTATTTCCTGCTGGATCTGCCCTCAGGTCAGGTATCCTGGAAGCTGCAGGATCACTGGTCCTGGAGTGCTCAATAACACTAACATTCTTGATAATTTCATTAGAGTTATTAGCCAGTGAAACCAAGAAGCATATCAAATTTACTAGACTGCTGCAAGGTCTTGCGAACTACCGTTTCGCAGGAAATTTGGAAAACTTATGGCTTTTGTCTAGTTCAGACTTTCAAAAAATGAAACTTCCCACAAAGCAGAACACTGCTTTTTGGCCAGTTCTAATAGAGTCAGACTTTGCAGTGCGCTGAACAGAGGTCATATGCTGAAATCATTATAGAATAAATTGTATTTAGTTCCCACTGATACTGGGATTTTTGCTTGAGCAGGGACTTAAGCATTAAGCTAGAAAAAATATAACATCACTAAGTCTAAATCCATACACATTAAAAAGTACTATATTAACAATATATCTTCCATCTAAAATATACCAGAGAAAAAATGTCTATGAGATACAGCTTATCAAGTAGCTCCCAGCCCTGGGATTCAAAATACATAGGTTTAACTTCTAGCTTTGGGAATTACTGCTTTGTACCTCTGTTCTCCCAACAGTAAGATAGGTTTAATGAGATTTGTCTTCTTTATAAAGCATTTTAAGACCTACTGAGGTTACATTGATTAAGAAATAGTGATATACATTATTACTATTATTTTAAATAATGAAAATGGAAAAGCCACTGAATTAATTTGAAATTTCCCAATCTCCCCATTTAAATTTCTTACTTATTACACTAGACCTCTACAGAATGACTTAATAATGTTATATATAAACAATATGTTACTATTCTGATTTTTTAATACGCGAAAATGATCATCTAGTCAATCCACAATAAATATAAGCTAGGTTCTCAAAGTGTGTTAAAAAACCCACTGACGGAAATCTCTGCTTAAACTGCACAAAACACAGCTTGTGAAAAAAAAAAAAAGGCTAATGAACGTAATGCTTCTGAAAACGTAGAACTAACCACCAAGAGACAGAAATATGCCAAAAACTACTCTATCCTACTCAATAAGCACATCTTGAGGCATTTCTGCCTGCAGACATGTAGGAATCATACTGCCTCTGGCTAGTCTAAAATTTGCTGATGTATAATTCTACTTGGAGCTGCACTAAACTCTGCACTGCCAGGATCCCTGCTGGGAGCAAGCCCAGAAGCTGATCTGTGGTTCCTCCTCCCATTTCCCTCTATGCGTCCCCTTGTGACCCACAAATTTGCATCCGCAGGGAGCTGGCAGAAGAGAAAGACCAGGGAAAACATTTGCTCAGTCTGATGTCGATTTGGATCACTGTTATTTGTATTAGTAGACGAGGGCATGGGGCGGTCTGACCTGCCTGAATTGAATGTGAATTTTACCAAGATTAGCCCAGTGTCTTTGTACCATTTTCTGTCTATTAACTGAAGCCTTCCCCTTTACTTTTCTAACTATTGCTGCACATCTCTGCTCGGAGCTCTGCATGATGACTTTCATGTTTGTCTCCTCAGAGAGACCTTGAAAAATCAGAGCCCGTCAGCCTATCAGAAGTTTAGCCTATTTTTACTAATGTGCATTACCTGATGGTTCTCAATTATACTTTAATAGTCTCTTACGAGGGGTGTTATCAAAAAGTCTTTTGAAAATCCAGGAATGCTGTTTCCACTGGGTCCCCTGTATTAACACTCAAAAGAGCTCTAACAAAACAGAGATGCACATTTTTTTCCTTAGAGAAACTGTACTGCTTTGATCCTGAGAAGCTATCCTTATCCGAGTATTGTACTATTCTATCCCTACTTGAGCTCTCAATCAGGTTCCCTGCTATATAATAGAGTTCACTGATCTGTAATGCCTCAGATGGCCCTGAGCGTCATTTGTAAAGATATGGATGCTAATGAGTTTTTAGTTTTCAGGTATAGCTGCTGTAAAGACTGTAATATATCCTTGTCAATATTATTACTGTTAAATGCTTTGTTTGTTTTCAAAACCTTGGATGAGTATCAGCCAGTCTATGTGATTTACTGCTCCTGCGTTTCATAAGTTGTACCACAGGTAACTTTCTCCTTAGGAGATTCAGTCTATTAAGGGCCATCATTTGATTTCAAATGAAAATTGCCCTTTAAATAGGATTGTCCCCATGCTCTACCATAAAGATTGATGCGTAAGTGTGCTTTAATTCCTTTGCTTACCCCTATTATATCTGACAGGAAAGAAAAAAAATCTAAGAGTGGAACTTTATCAAAAAACATTTTTATTAATGTATCACTGTCTTAGGATATTATGAAACTCACTGTGAAATCAAAGCGGAGAGTTTGTTTAGCAAGACTGAAGTTGGCAACATAGAACCATTAAGGTAATTTTCAACATTTTAATTCACGAGGGAAAAAAACCCTCACAATTTGACTGAAACCCTTCTGTGGGTGCCTCTTCTCTTGTGAGTGTAAAGGGAGCCCAGGCCAACTTCCAATTTAGGTGCATCAATTGAGTTCCTTAAAGAGGATAAGAAAGAAGAAGCCATCCTAGAGAATAATTTAGAATTCCTTGGTCTCTGCTTTGAAGCGCATTTTTGTCTTTTATAAGAGCCTACCACTTTCCACTCACTATATAGAGAGCAAGGGATCACTTTCCTAGCATACACAGCTAAATTAGTTCCCTAAAGTATACGTTATTGTACATTTAGGAAAATATTGTTATGTCCCAGTCTTATGGCTAGACAGTGCCCCTATGTTTCATAAGATTGATGTTTCTTGCTAGAAGACCCTTATAATTTTGTTCAACAGCCATTATGTCTAAGAACCATTTGGTCTGAATGTAATTTTGTTCATAGTGACGTTGCACAGTTGGATAGGAAAATATAAGCTGAAACAGATGAACCACTTCTGAACAAGAAGTGGAAGAAAAATTTGGTCTTTTGGTCATAATGAAAAATTCTGGTAATTTTCCCTTTGAAAACCTCTGGACTTCTATACTTAGGAGGGAGGACTGAGGAAAACTAGGAAGAGGGACAGGTTGGAGATGGAAATCCAGCTTGGTGCTTTTTCCTGTCTTAGGGAATATCTACTCAGACTTGATCAAGGAGTATAAGACTTTGGGCAATAATAATTTTCACATGACCAAGAGGAAGGTTGCTTGAATTTTGAATACTATTGCTAGGAAGATTCAGATCAGCCAGGCTTCAACCTAGAGACACAACACGCTGAGTATATTTACTCAGTACACAGGCTGACAGTATTCTGGGAATGAATCAGGGTTGCATAATGGCAGGCAATGGTATTTGTCATGCCACAGCCTTCCAGTATCTGCTAATGAAGTGCACTGAAAACAAGACTGGAGATTGCAAGATGGCCTTATAGTTAAATTGTCAAACTGTTGCCCTGAGAAACTGGATAAGGAGCCTACCCAGCCACAGTGCTTCCTATCTCATGCTAAGCAAACTGAACAGGCCAGACTTTTCAAAGTCAGTAATGGGGTATTCTTCATTTTCTGGCTGGCTGAGCTCGCAGCACTGGGGCTCCGATTTGTGTGCACACAGCTTCCACTGAAACCAGTGATAACTCTGATCAGAGCACATTAGTAAGAGATGCTCAGAATGTTTTTGCATGATGATGCTTTATGTAAGCCAAAATATTTCACACGCGGCTTTAACGATCTCTATTTTGGGGAAAAATAGAACCTGTTGATGCGGGCACTAGCATGGCATATTAGCAGGGGATTCCAGTCCCCACTCTGTCTGATTCAAGGTGATCATACACACAGGAAAAGCTTTGCTTTGAAGTATGCAGTTGAGCAGGGACTTTAGCCTGAGGCTACAACTACATTAGCAAGGAGTGGAGTGATGGGAGTGAACCTGTAGAGCAGGACAGCAGCGCTGAGGGAGCAAAGTCCAAATTATGGGTGTTTCATGGGTTAGCTCTAGTCTAGTTTCATAAACTGAGCGTCTGTCAGGAGGTTGGAAGGCATCAAGTGTGCTCGAGAGCACATATTTCAGTTAAGGTTCCCCAAAAGGAATCCAGTCTGTGTTTTGTGTGCTCTGAGACCGCTTTTCAATGCGAATGAAAGCATAGGCAATGAGGATGATCGAGAAAGTCACTTCAGATTAGTCCTGACCAAAATTAAAGCACTAATGTGTATGTACCCTAACTCTCCTACATAGCAAGCTAGTATTCCTACCAGCAAATGTTTTGACAGTTCCAAATTAGCAGTAAAATTCCAAGAGTTTTCAATTCAGTGCAGATCAGAAACAAATTTAAAACTTCAAAAGGCACTCTGAAAAAGAGTTGTTGTCCTGTAAGTAGCTTTGCTAAGTATTATGTGCTGTTGCATATCAAGAAGAAAAAAATTAGTTGTCTCTCAAACTGGCATGGAGAGTCATTAATACCTTTGATGGTAGACTCTCACTGTTTTGATTTCCCATTTGAAATGTGAAATATAGTATTTCCTATCCTTCCAGAAGTGTGGCAAAGATTAGTTAATTTTTGTAAAGTGTTCATAGAGCTGAGGGAAAAAAAGAAGTGTTGACAGAAGTAATACATTTATATTCTGCAGTGAATAAGACCACTTACTAGATAATGAGGGAAAGACAAAGTATTATATATTCATTTATTAAGTAAGCATCATTTGTTCTTCATGGAGAATAATACTAGGGCCTATGGAAAACCAGTACATGACCATAGACTTTAGAACTATATAGTCTGCATCTACTATATAATTTTACAGTAAATAATATATCATGTTACATGCATGAAGAAACTAAAGCTACGATAACTTTATCTTAATTGTGAAATACTTGGTTTTGCAGCCTCAAAGAAAGTAATGTAGTTTTTTGTAGTGTAAGATATTTATCTGTCTGTTTGTCTGTCTATTGAAATATACCTTTACTAACAGAACACACCACTGGAGTGGTATCTCTCCCTAGATATATTTGCTTATCTATGAATAAAAAAGGCTTAATTTCTAACAATTTCTTGCTGTATAAATAAATTGTTTACTTTATGCGTCTCTTTTTTGGTTTGGATTTGAGAGGGGTGGGGAAGTGTCTCTATCTATGTACGTGCATTCTGTTCTTTTAGGGCTGAGTAGTGCAGTGTTGCCCTCACCGCAGGGAAGCTGTCATTGTGCAGCTGATATGACTGGCAGCTGCACTGCAAGTCGTATTCACAGAAATGATCTGCAGATACCTAGAGTTAATCCCTCAGCAGGCTCTCGATGAGAAAATAGGAAACTCAGACTGATCTCTGGACTCTGAAATGAAATTCTGAAAGTACAACACAGCTTTATTCAGACTGAATTTTCTTTTCAGGATAGTTTTCTGTAGAGGTCATTAAACTAGCAAGCCTACCATTCTGTGTGGCTCCACACAAACCCCACGACACTCATCAGAAAATGCAGAACATGAGCTGCAACTTCACAGAGATTTTTGTGGCTATCTCCAGACTCAGACTCCCTGGGCAAATTCCCCCACATGGTAACATGCTGGGATATACTGATTTAGAAGGAAGGCTGGTTCTGTGGAAATTAGAAGAATAGGCTAGGAGAATCAGGTTTGTCCAACTTAAGAAAATGAAATCTTAGAGAAGCAAGGTTTGTCGTCTGTACATACATGCCTTGGTAGTCTAAACCCCAGAAAGGAAAAAACTGCTCAATTTAGCAAACAACAAAGATGCAAGAAGAAGCACTTGAATAAATTTAGATTTGAAATTAGAAAACTATTTGTAATCCTAACAAGAGTGAGCTCGAGGATGCATGCAGAAGAAAAAAATCAATTTAAAAATGGATCGTAAGAACTTTTTGAAGAGCATCACATGGCAGGGTTGCCCTCAAAATAGAGAAGAAGATTGAATGGGACCATCCCTTTGTGTTTTTAGTCCCAGCTTCTCTCTAGTTATAAGTGCAGTACCCCACTTTCATAGTTTGCGAATGGAAGGTAACGCTCCCTCCAGTCTCATAAGGGTTTTACTCACTAAGGTTGTTATGTGCTTTGACAGTCTCTCAGAGGGAAGAGTGCTCTAAAAGTATCAAATACTGCCAAAAATACAGTATGTTTCATTTAGCAAACCCTTAGATTAGTTCAAACCTCAAGTAACAGCTATTCAAGTGTCCTCTGAATGCGAATGGGATTGTGGATTTCATTTTTATCGCTAGAGAGCATTAGGCATTTTATTAAGCGTTGGCCAAGTTGCCTGCAATGCCAAACTTTCTCCAATAGAAGTTTAACATGAAAGCAACAAACTCCTGGCTCTACTTTTAACCTCTTGAGAATCTCAGTAAAAAACATGGAGAAGCTATTAAAGGAATAAAATACTTGTGCCCTACACAGCATGCCTGAACAAAATCTCAATCTCAGTTGCTCCTCAAATACAAGGGAGCCTCTGGAGAAAAGAACACAGATACACATTGTTGTGTGAAAACAATGTTAACTAAAATTGGATAGATACACTATGATTACCCAAGTTATAGCTGAATCAGGGCTAAAATCTGGGTTGTTTTAAAAATATCCAAGATCTTTTTGGATAAAATATGGCAAAGATCTTGATTCTATCTCTTACTCGAAGAACTGTACTGCCATTGGCCAGCAGCTCCTAAAGCTCATGATGTATTGATTTAGTGGCTAGCGTGAATTTAAAAATATGAGGCTCATTAGAGGAACAATTTTGTTTCCTGTTATTAGTGTTGGTATCTTAAGAACAAAGACAAATGCTACTAATACTGCAGACACAGGCAGAAGTAGTGACAGTAGCTCTAATAAGGCCAGTAATGCTATTGAGAGCAGCAGAGATGGGGTCACCCAGACTGCTGCATGGGCTAAGCAGCCCCACTGGGGAGCCCAAGTAGCTCCTTGAATGCTAGGCTACGCTGAACATTGTGCTGCCACATCTTCCTGGGTGCCTAGCAGGTTATGCTGGGTATAGCTGTCTTTACTGTAGTCACACATCTTGCTGCAATACTTTTGGGAGTCTCTTAGTTAAGTACTTGAGGTCCTTTGAGATCTGCTGCATGAAGTACAAATGCACCTTAAAAAGAGAACACCAAGTAGACCTGAAATGGCCTGCATTCCTGAAAAAATATGACCAGACCCATAAATGTTTGCTGACATGGCTATGAAGACTTTGTACAGGAGGTCCCACTGATTTCAATCAGTGCATGGGACTACCCAAGAACTACTTGTGTGAGAGCTGCAATGTCTCTGTGAAACAACAAACACGGATTTTGCTGTATGATGAATACAAGTCTAACATTTCTTGGGGCAACTTATTCTGCTTGCTACACAGCTGAACGGTACTTGGTAGTTCACTACAAGATTTCCATTTCCACACCACCAAGGATGTGTGATCTAGAATCAATATTATTGACCGTTGCCTAGTTCCTGGACCACCCCCGAGGTTCATGAAAGGAAAGCAGACATGGCAAAAGCTGTCATAAAAAGCCTACCATTTGTAAATGTTGCCAAAAGCAAATGATCTGAAAGCAACAAAGGTTTCTATGCCTGTTCTCCTGCCACGCTGCTTTTTTTTATCGCAGATAAGCTGAAGGCCAGATAACTCAAGTCCATCAGACAAGCCTGGAGGAGTATGGATGGCTGTGGGGGCTTGGGTGGCCTGAGGCACTGGTTTCATGGACTGAGGCAGCTAATCCATGGAGCCTGATGTGCCAGTGCCAAACCAAAACTGGTGAGACATTCCTTAAGGTATTGGTTCCTGATCTGGATGAGAGACTCACAGCAGGATCTCCCATACTCTTGAGAATGTCCCATGTCCCTTATGTTTGTTGGGTTGTATCTCAAGCACACTTGTTGGAAATGTTTCCTGTGCACTCCCATTGGGTGTGTGGGAGCAAGGTTCCAGCCTCCTCCCATGGTTTATGTAATAAATACTGAATGAAATCTCAAGAAAGATTGTGAGTGCATTCCCCGCCCAAGCGCTGAGAGGTTGATGCACCTGCCATATAGAAGACTGAAGAGCCACCCAAGTATTTTGGGTACCATCTAATTGTTTTTAGTCATCAATTAAAATGTCAACATCAGGTCTTCCTTTGAAACCGAAAATTTTAAAACCTTGAATCACTTCCTACTCGGACCTTGGTCTGAGACTACAGAGCTAGAAACTGGAATTTTCCTGAATTTGGTTACTCTGGCACCATGCAAGCTTAAGCAGGTGGGTTTTCTCACAAGGTGACTGTGCAGAGGGATCTTGACCAAGCTGTAATGGTATTCACAGGAACAGTAATGATGTGCCAGTCATTAATACCACTTAAACCCCAGATTTACAAAAGGATTTTCTTCTCTTTGCCTCTGTGCCAAAGTTCACTAGATTCTCCTTTTGTAACTGGTTGTAACAGGAGCTGCTGATAGCTCTGTTAGAGAGTTGAGGGCACTTGAAACTTTTCTGCATTACTGCTAAGATCAATCAGACCTCAAAATGTGTACTGTCCGCTTACACAGGTGATGAGGTTTTTATTTTTGAAAGGACTGCAGACTACTGATCACCTCCCAGGTGATAGCTGCAAAGCAGCCGAAGGGATGCAAATCCTTGTGAAGTTTTGGGATGGCACTACATGCTAGCAGAGCACATCCCAAGATGTGAACTCCAGATACTGTCAGCTGCGAGAAGCCTTTCAGTTCACCTTTAAAATACAGCTGCAGTGTTGATTTGCAGAAAGGCAAAAACTTCAGCCTTGAGCAAACTTTTCAGACCCAATTCGGCATCATATCTGTGTGGCTGTAAAGCACAGATCATCTGCAGCAACAATTAAAGCTGGAGGAGGAGGAGGAGGTCAGTGGACCAGTCAATAATCCGTGCACTTTTTCCCTGCAGCTGGCACACAACCCCTCTGAAGCTCGTTAATTAAGGGTTGGAGTTTTACGTAGTACACTTCTGCCATCTAGAGGTATTCCTGCCATTCTGAAAATCTCCCATACCACGAGGGAATTTTCTTCCTTTCTATATCCCAAACATCCTTAACCAGGTATCAAACCTCTAATTAAAGGATGACAATGCTAAGATTGATATTACAGCTAACCAAGCTAGAATTAAGAATGGATTGGAAATGGGAAAGAGGTGTCATGCTGTTCATAGTTTTCGTGAATAGAAGATTTTAGTTCACAAATATATTTCATAATATTCACAATATTGCATGTTTCTCTGGGAAATAAAGCATTTTGGAGGAATGGGGATAATACAGGAGACTTGAATCAATATGTAAGATAAAACTTTCTAAAAAACCCGATTTGTGACACTGATCTTTTTTAAAGACACTGTAAAAGAAGAATCTTTATATTTATGGCACATAAAATAATTTGAGCTATAATGAAGGTTGATCCTGTGATGAACGCAAACCTTACGCAAAATGCACCACCAGAACACTGCAGTTAAACATCTCCAAGCATTTAAAAGTGAGGGAATTTACATAAAGAGGTCATTAACCTTACAGTTCCTTCCATTCCATTATTTATACATAAAAAGCCCTCGTACTTGTGCTGCTGGCAACTTAACTATGACCCTCAAGACAGATTTAGAACCTCTGTCACTGTCTACAGAGCTTTATGCAAGTCTCAAATACCTTATGTTTGAGGAGACAGACACCTCAGCTGAGCTACATACTGCCCTTTAAGTTTTAAACACCCCTGCTATGCGTTACTTTCATATTTAAAAAAGAACTCTTCTGTCTGTAAGGAACTATAAATTACTCTTTCAAGAGATTCTGGAAACTGAATCTGCAGAAGAAAACTGGTGGTGAGAGATGAGCATTGCAGGCTGGGAGCCTTGAGGTGAGATCCAAATCATGATTTAGGATATATGTTTGCACTGCAACCTGAAGGCTGCCTCAAGGTTACCTTAACTGTAAAACTGCTCCACTGTTTTAACAGCAAATTGGAAAACCTAGCTCCATGTGCCAAATGCACCTGGCAGGAGGTGGTCATGCATATGCAGGGACCTTGTGTTCAGGTCACGAGCGTGATAGCTGCACGATCTGCAGGCAAGGGACCCATGAGCCAATATGCCAATATGCTCGTGGATGCTCTAGTGCACGTCCATTAGATACAATACAGTCATGGTCAGACAAATGTCAGCCTCTGCAGCCTAAAGCACAAGCTAAAATCCTTTTTGACTGCTGCCACACACTAAAAGCCTGAGAGCTCACCAGGAACACCTGGACGTACGTGCCTGCAGCGCTGCCTGCACGCCTCCTGCTGCTGAAGCACTGCCGAGGCTGCTGCAGAGCAGCATCTAAGTCCCTCAATACCCAAAGACCATGGGCACGCAGCACAGATCTCATGCACAATCACAGCATCAGCCTACAACCGAAGGACAGCTGCAGATTTGTTTTTTTAATAGAATGGGAGAAAGAGATAATATGAATTTTTAATCCAGTGTTGGTTTACTGTAAATTACCTGGTGAGGAGAAGGCTTACAAAGACACGTCAACCCATTTTTCATCTTCCCTTGCGGTACATTTTGAGCGCTAAGAACAAACACTGTCAGCATCTACATTTTAAGAGAGCTCCACTCTGTTTTTCACAGTGATTTCAAAGTTGGGCAGATTTCGGGAACGTTCCTGCGTTACCCTTTCCTACTGGCTTGTTTTGCATACTTTTCAGTATCTGTACAGGTTTTATAAACCTAACACTGCCTTTTAGCATCAACTCTGAGGGCCAATTGTGTTCCAAACAATCACCTAAAATCCAGGCCCTGTGAATCCAGATGAACTCCTTGGAGATCTGAAGGAGGACTCTGAGCTACCCCTAGCACCTAAGGACATAGCTTTAGTCAGCAGGCATAGGCAGCGCCCTCGAGTAGGAAAGAATTCAGAGGAAAACACACTCGGGAGGCAGAGGAGTGCTGGGGGAGCCATATCTGCATTACCTGTGTGTTCCTGCAGCTCTGCTAGAGCCGCTACTGCCCAGCGCGTCCATCCTGAGCCAGCTGGTGCCAGGGAAGACTTCAGAAGTGCCCATGGAAGACCTTGCCAGTTTTCGAGTGACCGTGGAGGCCAGGAGAGGGTTTAACAAGTACGAAGCACATCCATTTCAGCAGCTGTGGAAAATGGAGTCCCTCAGATTTCAGTCTTTTGAGGACATCAGGGGCTCCTCTGGCGAGTGGTTCAATTAATCTACTTTATCAGCCTTTAAAGAACTCACTGTGGTATAGGGCTACCTCCTAGCGCTTGGGGTCTGACCCTACCGCGTGATTTAAAGGTTCAGGAAAAAAATGACTTACACCTCAGCCAGATAAGTACTCAACTCTCCTACCAAGCAGGAATATCACTGCTGGTATCCCAGGAATAAAGACTATAAACATGCAGTAGAAAAGCCACGCAGAGAAGTCTTTTTTTCAGTGTTCATACAGTAGCTAACACAGTGGGACAGCGGTAATACAAAATATCGTTATTATTATCCTGAAAGACAAAAAGAAAAATAACTAAAGAAACAAAACTGAAAAAGAAAGTATACTTTCCAGGTCAAAATTTAAAACAGAGGTTGCACGCTGGTGTGTTGTGATTCAACTGAGAAAAGTTTTTATCCTGTGTGTTATAAAATACACAGCACGATGTGACTTTAGACGGCTCTGACCTAAATATGCACTTTATCACAGAAACAGGAGAAAGGCATTGTATTAGAAACAACAATTGAAGATAAGGAACTAGTTTCCACTCTCTATATTCTGTTTTTAGTATTAATGTGTTGAATTATGCTACTGTCACAAATATTGGTTTGAATTAACCACTTTGATGAAGGTGACTGATTCAAATCATTAATGGTGACAATGACATAATTCAATGTGTTAATACTAAAAATCAGAATACAGATATTGAAATCGTTGTTTCTTCACTCCATTTGGTGACACATATAAAAAAATTATATGTGACATCTGTACAAAAAGCACCAATAGAATACCGCTGGAATGAACAGAAACATTTCAGAAACCTCATTGTTTCTGGTCTTGACAGATTCAATCCAGTTTTAACTGCATTTCCAATCGTATTGAAAGCAACATATTCTTAGTTAATCTCTTGGTCTGGGTCATTCTTCCCTTTGTTTTCCTCCAATGGTACAAATGTTGCCATTTTTAATTACACAAAGCAAAAGCTCTATCATGCTGCGGTAATTTCCCATTCTTTGGCTTATCCTCTGAGCGATTCACCATAGCCACTACCTGTTTGATACCTTAAATCTTCCCTAACCTGCCCCTCATAACTGGGATGCACGTCTACAGATAGCTAAAAAGCAATTATCTTCCTTCAAATCCCTACAAGATATCTTTTTTACTATTATTCCTTCAAGTAATCAGCCCAATGGTGACAAATAAGCCGGCCAACTGCTACCCGGTATTGTCTCATTGATCCTTGATGTTCCATTATCTCCCCATCTACATCTGTTGTCTCTGGTGTTTGCTTTGTACACTTTTTGAGAAAGGGACCATTTTAAAAAGGTAAATGTCAAAATGACACTTTCCACTAAAAAGAAACCATTATCCTTGTGCAATAGTGGGCAGAAATTGGAAACCAAGCAGGACAACGGCTGCTTGGTGCCAGGGATTGTGGGAGCCTGATGTACTCAGTGACATCACCTGCATGGCATGTTTGTGGGGTGGGAATGGGGTCTTCACATATAGGTAATCACATACAGACATTCTATTCTATCTATATCTATAGATATAGATATTATGTGCATATGTGCATGGTGTCATTGCAATGCATCTGGAGCTCAGTGAGGCACAGTCTACCTTCAAATGGATAAAGGCATCAGTTTTAAAGTAAGCCAGGTATCTGATTATCATTTGGACTGGTAAAGGACAGAGAGGGCAAGAACTATGCAGGAGTAACTGGGTTTCTGTGCCCTGTGTAATAAGGGATGATCTGATTCCCTGGGTGCAGGTTCATATGCAGGGAACTTCATGACAAGCAGCTATTACCTATTACAAATTCCAGCTTTTCTTGTAGCTTTTCTTACATCAGGTCTTCCATAAAATGTTTTCTTACTGGAAAAATTTTTGATAACTTTTCAAATAGGATCAAGCTGCTCTACTTCATAGGTACTTGTGCATGGATATTTTAGGCTGTGTGGTACGTCCTCTGGTTCATCCTCCAACCTGTTATGCTATTAGGTCTTGTCACCTATTTATGTCCCATTTGAGGCCCCATTCCCCTGAATAGCTGCTCCTGATACAAACTATATCCTACTTTGCACAGAATCACAGAATTATAGAATGGTTGAGGTTGGAAGGGACCTCTGAAAATCACCTAGCCTAACCTCCCTGCTCATGCAGGGTCATCTGGAGCGTGTTTCCCAGAATTGTGTCCAAATGGCTTTTGAACATCTCCAGAGAAGGAGACTCCACCAGCTCTCGGGACAACCTGGTCCAGCTATCAGTCGCCCTCACAGGAAAGAAGTTTTTCCTCACGTTCAGATGGAACTGCCTGTGGTTCAGTTTGTGCCCGTTGCCTCTTGTCCTGTCGCTGGGCACCACGGAGAAGAGTCTGGCCCCATCCTCTTGATACTCTCCATTCAGATACTTACGCACAGTAGTAAGATCCCTCTCAGTCTTCTCTTCTCCAGGCTAAACAGGCCCAGCTCTCTCAGCCTTTCCTCAGACGAGAGATGCTCCAGTCTCGTCATCACCTTCATAGCCCTGCCCTGCACTCTCTCCAGTAGCGCCGTGTCTCTCTCGTACTGGGGAGCCCAGAACTGGACACAGTCCTCCAGGGGAGGCCTCCCCAGGGCTGAGCAGAGGGGCAGGATCACCTCCCTCCACCTGCTGGCAACACTCTTCCTCATGCACCCCAGGAGACCATTGGCATTCTTGGCCACAAGGGCACACTGCTGGCTCATGTTTAACTTGTTGTCCAGCAGCACTCCCAGGTCCTTCTCGGCAGAGCTGCTTTCCAGCAGGTCAACCCCCAGCCTGTCCTGCTGCATGTGGTTATTCCTGCCTAGGTGCAGGACCCTGCACTTGCCTTTGTTCTTCTCTGCCCAACTCTCCAGCCTGTCCAGGACCCTCTGAATGGCAGCACAGCATTCTGGTGTGTCAGCCACTCTTCCCAGTTTAGTATCATCAGCAAACTTGCTGAAGGTGCACTCTGTCCCTTTCTCCAGGTCACTGATGAATAAGTTGAACAGAATTGGAGCCAGTATTGACCTTTGGAGGACACTACTAGCTACAGGCCTCCAACTTTGCACCGGTAATCACACTGATTGCACCTCTTTTTATTTCATACCAGGTCCCACCTGAACAACATTAGAGATATAGAAAGTCTTTGAAGACTCAAAGGAAGTTGATTTCTAGAGTAAAGCACTGCCAACGCAGGAATTATAGCAAAGCTCATTTTAAACACAGTGGTGAGCTGTGTTTGATACCACTGTTTCCTGCTTTCTTTCCCTATCTCGGGCCCAGTTCTTCCTCCCATATCTGAGATCAGCAGACCAGGGAGCCATCATAGCAAAAACATCAAGATCCATTGGGCTCAGCGTGGTCCGTGCCATTGGTTGATCCAAACTCAACAGCTACAGTGGATATTTTGTTTTCAGTGAACCATGTACTTAGGAACAAACTACACCAGAAAATATATGGCAGGCCCTGCTCTTACAGTGAACTGCATCTCTATTGATTTAAATATATATTTTTCCTTCTCATTATCACTTAGAAGTATGGGCATAGTGACTGATTAATGATGCAGTAGGCATTGTTTCTTTTAGTCTGATGATAATTACTTTTATTTAATGAATAAAGTCTACGTTCAATAAAAGATCCATCTGGCTTCATATAATAAATTGATTTCATGGGGCTGCTATGAAGTGGAAGCCAGAGAGAGTTTTTATTGAATCTTGGCCCAAATACAATATATCATAACTCTCATTTTCATTTCATTTAATTTGTTAATAAAAGTCCATTTAAGATCTTTGGATATTTTTCAAAAGGTTTTTCCTTTATCCTCTTTGAATTAATTAGCACACAGGGTAATTAGTTTTTACATAGGAGTTCTCCTTCATCTAGATACAAGTCATCTAAATTATTTTCATTTGCTTATGGAAATGAGAACACGTTTTTATTTCTCCTTCAATTGCTCCCTCGTGATTACCTTAACTGGAATTACTATTTCTATACTGTTATTGTGCAGTTTAACTCCTCAAGGATTGCTGCAAGAATAGCCCACAGCTTTCTCAAGCAACTTCAGTGGCAAACAAGCAAGCTCTGTGTGAAAAGATGCCAGAACACCAGTCACGGTACCACCTAAAATCTCCAGCTTCCACATCAGACACCCATGAACAAGATTTTGAAAGGCACATGGTCATGAATAGCAGCCTTTTTGGAGAAGGTTTTGATAAAGCAAGCAATGGAATTAATGTAATTAATAGATTTTATAAGTATGATGGTGTATAATATAATGCAAATGGTGATTAAGGCATGTTCTGTCAGAGAAGTCCATTTGAATTCCAGTGTCCTTACATAAATGACAGTACCACTGCTATAGGAGTCAAAACTGGAAGAGATGTTCAGGAAGGATTTGAAGGTGGAAAAAAGTGTAGTGAGACACCAGCCAGCTAAACAGAGGTGATCCTGCGACCTCTGCACAGCAGTCAGCACTGCCACGTTGCTCATCCCCGAGCGTGGCTGGGATGCCTGCCTCTGCCTGGGGTGGTGCCCTTCCCTGTGGCTCCGCCGACACCCACTGGCTGGATCGGGGCTGGACGAGGGATTCCCAGGGTCATGTTTCTCCATCCCTTGAGCCTGTCAGTCGGGGTGAGTGGCTTCCAGGCACCGCTGCACAGTTTAGCAGCAGATGGGTAACGCTCAGCACAGCCACCACTACCGACTGCAGGGAGCAATCGAGAGAGAAGAGCAAAATCTCTGCCCCACGCATCAGACCGGCCACTTCATCAAATTTTCACCTGTGTTTGGCTGTGTGTTTTTCATACTTATCCTATGCTTCCCTCAGGCATTTTCCTTCCAGCAGGACCCGGCATGAAGCAGCACCAGCTACCAGCAGGCTTAGCTGGGGCTGCCACTCCACCACCCCTTCTCCTCGGGGCAACTCACGCGCCCTTCTGGTGGCGGGCTGCGTCTCACCTGGCCACGGTCTCTAACGTCTTCAGGGACACACGGGCCTAACCAAGAATGAGCTTTGAGCAACAGCCACTGTTCTGACTGCATAAAAACAACCTTGCACACTGTATAATACCATTTTCAGTGTTTTATCGTGGTGACTGAAATCTTTTCGGTAGTAAAACTAGCAGTGTTATATTTGTAAAAACAAGCGAGAGTGAAACATGAGGTGACACAGTAACTTTTCACCTAGCAAAGGCTCACCACCAGGACAGGTCTTTGTTTTGCATTCGAAAGACTCTTGAGGGAGGTGTCTGGGTTGCAGCTAAAAATATTTCTGTTTCTTAAAATTATTTCTGTTTCTTGTTCAGGAAGGCTGAGACTGCAAAAATGAAAAGACATATTTTTACAATTATTAGATTTTTATGTAATATTGCATGCAATATGCAATATAATGTGACATATGAATCTATATCTGTATCCAGTAACAATATTTATTAAAATGGCATTTCATTCGAAAAAATATTATTCTTTAGTAAAAAGAAAATGTTAATTTAATTGCTGTTAGAGTTTCTAAATCAAAAAGGAAAAAAAGGAATTCCAACCCCAAATTTGTTCTTCTTTCCTTCCTTCATTATGAAATGAAAATTTCTGTTTCATCAAAAATGATGGAAAAATCTTCATATTTCATAAATGTTTTTGTTTCATTAGGACTATTTTAAATTCAATAATATTTTAGGGACTCTGACTCCTCAACTTGTTTTCAATATAGTTTTGCGGCTGCCTTGATTTAATCTTCGTAATATTCTGCAACTTGTGCTCTCAGAGCCTTTATGAGAGCGAGGAAGATGTGTGGAATACAGAGGAGACGAAATGGAAAACATTAAATAATTTAAAAAATATTTTTACTTTTTAAATAATGATTTGTTTTAAACGACATGAACCATTGAGCATGGAATACACATAATCTATCATTTCAGAATAAATATTTCTTAATCTTAACTATTTCCAAGAGTGCTCACTCTTACTCTTTGTACTGTAGATCATATTGCCTATTACTTATCACAATGGCATTTTGTTGCTTTTTTAATTCTTGGGCTCACATGTAACTCTGTTAGGGCTTTTAAAAGACCTCTGAGAGCTTATTCAAAGTACTGTGATTAATTATAAAGCACCAAGTAAGATTTCGTTCCAGCTGAATAACACAGACAATAAAATCTTACTTAGCACAACTACATTTAATATCTACTTGACATCTTTATGTCATAGAGTCAATGGCAACTTTTCTTTAATGTTAAGGTCATTAGAAATACTCAGCTTAATTGTTCTCATATCAGGAAAAAAACCCTTTCAAAATTAATGTAGTAAAACTGGGAGTGCTACAAAAAGCAGGCCCATAAAATGAAGGCCAAAATTAAAAACCTGGGCAAACACTTTGTTTCAGAAATCAGCTCTGTGCATTTACTCAAGGACATATCTAAGAAAGGAGATGATTTCCAGCAGATGGTTCCTATTAACCCTGCAGTATTAGACAACACTAGCTGGGCTGCATCAGCAACTGTACTTACATATCCAGCACGCTGAAATCAGGTTATAAATGATGGTAATCCATGCATGTTATTGCTAAGGAGGCAGAAAAGCCCCAGACTCACGTACTCTGATTTCAAGCTGATTTATTTCATTTCTGACAGTGAAGGGGGAAAACCGTTTGTAAGCAAGTGGAAACAGTATGAAAACTCACAGAGGCACAAAAATATGGAATAGAGGATAAAAGTTCAGAGTCATCTCTCAGAGCCAAACTTCACTTTACAGACTTTTTGATTTATCACTTAAAACACACAAAACCAAGCAATCTTCTAAAACCTACCCTGGATATCAAATATTTAAGCTGTGTAATCACCAGACTATTCTCCTCTGAATTCCTGCACGTCGCTTCAGGGATCAATTGAAAACACAGCGTCTTCCTGCCCCTCCTGCGGGTTTGATCCTCCCGGCCGCTGGGATCCAGGGACTGCCGGTTGCCAAAGGTACAAAGTTGAATATCGAATGAGACACCAAGGACAAGAGGCAGAAGGGGGAGGAAGGTGGAAGAAACCTGCTTGCTGCAGTTATTCATGTAAGGAAAGCACTTTAAGATTCAGACTTAGAACTAGAATAAACAAGTGAAATTTTATAGAGCGATTGCCTACAAATACTGCCAAGGTGCAGCGTGAACTGAGAAAGTTAGATACATGAGGCCCGGTGTGCTTTATTCCCCATATTTTTGGGTAGGAAAGAGTGCATTGTGGGTAGTGCTGTGGTAAAAAATAGAGTCAAGTGAAAACAGCCCTTGCACCGTGAGGAGCCCATTTTTCCATTTTTCATCCCATCTGTGTTTCTGCCCCAGGTGTTAAAATGGAGGACCTCAGATCTGGGGCTAGAGGGGAACAGAAGTTAGTCACTGTTAGTTAAGCAAGGGAGTGTCTTTTGTAACATGGTCCTCTGGGTAAGACAACTTTACATGAGAGATGGTTTTAAAAGGCAAATAGTTCTAGTAAAACAGAAGGGAGGGGAAAATGCCATCTTGAGATACTGCAGAAAATACTTTAAAGTAGAAGATAAGATAGTGAGGATAAAGTAGGACAACAGTTAGGATGGAAAGGGGAGTATTAATTTTAGAGGTACACTGTGGGCTGGACATTTTAGGGGGAGACTAACCTAGGGGAGTGGAACGCCTTGGAGTGACGAGAAAGACGTGGATTTGAGAGAGCATCATTAGTATCAGGGGATTTCCACAGATGTGAAGTCCACGTAGGGGTGCTTCTTAAAGGGGCTTAAAACTAGTTATCACTTGGAGGGCAGTCAGGCTGGATATCTCTGAGGGTGCTCACAAGCTCCCAGGTGAGATGTGAGGGTGACAGAGCATTGGAACAGGTTGCCCAGAGAGGTGGTGGAGTCTCCTTCGCTGGAGATATTCAAAAGCCGTCTGGATGTGATCCTGGGCAATATGCTCTAGGTGACCCTGCTTGAACAGGGAGGTTGGACGAGATGATCTCCAGAGGTCCCTTCCAACCTAAACAATTCTGTGATTCTGTGATTCTGTGAGATGTCTCAGTCCTTTGCGTATAACATTGAAAAATCATTGCCTAATGATTTCTGTCACAGAAATAACGTCATAAAAGCATAGGCAGGGGTTCTCACCACCTATTTATAAGTACCTATGGCACCTGGAATACTAGTTTCCAATGCTCCCCACGGAGCAAATAGAGATATGCTTTTCCTGAGGGAGACTCAGCAAAAACCCACCTCAGATGCTCTGATTGCCTCTGTGGGTGCCTCTCTCTCGCTACAGAGGGAGGCTGGATAAGTAGCAAAGAATAGCTACCTATCTTTTAGATAACTAATATAGGTAGGATGAGGCAGACTTAAGCAAATACCTCAAGGTTAAGACTTGCTGTATGATATGGCGACAAGAGCACGAGACTATCTTCCTACCAACTGCACTTGCCTAATGTTAGGCAGTTTGAATAATCGGTACAGTTCCAGGTGACAGCAACACATCATCCTCTGTCAAACGTGAAGTCTTAAACTCACGGGTTACTTCAGAACACTATCTTCACACAATTTACTTTTCAATACTCCTAAAATGCCCCAAATGGTTTTGATATATGACAAAATCTATCCCACTCAAAGCCAAACAAACATCCTTTAGTTTACTTTCTTGAAGTTCCCTTCACACAAGCACATCCCTGTACACTTCACAAGCAGTCACTTTCTTTGGCAGTATCTACTATTGAATCTTCTTTAATTGTCAACAGTGGGATGAGCAGCAAAAGCTTCTTCTGCAAAGCCATGTACAGGTGTTTATTACTCTTCGTAGCTGTTAAACTAAATGATCTGGCACATCAAGTTTAAGCTAATGTTCCAGGTAATTTTCCTGTGGCAATAATTTGGTACTTTCTTGCTCATGACTAAAAGCCTGATGATCCCTAGATTTTTTTGTGCTAACCTTATTGTGTCAGGGATGCTCTAGACAGTGGATAGTGTGCCGTTCCTAGGGGTATATGCAGGCACACGGATAGCTGTACATGAAACCGTTAAGGCTCACCTTGCCCCAGCCCACTGCTCCATATACTTAATAGTAAAAATGCAACTGACCTCTGCTGTGCAGGATCACTCCATTAAAAAAAATGTACATGAGTAAATCTAATGTAAATTCATATACTGCAAAGTATGAACAGATTGTGAGTTACTGCATAATATAATATCTAAATGTACATGGACTTTTAAAGATCTTGTTCCTACTTCACTCCTTTGTTAGTTCAACTATTTCTCTCTCTGGCCCAGCATTTTAATTTTTTCTGGTCCTCCCTTCTGTCTTTCTGCTATATGCAATTCTCTGATTCTTCATATTAATTGCAGTAATTACCTTTCCTGCTTTCCCAGTTTTCTCCCCTCTCATATAGAATCTGGATTTTGCACAGCCATGAGAAAATACTAAAAATCTTGGAATATGTTCTCTGCCTTCACTTCAAGGAAACGCCAGGATAGCTGTGAAAGTTGGTCCAACTAATTGAGATCATCATGCCGTGCTTTTGTGTGTAATCGTCAATAGATCTTTCAAAACAGAGTATGGAGTTAAGTGATACATGCTACGAAAGGTGTCTGATCACATCCGTGGCAAGCAGTCACATTCATGGCAGGTTCTCAGAATCTGAAATTTCCATTCTGTCAGAAACGCTAGTGTTTCTGAATTTTCTTTCATACACAACCAGAACAGAGACCCAACATTTCAGATTTGCTTCGGAAGGAATTATCTGAGAAAAAAAAAAGAGGTTTAGAAATACAGAAGGAAAATTATTTAGAAGTTTTTCCAGTCTTTCTAGTTATTTCAAGACTGCTGAAGTAGCCTTCTCTCCCTTTTTAACCTTGCCTGTTATATAGCATAATGTATGCTGTAGTGCTTTGACCACATATAAAGTATTGTGATGAGTCTGATATAAAATATTTTACCTCTGCCAGAACAAGTTGTTTCAATATCTTTTCATTAAAAGATCGAGCAGCCAATACATCTAATTAGCATTTTTATTTTCTCAAATCAGCATTTTCTGATAGAAATTTTTGGCCAACCCTAGCTATTTTTATAATTCTCCTACTGGAGTGCTGTCAATAGCAACTGCTGATTTCTTATCTTTTATAAACTATAACCAGAACCTTTATACTAGGTAATAACTTTGATTTACTTGGGACCCAGCAGGTAAAGCCGGAAAACATCATAGACGTTCTATAATCTTACAGACCAAATTAAGCCTTGCAGAAGTTTTCTGCTCTATTTGAGAGAGAAGACAAAGTTCAGAACAGTGTTCATATTCCTCAGCTGCTTGCTTGCTTAATTGGTGTCAAGACAATTTTGTTCAAGATCTTGACATCAGAGAGTGGGAGGCAGACATTATACCTAGGGATTTTCTTTGTTTCAAGGCTTACGTGTCTGTGTCCCATACTGACTTCAAAATAGATAGGAAAATGTTTGTCTCTGTGGAAAGCCTCTCCTAGTGAAGAGGAGGTGGCTGCTGCCACTCAAAGATGGAATGAAAGTCAGCGTTTGGACTTCTTGATAGCAATGAGATTTTCTTGCATGTTCCTTTGAGTTTATTATTATTATTATTATTATTATTAGTCTTTTTAGATGATTTGGTGATTTACAGGAAGTTCCAAATTCCCTTCTGGTGCCTCTCCTGTGGCACTTCTCTGTTTCTTTGCCACGTTGAAATGTGAGCGCCAGGTGGCACTAATATCTTACTGTTCTCAACAGCAGCTTCCCTGTGAGAGTAACAAAGCTTATTCCCAGGGTCAACAGCTTTCTGGAGAAATCTCTGAACAACTGTGTAGCGATTCTTTCCAGACTGCAAACAACATTTACATTCTGGAAAGGAGATTAGATAGGAACCTGTACTTTAATTCAGATTACTAATCTATTTTTATCTGATGAAAAGGTATGAGACAAAGTAGATAACTTGGAAAAACGTATCAGTGAAGAAGAGGTCGTTTATTTCTCTTTGTGTTATTGTTAGAGACTCTTCTTCTCTAGAGAAGACAGAAAAAAAGAGATAAAAAAGAGAACGGGGTTTTTGGATAGGTAAGAAATACTTGCAAAGAATAGGGGGAATACACTGTCCTTGCATTCACTGTGAAGAGGACAAAAAGTTACACGCTTAAACTGACATAAGGGATTCTTAGGTTAGACAATAGATAAAATGCTATAAAAATGTAGTAAAGCACGGGAAATGATTGCATAGGGTGGCTGTGGAAACCTCACTACAACGGTTTTAAGGAACATGAGATAAACTGGTTAAGGAAGAGGGGTGGGAGAAGGACTAGAGGACTTGTCAAGTCCCTTCTAGTGCTGTTTTCTACAATTAGGTAAGATAATTATACTCAGGTCTCAAGCAGCATCTTGCTTTGAGTGGTACAGGCTGCATAAAATCAGATAAAATTCTGGACAGACACTTGGTAACTGTAGCTGCTGAGATCCAAACAAGCTAGTTGAAAGGTGATTCAGGTATATCTGTCCTAACAGCAATCAGCCCCTTGGATTGCATTCCATCCGCATCCTTAGGGTCTGCAATCAAAAGAGAGATCAGGGGATAAAGCAGCAGCTCCTTCTTCTCATCAAGAATTTCAATCTGTCCCTTCAGAGACATTTCTTTTTAGTTCTTGAAAACATGCGTGGTTGGCTTGGTTTGTTTCTTCCAGCCCTTCACCCTCAAGTCCTTCACCTTCGAGCTTGGAACAGACTTTGTTGTATATATGTGTAACAGTTGCCCACACTGTGGGCAATAAGGATAAAACTTAAGACTTGAACTGAAAAAAAGAAGAATCATATCTCATGAAAAATATATTCTAATATTCCCACATAGGTGAATGTGTTTCACGTAACAGTAAACATCAAAATAGGAAGATAATTTTCTGAGAATGTTGAGGAAAAAATATATTTTACTAGTTAAATATGATGTTTCTAGATTAGATATAAATTCAGAATCATCAGAGACAATACTAAAACCTTTTTTTATTTGATTATTTAAAATGTGGGGTGTTTTCTGCTTAAAACTTGACAGAGCATTTGGAATTGAGACTCCCAGTAGCTTTTTCACACTAATGGTGGCTTTTGCTCAGTAAGATCCTGATTTTGCTCTCAGGTAAGAGTCTTTTCTCTGTTAGTAGTGCTCTTCAGTGTTTGGCTCTTCCTCATAAAGCTCCAGCACTGCATGTGTTCCTGCTTCCTTCAGCCTTTCTTCCTGTTGACTGCTCTTTGGCACATGTAATGACTAGCTACAGACCTGCTGGATAAATATTTCTTTTTGGTACTGTGATCTCCTTAAAAATGACTGAATTGGAACTAGATAAAGTGACATAATAAGTATGTCATAATAATAAAGTGACATAAGCTGAAAACAGTAAAATGATTCCTAATTTAGGGCCACTGGGAATGCCTTCAAAATATTAACTAATCCCGATGAAACAACATGGCACAGGCATTGACTCTAATTTAGAAGCTGCAAGCCTAAGGCTATCTGGGTTGAAATAGTCACTCCAAGCTTTACGTATTTCCTTTACTCCATGTAGAGCCACACTAAGAACTAGAAATCAGGCCTGTGCCTGTCCGTCTTTCATCGTTGCTGTCATTTTGCCATATTTTCCATGGTGATACGGAGAATTCTCCATTGCTTTTCATCATTGCTTTTCCTGTGATCATATATGAAAGGAATCAAAGTTAAGCTAAAACTATCACGTACTGAAGATGCCAAATCTCAAACTACATTTCTTTCTTACACAATGAATTTCTTGTGTGTGTCTCTCTAACTTCACCTATGCAAACTGGTCACTATCACAGAATCACAGAATCGTTTAGGTTGGAAGGGACCTCTGGAGATCATCTCGTCCAACCTCCCTGCTCAAGCAGGGTCACCTAGAGCACATTGCCCAGGATCACATCCAGACGGCTTTTGAATATCTCCAGGGAAGGAGACTCCACTACCTCTCTGGGCAACTTGGTCCAATGCTCTGTCACCCTCACAGTCAAGAAGTTTTTTCTCAGGTTCAGATGGAACTTCCTGTGGTTCAGTTTGTGCCCATTGCCTCTGGTCCTGTTGCTGGGCACCACGGAGAAGAGGCTGGCCTCATCCTCTTGACACTCCCCCTTCAGATACTTGTACACGTTGATGAGATCCCCTCTCAATCTTCTCTTCTCCAGGCTGAACAGGCCCAGCTCTTGCAGTCTTTCTTCACAGGAGAGGTGCTCCAGCCCTCTAATCATCTTGGTAGCCCTCCGCTGGACTCTCTCCAGGAGTGCCATGTCTCTCTTGTACTGGGGAGCCCAGAAGTGGACACAGTCCTCCAGGTGAGGCCTCCCCAGGGCTGAGCAGAGGGGCAGGATCACCTCCCTCCACCTGCTGGCAACACTCTGCCTAATGCACCCCAGGAGACCATTGGCCTTCTTGGCCACAAGGGCACACTGCTGGCTCATGTTTAACTTGTTGTCCAGCAGCACTCCCAGGTCCTTCTCTGCAGAGCTACTTTCCAACAGGTCAACCCCCAGCCTGTACTGCTGCAGGGGATTATTCCTGCCTAGGTGCAGGACCTTGCACTTGCCTTTGTTGAACTTCATGAGGTTCCTCTCCGCCCACCTCTCCAGCCTGTCCAGGTCCCTCTGAATGGCAGCACAGTCTTCTGGTGTGTTAGCCTCTCCCCCCAGTTTAGTATCATCAGCAAATTTGCTGAGGGTGCACTCTGTCCCTTCCTCCAGAGTCACTGATGAATACGTTCAACAAGACTGGACCCAGGACTGACCCCTGGGGGACACCACTAGCCACAGGCCTCCAACTTGACTCTGCACCATTCACCACAACCCTCTGAGCTCGGCCATCCAGCCAGTTCTCAAGCCACCTCACCGTCCACTCATCTAGCCCACACTTCCTGAGCTTACCTAGGAGGATGTGATGGGAGACAGTGTCAAAAGCCTTGCGGAAGTCCAGGTAGACAACATCCACTGCTCTGCCCTCATCTACCCAGCCAATCATTCCGTCATAGAAGGCTATCAGATTGGTCAAGCAGGATTTCCCTTTGGTGAATCCATGCTGACTACTCCTGATCACCTTCTTGTCCTCCACATGCTTAGTGATGACCTTCAGGAGGAGCTGTTCCATCACCTTTCCAGGGATGGAGGTGAGGCTGACAGGCCTGGAGTTTCCTGGCTCCTCCTTCTTACCCTTTTTGCAGACTGGGGTGACATTGGCTTTCTTCCAGGCCTCAGGCACCTCTCCTGATCTCCAGGACCTTTCCAAGACGATGGAGAGTGGCCTAGCGATAACATCCGCCAGCTCCCTATCACTATGATAGCTTCCTGGACTAGGAATCAGCTCGAGGTGACTGGAAAGCCCTAGTATAAAAATGAATGGCACTTGCTTTTATTATGAATAATACATCTTTCATTAAAATTCCTCACACCTCTCTCAGTTCCCTTCTGGATGGATTAACCATGGCACCCATGTAGATTGCTGATGTCTCTGATGTCTGATGCAGGAAGAAATGGAACTGAGCAGTCCCAGGGAAGCACTTGACTACAGTAAAGTGGCAGATTACAGCCATCGAGAGATTTTCCTATCGGACACTATAACCAACCATCTTGAACATGGTTAATAAAAAGACTTAACAAGAAATCCACATTAGTATTTAGTTTTCAGAGAAGCAAACATATTTATATGTATCCCTCCAGCTATTTTTGTCTTAATTCTGAAGTTCCCATGTTATGGTACAGCCTCCCTCACTAACACTACTTCCTTTTAAGAAATCCACCTGTCTTTCCCATCTTTCTTAATACTAGCAATTCTAATTATCAGAGAGAGAAAGCAATACTGATTTTATAAGCAGCATATGAGTTAGGATTTTTAAATATATAAAACTTACCCATATCCATCACTGAATCAGTTTGTAAGGAGAGGTAACATATTTCATTAGATCACATGGTGAAATTAAGAAAAAAAGAGAAGCCTACACACAATGTAGAAATTGAAGTTTTCCCAATCGGATTAATAAATGCATCAATTTTCCTTTTCAAAATCACTTTGATTTTTAAATGCATTTTATCTTCTAATAAGTTGGAGAATTAAGAAAGTCAAAAATGATAATGAACTTCTGATTTTAGTGCCAAAAATAATGTGTCAGCTGACCCCAAAGGAAATATTTTTATTCGTGGAAATTGTTTTTAATTTGCTATATTGTTTTATTTTAAAAATAAATTAAAATTTGCAGTAATTCAGTTCCTGCACAGCTCTAGTTATGATAATTTAACAACAGCAAGCAATTTATAGGCAAATAAAACTAAAACTGAAAGGAAGCTGTTTCAGCTTATGAGCCTTAAACAAGTGAGTTCTGTCTGAGTCAAACTTTGAGACAGAATAAAAGCAATGGGCTGTCATTGCTTTTTAATTAAAGCAGTGAAAATTAAAGCAAAGAATAGAGCAGTACGAAACCTAAAGCCTGGCAAAAAGATTTTTAAACTTGTTTGTTGCACAAGGGCAGTGGAAGCTGCAGAGAAGTAGATAATAGCAGTAGTAGTGAAGTGATAGCCTGCATTCTGAAATGGGAAAGGTGAATTGCTGCCTATGCTACACAGCAAAGTGATAAGGATAAATGCGATATTCAATAGCAGCAAACTTCTTCGGAAAGTTTGAAAGACTTTGAAATAGATGGGGATCTAAGATTCAGGTAATATGAAGCTGAGAATGTTAAAAACAAACAAGAATAGAAGGCGGAGGAGTTTCAGCTGACATTTTCAGAAACGCATTTAGTACAGGAAAGAGTCCCTTTGGACTAGAAAGTACCTAACATAACCTTTTAGAAAAAGATTCAAGGGACCCGACAGGAAAATACTGAGCAGTCACACTCACAATCTACTTTCAGAGATCAAAAGGAAGAATAGTTAAAATAGCCAGGCTCCTTTCGCCTTCAAATGCATCCTTTGTTAGACTTCTTTGAAGATCTCTCCGACATGCTACTCAAGAGAGATGCACCCCCTTAGCTAAGATGTCCTAGAGCACTTGATAACACAGCCCACCAGCAATGAATGTCTAATGTGAAGAAAGAAGCATCAACAGATAAGGCAGAAAGGGGAACAATGGGATAAGAATAACAGGTTGTCATAAACAAGTCCTTCGCCTCCTGAAAAGAATGTCTGCATACCTCAGAGACCAGTGTTAGAGCTGGCTCATTGCTTTGTCAACAAGTCAACAGAAAAAAAAAGAACTGAAATTGTTTGCGTGTCTCATACAATAACAGAAGAAAATGCACATTAAGGCTGAAAAAAGAAGTATGTTAACACTGATTTATTCTCTGACATACCTCTCCTGGAAATTGCATGCAAGGTGTATGCCAGATACTCCTACTGCCAGATAAAGAACAAAAAAAAAAACTCTAGTGACATCAAACAAAACAACAGAAATGTTTGCAGATATCTCTTCAGAACTCAGCTAAGGTGCGTAGTTCATGTTTTTCTGTTTTTAGGGATAGATCCTCCACTGATGCAAGCCGGCACAGAACGACTGAAGTCAAGACGCCAAGTGTTGAAACTAAGCACATAGTTAAAACCTTATTTTGAAGCAGAACAGTAGTTCACGCTAGGCACTGTTAAGCCCCAGATGCCCCGAGTAGGAAATGTGTGGAAGACGTGGCTGTTACATCCAGCTCTCTGGAGCTCCAGTCCCCCTTGATTTTACCCACACAGTCATTATGAAGGATGTCCTTCCATCAGCATTAAACCTTTGCTGCTTTCGCTCAGCTTCACATCACTCCGTTCCTCTCCAGTGCTATTTGCCTCTCCTCCTGCATGTGTTCACTAATCTTTTATATATCATAGCAACCTGAATTAGACTGTTAGCACCTCAGGGTAGGGACTTGATCTTCTCATTTGTTAGTAAAGTGCCACGTATATCCATAGTACCATATAAACAAACAATAAGGCTAACAGGCTGACTGTATATATAGGGACTTAAAAATCAGATAATCTTAACATCAGTCCATCTCTTTATTAGCAGCCAGTGAAGCTTGCAGATTTCTGGCCTGATGCACACACACCAGCCAGCTTCAGCTGGCAGCTTAGCTGCAGGTGACAAAACATCTTTTCTGACTTGCATAAAAATATGTCTGGAATCCAAGAAAATACTAAGAAAATAACATCCACTAGAAAGAAAAACGATACAGGCCAACAAAGGGATTTAGAAACCGGGGAGTTTGCGGGGGGGGGGTGGGGGGGGAATCCATAAAGCCCACTGATGATTCAGAAGTGCAGAAAGATGTTGGATTCAGTGATGCTGACGGTGACAGACTGGGCATTTGGCAATATGCATCTCTCGTCTTTCCAAGCTGGCTGTCTGTTTTCCTGTTCCCTTCGCTTTGTCTCTTTCATCTGAAATAATCTCTCGATACAGGGAGCACGGGAATGGAAACTGAATCCCTTACCTGACCAGTACTGGCAGTGCACCACGGGGAGAGGGAAGGGAGGGGGTGCAAGGAGTGTGTGAGCTTTTGCCAGGTGCATCTATTAAGTAATACAAAGGTGTTAAATAACACTAACTGTCTTGACGTGCCTTTTGTTCTGCGTCAGGTGACCTGAAGTCAGAGATCCTGTTTCAGCTTTCAGAGTGGCAGCCTAAGGCCAGGATTCTCAAAGGTGATTAGGCTTTTGAATTTATTTGACTTCAGGATCCCTGACTGCTGATGTTTTTCACCAAATGCTGGCATGTTTAGAGAGGAGCGCTTGGCACGTTCTGAAACAGATTTTAAGCTGCGTATGCTATTATCAGAGCATCCTGCACCATTAGACACCTTAAAACACCCTGGAGACAGATTAAGCATTTTATGGGATGAGATGAGAGAAATAGAAAAAAGGCTGGACAAGGTCTAGAAGATGACACTGATAAAAACAAAATTCTCACGTCCCCATTTTGAATTATGTAATTCAGGTCAGTATTCTCTAGGCCTCATCTAAGCTAGAAGGTTTTCTACTGAGGCAGTTTTGTTGGCATGCTGCTTTCTTTTTGTATGCACACAGGCTGTCTAATATGAACTCCACTCTCTTTGATCTCCTTGAAAATATTATTCTTCTTGTCAGAATAATGTAGTCACCCATACCTTCTCCTCCTCTTCTGGGACAGGAAAACTGAAGCAACAGGATCTGCAATGGCTGTGAAGACCATAGTGGGCATCTCAAATGAAATCTGTTTGAGCTGAGAGTGGCAGAGTTCAAAAGGGCTGCTAGTCAGGCACCGTAAAGGGAATGCTGCACTCAGGAATAGCACAGAGTACTCGTGCGCGCATCCATACTGCACACAGGCAGCTTCAGCTGCTTTGTAAAGGGAAACATCCATCATATAAGAAGCAAAAAATTTCTTTCACAGAAAACAAAATGAAATGCAAGTACATGGCAGGGCAGTCTGTGCCAGAAAATAAAATTATATCAAAGAAAACGTTTCCGTAAAAAATCAAATCTTCTCAGATATGAGTCCTGTTAACTTCAGCTGATGCAGGAGTATAAGGTTTTTCAGATGAAAGAGGGTTGCTGAAGACATTTCTGTAAGAATGTTCTATTTTATCACAAATGAACTTAAAATTCCTTTACAATTCCGTTCCTTTCCTCTCTCTGTAACTGATGACTTTTTTTTTTTGACATCTTTACTCTTCTTTCCCTTGCCTGCAATTCATTCTGAGAACAAAGACTAAATAGCAAAGTGTCATTTTTTCTTTGGTATGATGGCCTTTCACCTTTGTGATCCTTTTGAGGAAACCAAATCTTGTGTTTAGATCACTAATCCCCTTTGGAGCAGATCTTACTTTCTGGGTGGCTTTATCAGTCAGACTCACAAAGCAATCGCTTCTCCAATTATATTATTTTAAATAAGGGTCCCTTATCCGTTACACGGCACAGTAGGGCAGCTTTGCAAGATGGGGGGACACTCTGTTTTGCACACTCAGCTCGTGACAGCAATTAGAACCTGCTTGTCCACTAACCAACCACACTTCCCCTGCCTCACAACCACATTTTCACAGCTCTTCACTTTCCTTTCACCCTTCAGATTCATTTCAAACCTCTGAAATGGACATGATTTCTCAGGAATCATCTGCAGATCTACAGTGATGATCCTCAGCTTTGCCTCAGCAGGAGGCTGCCCTTCTTCTACCCTTCTTTGCCCCCTAACATTCTTTTTGAAAGATAAAGAGCAGCCTTGCACTTAAGGCATTGGATTTTGGACATCTGCTTCCAGTTTTTAACTATGCCTAGAATTCTCCTTTGGGTTTGCTGATGTCACTGGGAATGGGGTTTACCTCCCCTGACTTCAGCTGTCCAGTCACTAGCTGCTCTCCACACTCAAGACTGAAGCATCTCCAGCAATCGTGGTCTTGGAGAAATCATTCTCTGAGGGTACTTATTACTCCTTTGACTAATGGGAAAGTCTAGACAATAAGGTTAGTCTGCATACCACAGCTTTCAGATGACTAATATTTACAAGGAAATCTTACTGCTACTCACTCTCTAGCCCAGACATCTAAAATAGTAATAACAATGATGCCCTTCCTCTACGTGTTACGTGCTGTCTCTGTTCAGGCTGCAAAACTTTATAACACTCTTATTCTGTATTTGAAGCATGTCCAGCCAGAGAAAAGAGGGACTACGTGTGCCTCCGCTGCGGGAAAGGTTGCAGCACCCTCTAGCCCTTGTTAAGTTCCAAACCAAACAAAGGAGGACACAGCCATCTTCCGATGGCAGGTGGACAGCCATGCCAGCGGTCAAGCACACTTCGTCCCTCCATCTTCCCTTTGTTAGCCCGTAAGAAGATTACTCGACAATTATTTTTTACATCCATTCCAATTTTACCTTCCACATCCATTCAGCCTGCGAAATATTTGCTGAGCTTGCTGGTATCACAGAGTATATTCACCGTTCAAATATATGCAGTTGTTTGCTCTGCTAACTACTTTCCGAGATCTCTGTAATTGCTTTTGCCTTCCAAACTCACACTTCCTCTTCTTGACATATTTTGAGGAGGAGAAAGCCCAAGCCACTAAGATCCTAATGTTCAGAGGCATTTGGAATTGAGCTTTTTGATTCAAATGACTATAAAGAGTGAGGCAAAACATGTAATTCACATCCACATCTAGTGTCTGATTGTGAACATCCAGAATGCAGAAATACCTATATAACACGTTATTCAGTTAGTCAAGTGTTGTTTTCTAAGAACAGATCCAGAACGGTTTAGATTTGTCCAACATGGTTTAGCATTATCCACTAGCTTTTGGGTAATCCTTTAAATCAAATGGTAAGGCAGACGGTTCCTCCAGTTCAAAATCAACTGTTAATATCACAAGGATCAGGATCCTTAGGCATTTTAGGCTGAGTTGATCTCTACTCTCGATGTCTTGTTGAGAAGGCTTAGGAATCCAGAAGCAATGATTATGACTATAACAAAGTTTAAGGCATCAGGAAAAACATAATGAAGAGAGTCTGCTGAAGCAATTCACTCACTCTGTGCCAGGAATCCAATCTGTTCCTGGCTCTTACACTCATATGAAGGCTGCGTTGAAATTTAGGTCTTGCCTTATATGGTCAAATAAAGATCATATCTGTGCCTAAGGAACATTTTGTCTGAAGTTATTTTCTACTTTTCCTTTCTCCTCTAGCTAAGTTACACTTCAGTTAAGTTCATTCTGAAAACGTTCTCCCCTTTACAAACTCACCAGTATATACCGGCATCTTCTCTGGGTATATATCAATGCACAGAACGTTATCAGCAGTGGCACAATTCCTATAGACCAATTATACTGCTGACATTTACTAAATAACCAACAGACAAGACAAGGCATGAACTGCTATCGCTCTCCTAGTGTGAGGACAGATGGGCGAACAGTCTTGTTCAGACGATTCTCAGGATTTTAGTCAAGCAGTTAAAATACATGAGTGGTCAGAAAGAATTATTTTCTCCATCTGCATTGTCAATATGATGGTTTACAGTATAAGGATACCTGGGTAGATGTATATATTTCATAGAGATACACAGGTACATACAGATACAGCTACACACATATACACACATAACATGCAATATGGCATATGTAATATCACAGTATATAGTCCATATGTTTTTATAAATTCACTCTCTCAGATGTAGATTTGTGTATTGGATATATTTTTAAGATGTGACATTCAGCTGCATATCACTAATTTTAAATTTATTTATGTTATCTGTTTCTTCATTTTTTTCCAAAATCACTTATGTGCTGAATGACTTTCTAATATCCCTTATTTAGGAGAGTCAATGCTAATCTGATTTTTGTGTCAACCTTACAGCACGAAGCACAGCAATTTCAATAATAAAATTAGTTACTATTTTGACAGCTCTCCAAAGTCTGATGTTGGCCTCAGTTTGGAATGTCAATAAACTCAAAGCTAAGCACATGCTTAAGTCCTTCCCTGGATCAGTTCCAACAAAACCAGCTGAGATGAGGGATTCATTAAAGGTAGACTTACGAATCATTAGCATGGAAACGGTCACTCAAGCTTTTTAAGCAGATTACATAGACAGATTGGATAAAAAGAAAGAGAAGAAGTGAGACACTAATAACGAGCCCTGTTGGACATTACAGGAAGCTGAAGTCAGAAGTATCTGCCAAAAGCATCCCAGTAAGGACCTGACTGCACTCCCTCAGACTGTGTGTAAAAATAAAACTACTATTGCTCTTCACTGACCTTAATAAGGCCCTGCACAATAGGAAAAGGTGCAGAGAAGGGAGATTCAGGTGCCATATTGGGTTATCTATCATTATAGATAGTTAGTATCTATCATTCATGTCCATATTAAGGGACTGCAAAAAGATGTTCATGCTGAGAAAACTAGTTTGGAATTCCCTCAAAAAATAAAAAAAACATGGTGCAGATGTGCAGCTGGAGTGACACAACAGAGATCACCTATTAGTTAATATAAACAATCCGGTATATGTACGGTACAAAAATGTAAGCACTTTCTTCAAAATTGTTTAACAGATCAATTAACTCTTCTTTGTATTCAGTATTATTTGAGTAATTTCAGTATTACAGCAGCAGTGCTCTTAGCCTGTGTTTCTGCTTTGTGTTCAGAGTTCCCATGTCCTTCCTGTGTTGTAAACTTACAGCATCACAGAAAAATCAAAAGTGGGTGAAGGGTATGTAGATAAAAACCTGAAGAAAGCAATGGCAAATTGGAAAAACTAAACTCCCCTCTTCCTCAAGTGCTATGAGATCGTTACTGTTCATGGGAAACAGGAGATCCTGATGCTTAAATTCTAATGCTAAAGACCAAGGCATAGCAAATTACTGACTCCTCAGTATATTTACTCTGTAAGGATGAAAGATGGTTGGTCCCTCTGGGATTATGAGTCTGAGAAGCGGTGTTATTTCAGACCTGATGTTTAGACCATCAACAACTCAGTGCAGTCTTTTCCCTCACTTCAATAGCTGTACTCCTGTCCCTAATGTCGTTTTTTCCCACTTAGTCTATGGATTTGATGTGATTAACATCTGAAATATAGTACTTGGGTTGGCATTAATTAATTTAGCTGACATATTGCGACTTTTAAACTACGTTGGCCACGAGAGGCTGAGTGAGGTATGGCAGAGATTTCATCCTGTTCATTTTTTTATTTGAGTCTTGAGGGTTAATTAACCCCAGAGAATTTTAACCATAAACATTTTCAAAGTGAAAGGAGTTAAAATTGGAGAAAGACTTTCCTCTGCCAAACTTTACTCAGATCCCACCAGTGGTTAGGTGTCCTGTTGAGAAGCCACAATTCTTTCACTGAACTGTTAGCTAGATAACACAAGAAGAATGTGCTCTCAGACCACCAGATTTCACAGAGTTATCTAAGCAAGGACACATATCCTAGAAATGGCCCTTTACTTATTGTGAGCTGGACCATGCTCATCAATCCCACATTCTGCAGTCTCACAAACCAAGATTTAAATTCTGCAGTCCACACTGCAAATCTATACGAACCAAATCTCTTGAGTTCTGCCCTCATTAGTTTCCACTCAGTTAATAAAATATAGGATGGCACAGATCCTCAACTCATGTAAACTTGCCCTGCCACTTGTTAACTGGCTCTTTGACATAAGTGGAACCATCACAATTTCCATCAGCCCCAAGATACATTTTTTCCTCCTGTTATCCACTTCCCTGAAGATGTGAGTCACTCGAATTCTCCACTGCTGTCATATATTAACATGTAGACAAAAGATAAGTCACTTAGAAAACTTCACATTTCATGCTATCAGCGGATACGGATCTGAAAAAACAGTTCAGCTTAAATGACAAATGATGAAACACTGACTTGACCTTCGCACTGTAGTCTTCTGCTTTTCATGCTTTAGGATAAGTTTTTAATTCTCCTCATGCCTGCAGCTATTACTCAGCAGATATCAGCTGCTGAAGGACCTCTTCCCACGCCCTCTTAATACTGTATGTTTGCTCTGTCACTTCTGGCACTAATAGCAGCAGTATCGCTAAATATGTTTCTATCATTGAATATTAAGGTTAAGAAGGAAGATGGGATGGCAGACTGGCATCCCTGTTGAGAAAATACACACAGGCTGACAGAACAAAAAGACGTATTTGAAAGATACGGATTTACCAGTCCAAGGGATCTTCCTATAGCATGTGGAACACATTATACTGGTAAAGCTTCATCTTTCTAGATAAAACTAAAAACTCTTTTAATTTCAGCTGCAGAAATAGCAACAGGGCACAGATTTTTACCTGTAAGCACTCTTTCTAAACCATCACTTTCATTCTATAAAGGCTGTAAAAAGGATTCCACAGATTTTTCTAAATTTAAAAAAAAAAAATCACCCTTTCTTGTGTTATTTATATATGCCTTTTTATGTACGGTAATTTGGCATCTGTATGTGAGAAATAAAGACATATGGGTCTGAAGATCCTCAGCTCAGCCAGTGAGAGCTAAGGATAATACCTTTATAAATTAAAAAAAGAAAAAGAAATCTATGATAAAGTTCTGCTCCTTGCAGAGTATCTTCTACTATTCTAGGTATATATTTCTTTGATCTGCTCTTCCCTACGGTGATGCATGGATGATTATTGTCGTTACCAGTCTCATACCAAGAGACCACACTTGTTTTGATATCTGAGGTTTTCTTTGTTGATATCCACGGGTGGATATCCACATGGGTGGTATTTGCTAATGCTTTTAAAAAGGCTTCTCTTAAAGGGTTAGTGTGGATTAAAATAACATTTAAAAAGTCCCACTGCTTACCTCCAAAGCTACAATCCTTGTCACATGTGCCAACAGATCCCTTGTAGCATTAAAATGGAAGACTTTTCAAATCGCTAACTGCTTGGTTTGTTGTGTGCGGTTTTTTTCTTTCTTTGCTTGAGCAATCAAAACTAATTAGTCAGCTTCTCCTTTTCACACAGCCACTTGCTGGTCTGTTTCACTTCAGGTTTTTTCTCTTATTATTATCAGAAAGCGATGTGATTTGTAGTTCAGAGAGTGATGGTCAGAAACTTTCCATCAAAAACTTTCATTCAGTGAAATGCTTATTTTCAGTTAAATGGAAACAGGCGTAGCTACTCCTCACACTGTTTACCAAAAGATGAAAGCTTTCAACAACCAGCTTCCCCTCATGCACAATTCAGATGTAAAAAATATTGAAAAATAAATACAAATAATTTTCATTACTTTTTTTGGAGGCATTGGAGATAAGGAGGAAGGAGATGGGAACAAGAAGAATATGTTTTCTAACCAATTCTATTTGGTTCCATTACATATGAATTTTTCTCTGAATATTGAAAATAAGTAGTGGAAACATCTCGTTGACTTTCACCATAAAATTGGTTGTCATAAGACCTAAATTTATGGCCTATATACATATATGAGTGTGTGTGTGTGTGTGTGTGTGTACATATGTATGTATTTCTTTTAACAGGATCTCTTAAAATACAAATTATATTCTCCTGTATTAAAGGAAGCCCATCAATTGCAGCCCCACAATGGCTGCTTCAAGCTCGAGGATGCAGTTGTCAGTACTGCTAATGCAGATTAAAACAGTATTGTGTCACCATGCAACATTTCAGCTAGTTCTGCAGAGGAGCTAAAGATCCACTCAGAGAACTTGGTAGCAGGGCTTTATGAACGGGGGACTTATGCTTTTCTCCTTTTCTTTTCCTTTGAGAATTCACTGCACTGATTTACAATGGCTGCATTTTCTCAGAATCCTTGCCTATGCTACCATGTAATTTTACACTATTTTGCCTCTGCACCCTTATGATTGTGTGCCTGAATCCCTGCTCCTCTCATATGCATAGAGGCAGGAGCAGCCGTGAGCGTTTCCTTAGGGCTGAGAGCAGCTCCTGTGCTGTCCCTCTTAAAGGATCATCAGGAGCAGGTTTACGGCAGCCCCTTTCAACAGAAAGTCAGTGCACATCTCATCTGTAACAGCCTGGTAAAGCTGCAGAGAGGATGATACTTGAGCTCTGGGTAGCTGTGAGGCTCCTCTTTTCATTTCGTCATTGTGATTTTTAGTAAAAGTGTTGCCACTGGCTGTGATCGAGTCTCTATTGACAAATGACCAAAAGTATGTCATTCCCATCCAAAGGTGAAATTCTCTGAACTCTCCAAGCGTTAGAATGCTTTTGAGTTGTAACCTCCGAACAAGTTTGGATCTCAGATCGCTAATTATCATCTCCACTCTGGGAAAAAGTCTTGTTCCAGACACTGACAAAATTGTGAAGCTGAAATAACACCAGATTTCTCACTTCCTTCAAACAGCTCTTGGAGACAACATTTGTTCACGTTACATTTCATGTTTAAAAAACTTTTACAATAATAATTAAAAAAAAACTCAAATGGCTCTGTCAAACCCCATTATCCTCTTAGAAATATGGATTACAAGATTATGAGATTTCTTCGTAAGTAGCTCTCTTTTCTTCCATCCCATTTTGCATTTCAGAGACAACTGGTCATAAGAACACAGAAAAAATACAATTATTACGGACCTTCTCACTGGTGAGACTCTTCTCTGCACCTCAAGAAAGAAGAGTAGACTGATCTAATTCCCAGTGGGAGAGTACCTAAGGTCTCCAGTATAATCTGTGCTTTTAATTACCATCAATACGTTTTATCTCGACCTGCAGGGAACTAGACAAGAACACAAGGCAATAAAAGACTTCACGTAAGGTCTTCACAAGTTCATTCTTCCAGCAGCAGTGAAAAGAATCAGTATTAAAAAAAAAATCTCTAATTCCTAGTGTAGCAGCAGTAATACAGGATAGTCTTTAACGTCCCAGACTTTAAAGCAACAGCAACCTAACCTTATCCTGTTTAGGAAAGGAAGAAATAAAGATTTGGGATGGACAATGTGGATGCTGAACTCAGCCTTCTACAATTGCACACAGCCATGGGATATACGGAGGCTACATTGTTCTATAAAATTAAGCTGCGCCAAGAAATTTTTCTACATATGGGAACTCAATCATATATATGCATTTCTTATAGCGGTCACAGGCACACTTTTTGCTCACATCACTAGCACCCTACCACAAACATTTTGGGAGTTAGCATGGGACAGCAATTATTACCAGTAGGCAGTATGCGTGTTCCTACCCCTTTTCAAGGGTAAAATCATTATATAGCATGCATCTGGGCTGTCCCATGCCAACTGGCCTTGGACACTGAGAACAGCCCGATGCACGTTTAAATTACCATATAGATGCAGCCATATACGGTCTACCGAACATCTGTTTGCAGCATACATTACAAGTCACAAAATGCTTTCCAACACTCCGTAACAAAGTTAGGATATAAAATGAACAAGAAAAGAAAGCCTAAAACTAGGGTTCAATGAGTAGAGAACGCGAATGTCCAAGGCTGCACTAGCTGGGAGTGTGGTAAGTAAAATTGGTAAGATAATGGGAGGATGTATATAGGTCTCAGGCTATCACTGGAAAAATACTGCTTCTTTTAATTGTGAGGTACTTCTAGAAGGTTAAAAAGCAATAGGATAGAAAACTCTGGAAAAAATACAGGAATTCCCCCATTCTGTAAGCATTGCTTGTAAAACTACACAGAGGGAAGGTGGCCAGAAGTTTTGCATAAATAATGTCAATATGAGTCAATCCAGGAACCCTGCAATAATGCATGAGCCTGGAGGGATGATTTGTGTTCAAACATCTGCCTCCAGCAAGGCGTTTTTTCCATCTATTGTTCCATTCCCTAGTTCACATAGTCTTATATCATTGGGAAGACACAAGTGGCATTTGACTTACGTCAAGAGATGATGGCTTTCGCGTACAGGATCTACGCTATATATCTTTCATGCCTTTATAACTTTTCTTGCATTATCATCTATACTGCTGACTTATTTCACGGCAAATTAGGACACTCCAACGTCCTTATCCAGAAACCATTAGGTCCTTTTAATCTATCTTTGTTGCTATGAAATACACAATCTCTGAATTGTAAAACATTCAGTGCAGGGACTATCCTCCTCTGTATTTGCACAGCAGAATGAGGTTACAGTCCCACCTGGAGTCTTCTGCTGCTACCATAATGTACTTGCCACTGCTAAAAAAGGTCTGTCCCTGTTTGTCTAAATCATTCAAAAGCTACCAATAAGAAAATAAGAAGAGTAAAATGTACCTTGGGATGAATACATTATGTGAGTGAATGCCCAAATGAGGAAGTGAAAGAGACAGCATGATTCAGTGAACAGCTACACGCATAGCAGAGCTATTGACTAGAATGCAAAAAGCTCCCATGACCAGATTTATGGGAGGACTGATTTTATCCCTCTGTTAATAACTATTTCACATGCCATCCAGGTTTGCCCACAATATCTGATTCACATGAAGGAAGGGTTATGGAACCTGTAAATAAGAAGAGAGAGCACAGAATCTAAATTGACTGACGCTGAATAAATCACAATTAATTTTGCTCATAACAATGAGGTTACAGGTGACAGAAAACATCTCTTGCCACAGATAGGAGGAGCAATGAGGGGGCTTACAATACTTCAAGAATACAGATCTTCTTTGCAGTCAATTGACAGGTGGCCAATGTCCCCAAAATAGAAAGAATTAGGCAATGGCATTGATACAGGCTTGCAAGAGCTAAGTTTTCACCTGTTTCTAAGGGTTTATAGGCAGACAAAGAAATAAAATACTGGCAGAGGCGGATGAAGAGAGAACCACGAGGCTGCTGTGCCTTTTAGGGTCCGGGACAAGAAGTGCACAGCATGGATCCCCTCACAAAACTAGGACGTTTTGAGAAAAAAAGAGCAGAGGCTCTCTCTCTCTCCCCTGTCATGGAGTGAGTCACAGGAATATCATCTGCTAACACCTTAACAAGAAGAACTGCACCTCCAGCTGTGGAGGGACAGTGGGAAACTGCATACCAGCAATGACCCTTGAAGAGAAAACCCACCCTTGCACTCTTGCTTATAATGCTAATAGCACATAAGCAGTCAAACCGCAATGTAGACTAGCTTTTCTCCAGTATTAACTACTGTGCTGTCCACCACAAAGTCATTTGTCACCAACATACTTCAAGCATTGGTGTAACAGCTGCAAAAACATAATTAGTCCTTCCATCCCTGTCCCACTGGGTACCAGTCACTGCTTCGGTGGTCTCTTTAGATATGTTTTTGTCCTCTGCTGGCCAGAGGTCAAGTTTTCCAGAAGCTACTTGCCTGCATAAATTACAGTGAACATATTTTACATCTTATTGTAACGCTTTCTTTTGCCAGCATCCGCTTCTTTGCAAATGTTCCATTTCCAAGCCATTTTTGCGCAAGCCCCAGGAGAAGCCATCAGACAAGCATGCTGAAAATTTATCCACAGGCATCCTTAATGCACATCTGGCTGATGAAGACCTACAGTTTATAAAAACCACAATCTGGAATGCCTCCCTGTCAAAACAGCTAGCCCCACAAGATTTGCTCAGGAAAAATAAGATCTGGGGAAATACCTGAATGTCCAGTACAAGAGATCACAGACTGCCCATAGCTATTTGGGGGAGGAAGAAAAACTCAGTTCCTTTGTATCTGAATAACTTGTAGCGCTAGCATTTGGAGGACCAACATAGCTGGAGGCTGTGGGAGAGCAGCTGGTTTGTAAGAGACCAAAAGGAGACAAAATAGCCCTGCTAGCGGGGCTTGACTAGACTCACAACGTGGATGTCATTTTGGGATTCCAAGAGGTCTCTTTAGAGACAGTAAATGAAAGATTGCAAAAGCAGGAAGAGGATGAGACCTCTACACTGAGATATCCTGGAAAAAATCTGGTCACTCCACGTTACTTCTTTCCTTGTTCTTTTATTTCAAGTATCACAATTATAGTAAGAATACAGACTGCTGGGAATAATGGCCCATCATATAAAGCATGGGGAAAGATATTTTAACAATCTTCATGCCAAAAAACAGGAAAGAAGAAACTAGTTCTCTGGTATTTAAAACAACATGTAACGGGAGAGGGGTAACATTTCTGAGATGAAGGTCGAAAAGAGAAACTTGAAGAAGCAGAGAGTTTATGATATAACATGTCTGTCAGGATCAAGATATGGTGCTGCAAGACCCTCTGCAAAAGGAGAATCAAAAAACAAGCTAGATCATGCATTAAGCCCCACAAATGTACATTGCACTGTCACACTCTGCCTTAACTACCACCTGAACATACCACCACACTGTCATACTGCAGAAAGAAGTGGATGTGTCCCTGAATTACAGAGGCAACACAGGTCCCAACAATATCTATAAGGGGAAATGATAAGGCTATTCTGAAACTTGGTGAGTTTTATAAATCGTTTTGTTTGACCACTCTGTTAGCATGTAGAGGCTTGGCTACAGTAAACTACTACAGCTGGTACTGCTTAATGCTACATGTATTAAAGCCAGTAGCCATCATGCATTATCCTGCATCTTAGTGCCCTGGCAGAAGGTGCCAATAACACCTAGCAAATATGGACAAACTTGGCCACAGAAGTCGCGTCCTGAACCACAGGGAATAAATATACGGAAGATGAAGGAGAAAAGAGGAAATCAAGGAGGCTGAACACCTCTCAGCTTGCTCTCCTGCTATCCTTCTATCACCTGTAGCACACCAATGGGCTGCACAACAGAATCATGTAATTGCAAAGCTGCTGTAGTTCTGCTCAATCCCCAACTTCCCCTCCATTCCGAAAATAGCTCTATCCAGCCCCTACTGAGCCACAGGTAGTAGCTGACTTTTCCTCTGAAGCCTCGTGCTTCCATCCTACTCAATTTATCTAATTTACCCTCTCATATCTAGCACTACTGTGGATGATTTTGCTCCCCTCTAAACAGCTGTCTTCACAGTTCTCAGAAATACCTGTTTGGCTTGGGAAAACAATACCATGCCAAAAAAAAAAAAAAAGTCTCCCCATGCCAACTACAGCATGATTCTTCCGGCCTATAAATGTCATTTTTACTGAATTTAACTCCACTGAGCTTTACCGTCTGTGTTGGCCACACACTAAAAAAGTTATGTGCCATGCTGTTATCACAGCTTGGGAGCAGCAAAACTCTGCCTTGTTTGTTTACCGCTGGCAAAGGATTCCACAAAGCCCCATTATTTCTCCTTGAACCCACACACAAACAGTGAATGGGACAAGACTGAGAATAAAAGTCCTTTCCTGGTTAACACATTTCCCCTAAGCCCATCTGTCACCCTCCAAGCAGTATCAAAGCATTGCTGCTCAGGAATAGAGCAAGGAGACCTGGAAGTATGCTTTTTCTTTATTCAAGGTAGAAAAAAAGATGATCCAGGAATTTCACTAATTCACTTTTTAATCGAGTGATTCACTTTGCTTTGCAAGCACATCAACCAATTTTCAAAAAATTGTTTAAAAAAAGAAACAATCATCCTTTTTGCCTCACTACCGAGCATTTTTGCTTTCCTGATAGAACATGGCCACCCAGACTTTAGAGTTGCTCAGGGTGTAGGAGGGAGACCCTCTTAAAAAACAGTAAAATCGTAAGCCATTATTATTGTGAAAATGATAGTCACTGAATTGAATTTTTTAAATTTCTAATTTCAAATTTAGGTTAAATTTGATTGGACTAGAATATGAGGTGTGAACATATGCTATTTGTTAGGTTTTTGATAGCTTCCTGTATAGGAAGAGAAAAGACAGAGATTTGATATTGTGTAGTAGTTGGCAAGGGCTGCAGCAACCTAAGATACTGGTTGAACTGATGCCACAAAAACTGAAACGGATGTGAAAGATGGACTGCCTAATTTGGACATCTTCCAGATGAAAGCACTTGGCCCAAAGGGAGGACAGGCAAAGACTGTTTAACTGATTGTTTTCAAAAAGCAAAATGTAAATTCATCTCTTTCTGATCCAGCTAAGGAAATATTCCTCCTCTAAAAGGAGGAGATTCCTAATCCTTTGTCTAGCAGTGAAAAATCAGATTGAGACAGTTCCACAGATTGGCGACGAAGACCATTAGGGCCTCCTAGCAACGTTCTCAGGAGCCTTTGCGTGCAGACTTGGCTCTGCATTTCATCTGCTTACTGTAAGTGGCAGTCATATACTTCAGTGTACGACTGTATATGGAGTTTACGTCTGGCAGCCCTGAATAGTAGGTGGTCTGAATTGCTCATTACTTTCTGGAACTTAAGATGCCATCAAATTCGGGGCAGCCAGTTAAGCAGTGTGAACAGAGCTCTCGGGCATGCAATCAAAAGAGGAAAACATTATCCTTTGTGCTAAACTCAGCAAATAGTCTTGAACAGTTCTTGCATCATTTCCTTAATGCACAGTAAACTGAGAACTAAACCCTCATATAAGCCCTTAGAGATTTTGTGGGGCCGTTTTTCCCAAGTGCTGTCTAGACAGACATGGTAGGATGTTCTTTTGCTGTCTGAAAATATCCCCCTCTTATTTTTACGAGTGATTTTTTTCTATCAAATAAACCTTTTTTGCCTTTTCCATGCTAGGGTCTTTGTTAAGTACTTTGCAATTATTTACATCATGCCTTGGCTAAAGGAATATTCCCGAGAATTTTATCAGGTAGCAAAATGCTCCAATTTAGGGGGTAGGGGGGGAGGCAGAGAGGGTTTTTCCCCTCATTAATCTGTTACTGAGGAAAAAAATGCTTTCTGCAGCAAAACTCCTCTGACGCTAAGTTTGTATGGTTTTGTTCCTAAATGTTCCTTGACTACTTTCTTCTCTAACAAAGGCTGTACATCACGTATCAGATTTCTGCTTTTTTTTAAGTAGTATTATAAGCACCATGCATTTCATACAAAATATTATTCTTAACATCAGTTTTAATACAGCTTAACTACTTTAAGAGCGTACTTTTTAAGAATTCATAAGCAGCTGCCGGTATACAGATGTCCCCTTCTGAGTTCTCTGGCACTTACTATCAAAGTCCTTCAAACACAAGAGTCCTAGGTATGACATTAAGTGCCAAAAAGAGAAATTTCATCTCTTTTTTCCATCTGAAGAAATTTGCTTTTCACTGTAAGCACAATAAGCACTAACCACTGTATGGACCAGTCTGCATCTCTTGGTCCTTAAAGATCCAGCTTGGTTTCTTTCAGAGGGTGTTTATTTTTGCTTGCACCGTAACTACCTCAGGGACCTGCCGGTACTTAGAAACCGCACCAACTTCGCTATATCGGCAAGGGGACAAGCACCGCAGGCTGGACAGCGCAGGAAGGCCAGGCGCAAGGCTTTTCTACACAGGTAGAAACGAACATATCCATGTAACCGCGGTGGTTCCCCTGTATACCTAGGGGACAGAGGTATTTAAATTAACACACAGCTGTATGTGTACTCCCGTGCGTGCACACACACACAAACACACCCCTTACAGAACACGTGGGGGAAAAAAAAACGCACACACACACACACAATTAAAAGCATTTTTCAGCACGCTTTGCCAAAGGGATATGTTCAAGGCCCAAATCCTCACTGCTCCCCCTTAGGCCCCGCTTGAGAGGAGAGCCGGGGCCCGGGGTCCGGCAGGGGCCGGGCCGCGGCCGCGACGCCCTGAGGCGGCTGCGCCTTTCCCCTGGGGGAGGGGCTGCGACGCCCCCGCCCCCCCCCGCGCCGAAGCGGCCGTTGCCCCGACGTCACTTCCTGCTCGACTCGGCCCGGGCCTCCGGGCGCCGCCGAGTGCTTCCGCCCGCGCGTTTCCAAGGCGACGAGCCGCCGCCAGCGGCCCACCGTGAGTAACGGCGCGGGGGGTTGGCGGGCCCGCTGGGCCGGGGAAGGGCCTGCAGCCCCGGCCGGGCTGGGCGCGGGGCAACGGCGGCCGGCGCGGGGATGGGCTCCGCCGCCGCCGCCGCCGCTCGGGGCCTCCCCGGCGCTTGGAGAGCGGCGGCGCCGTGAAGCGCGGTCAGCGCTGTGGCGCCCTGGAGCTGGGCGCGTAGCCTGCGCGAGGAGCGCGCCGCGGGCTGCCCTGTCCCGCCGGCAGCGGCTGGCGGCTCCGCGGAGCCCTGGCCCAACCCGAAGGGTGCAGCCCCCAGCTGCCGTCTGGTAGCCGTTTAACAATTTGATCTGCGGTAGGACAGCGTGTTGGGGAAAGGAATGGTAGAGCCGCCGCATGGAAGCGTGTTTGTTGTAACAAACCAGTTCTTAATCGTTCCTTCTTAATTCCTCTGTGCAGCCTGGCTGAGCGGGGCTAGTTGAGAGCGGGAGATGTCAACTCCCCCTCTAGCTGGGGCAGGAATGCCTCCCGGCGCTTTCTCAGGGACACAGGCTCAAGCAGCTAGGGAGGTAAATACAGCTTCACTCTGTCGTATCGGCCAAGAGACCGTGCAGGATATTGTGTTTCGAACCATGGAAATCTTCCAGTTGCTGAGGAATATGCAGGTGAGAAATAAGTGTTTGGGTTTTTTTTTTCTTTTTGTGGGCCTAAGTTCTTTTCCTGTGTACGCACTACCAACTGCCTATATGCTTGGAGGTAGTTTAGGATATTTAAATGCATAGCTTGATCAAACTGCTTTGAAAAGGTGGATTGGGCGCTGAAGTGTGTATACCACTATTAATACATTTGGTTCCTCCTGTGTATTAAGTGAACAATGAAAACACGGAGAAGAACTGACTTGTTCACAATTGATACAGTCTGAGTACACTTAGTGTTTTCATCTAAGAGTAATTGAGTGTGTTTATGTGCCATTTGTCCTTCTATATCCTTATTATCCCCTGGAGAATAATTTTAGAGGCATTTTTCATAAATCTTTTTCTGTAATAAAATTTTCCACTGAAATCTTGTGACATTCTTTCTGTTACCAGAGTGGAAATAATCTTTATTTGGGGCTACTTGCTGAGAAAACATACAAGCTTGGGTCGTTTCTCCATTGAGAGTAGATGTGCGTTCAGCCTGAAAGACAAACATAGAAATAATCACTCTTGTTCACTATGTAGTTTCCCTTCTATAGAAGTTTCCTATTGCGGTTATTTTAGCCATAGACGTATGTACTTAAGAGTTTTACTAAATCACTTTGAATATGAGTTTGAATTGAGACCTAGGGATTGAGACATATAATAGTAATAACAGGTTGAAGTAGTGTCCATTTTGAAGCATTTTGAAGATGTTGACTGAAAGTTACAGGGACATTGACAATGGCCAAAATATAAAATACGTGAAGGTGTCTGACAGCAGTGATTTGGCGCATTGGATGAGCACATCAGATGAGCAGACAAGATTCAGAGTTTTACTGAGAAAGAAAATATCACAAATTTCAGTGACTTCTGTGGAGATAGTGTGATTATCTTATTTTACAATGTACAAAGAAACCTTTGATTTATTTTAGTTTATTTTGTTGCTGTGGGAGAAACTGTAAATTAATACTGTTAATGTTTTTGCATTTTGGCTTTCTAAGTTACCGAATGGTGTTACTTATCATACTGGGACGTATCAAGACAGACTGGGAAAGCTGCAGGAACATCTCCGGCAGCTATCAATACTCTTCAGAAAATTGAGATTAGTCTATGACAAATGCAATGAAAACTGTGCAGGACTTGATCCTGTTCCCATAGAAGTAAGTATCTTTATTTTATATATAAATTACAAATCAGAATCATCACTCTCTGTTTCGCGTACCACCCGTTCTCCTCAACTGCACCAGGGAGCCATAATGAACATTTTAAAATGAGACTGAAATTCTTCATTGAACTGACTTCTATTTATTATTTGGAACTGGTTGAAAGAGTGTGAAACTTTCACACTAACAGCAACGATTTTTACCAATTGGGAGGGATCCAATTTTGAAATCAAGCTTTATTTCAAATTTTAGTCTTTTGTATCAGACTTCTTGGTACACTCACCACTTGTTTCCTCTAGGAAAAAGGGGGTTGGGTAAATTTTTTGAAGAGGTTGTTTTAATGGTAAAAGTCTACTCAAAGCCCTCACCTGCCAGCTTGGCTTCCTAAATAACGAGGCTCATTCCCTTGCTCTTCCTGTCACTCTCACTCACTTCCCTCACTTAGCTATTAACTTGCTGGGCCAATGTGAACCAAATATGAGTGTGCAGTGGTGGTTGAAAAATTAACACTATAATACTTCCAGGAAGTAGGACTGGCCAAATGTTTTTCAAATAAAAATGCGTTTTCTAATAAAATCAGAACTTCATTTTTCCCCCTTTTGTTAAGTTAGTTTTAATTCTTAGTGATGCTCTTAAAGGCTTTTTTGTGTTATGATATGAGTTTCTGCAGCTCTGTAATCACCCACACTGTGAAGTTCTTTTATTACCGATCTCTGGATTCTGAAGCAACTGTATTAACAGGCTATTGAATTATAATTGTTTAAATGTGATCTTTTATATTTTGTATTTGAGTCTTATCACTGGATAAAAATAAAGAAATGAAGGAGTAGCTATACAGTCCGTTCTAATCTAATAATCTACTTATGTCAGCAGTCACTGCCATATGTTTCCGAGAAAGGTATTGGGAAACCTTGCAGCAAGCAAAGGAGTGAGATAACTTTCCCATTTTAAAAGAATAGTTTTTATGGTTTGTTAAAATTGGCTTGTATGCAAAAGCTTAGTACTTATATCCCTTTAAAATGCTTTTGCTGTGTCTTATTTTCACGTACAGTTGGGATGAGGTACAGTCACTCTTTAAAAAAAAAAATTATTTCCTGTTATCAGAAGAAGAGGAATCTCCACAGGGAAAATGACCGGTCCCTTTAAACCTTCCTAAACTAAGGCCTTCCTGATAACTTATGCACAGCCAAGTTTTCTATCAACAGATGGATTTTTTTTTTTCATTTTTATCAAATTAGTCTTTTCTGCTCTGATGTTAGCAAAATGCCTACTTCATATTTTATGAGTTACGGTGAATGAAGTGTCACATCATTTCTCTTGATCAATTTTTTTTTAACTCTTGTTTCATCTTTTCAAGGATAGTCTCAATCATATTATCTAATGACTGGCATTCTAACCGTATCTTTAAAGGATGTCAGCAAATCTCTTTTTAAACAGTTAAATTATTTAATGATTTTTCTTTTCACATAATTGATTCTTATCGGTCTAGGGGGATAGATATATGATGTTCTTCCTTCCTCTTTTTTAGCCAGTTATTAGCCTTCTTATGAGATTGCATTGAACAAGAAAGGCAATTATTCAATGGCTAATTGTTTGATCCTTTAGCAGTTGGTATCTTAAATGAATGTCATGTGAACAAGGATATAACTTTGCTTCAGCCTTAACTTATCTCAATTCTGTGACGCTGAATAATTTTGAAATACTATACAAATTTTGAAAATGGAAAAGGAGAGAGAAAACGGTAGAGTATAGGCTTTGTGTGCTTATGCTACATATAAAATGTTATAATTATTTTTGAATTAGATGTTAGTAGTTTGGGAGTGTTCTGACACAGAAGCATGTATTTCTTCTGTATCAAGTACGTTTACTGATTCTTGTTAATTTTTTCTTAAGGAAGGATACATAGGTTAATATCCATGTAGAAGTTCTTTATTAAAGATTTTGGCTTCATAGAAGCTTACAAGAAAAGACAATGCGTTGTGTGCCTGAGGAGATCGCAGTGGAAAATCGTTATAGAAAAATTATTTTTAGGCAGCTGCAGGGATGTTCTTAAGAACAGCCAAACAGAGGCTCACCCAAATAGCAAGTCATAATTAGGGTATTAACCAAGTGACTGGTCTCTATTTAAAAGACAACTGTATATTATATTTAGCATATCATTGAAATATTTTATAGTAATGGCAACTTCATGTAGGTAAAATTTCATAGTGTGGAATAATATCTTTCAAAATTGCACTGTAGTTTGTGAACAATTCAAGGCAAGATAAACTGTTGCTAGCATGAGTCTCATCCTGCCTTGGCTGCTCATTCTCAGCATCTGTATTGTTGCTTCCTGTTTGCTGGCGCAAATATTCGCATAACCACATTTTGAATCTGATCAGTTCCTTAGCTTGTTTCACTGTGCAGTTGCATGGGAAGTTATGCTGGGAAAAGAGGCATTAGGAGTGAGCAACTGAGAGTAAGAAAAGGATGGAAGTGCTTCTTTCAGTTGTAGTGCTGCCACGTGCTGCCTTAAAATTTTGCATATATTGTCCATACTGACAAAATGGACAGTATGGGCAAATCTCTTCTTTACCAACTATATCAAGGGTATATTTGCATAAAAATGAATTGACCTGGGGGCATGTTACATGTTAAACGCAATCTAGGACACGTAACCTGCGTGTAAAAGGTATGTCTGTAAACCAGAAGTTACTGCTGTATCATAGAGATTTTTTTACTACAGGGAGGCTCGCACATTAATATCCTTGGTACCTTAAAATCAGGCTGCGGGTTAACAGAAGTCACTTAACTACGTTTTATCCATTGCTGTCTTCAGACAACAGAGCAACTTGTAGAGTAGCCTTGTGCCCAGAGAGAAAGTTGGAGTTCGGGAGAGAAAGCTTGAAGTGGACTTCTGCTTTAATAAACGATACGTCTGTTCTGTTCAGCTAGTAGCTGGAATGTAACATGAAGGAGACTCTGATATTCAGAATACAGACAGTTAGAAAATAATTGGCTTTATATTTCAATGATACACAATTTATTTTGGTTTTTTTCCCCCTTTTAAGTCTTGTCTAATCTTGAGTGTGATTTCAGGGTAGCAAATAGTAAGGTTCTTCACTGCAAAGAAGTCGTGCACATAACATTGTTGTCCTGCCTGACCAGAATACCTTCACATGACACACAAATTTGGCATTTTCAAAAGTCTAGTCATAAAGGTTGTTGAGAAGGAGTGGCAAATTGTGAATGCAGGAGAAGCTCTTATGATAAGCATTAGACAGGAGCCTCATTAGTATGCAGCAGGTTATTGGTTGACAGGAAAAACTCAGACTCTGGTTACCTGTCAACTGGTGACAGAACTCTTTCTGTTCATGAAATTCCTAATCTACAGAGTTCAAGAATACAGGGATTACTTGCTTATCAGATATCACTAAATGTTAAGACTCAGTTTCGTCCACAGTTGTGAAATTGCTTAGGCCTAGGTATGACAGTATGTGGAAATGCATATTTTTGAAGCACAGACTTTTCACAGAGAATGGGCAGAGGCCATTGCAAGGCCTGTAGTTCTGAGGTGATGGAGTAAGACTGTTTCTACTTCTTTCCTCTTGGGAAGTTTGAGTCTCTGAAGAAAATGGTGGTACCTTCTGTATCTCCTGCCTTCAGTTTTTTTTCCTCCTTTTTTCCCCCCTCTCTCACTCTCTCCTTTGTTTTCCCCTCTCTCACTCTCTCCACTTTTTCTTTTTATTTTTTTTAAAGCTAGTGTTTGTTGTCTTCACAGCAACTTATTCCATATGTTGAAGAAGATGGATCCAAGCACGATGATCGTGGTGCTGCTAGTCAGCTTCGTTTTGCTACTGAAGAGAGAAGGGAAATCATGGAGGTAAACAAGGTAAGCAAGTTGAGACTGATTTGCATAAAACAGAAGATGTCACTCTGTCATTACAAAGCATGTGTTGCTAGACTGCTGTACTAAATGCAGTATGTGTGATGGCTACCATTGAATTTAGTAATAAAAATTTGTTGTACATGACTATTTCAGAATTACCTTGTAGTAAGCAGTTTTTTTTTTTAACTGTGCTTCTGGCTTTTGAGTTTAGGTATGTGACATTTTTATCTTATTCCTTTTTTTAAACCAATACAGTTCTGAATGTATTATGTTATAGTTATGCATAATCCACTAGATATTGGCAATGCAGATGGAGGGAAGGTGCCTGTTGGAATTTTTTGACTTCAGAGGATTGTGTAGGCTACTGCGTTAAAAATACGTGTGGAACATCAGATACGTAACTCTTGTCACGATACTGGGAATAAATAAGGGATTTTCAGGACTACTTTTTCTATTTTGACAATTCAAGGAAGAACATTCGTTTTGTTAAACATAGCATTTATTGCATCATGGCACATTCAGGATTAAAAAATGTACTATATATGATAAAGATGATATAAAATTTTCAGTATGAATGGCAGTTACAGTTATTAAGGAGTGTTTCAAATCTGTAGTAAATGCTAATATAATACTGAGGCTAAAAATATGTAGCTTTACCAGACCATAGTTTTGGGCTTTGTTCCTTCACTCTCTAAAATATCAAGATAGTATTACATTTTTTTGGAGCTCTAATACATGTAAATGCTAGGTAAAAAGGAGCCATAATCCACAAAAACAACTGAACAAATAAAATGAATGAGTAAAATACTTCTTTATAGACAGAAAAATTGGTGGATTTTCAGTTTTTAAAATATTTTCGATATTTACATTTACCTTCAACAATTTTAAAGACACACAGGGTTATTCAAAACCCATTTATTTAGAAAAATGGGTGCATATTGTGCAGGTGAATATAAGACAAGACGAATTCATAGAAAAGCAGTTGTCAGCTTTCCTGCTGTTTTTTTTCTGTTCAGTGCTGATGTAACAGGGTTGTATATATTATATTGTATGCAATGTTATACTGTGAATTTATGCACATTTATTTGCAATCTTTAACTATTAATAAGCTGAACTGTCCACGTTTGCTGCCTTTTTGATAGTTTTATGACATGTTTTTGCCCTTGTTGTTGTACTTGTATGCTAATGTTTTTTAAAACTCCTTGGCATGGTCTTGTAAAAAGAATTTCATAAATGTTTATGATGAGTTCTAAACCGCAAAGAGGTTGATGGTGTTACAGAAGCGTTGGTAACAACTCAATAATTAAGAAAGCATTCGGACATTCTCTTAAATCCGGTCCGAAATCCCGTATTCACACTTAAATGCCTAAACTCATTTTCCAACTTTTCCACAGTAAATCTTGAGAAGATAGTTGAACTTTCTGTGATATTTCGTGGACGATTTTACTAACTGCTGCAAAAGAAATTTAAACTGCTTCTTTTTGAAACTACACTGTTGGCTTCAAAGTTCAGGTTTTAATACAGTACGGAATAGGAAATGCTTTGGTTTTTTATGACTACACGTAAAGCAATTCTCATTTTTGCAAGGAAAAATCAGTGGAATCAGGTTAATCGGTCCAATTTCTGACCCTGCTGGGCTCAGATAGCCTCTCTGGTTCTTAGCTGGTACTCCTGATAGCTTTTCGCTCTATATAATATGTAACTTCTGTCTCCACATCAGTTTTGCTTAATTTCTTCTGGCACGTTTTCAGTAATGCAAAGTCTAGATAAAAATGCTCGAACAAGGAAACTAATGTGACAGATGAGGAAGCTCGAGCCACTATTTTTTCTCCCTTCAGCTGGTTCTTTAGCTCTCAGCTAGTCCTTTTTGCTGTAGACAGGCCATATCGTTTCGTGCTTGCAATACCAAAAAAGCATTCTTGCAGTAACCCAAATATTTTGACATTGTTGAGAGATTTGAATTCCTGGGCCTTGAACAGGTTTCTCTTACTTTTGCCCTTTGTGTATGACTTGCAGACAGTCTGATCTCATTAGTGGTCCTCTGTGTATATGAGAGACATTACCCTGCAGTAAGGAGCCCAACCCAAACTACTACCTTGCGGATCATCTGCCCTCACGCAAAAACTACCATGCCAGGAGCCACCACCACCTGCTTCCTGGACTCTCCTGCTCTTTCTAGGGACAGAAATACCTGTTGAAGTAGCACAGTTCCAAAATACTGTAGTAGCTTTTGATATCAGTTTATAGTCACACCTTATTTATTTATTTATTCTGCTACATCGGACTTGTTATATTTTAGACCAGAGTGTTTCATGCCTTCGCCTTGGCTAAGAAGTACTTGTCCTTTAATTTACAAGGTAATGAATTCCTGTCCTAGTAATTCAATAATATTTAACAATTGTAGTTTTAAATGAAACCTATTAAGCTTAAAAGTAAAAAGGATTTTTTGCCCTATAAGCAGTTACTAAACAGGATGCTTGTAAGTACGCACCATTATTATAAAAAAAAAAAAAAAATTCTCTTTATTCAGCACTGACTACCCCTGACTCTTTACTACACAACTCTCTCCTCGACTTCCCAAGTATGTTACTTATTCCTTTTATTTGTATTTGCTTTCCAGGACTGTACATTGGTGAGATGGTTGACTCTCTTCTGGAACTTACTGCTCCAGAATCAGTTTAGCATTTGCATAGGTCTGCTGATAAAAATCCTGATCCAGCTTTCATTGAAGATAATTGCTCTTTGCAACATTTGGAAGCTGTTGTTCTATCTGCAGGTTTCTTACATTCCACGTATAGTGTCGTGTGTAATATTTTCAAGATGTGAGACTCACCTTGAGTCTGGAAGTACATTTGACAGGACTTACAACAGAAGATATCAATTCATAGACTGAGAACACTTTAATCTGTGCTGCTGCATTATCAGCATTTTTCTTTACTGCTCTTTTTTAGAAATGAAACAAATAACAGCTTTTCTTTTTTTTAATGCTCAGGTCTGATTTGGAATGAAATGCTTAGAAAAAGCATGTCATAACTAGTAATCTCAATACATATGTGTGGAAATGAAATGATTTGAAATACTGTTAAGTATCATATTTGTTAGTCTAACAGTCTTTACTTACTGGTTAACAATGGTCTCGCTAAATGAGGAAAAAACAATCAACTTTACATTACAGACTTGTAAGTTAAGTTGTTGTGAATTAACCTCTGGCCTTTTTCGTAGCAAAACCGTTGTTCATTATCAAAGCAATACTTGGGTTACTGCAAGAATGCTTTTTTGGTATTGCAAGCACGAAACGATATGGCCTATCTACAGCAAAAAGGACTAGCTGAGCGCTAAAGAACCAGCTGAAGGGAGAAAAAATAGTGGCTCGAGCTTCCTCATCTGTCACATTAGTTTCCTTGTTCGACGTGAGAACAACATGAGAGCTGATGTTTTTTGGGGAAGTAGTCCTTAAAATGACAGGCATTTGTGATTAGTCTTTCTTTTTGGAGGAGAACTTTGTCTGAAACGTACTTTCAAGTGTGCTGGAAATTTGTATTTCTTCTAAACTGTCCTTCAGTTCTGCACTATTTGAATCTATTTGCAACCTAATTTGTAAATCCTTTTCACACTGAATCTGAACAGGGACCAAAGAACGCTTTGGCAAGAGAGGAAGAATTGTTTATTTGGGCACCTTGTCAGCATGTTAATCTACACTGGGCACAGTTCCATACTGTTTCGGCTGTCCAAATTTTCTCTCTGCAATCACAGAATTGTAGATGAATTTAGACTCGAAAGGAGCTCTGGAGATTATTTTATCCAACCTCCAGCTCAAAGCAGGGCCAACTATCCAAGCTAAATCCGTTTGCTCAGGCTCACGTCCAGTAGCATTTTGAATATCTGGCCGGATGGAGGTTCTGCTGTTTCTGGACCCCTGTTCAGTGTTTGCCAACTCTCACTGTAAAAGAAAATTTCCTGATATTAGAGTAGAATTTTCTTTGTTTTAACTTACCCATTGCCCCTTGTCCTTTTGCTGTGCACCTCCGAGAATAGCCCAGGTTTATTTTTTCTATGACCTTCCATCAGGTAGCTGAAGACAGTGTTAAGCCTTTTCTGCTTGAGACCAAACAGATTGAGCTCTATCTGCCTCTACTCATATGTGTTCCAGCCCCCTAGTCATCTTAGGTGGCCTTCCGCTAAAGTTGCTCTAGCATGTTAGTGTTCTTGTACTCAGGAGCCTCAAACTGGACAGCAGTTCTCTAGTGCCAAATAGAGGGGAATAATCATTCCACTTGATCTGATAGGTATGCTCTTGCTAGTGTCGCCCAGGGTGCAGTTAGCTTTCATTGCTGCAGGAATCCACTGCTGACTCACGTCAGCCTGTCAGAAAGTCTCAAAAGAGTATCCAGATCCTTTTCTGCAAAGCTGCTTTCCAGTCAGTCAGCCCTCAGCCTGTACTGCTGCATGTGTTTATTCTGTCCCGGGTGTAGGATTTTGCCAGGCTTTTGTTGAACTTCCTGAGATAGGCATCAGCCTGCTTTTCCAGCCTGTGGCAGTTCCTCTGAATTGGAAGTCATACTACTGAGTATACTGACCATTTCCCCCAATTTGGTGGTGTTCACAAATTTTCTAACGTGCATTTTGTCACATTGTCCAGGTCATTAGTGAGGAGATTAGGAACACTGGCTCTAGTATGAGCCCTGAGGAACACTAGTACTAGTCACCAGCTACCAGCTGGACTTAGTATTGCTACTTGCAACACTTACAGTCCACTGCTCTGGCCAGTTATGCAATAACCTTACAGTCCACCTATCCAAACCGTACCTCTCCAATTTGACTGCATTGTACTACAAGAGACAGTGCCAAAAGCCTTGCTGACATCGAAGTAGACAAAATTGCCTGCTCTGATCTCATCCACACAGCCAGTCGTTTCATCATAAGAGTCAATCCGGTTGGTCAGAAACAGTTTACCTTTGTTAAATCTACTTGATTGATCCCAAGCACCGTATCTTTCATGTGGCTGGACATGAGCTCCAGAACAATTTACTCCGTAGTCTTCCTGGCATCAGAAGTTAGGCTGACCAACCTGTTGTTTCCTTTGTTTTCTGCATCCTTCTCGCTTTCCTTGAGGATGAGCGAGATGTTTGGTTTTTCATCAGGAACCTCTCCTGATCTCCATGACCATTTACAAGTGACAGAGAGTGCTCTTGTACTGACATGAGCCAGTTCCCTCAGCATTCTCAGATGCATTATTTTCCATATAATAAGATTTTTCATTTGCAATTTCATGTGAAACACTTCATGAAAAATGAAATGTAGCTTCCTACATTAAAACATAGCTTTTTTAACATAGCTTCCTATATTAAATCGATGTTACGGTTGCAAGTTTGAGAAAAGTTAGGAAACGCTAAGCATAAAGCTGTCCTTGCAGTCCCAATTGTCTCTTGTGTCCTCCTAAGAATGCGTAATATGCAATCTTTATTACGTTATCACATTTGATTTCCTTTCTTTTCTTCTTCTTTTCTGGAAGAGTCCTTGGGCTAGTCTGTCTTTCTTACAGACTAGGCACTGTTTACATTGAATCAGGATTGTAATAAATAGGGTTATAGGAACAGTGGTTTATGTTTTGTATAACTTGGATGTGGGTATTGAATGAGCAGAGAGTTTGGTAAAAAGGAGGAGAGATTTAATGTGAGTAATGTAACTGAAGGCTGCTCTTAAGAACTGGATTTTTATCCTTGTCTCTATATCAAAATCTCCATGGTGCTAAATTGTCAAGTCCTTCCCCTTACAGTTAGTGATAGCCATCCTTCGAATATAGAGGAAGCTGTAAAATATCAAGTATAGCAATGTAACGTAACTTGAGGTGTCTCTGGACAAAGTTAGTAAGCATTCTAGTTTTATCCCTGATCTTCCTGTGACTTAGTTTGCCATCTATAAAAATCATATATCTGTGTGAAACGATGTTACTGAAATAATTCTTTCATATTAAGAAAGGTGATGGAACAGTGAGGAGTGTCGTGGAAAAGTGCCCTGGTGAACGAATGATTCCATTACAAGCTACACAGTTTAAAGGATACTCACTAAATAAGACCTCAGACCTCATCACTGAATGTAATAGTGTAATTGAATTAAGTGAATATAACAGAATTAATAGTATTAACTGAAAGTATTATAGTAATTAGCATGAAGGAAACATCCACCTATTTTAAAGACACGTATTTTAAGGAAACATCCACCTCTTCGAGTGACAGGGCAGAGGATATATGCAGTTGTTGTCTTGTTCAATATGTGGGAAGTGTTGAACATGTAGGGGAGTACAGGCTGTCACTCGTGCCTCTGCTTCTTTCAGAAACATAAGCTATGTATGCATAAGGAGCAGTTTTCCTTTCAGCTGTGAGGCCAGGAGGGAGACAGAAAACCCAATTTTTTCCTTTGCAGTAAGGATAGAACTGTTATGCCTGTGAATGACATCAGAAAAAAATGTAGCTAATGAACAATTAAACATTCACGGCAGTTAGTGTGTTAGTGGTGAATACTTTCTGTCCACTTAAAAAGTATACAAATATCTGTATGTGTAAATTTAGTATGATGGAAGGTGGACCTTGGTATAAATTGAGTAGCCATACTTTAAAATATCGTCCAGCAACTTTAAGAGAGTTTGAGCAAAGTGTTAGGGCTTTTTTGTCATAATTTCATTTTCTGCTGTGTGCACACAATGTTGTAAGCCTTTTGATTCTAAAACTGAAGAAAAAAAGAGAAGAAGATTTTTCCCCCCTCCTGACTTCAGGAACTTAATGAAGGACTCGCTTAAAAAAAAAAAAAAAAAAAAAAGTATAAAAAGTATAAATTGCAAGCCCAGGCTGCACTATTTGTTACCTATCGTAAATATTTTTCCTGTGGAAATTTCTTTTGTTTTGACTTATATGGAAAAACAGAGGTCATTGTCACCTTCATAGGACTTTCAGTAATCACTTTTTAGAGCATATAGTTTTTTACAACATTTTTATGGCATAGTTTAGTGGTCAGAAGTAATAAAATGCATATGAAAAGGAAGAAGATGAAAATTCTCTTCACAGTAGAGTGATAATCAACTAGGTAAATGTAGTAGTGTTAATTCAGCTGAGATTTATGCAAGTAAAGGTACCACTACTACTAGTACTTAATACTTTAGTAAGCTTAGGTGCCCTTCTGACCTCTAAAGCTGCAGCTCCTGAACAAAACAGGTAGGAACTGAAAGTGGGCCCGTTCAGGAGAAGAATGGTCTTTTATTTAAGATTTTCAAGATGGGAACACTTTTTTGCTTAAACAGAAGAGGTGCCTATAAAGCATAGGTACATAGTTTCGATGCTTTTACAGGTGTCAAAGTATAATGTTATTTTTCCACATTATTTATGCCAATATCTTTGCTTGAAAGAGGGACCTTTAAAAAAATGGACTGAGTGCAGAATAATGACTAAGAGTGATATGTAGAATTTAAAATGTAAACGATAACTGGGCTTAGTACCAGGACAGAGAAGGGACAGCAGGCAAAGAAAAGTTCTTCTGAGGCAGCTCTGGTAGAAGATTGTGGTTTGCTGTAGTTAGCACTGATTTCAAGTGAAGTCAAAGTGCACCAAAAATGAGTTTAAGGCAAACATTGATTTCTGTCAAAGTTTAACTTACTGTGCCCTACTGAACCCAAATCTGTATGAAATATGTAAAGTTCTTTATTTGATGTTCCCTGAAAGATGGATATTTTTTGGAAGTATGGTATGGTTCTCCCTTCCTTTTGTTTCACTTACCTCGTTTCTGTGCCTATATATATATGTTTACATAATTATCCTGGCGTACTTAAGCCTATAAGGTCTATGTGGTTACTGAAAGATCCAGTCCGTGCCGGCTCCCTCATGCTGGCACTGATATTTGCAGTGTCAATTGGAGTGGAGAGTTAATCACATTGAAAATTAACATCACCAAAGAAAACCCTTAGGATGGTTTTTCAGCTAGATCGCCTTTTTAACAGACGGGAGGAAATAGCAGAAATGTACCTGTCAGATGTAGGTGAATCTAGATGACTTAAACTGATTGTAAAACTGTGTTTTATATGAGCTAATTTTCCTGTGGCATCTTAAAACAGATAAAGGTAGAAGCTGTACCATGTATGTATGATGAAGAGCCTTTCCTTGTTTCTTACAACTGTTAATGCTGACGAGCAGCCCAGAGTTCACCTTAGCCGTTTCAGCAAAAGAAGGAAAGAGGGGGAGACCACTTGCAGGCAATCTGTTCTGGCAAAAATTTGTCACTGCTGCAGAAACTGCTCACAAAACTCACCCATTTCCCAAGAAGACTATTTCACCTTTCTTTCCAAGGTTAGAATTAAGTTGAGATGTTGTTACTGGCTCAGCAAAGTCTTAAGAAGAGGCCAGCATTGCCAGTGGTGCAGAACATATTAATTATATAGTACTTTGTGGCGTGGACCACTGCCTGTCAGAGATCGGTAACAAATTCACTATGCGCACTTCAATTAGGAGACCATGCTCTCTGGAGTGGAGTTTTGTTCTTCTGTTATGTTATTTTTCACCATAGCAGTCCAGAGATGGTGCTTCATTGTATATGTTTTTTTCCATCTCTGAAAAAAGTAAAAGAGTTAAGCAAATAAAACACTTAGGATCTAAAATGATATTCGTATAGGTAAAGGTAACAGTTGTTTGTTTTTTGTCTGTACAGACACTGAAAACAAGTGAATCCAATTTGAAGGTTCGCTTGTCAATTAAAGATCAGATAACTTACAGTTTTATAATGTTGGCACAAAAAATGGAAATCACAGAATCACGAAATGGTTGAGGTTGGAAGGGACCTCTGGAGATCATCTAGTCCAACTCCCCTGCTCAAGCAGGGTCACCTAGAGCACGCTGCCTAGGATTGTGCCCAGACGTCTTTTGAATATCTCCAGGGAAGGAGACTCCACCAGCTCTCGGGGCAACCTGTTCCAGCGATCAGTCGCCCTCACAGGAAAGAAGTTTTTCCTCATGTTCAGATGGAACTGCCTGTGGTTCAGTTTCTGCCTGTTGTCTTATAGTATTAATTTTTTGCGTATGTCCTGTGTAAAGTAGTTTAAGTTCAGATGAGCATAGCTGCATAAGACTATTTAATAGTACAGTTAGAAATGGATGGAGAGAGAACAAAATCTGCAGTATCAGAGGTTAATAGTTCTTCTTTCTGTTTGTGACTTGAAAATCATCACTGACTGTTCAACCTTCGTTTCTATTGATGAAGGGCTTTGAAAAGTAAGTGACGTGCCCTCAGTATCAGTGAGTGACAGTTTGCATTAAAGTAGTAGTTTTAATGTATCATTCATTGATTTCTCTGAGACTGAACGTTGACTATGGCAAACAGAAATATGTTTTAAAATGCCACAGATATAAATGTGCTTGTTTTTCTCATGCCTCTTGCACCTTCTCAAACGTCAAGATCTTATGCCATTATCTTTTGTAGGGAGAGTCTTGCAGTTCTGCCATTTGGATGCCATGGTAACTACATGCTTCTCAGTTTTAGCTCTTCTGTTCAGGAGTTGGATCTCTGCTGTATGCAGTGCCATCTTGGATTAGCAAATGGGAATAAAAGAAATTGAGATAATATGCACATAGTTATGACAGACTAAAAATTGTTTTAAATATAATGCTTGATTAGTACTTCTGAGTTAATGCATGTGAGCTGTCCTACATCTGTCTTGCATGTTTCTCAGGAGACTTTGGAATTGTGGTCTGTTTTTAGAAATTGTGGAATTCCAGAAGTGTGTCCACCAAAGTCTGTGCTCAGGGATATTTCCCATTCTCAGAATGGAATGTTCCCATATAATGTAAGCCTGAGTGTTATATTGCTTAAGGCCATTTGTACAGGTCTGGAGTGTATAGGCTTCCTTTTTTTTCTGGACTTCTTTCCCAGCTGACCCAGCTGGGCAATTTAGGAAGATGACTGTGTTGTCCACATGCAAATCCGGGAGACTGGCTTTCAGAATATTAAGGCATGTTGCTTCTTTTTAGCTCTGTTCCAGTTATTTTGGTTGTGTTACTGATCTGAATTATCCTTTTAATGTGTTGCTATTTGCATAGTGCAAAGAACAACGTTATAGCTACCTGAGACATTTGTAATAGTTTACCCTTTTTTGATGGTAATAAGTCTTCCCTGGGCTTTTGCTTTAGTTGAAACTCCAGATTACCCTAATGAATAAGTAATTTGATCTCTAAGGTAAGAAGGCTGTTACCTTCCGAAATCTGAATGAAACGAAGGACATAGGTTTGTTGCTAACAATGTGCAGTAATTTAGTTCTTGAGGGCTTTGATTTGAGCGTAAAAATGAATACATCAGACCACAAGTACATGTATTATTGTGAAATGTGAGAGACTGGGGAGATTGTGCAGTGGCTTAATGCACTGATCTTTCATCTGTAGAGACATGATTTTCCGTAGGGACCCAAACAGAAGCAAGTTTGCTGCTCTTCTGTTCCTTCAGGTACTTCTGCAGTTCACAAAAGCAAATATGCAATTTTACAGAATTTCGCATGCTGAGGAACATCTGTTTCAAGGCAGAGTTTCAGTAGCACATCGAGGTTGACCCACATAGGCAGAAGAGTTGGAAAAGCTTGACTGACTCTATCTGTGCATCAGGCTTTCTTCAGACTTCTGCTGTTAATCCATCGTATTTCTGAGCATCCAATTCATGCAACATAAAAATTACATAAATCTACCAGTTTCTTGAGCTCTTTTAGTGTGAATTATCAATCCCTTCTTCCCACAAAAATGTGGTGTCTTTGCTAAGTGCTGGAGGGATGAGCCTTCAGTTTTTGAAGAAATCAAGCGTTTTTATCAAAAGACTGCTGTGAAAAGAACAGCATTCCCCTTCTAACGGTGGTCCTTAACTCTTGAGTCTTTCTTGTATTTTAAGAATATGTTTAAAAGTGCATATATTATCCCATTGATGTTGCTCACAGCTGAGAGAAAGATCTATGTACCATTTCATAACACTGACTTTTATTGAATTTCTGATTACATTATCTAAATTGATCCCCAAAAAACTTCTAATGCACTCTTCCCACAGAAATTGAAACAGAAGAATCAACAGCTGAAGCAGATCATGGATCAGTTACGGAATCTCATTTGGGATATAAATGCCATGTTGGCAATGCGGAACTGAGCAAGGAAACAACTTAAAATCAAACTTCATAATTAGAAGAGCTGCTGATTTTTTTTTTTTTCAGATATACTTAATTTCCTTCTAAGAAGTACCGTGTTTTCCCACAACCATGTCACAGCAATATTTGAAAAGTTTTTGATATTAAAGTGTTTTTTCTCTGATAATTTAAATAGTATTGACTTTCTTTTTATAAAAGATTCATCCTACAGTTTGTGTCTGAGTGATTCAATTAGGCTGAATATAGCAAGTTTTGTAACTTACAGTAATAATTTGAATTGCTATATAAATTGAGTTTTTTATAAATGTAGTCTTTCTAGATTTTGTATAATACACTTAACACTTCAAAGAAAAAAAAAGTTTGCATGCTGTTCTGCAGTGTGGACTGCTTCTATATGTGGGAGAAGTCAATACAGAAAAGTTGCTCCAGGAAGCTGCAGGACAGAAATAAGTGATCAGAGATTACGATTCAATACAGGCCCGTTGTGGGAACCTATGGACTCCTATGCCATATTAGGTCATCTTATCCCATATCCTGTCACTATATACGTGTGGTATTAGATAGATTGGGGCAAAATACAAGAAGCCACGTAGATATGCCCCTATCCTCATTGATACAATTAAGTCCTTTTAAGTGAAGGCTTTAGAACTCATCAACCTTAACTTCTTCCACAACTGAGTTATCATTTTCTTGAGTATTACTTCAAGTTGGGCCTCATACTTCTGTACTATTATATAGGATTGGAATGCTTTATTCTCTTTTACCAGAGTGTACTGAGTAGTGCTTTTCATTGATCATTTTACTATGACTGCCAGTGCCAGAAAACTTCAGTGTATTTGAATAGTTTGTTATCTTGTGTTAGTCATGAAACTTACCTTTCTTTATTTTGTTTCTCTGGCTAATTTTTAACTTCCTTAGGTATTCCTCACAATTTTCGTTAGCCCTGAAAATATTCTAATAATGTTTATTATCCACAAATGCTGCTGTTAGACTGTGTGTCTCTCTATTCCAGATCAATTAATATTTAAAATAATGTCATTTCAGTACAAATCCTTAGGGCACTTGGCTGGTAATATTTGTAAAGTTGAAAACTGACCATCCTTATGTCTTGTTTCTTATGTATTACCTTTAATGCCCATCCTGTGCCCAATTAGATTCCTTAATAGTTTTGCATGAAAGGCTTGCTCAAACCTTTTGAAGAATCCAACTAAATGATATCTATAAGATATCTTTTATACACTGCAGTATTTTGATACTCACTGAATTCTGATGGATTCAAGTTGCATGTTTTTTACAGATGTCATACTGGTTTATTGTTCTTAAAGTTGTGTGGGTTTTTTTTTTTTTTTTTAATGATTTCAACACATTTGCCCACTCCTTGAGGTAAAAATCACTGGCACGTAATAGTAACACCTGCTTAACAGTATATGATTTCAGTTGGGGAAGATCAGGTCCAATTTTTCTCTTTTTTCTCTTTTTGAAGAGTTTAACAGATTAATGGATGCCCAACAGTCTTTACTCCCATTTTACAAATGGAAGAGTTGATAGCTCACTCAGCATTCAGTGGCAAAGCTAGCAGTAGAACTGCTGAGTTTCCGTTTAGGTTGACCGTTGCAGCAGATAACATTGGTCAAGGAGTAATGGTTCTTCAGCAGTGACAGGTGTTTCTATTATATAACCTATGTAAAGACAAAACAGATTAAAAGTTTGAATGAAGCTTTTGCAAAGGAGGTGATGGGTGCCCATAGAGATTTTTATTTAAGATGTAGGCACATCTTTATATTTGCAACATGTAGTGCAGCTTTCTACTCAGTGTATATATAAGCACACATCCCTCTTGGAATAAATATTTGAAGTGGATTTTGAAGTGACGCCAATGTTTTGAGTGTGAGTATAAAATTCTCAATACTTAGCGTTTGGTTGTAGTTTGGAACAATGGAAAGGACTACAGAAAATGGAGATTATACTAGACTTTGCTCCACTGTCTATATAATAGATCTGTGTGAGCACTAAATATCTTTAAAGTTTGTTGGCTTATTATTTTTGTTATTTATAAACAGAGTAAAAGTAACGTAAAATGTGAATAAGAGTGCAAGTATTGCAAGTAGATGTCAAGCTGATACAATATTCAGCTTACTCTGCATCTGCTGGCAGTGGCCAAGGTTTATACTATAATTTTTCATCTGGGAGAGAGGGAAAAAAAACCACTTTAAACCACTACGAGAACAGATAGCATGCTAGCTAAATTGCAAAGTGTGGAAATTGACAGAACTGTAAATTATCACAGTAAATACTGTCAAAACAGGAACTTTGCAAAGTGTTGGACCAAAACCATACACTTTGACTTACACAGATGAAAGTAAGAGTAGTGGACATAATTTACCTCCTGCCACGTCCATGAGTAAATACAGGTTTCAGTCAAGAAGATAGGAGTTTTAAAATGAGTAGCTGTTCCTTAACTGGAAGACGTTGCTGGGCATCAGCATGTGTTGAAAATTAATATTTTACTGCTAGTTAATGAAATGGCAACAAATACACCAGCAAAGCAATACCAGCACAGTTGCTTCAGTGTTTTGTTTCTGTATCATTGACTGTTTCAGTATTTCAGATTAGGCAAACGCTGGATAAACACACAAACAGTACTGGGAGCAGATACCAAACCTGGGATGGTTCCATTGCTGGAATATAAGAATATTTGATGGGTTTGGTGGAATTGTTAGGACTCTGATTTTACTGAGAGAGGAATTGATAGTGGAGCTGTGATGTTGAATATCTTGTGGCATGTTTATGGGAGCACCCCAACTTAATACATACCTCAATATGTAACCGTTAATCTACTACCTTCATAAACAATATTACAGATATTGAATGTTCAGTAAGCTAATTAAACTCATTGTGGCAATATAGAAGATACCTTGTACCTTTGCAAACTGCCTAGTAGGTTTTTTTTTTTTTAACATAAAAAGACGGCTGAACAGATTTATGACACGTTCAGAAAAGATGCGAAAAACTTCTTCCTTTGTCATCTCCCATAGAGGCAGCAAGGCCACATCCAGAGCGCTCTAATAAACCATGACTGGTTTTGCTGACCTATAGAAAAAACCCTGTCCTGATTGTAGTATTTCTTATGGATAGAGAAATTGGAATCTATACACAAGTGCTCCTTGAATTCATCCCTGTAAATAATGGATATAGGTGGAGCAGGACAAGGATTCTGGTCTCATAGGAAGCAAGACTTCATCGATATGCAAGGTGACTGCACAAGCCAAACCGATTCTACAGCTGAAGGACGATTGACAACTGCTGTGGAAAACGGTAAGCTCCAAATGTAGATCTAAAGTTAAGAAAAACTGTTTTGGCCAAGGGGAAAAAAAGAAGTGACAACCAAGGACATTGCGAGTCAACTGAGGTTTACAGAGGATAATTAGTTTAATTACTTCATGCTAACAAAGGAAATGGGGAATAATAAAGGAATTTATAAATAAACCAGTGCACAAAGAAGCATTTGAGGAAGAAACTGAGAAGTGTGTTCACTCGCCTTATTTAATAGTAATGAAGCCTGGTATGGTAGAGCATCTGCGTCTTTAAAAGCAAAGGGGTTTTTGCTGTTGGAAGGTTATTCTATTTTTATATATAAAAATAGCAAACTGATACCATTGAATGATGTGTATTGCAGGTTATTAATGAAAGTGGCACAAAATTGTGTACCAATGACAATTTTTATTGAAACAGATGTAATAGGTAACTGGAATGTAAGAGATAAATAAATGTAGCGTGTTGAAACTTTCATCTTGTGAAGTCTAACTTCTGTGTAAGGATTTTTCTTACATTGCATAAGGGACACGTTCTGGCATCTGTTACAACACTGAAAAGCAATAGCAGTACTAAACAACAATAACAATGCTAAAAGCATTAAGAGTATGGATGTGAATGTAGTCAGAAGCAGAATACGTGTTTGATTGCGTTTGTCACTGGACGAGGTAGGTCCAGTAAAGGACAATGTTCATCTACTTCAAATATGTCTGAGACGCATTTTCTTTTGTACACTTACCTCTAGGATCATCTCAACTCATTGTATGCCTTTGAGTTCAACTTAGAAGTCCCCCCTAATTGATTGAAGTTCTGTTTCTACACATACCCCCAGCAGCTGATAATATCTGATCATCGCTGCTCAGGCCATATAAATTCTGCTTTTTGCCCAAATCCTGTGTGGGGCCTCATGCGCTCTCTTTGGAGACACTTTGGAGTCTGCCCATCGTGCTCTTACGTTCCCCTTCTCGGATGACTGCTGCTAACTACAAGCCTGTAGAGTCATGGTCTGAAATGGGATTCAAAATGCGTGGCTGGAGGGAATGTATTACATACAGATTTATGATAAAATGCTTCCCTGGATCTGCATATGCTTTCTTGTGAAATCTTACTTGAAAAATAAATTCAGATTCACCTAAAGAGGAAGAAAGTTGTGTGAGTTGAAAGTTGTCTGAGTAGCAGTGACTAGCGATGCAGTTGTTTTTATAATCATAGGGAGGTCTTAGCTGGTATTTACGGTCATGGAGAACGGGGAAGCTCATGAAAACAGCCTGTTACAAGAATACACTGTTGAAGTGGGAAGACTTTCAAACAGTGAGGGGAAAACAGAGAAACAGAACAGCAGCAATCAGAACTTAATATGAACAGAAATCAGCCCTACAATATAGTCACGGAAAGAGGATTTGGGAAAAAACATTTAAAATCTTTTTTAGAGAGAGAGTTGGGATGCAGTGTGGGGAAAAAAGCTATTACGGTTTGCAAAGCAGGCAGTATACCTGAGAGAGAGTTCCTGCTGTGAAACCTTGCAGTAATTCTCCATGAAATATTGCATTAGTTTGGGAATCTTCATGTTACTAATGCAATAAAAGAGAAGATACCAATGTACTGCTGTATGATTAAGCATTAGAATAACTCAGGAAAGCAAAGATGCAGCTCAGATCTAGAAATAGTTGGGTAAACGCAAAAGGGAGATAATTAATTAGAATGATTTGGGGTGGCTAGAGCACAAAATAATGAAAGAAGGTAAGTGAGCTTCATTTATTTGACTGAACACCAACGGAGAGGGCGAAACCTTGTAATGCCAAGGTATGAAATATTAATTTCTCTAGGAGTTTAGAAGATGTGTCGTGGTTTACTTAGAAATTTTAGAACTAAACAGCATAAAAATGCATTGGGAAAAGGCAAAAAAGTCCATCTTGCATTGGTAGAGCAAAAGATGGACTAAACTGACCTTACTGGTTTTTCCACTTTTAGATTTTACAGTCATAAAGCATCTTTTTATCAGAAGACTATTTGTCAGATGATGGGCTCCTAAGAGCACCTGGGCTAGACACTACCTGCCAGCATTAAACAGGCTTTCACAGCTTCTTTATGATGATTTGTTGCTGAAATGCCTCTTCAGATAAGGTGCTCTCCTGGAATTTCCATTAAATAGGAGGGTGAGCAGAAAAGGAAATGAAACAATACTTTGTTTCTCCCCTGCTCCTCACCCCACATTCCCAGCCCCCCACCCTTAGTTTTGGTTCAGGTCCCAGTGAAGAACCGCTCTGCGAGCTTGCTACAAAGTTGAAGTAGTAGCTACTATGTGATCACTGTCAGTTGACTCAACAGAACTTAAGAAACCATTTACTTGTATGAAATATGAGGCTATTTATCCACCCCCCCCCCCAATTAATATTAAAAGCGACTGTAGTACTTGCTTGCCTTGCTGTGGGAAGGCTTGTCACAGGCTGCACTGAGAGAGCTCGTTTGTTCCAACTCAGAGATAGAGGGGTGAGCTAAGTGTATGTAAAACGTGTGATCAGATCCTGCGTCAAATATAAAGTAGCCATTGTCATATAAATTGTTATGTAAACCACATGCTACTTTTATAGCATTTGCATATGTTACATATATTTTTGTTCAATGTGGGAGGTTGTAATTACTCTCTAGGAAACAAGAACTTTTTTTTTTTTTTTAGGTTTTGAATAGTCTGTTTGAGCAACCACATCTAAAATGCCCTCCAGCAGTCACAGAAAACAGAAGTAAGGGATGAAAATAGAATATACGGATTGCACTTTCCTCACAGAGAAGAAAATGGCTTTTTTCCTTGTGTTTAATAACTGTTGCCACAGTCCCAGATTCTCATCATGATCAGCTTAGATTTTATAAAAACTAAGAGCCCCGCTGTACCATTTTGAAAGCAATAAGCAGATTCAAGGTAGTTAAGCAAAATTCAATTAGATTTATTTATTTTATAGCTCCTTGAAGCTGCAGAAACTACTATAATTTAAATTAGCTTTACCAAGCCAGAGTGGAGATGGAATAAATTCACACTAAGAGTGTCTGGTTTTTAGATTTGAGCCTTTGAACTAGATTCAAACAATTCAGTTAGTTAGCTTTCCAGCTGAACCAAAAAGAAAGCGCAGACAGTAAATCCTTCAGTTGTGCAAACTGGCATCACAGACACGAGTAAGGAAAACAGGTGGAAACTTCCGCCTACTGATGCTCTGAAATACATTTCGGAGCAGACTGTGGGATGTACTACAGTTTTGTTACATGTTAGTACAGTGCCTACAGAAAAAGGGTTATAATCACAACAGAGCCCAACGTGGTGGCATAACCTAATGCTGCACTGCCTACATTCTGGTTTGCAGCACAAGTATTTAATTCTTGAAGTTGATTTGTTCCATGTGTGTAAAATTAAAGAGGCTCCCTGTATTATGCTCTGGATTTTTTTTTTTTTTTAAGGCTATTCACTAACATATGGTAAAGCAAAGTCTCTGTTGATCAGCTCTGTACTGGTATGCCATAAAGTTGTCTATTTGTATAGGTGGAGGTTTGCAGAACTAATGGATGTCTTTGTCCCAGGGAATAGGGTAAGTAAACAGGAGGAAATAATGACAGGAGTGAAGAGAGAGCCTTCACAGGGCTGAAGATATGCATAGGTGCAATGAAGAAAAGCTTTGCTTTCAACTTTTGTTTCACGTATTTTTGTTTGTCAGGTTTTTAGATAAACATGTAAAAAACTGTCAGCTTTCAGTGCATGCAGATTTCTATTTCTAGATTCAAGACTATTTTTTATTAGAACTTTGGGTTCAGTATTGTAAGGCAGGAACTATCTGCACTGTTCAGATCAGAATGTAGAGTGCAACTGCCCAAGAGAATAGTGATGCATCATCTCTAGCGTTTTTGTTGGGGTCGTATTTTAACAGCATAAGCCTTCCCACTCCGTTTCAAGCAGAATTTACACCTGGTCTCTCTCCTAAGAGGAGAGAAAATAGAGGCAACAAAGATGTTCCCAGAGGAGTGACTAATCTTCAGCCATCAGGAGTGTTCAAAGATAGCCACTTTTACTAATCATTAAATGATTTTTTTTTTCTTGTTTTAAAAACAGCTAACTGCAAAGCAGTAAATTCCATTTCCCAAGTGTTTTACAATGCACATCATTATCTGCTTAGTTTCTCATAGTCATTGCCAGGTAGAAATTAGGTCTAGCAATGTATGTATGGTCAGTAAGATGCTGTCAGCAGTACACATTTCAATTTTAAATTTAAAATGGAGTCTATCTGCCTATATCAGCTATTAACTTTACTGTCATTGTCACAAAGTCATCAATCTCAATCTGCCCCCAAACACATTTTCTGTATAAAGTCAGACCATCTTCCTTAGTTCCTCTACATGCAGATTTTAAATCATGTTGTAAACCTTGTACTGCACCAAAGGTTTAAGGCTGTAAGACTTGGCAGATGACTTTTTTTTTTTTTTAATATACATTCAGTATCTAGTACCGGATGACAGACTGCAGCTATTCTCTGGACTGGATCGTGACACAAATGGGAAAACAGAAAAGAAACCCTATAAGGTCATATAAAGTGGGTGATAGTCTGGTTCCACTGAAGCTAATAGCAAACTCTGTAGAACTTAGTATTAATTTCCAAGTAATTACTATAAAGATTGTTTCAAAGAGACAAAGGAATACACAAAGTGGTCTTTGCAAGCTGGATCTTGTATATTTTAAGATACAATCTCTGCTTATGTAGCATCACACAGCATCTGAGAGCATCAGAGATGTTCCGGTTATTTGCCTTCTAATTTAATGTGGTGGAGCTTGTTACCAGGACATTTTAAGCAGAGAGTATTAAACTCTGGATTTTTCCTCTTAAAGGTCTAACAGTGCCTAAGATCATTGACCTTTAAAGGCCATAATTTCGTCAAACTTTCCAGAAGGGCACAGCTCAGAGAGCGTATATGTGATTTATAAAGGGTGGCTGTGATATGAAGAGTTCCTTGTATAGAAAGCATGTTCTGATCTTCAATTTACTCTATAAACATGAACTCCTTCAAGCGAAAGTCTTTAGTAATAGCTACAGAGAAGTTTCTGTCCCTTTGTTCTATGACAGAAAGTTGTTTCATAAACTTACATTGCACTGGAAAAAATGTAAAGGGACCAATTTGTTAAATGTTTTAACTGTGATGTTGTGTTGCATCTGTACATAACACAGAAAGTAGTAAAATACGGCTAATTCTGGTTATTTGCATGTGCAATTACTTACTTTGCAAATGCAATTGCAGTTCTGCATTTGTTTAGTATAACTGAATGCCAAGATACTCAAAATGTTAGGCACTTGGAAGCTAAGTTCTCAAAGAGCTGTATTACCATTTTGAGTGCTGACTCTAACAACTAATATGACACTAATACTTGTTACAAATCCCATGTTCAAATCCCCTATCATCCTATAGATGTCTATATTACTGCAGTGAAGTGCCCAGGTTTTGCCTACAGGCAGTCAAAGACTTGCTAAGGCTTAATGTTGCTGAACTGCTGTGATTACGTCTAAGTGTTGGCAGAACTCCCATACTGATTGTTTCTTTACCTGTCATTCTTGGGGCCTTGATCTAGTAGGCATTTTTTAAGTCTAGTACAAGAAACAGCACAAGAGGATGCAACAGTCATGCCATTAGTGATTAAAGCATTTCCATGAAAGACCTGAACTCAGGTCTTTCACCTTCAATAGCAACATCAGGCTCAGCTTGATGCAGGAGGGCTGCAGCAGCATAAGACGTACCTGGAAGGAGCCCACTTTGTGTCCAGAAGATGCTATCTCATATGAAAGCCTTTCTAGCATCCACAGAAGCTACACTGAAGAGAGAAAGCAAACAAAAACTAAAAATGACACAGAGAATGTGCATAGTTTATACTTGTTGGAAGATGCAACTTCTGAACGCAAACCAAATAGTTGCATCCAGAAAAGGGAAGAGACAAAACAGTATGCAATGAGAACCAAGCAAGTATTCCCCTTGGGAACAGCCACAAAGGCCAAATTGTAGAGCTAGAGGCAGTACAGTGTAAAGAGGCCCACTGAAGCAAGGTGCACTGAGTATTTGTGCCTTCAAATTATGTGTCCAGCTACAGTGAACTGCTTCAGTAGTAAAGGAGTAGTACATATGTTTTGGCCCTTAAGTCTACCTTTTGGTACAGTTTTTAGAGCACCCATTAACATTACGTTCGATACTGTTACACTGCTTCTATGAAGGGGCTAAATTTCTAGTTGAAGGCTCAAGCCTGAGATACAGTTGCAATATCTTCTTACCAGACCTTTGCAAAATTGCCAGAAAACGCTCCATTTGAGAAAATATACAACACACCCCTCTTTTATATGATCTCTCTTCACACACTTATACATGGTGTGTAAGAACCATAGTCCTATAACTCTTCTTCCCGCTACAAACACACCTCTATCACCAGCTGCGCGCATACAATCACAAACCTAAGCTCCCATGACTCACATGTTGTTTGTCAGGAAAACCATCCATTTCTGATGGTAGCAAGCACTCTTGGCTAAGCCACTAGATCTGCAAACTTTCTTGCTTGGCAGGGTTCCAATAGGCCGCCGAGATCCTCAGTCACCCCTTGGAAGGATGTGTCTGCAGTGGCATTTGTCTTCTAGGACTTCTCTAAATGTGGGAAGACGACACACAGGACCAGTTAGGAGAAGAGGCTTTATGACAGGACAACGTAAGCGTCCTGGGCTTAGCCTCAGTCAGCCAGTAAGAAACTATCATAATGAGTTAAGGGTTGTTCTCAGAAGAAGAATAGGAGGAGTTTTCAGGAAGCCCTAATCTTAACCCTTGATTTTTTTTTTTTTTTTTTACCTTGAAAGGGGCTCTGATTTGAAAAGTCTAATGCCATTCCATCTGTAAAATAACAAGGATAACAACACATAATTGCAGGACTCTTAATTTTATTGGTTGTTGATCACTTAAAGTATGGCTGGCACTATGTGAGACATAAAGAATGCTGCTGTCTCCAGAGGCTTTTAAACAATGAATTATAGATACAAGTCTAGATTTCACCAGGGGCCAGGATTTGATATCATTATATAGTTTTGGTACTGCTTGGCCTTGCCTGAAGAACAATGTCACATTGGTGCACGAAGGGCAGTAAGAACACCGATTTACAGAGAAAGGTGTATTTTGAAAAGAGATGTTTAGAAACGGATGCATTCCTTGCTGAATTGCATGAAAGAGGCATTTCAGTTATTGAGGAAGTTATGGAATATGGAGAGATGGTAAAGGTGTCACTGAGGTGTGATGTACTGGCTGAGTGAAATGGGAGTAGGAAATACTGCCATTGGTGCTATAGGTCAGAGCAGTGCTCTGAGGAGCCTTGAGGGGAAACACAGGTAGTTAAATTTAGTGTGGAAGGCCAAAGGAAAAGGATGGAAGAATTCAGAGGTGCTGTTGTTGAGGCGGATGATTTACTGCGGCGTTTGAAATAAGCTGCAAAGGAAAAAGATGAAAATGAAGAGGAGGCTGTAGTAGTCTTGCGGAGAAATGATCAGGGCATGACCATAATTTTTGTTGCATTGCTGGAACTGATGGGAGAAACCTTAGAGAACTTGCACGTGACAAAAATGATGTAATTTGCCAAATGCCTGGATGTTGTCTCAAGACTGGCAGGATAGGTCTCAAGAGGTTTAAGTAATATTTACAGCTCCTTGTAAGAAATTTCTAAGTATTGCTATGTGCAGAACTTTCTTCAGAAGTAGAAAGCAAAGTGAAAGATGATCACGATTCCCTTATTTCAGAAAGAAATTCAGCAAGAGTAACAATCTGTCCAAGTGACGCACATTCCGACCTATTGTCTCCCTGTGGATAGAAAGCTCTAGAAAGATTAATTCTTTGCTTCTTGAACCTCGAGAAGGTTCTTCCTGAATGATGTTTGAAACATAGCTCCATAAATCTTTATGGAGAGATAGAATATCTCTCTTGATTTCTCTATCTTGACTTGTTATAAAATTGACTTGAAAGTGTTTTCAAATTTTCATTAATCTCCCTTTAGAGTATGCCAGTTTATGAGAAAGAATAGAATTAGGTTTTTGGTTTTTTTAATGTGGGCAATTTGTGGTTAAAGTTACTCTGCCAAAACAGGGTACCAAATTCCTGATTTCAAAACCAAGCAAGTTTACTAGATAGCTTTAAAACTCACTGTGAAGGAAAGAAGAGGAATTTTCACCTAACTCGAGTAATCTTGTGCATGTTGCTAGTCTAGAAATAAGACTGTAGCTGGAGTAGCTTAGCAAGAAAAAATGAAGAATATTAATGCACTGAAATATCTATATGTGGATGCAAGGAGCACGGAAAATAAGCAATAGGTCCTATAGAAGATGCTAAACAATGAAGTTTATGAACTAGTGGACACAGCTGAGACAGGGTGGGCTGAATCTTGTTAATGCTTTCAGTATCAATGAAGAAGGGTATAGTCTGCATAGAAGAATCAAATGGAGGGATACGTGGAGGCCTCATACATCTGTGTTTGCTCACTGATGTGGTGCATGCAATTGGCTTTAAATGGTGCTCTTTTTTCCTGAAGAAGCTTAAAATTGATGAATCAGAAGAAATAACAAATGTAGTGGATCCAATGGGTCTTTGTTGTAAGCTCTTGGGAGTTTCTGAACTCCTGAACAAAACTAATATAAAAGTATTTGTGATAAAGACATTTCAAGCTAAATTAACTAACACTCACAATTCATTAGTAAAGCTACAAAATGCTGCATGCTCTGTTTGAATGTTCAATGTATTCTTAAGAAATTCCCTAATTGTGATAATTAGTCCTAGCCTTGGGATAGGCCACCCACTTCTCTTTCCCGCTTTGATGTCAGTTACTCAAGAGAAGAGTGAAAACACAAGCTGGACTAGAAAGGCAAACACTTATTGAGACCTTTGGCCCCAGTATCATAGCCCTGAATCACTGTTTTAGTCTGAACATCACAGACATACGAGAAAGAACTGTCCTATGAATTAAGAAACCATAACAAAGACATTCTAAATCAGCCTCTAGGCACAGGTAGTTGGGCCATTAATTGTCTGCATTTATTCTTTTTCCCACTCAGTGTTGATCACTGAAATCCTACATCCATTACCTGAACTCCAGTGGCCTGCTATGAGCACACAACCATCTGTGTTTGGGTGAAGGAGACCAAACTTTGAGTGGAGCTGCAAAGCTTATGGAAAAGGGTAGTCTTGTGGGCATACAAATGTGAAAACAGCATAGTAGGAGAGAGTGAGAGCCATGAGGTTAAAGCCTGGACTATTTCTGAAGCCACGTTAATGTACAGTGACAACTTCAACCTGGTTTGGTAGCCTGCTTCCCCACTCCTGGGGGTATCAGATATCTCAAAAGCCTGGGTGAGTTACAGAGTAAGTGTCTGAGTAAGGGTTTAGGTATCCAGAATGTCATCTTCTGCTAGGGATCTCAATCCACAGGTCCTTTTCCAGTTAGCTTCTCATGGACATATGTACACTACTAAGTAATTTCAGACCGTCCAGCAGCCCCCAGCCTGTGACTTTTCACACTACAAACATCCCAGAACATCCTGATTTTTTTCTTTTGGAACAAACAAAGTAGTTACCACTGTGAAACAAAACTTGAGTGACACTTTAAGGATAGTTCATTGAAAGGCGTATTTTCTGCAGGTAACATGGACCAGAATGCCCCAAGTTTGGATCCAGCCACTTCCCATTATTTAGCACTTTCCCAGAAAGCCTTGAATTTTCCCCATTCCTCCTCAAGACACAGACCATGAAGTGCTAAAAAGTACCAAAACACCACTGTAGAAGGCTATCTCACAGTATTTCAGACACTTTGAGAAAGGTGAAAAAAAAATATTGTATGTTTGGTCACCCACAGAAAGCCCAGTGGAGACTGAAACCACACACTAGGAAGCATGGAACTGCCAGTTGTCTCCAGAGGACTAGTCCTGAGCTGTCGCATTGTAAACTACTCCACACCACTGGGCAGGTCACTTGTTCCCTGTTGCAAGTGCCTTTAGGCAGCACAGCCTAAGCCTTGTTTTTGAAAGTACTGGGGAAGGACAGACATCTGTTGTGAATAGCTACAAGTCAGACAGGTTAGGCACATGTCTCTGAATAGGCTGGGACTTGGTGCCAGTCTGAATCAGGTAGTGGTGTAATTTGAAAGATTATCCTCTGACATGTACTCTAATCAGTAGGCTAACCAGCTGATCTCCTTAGGTGCTTGAGATTTTGGTTCCATGTCTGGAAAAAGAGGATATGAAACCATCAGATTCTGTGACAGCTGGAGAGCACCCTAAAACACATGGGGAAAGGTTTCTGGGCTTGTAGGAACAAGCAGAAGGAGCCTCACAGGCTACTTCAGCCAGAGGTAAGCTATATCAAAGGCAGGCACAGACAGCCTCTATCCCACAGGAGTTATTACCTTCCTGGAGTCAGCACAGAATAACACTGCTTGCAGGCTGCAGAACTCTTTATATCCCACAAGTTACCGCAGTCCCTTTCCACCACTTTTTGTAGCACCCCCACGTAATCGAAAGCTGACTGGATGAAAATGTGTGTGCACCTGGTACATCAGACTCTTTAGTCTTCGGCAGCAGACACATATCCTGATTTCAGCTGTGACTGGGCTCCTTGTGGCCCATATGCAGCTGTGTTTTACTGCCTTCCCACTACCACTGAAAGTTAATGCCCCTTTTCCTCTATCAGCAGAGCTGCACCTGTTGAGCCTGGTTCACAAAACTCATTTAGATTAACTTAAATACTTTGAGCACTAGCTACTTTCTTGCCTGAATCAGTCAGAAGACAGGAAATGTATGTTTGACTAAGCTACCCCTAATCCCTTAATGGGAAGCTTTTATCTAGCAGAACTGGAGAGTGAAATACACAGGATGACGGCTTGTTAGCAGAAAATATTGCGCTGTTGTGATTTCTTTGGCAATTCCACAGCAGACTGCAACCCTTTACAGATATGCATGTGTCAAAGCAAGCCGTGCTGCTTTGCTGAACGGAGCCTGCTGCAAATAGAGCGAAATAAGGGAAGGAAATAAGAGCTCGATCTAGGATGAGATATTGCAATCTGCAACTGCCCCACATGTAGTAGTAAATCACTGTTTTTAGATATAAAAGCAGCATAGGATTGTAAGTGCTAAATATGTCACTCACAGGTAGAGATCGCCTAGTGTCCTGCAATTCTTATTTGCATGAAATCAAAAATAGTAGGAGGAAATCTGCCCACAGCAGACTTTCAATTTGCGTCAGTCTGCCAAACTCTTCAGCAAAAGAAAGCCACTGTGTGAACACTTAGTCATCTCCTTCATTTAACATCCAGTGGGTGTAATGTTTGGCAGCCTAGCCCTCCGAAGAGACAGCCCTAGCATCTCATTTTAGCACATTGTCCCATTATATTGTGTGTTGTAGTATCCCAGTGTAAGGAAAGAAATGAAAAATATGTAACTGTATGTACACAAGGGGCACACAGTCAAAGCCGGCTTATTTGGGGCAACGTTGCTATGTACCTGTGATGAAAAACCACAAGGTGACACGAAGAGCAGGTCAGGCAAAGAGAGAGCTGAGACTACCTTGGCTGACTGGCGGGTCGGAGACAAGTACCTCCGTCAGCCGAGGAGCCTGCTTTCAAACCTGCTCCTAGAACAAACGTACTCCCAACAAAGACAGGTCATCCACTTAGCTAGATCAGAAACAAAAAATAGAAGTGACATCACTCTCTTCCTCATTCAGTACTCCTTTGAAAGTTGCCCTCCAATTCCCTGTGTTCTCAGTTTCCGCTTGTTTAGGAGCTCTGTGCCTTTTTCTCTTCTCAGTAGAGCTCAGAGAGTCAGCACTCCCATGGCAAGGAGCAGGCTTAGGCGCACATGGAGCAGGTGACTGGACCTCCCGGGCTCTGCTCCTGGACCCTCCCCTGGGACGTTAACTGGGCCACGTCAGAGCTCAGAAACTGTGGACTAAGAGCGCCTGGAGGTGGCACGGTGCCAGAGTTGGGGAGCTCTGAGAACGTCCTCAGGGTGGATTTTGGTGTCTCTTTAGATACCAGAATCTATCCAAATCAGACCCTATATGCAATCAAAGAGAGATTTTCAAAGATATCTAGGTGGATACATGATGCCAAGTAAGAGCTGGGAATCTGAAACTAATGTGAGGTGTTTGCTAAGTCTTTAGCAGCCCTTTCTAACAACTCCTGTGACTTTGCATTTGTACCTGCAAGTGCTTTTCATTCCTTAGGTGCTTGAAATACATGAAATCTAACATCTAAGGCCGAGATCCTTCAGGGCACCAAACTTTCTAAGATTTTCAAATGCTAGGCGATTAAGAGCTAGACTAATGCAACTACCAGTAAGGTACCACAAAGCCTAGTTTTTAGACCTCCCCTGTGCAGAACCCAAAATAAGAGTGGGTATGTAGAGATTACAGTCATCCTAGTAAATTAAACATACCCAGAAGCGTTTCTGTAATAGGGGACAGCTGGCATTGAATGACCTACATTAAACTCTCTCAGCTTCCGGGGGTGGGTGGCCACATGCAGACTGCCTCCCAAGAGTGGCCCTGGCCTGCCCCTACTCCCAGACTGTGCCTGAATGCTGTTAGGCCAACTGAGAGTTGGCACAAGCCAAAAAAAAGTTTCCAGGAACTGTTCTGACAATTTAACATCATCCATGATGGAATTGCAGTTTCCCTGTGGGCTGCCCGGTACCCTTCTGATATAGTTGACTGATATAGACACAGTCATGGACTATCTACACAGCGTGTGCAGAGAGCTGGGCACCACTGAGGAAGAAGTCAGAACAGGACATGGATGAACAGCAGTAGGAGAAGTCGTCTGTTATTCCCCCTTGCTAAGTGCCCTAACCATTAGACTGCAGCACTACATACTTCCTTGTGCACCCTTTTCTTTGCCCCATGAACTTTGAATTGCACGTGGCACTGCTTTCTCGCTATTTCTCTTAATCTTGGGCAACTCCCTGCTTAGCTGGTCAGCCACTGTCTTTCTTAGACATTTATCTACCTCCATACAATTTACAGGGAACCTGGACAGCACTGATTGTGAGGCAGAAAATTCTGCAAGAGCTTAGCTGTTGCTGTGCTCAGCTCAGCCACAGAGAAATTTCTCAAAAGGTCTTGTGTTTTGTTCCCTTTAGGAAAAGGAATTAGATACTTTAAAAATGTTATCCCTAGAAAAACTAGACTGAGCTAACGTGGTGGCTTTCAAACCGTGTAACAGACTGTGATGACATGAACATCCCTGAAACTCCATGAATGCTGAGGGCAAGAAGATGGATATTTTTATTTACAGCTAGCCTGTGACCCGATCCTGTAAAAGTATGCTCCCGTTAATAGCCCTGATGCCAGTGGGATTCCTCTTGTTACTCCTGTAAGGAGTGAGCCCACTGGCAGAACAAACATTGGCAGGATCGGGTAGCAGATGAGTCATCTTTTCCAAACACAAAAAGCCAATAAGCCCATAAATAAATACGTTAGTTAAATTAACTATCACACACAAACTTTGTATATATTTACAACAACGATGGGATAGCCACTGCCACATACTAAAATTCTGTCTGGATCTCTGGCCTAACACAAGTGTCTCCAGTTAATGCCGTCTCAATCCACAGCAATTCGTCGGCCGTGTCTGTCCCATGGCAAGGGGAACGCTCTTCCTAATGTGAACCATGTGTTCTCCGGCTGTATATAAGTGGATAAACTAATGGAGCCTAGTGAGACAAACATCTGTTGGGTTAACTTCCACTCTCCTCTGTTTCTGGTCCAACCTGTTTAAAGTCCATGGGTTTGTGCTAAGTAAATTAGAAGAAAATCGTGTTCACGGTGTCCCTGGTGTAAAGACAACACTACAATATTCCCTTACAGGCCTCTGAAATAGTTTTAAAGAGTCAGTATAAAATCATAACCATTAAATTAGTAAAATAACATCTAAGCTAATAACACTTACCTGAAGGTTTAAAACCTTGTTTGTATTTTTTAGACAAAAATTAAGTAGGTGAACTTCTCTGGAGTAAACTGATCCTAACAGCACAAAGATTAAGCAAAACAGGGTGGGATGCCTTGTGATGAAGATTTTTCTTTGTAATATTCTTCTTTTTTTTTTTTTCTGACAACTTTCAAAGGACAAAATAATAAACCTTTGATGGGATTATTCCATGATCAAATAGATCACACCTATGGGAAATTTTTATCAGTGTTCAATCTATGTTTCTCTTATTAAATGTTATCCAGCCGCCCTTTGCTAGCTTCATCATTGGCATCCTTTATGGTAACGAAGAGATTACTTCAACAGTTTCTTTAAAGGTCTGATTAAGCACCCGCTAAATCAGTGAGAGTCTTTCCAGTTTCTGTAACATGGGCATTGGACTGAGTATCTTGGGCCTGTCCTCTAGAAAAATTAGAAAGACCTGTTGTCATCACGTGACCTGTGGTCTTGTCCTATAGCAGGAAGCTAGTATATTTATTTCTAAGGACTTCTGATTTAGGGTCAGTCTGAGCAATAGCTAGGGACTACTTTCCAGATAGGCTGAGGAAGTCAACACATATAGCATGCTCGTTGTCTGTGAAAGTCAGACACGCGTGTAGATATACACAGACAGTGTTCAGCGCTGGAGAAAATAGAGCCGTTTAGGGAGTTTTGATGAACATTCCATCACTGTGTATAGATACTGTTCCTTTCAAAATAAAAAGTTGTGGTTTTTGTATGGACTTTTTATAGCTTGAGGTGTCAGCTTCGATCCTTAACGAAGCAATTTTTTGTATCTTTTTCCCTTAGCACTGGATTGTCCACAAGATGCATTTTTTTCCTCATTCTGTCTTAGAGGAAAACTGTGCAGCAGAAACTAACAATGAGATGAGATTCCTTTAGCTTTAGCCTTACTTTGATAACATTGTGAATGAATTAGTGGACCAGTTTTGGCTATACTGTTACCCGTTAGACCCATTTTAGCTGTGATATTGATACTATCATCTCCAGTATCTCCTTCAAAGCTCTTTATGGGCTGAGTTCTACATGGAGCGATGGTGAGCCGTCCCACTGAAATCAGTACTAGTCTAGCACACAGGCAATCTCACAGCATGGAAATGATATTTCCAAAAGTCTGCAGTGTCTATATCTTTTCTTTGGGCGTGGGGCCCACACTCCGCCTTCTGAGCTGCAAAACACTCCAGTTGTAGCAGTGGTTGTGTGGAACATATTTACAAAACAGATTCTCAGCTGCTGCAGACCTAACAGCTCCATGATTTCTCTTTCCACCCGATAAAATCATGGCTTATTTCTTTGTTTGTTTGTTTCATTTAAGATTTGAATGATGCTGATGATCCTCAGAAGACATATTTCCTTCAGCACGGTCAATTATACATTCTATCAAGGTTTTGGTAGTAAAGTGGGCTAAGTCATGATGCTGGAACTGTTAGTCTTAAATTAATTATTTGATGAAATTGTGACTCAGGCCAGAACAATGGGAGGATGATGACGACCTTCGGTAGACTCCCATGCTGAGCCCCAGATTGTCTGTCCCTCAGTTCTCTTACCTACGTCTCTAAAGAGCTGACAAAATAGTGAATGTTTTTAAGTGCTTAGGATCTTGGAATAAAACTCGACTAATGGAACCCAGCTCTTGGGATATACTGGGGTACTCACAGCTCTGATTTTCCTGACCGTTTGACAGGACAAAATACATCAGAAAGAAGTAAATGTAAAATATTACTGTTCTTATTTTGTAGAGCCACTTGATATCCATACAGGGTTCCTTTCCATGTGGATCTCATTTCAGTAGTCGAAGGACACAGCATGCAAGGCAGCAGAGAATCAGATCGTGTCATTTTAATATGGAGTTTTAGCTGTATTTCATTTCAGTAATATTTCACAAGGGGCTTCTGTGACTGACAGGCACCATATAAATAAAATACATTATCATTTCAAAACCATAACCTCTCCTGGTCTCTTGTGCTGACTGCAGCATTTGCTACTATCATTCTTCCTCAGCCATAAACACAATGAATCAATGAAGTTGCTGGACACAGTGGTTTTAAAACTAGTCTATAATCTAAACATGTAAAAGAGGTATATAAAACACAGGGCAGAGCATATCTGTATCTGTATCTATGTACACCAGTTACCTTCTGTCACATATGCACACGGTAAAAAGTATCCATTTCTTCCTTCTCAGTCGAATAATTTTAACAAATTTAGAAGTAAATTACCACTAAAAATAAATCAGCTCACTCAGATACCCATATACTATGGACTGTGATATGCCCTGGTTGTCAGTAGGTGTCATGCAACACCACAGTTTTCAAACACCTGGCTTTCATAAAAACATCGCGCAAGGAGCATATTCACCTCCAAAGGTTTTGTCATCCTTTAAGGACAAAAATATTCCCATTTAAATGATGAACAAGTGCCATGTGAGCATCTACTAATGAGGAACTGCAACTAATTCCCATGTATATTTGGTTACATACGTGGTTATATTTGGAATGTGGTAGATAATACAACTATAAAGCAGTGCACTCTTGCTGGAGAGCCTAAACACAAAGGCAGCAAGCCTAATACTTGCTCACCTCTGTGTTAGCTTTTCTCTCCCAGCTTCTCCCTATGCCCCCAATAATCCAGTAAAAACTCTTTAGTTTCTGTCATAGCTGCAAATACAACTCGATAATGTCATCATACAGATCAGTCAGCTCAATCTTTCTCTAATCCAATCAATAAAATGACCATGCTGTGCTCTCAATTTCAATTTAAAACTGAGGATGATAGCTTGAAAGAAGTAAATCCCAGTTGGCTGCTGATGAGACCTTGGGTATCATTTTGGTCAGTTGCTGTTTCGCAGCTTGTTCATGTGCACGTTGAACCTACAAGTGCACCACTGAAGCTAAGCAAAGCAGGGAGTAAAGCAGTAGCTCCATTTTCCAGCTCTCAGGCTGATTGCAAGCTGATATCACACCCTCTGACTTGGTGTTGCTGCAACTGGGAGTGAGCAGAATCAGGCCCTGCATACCGTGAGGCTTTCTTTATATAGAGTTGTCATTTGTACTAAATAAGTTTTCTTTTACAGAAAGTACATCTACTTTTAGACATCTAAGGGTAGTTCACAGCAAAATAGACCAGTGGCTTAAAGCAGCGCACCCTCTGGCCCGTGGGGACAAACACAGCTGCACCACGAGGGCTTCTGCACCCTGTCTCTTCTACGGTGGCTTTCTGCTACGGCCAGAGGTGAGGGGAATGGACCTTCTGACCTTTACACTTGTAAAACCTTACAGCTGCCAATGTCCTCGCAGAGCACATTGGACATGCAAGCCTTGCATTACATGAGTATCTGGACCCCCTTAGGGAGGAGAAAGGTAGTGTCACATGCGTAGCATGAAATGTGACAGTGACGGGACAGACAATAGCAGTTTGTTTATTTCTGCATATGACCCAAAGAGCTGCCCCAAAACTGGTAGTCATCCACTGCACTGAGAAGTTCAGACCGCCCTGAGGCAGAATATTAGAAGTGATGGTGAAGATAACCCAAGCTTCTCCATTCCAGCTCCCTCTAACTCCTGCTAACACTTTGAATGCCCACTGATCAGGCATACATTTTTCTAGTCGCTTCCGCAGTTGAAATTTCGTTTGATTTGTTGGCACAAAGCCATCATCAGTTTTTAATATGAAGAGAATGACTTTTTTTTTTCTCTAATATCTACAAAGAGGAAAATTGTTGCAACCCATTTTTTTAAAACAGCTTTAATGCCAAAACAGCTGGGGGAAGCAAGAATGAATTTGTCAGACAGATAGCCCTCATTGTACAGAAATATCTTTGAGTGTTCCGGTTAAAATTGGTTTTGATTTGCCAGAGCTAAGAGCTGTTGAGAATTGCACATGCAGTAAATGTTTTAACACTGCTAAAGCTGAACTGGGAACGGGCAGAAGTTCACTGCTGCTGCTGCTGCTGCTGCCATAACTGTTCTGGCCAAGTTCACTGAAGCAAGGGATTGTCTGAGGCCCCTGAGGGTAGTAAACCAAAGGGGCTAGGTGGAGGGATCCTGAACACTAAATAAAGTGAACTGGAGCCAAAACTCATTTTGTGCTCAGCATCCCTGAGGACTCCGTAGCAATGAAATTGAAGGAATTTTGAAGCATACGGGTGGACAAAAGCTAACTGGCTAAATTCTACCTACATCATTTAGACAGACTTATTGTCAGAGTCAAAGTCTCAGAGAGAAATTCAGCATGTCTAAATTTGATTTGCACTCATCAGAAAAGCCTACCCAAACCTCCACCTGGGGCTGAATCCAAGTCAGGTAACAAAATTCTGACTTTTACACCATCTTTGTACTGGGCTTTTGTGCTGGAAAGTGTATGTGTGTGTGTGTGTGTGTGTGTGTGTAGAAGGTGGAGACAGACACTCTGTGTGACCCTGCTTCCAGTTTCCTTCTAGAGCACCTATAACATTTCCCATACTTAGGTGTGTGACCATCTCTCAGATTCAAGTGGAAGGAGAGGTTTTTCTGTCACCTGACTGGCATGTCACGAGTTATAGGGACACTGAGGTCACAAAACAATGTCTCCCACATATACCCAAGTGGCCAGGTCCAAAGAGGAAGGTGCTTAGCTTCAAGGCAGTGCACTGCAAGTACCATCCTCCTGCCTCCTGGTCCCTATGGCTGTACTCACCAGCTCAGGATACCAGTGCCTGGCAGTAAAGTGACTTTCAGCAGACATAGCCCTGGCAGCGTCTTACCCTGTAGAGACCCAGTTAAATCTGAGAAGGGACATTCTCCTCACTTCTGCTGGATACGAACCTCTACCTGCAAAGAGAGAGAAGACGAGACAGATAAGATGCAAGAGTTTTGCCCTGTTGCCTCCTGATGGTATTCCATGGGAAAAGATGGGTCTTGCCTTCCTAGCTGCTTGTCAATGAACTTCACCAGCCTTGGGCAGACATGGTACTCAGCAGGACGAGAAGGAGATCCCCCCTTAGGTGTTCACAGCAGAACAATCTCAAGCACCACAGTAGGTTTTCAGGTGACAATTAAGGTGTCTAGATGTGCTAAGATGTTCAAGCAGAATATTTTAGGTATCTAAATTCCACCTAGAGAGATAAAAGTGACTAGGTCTCCATGGGGATCTGATCTATCAGACCTCTATGAAATCCAGCCCTAAGTCAGGGTGATTTTTTTTTTCTCTCCTGCACAAAGTCACACTCACTAGAGGAAATTGCATGCTGGCATCACCAATAAGGTAGCAAAGTACTCTGACAGCATATTGATTTTGACCAACATGAGATACTTCATGGAAAGAGAGAGATTTACTGTGTGATTGATAGATGGATAGGCAGGTAGATGTGTAATCAGTGAAAATTGAGTCTACTAGGAGCATCTTATTTATAGTAGTTTATTGTGAAAACACTGAGTACCACGGAGGACTGTTATTTTCTCTTTAAAAGCTCTTAAGACAGATTCCCAGTATCTTGCATAGTATTGTAGCTAGTAAAGTATTGTACTAAGTAACTTGGACTGATGTTTTGTTAACAGATATGTATTACTAGCAGTACAACTACTGATCTGTTATTTGAATTGACAAAACTTTGACTATCTACTCAGAACTTCTGTGGTAGCTATAAACTGTGCAATGACACTGTGCAATACCACCTTCCCCAAAGAGTATATAACCTGTTATTTATGTCATTGTTTCTGGATCCTGAGCATGGCCACAGCCTGTCCATCTATATCTGGCTGTATCCAGTGGTGAGGAGAAAGAGGAAGTGGAAGGTGGTAGTGTAAGGTTGATAAAAGAATGTAAATGTAAATTCAAACAGTTGAAATATATAGAAAGATAGATATATGTATAATGTGTGTATGTGTGTGTATCTGTCTGTCTTTTTGAAAGACAGAACTTGATTACTGCGATATATTCAAATCTATATCTGATAAATACACAATATCCAGACATATTACAAGGCAGCAGGAAGAAAAGGATGAATATGCACTTAGAGACATGCAGTTCTCTGGCAGGAGAAAATATATAAGTATAGCAAATACTTCAGAGCAGCAAAATTCATGGAGGCTGTTTTCCTATAGATTTATGTCCTGGTTTGATTATACGGTGTATAATAATGTCTGAGCTCCAAATGATTGTTTCCCATATCTGGGATACTCACGATGTCCCCCTTCCATAAGGGTTTTCTTGTGTCTAACAAATGATTAGACAAAGCTCGTGCTGCAACCTTTCCTTCAGCGGAGACAATAGCATAGCTCTTTCCTCTATTTGGCTGCCTCTTTTCATTAAATCTGTAGCAATTCAGTACCTCCGAGATTGCCATCCCTGTGTCAAATATGGTTGAAATTAGCCAAGAAGTTCAAAAGTTGTTAGTAACACATATACATATAGGCACGCACACATGTGCAGAGCGTGATCTCATAAGCACGGGCTCATAGGAAGACAAACTCAAAAGAAGATGTAAAAGTCTCTGTGATCTCTAAGCTGCAAATGCCCAGTGTGAAACAAAACAGTAGAATGTAGTTTATTAAAATATTTGTCCGTATGTTCTTAATTTAAAATCTAGTTCTTTCTACAGGAGAAAAAGAGAGATGCCCCTGTCAAGAGCTGAACGAGAGAAATGTTTAACCGTTCATAGTTTTTAAAGCTGGAGGACGCTTGCTCTAATACAGTCCAGTGTCCTATATAACTCATGCCAAAGAATGTATCAGGCAAGGTAGTTCCCACATAGATAAGGCAGAATTAATGGCGTTGTGCTAGACTTCGGTAAGACTGTACCTGGAATCTCACATCCAGTTCTTCTCCCACGGGATAAGGAAGGTGAATTCAGCCAGGACTGGGAGCAGAGTAGGCCTAGTAGGATGTTCAGGGACTTCAGCACGTATTTTTGGAGGGAAGACTAGGAAAGCTTGACTTATTTAGCTTAGCAAAATGGAGGCTGAGAGAGGATGTGATCATTCTCCATAAATATATCAGAGAGGCATTCATGAGCAAAGGAGAAGTGCTAGTTAATTGAAGAGACTACTGTTAGCATAAGTGCTCATGGCCGTAAGATGATCTTATAAAATGAGAACAAAAGACAAAGAAGGCATCTAGAGAGCAAGGAGTTAATTTCTTGATCTACCTTTTGATAGATGTAGAAGTAAATAACAAACTCATTTTAAGACATAGCTTAATTAAAAGTCACTAGGAGCATATTTAACCCAATGCTATGTGACTAGAAGAACTTGAACTCTATAACCTAAGACGTCCCTCTTCCTCATGATAATCTAAAGGACTTCATTCAGCACATCGGCATCCACAGTTTGAGGCGCTTAGCTTTTTAGTGTGTTGAAAAAGCATTATGCCATAGGATACGTCTGTAGTGCAATGCTACATCCATCATCTTTGGAGGCAAATGGGGATCTACCCAGGAACAAAGGGGAATTTAGGCATTTTTCCCCACACACCACAGCAGGTAGTATAGTATTTCCACCCCCTAAGTGATGTGGTTACAGCCACATCACCACCCCTACTCAGACTGGCATCAAGGCAGCTCCTGGTTAACCACTATCCCATTAGCGAGAAGCACAGTGCTCCATTTCATCTCATTACCTTATCATTTTCTTTACTCATGCCCTGTTTACTGGGCCTTTAAAATGTATATAGCCTACAAGTGGCAGAAAGAACTTGACGAAGAATATAATTAACAGAAGTGGGTACAACACAAACGTGGAAACTGTGGAAGGCAATAACCATAATGACAATGCTGCTGGACAGGCATAACTGAATGTCACTAAGCCTCTCAACAGCATTTGTGCTACGTGGGTTTGATTTCTTTTTTCAGGATACTGATGAACAGATTGGTGGGAGTCTAGGGGAAAGAAAACAAAGAGAATTATATTCTGTCTTGCACCCCAGATAATGAGCCTTACCATCCGCCACCAAGCCAGTCTGGTACTCGTCCTGAGAATGTTTACCCCAATGTGTAGGTGTAGAAGAGCTCTCATTCCTAATGCTGCATGTAGGTGCTGATGTCTGCTCTATTTCAATCTCTCTTTATGTTTATCAGTAGTATAAATCTATTTTCTTGCAGTACAGAACACCTCTTGGAGGCAGGAACTCGTTGACCACATGCTGCAGCAGTTGGAGAGGCATGTCTCCTAATTACCGGCATTCTGCAGCATTTACATCAACACTTGCTATTGCAAGTAATAATAATGAGCCTTAGCACAGACCAGATCACATAGCCAATAGCTTCCTTCCTACTTATTGTTTTCCCCCAAGTTTTTTTTTTTTTCACTTTGTGCTTTTGCACTCTGATCACCTCCTTCATCCCTGAGCCATGAAAATGAGCAGGCTCCATATGTGACAAAATGTCCATGTTGGAAAGAAGGGAAATGGACGCACAGGTCCTTTATGGAAATCTACCTGAGGAGACATTGATTTCCCCTGAAACAATTTCACCTGTTTCAAAAGGCATATTTGGCTTAATATTCTAAAATGTCTGGCAGGCCTGTCTGTGACAGCATGAGCTAGTGTTACAAAACAATTTTCCCATATAGAGAGAGCAAGAAGTTTCTGTAGACCATAGGCAGAAGTATACACGGAAGAAACTCCGCTTCTGAGTTCATAGCCATCTTCATTTAGACTGAAAATATATTATGAGACCCTATGCTGCATTGACTTACAAGAGTAAATCAATGAGGCCTGCTTAAATGAATGGAGATACAATCGTTTAAAACATATGTGAAAGTCTGGAGAAGGGAGGCTTTATACTGCTAGTTCTTTCTGACGGCCTCCTTTTCATCTCTTACATTTTTGCAAGTTCCTAGTAAGCTGGTAGTATCAGCAAAAAATGAACAAATTATAGACAGTTGCTTTACAGGTCCTTAAAACGGACGTTTTCCTGAAGAAGTTTCACAGGCTGTATCACATCCCCTGAGAGCTATTGTCTGAGAAGTGTAGCTAAGGTACTTGACTCACTGCTGTGTTACTTTGGTCTGTGATAGCGCAACCCTGTCTAAAGCAGTGGGATGCACCGGCATAAAGAGCAAAGTATGGTGGGTCACTTCCTCCTTTTCTACAGAACGTTCCTGTCACTGGTCACCTTTCCACCCAAATGTTCTCAGAGAAGTCAGCTTTCGCCGCATGTCAGCGTGAGCAACTGCTTATCCGTTGGAGGCAAAGCTCGCTCAGCGGCCATTCGAGAACCATCATCCTCTTCCTTTAGTAAATGAAGAAATTAAATATAATATCGGAAAGTCCAGTGCACAGCATCTTTCTAGGCCAGGCTGTACTAAGGGTAACTCCTGAAGGGTGCCTAAATCCATACCCTGGATCACCCCTCAATAGAAAGCTCCTTCCTTATTCATTTTCTATCTGATATAACAAATCACTTTCTTCTTTTCGTGCACAGGCCACTCAGTCCCTTCTTAGCAGAATTAACTTATGCTAACAGTTCTGAGATTCGTAGGGACACTCTCAGCAATACGTGTTTGGCCACTGCACCTCTACGGATTGAATTCTTATGCCAATACACTACACGAAGCAAAGTACCCCACATAAGGGGTGTAAAGCCTAAAGTTTAACTGCTTTTTTTTCTAGTCTCACAAATTTTCCTTCTCTACTATGTTGATTAATCATACCTCCTAAAATGCTACCAGCACATAACGAATTGCCAGCATCTTGACTGGCAACTTCAGCTTTCAAACATAAGAACCTAACGTTGATCATAACACATCAGCTCAAGGGTGCATACGGTTCAATATCCTGTTTCTGAGAACGAGCAAGGGAGGAGCAGAGCCACATGTACTGAGGCTGCCACAGAATATTCTCCTTGCCTGCAGCAGCTCAGGGACTATACAATCTGTGCAAGCAGTTTTTATATGAATGATAATGTGATATATGCTCTCTATTTTTAGTCAGCTAGTGCATATATGAAGCTTCTAGGACTTTAGTCTACTCAGCTAAGAAGCAAGAGGATTTTTAGGCGTTATTATTTCTTTCTATCTATAAAGAGGCAAGTACTGATTATTTCCTCCCATGCATTCTCATTTTCCCCTTATTCTCAAGGTTCACTATGCCAGAAAAATAAACATACCTGCAAGCAAACACATCTTTCCAATTTAAACTGATATAAGGACTTATTGAAAAAGTGGCAAAATGCTGTTTCAGTTGAGTTTGGTTTATTCAAAATGAAAATCTACACTGATGATTATTTATTAAATAGAAGATGGGTAGTTAAACAACCAGGAAAGCAGTGTTAGTTTACCAGCTGTTTTCCCAAACCAGGGCCAAGATTTTAAAAATCTAGTGCCAAAGATTAACGTAAATAGGTACCAAGGAAAATCTTTACAATGTACAATCGGAAGTTTTAGTGGTCCCACCAAGTCCAGAAATTATGCTACATATTCTGAATGTCATTTCCTGGCCCCTTATCTACTAAATACATATATCCCATAGCACAGTCAAGTTGCCTAATTTGAAATATTACTCAGTCTTCAACTCCCACTGATCTCAGTAATACGTTTAGGTTTCTGGGGAGAAAAAAAAAAAAAAAGATTTGGCTATCTTTTCAGGAGTCTAGATATGGAGAAAGAAAAATAGATATTCAGATCCTGGCACCAGATGTCTCCTAGCGTGTCTGGAGAATTTGTGTGACTAGCTAGACAAGAAAAATGAAGAGGAAGGCTTCATCCAATATAATAGGAATGTATCTGCAAGCAATTAGTGTGCCATTATAATTTTCCAAACAATACATATTAACTGATACACAAATCTTTGTAAGTGCTAAATGAAATGTTAACCATTATATTCCAAATGCTTTATCACAAGAGACGTTTTGTGACATCAGAAACTAGTTTTCCTTCCACTCAATTATCTCTATTAACTGGTAATGTATACTGAATCCATGCAATGCACTTCGTAACAGTGATCCTCATTAACTGAGTAAACAGAAATACGGCCTTAGTGGCAGGGGAAACCAAGTGACCAGAAAGCACAAATTAGTCTAGCCTGAGATCATATATCATCAGTCACGATGGCAAGGTATGATGTTAGCATGTAATTAATAGGCATTTAGCATAGACAAGACCACCAGGAAAGTCTGTGGATTTACACTGATGTATTGCCAGAAAACAATACACAAAATTCCACAATTCCACAAAAACAGAAAGCAGAGAGCACACAAACATGTGACCCACTTTTGTATTATCCCATGCTGCTGTGCAAAATTGGACAATTGTCCTTCCCTGGAAACACTTGAATTATAAATGATATTTCTAGAATTCTGTAAATAAGTAATTCTTACTTTGTCATGTAGTGGGCCTGATGCTTATTCACTTTGACCTCATGTAATAAATGATACCAAACCAAGGACCCAGTCCAGAACAACATTGAAACATGTGCTTAGTTTTAAGTGCCGCTCAGTTTCAAGTTGTTGGAAGTATAGCTCACATTTAAATACTTTGCAAAGTGGGAATGTCATTATGAGTTGAAAAGCAGCCCTGGACTGAAACTGCTCTAGCTCCAGAGTGGCTGCATCCAGTTTGTCTTGCTCTGCAGTGGTTTAAATGGCTAAGTAGGGATCACAGCTGCGGAGAAACAGCCCCAGCACCAAAATCCACTCACGTCAATTCTGCTGGCCTCTGTACCCAGCTCTCTATAATTGTATATGCACAGCTTGACTCTCTTCTCACTTCCGAAAGTGCAAATCACAAGTAAATCCTCTGGTGAGGGGACTGAATAGTAGCAACAGGGAAAGAACCAGGCTAGCTCTTCTCTTCATAGGTACCCGGGAAAATCAGGCTGATAGTAGAAAAACAGTCGCTGGGAAAATGAATAAAAACGGAAAAGGTTTCTGTAAAACTGTCATGCACTGCAGCTCCAGATTTCCTACTGTGCTTCTGTCATCACCTTCTGATTACCCTCGGCTTTGTAGCCTACCTAACTCTTTTTGAGTTTGGAGAGCCTGGATCTCCTCTGACAATACACCACTGTAAAGCCACTGGCTGCAATTACCCCCGATTTACACCAGCATGAGTGAGTGAGTGAAGAAATGGCCCCTTGTGGCCCTTGCCTTCTCACCACTAACCATCTCCAACTCACAGAAGCTAAGGATCACGCTCTGCAGCCGGTCCCCTGCGAGTCTGGTTATAAAAGCACAGAGTCCGTTATCAGATTTATTAACGGTGACGTTAGTGATGGCAGTGTTGTTCTTTGTGCGATTTACATAAAATCTGCACAGAAAGAGGAAGAAAAATTGTGAACATCTGGCCGTACACGTAGCCGGTACAGAATTCTATGACAGTGCTGGCACGAGTTTATGAGCGCGGCACTGCTAAATAATTCATTAAATTAGCAGAAGTTATATGTGGAAGATGTACACTAAAGTAGCGCAGAGGAACACTGTTAGCAGCGACAGAACAAGCCCTGCAAGGATGAAGTATGCGCCACCTGATGTCAAACTCAGGTCTAGGAGGATCTAGTTCTTCCTCTAGTGAATTTGATTTGCAATAAAAACTCAGAGGAGACTCATTGGCCGGTACCGGGAACACTCATTTTCCACCGCAGGGACAAGGATGATGGAGAAAAGTTTACGGCGAGGGATATCCTTGGGAGCTACTCTACCTCTCAGCTGACCAAGCGGAGATGCTTGTGCGTCCATCCAAGTCTTGCACTGCACTGAGCCCCACAAGGCCGGCGCGTCTCCCACGGCCGGAGCCGACTGAGAGGAGCTCGGGCCGAGCGCCTCGACGGGCTGAGCCGAGCCAGGAGCAAGGCCAGGGCTTGGGTTCCCGCTGCGGTTCAGAGCGTCTCCCTGCTCCTGAGGAAGCTTTTCCCCACTGCAGTATCCTGAGAGAGCAGGTCCTCATGTCTGCAAGGTGCCCAGGCACTAAGGGGATTAAGCCATAAAAGTTTCCGCTCCAGCAGCAATGAGAGCGTAACCAGAATTTGGCCTCGGCTTGGGAACCCAGCCAGCAGGGGCATGAGCACTGATCACTTATTCGTGATTAGTCCAACCACCTCTAATGTGCCTAACATTCAGAATTTACATTTACCCTGAGCTTGCGTTATTGGCTTCTATACACCATGATGCTGGCTCCCTGCAAAACCCCATTGCTCACTGCTTTGTAGGCAAAATATTTCCAGCCCTTTTTCTTTTCTATTTTTTTTCGAGCAATGAAATCATGCACAGTTCCTTTGCATTGTTTTGCAAACAACCATTGAGCAAAAAAAGACCAAAATATAGTGTCAGATCCCCTTATCACCTGAAAAACTGCCATTCTCAGAAAGGATAGTGTTTTCATCTTAATTGCTAGCTAGCGATGAAAGTGTTGGAGTTCAACACTTTAATATAAATCAATAATGGAAAAAAAACATAACAATTTACTAGAAAAGGGAGTATCTGTTATTGTGGGCATTTTAAAATGTTGCCTAGGTAGGGGAATTGCATAGCCCGCTTGCTCTGCTAACACAACATTTATAAATCCCTATTATGCCAGTTTCCATCATTTTAAACCTTTTTTCTATTCCTGAGCAATTTGCAAACAGCGTTCTATTTTCTGATAAACACTGAAACACCTTTGCAGCACCAAGCGCTTGTAAGTTTACAAATGAGCTGTACAAGGCACTCGCAATTCTAAACTTATTTTTAAAAAAACATACATAGCTGTGAGACTGCAGCACTATAAAATATCGCCCTGAGTAGGCCTGTGATTCATTGCAATGCATTTAATGTCAGTGCTTTCATTATTTAACATAAAACCTGGCCAGCATGGCTGGCCCCGTTCCAACAGCAAGAATGGGAAAGAGTTTCTGCTGCAGGTACTGCAGTTCTCTAACTCCCCTTCCTGTAACCGTTTAAGTCTGATCTAGTAGTCGCCCAGCCCAGCGCAATGATTAAAATGCTAAAAAAGAGGCTAGCGATTTACATTATCCATCTTTATCTTGAAAGAGCTTAATATAAGAGGGGAGATGTGGAGACTTGTAGAGCTGAGGGCCCATTAGGTACGCGAAACCAGAGGTGCCTAAAGCCGTTGGCTGCCTTTGGTTATCACCTTTCCCAGGCTAGAATTTTTTCTCACAAAATGTTAGAGTGAGAATTCCTGTTTAAAAAAAATCAGTTTCTAATTAAATAGGGTTAGTACAACTTGTTATAAAAGACGAACCTTTCTGGCTGAAATGCCAAGACTTTATTATAAACCAAAACAGCCTTTTCCATAAATCTGTGGTGATCAAGTATTTTTAAATGTGTACCCACGAACTAGTGTAAAGTGCTCACACTATCATTTGAAGCTGATATCCAAACTTCTCTAGCAGCTGGTCCCTGTAACCAATTAGTTTTCTTGACAGGACTTGAATATTAAGTTGTTGTGGTTTTTAATTAAATATTGAAGAATTATAGTGACATGGCATGACAGCCTACTGCAAAATAATTTACAGTAGCCTTTTACATTGTTATTTTAAAACAATTTTCCTGGCATGTTTAATCTTCTTAAAAACCTGCTGCTAAACGAAATTACAGTATTTTGCTATATATCAAATAATGATAAACGGCATCTTAAATTTACATATGCCTTCCATATCCAAGGAGCACAGTACTCACTCTTTCCTTACCTGCCTCCCTCCTTTCCTTAAAGAGGACAAGGCTGCTTTCTGTCACTGAAAAGCCCTAAATTTTTAGAACAGTTCCCCAAGGGGTTTACTCCCACTTTAAAAACCGGGCTCATGCTGAACACGTGCTATTACTATCAAAGACAGAAAGGTCAAAGTAGAAATTAAGAAGGCCCTGTGTGAAACCTCTTTGTCCAATAGCTTGGGTCAAAAAATGCCAATTCACATATCTGATGTTTTGGTGCAATTTGCAGATTGGCTGATAAAATAATCTGCCTGTCGTTCAACATCAATTAGATGTGTAATAAAAAGGGCTCGATTCTGTCCTCCCTTTCATCTCTGAAACCCCAAAGAGCACCCCACAGAGCACGATGAAATTCCATGAGTATGTGTGGTTGAGAGCAGGGTTTAACTGGTAAATGCCAGTAACGGTAGGTATTGTTTCGATGTAGTTTGGAAAAATCTATAGAACTGGGTTGACGCTTCATTTCAGGTTTTTATGTAGCACCTCATTAGCCAAGCAGTGATCCAAAGCACTTATTCTTTCACACATTCTAAGATCATGTGTTTAAAATATACCATTATGGTATTAATATTAAAATATCACTAGGTTGCTGAACGACTTTAGACTTTAAATTTTTGCATCAGTTTTATTTGAACCAAACTAGAGGATTAATGTAAGACCTCTGAGCACACAGCACATTTTTCAAAGGTTATAAAGATCTTTTTTCCAGCATGAACAGGAAAAAATGCAGAGTTAATTTTGACAGCATAGACTGCACATTGTGCAGTCAGAAACTCCAACTTCCCAGCTGTCTTGCTGGCTCAACACTCCATTAAACGTTTGAAAGGGAAGAATACATGCTGGAAATTCTGTTTGGAGGAGCTGCTCAAGGGCAGAATGTTAGAATGGTTTCACAAACAAAGTTCTGGAAGGCACATTATTATTACTATTATCATTATTTTTTCTATTCTCCCCTTTATAATCTCCAGCTTTCAGGAACGTAATGACACGCTACTGTTTCTCAAAAGCATCAGCATGGCAAATGAAACTTGGACCAGTGTCATCAATAGTAACAGCTAAACGCACACAGCGCTCATGCCATTTTTTTTTCAGCTTTATGAGGGCTACAGCATATGGATGGCTCAGCTTGCTCCCTCCTCCCCAACCCAGAGAGCACACAGACTGTCCGGGCAACGTCTGCCTGCTCCAGCGCTGGAGGGAAGGCATTTCAGTAACAAATGTGGGTGAAGGAATTATTTGCAGGCGATGTGATCTTTTCTATTCTGCCCGCAGAACCTTCCTCAGGTCCTACAGTGATATTCAGTGTCTGCCCTGATGGCGTGTCCTCACAGCATGTGCTGCCTGCAGAGCCGGGGCATGTGGGTCCCCACCGGCCTCTAGCCCTGACTCATCTCCCAGCCGCCTGGACCCTACTGTATCTCATCCCAGGCATGGACCTGAGCTCGGCTCTGGTGCTTGTTGAGCACCAAAGGGTGACGTGCCTTTGTGCAATCCTTGCACGTGATCTGGCCAGACCAATCATGGGCAAGTCTCCAGCAGGTATCCCCAGCTCAGCCTCGGGGACCTAGTGGTGTGGACAATGTGAGGCCCTATCAGCAGCCTTGTTAAACACACAGATCAGGAGGAGCAGCACAGTTAAATTTGCAGTCTGCTTTGTGCTTGACAAGACAGGCAGTTACAGCAAGCAATCCCAAACGGAGGTTTCTAACCTGCAGCCCAGAAAAAGGGCAGCCCTAGTGCCTGAGGTCAGCCTGAATATCACTGCAGAGATCCCATCCAGTGTCAGCGCTATTACCCGGTACGGTGGAAGGGAAGTATCTGTCTTCTGAACCAGAAATTATCAGCAAAATAATTTCAATCCAGCTGCCAATATAGTAGTAAATAGAGGGATCAGGATGTGGAAAAAAATAGTAGTATGACAAAAAAGAACAGGGAAGATAACACATTTCTTTGAAAGCCTCTCCCCTGAGCCCCATGGTGTTCCCCCAGGAACACAGCTCATTTTCTGTGTATGTTGCTTCGGAGGTGTCTTCCCAGAGTAAGGCTGCCCCCTCCTGCCACCCCTGCAGAGTGGCCATCCCCATCAGTGGCAGCTCTGCACACACAGCGCAGGTGAAGTCCTCATGCTGAAAGACAGAAAAGAAGTGTTCCTCCCCCTGCCTTCCCCCTCAATATATTCATCTTTCAAACTAAGTGACTAGGATTGCTGCCATGGAAGTGCTTTGGGGAGCCCATGTGACAAAAGCTTTAAAAGCGTAAAGGGAACTATTAGTTTTTATGAATCCCAAAAGACTATTCTGAGAGTTGCCCAAAGGGAACACATGAGCAATACTTGGGAAGAAGAAATATTATTTTTCAATAAGGTATAAAATATTTACTATCTGCCAGTGATGGGCGCTGAATGATTTGTGAATATTACTTTGACAGCACAGTGTTTAAGGATGCATTTCACCCTACACAGGCAATCATCAAAGCAGTATATCAAAACCTAAAAATCTCCTGCTAGTATAAATATTGACTGCATCTGAAAACAAGTGCCTGTATAACTCACCTCCGGTAACTTAACATAAAGTTGTGTGATTTTAAGTATGCACATACATATTGTGTGTACTTCCTGTTGGATGAAACCTGCCCTGATATGTTCCGCTGCTTAAGAAAGAGAAAATCAATGTTCCAATGTACATCAGATGCAGGAAATTAAGATATCTTTTCCATTACTTACTTAGCCAGGGTCGTTTGTGCTGTCGTTTGAGGAGTACAAGTTTCTTCTTTCTGGTTTCACATTGGGAAGAAGCAGGTACCTATGGGACATAGCTGTGGATGCCCGAGGAAAGACAAAGTTGTAACCAAATGCACGACATGAGGCAAATCATTTAACCTCTCTTTGCCTTAGTGTTCGCATCTGTAGAAGAAAATAATGTCATAACAATAAGAAAAATTAACAGTCCAGCAAAGGCCTGCTAATCCTGCTGGAGCCCTATAAAAATTTCTACTTTAATTATCTCCACAAGCTCAGTGCTGGGACCCTTTGGTACCACACAGCCCTTTCAAAAAGAAATCTTGCTTCCATTAGTATTTTGGCCAGAGGGGAAGGGACACCCCAGTTTCATTCCCTGACCTGACTGGTGCAGGGCAGTGAGCAGCCAAGTCAGCGCTGGGCAAGAAGCAGTAAGGAGCCATGACCTCTGTCTAAAATACTGGCTTCATGAAAAATGAATACTCCTTTCTCAGAAAGAGAAAGAAACTAGCTATAATTTTTATTGAGACAGGAAAAAAATACAAAACCGTAGAGAGGAAAAATTTGAACATCTACTGGTGAAACAGCTGTATTAGTATTTTGCATTTATTTAGAAAATACTTTCCCAAAGTGCTTGATCAGCATCCTAATGGCACGCAGAACTGTGTAAAATGCACAGGAATAGTGTGGAGTCCTTGCTTTGCTTTTAATTCATTTACACTCAGGCCTAGTGGGCTTTATTTTCAATTCTGGCTTCCACCGAACTTCTCAAAGTGAGCCGAAATGCAGTGAATACCATTGCTCAGTTCACAAGAGTATTTAAAGCCCCAAGCTTTTAACAGTTTCAGAACAAAGAAAGCAAATCTTTTCAGCTTTTTTTTTTTTTTGTCTCAAAGCTATGCATATGTTCAAATCAATTTTAAACCATCATATTTATATAAAGATTGCACTTTTGCAGCAATGATGTTGTGTAGATCTATGTATGAAACTCTGGGGCACCCAAGCAATGTTGTTCGTCTGGGTATTTTCCCTGGTAATAGTGCTGGACTTCTGGAGACCTAATTACGTGGCTTCAGATTATTCGCAGGAGTGAAGCCTGAAAGACCAGGGTCCCCTAACGAGAGACTGCTTCACCCAAACCTGACACGTAGCCACTTCTGGTATGGACTGTGGTAGGTAGCATTTAACAGTGCACAGCAAGATAGCCCAAATAAATTAGGACAAGAAGTGGAAAAAGAATAATGCTGCCAACTGAAACTCCAGGGAGACTGTAAGCAGGCAGATTGTAACTACTCAAATTGTAACCAGGCCAAGGAGCCAGGGAGAATTACTGTCAACAGCACAATAGTGATTGCACTTTTTTAGTGATTTGAAGGACTAAAACCTGGGTTATCTCTGACACAAAAAGACTTCATGTGAAACTGCACTGCCCTCTTATAAGTGGCCAGGGCAGGAGTGAAGAGCGATACCTTTGGAGTCAGTGCTACAGCTTGCAGAGGGCAGAATTTATCTGTTACCTGCATGTATCCTGCCCACCGGATGACCCAGCGAACCCTGCTTGGCTTGTATGCTCTGAAAGGAGGACTTAAAGCTCGAGGAAGCAATCTGCAGCTACTATGGCTGCTATTACTTTTCCAGTGTTTGTTTGTTTTATGGTCCTGTCTGAGGTCATTACAAAGTTTCTGGATTGTATGAAACTATTAAAACTCTTCACGTACCTATGAACAAACCCAGCCACATGTAATTATAGTCTAGAGGAAATTAGGAGGCTGAGCGTAATACTGGATGCATGCCTGAAAAAATCTACCAGTGCCCCAGCAAGTTTAGATGCCCTTCCTTCATATCAAATTCCTAGCAAATCCTTTGTTGGTTTTTACCATTTTCTGTTGCTCAGCTTCAGCTTGACAGCATTTAAAATGACCGTAGCAGAGGCACCTGAACTTGCAGGGCTAGAAGGCATCAGATCCATCCTCTCAAATACAAAAAGACTTCAAGCCATTCTGAAGCAACGCTTTTGGCTCCTGTCCAGAGCAGCACAGGCAGCTCTGGTGAGAACATGGCATTGGCTCCTGAACACCTGGAGTGGAGCTGCTGAGGCATCCCACAAAGTGCTAGGATACAGATTAACATATTAATGAGAAAGCTCCCTCCACTGTTCTTCTCATTAGCATGAATTTCTCCAGCTGATCTGCATTCTGTGGATCCAAAATCACTCACTGGAGTCAGCAGGAAGTAGGGAGTTTGGTATGTCACAGGACTGGGTCTAAATTCAGCACAGGCACCGGAAGCTAACTAAAACAAGACAGAGATGAGACTGGGCTCCTGAGAAGTTTGGAGGCCAAGCCTAGGCCCTGTGAGAAGGTATCCATGAACCTCTACTTGCAGAGCGGTCATTCCCTGTCAACGCTAACTTGTTAATGAGAGTTTGCACGCAGTTACATCTCTTCCTTCTGCAATTGGCTAGGACATGCCGTGTGCCTAGTGGCAGCAGTGACCCGCTTCAGTTATTTACTCCTCTATCGCCACTTGTGATATATCTGGTGTAAGGCATTCAGCTTGTACTCCAGAGTCTTATATAGTACTTTAAGTATTACAGTGGACCACAAGAAATCAGATCTGTCATCCAGTTCCTGTACTGGCTTCTCAGAGGCTAGCAAATTCAGTTCACGATGTTAGATCTTACCTTCAAATGCTCCATATCCTTGGCTTAAAATATCTTAAAGACTGCTTAAAGTCCTGGATAAAATCTGTACTCAGTAACTTTGCTCTTCTGCTGCGAATGGAGCTCTCTAAAATTAGGGCAAAGCTTATCTGTGCAGGAGACCGAGCTGGTCAGTCTGGGACTGTGAAATGAGCTCCCTCAAGACTTCCGATCCATGTTTCTCTAACATTGCCTTCTCTAAAGTAAGTACAGAGCAACAAGTATATTTTTAAAAGAAAACAAAACCAAACAAAACCAAAAACTGATCAAGCAGTACCAAAATAAGACATTCCAGGGCGCACACTTCTCTCCAGAGGAGGGGAGAAGAACAAACATCACGTGACAGGTATTAATCACATCACTTAATGCATCATTACAAAGCATTCAGGTACTGTCAAGGTGAATCCAGGCAGGTTAAAAAAAGGTAGGCACTGAGCTATTGAGCTCTTTCTCATCAATTTGTTGACTGGTTAGCTGTGATATATAACTTCTCCCTTAAAATCACTTTGGTCCTTGAAAACTGCAATGTCCTCCCCTCTCTAGGGGAGATTCAGGGAGCTACTGACCTCTAACTGACTGACACAACTACCAGACAAATTAGTGGGAATTATAATAAAGATATAAATTGTGGATGCCTGAACAAATGTGATGCACTTTTGGAAGTCAGTACAGCTTTTATGAAGGAAAGTCCTACCTTAGAAACTTATCGAAGTTCCTTGAAGGAGTTAACAACTGTGGATAAAGGGGAACCAGTCGAAAAGGGATGCTTGGGCTTTCAAGGTGGAACTCTGCCAAAGGCTTTTGCATGTGCAAAAATTTTTAGTGGCTTCAGGTGAATTCTGGACAAGCTCATGAAAGAGGAAGTAACTAAGTATTAAAAATCATTACTTGTGCAGGAAGTTGAAGACTCATGTATATTTGTTCCCAGTATCATGTATATTTCTTCTATTCTTATACTCTTCATTACACAAACAACTTTTACTCTCCCTCTGTTTGGCTGTTCTTACCTAGCTAGTGATGATTTCAGCACTTTTTGTTAACTGGCAAAGAGAGATCACCAACATATTATGGAACAAACTTGGGAATCTGGATGAGGAGGTCCAGATCTCTCTTTCCTCAGTTTTCTTCCCACTGGACCTTAGTCACTCATCATTAGATGGCTCTTGCTATACTTTCCTACCTCACTGATGTGATGGGAGAGAGAATAGCTCAAAGACTGAGAGATGCTTTGGCTTTGCAGTAATGAGGGGCGGGTGGTAGGTAACCTATTTACAGAGGTGGCAAAAAAAATGTGTTGCAGAAATAGAGATACAGTCTGTTCCTGGTTTTATGAGAGATGAGGAAAAGAATTCACTTCAACAGAACATTTTAATGACTCCCAGGTTGAGAGCAGGCTAAAGAAATGCTACCTGGAAGTGTAGCAGTACACAATAAAGCAGTGACAGCAGATCTCTTTCTTTTAATATGATCTTCAGTGATTCTACCGACACAATTCTGTAAATCTTGTTCTTGTGAACCATTAGTAATAAAGGAAAGCAGTGGATTAAAATTTCCGTAGCTCTGAGAGAAACCCAGTCATGACATCACATGGCTTCTATTACGCTGCTACCAGCCCTAACATCTAGAAGGAAAAAAGGAAGATATCAGCCCCTCAGAAGATACTCAAGAGTGAGAGCTGCAGGGAAGCTATATCCCTGTAAGTGCTGATGTAGTTCAAGCACAGTTTTTATTAGCAGGTGCTAAACAATTTTCCTCAGCCATATAAGGTAGACAGAATTGCCTCAGTTTATTTGGCTGCAAATAGGCATCTACTATCCTTTGAGTTGCTTTTGGGTGTCCAGAACAGCCATGTGAGGCTAGCAGATGTGACTCTGGATTTGCAGGGGATCCACAACTTTTGGAGGGGTGACTGCAGGGGAAAGGTACTCAAGGCCATCTGTGATGGCACTAGATACCCATGTTCAGGCATCAGAACTGCATCCAGCTTTTTACACCCAGAAAGGGATTCAAGTTGGGTTGAGCTCTTCTCCAGCTTCTCAGCCTGGAGAAGAGAAGATTGAGAGGCGATCTCATAAACGTGTATAAGTATCTGAAGGGGGAGTGTCAAGAGGATGACGCCAATCTCTTCTCCGTGGTGCCCAGTGACAGGACAAGAGGCAACGGGCAGAAACTGAACCACAGGAAGTTCCATCTGAACCTGAGGAAAAACTTCTTGACTGTGAGGGTGGCAGAGCATTGGACCAGGTTGCCCAGAGAGGTAATGGAGTCTCCTTTGCTGGAGATCTTCAAAACCCGTCTGGATGTGATCCTGGGCAATATGCTCTAGAGGTGCCTGCCTGAGCAGGGGGGTTGGACTAGATGATCTCCAGAGGTCCCTTCCAACCTAAACGATTCTGTGATTCTGTGAGCTTGTTTAGTTTTTGACGCCTGAGGACCAGAATTACAGAAGAGGTTTGCCTCACTGGTCAGCTGGGATCGGACCTTTGGCCCTTGTCGTGGCAGCAGAGGCACTGCTCTGATAGGTGTGAATCACAGCCCCCTGGCAAGGCCCTGCAGCTTCACAACACTGATGATCTTTTCTTTTTTAGACTGTATTGTGAGCTGCTTCTCTATACTGTAAAACAGATATCTTTCATCTCAAGCCCAGTGTTTATGTGAAAAAGTACGTTACATGTGCTTCTGCTTTGGGCTACAGCAAGTGTGAGCTGTAGCTGCATTTCAACGTGCAGGTTCCAGAAACTAAGGGCAAATCAGTTTCAAACTGAATACAGTAAAAGAGCCGTTCATGTTGATCGACCTTCAACACTGATTTGTTTTTGTTTTTGTTTTCTATTTTTACTTTATTTATTATATTTTTATGTAGAGGGCCTGTAAAATCACTGGCAGATAAGTGCCCTGGAAATACAAATATGAAGATATAGTTACGTTCCTACTTTTTAAATCATTTCTTACAATTCATATCTCATGGGCACAAGAGAGATACAACACAAACGTTACTAAGTGCGTTCGGGGGGAACTGAACTGAAGCTGAGGACTTCTGAGAAAAGCCCATGTTAGCAAGAGAAAGGCTAAGATCCTCCTGAAAAGTTGTGAGTGTAGTTAAAACCCAGAAAAGAGAATGTCAAATGGACTAAGGTTCAAGCAATGCCACAGCTTGCTCACGCAGATTGTTAATGATTTTATCAGAAAATAGTGGAAAAGGAGATTGTGAGACAATCTGCTTCACTTCTGAAACACTGTGCAGAGTACTGACTACATATTTCAAAGACATTTCTTTGCCATTACAGCGGAGACCTAGGCCAGACCAAGAAAGGCCACCTGAAGACTGTGCTATATTAAGAACAGGGTTGAGGGAAAAAAGCCTTAGAAACACGGGCCTGCAACCTGAAATCTGGTTAAACCTCGCCTGGTTTACAGTCTGATCCGAAAGAAAATTTCGAAGAAAGCCTGATCTGACTTGAAATTTCATCTCAGATAATCTCTTTCGGTTCCCTCCTCCATTTTTTGGCAGTGTCTTTTGATACTGCTGTTCTTCCAGTGATTTCAGAAGTAGCTGGCTTTCCTCCAGGCAAAAGCTGGCTGGGGAGTTCGGGGGAGAGGCCACTAGTGGGAAAAAGCTCTTGCTCTATTTGCTGTATATGGGGAAGAAACCATAATGCCATCCCCATATTGTGGAAGGAGGTAGGAAAGAGGAGGTGAGGGCCATACGTTAAGGAGTTGGATAAGAAGTGGCAATTCCAAATCTGACATGGAATGTGAAATAAAACCCCCAAAACCATAATACTTAGAGATATGGTTCAGAAGTGTAAAGGTTCTGATGTCTTGGGGGAATTAGCAGCACAAAAGTCAGTGTGATTTTGCTCTGTAGAAGGGGAACAATACCTAGCAGACAACATAGCTCCAAGTACAGGAGATGACTAGTTAGATTACACTGAACAAAGAAAGCTACCGTGACAGCAAAGTTTGCTTTCTTGTGTCTAACGCTCTTAACAGATGTTTACTGAGACTGCTTTTTTCCGCTTTGTTTTTTCAAAAATCTAGTTCCAAAGAGTTAGGAATTCACGGCCATCAACATAACAAAAGAAGCAATAAACTTAGGCATATCAAGGCCAACATGTCAAAAACTCAAGCTTCCAAAGACCCAAGCAAATAATACAGTGATGAGTTTGATGCAAACAAGATCCTGAAATTCATCTTAGTAAATTCTTTTTACAATATAATCGGAGTGTCTCCAAAAAACACACCTTCTAAAGGAAAGGTTTCTCTTCAGAGGAAGATTTCTCTTAGAAGAGAAGTATCTGCTTAGCAGGCATTCCAAGCTTCCTATTTCAACCCATTTTTTTTGTTTTAGCAATACAATTCCTATCCTACTTTTGTCTGCTATCATTTCTATCATAATAAGTAGTCAAATAAATTTTGTGCACACAAATGTAGCACCATCCCCATAAAGACAGGCAGGCACTTTTAATCTTGTCTTTTTCAGTTGTGGAAACAGAGATACATTCACCTTCATGGACGTAAGACCAGTTTTTTTTCAAGCTGATCACTGCTTATCCACATCCCTTGCTCATAGGAGCCCATTTCTCATATTTATTTTTCTCTGTTTCCACGTTTTGGCCTAATACAGCTGTTCTACCACCACACACTAGCTTCTCATCAAAGATGGCGGTGAAATATGTGCTTCCTGATTTTTTACCCTTCAAAAATGTTTTCTATTTTCAAATAGAGTGAGATCCAGCAAAGACAAAAACTTATAGTAATAGGAAGATGACAATATTTGAAGATGCAGTAGATTTCTTCTGGAGTAGATGCAGAAGAGAAGTCATCTCTCTGGTACTGTCACCCAAGCTCTTGAATGCAATCTAGTAGCTCATAGGCAACCACTGCGACTGTTGTCCATACTTGAAGCCTAACAATCTGCATAGTGAGAGGTGTTTTGCCTCACGGATTCCCTTCAACATTGGAAACACCTCCAGGGTAAGTCCACGTAGGACCATCTAAGAGACGTAATTGTGAGGTAGAAAAAAGATCATTAAAGCACAGTCCACCCTCAGAAAAAAATAAGATGCTTCCTTTACCACATGTAAAGAAAATCATGTTTGCCGAACAGCAGCCACTTGTGTCCAATGTATCATCTGTCCCATTGCCTAATATCACATGTTAGCTGCTGTGCATACAATTTGAGTAAAAGAAGGTAAAAATCAGATTCCCGCAATGCTCAATATAAGGCACACGATACTGTCCACTGCCACAGCCTCATGGAAAGAGGAGAGGATGATTTGACCCAGCCTCACTATGTGGGTTTTGGTGTTAAAGGAGAGAAATTTATCTCCAGTAGTGTTCTTCCAGCCATCCAGACACTTAGGTACTTAACTGACTCTGGTTGCCATGATTAGTTTAGCTGTGGACATTAAGCCACGCAGACAGAAATATGATACTACTGAGGCTTTGAACTTACGCCAGTCAGTCATAAAGACAGGGGAGTTAGTTAGAAAGTATTTTCCAAGAGAGAAGGTACACTTACATCTGGATAAGTTAGTGAGAGCAGGGAAGGACGGGCAGATAGCCAAAAGTTCTGAGATACACATGCATTATTTTTAAAAAGTTTTCCTTCAGTATGTCTGTCACACCCACATTTATTATCTTCCCATAAGTTTTATCCTTTCAAAAGTTTCTAAATTATATGGGATTCTCCAGCACAGATTTGCTGTTTGGGAAACAGACTATAATCATCTAGAATGACCAGGCCAGTTCACAGAAGCGCAGCATTAAGATGATAATATTCCTTAGGCTCAGTATTCCTATGTCCCAGAGAACCTGAATTTCAAACACTTATTTGTGTGGGAGGTTCAAATGCCACATAAACTTGGCAGGTCGTTATCTTTTGTGGTACTGTTCTTGCACCATGCCCTTGTCATAAAGTGTGTTTATCCGCTCTTGCACTTCCTTCGAGATCTCTGGATACAAACTGGTGATTAGAGAAGGAAGAAATAATAATGGCAGTTCACCATCATGGTAAACAGATAGGCTACATTACCTGTGGCAGGGGCTACTATGGGTGTAGCCTGAGCTCCCTGTATTGTGCAGATATCCCTCATGTCCACTTTGTTCCGAGTGCTTGAAGAATTACGTAAGACGGAGAAAGCAAATAAGAGATAGAAGAACAAAGAAAACCTTCCTGAGATGGTAAGCTGTCTTTCAGTAGTACAGCAATTTTGCTAGCAACTGTCTGCAAATAATGGCCACCACTTCTGAATGGTGCCACCAGGTACATTAGGTGGCTCCCAAGTCACTGCAATCTGCTGGCTTATGCTTTCATCCCTTGTGCCATTCATCCACAGCCAGTGCAGAGAGAGGTGGATGACTCATTCTCTGCAGGCAAACAATAGGACAACAATTTAATATTGCAAAAACTAACTTACTTAAAAATTGCAAGACTCTGGAGATCCTCGCTTCCCTCCTTTACCTGGATCAGGGGCTCAAGCAGTTGGTTAAAAATGCCTAAATTCCACACATCTCCCTGCTAGGCTCTCTTGAAAGCAATGCAATCGAGTAGTACCAGCTGGCTTTTGCACTTACTTTTTGATTTGCCCTTGACTGAATCAAATAGAAACGTGGAAAGATGTCAATTTTGATACTTCCGAATGCTCCTAAGCATGATACAGCAACCTGCTGAAACAACTAGAGGCCAAATGGTCCCGTTACATATGGGCTTCTCCTGCTCGAGGTGGGTGAGTAATCACTTTGGCCATGTTCCTGTCACTTGGAAAGAGCTGGCTGCAGAGCAGCTGCACGCCCAGCAGGCCGTGCCCCTCACCTCCCGCCCCCACCGCTGCCTTGCCAGCAGCCACAAAGGCCGTCCCGAGCCCCGGAGAGGGGCACCAGCTCTGCCTTGAGACGTCTCTGTGGGCTGGCAGGCCCCTAGCTCACCAGCCCCGGCACCTTTCAGGGAGCACCGCGTGGGTAAGAATGACTAGCAGAACAGCTGGCAGAGGTTTTTAACTTGTGTTGAATGTGTTGTGTTCTCCTCTGTTTTGGAGGTCATGTTAAACTAAACTGTCTTTCATGAAGCTCGTATACATGCCAAAATAGGTATCCACATATGCTCGCTGGAGCAATTAAGTCCCCTACATGGCGTTAGGAGAAGCTGTGGTATGAGATAAATGGCTAGGAAAAGCTCATGCTCTGCTCTTTCCTGGCATACCTAAAGCATAAAGGGATAACTAATAATAAAATAAGAAACTCTTGTGCTCCTAATCCTGGAGAAAAACACTTTTATTTAAACATGAGAGGAGAGCATGGAGGGCGAGGAGGAGAGCTGTGCTGGAGCAGGCAGCAAACAGTCCCAAAATACCACAGAGAAACATCCTTGGAGGCCCGGTACTCATCCTGGCTGTGCCATGTTCACCACCCCTAAGGGAAGCTTGCACCCAGTCTCACAGCTAAGTCAGTACATCCGGCCCTTTACTTCTAGTCCTTAGGCAAAGAGGCCGAGGTGGCGTTATTTTCAGTCTCATCACGGGGCAAGTAAAAGGGTTAATCCATCACTGCCACTCAGTATCGCTGACTTTCTGATATTACCTGATTTCAAAAACAAGACTTCAAGCACTTCTGACTCGGACCATTAATTACTGCCACACTCTGCTCACTGGCCTTCCCCAAACATTTCTGTAGCACCTGCAGATGGTTTTGATAAACTGCAACCGCTGCTTATGCACAGGTTAACTCAGCAGCTCTCCCTCCCTCTTTCCAGTCAGTTCACTTGCTTTCTACCCGCTAGTAGAGCAATTACATTTTCCCTGCCTTTGACTTATCAGCCCCTGTCCCTTCCCACCTGATAGATCCATGTGTCTGTCTGAAATTTTCAATATTAGGATGTTGGAATCATAACCGTCCCTAAACATCATCTCAAGCTATACAATTTGTAGAGCTCTCAGTTGCTTCACCGAGAAGCTTTCATGGTCAATTAAAGTAACGATTGTTAAGACATCTACCCTCAAACTCCAGAAAATTGTTTGGTTTGACACTTTTTAAAGAATATCATTTTTAGAAAGCGCATAAAGCTGTGCAACAGGAAAAGTTGACTAAGTCTTTCCTTCATAGATTTACTCATAACAATAGGGAGCTTGGTTTTCTGTGAATCCACAAGTTATATTATTTTCTATTCAGGCAGTCCGTGCATATTCATGAAAATTTTGAGTTTTCTACATTGTAGGAGGGATGGTTATTCATCTGAGAATCCCCGCAGAGAGCATATTTTCTGCAGTTATTGTTGGAATTGTCCAAGCTCCCTACAAACTCCCAATGCATCTATATAAACTAGATAGGGGCTGACAAAGGAGGCTTCTTCTGATTTATCAGCAGGCTGTCTCTGCAATCTGGCAAATTACATAGAGATTTGCAGTAATTTCCCAAGATTATTTATAGTACATGAAGCTAAAGCTCCTTCTTCTGACTCCCTGCTCAGCACCTTAATTAGTGAAATCAGAGTGTTTATTTGGGGATCTTTCAGTTTTGGGGGGGATTTTTTTTTGTTTTTGCTTTGTTTATCAAATTTTTGATGTTCATATTTTCAGCTAGAAGAAATAATACCCCATGATATAGTTGACAAAAAAATTTCAAAGTAATAGAAAAATGCAGCTATCACTAATAGATGAGATTAGATAGATATGGTCTCTATTGCATTTATAACTGGCCTGCATTAGGATGAACATGTGCAGTTTAGTGCAGTTAAAGATAATCTGTATCGCTTGCTAAACACATTCCATCAGTTTTACATTTATGCAGCTAAAGGCAAATGTTTAAACATTTGGTTAATGCACCATATGTCTAAAATGTTTTAGTTCCATCTGACATTTTTTAAATATTTTTATTTCAGTGGTAGCTCACTGAGTAAATTCATTTCTCCTGGAGCTGCGTACCCCTTTTGCCACAGCATTCTTAGATCTGTCCACCATGATGTCTTAATTTTTTGGCTCACTAATCTAATTTAATCTAATGTAATTGGTTTGGCAGCTCTATTAACTCTCTCTCTCTCTTTTTTTTTTTTTTTTTTTTTTTTTTTTGCATGTAGGTGCTAAATGAGGCAGAATGTGTGCATGGTATGTAAGACTGCCTTTTCCTCCTTGCCCACTTTAAAGCATGACTGCAATTTTCTGGACAGGAGCAATAAAAGTGGGACAACATAGCCCCTCTGTGCAACCCACCTGGCAGCAAACGAAGCATCCTTCATGGTAAATTAGCAGCAAAGCCTTCTGGCAAACAAAGTCACAGCATAGATCAGGATCAACTCTGCACATACCGTTCAGGGTGACTAATGCGCATGAAAACTGTACTTCAGTAAGACTTTACACAAGTAAATATAGGGACAAAAGAAGCTAGTCTATCTTGCTTCATTCAGGAGAGTTTAGGTCTGACTAGGGCAGGGAATGCTTTCTACTGCAGGCCGTGATTTGGGCTTATCATTTATGGGAACAGCACTAGACAAAAATAATATTATTTAAGAATTTTCATTTGATTGTTACTCAAGTATTTTGATTTGATGACTGCTTTATTCACGTGCAACTGGCCCTCAATGTCCAAAAAGTCCAAAAGTAACCCCCTGGAAATTCTGTAGTGAGGGCAACAATGTAACGAGTTTATGAACTAGACACAAACATCATTGTAACAAATCTCAAAACTAAAATTTAGCCGAAGTGTTTAATGGCCTGACATTCAAATGCAGCTTGATAGTTTTTCTTTAAAGTCTGCAGAAATATCCCTCTTCCTTCTCAAAGAAAATCTAGCCTAACTTAAAGAGAGTGTAGTTTAACATTCGTTTCTCCGGTTTCTGTCTGGAGAAATAATCTAATAGAAATTAAAAGTGGATTTTAACTGATTTTATTTTCATTTATCGAGTTCCAGTAGAAGACTATGCTTGCTGGAGAAAGGAGAAGGTCAGCTTTTCCTCAGCACCGTCCAGTATTGACCATTGTCAGAACAACAGTGGGGTGCTTTTGAAAACCCTGTGGTAAATATTTTTCAAAACTTCGGGACAATTTCATTGTCGCAGGTCAGGGAATCGATGCTTGGTCACGACAGGGTGGAATTTCCAAAAACTCATCTCTGTCTTTGTGGACCTCAACATTAATTTCACTAACTTCAGTGGAGAGGGACTTAAGAGAGAGGTTTACATATTTGCAGATTCAGGCCACGAAGGATGAGCAGGACTTTAGGGAAAAGTTACACAGATGTCTTCCAGGGAAGGCATGTGGTGGGTTTAGTTGAGTCTGCCTTGAGTAGAGAGAGAAGCTGGGCAACTTCTTGTTCTGCACTCGCTTGCACAGCTGCCTGGGCAGCACGACCTGCTTCTCTGCTGTTTTATCTCACACAGGTCCTCTCGTCTTGACAGAGGGATAGAGTCGTGTACTTCTTCCTTCTGCAAGACATTTTTTTTACATACATGCTGGCAAATGAATCCTGATAAAGCAATCAATCAGTTTAACAGAACGAAAGCCCTGCGTACTAAAAGGTGGCATAACGTTATTGTCCAACCTATGAAAGGAATAAGCCTGCTGTAGCCCAGTTACACCTTCTCTGTATACAATGAAATGGCTCTGATGCAATTCCTCAACAAAGGAATAAACCTGTCGTGAAAGAAGAATTTATTGCTCGTCAAAGCGATGTATTCAGGTAGTAATACTTCTCTCAGGGTCATGCTGGTAGTAACTCAGCATGTGATTAAAGGAAATTAGAGGGAGTCTTCATTACATTGTTTGCTTTCTCCTTGTGGAGCTACCGAAAGTATATTTGAATCCCTAAATTCCACCAACAAAGGGTTACTCCACGGAAAATGGGAGTGTAAATTGATAGAAAGAATAGCAATGTATATATTTACCAATCTTGGCTCTATAAGAGCTTCTTTCCTCAAAATAATTTTCTTAAGAATTATACCAACTGAAAACTAAAGTAACTACACTTATTTAAAAAAAAAAATGACTCCTGATTTCCACTAGTGTAGCTGAGAGTCAAGTCTCGCCTGTTGTTCATATGGAATATTCAGACTCCAGATTCCTGTATTCATCTATAATTCTGTTTGTAGTTCAACAAAGAAATTGTGAGGTGGAATAGTTCGAATGATTTTCAGCTTTAAAAAGAATTCCCCAATCAACCTTTTCAAAAAAAGACATATTGAAATAGAAAGGGTCGCATCACAGGATCTTGGTTAGCTGAGCAGTAAGTGAAAATCACTGAGAATAAAGGGTCATGAAATAAGCTTAAACATTGATTGGATATCCAGTCTCATTCTTACACGGTTTAAGCTGTATGTTCCCATGAGCTTCAGTTGCTTAAATCCTTTCTAATGGCTCTTTCAGGCTATGCAGGGATCTGTACCTCTCACTAACTACTCATCTAATCAAGCTCTAATTAGCATGGTTTACTTGGGAGAAAAATTAAAAATGACCCAATGATGTTTTATACAAAGTGCACATATTACGAAAGGAATACAATAGGTTTGAGAACTGCCGTTTGCAAAACGAGTGATGCTTCTCCCCTCATGTTTTTTTTTGTGAAGATCAGTGAAACAATTCCTCCAGATAAATATGGTTCCTGAATCATTTAAAAATCATTTAAAGGAGAGCAGGTTCTGCTTCAGAGCAATTAGAGCTATGATCAGAAATCACAGAGCTGCTGAGAAAGGAAATTGAAGCTGGTTACGATTCTGCTACTCCACAATGGGGTGAAGAATTGCCATATAATTAAGCTTCCCAAAGCTTTTATGGAAATATTTATGAAATGAGAATGTATTTTAAATAAATTAGTGGTCTCTTTTATTATTCTAAAAATATTGCATTGACAAAATATTCACCCAGACCTGATTGTTAAGCTTGTTCTGTGATTCAGGCTCCTCAAACAAAGTCAGATGCTAAAATTCTGACCGCTACATCTCCAGGACATTTTCAACCTGTGCCTACTACATGACCCCCATCCACTCAGGTGGAAGAGACAAAATTCGCTGGGTTCACAGCAAGGGAATGGGAAATCATGCCTCACCATCCTTGTCTCCCTTCGCCGTGACTTCACAAAGGCTGTCAAGTAAATACAGTATGAATTACTAGTCCCCTTACCTCAGAAGGAGTATTGCAGAGCTACAGGGGTTCGGAGCAGGAAGGCAGGTCAATAGCCACAATAAAAGTATTAGAAACATTCTCATAGGATAAGAAATTGCATTGATTGGAGTTATTTACCTTAAGGCCCCAGACCATGAACAGGAATGGATTAGCTTAGAAAGGCTGCGGTGGTTTCTGTCTTCCAGATCCTTGCTCTGCATCTCTCTCAGAACATCCCACTTGTGCAGCAGGGCTACCAGAGCAGCCCAGACAGCAGCTGCTGAGCCCCACAGTGGGTGTCAGCCAAAGGGGGACTGCTAGAGCCGGAGCATGCCCGGGCCGTGAAACAAAGCACTTAGAAAAGGCAGAAGGGGCATTCCCACTCTTCCTGTCCCAAGGCACAAGATGAAGGCAGGAACAAAGGTGGTAAGAAGGGACTAGTGATGAAATTAAACACGGTTCCAGCTCAAATACAAGAGGAACTTTCTACTCGCCATGTAATTATGCTGTGGAACGTGATGCCTCAGGGCACCGCGGAAGGTAAGAAACGGAAAAAAAATGGATCTGAATAAAGACACTGCTTTGCTACAGGTGATGTAATTGAAGATTACTACAGTTTTGACAGGGATAGTTAGAGTCTTACTTCCTCACTAGCATGGATCTGTATTAATTTGCATAAAGAGTATGCCTAAAGCAAAAGAGGTTACCTTTATCAGTGGTGGGGCTCTAACACCTTCCTTTAAAATGAAAAGGGATAGGACACTGTTTCACATTTACCTTCAGAGCTGACGGACTGTGCTACCTCCTGTGTTCGTTGCCTGCTCTACCTGCAGGCTGGTCCCTCACTGCCACAGATTGAACAAGTTAAATCTAGTGCGGCAAGAATTAATTTAAGTTAAACATGAATAACTCAGTATTATTGAGGTTTGTCCTCTGATATCCTGGAAGGAAAGATGGAAAACTGACTCCACAAAATAATGATGATATGGATGAGTCCTGCATCCTACAGGGAGGACATGTGGGAGAGGAGCCAATGCTGGATGCCACCAGCTCTCTGCAGTCCTTGACAGAGGAGGAGAGAAAGCATCAGTGTGACAGCACTGAGGATGTCTGTCACGATAGCTGGGTTCTTGACTTGCTAATGGGTCTACTTCAGAAAGAAGGGATTTAAATAAAGAATAATCTTTGTATTCTTAGGGAAATGAGAAAGATATGCAGAACAGCCTTTTACCTATTCACCAATATACTTTCCTCACTATGTCTAGTAGAATGCAATAATAATCACCCTACAGAGACTCAAGGAAAGTCATCAACATACATTGTTCCCATTTGATTTTTCATCATTTCTGTCTCTCTCTGCCACAAATCATCTGAAATTGTCTCCATTCATTACAAAAGAATATAATTAGGAATCATATGAAAACATTTCTTTTTTTAAAGGGCATTAACTCTGCAATATCACATCTGGTGGATCAAGAACATTTTCCAGGTCCCGGAGCCCCTTTGGAATGAAACGCAAGCTGAATTATTTTTCAAAGATAACCACAAACCTCCAACATTTTCATTTTTTTTCAATATTTCACTGCTTTCCCTACTGACCTCAGGAACTCATGCCTCCAAGGCACAGGCTGATCAGCTTTTCTGTTATTATTTGAAGAGAGATGTTTGTTCCAAATTTTTAAACAGCAGTGCGAAAATAAGGTAGAGGTTTATTTAACTCACAGATATCACCAGCTACAGTACTTCTCAGCGGAATAACCGCAGCTCCCCAGAATGCAGATGTTATGTGACATCCTGTGCAGAGAGTTATGGGCAAGTCGATCTGCAAGGCCGTCTCAACAAACTGTCCACAGCAAGGCTCTGAAAATCAATCTAGTATATATTAACAAAAACTGCATTTTTCTAAGAGCATTAGCTCTTTCAAAAGGGTAAAATTCATCCCATTACAAGAAGACTGTGTAATAGTGTTTATATGAGCACTCACATAGCTTAAGTGGTGCACCAGACCTCGCAATGGCTTCATGCACTGGAGTTAAACACAGACAGACTTGACTACTGATTATCTTTCCACTGCTTTTCGCCTTTCATCCACGTCTCCAGGCATTCAGCAGTCACACTTGGATTAAGTTTCATCACTAGCCTGCAGCATTTTTAACTGACCCTCCATCTCTTTGGCCACTTGTCCAGCCTTCTTTTAAAAACACCACGTCATAAATATGTGTGATTCTTTGCTCTTGCCTGTTTTTTTAAGACATACTACCGAAATGTAAGCCCTTGGCTCTTGAAACTACTTTAACCCCCCTCCACCTTTATATTCTGTGGGCATCAAATATTTAGTATAATTACGATTAGCATACCTACATGTTAGGCAAGCACAAATACTAAGTGTAACAAAATTACTTTCTGATTTGAAGGACTGTAGCTTTGTCATTTAACTGTTCTCCCTCTGTTCCCACCATTTTCATTAGCAAAGTATTGAGGCACTAATTCTGCATTCGATCTAATGAAGACTGCAGGATTACTTTTGTTCCATTGACTTCAGCAAGGGTAGGATTTCTTCCAAGAAACCCATTTGATTTTGGAAAAAAAAATTAAACTCTTAAAGAATCTGAATAAATCTGATCATCAGTAAATTTTGTATCAATTTACTTGAAAGTGTCATGCTTCTTATTACAAGTCTCGTACTCCAGAGCAGCTCAGCAGGAGTAAATTTGTTTATCATCCTTGATCTCTGCCAGTTTACACCAGTCAAGAGTCTGGCTCAAAATTACCAATAAAAATAATGTAAAACTAATTTTCATCTATTCTGTGACCTTCCCTTACAAAATGACAGTCACCTAGTGTGAGTAATTTCAATCGAATACATTTTCCCCATTATAATCAATAATGGAAGCTGAGAACAGATGAGAAGATACAGTAGCTGTGTTGGCAAATTTTCCGAACAGATGTGAAAGACTGCTTTGTTTCTCCCAGATATTACATTTTTTAAGCATGTTTTAACTGCAATGGGGAACATAGCTAGCTAGACCGTCACTGCAAAACAGTGCCTGAAGCTCTGTAATATTGTAACTAATGATCTAAAATTTCATAGAGGGAATCACTGGCTACATGGTGGGTCTGTATTTTTGTTACAATAAAATATTTTTATGTAAACCAAAAAGACACATACAATTTCTTGAATAGAGCATAGGCTAAGAGGAATAGAAGTGTTGTAGCCAGTATACATACACATCTCCTGCAGGAAGCAACCAATGTGACTAGTGGGAACAAGTGCATCATTCCCTGTCATCTCACTGTACGTACACGCATCGTATTGGATGGGCTAAATTCCCTTTACTTCTCATTTATTACCAGGCCAAGAAATTCATCCTCGTGACAAAAACTGTCCTTCTCATTCTCATATCAATTGTCAACTTATAATATGTTTGATAAGTCTTTTTATTTGTTTTAAAATGTCTTCACTAATTTTTGACAGGCAAGAAAGGTCACTAACCAATTTCAAAAGAGTTGTCTGACTTGATTTTTCTATTGTGTTGGTGAGCAACATGTTTATTTTGAATCCATGAATAACAAAACATGTTTTATTTTTCTTTCCCCACAGGCAGCAAGTACGCCTCAACATCATGAGCACTTGGGATTTCTGCTTCACACGGGAGACTGAAGTGAGTCATTATAAGCTCTCTGTTCACCTTTTTCCTGCTTCAGAAATGACAACAATTTTGACAGAGTAAGTAGCCACAGAGATCTTTTATATAAAAGGAGTTAAGGTTTATAAGGTAAAGATGTACAAGATGGAATAACCATTACAGCAGATGCTCATGATGCAACATGGGAGCCCAGCCGGTCATCCAAAGATTTTTGGCTGAAGGCAACTGAGATGTCATTTATAGTGGAAGGGTAAAGGTAAGTTCTGAGTTTTGTTCTTAATCTGCTACTGTGTATGCTAGATATGTGCAAAAGACACCTGTGCCCAGTGTCATCTGGGTGGAACGAGAAAACTCCCGGAAGTCCACCAAACACCCATCCGCAGTACTTAATGCAGAGGCCAGGTAGGAAGCAGATGGGCTGCTCTCAAAAACTTCCTATGGGCACGAGTTTGGAAGCTAAAATGTTCAAAGACAACAGCCATTCATGCTGGGTGCCTTCAACACAAAATCATCTAGGCTCAGTCTGCACCAGCTGCAGCTGGGACAAGCAACAGGATGTCTGTCCTACCTCCTACCCACTGCCAAAGAAGCCGCCCCTTGAGACTGCGCTCGCCATCCACATAGACAATGCCAGGATGCACCTTCCTGCAGCCTCTGCAAGGACATGAGTGCCTATACAGTTGTTGTGTCACCTCTTGGGGTCACATAATTATTCTGCAGGCACTGCGCAATGAGGTAGCAGCAGGCCTAAGAAACACCAGGCTTGGGCATGTTCTCACAGCTGTCTGTAGAGCCACAGACAGAAATCTTCACTGTTAGAGCCTCAAACAATGTCCTTCACTGATCGTTTATTCTGTGATCTTTATGGGTGGGAAGGAGCTGGAGAGGGAAATACTTGTTCTCTGCTGGGGATTGTTCATACCTTGCTTTATGAAAGGACAAAGTCATGTATGAGGAATCCCTAAACACAGACCAGATCTAGGGGCTGCCAGTATGGCTAAATGCCATCTCCAGTTTTGGAATGAGGTTACAAGGGGCACTTCCAGCAGTTTCTTGAATCCTCAGATTTTCTTGCCTACTTAGGATGGGCAATCTGGGTAAGGAAGCACTTCTTTGAGGCAATGATCTCTTCCAGGCAGTTAGGAAAAGAGCTACTGATGCTTAGCATGTCCAGATAACAGATCAAGTAATTGGTTATAGGGTTGTGGAGCTGAAGCTAACTTCATCAACCTACTTTTAGAAAACCATATCTCTGTAAATATGTATACATGCATATAATATACATATGTGCATACGTATACGTATGCACATATGTATATTATATGCATGCATGCATTTACAAAAAATATAACAGTTGAGACTACTTAAAATCTACTGTGTCTGGCTTTTTAATCACTCTTCCTCCCTAGCAAAAACCAAACCGAAAAAGCAAAAAGAGGCTCCTGAAAGAGAAGGAAGAAACTAGATATTAATGAGAAGGATGGATTTCTGATTAGACCAGGAGAGGCAACAGATTGTGATCGATTATGGCTAGTGCTTTTCTCTTTCTAATATTCTCTGTGCCCAATTCTCCTGATCTTTTATTTAAAAATCACCTACCAGTCCACAGATATTCTGTAGAATACTCTATGAATTAATTACAGGGGGATTTATCAAGTGTTTTGAGATTCTCAGAGGGACACACCTGCTACACTGTGGCAAAGGAGTAGTCTCCCACACTGTAGCTACAACTTTTAAGAATGAAAGTCCTGTGTGAAATAAATGTCATATGAATCTGTTCCTAAACAACTAAGTGCAAGTACTAAAGAAGTGAAAAGCATAGCAGATATTCATTTTTTTAAAAAGGAGCAAATTTGTCTGTGATTGTTTCTTCTCTGGAAAGTTCATTCTATCTGTTTTGCGCTTGTAAATCCCATGCAAACCTCAGGAAAATAAGATTTTTGCAAATCTACTCCCACCCTTTCAAAAATGCGACCTGACTCTTCTGGGCGTCTACTGTTAAGGAGTGGCATTTGGCCTTTGTTGTGTAAGTTATTCTGTTCTGGCAAACACTGTATATTATCTAAGGGGGGTTTTTTGTTGTTATTGTTTTTTTTTTAAATGTGAGGAAATCAGTTGATTTAGGGATACCGTGCAACCCTAAAAGGAGCTAGCTGGGACAGTTCCATGATTCTGTCTTCTACTTAGCCTTCGCTTCCTCACTTCCTTGCCTGTGAAATGGATCAAACAGTGCTATCTTCCTCAAAGAGTTTTTGTGCATATCATAAAAGGACTAAGTACCAAACCAGTTTAAAGGTATCATTAGATAGCTTACTGAACTGTTACAGATAACAGATTCAGATATCAGTATAGGCGTTCCTACTATCAATGAATGGGTTTGATAACAAATAAAGTAATTAACTAGTAAACATATTTATCAAAGTATTTACATATATAAGCTATTTACATATATTCATATGTTATGGCCCAGGGAAAGAAACAGAAACAAAATAACAGACAAAAGAAGGGTAAGAAGCTACTTTCAAAAGGGAAAAGCAGTAAAGAGCAAGGAAGCTCTCACTTCTGTGGTTTGGACCATCACAGTCCCCTTTAACGAAGGAGCTTTGCTTTCATGGATTGGACAACAACCATCCAATAGGTGCACCAAACACTCACGCAACCATGCGGAGAGGGATTTAAATCCCAGCGGGAATTTCCCGGGGTGGTGTCCCGATCTGAGGGGAGTTTGTCACTTTAGCAGACCAGCTGCATCCAATGAGGCAAACTCCAGGTTCAGAAGCCCCTGGTGGTTATTTATAGCTGTGATCAAATCAGAAGTGTGGTCATAATATTACCTGGTGGCTCTGGCAGGTTCAAGATGATTCTGGCATGTTCTTGAATGTTCTTTGATGCATAGGTGCCACTTGCTCCACTCACGTGGGATTTGATGGCTAGCTGTTTCCTCCAATCACTGTCCAGTCACTAAGCAGAAAACTGTTGACCAACAGGTATACCCAGGTGGAGTCAGCTGTAGGTTGGGGCAAGAGACATCAGGTATGCCCATTGACTTCTATGGGTGCCACCACAGTGTGAGAAAGACACCGAGCAGACGTTGCCCCTGACAGTACCCATACCTTTTGGTAACTGCAATGTCGTATGCATATAAAACAAATAGCAATGCTGCACAGCAGGGAAGTGATTGGTGTAGCCGGCATGGTAGACATATCCAAGGACTTCTGGTTCACTATTTCTCCTATATTCCCCAAACAGGACAGAGGAACAGAATTAAAAAGAAAATGGAGTCTTGTGTATTTGCAGGTTTCCTAATATGGCTATCAGACTTCCAGTAGTCATCATTTTAGGGAGTAGCAATATTATAAAATAACTTGGAAAGGAAAAACATTGAGAGTGATGCCAAAAATAATAACAACTCAAATGTTTTTGTTCTCCTATTAGATGAAGTTCAGCAAATTCAGATTTAAGAAAATGTAATCAAAGATAAGAATAAGCCATAAAAAACAGCAGGTACAGTACTAAGGAAGACAGAGAAAGCTTGCAGCACAAGGTGATGGCTTTAACAAAAAAAAAAAACCAAACCAAAACAAAACAAAAAAATACCAAAAAGCAGGAAAAGCTTAGCAAAGGATGAAATGAAGATCACACAAGAACTTAAGATAAACAATGGAACTTTTTTTCTCGTTCTATAAAGAAGAAAAGGGCAGCAAAGGAATCATTAGGGTCTCCCAGAGATAGAAGAGCAGAAACTAGAAGCCAGAAGAGATAGGCATTACAGAAAAATTAAATGAACTTTTTGCTTCACTGTCCTTGAGGGAGGAGGATGAACTGCTGCCAAAGAGAGAAATGCATTTTCCTGAGTGAGAAAAATGAAAAGCAAAAAAGAACTCAAAGTCAAAGAATAAAAACTGATAAAGAAACTGGATGCTGAGAACATTGCTGAGACCCTGAGGCTAAACAGGTCCCATCCCGCTCACTAGGAAGAGCACAACAAGGAGCCCCTTTAATTGTATCAGCTTAGATTTACCAATGGTAAATCATACCTGACCCAGTGGATTACTTTTTACGATAAAATGTCTGGATATGGGAACAAGGGGTGAGCAAAAGATGTCATTTACCTCAACTATAGCAAAACTTTCGACACTGTCTCCTGGAACATTCTGGTGTCTGAGTTAGGACATTATATTCTGGATAGGTGGACAACCAGATGCATAAAAACTGGTTGGATGCTTTAGCTCAGAGGGTAGTGGTTAACGAGTGGTACTCGGCCTGGAGGTCAATAACAACTGAAGTACTACAGGGGTCGGTCCTGTTTCATCTTTATCAGATAGCTGGAGGAGGACTGATGAAGTTTGTATACAACACCAAAATGGGGGGGGGGGGGGGGGGACTGTCAATACACTTGTGGGCAGGGCTACCATTCAGAGGGACTTATGCAGGCTGGAGGAATGAGCTACAATAACTTCACAAAATTCAGCAAGGGCAAATGCAAACTCCTGCAGCTGGGAAGGCAGAACCCCTTGCAGTGGTGCAAGCTGGGGATTGACTAGCTTTACCAAAAGGTTCTGGTGAGTTCTGGCAGACAGTAAGCTGCACGTGAGTCAGGAGTGTGCCCTGGCAGCAAAGGCTAATAGCGGTGTTAGCAGAAGCACAGCCAGGAGATTAAGGGAAGGAATGGGTTATCCTCCTTTACTCAGCATTTATTGGACCACAACTAGACACTGCATCCTATTTTGAGCCCCCCAATACAAGTAAGACGTTGAAAAATTGGAGCAAGGTCAGCTGAGGGCCACCTAGATGGTCTGGACTGAAGCGCTTGCCCTGTGAGGAGGGACTGAGGGAGCTGGGATGGTTCAGCCTGGAGAACAGACAGCTTCAGGTGGACCTGCTAACAGCCTGCGAGGACCTGTGAGGAGTTTATTAAGAAGACAGAGCCAGGTTCTTGACTGTGGTGCCTGGTGGGTAGATGCGAAACAATGGGCTTAAATAGGAACAGATGAGGTTCAAAGTGGGTATAAGCAGAAACTTTTTCCCCAGGAGGACAGTAAGGCACTGAAATAGGTTGCTAAGAGAGGTTGTGCAGTCTCCGTCCTGGGAGGTTTTTCAAGCCCCCGCTGGATACAGCCCTGAGCAACTTGGGCTGATGTCACAGCCACCCCTGCTTTGCACAGTAGGTTGGACCAGAGACCTCTTGATGTCCATTCAAATGTAAACTATCCTAAAATCCCATGATCTAGGGGGTTCAAAGAGGACCCAGCTGAGGAGAGAGAAATGGAAGTTCCCATTGGACTTCGGAAACTTGGGTAAGCTAAAGAATAAACTACATGAGAGTGTTTGACAAGGGAAATATCGGCAATACCAATTAAAGGCTAGATTAAGAACAGAGATTTGTGGCTTAGCTAGCAAGAGAAAGAAAAAAAAAAAGACATTTTTAAGGGTAGAGAGCATAAATAGACAGAAAAGTTGCTTCCGGAAGCACTGTACCTAACTGGCTGTGTAGATTTGGAGAAGCCTCAGGGAAAGCTTTTGCCAGGACATTGGTTAAAGGTGTGATATTTTCTGCCTGTCTAGCGTAAAAGAAGGGCCAGCCAACAATCCTAGCCACGGAAGTACCTGAAAGGAGGAAAGCAAGGGCAGCTTTCCTGGGTCAGAGGGCATAGTGATGGTAGCTGTGGGTTGAAGGTTTGTCCACAATCACGTTCTCTCCAGCAGAGACCTGTGGTCCAGGCCTGGACCTGTTCGAAAGCAATCCTCCTACCTCTGGAGAAACCACCCAGTGCAGCTACCCAGGGAATTCACCAGCAGGAGCAGCCACTGCAGCTGGAATCTGTCAGAAAAACGTCTACCATTTTGCCCAGAGGTTTTTTTATCCTAAATTAATTATCTGTTTGCCACGGACGCCTAGTAAATGCAAATACACCCATCCTGCCCCTCAGGAAATTCCTGAGACAATCAAGTTCTAAGGCTGCAAAAATGTCCTGGAAGTGTCACTATTTGCCGGCCCTGTTCCTGTGAGGGACAGGGGCTCTGGGCTAGGTAGATCTTTTTTCCTGGCAGAATCATCATTATCTTCTTTTTCCAGTTATTTTGATTCCTACCTAGAAAATGGGAGAGAAAAGCTTTATTCCTCTATTGCGGGGATTTTGTCAGGCCAAATTCACAGTAATAAGGGGCTGTTAGGTCTTCAGATAAACACAGATAATAAAAAAGGTATGTTCTTATGCTCATAAATAATTACAACTCAAAATGCAATACAAAGAAGTCAGTAATCCCACTCCCAGGACATCAGCAAATAGCATTGTCCAAAGATCATAACCTAGGAGTAGGGTCATTCTCCAAAGACAGCTGTCTCGTTTCCCTTCCAAGGAAACAGTAATATATCACACTGCAACTCATCACAAAAGTGTAATAAAAAATACACATTCATTAACCTGCAGAAAAGAAAAGGGAAGTGATAAAACATACTGATGAAACAAAAATCAGTCAATGTAGCCAAGACAGGAGGTTGTAGGAAGCTCCAGATGGACATAACCAAACTAGGTAATTGGACAGCAGAATACCAGATGAAACTCAGCCTAAACATGTGGTTTGAGGGAAATGGTTTTAAACTACTTGTAAACATTAATGGGTTCTGAATTAGTTCTAACCTCCAAGGAATAAGATAAAGGCATCATTGTGGTTAGCTCAATGAAGACATCTATTCAATGTGCAGCAGCAATGAAAAAAAAATGAATGAAATGCTAGGGGATATTGAGCATGGAACAGACAGAGAATAATGCAGAGAACACTGGAATCAATGAAACATCTTCAGCCTTGCCAAGTCAATAGACATTTATTTTGTATACCACCTCCCATGAAATCCACAACTTAAAGTGCCCTCCAAACTGGAGCAATCTAATTGCAGAATTAAATAACAAGAAAGGGAGAAACTTTGCTTCTCTGCTCACAAATTAAGTAAAGAGCAAAGGATTGAAATGAAGTCTGGACAAAGTAGAGTTACAGAGGGACTGCCATAGAAGAAAGCTCTTTCACCATTGATGGAGAAATTTTGGACAAGAGAAAACTGGAAACAGATGAGCAGAGAAGTAAGAAAGCAAAGAAATAAAGATAAATATCTGCTTTGATTGGTGAATACAAATGGGAACTATTATGACTAGATGGCTAGGTTTGTCTGTGGGTGGGTATTTGTATACATAGCAAAAACGTCCATATGATAATTCTCGGGGGCTAGCCCCAAGGATTCATAATCACTGGGTCAGTGGTTGCAGGGCTGAGGTGAAGCAGCCAGGGTTCAGTCTCAAATCTTTCAATTTTCTATGCATATTTTTCACCTCCTGGTTTGTGTCTTTTTTTTCCCCCTATTTCTACTATATCCCTTTGCAGGTACAGATTATTTCTTTATGTTTTCTGCTTGTGCAGAATAGGAGAAACTAGTATTTTCTGTAAAACAAATACACAGAACAATGTTGACAAAATCAGAGCAAAACAGCTGAATATTAGACCAGTCAAGGCCAAGGCATATATATAAAGTTTTACAGAGACAGAGATAAGGTAAATTTGCAGGCTCAAAGGGAGGAAAAGAAATCGAGGATACGGCTGAGGTAACAAGCAGTGAAATTAATGGAAAACCTGAATTAAGGAGAGTCAGAAATGATACATTTTAATGCTTCCTAATTCAGGCTTTAAGATATTTAGCTAAAAGTAGTAAAACCACAGACGAATGAAATAAAAGGCAGAGGAGAATAATCATGCTGAATCCTTCCAGAGTGCTTCACATTCATCGTTTTCAAGGTGGAAGAGAATCACTATCCCCACTGTACAGCTGGAGCAAATAAGAAGAGAGAAGAGTTAAATATCATCCACAAAGTCACAGAGTTAGTCATAAGCACGCAGGGGAATCAAACTCAGCTTTGCAGTGACCTACCAATAGGCTATATTGCAGAAAAGTAACCAAAATGGCCAACTATGAGAAATACTATAAATGTGCTCTGAAAAGTTTCCGGTTAGAGGTAAGATACAAAGAGCAAAAAGTTGAATAGGAAAGAAAAGTGGCTTGAAAATGACGTTAACTTGGGTCACCTCATATCGAAAATGATGTAGCAGAAACAGCAATTAGCAGGAAAGAATAAGCAAGCTGAAATGGTGCCTCTTAGCTTTTGGGTTGTAACCCCCCAAAAGGGCAAAGAAGTCGGTTCAGGAGGGGAAGTTGGAGCACGCAGGAAGGAAAAATGGAACTGTAATATGCTGAGAGTTTAATTATAATCTAAGTGAATGAAAATCTCACTCTCCCTTTACCTGCAAATCCTACCTTTGAGGTCAAGTATTCACTGCCAGTCTCTCAAAACACTCACTCAGACCCGCTACATGAGATTGCCATTAGTATCATAGATACATATTTTATTCTTACATTTAGAGTAAATTTAAATGTGCAGAGAATATTTTTTATTTTGAATAAGGAATCGTCAATCTGAAAGAGTTGCACGGCATTGAATTAGAGACAAGATCAGCATGGGCAGACTTTCAAAAAGAAAAAGAAACCATATAATGAAGCTGGGCCTGTTTTGTACTTTGTTTTCAAACACTGAAAAAATAAAAAGGAAAATCTCTATATCGAGGGAAAAAAGCATATTTTGAATTGCAGATTGGATCCAAAAAACCCCATGTTCTTTTATTTAGTAAAGCCTCTCTTTTGAAATAATAAAATAAAGAAGGATAAAAAAAAAGGATGTTGGGAGGGAGAGTGGACGCTCTTTCTTAAATCAAAGAAAGAAAATGCAGTCTAAATTTGACTTTGTGTAGCACGAAGAGGACTTTCTGTCTTTTAAAGAGATGAATAAGTAAAAAGAAATCAGATGGGGTCCTCTCCAAATAAGTGCACTTACTGCGCACTTACACCTGCCTTACTGCCAAGAGGAAGAAAAAGGAGAGTGTAGGCATGGAAATAAGCTGATTTTTTTTTCCTTCCAATTAAAAAAAAAGCAATTTTTAATCTAATTTTAAATCTAATCTTAAAAATTAAAAATGGTATGAAATAACTTGATGAGGTCTGATTTGACCAAAGAGAAAGTGTCAACACGGTCTTGGCCATGCAAGGCGCTGCCTGGGATAAGATTCCAGCAGAGAGACACACACAGCCCTTTTCTACAGTCAAATTCCCATTCATATATAAAGGTGGTAAAACACTATGTGGTAAAATCTTTACAAAATTGAAGTGCAAACCATGTCTTCTCTATAGTGTTCTCCTACACTTCCATGTTTAATACCCATTCCCTGCTTTCAGTGCTGTCATAGTTTCCATTTCAGTGCTCCCTCCTCTTAGCACTTCTCAAAGTCATACAGTCGACTAGATTAATTTAACCTGAAACCATCATCCAGCTGTAAAATCTGTATTAACCCCAAGGTGGTAAGTTCTTTTTGTTCACTGTCCTGAAGGTACTCTCAGGAGAACAGTGAAACTGGACTGTAATAAAATATTTCAGAGCCTTGTTTTCATACACAACTGTTGTGACCAGACGTAGCACCACAGCCAAGTGTTACAGGATAGAAAAGTGCTTGTATAAGCTATTCACTCATGCTCTCTAACTACCTGCAAGCTAGTTTGACTTCTTTAACCACTAAAGGCGCTTTGCTTGCGTTGCTGTTGAATAGCTCTTGTTTGCTATAAGATATGAGAATCAAGAAGCTGTAGGGTTTGAGTATGCTGCCCTACTGTGTGAAGGCACTATCCTCGCTATTACTGGTTCCATTTAAATATAGGTTTTCAAACCTTTTCTTCCTTTTTCTTCTATATCATTGTCTGTGATCTCTCTTCACGTGAAACAGTTTGGGCAAAGTTCCTCCTTCAAGGCCTTACTTTTTTATCTGAAAGATCTTATTGGACGCATTTCTCCAAAATACTGGAAGACTGAGGAAATACCTTTCTGTCTAGTCAAGTAAGGGAAAAATCAGTGGCTATGGCAAGGAAAGGATGGCCTGGCAGCCCTCCTCAAATTCAGGTTCGCCTCCCGCAGTAACGTGATCCTGCAGGAGGATCCCGTCTGTCGGACAAGGGCAGTGTGCTCTAAGCACCTCCAAAGAGGCTGTCCACAGAGGTAACGGGGCAGGTAGGACATTTGACGTGTATCAGCCTGCTACACGCAGCCTCCTCATGACCCCTGGCTTCCTGGCCCGGTGGGCCACACTGCTTGTTGTAGCCACCCTGTGGAGCAGACCAGGCAGGTCTACCTTATGCACCAGCTACATGTCAGCTTGGCCCCATATTTCCTTTGGACTCCATGCGATGCCCTGGAGGCCCTAAGATATAATGATCTTTTTTGTGTTTTCTGTAATAAAGACATACTGTGAGGCCTGTACGGCAGCCACTAGAGCTGTGTTTTTACGGTGTGAAAATGAAGGCTTACATTGCCTGCTCTGCGTCGGAGCGTGAGAGCACTTTGGAGAGTTTAAGGGTGAGGACTCCATTATCCAATGTAATGTATTTCACTAAGTGCCACCTTCAACATTCAGAGAAGTGAGTCAGATCCAGAAATAGCAGCCGGGTCCCTCATTTCTTTCTCAAAAGATGCTTCAGGTGACTGAACTGTTACAACTCCTTTAGATGCTACAGACTGAAAACATCTATCTTATCTTCTTATTGAAAATGTCATGTCTGGTGCCAAGCCTTCCCTGAACAGCTGTCTCATATCAGCTGTAACATAATTCTTGGTTAAAAAGAAGCTGAGAAATAAATGAATAAATTATTGTCAATTGAGCAAGGGATCTGGAGCCTATAATACAATAGTGTTGAAGAATCTTTTCATAAACCAGGAACACAAACTTAAACCATACAATATAAACTTAAATCCAACTCTTAGAGCCACATACCTTAAGGTCTCCTGGTGCTGTCTTTTCATAATGTCTATGTACTGTAGCCAGAACCAGCAATATGACATCTGAATTTCTTTCCCCCGGCCTGCTGGGTTGCTTTCCAGTTAAAATGTCCTGTTCTGCATTCGCGCTGTTCCAGTGGTCGTCCAGTTATAACTTGCCGCAGGAAACATCCTGGTAAGATGATATCAAGAGGGGATGTTACTTCTCTGAAGCATCTATAAATTCATCTGTTATTCTGAGAACACTTGTGCAGGCAGGGCAAGCAAGTTCAGTCCAATTGGCTTGTGTCTGGACCTGCGTTAGTATGTCTTGTCCCTCAGGGGTTCATACAAAGAATAAGGGCAATAAATGGCTGGCTTGTTAAACGGACTCCAGACCAAGTGGAGCTAATATAACTCTACATGGCTGCACCTGGTCAAGGAGACACCCTCTCAGGACAGGAATGCTGCCTCAGTATGGCAGCCTGTAGTCACCATTACTGGCACTTACATGCTCCTCTACTGCAATATTATTCCTTGATAGTTTCCTTCTTTCACAGTCCACTCTCACTTTAGAAACTGAATAACACTCCAAAGGAGCCATTGCTTAGGACCACTGTAGAAATAAGAAACATTTCTGGAAACCAGTTTCCCCAAATTTACAAGATTTTGATGCACTAATATGGTTTTGGTAAAGTCTTGCTGCTTCTCAATTATGCAGAGAAACTGAATCAAACACAAGGAGGCCAAAGGACTGCCCAAGGTCGCCGTGTGAATCAGTATCTCAAGCTGAGTGAAGCGTACAAGCACGTGAGCTCTGATTTTCGCCATCTAGCTGTTAGACAATGCTCTCTTTATTTCAAGCTACTATTGATTTACACCCTTCTACTCTTAGAATTCTGCTGGCATTTTGTTAATTCAATATCCAATAGCTCTTAATGATCCTGGCTAAAGATAGAATGCTAGGGTGCCGTCACACTCCATAAAGTCATTGCATAAAAGTGTGATCGGGAAGTCATTTTTCTTACGTAGTCTGATACGCAGGTCCTCAATCCAAAGAAACTCTTTGCTCAGCTAAGTTTTACATACAGCTGGTAAAAAAATTCCAGTGTAAGAGTTTTCTGGCAGCAAATACAGAATACATTTAAACTGAATGTTTTCCAGGGAGGGCTTTTGGGTTTTTTTTTTTTTGAAATTTTCATTGGGATGTTGCTGAAACTTTTCATTTTGATAGGAAGGAAACTCCTTGCTCTAAAACAGAAAGAGAGAGAAATTGCTCAGGAGGCATGACTGTCAGGAGGAGCTGTTTAAAAGAGATACTAATAAAAAAAGAAGAAATTTTATCACATTGTTCAGTTTCCAGATTCCTTGGGTGACACAACATGTCAGCCAGCATCACTCACATTATTTGCCCTGACAGATCCTGCCTGACACAATGACTCACAGCTGCTCAGGGCCATGTGACTGGCAGCCATTAATATAGTGGAGCGGCTAAATCACTGCTTTTCATTTGCACCTACCAACTGTACATATGCAAAAATTCCAGTTGTGCATGCAGCCAGCTACTCTTGGTTTGTTTGCAGATTATGGGAGAGCAATAGTAAGAGACAGAGCTTGCTTTCAGCAAGCCTATTTCTTTCCAATTCTCTTTGCTGAGCGACTAGAGATTTCCATTAAAACATCAAAATGTCTTTCTAGGTATAAGACCAGCTCTGCATAAGATAAAGAAATAAAAACTATAAAAACAACCGTAGCATTCAAAAGCATTTCTAAGCCAACTGCAGTATAACAAATTCAGTGTAAATTTGTGCTGACCTTGGATCCAGAATGGTCTCCTTCTGCCAAAAATTTGCATAGCAGATATTACTTTTGAGTCAGGAGTACAGTAAATTGCAGTGTGTAGGTTTTACAGGACGAAAAGATGATAGAGACTGAGTCTCAACTCTACCTGCACAAACCAGAGGGAACTCCAACAGATTCAGCTGAATTTTCCTGCTTCAGTGAGGAGAGAACTGCATTGTTTTTAAGGAGTACATGCCTTTGTGTTTATTCATGCATGCTAATCCAGTGGCCTCATCTGGCTGGGAGCTCATAGGGCAAGTACACTGTACACAGGGCAAAGGAGGTGGAAAATGGCTGTTTAAGCTACACATGCTGCCCTGACAGTCAAATACCTTCACGTGAGCCTGCGCACACCATTGTGTTTAGAATGTGGGATGCTGTGGACCCAGGCATCTCGCTCCACACGTTCATGACCCAGCAGCTCAGCCTGCACGAAAGCAGAACGGAAAGGAGAGGAAAAACGTTTTCTGGTCTCCGCTGCGGAAAAGTTTTGCACAGCCTGCTCTGTCTGAAAACCTGAAATGCTCTAAAAGCTCCACAGCTGCCAATATGCCACTGCGATCCATCCAGTCACAAGGACACCAGCAGAATAGGGCCATCTCCACTCTGCCAGCTGTGGCCCCTTGCTGGGGAATCTTCCTCCTCCCATGACAAGGAACTGAACAGCCCTGATTCTCTGCACTGACACCAGCATTTTCCTCTTTCTTCCTCACCCTTATGTTACAGTGGCTCCTCAGGGTGTTTCCAGCTTTCTCTTCTCTTCAAAGCTCCCACATCAAATGGGCCCAGAGTCCTACTGATAGGGTACTTCTTGGGTACTTTCAGAAAATGGAAAACCTGTGCAGGGCACCTTGCATGTGCTGACCATCACTGACCAGGATTCTCTGAAATGGTGGATGCTGCAGTCCTACACCATTAAGGCCTCAGTTTTAATTACGGTGTATCAGGTGCACTGTACATGTCTTCAGCAAGTTAGTGTCTACTAAAAGATTGTTCATTGTCAATGCAATATCAAGTCAGCACAGGTATTTCCTCTTGCAGGTTGAGATTAGAGGGCGTGCATTGTGATTGTTACTTCTCTGCCTTTTTTCAATACATCTAACTATTTAGTGAGCTATTCACACTACATGATCTTATCTGCTTCAGTCATAATAACCATCATCTCATGTTTGTAGAACACCTTTGTCCCATAGGATCTGAAACTACTTAACAGAACTGTACTGTTTTCCTGGATAGACTCATTTTTATTCAATAAGATCATAATGTGCCTTGTACAGTGAGAGATTTTTAAGTGAATCTTTAGATGTGTCAGCTCTTGCCCAAGAGAATTTTAGTAAATACGCCTAGATCATTGATTCACGCAGTTCTGGACCTCTTTCACTTTATTCAAAAAGTCAATATTTTTGAAGGATTGGGTACAGGAATGTTAGTACAGTACATTGATAAAGACAGCTCTTCTTCTGAGGAGATATGAATGTTAGCACCAGTAAAACACTATAAATATGAAGGGAATATTGTTTGTGACAGAGGAGTAGATGAAGTAAAATGAGACCCTGACTAACCACATGCATTGTTTACTGGGCAGGCACTCCCAGCAGTGAGAATGGGTTTCCTGCTACATAACATGACACAAGAGATGTCAACGAACACAGCATGTTTTACAAACCCAGGCTTGACTTGCTGCCTAAAGGCATAGTCCACCACCTTTCTGAAATCATGAGCAAAGAGACTGCGGGAGTGCAGGGTGTCATGGGGCGACGTGTAGTGAAAGGGTTGGACAAGGTTTTAGAGGGGACACATTGATGGAGTCCACCCCTGTCCACAGAGTGTGGCAGCGCAGCTGTTGCAGAGGCCAACGGATCACCTGCAGTCGGTGGTCCTTTGGCCTTCCCAAATGCTCTACAGCTGTGAAAGGAGCCACGGTTAGCTGGCTGGCCCCACTACTGCCAGGGGTTATCCCTGTCATCCCCATTCTCCTCATCTGTACAGCCAAGAAAAAAATTGCTTACTATGGTGACACGAAGGGCTTCAAGATGATGTGGTGTAAAGCACTGGGTAAATGTAAATGACAGCCAGGTCACCAAGAGTAAAAAGTATTTGACCTTTCTTCCTTTCTTTGCGTAGGCAATGGAAAGGGAGAAGGATTGCTTGGAAGTAGTGAGGAGCTATTTCTGTTGATATTACCAGGGCTGATGATTTTTCCAGATGAGCTGAGAACAAAGGACTCACCCAGACATACATATATGCCCTAGATACAATAATAGGCCACTGTCTTATGTCTTTGCAGACATAAGACAGTGGCCAAGTAAAGTTAGGCAGAAAACATTAGCAGTCTTAGAGCAGAGTGAGGTTTTGGATGAAGACCCAAAGACCAGGGAGGTAATGTTTCTGTGCTAGCAGGAGATGGACTAACACTTCCAAGCACCCAATCAATACTGCAGAATTATCTCAGCAACATGTGTTCAGCCCTTGGCAGGGTCAGAACAGTTCGGCTTCCTTCCACAGTTTAAAAGTAAGCAAACAAACAAAACCCCCCTGCCATGTTACCCTGCAGCCTGGCTGTCCTTCAAAAGAGCCCAAACAAATGAGAGCCCAAGTGCTGCATCTAGTCAAAAAACCCTATGACATATCTTCTAACAGGAGAGGTTTGTTTGAGATTCCCCAGATCATAACTTCCTAATCCTGCTATACACCACCCTCTCTGTCTAGCGGGCCTGACAAAATGCTCTCTAAGTCAGTAGAACTCCCCTAATTGATTTCAGTGGGGTTTGCAGGTCACTTTTGCTGTGAACTCCTTAGAATTCCTTAAAGAACAAAAGACATTTAAATGTTCAGTGTTGGAGAGGAGGGGCAGAGTTTGTGAGCCCCCCGCTAATGCGAAGCTCCAAGAGAAACAGGCTTGAAATAGTTCATAGGGAAGACTAGACACAGCCATTCAAACTCACATAAATTCTTACGGAAAGAAACTTCACCTGCTTCAGCTGAGGGCAGATTAAAAGAGAAAAGCAAAGAAAGATGGACACTCACCATAGATCCGCTATAGGACCGCTGTAGCCTTGACCAAGACCCGTAGCCTCTCTGGCCTCTTTCCTGTATATTCTTTCTCCCAGTAGTAAAATAGGGATAACTACACATTTTGCAGGATAGGTGCTGAAAGAAGAAATATATCAATATTTGTTCTGTGCTTTGGAGCTGAAATTTGTGCTATAAATGGGGGAGGTTAATATTATTAATTTCAAGGTTAAGTTTAGTATAGAGCTAATAGAACTATTTGTTATCATGACATTCCTTCCTCTAAACTTTCAGGATTATTGCCGAAAGCTTTGCATTTTCTTCACTGTTGCTAGTCTACAGCAGCAGAGGTGGAAAATTACTGCAATACACATGTGGTCTGGTAGTTAGGACTGCAGAGGTAGATAGTCAAGGATATTAAAAAACTTGGCATCGTGTAGGCAGAGGACCAAATGCATAAGATACAGGCAGTCACCCTAAGAGTTACGCATTCTTAGCCCAATATCACTTGGGAAGTGCCTTCATCACTAGCTGAAAAGGGGCTGATTGTCCAACACAAATCATCCTGTTTGAAACCACAGATCAGCACATTTCAATGGAGGACATTGCATTTGGAGCAGCAAAAGGAAGCAGCTGAAATATGGGATATGCAAACTAGGCATTTGAAATTGCTAAATATGAGGTTATTGCTTCCTATTCTCCTAAAGGAAAATTAGTAGTTGGCTGACGTAACAACATAGATGTGACGAACCGAGACAGCTACAGAAAATCAGTTGATCCTCCCAGCATTCAGCAAGGAGCAGACCAAACCTGAGAGTACCGGTGTTGTAACCACCATGCCATGGCCCATGTGGGTGATTTTTCAGCTAGTGTCATTTCAGCAGACCTTTCTGAGCTTGATATTTCCCATTTTTCCCCAGTGGAGGTTTAACAAAAAAATTACTGTTGAAATTTGTGTTCCTTCTGAAGAAAAAAAAATTAATGAAAGAAAATTTCATGTGAAATTTAAACCAGCTCTACTTTTCAGAAAGGAACCCACGTTTTCATATTCGTACTATGGTCCATGTGGACAAAATTAAGCACTTACGCTGAATTCTTGTTCTCAATGCTTCTCTAAGGAGGACTTGGGTACTAAAACTCTTTCTACATGGAAAGAGGAGAAAATGCGGTAAACTCAGATTTCACAGTGTTGAGGCTGAAAGAGCTGCTATTTCTTGCTAGTCGTTGCAGCCAAACATCAGATATCAAAAGTAAGAATTACTGGATTGCAGTTTGCAGGGCCCCGTGATTCAGTGCACTCCTGAATCACTGTGCGCTGTGCCCTGACCAGCCCTCACTGCAGCAAAAGCTGGATTTACAGTGAGGATGAAAAGATTTGGGAGATGATTACTTGAAGCAGACCCTGTGACAGTGATGTTATAGTTAACTAATTGTTAGCTTTCAAAGTTCCTATTGATTGTAGAAGGACAGCAAGCCTGGGAACAACCTAGGACAGTCCGCCACTTGTTACCTCCTAACCAGCTACTGTAACTGCAGTCTGATCACGGTTTTCCATTCAGCAGCAGCACTGTTTAAACTGAATTAATTCCCTCCCGCTCCAGCCCCGGCTCCCCTGCTGCCCGTTATGACCTCCCACACACCTGCGCTCCACTGGTACAAGCGTGCCTGCAACCGTATGCCGCGCCAGCCGGGAACACAGCCGATGCCATGGAAGAAGATGGTTATTCTTCAGCTGAACCAGCTCTCTGATCTATCTTATGGCCACGCAAATAGCCAGGCTGGCCACAGGCAGCAGCATGACCTGGGTGAGAGATTAGCAGGGCTGCTTAGGGCAGAGCGATGCTGAAGAAAAGAGATATCACGCTATGGCCTCGGAGCAATCTTTCTCAGCCTGAACTCAGCTGGAAGTTTGTTGCTTCTGTTTCAGACCAGATAGAGGGCTTGAATGCTTGCAAAAGTGTCTATTTTCTTCCAGGTACATTAATTCATCCAATAAAAGAAATTTCTCCCTAAGACTATTGTCTCATGCAGAAGGTGAACAATCTCCAAGATAAATAGTAAACTCAAAGGGCCTGATGATTATTTAGCATTTAGTGTAAATGGTATATAGCTGCTAACATCCTGCATAGACACAACACTGGAAAATACTGGCAGACCCAAAAATATGATGGAGCTGATCTTATGAGTGGGATATAGTTTTGACATTAAAGACATACAGCTTCGGTTCCCAGGCATGTGTAGGCTTTGTATGTGGATCAAGCAAATGCCTCCTCTCCCCTATGTAAAACTGTGATAATATTGCTTCTCATATCCTGGGAACTTTCTACAACTCAAGGGGCTGATGCTTGCAGAGCCTTTAGCAGCCACCAGAGCAGAATTTTTCTGCTGTGGTGGGAGATGCTGTTTTGCTGCTACTGGCCTCTATTTTTGAAACTAGTGAAAACAGAGGCATTTGAGAGAGCCTGGAGTGAAGCGGCACACAGGAAAGGATCTGAATAGTTCTCTGCTTAGCCCTATGGAGAGATGGTTCCTGCTAGGGCTTGAGACAGTCCATCTCATGGTGGCTGTCTCCAGCAGGAGCACAAGCCTCTCTTGCACCTACCAGCTGGGAGGGAAGCCAGGAACAACGGGACAAGGGACCAGCTTCTCCTGGCTGTGGCCCCGGGCAGGCAGGCTTGCAGCAAGCATGGGCAGACTACGGCTGCCGCCTCCAGCCTGTGCTGCACGGGCAGCGGGATAGCCAGCATGCAGCAGCTGTCTGGAAGCACTATGAGCTCAAATTAAATTCCAATTCAGCAGAAACCTGTTTTTCTCAGTCCTTACACAGCCTGCTCATCACAGTCTAGAGGTTAAGAAACTTTATAGCTGAGATAAGACGTATATCCATCACTGGGACCAAGGAGGTCAGAGTTTCACTGTGGTAGGTGCCAATAAGGAATCCCCTTCCTTGAAGAATTTGGCGACACCAAAGGAGAGCGAATGACTTGCTAATGTCAGAGAACAAGAAATAAGAATGCCTAGCCATAAATTATAACTTTCTACTTGTTCTTTGCATAACACTAAAAAAATGGTGTAAATCTGCTCTTTGCATGGATCAATAACTGATAAAGCAACCTCTCATTAAATGCAGGCACATTTTAGGGCCTCAGTTACAGTGCAGGCTGAACTAAAACAAAGCACCCCTCACAATAGTTGTAGCATATTTGTATGCTAAATAGCTGAAAGATACTTTTCATTTCTACTCTAGGTCTTCAGAGCCACACCACAAGCCCTAAAGTCTAACGAGCCTTATGGCATCCCGCATGCAGTGCCAGGCAAAATTTAAGCATTCACTTATTCACCTCTGGTGCCAACCCTGCATTCCTAGAGTGCACTCTCCCCCTGGCCACCAGATAGGCAAATGAGGGTGATCAGCCCAGGTGAGTCACAGCTGGTTGCTGGTGTAGACAAGCCCCAGGATAGGCCTAGCAAAGCATCAGGAGAAACTGTTGCAAAGTGAGATGTCATTGCAGAGGCTCCGTGATTCCCTTCTTCTGGCCACAAGTGGCAGCTGCAACCAGGAGAGCAGAGAATCTCCGGTAAGGGCTTCAGCTCTGCACACCTCTTCCTTCCTGGCTAGCAGAGAGCCCTTTTCCATTGATCATCATAGATCTGGGCAGTCTTTACTCAGGTTTCCACAGACAGTAGCAGGTTAAGGGGCCCAGGCGGGGAAAGTAATTCAGTTTTCCATGCAGTCTGGATCTAGCACTTCTGGAATAGATCAATGTGCGCAATGCATATCACAGTCCTGAACTTCAGAGAGATTTCAGGAAGGAAGAGAGATACATTTTATCAATCAGTTTTCTTATTTCTGTGTTGGTACAAGAAGAGTAGCAACAGTAGTTTTGCAGGCTTTAAGGCCAGCAGGATCATTACAGCCATCTCATCTGTCCACCTGCATAAGGGAGTGCTTCAGTTTTCCCTGGTGATCCCCACGTCCAGCTCAACACCATGCAGTTTGGTGAAAGCATACTCCTTAGAAAGAGAGCCAGCTCTGATTTAGAGACTCCGGGCAATGGAGATTCCCTCCCATCCCTGGGTAACCTGTTCTGATAATGAAATATGAGAAGAAAGGGAGCAGTTTAGTCAATGGTATTTGTGTATGATGATTTTACGTGTTGCAACAGTGCCCAATGCAGTAAGTAAATTGCCCCCTGGCTTTCATAAACATCATCTGTACACAAACATTATCCAGAGCAACTGTACGGCAGCAAAATTCTCCAGTGTAAGATAATGTCATCTCCAAAGCAATAAGAAAGGTAAAACAGTACTTACCAGCTGGGAAAGAAGGAGAGGCGACAAGCAGCAGCTAGCTGTAAAATGACCGTGTCAGGGCTACAGCTGCTTGGGTCTGCCTGATTTAAAGCTCCAGCCCCACAAAGGCATGCTGAGGAAACTAATCCTGTAAGAGAGTAAATTCATACCCGGGAAAATTATGAGGCACCCAGAGGTCAAGCTGCTTCTGTGGGGTGTCTTTATAATACAGCCACCAGCAGGAAAAAAGTCGGAAATTAAGTTCCATCTAATCAGATGAAACTGGCAATAAAGCCAGGGCTCCTCCATGTATTTATTTATTACATTAAGTCCAAGGGAACAAGAGCGCTTTTTCTCTCTAAATTTGGATGTAATTATAGCCGGCTCTTCATTAGTGCTTTCTAACCTCCGTCTTGGAGCGCTTTGCAGAGGAAGCTGGCGGCATCATTCCTTTGTTACTGGCACAGAAACTGACACCCAGAAATCAAAAAGTAGTTTGGCCAAATTCTTGTGACAGCACATTAAAAGACCCAACAAGGGAATGTGGACCTGCTGCATCATATCCCTGCCCCATGTCCTGTAACACTATGCCCAGCAGAAGAAAAACCTGGACAGTCCAAAGTAAATCAACCACGATGAGCCAGGTACAATTGGGCTGAACAGCTCATTTTGACTGTAGCCAACTCCCTGCCTACTGTGCCTGAAGGCTGCAACAGCCTTCCCCATCGTGTGATCAAGGGGACCCATATTTTTGTCATGTAATGGAGACACATCTAATCATGTTACAGGAAGGTATGTGACGCTCAAGTGTCTCTATATCAGGCTGTGTGACCTCTCAGCTGAAAGATGGGGCACAACTGATTTAGGCCACGTCTTAGTCCTTGAATATTACTTTGCAGGGCAGAAAGACTTGCTGTTTCATTGCAGAAAGCAGAGAAACATGACTGAAGTGCTTCCAGACCTCCTCCTCCTCCTCACCTCACTGCTTTCACCAAGGACTGCTTTCAGCAACCAAAATCTTGACTGAAAAGCAAAGAAAGGGAAAGAAATCCAGCCTCAGCCTGCAAGCCAGGATTTCGGATCCAATGTCATAGGTGCTAGCTGAAAGATCTTTTTAAAGCAAGTTCCTGAAAGATCGTTGCCTAAGTCCGGTCACACGGGAGTCACGGTCCCTTCCCCACTGCGCTCAGCAGACACCCGCATCTCTGCACAGCCAGGACAGCTGCCGATGGGGACACTGGCACACAGCACACAGCTGGGTGATGGCAGAGCCACATTTGCTCCCAGAGGTTTTCCTGGCTGGCATTCAGCCAGCTGAATGGGAGAGTCTCTCCTTCAGCAACCTGGCTTTTCAAATCACTGCCTATCCTGGCGTGATAGGAAAACGCCCAGGAGCGACCAGGAGAAAAATTTAACCTACCTTTAAAATATAAAAGGCTCTGTCCTGGGTGGCCTTCTGAGCAGACCTTCAGATATGTTTAAAAAAATAACACTTCTTCCTTCAGCATCCACCTGTTAATATAGAGCAAAATGTGAATTTTGTTTCTACCTGATCATGCCAATTGAGCAAACGGCCTGTTTGTGCACTAGGACACAGTAAGGCAAGAATCTGAAGCCTTCATCTTCCCTCAGCATCTTCATCTTCAAAAGAGAACACTAAGCAAACTGCTCTGAGCTCCTCCAAGGTGGAGACTAAGAGGTTAATTTTATAAAGCGACCAGAACATGTGCCTAACACCAAGCCCCATGGTACCAGGCACAGACACAAAATAAACAACAGTCATCGCTCCCAAGGGTTTACAAATGGCTGGATCTTTCTAAACAGTTCAGCATGACTTTTTTTGAAAAATCTACTATTAAGTGTCCCAGTGGAGGCAGCTGTCTGATGAGCACTTCAGGAAATTTGGCTCTTATCTGCAGGTGCTTAAATGGGAGCTGAGCTCTGGGGAAAAATCACACCTCTGAATAGCCAAGCGAGTGGCAGTAAGTGTGGAGGGGAGCTATTGCCTTGTCAAGAGATTATGGATGTGATTCAGCCTGGACGAAGGCAATAGCAGCGTCAACAGCCTAACCTTGGGGAGCGCTTCCCAACCCAGCAGGCGAGACGACGCAGACAGCCAAAGGCAAAGGGAGGAGAAGGAAGGGCAAGGACCCAGCAGGCGTGATATCCCAGGCGGTGGCGTGCTCCTCCTTGCACATGGAGAAACTCAGTGACCTTGGCCAACACAGCAGCATCTAAACACAGAAAAAAAACACAGCAAACCAGGCCCGAATCGAAAGCCTGTGCTAGTCTGCCTGCATGGCATCTACTGGTTCAGTGGCAATTCTCGCTAGAGGGCTGGCTCCTCTGTCACCACAGGCATCACCAAGCATCGGGCTTTGGGTTGCAGGTACCCCTTTGTCATAGATCCCCCTTTTCTGTCCATGGACTGCTTGGTGGTATTTACACTAGCAAGTAAAACAGGTGGCCTGCGGTGTTTCCTTGTCGGTAGGCTCCCCGACCCAGTGCTGGCCTGTGCCTACTGGCACAGGAGTGGGGCTCAAAGCCTTCGTTACCACATTGCAGAATATTGCTAGTGGAAATCCCAGAAGCCAGTCAAATTCCTGCACCACAAAAAATGTCTATTTCTGCAGCTTTTGCTAATCAACTGGTTTTCTGATTCAACCGAACCAAGAACCCCAGACAGACATTTTCCTCCAGCTCTGCAAACCCTTATCTCATGCTTTCTAACTTTTGCCTCCTGTGATTTTTTTCCTAAAGAAAACAGGTTAAAAAAAAGTGGCCTTCTCCTTCTACTCAGTTCGTTCTCACCTCCCTCAGCCCTTCACCAGCAGGTCACAGATCTGTCTTCCTTTGCTTCCCTAAATGCCCAGGGGCAGAAAAACTCTTGTCCTCTCCTGACTATGCAGACACAGTTTTGACGCTTCCATCCCTTACAAAAAATATGGCCCAATTTGTCTTCCCCTTTGCTCCCAGTCTACAAACCTCTGCCAATTCCTCACATTATTTTAATCACTCCTCAGGGCTTTTCTTCATCTTCTCTACAACTTTCAGGGAGAGATGACATGGATCTCTGCTCCTATTTCTCTTCTCTTCCTTTTCTAGACTTTATCCCCAGCTTATTCTACCCATAAACTGCTGCCTCTGTATTAACCGCTCCCGGACCTCGCTCCTCACCTCAGGTCTGCAGGAAACAAGCACGGCATGGTCCTTCCTCTGTTCTACCACAGCTTTCTAGACAAACTAGTTGTTAATTATTCATAAAAAGTGTATCTCTTCAAAAGAAACAGGAGATTACAAATAAAAAAGTATGAAGGGGAAGAAATGGACAAAGAAATAGGCTCTTAAGCAGAGCAGGGAGGGTGGTCGTGAGAGGCCAAAGCTCAGGAGCCTCCTTCCCCTTAGCTCTCACCTCCCAGAGTGTCCTGGCTACTGACAGGTCTGCTGGGAAGGGGGCAGAGCCTTCATCTCCCATCTCCTCCTACTCTGTGAAACTGGCTGCACAGAACAACCCCTCAGCAGTCCTCGTGAAGCAGATCTTGATTCCCCAAGAGAATGTTATTACCTACTCATAGGTAATCACGCTATCCCTTTCTTTCCCCAAAGTATATTTGAATGTACTAGCCACTTAGTGAGGCACAGGCAAATCCCACTGCCGTGCTCCCGTCTACAACAAAGTAACAGCATGCTGCATCCCCTAACGGGTCATTTCCAGATGACTTCATTGATTATATGATAACAGTGGTTATAGATGAAAGACATCTTTGCTAGGAAAACATTCCCCTGCAAAGGCGAGACATACACCCTAGAGAGAGGACATATACTAAATACCGAACATTGAGGACCCTATTTTCTGCTATGCTCCAGCTGCTGAGAGCCACTCTGATACAGCAAAGTAAACATAAACCCAGTTAAATTGGGTTTGCAGCTGCATTGTGTTACCTAACTGGCCCAAAGCAGCTGGAGTTTACCACTAAAAGTAGCCTCTACAATATTCTCGGGGCCTGGTTAGATATCATTTTGTCAGCACACTTCAGATGGCAGAGCACACAAATTGTGCACCACGCACAGAAACACAATGAAATCAATTAAAGACAATGATGTACTCTCTGTGTAAAATTACATAGTAACAATTATTTTATGGGAAACCCTTCTGAGTCTGCTGCTTTGGAGCGCAGAGGAGAGAACTGGGCTCCCAGGAGCGGCAGCGCTGCCAGGCTCCTGCCCAGGAGCATCTTCCTCGCTCCCCGCACAACCCACATTTGGATGCTGAAACTAATTATGCTGTGGGGTAAAAAAAGCTGATGTGTTACCTACTTTTAAATATTCATCCACTAACTTTCTACCACATTGTCAAAGACATTTATTTAGCCTGGGAGTTAAATATGGAAAGCTCGTTGTTCACACAGGGCTTGCAAAACCCTCTAATATGATGTGATATAAGTAAGTAGTATAAATGTGTAGCTTGATAAAAAGGGATAATTGCAAAAGAGTGCAAGGCAGAGCACATAGACCGGTGTTTTGGCAATTTAAAGTAAAAAAAAAAAGAGACTCAGCATTCTTCAGTACAGAGGGAGGTTGCATAAGCACTCAGAGGGGGAAAAAAAAGAAAGAAAGGAAAAGCACTTTTCTATATGGAAAATTAATCTGTGCACTGACCTTCAACCTGCTCTGGCACTTACACAGCTGTACAACGGGAAATGCGGACACAGTGCAAACGACATAAACAAATTCCTGCAGAGGAAAGCGTTCGAATGGGGACATCCATTCTCCAGCCTCAGACCCACCGTATTAATGCACTCGACTCCTGGGCAGTGCAGAGCTCCTGGTCTGTTAATGGAAAACTTCTCGCACAAAGTGGGAGGAAAAAAAATCCTTCCTTACAAGAGGAAAAAAAATCAATGAGCACAGGTTTGAATTTCTCAAGCACCAGGGCTGCCATGCTTTGGCAGTGAGAGAGCCTTGGCTTTGCTGGCTCACCCAGGCACCCCCCGCCGGGGACAGCCAGTCTGAAATATCTACAGTCCTCTGATCTACTGCATTGCGCAAGGCAGGACTGATGGCAGTGAGCTCGGGTTGTCAGACAGACTGAGTTCCTCCATTGGGTAAGAAAATGGATGCTATTGCCTGCTTGGCACTAAACGAAAAAGGGAAGCAGCAGTAAGGGATAGAGACAGTTATTATAAGTTTGACTAGGGACAGAATTAAATCGATGCAGTAAATGGCACTTAATGCACTTTAGTGACCCAATGCATTTATTTCATTATACCGTGTGCTGTGTGGCTGATTACATTTGATGCATAACACATGAAAAGCACTAGAGGCCATTTCTGGAAAATCTCAGGATGCAAAACAAATTGTCTAGGCACTTCAGGTTCTCAGCATATCTGGACACACACACACACACACACACACACACACACACACACACACGCGCACACACACGCACGCGCACACACACACGCACGCGCACACACACACACACACTTTCCTGCATAGCACACTGGGTTTGATAGCACCTTTCAGAAGTCACCTTAGCACTGACTTACCACTCCTTCTGAGGCTGCCTTGTTATGAACAGGGCAGCCAGATTTCCAGCACTCTGGATAAATTCTGACCATTTTCTTTAGTTGGTTTAACTGAAATAGTGTAGCTTTTTCTTCTTCTGGACCAAAGTCCAAGAAAACTTGAAAACTTGGAAAACTAAATGAGTGGTCAAATTTTCCAGCTGCAGAATACAGTAGGATTTCACTCTTTTCCATGGCATCAGTCCATACACACAAACCCAGCAAGCTGTCCTCAGAAAGTTCAACTCTGAGGGCTACGTGAGGGCTAAGATTTCTTCATTTACATGACATCCTGCGGAACGTTCATTGGCAGAGCAGGAGAGGCAGATATAAGAAAGGCAACACAGTCCTAGACAGATGCTAGTTGTTGGGAAGGCTCAGTTCTTGTTGTTCTGTCACTCATCTGGGTGTGTGATTTTTTTTGCTGGTGTAGTCAGAGAAGACGCTGAAGAACAGCTGAAACCCTTTGAAGACTCTTTGACAGATATCTTCTGGCTCTGCAGTGCTGGAATGAAGAGGCTGCTTGTTCCTACAGCTCCTCACTGGCCAGCTCTAGAAGTTCCTGTCCCACAAGTCAGGCAGCACAGATGTTTCCGTGCTATTCTCCACGCATTCCAAGATCTTAAGTTGTGGGCCTTTCTAACCCAGTTCACTGTGAACAAGCTGGGCTAGGGAGAGACCCCCATGGGTGGTTTGGCCAGCAGATCTGCAGGGAGCCACAAGCTCTGTGTGTGATTGGCACCTTATGTAGGCTTGCCCCATGCTGCCTGCTCCCATCCTCGCGAGCAGCTACGATGGGCGGCTATAAGCAGATGGTGAAATGCCCTAAACTGGTGCTGCTGACACCGGTAACCTCCAGCACAGCTGCAGCTGCAAATAATGTGTCTCCATAAGTGTAACGAACTGGGACTCACCAGGCTGGGATGTCAGTGTCTTACAAGACTGGACCTTGAAACTCTGCCCCATTGCTATGCAGGGGTAATGATTTCAAACCATTTTTGTAAGTGATTGTGACTGAGATACTGTTATTGCTGCATGCTACCATAAATCATTACGCTTTTCCAAGTCTTCTTTTCATTTGGTAGTTTAATAAAATAAATCTGTGGAAACTGCAATCATCTATTACATTTGCAGTAAGATGGGGGGCTAAAAACACCCACCTCCAGAGCTCCCACCTAGTAGTACCACTTTCAGACTTTCTTCCATCCGGTGTAACAGAAACATACACTTACTCTGAATGTTTCATCTGAGGATCCGAAAGCACTGGCATGAACCCCTAAATCTCACATCCGTCCTTGCAGAACAAGGATATTTATTAATATCCACTTGCCGTCTAGGAATGGTGAAGTGCAGGGAGGTTAAGTGGGTTTTACCTCAGAATAAATCAGGAGAAGAATCAGGAGCAGAAGCAAGAATCCTATCAGCTAGCCCTCGGTCTCAGGAGAGGAGAACCTCTTCCTTGGCACTTTACTTACTCCCGATGTTATTGCTCCTAATGTATCAGACTTGACTTCTGTTGACTGATGTATCTGTTACTCCAACCAGCTGCAAAGGGAAGATTCAGTTCCAAGGTGACCTCAAGCCGCGGTTACCCCAATGCCATACAGCTAAGGAGGATCACTGATCTCTATGGGCATGTGGACTGGGGATTCAGGGCAAGCATGAGTAACGCCGCATTTGTTTTGGATTTACTCTAGTGTTACTGAGATCAGAATTTGGCTCTGCTCTAAGAGAGAGAAAAATATATATATGTTGGATTTATTTGCCTTTGGAGGCACTAGATAGATTTCAATACTTAGGGGGATTGCATTTAAATCATCCGTGGATTTTGAAAACAACATTATTGCTTGGTATCACAGGCAATTCCCAATTTTTAGATCATCTTGAGCTAGACTCAGTTTTAGCCCTAATAGCAACTTTTCTACTGTTATGGTGAAGGAAATGGAATTGCAGTGAACTGGCATACATTTCCCTTAAAAGTTATAAAATGACAAATGCTTTATTTTGGCTTCTCTTGAGAATTTGCTGGGTATTAAAAATAATCTTAATGTAGTCACATAGTGCTTTAAGATAGTGTTTTGACTGCCTGTTTCAGGAAAAGCATAGGACTGTATGTTTTCTTGGCAGCCTATCACAAGGTGCTGATTGCATTGTAAATGTGGCTTGTTATCATAGCTGGATCAAGATATCACTGAACAAAAAAATACTGTAACTTCATCCTTAAAAAGTCGAATTACACCCTTTTTCAGGCCATGACAATACATGGTCTTCAACACAGCTAAGATCAGTTTACATCAATCAAAGAAAGAGGAGAAAAAGAGGAGAATCCATTTCCTAATGCTGTATCAGCCATTTCATTACTGTGTTTTAAATACTAAATTTTTTTAAGTTTACATTTTAAATTTGGTTTTTGAAGGCCATTTCTGAAACTGCTACCTTGCCTAATCTGTTTTTTTGTTTTCTTCTCAATTCCCTGATGCTCTGACAGTGGTAAAAATAGTGGGTGCGTGGTGAGCTGGGCACCAGCAACTTATCTATTTGCTGTGTCACACAGATCCACAGCAGGTTTAGGCGACCAGACTGTGAAGAAGGGCAGGTTTTCAAAAAAATTCTAGTGACCATTCAGCAGCCTACCAAATCATGGCAGAACTGAAAAACTGAACACTTTTGAACTGCATTTCGGACTTGCATTGTCGAAAGAGCAGAGTGGTTGCAGATGACTCTCTCCATCTCCGAGTCAAGTTGCCATAAAATGCTTTGGTTTTCTAAGCTCTTCCTAAAAAATTAGGACATTTTCAGTCAGCTGTCTTCTACAAGACTACCAAAAAAACAAAAAAAAGGCCCACTGGGGAAGCCAAAGACCACAAGATACTAAAAAAAAAAAAAAAAAAAAAAAAGCAGGAACTCAGTGCTGATCTCCAGCAGTGGTTCTGCCTTGTATTTGTTTTGTGGTCATCAACAGGAGCTGTTTCTAAGTGGAGAGAAAGGGAGAAATCTGAGGAAAACTGTTTTACATTTCTGCTGCAAATTCCAAAGTGTTGCATTGGTATTTTCACTCATTACCTCAGCAGTTGCTGTTAATATTTCTTTCTCCAAATACCTTCCAGTGAAACCTCCAGAATGGACTTTATCCTATATTTTCTTGAAAGAAAAAAATCTGTTCCTTAATTCACTTCACCACCACCAGTGAAGCAATGGTTAATAACAGAAAGGAAACGAGGAGGAGCTCAGGCTGAAAAGAGAAGACACACTGCAGTCAGGGAAACACCCTGCCTTTCTTAATGCACAGCAGAAATGCAGGTAACGTGCAAATGAGCTACCCTGCACCAGCAGCAGCTACGGCAGGCAGTTCATAAAATTCTCGTACGGACCTGAACGCAACCTAGAGAAACAAAAGCTTGCAATAAAGCACATCGTGCAGCTACTGTGTCACTCTCATCCTACTCAAAATCTTAAGAGAAATCTGTTTCTCGCTGATAACATCGTGGGCACAACTAGCTAATAGCGTTAAAAAGAGAAAATGGAGACCTATTTCTTTCCTCTTTGGCTGATAATTTAAAAGAAAATAAAATAAGATGTTGATCAACGTCAACTCTCATATCTGTCTCCATTCATCTTATTGCGCTGGGAGATTTTTTCCAAAATGCCCTCCTATCAGAAGTATAGTTAAAGTTCAATTGATTATTCATTAAGTAGCCTGGGCCAGATCCTTAGCTCACGTTAAGTCAGCACAGTCCCAGTGATTTCACTGACATGGCTGATTTATTCCAGCTAAGAATAACAGTGGTTTTGTTCTGATCTGTTTTTATTCCCAGCGAGGCAGGTTAGCATGGGATTCCCCTCACCTAACGGTAAGTACAACACCGAGATCTCCAGGGAAGCTGATACTTTTATAGACGACAGGGATGAAACAAGCTCTCTGAGGGCATCGCTCATCTGACTTATTTCGGATTTGATTTCCACTGACTACACAGGGCACGAGGGGTGTGCAGCTACAGTAGTGAGTCGGTTCAGCTCAGGATTGCACTTCTGAAGCGACTCTGCCTTTTGGGTGAAGCTAAACTGGAAGATGCAGAAGCGCATCTAATGCACTCCATCTGCAAAGGGGTGTTCAGTCCACAGCATAAGACCTGAGCTAACCCCAGATCACCCCGCTCCAAGGTATATATGGGGTGGAAGCCAGGCCCTCAGCAGCCAGATTCAATTTGGACATCTACCCCAACTAGGCCACGTTACTTGCTTTTGTTTTCTTGGTTTTGTTTTCCGGCAGGGAGACGCCCAAAGCCAACAGCAAGCACAAACAGCTGTTGGAACCCTCTGTTTTGGAGGAACCGGTAGTGACTCAGAAATACTGGAGCAGAGTAGAGCCACCTGCTCCTTTCAGCCTGTTGCCAAGATATATCAGTCTTCTTCCAGTGGCAGATCAGACGGGATGACAATTTATGGACCTCTCCAGGCTTGGACAGTCTGTACCCCAGAAGGAGTATGGCTAGGTCTGGACATCTCTGAGGGGGATGAAAAAATGACGAATCCCTAAAACGTACAGGCCATGATCCAAAGCCCAGTGAACTTATCAGGAAGATTCCCAGAGCGGGATTCACCTGACCTCAGGTGGGTATCTGCAGCGCAGAGCCTGTGAGTGGTGTGCCACCACTGTCTGGGAGAGCAAGTGGCACCTGCAAGGTGCAATTTATCTCGTACTAAAGGACAGGTCTAAAGCGAGTGAGGAGAATCGCTCCTAGAAATGCTTCGCTCCATCCCCCGAGCATGGAGGGAGTCTAAGAGGATGAACTCTGAGGTAGTCGACTGCCTTGTAGGCACCTAAAATTAGGTGGGAGGAACAGAATCCCCTGTGACTGGGATGGGCTTCCAATAAGCCCCTAATGATAAAGATGGGTGAAGAAATTAATATATTCTCAGCCTTCAGGGACCAGCCTTCCAAGGCCTCTAGGCTGGTGGAGCAATCATCTTCACACACACATATACAGGCAGTGCTTCCTATTAAAGTCAAAGTCACCAGCCAATTACTGTGTCACAACACAGGGACTCTGTGCCACCACACACAAGTGACACACAGACTGAATTTTTTTCTGCCCTCAGGTAAGATAGTGCACACCTGTCAATGTTGCCTGAGTAGTTACCACTATGTATGCATGCTACACCATATACGTTATCTAAAACTCACGTAGGCTACACTAATAGACATCTCTCAGTTCAAGCAGAGAAGAAAGCAGATATAGAAAAAAGCTATTAATTTAATTACCCTGAACTTGAGATACATGACGGTCACACTCCCAGATTTGCACTTGCAAGAGCACAAGCAACATTTGTTATTCTCCCTTAAAAATAAAAACACGCTGCCACAGAAATGTATGTCCTTTATTAACAAATTTTCAAAATAAATCTCAAGAAAAAACGTCTTTGGTGACACTATCTATAAAAACAACCTGTCTTAGATGGTAAACCTATGGTGTTATACAGGTTAATGAAGTAAACCAAATTATATGGCTTTTTAATTTCTCACTCTCTCTTTTTCTCTCACTCACACACTTGCTTTAGGTTTAATTGCACCATGTTGTCAACAGTGAAACAAGGGGTGAGAACACTTTAAAAAAGATGTGGCAGCACTGTGAAAACATTGGTAATGCATTAGAAAATTTTTCTCAAAAATGTACATTTTATACAAAATAAGATTGTACTTTTTGTTTGCTTTTTTGCTTTACATATGCCCGTCTAAGAATTTCCATTTCAGATTTCCATTCCAATCATCCAAATACTATACATATTTTCTCTTAATATAAATACATAGGATTATGTACAAGGTCGCAAGGCCCACTGGATCATCACTAATCCACTGCGAAACAGTCACTAAAAGAACATGAAAAGGTGAGAGAGAGTACCCGAAAGCATCTGATGAGTCCCATAACCCCCCTTAATTTAACTCAAATTTAAAAAAGAGCGTAAAGACAATTAAAATAGTGATATAAAGGCCAGCTGGCCTCAGTTTTAAACAAGGGTGAGATGCACATCGTTTTGGAAGGTGCCGTTTTGTTCTGCTGCAGACACCAGCCAGGGCGCTGCCGGGGCAGGCCACTGGCGAGCAACTCCTCCAAGCAAAGGGTGTCACCGCGAGATCCTGCAGTGTCCCACGGCCACCCGTCGGGGCCACCTCCCTGCCTTAGCCCTCAGCTGCGGAGCCAGCCTGGAAAAGCCACCAACCTGACCAGCCACCTCTTGCTGGAAGAGAATATTCAATTGGAGGAAATGATAAAATTGCTGTTGATCAGTATTTGTGTCATGACAGCCATCAGGTAGTTTTTATTTTGGGTGCGGGGAGAGAGAGAGAGAAAAAGGAGGACACTATATTTTAGGCTAGGAAACAACGCTTTTCAAAAAAACAAAACAAAACCGTGAAGTCTACTTCTAGCTGGTTCTTTCACTGTTTCAGCATTCAAACGATTATTTCCATTCTTGAAATGACATGTTTTGGTAGATGAGCTATTCTGAAAGATGTTCACTGGTGAAATATTAATTCCTTTGTCAAAGTTGGCTCTAAAAAGAAATTGAAATCTGAAATCGATCAAATCCATGATGTTTTCAAACAGAAAAGAAGATCAAAGCGCTCAACAGCCATGCATTAGCACACCGATGTGTTCATTATGAAATTGCTACAAAGCTTAAACATTCACTTTTGGAAAAAGTTATGGCAATAATTAGAGTTTTTCACAAAATAGAAAGAGGGCAAATAAAATCTCATATAGGCCCAAGGGACTATGAGGAGAGCCAGGCACTTTCTATCTTGGAAGTCTGCCCCTACTTTTATGTCTTATTTTTCTCATTATGAAACCTTCCTCCAGCAATAGATCTCATTCAAATTATAACTGGGAAGGGTTTCTTTCTTTTTTTTTTTTCCTTAATAAATTCAATTAAAAATTCATCAGTTCTCACAAACTCTAATACCTATTTTTATTCTGTTTTAATGGCATGGATCTATTCACATTCATCCATCCATCTCACCCCTGATTAAATTAAGGTCAGTAACCTTTACAAAAGGCCACATGGATAACACTCAGTCAAGTCATCAGGCATTCAAGTACCTGTAAAGTAAAGGCTAACATAGCCTGCCGTTAATGAAAAATAAAATAAACCCTACAAAAGGAGCAACAAGGAGTGTGAACCTTGTTTCAGCACCATCTGAATTAAGGAGGGGAAGGGAAAAAGAATGAAGAACCATTAACTCACATACAGGATGTGATAAAAGGGTGATTTCATTCGCTAAAGAAACGGAACAGCCCTATCCACCACCGATTCACACAGGAGGCTTGGAAACGTGCCTGGTGTCCTTGGGAGCATTGGCTGATAACATCCGCCCCTGCATGATACACTAAGTTTCTAAAATGAGTCTGTATTCAGCTCTTACCCCCAATCTCCAGCCCATGGACACAGATCTGTGGCCATTATCAACACTGGCCGCCTCGTACATTCCTTCCTGGAGAGACGGTTACGCCTTGGTAACGTGCTCCAAAGAAAAACGCTCATACCTATCCAAATCCGTTCTGGACTTAAGCCTTTTATTGTTACTTGTTTAATTAGTGATCTGTAAACAGAAGAAACCTTGAACCATGGTCAGAGCTCGCTTTGCACAGCCTTTCAGCCACCCCAAAAATGACGCTAACAGAATGCCAAAGAGCTTAAAAGCTTGGCTTTACTTGCTGCACTTTGAAAATGGTGAGCTACTCCCATTTTACTAAAAACTTAACCCATATGTCCCCCAAAATGTCATTAAATAAAACCCTAGCAGAACTGCAGTCCTCATTTTTGTGGAATGAGTGACCGAGCACTTCTCTTCCCTCCCCCTGCCAGGTTCCTCTTGCTGGTAACAGACCAATTTAACTATTTCTCAGAGCTTCGAACATCCTCATGGACAGATCCACGTGCACGCCTGCAAGCTGGGACATGAGCAAAGCGGGAGCTGTGCCAACCTCAATAAGCGCTGGACAACGTTCGCCAAATCCAGGAGTCTAAGGAGAAGACGTATTCCAGTCCCTAAAAGAGCTGGAAAGAGCTGACTTTCAAAAGGAGAACGAGGCATGGGAACTGCTGAGCAATTCACTCTGGGAAAGCAAACCACTGGACTTTGCCTTCGCCAGCAATTATGCAAGTGCAGAACTGATAGCAAAGGGAAGTAAAGTTCTGGTTTTAAGAGATTCAGGAAACTGAATTAGCAGCTCACCAGAGCCGGCAGGAGAATATCCTGCTGCCCTTCTTTCCTTGTTCCTGTCTATATATTCCTACCTCTTTTCACATCTCTCCCCATGTTCATTCATCTCACGAAAATGACATTAAAATCCAGTAAATCACTGGACTGCTTTCTGCGACTTTAATGAGTTAAATAGGCTCACGGAAGCATCTGATGGGCACTGGCCAAAGGTCCAAGGTGAGACTGCCTGGCCAGGCCCTGGGATGGGCCAGAGAGCAGCGCGAGTTGGGGTCAAGTGGCACCTCTTCCCCTCAGCAGCAGGTCGTGAGCTAGTCTCACACACGATTTGCCAGATTCCTTTGGCGATCTGGTTCAGATTTAACACACCGTGCCAGGAACTGGATGCTCCTGCCCTAACTCACCATGTGCTATTCAAGTATTGCACTGCATATGAAAAGCAAACCCTTCTTTGTGAGTCTTTGTGTGTCAGGTTGCATAAAAACAATTAATAATACACACTTTGCACTTTTAAAGCCACTTTCAGTTCAGGAATTCTGATCTTACCATCAACAGTAATTACTTAGGCTTCACAGTATTTCCTCCATAACCAGTAATTATTATTTTTACAGTGAGGAAACTTGAGGTATACCTCAGTTATGGGAGTTGCTTAAAGCTGCTTAATAAATTAGTGCCCAAACCTGAAATTAAACTAATAATCTTGGTCCAAGCACCTTCGTACTCCTCTAGCTATTCTTCACTCCTGTTACTACACAGCCTAGATACAAAGGAATGAGTTATAGAAAGATTTGCTGGTCTTCTTTTGGGCATTGACGCCAAATCCTCTCACTGTGACTTTTAACATTGTTCTTACCAGTGGCTATTGTTACAGTATCCCCCAAATGCACCTCATAAAAACGTGAGGGTTCAAAACATTTTTAGAGTGATTATTGTCTCAATAAATTGGAACGGTACCTTTCTAAGCTAAATCACTGCTTTTGTTTTAATTCTTCAATTTAAAGGAACACCTAAATGAGCAGAGCACTACAGAGAAGTATATAACTGGCATATTTCTATTTTAAATACTTCCATTTGAAATTATAACACCATTTTTGAGCATCAGCAACACCCGTACTTCAGGGGCAGATTTTTTTGCCCGAATCACCCTGCCTTAAGTATATTTGGGAGAACTCGCTGCCACCAATACCAAGCAACTGACAACGCAGTTTAGTTCAGATGTCCAAACTCCAGGAAGAAATTTCTCCACCTATTGGCACTTCAGCAATTTCACATACACACACAAAATAAAAGCCCTGCCACGAATTGATTTAATATAAAACAATTTGTTACAGGCTGAGTTCCTGTATTTCAAGAACTAACATGTCTTCTTTTTGCCCAACAACCCTTTCCACCCCTACAGTCCTTCCAGCCCGCAGCAGTGCTCGGACACGATGAGCCTGATTCGGTGTGACCCATTCGTAAGAGAGTAAATGGCACTGAATTCTTGCTGTGCACGAAGCCTTTTCTGTCCTCCATGCTATTGGTTTCTTCCTTGGCAATAATGCTCCTCTCCCCTTTAAAAACAAAGCCGATGACTGTATTTATTTAAAAATAAGATCCCCCAAACAGAAGGATCTTACCTCTAGTTTTACACGTCGGGAGTTCTCCAAGTTTTCTGTCTACAGAAAAGGAATTTGGCTATATTGACTGCTATTAGCTTGTGGAAAACTAAGGAAAAAAAAAAAGTCAGCAGCAAGTGGAAAATACAGTACTTAATTTCTGTCCTGCTTGTGCTCTATTTCTTTCTGTAACTGCTGCATTTTCTCCCTGTGAGATTCAAACATTTAACTTTGCAGGGGAAAATGAACGAAAATTGTAATCAAATGCATGTGAGAAAGAAATGGCAGCTTTGAAATATTCACAACCAACACAATTTTGATTAAAGAAAGAACTCTGTTTTTAATAGTTTTTTTGATCATTAAAAAAGTTTAAACCTGCATAGCAATCATTTCAAAAATAATTATTTAATGTTCCATAATGAAACTGTACACAACCTAGTCTCGAGCGACAGAAGCCTGTGAGGTGGTTTGAAGCAGTCCAGAGCAATGAACCCCTGGGAGCCATGAATCAGCTTTCCATTTTCACGCATTTTTCTGTCCTTGGTACAGTCTGGCTCCTTGTGTCAGTGGATCTGCGCTGGGCAGGGCGAACAGTTCAGCCCCCTCAGCAGGGCTCCTCAGAGTCGTTCAATGTCTCGATATTTCTTCCTCAGAATGGAGACCTGGTCTTTAAAGAGGACAGGGTCGAGCCTCATCTGAGAATGGATCAGCGGCATATAGCCAAACCAGCTGGCAAAAGTGTTCATGCAGCTCTGTCGCTGGGCAAAGTGGTCGGGGTCAGCCCAGCGCGAAGCCCTGGAGGTCTGCACGGGCAGAAAAGCAGAAATCAGTGGTCAGCGTTGACAAAACCACCCAAAAGGCAGGAGGTCCGACGCCACGCTATGATGCGACGCCAGGGTTTGAGGTCACCCTGCTCCACAGTAGCAGCAGGAGGCTGAAATCTAGCTAGTGGCTATTTTCCAACCCCAGGAACGAAGCTGTGCCCATAGGAGGAGCTGGCCACCCCACGGGCTTCGCTCGAGGCGGGAAGAGGGAACGCGCGGAGGCGACCCGGACCCTGGCTGCTAGCAGCCCTCACCTGGAGCACAAGCACCTTGGGGCAAGCCTCCCAAAGCCTGTCAGCACACTAGCTCACAATCTATCTTTTGCTCTCTTTTTTTTAAACCTACAAGCTATTAGGAGAGAGGAGAACAAGTCATTAAAAAAAAAAAAAAAGGAACGAAAACAAGGACACCATTTTCCACTAGAGGTACACATCTTAGAACCAGCTGCTGCCCATGGCCTTCAGCTATAAGAGGAAAATACTGCAAAATTATTACAGTTTGTCAGGTCAAAAATGCACTTCTGCAGTCTAGACCAGCAAAAATTTATATACAAGTAGTTTCAAATCATTTGTAATTGAGCTCAGTGCCACTTCTTACATGTCTAAATTTACTCGTGCATGTAAATGTCCCGCATGTAAAAGCGGGATGCTTCCAGAAATCAGACTGGCTGAGAGTAGTACGTAAGACAGTACAACCTTAAGCACTGAGAAAATAAACTGAAATTCCAGAGACATAACATTAAACTCTGATCTGAGGAAAAGAACATAGCTTGTCTTTATGGAAAATACTGTGGCCTGATTTTCCAAAGCTCAGAGCAACTGTAATTGCTATGAAAGTCCATGGAAACTCAGCACCTCTGAAAAATAAGCCCCTAAAAGCTCTGAAGCAATTATTATTCTCTCTCTGTACCTAAACTACATGTATAAATATAATAAAAGTTAAAACTACTGTTTCAGAGAAACTGTGAACGCTGAGAAACTACTAAGTTGTTCTGTGCCACTTCTCATGCATTTCTACAGGATTTTACTTCTATTTCTACTATGCTTCAAAAATAAATACAAATTCATAAACTCAGAGTGTGTTAATTAAAATATGAAGAAACAGATAAAGTCAGGGTATTGCCAAAGGAATTTGGTATCAGACTTGATCTTTATCCAAGGCCTGTTGAGTTTAGCTAAAGTGGAAGGTTATAATGTGCATTGATTCCAGCCTCTTGATTACACACAGCCTCTAAAGAGCAAGCAAAATCTTGCTGCTAGAGGATTACAGCAGACATGCTGGCCATTAGCAGTGAATTTCCATATGACCATTAATCTCTGTCACAACATTGAGGTTATGATAATTTTTTATTTGTCTTTCAAGGAATTATGAGCATGGTCCGTTATATTTCCCAAAGCTGCAGGAACAACTTGTCTTAAAGAGGGAGTTACAGTTCACGGTTAACTCAAGTCACTACCTCTAAAAAAAAGAAAAATGTATGTTCAGCCTGCACCAAACAGCGAAAACACAGCCCTGCAGACAAGTGAAGCTCAAACTGGAAGCAAGCAAGTAGTTTTGCATGGCATCTTATTGTTCGGATAAGGTCTCGTGTGCACAGATGAGTCAGAATTGCTGAATATTATCCATAAAGCAGATGAAAATGTAGCGCCGAAGAGATGAGGGAGTCTACAGCCTGGCTTGGCCATGCCTCAGTCAAAGATCCAGAATGTTGGGTCATGCTAATAGAAGAAAATGTGAGGGGAAAATAGAGGGCCCCTTCCTTCTCCTGTCCCCTTCTCCCCCGGTAACCCTGGTGCTGGCTGAAGTGCTGACCACAGACACTGTGGAGGCACAGATGGGAGGTTGCTTAGGACTTGCAGCTTCTGTGCTCTTATCCCATCTCTCACTCCCACATGGCAGGAATAGTCCCCCAAACCTACCATGCACCTATGTAATTAAAAGGTGCATCCATTTCTGCAGGGACAGAATACTTCCAATGGCTCGAAGAAGCTCTAAACCAAACAGCTAGCGAGCAGTCGTGACCACAGGACAAAACGTTCCTTGGGGGAAAAAATGTTTTCAAAGCACAAGTTACCTCTGTTGTGACAGTCTAACGTCAGTGCTTTAACCACACTATAAACTTTTAAATAGCACAGGTATGGCCCTGTACATTACACTCATTAATAATAATTAAAAATACGAAATCTTTTTAGAATTTACTTCTGCTTCTAGCACTGCATGACTAGGTCTTAGGTCTAGAATATTTAATTAGCAAATTGCAGTCTAACTAAATTCAGTCACCACAATCATTCCACAGTCATCAGGTCCATTAATTTGGGATGAGCACGTGCAGTGATCCTAACTGGAAGACCACTGTACAGTGAGGAGTTGGCGTTCCATCGAGGTTGGTCCTCCATCGAGGACACAGGCCTGTGCTGGGCTGCTCATATCCCTCAGCCGCAGAATAAACTTAGCCAGCTAATCATAACAGAGGGCCCTTTAGGCAGCTCCCACCAGCAGTTATGTCACCTGGGTGTCCTCATCTTTATCTAAAAGTGAAGCAGCATGTTCGCATGTGAACATACTTTTGCTTGACAGTAGGAATGATCAATATAATTGTTTTCTTCTAAAAAAAATCCTGCAGGAGCTCTAAGATCAAAATATGCGTGAACCTCACCATAGACGGAATCTGAGCAGGGCGCTATGCACTGGCCAAGAGGTTTGTCTACTGCTGTATCATCTTGGGGTTCCCAGCATCATGCTGTATCATCTTGGGGTTCCCAGCATCAGAAGGGATGTAATATTTAATTAATTGCTAGTCTTTTTTTCCGCTCCTATCCTTGAACGTTCTAATTAAACATCTCATTATACTTAAAGATTCAAGTGGGTGTTCTTTCTTAGTGAGAGCTAGAAAGAACCAGCACCTACCCAGCACGTACACCACTGTAAATAACATAATACGAGAAAACTATGAAGAGAAGCTGTCATCTACATGTAGATATTTGCTATTTCTCCTTTTGGATTTTCTTTCACTACAATAAGCATACTTAAAGTCTATTTACAGTTCTGTTAAATTAAAAACTACAAAAAATAAAGCAGAACTGAATTCATTCCACAAGTCTAACCTGGAAGTCAAAAGGCGGTATTAACAACATGTCTCAGCAGCTAAAACATGCTGTGGATACATACCTGTCCCATCATGGTCTCTTTATACTGTTTTTTCTGTGTTACTTTGATTGGAGGCAATTTTGTCACGGCTGACACCAAAAAATTCATTAGAATGTCCTCACAATTGGCCAGTTGGTCCACCATATTCTTTAGGCTGGCAGGCAGGTAATGAGTGTACAGGTAGTGATAATATCTGGGAAACCAACAGCAGGTTTATTAATACAAGTCACTGTATTTTCAGGGACTATGAACTCTAGAGAATTCCTGCCCCAACTGAGACATAAACGTTGTATGCAAGGTTGGATATACCAGATCCTTTCTTTGGTCTCATCCTCCAATAAGAAGGGAGACAAATCAGTGTTTCATCAAGGCAGTAAACAGTGCTACTGGAGAAACAACATACATGTCTATTTTTTAAATTGGGTTGAAAGAAAAAACACAGACCTAAGTATAAGATAATGGTGAAGTAGGAAAAAGAACTCCTCATGCTATATTGTGATAGTCAACATTGATGAATTTACTCTCCATTTCTTCTTTCAAAACTGTGTCAAGCTGGAGAGAACACTACTAAATTGGCCTATTACTGTCCTTGTTCAAATCGTTCTCCTCTTGACTTACTCTATTTCCTTCACCCTATCTTCTCCGTTATAGCGGGATCGATCAGGTACTGTAGAACTTGTTGACTTTCTCTTAAAATCTGGAGAGACCTTCAGTCTGCTGAAGTCCTAACAACAGGCATCTTCTCCGGTCTGCTGCACTGTTCTGCAGTGTACCCACTGCACTACGCTTCTAGAGCAGCCAGAAGACTTTGCAGAAGACTTTGCAGCTGTCAGCCAACACATACCCAGAGCTGGGCTGGAAGTAACTTCCTTTCTGCTATGCTACAGGCCATTCAGCCGAGCAGCTTAATGAATTCGGGAACTCTTTGAAGTGTGTAATTCCTGATGTTAAAAAGAGCAGTCCGACTGCCTCAGAACACAAGCGACTTCAAAGAGACCCAACAAGCGCAATAATGATTACCAGATTCCCAGAGCTAAACCGAGAACTTAAATTATTACCCCATAAAAAGGAGACCCATTTATTATCTTTCCATTTTTTCCCCTCCCCGGAAGAACGCTCTGTATTCCCCCCATGCTATTTTGTTTAAGACAGAAGGAAGACAGCAGATGCTCTAGGTTCTTACTTATGGTAAATAGCAGCTCCTGTCAATACCATGGAATAGTCGTTAGTCCATTTGGAGGTATAGCCCCATCTCTCCTTAGTGTTGTCCCAGAAGTGACTGCGAGCAGGGTATCCCACAATCCTCTCTGGAAAACTCTGCCAAACTGTAAAGGCAAAATCCACCTGCAGACAAAGGCACAGGCCAAATGAACAGCCAAATTCTTTCGACAAATGTCAACAAAACAAAATATTACCTTGCCATTAATTCATAATTCAGAATCTTGAAACTGTTGCAAAACATTAATTCTATGTATTCATCAGCAAATTAAACTGACTGCTTGACATTTTGCCCTATAATTATGCACATTTTAATGGTTCCTGTTAAAGGGAGTCTAGAGAATCGCAGCATTACATTAACATTTTCAAGCGAGCCCTTTACATATCAACCCTTTTCAAGTTACAGAAAGAATAAGGGTAGGTGCATGCATTTATACTTAGATGGACCTTAGCGCTAATAGCCATGTGGTAAACGGAACCTTTTGCACATCTTTATGCATCTCACTTATTTACTACTTCAGTACTGTCAACACAAAGCTCTGAAAATGAGGAGTCAAACACTTTAAATTATAAGGGTGGCTCAGAAAGATTAAAACAAGCAATCAGTGTGCTGTTCTTTCATATTTTCCTTCTGTTCTGAGCCTTTGAGGTACAGACACTTCATGTTTTTAAGACTGTCTATATGGCCAAGAGGGTTAAATGCATTTCTTAAGAAAAGAGGAGGATAGCATTCCCATGCAGTTATATAGCTTTAGGAGTCTGTGTTTTAAGAAAAATGCTTGATGCTGTATGAGCCACAAGAAGATGTCGAAAGCTGCATTATTTATTTTCGTCTTGCCATAACTACTTTAATAACTCAAACCTCTGAGAATTGAAAGGGTGATAGCATACTGCTAACCACCAAACAAATTTTAGAGACAACAGGAAAGGAATGATTGGGGTAGTCTGCAGCAGGCTCATCGGCCCTGGATTTGAAAGGAGCTTGGTAAAAATACATATGGAAAGCTTTTTTTTTTTTTTTTTTTAACCCATGTGAAGTTTTTTGACAGTCTCCTCAGTTCAATTTATATTTTGCAGCTCAAAGTAGCCCAAATTTTTAAAAGAATTAAAGATAAATCTAACTGCCCCAGTCAAAACCATGCAAACAAGGGATTTGTTTCTACAGTGCATACAATGTTTTCTCTCAGTACCACAGGGACTAAAAGTTTGCTCAAAAATACTTGAAAAACCTTCCAAGAATACAGCCACGGTCAGGGGTTTAGAGGTTAGATAAAGAATAGCGGCTATGAAAATAGTTACTTTTTGCATGATTATTGTCAGACTTCTCTCATTTACAAGTGTTTTTATGAAACAGAAGAGTCGCACATGTACTGGAACAGAGAGTTAGGGACTGGCGCTTTTCTTTCAAGTTGTGTCAAGGAGTCTGAGGCCAATGTGCACAAACCAGTTATCGTTGTGATAGTTCTGATCTCATCCAAATCAATACCACATGAAAGCACTAAAGGTTTTCTCCCTGTAAAGCCCTTTCCCATAAAAGCTGACATCTGTTTTCTTTAGAGAAGTTGGAGAATCTCAAACTAAAACAAATACTGAAGCAGCTATATCCCACGTCCTCGCTTGTGCTTTTAAATATCTATCCTTGTACCAGTGAGAGGCACTAAAACAACTACCCTAAGGGAAATATCCCTTTACAAAAAAAAAAAGACCCAAGTTCTCGTCCTATATAATTTTCAGCAGCCTTATCACTTGGCTGATCAGCAGGAAAAGGTAACAAGTTTCTTTAATCCCCATATAATTTCTAACCCGTGCTGATTTCCAGTTACTTCCCATACAAACATCCCTCTCTGCGTGTGGCAGAGCTCTTTGGGCTGTTCTTCACACCAGCGAAATTATGTGTCATTCCCTTGGGAACAGAAACCTTTTAGTATCCCTAAAGCTGCAGCGAGTGGAAGACATGTCTGATAACTGCTCCTCCAGACTGGAACGTGATCATGTTTGACCACGTTTCGAAATTGCCTTCCCTGGGTTTCTCCACGACGACCGCACGTGACAAGCCAGTTTCAAGTGAAGTTTCATGCCAAGCATTGCCCATCAGGGTTGGGGACACGCTCTTTATTTACACAAACCATGTGACCAGGGAACTAAAGCAAGAGAAAAGCCCCAATTCTTCAAAGTGAACCACCTACCCTGCTTTACCTGGGCATCCACGCACAGGCGTATTGAAGGTAAGAGGTCTGTACTAACCAGAGGGGCTGGCCAGCTGCTTCTCTCGGCAGCCCAGGCACCACGGGCAAAGCTAAAATCCACACTGCAAACATGGAATATCAGCAGCAAGCTGCCCACAAGAGGGAAAAAGCCACAAAGAAGTGTGGACATTGTTTCACCCAACAACAAATATTTGCATTTTAGAATGTTTAGCATAAAACATGGCCAAGTTGAATGAGAAACGTTATTTATTTAACATGCATTCCAGAAGTCTGACTGACTCCAAAGCTTGGATGATGACTAAATACCAGGCAAAACAAAGCAAGCCAGCAAATCCTCATGGGATCAACAGGCTAGATTGCTGTAAATACCACCACCATGCAGTGACGTCCCCAACAGGCCTAGCACGGCCCTCAGGGCAGCTGAGACATTTACCCTTTATCCTGAAGAACAACCTACTTAGGAACTCCAGGCTTAGTATAAATGCCTTTTATTTGGGGTTTCGGGTTTTTTTGGCTGTGCAGGACTTTGCACACAAATGATTTGGTAGTGGCTGCATTCTTCCTCATCTAGCAGGAAGCACCAAAGTGTAACCTTGAAATTAAACAGGTTCAATGCCAATGACTTCTTCCATCTGTGCAGCAGAGGAGGGCTACAACGGCTCCTCCTGGAGCAGACTGACCAAAGCACAGCAAATCCATGCTGAGGAGAAGAGCAGTTGCAATCTCATCCATTTACAACAAACTCAGTGAGACCTTAGGGCTTATAGCAGTGACTGCTGGCTAAGGTTAGCTGTTCCTTCACTAACAAATAAGCAGTAATAGCATCAGTGAAAGGTCCACACCACTGACAAGAAGGCTGTTTTATGAAGGTGGAGTGGGGAGAAGGGAATGCACAGAAACACGAAAAAAAGGGGAAACAGAAAAGAAAACTGAGTTTTTCAAGCTGCTCCCCGGCCATCATTAATAATGTATTTCCTAAATATTACACTTTATGTAAACTGTCATCAGTTTCCCCCATGGTTCTCAGGAAGCAGTTCTAGAAATCAATACTCATCCCCGTCTTAAAGATGGGTTTTCTACAGTATCTTTCTTGTCTTAGCGCAATCTTTCTCTTGGCACAAACACCCCACCATTTAAATTAGCAAGGATCTCCAGTTCTATAGGATGACACAAGAATCAGTGAGAGGGCATTCCTTAGCGAAAATGAGAAATCCTGCATTAGGGTGGAAATACTGTCTTCTGGAGCAACAGCAACCCCCTACTGCTGACACTCCTTCCTTCCCCACCTACACCCCTGCTGGTAACGTGTGGGGAAGAAGAGCTACCCCAATCAGCAAAGTGAGAACAGAGTATTAAAACAGACTGCTCTTGGCTGCCTATACCCGCCTGCAGCTATGTGACTAAAATAATAAAGAACGGAAGAACTATATGCTAATGATGAGCCAATTAACCAGGGGGAAAAGCTCCTCCGATGGCAGGCGGTGGCAGGGCTTCTGAAACAAGCGCAGCACATTAAACCTGAGGAGTGTAGCAGGAAATATTTTTAACATTTGCTCACTGGCAAACCCAAGAGAGGAGCCTCTCTGCTGTGCTCACGGTGAGTGGAAGCGCCAAGGAGACTTCCAGGATAACAGAGTGCCTTACCTCAGTGGTTGAAAGCACGGTGTCCTCATCCAGGCTTAGCACCGCATCTGTAACTATGTTGTCGTAGGGAAGGAAGCGACTGCTCATAACCTGTGGGTATCCAAGGCGAGGAGGGGAGGAAAAAAATCACTTGAAAGACTCATTTCCAAGGGAAATACTCTTTTGCTGCTCATTCTCCTTTCTTTTCATCTGAGTGTGTCTCACAGCGCATGTCTCTATCTGATGGAAAGGACCCCTCAGCTCAGGAGTGAAAGACTGTCATTTTCATCACCTCAGAAGTCAGCTTACATCTTGTACCTGAGGGATTAATTTCTGAACAGATCTCTCGCTTCGGAGTGGTCTGCCTTCCTTATATGACAAACTGTAACTGTACGCACCAATAACTACATGCACCTACAGTTTCTTTAGGGAGGATTTTCTCTGGTACCTAGGATTGTCCCTCTGCCCTCCTACGGGGTGTGAGGATCAAAGATGATGAAGTGCTGAGAAGGCCTTTGTAGCATTCATAAGGTTACGCAGTTGGGAAGCTAATGAGTCCAGGTTGCATGTTAGGGCTTTATCTGCTGACGGAAGTTATGCTACTAGCATAAAGTGCTACAACTCCATCTCTGTGCACTGCTGTTGTATTAACAGAGCTGCTGTCAAATGGAGCAACTTCTGCCAACAGAAAAGGAGAACAAGCTAAAGAACATGAGAACACTGTGTCAACTGAGCTTCACGTGCATCAGAAATCGTACTGGTATTGTTGTATCATTTATAAATGTCACGTTCCTAAGTGACATCACTACATGCACATAAAATCTATATACACAAAAGGCTTTTAAGAATTAGGGCACGATAGTTCGCAAAGCAATAGGAAATACATAGGAGAAAACGATACAAAAGATAACAACGAGAAATGAAAATCCATACGGTTTCTTTACTAGGCTAATTAGCACCTTTTGAGAATTAATGAATGGAAATAAGGACGCAACACTATTTTTCCCTCTCACTTGCTATGAAAAATAGCCTGGCTAGTTAACAGACTCTTTGTGTATACACAAATGAGTGGGCTATCTATGCTTATCTTCTGACAGATAGCTGCAGAGGGTATTGCTATTATTCTTTGAAGACATTTGTCTGACTTACTATGCCAAGAAAACACCACAAAAAATCAGGCCGTGGAAGAGGAAATCACTGCGGAAACAGGGACAAGGGATCTATGCCCAGATCCAGAGAAAGCTCTGTCTCCTATATTCAGTTGGTTCACTGTGTCCTTCTGGAGAGCATCTCTTTGTTGCTACGACGGAGAGGCCATGGTTGTGAGGAGGAGGTGACCTGGCAGGTGCTGAAGGTTTTGCTTTGCTTAGGCAAAGGCAAAGCAAAGGAAGTGGCTGTCACGAGACTTGAGTTCCCATCCTAGCTCTCTTACAGACTGTGTAAAATAGGATTAACCGCGTCTTTGTTTTTGTAGTTAAAGCTCCCTGCTGTAAATTGGGTGCGATAACATATCTTCGTTCACTGGGGAACAGTGAAGGTTAGGTAAAGGCAGACCTCTGTGATCCCCTGGACAGAATAACTGTCTGCCAAAACGCTTCAGTCAAGTTCGAATATGACAAGCAGTTCCTTTGTACACCTTTTGAATTGTACTGCTCTGGCTCTGCAAGCCTTCTCCAAACAGAGCTTTTCTGCACAAGAAGCCATTTGGCATACGACGGGATATTAGAGAGAAGAGACTGTCCACTATAAACACACCTTTGTGTACTCAGGAGACTCATTTGTAATCTAAATAGTGCCTGGGCCAATTTCTACATACCCTGATGAACTAGTCAAAGATTTTCTCCTCTATCTCACCCCTCAAGCTTTCCAAAAGGAAAGAAAAAAAACCCACAATGTTCAAAAAGCTCAGAAATTACTACAGTCTTTCTCAGCCACAGCTCTCCAAATACTGTTTACATGGCTAGCTAAGGCAAGAGCCATTAGCTGCCAAATTAGCAGGGCCCTAGCTTTTCCCTTGTTAAGTCAACTGGGGGAAAAGAGCAAAGACAAGACTGTAAATTCAAAATAGGATTGTACAGCCAAGCAGCTAAAAGTTCACTTTGCAAATGTGGAGCTCAAGAGCCAGCAGCTGACAGAGATCAGAGAGGAGACCAGCCCAAATGTGTCTGCAATGAGTCCAGAAGCGACAAGACCGCTTCTCAGAGGTCTGGATTTGGAGGGGAAACATCCACTTCAGTGCAGATTAAAAAAATAAAAAAGGTCTCTTCTCTCATCTGAGCGCTGGTTATTTTGACTTAGTGATAAGTGCAAATGATAAATGCAGTATGTTGCATAGTAAGATATTCTGCAGTGGTTTTGTTCCTGTGTGAGGGCCCCTGCCCCTTCCTTTTTTGCCTTGGGATCCCATCACTGACAACAGTATCCTGCTAGGCTGTAAGAGAAGGTACTTTTCAAAGGTAGGTTAATACATTCATTCTCATATCTTCCTCCGCTTTTGTGACCACAACTGATCCCTAAGCCTTGCATCTGACTACTCAGGCTGAATGAATTCTGCTGCATCTCTACTTTTATGCACTTGCCGATAGACAGAAATCTCCAAGGATGGGTCAGCACTACCTCTTCTTGAGGGCACACTTCAAAACTGGGTCCCCCCCGTGAGTCTCAAACTCGCAGCGTTAACTGCCAGGCTGGCGATTACTGACAGCACAAACCCCACGCATCAAACACAAATCCATGATCAAGTTGACACAAAGGGCCACAGAAAAGAAAGGGGCTGTCACACAGCTGGGAACTACAAAGCTTTCACCAAAGCAGTTGGAAAAATAAACTCTGGTCCCACTAGAGAATATATGCAATCTTTTATGATGCTCCTCTCCACCTACCTTGCTCTCTCCTTCAATGACTATGACAGGCACAGAAGTGGCAGGCCAGCGGTGTTTGGCTGGGAGGGGTTTATCACAATTCCATAAAACAATAATCTGAAAAAGAACATTGGACCATGATCAGAGACCTTCGTGGAAATGCAGTTCAAACCCTAAGGACTCAATCTCCAGATAGAAATCTCAAATTCAAGTTGGGAATTTCGAAATCAACAACATGATACAAATCTGCATAAAAATAACACTTCTGACGGTAATTTCACCCATCCTGGCTGTATACAACATACATCCTCTAAATCAAACGTAGGTTGGACATGAACTCAGGAAGTCTCTAGCCCAGGTCACAAGGCTGTCAGTGATTTACCTTGGCACTCATAAAAGGCTAAAGCACTTAACGGCTCTCTGCTGTAAGAGGGTGCTCCTATCGAGCTCTCCAGAGTTTGTTTTACGGAAGCCAAAGTCCTGGCGCTGCTGCGACTAAGAGCCACAGGGAGGAGGAAGGAAGATCACGTAGGGGCCCTTGAGGCACAGACACTCCCTGTCTGCAGCACATGCAATCCTGATCTTTAAAGTGCAGCCGCTGTTTTACCTTTCTCATGAAACAAATCCAGGGAGTTTAGTTATTGCCTCTGTTGCACTCACGCTATACTCAGAATTTGTTATTTTCCACGCACGCAGATCACAGGCAGCAGAAGTCTCAGAGAAAAGAGACATCAGAAAGGAAACAGAAGTGGGAAACCAGCCTGAGAAGGTCAGCAGGCTCTTCAATCCTGGGATAACACTTTTGTCTCCAGTGTAACTGACACATAACAAATAGTGTTGCTTACCTGTGCACAGTACTGGGACTTGGCTACAGCAACCAGGAGTTTCAGCACAGGCTGAGATTGGGAAACCAAGGGAGTTACTGCATGGATTACGGCAGTGAATGTGGACAGAGGCTTCAGACCTGAGATATAAAGAGACATAGGTTCAGTGAAGACAAAATTGCCCCATATAGGTAGAGATTAAAGGACTCTGAGATGGAAAAATAATCTACACTTAATGAAAACCTTGCCATATTTTATCAGGCCACCACCTTCAGTTTCAGATAGTAGTCCCAGACGCTTCTGAGGAGATTACACTTCCTTTCAACTCCCAAGCCCTCTGAAATCCCTGACTCTGATACAACTATTGCCTTTTCTTACTCACTGTTTTCACAGATGCCCTACTGACACCTAGCTTGTTCAGCAAAATTTTTTCCTTGCCACTGGCTCTGTTTCAGTGCCAGGCTCTATGGATATCTCCACAGTTTCCAGACATTTGTTGAGTTTCCTCAGTCCCATTGCACCCTCTGTCAAATTTTTGCTCTTTCTGGAAGGATCCCCATCTACACTCATCTTCAGTTACCTCCTGAGCTGATAATTCTGCTTGCATCCTTGTCTTCCATTCTGATATTTTTGTTTCACTATGTTTTCCTTCTCTGCCTGAAATAATACATCCTACTTGCTTATACCCTTCATTACTGCTTTCAATCTTATCTACATTCATCTGTGTGGGGTCACAGTCATTTTTCATCAAAATTCCCACAGAAGCCTTCTTCTCCTTCTTTAATGTGGTAACTGTGATTTTTTAGCAGGTGGGCAGTACTCCACACAAGTGGGATGGTAAAGGCTGTGCAAAAAGTGGAAGCAGTCCAGTAAGTAGGAACACTTGAGACTGCAGGCATGTTCCCTTGCAGAATTCATCGTTTAGTCTCTGCTTCTGGAAAAAGCCATGGACCTATGTCCTACGCAGTCCTTCTAGCAGGACTCATGTGAAGACACACAGCATGGGGAATAAATCCATACCAACTACCCACTCCAGTCACAAGTGTTATGGGTAAATTGCCCCTTATTTTCTAATAAAAAATACATGAGCACTAATATATAAGCATAAATGAAAAAATAAAGCAAAAAATTGTTCCTTTTGTGTTCGCTTGGGCCACAAACGTGTCTGCAACTCAGGCACTCGTTACCGATAACTGAAAACTATGAAGGGACACAGATTTTTTTAAAATAATCTTTGCAAGTGAGAGGCACATGATGCATGTTGATGAGTCAAGTCTACAGTGGACAGGGAAGACTGAAATACGATAAACCAAAGGTTCATCATTTATTAACTAGAAATGAATGGTAAGTCATCTGGCACATGCTGCTCAGAGATCAGTAACACGCCAAATACCGTGAGAGTACAGCAACGATTCACTTACCGAGATTAGCATAGTAGTAAGGAAAATCTCCCAGATATGAGGAATACTGTGGCAGTACAAATAACCCTCCAGGATGTTTGTTCCATATTAAGCTGTTACGTGATATGTGCTTAAATATTCTGTCCTGAATAATCTGGAAAACAAGAGAGGCAATGATTTTTAAATAGATTGTAACAACCACTGGTAGAAGCTGCACAGTCTCCAGCTGACTGGAATCATCACCAATTTTGTAAAAGCAGCAACACACAAATCACTAGGCATTCCTATTTAATCTCTCTTAAAACGACACAGAACCTGGATACTTCAACGCCACTTCAGCAGCTCAGGCTTTGTGTAATACGTTTCAAAGCACCTCATTAGTCTCTGTGGACATGGGAACCTTGCAATTCATTGCATTCTGTATTTAAAGCCAAACATTTTGCCTTTTAGAATAACTTACCAGTTGTGAGCCCAATTAGTTCATTGTCAGCTGTACTATCCAGAACTCACAAAAGATAATTATTTGAGCATGGCATTACAAAGCTAGGTATTTTTTGAGATAACAAGAGCATTCAAAAACACAAGGACTTTCAGCAAATCAGGATGCACTAATTATTCATTCTTGCTTAATTATAAAGGGTTATTAGTATTCAGATACGTCACCAATTCCATGTCCCAGTTCTATAGCAGCTCCTGTTGGGTGAAATAGAAATAGAACTTTTGGCAACTACTACCTATGTTTGTAGAGGGCCGCAAACATAGATTTATAGATTTTTAAGACCAGAACAGATTGTTAGGTCATCTACTTTATCATCTGGAATCCCACAAGCCACAAAAAAAGATGCAGAGCTGTACACTTATGTGTATTTATGAAACTAATTATAGTTGCTTCAGATCACTTGCCAGCATGTATAGCTTCTTACACTAATGGAGCTTTTTTAGACTTGTTGCAAAGGCATAACCAGATTCAAGGGTGGGAAGCTAAAACTGGACAAATTCAGCCTCCAAATAAGATGCAACTTCCTAAGTACAAGGGTAACAAAACAACAAGACCATCTTATCCAGAGGACTGATCCCAGTGCTTGGTCCCCTCAAGCATCTTTTAAGGATTATACTTTCAGAGGGCTGTATTTGCCTGGGGTGCAAAGGACAAATGCAACAATCCACAGCAGCGGATCTCAGTGTGTCCTTGTCGATTCGTTTCCCTTCAGGAGCTCTGGGGAAATTGCATTGGCTCTATTGCTTACAGCTCTTCATGCAGTCAACCGCAGAGACAGGGATTCAGATGGCAACCTTCAGGGTCAGGAAGGATCTTCCTCGCACCAATCTGCCTGCGATTCACGGTTGGGCTACACAGTTTTACTGATTTGCCTTCTTCTGAAGCGTCGCCGGTCAGCTAGATCTGGAAATGGGTTACTGGGCAAGGGCTGGGTGGCGGTTAAGAAAGAATTGCCCCTCAGTCACCTAAAGCCTTTCCTCGCCTCCTTCTGCAGCCAGGGGTAGAGCTCACCTTCTCGGATACGCTAGGGAGATTTCACATAACTGGTAGTTTTTGCATTGCATGGGGCTCATGTGCTATGAACACGCTGGGTTCTCCAAACCCAACATGTTTGTGTAACATAGGCATATCTGGGTAAAACTTGATGACTTGAAAGTCAGAGTAACTCTGCTCCCTAGTTTATTCTGGCCTTAAAAGCTGTGAACGATGGAAGGAATATGCCCACAAAATACGATAACCAAAAGCAAGCAAAAAGACCCAAATAACAAAACCCAGACAGAAGCAGCTGCTGGAGTCAAAGCAAATTTGGAATATCTACAAGCAGCTGAGCTCAAGGACAATACAAAAGGTGTCAAGGTGTACAAGGCCAATACGAAACATGAATAAATGTTACCACAACCAGTGGTTTTCCTGGATTTTTTGATTGCCTTGACAAAAGAAACATATTAAAATACAAGTTACTTTGTGCTAGCAAATCCGCAGCTAGTGACCATGTATATACTGCTAATCTGAAATGGGAAGTGTTTGCATGTTTGCATTAATTTTAGCCTACAGCCAAATATCATAGCTAATATGCAGTAATTTTCTCACCTTTCTAAGCTTTAGATAACCTTTTTTGTGGGGGAGTAATAGAGTTATGACTATATTTCCGTCACTGATAAGAGCGTATCTGAATACTTCTCTTTGGAAAGTTAGGTGTATCAGTCGTCAGATCTCCTGAACGGTAGCGGGGTGGGGAGAAGAAAAACAAAAAAGATGATGACTGCTGTTTTTCCATCTGCAAGTTGCGCTGCTGAACAAAGACAGAACCTAGAAAGTACATATTTTCGAGTGTTTACCACATAATCTAAATATTACAGCTCCTTCCTACTGTTTTCTCACAACTGAGGCATAATCAGATAAGGAGAAGTCTGCGAATTTACATGGTCAGGAGGTTTTCACAGATGGCAGAGTCTTCCATGGCACTGGTAGCCAACAAGGCTGCAGGGGAAACACATGGCTCCCATTCAACACCGCCTCAGCGCGCCGGGGGCGAAAGCAGCTCTAACACGAAGCAGCCCTCTGATGCCATGCGATAGAGGCAGTCTTCATCGCATGTCAGGCATACCAATCTCCCTAATACTGTTACTCAACAGGCTGGGGAGCTGACCTGCGTAATAAATCACCCCTAAAAAATGGGAGGTTAATTTATCACACTCCTGGTCAACATAAGAAATCTCACTGTCTGTAGTGATAGAAGAAAAGACAAGCTGGCAGAAGGAGAACAGGGGAGGATAAAAAAGATAACATGGAGGACTAATCAATTAAAATTCAAAGTATATAATGTTCCATGTATTACAGAGATAGCAGCTCTATGGTGTCTTCAATGATGAGGCAACATAGGAAGTTTAATAAGAAGGAAGGGGTTAGGATCTATGGCCAGATCTCCCTTTTCTGTTTGGAGTTCATTAATGGTACAATGTCCTCACACACTAACTCTGCCTTTAAAAAGTTCGTAAGAAGCAGCCTTAATCATTGCTGCTTCTTAGTACACTACAGTGAAGCATCAAACACCTCTTATATGTACTTTGCACTCTCCTTCTCCGCTCTTCTTCCTGAGGGGAGGACTAAATATCCTGCGCAGGGATCAGGTATGTTTGGATTGGTTTTTACAGAAGACCCAAGCTGAAAAAGTGCAGAGTACGCTGAAGGGTGTGTCGGAAGGGTGTTTGAGGCAGCCCATTGCTTTCTGCCTCCCGCTTGCCAGCCTGAGGCGGACTCTAAACCAAAGCCCGTGGACCAGGCCGCTCCTGGGCACCAGCGATGTGGGGCTACTGGTCAAAGATTTCAATCCTCCCACTACAGGCAAAGAGCTCTTTGGCCCAGACCACCGAATGAGCTGAAAAAGGACTTTAAAATGTGACTTGATGTTTTAACAGGCATCCAGGATAAAAGGGAGAGGAGAGCTGTGTTGGTGAAGAATTTTTCTGTCCTAACATTCTCATACCTGGACAGGTCACAGCGTTGCATATTTAGCGACATCAGAACACTCCAGTACTATAGTGTTACAACAGAAGATGGATAAAATCCACCAGAAAAACAGTCCTGCTAGGAATTTACTTCCAGGCATCAGATTTTAAGCAGAGAATATGCTGCTATCAGACTTCTGACATTATGAACCACTCTCAACTGTTTCATTCCTTTCTTAAGGAAAGTAACTCAAGACATTACTGAGGCAAGTTGAAATGTAAAATACATACCTGTTTATATGAACAGAACCCCTCTTAATCATCTTACAAATATTGAAAGTCTTGAATTAAAAAAAAATCCTCAAAACAAAACCACTTTCGTGAACAAACAAAAGCCCAGGACACAACTTCAATGCCAAGCATGCATTCCTTGCTTTAATTAAATTAAACCTTCTAGGATAGTGTTTGTTTTCTCTTCAGTTTTTCCACTCGATACTGCAACTTGCTGGTTGCCCAGCTGCTTTGAGCTTTATTTCAGGTTCTGATGCCTGTCCCCTCGGCACCTACGGCCACATGGGCCACCATGCCCGGGGGAAGCCCTAAAGATGCACATGCCTGTGCTGGCGCTTGATGTGACTGACGCCAAGGCTCAGGAACGGCACGTAACCTCCCCATGGGATGGCCACGACATGGCAAGGAGAGAGGCTGGGAGGAAGGCCAGGCTGCCCTCTCCTTTTCACAAACCCTAATGATAATGGTGCATGCAGGGACAGGGCAGAGATGTCCAAGGCATGAGGCACCCTGATTGTCTCTCAGGGTACTTCTATAAGAATAAATCAGACCCTGGGAGGGCAAGCCCTGGCGCAGGCCTTCCAGCTCAGTTAGTCTGATCCCGCCATGGTTTGGGGCTCCAATAATTACCTCTACCTCTTCAGCGCTCATGGAGAGCTTGAGGATGTGGAGCCCAACAGGCAGGAGGGACAGGGTCATCCTCTTCTCACAGGGGAGGACAGCATTGCACGGAGGCGAGGACAGCTATGGCAGGGGCTCTGAAAATGTTCTCTGGCTGGCTTTCCTTGTGAGCACAGACAAAACCTAAGGGACTATCCTCCAGCAGCTGGAGGTAGATCAGCCATGGGCAACCTGCACCGCAGACCAAAACACAGGCAGCAGCTCTCATTTGCCGTTTTCAGGGCAAAGCAAGCACAGCAGGCAATGTGGAGTTTTACAGTTGAGCGCTAAGACAGATGCAATTGCAGAAGCATTAGCATAAGACAAATACATTTGCACCTACAAAGTGAGGCACTTATGGTGGTAAAAGTATGTCAAAAATTCATGTGCAAAATTGCAAAACAATTAGAAGAGAAATCCACTTTTGAAATTGTAGCCTGGGCCCTACTTCTAAAGAGTCTTTCATCTCTGCTCTACCTCCGAATTCAGAAAGGATTCTCTCCACATTTGAGATCATCTGTCCCGTTTTAAATAGCAGCCTAATTATGATTATTTCTTAATATTTCATAGAAATGATCAGGACTTTCCCTTACCCTCTGTGGGAAGATAAGACTTGGTGATTTACCAGCTCCCGTTTTTCTTCAGCCAGACCAATAGCCCCATCAAAGGGCATCAAAATGTTAAGGAACGGTAGAAAAGGAGCTTTACAGTAATATTTTTTCCCAGAATGAATTCTAGAAAGGTTTCTTAAAAAATCATACTCATTACCACTGACAAGAATAGTGATTCATAAGCCATAAAGCCTGGTGAAGGCAAGATCACACATGACAACTTTTCCACATGTCAGATATCTCCCATTTTTCATCAGGTCTGTTTTCTAACGTGGAATCCAATAATGAAGAAAGTATTTCTTTAGAGGAGAAAAGCTATCAAGATGCTGCGTTTGTTTGTTTGTTTGTTTGTTTGTTTTTGTTTCCTAGTGACCAAACTCGCTTCATGAAAGCCACGGTTCGACGCGGGCTGAGCCCAGGATCGGCTGGACAGGTAAGGAAACCTCGCTGTCCTGTATGGTCCCAGGTAACTTTTACTCACCTCTAGTGTAGTCAATACAATCTTCTCAACTGAAGAAAAATAAGCCTCCCACAAGAACTGTGTCTGCTGTCTAAGTGCTAGGATTTTATCCTGATGGATAGACCTGATTGTAGAAGGAATCTGTAACACAAGATGTAATAGAGTCATTAGCTTCAGCAAACACTGCAACCTCATCAAATTAATACCAAGCTGCATGGATTCGACGCTCCCTAGCGCTCCCATCCGCCAAGAGGTAAACCAACAGGTAACGCCCTGATGGGAAATGAATGACACACATCCCTTTATGATCTCTGGCACTGGCCAACCTTAGAATACACAAAAACAGCTCTGTGTGCTTCCTCTTAGTTTTTGGTTGTTTCTATGGCAGCAAAAGCTGCCTCTCCCCCACTCCTCTCCCTCAAGCTGTGGTGTGGCACAGCAAGGAGCTCCTCAATAAATCCCTCACACACAGACCTTTTCATGGACCGGCAGTTTAGCAAACTAGTACCTGCAGGACTTGAGAGTCCAACAATAATCTCAAAGTATATTAAAGGGATCTGGAATTGCATTTACCACAGCATGGCCACGCTAAGCGCCCTGAGGTAAACACAGCAACATCTGAAGCAAGACTCCGGTTTTTGGAGCCTGCGGATCAAATTGCATTTTACTAATTATTGTGGGTGGAAAGAACAGCGCCTCCCACCACACCTGTTATTCACAAGGGAAAACAATGCTTCTTTCTTCCTCTCTCCATTAAAGTAACTCTTTAATTCTGGTATAAGTTGCCTTACAAATAAAAACCAAAGAGTCCTACTGCAATGCTCACTGGCTCAGAAGAAGCAGGGCTTCACGTCTGCTTTTTTCCTCACTCCCACTTCTTTCCCCTTCCACACTGGAGGAAACCCAATGTCTATATGTGTCACCTTTTAATTTCCTAAGACCTCACCCGAGGCTTCCAGGACACTACTTTGACAATGCAAATGGACAGTATCAAAGGAATTTCACTGTAATTTACTCCAGTTATAAGGCCTGCTCACAACACTAGAAAGGCATCTGGGATATTTTTCACATTTACGTTCATTTATTCCAGGAACGAGGAGCTGTGCTTTTGCACCTCCTTTTTACTGGGATTTCAAATTAGGCCACTTCGTTCTCAGTCACTCATTTCTCGCCAATCTTTCACCTCAGTCATTAGTTGTGATAGCAAATCGCTTGGCTGTGTTGCTTTTTGCTTATACCAGCTTATTGCGACGCTTACCTGCACCCCAGCGCATCCCCCCCCGTCTCCTGAGCTGTACGCACTTTGCTTATTCCTGAAAAATTCAGAGCGAGAGCTGGCAATGATCATTATTTGGTTTCGCACGCTCCGAATGAAATGGTTTCATAAGAAACATTTATCTGAGGAAAATTTGAAATTTTAATAATTTATATGTAACGCATTTCCACAAGAATCAGTAAATTCTTTACTGCGCTGTTTGCCTGCAAGTCTGGACCACAGCTCCGCAGAGCCACGCAGCACCAGATGTGGCAATCTCTACTCTCTAAGACTTTAATCTAATATACTGATTAACTCTATTACAGAATTTGAGCTTATGGGAGAGGAAGGGCTACAGCAAGGTGGCCTAGAAGAAAACGGTCAGAATGTCAAAGAAAGACAGTATCATTCCTCCGCTGCAGTCCCCCTATGTCTCTATGTAAAATATTCACGGCAAAACAAGTATGAAAAGCTGAAGTTAAAACATGTACTAGTGCATGTTTTTCTAATCAATTACTTCATTATTGCTGAATAGTATATAATTGAACCAAGTTTTATCTTTTCGGGTGAATATTCTTTCTTTTCATCATTTTTAGACCACGGTTCCCATAAATGCAGGGGCACTGAACATTATCTGTACTGGCTGTACACAGACAAGCACACAGTCATACCCGTGATCATTACCAACAGCAAACACGTGACCAAATGCACTTCAATATGGCATTTCCCCCCCATAATATGGCATTTTAATATGGCATTCCCCCCCAATGGCATTTTAATATGGCATTTTCCCCCTAAAATTAAACATTTCATTGCACGACATGCAGCCTCACGTGTGTGCATACGTGTACGAGCAGGATATAAAATCCGTACTCATTCCCAGCTATGCTTTTTGAACGTGAAGGCTGCTCTGACCATGAAGGTTACTGCCATAAGTTATCGCTGTACAGACTACAGTGTGCTTGTGTGTGCCTGCAAATGCAGTGCCAAGGTGAAAAAAAAGCCTTGGTGCCTGCTCTGTTGCAACAGCTGGAAAGAAAAACCAGAGCTCCCGTTTTAACTGTATTTGCCTATTAGTTATTAATCTACTTGTCCAGAAAGACAGGTGGGGAAAATGATGTATTAATACTAATCTGGCAGGATTACACTGGAATTATTAGAACTGGATGACGTCTTAATGAAAGGTCATTTTGGTAATAAGGAGGGGGAGGGTGAAAATCATGCTACACAAATAAATGCAGAAAGGCTGGATTAAGCTTTCCTAGTGCTATGATGAGGAGAATATGCAAATAAAAACATCTGAGCTGCTCTAAAACAGGAAATGAAAAACTGTAACATAACAAAAACATTTCCCAGAGCAGACATTCAGGCCCTCTGCCAGCTCTTTAAAAACACTGTTAATAATGGTGCAGTAGCTGTTCAGTATGGAAGCAGCTGTGAAGAGAACGAATGGCATGTTACAGGAAAGCATGAAGATCAGCAAACTATTATTATTTGAAGAGTGAAATAATTTTGCTCACAGAAAATATGTTGTCCATAGAAGCGAAAAATCAAATGTCCCTTTTACGTTTGCAGCTTGTTACTCTTGTTACTCATTAATGACTATAGGTAGCACTTTAAAAGAACTGCTAGGCCAGTTCTTTACAAATATTTACATCTTCAGATAAGTAAACAGGCATCTAATGAGATTTTCAAAGGCGCTTCATTTTTTGGGAATCAGGACACCTGTACCTTGAGGACTTCTCTCCATAAATGACAGCAGCTTGTCACTTTGGAAATGAGCTGAACTCCACAAAAACAAAAGCCCTCTTCCCATGCAATACGAAGGCAGTCAGTGCACAGCAGCTATTGCATTCAAAACTCCTACCCTAACGCTCAGTCTGCAAAATCCACTGTTTATTAAAAAAAAAAAAAGTTCTAAACATCCTGCCTTCTCCCTATTAATATCAAAATGTGTTCAAGAGGATAGGAAGAACATCCCTGTAACCAAGGTGGAAACTAATATGTTCAGGATCACATAGCTGTTTACTGGCTATTCTAGGAATGGTCCTAGATCTCTTGGATCTCAGCTTAACACCGCGCAACAGCCTTTCATCAAATGCTACTTTGGAGAAATCAATTTTTCAATAATGTTTCCTGACATCAACTTCTCCACATACTTTAAAAAATGTAGTTAGACTATAAGACTTGTTAGGGAAAAAGAAAAAAAAATTTAGTGAATTTAGTGACAAAAGTAGATGCTGAAGGTAACACAGCATTTCCAATTTCTCAGCTCACTTTTGTTCCAAGATCTCAATGAAATTAACAATTAAGTGATATGAGCACGGTTTCAGAAAGAAATGTTATGTGATTCAGATATCGAAAAAGAGACAGGTTCTGCTTCTCATAAAAACATTAGGGATTAACTCCTTCTTGAGGAGATACCTGCTTTCCTGAGGAGTCCTTGTGGGACCTACCAGTCAGATAGGCAGTCCTGGTGCTGTCCCCCAAGAATAAAGTACTTCTAAAGCATAAGAGCAGAAATGTACGTCAGGTATTTTGTGTCTCATGACAGCATCCAATTCCAGACAGCCTTGCCTCAGAGAGGCATCCAGGTGCTCCACACCGAGAGAAATCTTGAGCTCTTGGAAAAAAAAAAAATTTCTTCCATGCAGGAATGTGGCCGAGTGGTCTGAATGACCTTCAGGTCAAAAAAATGAATGATGTCATATTAAATGAGCTCATAGCCAGTGTGACACAGACAATCCCTTCATGATAAAAATTCTTTTACAGCCTTGACCTTTTGGATTCATCTTCCCCGTCCATTTAGATGGCAGCAGTGATAATCAACTGATCCGCTGAAGGCCACAGCCTTTTCCTTACCTGTAATAACAATCTCTCATCCCCTATGACGGCAGCTTGGTTCCAATCAATCACTTCTGAGAATGGCAACTCCCATCCATTGCTGAGCATCACTGGGACACAGGCAGCCTGCACACAGAGCCAGCGCAGTCATTAGAGGATATGCTGTGCGTGTGGTCAATGATTAGTGCAAACTTTGAGGTCCATACCAAGGCAATTACTGTAATTTTCTGCAGAACTTTTGACCCGGCTCTCATGAAAAGCAATCAAAAAGAAAGACAATACGGCAAAGAACACCCGGAGCTCGAGACGACAGCATAGCAGCCCAAATTTTTATGGCTTTCCTTTCTACGCTCATTCATATTCACTGAAAGGTAGGTTTTGCAGGCAGAGTAGCAACTGAAAGGCTGTGCTTATCTGTAGGACTAGCAAAGAACCGGTAAAGTCCTAGAAATATAACACTAGAGAATTTAATAAAAAATTATGGCCTTTCTTGCTGCTTTGTGAACCATTCAGCAGGGAGCTAATTCCTTCAATTTTTATAATATGCTGTGAGACAACTCTATAGAAAATGTATGTGATTTTTAATTCTAGAGCATTTTTTCCATAAAGCAGGTGAGAAGTTCCTATCCCATTTGAAACCGTTTCTCCAAGTGGAAGCCACTGCAAAATTTATCTATCATCGCTGGAAATGAGTCTACAAAAATAATTGCTTTCTGTTTAAAAAAAAAAAACAAATAAAAAGCATATACCTTTAGCATGTATTTCTCAACAGTATGGTTCACCTCAGTTATCTCGTTTTTTGTGTGTTGCGCAAGTTCCTTGGCACAGAGAACAACTTTGTGGCTACTCAGTAAATAGTGCAGTATTTCCGTAAGTAAGTGATTGCTGCTACATTCTGGTCAGCTGGATCTGAACACAGGATCCAAACCAAAAGCCCATTGAAGTGATGACAGAATCTTCTCTATTAATAGAAGATTTGCCTCAAGTCAGTGCTCTGGTTCAGTTTCTTTTAGGCCAAACTAAGCTTAAATGCTCTGAGTCTGATCTAGATTGGGTCAGTTCCCGAAGGACGGAATACAGAGGAACTTTCAGATTGCTGTACCTGCGTTTGTAATATACACTATACATGGGATCTTAGACTAGTCAAGTCTCTGTATTATAGCAGTACCTTTAAAATGTAAAGAACTGCGATCCTCTGTAAGGAAATTACACTAGTGCGTGAAAAAAGACAATCAGAAAACACTTAGCAATCTATTTCCATGTTTAAAACATTCCACTAATGTGAACGATGTCTTTCAACATTCCCAGGAACCAGACAGAAATTTAGAACTCATCATAATCTGAACTCATCATATACTGCTGCTAGCCCAGTAGGAAAACCCACAATCCCTGCATTTTATCATCACCATGAGGAAGCCCTCCAAGTTCTGCACAGTGATGCTTTCTTCTCCTAAGGCTATCTATCTAATGGAAGCTGCATGAACTGTGCTGATCTTGGGCCAAGTCAAGGAAAGAGTTGACCAGTGCTTTTTAGAGGATCTGAAGCTACTCGTCATCCCCAAGAAGCTTGTCCCACTGCTTCCTCTGAAGAGGCTGGGCAGGGCACAGCACTTTGCAATTGCAAGCCATTAATCGTCTCCTAAGTAGGAGCAAAGAGGAGACAGTCCAGTACTTGAATCTCCCATATGATACTAGGGGTGGGATACAGTGGCTAAACATAAGCGTCCAATGCCTTTTGAGATGTTCTAGGGTATCTGACACACCCACCCAAGGCTGGCAGATACGACGCAAGAGCTACAGGAGACTTGCACCGTTCTGGAGAAGTAGCTGAAAGCCAAAAGGGTAGCCCAGGACTTCTAAACGACACTACGCATCTGCATTTATGCACCGGAATCCCACTCTACATTTTGTTAAACAATACTCTACTTTTCAATAGTGGCTGGGACGTTTTGTGGATGATGAAGAAAGGTCATGTGATTGTAGTTACTTAGCAGCTTTACTGCCAACGTTGGGACAGTTCCTGCATGACAAAGGCAGGACCCTGTAAGGTGTCCTCATGTGCAATCTCACCGACACCAAGAAGTGCCCCAGCCTCCTCTTCCCTTTACGCTGGCTTCCATGTAGATTAAATCCAGACGCAAGTCCCAGAGCGGAGCTGCAGCGTCCCCTGCATAGTTGCTCACTATGGCTGACTGAAGATGCAAGACCCCAGGGATGAGTTGACGTTTGCGAAAAAAAACGGTCATGCTGGCAGCAGTCAGTGGCAGGCTGATAACAGAAACCTTACCGGCGTGCTGCCAAGCTTCACTGCCACAGCGACTCAGGAGCCACTTTGCTTTGCTCTCTGGTGCTGGCCAGAAGCAAAAGAGGTAGACCTATTAACCAAAGGGTTTTGAAATGGTGAAGGGGATCTGAGTGCTGTCCCGGACACAGTCCAGAAGAGCCAATGTAAGCTGTCTGAAACCAGCCTACATCAATCTCCTGCTTCACGCCATGCTTCCATTTGGGGCTTTAAAGTCACCGGGCCACACTCTGCATGGTCAGCACGCAGCGTCACAGGACAGACAGTGCATAAGCAGGGTTGCTAATGTGAAAACAGAAAGCTATTCTTAGTGCCCCAGGGTTTACTCGGAGAGGTCAGGGTCTCCCAAGGGAAGCCTCACACCTTGATAAAATACTGCCCTAAATCAACCTAACCTCAAAGTCGTCTACAACCAGCGAAACCCTCTTCCTGGAGGTAATGCAATTCAGCCTTCAGATGAGCTCAGTGCTCAGCCCCTCCTGGGAAGAAGCTGCCAATTGCTCCACAAGTATGAACAGAGGCTTCTGCAAAGTGGATTACTGTCCACTAGGGAAATGAAGCACGTTTCCCTCCTCCCCACTGCCTTGCTGTTGCATGCTCAACTCCAGCCAGCGGAGCCAACGCTATAAACCCTGGCTCTTACCTGCAACGCTTCCAGAAACCTGAAAGAGCCAAGCCTGCGGCCACGGGGAACCAGACAGAAAGTGGCATTGTGCAGCATTTCACGGTAATCATACCTAACAAGAACAGGGGAGAAAAGAGAAAATTCAATTAGTGGTGAGTCCTAAGGTAACTGTGCATGAAAATGCAAACAGCTGCTGAGACGCATCTGGATAAAATCACTTCTGATGAAGGCCGCTCACCATCAGGTTAACTAGTGGGGGGTGTGGGTGTGGGTGTTTACACATGTGTTGGCCATCTCTCACACTCCTTTTTGTTCATCCTAAGGAGTAACCAACGTGGGAAAAAAGTTCAGGGAAACAGCAACAAAATTGAGAACGGAGGAAATAATTTTGCCTTAGCAATAATCACTCTTTTCTGTATAAATAGGTGAGCATGAGTGCACAACAATAAACTTATATTAAATGTTTTCATATCCAAAGCGCTGTCATGGCAATGCTGTGAATCTGATTTCTATTCAGATTTAGTCAAAGTCGTGCACAACCGTGTTCATTTTTGCCTAAGAGGTTTGTAAAAAGCAAGAAAACATTCAGATTATGCCATATAAATATTTCCTTATCAACCAGGCATTAAAAAGTGGGGTGGGCATTTACAGTGTCTGGCTCTGTGGTTGTTGTGATGTGCGGTGAGAGGAAGAGGGATAAACTGCTTTGGCAGCCAAATTTTGGCAATTAACCAGGTAGTGGCAATGATCCCTGCTCCTCTGAATTCAAACTTCAGGCCAGACACTCCTGGGGTTTTTCTGATGCCATCAATCACTTCAAAACCATTTACCAAAAACACGTATCAAATCCGAACAGTTTCAAGCTAGCTATTAGCTTATTAGCAGCTATTGCACTTCTGGCAAACCTATGGACCTGGAAACGGCATTGACCTCACTGGCTGGCTCGGTTTGAGACAAAAGGATCAAGATTAAATATCCCTCATTTCTGAAGGTCCCTGGACTCCGGAGATAGATGCAATTTTGACAGTAACTTGGGGCACTGGAATTTTCTAACACTAATAATCTAACTTAATCATAGCTGGCAGGCGCAGCAAATTTGTTTGTATGCGTGTACATGTATGTATGTACGTATGTATATGATTATATTTTATATATAAAAAAAGTCTAGAACCACATTTATAATCTCACACAGGCCAGACAGATGGGAGTAAGCCAATTTTCAATTATAAGCACCCTCTTTAGGAAGAGACATCTTGCAAAGGCCCATTTGCTTAAACAAGCGTGTATAGCTAATTTGCACAAGAAAAGGTCACTGTGAATGGATTAAGATTATCTCCACTGAGAGTAAAATAAAAACCCTCGTTGCATTAATTAAAACTACAAAACAGACTTCAAAGTAGGTGTCTTTAAAAATCAGGTCTCAACTTTGGCTAAATAAAATAAATATATTCCATATGAGTAGCAGCAGTTTCTTTTTCTCAGTGTGGAATATTGATCGGCAACTAAGTCCCCGCTCAACAGTCAGCAGTGACGCAGCACATGGAGGGAAAATGCTAGGAAGCTGGAACACAGGCAAAAAAAAGGTTGCCATTTTTAAAGCACTCTTCTTTTCACATACTGAGAAGTCTAAGCCTCATCACTTTCACTGCATATTGCATGACAGAAAGTTTTAATAAATACCAAAAATAGAATACCCCGTAGGGCTAGACTACACCAGTCATGAGTCCCCCATCATTAGCTTCCTAAAATTGTAAAAACCTGTTAATACCCTGGAATGCAACAACATCCACAAAACGTCAATGGCAGAATCAGAACACAAAGAAAAAGCAGAGAATGAGGCCAGCGGAAGTGAGACCGCCAGATGCCACCAACTTTTCGTCTTGAGCACCTTTTCTTCCATATCTAATTTGCTGATACTAGGATCGTTTTTTCAAAAGGGGGAAGAAGAAAGGATTTTGTTGACCATTTCCCACCTGAAAACCAGTTAGCATCTCGCTCCCGTTTGTGCTTTTTAAAGCTTAACCTATGATTTATTGCTTAGCTGAGGAATAGCACGGTCCATGGTCATCAAGCAATTTATCTACATCATGCATACTCCGAGAGCCTCATCCTAGCCTTGATGTATGGGCACAAAATTTCCACTTACTGCAACGAGGCCTCCCAAATATAACACGAGCAGAACCAGAGCAGAGCAATATCCATCAAGATATTCAAGCTACTGTTAATGAATTGCACCAGAGATTATTCTCACAAACAAATTTCATTGCAACTTCAACTTAAAGGTTTTAAGGTGGCTCAAAACACTCTCCGAGAGCAGTGCTAAAGGAGTCATCTTGAATTTAATCCCCTGCAGCTAACATTCTGGGATTAATCATCTCTTTCTTTGAAATCCTTGAACACAATGTGCTAATTTTGCTTTTACTAGTTCCAGGATAGCACAGAAAGGAAGGGGGGGTACACTGATTTAACCAAAAGATAGAATACAGCCCAATATGCTTAAAAATGAATTTGGAAATGCATTTCACACAACTCCTGCAAACAGACACAAGGACATAAATATCTCTGCCAGTTACAAGCATGTCTTTGAAATGCGAAGCAGCATTTATGGTGGAAATGTTTTATATGTACAAAATAATACTTTACAGTACAGTCCTTAGCAGAGACCATTTCATGTTTTCTTCCTACTGCCACGCACCATTTGGAGAAGACACCAGCTATAAAAACGTTCAGTGCTAAATTCTCCTGCAGCCCATAGACTACGCGGTGAACAAATGTTTCAGCGTTGACTGTGCAGCAGAGCTAGAGGTGCTCGGCACGAGTTCAGGAGCTGAACGGATATAAAATTGGCAATAACAAGAACGATAAAAGCATGACTATATGGACGTGACCAAGACTGAAAGCGTGCCCAGTGGGAGCCACAAGCCCCACACTGAGGACCCGCAGGAGCACGCTGCAAGCGTGGATTTCAGACTCTTTCCTAGTGAACCTGGTCCAATTTTCAGAAACACAGGAATAACCACTCTCCTAGGTAGGGCAGACACCTTCACATTCAGCACTATCCTGGTATCTATTGCAAATAAAAAAAATCTATTGCACCAAATACTGGTTTAATTTCTTCATGCTCTTCACTGACGAATCTGAACAAGACCTCTGGGAGGCAATAAAGCATTATAACCCCCTTCCCAGTTGGCGGAGGGGGCTGAAGTAACAGTGAAAATAGTCATGCGCTTAAAAGAGGTTCTTCTAGATTTCCCTTTTCTTTTTCTGCCCTGGAAACGAGCAAATATATCTGTTTTTAGAACTATTTATTTCCATTAGCCAGTAACATCTGAGGGCAGCGAGACAATTTGCTTAGGGTATTGTAGTTTGCATCGCTGTGGTTTCTCCATACTTGGAGCTCCCAACTTGTGGGGCCTCAACTATCTGCATATCCAGACATTTTCATTTTGCGCATTTATGGAGGTTTCTAGAAACCATTTACGGCAGAGAAACCGGAGTGACAATAACCTGCCACATCCCAGGCTTGCAGCAGGAGAGGTTACAGCGCTTCCCTCTGCACAGCGCTAGCGGGCAACGCGCGTGCTCCCGGGCAGTTCCTCGTCATTTGTTATTTAGGTGTCACGTTCTTCCTAGCGCTTACTGTTCGTTTAGCATCGGCAGTTAATGTTCCCAAGCATTTATCGTAGAAAAGCTTTGAAAGGAGTCTGCTGCTTTGCTCGTGGCTATTTATTTGCAGAATGCTCCTGGTTTCTTCTTCTGAAGACTGCAGGACTGCAGTGGGGGGGGCGCATGTTCCTCCCGTTTATTCCGGTATTCCTTCATTCTGCACCTTCACATGGAGGCAGCTCTTCACTGCCAGTTTTAAGGATGGCTTGGCCTGGGCCTCAGCTGCATCAGTCAGATATGTTAAAACCCCAAAATGCATATGCTTTTAAAATGACAGTTAGGGTTTGAAAACTAAAATAACTACAGATTTAACCCAAAGCTCACGTCCCTCTGTAAGGATCAGCAGGATGTTTTATTAACTTTCAGGCTTCCTTCCATAATGATTAAGTGCACCATGTTTGCAGCTAATACCTTTTTAGGCAGCATAAACAAATAGCTCTATTTGTAATCAATTCTAATTTATTCACATTTTAATTGAAATATCCCCTCCCTGCTACCACCCATAGCTGAGAAAACATGTACGGCCCCATCTATCATGCAGGTGTAAACACTAAAACGCTGTGTGGGCAATTACCAGAAGAAGAAATGCTGCTCGGCAAAATGCTCTTATAGTTTTAACTCCTTGATCCACTGCATTGCTTCTCTTGGTCTCCCTCTTTTCTTTTTTTTTTCTCCCTCTTTTTTTGATGCGCCGACCTCGTCAGTCACCCCGGGATTAGGCAGCTGCTTGGAATTCCTGGTCCACCGTGATCCTACGGAGCCCGGGCCGCTGCGGAGGCTCTGCAGCAACTAATCAGTCATGCCATACATTCCTGCTCACAGCTTAAGCATTTCCCCATGTCACTACACTTAAGAGATTATAAACTACCCTAGGAAACATTTTCACTACCAAGTTTTTTTATAAACTTTTTTATTTCCACATCGCCATCCTCGCTGGCATAGATTGAAAAGAGGTCTAGAAAAGAAGCTACACTGTTTTAGACTGGATCAGTAGTACGTCTAGCTACCCAGATTACTACTAGCACGTACATTTGGCTGCTCATTACCATACATTATCCAGATACATACCACCTGTCACATAGGAATCACAAAGCAATGTACATATTTTCTCACGTAATCCTCCGAACACTGGTACGGGGTATCATCACCATCTCCATTTCCCACGTGGAAAACCTGAGATACAGATGACTGGTTGCTCCTCAAGTAGCTAGGCAGAACCCGGGAACCCTAAAACCAGGGTGCTGACCTGTCTCCTATCCCCTCTGACGATGCACTGCATACTGAAAAGCAGCCATACGTCATCTCCATCAAAATTCAGATGGAAATACAGGAGCCGAACAAATTAAATGGGCTTAACCCAGCAGTATATATTTTAACAGTGCCACACATAATCAATCTTTTGGAAGATGTTGGAGCCCATCTTTGGCAGGGAGTATCAGCACATACCGCTGTGGACGTCAGATGGGATTAGAGCTGTTTTTTCTTTCCCAAGCCAAAAACTGCTATGGCATGCAACCAAATAAGTCCAGGGCTGCCTCCTCGAATCTGCAAGCCCATGACCTCACACTGCATCTTCCAAAAGTATCTGGATCAGTTCAAGTGCTACAACTAAGATATTAAACACACACTATATTGCAAAGCTAAATGGTAGAGTGTTTCCTAGTTTTCCAGTGTATTAAGTTTCAGCTATTAACCAATCAGCCAGCTTTCTATGTATGAATTCTTAATGCAGAGGGCTCTGAACTATTGGCTGGAGAGCCTGAAAAGAAACCCATTCGGTCCCATGGAGTGTCTCGTTGCTTGGTTTCCATTAAGGTATCTTGGCTTTTAAATAAACTGTCAAGTAAAACTTGGCACCGAAAGCACCAAGTGAGTAACTGCCTTTGTAGAAAACTTGACAGCTCAGCTGTGCCTCAGATAGATAGCTGCCTAAGACTGAGCTCTAAAGACTCATGCATCCTACTTGGAAGGGTGCCGTCGCCACAAACTACTTTGTATTGGGATTTACGGCTGTGCAGTGCTTTCAGCTGATCTTACTGCTGGTTAACAGGATACTGGCTGGCAGTTCATTTCCCTCCCTCTCCACAAGGGTTGGTTCTGGAATTAGAAAGTTTGGAGGTGCAAAAATATAATTGGAAAACTTTTTCTCCTGCTTAAAGGGCTAATTGATTTCACAGGTGTTTAATTATCATTTGCTGTGAGATAATACCTTGTAGTGCCATAAAAAATGGATTTAATTTTCGAGTGCTTGCAAAACCATTGCCAAAGCCAAGTTAGAGCTAAGCTAGATAATTATTCTATAAATCAAACACACTGCCTCCTTTCTTTGAAAATTTTAATACTTGGCTATAATGATATCTGACGACCTTGAAACTAACATAAAAAGGATTTTCTTGCCAAGTGCTGAAAGGCAGCCGTTGGAGTATTTCATTCAGCCTGGTTCATTAACGGCGAAGCAGCCAGCCATGCTGCTCTAGTTCTGGGTCCAAAAGGCGCCAAGGTGCAAGTACAGTAGGGCATGCATGAAAAAACAGCATTCTCGGCACATAGGTAACGGCCGAGTACAGTTATGAGGATGAGCTGAATCTGAAAACGCTGCAAAACTCACGGAAATGCTGCAAAATTCTTCTAGGCCTAGTACTGGCGATAAAACTTTGGAAACATTCAGCAACCAACATCAAGGTACAAGTATTTTCTCCTTTCTGTGAAAAGAATTGTACCAGCATCTAAGGGGAAGTACAGCTTTCACTTTAACAGACTCATAAAAAGATCAAAAGATACTGGAAAAAGCCTTTTGTTACAGTTAAGATCAACAATATTCACTGAAATCTAAATCATTTTTAAAGTCTTCAGTGGCATGACGGTTGTACTCTGTCCACTTACATATTATACACAGAAACTTAATGGCTTGTTTGGATACACAAGCCATTAAGCCAAAGTACGTTCTAATAGATAAAATGTGTTTTAATGATTTTTCAGCACATGACATTTTATGTAAATATATATACAGTATGCCCTGTAAATCTGTATGACTCAGGCAAAGTAAGCGCAACGTCTGGACTGCCAAAGACTAGCCAACTGGCTGATAGTGACCTAGAGGTCTTTTGCAGGTAGCTAATGTTTTCTCGACATCATCTGATGCTTAAAGCTAATGATTATCTAGCAAATGTGCCAGACAGGGTTCGTAGGTAGTGTATTGGAGTCAAAACTGCAGATATGCCTCTCCAGACAGTGCCGTGCCCCAGTTATGAGCAAGCTGCTAATTCACACGTGTAGTCCTTTCTCTAAAAGTAAGCGCTGGCTCTCAGGCTTTGAAATCCTCCAAGAGCACCTGTTTCCCAGCAGTACTGCCCTGTACCGGCAGTAAGGACATCCACAACAGGTCTGAATCAGAAAAGGTCGCAGGACATAAAAGCACCACTAAGTTCCTCCAAGGAACGCAAATGCAGCACCGCAGATCGTGTAATAGTCTAGTTTGATGGGAAAACCTTAAAGACACAGATATTTGCATGCACGGATACATGCACAAGACCACATATACGCAGAATAACAGTGTACGCTGCTAAATGGACCTAACTCGCCTACCCACCTCCCTTTGAAGTGACCATATACTTCTGTGAATCCCCTTTGCCAGAAATGTGCACGTCTGACGCTAGTCGCCCAACAAGCTGCTTGAATCTTACAACTTAAAGATAAGACCAACCTGTTAAGAGTATCTAGGAGTTCAAGGCATGTGCAGGGAGGCAGGTTCTTTCTAACAGAATTCTTTTAACAATAAATTATGCTCAATACTGTGCATCGTTATGGTGCCTCTACCTTGCCATTTTCTGGAGATCATAAAAGTCTTTTGAGTATTTTAATATAAAGAACCTCAGCCTGTCGATGAGAGAACAAAGTGGCATTTCCATCTTACTGATGGGGAAACTGCCACAGAGACCCGCTGTGCAGCAAAGCCGCGTGCGCATTCTGGGAAGGGTTGCACATCTCCCAACTTGGAACTTCTGCTTCATCTCCTAAGCCGCGTTCCTGGTACTTCGCATAGAAAAACACAGAATTAAGTTAAAAGTGATATCTAATACTCAACAGTGTGCCCTGACATTTCAATGGATAACTAATTCTTAAAATTGGGTATATTATATTCTTGCCTTCACAGAGTTACTTTGTTAGGCCTTTAGTCTTCCTCTGGCAGCAAAGCAGTGTCAAAAACACGTGTCCTAAAGAGCCTCCACCTGGTCCCAATAACTAACCTCAAATGCTCCGATGGTTCAGCTGTGAATATCTTTGGAGTAACTTTCCACTGCAAAGTCAGTGTTCTTATTGATTTGTCCTCTAACTTAAGAGAAAAAAAAAAATCCTACTACTGAAATTTTAGTTATTAAAGCATCAGTTTGGATTAAAGACCCAAACAAAGAAAAATCCATACCACATTTTCCGAACAAAGAAACAAATTTTAGCTCATCTGCCACCTACTCTCATTTTGAGATTACAGGACATACCTGAAAGTCTCAGAGTACAGAGAAATAAAAGGCTTATTGTGAGATCTCTCGCCTGTCAACACCTGCAAGTCCTGAAGCCAATGACTCCCTGCTGCCTGTCGAAAAAAAGCCTCCAAATCTTTCTTAATTATTTTAAATAGCTTTTTATTGAAAACTGGAGGCAAAAAAAATGCTAAAGAGGATCAGCTTTCTACAGTTTCATGCTGCAGTATCTGCAGTTACCGAATGCTTTAACTAAACTAGAAGGAGAAATGGCTGATCCCACTGAAAAGCCCTATATGTTAAAATAGGGCTAAAACCAGTATTTTATGGCCATTTATGTCATGGTCCAATAACTGCATTCACCAGAGTCTACTGCACTCTGCCATAAGGAGCACTGTCTTCTGTGCTAAGCTGCCTGTAGGATTTGGATTTCAGTAGGATACTAGAGAAACCATGAGACCCTGGAGGCTGAATTAGAAGGGGTTATCATTTCTATTCATGCTTTGAGCGTCTGGTTGAGCTCTTTACTGAATGGCTTAAAATAGTCCTTATGAAGCTTATCGTTTTCTATTCAGCTGCACAGATTTTCCCACTATGGCTATCGAGCTCCTAAGTGACTTGCTGGCGTCTTTAAAAGTTATAGTTCTCTAGACGCAACATCTGAAAACAGAAAGCAAAGAGGATGTGCAATAGTGGGCCTAATTATGCCGGAGTTCATTTCTGTGAATGACTAGATTTGTTCGGGGAAAAAAAAAAAAAGGAGAGATTTTATACAGGAACTGCTGGCAGAGACCCACACTGTCTAGCCTTGCTGACCCAACACGTAACCATTCTTGGAGAAAAAATTAGTTCAGCAAATCCATGGAACATCTCTGAATGAAACAGAGAAGTGATTTATCTGAACCCATAAGAAGTCAGCTGTAGGAACACAACAGATGAAGGTACTTCAGTACTGCAGTTGTTTATCAGTTCTCATAATCCCTGTATCTCAGGATCTCAAAGTACTTTCTATCTCCATTTTATAAATAAGGCAAAGCAATCTCAAAAACAGGACTAGGATACATATATAGGGATGGGGGAAAAAAGCACTAATTCTCCATGTTGTAATTGCGGAGCTCTGAACTCGAGGGTGAAATGCCAGCTGGGTTACAGTCCAGCGGGGGCTTCCCTGACCTCTCGAATGCGATTTTCAAAAACCCTCGGCAATGCCCAAATCCTGCTTCCACTGAAATTAACTCCTCTTGTTAAGCCCTAGCTAAGTGCTTGAGAAAATCTCACCCTGCAGTTTTCTTTCTGTAGCTGCTATTGACTTCAATCAGAGTCAAAAATCAATGCATTTATTTATACACCTGGCAACAGCAGGCCCTCCGTTTCTGGCACAGAGTGGTTAGGGAAGAGGCGGGCAAAGCTCACCCAGGTCTTTTACTATTTATTTGGTTCACCTGTACCCTCCTTGTTCTGCTTTAGGTCCTAAAAGCAAAGAATAGCTGGTGCGTTAAGAGAAAGGGTGTGCTCCTCAGAGATTCACAGCTCACCCCCGGTTAGGAAACCCCAGAAATCCTGTACTGGGAACTGCAGGCTCCTGCGCCCATCTAGCCTTGCTGCACACACAAAGGGGCACGGGGGAGAAGACAGGAGTAATGCGGAGATTTGCTCAGGAAACAGAAATTAAAGTAAATATTGACTCTAGCCTTTGAACCCAGCTGCCAAGGGATAAGAGCCATCACTGGGTTCCAAAAGACAGACTTGCAAATCTGGCCAGTAATTCAAATTAAAAGATTAAGTTAGAGACTATGACAGCAGACGCTTCTCTTCTGAACTTAATGAGGACTAACTTCTGCAATAAATGAGCACAGGAGTGCTAACTGGAAGGGCAGGAAACTCAGGAAATTTATTTCCTATTGCAGTCAGCAGTGATTATTAAATAATTTTTTTTTTTTTTTAAGAGAGAGAAAACAGGAGATAGTGGGAAGAAATATATAAATTAACTAATACTTGTTTTTCACTAATACCTCCCATTCCTGTTCTCCATTTTGCTAGCACAAAGGTAGATCAGAGCATGACAGGCACAGTTTAAAAACTATGACTGTGCTCCAAAGAGTGCCCAGGTAAAATGTGATCTGTCACTCAGCAGATCTACTCCTCTTGTGTGCTGACTCATTTCTGCTGACCATAGTAAAATCAAAAGTTAAGTTTTCTGTTATTTGCTCTTCTTAGCAAAAAGGCAGCTACAGCAAGGGAACAGCTCCTCGGCATCCCTGCGTCAGCATGTCCCCTTTGGTGCAGGGCTCCCCTTTCCCTCCTGAGCCACAGCAAAAAAATGTGAGCCACATGCAATTCAAATTAAGTTTAGATTTTGCCTTTGGCTTTTATAAGGTTGCTTACAGTTACTCGTAACACCTTTTATAGGATTGTTTATGCAACTCCAGTGGTTTCCAGTCAACATAACATCTGATCGGGACAAATATATTCAAGTCAACAGGGCTGGGGAGTCTTATCCACATGGAACGCCCCGTGGTGACACATGGGCATTTTAGATCCCAGCCTGACTGTGCAAGACTGAAACCTAAAACCCCACATGCACATGTTTGCACATAGGCACGCACGCACACACACTCGTGCATATACATACTCTTGCATAATTTACACAGTAATTTCATCTGGAAACCCGTGAGGCACGTGCACATCCTTCCTCTTCCTGATCCCATCCTGATACATGAAGAACCTCACGTTATTTTTGCAAAATTACTTTTTCAAAATCAAGGCCCGTTTGGAGGGCAAAGTTAGAAGGATAACCGACCAAAACAAACAGGAAAGCCCGTTCTGAGGGAGAGCTCTTCTTGGGAATGCAAGGCAAAGTCCCAGGGAAACCCCGTACCTGCGGCTGGTGAATGCCCGAACACTCACATCTGTGTCCCTAATGCACCACTGCAGCATCACGCGCCTGAGCTGTGTCGGGACTGAAATCCAGGCAGCGTTTCTCGTTCCCTATCGACGCCCAGGACTCAGCACCGCACAGGATCATCCGTGTTGCTTTTTCAGCGATCCTGCCCTGCTGGGCAGCGTGTGCCTGAACGTGCGACGCCTGTTTGCAAGCTACTACATTATTTACACAGACTATTCAGGCATAGCAGCAAGGGTATAAAACATTTATCAACAAAGGGGCCAGTTTGTCATTTTAAAATAATTATGTTTCTTCAGAGAAACCAACAAATTCAGTTGTCTCGGAATCATTTATTAGACTGTGCAGATATGAAAGGACTCTCTCGGCCGGCGGGAGGAGTCTCTACCCCAAACAGAGCTTTAATCATGAGAAACTGGATACCTCAGCAAGGAAATCTCAAGCTCACAGGTCTGGTAGCCAGAACCCTGATAAGAAGCAAAGAGGTTAAACAAGGAGAAGCAAGGAGGTTAAGCAGATCTTGGCACTTTTTCTTGTGAGCTGCCAGCCGTCGAAACACCCCAAAGAAAAGTACAGGGTTGTTAGACAGAGGGCTCCAAGATGTCCTCGCAGATCTGCTGTGCATCCGGTCCCGGCGGCGCATCTGCACCACGCTTACGCCTTGGAGCAGCTCTGCCAGCCCAGCCCCGCGGGATGTGCGGGGACAGCGGGGCGCAGCACGAGATATCCATAAAGGAGGTTTCAGCGCAGGGTGACTTCGGCTTCCCAGATCTCACAAGCGGTTACATCCCAGTGCCCTGCGCTGGCAGGTGAACAGGCTGTCCGATTGCCCGCTGAGCGGGGGGTCTGTGCGCCGCTTGCCCGCGGCGTATAAATCAGCCCGCTAGCTGTCCCCGCAAGCCTCCACGCAGGTGTTGGCCCGCGTTTGCTCGCACGCATTCCAGATGGGTTTTGGCCCAGGCACCCTCCCAGAGCAGCCCCTCCAATCACACTTTCGATGTGTCAGCACTTTCTGCTGACATTGGAGGCAAAAAGGTGCAGCCCTGGAGCAGGTTTTCTGGAACGTCCTCACGCAGCACAGATGCCTTTCACATACAGGTTAAGAGACTATAAAACCCCAGAAGCTAAATTCCACTGTAATGCTTGGCATCTGAAACGGGACTTTCTTCCTTAGAAAGCAGCAATTCTGAAAAGGATTATAGGGTCTCAGTGGACAGGCAGCTCAAGGCTGTAATAAAAGGGTGAATGAATCCTTAGACGTATCGACCACGGAGTACAAACAGAGAAGGAATTTTGCCTGTGTATCCACAACTGGTGAGAGATACTGGAATACATTCCACGCTAAAACTCCCAAATTTCAGAAAGATGCCGAATAACTGAATACAAAGAAAAGGGACAGAAAAGTTAGTTATTTAAGGAACTGGAGTAAATGCCCTACTGGGAGAGACTTAAAGACCTCAGCCTGTTTAGCTTATCAGAGAAAAGAATACAAAGGGACTTGATTACAGCACATAAGTATCTCTACGGGGAGTAAAAGGAAGGGAGCTGAGAGTTCCCTAATCTACCCAGAAAGGGCAGAACGAGAATCAAAAGGTGGAAGCTAAAGCCAAACAAATATCAATAGAAATCTGTATGAAGTTCTCAGAATTGAAAGTATTTCAACCATTGACACAAACTGCCACGAGATGGTGGCTTCTCCATTAAGTGAGCTCTTCAAATCAAAAGTGAATGCTTTTCTGGAGGAGATGCTATAATTCAACCCAATTTACTGGACTCAATGCAGGGTAAACTGGGTGACACAGAACGGGATGCAATATGCAGGAGATCAGACCAAAATAATCTGACGGTCCATCTGGCCTGCCTTTTTCTATAAAAGCTTCTTGTATCTGTGTGTTTTCTGACTGTCAAGAGCACAAAACCACTACCTCCCATATTTTAGTATGCAAACTTCATCATATTAAATTATTATTGAAACGTGCAAGGACATTAAAAGGGACAGAGTAATCTGATAAGCAGCTTCCTGTGCAACTCAGATAGCTTTACTAGAGTAACAATAATAATAGCCCCTTCTGTAAGACTAACCAAGCAAAGACTAAAATCAATAAATAGGATTTTTGCTGCTTCAAACCCACACACTGAACTTAATCAAGAATGAATTATCTGATGAACAGGACAGTTGAAAAGTTCGCTAGTATTATATACAGAACTGTATTGCATTTCTCGAGATATCAATTGGTTTCATTCCTATAAAAATCTTTACAGGACTTTTTCACAGGGATGATCATCAGGATCAAACTACCAAATGAAAAGGTGCACTCCTCGATTATCATTATGGTAAAACTAATAGTGGCTTCCATAAATTCACAGGGAAGGAGGAGGAAAAAAAAACGCAAAGATTGTGCCAGGGTGACAATTTTTAAATGGTCTGTTTTTAATGGTTTAATGAAATTCTCCTGAGTTCATCTATAGACACCGGCCAAGAATGAATAAAACTGGAAGCCCAGGGACTTGCAAAGTTACTGTGATGATCATATTTTCCTTATGTAGAATATTTTGCTTTCTTTTCCTTACATCTGTCAAAAGTTTATGATCTCTGTCTAGTCATGCAGCCAGTTTTTCCACTAAAATATACTAAGCCCTCTATAATTTACTGGGGAACATTGGCATTTATTATTTTTTGTAGTGAACAGTTCTGTCTAAAAGTATTTTCTCGTCATATATTAATATTCTTGTATGGGAGGTTTGCGGGAAAACAGAAAGAAATTTAAAGAAAGATTCTTGCCTGTTTTTAGTGTCATCCCATCATACCTTGCATTCAAAGGGGAAGAAGGTCTAAGCCCTTCAGCTACACTCCAAAAATACAGTTATCATCTTGTTTTATACCTTCCTCTGTTTCAGGTTTTCTCGCTCTGTGGAGTAAATAGAGCCCTGGCAGAAAACCAAGAGGACGTAGACCTGTGTGGTTTGCATCTTCCCCCAGCTCGGCACCGAGAGCTGGCTGTGGTTTCCCCAGGTGTCTCCCAGCCACGCTCAGGCAGAAACGACAGCAGTTAGCAAGCACGCCCTCAGCTTTAGCCCTCTTCCCCTGGCATCTCCTTCCGGCTGCGCAGGTTTGTCGCATTTCAACAGCGACCTTTTCCGTGGAAGTCTGGTAGGATGCCATAACCACTGTGTCAGCACATTCCCCATGAAATTCATGAGGGAGCTTTCAGCTCCAGCTTTGCTAGGAATTTGGAAAAAATTAAGCCTTTAAAGTGACACATGACCTTGCTGTCTGTCCCAGTGCTGCCACAAATGTCAAAACTCTCAGCAAACACGGCTTGAATAAGAGATTCGACAGAAGCCCCATAGAGAAGTTTACGGCAGATGGGTGATGCTGTTAACCCTTTATTCTGTCAATTTTATCATGGCCAGTAATTTTTAGGTCTCTCCTCAACCCCTAAACCCCTGACAAATGGGCACATTCATTTTGCCTGAAGATGCCAGTACACAAATAGCTACAAAATGGTTTCTGAATCACCATGCATTTCTAAGAAGGCTATAGGGAAATGTCCATGTACATCCACTGGAGCTGTTTGTATTTATCACAGCTGGAAAACAGCAGTCTCTTAGCCTGGAGCCTTAATGCACCTACGCTCTTATTTATCTGCAGGAATGTAACTAATCTGCACATTAAACGTGCGAGGCAGCGCAGCGAAGGACCGGAAGGGAGGACGCTATTGTCCTCAGCATCCCAGGTGCAGCTTCCCACCCAACACAAAACAGATCCGGCTAAAAGCTGTTACCTGCCGCATCCAATTTAATTTCCAGGCAGTGGAGAACTCCATAATCCCTGCTGTACAGAAAAGGAAATAAGTGCTGAGGTCGGACAGGAGCAGGCTGGGGAGAGGGCCAGATGCTGCGTGGGAACAGGAGCGGCGAGCAGCAGGCAGCAGCCAGGAAGCTGGCTGAAAAGGGAAATCCGGGCTATTTGGTCAACCTGGATTGAGAGGCCAAGAGCCCAGCAGAGTCGTACCCCTGGGCTGGTGGGGATCCAGCAGTTGCTTCAGCCACCAAGGACACCAGCCTGCAGGCAGGGACCTACCGCGCCAGGCTCTTTCCTTCATATTCCTGAACCGAGCTGCCTGCCGGGGCCAGGTTAGAAACTCGGGGCTCACTGTTTAGTGCCTCAGAGTCACCCTGCTAAGGTTTTTGCACCTCCCGTCTGATTCGCAATAGCCCTGCTAAAAGCCGTCTTCTTTTCCCAAAGGCACATCAATGTCCTTGGGTCCAAGGCAGTCAACACCTCTAGCACTTGTCTCCAGCGCACGAAATTCAGCGTTCGTGCCGACAGCTACGCGGACCGGACCGTCCCGACGCTTTGTCCCCGGGGATACGGTACCTCCTCTATAACCTCAGCCCCCCAGCTCCAGGCTACCAAGATGGAAAAATCTGGCTACAGTTTTCACACATTGACAGCAACAAGGTTGTTACTTTGCTTTATCTATACTGTTTACAAAACCGCACCAAGGTCAAACAGAGAACGCCACTGAAGGCTCTTCCCAGCAGCATCGGGCTTTCGGTGCTGGGGAGAGGTTACGCGAGCAGGAAAAATACTTCTGCCTCTGACGTCCGTGTCCTGACCCCGAGCAACCAGCACAGGGCGAGTTTTGAGCTTAGCCCGAGGACTGTTTGTAAAATGATCGATGACGCACGGAAACGGGCTCTTGTTTGTCTTACTGCGCACGGCAAATATTGTTTTTAATGACAAGATTTTGCCAAACGGCTCTAAACACACCCAAAACAAAATCCTTGAGATAATGTTGCACAAGTAAAGCAACACGATCACCAGCAGTCTTCCAGGAGGGACTGATCAATCAGGCTTCTAATTTTGGCTTAGCCTGCAGGATTATTTTCATACGGGTGAAAAATAGATGCAAGTAACGTCACCTACCCACCTCTGCTGCTCTTACGATCAGCCAGGATTGCAATGAGCTGTTGCATTGCTTTTAAGCTGAAAATCCTTCCCTACTCAGCTTTTGGAGCAATTTAATTCTTAAATTCCCTCGATTTCCAAACAAGGTTTCATTAGAGGTTGTTTTTCAAGGGCTCTAAGTTAATAATGAACACACAAGCCCTAGTTTTGGTAGCAGACTCTCTAATTGCTTTTGGTAATCAATAGTTGGATGTTACCATATGACTGCGCCACGTCCCAAAACGAAGCAAAAATAACTCACGCCTCTCTGAAAATTAGGTGCGAAAGGCTTGTAAGAGCAAGGTAAGCAAGTTATGTTCCCTATCTGAGCCCTTTTTTTTGCAGTCAGGCAGATGATGATGGCCAGATTCTGCTCTCAGTTACTCTGGTGTGAATCTCAGTGGAGTTGCTCTGGATTGACACCGACGTAGCCGAGAGAAAAACCTGCCCCGTCAGTTTTCTTTCTTCGGTGTCCGCTCTTCTAAATGTTGGGATCCATCTGAGATATGCTTCTTGGCTGCCTGGCCTCACCAAGCCAGCTGGCATCTCTCTGCCGATCTGGAAGTGTTTAACTCAGAGTATTTCCATACGGCTTCATGGACACTTCTAGCTGTCAAGAAAAGAGAAACTCAAGAGCTACCTCGCCTATTCGGAGTGCAGTCATTTGGCTAACAGGTCCAAATGGCTCTGCCTTTGTCCCGGAAAAAAAATCAGCAGCACCATGGAAATCAGAGTCTAATGTTCTGCACTGAAAGCTGAAGGTTTTTTAATCTTTGGCACCTGCAGAAGGCTGTTTTTCACAAAACTGAGTGATAAAACCCTACAAGAAACACTCATCCCCAAACTATCTGTGTGGCTTTTGCACACATCTGTTTCTCTCCTGTCCTCAAGAGATGTCTAAAATCTAATTAACCAATTAATTTGCAAATATATTCTAATTTATTCAAGGCAGATTTTCTTAGTGTTAAATTATCTGACAGTGAACCATACGCTGTACACAGGAACAGGACTTCATTAAAATACCAAAGGTTACACAAATGGAATAAAAATTATATTTGTACTACAGTCAGCACATACTTATATCCCCTAATGAGAAAATGTGTTTGTATTTCCCTATTTCTAATTTGTTTTTGCATGTTTGGTGTAAACCTGTGGTTAATACATTTGCAGTACCAAACTACTACATCTAGTGTGGAAACAGGAATATTCCGAGAGGTCTCCACTTCTATTTAACTCGTAAAGGAATTTAAATATATAAATAAAGCACAATCAGTGCCGGCAAAACTCTTCTCTTGGCCCCAGCAATGGTATAGAGCGTTCTGCAGGGAGAGGGAGGTACTACCACTTGCATTTGCACGCCCCGCTGGCCCCTCTCCTTGCTGCGTCCCGCAGCAGGTACCCATGTTTACAGGGACATCTCAAGTTATAATTGACAGCGCTTGTGCAAAATGAGTCGAAAGGAAAAAACTGATGTGTTGGTCTTGGCTGCTGCATTGAAATGGTTTTTTTCCTCTCCCCCCCTCCCCAAATAGCTGTATGGGTACAAAATGCAACAGCTGGCCCCAATTCTGCCAGCTACTGGAGAGATTGTATCGTTTATCCATGGCATCCGTCGCAGCTACACTCGACCTTTACGAAAACACAAGAGATGTGCTTCGTGTTTAGCCAAAAAAAAAAAAAAAGAAAAGAAAAACCCTCCCCTAAAAAAACCCTGCCCTCTGTAATTACTAACTACCCAAGTATTTTTTTATACAGCATTAGCACAAACAAAAACACTTGGTCTGAATATATCAAGCTGAGAATTACCTCCTGAAGATGTTAATGCTAGTTATTTTCTTTGCATGACAAGTAATTCAGTTTTTTTTATCATAGTTTATTGTACCACAGTTGCACTGTGGTCAATTAAGACCAAGTAATTACCCTTCAGGTGTATGTACACCTAAGTAAGGGACTGTTTCTGTACTGAAAGATGTCCTAAGGAAACCTCTACAAGGTGAAGGAATGAGGGACTTTTCCCACGTTGCACACCAGATCGGCGGCCGAGCTACCAACGGAGCCAGGCCTCTCAAACCGCAGCCCAGCGCTGCAAGCCCTGGGCTGTCAAGAGGCACCCAAGCCTGTCTGCGCGCCACCGGGACAACACGCTAACAATACGCTCCGTAAATCCCGCGTTGCTGGCGGCAGCAGGCGCCGGCGCGGCAGGAAACGCTCACCCGGGGACGCGGGGTGCGGGGCTCGGGAGAGCAGCTCGGGGCCGCCGCCGCCTTCCCAGCCCGGCACGCTGGGGAAGCGGATGTTCTCGGGGTGCCCAAAGTGCTATTTTTACTTAAAAGGAGTAGGACAAGCCAGTTACTTTAGGAGGAGGTGAATTAAAGTGAGAGATGCCTGCAAAGCTGGGGACGAGCTGAAATCCCCACGTTTTGGGGCATGCTATCAGTTTTAAAATTGCACTTTTAAGATTTTTCACGGCTTATGTTCAGCGGCAACACTTCAGGCAAATACATAAGGAGGCTGAAGCGCCCTCCAACCCCTCCTCACGCTTAATACTGAACGTGTTTACTTGGAGCGCGCATTGACCCGGAAGAGGCGATGGCCTGCAAAGCCACCGCATCTCCAGGGGACGGCGACTACTCGGGACGGGCCAGCCCGCGGCCAGCCCGCCGGCAGGTTGGAGGGCAGCACTGCTCCAGACGGCATCCGCCGCCGAGAAAATGCCGGTTAGCGCACAACTGGGTACAGTAAATGGGCTTATACAAACACATTACTAGGTTCAAAAGTTAGAAAAGAGGGCGCAGACTTCAGCTCCGCAGCAACCTCGCTGGACACGTCGCAGCAGCCCGCGGGGCCGGCAAAACAAGACAGGAGCGGGACGGGCGAGGGGGAGACGAGCAACATACAGAAGGCAGCCTTGACACTCCCATTCATAAGAATAGTCAATACACGGAGATGGATTTAAAGTGCTAAAGGATTTTTTTTTTTTTTTAAGCACGCAGTTTACAATTAAGTTGTGGAACTAATTGCCACTGCACATAATTAAAGCCAGGACCTGGTATGAGAGCAGAGAAAGAACGAGCAACAGAGAGTGAGAGTATTACCGCTCTCTTAGAGTCAACAGAAAAGGAGCGAGGGGTGCTTAAACTCTGCGTTTTCATGGTATACTTCAGACTGGCCCTTGGGAAAGTTATGTCACGGTCATCCCGTACAGATTTTTACATCTTCCTCAAACATTAGTACCAACCATTGCCAAAAGCTGGATTAGACTGCCCACAAATATAGTGCGGTATGGAAACAACCCCAATCATCAGTTCCTACTAGCTGACACTGCTACATTTTATTTCTGCAGGTCTCCTTTCAGACAGAATTTACAGGGAATCTCTCCCATGTTTGTAGGAGTCTTGCACACAACAAGCAGCAACACGGAAACATGGAAAAAAAACAACTGAAAAAAAAAGCTATCTGTGGGATGAGGAGCGATGCAGGATCTGAAACTAATCTTAATTCGCTTTTAAATCTCTTTTCCTTTTCAGCAGTATGTGAAACACGCAGAAAGCAAATGCTCAGTTACAAGGTCAGAGCCGTATGGGGTGGTTTGGGCAATCAGGTGAGCTGTTCGAGTTTGCTATCACGGCTCATTACGTCAGGAGAACCTGTCCGTACAGCTCCAGAGTTGACATGGCTGCTTATTCACTCCAAAAAGCTTTTAAATGTATTTATTTTTACTCATATCCAAAACAAAGATTTAAGCAGTGCCCCATGGGCTGGCTGCACTGGTCACTGACACAGCTACCTAAAACCACCTAGGACTGAAAATGAAACTCTCGCAATTTCACGAGTAAACCACAAAAACGCCCTCGTAAATGATCTATTCTCTTTCTAGCCTTTGACTTGAAACCTCGATCAGTTTATCTTGCAGTGACCTAACTATGAAATGCAGACTGTCACACACCAGCGGCTCCATAAGCAGGGGGTGAGGCGGGGAGCACTGGGCTCATGCCGGCCGTCTTGAAGTGGGTGCAACCTTTTTGCCATATACAGAATTGATGAAGTATCTGAAAATCATTCCCACTTGTGCTGGTCCTAAGGCATCCTTCCATCCCAGATCTATGGTCAGAGTTTCGAATCCTTCAATAACAACAGGAGATCTTTTCCCCCTCACCTAAAGTTTTATTATCTTAAAAATTGTACATATTTACATACTTGCCTATAATGTAATACTGTAAAACTATGCAACTAGACTACAGTTCTCTGGTTTAGGCATTAATAAACTACTGATGCATCCATCATTGACTATTAATGAAGACGACTCTTTGCAAAAATTCTAAAACTTAAAAAAGGTCTCTGATCAAAATTCGTTCCTGTTTTAGTGACAACTTAAGCTATGAAATATATACTCAGCATCATCTCCCTTAATGTCAGCCACAGTAAATTACTGTCTCGATACTGAGGATCCTAGAAGGAAAGGACAATTTCTTCTCCATTTTTCATATAAAGCAAATGACACTTCTTACTCTGCTCAAGCAGGGTCTACCACTCACAATGTATTTCATATGCATGCTGTTTTTTGCTGTCCTCTGAAATGGCATTATATGCTCTCAGATTTTCCTGCAAGCTTTAGCTTAGTTAAGACTCGCTCAATATTTTCTTTTTAGCTGTTGGGGAGGAAAATAAGATGGGGAAAAGTCTGAAATTGTCACAGCACCAAAGGGCATTGCCTATAATCATGCAGCCATGATTTAAAGCTAAATGACAGTCTATAATTGAATTGTCTGGGGTTGCCTAAGGTTTATTTACTGAATTCAGACATGCAGCACACAAGCTGAAAGAACACAGCTCTTTACTTATTCATATGAAAAGCAGGAGGGAACCGCCAGCTCTGCAGGTACCTCTGCTTGTGAGGAACCTTCCACAAGTGTTGCAGCTCTTAGGGCAGCTTCAGCGGAGCAACAGAAAAGCATCGTCTTGTCTAGAGGAAGGGAAGACGTTCACGACTTGGGACTTCCCATCTCAAAAGAGAGGACAGAGTTCATGCAGAAAACTGCTGAAGTCTCTCTAGATGACGGCTTCAACGGACTGAGAGGGCAGAGCCACTTCTCAAGCCCTCACCGCAATACCCTCCCCATCCAGAGCCTGTCTCATGTATTTAGATAGCCATTTGGAAGCATGCACGGTTTCTTCTTGTGCTCATACAATGTGTAGCACACTTCCAGGTATCGCCAGACTAAAAATGAATAGCAGTGATAAAGCATTTGTAGTACAGACAAGGCGGAAGGCACAAGCCTCCCTCCTCTTGCCTTGATAAGGGCACAGCCATGCTGTGAGTACAAAAATGTTCAAGCTGACACTGGATAAACTAATCCTGCTGTGACAGCACCGGGAAGGCACAAGACTATGGCATTCCTGCCAACCTAGGCTTAGTACAAATGTGTTTGCAGCAGCCTCCACACCCGAATGGATGCCTGAATATTTGTGGTGGAAGTGAAGGACTGCTAACGCCTTCAGGGCAGGGAGCTGCTGCACCAGCCTTGACCCTAGCTTCTACGCTAGGGCCAACAAGAACAATTTGGATAACTTTAACTGTCCATGCAAAAATATGAAATAAAGGTCTGAGGCCACCAACACATTTAACACCAAAGAACCAACACAGTTTGTTAATCTGCACCACCACAAAGCATTAACCTTCAGCCACAGCCAGCTAAGGTCTCTGCTTTTCAGAAGTCACTAAATAACAGAAACATATGTTTGTAACACACTTTTTCCAACAGGTATGCAATCTGACGCTTTGGATCTACGCTGCTTATATGTAAAACTGCACATGTATAGAAACGCTCCTGAAATCTACTGCAATGCCTCTAGCATGCTTCGCCATACGAACTTTTACAGATACCCCGTTGTCCAGCCTGTTCACGCTGCTGGTCAGCCAACAATACACACATAGTATGAGGGATAACACAAGGTCTTCTCTCCTACAAACAGCTTTATTAGATCAGTAGGTAGACAGAACTGACTTGACTACACACATATGCATAAATACGCTCAGATCCAACATACTCGGTTTGATTCAAACTAACTAGTATCTTGGGCCCGTTCTTGGCCAAGATCTCCATCCCCTCCCAGTACAGCAGGCGTATTACACCTTTCACTATGAAAGGAGACAGAGTTACACAGTGGTCCAACCAGAATAGCCCTGAAGGAAACATTGGCTCTGTACGGCTAGGGAAGTCCACAGCCATATCGACATGGCTCTCCTTTCCAGCTGAAGCCAGTCAGAGTCACTTACAGCAAGCTTTTAAGGGGCCTTGACAACACAAGCCTTATATTTCAGTACACGTTAGTCAACCCTAAAACTGTATGTTGGCACACCAGATACTCCTCAATGCTAATCTAATGAGCACTTTGAAACACCGTATTTCAATTATAGCAGCTCTCTTGCCATTTTTTCTTCGAAGAACCCTTTACTCTTGCCCAGTATAGACATTTTGACTTCTCATACTAACCTGGGGCAACATAGCAGAAATGTTTGACTTTTCTCTGGTCAGAAAAATGAAGGGGGCAGAATTAATGAGGGTATCAACTCTAGGACGTCTAAGATGGCAATCACTGCCTTGGTTAGTCTGACTCCTACTCCCGCAGGAAAACCCTCAGGAAGAAAAATATCAGCTTCTGAGTGGATGAAGTCTGAGTTTTATGGAATTGCTGCTCACACTGTAGCAAAACTATAGCTACGAGTGAGAAAAAATAATTAGGTCCCAAATCTGCATTAAAACATTTTTGCCAGGATTTTGTTCTTGAAATGGAAAACTGTTCCCACAAGGTCTATTTTTAGACATTTTATTTTGAAGAGATCAGAAAAACTCTTCATGTTTAAATTTCTCGGTGGGAAGTTTTTACAGTAATGACACTTAGAACTAGAATAATGATGACAGAACAGAGGAAATGAGCGAATGTTGTAGGTCCCCGGAAATACAAGCGTAGGGCTGAAATCAATGTGCCCTTAACAAGGGACATGCTCAAAACATTCATTCCAACAGCAAGGGTGTGCCCTCATTAGCCATACTCCACTTACTCATTATGGTTATTTGCAAATAATTTCATATATTTTGGGATCATCAACTACAACAAGTACTATTTATCATTTTAATTCACAAAGAGTCAGTCTAAGAGTCAATTCCTTTGACCTGGTTTCATTGAGACAGGAGTCATACTTCCAAGTCAAAGTCAGAAGCAAACGGACAGGCTGGCTTTTCCAAACAGGAGGCAGGGGTGTCCCTGAACTGCTCACGCCATACCTGGGTGGACAGGGTGCAGAAGGGGTCTACCTAGAAAGGAGGTGGGAAGGATGCTTGCTTCCTCTTGACGTTTTAAGAGGGGGAGGGCAAAGGGTGAGGAGAAAGGAAGAAGAAGGCCTCAAACAGTGACGAAGCTCTAGTGGAGTAAGAGAAAGAGGTGAGGTGGGGTTCTTGACTTTAAAAAGAGAAGCAGGGTAAGAAAGTTTAACAGACCATTCCATTGCTTTCTGAAACTCATGGAAGGATCTCCCTTACTTTCTCCATCAGTTCCTTGGTAGCAGATGATCGTTTTTTTTGGTTTTTGTTTTTTTTTTCTTTTAATTGCTTTTCTACAGCCTGCAGGGTCATGTTCCACCAAAGCCTTTGTACACAGTGGATTCAGTTCTCAGGGCAAAGTCTGAAACTCTTGAGTTTTCGTTTCTTACAAGAACATTTTGTGATTTCCCCTGAGAATATGCCATCATACATACTTCTGGAAGGAAATTATCTATCTATAACAGAAGCAACCTCTGAATCATGCGTGACATGCTTCCTCTGTTAGACAGAGTGACAATCTAAGCCCAACTTCCTCTTCCTCCCGCGAAAACCCCCACATATTTAACCCTTTAGAGTTACTTTCCTCATGAAAAGTAATTTAAGACGACACACATTCTCCACTTTGCCCTAAGCATTAATCTGGCTGGCTGGCTGGCAAATGCCAAATTATGAACGGGCAATGGAGTGAGAAGACTATAACAAAAATGTAAGAGTGTGGTTGATCAACAAATAGCTTAAAGAAACTACTCATCAGCCTTTCCACAGCACGTGCTGGATTTCAGTTAGATGCAACAGCTGGTTCAGTTGTGTGGGATCCAGGCTCTGAAATCCCAAATTTTCAGGGTGTCAGAATCTACCCTGGTGCTGGAGAGGGCATGGGGGAAGGGGAGACAAAGACGGTATTAATTTCTATCTGTGTAACTCTTCTATCAGCCAAAACCAGCTGAGGATTTAAATTCTGAATCTCCCAAAATAGGAATTACTTTTCCTACAGCGTTTCCTGTCCTGAAGGACAGAAAATTCCCCTTCTTTAAGAATTTTTCTTTGGTGCCCAGATGACTGCACTTTGGTTTGCAACTAGAAAATTCTTTAGAGACATATGTGACATTTCATGCTGTCAGAGAAACTGCCCCCAAAAGGCTGGTTTAACAATAACTTCTTGACTTTTCACTTTGCACCAATTAAAAAAAATTAGAAGACTGGAGAGAAAAATTTTAGCCATTCCAAAGGCCATCTTAGGCCTCTCCGTTCCTTAGCAACGTGCTGTGCAACAGCCGTTAAGTATTTAACCATATCGCCTCAGTATGTGCTGGGCGTTCAAGTTTGGGGATAATAGGTTCCAGTGATAACTATTTAGAAATGATGCTTCTTAAATGCCTTGCAGATCCAGTCAAATGAGGGACTTACGGGGTCTCCCTGTCTTCCAAGCCAAGAAAAGCAAGAATATTGTCTAATATTCACTTATTTACTTAGCGCAGCAGGATTTAAAGGCCTAATCCTGAGAACGTGTTGGAATACTTACCAAAGCAAGTGTTCCCAGCTATATTAAAGATTAGAAAGAGTGCGAGTAAGGTCAAAAGCTATACATTTGCTTAATTCCTGTTAAAATAAGTAAGAGAATAGCGCCCAAATGCTCCAGCATATTTGGCCTTGAGTGTTTTTTGGGCTCAAGCTCTCACATATTGCCATGACAGGCACTACAGAAAGCACTAAAAAGACGTTAGATACCGTCAGATTCCCAGCAAGGCCTAAATAAGGCTAAGCTGCCACCACGTACATTTACAATATAGCCCTTGAGCCCTCACCAGCTTCCCTCACATCAGTCACGTCAACGCTGTGTTTGCTTGAACCCAGAATTTGGATATTTTATTAAACAAATAGATGAGAGAGGGAGGGTGTGAGTGAACACAATTCTGAGAAATGAACCAAAGAAGCAATTTATTTCATGCTTAAATGGTCCACTGCAAGTAGCAGGGAAATTTTTTCTTTATTTGGACTTTGGGAGATAACTAAATTGGTCAGCGGCTGAGAAATGTGACTCACTCCCTCACCATAAAATTCACCGTCAGCAAAGCCTCCTTCCTCCTGCTAATCTCAGCTGTAAGGCAGCGGTCGCAGTGGCGGTTTGTGGGTGTAAGAGGAAGCCCCACATGCACAGTTCATTTTTCAGCCCATCCACCGCTACTGTATCAACATTAACAAGTCTGCTTTATCAAATGAGCATGTGTTCATTAAGGGCTCTGCTGTTTTCTGCTTAGCAGAGGGGTGCTGGGGAGGGTAAACCCCCTCACTTTGTACCTCACGCTAGTCTGGAGCTGAAGGTGCAGAGCAGCGATACGTGCACTGACCCGCGCACTGCCGAGGGACCCTGGGAAAGGTGGTTCAAATGTCCCTTTTCAGACAGGCACCCCAAAAGCGGCTAATCTCACACCGCCTACAAGCTGCACGTGGCAGTTTGGGGCAGCCAGTCCTTATAGGACGAGCGGCTGTCTTGTGCATCCCGCAGCGGTCATTTGACATCGCTGTGAGGGAGATGGGACTGACCACAGCCAAAGTTGTCACTTTGAGCTGGTCCTATGAGACTGTGGGCTTTCCGACAAGCGCTGAGCTTGACTTCAGGTCCCCCAGACAAACCCTCTGGTGAGAGGCAGTCCACGGCACCGCTCTGAAGTTCATGCACCGCCTCGGCCCAAGGCAGCGCTAGAGAAGGACACGGGACTAACCAGCCCGGAGCCGGCTGATGACAAATGGCAATGCCACGCTCCCGTTCTTCCTCGGGAAGGGAACAAGAAGTCTGAACCCCTTTAAATAAGAATTTAACAGAATCTTCCATAACAAAGAACAAATAGGCAATTTCTGACATCATCGCATTAGGCCACTGCATTGTCTCCAATTTAGGACTGGATGCTGCTAATTATTTAGGCTCCAGAGCTCCCAGATTAAAATAGGAGCGTGCAGTCGCTGTTGCAAGCCAGCAGCTTTCTCTGCTCAGAGGAGTCCTGCTGCGCTCACGGGGAGCTGCCTTTCGCCAGCGCAGCCAACTGTCTGGCTCCAGGCAAAAACCAGCAGCAGACACGAGGCTCGTCGTTTCGTTTGTGCGACGCGGATGGTTATTCGGAGAGCAAAGAAGAGGTTCTGTCATGTCATCGATCTTTTTAAGCAGCGCTCGGTGATTTGAGCAGACTTTTGCCCAGAAAAACGAGGGCATAACGCAACTCGGGAGCAAAAGTAACAAACATCGGCGGGCTCCAGCTAATCCTGGCCCAAGCTATTTTTTAAGCTGGACAATTTTTGAAAGGCTATTTGGCAGGGTTTGCTCTGTGTTCAGAAACCCAGTTCTTACCTAACTGCATTGATGAACTCTGCCCGGGGACTTTGCTCTGTTTTAAAGTCCTGGCCCCTTACCACTTACGCTGCTATAGATTTTCCAAAGCTGCCAGAAAATGAACCTGTATTTCTGGCAGGTCACTGGCAAACACAGAGAACGAGGGGAAAAGAAGGTTGTGCAAACAGAAGTCGTGCTCCTCTGCGAAGCCCCCGTGCGACACGGATGGATATCCAGCAGGCAGGGGAGCATTTGGCACCCCGTTAACCGACTACCAGCGCCGCAGGGCCCTGTCCTGCTGCGCAGGTTTACACTGTAAAACAGACAAACGGCAAGTGCTCGTCCAAAGCATCGGGGCGGCAAAACACTCTTGTTTGCCAGCAGCAGCTGCCTCTTTCAGCCACATCTGCCTGTTGCCACCTTTGCCCATGGTGGCTTCCTCCTCTGCTATAACCACTCTCCTGCCCCCCAGGCATCGGCAAACAGAGGGGCAGGGAGCAATGGGAGAGCAGGCGACTTCACACACCCTGGGAAGGATTCGCTTCCCCTGGCGCAAGGAGTGAACACTGCAGATGACACAGGTGTAATTAAATACCTCTTTAGGGCCACAGTGAACCCTGTAGTCATAGGTCGATGAACAGCTTTCTAACAGATTCAGGGGATCGGCTGCAGCCCATTCGGAACGGGATCTCCCGAGAGTGGGACATCCCCCAGGTTTCATCTGGGCAGACTTTTGCTCTCTGCCTTAAACGCTTTCATTTCGGTCACTTTTGCAATCACTGCACTTGAACCAATCAGCTGGGAAGGGCAAAAGTGCGTAACAGAAAGTGGAGACTTCAAAGGAGTCATTTTCTTTCCGAAATACGTTTCTCTCATTTTCTATGAAGCTTGAAAACAGCATCTCAGGAGACTTCTGCTTACTTGAATAAAGGTTAATAAATTACTCTGCTTGAAAAATGTCCATATGTTTCAGACAGTGAGCTTCTGCTCTGAAGTTTCTTTAAAATCTGTTTTCACATTGAACGAATAAAACCAACTGCTTTTCAACTTTTTGTTTTTCCTGGCAACACTCCTCAGACACCAAATAAGTACCCAAAACCATCCTCAGCAAGCACAAGCAATGCAGCAATTAGTCACCGAACAAGGCACCATGAGAAACATGTCTTCACTGGCCTGTATGGCAAATTACATAAAACCTCCATTTTATAGTGTCAGCGCGTTGCTTGCACAAACACTCGCAGGCTGAAACTCCTCACTCGGAGGTGCAGCTGGGCGCTTCTCACCACGATGGCTGGTTTGCCTTAATCACCTTGGCCCGCTCCCACTATGGCACGTGGCACCGAAAAACACCCCTCTCCCACTTGGCACAGCCTCTGTTCAAGTCCTCAGGAGATGTTTGTAAAGCTGAACGTCCCTTGACGGACTCAAAAAGGAAATCTGCTTTTTGATTAAGCCTGTTCCAGCCAGCAGATAACAAACCTGGCTCCAGTTCCCTCATTTAGCACCATTTGCCTGCTCTTCCCAAAGCGCTAAATCAGTTTTTGCTCAGATGGAATTGCCGCAGAAATCGGTCTCTCCACTTGAACACGAAGGGGGAGGTTGAGCAGACGTGGCCCTGGAGAACAACTTCATCTTGAGGATCTGAACCGTTTCAAAACCAGGGGGAAACAACGACACGCTACGGGTCTGAGGAGAGTGACTAACAGTGATCTGCACTCCAGCAACTGCTGGCAAGCCAAGACTATCAGACAACTCGGCCAACGTTTACAATTTACGTTTCAAAATATCTCTTGAAGACAAAACAGGATTGTTTGCACCACTTACAGATAATAGAGAGATAGGTCCTTATTTTCAGAAGCATCCACCAAGAGGTGTCTTCAGTCTAAAATTAATATATTTATCCTGACTTTGAAAGGTGCTCCAAGCACGAGTATTGCGGTGAAGTGTACCTTTGAAAATTCTGGTCTGGATGTATCGACTTAAATCCTTCAACAGATTTTCTCACGCATTCTCCAAAAATAGACTCCACAGTTAAGGAAAAACTACTTGAAATTGAGGAGAATGTTTTAGTTAAAGCTGGTTATTACAAAAAACTTCACTGATTGATTTATCTTCAGTGGATTCTGCCAATTCATTCAAATCAACTTTTTTTCTATGAAAACATTTGGTTTAATACCTTTTGACACCAAATGAAACTGTCATAATATTTGGGTTTAATATTCTGAGTGGTGGAAAAAGCCTGGATTTGTGTTTTAAAAGGCTTTTAGTTAAAAAATGAATTGGAGTTTAAAAGAAAAGCAAGAGTTCAAAATCAAAAAGAGCCTACTTTATTTATTTATTTCCTGTGTTCTACAGTTTGGATATTATCTCTGCCTCAGAGTCTTCCATATCTTTTCTGATTTTATAATCACATTTTCCAATTAAAAAAAATGTTTCCTGTTGTTGCAAGAACTCCTTCAAAATCATGAGTCAGAAACTTACTGTGAAACAGTACCGGAAAAAATAATTATACTGACTACACAAAGCACTGTCACCTACTTTCAACATGAAACTCGCTGCTGTAAAGAGGTCAAAGATAAAATTTAAGGGATTCATCTGAACTTAATTAAATAGGAAAAAAATGCTACTTTTCTGAATCTTTCAGTTATTAGTAATGCTACGTGTCAGTTGTAGCAAATATTTGTAAAATACTGTGAGGCTTAAATTGTGTGTGTTCCTATAGGTTGTTATTCCTGAAACTAAGGAGAGGGAGTCCTTTCAGAGGACTAAAATGCTGATTTTATCAGACTTATGTCCACACCATCATGAACCAAACAGGAGATACTGCTGCTAATAATCTGTAAATAAAGGGAAAGTCACTTTTTCGATTTCACAATTAAGCAAGGTAATACTTTCATCAATTATATATTTATGTGACATATTCCCAATATGGATATAATAAATGGCATTATGACTCCTGGTTAACAGCTCAAAGAAAATCCATTTAATTGTCCCTGCCTTTGCAGAAAGTAATACTGTCTATAAACCTTTCCCTAAATCATAAACATGACTGTACATCCCTGGAAGTGTATCGCAGCTTCATATCCCATTACTCACTAATTAGGGAAGTCTAAATCCAGATCTGATGATGCTGCTTTGCTCAGAAAATATCCCTCCCTCTAAAAGCAGAGCCAGGATTATCTCAGTCTATTGCCGGGATGCAGCAGGAGTGGCCTCGGCGGGCGCAGCCACTGGGCTGACCCCGCGCTGGACACCCAGCACGCAGGACATGAGGGGAGGACTGGGCTCAGCGGGAGTCATCAAGGCTTCACCACTGACCTGAGAGAGGAAACTCTCCTGTCAGGAAGCTTTAGTGCGGAAGAGATGCCCAGGGCAGAGGCAGGCGGAAGGGAGATTGAGAAGACTGTGAGGATTTGGGGTTTTGAGGGGAGTGCAAAAAATCCAAACTACTGCTGCTGAAGGGTTGCAGCGGGATCCAGGCACCTTACACCGACAACGTACTTAGGCAACTAACAGAAAGGCAAGTTTAAAAGAAAAACAAAACTACCCAGCCTAACACCAGAGATGCATAGGAGAAAAAGCAAAGAGAACATGATCCTGCCCTCTGCACCTCTATTTCAAGTGCAGAAGAGGAGAAAGGACTGTCCACTTGTGGCTACAACATTAGTCCACGCCTCCTGACCATTTTCCACTTTATCTGTGTTACAGCAACTGCTAGCGTAGAAATATATGTTCTTCTTTTTTTTTTTTCCTCAGAGCAAGTTGTCTTTCATCCGCTCAATCATTCTACTTTGTGTAAGCAACAGAGTTTATAGATTCATTGCTTAGCAGCTATTCTTAGAGCTCTCTTTATGCCATGAAACACTTTAGCCCTACATTTCATCCTACGTATTCCTATTTCATTTAGGTTGCTGTTTTACATCAAAGCACACAGCAGCAGGCAGCTGCAACTTCATTCATCTTCCTTACCCTGGCTTTGAACACACTGAATACGCTCATGGGTTTGCCAATTACACATTTATTTTTGTGCAGAATGAAGTTAGACTCAAAATGCTTGAAAGAAGTCTCTTAAATTTTTCAAAAGCCAAGCGCTGAAATACGCTAGCTCAACAGGAGAGCTGCTGAGCTTTTGGATGCCCAGAGGAATGACTGTATTGTGAACAGCAGGCGCGATCTCAGTCTCCATCCTACCATGGACTGAAGACAGGGGGCAGGTGACCACGTGAAGCTAGCTCATAAAGTCCTAAGAAAGCTCTGATGAAAGCTGCTGGATGCTGCTGACGAGCCACAGATTGGTCTCTTTATGAGACCATCCACTCCTGACACCAGCAGCATCAGCGATGAAACCAGAGCACACCACCACGACCGCTGCTTCGGCCAAACCTGAGTCTTGCCAGGGGAAAAGCAAAGAAACTCCAATTTCCTTCTTGCCTCCTAGGAGCACAGGAGCAGAACAGACCTGGTTTGTCAAGGACGACGAGTATTACCAAGGTGAGGAGAGAAACTGCCTCCAGCCTGCTTTTAGACCATGCAGTGGTCATCATATCAGCTATGAACCGATGGAAGGCTGTGAGACAAATTAATCCTTGATAGTTTCTCAATATCCCCAAACAGTGACATCTGATATGCAAATACGACGTGCCGGACAACGCTGCAGGCTGCGCTGTCTAACCGCAGATACCTCCTCAAGCTGAACACTACTGCCAGATGCTTAACTCCAAGTGGGTGACTATCTCCTCCACTTGGGATATACTGCACCAGGCTTAAGGCAAATAAGTTAACCTGTTTCTAGGTTTTAACTTCATTTAGGTGGGTGGTGAGAGAACAGCTTAGAAGCAGAGCCAAGACAGTAACGAGCAATTTTTATTCCTCAAAGCTTTGTAAAGTGGTAAAAAAAAATCTATTATTTCCAAAGCAGGTTGCTTCCCCTAATTAGTGAGGCATCTCTGCTAATAAAGATTACAACAGGGCATTAAAGCAATGCTGAAGATGGGAGTATTTATGCAGGTCAGTAGGGGTTTGCCTAAATATTTTGATTACAACTTTAACTGCACTAAAACACATGCAAAAACCCTATCATTAAATTTAAACAGCCTGATGATATGTGGTACAGGACTAGGAGAACGGCAAATAAATTGCTGTAATCTGCCACACTGTCACTTACTCCTGCACCTCAACAGCCGTAATTGACTAATAGGATAATAAGGTGGCAGCTTACGAATCTGAAGGCTATACTCCATTGTTTTAAATGCCCTTGAGGAGAAAACACTCCAAGTCAAGAAGACAAAGTGGCCCGATCACAATCATTCCCCTTGATTCACAATATTTAAACGCTCATTTGGACTCCTGGATTACTCAGTGTAAAATGCAATGCCATCCCAGCCCATTCTGCAGGATGACAAATGTTCCTGTGGTTAACTTTTAATAGTTCTGCATATACGTAATGCCTTTGCTTAAGAGTGTTTTGCTCTTCCCTCTCCACGCCTCCCTTCCCTCCTGGCCACGGGCATTGAGGAACAAGCCTGGGAAGTCGCAGCAAAAAGCACCTTCTCGGGCAGAACAGCTCAATGGCTGAGCTTGGGCTTGTGCAGGCCAGTGTCGCTGCATCAGGGGGTTAAATCCATTTCATCTCTTTTAACCCCTTAAATGCTAATGCAGTAGGGAACCCTCCTTTATGCTACTTCAGATCCAGAGCATGAGCAGCTGGCTCGTGCAAAGTCCTATGTGAGGGCATCCTGGGAGCAATCTTCTACCAACTTCAGCAAGCAAGCAAACTGTGCAAATATGGTCCTGGTGAGCTTGGGTATGATAAATTGATGACTGGGAAAAATTAGAAGGATTTAATCTTCAGGGAAATGCTGTTCACAGAAGAATATTAGAGGAATACGGAGCCAACAAGGCGTTTTTCAAGCGGCGCAGAGGCCCATCTGGATAACGTTCCTCTCACGAGAGAAACTGCCCTGTTATTATTAGGGCGTTCCAGCCCGTCCCAGGCTCTTACTGTCAACTCTAGTCGAAGCTCAAACACAAAACTCATACCATGTGCACGTACACATGCCAGAGAGCTGGGCCACAGGAAATGTCTCAGCCAGCCGGCAAATCCTTTGAGTCAAAACCACGGGGCAAAACAAACCGATGGGATCTGTGGTCGTACGGCTACCAGAGCGAACCCTCCCACCAGCCAAGTCTTTCAGGCTGTTCAAGAACTCCCTGGTATATATGGAAAGCCAGTGGTGAGAAACAAACGAGCAAACTGACCTCCAGGGCAGACCGGCGTCTATTCAGCACCTCTGCATTCATATGCGCTCCTAGACCCGCTCAGTGTTAGAGGGAAGGCTAAAATCGGTGCCAATCCACTGTATCCCGTGGGCTCCCTTCCCCCCATCTAGCCTGTGCCTGAGAGAAACTCCTTATTGCTTCTTCCCCTGCCCTTTGCCTTTCCCAGACATCAACAGTTCATCTCTTCTCTTCCTTATCGCGAATAAACACCAAGCAGCAAGGCCACTCGGCCGCGCTCTCCGCAGCAGGGCGCCCTCCGTGCTGCGAGCCAGCTCAGCGCTTCGAGGTCACTGATGCCATCGCTTCATTTCACCCTCAATCAACATTGCTTTTACCGTCGTTAGCCCAGGAGAGAAAACCACAAAGGAAAACTCTCCGGTAGCTTTGCCGCGATTTGTTTTTAAAATCTGAGGCAATGCTGGCAGTTGCAGGAATCAATCTTGAGCCACTTAATCCCCCATTTCCTCCCACCCCATCGCTGTCAGCAACCGCAGGGCACCATTTCCCTTTTGCAGCAGGAACCGCCAAGCCCCCGACTGCTCCCATGGCTACCGAGAGCATCACTTCTCAGTGGAGAGCGTTCGGCTGCTTCACTTCCTTTGCAGGCAGATAGCACATTTTTCAGCACTAGAGGAGAGCCTTGCTTCATCAGGACATCCTGATTCCACCAAAACAGGGTCAAAATGGGGCCTTGCTTATGGCCGGCTTCACCCAGACACACAAACTGAGCTGTCGGACTTACAGCGAGGTGAAAGGCACAACAAATGTAGAAGCAGAAATGTGGGTACACGCTCATCAGCAGCTGCCCGTGCTGCCCTGGCAGCCCTGGAGCTGCGAGGAGATGTTGTGGTCCCCAGCTGCTCACCAGCTTCTTCTGCTGAGGCTTACCACTTGTTCCTGTCATTGCTCTGCCGTCATCATCTAGATTAAACACTTAGAAGTATTTTTTTTTAATCTCTCCTTTTTTTTTTTTTCTAGAATCAGGTCAGAGGCAGACGCGCAGCCATGTCAGCAGATCGGAGCGGGGCAGCGATTTGGGAAGAAGATCGGGGCAAGAGAGCGGAGGGTGCTGACTGCATGGTCTAGGCGTTGCGACCGCCTGCCACCACCCCCAGTGCAGCCGTGCTCAGCCGGCCCAAGCCAGGCGCACAAAGAGAGGCAGAAATTACACAGCAGCCAGTGCGCTTTAGGGCCCTGCGTGGGAGCCAGACACTACAGTCCCATCACCTTTGTGCTCAACAAAGCGGCAGCGAAACGCGGGGGCCCGGAAACAAGTCAGCAACGGGAGTCCAGATGCCAGAATCAAAGACGGTGCTGCTCTGGCAGCACCCGGGCTCAGACTGGGATTAGCAACTACAGAAGGGGATTCTTTTTTTCTTTTACGGACTTAGTCCCCTTGATTTAAGAAAAAGGATTAACTCTTAATTTGAGCCAGCTCCTTTAACCCTGTCTAACAACAGAGCTGCAATGGACTGCTGTTTATCCATGATTCACTCTATTTACAGCAGGGCATGTTAAAGTAATTAAAGGTTCTTAAAAATAAAATACTCCTGAACAGTGTGCTATTAGGTCCATTTGAGCATGCAGTGTCAGCAAGTAAAACAGTATCTTTCCTCGGTGCTCTAAGAAAGTTTGAGCCTGGGTAATAAATTTTCTTTAATAATGCAAATTACAGAAAATAATGAGAACATTTGCATGCTTCGTCAACAAAGAGGGGCATTTCAAAGTCTCGGGAATAGCCTAGGCAATAAGAAATGTTCTTGTTCTCATGTGTCAAACTGCTTTGCTTTTCCTCTTTCCTGCTGACCGAAGGGTTTCATGCTGGAAATGCTAATCACCCTCTCATTTGCCATTGCTCACCCTCTCGTTCTTACTGTCTACAGAAACCTGCAATTCAACCAAATCACAGTCAAGCACCGTATTCACTACAGCACATCTAGATGCCCACACATGCTTTACCCAGGGACTCCTCCACACATCCACGTGCCTGAATCATCTCAAAAGTCAAGGTAGTATTAAAAGATGAGATCTCCTAAACATGCCATAAACTTGAAAGCAGCAGCAGTGACCAGCTAGTTTGTTCAAGACAACACAGTGTTAAGCTAAAGAAGACGAATCCTCTAGTTTTCCTCTCTGCTGCCAAGTTCTTTATGCTCCCATGCAATCATCAGATTTAAAAAAAAAAAAAAAAAAAAAGATTTCCACAGACTTTGAAATGGAGCTTACTTGAGAGTCAGAAGAACAAAGGTGCCTTCTTCATGAGGTACTCACCCTGCCTGGACAAGCTAGACAATCATTAAGAAAACCTGAAAACAAAGAAGCAAAATATTTTCCAAGCAATACTTAAGAGGAACATAAAACAATTTGAATAAAAACATGTAAGTATGAAATGCAGGAACCCTGAAACAGTCCAAAAACAATGCTAAAGGCTAGCACAAGCCATCTGAGAGAAAGCCCTTTCAGCTGATATATGTATGAAAATCATAGTCTGATGATGGAAGGCAAGATGCAAAGTCCTACTTCGTGATAAAATCTAGCTGAAGGTTTCCCAATATCATATCTCACACACCACGTCTACACAAGACAAAGTGCTCATCCAATACAGATTCGCTCTGGCAATTCAAATTTGCTCAAAAAATTTCTCACAGACTAACTCTGTACCAGTCAGCTTTATGCCAAACCAGGTATGTTCTGTTCTCCTGTCCAAAGCTGGCATAAAACCAGAAAGCCAGCCTACCTTCCATATCCTGTGCTCTGGCTAATTTAACAGAAATGCAATCAACCGAAGATGCCAGATCTGGAGCAAATTGGTTCTGCCGGGTGATCTGGTAGTTCACAGATCTGGTATTAATGACTGTGACTGTGACCTAACTCGGGAGAGATTTAAAAGTCATCAGCTTCTGCATACTCAAGTGTCTCACTAAAAATAAGTAAGTAAATAAATAAATAAATAGATGCTTCAGTGCTGTGAGAAAGTGGATAGGGACGGCCTTTTTCTCGGAGGATTGGTACTGACCCCAGCAGAGGAATTTAGATGCTCAAATGCAGATGTCTGCTGTCCTTTTAGATGTCCTAGGGCCTGCTGCCTGGCTCTATCTGCCCCCAAAACAGCGCAGGTCTCCTTTATGTCCTGAATGGTGCCTGCCAGACCCATGCAGGCTGCCTGGATCCTCAAGGCTTCTCAACTCCTTGAGATGCCCGAATCCCTCCCCTGAGATCCTCAAGTTGTTTACGGGGAAGTGAGACTGCGTAGGGATCTTCAGTACCTTTCTCCAGCAACCGTATCATTTGCACAAGGCTGCAAAGTACCTTCCAGACAGAAAGAGGGAAATTCAGCTCATGTTGTGGTTTGGTTTTCTGGAGAGCAACCATGCAGCTGTGATCGACACATTGCACTCTAGTTAAAACAGCAGGGAGGTTCCAAGAAACCTTTCTTTGCAATTATATTTGTGGCAAGCAGAAAAATGCTGGCATGCCAAACTTTGGGAGAAAACTTTCATTTGTGATCAGTGTCAACCAACAGCACCCCAGCACTGTCACAGGTTTAAAAGCCAGGTAGTTCATTCGCATTTAAACTACCCATATACAAGAAGACCTCTGCATAAAACTATTCTTTGTTTTTAAGCATTTCACTGAATTTTTCACAGTGACTCTTCTGATAATGTAGGGTGTGCAGCTTCTTGAAAATGCTGTTGAAAATCTAAAAATTTCATTTGTAAACTGAAAAGAAGCTACTAAGATTAAAAAATAAAGATTCTGTCTTTTCCTTTTCAGCTGTGCTATTTATTTATAGTAGAAAGCTTCTGCATTACCTGCTGAACTCTGAATGTATCACAGAGGGTGGAAAAAAATGAATGAATACCACTTTCTGGACCGAGGGATAATGACACCAATCAGCTTAGAAGATAGTGTGGGAAACGACTTCTAAGGAAAGTCCAATTTGTTCTTTTACAAAAGAAAAAAAAACACTCTAAAACTCTATTACTGTTTTTCCTAATCTGCACAAAAATTTTATGATGGATAATAGGTTCTTCAAAATGATCCTAAAACATCTTTTGAAGGAAAGGTCACTCGCGTGTATACTGATCTATTTGAGTACATTTATGCTGATGTAACATGCATTCTCCCACTATAGAGGAAAGGTTGCTTTCAGAGAAAGCACTTATCAAGATTAAATTTACATTCTCTGAGATTGTCAAAAAGTGCTTTTTATGAAGACAACTGTATAAGCCACATTCACATTTAGAAACACTGGAAAAAGCATTTTTAGAAACGGGCTTTACCACTACTGAAGCTGACAGGGCTATAAAAGCCACAAAGGGGTTGATTTATTGTTTGTATAGAGTCGTTAATGGCCTTGAGATTAAATTATCAAAATTAATTTAGAATTTAACCTAAATGATTGAGATGTTCACATACGAAGGCCTTGAACTGCTTATATCTCTGAGTCATGACCTTTATATGCATGTATAAGCATACCGGTATGCATAATACACCTTTACTGTACTTAGGTGGGCCTCAGTCCAGTCAAAAATACATTTCATATATGTGAGCTTGCACTTTCATACAGGACATGCGTGCACATGATACACTGGGTAAGCACATGCAAGAAATTCCTGAGATTTCAGGAACAAGGGTTCCCAAGTTATACAACCACTACACCATTTTCTCTTAATACAAAAGATAAAAAATAAAAAAGCTACAGTAAGCCTCAGAAGCAGCCTATACTAGTTCAAGAATCTGCATTTACAATTAGAACCAAACCCTATGAAGACTTATAAACCAAGAGCCCTCAACAATTTAGCACATTAACAGCTCTCCTTCTCTCCCTCCTTCAGTACATACAAGTGAGATGAAGGGCTATGTTTGCAGGTAGCAGGAGGGGGAATTTGCACATATAGCAGCACTCATCAACACAAGAATATGCTCTCCAGTTTACCAAGTAAGTTGTATTTTTCAGACAACGTTAGCAGTCATTTGCCAAATGGATTGTTACAACTCAAAATTCCTGACTACATAAAGAGAGTTATTGGACAAATTAATCCTTCCTGGCCTGTGTTCTGAAATGTCAACAGTTTGTCTGAGTTACAGTCTGTGTTGAACCTTTTCCGGTGTCCTATGAGAAATGAGTCTGGTATGTTTAGTCCAGTTTCCAGAGATCTAATATTTCTGCACCACAAAAATTATAACCTCAGTTATTGTTACCCTTGCTGGCAATTCTCAGCAGAGACCACAAAGACTGAATATGCCTCAAAACAGAAATGACTAAACACTGAAAACAGCCTATTTTCAGTCAAAGGGTGCTTTGCCGTTGACATCAATAGACCCAAGATTCCACTCTATACAAGAGGAGGAACCACAGTCAAAGCTGAAAGAGTGAGTTTGCTCTATTACTTTTACCTGTTCTGAGGCTGTATCTACTTCCTAGAAATGTCAATAACTAAGTATTACTGAAAACAAGAAGCTAAGAGGCATTACTTAAAAGTAGTCTCAATTGGTTTAATTTTTGATCGGGTTTCATTGACACTTGTAGGCAATTACTCATTAAATATTTAGTCTTGAAAAAGACAACTTGGAGAGAAGACTCCTACCACATTTGCACAGGCCCAGTAAGCAAAGAACAGCTTTATTTCAAATTGCTAAAAAAATTGCTAAAAATTACTTTTAAAAGTGCAAAAAACTGGTGTGCTAGATCACCAACATCTTCGTTCACTGAGCTATTTTTCCCTCTAACTTTCTGAAAGCATTGAAGATATTCTCCAGTGTCACTTTAAGAAACACATGACTTCAGGACCAAAGACAACAGTAATAAACCAAAACGCCAAGCCGGTACATCTATTTCTATGCATATGCACGTGTGTATATACCAGGCAAGAATACAGCACAGCATTCTCACCAAATAGCGCCCTTTGGCTCTAAAAAAAGCATTCCCAAAATATGCTTCTTGGCCAAACTTGATTTACCTTGATGAATACTGCATAAAGGGTTTCTTCCTTTCCCCTCTAGATAGAAAAAAAAAAAGGTAACCGAAGAGCAAAAATAGCCTCCTTCCTCCTGACCAGCAATATAAAAGGTGATCATGACGATCAACTTTCCTGCTTGCAAACTACTATCCTTTTCTTTTCTGCCTCTCTTCTCTACCCTCATCTCCAGCTACAAACTAACACTGATTTCTCGTAATCTTTGTTGTATTGCAACTCTTGAAAGCAATGAGATAGGAAATAATAGCCTTACAGAGGGACTTGTTGAAATCTATTGCGTCTGGTGGCAGCAGAGCGAGGCTGAGAACGCTGCAGCGCCAGCACTGGGCTGCTCTTACAGTGCTCACCCCATCCTGCTGCAGCATCACCGTTTAGCCAGGATGACTATGGACTTACAATTATTTCATGAGCACTTTACTATTCGGCCGCTAGTAAGGATAGAAAGTATTTAAGATCAATTATGTTGTTCTGCTGCTAGCAGCTATTTCATATATTGCTGAAATCTAGCAGGGATGTTGTTTGCAAAGAGGAAGGTAACATCTGTTTTGTTTTTGTTTTGTTTTGCTTTTTTTGTTTTTTTTTTTTCCTATGGTGGTCTGATATCTCAAAATAATAAATCAGGCCTTTCCTCTCCCCTTGTTTCTCCTCACTTGAAGAGACAGCATGCCACAGAAATCGAGGCTGTCCAGCTCAGGGTTATTCTGCTATTCTTCGGAGAAAACCTTTATCAGTAGCCAAGGCAAAAAGAAATGCAGGAAGGACAGAAGTGGTACTTCTATAGAAGTTGTTCATCTGGTGATCACATACAAAACAAAAGAGCAGAGTCCTCCAGACTTGCACCGTGGAAGCAATTCAAAAACATAGCAAGACGATGTTTGGTGCCAAATACTGACTACCATGGATCCATTCATCACTCTAAAACTAGTTGCATGCACGAACCTCCCAGGCTGCAGACTCTATTCTATCGTCTTGCCACTGCATAAACACACAAAAGTAAGTTTCCCAGCATTCTGCACTAGTCACAGTCTGCAGCTGGTCATCCCATGAAGAACTACCTATCTCCTTTAATATTCATATGCATGGAACAGGAGAAATCTAAGCAGCCCAATTAATTTAATTCCTCTGCAGTCTGCAACACTGCATGGACCGAGGACCGAAGACAGAGCCGCAACCTCTGTCATACATTCAAAACTAAAATTCCTTCCCTGTTATGGAAATTATGGTTGATTTACAGCTAGAGAAAATAAAGTTGGCAGGTTAAGTAACTTATCTGGGGCAGCACAGAGTTAGTGGCTGGTCAGGAACGGACTCGCAGGACCACCCAACAGTGAGGTCCCGTCCTCTGGTGAGTGCCACGGGCACGCACACAGCTTCACAGGCTGTTCCTTCAAAGCCAGCTAGCCACATCACATCCCCAAGGAAAATAACAACAAAAAAAAGATTTATTTTGAACAACTTATGATGAAACTCCTCCCTGCAAACCCACCGTGACTACAGCAGAAGAGCAAAAGTGGGGGGAAAAAAAATTCAGCCCCCTCAAAACCGGTATTAAATATTAAGATTGGTACACTTAGTGATTTAAAGTAACATATGGGTGTGGATGTGCATTCATACGCACTTTCCAAAAAAACTTCAGAAACCCTCTTGGCAAAGGCTGTCTCCTGTGTATCTTATTTGTACCAGCTCAAAGGAATAAAAAGCAAATAATAGCTGCCTCCCTGCAAACAAGTGCTGCTCAGAGCGCTGGTAACGGAGGATGATCAGAGGTTAATTTTTTATTAGTTAGAGCGCAAAGTAACAAGGCTTGTCCCTCATCGGGCAACCTCGGGGCAGTTTGGCTCGCCTGGCCAGACGACCGACAGGAGCGTCAGACCGTAACGAGGCGCTTGCGGTGAAAGCTCATCGCTCCTGCTCCAGAAGAGCCTCTCGCTCGAGGAGAAGGCAAAGTCTGATCAACAACAGTTTCACAGTCTGGATAAAGGCAACTCCAATTTACTGCTGGTTTTGGTTGTCTTACAAGGCTCCTGAAATCCGAGACTGCAACAACAAAATCCTCTTATTCCAGCCAGGCTGTTTTTTAAATAATTGGGTAGGGAGAGAGGGATATGGGAAGGCAGGCAGGGAAAATCATCATGGAAGAGCGCAGAAGGAGAAAAAAAGAGAACGAGAGCAAACATTACAGATTCATGTATTTAAATATAATCCAACTATATCTAATATGACAGAGCACAGGCTCTCAATTTGAAGATTAAAAATAGCTTAGACTGTGAAAAGGAACCTTGTGGGATGGGAACATCTTGAAATATATAGCACCAGGAGTCACTAAACTTTTTCCCTATTGTAACATAGAAAGAGTCCCGGCAGGAAAAAATTAACCACTCTACGTCATCCAAAAACCCTAGGAAGTCAAGCTTAGCATTTCCAGCCGTCACTGAGCAAGAACACACAGTTCTGGAAAATTACTGTTCATAAACTATGCATTTATTTCTTATTATGCATTACAGATAATTAAGGCTGTTTTACACAGGACAAGTTGTCTATGTGTGTGTGGCCATCCCCCCATGCACACTCACACGCAAGCACCAGGATTTCCTGAATGGATTCTCATTTTTCATTTTTGATCTCCTGGGAAGACAGCTCAGACAGTGTCTGGCCTTACCCTGAGATAAACCTCCTTGTTCTTGTCAAAAGCAGCGCCCTATGAATGACAGCACAGTCAGCGCAGCATTTTAACTCTTCCTCTTAAAAATGGATTAAAGAACAGCAGCGTGGCACTAGCACTGGTACAGCTTACCCATAACTAACCAACAATATCCAACAATATCTCTTTCCCAAATGACCAGTATTTCATTTAAGCCTATACTAGCATATTATTATTTGCAATTTCTGACTTTTTTCTCTAGGCTTCTCTTCAGCGCGCCGTCTCGGCCGAAGCTGTAAACGCCCCACACCACATACCGAGAACTGCAGCTACCACAACGGATTTCACCTGCTTGCTTTGGCATCGGCAAGGGATTTTCAGATGCTCTTTTGAGGTGTGAAACACAAAAGAGAAAAGCAGAGTTTCAAATGATACTCTTAACATCGTGACACGTCATATCAACATCAAATTAACCAAAGCGTAAACACAAAATGAGTCATCAATTGTAAATTGACTCTTTGGTAAGCACAACATTGCTGCCTCCAGTAGTTTTTACTAGGCACAGACTATTTGATTCTACAATTGTCCTTTTTAACGACAGCATTTTGGATTCAGCTGCATTCAGAGTCCATGACTGTTCAAGCAGTTTCAGAAAATTTGCTAAAACTCATTATCATGCCTTTTATATGCTACACTGTAGCCCAATACAGAGGCGATAGCCATAGGTATCCGTATTTGCATTTTTATGCAGACATTTACATGAGTAAATTAAGTGTTTTGTACATCTAGATAACCATTTATACACAAATCCCTGTTTCTGAGCACACATTTGTAAGAGCATGCTGAAAACAGAGCATTTAGACAATGTCTTGCTGCGGCAGCCTTCATACAATGTGGTAGTGAGTTTAAACTCACTTTTCCCCTACATTTATTGAGCTTTGAGTATTTCAAATCCCTATAAGCACACTTGTTTACCTACGGCAACGTTACAACTTCCAACAGATTCATTCTCTTATAAATGATGATCACAATGCCTTATTTTGGAATCTGATCAAATTTTGTACCAAAGAAGGGACAGGGAGATCTACAAAAGCATCTAGGCACATGCATCCCAGTCTTTTTAGCTCATTGTAAATCCAAATGATTAAAAACAAAAATGAACCACAGGGAAAAAGAATAATTAACCAAAACATGCACGCTGCCTTTCTGCTAGAAGGCTCACTTCAACTACAGCTTCTCCCAGACTAATGGTCATTAAAAATTGCCTGAGACTTTATGCCCTAATCAGTCTCTTGGGAAGGTTGCTCTAACAGCTAAAGACGTGGGTCCTGGTCCTAGATCTGTTCTGAATTTCCTGTGCGCCTGGGTGAGTTATTTAAAACTTGTAGTGCTTCAGTGTTTCATTAATTCATCAGTGGGTCAAATCACGGTTTAACACCGTCGAGTCTTGGAAAGGAACATATTCTACTCAGGAGCTCTCGTACATACTCCACTTGCTATGAGACAAAAGGAGAAAAATACCGATACCATCATTTAAAAAAAATCCAAACCTTTCCTCGTTGCAGCACTGCCTTTTGTTAAATCCTGCGAGCTGTTATGAAGAAACATTTGTTTCAATTCCCAAAGAACTCCCCTTAAAAACGCTACAGCTTAGTTGCAAAGTCTTGATTTTAAGTCTTTAGAGAGCTGCGTTTTCTGAAGGACATCACAACCTTCTCTCCCCCTCCTTTCCTCACCAGCGCCTTAAGAGTAAACACGCACCCGGTAAATACGCGCCGGTGCAGGAACGCTGGGCTGGAGCCCATGAAAGCCAAGCAGAACTTGAAAAAAAACCAAATTCAACCGCTCCCTTAGTGCACATGTGTTTTTCTCTTCATTTTAAGTCAAATCCCCTGCTCGCTTTCTCTGCGGCTAAAGCTAAAAAAACCTAACAAAGCGTCTAAATTATTCCACTTTTTTTAAAGGCTCAGACATTAAAGTACTCAGCAAACAACGGTTTTCAGGCGTGAGAACAGCAGTTGAATCGTTATTTTTATAAAGTTCAGTAATTTAGGCAGAAATCTTCTATTTGAAAACCAGAATGCTGAGAACCTGATTTCTCAGATACAGTAAGGGGAAGGTGAGAATACTTCGCTGCCTTTAAGAGACATCACAAAATACTTACGTCCATACCCTGAAGCCCATCTCCGTAATAGCTCCTTATCTGAAGACAGCGCTCAAGGGATGCTTGAACACCCAACCAGCACCCCTCAGCATTACGGTTTTAAGTCTGAGATGTTCAGCAATTAAGGAAAAGCCTCCTGGACCATCTGCCAGCCCTTACCAACCCCTCCTTCCTCCTTGTGGTCATCCACCACCAAGCACCCTCCAGCCCCATGAAAGCTCCAGCTCTACCATGGCAGTTTCCAGGCCTATTTTTTGCCCTCAGCAAAATGAGCCAAGGGTGAAGTCTCCAAAATTGTTCAGCTTCTAAGGCCTCCTTTTTTCTAAGGAGACTGGGAAGGCACTTCCCTTCCAGCCTAGCCCATTCGCAACTAATCATTAGCTTTTTCTGTTTTTCTTTCTCCTGTCATGTTTTGAACAGAACACAGACTAATTGAAAAATAGCCCAAATATTGCTTACACAGCTGCCATCAAAATGTCATACCTTTTCTGTCAGACATTACAAAGTACACCCTCAAGTTTAGTCGTACGCTGTGCAATGAAGGACACACTGCCAAGAGTCCTCAACAGGCTCCAAAGCTGTTTGGAAGCTACGGATGAGAGCACGTATCGACAGCTACGAAGGGTACGTTTTCAACCTTGTTAGTTCAATTGTGTTAGTTTAACAAAAATGAAAGACTCTGTTGTTGTCGTCCATCAAGACAAAGGCTTCAGACCAGCCAAAGGCTGCTGACTCAGTTGATTTATTCTTGGTCTTGTCAGTGCATGTGTACAGGAAGTCTAGACTCCTTTCTCTATATTCCCAATGCCCATGTACTTTCCGTACCTGAATCCAACTCACTGCCTTCTCTTTTTCCTGTCTTTCAAACGGGTGGAGTAACCATGCCCGCATCTTGCTGTGCCATGATGAAATTAAATTTAAGTTTGCAGAATGCTGAGAAGTTCTGAAGGAATGCAGCTTTTTTAGTAACTGAGCTGTAATCGAGAGCTAAATGACTCTAAAGCTGTTCGCCTGCTTGGATCTTCTGTGGAATGGAAACTTCTAAAACAAAAGTAAAATCATAAACGATACCATATAATTTAGAGACTCATGCTCTGGCTTTCTAAGTCTGTGATTGCAATGGGCTCGGTTTGTAGAGCCAAAATAAAACAGGCCTGTCAGTAAGAGAACCCTTAAAATGCAGGACCTAACCTGCACAGTCGTCTATAAACTCACTGCCACTACCTGCTGAGATTTCTTCATACGTGGTCTATAAAAAGGGGCTGAGACTCTTTATTTCCTTGCAAAGTGCTTGGAAAGAACAGTCCAGTGAGCGAGAAATTTATTGCAATAAGGAAAAGGGAAAGAAAAATGATTGGTTACAGCACGCTCCCAAACTGCATGCAAAGCTTGCCTTGCATTCTGCTTTTCTTCTCCTTGCTGCAGGGTGGTGCGTAGTCCACTGGCCATGTGGAAAAAAAAAAAAAAAACCCAGAGAAATAACAGAGCTGCTGGCTCCACCTAAGGCAGTGGAGACATGGGTTTCCAGGCAAGAGGAGTCTATGTGAGAAGCTCAATTTTGACCCTAACAAACTAGACAGCTGCATAGGCGAATCAAGTAGCTACAGAGTTAGGTAAAAGGTTTTATAGTACTACATTACTAACAAAAAATACTTATGCTACTAAATGCGTTAATAGTCTATTGATATGCTGAAAAACAGCAAAGGCTGAAAAAACATTCTGACAAAGAACGATTATAAGATTTGAAGCTGCAGGAAAGCTGAGCACATTTAAACCCTTACTAAAGAAAAAAATACCCCTCTCGCAAAGTAAAAAAGAAAAAATGCCTTCAGATATTTGGCATTAGCCACCAGGAGGCAGGCAAATCTAAACAAGTTCACGTAGACATAAAATTCAACCTGACAGCCGTAAGACTCCGCAGCCAGCAAACAATATGACCAAAGGGAAGCAGTGAAATGGTCACCCGTTTCTAAGGGCCAAGCCTAATCGTAAGCAAAAATCCTTCCCAAAGGAAGTTACTGAGAATCTATGGAAACTGATGACACAGCCTGTAATCATGGGAGACATAATATAATTTGCAAAGCATTAAGCACAGTTCAGCCAAGTACAGCTTGGACACAGAAGAGACGGAAGGGCACACCGTGGTCCGTGCTCACTTCTTCTCGTGGCTTTTCACCATGTGGCACCTGGCAGAAGGGAAATTGTGTGTGACCGTTTATTTATCGGTCCGATAAAGTGGTAGCAAATTATCTGCCTTGTATCTTCATTCCTCAGGACCCTTATGGTTGCACAGGGTCTTTCCCAATGCCTTGCACAAAGGCGCTGTGCCACAAAAGCAGTGCTTGGTTCCTGCACAGAGCACACTTGTACAGAAGTTTTTGGCACGTGGCACTTTGATCCTATTTCAATTAGTCAAACAAAGCCCAAGGGGAAGAGGAAACGCTGGCTACTGTGTTGAAAAACAGAGGTAGGAGGAACAAATCCTCCCTTCGTTCTCCAGGATCTGGCGGAGACCGGTGTTACCGAAATGACTTACCTGCAACATTCACCCATGCAAACACAAACACACACAAAAACTAAAGATAGTTACAAAAATGTTGCAAATATAGATATAACTAGAATGCATAAATCATAGGTATCTATATATCCTGAAAGAAGGCATTTCAATGCTGCTGAATTATCTTGACACAAAGAAGTTATTTGTACATAAATTACAGTAACTTTGCCCATGCTAACGAGGCTGTCATCCCCCCAAGTGATTTACCGAGATCCTGTAATGGAAAAGCTTCATTTCCTTGACACCTGAGTGGTAATGGGACCGATAATTCCATCGCTGCAAATGTTTCCTCCTCTCGCCTACTGGAGGTGTTTTAAAACCCAGAGTGCATTTGCAGGTCACAGTAATTCTGATACCAGTCTCCAGAGCCCAGAGAGGCTGCCACACACACGCACATTCATTATCCGGGATGCCTGGCGAAGTCATGGCCTGCCTTTAATACGTTTACAGCTAAAGGATGGCCGCCCTTGCTTAGCAACAGAGTTTGAGCAAGTGGCATAAATAGATGAGTAATTAAAACAAGGGAGACTCAGTTTAAAGCTGAATCTGCTCGTGAAAATTAAAATGCAGCTGAAGTGAATTGTTTCCTAATAAATGAGTTAAGAATTAGCCTCATGAGTTCAGCCCAACATTTCCTGTAAATAAAAAAGGGCTTTTTTATCCGTACTTTAACCCAGCAGTGACACCCGCCTCTCTCTCCTACCAAAGGGTCTTACACGTTCTCTGCAGGTATCATTGCAATCCCCTAAATAAGCAGCACCCAGATACATGTGAAATGAAGCCTGCAGAGGGCAACTTAAGCAGGGGGACAGAAGGCGAGGACGAGGCCTCAATATGTGACACGTGGCTCCCTTGAAAGACGCAGCTCTGCTACAATTCAGAAGTGTCACTGCGGCTGCTGTAAAGCAGCTTTTACAGGAGCTCGTTCAGACTCAAACCTTGTCCGAGCACAAGGGCTGCAAGTCAGTGCTGGCTGCAAAATCCATGCAGAACACAGCGCAGTGCCCCACAGCTGGCTAGTGCTGGGTCCCACATGCTGGTAGCTCCAGATAGACAGATGCAATCTGCATTTCAGCTTACTACTTTAAAGCTAGTTGCATACGCCTAGCTCAGCTGCTTTCAGACCTTCAAACTGTTTGGGGTGACCTCCGATAAATCTCCTGCAACTTTCGGCATCTCTCCAGTCCGACTGAAGTCCCTCAGACACGGACGGCATTTAACAAACAGGCTGTAAATTCATGACTTCAATGGCCATGGTATGTTCATATGGCACCAGTGCTGCAAACTGCTGTGCACGGCTGGAGAAGGGCTTTCCAGTAGACACCATTCCTTTCATTCCTGTAAAAGTGCTTCAGCTTCCCTTTCCAGACTCGGTTCCAACTCAAATGTGAGTTTTTAAGAATGCAACCTGAGTCTTTCAGTTTTTTTCATTTAACAGGCAGTAAAAAGATACTTATCCCTATTTCAAAGCAAGTCATCCCACCCAAACCCAAAATTTCCAACGTGGCAGAACACTGGCCCTCAGTGAATGCTATAAGCTCAGCCACAATTAGAAGATTCAATGTATTTAAAGTCTGTATTTATGCTAAGCTGGAACGTAAACTTTTAATTTGCTTAATTAAAATTATCTGATCGATAAGTACTGGAGCCAAGTAACAGCAATTAGTCGAAGTACTGATTGTTTTCCCGCTGGATTTCAACACGGAGCAAAACTTGGCCTAGCAATCCTGAATGCTCCGCTTACAGTCGAAAAAAAGAGCCTTGAATTTACCCAGTCTGGTTTGCCTCTTCACTGACGCTCTGAACTCCTACGTCTTACTCGGCGCCGAGAGACGCTGCTCTGGTGGGGACCAGGCTGACGTTGCAGCACAGGATCGGCTCTGCCGGCAGCAGCCCTTCGTGGAGACAGGGCTGCAGCACCCGCAGGGACCCTGCCTCAGCCCACAGCGCTGCTGCCACCACCCTGGGGCCTCTTCTTTTTCCAACCCTTCCCCATATTTAATACAAAAAGGAGTTTGCCACCACATTAGCAATTAAAAAGGTCCCTCAAACCCATGTCAGAAATGAAAATGCTCCATTATAATCAGCAAGGCTCTGCCACCAAAGATGATAATCCATTGAGGAATGACCATAACTGTACTTGGAGAGGAAACGGAAATCTCCTTGAGAGACTTGCACACCATTCTCACAACTGCCAAGCTTTAGTGCCAGCTCTTCTACTCCCCCGCTTTGTTGCAAGACCCAGGAGTCTTGCATTAAAACAAAGAAGAAGAAGAGAGAAATGGTGAAATGAAAAGAAAAAAACCCTCAGCTCAAAGAGAACTATTAATTTTGATTTTCTGTAAATGGATGTAAAAGAAATCTGGCAAATTACTTCATGGCTTTTATTTCTCAAAACTATAACTATGTAGTGTAAAATTCTGGGGGCAGCTATTAGCAAAGAACGTGGACAGGAAGAAAGAATAATTTTCTTCGGGAGGTTTTCTAGTGGTACTTAGAAAGCTGCTCTTGGTTGCTTCCGAAGAGAGGCTCACCAAGGCTATTTCTTGGCTGGCAAGGCTGCTACAAAGCAAACTGGAATAATGCTAAATGAGTGGGAATCCCTTTGGTTGCATTGCTAACAGAAGCTAAAAGAAAATTATCTGTTTACACCTTCATGCAACATCCTCTCAAATCATCTAAGCACAAAGGTAATCAACATTTGCCAGTGATTGCTGTGCTGCATGGCTCATGGCAACCTCACGTTGGCCTCATGGGTTATATCATACGCTTCAGAGAAAAAATAATTATCACTGCAAGCCTAAACAAGTAGAATAAATAGGAGTCCTAACCAAGCGCTTGCAGTCCTGTCCAGCAGTTTTATGAAAACAGAACAATTGTTACTACCACACCTTTAAGGCATATAAAAAAGAGGATAAGATTTTTCAAAGGCAATTTGATACAAGACAGTTCGTATGCAAAGCAGATTGAGGATTAGCCGTTCAAGAACCGCATACCTCCAGCCAGTGGACTAGCTGCAAACTAAAGGTCTCCCTATTTAGCTCGTTCACATCCTCCAGTAGCCGTCATGGCAGTGATTTCTTAAAAGAACTGGCTCTCCAGTGGGAAAATTAGTAATTGCCTCTGATGGAAAGCCTATGCGAATACTGGAACTTAGCACTCACCTTTCAGATGCATAGAAAGCCACAACACAGCTGAATCACATGGTACCAAACACTAAGACAGGAGGACCCCCATCCTAAAGCATTGAAGTAGTTGAGAGACAAGAATTAACTGGGAAATAGCACAAAGAAGTGAGTCAGATAAGAGACAAGCAGAGCAGCCCACATGTTTTACACAGGCCGTACAGACACAGGGCAGGACGGGAGCTCCAGACCTCCCTGCTCCTCTCATAGCTTTGCCTTTCTGGCTAGCTTGGGGGCTGTGAAATCAGTTGTCTTCTCAATGGCCTCGTCTCCCCACCTGTAAAATGGAAACATTGGTACTGACTTCCTTTGTAAAACGCTTTGAGATCTACAGCTGAAAAATATCCCATAGGAGCTTTAATGTGACATGCATATACGATACAAGCACTGTTTAGAAAAGATTTTCTGAAATAACTGTTCCTATTCTTACTTTTACGCTCCATGCAGGAGGGAAAGCAACTAGCTAGGTCATAGTTTTTCAGAAAAGGACCTAGTGATTATAGTGAATCATAAACTGAGCATAGGCCAAAATTTATCCTCCTGTTGGGAAAAAAAAAAAAAAAGGCAAAAGAGCAAATATCTGATTGGAACGTATAAACAGGAGCATAGCCTGCAAGACACAGTAAGTAATCTTTCCACCGTTGTCAACAACTCGTACGGCCTCAGCTGAAAGAGGCTGGGATGATGCACCTCAAGAAAAATGTAAGCCAACTGAGTTTCTAGTAAAAGCTCAAGTGAGGCCACATTGTACATAAAAGAACTGGAAAAAGTCCTTGAACTACAGATCTTTGCTGTTCAAAACTACAGCAAAGATTGTCCTTGGATTGTGAAGTGGTGAAGAGGATGAGTCTGGGATCAGCACGCTCCATATACTGTTGGATGACAACTGATGTGGACCACATAGCTACCCAGGTAGCGAACATCTAGGGAAACACACGAAGCTGCAGGTGTTGATCTATCAGAGACAGCCTCAATTGCCCTGGAAAAAAAGCAGCACTGAGCTGGGGAAGGCTTATTTCCACCTGGGTCCCACAGCTAAGCCAATGAAGAGGAATCCCAAAAGATAACGTGATGAGCTCTCTCTTCTCCCTCTCTGGGACAGCAGCACAGAGTTAACTCAAACCTCATTTTCACCACTTAAACAGAACGGCCTTTAAGACTCTGCAAGTAAGATATTCTGGGTCAAAACATCTTCCTCCACTTCTACGAAACCTGTTACCTACAGCATTGGAAAGAAGACGACCTTCCTCCTTTTCCCTCCCTGCCTTCGCCAGCTCTTGCAAGTTGGTCCGTGCTTCGGTCTCTTCCCTCCCCTGCTCCCTGAAGTCTTTCTTTGGAACGGCTGTAAATAGAAGCGGGTCAGGATGTGCAAGTTATTCAGGATTTGCACTGAAGGAGGTCAGGTGCCCAGGGAACCCAAAAGCCCATTTCCATCCTGGACAAGAAGCATTAGCACTTTCTTAACAAGACGGCAACCAGTTAAATTTAGCGGCTTGGCACACACATTGCACAAGGTCACACTGGCTCTTTCGAAGCCTATCTAGCTTCAAGATCGTCGCACCTCATTTCCTTTTCGTATCTGTGTGATAAACCAATTTGTCATTCATGCTTGAACATCTATCCTGTGAGTTATGTCTAGGCACAAGGATTTTAAGACCAGCATCTGGAGGCAGGAACAAAAAGGCCATTAATGGCAATAGATGCTAAGGACAGTCATAGGTTTAACTTATTCAGTTTAGGAAAGTAATTTGTTTTCAGGTTATTGGTGATGCTGGTGGATCAGACTCTCAGTGAAAATATAAAGAAAGAAAAAAAAATCAGACACTCAAGAATGAGGCTAAAAACAAAATTGCAAATGAAGAACTGTGGAAACACTGCTGAAAAAACATTACATGATCTCTTTTCTAGAATGGGTAAATCCATGAAAAAAGAGGCCAAGTCTGGAGTCTAGCTCTCCTACAGCCCCTTTTTCTCATTTCCCCATTGTTTCTTAATACTTCATATTCACCGAGTGCAATATTATGACTGGCATTTCTCTTATGTGGCTTATATTAGAGAGAGGCCCAAGTAAGAGCCAGGAAGGAAGAAGAGAAAACATTCCCCCAAATTTTTCATTAAAAAAGTATCTCATATAAAATCCACATCTGGATTTTGCTGCTCAGACTTATCTCTACCTTACATATATCAATCTTTTTATTATTTTTGCACATACACATATTATTGAGTTTTCCTTATGTATATATCATTATGTATACTCAGGTTCCTATAATATAATATAAGATAATTTTGCAGTCAATAAAATCCTTTTCCATATAAAATCAAATTATTACCTCTAGTCACGTCCAGCACCACCTTGGGTATAATGTCTATGCAGTTTTCAAGTCATCAGTTAAGTTGGATACTACATTACACACCATTTGGTCTTCTAAGTTGAATGATATTGCTCTACATGCTGCTGAGCAGATAACCCATTTCATCCTAGAAACCGGCATTTTATTAACAAGTAAAAAGAAATAAAATATGTTTGCATTCGAGTTTAACTAAATCTTTCCCAAAATTTAAGGTTCTGTAGAATGTAAGTTACTATATGAAAGTTTACTCATACATATGAGAATAACATGTATGTATATATTTATATATAAACAGATTATTTATGTCTCAAATTAAAGGAATGTGTTTTAGTATTATTGTTTAAGCAACATTATCAGTTATTCGTGGATTTTTCTTCTGAATTTTCCATATGACTCACAGTGATCGAAAACAACTGCACTACCAAGGCCTCTTTGTTAATGGATGTGTCAAAATCCCAGAGGTAAAAGTAGTGACTGCAGCCACGCACATTACACTGCATTTCTCATCCATTTCACAGCACAGAGCTGAAGTTATTTTTTAAGCCATATGGTTCCGCTATACTTGCAACCTACAGTTAACGCTATACGTGCATGAGTAGGCATTTACATACACAGATAGAATAAAAAACTCAGACTCTCAGTACTCATTTACATATATATCTTTACACGCACATACGAGATTTATGTATAATGGATGCACTTAAGAAGCCCCTTCTGATGCCTGAGATATTGCCACCTCCAGGAATACGCTCCAGGTTTGAGTGTAGGGAGGTGCCTCTCCATTCCCTACTCTTTCCGCATACTACTGGAAGACATAAACTGGTCTATATAAACATTACGTATTTATAATATATGGCACTTTTATACATGGAGAAGTACTCCCCATGCATCTATTTTGAGCAGCCTGTGCATAGATTGCTGCATATATCACCAGTGCAACCCCATAAATCAGTCACTCCTAAATTGAATCTCCACTGCCACAAGCATATCGTGTATGAAGACGTTATAACTCAGCAATAGTACAATAACCACCTCTCACGACCTACTAAAAATTGCATGCCACTGTTTGTGACCTTACTGCCTTAAAAGTTGATGGCACACAAAGTTGTCGGGCTTGTTTGTACGTTTGTGTCAGGGGTGAGCACCCATTGAGTCTAAGGAGCCAAACTGTAACTATTAGCTGATGAAAATTAGCATCTCCCTCAGACAGTAGTCAACATCAGCATTTCCCTAGGTCATCTTCCATTAACACGATGAAGAAAAGCTGCAGACACCTAAAACTCTTCCCCAGGGAGATCACTGCTGGGTTATACTATTTGCAGAGCTCTCTCTTCTACGTGCTCTTCGCTTCCCAAGAACGTGGCTGTTGCCTCCATCTGCGTTATAATATTGAGGAAGGCTCTGCCTTCCAGTCATTCCCCAGCACTTGATGAAGAGGAGACGACGCTTTGGAGATACTAACGATAACATTACCGAGTGAGGCTCCTCAGCCAGGCCACGTTAACACAGTGCCTAGTGTGCTTCTATTTGCTCCATAAAAGACAAAGACAAATAGAAAGGTAAATAAATAATGAGAGTTGGTGAGGTGCTACCTTTTATTCTGATTGTTCATTCAGGAGGATAAAGTATCAGAGTCTCTGAGGACAGGCTGGGCTCTCAGGAGTTATAACAAGAGCACTGTCAAGAAAAATAAAAGGGGACCCTTCCCAAGACTAAATGCTACTCAGACAGGGCATGTACAATGGGGTTCCTTGTGGCTAGGCATCTATCTTCAGGGACCAGGGTCGCAACGCACAAATGTACACAGGGAATATATGACAGCCAGGAGAATTACAAGGCTGTAAAACATGTCTTGGGGTTGAGCTGGCATCGCATCAACTAGGAGAACGAAGCTCAACTGGTTTGCGATGCCAGAGGAACACTGTGGAGTGGTTACAACTGGGTTCAGTGTCACTGTGTTATTTCTGTTACACAGGCCGTTTATTTAGATTCTGTAACATCGGCCATTTTGGCATTTCACAGCTTCTCGAAAAGGGTTATTCTTATTTGGTTGCCGCCTTTTCCCTTAACGACATGGCTGTGAATTTCAGCATTAATTTCCACCCACTACCTGTTCTTGCAGATGGTTATACACGTAAATATTTGTGCGTGCTCATCATGTTGATTCAAAAGAATTATTCAGATACATAAAGAGAAGCACAAAGATAACAGCAAATAGAACACAGCAAATAACAAAAGACAAATCCTGTTCAATATTATTTTAAAAAATTTACAGTGTCTGAAACATTTATGAGATTAATAATTAAGCATGATATTGCATGATATTTTATTTCTTACTCTCACTTACTTGATTTAATTAATAAAACAGTGAAGCACAAAAATACAGAGAAAAACGCAAACATCTAGGTACTGCTGTTCCTATTTTTCCTCTAATGTCACCCACAAAGCTACTGCCCTGTGAGTCCTCCTCAAATGCCTCTGGACTAATTTGCCTGCCAAGCTAAGGAGACTTTATTTTCCCTATGGGAAAGGGTAGCCTCACTTTGGAAACATGATACGTAAGCAGATTGGACCAGGAGATGGGGAAGCTGCGTATGTATATTTAGGGTGGAAGCACGAACGCTTCAGAAATCCAGGGAACTGCTAGCTTGTATGGCAGGTCACCAAGGTGGGAGGAAGAGTTTGTCCATCCAGGAGCATTTCTAAAGCTGCCCATTACTGCCGAATCTCCTGTCACTGTCTCCATTTGCATGTGTGATCTTGAGCAAGGCATAATTGGAGATCCACATCATCAGAAAAGCCACATCACTTGACAGAGGTGTCAACACCGCAAATAATTATGCCCCAGCGCCTAAAGGTAAGCAATAGAATCTGGGCCAGAAAATGCATTTATTGTGCTTTTAAAATACTTTTATGCATGGATACAAGGCGAAACTGCAAAGAGACGCAGGGTGGAGATTTTCCTTTGTCCACACATTACTCCCGAAATAACATAGACCCTACCAAAGAAGAAGAACTAAAATAATCAGAGGGAGAAGGAAGAACAAGCCGCACAGGTGGCTAGCGCTGCTAGCGAAGAAGACCTGCCGCTACTGTACAGCCAGACAACGCGCCGGCAGCTCTGCGGGTCAGAAACGTCCGCACTGCCTTCCTCTGAGCGCTGTCCTGTCAACTAAGCAGCAGAGTCTGCGGAGATTTCAGTGAATACCGGCTGCAAGGCCTCCGCAGAGCCTGGGATACAACCTGTGGGAGAGTGAGTGGGTAAATCCTGTGCAGGGAACAAACCTTTTCTTCCATTCTTAGAATGTTTCTCAGAAATTAGGACCTTTTTTTTTTTTCCCCCAAAGCAGTAATTCTAGCTGACTCCATGGGAGTGATTCGTATTGCAACTGAAAGGCTAAGGAAGGGGGGAAAATGCTTAATATGTATATTAAATTTAAATGCAGACATTTGACATTTGGAAAAAATTAATCTGCAGCATTTAACCGCAGCGCTGTACAAACTGGTGCTTTCTGTTTACATAGGAGGCTTATGCAGTCAATTCTCATAGTTCAGTGGATATTGTATTTTAGCTTTTAACTCTATTAAGCTTCTTTTTTCTGTGACAGAGAGCAGAGGGGTCCAGAGCACAGCGTAGAGCAGATATCCTACAAACACGCCTGGAAGGGTTCAACGAACTCTTAGACTGACAGGCGGGATGAGATAGCGTTCGTGGAGAAAGGGTTGGAAGGCAAGAAGAAATAAAAAGCCATAAAGGCCACTTTAAAAACAATTCTGCACCTTCCAGGTGGCGAGCTGCTTCCGAGGCCAGCACAAAGCCTGGGGATAAAATGTGGGAGCTTCAAATGCGAAGGCCCGAAGAAATCGCCCGCCCCTTCATCCATCCTCCAAGGCGCTCTGCTGCAGGTCTGTGCGGCCGCAGGAGGCACGCGGGCCAGGTCCTGCCCCGCGCTCACCATCAGCGCCTGCTGCGGATTCAGCACAGGACGCCGTATCTCCAATCAGACCAGGAGCAAAAGCCCATTTTGTCTTTCTTGATCTTGCAACCAAAAGCTGATTATCTCTACGCTGGCGGAAACAGAAAGGCAGCCGAACGGCACCCTCCATCCCCCCAAACGGCAGCGTGGGGCGTCATTTATCACCGGGTCTGCAAGATGATCAGTCAAGCCCTTTTTTGGCTGCTCATGAATTCAGTGCTGTAGCTAACAAACTGTACAAAAAAGAGGGAGAGAGGGAGGGAACATAAGACAACCACATCACTTTTCCCCAAGGCAATCTTAACAGCTTTTGGCAATCTGATACAAACTGGATTTTTAAACCTCAACTAGCATCTAACAAAATTTGAGATGTCAGCATACAAGGGTATTAATATGTGCCAAAGAATCATGTCCCATCTCTTTTTCTTTAAGTCAATAAAAAAAGTTGGAAAGTGAACATCTCAAAAAAAAAAAAATCCAAAATTTCCCACGAAACAGTCATTTCAAGGAGGTGCTCAGAATAGGGCTATCTGTAATAACCTATAAATAATACGACTTGCATAGTAAGGATGTCAAGCTGTCAGATGCACAAATCTCCTCCATCAGTCAGGCTGATTAATATTTGAATAAAGCCCCTATCTGTACATACACAGGAAAATATGTGCAAATGAGATATAGGAATGTAAGGCAGATTAAGAATCCAGTACAACATGAGATTAAAGATATTGCTTCTGCCTGAGGTCTGCGGTCAACATCACTTGCTCCTGCTGATTTCACTACACGTAGGCAAAAGTGTCTTTCTCAGCACTACCCTAAGGGCCCGTCCAACGTTTTTTGGTTTACTTCAGTCCCAAGAGGTAACATGGGTCACTCGGTTGGACGGCAGGTGGGTACGGATGTCTTTCAGCTTGGATCTTCAGGTTCTAAAACAAGCCAAAAATTACGCGATGCTCAAGTACCCTCCTGGGAAATGCAAGATGGGGAAACAACATCCAGAAGGTCATCGGTGCAGGGCCACCGCAGCGCGTCTGAGCGCCTGTGTGAGGGGACCGTACCCACCAGGCAGCAGGGCACGATCTTCAGACCTGGCACCTTGATAACATGGCTTTGCAGCCTCGAGGCAGACGGGGCTCCCGTCTCCAAGAGCAGCTCACTTCTGCTTGAAAAGTGCTGCGTAGATGCAGCTGTGAGGCTGCCAGCATCAGCGCCAGCCCTGGGTGTAGGTGGTGACAGAGTGAGACGCCCGAAGACGGCCGGGGGCCATCCAGTAGCCAACAGCTGGTGATAGCTCTGGGACACAGTCAAGGCCAATGACTGCCAGAAAAGTGCTTCTCCCAACCGCTCTAATCCTGGTGCATTTTATACGCATCTGGGTGGATTGAATTGGAGCACTAGAGTTAGCCTGGAAGTTCCCGTTCCTGAAAAGTCTTATCCTCTGACACACTTCACCATCTAAAAAAGAGATTTTCTCACTTGCTTGATCTGCTCCGAGTGCCTCTCTCTGACAGGAGGCCAAGACTAGGGATTTGGGGGGGACGAGGCCAAATACCTGCCCTTCATGCCAAGAACCTTCAGCTACTAACATTAGGCGCGGGTGCCAGCCTTTCACAGGAGCAGAGCTGTGGCTCATCAGCCCAGATTAGCGGATATGAATGTGCAGCAACACCCAGCTGGCTATAAGCAGTTCAGTGGCACAAAACTCGGCAATCCCAACGCGGCTGAGAGCCGCTGCAAACCCTGCTGTGGGCAGCACAGTCCGAACCCTGGGCCAACGGAGCTAACTCTTGCAGGCAAACGGGAGCAGTATTCTCGCGCCATCGCCCCCGCTTTCCCCGCTGTGTTTGCAGGCGTGCGCCTTTGTAACAGAGAGGGTCTTAAAACAACAAAAAAATCAAGACAGCTCTGCTTTTCTGAAGCTTTGTTAAGGGTACACTGGCCTCCAGTCAACAGAGCGATCCATAGGATAGTACAAAGGTCACGTTATGAGAATACAACTCCCCCAGCTTCAAAGAGAAATGCAAAAACATCGGCAGATTTTGACCCAAGATTGTCTATAGGTTTTCCAGTTACGCACACCACTCATTTCCCAGAGCATATTTGCCCTCTGCACACTAGTTAGCATGGTAGCTCTGCTTTGCAGCCCACTTCTGCCACTCTTTCCATGAAGATGTTTTTTTTCCTTCTGTGTTTTTTTTTAATTACTTTCCATGCATTTACTGGCATATGCTGGGCATCTGATGTACGAGAAAATGTTTCTAGACCGAGGGAAGCATCACGCCTCCTTCCTAAAATCAACCAGCTTATTTAAAAGAAAACATGCACTTCAGGCAGGGCATCCTGTGCCGAAAGGCTGAGGCATAGCAATCACTTCCTCCCTGAAAAAAAAGCAGCGAAGATTAAAACCACTCTGACACTGAACTGTCTGACAAGGACTCTGTTTGCTCCATACACAGGAACAATCAGCCACATGTGCCTGCGTGCTTACTGCAGCTGCAAACGGCAGTGCAGTCACACTTGGCAAATAAAGGGTAATCAAAACCAGGTCATTATCTGCATGCATAATGGCTCCATATATCTAATCATACAGAAAAAGTCAATTTTCAATGATTTTGAATGCAAATTATTTACCGCACTCCACTCCAGTATCTTTTCCTCCACACAAGTTCAAAGAATAATAGATGTAAAGTAAAATTTCAAAAGCACTTGAATGGCTGAGAAGCCACCTTGGTCCCATTGACTTCAATAAGACTCAAGTACTTAAGCCCCTTCTGTAAATTCCACCCCATCGAAATATCCCTAAACACATTTTACATTCTCCTAAAAATACACTTAAAATGGAAGCACAGTGCCACGGTTTGAGCCGAGGCTGTCAGTCACGGCTGCTTCTCTGTTCCGATGCTACCTCTGCAGAAGGCCTTTAGCAACGCATTTCACTTCTCTGCCTGTAACTTTTGCCTGTAGGCTGAGGATAATAACAACAGGGTTTTATCAAGTACAAAGGGGTTCTGTTGGGATTAACACTTGAGAAGGACAGCGCAGTCTAGGCGCGAGGCTCAAACTACGACACAGGGAATATCTAAGAAAATGAGGATGTATAAAAACCACCACACGAAAGGCACCCCTGTAACGCGAGGAGCCCCGTTTACCTGACGCTGCAGGGCCATCCCAGTTCAAGACGTTGCAGCTACAATTTGGCATTTCTGAGTAAGATTTTCTCTTCTTCCTCGCTATCTCCCCTTTTTTTTTTTTCCATGTGATTAACAGCTTTATTAATTTAACAATTCCTTCCTTAAGAGGATTCCACCAGATTACTGGTAGGATCCTGGCTAGGAAGCGCAGCCTGCGCAGCATACAGGAAGGTAATATAAGCTCATCATAATGTAACAACTTCACACGGTGCTTAATATAATCGAAGACACACAATAAAAGTATTCTCCCTAAACTAATCAAACCATTAAAACGTCAGCTTCAGCCCAGATGCATGATGCATTGTGCTCAGCTGGCAGAGAGTCAACTCCACTGGAATCTCCCTGAATCTCCCTGATTTATGAAGTCTGACCGCCTCGCTTCCCCGCGCTACCCCTCCTCGGTTTTCAGCGCTGCCTGCCCGCGTGCAGGCGCCGTAAGCGTATAGCCTGGCCCGCTGCCAGGCGCCGGAGCACAAAGCAGAGTCTTCTCAAACCGTTTCCCTGCTAGGCACTCGCCAACAGCAATAATAATTGTTTTTAAAAAAAAAAAAATCCACCCCGGGATGCACTTTTCAGTGCTTCGCAGAGTTTGTTCCGATCCAACAGGTCGACAAATCGAGCAACGTTATTAATAATTAAAAAAAAAAAAAAACAGCTACGTAGCGGACAGTTAAGTGGGAGCGGGCTGGCGTGTGCTAGCAAAGTGCCGCATACCAAAAGGAGGATACGGCCCGATTACTCAGCAAGCAGGAAGGCAGTGTCATGCTCTGACTTACATTTCTCAAGTCCCTCTGTAATGACTACAGTATCCACAGCCAGAGATCGCGCCGATTGCTCCTAAAGAGGTAATGCCAAAACTATGAGCAGCTCGTTTACAAGTTCATGGGAATTGTGTGACTTTTTTTGCTTGAAAAACATTACATCTAACTCCGATGGCAACCTTTTCACTCCCTCGGCAAAAATGCATATATCTTCCAGAAGCAACTCCAAAGGCATTACACCCAATGGGACTCTGAACTTAAATCATTACAGGCCCTGTGACTGTTTTTCTTGGTAATTTTGTTCAGATTTTATATTTCTTTTTGAAGCAAGAAGGACTTCATAGAGCCTTTTCAGTTTTATCAAGGCATTAATGATGATTTTTAAACGGAAAAAGCATGCCTGCTCCCTCCGTTCCATTTTTTCTTTAAAACTATGATATCTTCTGGCACTCTCAGTATCCATGGCACAAAATGAGGTAGCTGATGGCCCAGATCCCACCCCAGCTCTGCTCCTCACCTCTCTGGTTCCTCTACAACCAGAGGGGCTGTACATGGGGGCAGCCCTCACCTCCCACACCACCCATTACAGCCCAGTCTTCCCATCCTGCCGTAACACACCGTTCAGTCACAGCTCTCACCCCATCCGATTTCGACAGTACAGACACAAGTGTTGTGCTTCCGAGAGCCTTCTCCCTGCTTTTTACCATTAGAAAGAAACACAAAGCAGGAGAGCGTTTGCCCTGTAATTCAGCGGCCCACCCGCTTCTCAAAGGATTCAGCTGTCGCACACATTTTCCCTGTGAGCACTCCACATCCCAAATGCGCTGCTTACTCCAGCTAAGAGCAGGGAGCGTTGCGGGGAGGCCCCTTCCCAGCCTTACGCACGCTGCTCTGAACCAGAAAGGATGCTTCCTCTGGGGTCGGTCTACCAGGCATCGCCCACCCCAGCAGTAATTCTCCAGCACCAGCAAGGTCCAGGGCACTCCCTTCCCCCCGGGGTTTACATCCTCACCCAACAGCCCTTGCCCTCCAGACACACTAGCTTGGCGAGACGTCTTGGACTGATTCATTGCTACCCTGTAGAAGCTTTTTGTTTCCCTGGTTCCAAAACATTTCCATGGCAATGCTTTTGCAATCAGAGCTTTCAGCCTTAGTTTGACACACATTTATTCTGGTGACAGGGACACTTTCAGCACCCACTGACCCCTGAACGTTTGGCCTTCTGTAGGAAGCCCTGCATACAGCTCTCTCCTACAACAGTCTTTACTGATTCCCCAACAAATTTTACTGTTTCCTTCTTGAGGTAGCACTGGCATCTGTTCACAGTGGTCTTTCCTTTAATGACCTTTTCTTTGCCCTTCCCACTTTCCTAGCGTTACTAACACGCAATGTGGAGGAGACCAACAGCCTCTACTATGCAAGTATTCTGCTTTACTTTTAATAGTTTCCTCCAATCAATTTTTTTTCCACAATGATTTGTTATTCCACAAGGTACTTAGAAGTGTGAATTTATAAAGAAAATACCAGAAAGTCTCTCTGGGTTATAATTTTGCTCATTAATTACCTTAGAATTAGAAACAGCACAAATGAAGTTCAACCATAACATCCCTTCCCCCCTCCCTCATGTAAGGAGAACTCCTCCTCCGGTTTACAGCTGAAGTTATTGCTAAAATCAGATAAGATGGTATCATTCTCTTCTTGTTAGAAACTGATGCAAAGATGGGTATTTTTCCCATGCACAGCAGCACAAATAGGTTATGTAGTCGAAAGACGCTCAGAGAAGATGCTTATGGCCTAAACTATTCATCTATCTGCAAGCAGCGAGCACTCAGGCGAATTTCCCATTGCCCTCTATATACCCAGGGAAAACCTTGTTCTTCCATCTTTTCTTCCTTATTTGAAAAGATACAGAGTGGGAGCTGCCAGATGGGAAAACATAAGTGAAACGCAAGGCATAAAACAGGATAGCACAAAAGACTAACAAATGGGGGGAAAAAAACAACACACATTTTTTTTTCTGCAGTGTGGTGTCACCCTGGCCAAATAAGCATAGCAGGATTTGTGCAGGTTCATAACCTGTTTCAATAAACACCAGACTTTACTCCAGAAGAGAAACTGTCCCTAATAATTAACTTTCAAGTTGCTCTGTGGGATTTTCTGATGATCCCTTGCTGCCATTTGGCATCTCTGCATGGGACTTTCTGGGCCTGACTCACATCTCATTATACACCGTTTCCTTAGGCCACTATAATTTAATCACCTCCAATAAACTTACTCATGATTTACATTACCCCCAGCAAGAAGAGAGTTGAGCCTTCCATCAGTTCCTCATTCTTAAGCAAAGCTTATATTTTAATTTGGTTAAATTGTGTTCAGCACAGTTTCTTCATTAGAAACCTAGAGATGAGGAAGGCTAACGTAGAGACTTTTTGCATTATTTTGGGGAAGAAAAAAGGCTGAACAGAGTCGTTTATAGGATGTTCCCTGCAATAAGAACACTACCAACTCAGCACAAGTAAGACATGTGCAAATTCATGCATGAAATTATCTACACACATGCACACACACACAAATATGTATTTCCACACCTACAGAATTTCAAACTCTTCTGTGCTCTTTATGGTGCAATGTCATCTTAAAGATCTGATTCCCTTCTATTTTTAAAACAGGATTTACATAAATTTGCTTTTCTCATTCCAACATTTATCTCTTTTTAAAAAAAAATAAAGTAAGTAATGACCTTCCTACGGAATAATGGACAGCAGAATACACTCCACAGAAGTATTAACAGACACCAGACGTTCTGTCCTACTCCAGGACATTTTTGGAGAGTTCTCTCGGTAACATCCTCCATCAGCTCTCCAGGATCTTCTGTCAGCATCATTCCTCATCTCAAATTTCTCAGGACTTGGCCAGATTACAGCACACCTAAGCCGAGGGCAAGTCGGCAAAACAGCAGCGTGGAGGAGAGCAGACCCATGGCTGGAGCGCCATCGTAAATCCTCGTCTGACCTAACAGGGCAGATGTATGCCTCCTTGCTGCACCTCAAGCCCATCCAGCTACTTTCTACCTAGCTGCTGAGGATGAAATTCCTAAAGACTATGAAGTAGTCAGAAACGTGTGCACTGAATATCAGGAAGACTAGATGCTAATTTCTTCTCAAAATTTGTTCTGAGAAGACAGCTTCTCATGTCATGGAGTAGGCTAGAACATCTGTTGTCTTTTAATATTTTTATGGAGTGTATTTTGCTGTCTACTGAATTGCACTGCCATACTATTCAGTATGGCACTTTCATGAGAGGAACAGACACCCTCCAATTATTAGATTTAAACTTACTTTGCTTTGAGGCAATTAGACTGGCACTTGGACCAAGTGACTGGGAACAAGCTCACAGATTTTCTGTTTCTTGTCTCCAAAAAGAGTAACCAACTTCAAGTGCACTTTTATGGGCATTATGAATAGGAACAATGTCTTAAGCAGCTGCTAGTCATTCAATTCATAGAGGATTGAGACTTGCTTTAGTGATCTCTGCTTTAACCTACCCAAATAAAACAGCTGTGCATTAGCCCTCCCCATTTATGGTCACTGACACTTCTTGGTCAATGTTTAGATCTAAAACCAGGTTGTATAAACAGCACAAGGCAGGCTGCATTGTATGCTTTCATACATATGGGCACAGTCTTTTTTATTTAAAAGGACCTCCATTATTTGGTACTTATTAATAAAAAAGTAAGGTCCTTTAAATAAGGAGATCTTCACTGGAAAAGACTAAGAGGGGGATTTTCCAAAGCACAAAGGCCACTTATGCACCCAAGACCCATGGTAAGAGGGCAGCACTGGGGAAAAGGAAGAAACCAGTAAAATTTAGAACCTAAATTCGTGCCTTAGAAGATCTACTCATTGCTCTGCATTCCTCCAGTTTCCCAGTTGTTCCATTTTTTTAAATGGGAGCTGAGAACTGTTCAAGGCAAAGGTTACAAGATACGTACAAAACAATGGTTAATCTTTACATGCATCACTGTCCTCCAGTGAATGCAATCTGAACCACTGCTATGGACCTCACAGGGTTTCTTTAGCTCAAGCAGTATCAACCAGTAGTTTGTAGCAGGAAACTCTCGATTCTACAGCTATTTTTGCAATGACATTCTCAACAGATTATCTTCTACTCTATTTTAAAGCCAGACAATCTCCTCTAAAACTCTCAGCTAACCAAATGTTTAAGGACATGACATGCTTCCACAGTGACATTGTAAATGTTGTCATTCATCTTTGGGTCCTTGGCTCTGGCCTCAGATTTCCTTCTTTTATCACTCTATGGCTTTGCAGTCCAGGAGTGCCTGCCTGCATCTCAGGAAGGCTGGATATGAAATGCTCTCAAGTCTTCTCTAGTGAAGCCCGATGTGCAAGCGTTACACAAAGACAAAAACAAAGAAACAAAAAAAAAGAATCACTCCCCCTGGAAAACTCTGAAAGCTGTGTTATAAAAATAACAAAAAAAATATGGTGTCAGGTGCATGTTTCTGAAAGCCAAGTGGGATTGAACTGGCATGCAACCACAAGCCTAATAAAGTCACTGCTAGGCTCTCCCAGCTAACTCGAGGCGCTTGCTGTAAACTGAAAGGAGAGGAAGGAATTCATGTCCTGCTCCGTTCCAGCAGAGCAGAAGCAGGAATAGTTTCACACTAAAGAATGCTGCCTCGTCTTGTGCTCCTCGGGAAAAAAAAAAAAAACAAAAAACAGAACATGCTTTAAATGCTTCTGTTCCTGTCTAGACTCCGGCAGTAAAACGGATTAGTCAACTCCTTTTGCCCAGGCCGTGAACCATTCCAACCAGCAAACCATGTCGGTGAAGAAGCGGGACACGCAGCAGCCCGCGGCTGTCACCGCACAGGGTCAACCTGTACGAGCCCTATTTAAAACTGCGAGCACTGCTCTGTGCCAGCGTTTCATTTAGCTCTCGGAAAGGACACCCAGAAGGCCATCCTTTCCCCATGCTGTAACTGTTCACTTGGGATGTTTTCTGTGTGGGAAACTGCAGCAGTGCCGCTTGGATACAGAAACCTTCAAAACGAGCATTAAAAGAAGAAAGCTGGCAATCCCTGGTGATGAGGTCAATACGTCTCATTTGATTAGGGAAAATCCACCCCCTCCCAAGGTAATCTTTCGAGCTGTCGGGTCTCTCTGCAGGCTGAGCGGTGCAGTACGGTACAGCAGTCGGACACACGTGGGAATCCCAGCCCTGGGAGCGGGACTGAGGGGCAGCAAAGCGCCTGCCACGGCCAGACTGACACCACCAAGAGGATTCCCACCGAGGGCCTAAACCATCTGAGCCGTTTAACATGCTTAACTGTGTTTCCACTGAAACGTGTTTCGTTATAATTGCAAACTGATCTCAATAAGATAAAGCTATTGGGATTAGACAGAGAAGTGATCTTATCCCATTTAACCAGCTATTAACAATAGCTTTTCTAAATGCACGGCCGGAGAGCAGACAAGCCCAGCCCTGTGCAGAGGCACCTCTTCATCGGACCTCGTCATCCAAAACACTAACCTCTGCCAATGACTTTTTTTCCGCAGATGCTTGTCCCCTTTAAGCTCTGTGACTGCACAGTGACCAGGACTCATTGGGGCAAAAAGAGGAAAAGCATACATGTAACGACAACCTCTTACTTTAAAACCTTACTAGTAGCTTTCTCAATTGGTATCAAGAGCTCTTGAGCTTTTTTAAGATCTAGGAAGTGGTGGGTGAAGAGGAGACTACGGGAAGCTCAGCAGCATATTACGACACAGTTGTATTAAATCTTTTGGGGGGGGATGGCTGGGGGATTTTTATGATTTTCCATTATCCCTTGTAAACAGAAAAACCCAAAACAATTCAGAGAGATGTGACTTGGGAAATCACATTAGCTTCAGCCCATAATGGAAACTTCTGTGCAGAAAAACATCTGTGCTGATTCAGGTATCAGTGAAACTGAGCGTGTTCTGTAAGTAGCAGCACTCCAGTAACAAAAACCACAAAAGAGGGCAAGAAAAGCTCCCATCACCTTATACCAGATCCTGATCTCAGTTGCACAGACATAAATGCAGAGGGAACACCACCAACTTCAAGGGGAACAATACTCCCAATTTACATTGGTCTCAGAGATTAGCATTTGGCCTTTTACCTCCAGCTGAATATGTGAGAGGAACGTGTTAAAAAGGAACTGGAAAGAGCTAGCCTTAAGGGAATGCACACTGACCAAGTAAAGTCTTATCAAATATAGGAACAATCTGCCACGATGGAAACTGAGCCACAAGCCAGCACTGTGAACGTACGCGGACATTACCTTAAGCAGCATGACTAGCACAAAGCCAAGTGCAATTTTTAAATGACCCCTGCTTAGGGTTCTCCCCCGACCTCTTCTTTTAAAGTCTGTACTCTCCAGAACCTGAATTATTGGCTTCCATACGTGAGAAATTTTAGGCACGGCACGAGGAATGTTGCAAATTCAATCCAATCCTCCTCCCAGTCAGTAGGTGTCCAAAATGAAACTACACCATTCAATTAATTAAATAACCTCAAGGAAGTTTCTAAGAGATCGTCATACATACTCAGTCAGAGCACTAGAGGAACTTTAAAAGCTAATATTCCTGGTACTTAGGTTAATGTTCCCGAACTTTTTGCTCATTAGAAACTGGTTGTTCTCAACAGAAAGACCTTTTATAGATAGGTCCAATTCAAACACCATAAATGCCAGACTGTAAGGAGTACATTACAAAGTTTGAGGAGTACTGGGTATTTAATACTCAAAGCTAATTTTAATATCATGTATATCAAAATTATAATATCAATTTCTTGCACAGCTAATTTAGCTCCAGTGGAGACAAAAAAGAAAAATGAGGGAATTCCACAGACGTGAAAGTGCTCCCCGTCGTATTCAGCAGAAGCAATCTGAAAGTTCACGGGTTGAGAAGCAAATCTCAGCATGTCTAAAACTGTGACTTGAATTTGAAACTAAAAAATTTAATTAAAATGGTCTCTCTGAGCTGACAGCTGGAGACAGTCATCTTCTTGATGTGACAAGCTTTGTGGCAGCAACAGTCCAAAAGCCAAGAGTAAGGCAGAAGAGAGCAGTATATAAAAGAAATGGTAATTATATAATGCTCTTTATGTAAAAAAAAAAAAAAAAAAAAAAAGCCCTTCGTGATCAATAATTAATCCTGGAAGACAGGTAAGGATTATTATGTCCATGTGCTAAACAAAGAAGCTAGATACGGATCTGATCCTGCTCTCAGTTACACTAAGATACACCAAGAGGACTTCTAGAGAGTTCAGTAAAGTCAGTCCCAATTCACAGGAGTAAATGTGAAAACACACCAGGAGGTCTAAACAATTTGCTCAAGGACACCCGGTGATATCGAACCAGGACTTCCTGGCTCCCCCACCAAGGTGCATGGTGTCCTCCCCAGAGAGCCGGGCCTGCTCTCTGGCAGCACACGCCGTTCCCTCCAGCAAAGCCAGCAGCCGGTCAAACCCAACAGCGCCTACCCCCACGGCCACGGACACTACAACACAGAGGACATTTGGCATGTCATAAGACCTCTGAGCTGCGAACAAGCTCAATACTTTGCCATCTTCCCCTCTTCTGCTTCAGTTAGCAAGTATTTTCTACATGTCGTTTTCATCATTTTAGCTCCTTCTCAAAGTGCTGCACTTTACAACGGGAGTCCAAGTGACTTCGGACTATCTGCACAGTAATTTTCAATTAAAAATTGAAAAATATTCCTGACAGGGGAATTTTAAATTTTTGTGAAACAAATTCTAGATGTAACAGACAATGCTATAAAGCCTAATTTCCTTTTACACTGATGAATAATGACGGAGCCTTGTCCTCCAGAGCAGGAGCGTCTGGAAATCCACTCCTTTTCTCTCTCTTCCCACATCCCCTCAAAACAAGCACAGGGGCTAGTGGTGGGACTACAACCGCTCTTGCCCGCGTTAGGAATCCAGCAAAAGGTGGCCTGAGCTTGGCTGATGAGTTAGACACACTATCTGACTTCAGAGCATTACAGCTGCACTCTCTGGCAACAGGTAGATCTTACCCATGGTGGGATAAATCCCAAAAAATAAAAAAGAAAGGGAGGAGTTAGCGGCTGCTGGCACTATCATGGCACTTTCAGGAGTCCCAACTTAACTACTTTTTCTTGTGTTTGCATCAGAATCTCTGCTAAGACAGACACTAATTAGCTTTGACTAATTCATGAAGAAAAAAGCTAATTAGCAACCCTCCAAACTTTGGATGACCTCTCGTCCTGATGCTCGCTGCCGCAGCCCATAGGCGTCCATAAATTCTTTCCTCTGTGCAAAGAGAAAGGACGAAGGGCAACAAAAGGGTAAATGGAAACGGCAGCTCAGGGTCAAAACGTAAGCTTCGTTCAGTAGCTCTCTGTCGCTTGCATAAAAGGGGAAAGACTGGCTGCATATACAGGAACTAGGGTACTAAATAGCAAAGAGCTGGCTCCTGCCCATCCCCTCCAGCCCACCCCTGGCTGGCCCTGCTTGCAGCGCTCAAACTTCTCTCATCGTGCCCCCAACCAAGCTCATGACAAGCTCCAGCACCACTAGCTGTGTGATGCTGCCCGTCCTTTCACGTCTTACTAGCCCTTTTCACACTGCGCTCATCCCATTGTCTCAGGCAGGTACAGAAAATGGAATTAAAAATAAATAAATAACAAAGAAAAACTAATTAAAAGCCAAAGCTCAAGCAGATTTCCTGCTCCCCTCCTCATGGCGAGGGGGAGGCTTGAGCTGCAAAACGTTACCCGCTTTGGTGGGAACGCGAGCAAGACAAACACTCCAGAAATATAAGTGCTCTGCCCCAGGCTGATGCCCATAAAAAGATTTTATTTTCAGAGGAGAGTTCAGCGATATCAGAACAGCACTTAGACATATATGAATCGCATAAACACTCCCATTACTACTTCACTATAAAAGTGAAAGGCTTACCTTGGCATGAAAGTTAATTGCTTTTCCTAAAATCTTCCCAGTAAAAATAATTTATTATTTGGATTATGAGACGTTTGAAGAGCTGCACGTTGGCCAACAACACTGATACCGTGCTATCAGTAGTCCATGCCTAGTGCTCACCGTCTGTTTGGACTGGAATCTCAATACCTTTGGACTGGAATCAGACCATCCCACCCTGATTTTTCTCTTCCTGATAAAATTATATCAGCAGTCTACTTTAACTCCCTATTTCCTGGCTGAATTAAAAAAACAAAATGATGAAGAAACATGTATGTTTAGAAAACATGAGTGTCATCGTTCCCCCCTAAAATGAATTTGAAGACATGATTAATGTTGAACGCATTGATCTATGTATTTATCCAGTAAAATAATGTTTTAATATACCCAGGCCAAACTGAAATTCACGTGTAAACATATTTAAATTGAAAAATGGAAGTCAACCTTTCCGCTATCCATCATATTTACAAAACCTGCTAAGACCATTTCTAGCTGGCTAAATCATTACATTGTGCCTAGAAATAACAAGCAGTCTATCTAATGGTTCCTTCCATCTTTCTATGGCTTTCTTTTTACTTTTTTTTTTTTTAATAAATGTGCTCTCTCAATTTCTGCTTAATTTCTTAAAAATTGCGTATCTGATATCTGTTTCCCTTGCTATTCTTAGGAATTCAGTTAAAATTACCACAGATGAAAAGGAAGAATGATTTTCTCTTTTCTCACCTGTTTATTTTGTATATTCTGTTTTTCCACTTCTTCTGAATATCGGGCAGTTTCTTTGTTTTCTGTGTGTTGTCTTTCACATAGCAACAGAAGAAAGAGCAAGGATAAGGAAGAAAAAGACTTCACACGGGAAAATATGAGCGCCTCTTGAATCCAAAGAACTTAGTACACTCAGAAGAGCTAATTAACAAACTAAATAATGCACTTTGGAAGGAAACACTGACATAGAAATGCAAAACAAGCAATGAGAATCTAGGGGTCATGGAGAAACACAACATAAACATGAGTCAACAAAGTCATGCTGTTACCAAAAAGTCAAAATCTTGATTTCTATGAAAAGCAGTGGCACACATAAGAAATACGAGACAACTGCTGTTTTATTCAGCGCTTGTGAGACCTCATCCATATTACTGTGTCCCGGTTCAGGCAACGCATTTTAAGATAGATACAGCAACAGACAAATTTAAAACAGCACCTGAACAGAGCAATAAAAGTGGTAAGGGGCTTAAGAAGTTTAACCACGGACTAAAGGATACTAGAATTAGATGTACTAAGTCTAAAATGAGAGAGGACTACAAAATAAAAATATAAATTTTAAAATTGAATATAAATTGAATTTAAATAGAAACTTTAAATTTGAAGATTCCTATGTCCAAAGGCAGATAAACTTTAAATTTGAAGATTCCTATGTCCAAAGGCAGATGGACAAAAAAATTTCAACTTGTAACAAACTGCATTTTAGTTGGATAGGGAGGGAAAATAATTCAATATTAAGAGTAGTGAAACACCGGAACAAGGCTTCCTAAAGCTACTGTAATATTAACTTAATGCAAGTTTTCAACAGCAGCTTGGAAAAATGAGTATCAGGGAAAGACGACTTCTTGTCCCAGTGCCAGAAACCAGATCATTTCTTGCAAATGTGTGCAGTTGCTTCATGAGTCTTATGCAAATGGAGTCTTGCTCCACGGCTGAGCAGACTAAAGTCTGCTTTAGTCCACGACTAACAATGCAACAGTAATATAGGAAGCAACAATCTAAGACAAAACAAATCAACAAAAATGAATCACACCTATCCAGCACCTCTTCAGATTGCGAGGAAGATAATAGCTTGCATTTGACAGGAGACATTCATTGTATCTGCAGCTCATGTTATTCTGTGCCAAGATCCTTGAAGCTCATCTTTGCATTGCAAAAGTGTATTCCTATATTTAGCTAAACAGCCAGCTTTGACAAATAAATATTTCATCAGCAATCCTGATTAGCAAGAATGGAAGAGTGCAGATCTCTGCTTCAGATATATATCTGTTCCTGAAAATAATCTCCAACCGAACTGCATGCAAGTTGCATTATGGGCTCGTGCTTGCTTTACGCATCATAAGCAATTGCAAAAAAGTCACAGATTTCCACCTCACGGCTATCGCGTTGGAAGCTAGCTGCATGGTGCCCGCTGGCACAGCCTGGGAGCACCGGGTCAACAGTGGCTCATAACACTTCTTGCCACACCTGATTCTCCCACAGAGCCCACATAAAATACCCAATTCATTATGTCCACTCCATTCCCAGAGGTGACTGAAATAAAAAGCTGTTCTGGCAGAAAAGCCTAGGAAATGAAACACGAGATAGATGAGGAAAAAGAAGGAGAAAAAAAGAAATCAAGAACAGAAAAAAGCACTCGACCAGGTGGATGGAATGAGTCCAGAATTACACAAAGCTCCAGAACTGAAAGAAAAAGAAGAAAATGAACACCTGGGCATCTTGTAAAATTAAAAGTGTATTTAGTATGTGTGTCCCAATAAGGGCAAGTCATAGATCTGAGCTACGGATTGAGAAAAGAAACTCTTTTCCCACAAAGCTGGAATCTCAGTACTTAAGTTCAAGAAAAAAACATTTATTCATGAAGATTCCTTTTTCCTTCCCTGCCAAAAGTGATGAAGATCATATTCAAAATCTACCACCTGCACATGATTAGCAGTTATTCAACCACAATCAAAATATTTTTAAAAACGTAAATGAATTACACTGATGGACAGAAATGCCAGCTCTAGCCAAAATTCCCCGTGAAAATTCCTTTTGTAAAGCTGTGATTGCCATGGGCTATAATTAAAAAAATTGTCAATGTCTGACTTCCCAAGTATTTTCCCACAGAAAATACACAGAAAGATCCAAGATTTGTATGTTGTAGGGCAAACAGTAACACAGGCACCAGAAGTGAGATGATACAAATGGGAAAGAGGAAAACCGAGGCTGGTTTTCCAGTACTTCTTGACACTTTTTATCTCTCTCCTAGTTACTCTGTTTTTCATGAAGGAGTGTCCAGGAGTGCTGATCTAAGTTATTACCCTGAACAACAAATTAGCAAACTATACATCAACTTCTAAATTGAATCAGCTATCTCTTTTTCCCTTTCTTCCACGGTTACAAGGAGACCTTCTGGTGCAACTGATGTTGACCTACGGTAGGAATTTGCCCTTATAAAACTCCTTCCAATTTTCAAAGGGGACGAAAGCACAAAACACTAGGCTTTCAGTCTGCTGCTCCAAATAGGCAGGCAGAAAAGTCTAGCAAAGCCAAAACACCAGGGCATTGGCCTCCCAAGATCTCAAACCTCAACGCTTCTGCACGTGGTTGTGCTTCAGCTCTGCAGTAACCACCAAACAGACTGGTTTGCACGTGCTTCTCTTGACTGCCTGCGTTAGCTCGCGTGAAACCTGACCTGGAGACCACTGAGCCATCACTGGGACCATGAGGAACGCTATATCTTTCAACGAGGAGGGATTTTGTGCTGGTTTTTGGTGGCTACGTTATAAAAGGACTTGGAGCAATTTGGCTTAGATGGTTAGATATGGGTGGCTGCAGAGGTAAATGGGCCACTCCCTCATCTAATCCAGGAACTGAAAACACCTCTTCAAAAGAGTATAATCTGTTATTAATAAATCTTCAAAGGCTCGCTGACATGCCCAAGCACACCCAGAAAATGAGATTTCACAAATGACACAGGTTCAAGGCTAGCGCCTGCTTAGCATCCAGTCAAAAGCCGGCGCAGACTGCAACGCAGAGGATGGCGTTTATACAAACAGAGAGACACTGCCAGCCCTACAACGTGACAAGTCTCACCTGCCCTTTAGTTACCCTGCCATTTTTTTTTTTGCCGTTATAACATCACATTTTCCTATTTTTAAGAACCTGCTTCCTGTTGCTATAGGAAAGACCTATGCAAACAACACGGGGAAGCTGACAACACAGGGGAAAGGGTGAAGCTGGCTGACAAATGTGAACTAAACCATCCGAAAAACAGAGATCTCTTTCCTCTAAACTCATTTAGATACAATGAATTCCTGTAAAAGGAACAGAGAAAAACAGATCACACAGAAAATAATATGAGGACTTTTTTTGTTGTTGTTAGGTTGGCAGTGCTTCCTGAAAACTGCATCCCTGCCTTCATGGGGGCCTGAATCTCAGCCTTCAGAAAGAGTGCTGGGGAAGTTAAAACATGTTTAGTTTGAAACCAAAACAAATTACTCTTTCTGGCTTGCAAATATCACATCACTGAGGTAAGGGATTGGCAAAACTAACTAGTGGAGGCCAGGCTCTAAGGTTCTTTAATCCTGGGGGCTACCCGGAGGCAAACTAGCTGGTGACAGTCAGCAAGGCACAACCCACCATGGTACCTTGTTCCAAGCAGATACCTCTTGCTTGCCTCCTGGACATACCCTTTATGCTGACCCTTTTAAAACAGACTTGCATCAGACTACAGGACTAGTACAAATTGGGGAAGGTCATACTGGGGAGAACCCGCTTGAATAGCACAGGCTCTGCTATAAGGATTGCTTTTTTGGATATTACTGCCAGGATAAGTTGCATCCCTGCAAGGTAAACCAACTAAATGAGGTAGCTACTGCGCAATGTGTATGTTCCTACTCTCAGTTTCTGATAAGCACTGTTTTGTTTGCTACAAAGTAGGTGCACGCACACAAGGCACTATCACAGAGTGGACTGCACTGTGAATCCAATGCTGTCCAGAAAACTCTCCTTAGTTGTGTGTTTTGATAGCACTCAGCCAGGCTGCTGGAGCGCAGACCTCGATATTGCAATTTAAATGACAAAGCTGGTCCCATTCATCAGGGGTGGTGCAGGGCAAGGGAAGGCTCACGGGCAAGGGAATCTATCTGGGGATTGCACTGCTACTAGATGCCTTTCGTCACAAACCCGCTGTTTAACAAATTTCCCTTTTTCCTCCCCCCCATAGCTCTCAGTAAGCTTCTCGGAAAGATTATTTATAAAGTCCTCTTTGGTGTACTGTGATTTAATCAGATATAGTCTGAATATCCCAAGATGTGTTAATTACCATTGCCACACAAGCGCAACTGAAGAAGTAAAATGTTTTTCATTTAGGTGGGCTGAGTATTTGTTTAAAAAGTTCTTGCTATCATTAGGATCTAATCAAAACATAGAGCATGGTAATTATGCAGGGAAAAAAAAACCCTGCTGCTTAAGTATCCAGTTTTCTAATAATAATGTAGTAATGTCTTGACAGAAAATTGGCTTCCCAGTTATAATGGAATTCTTTATCTAAGTTGGTAAAATTACCTATTGGTCTTTTCAAAAGAAAAGGGAAGGTTGGGAAGGAAACGATAATTCTCTCCACCATGGAAAGATTTAATCAGGAAGATAAGTAAAGATATATCACCTGACTTCTTTTGGAGAAAAAAAAAAAGTGATTCAAGTGAGTTTTACAAAGGCTACAACTAATTTGGAAAATTATGCAAATTCAATTTTAAATTAAAAATTATAATAAATTGATTCATAACTGCTAGATCGTTTTAAATGACTTCTTTGAAGGTCCCTGCCGGTAGAATACCTCATTTGAATTTTACAAATAGACATAGGCAAAGTACAAAATAGTTAAATGGTTTTTCTTTGACCTGTTACCAGTTATGACCTTTCCTTTCCTGTCTATCTTAAAGAATGGATAAAGGGCTATGTATTCACATTTTTCCTCACTCCGTTTTTTTTTTAAATTTTTGGTTGTTCCAAATCCAGGACGCTATAAAGTGTCTCAGTTTCACAAATGCTGAGCACACCACCGTGGAAAAATAAATCCTTCTAAAACATCCCAAATTCGGTACTCAAGAATCGTTGCTTTTGAATTTAAGCAAAAGAATTCTTAGGAACTATCAAATGTTCTTAAACCACGAACAATGCAAAAATTTCAAAGCATTCATACAGCCTGCTCCACTCTGGAACTCTTCCCATACAAACCTGCATTTCCAGTCTTTGTGGCTCCAATCTTGCAGCTTCGTCTGCAGCCTTTGATTTCTGTCGGTCAGTTCACATGGAGAAATGCATGATCAAAGTCAAGAGCTGCACTGCAAGTTATTTCCAAGAAGATCTTAGTCTTCAAAGTGTCCTCTGAATTACAACTGCCTAGGAATACAGCTGGAAGACACTGCCCCTAACTAACTGAAGTGAGCACCTGAGTTAGATTTAACATTTCCCAAGGCTTTTTACCCAATTCTTTTTAAAACTTTGGGTTTTTAATAATCAATATATCACTACTGTATTTTAGGCAAAATACTTCTTTAAACGTTAGCTATTTTCGTTCCATGAGCATGCAATGCCGTGACTTGAACACGTCACTAAATCAACCAATTTTGTTCACTCTTTGCAGCAAATCACATTTTGTTCTGCATCAAATTCTATTTACCTTTTTCAAAGTATCAACGCTTATTATACTTTCACCTTTTCTTGAATGTGCTGCGTTTTACCTCACCTGGAGCATAACACTTCAAAAACGTGCTCATCTTTTGGTGTCTCTCTGAGGAGGAAGGAATCCCTGGGTAGAGTCTCAAGTTTTCCTAACAGTGAAGTGTGAGTAAGTATAAAGCATGCACTTCAGTGTAATTATAAAAGGGGCTGGAGATGTGGCGAGAGGAGAAGACAAACCTACAATGTTAGCACTTCTAGGTAACTTCCTCTATACAAGGCACTATGAAAAACACAAAACAGTCAGTTAAAACCACTAGCTAGTAGCATGGTATTAACCATATCAGTAGAAACTATGTAATTTACTAGTTGTGAGAGTTGCGCCCTTTTGAGGAAATGAAACCAAAACCGACATACAGAGATGGTAATTTTTGGCTAGTGGAATTCTACTAAGTTCCCTATAATGTTCTGTATCATGATTTGATAGCCACAAAACCTCAAGTCAAATCTGGATTCTGGTGTAAGGGTCCAAACTAAGTTTTACTCAGTATATAGATGACAACTACATTCAAAATTCCATTTTAGATCCAAGTGTGACTAGAGAAACCAGCTGCTCTCTATCCCTCAAGTATTCAGAGTGTTTGAACCCAAATGTTTCGTTCAAGTCTGTCCCTATATTACATGCTCTTTCTCATGCCAAGTAAGTCTAAATAGATTAAGAGTTTGCAAGCAGCCTGAAAAAAACAGAAAGAAAACTGTAGCTGAGTGACATATAGGTGTATACAACTTGGAATTTATTCTTCTGAAGGACTTCCCATCTGATGATCTCTGTGTACTTTATTAACACTAAAGTTTCAGAAGACGTATGAGGCACTATCTTCATTATATAGACAGGAAGAAGAGCTATTTATTCAGATGAGGTACAGAAAGGTGAAGTGACTTGCCTGAGGTCACATCAAGGTTTCTGGCAGAGGTAAGATCTTCCCAAATCTTCTGAACTCTAGGCCTCTGCTTTTAATTACAAGACGTCATCAGGTTTATAGCAACTCACCCTCCTCTCCTACCAATCATCCGCAGTGCTGAATTTGCTCCAAGTAAAAGGCATTCATTGATGAACTCTCTTACTTGTTGCTAAACATTATTTACGGACTGCAACTTCAAATGAGAATCTCTGCACTGCAGTCATATTTTACCTACATGGTTATTCTAATTGAGTATTGAGCACAAAGTGGCTAATTAGGAGTCTTCAAGGGACTGTTTGTTTAATTTTGTTTTGGAATGTGTGCTTGCATAAATGCCATACAAGAAAAAGTCTGGAGGCCACAATCATCTGCAATGTAAAAATATTTCGGTTTCTGTGAAGTTTTCCCTCCCCTGAGGCTTCTAATTCATCTCTACTAGTTGATAAATCAAGTTAGAAACAGCCCCCCCCCCCCTTCAGTGTCTAGCAGAAATATGACCCTTTTCTAGTCCAGGCATGCAGACAAGTGATGAATCAGACTTTCCTCAAGAAAATGCTGCAGTTCTCCTTTCCTAAGGCACATTGCTGCCTGAATAACTCAGGTTTTCCTACAGCGGGCTTCTGTAACGGCATGCTTTATTCACACAAAAAGAACACGAGAGGCATGGGCTGGATCTGATCTGAGAAAGGTTATCAAGTGCTATCCAGACAACACCTAAAGAAAACCTGGAGGTTTTCTGGAGTACGTTGCTTCAGTCCCTCCCCCTAGTTCTCTGTGACTATTGACATCGTGCCAGAAGGTTTCAATTTGCTTGCAGTAATCCCAGTCTATTCTCTACTGTTCACTAAGGAGCATTTAGAAACTCTGTGCACACTGAAAAATATCTGTGCCGACTGCCAAATGCTGCTTACTATGACCTGCAACACATCCCAATATGCCTACCTGCTCACAGCTTTAGAGGACGTTTTAACTAGAAACATTAACAAATATTATTCATTTTAATTTAAATCACAAGTATTTCAAAGTATCTTAAACTCATTAGATCCCTCGGGCAAGTGGATTTTCTCACACAACTTTTTTCTACCCCTTCAAAGTGGAACAGGGCCAACTTCTTTTCTGCCCTATAGAGAAAAGCCAGAAGCTGATCCAAAGAAGAGAAGAGACTGAGCCTATTTAGAAATGTTAAAGGAAGCTCTCTATAATTTTAAAGAAATAATTACTCACTTGACTCTCCAATCTAGGCATCTACTGGGTTAGAGCTTACGCTCTCTTGCTTGGCATAGCATCATGTTTGACATTGTGGTTATCGAAAATTTTTGCTTACGTTCTTAAGCATCACCGTGACTGAACCAAGAAACAAACAAGTTTGTTATCTCTTCAGACAATAATTATTTTGTCCTCACAGCAGTCATGCAACATTTATGAAAACTCCCATTTTACAGAAGAATGGACTGAGACAGAAGGAAAAACATATTGCCATCTTTTGCTACAAGTCAGCAATAGACCAGGCAAAAAAGTAGGGGGTTACCAAATTCATATTTCTTGCATCCTGGAGCATACTAACATTAACTACAATGCCTCAGGTTTCCCTGTGGATTCCCTCAGGTTTCCTCTTTGTAGTCTTTAATTCTAGGTACAGATAGGGCTCCTCTGAAATTATTAGCAACTTTCACAGATTCAGAATCTCACTCAAATGAGATCTCAGGCCAGGATCTCACTTTGTGTTATCTGAGGAGCCACTAGTCACAAGGAAAAAAGAAGCAATTGCTCACAACAAACCAAACAGCTCATGTACGGCACTGAAAGCACTCAGCCCAGCAAAGAGGGAGCTGAAATTTAAATGCAACTGAAGCAGTGCACTCTTCTGCTTGGAGCATTTAGTTGCTCTAAAAGCTGAGGGAAAACAAGAGCCTGAATGGTGATCTTTTATCTTCTGATCATTGCTAGCTGGGGAGGAGGGTGCACTTTTTTTTCAAATAAGAATAAACTAAAAATTGGCCTATGTGCCAACTGCTTCCTTCTTGCACTTCTGAGGAAAGAACAGAGAATCCATTGCCTGTCCATACTGCCTTGCAGCCACGTACAGTACTTTGCGCTTTGCCTGAAACATATGGTTTGCTACAGTATATGCTCTGCAGCATACTAAAAACAGACAGGGAACAGGAGGGTAAGGAAAAAAAAAAGCCTCTTAAGGAAATAAGCTTGTATATATTAGACCTTCTTATTAAGTACCTCCAATTTTTCCAGTCTTCTTCTTTTTACTTGATCATTTGTATGTGGTTTGTGCATTTTTTTCCAAACTATTTTAAAATACTGTTCTGTAAGAACAGGATTAAAGAGTAAAAGCTATGTACATTGGAAATTACAGTGCATGCCATGGCTTAACAGTTGTTAATCGCTAGTCAATTTTATACGGACACTAATATTTAAGAAATTTAAGAAATTTCTATCAAATTGGGCAAGCCACTGTAATCCGAAACAGACTCCCAGTTTTGAAAAAAATTTCCACAGCCCTGCTCCCATTTCTTCCTTCTGAGTAGATACTAAACAGACTCTTTTCATCTCCCAAGAGCTATGTAATAGAAACAAAGAGTGCTGCAGGATGTATATGCATCCAAATGATTGTTTATTTGGATCACGATAATCCAGACTGATTTACACAAAAGAAGGGCCCCTATTTAAGTGAGCTTGTTTCAGTTCATTCCCATTTCACACTTACACCAGGACTCCCAGAGCCCCATGAGTTAACACAGATGTTTGAGAGATGAATCAGGAACAGAGACTTAATATAAAGTTTGCAGACACCAAGCAAAAAGTAGCACAGCTGTAACGCACAGACCCCCACTGTGCAAATGACTCCAGCTTCCTCTCTCAAATAGCTTGAAGTATTTTATTAATTCAGAGAAGGTCAGACTTACATATCAACATCCACCGGCTGCGAGATGCTTTGTGCCGAATGTTGCGAGATCACTGGGCACAGTAACAGACCCTCCCGTTATCTGTCTGAGGAGTAGTCTCCCGGACCGAGATCAGAATTCAATTACTCAGAAGGTAAGCTGAACCTAGGCGGCTTTAACGCAATGAACCGCAAGCTTTTGGTGAAATAGTAAGCTGACATATACCAAGATAACTGGATGAGATCACCATTAAATTGGAAAGTACGCGTCTAACGGTACATTCACTACCCTTGGTAAGTATTCTGTTACCTGTGCTTTCAAACTACTGCTCCGTATCTTCAGGAATCACACGCTTCACACCGTTTATGGAAGATCATGTAACCTGTGCACCAGCTATGTAGCTCCGAGTACAGCAGCGAACATGGCCAATGCTGTGCCCAGCAGACTTACCGCCATGTACTTACCACCATGTATTACCACTGGGGCATAAAAACTCTACAGCACACATGCAATTATCTGGGCGCTCACCCTGCTTATAAGTGCTGCACATCACACTTGAAAGGCACGTTTGTTACCATTCAACGATTCTTATTATATTGCATCATATTGGGAGACTTAAAAGACCAAGATTCAAGGTAACTTATTAAAGTTAATGAAATAATACCGATTCTGTTAAGCTTCACTATCCTTCCACTAACGAAGGTAGACTGACGCGGGAGGTCTGGGAGGGGGTGGCTTTTAACTTCTTAGTCGCTCTAATGCAGGCTAACTTGAAAAATTAATCAAGGAAATTCACATTAATACAACCGACAGGCAAATGTAATTACAGTGCGCATAACATTTAATTCAATATGGTTACTGAGTCTAAAAAGCACATTACTTTCTTTATGAGATCGCTTTGCTATTTATTAGAGGAAAAGGTCTTACAAAAATGACTCCTTATCCAGCTGCTGGGAAGAAAGAGTGATCTGGGAGCTACTCCCATAGCATGAAAATAGCTTTATTCACTTTACCTAGATTCATTTTTTTAAATGAGACAAAAATCAGGGCCAGAATTGCACTGCCGATCTTCTGCTTCTTTAGAGCAACTTACAGATGACAGCTGTGGAAAGCTATTCCGGGATGAAACTCCTCTTATTCTTCTGACCCTAAGCAGAACTCCTATATGCATTCCAAATTGTTGTTTATTTTACTATTTTAACAAGACTTTTTTTTCTTTTTTTGCGTACCCAATAAATTTCCTCTTAAATTCTAAATTTCAAAGCTGTATCACACGGCAGAGTTTTATCAGTTTTGCCTTCTTGCTTCTTGGGAGAGGAACAAGGAGCAGCAGTGACAGAAGAGTCACCTTACTTGTAGACCTCAGCAGAACTCACTAATGCCTTTTATATTAATTTGAAAGGCTATCTTTACACAGAAAGGCCAGACCTTCCACTTTTTAATTAAAACTTAAAAAAACACCCACCACAGAGTGAATTTATGCCTTAATCTCCTTTACTGGTCAAACAACGTGGCTTTACTCACCACTAGCAAGTGGACTTCTTTTTTCCCCCCAGGCCTTGCACTTCACTCATAAACAAAACCAGCCAGGGCTATGTCTCATTATAGCCGCCGCAGACACATGGTCACGCTGCGAGGGCAGCCCCATGCAGAGAGGCGCACAACAGCAGAAGGAGCGCTTGTCTGCTGGCCTCTTATTATAGCCAAGCTGCTGTTCGCACAATACTAGGGCTGTTCAGCTTTTCCATTTTTAAGCCCTATTTCCAAGGGTTTTTTTTAAAATCGGACACGAAAGTTGGTTATGGGATGAAACCGGACAGGCCAGGTGGCACTTCCGCAGCAATATCCGTTCCTCTGCTGAACTGCAGAGCCAGAGCAGCGTCTCCGCAAACCTATTCCTCTTCGATCTTTCACCTCCACTCTCATTTAAACGAGGCGGTTGCCAGTTACAAGAGTGAACTACGTTGTTAATATCTGTATGCGACAAGAAACATGGCAAGATGACGCAGCGGAAGTGTACCTTTTCTCGTCTGCTCTCCTGATTCTTTCTCCGCTATTCTCGTGGAGATTAAATCTATCGTCCAGTTTTGGATTTGGGCGAAACATGACAAGTTTAGCTAAGCACTTAGAATATAAATAAATAAAAGCACTCGCTCCTTTGCTAAGCCTTAGCAGTGCTAGGCTAAATTAGAATTTTACAACAGTTTTAATTAAGTACACAACTGTCTTTAGAAAATTAAAAGAAGCAGCAGCTTTGAACCCTGCAATAAAAATTCCAAAAATTAATCTAGATCTCACAAAGATGCCAAAATTTGCATCAGAACAGATGTGTTTCCTTGACCCATAGATCAAATGTTACAGGAGGTCTGTCAGTCGGTCACTGACAAGGGCAACAATCCAGAGGGTTTTATGGCAACGAAGACAGATTGATAATTGCAATAACAGCCTGGACTGCTACTGCCTAAAAGAGAAGCTCCTACCGCGCCTGTAGCTATCGCTTATGTTCCCTCCGCTCCTGTGGCTTCGTGCTGGGACTCCTGGCAGGTAGTCCCGGTTTATATACAGAGCGTCTCTCAGAAAGGCAATTTTCAGCGTAAGGGGTAGCCTGTCAAGAAGGGCTCCACGCGCAAGCAGGTGAGCAACGGCGAAAGCCCCGGTGTTTCAAAGCTTTCCCCGTGAGGGCAACAACAACTCGGAGAGCCCGAGGCGCCCCAGGCTGGCGCTGAAGCTCATCCCCCTTCCTGCCCAGCAACCCTTCAGCAATCGCAGGCTGGGGCCTCTCCTATTTATACTCCCAGTAGTGCTTGGAAAGGGTGCTTTCAGAGTTAAATAACCCCAAAACTCAAAGTTTTTTTTTTTTAATAGTAACCAGTGTTTTATAGTAACCAGTACAGCGTTTACGCTGTAACCTTTCCTTTCCAGAGCCAGCAGCACCCCGAGTCACCCGTTTTACTGACAGCACCTTCTTGCTGCCCAGCCGCTTCTCGTGACACGCCGCCTTCGGCTCCCAATTTATACCCCGGGGCAGCGAAGATCCCTGAGGGAGCGGCGGGGCGCGATCGCGGGCAGGCTGTCAGCACGGACGAGGACCTCCGCGCCGAACGCTGCTCTTCTAATGCCTCGCCGGCAGAGATTGTTTCACTATTAACATTATTAACAAGAAGCTGTAAAAACAAGAGCCGGGCAAATGAAGTGCAAGACGCCACTCACTTCGCACTCTTCTGCTTCCCCCCTTTTCTTGTAATAACTTGTAATAAATCTGCAACCAGCTGCATTGCCTTCACTCGGGGCTCCTGGCTGTGCCCTGGCTTCCCCTTGTTCGCGGCGGCCTGTTGTGCGTTCGTTTCCAAACGGCTCCCGTTGGAGCAGGAGACTTCTCTCTTAAATTGGTTTTATCGCGAGCCTTGTCAGCTTTTGCGAGGCCCACAGAATAATCCAGTCGGGATAAAGGACGAGGCTGCGGCAAGTCAGAGTCTGAAAAGCTCTTCCTGCACCTTTGGGGATTTCGGGTGGGAAAGGCGCAAGCGATATAATGCCTGTCCTGGTGCTTGGATACTCCCGAACTAGTGAAGACAACTAAATGCTGTAGCGTTGGCAGGTGCTAGTTAGAACATTATATGGATACAGATACATAGATATCTCAGAGCCTACAGATACAACCAGGAGCACTTGTATTTAGAAAATATGAAGTGACCCAACTTAAAAAAGAGGGAAAAAAAAGGAAGTATAATAATCCCTAAACAAACTACTGGAAATAGAAGTCTTTCAGTTGCATGCTCCAGGCCATCTTTCAGCTAGCTGTCACTTTTCACTTCAAAGGTTATTCCTTAAAGCTAAATAAAATATTTATGTTATCCAGTATGAGGCATGAAAAATTTCTGTTTGGCTCATTTCTCCACACAGATTTGAAATCTGTCTATAATTTCCTTTCTGTTGTCTGCCGGTTTAGCAGCAAATATTAAGTGCTCATTACTACTCAAATTGAAAAACCAACCACCGATCCGAAGGTCAAACCCGGAGAGCAAGTGCTGACTCATTTCCTGCCTCCGTGACAAGTCTTCTCCAAAACACTAGCTATCAAGTCAAATCAATTAGATTTTTCTTTCCCTATCAGAAGTTATGGGGAGTTTACTTCACCTGTAACCTCAAGGTGTACTTCTGTCCCTCACGTAACCCCGTGCAGGCTGTGGAGTAGCAGATCCCTCTTTATAGGCATGCTGTGTTCTTGCAAGTACCATGTCTCAATTTATCAAATCACAGATTCATTTTTATTTATTTCCTATCAATATCTCAAACACATCGGATTTTATTTTCCGGGTTTAAACCAATTCAGCTATCAGCTCACGGCACATATTGTGTAAATAAATCTCTTTACTGTTACCTTTCCAATTTTTTTGGTTGGTTAAAAGACCAGCTTTGAAGTCAACATCTCCTAAAACAAAAATGAAAAAATGCTTTATTCCTCCCTGCCCAAATTTAACTCCTACTAAATTTAGTGTTATTTTGCTACTAATTTCATTCAGTGGAAGAGGAAGGCCGTGGTGTTTCATGTCTGGAGGTAGATATTAAAACTAAGGTGTTCAACAAATGTTCAAAATGAAAAGTATCATAAAAATGCTATCATTATAAATAGGTTTCCTGTGCATTTGCTAGCAAAATTAACCTTTGTAAAGGCCAGATTTTCCTGTCAGTTTTACCCCAGTAAATTTAAGGCTGTTCTACTGACCTCCGTCCTATTTTTCCACTGTGACAGCAAACAGGACTTGGCTTAAGTCCTGCTTATTTGGGCAAAAACACAGCATCTTCAGAGGGAAAAACAGAGAGACGCCATTTACTTTTTGTGAATAAATTGGCCGTATCAGAAAAGGTGCTGGAATCTGTCAGATAACAGGCAGAGGATTATTAAGGCATTTTTTTTAGACGTTACATCTTTACCTCCAATGTAAACCATGCTGCCACCTCCAACCTGTATCAGCTGGGACTGGGAATCCCCTACCTGTGCATGAGAACTATTAGCCCTTCCCCAGCAAGCAGGGAGCTAGGAGATGTCCAAGGAGCCACAAGAAACAGTCTAACCAACAAACGAAATCAAAAAGTTCATTTTTAGGGAATATAACCTATATATATATATATAACCGAATATATATAAACACACAACATCTTAAAGTCAATTTTAAAATGAAAAATGCATTCACACATGAGCTAGGGCCATGAGGGGCAAAGAGTCCTCTCAGACTGCAGTTCTTAGAAGCACGTTTCATCTTGGGCACAGAAACCCACCCAGACTTAGCTGGGGGCATAATCCTGAACTGATACACACTGGCATTAAAAAAAAAAAAAACTGCTTGGTGCGTGGAGCCAACATCATTTAACTTTTGCCCAACAGACAGAAGAACAGCCCCATCTAAGGATAACTTTGAAAGCTGGAGTGTTTCACAAAGCCATAAAATACAGCTGTCCCCATCTCGAAAGCACAAGAAACACAAATGAAGAATAATCCATTAAGTATACTATTACCACTTTAGGGATTCAAATATTAGAAAGAAGCAATATGAAATTGAGGGATTGAATATTAAATAATGATGTATTAGAATTAATAAATTAAAGAGTAAATTTGCTTTACGATTTTATTAAGAAGTTCCCCTGGCTTTAATCTGAAAAAAAAAAAAATCTACATAACTAAGAATAAACAAGGCAGCATTAATATCTGGATTGTGACAGGGAAAAATAAAAAGGATGGACTTCAATCCCACATGAGGTTTTATCTTGCACCATTTTGGTCTGGCAAACCGCTCTGAGGTTTGTTTGTTTTCCTAGCATTTACTAGTGAATTAATGGCAGCAGGAGGCCAAGATGCTCAGTTCTGCTGAAGTTTCCCAGTAGCCACGCGTCCTCACGTCTGTCTGTGCGTGGACGGTGATGCGGCAGTGCCCAGCCTCTGCCGGCTGCCCCTCCACATTAAAAGATAAGCACGCCTGCAATCTGTTCCACTTCATGCTAACCAGAGACAAATCCCGTTTAGTCTACTCATGAAAGTAAATTGATTTGCGCGGGATTATTTACAGGGGTAAAAAGGATCTAGGCCTTAAGGATTTGGGGCTTTTGGGTGAGATATCAACGAAGTCCCCAGCTGGATGAATTTTGAGTGCCTATTACATGCTGTTAATACAGGTCACCAAATGTGATAGTGAGATACCTTCCCTCCACCAACCTTATACAATACAACTTTTTTTTTTTTTTTAAATAAATAACAGGCTTGTTTTATTATTGTAAATATTAATCCTTGCTTTGAATAGCCAAGAGATCTGCTTATGGTAGATAGCTGTAAAAAGTGTCTCATATATATATATATATATATATATATATATATATATGTATATATGTATATATGTATATATATGTATTCTTTTTTTTAAAAAAAAAGGAAATCTCTAAGGAGCTACCTTCTTTAGACTAGTTAATATTTTCAAAGGAGACAGAGAAAGCAATACTAAATCTTGGCTGAAGCCTTCCCTTTGCCCTGTTTACTCCATACCTCAGAGGCCCATGCATCTTTTTAGACACAGCAGAGATGATACTCCTCATACATTATTAGCACAGCATTTTCTCCCCAGGCTTCCCGAGCTCTCAGTTCCCTGCAGAGTCGCTGTTGACGCTTCACATGCACCTACTTTGTGGACCCTTTGTCTTATGACAAGATAATCAGTGCCAGTCCGATAACTTCCCTTCCATACAGTGGTTGAGATGGCTCTGGCCCAGAGTAGGAGAGCTTCAATGACAATGAGTCTGGAGAGGGCTAGATGACATGAGGAAAGACAGCTGTAGGCTTTCAGTCTCTGAATTTCAACTTCCCCGCTATTCTCCCATTACTTGACAGCACCGCTGCTGTCACGGAGGAAAAAGGGGATTCAGCATCTCTCCTGTCATCCTGTGAAGCTCAAAATTTCACATCTACAACACCTTGATCTTTCAGCAACTGCTGCATTGGCAAAAAAAAGAAAAAAAACATAAAAAAAAACCAACAGTCTCTCTCCGTTTTATGGGTACAAAACCAATTTAGGATTACATTTACTGTAGTGATATAGCTATTATTTTTTTCTGCAAACAATATTAGCTAAACAACAAGAAGAGGAGAAATTGTTTTCTCCCTGTACACTTCATTTTCCCTCAGCAAAAGCACTGTATGCAACACTTCTATGCTTTTGCAGCATTAGCAGCACTGCTTCTTTCAATTCTCAATCGTTACACATATCACCGGCATAGCTCCACTTAAAACAGCAAAAGAGAGGAGGCAGAAAATTGGCACTGGAACATTTGTTGCTACCGAGTCGTCTAGAGCAATCCTTCTCAACCCGTTTGCAAACGAGCCTCATTTGAGATGTTAGCAAAGGTCTGCACCTCTCTGGGCCACAGCACCAAGGATGGACATCTCGTTGGACCCTAGCTTTTCTCTTCTATGTTTATGTGCACTTTTTGCCTTAGCAGCAAACTCTTCCAGCACTGGATTGGTCTGCTAGTGTCTAGGATCTCATGGGTCCAGCCCAACTCCAGGTAGGCTCTTCCTTCTCAAAATAGGTGTCTAAAATACATGGGTTAAATCATCCCCTCAAAGGCCACTATTTCTGTACTGATTATAATAGATTCATGGATATTAACTCAGACATGTATCTTTTGGATTACCTCAAACCCAGTCTTGTCGTGACCATCTTCTGCCTGCAGGTAAATTCAGGAGTGCATCAGTTTCTTTCCTTATTCTATGTTATATGCCACTCAGGTCAACTTGATGTGTCCAATAGGATGGGTTTTTAACCGTTTTTAGATTGGCAACATTTTTAAATGTCTTCAGTGCGGCACCAGTTTAAAAAAATTCCCTGTGTTGCAGCCCTCATAGTTGGGTTGCTCAGGCAGTAGTTTTTTTCCAGAGGTGGATAACATTCCCCTTAAAAACCTCAGTAAATGTTTGGCATTTACAGCCCCGTCACTTATCTCAAATTTCTGAGGCTCCTCCAACGCAGATATGCATCCATAAACAGGGCTAGTATACAAGAAACTTTTTTTCTTTTGTCTGCCCCTAATGGCACTCAAAAGTTTTTTAAACAATAAATTCCCAATCAGCTCCATGACAAAAGACAGAACTGCCTTAAAACAGCTCTTCTCTCCCTGTGATCCCTGCTTACTGCTCTGATCCGCAACCACATTTTAACATGGCAGTTTTCCAAGTTTAATTCTTGTATCCACTGCAGCTGCTCATGCGCTACTTAAGACAGGAACCCTCTCTTCGGTAAGTGCCTGCAGAGAACGTAGAGGAACGAACCCTAATTCCCTGGGAGACCCTGGATAAAATGGCTTTCCTAATGCATAAAGGCAGCAGCTATAGGATAATATCCCACAGTCTAGATATGCATATAGCTCCCGCTCCTAGGAATCAATGCACGCTAGGAAGAAAGATATATAAGCCTAAAATACAGCCAGGTAGGCACCACTACCTCCAGTAGCTGAGAGGGTGGGAGGACAGGCTTGGAGGTGGCTAGTCAGATGGTGTCCTGTCCATCATGAACAGGGGTAATTTACCAACAAACGGACAAGCCTCCAGCTGATGAGCCACGTCTTTTGTCCAAGTCGTATGATGAGCTTCTGACTCCGCAAGGCCTCAACTTATGGCAGCTCAGGATTTGGCCTGAGAATCCAGCTAACTGGGTCATTTCATCCAGCGCTCCCCCAGTCCCAAGGAGGCTTATCTTCACCAGTTCAATCTGGTTAAGAAATGCCATAAGGCACTTGCTGTTATTTAACAGTGGGCGTATCTAAAACTCGTATCTCAGACCGTAGTGACAACAGAATCCTATAATTCCCAAACTTAACTAATTAGAAGAGTAAGAAGAATTCAAGCTGGATCAGGAGATCTCCTCTACTAACTCAGTTTATTGTTTGTATTGACCAGCACAATCTGGCCAAATCCCCAGTGCAAACAAGGAGTTTTAGCCAATACCGTTACAGAGCCAACAAGTCTTAATTTGCTACAGGAAATGCTCATTTTACAGTATCTTGTACATCTGGCAACAGCTAAAATGCATCTAACTCAGTCAATAGTCAGATGCGATGAAACACAGCCAGCATTTTTCCACTGGCGTAACACAGAGCTCAGCAGACGGGCTGAATCCAAAATTTGAACACCACTGAACATCAGATGTTTCTACATTCATTTTCAATTAAATGTTTTTGTGCAGGGCTCAGGGAGAGAAAAAGGCAGTCTAGAAATATGCTACATGACAGAAAATACATAAAGGAAAGAATAAATAAAAGCATCTACATGAAGTGCAAGTCTGTGCCAGTACCATTGCAGGGAAGATCCCTTCTTTTCCCAAATTGTGGGAAAAGATCCATCCACACAAAATCTCAAAAAGCTATTTTTACTTCTCTGAAGTTCACTGAGGTTTAGAGGGTTTTTTTTGGAAAGCTACCCAATACAATTAATTAAGTTTGACAATTTGTTGTCATCTAAAACATATTTAAGCCTTCTGACCCACATTAGATCAAATTCCCAATATTTGTTTTACATTTGGATAACATTTTGTGAACATGCCGTTTCCTTCTAGCCCTTTGGTCAGAAGAGAGCATCATCTCCCGAAGTGCCAAATCAGCCAACAAAATCATCAGCTGAGTCTCCCATCCACCCTCATACACCTATACACACACACACACACACACACGTATATTTTCTCTCTCTCTCTCTACTCTGAGTTAAGTTTTCCAGGATGGAAAACTGCTCCTCACAGTTGCATATGGAGGCATATGGAGCAGACTGGGAAAAATTCTCTTCCAGCGCTGGAAAACATGACTAACAAGCATGTGAGATAGCTCCAAAGCTGACTTGTTCTCCCAGCAGAATAGAGACGCTGGTTGCTAACATGGAAAGCCCAAACTCCCAGCAATCATGCTTCAGTTCTGATTCATCCACATTAGTCCCAGCCGTTTTGCCCTCTCCCCTTTCATTTGAGCTTCCCTGACCCCCAAAATAATGCAGCTGCTTGGGAAAAAGTAATGCAGCAGCAGTTAAGCTCTATTTTAAATTCCCTTTGAAAATCCAATTGTCTCTAATATTCTTGTGGATCAAAGGGAAAGAGGAGACCTGAAAATAACAATTTGAGGATAATTCATCGATTATACCAACTTAGAAGCATTCAGTCTTTGATACCAATTTGGCTGCTCGGACTTTGTTTACATCTAACTTAAAGCTGAGTATTACTTCCCTTCTCCTCTACCCATTTTTCTAGTATAACATATAGAGTAACAACAAAAAAAGCCACTTGCTTAATTCTTAATTATTTGCAGCTTTCCATGGCACTGGCATTTGTATTTAATACAAAAGCATCTTGGCTCATATTTTAGAAATACATTATTGTGAAGGAGAACTACAGGCAAAAAAATTAAGTGGCATGATCAAGGGCACACGCATTCATTGACAGATCGGGGCAAGTAACTGGGTCTCCCGCTGACAATAATATCATCTGAGAGCTGATAGTATTTCCCTTTAAGCAAGCAGAATTTCATATGGAAGTCAAGGGGTTTGCTTGCTTCCTCCCTTCTTCGTGCTCTCCCTGGCTTTCGGAGTCTTTATTTTGGTCTGACACTTGAAAAACGGGGCTGGGATGAGCTCTAAGATTTGCCAGTTTGCTTGTAGGAGGGAGCTGTTTGCCTTAAGAGAGAGTGGGAGAGGAAGTGTTTGATTTCTGCAAACACAACCTGCACACCAAGGTATTTTTATTCCCTTGCGTCCGGGGGGGGCTGTTTAATCCCCTGACCGCCGGTTGCTTCGCGACAGGCTGGCGGAAGAGACGGCCACCACGCACGCAGGGATTTTTTTTTTTTCTTTTTTCCCTTATTGCTATAGGCATCCGAGGAGCTTTCTCCAGTTTGTCAGTCCTTTTTATGGGGTGTCACAGGGCAGCTGGAGGCAGCGCCGTTCGGCGCCCAGGGCTGCCCTCGGCGGGCCGCCTTCCCGCGCAGCGGATCCGGGGGCAGAGAGGGAACCCCCCAGGGCGGGAGCCGGCCCCCGCACCCAGCGCTGCCCGCAGTCCGGCCCGGGAAACCGTCACGGCGGCTCGGCTGTTCTGCGCTCACCCAGCAGCGCCTTGTCGCAAAACACTCTTCCCAAACTCCATTTTTTTTACCTCCCAAAAGAAGGAAACACTCTCTGCCTGTCTCACACTGAAACCATCTTGACCTCCCCCCCGTTTCTGGCGGGAGGCAGGGGGAAGAGAGCAAGGAGACTCCTACACCTGGCCGCTTGAACCCCCTCCAGAAACCGCGACAGAGGGCCAAAGCAATGGTTTCTCCAGAGGTTTAACAGGAGGCTTCCCGTCAGCCTGCTCTACGGCGATGCGATGCGTTGCACGGGCGTTCAGGCAGCTCCGCCCTGCGCGTTTTCTCCTCCCTCGCCAGCGCTACCGCATACGCTTGGGCCCTGCCAAACCCCTCGCGTCTCGCAAGCTCCCCCAACGGGGCTTTAGCTTCCTTTGCCGCTAACGAAGCAGCGAGACCCAAAGGACAGCGGTCCGGTGAGCCTCAGCCGCCCTGGCTCACCGAAGCACACGGCCACTTTTTTGGGCTAGGTCATCTCCACGGGCGCCTCGCAGCAGAATGGGGCTGGTTGCCCCAACGGTTAGTTAGGCAAATAAGTCAGGAAAACTACAACTGACACTCTAGTAAAGTGCAAACAGGATTAATTTCAAAAACTTGCAGAGCGTTCAGCCCCACTGAAGTCAGGAGCAGCTAGAAGTATTCAGCACACTTGAAAAATCTATGAATACTTAGATGGATTTTTTTCCCAGTATGGAAATACTACGTTAAGGTAATTTCCCTTGTGTTTTTAAAACAACTGCATGTATATCTTTCTTCTGATCTAAAGTACAAATAATTTTTCTTTACATCTCAAAGCCAGCTAAAAACACCTATATCCTATGAATGCAAAACCCTAGAAAACAGAAGGCAAATCTTCCTAGATAGATACTCGAATTTTCATGCTGCTCCAGAGCTGGAACAGGTTTTGGGTTGTGGCAGAAATTGTGACAATTCTTCAGCAAATACAGAAGAATTCAAAAAAATTAATCCTTAATCTGCCTTCTGCTTCTAGTGCCCAGCACACAGATCTGTGCCTTCAAGGGGAGCAAGCTGCAAGGGAGAATCTGGTCCATGATGTAAACCATTTTTAAGCAAGGTTCTCCCCCATTCTCTAAGAAGAAGAAAAAAAAATGGCACAGATCCATATTTGTATCTTGGGGATGAGGACATTCCTCATTAAATTCCACTTAAATAAAATGCTGCAAGATAAACTTCATTTCCAGGGAAATGAAATAGCTAGTTAGAAAAAAATGGTTTGAATTTGAACTTGTGTAGATCATGTGAACTTAAACGTCAAAGCTATTTCCAACGAGGCAAAAGTAATGAGAAAAATTCTTCATCTGAAGAAGTGGGTTATTTTCAACCTGCATTTCCTTCTGTCTGGATTTACCTCCTTCTGCCCTTCCCCAAAACACATCATACCTATGGAGCAAAACTGTAGAAGTTGTTTGCTTTAGCAGCAAGTATTTCACAAACATAATGTTCACAAGCACTGTTTGCTTTTCAGACAGATGTTTTGCTGTAAATCTGTCCAAAAAGAGATTTTTTTTCTTGGAGAACAATGCTGATAGGAACACCACCAGTGGGGCCATGCAACCTCTGTAGGAGTTGGATGAACTAATTTGCCTGAAAGCAACAAGAGGGTCCACTTGCACTTCCAAGACGAATTTGTCAGCAGTCAGCCGCTTTCCACTTCCATCCCTATGCTGCATCCCTAAAACAAGCCTCAGGCAGCCCTTCCCTCCTGCCACGTCGAGGGGCTCCCAGGGACAGAGACAAGCAGAAAGAGTCACGGACAGAAGCAGGACGCTGGGGCCCTGCACACAGGCAAGCCAGCACCCACTTGGCAGGCTCTCTCTCCCCTTGGGCCCACACTCGTTGAGATTTTGCAAAGCCAGACCAAGGTTTTTTGGTGGCAGATTGCCACCTATAAACATATGGCCTGAAACGAGTTTTATTAAAGAAGAGATTGGGGGGTGGGAGGGAACACCCACGCACACCAGAGGAAAATGATGGGCCCAGAAGGTCGCCTTACTGCACAAAGAAAAAAAAAAAGTTGGCTATTACGCAACACGAGATAAATTAATCGAGGCCAGAGAAAAAGCAGCTGCTATGCAGATGGCACTTTCCGTATCTTTACTGCCAAACCGGACAACTCAGGACTCTTTATTTCCATTAATCTTCCTGGGCAATGATGGGCCATAGCAGGCAATTTAAGCACTCACCTACGTGCGTCCTATGAGTCTATGAAGAGCCTTCAGCAAATGATGGCTCTGGGGTTAAGGAAGCAAAGATTCTGATGAAAAGCAGATGCCATTTAATTATTTTGGGGGGGCTTCCACTAATTATAACCCATGGAAAGGTATTTTATAGTACACCAAAGATCAGAATTAACAAGATCCCAAGGCTACTAGTACACAGTTCCTCTCATGTCATTAAAAGCGAACGAGTGAGAAGACCAATAGACCACTTCAACAGATAGAGCTATAATTTTTGGCATTATACTAAGTCTTGCATCTTGACATAAAGAAGAGTACAGCATTACTTCAGGCTCCCCTTTATGCCTCTTTTAAAAAAAAAAAAAGATTTTCACGAAGTAAAATTAAATCTGTTAATCCTACAGTCTCAAGTTTCTCCCTCAACCTTCAACCTCATCAATACAGTATCTTTCCTGACTAAACTGCAACACAGCCTTCAGCAGCTGATTAGTTTGTGTTTCTCTTTTTTTAAACTGTTTCAAATTTTCTGTACATAGCAGCCCTGAATTACGTAACAGGATCTTGGTTAAAAACTAAGCATATTTTAAACATTATTTTCCCTATCTGCATGGTGATTTTAAAAGAATTCAAACCACCAGCTCTTTTAAGCTATGAGTTCACATTCTGCTATGTTTGGAAAAAAATGCTGTCTATGAAGAGTGAAGTAGGAGGCAGTGGCAGACATCCAGATAAATTCATTTCTTTGGTACATATGCAATCATTTATCAGCACAAAGAAATCCTAATGACCTCAGTTCTTGTGCCTAAGGTTCACTTTTCACAGTATTTTAAACATACCACCACCCCAAATGCTCTTCAGATCTAATACATGCAACAATCCCAGGAAATTCCTTTTGGTTTACCCTTTACTTGCAAAGAAAATCTCACAGATGAAATTCATTTCTGTTAAATTCAGTAAACAATCGGAAAGCAGCCCAGGCTTCAGACACAGTGCTAATTATGGGTAGCAGGCCTCTTCCTATTGAAATGGTCAGGTTAAACTTTATGGGGTGGTTTATGGAGTAAGAAAATTGCTGATGTAGTAGATAATGTTTGTGGCTCTTCCTTGTGATGAGGCTGCCTGTAAGCACGGAAGTACAACAGGGTTAAAATATAATATAAAGAGCAACAATTTAAATCACATGGAGTAGAGGCTAATGTAATCCTACCTCTTGAGTTAAAAAATGCTATGGGCATAGTTCTGCCTGTGTTTCTGTTTTCACACTGAGGTTTTACCACTTGGAACCCATACCTGAATGTCAACAGCGAGAGGATACAGAAGCAAGAGTTTATGTAGAAACGTAACTAACTCACTGTCCTTTGTGGGAAGAAAGGTCAGGTTGCTTTCTTAGATATCAAGCCATGGCACAAACATACGACTCCCTAGGTTAGTGTGGGTTTCTATATCACTTGGAGAACTCAGCACATCTTTAACGTTGGGGAAAACAGCCTGGAGAATCTGTGAGAAAGTGTGCTGCCTCAAAGCCCAGCCTTGTTCTGGGTCAGGCAGGGAATGACAGCTTTCAGATTTACACTAGAAACCATATCCCTTTCGCGCCTCTCCACCTTTTAACGCAGCCTAACGCATTACTTTTCTCCTATTCAATAAAGACCTCAAATCTCACATTTCCTTAGATTTCAGCGTTGTTCTTTGGTAGACCAGAGAGCAAGTGCAAGAGCAGAGGGCTCGTTTCAGCCTCCCCTCCAGAGCAGACCACACGGCAGGATTCCTGAAAACCCTAACCACAGCATGTGAACGGCCTGAAGATCAGTCTGTTAATTTTAAATGCCCCAGGAAAGACAAAATCTGATGTGCCAGGTAGCAGAGAAAGCTTTTTTTTTTTTTTTTTTGTATCATAGTTTCCTCATTGAAACAGAAGATGTATGGTTAGGGTTTACTTAAAAGGAGCGAAGGATTGATTTGAATTTTTGTACCATTTCTCCCCCTGCTCGAGAAAACTCTGGCATTTTGACCAGATGCTGGGAGCAGTTCCAGCTCCATCTGTTTGAGAGTTTTGATTTAGGCAACATAAATTTTACTTTAACGCATGGTAATAATGACCTCCAAAACCTCATCTTGCCTCTTTCAAACATGCTAGCTTAAAGCAAGTTTGCATATACATTAACACATTAAGTATTGCAGGATGCATGTTAATGCTGTTTATGAAGATGAAGCCACACAGATTCCCATTAGTGCTAATGCCAGTTTCATGACCTAGTCCTCGAGAAACATACAAAAAATATATCTTTTGAGAAGTTCAAATTGCATTCCTATACTCCCTGTCCATGTCTGCCTGATCACTCCCACTTTCAGACATTGCACGTGCACCCCTTCTCATTAGGTCTCCTGAGCTTCACAGGGTCAGGATAGGTCAAGCGTTTGGACTGATGGTTCAAAGTGCTACAGGAAACGGCACTGGTGCTTCCTTAAAGCCAATTCTCTGTCCTTAGGTAATATCAAATCTGCGCGATGATTTGTTTAAAAATCTTAAACTTTGCTGAGACTTGGTCCTTTGGCATTCTTGCGCACACATCTGCGTGATCTGTTCTAACAAAGCAGAAACAAATGTTAGCTGGGCTCGGCTTTTGTACTTCTGCTTTTTCACAGCCAACCTATGCACTTCACCCACTTTCTCAATGGCAAAATGAAGACAAGAAAGCTGACGAACCAAATATTTTTGAATGTAAATCTTATTCTCCTGTGAAAACACCAAAGAATTGTATTTTTCTCCCACAGGATGCCCTTCCCCCTGATTTTTATTGCCTCTCTCTGATTCACGTCTCAGCAGATACAGAGGAGCACCGAAGTGTTGCTTTTTGGGTGATGTATTCACAACCATATACACAGAGAAACAAAACAACTTATTCCTTTCCAGATATCATTAGGTGGCACATATTATTCAATGCTTTTTATTCTGCAAGCAGGTAAACAGCTGGCAAAAAGTAGCATGGCAGTATTTCTTTTTGCCCTGCAAAGATCTTTGCGGTGGTCACAGTCATGGAAGAAGGAGCTGTGCAAGCAGCAAGTTTAGGGAGAAACCAAGGAAGGGGCAGAGGCAGGTCTCGAGGCAGGTTCACACAGAAATAGTCATTTACACTGGGCCAGGTTTCCCCCTCATGCTCTCTGACCTCTTCTATTCCAGGATTCTTATTAAAATGTGATAGCGCCTTCATCTCCCCCCCTTACTCTCAGAGTACCCCAAACCTGACCTTCCACACCCATTCGGTCCACACAACCACATAAAAAGCAGCCAAGGGCTCCATCTGAACGGATGCAAGACTCTCGTCAAGAGACTGAGACAGCAACATGTTTCATGCCATTCATCTTGTTTTACAAACCAAGGTCAAGGCAGCAAGCTACATACCAGACAATGGAGCAAACCAATGATAAGCATCATTTACCAAAATTATTCAGCTCTTAAGACAGAAATAGTATCTGTGTCTCCAGTTACCACAGAAAAATGTTATTCTAAGGCAGACAGAATGAAGTCACACGCTTGGCCTTTGAGGTAAAGGAATTTTTCTCATAAAGTGTCACTGGTAATAAATGAATAACAAAGTGGACCTTTACTCTTTGGTGATGATATTGTTTAACATATTGGGTAATATGTACTGCACTGAAGCTTGCCCTTTCAGTTTGTTTACTCTAAATGACAATGAAGAAGACTAGCAGATATATAGAGCTCCAGTGCATGCTTCTCCCCAAAAGGACCCTAGAAATTTAGGTTGAAAAAGAAGGGGTTAAAATTATGCCCCACACAATTCAGCGTACTTCAAAAACTCAAGGTATTCCTCCTGCCGCTGGTCAGCAATCAGATGCAAACCTCCGCCTCGCAAGGCTCCCCAGGGCTGGAAGCCATGCTCTACAGTACCACGACAGACGCAAACCCCCAAGTCTGTAGCGGACCTAAAGGATTATCACACCTCTGATTTGCAGTTATCTGTATTTATTGTTCCTAGCATCTTAGGCTAACCACAAAGGGGAAAAAATTCAAAGGAATAAACAGAGAGTTCCTCCTTAACTTACAAAGCCAGAAGTTTAGGAAGAACTAAGTGACAAAGGAAAGTGGATGAATTTTGTTATAGAGCAGCGGATAACATACGCTGAAAGAGGCACTAAGCCATGTTTTCAAAGATGAAGGGAATGAGCAGAACCAACAGTTACTCAGGACTGATTTAAATGCTTGTGATGAATACAGAACAACAGAGATAAAGGCAAAACAAGATGAAATCACTATTTATTTTGTTTAGGGTGGGGAGCCCAGACTTTTCCCACTGGTCCTTTTCTAAAATAAAGAAGACAAACTAATGAACAGTCAAACTACTGAAAGTTCGACAAACAAATGGATTTAACAAAGGATTCCAGGCTACAGACTCTAAAAGCTGGTGTCCACATCCTTTTTGCCATTCTGCCTTTATGCCGTTCTGCTTTGCCTTTTACCAAGTTTAAATAGCTCTAAACAGTCAAAGAGAATCATATTTTAAACTCAAGAATTTTGGAGCAGGGGAAAATCCAGACCTCCTCTTCCCGCCCACATAATATACCAGAAAAACTTAATCTAGTTTCCTCAGCAGGGCACCCTGCCAAAATATTTAGTCACTTCTAGTCTGTTGGCTCTTGATACAATTATATGTTTCTGTTTTGCCATATCCTTATCTGATTCAGTCTGGTATTTGTTCAACAAGAGTGCAATGGACGGGGGCACACTACATATGGGCACACACTCGCGCACGCCACCAGCTATCTTAATTCCAAAACAGGCACAGACGCGGACCACCCAGGCTGATACGCGCAAAGGAGGGCAGGTTTAGTTAATTATCATATAGAAAAAGGAAAACGCCCAGGACGTCGTTGGAAAGGAGACAAGGAGATTGTTAAACTGGAGCGCAGGGGTACATAAACAGACGTTTCAAGGTTCGCGTTTGCGGGAAAGATGCGCTCCTCCAGCTTTCCGTTTTGGAGGATCTGTGTCAAATTCACATTCCAATTCCAGCGGCATACATAAAGCGCTGCACAATTATGGAGCACTGTACAGATTTTTACATAACCCTCAAAGTTACTGACTTGATTCATTTTCCTTCTGACTGTAAGACAGATTAATCTGAAATGAATCAAGACAGGCAATGAGAAGTAATGGTACTCTAGCCAGTAAACATGCTTTGAACTGCTGCATCAGTAAGCCGCTTAAAATCCTCACTATCATCGTAGGCTACAGCTGCTCAATAATTACTACCTCTCAAAGCAAGGATTATGAATATGTACTGCAACACAATACGCAAAGCGGTACAGGTAGCCAGCGATCCCTAAAGCGGGATTTTCGTTCAGTGAAGTTCTTCAGCATTCGCACCCAAAACGGAGCTGCCCAGGCCCAGGCAGACGAGGAGGTGCGGGCAGACATGCCCGCCTCCCAACACAGGCAGGCGCTGGGAGCCTCGCGAGCGTGATTCTCATTGCAGCTTTAAAAAAAAAAAAAAAAACCAACAACCTCAAGTCATCATTTGCTCAGAGAAAACCACTGGAAACCAGGAAACCAGCAGCAGATTCCCAGACACTGACACAGGGAGCGCTTGGTTGCAAGAGACAGAAATATTTCACAGAGAGAAAGAGAAACTGCTCTGTAACTCAGTTAACAACAGAAGAGTATATTGTCATTACAGTTTACTGAGGTTAACCCCCCAAAAATGGATGGTGCCCAGGAAAGGGGAAGAGAGATTCCCCTCACTGAAAAACAGCTTTAAAGTTCAAGACTAAGACAAGAAGCTCTTTGGGAAAAGAACTGTTATTTGCTCTAGGCTGTGGTCATGTTGTGGTTTAGTCCTCTACACCTTAAGGAAATGCAAGTATTTAACAACAGCTCCACAACTCCAGTGAAGTTTAGGATAAAAAAATAACCTCCACCCACAAGCACTTTAGTATAAAAAAGGTTTCCAGTCGCACAGAAAATATGGCAATCGTGTACCTAAAGAGTTTAAGCTGGTGGAAAGGAAATCATCGCCACAGAGTACGAAACATTTGCTAAGGCCAGATACTGGCTGTACACAAGACTGGTGTTACGCACCTGCAAAAACAAAAACACCCCAAAAAACAAAAATCATGCTGTTCAAAAGACAGGCACAGAAATCGTCACGGAATAAGAATAAAGAGAAATTTGTATACGAAGAATGTTTCAGTCCTAAGTTTAAATTAATTTCTCTAAACTTGCCAAAGAAATATTTATCTCCAAGATCTTAATTCACTGATGTCTCAGTCTACATAGTCAGAGACAAGAAAGACTCAAAGCAAAATTAATTGGCTATGCAACTGTTCCCACTCTTGATTTGGTTTGCCTCCTTCAACAGTATCTTGCACATACATGTTGTTCTAATACCTGACATTGGAGGCATCTGAATTTTGCTCTGAACCTCCAAGAAAGACACTGGAAGACTGCAAGAAGACAAGAAAATAGCTGTCTTTCAGGATTTTCTGGGAACTGGTTCATAGTCCTGATTGTTTCTCTTCAAAAGTCAAAAAAAAAAAAAAAAGATTAGTCACGTAGAAATTTTAGTTACTGAAACTAGCTTCTAGACTACTGGGGAGTTCTCAACATCTTGTCAGAATTAATTAAGAAAAACATATCCAAATACCCAAAGATACATACCTTTAGAGGGAAACAGTGCTGCACTACTAACCCTTTGGTTCAAGGATGTTCAATAGCACAAGGAGTCACTAAATTTAGTGTATAAATGCCACACAGCTAAAATTTCAGGTAGAACTAGAAATACCTTTAAACTGAAGTTCTGGAACAAACTCAAAAGAGTCGCAGAGAACATAATCCTACAAGCTGTTCTTTTTTCAAAGCCGACTTGTATAATTTAATATCAAGTAAAATTATGAACGGCTGGCACAGCCTTCCTGAATGGGTGTGCTTGACAGGACTTCAAACGTGCGATTTAACAAATCAAAAGCAACGGACCATGCAAAGGTTTCAACAAAATAGGATCAGTGCTTGATATAAAGTTACTTAGATAGCACTCAAAGTAAAAGAAAATTACTGAGTACAATGAGAATATTTAAGATGATAACTATTCTGTGAGATAAACCTTCTCTTACTGTTGCCTCTTCTTCCTCATTGATAATTAATTCGGAATGGAAGACAAGACAGTGCAAAGACACCCATGTGGGATACCATTTTGTCATTATCCAGCATAAAGAGTATATTTAAACATATTACCTGAAAATAGTTTGGCCTCAAGCTTTTGATTAAGTCCTCTAGTACATTTATACCCTTGCTGCAGTTCCTTGGCTTAAACAATTTAAGCAAGGACTGGAACGCAAATTGAGGGATTAAGTCAAAGAGGAACCAAGAAAATTATCCAGTTACTATTTCTAGGGTGTTTTGGGGGCTAATTTCATGTCCCTGCACAGTCAAAAGAGAAAAAGCAGGGTTTGCAGGGTCCAGTTCTGAAGCATATACAGACACAGTTGAACGGGATCAAAAATCATGTATTGGTCACAAAACCACCTTGAGGGCCAGAATGGGCCAGCGACTGCCATCTGGTCTAACGTGTTTGAACGTGGCCAAACTGTCCAGAGTACACACACAAGGATTTGAGCACCAAAATGCTTAGTTATCAAAAAGACATAAGGAACGCACTTGGATCTTCTGCGGGATCTGGGTCTCACTGTTAGTGCTGCGATATCGATGCTATCAGCTGAAATAGTTACGCAGGCTCCCTGCTTACGAGCTATGCCCCGTATCGCACATCACAGTACAAACACTTTAGGAAATATTTCCACACTGAAGGAGCTGAGATTAAACACCCACTGCCAGTTACATCAACAGAGAAATCACCCACTTCTCTTACACAGATAGGCTTATTTCCCCTACCTGTTTAAAAAAAAAAAAAAAATTACCTTTACATCCTGAGAGCCCAGCTTTGCAGGATACCTATCTTCAAAATCAGGAAGACATGTTACATGGGTAAATCCTGTTTGTATAGAGATTTCTGATGATTTGCTATCTACTGGCCCACCAGTTAGGTAACCAGAGTCGTTCTTCTATCTCAGAGAGCAAGGGCTGATTGCTCCCCTTCCTGCCAGATCTGATTGAAGGCAAATATTCTCTCTGCAACAAACCAGCTGAGGACATCAAATGACTTGGGGAAGGGGGGAACTTCTGCTTATCTGTGTTTCATTAGGAAATATTATGGCTCCAAAGTCCAATATAAAAATTATCTGAGCAAACAGAAAGTACAAAACTTTTTTTTCAAATATACAACTGCACAACTTTAAACAAAAGACAAGTAACTAATCCTTGTTTAAAATAGCTTGCTTTGTTTAAAATACAACATATGCCCCCTGGCATTAACTACTTCAGATCTCAGGGGCTTGAGGTTATTTCAGGGTTTAGTAACTAATGGAGTAATTATATTACTGGGGTTTAAGCAACAATGTCTACATAGTTTAAATATCTTCCTGTAACTGCTTGGTGATAAACTGCATTACACATCCTCCAGAAGGCAATATATTCTGAACGCTCAGACAATATTTATGAGTTTGTTTCAAAGCTTTCTGATTTTATTTAGAGTGTTCAAAGTGTGTTGGCATAGTCAAAGCAATACGTTTAAAGCCCTGCCATAAATCATTCACCATGCGAAAGCAAACTTTCATTAAAAAGAAAGCCCTTAATTGGTGAGAACTTCCTGAATGTAAACTATCACTCTGGATACCACCTCTTGAGACTTTCTTGTAGCAGATGGTCATTAACTTGCAGCAGGATGGTCCCGCCCCGACTCTCCGGTTCGCTGTACTGTCAGGTCTACCCTGCTCCTACCGGGCCACGGACCCCCCCGCCCCGGCCAGCCCGAGCCCTCCTGACCCAGCCCAGCAACACCGACCGCCTGCAGCTCCTGGCCATCACAGAGGCTCCCAGCCTCAAATTCAGTGCTTTAGTACCCAGTAAAGTGGCGATGTGTTGAACCTCTAAATCACCATTAGCAGAGAGGGCTAAGACCACTTTTTGCATTATTCACATTTTCTTCAAGTGCATTTTCTTGGAGTGCATTTTCTTCAGCTCATATATGTAGCTTGGTGATGTAAACAGGTATTTATTAGGTTTACTGATGTTTAGGATTTGCTGTTAAGATTTCCATTGCCTCTATGTAGAAGAGGATCTCAGGAGAGATTTCTAAAAAGTACTAACTGAAAGGCCTGCTGAATGCAAAACCCAATCCCATCACTTGCTTCCCCACCAGGACTTCCTAAGGTCATTTCACACTCAGATAAAACTATTCACATTTTAATTTATGTGCTTTGACTGTACTGAGTGTTGATTTGTCTTAACTTTCCAGGCTGTACCATCCGAACAGGCCCTAAAGGCACGTCTACACTGTCCAAGGAGGATCCTTTAACATGCAAGGATCCCCAGGTCAATGCAGGTGACACTTTATCGGGTTAGCCAATATGAGTTTGAAAGAAAAGGTCAAAAGGCATTTTGGGGTCAGAGGTGTTGCAAACCGCTTGCAAAGTCAGAATTCAAAATACGTTCTGAAGACAAGACAATGTCGCTTTTACAGGCCCCATCCAGTAACAAAACCATACTTTGGTGGAAAAAAAAATCCAAAAGAGTCCTTCAAGAGAGCTGAACAACAAATAGGAAAGAAAAATATTACTTCCTGAACCCAACAGCTATTCAAAATACTTGCACTGAGTTGCACGCATCCCAGCTCCTTACCTCAGTCCTCTGGGCGCACACGCAGCTAAATAACTCGGAAAACAGCAAAAGGGGAGGGGAGGGCCCATCATTACCAATAAACCACTAATACTCTTTACAGGTATTCCCCAGAGAAGGTACTTCATTCCCTTAAGCTCAGCTCTCAATCAAAACCAATGATCTCACCTAGAAGAGCACAGCGCTGCCCTGCTCTTTCTTCACGTCCCCCCTAAGCGGCGAGCGTGGTGCCACGGCTCAAGTGAGAACTGCTTTGCTTTTGGGAAAACCGTGTGGTTCTCCTCTGAAATCTTGACCAATACCATTTAGGAAACTGATTTTGTAAGCATTACAAAAAGCAAGTTAATTTCTTCTACATTACAAAAATCTAATTTCTTTCTTTCATAAGCACTCACTGGCTTTGCTTATGTAAATTTTCCAGCAGCAAACCTTGCTCTCTTAAAGCTGGTCACTGACTTTTTTTGGGATCATTTTTCTTGTACTGGCCACGAATTTCACTTAGCTTTAATCTCACCTTGCATCATGTAGTTGAGAAAAAGAATACCTGGTAACACTCCTACCCTTCACAATGTTCTTATCTTCGCAAATTTTACATAGTTTTACGCAGCGCCGGCCATGAAGGGCAAAAATACATTCCAGAGCCAGTTTCATTGTTACAAACGTTTAGGGAAACTGCCAACTTTCAATACAGTCACGGTCCATAATGTAATGCTTGCCAGCCTAAAGTACTTGAATATTTTAATATATATTGCAACTCCTGTAACAGTAGACCAGAATGAATAAGGAATGCAAAGAAGAACAAGGAAGACTAGGTGGAAGAGCTATAAATTAACACCATCTACAGTGCTTTGCTGAAGAAGAGACGATAAATAAAAACAGAACTGCTGATCTCAGCTGAGCTCGAAGAACTGATGGCCGGATCATGGAATAGGTACTGGCGTAAAAATGCAAAAGCTACTGCACAGGCAAATTTGGCAGTATCTGCTCAAGAGCAAAATCTAGGCTTGAGCAGGGAAGGCTCACAAACGTATCACTGCTGAGAGGGAAGATCCAGTTCGGGAAAAAGATTTAGGTCACCTGCATAGCAGGACTAGGAAAATTCATACTGGCTGGCTGCCCTGTAAGTGACCCAGCGAAAAAAAGGACTGCATTTACTCTCCAGACAGAGCGCTCTTTACAAAGGAAACTGGAGATTACAAAGGAAACTGGAGATTACGAACCCCACTGGAAATTACTGCTTTAGAGATTAATAGGCGCACACGCACGCACGTGCACACCTTCCCTAATGCATTGGCAATGCATTACTGAAAACACACCTGAAGTAGCTGCAGCAGCAGCACAGAGAAGAGCGAGCAAGCCGGCCGCTTTGGAGCTTGTTTTTAAATGCAGCCATAAATATTACCCGCCTGAGCTATGCCACAGTCTGAGTCCAGCTCAATGCCATTCCCGCTCGTCAATATTAGTGTCAGCTCTGCGATAGTAATGAGCCGCGTGACAAGTGCCGGTCACCTGCTCCCTCTCCCCACGGATGGGGGGGACCTGCTGTCGGCACTGGCGACGGCCAGCAAAGCAAAACTCGGTGCACGCGCGCAGGCACAGCCCCAGAGCCCTTCGTGTTTGGGCAAAAGGAGGAGGTGCGTGCTGAAATGTTACACCCCGGGTCGTCCAGGAATTCGCTTCAGAGCAGCTCGGTGACCAATTGCTTGGGAGAGCGGACTTTTGAGGAATGCTCCAGGAATGCAAACAGAAAGGTCCCTCTGAAGTCTCACTGCAGTGAGTGACCTGCCTAAATGCCAAGGTGACAGATGCCTTTATCGGGGAGCCCATCCTGTCCTCGTGGCCTCGCGGTGACTCCCAGCCAGGGAAAACAGCATCTTTGATGCCATGGATGGGTATACATTTCAGTGGGTGTCCACCATGTATTACAGAGCTGCCAGACCACTTTGTGAATGCGGCTAAAAGTCTAGATGGAAAAATGAGAAACTCTCTTTAACATTTATTTTATTTCTCTTTAGCTTTTTCTTTCAAACTAATTTTGATGCTGAACTCACCCACAAGGGCTCTGCTCCCTTCCTTTGCTAAAATGACGGCTTTTAGACAGGCATCTGCAGGAACATGTATTGAAAGCGAGGTTCAGTTGCTGGGTTTTAGAAATCCCATATGATACATTCACTGGTATTTGCTTTACAGTCTTTAAAACATTTCCCACTCCTCTTCCCTTTTACATCACGTCTCCCATAATGTTGTACCTACAGCTGGGTTGGATTTTCAAAAAGTGCCAGCTCTGGCATAAATTTATCCCTGCTTAAACCAACAGTAAAAAAAATGCAAAGACTTTGATCAGCAGTCATCTAGGAATTAGCAATGCCGAAGAATTTTCATTCTGAATATTAATTTTCAAAGTTTAAAAAAAATTTTTGCAACCCTTCTCCACAGAGCCTGCAACCTCACCATGGGATACATGGCATTTGGCAGGTCTAGTTTTCAAAGGCACCAACTTCTTTAGTAAAAACGCTAGATGCTTTCACTGAGAAGATGCAAGCATGCAGGCTAAACTTTGTAGAGATGGAAAGTAGTGGAGGGCCCAGCAGAAGAAATATTTTCTCTCATTCGCAAAACATTTTAACAGGTCTCACCATCAGAACTTGCCTGCAAATGGACTGGCCTAACTACGTCCAGGCCTTTGCAGGGCCATAGGGGAAAGTCTGGAACACCACACCATATCTGATATACTGACCTGCGATATTTTGAAGAGGCAAGAAAATGAGTGTTCCAGTTATTTATGTAAGCAATTCAGGAAGCACATTTACTGGTTTCTCATCTCTGAGAGATTTTATGCTGCAAGGACTTTTCAAGGACAAAGGTTTCCATTCCAAAACTTTACCCAGAAAAAAGAAAAAAAAGAAAAGCCCATAAAACTATTTTAGCAGCAAGAAGCACTGCACTGATTGCTTCTGTAGCTAACTTCTTGATGTCTCTGGCATATACAAGGACCTAGGTCAAACATGTTATGACGGCAGCATTTACTGTTTTGTCTTCCTTGTACAGTGGTCTTGACTGACGCTGTGCTGCCTACGCTGTATGGCATCCTCCCTAAGGCACCCAGAGCTGCTGCCTCCAGAAGATAAAATGTTCCTGCTGCAACGAGTCAATAACGAGATATAAGAATAGTGGACTCACATTTCCTTCAGGCAAATTAAAGGGAGGATTCGAGTTCACAATAAGGTTTAAAATGGAAGGTAGGAGGAAAAATGACTGATAAAATATACCTCCTAGAACCTTAACAGGATGCAGTTTATATATTCTCGCCTCCAGCACAAGTACTATATCAGGCAGGGATCTTCACATATCTGCCCGTAGGACCTCTGAATGAAAGCCTGGTAATATATACTGCAGTCGTCAGAGCCTGAGCAGATGGCTGCAGATGGCATTTGTTCACCCGCTGCTACCGAGAGCGCCCTGGCGTCCTGCACACACAGTGGCTAGCGAGCCCTGGAGCTCACGGTTCGGTCGAGACCAGCTGCCCCTGCGCACCTAAAGGGTTAACATACAGCCAGCTTACCTGGGGACACCTGGGCACATAGCAGAAAAACAAAACCACAGTCCCTTTTAAGGGATAACCCTGCGGCCCTCAGAGCAGACCTTGGCATAGAGATTTCTCCATTTCAGAAGGGGACATAAAGCAGCTACCTCCCTGCGGAGGCAAGACGACTCTCCTCGTCGTGGGGCACGAGCTGACGCCCCTTTCCCTGCCGGCGGTTTCTGGGATCCGGATTTCCCTCTGAACCTCAGATTTTCTTTTCGGGGCACAGGAGGGAAAGGGCGGGTGGAGCTGTCTCCCTGTCTTCCTCCTCTTTTTCCTTTGCAAAAATCATCCATTAAGTTTAGAGCATTTACATCATTTTGCTCCCCATCTTCCCCATTTTTTATTAGTTCGGCAAATTTTAAACCTTTACAGCTTCCTCGCAGCAGACTCCAAAGGCTGTCGCTATTATTTACCCAGCTAAGAGTCAAGCCTGGCTACCCTTTATGGCCTCCCACAAATTGAAACAACCTGTGTTAATTGTTTACAGGTCTCCACTGCTCGCTCAGTCCCTCCGACCCCGTTTGCTTTGGCCGCCTCTCCCGTACCGGCGGGTCCGATGACACGAACGGGAGCACTGCGCTCTCCGCCCTCTCCGCCAGCGCTGCAAACCTGAAGCAGGACTGTCAGGCTCCGCTGCATTTCCTCATCCTTTCCTGTTTCATCCACTGTAATTAACGCTGGCCGCGGAGGACAGATAAGTAACAGAGAGGAGAAGAGCGGTAGAGAGGTGCTGGCCTTGCCACCCTTAATGATGGAGTCCTTTGCGGGCGCCGCGCTGCACGGGTTAGAGGTTGGCCATTACAGGCTTCCCAAGCCACGAGGCAGACAGGCTAGGAATTACCAAATCACAGATTTAAAGATCATAAGAGGCACCATAAACAATTACGTCTTTTCAGCAACAGGAAGGACATCCTTGGTAGGTCTCTCAAGCATCTGCACTAATGACCTAGATAGCAAAGTAATGAGGTATGTACGAACTCAAAACGGAGGCCAACAGCATTTGAAAATGTTGTACGTGGGGGAGGAAAAGAAAGAAAGAAAGAAAAAAAACATACATCCGCATTTACCTAGAAAATTCAAATTATAAAACACTAGACAGAAAATACCAGTGTCATATTCTCAGCAGCACAGTATCTTACGACCACACTAGTCCCATTAAATACAACTGGAACGTTCATACGCTAAGGTATTAACCCTGCCTGAGTGCTAAAAAATGAACAAACACTGCATGCATCCAAGAAAGAGTTAAGTAAAGCAAAACAGAGTTGTGAAAGGTTACTTGACTTGGCGAATGTACTGGGAAAAACTGGGGAAAAAAAAAAAAGAGGGCCTGGAAAGAAAAATAGGGAGGTAGAACTTACTTCCCCTCAATATTTCTAAGGAATACCACTGCAAAGTTTTGACAATTATGAAGCACGTTAGCTAATCACGAAAATTCATCAAGTATGTCATAAGTGGCGAGGAAAGAGCACTTGACTGCTCAAATTGGATGAGCTACAAAACCCCCTGACAATCACTTACATAAATCACACGAACATATCCATCATTTGACACAGAAGGTGTTTCCAGAGAGAAATATTTTCATGCCTAGAACAAGGAAGTTTGTATACCTCATTTGGAATCACACCATATTTTGATCATTACCATATCAAAGCATTTCAGGGAAAAAATGGGTTATGCTTTTGTGGTTTAAAACCGAAATATTTGCAACAGAGGCAGAGGACTTTCATGTCTGCACCAGGGTAGCAAGAGGAAGTCAGAGCACGATGCCCACAGTTCAAGACTGTCACTGGCATGTCAGCAACGAGGAATAAATATACGCATGCGTATACAGTTTAGGCAGTGCTATGTCTATCCAGCAATTAACACAAGATTACAAATATTAATTCTATATGATTTACTCTATTACGGGAACAAAGAAAAGAGGCAGAAGGTTTAATGAATTTTATTTCACTTATTTCATTAATTGTACGTGTGACATACTATAACACGTAGAAAGTTAACAGCACTTAAGTGAATGTTATTGTGATTCTTTGTTTTCAAATGTTGGGTTCTTGTTTTGTACAATTGAAAATATCTTTTTTTTTCCTCATTTTTTAATCTTGTACCCTCCCCCCCACCAAGTTTTGCCAATGAGAATTGACAACACATCATGAAGGTGAAGGTTTGCTGTCTTCATACTACAAATAACAAACAAGGGAAATGGCTGGCAATCTGCTTCAAGATAGTGTGGTTTCTTGCAAAAGGGAGCCCCGCTCACCCGCTGCGTGCTTTCAGCTGACCCCAGCCAGCCCAGCTCTTTGCACATTCTGTTGGGCCCACTCCACGCAGGGCGTTCTCTTCACTGTTTCCACTGGAAAGACTGCCTTTTCCATAAATCCCAAAAAACAGAACATGGACTACGGCGAGTTAGTGCCTGACCAGCTTACGCAACAGACCTTCGCCAACGGAATAGGTTTCCCCTTGGGGAAGGGGTAGCACACAAGAAATGGTAGACTGTGCTGTACCCAAGGCAGCAGGAGCAGGCACAGAGCAGCAATAAAATACACACTTTGTGACACATGGCACATTATTCCAACATGAAATAACCTGCCATCCACAGCTTGCTTCTTTCTGCAAATAATATTTTTTTCCTTATTAAAAGTCTGATAGTAGCACTCAACATCACACCATGGAATTTTACATGTTATGCTTTGTCAACATCCCATGGGCTTTGAAGATGTCAACGATAGCTTTAAAAAAATGATGCACTTGTTCTGTTCTCTACCACTCTTGAAATGTTGTCAAGAGATGTATTGATAATTAAATCTCTATGTACATCAAAAGATCTTGCTCAGCCAGAGACAATGCATACACTCCAGTAGCACAATTAGTCTGAGATGACATGCTAGATTTTCTAGCTAACAAGGTCAAAAGAGAAAAGATGGGAAATAACACCTATTCAGCTGCAACCATTATGGCAAATGTCTGTTAACGTGTGTTTGTTGCTGAATGTGTGTTTCCGTGCTTAATCTAAATCTTATTTTATTAGCAGAAGAAGAAAAAGATAGATTTTATATTTTATATAATAAAATATAGCATGTTTAAAAAAAGATTATAAAACTACATTCCATATGCCTCATACCAGAAAGACTAATAATTACGTAGCAGTTCTCACTGTCTTCATGTAAAAATCTCTGCACGGTTGCCACCTACTTGACAATAAAATAAAATCAGGCTGTCCCAATAAAACTAAGACATCTCCATATAATATCATATACAAGTTGCCTAGGTTACTAGAATCATAAGCAGGTGCATAGTTTAAAAAAAAAAAAAAACCCTTATCCTCAATTATTTTAAAACATTATTTGCCAGAAAATGTGCTCAATTAAATTAATGTCTATACCCGTATGAGAGCATGCAGGAGCACGGTAAATTGCTGTAACTCCCCAACAACAGCAGCACTCGTTATGGCCACATAAAGGAAACAAAGAAGTCATTGATATTTATACTTTACTCTGTTTATGTGACATTATTTTACAAAAGTGGATAAATCTGAAATCCCAGTTCTCTGAGTGACCTATAGGGTATACAGTATTATACAGCTCAATAATTTTGCTGCTTACCTCTCTACAGAAAGAGAATTACTTTTCTCCATGCATGCTGTGACTTACAGTGTTTTGTTTGTGTTCACAGATTCCTATTAAGGCCATTAAACCATATAGGCACTGATGGACCTCAATTAGTACTGAGGACGCACCAAAAAAGCTTTGTGAAAAATGAAGTTAGCTGACAAAAGTTTTCTCATACAACAAAACAAATAACCTGATATAACAAAATACAATGGGAAATCAGTTGCAACCTTAACTATGGAGATGCACTACAATGGTTCATAATGAGCCTGGGACTGTCGTTTAGCCTTAAGTTCAGACCAAGGCATTGTCCCTCTGCTCCATCGGTTCTTTGTTACCCTGTGACTGTTTGCAAGTATATTCAATCCAATTAACAGTTTTTTAAGACCAAGTATCTGGTCTTTTGCTAGGAAAATGGAATAAACCGTTCGGATAGAAATCGAAAGCGCGCACTGAATTCCCTTTTATTGTACGAGGAGCCGAGGCTCCTTCCCACTCCCAGCCCCTGAGGATGGATTTTGTCACGGTCAGTTCACATTGGGGGGGGCTGAATCCTCAGAAAGGCAGAAGAGACTCAAACGGATAGCCTACAAAAACCCTGTGCTCCAAAAACTCATCTGAAGCCAGGACATAAGGCACAGTTTAAGTAAAAATTCAAATCAGTCAAGCTCCAACTGATGACAAGAACTTTAAACTTCCCTCAACTTCAGCTTTTGGCACCGCTGTAATCAGAAAACCAGAACAGCTATACAGCAAACAATTTATTATGCATTTCAATTAGCCTACTTGCAATCTATTGCCAACATTATATATTTTTAAATATATTGATAAGATATTCCATTAAAATTCATCTTAAATCTACAGAAAAGAAGAAAAGGAATTAAGGTTAAATTAATGACTGAGACTAAAGAAACAAGTGGAAGAGGTATATAACCTACTAGAGCCCAAAATAACTCTCATTACTGTCCTTCTTTCTGCAATATGCGAAACGAGACAAATTCCTTTCCAGCTTCTCCAAGCAGATTATCCCATAGGTTGCCATCTTCACTGCAAAAACTTCTGTCTAGTAATTCTCATAGACTAATCTTTTATAACAAAACACAACTAGATCTAGTTTTAATCCATTTTAAAAAGAAGTTTAAAAAAAAACTGTAGTCAAAGTTATGAGAAGAAAAAAAAAAAGCTCCTTTTTTACCCCATTTTCTGCAAGCAGCTGGAAATTGTATTTTAATTGGAATCATCTTTTATAAATTAAACATTCAGTCTCACTCTGACTGAAGCAATGATTCACACTCCATTCACAAACAGTTGTGAACCTGTGAATATTTTTGTTTCCAGCCTTCTACACCTGACATTTGGTATTTATCAAAAGTAACACAGGTGTCTAGGAAGGTAACTAACATGCATCACATTACTCTGTAAAAACATAATTGGGACCAGAAAAGAACAATGTTTAACTCTCAAACTTCTTTAGTAATCATACCGTTTAACAAATCTCTATTTAGCTCAAATAAACCAACCGACCTAATTAGCAGACCACAAACCACAGGACAGAGAAGCTTCCCTTGCAAGCGTGTTCACCTAGGACCATACTAGGTCTATTATTTTTTGAAAGTTCTAGCAAGATCATGCTTTGACTCAGTATCTGGAGATAGAAGTCTTCCTTTTCTGAGTATTTTAACAACACTTTAGAAGTGGTACAAAAATCAGTTCTGATGCTAACTTCCCAGGAGAGAAAAGGACCTGCGCAAAACACCCTCACTGGCAGGCAGGCACTCACACCTTCCTCCTACCTCTTTGCACTAATTTAGTACATCCCCATTAGCAGATTGAAAGAAGACAAAGATTTATTTGCTCACAAACGCCTCTCAAGTCAGCAGCCAACAGCTGCCCTCCGTCTCTGGGAGGACGCCCTGTTCTGACTGACGCATCAAATGCTTTTGTCAATATACATTGGGCGTATTGACATCCACTGTCTGCCATGCCTGAGCAGTACGTCTTCCCCATCTCCCGCGGTGCACGACATGAAATCTGCCTTCTCCTCAGAAGAAAATGAGGAACACCCACACTCACATACACATATGTGTCTCTGTTCCAAGTAAAAGCATAGGCTATGATGAGCAACTTCCCTGCCATGTGACACCTGCAGAGGAGCCACTTGAGTCGTGTCTCGAACAAGCCAACAATACTGCAGGGTAAAAGAAATGCACGCTCTCAAATAAACAAAACATCCTATTTAGACATGTATCCAAACACCCATAACTTCAGAGATGCAACAGACCTAGATTTGAAACGTTGCAGTTTGAAGCTGACTCCAGGCCAACTCTTCCATCTTTTTACACCAGCTGTTTCTTTTCACTGAGGCAGACTACAGCTAAAAAATTCATAGACTTTAGCTGATTCATTAAAATCATCCAGATGGGAAAGATCCTTTCTCAAATGCCTTGTTATTTTAATTAGATAATAGAGTTTTAAAAGTTTCTTAGCTCAGGCTGCTTGGAGGCAGACACACACATATGACTCATTGAAATGACTTCTCTGGGCAAAGGCCAGCTGATCTTCTAGCACCTGCATCTGATTTAAGCATAACTGTTTTTTGCTCCTTCAGTACTTGCCTCATCAACTCCTTGAGCCTCTGTGGTTTTTTTTCCAAAGTGGGATAAAATTCTATCTCCTAGTTCTCTGCGTGAAAATTTATCTTTGGAAAAGGTCTCCTTTCCCTTCCCTGGAAAAGGGTTTTGTTTTTTTTTTTTTTCAGCCACCTATCTATTCACGCCAAGTAAAAGAGGTTACACATACTAACCAAGCCAAGAAAGGAAAACAGGCCCTGATGATTTAGGAAAGAGTTTGACATGATTACAGAAAGTTTCCAAGACCTAATAACTTTCATGGACTGAGCTGTGCCCTGCATTAGCAGAATGATTTGTTTTCCATGGTCTCCTTTGGTCTTCTGAAACCTCTCAAAAGCAGCACATTTCAGATGGTAAATTGCTTGAGGTCTGTTAATCTTTTCTACACTCTTCACAGAAAATGCTCCTTTTCCTTTCACAACAGACATTTCAGGAATCTCCTTCTGTTCATTTTCTGAGAACCTCCACAATTTCTAGATGTGCTCTCTAAGAAAACTTCCACTGAACAGGGCTAATGCATGCAGATGCAACTAAGCTGGGCAAGAGGAAGGGTACTTACAACTGCCTCAAAATAACATATTGTAAAGATAAAACAATCACAAACACAACTTCCACAGTTCACACACACACACAAATCTATTAAGAGACAAAGTTGTTAAATAAAGTTCTTTATTATGGATCTATTGCTAGAGCAAGGATGGGTTTCATGTCACCTAACAAGCCATCTGAAAACCAGGCATCAGCTCTAAGCCAGCTATACAGGCTCTCTAAGTCAAGGGGGAGAGATGCGTTTCCCATAGACTAATTTAATCCATCTATCCCAGGCCACAGTGACCTTGATTTAAATCGTGGGGATACCCAACCTGAGAAGCGCCCTCCGGAGCTGCTCGCTTTTCACTGCCTAGAATGGGAGCTTGGTTGCCCAGCCTGGACTAGGTGTTCACATTTCTGAAAACTACTGTAGAGTGAGCCAAACTCCTCTTTAGTAGCAGGTACTTTATACATCTCATGTAGTGATGTTATACACTTTCAGGATCTACATACAAGATATTCTGAGATCTATAAGTAGAAGAAAACAACTAGTGCAAGTATCACTCACCAGGGCACCTTGCTTTTGTGGAACGCCAGTGGCACACAAGAACCAAAACCTGGGTCTGTTTTCCAGATGCAACGGGTTTATGGCTACTTTATACTCCAGAACAGACAATAGTGAATACATGCTGCAGTATTCTGTACTGCTTACCACTGCCCTGTATGGCACATCTGGAGATGGAGACCACATTAGCAAAACAGGAGCTGATCCGGTGACAGAAGCACAGCAACAGGAAAGAGGATCACTCAGAAGCACTTTTTTATGCAAAGGAAGATACTTTCCAAAGGAAATAACTCATCTTTTCCTTCACAGACGAAAAATGACATGACAGACATGAATGAGTAAAGAGGAGGGAATAAGGCAAAAAAGTGAGCACAACCTAAGGCCCATGGTGCAAACCATGAGTTTTCAACTGAGGACGCTGTCAAGGAGAACTGCTCGCCGCTGGGCTAAGCAAGCTGTAGCAACCTGCTTTTTCAAGGCTACTAAGTAACATCCCACCATAAAATGGCTCTAATGTAAGCTATTATGGAACAATATTAGCTGTTCATATCATGCATGCAAAATCCAACACGCAACATTGGGTCTGCCTTTCTGCAAAAGAAAAAGTATAGTAAAATAAAGAGGCTAAATTTACTCAGAACATGATCACTCATTTTATTTATCAATCTAGGGCATGTAAATCTAAGGCACTATGTGAACAGCCTATAACAACAATTTATTACCCAAAATAATATTTTAATACTTGTTCAAAACCCAGATATCCACTCCCTCCCAAGTGGAACTGAAATATATATGCAAATACAGAAGCAGTGTCATTAATCTAGAGATCACAGCTCAGCTACTGTAGGAATTCAAAACAAACCACCCTGGTACAAAACAGATCATAACTAAAATTTAGTAATATAAACAATATCGGGATATAACCAAACAGGAGGAAATATAGATGGTTGTTTCAAACCTAAGACTGTCGGGATTTAGATAAAGTTGGGTCCGTTCTGTGCCCCAAGATACTGTCATTTTTATTTCAGACTTTAGATTTCTGTTATACCTACAAACGATGATCAAGCTCAAGCATGTCCTCCACCCAGTGACCTGAACCCTTTCTGTCCTCACTGCTGTACTGCAGCAGCTGTACGTTGCTGATCTGCAGATCAGTCACTTTGCTCGGGAGGAGCTCAGTCTACCTGAGCTGGTTACTCAGGCTGCAGCTTGCTTGGCCTCATCTCTGCCAGATCCGTCAAGACCTACAAGGCACTAATATCTTCTCTTTTCCCCACGAACTTCAGAGCTGAGCCAAACTCTGTACCTGCACACGTGCACACTCAGCAGAAGGGTGGGCATGCTGCACTTTAGCATCTCCAACTTACCATCTAGAGTTTTGGAGAAAGCCTATTTTTACTAGCGGTAATATTTAGGACAATAACCCAGAGACCTGGTTAACATACAGGCACACAGTGAGTTCACCAACTCTGCTACAAGCCAATCTTCCAGCACAGCTGTAATCAGCTGAGAGCAGTAGCATTTTAAACTGTTGCAAAAGAGGTACCAAATCTTGTCAGAGCGCAAAGTCCCAAAGAGGCAAGACACAAGAGAGCACTCTAAAATTTCACTGGAGGAAAACATTACTATTAGCATGCCTTCAACCAAATCAAATCACTGAAAAGTGAAAAGGGAACTTGAATTTTGCAGACATCAACCTGCCAAAACTGTGGTAAAGTTTCTGAACAAAGGTGCCAACAGGAACTGAAGTCCAGCTAAGTGGCTCGACTTCTAAATGTGAGCCTGCATGACCTGCAGCCAAGAAGCACAGACCCTCACAGAGCAGTACAAGGAATACGAGGAAGAGGATCACTGTATCCACAACAGATCATTGCTGCCTTAATGCAGGATTCAGTAGTACTACTAAACCATTTCTTAATCTTCTCTTTGCAAGGGGATGGGAAGGAAGGTGAGAACCACTGCTTTGTTTCTGACAGCAAATAGGTTGTGCACTGGAAAAAGGATGAACCAATATAATGATTACTTATGATGCCGACTTTATAATGCTCAAGGCTGTCTGTTACTCTGAACACCCTCATTACAAAGGGAAGCACACTTAAGGAAGGGCTGGAAAAGCGAATGCATCACTCAAGGCCGACTACCTCTGACTGAAGTCTTTTTGAACAACATCCCTATGATTACCGTCATTGCTCAGAAGCATATGCGCTAGTGCACTTATTGTAAAAGAAAGGTCAGGGAGAGAAGGGAAATCTCTCTCAACCACTCACTGCAAGGTGGCTTTGACAGCTTTCCTATTCAAATTTTTGTAGGGTAAGAGACTTGAGCTTAAAAGCTTCCCTTCACATCATAACAAAGAAGAGCTTTTGCTTGCACACATGCCAGTTGCAATCTAACCACAAGTGCCTACCAGGAAGGATGACTGGAGTCAAACCAGATGTGGGCACCTGGCCAACGTCCAGTGGCTGCAGCCTCCTGCACCAGCCTCTGCCTTGGGAGCTGCCACCATGCGTGCCATGGCTTCGCAACGTGGAGGTGGGGCTTGCACCCCGCGTTTGCTCCTCCAAATGTTTCTCTTCCGCTCCACCGGGGCGGGCGCTGCTGCGTTGGCTGAAGAAGGGAGGCAACCGCTTTGGGACATCCCCGAGCAAAAGCAGCACACGATTGTATCAGCTGTCTTGACTCAGTGAAAAGATGAGATTTTATCAGAGAGGGTAGTGGGAAGGGAGGAAGCATTACAGAAAATTTAACTAGAAAACATACACACAGGGGTAAACTTAACTTCTGGTTTACTGCATCCGAAATCATCGGTTTTGCTCTCAGGTCTTAATGCTAAAAAAAAAAAAAAAAAAAAAAAAAAAAAAACCACAAAGATACCAAGACAAAAAAACAGCCACAGAAGAGAGTCAGAGGAAACAGCAAAACAAACATACAAATAGAGCAATTTTGGAAAAGGAATTAGCTCTCATAAAATGTTAATCGTGCTAAACTAACATGCTGATTTCCTAATACAAATGTAAATTTTACTTAAAACTTAATTTATTTTCCTTGCATTTTTCCAACACACGCATTACAAGCAGGTTGTTGCTGGTGGGCTTACTCAGCTATGAACACTACACTCACACTATCAGTAAGATCAATCATGCACTAAATTGCTACTGAAAATATACTCTCCCTCTTCTGGCTTTATTTCTCCACATGGCTGACCTGCTATTTTCTACTGTACATTTTTTATGTAGGGAGTAACTGCGTTTTGAAGTTGCCTGCAACTTTACCATTGGCTTTTGCGCAGGGTCAATATCAAATATTTTTCTCCCATACTCTGATGATACCAAATGCTGTGGCCAATATAAATACACAGACATTGGTCAGGTTTTGCTTTGGACTTTGCTGGTTAACAGAGGAATTAACAGGAACTGTAACAGAACTACAACCTTTTTCTGCTTTGGTTTTTACTCACAGATAAATTAGCAGTATTTCGCCTCTTCTCTTCAAAATGGGGTGATTTCAATCACTCTCTTGCTTAAAAACTACTTAAGCAATAATTAGTCTCAAAAAAATTACTATCAGCAAAAAACAACTGTCATCAAGCTAGCACTGCCATTTGTAATTGAAAAGCTGCTTCAACAGAAGGCTCACAGAGCTTCTGCCAGGCTTTGATTTACCACAGTTATAATGCCAGGAGTAACCTGTGTAGCCTGTAGAGGTTTCCAGCTGTGTTAAGAAGATATGCGTGAAGTGAAGGCAGGGCTGTAAGGTGAGGGGTAACTCTGTTGCAGGGCTTTCAAGGCTATGAATACTGGTGGACCAAAGGACCACCTTAAAAATAACCTGGGAAAGAAGTTTACTTTTTTTTTTAAAGCAGTTCTTTTTTAAATAGGTTGTCTGTACTTCTTTTCTCCTTTAGGAGATTCAAAGTAGGCGTGGAAGACTAAGAGAGAACGTGTGCGAGCGTGTGGGTGTTCGTGTGTGTGTGTGTGTGGGAGGGGGTGCCTTGTTATGGTTTCTCAGTTAATTTTTACCTTAGGACTCTAAGCTATAAGAAATCTGGTTTTCCCCAGTGAGATATTGAAACATGAGTCTTAAAGACACCCTCACTTTAACTGAAAGCTTTGAGGTATTGCATCTTTTAAGTTCATTCCTTGTGAAAATGGAAATGACATGTTGAATTTAAATGGGCTTAAAAAATTTAAACATTCTCATTTAATTGTTTTTGGTCTCCCATGGTTTACAACCGCAGGCTTACAACAAGTTCAGCCCATGAGCGTGTGTGTACCCCGGCCTGTTTCTATCAGATGTTCTCCACTATGCCTCCCAAAGTTGCTGGGAACTTCCACGACTTCAAACATTTTAAAAAGAGTCGTAATGTACCTGCAACATGGCGCGCACACAGATTTCTGCCACACACAGTAGCTGTTCAACAGCTTACAGAAAACACTACGTACCAGGAAAAGAAGAAACAAAGACTACTGCGCCACGCTGAAAATTGAAAATTAAGGAAGCCCTGCTAGTCATGGCTTTGGGTTTGGCTCATCGCTGGGTTAGCAAGCCTGCAGCTTTCATAACACCAAGCAACCAGGATTTCATTTCCTGCAGACTTAGAGACAGCTGATAAGAAAGCAAAGCCTTGGCATCGCTTCCAGTTCCCCCATTCTTTGATGGTCCCTGTTCTAACCCTGACCCAAGCCTTGTATGCTGGGTTTGGTGGTGTGTGATACATTAAAGCTTGTCTTCACACAGAGGTGAGGAATCTAGTAAGAGATCAATTTCAGGGCTCTGATCTAGACTGCACACGGCTGGCAATCCTGAAACGGTGATTTAACCTCCCCGTGCTTAATTCATCTACCTGAAAAGCTGGGATTATGCTTAGCCTTTTCAAAAGTCTGCTACGAGGCTTAATTAATTAGCATCTGCTCCTTGGCTGAAAGGTACTGATTCAATAAGGTCACTGGGTTTCTTAGAAGTTGGTGGACCTTGGGAGAGCTTGGAGCTTAGGAGCTGGGGCACTTTACAGCATATAGCATCTCTGACAGTACTGTCATTTAGAGGTAACAACAGTCTCCTTAGGCAAAGGTGAAAAATAAAGTGATAACGCAAACAGGATATAAAAGTGAGCAGGGCCTACTGTCACACCTAAATTCAGATCTTAAGTATCTGTTCAGGTAGGTATTAAGACAGTATAAAAACGGGGCCGGGAGGGGCACCATACAAGCACCTCATCCTTACTGTGAACAGTTCTGAGAAGAGGAAAATATATTATCTTCACTATTCAAAAAGACATTAAAAGGGCATAAACTGCTGGGTCTAAGTTGACAAAAATTCTCCAGCAGAGCTGGGATTTGAACCCAGTTCCAGTCCAGCGCTTTATCTATTGAGCAAAGCTGCCCTAAAAGATAAGCCCTGTTTCCATGTTCCCTGCTAAAAAAGTTTTTCTCTGTGGATTTTTTCCACAGTGACCTAACTCTTTCTCATTACCATTTCCCTTGGAAACAAAAAATGTATTTTTCACAGTTTCCTCTTCCCTTTTTTTTTTTTTTTTTGGAGAATAATTGCTCCTAAAATTAAGGGGGTTTTTTTGTTTGTTTATTCAGTTCTATATGGCTCTTTCTGATAAAATCAGATTGAAAGTTAAATGTACTTTCACAACCACAATGTGACTAAATAATCTTGATTTATGGCTCTCAACACCACTCCATTCCACGTAGACCTGATCTAGGAGCTCAAGAATCTTGGCCTTGCAGTCAGGCAAGGTGGCTGCTGAACTGGCAGCACCTCTGGGTATTTTTCAGACTTTCCATGCTACATTTTTGCTCTTGTTCCTAGTGCTGAGGAAATATTTCCTAAAATTCAGAAGCAAAATAGGCAGCATGCTATCTCCTGGACGTTAGTCAACAGTCCTATGTTTATACCAGTAAAGGGATGTTTGTAGGATGTTTATATTTATATGTCCGCTGCCCTTATTTTTGAGAGAACGTATATTGCATCAGAAGACAACATAGCTTTTTGAAGAAAATGTCCAAAATAACTGTTCTGTCAACTAGTTCAAAGTCCTAAAATCATCTATTTTAGTCCTAAAATCATCTATTTTGCAAAGTAGAGGCCTGGTATTGCTGCACAAGACACCTTCCCTGAACGACAAGACCAAATGTAAATGCTTAGGGACTTTCCCACAAGGATCAAGACTCTTCAATCTTGTATGAACACTGAAATACACAATAGATTATATATTTTATTTGAATGAAAAAAGCTCACTTACCCATCAAGTGACTTTTTTGGTAGGACAGGAGCTCTGCCTATGTTTGAAGGACACTGTGACTTTATCAGTATATGTAAAGAAGTTAGAAGATTCTCTGCTATTGCTTTTCTCATCAAAATTGCTTTTGGCTCCTGCTACAATTCTACTAGAAGGTCAAAAAAATCATAAGTGAAAATCAATAAAAATAATTTTTAAAATAATTTTTAAGAAACAGATGTGTTTCACAAGCATGCTGCCCTCAATCCTTCATTACTGAATATAGCAAAAAAGGACAGTGGCAAAACCAACAATCGACTTTACAGAATAGATAAGGGTACAAGCAGAAAACAGTAACCTAGTTAACCGTGAAGCAGCAGCTCCCAACCTATAGCCTTGGGTTTATTGATGCACGTATGCAAAGCCAACAGGTTAGGTGGTATTAAATCCCAGCCAAGCTTATCCACTAAGTCACATTAGAAAATACCTAATATTCCTGACTCTTCCATTTCTTCATAAGCAATTACTACGAGAACACAATACAGTCATAGGTGGATGAAAAATTAAATGAGGCCTATGATAAAGTTTTGTTCAGATTGCAGCATCTGTGAAAAGTACATTTTGCTGTACGGTTCACTTTCTGCCAAAAGTCATAGAGCAAATACTGTTACACCTCACTCAAGCTTATTTTGTTTTGGAACCAGTATCAGCTATAAAACCATTTATGAAATTCCATGAGAAAGAGTCATTCTTTTCCTTTCTTTTTTAAATATATTAAAACCAGAATGCAATAGAAGTCTGATTTTGGTGTGTGAAGAGTACTACTCAAAATCATGTGGAAATTTATTATTCGCTTTCAATTCGTCGTTGGTTTCCACAATTTCTGTACACATAAATCTCAAAAAAAACAACTTCCCAAGGGTTGTACTCAAGGAAAGAAGGGAGAACTGGACAAGGCTAGATAGTACAGATGACCATCCAAGCCAAGCTTCTACTTTTTTCTGGCTGCAAACCTGTGTCCTAGCACCTCAAGACAAAACTGAAAAGAAGAGACGTAAATACAACAAGATTTCAAAATCTGCAATGAACTGTGGGAGCAAATGTCTGCAATTCTATCAGTCTTGAGTTCTTCTGAATCATTCATACACCCCTAAATAGCCAAGCCAAATTTTATTTTAGCATTCATACCTCTCCTCTTCTTGGAGGTGAAGAAAAAGAAGGAGGGATTGGAAAGATACATGTTTAAATTTGAAAACAATCCTTTCAAATGACATTTTGCCAGGAAATTCCCTTCACTGAAAGGGAAGGGAAAGAATTATTACAAACATACTATCCTTTTAAGGAGAACTGAAACTTTCCCATTTTCTCTCTGGTGCCAACCTTTTAGCAGAACCACTGCAAAATAGTTTCATGCAGGGACATGAGCACAACACAGCAGACTCCACTTCGCATTTGCTGAGCGAGCTGCAGTTCGATCCCCCCTGTCACCTCACCGCCCCCAGCTCTCTGTGACCATCCTCTGCCAGCGATGACAGCCCTGACGGCAGGGAGAGGAGCGCTCATGCTGGTGTTCCTCCATGGGTTCAGCCTGCAGCTCGCCAGCACGCACCTCAGCACAAACCCACCTTCGCCCCAAAATTGCTGCCTGTCACAGCTGGTGAACCTTTTGCCTCTCTGCCTTCTCCCATCTGAAGTCAAGGAAGCCTCTCTACTCCTTCTTTATCTGAACAGGAGGGCAGCAGACTGCATATAGAGATAAGTTCTTTCAGCAGTATTAACACTAGCTTAAGATGGATTTTTTTTTTCCCATGATTTACTCAACAGTAGTTGAAGAGACCTGGAAAAAGGATGCTGCAGAACAGCAAGTGATTGACCAAGTGAAATGAAGACACTTAACATTTCAGCTCCTTCAGATTTTCCTTGCACTGTTCCCAGGGAGGAAATCCTCCTTAGCACAGAGGGTCACCACAAAGCCTAGACGCTACTTCAATCCCCTTACGAACTATTTTGACAGATACATGGGATTTAAGTGATGTCTAGGTCTCACACCACACAAATGAAATTCAGCTTCCCCACAGATTACAACCTTTACTCACTGTTTCTCTGCATGGCCCAGAAGCATCATTCTCCTGAATGAAGACTTTAATCTGCGTGGCAAAGCTCAGCTATTAAACTGCACCATGGTTCATACTTGAAGCTCTGTAATATTCCCACTAAACCGTATTTTTCTCCAAAGCAGCCACACAGTCACAGGAAGCTATAATTTTATCCCGATCTGTCATTGAGATAGAAAATCTTTAGCCTGATGTGGAAGAGCTGCACTGGAAACCATATTCATCCTTTTCATGAAGTGTTGAAGTCCACAGGAACCTTGCAGAGAAAGAGGAACAGAGCTCCTTACCTTTCAAAGGAAATAGGGATAACTATTTTCTCATTCCTGCCTCCTCCCATGCCTTCTTTAAAATTTTATTCTATTTTCCTGTCCTTTTTTTTCTCCTCCCTTACAACTTTAGGTGAGGCCATCCCAGCTCTGCACAGTTGGGAACTGGTTCAAAAGCAGGCCTATGTCCACCACCACCTCCTTAAGAAGAAGAATGAACTAAACCCTATAAGAAGCCCACAGCTGAAACCACATCTCCAACAAAACTTCAAAGAAAAGAGCTTCACGCAATTTGCTTTTTTTTTCTTAAAAAAAAAAAAACTTACATGCCAACCTATCACTGATAAAAACTTCCCCTTTATTTTAGCTGTTGTATCTGTTTGTAGTATTTGAAGCACTAGAGAGGTAAAGTAAACGTCTTCTATAAAAAATACAAGAGAATGGGCCAAATTCAGCTTTCATATATAAGCAGAGTAAACCAGAGTAAACAGAATAACCTGGTATAAACTTTTTTCCAAATTTATTATATCCTGGTTTTACTAACAATATGACCTGTATATTTACATAGCAGTGACATGCAATATCTAAAGTGTCTATATGATTCCGAAGTTGGAAGCCCTCGAGGAAAAAGACAGATGATTGTTTGATTCATTAACAGCATTAACTATTTAAAACATCATTTCTATTTCACTCATTTGTCTGAAAGGTGAAAGAAGAGGTGTGCATCAGTTTCACAAAAAAGGGGGGAGAAAGATGCTCCATCCCTTTTTCTTCTTCATTCCTGAAGATGCTGATGGTTTATTGACTTATACGCTCCTTGGGCCAAACAGCTGAAGTTTTCCAGAACAAAACACCGCACACAATGGGGGTAGCATCTCAACAGCTAGATCAGCTTCTTCAGTCTCTCTCTGAACTTTTCATCCGAATGAGGACTGCATGGACACCTGTCAAATAAGAGCTTCCCAAATATGCCACTTTACAAACACAATCTCTGGCTTTTCTACAGGGAGTGGAAATAGAAATATTTGTTCTTCCATGAAAGCACCATCTTTGCTTAGACTGGATTTTAAGCACAAACCCATATTCAAACCCTTCTAATCCAGGTGCAATTCATATCCTCATCAAATGATCATAATTTGAGCTAGCCATCTAGTCGCTCTGAAGACTTCATGGTCAAGTTTTAGGGCTGAGTCACCTAACCTATTTTTTAATGCTATGACAGGATGAGAAGAATTGCACCCTGGAGTGTTCATTTCTCTCCAGTAACTATTATACAACTCTAGACACCCCACATTGTACAAAATACAGGTCTGCATTTGATTTAATGTGTCTAGTTCATTTAGTCTGCAGAAGTGGTACTCAAGCTCACGCTTCAGATCATGCCAATCCTTAACACTGGTTCCAGGAAGTATCTGCCTGTGGTATGACTGGCAGGGTGCATAGGACTGGCATCATCCCATATCTCCTGCCAGGAATGACCAGATGTTCAGCGAAGGGTCCACAGGACAGGCAGGATTCCTGAGCTCAGACTGACTGCAAATGGTCTGAACATGTCACATTCAAGTTACATGTGTCCTAGGGCTGCCTCAAGGCATACACACAGCATGGCTTATCAATAATATTATGCTCTTACATGTTTTCTGGCTTTAGAGACTGACAAAGGCTTGGTTATGCACAGAAGATAAACCCTTCCTTCTGCCCCTGCTTTGCTGGATTAGATAGATTCACTCTCCATACCAGTTGCAACTTCAAGCTCAAGAGAGAGATTTCCCCTTCCTTCCCTCGAACGTTTCTTGTTAAAGGAGATTGAGTCACTGGGACATCTGGGATCAGACCTAACGGATTCCAGCACAGAATCAGTCTTAACACCGAATCCTGCTATCACTGAAAATATCGCTAGGTATCTGTCATTTTTTCCAGTATTTGTCTTCTTATTTTGGTGCTGTCAAAACAATAGTATTTTCTCGCACGGGAATGCCCTGGGTGCCATTGTTACTATACTCAAAGAGCTTATGTGGCACTTCCAGCATCTAAGACATAACAGGTATTATTATAAGCATACACTCCTGCTTAGAAACTTGCAAAGTGCAAGGACTAAACAGTAGAATGTAAAAAAGGAAAATATAAGTTACTACAATAATTAGGTTATGCAGTTAACGTGAATACAAAAGCACCTGGTTGTAGTTTACATTTACTAAAAGAAGTACAGCCACATAATTTCTAAGTAAGGATTTTTTAGCACATCTGTGTATATTCTGCTATGGGCAGAAGATTATCAGCAATTGCACCTCCGATTCCCAAGGAGTCGTTATCTCTAGCTATCGATCCACAGACTAAACATATCTTTCAGGGAATGGCAGGCCTGGAACGTCCATACTGACCCAAAGTATAGCAAGTTTAATAGGTCACTCATGGACTGCAACATGGCTCTCCACGTTCATCAGGTTCACGCCTCCAAACGCATTACCACCTACCACTCTCCCTCGCTGAGCAGCAAACTGCTGGGATTCAACTCTCTCTTTGTTTGAGGGTACTTATTTGGAGGGGGTGAGGGGCTACTAACATATGGGTTTAACTTAAGTACACAAAAGCCAGGAAATTCACAGCTAAGGCTGAAAATGTGTGCTGACACTGCAGCATTATCTCCTGCCATTAAGCCTTTTCTGGATCTTTTGGCACAACCGCCTGGGTTAAAGCCTGTGTGTCAGCAGAGATTTTCAGGCTTCATCATGAGTTTCTTTGCTTAAGTCAAGCTGCTAACCTCACTCAGATGTGTTCTTCTTAATATCATATGAACCTCTAATGAAAACAACGTGTGTGTGCACATGTGCTGTATATGCATAGGCACCCACACACCTTTTCATGTGCGCCTTCGCCTTCGTCCCCTGCAACGCCTGCAAACACTGCATGAACCAACTTGCAAAATCCCAGATATCCTTCCAAAGTAGACACAAAGGGGAATTAAGCAGCGCTGAATAGTACTGACAAGCAGACCTGTGTAACCGTAGCAATGGGTATTTCAGAGCAGTGTCAAATAGCAAGAATCCAGCTCTCAGTCCCCCCTCCCTCCCTCCCTCCAGCCTGGACCCGGGGCGGCGGGTGGAAAGCAAGCTTGGGGGATTAAGCACGGAGTAGTCTTGCCCCGGGAGAGATGTTATGTCTAAAACGGATACAGAGCTGGCTGAAGTCTTGGGTATTTTAAAAGAACCCACCCCTTGCTGAAAATAACTTGGTGGCTCTTTGGAGACCGAGAATATGAAGCTTTGGGGGAGTTTGTTAGGAGGTGGCTTCACATGACCAAGAAAACCTCCACTGCAAGCGGAAACGCTTGGCCTGGCCTGCGGTGGGGCTACGACGGGTGCTCCACCCGGGCACGGCTCGGCAGTCATTGGACCGATCCCAGCCAGAGTTGTGGCATCACCTCTTTCCCCCGGCCCGCACATGTTGCGGCTGGCACCCCAAGCAACTCCAAACCAAACCCAACTCCTTCCCATGTAATTAAATATCTTGTCAAACAATGGAAACTACGGATGCCTTTTGTGGCTGACATCATGGGAAGGGTACAGCCCATGCATACGTTTTCTCTGTCCACTTTTAGAATTCAGACCAACGCTGTGTGCAAACTTAAGAAATTACTTAAATTACATAGTGAACTATCAAGAGCCCCTACCTCATCCGGAACAGAACTAGCTAACTTAGCTCTCTAAACCATGCTCTTTAGAAATTACGGGCTAACCTAATGAAAGACTTTATCTCGTCAGTTACAAGCTACTTGTTATAGATTTATCAGTAAATTTAAAAGAAATGGGAGGTTACCCTCACTGGCCCATAATTTACCAGCGTAATACAAAGGACTTGCCAGCATGACTCAACACCAAATAAGAGGGCAGAGCTGGATTTTAGAGTTTTAAAGACAAGTAGTTAATATAGTCTATAAATAACTCCAGCTGTATTTCTGAGTGAAAGGTCCACCGTTCATTTTTTATCACAGGTATGAAGAGAACTGTTACGGGGAAGGCAAGGAAGGCTTTCAAAGGAATGTTATAGACATTTCCTTAAAAAAGTAAAACAGAACAGAGCGATGCCTTTGGGCCAGTGGTTTCAGGTTCAGGTTAGTTCAAAGGACAGAACTTTTGACAATACGCAGGCCAAAGCTATGAACCTAATCAACAGCTACGGAACGAGAAAGGAGAAATTGGTGACAGACGCACTTACTCTTTACTGGGATTCTAAAACCCAATTAAAGTTATCACTAATATAATATAACATAGCTACTTCGGAGGATGTTTCTGGATGAATGTGAGCCATTTTGGACACTGACACTTCTGTTCTCTCAGTCACTTGAAGCCTAAACCTAAACCAATAACAACGACCAGATCGGAGCCCAGTTCTTGTTCACCAGGCAACCACAGAAAGGTTTATCTTATCACAGGGGAGGCAAAGGTAGTGTCAGAAGGCAGATGTGTTCCTTTTGATAGCAGTGACATCATTTTGATGGTAAAGTGACAGTGAAAATTTCGCAGGAGGTAAACTCCTGTTCGAAATGCCTCTGGACCTGTAACAGCCGTCAGGAGCAGGCAATGTTGTAGGCTGTTACAGTCTTAACCAAAAAAAGCTGCATTTTCTCGCACTAATCTGACCAGAAATCAGCGGATTAAATTCTGCTTTCCATCAGGTCAGTGCCGAATCCATCATAAAATCAATCAGTGACGAGAGCAGAGCTCTGCTGGATTGACACAGGTAGCGGGAAAAGCAGAAATCCAGCCAATTAGTCTGCCCCGCAAGGCTGCTGAGCCGATGTTAACCCTGCTGGGATATGAACCCCTGGGTCCAAAAACACAAGGGATTAAAAACCTCAGGCCAAGATCGCTAAGTCCTTCTCATAATTAACTGAAATGAAAAGATGAAAATGAGGGCAAAAGGGGTTGTTTTAAAAAGGTACCCTTAGAGCCACTTAGCAAATGGAAAAACAAGCAAAAATAAAATCCAAGACCACAACTAACCCCTCTCTCCCCATTAATGCTTTATTCCATAAAATGATGGAGGACTAAATCAGTCAAGATCGGCAAATTGGTAGGCAGTACATTCTGTGCTGTCTGTCAGTATTGCACATCCTAAAGGGCTGAATAAATAATTGAAGAATAAATAATTGTGCCAGGGCTTTGTCTCATGGGCCATTTTTATAGATTGCTGTCTAATGATAGCACCATCTGCGACACTCTGCATTAATATGGGATAAAATTACATCGCGCTTTGTTTGCTCTGACACTGTGATGTTATGATGTCTCTTAATATTATCTTGAATAAAGGGCTACAGCAATGATGGAAGTGTCCCAATTGCTAGGAAACTCTCAGCTGGGGAACACCAAGTTTAAACAATCAGAGATGGTTTTCTTCCAGGGACAGGAAGGGGAAGAGGAGGGAAGCCCCACTGTTTCCAGTACACATGGTATCAATGGAATTAAAAGGAGCAGAGCTTGTTAGTGTTTCTTGTTACACAAGTCCTACTGAAAGACCATGGTGCTATGCTGGGAACTCCATGGAGAAAGCACCACTCACCTCCAGGAAAACTGCACCCAAGAACTCCACCCAGCCCCTTCTTCAACACAGAGAGGGAGACAGAGAGATAAATCACAGGTTCTCACTTCATAATCCCAAGAGAAATATGACAACTTACATCAGTATAATCTGACAAAGCAGCATACTGTGGGTGATGGCAGATACCTGCAAGGAAACAAAGGCTCTTTGCAGTGGAAAGAAAAAAGCTTTAGCTCTAACGTTTAACCACCGCTTGTTTTTCAGTAATGCTTTATATTTCTTAACAACTTTCTAACCAAGGAAGATTTTCTGCTTCATTTTTAGACAGAAAAACCTGAAGCCATGGTTAAATATTCACATACAATGTGGCTTAAACAGGCTTACATTTCTCCTGATTTCTGTGTAGGTCGTATCTGCAATGACTCTCTGTGCTGTGTTGATATTAGTGAGGCTGTAGAGTGAACTGGATTGATTAACTGATTTGTCTGGAACATAACCTCAAGAAAAATGATTATTTTTCAGCTGAACCAGTCAACTAGTTCAACAGACTGAAGCCCAGGAGAGGGGAGCAAGGGAAGGCTGGGTACAGCCCACCAAGCTACTACTGGTAGAGAGAGAAAAAAAAGTCTGTAGCACCAGGGAGCAGACTGAGAGATTCATCACAGGTTCCTAAAGATCTACAGATCCAGATCCCTTGATCTCCAAACCTGCAGCCAGAAGTGCTTTGGCAGGATTTACGCTCCTGTGCTTTAATCACGAGGCCATTCTTCCTCCCAATAATTTTAGAGAGTCCTGAGGCAAGCTGTCCCTGCTAGGGACCCACATCAAAATCCACAGATGGAGGGTCATCTCCACAGCAGATTTGGTGGCATCATAAACTGCCTTCTCTTTGCCTTTCTCTATATAAAACCAGCACCAACAGCCACTGCCAAGAGGGCTCAAGCTTGAGTTGCAGGAGAAAGAGGAGTAGGAGGAATCATACTAAGGAGACTTCAATGGGAAGAGCCTTCATCTCTCAAAGCTCAACCTTCCGTGTGCACAATCAAACCACTGGTTGGCTCCTGAATCCAGAATTGAACTTCATTTTTCACGTACCAGAAAAGCAGCCTGTGAGAGGCATTTGGCAGACACAGCTCCCGCAGTTACGACACCCTTAATGTCATGATTGCAATCACAGGCTCCAGGAACCAATTTGCAAAACAAGAGTTTTCAAACTCTCCATGGATCAAATTGAGCTACGCTTCAAAAGCACCAGAAATGAAGAAAGAGAGTTTGCAGTAGGATTTGGAGAATAAAGCATTCTAGCTGCTTTAGTCAAAGTAAATATGTTGAAGTGAAAAGCCTCTCTTGCCCCCAAGCCTTTCTCCTACTATAAGAAAAATCTGCTTAAATCATCCAGTCCCACCCTAACACTAAAACTTGACATACACATAAATCTGGGACATGTGGTTAGGCTGACTTTGCCTCTGGAGGCTAAGTTATAACTAGATTAATAATAAAAAAAAAAAAAAAAGGAAAAAAATAAGACGTACTGGTACAACCCTCGTGGAAAGATGCCTTTAACTAATGCTTCTCCAAACAAGCAATGTGTGTAATAGCACATCCACGTCCTCATCGGAGGAGGTGCGAGGGGATCGTGGTTGAAATAATTACATATTGATCAGTTACAACATATACAGTTCAGTTTCTCTCAAACCTCAAAAACCCAAGCATGGGACATATCCTGCCAAAACACATAGAGAGCATAATAAAGCAGTGGTGGGAACTCCTGTCTGTGAAAACAGCCAATTAGGATTTTCAATCTTATTCGGCTAGCTACACATTAACCAATAACAGCAAAAACACACACGGAGAAAATGGTTACAAGTACTTGCAGTTCACATAAAATGAACTCACGGGCTTCACCCCCAAACTTGTTATTAAAGGAAATACACACCAAGAACCAAAGCCAACGACAGCAGTTATGCCCTTCGTTTTTGGTGATTCGCTTTTTTAATGTGTTTCCAGTGCTCTCTGTTATAGAGTTCGTGAATTCAAGATAACACAGACGCTAAACAATGAGGCCATTTGATCTGGGTCTACAAATCAAGTAAAACAATTTCAAACACACTGAGATAAAGCCGAGAGGTGTGTTCAGGACAGATAATGTACAGATAAGTTCTCACTTTATTATTTTTAGAGGTCGTACCTAAGAAAATCCCTTTAAAACTCTGTGGGCGCACTCTTCCTGCTAGCTGGTGGTAACTTAAAAATGGGAAAAATGCCACCGCTGGTGTTTAGAGCAACTGAAAACCTGAAAGTGGATCCTTTGGAGCAAAATGAAAACCAGTGTAGACCATCAGTGATTCCTCCTTTATGACTAAAATGTTCACAATTTTGGATACAACAGGATTTGACTTTAATTGGACTCATGCATGTTTTGGATTTCGGGTAAGAATGTCATCAAATAGAATTAAGTGGAGCTTCTGCAAAGTGTATGCATTGCTATTATCCATACTTTTTAAAATGGGGCAATTCCAAGAGGCCTTCCTAAGTCCACACTTGGAAGACTTCTACCCAAAACCAGTCAATGACTTTTTGGCACCACTTCGCACCACCAGCAGAAATTCCTGGCCTGTAGCTCATTCTGCTGGCAGGATCCAAATCTGATTCATATCACAAATATTTTCTGAGAAAAGTGGCACGTGAAACACCGAAGTCTGAAGGGCACTTCGGAGACCCATACGCAGCCCTCTGGTCTGACGCAGATATGCTGGGCAACACGGACAAATCCCATAATCCTTCCTGCAGCTCCATGTCCCATCTGGCCAGCATAGAACATAAATCCCTGCCCCACGTGAACTGCAAGGCTGTTATGCACAAGTGATTAGGAAACGGTCAAACGTACCTAAATAGACATCACACTCTATTTAGGAAAACTTTTATTCTAATGAAGAAGCATCATCATCCATGCTGTCTGTTGTTATACTGCTAGGAAAATAAATAAAGTAGCCGGGTATCTTGAGCATACCTGTGCCTTTAACTTCAGCACAGAATCATATTCTAGTAATTCCTGATGTGATTTTTTACTGGTGCCAAACACCCAAACATTTCAGAGCAGTCAAAGTTCACACTTCTTAGAGGAAAAACAAAACAAAAAAATAGTTCCTTGAGAGCAAAAGGTGGAGCAGAGACTCTGTGTGTGCGTGTGTGCATACGTGCACGTGTGTGTGCGTATGTATGTGTGAGTACCTAGGTGTAAAAGCAGTATGGCATCGGGGACAACATAGATATGAAGGATGACAAGGTAAAAATATTAATCAAATAAATTATCAATTAAGAGGAAGAGGACTGGGCTATAAATCAGAAAAATACACTTTTCTTTAGCAAAAAAAAAAAAAAAAAAAGAAGAAGAAAAAGCCCAGAGGTTGCCCCAGAGAAGTCATATCTCTGCAGGCCCTCCAAAGTCACCCTGCCTTGCAGACGCTGCTCTGTTTCGGCTGCCGACAGAAAGGGGCCAGCGACCCATGAAGTGTGGGGAATTCATCCAGCGGCGCCTGGGTGAAGTGGCCAGGCAGCTATTGTGCTCGAGCGAAGTTCAACCACAAATCCCATCGGAAACGGCCCCGTTCATTGGACCGGCCAGCGGCCGCGAAGGCAGGAGAGGGGGAGGAGGAGAAGTTTAGGCCTCGGCCAAACTGGAGATAAAAAGAAAAAGGGAGAAAAGGCAAAAACAAAACCAAAAAAACCCAAAGGCCACAATGGCATTAGGGTAACCTTTCTCACAGCTAGCGCTGAAAGAGGGAGGGGGCAAAGGCAGTGCGATGGGCTGGCCTCTGGGCAGCGCCGCCCGCCGCTGCCTCGCCGGGGCTCCGGGCCAAAAGGGAGCTCCACATCTACTCTTCTCAAAGCAGACTGACCAAAAAAATAGTAATAAGAAGGCAAAGTACCGCTCTCGACATTAAGTATTCATGACAATCGCTATGGCGTAGCTAATGGGAAGTGTTTATAAAGCCCTTAAAACCTTGGTTAACGCATGAAGACCAGCAGAGGCCCCGGCACGCTCGGAACCAATCGTGAGCAATTCAGATGGGAATCTAACAAAAATAGTTTGCTTGTCCCTTTTCAAAGCAGCACTAAAAAGGTGCCCATTTATTGCACTGAAACCAAAAAAACCTGAAGGCCTCAAAAAGGGGTTATAAACGCTCATTAGCACTATTCCTGTAAAGGTAGTTAGCTGCTCAGCTTCACAGCCAGTAAAACCATACGCTGTGATCCCGACGCCAGGTTTTGGTCCTCAGCAGAAGGCAAGCTCCTAGACCCAAGGACTGTGACGCACATTCAGGGCCACCTTCTGCCTGTCCCAACCTGAGGTATCAGCCAAAATCCACACACTCATCTCCAGCAACCTCCACCATGCAAACAGGCTCACATTGTGTTAGCAAATAAAATACGCCTAGAGAAACATTTTTCAGGCCACTGCCTGCCATCTCAATTTCATAACAAAGCAAAACATAGACCTCAAAAGCCTTGAGCTTTTGGAAGAGAGAGCAAAACATCTGCAAATCCAAACCCAGATCAGTAAAATGACATTTTGCTGAAGTGCCCAGTTACAGTGCTCACTCTCAGTCCCTGTCCTTACAATAAACAAGTTACCCAAAATCACCAATCTCAAACTGCCTTTTTTTTTTCTCCTCAGTTTTCATCATTATTTTAGCCTCAACAGCAAAGAAATTCAACTGCCTTTAGCCCACTCCACCCCATCCCACCCCCAGGCCATAACGAAGAGGGTTTTAGCTTACACGTTCCCAAACGAGCGGCTTAGGAAGAATAACCAGTCGTCGGAGCAAAGCAGCAGTGGTGGACAGCCGGCTAGAAATGCATGCGTTACACCCCCGTTTCCCCGCTGGCAAGGTGCACAGAGGGAGTGAGTATTTTAGGATGACTTATTCCACACTGATCTTGGCATAACTGTTTACTCCCTGTTGACAATGCAGGAGAGCATAATTTAAAACCACCCTGGGCTACTTTAACAGCGAGCAGTGTAGCAGATACTCTAGAACCGTATCAGTTTAAATAAAAAAACACTGGTTTTGAACACTGCCCTTTGACTCTTGCCTCTCTTTTTCTCAAGAGCGGCACAGGACGCAGCCAACGAGAGCTGCCCCCCAATTCCCGCAGCAGCAGCAGCTTTTTGCTACGCGAGCCTCACCCTTACGGTGCCTCAGCACAACAGCATTTCAGCTCTGATGCGAGTCTTTGAGCGCTAATGTCATACAAATAACAAGGATGATAAATCACAGAGCACTGCCACCCATCCAGACACAAAAGCAATTAAAAAACTATAACATCTACGTGATGAATACTAACCACATGGGCAACTTTAAGGGTACAAGGTAAGTGCTGCCTGCACAGAGTCACCAGGCGTATCACTGCTTGCAGTCCACAGATCACACGGCCGAGCACGCCTAGCTGCTTTAAATGTATGAAAGAAGACTTCAAGGTTCAAAAAGTTGCCCAGATCACTCTTTCTCCCTGTTTACCAGTAAGATAATTCAAAATGCCTGCTACATCAGCAATGCATTTCTAGTACTTTACTTGGATAGCAAAGATCAAATTAAGACACCAAACTACTTTACTTTACTCTGGATTTCAGAAAGCATACTGTCCACAAAATAATTTGCAATGCAAGGGCAGATTAGGAAATCAACATGTTAGTCATATTACTAAATTTGTGCCAGGATTTGAAAGCACAGGAATCTGTCATTTCTATTACTTGGCTCCATTAATCTGTATTGGTTTATTTATCTCTTATGGCTTGCCCAGCTTTAAAACCACTTTTCTATAAAAGAAATCTCAAAATATCTAGTTTGCTGTCTTTTATTTTTACTTTTTAAAAAGTGACGAAAAAAAAATTGTGATTCACTCCCAGGACACAGAAGAAATCATTTCTTATGGAAAAGAAACCACAAACACACGCAAAGGTTTCCTAGAAAGCCCACAACTCCTACTTAGCCTTTTTAGGTTAATATGCATAGCATTCCTCGACCTTATTTTACATAGAAAAGGTCATCCTGGCATTTCCTTCCTGAACCATTATTAACCCTCCATATTCTGCACGTTCAAACATCAGACTATCACAAAGCAAATGAAAGCTGTGGTGGGGCTCTTCAAATTTTCATAGTCTGATGGAAGCCCTAAACTCTTTGTCCAGCAGAGCACTGGCAAAAGCCTGCTGAGCACAAATAAGGAAGAAATACTATTCTCACTGGTATGACTAGGTTTGTTAGATGAATTTAAGAAATAGTCATGAATACAGCCTGCAAAACATATCAGGTCTCTAGTGCTTGAGCTTTCTGTTGGCCATGTCAGTGCTCTTCAAGACCAAGTCTTCCATCAATGTTTTTATTTGTCTTTAGGTCTAGTATATTTTAGAGCCCTAGCTTATTTCAGAGCATCTGCAGTGGTTTAATTGTAGTTGAAGAAGATTAAATGCAAAGTGGGATGTGTTAGTTGGTGGGATGGCAACCAACAAAATAGGAAAAGTAGCAGCATGTTGAATTCCATTAAAAAATGCAGAACTCTCTCAGGTGAAAAAAAAAAAGCATATGCATGGCACACACACACACTTACATACATAAGTGTACAAGATGGTGTATGCACCAGTTCTGAACACACACAGAGACATACAGATTGCACCATATACAGGGACAAATCCAGAAGCCACCTGGCATAACATATTCTAGTCCCCTGGAGTATTCCCATTCATGTAGAGGACCTAGCTTTGCAAATTTAACTTTAGTATAAAAATAAAAAAACTTTCACCCAAACTGCAATTTCTTAAGAGCATCCATTTAGTTTCCCAAAATATTATACCCAACAAATTAGAATAAGATATATATAAAGATCACTTAGCTTTATGCTCATATTATAACAACACATACCCTTCATCCATGCCACACATGGTCCCACTCGCTATTAGGCTACCAATATTCTTTCTGCTTTCTTTGCTTTTAGAACACCTCCCACCAAAAATCTCAAACTACTGAACCATATAAGAATTTGTACTGGCACATGCTTGCCATACACACAACACTGTAGAGATACTAAACGGCAACACCTTCGATGTGTTAACCATTGAGCCTGCTTTTAAGCCGGAGAACAAAGACGGACTGGGTGAACTATTCAAAGGCACAGGGAGAGCATAGGAGAATTCAGTTTAAAGATATTTCTGGTTTCAAGCTCAGCATATTAGATCATACTTTCCTGTAATACTGTTTTTATTTATCTAGACTTTGCCACAACAACAAATCAAATTCACACAAAGCTAGAAAGCATCAGAGATGCCGTTATCCTCAACAGACTTACATCAGAGGTGAACACGACTTGCAGTACCCAGAGGAAAAAGAACAAAGTTCTGAAAATAAGATATTAAGAGCCAAATTAACTGGTGACATAAGCAGGTACAAGTACATTGAGTGAAATGGAGTAGCTTACGCCTCCAGTGAATATAAGAGTACGCTTTTAGCAGTTTCTTCCTCAAGTCTTTGTGTAAACAAATATGAATGTATTAGCCTTCTATTGAATAAACGTGGTAAATTCTTACTGCAACTATCCTCTGGTGAGCAGCAATAAATACTAGCAACATTCTTTCAAGTGATCCATTATTTTAATCTGGCTAAGAGCAACTCCAGGTTTTCTGTATGCACAGACAAAAGTCATCTCAAGTTTAAAACAGCGCAGCGATGCGAGTTTTGGGAGGAACAGGGAAACATTCACAAGCTTGGTAACAAACGGCGCAACTCAGACACCCCATCTCAGTGGAGTTCATACCGTAACAATATAGAATATTTCCATACATAATTTACAAGCTTCTATGAAATGCTACAGGTCAAAACTTTCAGGACAGGGAAACTTTCATTTAACAGGGAAAACGTGCACTGGATATCGGATCAGCCTTGGTGTTATTTAAAAAAAAAAAAAAACGGAGCAAAAATGCTGACAGCAATTGTGATTAGGAGGAAAAAATGTCAGAATCAACATCCAAATATACTTCTCCATCTATTTGATTAACAGTTACTTATACACACGTGCACACATGTACACAAACTGGCCCTATAAAGGAAAGGAGAAAAAAAAACATTTAAAAACATCCTACTTGAGCTTTGTGTCACAAATGCACATGAAGAGCTACCTCAGCATTTCCCAGTGTCCTCGAACTGTGGCACTGAACAAAAATTTGTGTTGTGAGACACTTTCATGCATTGCTTTTTAGTACTATAAAAGATAAAACCCTTTTGATGTTTAAGTCTCAGGAAGTTCAAAGGTCAGACTGCTTGCCTAATTTGATCTCTTATATAAAGAGTCAAAGCAGGAAATGCCTCATCTTTTAAACCTTCCCTTGAAGTTATCATTTATTGTGAAGTTTTAACCACCATTAATTGTTTAACACACCACTGTTTAGCACCGCATTTAAGAGCTCATTCAAATGGATAACAAAAGGCATCTCGTTACCTCCAGGAAACACTTCCATTGTCTTGAGTTATCTCCCTTTCCTGCTTCACACTGGAGGCTCAGGGCAGGGCCAGGGCTGTTTCTCCCTTGCCTGGGTACTGCATACATTTTGCATTTTGGAAAGCAACAGAATGCCTACAATATTATTGCAAAACCTGTTTCTAAATTGAACCCTAGCAGATTTTTGTACGAGACAAAAACGCAAAACACACAAGCACTCAAAAAAATAAAGACATAACAAAATTAGCATAATAAGAGGAAGCCAGAAAATAAATGCTTTAGCTCAAGCGATTATACACATATAAACGTTCCAGAGGGACATGCAAAGACATAAAAACTCCATTTACAGGGACTGGGACAACCACCGGAGCTGCTGGCAGAGGAAGTGGCTCCGAGCCCTTTGCTGGAGGCTCTCGGCTCAGGCACTAGCTTCCCTCCGGGCCCAGCTGCGATGCCCAGGGAGCCTGCGGGGCTCTCTGGAGGCCTTTCGTCTCTGGCCGGGGGCGAATTTAGCGCCACCGGTTTCGGCATCGCTGTCCCACGGGGGTCAATCCCACCCCGGTGCTGGAAGTTGCTGCCTCTGGCACAGGCGTAGGTCTCCCAGCTGCCAAATTAGCAGAGCACCCAATACTCAGTTTGTGCTGGTTTCATACTGGCTTCAAGGTGGGATGGCACCTGAGCTAAATTATAACAGCCTGGCAAATACCTGATTCAGCACATGCTGCCAAATCTAAGTCAAACCATCACACTTTTGGGTTTTCCTTTTTAAAGGCAATTTGCACCAGATTTGCACTTTGAATCATGTGCCTGGGGTGCACAATCCAGTACTGGGAGCTCTTAAATTAGGTTTATTTTATTACTGAATCAAGATGCCAGGCACAAATGCCCTCCACTCAGACACAGAGATGTTTTAAGCAATAGCGAGCATCTCTCCCTCAGGTGTGTTTGTTGCATCCATCTGGTTGCCTAGAAGAGGTCAATGGCTTTTATCGCAAATTAAAAACTGAAAGTAACCTTCTCACCCCCTCACTACCCAAAACAAAACAGCGTAATCCTTCCTGCAATATTATATGGGGAGAAACGGAGTTGGAAGGGAAGAAAAAGCTGTTCCACTGAAAAAGCTTGTGCTGCTTTGCAAATTCATACTTCCCTCCCTCCTTCCCTCCTCAGGCTCTCGCACAAAGCATTTATCTTCCGTATGCTCCAGGAGCCTTCAACAGGGAAGCACCATTACGATAACGTAAACCAGGATCTGGGCCAAGCCGTGGCAGCGAGTAGCCCTAAATCTTCTAAAGCCCTTCCAAGGAAGAAACCCCAACAAACAAAAGCTCAGCCAACTCTGCATAATTACCATTTATTTAGATCTGTCCTGCTGTCCCTGTCGGGACCCTGGTGATTGCAGGCAACAGCTCCTCGTCCCTCACCATGTTTCTCCTGAGGCCAACAGGCCAGCTGGCACTCCTCCACCGTCCAGCCCGGGAGCCCAAGATCGTCCCGCTCTTCCTTGGGGAGGCCACCTTCTACACGGGCAGCGCAAAAACGGCATCTGGGGCTTGTTCAATGCTCTAATTACTAAAGTGGTGTATTTGACTGTTTAAAACACAGTGGTTTGGGTTTTTTGTTTTTTCTAAACTGTTCCTGCTATTATTTTCTAACAGAAGGTTACTTCAGGGTCTCCTTTATTATCTTCTGATAGCTCCAAAAATTCTAAGGTCCAGCACCAGACCTTAATTCCTAATAAGGAAGCTGATAATCATAAAGAGAAATGGGTCATACAACAGCTTTGTATATGATTAAGGAAATATTACTATGCCCGCAGCTTCCAGCTCTTCACTTTGGCTTTGCTTTCAGATTCCAAAGATGGCACTTTTGCTGTTTTCCTATCTCAAACACCCCTGCAGTTTACTGCTATTTGCCACTGAAAAAAACAGTAACCGAGAATATCCATGCAATGCTGTATCCAAGGATGCTTTGTTGCCTTGATAGATCCCTTCACTCAAAAGTCTCCATATGACAGGAGTAACTTTGTCCTTTCCTCCACTTCTTTCCAACCCACCAAATAAGCAGATACACAGAAGGAGTATTTATGTGAAGATGTTTTAAGAGCAGCACGCTGGCTTCCCTGCTTTAATCAAGTATTGACAGGTCTCCATACAATTTTTCTGGACCTTGTTTAGGATGACTTAGGGAACAAACACCTAAAGAAAACCACATCTGTGCAAGATCTTCAGATTCTCCTTTCCTCCTCACTTCTTCTCATTTGTCTCCCCACCCCCACCCCGCCCCGCATATCCTCACCAAGGAGTTGTAAAGGAAAACAGATACAAGAATACACCATTGTCATTAATGAATTGACTCAGTCATGCTGTTAACAGCCCCATTTAATCGTACAGTAGTATCTGCTTGGCAGCTTCTCCCACTATAATGTAATAACAATCCCCTACACTGTCCCAAATGAACTACCAGGGTTCAGTTTACCATGTCACTTCATTCTCTACAGCTACTGTCCGAAATACGATCCACTTTACTCTTATTGCACTGTAACTAAGCATATAGTCAAGATTAGACTAGTCAATATCCATCTCAGCTTTCACGACCAACCCACAGAAATAAAGAAATATTACTGCACTTAGATACTTACTAGCACTATTCTCATTACAGGCAAATCTGTCATTAATCATGAGGTGACGTGTCCAAGCTGGCTTTTTTAGCTTTTTGTAGTAGAGAAATGAAGTCACAGTACTATGCAGCTGGCCTTTCAATAATAAGACGTATCAAGCACTCTCTTCCTTTCTGACCAACGCTGTGTTACTGTTAACTACCCAACTTGAAATAACCAGTCTTCCTAGAACTAAAAATGTAAAACCCTGAAAAGTCAATCTAGACTTTCATCGTTACATAAATACAAGTCCCATATACGCTACCTGTGAACAGCTCTGGGCGAGGCCTTAAAAGGACAAAATCTGATCTGAAAAAAGAAATCGGAAGTATCCCATGATACCTTTTTTCCCCACAAACAGGAGAACCACCTGGCATCCTTAAGGGAAATTCTCCTTCTTCCCTCTTTGTTTGCTCTGCTGTCAATCAGTTGGTTGCCCTACTCTGCCTCCGGTGGTTGCGCTCTGAGGATGCTGCACGCTTGTGTATAATCTGGAAAACCCTTCTGGAAGGGAGCATCATCGACATGTAAAATATTACCGAAAGGTAACCTGAACCATACGTTTAATAACAGAAGTACTTTTCTCTGAGGACTGCAAAGCATTTTTAAAAACTCAATACTTCCATTTTGCAGACAAAGAAACTAATGTACAGCAAGATTACTCAGTTGAAACAGACACAGAGAAAATAAAAAACTCAACTCAGCTTACTATATTATAAGACATAGAAGACTTTTTTCCCTACTTTGGTGCTAAAGGAAAGTAAAAGCCATTTTCATCATCTTTACTAGATATGCATTATTTTAAAAGACTGTATCTTTTACAAGTATACAGTCTATTTCTTTACACTGCAAAGATTTATGTATTCTGCTATTTACCCTGCTAGCTTCACCAAAATCGATAAAGTTGCACTGGTGTACAAAACAGCAAGCTGAGAATCCAGCCCGCTGCTGCTATTATCAAGCCATCATGGCCGACTCTAGTCCTCATCCTACAGGGAATCCATAAGGGCAGCTGTCCCTATTGGCTTCAGCAGGAAACGGAGAATCTTCTCAAAGCAGAGGAAAGCAATCCTAAGGATAGGAGACGAGCAACAGAAACTCAGACCTGACTGTTTCTGTGTTCCTGCAGACAAGAAATACTGGAATTTTTCCGCCATTTAAAACGCAGTGAGGTCAGAGTCAATGAGAAAGGTCTGATACAATTGACCTTCAAATGAGGCAACAATACTACTTTGGAAGCAATATGGATTTTTTTTTCTTCTAACAACAGTGTTACATGGCATGCTACAAAAATAGCAAAAACTGATAAATATAGAAGACCTGTCTTCCACTGAAGAGCTCAGTGCTAGAGTCTCTATTTATGTGCACATTACCAGCAAAACCATGCACTAAATCAAATTACAGTATGATTTTCCTTTTAGCGTATGCAATTCCTCCCTGCTACCCCCACTAGTCTCACAAGGAATGATATTGTTCTGCATAGCAGAAAAGAAACTTTGACTACAAATATAGTTGTCTTGCCTTATGACAGGAAGCTGTTTGCAGCCCAAAGCATTCAAATACAGATACATGGAAAACACTATCTTCCTCCTCCCCACACTTTAAATATTTGTCTAGGCCATTCCTTACTTTTCCGTCTCAGTATTTCATAAGAAAGCAGTTAAAATCACTATTCTGATACTGTAAAAAAATCAGCCTTAGCTACTGATAAAAATTGGAATTACTACACAAGGATGGGGAAGGGGATTCGGCAACTAGAGAACTAGCATGGGAATTTGGGAAACCTGAGTGTCACCTTCTGTACTGCACAGGTTTCCTGGGCAATGCTGGCTGGCCGACTGGGGCTGTGGTTTCCCAAAGTGCAGGCCTTGTGGCAATACTGGCTTACGGAGTTTTGCATCCCTCCTTCCTCCTGCCCAACCCCCTCACTGTGGCCAGTGTAACTGTGTGTGTGAAGAAGCTGTGAATGAAACTAAAACTGAACTGACACAGGTTAAAAACAAACAAAATCCTCCAACTAAAGTAAACAAATAAAACTGTCAGGCTTGGGTGGCTGCCTGTTTTTTTTCCCCCACATTGAATCAGTTCCCCACACGGACATGTACGGTCACAGACACGTTGGCTGACTCAATAAATGCAATGAATGCACAAGGCAATAACTGCCCAGTAAATGTAAATCACTGATATCCGACATTTTATCTCCCCAAACCAGCGTGATAGTCTTCTGGTGTCAATCCTCCCACTATCTCATCCATTCCCTTTGCAGGGGCAATACAGCACTTAGCAATCAAAGAGCACCAGATAGCAGGGTAAAGGGGCTAAACAGAGACTTGAGTGCGCTGAGGGTTTTGGGTTTGGAGGGTGAGGAGGTTGTAAGAAGGCAATGGGCTAATTAAAGCCAAATCTCAGTCATAGTCCATGTAGATCGCACAATTGAGGTGGAGCGCTGCAAGGCAGCAGGAAACATCTGGTCACAAACAGCTGGTCGAGCTATGTCATTAAATGAGGACTCCACTAAAAAGCAGAGGCTTCTCCCTCTAAAGGCAAAAAAGCTTCTCTTTTCCACAGCTATGGGTTTGGCCCAAAGATGTAAAGCAAAAAGTTATCAGAAAAGCCAAAGGACTGCAGTTAAGATGTTGGTGAGAAGGTATGCAGCCAACTGATCCTGGCTGCACCTGTCATCTACACTAAGGATTTTTCCTAAAACTCTCCTCCTTTTGATGGAGGCTGGGGTTCACAGACCGGGATCACAGGCTCATGGCAGCCTAAACTGGTCTCCACAGGGAGACTCAGGTAATGCCTCATGTCCTCCACAACGGCCCCATCCATATGGTCCCACCTTCCTTACACTATCGTTGGGGTTCACCTAAAGTCATCTCCCCCACTCCAGGAAGCCAGTTCAGCTCACTAAGCAGGAACAAAGTTTGGACAGTAGGATCAGATTCGTGTCAGCGCCAAAGCGAGGAACCGTCCTTACACTCCCAAATGCTGCCATCCAACTGCAACCTGCAACATGGTTGCAGAAATAGGAGCCTTACTCCATATTCCAGGATCAATAACAAGATAACCACAGCCCGAGTCAGCTGAACAGGGTTAGGCAAGAAAGTATGAGATTTCCAATCAACCAGCGTGCCAGTGATGCTGAACCACACTATGCGCTCGTTAACATCAATCTGTGCACTACCAATCATCCAGGAGTCCACATTTGATTAGTACTAAGTATGAGTATGCAATCACATTCCCGTCAAATTAGCCACAGCACATGGTATGGTGTCTACACTGGTGTTAGGCCCTGTCGCTACAAGGGGAAGAGAGAGCCCGCTGGATCTAACCAACTACTCTGACAGACACACTCGCCACACAGTCCAGGACTACATTACTTCTTCGAGGTACACTGACAGCATCTGACCCAACAGACTGAGTCTGCACTACTTGATATACGATACACCACATCATGCACCAACAATGTGATATAGTTGATGCCTGACATCCTCCAACCGGACTTACTGCCTCATGGGACCAGGGCCTACAGCCCTAAGCATTGCCAGTGCTGACCTCCATCAGCTACACCAAAAAGAGATGTCAAGTTTCCTCAGTGCTTGCCGAGACCTTGACCAAAGGTGGCCTTATGTAGCAAGGTATATCCAGTTGTGGTTGGTTGTGTGGCTTCAGTGGAGATTAATTTCCAACCAGAGATCCTATAACTGTATTAGTGATGCCTGCTCCATATGGACTGTCAGCAGGTTGCGGTCACACGATTGCCCACCCCGAACGCCATAGATGTGTCTTTATTCAAAGAATCTCCCCTGAGTAATTCCTCCTTCTTATTTTCCTTCAGGGGAGTTCAAAGCAGCAGCAACTTCCTCTTGAACTCCTGAAAGCTTCCCAGTCAGCCGTTGTCTCTTGTTTTCTGGAGAGCACAGTTGAATTAAAAAGCTTTCTAAACATACCCTCCTCTCAGTGTGACAGCCCTGTTACTGCATCCACCATGACTTTTTGGAGCACTCGCCCTCTTGCTAAAGAGCCTGAAATTGAGAACTATGCAAGCAAGTTCATTGCTTGACACCGGATTATAAAAGCAATGAAAACCCCACTTCCTATAAGCGCTATCAAGGGAGCTCTACCATCAGCCTCACCAAAGCCAGGATCTCCCCCTACCTGCCCAAGCTCAAATAAAAACATGGAATAGCTTGAAGCAGAGGCTTTAAGCATATGGGAGCAGAGCTCTTCAGTGTATTGTACTGTCTACGTAGAATCTTGTAAGTGACTCAAGCTGCCTACCATGAGTTCAAGTCAGCTCTTTTTCAAACTTACTTCTCTCCATGGGGCCATACCCACAACGATGAAGAGTTTGAGCTGAAAGTGTCATTTACATAAAGGTTGCCTAGATACTGTGAAGATGAGTGCCACAGAAATTGTGCAAATAACAGGATTCCACTTTATGTCACATTTAAAAGAAAATGCACCCAATGCTACCACTTCATAGACAATGGGAAAGAGAACATATAAATAAAGAATCCATGTGATATTAATGGCATGACTAAAGCTAAAGGCTTGAGGTTTGGGGTTTTTTGTTGCTGTTGTTGTTGCCTGTCCCTCCCTTTACATTGATAAGGTAAAAGCCATTCAGTTCTGGTGATATAAGGAGGCTACCTTAGAAGCTGGCCCAGCTTTTAAATGTAATTCTGGTGTTGTGAATGCAAGGCAACACTGGTCTCAGAATATTCTGTAGCCATTAACTAACTGAGCACCAGTAGACCTTCCAGGTAGCTATTTCCCAACTCTACAAGTGGGAAAAACAATAGCCCAGAAAAGAAATGACAAAGACACATTCCAGACCCTTTATGAAAAACTAGGTGGAATACTATACGGCATGGGGAAGTGGTGGGGCCCACATGTCTCAGACCATTTGACTTGTAGCTAGAACTGGATTCTATAGTCTCCAAAATACATAGCACATTTAGCTCACGTGTGACATGAAACTGCACTGCAAAATGACACATTTACACATCAGCATCCAATTTGGCACCCATCCTCTGCTTCTCTGGAGGAGGGCAGGCTTCTGTTTGAATAGATCAAAGACTTCTGGCCACAGAAAATGAACCAGCTCACATCAGGCAGCAGGATACCCCCTAACACCTTATCTGCTGCTGATGATAATCAGCTGGCTAAAGACCCAGAAAAGCCACAGTGGCAGTATTAGAAATAACTAGAGCCAGCAACTTGCATATGATGCTAGTATCTCCAAATAGCTGGGAAGGGATAAGACAAGGAAAATGCATTGCAAGCAAACGATTCTCAAACGCGGTAGGTAGCAGCAGAGCAGAGCGTAAATATGCATGGGAGCAGTTTTCTGCCCAGGAAGAACATCTTGTTGTGGAAGCCCCTTCCAGCCTCAGCAGTGGGCAGGGAGCTGTTTTGTCTGTGGCTGTACTAATATGAGCCTCTTTGCAGAGGAAAATGCAGGGAGCGAAAGGGAGAAATCGCTCTCTGCCAGGGTATCATTTAGCAATTTGTTACATGCTCTCAACCCCATTGTTTCCGAGACTCACAGAAGAACAAAAGCAGCTGCTAATCAAGATTCAAAATTACAAGGCTTGCCTTGCAGAGAGAAAGCAATACCTAAGTCATATCTGCTTTCGAGAAAGCTACAATTCACCTAAAAGCTCAGAGAAGCTTTATTTTCTTTTCTGTCACTTTAATTAATTGTGCAAACAAGAATAGGGCCTAAATCACTGTATTACAAAGCATGCTTGTGTTGAGGGTGGCTTGCAGCCCCACAGCTTTTTGTTTTCACGATAAACAAGTGAAATTTTGCTTATTGCTATTTTCCACAATAACAAACACTAGGCTTACAGTATGAGTTCTCTAAAAGGATTCTTTTCATACCTTAATTTTAGAATACGCAAAGCATACTAGCATCTCTCACTTAAATATCTCATTGCTTTAAATTATCTATTTCCACCTTCTTCCCTGGGGGGAAAAAAAAAAAAAGCCAACGAACAGGTCGATACTGCATACAAGACTCTGCAATACCACAAAAGCACATAAAACTGTCGCCAGTGATATAGTACGCTGCATGACCGTTACCCAGTAGCTTCTTTTAATCCAGCAGCAGTAGCCACACAGGTCCAGGAGGCTGCAATCCTTAGAGGATTTCGCCTTCAAGGGGCGCACGGAGCTGTGAATCAGCAGTGGGGACGCTCCCAAGAGACCGAGTTCCCTGGGCACGGACACGATGCAGAAACAGTTAGCAAAATCCCACAGCACAGCTAGCGTTTGGTAGTTGGAAGCGTTTTTGCAAGATGCCAACAAGCCAAAGAGAAGCACAAATGCATACTGCTCTGCAAATAAATTGCAAACAAACAGCAAAACCTGAGGTGAAATAATCCTCTATTCGAAGCTGCTGAATAAACAGGAGTCCCAGTGACCTGACTGGATTTGGATCAGGCCAGCAGTGCTCCAAAGAGAAGATGATAGAGCAGCAGTTACAGTCTGTCAGATGAGCCACAGGGGCCCCGAAACAAGAGAGTCCCTGTATGCAGCCAAGCAATAAACTGGATATACATAGCTGTCCTGTATTCTGCCAAAGATAACCAGCATGCAAAAAGAGCTCAGACCTGACTTTAAGGACCATAGCTCAGAAGTGCTGCCCTGTATTCCCTGCCTGTATAGCCTATAGATTTTCCTTCTCTTTCTTTACTCAATCTTTGAAATAAAAGCTATAGTTTGGAAGGAAAATTTTCTAAAGGAGGGGAAAAAGTATGTTCCCCACCCCTAAAGACACAGACGTGCCTTGATGTGTATCCACTCACACTTACGTACTCCCTTATAGGAGGGGTTTAAAACACTGCAATAATTGATTCTTTACTAATTTGGAGAGGGGCTAAAAAAAAGTACAAAGGGAACCTTTATCTTGCAAATAGAACAAAACAAGGCAGAAACGAGCTCATTCTTAGGCTTATAAAACAAGCCTTTACAGATAATTATATTTTATTACTCTTCATTTTATGAGGATTGTGTTATACAAAACAAACACCAGATGCCTATTTGTTTCATGGGGGGGGGGAGTTGGGGGGGGTGAAAGGGGGAGAGAAATGAAACTCTGCAAGCACTGTTGTGAGCAGTACTGCTTTTAATTAAACACAATATATACATAAAAATTAATACTGTTTGAAACCAGCAGGTAGGAAGCAACCATATGAACTCTAGCTGCTGAAAGACCCTTTTGCCTCACGGCTCACACTGCAAGAAGAAACATTCACAAGCCTAATATTCATGGCCTAGAGCTGGTGCTCCTCGAGCAACCTTGCTTTCAGAATTCATTTTCTGAAAAATTAATGCTAAACTTTGCAGATGATTAAACTTATAGCTTAAAAAAAAAGTGAGAATTTAATGCAACCTGTTAAAAATGACACACAGACCCAAACAAGAAAACTCATTAAAAGATAAAAGAATAAATAAATGTAGAAAAAAATAAAGAGTTGAGCTTCTTAAAGATAAGGATACCTACTCAAATGAGGGACGAGGGAAAGAGAAGACAAGGCAGTGTAAAGTGATTTCTGGCTACCTGGGAACAAACCAAAGTGACTGCACTGATGTTTCAAAACGGCCCTGATTCTCCAAAACTTGACTTGCTATGCTCAGTAAGATATTCTTCCAAGTAGTCTGACAGAAGTATACAGGACCAAACCTCAAGCTTGAAACAAGGAACATATGTTTGAAACACAGAGAATACAACTGGAGGGAGACACATAAAGCATGTGCAAACACAAAAGCAAAAATTGGACACAGTTCCTCAAGGAAAATAAATATATCCAACTTTTCAGCAATAGCCAGATGTCAGTGATCCACCCCCACTGACACCCCCCTAGGAAATTTATTTCCTATTTTCAGTGGTGGTTTCCTTTTTCATTTTAATTGCATTAAGATCCAGTCATGGAGCAACAATAGACACTTCTTACTTAAGGCTGACATTAGCTCTACATTGTAAATTCAATTTTCAACATCATGCCTGGTATTGCTTTAACGTTAATGTTCTGCAAAAGAAACCGAAATTGTGTATGCAGGATCTCATTCCAGTGTAGTGTCTTTTTCTGGAAAAATTGAAAGAGAAAGAGAGAGATTTTAAAGATATGGTACAGTAGTAAATGCAAAGTAAGTAACAGTAGAATGGCTTCAATGGTTAGCTGATCACTTCCAGGTTTTCATATATTTTAATTTTTGGAATAAAGGATGGGTTGGTTCCCTCTGCTATCCTCCACCAGTGCATATTCTCAGTCTAAGCTGCTTCCTAATGAAGTTTGTTTACAAATGTTCATTAGATTCCACACTTTATTAGTCCAGTCAGTTAATTATAAGACCACAATACCACAAAATGCAATTACAGTAATCAGTGCATTGAATATTGCGAAACACAGCTACCCTGAGAATAAAGTTAAAGTAAATAAGAATTACTGTTATAATCAGTACCCCCACCAAGAGGGCAATCTGAGATCACACTGCTATCTCTACATCCTTAGATCTCTAGCTGTAAGCATACACAGCACATAAGATCTCTCTGCTAATTATTTTACTATGACCTTTGTCAGAAAGATTTTTCATTAAAAAAATGAAATAGACAACATTTTTGCTAGAAAGGACGATTAAAAGCCACCAGAAACAGCAAACAGAACGAAAGCTGAAAATCTGGCTTCACTGAAGTTCACCGATGCTCCTACGCACGCAGCCAAAAGACGCGCAGCCCCATCGCCTAATGGCGGGTCAAAACGCAATTCTTTCCATCGCGGTTAGAGCCAACAATTAAGACGAGGAGTGGGATCCCGCTGTACGAACAGACACCGAGAGTCCGCCGGGACAGATGCGGTTGCTTCACCTCCAAGCTAACGGCAAAGACAAGGCACACGCGAAGCCGGGGAGAAGGCAAGGCCGGCAGGCTCATCGGCTGGAAAAATACCAAACCGTGGCGCCGTTTACTCAGACACGTTCACAGGGTTTCAAGATCGCTGGGAATTTCTCCCGCTGCCTGGACGTGGCAGGCTGCAGCGCTGCAATGAACAGAGGCTCTCTGAAACCCTCTCCCCAAACGCAGCAACCCTGAGGCACTGCCCGGGCTGCCCCGGCTCGCCGCACCGAGCTCCTCGCCAACGCAGGCGCCCAGCGCGGCAGGTCTCTGCCCCCAGAGGCCGTTAATGCACCTCCCAGATCTTCCTGTTTGCATTCCTCAGGGTGACCCCGCTCACTGTAATCCAGAAACTGTATTTACTGGCAGATGGACCGAGCCGGCGCTTACACACAGGTCGCAGCTGTGATCTTCTCAGTCGAAAGGTGAACGAGCACCTCCCATGTATCAACAACTGTGGCTTTGCTTTAGTTATTTCTTTAACTTTATAACGTAAGTAATTTCGTAGGAAACAAAGGGAAGATTTTATTACAGTGCTGTGCAATTAAAGTTTGGGAAGGGCATGGAAAAGCAATCACATCTGTGTGCAAATTCACAAATAACTACAGGAACTCAGGGTTTATTTATGGCAGGAGGTTTGTCTACAATAAAACACAAGTGCATTGGAGAGCCTGCACCCATGAACTTTAATGTGGCATCTACCTGCCTTCATAAAGCTCTAACAACTCATACACTTTGTTATTCGCGCTTTCCCCAGCGCCACTTTATTCAGTCTCTTTTATCTTGCCACGATGGCAGCAGGAGAAAGAGAGAGAGAGAGAAAGAGGGGATTTGGGGCTGAAGAAGCCAACTTGACAGAGGAATCTGGAAAAATCTGTCATGCTTTAAGTTGGAGATGAAAGTACCCTAAATAAAGGACGTCTAGTGCGTTTATTAAAATGGTGGCATGATTCTCATAAGGAAAACACATCTTTGACACCCCCTCAAAATCGCTCTCATAAAAGAGCCACCTAGCCATCTAGGGCTGCTAAGTTTAGCAGTGAGGTTACCTTTTATTCAATACACATAGGAGCTATTTGAGACACGCGTCCAATTCAAAACTAAAACAAAGCACATATTAAAGTCTCTTTCAAATGAATCCCAATGCCAAAGCCAGCCTTCACGTCTGAAAGCATGCCAAGCAGTAAAGAGGAAGGTAACACAACCTTGAATTAAGATCTGGAGAACTCATTTTCAAAACACAAGCTAGGGGGGCTAGGGGAGGGTGTCACACACAAAAATAAGGGGGGGAAAAATGCATGACTGCCTGAAATAGTTCCCCATCTTCAAAAACATGTCACCTTAAAATTCATACCTATATCATTCACCTTGCTGCTGTCAGAGTTTTATTACCCTTCCTTTTGAGGATTTCCCTGGCACTTAATATGCAGAAGCCATACACAGGAATAGATCCTGCTGCCATAGATAATGCAGTTCTAAGGGAAACCCATCAATTGTTAATGGCCATGCAAATTGTTGAAACTAGGGAGTTATTCACAGTTATCTCACTGTGATTTGGTAAGTGTCCATGCCTGATGTGATCACTCACTTGATATATTATTCCATTACAATTCCAGTGTTAGCCTTACCTTTCGCTTTTAGGGAAAAAGGCATGAGAGAAAGCAGGAAGGGGAAGGGATGTTACTCGTTTTAAATTATTTTAAACAGTCATACATACCTTTTTGTATGAAGGTTTTACAGTGTGATAAATCTCTCCCCGAGACTACAGTCATGCCTTACTGAAATGTTTAAATCCCTCTGATCAGAAACTGAAGAAGTTTAGTGTGCAGTTTCAGAGCCTGATCTTGCAAAGCACCTTCTAAACTTTCAGCCATACAGAGTTCCCCCATCCTTTGTGGCACTGGGTCCTCAGACTGCAGTTTGCACAATTACACACTTTCTGACCAGTGTTTTGTAGCGCTTATGCGAAAATATTCTGACCTTTAATAATCTATAGACATTTCCTCATTCATATGAGGAAATGCAATTCATAATGCATTCACCCTCTTGCAGCACCAACTTACTGATTATTAATTTTCAGCTTTATTGCAGCTCCAACAGATCAGATGCTTTTATTTTGCTTCCTATCTGAGATTTATTATTTTTACTGAAGCGTAGGGTTTTTTTTGATTTTGTTTGTTTCTTTTTAAACAGCCCTTAAGGGGGGAAATGTTACTCTTCTTTATAAAGTAATTCCAAAAGCACAGTACACAAAATAAATCCCATAATTATATTTCCCACTAGGATTAGATAAATTATATTTAATTAAAAAAAAAATTGCAAGCACCCAGCACAATTGTTGGTGGCAAATCAAGTAGATAAAACATTTATGTGTTTGTCTTCCTGACGTAGCTGATTGAGTCTATCAGCAGAGACGCTCACAGAGGCCTTCACAGATGTAAAGTCAGACACTATAAACCAAGATTTGTCTTTCACTTCAGATAAAAACTGATTTTTAGAAGCAGCCTCTGTTTTGTTTTGTTTTGTTTTTTAAAGACAACAGCAAGCACAATCTTGACGGGCTTTCTAGCTGTTAAACACTGAACTGCCTGATTGCACCAGTAAATCCCGTATTGTGATAAAACGACTACAATTATTTGCAGGCCAAAAAAAAAAAAAAAAGATTATAGAACTCAAGATCTTTCAGGAGAAAGAAAAAATCCACATCTATAACTAAATTTACTGTGGGGCTGCATGAACGAGATGCACCCAAACTCACCACACAACATGCAGGCAGTGTCACTCGGTCCCCGACACGCCAAGCTTGCCGCTGAGCACCAGTGTTAGGTGTCTCCGTGCTCTGCTCGCTCCCTCGCAGTCAGAAACGGGTAACTTTGACCTCTGCTGGCTTATTTCAATACCCTAAGAATGGACCAAACTAACTGAGGGAAGCACACAAACTGATTTCCAATGTTCAAATGCAGGAACCTGTGGCAAAGATTTATTTCCCTGACCGAGGAGGCTTCCAGCAACCTTGCAGACTGCAGATCAAAGCTAACGGGACATCATCATCAACACTTCCCCCCCGCCCTCCCCCTATCCCCCCCTTCCGCAAAATCCTCCATATGGCTCTGGGTCTTTTACCAAACAAGTCTGAGGCCCTCACTCTTGACCTCCTGGCCTCAACCATCATCTCACTCCTACTGTAACAGGCTTCAATCGTTTGCTACTCCTCGCCCAAAGCTCCCTTCACCCACTTCTCCTGGTTTCATGCCTCCGCTCATGTCCTCCTCCTCTTCGCCATCACTGAGGCCATGGCCTTCCTCACAAGGACCCCCAGCTCTGCTCTTCTGCGCTCGCCCCTTACCCACACCACCGTTAAGCAGCTCATGCTCTGACTGTGGGGGTCAAAGTATATTGCGTTTGTGGGGAAACAACTAATACCATGCTCTTTTTACAGCCTGAGGTACCGTATTGTTAACAGGACGAGGCCCTCCACATATACTTTCAAAATGCTATGGTATACACTTTCCATTTAGGAATCATTGCCAATATTGCTACGCTTAGTCCTTCGGCGTTGTGCTTTTAATTTCGTTTCGGAGCAGAAGAATGATTGATCTTATCGATTTCTGTCAACATTCTGACACAGTCGCATCGACCCGCAGTAATTTCGTAGGAGGAGTTTAGAGAGGAACTGAAGACGGCATTTTCTGTAACATGCCACGCCGCTGGAAGAAAAAACGTTATTAGAGATGCTGGCGCGGACATTGACAGGACTGAGTTAGGACTCAAACTGACAAAAGTGAGCAAGAGACGTTTCACATGACCATGTTTACTGCAAATCCACTGCAAAAAACCCAACTGTATAATTATAATCTGTTACAATTATGCAAAAAGTAACATTTCAGAAAGGCCTTCTCATTTCCCGTTCTTAGCATTGAATACTTTTGTTTTGCAGCCAATCAACTAAATTAGCCCTAATTCTGTTTCATCCACAAACACAAAGAGTATATTAGAGAAAAAAAGTGAACAAACAGGAAATTCACTTAGGAAGCTGGAAATTATTTCGCTTTCATGTATTTCTGGATTAGAAGCCATCATGGGGAAAAAAAGTCAACTTAAGTAAGGACAGCTTTACTGTATTTACTAACTACACTGCAAGATCCCTTGGAATACTGATCAGAAATGGCAATGCTACAAGAGCTGGAAAAGTGGTGACATTTGGTAAAGTCTGAGTGAAGCAGGGAGAACTAAAAGGCACGGATGCTAAAAAATGGCCAAGTACTCTGACCTACATCAACTGACAAATGAAGCACCGAGGAAAGTTTTTGTGTCCCCTCGCCCCCAAAAACAGCTACTTTATGCTGCTTCTGATGACTATCACATCACCTCTTATTGGAAAGCCAAATTTAGACCTATACTCACCACTGCTTCCCAAGTAGGGGACACAATAAACACTCATGAAAAATATTTTAGTTTTATGAAGTGCTTTCCCTATAATACTCTAAAGCACTAAAGTAACCCCCCAAAATGCTTACGGAAAGCAAAGCATTGTTCCCCATTTTAAAACTGACGCACAAGGAAATGTAATGATGTACCTGGAGAAGGAGAGGTCAGAGGCAAGCCTGGTCTTCTGACTGCAGCCCCGTGACCTGCACGCACCATGGCAGGAGAAGGCTGGGAGCTTCCCCGACAGCCCTACCAGCACCATAGCTAACAAAGGACTGCAGCAGTGCTGAAAGTCTGTTCTTCTCAAAAATGAAACGGGAGCCTGATTCACCCAACATAAATACCACCACTGTACCCCCTTTTGGGAACCTGCCTGCTTAACTCCCTAACTCTGCCCCTTCCAAAGAGGCAGCGTTACACCACTCAAAAAACTTAAGTTAAATCAAAGCAAGATGCAGAGGGAGAGATGAACAGGGAAAATGCAATACATTTGAAGAAAACGGCATCTTCTTTCCTCTGTTCTTGCGGAAACCTCACCCTTTGAACTGGCTTATAATTATGTTTTCTCATTCAACAAAACTACAATACTTTTAAAAAGTGACAGCACATTTGGAAAGTCATCTAACTGAAAACATTCACCCTGGTTCTTTCCCAGAAAAGCAGTTAGGCACAAAACATTGCTGAGTTAGAGCCTTTATTTTTTAAAGCATTACTTCTCTTTTCTCATGTGAAACAAATCTTATCTCTTTTGTTCCCATTTCCAATTCATTCCTTAAAACTAGTTTCTTTTGTGACTCTGTACTATGCTGATGTCTCATCTGTCTACTTCAAAAACATCTCCCGGGTCATGCAAAGTCTGCATTACCATACCAGAACAGCGATCGCTACTGTGAACACACTGTTCCGTTTCTTCTAATGCCTGCCTGGGTGTCAACTGTTAAAAAACAGTAATTTGCAGAAGAAAGAAGAAAAAATAATGACTGCCAGTATCCTCTGGCCTGGGTCTTTAATCCTCTGTCTGCAACTTCCTACCTGTCAGGGCCAGCAGCGACACGTGCTGCAGACTCCTGCGAGCACTGCTGCTTGCCCAGGACACCGGCTCAGTGGCCAGGCAGCTGGCAGAGATGTGGGCATGAATTATATCTTCCCTTCCCTCCACATTGCATAGCATTGACGCTCCCTCCCTTTTACTGAGCTTAGCACCTAAATTAAGGTCAAGACTGGCAGACAGTGACTATATACGTCCTGTTTCCTCAGGAAATTTGGATTAAGAAAGAGCAACAAAAAATAACCATAAATAAAAGCTCAGTGTAGGCAGACAAACAGGAAAATGTGAGGAACAAATAAAATCTGCAGTTCAGCGTAAGCTATAAGGAGACCGTGCTTTAAAAACAAAATCTAAAATACTCCATAACGTGGAAAGCTGCAGAACCTTGACTATAACCTAAAGTTATACTCAGGCATTCCTGTATGCTGAACTAATCTCCGTATGACATGAGACAGGAGTATGTATCTTGCATCATCACCTAGATATAGCCAAGTCCTTGAGAAGAGAAATTAGTCCCTCCAGAGCACATTATTCAATTTCATTTTTAAGCAAAACAGTTATCTAGTTACCTACCGATTACTTTTTTCTGGTTAGCAAAACAGGTTATTTATCAAAGACTGCAGAACTCTGGATTTTCTGAGAGAGACCTTGCAGAGAGAAAGAGAAAACAATCACGGATAATACTCCAGAAATCATCAGATTACTGCCTAGTCTCTTGACTCACATCTGTTGAGTAAATAAGTATTTTGTGCCTACCAGTTTCATTTACTTCCCTCTGTCGCAGACTTTTGGCATTTTATTTTCCAGTAGACTATTCTGGGGTCGTACATGCGGGAAAAGGATGAAACTCCTCTCTCTTAGCTGAGAGTCAAATCAGTACTCTGTTCAGGCTAATCTTTGGCTGAAACTTTTCTCATCGAAACCAGTTCAGCCTGGAAGATGCACTTCAGAGGACACACTGGGGGCAAGTTCAGCAGAAGAAACCCCAGCTGAGGAGCTGTTTCCAGCCATCATCTCCTGGCAGGAACAGAGGAGGCTAAAGGCCTCTTTGGGACTCTCCTCTCCCAGTAAGTCTGCACTGATGTACACATGCAAAGAAACAGTGATGTGCCTGGGAATAAACTGATTCAATGGGGATCCAAAGGCAGTTGCAGGGTGCTGCAGGCAGCACCAGTATACAGTCCCCAGGGGCCTAATAAAACATTCAGCCTTCCCCCTCCCAGTAGGAGCAGTTTAACCAAGTTTAGGCCAGGCTGGTGCAAGAAGTCCCTGGCGAAGCTGGCAGAGATTGGGGTTTGCCCGTGAAATGCCTGGCACAAGGGAGACCGGGAAGAAGGCAGGGCAGCGACGGGGGCTCTCCGCCGGCTGCGGCACCTCGCTGCCGCAGACCTCGCTGCTGGTGCATGTCAGGTTTAATCTCACCTGAAGAGATAACTGGAAACCTTTGGTTCAGTTCTGCTTTGGGGTCAACAAAAACCTCAAACTACTAGTTTCAGTTGCATTTCTGCTTAAAAGGAAAGCGATGGCTCAAATCATTCATTTTTGAGTTCCGTTCTCTTGCCAAACATTTTTTCAGTGATAATTATTTATCAGTAAATTATCCTAGAACAATTTTCTCAGGCATGGAAAACAAGAGCGGTGTCCCTCTGGCTGTGAGAGTAGTTTTCACCTACATTGCTGCATACAGAAAGAGCCTACGCTGGACCAGACCAGCCGGTCATCCAATGTAATGCTTGATCACCACAGAGTCTAGTATTAGATGCTTCGCAGAAAAGCCTGGAGCGAGCAATTATAATAATAACTTGCCCCACAAGAAAACTTAGTTATTTGAGGTTAGGAGGGAGCTTGGTTTAAGGCCGGCGGGCAGGGCGTGTTATCTGCCTGGGCACGACCCTACGCAACCAGCCACACACGCCGCTGCTCTCCGAGGAGCTCTCCCACTTCTGCGAGCTCCTGCGTGGGGAAGCTCGCGGGCGCAAAGGCCCCTTGCTGTGCCGACTCCACCACAAACTTCAAGGAATTTCGTGCACAGGGGTAGCAGGGAGTTACTATCGCTGTTGTTATGTTGCCGCCGTCTGAGACTACAAGCACGCTAGGTAACGGGCACGCGCACGCCACCCTCCACAAGAACTTACATTTTTCACGTGTCTTGCTTATTTAGATGGTAACTATTGCTTCTTGTTCTGCTTAGTTTAAAAGCAACAGAGAAAGGGCTGTTCAGTAAAGAAGTGAGGATTATAGGTAACGCTGAGTTAAGAAAAGAAGGGGAAATACTGAAGGCAGCAAGATGAAAGAGGATGAGGAAGAAAGGGACAGAGATGAAGAGCCATTCAGCCACCAGCAACAAGGACGCGGGCTCCAATGGCGAGGCCGAGGGCTTCGCTGCTGCCCAGAGCTCGGGCAAGGCCATGGGGGCTCCTGTCACCTCTGCTCCTAGCTCCTGCCAGAGGACCATCCGGGGGGGACACACAGCTCCCAGACACCTATACTTTGCTGCCAATCGGTGGGGGGAGGCCTTGGGCCCCATCCCCTCCAGGAAGCTATCTGCCTTAAATCCGCACTGACAGGCATATAAGGACACTCTGCAAGACATACAGAAAGCAGGAGGAGGAACCTGTTAGAACAAATTTCAAATTTCTCAGAGGCATGTTAAAGCAGGGGTGCTTTGTTATTTACCTGTTTATTGCATTTTTGAATAAATGCATTGTAAAACAGGCAAATTTCCAATTGCTTGAAAATTGATATGAAAATAAAAAAGTAGTCTGATGGGGATAGGTCTTTGCAGGAGCCAAGACACTTTGGGAAAATGCCCAAGCTCACTCAGTAGTTCTTGAGTTTCATCCAGATTGCAGAAGAGGCCCACTGATATATAAAATCCATAGGCCGATTCCAGTCTCAGCTCAGCTCACCGAATTCGGGAACAGATCTGTCTCTCACAACAGCCACTATCAACTTGGATGCTTCTCAGTCCCCTTCTAAATAAGAGCTGAATTGTAAAAGCTTTTCAACAGTTCTGAAAATAAGTCAGTAGGTGATTAAGGGTGGCAGTTACATTTGAATACAATACACTGAAATTCAATACGCTGAAAATACAAGAATTTTGCCTTTGTTCAAAACATGCACATACAGGCACACACAATGTTTAGATTATCGTTACAAGTTGAACAGGCATGCCTAAGCCTTACTGCATGTTTTCGTGCCTCTCTTGTGAGTGGTAAAGTCAGCCCTAGTGTCTAGTCCTACTGATTTTTTTAAACTGTATTTTATTCCTAGTGAGGAAGAAACGAAACTAGAAATTACTTTCCTTTCTTTTCTGTGCTCATTGCACAGAAAAGGAATGCAACGTTGTAATATAGCAAGATGTATAAAAGATATTTGCATCAAAACTGACATCTTTCTAGGAAAACGACAGCAATGTCTGCAGTGCATCCCCAATCTCTGAACAACTCTGCCCTTAGAAAATGGAGAGAGTAGCAGTGATCATATCCAAAAATGTAAGGCCTCGTCAAAGGCTTATTCAAGTTAATTGGAGGCTTTTTGTTAATATCTGTGCAGGAAAGCTAAAATTAATGGTAGAAGGTGAATACATGGGGAAAAACAAATAATGAGTGGGGTTGAAGAGGGTAGGAAGGCTGAGGGGGGAGTCAGCCAAGAAAAAATTTTTTTTTTTTTTTTGAGAAATCTGATCTTTCTCTTTAGGTACATATGTTTATGGTGGAGGGTAAAGCTAGCGTAGCTTGGTGTCCTTTATAGTCTTACCATGTTTTTCAACTGGTCACTGCTCAAACAGACTGTATGGTCAAGACCTAACAGAGAAATGCAGGCAAAATACAGAAGACACTGTGACATAGGGGCAAGCGAGAGAACGCTAAAGGCTTTTGGTTTAGGATGAATCTACCTAAAAAGCTATATAACCATCTACTTGGGTGTTATTAGTACTTGCAGAGAGAATAAAGACCAACAGGCCAGATTCTAAGGCGACATCAGATTAATGTGCTCATACGTTTGAGACATCTCTGTGGGGGACAGGGTGACATTCAATGGGGTTGCATATACAGTTTTAAATGTGAATATGTGCAGCTGAATGCACACTTTTGTGGATATTTTTATTAATTCCTGGTATACCATGGGTTTATCTGGTGTGCAAACTACTGGTAGGACTTGTGTCAACCACAGCTGAGTCTCCTGCCTATAAAAAGGCTGTCCTGAGCAAAGGTTACAGTGCTGTGCAATAAGCACAGAAAAGAAAGGAAAGTAATTTCTAGTTTCGTTTCTTCCTCACTAGGAATAAATTTCTTTCCTCAATTTCTTTCATATCCACAGTCATTTATACTACCTTCCGAAAGGTAATTATTTGGAACCAGTTAAGCCTGTATATGAATTCTGCCTTTCTTTAAAACACAGGGTACATATGTATATATTTAGACTGCCATTAAATATTTAAGAGGATGTCTTCAAACTTCAGCAGCACTGTTTATTCACTTAACCCTTTATGAAACAGAAAGCTTGAAATTAAATTCTACTGCACAGGAATTCAGAAAATCCATCTGCCCTAGTGCTAGATCGTAAACGCCAACTTTGACAGAGACAAGGGCGCAGCAAAGAAACTAGAGGCTTTCTTTGTTTTCCTTTAAATCCTGTTTGCTAGTAGTCTAATCATGGTAATGCAATTCATTTTACTCTGCATCAGCTTTATCTGTCGAGATGCAAAACTGGGATGCAAATTAATTAGCTGTAACATGCAGATGGATCTTTCAAAGCCAAATATGCTCCCTCCTTCCCCCAGCCTGTCCCCAGACACCCTACACATTTTCCACAGGTAAAGACGTCATCTTTCTTATTTTTTTCAACTTCCTAGAGAGGAAACAATGTATCCTGCAGAAACGCAGATCTTGTTCCAACTGCACACCGAGTGTTTCACTGTAGACAAAACTCCACCACAAATGACTTACGTTGTACGCTGACGCTAAACGTAACAGGACGTAGTGGTACTCTGTTGACATGAAACTAGCGTGCTTGAAATCTGATCATCTAATTTATCTGGCTTGGCCAGGTCTATAGCCAATTGCTCATATTTCATCCTGGCGATGATCAATATCTTGGGGCCAGCTCTCTCTCAGGGCATCTATGCTCCTGTCCTTCTATGAAAGAAAGCAGTTTAAATGTCACAGCAAAGGAATAAAAAATTGGCACACAGTGCAATGCATGACTTCTCCAACTCTCTATGGCTATGCAAATATACATATCTTGGAGAATGCATTTTTCTTCCTTTTGATTAAAGCCACAAGGACACATTGTTAAATCCAAGTCGAAAAATCCCCGCCAAAGAAGCTCTACTTGCAGTTTCCAAGACCCAGTAAGCGATTTTCAAGTCAGCACAGGCCCAGCTTTACTTAGAGGCATGTCTTTTCCAAGTACTACAGCCTTGTTCATCATCGCATTCTGTTTTAGGCTGAATGACTCAAGGAGCCTCTCTCTCCGTCTCTCTCACACACAACTTTCATGCACAGGTTACATATTTACACGTAAGAATTTCTGCTGGCCGACTACAGGGACACTACCCTCAGGATGTTGACCTTGTCAGATTTTATAAACTAGGCAGAGCGTCAGGCGTGGTCAGTATTTGAATGGGAGAAGCACAAAATTCAGGACACTACAGGAAGTGGTATTGGAAATATCAGTAGATGGCATACTTTGCTGTAAATCAGCACTGAATCGCTAGCATCAAGGGGTGGCAGCAGGCTCCGGCAGGTGCACTCTTTCACATAAGACACAAGGTTAAAGTTCTTTTTCCTATTTGCAGTTGTTCGCCGGTGTGAGCTTGTTCATCTCAGAAGCCTGACCACAAGTTCAGCCTAACAACTGCACTCAGCCTGCCTCAATTCTTCATGTAATCTTATTTTCTTGCAATTATCTTGTGTTTTTTTTTTTTAAACTTCCTGTCTTAAACAGCAATGTTGTGATGGAATATTAAAGTCATCATACACCACCCCAGATATGCTTGTATTTCAGTGGCAAGTGTATTTTTAATATGAATACCATACATACTAGTTGCTTTAATGTTTCCATATCCGCTGATACATAGTTAGGTATACTCCTAACTACAAAAAAGGCAACAATTTTTTTTTTTTTTAAGGTGGGGAAGAGTTTATGCTGAGAAGCAGATCTTACTAGGCCAAATGGCATAGTTGGAAAAAAAAAAAAAACGAACAAGGCCTTACTCATGTCAAACAACTGGCTGGTATGTTTGCTTTTATCATAACCTTACAATACACATTCTGTAGAACCTAGCAAACGATCTACACTTTCCACATCTTTAAACTAGCTCAAATTACCTAAATCTATGCCAAACAAAAATATAACCTGAACAGCCAAAGTCATTAGGTTTTCCTTCTTTTCTTCAACAAAACAGGTCCCTTTAAATACTGTGCTAAGGGAATCCCAGGTAAAAGGGACTCCCAGATCAGAAACAACATCATTTTAGCTACGCACTTAGGATTAATATACTATTTTTTCCCATGTATGCATCATTTTGTCACTCAGTCATCAGTTTTCTGAACGTGAACGGTATTAAAAGTTTATCAAGTATTTGCACTGCTGTCTTCTCCCCTCTTAATGTGGCTTTAAAATAATCGGAAGGTGAATAAAGTTCATTCAAGAACACACATAGTCTTCCCCATGTTTTGGTGTTACCGCAGCAATCTTTCTCAAATCTCTGTGGCAAATTTTAGCGGAGAAAAATTCTGGTAAAGTGGAAATTCTGATCAGCATTAACGCCACTGTAGTTTTTTCACTACTCTTCTCCAGGAGTATTTTTCCACCCACGTAGTATTCTACCATGCGCCGCAAACCCCTTCAGCCTTTGGCAGCTCTCGATGCAGCTCCCCTGTACACTACCTCAGCAGTATAAAGCTAGTTTGTTTCAATTTAGTTTCTAACTTCTCCAACATAGGCAACATTCTCATGCAGAAAACTTCCTATGTATCTACTCCGCAGCAACACAGTGGTCGTCAGCATTTAAATGAACTAATCAGCTCCAAACAGCCTAATCAGCATCACAGTTCTAGAGGTAATTCCCAGGAAGTGATTTTCCCAGTGGCTTCATGTACAAACCTGAAAAACCTACTGGGACACAAGGATAACACCGCAGCAACCTGTAATCTGGCTAAAGTTTATATACAGTCACATTAAAAAAAAAAAAAGGCAGGAAAAAAAAAAAGCAGCCGGGCACTAGCAGAACACACAGTGTGTTGCTACCACTGGAGTATTCTCGGACACGCAAAAATTTCAAACTCAAGCACAGAAAACAACACAGTCAGCATTTCTTTTTGCTCCTTCCTCTTCTGATGTTGTACCAAATTTGAACCCAGAGGAGAAAGACTGTGAGGCAAGTCACCGTCCCCGCCACCCAGACGTGCAGATTGAGCCCGGACTCCGGGCAGCGCTTTTGGGGAGAGATGAGCCGTTACCCTCAGGAACTAAACCACCGCACAGGCGGGCTCACGCACACATTGTACAAGTCCTCAGCTCTCCTCAAACTTTGGCTTAGGCGGAGAACTTCAAGGCTGGGAAGGAAGAGGGCATTTCCCCCGAAGAGGCAGAGCACGGGATGAGCGGCGGTGCCGGCTGCCAGAGCAGCCTCCAGCAGCAGCATCTCTGCTGCCGGCTGAGTTGGTGCAGCCGATGGGCTGCGAGCACGGATGCTCTACAGGTCCTCGGTCCCTAGGCAGCCTAAGCCAAAACCCCGGGAGTCCGGACTGCCTTTTCCCACCTCCCTCCTTGCTCCCTCGATGCGCAGCAACCCACCAAGAGTTTGCCAGCAATCTCACAGCAAACAAAGGAAAGAAAAGAAAAGAAAGAGCAAAAATCATGACTTTCCTTTGGCCTGAAAGCCCCTACCAGCCTTTAAAGGCACAAGAGCCTGACAGCTGCAGAGACCATCCCGAGTCGGAAAGGCTGGTATCCCCCCAAACGGACCCGCGCAGCGGAGAGGTGCCGCTCACTTACTTCTCGTATTCGGTGTTGTCTCTATCACAACGCGAATCCTTGTGCTTTTGCCAGTCCTTGCCATGCTTGCAGGTGGTCAAGAGGACAACATCCTCTCCGTTATGGACGTGATATAAGGCATTCCTGGTGTCTGACCCTATCCCTGTCAGGTACCTTTTCCCCTTGAATACCAACATGTACTTCCTGAGAGGAGGGATGGTGTTGAACCTTAAAAATCCCTTCTCCCCTCCTGTCCTAGGATGATCCTTAGAAAAGAGCGGAATAGAAACATCAAAATTAGGTCTGAAGTTTTCAGTACTGATGCTGGCTTTGGCCAGCATGGCCTGGCCAATGTCGAACCCCACATCCTCAGTATAATCGGGCCAGGTGCCGGAATATAAATTAAAAATCAAGTGATTTCTACCGTTGTTCCACAAGTGGAGGCTCTGCACCTTGGAGCGGAGGTTGTGCACGTACTGCGGGGAGAGCTGGTCCCGGTCTAGCGTGTCGAGGCTGAGCACGAAGAGACACGCCTGGCCGGGGTCCGAGGTGTAGAAGCGGGAGCCCTCGATGGCCGCCAGGACGTTCTGGTAACTTTCCGCGATCTTCTCGCCTTTCTGCTGCGGGTAGACGTAGACCTTGAAGCCGTTTTTCTGGCAAAGGGCGAAGTCGAAGCAGGACTCCATGCGGCAGCGGCGGCCGCGGTAGAGCCCGGCGCTGGCGTCCCGCCGCTGCCGGGGCGAGACGCGCCCCCCGCCGCCGCCGCCGCCGCCCGCCCCCTCGGGGCCCGGCGGCTCGGCCGGCGCGAAGGGCCGCAGGGCGTCGGGGAAGCGGGGCCAGGGCCGCTCGGCGCTGGGGCCATGCCGGCTACCGGGCGGCTGGCCGCGGCGCGGGCTGCGGGCGGCCCTCCACTGCAAGCCCCCGAGGTAGAAGAGCAGGGCGAGACACGTGCCGGCGGAGAGCAGCGTGAAGTAGCGTTTTTTGGCCTGCATGTGTCCTGCGGGGCTCAGGGGGGCTGCGGAGGAACGCGGGGATCGCCCCAGCTCGCCGGGCAGCGCGCTCAGCGCCAGTCCGCCATCTTCCCGCCGGCAAACACTTCAAACTGGCTGCTCCCGCCGCCGCCGCCGCCGCCGCGCTGCTCCTTTCGCAGAGCCGCGGGCCGGGGCCGCGCATGTGGGCGACGGCGTTAACTTTCCCCCCGGCCGTCTCTCATCCGCGGCGGGCCGGCGGCGGGCCGGCGGCGGCGGCGGCGGGCCGGCGGGGCGCCCCGCATGCACACGGGGGCCGGCCCCCCGCGCGGGGCGGGCGCCGGGGCAGCCCCGCTCCCGCCTTCCCGCCGCTGCTGGCGCCGCTCTCCTCCGCCACGCTCCCTCCGAGCGCGGCCGGCCAGGGGCGCCGCGGCGGCAGCCGGTGCGCAGAGCGGTGCGGTGCGGGCGGGCGCTCACAGCCTCCGGCCGCCGCGCCGTAGCCTCACGAAGCCCTGCATCGCCCGGCGCCCCCCGCCGCCGCCGCCCGCTGAATGGCCCCCGCGGTGGAGCGGCGGCCGCGAGGATCCTCCTCCTCCTCCTCCTCTGTCCGTCCCTCCTTCCTCCTCCTCCTCCTCCTCCCCCGCGGCCCCGGCACCAGCGGGCGGCGAGACGCAGGAGCCCGCGCCGCTGCCCGCCCTGCCCTGCCCTGCCCGCCCGACCGCCCGCGGGCTGCGACCCCCGCCTCACCCGGCCCCCCGCGCACCGCCCCTTCCCCGGCACCGCCGCGCTGACCTCATCCAGCCACGCAGCCCCGTGCCCCCATTGGCTGGGCGTCACGTCCGGGGGGGCGGGGCTTCCGCTGCACCCATTCATAACCCGACGGGCGGGGTGGGCAGCGCCTCTGAGGGGGTTCAGTCGGGCCCGTTACGGACGCGGCTGGGCCGGCCCGGGCGGAACCGGAGGGAACCGGCTGCGGGGAGGCCGCGCGTCTCGGGGCCGAGCCGTGGCGGCCGGGGACCCGCCTTGGGGCGCGGGGGGAGGCCCGGCCCGGGTTCGGCTCCGGCTCTCGGCCCGGCCCTCCGCCGGCGGTGCGCGGCGCCGCTGGTGCCCTCTGCCGAGCGCGGCCCGCAGCGCCGGGGCCGCCCGGGGCGCGGGGGGGCCGGGGAGAGGGAATAGAGCGAATGAAGGACTCAAAAAAACGAGAGGGAGCAGAGAGGAGTTAAAATAATAATGATGATCTGCTGGACACTTGAGAGCAAGCACCCCTCGTGGCCTTGCCCACGGGCGGTTCTGTGGCACCCTTGGGTGCCTGGCAGTGAGGTCTGCCCCGAAACCATGCCAAGCTGCAGCTCCTGCCACTGCGGTTCCTGTTTTGCGGGTGGCAAAGCCTGAATAGCGAGGGAAGGTCAACACTTCGGCTCAGTTCAGCAGCCTGCCTTGATGCTCCCTTCAAGTCCCAAAGCACCAAGCGCTGTGCTCCAACAGTGCTGTTTTGCCGTCGGCATCCCTGGGGAGCAGGCCCTACGTGCCACAGGGGTGGATGCTCTGAATTAGCAGCGCTTCTAAAGGTTCATGAAGTGACTAGACCGTACGGAGCTGCCTAAGCACTTAAACATCCCTCCAGTTACATATTTGTGTTTAAACTTACCCACTTTTTGGCCTTTAATTCCATAACCAGCAGCCTGATTTACTGGAGGGAGCAGTGTCCTTTCACACAGGCTGTGCATTGGCTTGCAGGGCCAGGTGACACGAGGTTGCAGGGGTGCTGCTGGAAGCCCTGACTTGCTCTATCAGGCCTTGTATGCACACAGCAGCCCTGAAAGGGGTGGTTGCACCACAGACAGGTGTACTAGTTTCGATCTTGCTAGCTCAGCAAATAATGACAGTGAAATTCCATGGGGCAGGCTTCAAGCTGGTTGCACCAGACCCTAGATGTCGAGAAACTATCCTGCGCTGAGACCTGTGCCGATATGCTTTCACTGCGACTGATACCCAATGTTAAAGCTGTAATGAAGAGGCCTTCCCCAGGCTGCAATCCCTCCCCTCACCCTACTGCCATGTCAGAGCAGAGGTGTATTAAACCAATTGAGGGTCAAAACCTCTCAATTCTTGAACAAAGCTTGCCCTAGACCATCCCTATGCTCTTCTATGCCCGTCCCACAAGTGACCCAGGGCTCCTGTTGTATCTTCTCCTGTCTTCCCTCCACTCCAGTGGAGATGAGGAGGAGAAATTTAAAGATGATATGTATAAAGACAGTGCGCCTCCTCAACAAAATAAGTGAGAGCCTACCTTTGAAGGATACATCACTGGCGGTAAACAATGTTTGATCTTGTAGTTGGAGCCAAGAGCAGACTGTGCCCTTCCAAAATAATTTGATTATAGGGAGGACTGTTGAAGGAAGGAGACCAGGGATTGAGGCAGAAGAAAAGTAGGAACCTGAGTAGGAATAATAAAAAGTCAGGTTGCTAGGGGAAAGTGGTATTTATGGCCAGCATAGATTTGGGTCCAGGGGGCAGAAATTTTGGCTGAGGACCTGATAGCAGAGAAGCGAGATTAAATATTAATGTGTTAATTAACCCTGTAATCCTTTCCTGAAACATTTGTCACAGCCCACACACCAAAACTGGGATGCTATTCAAGAAAAAAATCAGCTTCTTGAAAGGTGAAACAAGGCTGCTCACAGAGGCACCTTCTGTCAAGAGCAGAAAGACGGAATCCCATTACTATCTGCAAATTAAGGCTCTCGGGACCCATTTAAAACAGAAAAGGAAGCCTGTGAATTCTGCTGCCTGTGCCAAGGACAGTAGCTATTGCAGGCAGGTTTTGAGGATCAGGTCCTCGTGAGCTTGTGGCACAAAAACTTCTCACCGCTACAGAGCGCTGTAGAAAGGAAGTGAAAGCAGTTGGGCTCCAAGGAGGGCTGTACTGCACTTGAGGTGCTGAAGCCAGTACCAGCTTTGCAGCAGCAGTAAATATTCACACTTTAAAAACGCTTCGGATCCAGACAAGGGCACTTATGACATCACCCTAAAACTCAGGGAAATAAACCTGTACAAATCACTCCTACGGTGCTTTATCCATAGCATTCTTGGCTTACGGTACAATTGTTCCAAATGGATCTGGATCATGTTGTACTGGGCAAGACAGAACCCCCCTCCCCCCCCCCCCCCCCAGTCTCCAACCCCCGCCCCAGCAAAGGGGGAAAGGGGCTATAAAGCTTTGGTGATCACTTGCCTTTTTGAAGAATGCCTTTACAAACTAGCTATTACCTACCGTTTGTAATTTTCCAAGTAACAGAATGGAATTAGCCTGTCTCCAGCCTGTTTCATCACTGTTGCTCAGACCCTGTGGGCAACACTGAAACCAACAAGAATCATGTAGCCTGCATTCAGCTGCCACTTGAGAGTTATCTGCAGCCCCGGCAGGTGCTGGAGGGAGAGCTCTAGAAATGGAAGCCTACCTTTTTCTAAGGTAATAAATCTGCCTGCATCTGCTATCAGGCAGATGTATGGTAGAGCACAACCGGCATATTAGAAATTCTGCCTGGGGAAAAGAGGAAAATCTGTGGTAAAAGAGATCTTAGTATTTCAGGTATCCACCAGACAGATATGTGAAAGACAGAATCCCCAGGTTGGCTCTGGCCAAAGTTACCTGCTAAGGGTTTGCAAGCTTGCAGGTGGCTTCTGACCCTTGTCCATCGCCCTCTGCACTCTTTCAAATAATTTATATCTCCATATGGCTGGCAGTTGCCTGGGAATCTGTCCAAGCCCTCAAATAAAAGTCCAGGACAGAATCGTTAGTTTTCTATTTCTAGCTCTGCCACTTAGCACCTGTCCAGTCTGGGGCAAGTCACTTGGGGCTGGATTCTTTAAGAGGTAGATTGGTGTGTACTTCTTTTCTTGGATCTTTCTCTTGGTGACCCGCTTCAACTTTAGGGGCCTCCAAAATTTAGTTCCTCAGAGTTCCCTGCTCGGCTGCCACCTAACTGGAAAAACATAAAGTCCACAGCAATTATGTGAAAGGTTCCTTACTGCTTCGCACACTTGGATGTGCCTTAGTTTTGATGCTGTTGAGTAATACCCTCGACTAACCTACTGGCAATTAGGTGTTCCTCTGTCTCCTTTGCCTGCAGGGTTCAATCGTGGACCTCTGGATGTGCTTTCTGGATTGAATCCAGGTAAAACATAAGAGAAAATGCTGCCACACACTCACCTGACCCTAACCCCCCGCCCCCTTTTTTTTTTTTTTTTTTAAATCTGATAACTCTGTGGTTAAAGCATTTGGCCAAGCAGGAGACCTGGATTCACCCTCATGCCTTCCAGGACAGCACCCTCCTAGGGTGGATGGAGTGGCGCTCCCCTGCTGAAACTTTTTTGTTTGAGCTCATTGTGTCAAATACAAGATTTTGGCACGACTCAAGCAGCTTCATCATTTGAGCAGTCTCTGATAACGAAAATTCCTGCATTTCGGTTCACACTTCAGTGAATATATCCCTTTTTTGCTGAAGTGTCACTGGAGAAGTCACTTCCAGGTAAGCACCCTGGCTACAAAACCAGAGAACCTCTGCTTACACTCTCCATAGTTTTGGGGCCTAATTTAGGCAGGCTCAACGCAGAACCTTCAGTAGAAAAAGCCTCCCAAGTCTCAGAGTAGAAAAGGATTCAAGAGCAAGCCCTCTCTCCAGGGCTTTCAGCTGGCCAGCCCAAGCTGCTCCCTGCTCCACATGCTAGCGATTAAGGATGTTATTCTTAGGTGCCTGACTGTCCCCTTTAGAGGTACACAGTACCCAAATCTCTTAGGAAATCTAACTCTCCATGGGATTTTTAGATTTACTTGAGCACCCAGCTCTCACCGATCTGGTACGTTAAAGACAGGGTTCTAAGAACTTTCTTTTCCTCTGTTTCAGAAGTGCTGAGCCCTGTTTCTCACTCAGTCATCCTCTGATGATTCCTGCCTGGGGTAATCAAGCTATTAGATTGTCTGTGGGCCTCAGATTTCCAGCTAAATGGGGCTTCCTGGCTAATAAGACAGCACGAGAGTTAATTCAATGCCATTGTCAAGTATGTCATGATCCTAGGAAGAAAAGGAGCATAAAAATGCAGAGCGACTAAAATGCTTGGAAAGGCTCAGTGATAAACACATGTGCCATTACTCAGCATTAGCCTGTTGCTTAATTAGCTAGAACTGCCATTCTTTGTGCCACAGACACACTTTTCCATGGTTAAGTGCAGCAAGGATTTCAAAAGAATTAAGCCAAAACTTTCAAAGCTAGTGGCCTGAAGTCACAAGCTTGGCTCTATATTTAGAAGTCTAAATGAAAGCAGTTCAGTTTTCACAGATGCTGAGTACCCCACAGATCCCACTTTGATTTAGGTGATTATACACGGATTGAAGAGTGCAGCTTTTAGCAGAAACCCTCTCTGAAGAGCGACAGAAGAGGAATCAACTTCTTTGTGATATTTGCCTACCTTCTAATGGCAGCTGACAAAGTCCCCAGAAGGCAAAGCCAGTGGTCTCCTTTTATCCTGAAGTTGATAGTGCAGGGTTAAACTTTAGCAAGCATTTTTTGAAGTCCACTCCCCAATCTGAAAAGATTTAAGACTGACTTAAAAACTGACTCTACCTTAAAATAGCTTTTGCCTGGGGTTGTTATTGCTTTATCAAAAAAAGAAAGGGGGGAAAAAAAGGAAAAGATAAAACATACCTTCAAATGTGAATTTATGGAATGAGAAAACTCCATAAAAATTATTCCTTAGCTTGGAGCAAATTAGAGTGATCGTTGCTCCACAAATTAATATTAACACCATAGTTATTTATCACATCTTGGTAATACCACATAGGAATAAAAAAAAAAACACACCTCTTTTATGCCTTTAAATAGCTGAGCTGTAACTGAGCTTCAGCATTGCAACAGCTGTTTCTCATGTCCTCAGAAATAATTGGCTGTTACAGAGGCTATTTAAATGTAAAAAATTGACTTCAGTTTCATAATTAGTTTAATTTTAGGGAAAACATAACTGCCTTTGCAAAGAAGGTGAGCGTTCCAGGTGGAATGGAGGAACAGCAATTTCGGCATCTGATTTACTGTGACATTAAACAGATAGTAAAACCAAAGGCTTATAAATATTAAGATCTTAATCTCAGTGTAGATCTCTGCTGGGGCAAAGCCAGAAACAAATAAGACTTTGCCTGAAACTCAATGTAGGGTCAGGGCCTCAACATGTCTTGTTATGGATCAGGATGACTGTGCTAAGAGGGTATAAATACAAGCACCTGGCCGAGTCCTGAAGGTGACAGGAGCATTGTGTTAGATTCATTGAGGGTTTAGGCGCTATCTAGCTATTTTTAGTGCGTGAATTCATATACTCAAAGTTTCTGATTGGGTGCAGCCTAATTTGAAAACACCTAAAATCCACAAGCATCTAATTTAGTAGGACCAGGAAGCTTCCTGGCTGTCTGAATATCTGCTCTCAACATGATCGGAGCTGCTTATATCTTGGGAGCAAAGTACCTGGCTCTCACCTCTGTTCACAGAGATGGTGGCCTGATCTCATCTCCCAGAGCACCACGTTAGATGGCACCTCACCTGCTGGCACCAGGGGTGCCCTCCTACCACTAAGTGGGTTTAACGTTTCCCTCGGTAGGCCTGGAAAACAGGAGAATCTGGAAACCTGATCAGCTGCCCACTCTGGGAAAGGGCCTGTGCTAGTTCACATAGCATCTCTTTGCCCGGGAGTTGCCAAGGACAGAGCATTACCTGGGGCACAGGCAGCCAGAGAGCAACCACACGGCAGGGAGCATCCCTTGACTGCTAGCATGCTCTTGCAGTGTGCAGAAGTCCTGTGGAGAGAGAGAAAAATTAAATATGTATCTTCCTTTTCCCGGGCAACTGATTTGGGTACTATTTTGTGGGTTAAAATCTGCACCAGCAGTTTTGGGAAAGAGCTGGCTAACGCAGCTTACTCTGAGAGGAGTTCATGGCAGGGAATCCCAAAGGAGGGGAAAGGGAGGCACTTACTGACTGCATGTGGCACAACCCTGTGCCCAGTATTTCATAATGGCTTTTAAAACAGTGGTCTGCTAGATGCTTTGGCTTTCATGATTCTTGTTTTCTGCTGGTCATTCTCTCCCCTCCTGCATTGTCTGAGGAGCGTGTGTTCCTGTGATAGGATTGTGCACTCTGCAAGACATCTACATTTCTACAGCCAGGCTTTCACAGAATCACAGAATCGTTTAGGTTGGAAGGGACCTCTGGAGATCATCTAGTCCAACCCCCCTGCTCAAGCAGGGTCACCTAGAGCATATTGCCCAGGATCACATCCAGACGGCTTTTGAATATCTCCAGGGAAGGAGACTCCACCACCTCTCTGGGCAACCTGTTCCAATGCTCAGTCACCCTCACAGTCAAGAAGTTTTTTCTCAGGTTCAGATGGAACTTCCTGTGGTTCAGTTTGTGCCCGTTGCCTCTTGTCCTGCTGCTGGGCACCACGGAGAAGAGTCTGGCCTCATCCTCTTGACACTCCCCCTTCAGATACTTGTACACGTTGATGAGATCCCCTCTCAGGCTTCTCTTCTCCAGGCTGAACAGGCCCAGCTCTTGCAGTCTTTCTTCACAGGAGAGGTGCTCCAGCCCTCCAGTCATCTTGGTAGCCCTCTGCTGGACTCTCTCCAGGAGTGCCATGTCTCTCTTGTACTGGGGAGCCCAGAAGTGGACACAGTCCTCCAGGTGAGGCCTCCCCAGGGCTGAGGAGAGGGGCAGGATCACCTCCCTCCACCTGCTGGCAACACTCTGCTTGATGCAGCCCAGGAGACCATTGGCCTTCTTGGCCACAAGGGCACACTGCTGGCTCATGCTCAACTTGTTGTCCACCGGGACTCCCAGGTCCTTCTCGGCGGAGCTGCTTTCCAGCAGGTCAGCCCCCAGCCTGTCCTGGTGCATGGGGTTATTCCTCCCCAGGTGCAGGACCCTACACTTGCCTTTGTTGAACTTCGCGAGGTTCCTCTCCGCCCAGCTCTCCAGCCTGTCCAGGTCCCTCTGAATGGCAGCACAGCCTTCTGGTGTGTCAGCCACTCCCCCCAGTTTAGTATCCTCAGCAAACTTGCTGAGGGTGCACTCTGAGTGTCCCTTCCTCCAGGTCATTCATGAGTATATTGAACAAGACTGGACCCAGGACTGACCCCTGGGGGACACCACTAGCCACAGGCCTCCAACTAGACTCTGCGCCATTCACCACAACCCTCTGAGCTCGGCCTTCCAGCCAGTTCTCAATCCACCTCACCGTCCACTCATCCAACCCGCACTTCCCGAGTTTACCTAGGAGGATGTGATGGGAGACAGTGTCCAAAGCCTTGCGGAAGTCCAGGGAGACAACATCCACTGCTCTGCCCTCATCTACCCAGGCATTCATTCCATCAGAGAAGGCGATCAGATTGGTCAAGCAGGATTTCCCTTTGGTGAATCCATGCTGACTACTCCTGATCACCTTCTTGTCCTCCACATGCTTAGTGATGACCTTCAGGAGGAGCTGTTCCATCACCTTTCCCAGGATGGAGGTGAGGCTGACAGGCCTGTAGTTTCCTGGCTCCTCCTTCTTGCCCTTTTTGCAGACTGGGGTGACATTGGCTTTCTTCCAGTCCTCAGGCACCTCTCCTGATCTCCAGGACCTTTCCAAGATGATGGAGAGTGGCCTAGCGATAACATGCGCCAGCTGCCTCAGCACTCGTGGGTGCATCCCATCGGGGCCCATGGATTTATGGATGTCGAGTTTGGACAAAAGATCTCTAACCCGATCCTCCTCAACCAAGGGAGAGTCTTCCTTTCTCCAGCCTTCCTCTCTTGTCTCCAAGGTCTGGAATTCCTGAGGACTGGCCTTAGCAGTGAAGACTGAAGCAAAGAAGGCGTTCAGCAACTCTGCCTTCTCTGTATCCTTTGTTACCAGGGCACCCTCCCCATTCAGCAGCAGGCCGACGTTTTCCCTAGTCTTCCTTTTGCTAGTGATGTATTTGAAGAAGGCCTTCTTGTTGTCCTTGACATCCCTTGCCAGATTTAATTCCAACTGGGCCTTAGCCTTCCTTGTCACATCCCTGCACACTCTGACAACGTCCCTGTATTCCTCCCAAGTGGCCTGTCCCCTTTTCCACATTCTGTACACTTCCTTCTTCTTTGGCTAGTAACTTCACTGGGACAAAGAGTCAGCTCTAAAGTCTCCCCCAAAGTGGCATGCAGGGCTCTTTCCAGCTATATGCACTTTCTATGCAGGATGTGTAATACAAATTTTTCCATGGAGGAGTCAGTCTGATGGAGGGAGCTATAGCTGTTACGCGGGTGTTATTCCCAAGAACCCAGGCAGTCTTAGCAAAGCCTATTTATTGATTCTTCTTCCTTCGAGGAGTAATAACTTCCAGATTTACTCCTTTTTTTAACAGAGCATCTTTCAAAGTGGGTGTAGAACTATTTAAATAGCTTCTGTGGAGGTGGGATGAGAAATTGCTCTTATTCTGTAGTCTGCAATCAGCACCAAACAAGCACTTTTCTCCGTTGCACACACAAACAGGCAAGCAACCACCGCATTTTAGATCTGATTTTCTGCTTGCTGATGCTGATGTAAAACATGAAATCAACAGAGTTTCAACAGTGTAATTTTTATTTATTTATTCTTTTTTTTAATCACATTATGTCTGCACTTTTTTACCCCAGGGAAACCTCAGTAGTTGCACTCCGTAAGAGGCAAAATCCCTAGTGACGCACAGGCAGTGCAGACCACCTGGAGCCCTGACTGCCTGGCATATTGAGGTGATAGGATGGCTCTGTGCAGCCCTTCACCTGTATTTCAGAAGCCTCAAGGAACAGCTCTCTGAACTGCATTTTTCCTGACAGCCAAATACTTCCAAATTTCCAATACAGCAAAAGGGCTGTAGCTGGGAGTTTGAACTGTGGCACCCCAGAGGAGGTGGAGGCGGTGGGTATCCTGAGGTCTGTGCCTGGGCCGTCTGGAGTACTCAGAGCTCGGGCTCACTGCTTTGCCAGCTAGCCTAAAGGAAGATCCTCTAATCCAGGATCTGATCACTATAGCAGAAAATACTTTCGTTAAGGGTAAATGTAAAGAGCAGAGGACTCAAAACTCATCCCTGCTTGTACAGAGAAATATCACTTAGAGGCAAATCTTTTCAGAAATGTGATGGAGGACAAAGAATACAAACAAGTCATGGCACTTTCGGAGCTGGCAGACAATTGAACAGAGCAAGCCTTTCTGATGGCTTCCAGAGAGAGCCTGTGACTGTAACAAAGTGTAGCTCATCATCCCCATAAACCTCAACAAAAGTTTGGGCTGTTGCTGACTCAGTTCTGTAGCTGGCAATGTGCATTATTTTCATGCACCACTTTTTTCTTCTGGTGCAAATATGGGTGGCAATCTGATTAGTTTATGAATCACAGTTTGGCTAATGTCCCTACTTCCCCCAGTCCCCACCTGTTCAAATAACTACTACTGTAGGCTGTTAACTTGAAATAACTTTTCCAGCCCCTTTTGTAAATGAGCTCTGGAAACTGCTTTAAGTCTCATCCACAGGCAGAAGTTGTAATAGTTTAACTTTTAAAATGCTTTTAAAAGCAACTCAAGCTGGTGCAAAACTCAATGCAGGCATTTAAGAAGAAACAAGTTCACTTTGAGCTGTTCCTAAAGCAGTGATCAGACATGCTGCCCTGGGAGGGCCTGGTTTCCAACCCCTGCTGCTCATTGCTACTTCTTGCCAAAGGCTACCACCTCTCCAGCTTTGCTGCACAGAAATACTGCTCCCTCACTCAATCCTGACAACATCATCCAGGTTAGCAAAACCTCCCATTAGAAGAGTTTCAGCTAACCTAGAATATTGTGCCAGAGCAGGGTGAGGGAGAGACTCTTCCATGCAATTAAATTGCTAGATCTCAGCAGCTGAAAACAGGACAAGCAGCAACAAGCAGCTGAAGTGGACTGAGGCTGGTAGCTTAAGTCAGCTCAGTTACTGTCAGAAGAGCAAATCTGACTGCACCTTTGGTCATCCAGCCATGTGCCCACCACATAGCATTTCAGTTAAATCAACATAACTGTGTTACATCGGTGATCCCCCAGGCCCTTTGTACCGTTTAAACAGATCAATCAGGCTCAAGGCAGCTTCGTGAAAGACCTAAATTATGCAAGCAATAGAGTGCAATCAAAAAAAGAAAAAGAAGTATTGTTACTGAGCTTTCCAGAGGGTTGGTTTACTCTGCTCCCAAACTGACCAAGATATTGCAACAGAAAGCTTAGCTTGATGCACTCTTGTGACAGAAGTGCACACATACTGCGGCCTCTTTGCTTGCACACTCGTAAGTCCGTTAGGCAAAGCTTGCTGCTCTTCTGGCCCTCTTTCGACCACAGATTCATCAGCATTCATTGGTTTTGTTCTCTGCACAACCCTCAATTGCCTGTTTGGTGCATTTGAGTATATTTAGTTCTCACTTCCTCCAGTGAGAACTGAACGGATGTCTAATCCTTGACCTGCAAATCCACTTCTCCCCATTCACAGCCCCAAGCTGACAGGCTGGGTGTGTGAACACAGCTCCCCATGCCGTGGCAGGGATGCGGAGCCCAAGCAGTGCGAAGGCAGCTGGGAGAGGGGCGGCTTTGTGACTATACTGCTGAAGTCAGGATCCAAGTTTAGCACCAGGGGAGGCAGATACGTTGCCTGTGGCTGAAAGCAGTAGGTTCACCAAGGAAGTGCCTCTCCATAGGTGATGTGCTAATATCACCCCTGGCAAACAGCATTAATAAAATACATCAAAGCTAGGTGGATTAATAGGAAACCAAGGGAAAGGATTTGCTATACATGCTAGCTACTTTTCAAATGCAAATGTCTGTTTTAAATCAGATTAAGACAGAAGGAAGCCTAGAGAATGCCAGTAATTAATATATGATAAAGGAATAAACACCCAGGGCATCAGAAGGTAAAGCAATCACAAAGATAAAAGTACTCCATCTTCTCCATACAGCCTGTTCTGTTGCACAGAGTAAGTGGGTGTGAGTCCCCATTCCCTATACCATGGGTGGGTGGTGACTGTAAACCTAAAGCAGCTGCTGCTGTTGAGTAACATCCTTTTTCCACTTCAGAGAAAATAAGAAGAATCCTTAAGTTCAGCCGGGGAAGTGGAGAGTACCGAGACTGGGCTGGGATATCTGGATTCCCTCACATTTTGTGAGCAACATTACTGCAGAAAGGGAGCCTTTAACAGCAACTTTTATTTGTTGGCATGACCTTGGCCCACAGGGCCTGACTCCCTTCTGCATCTGAATGTCAAGCTTATGCTGATTTACATCAGTAAGGAAGGTGGGTGCTAAATACCTCTGAAAAACTCAGGTGTTCAGGGTTTACACAGAGCCATTGTCCTGAGTGGGTCTCTGAAGTGTTTTGACCTGGCTCCCCTGCCTCCATTTCTTCCTCTGAAAACCACACTGGTAGTTTCCCTTTTCCCCTCTTTCCGCAAGACATGCGCATTTAGTTACAGTTAAGGTTACAACAAGACATATCTACAGATTGATTAATCTTGAAAGAATGGAAATAAGAAAGTTAAGGGAAAAGGTTAACAGGCTCTTTTCCCCTTTCACATTTCTTACAATTCTTACAGTGCTGGCATAGGACCCCCTGCAACTACCCTGTGGTTTTACTTCCTTCTTCAGCTAGCATTAAAAAAGCAGCACTTACTCCAACTTTATTAAGCTTGCACAAAGCACCGAGCCTTAGCAGGCCTTGCATATTGATTGTATCAACAGATAAGTAGGCCTGACTCGCACACAGTCCATGCATGCGGGAAATGAGCTTCTCTTTAGGCAGATAAACATCACTGTTAATGTTTGAAAGCAGCTGCTCAGCAGTGAACCCCGTCAGAGAAGCCATGGTGGCTGCTGGTGGTGTGACTAGTGTGTTGCACTTACCAGTCCCTGGCACTGCTAAGTACTTAACTTACCAGGAAATTTGTGTATTTCCAGCCCTAGATATGAGAAAATAAGCAGGAGTTTCTTCCTAGACCTCTTAGGAATTGTATAGCTAACTTAAAGGTTCATAGACTGCCCCAAACCAGAACATAGGACTTAAAAGATTAAAAACTGAACAGTAATAAGCAACTGTTTTCTTCTCTCCTGGTTTACAGTCATCTTCATGTTTACAGAAATCTTCCTCTGGCCCTCGGAGGCCCAGGAATACACTCTTTTAAAAATAACCTTCAAAAATCATGTGATGCCCACACGCATCTCTTATATCTCTCTTTCCTTCTGAGTTTCATTCAAATCACACACAGGGCTGAAGGGAACCCCAGGCAGAGCTTCGGCGTGGGCAGATGGACAGTGTGGGCAGTTGGCTCTGCCCACGTGACATGGCAGCAATCGAGGTTACTGTCTCCTTAGCCCCGCTGATAAATCTGTGCTCAATCCCAGCAGAAACCAAGGCAGTTTAATTCATCCCCTTTTGCAGGGCCAGCCAGTTCCACTCTGGATGTCATAGTGGCCTTTGAGGAGCCCAATTCTGCACTCAGTCCCTCTGGCCCCTGTTGGGGCTGTAATAGGATGAAATAAGCTATGCTACAGTGACTGCATACCTCTGAGAGGTTCCTCTGTGCCAAGGGGCATCTCAGCTGGCTTTTTAATCTGTACAATAGGCCACTGTGCTGCCATAGCAACTCAGCCGAGCTAAATTAGGGCAGGATCTGGCCCAGCCCCAGATGTGACGGTGATCTCAGCAGACCAGGCAGCATTACCTGGGCATAAGACAGTCCGCACCGACCTGGATCTGCAGGGTCCAGTGGTGATGGCTGCATGAGGAGAAAAGCCCCCTGCAGCCTGGAGCTCCATTGAGCTCTTGAGTGCTTTTCTCCATTCGGTGTATGTCACCATTATCATCCACCTTCAGAGCATGTGCAAAATCTGAGTCTGCAATGTGGAGAAGCTGCTTCAGTGCTATATGTTTAAGGATTCTGTCAACAAAATATTTAGTAAGATTCTCTTCTGTTTCTATTCCCTCCGTCTTTATGCCTCACTCCCTATTTAGAAGCCACTAGATCCCTTCTGGAGGATGCCTGTGTAATTAGAAAGCCTCACAGCACATGCTGGGCCTGTCACACCAGTGGAAGGAGGGAGTTCCCAAAGGTGTGGGCTCTCACCGATCATTTTTCACATTCCTCTATGTAAGTTCAGGACTCACTGCTGACATCAAAACAGAAGAGATGCAGTCTGTACCTATGGTGGTTGAGCTCTAAACCTCACTTAATGACAAAAATCCAGTTAACCTTCCCCGGCTGATTCCAGCATAATTCCCACACCTGGCAAGTGTATTTATAAGGATCGTACAACAACCAGCCTGTCCTTCTCCAGCCCTTCATCTCAAATGAAGACCAACCAGTCCTTGTCCAGCCCTTCATCTTTTCACTGTTCAGGACAGTGAAAGGTGTGCAGACCCAGATGTCATGGTACCGTCCCTACAGTCCAGATTGCACGAAGAGAAGATGCCATCAGCAGGCTTAGTATAACATAGCAGAAGTTACTGCTCTCCTGCTAGCACCCTTAGGTCTGCAGGGGCCATGGAAATCAGCAGTTACCCTTCAGAAGATACGTTGGGCCTGCAGAGAAGATGCTCCACCTGACACTCTGGATCTTCTGAGAAAGAAGTACAGAACCGCTTACTCACTGGTTATTTAGGCTTGACCATATCACTGTTGACGATATCAAAGCCTTCTGGCAGATCATAGGTCTTAGCATGTACTCTGATCTTCGGCTGCTCTCCAGAGAAAATTATCAGTCATCGGTCAGACAAGCTCTAAGCAAGTCTAAACACGTAGTAGTGATACAGTGTTCAGGATTGCAAGTAATATCAAAGTTACAAAAGGCTTCAATGTCCATGTTGCCCATCAGACCCAAACTGTCCGGTCCTACTAATCACCGTAATCACTCTGACTAAATATTATGGAAGGGCTTATCAGCCAGGGGACTTCTGGGATGGGAATTACCCAGGAGTAGTATTGTAGCAACACTTCTAAGATCTGCATATAGTCATTTTTATGTAAGAAATAGAAAGATAATGTTTCAAAGTACTCAAAAGGGGTAGCTGATTACTCTACGCTTGACTAGGTTACACCTGAATCTTTTCATGTGTGTGAGTGAGAGAAACAGACCTTTTTGAAATGTGTTGAAATTGTGCCCTTGATTTCAGCAGAATTAAAATTCCGCTAAGATGAACTCCACCAAGGGCTGGGCTATTGACTGTTGTACTAGCGAAACCCACTCCCTGATGGCATTTTCACTGATGCTAGTATGGTTTCACAAGACATTCCAGTCTTGAAAAACAGCATTTATCAATTTTGATCCTATTAAAAAATTAGGACTTTCAGTAGAGATGGAAACCAGCAGACTCTAGTGGATTCAAGATTCAACTTCACAAGGAAGTTGCTGTGCTTTGCTGTAATTTTCATGACTAGAGGGAGCAAGCTGAATTTCACAACATGTTGGGTTCTGGTCAGGCTTCCACTGCAGACAAAGGTAATATTTGCAGGTTGAAATATTTACTTTAGTGGCTCATCTCCAAGCAACTTAACTAGGAAAGGATTTCATCCAGTGTTTCTCAGTGGCACAGGTTTTGTTCCTGCGGTCAAGATGATAACCTTCCTGGTCACCTCTGTCCTTGAAATGTAATGTTGGGTAGCATCTTCGCTCTTCTGTGACAAGCACGAGTTCTTTTCCTGTCATAAAAAAATCACTTGCTTAGTGTCAATTTCTACCCTAAACAATATTTCTTCTTATAACTTCATTTTTATTTATTGCCTAAAATCCTAGATTAAATGCCATCTCCTAGCAACGGGTATATTTTTGTCTGTGGTCTAGTTCAGGGCTTGAATATTGCTCTCCATTCACTTGGCAGTCTCAGACAAAACAATAAAGCACTAGTTGCTTCATACGTAGTTGTGTTTATATTTGTTTATTAAATTTCTAAACAGTCAAGCCAGTTAAGCAGCTAACTTTAGAGCCACTTGTTTGTTGCCTCTGTAGATACTCTCCAGAGAAACAAAAACACATGGTGTAGTCCTTCTCTTTGGTGCATCTTTAGGTGAGAGAGACCATGGACTGGAGCTGCTTCAGGTGGGGCCCAGTACCTGAGACATCTACATTTTGGGATGGGGCTCTTCTTTCCATTCAGAAACCTATATAAGCCCTTGGCATGTTTTGACATGTTAAAGAAATCTCAAGAAATATGCTTGCTACCTCTGCAAACTAAACAACATGTGTCCTCTCAGTAAGCCACAGTAAAAACACGTGATACAATTCCTGACACTGGGCTAATTTATCCCCACAGTGAACCTTACATGGTAGCAGGTTTCTGTCTTGTGAAACAGACAGAGGAAATATCCCACATCAAAAAAGAGTCTTTTCTTTTTGGCTGTTAAGCCTAAGATTTTGCAATTTGACTTTTAGAAGTTGGGGGAGCAGTATTTGCAGCTTTTATCTTTGTCAGCTAGTACTGCAAGAGCTCAGCATCACTGTAAAGAAGGGCTTGTGGATCAAGCCAGGAATCTCACCTGAAATTCTCAAAATTATCAGGGACTCATCTATAAGTCTATGCCATTTGACTTCAAAAATCATTAGTAAGTGGGGTTCCTCTCACCTAACTCTGATAACTTACAGTCTTTTTATGAGCTAGTTGTTGAGCTTCCTCTGATGGTCAACAGAGGGGAGCAGCAGCTTCTGGGGTGCAGTTCATCTGCACTATTTTAGCTGCTACTTTAGAACAACATGGAGAATCCCCTAGTGGAACCCATAAATAGACATTGCAGAGGTCTGCTGTTGGTTAGGCGAATCCCTCCAAAACATCTAGGCAGAGTCCATTCTTAGAATTTCTTATTCTTAAAGCCATATCACTTTTCTATCCATGCAAACTTGATTTTAGCTGGTTTTTTTTCTGTTGTGATAGTTATAAATTGAATTTGCATGTAATAAAAGATGCTATCCATCAGCATAAAAGAACAACTGATGATTCATGACTTTTATTTCTATAACTTCTTCCTTCCAGAATATCTATTTGACAAACTGTGAATCATATATATTGGCTTGGGTGGATATACTTAGTTCTGATTTGTATAGTGAGATGTAAATAATTAGTTAATTAAATAAAAATTCTCTGTGTGAATTACTGCCTCCTCTCTCTCCTATTCTCCCCTCCCTTCCATCCGCTTTAGCTCACCACTGTTCAAAGGCATGAAGCTGTCATCTGACAGCCTGAAATAATGCTACACACCTATTTTGGCAGCAGCATTTCATTTGAGATAGTTGGCAGTTATGGAGATTGAAGCTGACCATGACTTCCTGCAAAAATGACACAGTAGCAGTACTAGTTACAAGGGATGGGGCACTTAATTTTACATCTAATTGCTAAAAAAGTGCTTCCAGCCCCATGCTTGAACAGTGCTGACTCAGAGAAAAGGACTCTTGCAACATCCTTTAATACCTCCTTGTTTTCCTGTACAAGCCCCTGTCCAGGCCCTGTCCCAAGCTCTTCTTTGGCAAATGAACTTTGATAGGCTAGCTTGAAAGGGCAGGTCTGCATTCTACTAACTCTAAAATTTATGTAATGTCTGTGTAAGGAAGGATGTGTGCAAGGAATCCACTGGTGACTGAATGCAATGGTAGATAGCTGTGATTACCTGATTAGAACACCAATTTTGTCTGATCTTGCTGAGCTGGTTTAGTCTTGCACATTACATGCTATACTCTCATTAACACCTACTGATGGATGTTTTCCTGGTGGGTTGGCCAGGGGTGCCTGCTTGTCGACGGACAATGCTGAGCAGAGAGGTGTGTCAGCTTTTGGCAATTTTATGCAGTTTGTCTCCAGAAGGACTAAATTCTGCTCATAACAAAAAGCAAGGTAACCATTGTGACTTCAGATGGGTACCAGTTGTGCAGTTGTGTACATCAGTATTAGGTGAAAAATTCTGAACACTCAGGCTTTTTAAAAGAGACTATTTTCATTTTTTCTTAGAACAGAAGCAGTGAAGGCAGTAGATTATTTTAGCACATCCTTTCTCTTCACTTTCCAATTAGCCCTCAGACAGTCTGAAAACCTATTACCTGCCTGCTCTCCCCTTGTCCACACAGCCAGTCATTTTATCATAGGAGGCAATCAGGTTGGTCAGAAACAATTTAGCTTTGGTAAATCCACTTGACTGTTCCCAATCACCTTATCCTTCTTGTGTGTAGACACGATTCCTTTCTCTCCTCCCAAATCTTGGTGTTTTTTTGCCATCTTCTCATTTAGCAGTACTGATGTATCTTAGGAGACCTCACCATGGACTAGTGCTACATCAGGCTATGGGCTGCGTGAGCAGAGAGCAAAATGGCAATTGCAGCCTCATCGAGTTCCCAAGAAACGAGAGATATGTCGGTGGAGGTGGCTGGGGAAGTAAGCAGCAGAGAACTGCTGAGCCCTGGAAGGACTGACTTTGCAGCTCCTCGTGGGGAGCATCTCCCAGATGTGAAGGCAACACCCACAGAGACATAGAAAGGCTTGTTTAAAAAAAAAAAAAAGAGGGGAAAAAAGAATAAGCCATGTAAAGTGGCCCAGAAGAGACAGGAGTGAGCTAGTATCGAATGAAGACAAAAAGGCAAAGTTAGGGGCCAGGCTGTGAGAGGCCTTGAAATTGAAGCAGTAGGTGGGCTGATGAGAAAAGCAGAAAAGAGCCAGTGACGCTGGCAAAGAGAGGGGTGACATGGGAATGGAAACATTTGAATGGACATGTGCCAGACATTTGAATGGACATGTGCCAGGAAAGCACATGTCATTGTCAAGGGCAGAAGAAAAGATGTTGTGAGGCAACGTGAAGTTTAGCTGCATGGATGGAGAGGAAAGGCTGTACCTTGCAATACTATGAAGGAAGAGTCTGCAAGGTTTCAGCATAGCCTGGAAGTAATTGAAGGATACCCTATGGCCTCTGTTACGCACAAGGTCAGATTAGATAGTCACAGTGGTCCCTTCTGAGTTTAGCATTTATAAATCTGTGAAACAGGAGCTTTAAACCATAATGAGGGGCTGAGTCCCTAGAGCATCATATTGAAAGCCCTGAGTGTCCTGAGATATTGGCCTTTAATACCGGAATTTGGGTGTATAGGAAATGTATTTCAGGTGATCTTTTTTTTTTTTTTTAAGATTCATTTCATCTACCTGCTTTTACAGGCAAAGGCTATCCAAAAATCCCTAATAAAATATTTAAAACCCTCTAAATATCACTAAAAGAGTGTTTTCATAGCATATGTTGCATAAACAGGCTAGATGCTGCTGGGCTGTAAGATACAAACTTCATCGCTTTGATAGTTTTATAGATTTCATGGCCAGAAGGCATTTTGTGGCCAGAAGGCAACACCACGATGATTTCCTCTGCCCTGCTGCATAATGGAAACTGTGGAGCTTCGCCCAGTAATTCCCACACCAATAACTTGAACTTGAATTGCATCATGTAGAAAGACATTCAAACTTAATTTAAAGATCTTTTTGGGTGATGCAGAATCTGCCATATCCCATGTCAGCTTCTCCAATGGTTAATTACTAGGCTATTAAGAAAAAAATATGCCTCATTTCTGACTTGATTTCTTTTTTTAGCTTCAGTCTTCCTGGCTTCTATGCTTCTATCTGTTAGATTAAGTAATCGTCTGGTATTGAATTCTTCCTCCATGTATAGATACTTACAGATCTTGATCAAATCTCCTCTTATACTCCTCTTTGATAATATAAATGGATTGCACTCCTTTGGGTCATTGTAAGACATGCTTTCAATCAGACTTAGAGATCTTCTCCCAACCTTTCTCAGTTTTTCAACGTGATTTTTACGTGTTGATGGCTGAACTGGACTACTTTTGTCTCATTAATGTCAGGTATAGAGTTAATACATCTTTCCTACCACTCGATATTCCCATTTATGCATCCAAGGGTCACATTAGCCCCTTTAGTAACAGCATCACATAGGGAACTTATATTCAATTGTTTATCCATCATGACCTCTAAAATAAATAGCCAAGAACAGCTTCCTGAATATTCCCTCTATAAAAACTCCCATGAGATGACTCCTCATTTACAACTCCTCCTTGAGACCCATCGTTTAACCGGCTTGTAATCCATTTAAAATGTGCCGTATTGATTTTTGCAGCACTACCATTCAAAACAAAACAAATGGCAGCACAAAGGGCCCAGAACCTCTCAGATGCTTTCCTATATGCATGGATATGGATGACCATGTTTTCCATTTCATCAAGTACCTTGGATAAGCCCAGGCTTTCTAGGAAGCCATGTCCGTGAGTGTCAATTATATAACTCGGGCGGCTCTGCACCTTGGCAGATAGCAAGTGAACGTGACAGCCACCCCCAGCTTCTGTTTATGGTGACGGTGTGCTGCTTCTTTAAGTCTACAAGGGAAAACAAAGAAAATTGGAGTCAAAGTGCTAGCCATAGGCTCTAAAGTAAACAGGGTAGGTTAAAACTGGTTTAAAGTTAACGTTTTCAGAGAAGATGTAGCAGTTATTTTTGTGGTTGGACACCGGTGCCTCTTAATGGTATTCAGAGACTATTGAGACAATGTCCTCTACTCAGGGGTGTCCGAAGCAGTGGCCAATGGGACAGTATCAGTCTGAAAGACCAATATAAATAAATGCCCTGCTGCTCGTGCTTGAAACTATGTTATTTTTATAGGAGATTTAATTCAAGTTTAACAGAGAGCGGTGGGTAAAACCGGTGACCCAAGAGAAATGCTGAAGGCTGAGGGTGGTCCTTGGTCCAAAGTATTTGAGTAATAATCCAGACAATCTCATTTTTCCTATTTGTTCCCTTGTCCCCCATGGGATTAGCAGGACGCTGTCAAAAGGGGTCCATATTTTGAGATCAAGGTGCAGCCTTTTGCAGATCTAATAAAGAGGGAGAGGAAGCATGAAGGAAATCTAATTTCCCCTCCTTGAGACTATACAACTCGGGGAAGTGGAGAGAGGGGAGAAGAATTACTTTCATGAGATAAAATTGAGCATTTGTTATCACAAGGTGGAACTATGCGCTCAGAGCCCACAGGCTTTCCCAGTTCCTCAAATTTCTGACGAAATTTTACTTCCCAGGAATTGCCAAGTCGTGAGGGACGTGTACAAAAATATTTAGCATAGGAGTATCCTTCATGCTCTGAGTTCAAACTTAAACAAAGGCAGAAATAACCCTGCTTTTTCCCCAACGTGCTAACATACATAGCTGTAACAATGACAGGCAGGGGCTTATCTGGCCTTCCTGCATGTGGGAGCATTTTCATTGTGCAAACGCTTACAGCTGCACTTTTCATACAGGGCAAATGCTGCAGTTAAATAAAATTGTTAAAATGAGCTAATCAGCTTATTACAATGGTTCCCAATATTTTCCATAAAACAATTTGCCTCCCACATAGTCAGCATCTCCTTCCCATTTAGTGGCACAGAGAGAGCTGAAGTGCCCCTCAGGCTGAGGAGCCGTGGCTTAGCACAGACTATGCTCTCCCCAGTCTCTTGCTGAAAAGTGCCAGAGCAGGGCATTCAAGCTGAGACTTATTATGTGCCCTAGAGTGTTTCACTTCTCTGTATTAAAATTCCCAAGTGAAAGAAGATAATTTTTTTCTAATCAGGCTACAGCTTTCTGCAGAGGCTGAAGGTGACCATGCACCCCTCTAAACCTGCCCTCTGCAAAATATGTCCTAAGTTTTCAGGGCTTTGGCCAGCTGGCTATAAAATATTGGTTCTTTTCAGTATTATATGTAGGCTCAAAATAGCTTTTGTTTTGTTTTGTTTTTCATCCCCTCCAACCCACTCCTCTCCCCTAGCTACCCTAATCCCCTGATCGTGTCCAGGAAAGAGCAGGAAAGTGTCCTGGATAGTTGAGATGCTCTGAAGCACGACCCTGACCATGAGCCTTAGCCTAAACTGTGCAAACCCTCTGTGCTCTTAGTCTCCCTAATTGCTGCTATTTGTTGACTGCGTAACATAGGAATTGGACTCTTGATACGAATCTGCACCAAGGTGATTTTCAGTGAGGCATTCATGATGCAGTTAGAGAAGGTCTGTTGATTTGCACTGGAAGGTGGGACTGTTCCCGGCTGTCAGCCCAGGCTTTGCTCAGGTCCACCAGCAGTGGTGGATGTGTCCCAGTTTCTCAGTCGAACACCTGATGTATTGACTTAAATGAGCCGGAGCATGCCTGAAGTTACTCACTGCTACATAGTGGTAGGTTTTTACCTCTAAGAGGTACAAAAGAAAAGCTGAATCAGTTCCTTTTGAAACGTTAGGTAATGATAATTAACAAAATAAGCTCTTGGCTTTCCTTTTGAGTCTTACCTGCAGAAAAATTGGTCTGGAAGAGATTTTGGAAGAATACATTGTCCATCCTCCTGCCTTAACACCAGGTCAGCTGCCCTAATGTGATTCCTGATGGCTGCTTGTCTAACCTAATCACCATCTCTTTGGACAATCTTTCCTACTGCCTCAGCATCCCTGTTCCTAGAAAGTTTTTCCCATTGCCCATTCTGAATCTTTCTTGCTACCGTTTCAACCCATCATTTTCCGTCTTACCCAATACAGACATGAAGACCGGATTATTCTGCTTGGTGTGGCAGAACATATCTCTCTGTTCTCTTGTTGGTCTTCTCCTAAGACCAGTGGCTTGGTGCCACTTAGCTGAAGCAAATCCACTTCACTTACATGTGTATTTCTCATGCAGTAATTCAGTGCGTTTCCCACTTGATGTTAATCCATAGGTTGGAAAGCAAGAAAGCACATTAGATACAGAGGAGCAAGGAGAAGGCAATGACTATGGATGAAGCAAAGAAGTGTATAAAAGGTGTAAGCCTCAGAAAAATCGAGTCCAGACCGAGTCCAAAATCTCACCTGTACAACATCTTCTGGAGTGTCATAACATGTACTTAGACTCTGACAGACTGGAGCGTGGGCGCAACAAGACTGAACATCAGATAAGCAAGAGTTTTGGACAGTAAATGCTAGTTTGCCAAATCAAGTTTATTTCTTTTGTACTAAGGCACCTGGTCTGTTCAAATTAGTCCCATTTGCAACCCAGGCTTTGCAGCAGCAGCTTCCTGGAAGACTTATCATTTCTCCATTTAGTTTCAAGGTTTAATCACGATAGGTAAATACAGTTCCCATTTTACAAATAAGAAACATGAGGAGATGAAGTGAGGGAACTCATTTGATACACAGCCTGTCAATGGTAGAGTTGGGAATATCACTTATGTTTTCCAGATTTGTACCTTATTCACTGAAAAAGGACATTTGCACACATCACAAGACTTCATTCGAATTTAGCACAGATCTCTTCAGCTAATAAGGTCTCAGATGAGGACATTGAGTTGGTGTCCAAACATCTAAGCAGCGTGACCTGGGCCTAGAACCTGGAATAGTTGCTACGGGGTAAGGCAAGCACTGATGAACATGAGGGACTTGTATGGATATAATATAAGATCATGCAAGTTGCATCAAGGACTAATTGGTCACTGAAAGAAAAACAACCAACTCACCAAATTGAACAACCACTTATGAATAATAAACTGACAGCTGGGAAGCTAGAATCTCATTGGTGAGATTTGTAACACAAAACCTGTAGGAGCTAACAAGGAAATTCTTTGTTCCAAAGCATTAGTGGCTACTTTCTATGTCTCCAGGGAGGAGTATTTCATTATCATGGTAGCTGCTGTTTCATTATAAAGCAGATCTGATTTAGGTGACATATTTATAATGGAAATAATCTAAGCATGCAGCATTCATAGCAGTAATAATATAGTGCTTCTTTAACCTTATGGAGACCACTATGGTGAAGAGAATAAGTGACATAGAAACTGCTTTCTTTACTTTTAATGGTTGCTTTAATTTCCTTTGGCCTGAGATGCAAACATGCACAGATTCCTACCACAACAGACCTTTTTCTGCTAACAGATTCTTCTCACTAACAAAGTTTATGGAGTAGAAACCTTTTTTTTAAATGTGTAAGCAGAATTTAGCAAATTGCAGCCCAGTCAGGAAATGTTACAATAAAAAACATGATTTATGATTTTTTAGATGACAATTTACTTTGGCTTTCTGTCAGTTATGCTGCACACTATATCGTTTTGTTCTATTATTTTATATTAAGCCCAGTATTTTGTGTTTGACCAAAACATGTCATCAGTCTCTACCTTACAAATGCAAGAACATTCAGAATTATGACTGAAAAGAAAAAAACGCATATACAGGAGAAGGTAGTATCATGCTAGGTTTTCAGCATTAGTGTTTCTGAAAACTATCTTATCCATTGACTTTTAAATTACTATCATGTCATAAATGCTGAGCCAGGGGAATGAGGGGTTGAAATGACATGCACCATAAACACCCTAGCACCTGCTGGTTTTCTAGTTTAGTCCACTTAGAAGATGCTTGAATGCCTACAAGGGCATTCCCTAACTCTTGAAAAATAAAGGCAATGAAAAAGAATACTTCATTATATTTTGTAGAGTCTGCTTTCAGTTGCGCTGCACTAAATTCTGAGTAATTCTAGCAAAGTCAGTGGAGTCACTCTGGTTTTACATCCAAATATTTCAGAGCAAAGCAGAGTCCTGTGCTCAGGTCGACACCTTCTATTACACCTAGGGCTACCTGTACCGACACGCAGCAAACCGCTTACCAGACCCGAAGTACCACAGCCAAGGCGGGAACGGGCAGCCCAGGGGAAAAGATGGATAAAAAGCCTCTGAATGAGTCTGACATGCAGTACGAGAATGTGCTGGGGATGTCAAGGGGGAGACAGTTGCTTGCAAAAACGTGCACTGAGTTTTCTTCTTAGACAAATTTACCCCCTACCGTATGCCCAGTTCAGGCCGGCACTTGCCATGGCCCTAGCAACATGGCCATGCAAGCTGCTCACCCGACTGGTGGCTGGTCCCACATACCATGCAGGTATGCGCGTGTGTTTATGTGATCCAAATGAAAAAAATCCATGTTTGAAACTGATTTTTGTCAGGGGCATATTATTTTTCCATTTTCTTTCAATCAGGTTAAGCTGATAGTTTTCATCAATGCAGTTCTGTTCTCCTCATTTTTTTCCACATGTTCATGCAATGGATCAAGGCCCATCCTTGTTTAAATCAGACAAAATACTTTTACTGTATAATAAAAATTCCATGTTTTAATACATCGCCATGCACAAATGAAGTCAAACAATGCAGAGTACAAAATTGTCAAATATACAAAATGATAAAGCAGATATCCAAAGCTTCCAGAGATCATGCCCAAAGATACCAAAAACTTGATATTGATTTTTATCTCATTGTTTAAAAGAATTCCTCCCTCCCACCCTGGTTTTATTTTTTGTTGATTTTTGAAAACAGAAGGAATTAAAGAGTAACTATAAAAACTGTAGGGTGCAATCAACAGTGATGGCCACTTAGTACACAGAAAATTAGATTGCATGATAATTTCTGTATTTTGGGAAAAAAGAACTGCTGTGCAGATGAACACCTTGGATGCCTGGGGAAATACAGTGCACATCAAACAAAAAGGCACACTTTTTTGTTACGCCACCTCATTTGGCTCTGTCTTGAAAAAGTTCAGTAACAAATACACTGGGAACAACAGTGAATCACTTTTTAACTATTCGAGTGCTAGCATTTTCCCAGATTTTCAACCAAGTTAACATTAAAAGGAGATTACAGACTTAGATGATTTCCTCAGTAATGCAGACCAGAACTGAACCAAAGGAAGCAATATTAGTCACAATTTCTGAACATACAAGAGACCTTTCTGATCATATCACGTGGCCTTCTGCATACTGCAGGCCAGGGAATCGCTCTCCCTAATTTCTGCATCAGGCTCCTTAACAGTTGTCTTGAATCAGACAACCAGATTTTCCAGGGAACCTAATCCTAATCTACCTTTCTGTTCCTGTAATTCGTGTATATGTACAACTGCTGGTGTCGACAATCTTAAGTGCAGTCTGTAGTCTAATTCTGTGCATGGGCCATTAATTTGGGGCAACCTTTGGAGAGAAGTCAGATGTGGCTTAAATTCCAGCTGTAAATTATCTGCTTTTCTGAAGGTCAGGTTCAATCAAGCTTAAATCTGGCTCCTAAGGATGGAAGAACCCATATTTAGAGGCCTCTTTGCTGGCTTAAGACTGATCATATAGTCAGACGGGTATACTCTCTAATCGTTTCCTTGAAGATGGCTGTATCCATACTTATTTATGAAAAAGCGATAATAACTGTGAGCCAGTTTTTTACTATGGGTCCCTGAAGCTACAGGTCTCTAAAAGATATTGAAGACAAAGCAAAGCAGGTCCAAAATCAACACCATTCCCTGTACTGATAGCGCAGTGGGAGTCGGCTGGGCACGTGGAAGTTGCTGGTACTGGTCTGCCATTTTCAGATTCTGCAATAACTGTGAAAAAGTTAAAGTATGCCAGTTATACACGCCAATTACTTTAGTAGCTTAACGTAGAATAAGGGAATCTTCCCAGATTATGTAATCATCTTTGGGGAAATGCCAGTCATTCACATTCTCAGATCATCACCCCATGCAGTTCACCTTTACTTTGGGAGAAGCCCAAGAGACAGCAGTAACCAAACACTGGGAAGCGGTGCAGCTCCTGACGGCCCTGAGCATGTCTGCGTCATGCCTTCAACAGCCTCTGTCAATCAGGTGCCCTGAAATGCAAAGTCTGAGGATGCAAGATAACTCGCCCTTGTCTCCTGCAACGCGTGCAGCAGAGCCGTCAGCATCTCACGGGACTCAGGTCTTTGCTTGCACCTTAGCTCAGCATGGTCCAGAGCTTTCGTTTATCTTGGCCTGTGGAGTTGAACTTACTGGGAAAAGGATGAGATATATGTCTCACGCTGAGATGTTTCGCATAGTTTTGAAGATAATATACTTCTGTGGTTTCTCCACTGCAGTGGAAGCCTCTTAATCTCTTTTCTACTTTTCTCAGAAGAAAAATACAGAGAAAGAGCCTCTTGCCTACAAGAAATGAAGATGAAGGGGTAAGAGGACTCCAAACATTTCACTATTTGGACTAGTCTTGAGACAAGAACCTGGCTCAGTAGGGAAAACATCTGTCTAGATGCTCTCAAAAAAACAAAACAAACAAACAAATAAATCTCCATAGCATCTGATGGGGCAGATTGATTTTCTCTCTGCACAGTTTTTTATTGCTTACATGCAGTTTTGCTGCAATATTGATCTCTCTGTTTAAGAAAAAAAAAAGGTATGACTTTAATTTGGTGACTTATGATATTAAATAGACGAATTCAAGGCAAGTGCTTAATAGAAGTAATATGATTAGAGATGTAACAATAACTACAGAAGATATTTTTTCTGAAAAAAAGTATTTAGATATATTTGAAATTAAAATCAGAAAGAAGCTTTTCATCTCATGCTCAGACTAAGCCTGGATCTGTTACAATAATGCTTGAAATCCTACTTTTATGGAAGAAGCAGCCATTATACAGTTATCACCAAGATCAGCTGCTTTCTCTGGCCACCCCCATGACCAGAGGCATGCCTTCAAGGCCAGCACTCCTTCATGGCTGCAAAAGGTTTCAGAATAGGGAGGCTACTTGTAAGCTGTCATGAACATAAGCTAGTGACTACACATAATTCATTTGACAGGCATCTGGTATGTACCAATGTTCTTTAAACAATAAATCTCAGCCAGACTCACTTTCTTGGGATTTCACACTGGCTTAGAACAAGAATTCAAGAAAATCTTTATTTTTTTTAGCTATGTTTGTAGCTAGCTCCCTTCTTTTTTCAGCTTTTGGATATTGATTCAGTACCAATTTGCACTAAGTATTGCTTTTATGGTTTCTCTTGCCTGAGTGTACTGTTCACTCTTTAAAACATACATCCTATTTTGTTTTCTGCTTTCCACAGCACAGTGATGAACCATGAAAGGTGGTTCGTTCTTGCCTTGCACCTATCAACCATAGCCTTGTGAAGCCTGCATGAGAAACTGAGCCCTCCTCTGCTTATTTCTGAAGTACAACATTCAAAACGGCCAACTCTAATAGGGCCCAACCTGGCAAAAACTCATGGCTGGGAACAGCGCTTATTGCTCTGGGCAGTCCCACTGAAGTCATTCCCTTCTAGGGCTTTATTAGCCAGCTCCAGTGGGGCTCATCATGCGAGCAGGAACATTTTGCTGTCTTTGAAGCAAGGAGCTTGTGTACCTTGTTCAGCTGCAAAGCAAGAGAACGTAATTCTCAAGCAGCACCGCAGTTTCTCACACACACAGGGAAACACAGGGAAATCCTGTTTCTTGCCTGCAAAATGCTTCCTCCTTAATTAAGAGGCAAATCCAGAGTTCTTATTCCTTGTTCAGACTAAACTCTTATTTGAGCTAATCCTCTGAGTGCATGATTTTGTCCCAAGCTGTTCTGGAAGACAACAGACTTACTCTGTATGTCCAAGGTTTTTTGTTGTCGCTCCTTGTCCAGTTCTGTTCCCTTCAATCACATGCAACTGTGAACAACCCTGCAACTGTGAGCAGACCTACTCAAGTTTGTAGCAAATGCCTGCAGGTACAGTTCTGTTAATATGTGCTCTCCCATTTAAATTAAGACAATTGTGTGTGAAAAAATGGATATAGGTTGGCCTTCCTTCCTGTAATATTGGAAACTTTAAGAGATTTTAATTCCAGAACTTTACTTCTGATGATCTACTCTATTCTCTTGCCCAGCACATACCTAATAATCTCATCCAGTCATTGCTGCAACAAGCCCAAATCTCTGTTCGAGGTAGAGGTTAGCGACTTAGGTTGTCTCCATGGGTAGTCATCCTCCCTGTTGAACATTTGCATGGAATTTCTAGGCTGAAATCTGTTTCCAACCAGCAGAGCTCATCATTCCCTTTTCTTCTAAATAAAAGAGCGACCTGCTTGCAGATACCTCTTCGCTGTGCAGGTAGAAGATTGCAACTACAGACTGAGATCAAGTCACCTCTTCAAATTCTCTGATAAATTAACAGCTTGAGCTTCACTAGTCTGGCACTAGAATATCAACTCTTTTCCTGCCCTTGAATGACCTGGTAGCTCTTGAAAAAATGGCCTCCTCAGTTTCTCAGGATCCTTTCCAAAACATAGGCACCTAATCTGCACACATGGGCACTGTAACAGTGTCACCACTGCTGCATATTAAATCTCTTCCCAATTGCTGCTTCCTGGCCTCCTTGAAGATTACAGCTGGCAAGAGCATCATCGGAGTTGATGACGCATGGCTTATTTATCAGAACCACAGACCTTAGTAGTCACCATATGCTAGACATCTTCCCCAATCCTCTAAGTGCAACTTGTGTTCTTCTCTCTTGGATTTCTGAATTTGTAATACTCTAGCTTAGTGTACAGCTGACCAGCTCTGCATCATTATTTACCAAACACCAATTTTTGTCATCTGTAGACGTTGCCAACAATACGTTTGTATTACCCTGGGAGGAATATTGAAAATAGAACATACCTTGGGAGGAGCTCATTAGAAATATACTCACTGGTGATAATTTCGTAATTACAGCTATTTGTTGTGATATATCATGTAATCAGTTTTAAACTACTTAAGTATGAGCTCTACTGATTTTGCATAGTGCTATTTTCTGCTCTATCTATCAGGATGAAAAGATCAATACAAGACTAAGTACAGTATGTCAGCAGAGTTTCTGCTATCATATCAGATATCAACAAGCCTTTGATATCCAAAAAAATTGATAGCAAGTTTTTTGACATAACATATTTCTATAAAAATCATTTGGAGGGTTCTATCAATTTTTAATTGCTTTAATGATTCTGTCATATCAACCTTTCCACGATTTTGCCTAAGACTGATAGGAAGCTAATGAGCCTACAGTTTTCTGAGTCAGGTCACTCATTCTTTTCAATTTTTGGCTTTTTTTTTCATTTGAAGCTTCTTTTGTGCTTCCCAGTTCTGAGAAATCCTAGGCAAGTTTGCCTACACTCTTGGACTCAAGTTATCTGGCTTTGCAAATGAAAAAAAAATGTTTGGATAGTTGCTGTTTAATATTACCCATAATTACCAATGGACTAGGACGAATTACATTTTAATGTGCAATCTGACTCCCTCATGCTACTGGTTTCAAATACAAAACAAGAATATTTGTTGATTACCCCTCTTTTTCATGCACTATGACTAACTATTGTGTTGTGCCTGTCTAACATCAGATTTAGCTCTGCTAGGACTGCATTTATTAGGATGTATTTAAAAAATTATTAGCCATAACTTACTGGCCACTGAATTTCCATACATTTCTTTGGCTTCCCTCATCAAATGTCTATTTTTCTTAACTGCTGCCTAATTACCTATATGTTATGTTAGTGTTTTTTCCTTTTGTTTTGTTTTGTTTTTTTTTGCATTCCAGCTAGCTTTCCTGAATTGTACTGTAGGAAGTTGCAGGTAATGTCGGCAGTGCTTTTCCTCCATCAAATTTAATTATACCAGAGGACCTCTTCTTTTAAATTAAAATCTTATTGACCACATTCTATATATACTAGGGTCAATTATACCACAGTGTTGTAGCAGGGGCTTTCAAGGAGACTCTGATTGCAAAGACATTATTTGTTAAAAAAGGTCTGAGGTGAAAAATGCAGGATTTTACTTTGCTTGCCTGAGTGCCTGAGATAGTTTTGAATAATTGAGATCTTGTGGCTTCGTGGGGGGGTGGGGGAGCTTAGCTTAGGTGGGGGAAGTTTTAACAAAAAAGTCACCCCAGGACTGGCTCCATGTCTGGCATCAATCCACAAACCTCCAGGGACTTTGATGGATCAGTACCAATTTACATCTGCTGGGGGTCTGGCCTAGGGTTTTCCAAAAATTATGAACTAAACAAAAAAAGAATTTTGTCATTTTTAATGGTTTGGATTTCCTTAATGGCACTGCAGCTGCTTTCAGTCTAGTTGTCAAGTAACAACAATCCAGGAAAGAGGCAGCAAGGACTGAACCCACTGCTGGAGCTCTGCATGCAGACAGACGGGTGAAACCAAAGAGCCAGCAGAGCTTAGCAAACTCCCCTCCAGGAAGGCTTTATTGTCCTTAACAGAATAAATCAAGGGGCTCCAGGCAGAGAAAACCCTACAGATGGGGGGGGGGGGGGGAACAAAAAACCCCAAAGAATAAAATAGTGCAAAGGATGTTTTCAGCTGCCATATATTAGTATATTTTCCGGGGCTAGCAATCCCTTCAGCTCTCTCGTGTTAGACTCCATGCAATTTGGAGCACTTCGGACAGCTGAGTTTGTCCATGTTTCATAGCAGTGCCAGACCGTGCAACCTTTCTCCATACAAAGAAACCAGGCGAGTGGCAGTGGCAGGAGAGGGCCCACTCACAGGAGGGAGGATGCAGGGCTGCACACTGAGAATGGCATCTCGACCGCGACGCTATTTTGCTTTACCTGTATTTCAGAGATGACAACTAGTGTTCAATGTAATGGTAGTACTGGCCTTTGCGAATATATCTACCTCTACAAGGCTGATAATTGCTGTTTTATTAAAATAGCATTAGTCTTCTACTCTTTTGCACAGAACTAATGGCTCTGAGCATATTTAAATTCACTTCCTTTGCTGGAATAACTTATTCATTCCCTTTCATGTTGACTTGGTCTTTGGCACTCTCGACATAAATGATTTATTGACTAGAGATAAAGCATTCTTGCCATAGAACTGTTCTTGCGACCCAGGCAAAAGCGGATGTGTCTGCTATTAATAAGGTGTTCAGCATAAAAAATGCAGTAGACTTGATTGTCTGCACTCAATAGCCTTTCCGAGAACACAGTCCTGCCCCCATTCACAATAACAAAAAAATCTCCCCCGCATGTTTATTTATATTACAAAGTTTTCAGAAGAATATGCTGGAATCCAGATAGTTGCTCAATAGATGGAGAACAATTTCATAAATATCCCTGAGGAAGCACGGCCTACTTTGGGAGAATGACAGTGATTAAAAAAACCAAACACGATGAATAAATACAAGCTGAAAGTACAGTTATTTCAGTATGGCTCCTGCAAACAGGTACACATGTGAGTAGTGTCACTGGGCTCAGTGGAATGATTTTTGCTTATGCTTTAAGTCATTCACATGCGTAGGCTGTCTGGAGGCTGGAGGCCTACAACAGCTTCAAACAAGATTGGTCTGATAGAAACCTACAGCAGAATTCTCACCACACTTGGCTAGACAAGGATCTGGACTTTATTTTCACATTTCTCAGGGCCTATAACACTGCTTTTCTAGATTACCATAGCTAAAATCCTGGGAAGCTTTTAAAACAGACTGTTTTAACAGGAGAAGTTCACACATCTAAATTCATGCCCATATACTAGAAGATGTTCAAAACTAACATTGACACAAAAATGCTTCTAGTGGCTCTTCCACTAACCCAGCGGTTTCTCTTACACCCATTTAGGACAACACTCTCCAATAAACTCTTCTTTTATCATTCAAATTGTTCTAGAATTTTTCATTAGGTAGTAAAATAATAGAATCCCTACCGCAGAAGTATAGCAGTCTCCTTTCTAAAATAATTGTTATCAAACTTTCTGTTAAATTGCTGTACCAATATGACATTGATGTCAGTTGCCATTCTGTTACATTTTTAAAATCTGTAACAGAAAGAACTATAAAATTTACTGAAGCTTAGAATGGAATTCAGCAATGCACATGGCCAGTTCATTTAATAAGTATCAGATTCCAACTTGCAATGCTAAGAAAAGTCCTAAAAAATGCATATGTTGCAGCTTGCAAAGATTCTTATGCTTTAAGGAGATTTTTTTAAACCAGTTAATTTAAAATCAGGGACCAGAATTTTCAGAAATAGAATATACATGCTTGCTGCCTCAAAATGTTTGGGAGCCCCATTTGAAAACCCATGGAAAGACCCAAACTATCAGAACTCACTAGCCACTTCTGAAAATCTTGGCCATCAATAAAAATAATTTGTTTCTGCATTGAACAGCATAGAAGTATCCAACATGCTGAATCTGAGATGAGAGGAGAGCTGCAATGTAAGCCCATACCCAGCTGAAAAAAATAACCCCTAACCATTCCCTAGCAATGAACTGTACAATAGTTTTAAAGCAGTATCCTGCTCTAAAATATTCCTTTGATTTGACATACTTGCACCTTCTCTCCATCACATACCAGCATCTTCACACCAGTATGGTGTCTCACTCACGGTTACACTAACAGCAGCTCTGTAGTACCTGTCCATCTGGTTGGAGAGAATGATGGCGTTTAAATATCCAAAAAGCTACTTTTAATTTTAAAGAGAAAAGGAACAAACAGTTAAGTCCCCTCAGCATGCTGATAACATCAGTTCAATAGAAAGAGTGTGTCAAGAAGGTCCTGATATGAGGGACAGACACTAGTTCCACTAAGTCTCCATGGATAAAACGGTACCACAGCCAGCTGTGATACAGCCAGTGATGAGGCCAGCCAGAGACTGAACAAAAAACAACGGTCAGGTTGAATGCAACAGTCTTGAGCCTGCTACAGTATATTGAAAGGCTTATTAGAACCATTTGCTTATTCCTAGTTCCTACCAAAATGCTGTTTTTGGGTAGAAAGTGGAAAAAAGTTAATGAAGTCTGCCCTCTCCAGAGAGATAGTCTTGCCCCTTAGAAGTATACAGTCATACACTTTACCCGATTCAGAGAGTTCTGATTTGGACTACAATTCCCCAATCCTGGCCAAAACATAAATAGTAACCAGCATAAAAAACCTGAATTCTTCCAGTTTATTCTGTTTTTTTTCTGCAGACCAAACCCAGGGTCAAATACATTATCTGAGGCTCTCTCCCTTTCTTCTCCCTCATTGAGTAAGAAAACTGCATTGGCACCCTGGAAATGAGAACCTTTGATTTTTGGCGGATGAGAGGGTGAGCAGTGTCCTACAGCTCATTCAGCTTACCTTGTTCTTGGCTACCTCTGTGACAGCTGTTCTGTAAGTCTCAATAAAGTAAGTCACACTTTGCCACGTGCAAATCTATCTACACAATCTACTGCGAATTAGTGAACGTATGCAAGGAGTGGACTTCAGTTTGGATGCAGTTTCAGCACAAATACTGAAACATATCCTCTATATTAAAAAAAAGTTTTATCAATATATGGACTGTGCTAGTTCTTCTGTGCAGAAAGCACATATGAAGTGCTGATATTATTCAACAGAATACCATTAGACTGCAAAACTAACATATACAAGACATGTTTACATTCCTATCAGGCGTGTAACATATTGTGAACATATCCACTGAGATTGGAGAATTGCTGTAAGTTTTTCCTAAAACATCATGCCATCTGCATACATAATAAAAGAATCCAGTAGTTGCCATGCTAAAACAGGACTTCTAGTGAAGGGCACAGACAGTCCCCTAAAGGGAACTCAAAGTTATGCACAGTGATGAAAACCGGAAGAAATTTTCCAGCTAAAGGTCTGTCAATGACCATTTCAGACAAACTTGCACTGGATATTATGCACCACATTTTTAATCCACTGCAAACCAGGTCTTCCCAGGATGCATCATCTTGAGCAGGATGATTTTACTTCAACCCTCCATGGTCACCTTCTGGCAGTGCCATTTATTATGGTTTTTCTCATGAAGAAAAGTTCACTTTCATATAAAGTGGCAGGACAGCAGCTTTAGAGGCTGGAAACGTTTATGGAGAACTCTCTGCTGGGGCTGCAAGAAACAAAACACAACACCAAAACCATACAGTAAGTATAAAACAGAGCAGAAGAATTACAATATAGTTCAACTAAAATAAAAAAGTCAGGTTTGTGCTGAGTAAATGTACTCCTACTGTAAAAGACAAACTACTCCTAGAAATATATCTTGTGACCTAGGTACTTTAATCAGCTTTAGTCATCAATCAAAAAATTTAGCACTTAATCAATTCCTTAGATAAATAGAAAGTGCAGACTGGCAGTGATTTATATAATTTAACAAATCCTACTTGAATTTATTGCCTGTCCTTAAACCAGTGCTTACTCTTCCTGTAGTCTGAGTACCAGAAAGCAGGCTCTTCTCTTTGGTTGGGCTTGCATGCACTGCTGCAAGACTCATCCAAATCCCAAAGTAGGGACTGATATTCCCTTCCATTTCTGCTGGCCAACACAGCAAGAGTTGGCCCATGTGGAGCAGGAGACGTCAATGCAGCTCACCCATTTCCTTCCCTGCTTCAGACATCATAACATATCTAGGGGGTTTCCCTATCCCTGTCAAAAGCAGTAAAGTACTCTCATTTTTTGTTGCACTGATACTGCTATTCCTTGCCTGAAAGCTCTTGCATAGCTGTAAGGTGCTCACATCGTAGAGGAGGTTTCAAGTAGTTTCTCCTCTCCTCTACCAGAACTCTTATTGGAGGTGCGTAGTCAAAGGACAAGAGGTAACGGATACAAGTTGCAACATGGGATATTCCAGTTAAATACAAGGAAAAAATTAGTCCTAGGGAGGTAGTCTCCTACCTCGAGACCTGGTACCTGCAGAGGGTGTACAATCTCCATCTATGGAGATACTCACAACTCCATGAAGCAAGGCCCTGAACAACATACCTTGGCCCTGCTTTGAGAAGAATTGAGCTAAATGATCTCCATGGGGGGCCCTCCCAACCTAAATTAGTTTATGATGATATGATTTCTGATAGGGATTTGTTCTGCCTTTCTGAACAAGGGATGAGCGCCTGTGCAAGACTACTCACATGGCAACGGATTCATTCATTTATTCAGTGTTTAGCCACTAAACCTCTTACAAACCACTCTTTGCTGGCTTACACTAGTCCCCGGAGACAGGGAGCCACGCAAAGAGAAAAGTTCACTGTGCTGTTTCAAAAGGCTGCGTTTGGACACAGCTTTGTTTTCTCCCAGAACCCTCAACATCACCAGTTTTACTAGACCGTATCTGTTTTACAGTCGTTGTGTATTGCCATACCATGGCAAGTGAAGGACCCCCCCATCTCTGACGGGCAGAGCTGGGGCAGAAGTCACTGAGGTGTGTTTGGCACCCTTTCCAGCTATGTCCTTCCTTTCGCATGAACAGACGTGTGTACATGCAAAAAGAGTTGGACCTTTGGTTTCTTTGGGCAAAAGTACAAATGGTGACGCTAATGGCATTCGGAGGCTGCCAAGGCTTGCAGTGGCTTTGTGCTTTTCACCCCTCCAAAAATCACACCTGGTGAGCTCCTCTCTGGAGGTGCTCCACCAGCCTGTCAGTCTGCCCATATTTGCCTCTCGCAGTCCCAGTCCCTTGCACCTATGTCAGTGCAGGTCTAACCGGGCAGGGAGACAATGGGATGTTAAACCAGCAGGTTCTGGAAAAGTGCTGAGTGAGATTAAAAAAAAAAAAAAGCTTTGCCTTGAGCACTTTATTCCTCAGTCTAAATATGGCCTATGAAACACAGGAACAACGAATGTCAGTCTCCCTAGTTATTTCCTTCCCTATGTGGGCACATTCATCTGATTACAGTGCTACTTTTCATTTTTGTTTTTGCAAGTGCATCGCTTTCATTCTGGAGGTCTCTAGTGTGATGATCCCATTACCGTCTACAATCGTATGCTACATGATATACCCATGTCAATAGTGTCTTGAGAAAACTGCACATTTGGGACCCAGGAAATGTTTTTTCTCTTGAAAGAACTGACAGGAAGTTTGTGAGCCAGGCCCCTGCATCTGGCCCAGACAGACAACTGATCATATACCCTGGGCCAGAAAAGAAACCAGAGGTTTCTTTTCACAAAGACAGATACAAAGACAAAGGGAAAATTCAAGGAGGGGGAAGGTTTTAACTTGGGGGAGAGGCACACTGGTACCTAGCCTCCTAATTCAAGGTGAACTGGAGGTTGTCTCACATCTTTGCAGCGGCGATGGGCCTGTCTCGCAAAGGAGTAGAGCTTTTTTTTTCAGATTAAATAGCCCATCTGCCGCAAGGAAAGGGTAATCTGAAAAGCTCTCGCAAGCAATGTAAAATATCTTGTGTAGCTGCAGAGTTGCAAGACTAAAATTAAATGGGTAAATTGGCTAATGATATTAGAATAGGCCTCAAGATTACACTTGTGCTGCAACTCACCAGCCATGCTCCTTGCCTAAACCGTTGCCTTGGCTTCTTGCTTTGGTTTGAAGCGAGCCAGCTGGCCTTTCGGACGGAGAAACTCAGGAACAAGGAGAGATGGAGATCAATTCAAACCCGAGCCTGGTCCACCCGCCGCAATGTCAGTGCAACCATTTCTGCCACGCAGGCAACCTAACGGAGCCAGGCTGGAGGCAACCAGTGACATCAACCAAGGAGAAAAAATAATTCTGATAAGCTCCGAATTTAGAGCCAGCAAACTGAGGATTTACTTGCAATGTAACACATTTCTGCTCTCATCACCTTGTCTCTTGAGGCCAGGATTTTAGAAGCACTTACTCTTCCTGGCTACCTACAGTTTTGGTGCCCAGCTGGAGACTCTTCTAAGGACCCTCGTTTTCTAATAATATGTACCTAACACTTTTCTGAAAATGCAGTCTTTTAAAAGGTATCACAAATGAGCTGTTGCTTTTGAAAATACTGCCTTAGATTGTAAGCTTTTTGGAACAAAGACTGCTTTTTGCAAGGGGTTTGTCTGCTTACCAGCACAACAGCACACAGATCTAATCTCAGCTGACATTTCAGAGAGCTGCTGTAGAAAGACACCAATCGTTTCAAAGCCAAAGACACACTCTGTTTTTGAGTACCAATAGTGTGTGATTTTTTTTCCTAACTGAGAAAGGGACATATTTTTCATTTACTTTAGAAACACGTTAACTGAGCTCAACCTAGTTATATTATCTATTTGTCGAATTTCCATAGTTGTGGGATCCTGACAAAGAAAACATGATTTTCTTACTTTTGCTAGGACTAACCACCAGATCTAACTTCATACTATATTTCTAAGGTCAAGAGATTTCAAACAGGGGATTGTTATGACAATGTCTATTTCCAACCTCCACATACCAACTCTTCCACTGAGCCTGGTGAGAAACTGCATTCAGCTATATTTACTAGCATTTTTCCTGTGACAGCAAGGCCACAGGTATCTCTCTCTATGCCTCTCATGTCACTTGAGGCATTCCAGTATTCTGCAGCTTATTAGACCTGTTGCATCCTGCTGCTTAATAATTAGGCATATTGCTAGCTCTGGAGAATCTCATTTGACGATAAAAGGAAATGGTTGCCAGACAATTTGTAGATTCACCCTTTTCTTTATTATCTGCTGAATTATAATCACTGAGGTGTGAAAGCATGACGTGTCTCTGTGAGGCCTTATGGAAGTTAATTTAAAAACAAAATATCTGTTCTGGGGAGCTGTGGATCCTGGTCAATCATGGTGACCAAAGGAGGAAAGAGGGTTTCCACAGGTCCCCGCTGTGATGATTCGCCCCGGCGGGGTCAGACTACCCTGATGCCATGCCTGTGCTTGGTTCGCCCTATCATAAAATCACCTGACTGCTCTTCTGGGTGCAGCCGGAGGAATCTGCATCTCATCTCCCCCAGGTAAACGTGGCTGTTGCTGCACATCCTTATTACCTTAGAGGCCACTGATAAGCAGAGTCAACACCGCTAGAGATCAAAGGTTGCCTCCAACTGTTTGCACAGTTGTAGCTCACTGGAGCCGGGCCAGAAGAGATGGCAGAGCAGCACCAGCCAGGGAGCTCAGTCTCCACTGCAGCCCCCTCCGCTCGGCACAAGTCAGCCAGCAGGGCCACATGGACACAACTCGCTGCCTTCACACAAGTGTCACAGCCCCGCAGCCTCTATTAAAATGATGCTAAGCAGTGACACATTAATCAATGGATTGAATGCAACACCTAGCAGCCAGGAGAGCTAACAGTCATGGACGATTTTTGATAAGACGCCCAATTTTGTTTGAATTCCAAACTGATCACGTCTTGGTCTGGCTTGCCTGATTTTCCCCTCCTTACTAAGCCCTGGTAGCTGATACACTCTTGAAGGTTATTTAATGTTGTTTGTCAAATGTGGTGCCAATACAGTAGAAAACTACAGGGGGAAAAGGGAGGAAGTCTCTCCTTGCTTTTGATTTTTGAATTTGCTTGCCAAGCAGGAAGGCAAGATTTTAGCTTTGGAGTAGGCTGACAGCAAAGGTGGATCTACCAGCACAACACCTAGAGCTTCAGACACGGTAACTATTCCCAAGTGTTCAGCGTTCATTAATGAAGTCTGTAAAATAATTATAATGACTGAAAAATCATGTAATTAAAAATAAATGTTGTTTTCCTTCCACTTCAATTTTTTAAGGATACAATAAGGACGTATTTTTCATTTTCACCCCCAGCCATAAAACAAGAAGCTTTTTTAACCAAATGAACAGTGATATAGATGTATCATCACAAGACTCCAGGAGGAGAGTCTTTACACCAAACAGCAGCCGACACGTGAACTGTTATTTTTGTAAATGTCAACTCAGGGTTACTTTTTTAAAAACACTTTTTTCTGGACCATTTGCTCCCATAAGCGAGTACTCTTAATCCACCTGGATACAGCTTTAATAACAGTCGATACCATCACCATAAATATGCTACTGGATAAATATTCCTGTATAAGATATGCAGGAAAGTGACTTTATGCACAATAAACTTCTAGGCATTATTTATGTGTCTCTCCAGTGCTCGCTCTCAGTGGTCCCAGGTTCACACAAGGGCTTTGAGGAGGCAGCTGGCAAACTGCTTGTGCACAGCCTGCTTAGGCACTGCACGCTGTGCATGACGCTGCGAAAAAGCCATATTAAGCCATTGCAAGTGCTCGGGTATGCGGGATCCTGGCTCACTTGCACATTTGCTGTCTGGTTCAACAGCAAATCTCACTGTACGGAGGCCTTCAAAAGACAGTTTAGACATACCAACTCTGATTTTATGCCAAAGATTGTTTTCTTCCCATACCTTAGTTTTTTATTAAGACCCTAATGACAGACCTAGAGCTCAGCTGAGGACACCCTGGTCTGAAAACTATGGCCAGTGCTTCAAGACAGCTGATGAACATCCAACAAAGTCAGGCAAATCTTTTCTCTTGTACTCTGAAGTGAAAACTCACTTCTTGCTTGTGATGCTAGGCTCTATAGCCTGCATCAGGCAATTTTGAGATGAAACATTTCTGGGAGAATGGATGTCATGGCAGATGCTCTCAGCAGGTAACCTTCTGAAAAGCCAATTAGTCAGAGGTTATCACAGCTGCTCTGTGGAACACAGTTGGTTCATGCAAAATGGGTTGAAAATGTAGTCATCCAAAATGTGTTTCACTGAGCTATTCAGTGTCCTCAAATAGTTGGAATAGCCAAGAGTCTCTTCTTGAGACATGCACAATTCCGCTTCTCTACTAAAGCAAATCTCGCAGCAACTTCACTAGGTTAAACAAAATGAGGACACATATTGATTCTTTGTACAGATGATTTATGCAGCAATTTTGGTTCTTTGCCTCTTCCTTTAAAAATCAGAATTCATGATGGACAGGTCTCTAAAGGGTGTGAGCTTACACTCCATCCTTGCTCTGATAAACACCTTAAAAGCTTTTTAGCTTTTAGAAGATTCTGAGCTTGATTTTGCGGTGTTAATCTGGAAACCTCAGAAAAAAAAATCTGTTCGAACAAATTTATGACCTTTTCCTTCTTGATCCTAACCAAAACCTGAAAATTTCCTGAGTTTAAAGTTTGGTTCCAAAGCCAAGCAAAATCCTGGGGGAGACTCTCTTGTCTTTCAAAGTGGCTAATTCATTCCTACTCAAGATGCTTCGTATGTCCCACCACCTACTTGCTGCTGCAAACACACAAAGGAAAAAAGAAATGCACATTTGTGTTCAACAGAACACAGCGATGATTTCCTTGAACTAACAAGCAGTTAAAATATTTTGAAACTGTGCATGCAACCACTTCCTTAGTGCTTATGGTTTCTTTCAAAGAATTCTAATATACTGCAAACTTGCTCATCAATATGAACAGTGAACTGGCTGTAAACACAGGTCCTTCTTCAGACTATAGAAAATAGAAAGATTTAAAGGAACATGTTGCTGAAAAGTCTGATAGCCTCAGCCGGTGCTGACCGAAACTGAAAATGCATACAAGATTGCTGACTTTATACCTTATCATGCATATCTCTCACTGCCTGCCTGTAATCAGTTCTTGATCTCACAAGACCTTGTGGGGTGCTTTGCAGGCAGTGAAAGGCTGTCATAGATGAATAGTCTTCCACACTTTGTGGCTCTAAATAGCCATTTGCACAACATCTTGAGCTTTTGCATATCTATTATTTCAGTCTCAAGTGACTGGATTTAAATATAAAGTACCAGGAACTGTGCAAACTGAGCAAACTTAAAAAAGGTATTGCGTTAAGTGGTATCTTCAGCATGCAAATAAGGTGCTTAGCCACACAGTTCTGGGTGGCCGGCAGTGGTTTGGTGGCTGCGCGGTGCCTTCTCTGATGCGCCCACCCTCTGGGACTTCTATTTGTGTTTGTTACGCAGCTCTGCACCACACTTTCAAGCCTATCATGTACAAAATCGTGCCACAGAATTTGGCAGTTCTGGCCATTACATCATTGTATTATTCGCTTAGGGATCTTCTGCAAAATATGCATTAAGTTCAGAAGCACAGTCAGAGAAAACCAAAGATTTCACTAGGAAATCAAAGTGTTATAGCAAAAGGCTTTGGAAACTCTCTGGAGCTACAGCTCCTTCACTGCCTATACAGAGAATTAATAGAGGGAACAAACTATCCACCTTTAGGGAGATATTCACTTTGAGGTTCCCCAAAATGAAAATTAGTTAACTTAGTTTCCACCATGTGAACTGATTATCCAAGCAAAAATAAAAATTATACCTGCTAAAACTATGTACCTACAGGACTGCACACATGCACACAGACATACACATTCAGTACAAAACAAAACAGATCATGAAGCCTATAAAATCAGCTCCCCCACCCCAAGCTAGCTGAACAAGCAACATTATTTAGCCCTTTGGAGGAATGAATTATAATAGACCCTTTACCTATATCATCAGTTCCTATGTTTTCCCCAGAACCCTTACATTGCTCTGAGCACCAAATAGGCCAAGCCTAGAGAAAGAGCAGCCGTTCAGCTTTATCCTTGTGGTTCAGCATATCCGTGTGGTTCAGCAGTGGCCCACCACGTCATTTACTGGACAACATTCAACCCTAGCTCTGGAAAAAGACTTATTGTTGTCATCATGGGCTCTTCCAGGGGTTTAATTGCCCAAGCACTTCACAAGCAAAATGCCTCAGGTTCAAAATCCCTCAGTGAGAAGATATCATCACCTTCTATTACAGTTCATAATAAGGCAAAAAGAGATTTTAAAAAAATCACTGACTATGAGTGTTTGATTTAAGATTTTTTTTTCAGATCTTCTTTTTCAGAGTACTCAGTAGGATTTGGCGCATTATGTGCAGGTCACCACCACCTTTAGCCCTGACTTTCCAGGCAGCAGTCTGACAAGACTCCAAAAAGTGCATGTTACCCTTCCTTTGCTGTCTCACCTCCTCCTGAAAAACAGTTATTTGCCCTCATTCTGTTAGGCTGATCCCAGCACAGTAGTGGGACCCCATGACCTTTGCCTCATAAAATAGATACCAGTAACAATACCTCTGCTGAAGGGCTTGGTAATGAAGGATAGGCTGCATGTATCAAAGAAGCTCCTAAGACAGGCGTGAGGTTTAAGGCCTGAAATTCTGTGGGCAGTATTGGCTACAGAGCCAAGTACAGAAGTGGTTCATGAAAACAAGGCAGGTGTGAAACAAAGAGTATCTAGCCAGTGTCCAGAAGGCATGAGATGTTCAGTTGTTCAGGTTTCTGGGGAGTAATAATCAACTCAGCACAGGAACCTTCAGATCAGCTGCAAATTCTGGTTTACTCTGCTCTACCCCTTTCCTGTCATTTTAGTTTGGAGGCTATCCAAAGCCCTTGCATATTATTCTGTCTCCTTTTGCATCGTGCAGCTATGTTCCTGACATAGAAACACACTAAAATGGTTTCAGACCACAATGTCTTTTCTGTATTCTGCAGAGATGATCACTATACTTGGTTGCTGCCAACCAAGCAAAATGTTATTCAGACTTGCGTAATGTCCCCTCCCCAAAAACTAGAGCAATATGAGCCACATCTGTAACAGGTGGCAGGTGAGGCCCGTGGTGCAGATACAGGGCCTGCTAGGGTATTCCCCGCCACGTCTTCCTCAGTGCCCGCAAAGCCAGCTTTTCTTCCAAGGGACGTGCACGTGTCTGGGAGAGGGCACACTCCCTGTTCTCACCCTCACGCACACTCATCACCTGGCCAGGCTGAGCAATCGCCTCTGGGGCCTGGGAAGCGCTTTTGGGCACTGCAGTCTAGATACAGCCAGCCTAAGTCAGGGAGCTTTAGGACCAATGTACTTAATTGACAGAAAATAATTCAATACCAGGTAGAAAAATGGCCTTTAAAATCCAGACAGAATGGCATCTCCACACCTCAAACAGAGGTTTTTTGGGCTAAATGTCATATTGGGAGAAGGATTTTCATTTATCATTTGGATTCCTCACCTGTAGAACATACAGGTGGGCTGGGGGATACAAGATAGTGAACTATGCAGCAAAGCAGGGACTCAAATTCAGTGGTGAAGGTGAAAGCCTGATCTGCCATATCATGGACCACTAGACTTCCCTTTGCTGTCTAGCTGAATAAATAAATTAGTATTCTTCACAAAATGGAACAGCATCAGTAGAAGGTACTCAGACCCTATCTCCTTCCCACCTGGGAGCTTGTGTTTAAGGTTAGAGATGTAAGAAAATAAACTTGCATGGATTTCTGAGATGATTCAGTTAAACTGGTTTAAGTAGCTTGTTTCAAGCTGCCTGGCCATTTCTACACATAACTACAAACTGCAACATAGACTGAATGCATATCACAAGTGCAAGATACGAAAAGAGCAGGGATATGCACCCCTGGATTTGTTGAGCTATGAGAAATAACTATCTCCACAGAGCGCCAGTTCACTTGACCCTGACTCTGAAGTTCGCCAGGTGTTTAGACAGACAAACTCACTTCAGCTATTCTAGACAGGCAATCAGGGTAAGCTACTTATCTAGGCTTCATTTACATTCAGTGGAGAAAAACAGACCCCTTGGAAGAGTGATCCGCTGTATTTATCCTACAGTACCTCTCGTATTGGATGAACTACTCTTTGCAAGTTCCTCTCACCATGGATTATCAAGATGACTAGCTCAGAGTAGGTATTCAGCAATTTAGTAGCAAGCAAGAGGTGATAGGAATTGTAAATTAATGCTTACTTTGATTGCTACAAATTCCACTTAGCGTGTAAAATGGAGGTACCACAATGCTCAGGATTAGCATGTTTACGGCTTACGTTTCTACTGCAATAAAGAATGATATAGATTCCAGTGAAGGATACGATCTCTAAACTCCTTTGAGGTTTTGGATATTGGAATTTGACAAGGAAATTACACACTGAATAATCTTCTTAGATATTCTTAGATATTTATGCACATAGCTGAGATAATGAGATGCTTCCTGCAAACAATCAACAAAGTACTGAAGTTTGTTAGAGAAACAATTTGCTCAGCACTATTGATACCATTTTGCAGCTGGATAATTTATTGTGTCCGTGCTGCTACATTGTTTCGATTTTACACTGATTAGCTTTTTATTTCTTTTTGCAACATATGAACAAATCAACATCATAGTTAGGGAATTCCCATGGGCAGGTAAAATAAGAGTAAACAAAAATAATGCTTTGTTTATTATTAAACACCTTTCATATTTGACCCATGGTAGGCAATTAGGTTGGTAGGAACATGCAACTGTAGGAGAATTGTTACCATTTTATCTCAGGCCAAACAGTTTATCACAATTCATGAGCAAACTTGAGTTGCTTCAAAAAATCAAGGGAAAGTATCTAATGGGATGTGTTATTTTTCTTCCAGTGCCAGAAAAATACAAATCCCAATTAAATTTTTGCTTCAAGGAAGGAAGGAAGGAAGGAAGGAAGGAAGGATTTCTGCCACTGGAGCATGAAACAGTCTTTGGCTAGAAAGAAGATGGACAAGATTTTCAAAAAAAATCCCAAGTGATTTGCACACCAAAGTCTCATTAAAAGTCAACAAGACTTTGATTTCTAAGTTACTTGTGAAAATTTTCTCTGATGATTCCTACAAGTCTTTTAATATTTATCCCAAGCAAGTGCCAACATATCATTTAAAAGCAGATCCGGGGCTGCTACAAGTTCTGGTAACCCCTCAAGACATTTCTAAAGCCTCACCCACAACATATTTGAAACTTTTGGCACATCCATATGTCTGAAATCTTCAGCTTGCATCATGCATTTGTCTATTTAGGATAGTTAAGGGTATGCCTCCATGAACACATTACTGCTAGGTAACCAACGTCTGGATTTACAGCGCACCAGACGCTCTACTATAACTGTCCATGTGCATGCCCTTACTCTGTGCTAATGACACACACGTAACATGCTGTCATTGAGTAAAAGCATGAAACACACATTCAGCATTTGCACTCTTGCTTCAAATTACTACCTCATAGTAACTAGTTCAGGCAGCCATTCCTTCATACTTGTTCCACGAGCCCAGCCACTATTACAGACTGCTCCAAAATAAACACAGATGGAATGTCCGTCACTAATTAGTATTTTTTAGCTGCCACCTCCAAGCCATGCTTTAAAGATCCTGTATTCAGTACCCGTCCTTGCTTAGGCTAGAGGCTCAGCAGCAGACTGGGTGCAACATAAAGAAATGGATGTTGGACACTGTTTAGCTACGAGACTCCATGCCTTGATATTTTAGCAAGATGAGCCCATGTTCCCGGAGAGGCTGCATTTAAACGTTTTGCTGATTAAATGCCTAAATGGAGAAAAACAAAACTGTGATATATCAGAGGCTGCAAAACTAAACTGCAGCCTTGTCAGAAAACCAGTGGTTCATTACAATGTGAGACTGTAAGGAATTGCCACTTTGACCATCCCTCCGCAGAAGGGGTTTTCTCCGAGTCCCAGCTTTCAGGATTCTGGAGTTCAGTCCCAAAGGGTGTGAGGACTGGAGATCGTCGAAAGGGCTATAAACATGCTAAGTATCAACTTAATGACACTCCTATTCAGCTTCTACTTTCATTTCTGAGGTTACAAAGGAAAATGATCTCACCTCATGAGGGTGTAACCACAACACACTGCCCAGTTTTTTCCAGCTTACTCTAGTTAGAAGCTCACATGAGACTACTGTATCCGTGGCCTAATGGAGCAGCCTGATTACTTTTTCTGGCCAGAGCGCAGCCCACCAACAAGAACTTTTGTCTTTGACCTCCTGGCCTATATCCCAGATTAGAAATTAATTCCAAGCCTAGGTGGGACGAGCATCTCAAAAAGTTACCCCTTCTGATACAGCTGAAAGGTTTCTCTTCATTGCGCAGGGATATTGTTCATAGCTATCACATCGATGTGGCTACTCCAGTGAGCAATTCTAAATTGGCTGCTGTAAATTCACTCTGACCATCAGTTAGATGCTAAGGAAATCCATCCATCCCTGACTGTCACCTTGCAGATACTATTGTCTTATTGTCTCTACGTAGAAAACAGATGTGCTTAAAAAAACTTTTAGGTTTTGATTCATGTTCTCAAGAATTTAACCAGTAAATAACCTTTAATTTCTCTGGTAAAAAGGCCAAACTTCTGAGTCTGCTATAAAAAGAGATAACTCCATAGTTTTGCACTTCTCCGCTGGAAAGCAAATTTTGGACACTGGTTCTTCCCATTCTAGCTTCCTATGTAAAAGTATATTATTTATGCATTGCTGGGATTTGGAATATCCTTAACTGTGCAAACTCCACCTGGCATTCAGAGAATATTTCCCTCACTTCTCCTTTTGGAGCATGCACATCAAATGATGTCCTTTCTGGATGCCAAACAGCAGCTTCTCTGTTCATAGACCAAGGCAGCTTTGCCTTTGTGCCTTCACACCATGGAAGGAGACTCGCCCTTTCACCTGTGCAATGAAAAGCACGGATCTGCTTCCAGTACATATATATAATACTCAGAGCACAATTCCATGTCATGAATCATGCCACAGTGGAGATGGCCCTGGTTCTCCAATTTTTTTTTCCCTTTCTCCACCAAGTATCATTGCTCTTCATGTGGGCCAACCCTGCTGTACCGCAGTACAGCAGAGCCATGAAATAATCTGATGTGAAAAACAAACCCAAAGAGCAATACTCATGCTAAACCACCTCATTTCATAGATCTCCTTTACAGCTCCACTACAGCTCCAGCGGCCCTGGCAGGGAGTGGGGAAGAACGGCTGTGGGCAGGGGTAGGAGCCTCGCACGCCAGCTCCGCTACTGCAGTATTCACAGCGTGGAGCCACGTTGGGCGTCTCCCCGAACGCTAACTATGGGCTTCCAGAGAACACAGATGCTTAACTTCACTTTAAAAGGTAATAAAAAATGAAGCCAGTGGCTTGTGAATGTATTGAACTGCACTGCAGGTAACAGGCAAAACTAATTTTATTTTTAAATAACAATAAGGACAGCAGACCCACTGGCAACTGTCAGAGCTCTTGTTCAAATTATGTATTCTCTGACTTTTCTTTTGCTACTAGAGGGCCCAATCCTGCAAACCATTTTTTGCAGTGTTACTTTGTCAGTGCCCAGCCAGGAATCAGGGTCCCACTGCGCTATTCAGTCTTTTAACTAAAGACTGGTATCTGCCCAAAGACTTTGAAATCCAAGTAACAAAAATCCCATAGGCTTAAATGGCATGAAGAACTACTAATGTATGTTAGCAGTACTTTCTTTTATTATCTTTTATTATTTATTTTACTAAACATTATTTACTTCATTTTCAGTAATTAGAGTAGAATAATGAAAAAAATGTTTTCAAGCAAAAGACTGGAACAGCTCTGCAGTAGAGCTGGTGAAATAACAAATCATTTAAAGGAAAGAAACTGTAAGCATTGAACAGCCCAAAATGGCTTCCACAGAGCCACAGCAGTATTGTATGCAAATATATAATTTAGTTGTTTTTGTATAACATGGCTATTTTGTAACCACAGAAATAGGGATTAGACAAATGGGACATATGCCATTTGTAATCAAACTATGCGGAAAACATATGCACTGCGCTTATAGTGCTAACATTTAAATTACATTTTTCAATTTAATTAAATACATTGGTTTTGAGTTGAAGTAGGAGCTAAGGAAATGAAAGCCTATATATACGTACATTATCTTTTAAAATAATTTTTGATAAATGGTGATTATCTTGCTCTTATAGACTGCTGCTCATAGAAGTGGATCTTAGAGTAGTTTACAAACCAGCTGCAGAATTGCATATTCCATTGTCCATAAACAAAGGAGTTTGTTGTGTTCATTAATAAAGAGCCGTCATCTTTGGTGTGCCAACACGTGGCATTTGTAAGCATAATTCTTGCGAAAATGTCATGAGAAATATCAAAACATATGTATTTTACATATGTGTGCACCACAAAATCTCTTGTGACTATATAGATGCAATAACCACAAGTGATCATGACTAAATAGCTACATTCTGCAGATCCAGCAATACTTCCAACGGCACCTCATCCATACCACCATGCTGAGATATCATTTGCAATAACCTTTAAAGAAAATGACCCTTACTCCCAGGGAGCAGGACTGCCTGCAGGACAACTAAGACATGAGGCTCATGATTGAGTAGTTATTATCTATACAAAACTCCAGTTCACCAGACTTAACACGAAAAAGAGTTCTGAGACCACGCTTTCTCCCCGTGTTCGAGATGATAGCGCTTCTGAAACCTCCACAGCAGTCTCCAAGAGGATCTGAGCAGGCTTGATAGACTTCCCTACTAAAGCCCAGGCTATAGCACAACCTTCTGTACTCCTGACACTCAGAACATCGTTGGGCTTTTCCAAATATTCTTTAAAATTTGTGGTGAGTATGTGGATCTGCTTTGAAATCATGTTGAGTCATCTATCACAGACTAGACTGAAAGTGCCACTGAATGTGAAAGTAGCTAATTGTTTTAAAATATCAGTTCTCCCACCACGCAAAATTAGCTACTTATATTATACAACATATCCAACCCAAAGTGTAACTACTATCCTTGTTATTTTTTGTCTGTGGTACCAACAAAGGCCTGGCATATGAAAGTGTGGCTCACATTCATCCAACCGTTTTTAGACACCTTCTGCTGTTACCTAAATTACATCTGTAGCCTCTCCATGCAGTCAGAGGAGATAGATAGACAGTTATTGGCCTGCTGTCCCCAAACCCAAACCATATTGCTCTTGGGAGATTTGTACTGCTTCGGTTGACTGTAGAGTGAGCACTGAGAGACCTGGTAGAGACGTGAAGGTAGATGAGATGAATCTGGACCTTAGTTAACAAGTGAGTAGATGAAATGTAAGCTGCGCTGGTTCTCCAGAGCTAAGAGGAAAAAAAAAAGCAACAAAACTGTTTTAGTCAATCAAGGCTGCAAGCATGAATCTGAATACACACAGGGAACAGATTTTTGAGTAAGGCGGTGCCATTTTTACATACTTATGAGTAATAACACACTCTAAAATTAATGTTTTACAGGATTTGATTGTGAGAGACAGAATTAGTTTGGAAACTATGCCTTTTGAAGATGATGCACCATGGCAACCACTAGAAAGGTGAAAAACAATCTCCTGGGTCATTGCTGTGGAAGATTCTGACTGCCTTTTGGCTGGTGCTCACTTCTCTGCACAGTAGCAAAATTACTGATCTGGCCGGGAACAGTCAAGGCCCTTTACTTAATACCAAGTTCTGGCAAATCACTGCTAATTCTAGTGCTGGCAATAAGTTATGTTAAAACTTTTAGTTGAGATGTTAAGGACCAGACAAAAGATTTTGAAGACTGGAATGTGAATTGTCCTCTGCTGACAAGTTTTCCCTGTTAATTCTGTATACCTGTTTTGATTCTTGGACTTGCTAGCCACTTTGGTCTACTCTCACAGGGGCTAATAGAGATCTCACCCACCCAAAAGCAACAGCCATCCTAAACAGACAGTAGTTCCCGATCATTATAGCTTTTGGGACTTTATGGTGTTGCCTCCCAAACCCACAGTAGCTGTTTAGTGTAAGAAAGGGAAAAAATTTGCGCACAGAATTATGTATGTACATATACACGCACTATGAATGAGGAAGTAGCAACTTCTTCTCTGGTGCTTCTTCGGGACCTGAAAGCTTCATCCTTACCCCTGTAACCCTGCTGAATCAGGGTGAGCCATTAGCTGGTTTCCAGTATCATCAGACACTCTTTCCCCATGTCACATCTTCAGAAGTTTTGCAATGTGAAAACAAATTATCTGGCCTATCAATCTCTTGCTCCAGTAGAATTATTAGGCTCAATATCAAAGTAGGTAGGATATTTAGACTGAGGAGGATCCCATTTGTATCTTCGAATGAAAGGCTTGTTTTTGAGGTTTATTTCCAAAAACAAAGGCCTTTTGGATGTTGATGAGACAATAACCAGGACAAAAAAATCTCAGCCTTTCTGAAGATGCCATGTGGGCCTATGGAATGAACATGGACACTAGTGTAGATACAGACATGTCTGACCAGTGGGGATGAATCAGGAAAACACCCCTTTTAGACAAAACTATTCGTTTAATTATTATTTACTTCCATTGGTATCCAGTTTGTCTTGTCTCTCTATGTTGGCACTTATTTCTGCACACATCCACACTGCCAGCACCTCCAACCCAAAATATTTTCCCCTATTCCAATTCATCCTTTTTGTATGATGATGCACATCAGACTTGACCTAACCTTAAAGTTTTCAATTAACTGCTCTTGCTTGTTTCTCCTTGTTCTGGGTAACACTTGGAGGAAGTTTGCTCTTTGATTTCAAGGCAAGACTGAAATGGGCAGTGATACTTAGCCAGGGTTGATTTACTTAAAAACATACCATCACCTCCATAACTAGTCCATACAAATCAAATGCCTGAAAAATACTTCAGTTATTTCCAGTGTACCTGAAGCCTGTTACCAGTTCTTGTGGGTTTTCAGCCTCATTTTTTTCTATTTAAATAATCCCAAAACAACAAAAACAACAAAAACAACAAAAAAACAACAAAACAACAAAAAAATCCATCATAGGTACCTACATATTGTCAGGAAAAATGACTACAGTTCTGATTTGCACAGATGCTAGACCTTGGCAGCTGCCTTGATTTTTCAGGAGAAAGGAATGATCCTAAGTAACTATGGAGAGCAAGCCTACATGTATGGTAAAAAAAAAAAGAAAAAGAAAAAAAGGCCCATGACAATGGAATTTCAGCATGTAAATTCTAAACTAAATGCAACAAAGCAGAAAAATTAGGCAGGTGTATGCCCTGTGTATACATAAATGTTGATACTAGGCCTTTAAAAATAACTTTCTACTATTATGCTCTCCTTAAGCAAGCATAAATTCTGTTAACACTTGCATACCAAAGGAAAATCGGAAGCAGCCAGCAATATGAATTGTTGCTAAACTCTATTTAAAACAATTATATCTTTATGCTAGCTCAAATTCTTTACTGTTCATAATCAGCTTTCAGCTCTAAAATCATGAGGACATATACATAACTTATACTACACTGTAAGACTGTGGCTGGAAAAGAATATTATAAAGGAACCCTGCCAAAATAATACTGAATAATTCCTTTCTAGTTAAGATTAAAACTCCGGCTAATAGAGTAGAGGTTTGCTAATTTACTTTAATGTCTGGGAGATCCATTGCAAAATACTGAATTTTGCAACTGAGGAACACATTAAAAAAGCAGTGTAATTTATCACAAAATGCACTTTGCTCGTTTATTTTGACAACTGTTGTTTAAATTATTTATGCTCCTTCATCATGTACTGGTAAATGTACTATAGTCTGTTTTGTAAAAAAAGTCATCAGTGAGATTAGAGTAACATAATATCTGCTATTACCCTTTGCTTGGAGGTGAGTAGAAATCATAATTTTGTGCCTCATCAATGCAAAATAGGATTTTCAAAAGATTACTGTTTTTTTTTGGTTTTTTGTTTTTGGTTTTTTAAAGAATGTCAGATTTGCAGCAGCTCCCAACAGTTTCAAACATCTCTATCAAAGCTTGAGCAGAAAGAAGTAGGTAGCATTGTTACCTTTGAAAGTCAGGCCACTTATTTAAGCACCTGATTAAGGGCTTGAAAGTATGACATTAGGACCCCCCTTGGATATCTCTGCCAGTGTGCGTTAACAAGGTTCAGCCTAGAGCTTGAACTTGCAGTCAGTAGCAGCTTTGCTTGAGGCTGATGGACATTATCAAATATCTACTGCTTTGAACTGATGCATCTCCTTTAAATTGAAAGACATTTTTGCCTTCCTCCTGTTACTACTTCAGGGCTCCACGCTGGAACAAAGGAGCAAGCCACACCTTCCTTCCTGAGCTGCGGTTTGACTTTACAAACTTGGATGATGAGCCCAAAATCCAGGTGAATAAAGCTCGAAGCGCAAATGAGGAAGGAGAAAAGTTAAAGCAGATCTGGCGTTAGTCATTCCCGGAATCAAGTTATATCAAGAATATTAAATACTCAGGGTGTTGGCTCAAGTTGCCTCACAGTCAACCTACGCTGCTGAACACCATGTACTCGGGAAAGCAGGCAGTTGGGCAACCCGTGAGGATTAGCGTGGCAGGCTTGCCAGTGCATGCAGTTCCAGCCTTTCTATCAAGTATATTGCAACTCTGAAGAAGGGGGGAAAAAAAACCCAGCTCACCACCTCCCCAGGAAAAGATTAGCTCCTTTGAAAGACACCAGACTGACAGTCCGGGAGCACATTTTCCTACCGTCTTTACAACAGCTTCCACAAAGGAAGCAGCAGTACGTTGTGGAAGCCCTCCTTCCACAGCGGAGCTGAAACCCGAATGGTTTCTGGGGTTGGGGAGAGAGCAGAAGAACCGCTTCTCCTGGTGTCGGCGCAGCCCAGGCTCGAGGACTTATCGGTCGAGCCCTCTGCTCGGGCGGTTTGGTACCTCTGAGCAGTGGCTGGTACGAGCAGGGGATCATTTTAGCTCAGACAACACTGAGCTGTTCTCTGCAACTTGTGTAGGATGCAAGTGTGGCTAGAAATAGGGATGTGAAGATTTTTGGCATCAGCAGTTAAGCAACGTACATTGCATGAGACCATTGGAAGGGAACTGGAAGGCACCTTCAGACCCCTTTCCTCCATCACATATAGAAATTGAGTCAACTAGAGTCTGACCTTAGAATTGGATTTATCCCACCTAATTTATTCCTTAATTATAGATGATTATTAATTACCCTTAATTACTTTAAAATGCCTAAATTAATGATGGCTCCTAAATTAGCAGTGCAGTTGTCCTTGCCATTAGGTGCCTTAACAGATGGTCTGAATCCAGACCCTACAGTTTCACATTTTCACTTAAATACTCCAGACTGAAAGCAATGAAAATCCTTTCTGCGCACTGCTAAAAAAAAAAATGCCCTTGAAAATGCTCATTGTGAAATCAAAGTTATTTTTTTCTGAACTTAATGATTAGCAAGGGAGCTTTAATATATGCTTGGAGCTTTAAAATTTCCCCCAGCCTACAGGGCGAGTCCCTCCGTGCCACAGTGGCTCCTGGGGAAGAGCGACATCCTCTCTGCAGGACAGCTGGAGATTTAAGGCTCCAGGAAAGTGACAAGCTTCATACTTAATTCACCGGGTATTTTTCTAAAGCAGAGTCATTAAACTGTAATTTAGGGGAAGAGGGAGGAGAGGAAAACTGGGAAAAAAAGATTTACTGATAATCTTGTCACTGTGCTCACCAGTCATGTGAATTAGTTTCCTGTATGCTGACTCATCTTTAGCTGTTTAAACGTGTTTCCTTAGACTTGTTCTTTGTTCTGTTTTTTTTTTTTTTTTAATGGTATAAACCTTACTTATTATGGTAAGGTGCAGCCAAGACTTTCAGGCCTTCATCCTGCTCACTTTTTCCTCCCATTTTTTTCTGCCTCACTAGATCTAATGAAACTTAACCAGAGAGTTTCCTCTGGGATGCAAACTGTCTGCAAGGCGGCTTGCAGGCAGATAAAGCAAGCCTGTACCGTGCACTACTTAGAGCTAGTCTAGCACAGTCTTTTTGTTTGGAAAGACACCTTCAGATAAGCAGGTTTCCAAGCTATTAAGAAGATCTAAGTTTAATGGCACAAGGTCCCCACACCTGGAGGCTGGCTGCAAGAATATCAGTGCTACGAAACAGGTGGATTCCAAATGCCAAACTGAGAACAGCCTCATTAACGTGCTGCTCAGGCATGACTCACGTTTCTATTTCATTTTAAACAGGAAACGCAAATGGTTAATCCTTCCCCTGCCTCCTCCTCCAGTCTCTTCATATGCTCAAATAAGTGCAACTCAGCATCTAATTTTTAGATAACTTCCAAATATTTTGGAAGGGGTGAACAGCTGCTGAATTCTCAGAGCAGGAGAGTGGTGTGCTTCCACATCTAACTCCTCCTGTAGGAGCTAGAAGCACCTGCATAGAAATCACATATTCTCCATAATGGGACCAATGCTGAAAGCAGAGCTGCTATTTGTGGGAGCATTTGGACCACAACATCAGACTACTGCAGTAATTTTCTTAGGCTGTGGACAGATGTTTTCCTCCAGATATGAACATCCAGATGTTTATCACTGCCCACTTAGCCAGAAGCCAGCCCAATCAGCAACGCAGATACCGAACACTTCCTGCTCCGCTACATTCAAAACCAACCAGGTGGGCTTAGATCGCCTATTGAAGCTGCACAACCCGAAAGGGCCAGTTTTACCTGTGGTGGAGCGAGAGGGCTCGTGGAAGCTCAGGGATGCCGTAACCTCCAGCTGACGCCAATCTCCAGGCTGAGGAGGGAACGTCTGCCCATGGGGCTCCCTGCTTCCCACCACCACCCAGGTCCTGCTCGTTGTCAGGACAGGAGGATGCACTCCAGAAACACAGAATGGGAAGTTTTCAGCCTATGTCAATTTGCAGATCTCTAACAAACGTCCTCTGGAAGTGTGGGTCCTGTATAATGAATTTATTCCTACTGACTACAGTCTGTTTTTTCCCTGTTGACTTTTACTGGCCCCTCATAGGAATCCCCAAAATCCAGAGGGTGCAGGTCAGTCTCAGAATTACTGCTCTGAACAATAAAACTATGCACTGACATTTCTGGTGGGGGTGTGTGCATAGAGGGTATTATTCTTTAACTTCTGGGTGGATCTTAACTAAGGTCAGAGGAAGATCACAATACAGTGTCTCTAAAACACCACAGGAGACAAAACAAAATGCTGTCAACCACCATTTCCTAAACTAGGACTGTAGTAGTAGTTTTATGCACATTGCAAATTATTAAATGCACTTCAGCTATAAATAATAAAAAACTTGAAGAAGATCGTCTTAAGGTCTGCAAAACTGAATCTTAAAATGGTGCAATTCTCTAGTTAAATTGCAAAGCACTAAACCTAAAATTAACTTGCTCGGGGCAATCTTAAAATAGTAGATTGCTGGATCTTAGCTTATGGGTGTTCTCAGTTAACTGCTTCTGAAGAAATATAAAAGTGGTTTATTACATCTATAATTACAGAAAAACTTTGCCCTGCTCTTTTTTTTTTACTTGCTGGAGGAGACGAGTTTGGATGTATCATGTGAAACAGAGCACTGAATATCAAAAGGACAGGAGTCCTACATGTGCACTAAGCTCCCTGAACTGTATCAAAGTTGTCGCGATAAATCTATTATTCACAGTTTTATGCAGGATCATGCACATTGGTCTCTTCCTCCTCAAGACCATTTATATGTTTGCACAAAGATACACACACATATACACATATATATGTATCACACACATATACATACATGTGCTTATATGTACACATGTAAATATACATATACTATACATAATCCTGCAAAAAGGAAATTTCAGGGCATATTTAGAAATAGATGCTTTTGAATGCAAATATAATTACCTTTATATGCACCTTCTCCCTTTTCCCTATTTTTACTCTCATTATACCTATCAACAGTTTTATTTTTGTATAAAATTTGAGAGCCTGACAATAAATATACTGCCAAAGATCACACAGTATTGACAATGTTGCCAGTCTCAGCAGATGAAAGCCAGACTCCCTTCCACAAAATCATAAGACCGGGTGAAAAATCAATATGAGAGATTGATCTGCTTTCCAAGTTTTCTGTTGTTAGAGTTACATTTCCAAGCTGTACACTCCAAACCATGATGGGCCAGAAACTTATTTTTTATTGCTTAATGAAAGCTGAAAACTCATAATTTCACATGACTTCAGAAGCTGCGGCTCAGAGAAATACCAAATATTGTCACAGTCATGATAAATCATATGATTGGCCACAGTTTTAACGATTTAATGCCTGAAGTGCTGCCCTTGGGTAGCAAGCCATGCAGATAGACTTTATGCAAGCCATGTGCTGTAATAAAACCTGGAAAATTATTTTTTATGAGAGAAAAGAAAGAATACAGCTACTTTTGTTAAAAACTCCAGTACAGCATGGATATTTTGTAAACTTTTCTACATGGATTGCAGAAATTTATAAATTCACCTGCAACTTAACAACATTTAAACTGCTGTTCTGATTAGAAAACTCAAAATATGTGGAGAGTAGTGGTGCTATTTTCAAAAGCATTTAGCCTAATTTTTCTGCCACTGAAATTACACGAAAATGACTGATTCTGAGAAGCATTAAAGCAATACTGGATACTTAAATGTAAAAACACCCAAAGCCATAATAGTATTTGTCCTCTAGTGCTTTTTCCAGTGTTTTCCAGGCTCCTGGTGGTTTACTTGAAATTTTCCAAATTTCCTCTCCTGAATTGCCAATTTCTCCAAAAGATTGGTAATATGAGAATAGAAAAAGCTATTTTCACAGTTTTTCAAATCCAAATTCACTAAAAATTTCAGTAGTTTTCAAAGACCAGCAGACATTTTTCTTAATAGTGACTTTGATGGTCAACACTGATGCAAAACTCAACAATTCTGGACAATTATCATGTTGCTCCTATAACCTTTTTAATATAAAAGGTAAATCTTGAAATATTAAAATGTAAGCAAACCAATAACAAGTGAGGCATATAAAGACTCCCCTTTCAAACTCTTATCTGGAGAACGAGTCATAAGTCAGTTTACAGCTAAACATGCATTACATTGCTAGCGGTGAATCTCAAAGGGGAAAAAGAACACTTCTGTCCAAAGGTGAACTTCCCATGTCAGAGAAAAACCGTAAGGCTTTCAATATATATTTCCTAGTGCTTGTGCTGGTAGGCAAATTCAATTATGAAAAGAGAATGATGAAATTTTAGAAAACATCAGAAGTCTGATTATTAAAAATTTTTGCTAAAAGCTATTTTATGATGACACAAAGGCTCTCTGTTCCCTGCAATGCATCAACCTTTTTTCATTATTTTCGGCACAAAATAATGCACTCGATCACCTGCTCTACAAACTGGAATTTTGGGGAAAGTGAAAGACGGTAAAGCATTCAATACATAGCGACATAATTTCAGACATATTCAAGTCTCCACAGCCTGTGCCAGGTCTGCCCTGCAAGGTCCAGAGATGTCTGAATCATATTGATCTCATAAGAAATTATACCGTTGCTTTTGCCCTAGGATTGTGTAATGCACTGAATTAAAATTTCACTGGATAAGAACAGCTAGATCCAAATATGAGGTTGCATATTTGCATAAGAATATACTTATCAAAGATCTCCCAGATATTTTCCCTTTCTTCATTATATTTCGACAGAACGGCAGCTGGAAGCATTTTTTTACAGTGATTCCAGGTGAGATTACAGGCTGCGCTTGCCGAACCCACCTGCACGAAGCGCTCCCAGAGTGTTTCTTGTTCTCACCAGATGGTGTTAGCATGTGAGTACTGGTGAGCAGCAAACCTGTCTGCTTCTGGGCTACTTCTCTTGGAAACATTTGCTGACAGCAACATGTGAAATGCAGAGTTGAGAAGTCATGCCTCCTGCGCGTGACCTTGGCTTTTCACAGTGTCAGTCAAATGTCTGTGAAAGATAGCTATCCTTCATATGCTCCCTGTCGCCTTCCCCCTACCAGTTCCAAACAGTTAAAAACAAGTTCCACCTCCAGCTAACTTTCTAATTTTTGTTTTGATTATACATTATCATGCCAAGAAATCTCCATTCTTTGGGCTTTGTGTTACAGTTTAAAACAATATACAAAATCAGTCGTCCTAAGATAGTCAACAGTATATACATTTTTTTCATTTACGGTTGTCTTGATACACAAAGATTTATCATGAATTTTGTTTAAAGGAGACAGAGCAGAAAACACAACACCGGCGTGTCAACACTGCCTGTCTGGCTTGGTGGGTAATTTTGCTGTTTTTGTAAACAGAGAATGCGACATAAGAAAGAAATCTGTTTTTAACTGAGATCACTTGGAACAGGTAAAAGTAAGTGCTTTGATACATCACGTTCCTACATCATCCTAGGCTAACTTTGAACTACGATGAAGGCGTAATGGGATTTTTAGCAATTTTGAGCCATTTTAGCAAAAGAGCTTCTCCAGTAATAGGCATTCCTGCATTACACTTTTGGTTCACAAACCCAACGGTGCATTTGGATAGTCTAAAAAAGGGACTTCTTTCAGGCCCGCTGAACAGTTTTCTTTGAGAACTGATCTTCTCAGAAAAAATGTCTGGCCAACATCAGTATATACATTTTTAATAGCATATTATATGTGTGTATCTTACTATCTTTAACAACTATGATCTTAAAACATGAGTAGATGCTTATGCATAATCCTTTAGATTTTTTTCTCCCTTTTTTATGCTCTTCTACATTGCAGTTAGGTTTACCGATTTTCAAACTCCATTTAAGCTGAAAACACGCAATGAAATACTTGCCTGCACTTGTTAGACACTCTTTTGCAACTAAGTTTAAGAACAATGAGAGACTTTTATTGCATGCACAATACCTTAGCTTGGACTGAACATGTCAAACTGCCTTAGAGCACTGACTGTGAATGCCAGGAAAGTTGGACTGTTGAGATTTCAGTTTCTGAAAAAGCTGCACTGCAGCTGGGCCTGAGTATGTGCATGCATAAGCCAAAAACTGTTATTTAAGCTTCTTTTCGAAAAAGTTCAGCTTACAGCTTTCAGAAAAAGGAGCCTAACGTTAGGACCCTAACCACATTATTTTAGCATCTACAAATGACCCAACATTAACAAGTGTGCGTCATGCCAAAATTCCAGCTAACGGAATGGGACCCACAGACTTCCGCACTTTCAAACTTAAGCTACTGAATCACAAGGACAAATCTCACTTGGGAAGGCTAACTTTAACAATTCAACAAACCAGCTCCCAGTCTGCCATCTACAGAATGGCAAGATTTAAACGCAGAATTTCTCCCAGGCAACTTTTGCAGCTGACACTTAACAAGTGGATCCTTTAATTTTCCTTAACATTCAACATACTCTGTCCAATTCAAACTTCAGTTCCAGTGAGTCTCACCACTTGCTGTTTCAATATCTTTGTTCTCATGAATTCAACAAATGGAAATGCAAAGTCCTGCCCCTGGGGAGGAACAACCCCATGCACCAATACAGGCTGACCAGCTGGAGAGCAGCTTTGCAGAGAAGGACCTGGGGAGGCCTGCTGGGCACCAAACTGAACATGGGCCAGCAATGTGCCCTTGCAGCAAAGAAGGCCAACGGCCTCCTAGGCTGTTGCCAGCCTGTTGAGGGAGGTGATCCTCCCTACTGTTCAGAACTGGCGAGACACATCTGGAGTGTTCAGCTGGTCCAGTGCTGAACTCCCCAGTACAGGGGAGACACGGATGCACTAGAAAAAGTTCAGCAAAGAGCCACAAAGATGATTTAGGGACTGGAGCAGCTCTCATATGAGGAGAGGCTGAGAGAGCTGGGAACGTTCAGCATGGAGAAGAGAAGGCTTAGGGAGAATCTTATCAGTGTATATAAATGCCTGACAGGATGGAGGGGGAGCAAAGAAGACGGAGTCAGGGTCTTCTCAGTGGTGCCTAGTGACAGGACAAGAGACAATGGGTAAAAATTTGATATATAGGAAACTCCATTTAAACATGAGAAGAGACTTTTTTACCAGCAGAGTGGTCACATACTGGAACAGGTTGCCTGAAGTAGCTGTGTGAATACCTCCATCCTTAGAGATATTCAAAACTCGACTGGCCATGGCCCTGGAAAACCTGCTCTAGCTGACCCTGCCTGAGCAGGGGTTGGACTACATAATCCCTAGAAATGCCTTACAACCTCAGCTTTTTATTCTGTGACTGTTTCTTTCAGCAATGCCAATCAATTTAAGATTTGTGTTCTTATACTCTTCTCTACAGCTGCTAATTTTCGAAGTAAAACAGTGTTACACTTTAGCAATAAAGTAGAAATATATTTAATACTAACTCAACTCTTAAAGTACTCTATTGCGTGCTTATGGTTGGAGAGTTTCCTCAAATCCTTTCTCCTTCCATATTGACCTTTAACTTCACCAGGTATGATGTGTAGGCATCCAATTTAGCATCAAACCTTCATTCTACAGATTTGTAACTATTTAGCAGTGTTCTCAGAAGCACTTCAGAGACTAAATTTACGGATCCTACAAGGTCGATACTTGAGTGGGGCTTAGAATCAGTTCTGGGAGGCTGAGAAGGATGGCCAAGAGTTAGCACATGAATGTGGGATATAGTGACCAGACCTAGGCCCTGAAAAAGGTATGCTTATAACATTTTCATAGCCACTCTCATACAGAGACACTGGCAAGTATTACAGTTGATTTTGTGTGTGTGTGTGTGTGTGTGTCTATGTGTCTCCTCATAGTCCTGCAGCATTATTCCTGGGCATTCTAGGACCACTAAATTTTGAAACGGTCTACAATTGGAAAAGTCAGTGAAATCCCACCTTGACCAGTGCTTTGAAATGTCTTTTCATCTTCAGTAGGAGAACTGTGCACTGGCCTAAATCCTGACTGAATGTTCAATATGTGACATAATTTTATGAGCCCTGCCCTGTTAATGTTCAGGAAAGAGCATTTATTTATGTATAAATGCTTTTTGGAAAATATTCTGCATTCCTAATCCACTTACTTTAATCAGCCAGCAAGCCATTTTGTATTTTTTACTGTAAACTCTCAAAAATACAGACCTTTACAACAGCACTGTAAGCAACTTTATAATAAGTCCATCCCAAACTTAACTTGTATTTAAAAACGTATCTTTATGGGGAACAGTATTTAAACATGAAATGAATTAAACACCTAGTGATTCCAGCTGAAAAAAAGAACTTAAAAAAAATAACCTTAGTCCTAGTATTTGTGGTTAGAATAAAAGTTTTACTCTACAAGTTAATGAATGTGGCTGAACAGCTGCTGCAGCCACTGCTGGAGGAAAACCAGCAATTTAATAAAGAGTAAAGTGATAATCATCATCCAGCATCCTGATTCATTTTAAGATATAGCATCTTCAAGCAACAGAACACACATATTCTCTTTAATTGATAACTGAAAACATTTCCTTGGGCTAACTAAATATCTAGTTGACTGAATTTTCATTTAAAAAAGAAGTGATATGATCCCCTGGGGAGAATGTTCTTCAATTATAAACATCCATGTTTCATTTTATATTCTCCTCTCATACCTTCTTGAGAAGCCCATACTAAGCTTGTGCCAGAAATCTCTTCTGATGCAGACAATATTTACTTTCATTCATACTTTCTCCAGATCAAGAATAAATAAAAAGGCATTCCCCACATCTGCACAGCATCACATGCTACATATTTTCATCTCTACTAAAGTACAAATCTACTCTAAACAATTTTCTTCCACAAATGGTATTAGCTAGATTTTGCACTACTCCACAGTGGATAAGAGTTGTGCTTCATCTTCTGAAAAGCTGCTAGAGGCAATGCTCTCATGAGATAACCTTCCATTATGCCACTGGAGTGGAGAAGAGGAAAGTGGGCCAGGAAGAGAGGATTTATGGTAAATTAGGACCATCTTTTCGTTGGTCCTGCTCTGGTTTCATCCCTCAGGATTTCTTCCTGGGTGTAGAGCGTATGTAACAAAGGCAAAGTAGCTAAGCCAAACGATCTCTTCCAGGCTAACTTTCTCATGCAGGAGAGGGCATCTGCTGGCTCCCTGCTCTCCTAGAAAGGCGGAGACCCCCCTTTCTAACCACGTCTTTATGTGAGATCTACATGCTAAGATCCCTTTCCTTAGGCTAAAGGTTACCAGACACAAGGGCACTCCTCTGTGAGAGCTGGAAGCCTTGTTATTAGCATCTTCATTGCCTCCTCAGCCTTTCCCACACCTTCCTTATTTGCCTGGAAAAGACCATTCAGCTTACGTGCACTCCCTTCATTATGGCTTCCCTGTTTACCACCAAGAAACTCATGATCAGAGTGGAGAAAGCTCTTACATTACCCAACTTAAGGTCTCTCTTTAACTTTAGCCATAACATCTATTGACAGCTGCTGTTAGCGGCCAGACAGATGATAGAGGCTACGTCATTGACTGCTGTGTCTGACTAGCTCACTACCTTTAACAACCCCACACTGAGTTCACCACTCTGCTTCCCCTCAGCCACTCATTCACCAGATTCCTTTCAGACTGTGAACTCTACTCAGCTGCCATTTACTACAGATTCGTCAACTGTTGAAGCTGGGAGCCCTTGATCTGGTAGGCTGCTCAGATACTGCTGTGATGCAAACATTGGTGCAGCAGCTAAACCTGCTGAAGAAGAGAAAGGACAGGGAGAGCAGTTAGCAGCATTGCAAGGAGAACGGGGGGTTGAGGAGAAAGATAGAATGAAGATCAGCTCAGAAGAGGAAGAAGAAAAGCAAGTTAAAGAAAGGAAAGCAGGAAGAAAATCCCTGATAGGTCTGTATGTTAATCAAATCTTGCAGGAATAGTTAGAGATCTCTGTGCAGTTGCAAGGCCACGATCTCATTGCAGTTACAGAGACATGGTGGGATAGCTCACATTACTGGAATGCTGTCATGGATGGCTATGTGCTTTTTAGGAAAGACAGGCCAGGAAGGCGAGGTAGTGGAGTTGCCCTTTATGTGAGGGAGCAACTAGAATATATGGAGCTCTGCCTCGGGGTGGATGAAGAGCAAGTTGAGAGCTTATGGGTAAGGATTAAAGGGCAGGCTAACATGGGTGACATGGTGGTGGCGGTTTACTACAGGCCAACTGATCAGGAAGAGGAAGTCGATGAGGGCTTCTACAGACAGCTGGAAGTAGCCTCACGATCACAGCCCCTGGTTCTCATGGGGGACTTCAACCACCCTGATATCTGCTGGGAAAACAGCACAGCTAGGCACAAACAGTCGAAGAGATTCCTGCAGAACATTGATGATAATTTCTTGACCCAGGTGGTGGAGACGCCAACAAGGAGATGTGCGCTGCTAGACCTTGTACTAGCAAAGAAGGTCTAGTTGGAGAGGTGAAGGTTGGGGGCAGCTTTGGCTGCAGTGACCATGAGATGGTGGAGTTCAGGATCCTACGAGGAGGGAGCAGGGCAATGAGTAGGATTGCAACCCTGGACTTCAGGAGAGCTGACTTTGGCCTCTCCAGGGACCTACTTAGGGGAATCTCCTGGGGTAGGGCCCTAGAAGGAAGAGGGGTCCAAGAAAGCTGGTTAATATTCAAGCGTCACTTCCTCCAGGCTCAAGAGCAGTACATCCCTCTGAGGAAGAAGTCCAGCAAAGCGGGCAGGAGACCTGCATGGATGAGCAAGGAACTCCTGGCACAACTCCAGCAGAAGAAGGAAGTCTACAGAATGTGGAAAAGGGGACAGGCCACTTGGGAGGAATACAGGGACGTTGTCAGAGTGTGCAGGGATGCGACAAGGAAGGCTGAGGCCCAGCTGGAATTAAATCTGGCAAGAGATGTCAAGGACAACAAGAAGGCCTTCTTCAAATACATCACTAGCAAAAGGAAGACTAGGGAAAATGTCGGCCTGCTGCTGAATGGGGAGGGTGCCCTAGTGACAAAGGATATAGAGAAGTCAGAGTTGCTGAACGCCTTCTTTGCTTCAGTCTTCACTGCTAAGGCCAGTCCTCAGGAATTCCAGACCCTGGGGACAAGGGAGGAAGGCTGGAGAAAGGAAGACTCTCCCTTGGTTGAGGAGGATCGGGTTAGAGATCTTTTGTCCAAACTCGACATCCATAAATCCATGGGCCCCGATGGGATGCACCCACGAGTGCTGAGGCAGCTGGCGCATGTTATCGCTAGGCCACTCTCCATCATCTTGGAAAGGTCCTGGAGATCAGGAGAGGTGCCTGAGGACTGGAAGAAAGCCAATGTCACCCCAGTCTGCAAAAAGGGCAAGAAGGAGGAGCCAGGAAACTACAGGCCTGTCAGCCTCACCTCCATCCCGGGAAAGGTGATGGAGCAACTCCTCCTGGAGGTCATCACTAAGCATGTGGAGGACAAGAAGGTGATCAGGAGTAGTCAGCATGGATTCACCAAAGGGAAATCCTGCTTGACCAATCTGATCGCCTTCTCTGATGGAATGAATGCCTGGGTAGATGAGGGCAGAGCAGTGGATGTTGTCTCCCTGGACTTCCGCAAGGCTTTGGACACTGTCTCCCATCACATCCTCCTAGGTAAACTCGGGAAGTGCGGGTTGGATGAGTGGACGGTGAGGTGGATTGAGAACTGGCTGGAAGGCCGAGCTCAGAGGGTTGTGGTGAATGGCGCAGAGTCTAGCTGGAGGCCTGTGGCTAGTGGTGTCCCCCAGGGGTCAGTCCTGGGTCCAGTCTTGTTCAATATACTCATGAATGACCTGGAGGAAGGGACACTCAGAGTGCACCCTCAGCAAGTTTGCTGATGATACTAAACTGGGGGGAGTGGCTGACACACCAGAAGGCTGTGCTGCCATTCAGAGGGACCTGGACAGGCTGGAGAGCTGGGCGGAGAGGAACCTCGCGAAGTTCAACAAAGGCAAGTGTAGGGTCCTGCACCTGGGGAGGAATAACCCCATGCACCAGGACAGGCTGGGGGCTGACCTGCTGGAAAGCAGCTCCGCCGAGAAGGACCTGGGAGTCCCGGTGGACAACAAGTTGAACATGAGCCAGCAGTGTGCCCTTGCGGCCAAGAAGGCCAATGGTCTCCTGGGCTGCATCAGGCAGAGTGTTGCCAGCAGGTGGAGGGAGGTGATCCTGCCCCTCTCCTCAGCCCTGGGGAGGCCTCACCTGGAGTCCTGTGTCCACTTCTGGGCTCCCCAGTACAAGAGAGACATGGCGCTACTGGAGAGAGTCCAGCGGAGGGCCACAAAATGATGAGGGGACTGGAGCATCTCTCCTCTGAAGAAAGGCTGCGAGAGCGGGGCCTGTTCAACCTGGAGAAGAGAAGCCTGAGAGGCGATCTCATCAACGTGTACGAGTATCTGAAGGGGGAGTGTCAAGAGGATGAGGCCAGACTCTTCTCCGTGGTGCCCAGCAGCAGGACAAGAGGCAACGGGCACAAACTGAACCACAGGCAGTTCCATCTGAACCTGAGAAAAAACTTCTTGACTGTGAGGGTGACAGAGCATTGGACCAGGTTGCCCAGAGAGGTAGTGGAGTCTCCTTCGCTGGAACTTCCAACTTTGGCCATTCTGTGAAATTTTTACTAAACTGTTCTATAAACCTTTGAACAATGGACTTTGAGCAAAACCAAGCATTCTACTCGTAACAGCATATGTGTTGATCCTTGACTAAGTGAACTGTATCATTATGACTCCATTTATGATACAGGGCAGAAACATGCTATAAAAAGCACCTGTCCCACCGTCGTGCCCCTATGATTGCCCAAGTCAGAGTCCCGCTGGAACAGCCTATTGCACTCCGTCACAGTGCTCTCTACGTGAGCTTTCTCTGAATAGAAACTCAGGCAACACGGTTTACTGAGAAGAGGTAGCATGTGGGTCTTGCACCAACATGGAGTTGAGAATTAGCAAGGTCTAGGAGCTGGGAAGCAGTACTACACAAATAGACAAAGCTGATATGATTAGTGGGTAGAGGGTTCATATCAATGGATCAGCAAAGTTAGCAAAATAGTTCTCAACACACAATCCCTGTCTATTCAGAGCTGCTTGCAGAGTTTTTAGGCATAGTTCTTGGGATAGACTTGATTTAAAAAACAGAGAAACAGCCAAAAAAACCCAGTAATACTTGCAAATCATATATTCAAACCATAAAACCACTTAAAATCTAACAGTCGTCTTTGTTCTTTGCATACGCTTTGATATTCAGATGCTTTAATCTCTGTTATGAAGCCTCCTAGGACATCCCCTCACAGATTTAATTTCAATACCATGAGCACAGTTATTTACTAAATGTTTTCAGGCCATAATTCAATCCCCTTAGGATAGGATTCGTGTAGCCAGCGACAGATGTCTACAGAGCAACGGACGTGGGTTAGGTGGCTACCCTCCTTTCTTAGGCAATGAAGAGCAACAGACACTTCTGATGTGCAGCTCATCTTATCTCATCTGGAAACAGGCATTTACACCAGGTCAAATTGCTAATTTTGTAGGTCACCCTGTTAGTGTCTACAGGTAGGAGAGAAAAGCCCAAACTTACTTACTCTTTATAAGACCTAAACTCAAAACATCTTTCCCTTTCCCTTTGCCAAATACTCCCACTGGCTCAGAGCCTCAAAAGCCATCCAGTAGGAAATGCAGTGCATGCAGGCAGAAATTAGGGTACCTTAGTCTGGGCTTTGCAAGTGTAACTCATCACTAAGCATGTAACACAAATAGCACTGATAAAACACAGTTTCCTCAGCAAGTTTTTGTCAGAAATGTAGTGGCTTTGCCACAAACATTACAGTCACTAGCTCTTGTAATAGAAAAAGAACCTATTTTTAACAAGATCCTGAAACTACCAAATACCCTCCTGTCATCCATTTTGTGTCAACTGATTGCAGAGACATGATTTAGAATAAAGCTACACATTTATGTCTCTTATGGAACATAAGAGTGGATCCTTCAAGATACTTAAAATGTCCTTCATTCAGCAGACGTACGGCTGCCACTCAGATCTGCGCGTTCAGATAATCTGCCCAAGAGCAGTTCAGCAAGTCCTACACAAGGCAAAAACGGAGCGTTATAACCAGTCTGCTCTCAACCAGCAGAGCACAGGGCTAGCCGCCCTCACCTTCTTTAGTCAAACACAACTCATGACATTCAGGTCATGCTGCATATCTTTTCTCCAAAGCTTTTTCTGAGTGTGGGGAAGGAAGTTCTTCATTCTGGACATTGCCATTAATTTGTATGCTGTAGGTGACTATTTGTATTATTAATCTTCTGCACCTGTGCCCAGCATGTTGGATGGGTGAATTTTAAATAAATTAAATTTTGCATACTCACTCCCTTTGTGATTTTATTATGCAAATAATGCTCATCTTTTCACCTCTGAAACCATCCACAAACCACAATTTCAAAGTCAGCCTAATTTATAAAAATGCTGATAAAGACAGATTTTTTTAAAGGACTCAATACAATAAGAAATGAATTACGTTCCTTTGTAATCTGGAGGGTAAATAAGAAAGCCCAGTGCATTCTTTTTTTTTTTTTTTTAATCTAAGTTTAATTGTAATTTTGATCTACACTTACATTCTGTTCTGTCTCCAGATTTCTCCAGGTCATCCTAAATCCCATCTGTTCAACTGGCTGTGGTTATTTTATAATTTTCTGTGACATAGAACTGCTGTTTTGAAAGTAAAAAAACAAGATCATTTCTTGAGGTGGTTGAGGATGAAAGAATTCCCAAGGTAACGGGGGAGCACTGGGGGAGCAGGAGAGGCAGGACAATGCAGAGGACAACAACAGGAAAAGCTGGCAGCTTTCTGAGCGTTGAGATTGCTCTCTGGAGGCCTTCCCTGGAAATCAGCATAGTTCTCAGTAGGATGTATCGAAAAGATATCAAGCACATAATCCTCAGCTCCTTCATAAACGCTGATCCGCAGCTGGGTCACATCAACTGCTGCAGTGTACAAGCAATAGTAACAGATGCTACCAATACATAAACATGTTGGCTTTGTTAAGCCTCGGGTTTTGCAGAGACAGACGCAGGCTAGCCCCCCACATCATGATCATCTTTGCCTCTGTCTCTGTAGAGTCTTGGGTGGAGTGGGGCTCTCCTCACCGTCCGTTTTACCTATCAGCACAATCAGCAGATCCAGTTTTGCCAACATTTGGGCCCACACTGGTTCCTAATGTATGCATAGTGATTATTTCTCACTGGGAGCAAAGGTCTGTCAGCCTCAGATAGAAAATGTTGCATACTGCTCACTGCTTGCTTGACCTGAGTCTTAAAAATTAAGTTAGTCAGCTGTCTTGGTGGTCTGGACACAGTCCTGTTGTATTGGTTTTGGTCCTGTTCCAATTCTAGAAACTTTTGAAGGCCATTTTTATACTTTATTGGTTCCACATACTTCTCCCTTTGAGCCTCTCTTTTCAATTTAACTATGAAAGCATGTAGTCAACATTTCTGGTTAGGACTCATTTCTTCAGTTAATAATTTGTCTCACTTTCTCTAATGAGTGCCCTGTCACCTCTGTACTATGCAAGACTTCTTTGGTGCATCCAAACCAACTAGTAACTACCAGCCCCAAAGACACCCACTCTGATGATGAATCCAATGGATCAGATAGAGAAATAGTTCAAAGGAATCATTACTAATCCTAGTTTGCACGCGAAAAAAAAAAACTGAAACACAATAAAAAGTGTACTTATTTGATCTATTCACATTTAGCATCAATTAAGGAGATAGTGTAAAGTAGACAGACCTCAAATTTTAATTACCTGGAAATTTGCATAGGAGTTTACTAAATGCCTTTTTGTTTAAGTCTGTTTAATATGACGTTTAATTAAACCTCATTCTTGGTCTAAGTAAGTTAATTAAAAAAACTTATTGCCTGTAGGTACTACATAAACAGCATTAAGCACACCCCATGCTTTGAGATCATATGATTACCGACAAAACTGCTTCCTTTCTCAGGGACAGGCTGATTACTTAAAAACCTCGACTATAGAAAATCGATACACAGAAATGTGCTTTGGGATTGCTAAATTTCAACGCAAAATACAGTTGTCAAGTAGGAAAGCAGTTCTGTGCACAGTGGCTGTCCCTGTATGTGTGAGATACTGCACAGCAAAAGCGGAACACGTGCTTCTGTGGCTGGGAACAGAAGGAGGGAGGGGTTAAATTGTTTTAAGTTATATCTAAAAGGATTTCACTATAACATAGTGAAAAAATCCCACACATTCACATTTCCCTTCTCCTGCCAGGATGCACCTAGCACAAAGCTGGTAGCTTTAAGGTATTTTTAAGGTACTCACACCTGGCCCAAAGCATGTAAACTCGGACACACAACAACCCAGTCATCATTTAAAAATGTAACAGTACAAACAGTGCTTCACCAAAGGCTTGGACAATCTTGCACAGATTGAAACAAGTTTAACTCCTGGCAGCATTTCCCTGTTACCCTTATAATACAGCATCTTCCATCTCCAACAGCAAATGAGAATTTGTCCAAGCTTGTGACAATCTTGAGAGCCAGAGTCCATCCGTTCTGGACTGTAACATGTCACAGCTTCTCCTGGACCCACTTCCCATCCATTCAAAACACTGTTGTGAAGACTATTTTCCTGTTTCCTTGCTCTGATGATAATGGATTCATATTTGCAATAGCAAATTCACAAATGCCTGAAGACTTCCACAGTCCCTCCGAGCATAGCCTGTCTTTGTCTATCATTTCTTACTTGTCACTGATCTATTGATCCCAACTGTGCCAGTGACACCAGCCTCTGCTGGTATCCCAGATATCCCAGGTTTTTCCTAGTTGTTTTTCAAAATATCTGCCAGGCCACATCTCACCATCCTCTTGAAAAACCCTAATTTCTAGATGCTCCTTTGCTATGTCTAAAAAAACTGACAAGCTTTTTGGGATTGTGGCTTATTATAAAATCTATTGTGGCTATTGTCTTATAATGCTCTCGTATTTATTTGTTGCATTTACCTACCTCTTTCTGACATATTTAGCACGTAATCTTTTGGGGGCAGATTCTGTTTGCACTCTGTGTTCATATAGCATCTACTGCAGTGAGATCTTCGCCCACAAGGAGGGCTTCTGAAGTGCTATTAGAATACAAATAAGCACACAGAAATAACAACTCATGAAGTAACTTTTACTCTCTAGAAAAGCATGCTTTTCATCAGTAAGGGAAGAGGAGCCTAGTATATACACAGAAAGTAAATAAGACATACTGTAGATGGAGAACACATGCCAGTTAATGGGAAAGGAAGAGATTTCACAGGATGCCTCATGGTTACATTCACTTATTTGCAAATTAGCTTCCTTGTTCCTCACGATGACACTACAGGGTGCAACCTGGAGCTCACTTAGGTGCCTGAGTGTGTGGCTTGCCTCGCTACTGGCTCATTCATAAATGTTCCCTACACAGGGAGAAGGCACACTGGTCTCCTAGAAAGGCCACTCAGCCCGCTACATCTGCATTACCTTGCCCTACATTTAGGTTCTTCAGGTCAAGAGTGCCAAACAGTGTATGTTAAAGATACTTCCATAAGGTAGTACAGACAGTCACATAAACTGGACCTCTTCTCTGTTAATTCCTCTCCAGAACTATTTAAGAGGTATTTAAGATGGAAAAAGAAGCACTTGATGAGGTAGAATATGAAGTTTTGAAGAAGTTGATTGCTGCTTGATTTTCAGATATTTGAAGCCCCCAGATGCTCTATGGAGACCCAAACTCTCAAAATAAGCCCAGAAGGATTTAACCCTCTTTTGACCCCTGCAGGTTCCTTGGAAAAGTCAGACTGTCCCAGGGAATGTGTGTACAAAAGTAACTGCTATTTTTTGTAAGATATGCAGCCATTTACAGCTAATTTTTTAAGCTAGGCTTTGAACTCTGAAGTAGATGTCTTGATAGAAAACGTTGCAATAATGTGACAAAATATGTAAATATCACAGTCAAGGAAGTACCCTCAAACAGTGATCTTGTTTGTGTTCTTTCTAAGTCTCCATCAGCCTGGACTTTAACTAAACAAACACCATTCTTTTTGTGTTATTATTTGGAGAGAGAACCCTGTGGGAACTCTGCTTCTTCTCTGAACCATGTCCTAGATCTTTGCAGCTTAAAAACTCCACCCATCCAACATCCCTGGACAATTCTACTTTCACCTGCAAAAATTAACCCTTAACTCCGCTGCGTTTTTCCAGATCTCAAGGTAACTGGTTACTAAGCAACCACCTGCTATTTTCCTTGACTTGCTTGTCTAATTGAAGACTGTGCTAAATAGCATTGCAGGGAGGAAAGGCATTCTCTAATGTTGAATAGTTATTACTACAGTAATTGGCACAGATTGGTGGGGAGGTGGGTACAGGAAAACAGTGCCCCTCTCTAAAATGTGCTCTTATCACTAGTCAACAACCCGTAAGTATGTACGGAAAGACCTTTTACCTATTCACCTTCTAAGCCAGCAATATGAAACTCACACGCAGTCTATGTCTATATTGTCTGCAAGATCTGCTGCAGGGAGTGATCACTCTTCCATCCACTAATTAGCCCAGAGCACCTCCCATCCACACCGCCCCATGAAGCTGTCTGTGTATTGAGGTAACTACTGAACTGCCCCAGCCTTCAACTCAGAAGAGACCTAGACGTCTACTCTTTCTCCACCGACAGGAGCCTGCGGGTGATCTGCCCCATATGCAGGGCATATACAAACAGTAAGGGATACAGAGCACCGTCAGGGAGCAAACCAAACTGATAACAGTCCCTGTGCATGGGTATGCAATTCCACTGCTGAGCTGGGGTACAGACCCGAAATGAGGTCAAACCAAAATCAAATATTTTGGCACAGATTTTTCAAGGTGGCCAAATCCAGCATGCACGGTTCCAGTACCAATATGCTGCACATGCAGTAAGTAGATCTGAAAATATGCAGAAAAAGCACTGGAATTTTTGCACCAATTCCTGGAAGACCAGATACAGAAGGTACTACCTTTCAAAAAGCACAGGCCCTTCTGCATTTTGCATGTGATGCTGCTCAGGAGGACGTGGAATCAAGGATCAGAAAGTCAGATCTTAGTAATAAGCTACAGTTTAGATTCCATAACTGAACATGCATGAACGTGCGTTTGGGTGTATGGGAAGCTGAGAACATATTTTCACGACGCAAGATGTGCTAACCTAAACAATGAATGTCTCAGTGCCCAAAAATCTGAATGCTTTGGTAGTCATTAGTCATTAAAAAGTGATTAGTTTCTGAGTAGATCGACTCAGTAAATCAGTTCACCACACTTATCTGAGTCCCAAGAGAGGAGGTAGGAACTTCCCATAACTTAGGTAGGGAAGTCTGCAGCAACCTCTACTCAGATTGCCTTAAATTGCCATGGAAACATCTTAAAACTTGAGACTAAACCTTCCCAGAACTGCACTACATGGACAGCTGTGATTGGGGTCTCATTCCTTCTATGGACATGTCTACTGTGCTAGGTACAGAGCACTTCAAAGCAGTTGCTGGCTAGTCCTGCTTCAGCAAAAGCCTGGCCTCACAGCTGACTTTACATTACATCCACAGTAACAGGAACAACAACAACAAAAAATCTAAGACTTTCCTAATTTAATGAATGAAGAAAGAAAGATGTGCTTGATTTTTAGGAAGAGTATTTAACCAGAGAACCAGCTGACCTTAGCCTTGGGAAAGCAAGAAGCTGTATCAAACATTTTTATAAAGTGAGATCTACAGAGTAAGGAACTCTTCTTAGTAAAGCTCTGTCTGACTTCTCCAAGTAACTCCTCATCCCCTGAAAGTCAACCTCTTGTCCAAGCAAATTCTGTCACCCTGCAGAGCTAGACCTTATAGCCTGGCTCCATCCCACCTAACTGAAAGAATTTGCCTTCATAAGCTTAAAATCTAATTACTTTATATTCAAAATAGAAAGAATACTGCCTGAAATCTGAACTGCCCCTTGGATGCCCTTCTGAATTGTTGAAAAGAAAGACAAGGGTTTTTTTGTCTCCTGACTTCAAGCGTGTAACTAACGTGAGTTAGGTGGGAAGAATCCAGGCTGTACTATTCAATGACTACACACTTCCAACAGAGGAAAGAAATGCTTCTTCATTGTGCCTGATTTTCTCCATTGTGGCAGGATTGATTTTCCGAAGAGATAAGAATGAAACACATCACTCAAGAACTTCAGCAGATCAGAAGTAGCTTGTGAAATAGCTGAAATAGCGCTATTGATACACTTGCATTATATCTTATCCTGCCTCATGGCACGTATCTTCAAGATATCCTCTGCCAGCCAGCTGATAAGACTTGCTCTGGAAGCTCCAGGTGGCTAATTGGTAAGAATATATCTCAAAGAGAACTCTTTTAATTATGTGTGTTTGACATCTTTATACATCTTTTGTGAGATAATAAATACATTTTCACTGGGTTTCCATTGATGCCATATGGCAGCTCACAAAAAGCTGAACAAATTAAGTGCCATGAGGCTCATTAAAAAAAGGAAGATCTGCTATTAAAAGGACTTTCAGGGTTTGAAAGATGAGTTTCAGATACCTGCATAATGGCGGAGATATCCTGTGCCTTGCTCCTCTGGAATTTTTGGTAGGTGGGCAAAATATCACTAACAGACTTGTGAAGAGGAGCAGACTCGGTAACATTCAAACTACAAATAGAAGGCAGAACAGAAATAGCTTTTGCAAAATTAGATGCAAGTCACACATGCTTAAAAGTGGGGAAACTGTGGGAGATGCTAGCTGATGAATGTGATACTATTGGCTTAGAATCGCCTAACAGCTTCAAATGGTCAGATGACTAATATGTCAAATGTGCCAGGCCAGAACTCCAGGTGCAGTAGTAGGATGAAAGATCTGTGCGCAAGAAAACGGAAAAAGGTTAGATTAAAGATTCAGATGGGATAGATTGTGCCTTTCCTCTCTTCCTATGAGAGGGGAGAGGGTTCAAAATATGTCTTGATCCAACAAAGCCCAAACTGCTTTGGACTAGTATTAAAGATTCACAAAGGGACCACCAGGTTCAGAGCAGCAGTGAAAACAGCAGCAACACTTTTTTGAAGAGGTTCTACAGAGCCTGTTTACACATCGCCAAACATGCAGTCACTTCACTGGGGTTAGCAATCTCCAGACTGCACACATCTGGGATCGCAGAGGGTCAACCTCCCCAGTCACCTCCCCGGTTCAGGCAGTAAGGGTGCCTGGGTACCAAGTGCAAGAAGAAAGGGCAATCTATGCCACCCCAGGGGCAGGATGGAGGTCTGGCTTCTGTTACCAGCAGAGATCTGAATCCTAATTTCCTTATTCATTTGTTCTAAGTTGTCATTTTATTTTGTTTCCATTTCCCATTCAATAAACCTCTGTGAGTTTAAATCTCTTGCTGCTTACTGCCTGTGAGATGGAAATACTGCTTATCACCGAGTCCACACACAGAGTAATTTAGCACCACAGAATGGGAGTCTGAGCCAGCATGAGAACTGCAACAATCCTTAGAAATGTAATGTGAGCCCTACTACCACCCTATGACATGTACAGACAACTACTCAGTGCTGTACCCCTTCCATCTGGGATTTATGAGCGTTTACAGTAGCACAACGAATGCTTTAGTGTGACCCCAGAAGTTATAAGCTGGACACAGCAGCCTGAGGTTGAATTTGCGCTGTGCCACTCGAGCTATGCTACTTAGAGAAGAATTACTTGAGCTAATTCTGCAGCGAAAATCTATCAAGAGCCTTAGAGAAAACCCCTGATGGTGTTACTGTGGGACGAATGCATAACTGTTAGAACTGAAGCTCAGAAAAGTTGGGTGGTTTGTTACAGTCACTGTCAGAACCGGCTTCCCACCCTCTGCATTTGAGTGCAGGCTTTTTTTCCGAGCTGATTTCAGGACACTCAGAGTGGTAGTGAGTCACTTGGTTTTGGAAAGACTGGGCTGAAGGTTCATTTCACTTTTTTTTTTCTTTTAATTCAAGTAAAGGACTAAAATTGATCAGCAGATCAAAGGGAAGGATTTGGTTGCAAATAATTCCAAGAGAGTCTTTCGGATATCTCAATTTCCATCTAGTTTTAATAGGTTTTCCAGCAACAACAGCTATCGCATCCCTAACCTCTGGCAGTTTCCTAAAACTCAGCATCTTTACCTAAACCCATCACACTGTAAGTCTCTTCTGTATGATCCCTGTTTTAGACATTAACGTGCAACATTAATGAAATTTCAACAGGGGTAGCAGATGCACAAGGAAGAAATAAAGACACACAGAGCAGGAAAGAGGGAGGACAGCACTGATTAAGTTTTGCTGTGGTACAGCCTGTTCTTTCAGGAAGGCTTGCCATCAGCTGTTTCCTCGCACTGTGCATGTCTCTTCTGGCTGGCAAGCCCGGTATTGTGTGACATATGCAGCATGACTTCTCCTGGCTATTGCTCTTCCACTAATTGCAGACCCACTCCAGGGTCATTCAGCTGAGCAGCCCATCTAGTCAACAGGATGCTGCATTTCAAACCATTACGGAAAATGCTTTGTGTGGCTTATTATGCAGAAGACTCCACAATGAGAGATTCAATATATCAATTAAGCTACCTCAGCGCTATACTTTCTCCTATCCTATGGTTTTTTTTTTTTTTTGAAAAGTGAAATAAGCTAAATCCAGATTACAGTTTCTGTGTTGATTCAGTTGTGGTTTCCTCACATCTTTTGTGTGTGTAGGTGTGTGTGTTCGTGTGCGTGTGTGTGTGTGTGCGTGTGTTTATAAAAGAATGGCGTACTTCTCTAATACCACTGAGGATACAGATTAAAATGATATCTATCCAGTGGAAAACAAAAGGGCCCCACCTGTTTTGGCCATATGTTCTCAAAAGGCCATTTCACAAGGAAAAGAGCTTTTAGACTAGAAAATGGAAATAATCTATATTGGTTCAGTCCAGGTCTGCAAAGTCCTCAGGATTCACAATTGGGCAGATAATATGGAACAAATGTATCAGCAATGATCAAAATAAGGGGAAAAAAAACAACTTTTGTACTTATTTACAGCTTGTTCGAATGTCCGGAGGGAACTTCATGAAACTCTTCAAAGATTCTGTATTACGCTGGGGAGACTTTTCATGAGTTTTCACTACTTCTATCATATTTACCTTATTCTGTGTTACCACAGAGAGGACTTAAGGCATAGAAAATGTACTTCCAAAGAGCACATTAGTTTCCTTTTGGAATGATGAATTTCCATTAAAAATGACAGGTATTTTCCATAATTTCCCATGGGAGAATATCCCTTGACTCCTCTGAAAGGTTCAAAACCCACTGCTATTGCCAGTCAAAGCACAAAAACGTAACGCCCTGCTCCTGCTGTCCAGCTCAAAGCGCAGTCCAGAAACAAATGACAAATTCTCCAACAAACTGCTACAGCATACAATTTGCTTTCCCTCCTTGATTTTGCTTATAAGGAAGAGTGTTTTGTTTGCATTACTCTTCCTGCCAAAAGCATATTATCACAAGCTAAAGGGGGAAATTACTTTGTGGGAGCCTTTAATTAAAAGAGAGTAGCATTTCATTGCCTTTTCACTTTGTGATCGACGTTGCTACCCCTCCCCTCTTCCTTCTCCCTCTCTCCAAAGTAAATCCAGAACAGGTTGGCATGACAGGCTTTTTCCACATCTACATGATCACTGAAATTCACTCCTTTTATACACTGGCAGAATGTAACATTGCGTAACGCTATAAATAACTGTGCTCTATTCATCAAAGACCTACCTGGGACTGGCTATCACGCTGCTCTTTCCAACGCTGTGCAATAACTACAAATGACAATTTTCTCACCAATGTGCATATTTTGCATTAAGAATAATTGTAAGGAGCACAGCATCAGAGTCTGGCTTTTTTCCTTCTCCTGTCCCATTAAATGTTTAAATTTTAATGTATTTTTGAGGGCAAAAATTAATAAGAACATCCTTTTTCATATTTTGTTAGCTTTTCCCTGGACTAGGAAACTGTTTTTTTCATGCCTGCCATGACTCTAAGTAAACTACTATGTTCATTTTCTCCTGGATGAGAGATAGTGCATATGTGATGTGTGTGTTTTTTGGATGATTAGACTCTCCACCTCTGCTTCACTTCTATCTTCCACATTTAGCTGACTGAAATATCAGTCAGAAGCCTGTACCAGACACACTTGTGCTATTTGTGACCAGATACCCTGCAGGGATTTGCCATCTGGCAGACCACTGCAAGATTTTAGGACCTTCTGCAGTAACTCCATTTTCTCCTGGAAACAGAATTTTCCCCTCTAAATGGATTCTCTTTTCTTTTGGGGGCTGGTGAGTGAACTGATGCACATATCTGAAGCATATCTTGCTTTCACTGCTTAAAAATTCTTGGATCAGCAGAATTGTGTGCAACAGTAGATGCCAAGGGTTTCTCTGACAGCATGAGGCATTTTGATGGTAAACTCCTAAGCTCATTTCAAAAGAAACTGCAGCATTTTTATTTTCACTGTTATACAGCATAGATTTATCACAAGTGGAATAAAAGACTTGGCAAAAAACATAAACACCTCTTTGTCAAGCAACTATTACCTAAATAGCCTCTGAGATGTATCACAAGCACAAAACCACATCTTCTCCTCAGAAGATGCCTTTTAAAGCCAAGAAGTAAAAAAGCAGGACAGAACACAAGGTGCAGAAAATGATGACCCAAAGTCTATTCAGCATATATGAGCTTAAATTTAAACACAGAAACATGCAGGAAAATTAAGCCAAATCACCCTAAAGACTGAACTCAACGTGTCTGAGGTTGTCTGCCTTAAACCTACAAGTGGATGCTTTCCTTCAAGCATAAAGTAATTATAATTCACTACATTGTAATTCTCCTTAAAGGATTTTATGTGCTTTACCTCAGATGCATTGACTTCAAGCATTAGCTGATGTGGCTGATCTTTCCTCTCTGTATTTGTGTATCTATGGCCCTGCTCTGTGATGACTGATTGGAAAGTTGAGCTTAGTTTTACCAAGGCAATTTGCCCTATCGATATAAATCTCTCATCCAAAAATAATTGTGGGAAGGGCTACAAAAAGAGGGAAGCCCTCAACACAGGCAGTACTATACAAGTGCTACTGGACTCCACTGTGACTTGCATTTCACAAATACTTGAACCATATGAAGCTTTACTATCTCCACAACATCTCTCAGAGGTATTTATGTGAACATGTCAAGTTGTAGCCATAGGGCTGTGACATCTCGGTCAGGAACATATCCCGGCAGGAGGGAATTGCCATTTTAGGACAAGAGAAGCTAAGGCTGTTTAAGTAACTACATTATAAAAGGCATTTTAAGAATCTGAGTTATAAAACCTGTGGTTCTACTCTGAAGAATGATTCCATTAAAGAAAGTGTCACTAGATGTTTCCGTGTTTATTATGTGCTACTTACTCTGGTCTGAATGTGCTCAATTCGTGGGTACAAAGACATTTTTCTTCTAACAGCCTTTCTTAAAATCTCAGGCTGGGATCTGAGAGGTGGGGTGGCTTTTTCATTCTCATACCTCATTACTAAGAAATGTAAATTAATACGTATTTGCTTATGTAGCTGTAATTGATCCTTATTTTTTTCCTTTTATCTTGCAAACAGTTTGCTACAAGAGCCAAAAAATGCAAACCAGAATATAGAGTTTATATAAAGATGACCCGGTGCCTACACACTGTAACTCAGCTTACCTAAGCACAAATCCAAAACATCTGACTAAAGCCACAAATGTTGCAAAACTAATAACCAAGATAAATGGTGTAGATACAGTAGCTTAGAGTCAAACCTTCTCCAGACTACTGTGTGTTTTGTTACTGTCCTCTGAACTCCAGCCAATACCTTTCGGGAAATGAGCTGCTCAGGGCTCAATGTATTCTCCAAAACACAGTCACAAAAAGCCATATAGGAAGGCTGTTACCTCTCTACATTATTATACAGTAGTTCCGTCATCACCTCCCTCGTGGCAAGCATATACAGCATTGTGAATTTATATTTAATCTATGGCCTAAATGTCAGAAGGGCAGTTTATTAAAATGTCTTTGAGCACCTTGTACCCCTTCCATATTTGTTACAAGCCAACAGACTGGCTTAGATGAACTGATCTTGCAGCTGCTTGCCTATGGGAACAAGGCTGGAAGCAGTCTAAGTCAGTGGCCATGCAGTAATAAAATGAGATTTTTAGAAGACTATCCTAAATTGCAATTAGTTCATAATAATTAGGAAGCAGCAGCAACAACAACAAAAATCGCATTCATTCACTTAAAATGATTTTTAATGTTATAATGACTGGTACATAATTATACCAGAGAAGGGCTATTTAAAAAAGGGAAAAAAGATAACTTCAAAAGAAGAAAATTCATTTGCTGTTTATTTGCTTCAGGCTTCTAATTACTCTGGAAACTAGCAACCCTCCTGATAGGATTACTGACAAAAACGCAACTGCAGCTGCAAGGAACGCTGAGCACATCAGTTTTTTAGCATCATTAAAACAGTCCTCTATAAATACCAGATGCATCTATCTATCTATTACTATCCCTTCTCAGCACTTATTAGCTGAGCAGCCACAGAGCATATCACAAAGATGAAATGTGTATCTGTGGCAGAACTGGCGCAGTAGAGCAAGTAATTTGTATCAGGCTGTATAAGAGTTTAAGTTTTATTATTAAGTCTATGTCACAGATATACTAGCACCAGTTCATCTTTTTTCCTCTTAGAGTTCAGATTTATACACTTATTAATAAACTCTGGATGGTCATTCCAACAGTCTCATTTAGTAGAAGAAGCTGGGCATATCTGGTCAGACTTGTGCAGATGCCATGTAGCAAACTACAGTGCAACTTTAATTGTTGCAGTCTAGACCAGATTTATGATGCTATCCATCCTGCTCCTATCTAATAAATCACATCTTCCTCCAGTCCTCAGCTGATAGGTTGGAAGAAAAACGCTGGTAGATCTCATTAACGCTCTTGAAAACGACAAAGATGTAGGACCCTGAGAGCACCGATTTTCAAGGGAGTCACAATATTCAGTATTTCTTTGGGTTTTGCCCACACAGATTCTTAGGCAATTGTTTTACCGGACGGATTTTGAAAAATATTGAAGAGGAGGAATTTTCCTCAGCAGTAAAGGCTGGATGGACTCAGAGCTAAGGCACAGGGCAGCAACTCCAGATGTAGGTGTTCAGTTCCCGGCTCCAGTACAGGTTTCCCATGCAGCCCAAAGCATGTCATTTAATGCTTCTGTGCCTCATCCTCCAAGGAGCAATCCTGAGATGCTTCCTACCATTTGTCTTGTTTAGTATATAAGCTGTTTAGGCCAGCCACTGCCTTTTACTATGCATATACGGCTCTGCTCACCAGGGGGCTGGTAGGTACAACAGCAATACAAAACAATAACTAAAAGAGTTGGAAAATAGTTTCAAAGTGTCAAGGTTTTGTATTCTACCCCCAATTTTTCTATCAAGCTAACAAGAAAATAAAAAACATTAGAGGGCACTTAGCCATTTCTCAGGTCCAATATGAACAGCATCAAGAACAAAAAAGTGGAAATGATCTGTAAAATAATACATTTACCAAAATATTCAGCAGATAAGGAAATGCCAAACTGGCAGTTTCATTAAGAGATCAGCCTCTAATGCTCTCTGTGCAGCAACATTAGTAGAAAACTTAAGATTCTTATATATATTACATACACTCTTAATAGCTGTATTACTCTAAGGCCTACAAAGGATGGAAGGAGCCTACAGCTTCCCGTTGGATTGGATGTGTCCTGAAACCATGCAAGACACATGAGACTGGACACAAGCAGTGCACCAGTAAAGAAAAGGTGAGTTCTAATGATTTTTTCTGTTATTATAGGCCAGCTCTGCAACGCATACTAATATATCACTTGCCTAGTTCATGTGAAAGCATATTTGGCTATCAGTAATGAAAACATTCCCCCACTTCACATGCCAAGTGCTGCCCCAACACAAAACAAACCAAATGTCTGTGCTTTTGAGCATAGTGTATGGTAGAGTTATCCGAGTTTAAATGAGCTCAAGAAAAGTAGCTAGAGTAGCAGAGCACAAAGCTTTTCCTCCTACAGGCAGACTTCTCTGCAGAAGGCAGCACAGATATAGCTGAAGACAAGGCAGACAGAGCAGATGCACAAGGAAACGATGAGACAATACTGGTCAATGAGATAGCAAGCAGTCAGGACACTTCAGTAGCTCAAACCCCGGTAAATTTTGAGCCAGCAAAATCAAGTCACTAAGCAGGATCTAAAGGACACCATGGGGTGACTTTGTGGTAGCTCTCTTCCAGTGAGCAGCATTTAGAAATGAAGACAAAATGAAAATGAAATGTTCTAAATTTAGAAATTTTGAGCACATTCAGAAATGGGTGATGGAACCGCAGCAATGGGGAATAACTTCGCTATTCCATAAAAGATGCTAGTGAGGGAGAAGAACTAAGGGTTGCAACAAAAGAGAAGCAGTTTAGGTTTCCTATGTAGAAAAAAGTCAGGCTTGAAAAGGATTCCCAATCACTACGTCTTGGGCAGATAACGAAAGACTGCTAAAGCTCCCTTTGATTGTGCATACAAGCATCACAGAGGTAGATTCATAAAGACAATAATAGTGGCTTGATAATTATTGAAGTCTTCACTTACTTAGGCTGCATGTGTAACAGTAGGAAAAAACTGTATCATATCTTTGTTAATGATCTCATTAATGAATATGGAAGGAGACTCAATGCTGCAAATTCTAATTGCTGGGTAATGGTTATAATGGCAAATCATACCTATTTCTTGAGCAGTCAATTATATTAAGTATCACACTTAATGGTTCCTGAAGTTTCAAAACGCTGTGCAGCGTTCAAAAGGGAAAAGAGGGAAGCACGCAGCATGCAGTATCATCATGTTTTCAGCTATGAAAAAGACATAGCTTCACGATTTCCAAAGTTGCTGCTTTTGCACATGTTCAGAGAAAGAGCAGTTTAACAAAACTTCACAATCAGTAATCCTCACAAAATGTTCAGCATATATTTGCCAGTTCTTTCCTAAGCTAATTCCTTTTTAAAAGCAGATTATTAGAGATATCTGCTCAGAGTTAGATTTGCATTCTACTGCATGATATCACAGAATCACAGAATCATTTCGGTTGGAAGGGACCTCTGGAGATCATCTAGTCCAACCCCCCTGCTCAAGCAGGCACCTCTAGAGCATATTGCCCAGGATCACATCCAGACGGGTTTTGAATATCTCCAGCGAAGGAGACTCCACTACCTCTCTGGGCAACCTGGTCCAATGCTCTGTCACCCTCACAGTCAAGAAGTTTTTTCTCAGGTTCAGATGGAACCGCCTGTGGTTCAGTTTGTGCCCGTTGCCTCTTGTCCTGCTGCTGGGCACCACGGAGAAGAGTCTGGCCTCATCCTCTTGACACCCTCCCTTCAGATGCTTATACACGTTGATGAGATCGCCTCTCAGGCTTCTCTTCTCCAGGTTGAACAGGCCCCGCTCTCGCAGCCTTTCTTCCTAGGAGAGATGCTCCAGTCCCCTCATCATCTTTGTGAGAGTCCGCTGGACTCTCTCCAGTAGCGCCATGTCTCTCCTGTACTGGGGAACCCAGAAGTGGACACAGTCCTCCAGGTGAGGCCTCCCCAGGGCTGAGGAGAGGGGCAGGATCACCTCCCTCCACCTGCTGGCAACACTCTGCCTGATGCAGCCCAGGAGACCATTGGCCTTCTTGGCCGCAAGGGCACACTGCTGGCTCATGCTCAACTTGTTGTCCACCGGGACTCCCAGGTCCTTCTCTGTGGAGCTGCTTTCCAGCAGGTCAGCCCCCAGCCTGTCCTGGTGCATGGGGTTATTCCTCCCCAGGTGCAGGACCTTGCACTTGCCTTTGTTGAACTTCGCGAGGTTCCTCTCCGCCCAGCTCTCCAGCCTGTCCAGGTCCCTCTGAATGGCAGCACAGCCTTCTGGTGTGTCAGCCACTCCCCCCAGTTTAGTATCCTCAGCAAACTTGCTGAGGGTGCACTCTGAGTGTCCCTTCCTCCAGAGTCACTGATGAATACGTTCAACAAGACTGGACCCAGGACTGACCCCTGGGGGACACAACTAGCCACAGGCCTCCAACTAGACTCTGCGCCATTCACCACAACCCTCTGAGCTCGGCCTTCCAGCCAGTTCTCAATCCACCTCACCGTCCACTCATCCAACCCGCACTTCCCGAGTTTACCTAGGAGGATGTGATGGGAGACAGTGTCAAAAGCCTTGCGGAAGTCCAGGGAGACAACATCCACTGCTCTGCCCTCATCTACCCAGGCATTCATTCCATCAGAGAAGGCGATCAGATTGGTCAAGCAGGATTTCCCTTTGGTGAATCCATGCTGACTACTCCTGATCACCTTCTTGTCCTCCACATGCTTAGTGATGACCTCCAGGAGGAGTTGCTCCATCACCTTTCCCGGGATGGAGGTGAGGCTGACAGGCCTGTAGTTTCCTGGCTCCTCCTTCTTGCCCTTTTTGCAGACTGGGGTGACATTGGCTTTCTTCCAGGCCTCAGGCACCTCTCCTGATCTCCAGGACCTTTCCAAGATGATGGAGAGTGGCCTAGCGATAACATGCGCCAGCTGCCTCAGCACTCGTGGGTGCATCCCATCGGGGCCCATGGATTTATGGATGTCGAGTTTGGACAAAAGATCTCTAACCCGATCCTCCTCAACCAAGGGAGAGTCTTCCTTTCTCCAGCCTTCCTCCCTTGTCCCCAGGGTCTGGAATTCCTGAGGACTGGCCTTAGCAGTGAAGACTGAAGCAAAGAAGGCGTTCAGCAACTCTGACTTCTCTGTATCCTTTGTCACCAGGGCACCCTCCCCATTCAGCAGCAGGCCGACGTTTTCCCTAGTCTTCCTTTTGCTAGTGATGTATTTGAAGAAGGCCTTCTTGTTGTCCTTGACATCCCTTGCCAGATTTAATTCCAACTGGGCCTCAGCCTTCCTTGTCGCATCCCTGCACGCTCTGACAACGTCCCTGTATTCCTCCCAAGTGGCCTGTCCCCTTCTCCACATTCTGTAGACTTCTTTCTTCTGTTGGAGTTGTGCCAGGAGTTCCTTGCTCATCCATGCAGGTCTCCTGCCCCCTTTGCTGGATTTCTTACTCAGAGGGATGCACCGATCTTGAGCCTGGAGGAGGTGATGCTTGAATATTAACCAGCTTTCTTGGACCCCTCGTCTTTCTATATATATACTCTATATATATTCTTCTATAGGAATGAAATACTTTAGATATAAAAACAATCATATTGCTTCATTAGCCTGAAATCTCAGATGGGGACAGCAATAAAAAAGATAACTTTTAGATATAAGCTCAGTGGAAAAATTACATTTTATAGAGAGGGTTCAAAATCACTTTTTGGTAAGTAACCTACTCCTCCAACAGCAAAAAGATAAGTAAGGTCCGTACGTGGGCTGACACATACAGTGTAGCACTCTTTGAGTTTTGCATTTTGTGTAGTCTAATACACTGCAAATTTCAGTGCTTCCAAGTGGTGCTTTATCTCATAGGGAAAAGGAATCAGAGGCATCAGAAAATGAAACACGTGAAAGTTACTAAACAAGCCTCAACAAAAAAATGTTCCATAAACTCTAAAAACGGAGCTAGCCTTATGATCTAAATATATTATTTTCCCTGAAGGCAAGTCAAGCATGATTCCATTCACATGCAGATGTCTCAGTGTTGTTCCTCCAACTTGTGATGAGACATCACTCCTGATCGGAAGCATTTATGAATGTCCCTTTCTCCAAGGCATCACAAGGTTTTGGTAAAGGTTGTGGAAGTCAGCAAGATCCCCAAACCAGATTTTAACTGATGCTTCATTGACCTCCTAATGCATGCATTTCTTCCTAGAAAAGCTAAGAAATATCTTCTAGAAAAGCTAAGAAACTTTCAAACAAAATACTTGATTCCTTTTAACTCTTGAAAGTTAGTAGGGCTTCCCTAGAATATAGTTATGCAATTTAAACCTTTTCAGCCTGACAAGCACTAACTGTTTTGTAGCAATCTATAAAAACAGCTTGTTGGTAGCAACAAATAGGAGATAACTTAGAACGGAAGAAGAAACTAAACCAGAATAAATGATATACCGAATTTCAACAGCCTTTCATATTTGAATGTGTTGATGGTGTATATCACTGAGATTTAATTTTTAAACTTCTAAAATACATCAGAAGTTATTTTGGGAAGAGCTTAACTTAAGCGATGAGGCACAAGCTGACATTTTGAGGTATCATCAGAAAGATTACAATGAAATGTTAAAGAGAAGAGCTAACTGAACCAAAAATGGCACTTCCTCATCTCTCCATCCAAAATTCTCCAAGTCCACCACAAGCTCTAAATTGTACAACAGTACACTTCAATTATTCTCCTGCTTTCACCATGCTAAAAATAAAACTGACATCATGAACCAATTTTAACTAATATTATAAAGCTAAGTGCTTGCCAGTGTCAGTAAATGAAACGTAAAATTAATTGTGCTGCAAAGGAGGAAAGCCTTGTGAAAGAATTCACTGTAGTAGTAAACGGTTAGCATTTTGCATGCCCTCAAGCTTCACAGGAGTCATTATAACTTACATCTCATGAAGGCTAGTTTTAGAAAGATTTTTCAGCATGACACTCATAATTTATTACCAGGTAAACACAGAAACCAGCTAGCCAGAGTCTAAGACTCACTGAAGTTTACTTCCCATATGATTACAAGAAGCAAGTTTTGGCCTCATACTTGCGAAGGGAAGTGTTTATAACTGAAGTTTTCACAGAACACATAACTGTCTATTTAAGACAAAAGTACCATTTTCTGAAATAAATACAAATGTCACGTTCTCCGCATAGGCAATCATTAATAGAGAGAGATGAAACTTCAACATGGAACTAAAGAGATCATGATCATGGCAGCTTTCTAAAACTTGCACTCAATATCAGCTTTCTACACATGCTCATGTCATAACTACTTACCTTCCTCACCAACAAACTTTGACTGCTTTTAGCAGTACACTCTCAATGCAACTATGGATGGGTGAACTGATTTCAAAATGCTACTTTATGCCTTAATTCCAACACTGTTGGCTACAGCTAGCCTCTTTTGTTGGTGCTTGCATTAAGAAACAGGGAGCAGTCAGGTGACTGCGGCAGGGCAGCACAGTTAGGGAGGAGAAAGACATCTTGTAACTTGTTTTAAAAAAAAGCAAAAAGAAATAGAAATCAGCAGGACAAAAGACATCCTTTTAGACTCCTTCCTCTTTAAAAGTCATTTTTTCCTGACAGTAACTGTGGTTTTAAGTCGTAATGAAACAGTAAGGAAAGACTGAATCCGATGAGGAACGTTTTTAGGACAAGAAGCTGAAGGTAGAGAGATAACTTGCTCCGTACTCCTAAGAGGTGTGCAAAATGAAGGTTTGTGAGAGTCACATGGACAGACATGGGAGTTCTGGGACACAAATGGCTAATTTAACAAGTATGCTAATACCCACCGAAGGGAATAACAATTAGACTTGCTAGCTGTGTCTTAGGGATGAGATGAAGTGCCAGTGAGGAGATGCAGCCATCTGGAAGGAATCATGTAGAGCTGGGGAATGCTTTGTGTCTCCTATCTGTGCTCTCTACTGCAAAGATCTCCACTCTGCTACTGCCCATACTTTCACGGGAGATGGTTTCAAATCAATCTAAATATCACATGAATACACTTTTACATGGAAAACGTGGGTTTTGACCACCTGTGTCTTGGTTTCTTAATCTGTGGAGGGGAATACTGCCTAATGCACAGGGATGAACACTAATGAGTATGTGTAAAATGATATAACTGGCTGGTGCTGGAGAAGAGAACTGTTGTTAACAGCCTTACTTCAAACACTGCTCTTGTTGAAAGGAGCTTACACTGACTGCTTATAACTATAGCAGTTACAATGAACAACTAATGATTTTCAGAACAACTGTTGTTGCACTAAGACCATTGGTTCCTCAAAAACCTAGAAAGTGAGTAACTTTGTTCTCAGAAGAGGTTATACTTACTCCAGCGTTGCTTATAGGCCTATGTTTGTGCATATGCATTCACACTTCAAGAGCTGGTTCCTAACACCATACCTCAGAAAATCATCATCATACATATTTTAACATGGCCATGTGAAATTCAGTTTAGTATGCAAAGCAAAGACCACATGAAGTGATAAACATTGAATGTTAGTGAAGTTGAAGGTGACTCCCTACCATAAAATGAAAACATATAAAACAGTATTTGTTCTTCCTGTCATCCTCTGCTAGACAACTTGATAACAAAATGATGCACATGTATTTCCAGCCTTAATCTGGATGCACGACAAAGCCTAAAATTTAAACTAGCAGGCCCCAAGGATTCTGATTCAAGAACAGACTATGCCAAGAGAAAACAGTGAAATCTGACGATTACACTTTTCAAAAGAATGATCCTTCAAATGTGTCCTGCCAAGATTATAAACGCAACCGAATATCTACAGATCCTACAGGCAAAATTTAAATTAGAAACCAACCTTTAAATACAACAATTTCAACGTCAGCCAAAAAGTATTTTTTTTGTTAAAAAGAATCTTTGAGGATTGTTTATTTTCAATGTATTAGTCATTAAGATTACACCGACCGGTAGCTTCCTCTTGCTTACACCCAATCTAAAAGAAATAATAATAAAGTCTTCTACCAAACAAAAACCTAACTTTCTTCCCCTACCAATTTTGACCTTTTCTGTTTGGGAGACATTGATTTTTTTTTTTTTTTTACCGCCTGTGTTTCTAATGGAGCTTGAAATTAACACGGCTTTTTGTTTACCTCCTAATTTGTGCACCACCATCATCAGTGTTGTCAGCACAGCCTTGGGAATAGGGTTTGTTTACTGCTTCTGCATAACCAGCAGAAGGAGCATAGGAGCAGAAAATAGGTTTGGTTTACAGTTTTTTCCTTCTTTATTTATTTTTTACCCAGGGCCTTTTATATGTTACATATTAATGACAAGTGATAGGACGGCCCATTTTGTCAATATTTTTGAAATGGAATAGCGAAAGACTTGAGCTAGCTCAGGGACATGTTGAATTCCTTTGGCACATATATCATAAAAAGTTGGTATTGTTGTGTCAGCCCAAAGCATCTGTCAGCCTTTTGCACAGTGGGAGTTTCTGCGAGACCCAGCACTGTCTGTCTATCGTGGAATACCAACTACAGAAGTACCGCAGCAGCTCCTTCTCCAAACAGCATCTCTGGCGCAGTGTCCCAGTCTCTGCATTAAGATAGCTCCCAATATCAGAACCCCTATAGTGGTACAGGAACATCATCTCTTCTTCTCAGAGACAAATCAAACACTTGGGAAGCCTGTATTCAGGCTTCTACTCTTGTGTTATCTGCAGCTTTACCAACCCTGTAAGAATAAGGTTATTTCTCTTAGTCATCACTGAAGTGCATAGGAGGAAAAGACAAATTAATTTGAATAAGTTACTGTCCCATTATGGCTGCTATATGATTTGTCCAATCAGTATTATAATAGGTCACTGTATAATTGATATCTTTGATATGCTGCCAAACAATTAATATTGCTGATTAAAAATAATTCCATCCATTTTCTAGATACAACTATAAATTTTATGTATTGATCTTGTTTCAGTGCAAAAACTGCATGATCTGTGAAACCCCTTAAATCTGTTTTTCATTAGTTTTCAACTTAGACTTTTTTTTCCAGGGAGCTTTGTGGTCCAAGGTGAGAATAATTCTGTTCACAAACATCACTATTCCATGCCACCATTGAACGTTGTATGAAAATTGTCGTAATCTGTACATACAAGTACACCCCTCACTCATAAAAAAAATTCTAGATCGTTTCTTTGTTCTGGTTTTCAAATCAGACCACCTCTTCAAATACTATACCCAGTAAAACATACAGATCTGGTCACGTTCCTCAGCATAATCTCAATAACATGAGTTTCTTGTTGTTCCTGTCAGAAATGTACTTTGTTTTCCCAAATTTAGCACAATCTCCCATTATATGCTTATTTCCTCCTGCTTATGATGCAGAAGATGCAATGCTGCATTGATTTGATGCATTTGATGATATGTTACATAGAAATTTAGGAATTTAGAATTTAGCAATTCCTCGATAAAGATCCTGTTTCATTCCTTGTGCAGGAACCAGAGCTGTGTTTTAAATACAACTATATGTGGTATGCTGACAATCATACCTTATTCTGTCAGCTGTGCTTCTATGTCAAAACAATACCTTTTAGTTAACTCCAACACATAGTGTATTTCAGTTATTTCTTTTTCTGTATTCTCCCCACTCTCCAGATGACAGTCTTATTTTCTGCTAGTATATTCATGCCTAAAGCCTGCCTTCCGCCCCACAGAAGGTCGTTAAGTTTCAGCAGATTTTGTCCCTTCATGAAGCTACCAAAATTAATTTGTTTCTCAGCACTGTCCTGTTAGCATCCTAGAGACTAAACAAGTCTAATTCCTCTTGAGATAGGAACTTAGCAAGGTCATTTCTGACCCAACTAGAAGTGTGCATATGCACTCTTTATCCTACAGGGTGTCTACGGACTCAGTATAAATTATTATTAAGTGGAAGAAGGATGAAAGCTAATCTGTTTTTTAATGCAGCTCTTCTGAAAAAAAACAAATAATAAAACCAAACCCAGGGACTTAAATTCAGCTGAAAAGAACATTAAGGTATAGGCCAAAAAAAATCCCAAGAAATGCAATTTCCAGCCTCCCAAGTTCACCCTTGAAATACACGTGTATGAGGAAGCAACATATCCAAGAAGGAGGCAAGGCTGACTAACCTGGGAAACCGAGTTACTTGGCCTCTCTGAAGGTAGCAAGATGCCTTTATGGCAGCTTTGCAGTGGGGAGACTTGTCTATTAATGGACATGTTGGAAAAGCATATTCATTTCCTAAGTCATCCAGAACCAATTTGATTTTAATCATCTGGTTACTTCTGGCCTCAGCTGCGTGGAAGCAAATGACAGCATAGACCACTAAGAGTCTCCTGAGCAATCCAGCCCCTCAGTAGATTTTCTCAAAATTAGTTTAAATAACAAATACTTGGACTGCATCACACACTCAGTAGGTCAATTAAGGACCTAACAGAGTCTCAAAGGAGAAATTTGCCTGCAGAGATTAGGAAAGGATTCTCTCCTCTTCCTCATATAGTCATATAGTAATCATATAGTGGGAGTCATTAATAATAAACATTTGTCATCTCTTTGCAAATGAAATAAAAGGGCATCTCCTATTCTAAGCGTTCTGTGGTTAACGCAGATGCTGAGACTGATGGGATGTGGTGCTTTTCATTGTAATTGCCTCATCATTGTACGTTTGGTTAACCAGCTCGTCCGGGCCATTGCCAAAGGCAGAATGTTGGTCTGGGCGAACCATGGCCTGAGTGGGAAAACCAATCTTACATACATTTTTGCCCTGAAGTTCAAAAACAGATCTCTTCACAGATCTGGGTTTATACTCATGTGATTCAGAGGAGGTTGCAAGTATGCTGGAAGGGCTTTTAGAAGTGTTTAGTAAAGATTTACTGAACTAAATTGGTTTGCAATAGTGAGTATTCGCCAGGGCACAAAATCAAGGGATCTTAAGGGCACAATCTTACAATAATGAAAATGGTAAAAGTTTGTATTTTTATTCACTCCTACTACAATAACTGTCTTATAAATAGATTCACACATTTGCCTATTTTCATTTCAATTTTTGTCAAAGACTGATGTACCAGAATGGTAATGTTATATAATTATATATTCTGTAAATTAAAGCAGTACGGCATACTGGTTGGGAATAGCACATTTCACGCTTCATTACTTCTGCTGCAACCCAACCAATGTTAAGCTCTGAATTTTCTGTTTCCAGTAGTCCAGGTTTTTTGGGTTGTTACTTTTTGTAAAGCATTTCTGTTTCACAGTTCTTTGCTGCTTATCCACAAGCTTTACCGTCCTCAGTGAGGCTGGAAATCTGGTGGTTTTCTCTAGTAACCCACAGGGATAACAGTGGAAGCAAACAGTAGCTTTGGGAAATGTATGCAGGTATTGTGTTCAGCCTTGGAGAAGGGACAAGATTGTCACTGGTAGCCCAAAGTTCAGGCTACTCTACATGTTACTAACACATTACAGCCAACGGATGCAAAAACAGGACTACTCAGTTTTAAACCACATGACATGTCCCATATTCATCAGATTCAGATAAATACCATGTTATGAGATTGATACCATGTTGTGAAGTTGTTAGTAGAATTTTTAAATACTGAAAATTATTTAAGTTGATCTGCAGAAACAAATGCAAAGAAGTTGCTTGGTGAATTAAGTGGCCTGAAATACCATTAAGATCTCTCTTCTGCTTTGACATCACTGAAAATCTAATTTTTACTGGCTCTTCAAATACACAATAACCACCAAAATCCAAATCTTACTTTACCTTCTCTGGTACATTTCCATGCAGATTTTCATACCAGTAGTGAGAACAGGAGAGAATAACTTTGATTTATTCTGATTTACACAACAGAAGGGACTCACAGCACATTCTAGATTTTTAATTTGTCTCGTAAAATCCAGATTTGCTGAGTGCATATCGGTAATGTTGCCAGAGTGGCTGATGTATTCAACTATAAATGCAAAAAAGGAGCTTGAAGTGCTGCAGGTCACCTTTAAAAACAAAATTTTTTGGATCTATCCATATGGGTTTAAGAAGTTCTGAATGATGGAACCAGCTATCTCCAAGACACCAGCTCTAACCATATCACAACTAGGAGTGTTGGTAGGTAAATAATACTTGTCATTTTGTAGTTTCAGGGTGCACATGTGGATATTCCAGGCAGCAGCAGGGGTGCCTTATTCCCCCACTGCTCACATTATGAAGCCTGTGAGCTTGCAATTATATAGCAGAAGTAACCTGGCAGATGTGAAGTGTTCCCGCATCTGGATCGCAGACAGCTCAGCTCTGAGCCTTTGGTTTCAGTTTCGCTTCTACTAAGTGAATTGCATACAAGAACATTTGCTACTTCTAAGTAACGTGCACTGATGACATCGGCAGGCAGACTGCAAGGTCCTTCTCCATGAAACACTTTTCTGACTTTACTTTTTAATTCATTCTGAAGTAACTCTCACCCTTACTAAAGCTGAGGTTACAATATGCTGCTAACAAACTGATTCGCTCAGAAATGCAGTTATATACCAAATGGCTTTACAATGCTTTTAATATTTTAAAGGATATGAAGTCTTGTAAATATAATGAACAGCAAGCAACCGTTATTGCAATACCACAGTAGCTTCTATTTAAAGAGCTTCTACCAACAAGGAAGGCTAAGGCCCATTTGGAATTAAATCTGGCCAAGGATGTCAAGGACAACAAGAAGGCCTTCTTCAAATACATCACTAGCAAAAGGAAGACTAGGGAAAACGTCGGCCTGCTGCTGAATGGGGAGGGTGCCCTGGTAACAAAGGATACAGAGAAGGCAGAGTTGCTGAACGCCTTCTTTGCTTCAGTCTTCACTGCTAAGGCCAGTCCTCAGGAATTCCAGACCCTGGGGACAAGGGAGGAAGGCTGGAGAAAGGAAGACTCTCCCTTGGTTGAGGAGGATCGGGTTAGAGATCTTTTGTCCAAACTCGACATCCATAAATCCATGGGCCCCGATGGGATGCACCCACGAGTGCTGAGGCAGCTGGCGCATGTTATCGCTAGGCCACTCTCCATCATCTTGGAAAGGTCCTGGAGATCAGGAGAGGTGCCTGAGGCCTGGAAGAAAGCCAATGTCACCCCAGTCTGCAAAAAGGGCAAGAAGGAGGAGCCAGGAAACTACAGGCCTGTCAGCCTCACCTCCATCCCGGGAAAGGTGATGGAGCAACTCCTCCTGGAGGTCATCACTAAGCATGTGGAGGACAAGAAGGTGATCAGGAGTAGTCAGCATGGATTCACCAAAGGGAAATCCTGCTTGACCAATCTGATCGCCTTCTCTGATGGAATGAATGCCTGGGTAGATGAGGGCAGAGCAGTGGATGTTGTCTCCCTGGACTTCCGCAAGGCTTTTGACACTGTCTCCCATCACATCCTCCTAGGTAAGCTCAGGAAGTGCGGGTTGGATGAGTGGACGGTGAGGTGGATTGAGAACTGGCTGGAAGGCCGAGCTCAGAGGGTTGTGGTGAATGGCGCAGAGTCTAGTTGGAGGCCTGTGGCTAGTGGTGTCCCCCAGGGGTCAGTCCTGGGTCCAGTCTTGTTCAATATACTCATGAATGACCTGGAGGAAGGGACACTCAGAGTGCACCCTCAGCAAGTTTGCTGATGATACTAAACTGGGGGGAGTGGCTGACACACCAGAAGGCTGTGCTGCCATTCAGAGGGACCTGGACAGGCTGGAGAGCTGGGCGGAGAGGAACCTCGCGAAGTTCAACAAAGGCAAGTGTAGGGTCCTGCACCTGGGGAGGAATAACCCCATGCACCAGGACAGGCTGGGGGCTGACCTGCTGGAAAGCAGCTCCGCCGAGAAGGACCTGGGAGTCCCGGTGGACAACAAGTTGAGCATGAGCCAGCAGTGTGCCCTTGTGGCCAAGAAGGCCAATGGTCTCCTGGGCTGCATCAGGCAGAGTGTTGCCAGCAGGTGGAGGGAGGTGATCCTGCCCCTCTCCTCAGCCCTGGGGAGGCCTCACCTGGAGTACTGTGTCCACTTCTGGGTTCCCCAGTACAAGAGAGACATGGCACTCCTGGAGAGAGTCCAGCGGACTCTCACAAAGATGATGAGGGGACTGGAGCCTCTCTCCTCTGAAGAAAGGCTGCGAGAGCGGGGCCTGTTCAACCTGGAGAAGAGAAGCCTGAGAGGCGATCTCATCAACGTGTATAAGCATCTGAAGGGGGAGTGTCAAGAGGATGAGGCCAGACTCTTCTCCGTGGTGCCCAGCAACAGGACAAGAGGCAACGGGCACAAACTGAACCACAGGAAGTTCCATCTGAACCTGAGAAAAAACTTCTTGACTGTGAGGGTGACAGAGCATTGGACCAGGTTGCCCAGAGAGGTAGTGGAGTCTCCTTCGCTGGAGATATTCAAAACCCGTCTGGATGTGATCCTGGGCAATATGCTCTAGAGGTGCCTGCTTGAGCAGGGGGGTTGGACTAGATGATCTCCAGAGGTCCCTTCCCACCTAAACGATTCTGTGATTCTGTAATACCTCTTTGTACATTCAGGCAGTATGAAATACCAAGTCTCACAATACCATCATAGAGATATCCATGTTTTATATAGACAAGCAAGGCATATAAGGATTCAGTTCCTGGTCTGGTATCACCCAGAAAGTCCGGAGCAGAAAGAGCTCAAATGTCCTGAACAGCAGTCCTGTGTTGCAACTCCAAGCACATCCTTCCATAAAGGTACTTTATTTAAAAATGCACATTTTTCTTTCCAACTTGGCAGTATGGCTTCTTTGTAAGACCTTTAATTAGAGCTCAAATTATGTTCAACTTATTTTTCCATAGTTTTTTTTTTTTCCTGTCTAGGCCTCCACTGTTTTTTCCTCTCTCCAGAAAGACCAAATGTTTTCAAATCTCTTTTGTTGTTAGAAAGCAGGAAAGCAGGAGAATTTCTTGAGAATGTCTCTCTCTTTCTCCATTTAGGAAGCAAAACAGATGTTGTGATCTCCTCAGAGAGAAGGATCCTATCACATGGCAGGTGTGAGCAAAGGCTGCTTTGCATGTTGAAAGGAAAAGAGCAGCATTAAAGGACCTTGCTTGAAAACCAGCAGCAATGGCAAAACACTTCTTTGATGAGGAATAAAGATAAGTTCCTCTACCTAAAGAAATGAAGGGTATGAGGAAAGCAACTGGGAATATAATATCTTGCTTTCCATTGGCAGAAGTAGCCAGTAGTGCCACCTTTTCCCACGTTACCCTAGATTTTCCCTTAAAGCAATAGCTCCACAAACCAGGAAACAGCATGAAAATTCCTACTTTGGTTTCTTAGAAGGTTTAATGCTTCAGCCTGAAACCAAGACTCAGCTAAGGACTCAGATGCCCAAAACATACAGAAGAAAATGTGGATTCTTCTTAAACCTCATCTTTTCTGATGGGACTCAAGACTGGATTTTCCAGTACTTTAGGTTGACATTGCTAGATAACATACAAAGAGACCAGAACCCAGGGGAAAGTCCTTTGTCGCCACTCAAAAAGAAATAATAGTAAAAAAAAAAGCCTAATAAACAAACAATTATTTAACTCCACCTCTTATAACATTTCCTTTGTGTGTAGGTGAATATGCCGTTAAGAAATAATGCTGCTTGTATTAGCAGCAGTAAATCTTAGATGATCCAGAGTCACTATAGAAGCATTTGCAGAAAAGGCATCCCATTACATATGGCAATAATTACATAGAAACTGGCAAAGTTAGTGCAAACCAGTGATTTGATATTGGCTTCAGTTACGATGAAACAATCACGCTCAGTTTGTATCACAAAGGAAAAGAAAGGTCAGAACAGTTTCCTTCATCTCCAAGAAGACTGTTCTACCAACGTACAGAAAAGAAAAAGCATTTTCTTTGGAGTTTTGTGGAGTTTTATTTTTTGTCCTCTCGCAGACCAAAGAGTATCTTTTTCCTGCATGAACTAAGTCATATATGCATAAATGTCAGCTCAGTTTTTAGGACAGCCCTGCACTACGTGCAGCTAGTTTTATCTGCAGAACTCAATTTAAAATGGGAGACATCATATGAGCTGGTCCCAGTGCTGCTTCTGAGATCAAATTTAAGAAGAAATAAGTATTTACAGACATTATTTATACTCAGATACAGGGCCAGATGTGTCCCTAAAACCTGCAAACCTCACCCGTGACCTGGGTCTGGCATCTTTTTTCTTTTATATGGGAATTATGCTAAAGCAAACTAAAACCTGTTCACTAGGGATGAGAGGTATTCAGGAACTATTTTACACACTTAGTTCATTTAATTAATATTGATGTACCCCTTTCAGACAAGTCCTTGGTGAGCAAAACTGCATGTTCGCACAGGAGGCTAGAGGTGCTAGAAGACAGAAAAGAGCTAACGCTGCTAGTCTACCCATTGCTTATTTATGAATGCTGGTAAGTGGTGTTCAGAATTGCTGAGAAACATTTCCATATTGTATCATGAACATCACGGCTCTGTAGATGTGTGCCCTCACCACTGGCTACAGCAGCAAACCACAAGACTGCAGCATCTGGGATGCAGGAGGGCAAAAATAAGCCAAAACAGCAGCAGTAGGCCTCTTCCCAGCACCCCAAACCTTGTTCCCAGGAACTGGATGCCTTAGTGCTGACACTACAGGATGATAATCCATAACATTATATCCTCATGCAAGGCAGAACACAGACTACTGCTTGGGTTCACTTCAGCAGAGCTGCACAGGAACATCTCAGGTTCTACTAGGGTCACTTTGGCACAACCTTTTTACAGCAGGTAACAGTGTCAGTGTATGGCAAACAATGCCCTCCTCCTCTGAGGATAAAAGAAGGAAGGAAAAATCTCATTGTTTTTGAGTTGTTTTGGCCTTAGAGGAGTGAGGCCAGGCAGAGCCTGGAAATGGAAACATCGTCTGCAATAACTGCCAGACATTTTCTAAGACTGCAGTTCATTTTTAATAGGAATGCTACTCTCCAACAGTAGAAAGCTAAAAACCCATCAGTGATCATTTTCTTTTCCTGGCATCATGTTCATCTAACTATAAATAGTTGTGGCCCCAGTGCAACCTTTCTGACCCAGCCGCAAAGGATACATTCTATGTACGATGGCAGTATCTACTCCACTGCGGCCAGAAGGGCAGTGGTTGTGTCTCCTTTTGTCAGCGGTGGGTCATGAAACCTCAGCCCAGCAGGAGACTTTGTCAGACCCTATAGAACTGATAAGAACAGAAAAGGGATCCCAAGTCCACCACTCTCTTTACCCATTACTTTTTAATTCTCTTTGCAGTGGAATGAAACCTGTTCTGTTGCATGCATGAACATCCAAAGATATGGAGAAGTTAGGCCAGGTTTGTCTCCATTACCCAATCATACTCTGTATCTTATGCTCTTGAGAAATAAACAGATTAATAAGCTTGGTCCATCAAACAATAAATAATTTGTGTGCACAAACAGATTTGATTCACAACAGCCCAATGGTGCATGCTACCAACGTGGCAAACCAGGCGGCTATAAAGGTAATGCATTCTTCAGCTATAGGATAGCAAAAGGATACAGCTGCTGAAGGGTGATGTGAAATTAAAGAGGGAATGAAACGTGTGATCTTATTTAATCACACCTGGTGCTTCAATTTTTCAATAACAGCACCCTGCTAGACTGTGTCAAATCGGTTCTACAAAGAAAAAATTATGGATGGAAAATGAATTAACTCTTTTCTCCCCGCTGTTAATAAGGTGTACCAGTCAGAAACATCTTTAACAGTGGCTGTTAAAAATCTTTTTTCTCAGATGAAAGGTTCTGAGCACCAGGCTAAAAGGAGCTCAGTGGATGATAATGATTCTGTGCCAATGGATGAGCATGAGCCCTCCACACCAACATAAGCACAAGTCTTGAGCGTGTGTATAACCTACTTTTTATACACAATAAGTCTTTTTGTCAGAACCAACTTGAATGATGAAAGTGCCACACTGGGACCAATCATTCCTATTCGTTTCTTTAGGTGGGTGGCACATGTTCAGGGAGACAGAGGAAGCAGGACAGTTGGGGACAGCAGAATGAGAAAGGGGAAAAGCAGCTTTTCCCTTGTCTTCATCATTCTGCTCAGCACAGATTTCCAGTAAGAAGAAAATTTATCTCGACAATCACCTGGATTCTATTTTCTTTTTCTTTCTCTTTTTTATCGAGGTCTTTGTTTTTATTTTTTTTTAAAATCATATTTTGCAGTTATATTAAATGTCAAACATAATTTGATTCTGCAAGCACTGCACTGTGTGATTATTCATGTCTCATTGGCTAGTCAGACACTGTTTCTGAAACAGTGTGCCCTATGTACTAATAAATCACTTTTGGTAATAGACAGCAAGGTGCTTTATCTAATGTAAAAAATGATAATTGTGGTCAAATGTTCCATTTTTCAGGGAAAAGGGAAAAAAAATCCTTCTAAATGATTTCACTCAGCAGCAGAAAATAAAAAGCTGAGGTATAATTAGCTTAACATAACCATCTTTATAGTATATTCATAAAGAAGAAAATCAAACATGAAAAATAACTAGCAGTCTCCCATTCTGGTCTCCTTGTTGAATTAATGTCACCAGCACAGCACCATATAAAACAAGATGCACAAGGCTACTGTCTGGATGAAATGTGTTTGTTTAGAGAGTAGTTCATTTTCAGAGGGAAGATATTTCATATTTCTTCATGCAAGTATTACATATTTAGGAAATCTGTACTTATCCCCACATTACTGTCTCAAGAGGTGTCTAGTTTTTACAGTATGTTTTCAGCCAATTTACTGAAAAACTAAGGCATTAAAGCAAATACCTCAGAACAGTTTTAAGAACATCTTAGTCTCTGCATCATCAGTTGTGTAACTCATACTCAAACAGATTATCACACCAAGGAGAAAATACTGCTTTTGTTTTTTAATAAATACAAAGGCATTGTGAAAAATCTCCATAACTTAAAGATGCTACTACTGCCACAGGAGGGATTAATTTTAACCAGTGATACTTAAAATGCTGAATATAATCATAATTAAAATTATCAAAAAGGAACCTTCAGTTTAAATCAATTTTATTTTTGTTTTGCTCCTTTAATTTTTGTTTTTCTTTGGTAGATAGAAACATAAAGCTGAAATGGACATTAGAAAGATCATCTAGTCTATCTCTCTGCTCAGAGGCAAGGACAAATATCCTGACAGGTAACTGCTACCTATTCCTCAAACCTACAAGTCCCCTTTACACTGACTCTCTCAAGTACTCCACTTTGAAACATGTTTATGCTAAGTTTCTGATTTCCAAATTAAATCTCCTTTGGTACAAACTACTTAGTTGGCATTTGACAATCTCCTGGCAAGTAATTGGTTAATTACTTGCCATCCTACCCTTGGGTGGGGAGAGAGGGCATGGACAAATATAGCTACTATTTCATATTACAAACCCTTTAATATACTTGAAAGGGTATTCCTTCTATTCTTGTCCTTGTCCTTGTGTCCTGAGCCCAGCTTTTTCAACCTTTCCCCACTGGTCTTTTCTAAATCTCTGCTCACTCCTTCAGTTCTCTTCCTGGCTTTCTCCAGTTTGTCTACGTTGTTACAAAGCGTGAAGCCCAGCTCTGGATATTACTGTAGCAAAGCTACAGAAATCCAAGCGGAAAGTCAGCTTAATAGCCAGTTAAATAGTCAGCCATGGCTTAAATGTTATACTGAAGCCTGATCCTCCACAGGCCTTCTCTCCCCCAATAGCATCAGGCTGCTGACTCACATTCAGCTTGTGATACCCACCACCACATGCTCTCTCTCAGTAATGTTGCTTACTCAGATATCCCTCATCTGTATTCATATATTTGTTTTCCCTTCCTCCCTGCAGGCCTTCTTACTTACATTTGCTGAATTCTCATCTTCCTCATCTCAAACATCTCTCCATTTTATCAAGATCACTTTGGATGTGAAACCTGCCCTCCAAAGTACTCAAAACCCTTTGTAGCTTTCAGTTACTTGCACACTGTACTCTCCAGTCCATCATCCATGACATTAATGAAAATAATGAATAGCACCCAACCGAGGGCGGAATCTAGCAGAATTGCACTTCAGGTTCCCTCCCTATTTGACAAGTAAACCGTAACTATTCTTTAAATACAGTACTTCAACTAGCTCTTCACCTACCTCACAGTAATTTCATCTAGATGATATTTTCCTTGTTTGCTTGTGAGATGGCTATCTGGCCTTCTGCAACACAGTCAAAAGCCTTACTAAAGTAAAGATATATCTACCTACTACTTCTTTGTTTATCTACTATATCTATTATCCCATTCAAAGAGGAAATTAGAGAGGTCTGACAGTTTTTTCTTAACAAATCCACACGGGCTGTTTTTCAATCAGCTTATCATCCTCAAAGTGTTTACAAATTGACTAAAAATTTTTGCAGCATTTTTATGTGTATCAAAGTTAGGCTGACAGGTTTCATCAATTTCTTCATTTTAAGAGTTTAAATTTGCCCTTCCTCATCCTTTACAAGTTCTTAAAGACAAAAGCTAGCAGTTCAGGGATTGTCTCATCTGAGTTCTTGCTACTCTAGGGTTTATTTCACTAGATCCTGATGACTTGACTATATCTAACTTACCTTCTACATTTATCATGCTCTTTTCCTTATTCCAGCTTGCATTCTTCTTTCTCCATTAAAATTAACTTTGCCAAGCACCTGGTCACAATCAAGCTATTTGTGAAAACTGAAGTCAAGAAAGGCTGAAGTGTTCAGCCCCATCTTTGTGATCTGCTTTCCCCTCCTTGTCCACTGAGTAATGGAACTTTATTTTTCCTTCATTTTCCTCTAAGTCTTCACATATTGTGTTACTTTTTAGATTTCTCCCTTAGCAATACATTCTCCTGTTTCCATTATTTGTAGTATTCCTGATTTTCAAGTCATTGAAGAGGTCCTAAAGCAGCCATATGATACTTTGTGTCCTTCTCCTCTACCGGGACAGTCTGTTGCCATGCCTGTAATAAAAAAACCCCATCAGTTCCCTCAAACTTTCTTTTCCCTGCCTACCCACACCTTATCTACCAATCCCAAAGCTCAAAAAAACCCAGCTCCTTTACAGTTCTTTCACATTATTTAGCTGCTTTTACTCATTCCTTTCCTTCAGATCAAAAACTCTTTTGTTTTGTGGTCATTTTTGCTCACGTTGCCTTCTGCCTTCAGATTCTCAACCACTTCCTTCTGAGTCAGAATCAAGCATAAAGTAAATTTCTGCAGTAATTTCCTTTGCCCTCAGAAACAGCAACTGCTGTCTTGAGATTTTAATGCTTATCAGACTGTCTAGACAAGATTCACTTGACCAAGGGTAGGCAAATATTCAGCTCGTCACTCCGGGGAGGATATCAGGACCTCCCAGAGTGACGTACAACTTATTCCATAGTTGATGCCTAAGCAAATCACATAAAACACCTCTAATAGTTCCCGTTTTTCCTACAATGGCTATAAAAGGAAGCTCTGGCAAGTAGCTCACATGTTGGGATCTATCAAATCACAGAACAGTGTAGGATGGAGGGGATCTCTAGAGGTCTCTAGTCCAACCTCCTGCTCAAAGCACAGTTAGTGTTTAGAGCAGGTTGCTCAGGGCCATGCCCATTTAAGTTTGGAATATCTCCAAAGATGGAGATCCATAACCTCTCTGGGCCCGTTCCACTGTTTCACCACACTCAGGATACACTTATTTTTCCTTATATCTACTTAGAATTTTCTTTATTACAACTTGAGACGATTGCCTCGTGTTCTGTCCCTCTGTATGTCTGAGAAGAATCTGGTTCCGTCTTCTCTGCACCCTCCCATTAAATAGTTGCAGACCACAGTAAAATCCCTTTGAGCTTTCTCTTCTCCAGGCTGAAAAAACCCAGCCCTCAGGCCTTCCTCCTATCATGTGCTCCACTCCCCTGACCACCTTGGCAGCCTGTCCATCGACTCACTCCAGTTTGTCAATGTCTTTCTTTTACTGTGGAGCCCAAACCTGGACACAGTGTTCAGATGTGGTCTCACTACTGCCAAACAGAAGGGAAGAATTAGTTGCCTTGACTTGCTGGCTACGCTCTTTTGCTTGTACAGCCCGGCACATTGCTGTCCTTCTCTGAGGCAAGGGCATGCTGCTGGTTTGTGTTCAAACAGTTGTTCACCAAAACCCTCAAGTCTTTTTCAGCAAAGCTGATTCCTAGCCAGTCAGGCCCCAGCTTGTACTGTTGCAGGGGGTTATTCCCTCCCAGATGCGATGCAGCATGCTGCATATCCATTTGTTGGACTTCATGAGGTTCCTGTCAGTATATTTCTCCAATCCATCCAGGTCCCTTTGAACAACAGCACTGCCCTCCAACATATCAAGTGCTCCCTCACAATTTGGTACTGTCCCACAAACTTGGCGAGGGTGATCATCTTGATCACTAATAACGGTTGGCCCTTGTATTGATCCCTTAGGGATGCCACTAGTAACCATTGGATTCTTGCCACTGATCACAACCCTCTGAGGATGACAGTCCAGATGATTCTCCATCCACGTTATTGTCTACTTATCCAGTCCATATATCAGCAATCTGGCTATAAGGATACTGTGGGAAACTATGTCAAATGTCTTGCTAAAGTCAAGGTACACAACATCCACTGCTCTCCCCTTGTCCATACAGTCAGTCATCTCGTCATAGAAGGCAGTCAGGTTGCTTTGCCCTAAGTATATTGCTGACTGCTCCTTCACATGCCTGGACCTCTAAACCAAAAGAGATGAACTGCATCCTCTGTGTCCTCTAGACAACTGCTTTCTGCTAATAGTTCTTGGTAGTTACAGTGCTCTTTATCCCTTTGTTCTTCCCTATCAATACTTCTGTTAACTTTTTTAAAAATACAGAAACTACTTATCCTAAGCTAGTTGTGGGCAGCAGACTCCAGATGTAATACTAAACTTGTCAGTATGTTGATCTAAAATTGAATATAGCATGTGCCAATAAATATGGCATTTCTTTTTCAGTTAACACAACCTACATATTTACATGATTAGAACTTTTATCCACAACTCTCTTGATTCTCATTCCTTACATTCTTATCATACTAGGGCATGAGTTATGATAGACTACACTAGATTTTTTTTCATTTGGGATTCATGTTAAGCCCTACTTGTAAAATAGATCTTAGTGTGCAAAAGTAAAGTTCACTTAAAATGTTGAAGAATACTATTTTCCAAATATGCTATATAAACAAGACAAAAATAAGATTATCATCATACTTTTTATAAGTAAGTTAGTTGTCTTATTAAGCAATGAAGTATTACCTTCACTTGGTGAACTGAACATCTTAGTTCTGGTTACCTCATTTCTCAAGATCTCAGAACTGGCAGATCATATCCTTTACTGCCCAGATTTTGTTCACAGATTAAAAGAGGAAAAGAAGCTTTTTAGCTTTTTCTTCTCTCAAGTGGTTTCTTACCTTTGAATGAACTAGTCACTGAATTGAAATAGCTGAATAAACATGAAACAGATATTATCTCTGCACCTGCAGAAGTCAAAAAAGAGTTTAGCACTTCAACAACAAGTGTTTAACCAGTGACTTTCATCAATCCAATTGTCTGACTTTCTTTGCATTTCGGCAGCAAATACTCACTGCTAAACATCAAAAAATATGAATTTAAATAATTATGGGAACCTGTAAGATCTAACCTTACTCTGCTGACTGAAGTTCAAATAAATTTAATGTACTCTTCTTTAAAAAGTAAATATGTAGCACAGTTTCAATTTAAAATCACATTAAATATTTTATATCCACTTTGCACTGCAGAGTTTGCAACTATTGGAAATACTGCACTATTTTAAAGCAGTTTTTTGTTTCTTTGATTTTTTTTTTTTTTGGTAAGAGGAAGGATAAAAAAACCTGACAAAGGCCTTGCTGTGAAAAAACACACAGAAACACTCATCACCTCATCCTCCACAGAATTCAAATGTGTTCTGGGGAGAAGAAATAGACATGGGATAGATGTGAACAAAACCAGCTTTCAATATTCAGGACTGTGATGCAATTACTTTTAAATAAATATGTTACTGGCTTCAAAAGCTTTTAATTCATGCTTTTGCAACTGTAGTACAGTTTTTAAAAATTCAAGCTATTCAAGCTGTAACATATACTAAATCTTGCTTCACTGCTACCAGTATGGTTCAACCTGGACTCTCTGCACCAAGTTTGACATTTTTCCTACTTCAGACACAGCTCTGAACCAAAAAGCTGCCAAGATGTCAAATACTGCTTTTAAAGCTCACCAGACTGGTTTTCAATTGTAACAGTTTGTTTACGCCTTCTCTTAACTCTAAATGAAAATATCACTTCATTTGCACACTGGATAAGCTGGGCAATAAAGAGAATAGTTCTGAAAAGGAACTAGAGATGCTAAAACCCATACAATTGGGCATAGATTAATTTTATTTTCTGTTTGACAAATCTGTCAATCATCTAGATCTGATGTGCCAATAAAACAATACAGCTTAAGGCAATAAACATCTGAGATCCATCTGCTCTTTAGAACATCGAGAAGAAAAGGAATTGCTCCCTGCGGCATTCTGTACACTTGAGACCATTGGAGTCGTGTGCCTCTGCTGCTGACAGCAATTCAGCTCTCCCCATCTAAGCCTGTAGATTTCCAACCTTGTTTCCTGTGCTCCAACTGGGCATGTTGTGTGGCTTCCTCTCCCTTCTCCATACAGTTTGAGACCTGATGGTAGGGATGGCATGCAATTATACGGGAAAGGCTTCAGAAAAGGCAGGAAAGCAAAAGCAGAGAAAGCGCGAGTGAAGCCCATACCAAAGGGTTGACCTAGCCCAGTATCCTGGCTCCAGCAGTGGCTCTCAGCAGCCATGGGCTCCCTGACCTGCACTTCAGATCTAGTTCACATCCATTATGTCCTCCACTACCTTCTTAGAGCTACCTCACGCCTCCTTACTGTCCCTGTCCCTGTGCCTCATACGACTTTCCAGCTACATCCAGAAACTCCCCACAGTGAACACCACCGTCAGGATAGCCTTCACACCCCTGACAGCACAAGTCACTGGTCTAAGCAATTGAAGGCAAGCTGGAACAGATAGTAACTGGTACTGTATTAGCTACTCATTTGTCTAATTCTCCAAAGAGCAGGTGTAGCCAATATTGAGCTAAAACATCATCAGCAACCAAAGAGCTGCCCACTGTATAGACAAAGGTTCCAAATACAGATCACAGCAAGCAGAGCAGAGCAAGAAAATATACAGTCGACAAGGCTGAGGTGTTCATGACAAGAACCATTTCCCAGCTACGTTTTAAGAAAAGCAAAACAGGTAAATACTTGTTCAAGGAGTTTGGCAGCCATTCAGGGGACATGCTACTTTCTCACATGAAGGTAGAACTAAAGTAAAGGTTTCTTACAGGATATATACAATCCACTGATGTTAGGCTGGCTATAGATCTTGAATTCAAGTAACACTCATTCATTTCTCACCTTTGACTGGCAGGAGGAAAGGGGGAAGAAGATCTCCAGCCTGAATGAACACAGGAGACCCAGACAACAAGCACAAAGTTCAGCTGCTTTCTTAAGTGAGCAGCACTGAGTTTTAGCCAAAGGAAGACAGGATATAAGTAAGCAAAAGCTCCTTTGTACCATTTATTGGTCAAGTTACCTGCATTATCCAACTCTCCTGAAAAGCAAAAGTCCAGGAAGACAGAGCACACTGGAAAAGACCCTGCTTTGCTGGGACCCATCAGATTTGTCCAGATTTTGAGAAGTCTGTAACTTCCCCCTAAATATTTAATGCTAGCATTGAATTGCCAGTGTTGAATCCAGGCAGTTCTTTTGAGAATGACTTGCTCTAACTCACAACCACGCTGACTCCCGTGAAGCAAGATGGGCAAACATCCCATCCTTTGATATGCAGGACTCCACTTGCAGGTCACAGACAGAGCAGGGCATAAATGTGAGATGGGACCACAGAGCTAGGGGAATGCCTTTTCTAGAAAACCAGCTTTTGCCATGCAGTACCAGATGTAGCTAGTCTGCAAATCACAGCTGTGTTTATGGGCATGCGGAACTCAGATGGGCAAGCGAACACACGTAAATCAGCTTTTGACCTTCAAATTATCATGCAACAAATATATAAACAACTACCCAGCACAGTGGCTCACAGAACTGATAGAGGCTCTGGTGAAGCCTCTACCCATCTGTGAGCCTGAAGCCTCGCAGAAGAAGGGTATGGAAGTGAGGGGCAAATTGTAGGAATCTCACAATGCAGGAGATGGGGCCAAGCTGGATCAGATCTTTACTGTGTCATTCTGCTAAAGTGCCAGAGGTGACAAATTAAGCACGTCACCCACTATCGTTCAAGGAAGTCATGCACATTATCAGTTTCTTAAAAATGCTGACAAAAATTGTGAAGGAACAGAAACAAGCAGTTAAAGCTGGGGGTCTCATTACTGAAAGCCTGAAACACCCTTTTGGAAAGCTGGCCTTGTTTGTTGCAAATCAGTTTCAGCAGGCAATTTGAAGCTATCATACCAGCATGCTGTTATATTTAAGTTAATAAGCACTTACTATTGATGGTTTCTGCAGTGGCTATTTAATTTTTAATCGTATCCTTAACTTAGAGTTTACATTTTGAACCAACTAGAGTTTGTGCATGTGTGCATGAGTGTGTGACACAGAGAACATGGAAAACTGTGTTCACCCAGAAGTACAATAACTGGATATGTGTTCTTTGGGAACAGATTTTTTTCCTTCCCTTATCAGTTCTAGGGGAACTGCTACCCCTTCCAAACGTCAAGAGAGTTAAAAAAAAATTGCCCACTACGTCAAGAGATAGATGCCTCCTTCTGTCTGAAATTTTCTCACACCGTCCTCTTATTTTTCAGGAGAATGCCACCTCAGTCTGCCATCTTATGTTGCACCATTCTGCTGTCAGAAATGGGCACTGCTGATCTCTCCGTACAATGCTTAACGAAGAGTTTAGCACTGAATACCATTAAAATATCCAGTGCTAAGAAATGGGCCATTTTACTGGCACCTTCCTGAACAGAAAACCCAGCATCGCTTTTCATCTGTAGATCAGACACTTAGGTAACACCCTGGGACACCCTCATCCTCCTCACCTCCATTTCAACCTTTCAACAGATTCCTACGGTCATAAAAAATAGATGCATTGTAGGGACGGCTCATTTATTTTTAGGCACTGATGATTTTTCATGGGAATCAACAATAAAATTCTCAATTACAGAGGTAGAGTAAATAAACCAAAGAAGAGTACAACTTCAGAGAGAGCTAGGTGATGATAGAAAGCTGAGTAATAGAAAATCTCAGAGTCCAAGAGATGAGCTAATCACAAATAAAATAACATTACATTCCTATTACTACCTGACACACTGGTTGGTGTAATGTCAGTGATTAAAAAAAATCAAAAAAGGAGAGTCAGAAATCCACTCAGTAAAGACATACTGCAGTTGATATGGATCCTGGCAGGATCACCTCTCAGGAGGTGATCTGACTCCCAAAGCAGTTCCCTGTACTTGAGCCCTCTACATCCAGACCGCCTCTGGTCGCACGCTCAGTTGTACAGCAAACGAGGACAGGCAGTAACAGGGCTGCAGTCTCAGGCAGAGACTGCTCTCACTCCCAGCAGGCAGAGGCAGAAGGCAAGTAGCATCTACTTTGAGAAGAGACCAGGGCAAGTACCTGAGCAGCTCCAGGGCACACAATAAAATGGGCTCCAGCACTTGCTGCCTCCTCCTCCTTCCATGTTTGTGGCCCGGCACTTGGGTGCTTACATCCCTCTGCAGCTGTACTGCCTGCATCCTCGAGAGCTCCCTATGCTGAAACTCGCCAGAGTGCCATCTGCTTTATGTTGCTCTTAGTGGGAAAAAAAAAAAAAAGATGCAATTCTAGCCCTCTGCAAACATACCACCTCAAATTTCACTTCATTTTCTCTACAGCATAAGAAAGATAAAGATAGGAAATCGATACGTTTAGAGAAAAAAGAAACATCTGAAACTTCCTATAAAAGGAAGAAACTAAAGGGTTATGGCTAAAGATGTCATAATAGTGGTAGAAGAGCTTAGATTAACCTGCTGAGGATTAATGTGCACTAACAATGGAGAGGAGTAACTGCTTTTAGGCTAAATGCTTTCCCAGGTTACAGTCCCCATTTTCAGGAGCCCATTGATTATTGTAGCCAAAGAACTGGGCAGTTACATGTACCTTTGCGCAAGAACTGTTCCTAAAAACACCCACACCATGGACTTTTTCTAGGGAGTATGCTCAGATCTGCACTCCAGGAACAGGTCTCCCGTGTTTAAAACAAAAGCCTTCTGCATCAGCCAGGCAGCTTTAAAAGGCAGCTTCAGTTCTCATTTTATTCTTTGTCCCGGGGGGCAGGAACTTGAAGCAAGGAAGGATGAGAATATGTAATAAAAGGGAGACAGGAAGGTCTCCAGTAGGCTCTGAGTCCTAAAGATAGCAATGAAACTAGCACGAAGGGAAGGAGGAAGCTACCCTCCCACATAAGAGGAAACCCCAAAATAAAACCTTTTGGCAGATGGTAAAAGGCTTTCTCATTCAATAAAATGAACGAGCTGCATGAGAATGCAAGAGAGCTTTAAGGGAGACACAGAAGGCCCAAACAAAAGAAATAAGAAGAAGCTTAGTTTTTCATTCAATTTTCTCTGCTATTATTTCAAGTCATTTTTAGATAGGTTTTACCATCTTTTCTATTAAATTGAAACTACACAGTGCATAGTTTTCAAGGGACTTTCACTTTCATCTCCTGTAATAATTTACATGAAAGGAAAAAAACTCTTCATCATTTTTTCTGAATTATAAAGCAAAAAGTTCAGTTTCCAAAGAGCACATCGGTTGTGACTTTCAGCCTGGTCATGGCCTCCCTGTTTAAGACTGGAACCAACTCTACATAGGCAAAAAGAGTCACAATGATAAAATAATAACAATGGTATAATATTAGTATCAGAATTAACCACATCCAGATGAAAGGATGAACTCAGAGGACGAGGATCTGTCTAACTGTAGCTATTAAATCATGTCTGAGAAAAATGTTCTAAACTCAATAAGTTATAACCCTATCCAAAGACAGTAAGTAAAATGAGTGTTTCTCTACTTTAGAGTAAAGGAGCATCTAAATTGCCAGTAAGAAAACAACCTCAAAGCCCCTTAACCAGAACTTGTAGCTGATTAATTTTAGTCTTTTTGGTTGCTGCTTTAATTCTACTACCAGTGAACAGCAGTTAGCACGGGTGAAGAATTCTTCATAAAAAGTAACAGAATAGGAAATATAATGTTATCAATTATCAAAAACATGCAATGCAAGGATATTAGCCTAACTGATTTTTGCTAATAAGTACAGATAAAATCAGAAAAAATTAATTTACTAAGCAGTGTAAGATTGGTGGTGATTTAGAAGTGGGTAAAGTCACTTCGTTTATGTATCATGCTGTGAAGCAAAAAATTGGAAGATCTACTGCCTAGATTTCACCTATTCAATTTTAGCTATCCCAAAATAGACGGCTAGTCCACTAGCCAACAGATAGAGGCAAGAACCTCCAGAGATGCGTTGGCATCTATTTTAGAAAGGGACAAGATATCTCTCGAGGTGGCTATTATTCTTCCTTGATTATTCAAGGAATATGAGCAATCAGTTCAAACAGATGCCTAACGTTTAGGTGTTTAATGTAAGATGAGACAAAGACACTTCAAACTGCTCTAGCTAAAAGACATTATACTTGATTTTTATCTTTGATTATGCCATTTTAGTAAAGAGCATGAACGAATAAAAAATAAGATAAAAAGCAGGTTTGTGGGTTTCATTTTCATCAGTGATTATGAATTTAGGATTTCAAATAACATAGGCAGTGCATACCATCAAAAGAGGATTTGAGATCAAGTAGAAATTAGGCCTTACAGAGTTAAGAACAAAGTTCTAAAGAAAGTAAAACACTAAAACTGTATTTTGATACAATAAAATTGGCAAGGGATCACAATGTTTTTCAACTTTAGCAAGATCTATGTTGGGTAAAGAACAGAACACTTATGTCTCTGTATTTGTGGTTTTAATAAAGTTACTAAAAATGTTTATGCATTTGATTCAAAGGTCATCAAAGTCATTGGTAACCTTCATTGATTTGAATGGGCTTTATAGTCTCATAGTATTGAGGGAAAAAAAATGGGGTTGATTCTGTTCTCATTTTAATCAGTTTCACATTTCGCTGAAATCAATGGAGCATTACCCCCTTCATTTGTCCTCACAGAAACAAGAGCAAAACTGAGGTCTCAGATCTTCAAAGGGAGGTTATTGCTATAAAATGGAAGTATAAAATAAACATTATGGTAGACATAAATTTACATTCTTCTGAGTGCAGTAACTACTCTTGCTATCTGCTCACAGTGCTGCAATTGATAGGCATTCAAAGAAAGATCCATGGTCAAGGTTTGACTCAGCTGAAGGCTTTCCCAGACTATATCCAGGTGTATTATAAGCAGCAGAAACTTAAAGATATTAGTTGTAGGCGCTCCTAATTCTTAGAGACAGTCTTGATAGAAGGACTCCTATCTTCTGCTCCCAGCACCTGTTATTTAGGTTCTTCGCCTAAATAACCTGGGCTCTGACCATCTAGATCAAGAGAAACCGCTGAAGAAATCAGTAAAATATATATATTGTTATACTAGAAACATCATGTGATCAGCTAAGTCATGTAGAACTACTGTAAAATTCCCACAATGACAGGTCCGATTACTGGAGGGAGCCAAAGAAAAAGCAGTTACAGGAAAGCACTTACAGTATAATAAAGGAAAAAAATCATTGCTGACAAAGCAACAGTCACAGCTCCTAGTGCTTAATACAGCAGCTGATATTTAAGAAAGCAGAAAGAGAATTTATCAACTAACAATTCTAGCAAACAAGTATCAGTAAACAATAATAATTCACTCTGAAAAGAGCTTATTAGGATTACAGGAAAATACACCACTATTTTCACCACCATAGCTGAAAAAAACTCTCTGCCTAAAAGAAATATTTATAGAAAAAGAAAAAAGCTCACAGATGTCTCACTTTAAGGAGATATATCCCAGCAAAAAGATATTTGTTACCTTGATGGGCTGTAAGGGCTTGCTGTTTTTCTATGATCGTAAAAAAACTATGTTCCAGGTTTAAATAGAGATCTACAAATGTCAATGATATAAGTATTAGTGTCACAGTCAACAGCTGTAACAGAATGGATGGCAGCTGCATTGCTGGACACATTGAAGTAATTCTTGAATCTAGAGAAAGACGCATTCAGAAAGTGCCCAGTTGACAACTGATTTGTCACTAGAGTTGTAGAGGCAGGACTATCACTCCCTTTCTTTTCCCTTTCCCTTTCGTTTGAAATATGGTTTGTTTGCTTCAAAAACTCTTCAAAGTTTGGGCCAAGACTTAAAGTCGATGGGATATCGTTGGAATGATGAGCTCAGGTCTATCTGCATCCTAAATTGCCTGACACTTTTAAAGGCTGGTCCACTGTCTCAGATCATGCTGATTGCTTCTTCCAACATCCAAAAGTCTTTAAATACAGCTGGACCGTCTTGGTGCCTTATGACAGAAATTCACAAGGAATGGCTGAAGAGCTCCTGGAACGAGCTAAAGACATTCTTTACCAGACAACTGTAGTCTAATCAGCCCTTTAAATACACAGGCTAAAGGATAATCAACAAAGCAAAATGTGCAGGAGCTATTAATCTCTTGGTCCAAGTGTAACAACAATTCTCAGTTACTCAGAATTTTCTGAGAGACTGAAAGACAAAAACAAATAGAAGAAGAAAGAAGACTTTCCTCTTTATTTCTTGAGAAGGCAATGACACAATGCTTTAAAGAAAGAAGGAAATATGATTACCAGTCCCTCTCCATCTCTTCCTCTGACATATGCAGAAGAGAAAAGGAAAGAAAAACCAAAAAGCTTAAAGGACTTGGGAGAATAAGTTTTAACAACAGAAGTTTTTCATTTACTGTTCCCTGAACAAGGCATAATTAGTTGGTAAGAACACCCTTTCTTTGCCACGCAACACCTTTCTCTTTCAGATCTTTCTCTCAAAACGCAGCTCCCGAGAGTCCTATGCAACAGTGCTCTCTCATCACAACAAACAAGAAGAGAACTTCAGAGTCTGCTGACTGATGTTATAGACAGAAAGCTTCAGAAATGGTCTCAGTAAAGAATGAAAGAACATGGTAAAATAATTTTTTTCAAGGCCAAGGTATTAGAGTTGCTTCAAATCCATCTTATGCTGTCAAATGACAGCTGATAGCAGCTGGGCATCCCAGATAAACTGACTGGGAAGATCTGAATCCTACTCCTAGTGGTAGAGGACTCAAAACACTAAGACCATGCCAACATATGTGCCTTCAGCCTGCTCTCAAACTTGAAGGGGAGCCTTGACATGCCTTTGTGTTCACATATAAAGGTCTCTAACTTTGTTATACCTGTATTTCCTAAGAATGAGCTCTGGCCCTCTTGGGGTATTGAATGAGCATGCCAAGTCAGAGAACTGACATTTCATTTCAGACTGTCTGGATATAAAAGTGATGTGAGCACTCCCGAGTAGGATGTTTCCTAATGAAGTTGCCTTCAGCTGGAAGTCAGTTCTACAAGCCAAATGTATGCAAACCAAGTATTTTGCCAGCTGTGTGGACAAGCTTAACTGAAAGTAAGCTCTAGGATGTGAATGAGACTTTAGTGTGGTTGAGAAGCTCCAGAACTGTATGGTACTACCTACCATGTAGATATAGCCTAAAACTTAACGCTTTACCCTGACACTAAGAAGAACAAAGACTGACAAACCCTTAAAAGTGATAGCTTTGGAAAAGGACTGACGTCCATTAGGAGCTACTGCAGATTTTCACAACGCATCCTTTCTTTGAACAGATAACTTTTCATAACTCAAGTGACTGGGAGCTATTCTTTACTGCTAAAAACTTAGCAAACTCTGCGGAGGTAACACCATGTACAACAGTACATATTTAAAGGTTAGAATCACACAATAGAGCTGTAGCTGAACTGCAAATAAAATATACATTTATCCCCAACAATTCCCTAGCCACGTTTTCACATACATGTTGCAAATCGTAGCTGCTATATTTATGTTGTCATCCTTTGCAATTAGCATTAAAAAAAAAAAAGGTGCTTTCTTAGAAGTACCCTTAGGTTGCACAGAAGAAAATCAGGCATTTTTTGAAAACTGCTCAGCATTCTGGAACAATTCACAGCCCCTTAATCTCAAGGACCACAAGATCATTGATAATATTCTCCAATACATTATTTTATAGGGAATCAATTTCAATTAAAAAGCATTCAAACAGTGATGGAAAAATTCTATAATATTGATCTGAAGGGGGAATCAGCACAGTTAAATTAATTATCATACTTGAACATGTCATAAAACACTGGGCTAATGCCCATGCATTATGGTCCTGTCAAATAAAGACATTTTAAAAAATCCCCTTTCCTTTGTGGAATATGTCCTAGATCTACATACTGCCTAGCAATAAAGGAGCAATTCTTAACACTACTGACTGCCTATGTATAACTGAGCAAATGAAGGTGCTCTATCATATGAAGCATAAAAGCCATTAAGAGCAAATTTCTACTTGAATAAAACCACATTAATTTTTAAAAGTACATTACAGAAAGACTTTTAAAGAATGTGAAAGAAAAAAAGGGAGAAACTTTTAAACAAAACAAGTTCCTTTTATACAACTTACAACAGCAATTTTACAAAGGCATAAAACAGAGAGGGTTTCCTCCCTCCCCCTGCACCTTTCCAGTAATTATAAATCTTTATTGCACAGGCAATAAATGCCAGTAACAACAGGGAGAAAAATACTTGTGAACTAGCTGGCAATGTTCACTTCCAAGGATTAAAAGCAGAAAAACTTTATTTTACATTTTCAAAAAGTTTTAAAGTGACTTTCGTGTTTGTTAAAAATGCCAATATGATGAAACACTTTGCAAACAGAACATATTCATGCAGGCGTCAGTAACACCAGTTTCATAAAATCAGAAGGACGGTGTTACCAAAGCTGATTGAAGTAAACAGGCCAATTCATCCTGCCCTCAGTCCAACTTTTTTCAGTGTGGGTGTTCACATCTAGGCATACTGAGTGGGAATTGATCTCACCTAATTTTAGACATCTACCATACAGACAAATACAGTTGACAGTCATCTTGAGTTCCTATAATAATCAAGGGAGAGCAACAGCAAAATTTATTTCATGTGTCTGAGATGTGGTATGGTATATCTGGAATACAGAGAATGTGTGGCTCTACTGAACACACCGGATAGCAGGATTGCCTACAGTCTCTGCAGAAGGCAGATGATACATACCCAGCTGCAGGCACAGCAAGTTAAGCGTTGGCACTTCTGCCTCCAGTGAGGCTGCCAGTGACTATGTTTTAGCTTGTAAGAAACCTGATTTGAACAACCTTATCTGATGACAGAGTGAGACAGATACTAAATGGATACTAAAAGAATCCATTAGAAAGGGAAGCACCCTTCCTAATACAACAATTCTGGATACTAGGGAGCATAGGGAGAGCAGATCACAGGGAGGGGCCAGGGCTCTGCAGTCTCCCTAAACAGTATCTGCTGCTGCCACTGTCAGAGACAGAATATCCCAGGGCAGATGGATAGTAGCCTGATCCATAAGTGCACTTCTTATCTTATTTCCAACCCTATCCACCTAGTTTGACCACAAAAGTGGTAGCTGATCAAGACAGTCAGTTTTTGAACCAGAAGCCCAGTAGTGGAAATTTCTATGCACTTTCATAGGGGAGGAAGGAATTAAGGACTTCAATTTCCTCATTTATTTTATAAAACAATTATCAACCCAAATTTTATTCTATGCGTGATTTCTGAAAAATCTTATTAGAAATGACACATATGTTACATTGCAAATGGCACCATCTTACAACAGACAGACTTGATTTATTTAAATTCTGTGTGAAAGACTGTACCTGTTAATGGAATCACTTTTACCAGCTTGTTCTTTTTAGTTGGGTAAAAACAAGTGATTTCTGCTGGCACTGATCACAAGCAGCTGTTATTAAATCACAGCCTCTGACTCTCAAAACTTTTCTATTTGGTTGAAAGCCTGTCGTCATGCTTGGTCTCAGCACAAACAGCAATGTTTAATTTTCTTTTTCTTAAACTTAGAGCAAAATTGTTTCTCTTCTTTAAAATGAACACAATTGGGGGAAATATATATATATATATATATATATATATATATATATATATATATATATATGTATATATAAATTTACATATATTTATATATATATATATATATATAAATAAATTAAACATGCAAGACAGTTTTGGTTATTCATTAGTTCAGAAGGACCAAACTTTCCAGACCAAATTTTCCAGCAGACCAACTTCTGAGAAACTTGAAAAGTGGGAATGAAAAAAGATCAACATTAACAAAATAATAAAAAAAATAGGCAACTGCAATCATGTCCTTGCAATCACACAGAATGGGTAAAACGACATTCAACTGAGCTGCAATCTTATTTATAAAAACATATAAAAATGTAAGCATATAATAATATTATACAAATAAAATCTCGCTTTATAAGTTCATCAATATAAATTTCATAGTTGCATATTTGTTTCCATATTCATACTCCCAACTAATATACTATGCATATTGAAGGACAATTCTATGGTAAACACATTCAAAGTATATTAACATGTATTGTCCAGTGTATTGGAACTTATTCTATCTGTCAGCTGAATCATTAGATTATTTAATATGAGTATGTGTTAGCATCACAGTAACAACTAAAAGGTAACTATCAGAACAACAGGAATTCAATAGTCTATCAGGGACTGAAAAAAGTGGTTGTACTGCAAAGTATATTCTTCAGGTTAGAAATCAAACACATGAAATTCAAATAACTGATGGCATAGATGGAACTTGACATTGATCTTCGCTGGTGCATGCATTTTAAATATTTTATCTGCTCACAGATACACACTCCCCATATGATGTTCTGCTTCAGCTAGAACAAACAAAAACTGTAGGGAAACCCTCACTGCCTACTTGTAACCTGAAAAATTTGATTTTCAGATGTCTTAATGGTGTTTAAAGTCTGGGAAACCTCTCAAGAACAGCCATGGCTTCTGACTCCCTAGATTAGGTCTTCTGTAAGTGCTGCACGTGTCCTCAACTGGGAGGGGAGAAACACAGTGACGACTGCTCTTTTGTCCTCTAACGGATGGTATCAAAGTGTTTTTACAGTCTTGGAAGAGAAGTGCTAACATAGGACAGGACAAGCACTAAGACTCCTACAGTGGTACAGAAAAAGAGGACATACAATGAAAGGAACTAAGAGGGATAGGGACAAACAGTGAAAACAAACCAATATGGAGAAGGTTAAAATTTCATTATCTACATTCAGACAATTTCACATCCTGAGCCCTGGAATACAGTTTTGATGCTATGATAAAGGATGAAGTACTATTTTTGGACAATTTCTGTCAGTGTACCCCTGCTATTCTTTGTGTTCAACTCACGAGGTCTCAGAAATTTTGGAGCATAAAAGCAGCACAGGGCAAAGGAAATCAGCTGGGAACTAGGTTTGTTCAAGCTTTTCTGAAATATCAAGTGTTTTTTCTGTGCCTTGGATGCATGTCTGGCATGCAGCACATACAAGAAACATTTGCATAATAATTTATGCTGTAAGAAGATGGGCCCTTCCTGACTAGCTGGAAGCTTCAGGGTGATGGAAAAGAGAAAGAGAAGAGAAAGGTCAAGAGAATGAATACAAAAAATGGGTCCTGGTAAGAGAGTAAAAGAACTGTCGATATTTCAAACTCTGTACATCTCAGAACACCACCACAGAGATGAAACCATGATGCCGTTAAGTGTGCCATCCGCTCTCTTTGAAGGCAGCATACTGCCTACATTGAGTTCTCTCGAGGTAACATTTGCTGTGTTTTCAAGATAAGAAAAAGAGTATTTCTGGCAGAAGAAACCCAAGATTCTTCAGATGCCAAAATCTTGAGTCCAGAACGCTCCCAGGAAAAAAAATACAACATCCTGGAAGTGTAACAGGATCACCCTCTATCGCAAACTTCAGTTATGATTTCTTTACAGGGATGACAAAGAAATGTTCTGATCTCAGGTCTCTGGCAATGCTTCTCAAGGGACATGAAATACAGTAGGCACGGATAGTTGAGATATGAATGTACCCAGAAGGCCTAGACTGTAAGGAGAGAGCAAGCTGGAATCTCTTTAAATCCAAATTACTTTCCAGTTTTCTATTTCTGAAATTTTTTCCAGTTCTCAAATTTTCTGACAACTCAAGTCCCTTTTTAGGCAGGTATGTAATTCCCAATCAGTGCTGCGTACCTGAGGCATCACAAAAGGGAAGGTCTTTGTGTTCGGGATTCAGAAGGTGCGAGTGAGTCTAGTACTTAGAAGCTTTGGTTACGAAAAAAGGCAATAAATCTCCTCAGACATGATGATGCAAGCTGAAATAGCAGCGTTCAAATTCTTCCCATCCTCAACGTTAACAAGGAAGAAAGAGATAAGGTCAGCAGGAATTAGGGTAATGTTTCTGACAGCCTGTGAGGGTTCAGCGCCAAATACTTGAAATTTTGTTTGTTTGATCCTGCCCTCCCTTTGTCCTAATATTAAGATGCTGCTAATAATGCAAAAATCCTTATAACGTGTTTCAGTAGGGTTTTTTGGATCATCTTGGTTTTCTTACCACATCCACCTTGAAGGTACAGTTACAAGGTTCCTCTCTGACCCAGTGAACAATCCATCACTAGAAAGCACAGGTCCCAGTTCATCTTTCCTCAAAAGATGAGATGCATCTTGAATGTTCTCCAGTTCATTTCCTGGAGGAATACAATGCTAGAGTACTATACTAGCTTTTGAATGGGACTATTTTAGAAACTGAAGGAAAGGAAAATATTGGTCTTATCACTGTGCACATGTTTTCCAGCAGCCAAGCACCAGTGTAGGATGAACGGAAAACATACTGAAGAAATAATGTCAATAAGTATCAAGAGCTGTGATGCTTTTTAAAGAAGCATAAAGCCTTATTCTAACACACTTTGACAGCAGGAGAAATCTCCTTGAAGAAAATATCACTACCTGTGAGCAGGCTGAATATTCAAGTAGCACTTTGCCTTGTATGAGACTCGCAGAGAAGATTAGGATGGTCAATGTCATCTTAAATGCAGGTATGATCCTAAATCCAAACGTGCATCATAACCTCAACCCTATTAGCACATTCCTGTCTATGGATACTTTGCTCAGAATCACACATAGCATTGCTCTGTCACTTTGAGGACAGACTCTTCTATGCTAGCCAAAAGCAAGGCTCATATTGAAAATCCCAGAGTAAATTCCTCCCTCTGTAGTTATGTAAAGCTTTTTTTTTTTTCTTCTGAAATGCTCTTTCAGCTCAGGATTAGCATGGAAACAGTACAATAACAATGTTTCCAAAAGTGTGAAGCTCTCCCCATGAGACACTGTAAGAGATTTTGTCAAATTAGTTCCTCAGCTTCACTAAGTCTCCAGGAAAAAAGCACAGATCAGTAGCTGGGCCTGTGCCCTCCTACCCTGGTGGAGGTTGGAAGAGCATTTCTGCTGATAACAGCCTCAATCAAACAGTGCTTACTCCTAAGAAAAGTCTTTCTAAAATTCAAGACAGGTCTTCAATTACACAATCACATTTTAGCTTTAAGATCCTCAGAACAGACTGGATGGTTGTGTCCTTAATGAAGAAGGAGAGTGAAATAGTTTTAAGCACCTTTCTAAAATAGGAGTAAAAAACTATTTCTCTAGTGAGTTTTTCAAAGTGAGGTTAACTTTCTTTGTGGACAACGGAACACAAAAACACTTGAAATATCTGATGAGTGTTATATAATGCTTTTTTAAAACCTACCCTGTTTGCTCCAGCTTCAATCAGGTTATGAACTAAAGTCAGTGGAATCTTTCCACTGACATCAGTGGGCTCTGAATTAGGACTTCACTGCTTGCAACCGAGCATGTGCACTAAATGAATTGAGAAAGGGTTTGTTAACTGTCTCTTTGACCTAAAGATCTCCTGAGCTGGGCACTGAGAGCCAGAGGTTTTTTTTTTTTCCTTTTTGGAGGACATTTTGGAGGGCAACAAAGGAGAAGCACGGCTCCACTAGGACCCATATTTTGCAAGTGGAATTTCTAAAAGACAGAAACGGCTGGCATGCAAATGTGTTACTTTTAGAGAAAAATTGTTGTCTGAAATAGAAAAGGACTAAAAGGAAGTTATTCTAATAACAGCCTTGATTAGGAATGCATAAGCCATAATAAGTGTGGACACTGTTTGAAGAAACTGGGCAAGGGGACAGAAGCAGTTTCAGAGAATATCTGACATTCACAAAGCTTTCTGGAGCACACTGCAGTTGAGAAATTATATCTTACCCTTAATACTTGCACTTTTAACAGACACACACTGCAAGTTGGTATAAATGAGGTAATATTGGACAGGAACACTGCTGCCATCCTACCAATCCTATCCCTGCCTCTGGGATCATACGAGGAATACAGATCTGCTGCACAGGGGAACATTATGTGGACTGTTGTGCAGCCCCATAATTTCACCTCTACTTAAGAAGGCTGGAACGGAACTGAAGTGCTGTGCAATAGCCAGTGCCATTACAGGGAAGAGAGTAAGAGCTGCAGTCCATCAGCTTCTGGTAAGCTTGTCCCCAATTTCATAAAGCAAATGATGGCACGCTTTTATATGATCAGACTAAATTACACTACCCTCTGCACATGTCAGAGAGAGACCTCATCAAAGGCACGTCTGTATAAGGCAAAAGATATCTATCCATCACTAATCTGACCTTCACGATCCAGCACGTTCCTTCTCCTGTAGATAAACATTCATGCTCCTACCACAGCCCAAATCTGTATCCTTAATTGCATGGATGAGGAATAAATCTCAATGAATGCTGCACTGAATTCCTAGAAATGGCCATCACCACTGTCTGACTGTTCATGACTCATACCACCAGTTGATGTTTCCAACCCAGAGGTGAGCCAGTGAAGAATAATAAAAGAGAAGCCTGGAAACACTTAGTACTCAACACCAAATACAACATATGGAGAAACCTAACTGGACTACACGGAGCAACTAATCCAGACTTACAGGTAGTGGATTTTCACTGTCCCATATCCATGTAGTCCCAACTTTTGTAAGCAGGCCTGAACCAGTGGCGGATGGTGACCAGAACTTACCAGTCCAACAAACTCCCTAATAACATTGCATATATACAGGAGGACAGAAACCAGCTAACATGGGACAAAAGGATGTAGGAACAATGGGTGAAGGGAAAAGGTAGAGCGCTATACATCTAGTGAACGGATGCTGCAACACATGCATGGGGACATGACAGAAGATAAAGTGAGGTCATATTCTCAGATCATCGCAATATGAAGGAGTCCTAAAGCTATACACTATCCTCATCAGAATCCACATGAAACCAAGCCTGAAGGAACAATTCAGTTGAGACAGAGACTCTTTCAGATAAAATGCAGCTTACTCAACTAATCAGAGCTTTTCCCCAAACACAGTAAGCAAGGTTTAATCAGGAACACAGTGTCATGTGTGAAGGACATTTTGTTAAAAATATACTGCATATACTAAAGAACTCCGTTTTTTTTTCATATGATGTGACACATAACAGGCACTAAATCAAAACAACACAGAAGTGTGTGGTTTATGTGATCTTGCTGGACTACCAAACAAGGCTGAATGTGGAGAAATTACTGCAGATATATATTAGGAGATGTCTAAAACTTTCTTTACAGTACCATCACAATGACTGTTTTTGTTCTATGTTGCCACAGTAGTTAAAAAGCCTTAATAGAGAACTAATAATTTAAGTCATTATATAATGTCTTAAACTTATTTGGAAAACATATACAAGCTTTTCTGCTATTCCTTCTTCCCTGTCTTCTAATCAGGATCTCCATACCGAGCTGAATTTTGCTCTTTCTTACCAGTATAAATTAGAAACAACTCTATTCAAGTCAATAAAGTTACTCCAACGTGAAAAAGGAATCAGCCATCTGCAAAAAGCAGAGTCTAACAGGTAATTTTCCACTGACAGCTCTTACCATAAAAAAGGTTACAGAAATTACTCTTTTATCAAACATCGAAAGTAAACAATTAATGCAAAATGTATAATGTCTATAAAGACAGCACGTTCTCTGCTAGTGTCCTTTGTATATAATTATTTTCATCTTTGTAAGCAGGCACTTAAATAAGACTACCATCAAGCTTGTAGATGGAGCCTACTCATCATGCAAAACAGGCAATTGAACATATCTATTTATTTATACATTATTTTATCTTTTGTTCCCAACTTGGATGTGGAATCTGAGACACATGTTCATGCATCATTTCTTGTGGGAGAATGCCAAGTTACCTTTTATGCCCTCAAGCAAAATTCTCCTTCCTAATCTCAATAGCTGCCCACATCAAAATTATTTTTCATACCTTGCGTAAGCAGCTGGAGGTTTCGAACTTCTTCTCTCACCTTCAGCTGAAGGACTTGCTGCAGAATGTGCTGTCTCAGACTTTCCTGGGCAATGCCCATTCGTTCAAGCTTTTTGTCAGTGAGTCTCAGCAAAGCACGGCCTGGATGCAAAAAGAGTCAAAAAGAAAAATCACCCAAGGATTTCCATAAATGCAATATTCTCCCTCTGACAGGGTGATTTGCCACAGCAAAAATTCTCAGCCCTGAAATACTTCAATCTGAGAGGATAATGTTTAACCAGTTAGATACCTTCTTACCATCAGAGATCCCTGTTCTACTTTCACTTTTTCTTTTTAAGTTATATTTTGTTTTGATGCTTTGTGAGCCATTAAGGCATGTGAAATAGGCATCTTAAGCCATTTCAGATGACAATGGTATTTAAGACATTCCCACAGGCTGGTAGATAAATACGACACATGCCCTTCTTGAGTGTCAGCAGGTCTCCCACACGTAGAATACACCCATAAGCCTGCTGTTGGTCCAGGTAAGTCAAATGGCTCTTCACGCCTATTTTCACCATCTAAATTACTCTCCAGAAACCACTAGTGAAGTGAATGTGACCAATTTAATCAATTTTAGATATTTTGAGGATGACATTTCTCAGGAGGGCTCTGTGAAACAGCCTTCCAAATCCTTCTGAAGAGTAATCTGTAACAGAAGAACAGAAAAAAGGGCCAGACTTCCCTTCTCTGGCCCCAGGCAGGATCAGTTTTATCCAAACCATTCCGGAAAAAGATGTTTGCCCAACTTGTTCTTAAAGAGCCTAAAATCTTTGCAGGTAGTCACTTCCAGTTCATCATTTATCTTTTCCATTAGGAAAACGTTGAACTTTGGTCCCATGGACAGTGTAGAAGACACATCAAAAAAATCAAACAATCCAAACTCCCCAGATGCTGCTAGTGGAACTCTTGACTCCCATCTTTTGGGCACCACCATGCTATAAGCAAACAGGAGGAAGGGACTACATTGGCTGAACCAACACTAAAGAAGTATTTGGACCAAGCAGAGTATTAAAGCGTGAAGCAGAGCTTTAGCTTAGGAAGAAAAACAAAACTTACTCATTTTGGTCTTCAGAGGTGTTGTAAGCCAGTATAGGGAGGCATATCCTAGGGCCCTCCACCGAACCTTGCAGAATATCTATACACACACACACTCACATGATATATATGTACATATATATATGTATATGTATATATATATATGTACATATATATCATGGCCCATACTGGCAAAGCATGTTGGAGCTACACGGATACTACCTGGGAAAATGGCACCTTGTCTGGTTTGTTTTAAAAATAGACTCAACTTTTTACCTTCCCTAGTTTTCACTCCAAGTGCTTTTAATTGCACTTCAACCACTTCAATTGCACTGTAATTGCACTTCAACCACCCTGACATCTGTTGGGAAGACAGCACAGCTAGGCACAAACAGTCAAAGAGGTTCCTGCAGAGCATTGATGATAATTTCTTGACCCAGGTGGTGGAGATGCCAACAAGGAGATGTGCGCTGCTAGACCTTGTACTAGCAAAGAAGGTCTAGTTGGAGAGGTGAAGGTTGGGGGCAGCCTTGGCTGCAGTGACCATGAGATGGTGGAGTTCAGGATCCTACGAGGAGGGAGCAGGGCAATGAGTAGGATTGCAACCCTGGACTTCAGGAGAGCTGACTTTGGCCTCTCCAGGGACCTACTTAGGGGAATCTCCTGGGGTAGGGCCCTAGAAGGAAGAGGGGTCCAAGAAAGCTGGTTAATATTCAAGCGTCACTTCCTCCAGGCTCAAGAGCAGTACATCCCTCTGAGGAAGAAGTCCAGCAAAGCGGGCAGGAGACCTGCATGGATGAGCAAGGAACTCCTGGCACAACTCCAGCAGAAGAAGGAAGTCTACAGAATGTGGAAAAGGGGACAGGCCACTTGGGAGGAATACAGGGACGTTGTCAGAGTGTGCAGGGATGCGACAAGGAAGGCTGAGGCCCAGTTGGAATTAAATCTGGCAAGGGATGTCAAGGACAACAAGAAGGCCTTCTTCAAATACATCAATAGCAAAAGGAAGACTAGGGAAAACGTCGGCCTGCTGCTGAGTGGGGAGGGTGCCCTGGTGACAAAAGATACAGAGAAGGCAGAGTTATTGAATGCTGCCTTTGTTTCAGTCTTCACTGCTAAGGCCAGTCCTCAGGAATTCCAGACCTTGGAGACAAGAGAGGAAGGCTGGAGAAAGGAAGACTCTCCCTTGGTTGAGGAGGATCGGGTTAGAGATCTTTTGTCCAAACTTGACATCCATAAATCCATGGGCCCCGATGGGATGCACCCACGAGTGCTGAGGCAGCTGGCGCATGTTATCGCTAGGCCACTCTCCATCATCTTGGAAAGGTCCTGGAGATCAGGAGAGGTGCCTGAGGCCTGGAAGAAAGCCAATGTCACCCCAGTCTGCAAAAAGGGCAAGAAGGAGGAGCCAGGAAACTACAGGCCTGTCAGCCTCACCTCCATCCCGGGAAAGGTGATGGAGCAACTCCTCCTGGAGGTCATCACTAAGCATGTGGAGGACAAGAAGGTGATCAGGAGTAGTCAGCATGGATTCACCAAAGGGAAATCCTGCTTGACCAATCTGATCGCCTTCTCTGATGGAATGAATGCCTGGGTAGATGAGGGCAGAGCAGTGGATGTTGTCTCCCTGGACTTCCGCAAGGCTTTGGACACTGTCTCCCATCACATCCTCCTAGGTAAACTCGGGAAGTGCGGGTTGGATGAGTGGACGGTGAGGTGGATTGAGAACTGGCTGGAAGGCCGAGCTCAGAGGGTTGTGGTGAATGGCGCAGAGTCTAGTTGGAGGCCTGTGGCTAGTGGTGTCCCCCAGGGGTCAGTCCTGGGTCCAGTCTTGTTCAATATACTCATGAATGACCTGGAGGAAGGGACACTCAGAGTGCACCCTCAGCAAGTTTGCTGAGGATACTAAACTGGGGGGAGTGGCTGACACACCAGAAGGCTGTGCTGCCATTCAGAGGGACCTGGACAGGCTGGAGAGCTGGGCGGAGAGGAACCTCGCGAAGTTCAACAAAGGCAAGTGTAGGGTCCTGCACCTGGGGAGGAATAACCCCATGCACCAGGACAGGCTGGGGGCTGACCTGCTGGAAAGCAGCTCCGCCGAGAAGGACCTGGGAGTCCCGGTGGACAACAAGTTGAGCATGAGCCAGCAGTGTGCCCTTGCGGCCAAGAAGGCCAATGGTCTCCTGGGCTGCATCAGGCAGAGTGTTGCCAGCAGGTGGAGGGAGGTGATCCTGCCCCTCTCCTCAGCCCTGGGGAGGCCTCACCTGGAGGACTGTGTCCACTTCTGGGCTCCCCAGTACAAGAGAGACATGGTGCTACTGGAGAGAGTCCAGCGGAGGGCCACAAAATGATGAGGGGACTGGAGCACCTCTCCTCTGAAGAAAGGCTGCGAGAGCTGGGCCTGTTCAACCTGGAGAAGAGAAGCCTGAGAGGCGATCTCATCAACGTGTACGAGTATCTGAAGGGGGAGTGTCAAGAGGATGAGGCCAGCCTCTTCTCCGTGGTGCCCAGCAGCAGGACAAGAGGCAACGGGCACAAACTGAACCACAGGCAGTTCCATCTGAACCTGAGAAAAAACTTCTTGACTGGGAGGGTGACAGAGCATTGGACCAGGTTGCCCAGAGAGGTAGTGGAGTCTCCTTCGCTGGAGATATTCAAAACCCGTCTGGATGTGATCCTGGGCAATATGCTCTAGAGGTGCCTGCTTGAGCAGGGAGATTGGACTAGATGATCTCCAGAGGTCCCATCCAACCTAAACGATTCTGTGATTCTGTAATTATTAAAAATCCTTTCTTTGATTTCTCAAGCTTTATTCTGACACCAGAATAGAATAGCGAGGAGTAGTTACTCCCTCTGCAACACAGCAGCCTCTGTGCTACCCATTACTGTGGCTTTGGGATGAATGGTGCAATTTAGCTCATCATAAAGTATTACTCAACACAGCAAGATAAGGCCCTTATTCAATTTCTTTCCTTACAAAACAGCTATATGGGTACAGAATTTTTATGATTATTTTAATTAAAGAATTTAAGATAAATCAAATGCCAATGATTTGAAGGGGCATTTGCCCGAACCCAGCAGTCAGCAGTATTTTCTAACTACTAGGTTTCACATATAAGCAGATCAATTCTTTGAAGTGGCTGGTGCGATCCTGGTATGATGTAAATATAAAACACTGGGCTATCACTATTAAAAAAGTAAGATTTATTGGTCAGATAAAAAATGGCAGCGTTCATACATTTTCTGCCCTTCCATGTCCCTCAAGCACTCCTTCATGCTATGGAGGATGACCTTTTGACTAAGAAAACTTTCTTTGAAATCATAAACAAGAGGAATTCTATTGGTTAATGTAATACCAAAATATTGAAATCGGTTTCTTACAGATCAATGCTTGCTGTCCAGTTCCCCTGCTGGTAGAGACAGTAATAATGACTTCAATTTTTATACTGCCTTATCACACTAAAACATCTCAAAGCAATTTAAAAAGGATGTACAGCAGTCCAAGAATATGGTCAGTAATGTCAATCTAACAACCGAAAACAAGTAAGAAGTAAACAAGTCATCAGTTTAAAGAGTGCCAGCATCCATGTCATCTTAGGGCAGGGACTCAGCGTCAGTAATATAATAGGACAGACAGAGGCCATGCATTTCATCCAGCTCCCTCCACCTCCTTTTGGCCATGGGTATAGCTTTATTTCTTCTGGGCACTTCTTTATTCCATATTGAGATAAGTTTGCTACTCCAACACTGCCTTTGGAAGTCGAGTGCGAGCAACACAGAGATGTCTCTTCTCAATTCCTGGCATGCCAGTTCTTCCACTGCTTTGGTTCAAAGCTCGATGTCATTAGAAAAAAACTGTCTTTGACTCATACTGTTTGCAGCAGCTTTTACAAACTGCTTTAAATTAACTCTTTCTTGCACCAAATCCAGTATGACATGTTAAGGCAGTGATGAGTAAAGAAGGTAAACATCCAAAGGCAGAAGGTGGCATTTCAAGAATGCAGTAAGTGACCTGAACTAAGAAAATTCAGTCCTTCCCATACTCTCTTCCCCCTCAACCATCAAAACAAGAATATCCAAGTTTGAACTGGAATAATTTACTGTTATGGTATTAAGTCATGTATGGCTAATGTACAGATCACAGTCACCAAAGAAAGTTACTTATTAAGGCCAAGGTTTCCACAACCAGCTAGTGATTTCAGATGCTTCGATGACTTGCTTTCCTTACTGTACATACCAGAAAGGGCTAGCATTTGTTGCTAAGGACTCTGTAAGGGTTACTAAACACTGGAACAGGTTGCCCAGAGAGGCTGTGGAGTCTCCATCTTTTGAGTTATTCAAAGCCTGACTGGATATGGCCCTGAGCAACGTGCTCTAGTAGGCCCTGCTTGGAGCAGGGCAGGTTGGGCTAGATGATCTCCAGAGCTGCCTTCCAAACTCAATTGTTATGTGATTCTGATTCTATATGACTCAGTCTGCTCAAAAATAAGGTTGCATGAAGGATCTCAAGATTAAAATCTACTTTTTTGAAAAAGAGATTAATGAAGGAAATTAGGAAGCATAGACAAAAGAGTCATTCCGGCAAGCATCAAGGATAAGACAAAAGGACAGCTATACAGTAAAAATCGGGAATAGGTTTTTAATTTTCAGAGCATGCTAGAGAGAATATATTATCCAGCGTAGAGCACATAACAAACATAAGGTTTTCAAAGAGTCCCCTCTGATCTTTCCTGTGACTCAAGTAAAGGAACTTCACTTATCTCTCAGTAGAACTTGCCAACATTAAAGGCTGTTATATACATAGAAGTAGCAGCTATATACATAAAAGAGCCTAAGACATTTTTTTCCGAAAGGACCTTGACCAAAAGAACCATAAAAATCAACAACAGATAGCAGGATATTCACAAACATCTAGGCCCTGGTTCTAGTTAACTGTGAGGCACGTAATCAACTTTTTTTTAAAAAGATCTCACTCAGTATCTACGTGCATGTTTTAGCACCCAAAACCCAGCCCTCTCATACTTGGAAGTGATCAAGCATGGAATGTGCTGAGATACCCCGAGGGCAGAGACAGAATAGAAAATACATTCCAGCTTAATAATGGATTGATGACCTAATTTTTTCTAATAGGACTTAGCTGTTGCAGATCTCATTTGATCAAGCTAGGGTTAGAAGAAAACTTGAATGGAGGGAGAAACAGCGCATGTCACCGAACATTAATAAGAGTATAAGTATCAGTCCAATGAGGTTGGCACTGGCCCTAGAGCAAGGAATGTGACAGGGTCTGTTGTACCTACTCAAAAATGCTCATACCTCCCCCCACTGTTATAGCCTACTACTCATTTTTTCTCCAACCCTGTGAAGCCGCACTGACTGCCAGTTCATAGACATCTAGAGGGATAGCATGCTAGAAGTCTTGAAAGTATGTTTGCAATGGACATGAATAAATAAATACAAAAGGATTTATCAGAAGTGTGGAAGAACTGAAGAAATGCAAGGAAATGAGAGCAGATAGTTAGTAAGAGGTTAGTCTCATGCAAAATTTTGAAGGAAAGAAACTATGACTAATTTAGAGTTGATGAAGATGACAAACCACCAGAGGGAAAAAGTGAGGCGTGTGTGAAATATGGCCAAGAGAGGTGATTTTGTCTCCTAGTACAACATGATAGACATACATGAGTTATCAAGAGAAGATATTCAGTATACTCACCACGGGGCACAGAATTTAACCAAAGAGGAAAGAGCAGCCCTTAGAAGACACAGACATTAAAAACGTTCTACTGCGCCAGACCAACAACCCGTCCGGGCCTGTATTCAGAGTGTCAGTAGGAGTTGTATTTAGGGAGAGCTCCTGCAGGACTATTTTCAGAAGTCATTGACCTTGTACCGTCTCAGCATCTAGAACTATGATACTAAAGATATTAGAGAGTACATTCTTTTTAGCATCTCCTTATTGTCCAGATGTCCATGAATTTGTCTTTTATACTGTTTATCTCTGCAATCTCCTGTTCTGGAAGCTCACTGCTTATTTTTATCTGTTTTATACTGGTCTCTTACTAATTGCAATGAGTGCTTCCTAGTTCTTGCATTTCATGTCTGGTGAACAATTCCACACTCAGTTTATCAGTTGCTTCCATGATTTTGTAAAACTCAATCATATACCTTTTGATCATGTTTCTGGATGGACTCAGCTGACAAACCTAGAAAAACAGGAACATGGGATTCACTAAGACCTTAAATTATCCAAGCTGAAAACCTGCAAAAATATTCATGTGCTACAAACACCATTTTAAATTGTTTTTTTATTGATGCAATAGAATATTCTTACATAAATAATAGTAACATGCTTCTGTAGTTTTTGGGTAGAACAATTTCAAATATATTGCTTTCGTATTTGTCTCTTTAGTTCCATAAATATATTCATAATTCTAACTCACTGTGTTTTTCTACTTGAAATAGTCTTGATCACAGCTCTCCTCCTGCCCATACAGGTTGATGTTTGCTTCTCCTCACTTCAGCACTTAAAAACAAGCTTCCTAGGACTTATCAAGGAAGAGATTTTCATGACAGAGAGACACACATTGATATCATTTTTCGGGTTCATGAGTTCAAGCAAGAACAGGCACAGAGAGAGGCTATGACTTCATAGTGAGGAATAGTGAACTTATTTTATGAGAGGAGTTTAGAAAAATGTAGTAAGCCAACTGCAGAACGAAAATGACTTTGGGGGAAATGAGCACAAGGGAAAGAGAAGAGCTAATAAATTAAAGAACAAAGTTAAAAAGAGAACAAATAGGTATGAATGCAACTGAAGAAGCTGCATTTAGAAACATCTTCCAAAAGAAGTAGCACAAACTAGAAATCAATTGAATTTTCAGGAGAAACTTGATATGACTTCATAGGGCTGTTTTTGATAACCCAGAGGCTCTTTTGCAGTCTTAGATTTTTCTTACAACAGAATTTAAGAGCACGTTTCTCTTTCACATGCCAATCTCATCACTGGTCAAACCACACACACCAGCCATTTGGTCATCAATGCCTTGGCAAATCTATAGCTTTTCTTGCAAAGGCAGTTAGATCCAGCTTGTCTCAATAACCATTTTAGCCCTATGTAAGACTGGTGCAGGCAGAGGGCACGCTGCAGCTTGCATTGCCACCCTATTTGCTCTCCTTCAGCTATCTCTTATCTCACTAATCAGAGAAGACTCACCTGCTTCAAAAGTAAAAATGGATTTATTTTTTATTGGACTCGGCATAGCGGCAAACATTTTACTGATCTACCTGTTACTACAATGGCAGCTGGCAGCATAGGCAAAGGATCACTGGTTCCCAAAACTGTGATCTGTAGCTGCCTGATACTTTTACTCTTGATATGATGAACAGCTCTCAACTGCAGACTCCATGCACAGATACCATGAAATGCTAAATAAGAGACATAAGGGGTACTGGTTCAGAAAAAAAAGTGGAGGGAACAATAGTTTCTAATGGTAGGGAAGAGAAGGAGCAAAGAAGCCTATTTAACCTGGATGAATATCAGAGATCTTCAATTCAGAAAGTTCTCTAACACCAGTGCCAGTACTCTCATACTTTCTCATCCTGTTAACAAATGCAGCAAACCTCCATGGAGCTGTAGGAACTACTGTAGGAAAGTTACAGGAACAGGAGAGGCCTATGGCTTCAATGTTCCTCCAGGAGAAGAGCAGGAAAGCACAGGGAGGCACTTTAGATTCGTTCATTCACTAAATTAGCTTTGGACTTGCCTTTATTTGTTAACATCATCAAACTAGAATAAGATGACTTTATTGCTTTTTATCATTCACGATTTGTTGGATCTGTATGAGGCCAACTCTACAGTCAATTTTTTGCAAGAAAACATTTTGTCATACTGGTCAATTAATGTCTGATTAAACTCAACTAAGCAGCTATGTAAACAATGGCACTTTCTGAAACAATGGCATTTTCTGCATCCTTTGCCTCCACGTCACGTCTGTTTACACTTCTGACAAGAGGAAGTGATGACTATTGTTATTACTGCCAATAAGTCTACAGTAAAACCAGTTTATTTCCATAAAATCCCTCTCAAGTGTCAGTTCTTCTCTAATGCATTTCTGATCTTCCTCCATCCTTCTGAACTGGAAGCACGAACACAGTATGAAAGAAAAGTAATTCAATACAGCCACTAACTCAGCTGTATTTTCAAATTCAAAATTAGCAATAACAAAGATAAGACTTTGTTTCTGAAATTGTCTGTTTCTGGCCAACTCTATTAAGTAGTCAGTAATAAAAGCGTGAACCTATTTAACTCAAACTACTTAGTTTGGAATAGCTTCCTCTCACCTCAGTCTGGCCTTTCCCAGTTCCTTCTATACACTAAGCTGTCATTGTCTATTCTCTTATTTTAATTCTGGAGCCAATCCTGTGAGCTAATATATCTTCTGCTGCTCAATGGAGGAGCAAATGGTTGCTCTCTTAGTTTCACTCGACTCTTCCTAAGCCTCTCTCCCAGCTAGCAATTTCCTGCTTCTTCTCTCCAGCTACCATTACCTTAGGTGCTGCTACCTTCTGCTAGGCAGGCTCAAGTATGTACATCTGCTCAGTCACATAGTTGTTGGATTTATGCTTTTGAAAGAAACCAACAAGCCTGTGATAATGGTGAATTCATGTAAAATACTGAAAAACAGTGAACTACCAGAGCGTGGGCCTTAAATATTAATTTCAGAGACCATATTTTTTAAAGTATAAGAACTTCTTAAAATCAGTAGCGCACCCCTACTCTTTCTCCACTAGACACTTTCTTCCAGCCAGACATCTCAGAACTGTCTTGAAAAGTCACGCAAAAACCCCACTCCAGAGGTGGGATCTCCTGACTCTCAACCTCTCCCATAAAAAAAGGCAGCCAGCAATTCCTGCTCTTGGACTCAGTCACACATTTTCAGGAAAGTATTTAATCTTGTACTACCTAGCTGGGAGCACCACACATCCTCGTATATAGCAAACTGAGTTATCACACTTTGAATCAATTAGCCTGGTGTCTAAAGAGTTACAGAAGTATTCCAAAATAATTTTATTCTAAGACAATAATGTTTCTGTACAGAGGAGGGAAGGGGTTAACGAGAAATTGTGCATCATGATTACTGGAAGTGGTTCAGTAAGTAATTTACTGTACTGATGGGAACTATATTGATTCCTTACAAGTCTTGGGTAAAAGACTGTTAGACAGTCTTGTTTTTCAGTTGAACGTATTCAGGACCTGATGATTTTAATAGGAGGAAATAGTAATAACTTGAATTCCCTTCTGAAATATAAATTCAGGCACAAATCATATTACACCACTTTTCAAATGTACTGTAAAATGAGAGATGACCATTTTTAGTGCTCTCAGGAAGGACCCAATAGGACCCACAAAGTAAATTAAGGATAAATGTAAACCTTTAGCAGGCAGCCTATAAATCCACATTGCTTGTTGCGTATATATTTGCCAACCTACTTCCTGGCCATACAAAATATATATTATCTACAGTTATATATAAAGATATAAAGACATGTAATAATGGACTTCTATTGTATTGCACATCATATTTTTTAAAAAACCAAAGCAGGACTACTGTTTGCTGGTATCATTGTGGTAGATTTATGGTCCCCCTGTTCAAATAAACAACCTTCAAGGTCTTTTTCGTTGGTGATAGAGAGAGTGAATCTGTCAACACCTTTGATTTTGTCTGTCGTCAGCAGGACACACGGTTCTTCGATTCCTTGTTAATCTGATGTTGCTCAGTATGCAACCCATTATGCATGAGATATCCCATATCTTTATTAATTACAAAAAAATCACATTAGATCATGCCTGCTGGCTAAACTCCTGTTAATATATTCAGGAGTAAACACACATTCATACACTATAATGACTAGCTTTTACACGGAATAGATTAGGAAATGGCAAGCCAATTTGGAAAGTGTTAGATTTGACTGAACTCTTTACAGAAAACTCAGACAGGAACCTTTCCCATAACTCCCAGCCGTCAACTGTACAAAAATCATTCTTCCACCAGCAGAGAAGGATAATTTAATACCACAAGAAAGAACCAAATACACACACACCACACAAAAAAACACTCATTCTTGAAATGCTCAACCTAACCGGAACTGGGAAGTTCTGAAAACCACAGAAGAAAATCTTAACTTTTGACATTTATAAAGTAAAAGTGGTTCTGTGGTTCTAGAAATAGAACTGGTGTGTGCATCCAGTAAAGGGAGGCAAGCCCCATGAAATATAGGTGTGAATTCAAAAAAGTTGCCATTTAATTAAGTGAGGAAGAACACCTGCTTCTGCCATATATACACATATCCCTTAAGCTCACTGAACTGCAAGACTCGCATGGCTGAAGACCACACTCTGAGACCTTGCTTCCCTGAACAAAGGGACAGAAATTGTCATTAAATATTGAGGCCTGCTCTAATTTGCTACTAATTAACCCAGTCAATAACCCAAAGGTGTTAGGGCACAAAATACACATCAACATCCACATCATTCGGTATGTACACATGGAAGGATGCGGGACAGACAATCCATTTATATGCAGTATCTTTCACGTTTTTGCAACTCCTAGGAAAGCTATGTTGGGAACCATCCCACTCTCTCTGTGATGCTGTAGACAGTATGCCCTTCTTCCCTCTAAGTACCATGCAGCATTTAGGCAAAGACTTCCATGAAAAAGCAGTATTTGGAACATCTTTAATTCATTTTTTGAACTTCTTTAAGCACGAAACTTGCTAGAAGCAAGGAAGACCTACATGATGTGCCCAGACAACTTACTTTACTACATTACCAAAGCCCTATGAGTCCTCATAGGTTCCAGCGGACCATAATTTAAGAACCTGTATTTTCTAGCGAGATTTTCTCCATCACTGCTTTGTTAAAAACAAAAAAACAAAAAACAAAAACATATAATCGAATCCTATTAATATAAGCTTTCCTATCCCAATGCTGAGGAACACACATTATTACTACATTTCCTGATCTGCATCCCCAGCTTCCTTCTGCTCCGTGCTGTTATCTCCAAACAGCTTTCAGTGCTGCTCTCTTCCATGCCTGTACTGGCTTTTCATTTTTTTAATAAAAATGAAATTGAGAAAGGTTTTGTGTTAATATTCATGATGTTAATAATTAATGTTAATAAAAACAGAAAATTAAAAGCAGCATGCTCATAGTTTAAGCACTACAGACTGCTTAAACTCTCCTAACCTGAGGAATCGGCCACTTCTCCCCTGTCAAACTTTTAGCGCCACCATTTCTCTTCAGGGGCTTTTAACTAGAGTCCTGGCACCTGTCAAGCTGCATGCACAATCTTGGATGGGCCCTCAGCTTACAGAATATGCTAATCAATCTAAAACCTATGGGAAAATAATTCCCCTATTTTAAAAGTCCCCTCTAGTCAACTACGTGCACAATCTTTCAACTGCAGATACTAATCTCTGTTGCTGCGTAGCTGGTTCAGTACTATCACAAACTTTGCAAGAGCTCCTTTGCATTTCTTCCAGCTTTTACTCCTATAATTGTGAGGAGAATCAGGACATAAGGGTTTTATTCTGCTGGCTTATTCCTCCTACATAATACCTACACTAGACCTACAGAAGCCTGTAGTATATGGTCATTTTGGATCAGAAGTAAAACAGATACTTAAACAACGACTTACTATACCTGATTTGTAAACATCTGGACCTTGTAACACAATCCAGACCTTATTTCTGAAAACTGTGCATCCTATACACCATGTATTTCCAAGAACAGAAACAGAGAGCAGGACTCCAGGCCTCAGGGAAGTGTCCTCGTGGCTGAGTTACAATCACACACCCCTTTACCCCCACGTCGGCGCAACCACCAACAGCCTGCGCAGGCCATTATCTTGGAGGCAGGCTTTGAGATCCCTCAGACTGAGGAGGAAGGCAAACTGATTTCTCCTAGCTTCTGAAGGAATGCTTTAACTGCTAAATAGTTATGTAAAAACTGTGTAGTCAAAGTCTGCCTGCCTCCCTCTCTTACTAACAGCAGTAGCACAACTACTTTTTTGCCTGGAGTCTGATCCCGACAGCCTGTACTGAGCCTGGACCAGCTAGATTGAGTTTTTCAGTGAACTCAGGCACAGAGACACCTGTTTCCTGAATCATCATCAGGTTTAAATAGGACAGAGGTGGTCTTCTGCTGAGACTGGGACAATTTTGGACACACCTAAAGCAGCAGCTCCAGGCACTAACAGAAAATTTACAGCTAAATTAAAAAGGGAAATATGGTATTCAGGCACCACCCAGCTTTTTCTGCAACCACCCAAGGGACTGTTTTGGATTATAACTTAGGATTGCAGTTTGCAGTCTAAAACATCCCATCCAAGTCCTGTGTTAGATGCCAAAGTCCATAATTGGATCTGTCCTCAAACACAGGAATGGCCACACCGGGTCCCTCCAGCCCACTCTCTGCTTACTCAGTAGCAGATGCTGAGCAAGGAGCTTGGGAGCAAAGCAAGAATACAGCAATACTTTCCCAAAATACTCTCAGCTGCCAAAAGCTTGTGGTTTAGGGACTAGTTAGCATAAGTAGCGTTAGCTAATTTGAGCTACAGCTGATCCTAAAGTCAGTGGATGGCTTCCAGTGACTTTAGAAAGACTTAGAGCTGCTTGAGAGGAGCTTCAACAACACTTAAAACGGTAGAATAATTCCCCCATCCCTAGCATGCTTTGATCTAGCAGGAAGGGGCAAAACAAGAATTGAGTGCTTCAAGGTAACCATAAGCTAATTAAAATGAGAAAACATTGAACAAGAGTTGAATAATGAGAATAATTCATGATCAGAGCAAATTAGCAGTGAAATGTGTGACTTTCAATTCCTTTCAGTCTTCAAATCAAGTCTCTGGAAAAGACAACTGAGCCAAGCTTAGGTTACTGGGTTCAAAGAAGAGTGCGCTAGCAGCACGGGGAAATTGTTTAGAAAAAGAAATGAATATAAAGAAAATAAATACTAGTATAGTCCTGAACCTCAAGAAATATTTTTTTGCTTAATAAATTATTGTCTTCTGATAATTTAAGTGGGTTTTCTTTCTACCATAAATTAAATTCTTCTTTTTCAGTGAAAGCCTACATTGCTTCAGCAGCAAACGTTAAAGCACTGTATTACGAATCTTGTGTTATGCCTTGCTTTTAACAGAGAGCGTATGAAAATGGTGCATTTGAACACAAGCCATGATCTACCTTTAATTCTTTTTCAAAGGAGGCATTGAGTTCAATGAATATTAATCAGTCACCAAAATCAGATTAGAAAAAAAGAGCAACACTTGTGGCTAGTGAATGTATTACAGTCTATACCAACGGTTTGTACGTAGCAATTTATACAGAAGAGCAAAATTGAAAACTGTCATCACAGAAATTTCGTACAATCAATACTTCATGATAATATCAAAGACTGTCTAAGTGGGCCAAAAGAACAGACGACATACTGCTTAAGCACAGTGTTTTTACTTAGGAAATATGCATCTGATATTAGTGGGATATTGATTAGTGGGACATTGAGCCTGGTCAAGCTTTCCTAAGCCTAAGAGCCTTTCCTAACAGAACCACTGAGCCACAAATTTAATTCTTAGGCAAGTACTAAGCTCTTCATTAGCCTGCGCTCAGTCTTCAGTACAGTGGTAAATCATTTTAGGTTTAGTTTTAAAAGTATTTTTACTTATGCACAAAATACAATTTCTTGTTTGTGCACACTAAATGAACATTTAGGCTTAACAGTCTTTCCTCAGATGTAGACACACACCTTGCAATATGCTAGCAGGTAACAATATTCACAGAGCAAATCTGAACAGCAGCAATACAAACCCCGAAAGCAACAACAAATACTACAGGATTATTTAATTTATTTTCCAGTGTACCATTAAAATACTAAAACAAATACCCAAAACTGCGAATACGTCTTGCTCAATTCACACGCATTTTCACCTTAATGTTCTCCTTTGAGTCCCTTTCAGTACACATTTTATGCCTGTTTTTCCTCATTATTTTTCACTATTTTCTTCCCACTGGAACCAGTTATTTTCTGTAGCTTTCACAGACCACAGAGCTCCCCTGGTTAAGGAACATGCTGTACGCTATGGATTGGTCATGTGAGTGCTGATAGCGTGAAATCTTGTCAATAGCACAGAAGTCAAATCAGCTGGATAGGAAGTAGGATCACAGCTTCTACAGACTGAAATATGAGCTACTACTCCTTCAGTGTACTTGCATGAGAAGCTCATCTAAATTAAGTGAGTCCTAGTCTGTTCCAAAGCAATTTTCTGATGACCTTTGAAGATTGGCAGGCCAAGATTCTTTTGCAGCCTATAGAGTCTTGCAGGTACTCCCATTCATATCCCCAAGACCTTGTATCTGCTCAGAGCAGATAGGTGCTACTTAAATGATAAGCTGGAGGTCCACTTGTAGTGTTCTAGGAATCATTTTCAGTATTAAATTAACAAGAAAATGACCTGATGGTCCTGGTGGACAAAACGTTGAACATAAGCTAATGCTGAGCCCTTGCAGTAAAGAAGGTGAAATAGCCAGGAGGCCTGCACTGCGGAGAGAATTGCCAGCAAGTCCAGCAAAGTGATCCTCAGCAGTGGTGAGACACATCTAGAATGCTGGGTCCAATGCTGGGATCCCCAGTAAAAGAGAGATATGGTGGGCCACAAAGATGATTAAGGGACTGGAGCATCTCTCATATGAGGAGAGGCTGAGAGAGCCGGGACTGTTCAGGCTGGAGAAGAGAAGGCTCTGCAGGATCTTATCAATTCATACAAATACCTGATGAGGAAAGTAAAGAGGATGGAGCCAGACTCTTCTCAGTGGTGCCCATTGACAGGATGAGAGGAATGGGCACAAATTGCAGCATAGAAAATTCCATTAAAAAAAAAAAAAGAAATACTTTTATTGTAAGAGTGCTTAAACAGTGGAACAGGTTGCCCAGAAAGGTTGTGGAGTTTCTGTCCCTGGAGATATTCAAAACTCAACTGGACAAAGTCCTGGGCAACCTGCTCTAGTTAACCCTACTTTAGCAAAGGGGTTGGACTAGGTGTTCTCCAGAGGTGCCTTCCAGCCTCAGTGATTCCATAATTCTATTGTATGAAGATACAGAGCAGCAGTAAAAACCTGGCTCTCTGTACTTCAATAGTTAGCAAGGTCACAGTTAGCAGCTAGTGCATACAAGACTCTTACATAACTGTTATATCCATATATTTGATTGAAATGTGCAAGCTATAGAGACAAGTTAAAAAAAAAAAAAAGCCTGTCTGTCTGTCTGGTTGGAAACTTACTCAAAATTGTTTATAAATCTGTGTAAAACACATACCGCATCCCTCAGTAGGAGTATCCAGACATCAGATTTCTATAAAGGAAATGCTGTGGCTAGTAAGGTCAGAAGGGTAGAAGGATGGGAGATATTAAGCATGTAAAACATGGCTTTTCGACTCTGCAATTTTCTTCAGTCCTTTCAACTTCACCCTAATATTGCATGCTCTGAAAATAGCTATGGCTCGTTCTAAGAATGTGAATCCTTTGCCTATGTCCATACCCGAAAATTAACCAGTGTCAGGGTTGTCCAGACACCGGAACTCAATTTTCTCTACTCTCAAATTATTATAAGGATTCCTGGGACGATTCTGGCCCGGGCCAATCAACACTTCCCTGGAAATTTACAGTTCAGGAGCAACCACAGGCTGGTGGCTATTCCCTAGACACGGTGTGAACAGAAGTCACCATGTTCTGAAGGGTACAAGCCCTTAGCAGTACGGACATGAGCCCTTTCATGCCAATTAGCCTCAGTGCCAGAAGACATTCATGGAAATGTCACTGACATTAAGACGGCAATGTTACAGAGTCATCGCTTCCCGTTGGCAAAACTCAACCAGCTCTACCAACGTAGTACATCAGCTACATAAGGGTCTGTCCAATCTCAAAAGCAGGAGGACTTACAGGATTCCTTGTTTCTTCCTGAAAAGTAAAAATATAGGCTGGTTTCTTGGAAATCAGAAATTTAGAGATGAGATAAAATTACTTCCTCCTTGTAAGTGCTGGTGTGTCCACTGGTACAAGTCAGAGAGTTGGAAAGGATTCCCTCAGCTATTTCTTATCTGCTCTAAACCATTATACAACTCAGTCCTCTTAACAGGGAAAACGAAGAAAGACGATGGGAAAGTAGATGCCTGGGTCAGTGTTTAGCAATCGCAGCAGTTTTACGTAAATTTAATTTTGCTTTAATAGTTCATATCTAAGCATTTGATGCATCCTCCTACTTTCAGGCCTGTCTCAGCTCTTACTTATCTAACATAAGAAACATATTTGAATATGTCCAAGCACTAGAAATCAAGAGGAAAAAGAAGAGGGGCCCAGCCTCCACAGGAATTGCTTTAAGATGCAATAAGAGCATCTGAGAAGGAAAGGGAGACTGACTAAAATCAGATGCTTCTAAAGATCCTTCACAGAGCATAACCCTGCTTTTGGTCCTCACCTAACCACAATAATTAGTGGGATACGATACCACTCCAGACCTGGGATAACTTCCACTTGATGAAAGCAAATGTCACCTTCCTATAACTCTGCAGTCTCAACACCCTCTGCACAGTAACTTCCCCCAGTATGGAAAAAGTATCTGTTTGTTGCAGTCCAAAAGCTTCCTGCTGTTGCAGAGTGATTGGGCACTACCACAGGACTGCTGTAACAGAAGCACGCACAGGTACCCTGTTGTCACGAGACTGGGTGATACGAAGACAATTACGACTAATGGGTTTCTACTGTTAGGGTTCCTGAATGGTATAACGCCATTAATGAGAAGCATGCTTATTGCCACTTCCCGCTCTAAGTTTTGAGATTCACCCAATGATATTTTCATCAGGCTTTAGAGCACTGTACTGACCACTGTGAAAGGTTTATCTAGAGAGGTGATGGAAGAGGACAGAAAGAACCATAAGGCCAGGATTTTAGAAAGGTCCCGATTTCCACCTCCTCACACACACACATTGACAACAGGAACATCTGCACCTACGAACAGAGATGGCATCTCAAGACTTGCAGTATTTTGGAACTGGCAGCTCTTCAGTGAACTCTGAGCTTCCAAAACTCTTCACTAAACACTTACTTAAGAAAGAGAAACAACTCAAATCTACCTTAAGAACTCCCAGAACAATTGGTAGAAATGGCTTTTAGAAAGCTAAAAAGGATAGATCAGCACCCAGCTAACCAGGCTCTTAACACAGAAATGTTTCTTGCTATGACTGTCTTCTGCAATACAATCAAGAGTCTTCTGAAAGCAAGAGAGACTAGCACTTCAGTAGGAGTATCAGATAATCTCAGTTACATGAAACAGCCCCTATAGAATGAAGTGATTAAAAAAAGACAGAGAGAGACTCTTACTTCAAATCCAGGAGCAGCTTGTGGGAATTTTACTTGTGTGATAAAGTAAAATACTGCACACTTCACAGCTTCACGTACGCTTCTCTACTTGTATGTGAATGCATGTAAAGTGTCAATCATAACAGAGAAGTTCAAGCTTTCAATCATATTTTACACCCTCATTTTTAATAAGCTGTTTATTAAAAAGTTATTTTCACATAGTACTTGCTCTGAATTTGTTATGAGGCTTGCCTGGATGTTACGGCAGTAATGCTTCAAAACAGAGAGAAAGGAGTATAAAGACTTCAAATGAGAAATTTCAGAATATTATTATTTTTAATAAAAAACTCAGTAGTACACCAAGATGAAAACTGTTCACATTAAAACATTTTATTGTGGAGCATAAGGCTGTGCAGAGCTAGAACGATGTTACCTTAAGGAGGTTAAACCGCTTCTCCAGCACGGAAGCTTCTCTCTACCTTCTCCTCACACTGATAGTACAGTAAAAAATAAAGCACCCATGTTATCTTCAGCACCTTTTAAAACAAACTCTTAGTCAGTTTTTTGTTTTTTTTAATCTTTTTTCACTGTTTCTGGATTGTGGTGAAAAACCACACAGAAGTGGAAAGAGAAGTAAGTGTAATTCTTCCTGAGTTTTCTAATCACCCTAAAAGAGGGATAATTTGTATCTCTAGCATAGCTGTTGCATTCCTCCAGCGGTGGCACGGCAGGAAGGCAACCTTCACTGTTATTTCTCTTCCCATTAAGTTCTATTCCTACATAGTCTTAAATACTGAGAGGAACTGGAAGCATATCAGTTTGAATGGATATCTCTGGTCCAGATTTCTGTACCTGCTCTAACTGGGAATCATTGAAGATATTTGTGACTCCATCTGATTCGGTAGGTTCTCAGTATTTGAGGTGTGGATACGGGTTATGTTATTCATACCACCCCAAGCTTTGAAAGCAAAGGAACACATCTAACAAAGAGATGCAGAAGACTCTTAGGTTACAGCATCACACTTCACATCATATTGCTGGGTGACATACTGTAGTTTAACCACAACTGCTCCATTTTTCCATTTTACAAAGGGAGTGAACAGACTCCTGGTTGTCCCCTCATTTAGCGCACGTCCTGACTTCTGCTTTTATACCTCTGTGAAGCCAGCCTCTGAAAGCCAGCAAAGATAAAGCTCCTCTCTCCAGGGGTCAATTACACTGAGCACTTCTAGTACATGACCACAATACAGTTGCCTGGGGCATGACTGGGGAGTAATCGGGGAGTATGACAAAGAAATGTGATCTCCCCACAAGCTAAAATTGCACAGAATGGTAAGAGTCAGTCACACATAAATATCTCAAACTAGAGATGAAATCCTGCCTGGATGCCCCTAGAGCAGGAGAGAACACATCAGTTCACAAACAAGGGTTGTAAGAAATTACAAGAGGACACAACAAGAGCATCCATACCTCCTTTGTTGAAGGTAAATTCAACCCACTTCCAATATGCTTTGCCAATCAGATGATATAGCAAGTTTTTGGGCATAAGGCATGTTAGTGCAAAACAATTCAAAGTTGAGTCAAACTAATTTGATGCACTGGGTTGTCCCTGCTGGGCCACTGCAGTTGCAGCCAGTTCCAGTGCTTTTCAACAGCCTCCTGCAGGGAATTTACATGACTGGTGAATGTGGTTTACGTGAAAACAAAAGGAGTTTGTTTTCAGCTATGATTCTTGTTCAAGCTCAAATTTGGCAACTTCTCTTTTCTGTGCTCAGAGAAAGCCATTAATTGTGGTAAAAAAGAAAGTTGCATTTTTAAAAAATCATGTATCAGTCTAGAATTAGCAAGTCCTCCAATGCTTTAGGGAAATCAAGTATTTTTTTAAATTTTGTTTAACCCTTTTTATATATTTTTGAGAGATACTACCAAGAGATACTGCTCCCTGTGTAGTCTCTCACTACCAAATATAATTGCAGGTTGTACGAGTGAGTCTGTTTCAAATTACAACTGTTTATACCATTCTTTTAATGTGGGCAATTCATTGAGGTATAAAATGGATCCAGCACATCAGAGTTTTTTCCATACAAAAGTGTTAATGGCATTGCAGTTTACAGCATTTTTTTCTACCAGATGGATGATCATATTTGTATAACAGTTCCCAGCAATTTTTGCAAGGCAGCAATAGACTGTACAAGATTTAGTAGATGCTGTTTAGCTACAGTTTGCTTACATAAAGAGCACGCAAATACTTGTTCACTACTGAAAGCTTCTTTTAGATGGGATATAAAGAACCATATTCTACTCTGACTTAAATTTGCAAGACTATTCTAACTAAGAAGAAATCAAGTTTCCATGTCTTCCTGTAAGTTATATTCTGATATCTGGAGTTCCAGAACAAGTAATAAGGGCTTAGGTTCTGTAACTGTTATTTTACTGACAGCTCTCTAATAAACAGAAAACAAACAAACAAACAAAAGAGGTAGTCCTGAAACACACCTGCCAAAAAATAAAAACAGTCTGTCAGGGAAATGAAAGCCAGACATCATCCATCAAATTCAAAGTCAAAGGGTTCTGTGAGTTCTTAAAAGTCGTGTCTCTGAAGGTCAGAACTGAATGTAGCAGTCGGGACGGTAAGCAAACATTGTAAGCTTTTCAAAATGGACTTTCCAACAACGTTTAGAGAAATGTCTCAAACAACCCAACAAGGTTGAATCATGCACAAAACCTCAGATAAACTCACATGGGCGTATGTGGTGCCCACTTAGCTGGCATTTCATAGCAGTAAAAATAGTTGTACCACCAAATAACCTGGAGAACCCATTTTTCTATTAAAATATTAAATAAGTATGATTACAAACTACAGCCTGAAGAGGCATACAGTTTTCTACTCCATCAGTCTGTTTTTTCAGATGCATTTTCTTTGGTTCTTTGGTGTGTGTGGGTGGTTTTTTTTTTTTTTTGGTTAAACACTCTTATTACTTCCTCACCTTAAAATGTTCTTTTCTTCTAGCATAAAACTTACCACCACCACTGAACACATGCAAAGACAATACTAAAGCTGCACTGCTCAGATCCGAGAAATCAGGAAATGTCAGCTTTCAGGTTACATGAGCAGTCTTATCTCTTGTCCTTTACTCATACATATTACCACCGACTGATTATATGGGGCTTCTCAAAAACATAAGAGTTATCTAACCTGGTGGAAGTCCGTAAGCAACAAAACTGTTGGAGGGCAGGAGGACATTAGAAGACACTATGAATACATTTGTCTCATATTCATACTCTTCCGTAAGCACATACTTTTGGCCAAAAAGAGGATTCTAGGCTAGATGGAACTTTGGCCCGATGTAGCATACTCATAACCACACCTATTTTGCTAGTTTAAAGATACACGTAGAGTATATCTGAACACAATGTAAAGAGGTTTGAGAGAGAATCCACAAAAATTATTACTACATACAGAAAGTACATTCACAACAAATTAGGTGTAAGAGATGAAACTTATTGACAATATATTTTCTATACAGGGCATGATGATGTATTTTTAGTCTGAAGAATTCATTTATATATAAACCAACTAAACAAGATAACAAAATGAAAGCTTCCATAAAAGTATACACTTGATTCACAAAATAGCAGCAGCCCCTCTAAAAAGACATCCCCTTTACATAGGGGAAGGTATAACGCAGCTGGTACACAGACTCACAACAATTAGGCATTACATACATAATACAGGAGACCAAATATATGTTTCAGTACACATACACAGCATGGGTTGATAACTATGATTACAGCTGCCTGACACCTTTCAAAATCATCCAGTGTTGCTGAATCACAACCACTGAGGCTGAAAATTTCCATGTCAATTATTTTGCATCAGATTGATTTTTTTATAGACTTAATTTTTTCACCAAAATTTCAATGTTTTTCAAAACAAGGTCAAGAAAAATGCTTGCAGTTAAGAGTTACAGAGAGTAGAATAACCACGAGTTACGGATTCCTTCATTACTGTATCACATAGTATTCCTTCATAAGGCCCTCCTTCATTCAAAGCCCAGGCAGAAGACTGCTCATGAACACACCACACAACCCTTAATCCAGTTTGAGAGCAGTTCTCAGGCAGAGCTGTGCCAAGCTGCAATAGTGCAGATGATACATCTTATGAAAGTGATGTTAAAGGTGCAGGAAATTTGACTCAGACGATCCAGGGTTAGAGTTTTTCCTTGAACAATTCATACACTAGTTTAAGATCTAGCCTGTTCATACAAAAGAGAGTTTTCTACAGCTCTAAGGCCATTGCATTCTTTTGACAGTACACACAGGGCTGTTAACAGCTAGACTGCGAGGAAATTAGAAAGGAAACCCTCCACGCTTTTGCAGTGTCTTGCCTTGTCTAATCAAAGCCTTAACCGGGAAATACTTAAGGGATCTGAGATTTAGAAGTCCACGTTGAAACAAATCAGTCTGAATATTCACATACACACTCCTGCTTCAGCTGTGAGCTCTTTAATTCGTTCCTAACGCACGTTGACTGTTAGCAAAAAGATTTTAGAAGCGCAATTTCTACTAAAAGAATTGGTGGAATACACAACTCCCTGCCTTATCCTTGTCTGTCTGCCCACAAATGCACCAGGCACAGACACCAGCTCCTCAGCTCAGTGTTATAACACAACTTGTGTACAATGAAAATGCCTCCCCATTAATAGCATCTCCTGAAGAACTCACATGTGCTGCACTATTGCTACAGTTAAAAAGATGCAGTGCAAGATAGAGCACTTCTTACTAGTAGTTCAACAGTTCATTTTTTACCCCTCTTGCCCAAAGTGGGACAAACACAACCAGCGTGAACCCTCCTTTCCTTTGGGTTGATTTAAAGTCTCCACTTCGCAGTTCCAAGGTCCATCCTAGTAATGTAGAGTTAGATCAGGGATCGCTATGGCACTGCTTTATGTAGGGTACACAGGCCAAAGACAGCACCAGGATTCAAATCTTCTTCTGATCTGATCCAGGCTACAACAGTTGATGGCCATGCATTTCTGGATCTGAAAAAGAACTTGAAGCGTTATAGCTTTGGGATTCTTTCTCTAACTGGTCTTCAGATAGTGATTTTCGTTATAATTTTTATGACAGTGGAACAGTCACTTCTGATGTTGCAAATGTAAGGAAACGGTCAGCATGACAATCATTATTTATCTCCTCTACTACGCTTTTTACAGCAACAGCTCTAGACGGCCCAACAGGCTACAGGTTCAGATATCTATTCCATTAGGGGAGCATCATGTACAGCTTCAGTAGTAAATGTTTATCTAGTCTAGAAGGAATGCGTAAATAGATACTTAAAGCAGATGGTATTAATAGGCTGTATGGGGAATCTTGTACAGAAGTGATACACAAAAACAGAATGAAGAGAACGGCAGGTACAGGAGTCTGTATTGGCATCCCACTGGACTTGGGACATCTGTGTAATAGATTATTTACAGACATCAGCTTCGCATATATCATGCTCGAGACATTTGCAAAATTCAAGTCACAAGGGGATTCTAACAGAAGATAGAGGAGAGCTTTAAATCTCAGAGTTAGCCTTTACATAATAAATGAATCTAACCTACATGCTCTCTGGTCACACGCAGAAAAATGTAATAGAGTGAAGCCCTAGGAGAGCTGTTGCAAGAACACATATTACACATACAAATTACGGACTTGTGTTACCATGTAGTTCCCTAACTATAGGTACTTACCGCAAATGTAGTTTTTAGAAAAGGGTACATCCAGTAGCATGCGGGACTGTTCACATCCAGCTCCAAGTGCAAATACAAAGGCCCTTATACTGAAAGCTTCATCTGCATCTAGTCTGACTTACTGATTGAACAAGGAGGAAAAACACAGCTGTAGATAACAAGAACAACAGCTGGTAACTAGGCAGATTATTTTATCTGTAGTTTTGCTAATTAGTTTCTCACACTATGTGGTGTGCCTAGTTCAAGGCTCATTTGAGCTTCCCAGGGGCCTTTGCTTCTGAAGGACTAGATTCTTAAGAAGCAGAAAAACAAAACTACAAAAACAAAACATCCCTATATAACCTTCTCATGTGAATTTGAAAAGTACCTTGGAGCACAGAGACTGCAGATAGTTCTGCCAAAGGACCCCTGTGATCATACAGTCCGAGGGCTGTGTGCAGCACGGGCAGATGCTCACCAGGTATTTTTCCAGTCATCTTCCTCCCCTTTCACAACTCAATTCCCTCAGTGTCCACCATTTCTCCTAGTAAACGGTTCCACTGTTGAATGACCAGGAAAGCCAGGATTCATTTTCTGACTACTGAGTCATCCGAGCTTCCAACTTCAGCTTTTGAACATTTGCTGTTGTCCTGTGTAGTCCCTATACCCAGTTATCAAGTCACTCATCAACTTTCCTTTCAATAGCCTCATCTCCTCTAACATCACAACACAAGGCTCATGTTCCAGGCCTTGGAAAAGTCAAGGTCCCCATTTCCATCTATTTCTATGCTATTCTTAGAATTAAAACATCACAACTGGACACAGTATCCTAATACAGGTCTTAAGTGATCTGACCTGTGTATGTCACAACAGTCCCTGCTATTCACTAGATAACCAGAGATTAAATTAGTCCTATTAGCTCTGCATTTAGAGTACATGTAACATGGCTATTCACAAGAACTCTTAATTCATTTCCTTCTTTCAGATGCTACTTTCCAAGAGGAAACAGGCTATTTTTTGCAGGATACAAGGATTTCTCATATATTACATCGCATCACTACAATAAAACACATGTTGTTAGAGCCATTTAGCCATATTATTTATACCACATTATACTATTAACCTGTCCTGCTCCTTGCTTATACCACACCTAACTGCAACATGTAGGTAACCAATACAAAAAATCTGCATGGTACTGCAGAGCTAGCCAGTCCAAGAGACATAAATAATGGCCCTTTTCATTACTGCGTATAGACATCTGTCAGTGAACCAGTTGGACTCCCGTGCGCAGTATATGGATTTAAAAGCCAAATGTTTAATTAAGATGTGATGTGATCCTAAGATGCATGCTTTGGCGGGGGGTGATGAGAAATCAAAGTATATTATATTCTACATGGTAGCTGTTAACTACTACACTTGTAAGCTTGCCAAAGGAAAAGAAAAAGAAAGATAGAAAAAAGTATCAGGTTAGTTTGACAGGTTGGACATCAAGATGACTGGAATTAACCACACAATACAATTCTTTGTTAACAGAAACACAAATTAACTGTTCCGTTACTTTGGCAGAATTGGTAGGAGGCTAATAGGTCTGCAGCTCCTTGTGTTGAGTGTAATTAAAAGAAAAAGACCCCAAAGATCGTTTCTGAAAAGAAAGAAGCTTTCTCCATGAGACTGTCTTGGAAAAAGTCAGTATGATACAAGTCTGAGTACGGCTTAACATGACATCAAAAAGGATTGCACGCATCTGTGAATAGCAAACTCAGAAGTAGATTAGCTTAGGACAAAGGTTACAGATGGCACTGGTTTTGATAAACCAATATACGACAAGTTTTATTTACTTGCATATAAGAGTCATAAACCAATGGACATAAGAATTTTAGCACTGTGGTTTAATTAGTACTTGACAATGGACTGGACTACATTATTTTCATATATTTGAAATGCTCGAATTAGATTTTTCACATTCTTGGAATTTCTCCAGAGGCTATTTATACTTAACAATAATGAGAAAAAAGTTAAAACATGTAACAAACACTTCCTCCTAAGCCATTTGGGAGTATCTTCTATTTGGTACTGTTTTTTGGAATTAACCTATTAAACCATCTTCGAGTTTTGTGCTGTTCTATTTATATCAAAACACATGCTGCAAGATAAAAATCTACATAACCTATGCAAAATAAACATTAAAAAGTGTACATTCTAAATTATAAAGTCAACACAGATGAAAACTTTTGGTAAGTATATCACTTTGACCTGAGAATAGGTACAGCATCTTAATGCTGCATTTCACAGCATGCAACAGAACCTGCAGAGAAATTAACTAGGGTTTATGTACATAAACTTTTTTGAGGGAATCAAACAATTTGTAAAAGATCTTCCTCTAATCACAGCATAATGTTACCAAGCCCTATGGAATGCAGGTGCTCTGTCAGTACAGTTGACAGGACGGGGATTACATTGATGGCTTGTCTTAAATCCATGGTTCACTGACAAAAAGATACACATTTGCTTCTGTGGATAATTGTTCTGCATTTTGTTAAACAGAACAAAACCTCAAATTCTCTTTGGAAGAGCATTGTGTGTGTGTGTGTGTGTGTGTGTGTGTGTGTGTGTGTGTGTGTTTTTAAGTCAGCAATTAAGAAGTGATGTTTCTTTCTGTTTGAGGAACTCGGAGGCTTCTCTCATCCACCTGGTAGGCAGGATTTTCTCCCTACTTCTCACTGAGCTATTGGCAAGCAGTGTAAGGTCTGTACAGCCTGACAAGATTCAAGCTCTTCTTGAGACTTTTGGATAGCTCATGTTCTGACGTGTTTGTTATCCTCTAACCCTGCTTCTGCTATAAATGAATGAATGAATGAATGACTAAAATCCACAGCAGAATGTACCAATACCCACTGAAATTCAGTGAGAACAGAACATCTGATCTTTAGCACCAACACAGAGCCCTCGAACGTATAACTTCACTTATTACATTATGTTACATAGTCACTGCCATTAATAATTAGCCATTACAACGGGAATCCCCCAAGTTTTATTTGAGGTTAACCACTTAATGCTGATTGCTGCATAACAGTATTCACCTCTGACAAATATGTTTGGGCTCAGTAAGGTTAATGAAACCTAGTGGTTTCAGTTCATGAAACCATTTCTTTTTAACAAAATGCACTAAAGGCACGTGATTGCTTAAGAGGTTCATGGCTTAATCTAGATGTCCATGTTTCAGACAAAAATGACTCATTAAGATCCTGCTTTTTTGCATAGACTTACATTTACATGTGATGGGTTTCTGTTCAGAGTAGCAAAGTCAAGCGAAAGGCCCAAGTTTCTAGCACTGGATTTCTCTTCTAAAGTAGGAAGCAAGTCAACTAGCTGCACAAAGTCGTCACAGTAAGCCTTCTCCTGCATCAGCTAAGCACTGATCACCTCTAGGATCTGAGGAATCAGCTAAACACTTCACAGAGGGTGTGCAGATCTTTTCAGGGTGAAAGGCTGAAAAAAAATTCCTAAACGCAGTAAGGGATTGGAAAGGATTGGACAGAATCCAGCCTCTTTTGCTCCAAGAGCTCCTTCCACTGAATTCAGAGGAACACACTGGAGTTGGGTCCTTATAACTTTGCTAAAAGAGCTAGGTATTTGTGATCTCCCTTAGCTGTGCGTTCTGGGATAACAAGGATAAAACTCACTGTCAAGAGCACTACACTGGACTCTGTCAGACCTTTAAATCTGTTTAGTTAACTATATCAAATCAAAAGAACAGTTTTCATTGGAACATTGGGAGGCAAATTTCTTGACTGAAGACTGCTCCCTTGCCAAATCTTGACTTTCAGAGGCCAGCTGTTTCAGCATGTGAGCCATTCAATAAAGAAAGCTTTGGATTTTATTTTGATTATAATATGTAGGAGGCAGGGAAGAAAAGAGTGCTTTTTCCTCTAGTCCCTTTGTTCTCTGTAAAAGGCTCAGCTGGCTGGGCTGAAATTTCCACAAACTGAATCATTTTCAAAGAGGGACACGAAAATATTGCATACTGACAAGTCTACAAACTGGAAGAGACTGAAAACTAGGGGTAGATATTGGCTTGGCTTACACAGTCCTGAGTACAGCTGTCACAGACTCGAGATTGCACAAATTCTGATATTCTGTAGGGATAAGCCTACTGTAGTAACTTATAGCTGCTACCATAATTTCACTTCAGACTGGAAAGCGGGTTCCCACTACAGAACTATAAAGTGATGGCATTGCTGAAAACACAGACTACTGGAAGCCCAAATCAGAGCCGTGAAATCAGTTAGTTAGCTTATGTGTAAGCTCCCCCCTGAGGAACTGAGAATTATTGCACCATACATCAGGTACTGCTGAGGCCCTCACTCAACTACAGCAAAAAAATGCTCCTATCACATTTAGCAGTGAGACAAAAAGAAGCAGGTCTCTCCAGTCCATTTTAAAACTTTTGTTCAAGTCTTGCAAAAGAAAGAGGTAAAAATAAAACTCTATTTTCCCAAGTGTACTTCCACTTTTTTTTCTAAGCATCAACCTAATTACAGTTGGAAAATACTGAAAGCTACAAACAGCTATTTCCTTTCATTCGCTGACACTGGGGGAATTCAGGGAACAGAACTCTTACATAGCATAAGTCTAATTTTGGGGGGTAACTCCATGAGAACCCTGACAAACTGTCCACAGGAAAAAAAAGACGGAAATAGCTGAGAACATGAGGCCATGACAGAGAGTAAAACGTAGGATGAGAATTAATCTATTTGTCAGAGATATGGAACAAGAGAGGATTTGTTTGAGGAAGTATATACAAATAATGACAGACACTGCAGAGAAGCTGGAATCACAGCGTAAATAGTTGAGGAGCAGTCATAGAGGATTAGACTGGTTAAAATCTGAGGTGAAAGAAGGAACACAAGAAATTACAGACAGACAAGACGAGTGAGATTAAATATATACTTGCTTGTCTGTGTTACAAAACATAAGTTAAACTCATGGAGGTGTCTTCCTCCGGGTCTGGCATTTCAAGGTTGCCCTTAGAGCTCCTTTCTATGTTTTATCATTAGGTTAGCCATGTTATTAGATTGGGGAACATTGCCAAAAAATAAGATCACATTAAGGCTAAATCCCCATATCATGAATAGCACATGCTGGCAAATAATGAGCTAAAATAAAAAGAATCAGCTCTAGCTGCTCACTGATATCACAAACACCCACCCACCAAGTAGCAAATTAATTCACTGCTTCTTCAAAGTAGAGAATTTTAATGCCCTCTAACAACTCCTTCACTTAATCACTGAAGCAGCTTCCTCACCTAAGTTTTCCTTCCCCTACAACTCAGCCATAAAACTGACTTCATGTCTGCAGAGCAAGAAGAGAAATACCCCTTCACAGACAATAGCACAAGTAATCAGGAAGATCTCCTGATACCTCCCTTTTTAATCCTGATTCCAAACAGAATGGGAATTGGAACCTCCAAGACGCCTCAAGAAGGCCTAATATGCAGTAAATTAGAACACAGGGGTACAAGCAAGCAGTTTTACCTAGCATAAATCAAGTTCCAGACTCAATAGATTAAAGTGGAAGCTTCAAGAAAGTGACAACGTAGTACAGAGTAATGTAATTTTGTTCATGGCACTATACTTAGAATCAGCACTATTCATAGGAGGGCCTAAATATTAAATAACCACTTCTAAAGTAAGGACTCCATTCTTTGTTTCAACGGAAATACTCAAATCTGTTAAGCACCATATATTGAAGTAGTTCATCAGTATTAACCAAGAAGAAAAAAAAAAAAAGGAAATAAAGAAGTGCCATAAACAGAGTTAACAATGCTATTTCCTACGGCATCAACCTCTGCCTTTGAGATCTCCAAGTAATAACTCTGCTAGACCCTGTTGAGAGTCTAGATAATGCGATCACACAGCCTAATAATCAAGTACCATAGTAAAGTAAAACTGTAATCGCTAACAATTAGAAATTGTTCCAAAAAACTAGTGAAGGAAAGAAGTTCCTGAGAACTAAACCAAGAGGGTAGAGTTTCAATACATGGCAAAGTATCAGAACTCTTAATATAGCAGTCAGTATTTTATCTAAAGCATCTGAAGAAAAAACAGTTGATAAAAAATTTGCTTCAAATTCCCTTCAAGGGATTTATTTTGCAAGACAAAAGAAAATCGACAAAAGAACCAAGGTGAACATAAAACAGAGATTTTCATTTCTTTAGGCTATATTGAGTCCACTAAATTAATCAATGGACGGGACAGAGAGGCCTCCAGACAGATTATTTCAGCAATTTATTCTCTTATCCTTTACTTATTCTCTTATCCTGTCTTCTGAATCACACTTCAGCTGGACACCTGAGTCATCTAAGATATAATGACGTAAACGTCCCAAAGCTAAATCCGTAACTTGTAAACATCTTGGCTCTGTCACTAGATCACAGTCAGTATTCAGTTTTCTTGGAGACACACTATGCAGCCTTATCAGCAACCTAGGAAATACCACAAAGCTTTAGAATATAGTCTGAAAATTCCTGAAATAGGCTTTGCTAAAACATTTGATATGGCTTTCCATATCTTACTCTAATTCCCATTTTTAGCTCCCCCTGAGTAAGGAACAGAAACTGATTTTGAAACTGACTGCTAAGGGGAGAAGTTCTGGGGTCAAGTTTTGCATGATAGAAATGAGAAACTGTATTTCCTTAGAAAGTATGGTGAAGCAGGTTTACACGGAACCTGTACCAAAGTCAGATCTTTTCAAGGAGAAGGGTATAAGATGGAATGATCTCTAGCTGGTATAAGTTGACTAAAATAAGATTAAGTTAAAAAAAAGCAGAAAAAAAAAAAGATTGTGTTACAGGGAAGCAATAATCATATTATTACTGCAGGTAATTAGGAAGTGTTAAATCCCCAACATCTGACAGCACTTGAGGAATAAGCACTCAGGCAAAAGTGCAAGTAAACACTGCTTCAAATGAAGAGCAATCTACAACATACCTCTTGCTCCTGTCACCCAAGTATATACACCCTAGAGGTATAGGAGAACTTATCTAAAACTAAAGCGACAGGGAATTTCAAATCTGAAGCTAAAGGGCAGAAATTACACTTTTCAGATCAAAGACAAATTGAATTATGTTAAATATCAGGTAGATTTAAACCTACAGCAAATCTGGCTACCATGGCCTTTGTTGAATTCATATAGAGTGACAGGGTAAAGAAAAAGAGGCAGTTAGGCAGCTGGAGCGCAATGCACTTCTTGAATACGCTGCAAAGGAATCATTTATCAAAACCAAGGAGATCTTTCCAGGTATTCACAAGTGGAGAGAGCACAATGGAGATCTGGAACCGACCTTATCAAAGCAAGGCAACCAGATCCAAGAAATATCAAGACAGAAAACAGTGTTAAACACTCATCAACTACTTGCACAGTAGTTCTCACATCAGATAATACTGGAGGAGTATGGAAACTGTTCATTACAAATTTAGTAGATATAGAAGCAGCAACGTTAAAATGTCATTGGCAAGCAAGGCCAAAAAAAAGTCTCAATCTCCCTTCAGCAGTTTCCCTTTCACATTAAAACTGAATAGATGATAATACCATTTCCTCCACACATGATTTTATATAACAAATAATAGGACTGGACACTCCCTACTGGCTTGTACATAGAAGAGAAGGTAGGCCCAGCCCATGACTAATTGACTTAATTTCACCTAATGCATATAGGGCTGAGTTCCTCTATTCTCAAGCTGCAGGTTTGTTTAACAATAAAGATTTTGTTACAGCAGCTAGTTAGAAAACATTCTACTGCCTAGATGGGAAAAAAAAAAATTATTAAAAATAAGGCTTTCTACCAGAATAGTCCACAGATTATTTTTCACAAGGAGAAGTCAATTTATCAGAAAAATTTAGATATGTTAATTTGGGAACACTACTTTGACACTTCGTGAAAGTTCTAATGTAGCTTCCTCATTGTCCCATTATTGACTATAGAATAGCTTTCCAGGTCATACTAGACCTCTCATGCATCATTACAGTTTTGCCTCCTGTTGTGGGAGTTCACTACATATTGCATGAGCTATAATCTGACCGAAAAGCCAGCCACAGGAGCTATCACTGAGACATGACAGAAGATCACTTTCATGCAAAATTTTCTTTATCAGTAAGAATGAAATTTTTTCAACAATGAAAAAAGTATTCATGCTTTCCAAGAATTTGGCTCATTCAACTTCTTTCCATTTCATGCTATATTAACATAAAGTTACATTAGCACTTTTCTGATATTATTTTTCCATGCAAAAAGAATAGTTACAATTTTGCCACATATTATGCAAACAGGAGCCTTATCCCAAAGCCTATCACTCTGATGTGTTCCACATTAGAAGCTTGAAAGCAGTCAAATAACAAAACAAGGAAAACTCTTTAGTCCCTCACATTTTTCAACCCAAACATCACACCTCCACAAAGAACGTGGCTAATAAGACTGATCTCATCCAGCCAGTAGAATAAAAGCTCCCTCCAGTGCGAAGCAGTGATTTTTTTTTTTTTTTAACCGCAGATGGATGTAGTCTGGATTGATTTGTCAGCCTGCTAATCTACAATGCTGTTAAAACCTCACAGAAAGAGTGAGGAAAAGAGGCACAAATAAGGAAAGTGGGCAAGGCTGGCTTAACCTTCGCACCACAGCAAAGGGAAGACCTTCACAGAGACGGCTGGAAATGGAAGTGTCTTCTACAAAACCACTATGAGATAAACACTGCTGGGGAGGAGAGATCTATTGTGCTGAAGAACACTGTCACATGCAAAACAAGCAAGATAACTAATGTTTTATCTTAAATACCTTCCATTTGGACACAATGAAAATTCTTTTTGTTTCTATTAAAAAATACTTTTTTCTTTTTTGTGAATAAACGAGATGCTTTCTGAGACAAATAAAAGCGTTGAGGAATGCTCAAAACCTGCCGAAGGTTTGGGACAGAACAGAGAAGACTGTGGCAAACAGAACTTTAATAATATCTATGTATCCATGCAACACTTTGAAAAGAAAAGGAAGAGTAACTTAGTGAGGATTCAATATGTTGCATAGGGATACAAGAGTAACCTGAAACGGAGCCAGGAATTCTCTAAATTCCAGCATGGTATCTTAAACTGCAAGACCACCTTTTCACCAAGATGTTACATAACCTAGGTATTTAAGTCAATATGATATACCCCCAATATTCTGCCAGTATATTAATCAAGTGAACAAATTAAACTGATTCAGATTTAAAAGCAAGACTTGCACATGTATTTCATAAACATATAAGGCAATACAGGTGATTCAGTGTAAGCATCTTCGGAGACTTAGCCAGATTTTAAGGCTATTTGCAGCAGGTTTTCACATAGTTCATTTTCTGAAATGCCGTTTGGTGTTTAATGAATATTCATAAGTTCTGGTTCCTTCTAAAACTAAAAAAGGTTATCCTGAGACCTGTTCCTTTTCTCCTTAAAAGTTTAATTTAAAAAGGCTTGAGTCCTTTCAAGTACCTCCTATCAAATTCCTTCACTCGGACCAAGGTATCTCTTGCGTATTACTTTGACAGAATGAGGTTTGTTTAATGATCGTAGCATTAAAGCCTCATGCTCTGAAGCCATGCATTAGCACACTGGGGAACATGGTGTAAAAACAAGAGATGAAGCAGGGTTTCTTCTCCTCCCTTTCTTTCAACAAATCATACACCAGCAAGTACTTACATACTCATCTTTATTTAATTTTTTTCCAATAGATCATTTTCCCCAAAATGGTTATTCCTTCATCATTCTATGCCAAGTCTTGCTCCTACTGGTGCTGAATGCAAAAATGTTCATTTGTTTCCATGGTGGAGAATAAAACCGTCAAAGAAAAACCCATCTCTCAAAAAGAATTCTCCTGCCAATAAAAAGTGGTGCTGTCTGGTAAATTCAAATCCACAACCAACCACTGAAAGCAGATGCCAGTTCCTCAGTCCTGCTGCTTGGACTGTACTGGTATAAAGTGGATGTAAAAAGCTGACCAGCTGGAGCAACATTTTATACCCCCTCACACTAATGTAAATGTCACCAGCAGTTGTAGAGCCTCTGGAGACAAGGTCCTACTGCTACATTGCTTTCTTGGTTATACAGCCACTGCCACCTTTATTCCCACATTTTTTTACGGTCATATTTTTCCTACCAATGGTATTTCACATCCAGTGTGCTCAGATCTCGCTCGGTGTTAGTCCTTCACATTCTTTTGGTTGACTTTGGGCTAAACACCGTGAAAATGGTCTCCTAGCTGTTGCCGAGTAACTCAACCTAACCAGACGCCCCACTCACTGAATTTAAGGAGTTTGTGTATTAAAAAAAAAAAAAAAAACAAACCCTCTCTCAACTTCTTATTAGACCTTTTCAGATATAATTCTCCCTAACTGGCTGCAAAATGCATCTCACTGGTTCTGAAGTACTCAACAAGTACCCATCAGATTTCAGGATCACAGGATAATTCAGACTAGAAGGGACTTCCTGAGGTCTCTGGCCTAACCTCCTGCTCCAACGAGGGTCAACTATAAGATTAGAGCAGGTTGCTCTGGGTTTTATCCAGTTTGTGCTTGAAACTCTCCCAGGATAGAGATTGCACAGCATTCCTAGGCAACCTGCTCCACTGCCTGACTGTCCTCATGGGGAAAACATTTATGCCTATACCCAGCCTTAACCTCACCTGTTCCAGTTTATATGCCTGTTGTCTGTCTTTCTCCCACCATGCACCATTGTGCCTGGCTCCATCTTCTTGATAACATCTGTGCACATACTGGGGGCTGCTGTTAAGCCCCCACAAAGCCACTTCTCCAGGCTGAATAAGCCCAGTTCCCTCAGGCCCTTCTCACAGGGCAAGTGCTCCAGCCCCGATCATCTTGGCAGCCCTCAGCTGAGCTTGCTCCAGATTTTCAACGTTTTTTCAGTGTTGGGGATCCAAAACTGTGATCTAAAAAGCGCAGAGAAAAGGGCAATAAGGACTCCCCTTAATCTACTGGCTATGCTCCTGTTAACGCAGCCCAGGATTCTGTTCAGCTTCTTTGCTACCAAGGCCCACTGCTACCTCACTTCATCTTGTTATCTCTTAAGACTCCTAGGTCCTTTTAAGAAAGCTGCTCCCCAGGCAGTCAGCCCCCAGCTTATATCGGTGCAAGGGGTTCTGCCTTCCCAGCTGCAGGACTTGGCATGTGTCCTTGTTTCAGAAGGTTCAGATTGAGCCATTCCTCTAGCCTGTTTAAGTCCCTTGGAATTGGCAGCCCTGCCCACAAGTGTATTGACTGCTCCCCACAATTTGGTGTCACCTGCAAACTTGATGAGAGCGCACTCTGTCCTGTGAACTCTTTGAGGCCACTGATAATATGAAGCTCTTTTTTTTTCCCTCTGTTATGTACACCAGCATCTCTTCCTTACACATCTACAGCTGGTTCTTTTCTTTCTTCTATAGAAAAAAAAATCTATACAAAGGAAAGGACACTTGGTTTTAGATTTTTGCCCCCAACTCAGCCAACTGTAATCAGTGGTTTATTATCTCAGATGCTTAAAATGCCAGACTTTTCAACACATATGGTTAAAAGCTGCTAGGTATGTTTGTCCAAGACTATTTTCCTGGCTTATGACCATGCCTTAGATTTTTATTTTCAAGTAAGGGCTAAATACCATTTTCTTGTCATTTTCAGTTAGTTCATTTCCGTCATATTTTTCCATATTAAAGCAGCTTGTAAAGTCATTTACATTCCTGAGAAATTTTCAACAATAACATCACTTTTCCACAGCCATATTAAAGTGTACTGGAAATAGTTACACTACCTCAGCTTAATCTTCATACTAGTTAGATAGAACAGTTTTCTTACTCTTTTCATGGTCTACATTTTTGAGCCACAAATCCACTGTTCTACCACTTTATTAGATTTCAAATAATTGAGATCACAGGGACCAACAGCACTGTAAACATCATCCCGAGTTATTGATTTCATTCATAATACACTCACAATATACTTTCTAAAAGTCTTTACAAATATTGATCACATTTGTTCTTTTCTTTGGTAGTTACTGTATTGAAGCTATTTTCCTTACTGCAGACTTGCTTTCTAACACTTATACTAATATTCTCCTTACATCTCTTCTGTGTAAAGTAGCAAAGATTTATCTTAATTCCCTCTTCTCACAAAGGTCTATAAAGTTCCAAGCTTTGCACATCTACAAAGAAGCTATAGATTTCCATGTGTGTTTAAATTAAAATGAAAACAATGTTTTATTCCTTTCAACCTCTTCTCACAGTGTTTTAAATTCAGAAAGAGACAGCATGCAACATAGTAGCAGAAAAAGTGAAAAAAATCTTAATTTCAAGTTTTTTCTGGTAGCTTGAGGTAGTCACTTTTATACACATGGGTGGAGACACAGAAATGTAGCCCAGTCTTATAGATTACATTTAAGATACTGAGAAACAGATGATAAATTAGAGGAAATAATGGTTAATAGTACAATGGTTAAGCTCAGCTCAACTCTTACTAACCCAACACAAAGCACTTATCTTGTATACACATACATGCATATACTTACATATATGGCTACATAATGAATTAAGATCAGTAGTTTAGTTTGCCATGCTGGCAATTACTCATATATTATCAGAAAAGAATGAACAGCAACAGGAGTTAATGGAAAATTTGAAACACTGCAAGCACACGTATACAAACAGATATTGATTAAAACATATTTTAGTTAACATATTATTGTTAAGAGAGAGATTTGTATGCAAAACTGAAATCTCTGCTTGATATTAAATGACTGAATGTCAGTTCCCCGGGTTGCACACCATTGCTTCAGAGAATAAATTAGTGTTTCACATTAAACTTTTAACAGATTAATTAATGCCTGGGATGTAGGTAAAAATGCTGTTTAACTCCCAAATTACATTTATGTTTATATTAACCCAGTTACTTAACCAAATTGATGTCACTTCAAAGCGGCCAGCTAAAATACTACTACAGCAAACTGAGAAGGAGTTAACAAGTTAACTAGCTCAAGAAAATCAATATTAGCTTCTGAACTAAATGGGAAGATACAATACGTTAATATTGTTTAATGTATTACTCTAAGACAAGAAATCGAGTTTTGAGGGTTTGTAGGTCTTGAGGGTATTTAGGGGACAAATTGTAACAGAAAGAAGAAATATTTTTTTAGACTAGAGAAGGAAAGCATGTGCGAGTGGGATGACCTCCTTCCAATACAGATAAGGCTGCAAGAAAGATGATGGTCTGTACTCCAGCTACACATGGGACAAAAATCAGCTTCACTGGCAGGAAATAACAGTTTAGATCGACATGAGGAAAATACTAACTTTAAGGATCATAAGGCACTGGATATAGAGATGTAAAAATCTCCACTGCAAATTTTTTATAACAAGTTAGACAAATATCCGTCAGAAATGAGTTTGATACGTTGATCCTGCTTCACCCCTAGGGAGGAGCTCAGCTGGGCTTCCTTCGCATCCTACATGTCAAGGATTTTAAGCTGAATTAAAAACAAGAAAAATCTCAAAAGAGAATCTGACCTCCTCAAGGTGAAATAGCTCAAAAAAGTGAAAAAAAAACCCATCCTCATTTACATTTTTCCTCACAAGACTCTTCTTAATGTTTTGGCTTTTATTTTGATTTGGAATGAATATTTCAAAAGTGAATTCCAGTTTTTAACAGTGCAAGCTGCAAACACAAGAATGGACAGTCCTCAGGGTCCAACTCTTATTCACATACATGCTTGTCTTCTTCTTTCCTCATTATATTAACCTTGAATAATCTGAAATTTATTTTTTTAGAAATGTGAAGAATCACCTATTCACCACAGTCAATGCAAGCTACTATATTCCCACTGCTCCAAACAACTCTTCAGGCCTACAACTAACAGAAGCCCTTATATACAGTCTTAATCTAAACAACAATGCAAAACACAATTTGCCCCATTTTAAGTAAGTAAAATATTTCTGATACTGCATACTTTACCAGTTATGTCATGCTGTTTGAATGACTCACTGTAGATTTGATACTGATTCGGGCAATGTTTCTTCAACCACTTGCAGACATCCTGTTGGGTCCACAAAGCCACCGGCTTGGTCAGCTTCACAGTGCCAGCCTAGAAACACAGAATGAGAAAAGAAATGAGATTTAGTCCACACACACATTTCTGAAATTTGACTTGGTCAAATCCATGTAAGGTATCAAAATAATGAATGCTATATGGGATCCAGCAATCACCAGCACATTGCAAACGTATTATGCAGGAATCACACACAGTGAAAGGTTAACATTATTCTGCATTGTATATATATTCCTTACATCACAAAAACATATTTTATCATCTCTCACTTGAATAACAATTTAATACTGACAGGTGCCACACAGGCAAGTGCGGAACTCCGGATGGTGCAGCCCATAGCGGAGGGGTTTGCCGTGGGGCGCTCCCCAGGAGTTAACAAACCCGGGTGCACCACAGCCGATGCCACCACACTGTGGGGTCGCAGCAGCCTGGGGGCACGCCCTCCAATGACCCCATGATTGACAAGTTCAGACAAAGGAGGAACGACAGTGCAGACCCACACCGTAAACATCTCGGCGCTGCAGAACCATTCCCTGCGGAACCAGCCGTTCGTGGGTGCACTGTCACCCACCGAGCAGTGCCGCGGGCTGAGCACGAGGTTACCTGGGGATGTGCCCACTGCTATTGTCTAGAGCTGTACAGCTTTGGTGTAACTGGGGGCTGGCATGGTTCTGACTGGCTCTAAAAGGGAGCAAGCCACATAGATTCGTGTGGACTCAGACCCACCCGTCAGCTGCCCTGAGGACCCGAGGACCTACCTGTCAGCGGGGATGCCCCTGATGTCAACAGCATGGTGAGGAGGAACCAGGGAAAATTAGATCGGAAGGGTGGCCCATAAGGGGTGAGAGCAGTCGCTGTACCGTGCCCCCATCTGCTTGAGAAACCGGGGAAAACTATACTGGAGGAGCGGCCCTCAAGGAAAGGGCAAGAGCGGTTGTCGTACCGTGCACCCGTGATTGAATTGTAGAGCTCTGATATGTATATATGTTTTCAGTCCTGTTGTATTTCTAGCTTTGCTATACTTTTATCTTTGTTATAACTTCTTATCCCTAATAATTCTCACACTTGACAAATCACGATCTCTTGATTTCAGTGCAACTCACCCCGGAATCAGAAAGAAACCTGGACGCCCCTTTAGTGGCTGTCACAAAATATCCCTTCTAGAATGATTTTGATCATGAAGGTCCAGCTTCTTCCATCTGCTTTGTGACAATCAGCAAAAAGCCAATAGTTACAGCTAACAGGTTAACATTGACTTTCCAAAGGTGAAAGCTCCAATTTCAGTGCTGCCATTTCCTATTATTATCTATTAACATGAAAAATTCATCAAATGTACTTTCATTACAACAATCCTGTACATTTTGGCCAATATCCCTTAGATTCACAAATAAGGATTTAATTGCTGCTCAAAATCATTTTACTTCATGGACTGTCAAGATGTTAAAAATTCTGGTCTTACAACTCCCCTGAGCACTCCTTTTGTCTCTCTACAGCTCTTGGTCTTGATTATTAAAAAAAAAAAAAAAAAAAAAGAGTGGGATCCATTTTTTTTTACTTTTTGTTATGGTATTGTATTTTAAGTTAGTTCAGAATTACTAAGTTTAATTATTGGTTCAGAATCTATTTGTTACCTGCTAACAAACTTTCTAGATAAACATATAAAAGTGCAATTTTGCTCAAAATAACAGGGGTACGTTTGGCATAGGGAGGCTCTGGATTTTGCATCTTAGCAGCTCGTAACAAATACAGTGAGTTTACAGATGAAAAATAGACTTGTAAAAAGGTAAGCCTGTTTCTGCTCTTCATCAAATCTGTTCAATTTCCATTGTTGTAAAAGGTACAGATTACATAGAGCAGAGAGATAACAACGGAGAACTGAATAGTCCTAATGGAAAGAACCCAGCTTGAACTTCAAGTCCTGGTTTGGAGAACAATCTCTTGATCTGTTAATTGTATAACAGACAATAGTTGCAGCCCTATGAAAAGTTAGAAGCCAGTGAAACCAGGCACCACTGAACAACTAATTCCCACACAGGGCCCATTTCAGGTAATCACACTTCACAGCAAAATCTCATTGTAATGTAGATCAGAACTTTCCTAAAATACAGCTATTTTCACACGATAGCCAGACGAGCTGTAGAAACAAACAATTGGAGGGCTGACTAGTTTACTACTAAATATTCTAGAAAAATTAAAAGGAGATACATGACTACAATCAGGACTACAAATCAGGAAAGAGTGATATGGAATAACTGCTCCCCTAATGACTCCCCTAATAACTGCTCCCTGTTTCCATATTGCAGTCATTATCCTGAGCCAAACCCCAGTGCCCTCTCTTGTAACTGTATGTAATATAGTTTTATACTCCTCCTCATCCATCTCCAACACGCAAAAGCAAAGGGGACCCAGACAGCTTGAGCTCTTTCATCTACACAAATGTGGGAAATTAATCATAAAAACACAGACCATCAACAACTAAGAAACAATACTGTTAAGTATCACCTCTCAGCTAAGACTCGTAACTAGATCAAAGAGATTAGCTTAAAGCAAGTGTTCCTGTAGGCAAACACAGCCTCCGTGCAGAAGTGTCAGACTGACCGCAACTGAAGGGTGACAGTTGCAGTCTTTGAAAAGGCTGGAGCCTTCAAATTCACAAGTGAGACATCTCCATCTCCCAGTTTTGACATTACCACAAAAGATCAAGATTATCATTATTAGGTCAAGCATGTTCATCAACTACAATTAGAAAAGATCTTGCAACAAAACTCTACTTCAAATGAGCTTAGATTGTTTCTGTCAAGGAATAGCAGACTACACACCAATGGAGGTGGAGCTGGTGATATATGTTCACACTGAGCACTTCAGCTGAGATGGTTCCAAGTTAGAGCAATATTAACAAGTACTTCCAGTTTTTAGGCTTCCTTTTTTTCCTGTAATTCTCCTACATTCACCATTATATGAAGTCAGAAGAATCCCTTTAAGTGTCACCTCCTTATGAGAAAAAGACTGCTATTCAATATGTTCCCGACAATTCAGTTTTATCACATATAATCTGAGCAAACAGATTTACAATTTAAAAACATAAAACACTCATAAACTAAGTCAATTGCATTATTATATGTATAAAGCCATATTTCATTTAATCAAATAATGTACCTCTACACATACTTTTTTTTTTTAATATAAAAATTTTGAGTTCTAGAAGAGCAGAACTACAGGAATACAGTTCACATAATGGTTGAGGTTGAAAGGGACCTTTGGAGATCATCTAGTCCAATCCTCTTGCTCAGGCAGGGTCAGCTAAAGCATTTTGCCTAGAATTGAGTCCAGACGGCTTTTGAAACTGTCCCAGTGTATTCCCCCCCACCTAAAGTTTTTTTTTTAAAAAAAAAAAAAAAACAACACACAGTCTCTATCCAGAAGACTAAACAACCTTACATAAATGTGCAATTATTACCAGTGCACATTGCTGATATAAAGGCATGGGGACACCAATGTGTCCATTTACTTCATGATTTTGTCAAAGAACTGAGTCTACAGAATAAAGTCAGTTTCAAAAGATCGACTTCCATGCTGAGCATGTAAAATACCTATCCTCCAATTCCTTGCGTGCTGCGGTACACAGTTAAGTGATGTTTTCCTGTAAAAACTGGAGGTGAAGGAGAATTTCATCTCAACCACTTTTCTCTGTTAGGGCTCATAGCAGATTCCCTAGATATTGCCAGCCAGAGATTATTCCCACATTTACACAGATGCACTTTGTCAGACAGACCTTTTCAAAGTTGCTCTGAAATTTTTCATTGCTAGAAGCCCAAACAACTGAAGTAATGTTAAGCCAGTGTTCTGCATGTCATATTTGGTCCATAGAGGACATCGTGCAGAGAGACTGACTTAGGCCCAGGGATCATGGCAGAGCTAAAATTCTGACTGGCAAATATGTTGCGAATTTCTCATGCCCTACCTTCCCTATCTCTCTTTCATTGCCTGGGTAGAAGTTAAATAAATGGCAGAAAATGTATAGTTGAATATACAGTAGAATGCACATCCCTTAGCTTAACCTTTTTTGTTTGTTTTAAATAAAAATACATTCACTAGAAACGCGGATGCTGTTCTGAACAAGCAAACACACACCATTGAAATTTACAGCTTTCACAATAACGGGCAAAACCACATACTCCCCCAAAAAATTGTTTCTAGTCTTACACTGGCACCTATCAACCTACAGCAGGCAAAAGCCTAACGGACAGACCTGCAGCCACAGAAGAAACAAATTCCAGGGCTGTTTACCCTGTGCTGTAACAGGGACAGCGCTTGCTTTCCCATTAACCCTTCCAGGAAAGAGGCCAGTCTTCTGCACAGACAGGACCCAGCAGAGATCTGGAAAAGGGACAACTTCTGTCTACACAGCAAGTGCCCCATTAGCGTGCCTTGTTCAGCTATGAAGACAAAAGGCTCTTCTTTGAACTTCTCTAGCCTGCTTGTTACTGCTACTGGAGTCAAAGAAGAAAGAGAACAAATTTCAATGAAGAGTCCAATATTATGGGATCAGTTAACTGATTTTTATTTCACACATATATAAATGCATTTCCTTTACAAAAACATCAAAGAAAAAAAAAGTAAAAATAGCGATATAATAATAGCAGTCTCTCTGATTCCACAGAAATCCCCAGTAACAGGATCAAGACTTTAACACATGCATCTCTATATGAATTTCTGCTGAAATTGAAAGATATTTGTAAGCATTGCTCTTGGAATTTTTGAAGACTAGAGGAAAGTCTGTCACCTCTTGAAAAATAAATTGTTAATGGCTTTTCTTGTGCATTGTAAAAATACATCAAATATATACATACAAATCATATATAGCTCATTGTATATATATAATATATAGCTGATACAATAAGCTGATGCAATAGCTGATTTACAAGCTATTTATTTCTAGCTGGAAGTACATAGGTGATCTGAATGTTTATTATAACTGCAGAGGATGCTGTTTTCAGTTCAGCAGCTATTCTCCTTTTAAAAGGCTTAAACACTATTGTGTTAGACATCTAAATAACTAAGCTTACCAGCAGTTACAATACCAAAGTAACATTTCCCTCTATGCCTGTGGAACTGAAATGTGGCTACAAATGTAGCGATTATGCAGTACAATATACAGATCACTGCACAGAAAATATACACAGCAATTCCTTACTGTCAGTGTTTAGAATTATAATAACCAAAACATGTCCAACAAACTTATAACCAAAGCTCAAATAGGACTTTTTTTATATCGACACTATAGCAACATCAAGCATTATGTTTAATTTTCTAATTTATAAAAGCTTGATGAGTTAGAGGAATATAGGCATTTTGAAGCAATAGTTATAAATAGTATTGTTGTCACCTTTATTTTTGGAATGTCATATCCAAAATGTTCTTTAATCAGATGCTCCAGATCTAAGCTTTTTTAAAATATCCCTCCTTCCCACAACACTCATTTGTGAATTTTCCCCTCCTCTAAAGCTAGATTTTATTTATACTAGAATATTCTCAGGATAGCACCTTGATCACACAAACATACCTACAAGATAAGTCCTCCCCACCACTAAGTATACAGAAACAATCTAGACAGGTGAAAGACATATTATGCTTTATTTCTGTACATCAGCTCAGTCAAATAGTAGGGCCAAACTGATATAAGAAAAAAAAAATCTTTGGTATAGCCTGCCATTTCTTCTTCTTAACACAAACTTCCTAAAATTGCCCTTTGCTGGCAATGATTTTATAAGTTTTAACACTGCAGAATACTATGCAAGATTTGTGCCATATATAGGTCCAATATGTATAAAAGTGTTCAGTATTCATATCTCTTCTTATATATTGAACAAAACCTGTTTCTTCAGGATTTTGTGTTAAACTCTTTCCTCTAAATTTCCTAAATACAGTTTTGGCTATGTGCACCTCTAGCTATAAAAAATGACTATACCAACAGGAAAAAATAAATCAGCATATTTAACACATGACAACATCATGCTCTGTTTGGTCTATGATGCAGAGCATACAGTATTTAAAAATCACCAACTCAAGTGAAAAAAAAAAAAAAAATCAAACAATGGCCAAGGTTGGAAGGGACCTGTCGAGATCACCTAGTCTAACTCCCCTGCTCAAGCAGGGTCATCTAGAGCACATTGCCCAGGATCGCATCCAGGTGGGTTTTGACTGTCTCCAGGGAAGGAGACTCCACTACCTCTCTATAAATATATAAATCAAACTGATAGCTCGGGCATTATTAGAGAGAGAGTTTCAGTGTTCAGAATAGCATTAGCAACCAAGCCCTGTTCTTCCTAAGTAACGACAAACAAGTTATCTCATCAGCCTTACAGGTGCCGTTTACCAAGCCTGCCAATTTCCAAGGTCAATGTATTCGCTAGAATTTCTTCATTTACTGTATTTTACGCTACAAAAGAAAAAAAAAACTCTTGTGCTTTCGAGTGACAAAAGATTGAACACAATTATTAAAAACACTTTACGCACCGTGATTCAAGTTATTTGAAAGAACTTCTCAAAACTAAGCATTTTGTGCATTTGGGAGCGTGCTCGGATTACAAAACCCAGGGAAGCTGGAGATCGCGTTCCTCCTAACAAGGGAGTGGGTCTGCTACGGAGACTGCAGGCCTAATACCACTTGTAACATCCAATTTGCCTACACATTGATCCTGACATTTAACCGAAGTCCATAAATGTTTACTCACAAATTTATCCAAAGTCAGGTCCTACCCTTTCTGCCCAATAAACTTGAATAAAACAGAGCCTGAGTAAAAGAGATGCTTCTTAAAGCACGAAGGCAGGTTCTGTTCCAACACACGTCGTGAGGCTTTCTCTGCTCCACAGTTTACAGTTAAAACAGCAAAGGACAAAGCTGCAGCACTCTTGTTACAACTCTGCTGGTCAAAGCACACGAGCAAGGCAAGGCAGGGAGAAGTACCATCATTTATCAGGCTGGCAGTGCTGAGTTCTGCCAGCGGCATTTCAGACATGAAGACACCTTCATGCTGAGTACACCTTGAGTACACCCACTCAGCGTTAACCCAGCTTGGCAGTTTGAGAGAAAAGGAAGCTGTAAGCTCTGAGAGAAAGAAGTGGAATAGCAAAGAAAACCAGTAAGGTCACTGCCACCTAATAGGAACAGAGAGCTTGTGATGGGTAACCATCACCCATAGAGTAATACAGACTCAGCTAGGGCAGGAAAACTTGTAACATGGCAGAAAACCGTAGAGATGTCTATGGGCAGACAAAGAGGACGGGAGGAAATAAGTGGCACCACTTTATGTGTGAAGTCGAGAAGCAATGAAATACTTTTTAATCAAAAGGTAAATAACTTCTGCAAGCAAACTATGAAGGTCCATGCATATATTTAAAAATTAGAAAAATAAATTGTATTTATATTTGATACAGGTGAAGCAGTGAACTTCAAAAGCTATCTAAGTTGCTATCAAACTCTCAGGCTATTCAGGACTTTAATAGCATCATTTTCATAACTTATGACAAGAAGCAAAAGCATCAATACCCAATAAGAATCTCGAAATCTTTTTTTTTTTTTTTTAAACAGACTTGGGTTATCTTTCTAAAACCAAGAAAAGAAGAGTATTTTTCCTACACTCCCAAATTACTTCTCCAACATTAAACTGCCTATATAAATCTCAGAATTAATGACTAACATAAAAGCCAAGTTTTCACGTCTGGAAAGAACAGATGAAATGAGCAAGGGTGGTGAATGTATTTTTATATGATATCTTAAAAGACTGAAGAGTTTGGAAAGGATAAATTTTGATTTAGAAATATACTTTCTCAGGTAGCCATACTAATAAATTTTTCTAGCAAAGACTTTACAAAAAATTATAATAATGAGCACCCCTCATAAAACACTGAAACCTCCATTGTGTTATGTTCCAGTTGGTATTCAGAATTTTAATTCATTTACCCTAATTTCAAGGTGAGGGTGACAGAGCACTGGAACAGGTTGCCCAGAGAGGTTGTGGAGTCTCCTTCCTTGGAGATAGTCAAAACCCACCTAGACGCCATCCTGTGCAATGTGCTCTAGTTGACCCTGCTTCAGCAGGGGGTTGGACTAGATGATCTCCAGAGGTCCCTTCCAACTTTGGCCATTCTGTGATTCTGGTAACGAATTAATAGAATTTTATCTAAGATTTGAAAATGACAAACAAATGGAAGTGTGTTCCTCTCTTTAAATAAAGGAAAATATTGTAAGAGACCATTTTTATCATTATAAAAGGCAAGGAGTGCTTAAAACTTTAATTCAATTAGAAATTCAAATGGCTACAATCTAATTTATTACTTAAGTTGCTGTGAAAAGTAAACTAAAGTCAGTGTGGTAAATAAAAGATTTTTAAATAAGTCCTTACAATTTAGTTTAAACAAAGCCTGTTTTAAAGGCCTGCTTTGCACTGGCTTTGTTTTTAACCAGGAAATAAATTGCTATCAGTGCCACCAAGAAGGATTAAAACAGAGTAACTACAGCAACTATTGTACAAGACAAACACACCTATGATTCAACACACAACGTCCACTTTTGATGACAGCTATACAGCCATGGGAGACCCACCAAATCTCCTCAATAATGCTGGAAACTCATTCAGTCAGTGCCTTGCACGCTCAGAGCAGCAAGCTCATGTCTCACGTTTGCAGCCCAGCACCAAGCTCACTTGCTCTATGTAGTAATGCACAAAATGCAACCGCTTGGCCGCGATGCCCTGAGCATGGCAGAGGGAGCTGTAGAATGACACAAGAGCATGAACTGGAGGCTGTGCAGCTGCCAGTGAGCTCACATCTGCTAGCACAGGTTGATGCTTGAAAGCGTGCCTCTCGACGCGGCACCCAAACTGCATTACAGCCCTTCTGCACCTTGGACATGCAAATCACAGTCCCACAAGGGCTCTCTCCTTCCCTACTCTGGGACGCAGGCACAGCGCCACACCACACTACCTGCCATCAGGGTCAACACGTGGGATCCCACAAAAGAGGTCGGTCAGTTACCTACACATATAAAAGGGAGTTACTTCCCATCACTGGTTGGTAGAAGAGTCTGACTAGAGCCGTAATACCTTCTGGTTTGCCTAAATCCATGTTCTCAAAACATATAGGTTTGTAAGAGAATTCTATGCAGTGAGCTTGCTGTGTGTGACAGAAGCATAATGAACTCCAGAGAGGGTGTTCAAGGCTCCAGGAGAACTGCAGGCCTTGGCATCTCTGAGCTACATCAAATGCACCTGGAGTTCAAGGAGAGATGCAAATTGGACCCAAACAGAGGTCACGGCCCCCTCATTCCAGCCACTGAACAAACAGGGATGCTCCTCTGACCTCGCGGGAGGGAGGAGGCAGGACAGACAGAAACGGTGACCTCAGCTGAGGACATCTGAGCAAAGCCAGCCCTGTGCAAGAGCAACTTCTACACTAGCGTCCCAAATCAACACCACCCTCTGCTCAAAGACTGATGAACCAGGAAGCAGGTCTTAGCTAGCTTTCAAGCAACACCTGGACTGACCCAATTCACTACCTTCTCTATTTGTGCCTCCCGCTTGAAGGTGTTACAAACAAGCTGCAAGGGAAAAAAATGACAAATTTTTTCAAAATCATCAAGCAAATGATGAAAACAAAAAGGATTGATCTGGAAAATAAGAAAGTATTAGACGGATTTAACTAGTTAAAAGGCTGTCACAAGTATAACTGTCAACAGAAAAGGATAGGTTGAGTTGTCAAATAAAATATCACTGGCAGCATCCAGATCAAAAGTAGAAATAAATAAGATGATATATTATCTTATATAATAAGATAGAATAAGAATGCCCTGGAGAAGAGAAGATTGAGAGGGGATCTCATCAACGTGTACAAGTATCTGAAGGGGGAGTGTCAAGAGGATGAGGCCAGTCTCTTCTCCGTGGTGCCCAGCGACAGGACCAGAGGCAACGGGCAGAAACTGAACCACAGGCAGTTCCATCTGAACCTGAGGAAAAACTTCTTCACTGTGAGGGTGACAGAGCATTGGACCAGGTTGCCCAGAGAGGTGGTGGAGTCTCCTTCGCTGGAGAGATTCAAAAGCCGTCTGGATGTGATCCTGGGCAATATGCTCTAGAGGGCCCTGCTTGAGCAGGGAGGTTGGACTAGATGATCTCCAGAGGTCCCTTCCAACCTAAACGATTCTGTGATTTTGGTGAAAGTATTCTTGTTCAGTAAGATATCACACTCTGAAGGAAAGAATCATGACTTGCAGCTGCTGGTGCTGAGATAAATTGTAGTGGCATTATCAGAAAACTGTGAAGAACTAAAGTGTCAGGAAAGGTGAAGACTGGAAAGGAAAGGAGAAAGGTGAAGACTGAGCACTCCAGCATTGTCAAGAAATTTGCCTGGCATCATGCTAATCGCTGTCAAAGCCCTGAAAACCACTAATGGGACAAACAGGCCAACAATGCTCTGAGAAAGATTACAAGTAGGACCAGGAGGACAATCAAATTTTGGTTTGACAGCCAAATCCAAAGCCAAGAGTGTAATGTTTTAAAGTTCACTTAATCTAAAAACATTGTGCATTTTTATCTTTCCAAACTAAAGATCCATTTCACTCAGTGCGGAACACTCCTTTCAGTTCAAAAATAGAGTATTTGTTTTTGGATATTTGCAAGAGAAAGCAGAGGAAGAGAGCTGCTCTGTCAGGGCAGAGGTTTCTACTTGCACAAGACATCAGTTGTTTGATACTTCTTCACTGACATGGGTTTGATTGCCCTTCTCTGCCTGTGGCAGTTCAAACGACACAGTCCCTGTCCAAAACAGGGCTCTGACCACCAATGTCTTGTATCACAGGCTGCAATCTTCGTAAAAACTTCTCACAAACACAGCTTCTCCTGCTTTTACATAAAGAATCCTACTTAGGACAGTGCATAAATCTGGAGAAGGGATAAGAGTCGTTCACGCAGTCAGTGCCCCCTAAGCACGCTTGTGCAACCACAAAGAGAAAAAAAGGTGGTTCTTTGAACTTCTCCAGCCTACTTGTTACTGCTACTTGAGCCAAAGAAGAAACAGAATGAATTGCAATGAAGAGCCAAGTACTAAGAAAGTCAAATAATTAACTAAACTTTATTACAAGCATATATAAGCACATGTTCTTTATTGCACATAATCACTCACTACAGCAGGAACAGAAACTTGAGACATTTACCCTGAACGTGGCACTCATAATTAGCAGGCTAGCTAAACTTTTATCCCGTCTTATGGACTAGATATTTAACCCAATATGAATCAGCTTCATGGCAAAAGTCTTTATCCACAGAATACTCACTGAGAAGAGGTACAGACCATTACCTCATCTTGGTTTAAGTCGTAGGTTCAAATCCATTCAGATAGGAATAAGAAACTGAACTAGAGCGTATCTAATCACTAAGACAGCGATGAAAAGCAGCCCCCCTTCTCCAACATTGCATCTTGAACTGAGAAACACATTCAGGGCAACTCAAATCTCCGTTCAGAGAAAGTTTACTATTTGTCAAAATTTTTTCTCCTGGCCTAAATTACAAATAAAAAAACACAAGAACAACACCACCCAAAACCCACCTATACTACAAAACTGACAATCACAAAGGAGTCTTCATTACCTTTGCTTTTTTTTAAACCGGTCCTGGCACCTTAACAAGTTGCATCCTAGACAGCTACATCTAAGATGCAACTAAGCAGAGACTGCCTGTCAGTAACTCCACTAAAATATGTGCAAATAGGATTGACTCCAGGCATACTAAGTAGGTTCACTTCTTTTCTTGGAATTCCTCACATACTTAAAGACAGTGATGTAGAAGAATTTTGCTAAAACACAGCCTAGAGCAGCCGCAAAATGCGCTGACCGAACTAGACTGGAGGACATTTTCAATTTGCTGGAAGATACTAACATTACACTGAAATATTGTTGCTCTTTGATTACTGAACAATAAAGAGCAAAAGAAGAGAGCTAAACATGGTAAGGTCTGAAGGATCCTACAGAATTTCTGATTTAATACTTGGGAATTCAATAATAAGAGTTAAAGGAAGCTGGTCTGTATTTATATTTGTTTTGCTGATTACCAGAATACCTCTGACTGTTTGCCACATGCAAACACATTTGGTGATGCCTCGTTCATAATTCTTTACTCTTTGAATTGGATTCTTCCAAAAATGGCTCAACAAGCAATAGCTAGCGATAACAATTGCAAAATAGGCTGCTTTGAAATGAGAACAGCTAGGCAAAAAAGTTCTTCAAACACAGGCTAAGCCTATCTTAGAAACATTAATCTAGGGTCAGTGTGGGATATGTGCTTTTTGGTAACATAATTAAAGAAAAACACATCCATGGCATCCCCAGATAGCATCTCTGAGTGTTTTCATCACCAATTCTGCGAGAATTTTTTTTTTATTCTGAGGATTTACTCATGGAGTTACTGTGACATAACAAATCTGTCCATCGTAGGCCGCACCTAAATCCTTCTATTTCTAATTGCAGTATTCTTTGGAGAAAATACTTCTACATCTCACAGCCTCGGCTTTGGGAAGTAGCTGTGTACTTTTTTTAATAGCTGCTGTATGTCAGAGGTGAAGGACACAGTTCATTTTTTGATCTTGAAGACATATACAGTGAAGCATTTCTGGATGAGAAGCACAACAAAACAGTTATTTCAGTGCTACCAGGTAGTGAGGTTAATTCTGTCATTAGCTCAAAAATACCACATTTGCACGAGGAGAACATTTAACATCCTGAGACGAACTTAATGCCTATTAAATAATGGCAGGTTGCTTTCTTGCAAGGTTTACTCCTTCCAAATGAATCACATTTTTGGCACCTTTGTTTCCAGCAGATGTGCCAATTAAGAGGATTGTACTGTATAAAATAGTATAACCTTTCTATGCCAACTTTCAGTCTTTATGGATAGAAGTTCATATGTAGAAGGCAAGCGTAGCAGCCAAAGCATTTTACGCCCCAACAGAAATCAAAGTTTTTTTGGATATCTTCACCAGCTGAATTTAACTACGTTCTCTTGAGCTGGATACATTTTGAGCAGAACTACTTTATAGGCCAGACACGTACCCGAGTATAAATAAGAAAAGGTCTCTGAACCTCAACAGACAGGTCAATCTCTTGTTTCCTAGCACGACTTTGCTCACACTTCCAGTAAGCGTGAAAGTGAACTTAAGTGAAAAGTAAATGTTGTTAGGAAACACAGATTACTCCAGCTATCCAATTCATGTAAGAGTCCTGCGCTGCAGTGCCTGTGTAGAAGGTCATAATGGATTTATTAAGTTAAGTAGTGTACCTGCCTTCTAGATATTTATTTTTCAAAAGATTCAGGGCACTTTTGACCTTAATTTAGCTTCTTGCTAATTACTGTTGGGGAAAAAAAAAAAGAGTGTTCTTTCCCTAATGAGATAAATCTTATTCTTTTATCACCCCATGATAAAGCCCTGTATTTATACAGGGACTTAAGCATTACAGCGTCCTTTTTATCCCCTTTACTAGGGAGAGCAAAGCACCTCAAACTGAGATGCATGAAGGCCAGCCCCTTTTGGCTAGGGAGCAGCCTAAGTCAGCCAACAAGAAAATACAGAGAAAGCAGCAGAGTGCAAGTGCTATATGCACATCAGGGCCAACACAGGCCAAAGGGAGACATCTTAAGGCACCTCTTCCTGCAGTGACGTAAATAAACTCAAAAGCAAGAGAAAGGTCCATATTTTAAAAGGAAACAGAAAGATGTGCCAGCAGCACCATCTTTATTCAAAAGCCCAAAGATTTGGAGCTCTAGAGACCACATTTACGGGACTTGGCAGACCACAAAAAAGAGAGAAGGGGAAGATTATCATCACTGCTGTGCCCTGAACACATCTCCTAGATTAGGCCATTCATAGGAAAATGGAACTTCCCCAGTAACATGCTGGCACCAAGGGAAGTCTAAACGAGAGAGGAATGATGGTCAAGTGAAGATTTAGGTCTTTGGTTCCAGGTACCAGTTGTAAATCTAGCTCAAATTGTCCCAGTAACATCTTCCTAGGGAAGGCAGCTGTGAGAAGATGCCCTTAAGACTGGGGAGCTGAGAGTTTAGACAAAAAAGGCAGAATGCCAGTATTATGTCAACCTGGCCCCAGTATTAGGAACTTCAGTCTTAAGGAGATGGATGTGAAAGAAAGACAGGCAAAAGGCAAATAAAGCACTGTGAGAGCAGATGTTCATCTGCTGCCATGTGTTGGGTACATGCAGCTTAACCTTCCTGGAGAGAGATCTGCGAAGAGGCGTCTGAATCGGTGCACTAGGGCAACAAACTACCCCTGAGTAAGAACGAAAAATACTGCAATTACATTTCTGAAAGGAAATCAGTCCACTTCTCTTTTTTGAATCACGTGCTTGCAGTTTAAGACTACATGCAAAATTCACACTAATCGTTCAGTTTCTGCTTGCAAAAAGAACAAGACCGTCAGGCAGCAAATAGCAGGCCGTTCTCAAGAGTTACTCCAGGAGAAAACTCATCCCATCACTACACAAGTCAGAACCCTAAACTCTTGTTTAAGTAGATAACACTCTATAGACACACCACTGCATAAAGAAACACGTAACTTGAAGCATCTCAAATTCCCCTTCACATCTACAGTATCATTCTGCTTTCCTGATCAGGGCTTTGGTTGAAACCAAAAACCTTTGGCATTTGTCTCCCCTCCTCCCCCTCCCAGTTAACCCATTTAACTTTTTTCCTCCAGAGTTGGCAAATTTTCTGAAAAACTAATGAAAAACGCAAGCAGGTCCAGTAACATTTCAATTATATGTATAAGGGCATCTTTATTTTCCTCCTGCTTTTTATATTGATGCAACCACAGATGAACAAACGATTCCATGTGAAGCTCATAGCTGTACTGATTCATTTAAGTCTTTTCTAAGAATTATCACATTTAAAAATAAACTAATCCCTATCTAGCCAGAAAGATTAGGTAAATTTGCTACGTTGATATGCAAAAGAAAAACTTCAAAACTACAGATGACTTGCCAAATCCACTTTGCAGCTTTATTTTAGGCTACATTATTGCAGTGCGTCCCAGGTCAGTTGCAAAACTGAATTAGTCTACTATATATTCTCCAGTGCTCAATGTTTGTTCAAGGTTTTTACGCTGGAAGCTTCTGAATTTGTCCAAGTTCAAATCAATATGGGTTCACAAGCAAAAGTAGTCACTGAAAAAAATCAAGGATTAATGATGTTTCAAAGTAACCCGGTGAACGCCCTTTTTTTTTTTCTTTTTTCTTTTTTTTTGGCATTTCCTCCAAAGTCTCCAAGTTTTCTAATCTTCTAGACATCAGAAATAAGAGAAATCAACTGTTAAGGAAGGCTACCAGGCCTTTTACATGAAAATACATCCCAGCACTTGGAGCATAAGCAGATAGCTGATATAAAGAGCACCATCTACTGACAGGCTGCATTTTGACAGACCTAAACAATTTTGCAAGGCGCTGCATGAGGCTTCCAGACAAATAACCTAGCTTTTAAGGAATGCACCTTTCTTCCCAGTGAGGTATAATACTCGCCATGTTATCTCTCTTACTTGCCCTGTTTCTTTGATGCCATTTAACCCATCCTCGCACTCGTGGCTCTCGAGGCATCCCACTCCCTCCAAGATGCAGCAGCGTGGTTCTAGCAGTCAGTCCCCCCCATCTTTCCATTTCTTTCCCATTTCACACTTTCTATGAAGCTTTCCACATTTATATACACTTTCCTCTTACACAGGTAACAATAGCAACTATATCACCCTTTTACAATTATAAATTAACATTTTATTAGCAGTGGCTCATGAAGGCATGTTTCCAAAACCTATTGAGTCAACAAGAATTTTCTATTGAAGTCAATTGCTTTTGAACAGTCCCTAGGTGAGATGCATCTGCCTCAAGACTGCTGAAAGCTTCAACGGATACTTAACGACATGAAACACCTTTCTGTGTTCTCATAGAGGAGATTATATGGAGATGTGAGTTTCCTCCTCACTTTTCTCCAACTTCTGTAGTATTTCTTTGAACATAGTACTACAACATTACATTATTTTACTACGCAAAACTATCACGCATGAAAAACATTTTATTATTTCACTATACAAAATTATTACACATGAGAAATATGAGAAAAGGCTGGTCCCTGAGACACAAGAAGGAAACATTATCAATATCTGCAAATAGTTCTGATGCTATTCTCTTAGTTAATATGATCAGAAATATCCTTCAGGAATGCTAATATATCACCCTGATCACTTCTAAACTCAGGCACACTATACAGTGTAGTAGTACAATGTATCAAACTATAAGCCACATACTTTGAAAGTACTGCCTAGCCCTACTGCAATTAGTTACTATGTAACATTTGTGTTACAGCAGGATGGGAGCGAGATTTTTTTATATATCTGAATGAAGATTAAAACCTTAAAGAATAACTTTTTAACAAAACAGTTATAATTTACTGGTACTAAAGGCCTTCAACTAGCTAATATAAGAAGCACTTGTGATAATTCATTAATTTTAGAAGTGAAAATGGAGAGGAAATATTCAAAGAGTTTTTGCTTTGTGTTGTTTCACTGATTAAACATCAATAACGCATCTAAAGCTGATCAGTTACATTTTTATATTTCATCCAGATTCCACAGGTCAGTGAAACAATTTACCGGTTTTATATAATAATTTTCCTCAATCAATGTAGAACTGGATTAAAAGACAGACAACTGATACGACTTTTACTAAGGGAAAGGTTACAGTCAATCTTGTTTATACACTGGGAAAATTAATATCCATTAATAAAATAAAATTATGAGAAGAATTTTCTAATAGCTAGGAAATTTTCAAGTTCCACCATGTTTTATTGCCCTATTTGTTTGAGTCAGCGCAGAGTTTGCCTCAGCAAAAATGTTGTTTCTTCCTCAGTTCTCAGATACATAAATACAATGGGATATTCAGATTCATTCTAGAAATTATTCTTCCATTAGGCCATGTTTCATCTTCTGCAGTCCAGTTCCCTTTTGCTGCCCATGCTCTACCTCCTTGCCCAACCTGTCATCCACCCTGCAATCTGTTTCCATCAGCTTTGTCTTTTGATCACTTGAGCTCAATCATATTCAAAAATACTATTTCAAAAATGAAAGCCTTGACATACTAAATTATTTCACCAGAGATAAATGGGAGATGAAACAACACGTAAGGAAAGCTAAGCTGATAGTCATTTGACCAAAACAATTTTTTGAAAATAATCGTTCAGCCACTAGTCACTATGCATAATAAACTAGAGTTGCAAGCCATAAAGTAGCCTTCTCTACAGGAACAGTAGTGGCAGTTCAAAACACATGAACCATAACAACCAGTTGAGTTTAAACGTATCCTTCGACGGTCAATAATAAAGGTTTCAGGAAAGCTTTGCACTTGAAATAACACTCTCTATTTTCCTTATCGAGTCTACAAACTTCACAAACCAATACGTAATGCTAGAATGTTGACATTAAAGCTATTTTTCTTCAGGACAAACCTGTGTAAAAAGCAAAAAGTCTGAGTCACCACAACAAAAATAAGTTTGAGGCAGTGTTTTATGTGAGGTAGAATACACAGCTGTGATGGTCTTTCTCTTCAAAAAAAAGTTTTTAAATTAATTAAGGACATTGATTAGTTAAAACACATCTTCCAACCTATGCATAAACTGTATTTAGATAAAAGACTACATACCAGCATAGGTACGTTCAAGTTCAGTTATATCTACCTTTTCATAATGAAAACATTCACGAAATCCTTGGCAATCTGAAGCGTACTGCTAAGATTGAAAGCAGTCAACCTTGAATGAAAGATGAATTAATAGCAGTTCTAAAACCACTAGATACACACTCTATTGTCATGCTTTTGTTTAAAACAAGAAAAAAAAACAAAGAAATAGAAGGTGTCTAGGTCAGCTAAGTCATCAGTAGTTGATGGATGCACTTACAGCCGTCAGAGGAAAAAGGAAAAGAGGCAGAATATAATACCCACTTATGAGATGCTGTATGTTAAGGATGGAAAAAAAAAGGCCTCAAGATGTGCAGTAACTCCACTTGCTCAGAGCTGAAGGCTTTCTATTCTTATATATGCATGTCAAGGGTACATTTAACCCTAGAAGGGCAGCTTAATGTATTATCACAGTATTCATTCCTAGACACTGATAAAGTTAGAAGTATTCATTTTACCAAATACATCTTCTGAGAACAGCCCCTACCAGTAATAACTGTGAACTGTGGGTGAGGAATTAGAGGATAACGGGAGCTAGTAGAATTGTCACTTCAGGAGGTGTTTATGACTGCTAGCAGATGCATGGCTGATCTCCGCATAAGCAGGAAATGTGAAGGTTATGTTGTGAGGGCGCTCAAAAGAGTAGCCTTGCTCCTCATCCCCAACACCCTAGGCTGCATGCACACTGCTACAGCTTCCAGTATTGCAGCTCTTGAGGAGGCAAGGAGCAGGATCGCTTCTGTTAGCCCCCGTAGGGCGCAAGACGGGCATGGCTCCCGCAAGACAGGAGCTTTCTCTGCCACATACCCACAGTCAGACTGGTGGGAAGCCCTCAGCAGAAGCTACTGGTGATTAAACCAGAATCAGGTGTAGGCAGCTCTGATAATGCTGCATCACAGGGCCAGGATGAGCATCTGCCATTTTGGGCAACGTTTTGCAAAGCTGAGTGAATACTGCACCACTCTTCAGAAGTGGGCTAAGGACCCTAGTGAATTCTTTGTACAGATGCCTAGAGAAGAAAGGTAACACTTTGGTCATTACAGTTAAGGACCAACTGTCCAAAATACCAGTGATAGCTTTATTATTATCTTTGATAACAGGACTCTGTCATGCAGATGCATCTTGTCTTGTTTTATAATCGTTGAAGGAAGAGTTGCTGACTATGCAAAGGACCCATTCATAATACTGGTGCAAATCAGTATGGAAATGTTTTAACAGTCCTGTAGCCCCACGGACCCTGCCTGTTACCTTCTGAACTCTCTTGTCCCATCTTCTGTTCTTCCCTTTAAAATATCAAGCTTTTTTTGCTTTTCCTCTCTAAGCATAAACACATGGTCTTTCTCAAAGAAATCCCCGCCCTGAATGCATGTGTTTCTTCAGCTATCACTCATTCCTTCAACCCACCTCGCCCAGAGTGCCACTACTGCAGTATTCCGCTACGCCAACCCATAGCAGGATGGATGAGCAGAAAAGGTACAAGCACTAGGAGAAAACAGGATCTGTTCGGCAGGTGAGGTGAAGATTACATTGGTGGGCCATGTGTCAGCGTGTAGGTTCTTACCGTGCTGGCAGACCAAAGACGACAGCTGGTAAATTTAAGAGAATGGAGGTCATCATCAATTTGCATGGATATATAACTGTCAGAGACAGTTCAAAAACTAAAATAAGTAAATGTTCAGAAAACAAAAGGTAATCTCTTCTCACTTCCTAAACTATGAGATTTGTTGAAGGAATTGGATCCAGGTTCCCCAATCTCTTAAAGAGAAATGACTTGCAATGTTTGATTCTGCATGTGATCATTCACAGCATTTGTCTTTTCCAAGTGCTGAATGCCTCAACTGCACACTAAAATACCAGCTCCCAAAATTCAAAAACACAAGACTGTTGCACTGCTTCCTCCCTCTCTCTGCTCTCCTACTGCAAACTTATGACACTGCTTTAAATTTAAGAGTCTGACATACTTTGATGTCATTCTTCATTTTTAAATTAACCTTGAAAATGCTCAGATGACAACTCTCCTGTCAACTCTCCTAGACGCACTGACTCAAGAGAGCTGAAGTAGGAAGGAGGCAGGTTAAGACCACCCCCAGGCTGAATCATCATGTCCAGGTTTATCCAGTGCCACTTAATGGCTCTAGGGCACAAGAATCCCACACTAATACTTACAAATCATTTGGTCAAAAAATTGAAGTGGGAAAGGGGAGAACTATCTCTCATTAAACAGGACATTCTTTCTGCATTCTGGTTGCCCCAATGATAATACACAACCTCACAGAAACTGTCTGCTTTAACGCTTGAAAGTTCTTCTCCTGCTCCTGATGTGGCACATCAGCTACACAGTATCTGAGGCTGACTGCAAAGCAGAGATGAAACAGGAACGGTTCTGACTTAAGTCCACATTCAGACATAGCCAAAAGGACTAGTATTTGCAAAATATGAAACTAAAGCATACTACAAAAGGCTTCTTCATTTTACAGTTGGTATTTTGCAGCAACTAAAGGCCAAAAGTGAGATAAGATACTCCTCAGAGCTAGGCACAATGCGCACTCTAGTAAGGACAGTCCCTGTACACCAAATACTTCCAATCTAAATTAAAAGGCAAAACACACACGAAGCACTGAAGTTCTCCAAAATCCTCCCCAAAGAAAAGTCCTTAAGAAAATGGAAAATCCCATGTACGCTATCCATCAATAATTAATATCGATTTAAAGAAGAACATACATACTAATAAGTGTTTTCAAACTCCACTGTGCTTTTCAGAAACTGTGGCGAAACATTATCGTATACCAACGCCTGCTTCAATTGGACTTGCAGCAGACAAAGCACCAGCGGAGGCCACCACCATTATCCACCATGGAAGGCACAGCCCACCTGGCCAGTTTGTCCAGAGGAGAAAGCGAACACGAAGCAAATACACTGTAACATTTCTTAGTTTCATGGGCAACCTGGCCAAGTCAGTGCTTTTCAGTTTTCAGGCACACACTGCAGCATTTTTGGATAATCAATTTTACACAGAAACACATGGAAAAGATAAAATTTTGATAGCAAATTTATTTTATTCCCAGTCTCAGTTTTTTACTGAAATAATAGTTTTAACTAGTCCTAATTATCATCCTTTTTCTACAGTTGGAAAAAGTAAGCCACAGATCAAGAACTTACCTTTACTTCCAGTGAAGAGCAACAGGTTTCTAAGATCCAACACCAATTAAAAGGGAAGAAAAAAACAACAAGAACACATTCCAATTATTTCAAGAATAGACCTTTTTCAGATAAGCAATATTTACTTCCTAGAAGGACATACTGAGCATATACTTACATACGGACCTACTCTATCCCAAGTGTTCAAAACATGGTTTTTGAGGTTAAGTGTGGTTTCAGAAATACTCTTTTAAAGCAAAATTTCACCTGCATTAGACATTAATAATCATTTCAACACCAAATAAAAACACTGGATAGGTAGTGAGGTATATGACAAAATTCAATTTGAGATTAGGATACTTAAATTCAGCTGTAAATACAGTCCATAAAGCCCAGACGGATTCAGCTGGCTGTTGCTCACTTCAAGTTGAGTCTAATCCCTCCCTACACTCCACTGAGCCCGTTGACTAGATCTCTCGCAAACACAACAGTTTAGATACTAGTGTCTAGTTTACACATAGACCCTTAAATTAAGTTGGCCTGATCAACAAGCTGAATCCCACCCCTTGTAACTGATGATGGGAGAGAGGCTCTATTCTGCCCCAAGTCATCTTTTTCCAGAATCTCTTAATGAAATCACTTGCTTCCTTAGTGCACCTCTGCACTGAGGGAAAGCTTGACAACTCGATAGCGTAAGAAATGCCCTTTAGATATTTATCAAGGCTATTACATTCACACACTCCTTCCGCAATTGTGACACATTTGACTTGTAGTGGTAAGCAATCATGTCACTTTTCAAAACAGAAAAGAAAAGTTCCCACTTGTGGAGAAAAAGGGAGACTACAGCAACTGCTAGTCAGGTTTGTCAGAAGCGTTCAGTGAATGCATGTGACAGAGTAATGACGTTACCGTTATAAACCAAATGAGATGCACTATTTGCAGAACCTGCAGTGCCAGAAGCGAAGCATTAAACTGCTTTCCTATTTTACATGCTAAATTGGTTCTATAACACATTTTCTAATTCCTCTAATCAAAATTTTTTTAAAAGGCATTACCTAAACTTTCTCCATCAAGGCAGCTGTGTCTTAAAACATTGATTTATTTTTGAAGCAGAATTTGTGAACCCTTATAAAGTAGCTTCAAAGTGAAAGCAGCATTTCTGAGTGGCTTTCCTGAGCAGCTTCAGAACGAGGCGAGCAGCAGAACTGGCAGTATAAGTACATTATGCATCTGCACACTGCATGGAATTACTTTCTCCTCTAAAAGCTGCTCCAACTTTTTAATCTGTATTTCTTTTTTCCCTGAAGAGAGGAAGCTCTTTCAAAAAAATGTGTCTATGTCTACATGAGTCTACAGTATTACATAAATAAATATACATCCCACTTACTCCGAGAGTACTATCACTGCTTTTTACTGCTTATGTTTGCTAATACATATTGCAATCGCTGCTCCTCTTCACACTAGCACAACAGGAAAGACGACAAATTTCACTTTGATGGCTTTCACAGGACAATAGGAGCCACTACAGTCTGCATTTCCCTCCATATGTTCCCTCAGCTGTCTCTTCATAACCATATGTTGTTCCCATCGTATACAAGGGCTGCATTCATGCCTCGTGGCAGGAACCACTGCTTGGTTTTGTGCTTGTGCAGCATCGAGCGCAACGCAGCGGCCAGGGCCACCAACCACACTATCGCTCACGAGCCAACACCTTGCCTTCCTTCACATGCACGCACTGTGCGCATGCAGGCACTGAAAGTGGGTTGTTCTTGTTTTTTTTTTTTGTTTTTTTGGTAAAAATCCAATTGTAAAAGGCCTGGCAAACAGGGCCCTTCTCTTCCCAGTATCACTTGATGGATTGAAGTTCACACAAGAGGAAGTTATATTTATGCAGTGACAGGACCAGCTTCTACAGATTAATTTTATAAAGGATCCCTTTAAATAGTTTGCAAGGCCAATAACAGTCTTGCACTCTGTGGATAAACTTTCTCTGCCCTGCTTAGAACCATCCAAAGACCTAAGTACTAGCCTGAACTAGTTATTTTGACCTACTGTGGGGAAAATTAAGAAAAAGAGAAGCAATAAGGAGAATAATCCCATCTTGAGATGGGGGAGGAGGGAAGAGAGACAGAAATGAATAATGGCTCTTTACTTCCCTTTTTTCCCCCTTCACCATCCCTGGACAGGGCACATAACAAGCTACCTGAGACAAGATCTCTCACTTAATACGTGGCTCCTATCGGGGCAGCTGATATTTCAGAATCCCCAGGTACGCAGCCAGGGCACGGATGAATAGGAGACACCAGATCTTTTATGCTGAATGTACAAACCTCACTACAAAAACGTGGGCCATCGCATTACACTATTTATTAAAAGCGTAGAAGATATAACAAGGGGGGAAAAGATGCTGCAGTGAGAATACACTTAAGGCTTTGTCAGGTGTTTCTCCTCCTACAGTAAGCTGACTTGTAAGACCTGAACAGACAGAAAAGACATCTCTTGTTCTCCTGGCTAGTTCCAACTTAAATTCTGGAACAGGCAGCTGTATTCTGCACTACAGGTAGGGTTACTCTAGCACTCCACTCCCACCAATAAATCCCCAGAGTGATTTTAAACAAAAGAAAAACAAAACAAACCAAAAAAATCAAATCTCTGCCACTTCAAACATGCAGGTGCAAACACGCACCCCGGATTTCTAATTCACTGCTCGGGACAGAAGAAGTAGAGTTCACTGCACGCTTTTGCAACTTTAGACATCAAACCGAGGGGTCACAATCGTGAGTGATAAGCAGGCCACAGCTAAAAACTAATGGCAAAACCTGGAAGAATGTGTTTCATTAGAGGAAAAGCTAAGAGCCTGGAATGCCTTTTCTTATAAGAGCAGTGAAAACAAAAATATTACTTAGTTTTGAAAAGGAACAGAATTACAAGATGTGGTGGTCTACAGAAACGAGGGACTGAACACAGGAGCAAGAAGCTCCCCCACGATCATCTAAATTTCACTCCTTGCTAACCTCATCATTTAACATTAATAAATTTGTCTTAGAAATAAGCAGCCATCTGGGATTTATACAGTAACTGTATCAATCTGAAGTTGTAATCCATTATTGAACTGCAAGCTTAAACCTTTTGTTGAAAGAAAAAAAAAGTTCTCAAACTGGAGAAGGTGAAAGCTTGTGAATGAGATGACATTGGCTTTCTCTGTGTAGAAGTTTGCTCCCCTACTAGGATTTTATTACTTATTTGTGCACAGATCAGAAGATTAATCTTTTCTAAAACATCGCCCTTGCTAGTTGTATAAATTCAATGTCACGACTTGTATTTGTTAAAGTGCGTGTGTGTTTACATACGCACGTGTGCATGCCTGCAAGCTGATTACTACCAGGCAACTCAGACTGAATACAACACAGAGAGGAAAACATATGGACATATCAAGCATTTCAGCCCTCCAGTTTAGACACTTGAAAGCAAGATAACATGCACACTCCTTACTATGCAGCATAAGAAAGAAAAAGCACTACTGAAAACCAAGATAGAAGCAAAACCACTGTTGCGCATTACTAATAACTACCGAATGAGACATTAGGAAGGCACACTGCCCTGAAGTGTATGTCAGCTGTTAATATTAACACTCAAACTGAAATATTTTTAAAGTCTCTTCAGAGACACACACTAAGACTCTGCAGCTATCTTTGCTCATCCTGTAAAAGCACCAGTGCAGTAATCAGTGTTACTTCACTATTACAACCCAAGAAGAAACTAACCATCTCTTTCATACACACACGTGCTCTGTCTGCTTCCTATCTGCAAGCAGTTTTCTATGTAGCACCTTTGGACCATTGGCAATCCATTTGCCACTTTTCCAGGGCCTACAAAAGTAACTAAGAAAAGCAGAAAAGCAGACTTTCTGTCACTAAAATACTCATTTTACCAGGGTCTGTACCTCTGCTGCGATACACTTAAGAGGTCTGCAGTTCGAACACCCTCCCTGCACAATCTTAAAGCAAAACCTAGAGAAGTGGAGCAGAGCAGTGTGGGCTCTGCTGAACCTTCACTTTGCCAGGTAAAACGTTTGTTAACCTCATCCAGTCGGATCTGGGTTCTTGTTCAAGTTTTCTGCGGACATCAGAAAGTGTAAAAAGGGGATAGTTGGGAAACAAACCAAACTGGCAAAACTGCATTACCCCAGCCTAACCCATCGGTCGCTAGTATTTTTCAACCAATTGAAAATAAAAACAAAACATCAGCCAGAGCATATCAAGCAGCTAGCACAGTGAATGTGTACGTTGCGTATCGCCGGGACCACTGCTTGGCAGATACAGTCCTTCTCATTCCACCCATTTTATAAGCTTGATTAATAAGAACAACGCTGTGAAACAAAAGCTAATGATGAAAAAAAAAATAAAACAACCAAACAAAAAAATCCAGAGAATCCTTTTAAAAAAAGTTTCTCTGTTTTCCCATTAAAGAACATTTTCAGGATACCATTTTTCTTTTTTTAAATAGCTGACAATATTTTTATATTTTTAAAACAATTTTATAATATCCTTATTATCCAAAAGCCTCACTCCTTGGACATTTCTTCAGACACTCTTAACACGTATGCCAACTACTCCCAAGGGAGAGCAAAACTCTTCTTGAAGCCAAAGGAGAAGCTTCCACCCCTATCAGTATTGAACTGGACCCAGTAAACCAATATAAATTCTCATCCTCTTGTTATTAAGTTCAGTCACATCTTCAGCGTTGTTTGATGTCACTTTGAAAAAAATAATTTTTTTCCTAAGAAAGCAAAAAACGCAACCCAAACAACTAACGAGCTACACTACGCCAGTAGACTATACTTTTTCTTCTCTATAAAGCACTCCAACAGAGGGCAAAGAAAAAGTACCTCACTTAAATTAACAGTCCTTTAAAATGTTCATGAAAACTGTGAAAAGAAATTGATAAATGAAGTGAGGTCTGACTCAGATATAAAACTGCAATTACTAATGCAAGAAAAGAGTCCAGCTGTACCGCTTGCCATTAAAAAGCTTGTAGTATTCGCTATGCTGCTACCACACAATGTGAGCAACGTCTTCAGACGCACCTTGTGTAAGAATCAAAACTCCCTGAAAAAAAAAAACCCTTCTTTTAATAAGTGACAGACCAGAACCAGGTCTCATGCACACACTGAACAGGGCTTGATGAGCGCAATATTTGGAAAGCCTTGATAAAGTTACTATTTCTGCAAGAGAGATTTTCTGGAACTTGTTAGGAAAGCCTTCTACTCAAGCCAAAACTCAAGAGAGGTATGGGACGTCAGAAGTACAGAAAAACTTTCTGTATCATAAGTAATTATTTCTGGATAAATATAATGAGTCAGGAAGTTTGGGGTTACAGAGTTCAGTAACCCTAGTCTTGTTAAAAAAAAATCAAAACAAAATTGGTTAGACATAAGAGCCGGAAGTAACATCTTAAAGAAATGAGAATTCCCATAAACACACATACACAACAGAGGTTAGGTGCAGAAGGTGCTAATTGAAGAAAAGAAACATCTAAATCATCCTCTATTTTTCTCAATAAAGAGAGCTCTACGTACTATCCACTCAACAGCCTACAATTTTTTCATATACTGTGAATACTGAAAATCAATTACCAACCAAGAAAGTGTGCACATGTGTGTATATGTACATACATACACGTTTTTACATATGTAGAAATAATAGCAAAAAAACTTTATTTTTACACTTACATAATTTCCATAATTTGTTAGCCTCTGTACTTTTATCAGTCTCATTGGATTGTACACATCAGTTCAGATACGAATAATCATATTTTTTTCTGGACTTGCTCATATTTGTTACATATCATAAGCTTCTTTTTAGAAGAGGCTGGGGGAGATTGAGGTCATTATTCCATTTTCCTTTAAAATTCCATCTGTATCAGTTCCTAAAAATTAAACACCATACTCAGCAGGAACTTCTAAATGAGTATTCCTTCTCCCAGGCTGCACTTTCTGTTATTGCATCCGAAATTTAGGAGCAAACACTTGTATTCCCCTATTTTCAATAGAGTATAAAAGGAAAGTTTAAATCTGCAGTGCATGAGTGATTATTATTACTGTTCTGCAAGTCCACAACAGAGGACACAAAAAGAAGGACATCCTCCACCAGGGAGGAGATTTTGTTTCTTTCTTTCCACAGCAAAACCTTAGGGCTGCCTCCAGTCTGAAGTGCTGGAATTGGTCCCAATGAAGACAAATTAGAGGGCTGACGGCACAGAAAATGGTCTATAAGGTATCCTAAATTGCATTTAGCACATCGCGCTGCCGTGTGCCATATAAATCTCACTACTGTGGATATGAGGTTTGTGTTAATATTATTTGAACACATAGAATTGCTAAGAAATCTTTTTTTAAGTAACTGAGTGATGACGAAATATAAAACAAATGGATTTGCCCATAGTGTTTCATTTACAATATTTTCCTCTATTCCCTCTCATCTTTCCACTGGACAGATACGATTGCATGGATCAAGTTTCATAATAACGGCTTACTTCAACTCCTAAAACCACATCAGTTACCAATCCAACTCTATATCCACATTTTGGAGGATAAAGCAACATGATTTTGAAATGTATAATATCACAAGCCAGAAAAGACAGACTACCTCTCACTATAATATATGAATCCAGATGAGAAATGCCACTAAGTTAATACTACACAGAAAAGGGGGGGGGAGGGGGGGAAGAGAGAGATGAGAGAGATTGAGAGAGAGAGAGAGAGGGGTTACCTAATAGGGTAGCAACACATGCACGAAGAGCAGTAATCCACCTCATTAGCTTCCTGCCATTATGCCAAGCTTACTCTATCAAGCAAAACGCCTGTTTTTGATTGTTGTTTTTCGCTAAACCTGAAGCATGTCCAGCTTTTTCTAAATAAGGTCACTGCAATCAGACGTAGGAATCCAATGGCCGATTTCACTACACAGAGACCTACGCTTCCTCTTCTCTCCTCCCTCCCTGCCCATCTCCTGATGCACAGCCTTGGAAATGGTTTTCCATTCGTTAATCCAACAGGTAAGGCTCAGACAGTAGAAACACAGGCTTCACTGCATTAACTCACCCTTATAGCTCAATTTCGACTCTCCGTTAGGATGAAAATTTGGCAAAGATGAGCCTTATCTGCCTGTGCTCCAAGCCAACTAGAAGTGAGTCTGTGCTGAGTTGGAAGCCCCACTGCTTCATTTAACGCAGCTCATGCCCAAGCTAACGACATTTGCTCAAGCTTAACCCATCTCCCTAGCTTTCAGCACAAAGCAGGTTTGCATCTGACAAGGTTGAAACACGGGAAAAGTCAGCTCGCCTTTGTCTGTGAAAGACCAAGTAAACACATTATTAGCTGAGCTTTGTCTCAAAGCCTAGCCAAAATCCGGTCTCTTTGTTACCAAAGGGAAAATTCAAATCACTAAGCACAAATCAGCCCTGTAAGGGGCTCAAGAGAAAACAGCAACTTGCTTGATATTGGCCATAAAACAGACTACAAGTAGCAGTGATTTTGATCAATGCCAGCCTGAACTGGATCCAGTTCAATGACTTAAAGATGGGAAATAAGTTGAAATTGCACTCATTTATAACTAGATATTTTAGATAAAAACCAGAACAGAGAATTCATACCAAGTCCTTATTATTAAGGCTACTGCTCAAAGTATTTAATGCTAATTTATTCTAAAAGTGAAACTCATTACAGCTGTATAAATATATTTTTAAATGTATTGTATGAGTGACTGTAGGAAACGCTCTTAAAATATTTTTATTTGTTCAGTCACTGAAATAATCGTTATAGCATCCATCTTTTTTTTTGTCCTTTAAAAAAAAAGATGCTTGTATTTTTTTTGCTCTAACTCCCAAAGTGTCAGGTTTGGTAAAAACTCAGTTTTCCACTCTGCAGAAATTCCTTCTCAAAATGCATGTTTGCAAGGTCAAAAGGATCAACAGTGCTTTTATAGAACCTGGCCCAAAATATATGTTACATTCTCTTATTTTTCATTTTAGTTAAACATACACATACTATGACAGATTATTGTCCTATGCCCAAAATGGTTGGAGCATACACATTCACCTGCATTTCATAGTTATGTCTACGGCACACGAACAAGAAACAGCAGAACTCATATCAGCTTATTAATGAGAAGACACCCTTTATTCTGTCTTTAAGAATTCACATCTGAAGCATGTCTATTCACTGACATACCAGATACAGAAAAACTGACCCTATTTATTTTGCCTAAAATTAGTTAACATAGTCTATTAAACTCAGTTACTCATATAAAAATGCATATATTCAAATACCCATAGAACCCTTCTGCCCAGGAAAAAGAAAGCAAACAAACAAACAACAACAAAACAAAAGCCCTAAGTTTATTCCTATTCTAGCTATTGAATTACTTGCACATTTTCTGAATTACTTGAGTAACATCTTCATAATGCCAGAAAAAGTGTGATTCCGTTATTTCTATTATCTTCAAAAAAAATTGCAATAACCAAGATATATGGGTGTGCTAAAACTCAACATCAATACCTCCCTTCTGTAACACCCACTCTCCTCAGACTATTACTTTTGTACCTTTACATGCTTTTATCAGAATGATAAATGCTTTTCAAGCAAGAGCAAGGATTTCAAAGTGCTTGGATTCTTTGAGGCTCTCTGAAACAAATAAGGATCCAGCTCAACCTACCTTAGATATTTCTGGCTCCACTTGTCTCTTGGGTGTCTCTTTCGACTCAGGCCCTTTTGGCATACAAGTGTTCTTGACAGAGGGTGACTCGACTCCTTCACCTTCAAGTTGCAGGTTAATACCTTCTGTGGGGACAGGATGATCAATACCATTTGGATTCAGATTGCAATGGATAGCTGGGAAAAAAAAATATGACAACGAGGAAACACTACTTAGGAAAGAACAACTTGACACTAAAAGCATTTATCACAAAGTATTAATAAATGCCACAATAGTAGCCAGACTTAAATCTGATTGTGGCAGAGGAATTGTCTGCAGCTTGACACTGATTCAGGGCGATCTATTTCAGGAAGGGAATGAGAAAGAACACAGCACTCTATAGCACTATTTTACCTAGGCTACTATGTTGAACTGTTCTCTACTAGCATTGCTACAAAGTCCAAGACCCTCAGTTTACAGCTTTTACTAGAGGAGGACAATATATCCCATGTATTTATCATTCAGCCATCCCTTTCTTCTTTTCTAGGTAAGTCAGAGCTTTTCTATTACATTTTCCATTAACTGCAGCATTCTGTGTCCTAAACAACGTGGGTAAGCGAGCTGTGCACAGCAAGTCAAAGTCGGTCTCCACGCACCACAATGACTTACCCAGCTGATTATCTCCCCTTCTGCACTTTGTACCACTGCAAACTACCACGTACACCATCCTAACAAGCAAGAGGGATGTACTCTCTAGAAGTATATAACAAGGTGTGGACTAATGACAGTAGAATAAGGAAAGCAGCCGGGGGAAAAAAAGAAAACAAACCCAAACCACAGCACAGAAATGCACATAGAACTACGGCGGTAGTTTAATTGTTTTCTGTCTGAAATTTCACAGTCCCAGCATTCACGCACAAAGCAGCCTTAACAACCTTTCCGGCATATGGATCCTGAAGCAATTTCCCCTTCATGCAAGCATCCGATTTTTCTGTTCGTATTTCTGAGTAGTTGTGCTACTAATTAACAGTCCAAACTTCTCCTGTATACAAAAGACCTCTGCTCAACTACTGTGGTTCAATGTTTCACAGACTTCAGTAGAAACTCAAAAAATAATGTAAAATCAAAGTTACCCCTTAACACTTGCTTAGCTTAGATGTAAAGCTTGGAAAGCAAGGGGAAGGAACGAGAACTGCCAATTTCTATTAGCCTCCTGATGAGCCCTGAAAGCCTGTCAGAGGAAAGAGGCTCAAGCAGCCTGAGAAGGTAGAGGGCCCTTCAACTATAGCATCTTTTGAAAAAACAAATTCATACTCCAGAAATCCCAAAGTCTTCACTGAAAACTCTGAGCCTGTTAAATAATAGCAATTGCTTGGTACAGGATTAAAGCAAACACTAAAGTTTGCCTTTTCTCCTTGGGACTTTCAAAAACCTCCAAATATTTGTGAAAGATGCATGATCTGACAAGTACTTGCGCAACTTCATCAGCATGTTAGAAACAAAAATGTCTCCTATCTTCAAGTGAAGAGAACATCATGAACGGTAGGTAATTCATTAACAGCAGCAAGTGATGGAAAGCAGTAAAATGCAATGTGTTTTATTACAAACTGCAGCTACTACCTTTCCCCCTTTATAGTAGAAAGGCATATCCATCACTGGCCCACAAAGAAACAGTAAATTAAAGCAAAAATAGAAAGGGAACTAAATTCCAGTATTACTGCAAGTAGCTGAAGGGAAACCCAAAGGCTCAATCAGGATTAGTCTTGAACTGCTTTTACAAGCGTGTAAAAACATCAGAGATCCTTCTCTGAATAGTTAATGCTTTAAAAGACAGCATGAGGTAGGAGAGGAGGAATCTTCAGGCCTTCCCCCAACATACCCAGAGCTGAGCCCTGCAGAGGCCTCCCACTGGGAAGGGAAACACAAGAAGGGAACTGTGCAGAGCTTGTGGAGGTGAAGCAGGGTTTCTACCAGCTACCCTAGAGACATTCATGGAAGGATTTCCAGTTAAAATCACTTTCTCAGCAAGGGATCCTCCATTTGCTTAGGCTTAGCACAGATAGTTGGAGTTTTGCCTTAAAAAAAAAAAAAAAAAAAAATCACTGAAAACCATCTGGCAAGGTCTTTCTGAACCTGGGTTTTCCCTTTAGGTACAAATTGCTCAAAAACAACAACTCTGTTTATTTTAATCAACAGGGAAAAAAGCATAGAAGGAAGAGGGGAATACAGCAGTTCCCATGACTGTTTCATAACTGGTATCTTCCTGTCTCCTTTTAATAGAGGCCAGACATTTGCAATTTCTTCTTGATACCTTGAGAGCTGTTAAAGACTCTAATTTCCCAAAACAACTCTAAAGAGTTCTTTCTTAAGTCTAACTTCAGCTCTTATTGGCAGGCCTCTATTTCCCTGTTCAAACCAATTTTGTAGGCTGGTTGAAGGCAACGCAAAACCAACTCTCATAGTTTTGCCATTGCCCTTCACCAATGAGAAGGAAAAATAAGTGACTAATATCAGTCACTCCTTTCCCCGTACTGGTTTTCCCTGCCATATCATCCGAGTTAATCCAAAATGTAAATACCTAAACCTTAGTAATCTCAGCAGTGGCATTTCCTAACTTTTGAGTTCTTTATTTCTGGATACTCTCCCCACTTACCTCTTATCAGTGCTACAAGACTACAGTCTTGGAAATAAGACAAAGCTACTGCTTGATTATTCCCTTGCAAGACCTCCTTTTGTGTCAGAGAAAATGCAAAATCCTTTTTACTTCTGCAGTGACGCTAACAGGATTCACCTGCTCTGGCTGTGCTGCCTTTATGGGGAGGTATCGAGACCCTCTCAAGCTGTTATAATGAAGGCTCTTTGAGGCTTCTAAGCTCCCAAGGTATGTTTCAATGAGATATTATTTTGGGGTCATATTTACATTAGTACGTCTTAAGACATCAGAAAACTACCTGATACTCTCCTAGCTCGTATCTACCAGAAAAAAACAAGCAATTAGTAAAGACTGCTATGTTGATCTGCCAGACCACAGAAAGGACAGATATGATCTGCCACAAAAGACTTTTCTGCAGCCTAATGCAGATGGAAACTGTTAGCAACCAGACTTAAGTCAGCAGTTCCCCTCCTTCACAAAAAAATGGGACCTATCTCAGCTATTCTGTAGAAGGTTTCTCTCCAGCACACCATGCTCCAGAAAATCAGCAGGGGCTGGAAATTAGCAGTGAAAGACACTTGGTAAGGAATGGGGGAAAAAAAAAAAAAACAAGAAGAAAAAACCCTCCAACTGTCCTCTGCAAGAATCTTGCCCAGCTGAATGGAACGACTCCTGTAAGCGCCCTTTAACCACTAATAAACCTCAGCCTAACCCAAATCCAGGCAGCTTTTGGCTGCCAGCCTTTCCCTGCTCCCTAGAGAGAAATCACAAAGCACAACTGGACTTAGCACTGCCTTGGAGAACCCTGTGCCAGCAGGCAGCTTCCTGTGCACTGCAACTCCTCCCATCCCAGGGGCACCACAACAATACAGATCAGGGAGGAGGGCAGGAGGAAAAGGAGAAGAAAAGCCTTCTGGGTTACAGAAGATTTACCATGCATTACAGGAAGCAAATCACCCAGTATTTCTGATAACATGTTAGTATAAGCAGCACCTGGATGGGTTAAAAAATAAACAAACCACATGGCAAGATGCTGCTCGACTCTTAGCCCATCATCCTGTCAAGGGTAACAAATATTAGTGCTGTTTCAGCAATGCTTTATATTGGACTCTTTCAGAATACAGGAGGAAAAAAAATTGAGAGGCTGCTAGCAATTATGCACATTTCCATTACCTGCTGAAGAGTTGACTGCTTCTAAAGGAACGCAGGCAGCCTCAGAAAGCACCTTTCCAAAGTTGCCAATATTAGGACGGGGGACAAAAAACCTTTATAAGTACTGGGGGGAAGGAGAAGGAAAGAGTTGTGCTTCTTCACCCCTGTCACAGCCTTGGCTTAGGAGTAATGACAAAACCAGGACTGAACATATTCCTTCACGAAGGCAGCTCTAGAGCATGATCCTCAGCATGGGAAGAAGGAGGAAAATGCAGAGGTGAGAATAAGCGTTATCTGTCACTCCTCAAAGCTAATAGCTCTTTGTTAGGAGTCATCACGTGGTGGCCAGTTCTTTTGTTTTTCTCCAGTGCTGCCTCCATCTCTCAGGTACACAGAGACTAAGCAAGAAAGAGCGTTTGCTTGCATAGATTTGTTATTTCCTGTTGCCACACAGCAAATGCAGCATTTCCATCTCTATGGCCCCTTTTAAATGTCAATTCCAACCAAAATTGCTCCCTTTCAATATTTGTTAAAAGCAGGGAAAAAAGTCAAGGTTTAGTCCAGAATCTAACCTCTTCTTAGATCAGCACCTTTTATGCAATTTATGCAATTTCAGCTAGATAAGACCAACTCTAAACTTTGGGATCAACTATACAAAATATAAAGGGCTGACAACTTCCAGGGTTAAAATTCTATAGAACCGAACTGAAGAAGCTCTTACAGAAGAACCTGTATCTCACTATCACTCTCTCACGGCTGCCACATCTTGCCAACTTTATCACAGGCCAACTTTTCCTTTTGAACCTTCTCCTGCAAAATGTAAGTCCTGTTGAGCTCTCTGATCCCCTCAGCTGACTCTTCTTAATTGTAAAGCTCATATTTTTATGGACTTCATGGCACCCTCCTAGAAAAGATTCTCATTTACTACAGACACAGGAATTTCTTGCTAAATCACTTGTCTAAGTTCTTACCTCTCTTTGCTCTGACCTTGGCTTATGTCAGTACACCCTCTGCATTCAGATCATTTTCTTATACCGCTGCTTTGGCAATACTCCTACTTTTTCTGCACCTTTTCATTCTACCATATCAAACCTACCTTCTAATTCCCAGACTTTAAAAGTCTGTCAAGACACCAACTCTAGCTCCGAGTCATTTGACTGTATCCACCTAAAACCATTAGATATCAATAGTATCATTAGATTTTGAAACAAAACCCCTGCTAATATTCTTCCATGCAGTCTCATTACTCCATATGTCCATCTATCATCCATATGTCTCAGTACAACTCTTTATCCAGTTTCAGATCACTCTGAAATTCTCTTTTCCCCAATGTCCACAGGCTAGACAGTCTGCTCAAAACCCCACCTAAGAGCTGCTAATGTCTCTCTCTTCTTGCTTCCCAGCAATTGCTTATGAACTTGGATTGAAAACTTTCTGTGGTGGGAACTTTTTTTTTTTTTTTTTTTTTGGGGGGGGGGGGACGTTCTGTACAGCTCTGTCTGCACAGCACTGCCTACATGAGGAATTTTGCTGGCAGACACAATAACATAGATCCACAGACTACATTTAGAAAACAAGCCTTAAATGCACTTGTACTCCTAGCTCGGGGTACAGCTTATCTAAGCTCTGAACCTACCTAAAGAGACCTGCTTTTCCAGAACTTTCAAGAAAAGACTGCTGAGATCTGTCAAGTTATAGGAGTCCGGAATTCTGTGAGAAAGCAGTAGATGGAGCATCCAGAATGAAAAGATGACCACGTTTGCCCTAAGAAGCTAAGGAAGAAACATAATTAATGCAATACACTGTTTTTTTTTTTTTTTTAAATAGGTCAGACTACAAACCCAAGTCTTTTCTCAGTAGCTAGAACAAAAGAATTTGTTGCCCTCCAGAAGCTGCTCTGTGCTCACGCAGATGCCTACAGCATGCACACGCAGTTCCAACGGAGAGATCTTAGGGCAGCGCAAATGCTGTGCTTCCCTAGCTGCCTTCCTGCCATACGTTTGCCTCACCGATGGCAAGCAGCCAAGAGACAGCTTGTCTGAGTACACTCGATGGTACACAAAGTCACCAAAAGCCATAGTAAGCTACTGGCATCTGGGTGCAGGCCTCGCATTTTACTAGAGGATGCTCTCTGTGAATCCTGCCCTGAGAAAAGCCTCACGGCACTCTTCAGAAGGTAGCCTTGAAACACCCAAATACTTCTGCATGGACAGATGGAAAGTCTTAGTCTCTCCATCTGTGGGCTGAAGGCTTAGCAGATAAATCTATGATCAATCACTACCTCAGTGCGCTCTGCCTACTGTGTCAAACATTTCATAACCACTTGTTTCAGTGGGAATACTGCTAGCTGCTTAAAATTTTAGGCAGACCAATTAAGACTACATTAAAGCATATTTGGCAAGTGCTTAAGTTACATTCAATAACAATTGCTCTATTCTGAAAAGTGATGGAGTAAAAATAGCACCTTCTTACTCATCTGTCCTGTTCTGTGTGCATCACCGTCATGTGCTAGCTTTTGCTCTTTAGAGACAAAAAGCAGACACAGGAGCCATCCATCCAACCTTTAACAGTCCTTTGAAAACTTTCAAATGTTAAACATTTGCAAACAAGCTCTGTTTTGTATACTCATACCACAGACTTTGCTGTACAATGGTAGGAGATGAGTCCATATAATTCACCTGCTATTCCCATCTTTAAAATGCGATTCAGTTGGGAAAGAGAGAAATTAGTCAACACATCTGGAACTTTATTAAAAAGTCAGGTCAGACATAGCAGGTACCCTATATAAAGGATCTGAAAGTCTTTTCAGACATCTCATATCTACACAAAGCTCATGAAAATTTATCAAGTCTTTCTAGGAAGACAGATCCTGCAAGACCTTTAGAGGGCATGTCTCCCTGTACCTGTGCTTTCCATTTTTGCCTGGTTCTTCATCAAAGGCCAGTCAAATCTCCAACCATGCACAATTCTGTAGTCAACTAATTTAGTTAGGCTTCTACAAGCTTCCACAGGCTGCATTTTAAAACTGAGTGGTCAAAGAGAATGCCCAGGGTTTTTTGCCTGACAGTATTTACAGTTCGCTTTAGTTGGTTTGATCAAATTGAGGGAGACATTCACACAGAGATCTTGTTCCAAACTAAGATGGCTGCTTACACCAAATGAGCAAGAGATCCCTGCACCCCAAAACCTTTCCCATACTTTCCGAAGTTTGTAATTCTGTGGTAGTTTTGAATATCCCTAGAATACATGGAATTATTTCAGAAATTACATCTGACCTAAGTACTTGTTACCAACTCTACCATACTAAAAAACAGGGTGAAAACCAAAAAGCTAATAAAGATCATTTTAACAAGTACAACCAGATTTAGGATTATTTTGACTACTTCATCTAGCAGAAAGCTATTCACAGTAATCAACGTTTACGACGCTTATGAATAGCCTATCTGCCTCATCAGCCAGTTTCTAGTTTTGAGAGACTGGCTGGCTTCTGCCTATAGGAATTACTACTCTATACAGTCTGATCTCCAGCTGACGTAAATCGGTATAGTTCCACCAACCTTCATTTTGAACCAGCTGGACCTACAGACAAAGCTCCACAGGAATTGTACCTGCTGCCTCTGTTGCCACCTGGCAAGCATTGCTAGAACGCTGGCAACACGCCGAGGAAGTAACTTCAAGATATTGTCCATCTCTGTTTCTCGAACCTGCCAACCTAATGGCCGGGAAATCAGCAGCATTCACACAGCCAAGCACCCTTAAATCAGGCATGACATTTTCTACTTTAGTATAGATAACATGTGAGCTTATCAGAAACTCCTTCTCAGGCTGAAATCCTGAAGTACTTTGTCAAAATAGTATCTGTGTTTAGCTGTCTGCTCCTACTGGTCAGCATCGAGCAATTATACACAGGCTATGCCAAAAACTTTGCCTTAAAAAGCACTGCTATTGATGAGCTTCACCAACAGGTTTGACTTTAAAGCTCGGACAGAAATGGACACCAAGGCCTGGCAGACACAGAAACACATAGGTGTATCCCTCAGGTCCTTCCACAGAGCTGCTCATTTTCCAGCCTCTATCAGGACTACTACTCATACCCTGGATTACTCAGGTTAACAAATCATAAATTCTTACAACATACAAAGTTTACTATCAAGTGTTTGTCTAAGCAGTGGAATACACCCTCCATCTTTGAGGAGCTGGGAGGTATGGCTCTGCAGTAAGGAAGGGGGCACTGAACTGGGTCTAGGAGGGCAAGAAGGGCATGCGTAGGAAGAGGACGTTGGCAGAAAAGGATGAAACATTCAGAGGAAGGCTGTTCATTTTAGTTTGTAACTGTACATTTAGGGGCTTTAACCCTTTTGTGCCTTTTGAATTATCATCTGCAAAGTTTAAAGTAACTACAGCCCCGACGCCAGCTAGCTCTGAACATCTCTAGCTGGCAACAACGGGGCAGTTAACCCTATGGTACCATGCCAATTAGTACTACACCCCATTCGCTCTTGCAGAAGAAACAATCCGTATTTGAACAATCCAGAAAACAAAGAAAGTGCCCATAACTAAAGCCAAAAGCTAACACAAAAAGGGAAATAGAATTAGACAATCTACTACACTCCATCTGCGTCTCCTACACTCACCTCAGCTATAGGAGGTAGTGAGCCGTGTATACCATCATCATGAATATATCAGGAAATCAGAATGAGCAACTCGGCAGTTTCATCCTTAATCAAATTGAACAGAAAAGTTTCCTAATTCTGCTGAAGCCTATACTAATCCTAAGTGTTAGAGATTAAATACTCCCTACTACTCCACAGAACAATAAGCCCAAAATAAGAAATCCTCTTCTTATTTAGGTTTCCTTTGCCTTTAAGACCCTCATCCTACAGGCATTTTATGTATTTAAGGTTACTAAGTTAAGAGATTGACTCACGTATTTTAGAAAATTTTTCTACTGGAAACTACTTGTTCATTTGATGTATGGTAATATTTCTATCACTTTCATTTCATAGACTTCAGCAAACAATCTAAACCTAAGTCGTTGTTACACCTCAGGAGACAGGCTGCACGTTATCACTATGCTAGACAGACCTCGGAGCTTCACCAGTGCTAGTTCTGCCTTTTGTAACAGCAACAGAATTGCATGATAAAAAGCAGAAACAATGACTGGCCAGCCAAATTATTTCTGAAGAATTTTCTCCTTAAATTTTAATAAATGCAAAGTGGATATAAGCAGCTCCTGAATTAACACTGGCAACAGGGAAATTCATTGAAAAATAGTTCCGTTTGGTGAATAAGTACAGCATGTCTACCACGGATCCTGCACAGATATAGGGGAAGAGGAGAATGATGGGGAAGAAGGGAATAGCAAGCTATGCAATTAGCTCAGAGCAGAACGGATCTTACTGAATACAGTAATAAAGGACAACAAGCCACATGCATCACTTGTATACAGTAACATAACTTGAACAATGGTTGACAGTACCAAATGGTTGGTAATCAGTTTTGTAAACTACTTTCACCCTTTGTTAATTAGGCTTGTGCCAGCATTTACTAAGCTTCTCCTGAAAAGTAAGATGACTCCTCAGAATTTCAGAGACGTTTGTGAGATGTACAGATTTGCGGTCAGAGAGGGTGCTACAGGAGGTAAGACGGATATGTGTGAAAAATACAAAAATCACTAGGTAGATAGAGGGGGAGAGACCTAAATTAGTGCTCTCACTGAAAGAAAAGCATCCACCATACCTTGCAGTTGTCAGTAACTAATTGCCTTATATAAACGCCTGAACAAATACTACCATTTCTTGCCCACTGAGGATTTCATTGGAGAGTTGGTGGTATTATAGCACAGAGGAAGGAGACAGAAAAGACAAAGAACACAACTAGGCAAGAAAAAAGGCTTCATTAGTTCCACTGTTCCTGAAACAAACTTGTCTTACCTGCAATCAACAAATGAGCTCCTTCTAAATATTGCTCCTTGGGAGATTAGCTAGTCACATTTCACCGCAACTTGCATTTCTAAGAATGCTTCATCTCCAATCCTACTAGCACTATTATTCAATTCTATAATCAGCAAGCGTTACATCAGATGCCTTTTCTGAATGCTAGTGAGCCTATCTAGCATACAACACAGGTATCAGACACACACAAGTAAGTCTTTTTATTACCACATCAGTTGCAGTAGAGGCTCTGCATGCCCAAACACGCATCACAAACCTCTGCCTTTGCCCTATCGTACTTCATAAAAGCAAGCGTCTACTGAACACATGGAGCATAAATGGCTGCAATTCAGCTGTGAATCCAGGCTTTATTCGTCATCCCATGTATGATGCACAAAGTCATCAAAATGCAAAGGAAAAACATAGTTATACATTCTCACTAACGTAACTATTTTGTGATTTGGCAGTTGACTTGTTTTCAGTTCTGGCTTTTCCTCACCTTCCTAGAAGTCACCTCCTTTATCATTCCTTGGGGCTACCCTTTTCCTTACATATTTAATGAAAAGGCCTAGAAACATCTTCTTTCCTTCCCCCAGCAAAATTCTTCACCTCCTACTGCTTACTCATACCAGCAGATCCTACTCACTCCCATACCCCAGCTGATTCTTGTAGCAACAATCCATTGTCTGAAAGCATGCAATTATTTTGCTGGAGGAAAATACAGGAGAAAGCTTCTATTTACACACATTACAATTCTTCTTTCTTCGTGTTTCTGAAACGGCGTTATTAAAAGTCTGCTTCTTACTTTTACTAGGTTATTTGCAGAGAACTCCTCCCAACTCAACTAAAATCCCCTCTAGCAAAAAAAAAAAAAAAAAGAAAAAAGAAAAAAAAAACACCCAACAGAGGAGAGCAAATGAGTGGGAGAACTCATGTGCTGATCTGAAGCCGACCTGAAGCCTCAGCTGAGGCATACGAACTAACCAGGTTCCAGGTTATACGGAGATGGATAAGACTGCACTAAAGAGGCTATGATCCATCCCAAATATCTTCCTGAAGCCCTCTTCCTATCCAGGCAGGGACTCGTTTTAAGGTTTTAGATCACGTAATCGCACACACAGTTCACTTCAGCCCACGTTCAGTCTTGCTGTGCACCCACTTGCTGCTAGTTTTACCCAGTAGTAGCAAACACTAGGGTGAATTCTTGCTCTCAGAGCAGAGCAAAGAACCTGCTCTTCAATGCTGAGTTCAGTTCATGCTGTGTGGATAACATCCAGTCACCGACGGCAACTCCCTCATCATTCTTCATAGTCCTTTTGCCACAGGATGCTCCTGAAGGCGAAGAGGACCTATGCAAAACTGAGGGAACGTACAACGTACCCAAGACATAAGCCACTGATGGTGAAAGTCATAGAACTGATCTGCTTCAGGTTGAAGGTCTCTCTTCAACCACGTTTCACCCCATTTATGCAGGGCAGTACTGCAGTTGCAACTGTATCTGTCATGGGGAAGTGCTTGGGTGGCACTTCTACAGCTGCAGCCTAACACTGGACCTGCCCTTCCCTTCCTCTACCTTCTCCTGTGCCCTAATCTCACTGATCTGATAAAGCTGATGTTACCCTGTTGCACAGCAGTATCAGTTGGTATGCATCTCTCTTTTCCCAATTTTTTACCTTATATATCACTACCCCAGCTGTTAAATTTTTTTTTTATAGTGCAGTACCCAAGTCCTCTTCCCCTTTCTTTTTATCTGGATCATCCTGACCAAATTCTGTTCTCAGTTACTTGATGCAAATCTACAATAGCTCTACCTCATTGATGAGTGAAGCTGTCCTGGATGCACACAAGATGAACTAAATTTTGTCATAAAAAGGATTATGCTGGGTGAGACTAAAAGTACAGTTAGCCCAATAAGCCATTGCTTAAGGAAACAATACGAGAGCAGGGTGTACATCAATTGGTCTTTCCTAGGCAAGCTAAGAGGGTCCCAAGGTGGAAGGCTGCACCTTGGCAATTGCATGTTGTATGAAAAACTCCTTCCTTTCTTATTTTAAGCACACAGCCCTACAACTTCATTGTTCTGCTTTGTGAACTAGTTCCTTCTTCACCTTCTCCAAGGCACTTATCAATGTCTAGTGCTTCTCTACTTAGTCTTCTCCTTAAGTTGAAGAATCAGAATCTTCCTGACCTCTCTCTTAAATAATATTCCACATCCCTGATCAGCTCATTCCCTTTTTCTGTACCCTTTCCAGTCCTATGATGTATTTCTTTGGGATGTGGCAAGCAAAACTGCATGAAGCATTTAAAATACAACAGCACTACGGAATAATACAGAGACAAAGGTTTCTTGCTTTGTTCTGAAAACTATTCCTCATAGTTCCTGAAATCCTATTTGCTATTTTGACCACCACCTCCGAGACAGTTTCAAAAGAGTTCAGAATGACTCTACTTTCTGGCCTTTCCCTCCGCTTTCTGCCTTTGGCACCGTTCAGAACCACTCCTTCTACATTCTCTGCATGCTTTGAGCACATAACAATTGCTAGGCTCAGAGGGTTGCGATCACCCATACAAAGTCCACCTGGAGGCTACTCACTAGTGGTGTACCCCAGGGATCATTACTGTGTTCAGCACTGTTTAACATCTTCATTAATGACCTGGATGAAGGGACAGAGTGCACCTCACATGCTCTCAGATGACACAAAACTGGGAAGAGTTGCTGAGACACCAGAGGGCTGTGCTGCCATTCAGAGGGACCTCGATAGGCTGGAGAAACGGGCAGAGGGGCTCATGAAGTTCAATAAAGGGAAGCGCAAAGTCCTGCACCTGGGGAGGAATAACCCCATGCACCAGTACAGGCTGGGGGCTGACCTGGAAAGCAGCTTTGCAGAGAAGGACCTCGGGGTCCTGGCGGACAACAAGTTGACCACGAGCTAGCAATGCATCCTTGCAGCATAGAAGGCCAATGGTATTCTAGTCTGCATTAGGAAGAGTATTGCCAGCAGGCTGAGGGAGGTGATCTTCTCCCTCTACTCGGAACCAGTGAGGCCACATCTGGAATGCTGTATCCAGCACTGGGATCCCCAGTACAAGAGAGACATGGAGTTACTGGAACGAGTCCAGTGAACAATAATTTAGGGACTGGAGCATCTCTCATACAAGGAGAGGCTGAAAGAGCTGGGACTGTTCGGCCTGGAGAAGAGAAGACAGAGGGGAGGATCTTAGTAATGTGTATAAATGTGTAGAGGGGGAAGAGCAGAGAAGATGGAGCCAGACTCTTCAGTGCTGCCCAGTGACAGGACAAGAGGCAATGGCAACAAACTGAAACACAGAAAATTCCACCAGAAGACAATAAAACACTTCTTTATGTGACAGCTGGTCAAATATTGTAACTGTGCACTGCTCAGTGCACTGAGAAATATTCCTCCAACAGCTCCAGCTCTGCAAACTAGCTGTAGCACTTCCATAGTCCCGTTGGCAGGACAGTAGCTCATGGTGCTACCCAAATGCCTAAGCTGGCAACCACTGGCAAGCCTTCAGAAGATTTCTTGGACAGAATCCTCTCCAGGGGTACCAGCTGAACAACTTGCACCAATCTAATACTTAACTACCACCTAGCTATAGTGCCTTTCTTTGAGTTTCACACTGCTGCTCTTCTATGATATCCCCCATGAAATACTAATGCTCAGAAGCACAAAAGACTGACATCTGAACAGCCTGCCCTGGCCTCATATGTTTAGCTGTCCACGAGAAGAATAAAACTACACATCCTCGTTGGCTGCTCTCTACCATGCTGGGACCTCTCAAAGAAGTCTCAAGAAGGAAGGGGAACATGACCATATAACCAGCAGCCACATTCACCTGCCACTCAGTCTAGATGCATCCAAAGAGACTTCAGCGTAGCAACATTCTTTGTAACCACAGCTTAATTTTGGGGTATCTGCTTGCCAGAATGGAATGCACCTCTTGAACTTCAGTTCACAGTCTCCCTATACAATCCCTGAGCGAGTAGGGTACCTAACCAAAACAAGAATTTGCTGTCCAAAACATACTGCTGGACTTATGCAGCTACATTATTCCTTTGGCAACAGCTGAGCGATAGCTGACTTTTACAGACAGATGCAGTGAGTTGCAAAGGAGCTGACTCTTTTAAAATGTAGTAACCCAGATGGGAGAACCCCAAGAAGTGGTCCAAGGCAGAAGAGCACGCTCTACCACCAAGCTGTATGCAGACTAGGGAGGAGGCATGAAGGCAAGCCCCATCTTTTGAAGTTATGTTGTTGCTGAGGAAGAAAGAAGGGATAAGATGCTCTAGCCCAACATGAAGACTGCCAGATGGATGGTAATGGGAGGAGTCCTATATACTAATACTCACAACAGCTTAATTAATTTTTGCAATAAACAGTCGCTAAATAATGCAGAGAAACAGTATCGTGACCAAAGGCAAAGGAATTCAAGTCTTCCTCCTCCCTGCCCATTGTGTGCCTTCACCACTGGTCCTATCAGTCTCCTCTGCTACAATACAATGTGACAGTTTCATCTGGAAAGAGAGACAGTTACCTCAGCCCTGCTTCCAGCTAGCAGTTCTTTGTGTCCCACGAGCTAAGGAGTGGTTTGGAACTATTAAGGAAAACACAAGAAATGATGGAAGCACATGTTATTTTCTTGTGACAGGATTTGTGACTTCTTTGCTCCATAGGCGACTAGGTGTGCTGAAAACACATCTTTTAGATCAGATTCCCTGGAAACGTAAGAGTAGAGACATCTAGTCTGAGCCTGCAGTGGGTATAGAAACAAGGCAAGGCTGAATATCTGAATACTTGTCAAGATCGTTGTAATTCTGGGCACAGCCTGGAACAGCACAGCAGGTACCTACACTGAAACTAACATCAAAGTTGTCCTTTTGATGGTCCTAAGCTTACTTTAACATCCTTGGCAGAACTGGCATAGCAAGTTTACGAGCTCACAGTATCTCAAATCTCTGGGGAAATACATGGCAACATTCAATATAGGTTGAAGTTTGCTAAGTCCTGAAGGCTTTCCACCCAGGTACGTCACATGGCTGAAATTCACAGGACTGCTTTGACACGAGCTGCTTACAGGCTGCAAATAACTGCAGTCTTGCAGCAGTTAACCTTGCCTTCACATCCCAGAAGGCCCTAACCTCTTTATGAGTCTCTGCTCTCCTTCAGGGTTACTGAGGAGCAATGCCAGAGCCATTCTGTCACCTTTACGCCAGCAAGACACCACTTAGTGAAAAATATTCTCCAGCATGCAGATCCAGAGTCTCAGAAGCGCCTGACCACTAAACAGGGGCCACAAGAGAGTAGGGAATTAACTTTTCATCAACTTTCAGGAGGACACTAGCAATTAATATATTTATACACTTTCCAAAGCCTATACACAAGAAGAAAGGTGGCACACCAAACTTACTATGAAACCACTCCATGATACAATTAGCTTTTTTTTTTCCCCACTGGGGAATCTCAAGGGTACCACAGGTCAGACCTGCAGGGAATCTGACAGAACCACAGGGGACTACCTGTGTGCATATGTTATCTGGCTTGTACTGTCACAGTTTCTTACTGTCCTATGCAATAAACACAGGAAAAATATCACTCAAATCTCTCCCCCTTTACTTCTACTGCACAAGAGCAAGAAGAAAAATATTTCTGAGAACACTGTAGCAGAGATCAAAAGCCTTTTTCTACTGACTCTGACCTAGTTCTTTCATTCTCACTAGAAGGAAAAAAAACACTTAAAGGAACATTGTCAAAACTGTTAGGTCTAAAAATAGACCTGCCTTGGCAGTGCTCCCATCTAAATGGGCTCATATTAAGGAGTGCAAAGGGCTGGTCAGGCAATGGATTTTGGCTTCGGCCAGGAACTGCCATGCTCCATGATCTGTGGTTCCCTCGTGCTCCAGGGACCCTGCCAGGGATCAGTCGAACCCCAGAGTCAGCCACTTGCGAGTCTGAGCATAAAGGCAGTTGGCCCAGCCACCCAAAAACCTAGTGTCGCTCCACGGAAAAGGGCTGAAGACCCACGGAGCCCACCCTAGCCAGGCTCCCGGTTGAATACCGCAGAGACTGGAAGGCTGGACAACCTCAGCTTGAGTCAGACTTTTCTAGGCTTTCCGCATTTCCAAGCTCCCGGATCTGACATACAGCAGGGCATGTTCTCAAGATCCCAAACACAAAACCAGGAAAACATTTTTCCAATGAAAGCAAACAAACCAAACAACTGAAGAAAAGCAGTCTGTGTTTCCTAAGTCCAAAACGTTTCAAGATCAGCAAACTGGAGTTTTTCTGCAAAACTGTCACCACCACGTTAGAAAACTCCACGGCAACTTTACTTTTGCCTAGTTCTCACAGAGCATGACCCACATACTGCGAAGAACAGTGCAGTGAGGGACAAGGAACCTCTCAGCTTCCCAAACAGAAGCTATAATGCCATGTGTTACCTGCCAAAGGCACATTTCATGAAAAGAACATGGCCCACACCCATTACTCTGATACTGTGAAGAATGCATTAAGATAAAAGCATGCTTTTAACCCCGTCACATAAAGAATCATGTCCCAACAGAAAATTATGCATAAGAACAGGCCTTATAGGTGCACACAAAGTAGTCACAGCCACACAACTACTTTTCCTGCAGAAGTAAGTAGTCATCTTGCTGTGCTAGTGAGGGGAATAGAATTACATAGCAGTAAGAGGGCAGGAAATTCATGGGAGAAAAACTAAAATGGGGGGAAAAGGGAAAATACAGAGAAGAGGGCCTATTTTCAGACACTGCAACAGGGACGCATCCTGGCAGAAGAATACAGAAAGACGAGGTTAAAGAAGAAAAAAAAGCCCCATATCCTCTGAGGGAGAAGCACTGCTTCCCAAAGCTTTAGCAAAGCTTTCCTTCATTAATATTTACAAAGCTTTTAGAGATTCTCAGATGGAAGGCACTGCAGATACGACAGAAATTATTACATACCCGAAAGGATCTAGCAAACAGACTGAGTAGGACTTCAAGTGAATAAAGGCAGCACACTAACATAGGGGTTGCTGCTGGCATATGAACCATCTGGTGCATGGCAGTCCATTTCATTTACTTTCCCACTACCAGGCATGCATGCCCTGTTCACATTGCTCAGTCTTTTGCTACCAAAAAAGCAGCACTTGTTTTCAGGACCACTAGCTTCTTTCTATGTATCATTACAGTCTTCAAGATGCTATTCAGTAAAGTGGTCTGTGCATAAGGAAACTGTTGGACTCATGAAAAGGCTTAAGGTTTGGGATGGACAACTTTGGATGTACATAGACACCTTTTAAGAAATAACTAGTGTTTTTTTTTTTTTTTTAAGAAATAACTAGTGGTTTTATTTACCCTAGTTTGAGTTTGCCTATGAAGTTGTTTTTCAGGGGTGCTGAGCTGTCCATTGGCTTCAGTATCCACAGTTTTTAGGATACTCCAATGTGCAGCTCACCTTTGGGTATCCAGCAAAATAACTCCAGCATGATTTTCAGTGGTCTCACGTGGAACTATAGATCTCACCACTTCTGTGAAACAAAGCTCAAGGCTGTCTCAAGATGAGCACTCCAAAAAAAAAAAAAAAAAAAGACAAATCCTAAATTAAGCAGAGGAGGAGGAGGATAGATGGCTTGTTTTTACACCGTGGACTTCTGACTCTTTCCCGAGGCCACAGAAGAAAGCAAGAGAGGACCCAAACCCAGCAACCTTCAACGCCTCGCGCTCAAGCGCTACAAGAGCGAGCGAACTTCAGAAGCCGACGGTAGGAAAGAAAAGGGGGACCACCTGCCGTCTCCCGCACACCTCGCCTCCCATCTCGTTCAGCTTCCCAAGCGCCCCACAGGCGGGAAACACCCGTGTCCCACGCCAGAGCGGCCCGACGGCCCGGCGCCCGCGGCCCGATGGCACCAGAGCCGCCTGCCACCTCCGAGCTCGTGGCAGGAGCCTCTGCGCGGCCCGGGGGCTCTTCGAGCTCGGCCGCCGGGCTGCTGCGCCTCCACGGCGGGCAGGAGGGAGGGCAGCCGGCAGCGGGGACGGCGAGCGGCCCGCGGGCAGGCGGCGGCGGCGGGGTCAGCCGCCCTCGCCGGGCAGAGGCGGCGGCGGCACCTCCGGGAAGTTGCCGGACTGGAGCCTCCGGTCGCCGCGGCGAGGCTCACAGGCAGCGCCCGGGCCTCCGCCGCGCCCGCCGCTGCCGCCGGCCCGGCCCCGCGGCACCTGGCCGGGACAGGCGGAGCGCTGAGGGCGGCCGGGCCGGGCCGAGGCTGCCGCCGCCGCCGCCCCCCGCGGGCTCGGCCCCCCCCCGGCCCCGCCGCGGCGCAGGTGAGTAACCGGGGGAGGAGACAGGGGAGGGACCCCGGGGGCGGCGGCGGAGCAGGGGGACGCGCAGCCCTTACCTTCCACCGCCATCCTCCTAGCGGCGCATAGCGCCTCGGCCCCTGCCCCGGCCTTGGCCTCGGCCGCGCTGCCGCCGCCGCCGCCCCCCCGCCCGCGCGCTCGCTCCGCTCATCTGCCGCCGCGGCGAGCAACCTGCCGCGCTCCGGCTGACAGCCGGGCGGGGCCGCGCCGCGCCCCGCGGCACCCTGGGAAACGTAGTCCCGGCCGCCCCGGCCCGGCCTAGCGGGGCGCACCTGATGGCAGCGGGCTGCCCTCGTGTTTTCGCGTTTGGCCTGGGAGTTTCCTAGTCGAGGCAGCAGCGGGGGAAAGCGCCAAGCCTGGGCCTGGCCCGGCTCCAGGTGCAGGGAGGGCGAAGCTGCCGCCGGCCCCCCAGGGAGCCCGGCCGGGCCGAGGGCCTCTGCGCCCGGGCAGCCGCCGCGGGGGCGAGCGGGGACGGTGCCCGTCGCCGCAGCTGCCTCCCGCTTCACTTCCAGCCGGGCCGCCCCGTTTCGTCGCGGGCGCCCCGTGGCGCGAGCGCGCGGGCGCCCGGGGCCTTGGGCGGCGCAGGCCGGGCGACGCCGCGAGAGGCGGCAGCTCCGACAGGCAGCGGGGCGCTCGGTGCTGCGCCGTGGGCTCATCTGGGCCCCTCCGCAGGGTCTCTCTCCCTCAGGGCTGCAGGGAACACCCTGGAAAAGCTTTGGAGGACTTTGTGGTGTCCCGCATCTCGTTGCTTACCTAGCGAGGAGGGAAAACAGCACAGCTCATGGGAACCGGAACGGGTGGCACTGATTTGGCGCAGTGAAGGGCTCGGTGAAGCCTCAGGACCTTCTAGTGTACGTGGAAGTGAGGCCAGATGTGAGAATAAATAGCTGAGCAGAAGCTTCCAGCAGTTATTTCGTCAATAGAAAGCCATTTCACAAGGCCATTGCGGTCATGATCATTTCCAGTAGTTTCCAGCCTGAATCTCAACCTGATTTCCAGCCCTCCTTTGACTGAGGTGTTTGTCCCATATTGGCCTGCTCACACCGTGGAAGAAGACTGTCCTGGGAGAGGGAGAAAGGCACAAAAAAAGCATCAATAACTTCCCATCAGCATCTCCGGGTACTGCAGCACATGTGACGGGCTCAGTCTTTCTGCCACCTTTAACCTGTCTGACTCTGACAGGCCATGTCTTCTTACAAATCAAAAAAATGAAGGAGATTAGGGAGACAATGAATGAGCATCCAGTTTAATTCAACGCCTCACAAATACTATACTAAACAGCCTGTCACCCCTAACATCTGTTCTGAAACGTTTGTTGTCTGAAAGAGTTTTGGGTTGTATCTTTTTTAGTTTCATTGTGAAGTATCAGAACAGCTTTGAAGATTTTTCTCCTCCAAAAATACCTCTTTCTTGCTTTTAAATGTATTAACAAATACTAACCTACCCAGAAAAAGTGTGTGAGTTCCTTCACTCACCCAAGTTACATCACCGCTAAAATCAAGGCACCAAGAGCAGAGGGTCTGAGTATACACAGGCCTATACAGGTAGGGTGTGAAAACATTTTCAGCATTTTCACATGTTCTTTTTCTTTATTAGGACAAGTTTTTGCAGCTAATGAGCATTATTCAGGACAGCTTAGTTTTGCAAAATGAAGATCCATTATTTCAAACTAGGGTGCAAGAACATGCAATGTGCAAATTAATAAAGTCTTCATAAACCCCAGGTATTCAGACATTCTTGAAATAGCGAAAGTAATTAAAATAGAATTAGGTCTTTGTTATTTATTTTATGAAGGAAAACCAAATCCTGTACAGGACAGCCTTAAAGCGTAACACTTTCCTGAAATTTTCTATTACCAGCTTTGCCCGTAAGATCTCACTTGTTCTTTGCTCTCATACGGATTTGAACTGTTAGCCTTTGTATTGTATGTGAGTCAAGTTACAAGCTCCCTCAAGCACCAACCCTGTCTTTCATGTATCTGTGAAGCAGTACGCATACTTGCAATGCATTATAAATAACAATGATTGCGAAAATATGCTGATATTTCCAACTGCAGTACAACCACACACCTGAACCCATATACTGAGTGCAATGAGCTGATGTTCAGGCACTCTCTGTCAAGATGATAAGGTGCTGGAGGTTTCACAGTTTTCAAATATATGTAATACACACAGACAAGCTCGGGCAATTTTTTATCAACAACAGTACATAAACTTTTGTGATTTTGCTAACATTTTGTTTCAAGCTCATGTATTTATTTAACTATTCGAATAGGAACAGTGGCAATATTTGGAAGTAAGTTATAGTAATTGTCTAGTTAATGCACGTGTATAGCATTGCTCTCTTAGAATGAGTTGGAAGCCGTGGTGTGAATAGCTATCAAGACTCTGGGTTCAAGTGGTACAGACGTGGAGAGCTGGAGTCCTATCCCCTTGAATATGCTGAATTTCTGACTGGTAACTACATTTCAGCTATGAGGACATCCCCAGTGAATACAGTCTTACTAAGCCCTTTAAAAAGCCCTGTAGTTTTTAATTACAACTTTGTGCCTGATAAAGAACAGGAAAATTATAGCTGTGACTAGCTGGCAAATAGGGCATTGAAGATGTTAAGAGGCATAGTGTTTAATAACTGATGTTACATGATAGCTTATGAAACCTAGTATTTAACAATACCTAAAACATCAAAAATGTCTAAAACTCTGGTCAAGACTAGGCAAAATGTAATTTAAAGTATGTCACTCGTTAGAGAAAAGAGGCTGTGAGTTGATTCAATTAGTCTATAGTAAAGTAGAATCTGTTTTGAGCAGAGCTTTCAAAAACATCAGAGAATACTAGCTAACTTTCTAAAAACATCCTTTTAAATTATAGAGTAGGAAAAGACCAGCTTTCTCAACTCGGAGAGCTATCTCATCATACTTCCTTGCTTCTTTCTTCTCTTTTTAACCGTATCGCTCTCCAGATATATTTCTTCTAACCTTTCTCTTAAAAGCATAGGAGTTTTAAGTTCCTTAACACAAATACAGGTTGTAAGAGCAAAAGTCAGTTTGCTATGTACTTTGCCTTAGGTCACCAGATTAAATAAGCAATAGTGACGAAAGGCTCCTAAGCCATTTGAATTATATCTAGGTAGGGCTTTTGCCAACTAATGTTATCTCAAAGTACATCCTTCGACAGCATAGCTCTGTCAGAAGAGTTCTGAAGTCTAAACAAGATGTTAGGGTTGCATACATCATTATACTATGATAGATCATCATTTTTTCTCCTTTTATTCCCCTTTCAATTTACAAAAATTCAACACTCATTAACATTTAAGTAACCTTTTGCGCTGGTAAGTTATTTCTATAAAACAGTGAAATCCTCACCCGTCTTTATCTGGTGACCTTGTTAGTGAGAGATTATAAACTTCTGCTGTATAGTTACGAGCCAGGATTTTCAAACGTGATTAATTATTCTGGGTGCCCACAGAGCCGTCTTTCAGGAGCAGCTGAACAAACAGCTGAAAATCAAGGCCCTCAAGTCAGGTGTCACCAGAGGTGAACAAGATCACAGCCACAACTGAATATTTTTGACCATAATATGCTTAGGTGAATGGGCCTAGGCTATGACGGTGAAATCAAAACCATTCAAAGGTTGTCGTCAGACTCAAGTGTGATGACCGTAGCCCTACCACAAAACCATCCCACCTGCGTAACAGCTCAGTATCTGGATTCTTACATTGCCTTGCGTATCGCAAGGAGTCAGTGCATGGAAATCAGTGGGGGTGTTTTGAAGGTAACTGATGCCTAGTACAATTACCTTGGGGGAAGGTATGGGAGGAACTCCCATAGATGTATACAGATATGATACTGATGAGGAAGAAGTGGTGGGGTTTCTGCTTCATTACTTCTACTGGTAACAAGGCCAAATGAGAAAGTGGAAGACAGATGGGCAGTACGTTCAGGCATGCTTTCATCACACACCCTAAGCTGTGGACTGCTCTTATTTGGTAATAGGAAATGAAGAAGTTTCAGCAGAAACTGTAAGGACACTACAGTGTAGGAGTTAGCAGGAAATTCAATGGTGGAAATGGAAAATAGAGAATTCCAGACCCACTTCCCCTCCTTTTTTCTTGTTCAGAGCCAGCCACATGGCTGGAAAACCAGCCTTAGGGATACTGGGTTACAGATCTGGGGTGAGAGGAGGAGGCTGGGGATTTCTGTGCACACTCTGTTTTGCATATGTTACTTTATTTGATTTCCTGCAGGAAGTGGCATTTCCTGAGAAGAAGACCTGCTGAGTCTCACACAAATACCTGAAAGACAGGGCAATAACATGCTAGGTGCATTGTTGATCTTTTCTCAGTATCCAACATTATGTTATTAATGTTCTGCAGGGGTTTGATTTTAAAAGAAAAAAAGTACTCTGTAACTCAACTAAGCATATGAGGAAAAAAAGGAAGAAACTGATTTTTAGACTTAAGTCCCATGCTTTGATTCTTTAAAACAAATTCTTAAAGTTGTGTGAATCCAGTCTTACCATTACAGAATGAACCAAGTTCTGCTACATGTTAAAGTATAAACAATAATATTCAGAAGCAGTTTTTGGGGTCTGAAATTGACTTCAGAAAAGCTATTAAATCCTTCACTGGAACATTTATTTGCATATAATATGCAGTGCTTTCTGCTGTAAGGAGGGAGGGAGACCATAGTCTGCCCAAAGATAAAATAAACTTGTTTACAGTAAATGTAATATCATTTCAGTAATATGTTATTAAGACATTGGAAAGCAGGTTTTAATAGTGTAGTAATCTTGTCTTTGTTAGAGTCTTGCCTCGTAACACTTCATAAGTATAAAATAATGTTCTACCATGACATATTACATTTTAATTGTATGATTAATGGTCTAGATCTATACTATTGGCTAAATATATTTTGAGTATTCTTTATATTACACACCTATATTCACTTATTGTTAAAAATGTCATCTGTGATAGATCATTAATCCATAATGCTGCCCGCAGTGCATATGGGAGCCTGCATGAGACTCAGAAGAGATAGCAGACAGAAGCTTTTGATGTCTTCAAAGTGTATTTTATCATTAGTGTTGCAATTTCTGGTGTTTCTCTTATTGTTCAAGTAGCTGATTTATTTTTTAAAATAAAGATTAAAAATGAGATTCTTGTGTAATCAATGTCTTCGCCTCCCAGCTGCAAAGAAAAATTCAAAATTTTGAGTGTTAGAATACTCAGAAGATCCATAGGGTTTGTTTTTTTTTTTAAATCTCATTATGGAAAACTGAAAGGGAAGCGGATAGGTTAATCCCATGATCTTTGTGTGTCTGGGGCTGACAGTAGTCTGTATATACGAAATATCTATCCTTTTATAAGTGTAGGGTTAATTCTGCTGTCCAGTAACATCTATGTTTTAAGTCATGTTCAGAAAGTAGTACAAACTGTTACTATCTTCAAATGACATGATGAGCTGTTTAATTCATACATTATTTTGTGGTAAACTAAAGAAAAGTTTTATGCAAACTTGGAAACATGCCACATATTTTCCTCCTGAAGGAAGTTTGTGACAACTTTCCCAGTAGGACAGTTACCAAATCAGCAGTGGGGCTTGATACTTGGACCGCAACTGTGACTGTCTTGGATGACAGCTTTTTGAACCAGACTTTTCATAGTGGTGCATGGTGGGACACGGGGAGAAAAGAGGCATACATGGAAACAAGAGAGTTTCAGATTGGGTACCACGAAAACCACTTTTGCTGTGAACAGTTGAGCGTTGGAACAGGTCACCCAGAGAGGTTGTACAGTCTCCATCCTTGAAGGTTTTCAAGCCCGATCTGGATAAAGCCCTGAGTAACCTGGTCTGCTCTCATGACTGATTCTGCTTGGAGCAGGAGGTCAGGCTGGAGACCTCCTGAGTTCCCCTTCAACTTGAATTTTCCTGTGGTCCTCTGGACACTTAGTTACCACGAACTAGTAGTGCTATGTAAACCAGTGATTTACCTTCTCCTTGTCCTCTGCTGTTATCTTTACCCTGCAACAGTCTTCCCTTTTACTGAAAGCTAACCTCGCATAAAACCTGTTGAGTGTAACCCCTATCAGTTCCCTGCTGTCATTCACTGCGTGACTACCCGAATGCATGTAGTAGCACGAGGAACTAGGCAGCCTGAGATCGGAAGAAGCGAGGATAGTGCTTTCTTTTTCTGGCTTGAGGAGCCTGTAGGTTTCTAGAGGTGCAAGACACTTTATACCAACTTTACATGCTCAGAGACAGGTGATCATGCTCTCATTTATGTCAAGGAGAGTTTTGTCCTTGTCGCTGTGCCTCCCATGAGGCTCAGTGTAGGTTTCAGTCACAGCTGTTGTCTCAGCTCCAGCCTGTCTTGCAGTGCAAAGTACACTACCATAACCGACTTCTTCATCCAGCTCATTTAGGCATCTTCTGTCTACAGCTATGCCTGTGGCATGAGCTGCCAGCCACTTCTGCCAACACCTGCTTGTCACTGTCCGCTTATACATCCCTTTCTTTCCTGTCTATCCACTTACTGCTCCCTAATCTTTTTGTTCCCAATGAGCTGAGTTAACTTCTCCAGCTTCTACAACAGATTGTGGCCAACCCTACTTATTTTGACTGAAACAGATGAGAGTGTGATCACATGGACTGGCAGATCCCACGGATCAGCACTTTGTAGTGTGCTAGGGATGAGTAGCTGAGTACAGTGATGCTTCAGCTGGGACAGCTATAGCTGAAGGAAGATACGTGTATAAACCAATCTTCCCCTCCAACAGGGCACTCATTGTAGCTATACTCTGGGTGGCCAGAGAGCACAAGCTCTACAAAGATATGTATATAAATCACTAGTGCATAAATTTTGAAGAGAAGATACAAAATGGCTAAAGGCAAATCATAGTGATAAAGAAGACACCATGAATGAGAATGCCAAAACTGTCTAAAAGACTTGTGTGCACATATTGAGACTTCTTTCCACCATCTAGGCTTTATGACCTGCTTGCATCAGGGCTCCAGATACAGATATGCACGGTACATACTTCTTTTCTTTTTATTCTTCTATGTGTAAATGGCAACTGGTCCATAGGAAGCTTAAAACGCACAAAGAACAGGAGCAGGTTCCTATATCAGGTGTTTAAAGACTAGAAGATTATGTTGCACTGTTAGCATTCTCCATCAGTGACAAAAGCCAGAGGAGTGCTCCTCACACCAGTGTAGAACTTGGCTGCTTCACTTTAAACCCCTTCTAGGTTCCTACTGGAGATTTGAGAGCACTGAATGAGATCTACAGTTTCCTGAAAAATGTTTTGGGTCTCTTTTTTTGAGAGAAAAGTAACACGCTGAGAGTTATCCTTTGCTCTCCGTGGCAGTGTGAATCACAGGATCAAACTGAGCCTTATGCATAAGTGTTCCTCGAATGAAATGAGGGAAATGGACCTAATAGGGGTTGTATATGTATACAGAGCTAGACATTTGTGAAGAACAACCTACCATGACAGGCTGATGTGACCGACTGGCAGACTGAGCCAATATGGTTGGGTAACTTGTTTAAACAACCATGACTTTTGCTATTATTTTCTTAAATGGAATTTGATGTGATCTAGAACAATTCAATGGTCTCAGTAACCTGCAATCATGGAACCAAGGAATCACCTAGGCTGGAAGGCACTCTGGAGATTATCTAGTCCACCCCAGTGCTGAAAGCATGGCCAAAGAGAGCAGGTTGCTCACGGCTGTGTCCAGCTGGGTTTTGAATATCTCCAAGGATGCAGACTCCACAAGCTCTCTAGGAAACCTGTTCCAATATTTCACTACCTTTCACAGTAAAAAAATTTATTCTTATGTTTACATATAATTTCCTATATTTCAATCCATGCCCATTGCCTCTTGTACTTTCAGCGGGCACCCTCCCATCAGATAGTTATAAACATTTATAAGATTCCCCCCTGAGCCTTCTCTTCTCTTTATGTCTGTTTCGTGATTCTGTGCTGATTTTTACTGGCTGAGCATTCAGCCCACTTCTGCTACCGTCACACATCAGACATAGATGGGTGCACTGACGTTTATATCGTGGAGCCCCAGTATGCTCAGATTTTGATAAGATAGCGCATATGCAGCTATTCCTAATGAGAAGCTGGAGACATTTACAGCTATGCAAAATATATTTGAAATTCATACTGCTAGTTTTTGGCACAGGTGCAAATAACATCTGAGAAATAAAGTTACAGGTAGCATTATCATAGCTCTTCTGGATTTCCGCAGAGGTAAATGCATGAACTTGTGCAGGTCATGTACACCTATAAAGAGCCTAGTACATCTAGAACATAATCTGTACATGTACATTAGGGCTGATACATCTTGAGCACAGTGGACTTGTTCCATACAACCAGAATATTTAATTTGTACAAGCACAGTGTTTTTTCCTGGGATTTCCTGGCCTCTGAATTTACGGTGCAGCTTGTCATAAAATGCTGCTTGGGCAAAATTACTGGGTAAAGGGGGAAAAAGGCATATCTAGGGGATACTCAATGTACAGAAGCTCTAACAAATGCGAATCTGGAGCATAGAACTTGAGATCTGACTTTTAACAAAGGTAATGTTTGTCACTTAGCTCAATGACAGTAGGATAAGGCTGCAAGTGGCAGTCAATACTGCATAGACTTCAGTGTAATAACAGAACTAGTGTGATCCTCTGAAGGTCAAAGCTAAAAAAATGACCTATCTCTTTCTTCAAAATCCTTCTGTGTGCTGGGTTTGGATTGAGGCAGTTATGTTACTGCAGATAGTAATAACTTGACAGTGATCAGAGTTGATAACATCTTAGCAATGACAACCTTTACCTGCCCATGAATGGCTCCGTGCAGTGTTGAAAAATTCAAGCAGTTGGTGGTGATTTGTGGACATTTACTAAGGCAAATCAGATAATTGCATTTAACATCACAAATGGCTTGTATTTTCTAAAGTGCTTTTATTCCAGTGAATAAGATGACTCAGAAACTCAGTGGGATATTATGACCCTGATTTTTCATTGCCTTACACCTCATATAGCAAAATTCCTAGTGCAAAGGAAGTACAGACCCCAATATAGAAGGATATAGCACTGTCACTATACACACGTTAGCTGTTACTGGAAATGCTGCATAGCATCAGGGCCCTATCCCATTTCTTTCGTTACTTTTCCTCACCAATGTTGCATTTTGAGATCATTCATACAATGTTACTTTATGGTTTTACTTTGTACTCTGCACGCTTTTACTGCACAGAGAGCCAAGGAGCTTTATAAATGATCCAACAGAGCATGAAGCTGGCCCTGGCATCCAGAAAAGAGCACCTATTCCATATTCCTAGGGGCTTTGCATGTATTTCTGAACAGGTTGTTTTGTTTTGCTTTTTAATAAAAAGGGAATCCCGCTTCTATTCCAAGCACAAGAATCCAGAGCGCTACTCCATATGGGCAAACATAACGTCTGCTATTTCTTGGCAGAGGAGCAGCATCATGGGTCTGTTTCCTTTTGGCAGAGAGCAGGAAGGGCAGGATTCATCTCCCCGAACTTCATCTATGAATGCATCAGGCATTCAATAACACTGTATTTCCTAGAAGTCACCAAGGAAAGAATAAGCAGCATTCATTGAAGTGTTCATCATTGTCGCTCCTTACAACAGCAGTAGCCTGGATGATCAGCTAGCTTAGACATATAACTCATACAAGACATTAAGTTAAATAAGAGAAATCCTACAGTCACTGTCGGCTTGCTTTACATTCACTTGTCCACAAACAAAAGTGCTCACAATCAGTGGGCAGCTACCTGTTTGGAGCTTTGGCCTTAAAACCAGGGTTATTTCCCAGGAAGTGTTTTTGCCATGATGCAGAATTCTAGAGAGCTTAAGAAACAGTGACAACTATTGTTAATTGCAATAGCATCACAAAAGTGTCGTATTTCTGCAACTGAGGCACTGTTGCATGCCAAGAAACACCACTCCAGAAACAGCATTGCCCAGAGAATCTGAAAAATAACACTGCTGGAGTTATGACAAAGAACCAATATTTCCCCTCCCTGACTTTTTCAGTGCAACAGATAATGATCTCCTGTACAGGCTAACAACAGAGTTTACAACCAGCATAGGCCTCTGCTATGTAAGCTAATGGACTAGAGACATTAATAGGAGGCAAGGTTGTAAGTTCTCAAATAAACAGTGGGTTATAAGCGTGCACAGGTTTTGTCTATGCAAATGCATAGCTCAAGCTATTAGTGCAATGAGGATGGATCAGCCAGAATGACAAGTCATCAGCGGCTGTGTCCATCCACTCCGCAAATCTAATCACAGCACTGCTAATCGAATCACTCATGTGGCTATAGAGTGGTGTTTCACTGACTGCCGATGCTCACTAAAACCAAGCTGAGCACAGATGAAGGCATTCAGGTGTACTTAAACTAATGATTGCAAATGAAGACAAGCTCTAGGAGTACCAAGTCCTTAATTCTTACTTCCTCACACCTAGCCTGGCTCAACCATCCTTCCAGGAAAATGAATAGGGTAATCTGGGATGAGTCAGGGGTAGAAGCAAGGAGAGGATCAGACTACTGTGTCTAGTATGGTTCAGCTGAATCACAGCTCAGGAAAATCTCTGTTTCACACTGGCTGAAGTGGTTGTACAAGGGTCCTGCTGTCAGGGCCAAGAGTAGCTAACAGATTAATTGGGGGTAGGTAAAGAACTCAAATAATGGCCTGTGATACTTATTTGCCTACCCTAGCAGGAAAAATGACCAGTTTGGAGGAAAGCCCATAGCCACATCCACAGCTTAGGCATTACTATTGCACAGGAGAGGATCAGGATGTGGGAGGTATTGGTTTGGGGGGGAAGAACTGCACCTTTCCTACTCTCACCATCCTAACAGCAGAAGAAAAAGCCCAGCTCACTAAGGGTCTTCTGACCCATCAGTCCAGCTCTCTGGTCCCTTTTCTTGCTTCCCTGTGGCTGAAGAAGCCTGCTTTCTTTCCATCCCCATCACTATGTGAATAGGGGAAATTTGAGGGCAGGGAAAGGAAGTTTGTAGAGGGTTGTTCAAAGGGGAACTGGTATTCAGTCAGATGGGGAAATGCTACTGAGAGAAGAACATGAAATCCTTCCCTTTGTATGACTTTGAAACATGCCACAATGCCTTGACATTTTGCTTCCTTCTTCCAAGTTTTTCGTGGTAAGCTCACAGAACCGACTCTGTTGTAAAGCTGGATTTTGCCACTTCAAAGATGAGAACAAAATAAGTTATTTTGTGCTTATCCTTGCAGGTGGCTTTGTCTAAGGTGTTGAGCAGGCTTGGAGAAAAAGAGAGAGGGGGAAAGAAAGAAGGAAATTATGGAAACAACACTCTGGGCTGAGTATGCTACTGCTGTGCCCTAGCAGGCAGTAAGCGTGCAGCAATACCACACTGGGTGAAGGCAGCCCTGAGGGCCGTGCTCTGACAAAGTCCAGTGGAGAAGCTCTGAACCGTGCAGGAAACGTGGTAATCCAAAGGCTGTCCACGATTCTGGTGTGGAGATGATTCAACATCAATTCAGTTATATCAGCATAAGTGTCTGATGCCCCTTGAGTTTCCCCATGGGTTTTAACTGCTACTCCGGAAGAGGTTTACGTCTGCTGGAGGCCATGTGTTTTATCTGCCAGCAAGTGCCTTGGATATCCTACAGCATCTCAGATGTCACTGAAGGCCAATGTTTAAGTAATAATCCTGCTGTCTATCTCTGCTGAGTGCAATGGGTGCTTAAACACTAACATAGAGGCACCAACATTTGGGTGTTTTAATCTGCATGCCTGATTTCCCATTCCTCAAGAAAGTGAGTTGCACAAAATTACTGATGCTTTCAGTGGTGTCTCTGATGATCCTTGTGACAGACATCACAGTCTGGCTTCCTCCTGAGCAGTGGGAGCTGGTGCGACTATCCTTTTTGGCTGGGAGATAGAGGCTACATTCAGCAGTTGTGCACTTAGTGCTTGGTGTCCCAGCTGCATGGAGCTGCCTGCCAGGAATAACAGAGACCAGAAGCCTGCTCGGCCCTCTCCTTGCGTGTTCAGCCCACTGAGGGTGTCGATAGCCCTCTACCAGGCCTTATTACTCTTCATACCACCTCGGGTGCATCTCGGAGCAGCTGAAGACCATGCGTATCCCCTGGTCTGAGGCAGTGTAATGCCTTCAGTGTATTTGTACACCAGCAAAGCTGGCTGGAGGTCGTGGCACGTGGGCACAATTCTGGCTTGCTTTCAGCCCTGAGGAATGATGTTATAAGCATGGGTGTACAAGCCAGAAATGAGCTAAGGTCAACCATGGGAATGTTGCTGGTTCAGCCCACTTGATTCAGGGAGCTGCAGCTGGAGCTAGTGTGACTAGCGTGACTACTGAAGGCGGTACACAGCTGCGCTCTGAACCTAGTGGCTTTCATAGCATTATTTCTCCAAGATAGCAAGCAAAAGCATTCTTCTGCTGTGTGTCTTACATGTGAGAAAGCTCTACTGCAGGTTATTTTCAAAAATGTAAGTTGTAATGAGTTAATTATTTTTAACGCACTGGAAGAAAACACAGCACAATAATTTGATTTTACTGTTATTTTCCCCCTTTTATTCCCTTTTCTCTGCAAGTTCGAACACATCTGTTTTGCAAGTGTAGAGCATCAGAAATATGAGTTATTATGTGACAGAAGTGCAGATTCAAAATCTGACTTTTTCACCTTCTTCCCAAACAACAATGAAAAGAAAAGGTTTTATAATACACATCAGCCTTGTAGGGGTTTTAATGCTTCTGCTTTTTTCTCTCTGCTGCTCCAGAAAGGTCCTTGCAAAGAGTTTGCTTTTAATTGAGTCTGGAAACCATCCACTTTTAATGAGAACTTACTGACACCTAATTGCCATCTGCCTCCTTGAGTTTCTCCTATAAGACTGCCTCATTTTTCCTTCGTGCTCTGAACTGCTCCTCTGTGTTGCTGCTGTTGTTTGTCCTCTGAGCGAATTCTCGAGTTTTCTTAGCGTAAGTTTTAAGTTCTTTATTCTGTATGCCACCTCTGTCTTTTCCAGACTCTGCAGAACTTAATACATGTTAGTTGCAGAGTTTAAATTCAAGCTTCCTACCACAACATTGATGTTGCTTACCAGTTTGCATGTATTACAATAGCATCTTTTCTTATCTAATGACACCATAACAGAAGAGCAAAGCCATATAGGGTAATACTGTGTGAGAAAAGTAATATAGATCTCCCAAACAAGGAAATACGTGCTATGCGCTGCAAAATAAAATTTGCCCTTCTGCTGAAAGCCTGCACAAGGACATGGAGTTAATAAGGCCTCAAAATAATCTATAAATACTGCTTTGTGGTGGTCTACTGTCCAGTGGTGAATTCAGCTCATGTCAGAAGCAAGGAATCTTTTACTTACTGAGGGCTGAATAGGCCTTTCAAAAATGTTTGGCAAGCTACATTTTAACATGCCACTTAGTGTTATGCCAGAAAAAAGCAAGTTTATAGAAAGTCCACAGTGAAGGCTTTCCCACTTTCCTTCAGTTAACAGTCATTACATTTTCTTTCTAAATTTTGCTGACGTTTCCAGGGTCTCTGCATTGTTTGAAGGCAAAATTCTTGTCATCTTCTTTATATCATGTTTTTCTCCCTTAAAAAGAAGTTCCAGATTCTAAGATCCTGAATTGTGATCTTTGGTCTGATACTGATTCTTTTCAATTTTCTTCTGTGCTGAAAATCACAGGAAAAAAAAGTGATCTATAGTAGCAGTTGCAATTTGTGACAGAAATGCTATTTCTGGACATTTCCTATGAGGAGGACAGCAGAGCAACAGTTAAGCGGTGAATGAGCTGATGGGCCTGTTGTATCAGCTCGGCTGTGCTGCATCACGTAAGTCAGGCTGAAATGGCAGTGTATTGATCAGTCTTATTGTGTTAGGAATTTTGTAAGTAACAAAATATTTCACAAGAATTTCAATGAGAGCATCTGATACACATCCACTTTTAGGTTTTTCTCCTGAAAATGACTTGAGGTTTATCGTGAGCCGATTGTAAATATTTTACCTATAGTTCATCTGGAACAACAAGATAGTAAGTAACCTATACAACACAACCACATTTTGGAAAAATTCATTTGTGATGTCAAATTAAGATGCTTAGGATTGTTAGGGCATCTTGTTGCTAGAAAGCCATTTAACTTTTGTTGAATCAGATATGATGAGGGAGCAGTTTTAAATCATTGCACTAACCATTCCAGTAGTCTGTACAACTTCTTCAAATTATTGGTGTGTAGACACCTATTAAAGTAAAGGCTGGTGAAACAAACAGTAAGCTGTCCTGTGTTCAGTTTCTGATCTTTTTTTTTTTTTTTTTTTAAGTCAGTAAAGACATGAATTTATGCCTTATGTCAGCTCAAGTTATCTTACAGACCACGAGGCGATATATATCTCTGCTCATCTGAATCCTTCTGCTGCTCGCAGCCCTTTGATAGCAGCATTATCTGTATGCTGTTTGTACCTATAGCTTCAAGAGTAGTTTTTCTATTTCTATGTACAGGAATATACCAACAGTGAAATACTTTATTTTGGTTTTGTTAGGCATTCTTGCCACAAATGCAATGGCCTTAGTATTATCCCAAGGGGTTTAGATAAGCAGCGCTCTAACTCCACAGTCTGAGGCATCAGGAATCATGGCTGTAATAGCACAGGATCATTTAAGGTAGGATTTCACCTACCATCATCCAGGATTTCACTGTTCCCAGGCAGGTTTCTGCAAGGCTGCCTGAGGCGGGCTTGGGATTCTCTGAAGCGATGCTAATCTACACCTCAAGCAGAGATAAAGATAAAGTTTCTTTAACAACATGCAAGAAATAAACCTATGAAACAAACATAGTGCCTGTCATTTTTTTCTGGTGGTGGTAAACTTTGATACCTGCAAGCTATTTCTTTATAATGTCAAGATTAGATTCCAGTTATGCTGGAAAAATCATGTTCCTAAGAAGAAATAACTGTCTATCAGAAGTGGCATTTGGCAAAGTTCAGCCTCTGTCCTGATGAGTTGATGCAGTATAATGCAACCTATGCCTTTATTGTTTGTGCTTCTGTATTCTGTCTAAATAAAATAAAATATCATACAGGTAATACCAGATTTTGGAATACTTACTGAGAAACGTGGGCAATATTTCTGAGGAGGATTTGAACAGGTTGCCTAGAGGGACTGTACAATCGTTCATATTCAAAATCTTGTTTACGGACTAAAAGGAAACACACCTTATAAATTTATTGTTAATTTCATTGAAATCTTAGCAGACTTGCCCAAGAGTCATTATAGCCCAAATTTAATAATTATAGAAAAAGAAGAAAAATAATAAACAATTATATTCTTCTATGGAGAAAAAATCTTAATAATACTACAGTTAAAATTTACTATTGTAATAATGTATACCTTCCTAGTTCCTACCCCTTTTCCTGGTGTTATGCTGACCCTTGAACTGCCCCTCTGGGTCCTCAGGTCTGTGGCTTCAGTCTGGTGAGGGGAGGGGTACAGCAATGTGAGTGTCTTGCCTGGGGTGGTTATGACGTTGCTGGTTTCTTATTCCTCACTCTAGGATCTACTGGGGGTCATTTTTATATGCTTTCTAACACATTTTTATACCTTACTTTTTCTTCATTGGTCTGCAAGTTCACATTACATCCAAATTTAGTATATGTGGTGCCTTTGACATATATTGGATACCTATTCTTTGTTCTCTTTTTTATCTCTAAAAAATTACTTTTTTGTGGCTCCAGGTCTGCATTTCTTTAACTGACCATGACTTGTTTACAGCTGTTGGGCCTTCAGTGCTGAGCCTCTGCCCCATCTCTCCTCATCCCATGCCTGTAGGCTCTTTAGAGCATGCTGTGTCACCACCACTCAGGACCTCTGCTATCGTACCAGACTGGGATTTCCCTGCTCTACATCCTTCTGTTAGAATCATAAATATCTCATTCTGCACAAAATAACTACTTGCTACTACTATCTGTATAAAACTATGGTTGTACCATACAAAGACAAGAAGAAGTAAAACAGATTAGGCATAGCTGCCTGGCCAGAAGAAAAATTGCTGTTGCAGGTAAACCAAGTGAAAACAAAAGCGCCATGCAGGTCTAGCCAAGTTCAGACAGAAGAAGCCTGACGAGCTTTTCTCCTCAGGCTTGTAAATTTTGTACAAGGCCTGTGCCATGTTACTAGCAATGGCATATTACTGGGCTACAGCCTTACAAGTCTCCATCCTTGGAGATTTTCAATAGCCAAGAAACCTGTACGACCCTATTTAAAATCAGTATTGATCCTGCTTTGAGCAGGGGAACCACAGACCCCCGAGGTCCCCTCCAGGCTGAATGATTCTATACTGATGCAAACTCATATAACACATATTTAAAATAGAAAAATTTGTCCCCTGTAGTAAATGCTGTGAGGGCTCTGTTACTCCCAGGCAATTATCTTGGTGTTACTTATCCAACCTAGGATACAATATATCTTTGCATCACAGAGTTTGAAAAATATTCCTACTAGTTCTACTCCTATTAGTCCTGTGGACTTGAATCCTGTTGATCGCAAAGGCCTTGTATGGCACGCTGCTTTGTTGCCATTATGGATCGCATTTTGTCATTCACCAGACTCAGTTTCTCCTATAACATCACTCAAGTCTGTTTTTTAAGTTTCTGTAATCCATCATCTCTTGCTGCAAATAATAGCTGAAGTAACTTCTGTTTTATGCAATCAGGCTAAGCTGAGTTTTAACTCTATGAACAAATTCTCTTGCGGAGCCAAAATTTCTTCATCAGTGACTCTCACAATAAATGAATCTGAAGTCTGCACTGTATTAATATCTGATGGTGCTGAAGCCCTGCCTGCATTACTTATTGACGTATTTATTGTAGCAGTATCAGACCTGCATCCTTGTCTGGATGTCTACTACACATGGCAGAGAGTTCAGCAGGTACATAAATCATGCCAATAGTCACATTTACATGGCACAACCCATCTCATCCCACGGATCTGATCTCAAGTTAACTCATTGCACATAAGCTAGGAAAGTTTCAAAATACTACAAGTGTACTACTGATTCACATGTTACGGAAAATAAAGTCTGTGTCCAGTGTTCCTTAAATTGTCTCCCCGATGAGACAACAGAAACATTGACAGCCAACAAACAGTATTGTATCTGCATTGTATTTGACACTGTCTGCCCAAACCCAGAACAGGAACCACAGGCACTTCAGGTATCTGCTGCTTGGGTGGAGCACTCTGACGTGTCAGCACAATGCCTGTTTTTTTTTTTTTTTTTTTCAGTGTTCCCATTGAGCTTTCTTCACAAGAACATGAAGTAGCATGAAGAGTGTTTTATAGATCTCCAACTGTGCCCTGATTCTTTTTTACCTTTTCCTTTCACACAGCTTGGGGGCTTTTGTTTCCAATATTGCATATAAAATGTACAAGTATATAGAATATGCTTTAAGCCATATTTGTACTGCCTGTACAGTTTGAACAGTGAGCTGTGCATCACCTTTTCACTTTCACTTTTGCTGTGGTCAACTCAGTCTGACTGGTAGCGACTTTACCTTTATTTAATGTCAGATCTTCTTGTGGCAGTATATGCTCTCTATAGCAAGGTTTAGATGTTCTTCTGTGAGTGGATCTCTTAATTTCATCCGCTGTGTTTCCAGACTCACCTGTGAATATCACTTGCTCTAAAGCAGCACTTCCCAGGGCAGCAGGTTCTTTAACAGCAGCAATGTAGTATAATATTTATTATGAGCAAGAGGAGGTTTGATCAAGCCTATTTGTTTCATGCATTTCAGCTTAGCGTATAAGCAGAATGGGTCTTTTTCTCTGTGGAAAGGTTAATGTTATGAATTGTAGGTTAATATTGTTCAAAAGTTCAGGAATTCAAAGCTTTCACAGACTTTGGAGAAGCGATGCTGGTGGTTTCAAGATTAACACTGATGTTTCTATGGCAAGAGTGAGAGGCCTCTCAAGAGAAGGTAAATCTGCATTTATTCTAGACGCATAAAATTACTGACATAATATGGCTGCAGTTGCATGGTTGCAATACAGAAAGAGTTTGACACCAAGTACACAAAGGGAGGACAGCCTGGAGGAAAGGGTCTCTACTGCCCTCCCTGCCTAGGATACCTGATTAGTATCCTCCAGTAATGGATAACACCACCAGCTGCAATTTTTCAAGAGTTGTTAGATTAATATCTTCCTCCACATACAATAGGAACTGCTGGGCTGTCGTCTTCTTGTAGATTATCTGATCTGTATGTCCAATGGCAGCTACAGCAAAAACTAGAGTAATGTAGGCTTTGATCCTTTCTACAAGGGGAGACAGCTCTCTGCAAGAAAGAGGATGAGCCCAGACTACATATGTTTCCATACTTTTGATCTGAAGGACACTGCTCATTAGTGAAGACAGCCTTTCCTAATCACAGCAGAGGGCTCTCATTCGCTGTTCTTTTGCTTTGGCACTCTTCTTCAAGAAAGACAGAGAGGATGGATATAATGGAAGTGTAGAGCCACAGAGCACTTCCAAGGCTGTGGTACCTGTGGGAGGCATTTGCCAGGAGGTGGTGAAACGTCCTTTCATTTTGCTGCTTGGTGAACAGGAGGAGGAGGGAGAAAAGGAAAAGGGGGAAGCTTTTCTACGAATCTCTGAGTGTTTATGTGGCAGGGTGCAGAAAATTTCTTTCTCATTGCTTAGCAGAGAGATTACAGAGCTCAAAAAACACAAAGATAGGACTGTAGAAATTGAGAGCAGGTGTGCTCAACTGGACAAGATTGGCTGGGGAATAGGGAAATATAAATCTGCTGTTTGATCTCTAGCAATTCTTTATGCCAATATCTGTATTTACATTTATTACTGGATTGTTTCCAGCCTGTCACTGAGCTGCCATCCAGAAGCTGTATGATATCACTCTGCATCAATATATCACATATTTTTAGCATGTTTGGATATGGCCTCCATTTCAGCTGTGTATCAAAAATCTAAGCCTGTTGGCCTTATCTAGAAATGATAGAGCTGATTTTTTTTTTTTTTTTTAATAACCATCTGTCTTTCTCAAGCCTGTTCAGAGTCCCCACAGGCAAAGTATTTTTAACTATTTCAATTATAGTTGTATCAGCTGTTCAGTAATTATTGCCTTCTAGCTTTCCTCTACTGTATCAACATCTTTTTTCTAGTCTCTTTTTAGAGAAATCACGATCCTATCACCCTGAGGAAGAGCTCTCTCTGTATTATTTGTTGAGGAGAAAACTATATGTTTGTAAGGCTATATTTTCGAATGGTGCTTCTACCTTCCACTATCTAAATATTCTGTCAAAATAAAAAGCATAAGCCCATTTCTTTCTCAGCAAACTCACTCATTTGTTTTAACTCAGTGAAAAGCATAGCTTTTGAATTCACAGTCCCTGCGAATCTGGTTAATCCAGTCTATTTTTTCCTGAACATTTAAATTAAGAATATGAAATGTAAAAGGATTAGTTGAAGATATATCAGAGAGGATGACCTTCTGCTGATGGCTCTGATTCCACATAACAAAATATTTTGAGTTAATTAAGTAACCTAAGGATTTTATTTGATGTTCATTACTTTTATATCTACATTTCTTTGCATCCTACACAGTTTTCCATAAATGTTCAATAACTGCATTTAATACCATATAATTGTGCTCTAAAGTCACACGTGATTAAGTCTTCCATCACTGCCTCAGCAAACACCGTGTTTTCCTACCTAGACCGTACAAATGTGAAGACTGAAAGTCATCCGATACAATCTAACATCTAATTTCCATTCCTCTTTCACTCAAGGCTATGCATATAGTATCTTATTCAAGATAACACAGTTTTCAGGAAGGCTAATATCTTTTTCTCTAACTCTGAATAAAAATTGCACTGGGAATACTCTGTGGCAACACTGGTAATGAGAAGTGAATTTTTGGAGTAGAAATAATTTTAATTACATTTACTTTTCTCCAGAGACTCAGATTGTCCTGACTTTGAAATAATCTAATATATTTTGCACCATAGGGCTGCAAAAATATTTCACTATGTTATTAAGACTGTTACTTAGTTTAATACTGCAGTAACTATGAGTTGGATTGGCCCAGTGCCTACAGAAGCTAATAAGATACAGAATCAAGAAAATACTTTCATAGACTTCTCTGTAAATCTCCCCCTTCAGGCTTATGGATTTACATGAATATGGGATTGGCAGAGAATAAGACCTCCTGCTGAGGAAGGGATAACAGTAAGGTAAGACACAGAGTGACTCTATGCTTCTAACTTCTCCAGCAAAAATGTGTAAGGACTTGGAGGGAAAGAGAAGTTCATCTCCTTCTACTATGGGTTGAAAGACACCTACTCTAGAGTGTAGGTATCTGTAAGTACTCTATAGAGTAGGTGTCTGTAAGAAAATTGAAACCCATGCATTCATTTGCTAGAAGAAATATTTCTGAATATAAAATATTGCAACAGGCCAAAAATACTGAATTTTGTCTAGCTGGCTTGTTCTGAAATGTTGCCAACATGTTTAGCAATTTCAAAGGTAGGTAGGACTGAGGCATCTGTCCCTTCCATAGCAATATGTTGTCCGCCTCAATAATAACACCATGAGCATTGTATCCAGTTTTGTTTATGTTTCTAATATGGTTTCTCTCACTAATCATACCAAATGTTTGCATGGATGGATACAGACTCCAGTAGTAACTGAAGCCGTTAGGCTGCTTAGTATGCAACTAGCCTAACTGATATATATCTAACAGCACCCATCTGGTATATGGCTGTGGCATTCACACTAATAGCATTGATAATTACAGGTTTGGGGACAAAGAACAACCTGAGTCAATCTGAAAATGCAGAATCAAAGGCAACTAGTGTAGCAAGTGGCTCTGTTAAATCCCTTTACGATGCACTATAACCTTCTTTGACTCTTCTTTATATATCTTTGCAGTGTACCAAAGGTTAACTTCCATTAGCCAAGAAAAATTTTCCCTATTGAAATACCAGTGACTTTCCAGGATACACAAGCCATCTGCTTGATTGTAGGAGGCTGACCAACCTGTTCTTTCTTCGTGTGTCAGCTCAAATGCAATATCTGATCTTATTTTGCCATACCTGATTTGCTTGGGAGCGGGAGCTACTACAGCTTTATGATGTATTCCTCATCCTAGGGACTCTCAAAGCCTAGAGGAGAGAATATCAAACCTGAAAAATCTAAACCTACTGGTGTTTCTATCACCCAGCACTGCCACACTGTTTCTTCTATACAACCTGTTCTGTGATTGCTAATCTCTCTCTACCCTAAAAGACAGCAAGCACCAATGATATCTGTGTCTATGGAAGTGGATGGGACCTGTGCTCTTTTGAGGAAGAAGACTGCCTCTGTCAGTATTGAGTTCTTCCACATTGCCATTACTGCTTTTTTAGGGAATCTTCGAGAAGGTGAACCCCCTCCAAAGAGTTTATTTGGCTTTGTGGGATCAGTCATGCTCTGAGCTTATGGCATGTATTGAATGTCTTTCATAGAGTATCTTTAAGAGCCATAGTTAGTGGGTGGCTCTTGGACATAGTTATGTGAAAAGGAAAGGTCTTTCAAGAACAGAACTGAAGCAATTTCTGGAACAGCAGCCAGCCCACCGACCCATTCCCCTTGCTGCTAACTGAACCGCACAACTGCAGAAGTGAAGGGCAAAGAAAGAAAGAATTACAGGGACCCACCTGGGTCACTCCATTCTGTTTCCTACAGGTGGCAAGACCATGCAACAGCTGTTAATTTATAAAGTTCCTAATCTATACCAGGCTACACCCCAAACTATAAGAATGTATCCCAGCATCTTAAAACAAACTTCAAGTCCATACCAAAAATTCCATTATAACGGGCTGTAGGAAAAATAGAAGAATTCAAGGACCTCATCAATGTACCTGGAAGGAAAGTATTAAATAAAACTCGTAAGTTATGCTGGGAAGGCCTACTACCTTGTGTTACAGAGGAGACAGAAGAAAGAACAACCCACAGGCCCTGACCCAGTTTATCCAAAACAACAGAGTGATCCTAAATCTGGAAATTGTTTTAACCTTGAAGATGAAAACAGGATTTATCAATCAGCTCCTAAGTACTTAATGACACTAGGAGCACCAGTGTCTTCCATTTACATTCTTTTAAGTTGCATAACCTCCAGAGTTTCATAAAAAGAAGAAATACTCTTTCTCTGTCCTTCAACCTCAGAAGTTGAATTATATATATCAACGATAACAAAATTTTCCTTGCTCTCACTAGTAATGATCCTTGAATATGGTATTAATGCAATATAAATATGGTGCAAACAAACAGTAATCCATCCTTCACCATTTCTTGGAGATATCAAAACATTATGTACCAAAGATTACTACCACAAGCTTAATTTTCTGTTTTGAAGCATTCTGGTTTGTCAAATACCAGTTCTCTGAACAGAGCAAGTTCCACCTTAAAATAAGCTCAAGTTCTGTCTTTCATCACCTTGTTTGGAAAGCTCTTCCTGAACTTCATTCCTGGGATGTTCAAAGATCTTCTAAATTTCCATGCTAATAAATACTCATTTGTGCCTGAGCATAAGGAATCATCGATTCCATCTGAACCTTCATTTGCCTAAACTAAATAAACCATGACCTTTTAATTTCTCCTGGTGGGGAAGACCTCATTCTCCCAAACTTTTTGTGTACTTATTCCAATTCAGGTTCATTTTTCTTGAACATGGATGAGCAGACCTGAAGACGATATTCTAAACAAAGAATTTCAGTGCCTTATGCAGTGACAAAATTATTTTCCTGTGGTGACCCTCTCCTCTCTAGGTATTGATATCTCTCAACTTTATGTCATCTGCAAATGTCATTAACTCCTACCTCCTTGGCCACTAGCATATTAAGCGACATAGGTCCCAAGACTGATCATTGAGGCAGTAACCTCCTACATCTTCATAATTCTTTTTTTAAAACAGCTTAGGGTAAATTTTGCCTTAAATAGCTTCCTATCCACTTCACATTAATCCCCAATGTTTCCAGTTTAAGTATTAATTTCTTATGAAGTAAGAAGTAAGAGATGCTTAACTTAAATCTACATAGATTACATCTGCTGCATTACCTTTTTCTAAGAAATCATTGATTTTATCAAAAAAGATATTGCATTAGTCTGGCATGATCTATCTTTGATAAAACCATGCTGTTATTCAATCTACTTTCTCTTGCCTTTCTGCTCTTAATTATGCATTCCTTCAAAATCTATTCTAAAATTTTACAGAGAGTCAATATCAAATTCAAAGGTTTGTTGCTCAGAATCATGTTTTTCTCCTTCTCTGAGAATAGGTACTGCATTTGCAACTTTCCAGACAACATTTACAGCTTCACTGAAGTCCTTCCTACAGGACTTGCCATTTCAAGTTCCAGTTCTTTGAATATTCTAGGATGGAAATTTCCTGTGCCTTGTATTTTACTGCATTAAATAGTCTAAGTTTTGTTTCCATCATGGAAATGTGAAGCCCTATTGCTCTAACTTAATTACAAATTTACATCAGTTCATACTGTGATTTAACATGAACAGATCATCTTATCTAATGTTACTTTTAGTGTTATTTTCTCTGCAAGAGCTTCATACCTACATAAACAGTTTGGTAAATGTATCTCTATTCTACCATGTTCAGGACTACATGAGCCCTGCCTTTACTGATAGCAGTTTCCAATCAGTGTTGGGTAATTCTAGCATCATATAATCATAAAATTGTCGCTATTAATTATTTCATCTGCCATTTTGTAAAAAGTATAATCCAAATGTCAGTCAAAAGCTGCATTTCCATAGGAAGTTCCTAATGCTAACCTTGGAGTGCCTCCTTTACCATAGTGATTTTCCCAAAGGCATTCTGCTTTAACCATAGCATTACTCTTTATTTCTTTACAGTCAAAATTTTGCTAATTTTACAGAGCTTTCCTGGCTCAGCAGCTGCTATGGGCGTATCCGAGGCTGCCCTACATAGTCACTCTCTAATTTAAAGAATCTCAATACTATTTTGTAGCTCATGTCAGTAAAGGAAATTGGGCACCGATTGCTTACTAAGTTTTCATTTTCTCAGGCTTTAATATAAGCTTTATTTTTCGTTTGGCATAAAATGCCATAATCTAGGGATTTTTTTGTTTATTTGGTTTTTTTTTTTATTATGAAATACCTTGTATTTTCTGTCAGAATTTCCCTAGAGTTTTTATAAACTCTATTCATTATTCATTCTCACACAAGGTTTTTTTTTTATTTTAGGTCTACAGCCTCCTCTAGTAAAAGAGGGTTTCAGATGGAATAGTTATTTTAGTACATACCCGTGTCATTCTGGACAAACCAGATGTCCAACTTTGATTGTCATTTCTGTGATATAGATATTAACCTACTATATACCTGAACCCATCTCAGTGCTTCCTATATGTTGACACTGAGTCCTTATGCAGCAAGGGCTTTTAGTCACATTATCATCCAGCAGGCTCATCCTTGCAGTGAGTAATGAAACCTTCTAAAGAAAACTTTATTTTAAGCAACCAACCGAAGTGACTCGACTTTCAGAACGGCTTCACACTTAAGAGCTCTCTGAGGAATGGCAAATGTGCAGCAGAGTAGGGCTCTACCCATGATTTGTACCTTCTCAAATCTTCATTTCAAGTGCTAAATAATTTTCAGAATTGGCTTAAGAATGTACTGTATAAAACGTCCAAGACCAAGAATGGCAATTCAGCCCCTCTCTGTCAGCGGTGACAGTGGATTACAGAATCACAGAATCACAGAATCGTTTAGGTTGGAAGGGACCTCTGGAGATCATCTAGTCCAACCTCCCTGCTCAAGCAGGGCCCTCTAGAGCATATTGCCCAGGATCACATCCAGACGGCTTTCGAATCTCTCCAGCGAAGGAGATTCCACCACCTCTCTGGGCAACCTGGTCCAATGCTCTGTCACCCTCACAGTCAAGAAGTTTTTTCTCAGGTTCAGATGGAACTGCCTGTGGTTCAGTTTGTGCCCGTTGCCTCTTGTCCTGCTGCTGGGCACCACGGAGAAGAGTCTGGCCTCATCCTCTTGACACCCTCCCTTCAGATACTTGTACACATTGATGAGATCCCCTCTCAATCTTCTCTTCTCCAGGCTGAACAGGCCCAGCTCTCGCAGCCTTTCTTCAGAGGAGAGATGCTCCAGTCCCCTCATCATCTTGGTAGCCCTCCGCTGGACTTTCTCCAGGAGTGCCATGTCTCTCTTGTACTGGGGAGCCCAGAAGTGGACACAGTACTCCAGGTGAGGCCTCCCCAGGGCTGAGGAGAGGGGCAGGATCACCTCCCTCCACCTGCTGGCAACCATGAACTGATTTCAGTTCATGACGTTAGGAACATACATATTCATACATACTCAGCTTCTGGTAGTTCTCTGATCTCTCAGCATTTTGAACTCCTTCTTCTCTCCTACGTGTATTTGTCATTGAATGTTTCCAAGTAATTTGAACAGAAGTAACTGGAAGAAACGTTTGGGTACCATTGCTCTTTCCCTCAGCAATTCATCCAGTCTCCACTTTTTTCCCCTTTGCCATCTCTTTGCTTAGCCTAGTACTGAATTGGACATCACATCCATGCACCCAGTTGCAAAACTCCCTGCACCTCCCGGCCCCTGGACCACAAATCTGGCCTTTCTCCAGTGGAAACAAGGAAAGACAATATTGGCCTCTGGAAGCATGAGAATTGCACAAGGGCTGGGACTACTAATCACAAGATTAGCTCTAGCCTGAAATTATGTCAGTCACAACAGTTGGATGTTATTACTGAAGATGCCTCATGATGTAAACATGTGCAGCTTTCCCAAATGCCTACAACTGTATCAATACTGATTCGTCAGGCAACTAAAGAGACTCTTTCATTTAGTTAGAGCTCACCAGAAGAAGATTTCTCTCAAAATGAAGATACTGAATTTTCAGAAAGAAAAAATGAAAGGAATAACATAAGTGTTTTTGGTCAGGAATGAATTTTCAACTTTGATTCTTTAAGAAAAGAAAAAAACATGTAGACGTGAAAATGCAGTGAACCAAGGAGCTCCTTAGCTGAACAGCATTTCCTCTCTGGCACCAGTCTCCTTGCTGCTGAGCCCCATAGCACATACTGAGAGACTGGTGGGCTGGATGCTGAGCTCAGGGAAGGCCCTGGCCCCTAGGTGCTCAGCTTACCGACAGGGTCAATCCAAATACAACCTGGGTGCTAGATTATGAACCAAAACCTTTTCAGTTTCTGGGAATTAGGTTGTGGGAATGGGGGGTATTAGATTATTCTGTTATTTTTCTTTTTTATTTTTTTTCACTTAAGTGTTGGAAATACTTTGGATTAATTTGTTTATGAGTGGAGCAAGATTGCAATTACTTCCCGTTATTAAACAACATTTCTCATTGTGCGCAGTTTTAATCCAAGAATCCTGCACTGTCTATATTTGCTCCATAAACATTAATAATTATTTTCTCTGGCTATGAATATTATGTGTCAAAGCTAATCTTTAATCCTTTTTGCTACTCCTTTAAAATAATCTGGAAATACTTTTAAGCATGCTAAGTGTCTGCATCTTCTTGCAGGTAATGTTAATGTTTTCTTGGTGTTTTCCATTATTCCCATAGTAGTAGAGGTTCTTTCCTTTCACTTGTAGTATTTTCTTTCTTTCTGCATAGCTATGTGAACAGTCTACATTGCATCTTCTGCCAGAAGAAATGAGATTCTGCAGATTGTTGGTTTGTTCAATAAGCTTTCATGAGCTTTCTCCTCTAGATTCCTCGCGCATATTATCCTCAGTCAGAAATATCTCAGGATAGTGGAAGGATATTAGTAAAGGAAAAAAGCCTCTTATAATTGATCATAACAGCACAGTGGCCAATAGACTCAACAACAAGTAGCTTTTGGGTCACAAACCCTTGTTCAGCGATTTCAGTGTGATGAGCGGCACACAGCCATCCCTGAAGCTGCAGGTTGCTCTCACTGGCCTCACTCGTTACAGTCAAACCATTTGGACTAAGGATCTGCGAAATGTGCACCCTTCAAAATAGGGGGAGGCCTTCAACCAGCATTTATTTTACCAATGTGTAGCCAATTACAGGATCAGGAAACCATGTTAGCTGCTAAGTATGGTTTTAGGAGGCCTTAAAAAATGAGCCTTAATTTTACGTGCTTCTAAAAAGATCTTTGTGTCGCCTGTAACTGTGGCATAATTAAAATCAAGAACCCGTTAATACTGTCCCAGATTAACATGGCATACCAGAAAGTGTTGAGAAAGGAAGCAAAAAGTCAAAAATAAACAAAAAATACTACTTTCCCTTGGGAAAAGAAGCAAGTGACTGTATCTCTAATCTAGTTTAATGGGAAAATATTGCTGTTATCATTGAGCCAGTACAACATCTGCATTGAGCTGATGACAAGTCACAGAAAAGGATCAGGGTACTATTGTCTTAGGCACCATGACAGAATTGCTGAGAGCATAGCTAGACGTCTTCCTATGTGATGTCTTAGTTCCCCACGTCTTGCACGATCTAACTCCATCTGAGCTCAGTGACATTTCTTGACAAGCAGGAATGGGGGAGAAAGTCCTAACGGCCTCTCAAAACTATTAAGAAAATTGAATAGGTGGTACTACTGCTTTCAGAGCAATATATCACTGTATGATTCCTAAAATTGCCAACACTACTCATTTATTAAATATATCGCACTCCTGTTACGGCCAGTAAAGTACTTGCTAGCACTGTCCATTTCAGGCAAACCATCATTAAATTCCTCAGTTTTGATTCTGTTCTGCTAATGAGGATCCTGTGTGTTTCTACACCTGGGGTTCCTAATTAATCAAATACTTAAACTACCTAAGGGCAAATTATCTTCTCAGAGAGAGGAAGATGGAATCAAGGACAAAGAAGTCCAATGATTTTGGCTATCTTTTTCTTTAAGTGTTAATACAGAAGAAAACAGAATATAAATGGAATGTCATTTTGCTTTAATTAAGAAAAATGAAAATAATCGTGTATTCTATTTCCATTTGGGTCACCTTGTTGCTTAAACTACAACTGAAGAGAGGTCCGACAATTTCAGAAGTAAAGATTCTCTTGCTGACTGTGCTGAGCAGAAGACAGCTGTCTATAATGATGCCCATCATCTGATATTTAATTTAAAATTTTTGCGTTCTGTGGTTGTTCACTTCTTTTCAGTTTTGACTTGAGTTTTTATTCATTTAACCTATTTTTAATTCTAGCTTAACATCCATGTTGGGTTTTTTTTCTATCCCTTTTCCCTTATTTACTATAGATTCTTTTCCTTCTTTGCCTATTCTGCCTGTCTCACAATCACCTGAGTAAGACCACTGGGAAAATCTAGTGAATAACCAGCTCTAATTTTCGTAAAAATACTTGGAAACAATGTTAGCTGATGCTGGATAATGAGTGTGTTCCTTTTTGCATCACCTTTGGAAGAGATCAAGCAATGTCAAGGATTTTACCTTGGCCTTACTATCTGGATGCTAGTGATTACATATACACACTGCTTGTTGCAAGAATCATGCAAAGTGCATGTGCTGGACTATATTCTCACTCACTGACCCCTACTACTGACCCAAGCTACTGCTGCTTGGGTATAATTTATCCTTGAGATGGCAAAATGCAGTTTACAACCTGTATCCTGTATACCTAATGAGACAATTATTCCAGGAGAGTCTGAGCTATTCAACAAACTGACACAGAGCAAGCAGAAAAACTCTGCTGGAAATGAAGACCAAGCTGGTTTAACCTCAGGCACTCCCACTTAGATTGTCAATTGCTCGCATATAACTTCCATCGGTGGAAAGTGAAGTCTCACAACTTTGCCCTGAAAGATCATTCTAGCCAGATTTCCCAAGGCTATCTGGAAAATGTTAGGTCTTTCAGAAGATGTTGCACTTCTCTGAATGCTAACAAAAAAGTAATGGTGAGTAATCTGAGAGGGGGTGGAGGGGGGTGGGTCTTTCTTTCCAACTGGCACAGCAAAAGTGCTGTCTCTCAAAGGAAGGAAACAGCCAAGAGACAAAATTCATGTTATAAGCAGAGATGTCTCAATGTCTTCCAAAGCACTGTAATATAGTACATATATTTAACACATTATTTTTAGTTTACAAATGTTTGTTGACGGGAGTGACAAACATAATGTGCATATGGGAGTGACAAGTAGGAATGAAGCATTCTGTTTCCACTTTAAGCGGGTAAGAAGTCTTTTCTTAATCCAAACAAATACACACCTGCAAATTCTTCACAAGTCAGCCAGCTGAAGCTCAGCAGATGACTCACATTGCGCTTGGCTGGAACATGCACTGAGGTAGGCCTGCACTGACATGGCTTTTTATGCAATGCCACAGGATGTTGAATAGCTGGAAGTAGATCTGTTGCAATGTAGCAGTTGTAAGCAAGAACCTTCTCTTTTCCGGGCAACTGAAAAGCATCTACCAGCAAAGTTACTCAAAAGAGAGGATAAATATGGTTAGATATTGGCTGGGGAGGAGAGAGAGCTTAAACACATCTGCAGATCTGGATGTGATGTTCAATGCATTGACTGAACTTCTCAGCGTCTCTTCAGTAATTCTGTGGCCCAAAGTCTATTAAGACAGCCCCTACTCAGGCAACGCTCCTAATGAAGTCAGCACAAGTTTTGACCATAAAGCACAAATGTGGTGTGTTAATAACACCAGATAACGGGTGTTATCTTTTAGATAGCCAGTTTCCGAGATATACCTGACTGGCATTTCTGCATGGAAGTAGGACTAGAGAAGAAACCATTAAGTGATATGATACCAAAAGTTGCTATTGGGAGTAAAATGCAATGCGTGTGAAAGCTGTGTCACTACTCTTGAGTATACAGCTCAAAAAACAGCAATAAAAACAAGAAGGTACTCATATCTTTGTCTCTTTTTAATATAATTGGAATGTACTTACCCAGTTTAAAAGGATAATAGTGGTCTGCAATTATTCTTAAAAATGACATTTTTAGTAGGTGTGAATGAGTCAGAGCATCAGAATGGTTAATGGACACATCCCTGAAGTATGTTATTCAGTTAGTGGGCATGTCAGCACTAGATGTCTGAGTAAGAGCCTGCTAGGAGACACTTTTGCCACCACTCTCTGTGGGGTGCTGTGCTGGACCAGTACAAGCTGGTGTAACAGAGCACAAACCATCACTAGTGTGTCATTGAGACTTTGGAGAGGTGATTGTGGGCCAGAAAATCCCTGCTGTCATTACCCTGAGTCTGTTCCTCTGACTAACAGGCTCTGTCTGGATGGCTGGCAGTCATGAAGCATTTACTTCATGTCTGTTCCTCAGAAAGCACGTTGAACCTTTTCAAAAAGCTGGATTTAAATCCGTGTCAGCTTTAGCAATGACTCTATGAGGACTAGGATTTTATCATGCTTTTTATCAGAATGACAATACGTGGCCTGGGACACAGCATTGCCTTCTCCTATATGCTCCCTGATATTCTGCTGTTGTCATGCTTTTCAAGGAAAGGGAGGAGGGAAAAGGGTGTTCTCATCGCTATTTTTTCCAGCAAGTGCTTAGGCTCAACTCAAACCTAGAAAAGAGTTTAGAGCTGGTACTCTGTTCAGTTCAGTCTTCAGAAGCATATAGAAGAATAAAAAATACTTTTTTTCTTTGCTTTTTTGGTGTTTAATTTTGTTACCATGGTGACAGGTGCTTTGTAAATATCTGAGAAAGAGAGATGACTGTACTGTGAGGAGAAATAGTTTCAAAATGCACAAGATTCAGATAAGAGTCCTGCTCTTTTTGTCCTTTCTGCACAGACAAAATATATCTCAGAAATTGAATCCAAGGTTACAAAGAATGTATGCACAACAACCTTAATTACATTTACTGTGTTATCTTTGACTGGATCTGAAAGTCCTAATCAGAGGATTATATTAAAGAAAACAAAATCTAGCTAAGCGAAACTGAGGTACTAAGTTTGTTCTTGTCTGCAGGAAAAAAAACTCAAAAACCAAACAAATGAAAAAGAACACCAACAAAAAAGGGGATCAGAATCTAACAAAAAAGAAATCTGGTATCTTTTCCCTAGATCAAATATTGTTGCATCTATATTTCGGAACTGGAATAAAAATGTTATCCTTCCCTTGTGTTTCTGCAATAAGGATGCAAAAAACTTGGGGACAAAGAGTAAATCCACTCCAGTTGCCTAATGAGGACTCCTTCTTCCAGAGCTGTTGCTGAAGACCAGCCTGACCTAAATGGAACTGAAGGATTTTCAACAACCTTTCATCCTTTTGTATTTTCTAAGGTTAATCTTCCTTCCTTTGTGTTGCTTTCACTAGGCTGCAGCTGAGAGAACAAGAGGTACAGCTCTGAACTCAGGGCATCTTTCCATGTCCAGCCGATAAGGAGGTAGCTTGCTGGAGGCTCGAGCTAAACGAACTATTCATAATAAATGTTTTTTCAATTAATTTAATCTTTTCTCTTGTACATCAGTTTGTCATGAAGAGATCAGTTTTTATAAATACATTTCTGGTCTAACGTCATTTGATAAATGCTTCAAGAGAAAATAAAGTAACCACCTTTGTATTGCTTGAGAACTGTCATTTCAGGGATGTTTGTCACTGGTTGTGCCATCGTTGCTGCAAATCAGAATCAGGAGATTGCCGGGACCACACCAAAGCTGTGCTCAGACCCGGAAACTGGTCAAATCCTACATTTCCGGCCAGCCTGGAGGGGACAGAGCAGCAATTAGCCTCTAATTTGGAAGTAAGCTCAGAGTTTCTGTCTCTCAGAGTTTTATTTGAGTTTTCCCTACCACTCCATTGATGAGCATTGTACCCATCGCACTGTATCTCCCGTGTATCATAGGACACAATACAATTAGGGCAAAAGTTAGGGCAGGGCTGCATTTAGCCTCTCCCTTCCCCGGACAGCAGCCCTCCTCGTTTTTCCTGACAAACTGCCAAAGCAGAGATGCTCATGGTCTATGGAAGCAAGGGGGTGCAGGACACCTCTGTGCTGAGGGGGGTCGCCAGCTCCAACAGCTCTGGGGAGATGGGCAGGTCCTACCACTCCTCCTGCTCTGCGCACAGAGGGCTTTCCCAGGCATCAGCTACTCCAGCTCATGTCCCAGCCCCCAGAGAGATCAGATCTGCTGCAGAGAAGCAGATTAGCGAGAGAAGAGAGATGTGTGGATCCTCAACCCAAAAGCATTAAGAGTTTTTTGATGTACGAAACTTTAAGGGAGGGGGAACTGCAGCCTTCATGAAAGGTCCAACATATTACTCAACAGTAGTCTAGATTTTTGTGCAATAGGCTGTTTTATGCCAGTAAAATAGATGTAATAGCAAACAGCAACAGGGAAGCAAAAAGACTGAAAACATGCTGTGTTGGTTCCAAAATTTCCACCATTATCTGCTCCGTTCTGCACATTAGAGATCTTACTGCTTCCTCCCAGTCGCCACTTCTCAGATTAAAAGCCTGAGCTTTGTGACATACGGCTAGTCCGGTTGCAATGGGTCTCTGGGCTTCTTTCCAACATGCTATAACTCAAAATTACCAGAATGGCACTTAGAGATGTCCAGTTAAAATGTTTTATCAAGAAAAATGCTTTTCCAAAGGTACTGTTTGCTACTGAATTAAGAGTCATTTCATCTGTGATGACTTAAATTTTCATAAAAAATGCAGATATGAAATACTTCATGCAGTGTCCTAATTAATGCGAATATGCCAAAAACCTTTATTTTCCAGAGAAATTTATATTACACTTTTACATTTCCACAGTTTGTGGCTGCATATTTTATATACTGTAACCATGGTTACTGTGTCATTAAAGTCTATTCAGAGGGAGTTGGGCATAGCATACAGCTATCACAGAGAATGATTGCTTTTGTAATTTTAAAAGCAGCTCTGCAGCTAATTAGTGTGAGTTTGTGTAAATTGGACCAATGGAGAGCATGAAATTTGGAACAAATTATGGTAGAGTCTGAAGCAAATGGAGAACATTTTTATTTGATTTAGGAACTTGCCTCCTGTATTACAAGCCTCTTAAAGTTTTAATTGTATAAGGCTGAAGCCACACACTGGCACATTGCTGATAGTAGAAAAACATTTAACATTTGCCAAGAAGAGAGATGAATGTTTCTAAACGGCAAATAATGGTGATTGGCAGAAAGCTGGGGAAAGGGCATAGCATGCCCATGCCTAGCTGTTCTCTTCTGTTTTTGCATTATTTAGAAATTTCGGAAGCAAATTCAGCTTGCTGGGAATTTTCCAAGCTGTCTTTTGTGTACCAAATATGTACAGGTTTCCTCCTCATGGTACACACTGTATGTGGAGGGCTCTCTCTCTCTTGCATCCTTTACTGCCCAGCGGTGCAGTAGCAGATGCAAATTAGGACCTTGCAGTTGCACGTTTCCTAAATCTTTTATCAAGCACTGATTCCCCTGTCAGAAAACAACATCTCCACAGCCATATATATATATATGTGTATATATATATATATATATATATATATATATATGTATATAAAATATTATACACACACACACACACACACACACACACATACATATATATATGTGTGTGTGTGTAATGGCCTTTATGTTGTATGGCAAGGAATTTCATTTTGCTAGCTGAATATCCTCCCACTTTGAATGTTATGAATCACTATTCCAGCGTGCCCCCAGCTTTTTAATAGTGTAGCTGCCAAATGTGATTTGTGGCATCCATATATGTTAATAAGAATTTCCCCTTCATCAGTGTGCTTCTTTACTGGACGAATACAGTTATCTGTTTTGTTTCAGCTTCCCTTGAAACATCTACAAGCATCTGGCTAAGGCCAGCAGCGTGTTGCTGATTTGAGTGACTACCCAGAACGGAGGGTGCAGGGGGTGACGACTTCCAGCAGCAAAGCAGTTATCACCCATCCTTGTCCAGTCTCTGCACGTGTGCTGCCATTCCTGTCCATCTGCCAGCATCCAGGGGCAGCAATAAAACACTTGCCTTTTGGCAAATTTTCTGAGTTTTATCTATTATAAGAATATTTGGCGGACACTACCAACCAAGAGCTGGTTGCTCTTCAAGGACTCAGGAAATTTAACACTAGCCTGATCCAAGTTGATGCTTACTTTGTGTTTGTTGTCTATGCAACCCTAGCATCTACCAGGCATTTTTCCTACTCCAGGGCCTCAGAGAATAAGCAGAGAATTTGCAGCCTTTTTGCCAGGTGTTTTTAAGCATGTATTATGCCAGGCTCAGCAATAACACGTTGTCCTCAGTCCTTCATGTGACCTGTCCTTTGCTCACCAACTCCTAACGCAGGATCTGTGGAAGGAACCAGATTGGCCCTAGCAGCTTCAGGGAGAGCACTTCCACAGATGAAGGAGGCAAAAGTTAATACAAATCTTGAGCAGTTATTAACTACGCCTATCTCTGCACCGCCATCCAAGTTGATCCCCCAAAGCAGCACTGCACAGCCTGGCTATTAGGACAGACCATGGTTTATGTAGCCAGAGAAGGTGTGAAGTCGAGGTTTCCCATGGACTAGTGCCAATTTGGCTAGTCACAGTCTGTTGTAAACAGTCCTCAGATAAATGTGTGCTAAAACAGGAACGAAAAACACATCTACCTATGTTAAAAAAGAGTCTCGTATACTCTTTTCACACAAGCACATCTTTAACAAATAATCAGGCCATTTCAACTACAGGACTAGTAATTTAATTAATAAGATCAGTAACACAGCACAGGACTGCGTGCATATGTCTGTTCCCCCTTACCTGCTCACCACCAGAGTTGCAATTCTCAGAGTCAGGCTCTCTGCCAACCTTTTCTCCACATAGTGCTCCTGCTTTTTTCAGCATCTGTTCACCCATCATCTTTATCTGCAGGATACTCGAACCCCTACTTAGGATGATTCCCTATTAGGACGTAGGAAGTGGTATAATGTAGTATAACATTATTATGTAGCAATGTCCTGAGGTAATATCTAGGCAGCGTGTCAGGAACATTGTATTTATCTTTCTGTGGGTTTTTTGCATCGTTTTGGGAAAGGCCAGATATGCCTGTGATTATGTGATGTTATCAGAGAACATTTCTGCCCTTGGTCTACCCTCAGAGAGTTAATACTGAGGGAGAAAAGCCACTCCAGGGTCACCAGCAGTGTGTGAGCCTGCACCTCCTCATTTGCAATGCTTCAGCAAAACCAGCCTGCAGTGGTGTTTAGAAAGTGTGGGCATCGCCAGCGTGTTTAGGCTGAGCTCTGCTTCTCCCTCTTGCACAGCTCCTTGGCGGGGCATTAACTGCTCACTGGTAACTCTGGGCAGAAGCACACTCCATCTCAGTTAAAAGCCTTAGAAGCACATGAGATATGCTTTTTTATGGGGAAAGGAGAAAAACTGCGCTCCTGGCAAATGCAGTAAGCACATAATCCTCCACGTGATGGTGGCTTGCAGCAAGCACAATATAACAAAACTCTGGAGCGCTCCACTTGGTACCTCAGTCCACTGCTTTTGTTCATTGCTTCTGCTAAATCCACATCACGTTTCCCATTAACTTAGTAAATGCTTATTTCAGAGAAACCTTTGTACTTTTTAACATTTCCAGAAATAAAGCCTAACCAGAGGGTACTTGTTATGTAACATAAATATACTATCATCTTCCACATTACTGTTTTTGCAGAAAAGAATATAGGCACATTTTGTGCTTTTTCATTAGTTTTGATAGCCTTCTTGAAAAGTATGATGCCATACTGCACAAGTTGTCTTTCTGCATAAGCATGGAATATAGCATTAAGTAAAACTAACACTTTGCCAAGTCTGTGCTTGAAAAGACAGGAAAAAAGTCTACATCTAAGTCTTAGTACTTTTGATCCAGACGATAACTATGCCTGGCAACGTACTCCTTTTCTACTGCAGACACTACTTTTTGATATTTCAAGGATACAAAATTGTCATTTTTACTAGATTCATCATGTACGACAGAGCTGTAAAAATTAAATTACAAATTTAATTTTGTAATTCATAGTGCAGTTCATAGTGTACACATGCTAGGTCATGTGCCATAGAGAACTCTGCTGAGGTTTACAAGGTTACTGCTTGGATGCAAGAGCTAGAGTAGGGCTCACATAGTCCTGGTGTAGGCACTTAGCTACATTGCCATGGACCCTGGACTTGCTATCAGGATGATGAGTGGGCTCTGATCCATGATCCGCTTCTCCTCAACAGCCACCGCACATCCAGAAATTCTCAACGCATCTGCAGTACTGGCCTTCAGCACATGTACTGCCATGTCCTTCTCCAGAAGGCAGTGGATTTTTGGCATATGTATGGCTGTATGCAAGAGGTTGAGGATTTCTCAAACTTACAGGATGAGACTGAAGAAAACCTAACTAGAATATATGGCAGCCCAGCCTGAGGCTTGTTGCAGAAGGAAACAGATGGGGTAGGTTATCACAATGAAGTAAGCAAAACCAAAGAAAGTATAGCAAGTTACATAAGAAAATATACTGCTTTTTGAAAGACTTCATGTACATAATAGGGAGTCACCCAACACAGTCCTTGTTGTTTGAGTACTGCTCTGGAATTTACATCAGCTTGGCATAATGAGGCTCTACATTTAGTAGATATCAGTGCTATTTAAGGTTTGTGATAACATTTACAGTTAACTTCATTTTTATTTGAATTACGTGCCAGAGATACCAGTAATATTTTGGTATTCTTGCCAAGGAAAAGCTTTTAATATTTACAGACAGACTTTGAACATGCCAGCTGGCTGACTCTGAAGAGTTTGAGTTCTCTTCAAAACAAAATTATGAGAGTCATTTACGTAAGTCTCATTGACAGTTTACTTTAGCTTTAATTTTCAGGACATCAGCATCAGCATTTCTGATTTATTTTGCAGTCTCTTGTGGGGTAAGGAAAGCCCTTACCTCTATATTCATAATATTAACATTTATTTAAATCAGCCAATAATCACTTGGATCCAAGAGCTGCCTGTTTTAAACAAGATGCGGTTAACCTCCAGGGCACAAAGCCAGTAGACTGGGCCATCCAGGAACTGCACACAATAGGCCACCAGCTACAAGTCAATACTCTAACAAGTTTTGACACAAGGGTTAGGCATTGTTAGGTGCCTTGAAACATTTTTAATAGGAAATCTCATCTGCTGGTATTGGATTACTGCTTCTTTCCACAGAAGAGTTAAATGACAGGGTGTAGCTTCTTTTCTACTTTTGCTTTCAGCCATCTTTTAGCACCAAAGCCTACCCTTTCTTCAAGCTTTTAATAAAATCAAGCATTTAGCTCTTACTCTGTGCCTGGGCTTCCTCTTATGTGCTATGTCATTCTCTGTGCCTTTTTCTCCTGCTTCTCATTTCATTTCAGACAATTCTCTTGCAATACCTCCAATACTTACATTGTTCATCATGGGCTTCTGCTTTGACTGGTGGCATGAGTTTGTGTGGATTCGTCAGAAAACTGCCCTTCATTTAAGACGACTCTAAGAAAGAAAGCTGATGTTTCGCTCTACCTGCAATACTGTCACATGCAATATAGTTTTTTGAAATTATAATGAAAGGATTATCTGGCTTGTTTGTTTGCAGACTATGGCATATGGTGTTGCTTTAAGAAGGGAGTCAAGGGCAGTGAGGAAGAAGGTGGCTGCTCCCTGTGCCCAGCAGCTGCACAGAGGTCGTCTAGGAAGGGCCATGTGAAAACTATACGCAAATCTTGTGTTAGATCATTACCTTACAGGTAAGACAACTCATACCTTCTTCCTTCTTTGGACCCTCATGTGGTTTTAGATGACCAGTTCACATGTGGCAGCTTACACTGTTCTTGCCTCAGGAATAGAGGTAGGTGAGATGATTTGCCATCCCCACCACAGTCCTGCGGCAGCAGCAAACATGGTGATATGGGCCAACTCCACAGGAGTGTGGCCACGCGCTTCCTTCTGGTCAGGATCCTGCTCGTGCTGCCAGCTGAGCTGGGGGCACAGATTACTAGCAGCTGTGCAACTTCAGCTGGGGCATAAAGAGGTTTTAATTCCTTTTCAACAGAAAGAGGAGGAGTGTAGAGGAGATGCTGGTTGATCTCTTGCTTAGGAAGATGGTGCTGCTCACAACAGAGCACAGCTGGCCACCCTTCTAGGAATAGCACAGTGGCAGGCTACAGCTTTCTTTTTTGGGGGGAATTAAGAGGCAGCTAATGCTAGTTAGAACAGTCCAGAAGCAACTCTAACTTGCACCTCTCCCTGATTGGCTATGCTAACCCTTATAAGAGCACAACACTACCAGGATTCATTTGTACATCAACGTGCTTTGGAGCAGTCTCTGCAGTCTCCTTGGGTTCCTGCAGAGTTGGCACCAAGCTGGCAGACCTTTCAGTCCCCGGAACAGGGAGAGATCCCTGAATCACCACAGCAGGGAGCTGTTCTGATCTTTACAGATGAGAAAGGCATAGGTGGACAAAGTGCTGTGAGAGAAGGGAAGTAGTATACCAGGCTGTGTCCACAGGCAGTGGTAGAACAACTCTCAGGAGAGCCATGTGCTTCACATCTCAGAGCCTATAGCCCAAGCTGTCCTAGTGGTGATGTCCTAATGGGCACAAGATGGTCTCAGCTCCGCTGCCAAAAGTGTATCAGTCACTTGAGCTCCCTGAAGCGTACAGCCAATTTTGAGTTACAAGTCCTTTCTCAACAGGTACACCACAGTAGAGTTTTGGCTAACTCTTTTCTTCCTTGTAACTGGTTTTGATAGTCCCTGGAAATGTTTTCTCAGGTAGCGTGGAATAACCCTGAATAACTAACTCTTTCTGCTGGAGACGCTCGTTTCACCTAAGATTTTTCTTCCCTTTTTCTTCATGGTATGTATTTTGCCAAATAAAAAAACAAGCAACCTACCCAACTGGATGACCAAAACCAAACACGACCTCACGGGACTTTTATCTAAAAGAAAGAAGTCAGTCTGAAAATCCCTCTCTTCCCACACTGAGGAAGCCTTTAGGAGCTGCTATAATTCTGATGATGGCTTTTAGGACCTTATTCTACAGAGAACTGAGGAGGTACATAACTACGCATCCTGCTGAAACTTCAGGGCATTGTGTACCTTAGTAAAAATGCTGAAAGTTCAGCTCTTTTCAAATATAAAGGCAAATATTCAGGGCCTTAATTCATGCTTCTTCATTCTGGTTTGCACTGGCAACTGCTAAAAAGATATGTTGAACTGAACCATGTTTTAGTGAAAAAAATAGTCGTATGTTCCTTTTCAAGATCAAAAAATCTTTTGACTGCTTGTCCAAAATGACTTGTAAAGCCTCTAAACGGAGTTTCTTGGCCACATAGCAACGACTATTGCTGATGCCTTGCAGAAATATCTGGAAATGATATTAAAGGAAGAAAAGAAAAGGTGGAGGAGGAAGCTGTATGTGAAAACATTCTTTCCCTGATCCATATCTGAACGTTCCCAGTCAACAGGCTCTCAAGCCGGCACTTGAACTGCGCATCAAAGGAAGCAGCCAATGTGTATTCTCTTGTCAAGCTCATTCCAAGCTGATGCATAACAGCCATGTACTGGCCAAGGTCATTTCAAGCCAAGGTGTTTACTTTGACTGCAAACTAAATTCATCTCTCTTCACTTGAATATATAGTTGATAATATTTATAAACCAAATATCATAAGGCAAAGGTCTGACCTGAAGCTGATGCTCTTGTTGGAGCTGAGAACATGAAGCAGCTGCACAACAGTGATATTTCCTTGGAGACACTGGCTACCACTGTACAGTGAAGGCTAGGTTTAGAGGCAAGGCCTCGGGAGATGTCTCTGGGGCAGAACAGTGATACTTCCAGGGCACTATTAGACGCCTCCAGGGCTACTTTCCCTGAAAGTGGGTGACAGCTGGTGCCCTGTGCCAGGCGTGACCTGGCAGCCTTCAACTGCTGCTATGTCTGGGGGTGATTCAGGAGCCCGCCCATGAGCAGACCTGGCCTGGGACCCTTCCTAGGGAGAGAGAGCCCTGACATGGCCTGTTGCTGAGGTCTGAAGCAGCGTGAAGTCAGGTTGAACTTAGCCTTCCTGAAGCTAGATCTGAGAATACCCTCAGCTTTGGCAGCCTCTGAGACCAACCGGCTTCTAGCACCTGAGTGTCTCAGGAGGGGCAGACCTCTTCTGTGCTGATGACACACCATTTGCAAAGATGTAGGTTTTTCTCCTAACCAACACAATGGAAATGATCGGTCAGTCTCACAATCCGTGGTGCCTACTGGGCAGCCACAGGATACAGACCATGTCCCTGCAGGCTAGAAAGACAGGGTGTGGAAATGAGAGGGTGTGAGGGCTTGCACAGGTAGCTGCCAAGACGTGAGACCCCCCCCCCCCACTCCTATGCATAACATACGCCTAAACTGTGGACAGTTCGGTACTGCTGTTTTATGCAGTCTTATGCTGGTCCTGCGTACGTGCTTTGTTTGCTTTTGTCCTTGTGTGCCACCTAATAGCAATTTTATACTGTTCAATCTTCTTGAATCCGTAACATGCATTTGCAGTGTTACCAAAACAGTGTGTATGACTCCTTCAGCATGCAAATATTTTTCTAAACTACTCGCGCTTTCATCTATTGGCTCTGCGATACTATTGATAATGGAATAAAAACAGAGCACTACTCCCTGCGTAAAATGACAGTCATCTTCACATTATTGTATATGTCTCATATTATGACATTTTTATATTTCACAACGTGAAAACAAAGCAGTTTTTAACTTACTTTAATGCTGCTAATGGAAAAGAAAAGGAGTTCTTTTTGGTTAACTACCGTGTTCTTGACATTTCTGACCAAACAGTACAGTATTTCATTTCCACAGTGGTACTTGCAGCTGCTAGCATTTGCTCGTGCCTAATCAAGCAAGAAGTTAACCTTGAATACCAAATACAAAATCTATAAACTAAAAGCTAGAACTAACTTGATTCCCCGAAGGTCATAGAATTTAAATAGAACGGAGCAAAAACCACCTTAAAATAAAACACGCTGCCTTACTGCAAGCATATAGCCATATAACTTCAATGTATTGCTTTCAGATTCTTTATTAACCCCTTCCAGAATTTTTTTTTAAGTAACAAGGCCTTTGAGTCAAATCTTGCTCTATTTATTCAGGGTTTAATCAAGCTAACCCAGCACCCGGGGGCGAGAATGTCATTGGACCTGTGCAGCAGGAGAAGAAGGGAAGCAAGTCTTTCCTCCTCCCTTACATGAGCACAGAAGTTAACGTAATCCAATTCCTCGTGCTCTAGTAAATGGCGACGAGGAGAGGGAGCAAAGGCTGCTCTACTGAGTGGGGGAGGAGAGAGCCGATTCCCGGTGACGAAAGGGAGCGCGGAGGCCCGGCTCACAGTATCGACGGAGGCGGTGTGCCTGCAGGGTGTGCTCGGTGCCTACGGGAACAGCTCACCTCTGCTCCTTCCCTCTCCGCCCGTGACTGCACTTACGGCCACAGTCTCTCCTGTTTACAGCAGTGGGAACGTTGACTGAGAAAAGATTGCAGATTCAGGTCTTTTGAGATTCACAGGATAACATTCAGAGAATATATTTAGCCACACTGTTATTTCTTTTTCCAGAACCTCATTTACAGACCAAATATTTACTGTTCCTCTTCATAAAAATTTGAGGACATTTGAGATCCTGCACTCTGGCTTGCAAAGACTTAGTCTTTTACCAGGATATATCTTTTAATTACTGAGCAGTTAACACCTGACCACACACGATAAGGCCATATTCAGCCCTAGACAACGACATCTACACTGAAATTTAGGTGTCTAAACCTATTATTTCGTGAGCAGAGCTCTGCGCCTCAATTCAGGTGCCTACACTTCACTGTTCAGGCTGCCTGAGGCACCCTGCAGCATCCGAGACATCTGCAGGGGGCCGGCTAGCGTGACCTCAGAATTGCACACTCCGGAAGAGGCAACTGGGTTTTCTCCAGGCTTCTAAAAAGGCATGAGACACCTTTATGTGAGCAACTCATCGAGTCTGCCATCCTGCCTTTCCCACTGGTGACACCAGATGCTTCAAGGAAAAGTATAATCTTTTTGTGAGGCAGCTACTTCCATGTTCCAGCTTTGCCAAGGGGTAGAGGGGCATTTCTCTCTTAATCCACTTAGTAACCAACTTTATACCCTCAAATGTAGTGCTTTCTGGCCCATTGAATTTCCTCCTTGGAGCTCTGAATTCTGACCCTGCTTTTTCTCACGCAGACTGAGCCTCTAATCTTTTGCTGAAACTTCCCAAACTACTGATCACAATTTCACCTCATTGTAGAGGCAGCTCTACAATGAGTCTTATGTTAAAGTAATCCCCTAGATTTATTATAATGCCACTATCACTTAAGAAATATGAGACTGGAGTCCAAGTTAATTAAAGGCATGACTGTTAGAGTCCTGGGCGTTGGTGAGGAAGTGCAATCCTTGTGTGAAGTCAAAGGATCAACAGGCATAAACGAGACCAGATCTTGCAGACTGACTTGATGCCTCCCATTCAGCAAGTTCCTCTGTTTGTCCTGTTCTTTCCTCTGCCTAGAAAGATAATTCTACATAGAGCTAACTGATATTTCACTGGAATTTTTCATTTAAAAAGTAGCTGCAATTTTTATGCCTGATAATCTTATATTTTGGTCAATTTTTCAGTTTTCAAAAGATGTTTTTTACAATTTTTTTTATTTTTTACAAAAATAATTTTGTTTATTTAGAATGTTTTTATCTCCCCCCATCCTAGATTTTTTGGAATCCACCTCCCCACAGTTCTTTCTACATATGAAATTCTACAGATAATTACATTTTTTTATTCCTTTAGAAATAATTCATATTCTACAACCGTCTGTAGCCACAGCTTCTTTTTTGGTGACCTTGAATTTCTAATGTGAGACAGTGGAAGAAGCTAGAGAGCAATTAAGCTTTCAGTGTGTGTCAATTTGTACTTCAGAGACCTGAACAGCCCGTCTTTATATTTGTGCTGGTCACCTTATAGAGGCAAGAACCCACCTTTGTTTGTCCCATTCCCCTTCCAGAGGTTACCCTCCATATAGCGTGAGGGCAGAACAAGTTATGTGTTTCAGCCTCCTTTATCTGTGTAAGCTAAAAGGCTGGACTGTAGATGGGTGCACCGAGGCATGGATGCTTTCCTGCTTTATTGCTCCTGGTGTCAACGTGACTGATATGAAAATTCACTTACTAGTCGTTAAGTTGGCCCTTTTCAGAAAAAAAATGCAATCTTTCAGAGCGAATGGGTCTTTTTCACTTAAAATTGCCTTACATTTGATGGGCACTTCATTGGGTGATGTCCTTCCATGAAGTACATAGCAAACAGGACGTACAACGCTGGAGTGCTGGAGTGGTTCATTCGAACAGTTTGTTCCTGGCAGAGGGAGCTTTGAGAAACCCATTAGCGAACAATTACAGCCTAACCTGCTTTAGAGGAAAATTCTTCTCCTTATTAATTAGGAGTTGTCTATGCCTGCGGCAGGAAGGTTGTGTATTACCTGCAAAATTTTTCCAGCCCGTTTGATTTAGTGTTATCCATGTAATATGAAACCTTTCTTTAAATGCCACTAAAATCTTGGCCTCAATATTTCATAACAATGAGTTTCACAGCTTAATTATACATTATGAAATACAAGATACTAATTTTTACTCTTTTTCTTTTGGTTAAGAGTGCTCCTTCCTGGCCTGAGGCGCATGAACACTAGAAAATAATCTATTGAGGCAACCACTTCTCAAAATTTATGCCAATACTTGTAGTTTTCTTTTCTCCATATCTCACTTTTGTGTTCCTTAGAAAGTTTTCAAACACTGCTATATTGCATCGGAGACAACATACACCTCCTCAAATAACATCTGTTTGCATGTGGTAAGATTTTTGAAAATTATATCTTCAGGCAGCTTTGACTGAAGTGTTAATTGTTCAGACCTTGCCTTCCTCTAGTTAAAATTATTCTCCCGCTAACCTTCCCACAACAATCGTAACATTTATTCAGATTTTTAAAAACAGCTTAGAGCAAAGGTATTGGGCAGAACGAAAGCCAGATAAGAAAACTTACAAATTGGACTGTCAGTGGCACTTTCTATCATCTACCATCTGAGATGAAGACATCCACGTGGTTTGTGGCATAAACAAATTTAAACTGAGTGACAGATTGTTATTTCAGTACTGAAAAATCCCTTCCCAGTTTGGGAGAGAAAATGCTCTGGTAACTCTTATTAAAATCAGCCTACAAACCATCAAGGCCAGAGGCCTTTTTTGATTACATTTTTAGAATAGCCATCTGGACTTCCTCTGGAGATTTGAGCTTGAGCATAGCCTCTGCTTTTTTATAGTTGCTTCACGGAAGTACTCCCTGTCGAGAAAATCCAAGACCTCAGGTGCAGCTGAGGTAGTGAATTACATGCAGTTTTATGCTTTGAGGGGTCTCTTAGGAACCCCCTGTTAAAATTCTGCCACCAAACCAAAGGAAGGAAGGATAATATTCCTGCCTCAGCTGAGTGTCCCCAAACTGCTAACTCAGTCCTGCCAGAGATAGCTTATCCCTCATGCTCCTAAAAAACATCTGAAGGAAAAATTATTTTCCTCTGTAATTACATGCTTAGATTGGACCTGGAGTTTACCATGCACAAATATCATTTATTTATTTTGTGATAGTCCCTTATTGATCATTATTGGCAGAACAGTGCCTGCATGGTAGAAGTGTGCAGAAGTCATTTAGTGATATTAATCATGTTAGCATCTGAAACTGTCTCCCATCCCAGTTAGTTCATATTCTCAATAGGAAGATGAAAGTGTTTTGGTAATTAAATAATTTATTAGAAGGAGGCCTCTTTTGTCATTATAGGACTGATTCTAATGACCATTCACATCAAGGAAAATGCTCCCGTTGGCTATAGAAAGCCTGGAGCAGGTACTTGTAGATCCTCTGAAAAACAGGAGGTGCCTCCATGGAGGTGGCATAGAATGGTGTCATGAGTCACTCCATGTCATCCTCATTCACAGTAGCTGCATGTGTATGTTAACCTATTGTAAATGCAAAGTAATTGGACTTAGTTTAGCCTTAATGTAAAGGGTTAAACTAACTTAAATTTTCACACATTTGCTTCAGGCTGATAGCCCATGTGGTGACAGCAGCTGTGGATGGGCAGTATCATGTTGTCCAACAGTTACTTTGTCTCAGCCCAGAAAGATGTTCAAAAAGCTCTAACATTTTCTTAAATTGAGGAGTCTCAAGCTGACTAAAGAGACATGCATCCAAAAGCCTGAGTGTCTCCGCACTAGAAAATGTCTCATCATTTTGATTCACCATGTTAGGAAAGTTGGAAGGTTAAGTCTGTATTATTACTTTTTATTTTATATTTTCATACTTTGGTATCAAGGTCATTTTGAATCCATCGCTTCTCTCAGTCCTCTTTCTCCATCTTCTCTCCGCTGTTTTTTCAGGAGCATTTTTTAGTTTTCCAGTGTATCTCTTTTTTGCTACTGTCTTCTTTTTGCTCCCTCAACAAAAGTCTTGTTGCGTTTCAGTTCCTATAGGCTGAATCGGAGCTTTGGTTACACATAGATTAGTATTGTCAGCTAAACTGCCTCCGCTGCATAGCATTGACGTTGAAGAAGGGACACGAACACAGGGAATAAAGCTTTCTAAGGGTACAAATCTGGCTTCAAGACTGTCAATACAAATGAGGAAGTGACTTCGTTCAGAAGGTACCAGATAGACTGCAAGCAAAGGGAAGAATAGTAGTACAGGCAGGAAACTGAGCCATAGCAAAAATGATAGGTTAAAAGCTGGGGTAAATAAACAAGGTGGAAGGATCTGGCAATCTGGATGCAGATTGGCAAGGAACGCCCCACACAGAGGATGGAAATCAGAAACCCAAGGGAGCTGCTCGGGCGCTGGACACAGGGGCTGGAGAGAGCCAGCATCCCAGAATAGGATCAACAGCATTGGACAGAGGAGGAAAAAGGTGGAGAGACCACAAACTAGCCGACAGGAACACTATGTCCGACACCGCGCTTCCTCCCTGGAATTAAACACCTCCCGTCAGCTGTGAGACAAACTATTGGCATCCACAGGCCAGACTTGCTTCCTGCACTTAGGCAGCTATGTGTCCTGGGCATGGGACCTGGCACACTCTGTTGTTTAACAAAACAACTTTGTCCAAGCCAGCCTGAAGCACAATATTTCATTTTCATTCTTTCTTTTTTTATTTCAGGAGAAAAGTAATTCCAGTTTTTAAGAAAATTGATGTTTTCGCTATTAAAATCTTGCATCTTGCTAAGAAAATATTTGCTTTTAGAAGGTCGTTCCAACTGGCCGATCCCACCCTGCTATGGCCCCAGTTGTTATAATAAACTTCTATCTTTCAGGTTTCAGCTTTGTTAGGTCAGAGCTGCAAATAAATAAAGATTTCAATTCAATATTTTTCTGAAGAACAAAATTCTCTAACGCAGGCCTTTCCCATAGTGTTTAACAATGCCTGTAAGTTTCAGGTGAAAATAAAAGTGAGTCATCACTCAGCATTAGCTTGAGTGTCAGGCATCTGGTTTTGAATATCTAAGTTAACCTAGACCAGGCTGGACAACAAAGTCCGTCATATATTACTATATCCTAGCTGTGTTTGCACTCCTTGAACATCCAGATGTGCTATGTGTTGAGATATACTAGGATTTTCCCAGTTAGTTGAGAAGGATAGTATTACGGTACTACCAGGTTCTCCAACCTGATAAATCTGTCTTAATAAAAGAATTTCCAAATTGGGGTCACTGGTTTCTGTGTACTTGGCTAGAGGAGATTAATGATTCAAGGTAACACACAGGTGAGAGCCAGATTCAGTAAGCAGCAAAGGATGTGCATGAGCAGCAGACTCAAGGCACGTTCCAAGAAAGCCTTATCCAAAATTTCACTACACCAGAGAAACATTTGATCTCATAGTGCTGTGAGTCTTTGCAATAAAATGTCTGGAATAATCTGCAGGTCATGCAGTTATTTTCGGCACTGTAGGTGGATATAGCGCTGCAGAGCATGGGAGGTGCTATGTCGGTTGTAGTTCCCGATGGTTCCTGGGTGGAAATTCACAGTGGAAATTCACTGTTAGATGCTATCATCACCTTGTAACTTAGTCGCTGCTCTTTCTAATCAGTGTGCCCCATGCTTGTCAGATGTGTTGCACTCTATACATACTGATTACTAGCTATGTCATACCACATAAAGGACTAATAATTTGTTCAAGATCTTATTCACTCAAACAAAAGAGACTAGCTATAGGTTGTCTATTTTGGATAGATAGTAATATTCTGATATTTTTCCCCTCACTATGGATATTAAAAGGAATCCTATTTTTAAAGAATTTCCTCCACACTGCTGCTTTCATTATTGATTTTCTTTCCACAGTTGTTTAAACATCAATATTTTTCTAACCAACCACTTAATGAAAACGCAGTTTGCCAGAAGTTATTTTTATCTTACTATTCTTAAGTCATTTATTTCATATCTCAATTGCATGGACAGGTGAAGAGTTCAGAGAGAAAAAAGGCAAATATCTGCATTCTTGAATGTCTAACATTAAAGATTTGAATTAGTTAAGATGTCTTTTACCTCTCTGTTTCTTTTCTCTTCTCCACTGGTGTGAACAACACAGAACAGAAATCAGCACCCAAAATTATTTTATTTTCCTAAGCAGTCAATGCTTTACAGGATATTTTGAAGTTAAGAACAAATAATGAGTGTTTTTCCAAGAGAAGCCAATGTTCAAAATTCGTTTTACAACAAACATAAACAAAGGTAAATCTAAAATGGCTGGTGTTGCCTTTCCACCGACTTTATACTAACCGTTTGCATAAATGTTTTGCTGTGTGTTCTTTTGTACAAAGAGGACATTGTTCCTGAGCTCTCTTCTCTGAATTCTTCAGTTACATATTGACAGACTCACAAAAGTCCTAATTAGCACAACTGATTTTCTTCAGGGAGTTAATATAAATGATAGCACCAAAAAGTGCAGTAGTGTTTCAGTATTACAGCAGCTCTACCATAAAGCTATCTTAGTAAACCGTTTAATTATGGACAAGTTGTCAAGTTGCTTTGTGCTTTCCAAGTTGTCAAAAACATCTGATTTACCACCCAAGGCAAAGAGGAGGCCAGGGCAGAGTCCGGCCCCTGCAGGCAATGCTCCTGCATTTCCTCAACAGCATTCAGCACCAGGGTGGCTCCTTCCTCCACGATCTCCTCCTTTTCCTCACCTGGGCAGGAGTTATCACCCAGCACTGCCGCACCGCTGGTAGCTCCAGGCATGGTCCGCAACTGCTTGTCACGCATTATGTCATGCCTACAGGGACTCTGGAGAATTAGGATTAGGGCAACCAGAAGAATTCACACACTGCTATTTATAGCCATTCACAATAGTCTTGTTAGATTACCACATACAAAAGGATATTATTAACGAGGAAGAAAGGAAAGAGAGAGAGAGAAATGATTTCTCGAGGAAAAATGTAATCAGTATTGAAAGCAGAAATATCCTTTTCCCCACAGGAGAATCTTCAAATGTCCTCAGTAATGAAGACATTTGAATAACTTGATGACACTAATGTTAAGAAACAAAGAAAGATCAGTCTTAGTTTCCTGGAGGTCAGTGGCAGTATTGTTACTTCAGGAAGTGGAGTGATGTTTTCTCCTCAAAATTTGTCATAGAGGTAGCTGAAGAGAGTCTTCTCGAGCCTAGCAATGGAATCAGGGCAAACTCAACAAAGTAACAAAGTTGGCGAAACTGTAAAGTAGTTGGAAAACTATTCATAATAAGAAATAATTGATCTATTTCTTACTGAGGAGAAAGTCTAGGTTAATTTACCCTGCTTATCCCTTAGATAATGACTTCTGTGTAAGATGATATTGTTTGAAAGAAAAGAATAACCTCTTGACCTGAATCTTTATTACATCTATTTGGAAAGTTTCCCTCTTTCTTACTCCTAGTGATGCAGATTCACTGAAGATAGGGGCATGGCTGAATAAGACTCAAAGTGTAAACCAGTAACAGGTATTTAAATCACATTACTAAAGCTAGAAATGGGTAAACTGGGAACAAGTAGTAAGTAACCCTGTTTATACCCTGGCAACCCTAGACCATTATTTTCTTAGCTATTGGGAGCTAAATACTTACCTATTTCCAAAAATAGATAAATGAACAGATGAATAAATAAAATAATAATAAAAAAATTTGAGTATGCCAGCTTTAGTTTCTGCTACAGCAAGGGGAAGTCCTAAGGAGGTGAGCACCAGAGTGTATCCTTTGCTCCCAACAACCTGTTTCCTCTCTGCTGCTTCTTTACAGGTGATTTGCAACTCATCTTAATCTCAAAATATGATGGAAGGTGTATATGGGGGTTCCTGAGGAGGAGTCCTGCAAGATCATTACAGACGGCCTGAAACCACCATTCATGTATTTTCCAAAAGATGCTTGAAGGGAACATAAATAAAAAGAAAGGACAGAAAACAGAGGCTTGCGTGGCTGCGCTCTGTGTGGAGAAGATCCGTTGGATAAGGTCTCAGAGGTGAGCAGTTAAGCAGTCAGAAGATAGCAGTTAATCATTGTTAGGAGTCTTTGAAATCTCAGTGGGATTTCTCGGCACTCATCTACATATATTTTTTTGTGCAGCTTTAATTAATTTAATCTGAAATCAACCTAATCAAAGCAGTGCAACTCCCAGGAGTGTACACCATTATTCTAATAAAGTTAAGTGAATCACCTTTCCTGGTATAAGATAGTTGTATACCTCCCTTCCTCAATAGTTAAATGGTCACAGAAAATGTGATCTAGGGTGTGAGAAGGGCTCAGATGTCTATTAGTGTGTAAATAACTGGAGAAAACTATCTTGAAAAGCAGAAACAGCATCCCTGGGTAGCTTGGATTTGAAAGCTTTCTGGACACAGCACAGAGATTCTCTCTGCCTAGATAACAGGAGTTTTTGGCAGACCTAACCCAAAAATGGCCAAAGAGACAGATGTAAGCAATTTGTTTCTCTTGAAATGTGGATGTGGTGTTATTCAAGTCTTCCCTCCCTCTCCCCTTTTCAATTACATTTTCTATTTTTAATAGCTCTTGTGTCATTTAGCTATTTCACATCAGAGGTTCCAGAGAAAATAGAGTACCAGAGATGTGCTGAAGGATAGAGTTTCTGAGACCACCTGTCCAACTCAGGACTCAGGCAAAAGAGTGATTGGTCATTAGTCAAGGAATTACTGAATGAATTCACAGTGGTCTATAGGCGCACATGCAAAGGGATGCCTACAGCTTTTACTGACGTTTAAGCTGAAGTATTTCATCTCGAGTTTGCTATGGGCTAAGAGCATGCACATAGGTCATCATCAAAGCTCATCATGCCATAAATTGTGAGACTGCAGCTTTGTCTCAGCCATCAGCTTCTGTCAATGAGTACGGAAAATACACTCGTTTCTACCTGAAATGTACACTTACTGACTTCATGTTTTATCACCACAAATCTCATAAAGTCATTGTGGGAGAAGAGCAGCTTCCCAAGCTGCCAGGAAGCCAGCACGGGCGGAGAAGAGGCTGCATGGAGGATACGGCACTGTACCATATTTCCAGGCCCAGCAGATGGCACTCATATTGCATGTTCCTGCACCACACAGCACCACACCACAGAAGAAATCCCAAAGAAATCCCCACAGCCCAGTCCAGCCAGAGCACAAGCCAGAAAGTGAAGGGCACATGTATTTACTGGGCCTGTGAACAAACTGGCATGCTTTCCAGGCCATCCGTCATTATTTTCCTGTGCTGAGAACCATGGCTGTTTGCAGCTTTACACAGATTATCGACTTTCCTGCAAGGCATAAATATTCAGCATCCTGGCTCTGTCACCAGCTGGGGAAAAGCGCTCAGAGCTCAACATGATGGCCTGAGATACAGTTTCAACAGTTAGGTACAGCCACTTGGCTGGATGGCCTAAAGGTCTCTTTCCTCAAGGGAGTACTCCTCCATCCCAGGTGAAACCATGAGGTTCTCCCTGTGATTTTGCAATCCTCTTTCTGAAAAAGTGAAACAAACCTTTACAGCCTTGAGCAGCCACCCATCCATGCTAAACAGTCCGGGGCTGCACTCACCTCTGCTGTTGCAGAGGAAGAAGTTGAAGAACAGTGTTAAGCATGGGTGGAGAGTTTCAGGCTTTGAAATCTAGCTGAAAAGGTCACTCCAATCCCATACCAAAAGAACAAAATTTAATTAGAGGCATCTGTGAGTTTTCTTCTCCTCCAAAAACCTCACTAGAGACACAAAGCAATGGCAATCTTCAGAAAATAATAATCCTCCCCGTGTCCACTATAGTGAAGCAGGTGGTCCAAGTTTCCTCAGTTAATGGTGGTAAGAAGATGAAAGGAAAGAGAACAACAATGGTATGGGGGAATGGATCCTTACATTGCACACTCCCTCTATATGCACAGAGATGCACACATACGGCATTCCCAGCAATTAGGGTACCCTGTTGGCTGCCTTGCTTGATCCTGGCTTGCTTTCTCATCCATTCTCCCTCTACTTATTAACCCTCACTCACTGTCAAGTGTCAACTGCCCAGAGGTCCATGGCATGGCTGATTAGTTTCAGTTAAATTCTTGCATTTTTTTTCCCATTCTGACTCCCACCCCTGGGGAAAGCTCTCTGCAAATGTCTGAAAAACTTCCTCATTACCCTGTAGTCATTCCTTATTTCCCTCAAAGCTCTTATTTTCCCAAATACCTACAAAGAGCTTGACAGTACTTAGACAATACTTATCGATCTGCAGTCACATTGACTAGTATCTTCTTATTGTTTCCTTGCATTCTGCATTGCATTTGAATCCATTTGTTTTCTTCTGTCTAAAATTTAAATTATAAGCTCTTTGGGATAACAGTATTGTAGACATATTCCTGTTCCATGTTTGTACATATTTAACACCATGGAGTTGTGGTCCCCGAGCAGCATTTTTGGAGCTACAGTAACAAAAATGGTTGTTATCGATATTATGCTACCCAATACTACAAATTTGCCTGATGCTTCTAATTGCGAATTCTTGTTTTAGTTATTTATAACTTTGTGAATTTTTACGCTGGGTGTCTGCCTCTGCCTAAATTTTTTTTGGAAAGTTTCAGCAAAAATGGTTATGCTATTTCCCAGAAAAAAGATTAGGAAAAAAATATATTGTTTTGCCAATGTTAATGAATCAGTTGTAAGAATTCTTTTTTGGAAATGCTAGCTTCTTCATGCTTTGACTTGAAGGCTGGCAGACTGGAGGTATCCTGGAGCCAGACACATAAGCATTTGCCCATATTTGGCTGGGTTTTAAGCCCTACTCTGTAGTAATATGGTAGACTTTGGCAGATAAATCCTTCAAGATTCTTGTCTGTCATGAGCATATGCTACCTTTTACATGCCAGCTGCATTTTCTCCAGAAGGTGACCAGGGCCTTCAGTATCCTTACCAACCAACAATTTTCTTGCAGTTGCTCTTAAAAGTAGCAGTAAGCTGTCACATGACTCGTGCCTCCTGTGCCCACACCATGCTAGACTGAAAAAGAGCAAGAAACCGTTTGATGTGAGTCCAGGTAGGAAAAGTCAAGATCTTGGATAGGTGATCAAAGAGGTGTAAAAAGCATAGAAGCTATTCAGTTTTGTCCTAATTAAATAAATAAACAAACAAACAGAGAAATTGGCTAAACAAGGAGACCTGAATCTAAAATCTATAAGGAAGAATAGGTGTAATATGAAAAACTGTGAGACTGACAACATCGGAGCAAAGTCAAGGAGAAAGAAAGTCATATTGGTTAGAGGAAAAGGCACCAAGAAGGATAAAGACAAGGAGAGGTCACTTTTAGAGACCGGCTGGATAATGAGGTAGTTACAGAAGAGCAAATCAGACGAGAAGCCATTTTAGATGAAGTGGGACTGAGAAAAGAGAGAAGATTGAAGATGGAGATGAGGGGTCTAAGGAGGGAGGTAGGAATGGGAGATAACGAGACTTGATTTGAAGGAGGGAAAGATTAAAACAAAAGATCCCAAAGAGACAGGTCAGGGTATGTAGGCTTGCTAGATCCAGAACTGACTTAGGGAGGCTGGGAGTGGAGCCAAGATCATGTACATGGGAGAAAAGAAAGATGAACTAGACAAGGAGCATGGGGACAAATAGCAGAAATAGGGCAGACTCGTGATGGGAACAGAAAATTTAGTATTATGTAGAATGAGGTTAGAGTATAGGAGTTTCTAGGCAGACGGAAAAGAGAAGCTTTGAGACAAGAGAGGACTAGAGGGAATGAGGCAAAAAAAAAATCAGGAATGTGTCAAGGGAAGAAAAAGGGAAAAAGAAGTAAAGAAAGACCTGTGAATCGACACACATGGTCTGTGACCATCAAGACTTGAAATTAAACCCAGTTGCTGAGACTTGTTGACATCTAAAAAGCATCTGCAAAGCTTGCTGATAGACTGTTTCTCACATTCGCTTAGAAAGCCGGTCCACACAGAAGATGACAATCTGCTAATACTTTCTCTGGGCTAAAATGCCAGTCCTGTCAATGACACCTACCTGGTGTCAGTATGATTTCATAGAGTAGAAATACTGAGAGGATTTTATTGGCTTTTCAAAGAATCTTGGAAATTGCAAACAAAAGCTCCTTCGTATAATGAAAGCTGCAAGTCAGGCTCTAAGAAGCTAGGAAATGTTAGAATTACAGATACCTACTGTAGTCTTACTTTAATGTCTTTTCACCTGGCTGTGTGAAGAATGGCTCTCTATTTGGATTTCATATTCTTACTTTCATTTCAAAGTATTCTGAAGCAGGTATAGATGTACACACACAGTTTATAAGGAACTTTGGACTATAAATAATTCAACGTAAATAAACAAGGAAGAATAATTTTACTGAGCACCAGTTTATGCTGTTTGTTATATAACACAACAGTGTGAGACATTGTACCTGAATTTAGAAGTTCACATAGAAATACTTTGCTTATCTGTAACAATAAGGAAATCTTCACAGAATCACAGAATGGTTTAGGTTGGAAGGGACCTCTGGAGATCATCTAGTCCAACCTCCCTGCTCAAGCAGGGCCCTCTAGAGCCTGGATCACATCCAGGATCACATCCAGACGGGTTTTGAATATCTCCAGCGAAGGAGACTCCACTACCTCTCTGGGCAACCTGGTCCAGTGCTCTGTCACCCTCACAGTCAAGAAGTCTTTCCTCAGGTTCAGATGGAACTTCCTATGTTTCAGTTTGTGCCCGTTGCCTCTTGTCCTGTCGCTGGGCACCACGGAGAAGAGACTGGCCTCATCCTCTTGACACCCTCCCTTCAGATGCTTATACACGTTGATGAGATCCCCTCTCAATCTTCTCTTCTCCAGGTTGAACAGGCCCCGCTCTCGCAGCCTTTCTTCAGAGGAGAGATGCTCCAGCCCCCTCATCATCTTTGCAGCCCTCCGCTGGACTTTCTCCAGCAGTGCCATGTCTTTCTTGTACTGGGGAGCCCAGAAGTGGACACAGTCCTCCAGGTGAGGCCTCCCCAGGGCTGAGGAGAGGGGCAGGATCACCTCCCTCCACCTGCTGGCAACACTCTGCCTAATGCACCCTAGGAGACCATTGGCCTTCTTGGCCACAAGGGCACACTGCTGGCTCCTGCTCAACTTGTTGTCCACCGGGACTCCCAGGTCCTTCTCGGCACAGCTGCTTTCCAGCACGTCAACCCCCAGCCTGTCCTGGTGCATGGGATTATTCCTGCCTAGGTGCAGGACCTTGCACTTGCCTTTGTTGAACTTCAGGAGGTTCCTCTCCGCCCAGCTCTCCAGCCTGTCCAGGTCCCTCTGAATGGCAGCACAGCCTTCTGGTGTGTCAGCCACTCCCCCCAGTTCAGTATCATCAGCAAACTTGCTGAGGGTGCACTCTGAGTGTCCCTTCCTCCAGGTCATTCATGAATATATTGAACAAGACTGGACCCAGGACTGACCCCTGGGGGACACCGCTAGCTACAGGCCTCCAGCTAGACTCTGCACCACTGACCACAACCCTCTGAGCTCGGCCATCCAAAGGAAAGTACCTTAGGAAAGTACTTCTGATTACTTTGGCAGTTTCTTAAAGAGGAGAGGTGCAATGCTAGACCTTGTACTAACGAACAAAGAAGGTCTAGTTGGAGATGTGAAGGTTGGAGGCAGCCTTGGCTGCAGTGACCATGAGATGGTGGAGTTCAGGATCCTACGAGGAGGGAGCAGGGCAATGAGTAGGATTGCAACGCTGGACTTCAGGAGAGCTGACTTTGGCCTCTCCAGGGACCTACTTAGGGGAATCTCCTGGGGTAGGGCCCTAGAAGGAAGAGGGGTCCAAGAAAGCTGGTTAATATTCAAGCGTCACTTCCTCCAGGCTCAGGATCAGTGCATCTCTCTGAGGAAGAAGTCCAGCAAAGCGGGCAGGAGACCTGCATGGATGAGCAAGGAACTCCTGGCAAAACTCCAACAGAAGAAGGAGGTGTACAGAATGTGGAAAAGGGGACAGGCCACTTGGGAGGAATACAGGGACATTGTCAGAGCGTGCAGGGATGCGACAAGAAAGGCTAAGGCCCAGTTGGAATTAAATCTGGCAAGGAATGTCAAGGACAACAAGAAGGCCTTCTTCAAATACATCAATAGCAAAAGGAAGACTAGGGAAAATGTCGGCCTGCTGCTGAATGGGGCAGGTGCCCTGGTGACAAAAGATACAGAGAAGGCAGAGTTGCTGAACGCCTTCTTTGCTTCAGTCTTCACTGCTAAGGCCAGTCCTCAGGAATTCCAGACCTTGGAGACAAGAGAGGAAAGCTGGAGAAAGGAAGACTCTCCCTTGGTTGAGGAGGATCGGGTTAGAGATCTTTTGTCTAAACTTGACATCCATGAATCCATGGGCCCCGATGGGATGCACCCACGAGTGCTGAGGCAGCTGGCGGATGTTATCGCTAGGCCACTCTCCATCATCTTGGAAAGGTCCTGGAGATCAGGAGAGGTGCCTGAGGGCTGGAAGAAAGCCAATGTCATCCCAGTCTGCAAAAAGGGCAAGAAGGAGGAGCCAGGAAACTACAGGCCTGTCAGCCTCACCTCCATCCCGGGAAAGGTGATGGAACAGCTCCTCCTGAAGGTCATCACTAAGCATCTGGAGGACAAGAAGGTGATCAGGAGTAGTCAGCATGGATTCACCAAAGGGAAATCCTGCTTGACCAATCTGATAGCCTTCTATGACGGAATGACTGGCTGGGTAGATGAGGGCAGAGCAGTGGATGTTGTCTCCCTGGACTTCCGCAAGGCTTTGGACACTGTCTCCCATCACATCCTCCTAGGTAAGCTCAGGAAGTGTGGGCTAGATGAGTGGACGGTGAGGTGGCTTGAGAACTGGCTGGATGGCCGAGCTCAGAGGGTTGTGGTGAATGGCGCAGAGTCTAGTTGGAGGCCTGTGGCTAGTGGTGTCCCCCAGGGGTCAGTCCTGGGTCCAGTCTTGTTGAACGTATTCATCAGTGACTCTGGAGGAAGGGACAGAGTGCACCCTCAGCAAGTTTGCTGATGATACTAAACTGGGAGGAGAGGCTAACACACCAGAAGACTGTGCTGCCATTCAGAGGGACCTGGACAGGCTGGAGAGCTGGGCGGAGAGGAACCTCCTGAAGTTCAACAAAGGCAAGTGCAAGGTCCTGCACCTAGGCAGGAATAATCCCATGCACCAGGACAGGCTGGGGGTTGACGTGCTGGAAAGCAGCTGTGCCGAGAAGGACCTGGGAGTCCCGGTGGACAACAAGTTGAACATGAGCCAGCAGTGTGCCCTTGTGGCCAAGAAGGCCAATGGTCTCCTGGGGTGCATTAGGCAGAGTGTTGCCAGCAGGTGGAGGGAGGTGATCCTGCCCCTCTCCTCAGCCCTGGGGAGGCCTCACCTGGAGGACTGTGTCCACTTCTGGGCTCCCCAGTACAAGAGAGACATGGCACTCCTGGAGAGAGTCCAGCGGAGGGCTACCAAGATGATTAGAGGGCTGGAGCATCTCTCCTATGAAGAAAGATTGCAAGAGCTGGGCCTGTTCAGCCTGGAGAAGAGAAGATTGAGAGGGGATCTCATCAACGTGTACAAGTATCTGAAGGGGGAGTGTCAAGAGGATGAGGCCAGACTCTTCTCCGTGGTGCCCAGCAACAGGACAAGAGGCAACGGGCACAAACTGAAACATAGGAAGTTCCATCTGAACCTGAGAAAAAACTTCTTGACTGTGAGGGTGACAGAGCATTGGACCAGGTTGCCCAGAGAGGTGGTGGAATCTCCTTCGCTGGAGAGATTCAAAAGCTGTCTGGATGTGATCCTGGGCAATATGCTCTAGAGGGCCCTGCTTGAGCAGGGAGGTTGGACTAGATGATCTCCAGAGGTCCCTTCCAACCTAAACGATTCTGTGATTCTGTGATTCTGTGGGACACCGCTAGCTACAGGCCTCCAACTAGACTCTGCACCACTGACCACAACCCTCTGAGCTCGGCCATCCAAAGGAAAGTACCTTAGGAAAGTACTTCTGATTACTTTGGCAGTTTCTTAAAGTTCTTCTACCCGCTTTTACTTAGTTTATGAGACGTGATGGAAAGTCTGATATCAACATGCTCTAGTGCTATAGTTAGGTACTATTTTGCATGTAAATGCAACAGACATCTTACTTCCACAGCATAAATATTGTAATTCCTTTGTTTCTGCTCAGAGAGTCTGTTTGCCCAGATGAAGACTTCACCATTCAGCCATATCAAAACAAAGGGTATTCGAGAGTCCTAATTTCCACAGTGGGGAGAATTTGGTGTCAAATGTTTCATCATCAGCTTTGTCTGCCTAGTCAGGCTTACAATAAGTATAGAGATGGAGCAGAATTTTCAACGTTTGCTTTAGATGATTCTTTTTTCATTTGAGGATTAAGATACCATTGTGAAGCCATCACCAATGTTTGATACATCTAAACAGGAGATTTTGTAGGCCTGCAGCTACAAGGCTTCTTTTTTGAGAAAGCTTCAAAAAAAAGATGTAGATAATTGGCTTTTGCTACCAGTTTTTATTCTGGGAGAGGGGACTACCAGAGATCTATAGCCTAAAATCAGTTTGTCTTCCCATATGGTTTATATCTTGTCGATTCTGGCTTAGTGTGTGTATGAATACACTGGAAAGGCTAGGGAGGAACTTTGACTTTGGTGCATTCAATTCAGTGATGATTTTTAGTTTCTACATCACTGTCATTTCAGATCTAGATAATGAGTGACAGGACCACTTTGATGAGCTTATGCCCTGGTTGAGATCTCACCATTCGTGGCAGATGGGATGGATAGGGTAGGGAAGGAAGCCAGAAGAGGTGGCTTCTCCACCAACCAGCACTCCTCCTTGAGAAAGCATGACTACCATTTGTAAGAAAGAGAAACACGGGATTCAGCACATTTCAGCTGTGTACCCAGACAGTTCAGGAGCAACTGTGGCCAAGGGCACTTTTCTGCACACGTCAAGGTCAATGTGGCTTTTTCTGTCAGATGCAAATCTGTCACAGTCATCAAGATCTTGGCTACTTGAAAATTAGATTGCTGTAACCCTCCTCTGGTGTGGAATCACAATAAGGATCTGAAGAATACTGAAACCCATTGAAAGAAGCCACATGCTAAGGGTTTATGAGCTAAGTGCTGAACCAGAGTGTAGACCCACCCTTACACTGTATTGCTTTATACTCTACATTTTTCTTGCTTTATCTTTCTGCATCTTCTATCTTTATGAATTTTTCGATAACTCTCCCAACCTGAGGGATTCTATCGATTCCTTTATCGGGTACCAGGACAGCAAGTGGATCTGCTTGCCTCTTAGGCCCAGGGGCACAGAGTGCTTTTTGTATTCTGAGACATTTCTTTCCAACATGCCTCACAGACAGCTACATTCACCTGGCATTTTGGAACTCCATTTCCCAAAAGACTCATTTCAAAACCAGCAGAAAGGAGCATCTAGCCCAGGCCTTTCTTAATATCATGTTCTTCATAATAATTTAGGAAGAAATATTTCTGGCTTCTCACTAGATGCGAAAGCAAAATGTGCAGCTTCACCTTGCTCTGTTTGGCCTTCCTGAGGAAAGACTTGAGGCAGTCTTGTCCTAAAAGAAACAGCAATGCTTTGTGAAATATCCTGGAAACATACTTTGAGAGTAACCTATAAAACATGAACATGAGCTTTATGCTAGTTTCTGTGATGGGATCATGAAGAGACTTTTAAGAAGCCTCTAACCACAGTGTGCATCAGTGGTAGCCATATGAGCTAAGGGTTTCAAGCACTATATGGAAACATGAACTGCAAACTTAGCTTGCTAAATAAAGACTAAGTCTGCTTTTGCACAGCCATGCTGGGATTAGGTTAGATCACTACTGGTATCTTCAACAAACTTCCCAAGTTTCTCTTCTTCCAGTGCACAGCTTGAATGCAGGGGGTATTTCTAATACATGGGCTTCATGTTGAGGGACAGAGTATGGCAGTAAGCTGCAGCCAGAAATATGCCACTTGGCAGACTCCTCCAGGCACAAAGATACTGCTGGTGGGAGCACTGGTAACCGCTGGCCAGCACTCCCACCACCTCGCTGCTCTTAATACGCCCTTGAGCACTGCTCGATAGCCGAAAGGATCAGCGACGAGCAGTGGTGACCCCTGAAACAGGCTGCTGCTCTGCACCTCATCCTTCTGGGTGCTGCACCTCCACCTACGAGGGGCACTGACAAATGCGTTACTGTGGTCCTAGTTTAGGCAGAGGAAGTAATTCCACTCAAAGCACTTAGCCACAAATAAAGCATGAAAAATTAAAATTTGAACATTTTGGTGGTGTAGTAAAATGTTATGACAAGAATGGTGACAACAGATGTAGCTGAAGATTTCTGTCCTTTTTAACCTCTGTTTGAGATGTGATGATTGCTTGGAACCCAGCTACCCTTAGTTAATAAGATGGCAACCTTCACCCTCACCAGAATTTTTTTTTCTTCTTCCACCAGAAGGCTATGATTGTTTCTTTCACAAGTAACTTTGTAATAATGCTCGATCTTTTTCATGACGAAGCTGGAGCACTGGCCTGAGATTGTTCTTTGAGTTCTAGGGTCACACTGAAAGACTCATATACTTATCTGAGAGAGTGCAGGATCTTCTAGCGCTTATGGCATAGGAAAGAGAAGAGTCCTCTAGGTTCATGTGAGGGGAGAAAAGGGTAAGGCACAGCAAGCACTAGCAGCATCTGGACAGTTTTAGAAATTCAAATGCATCCTTCCAAAATTAAAAAAAGATGAAGAGGAGATTTAGCTCATGAAAACTAGTCTGTCAGTAATCGCAAGCCCTTTTTCCCTTTGAGTGACATACAGTGCCATCATACCACAGGAAACCAGAGAATTTAAAATGCAACAGTTAAAGCAGTTACAAATGACACAAGGCTCATGTTTACATGGTGCAAGACAATAATCCGTGCCTCATGGATACTGAAGTAACTCTCAGTCTGAAAAATACAGCATGTGTGAGGCCAGAGGCCTTTATTTTCTTACAGGAGGGTACAGACCTATTTGTTATGCAACTTAGACCTAGGAAGTGGTATGGGGTTGGTTTTGGCTTCTTTGACATGGTTTTGGATAAGATTTTGGTATGTGGGCTTACACTGAGCTCAGATTGCAAACTTCAAGAATTCATCATTTCTAGTGGCTTGCAAAAGTGGTCCAAAAACGAAATCCTGTGGGACAACTGATGTTTGAAGAAATGCCACAATTAAAAATGAAATAAGGAACATGAAGTAGCTATTGGAAAATGTGGTTCATTTTATAATCTGATTGAATAATAGAACAAACACTTACGAACCCGCAGCTAAGCCTGAAAGTGTGGGACACAGTTTTAGATAGAAATAATATGCAACCGACTGTTTCAGAAATAAGTAAAGTGCTGTAATTGGTGAGGTCCTGAAATGTGTGTGCTGCCAGTTTTTAAATGTACTAGGCAAACTTGAATTTGTATTTGTTTTGACTCAATCCCCTGAAATAAATTTGGATCAGATATTTAAAATCCAATTATGCTATCTGCCATATTTCAAATGCTAAAATAAACCCCCCAAAAGGAAATAAGGTCTCCTTACAGCTTTCAAGTGGGTATTAGTGCTGGGAACAACTGAAGAACACTATCATCTTGGTTTCTCTTCACTTTTGACTCCCACTGAAGCAATGGTATATCGGAAAAAAAACACAGGAACTTCTTTCTCCCCAGTAAAAATATACACGGGCTCACTAAAACCCAAATGGGCTGCCAATGTATGCACATGCTTTATGGTTTGTGTTGTGTTTTCCAAGTGAAAATTTCTCCAGCACTTGAAATTGAAAAACCCAAGAGAAAACAAAGGAGTGGGGCAAATTTTCCACTGTAAATGCATTGTCACCTAGCTTGAACTAGAATATAATTTATTATGTTAATTGATTCTTCTTTGGGTAATGATTTTTGCATACTTAGAGAACACTGGAAATAGAGTAAAGAGGAAAATAGAAGGTAAGGATTTCACCCTTTCCTTTTTTTCAGTTCTACTCTCAGAGGAATTCGGTGATAATTAATCCTCAGGAGCCTTTGAGCATGAGCATGAAGGAGACGGTAGGGAATACCACCTACTAAAACTGGTCAGATATTCACTGTTCTGCAACCTCCAGCTCCCAAAGGAGCTTCACATCTATTACACTCTGCTAGTTTGGCAGGAAAGCCTGGAAGGGCTCTTAGCCATGAGATAATAAGCAATTTTATTTATAAATATATAATTTCTAGTGTACCTGGAAGTGTTTTTCTGTTATGTAAGCGTCCATTTCATAGGAAAATCGCAGGTGAAAAATTCTTTTTTTCTTGTGATGAAAAAGTATTGATAGCTAATTCAGTGTATGAATTCTAGAGGTTTCAGACTCAGACTAAAGGAGCTCCTGATGTTGTACTGCACAGGATTGATTGCCTCAGCTATCCATTAGGTCTGTACTATCAGTGGAACAAAGGATTTTCCAATTTTTAAATTGCTATTTTCCTTTAAATTGGACTCAGCAAGAGTATCATCTTATGGCAGCGATTTGCCAGGTCCCACAATCCTGTCTATAACAGCATGAAAAAAATGTGGGGTATCTCTGGATGTTAGAACCTATAGCAAATTTGGACCTAATCTGGCTTCAGTTCCGCTGCTGTTCACTTTCCTCACTTGGCTTGGCAGTGGTTGTGCAGTGGATGGACACCAGAGCTGAGAGCACCCCTGTTTTGTGAAGGTCCTACTGTTGGCAAATAGCTACCTTACTCCAAGGTCTCCTATGATTCACCTGACAGAGGTGAAATTCTCCCACTTTCTTTGAACTAACAGTCTGACGTTTTCTCTCACGAGTCCACATGCTCCGACATATTGACTCTAGCTCCTGCATCCTGTATGCTCCAGTCTTGCCCCTGTCTGCAAGACATCCTCTGAGTTTAGCTGTAGAAATTTCCACTCTTTTCTGGCATTTCTAATCAGGCCATTCCTTAGCTCCAGGAAAACCATTCACTGTATCCCAGGCCTAAAGAGACCAACTACAGCAACTTCATTTTAGCACTTGGCCTTTTCTACCCTTCTCATTGCCTCCCTGGCTCAGGTTTTCTGTTAACAGGCTCCGGGTCATCTTCACCTGAGTATTACAGGCGTATCTTCCTAGCTATCTTGCAGCTGAACTCTCTCCTTCTGCTTTCCTCTGCTTCTTTTTTGCCGTTTTGGTGTGTGGGGCCTTAGAGTGTTATAATATTTAACTGCAGTCTTATATGTCAAACAAGAGACCGTCTTGAGTATTGTATTATACCTAAAATATCATCATACCCTTTAATCACCCTTTTTGGGGCATTGTGAGCTGTAGTGCAGAACAAATACATTCCAGTATTTCTAAAGATTGAAATGAGTGGAAAGTCTGGGAGAGAGTGACAACCTGTCCTACTTCAATTTCATTATTTATTTCAGTGAATTTCTTCTTGTGTTTATACCGTAAGAAATCTGGGTAGAGATTTGCTGCAGCCCTTCCCCAGCCCCTCTGAATCACATGCATGATCCGTACTGTAAGACATGTGCCATCCCCCACCGTCCCTGCTGTACATTGCTCCTCTGAGGCTATTTCCTTTTCATCTCTATTCCTCTACCAGCTGCTCGGAAAGAAATGATGCTTGCCAGTTCTGCTCACTCAGTATCAGCCCCCCGGAAACCCAGTGACTCTAGAACTACACATTTGGACCTTTCATACATGACTGATGACCCACCTTATGACATTTTTTTGCTATGTCTTTCAATTCTAAATAGATCATCAACAAAAACGCTGCAGCAGTGCTGGCAGCCTGTAATCCCAGATATCACCCTTTATATTACCACCTCCTTCCAGATTTTTGTCATTGTTGGACACAAGCACACGAAGTGGGTTGTCTCATTTGACCTTCCACAACTCCTGTGACAGCAATTTTCATCTGACGCACATCTAAACCATGTGGGTTGGCATCCATCTAATTTTATGCAAAATATGAAAAATTCCTCAAGCTAATTTCGTTCCCTTTGGATCCCAGCCAATAAAGCCAGAGATCCTTTCCTTCTGTTTGTCATGCTCATTTTGACTGCTTGGTTCATTTTTCTGCCATTTCTTTAGAGAATGGGTAATGGGAGGAAGGGAGAAAGGGAGGAAAGGAGGAAAGAAGGAAGAAAGAAAGGAAGATGGAAGAAAGGAAGAAGGCAGGGAGGGAAGGCAAGAATTTGATCCAACTGTACAATATTATAGTGGAAGCAATCATTCTTCAGGATATTGATCCACTTCTGGCAATTTTTACTGAACAGAAGTCAGGCCTTGCTAGCCGGTGGCACTTAATTATTTTGAGGTGATATTCAACCTTTTGCAGGTTGAAACCTTTTGTAAAGGAAGAAGGATTCTTCTGCAGTGAAGTGACTTGATCAGGCCTAACTGTCCAGATGGCGTTCAGAGTGCACATGCCTGATTCTTAAGGTAGGGTTTAAGTGGTCTGGGATTTAAGAACTTTACAGCTTTGATGAGCCCTGCTGTATAGCAGTACCTATGTCATACAGATGTATTATTTCACATATTTTTATTTTTTAAATTTACCTTACTTTAAACACCTAGAAGGATCAGTTTCTATGTTCCCAAACCTATTTTAATATTGTTACTATTTTTTACCTAGATAAAAGTGAATGCCGTTGCTAATGATTAAATAGAATAAAAAATATTGGCATGCTAAAAATCCCAGGAGCTTTCAAATAATATTAAATCATACCTTTAATAAATTTGTAGTTTCTCCCAGCTGTATTCATTATCTAAGGGCTGTCTTACCTGAGCAGCTAACCAAAAGAGTTCTAAAAAATCAAGAGTGTGTTTCTGCATTTCTAACTCACTTTTCCCTGAATATCTCAGGATGCACCAGAAATGTGAACTTCTACAACACTGCCGCGTCATTGCCTGGGTATTTACTGCATCCATGTCACAAAAAGGCCACTGACACAGAAAGAGTGTAAGTAAGTAAGTGAATTGACTGATAACTGAGACCTCTTTGCGGGGGATGGTAAAATACATTCAGTCTTAATTTATGCCACTGTCAGTAAAACAGTTGTAAGGACATACTTTATCTTAAAGTCATTGTAGACTTTAAAGGGACTACTTGTACGTTTGCTCTTGAGCAGCTTGCTTGAGTCCTTAGCAGGATGGGGCCTCCATAGCATAAATCCCTCAGGAGAGGGATCCCTATAGCTCCCTATGGCTTTATTGCCTGCAGAAGCCTTGCACTCTGTTGGCATGGCAAAAACAAGGGCAGAGCAGAGCCAAAGGACTTCTGACTTCCTCTTTCGACTTTAAATGAGACTTACCCTTCTCACAGAGAACCGGAACACAGAAATAAGCAGCGAGGGATGTATCAAGAAGGCGGCTGCCATTTCTTACCCCGCTGTAGGTTGCAGACACGGCCCGTGCTTCAAGTAGTCCTCAGAACCCTCATTCTAGGGATTTAAACAAAATATTTCTTCATCACTTCTGAATTTTAGAGCAAGTACAGAATAAGCGCATGGTTTCGCCAAACCTCAGACAATTTACTTTGGCTACCAATACACCCACAGAAAGAGTTTTGCGATTTATATATTTATCCTTTCCTTACTTAGTATTGATTCTAAATAAAGAAGAAACCATGCTTGACGGGAAACCTATGAGTAAGGACATATGAATTAAAGAGTTTGTTTTATCTACCCACTTTCCTTTTACTGCTGCCAAAAAAGAAAGTTTGCTGCTTTGTAGTAAAAGTAATAGTCCTCTGCATATGATCATTACAATATAGATTAGGCAGAACCTTGTTTTTCAGACACTGAGCACTGAGAAGTCATTAAATTATTATTCCTGCTCCGTTTTATTATTTATGTTTCATTAATCTTACCCACCTTTCCCAACCTGTTTTGTTTGAAACATATACTCACAGCTTTCATAAAATTCACCTCAATTATTTGCCTATCACTACAATCTGTCATTTTATAGGTCTTATACATTTAGTTTAAATTCATCAGATTTTATGTCTGCTGAAGAAGTAAAAATGAGGAGGTAGTTCTGTGATCATGAAGGTAATTCAATCTTCTGAATTGACAACATTCCTATGTTAATAAAGTTCTAATAATTTTATTTTATATCCATATATTTCTATCAGTGGTAAGAGGCAGCCATTTTCCTCAATGGATAAGTTTAAAATAATATTTTTGTTATGTCTGTGGGGAACTATAATAACCTTGAACCAGCACTCCAGATGCAGGTTGCACTATATAATTAGGTACTCTAGATAAACATTACTGTAGAAGTTAGAACTGAATGAACTTTTAAGGAATGGAAAGAAAGGGAATTATGATCCAGTGGTAAGAATACAGTTCTGGCAATGGTCATGTAACAATGTTTTCCTGATGATAGCTTTACCCATTTGTTTTAGTAAATAAGATAATATGCTTGGAAAAAGAATTAAGATATTTATTTTAATGCACACTCACTCCTTGTTTTCAAATTTCAGCTTGATATGTATTACTGCAAGGTTGGAAGAAAAACCAGTTCAACCCATACACAGTCATATACACTCAGTTTAAGCTTCCTTAGAAATTGCTTCATTAGTAGTATTTCATCACTTGCCGTTGTTTTACTTGATACAAATGATCATTGGGCATATAGGCAAAGTGATTATATGGTTCACAGAAAGAAAAGTAAAAGTACTCCACAGAGAAAACAAGACACCACATGAAGACAGTAGCAGGATTCAGAGCCACCAGCACTTTTTATACACGCTGGGGACGGCTGTTTCTCTGCTATGATGGTGCTGGAGTCCTGATGATAAACCTATTCATCTTGGCAACATGGAGGAATATAGTGTAAAGTTGCCCCAAGCAAGCAAAAAAGGTTACAGCTGTTGATGTGGCATCACCAGTAGCATTGCACACTGAGTTAAGGTCAAAAACCCCACTGAAGTCAACGGGAAGATTCCTGCTGATTTGAAGAGGGTTAGGAAGAGGCCTTGTTGGTACACAATGCTCTGTGAGAGAGACCTGTCCAATGCAGATGAATGGTACATCGATATGTCCCACTCAAATAAAGAGAGGTGTTTTTTGCTCCTTGGTGTGAGTCTATCAAGTTGAAACTCAGGTTAAGAAGTAATTGGTTATTGATTATTTCCTCCTATGCCAAATAAAGCTACCTTAATCGGTAGGCTGGACTGGCTCATCATGTTGATAATAAGGCTTCAGTGGCAGTAATGGAGGGTGTCCGCTCCTCACCAGAGCTCATACTCTGCATACCATTTTCGTTACTCATGCCTTCCTTTTAGTTCTGGGAAAGCGGCCCATACCTAAATCGGACATGAAGGAAATGGGTATCAAAATAAGACAGTAAAAGGTGAGAGGCTTGAAAGTTAAAAAAAAAATAAAAGTGAGAGAGAGAGACAATGCCTGAGGATTAGAAAGTGCCAGAGATATTCTCAAAACATTTGAATAGCAGATGTAAGAGGATTTCTGAAGTGGAATTGAAACTTACAGTTTAGCTTCTTCTCCTGTGAACTCTAAGGGGGAGATCTGGTCCATGGCACAAATCCAGCAGCAGCAGCACACATTGAGTTCAGATTCCATGGATGTTTAAGGGCAAGCTGGATGACTCAACATAAGCTTATTGAACCAAGTAATGGGACGGCCTATAAACCACCACAGTTTCCCAAATTAATGGAATCAAAAGATGCACTTCCTGTTGCATGTCTTGTCAAGCTCTGGTCCCAGGAGAGCAGCAGTGAGGATAGATACATAACACCACCCAGGTGCTCTGCTGAGGGCTGCTGGAGAAACCTATCACACACTGAACCAACAAAAATCCAAATATCTTACCCAATCAGTCCTTGGTAGACACAAAAGCAGACACTTTAGCTATAGAAATGGCTATAGCAATCATTAAAGCTACATTGGTACTTTCATCAAAACTACATTGGTACTTTCATCTTTTTGTATGGTAGGTAGCTGGATAATCTAATAACTTCTAGCTGCCCCACAGTGCTGGCTCTCTCTCTCTCTCTCTCTCTCTCTCTCTCTCTCTCTCTCTTTTTTTTTTTCCTGGTGTGCTCTAGTCGAATTGTTTGGAAGTAGATCCTAGAACTTTGATATATATGGTCCTTGCTTGATGATATATAAAGGTTTTCTGAAATCACCTCTTCTATTTTTCCACTTGGAGCAGCAATTGCCATCTGTCAGGTCCCAAATTTATTTTAAATCCTACCAAACTAGTGCCAGGAGAAACAGCAAAAAATATCATAGGTTTGGAGTCTCTGAAAATCTTTTTCATAGTCTAGCTTTAGTGACGGGAGCTTTTAATGTTCATTCCATTCTTAACCCTGTGCCTCTCTAAGTCATGATTCTCTTCAAAGGAGGTGATAAAAAGAAAAGTATAGAAACTGCCTTTATATCAAAAAGCAACTTAAGAATCTGTATTTCTCCAGCTGAATTTCACATGGGAAATCCTTCATCTTCAAGGCAAGCTAATCTGTCAAAATAAACCATGATGGCATTTACATATTCTTCCTTTGTAATTATGTTTCACTTTCTGCTATTTTGTAATTAGCTGTTATTTCTAATATGCAGTGGCTGCAAAATTTCTACTTGCTTATAACTCAGGGTTGAGGTCTTGAGACATTTCTCTGTGTGGAGGGAAATCACAAGTTCTTCTGTCTTCCTAAATCATAGGTTTGGTGAGTGGGGGGCAGCAATTTGTTAGTGGCTGGAATAATATGGTCTGGAGGCTAGTTTCAAAAAAGGTGATCTGGAAAACACAGTTTACATTTACAGTACAATTTAAGTGTTGAAAAGAACCCTTCATGACCTTTCGAATAGGCTTTGCTAATATCCACAGTACAAATGGCTAGAGTATAAGTAATCGTAGGGGAAGCAGTGAAATCTTGGCAAGAAATTAGAAGTAGTTACTTGGGGAAGTGTTCTGTAGCATAGAAAAAACATTAATAGTGGTATAAACCCAGGAATCTGTACTAGGACCAGGGCTATCTCATATACTAATGTGGGAGGAAGCAGGAACAATCCAGTTGATATCTGCTGATGACTAAGTTGTTTTCAACAGTGAAAAACTGTGGAGGCTTGAGAAACACTGGATTTATAAGATAGATTTATAAACACTGGATAACCTTTCTCACGTGATTAACTTGGACAAATATATTGATGCCAATGTGCTTTGCATAGACACTACTTCAACACTGTGACATTCTCACTGATTATCACAAGACGAGAGCTGTACCTTTGCAGCTGCAGACCAAAAGCCAAGCAGAAGGGTTGCGTGCCTCAAAGACCAAGAGCATCCTGCATCTCTTGAGCAGTGGGATGTCCACACCTGTAAATCCAGGCCTGCAGCTGGAAGGAAAATGCCTTGCAGGCAGAGCAGTAGGCTGACCTGGCAGGTCCTGGTACTAGGCATACAGAGCACCCAACGAGGCCTAGGCGTGTTGTCCTTGTAATGGTACCAACAGCGGAGTCAGTGCAACAAACAGAGAAACCCACAGTGTTTGCCTGCAACTTCATTCTGCAAGCTGTGATGCCACGGTGAGGTCAAGCAAACTGTATGTCCACTTGCCTGCCTGCCCACTCACTCAGGTAAAAGGCCCAGCACCTCAACCTCAAACTTCAGTACCACATTTAGCTGATGTCAACGGGAAACAGCCTCTGACACTGAGGTGGCGTTGAAGAGGGAGGCTATATATAGGCCCTGTACTCAGAAATGGTGTGTACTTTTGCAGGGCCAGTTAAAGGAACCAGGATAAAAGTTTCCACCCTGCTAGCAGAAAAAGGGGAAACCTGCAAACCGATCTGAGTCAGGCCTTCACGGAAGGCTTGGGAATGAAGTCTGTCTGGATACTCACCTCACTTTTTATCACTCAGCTGTTGCCAGAAGATGTTTTTTCTCCACAAGAGGTTGCCCCGGTGCAGAAAGCTCTTCCTGAGCCCTGGCAGGCCTGTCACTGCTGGACAGAGTGCCCTGGCAGCTGCAGAGCTCTGCCACAGCTGGCAGCCTCAGGGGAGTCGAGTTTCCAGTGCCACTCCTTTTCTCCATAACCCTTTGACTACCATTCATTTTGATATTACCACCCATCTCCTTTCCACCCTTTGCTGTTCCATTTCATAGACATTTCCATTTCATAGACTTCCAGTTTGTATCGTGTTACTACTATCCAGGGTTTCACTCCACTAATAATGCAGTCCATACAAAGTACTTATTAAAGAAACCCTTACTAACCCCTTCCCTGTATTTCTTAACAAAAAAATAGCAGAACATGCAATATAAACCCCTGTTTATACTTCGTAAGTATGATTCTTAAGCAGCAGTAAAACATCAAGAGCATCTGAAATCACTGAAGAAGCTAAAGAAAACAGACAGGACTTGTTTTCCTTCATAGATACCATTATATTTTCATTTACTTCTTTCTATTAACTGGGTTTCCTTGACTGTGTCCACAGCGATCTCAATTGTAATTATGGAGCAGTTAACCTGTTCCCCATGCCTAACATAACCCATAATTAGTTGTCTCGTGTCCACAGTTTATGACTCAACTCTGTGTGGTTTTTCTATATCAAAGGCTCGGTTACCAGATTTTTTTTTCTTTACCACAGTACTTGTGCCTGTACTGGCAGAGGGCAGCAAAACCTGAGCACATCTGTTTCGTTTGAGGACAAAACCACCAGAAAACCAGACGGTTTTATGAAGATCTTACTTGGGTGCTTTCCAAATACTACATAATCTTGTAGGAGAAATTGTTTTCTTGAGGAACAACCAATATATTTAGATATGCAAGTAGTCACTTGTACACTGAAGTAAAACTTATTCAGACTGAATACTATCTTTGTGCCTTATTTGGAGACAAGGGAGACCAAAATACACATCTTGGGGTGGGGATAGGCTATTCTACTCCTTTGACAGGCAAGTGTTTTATGCAATGAATTCATACACCTCTACATTAATTATATTTCAATATCTCTTGAGGTCCTTCATTTGGATGGATAAGATCATCCCTTATGAGAAAGTAGATTACTTTGAGTTACAGCTTTGCTGAATAGGAACGAACATTTTAATGAATGTTTAGGCAAGATTTCCATTTGATTAATTTTGCAGTGACACGTGGGTAAAAGAGGTGTGCAGAAAACAAACAGGCAATTTAGAGGGATATAAAAACAGAGACAGCCACTATTCAAGAACAGTTAGTTAGACGAGAATGATTAAATAAACGAACCTAAATGTTACCTACACAGTCTATATGTGAAGCTAAAAGCTTTCTGACCATGCCAGACACTACAAGCGCAGCTCAGTTCCTGAATCCAGAGAAGGTGCTCGCAGCAGAAAGGCCATTTCATGGGCACTGAACCGTCTCCCCTCTGTCAGACTTAGACGGACATTCGTGGGAAAGTTTCACATTGTTTATCCTTGCAGGAGGGATGTATTTTCCCTCGTTAAATCACAGCTGGGGACGTTGTCTCAGTACTGTGATGTAGCTGTCACTGAGTAGTCTCCATTAACAAGTATTGCAGTTGAAGGAACATAACAGTTGTACAGCTGATTATAGATAAGAAAGAAAAGTGTCTAGCGAATGACTTCTTCTCTTTTGCCAAGTGACTTGGCAACTTACGTAAGATTTGTCCGTTGAAGTCTCCCATTTGACCATCAGTGCTGTGTGCTGTTGTTCAAGGAGACGATAAGCAGAGTCTGAAGTATGCCTTCTGCAGTGAAAATGGGCCAAATAAAGATTCTTCGATGCTTTTACAGAATGGAATGTCTGTCTTTCACCATTTTTCCATTTCTTAAGTATAGTACTTCTGGCAACAGAGCAATGAATACAAAGTCCTTTGCATAATTTTCCTGGCAGCAAGGAATAAATGATGTACTAACGCTTTGGCTCTTGAAGGATTATTAATTAACACAAATGAATAACTGAATTGTACTTCAGTAGAGGGAAAAAAAATTCATGGCAGATGATTCAATTAACACGGTCCAATTTATCTTACCCAAAAATATTTATAAAAAGCTTAACTCTGAGGTATTTTACATGGGTTTAACCAGACCAAAGTTGATGGATTGTTAACCATGGACTGGCTGAAGTGTCCGGATTTTGTCAGGTCTGTGGCTGAGCTGTTACCCAGATGCTGAGAAGATTATATGAAATCAAATGTTCTTTCTTGCATGGATGTAAAGTAGAAAAAAAAAATCTCTCCCTTGTTTGCATGACATAGAGCCCAGGACCACAGATCTTCATCTCTTCCAGCTTCTAGCTAATTTTCAGTAGGGCCCACTCAGAAACAGTGCTGCAGAGGGGAAGATTTGTTTAAGAGCAGACTCTACTACACATTCTGCCAATGACGTAAGCAAGTAGTAAGCTTTCCAGACTAGCATCAACGTTAATAGAAACAAGAAGCATGGGCCATTCGAGTTGCACCTATGGCTAAATTCTGATGGAAAATGACAAGCAAACTCTGTAGACCTCTGTTTAAGGGAATGTACAACAATAAAATCAGCCATGATTTTCATTTCACTTGAAGAAGCAACCGTGAATTTTCAGTCAGTTCTAGTATCTTTTCTAATAGTACCACAACAATATCTGCATTTCACAATTACTTTTGTATATTATATTCAAAATCTATGGGGGATTGACAGTGCTTCATGCTGAGTGAAAACATTTTGGCATGGATGACAGACATTCTCCTGCACCTCTTCCCATCTCCACAAAAAGGGACGTTTACTATCATCATTGATCATATACTCATTATATGTCCATGCAAGGCATCAGTATATGTGTTAAGGGCAATACATCTCTTCACAAACAAAAAAAGAAAAAGGACTTCTTAATGAAGAAATTTTGCAGCTCTGGCTTTTAAAGAAATATCTAGTCAGATATGTTTTTACTGGTTAGCAAAACTGAAAGTAAGATTTTCCATTAAAATAATGAAAGTGTGAGTTCAAATCTCATTATTACAGTCTTAGATCAGCCCTCTAGTATCTCCCTACTAACTGAAATAAATGTGAAGATTAAATGTTATTAATATCCAGGGGAATGACAAATCAGACATGACTTTTAGAACTGCTTTCCAAGAGAAGATCTTCCTTGTAAGGTTTTCTATTTGTTAAGCCATCAGAGTTTTTGCTAAAAGAAACCCAAAACAAAAAACAAACAAAAAAAACCCAGAACCCATAATTTTTCAGTTGGAAAAGGTTAAAAAATCAAACCAGCTAAGAAATGGTAAGAAAATATTTCAAACTTTCAAACTTAAAACTAGCCAGAAGGCAGAAATTACTGGTAGTTCATGTTATTTTTACAGAAAACACAGGAACATGAACAAACCTAATAAACAATGACTTAACAAGACACATTAATATGAGAGACTGTGGGCTTAGCTTAGGCTTTAGGAGGTTTGATGTTAGCTTGGAGGATGAATTTTAGCAGTTGTGTTTTCACCATCCTACAGATGGTGTTTGACCACAGGTGTGGATTTTATTCCTTTGCAGATAGTCTAGCAAAGCAAAGACAGCACACAGCCTTGAGTCCACAAGTAGTCATTGCATGCCAGACTTAAGTCAGCTTGTCTTGTTTCTGTGGGTCAGTTTTCTTATAGCGAAACAGAAATAGTGTTTGCTTTCTTTACAAGAGTGTGGTAAACCTTCATGTATAAAAACACGGTAAGGTCCTTATACAAGATGATACTTAAAAAATGAAAGTGTATATAATAAAATAAACATTTGTAAGTTGGATCCAGTTCACCTAACTTAGGCAGCTAACCTGTGGCTGAATTTTGTGACCGAATACCTTTAATGTAAGTGACCACACTCCCTGAACAGTCAATGGAGAGAAGCAGGTTTTTAAGGCCTCCTGGATGGAGATATTCCTCTTGTCTTTTGAAGGTTGCCCATTCAACATTATGCATTTACCTTAGATGGAAGAATTTTTTTCTGAAAGCCTTCAAGGGGATCTCTTTTACTTCACGGACACTTTAGGGGTACCTTTGTTAGGTGCCTAAAATTGTGGCACAATTTCAAGGTCTCCTAGTTGAGCAGGCTGGATCCTGCCTAGCATTTTCACACTTAGAAGGAGAACTGCTAAGTCTTTGAATGTTTGTCTGTGAGTTGGGGTGATCTCAGCAGAGAACGGACAAGCAATAACAAATGGGGTAGTTTTGCTTGTATTCAAAGCTCTGAAGTGAGATAGTGTCATTTGAATATGTGAGGAAAAGGCCTGGAAAAAGACCAGCCTGTTTTATTTGATCATTGTGCTCTTCACTTCATAGGTAGCTGTTGCAATAAGCAAACTCTCCCTGTAATTGTGGTAGTGCACAGTCACTGCTCTCTCAAGCTGGCTGGCTCATTTGAGATGGGTGTCTAAGCATGCTGCCTGTTTTAGCATTTAATCCCGATAGTTTAGGACAACCACAGTCTTTTAAGCATATAATTCACCTCAGTTCCCTATGAAAGTTTTAAGGACTTTCATGGCCATCCCAGTTTTCAAGGTCTTTTGATGAACTTTGCAGGCCACCAGAAGCTTACATGAACACCCCTTCATACATCTCCTCTCCACATTTTCCACCTCCCGGATTAGATACTTTCTGCTGTGTGCTTTGTTGTAGAGGGCAATGCCATCCAACTTCTCACTTACCCCTCTATTTAGAGGCCTGTGTCGGACAGTATGGCTTTCAGCAGTGGCGCAACTTTATTATAATAATAATGAATGTTAATTTATGGGCATCCATGCCTGAAGGATACTGGGCACCTTAACAAAAACGGCTAAAAACAAAATGACAATAAACAAAGGCAAAAGGCCTATAAAAAGAGATCTCTAAAGCCAAGTGCTTAAAAGCCCTGCACAACAAAACAGGAAAGGAAATGAGAAAGTCAGAAGCCTTGCCCGCAAATGTGTTCTGGCGTATATGGGCGACAACGCATTCCAGAGGCAAGGGAGGAGACCCGTCTCTTTGACCTCCTGCATGGAACAGGCAGTGATCAACACCGTCGGCCTGAACTGCCAAGGAAGGACACAGAGCTGCTGGAAGTGGCTTCTTTTTACCTTGGAACAAGGAACGTTATTGGAAAAACCACATTATCCTTAAAGCTGTGTTGTGTCCCTCCACTTCACTGAAAAGGTTTACTTGAAAAGACTCTTCCCTTCTGGGTTTCCTGACATTTGTATGAAGAAATGGCATTGTAATCTCTCAGATAGCTCTTATTGTCCTATAGTGTTTGAGGTTAAATTGTCGCCAGCTACATCAGATCCCAAAGGATTAGTAATTTTAAAAAAAATACAGAAGGCATGTTAACTTGAGCTTTATTTCTGGTTCTTCAGCCACCAGAAGATCTTTCGATCTTATTATTTCTGTGCCTTAAGTAGCTGATCTATAAAGTGAGGGTGCTGACCTGGTCCAGTGGAAAATTCTGTAGACATGCTAAATCTGCTATTATTTCCTTTAGCCTAAATCAAATTCTAGTCTCAGCATTGTTATCTGCCTTGTAGCATGCTACTCACTTCTGGTCTATTAAGGTCCCCTCCAGCAACTTTTAGGGTCCCTTACTTTTTCTCAATTTGCTTCAAATTTGAATGAAGTTCTTGACGGGAGGTATCATGTTTCTTTTGGAGGAGCTAATAGCTATTAAAAAATCTGCTGAAATAACTTTAAAAATGGGACTTTTGGTTTTTCAGTCTGTAATTGCAACATCAGTTCCCTTTTATGCTTCCAAATTACAGAGAAACAAGCTGCCCTGTTTTGTGATGTTTTATTATTTTAAATTACCCAGTGGCTTTGTGGGGACAGAGTAACTGAATATTTCTGGTGGTGTTACATAGGCAACGCCTTCCCCATTAGCTTTTGTGATTCTTCCTCACTCTTCAAGGTTCGCTTCAGGGGGAATGGAAATTAATTTTCTTCAAGAGAAATAGTAATAATGAATGCCCCTTTTAGTGGTTTAGTCAGCTTGAAATAAACTCTTAAAAATGTGCACATCAGTTTTGACAGAGGCTTTATGTTAACTAGGATTAAGGAGACTCTGTTCTTGCTTCAAAACTTAATTATCCGGGCAGAGTTGCAGCATGATTGGCATGGGCCTCAGTGCAAGGAATGAAATGGGGCCCTCAGTCAAGCCAACCGCAAATGTCACCCGCACCTACCCCTATCGTGTCTTCACAGCTTGGCGCCCACACACCCCTGCATATGGGCCTCGATCCAGTTGCGTCACTTATGCAGACAGTGGTTATTCTGCTGGATCCAGCCGTAGTTGAAGGAGCACATTGAGATGTTGTTAGAGGCTATAAGAATCACTGATCGTCTTTTGGCAAAGGTGGGCTACTTTTCAACATTCCCTGGAGCAGCGGCCCTTTGCTATTATTTTCCTTCCCTCTCTGCAGTCTGAAAGTGTTTTGTCTTTCAAGTTTTTCTTTTTGCAGGAAGGACATAGATTTAACAACGGGAAATGCCAAGTCTTGCACCTGAGGCGGAATAATCCCACAAGTGATTACAGGCTGGGGGCCTATCAGCTGGAGAGAAGTTATGCAAAAAAAGACTTGAGGGTCGTGGTGGAAAAACTGATGAGCCAGCAATGCACCCTCATGGCCAGAAAAGCCAACAGCATCCTCGGCTGCATTAGGCAGAGTGTTGCCAGCAGGTTGAGGGAAATGATCCTTCCACTCTACTCAGTACTGGTGAGATGCATTTGGAGTGCTGGGTCCAGTGCTGGGCTCCCCAGTACAAGAGAGACATGAATATACAGGAGCAAGTCCAGTGAAGGGCCTTAAAATGATTTAGGGACTGGAGCATCTTTCATATGAAGAAAGGCTGAAAGAGCTGGGACTGTTCAGCCTGGAGAAGAGAAGACTCGGGGTGGGGGGGAGGGGGTCTCATCTTGTATAAATATCTGATGGGGGAAGTAAAGAAGATGCAGCCAGACTCTTTTCAGTGGTGCTTAATGACAGGAAAAGAGGCAATGGGCACAAATTGAAGTACAGTAAATTCATTTAAATCTAGGAAACGATTTTTTTTACTGCGAGGTTGGTTGAACACTGGAACAGGTTGCCCAGAGAGGATATGGAGTCTCCATCCTTGGAGATATTAAAAACATGACCGGGCAAGGTCCTGGGAAATGTGCTTTAGGTGTCTCTGCCTGAGCAGAGGGGTTAGACTAGATGTTCTCCAGAGGTCCCTTCCAACCCCAGCGATTCTGTGATTAAGCTAATTACCCATGAAAGTGTCTCACAGTTTGCATCAGCATTTATCCCTCGGAGTCATTGCATCACCACATAGTGCCAGATGGAAGAATTCAGGCTGGTAATAAGACAGTGAAAAAAACTTCACACTGTCTTCACAGACACTTCATGTTTAAATTCTTAACCATTGCATCAAGAAAATGTCCCACTTGGAGATCCACACATTCCTAGTAAGACACGTAGCAGGTTCTCTGAGCATCTGTCCTACCTATTCACCACAGTGGGCATTAACAAAAATCTGCTCAAATGTGTGCTCATGCTATCTGCCCGTTTTATTGCACCACTCTTCTTTCCTGTGCAGTTCCTTATTTTTAAAGTCAATTCTCTACAGGGCTGTGTAACCAACAGGTCATATTGTTGCTCACATGAGATCATGGGCCCATAGCCATTAAATTGTGCCTATTCACAGTTTTTTGCCAGCATGGGAAATGAACAGCATAGACTTGTCAAGTAAATAGTTATGCTTGGTTCAAAGCAAACATTAAGCTTTTCAGAGATTCTAATTTGTAAAGAATTTATACAATAACTGATGTGGATTCATATTTATGTATGGATCTGTAACTGTTTTGATCAGTTTTTGCTGTTTTTACCCAAGCTGTTCTGTTGTACCTGGAAGAAGATCCAGCCAGACAACCGCCTTTAATAAGGTCTAAGATTGTCTTTGGACGCAACAACTTGCCAGATGGCAGACATTAGTACTTTCCATCACTTTCAGACGTTAATTTTGTTGGGCTGTAATACACATTAGAATTTACAAAGGTATTATACAATATTGCTCACTCTCTGATTTATTGTCAAGCCTCCTTATTCTACTAATTTTCTTATTTTAAATTTGGTTTTTGTTGTTTTATTGTACTCAGTCTAAAATAGCAGGAGTAGATATATAGATGTTTACTCTAAGTTCTGCTTCCTCCCAACACTAACTTAATATCGTTTTGTTTCAGCCTCATAGAAACAATTGCTGGATGAAAACTAATCCAATCTTTGTTACACACAGGTCAGTCAAATCTGATAGGCTGTGGGGTTCCATTTTTTCTGGGACTTTTAGAATTGTATTATGAATGATATTGCACTGTGTTGAATCATATATTATTTGTAATGTGCTTTTGATTGCCTTTGTATGCCTAGATATATGGTTGAGCTAGTTTCATATATTTTGTTGTTGTGAAGTGGAGCAATAATTTGTGAAAGTAGCAATCATCCTCCATGGTATCTTTAATAAAATTTGATTTTTCCTTTGAGGTTCTCAAGGAAAAATCACAGTTCTATGTCTATCTGGCTTGCTACAGCAAAAAAGCAAATCCAAAACACCTTCAGGTCATTATGGTCCATTGTTGCAACATTGGGATTAAATTTTGGCCCGAATAACAATTGTTCAGTCCCTTGTAAGAAAAACAAGAAACAGGAGAATGGTTTAACGGTTGCAGGTAAGGGGAATATTTGAATTTTGGCCTACTGAGTTTTGCACAGGTGTGCATCCCAGATCCACCACTGGTGACCAGAGGATCAGTAACCAGTTTTCTTCAGAAAGGGATGATTTCGGCTGTGTTGGCAATGCAGGAAAGCACAGCCTGAGCCTATGTGCAGCCCACACGCCCGTTCGTACTGCACCTGCGTTCATCCCATTCACCTGCTCATGCATCCAGGCATGGTACTCGCTGAGCCTCATGTGAACTGAGAAATAAGTGTTGAAAAGGCAGTTTTCTTGGGCAGTGCTTGACTACCCTCTCCCCAGCAGATCCCAGGGGAGGTTGTGCAGGGAAGTTGGGATCTCCAGTGGCACAGCAGAGCGCAGGCGTCCCTCAGATGTAGGGTAAGGTTCAGCAGTAGAGAACACAGACAGGAGAAAAGAAATATTGTAGAAAGACAAAGGTGTTGTGGGAAAACCAGATTAGTTTAGCTGATTTACCACTTGACTGCCACAAACTCAGATTAGCTTAATCAGACTGTTGGAGCTGGGGATTTGGTTAGCAGCAAGTGCCTAGGGTGGGAAAAATGAAAGAGGAGAGAGCAGTGGAGGATCTCCAGGGGTTCATCCAAGCTTGGGGACAGACTTTGCAAATAAGAACCCGGGCTACGGGCTAGAGAGGAAGAAGCGACAGTGTTGGACAGCACAGGGTGCAGCAGGGATGCAAATGGAAAGGCCACGGACACAGACCAGTGCAGCAGAGCACCTTCAGGCTCTGCTGGTAAACTCCTAGGGCCAAAGGCTGTTACGTGGTTGTTCACACTGCTTGGTGCTGCTCCCAGCACGGTCTTAGCCATGGCCAACGAGCGCTCTAACAGGCAATGCTGGGGCATGGCTCAGAGGCCAGCACCGGCCAGAGACGATGCCCAGCATGCAGCAGGGAAGCACCATCTTCTTCTGGGGGGGCTAAGAAAGAGAGAATTTAGGTCTAGGTACATAAGCCACTTGCAACCCATCACGGCCTTTTATTGCTGATCCATGAAAATAAGACTGTTGTGGAGTCTCAGCAGTAGGTCTCCTTTGACAGGGCAGAAGGAGCTGTTCATTAAAAAAAAGTCTCCCCTAAAAGACTTATCCCCTCTCACTCTCTGCCTCTCTCCAGCTTCAGCAGTCTTCAGCACTGCAGTCGGTGCGTACCAGTATGTTACGTGCTATTGCCCAAAGACGGCAGTCTAGCACGTAGCGTACTGGCACACAGAGACTGCAGCGCTGAAGACTGTGAGCACCTAGAAAGATGTTTACTCAGGCATTTTTCTCAAGTCCTGATGATTCAGTCCCCTTAGGGGGAGCCTGTTTGTCGGTGGGCGGAGGTCAAAGCATGGCGACAATTTGCTTTGAGATCTGGAGTGGGCACTGTAATATGTGTTATGGTGTTGACATGTGGGGGAATGACACACACCTTTATCTGACAGCCATGTACCTAAGTGGTAAATGACTAATTATTACATAAGGCACCTTTGTTAAAACTGTCAGCCTCTCCAATTCGACAGAGGCCTTAATGTGCACAGAGAATGTCACTGCCTACTTATCCTTCAAGTGGCACATGCTTCAGCACCTCTGAGAGAAAGATGAAGACTGTTGCTGCAACATCTGCAAGCCAGTTTGGCAATGGCAGTAGCAGGAGTGCTAAGGAAAGCCCAGAAGGGCAGGATATAGACTGATTTTTGAGTGCATATTCCTTATTGTTCTGGCCATCTTCTTTGCTTCTGCTTTTTCTCTGGGCTTTTACTACAGACTTTGTGTCAGAGACACTGAAGAGAAGGAGAAATGAAGCAGCCACTGGCAAAATAAAAAGGCCTCCAAAGAAATGCCAGTCTTCTTGAGTCTCGTGGGGAGCCATGTCAGCTTCTGCTGGGGCCTAGAAATGTATGCTATCAGGCAAAAAATGTGTCCTTAGTGATCTTTTGTGAGCGCACATGAGAAGGAACTCTCTGCTGTTCTGTATCAACAATGTATCACGCTTCATTTAATAGATGACCTCCCTTTCTGTCAATGCAAATATTTTAACTATTTAGCTTTGTTAGACCTGAATAGCTGCAGCTTTGGTGCACAGACTCCAGACTGTTCTCTTTGCCTGTGAACTGTTCTTTTTGCCATGCTGCCTTTAGGATGTGGTGATGTGTGCATCAATTCTAGTGAGGATGTGGGTTCTCGCAGTTTTTCCTAGCTGTTAGGAAACAGATAACTTATGTATGACATCATGGCAGGAAACAGCATAGAAATAATGAGCTTCCTCTGCTTAGCGTCTCTACTACTGTAATCGTGATAGCCAGGTCAGGCCCAGGCATTGCAACTACAGGCAGCAATGAAAGGTGGCAATACAGAGATGTGATGGAAGACACTGATGACTCCTCATTGAGGCTAAAAAGGTAAGACAAGAAATGAGAAGACTTGGCTGAGCTGTCACCTTTAGTCTTGCTTCTTATTCTGAAATCATTATCTGGATTATGAGATCCCACAAGAACCAGTCCAGGTACTCCCTGATGCAGCTGGGCAGCAACGACTTGATAAGGAAGAGTGTGAAGGACCAGTCACAGATTACACACCATTTTCATAGAGGATAAAAATGTTTGGGTCTGATGAGAAACTCAGTGGGATGTGATAAGGCAAGAAAAAGAATGTGTGAAGGGGCATTCCTCTAATGGAGATTCAGACAACCCCACGGGGAAACAGAAAAAAAAAAGCCAACTGCCAAAGATGTTGCAGGATGGGGGCAACACTATAGATAGTGTTGGTAGAAATTTTTGTTTATTATCGCTGTATTCTCCCAAATTATTTCCATGTTCCTTTTTCTCATTAATAGCATTCCTTTTGTTTACAGACAGGTGTAGGGCTTGTGAGAGGGGAAGTATAGCCTGTTAAGGTGTCTAGGGGAAAGATTTAATTTTCCCAGCTTTCTAGGTGGAGTCTTAGACCAGTATGTTTGTTAATTTGAACAGGAACCCCTTAGTATTTGCACCTGGCCATGGTCACTGCCATGGTTACAGACTGAACACATTAAGGTTGTGAGAAAAGTTAAGTCACCTCAGCCTCCCTATTAGAAAGGGGAAACGCACAGTCTGAGAGCTGGGCTAAAGTGGCACTTGGAATATGGAACATAATGAAAAATAACTTCCCTTTCTGGGAAGGGGGTATTTTGCTCTTTCAGTTGCGTTCAGAGTTACTGCACAACACATGCATGAGTCTTTTTTATATCCCTCAGTTAATGGGCAAGCCAAGTAGCTCAGTGCATCAATATCGGTCTCCCATTAGGTTCAGTAAGGTTAAAAATTGACATATCCTTTTCCACCACTGTGAGTCCAGGCATACTGAGTTATAGACAGACAAGCTGCACCAATAACCGAGATGAGTAAGAGACTGTGTTAATACAGGGGTTTTCATTTACAAAGGAGGCCTTTCTGAAAAAGGGATAAGGGAGGCCACATACATTATTAACACTGCACCTCCTTCTCCTCCTTCAGGGTCTTATCCCAGTGATTTCAGTAGCATTACTGCTAGCCTACAAAGACAGCACAGCCAAGCCCAGTTTGCATTTCAGGACACACATAGTGAAAGAGTGTGTTTAGCCAGTTATGCTTTGAGGATACTGCTTTAAGGAATATCATTTCTGATTACTGCCATATATGATACTCAGTCATGGTTGAGTACAACCTGCTAATAAGAAAACCAGTGTCATTCTCCATAATATTTCTGGCATGTGGTTTAGATTGCTCTTCAGTTCAGTATCTCACCATTGATTGGAGCTGCAGAATGCGAGAAAGTGTCACATAGTGCCAGGAGCATCTGGTAATTCCAGTATGGTCCAAGAATACCTATATCCACTTTCCATATCTTCTCAAGGACAGGATGTTGTCATGATTTTTTTCTTGAAATAGGCTAGACATGGAGAGAGAGAGAGAGAGAATCAGATGGAAGAAATAAATCATTTGCCTTGACTGAACTTTCTTCCAGGGAGAAGGGAGGTTTGTTTTGCAGGATGGTTCAAAACAAGACTTTGTCATCAGACCTTCATGCAGTAGTAATTGGCATAGTCTTTATGGACTGTGACCAGCTTTGACTGTCAAGAAAACAAAGAAGGAATTTATGGATGTCTTGAATTTCCCAGATCTGAAAAGGTAACACAGTTGTCAATAGCTTAGAGAATGGTTTTGTTGCTGCAACAATTCTATTCTCTGTCAGTCAGACCAAGTGGATGAGAAACAGATGTCGCAAAGGGAGGATGATACAAATGAGTGAAAGCAGGAAATCGCAGATAACTTCAAGCCATTGTTTTGAATCTTCTCAAGAGACAAAGCCTGATGTTTACCTTCAGCTAAAGTGCAAGACCCACTCACTTTGAATGTTCCAGCATGGATATTATAAGGAGTTAATGCAATGGACAATATGGAGGAGCCAACAGAGAATGTGGCCCTTCAAATTAAAGGAAGACTTTGGGCTGATGACTAGATGAATTGCCCTTTGCATATGAAGAAAAAATAGAAAAATAGGCTTCCGTTTTTTTGTTGTATATGGCTCTGCAACAAGCTATTTGTGTCACTACGCAGGCCTGTTGAGCTTTGACAATAGCAATCCTTACTGTACTAGGAGGTGAGTACAATGGTAAAAGTAGTATCATGGCCTTCGGAAGGTTCAGTTCTTGGAAAGCTCTCTGAATTATCCTTTGGAAGGGACTGAGAGACATGCAGACCAGCCAACCTGAGACTAAGACAGGCACAATAAATTAAGTCATGCTCCATTTCTTGAGGGCATCTCACTAGAAACAAAATGAACATCACTACTAATTGGCAGCTATGCCATTAAGTTCAATTACATTTAAATTAGTTCTTTGTGAAACGCACTGTTTAAGGACTTCCTAACTAAAACAACAATGTTAGTAACATCAAGACTGACATAAAAGCTTTGTCATCACAAATACTTCTAGCATGTAGCTCTCAGTGAACTGTTTCTGATGTCTTGCCTTTCCAGACAGGAGTAACTTAAACTGTAGCCTCGGTTTCATTGCCAAATGGGGTTCTGTTCTTGCATAGAAAAGACAGGAAACGCCAAAGTAGTAGTGAACGATGGGTACGGTCACGGAATATTGAGGAGGTTTGTATTGGTGGTACTGATATTTGCTAGTACTATAAGTTAGTGCAGCTCAAGTGTTATTCTGCATGTTGGTCATTCTCATGGAGTTCAGCTACATCAGGAATATAGGGGGCAGAGTTTTTTTAATGTTCCTGTTCTTTGCTGAAGTGGACTGCCGTAACTCAACAGCTTGAAGTCTAAGGAATTTGCACGAGATGCAGCAGACTTCAATGAGGTCTATGCTTTGCACTCAGACCATGGACTTGAAGTTTCTTCTAGTTCATTGCAGGAAGTGTCCTCATGGCAAATTATTGTCTGTGCTCAATTAGGGCTCTCTTAGTCTCTCCCTTTTGAAGCTATTCTGCTTTACATCACCAGTGATATCTTCCTTGGAGCTAAGAACTTGCGTCTGAATCACCTACACCCCAGGTATGTGCCTTGACAAACAGGCTGTCATGGAGAATGAACAGCTTGTTTTGCTGGGAAATTCCAAGTAGGCACTGTGAAACTCTTCCTGGGAAAGCTGCTATGTATGCTCCCACGAAAATGGGCTGGTTTTGACAATGGGCTGGTTTTCTCACGTAATGGAAAATTCCATGCTGTCCTGTGCTTGCAGAGATGCAGTTCTAGCGCAGTTTTCTTGAGTCAACAGTGCAGGAGTGCCCAGCACCTCAAGAAAATGAAAGAAAACAAAACGTGAAATGCAGATACAGCACTCATAAGACACTGAGCTAAGAGCACTGTGACCAAATGGCAAGGCAAGATGACAAGTCATGCTTCTGTCTGAACTTCATGCTCACTTTTGATGACAAAGATCCCATACAGTGTTGGTCTGTTCCCACTCTTATGTGCCAGGGATCCCTTTGCGATCGCTAAGTGATGAGATCCTCAGATGCTCCTGTACCAGACAGACAGTAGATTTTTCTCCTCATCCTTGTTTGACTTTCTGGTCCTTAGTTTGATTTCTCACCCAATTTTCTGCGTTCTGTTTCTCCCTCTTCTGGTGCCCCCTTACCAGAAGCTGCCTGATGCTCAGGTTGGGGGCTATCCGTCCACTGGAAATAGTTTTCAAATTGAAAGAACATAGACACAAGATTAGGGCCAGTTAGACACACAAATTAGACACAAAATCAAGGAGTTCTGCAGGAGGCAGAGGGAAGAAGAGTTTGAAGGAACTGCCCTAGCTTTTCTCCTCCCTGTGCCAGTGGAGCGGCATCACCAGGGGAACAGCTCTCCACGGTCCATTTCCCTCTTCTCGTCCTACTCCGCTGCTCTAATCTGCAAACGGCCTTCACCAGTCTATGCAAGGCACTCCAGCATAACAGCAAATAATCAGAGGACTGTTTAATTTGGAAACAAATAAGAAAGGACAGTCAGGCAAAGGACACAGTATTTGCCTTCTTGCAAGAACAAGGAGATATTCAATCATATTTAAAGCAGTGTAATGTAAATCTTACCAAAGGGAAATGATTTTACATTATGCAGAAGCACTAATGCACAGCCACAGGATTTCACTAAAGCCAAGGTCAATAGGAACAACAAGGGGAGTTCAATGTTTGTATGAGTAATAAGACTATAAAATTATATCTGATGGGAATTTGTGTTTTGTTAAAGAAACATTAAAACAGCATGTTTTTAAAAAACGTCCAAGGTTGTTATTAAATATAACTCATAAAAGGAGCTTGTGAGAAACGTCAAATCAACTAATATGCAGAAGGGGAAGGGGAAATTGGGAAATTGATCTGATTCTCTTCCAATATTTCAGCCTGCATGCAGTACAGGACAGAGCTCCAAACTCACACATCCAGCTAATCTGTGTGCACCGATCAAAGAGTTGGCACGCAGCACGGTGTCATTCTGCACTCTCTCACGGCCTTTGCAAGGTGTTTCAGTCCGGTCAAGGTCGCACTTATCATGGCCTGTTACACAGGAGAAATGCCTAACACCAGAAAAGAGCATCTGGTCTTTGCGTTCATCTTGCCAGATTATAGGACTTGTCACATCTTAATAAATACGAATTTGAACAAAAGTTCCACAGTGTCGCTTTCTGTAACATCTTAAATAGCTGTTACACTTCATTTCTTAACCCATCTTAATTCTTATATTTCATTTGCTCTCCATGTAAACAGATTGACAAGAGTAAGCCTCCTAATGAGGTAGAATCCCTTCATCTTAAGTCTCTGGAAGCTTCTACTGTCTGGGAAATAGGCTTTTATGAGGAATGATTTCATTCTTAATCCATTTTTATCACTACTTTATCTTAGTGAAATGAAGAAAACATGAAAGTAGTTTAAAGTTAATTAAATAAGCACGTTTTATGTGAGTAAATGAGGGATTTTTTGGGAAACTATGCCCACAGAAACTGTAAATTTGAGGAATATTTTTAAAAAAACATACTAACAATAATATAATTCTGCATGTACCTATAGCTCCTGTTCAAGCATATATTTCTGATCGTTGATCTGAACGTAGACCGCATTAGATCTACATCATAATTGCAGCATTAGAATTGAAGAATTACATACTGTGAAGCTTAGAGTTCATTCCATCTGAGCTGAAATTCCACATTAGTAAAAAAGTGAAAAGCTTAAAATAAAACCGAGCTATATTTATCTGTCTTCTTTTAAGCAGCTTTTGCGCATGTGTTAACGAAGTAGACAGTGCCGTCAGAATAACAATCATTCTGAGTTCTGGGTGTGTAACAGGAAGGAAATAATTTTTTTTTGTCCAACGGAGAAAATAGATTTGCCCACCCTGGTGCTAAAAATACAGAATAATTATCAGCTGAGGCAAGTGCACTTCTAACCTAAGCATACATGAACACCATCTATTTTCAAGTGCATTTTGTTATAATAAACAGGTGAATTTTTCCTTCAAGTGCAGACTTTAAAAGCAAATACAAGTGACTCTCCTGAGGAAGGGAGACCGATTCCCAGAGGAACGGAGGAAAAGGGAGTCCAGCCACCTTCAACGCCACGTTGTGCTACTGCTCCTGCAGCAGGAGGAAGGCTGAGATATACACCACAGTCTCTCCAGAGACCATGCCATGTGATATGGGCCTTAGACCTACTCCCATTTATGGCCTTCTGGCCAATGTCCAACAGGTTTCACGGCATGGACATACTTGGTGGCACTGGGATAGTCTGTCTCGTATTTTGCTGTTGTGAAGGGCTGAAATAATCTCTGCTACTAATGGAGGATGGTTTCTGATTTTTGACACGCTCTAGGGCGACACATAGCTTGCCCCATTTCCTAAGTGGATATTAAACCTTCAGAAGACCAGGAGTGCCATCTGTAAGTAAGTAGGTGTAAAGTCAATGCATAGCCATCTTGTGTGTTTCTGGTAAAAGAAGGCAAAACTTGCGGCTTTCCCCCTTCTGCTTGTATTGTTGTTCACTTTGTCATTAAGTCTCACTTCTGCTTTCTTCCAAGTTTTCCTTCTTAGGGCCCAGTTGCAGTCTTTACCTCTAACCGTGCAGAGCCTCCTTAGGAAGACCCTTTAAGACCAATAGAAAACCAGACATTGGAAATGCAGAGTATCTAACGTGCATCAGATGTGCCTTGTGAGAGCTGGTCACAGCATACAAAAACATATCACCTCTTTAATTATATTGTACTTCATTTTATCCTGGTTTTTCCTTCACTGTTGCCTATTCCTCCTTCTGAATATCCCTTTCAGTAGTCCTACTCTCCCTCGTCTCCCTCAGACCTCTTTCACTTCTCAACCATTTCGTAACAGAAACTTATTATTTAGCAGTGTGAGTTAAGCCATGGAGCTGCCACTCAGCGTGGGCAGTTAAATGAACTGCCTGCAGGAGACAAATATCTCACTGTGCTTCTCGCTGCCTGTGGAACCCAAACGGGGCTTCAGACTGGAAGTCAGGATTTTGCTCAAACTTTCCCCACACTGAGGAGCTGATGGGTGGTGGGAGAAGAAAGATACTTTGCTGTATTTGATTATAGATACCAGGGTAGAGCTGAAAGCTCAGATCCTAATCACAGTTTTGCCAGAATGAAAAAGTGGCTCAGATCCAGGATATGGGTCTGGGCTCAACTCTTTTTAATACGTTGATTCTTCTGAAGCCTCATTACATCATTCCTCACTATCAGTTCCAGTGCCAAAGGAAGAAGGACACACAAGTTATACTCTCCAAGCGTAAATGCCCTTTTTTGTTCAGGGCCATATGAATACATAGACTGCTAAGCAAGAAGTTCAGCAGTTTTTAAGAAATGACAGGCTTCTCTTCCAGAAAGAGCTAAATAACTGATTTCCTCCATGAATACACTTTCCAGAATTTCCACAGAAGTGATAATTATTCATTTGTGCCATAGAAAAGGACTACACTTTTGAGTAACGGACAACGTTATACAACGTCAAACAAAAGCCGCTTTCACTGTTTGTTGAATATGAATCAAGTAACTTCTGCCTGAAAAAAATTAATGCATTGCCCAGGTGAAAAAAAGCAAAGTATGTCTGTCTATCTTGGAGCTCTTTTGAAGGCAATCACTTCAACACCTGGTTGTTGCTCTTACTTGGTAAGAAAAGCTCCTTTTGATACCTTTTGCCAACTCTCTTAAAAGTTTGGCTTGTTTTCTAAAGAGATGCAGAAGTGCAGGAAAAATCCTTCTTACCTTGTGACTTTGGGCCCTATTTGTTTTGGATGCCGTGAGTAGTGGGTTTAATTTACTAATCTGACTTTATAAAGGGGCAGTCTGCAGCTATCCCACAAAGAGCAGCCTGCAACTCAGAGAAAGACAGGGAAGCACCAGAGTAAAAACTGGGATGGTGAAGCTCTATAAGTTTGGATGCACTATAACATAACAAATTTGGGGGTCTTTTAAAAAAGGGGGCTAAGCCAAGTGGAGCTCTAAGCGACTTTCTTCCTATTTCCTTCCTCACCATCATCCCTGGCAGAAAATGGAGGCAATCAACAGAAGAGCATCTGCTATAATCAGGGACTTACAGATGCTTTCAGTTCCCATCATTTCTATTCCTTCTTTATAGTAGGCAATAATATTTGCCCTTTTTAAACAGAGGAATTAAGCAGTTCTGTGCCTGCCCCCAAAATTGTCTGTGACAGTGCCTACTAAAGGAAGGGTTTTCTGTTTCCGTTTAATCTCACAATATTTACACAGTATAAGATATAAACATATTATTTTCCGTCTCCTAGTCTTCTAAGCAATCAGATCTATCAAATAATTGCATAAACATCAACATATTATTTAAATATTTCTTAAGGTTTAAATACCATATATACCCTTTTCTAGTTTTTACAGTGATACACATCTTTTCTGTGAATTGAAACTATTGCAATTACTGAGTTCAAGTAGTGTGGACATCTATTTTAGCTCAGTTCAGCTCTTACGCTTAGAAAATAAGAACAGAATTATGCAAATAATTGTTTTTTTTCTTTTTTTTGCATATTAATTTAAAAAAGCTTTAGATTGAACATGTTAAAATTACTTTTGCTTGGTTTGGGGAAAAAAAAAACAATAAAATTGTTGGCTTGACTTAAACTGAGTGGGTCTTTTCAGAAGGAAAAGTTTAGGTTAACCCCTGGCTCTGAATCCAAGAGGGCCTTGCAATTTTCGCATGTGAATGACCCAAAAGTGACAGTAGAGTATGCTCAGCTGGGACTCCCTCAGCCTTTGCTGACAGAGTAAGGGGAAGTAACACGTAGGGTGAAATGCTTGAACGTATTGAGCCTCTCTGTCAGCCACAGCGTAGCAGGCTCTGTAGCCGTGGTGGCTTAGTGACCATGAGGGAGGAACAGAGCACCGCGCCAAGCAGAGGCAGCTAACAAACAATTAAGTCAAACCTCCCTCACTTGCTGTATTTGAACAATCCGTGGTGCCAAGTCCTTCTGAGCACAAACCTATTGGGCTGAGAAACAAAATGTGATGTGTTAACTAAAGGTAACACAGAGAACAGGAAACACTTGGGTTTCCCCCTTGTAGTATTAGTTTGATTAAGCATTTAAAAGGAAACCAAAATTTCGTCTCAAGGTAACACAGAAAAAGTGACCCATAGGCTGAAGAAATAATGGCTTAATGTGAGATTTTTTTTTTCTGCCGCTGTCATAAGCAAGCAGACGCTAATTGTTTCCCTGAAGCTCCCTACTTGTTTCCAGTGGTGAATAAGCTTCGGTAAAAGGAGTTCCCAGATCGTTGCTCCGAGTAGCAACCCCTATTTTCTCTAGCTAGAAATGCATCTCCAGGAACTAGATAGCTTATTTGCTACTTTTTTATATTGTCTGTGGCGCCTTATCACTGATGGAGTTTCAGCAACGTGAAGGACACTGGTATAGGTTCGGTTGTGGAGCCCAGTCATTCTGTTATACTTTCAGTAAACGAAATAAAACTCCAAATTAAGGTATTAGAGCCTGCAACACCAGTCTAAGTGAGATTAGAACCAGGCTCCCACTGAAAGATCAAATTTCTATTTACAGAGAAATTCATAAAGAAAAGAGGAACTGAAACAAGCACAGAAAGAAAAAAAAAATTGTAGAGGTCAGACTGAAACCAGACAGATTAGTGTAACCCAGAAAGTCTTTGGGCAATCAGGTGCCTGTCTCCACGGGCGCAGAATTCCCCTTCAGCACAAGCAGCAAATGCTTGTCTGGGAATGATAAGTGAAAAGGCAGTGGATCTGCAATCTGAGCTTCCACAGGAATTTCTCTGGTTATTGCTCAGCGTTAGAGTCAGGGGATTAAAATGGCTCCAAGACAGGATGTCGAATGGCTGCGCCAGCTCCCAATGGCTGCCGTTATTGCTCGGGTAATCCTGCGCGGTATAGCTGCAGTAAAATTGAATCGTTTTCATTTCTCCTCGACCCATCTTTCCGGAAGCAAGATTTTCTTACTGCAAATAAACATCGAAACAGCGTTTTTCACTGTAATTCTCCATCTGAAGACTGTAACTGTCCCATGAAAAGTATTTCCTTTAGTAGCAATAAGTACCTACACTGGGAGTGGCACAGACTTGACTATTTTACTGCCTATGGCAAATTCTTTTAGGGAGGATGGCTCTTTTCTTTAGAGCATTTGCTCATCTTAAAGAAGTATGCAAGCCTTGGACATGCAAAGAATACTGGATACAAACCTTAAATTGCGCTAAAAAGGATATTTAATAAGTAAAACTGCTTTTCTGCTTGACAGAGGGATAAAGATTGTCTTCTACTTTAGTGAATGAGCTGTTCTACTGATGTTACATGAGACACCATACCATGAATCAGATGTCCTGCCATAGAAGGCAGCTCTTAAATGTCCATTGCAAATAAGTGTTTTCTCACCCATTTCAGGTTTCACTCATGGAAAGGAGGATTGCTTAGTTTTCAAAGTCCGGATGGGGAGAAGGGAGGGCAAGATTTAATTCATGATTTAGAAGAGAGCTAGATGCTCCACAATATGAGAGTTAATACTGAACTTGTGTTCTTGAGAACCTGAATAGCATACGTTCACGCAGATCTGCTGAACGCCTATGTCACAAATGAGACTAAACTCACCCTTCTTGCAGCGTGTCTTTAATTACAAGAAAACAAAGTTCTTCTTTCCTCAGACCTTCCTCTTGCTTTCCCATATTTATAGCTTTCTTCTTCCTCTCTGAAAAAAGTAACTCTCCTACTTCTTTGTACTGGTGCTGTGTATTGAGCCATCAGTATCAGTGAGTCAGCATCCTTTCCCAGAAGATTCAATACTTGGGATTTTTCAGGCAAACACTGCCAGCTTGTTATGCCTCAGCGGGAATTTGTTTGGAAAACACCTTACATTTGGAATGTGAAAAAACACTGCTGAGTATTATGTAAATGACAGCCAAGGACCCATTATCTCTAACAAGGATAACTTACCAAGAAGGTAGTAAACTGCACAGGAGGTGGGGAAATTACTCCAAGCCTCCCTTCAGCGTTAACAAGAGGCTCCCGCCAGGCATCTCTGAATTAGGCATATCGAACATTAACTTCCTCCAGAGCAAAATATCTCCAGGGCCCAATTTTAAATCCAGTGCTCTCCTACAGAAGAGAAACACAGGTGGCTATTAAAGAATTGTAGGAATTCTTATCGTTACTATTAGAACCGTAATCATTTTAATATCGAGTTTAAGCTGCCAACTCTGGAAGCAAGTATTAATTTCTGCCATTAAACTTTCCCTGGGAATGGTGTTTCTGAGGCTTAGAGCAAACCCAGGAAATTGCTGATTAAGTATTTTCAGTGCTGAATGGGCCTATCAGGATTTCAGCTCTCAGAAAGACTCGCCAGGCAACAGGACTGACACTTTTTGTGTCAGATTTATTGTTGCTCCAGCAAAACTGGAGCATATGCCTTATAATATCTGCACCGTGGGAGCAATGATGACTCTTCCTAGGATTGTATTTTCCTGGCGCACAGGTTTTACTAGTCATTACCCTTCATATAACCCAGGTTTTTTGGTTGTTAGATTCTTTTTAGCCTGTATTCTGTGGGTGTTCTTGTTTGTCCTATACCCTTTAGAATTACATTGTGGGATATTGCAGTAACCACCCTCTTACAGTGGTGTCAGAGCGAGTAGGGAGATTTGTGTGGGAATAGGCACAATTTCTGCAATTTCAAAGCAGCTCGTAAATAGAGCACAGCACAAAGCAATAGCACGGTGCTTATCACCCATCATAAGCCACCGATAGAGCCTTTACATTGACAAAATACATGAAGTCTGCTCGGTTATTTAAGGTGTGGTGACTCTGGGGCTGAAGCAACAGCTCCCTGGCAGAGCTGCTCCTTGCAGCCTCAGCTTGCCTCTTGCAGGTTTTTCACATGGTGACAGGAAGATGATGGCATGGGCATGGCTGGATGGGAAAAGGGTCAAACGCAGCAGAACAGTAGAGCCGTTTACAGTCCCAGAGCGGATGAAGAAATAACATCAATAAACTGTCAATAGCAGGAAAGCAGAAACAGTGGTAATAAGACTACTGTGTCATCAGAAAGCTTTTTTAAAGGAACAAGGACTAAGCACAGTGAACAGAGCTGTGTGTTTCCCACTGAACAGTTTCCTTTTTGAAAGGTTTCTCTTTGTGCGCATAGAAATACTTTGCTATTTGTTTAATTGAAGAGAACACTAAATTAATAGTAGCTGATTCTGAATTTGAACTTACAATGATGAACAGAAGCTTTCTGGTACTTCCTCAAGCAGAAGTCCTACAATTAAACCTTATTCCTCCTTACAGACTTCTCCCAATACTCTTTGCTTAGTCTGAGAGATAAACTCCCCACCGATTAGGTTGGTATGGTTTTGATGTGCCAGAACTCCACATTATTACAGTGAGAGATTAATTTGTTCTAAGAAGTTTCCAGAGTTATTCTGAGGTTCTTATGGTCAAAATAAAGAGATTTTTTTCCCCTCTTCATATTTAAAAGAAAAAAGGGCAAAGTGTTAGGTCTTACAATCCTTCCAGATTTGTGCAGCCATGTAAAACACCAGTGTTCAGTACCCTGCTCCAAAACCTTAAGTTAGTCATGGGTTGAATAAACCTTCACAGATGCCCTGGAACAGGATATATTTTATGTCAAAGCATCATTAATGAAAATGGATTATGTGGGGCAGTTTCAAGTTTACTGTCACATTAGGGGTACGAAATTAGCTACAGAATTGACTGTTTACTCTGGCTGCTGAATGTATCCACCCCTCCTAGAAGGAAAGATATTTTTCCTGCCTCTGAAGAGCTGCTGGCTCCCCAGGGTCTCTACAATAAGTTGTTTTTTTTTTTTTTTTTTTTTTTGGATAGACCTAACGTCCATTGAGTTCTGCAGAGTTACTCTAGATTTATACAGGCACAAACTGCAGGGAAGTCAGGTCCACGAACTCCTTTCTAATGGCCCCTGTAGCACCCAGCCCGGCTGGGCCAGCCACAGCATCCTGTTCCTTATGTTGCCATCACCTTCATCTGGAGCCGTGCGGACAAGTCACTGTCCAGGAGGTGCAGAGCACCTCTAATACATGTGCGCCACCCCACACAGCCACCTTCACCGAGGGAGGCCACTGCACTTGCTCTGTGGCAGCCAGATGAGCTCTGACAGCCCTGGTCCTTCAGGGACAGCCACCTGCCGTGGGGTCGGTCCTCAGGCTGATGGGACTGAAAGCCACGCTCAGGAATGCACCCTCACCACGCAGTTGCTCTCCTCAAAGGCCAAGAACATTGCAGGTCCCAGCTCCCTGTGCTGGGTATGCCCTTATTTTTATGCCTGTTTAACACCAATGCTGTTTCTGGAGTGGCCCCATTCAGTAGGGGGACCAAAGCTGGTGCATCCCACCTTGTCCCCAGCCCACATCAGGGTACTTCCCAGCAGCCTGTGGGCATGGCCCAGGAGGGAGGGAATTAACCCTTGCTGCCTCCTTCCCAGCTGAGTGTGCCAGTCCTTTAGCAGGTGGAGGTAGGTACTAGCAGCCCTGGACACGGCAGAAGAGCAAGGCAATTTCTGCACCCAAAGGGATTGCTTGGATACCTCATCCCACAAGGAATATCAGGCTGCAAGTCTTGGTTTCACAGGGCTGCCTAAGCCAGCAGCAGGGCTGTGGAGGGAGGCTCCAACATGCTGCCCGCCTGCAGCAAGTCCCCCCCCACCAAGGCTTAGGCATTCTTGTGGGCATCTAGGTTCATGGGTGAGCCCTGGCTGGGTGCAGAGCCTGGGAGAGCTGCTGTGATCGCTGCTCCACAGCTGGGCATAACAGCTTTGGTGCTGCCATCATTTATCTGCAATTTTATGCTGTCAGCATAAAATTAGGCTTGGACATCAGCTGTCAGATAAATCTCTTTCCCTTCAGAGAAGAGATATTTGCTGTTAGTACCCCAGCTTCTGTGATTATTTCAAGAGAGTCTGATTTTGAGGTAAAACGTGCAACTTGCTTGCATGGTTCCTCCACCTTCCAGAGGTTTCAGCATTGACCTTCTCAGACTTTCAAAACATTTCAGCAGCAGTGACAGCCCATTCCTTGCATCCCTGCTCCAGCTTCCAAAACCACACCACATCTGCCTCACCTCACCTGTGTGCCAGCCACTCTGCAGCTTTTGTTGCAATTAAAAAAAAAAAGCCCTTCTTCAAGCACTCACCCATCTTCTGGGCTTGGGCATGCTTCCTGAAAACCTCAGATTTCCTTCTGTCTGACCAGGCTCCTGTAAGCCTGGAGGTATTTATGCACCTCGATCTTTAACTTTTGTCTCTTTTTAAAGGAGAGCACGGACCTGACCCATTTTTTACTGGCATTGAGTTTCCATTGCACTAGGTGGGAGCAATCATCCCTTAGGATCTATTATTTCACTCATCTTAAGTGTCATAGACCCAGCAGCTAAGGCACAATACAAGTACTAAACCATCAATACTATTAATAGAAATAAATCCATGTTTTGTGTGCTCACAAAATTTTGCACATCCAGAATGTTATACATCTTAGTTGCTGGTAAGTTTATTTGGAAGTGAATGAAGATCTTCCTTCTTAGACGAAAAAAGAATAAATTATTTTCTAGAACATTCTGTATTCACAGCTATTGAACCACGCCCTGTCCTCTTCATATATGAAATATTGCCAAAGCCACAATCTTTCATCATGTGGTTCCTTTTAAATAACCTCCTAGGTACTAAAGGTCAGGATGATTTAAAAAAAATAACCTGTTAGCATGAAAGAACTTTTTTTAAATGCGAAAAAAACAAACAGAGGAATCCTACGCAAACTTGCCATAAATACAAGACATGAGGATGATAAGTGGAATAAACTACTTTTGCATTGCAATCACCTGTTTTACTTTGTCTCAAGCTTTGTTCAGTCTAAAACTCTAACATAAAAATAGAATTATGAATTCGTTACAATTATGAGCCCATTCCTATAGGCCTAGCCCATAGATTTGTCCTCTGAGTCCACTGGGAATATTCACTTACTCAAGGACTACAGCATTGGCTTTGTAGATATGTTTATCTCTTCGCTACTCAGCTTGTTGCCTTTATTGGTTCTACAGTCTAGTTAAGGTAAAGGAACTAAAAAAAGAAAAAAAAAAGTAGAACTCTTCTTTCAGTCATTTTACCGAAAATTTTGCTTCTCCACATTATTTCAAATATTTTGGAGGATAGGTATTTCTTACATGTGAATTTTCCAAAATTTAACAATTTTGGGGGGCAGTTTATCAAAAACTATTAATGGTTATTTACTTATTTCTGAGCCTCATTCCTGGTTTGACTTAAGGCTCAGCAGTCATACACTTTAGAGTGATTTGCAAGCAGAGCTGTTACCTCTGCCTCAGAGGTGGCAACAACCTGCACTGGGACATGCAGGATGGGTACCTGAAGGTAATAAAGGGTCTTGGTTGATCAGATTATAGTATTGACTGGTAATTTTACTATGAAAGCATCAATGTGTCAGTCAGGGACCAGGAATCCATTACCTTTGGTGACGTGCACAGCATAAGAGAGATGATTAATAACCATAGTATCTAGTTTCTTCTTTAATTTCCCTGCTACTTCAAAATATTCTTTTTCTCCAAGGCCTGAGAGATAAGTACACATAGAACAAAACTACAAACCGGGATTGTAGAAGATTTCAGAAGTTCCTGCTTTAAACCCATGGCACATTAAGATAGACAATGCCATTTTGATAACAAAGGGCTGCATGGGCTACCTGAGAGCATGGCTGGGCACACAACAGCTGAAGCACCTGCCTTGGAGAGCTGAGAGAGCCCATAAACACCACGATGAAGCATCTGAATGGCAAAACCTCAGCCCCCTCTGCCTTGGGAGGCTTCATCCGCCCCTAGATGACCACAGGGCCTGAGCACTCTTACAGAAACCCATGATTTGAGGGCTAAGACTGCACACGGGGACATGCCCACCATCTGCCCTGCTAGGGCAGGCACAGATTGCTGCCAGCCTTGACCTTGTTTGCTCATCCTTCCTCTGGTTTCAGCCTCCCTTGCTCTTGGCAGCACCTCCACAGCCTGGTGTTTTGGTGGCGCTGGTGCCTCATAGCACTGGGTGAGATGTGACAACGAAGCACATGCACATGGAGTCACCATGAGCAGGAAGGGGATATCCCTCACTGTGGCAGGGAGAGGAGTGAGCTGAACCACCACAAGTAGGTCTGGGGATGGCTGGACACCATACCACCAGCCAGCACAGTGGCAGCACCACCAGCCAGGAGCAGCGAAGCCTCTAGGATGATGGAAGCACAGGAGGGAAACAGCACATTAGAGCAGGAGGGGAGGCAGGCAAGAGGGGACGCTATCAGGGACATGGCAGTAGGAGCCCCAGAAGCATGGAAGGAACGAGAGGAGAGGACATAGGACTAGGAGGAGGACAGCAAAGCCAAGAGGCAGGAAAGGAGCATCAGCAAGCAGAGACCAGGAGGTAACAAGCTGGGGACACGAAGAGCAGGAGCTGAAACAGCTGCTCATTCAGAGGCCTCCACAGGAGCACCATCTCTCCCACATCTCCAGGGCCACAGCGTGCCAGAGCAGGAGGCAGAGACTGGCAGCAGCCCTACCATTGACACTGGTACCAGAGGCCTCCAGGGGCATGTTATGCCAAGGAGAAGTTGACACTGCAGGGCAATCACTTCCCTACTTGGAGGCCACAGAGGCAATAGACTCATCTGTCCTCCCTTCCCACCTTCCTCCTTTCCATGCAAGACCAGGCAGCCTCACCCAAGCCCATGGGCTGCCAGAGCAAGGGTCTTCCCTTGGGCTTGCTCCAAAGCTAGGCTGAAGCAAAGGCTGGCACTACCAGGCAGCTCAGGGCACTTCATGGGCAGCAGCTCCATTCATGTCACCCTTGCCTGATTTTCCATAGCTGCCTTCCCCCTCTACCAGCCAGTATTTCCTTGGGGCAGGGGGCCCTCTCCCACATCCACTCCCTCCTGCAGGCTTTCCTTAAAAAACACAAACAACCCCTAAACCCACACTTTTTTTTTTTTTCCAAGCAATCCTCCCACTTTCTGTTTGCCTCACCTCTCCCTCATTATCCTGGGTCTTGCTTTTGTTTGTCTTGGCTATTTTGGGCTGTAGGCTCTCTGGGGAAGGCAATACCGCTTAAGTATTGTCTGCGCACACTGTTAAGTGTTTGATTCCTTCCAGCTGAGCAGAGCTCAGGTGATAAATCAGGCATAAACTGACTGAGAAGTGTCAGCCTGGCTGGCTGAATCAGCTTTAAAAGGTATAATTCATTAAGCAGCTGTAACTTTGTGTTTAGGCAAAAAAAAACTTACCTTATCTTAAAAGGTGCAAATAATAGTTTAATGCTGAATTTTCAGAGGAAATCCAGTAAAGGCTGTACTCTCCTGTAGTTAAGTATAGCATATTAGTGTAGTACCTATAGCATGTACTAACTGTACTCTGTGGCTCTAACCATCTCCTTCAGTATTGTCACTCATGAAGGACGTCTACAATGTTATTTATAATGAGAGTTGCATATAATTGCAATATGGAAGTAAAAAAAAATCTATTAAAAATGTGAAGGCAGTATGGAGTACTAAGCAAGAAGCCACTGTGCTTTCCACTATCCAATTAACTTTGTTAAACTGATTCTAGTTACATATTTTTAACCGTATTGCTATTCGACACTATACCACCAATTGCTAAAGAGTTGTATTTAAGGGATCTCATTTAGAAAGGATTAGGACGGAAATGTTTATAAGAGGCATGTGGGATTCCTCTTCATATTGCTGCCAGTAAGATGATTATTCTAATTTCATATAACATTCAAACTTCCACACCTAGCAGCATCACGGAAAGATCTGAGCTCTGCTTTCCAAATTTGTGACTCTGTTGTGATCGTCTTTTAAACTCTTTGTCTATCCTTTAAACCAGTTTTTGCTATGAAAGTACGTAAACGATTTAACATGAATCAACAAGAAAGTAGATTTCATGTGTTCAGCACCACTTTTAGAGCTACACTGATAAATGGGATTCTAATTTATAGCATGTGAAATATAAAAGGGAGTGCATTCCTGCATACTTGCACTTTGATACAAAAAGTGATGTGAGATTCCAGTGAAAAATAAAACCCAAGTGTTGTCAAGCCATATGTCCTGTTTGTACTCTCTGCAAGGACACTGTTTTTGATGTTTATTTCCAAATCTATCATACTTAAGAGCCATCTTTCTCATTCTTCGCTTCAGATCCTCTCATCTGCAATACAGGAACATTTGTCATATAAAGCTAAATGCAGATGCCTTTTCTTCTCCCCTTACCCAGGGGGAAAAATATATCGAATACCCCAGGTCTGTAGGGGTAATTTAAAGAAAAAAGAAAAATAAATCCCAGGAGCGCAGTCCCTCTTTCTAGCCACCCAGTGCCTTGGCTTGCAGTGTGAATGATCAGTGACCCTTATCGTTATTTGACCCGTCAATAACAGCCTCAATGTTTGTAACACTCTCTGTTTTAGGCCCTTCTCTCTATAGGTGCTTCATTCTGCAGCTGAGGGCAATGGGTAGTGATTTTTTTTTTTTTTTTTTTCAATCTGACCTCTCTGTGCTCCCTTCCTTTAAACATAGTGGCAATAAATGAGGCATTCCAAGCCCAGTGAGGCCAGTGCATCATCTTTCGTCCATGAAATTACAAGCTGTGGTTAGGGCAAAGGTTGCGAGCTCTCCAAGAATGACACCGGGCCAGGAATGACACTGGGCCAGACACGTCTATGAAGTTGTAGCTGGTTGCATCGCATCTGACTGCGCCCTATCGGCTATTATCTTTCATACTTTTTATGTCCTTTTACACCTGCACAGTGACTGTGAAAATCCAGTGTTGGTCAACATTTACTTGGCTCATATATTAACTACTAGATCAGGCAGGGGGTAGTAGACAGCCCAGCCCAAGATAAGCAGCAAAATCCACACACCTTGTCTTTGTTGTTCCTGCCTATTTCAGTCGAAAGTAAAACAGCAGCCAAAAAGTAAACTGAAAAATTTAACTGTTTTATAAAATAAGATTATGAAATTCTATGTAAAAATCCAGCTTCTTAAATATGGTACATTCATTTTCTCACAGAATATTTAAATATTCAGGTCACTTATGCTATATTTTCACTGTGTTTGAGTTAAAAATCATTGGATAAATTAAAACATCTCTACCAAAAGATACCACAACTTATACAGAAAAAACTATGCAATTATATTTTTTAAATATACAATGTAAAGAAATTAAGAACTTTTAGAGCATGCTACAAAATTTTGCCAGAAAAATATACGAGATCATTTTTAACTAGAATATATACAGTGTGCTTTTCATTTCTCTTTCTAAAATTCAGTCTCATACAATTTCCATTTAACTTAATAAATATGTACAACAAAAATGTTTATATCTTAAAGAATATAAATAGCAAATACTGTATTAGAGCCTGGTCCAGCATTCTTTTCTCATCTAGTGACTATAGTGGGGCTTTGCAATTCTAAATGTGCAAAAATGCAGAAACAGGCTCTTAGTGTTATCAACAGGTTAACAGCTTTTACAAAAGTGATTTTATAAAAAAAAAAAAACAAAAAACTCCAAGAACACTGCAAAAGACTTAGAGCTATTCCAGTCAGGCATTTCTATAAATAGTAAGACATAATGTAGGGAAACAATGTTCCAGTTTAATTACTGCTGGCAGTAATTAGGGAAAAATAGTCAGTGGAGAATGAAAAGTATCTTGAATTAGACACATCTTACTTTCACTGATTTAACTTGGTTCCCTATCATTTCTAAAAACAGTTTCTGGTATAATCTATACATTGTAAACCTGTGAAGAAACTTTATCACCTTCTTCAGACTTTGAATGGTTGTTTTTGGAAAGTGGTATGTTTTCAAGTGCTTCAGTCCATACATTAAACCCTTAATGGTGTCTTGGTCTCCATTCTTTATTCTCCACAGATTGAGAAGCTTCAGAATTTGTTCTGTGGGTTGACACAGTTTCATTGTGCGCTCGACATCTTCTTTTCCCACTTTCTTGCCTGGTAAGCTTGCCATCAGTGTGTTGAGATGTTCAAAGGTGAGATTAGGGTGGCCAATATGTTTTAAGACACTATTTTCACAAAGATCGATATCTATAAAAAGCAAAACGAAGAGACATAAGTACAATGCATTACAACTTTATGATGGTCTACAAAAAACTTCCAAAATATCAAGGTGAATATGCCTTCCCAATTTTTAAAAAATTATTTCAAATAATTCTATTAGCAATGCTGTTTTAGGCTCCAGTCTTGAAAAGCTCTTAAGATTGTAATTAACTTTGCAAACACAAACAGCCCCAAACTACATACAAACTTACTAGTAAGTATTTATTTCTATAAGCTTTTTTCATGCATCTTGTAAATGTTCTCTAGACGTCGGAGGACTCCTAATGTTTGGTTCCAATGAATGAATAATTTGCTCTTCTTACTTTGGAAATGTCTAGGCAAGCTTTGCTAAAATGGGCACTGTCATTTCAGTTTTTGAAGCATTCTAGACACTTCACAATCTGACACAAGCATACATATTCAAAAGGTGAGGAAAAAATTAATCTATTTCTTGTAGACAAAAGGTCATTAAAATGTGGTGGTTGGTGAGGGTGGCTTAGAGAGGTAGTCTGACTTTCGTAAAAATCTCCATGTTAACATTGCAGCATTATTTCACCTTTGACACCAGTCTTGGCAGATTCAGCACAAGAAAAGCAGTGAATTGGCATGACAAATAGATACCAGAAGACAAAAAAAAAGAGAAAGCACTTCGGTTGTATTCTTTATTCCCATGCTATTCCCATTCTGTGAATAGATGCATCAGTCTGAGCTGTCAATCAGCATTGGTAGCGCCTTACTTATTTTAAAACAAACTGGACTCTCAGTTTTGTACATCCAGCTCCCTCTAACCTCAACAGCCCCTGCTCAGATATAGCTGCAGGAAACATTTTTGTAGGCTGTACAGTCCCCAAATAGGATTTAGACTCTGACACTACGCATGCTCCTAAAGGGGCCACGTGCGGCAAGTCTGGGCAGAATTGCGTGTAAAAAGCTGAATCCTGCTCCTAGTTACACCTCTACAGCTGCCCTCAGCGTCGGTGCGCTTCCCACACCAAACACCTCTCTGCCAAACCCACACCTCCACCTCCCCATCAAGGCATACCCCATCACCAGGACGAATTTGACGCCATATAATTTGCAAAATGCCATTTAGAAGGTTACTTCTAACATATGTGCTATCCATAGAAGGTACCTTGGATAATCTTCTTGACCATATCTTGCTCTTTGTTTTGCTGCTTCCACAATTTCAAGAGTTGGAAGGTCTGCTCTTGAGAACTGTGCCTTTGTTTAATCCTTTCTATATTTTCTGTGTTAACCTTGGTCCCAGGCAAACTGTCTGCCAGTATGTTCAGCCAGTTAGGTGTGAGCTGATTAGGAACAGCAAACCTAAACATAGCCTCCTCGCACAGGGTTACATCTGAAATAAAAAGTAGAAAAAGAATATGTCAATTGTATTGATCTTGATTCAACCGCTTATCTCTGAAAAAAAAACCAGTACGCAGCACAGATGATATGCAAAATGTTTACAAAATATTAAAAACGAAAAGCGGTCTTCACAGTTCTGTTGCACTCTGTGCTTGAGATCCATTCTCTCCGACCTACAGTAATTAAAGTTCTACTTCGCCCATCACTATAGCAGGCAAATGGCTAGCAACCTAGACACTGTTATCATAAATGCTGATACCTTCATTTCAACAATAATCAAAAGGTATATTTTCAGGGTACTCTTCTTTAATATGGTACATACCTATGCCACATTTTTGAGCTGATGTATCTGTATTTTCCTGGCACACGTTGTCACGAACTGCATTTCCCTTTAGTGCTATTTTCAAACCCAGTGCACTACAGTTTGTGTGCTTTTGACAAGCTGCTTTGGACGATGTTTCATTCGAGAAAAATCCTTCTGGACATCTCCTACATACGGTGTCACTCTCAGGGGTACCTTTGGAAACAGGAAAGCAACATATCTATTTACATATAAAATGAATTATTAAAAAAAATACAAGATTACAAAAATGCAAGAAAATATCCCTTCCAAAATTGTGATGAATTCTGCTTCTCATGTTTCATACGTATGAGGGAAGCACATTTAGGGGAAAAAAACTTTAATTTTCAGAGAAAGACATGTATACCTGTCACCAAATTCTATAAGCTCTTGTAAATCAATTATTACTTGAATCTATTTAAAAATTACGTAATGTGTGACCTTCACCTTTCATCTGTACCAACATCCTGGAAACCAATTAACTGGCACAAGACACTAAATACTACTCTGCAGTATCTCTGCAGAACGTTACTAGAACGGATCATTTAGTTCTAGCCCAAAATATAACTCAGCTAAAGATCCACTAAGACCCTCTGAAATATACTCTCACCTTTCAAGTATGAAATTATACTGAAAAATATAATTCAAGCAATAATTTGAACTTTTTCTTAGATTGAAAAAAAATATTAAAAGCAAATACAATATATTATCCAATATAGCAAAAATGTTTAATATACATACAGATTTTTACTTCGTGTTAGGCTGTTATAATCACATAGTTATTACTCCAGAATTAAATATATGATACAACAACTGAACAATATTTTATGGTTCTATCTATCTAACTGACTTAGAGGAAGAAAACGAAAGCATGAGCTTTGAAATATCGCAAAGAGTCTAACCACTAGTGACAAGAAAATAACAGCACCAATAAATGCTTTACATTCACCCCAAGTCATCTTTATCCAGCAAACACTTACGTAAGTGTCTACAGTCTAAAACTGCATTATTGACTATAGACTTAAGCACATGCTTAACATTCTTTTTTATAATTGGAAACTATATTTGAATATGAAAATGCCTCCATCTAGTGTATTCTGGGAGTATTTACACGTGAATGCTTATTTTAATGCTAGCTTTTAAGTAAAATTTATATTTTGGGCATTTTATTGGAGGAAAAAAGTATGAATCTCAAGTTTTCTGATAGCCATGAAATAAAGAATAACGTTTGCATACACATGATCTAACACTTCTTTCAGTAGATAAGTGAAAACAAAGCAGGAATTTAAATTTTTGTGCATCTGAAAATCAGAGAGCCCATATATCGCATAAAAACAAAACAAGCTCTGCTTCCAGCCCCCAACAAGCAGCAGCATGCAGGTCTGCCCTTACATTTTCTGTATAACATACACGGCTTCTGGCTCTAGACTACACAAAAGTCCAGCCAACATACCACTGTTTATTGTACCTGCACAAGCAGCAATAAGCATTTTGCAGAAGTCTAAATTTTTAGTAAGTCTCCCTACTACAGACATGTTACTCTTGTGTTTCAGCAGCTATGAAGGGGAAAAAAAGGAGAAAGTCCCTGCCAACGGCTGATCTCTGTTTTCAGAGTTTCCCATGTAACCTTCTCTGTACGAGACGGAGATAAAAGGGGTAATCGTCAGCATTCTCGAGGTTGAGCGTAAAGTAATCTCTAGCATCTACCAGCTTCTTCTTCACTGCTTATCTGGTGTCTCATGTTCAGGGCACAAACTGCCGTAACCTGGCCTGGCCACCCTTCTGCCGCTCCCTTCAATTTGCCTGAAATCCCCTGTTCTCTCAAGAGGAACAGCAGAAGCCGCGGGGCAGATAATGCTGCCTTGTAGCACTGCTAATTCCCAAGTGAATTGCTACCAAAAGCTCTTTCAGACACAGGGGCTGGCTGCTGAAGAAAGGAATAAACCTTAACTTGCACTCACAAATGTGGCCTACCGAGGTAAAGTGATCTGCCCAGCATAATCATGAGCTACTGGCAATGGGGACCCACAGTCAGATTTCCAATACTCTAAGCCCCGAACGATGCACTGGACCACACTGTCTCCCTGTGTTGCAGTGGAAAGCTTATTTTTATACGCTTAGGTTTTATTTCACCTCAGTTTAAATCAGTACAGAGGCACTGTTTCATGCTGCCGCATGGCAGAAAGTGAGAACACAATGTGGATGATGCTTATTGAATTCTTAGTCAACACAAAAACTGAATATTGACACAGGGGGACACGATTATTTTTAAAAAGTTTTCATTCCTTGTTCGAGGTCTGCTTAGGTTTAGTCAGTTCATTCTGATGGGCTTTTGGAAACAAACTTTCCAATAAATTCCATGATTCAACAATTTATTTTCTTCTAAAGTTTGCTTCATTTTGAATTGAAGGATCCAAATTTGTCATCACGGTTTCAGGGTTCTTTCAGGGACGCAGCAGACTGTTTGCTCAATTCATACTTCTCTGTGCGTCCCCCATATGGGCTTTCTGAGAACTTTGCTTCTGTCCCCTTTTGACTTGCTGCTAAGGTAGAGCAGAACCTCATCGACCCAAGCCCTTGAATAAAACAATTTAGGTTAGTGAAGGTTTCTAATATCGAAATGTGGTAGCTGCTACTGGAACTGCATGGAAATGCAAAAAGTGGCAAGAGCAGATGGGGCACTAGGTTAGTTTTTAGTCAATCAGTTATTCAGGGAATGGTGATGCTCTACAGCAGTTACATTACTCATTACATCAAAGTTGTTCTCCAGTGAGATATTCATAACTGGCGAAATTACTCTTGACCTACTATTCAGCATATCTCTACAACGTTCTGGCTAGTCCTAATATTTCTTACTGCATATACACAGTTACTAGGGAAGTAATGCTGTAGCTTTGAGATTGCTTTCCTACAACTTTGTGTGTGATATGCTTCTTGATTTTCTGTATTCCCTTCCTTGGTGTTCTTCTCTGGGCAGTGATCAACCTCCAGCACAACGACAGTTTGTGCTACCAAAGGCTGTATTAAATACTGGAACTAAACTGGGCCATGGCATCTGCCAAATGATAAATTATGTATTTTGTTTCAAGAGAAGAATTTATTATTGGTTTAACAATTTATGTTGTCTACAATGAAGAATACACTCCACTGAAAAACACCACTTCACTCTATCCCTGCCAGTTATCCAGCATAGTAGCAGCCTGTTTAACAAAGAAATGGCTGTTTTTTTGATGATAGTAACAATTTCCCTACGAGTACCACTTAAGACATTGATAATTAATTATTACCACATGTTGCTCTGATGCTAGATCTATATTAATATTGTTATAGTTATACACTTGATGTCAAAGCAGGTATTGCTCCTGGTGTTTGTCAAGATATACTGTTGCTTGAAACAGCAGATTTCAAAATGAAAAACATTATTATTTATCACACACACAAATACTACATTCCAGATAATGTTCCTTTAAAAGGGGTAATCCATCATGTTTCTCATTAGAGTGCAATTGCTACATTTGCTATTGCCATTAAGTAATGTATTACAGTAGGAGCAGGGGTATTCCACTGAGAAATGTTCCTTTGGCTACGGTCCAAACAGTGCAGAGCAGGAACAGGTTCAATTGGCTTTACAATTTACCATTCTGTAATTCCATCTGGACAAGCCTGCTTCCTAATCTTGTAAGTGCCACAAGTCTTCAATGCACCGTAGAACTCTAATTAATTCAGTGCTTATTGAAAACAGATACATACCTGGCTGTGCAACACCAAACCCGGGAGAACACTCCGTGTGCTTTAAGCAAAACTCTAGCTCAAGGTATCTCCCTTTGATGCACTCGCAGATGCGGTTCTGTGTGCTCGTGCATTCTTGCTTAACATACTGCAATTCTTTACAAACAGCATTGCAGTATTGGCATTCATCGTTGCTGTTCCAGTCTTCAGCATAGTACTGGTCCGGACACGGAGCACATTGTGTCTTGCTGGTAGCTGTACAGGGCTGCTTTACGTAGGCTCCAGGAGGGCACTGGTCACACATGAGCTCACGAGCTGTTCCTGGGTCGTAATGGAGATACTTTGGGGGAGAGATATCCTGGACAGTCCACTTAACAGAAATATCCAAGAGCTAGTGACAAGAAAATAAAACATTGTTCACTTTAGTCTTGGGTGGCAACATAGTCACAAAGAAACCTACATTTTAATGAGTTTATGAGTTTAATCATGTCCTTATCTTCAATCCAATGTTTATGTTAGAAATTTAGAAAATATTAGCCAGCTTCCGGACTCTCCCATGTCTATGTCTGAACGGGAAACCTTTCAGATCTTATCCAGAAAATCTTACTGGCATAAGTACTTCCTTATTCTTAGTTTGTCTATGGCTGTAGATCTTATTCTCCTCTCACTTACACCCTTTCAAAATCATCTGGCAATGATCTTTTTAACCTACTGGCATCAGAGAACCTGGTCCATTAGTTTCCTCAGCATCATGCTCAGTGCACAGCAAGATGGAAATTTTGCACTCTCATACAACAAGCGCTTCAGACGCAAAGGAATGGCAAATATCTGAGAATACAAATCTAACAAGTGTACTGCCCCATTTACTGCAGGTATCTTTAAAGGATGATTCCGCGCAATATTTATTTTTAGTGGAAATGAATGGGTAAAACAATGTAAGTTACTTTGTAACGCCTTTCATTTAATCTTGAAGTAAAAGAAAGAGACTCTTGGGATAAAATGTGGCTGCTACTTCTAGTATAAAGATGTAGCTTCATACAGAGGTACAGAATGCTACAACTGATGAAAGTTGTATTAAAGACTTAAGTCACACAAGCGGGAATAGGTCAGGGCAATACTTTCACTTCCTATCCAAAAGTACACTCAGAGAATGCTTAACTCTGTCTTGAGGAATTGGTTCAGCACTGACAGAAATCATGACAGCCACAATCCCTTCAGTTTCCCGCAATAATCTACATTGTTGGTGCGATTTAGGAACTAGCGGTCTGAGATGACCCTGCCCTTCCGTAGAGACGACTTAAGAGATCACGTCATTCTGGTCAACGCTAACTCAAAATTTGGTTATGTGATTCCAACAGCCCTTCAAAAACAGAACTCTCTTGTTTACTTCCCTAAGAATAGCCCCAAGCCCCACAGGGTCAGCCTTCAGCTAAGACTTTGGGCTGAGACCTCAGCTCTGCCCAAACGCTGCATGATCGATGTGCTGCTTGTCTTTCAAAACTTGTTCATTCTATAAAGATGAAGTAAACTGGCTCTAACGAAGAAACTTGTGACTGACTTGTCTTCATTGCTATTTTAATCCCAGTTAGCTAACACAGAGACACCAATTCAGTTTCAAGAGCACATCTTTCCTTTTGTCCAATGTAAATGTCCCCAAAGAGTAAGTGGAATTAACTCTTTATACTCATTCAGACTCTAACTTTCCTAAAGAGGCTTCACTTAAGGGCCTCACTTCTGCCACAGAGCTGCACTTATGTGAAATTGTTATTAAAGCTGGCAAGGACAATTAAATCACGAATCTGCACCAACACAACTCAGCATTTGCACCGACTACTAATATTAGCTGCCTTCCATAAGAACTCTTACTGTCTAACAGAGTGTTCTTAATTGCAGTCTCCTGTCACCTGTCTATGACTCCACTTTTTATTTGGCTATATCTAGACTCACTGCAGAACGAAATGCAGATAGTATGGATATTCCCCATAGCCTCTTCTAGTTACCCTTGGCTAAGCCCTGTAACTTGTCCATTCTTTATCTGTGATTTCCATACGTCGAGAACCCACTTTTTCGTTTGGTCTCCATGCACAATCCCTTCCATTGTGAGAAGCTCCTTATTTCTAATTGAAGTTTGTTGATGATGTGCAGCTCAATTTTTCTTTAATGCCTGGACCTATTTAATAAGAGGGTGCAGTGCATTTTAAAAAAGTGAATGCCTTTCCACAGACAAAAAATGCACCCACCAATGGCAAATCTGCAGCTGTTATTCTAGGAACAAGCAAGTCCTGAAACTCTCATCAATTGTTGATGTTAACAGTCAGGTTTTCTTCTAGGGTTTTTATTCAGTAATAGATAATATAGTAAGAATTCAACATTCATCCCACAGATGCCAAGGCTTGCATGGGCACACGCATTCTCATACAGTATTGCAGAATATCACAGACTGTAACATGAGGCACACATCCTGTAAAGACAAGTATAAGCCAATATGTCATGCCAACATGTTAACCAGAAATGTCTATGGAAACCCAAGAGCTTCAGACAATACTAAATGCAGATGAATATCTGACACTGTGAAAACAGTGAGGGACAGAGCCAGGTACCGCACCATATCCTAGCGCAGAAACACTAGTCTTCCTACTGTGAGATGCACGAGTCCACAACAAACCCCAAGCTGTCACTGCTACAGCAACAGACTCCGCTGCTTGGGGTCATGCATCTTCTTCACTCAGTCTCATTTTGAGGTGCTCAACAGTTAGGTCTCCTGTCACAAATGCTTGGCTTCCCTTTATAACGTGGAGGAGTAACAACAACATGTTTTGTCTGTTTTCCTACCTTGACAATTTCCTCTGGAAATCACATACGAGAAACAAGTAAGAGATTTTGATGCAGGGGATGAGTCAGGATTTAAATGAATTCAGTTTCAGCAATGAGGATATGAGAACATGGGGTTTTGCGGGGAAAAACAGAGGCACTTGTTTCCTGAAGAACTAACCACTATATGAAGCAATCTGATAAGAACTGAAAACAAATTGACTCAGGTCCAGAAGAAATTGATCTGAATTTTAATTATACCACTTGGGAAAAAAAAAAAAAATCTCACTGCAAAGATCCGGATTGAGAGGATCAAAAAATACAGGAACAATATGTGTGTGAGACTATGCTAAGTTTTCCCTTTGGAAACATGAATGGCTATGTATTATTGCTGCAGAGCAGAATACTAGTAATCTAAATGAGCATAACTAATAAACATAACAATAGGATTAATAAATTAGCATCACAGAAAGGACTATTGGCCTTGGCATCTGATTTATTTCTTTGTGTTTTTAAAAGAAAATCAAATTCCAGCTCTCCTCTCTTCATTCCCAGAAGTATACATTACATAGCCGCAATAATGAATCACTCACTGGCTGAGGTATAGGCATGCTGTATCAAACTCTTCTGTTTTGTAAATAAGTATTACCAAAGACCCTTCAGTCAAACTAAAGCTACAAATGCAATTAATATTTCAATATCTTACAAGAATATTTTGTAGCTCATTTTAAACACAGAGCTAGATTATTCTTCTTACTACTGTATGACTATTATAATCCTAAAAGCACAGGTAAGCTGTGGAACTCCTTGCTACAGAACATTGCAAACAGCTGGGTTCCAAAGGCAATTTGACCAAAAAACAGGAAAATTCTAATAAAACACTATTAAACACAAACCACCTCTTGATCAGCAGATCCCAAATAACAAAACGCTTGATTCTGGAAGAGTGCTTTGGGGAAGTATCACCGTGCATTTGCTTTTTTTTTTTAAAACTCTCCTCCATGTGTCAGTTATCAACCTCTGTTACAGGTGGGTTTTTTGATTTTTTTTTTTTTTAGAACTAACACAGCCACTTGTACATTGTTAGGTACATTTCTAGACTCCGACCCTATATATCATAGCTCTTCATAGAACTACTGCAGGTCCCCTAGTAATACATAGATAATAGATCTGTGAGACTGCCTTCTATGGCAATCAAAAGCAGCTAGTACATTTGAGTATTCTGAGTATTTAATATATAACCTGAAAAACAGAAGTTAGCCTCAAACCTACACTAAGTGCCAAAGTAAAAGCGATCACTTTTTCAGTTTTAAAGGATAAGGGTGGTTCAGGGCAATTAAGTGTGATTTCTAATAGTTTCACTTCAGTAACTTGAACCAGAATGGAAAAAGACCACTCGTGTCCTCCAGCTCACAGAGTAAACTAGCGAGGAACTTCACTAACTTGTCCCTTCCCTTGGCCTGTCATACAGTCAAGAATACCCTCACCTGTGCTTACATTAACAAGTTGTGTTACCTGTAAGTGCAGATTTGCAGAGCAAAATAGATGGTGCTGGGAATCTGGCATCCCTATTTTACATGTTTCAGGGAGGGGGATTTTGGACTGACACTGCTCTAGTCCCCATGGACTTAGCAGAAAGGGGGTTGGAGCACATCTGGTGGGTCTCTGGAGTCTGTCTTTGGATTTTCTTTCATCAATTCAGCTTGTGCACTCCAAGTCTACTTGGACGAGCAAACTAAAGCACAGTAAATGAAGATGATCCGGAGAGGCCCTTCTAAAGCATGTTCCTGATTCAGATTAAATGCTAATTAAATGCATTTTATGTCATTCCTGACCCTTCTCCTCCTAGGCTGTACTAGGACCAACTTGGTAGCAAATCCTCACTTGGATAAAACCTCTGATTGAACTGAATGTCTATATGAAAAGGTAGGACAAGTACTAAATACCTCAGTCTCCACTATAAGAAATAGCACTATTAGAGCATATGAAAACCCAGCTGGTTAAAATATAGCTCTTGATGCGTTTCTGAAAAGAAATATGAACTCTGGTTTCCTGGAAGAGGAAGTTAAAAGATCTAGGCGGTTTCCTTTAATTTTATATCCTAAGCATATCCTTTATAACCCCTTATGAAAGGTAATGATTCTTGGCACCTTGTTCATCACAAAAAATTAACTGTAAAGTTTGATTCAGAGTGCGCTCAATTGGAAAGAGTTTTCCCAGGGGCAGTGAAATGCAAGGCTCAATTTTAAAAACAATACCAAGGGTTATTTTGTTATATGAAGAGGAAATGTTATTAGTACCAAAATAATTGCCAAAACAAAAAAAAAATCGAATATCATCAGCTACATCTATCAAACTATCAGGTGAAATTTTCTCCCCTGTCATGGGCCTGGTTCTGAAAGGACTGAAAAACTCAGTCCTCATTGATCTCTCAGGGCCAAATCCTGGCTGCCTTTCAGAATGGACTTCTCTGGGTAAACAGTTGGGATCAATTTGAAATACTGAAATATAAGTCCAGAGTAAGTCAGTGTCATGACAGTAAGCACTGCAAGACACTTTAAAATGAGGTTTGCTCATAACCATGCAGCCTTTAGCTTAGAGAATGATGTCTAAATTGGATTGGCTAATATTTTATATATTCCTGTAGTTTTGTGGTTTTGTATTGTCACTTACTGTATTTAATATATTCTGACACTTTCCTCAGAATGACTTACCCAAGGTTAAAAAGCAACCCTTTGATTGTTGATCCCCAACACATTAGGCCTAAAGCAATATTTTTCCATACCTTCTTTATGTCAGAATACACAAATCCATCAACCATAACATAAAAGTCCTGTACAGTCCATTTCTTTGAGCCTTTAGAAGATATTCTTGAAAGAAAAATAATGTGATTGTGAAATTTCATTTCAGATTTTGGGCATTAAAAGGAGTACCCACCCCTTCCTTTCATCTTTAAATGTAAGGCAAAGAGCTGCTTGCTTTTTCTTGTTGAATTAAAATGAACTGGAAGACAAAGCACATAAAGCAAAAGTCCTTCAAGCATCGTCCTCTTAAATCACTGCTTTGTGAGAGAAAAGAAGGTGGTTTTTCAGCATATGAAAATATTATTATATAGCTTGGCTTTGTGGTTTTGGGTTGTAGACCAAAGAAGAATGTTTAATCTGCTGAGAAAGATAAATCTGTTTCTGCTTTGCATTCCACAGCCATTCCAAAGCATATTTTCCTGCTTGATAAATAATTGTTGAAGTCATTTGTCAGACTGCTGCTAGCGTTTGCACTGGGTTCAAAGTAAAACCTCACAACTCTCCTACTTTGCTTTCTACATCAAGTATTTGGATAAAGCTAAGCCAAGAGGCCTCAATCTACCCTCAACTCTTAGGCAGAATGCCTCATTGAAATGATGCAGAGGCCCCAGTGAAACATGAGAGGCAAAATACAGTATTGAAAGATACGAGAGAGGTCCCCCTAATCAATAGCTTGGCAAATCCAAACAGGACCCACAGATCCAGCAGAAGACACTGTCATGCTGGATCAGATCCATGGCCATCTACTACAAATGACCGGTGAAAAATATTTCTGATCAGCTGACTCTTGCCCGTTTGGTCAGCTGGGAAATGCTCAGACCTCATCTTCTTCACCTGGCTGTCTTGGGGGCTTCCATGCAATCACCAAGTCTGACTTCTCTGGGATGACAGCTGTGGAGAACTACGAATACCGTAATTCACTGCAGGCTCACTCAGACTGCAGCCCAAACTAAACGCACCTCTTAGCAGGCCACAGCTGAGCATCCGGGACGCAAATGAAAGCTAAAATTGAGTCGTTTTCACTGGTCTGAGATTCAGTTATAAAGCTGCTTCACCACTCTGTCAGCTGTTTCAATATAAAAGGACCTATCCGCTCACTTTGGACATAACAGGGCCTACTTTTGAATGGAAGATGTTTTGTAAAGATGGGGCCTCTCTTTTACATAAGTGATATAACTAGTAACTCTTTTGAGCCACCTGTGTTCAAAACCATGGGTATCAACCTCTGTCCTCCCTTCTCCATAAGTAAAGTACTACAGTAACAATTCATGTCTAGCAGAGATTTTGTGAGGCAGAGTTAGCTGTCATTTAGAAAGCAATCGAGAGGTCTAAACTACTGTTTCATTTTCAGTGGTAGGAAAATGCCGTTGAGTTGAAAAGCAGTTCTGTGTCTTACCAAAGAAATGCCGAACTGAAAGTCTTCATTTCTGTGAATTACATTTTCTTTGAGGCTTGTGGAAGAAGAAAGTAAAAAACACTAACCAGTTATGCACCAAAAGATGTATCTTATCCATAAATCATATTTTGGAACATTACTCATCATTGAAAGCAAGATTTAAAGCTAACCGAAACCTGGGAAGTTACTGCCATGACCGCAGTCTGCTTCTGCACTGAACAGGAACACTAACAACAGACTACCTGGAGAAACAGTCTGTCCAATATTATGCGGAAACAGACGTTTTTCTCTAGAAAGACCATCAGAGCAGCAATTCTACTAATATAAAAGTTAAGGACAAAAGGAGCAAAATTAAAGTTTGTACGACATTAGAATAACGGCTGTAACTCAAGCCATGACAGTATCTTTTTAAAATTCTTCTGGTAACTTCAGTGTTTTATTTTTAACCAAGAAACACACAAGCAGAGAGACAGAAAGAAAGAAAGAAGGAAAGAAAGACAGATGGACAGACAGAAAACTCCTGCCCTAGCGGGTTGCAAAGCCATTACTGCCTACACACAACAAACCCAACAGGCAGGCCAGAAAAAGCATGTCACATGCATCCACAGATCCAAAATAGAGAAAGGTCATGTTTAAGGGTCAAGATAGTTACGTGACAAGTAATGAGATCCAGCTCTGGGGAATTTCTTTCAATTCAGCCCTATTTCATAACGCTTCTCTGTCTGTAAGCAGTTTTAGTGTTCCAACAAACAGCACGTACATGCACGCTGTACCACAGCAGGTCCCCCTTTTTTGAAACTTCAGCAAAGAGGCCAAGGCTGAAAGTACATGAAGTCCACACTGTCTTTTTTACCTCTGGTGCCTCCAACCTAAGCTTCAGATACGTAAGGCAAACGCACCCAACCATAAACCACTCTTGCGCTTACGCACCTTCTTATAAAATAGGGACTAAAACTACTCTTCTGAGCTCTGGTGCAGCTGGCAGTGCTTAAACTTCACGATAACATTAAATAAATTATTTTTAAATAAAAACTGGAGTTGAATGCTGAAGCTCTTTGGTATGTACTTCTGTCATTCTGACATATTTCAGCCCATGCAATAAATCAAAAATCACCCTCCCTGACAGAGACAGCTCTAAAGAAAGATTATGCTAAACTTCACCAAACCCTGTTACTTTATGAAGGAACGCGAATGGGCACATTACATTTAACTAAGACCAAAATGCTGATGTGTGTTTTATGGCAAGCACAGATAAGAAGGCAAATTGATAACAAGCTATTGCTGAAATTCCCAGATTAACTTCCTGTGCTTTTATATAGACAAAGAAGGCACAACACCATGCATGAGATGAAAAAGTTGTAGTCCTGCATTTCAATTTGCTGACCACGAGCCAAACAATTTTTGCTTCCCTTGCACCGTTAGTTACTTGGGTTTGTTTCTCAAAAAGCTCTTTCAGAGAGTTCTGCAGAAAGCAATAAACATGCATTACTCATTGGATCCTGGAAATCTTGCTACATTTATAAAGAGCTTTCAGACTAAATGGAACTCAGTTCTAATGTCCTACCACAACATTAATGTCACTGTACTCAGTAAAACAGCCTAGAAACAAGTTACTGTGCAGGCACACATAACAGCCTACTTTGAATACTATTTGTAATGCTTTCCTGTAAATATTTTCTTATCCAAAAGATGAACAGTCTGTAAATGGATGTTACACAGCATCTGTTTGTACACAGTTTTAAATTAGTCTGACATCAGATAAAATTCCATACAGCTAAACAGATTAAATGAGATTTTGAAAGATTTATTTCACTGCTGCCATCTCTCCATTTGCACTTGGAAGTATCTTTCTAAAACACCAAGTAAACAAAAACTTATTGAAGCAGGGGCTTACATAGGATTTGATAACAAAACTTCCTCTGTAACAGCTACTAATTCATCATTTTCTTGCATATGAAGCTGAATTTTCTAAGCCAAAATAAGCACCACATGCTTGTGCTTTTCAGAGCTTTCTGGAGTTCACGGTGGTTTTTCAGGGTAAGAAAGCCAGCCCAGCATTTGAGATACTGACCAGTGCCACTGAAAAACAGATTACACAGATAGGCAAGGATGGAGCTTTTTGTAAACCAAAAGCAAACATCCCAGCCTACATTTTCTAAAATTCATTCCTAGATACAATGTTTTATGTTGGCCCAGTATGATGAAGCCTTACAAAAGGTGAGCGGAAGCTCAGAAAGAAGGCGTAAGAAAAGCAAATCATGCCACTACCTTGAGAATGGGATCAAAATCTCTGCTTCCTTCCTGAAGCTGCAAGTGTCCAGCTCACTTCAAACCTCACCACGAACGCCCAGCGTGATGAAAACAAAAGGGTTTACCAGGAAAACGGAGAGAAGGCAAAAAAAAAAAAAAAAAGGAAGAAAGAAAAACAGAAAACCAAAAACAAAAAAGCCCTCCAAACAAAAGTCTCCTCTGTGTCTTTACAGCCTCATCCCTGAAGCTGTAATGCATCTTAAAGCCTATCTACCTCTCTGCAGGGACTTACCACAAGCGTGCAGCACAGGAACTTGTTCATTGTGGTCGGTGGAAGAAACCTCAGCGAGCGAGCTGGGAAATCAGGCAGGCAGTCAGCTAGCGCTCCAGTCTCCTAGCAGCCTGCTCGCATCCCCCAACATTAAAGACACGATATATATATAGTCCTGGTGTAACAGGAAGCTTTGGCTCAGCTTTGATCACTCATTCCCTATCCATGACCAAACTTTTCTCTCTCTCTCTCTCTCTCTCTCTCGCTCTCTCTCCCTCTTTTTTTTTTTTTTTTTTTTTCAAGGAACCTGTAAAACTTGATGACTTAATGGAACCCTTTGAGCGCTGTAACCACAGGCTGGAAAATGCAAGGAGGGAGTGTCAGGGGCTGGCCAGGGGAGGGCTTAATGGGGCTCTGTCTGTCTGTCTGTCTGTCTGTCCGCCTGCCAGCCCCCCCGCCCCCCTTCCCCGGGCAGCTGCCTCCAGGGGAGACATTTGCCTCCACCATAACACCCACTCGCTCGGCACCCCGGTCTCACAGGAGACACGTTTAAAAATAACTCCCGGAGGCCGAGCTCCCCGCGCCGCCACCGCCGCCGTCGTCGTCGTCGCCGGCCCCTGGCAGAGGCCTTGGGCCCTCGCACGCCCCGGGCGGCCGTTTCCCCGTGAGGAAGAGGGCCGCTCTCCGCTCCGCTCCCCTCCCCAGGGGTTTCCAGGAGCGGGGCTGGCGAGGAAACTGAGGTGGGGAAGGGGGAGGCCGAGGGGAAGGAGAGACCCTGCCGATCGGCCTGCCCCGCCGCTGCTGCAGGACGGCGAGAAGCAACGCGCCGTCCCGCTGCCCGCCAAGGCCTCTGCCGGGCCCCGGCCCCGGCCCCGAGGGGCTCGGCGAGGCAGGAGAGGCGATACGGGGCTTTCACACATGCAGCGGCACTGTGATTTTTGAGTGACATTCATACTCTGTGAAAAAAAGAAAAAACTTAGTGTCTTTGGCAAGTCCATACCCACCAGAGAGGCCCCACTCGGGTCTGTTCTCCTACTGAGCCTTGGGCATCTTCCCCAGGCCCCCACCCCGTCTCCCCCACTGCTGGGTGGCACTTTGAGGTAGAAAAGGGCATTTTCCTAAAGCAACAAGGACCAAACGCTGCTGGTGCTGCAGGCCTAGGCTTCTGGGAGCGCTCCCCGGAGCAGCTCCGGTAGCTGGGAGTCTGCATGTACCCAGCGTACAGGGTCCTGGAGCGGAGCAGAAGTTTCCGCCCGAAGGTGCAGAGAAAGTACTTCTTCTCCCAACCTGCAGATATTCGGAAAGTGATTATCAGCCGTATTTCAGACCCTGTGGGATCCCAGGGCAGAAGCCAAACCCAGATGTGCATCCAATTTTCACAGATGGTTTTCTCTCCTTTTTCACAGGCCAGACCAAAACCTCAGTTCTGCGTAGTCCAGCTCTCAGACGTTTGAAATCTGGGGCCCGTGTTGGCTCTGAATTGCGCAGTTTTGTCCCTTTGAGTCACAAGGCGGTGCGGGGTTGGCAAAAGAGGGAGGTGGAAAAAGCTTGCATATTGTTTCACCAAAAGTCGGTTACGCTAAGTCAGGAAACCATAGTCTTCAACAAAGAAAGCCTCGCCGATGCCTCCCCGCACATCTGTAACCATTTGAACACCCACCAAGCATACCCTAAGATTGAAACAGATGCTGATTACACTCGGCAGCACAATGAAAATTTAAAGACAGTTAAATTAGTGGTAAGATCTTTCTAAGAGGCTATGTGAAAACTGGAAGGAAACTCCACCACCCACAAGAGTACTGCTGGCTTCTATTAGGTAGTAGTCACCACTTGATTATTTTTGCACCTTGAGTAGATGTTGCAACTGTTCCTGTAATCTCTTTGGAGGCTTTTATTACTTCAGCGTCTATTCTTAGGTATATTAATCAACTTACTGCCCCAGATAAAGGGACAGATGTAGGGACATATGCTACCTTTGCTGAAATAGTGCTGATTGACAATAACTGAGCATCTACTTCTAAATTTTCCTAGTGGGATAGAGGTAAAAGATTATTTTCTACATGGCCATCTTTGAGTAGCTATGCCAGAGACCGGTATTCTTCACATAGAGACCAACTTTAAATGTTACCCACAATACCAGCCCCATCAGCAGGGGTTATTCAGGCCAAACTAACTTTATCTCCGCAGAGCCCAGATGCTGGGACACAGCAATGTGTCCTGCTCCTCACTGGGAACAAGAGCTCCAGTGCAGGCTCAGAAGTTACAGGCACCGGGGGAGGCTGGCTTCTCCCCACTGAGAAAAAACAGAAAGAAAAGCAGCAAACCCTTATCTACCTCCCACCATTATCTCAACAGTGTAACTGAATTTCAATGGGCTTTGGACTGAGCTGTGTATTCTCACTGCTAGTGCCAGCCCTAAACACAGCACAGCTAGGTCCATAGAGAAATAGAAAAGTAACTCATAAGCATTTTCTTATACAGGTTAATAGGTATACAGAATATTGTTCATACCAGAATTTTCTGGAGATCAAAATATTTTATGCCACGAACCAGAAAACAAACAGAAAAGCCATTAATATTGTTTAGCCTAACGTGTGGTTATGGTTAGAAAAGTAGCATCTTCTTCAACAGGTCTGCTTCATGTATATTTGTGTTCAGAGTCAGATTTGCTGATTTGCATAAAAATAGATTTTACTCTCATCAGCAGTGAAAAACCTTAACACAGTTTAATGAGAAGAAAACAGATCTTTAAGCTCATTCATCCAAATGGAAAGGGGCCAAGGTATATCTGTTTCAATGAGGACAACAGGTTTGGACAGATGCTAAGGAGACCATCATCTTATCATACCTGAACATGAAAGTTTCATCTTCCTGATCCCACTGGGGTCTCTGGAGCTGGCTGTAGAGATCTGGAAGAAACTATGTAGTTGTACCTAGCATGTTTGATCTGGAAATCACAAATAGACAATAAATACAGGATCTTCCACAACACCATTTTTAGTGTCACTTTTCAGAGAAGAACTACACTTTAACAAGGCTTAAACTGCAGTTTGAATGTTTTCGCAAGTGCTCTGCACAGTTGCCACTTTGCCTTTGGGAATTAGTTAAGATGTGCTTTGCAGAGCACAGAATCACAGGACGAGGCAACAACCCTGTAATAAACACTTGTCCATGCTACAACCAAACTGTTCTCAGCCATGTTTAAAAGAACCACGGTTGTGACTACATGCCATAACAGGGAAGGAACACTGCCTAAAATTATTTTTTAAAAGTTAAGTCCCTTTAGTTACTCACTATCCATAGCAGAGTTTACAAGCTGTAATAGGAAAAGGAACTAAAAAAATCAGAATTTTTACTAACCTTTTACTGTCATTTACTGACAAACCTAGCATAGTGAATATATGCACTCAGAGTCAGCTATGTGCTACAGGAATATGACTAGTTTGCTTCAAAAATAATTAGTTAACAGTGATGCAGAAACAGCTGTCTATATAACAGAAATAGGTTATTTTAATTTTTTTATCAGTACATAAAACTGGAGAAAAAGGACCACTTTTGTTGGGTAAACTGAAAGATACTGATACCACAGGGCTTTCAAACTGTAATGATATGCTTTTGGTGGGACATCAGCTTATTGATTCAGTAATAGTCATATTTCCAGACAGGTATTTATCTTTCCCTGGTTTTTATCCTCACTATTTGTATTGCTGTCCTGGATGTTATGATTGTTATAAATCTATTTTTGCTCCCATGCATCATTATAATCACCAGGTCTATAAATGGCTTTGCTCTTTAAGCCTGTCTGCTATCTGGAAAAAATCACAAGTCCAGACCAGTGAGTTGGTGCTGGCAGGTGAATGCTGTGTAGCTGAGTCATCTCAATATATCAGTGTGATGTTTATTGAGCCCAAGCAACAAACAGTGGGAAGACTGTGGCTTCAGGCTTGGGACTGAAAGTGTACCACACATTGCATTTAGAAAACACTCAGGGCTTCGTCATTAACAGATTTCTGTCAAACTGAGGGGAAGACGAATCTCAAAAAGATCAATTGCCTCTGAAAGCAAACATACTAGTAGCTGCAAGAAGGAAACGATTTGGCATTCTACCATGCTGTTACAACAGTCCCTTCAAAATGAATCTATCTATTGAAATTGTAAGAGCTGATGACCTGAAACATCCTGGGAAAACCTTGAAAATGGAGTCTTAAAGAAACCTGACAGTCTGCAGGCAGTGTAGTGGTGCAGGTAGCAGGTTTCAGATTTTGCTGAAGTTAGTGAAAGCCCCTTCCGGATATTTCCCCATCCTCATTCTCCCATATGACTTAGAAGCCACAGGGAAATAATTTCATTCCAATATATACTGAAGGAATAGAAAAGGTATTTAGCTGATAACGCTGATGTACACCTAAGTGGTTATCTTTGTTTTAAATATGTGGCTTATTTTATCTTGTAAATGGTTTTGCCTCAGTTTCAGATTGAGACCTTGGCTCATTTCTCTTGTAAATCTGAGGCAGATATGAGGTGCTAATAAGCCAAAAGGAAAACCTCACTTCTCCAATCTATGAATCTAGAGAGGCAAAGATGGAGCTTGTCCTATCAAAACAGATCTTAATTTGGATTATAAGATTTGAAGGTTGCAATGAAGGAATTGAAAAATTAGAGTCACAAAATATGTATAAAGTCACCAGCCATAAATACAAACCTCTCCTCAAACTTCAGAACAAAGACGACCGTATGCTCTTTTCCTTGCAGGGCTTGCCTACCTGGGAATTAAGGCAGCTTGGTATAAAAGAGTGCTCTCTCTATATGGACACTCTTAGCTTGTGGATAACATTAACTACTCTCTCCCCTTTCAATATGGATTCATACCACCTCACTTGTCTGAATTTGTGAATTTGTCAAAGTGTGTAAGCAACCTGAACCAGACAGGATGACACTCCTAATTTCAGATGGCTGTAGCTAAAAGAGAGCCTGCCTTGGACATCTGTTATGTGGAGCACTGAGCTGATGCCCTGTGAATTTGCATCCTGGCCTACCTCACAACCTCTCCCATCTATAGGCAAGCAACAGTGCACACAAGGAGTACTGGAGGGTTAGGAACTGAGGAAATGGCTGCTTGATTTAATCATTCCTGCCATGGCCTTGCTGGCCTTGAAATTCGTTCTAACTTGATCTCTCTGGAAAAAGAGGCTTCCTGAAATTCTTCACATCCCTCTGGCACTGCAGAAGTTTTAATGTCTTATGAAAAACTCAGTTGCAATACTCAACTATTTGATAAGAAGGAATACATTGTTCCTGGAATCAACACTTCCAGTTAACACCAATACTCCAAAAGAGACAACGCATACTTTACCGAAAGCTAAGGAAATTGGAACCAAAACAAGACAAGCTTTAGCCAGTAAGATTTTCTGGCTAACAGGTTTTTCTTTTTTGTCTCTACTAATTTGCTTGCTACTCTGTAATTGAAGGTCACTGGTTAAGGAAAATGGTCCCGTTAGCTCATGAGGAGCAGCTGTAATTTCATTGCTTTCAGTCTGACTTCATAGTGTATATTTGGGTGGTATTAACATAGCACCAATTTTCCCTCCTTCTGGTTTTCCACATACGCGAAGATGTCAGGCCAGCAATGATGCCATGCTCAGTCTTCATTGAATTTTGCATGGACATTGGAGGTTTTTTGCTACAGGCTTGGAATTTATATCTCCCAAACACTGAGTTCATTCGACTGTGTCAACCAGGTATCGGCTTATGCAACTTGATGGATGGCCTGTATCATTTACACCAAAATGGCTTCATCTCATGTGGATTGCTATGCTTTCCCCTTCCAACCAGGAAGACAGTTAAAGGTAATTATCACTTACTAGAAGAAGCTGGCTGCTTCTTGTGTCAGTAACCCTCTACAGTGTAGCAGTGGCTTTGAAAGCTGAAGAAGCTGAAATATAGACTAGATAAGAGACTGAAACCTCAAGTATAGATTTTTACTGAAGACAGTTTGACAGAAAAAGCACTATGAGAGAGAAATAACATCTAAGAAAATCAACTGGAGTAAGAATATTAAGTATGTAAGCAATACCTTCCACTTTCACGCATTGGGTAACCCTTATGTCAGGCCTGTGAAGTATGTAGATAACATTACAAATTCAGTAATTTCAGACATATATTGCATTCCTTTTGCCCTTAATTATAAAAAGCTTCTGGCTGCCCTATGGCATATCAATACCATGCTCCTTTTAATCTCTCCAGTAGCCTCTCCTTTTCTCACTGAATTGAGTTAAAGCTTCTTGTCCTCACCTTTGAGGGATACATCGTCCTTTCCTTTCCTAATTATCTTGATGTTTCTTTTCATGTGGCTTGTGTTTATTTCTCTGTATGACTGAGGTGAGCCTCAACTTGCCCATTTTCCCACAACCATCTGTGTCTTCACCAGTGCTGTCCTCTGTTCACATGTCATTGCTCTGGAATTACGTTTGAAGACTGTTCACTTTCTAGTCTGTCCATCCTCTCTGGGATGGACTGCCTGTAAGAGACAAATATCTGAGAGGCAGGTCAGGCTAGTGTAAGTAAAGAATTATTTTTATGTATGTTATATATATCTATATGCATATTATAAAAACTGAATGTACTTCTCTGCCTTCTACATGCTGTACTTCCTAGGTTTTAAAGTTTCTTAGAAAAGTACACTGCCTTCCTTTGCCTTTGTTCAGCACCACCCACTAAAAGCCTCAGTTATGACTATGCATAGAAACAATCACAATAGAAGTGGAAAATGATAAACATTTCTTCCCCCAAAACGCTATCAAAATTTGTTTCAAATTCCTCCTACGATGTCAGCTCTGCAGTTGTTGGCTTCAAAGGGAGTGCAGTGGTGTAAGCCAAGGAAAAAAAGAGGGACCTTCTTGAAGTAACACAAAAGGAATATGGAATTCATGGAAGATGGCAGTAGTCGTTCAGGAAGCTTGCCACGTCTTCTGCAGAAATAGCACACGCTCATGTAGTAAATGCTCCAAAGCATCTTTTAGGTCTTTTGCCTGTGGCCAGACTTCACGCATAATAGAGCTTTTGTCCTTTTCTTGGCAGAGAAGGTTCAAAACCAGAAAGTGCAGGAGGGAGAAGGTGGAAAGAATTTCCGACTCCCGAGGAGAGGCAGTCCAGAAGGGCGACTGGGCTGCGTTGCCACTGGATGCTCCAGGACATTCCTCTGCTCCCTCTGGCCAGACATTTTCTTTTGTTTAGTCCATCAGGGCCTTGCAAAGCCTGTTTTATCTCCTCAGCAGTGAGGAATGCATTGTACTGCCCTCTCTTACAGTACTGAAGTTTCCATGGCGTTAGCAGTTGTCTTACATGCTGCTCTTTACTCACTGTGCTAACAGAATTATTAATTATTGTTATTAATTTTTTTATTCAGGGCTGACAAGTGAGCTAAATTAAGCTTTGATGGAAGCGAAACTGCACACACAATTGCATGCATATTTTATCCCTTTCCCCATAGGCACAGCAGTTGTGGCTCCCTGAAAACAACAGCACAAATTCCAGGGACCTGGGGTTCAGCCTTGAGGTTTTTAAAAAGATCGTTCAGACACAAATAACATTTGTCCTCAGGGGAATGCTGGTGATTTGAGGGTGTTGCATCTACCGTACTGTGGCTTAGTTAGCACCGTGAGTTTGCTGTATTTCACACAGTGTATATTGTAACCATTGGACATTTGACTTCTCTGTGTGTACGTGCGTGTGCAAGATATAACTCTTCCTTGAATTCACTTTTATTCACTTCTCTAACAAATCCTAAGCTTGTCTTCTGAGCTTGTCTGCTGCCAGTGTTTGGGGGATTTTGCCTTTGAGGTTCCCCTTCAACTTTTTAGCCTTTATTCTTTCTTTTGCATGGGGATCTTCATATGCTTTCATATTTCTAGAGAGATTAGGATTTGTCTGGTCTGCTATCGAGTAAGCAATACAGCTTTGTATTGCCAGATAACTTTGCGTATTACCACATTCCCATTGAATCAGGATTCAAGAGTATCAGTACTACGCAAAAAAAATTACAGAAGCAGCACGCAGTCTGTGGTGGTGGGCCATGAACTGGGCTTGTCTTAGTGAACAATGATATTTAAGGCCCCTCAAGGCTGCGAATAGGAAACTGATTTTTTAGCAGGAGCAAAGGGGAACTTGCTTGGTAAATGCAAGTATTGCAGGTGATCCTATCCACTTGACCTTTCCTGAAATTTTGTTGAGCATGTTCCTGAAGCTGATTTTAGCTCAGGAAGCTGGGGATATGGCCTCTTGGCTGGAGCTGCTCTTGGACTGGTTTAAGACACTAGAGTCTAAGAAGTGAAGAATAAATAGAGAGGAAGTAAATGTTCTCCCTATTAAAAAGGATTAACGCAGCAGAAATGAACATGCTTTTTCCTATGTATAAGCAGATATCGCAAACAAGAAAGAGTAATAATCATTTTTAAATGGCCTTTCAGTTGAAGAATTCAATGATTCTTCTTTAAATTGTTTTCTGCTGAATGCACACGGAAAGCTAAGAGCACTCTGATTTGTTTTGAGAACTTCTCTCTAAAATATAAAAGCATTTCTTATCAGTAAAAGTATTTTCCTTCTCTGCTTCTGACTCCTTTTTTCATATTGCTATAAAAAGGCTAACAGTAAATGTCAATGAAAATGAAGGCAATGTGGAAATACATAGAAACTGCTGCTCTGTTTTTTTTTTCCCTGTGAATTCTTTTAAATAATTTTGATCTGCATCCAGAGCAGTTTATTGAGGCACAAAACAGAGCATGTGGAACAGCAGGCAAGCATGTGGAGTGAATACTAATGCACTCATACACCCTCCCCCAAACTCTCTACGCCTGGAAAAATCCTTCTGCAGCAAAGCTACTAGTTCCTGTAGGGCTTGCTTATATCCTCGTGGAGAAAAGTCCTTTAGCATTTAATAGAAAATGATTATCTTTTCATACACTTTTTGAGCTGCTAAATTTTAGTACAAAATTATATCCTTGCCATATAGTACGTTTAAAAAAAAAAAAAACACAACCCTTACAGACTATCATGAAGAAATTCTAAAGGATTTTTAGAGCAGATTTTGCAGAAGCAGAGCACTTTTTTATAGGACCTACTTGAAGTACTTGTTATGAAATAAAATAGGATTTTTTCACAATGGCAGACTCTTAAGGTAAATAAATTTTTCCAGGTAACTTTACTAGGGCAAATTTTGGCCCTTTAATGCACGAGGAGAACCGAAAGGGCCCATCTGTGAAAAAGAAAAGAACATTGAGGGAAAAAAGACTTTTTTTTCCAAGAATAATGTTAGTTCTGGAAGCCCAAATACTTAAATTATTTAAAGCTATTGCCAGCTGAAGACACTGTGGTGCACAGGATACGATATGGGACCAAACTGATATCAGAATGTTTTATTTCAGTAAACCATGAAGCTTGTGAAAGGGATCATATGATGTGTGGCTTGTGATAGCGGAAGGCTCCACTCAGTTACATCCCCTTTCTTGATCACCCCATATCTCCCCTGAAATGTGGTAACATTTTTGCTCCCCATCCACCGTGAAAACTACTCACACATTCAGTCAGAATAAAAATGCACTTAGGTAGCAAGACAAAAAGGCAGAAGTGAACTTTCCGTGTAAGTGGCCATGGCTTGACTCTCTTCTGCTCGGGACGCTGTGACTCTGAGGACAAAGCAGCTGCTGTTTCTGCTCGCAAGCAGAGTTTGAAGTTTTGAGGAGGATAAAAGGCATCACAGTTCCATAACTAAATGCAGCAAATTTGCCATTTATAAATCTTGCATGTGGGTGGCATGCACTATTTACAAGTGTTTGCTAAATTGAATATCGGGCCTCATGCCTATGGGGATTAGCACTGCAGGGGGATTATGAGCATATACTTAAAAGGAGAAGGGAGAAACTTTGCCTTACTTCCCCAAGGCCGTTCCTCCACAAAAGCAAGGGTGGCCCAACGTTATGCTCCTGAAATAGCTGGCTCCAGCCCTCTGCCCTGGCACCCTCTCTCTTGCGCAATCCCATCAAGACACTCAAAGTGATATCCAAGTTATTTTGGCTCAGCAGACAGAGATGAGATCTGAATAGCTTGCGCAATCTGGTCTGTCATTTATTTTTGCCTTGGTTCTTCATTCTGTTAGGGGAAAAAGCCATAAACTGGGATTGCTAACAGATTAATACCTAAAATAGTGATGTACTGGATTTTACAGAGAGAAGAGCTATATAATTACCTTGGGTAAGTAACTAAGAAGTGGTGCTGACAGGCCTTGGCATTTGGTGCACTGACTATGACAACGGAAAGACTTATTCAAAACTACTGTTTCAATTAGAGTCTGTATTTCATTTCGCTGCAATATGCTTCTTGGTGCTTTACTTTATGGCTTATTTAGCAAAATAACCTCCCTGTTGAATATATCAGATGACTGCTAAAATGAGTCAAAATCCATGGCCTTCCACAGCCTGTACCACACAGGAAGCAGAAAAACAAGCTTAAGCCAGGCACACAGACAAGGACGGATGGCAAAGGAGATTCATGAGCCACAACAGCAAACAGACATGTCCCTTCTCCCTGCCATATGGCGTTTGAGGCTGAATTCAGAGGCGAGGTCTGGCCATTAGAAGCACAACCTGTGTCAAGGACCTCTGCATGCCCTTGAGCGGATTTGCATTGCTCCATAATGAGTTGCTGGTTTTTTTCTGCTCTCTCCATATCTTGCTCTCCACATCTTCCCTCATCTCGCCCCTCCGTCCCCAGCCTTACCTCATCTTTCCTCCCAAAAAAGGAAGAAACACAGAGCTATTACGTCACTTGCTGCTCTTACCTTGTTTATCATGCTTGTATGTTGTATCATTTCTTTTGGGGCTTATCTTCACTATTCGCATTTTATACTTCCCTATATTATGCCAGTCACAATGGGGCTGTGGCCTCCTGAATATTACTGGAATAAATAGGTTGGTCATCCCACACACCAATTAAGCGTGCCGGGCACTCTCTGCGACATCAAAGCAAAACTTAGGTGAGATTCAAGTAACGTGCTTGTCCCACACACACCAGCCACTTTCACTCCTGAGATGCAGAAGCACATATTCAACGGAACTGCATGAGGAGGCCAACTGATTTGAATAGGTTGCTCACATTATGAACTGCCTTCCTAAACTGAGATCTCAGAATTAAATTAAACAATGGAGAAAAAAGCTTTTAAGATCCAGTGGAAAAGTGATGATTCAAAGCCTAGCTAAAATGTAGGATAGTATGAACTCAGCTACATTATTTCTACAAAAACAGAGAAATATACAGCTGCCCTGGCAAAGCTCACTTTTGCTGAATTTATTTTTATACTGCAAGTTGCATAAAATTAAATAATACCTCACATTTTCCGTTGTTATAGTAAAAAAGTGAAAATATTTCAAGTTAAGAAACTTTAACCCCATTTAGTAGTCTTAAAAGGTACTTAGGAAATTAACATTTTTCTTTACAATGATTTTAGTTAAAAATCACAGATAGACACAACTTTCTCCCCAGAACAGTGGGGAAATCATTTTAAGTAGTGCATATCAAAATCCCATTACAATGAAAGAAAATGAAAATGAAATGTAAAGCTAGGTGTTTTTCTGAACAAATAACATTTTTGTTTCCTTTATTGTCATCCCATCTGGAGAAATTTTATCTTCTCAAATGCTGGATGGTTGCTTTGGACACATCACTCTTTCTGAAGCGTGTATGTTTGCCTGCCATTGCATTTGTCCCATGACATTTCTGTGAAACCATAGTTTGTCACTCCTACATATTCACAGAGAAAACTTTGTACATCATTTTAGGGGTATTGTAATTACTGAAATACAGTAAATAAGAGACATACAGGAATTTCCCTCATCAGCAGGAGATGAAGTAAACAAACAAGAAAATACAGTTTCGTCACAAACCCAAGGAGGTCGGAGCTGGGTCACCACCTCAAGCAGTAAGGAAAGAACAGCTTGATTTCCGTGACCATTAAGTACCCTTCTTCTCTGCTGAAATTGCAAGTAAGAATGCTGATTAACATTTGCCGTTCAACGCTGGATTGACATTGTAAGCTCTCTAAATATTCATCTGGCAAAAAATCTGCAGTTTCTTGTGACTTAATTTATATCTGAATCAACAATTTGGAGGTAAACAAGTCTACTTCCCCTTTCTGAAGCCTCTTTCCATCTTAAGATGCCCCAGTTCTTCAAAAAATGTACAGTTAATTCCTTTAAAAAACAATCACTTACTGCTGCAATAGTGTACTGCATGTTGTTTGGAGGATCAGAAGACAACTGTAAAATTTTGTACTGACACTATTGTATTGGCTTTGTACAGCTAGAGGGAACTATCAGACTAATGGACTCCAGAGCCAGGGAAATTGTTTTGCTTAGCAATCCTGATTGCTTGTATAATATGGACCATGCATATGCTCTGAACAGGCTTAAAGATCACATGGAAATGCATCAGATTTTGATTTTAAAATCGATCCCTGAAACTTTAAGATGTTGTTCCACTGATTAATTGCCAATAGTGTAAAAAAAATGTGTGGCTTATCTTCTCTACATATATGTAGCTTCAGCTTATCTTTTATGCAATGTAGGCCACTGAACACCACTCTGCTACCTCAATGTTGAACCCAGCCATTTTTGTCCAGTTTTTCCAAAGAGACATCTAGTCTGTATTCAAAGACATCAAGAGATGGAGAATCCATCGGTATTCTTGGTAGCTTGTTCCAATGGTTAACCACCACTAAAATTATTTCCTGACTGCTTATTTTCAGTATCTTTTGATTTAAATTATGTAGACAGTTCTTCCTGATGTCATTTTAAACAAGTAAAGCCTCAGTCCAACACCTATTTAAATCAGGGGAAACATTCCTATTGATTACAAAGAACATTGAACCAAGCTCTGAATTATATATGATGCTTCTTTGTGGTTTACGTGATGAATGTTAAAGAAAAGTCTGCATTAATTTCCCAGCAGCAGGAGAAGATAGATGACAGAGAGAATGCTGCCCTCTCATGGTTTAATGGATGAAGGTGTTCTCATAATACTTTATAAAAACAAAACAATGTTTTTAGGCTGCTAGATGCTGATCTATTCTCTTTTGTATATTGCAATAAATGGCAAATACGTAACAGGCATGACCCCTGCCACAATGAATGATATCAAAGCGCTGAAAACAAATCCTGTTAATGGCATTGATGGCAGTGTTGTAATGAAGCACAGTGAGAAAGGGTGATGCAAGAGGCAAGTTTAGGATCACTTTTTCCAAAGTGCTTTGTAAGCTGGAGCTTGCTGGGTACTCATTCTGCTTCAAATACCTGAAACTGAGGTACTTCACATCTTCCCAGGATGGAGACTCTCTCCTCTGTTGTCCAGGTGGACTGTCTCATGCGCTGAGCTTTCCCTGTGGGAGAAGTGCTGGGTGCCACAGAGCAGAATGTGCAAGAAGTCTTCCAGTTTAAGAGTGAGTCAGTTCAGGAGCGTGGGCCCAAATTACTGCAACCTTGTTCCTCCCCAAATGGGTAATCTCCTGTGCATGCATAAAGGAATAGGAATAGGTAGAAAGCAACTGCAGGCAAAACAGGGCTTCCTATGCATCCTTGGCAGCTGTAATGTACCCAGTGTATCCATCATTTCCAACGTATGCAGAGTCCTGGGCAGCTACAGGACTAACCACGAGATCAGAGCTGCCGTTGGCCTTCTGTGTCCTCCATCTGCACTCTCTGCCTGGTTAATCATTTGACCTTTATTGTCTCCATAAGCAGTGGAAATTTCACAATGCAAAACAAAACATCAAAGGAGAAGACCCCATGTGGTGATCTCCCTGGAAAAGGATTCCTGCAGCCTATTCACAGAAGCCCTCTATTTTTTGGTAAGAACTGGGTATAACACAGTATAACCTCAGACCATAAGCTCAGTCATGTCCCAAATACTGCAAAGGCCTTCATGTGCAAAACCATGAAAGAAACCACATCAAGATGTGTAGACCATTGAAATCTTCAAGTAAACACTACCCACATTTCTCTATCACTTCCTTACTAGGAATAACCAAATTCTGTCTTGACTAACTGCTGAACTATGTTGAATTGGAGGGAAAAAATGCATAAAATAGCTAGTTATATTTAAATAATTCATAGGCCAGAATAGGCCACTAGATCATATAGCCTCATCTCCTGCATAACACAAATGATAGAATTTCACTTAATTACTGCTAAAAAATTATGTTTGACTGTAACATAATCCTCCAGGAAAGTACTGATGTGAAAATTTCCTTTGATATTTTGTCTGTGAAGGCTAAATCTCCCTTTCTTAAGTGTCTGAGTGTTCTTCCCTCATTTCTGACAGGAATGTCTCTGTCTTTATCTTTCAGTCATCATTTTTATGGCCTCATTGTCAAAACATTTCTCTTAATTTACAAATATATGATTTTCCCAACAGGTGTTATTCAGAAATTTTTTTTTTTAATGGAGGATTTCTAAAATATCATGGCTTTGTCTCCACACAGTGGTATTTCTTAATAGTCATGGGTGTAGTCATAACAACAGACTATAAAATAAACACCTGATGTGGGGTGGCAAACTCATGAAACTATTGCACTGAAAGAGGAATTTTACCCTCAACACATTGTTAATGATATGACTAACTCATGGTCTCAAAATAGGTCTGAGAAGTCTTGGTCTGGCCAGACATATTGAACAGGAGGCTAAAAAATGCCTTGGATACCAAATATGAATATTTGACATATTTCTGAGTACTTTATTTTCAGACAGGTTGTAACCCTGCAAGGGGGTGAAACAAGCAAAGTAATTCTGGTTTCCAGTTTGTCTCAGGAAGGAAAACCTTTTGTCATTCTTCTCACTCAACAAGATAGTTCCCTCTCAGCCCAAACTGGATTTTACTATTCTTGAGTGTCCGATAGAAATTGAGAGTCCAGGCTCTCATGGTGGCTTGCCTCTCTCTCTCCCTGGTGCCAGTGTTGTACACTATGCTAAACAATTTTAAAATGTCAAAATAAGGCAGAATAAAAATATATTATAAATAACTTTTCCATTTATCTATGACAGTTTTCTGGGCTTCAAGAGTCAAGTCAACCCACAGATAACAAAAGAGTACTTGAGAAAATCCCAATGTCCCTTCCCAAAGCCATAGCATCAAAAAAAAAAAAAAACCAGGACAAGAAAACCTTATGACCCTTAATACTGCTGCACAGACCAAAACAATGAGTATATTTACTTGGTGCACGTCTACCCAAGAAGAAAGTTCAGGCTTGCTCAGCACACTTACCTCTTTAATCCCTCTCAAAACACTCAAGTGGAATAGGTGTCTGGTAAAGCTCTCAGACAAACCCTGCTTTGTGGAAGATCAGAGACCTCTCCCATGTTCCCCTCCAGGAAAAGATCTGATGTTGGCAAACAGAAAAAGAGATCCACCTGTAGATATTGCACAGAGCCAAAGGGAAATCTTCACAGATCTGCACCTTCTCTGATCCATATACTGGTATAACAAGGTTATGACTCATTCAGACACACAGCTCAGTAACAACGCTATCTTGTTACACATGTACTCTGGGTAGAAATTATAAATGTTTCCCTAATAGAGGGTTACACTGAAATATGACCAGTTTGCATTTCTCCTACTACTTTGAAAATGCATATAAGCAATGGTGCTAGTTAAATAATGCTTGTCAAAAACTACCCTGACATTTTGATTCACCCAATCTGCTGGTAAACGTTCTTTCTTCCTCTCCGCAGATTTGCTAAATACAGCATGGTGCATTTTATAAATTCAGGCTTGGAAAGCACCTAATTCTTTACATCATGCATCTTCAGAATCTTAACCAGAAATATACCTTTCCAAATATCTATATTTATGCCAGTGGCTAAATCTAGTGTTTTACAGGGAACAACTTCAGAAAACCTGGCTATACTAGGAAATGATATGCAAGCTCTGTAGCCTAGAGCTTTGGAGAAGTGGTTTACAGGCAACGTTACAGACTCACCAGCTTCCAGCATCACTTGTAGCCAGGGGATACTGCTGCCAATAAATTCCAAGGTGACAGGGAAAATAAATTTTGCTGCTCCAGAACATCCTTTTGGTTAGTATTGTCATGGTCCAATAAAGTTCAGGACCTGTTGCTCTAGAGGACACTGAACTACTCCTGAAAGAGCTGAAGGAGGAATGGCCATACAGCTATCCGCCACCATGCATGAACATAAGCTCTAGAGTAAAAGGGATGAACAATGAGAAACGTGGTCTACTCTTGTTTATCTTTGGGTGCACTGAGTCACACTTTTCTCTCATTCCTGATTTTAGCACACTACCAGAGAGTACACAATGGGGACTGCATGTCAGTTGTACTAGACTCAGGTATTCCCACCATATTTTAGAGCTGCTGCTCCTCTCTGTTTACTAGACTTTCAGAGCTGAAAATAGCTGCATGGCTAACACAACTTCAGAGCTGTAAGTCTCAACAAAATAGAGGCTTACAGTCTCCTTCACATATGTTTTGTATTATCTGTGTCTTGTGGTGGGCTTGTTTTTTACCTATATCTCATTCTCCCTTATTAGCATGGATAAAGGAGAAGAGGACTACAAAGATTACAAGATTTTTATTCAGAACCTCTCAAGGGCTTTTTGAGAATTTTTGTAGCTATTTATCAGCTAAAATTAGCAACTGAATGGACAAATGGAAAGGAGCGGAATGAAGCATTATGCAAAGAAAGAACTGAAAGAACTGGAATTCCTTAGTCTGGAGAAGAGATGAAGGGGATAAATCTTCAAAAATGTGAAAAGTAACACCAAAATTAGCTGTTCTCTATCCATACTGAGCATAGAAGAAGAAGAAGTTAAATGGCATAAAGAGGGAGATAGGCTGAACATCTGACTGAAGGATAGTTAAATACTGGATGAGATTGTGTGGCGAAGCTATGGCTTATGCATTTGTGCATAAGAAGACGTTAGATAGAACTTTGTCAGCTATAGTTGATTTATCTGGAGACAGTAGGAGGTATCGATTGCCCTTTGAGGGTCCTTTCTAGCTCTGGAGTCCTCCACTCCCGCTCTTGCCCCTGTATCTCCCATGGGAATCCAAGACACGTCCTGGCCTTCACCCAGGAGGGTGCAGAGAGGTTCTGCTGGGGCTGCCAGTGTAAAGGGGCTTTGCTGGAGGCACAGGGAACAGTCCCAGGCCTGGACAAACTCTGGTAACTTCTCCTCCTCATCAAATGAAGCCGAAATCACAAGAGTTGTGGTAGGTATGAAAGCCTCAGGAAAGAACCAGGCAACATTTCCGAAAGGTTTAGGGAGAGGCTTCCCAAGTACACCTGAAGACTTTAAGCCTATTATACCCACTGACACCACACTGTGAGAGAGGGTTAGCAGATGTGGAAGGATGAAGTCATGTGGTTAAAGGACATTTGCTATTGGATGTTTACACCAGCAGACAGGAAACCAAATTAACAAACTCCTGGCAAAGTTACCAAGGGAGAACATTTTATTTATTGTTCATATAGGCGTATTGCTGTTTTCTCCCGCTGAGGCTGTATTTCTTTTCCTCCTAACACAGTTCCATCAGTTTCCTAAATTCTTGTACTTGGAGGCAATGATGTTTTGCGTATTAGGGGCACATCAGGATGGCACAAATTTTGTAGGACAACTTGAGCTGGGGACATTGGTTTCAAAAGGAGATCCACCCAGGAGCTATTTAAACCTGTCCCTTGTTTTTGCCAGTAACAGCAGGAAGAAGGCTTACACACAGAAAATCACTTTCTCCTAATAGTGGCCAGAGGCCATATTTCAGGAAACAGCGAAGAAAAATCTCTCCCTGTAGAGCTGCTTTTACTATTTCCCTTAAGAGTGGTTGCCTAGCAGATCAAAGAAGCAGTAAATAGTTAAGGAACACAGGTTTGAAATGCTTTATTAGATATGGAGAAAGTAGCAAAGCTGAGATTTTCAAATAGCTCAAAGTGCAGGGATGTGCAGACCAAGCTTAGAGTCTGCTCTCTCCAAGAAAGGAGGGGGAGGGCGACAGTCATGCCAGCCAGTTCAGGAAGCTTAGACAAATGCGCATGTGGAGTCCCATATCTATAAATGAGTTTATATTAACTTATATCCTCTGAGTAGCTTGGCAGTGGCAGGGGAGCATCTTCCTATAGACCCTTTGTTCTGCAGTGACCCTTGAGTCAGCTGAAAGAAACCCAGATGGAACAACAATCTTTCTCCTGGCTACATCAATCCTTTCTGGGGAATCAGGAAGCAAGTTCACGGATGGTTATGGCTATTAAATACATCACAGTGCTTTTATCTAAGCAAAGCAAATCTTCTGCCTGTCCCAGGGGCGGTACCTGGTACTAAATTTCCCAGTAGTAATGTAGTGTCTGTCATTCTCAGCACCCAGTCAATTTTTCCAATGGACCTTTTCATCTTTTCTAAGTACTTTAAAGCAAGACTCAGCCATTTGCTGCAGTCAGAGGTCCTTTCCAAACATTTCTAGGATTTATCACATGTGCATTGCAGACATGCTGTAGGCTCTGCTCCAAACCATGTTTCAAGAACCATTTGTTTGTCATTTCTGGGTTGGTCTGGACCTCCCAGCATGGCCTAGTCCAGGCACTTGCTCTCTGAACATGAAAGAAACTCACTGTTCCAAGACACTATCTTCTCCACCCCTTCTCTCCTGGGTGAACTCATTGTCCCCAAATCATTTAATCTTCCCACTTGGCTGAAAGATAGCAGCTGCCTCTTCCAATGAAACTAAAGCCACTGGCAACCAAGACTTTGTTCCTGGGACTAACACCAAGAACAGTCCATCCGTCTGTTTCTTGATCGTTTGGGGCTGCTACCAAACGGAAACAGAAGATGGAAGGAGATGTGCTCTTCAAGCACAGGAAATTTAAGTGGCAGGCTTGAGGAGAAGGGAAGTAACTTGGAGGAAAAAAAATTAAAAAAAATAAAAAAGAAATGAAAAGAAATGAAGTGAAAAGAAGAAAAGAAAAGAAAAGAAAAGAAAAGAAAAGAAAAGAAAAGAAAAGAAAAGAAAAGAAAAGAAAAGAAAAGAAAAGAAAAGAAAAGAAAAGAAAGAAAAGCAAAGAAAAGAAAATAAAAAAGAAAAGAAAAGAAAAGAAAAGAGAAAAAAGAGAAGAGAAGAGAAAAAAGAAGAAAAGAGAAGAAAAGAAGAAAAGAGAAGAAAAGAGAAAAGAGAAGAAAAGAAGAGAAGAGAAGAAAAGAAAAGAGAAGGAAAGGAAAGGAAAGGAAAGGAAAGGAAAGGAAAGGAAAGGAAAGGAAAGGAAAGGAAAGGAAAGGAAAGGAAAGGAAAGGAAAGGAAAGGAAAGGAAAGGAAAGGAAAGGAAAGGAAAGGAAAGGAAAGGAAAGGAAGGAAAAGAAAGGAAAAGAAAGGAAAAGAAAAGAAAAGAAAAGAAAAAATAAAATAAAATAAAATAAAATAAAGGCTGATGTTTGGTGTCAGAATCTGAATTGCATTTATGAGCATATAGGGAAATACTAGTGTATGTGTCGTCTCCATGCTTTGTGAGTACAACAAAGTTAATATGGATTCAGTCCCATCTCTAACAACATCCTGTCACAGCATGTTATTGCTAATTCTTGAAGATTACAAGCCTCTCACTCTCCTTCAGTGAGAGGCCCAGTGTATTTTGCAGGCTGCCAGAAAATAAGCAAACAGTATTAATTGCCCTCTGTGGTGGTGTTTTTTCCAAGAGTCGCTGGCAGTATCACTTTAGATATTGCAAGTTCTCAGTCAAGGGCCACAACTAATTGTGGCCCCTTTTTTCTGCTTTCCTACAGTCACCACTGGTATATCACTCCACAGTGAATTTGTTATTAAAGATATTAAGACTGGACCAGATCTAATGAATATTTTCAAGCATTAAGAGCATCATCTACAAGGAAAGTATTGATCAAGATACCCCACGGTTAAACTTCACCAGCAACTGGCAGGGATTTAAATCCATTAAACAGTGTATTCACACTAGAATTCACAACAGCCTTCTTCCTGTCCTGGGCAAATTTTTGACTGATGACAGCATTTTCCGGTTAAAGAAACTCAATGGACCTTCAATATTTTCTTGTTGAAGGCTCTTTTAATTGTTCATAAACTTATAGCTACATTCCATGGAACTGGAGAGCCAAATAAACAAAAATGTTGCATTAACAGCTGGGATTTTTTTTTCCTTTTTGTTTATTTTCTAAAACCAATTTAGATACAAGTTCCCAGCTTTCCCAATCTTCTCCATATTATATTCCTTACAGGAAAATCCTAAGTGTGGTCTTGGGTTCAGACTTATTTATGCTTGTGCTCTTTCCAGTGCATGAGGAAAACAACACATTTCCAAAGTTCCTTCAACATTCGTATCCTAGAGGTAATAACTTGTGTGTGAGATCATTGCCCACACCCAGCCTTTTCACTCTGAGGGTATTCATGTAAGTTATAATAAAGACAACATGTTCTGCAAACTGCACTGTTTCCAGGCCCCAAAGGTTATAATTGTTCATGCTCTGATTAGTATTTGACATCTGTTTTCTATGAACTTTAGACAGAGTGGTAAGAGGATGCATCAGGTTGTATGAAATATTGACATGATTTTTTCATAACAGAAGAAGGGAGGCTTCCAAGTGAGATCTGATAGCTGTGAGAACTTATGTGGATAGAAGTGAGAATATGGATCGGAGTATTGAATTTCCATTGTGTTTTATTAAAAATAAAAGGAAGACAAAAGAAACTGCTGAGATGCATAAGCTGTTAATTATTGTGGACTAAGGCACATGGAAAAATATAAAAACCCTGCTTTGCATTAGTTTAAAAAAAAAGGTGCAGCATTTCGCCAATGTAACCAACAAAGTTGAGTAAACAATTCATAATGTGGAATTTACTCAACAAATGAGTGCGGAGTAGGTTCTATGAGAATGAAAAGCATTATGTTGTATTCCATTTATGACATATCTGTATGTTCTTGAAAAAGATTAATAGGGGCCTCTCCCTCAGAATTTAATCTTGATATTTAGTTGCTGCCCAAGAAAGAAAGCAGGGGACAACAAATAATGCAGATCTCATCATTTAGTTTTCCAGCCCTTAGACTTTTTCTTTCTTTTTTTTTTTTTTCTCTTTGGTCTCAGTGCTATGCTAATGTCTTGTCACTACCACTGGAGCTAGGATCTGCACCGAGGGAATTCATGACTAAGTGTTCAGGAATTAAGTACAAGCTCACTTTCATTTTCAGCAGTATGACCTTTTCTTGATTCATGGCTTGAGACCAGTGTCTCCACAGAGAGAGGAATAAAGAGGAGGGTATCAATCCAACCATGTGAATGCAGCAAGGTGGTGGCTTCCAGCCCCATGGCATGGGTATTCTCCACGCAGCAGAGCACACCTTGGCTTTGGCGAAGGCGGACAGTGGTGATCCAGCCACGGGCTGGCGCTGCAGGACACAGGGGCACCACTGCTCAGCCGGGCTCTGCTTCTGCATGGTACAGTCATCCCAGCTCTGGTCACGTGGGTGGTCAGCGCACAGACGCCTTCCCGTGACGCTTGTGGTGTGATGCTAGTCATGCAAATGGCAGCAGCATGCCATGCTCCCATGGCGTTGGACCAGTTTTCCAGAGGATTATTTATCCCATGAGCTGCATAAGGATTTTCACAGCAGCAACTACTTCACGCATTTGTTATTTATAAAGAGTGCGCTGCAGGAGGATACCCATCGAGTTCCTTGTGGCTGGAGTTTTCTCCAGTAGGAGAAATGAATCTCCTAAATCAGATGAGATAGTTTCTGGTTTCTGTTAGTCTGAGTCTCAAACTTACGTGACCTGTTAAGAGAGTTATTTAAAATCTTATTCTATGAACAGTCTAGGTCACATATCCTTTTCCTTTCCTCTCTGATTCTTGTGACTAAACCTTTGCTTGCAAGACCAGGCAGCCTTAGTGCGTGTTGCAAGCCCTCTCTTGCCTATGTTGCTTATCACAATGGAGTCAATAGATACCGGCAGATTTTTAGACTCTCCGAGGCTCTCTCTTTGTTAGAAGAATTGTTAAAGTTTCTTCCCCTTTCCATCCTGGTGATACAATTATCATGGGACCAGGACTCCAAGATTTGCTTCCATGGCATCTTCTCTATTCGACCTTGGCAAGGCTGGGAGGTGTTGAGTCACCAAATAACCCTTTTCTTGCTATTGGCAAAAAAGCCCCCAAATCCAAACCTGCCTCTCCCCAGATTTAATAAATTAGGCAGAGGGAGAACTTATCTACTTTCTTACCAGACTTCTGGTTGGCCTGGTTTGCTAATGGAGTTAATGGCAATTAAATAATACACTGTTGTGATAAATTTTAAAAGGTTAAAATTGTAATATATTAATTTAAAAAGTCAGATAGGTATATACAGGCTCACATACAGGGTCGAGCAAGAAATTATTACTGTTTAAAAAATAAAGCCTTTGAAATAAACCCAAATCTTTTGCAGCAAAAGTGAGAAGAATTTTTGTGTTCAGCAAAGGAAATACTTTGAGCATTTTTCCTTAATGGAAGCAGCACAAAGAACAATTCGTACTGAACTGAAGTTTTGTGGTGTCTCAGTTTTGCTTAAAACACTTTGGAGAGTCCAACTTTACACTGTCTGGTAGAGAATCTATTTTTTCAATCATTTTCCTGACGCACAGTGCAGTCTTATTTTAATGATGCAGAGCAGTCAGAGCAGTCAAAGAGCCACTACCTTCAAGACTAGAAAATGCCTCATTTCTTGTTTATCAAAATACAGAAAATTTCTTACTCACTTAGATAAACTGTGGGCCTCAGAAGCCCTGAAAATAGCTGTTTTTTTTTTAATACCTCGACTAGGGGAATGAATACAGCTATTTACACATTGGATGACAGAACTCTTTCGCAATGAAGGAGAGCTCCTTTGACTCCTAAAATGCAACTAAAAGTATGATATTTGACCCCTGCGTTCCAAGGAGTGATCCAGGAAAGTTGCACTTAATCCGTATGTGCACCTGTAGCTGGAGGGGCACCTCCAGTTACTACTTACGCTCACAAGAACCACTGCCTTGGCTGAGATCAGCATTTAGAAGTCCCTCTCCTGTCTAAGGTGGTTTGGGATTCACACATAAGGAAACCGCAGCCATAAATCGCTTGATTCGTTAGGTGTGCTCAGAGTGCACTCAACACAAGGAGAGTGCATGGAGATCAGCAGTCGCAGCTATCTTCACTGAAAGGTAGCAGGAGGAAGGAAACCACCACATTTGGGAGTTTACATTGTTTGTCCAAGCAGGAGAGTTGACTTCTACAGTCTAACAGAGCCTCAACCCACAGCTCTTGCTTCGCGGGAAGGAGCCTGACTATTCAGCCATAGGATACTGAGTGAGAAACGCACTTTACCTTCTTTTTGAAACAGGGACTCTATGCAACCCGAATCTGAGCTCCAAGAGGCCAGAGAGACAGCAACGAAGGGAGCTAGAGTCAGTGAGACAGCAGCTAGGGAACTCCGATGAGTGGAGATTCAAGTCCTTTTCCTAAGATTATGTCTGGCAGTTTTTTTTCTTCACACAATGACTGGACTATAGGAAGTGAGAACCTCAAGGCTCCCACACGAAAGCCCTCACCGCTATGCTGCAGTCGCACAACCGCTGCACTCCTAGACCCAGGAGTATTTTAGGTCTGAATCTCTCTTCTGCTCCCTGCAGACTCCTGTGGCTATCCCACAGAGCCATGTGCCAGCCTCTGTGGATCCCTTCCTAGCTACCAAGCTTCAGGTGACCCAAATCAAGAACCTAAACATCTAATCCAACATTTTTGGTTCCCCTTTTGAAGCAGGGTTTGGCTTCCAGGTGTTCAGTACCAAAACACTCAAGCCTTTTTTTGTCTTGTGACCGTTCTGCCTCATGAAAGAGTAAATCTTCCAGCAGTGCCACTGCTTTGTAATATAGGCCAAAGCCTGCTCAGAGTGGAACTGGATTGTAATGAAGAGCCATTACAAAGCTTTAAATGAAACCCAATTATACTAATAAAATTATCCCAAAAAAGTTTTCTTCCCACCTCCCACCTCACCTATAAAAAAAGATTTACGTTTCCTTTTACCCCTGTTGTAGGTTCTTACTAAAGGCTTAGTGAAAGGCTGCAGACCACCTATGTGATTTTCCTGCACGGAATAATTTAAAACTAACCACAGAACTAAATCATCATGCAGTGTCTAAGAACATAAACATATAAAATTCATGGATGCATCATTCATTTACCATACAACATAGCCAAGCATTCTTCCCTGTTATTGCCATCATATTAGTGGGAAAATGCCCAATTTTGCTCATTCTTACAACTCAGCAGGTTTTTTAAGCTGAAAGAGTATTTCAATGAGAGACGAGCTGGCAAATTTTCTTTAAAATTTTCGTTAACTTATTTCATGTGACCTTGGCTACAAAGTACCTGTTAAATAATTTCATATGACTATGATGATCAATGCAGAACCAAGATTTGCAGACAGTGAGTTGGTAGAAATTGCTGGATCTAATATTGAAACAAAGCAGCTCATTCTTCTAGGGGAAAAAAAAGGAATACTAATTTGCCATCTCTCTGGTTTTGCAATAAACTTTTCCATTTATGCTGTGCTGTTTGCTTCATCTGCACTGGTGCTGAGTTAAATTCAACAGACAACAACAACAACATCCTGAATATTTCAAACAATGTTTTATTTTGCTTTAAGTCTATTGAAGTAGGTAGTATTTAAGGTGAATGGGTGGGCAGTGGCGTAGCATGCTGAAGAATCAAATCCTTTGAAAGCAAAAACAGCGAGGAAATGGAATTTGCCATTAGAAACAATTTAGCAGCAGGCTGGAAGGAGCATTACAGAGACACATGGAACTAATAAAGTATTTATTGGAATTTGACTGCAGTGAGTCAAATCAGATAGGCTAGCTGGGTATTTCCAGCTGCATTTTCTATACTTTAGTCACTTAGGGTACTGGAAGAGTGACTTTTCTGACATTGCATCTCTTTTGCTAGAGGATCAGCAGGTTGAGTCAGATTAGCAGATCTTAGTAGACAGAAAGCTAGCAAGCAAATTCCCATTATATATTCTCCGTCAATGAATCGATAAAAACTGCCTTCACAAAGGAGTGAAACCATTTCCACTATACAACTTCAATAATAACCATTATGACTATAGGGCTACTTAATTTGATTCTGCATTATTAGTCTCTCATTGTGTCTATGTTTGTAGCTACCCACACATTGCTACTTTCGACATGAGAATAACGATACAGAACTTCTTCCTGGTCTTGGGACTGTTTCAAAGCGCTTGGAGAGTGCTGCCTAAGCACAAGTCTGGCTTGGGATTTGGAAATAAGAAATACTGTAAAGCCACAATATGGTTTTTGGTGATCTATAAGTAAAAAATTTGCAGTTTGGCATCTAGATTATTCGCTTTATTGCTCATTCACGAACGAGTATAGACTAGAATAACTCATTCCATAGTTAGCTCCACCTAACAAAAGCTGTTGTTCCTCAGCTTATGTATAAAGTAAGCTTTCAGGGTTTAAGTGCTATGCCTTGTTTCACTTCCACCCTGTTACATTTTGCAAAGCTAAGCTAGGGACCGTAGGGAGCCCAGCAATAGCTCTCTTTCAGCAGTGAAAATAAGACAAGACTTGGCAGGGACCATCCATCAAAACAGAATTCAGTGGTGACAAACAGAAAGGGATCCTTTATCTGCATTCCTGTATATATTACAGACCTTGGACCTCTCTGGTTTTCAAGATCAGAGAGACTAAAATGTGTGGCAGGATATGAGGCCGTATGTACTACTCAAATCCTCCATGTAGGACTGAAGTAGGATTGAGGTAGTACTGAGTTTTATGCCAGCTTCCTGGGCAGGTGTGCTTTTCACCCTGGTTAAAGGACATAATATTTGCTTAACTCCTGACAATTGTGGAATGCATTGCTAACCTCACCACAGCCTGCCACAAATGTGAATGGCAAACTACTACAGCATGACAAACCTTCCTCTGGGTCTAGCTTAGAGCCTTCCTTCTCCTTCCAGCCACATGCAGTTTGGCAATCATTCAGTCCCTTACTGTCCCTCACCTGCTTTTTGTGAAAACAATATAATTTCCATTACTGGCATCCAAAAACCAAGGTTATAAATATAAAAATCGGACGGCTATTCCCTCTTTCTTTATGGGATTTTCCAAGATTGTCTTGGATATATTTAGTATTCATGTGTAATGAGTCAGAGTGTCCACCTGTGGTCTCCATAAACCGATTTTGTAAATAGCATTGACTGATGTGACTCAAAAAAAAAAAAAAAAAAAGCCCAGTTTCTGTTTTCCTCTTTTAGTCTGAATTCAAACACTGTTTGCAGTTCCAAGAACTCTGTGGGTTTCATGCTCTGGGTCAGTGGGTGGGGAATACTGGAAAAGGCACACTCCATCCTGTCCCCTCGTTCCACTGGGGTGGAGGTCTGCAAAAAGATGACTTTATTTTATAGCACAGTAAACCACCTTTTCATTTATAAACTGTTTAATATGTAACTTGTAGATGAGGTCCTGGCATACATAATTTCCTGTGTTCATTCCTCACTTGGAGGTTGCTATTGAAAAAAACCTGATTTTTGCTTCAGCACAAATGAATGTGCAAAACAGAGCTGTGGTCTGGTTTTTACAGGTGTTGAAAAGCACTCAAGGACCTAAGTCTCACTGACTTTTCAGTAACATTTTGAAGAATGTGGGAGAACAACTTTACTTCAGTGTTACTTCAGGTTACCTATGCTCAGGTTAGCTTCACGTGAATGCAGGTGGCCTCACGGTGAAGTAACACCTGAGCGGCTTTTTCGGGACGGAAGTCGTGCATGTGGAGCTAAACGCTTTGGGGCCACTCTTCACGCAGCTGAACTGTGGGTCCAGGACACTTCTGAGTGAATTGAGGGGGAACTTTTGGGCCTTTCTGGTGCAAGGGAAAGGTTTGGAGAAGGTAGCAAAAGACTAGCAGCAATGAAGAGGAGACAGCTTGTGTCCTGTTAATATCTGATGAGCTATGTTAACTGAAGCTTAGACTAAGCCCTCTGGCAGATGAGTATTTCAAGCTAAAAGCACCATCACACACAGGTTCTGGATACAACGTAGATTTTAGTTCATAGCCACTATAAAATGATAACTGAAGTCAGCTCTGCGGTGAAAGTAAGCCCAAACGCCAAAAAAAAAAAAAAAAAAAAACCACCTAAAATGGGAACTTAGGTACCTTCATAAAATTTGGCATTTATTATGACATTAGCTTTTGCATTAAGATTTGGTTTCATCTGCATTCCTTGCTTGCACAAAATCAGCAAATAGGCAACTGTCACATAGTTATCAATGGACAGTACTAACCCAATTCTGATAAAGGTGTTAAAATAACATATATAAGTGCATGGGTACATGAGTTAGAAGACTGTAAATATCCTATTTTAGCCAAAAATAACTGAGGAAATAAAGTAAGAGGATACGTGTGCTGAGTGCTTAAATGTATGTTCTGTTGACTTTAGTGGAAGTTTTGGCAAAAGGTGAAGGCAGGCTGGCCCCTTACTAAACACAACTGAGTGAAATAATTTCTGATTATGGCAATATCAACTGTGCTTATTTTAGGGTTTCTATGAAGTGTGCTTTGTTTGGGGCTTAGGAAGAGACTCCTACTCGCATCACATGTATCAAAAGGCCCACTAAAACTCACAGAGCTTTTGAACCTGTTCTGAGTTGCAAGCTCAGTAACACCACTTAATTTTCTTTCATCAAAATTTTGTGAAATTTAGTTTGCATGTTTTCATTATGAACGTCAAAGGAAATGTGATACCTTAAAGGATTTTAACATTAATGCTTCAGAAACACTTGAATCTGGAGCTCAAAGCAAATGTCAAGGCTTGCAAAAACCACCTAGATTGGAATGCAAAAAAACAATAAAAGGCAATAGTTTGCACGAATCTTTGCCAGGTGAAACCACTAAGCACCACATAGATCGATTAGGACATGATTCCGCCAGGTGCCAATGTGTCTTGTGAGTCACTGTGTACTCTCAACTCTTTGAAATCAAGAGATTGATTTCAAAAGGCACTCATTACTTACCAAGATCAGGTTCCTAATAAATCAATAAATTAATGTTTTCTGCTATAGGCTTTAAATGGAAGAAGAAACTCAATACATCCACTGTTAGACATCAAAATTAATAAAATTACCAGGAACCAGCATTTCCCTATATCATAATGAATGCAAATCAAGCAGCTGAGCTAGCAGATAACATGAGGCATGTTAATTTGGAATTACAGCAGCATTTGATAGCAAGGCAATAGCTAAAATTCTATCAGCTTTTCCATTATACACCACCATAAAAATCTATGGAAAGCAGATATTTGGCATAGTTTCTGAGCCTCAGAGACATTCTAAAATTTGCATTTGATTAAGTAGTTTTCACTGAAAATAAATCTTTATAGCATTCTAGATAAAAATTCAACTGAAGTTTAGGAGAACGCAGTTTATTTTTCCCTTTTTTAATCTAGTGAACTTTGACCTTTAGCATTAATTGCAACGATTATTATTCCATAATTGTAACATAGTGCCGCCTTACTTTAAAAAGCCTGCAAAGTAGTGGAGTCACTGCTCATTCTTTGTTAGAGTCCATGCTGAGTGCTCCTGATGTAGACACGTGGCTGACTTCGCTGGTAGTGTTAAATAATGCATAAGAATTAAAATATAATAATTGGCCCAAGCCAAGTATGTCTTCCAAATGGGAATGGCACCTTCTATCTATCGTACTTTTTGCTTTTTAGTGCCTGCGATGCTATGTAAAGATTATTTTTATTTATTGGCATAGCACAAATCTCCAATGCTCCTCAGACTAGTAGCGTTCTTATTTTGATACAAACCCCGGGAGTTTGGGCATTTTCCCAATACAAAAGCCAGTTCAGTTTTTGTTTCAAAAATGTTACAGGCTAAAAAAGTATGACAGATAAGCAGCAACTCATCAGTCACTGAAATGTAGCCAAGTCTCTTTGGGCATCAAGAAAAGCCAGTCACCCCTAGAAACACAGCAGGGGTTATAACAGTGCCAGCAACATGACACAGACCAAGGGGAAGGAAGTACAGAAGAAAATACCATACTCAATTAAAGCAATGTAATATAGCCAGGAACCAGGATAGATGCTGCTATTCTTGTGACAAGCATTGTCCAGTATTTTGTGTCATGGAAACATTAGAACGAGGAGCCTCAGGACTGGGATATACCTGCAAGAGAGCGCCCTGGCAGGAAAGTAGGGTATTGCTTCATGACTGACTCAGTGCAAAGAACGTCATCTTCTGAATCACAGGTACCACTTCCTGTGGCACTTTGTTTTTCCCTCCAGGATTCCCATGACTGTCTAATACTAGTTGGGTTGCAAGATCTTTGGAAAGCCGAATATATCTAACAGTTTGGATCAAGCTCATGCCTGGTGCAATACAGTCAGCGTTGCTGGTTTTGTCTCAGGGATGAAGATGAACCACTTCATTTCCTCTAGCCCATATAAAGGTAGGAATGGTAGATCTAATTTTAAAATATGCCCTTGTTTTTGTTAAAGTGTTGCCTAGTCTTCCGGTTCCATAGTCATTTAAGGAGTAGTCAGTATTTCCATTACAAACTCATCTTTCAGGGTTTTATCATTGTAATAAAAAAATATTCTTAGGACAGAAATCCTCTTAATAGGAAATTTTCTGCTGAAGGAAGGCAAGTTTAATGATCAAAAATTGTTATGCCAGAACAGGACAAAAGGAAAAGGACAAGGACTGGATTCTGGAAAGAATGTCAAATGCTGTGTTTTAAGCATGCGAGTACTTTCATTGAGTTCTAGAGGTTTGCTTACACTTAAATAAACAAGCACTGGGACTGCAGTAATTAACAGCAGCTAAAAACAATTCCAAAACAAATAGAATTATAATTATTTACACAGACATCATACATATGCCCAGCATTTAGGCATATCTGCTCGTAGGAGAAACAATGAAGACCTTAATCCTAAAACAGTGGTGCCACATCAGTTGTGTCATGAATTTCAGGTGTGCTTTGTATCTTCAGCTCCTGTTCAGTTTAATTATAAGACCTGTACGGAAAGTCAAGCTGCTAAGAAAGAGTACTGTCTCCTACCCTCCGAAGGAGACAGATAGACTTGATAATGCAATGGAGCTTATGCTTTTTCTTTCTACCTGCTCATAATATCTATCTCACATAGATATGATATGATAAAATAATACTATATTACAGATACTGGAAAAAGATTAATCTGTGACAGAGAGAAACTGAATGACTTTTCTGTAAGGAGCCAGTTCTTCTGCTGAGGCTAGAACTCAGCCCAGCACTTCAGTAACAAAACTTGCTCCTTCTCTCATTAACATGCTCACCGGACTAACGCTTATTTTGTCAAAAGTATTTCCCCACACAAACCTAACAGAACTGCAGGTAGAGTGATGCAGGTAGAGGCGCACAGAATAAAGCCTGCAGCTATTGTCTCTGGATAAATACGCCAGTTACTAACACAAATTCTATTGTGTGCATAATACATTAAAGGAAGGTTAGAAACTCTTATTAGGATGATAGTTGTAATCCTACTTATGTATCTAAGGGTTTAATCTAATAGTGATTGTCTATTGTAGCTACAAAAATAATGTAAGATATCCTACAAAAATTTAGGCAGAAAAGTGTCAGATAGATACCTTTATAATATGTTCAACATTGTGTACCATCCTGGTAAAAGACACTGTACGGATTTTGATATTGACATGCTTAGACACTGGTGCTTTTTTATTTCTTTCTTCAGGACAAAATTAAGAGAGGAAGTAGAAAACAGATAGCAATTGTGTTTATTGTAGAAAAACAAAATCTCACCTGTTTTTTAACATAGTAACTATAAACCTTACAAGAAGTAGAGATAAAGATAAATTAATGGAAAAGCAAAAGGAAGCCAGTGAAGAAAGAAAGATCTGTAGACATCTTGAACCTATTTGTCAGTGTTTATGCCTCCTAATTAAATTCCCTATTGCAGTTACCACAAACCCACATCAAATATTCAAAAAAACTGCCATACCCAACAGATTTAGCGAGCTGCAGGCCAGCAGTGTATGCCAGTAGAAATCAAGGAAAGCGTTTTTTGACAAGCAAGTGTACCAACATTTTATCATTGCCTCTCCTATTGCATTGAGCTGTAAGTACTGACAAACAATAGCACTCACACTTAAAACAAAAAGTCTTGCAGAAGCATCTATTAAACCACATTATCGCAATCTTTTTTGTGTGTGTGGTCCATTGTCTCTACGAAAATATCCAGGATAAGAACACCCCTAGCACATTGTCATACTACAGCACACTTTAATTACCCATGCAGGTGGTTTTAATATTCGTGAGTGGAACAAGGAGAAACGACTCCAGAAAGCCTGCTCCTCTCAGCCCTTCTTAAAAGACACCATCTATCAGCCCTGGTATTTTGATCTCATTTCATAAATTATTCTTAGAGATGCCCATTTTCAGTGCACTTCCCAAGGAGGTTTCTCTTCAGAGCAAACTTCGCTTTAAATGCTGACTTAGTAAAGGTCATGCGGAGGCCTATGCATGTGGCAGCAGTGCTACCTTTCTTGCAGTGCTCTGTCTCTTCATGTATGGAAAACGTCTACTTTCATTTTGTCCAACACATTCTTGCTGGAGGGGCTAAATAGCCACTTTTTACGGGTCACTTTGAAGCATATGGCAAAAGTCTGGGCGAAAGGGGGCTCTGCCCCCTTTACACAGCAGAAGTACAGCAGTGCAAGCGCTTCGTGTGTTCTGCACGTCATCACAGGACAGGGTGTATCCCCAGAACAACACAGGGGTGCTCTCATTTTGCTGAATCAAATCCAGAACAACAAATCAACTAACTGGGGATACTCCCGTGAACAAAAACTCCATTTCTTCATATGCAGGTATTAGGCTGAGTTTCTTTTATAGTCAAATATATCAAAATGGTGCTTAGCCACATTTAATCTGAAAACGTTGTCAAGTGCCATGCTGCTTCAGACAAAGAAATATTTTAGAGCAATATCTTCTCAAAGCTCCAGTGACTTTTAAACAGTTTAGAGTTCCAAACAACAGGAACTTACACGTCTTTGGGCATTTGCGTCAAAAAGCTTTTACTGAGAAAGGGTCAGTACGCTCAGATGCAGCAAAACACTGCCGATGCAGAAAAATTTGTCATATTTAGTCAATGTGTTACAATGATCAAGAATCATTTGGGAATGGCTATGTCTCAACAATTCAGCTGCGTCTCTTCACCTCTACTGGTGCTGCAATACACAGAGTCAGAAGAAGGTTTCTTTCAGAAAAGGAAAATAAATTGGGGCTAAAACCATGTAACGTAGTGTTATCATCAGACTTAGTATGAGTAGGCACTCACATAAGGACAAATCAATAGTAAAGGCACAATCTGCCATAAAGGCCTGTTTGTTAAACAGGCAAAAAAAAAAACAAATAGTTGAGCCTGCTTCTGTTATGCAGCAGGTCAGTGACAAAACCAAAACCAAGGTATAGATTTGCTATGTCTCAGCTCAGCACCCAAGTGTGCAAGACCCAAAATAAAAGACGTCTACAATATTTGGTCTATGTTTTGGCTGAAGGTGTTTTAAACTTCATAGAGTGCTTTAGGGGCTGGGGAGAGGGTCTTTTCCTGATAATTTTAAAGTATCTGTTAGTTTTCTTGGAATTCTGCTCTATTGTTAAGTATAAAGGCTGCATTTCCTCTTACAACCCACACATTATCTGCTTTTCTTATTCCCATGCCTTGGAGTTTACACTAGCATTTGATTTAGTTGCTTAAAAAGTGACAAGTGCATATGGATGAATGAACTGATCCACTAACTGCAATATTGCAGTACTGGGAGCCACAACCTGCTCACGTTGCTGATCCGTTTGGATTGTTGGATCACATGAGCTTTTTTCTACACTGTTTATTACTTACCAAAGAAAGAGCATTAAGAGATTGTAACAGTTGCAAAATCAAACTTTCAGAAGTTAGGAAATAACACATTTGCAATCCTGCAGATAGCATCAATTTTGACACTTTTTATGTTCAGGCTCGGGGTGAAATGGAGAAGGGCTGGTATGCAAAGTTGCAGAATTTAGGATACTTGGGAAACCCCAGGTTTAGTACTTCCTAATTTTGAAGCGCTCATTTTGCAACCAGACCATGCCTCAAATGACACAGGGCCCTTGGGAAGAAAGAGTCCTTTATGAAGGCAATTGAGGACCATAGCGGAAAACACAAACACAAGGCTGAATTTGGGTTGGCGACATGGACAAATGCATTTCCCAGCTTCAGTGGACTTGACTTTCCACCTAAAAAAAGAAACACAACTTTCAAGTTTGCATTCCTAATTTGTTTTTTGACAGAAAGCCTGTTCTGTTCACATGCAATCACCTCATCTATATCAATAGGATTTCCATGCTGACTGCTTGTGATCACTGCACAGAAGCCAATTGTTTAAGAAACTGGATTAGCAAATATCAGCCACTGGCCCCATAAACCCTTTACTGCCAGTGGGAGAACTGGTGGAAGAGGGCTCCTAAAGTGGGTCACAAGAGGCACCCTGAGGCAATCCTTCTTTCCCAGGGCTGCTCCTGCAGCCCTTTAACCTATCGGTTGGTTTGACATCATTTCCCGCTGTCATGGTGAGAATGGAGCTACAGGCATGACGGTGTTCAGTTGTGGTGCTGGAAAGTTGCCAGAACTTCCCTGAGCTCTGTTAGTGAGAAATGGGAAACATCTCTGGAAAAACTCAATTTTCTGGGACAAAAGAATGCATTTTTCTGCCATAAGAGCTCCTTCCTCTTTCTCCTGCCACCTACATATGTGCACACCCCACACATAACCACATTTCAAAGCCCTTTGGAAGCAACAAAGGTGTTATGACTTCTCAGGATGAAGTAACAAGAACCTTTTATGCCAAAAAGTATCAGAGCCTATTGCAGTGCAGTATCACATTCAAGAAAAGGCTCTTCACTCAATAAAAACCCCACCTTTGATGTTTTGCCCAATATTCATCCAGATTATCCCCCAAAAGTGCTATTACTGACTTCAGCATGACAGGAACCCTAGGCAGATTTATTATCTGATCTCCCTGAATGAATCAGAATTTTAAATATGCAAAGTGAATGCTGAATCTCTGCCACAACTATTACAGGGAGAAAAAAACAATAATGTCATTGTAGTAGCACATTCTCTCTCAAGAAGCTTTGATGTCCGGAAACAAAATACCCAAGTACAAGTATTTTTCTAACTTGGTTCATCTTTGGGGCTTGCCAGAAGAAGGTCTTTTTTGCCTCACAGACCGCCGCAAAGTTGAGACATAGAGAACAAGTGAACTTCCACATGACTCTTCTGTGAAAGTTCCGGATTTTCCAAATGAGACAGTTTACAGTTAAATATTTATTCATTTTTCCAGTCAGTGAGTATCACAAAAATAAAGGAGAGAAAACAGGTTGTGCTGATAGTTCCCAATTGACTATTAAGAATATGCGGCTCCAGCCTCTGATGTAGATGAGAGTAGATTTTCTCAGGAAGCTAACGGAAGACACAGTCCTGGTTTATGGAATTACTTCAAAGGCAATCATTTGTACAAATTTATATTTTTAAGGCCACATCAGTACTTTTTTTTTTGCTAATTCTTTGAATTATTGGTAACATTCCTCACATTCTCTGGCAGACACTACCTGTAAGAGGAATTAAGGAATTTTCATCAGAACTGAAAAGCCCTTCAGTGAGCAAATACATCTATGATTGGTTTTTAAGATTTTCTTTAAGAGTAAGAAACAGTGCCAAATTTCTGATCTTCTGATATTTAAACATATTCTATAGCTAAGAACTGGCACTTAGATTATTTTTCTTTTTTATTAGGTTTTGTGCCAGAAGATAATAATCAAATTAATAAAATTCTGTGTAATTGATTAAATACTTAGAACGACGGCCTATTTTTACTGCTCTCCAGAATAATCCAATATGTAGTCTTGCTCCAGCAGTGGCAGAATAATTTGTACCTTGGTTCCTTGTTGGGATGTTGATAATAGATAAACTGTTCGTCAACATTAAATGTAACAACCTTTCTTTGTGATTTCTCCCTTTTCCAGACCTCAGTAATTTCTCAACCAAACTTAGTACAGACTGAGGAGCCATGCCAAAATGAAGGCATTCAGGGACACAAAATCATATTGCCGGCAAAAAGCACAGAATTGTCTTCAATAGAAACCTTTCTGTGCAAGTCTCACAATCTTTATTATATTGTCACTTGAATTCAGCCTGTGTTTCCTCTGCCTTCCAAAGTAGGTGAAAAACAGTCACTTGAGATGGAAGGATTTTTGGTGAGTTCATTATCACGTTCTTCTATATGTCGCTGTTTCCCACTGTCTAGGTAGTGACTTTATGTCATTTTTTTGAAGTGACCATGGTGAAGTGGTGAATTAGGCTTTACATATTTACACACTTGACTTTCCATGCTATATAATTTACACAGGATTTGGTCGAAAACTCAGAGAAGTTAATGTGGGACTTTCCTATTTCTCCATCATAGATCATTAATTTTTCATTGTCTTTCTGAATGTTCACCTGCAAAGCTGCTTCCCTGGAGTCACCCTTTCGCCTTCAGCGATCCAACAGAGAAGCTCATTCTAATTCTATATCTGTCCCACGTTTTTCTCTCTGCCTGGTGTTCTCCTTTCCATAGAGAGGGAGCTTTGGATATTCTCTTGCTCCCATTTATTTCCCAATTGCAGCATACTTCCTTCCCTAAACTCTTGTCACATGTTTCTCAGGTATAACAAAGTGGTCTAAGGGAGCTACTGGGCTTTCTTATTTTCATTTATAGCGGAATTTATGTTTCCTCCCCTTACAGGGGCAAAGTCAAATGCTTTACAGAAAACTTTCAGAAGCAACCCTCCATCTTCCAGAGTTATGAGAGAGCTTGGACAAAGGAAAACGGCAGACAAAACTCCTTCTGGACCTGAACTCTTCTTGCATAAACTTGGCTACATCTCTTCTGAATGCAAATTAACTTGAGAAGCACTGTTGTGGCATTATGCCAACGCTGCTTAGCTTTGCTGGATACAAACTGACTCACAGGGAATTGTCTTACCTCTCCGTACCCAAAGCACTGGCTGATCTGCAAACCAAATCATCTTCCCATGACTCTTGGCTTTATTAAGCAAACTGTCATTCTTAATCTAAAAGGATATTCAGGCTAAAATGTGGAGGTTTCATTGCAAATATATGAGCTCAGTTTTTTTCGCAACCAAGAAGTAAAGGTGCGTTAAACAAGAACAAACAAGGTCACTAAGGACAGCCAGACAACATCTCAGACACCTCCTGACATGAAAGACACAGTGGTAATACTAAGGCCACCAACGTAAATAGCTGTGGAGTTTGTCAAGGACAATATATGCTGCAACAGATTAAGAACACCGGACCTCAGGACTGTTATCTAACGGAAAGAAATAAACAGAGAAGCATCACAGAGAGGCTAGCCATTCCCTGTCACAGCATAATTTGATTTACTTAGAGCATAAAGATATTGGGGCTTTCTGAGAAAACATTGCTGTCAAAAATATGAAATTGCTTCAAATTTAAAAGTAAAAACGTTTTACCGATTTGATGCCTGCCTAACTATTTATGCTATAAGAACGCGCTGTAACCAACAATCTACGCACCATATCTGCACTGGTCATCCATCAACTCTTCATGCTATTAAGTTCTGATGTATACTAAACGAACAATGGACTAGCTGTTTTGTAATCAATCAGGGAAAAAAATGTATGTGTCTGAAACATCCAAAATCAATGACCGAGTCTCAGAAAGACTCAGAAATTTGCATTTGTTCAGGCCTATATGATAATAATCACAGTAACTTTCTACTCTGAATGATCATATATTGCTGTGTGCTGAAAAAAAGGTTCACAGGTGAGACGTGCAATACTTTAGGATGAAAGGTGCTCTCTAACTGTGACACGCTGTGTCATAAGCAGGCTTTTAAGACACAGGATGTAGAACTATTTTGCATTTGGTCCTAATATTGATTAAAAGTAATAAATAGGTATTTCAAATACTCATCTGAATACTCTTAAACAATACTTAATAGTTAGGCACACACTTAAAATATACTCAAATAAGTATGTATTACAAAAGATCTAACAGGCTACAGAGTGAGGGTAACGAGCCACTGCAACAGGTTACCTGGTGCATTTTCACTCACTTGAAGTAGTTAAATAGAAATTATGCACCTTTATACATGAAACTTCCCATCACCACCAGCAGCTGTGAGCAGGAATCACTCAGTGAAATTCCTAGGTTTATCTTAGGTAGGAGGCCATCCTGGTTCATCATAATGACCCCTTCTTGTTTTAAAAGCTCTGAACATTTTCTGTAATCCCTGTAATTAATCTAGCTCCATAGGTTTCTATTTACAAGTCAGTTATTTTGGCTGTCTGTATCAGGAGAAATAACTAGTTGTAGCCAGTTAGAGTTTATTGAAAATAGGGAATTACTATTTGGAGCAAAGTCTGTTTCTAAAAAGCCGGCTGTGCAAGCCTATGCTCTTTGGAAACACCGAAGCTGATCTCTGTGACACATCCTATTTGCCAAAAGTTTACGGTAGATTGACTCATGCAGTTTTATGTTGTGCTCTGTTTAAAATACTATTTTTTTTTGGTTGAGTGGTAGCTGTTTCAGTGGTTACCTTTCGGTTTGATGGTTTGTTTTTATAGGGCAGAGAAATTTACCCAAATTACGAGCAGTTGCCAGTATTGCCTGAAGAAAAATGTCATCCTGACATTGATTTCTTTGGGCAATGAATCATGCAGGCATATAACTTTTAGCAGTGCTGTCTGTCTAGATTTGTGATCTTTTTCCTTTCTTTTAGTACAAAGTTTGTCACTTGAAACAATGCGTGATGTCTCGTCTTAAGCATATTTATAGTTTACCCTATGTTTACTAACAGTTCTGTTCTGTGTGTCACTTGTGTCTGGCGTATGCATCATCAGTAGTTCCATTTTGGTATAGAAACCCATAATTTCATTTTATATTTTATCCATATGCATCATTTTTGTGGCTATGTTTTATTCATGATGGGGCATTACAAGGAAGCCTTCTTAATGATCGAAACCATAATGTGTCCCAAATATAGCACAGTATGGGTAACTGTAGACAGGAGTTTAGGGGTATTTTTGGTTTTGATAATTAATGACTGCCTGCATGAAAGTTTTAACGCATTGCATCACATAAAAAACCAAAAACAAAAAAAAGGCACATTCCTTTAGAGAGTTCCCTTGAGCTCAGCTAATCCAAAGAAAATCAAAACGGCCAAAGCTTTTAAGTCAGCACAAACAGAAACTCTAAGTAATGAACACAGTTTAATGGATTTCTTCAGGCCAGATTCTGCTCTCTTGAAGTCCTCCACTTAGGAGGAAGGGGTTGCAGAATCCCAGGGGTAGTAAAATCAAAGTAACAGATGTTTCTAGTCTGATTCTAATCCCTTGTAATTAGAAAAACAGACTAATCATAACTTCTCATTTTTCCACCCCAGTTTTCTTTTTAAGAATATTTGATTCTTTTGTTTTCTTGCTCTATTATTGCACGTCTCGGTTAGTTACTATTTACTAAGTGCTGGTTGATGGAGACATCATGCCCTTGCTATGATGTTTAGAAGCTCTAGTCAATAAATCTCAGCTGTTGCCCTTTGTGACCCTGAAAATGAGCAGCTCAGAAATCAGTTTGTCCCTCCATTGCCCTCCACAATATGGGGAGACACTCACTGAACTTTCGCCTGTACGTGGGGTATGGCATGATAGTGCATATGGTAATTACGTCTGAGGGAGTCAGTACAGAGTGGCACTGAGGAAACACTGGCATCCACCCAGACGGAAAGACTCACAGTTACTGTCTCACTCCCCTGCCACAGATCCTCCTTAAAGGAAAACACGTGCTGTTTGTGAATCTCCTCCTAGTGCTAACAGACAGCAATTAATTTCCAAATCAGTTAAGTCTAGAATTCAAAAAAAAAAAAATGTTATCATAGAAAAGAGGCCAATTCCAGCTGAGGAAATGGCACAGGCAGCACCAAGCAGGACACCAATCTAAATCCATTTCCAGGGCTTGTCTGTACCCTACTGAAACTGGCTTCCCGCCCCTGTGAGCAGGCGCTGTGCCACCCAATGGCATGACTATGAGAGTGGGCAGTCAAGCGATCATGCCCAGGCATCAACAGTGGGCGAGAAGAGCATGAGTCCAAGCCCAGCAATGTGGATGTAACAACACGGCCAGTGCCTCTGCACAGATTCCACCATTAATGGACCGTGTCAACAGCACGGAGCTAGAATCACTTCAGGGATCAGCCAAGCAGCTTTTGCCATTGCGTGAAGTCATTTTTGTCACCAGGAATCAGGAACGCATATAGCACAAGGACAGAGCAGGAGGACGAGGTGAAGAGCAGTTCTCGATGATGTTTCTAATGACGGCTTGCTCACTCAGGCTCTCTCTCCCCTTTGCATAGTCCTTATTCTTTTGATGAGGTCATTGGTCTTTGGGAGGAAACATATCTGATACGTGATGCAGCAGTATAGATGCTTTGCATGGCAAACCTCTTCTGCACTCTAAAGCAGGGGATCAGTTAATATTAGCGGTAATCTGTTACCATTAAACCAGCTCCTCACAAGGGCACATTTACTCTGACCTGTTTTAGGCTGGTTATGGCCCAAGGGGAAAGACCTGTCTATCACAGCGTAGGCCAATACCCTTCTAGGATGAACATGGAGCACATGGAGCGCTCTGCTCTGATCAAAGTGCAGAGCACGCAGCGTGGAGTGTGGCAGTTTCCTGGCCCTTAGACTGGAAGTGACTGTGAATCCCATAATCAAAGGGCATTGAAAGTGGCTTCTCCAGGATACTTGGAGAAATGGCAACATTACATAACGTTCTACCGATAGCATCAGACACAGTCAGACGCTATCCTCGGAACTGATTTAACGTTACTTCTAAACGCATAAATTCCTTTGAACACTGTCATAAAAGTCCACATATTAAACAAAGCCATGCGCCAAATTCTGGTGATGAGAAATGCTGTTCTGATTTATGAGCTTTTCCTGAGCCTTTCTTCTATTCCTGCATTTACATTTCTATAGCCAAAGAGCAGATAGATTAAAAAACAAAGCACCCAAGCATGTGTCACTATTTATATGGGGAAGAGACAAACAAAAACTTGAAGTTTGGGGGAATCCTACCTCAGGGAAAAAAGCTCAAAACGCCAAGGTTCACAACAGTTCCCTTCAATGACAAAACAATTCATAGGTCTGTTAATAAGCTGTGGAGCTGAAATTTATCCTTGCCAGGGATGGCTGAGCAGTATCTCACAAGTAATGTAATTATACCAAATGACAGAAATCACTGCAGTCCTTTTATCTAGTCCATGCTAGTGCTGTACTCTATGTAACTGCTGTTAAATTAAAAATCCAGTCATAATGAAACCACACTTGCATACCTTTAACAAGTACCTGTAATTCAGAGACATGCACATGAAGCAGGGACTGGAATCCAGTCTTTCAGTTCCCAAATCACAAGGTAAAAGCTCTAGAGATACTAGCAATAATCAGAATTAAGCAGAAAAATGTATTTCTTCTTTTTTTAATCTTTCTCCATTACATAAAGCTTGGAGTTGTAAAAAATTTTCAGATTCATTAGCAGGTTGAAAAAACCAGACCTTTCAGAGCATGGACTGGGAGAAGGTTTTTTTGTTGTTTTGCTTTGGTTTTGTTAGGTTGACATCTAGAAAGAAAGCCACCATCATCACCCTCCCTCCCCTTCACTAACAAACAGTCTGGCAGTCAAGACAATAACTAGGAAGGTGGGAGAATGAGATTCAAAACTTTCTTCTTGCCAGAAATACACCCACGCAGACGTGAAACCGACATTACGATACATGTTACACAACACTCCGTGTCCCCAAGCCCCAAGGAAGCAATATAGGAGGTAAGACAGAGTTTACTGAGCAGGGCAGCTCCATGTCTGCCATGAAACATGCTTGGTAGCAGGGTGCAGGCAGAGTCCAGGGCCAGGGGCTCTCAGGAGCAGCAAGTCGGCCACTTCAGAGTGGTAAGCAGCCACAGCAGTCCTGAGAACTGCCAGCACTAATGCAGCACAGCAAAAAAAGAGTTTGGAACACCTGTTTTAGGCTGTCCATGCCTACTTACGGGCTAGGAGGGAGGTCTTCAAGCTTTCTCTAGTTTTCTGTGGATCCTTTCCCTTTTGCCTGTTTCCCTCCGTCAAGCTTCCTTGCCACCATTTTACCAGGATGAGCTCATGAATCCACCAAGGCAGGTAGCTGCCTCCCAGGTTTTTTTGGCAAAGTGCTGAAGAAAGTGCTAAGAGCTGTTTGGCTCAAGCTCTGTTTGGAAAGCGTGTGGCAGAGCTTCAATTGGCGTGTGGCAGAGCTTGAACTGAAGGGAAAAAAAATACATATCTATAATCTACAAATATTCATGTGCTCAATCAGAAGGTCAAATGGGTAACACAAGACACAGCAGCTGAATGCTGGGAGCTGGAGGCTGAGATCCCATAGGGCTGATGGTGCTTAGAAGCTTTGTCATTGTTCTTTAAGACAAACAGGTTTCATATAAAATCCATGGGTCAGCACATGGTCTACGTATCACTTACTCAATTGTATGTTTTATCCTGGGCACAAGCTCAGGATCTACGCGCTCCTGTGAATCTGTCTCCCACCGATCACACAGTTTTCTCTGGGGCACCCACCCCGCACAGCTCACTACTTCATGCAAGGGCTGAGAATGTGCTGACAGGCAAGGCTCAGTTCTGTGCCAATACAAGGCTTAGTGCGAGGCTTTGGCAGTCTGTGCTTCAAGATCCACCGCTCTTCTGTTCTCTTAAAATATTAAAGGGAGCACGATCAACCTTTTCCTTTTTGTAGCGGTGGGGAGGATGCTTGTTCTCTTGGGGCAACTTGTGCACAATTCTGCCACTAACCCCCACTATAAACTTAGAAAACAAACTCAAAATATTGCACATCAATCCTATTTCAGTTCACAGCAGTGTGTTTAAGTCTGTTTCTAAATATAAACATTTTTCATTAGCCATGCAATGCCTTTTTTAATTGCTTGCATTACTTTTTTTAGAGAGGCGCCTCAAACCAAAACGGGAAGAGCATAGCTGGGCAAGGGAGAAATGTGATTCCAGGCAGAACATCACATCTGGTCCCGATCTCGGCAGCCGAGAATTCCAGGGCTCCAAAGAGTATGTTCAAATTCCAGAGCCAGAACTAAGCTCTGTGACTCAAGACATGATGGCATCTTTAAGAAGAGAATAAAAGAGAAATCTAAAAGAGAGAAACGCCTGAGATAAGAATGTAAAAATCCAAGGCAGGGGCTGGGTACACGCCCTAAATCTCTTAGATATAAACAAACAGTTAAATTTTTGTCAGGGAGCAGTATGTTCAGTTTTCTGAAGAAGATACATTTCCCAGAAGGAATTATATAAATATTTATGAAAATGAAGCAGGAAATATTTTCCCAGGGTAGGACACTGCTCAGCACTACATCAGGTCAGCAGAAGCTGGGGTTTATTTTGTCAGTCTTCCCCTGGAACTAAATCATTGCCCTCTTGTTTGCAAAAATCTGTTCTGACACAGGAAGAGCCTGCACTTAGATAAACACAATTACAAACCACACTGAGTATTTCACTTTCTATCGTATCTCTAAATGAATATGTAAATGCCTTACTCTTTTAGTGTTTGCATGGAAAACAATAGCAATAGGTATCTGTTTCAGCCTCTTCAGGAAGTCAGGAGTCTTCAGGAAGCCATATGAGTACAGTCAAAGCCATTTTCAATACAAGTAAAAGCCTGCAGATCAACCGTCAGAGAAGGCTTATCATGTGCAGTGTAATTCCCAGTAGATACAGGTTAGGGCCCAGTACTACATTCTTTATATATGCTGCTGGAAAAGTATTAGGTGGAGTCCATGTGTCACATGGACCTTTTGTTTTCATAATGGAGGAGTTAAGAACACATTAACCACGAGCTAATAAATCTTGTAAAGTACAAGAGTTAGAACCTTAAGCTGTAATGCAGTGTTACATGAGCGAGCAGAGGTGACACAATCAAAGAATCACAGAATGGCCAAGGTTGGAAGGGACCTCTGGAGATCACCTAGTCCAACCCCCCCTGCTCAAGCAGGGTCACCTACAGCACATTGCCCAGGACCCTGTCCAGATGGCTTTGGAATATCTCCAGGGAAGGAGACTCCATAACCTCTCCGGGCAACCTGTTCCAGTGCTCACCCTTCCAGTAAAGAAGTTTCTCCTCATGTTCAGACAGGACTTCCTGTGTTTCAGTTTGTGCCCGTTGCCTCTTGTCCTGTTGCTGGGCACCACTGAGAAGAGTCTGGCCCCATCCTTTTGACACCCTCCCTTCAGATACTTGTACACATTGGTCAGATCCCCCCTCAGCCTTCTCTTCTCCAGGCTAAACAGGCCCAGCTCTCTCAGCCTTTCCTCATAGGAGAGATGCTCCAGTCCCTTAATCATCTTTGTGGCCCTTCACTGGGCTTACTCCAGTAGCTTTATGTCTCTCTTGTAATGGGGAGCCCAAATCTCGACATAGTACTCCAGATGTCGCCTTACCACACACAGCCGAAGTATGTTTAGAAAACAGGGAACACTAGTACAGACAGACAGCAGGGACAGACTCATGCTGCCCCTTGAGGTAGCCTATTCAACACAGTCAAATGGACTAGCAGGAGCCAGGGAGATACTAGGTGACAGGAGGCTATATATTTCTACACCGCAGGGACTGATGAATCCCCTGGAATATCCAAAAAGAGCTATCCAAAAACATCATAAGACTCCTACAAGCTCTGCTTACTGAACAGAGAATCAATGAGGTTTTGGAGAATTTTGTCCTCAATTGTGACTCATTTCTTTTTGTGCAGGTATTTACACAAATTTGCATATTACAGTCTGGTCATTGCTTGTACCTTAATGAAAAGAATAACATTGGTAGAGCCTTTGTTTACAGGCTTAAGCAGACATTGCATAGCGTCAAAACCAAAAATGACGTTTTACAAAACAACCTTAGGATTACTTTCCTCCCTGCACTTGGCAAACCACATTGCAATGCTTTTTCTCTTCCCTTTTCTCTAAGCTTTGCTACTGTGATTGAGGTATCTAGTGTGACAGACTGAAACACTTCAGTCATGATCTCCAGCACCAAGAGAAAAGAAACCATATAGGAACCAAAAGCAGAGAAAATTTGTTCTTTTTTCTTTGACTTCAGATGTCTCTAGGCAGTGAGTATACCGCGGCGCAAAAGAGAAAAGTTCTCCTTAATACTAAATTTGGGACAGAAAGGATGCCAGTGGACTCTCAGCGCTTCTGGCTGAATCAACCCATGGTAACAGGCAGGATGTATTAACCTGGAGTCCAACCACATGATCTGGGACTCTATGAATTATTAAAATTGGCTGTAGATCTGGCCACCTTTTGACAAACACTACTTCAGGATGTGGTCTCTACTCTTTATAGTCTATTGACATTTAACTATTAACATCCGAAGGATAATCAGGTGAAGGTAATACAAATTACTGAGGAAGTACTTGGATTCTAAGGAGGCAATGTACTATACGAAGGTGACCTGAGTAATGCCCAACTCGAAGCAGCAGAATCTTTCAGGATTTTCTTTTGTGTCTTCTTGTGGCTTTCTTGTAAAACATTCGTGCTTTAGGAAATGCTTATGTCTTTTATGTCTGGACAACACTGCCTAGTTTGTTTTTCTTTCTTGCCTACAGACATTTCCCTAAGCCTGATTAGATGAGAATTAAGATGCACAATAGGCAATGTGCCTCATTAAATCCCCATCAGCAATAGAGCTGCCTGAAGATGTTTCAGTGAAAATGGTTCAATAAATACTTATTGTCAAAATCCATGCTTTTTGTGCTAGTATATCGGTTTTGATGGATTTCCTGTTAAGACAGGTTTCCTAGTTCCAGGACAGGATTTTTGGTCCCACATATAGGAAGAGATAATCGATTAGCAAACAGCCCTGTAATAAGGTGATACAATCTTAAGGTTCCACTGCAAACACTGATCTGAATTAATCAGAATTTGAATCTGGATCTCCTAGATTTTAGGCAAGTGCCTTAATTACCAAGATCTTGGATATATTAAGCCTCATTTCTCACTCTGTGTTTAGGGTTTCTGTGCCTTTCATAGAGTAAAAAATATGTAGGGTCTTGATTTCTTTTCTAATATAGAATGAGAGAATTTGAAAACTACCGTAGCAACAGCAGTATCAGAAAAATGTTCCCCTCTTAGTCATAGTCAGTAACTGAACTGGTTAAACAAATGGCTTCCTGTCTCACTTACACTTACTCCTCTTTATCACTGATGAATAACAAAGAATGCACTGAAAGTCTCTCAGTATTGTGGAACAGATAGCATCATTCACATCACTTTGGCAACATTTCCCAAAATGCCTCCTCCAAAGCTAAGTACACTCGCTTCCCACTCCTACGCTATCTATTCTTGCTCTTACATTGACCTTATGCTCACAAAATGGAAAGTGGAGAGAAGGAAAAGATAAATAAAACAGATTTACAGCTTACAAGTCCGAGGCACAGTGCCCAAGTCAAATCACAGAGGAACAAGTTTATTCCTGGTACAACTCTGTCCATCTATAATCCCAGCCTTCACTTTTCTCCCCCTCTAGCCACGCTGTACCTGTTATCAAGGCCACATCTGAGGGTGTTAGATGACATTCGTTAGGATGGAGACTACTATTTGTTTCTGAAAAACACCATATAGAGTTTAACAAAAGAGAGAAAAAAGCGTGAAGTGTTTTGAAAAGTGGGACAGCCTGTGACCAGGCTAGAAAGAGAGAGGGAGAGGAGTCTCTCGGCCCGTCTTGGGAGTTTGGCCAACGTTTCATCCCACATGAAAGCTTGAGATCAAAGCCCTTCTTCAGCCTATAAAGAAAAGGTATCCACTTTTACATCCGTGCTGCTACTTTTTCTGTCTGTCAACAGGCTGAAACGCTGTAGGGGCTAAAGAATTAAAGCTCTCTTAAATAATGAAGAAAGTATTTGAAAAGCTATTATTATAGGAAATATGATTTTTGCCTACAATGGAAAGCAAACATGCCCTCATACACCAGGCATTTAAATAGAGTTGAAAGTAGCCCTGTCCTTCCTTGTGTAACAAAGCAAAAGTTAATAAAGTTCCAGGAAAGATTATGAATGCTCGTTTCCTTTTCTTTGCTACCAGGCTACCTAGAATAGTCTGCTGTTCCTGGTTACTGTGTTCTCCCTTATCAAAAGCTAGAGTCTTTTCTAGGAGGAGATTGCACAGGGATGGATATCTGTCACAGTACCTTCCAAGAGGAGACACACACACACACACACACACATATGTATGTATGTATGTATGTATGTATGCATACACATATAGCAGTGTTGCATGCTACCTGTTCCATCATCCAGGAGGGCTCCTACCAGGCTGCAAAGTCCTAGCACCCAGCTGAAAAACTGATAGCCTACCCCACGCAGTTTTGAACAAGGAACAACCTCCTGGACAACCCAGGAAAAAGAGCAGAAACAACGTGGCCTTGGGACCTTTGCTACACTACTATCCTGATGTATGGTCTCTCCCAGTCAGCAATAGCAGGTAGAGGCACAAGGTGGTAAGGGAGGAAGGTACTGCAGGCATTCGAGCTCATCCTGTTCTGTCGCTTCAAATCTAATGTCTGTCCTTGTGGACCATGTCTAACATAATCTGGGCTTGCAACAACCATTGTGGAGAAAGCTATATCCATAAACCCCTCATTCGTGGGTTTCTGGCTCAGAGACCCACCGGTAGCATCAGCTTTTCAGCCCCCACTTTCAGGCCCTGCTACACAGTACATGGGGGCCAGAAGGTGTAAAATAGCCCATGTGACTTCTACTCACGGCAGATCGACACCGATTCCAATGTCACTAAAGATCTCCTTGCAGGAAATTTTTCACAGAAATGTCTCGTTATACTTTATAAGGAATCTATGTTACTCTTTTAGCACAGAACCAGCCCCAAGTATCCTGTAACTAATTAGTAGTCACATGATTACAATACTGAAGTCTTTTGTCTCTTGAGTAAGTGTAAAGCTCTGTATGAAGAGTCTATGCTGAAGGGAAAAAAAATAACAAAAGAGATATCCCCATATATTGAAGAAATTTTCCATGGCAAAAGCAGCTAAACATCTCACAGATAAGAGATAAACTGGAATAAACAGCTGTCACTGTTAAATAAATATCCTGGATAATGTGCAGAACAGAAATAACTAGAGCATTGTCAAACTCTCTTCTTCACTTTATTTAGCTGTTCTTGCATGTAACTCCCAATTTTTTGCGCTACTTCTGTTAGTGGAGCATTTATTTTTGTATCAGCTGCATTTGTTAAGACTGTAACAACGAAAGGCATTTCCTGAGAAGCTGCAAGGATGAGCAGCAAGAAAGAACAACAGCTAAGGAAATACGGGACCCTAGTAGTGCTTTTTATCTTCCAGGTTCAGATTTTTGGTTTTGATGTTGACAATCGACCTACCACAGATGTCTGCTCGACACACACAATTTTACCTGGACCAAAAGGTGAGGAATATCAGGTTGTTAATGATGAGACCAGTACTAATGAAGGCTGATTTTTTAACGTAGAGGCATGGAGGGTTTGTGGCACTGGCTGGGGATGAAAAATCTAAATTACTGCTGTCTGTACAAACATCTAGAAAAGTGAAACTGTAATGGGAGAAAAGTGATGCAGCAAAGAGACTTGAATTTGTTTTCTTTAGTTTCAGGAACAGTCTCATATAGTCTCATGTAAGTTAGAGGTATCCTTCTGCATCTTTCTCCAGCCACATAACGCTTCTCCTACTTGTTGTAGTTATCACACAACGAGTACAGTCAGCAGCCGTAAATTGAGTGGATTTGTCTAAAAGTAAGCACCCATTGTGGATTGTTAATGATTCACTTTTTGGATCTATAGCTAGAGAGAGGTATGTAATATTTAAAATGACTGCACTATCATTATTTCCAAATGATTACTTGTAAACAGAGCTCTGCTGCATTTATCAAACCTGATCCAGCAGCTCCCAGTGAACTAAACAGGATCTTCACTACAGACCTCAACAAGAATTAGATCAGTTCTTGCACGTGCAATTCTTTTATCTTCAAAACACTTTCCAAATATCTGAAACCATTTTCCGCATTAACTTACTTTCTGTGTAATGCAACTAACATCAGTGTAATTGCCTGGAGGGCACATCAGCCAAGAACTAGGTCCATGCAAATCTTTCTTGCAGTGACAGATATAAAACATATATTCCCGACCATGGCTACTGTACTTCAAAATGTAGCTTTCTTTTTAGTAATTCATTTTATTTTTCTACAGGCTACAAACTGAGTGAAAAAATGCAACTGATTTAAATTTTAAACAGAAAAGAGATTATCAAGTCAAAGCATTGCTACAGACTCATTTGTTTTTATGATGGATTATTCAAATGCATGTTGCTTAAAGGACCATTTTTAATCAGCAAGTTAATTTCTTTATGATTACAATCCAAGCTTAAACTTTTGCTGCTGCAGCATAAATGCAGAGAGATGTAATGATCCCCAAGGGATCTAGTGGGAGTTTGTTTAGTTAATATCTGAATAATGGAAGGCTGGACATGAAAGTTTGACAGAATTGTGTTTAACAAATCACAGAGCTAATGTAACAACACAAGAGTAGTTAGGACTCCATCTGCTTTCTGTGGTCTAGCTGGGATAGGGAGCATTTAAAGGTTAGACATTATTGCTCTTTGCAAGCATCCCATTGAGAAAGTCTGAATTTAGCCATTACCAGCCCTATTGTCTCCTGGCTGACACCAAAAGATAAGGACAACCAAATAGTGTATTGGCAGGGTCCCCACTACTACTTTAAAGTTATATTACCATGCCCAAGATCCATGATTGGTAAAAGAAGTATTGAGCAAAACATCTCTAAATTACTAGCTCAAATCTATCTCAGGTCATCAAGTACATTTTGAAGTCTAAGTGACAGGAATCCATAGCATCAGTTCCTATCTGATCTGAGCTCATCCAGGAGAATTTGCAAGTGGTTCTCAGTGGCACTGGTGGTTTTGACTGCCAATCAACTGAGCAACTAAAGACTGAGCAAGCTGGGTGTGTGAACTACCCTGCTATTCCTCAGGCATCCCTTGTAGTCAGGGATGTTGACCTAATATGACAGAAGAAAGTCTCCTGCTGCTGGTCTTCCTCTATCTATCTTGTGTCTAGGGACTCAAGACACATGATACAACCACGTCACAGCCACAGGCAAACTTCACGGCTTAGAATTTAACCCAGACAGTGAACAATTTTGTGACTTCTACTGCTGTAAGTTTTATTTTCTGTGCTGCATCTGTGGTGCCTCTTCACCCACCACTCTTAAGAAAATAGGTTTTTACCCTCTCTGCACAAGTTTCATCACTCCCATCTGCTCAGCATCTTCAGCTATGGCAAAACACAGTGGTCATCTTACAAGATGGAAGATCTGGGCTCTCACTTTAGGTTGATCAGCTTTTTCCATCACCACAGGCCAGACTCCTGTCATGGCAACTTCCTCCATCTGCAAGAACGTTGCAGTGTCTAATGGGACTAAGCAGCTAGGAGTGCAAGGGATTAAAACGTATTTAATAGCTGTAAAACTTCCTTCCCTATCTATAACTGCTTTCCCTTCTTACCTACTGTCCCAGTGTAAGACTGTGGTGGGACAAGCAAACTGTCCTGTGGGCTAGATCCACTCTGTGGGCTACCAGTGGGATCAGTCCCAGTACAATGTAGCAGCTATACTGTTGTTCCCATCGTACAGCGCAATGGGGAAGGAAAGCTTTGCAATGGGGAGAAGTGAGGGTGTTCAGAGGGACTCAGACCTTATAAGCCTGTATTTCTTGCACTACTGGAAGCTAATTGCTCCATCATCTACGCTTTTCTGATCTATAAGAACAAGAACATGACTTTTCTGGATGGCCACTGTGAAAATCACCTGTTCAAAAAGGGCCATTAGCATGCTGAAAAATGGTCATTTCTTGCACAAGCCATGTGTAAGTTGTCTTCATTAATTAGCATAAGCCAAACTTTTTCCTTTCAAAACCATACTCTTTTTTATACTCATACCTAAGACTTCACAATGGAAGTATAATAGGAGCGATAGGATGAGAAGAAGGGGTGGTTCTAGGCCAAATATCAGGATAGCCTCCATATCAGTTGTGACAGACCTAGCAGCTCTCAAATCATGTGAGACAAAACCAGGGGCCTTTATGTCTAACAAAGAGCTAGAAAAGTCTTTTGCACTTCCAATTTCTATGATAAAAGCCAGTCTGAATTAAAGTTCTTCATTATTACAAATTAATAGGAGTTAAAGTCTGACCTCTGGTGGTTATGAGTGATACAAACCAAGCACTTGGCAGTTCCCTATCTGCTGCTTTTTCAGTCGCTAGCACAAATAAACACAAGTTGAAGTCTATTTTTAAAGAATCATGCAACAAAAATTTGTAAGCATATGCTCCAGAAAAAGAAAAAAGAAAGAATTAGAAAAAAAACAAAATCTGACACTCCCCTCCCAGCTTTATTTTCGCAGTCATGCTCATAACTTTTCAAAACGAGGGCAATCTTTTAATGAATATTGGCCTAGTGCAATGGCTGCCTCATCTGGTCTTCTTGAGAAAGCTTTTGAGTTACATAGCAAACATGATTATAGAAAAGTTAAATATAGAAATCTGTGAGACATCTTCTAGAACCCTTACAGAAATTCTCTAGGAAACATGCCTCCTCTACGGACTAAAGGACATTCATAGCTCTATAAAAAGTCAGTTCTTTGGACCAAAACAGCTTTTCAGTATTTGTAACTAGTGATTTTTGGTGTCTGACCTGAGACATTTATGAACAGGTTGGATTTAGCTAGAGCACTTTGGCACAGGACGTCTGAAAACTGATGTTAAGTAATGCTTATCCATGGCTGAGTAACTAGGACAATAAAGGCCAAATTCTGTACTTGGCCAACTCCTTCAGTACAAACAGAACCAGCTTGAGCATAAACAAAACAACGAATTTCCTAGGGCAGCCAAGAGCTTGGGCTAGCAAAATTAGTCATGGCCCCACCGCTTACTCTCCACCCTCCCCAGTCTGGAGATAGGCTGGTTGTTGCTGAGAGAAGGACTGGGGAGGCAGCTGAAGCTGCGAGACCAAAAGCACCACTTGTGGGTCCGTCCTCTGGCAGCAGCGGAAACAGCTGGCCTTGCTCTCCAGGGCTTTCCCTTTGGCTCCATCCCAGCTCTGCCCTTTCTTCACTTCCTCCTCCACTGCGGCGGGGAATGACCCGGCCCCAGGCTTGAGGCAGCGAGCTCAGCTTTGCCTAACCTGCTGTGAAGCTGACATAAATGAGACTGAGATCGGACCTGGCTGGAGTAAATCACTAAGCCGCAATGTGAGGGCAGAAATAAGCAGAGAGCCCAAAACTTTGACTTCTCAACTCCTATTAGAAGATGGGGGAAGGGAGCAATGGGAAGAGGCAGGGGATGAGTCTGCAGACATGCAGAACAAGACTATGGCTGGTTTCCTGTGGATTTGTGGGAGCTCAGGGTTTCAGAAGACTGGCTCTAGATCTTGTTAGCTGTCCCAGGTCCCAATTAATTTCCTTTGAAATCCAGACACAGGAACTTGAAAGGCCTTGAATCAGAGCCAGGATGAGAAACTGGAATGAAATGAAATCTGAAGAATACTGGGAATTTCCCCATAGCAATTCAGTCGTAAAGCGTTTCCTTATTATTATTTCTGACAAATGATGCTTATAAACTCTATGACATTGGCTGGCGCCTCAAAATAGCATTTACTGTGGTCTCCAGTATAGCTGTCCATCTCTCAGCTTTAATTGCGCTTACGCAATTCCACTCCTGGAAAATCTCAAACTCTCTCAGAAACCAGATATGCCGCTATCCGCATTTCCTTCTGAAAATATAAAATGCCTTACCACATCCTATAGGCTATTCAAACCTATAACTAAGCTTCCCGCTTAGCGCCTCATGTCTGATCTGAAGAGCCCTTTATTTTCAACACAATTCTGTTTTTCTCGTGTATTTTAGATTTCATATATTTTAGCATATGTTTAGTTTTTGAAGTTTATCAATCAGCCTGAGCTATAAGGCATACATGTGGGCACTTAAAAACATAAATTCAAAATACAGTGGGCCTGCATTTCATATCATTGTCGGTTTGATTCCTTGCTCAAGCCACAGTAATCCATGGGTCTTTGAGATCATGTCATAATGGCAGGGGAACGAGGCTGAGAAACTTAAATTGGGGCCGCTCAAGTGAAAGGAGCATCAGGGCCAATATTTAAATTATTTCTGTGTTATTAAGGAAATAATATATGTCCCATTCATCCACAAAGGCCCACATTCTCAAATAGCACAAGTCAGCAGAGCTTCACTGAACACACTGCGTGCTAGGGTCTGGCTAACGGAACGCAACAGAAGACGAGGGCATTTCTACCAAAGTCAATGGAGATTTATAAGTGAAAAGTGAGCAGCAAATCCAATTTACTCTTGATGATTCGTTCTCTTTCATGATGGAGGTGACACTGCCTTGGAGCTTGGTGAAGAAAGACAATGTGTCCAAGAACTTACAAAGAAAATGCTTCTATTCCTCATAGTGCAATTTGCAGAGTGCTACATGTCCCCTGCAAGGCATCTGGGAAGAGTAGCTATGAGTGAACGTATACACTACAGCTGAACTGGTCTGTCAGCTTTTGCCAAAAGTGGAGGTCCAGTTTCTCCTTTATTTTCCCCCTTTCTGACCATATGGTCCCATTCCCACCCTTGTGCAACCTCTGATATTTAGTAGATCTTTCACTGAGCCAGTTCAGCTCACCTAGAAATATATACCTACTTTATTAATATTCCTATCTTTAGTGAGTTAAATTTATTCAGCACAGGGTCAGAAGAATGTTCAAAACTCTGTACAGTGGCAGGAAAGTGTGCAGACTGGTGCTAGGGGCTGCTGGGAGGAATAAGGATGGGGAAGAGGACACTGTGTCAGATCAGCTCTAGGCAGAAGATGTCACTTCACTCCAAGACGGGACAAGAAATCCTGTCCACTCTAGATATACATAGCTTGAAAATAACAGCCTTCACTGGAAATTCTGAAAAACACTGAAAGTGAAATTAGACAAAGTCTTGAGGCTTTCTTGACGTAGCTGTGACATGCTTGTACATTGGAAAGACAAACTAGGCTATATTTGTTTATTTCTTGGAATCAGCAACTCCCTCTAGTGACTAAATCTCCCAAGAGAGACTGTAGGTGCCTAAGTGCTGCAAAGTTTCACAGTGTGCTCAGGGTTACTTAGTGCCTGCAGGTTGCATACTGAAGATGCAAGATGTGTATAAAGCCCGGTAGCTGCGAGCTAATCCTGTGGCTATCTGCAGGACTTCTCCAGGAGCACAAGGTGTTCAGTTGCTGCTGGATGAGTCTTACATCTTCAGAATTATGCACACGTCCTTCTCCCTTTATTTTAACACTCAGGAAAGGCTGCATCACCTGAACTCTTCACGTTCTGTCTGTGGAGATGGGGAGGGTCCATATATCACCTAAGCAGTACTATGAGCAAGAAATGTAGCCCTTGTCAGCCCATTCACCGTGTAGGCAGCTGCCATGGAACAGCTAAAGGCTCAGATTAGAAATTCTAGTTTGAAGGATCTGTGGTGCTTATTATATAATCACAACTCTCTCAGTCCCAAACAGTAATGCCATCTCAGTCTGAGAAACATCGGGAAAATACAGTGCAGATCAACTACCTGAGGCACACGAAGGCTTTGTAATAACTTGCATGTGTGTGTCACTCTTTTGTTTGTTCTGATTCACGTAGCTAAGCACGGGGATGTTTTGGAGCGCACCGTCACAAACGCCTGGCATATTTGACCAACCTCTATTACGCACATCCTTCCCTGGAGAGCACCCGTCCTTCTGCTCAGTCCTTTTACGCGTTATCTTCTGGGAAGGGGAGCTTCATCCAGGCAGCTTAGCAAGACCTCAACTCTCCAACTGCTTCAGCAGAGAACATTCCTGCAATAGGGACACCAGTGCCTTTTAGAAAACCATGAAACCTGGCTACACACTTTAAACTAAAGCAACCAGGGGCCTCTATGTAGCAAGTGGTCAGAATGGGACAGTTCTTCATGTCGATTACTCTCCTTGGAAGATGCCCTGAGGTGACAGCCATTTTGAGAGAAAGACACGAGAGAGAAAGAAGGGAATGTCACGATGCAAAACCGAGGACTTTTCCCCTGAACTTCCCAAATCCTTAATGTATAGAAGGGCATTACTCCCTCTGAGAAAGAAAGGGAAAGCTGCATGAAGCTGAACAGAACAGCCTAATACATGATCATAGGGTAACACCGCATAACAGATTCAGTATAATGACTTTGTAGTGGGAGATGGGCTACACCTGGAATGCTAAATGCATCTGCTCCAGGGTGTGATCCTCAGCCTCCAAGGCATTTAGTGCAAAATGACATGCACATACTGACCAAGGTTAGTCTTCCCTCCCCCCTTAAAGCATATTGGTCATGCCCACACTGTACTTGGCCCCAAGTCTTCTCAAGGCATTTTTATCATTACCTGGTGGTGGGTTTTTTCATGTCAGGTATCTGATGTAGGAGGAAGACTGGGCTGTAGCCCACCAAAAGTGACGTTTTTATCATTAGAAAGGGTGAGTATGCCCTGGAGCATGGAAGAAGGCATATAAAACTGTGGTATGTGCAGAGTCTGCTGGGATAGAGGTAGAACACTGTGCAGGGAGCTAAACTTGAGACAGTCCAACCCATACTGCATAGTGGGAAGGGTGTCTACAGGGACAGTCTTTGTCCGTCTTTTGTTTCAGAGGAAACAATTTAACTGATTCGCTGTGAAAGAGGGCTCTAAAGAGCGCTAATCTTTACATAGTATTTTTGATCAGGAGACAGGATTGGAAGCTAACCTGAGGACATGACTTTGGCAGTTCACCTGGAAAACTGTATCAGTAAAACCAAGGGTGGAACCAGGGAGTCTCTCAGCACAGCTCTGAATGTAAAGGCTGGGCATTTTTCATGCTCCAAGAGGAAAATGAATGCATAAATCTGGTTAGTAGTCTCCTCCTGGCTTTAGCCTTTATACAGCTTGCAGACTTGCTCTCATCCACATGCAGGCCTGCTTCTACAGATAAGTGTAAACTCCACATGTTGATTCTCCAAGAGCTGAGGTTAGTCCTTAATCAGAAGACTTGGGAGTCACTAAACATATGTGAACAATTGAACTAGATAACTTCCTCCATTCATGAATACAAGCCAGATAAACTGCCAACAAAAGATTCACCAGGGAAATACAGGCCACTAGAAGTTTAGCAAATTCTTACTAATTACATTCTTACTAAATGTAACTTTTCAAGGTTGTGCTGTTTAGTGAAACCCCGAAAGCAGCCTAACTCCGAAATGGCTTAAAAATCCTATTGATTATTAAATCTTCACCATTTTCCTAAGCTTTTTTACAGGAGGAAAAAAAGAATGGGTTTGTTCCCTCTCACTTATAATTAAAGTGTTCAAAAGACAGTGAAAGTCATTTACTACTCATGGCTTTTGCTTTCCTTCTGTCTTGTATAGTTCCAAGCTCAGAGAGTCTAGTAATTTATTGTTCTGTGTTTCCACTTTAATATTCTAATATTTTAAATCTGCAACACAGAAGACATGAATCAACTTGAGGGAATACTAACAAGAGAAGACATGGTCATTCTTCAGCTACCAGCTCCAAGTGCTTCATCTGTGCTTCAAGTGCCAGCGCAGTGCATTATCTGACTCCCCTGCAACCGTAGTTTTTAGGTGACAATCAGCTAACTAGGATAAAACTGAACCCATCACTTCCCCAAATGGTCAGCAGCACAAAGGAGAGTTTAAACTCTGGGTATAGACTCTAAGCTCATTAGGTCAGGGATCTGAGCTTTCTATTCTGTAAAACAAATCATGTTGTACAAAGCACAGTGGTACAAAATTCCCAAGCCCAGTCCAGAGTACTGCCAGGATTTAGATTCAATTTTTTTGGCAGATTACACAGAAGTGGCTAATACAGTGGGATGGCCTGTCCACATGAAGTCCTAAGAGGAAGGGAGAGATGCTTATTATAAATTAGAGACAAAGCCAACTCAACCCCTGCCCCAAAAAAACTTAGCCAACCTCCTACAATCCTTCCTGCCTCGTTGCAAATTAATGCGCAACCACAAGGGGGGAGCATAACCCAACAGTTCACATTTCTTGGCAAAATTTGAGATTACTGGACACAGCCAATGGAGGACACAATGGACATCATACAATTATAACACCGTATTATCAAACGTTAGGGTTAACTCAGTCTTAAATTAACAATGAAATGGTACCACTAAATAGTGCTGTTTGCTTCTACCCCTGCTTTGTAATGATCTACCCATTCCGAGATGCAAAATGGGAAAAAAACAGGATCTTCTTTCTCCCCTTACAGACAGGCAAATTATTGTTATTATTATTGCCTTTTCCCAGGTAGGGGAACGAAGGCATAGGGTTCGTAGGCTGCTTTACACCAAGAAGGAATGGGTGATAGAACTTACTTCCTTCTCCTACAGGCTTTTAGAGGGCCTGAACAAAAATTGGGACTATGCATGATGTATTATCAACAAAAGTTGATATACCCCTAATATCTCAAAGGCTCCAGATAAGCATCTTTTCCCACATCTTTAACCTCCTTTCATTAATCAGCTCTCAGTCTAACGGTCCGTACATAAGAAACAATTAAACCTCTGGCAGCCCTATGTGTGAAAAGCTCGCTCTAAAGACTCCCAGAAAAAAAGCACTGCAGCTTTTAATGACTCTAAATGTTGTATCTAAGATTGGGGGGAAAAGAAAAAAATCTCTAGTAAGTAATCACAGCTTCATCTAGTGATATATTGATAATTCTTTCCAGGGCTCTACTTCTAAAACTAATTGTCTACGCAATGTCTCTTATAAACAAGGCATCTTTCTTGCACAGAGGCCTCGTTCTGCAGAAAACTGCAGTCTCTCTAGAGCCCTTAACCCTGTAGAGTAGTCTGAAAGCCACGGGGATACGTCTCGCCGGCCTAGCAGAGGTGATGTGGATTTTGCCAGGGTGACAGGCCCCTCCATGGTTTGGATATTTGCAGGAATCTGGTTTGCTCTCCTACATGACACAGGCCAAAGAAACTTCCTCAGTAGTTCCTACACCAAAGCCAGAATTATAGCATATCCTATACAAAGGAGTTCATCTCACCGGTAAAGGTTGGAAGTGAAGAAGAACCTCCTACATCTCCCTCTCCTGCTGCAGAGCATGTTCCACTTTTTAAATAACCCAGTACTACTTTTCTAGTCAGAACTCATCCAGGTTCATTTTCCAGCCTTTGATTCACATTCATGCTTTCTTTCTATTATGACACATTTCTTTCCCCTGCACAGCCTTGCAGATCATGATCACATCAGCCCTTAACCTTCCTTTGGAGTTTAGTTTCATGAGCTCTTTGTCAGCCTCTGGGAATCTTTTCTGAATTTCCAAACTACTGATAAATGATTCTTATAGTTTTCTCAAAGGTTTCACAGATGGGCTTGGAAAGGACAATAGCTTGGTTTCTCAGTCATAAATGTTAGCACTGAAGTCAACAGCAAAATTGCAAAACTAACCTGTAAATTCTCTGTCTCCCTGCTATTTGATGACCTCTAGACAATAACGCCAGTACAAGTAGGCATCTTTTCATCAGCTTGGAGTTCAGACCCACAGCTCCACCTGGATTTTTAAGGGGCTTGGCTTTTGCAACTATTTACTGACTTTATCAAGTATCTTTGAAGAATCAATGAAAATAAAAAGATGTTTACATGTTCTATTGCTGGCTGCTTATAGTCTTTTCTCTTCCTACTTTGTCCTGTACCAGCTGGTGTTGAAAATAAATAAAGTGCCTGAGTGAACAAGCACAAACAGCAGGTGTCATGTTTCCTCTAGCAAATGCTTCCTCCCTCTAACCCAGAGTGAAGTTCAGTCCTTTATCTTCCTCAGTTAGGACTACTTACCACCCCCTGAGAGCATCCTGACTGGTGTAGTGAGTCTGCCCTCCACAGGGGAGTCCTGAAGCTAGTGTCTGTTTTGACACACAGGGACAGACTCAGCCTAGTCTTCATGAGTTCATGAGTACAGAGGAGCTAAAGAGCTATTACTATTATTTGTATATTGTAATTAACATGCACCACTTCTCAGCTCTCATCACCCCATAAAACAGCCCACAATATGCTACCTGTTGGCTAAGAAAGTAAATCAGGAACGAGTGAGCTGTATGTTTCACAAAACGAGAGTGAGAGGATGCCCAATGAAACAAGCAGTCTGAAAGTAAGCAAGGAAAGTGACTTTCTCTCCCAGCACATAGTTTAATCAGTGAACTCTTTGCCATAAGATATTATAGGGGGAAATATATAAATGGGCTTGAAAGGCACGAGATTAATCTGTGCAGGGCAGAATTGCTAGTGACTCTTTGTTAGCAGTCCTTGATGCTGCCCTTGGCTCAGGTAGCCCTTACACCACTGCTCCTGGGTGGCTGTAAGTGGCTGTAAGTGGCTGCCTGCGCGACAGTCACCCTCAGCACAGTCAGCTCTCTGAACACCCTCCGCCAGGGCTGGAGACCCTCTACCAGGCACTCAGTGGGACAGGTTACCAGCCTTGTCACGTAATGTTGTTCTGCTGTCCTAACTTCTCCTCTTAGGGACATTCAGACAGACTCCTCTCCCTTGGGTCTCCATGCCCTGAATTGCAACCTCTTCCCCCCTTCTGGGCTGCCGGCGTTAGAGACAACTGGCTGCCACTCATAAGTGACATCCTGGACTGGGAAAGAGACCGTGGCACTGCTTCCCCTCCAGCTGCAAGTCTTTTTGCAGAGAATGGTAGGGAACACAGGGAGTGGCTTGTAATGGCTGCCTGTAATCACAGCTGGTTGTTTGGTGCAGGGTCTTTTCCTCCCCTGCATTTGTCAAAAAAAAAGGAGGAAAGATGTTCCTGAGATATGCCTCAAGACTAAGAAGCAGAAAATTAAAAAATCCATTCCAGTTGTGCCTCAGATTTCCTGCATAACCTCAAGCAAAATTGTATGCTATCTAAGAAAGGAGGTAACATTTCTTTCCAATTACCATTTGCTGTCTTGCTCCTTTAGACTGTAAACCATCAGTGAGAGGCTCTCTTACTACAGGTATATTTTGTCTTATGACAGGTATGTACAGTAACCTGTGTAACAGAACCTTGACCTCATTGAGGGGAATCTCTACTACTGTAATAAATGTAATAAATGTAATGAATTTACCTCTTGCAGATATTCTGTTCAAACGAATTTCAAAATAAAGCACTGGCATAATTGCAAAACATGTTTGCTATATTAACACATAAATATATTAACATATGAATGTCACCTGTCAAAAACTGAAGGCAAGACTTCTGCCATACTAAGTGCTAAGGTCTATGTTGAGATCTATTACCACATATTTATACTCCTCCCATCACTGTAGCTTCTGCATACCTTGAACATAGAGTCACTAGGAGCAATTAATAAACTGCTGTTGCATTCCTTGGTATTTCTCCCTTGTCGGTTCAAGTTTCCAACTAGAGAAAGATTTGCTTATTTATCTGCTATACAGCTAATAGGGCTTAAAGGGTAGGAAAAGAAGTCAGTGTTGTCCAGTCCTTGGACTGGAACAGCCTCTCCAAAAGGGAAAGCGTGCCACATTTCCTAATGATGGGCAGAATCACCAGCTCATCTCTGGAAATATATCCCATGGCTACTGTGCCTTCAATGTACAATAAAAAGAAATCAATGGAAAAAAAAACCCTGTGAACTTTCCTTTCTGAGGATGTATAGTTGTTTTTACTGCACTGAGTGAAATGTACTATGATGCTTTGTTTTTTTTTTTTTTTTTTTGGAAGGGGATGAAGGTGAAAAAGGAGATAGAGGAGAAGTGGGAAGACAAGGAAAAGTTGGACCAAAAGGACCAAAAGGTATTTATGATAGTCTGTTGACTGTTAGTGGTATGTGAATACCAATATGCACAACTGTACCAGTGCATGAAAACAGTGATGTTTAATGCTTTTCATTCCTGTTGCACCAATGGATTTCACAATGCTTGTCAAACATTAATCAGTGAACCTGACAATACTCCTGAGAATTTAGTGCAATTCGTTCCAGTGCGGAAGACAGCTACAGCTGGCAATAAATTTAAACAGTCATGTAATAAACCAGTACATTTACTGCTGCTCTCCCAAGCGGCTAACATAACTGAGATGCAGAAGACTGATCAGCTGCCTGGATCACATGTATAACCAGAAAAATTACTGTTCCATATGTGAAACGACGCTTTAGGTGAAACTGAATTTTGAGAGTTACTTCTTAGCAGCACATCAAGATGCTCAACAAAATCCAGTCTCAGTTGCCCCTGTTTTGCAGCTAAGCAAGCTAAGGTATACACTGAAAAAGGAAGTTCCTCTGATCAAACAGCACCTGTGCTGGGAACAAAGGGTCTAAGATTTCTCAGGACTTGATGCTATTAAACATATCCCACATCTACGTAGTGAGCTGAGCAGAGCATTCTGATGCACCAGACATTATCGTGTCAACCTTGCTTGCACGCCATAACTAAAGAGTTTAATTTATTATCAGAGCTTAATGTTAACGCATATCTATGTTCTTTCTTCCTCAACAGTGGTCTAATATTTTAAGACTAATCAGGAAAGTTTTTACTTGGATAGAATCTTTAAAACCATCCTCTTACTATTGTTATACTGAAAACATTTTTCATTTCTATATGCATTCATGTGACTTTGCCTCCTATCTTAAAGAGAAGATCAGATAAGATAAAAGGGTATCAGATAACAAACCATTTCCAAAGCATCTTAGTGACGTTCAGTGTCGATGTGCAAACTGAAACTCCCTAAATTGGAATCTAATAATTAGCCAGCTACTTTAGAATATAAACCACTGATCAATTAAAAAGGTATCCACTATTTTGGTGCTTGGAGGACTGGGAAGGCACATAGAGCAAAGCCAGCACCTCTTTATTTGCAGTCCTGCTTTGAGAAGGACTCCCAGCAAAGCCATGAGGACTCTCCCTCAAGAAAGAAGCAAGGACTTTTGCCCATGGTACAGAGAAAGAGGAAAGAAAAAGAAAAGAAAAAAAAAAAAAAGGAAAGACTAGCTTGGCTATGAGGTAGAATCAGCATCTGAATACTCACTAGCAGTTTTACTTTGTAAGAAATATGGTGCTTTGGGGCTTCTAAAAATGCAGTTTTACGAAGGTGCCTTGCAATGCCCTACTGTTTTATTTCACAGTAGCACAGATCTGAACTATCCTCCCCCAATCATCCGTAGAAGTCTAGTTATTTAGACTTCGCAGCACCAGGCAAGCAACCACTTATATATCAGAGCAAAAGAGAGTGTCTGGGGGAGAGAGAAGGAGATCTAGAAAACTGCCTGCACAAAGTCATTGCAAATCTTGTTTATTTTCTGGCATCACTTTCACATTCCTGTTGCCTGCTAAAAGACTGGGTTACCTATAACACAGTGACTGATAGCAACACCTTAGTAGGTCTGGTCGGTGCAAAGGAGCTCCACTTAGCAAACCTTCCTAAACTTAAAGCAGTTACAGCTTGATTCCTAGGCACCACACTTGGGATGCAACAAACTCATTCCTGGTGTGCATTCAGCACTGAAAGAAACTCAGCAAATTGCAAAGGGGAAAGCTGTCACCAAAATGGATGTAATTGCTACCCATGAATTCCTGCTGCTTTCCTTGCACCAGCAAGGGTTTTCACCAAGACCCCACAGCAGTCTGGCTCAGGCTGCTGACCCAGCAGATGGCTAACTTCACCAAAAAAGTAACTTATTCTTTGCAGGTTTACTCCTGAATTGGCTCCCTGTAAGGTCCAACAGGTTACAGTACAAAAGAGAGGGAAGAAATATGAAACCAGAGCTAAAGGAAAGAAATGGGACCATCATTTTTGGTAGCAGCTACCCATGAGACTGGCTTACTCCTAATATCAAACTATTCCTTGCAGCATGTACACTCACATGAGCATACTTGTGTCATTGACTTATATTTGGACCAGCAAAGCTCAGGAAAAATATCAACAGTAGAGAGCTAAATAGTGTTTTGGGAAAGAAATGATGGTAATCATTCACACCTTTTTCCCTGTGTTTCTTCTCTCAGGAAACAAAGGAACTGTGGGGGATATTGGTGATCAGGGAATGATTGGGAAAATTGGCCCAATTGGTGGAAAGGGTAAGTTCTGGTTTTGGATTGTTTTTTTTCCCCCTCAAATTAAGTATGTTTTAAATATGGAGTAATATCAAATAATGGCTGTGATCAAGGCTCTCCAAATAAACTTTTGCACAAAAAACTGGTGACAAGAGCTAATTGAAATGTTTATTATTTACTTCCCACATGGCATATATCAGACTTATTTGGCTAAAATAATTTGCTACATGACCTAATAAAACAATCCTCTTAGATGATAAAAGAGAAGGGGAGAAATCTGGCCATTGTGGAGTAAGTAGCATAAATCCTCTGAGAGCTCTAAAAGAGACAGGCAAACTTATGTCTCTGCTTCAGACACTGAAGGCTTTAGATCAATATTCTGGTGTTGTTTGGGATGCTGCACTTTGTCAGCTGCATTGGTGTGGGAGATGTGAGCAAGCAAGACACACGAAAACCTAGGTAGATTTTAAGATTTTCAAGAGAACACTTACTTAATCGGGGCAACTATTCCTTGCAAATCAAAGCAGACTCCAGCTCTACCTGGATAGTAATTTCATGAAATTATTGCCCTAGTAGCCTGAGAAGAGGCATAGGTATTCCCTTTAGGGATTCCAGAAGAGCTACATAGGAAGAAACCTTCCTGCTGCCAGGAGACCTGCCTTGAAAGCCCAGCAGGGATTCCACTGACCTAGGGGGAACTCTGTGGTCTCTAACCAGTGCATCAACCCAGACATACAGTGAGTGGGTGGAACAACCTCTCTTGAGAGCTTCTCAAGTCAATCTATTCTAATAAACCTTTGATGGCCTCTAGCAGCCTCGGGATCAGAGAAGAACAAAAGAATTTGGCCTAAGGGACTAATTTTCAAAAGTACCTAGATAACTGAAAACACAGATAGTTATCTTCTAAGATTTCTTCAGTCACCAAAGGAGACTAGAATTTAAAAGTCCCACAAGCTGCTTATCTTTAAGTAAACTAAAGCTCCGAGTCTTTAAGTAAATTAAACTCTGTCAAGCTGACTGTACACTTTATCACCCCCTCCTAGTTGGAATATTTTTCCTTTTTTTATTTTTTATTTGGAGAAGCAGAGGTCACTCAGTCGCTGTTTAGATCTACCACTAGTAAGCATTCAAGTTCTTAATGAAGCAACCCTGAAATTTCAGCTTGTCAGCATGCAAGGTATCAAGAAATGCTAATTAAAATGCCAGGCAACTCCTACTTTCTTTTAAAAAAAAACACATATAAAGGACAAAGCATGTCAAAATACTACCATCAACAAGGAGAGCAAGTAACATTGTTTGGCTTCTGAAGCTTTTTAATTCATAAAAGTAGAGCTGACATTAATTTCAGATGAGGGAATTTTCTGACCCAAATTACAGTTGATTTACAAAAAAAAGGTTGTCTGCCTTTATATATTAGCACAGCATCTGATGCAGTACTTCTGTCATTCTGATGATTTACAGAACAAGGGGAAAGCAGCTGGATGAAAATAAACCATATTTCCACGAATTGTATCTGAAATGAAATGCTGACCCTTACTGACCCCATTTCAAGCAGGTGCTAAGTGCTGCCTGCGGGCTCACTCTGCTGCACGCACAAATTCAGTAGCTTAGTGCACATTAGCCTCATCTTGTGCCTTTTCCTGACATGGAGCTATTGCATCCAGGAAAGGGCTGTCTGGCAAGGCAATGAGAGAACCCAGGTCTCCCCTCCCACAGGCTTCTTGAGTGCTTTCAGCCACCCAAGATCGTTGTATAGCTTATATTTAAAGCGAGTGGTACCAGGAACCGGCAGCACACAAGATGCTTACGTTATCGGTGGGTTAGCTATTAAAGGGTTCTCCTTATTTCCATTCACTAGAATTAATCATGAGTTGTTTGACTTGGCACACCCGCTAGAACAGTACATCAAGGCTTTCTACCAGAAGCAGACCATTAGTATATTATTAAACGAGTTTTTCAAATATGTTCTCCTAACATGTGAACTGTCTGAGATCTGAAAATACATTTTCCTTTTTATCCAGGTGACAAAGGAGCCAAGGGCTTCTCAGGGGTGCCTGGAAAAAAGGGAAAAGCAGGTATGTCATGCATCTTTCTCTTCAGAATGGTTGGGTCTGATGGTTCTTTGATTTCAGGGTTGTTTTTCTGAATCTGAGTTTCACAAAATTGAGGCCTATGCAGTGGATAAACTTCAGAATAGATGAAATAAACAGGAGATCCCTGGAAAAGCTTTCTTTAGCAAAATGGAGGCTTGGTAGGGACATGACTGATGGCTATGAATACACCAACATACACAAAAGATGGAGAAGTTACCTAAATTAATGGACAATGTTTGATAACATAAAAAACTAACATATATAAATAGACCAGGATTACATTTATATTGGAAACTAGAAAAAAGGTTCTGAACATGAAAGGAATGAAGTCTCCTAATAGGAGAGGGGGGGACAAAAGAATAAGCCTTTTTATACAGAGCATAATCTGTTGCCTACTAATAACCTTAAATGTTTTTCCACCTTGAATGTACAGCAGTAACCATTTTTAACACATTTCAGAGGCAATGCCAGTTTAGTTCTGAACGGGGAACCATCAGCAACTTCCTTGCTTCCTGAGAATAGCAGAGGAACAAACAAAATCTATACTAAGTCACATTTCACTTTACTGACAAAAATATAACTTGGCCTTCCGTGCTTGACAGCTACTGAATATCTGCGCTAGTGTAAATTATTTCTGCTGTACCACTGAAGTGGTGCATGCAGCACACTTCACTAACATGGTCCCTCTCCCAAAGGTTTTCCACTCCTACCTCTGTGCACACTCACAAATCTCCTTTCCCTGAGCGAACAGCAGTTCCTCATTTCACAAATGCTGCTGCTTCTTTCAGAAGGCTGAGGAATCAGTGGTGTTTATGGTTATGCAAGTAGACCTTTGGCATTCAGATCACCATGAGAAGCCACATCTGTAAACTCGATGGAATTAATAATGAGAGGGGCAGAGGATGTGTAAATCCTACGCTGAAAAGGGTGGACAGAAGATGGCAAGCTATGACTCTTCCATACGCATTTTCAGACTTAGGGATCTTTAAGCAAGTTATCAAGGGAGCATACAGAGGCAAACTATGGAGTGCTTTGGTCTGCAGGTGTATGGCTAATAAGGTAGGGTGAGACTAGCTCTTCACAAGTTGAGGCTAAGTCTGTAGAAGGTTTGAAAGGGGATTACAGCTGACCCTCCACACACACATATGCACATATGCTTCTAAATAGATGAATTCTCTGTCCTTTGTATTGCATCAGGCACAGTCTGTGACTGTGGAAGATACCGCAGAGTCGTTGGACAACTGAACGTCAATGTTGCTCGACTTAACACATCCATTAAGTTTGTAAAGAATGGTAAGCATCATCATGTTCTTGACACGTTTTATTTGCTCCGACCACATTTGTCATTGCTATTCTTCTACCATTGCTACTTTACAGCAGTACTCAGGAAAAGGACCCAATCCTATGAGGCACTCTCAAAACATACAGCAAACAGACAGTCTTGCCTCTACAAGGAAATATGCAGCAGATGAATATAGCAAAAACAATACAGAAATGATCAATGATATGATAGAAAGAATCATGAAAAGCACATGGCACAGACTGCTAAATGCCTCAGCATGATTCACCCTCAGGCTCAGTGGCCTCTTAGGCAACAAAAGGAAAAAGGTTGTGCCAATCTGCTCAAAGTGCCAGAAAACTTGATAGGAATTTCTTCTTGACCTCTCTACTGCACAGTAGGGCTGCATGCACGGTAGTCCTAGAGTCCCCCTCAGTGCAAGCATTAATTTTTCCTGTAATAAGGGAGAAACCAACACCTCAAAGACACGGGTTATAAGGAGTCATATTTGTAGGCAGTGCTGTCAGCTGGACAGTGTAAACTGCCCCTACTGAAAGGAAGGAAGGAAATGTCCTGGCACAGCAAAGCTTTTTGAAAGGGTTCCACATCACACCACTCTTTGAAAGGGCACCACTTCTAGGACTATGTCTATACCAGTAAACTAAACGTGTCTAGGACCATTCTCTAGCACTGTAGGCAACAGCCATAGAACAGCCCTCATTTTTATTATTAAATTCTACAAAACTGAACGGCCACATTACCAGGAATCAACAAGCCTCTGCTAGTTCCTGAACTGTGACAGTGTTAGGTCCTAAATTGTTTGGAAAAGCATTAGTTGCCCCAGGCCAAATCTGTACCTGGGACCATTCCAGCAATCTAGCAGCAGGGACAATCAGCTTCCAGTACCCAGGAATGCTCCCTGGCACTGTTTAATTCACTAGGATAGATGTTGCTCGAGAAGTCTGGCTTTTCAAGCTGCTGAGCATCTGCAGCTCCCTTTGTAGTTAAACCACACTTAGTGGCTACAGCAGCTCTGAGAACAAGGCTCTCATCTCTCATTTTAGTAATCACATTTAAAAATATTGATTTCCCTCTACATGGAAAGGACGTGAAAGCTATTCATAACCCTGTGTTTCCACAGGAAAAAAAAAAAAAACAAAGCAACTGAGGTGGTTGAGAATTAGACCCTGCTAAGTGTCCATTTAGCATGCCCTGATCTGATCACTTTTACTTCAGTGATGTCTAGTACTAAAGGGTCTCAGGACAAGGGTCACATGCCAATCAGGACAGAAGAGCTCTTGTCCTAACCTGTGTAAGATGCTTGTCGCTCCTATCACTCTCTGACCACTCATCACTGTTCATCACAAGTTCAGCTGTGATGAACAGCTTTGATCAATTCCAATGCTCCTTGTCATATTGGAACAGAAGCATCTTCAATATATGTTGAAATGCCATTGAGAAATTTATTTTTTTTCCCTTCTGAAGTTATAGCAGGCATCAGAGAGACAGATGAGAAATTCTATTACATTGTCAAAGAAGAGAAGAACTACAGAGAAGCCCTGATGCACTGCAGGGATAGAGGAGGAACACTAGCAATGCCTAAAGATGAAGCAACTAATGACCTGATTGCTGACTACGTCTCCAAGAGCGGCCTCTTCCGAGCATTCATTGGGATGAATGACATAGAAAAAGAAGGACAGTTTGTGTACGCAGACAACACCTCACTGCAGAACTACAGTAATTGGAAGGAAGGGGAGCCAAACGACCCAACTGGGCGTGAGGATTGCGTGGAAATGCTCAGTACAGGAGAGTGGAATGATTCAGAGTGCCAAGTTACCATCTACTTTGTCTGTGAATTCCTCAAGAGGAGGAAATAAAAGTGCCACAGAATGTGCCTGGCACTTTCTGTACATACAATGACCCCGCATGAGTCACCCTTTGCAGGAAAAGCAGACTAAAAGGAATAAGGCTCAGTCCAGCTTGCACTTCACTGGGTTAAGGAAGAGTAATTACTGCTGAGCTAGCTGACAGTGACCCGAAAGTCAGTTCAGGCCTGCAGGTGGCATCCAGATAATAGTGAATTTATATTTCATTTTTATGTGTAATTTAGGATAGTTGGGCAAATTTAGAGTATGCGGAGGTGAACATGACTTCACTAATGTCAGAAACAGTAAACTCATTAGTAGATTAATTACTGATGTGCTTCACAAAGTCCATAGTTGGAAAGTGTTATTTTTACTTATCTTTGACCTGCACAGGAAGTCCCAGTACTTCCCCTGGTGACTTCAGACCTGTAGGGACACATTTCCAGTTTCTCTTGAAAAAAATGGTTCCTTGTTAGAATCATAGAATGATTTGGGTCAGAAGGGATCTCTGGAGGTCATCTGATCCCATCTTCCGTGCAAAGCAGGGCCAATTTCAAAGTCAGATGAAAAGTTATTCCCTTCCTTGCTTCTGACTGTGCAATTATATTGCCTGATATGCAGAGGGGGACTCAGTTATCTCTATTTCCCGCTCCATCAACCCATCAGGCTGGTCTAATGTGTGAGGAATTAACTTAGCATTGATGTTCCTCTGCAGGCAGGTCTGAGCAGCTTTCATGCAACTTGAGAGTAAATGGAGCACTTCTAGCTTCTGATGTCCCCCAAAAGCTGCTAAATAGCACAAAGGGAACTGTATAAATGAATCATCATTGCTGTAGGCTGTAAACAAGCATATACAGATTCATTTATACCAGTGTGCATTGCTGGTTTAACAAGGGATTCTAGGAACATGTAAACTCCCTAACTCAGTAGCCAGTCATGTTTGATGTCTAATGCTAAAATCATCTACGCCTTTGTGACATAATAAGCAGCTTAACACCAACAGCTGTAGAACATGCTCTACCCTCCAAGAGCCCAGAACTGCATGTGGTTGAACAGCTTAATCACATACCTCAGTGGGACTCTTCACAAATGATCAGCAGTAAAAGGCTTTGCTGTCAGGGCCTGGCCACTCAGTTTTCCATGGCAGTATGCCCATAATGGATCAGATTTTGATATATTTTTAATACTGAAGGAGCACTTTCCTTCATGTGGTGCAAGAGCCCACACTCACATGGCATCTTCTACAACACTTCCAAGACCGTTCTGAAGTCCAGGGTGCTCCTGAGATACAACAACCATTTTGACTTCAAAACTAGCCTTTTCTTAGACTTACTTCAGGCTGCTTTAAAATTTTGCCTTTCCTCACAGCAGATGATGTTAGGAGAGACTCCAGGACCTCTGCAAGAGGCCTCCATATTTTCTTTCCTACTTGACACAGAAGAGGAAAGAGAGATCTGGAGGCTGAGGAGAATGTGAAGCACTAGTCACATGCAGTAAACGTACCCTGCAGATCACTCTAAACACCGGTTGCACATAGTGTTTCTCTGGGAATATAAGGAGGGTCACTTCAGAGCTGAACATGCAGGTAGTTCTGTCAGCTAGGGATGCAAAAGATCAGCTCCAGATTTCCCTTCTACTGCTCTATACAGCAGTGCAAAAGCAACCAGACAACAGCCACGCTTACTCAACCTGGCCCTCAACAGGAAAATCCTCCAAACCATTTAGCTAGTTGGTAGTTTGATTCCAAACTCATCTCTGAGCAATGACCAACCCAGAAGCATCCCACGAGACTCTGTGACTCAGAAACACTCTTCTAAGCCAGTTTTTCTGCTACTTGTTTATGTGGAAAACAGTTCGCTGCTACAGGCATTAAATTTCCCTTGTTGCTACACACCATCCAGGGGACTTTTCAGACCTATGAGTGCAGGGGTGGGACCACATTTCTTTTCATGTTTTCCCTCCTATGCTATGAGACTGTTTGGGCAAACAAGTTCACTTAGCACAAGGTACCTCATCCTCTGCTATTGCCTTCCTGGGAAGCTGACATTCCCCAACATTAAGCAGAATCCCACTTTTTAGGATCTATTGTAATAAACTCTATAAGCTAAACTCATTCAGTTTTAGAATCATTAATGGATAATGATAAAGAATTAATGATTCATTCAAGGCTAAGTTTCTTGAGGAGAGGTAATACCTTTCTAAGGTCAAGCTCAGGGCTGCCAGTCTCTCCACAGAGATACTAGGCAGAGTAAGTTGCCAAAATACACTTGCCTTTCTGGAACGGTTTGGCCCTCCTGGGCCACTGGCTGAGAGAAGCCAAAAGCGCCCCTTATGCTGACAGTCATTAACAGGCCATTCTCCTGTTCTTTAGGAGGAAGCTTACAGCTGGGAGGAGGTGAAAGAGAAGAAATGCTCTGCTGCAGGATCAAGCCCTGCCTGGGATTTGACCAGGCACTTTCCTTCACACACAAAATCAGGCAACACATGTCTAAATTGAAACTGGTCACAACATTGAGGAAAGGTGAACTCCATCTGCTCTTTTTGCAGACCGTGAGTTAACGTCACCCAGGAGCAAGCTCTGTGTATGGGAAGGATTCACTGTTTCAGCCTTTGGCTACACAGCTGAGGGGAGTGAGTAACTTGTGCTGGGTTTCCACGATAGAGAGGTTCGAACTGTCCGCTTCTTCTATCCTTCTCCTCTCCTAAGACCACCACTAAGATACCAGCTTATTCCTTAATTAGAAAAATTTAGGAAAAGCAACCCTTTCACTCACTGTGCATTCATGTAACATTCATAAGGCTATATCAGTTAGAACAAGGAGACCTGAGGTGGCTGTTCCTGTGCTAACTACAGAACAGGGACAGCATATGAAAGCAGCACAGATATTCAAGCCAGCAAGGCATAAATGACATCAGGTGCTCATGAAACCCCAGTCCTGCAGCCCTGACTCCCACTTAACAAATTCTGCCAATAGGCCTAGCCCATACACCGAGCCAAATAAAAGAGGCCGTACTGCACAGGAAGCCTGGCAGGTAAGTTCATACAACTCTGTACCTTGCCATGCAGACACAAGCTTGGGTCAGCACTTACTCAAAGATTCTAGCTGTGTTTTGCAGAAGAAATATGCTTATTATGATTAAAAATTTGGGATACAACACAGGTTTCACTGCTAGCCAATGGAAATTCACTATGATGAGTAAAGTATCTTAGTTTTCTACATAAATTGGATGGAGCCAGGACCACAGAAAACAGTGTCTGACTATTCAGGATTTATGGTCTGTTGGAGTTGGGCACCAAAACCATTCTACCTAATCCTAGCATTACCCAAATCAACCAAAAACACCCCCAAGTACTCAGTAGCTTGGTGGAAAGCAGACGATGTGATTTCAAAACCCCACTGGCCTTGTTCTGCGGCAGATCCCCGTTTCTCCTACACGTCAGTGAATGCCATAACCACTAAACTTTGGGGAAAATGGAAAACAAAGACGGCACTGCAGCTGGGTCTGTCTGCTTTCAAGTGTGAGCTCCACCTGCCAGGTGCACCTATATGTCTGTGATAGACTCTCACGTATTTCTGAAGAAGAGAAAAATGATAATTTTTATATACATACTGAAAAAGTGTAAGAAATGCCAGATCATAGGAAAAGTTCAGGTTGGAAGGCACTTCAGGAGGTCTCAAGTCCAACAGACTGCTCAAAGAGGGATGGGCTATGATGTGAGACCAGATTACACAGGGCATTATCCAGTTGGGGCTTGAAAACCTCCAAGGATTACCTCTCTGGGCAACCTGCTCCAATGCTTAATCGCTCTCATGGGGAAAAAGTTTCAGCTTACAGCCAGTCTGAACCTCTCTTGTTTCAATTTATGTCCATCCTTTCTTGTCTTCCTACCAGGCACCACTGTCAAGAGCCTGGTTCCAACTCTTTGACAACCTCATAGGTTCTGGCAGGCTACTATCAGGTCCACCCGAAGCTGTCTCTTCTCCAGGCTGAACTAATCTGGTTCCCTCAACCCCTTCTCAAAGGGCAAGTGCTCCAGATCTTGTCCATTTTGGGAACCCTCAGCTGAACTTGCTCCAGTTTTTCAGTCTTTCCTGCACTGGGAGGGCTCAAAAGTGGATGCAGTGCCTAGATGTGGTTGAACAAAGCACTGAGTAGAAGACAATCCATTCCTTTCTTCAGTCTCCTGGCTGTGTTCCTGATAACACAGCCCGACGCTACTAGCCTTCTTTGCTGCCAGGACACACTCATGACTCATGGACACTTTGCTATCTGCCAAGACACCACAAAGCCTTTTTGGCAAAGCCAGTCAGTACTCAGCCTGTGCCGCTGCAGGGGCTTCTGCCTTCCCAGCTGCAGGACTTTGCATTTGTCCTTGCTGAATTTTATGAATTTCTTGTCAGCCCATTCCAGCCTGCATAGGTCCCTCTGAGTCGCAACTCTGCCCACAAGCGTATTGATGGTTCCCCACAATTTGCTGTCATCTGCAAACGTGATGAAAGTGCACTTCATCATCTCCTCCAGGTAACTGATAAAGATATTAAACAGGAAAGCCCCAGTGTATAGACCCCCTGCAGCACTCCACTTGTTACTGGCTGCCAGGCAGAGTACCACCCATTAACCATTGTCCTCTGAGCCCAAGCATCCAACCCACCTGGTTGCCCACCTATACAGACCACAACATCCTAACTTGGACGTAACAATGTTATGGGAGACAATGTCAAAAGCCTTGCTAAACTCAAGCCAGGTGACACCCATTGCTCTCTCTTCATCCACAAATCCAGTCATTTTATTACAGAAAGCAACCAGGCTGGTCAGCTAGCACTTACCCTTAGTAAATCCATGCTGATCGTTTCCTGTTAGCTTCTTCTCCTTCATGTGTCCAGAAATGTGTTCCAAGAAGACTCACTCCAGTAGTATCCACACAGGAAGTGGATACTTCCTGTGAAGTGAGGTTGACCAGCCTACATCTAGTTCCCCCAGATTGTCTATGTGGCCTTCTTTGAAGGAGAGTGTAACATTTGCCTGTTTCCAGTCATTAGAAACCTCCTCTGAGCTCCACAACCTTTCAAAGATGATAGGCAGTGGCCTTGTATGGTCATCAGCCAGGTTTTTCAGCACCTTAGATGCAGCCCATCTGGTATCGTGAGGCTGTCTGGTCAAGCTCTCTCAAGTGATTCCCGAGTCAGCCCTCAATGGTTCTCTTTTCCAATGGAACCCTTTTCCTAGGCACAGAAGAATGGGATAGCTTATTGGTAAAGACTGAGGTAAAGAAGGTATTGAGTACCTGAGCCTCATCTATGTTTGCTGTCGTTAAAGCATCTGCTCCATTCAGCAATGGACCCACATTTTATTTGTTCAGCCTTTTTCTACTAATGTAGCCGTAAAAACTCTTATTTCTGTCCTTAATATCCTTTGCAAGCCTCAAATCCTGTTGAGCTTTGGCTTTCCTAACACTGCCCCACACACTCAGGCAATATTTCTAAATTCTTTCCACTGTGGCATGTCCCTGTTCCCACCTCCTGTGTACTGCCTTTTTGCATTGGAGCTCCATCATGAGCTCCTTGTTTAGCCAAGCCAGTCTCCTGATACACCTGCTTGCATGTGTACCGTGGACGCAAGACACCTGGCAACGACCTTGCTCCATTACAGCAGGAATACTTAAATGTTCTTCCCGGTCTCAGAGAACCAGGATTCTATCATCTCCTATACTCTGAACATTGTCAACTTACTGCAAGTATTAACTTCCCACTTCTAGGTCTGGAATGCACATAAGGCACACATACTGAGGATAAATTTAATGTTTTCAACAACAGATTCTAAATAAAAGACCACATTACAAATATGTCCCACTAGGAATATATTTATCTGAAGCATTTCAAGCAATCTTACATGGGCAATTAGGAGATCCACATCTTTCAGTGCCTTTCATCTGTTCAGTCACTTTCTTATCAATGTTTAGAAAATGCTGCAGTACCCAGAGCAATGTAGCACCATATTCTTGACCACAGCCACAAGAATCTAAACAGGCATTTCTATTTAATATTATATGCAGTCTTAAGTGGTACATCGTAGTTGTACTCAAACCACATGAACCAGGTATTAAGGGAGGTGATTTAACACTGTGTATGATGATAAAAACAGGACGTATCACAGTGAGAAGAATTAGCTTATGGTTACTTTGGAAGGCATTGTTCTAGCTTGCCTTGCTTTAAATCATGCCAGTTCATGGCTTTTGTGCATATCCATTTTTTTTTAAATTAAAGTCACACTTGACCTTAGCCATACATATTGAACCTGTGGAAGAAAGAATGAGCACAATCACAGGGGTATATTAATCTAGATTGTTTTTATATTTGTGTGGGAAGCAAGAACAGCAAATTGTAAAAGAATTTAGTGAACTCTGCCTACTCGCCACGTAGAGTATGCCTGCCTGCAGCCCTGAGGCCCCACCCTCTCCAGTCCTGTAAAGGTTTCTCCATGCTGATGTTTCAACACAGGGAGCAAAAGTTTCACTTGATTTTCATTAGATGGGTGGGACGAGGAACTTGCATGGTCCTGTTTTGCAGAATGCAGCAGCAGCCTACCAAAGCACAGTAAACTGCATAAAAATCTCAAGTGTCTGGGAGCTGTACCATCATCACATGCATTTTTGAGCTCTGAATCCGTATGACCCTTACCATGCTCAGTGCTACCCCTCTGTTCAAATCCCATGGAAGGCCTGTGCCTAAACAGGTACAGATTTACTGATGATGGGGCAGTAAAGGGGCTGTAGCTCTGCATTAGTATGAGGCAGTACAGCACGGATGTATCTGCAGAGCTATGACCTTCTCATATGCAATTTCTCTACCTCTCTTTGCTCCCCCTTCCTCTCCATCCAGATGAGGATTGCTTTGTCTTTGCTTATGCAGTTTACCAAGCAGGTAGGCATAATTATGGCTTTGGTCTTATTGTTTCAGACATACCTTAATCCTTAGGCATTCAGAAAATATAAGCGATGTCCTTCCAGAAACAGGTTTCAGCCAAGAATGCTCTGGTCATTTTTTCCCTTTACTAGACGTTTCAAGCCTGTGCTTTCTTATTTACCTCTCAGTGGTGAAATGTCTAGCAAGACATGCTAATTTCCCCAACTTCACACAGTAGAAGTCTTTATATCAATTGTGCCACAACATTCCCTGAGCATGTGGGACAGTATACCACGTGGAGGGTGGAAGCAGCAACAATGATCAGTCAGTTAGGAAAGGATCAAGTAAAATACTGAGTGAATACAGAGTTGGCGGATGCTTAGCACGTGAACTGAGGAATTTGTTCCCACTGGGAGCCAGTTTCTAAGTCTTGAAAACGCTCAAAAGCTTGTCTGAGGAAATCTAAAAGGCTTCCAGAGGATCCAAGAAGAAATTTGAATCCAGTAACTCTGGGACCCCAGAGCTTTCTGTAAGATCACTTACACAAGATAGAGTTTCTCAGAGCCTTAAAAAGCAGAAATACATTTTCTGTAGAAACATAGTACAACTACAAGCCTTTCCTTATAAAAATTACACTTTTTCATCCTTACTTCCTCAAATCTGAACTGTTTCCAGCACAGACACATATTAGTGGGCACATTAAAAACACAAGCATATCCAAGCAATGTATATGATGACACTGTACATGGCTTTCCCCCTGGATAGGGGGATCCTGGTGTTACAGATGGTGGTGACTGTACACGCCACGCCATTCCCCTAAAAGGCTCTCATAAAAGAGAAAATACAAGCCGTATAAAAATTTACAGAGAATAGAAGAAAATATGGGAGAAAGACGAAAAGGATGAGAACAGAGTAGAGAATTAAATCAGAGATGGAGCTTTGGTAAAGCGCTGAGCTATATAAAGAGGTGGAGCAATGAAGAGCTGCGATGGTCAAGTCCTTAAGTTTGGTCCAGATAACGAAGCCAATGACATTATTTGCAAACTGAGGCTTTTGTAATCAAAGTCAGAGCAGAAAAGTTCAGATGAGATACGCTAGCAAGAGCTGAAAATGGATCTTATTTTATGTATCAGAACACCTGTTCATTAAATAATACCCCAGAAAGCTGAGCTGAAAAACTACGTCGCAGAATACCGGAACATCTAGCTTGGAGTGGGATGAAATAATCTGATTTTACCTAAACACTAGAAACAACGACTTTCATGTTACATTCCCCTTTCTGCTTTTGCTGTTTCAGTGTTTATGTTCAGGACATCAACTTATACACTCACTTCTCAACAAAGTGCGAGCAGTAAATACCCTGGCCAAAGCCCTGTGTAACTCTACACCTTATGTTGTTACATCTTTTATTGGTGTTTTCAAGAAGAAGTCTATTTTATATATATATACACACACACACACACATATATATACACACATATATACACGTATAAATGCTCTGGTGGACATGATGCTTATAAAGGATGCTAAACTCAAAAGAAATGACCAGACCTTCAGCTTCACCATGGAAACCTCCCCTTAGACCCCATCTCTGGTGCCTCAGTGCTGGAACAGTGTGCTTTAGCATCCTGCCAGTGTTCAGCTTGGTATTGGACTGACCAGTGTATTTGACCATGGCCTCTCTCTGGACTCCAGCATCAAAACTCAGTTTCTTTCCAGCAGCCTCTTTTTCCATCTATCCTTTCTGCACTGTGCCAGCAGTACTGCTTGGAACTTAGATGCTAGATGACATGGATGGAGTAACTGGTAGAGTGACTCTACATCAAAGGTGTACAAGTAGCCATAGGAGTTTGGAAAGCGGAGCAGCCACATGGAAGAAAGGTTATAGGATAAGACATACCTTTGCTTTTCCCTCCCATACACATATGTTCTAATTAGATGCAACTCATTAACCACTGAGAATTCAGACCCTGATTCCTCCTGATCTGATTCTTGACTTAGAGATGTCACCCTCCATATTTCCTTATAGGTACCTGCATTCATTCCCTTTTGGTCACTACAGACCGGTAATTTTCTCCATGCACACACAAGGGGATCAGTCAGATCCTATTCCAATGGATGTGTGGCTTACTAGAAAAGCTGGAAGTGATGGCCAGTTGCTTGTTATGCTCAGAAAATAACAGAAAGCAGAGTTTAGTCAGGAGATATCCGGAAAAAAGTTGAAGATAGCCCCTCAGAAGCACAGTACAGAAATGTAGGCATTTTCCCATGTGAAAGAACAATTTGGGGGGGAAGGAGCTCGAGAGAGCCTGGCACAACCCTACGCAGAGAGAGAAGTTTTCATTTTGTACTAATAGGGTTAACAAAAACCTGAGAGAAAGCATTTCCGAGAGGAGAGCCAGACTGTGCCACAGGAAGAAATCCTGGGAGGAGAGAGGTTGTTTAGCTTTAAGGTAAGGGGTGCCCAATCAGTACCGGGCCCCCAAAACGTGGGGATTCCCCTCATCAGCTGGACTGCCTCTGTGGTGGTGAAAGAATGAATCCAGGCAGAAGACAATCAATTGAGTGCATGCAAGAAAAAGGCTGGAGACAGTTTTGTGTCTGGCATAGATCCAAGCAGGAAGGTCTTGTATTCACTTTGTAGTTACCACACCGCTGAATCCAAGAGCCTGGGATTCAACTACAGAGCTACCACCTCACCTTAATGACCTGCATAAGGGTCTGAGGAGCACAGAAATCTCTGGAAGGAAACTGAGGCAGGACGATACAGCATCAAGCAGGAAGGGGTTTGCTCTAGGAACATATTCTGCTAGGCTTTGACAGAAAGAAAAATGCAGACATTGAGAGCAAAGAAAAAGAGCATAACCCCACCCTGGCTTCTTCCACCACACACCAGAAACCCCAAAGGACTTCATGCTAGGTTAATATTTTCTTTCGAGGCAAAGAGTATACCTAAAATGTAAAAGTGCATGAACATTACATTATTCCTGTTCAACACACTACACCTTCAAAGTAGCACATAACATTAACTTCACTGCAATTAGACTATCCTACCAGCAAAATAACGCACAGAATACTGACTTATTTATTCTTTTGCTACTATGTAAAACTAATGAGCTGTGGTTTTTGAGCACTGATTCTTCCTTCCTCCAAATACCTGTGGATTAAAATTTAAGCTACTTGAGTAGCTCCACAAATTAACTGCGGGCATAAAATGGAAAGGCAAGCATTTAAAATGCACTGCTATACCCTGTAAACACTCACAAGGATAAGTGAAAATAAGGCCCCATCTCAAATGCTTCCTCAGCACGGACTTCAGAGCAGAAGAATTTTCCTTGGGATCAGAGATGAGCAGGGAGGCTGCTAGGGTTTTGTTTTGTTTAATTACTGTCTTGTAAATAATCTACAGAATTTTCCTGGTAGCTAATTCATCTTCCCTTCCCCTCCCCTCCTTCAGAGTCTCTGAGAACAATGTGTAAGTTCACCGTGAGAGCAGCTATTTACTACAGAGGATGAAAAAACTCACTGCATAAGAGGGACGCATACAAGAAGGGGAAAGATGACAGTAAAAAAAAAAAAAAAAAACACAAAGTCAGAGACTGAAGAACACAGGAGATTATATAAACAGCTCTGAATGAATTAAAATATTAATTAACATTACCAATGCAAGTAACTGCTGCGGTTGTCTCATTAAAAAAATCATAAAGGGAAAGTGAGATAGTCTGTCCTTATTTTTCATAGTCTGAACCACATCTTAGCAGAGTGCATCTCAGCGTGAGGACAGCACAAACTACTTCACCTCCCTTTACGATTTGTAAATTAAAGGATGCTAGTAGAGCTACAGATTGTTTTCTATCCAGAAATTGCATACATACTCTGTGTAATACCTATTTCTTCATGAAGGACGCCAGGCTAACAAGAATGCAGTCTAACTGGTTTAGGTTTAAGAAAGAAAGGAAAAAAGTCAAACCTCTTTGTTTTCCTGTGAATCAAAACGTACTTGATCAAATGTTTAAACTTAGTAAAACATTGTGTAAGAACCTGAGGCTCAGTTCAATAGGAACTGAATAGTTGAGATAGCTGTGAAGAAATATTTTCACAGTAATTCCCTGTTTATAAATACTTGTCAGTTCATTGCATTCGCTGCTGAGATTCCTCAAGCTTCTTCCCCAGAATGGAATCCCTTATGCACGTGGGAGTAACCACAGATTCTTCCAAACTCATGGCCTGTTTTGATGGGCTTTTACAATAAAGATATTGTTCTAAGGTGCTATAGTAACTTCAGATGCTGCTCCAGCACTTGGGTGAATCAGAAAATATTTACTACCTGGAACTTGCCACGAACGTAAGGGTCAGTTTTCAGAGGACATAAGCACGTTACTGGGCAGCAGTTCTCAATCCAATATCTGAAAATTGTGCATTAGAAACAGGGCTTGTGCTCTGTATGGGGCATCCAGCTCCTGCAAACACCTGAGTACCCTGTGGGAGCTTATCATTTCAGACAACAGGCAAGCTTACAATCTAAAGCTCAAGGTTACAGAGCATGTATTTGTGCTTACCCTGAGTCTCAAACAATGAGACAAATGCTGATGTATTATGTATGAACTCTACTGAGATCACTGGGGTTTGCCAGGATGTAAAACACTGTAAAAGTTGGCTCAATAAAAAAATTCATTATTAATTTCACTAAAATGACATACACATAAGAATATTCAAACACCTCTTTATGAGCAATTTGAATTTCATACTGAAATCCATCTTCTTTCAGTATAAACAGATCACTGGGATGATGTGATTTTTCTCTTTAATGTGAGTGTAGCAGCACACAAAGTCTAGAGGTGCAGAAGCACAGCTCAAATCACGTGAAGGGTTCCAGAGGCTCTGTGCATCAGCACTTCTCATCTGCTGGTTTTCAGAATCTCTAAAAAGCAATCATAGTGGTGGTTTTCCATCTATCATCTTAAAAGAGAAACAAAGTCCATGCACTCTATTTTTATAAAGAGGGCTAAACATAGCAATATATCTGGCTCATCGTCTTTGTGTTTATTTTTAAACTGATCTGTTTGTACTGACAATTAATTTATTTCAACACAGGCCTAACCTATCAAAGAGAAAAAAAGAACAGTTTTTCCTTGGTCTGGCCCTCATTTTCTGTACCCTCATTTTCACTAGCTCTGATGCAAACGAGGCAGAGGGAACCCATGGATGGGGGAACAGGCTCACTTCATTTGGCAGCAGCCCAGTTACACCAGATTAGGTGCAGCTTGAAGCTTATGAGAAAGTTCCTACACACTGGAGAAGTGAGATTCTGGGGGCAAAGACGGCTTTGAGATGAAGCACAGCCAGAAAAAGGATTACAGGTTTGCCTGTGACTCAGTGGTCGAAGAGCTCTCAGTGTTATAAATCCAGTAGTTACTCTAAGTAGCAACAGATGCCAATAGATTCTGACCCTATCATTTTGAGCAAACTGAAACTAATTATGAACATACAGAAGTGACTTATGATTCACTTAATGATGCCTGTAATCACATTCAAATAGTTATGTTTACCTTCCTACTTACAGTCATCAGATAAGGCATAATTATGTATATACGTTCTTATACTAAACTTAATCCTTTTTACCTACAACTGAATAAACTCACAGTGCCTTGAAATCTACAGGCTATCTTCTTTTGCAAGCACTTTCTATGCTATTCCAAACCACTAAAAAGCATTTGTATATCAGCATGTTTTAATTGGTATCCCGGCTTCTCCTTCCTGAATTCATTCATCATAAAATGGAGCCACTTTTGTCTGTTGCCTAATTATCCTTCACCTGCTATTGGATTTTTAGCCAGGGATTTGCTCAATAAAACAAATAGTGCAAAAAAAGCAAACAAACTGCAGTGAGGGAAAAAAGTGACTCCCTGTCAGCACTGAGAGTTCATCCAAACACTAGATACATACTCCTGCCCAGTGAGATCACAGGCCAGCACCTCATGATTAAAGATTAGTACGTCAAGCTCCGATTGATGACAAGAGAGAAGAGCCCCATGCTACCAGCAGCCCTAACAGCACAGCGTGGTGCTGCATCTTGCTTTCACAGTGCTTAGACAGCATGTCCTTGGCTCTGTGCAGCCAAAGGCAAGCTCTTCTGCAACCCACTCCAACTGCTCCCTTTTCGCACCATGGAGCAGGAAGCAGAGACCAAACAGCAAGTGTTGCTGCTTTACAGCACATCTGCTGGTTTCCCTGGGCAGCTCTCTGTCTTAAACACCCAGTGTCACCTACTTATCTTTCCAGCTACAAGAACGTCATGCTCCTGTTTGTACCTCTGGGACTTGCACGTGCCCTGCGGCAGGCAATCCATTTTCTCTGCTGGCTCACCTATGCCAAAGCAGAAAACATTCACCTCTTGCAACATTTTCCCAGTTGGTAACTTTTCCCTGCTCAGTCATCTCACTCCCGACCCACATGCACCACGTGGATGCAGGATCCTCCCCTCTACTAGCGGTGAGATTTTGCATTTTTACTTTTGCTACACCTTCATGCATCCAAGAGGAATTTCTTAGCGCAAACGGGAAGAGAATTGGCCCTTTGAGTGCATGTTATACAGACTGCTATACTAGTAGAGACCTGCAACGCCACCACATCATATAAATTTAAGTGATGGTATCCTTAGGGATATGGAAATGACGTTAGTGGAACAGGTCAGAAACCTAACTCTGCTCTCGGAAACACCAGCGTGCTCCACTGAGGAGGGTCTCTAGCTCCACGTCAGCCTCTTGGCAGCCTTCTGGCTGTGGGAAAGGACCCTCAAACTCCCCTAAATGGGCCAGCTAAGGATTCCCTCCTTTAAGAGGAGCCATGGGATGGTGGAGAGCCAGAGTAGCCAGGTCAGCACCTTCCCTCTCACAGCTTTGGGCAGAGAGAGGCTTCAGTGGGGAGAGGCCATAAGCAGACTACCACCGCAGTCTCACAAGCCAGACAGAAATCACTCCTTAGCAGTATCTCTGAGACCGCTTTAACCTACTCTTAGGACTGATTTGGTAACCAGCCATCCCTGGGACTCATGTACCAAACAGGTGGCACATTTACCTTCATCTCCTCTTCCCGGCAGGTGTCCTAAGCGCAGTTTAACTGAGTCAGGCCAATGACTTCCACAGTTTTATTTTTGCTTTAGATAGCCAGGGCAAAAGGGGCAACAGGTAACCAAAGGCCTGGCCCTGCCTGTTAAAATAAAAATTGTCATAGTGCCTCTCAAGGATGTGACATTTGCACACTAATTCACAACGTGTGCTGGTCCAAACCTGATACACTAACGTTCTGTTACCACTGAGTAAATAGAAAGCTCGAACCATACAAAAGACACTTCGGGGTTTGCTTCTATCTTACGTAAACCAGTTGTATGCCAATTTAATTTCCCTGGCTGAAGTAGAACGACTGCTGAGTTTGTATCAGCTGGAGATCAGAATCCTGTGTGCAATAACCAAGAGCATGTTAAACGAATTCAAACTTAACAAAACAGCTTGCATTTTATACAGTCAACTGCTGGCTTTCTATTTTTGTTATATAACTTAACTACTGGATTAAGAAAGTCAAGATTTTTCCTTAAGAAAGCACAGCCCTGCAAATCTAAAACAAATTCAAAGGGCTTTGTGGAGCAACTTCTTACAGATTAGGAAAGTAAACAGAAGAAACAGATCCTGATGCTATCAGAAAAAACGTGCTCTGGATTAATGAGATTTGTTTGTGCAGATCTGGCTGTGAGTAAACAGGGCCATGTGGGTACCGAATAGGGTTACTGTCATGTATTGTTTTTAAATTTTCCACCACACTGAGCATTTTGGTAGACCACCCTTGTGCCTACTGCAACCTGAGACGCGAGATTAGCAAAGATGCATCTACTTCCAGAGGTGCTTGTAAAAGCACATTCAGATAAGGTGTTGAAGACCATGACTTCTTATATGGGCATAACTTTCACTCACTGCTCTAGTAAAAGTATCCTTAAAAATATTCAACCCCTTCAGAAATGGAATGTCACACATCACCAAAGGCAGCCTGAATTTTGCTGCTTAGGACTGCTGTTCCTAAAAGCAACCTATGATGCTTTTGTGTATTGTAGATTATTCATTTAACTTCCTCACTCATATATCCCCCAAGGATTATCTCTAAATTTTGAAAAAAATTACTCACTCTCTATCAACAATCTATAAGACTTGTAAACAAAGTCCCATTCTACTAGTGTTTTCACTGTACTAGCTACTGACATGCAATATATACTTGCATATATTTGGAGTTTTTAAATATTGGAATTTTAATTTATTCCACTTGTATCTCCTCTTCTTGCGGACACTTCTTATCATCTAAAAATGACAGCAACTGATTTTGCAGTTCTGTGACAATCCCAACTTTAGTTTAGGCTTTAATATGCACTTGAAGAAAACCAAGGGGAAGAGTTTAGAATTTATTTATAAAATATTTTAATTAAAAGAAGTTTTTAGCCCTTTGGTTGTGTAGATAGACCTTCTTATGTACTATGAATAAATATACTTCTGTCTACTTTTTGACTCTACAGGCAGGCAGACCTGAAGCAGCATCATTATTTTATTCTGTGAGATGCCAAGACGCAATTATTTACATAAAAATGCTATTAACCAAGCTATCCAACACAAACACGCACTCATGCCATGGCAACTTAAAAACGCAGTCCTGATTCTAACCTCTTAAAGAATTCAGGTTTTTAAAGATTGAAACTGTATCAGAATCTGTAGATAAACAATCACATATGGTATTGTAACACTTCCTGCCCAGACCTAGTAAAAATAACTTAGCTACTTTAATTGAAATGGCTAGGATTTAGGAAACAGTATTGCCATAAATCTGCTTTAGGGCCATTTGTGTAGAAATACACCTGAACAGTAAAATCTAGACTTTGCTATGAAAACCTACTCAAATTCCAGAAAAATCAGTGTTAAAGGATTGTGCAGGTTAAAATGAATGGCAGTTACAAGCAAAAAGAAAAAAAACTGCACATGGTCTGCAATCACCAGGAAAATCCACTGCTGATGGAGTTCATGCAGATTAGTTATGTAGCTGGATAATAAAACTGGAAATGTTTATGACCAAGTGCTATTTGAACTTCCCTCGAATAAGATAAGGATAATCACGCTCTGCGTTCCAAACCATAAACTGATCCACCCAGTTTTCCACCCACTCAGATTTCTCCCAGTGCAGGGCATTCACAACAGATTCAGGGCCAGATCATAAAGTTCATTGGACATCAGGCCCTCTAGAACGCAGTCCCAAGAACCTACAGCTAACCAACTGGACACAAGTCTGAATCTCATTCCCCTCCAAAACACACCTCAGTCAGGAGCTGTAGGTGCCTCCAGAGCCTGGAATCCTCCCCTGAAGATAAATGACGGGAACTCAGTGCTCACTCCTAAAATGTGTCTAGAGGAGGAATAAGAGGCATCCGTTTCTTATCTGATAACCAACCGGTTAAAGCACTCAGAAAAGCGAAGAGGCTAGGCTCAAGTGTCTTCCTTAGCCTCATGGATTCAGTCTCACATCTCCCACTTCTTAGGGGTGCAGGAGGCATCCAGCTGCAAAGGGCATGGGGGTGAGGAGAGGAAAGGTATTCCCTTCTCCCATTCCTGAAGTTGTGCAACATGAAAAAAGGAATGGGCCTAGAGAAGGCATAAGAATGAGTAGGACTTGTTGCTTCTTCCTCTTCTGGCAGTCACGATTTAAAAACTGTGTTGCTATTACCGCATTTTAGAAGTATCCCGATCCCACTGCAGTACTAGGTGTGCTCTGAGCATAGCTGAGAGGAGCTGACTGCTTCAACTAGATTTTGAACTGGGGCGGGGAAGACAGGCATCTCAGACCAAGGTGTTTCTAGTCATCTCAGAAGCAAAACTGTGCCATGTATCTAAAAATAAAAGAATACAATGTTAGCGGCCTAGCTGGTTCAGCCTCCAGAGTAACTACAGTTGCATGAAACCCTCTTAGAAACCTGATCTTAAAAATCACAGCTGAATATGTCGAGGAGAAACACCTGGAAGGAATTTTAGTCCCTTTTACAAAACATTATATGGGATAGTACTGGATGAAGTAGTACTTGGGCATCCCAGTGAGACAACTCCCTGCAGTCCCCAAAGCACCTCTCCTAACCCACCAGAGAGGAATAACAAAAACGCTTGATGATGGCTATATCTTTCCTCTGCAAGTTACTTATACCAAGAAAGATGACAGAATACATTGTAAGTGGTCTGACGAACACACACCTTTCTTTACCCCTAGGTATCCAAAATGTTTACCTCAAATAAACATTTTCCACTACTGAAATTTATGTAGCTATGCACTGTTCAATGCTGATTAAAAAAAGTGGATACACATGAAACGTGTTCAGTATTTTGAACGTGGAACCTACTGTAGGGCATAAAGAAATCAAAGGAAATTGCTATCTTTTTCCAAAATTACACTGTCTTGGCAACTTCCACCGGTTTATGGTATTCTATTTTTTTTTTTTTATTTTTTTTCCTGAAAACCTCAACTCCTCCCCCGGTAAGCGTGAAAGACACAGTTTTGTTTGTTAGAAGTAGGCTTCTAAAACCAAAAAACTAAAAACAACGCTCCTAACTCTCAGGCCTCAAATATCTTTTACCAGAAGGTAAACAACAACCCTTTGCAAAGTGACGTTAGGAAATAACTCCGTCAAACTGGCTGGATCCGACTCCGGACTTCCGAATGAGCAGTTTCGCGACCCAGTTCCACCACGAGACCACCCCCCCACCAAAACCGAAACCCACCGGCTGGTAACACACCCCCTTCCAAGGGGAGCGGGGCAGGCCCGACGCCACACACCGCCGGGCGCCGCGGCGCCGGGTGACAGCCCCTGCGCCGGCCCCGCAACACCCCGAACGCTGGCGGCGTTGCAGCGGTCCACCACAGCTCTCCGTGCGCGCCCTGGACGTAGGTACACGCGCGTACAGCAGGTCGCTGCACCCTGTCCTAAGGCACGCGAGGCAACAACCTCGCTGGGGGCAAACCTACAGCAGCACGCGGTCTGTCAGGCAGTCTGTCAGGTCTGTCAGGTAGTCCGTCAATCAGTGAGACCCCCCCCATCCTGTCAGTCAGTCCGTCAGCGACACCCTCAGCCACCGAACCCGTCAGCCAGTCCGTCAGTGACACCCCCAGTCACCGAACCCCCAGCCCGTCAGCCAGTCTGTCAGCGACACCCTCAGCCACCGAACCCGTCAGCCAGTCCATCAGCGACACCCCCAGCCACCGAACCCCCAGCCCGTCAGCCAGTCCGTCAGCGACACCCCCAGTCACCAAACCCCCAGCCCGCCAGCCAGTCTGTCAGCGACACCCCCAGTCAGCGAACCCCCAGTTCGTCAGTGACGCCGCCAGTCACCGAATCCCCAGTCCGTCAGCCAGTCTGTCAGCGACACCCCCAGTCACCAAACCCCCGGCCCGCCAGCCAGTCTGTCAGCGACACCCCCAGTCAGCGAACCCCCAGTTCGTCAGCGACACCCCCAGTCACCAAACCCCCGGCCCGCCAGTCTGTCAGCGACACCCCCAGTCAGCGACACCCCCAGTTCTTCAGTGACGCCGCCAGCCACCAAACCCCCGGCCCGCCAGCCAGGCAGTCAGCGACACCCCCAGTCACCAAACCCCAGCCCGCCAGCCAGGCAGTCAGCGACACCCCCAGTCACCAAACCCCCGGCCCGCCAGCCAGTCTGTCAGCGACACCCCCAGTCAGCGAACCCCCAGTTCGTCAGCGACACCCCCAGTCACCGAACCCCCAGCCCGTCAGCCAGTCCGTCAGCGACACCCCCAGTCACCAAACCCCCGGCCCGCCAGCCAGTCTGTCAGCGACACCCCCAGTCAGCGAACCCCCAGTTCGTCAGCGACACCCCCAGTCACCGAACCCCCAGCCCGTCAGCCAGTCCGTCAGCGACACCCCCAGTCACCAAACCCCCGGCCCGCCAGCCAGTCTGTCAGCGACACCCCCAGTCAGCGACACCCCCAGTTCTTCAGTGACGCCGCCAGCCACCAAACCCCCGGCCCGCCAGCCAGTCTGTCAGCGACACCCCCAGTCACCAAACCCCCAGCCCGCCAGCCAGGCAGTCAGCGACACCCCCAGTCACCAAACACCAGCCCGCCAGCCAGGCAGTCAGCGACACCCCCAGTCACCAAACCCCCAGCCCGCCAGCCAGGCAGTCAGCGACACCCCCAGTCACCAAACCCCAGCCCGCCAGCCAGGCAGTCAGCGACACCCCCAGTCACCAAACCCCCAGCCCGCCAGCCAGGCAGTCAGCGACACCCCCAGTCACCAAATCCCCAGTTCGTCAGTGTCACCACCAGCCACTGAACCCCCCGCCCGTCAGCCAGTCCGTCAGCCCTCCAGGGAACCCCCCAGTCACTCTGTCAGGGAGCCCTTGAAGTCAGCCAGCCCATCCGCCCGTCAGCCCGTCGGTCCGCCAGCGAAGCCCCTCCAGCCCGCCCGCCAGCCCGCCCGCCCGCCAGCGAGCCCCCCAGGCCGCCCGCAGGCGAGCCGGGGCGCAGCGCCTCGCCCTCGCGCGCCCTGCCCCGCACGGCCGCCCCGCCCCGCACTCGCCCCCCGCGCAGGGCCGGCGGCGGCGGCGGCGGCGGCCCTGCCCCGGCACCTCGGCAGGGCGCGGCGGCGCGGGGCGGGCCGGGGGGAGGTGGCCGGGGCGGTGCGCTCGCTCCCGCCCGCTCCCCCGCACCTGCTCCCTCCTCCGCCTCCTCCGCGTCCACCTGGCCGCGCGCGGCAGCGGCGGCAGCAGCGGCGGCGGCAACAGCAACATGTTGCCGAGAGCGGGCTCGTCCATGCCGCCGCCCCCCAACCCCGTTGCCTACTTCCCGCCGCCCCGGGTCACGCTGCCCTCCGGCCTGGACATCCTGCGCACCTACTCGGGGGCCTTCATCTTCCTGGAGATCGTGAGTGAGCGGCTGCCGCGCTCCCCCCCTCCCCCGCGGCCTCACCTGCCATTTTGTGAGCGGGAGGGGAGAGGCGCGGCGGGCGGCGGCTGGAGCCGGGCCCGCGTCTCTCCGTCCTGCCGCCGCCTCTTTGCTCGCCTCGGGCCCGGCCGCAGGTGGCTGCGAGCGGGGGTGGGGGGGCCGGCGGCGGCCCGGCCCGGGAGACCGTCTGAAATAAGAGTTTATATGGGTAGTTGAAGCTGGTGAGGACTTTGATCCCCTAAGAAGCCCTGAAACGCCCGAGCCAAAAATCCTCAGTGAAAAAGCTGGGCTGGTTTTCGCCTGCGTCCTGTGGAAACTCCTGCGGGTGGCTTTAACTCCGCGTGTAAGACCCTGCTCGTTTCAACGGGACCGAGGTCCCCTGAGCTGGGGCTGAGTATGATGAGCCCAGGCGGAAATGTAGCCCTAATTAGCAGGGGGGAAAAACCTTGGCAGAACTCATCGGGGTTTTTTTTTTTGATTTTGTTGTTTTGTTTCTTCCTTGGAGTCAGAGCTGCCTACTGACGTGGGTCCCGGCCTGTGGGACAGATCCCACCATGCAAGCAGCAACAGGCCTCACTGGAGCAAAGAGCTCAGCGTGCATGTCCAGGCGCTAAACGAGGCCCCAAGTCAGTAGGGACAAAAGGTTAATTAGGTTGGCAAATCTGCCGTACATCTGACAGCCAAGCTGTGGCAGACGGGTGCGATGTTAGGGGAAATAGCGCTGCAGCAGGTGCTGAAATTAGTCAGTGTCTGTAGTGGGATGCACAGATGCTTTCTGCGGTGCCCACTGCTTCCTCGCTGCCCGTCGCTGTCTGGTCTCTGAGTAGCAGACCTGCACCTGCAGGCCTGTGAAAGTAGAGAAACTTTGGCTCTTCGTAACAGCTAAAAAAGCAACCCTGGAGAATAAGCTGAAGGCTAATACGTTAACCCCGTGGGAATTTTGAACTAAGACTAGCAGCGTGTCTTTACATATACACTGCTGCCACGTAACGCTAGAGAGGACCCGGTTCGTCTTATAGCAGGCGCCTTCTGAAAGATACCTCTTTTCCAACCGTGATCCCAAAGAAAGTTCTTTGAATCTGAAAATATAGCTTCTGACTCTGTAATTGTAGATCTAGAGGATTTAAACTGGAAAGTAGTAATTTACTTTGAAATTAATTGTAGCTATCATATCACAGCAACTTGGATTATGAAGTTAAACTTTTCTATAATAAATGAACATATTTCAGATGGCAATTACGATTTTTTTCAGGCATAATTTTTTTATAAAGAGGCAGGATTTGCAGGGAGAGATAATATCCTTTGTTAGACCAACAACTGATTTAAACAGACAGGCTTTAGAATATGTAAATCCTCCTTCAGCCCATCATAGTGCAGCCTCCCTACTACATATTCACTGAGATCAATATATTACAAACAAAATTTGTGGGGCTGAATTCTTCTCCTAGTTACAATAACTCTAAAAAGCTGTGTACTTTTCTAGTTATTACCACATAATGCACAACTTGCTTTATTCTGTATTCTGGTCTTCCATTTCACTTTATTACTTGATCTGTTCTCTTTCAGCGGTTTATTACAAATGCATTGAAAAATAAGATGCAATTTAGTTTCTTTTCTGTATCTCATTTGATTAGGACTAGCAAAACTAAACATCGTAAGATTGAATCCAAATCTCATGTGCATCCTTGTTGCACTGATTTTAGAATATATATTGATAGTATAGATCAATACTACATATGTTGTGGTGTGTGTGTGTCAACAGTGTTTTCACATTTCTTGTATTCCCTTCAAATTGAGACTAAGGGTAAAATTTTCAGCAGCAGCGCATGAGTAACCGGAGTTTGTAAATCCCATTTTCAAGGCTGCTTTAAGAGCTTTTAAGAATTTAGTGGAGCTTCATCTTAACTTCCACTTAGTGCCTATCACTTCTGAGGATGGTACTTAGACTCCTCAAGTACTTTTGAAGTGTTTTCTCTGGGTTCCTCAAAGTAACCTAAGGACTTGTTGATGTGTGATATTAAGGGCTAAGTTCTTAGACGGAAAGGACCAAATAAAATTTATCTCTAAGCTCGTCACCTGTATTGCTTTCCTTGCAGCTGTTTGGAACAATAGTCTGGATTTTGGTAGCTGCCACTCAAGTTCCACTGCCACTGCTGCAGGGATGGGTGATGTTTGTAGCAGTGACCGCGTGGTTCCTGTCCATTGTGTTCCTCTGTGTGTTCCTCTTCAGTTACGCAAATAGGATTGCCATCAACTGGAACCAGACAGTAAGATTTTGTTTTAAGGATTCTGTTGCCTTTATAAACTGGAGATCACTTAATGAGAAGTACTTATCCTAAGTCGTACTACTTAAAACGTACTGTTTTAACAAAATTGCTCAAAGCAGAGGAATTCAAACTGGAAGAAGACGGAGTAGAGCAACAGGGATGATGGGGAAATGTAAAACTTGTTTTATTATGGAAACTGAAAGAGCCTGACTTTTGAACTTGAATGAATGTGTAAGCTTGTCCTCTATAAACACATAGAAGGCGTGAGCAGCAGGGAGAGGACTAGTTTAACAAGGCATGGCAACAAGTTGGTTTAAATTGGCCAGAAATAATTGCAGACTGGAAACAATAAAATATTTTCTAACTATTAGAGGAGTCACGGTAACACCCCGTGAATAATGGGAAGTAGAAAGCTCCATCTAATATTGTAGATGAAGTGATAGATTTGTCAACACATTGTATTATCTGATTATCTGAGAGAGTACAAGTCTCAAGGACCCAGGAAGCCTCTTCCAGTCCTGTGTTCCTATGAAAGCCTGTAGCTGTCTTTTGGGTTAATTCCTTAGGTAGTACAGCACTGATGCACAGCTGTTAGACTTTAGATAGTCAAAGACAGCCTGACCTGCAGTATAGTATAGCTTAATATCTTTTTAGGAGATTTAAATTCCTCTTTCTTAGAGGAAGCCTGGGGAAACTACAGATCTTGCTATGCTCTGCTCAGCTTTTGTTCAGTAAGAAGACAAGATTTCGTGCATTATGGCTTGTGCCAGTAGTTCTCACAGACTGTACCTTCCTCTTGAAAAAGGGCAAGCATTGGCTCCGGTTTTTACAAACCTCATGGATATCTCAGGTTATTGACTGGTAGTTTGTGTTCTCCTTTGCTGTCATTAAATATATTTTGCTTTGAGTTTTCAGCTGCAATTAGTTGAGCACAGTATGGTATCATTCTGTTTCACAATACTACGAGTGAATAATAAGGGTGGCAAAAATGTCAGAAGAACTGGAGCTTCCAAAAAATCTCCAAAAAGATCAGAACTTCTAAAAGATTTAAATGTGTCAGTATGTAGCTGCTGATTGCCTTCACCTTCCTCTTGTATGCCTTGTTTTTTTTCTATGGACAGTTTTCTTGTTCATAGCTGGGTTTGTATTCTGCAGTATCAACATCTATGGTTGTCTGTCTGTTAGCGCTGAAGTTATTTACAGACAGTCCCTTGAAGTAAGATCTCTGGAAAGCAAAGTAATAGAGTCCTGCTGGTTTGGGTCTCTGACAGATAACCTTGAAGCTCATCGGGGTTGACACACTGGATTCTATTCAAAACAGACTTCAGCACTTTGATAGCAAATGCATACGTACAACATCAGCTTTCCAGCATGTACAGTAATTAAGCTAATAATGAGTTAGGGTAATTACAAAGAGCTTTACAGGGATTTATGCTATGACATCCTCGCAAGTTATGATGCAGCAGAGCCCTTGAGCATGTGCATAACTTAAGTAAATTAATAGTGTCCTGGGTTTCATTGAAACTATTTGCCAATTGACAATCGTGCGTCTATTTAAAAAAGTTGCTGGGTGAGGGCATAACCTTTTGTACGTTGAAAATGCTATACAAATGTTCATCTTACAGCACTCGTGTGTGTCTTGCACATAGGCTGTTTGATGCTGGATTTGATTGGTTGTAGCATTAATTTTGGCCAATGGCATGCGAGTAAATTACTGAGAAACTTTCCATGTCAGGAAGTTACTACGCAACTTGTATAAAAGCTGTATCTGTGATACTCCTTTGTAATTTAATTTAAAAAGCTGTCATAACTAAGTTAACATCCTAAATAAATGCAATGTCAATCCTTTTATCTCTATTGTGGTAGCTGAAATCCAGTCCCCTCCAGTAGTCAACAAAAATAACCCTAGAAAAATAATTTGTCTGCTATTTGCAGGTACCTGAGTGTTCTGTAACTTGTTGGAACTAGTCTCTTTAGCAGCACTTCAGAAAGATTTTGGCATTCTGTTGCAAATTCTAGTAATTACTAGAAATACTGAACCTGTTATTTGGTTGTTACAAAATAAAAAGGTGTACCTGCTTGTTTTAAATTCGCAAGTATTCAGGTAAATACGTTTTTGCTACTTCAGAAATTAAATTTGCAATAAAACTCAGAAGTTACGGGTTGTTTTATTAGGTCAAAAATGGCAAGAGTCACAGCTTGGTTGTGTTAGAGTACTATCACTTCATTTAAAGATTCCTGAACAAATGTGGTTTAAGATTCCAGCAGCTTAAATGTAAATGTGAAAAGCAGCATGGGATTCTAATAGGCCTGTGTTTAGTAATAGCTTATGTCATGGGTAACTCCACTGAGAGTGATACTTAAGATGCTACGCAGTGGAAAAGTCAGGAGAAAATATGGACCTTATGGAGGTATATTCCTCTGTATTCATCCAGATGGTATGACAAATACTGTTCTTTACAGTCTGACTCACAATGCCTGCGTTTACAAAATTAGAAGTGAACTAATGTATTACACTGATTTGGCAGTGTTTTGCATACACTTTGTGTGAGGTTTCAATGTTTATACAAGTTTTAAAGCAAGGGAGAATTAGGCACTATGCTAACAAATTATTGAAAAACAAAAAGCACTCCCTAATAACATCCTGGATTTTTTGGTCACCGAAACCATAATCGTACAAGTGTGAAACCCTACTGCTGCTACATAGCTTTACTGTAACTGCTGCCAGGAGAAGAAAATCAGAGGGTTTGGGAGGTGAATGGAGGAAATGAGAGTTTACCTTCTGAAAATACCTTTCCAGTGTGCAGCCAGTACTGTTTTCCTCATAGAGCCATTTGTGCTCCTTTGCGAGCTGTGGTGCCAAAGGAGTACAGCCCGTAACACTGAAACAGTTGCGTGCTAGGTGTTTAGCAGCCCAGAAGAAGAATAGCGGATCTCCTTGACTTGCTATGGATTTACACCGACCTTTCAAGTTACTGGAATCCTGCACTCTACAACTGATAATGTCAGGCCACAAGGCAGATGGTGTCTGTCCTGCAGTGAACACACCTGCATGCAGGCTCACCTGGTGCACACAGGTGGTCACATAACAGATCTGTGTCTGTCTGTGTCAGGTCGAACAAGGGGGAGAACGCACAGACTTCTGGTGGGAAAAGTGCCAACTAATCGTAGCTTCCCTGGCTGCAGCACAGCGCAGCACTGCACGTTCTCCACTCGCACTCTCGTGTGCCAGTGGCTGACTGGCGAGTCTGATGCTCGTCCCTACTATTCTTCTGTGAGGTGCAGACATTACAGCAGGGTTACAGGCCGGAGAAATGCGGCTTATGCTCAAAGCTTGAGGGCTGGCACATAAAGGCTTTGAAACTAGATGATGAAGGCACCCCTTGGCCCATGTCTTCTTAGTTCTTTTGATGCCAGTGGGGCCTCCTGGTAACAGTCCAAGAGGAAATAATTGTTAGAAACAGCTAGGACAGAAAACCAGAAATAAGGGATATTGCAGGTGTTGTTCTAAAGCTTGGGTTTCCAGTAGTTACTAGTCATGAAGAAAAGCGTGACATGAAGAAAAGCCCTCTATAATCTGACCTCAAATGATCCTTAATAAAGAGAAAGTCATTTCCTGGTCTAAGTGGAATGGGAAACTGTGCTAGCAGCTTGTATCATAACTTGTCAAAACTGACTGTGTTGTGATTTTAAGTAGTTTCAGTTGCTGTCAAATACAGAACAATTGATGGGTTTGCAAAGCAAATACTTTTCAACAAAGGGAAACTTGACATCTCTAAAGAAACAGTTCTCTAAATTGGGAAATGTGGCACATTCTTACTTTGATATCAGACAGTCAATAGTTTAAGATATTAACATAGTCATTTCTAGAGCACACGAATGCTGTATGCTGCTGTGATCAAGTCACAGATGGTGTATCCTATGCTCTCACTGTTGGGATACTGATAGTCCCTTGCGCTTAAGTAAGTTACAAGTGCAAAATGAATTCATTAATGGTGTAAACTGACTATATAACATAGGTATCGTCACAAAGCATAAGGTACTCCCATACAGTATTCCGAATTGTGTCTGTGGCTTTTACAGACCTGCATAAGTACGTGCACAAAGCATGTTGTGTGTGGACTCAGTAATTGTGTGGACTGCAGATGGCTGCTTTGCGGACTCATCAGCAGAGAAAGATCTGGGAAGAGTATTTTAGACATTTTAAAACTGTGCTGAAGCAGGTCATGGATCTTGCTGCTGTTTTTAAGTGCCCGAGTAATACAGTCCAGAAACATGAGTCAGGTGTGTAAACCTCGTGTTCTCCTAATATTCACCACAGAGCAGGGACTTGCCTAGAGAAGGTCAGGACAGAACTATGTTTAAGGTAAATCTCAACTCCTATCCTCTCAAGTGTCAAACATTTTATTCCTTAGTTTTTGGATTCTGATTGTACCTGGGAGGAAGCTTTAGCTGCATCAAGATTGAGGTGCAGAAGCAAAATTTAAGCGCGGGAGGGGAAGCTTTTGGAGTTTAGGTTATAGCTGAGAAGAGATTTTTGGGACTGCAAGCTTGAATTGTATTGCTTAAATTATGGTAAAGTCAGCCCTTATGTCCTTTTTTATTATTGTTATTATATAGGCCTTATAAAGGGAGAGAGTTCTTTTAGCTGTAAATAGCCTTAAAGTGATCTAAAAGGTCAATTTATTTGCACATAGGTGAGCAGGTGCCTCTTAATTTGAAAGAATGTATGAGGAGGGAGGGCTGCCGTTTATCACTAAATCTGTTACCGTGTTGCTGTTATAGTTATAATTGCAAGCAGCTATGAAATCATCCTAGTTAAGCTTTCAGATGGATTTCATACTGTTTATCTGAAAGTATTGTTATCAGTGCTCATACATTTCGTATTTTAGTGTTGGGTTTCATTTGTACTGAGGCTGGAAGAATTAGGTATCTATTGCAGCACAGACTGATTCTGTTATTTGCTTTTCAGGATTTCCTTTTCCATGGGGCTACTTTTATCTTTTATTTTGGAGCCTTTCTACTGCAAGCAGCAACTACATCTCTGCATCATTTACCTCGTAAATTTAATTCCACTACACAAGAGAAGCTTCTATCTGATCATGAATATAACATAAGCATAGCAGCCTCGGTATGTATTTCATAAATGTGTATTAAGAGATAGAAGTCTGTTGTAAACTCTTGTAGCTAGTCATTCAACTTTGGAACTTAACAGCAAACTGGAACGGAAAGAGAAATTGAGAGAGAGAGAGAGGAATCGCTTTGAGAGCAGCAAATATTCCCCCAGTGCCATACAAAAATATTACAGTAAGCTTTTACTGCATGCTAGTGTGATCAATGCTTAATTGCTATTTTTCACAATAGTGTTTTAAATACATGAACAATACAGCTTATTATTTTTAGACAGCGACACTTTGTAAAAGCACTACTGGATATTGGAATAGAAGACAAAGATAGTAATTGAGCCTTCATCAAAGCATTAGGTCTGAAATTCAAGCCTGTGCCCAAACATCCAGTTGCTTTGTTTTTTTTATGCTGTTTAGATACTCCTGAACCTGCAGTGGGGAAAAATCTTGGACTAGCCTCTTGTGAAGCTCCATATATACACTTACTGGTATCAGACATAGCAGTTGGCTGCTGAAGGTCCTGCTGTCCCTTATGGCAAGGGTTGGAGTGGTTTTATAGATAGCCTAAACTCGGACTGCCTTTTTAGCACTATGATTACATCATCACTGAATCACTGTATCTGGTGAGGTGGGTGTGGAGAGCAGAGTAAGAAAATATGCCAGGCTTTAGAGTAAGAAAATATACCAGGCTTTAGCTCTCTCCCTGGCTGGACTCCCAAAGGGCAGTAAGAGGTACGCCAGTAAGCTTAACTCAAAGGACTGCATGTACTACTCTTGTTTTTTGCACCCCTCAGAGGGTCTTGCATACCTCAGGGAAGTGTATATATTATTAAGCTTCTAAAACCCTCTGCAGGTGTCTGCTGTCCTCAAAAATAAATACACTATGAATCTTTGCAAAGTAAGCACCTTCCCCATACCTGTTCCCTCCCTTCAACTCATCTCAGGACAAAAAACGGATGAATCAAAGGTTTAAGGTTTGCATTCCCCCTACAAAAGTAGGATAAAAAGGAAGGGTCACTTTGACAGGCTGGGCTCTGAAGGGGTGAGGTGAGCGTGTCAGTTCTCTAAGTCCAGAATGCCTCGCTGAGACCCTCTTGCCGGCAGCGCTCTGTCACATCTGATCCCTGTTTGGCCGTATGGCACAATGATATTTCGTAGTTGTGCCCAAACCGATTGAGGGCTTTATACTAATCAGGTATCGCAAATTCTGCTCTAACTGTAGCTCTACAAGCCCTGTTTCACTGTATTCAGATCCTACTGCACATACAGTAAAATCTTTTTCTACAGTCGTTTCAGTCGTTCTGTCTGGTAACAGAACACTAGACACTCCAAGAAGCCCTTTACTCCTCCTTTTTGCTTAGGAGAACTCAAGTCCTTGAGCCCTTCAAATTCATGTCAGCTTAGGAGAGGGGGAGGCTCTCTTGTAAGTAATTCCAGCTATCTTTAATTCAAGAAGTACTGGGAAATGGCAAATCAGATACTGTAATCCTTAGTGTCTTCACGCAAGTTTCAATCCCTTGAGACCCTTAGTTCTACTGTTATTAACACAGTCCTCTGCTCTGCATGGAGAAACTAAAAGGTAAAGCCCTGCTAAATTTTGTCTTTTAAAATGTGTATAATGGAATTGAAAATGTTTGTATATATTCCTTTTATATGAGTGGTACTTCTGGGACATAACATCTATTCAAAACTTTAATTGTCGAAGTTTGTATGCATAACAAGGGATTAGATGTTATCACCTGATTGAATCCATATGTTCTAAGAGAAAGTGTCCATCATCAGTGATGGACCATATGAAAAACCATCTTTTCCAACAGTTTTAAATTCTTCCTTCTGAATTACATTAAGTATTCTAGTTTGCTCTGGCATGACCTTCAGTTCAAATCTATTGAGTTTAATTCTCCAGGCAGTAGAAACTTTCTGGCATTTCTCAGGAAAGTGTTTTAATGGCTGGTTATCAAGTCAGGGAGGCCAGATTTGAATCTGTTTCCCTATTTCTGCAAGTGAATAGTTGTACTGTTTAAAAGATGTCTCCTTAGTTGTTTGCTGCAGGTAAAGGCCTTCACTTGAAGACAAATCGGAGATTAGTATTTGATCAAAGCGAAAGTAGAATGAGTTTGCTCAGTCTGGGTAAGAGGAAACTGAAATACAGGTGTAAATACATACTTGACTAGTTTGTGCCATGACCTGCGCAGATGGTCTGGTTCATGTTCTACGCCAAAACGTCATCTGAAGCTAGCAACTAACTTAAAAGCAGAAGCATGGGGTTATAACAGAGAGTTTCATGAGAAAATTTTGGAGGATATCCACCCTATTTTTAATCTTAAGAGCATTTTGGCTGGGAGACGTAGCTTTTGAATAATCTGTGTTGCAGTATTCATTTAGAATAGGAGGAGTGTACTGCAATGTAATGTATGATTCACACAATTTTTTTCCTGCTCTTCCTTTAGATTTTTGCCTTTGCAACAGCTGTTTGTTATGGTTGCAGCACGGCGCTGGCATTAAGGAGATGGAAGCTATAGCAGTTGAAGAGAGGTTAATGCTCGAGTGTTCCACTTCAGATCAAACTAAATGCCACTTGTCTTTTTGGAATTACATTACAGTAAAATATACCTTTTTTGCTTAAAATCTGTTTTAAAGTGCTGAAATGCAAATAACCCCTTATCAGGATTTTCTTAACTGAAAACAAGTTTCCATCTCTTCCTTTTCTAGTTTTTATTTTTATTATATACTAATCAGAAGCATTACTGTATTCATTGTACGGTGGTATACAGTTCAGTGATAAATAGATGTGTCATCAGGAGATAACTGAATTCTGGTGCTAAACCAGAAGAGGAAGAAAATGGAAATGAAACAAACGTTACCTGTGTAGGCAGCTAAAAAGCTTCCCCTTGTTAAGTCCTGTGATTGGGCCTTAGGTGTTTAGCGGGCTTGTAATGAGTTCCACACAGCTATAGCCTTGAGGCTCCCTATAGAGTTGTGGGACTTTGGTATGCTGCTTCTTGCATGATCAGAGCCCAAGCTGACTTTGTGATATCACCACAGTATATATTATTTTTAAATTTGAGGTAATGAGGAAAATTTTAAAATATACGTCCGGTGCAATCTTTTGATATTCTTTTACAACCACATCCAGCTTTGGTGATCTAGTCCTTCAGGCTTACTGTGTTCCTTAGTAGATGGAGACTGTCTGGGACTGTCAGTCAGTAGTTCCTTAGTTTCATGGGTTTAGCTTCATCAAATCTATTTATACTGCAAAACAGAACAGTGCATTTGTGCTGTGTGTGTATATATGTGGTATATTTTTGTTTAACAGGAATATTTGCACTGTTTTCCTTTGTTGGAGTATGGTTTTGTTTTTGTTATTTCAAGTGCTGCATTTATTACTTATATTATGTGAGTCAATATCATTTGAATGGAATATTACCAAATGGTGAATAATGTCTGACCTCAGTTCTTGCAGTGTGTTATTTGTTGCATCCTAAATCTGCAGTGTTGTAAAGGTGTTTTTATTTGGGCATGTCCTTATGCCTATGCAACATCTTGCTGAAAGCAATGGAATGGTCCACCCTCTGTGGAGTTGCTTTTGGCAGCGATGAACTTTAATCGGGCCTGCTTTGAATATTCCAGATGTATAATGACATACAATATTATGAATGCAAAATTAACTTAACAAAACTAAAACATGGTATTACATTCTATTCCCTAATATGCATCCCTTTTGGCAGATAATGAAAGTTTTTAATAAAAAAGCTAGTAAATAATTCTAGCTTTTGTGAAAAGTGCCAAATTGATAATCTTGGAGAAAAGAAAGACTCCCTGTCGTTTGTAGAACAACTTCCTCACCACATCCTGCCAGAGCACTTGAAAAATCTGCAGACACCAGTTGTGGTTGGGAAAGGAAAGACAGGACTTTCCTCATTCCCTGGCCTACTCATTCACAGTGAACCAACAAGGGTGTCTGCTATGAAGGTTACTTTGTCCAATTTGTCATGTACAAGGATCTTTGAGAGCCAGCCACCCTCGGTAGCGTCCTTCAGTCCTGGCTGACCCAGGACAGGTTCCTATCGATGGCACAACAGTGAGTGTCAGCCCCTCTGACTACTGGAACCACTCAGTCCTACTGAATTATTGCAGTGAGATGTTTTCATATGCCTTGTTTTCTGGAATTTTTTTTATCTTCCAGGGATTTTGTACTCTGCCTGGATTTTTTTCTAATCATGCATTTGCATTGAAAACTTGTGTTGTGAATGTTTTATCTAGAGCCATATACTTCAAAAAATACTTCATGTTGTATAAAATACATCTACACTGGAGTATATGAATGAACGTGTATAATGAGGACCTACGCTGAACAGCATTAAAGTTACTTAATATTATATGTATGTATGGCAGCAGTCTGATTATTAATTATTTGGTTGGAAAGTAAAATGAAGGAACAAATCAAAGAAACACATTGCAGGTTTGACTGACCTGATGCTGGATGTATCAAGGCTAAAACTTCTTGAGAAGGCACAATTACAGTAATATTAATTTTGTACTGTGGGTTTGCTGCATATGATGGTGTGGATGGTAGTGAGGAAAACAATGGAGATTGGGGCCAGCTACAGCTGTATTGCAAGTGGGGGCTGCTCCTTGGTGTGGTTTCTCCCTCCTCCTGGAGCCTTGGTGTACTCTGCGTACCGCAGCGTGGACATGCCATAGCTGCAGCCAACCCTCCCTTTCAGGAAGGAAAGAGGCAAGGTTGATGGGTGCTGTTCAAGTCTCTTCTACTTGTAGCTACTTGTAGAAGAAGCTCAAAGCAATGAGCGTAGCATGAAAACCTTGTTTGTATAGCGAGGAGAGGCTAAATTTCCCCTCTTAAAGTATCAAAGACAAACAAAAGCCAGAGAAGAGAGAAAGATAGAAACTACAGTAATGAAAATGTGGTTTTCATAGCTAAAAAGCAATGAAAGAAAGGAAGTTACTTCTGTTAGCTTGCAAGGTGTTTTGCTGGACTTTCAGGGAGATCTAATGAAGGACACACCAGAGCAAGGACGCAGTCACATTCTTAAGAAAAACGGGGGAAAAAAAAGGCAAGTTAATTACAATATACCGGAAGCTAAAAAAGCAGATGTGACTCAGAAATGGTTCATGCATCCTAGGATGTCTGTATGCAAATACTGATAACACTTAATCCTTGTGATACTCCTTATAGATAATAACACAAAAGCCAGTTTTAATAAATCTCACTCTTTCCTCTTAAATTCTACGTACAAAAATTCCCCTAAGTGATCCCCTCTGATCAACGTGGGGAATACAAGCTTAGACCTCTCCAAAGGATAGAAGGAACAGGGGAGGAGATGGGGAAACAGATTTATCTGAATTCATTTAAGGTGCAAGGAATGAAACCACAGATGCCAAAAGAGTGTATTCATCACACCTCTCTATTTGATGCAGAGCTACAGTACTGGAATATCTATGATGTACCTGCAAGTATCGGCTCTTTTAGAATCAGAGAATACTCTCGGGTGTTTTAGACACCAGTATTTGGTAACTGCTGGTAAGTATTTACTCTGAGGAGAAATTTTTTTTAAAGGTACAGAAAGAAGAAAAAGTTTATTGGTTGTTGCTAAAAGAAATGAAAGGACACGTTTTAGAAAACTAAAACATTGTTAGAACGTGCTCAGAAAAGGCACAGAAAGTGCTTCACGGAAGTCTTGACTCTGCTTCTGTCTTGCTGAGTGCCTGGACGTAGCCCAAGGTAACACAGCTGCTATAGTGATTATTGTTACATACATGCTCAGTCTATTCAGATTCCCTTGATTTCTCTGACTTAGAAATTCTAACTCCTGCGTATCTTGGTTATAACTTTCCAAAAGTCAGTAAAGTTATACTGCTGTAAAATGCTTCTTTAAAATGCAGCTGCAAAAGGTGAGAGGGGAAGAACCGTTGATAATACAAAGCTGTGCCCTTCATAGAAAGTTAAAAAAAAAGTTAAAGAAAAAGCCCTGGAAAATCAGTGGACCAATGTCTTTCTCTTTCGCTTCCAAAACCACGTGACAGTACTGACTCCCACTTCCTCTAATCATACTTTTTTATTTGCTTTTTAAATTTTTTAAAATAATTTTCCTATCTAGATTTGAAAATGAGTATTTAAGTGAGCTTAAAACTCGGTTATAACTCATTTGCTCCATTTCTATCTATATGCTGTGAAATTGGTCTCTGAGCACTAGTACGCCAAGCTGTCACACTCCAATGTCAAGCTGTCAGAGTTGTACAGAAGGGCTTCCTGGGTCTTATCTGAAGATAATGGTGAATCGAGTGTTCTAAATAAAGTGAGATGCAAATAGGTCATTTCTCTTTTTTATTCTTACAAAAAGGGGAACTTCAAAGTGAGTTTGTGGTATTTGTTTCTTATCTGTATTTTGTGCAACTGGACATGACACATGGATCTTTGATGAGACGTAGAGGAAGAAAACCGTCACAAGAAAAAAGAACTGATATATTAAAATCAGTAAATAGCAATGCAAAGTATTTGGTTTTCTTTTTAAGTTGAGTTCAGCATGGCTGTTCCTACCCCTCTCCCCCATGGGGTTAAATTTCTTTCTGTCCATTATGGTGCTTCTGTAAACCTCTTTCTAGCCTGACTAGCTCAGAATTTACTCTATTTATTCTCAAAGTACCGCTGGGAAGAAGAGAAGTGCCGTTCTGATTTCACATATGGGAAACTTGGGTACAGAGACTCTAAGCAACTTGCTCACCGAAGAGCTCATGCAGGAGAGCTGTGGTGAATCAGGAAAACCAACCTGGTTTCTCAAGCCTGAGGGAAATATCTTGCCCTGTGGCTCATGCTGCTGCCTGCTGTGGGACAGGAGGAGGAAGTACAGTGTGGGGTGCGTGTGACCTTTCCCATTTCTGTGTCTGGCATGGTGATGTTAGTCTGGCAATTAGCTACACGAGGTTAGAAGGTAGAACACCTGTATATGCAGGATTATGAGTCAATGGAAAGTTAGCATGCCATGCTAATGTTCCTAGATCAAACATTGGAGTTTCTGGGTGTTCTGACCTTAAGTTTTGATTAGTCCACTGTAAATAGGCTACATACAGTTCCTATCTGAGGAGCTGATCTGCCTTCTACTTTTAAAAGAGGAAACAGGTCCTCAAGAACCTGCAGATTTTCACTGCTTCCTCCTATACAACATGTCTCAGTCCTACGTTCTTGGTGTTGGCAAAGCTCTGTACCTGCATCAACCCTGCCAGGACACAGCACCTTTCAGTTCAAAAACTCAAGCTAAGTTCTGGCAACTAACTTGTCAAGCTACCTTCCAAGGAAGTACAATGATAAATCAGATTATAGCTAGGTGTGTTTTTAACGCTTTCCTTGCTATGGAATTACTGCAATTGTCCATATAGGTTCTGGAGACTGTCGACAGACTATTCATACGCATACGTCCAACATAGCCAGTGTCAGACCTGTTGTGTCTGGCTCCAGAGAGGCTCTTGTGCAGGGATGGTGCCCTGTGAATCCATACATTATTGCAGCATTACTAGTAATCTTAAAAGAATCGTTGGGGATTTTAATCTCATCCGGACACCTTTTCCTGGTTGTCTCAGCAAAGCATGGTTCTTAGTCACTGAAACAATAGTACTGAACAATAAACCAGCAGATCAAAACAAGCCCAGCTGGGTTCCTCGCAGAGAAAAGGATCCTTCTGCACTCCTCTTACTGCAGAACCAGGACCTCACACTGCCCTGTTTTCCTGCATAAAGGTGCTGTGGCCTTATAGTGATCTGATTACATGCTTGGGGAGTTCTGCTCACAGTGCCCACAAATGATTAGATTTTAATATAACTTTGTTACAGGCATTATTTTAGGTTCAGTAAGCTTTATGAGTCAAACTAATGAGGCAAAAAGTGTTTTGTTTTCATAAACCCTTTGCTACTTTTTTTTGTCAGCACAAGGGCCGTAGCCTCTGCAATTACTTTTCGAGCAGAAAACATAATGTAGCATAGTGTAACTAGTAATATAGTTAATGGTACCATAGGTCTCCGTGACTATTTCTAAACTGCAGGACCTGGAAGTATTTCCCATCTTCCTGTCCAGGTGAAGACCCCCACTAGGTCACAGCTCTATGCCATGATGAAAACTGAACAGGCATCTCCTCTTCTGCTTTCCTCCCTGCCACTTCCCAGTTTTTTGAAAGAAAGCCAGATTTATGCAGAAAAGCAGGGAGCTGCGGCATGATCTGGACAGGCTGGACAGCCCACAAACCAATGTAATGTATTTGGGTGTGATTCACAGATGTGCTTAAGCTGGTTCCACCAAGATAACATACAAAGTTATGGCACACAGGGAAATGGCGTGAGAGACCGACTGGTTGGAAAGAGAGGACTGAGGCCTTACCACTTGGCTACATTTGTCTCCTATATTAAAGCTGGCATTGAACCCAAGTCATGACTCGTTAACACACCTGTTTTGCAAACTGTAAATACTTTGGCCTGGGATCTGAAGCCCTGGGGAGCCTGTAGGGCCAGCTTGGAGGCTGTTTGAATAAGAGAAGTGATTCATCACCAGATGCTTCAACTCAAAGCAAAATGGAAGAAGAAATGCTCTCCGTTTCCCAGCTCCCCTTCCCAACTCCTCCTGTTAGCCTGGGCCCAGGAGGAGCTGGAGGATAGAAGGGAAGAAGACTCTGGCTTGGTCAGAGGTGTCATCTGGGTGCTGAGAAAGATGCCTGACGTGAGCCATAGCAGTGACAGCTGTTCCTGGGCCAAAGCCCAAGGTTCAGTCCCTGACCTAATACAAAATGTAAACATACCCAATAATGAGTTTATCAAACAACAAGCTGGAGCAAAAGTTTCTCTGAAAAAGACAGAGGTACCTCAGAGAGAAATGTCATTACGAACATGAGGCCAAATTTTGCTTTTAGTTATATAAATGCAGCTTTTGTTGAGGTCTAGTTGCCAGTGAGGAATTTCACTAATGGAAGCAAGAACAGAATTTTTCCTCGGCACTGAATAGAGCTGACCTTTGAAACAAAGGGTATTGCAAATTCCTTGGCCTTGTGTCATTTGCTTCTTCTCTTAAGGATCCTACTTCTAGGCTAAGTTATTGCTGGACTAGCTGCTTCTATTAAAGGAAAAATAACTTTTGTGGCCATAACTTAGGAAGTTGAAGTCTCCAAGATAAGAAGGCAAATCCAGCACTTGTAGAGTGTCACTGTTCTGGGCGATGTGACTCATAAGTTCTGTTTATTTTAGGGTTGGCAATGCTGGACAAGGTGTATGAGGTGCAAAGTCACATCCGCCTCCTGAGATCAAGAACTACTGTGATTATCAGCCTTTAATTAAGTTACAGGAGTCTTTCGGAGAACTGAGCATTTCTGCCCCCGTGCACATACCCAGACAGGAAGGGCTGACACTCACATTTGTCTCCTTCAGTTCTGGGACTTTCTGAGCCCATGCAGGCACCATGAAAAGATCATGCATGTGGATAACCTCCGCAGAGTCTTTTACTAGGAAGAGAAATGGAGAAAAAAAACAAAACTCTGCAGAGAAAAAATATAAGCATAGTTCAGGCCCCAAGAACATTTCTTTGACTCATATGGATATCAAATGTCTTTCAGTGGGTTGTACTTACTGGGAAAGGATATCGAGGAAGGGATTACTGGTGAATTTACCTTCTTCCTGACTCTTGTAAATTTTCATTTAAAAAGATCTCCAAAGAGAACTCCCAAGTTGCAGTTTCTGTACCCAGAGGCTCAAAGGTGGAGAACGGGCCGGTTAGTACCAGCAGATGGAGCTACAACCACAGAAAGCACTTCACTACCAGCAAAGCGTAGCTTTAGGGACATCCTTACCCAGTTATGCTTCAAGGCTTTTACATACCCTGATTTCTAAATAAGCAAAGCTCCCGGGGATCCAGTTAGGAACATTTATTATAAGCAATGTGATTTCTTTGAAAGGATGGGGACCATGTCTTCATCTTTTTACTATGACCAGACGTAGCAACAGCTTAGTCTCACACACTGTTTCATACTTGTGTTAGGATGTTAATAATGTTAAACATTTCATATTTATCAGGTATGACCCCAGTACACTGATATAAATCAAAGCTCCTGTTCTAAGGAACTAAGAGGGAACTGCAGACAATATTCCTCACTCTGTAAATCATACACCATTGAAATCCATGGAGCTACACTAAGTTAGACAAGTGTGAACTAGGCTACATAGTAAGGGGTTTTTGGCGGGTTTTCATTTCCCTGAGCAGTTATGAATGCTGACCAAGTCAACGCTATTAAAATGGCAGCCAAACCAGCTCATGCCACGGAGGCACAGACATCTCCGAGTTTGCAGATGACACTTAGGTCTTTCAGATAGTCAAAATCTGGGCAAGTGTTGACGATTTCACAAGAACGAGTTGGCACAGAGGTAGCGGATGATCTTTAGTGTAGATAAATACAGGTCAATGCATCTAGGAAAAATGATCTATACCATTTTTGCTGCCGTCAAACTTAGAACCGACAGTTACAGCTCAGGAAAGAGATCTTGCAGCTGTTGCTGATGGGTCTTTGAAATCATCGGCTCTGTGTGCAGTGGTGAGCAAAAATCAATAAAATGTTGGACATCATGCGAAAGAGCTATTAAGAAGAAGACAGAAGGTGCAATGCTTTTGCTACTTATAAAACTGGTGCATTCAGATCTTGTAGTAGAGTTAAAAGGCAGCAAAAATGGTCAAAGGTTTGAAGCTGCTGTCTAACACAGAGAGACTGAAAATACTGGGGCTCCACTTTGGAGAGAAGCCGACTGAGGAGGGATATAATGAAGATATTAAAATGAAAAATGTGCTGGTTAAACTGAAAATATAACTGTTGTTCACCAGAGCCTGGTGTGAAATTAAGCAGGCACTTGATGCACCTGGTGAATGATCAATTTAAAACAGATAAAAGGAAGTACTTCCTTACACAGCAAGGATTGAATTTCTAGACCTTGCCACCATAGGAGGTTGTAGATGCAGACAATATTAGTCTGTTCAGAAAGGGATTAGACAAATTAACGGCTCCTTATGCTAAAAGGATGAGGAGAGAATGTATCCTCTAATATCTCTAATACAACCATTGTGTATGCTGAGTGCCAGGGGAAAAGATTGCAGGTATCAACCAACCTCACCTGTTCTTCCTAAACAGCATCTCCTCTTGCCACATGTCAGCTGGATGACCCCACCCAAGGGGCCACCAGGCATTTCTTACATCGAGCAAAGCACCTTATGACTTCTTCCCCCGTGGAATATATCCTGACCTGCAGCACTGACCTACCATACAGCCTGCTCTATGTGCTCCATCACTACTTTACCAACATGCTGCATGCAGTCCATAGGCTGAGGCCTAAAGCCAACCAATAGTTTAAGATCCAGCCAGACAAATTAGTATTTTTAGGGAAAGGTACAACTTGTGTGTCCCCGCGTAAACAGAGCTTCTTGATTTGGTACATATGAATAACAGCGCTGGCTCCTGGTCCTTCACATGGCAATGGAGGAACAGAAGGTAAAATCAGGTCATGTTCTTATACACAATTTTGGGAACAGTAAATGAATACAATGTAAACTGCCCAAGTCAGCTGAGAAAGTTCTATCTTCTCCTTTAATGAATTCTCTTCAGACTTTCCCAAACCAAATTTTTCAGCAGTGACAAACACTAAACTAAATAAAAATGCAAGGCTATTGAAAAAGAAAATTCACAGATAGGAAGTTTTTTACCCATCTGTGAATTTCCTTGTCTTGCTGCACTTCCTGCGCTGTCTTTTCCCCCCCTTTATTACCTTTTCTTCTGCAATTATGTGAGGGCTCAGCTGCCTGTATACACATATACTTATACATGCAAATATACACATGTCCATGTCCCACTCGCTAAGTCCTAGTCTCCCATAGGATCCTAATTCAAGTCATCCAGCCGTTCCCTCTGCTGCACTTTTGTTTTTTGTACAGTCCCAGACTCCCCTGCGTAGAGCTTTCAGTCCCAGTGTGCTGCACTGATGTTTCATCCCTGCTTCTCCTCCTCTTCCTCACCTCATCTTTGTTCTTCCCTCTTGTCAGCCCTGACAAACTCATCACTTTTTTTATATATAAGACAGAGAGATACTCTTGCATAGGCGAACCTGTGTTTTCTGCTCTGCTAGCTGTCACATTTGCATTGAATAATTAATATTACTTGGGTAATATATGTGGATGGTGGTGGGACTTCACAACCGAGAGGTGAGGGTAGTTGCACCCCAATTTCACAAGATGTCACACCAATTAAGTCCAACTTGCCGCCCCCTCAACCCTTCTTCAATGGTCCTTGTCCTTTGTGTGCTTGCACTTGGGCGTCTATGCAGTAAGCCAGCTTGGGGAGCTGAGAATTTATTCTGGGGGTAAGACTTGCTCCAAAGTTGCGGAGATAAGCACCAAACCTATTCTGGGACTCCACTCAGAGCTACAGGAGTTTGGCAGCTAGCTGGGCACTGAGGCCGGTGCTTTGTGCATGTACCCACGTGCAGACATGTCATCTGAGTGACCTGACCACTGGTGGATTGAGAACTGGCTGGATGGCCAAGCTCAGAGGGTTGTGGTCAGTGGTTCAGAATCTAGTTGGAGGCCTGTGGCTAGCGGTGTCCCCCAGGGGTCAGTCCTGGGTCCAGTCTTGTTCAACGTATTCATCAGTGACCTGGAGGAAGGGACAGAGTGCACCCTCAGCAAGTTTGCTGATGATACTAAACTGGGGGGAGTGGCTGACACACCAGAAGACTGTGCTGCCATTCAGAGGGACCTGGACAGGCTGGAGAGCTGGGTGGAGAGGAACCTCATGAAGTTCAACAAAGGCAAGTGCAGGGTCCTGCACCTGGGGAGGAATAACCCCATGCACCAGGACAGGCTGGGGGCTGACCTGCTGGAAAGTAGCACTGCCGAGAAGGACCTGGGAGTGCTGGTGGACAACAAGTCAAACAGGAGCCAGCAGTGTGCCCTTGTGGCCAAGAAGGCCAATGGTCTCCTGGGCTGCATTAGGCAGAGTGTTGCCAGCAGGTGGAGGGAGGTGATCCTGCCCCTCTACTCAGCCCTGGGGAGGCCTCACCTGGAGTACTGTGCCCACTTTTGGGCTCCCCAGTACAGGAGAGACATGGCACTCCTGGAGAGAGTCCAGCGGAGGGCTACCAAGATGATTAGAGGGCTGGAGCATCTCTCCTATGAAGAAAGATTGCAAGAGCTGGGCCTGTTCAGTCTGGAGAAGAGAAGACTGAGAGGGGATCTCATCAACGTGTACAAGTATCTGAAGGGGGAGTGTCAAGAGGATGAGGCCAGTCTCTTCTCCGTGGTGCCCAGCAGCAGGACAAGAGGCAACGGGCAGAAACTGAACCACAGGAAGTTCCACCTAAACCTGAGAAAAAAACTTCTTGACTGTGAGGGTGACAGAGCATTGGACCAGGTTGCCCAGAGAGGTGGTGGAGTCTCCTTCGCTGGAGATATTCAAAACCCGTCTGGATGTGATCCTGGGCAATATGCTCTAGAGGACCCTGCCTGAGCAGGGAGGTTGGACTAGATGATCTCCAGAGGTCCCTTCCAACCTAAACGATTCTGTGACCATCAGCTTTTGAAGGACTGAATTCAGGCAACCAGAGTCACCCTGCTTCTGTGAATGCCAGTAGTGCTAGTGTTAAATTAGGAGTCTAGGAGGCAGATAGGACCCTTCCTTTCCCCTACAAACCTCAGAGCTGCTCAGTAATAGAGTTGGATTATTTTTTCACCTTGGGCAAATGAATGCGGCTTTTCCTAATTACTCTTTTAGAAATAATTGAACCACTTTTGATTAAACCTTTCCCAGATAGTTCAGTCAAAAATAAGCACCCAGCATGGGGAACTTCAGCCTAAATGGTTTAAAAACTGGCAAATTTTAAGCAATTGAAAAAATCTTTCAAAATGTTGCATTACCTTAATTACAGGCAGTGCTTTCTGCTGCAGCTGTCACCTCTTTAATCCCTCAACCTAAACGCGTCTCCTTGACACAAAAGGAATACTGCCTTTTTTGGACAAAATTTCAGCTGCATGATCATCCCTGAAAATGCTTGCTTGTTAAGACCAAAATTTCTCAATTATAGTCTAAATGGCATTTTCCTGAAGTAAATGAGAGTGCGGTTTGCTGTTCAGAATGAGTGACAGAAGTATTTGCCACTGTTTTAAAATCTGTTCCTTCTCTGGAGACTATATGCTGCTTGCTTTGAGGTCTGAAGCTGAGGATGTCCCTCCTGCTGATGCGAGGCAGCTCCTAACTTTGGTAGTGCTATGCCAGTCTACATCACATCGGATCTTTTTCAGTGAAGGCCTTTTTAAAGTTTATGCTCTCTTTTTCTTTACGCAGCAGCCAGCACAAAAGTGACATCTCTGATGTCGTCTATTGGCAGCCATCACTGGTTCTCCATGCGAGACACGAGTGCGGGGGCTACATGCAGCACCATCCTGGCAAAGATGGGGGGATAACCACTGCAGCAGCGTGGGGAACAAACAGTTCAGAGGCTACCGGGGTCTCAAAGCCCTGCTCTGCTCTCACAGAGTCCCAGAATCACAGAATGGTTGAGGTTGGCAGACACCTCTGGAGATCATCTAGTCCAACCTCCCTGCTCAAGCAGGGTCAGCTAGAGCACATTGCCCAGGACCCTATCCAGTTGTGTTAGGTAGAGGGGCACCTCCAGTGCCAGGGTTTCAGAGGGGCTCACAACAACACAACTCCTCTGAGAGTATCTTTTATTCAGATATGCATTAAAGGGTAGCGAGCTGCCTCTGGATTCAGTATAATGACTCAGTAAAGAGGCTGCCCAGCTTCCTGGATTGTCTCTAATAGGAGACACGACTGGCCTGGAAAGCTTTCCATTTTCCAGCCTGCTGGCTTTATCAGTAATGTCATGTAAATCCAAAGGGAGATGAGTGACCTTCTAGCTCAAGCTATTGTGCTGGTAACACACATAAACAAAGGCTGTAGCTAGAGGCCAAGGAATTTAACCAAAAAATAGGGTCTACAGAGAAGTCCTTTCCTTTTTACCTTCTCATAAGTCTTGTGACTTTGTTAATTTTAGCTTTCACCCAAGTGAATGACTTGTGTTTTAGTCCTCCTTTCACCTAAGGGGTTTAAACTCACCTCTCCCACTGTCAAAAGAGAGCCTTAAACACCACTCACTCACCAGGCTGCAAAGACTCACGCGCACACACGCGCGCACACACGCGCACACACGCGCACACACACACCCAAACACACACACACACACACACACACACTCCACACTGGCTGCTCCCCTGTGGCAAGGACACCACGGCATGCCCTGTCCCGGGCTACCGGCCCTGTGGAGCACACACTTCCTCAAGCGAGCTGGCAGCTCTCTTGGCGGACACGGGCAGGCTATGCTCAGCAGCACGTCCAGCAAAAAGGGCAAAAAAAAGGATTTCAATATTTCCTATCTTTAGCATTTGAAAATATTGACTGTTCCAGTGCAAGAGCGTGCCCCTTGCGGCTCGCTCTGCAGTTCAGTCCAGCTGTCTTCTGTGATGTTCTGCCCACAGTGCAATAAACTTCACCAAAGAAAAGAAAAACAGCTCGTCTCCTTGAGAGCAACAAACAAATGTACTGGACACATGAATTGAAACTCTCCTGTGTTTTTTTTTTTTTTTTTTTTGCAGCAGCAGCAGCAGATTCTTTTATATTAAGTGGCCTAAAATGATACCGTAAAATTCAGTGAAATAGAATAACGGTCAACCTCATTGGAATTTGCCTTGATCTGCCCAGGTAGAAAAGTTGTATTTACCAGAAGTGCTGGCAATTAATAAATTTTGGTAACTGCATAATAGGGAAATAGACTTTCCCAAAGCTACGTATCTTAGGGTTTTTTTGTTTAGACTTGAAGTTTCAGCTAACTCAATAGCAAAGAAACCGAACTGAAACAGGAAAAATATAAGTTCTGGGAAACAAGCAGTTGTGGAAAGAGCAGAATCCAGGTCTGAGGACTGTAATTGGAAAATAATAATTTCTCTAAGGCTCACTGAGATGCGTGGCCAAATCCCCAGGCTCACTGAGATGTATGGCCAATATCCAGTGTCCTTAAAGTTAAAAGGGAAATGTTCTGTCTAATCTATCTTGAACACTTCTCCTGGGACATTTTTCCCTCTCACGGTGTTCATTTCTGTTTGTGTCATTCCTGGAAAGGGACTTATTTTTTAGATGTTTTCTAATTTTGTGGTGGGGATTGTGGATTTTGGCAAAGTGCCCAAGTTTAAAGAATTTCGGCATTGATAGTTTCTAAGAAAGAAGTTATGTCAGATAGACTCTCTTGCCTTATATGACACTTGATCAGAGATTTACTGTCATTTTTTCTAGGGTGCTGTAGGAAAGCTACATTACTACTAATAGCCCAGACTCTAGTTCATCCTCCAATTAGTCCTTCACAATTCTACCCACAGAGGAACAGAAAACATTGCATATCTAAGAAAATCTAGTGCATCAGCGGTAGCAGCATGCCATGTTAGTTATTTCAGGGGCGTATTTTTAAAAGCATGTATGTGATGTAAAATGAGTTTACCCCATTACTGAAGGGTGAGCTCCTCAGAGGACAGATAAAACATTATTAGGGCATGCAAGTAGGCATGCAAATCCATTCATTCATTAATATGCTTTGACTTTTCCAAAACATCTTCCAACCTAGGTTAATCAGAAACCATGAGAGGGAAAGAGGGATAGAAAAGTGTATTTATTTCCATACATGCATACAAATCAGAACAAAACAGAGTCCATGTTCCAACGGTTTTCTATTCCTGCATGGCAAGTTTTAAAGTCACCTTGCTTTTTACAGTCCCTTACTATTGAGCACAGTGGTTACTCAGCACAGCTAACAAGACCTAAGATTTATAAAGGCCATAAGCTAACCGACCAGAAGAGTGTTACTTGAACTGAGCCATTACTGAAGAGAAGTGGTGACTGCCCATCACATCACTAAAGCACAAATGGTTCCTCCCTTGCTACGCTTTGGGCCATGTGGCTCTGAGACCAGGACTGAAAGAGCTAAAGCTCTCCCAGCTGCTGCGAAATGCAAGTCAGGATCTGCTATTCTGGCAGCAACACTATTCCCAAGGGGCCTGGAGAAAAGCATCAGGTAACTTGCTTCCCACCTGGACAGGGTGGTAGAGGACTCCCAGGAGACATGGGGTAGCGGGACGCATTAGCTAGTAATTACCAATGAAGTCCTTGGAACTTGCTAGTATCCTTGTAGGATACTGTGAAGAAAATCATCTGGTGAAGTATGTTTATGGCAAGACGCTATTGCAAATAGTTACATTTTCAGTAAGTTTTCGTCCTCCATCCTATTCATTTTCCTAAACAGTTTAAACCACTTTTTTCTCCTTTTGGCCTGGAGTGCTTAGCCAATAGTTTGAGCTGTGAAGGGTCATTTCCCTTACAATGAGAAACTATTAGTGCGAGTCAAGGATGTGCTCAGAAAAAGAAATGTCTGCATTTATAACAATTAATAGGCAATGTTTATTTGCACCTAATTTGCAATTGAAATAAACAGCAGTAGCTGGCTACCTCCCACCAAAATACACCCTCTGGCAAGCTCTGGGTTCAAAAGCCTGTGCCCCTGCTTCTCTCCCTCCCTTTACTTTCAGTGTCCCAGTGACTGGATTTTGACATACTAGCTACATTTTTACTGGCCTGAAAGTGCAACATCTTCAAGAGTTCCTCTGACAGCACCCAGGGCCTGCTCTCAATCCTTGCAGATATTCCAAACCCAACAGGACACCACCCTGAGCAACCTGCTGTAGTTGACCATGCTCTCAGCAGCGGGGATGGACCACAGACCTCCAGAGGTGCCTTCCCACCTCAGTGGTTCTAGGACTTTGGCAACACAGGCAAAGTAAGCCTCATGAGTGGAAAAGTTTGAATGAGACCTGACCTACACCTAGAGGGATTGCATTCACACAGTTAAGCAGCGGGAGCATGATATAAGATTGGTCACAGAGCACAGCGTTTGTCAGTGCAGATGGTCTTCAGCAGAAGATCTCCTTAACAGCAGAGTACATAGCACTGTCTCCAGGGAGGCGCAGTTGGAGGGAGCAGCCACTTGGTGCTACAGTCCAGCAGTTTCATACCTACTAAAGAAGCCTTAAACCTCTCCTCTTGGCACGCATGCAGCCAGTCTGCCATTTATCATATACTGTATACGCATTGCTGGGCAGTGAGACTTGTCTCACTCGCCGCAGCAAGATCCTTCTGTGCAAGGCCCAGGAGTTGTTTGAGGCAGCTTTAGGTCTGCGAGCTGAATTCCCCACAGAGAACTCCCACCTTTATTTCCTACTGTTGCACTCAGACTACTTTTCATTTCAACCGATTTGTCTTTGACTATTTCTTTGTTTTTCCGGTCTCTACTGTGGAAGGTTTTTCCTCCTTTTTTTGTCGAGTTGGGTTTGGACTGCTGATACTATTATTTGCCTTCCCTTGTATTTGATCAGATGGCTTTTCTTTAGGTGTAAGTGTTTAATCTCTTGCAGTAACTACAAAGTATTCAGAGCCTTTGTGTCAGGCGTCCAATAAAGAGATGAAACTTAAATGATGAAAAACAGTGGGCTACATTTTCTTTATTCCTGACATCCAATAAATTAAGGCAACAGCAATTTTTAACCTACTTCTTTATTGATGTGAAGCCTGATCCATTCCCTGCTGAGGAACAGCATAGTCTTTCCACTGACTTTCATATGTCTGGGTCACATATACAGGGTAGGCAGTGCATCTCCAGCACATGAATAACTCACAGAATGTTCTCCCAGACTTTAAAGAGTATATGGAAAACTTTATACACACACACACACATACACACACACACACACACACACACACATATATATACATATATACATATATATATGTGTGTGTGTGTGTGTGTGTGTGTATATATGTATATACACACACATGTATGTCAAAGGAGCATGATTTTACTGCCACGGCTAGGAATAAAAGTAATCATCAGGAAGTCTTACCTTGTATCTTGTGTCTACTCCAATACTGAAGTGTACATCAAAATCTAAAATCTGGAGGAATGAAGGGAGGTCATTATTACTTTTTCTAAGAAAATTCCATTTTTATTAAAAGCAGAAGGTGAGCTAAAGGCACCAATCCTCTTTAAAATAACTTGGGTTTAGCATCAATAATGGAAATTTATATACTGTGGCTGGGTTATGTCTAGCACCTCTCCCATCTTTTCTGACTGTCCATAAATAAGAAGTTTAAGGCCAATGAATATAATCAATGAAAGATCTTAATGTTCTACTCTCAGATTGCTTCCATTTCACAGGAAGTTCAAGTTTCCTTCAATAAATGTTTTATATTTTCCCATGCATTCTCGCATTCTGGTAAAATACATTTTATGTGGATTAAGCCTTAGCGTATTTATTGGGGAAGAATAGAAAATCCACCGAATAATCACGGATGTGATATTTTTCATGTTAAATTTCTTAAAAATAGCTAGCGACTCCTTTTCTTTCCCTGCTGCTTTGAACGGACTGCTTTCAGTTGCTTGGGTAGATCTGTGCTGGTCTCATAAACAACAGCCTTGTGCAGTTTTAAACTGCCTGAAATGCTAGTCTGAGATCCAAATCAGAGCTGATGACAAACCTTGCAACCACAGAGGGTCCCACTGCGTTCCAGGGAGCTCTGGACGGGCCTGGGAGCCTCTCTGCAAAGATCGAGCCTGGGGACTGGATCCTCGGCTTCTCCAGGCTGGCAGTTTGGCTCCAGGCACAGAGAAAGATCAGCCGGTATCTCAAGCATTGTAAGTCTGGCATGTTTTTTCCCCTCCATCATAGCATCGAAACCTGGAGCCTCGAGAACTGAAAAACATGTTGGGAAAAGAGGACATGTTAGCTCTTCCTAATGAATCTGATTTACTATGTGTAAAGAAAAACATCATCCTTTTTTTTTTTAACCCACATACATAGTTATTTTACTGAGAACAATTTCTCTCAACAAATTAAACACTTTTCACTTTATAAGGAACACAAACTACAATATATCCTGCTGAAATACTGAAGGAGATAAAAAGGAGTTCCTTCCTGCAGGAGTGAACTCTAAAAATTAAAGAGTTGGAATTTTCCAAGTTCGTTTTCTTAAAACTCCTCCAATATCTATAATGAGCCCTTTATCACTAATTTCTTCAAACATTTGCTGACTTTTTGGTACTGGCTGTAGGAAAATCCTCCACTCATTCTTGCCATTTTCTTTCCAGTGGTCCAGAGGAAGGTTTCTTTAACAGTCACTTTATTCATTCTCCGTGCATCACAAATATTTCATACTTTGTCCTGGTTTCTGCTTAAGTGCTCAGTACATAAATTCCAAGCAACAAGCCAGGTGCTTGACAAGGCTGGAAGAGGAACTGAACTGCTCCTGCCCATGGATGCAGGGACATCTGTCCCATGGCAAGGATTTCAGTCTGAGGTAGAATTGATTTCAATCTGTGGTGGAGCCATCACCAAGCGTCCCTGGGCTTCGGCCCTGGGAGGATAGCTCTGATGGACAGACAGAGCTGTCAAGGACCACTGGGAGAGGCATCTATGGAGAACCACTTAAATGCATGTCTCACGTAGGTTGTCTGGCCATGGCCTTGCTGTGGAGGAGGTGGAACGAGTTACAGGAAAGTCTTTAAAAAATGTAGCAGGTAGAAAGCTTATATATATATATATATATATATATATATATAAATATATATATTTGTTAAAAAACACTGCAGAATCCTACTGCCGATATCTTAAACAAGGGAATTGCCAGTAAGAAGCCACCTGGTTTTACCTTGGGTATCTGTTCAGCCTTCCATGTCATCCAAACAATGTCTCACTACTGCGCGCAACCAAGGAGGTGGCCTTACCTGCCAAGCACTTACCTACACGCAGCATATCACTGCATGTTTTGTTCCTGAACAAGAAAGCAAGGATATGGGTGAAGCAAAACTATGCTTGGTTTGTTCACCCTGAAGCTGGGGAAGAAGAGGCTTTGGGGCAAAAAGTAGAGTATTCTTGGCATCCACTTATGGGAATTTTCTTTAAAATTCCTCCCATTTTTTGCAACCTGGTCTAGGCCAAGAATAAGAAAGAAAAAAAATGTGCTGTTTGGGAGTATTACAGTAATACCTAGAGATAAGTTGTCTCTGGCAGACATTATTTTACCAGGATCCAGAAAGGATTTAAAACCCAAATAGAGGCAGGAAATCAGCTCCACACTCTATTTCAACTGGTGGCAGAGGTAAGTCAAGCATCTCAGCAGCACCCAAGAACTTTCTCTAAACAGATTTCTCTCTGATCTCAAATATCTCTAAGATGACATTTTAACTGGGAATTATATTGTGGCTCCCCCTTTTGAGAGGCTGCATGGACATAAAGGGGCATAAGCCACACAAATACTTTCTTGTACTGTACCTCCAAACCTCAAGAGCATGCAGTGAAGGAGGAGAGAGCTGGGGAGACATAACCAGTACTTTCCTTCCTCTCAGCTCCTTGTTTGCTGATCAAAGATCTGTAGCAATAGATGCAGTCTCAACGCTGCTTCTAGGGCTTTCTCTATAGAGATAAGTCGGCACCCCAGCAGCAAAAGCTCTCTACCTACTGATAAGAGCTTGAGAAAATGGCTCCTGTTTTGTGATGCTTTGGGAATGTGAAGTTATAGACCATCTCCTAGCCTGATCTATGCCCAAAGACAGAATCTGGCTTTGAAGAGTTCTCTGCCTTCATCTTTTCAGCATCAGTCTCCTATTTTCATGTCAGGTCTAAGAGTACACTAGGTAATGCATTTTGCAATGCCATCACCTGTGCTGTGAAAGAAAGATACAGGTGTGGTTGTACCAGTGCGTTTCTGCAGATACAATTTAAGTTGTGCTGTCACTTCTGACATTTTGCTGCCAGCACTGGCAGGACTCCTCCCAGCTGTAGCTCATGGAACTGGAGACATGAAAAGCGAGTATCTAATTAAGAAGGCACTGAAAACACAGGTCTCTAGATCATATGCTTGTCATGCATATGCCAGACTCTTTTTACCAGCAGAATCATGTTGCTAATCTATTTGCAGAACTTGATTTATGAAGATTAATAAGACGGCCAAATTATGTCAACTTATGGCAAAACCCATGTATTTTTCTTTCAGTTCAGATTCCAAAAGGTTATTTTCTTTTTCATAAGGCTATTTTTAATGGCAGAACATATGTGTACCCTACCCAGTCCTGCACGGAATGCCAGGACAGCTCAAAGCACTGCAATTATGTGACCCTCAAAAAGTTCAAGCAAGAAATTGTACTCACCAATAGTTAATATTTATTAGTCATTTCTATTCCTGGACACAGGAACGTATCACAGTGAGTTCCCCCCAGTCTTACTGCTTTGTGCTGAAATCCTTGGTTTCTATTCCATTTATGTCTTCACACGCTCCTCAGTGTCAGCTGGAAGATCCTGATGTCATCTGCTAGGAAGCCCAGTTCTGTTAAATCTCTACAAACAAATATGTAAATAAATGGAAATCTGTATATTAAACATCATTTTCTTGACAGTCTACAATCTCATTGTTTCTTCTATCATTTCCTTAAGCACAAAGCACCTAAGAATGTGCATAGCCATAATCCTATAAGCAATGTTATTGGCTGCATCCATACTGTTGTGCAGGAGCAGTCACAAGTCTGGGCTTTAGGCCAAATTCAACATCCATCCATATTATATGCCCTCAGGAGTATTTTGGAGTTATTTCTGAGGTAATTAATTGGATTCTTCTAAGTGGGACAGTCCCTGGCTGTTTGCTGTGCTTTCAAGTATACTCAAGGTAATGGGCATCAGTCTTTGGTGCACACCTCATTGATACCTTTCCCCCTGTGGTTATATCACATGACCAGCAGCAAACAGAAAAGTCGCCCCCTGAACAGTAAAAGTGGAGAGGTCTTTCTTGGGAAATCCCCCTGCCACCCAACATTAAGATACCCACGTTGCTGCAGCATTCAGGTTTCCTATGTCCCAAAATACAGATTAAATCAAAGACAATATATGTATCAATTTTTCAGTCTTGGAAGCATACTGGGCTTTAGGCTTGTCTCAAGACCAGCCAGCTTATGTGTAATGTTGATGTAGGGATGAAAGGAACTCTTCTAAAATATCCTTCCTCTAACATTTTGGACCAAGAGAAATGTTACAGAAAATCCATTCATAAGAGGGGAGCGGAAGAGGAGGGATTCTAACATCCTTCACGTGTGTTGACCTAAAATCCCAGACAACTCTCCAGAAGAGAGGAAAGAAACTAGACCTATGATGGCATCTGTACCTTTATTATTTTATATGCATGTGTACATTTCTTCTGCTAGTTAAAGTAGTCATTTTTCTTCCCAAATCCAGGAGTTAATTAGTAAATAATATACCCTTTGATTTTCAGAGTCTAAGAATCACAGATTCCCCCAAACCAATGGCATCTTCTTAAGATGTCTTCTTATTTGAAAATCTGGACTTTATAGACCAAGATTTGAAAATTTTGCTGCTCATATTAATCTCACTGTCATGTAAAACTGTCTCTGAAAAGATTGAATAAATTCTTGTAATAGTTCTCCATATTATAGTAGTTTTCCGTATTCCTGCTCCCTCTCCTGCCAGCAGCAATGGCTAATAAACTATGTATACAGCAGCCTTCAGAAAAATACAGTGGCCAATTATAAACCCTCAGGAGCTGAACAATGTTAATGTTCCGACTGTATTATTCCAATTTCAAAGCGATTCTCATTCCAATTTCTTCCTCACTTGGGACTTTCAATATCTGATCCCACTGAACTGACTCTGAAAGACATCATATTGACAATGTTAACACATTGGTATGATACAAGAAAGAGGAATGAAAACTTATTGTTTCATGGAGCAAGAAGTAAAGGTATGATTTAAATCAATCTTTTTTATTGCAGTAAATAGCTAGAGGGAGATAGACACAATTCATCAGCACTTTATTTAAATTTCTGTATCTTCATTTTTTGTGTGAACCATTACATGCTTCTTCCTGTATTTATGCAGACTGCATACTTATCATCAAAAGCTTCAGAAATATGTGGGCGTAGTCAACATCTGGGTCTGCTTTGGCTGAATGTTCTGGACAGTTGCAATCTTCTGATAATAGAGGCAAAGGGAAACACCTTTCGCTATACATATAAGGCATATAAGAAATGCTAATGCTCAGGAATAATAAATGAACGTGGTGCTTGTCTCATCTTTCCATTTTCAAAAACCTATATAAATATTAATTATTTAGTTCTACCAGTGCTTCTTTGAAGGAAGAAAGCAGATAATTTTATGTCCGTTGTACAGATGGGAAGACTGAGGCAGAAATATACCACATCACACAACATACGTTTAATTCAGAAGTGAGAACTCTGTATCACTTAATCCTGAATATTCAACAGAGTGATCAAAATGGACCAGCATATGCTGGAAATGTCATAATGACTCTTCATAGAGATAGAGCAGCATTTTTCATGCACAGTAAACACAGTGCAATAGAAGTACATTAGGGTTCATTACCACATATGTTCATATTTCTGAACATCATATGCTGCTTCTGAAGTCCATATCAGCTGTAGCCTTGGCATGATTCAAGCATATTAAAACTTGCTATTCTGGTTGAATTTCATTTATGACTTGAAATGGAAATATTCTTTGCTCAGGACTCCATTTGTGGCTAACTGTGATGTACTACCTTCAGCTAATTTGATCTAGATGATACTTTATCCAAAAAAGAACAAAACACCTGTAAATGGTGGATCACAGTAAGATGTCATACTACGACATGAGAGGGAGCATATCTGAGAGGGAAAGCCTTGACAACACAAGCTAGGGCCAGCCTGGGGCTACTCTGCTTCACATCATCTCACTTTTAAAACATTATTGACATTTATTCAGAATCAAGAGGTTGATTATTTGGCCCTTCTACAGCTCTGCCCTGATACTACTCAATATTTTTGGGGACCTAGATGTCTATGACAACAGGACCTGGATGCTCAAGCCAGGGGAGTCCGTTGTGTGCCTATCCATCATGTGCCCAATCTCTTCTGCAGTTTGTACATCTCTGCTGGTACCCCCTGATCGAGGTACTACTCTGAACTGGATATGCTGAATAATTTGCCAGGGAGGAGAGTGGTTTCTGTTCCAATTGCTGTACAATTAATTGCGAGCAGATGGCATGAACAGGTGCTTAGCTACTAGCAATAAAGGTCTTCTAAGTACATGGAGGGATTTGTGGACTCATAAATTCATCAAGGCCAGAAGGGAGGGTTACCACCTACGTCTAGCCCAGCCTCATATTGCGAGGACAAAATTTCTCCAAAAGCTATTTACATCAAGCCATAACTGTCAGTGGAGCAAGTGAAGGTGAAGCTAACCCTTTTGCCCCCTGATCTTCACTTGGCTGAGCCTCACCTTGCTCAGAGAACTTGGAATAGCCAATGGCAAGACACATCCCCTGTTCCCGATGAACCCCTCTGCTCCACGTGGGAGCAGGCTCAAGCTAGGAGCTGCCTGGATGACAGAATAGGCTGAACACGTCAGCTACTGCAGCCTGCCTCTCTCCACAGCCACGTTCAGACAGCCTTGAGCCCTGCACCACCACAGCCACGCCATAACACTGATGGCACGACACAGCCCCTGAGCCACCAGTGGCCAAAATGTCACAGGCTAGCAATTCCTTGCTAATGACGCATCTTTAGAGGAGATGATAGTGTGTGGTTAGCCCAAAACTCATAGACTCTCTTTGCCCTTCCCAAGCCTCCTCCAGCATTCCCTAATGCTAATCCTTTTCCTTAGCTGCTTCACTCCAAAGGGAGAAACGCTGAACTGTGACAAGCAAGTGGATTCATTGATCTTTTCACATTTTTTTCCTTAGAAATGAAACTAATATGCAGTGTGGGAGGTTCATCTCCTACTTAAATTCCTGGGTGAAGTTAGCTAAACCTGAGTCAGATATGCTGAGACCCATCACATTTCCCCCTGGAAGGAGAAAAAAAACACCCAAAAGTTTGAGGTCTGGTGCTACCAATACGACCAGAGTAAGACTTTGAAACTCTGTCAGCTTAATTTCAAACAAGTAAGATCTAGTGTTGTTGTGGTTTGAAGGTAAACTTCATAATGAACATCCTTAAAATAATTTGGACATGAATTTAGACATACAGTTACACACACCTATTTTTAAGGACAGGGATATTGATCTTGGCAAGGCAATAAATTCCAGTAATATCTCTCCACAGAATAAAGCCAAGACAATTCAACCCGTTTATTTTTTGTCTTCACAGCGTTTTGCCAAAACCATCATTTTGTTGGCCACATAATTCTGATTTATATTCAACAAGAGTAGTAAAAAGCTCTTATAGAGGAGACAGCCAGAGTGACATTTTCTTATAAATCATCATGATTTTTACTGCCACAGGATCCTGCGGCTACACTTCAAATACAACTGTGCTGTGAAGTGTGTGGATGAAGCCACATTCTTTCTGAATGAGAACCATGTTTCCCTCTCTCCATGAGTGGCTCCACATTCCTATCAGTCTCTAGCAGATAATAACAATATCCAAACAAAAGACATTTTCAGAGCTGGTAGAGCAGCCATGGGAAAACATGTTCAAAGTAGGTGCCACTCTCTATCATATTGTTCTTTACATAAGTAAGTCAGGAGGCAAGGTGCACGCTGGGCAGGAAGCTCTTTCTCTTGTGTTTCTGCTGGTTGCAAGTTTGGGGGATAGCTTGTCCTGCTGGAACAGTATGCAAGAACATAACTATAACAGTATATATATATATATATTTATATATATATATATATATATATATATATATATAAGAGCAATATTTAACTACTGCCCTGGAATCTAGTATTCCTGAGCTTTCTGTATTATCCTCTTGACACTTTCAACAGGTAAAGGGAATTGGGAAATACCTATACTCACTTTTTAACATTAAAAAAGAAAATCCATCAATGACTGTTGCAATTAAAATAATACGAACCTCCTGTAGACTGCTAGGCACTTATTTCCCAAGAAAAGCTGACATTTCCATTCCCTAGTCCTTTCATTTTACTGTTTGGAAACCATCACCACTGAATCCAAGAGTATGGAGCAGGGTCAAGGAGGCAGTGTTTTGACCTGACTCTAGACTAGATTTAGGTAAAGAACCAGCCACTAGGCTCAGGTTAAGCTCCCACTGTGCCAAAGTCTCATAAAGGGCTGTGATGAGACTGTAGCCATATATGAAACAGAATCTGAGAATCCTTTTTTTGCAGTTTATCCTCTATTTTTTAATTCTATAGACATGACCTGAACTCAGGTAACATGGATTTGTACTCCTAGATCACTCAACTCAGGACTCACTTGGTGAGGCCATAGGTTCAGCCTGGCCATGACTTCACTCTGTGTCGGTACAAGACCTTGGCATGCAGATCCATTCCCTCACACTTCACTTCCAGACTGGAAAACCAGAGTGTGCAAGCTGGAAGAGAGCCAGCAGATTTGTCTCCCTCCCGCAAGAGACCAGGGCCACCACACAAGTGGCAGCCTCACTCCCAGGGCAGTTTTTCATGAATGGATCATGATTATATTTAATTTAACTCTAGAGGACGGCAATCCCGAATCTTCTCCTCAATCTATCACACACTTCATTCCAGCCTCTCTCTGGCATATGATACCAAATCAAAATGGAAATCTTGGTAGCTGTATGGGAATCCAAGTTCAGATCTGGGCTCTGAAAAACTCTGTAAATGTAAGAAAGTTCAGATTTAAATCCCTAGTTACAGTCAATTCCCTGGCAATTTTTTACACTTATACCACTGTGCTAATAAAAGTGTAGTGGCTGGAAGCTGCTGGCATATTTACAAAGCTGTTCTTCCAGAGCTCTTTAACAATAAGAGCCACTTTTCCCACTCATGCAAATATTATCATTGCTATACATAAACAGAGTTAGGAGGTGAAATCCTGGCCCTATCCAAGTCATTAGGATTTTCCAACGGACTTCATCAGGGCCAGAGTTTAGTTCAGGGTGAAGGGCTTAGCTGTATGGCCTAGTGGAATACGGAGTATTTCAGACTTTCTTTACAGTGAACCTCAGCATGAAATCATATTCTCTTTCCTGTTTCAAAGCACTTCTGTTCCACTTCTCTGACTATAAATACATCAAAGTCATGACAATCCTGCAGGTTAAACCCTGCACAGAGCAAAACGATCCTTATGGGAGCCAAGAAAAGAAACCTCTCTATTGTAGAGCTGCTGGCAACATGACTAAGTGAAAAAAGTGCTGTTCCCTCAGTCACCACCCTGCTGAGCATACAGGGAACTTTCCGTGCGGTACTTCTATGTCTAGCTTGTGTTTGAAAAACAGCAAGTAACAAAACATTAATTCTGGTAGTCATGGGGGAATATGAAAAGGTTCAGGTTCAGCTTAGGTAGAACTGCAAGAGTGGTTGCTTATCACCCTTCACACTAGTGTAGCACTATTTTCCGTCAGCTGTCTTCCCTCATGGCTATGCCAGAGGCCCGATCTGAAGATAATAATGCTCCTTTGTTGCTTAAAAAGACAAAAGCAACAAAAGCAGTGGACTAGAAGGTATTCCCTTTATCTCCATCTAGTAAAGTCAGTCCTTCCTGGAGATCCTCCTGCAATCAATACCAAACGTAGATTGAGACGTTACCCAGCATGAGAGAGCACAGCAGGCTTTGCTTCTATGCCTATGCCTCAGAGACATCCAATGCAGTTAACTTATTTTCCTGAAGTCAAAATAGTAAGAAGTAAAGTCTACCACTGAAATAAACGTATTTTGGAAGCACAGCACCTAAAAAATAGATAAATGTGGACAATACTTTTATTTTGAGACAGTCATGAAAATGTTCCTTCTACTGTTGTGTTTTTTTTCTTAACAGTCTCAAATACTTCTGACTGAGTAACTCCTCCTTAAACTAATTTTCTTTCCTCCTACCCTCCAGTACCTGCAATCCCAGTGAAAGCTGTCAAATCAGGCCAGCATTACGATTCCGAACACTGAGTTCTCGCAACAGAATAAAGGTCCTATTCCCCCTCATGCGTTTTTGAAGCAAAGAAATATTGTTTTTTTAAAGCTGTATCTCCCTTTTTAAATGTTAGCTGCAGCAAAGCAAGACTACAGTTGAATGAAAGGGGAATTAAAAAGTGAGGTCTGCAATACCAGGAGACAGAAATTTGAACTGATTTTGATTTATCATTTAGCTCTAAAAGGATTAGTGTGAGGATAAGGACTGGAAAAGGAAAATCTATGTGGGAATAAGAGGAAATCATTAGTCTAGACTAAGAGTTTACTACATTCAAAGCCTGTGGTACTCAACCTGAGATCTGAATTGCGTTATGAAAGGTTCAGAAGATGAACTCGTAAGCTGCTCTTCTGCAGTGGGGAAGAAGAAGATGGAAATCATTTTCTGAGATTGAAATATATTATTCAGATCCAGTTTTGGGGCCCCCAGTACAAGAAAACATTGATAAACTGGAGCAAGTTCAGCTAAGGGCCACCAAAATGGTCACGGCTGGAGCACTTGCCCTGTGAGGAGGGGATGAGAGAACCGGGATGGTTCAGCCTGGAGAAGAGGCAGCTTTAGGGGGGACCTAAGAGCAGCCCCTAGGTACATATGAGGAGATTACCGAGAAGATGGAGCTAGGCTCTCCGCGACAGTGCCTGGGCTTATGTTGAAACAAGAGAGGTTTATACAAGATATAAGGAGAAATTTTTTCCCCGTAAGGACAGTCAGGCAGTGCAGCAGGTTGCCCAGGGAGGTTGTGCAGTCTCTCATGCAAGCTCCAACTGGATAAAGCCCTGAGCAACCTGCTCTGATCTCCTGTTGACCCTGCTTTGAGTCGGAAACTGGGCTAGAGACCTCCAGAGGCCCCTTCCAATCTGAATTTTCCTGTGATCCTACGATTTATTACATTTTCCCCTGAAGTGTATTTTTGAAAGAGAAGATAATAATTTTGCCTCGTCTTTTTAAACTCTATTTCCAAAAAAAATTTCACCTACTGGGTCCAGCAAATTCCTTCTTCTGACTGCTGAAAATTGCTGATAAGTGTGTCATTTATTATGGTGATTTTTATGATTTGGCACCACTTTCACACAAACTGTTCAGGAACCATTTCATATCAGAGTGGGTAATCATGCACACATTCATTCCAAATGGAAACCACAGGTCATGATGAGCTAGACTATTTTGTGACTTTTTGTGAATGAGAAACCAAAATTTAACCATTCACCACTATGTAGCTTCCATATCCAGTTAAATTGCCCTTTTACTTTATTGACTGTAACTTGCTTGACTATATTAAAGAGCTTTTACACTAACTTTTTAAAAACTAGTGGACAATCTATCGCTAGGAATGTGGGCAAGCATACTGATGCCAAAAAATACTCCCAGAGTGTTAAGCTGTTCTGAATGATATTTCAATACAATTGAAGCTGCTGTTTTCATGCTCCTGAAACAAGAAAAACAGAAATATTTGCAAGCTGTTTTGACATTCTTGAATACACCATTAAGCAACAATAAAAGAGGTTGTCATAGCTGCTGTGTCATAATGGAATTGGTTGTCTCTCCTCGAACTGGCAGTGGCATTTTGCTAGTGAGAACGTCAGGAAGAAATGTTAAAATCAGAGCCAAAAAAAAATAAAAAAGACTCACAAGACAGTATAATCATCTTCTGTTTTATCTTAGTTCAAGATTTATTCCCTTTTTCTTTTATCTTTTAGTTAATCTTTGAAATAAAAAGAGGGGAATGAAACCTACACCAACCCAGATTAGTCACAGAACTACAAAACGTGATTGTAGGTATTATATTTCTGTCTTATACAGCTTGTCTAGAGAAAGTCAGTAGAGAAAAGTTTGCCTTCAGCACTTTGCAAATGAGTTTGCACCCTGCATATTACTTCCCTGTAGTTTTGAACCTCCTGTGCATGGGCCACTATGACCTTACATTATAAGCAACTTGTACTCCCCTTATACTTTTGGATCATGCATATCTAAAGACTAACTATTCAAACTAAAATACAAATATATAGCAAGGAATAATTTTGATTAAATTCTTGAAGTAATATTGTTTTACATCAGATTTTTCACTTACTAGAATTTGCTAAACAGTAGATTATAACAAATAAAAAATTTATCCCAGAACAAGGTTATGTCTCATATTAATAAATAGTTTAGCAGTATAGAATTAAATAAAAGACACATATGCATCCTTAGAATCTTTAATTACACATATCTTCATCATAAAGGTTGCTATTTCACTACATAAATTTAGAGGTTCTTTTTTTTTTCACATGTTAGAAATTTTCCTATCAAATCTTTTTCTTTGTGCTAGTTTCTGTCTGTATGAATTAACTCAGTGTAAAAATACTGGCAGGCACACCTTTGAACAAAAGATTGATAGAAATGAAAAGTGTCTCTACTTTGTTAAAACTGACCCCTTAAAAGACTTTCAAAGGAGATATCAAAAGGAGCTTGATGAAAGTCAAGCTTTGATTAGATAAATCATGATAGCCAGATAAGACATGTCATAAATTAGACATTATTGTTTTAAAGCTATTTTATAAAAAAATTCAAGAACAAGGAATCAACCCTAAACATGACAGTATTAACTGTCATGACAGTGTCATGTCATAACATGTCACGACAGTATTAACACAATAACTATAAAATTACAGCTATAGGAGAATGTCATCTTTTACTATTATGTCTGTTGTCTGACATTTTAATGCATATACACAGAATGGATAGTTAACTAGACACCACGTTCTCATTAACAAATGTATAGAAAAGAACCAAACTTCAATATAACAGTATCAGCTGTTTAAAAAAAGTTTAAACAGTTTACAACTGTTTAAAAAAAAATAAGTAGGTTCTCATCACAGAAGGCAACTAAATCATCCAGATTTAGCCATAGAAGCCATAGAGCCATAGAAGAGGCTCTTCAAGCTTTGATCCTAATCAGAAGGGGAGGAGCTAGTTGTGAACATGCAAGCACGGCAAGGAGCTGGTGAGCTCACTGTTGTTTGGAAAAGTAGGAGAGGCTTCCTGAAAGCAGGACTCAGTAAACTAAGGATTTGTAGGGAAGATCTTATGAAGATCCAGTCTAAAGGAAAGGGAGTTAAGGAGATACAGTAGTTCCTCCAAAAACCATTCTAAAGGCAGAAGCACCAACTGTAAAATGGAGAAAGGGTAAAAAGAAGTTCTGGTTATATGATTAAATCTTCACTGACCTCTAAATCCAGAAGGGAGGACGTAGAACATGGGAACTAGGACTGGATATCAATTAATAGCACCAGGCAAAGTGCAAAACCTTATATACTTGTCTTGGAGCAGCAGAACAACAGGGCATTCTGTAAGTACTTTCGTGTTAACAGGGAAACCAATGGGATTTTCAGCCTGCTGTTCATCAGAGAGGTGGAGAACTATCAGAAGGTGACACCAAGAAGGCTGAAGTGTTTGATAAGTTTTCTGAATCTGTCATAGCTAAAGACATAATCTGGTAACTAACCCAATACCTTTAAAAACGAGCATGGCCTCAATCGAGAACAAACTAAAAACAAGTCAGAGAATCGTTAGGTGAGTTAGGAGTTTTGAATTTATCTCACCTTGATAAAATTCATCCAAGGACGCCTAAAGAACTTGCTGAAGTAATCTTAGAACAATTAGCAGTTATCTTCGAGAATCTCCGGAGATCTGGAAGATGGGAAAAAGCAAATAAAGTGGTTATTTTACAAAATAAAGAACTGGGGATTTGAAGTTCACTAAAGCATTCTAGAACAAATAAATAATCAGAGAAGCCGTCTAGAAGATACAAGGAGGATAAGCGATGGCCAACATGTTTTTTACCACAAAGGTTCGTGTCAAACGCATTTGATTTCCTTGTACAAATATGAAGTTGTGGTAGATAGGTGAAGCAACGGATAACATAGATTAACTCCAAGACAATTTGAACTGTATAAATGACATTCTCAGCAATAAGCTAAGAAGATGTGATCTTGATGCTGGCATTCAGCACAGACTGGGAACCTAGAGGGAAATTATCAATAGAACACTGTCAAAAGATGTGTTGAGTAGGATCTTCAGTATTTGAATAAATGGCTGGAATGACGGAGTAGAGAACATACCTATTAAGCTTCCCAACGATGAGTAGCTGAAAGAGAGTTCAAGAGTGCCCCAGAACAAGATTAGAATTCAAAGAAATTGTGAAAAATTGGACATACTGTCTAAACAATAGTCTGAAATTCAGTTGTGTAGGTGGAGGTTATTACACTAGGAATAACCAGTTGCATGAATCCAGGATAAGAACAGCTGGAGAGGTGGCTGTTCTTTAAGAAAGGAGTGGAGGTTCAAAATGAACATGGCTTTAAAAATGTCATGATATTGGAAAGAAGGCCAACATCAGTCTAAGATGTATAAGCAAGGACATAGCATCCACAAAATAATAATCCTACTACTCTGTTCAGCAAGTGGGATACTGTGTCTAGCATTGGGCACTGCCTTTGAAGAAATATGTAGATAACTGTTTCAGAGCCAGCATAAGGAAATTGCTTAAGCGTATGCTGGACTTTTACAGCAGCATCCCAAAAGCGAAGGCATCATCTTCATCCTCACCTAACTGCAATCATCCTTATCTTCAGTGACTTCCAGTCTCTTATTTCTATCAGATTCAATCTCCTCCTCTTCTTCTTTCATTATTAGGGGTTTGCCAGTGATGGAGTCAGAGAGAGACCCCAGAGGCAGAAGAGGGTAGAATGAAGGTAAAGTCAATATTAACCTCATAGCCTACATCTCAGTTGCAGGTCAGGTGAGTTTTGTGGGACAGACCTGGTCTCTTGACCATTTGAGCCGTTGAATGGTCATTGACCATCTCTTGGAGCACAATAAGCCCAGAAGCCTGGATTTTCTCCCATTAGAAACCATAGAAAAGAGGGGAGAAAAGTCTTATTCCACCATGTAGCTAAGGCATGGCTGAGATGTGCACGCAAGCTAAATAGCACCCACTTTCTGGTTTCACAGCTTAGGTTTGGCAATAAGGGGAGCAATAAAGTCACCCTCTCCCTCTTCCTATTAGTACACTGGCTTATTTATGCTCTTACCCTCCTTATCAAACAGGCCTCCACAGCTGGCCCTAAATGGAGACCAACATTATCCTGCCTTAACTCTCTTCTATCCAAATAATACAGAAAGGCCAGACGATCCTTGAATTAGATCAACTAAAGAACTGAGTTAGGAGGAAGGCTCTTCTAAAATTTAGGTTTTTGCATTAACACAGAAATAAATGAAACTACTACAGTTTCAGCCAGCAGAAAGTCTTTTCAACTGACTGAAGCAATTTATAGAAAAATTAGATAAATGCTATCGGCAGGTGCCAAAATAGTTTTAAATACAACTTGCAATGGACTTCCTGTAAGAGATTCTTTAGTAGCAAAAAAGGCAGGATTTCATCCTTGCCTTTTTTAGGGTCCTATTCTAAAGGTTTCCATAAAAATACTATAATCTAGTTCTTCAACCCTGAGAAAAGGTTTTATATCTGCACTGTCTGACTTTTAGAAGCCTTTTAAATATTTTTGGCAATTGGACCCATCATTACGGATTGGAAGTCTGTTGAAAAGATACCTTGGAGAGTTTTGGCTTTACTTTGCATTCTTACAGAAAGAAACTATTCTGAAGAAAAAAGGAGAAAGAAAATAAAAAGAACTTTACTGTCCTGCTGAGAGTCACTTTACCTATTTTTCCCCTAACCAGACATGCTATTGGAAAAGCATTGCAATGGATACCTGGATTCCTCCAACAACATCTTTTGAGCAGCAAATGGATTTTGGCATTTTCTCCTGAAAGTCTTACTAGCTTTGTTTTCTTTGCCACCTTCTGAAAATGTCGTTGCAGAACAGTCCCTTACTGTGGACAACTGGATACCCAAAGGTCCTGCAAGGGCTTTCTTGTTGGACTGAGTTCATTTGCCTGCTGACAAAAACACTGTGGTCGTGCTAGGATGACATGGAAGATCCCAGCAGATTGAAATTTGAATTGATCCAGAGATCGACTCCTTCCACCTCCGAAGGTAGCTCAGGGAGCTCTGTATAGCCCTGAAACCTAAGGTGTGATACACCTCCATACCACCATCACCTCCATAGAGAAAATAGTACCTCCTTGATTTCTTACACAATGTTGATGCATACCTTGCCTCTAAACTACTAACAATGCTTTTTTGTCTTCATGTTCTGCCTAATTTGCTGTCTAATATTATCCTGAGACATCTGTCAGCATTACTCCTCATTCCCTTCCCTTCACTGATTTCAGGTTGATTTCCCCTAAAGAAAAGACTCTCAAAGTTTTGGAATGCCAGCAAAGTGTTTGTTGTAGGACTTCAGCTAAGTGCTGTTTAATGGTACTAACCTGAAACACAACACAGGGCAGCAATATTTTAGAAGCTTTATGTGGTCCACATAAAAGTTGAGAAACTTACAGTTTCCTATTCTAGTCCATACTCTGGGACTACCCTGGGGAGGAATAATAATATTGCCCACAAGTTATATAACTCTTTTTATTTGTAAGACCCTAATTGCTTTGTACTGATGAGTATCATGATTAGGATGAGAGACGGAGAAGCTCAAGGTGCCAAGAATTTAGGTGATTTGCTCAGGATCAGAGCAAGTCTAGGAAAGGTAAGACTGTATCCTTGGTTTAATAGGTCTGCTCTTCACAGGTGCTTCCTGCCTGCTGTTATTTACCCTGGAAAGCCCCAAAACAGTTGAATCTGATGAAATTTTTTTTCTATTAGCATTGATAACCACTGGATAAGATTCAGAGTACAGTTGTGGGAGTAGAGGCAGGACGATTACAAAGCAGAAAAAGTAGAAAATCAAAGAGTTCAGAAAAGCACTATTTTTGAATAAAATCTCATGAAATGACTGAAATCTCCATCAGGAAAGAGATACGAAAATGTGAAGAGAGATCATAAAGTTAATCAGAGAGTTAGAAAATGACTGAATTCTGAGAAGGAAAAAAATGATAAAAAGATTAATAAACTTAATCGATGAATTAATTAACAAAGACATGCTTGCAGAGCATGAACTGTACTCTCCACTGTCGGTGGGGATACAGGCTGATTTCCCCCAAATCAGCAAATGGCCTGGAATTGCCATCTCTCAGATAAGAAATAGCCTCGAAGCCCAATCCAGTCATTATTTGTAAATGTTTGGGGATATTTTTGTTTTAATTCTATGGCCTTTTTCGGAAACTGGATTGAATTTTTAAAAATATGTAAATCTCTATTTTCCTGACTTTTATATGGAAAACTCAGACAGCTGCATCCCAGTATTTGGCATCTCCATCTCTTTCCCTCATCTACGCTTCAGTGGTTTGGCTCACACTGAAGCAAGTCAGCCAGCCCAGGGACATGCTGGAGGCCTGTGCTGGAGTTAGTTTTCCAGCTGACTCCAGGAAAGGACTTCCCAGCTGCATCCAATATTTGCACCTAAGCAAAACAATTAATGAACGAGGTTAATTCACCTCCCTGTTGTTATTTTTGTCCTCCTCTATTTTTACCTCCCTTTTCCTTACTTTCTCCCTCCGTCTTCCTCTAGGCTCAAGTATCTCAGCCTTTTGTTTTCAGAAGAGTGTCTCTTTCCCTTTCCTCGGGATTTCTCCTTGTTAGGGTGGGTGGCCGAGGTGTTACAATCCACAGGCTGGGCTATCTCTGGGTGTGCTGGCTGAAGCTCTCACACTGAAACTGGTAGCAGAACCAGTACTGACTTCATCAGAAGCAGTGTTAAATCCACAGGGCAGCTATAGAGGATTTTCATTTCTAAAATTTTCTGGCGGCTTTCTAACTTAGAGTGAGATTTGGATAATCAAAACATTCACAGTAAGATGTAATAATACTGTATCCGTTTTCCCTGCATCATGGTGCTTGAATGAAAGCGCTCTGGGAAAAATAATCTATTTGGATAAAGTTAAAATCTGAAAAGTAGAAATCAAAAATTAAGTTGTGAAAATCTGTGGTTAATATACCCTAAATTGTGAGGGCCTTAAAACCAATGGTCTTTGGAAATCATATGGGGAAAAAGTAGCAATTAATAACATTAAAGAGAAAAATATTTTCCCCAATAACTGCATACTGCAGAAGCCGTCTCAGATAGGGTGTGTTTACATTTTTGCTGTTGAGACTATTAAAAACAGGCAGTTGTTACAAGTAGAATACTTTGAAATAAAGATAGTTCAAATTTCTGCCAATACAGCTTCATCAAGTTTATCCTACTTGAAAAGCAGGTTCTTTAATTTCACAGGAAGATTTTCTGTTGTGATGAAATCAAGCACTGCCATTTTAAAAAGCCTTCAGAATGTCTAAGTTATCACGTTCTTTGTGGGAGGAAGAGCATATTTTTGCTAGGAGTAAAAAAAATCCAATTTCTGTTGGGCTCTACTCAAAGCAGAATCAGAAACTGGACTGGCAGAATGGAACTGAGACACTGGTTCTGTAATTACTCAATGTTATCTCACAAAAACTGAACAAAAAATAATTTGAATAAAACAAATATTTTTGGGGAATCCTGTCCCATACTCCTGTAATTCTTAGACAGCCCAGGCACTACCTTGTCTGGGACTTTTAAAGTAAAATCCTCAGGTGAATCTATTTTTCGATCATTGCCTATGTTTAAACAAAGTCACATCGACATGGGTGTCCTAACCCACTCTGCTAGGCACAGGGAGTCGGAGACAGGTTACCAAGGTTTCTGCCCGAATACCTAGCCCTAATTTACCACACCAGACCTTGTACTTCACCATATTATAACAAAAGCAAGCAGAAGGAAATGTCTTCTCTTGCTGATGACATTAAAAGCAGCGGAAAAATCACCTAAATTAAAAAGATATGAGAGTGCACTTTGAAGTAGATTTGTGGTACCTACCACAATCTGAAGAAGGAACCTTCATTCCACAGATAATATGAGCTTTACAGACAAACCTTGCCTTGCTTTGAAATGTAAACGTTAGGATTAGAATACACTATACACTTTGATATCTTCTCTTTGTCTCCTTGCATTGGTGACGAAATAAGATGCCTTTACTAAACAAAAGACAATTTTCCAACATAACCAGCTGAAAACTGGACTGGCAACTTCAGATTTTGCCTGCAGTTTTCTTCACTGCCTGATTCTTCCTTAATTTTTCTTTATTGTACCCAAAGCTTGCTTCCTAGGTTCTAAAGGCCAAAGAAACCACTAAGGACTGTATTCAGCAAAATCTAATAGTCTTTCCAAGGAGATCTGGTGGTGTTACAGAAGATTAATGCTTCAGCTAGTGGGTTGTTCACATTAAGCTGTGCACCATACTTTCAATATCTTTGAGGCCTAATGAACATCATGAACTTTCCACCCATATCACAACTACAGAAACATCTGGATGAAATAGCATTGGGCTTACTCACTATGAAAATACACAGATGAACACCCAAATACCTCCTTTCTTGTGTCCACAGCCGAAAGTTGAGCTGAAGTGTAAAAAAGATTAAGAAAGCCACTGGCTTCAACCAGTCTGAGAAGCTATTTTTTACTCCTTCTGCAAGGCAAACCCCTTACTGGTTGATGATAAGGTGCTTCTCCATCCATATTTAACTTGTCCTAAAAAGGGGGAAAATACCTTTTATTAAAAAACAAGAATACACAGGGGATGCATCAGAGAAGTTTCTCCCACTTCCTTTTTTATAAGTGAAAGTCACTATCTGAATGTTCTGAATAAGCACCATATGAGAGAGAGCACAGAGGTTTTGATGTGACTCAGCCAATATACCTGAGGCCTTCCACTCCTTTGACCCTCGTTCTCTGTCTTCATGCTGCTGGTCACAATAGTATTCATTATAGTTGTGGTTATTTGTCTCATCGGTGCTGAACTGGAGCAACCAAAAAAACAAAAATACTGCAAAACTACAAGCTACAAAACTACATAGAACTACAGAATATTATATTCCTTCATAATCAGCTAAGCAGGACCAATCATTCACCAGACATGACCAAACATTTGTGTTCTGAGTTATATCAAGTAATCTTAATTGAAACAGTCTATGCATGTATTTTTCTGTTAAACATTAGCAGCATAAAAATAACTATACTTTTTTCTTCTAAATTGCTGTTCCATTAAGTTTTTTTACAAGGAATATGTTATATTGCCAGTAGAATCCTGATTTACTAAAGAAGACATTTTGTTTATTATTTGGACTAATAATATAAAAGAAAATGTAAAATTCAAATAAGCTAGGCTACTGATTTTTATACATCCTGGCAATACCTTTCCCTTTTTTGCTGGAACTAGAGCTCTCTCTTCAGCATATGTTTTAGAATTTTGCTTAACTATTTTTGACAAACATGATTTTAAGAAAAAGTATAGTCTTCCTAAAATGCTGCCAGCTTCTTTTTGCTCACAAGACAATTTCAGAGTTTTCATTTAGACTTTACATTAAAAACTATCACTATTATGTGTATATGAAATGCTCCAAATTGCATTAACATGAGACATTATCAAATTACTCAAATGAAAATGATAATGAAATGATTACGTTACATGAGGAATAGGGCATATATTTTTTCAAAAATAGGAAAGAAAGTAGATTATCTACATGACAAAGAGAACTTGCACTTGTTTAAAACACCGGCTGATATTGATGAGAGGCAGTATTTTGACGAACTTTCATGGTGTAGTATACATTTTTTTTAATGTTATGAAAGCCGGGCTGACAAATATAATAGTTTACAAAGGTATTGCAGAAAATACTTAGCATAATCATCAACAATATAACTTCTACTTTCAGCTTCCATTAATGTCCTCTATACCTCCTTATGAGGTAATAAGCTTGATAACTTTACTTAGGTTCAAAGGTGTTAGGATCATGGACTGTCTTTTCTTCTGTATCTATATAGTGCCTACCACACAGGATTATGGGAAGCTACAATAAAATATACTTAAATGATTATTATAAATGATTATTAACTAATATTTATCATAAATATCATATCAGTGAATTACTTCTTACTTATTACTGCTTACCTTTTCATTCAATATATGTCTCTCATTCTGCCTGAATTTCTGTATCTCCTCTTTTGCTTTCTCCAGGTTTGTCCCTGACCTCCTTTTATTTCTGTTTCCAGTTTATACAGATTTTCCTCCCTTGGCAAAAGAAGCAGACTTGTGGCCTAGAGACTTTAAAACATACTTCTGTAGCCATGGATTTCGCATACCTAGGCTGCTGTCTGTGCTGTATTTAAACTGAAAGGCTATACTGCAGCAAATGTTTCTGGAAATTTTTATGAACTAAAGGACCTTTACAGCCATTTGTAATTGCCTGGCATTGGTCCTGAAGGACAAATGAGTGTCAGCCGGCATGACACACTGACTGCGGTTGCCAGTCTTGTTAACACCTACTTGAGCTGCTGCCGAGATGAAAGAGCAGAGCCGTCAAACGCAAGGACACGGAGCATAGCCCAGTCCTGTTTTCCTTTACTGTTTCCCATGCCTCTCTCTCCCTTTTCTTTTCTTCCACTGCCTTACAGGAAAATCTAGTTGTGCACAGCTGGTAAGCAGTCTGAAGGAAGGTGGCTTTTCCTTTCCTTAAATAAAAAAGTGAATAGCTACATGTTTGCCAAACATTTCAGTCTTCTTTACTAAGCAGATGTTACTTCACTCCTATGTTTATAGCATGTCTGTGCTATAATACGGTTACAGCGCACCTACACTCACTCCATATACAGACTTCACGTATCGAAGCCTGAGCATCAGTCATGAACGTATCACATTCACTGCTGCACCCACCTACAATTTCCTCCCCTCATCTTCTCCCACTTCTCGCTGTTGCAGCTGTTGTAATATTTTGGCTTTCATCTAGATTTCTGTTTGTTCAAAAACCATCATTCACTGACGCCAATAGATAATCGGGATAAGTAGTACCATCCATTAGTGGATCTTAAGTTTCACACTTTTCCAAGAACAAAAGAATCTACGTTCAGGTCGCTGTAATGATGACTACATCCTGACCCACGTAGTTCTGAATTTCTGTTTCACCTAAATTACTGCTGCAGCGGGAGGGCACAACGAGCAGTCACTGACAATCCGGTTAGAAATACAGGAGATGACTTTCCATTCCTGGATCTCATGACACCATTTACACTTTACAGTCCCTGATCTCTTCCACTGAGACTGCCACAGGATGCCCAGTGTGGCCCTTGTCATGTGTACTGCACTGGTTACGGGACCTTTAACCCAGTCTCACCTATTACAGATAGATAAAGTGAACAAATTACTGTTTCGATGATGTTCATTCAAAGAATTCCTCTCTTGTTCTTTTGCTTGCAAATTGGCCAAAGTCTCGTTACCATGTTACATTTTTTGTTATTTATAAGTATTCCAATAGAGCAAATGACAGCATCTAGTTTTGTTCATAAGCTGGGCATTAAACAGCCAATCACTGAAATACACAGTGGGACTCCTTTTCTGCAATTTTATATCAAAGTGATGTTTGCCCATCACCAGAAAAGTTCTAGCTGTTTTGTATATTATATGACTAATCAAGAGACCTTGTTAACACGGCAGAAAGATATGACTATAGTGCAAATGTCCATATACACAAACAGATATGAATACTAATACAGGGTGCTCAAGCTTTCTATACATTTCCTTGTCAATCGTTCACACGAATGTTCACAAATCATGAAAGAGAAGGTAATGCGAACATCACCAACGTAAATTAATGCACTTCATTTTCTACAATATCAGGAGCGCTTTTCATTCCGTTTCCTCCGCTGCATGGGGTACAGAGCAGCTGGTGACATTTTCAGGACACTACCAAATTTTCCTCTACATGCAGTAGCAATCTAGAAAACCTTACATTCATATTTGCTTAAAATTAGCTTGTAGTTCTAGCTATCGGGTAACAAACTCATTAAGTCGATGGGATCATATTCTATTTCTAACAGGATTTGGGCTCCAGATTGGGCAAAGTGGCTTAGAGGAATTCATGTATGACGAGACCGAGTTAAATCCTGCTCCAGATGCCTCTGTAAAAATTTTGAAGTCGTGGTGTTCCAACAAGAGGTTTTTCTGTGTAGCTAGCATTTAGTCTAATGGAACACCGGTTTCCTCCCAGGCTAGATGAAGTCACTAAATTCTCACAAGATGAAGAGTATGTGTCGGACCAGGTGGCACCACCCGTTCAATCCTTTCCCTTCAGTAAATTCACCCCAGCACCCTCAGCAGGTTTGCCAGAAGCAGTAATTTGGAGTTAGAAACTCTGCCCTAGAGCTTCTTGTCACACCACCTCTAGAGCCGAACTTATAAAATAACCAGTCGGGTTGGAATTTCCCCTAAGTATACTATGCTCTTTAAAACTGCTCCCCAATAGCACAGGCCTTAATGGTGTGTGCTATAACTCTATGTGCTAGAAGCGACTGTCACGAAAAGCAATCAAGATAGACCCTGTGCAACTTTACTTATTTATTTCCTTGTTATGAAAAACTATATAAAATCTTTGGTTTTATTACCTGTATTACCAGCCAACTGATATGTACAAGGAGTTACAAACATCAGCTGAAACAAATAACACCTACCCTATCACTGAAAGCAAAATTCTTGATGAAGTGGAAACAAAACACAAATCACGCATCACAGGATTACTTACAAACTACAGGAAACCGATGACAAAATATCCACTATAATGTGTGTAGTAAGGAACAGTGATGGCCCGCAAGCATCTTGGAGAGGCATTTAATTCTCAAGAGAATGGATGCTCTCTCAGACTTTGCTGTTTCCCTTCTGTATCATAGAGAAGATGCTTAAGACACTCAGTAGAAGCTTTCCAGGGAAGTTCTGAAGGACTTAGGCTATCAGGAAGGAGATGGGATCACAGGACTATGACATAAGGCTAAACACTACTGAGGAAGGGAGATCCTCTTTTCTCTGATAAGGCAGGACTATTTCTCTTCCAGGATCTCCTGCCTTCCTCCCAGATCTTTCCTTCAGGCAGAAGAATAAAAAATAATCCTAAATACTACCCAAAAATTTGTGGATCTTCTGTCTGTTCCTGGAACTGGGGAATGTTTACTGAAGAAGTAAATGTTCATATTAATCTTGGTGAAAATTTGCACTGAGTTTGTTTGTAACTCAGAAGCATACGCATCAGCGAGCACATGTGTCCCAAGGAAAAAGAACATGGAAAAGAAGTTATTTGAATTTATATCCAGCTCTCATTTCCACAGAAGGGAAAATAGAGGGAGTCTGTCCTGAAAGCTTTTAGAGAGAACAAAGAAGAGAAAATGAGGAAAGAAAAATTACTATGTTAAAGCGGTCTCTTTAAACTAGCCCCCGAGCTTGACTTAGAAAAAATGACAGGCTAGTCTGAATAGACATTTCTGCCCTACGAATTTCAGTAGAGAAACCTGGAAGGAAAGTAGAAGAACACAAAAAAAAAAAAAAAAGGGATCATTTTCAAGGAATATTGAAAGTATTAAATTATTTGAGTTTGGCTAAACAATGACACAATAAGACTTTCAGTCCACAAGTATTTTTAAACTTTATTTTTAAATGCTGTTTTTAAAATGAGGCAGCTTATAAGCAAAGTGAATATGGGGACCACTCCTTTTAATACAATATCTCCCTGGCTACAAGACCAGTAAAAACAGAAAAAAGAGATTAGATGACCAACAGTTTCTTCCATCTCTCAAGTCTTTGATTTCTTTGTTGGATGGCTGATAAAGTGCTCGGACTCTGTGACTCCTTTGGGTGGGTGAAGCTCAACTTAGTATGTTTCCTTTGGCAAAAATCAGTACATGCAGTTAGATGGTATGCTGTGCTGATATCATATGGCTGTCTGAAGGAGAAAAAAAAATCTTTCTGGAGTGCCAGCAGAAAAGGCTTGGCTATCACAACAAGCCCAAAATTTCAGTATTTCCTTATGAGTATTTTTAAGCCCTAGCTTAACGGAAACAACAAGGAGATTTCGGGAAGATGAGACCATCCAGGAACGATGGCTGGAAATGGTTCCCTGGCAGGGCACCCAGCTTGTCAGCCCAGGACGTGTTACTCACAGGCAACGCAGGCAACTCCAACAGATGATGGAGAAAATGTAGAAGTATTGCAGACAGAGATAAAGGATAGATGCTCAAAATCATATGTGTGAACTGAAATGTGGAGTTGTTCCAGCTAGGAGAGAGGAACACCTTGTGCCAGGTACGGCCCTCATACAATCCTCCCTAAATACAACTCACTGTCACTGCCTTTTCCCTCAGAGATAGGACTGCTGTAACTCACTCTTAAGGCCTCCAAAAAAGTGCAGTGCTACACAGTGGGTCCATCTGCTCGTTAAGAAGTATTCCTCTGCATGGAACATGTTATTCATGCACTCATCTGTCTTCACTGGCAGTAATTTGCTCTATAAGCAAAAGCTAGTTTTAACCTTAAAGGCCTTAGATGGTGAGACTTACTTCTGAGGCTGCCTCTTTACCTGTGTCACCCAGCAGCAAATAGAGATTATAGAAAAGTGCTCATGCTAAGAGGGCCCAGTGTACCTGTACTTCATTTTTCTTCATTGCCTTGCATTCTCAGTAAAAGGCGTGCAGTTCCTGATCCTGATCCCTCCTGGTTCAAAACCTCTGAAGCTGTCCATCCCCAGGATACACTGCCAGGCTTGGTTCTCCCAAGTTTTTTCAGTTAAGGCCACAAGAGCATAGGACAGAAGCATATCAGAAACTAAAATGAAAACAGTAAAACAGAGTTTCACTGCTCACAGCCAGATTATCCAGCACTTGACATAGACCAGTAAAGATTTAGGAAGCAGGCATGAAGAACAGCCCTAAATCATGCCCTTTGGTAACCACTCTTATTTGGAAGCGATGAGAACTAGCAATCTGCTAAACACTGCATCCCACTTAGTCTTTAGCCCTTTCTCTCAGACATGCCCCACAGAATGAGAATTCATTAGAGAGGAAAGAAAGATGGCAAAACCCTACTTGGCTGAACTAACTTTCTGATTTCAGAACACCAATTTTGCCACCATTAGGTTCTTCAAAACGCCAGCCTGTTCTCACAGCCCTTACTCATGCATGTGCTCTTATTCTCAAAAACAATCTGAGAGGCAACCCTATAGTAGCTGTTTCCTTCAGAAAGGGCCAAAAAAAAAAAGCATATGTTCAGCATGACCCATTCATGCACCTCTTACTGGAGCTCTTGAAATAGAAATTAAGTGATATGTTCATTAAGGATCTTATTGGCCCTCTGCACAGGAATGAATTTTACTCAGTGACCAGAAAAAGGAAATTTTTCCCAAATCTTTTTATCCATTATCATCTCATGCAGGAAAATAGTCCCAGCCTAGATTCTCAGGTAGATTGGTCTATTTATTCCAGCTACCAAGCATAATTATACTTTCAGGATTAGTAAACTTTAAAGTCAACTTAAACAAGCAAATGTAGATTATCTCATTTATTCGGAGAGCAAATTTTAATGATCCTTTTCTGGCACAAGTCTCATCCCTTTGCTTCTCAACACACTACAAAATCAGCACCGCAGATTGTGGGTATACTGCACCGACCAGGCACACATATTGCCATCCTGGAGCGGGAGCAAGCAGGAAAGTTTTGTCTCTTTTACTGAATACAGAAGGGCAAGGAAGAGCGCTAAAGCCCTGATCATCCGCCCGCTAAACGATGAGTTCGCTCCCTGCCTATGCCGGACAACTCACCTTGCTCTCCCCAAGACAAAGTCTGAGCGCGGGGCTGGGGACGATCTGCTCCAAGAACACCTCTTGGCAGGGAGGACAGCTACGACTGCACGAGGTTTGGCTCCTGCCCACCTCCACCTCCTCCAACACGACGCCAGCAGCCCTGACACAGGCAAACACCTCCGCAGGCCTGCACCCCATGGCATGCAACACCTGCCCTCGGGTTCCTTCCATAAAAACATCATCTTGGTGGGTTGCAGCACAACCTTCATGTTATTTCAGGCGCTTTGCTCAGTAACACCCCCCCTCCCACGCACACCTAAAATAATAGTTATGTTTTATGCATGTATGGGTGTACAGAATCCAAGGGGGTGAAGGATTAAATACTAGTTAGTGTGGACAAAGACTGTCTGCGCTAAAGAGAGCCCTAAGCAGCGCAAACATGAGCCATTTCTACCCTTCTAATATTTAAAAGTAAAGGTACATTGTTTGTGCTTCTTGATTATCCTCTTCTCCAGAAATCTCAGCCCACACAAAACCACAGCAAACTCTTCTACCTGCACTCTTCTCATTACAAATGGCAAATTTTCTTGCTGTTCACCACAGCTCTTCTGATACTAGAACCAGCAAGAAATGAGAAAATAATAATACAAGCTTTCTTAAAAACTCAAAATTCCCCTTATACTCCCCAAAATAACAAAGCCGTGTGTAGCACCTTTGCCTGGTGACTTGTGCTATCAGTTTTCCCACTAGGTTCTAGAGCTGAAATAGGTCCGCAGGAAAAAAAAGGGTAGGACTCTTTTTCTGTGGAACAGAGAGATTGGAGTAAACTGAAACATTTTGTGAATTTGTTTTGAAAATACAGAATTGTCTAACTCAAAAACAATACTGCAACTCCTCATCCCAACATAATTCATTTTGACACTTTCTAAATGAAAGTTTTAATTTCAAATTATGTCATGCCAAAGTTTTCCTCAATCGCATGTAAAAATATGAAAACCTAAAATAAATCTCTAAAATAAAGATTTGTTCCCAACACACTTTTTTCCAGTCTTCTACTCTGCCAAAGCTATCCTTTTCAGATGATATAGGATACCTCAAAAAAATAAAAAACAAATCACCGTCACTTGCACAATTCTTCAGTGTTGCAAAACTGACAATATCTTGGCATAGGCTAAATGGAATGGCAAAGCACCACACGTGAAAGTCCGTACAAAGCAGAAAGTAGAAGAATCCTTTCACACCCAAAAGTGTAATTCTTTTTTAATTTCAACCTCAAACCACAGCCATGCTTTAGTTTGAGGGACTGATTCTGATATTATTGTCATTTGAAAAATAACCACACTTTAAATCCTACCTAAAAGAATAATAAAGTAAGCGGTGTTAATCATTGAACAAATGAGCCGCCTTTCTGGATTCTCCATTTTTCAACTGAAAGAGAATGCCTTTTTAAGAGACAAGTCATTGGGCTCAGTGTCTGAACTAGTGGGGAAAATGTATTGGCCTGTTTTGCTCAGTAAGAGCACACACAGTCATATCGGTTTCTGACGGTCTGCAGTATCTTCACCCTCCCTATTGTGATACAGCCCACAGCATTATCAGTAGCTGTTCCTGCCTCAGTCTGAATAGACCTTTTCAGAAACAGATTATCTTGCTCAGGAAGAACTACTGTTGCTCCTCGGATACTTCCAAGCTGACTAACCTCTAAGTACTTGTTTGGTTCGGCACCATATGCCTTCTCAAAAAGAATCTTCTTAACACAGTACTCAGCATATCTTCAGGATATTGGATGCAGCCCACTAGATCTTGCTGAAAAGCATATATACATTAAAATATTGAACCTTTTCTATGAACACAGTTCTGTGGCCTGCTGAGAACAGACCTCCTTCTGTGAGGAAAAAACACTGAGTCTTGGTCCAAAGCTGCGGGGACTGTTTATGGGTTTGAGTAGATCTTCACAGGAAACAATCTTCTCATCTTTTCACTATAGCTCTATGAGAAATAAAATAGTTCATTAGCACTGACATCAGAAGTAACGTCACCAGCACCTGAGCCTTATGTATGTAATTGGGGTTAACATCTTCAAGATCAGTCATGCCATTCATCAATATTAAAACTCCAGATGTTGAGGGTGAATTCAAAAGCCCAACCAAATGTTCAGTTCTGGATTAGCTCTTCTTGTAGCATGCATGGAAGTCAAGGAGGCATCAGAAAAAAAAAAAATCATGAGGTCAAACAGCAATCCAAAACTCCACACTACTTACAGACTAGCCATGTAAGCAGAGACAGACCTAGAAGAAGAGTCAGTTTGATTCTTGGACAGATTTCTTCTGAAGCACAGTGATTGTGGCACACATTTCAAAGCACGTTATAGTCAGGGGCATTTGATTTGAATGGCTTGTGCTAGCTGAGAATGATCACCAGGCTGACCCTAAATATTAGTTTAGGTATCCACTCATTCAGGTGACCACCACCATGCACACCTCATAGACCTCCTCCCAGCATCTCTCCTAGCTCAGACAGATGGGGCTGCTTCAGTTACAGTCACTTCGCTTGTGGCAGGAGAACCTCGTGTGCTGCTAACAGACGCTGGGGGAAGAATCGATGCAGTTTGTTACTAAGCGTGCTGCCTTGCTATTAATGTCACATGTCATGTATATGGAAAGCGCCCATTATATATCAATATAATTGATATTAAAAAATTACTGCAGTGTTTATATAATTTTTGTTTGTTCCCTGTTTAGGGCATGTGCAGTATCAACACCCTCAGTAGGTGATAGGAATCTGCAGCTGTCATCTAGACTAAGAAGGGCTAGCCAGAAATCCCAGATTACTGGATTACTTCAAGATTACTGGATTACAGATTACTGGATTACTTCAAGAAAAATACTGTGTGCTTGTGAGGTAGAAGAGTACAAGAAGGGGCATCAATTTACAGCATAATGCCGCGCAGTGCATCCACATTACACTTGTATTGGTAAAAAATGGTAGGACAGAAGAGGACAGATAGAGAAAGATAAAGAAGTGGTATTTATGACAATTTTACTCACTAAAAATGACATCATTTGCCGTACATGGAAAATGGAAGAGATCTCTGTGGGCCTGTTTGTTGTGAGGCAGTGGGCTTGGACATCTCCTGAGCCAGGCAGCTGGCTTTAAACAGTGAGATGTTGCTGTGAATCCTTGAAGGTTTCTAATGCTGGATATATGTCTAAACACCTCTGGATGTGAAGAGGATCAGCACCTAGAAACTCTCTAAGAATTAAGCCAGTTTTACTTGCAGCCTCTGATCCCAGCCTTTTAGACAGAGCTTCCTCAGAAGTTGCAGTGGTGAAACATGCATAAACCATCTGGTCTTGTGCAAGGCGATGAGTAAAAGTAACACTTTCAGGGCTATTAGCTCAATGGAGGTTAGGATCTGAATGAAAGAACATGTTCAGGCACCCCTGCCACAGATTTAGCCCAAGGCAGGTTTATGGCAATCCAGAGGGAGAAGTCTTTGCCTGGAAGGCTGTTACAGGGCAATGCAGAGGCTCGTGGCAGCTGTTGCCGAGTTTGGGATATGTCCTCTGCCCTGAGCACAAACCTGCATCTCTCTCAGACAGAAAAGACAGCTGAAAAGCACTTTGCGCCTTGACAATGCTTAAGTGACACATGAGACACATTACCTGGCTTCCTTAAAGCATTCACAGCAATTAGAAGTTGAATTTTAAAGCTAAGATTACAGAACACTTCAGCATTTGTTCTCCATGGGCCTCAGTTAGCCTTTTACATACCTATACAGGTTATGACCCAAACGTTTAGGTATTATAGATTACTGACTTGGTTTCTTCTCACTGGGCACCATGCAAGACTTTCCTTGTATTGAATTTAAGTACACTGGTAAATGTTCTTTTCGTTTATTTGATTCTATCTCCAGTTTTATGTGGTGAAGCCTTTTTAATAGATAAGAAGATATTTAAGGGTGTTGTGAAATAACCTCATTTGAAAAGGAGGTAACTTTCAGTGGCTGTGAATGACTGTTGGCCTTGAAAACCTCATCAGATTCCCATGCAGAGGGACAGACAAAAATGGACCTTTGTCCTCTGGCTTAGAGCCCTGCTTCTGGGAAAACTACAGGAACAGCCTTGTTTCTTTTTAGCAAATTTTAGTGCTTGGCCAACAGCACTGGTCATCCTGCTCACAAGCAAGGAGTGCTACTGTAAAAAATGGGTTTGCACTACCTAAATCAGAGTTATGAGGCAAAGAAGCAAAGGAAAAAGAAAAATAAAAAGAAAAAGAAAAGAAAAAAAGAAAAATAGAAAAAGAAAAAAAAAGAAAAAGAAAGAAAAAGAAAAATAAAAGAAAAATAAAGGAAGGTGAAATCCAGTGGATGACTGAAATAACCTCAAACCTACACCCAAGTAGTTAATAAGGTTTGAACAATCCTATTTTTCCTTGCCTGGTCCTGTTGCTTATGAGTGAGAAAATGAAGGGTTAATGTATGACTGCAGGTTACTAACCCTGTGCTGGTGAAGGCTACTTCCCTTCAGATGACAGATCTCTTTAGAAAACCAGCTGTTGCTACATAACTTCAAGAAAGGAATGGTGACTTTTGTCCAAAGCAAAACCTGTATATGACGATTCCTGTTTTTGTGCTGAGCACTGCTTTGGCTTAGAGCTACAGCAGCCTTGTAAATTCATGAGTACCACTTGTGTCATGTCTTAAGCTTAAAAGGCGTCCTGTTTTCACTAGTCTGTCTTCAACTTTTGTTTATTTTTCAAATACTTTCTCTTTAACAAGCCACAACAGAATCCAGCGCACATTATCTGCTGCAGTCAACTGGGGATATGGAATATCTGTATCCTAGAAAGACCCAAGAAAGCCTTGGGCAGAAAACAATTCCTGACAAGTAAAACACGTTAATAGATTTAGTCTCCCTTATGCTTGGCCTGGATCAGTCCCGCGTACTCTAAAATAACTTCACGGCACAGAGCACAGCAGTTATGTCTCCAAAACATTCCTAAGGCTTGACTTGTTGGGATCTGCGTATTTCATGGTCACACACACACAAATAAGCACCGATGAGTCTGGTATCTCTTCAGCTCATCCCAGGAGGTTCGTGCTGCAGAGTGCGAAGGGCTCCCCGTGCAATTTCTGCTTCCGACATGCCGATACACCGGGACCTCTCTGCTGATGATCAGCACCTACAAGTTGGCAAGCAAAGAGTTTATGAAGCGAGTATGTCACCCCTACAATGCCTTATGTTATCATCAGGGTCCTTTCATGCCCCCTGTAACACTGAAAGGTTGTTCAAAAAGTTCAAGAAGGGTTGAAACACAAGGGTCGAAAGCTGCCCAGGCTCCTGAGAGGTACTTACATTTGGGGTGACCAGTCTCCACAGACTGGACCAGGACGTAGTCTAATCCCTCGCCAGGCAGCTACAACAGAGAGGTGGCGTTGGCTTCAGCAGGATGTATAAATCGTGGTGTAAGGTCTAGCGCTTGCATAGGAGCTGGCATGCAGGCAAACCCTGAGTCGCTTACCGCAGACCAAGCGAGCAGTGACCAGCCACATGGGGTGGCAGTGGAGGGCTGCGGGAAGGCACTCGCCTCAGGGCTCAGGCACCACCACGCGCCCCGGGGGAAGGGCCACCAGCACGGTGGCACCCCAGGCCTTCCCACTGCTCAGGGACCCGCTTTCCCCTGGGGTGCCCACTCCCGTGAAGGGGCCGGGGAGCGGGACACTGTGAGGCGGACCACAAGCTGCCCCTGGTGGGGACCACAGGCTGCCCTGGGGAGGGGATCGCAGGGTGCCCCAAGGGAGGATCGCAGGCTGCCCGAAGAAAGGATCACGAGCTGCCCCGAGGGGGGATCGCGGGCTGCCCCGAGGGGAGGGGGGGCCCGGGGGGGATCGCGAGCTGCCCCGAGGGGGGATCGCGGGCTGCCCCGTGGGGGGATCGCGGGCTGCCCCGAGGGGGGATCGTGGGCTACCCCGAGGGGGAGGGGGGGCCCGGGGGGGATCGCGGGCTGCCCCGAGGGGGGATTGCGAGCTGCCCCAAGGGGGGATCGCGGGCTGCCCCGAGGGGGGATCGCGGGCTGCCCCGAGGGGAGGGGGGGCCCGGGGGGGATCGCGGGCTGCCCCAAGGGGGGATTGCGAGCTGCCCCGAGGGGGGATCGCGGGCTGCCCCGAGGGGAGGGGGGGCCCGGGGGGGATCGCGGGCTGCCCCGAGGGGGGATCGCGGGCTGCCCCGAGGGGAGGGGGGGCCCGGGGGGGATCGCGGGCTGCCCCGAGGGGGGATCGCGGGCTGCCCGAAGAGAGGATCACGAGCTGCCCCGAGGGGGGATCGCGGGCTGCCCCGAGGGGGGATTGCGAGCTGCCCCGAGAGGGGATCGCAGGCTGCCCCGAGAGGGGATCGCGAGCTGCCCCGAGGGGGGATTGCGGGCTGCCCCGAGGGGGAGGGGGGGCCAGGGGTGGATCGCGGGCTGCCCCGAGGGGGAGGGGGGGCCAGGGGTGGATCGCGGGCTGCCCCGAGGGGGGATTGCGAGCTGTCCCGAGAGGGGATCGCAGGCTGCCCCGAGGGGGGATCGCGAGCTGCTCCGAGGGGGGATCGCGGGCTGCCCCGAGGGGGGATCGCGAGCTGCCCCGAGGGGGGATCGCGGGCTGCCCCGAGGGGGGATCGCGAGCTGCTCCGAGGGGGGATCGCGGGCTGCCCCGAGGGGGGATCGCGAGCTGCCCCGAGGGGGAGGAGGGGCCCGGGGGGATCGCGGGCTGCCCCGAGGGGGGATCACGGGCTGCCCCGAGGGGAGGGGGGGCCCGGGGGGGATCGCGAGCTGCCCCGAGGGGGGATCGCGGGCTGCCCCGAGGGGGGATCGCGGGCTGCCCCGTGGGGGGATCGCGGGCTGCCCCGAGGGGGGATCGTGGGCTACCCCGAGGGGGAGGGGGGGCCCGGGGGGGATCGCGGGCTGCCCCGAGGGGGGATTGCGAGCTGCCCCGAGGGGGGATCGCGGGCTGCCCCGAGGGGAGGGGGGGCCCGGGGGGGATCGCGGGCTGCCCCGAGGGGGGATTGCGAGCTGCCCCGAGGGGGGATCGCGGGCTGCCCCGAGGGGGGATCGCGAGCTGCCCCGAGGGGGGATCACGGGCTGCCCCGAGGGGGGATCGCGGGCTGCCCCAAGAGGGAGGGGGGGCCAGGGGTGGATCGCGGGCTGCCCCGAGGGGGGATCGCGGGCTGCCCCGAGGGGGAGGGGGGGCCCGGGGGGGGATCGCGGGCTGCCCCGAGGGGGGATCGCGGGCTGCCCCAAGAGGGAGGGGGGGCCAGGGGTGGATCGCGGGCTGCCCCGAGGGGGGATCGCGGGGCTGCCCCGAGAGGGAGGGGGGGCACGGGGGGGGGGATCGCGGGCTGCCCCGAGGGGGAGGGGGGGCCCGGGGGAGATCGCGGGCTGCCCCGTGGGGGGATCGCGGGGCTGCCCCGAGGGGGAGGGGGGGCCCGGGGGGGGATCGCGGGCTGCCCCGAGGGGGGATCGCGGGGCTGCCCCGAGAGGGAGGGGGGGCACGGGGGGGGGATCGCGGGCTGCCCCGAGGGGGAGGGGCGGCCCGGGGGGGGCTGTCGCTTCGCGGGGCAGGTGGCGGGGGCGGGGGCGCGGGCCTGGCTCCAGCTCCAGCTCCAGCTCCAGCTCCAGCTCCAGCTCCAGCTCCAGCTCCCCGCCCCCGGGCCGCGCCGCCGTCCCCGACGGGCTCTATATAAGCGGCCGCAATGGCCCTGGCGGCAGAGGCGAGCGGCGCCGCGGGGAGGCCGGGTCGGGACCATGCCGAGGGGCGGCGGGCAGCGCCTGCTGCCGCCGCTGCTGCTCCTGCCGCTGCTGTGCCAGGCAAGTGCGGGCGGCCCGGGCCGGGGGCCGGGGGGGGGGGGGGGGGCGGCTGCCGGGCCCCGCGGCCGCGCCGTGCGGGCAGCCGGCGGCCGCGCCGGTGCCGTGACCGGGCCCTCGGGGCCGCTTTGTCCCCGCAGGTGAGCGGCCGGGAGGCGGCCTGCCCCCGGCCGTGCGGCGGGCCGTGCCCGGCGGCGCCGCCGCGCTGCCCCCCGGGGGTGCCCGCCGTCCTGGACGGCTGCTCCTGCTGCCTGGTGTGCGCCCGGCAGCGCGGCGAGAGCTGCTCCCCGCTGCTGCCCTGCGACGAGAGCAGCGGCCTCTACTGCGACCGCGGCCCCGACGACGGCGGCGCCACCGGCATCTGCATGGGTAGGTGGCGGCGGCGGCGGCCCCACTCGCGGCCCTTCCCCCGGAGCGGGGAGAGGCCCCGCCGCCTCTCGAGGGCCCTTTGAGCCCACGGGGCGAAATGTCCCACCTTTGCCCCGCGCCCTGCGGCCGCCCTGCCCCTGCCTGAGCCCGCAGGAGGCGAGCCCGCCTCAGCACTGCCCTTAGCTCCGCGCACCCAGGGGCTTTACGGGGTGCCCCGGGGTGCCGAAAGGTGGCCCCGCTCTCCGCTTAGGAGGAGCGCGGGCGCGCGGCGCGCCCAGACAGCAGGGCCAAGCTCTCCCCGTGAAGCGCCTAAGGATGCTACGGCGCCTTCGCTTGGGCTCCTGCGGGCGTGTGGCGGCGGGCAGCGTGAGCGCCGGCCCCTTGGCCTGCTGATAAAACACACCTCGGGGTTGTGAGAGGGACGGAGAGGGCCCTGACCGTCCCCCCAGTGACAGCCGTCCGCCTTTCTCACCAGTGCTGGAAGGAGACAACTGTGTGTTCGACGGGATGATTTACCGGAACGGGGAGACGTTCCAGCCCAGCTGCAAGTACCAATGCACCTGCCGCGACGGGCAGATCGGCTGCCTGCCCCGCTGCAACCTGGACCTGCTGCTCCCCGGCCCCGACTGCCCTTTCCCGAGAAAAATCGAAGTCCCCGGAGAGTGCTGCGAGAAGTGGGTCTGCGACCCCGAAGACAAAGTGATTTTGGGAGGTTTTGCTATGGCTGGTGAGGAAACTATAATTAACACAGTCATCGTGAGGGGAGGGTGATAGCGTGCTGGGAATGTCCATGGGCTTACCATATCCTGCTTTATGCTGTGGACTTTTTCTGACCCTTTTTTTGTTTTTTCTTTTTCTCATCTAGAGCAACTAATGAGTAGACCAGTGGTTCTGAGTAAAAGCAGAATTTTTTTAACTGAAGAAAAGATATTCAGAGAATAAATGTTTTAAAAAATAATTAACTTGAGTTAGGACCCAGTTCTGGAAATGCTGTTTATCTGATATAGAGTAGTTCCGTGAGTAGAATAAAGTGGGGACAAGCTCATAATCCTCCAAACATTATCTTCCTCCAAAAATCAAAGCTTCAGTCTTGCTAGCTGCTCTGCAAGAATATGTTACGTCTTAAATACCATTCAACACAGCCTGGTTTACAAGAGATTTTTTTTTTTCCCCTAAATTCCCCAGCTATTACTAGTGGTCAGCATGCTAGCGAAAATGCCAACAAATTCCTGTCTGTCTGTGCTAGAGCTCTCATCATTATTGCTGGCATTAAAAGCATTACAAAGTACTTGGAGAAGCAATGCTTGTAGGCACAGTTAGTGGATCTGAAAAAAAACATCCTATTCCAAAAAACAGAACTCATAAGTGCTTTTGCACTTTTCCTCAATCTCTTCTTATTGAATTATGTCTCCCTCCCCTTTAAATTAAACTATCCGGTTAACAGGAATTTCCAAAAGCTGCTTTTACTGGGAGTCAAGGGCACTGCATTCTCTCCCAGTCACTGCTCTGTGCGGTCTTAAGCAGTTAGCTATGCTGCAGCACAGCTAATCCATTTCAAAAAAACAAGCAAGAAGGATCCAGGACGATAAGCTCTAATAACTTTGCAGAATGCTGTGAAATGTCAGATGGGAGGCACGTAAGGCATAACTTAACATGTTGTCACTTTATAGCATCTTTCCTCTTCTTTTGTTTTTTGACAGTGACAGGCCAATCCATAACATGCCTGTAGGTGGATTACCTACATTATTTTTGGCCATGGTCATCCCTCTTGGATGTCCGCCTTTTTGGAGCTTTACCTTGCAAGAAGGCAAGAATGCGGCTGGGGAGAAGCTTATCAGCAAGAGTCGTAAGGGTGACACAACTCGCTGCACTTGGCTGGCTCCGTCATGTTGGCTCACTCTATTTACTCCTATAATAACTGCTGTACCAAACTGTAAAGTTGGCAATATTTCCATAATACAACTTAAACACTACCGGGAGGGCAGAACAATGACCAGAATAAATGATTGCTTTGAGTAGCTGTGATAACTCATGAAATTACTTTACTTCCCTCTTCCCTCATACCACCCTGACTATAATCTGTCAATAATTGATAAGGTGGGGTGACTATGACTGTAGGAACAAAACACTTTATCTGTTAGTTTATATAAATCATGCAGCCACTCTCAAATCATATCTAATGTCAATATTTTTGTGACTTAGAATAGATTGGTGATGCATTTTTGTTAAAAAGAATAAGGAATAATGAGTTATTAAAGTGGATTTCTAAACTTGATTAACAAATTGAGAGTAGTTCTTCCCATTTCGGACTTGACTGGACAGAAACTGTCTTCTCTCTCTAATTCAGGTTGTGGCAGAAAGGCAGAAATTTATTCTGCTTATTACACTGACATGCACCTATTTGTTGATCTTTAGATGTAGAAAGTTGCTGTCCAAGGCTCCTAAAAAGGCAACTTTTCAAATGACTGAGACCTGTCAAAATCATAGATTTTCGACTTTTTTTTTCTTTCTCATCATCTCATTTGTTTCCTCCCAAATGTAGAAGAGCTCAAATATGTACTGGATTCTCACGTTAAGTCTTTCTTGTTCTGTGGGATTTTGTCTCCAGCATACAGACAGGAGGCCACCCTGGGGATCGATGTGTCCGATTCAAGCGCCAATTGCATTGAGCAGACAACAGAATGGAGTGCTTGTTCTAAAAGCTGTGGCATGGGCTTTTCCACCCGGGTTACCAACAGAAATCAACAATGTGAGATGGTGAAGCAGACACGGCTTTGCATGATGAGACCTTGTGAAAATGAAGAGCCATCTGATAAGGTATGATGCCAGCAGGGACAGGGTAGTGGGCCTCTTCCAGCAGAGTTCTAGGGTTGCGTATTTCTGTATAGAGTCCTCCAGATTCAAGTGGATGTAAACACACCCTTTAGCCTATGTGCAGCAAGCCCGGTGTTTCTGGAAAGCATTAGACTTGCCTGTCTGTTCATTAGCATTGCACAGCATATGCATATTGTTTGGACCATCCCAACCAGATCAGATGTATTGCATGTGTGGATTGTCTTGGCAGCTCATGCAGTCGTAACATCTCCCACAAGCGCTGTTGTACTCCCTGTGTGTGTACTTCAGAGCTGCTCCAGTCATGGGGAATGGATGTGTCATGTTTCTAGTCTGTTGGGTGTCCTGGAACTGTAGACAAATGCACAAAACCTTGCAAAAAGTGTTTGGGTAAATTGAGCGTTATCTTAATCCTCATGGAGCTTTTTCCAAAAGCAAATCCAGCACCAACACTTCAGGTGCAAAAAATGCGTATCTAAGCGAGCTGCCTTTTTTGCTGCTTCTACACGTTACACATTCTCACTGTCAGTGAGAATAAAATATAGCTACGTAAGAGGGCCATCAGCATACGTAATGCCCTGGGTGATGGAAAATGTTGCTGAGGGGTTAGCAGAATGCTCTGTGCAATTTTGAACACTGTGTTGAGAAGGATGTGAAACATTTGTAAAGAGTTGGAGAGAGTAACAAGAATGTTCAGAGGTCTAGGATACATGTTCTCCTGGGAAGAAATGATTGAACTGATACTGAAAGCAAGAGAATGGAGATGAGTTCTCATAACCATGTTCAGATATTGCAGCCTGTTCTGAGTCCATGGTGGATGTGACAGGAAGTGATGAGCTTTAGACTGCGTAAAAATTAAGACATAAGCAAAAGCCTTCTAAGCAGTAAGAGTAGTGAACACCTACCTATTAGGATTGTCTGGGGCAGTTGTGGAGTCTCCCTGGAGGCTTCTAAGAAAAACGTTAGACAAACATGTATTAATAATGACATGAGTAAGGCTGATCTTGCCTTGAGTCACAAGAATGGGCAATGACTTTTGAGATTCCTTTTGGCCCTCTTTTTCCCTGAACCTAGTCCTGTATCTTACTTATTTGGCTCCCCATTTCTCTGATGGAACCACACTAGCCTGAGAAGTTTTCTGGTGGAGTATAGTTTGATGATGAATGTTGGCTTGTCTTAGCATGTGGTCAGATGACAGCAGTGGGTTTTAATAGAGTGTAATCTATTATTTGTCATTTATTACTGGCATATGTAATATGTGAACTAAGATGTCCAGGACAGACCTCAAAGGAGTGAGAACTGGTAACTAGTGAAGTAGCTGCAGAGTCTTATTGGTGTAGAACTAGCAAAGACAACAAACACAAGTTTTCAGAGTTGATCGGCATCCTTGCATGTCAGTTTTTAACTGCATTTTGTCTTATGCTATGATATATTTAATGTCTCTTCATATTTCTCTTAGAAAGGGAAAAAATGTATCCGAACAAAGAAGTCCCTGAAAGCCATTCACTTTGAGTACAAGAACTGCACAAGTGTGCAGACATACAAACCTCGTTACTGTGGCCTCTGCAACGATGGGCGATGCTGCACCCCACACAACACCAAAACGATCCAGGTCGAGTTCCGCTGTCCTCATGGCAAGGTCTTAAAAAAGCCAATGATGTTGATCAACACCTGTGTTTGCCATAGTAACTGTCCTCAGAGCAACAATGCTTTCTTCCAGCCATTAGATCTAACTTCTAGTGAAGTAAAAATATGAAATGCTTTAATTAGGTGGCTCAAAAGGTATAAATATTTTATATAAAACTTGACCCACAATCAGGTGAATGTAACAAGAGCATATTTAAAATATCTAGGATTTTTTCCAACAGTCTAGACACTTTCTTTTGTTCTGTAGTTTATTAAATACCTCATTTTACATTTCTCCCCTCCAAATGTCTTTTATTCACTTGAAGGAAATTTTGTACCTTGGACAGAGCCTTCTTTTTTTGTTAGCAGTGGTGTAAAGATAATTAGGTGACAGCTAGTCTCTCTCCATGGGAATTATGAGTTATGGGAATTAGGCTGCTGACTTCAGTGGCCAGCAAACTGGGCTCTTTCTTTAATAGCAAATAGATTCCTTGGGGAATGCCTGATACTGTATCGCGTAAGCCTCCAGATGCTTAACTTCAGTTTGCATAATATGTATAAACACTTACGCAGCATTCTTCTTCCATTCTAATGAAATTTTGTTTCCGATGACAGTAAAAATCTTACTGATGAGAGTGTTGAATTCTTGTGGCTTATAGAATATTTTCTATCTGTATATTTGACTTTCTCTGAGGATTCAGTTTGCACAAAGCCCCAGAAGTGACAAAACTAAGATCTCTAATCCTGAAGTACAGGAGATTGATAGCTGATAGCAATTAAATTTCTCTTTGGCAGCTTCACTAGTAGCCTGTCCAAAACCCACTGAAGTCCATGACTTAAGGGCACTTGGTTCTAACCGATGTGTGTCTGTAGATGCAAGTGTTAGGATGCAGAAATAAGAATTATGTAAATTCCTCTAAAACACTAACTGTATCATATGGTGCTTCATATAACAGAAAGGTGTATATGTAAATAGAAACTGTATATATTGTAATATAACTTTTCTGTACTAAGTAAATAAACTTTATATGATCCAAAATATTGTTCCTAAAGTTGTTCTTTAAAACTACCAACTTTTAGCAGCTAAAGGCAACGGTTAGAGAAATGGTCTCCATATTCTAGAAGCAGCAGTTAAAATCAAAGGGCTCAAATTTATGATTTGCTTAGTGCACTTCATCCTAATCTCTGCCCTGTCTAACAGAGATGCAGTGTCTTAGTGTCAGGAAAAGAGGAATAATTTGTGAGGAGTAGGTTAGAAGAGAGAATTTTTAGGGTACGTTTGACTAGGAGAGGCGATGATGTAAATAAAGTTAGGTTTAGATGAAGTGTGCCTTAAAGGTAATGGTAGAGGAGGAATAGTTATGTGATTTAGAACACACATGAGTTTGGGAGCATAAAGAAGGGTTGTTTGTTTGTTTGTTTTTAGTTGTTTTTTGTCCCTTACCTGTTTCCCTTCTATTTTTTCCTGGGATATGCAAGGGTGGAATTCAGCTCCGTGTTAACACTCCTATGTTTGGTGTTTGCATGTAGACTTCTAAACCCCATTGTAGCCAATGGAGCCCAAAGTAAATGCGATTGAGGATCAGCAGCTGAAGTTTCTTAGTAACTTTTAAGACATCCTGAGGCCTCAGTGCTAAAACCCATACTAGACCAGTTAAATTTAGATGCATCTTTGGTCCTTACTTGGATGGTTGCATGAGAAGCCTCAGTAATTGTACCAGCAACAAACTCCTTTGTAATCCTTGCTGTTGTTACCCAGTCTTGACCGCTTTGTGCTGTTCAAAGGGCTGGAGCAAGACTTGTGCCCCTCATCAGGAGCACGCTCTTGCACACATGCACACTCACTGGCTGTCCCCTGGTTAATTCCTAATGTAGAAAATTTGTAAAGTCCTTCCTGCTTTTCCACCCCAGCAGTCCCATGCACTAGGAAATCCAGAGTATGGGAGAGGACAATCCCAGCGCTCCTCTAAATGCCTAAGGAAGAGCTAAGGAACAGGTAAGAGTTCAGGAGAGGAGCGAAAAGGGTAACTGGAGCTGCTTTCATCTCTATCTCCATCAGGCCCCCTGGATCATACAACGCTTTTCTAACGTAAGGCAAGCTACCAAATGTTTCTCTGAATCATCTTGCAAATTAAGTGCATCTTAATTTGAAAGAAAAACATGAACTACCAAGCAACACAGTATTTGGTTGTCTGTCTGAATCGGAACCGTTTTTTGCTTGATGAAAGCCAGCTGACCCCAAGTCAGGGGTAATGACAGAGGAAGGTGGTCAGCTACTGACTTCCTAAGAAACAAAAAGTTGCAGTCAGTCACTTTATTTTGACATTTCCTCTACTCCTTTCACATTCAAATGAAATAATTTTCATTTATACTTGTGCATCAGCTTATCCTAGTTGTGTTGCTTCTCCTTTATCCCTCTGCTTTCCCTTCATGTTATATTGATTTCCACGTAACTCCTTATGCTTTCCTTGGACTGGAGCTTACAAGCAGAGCACAGACACCGGAGAGAAGCTGTTCAGTAGGTAGCTTCCCCCTTGCAGGCAAATTGAAGGTCTCATCCACAGTGTGAACCCATGACCCTCTATACATTAACCAAGACCATCCACTACTCTTAAGTTTGTGTTTCCTTCCTCACCAAGGAAAGGCATTAAATGTCATTTATTTTAGATGAGACATAAATCCAACCCCCTGTTGAGGTCCTTCTTGCAGATCATCCATCTCTTCCTTTGAAAAGGGACTACGAGCATGGTGGTATATGAAATAAATTTTAACTTGAGCAATCCCATTTCCCCGTATAATTTTCCCTAGCACTTTAAACTATGGTCTTCACTTCAGTACATTCAGTGCCTATATGGCACCTTAGTGCTGCTCTACGTAATCTCTATATGTCTTCAGTCCACTTTATGAGAAGAGCGCTGCACTTTTATGAGCACTACAACCTTCACAAAAGAAATTTTCAAATACTTATTGCCTATCTTTATTAACACCAGAATTATTACAATCTCAGTGTCTTCTTACAACTCTGCAGCATGTCAGCAGCTAAAATATCTTTCAGAAAGGAACACAAATGTTTTGTCTGGAAAAAAGGAGCCAATGATCTGCCCTAGTTCTGTCAGAGCATACACATAACACCAATTTAGTGGCTATTTTTACCTCACCTTAGTTGATACAGTTTTTCATCTGCTATCAGTTTTGTTACATTAATTTAGATTTGATTTACTTTAATATGGACAGTTACTAGCTTAAGCTTAGAGCCAATTTCAGTGTGTTCCTGCAGGAGGCCATGGCACTAAATTAAAACACAGCACAGTGAATTAAGCCTGTGACATTTTTATATACAAACTCTAATGGTGAAATCCTCAGCTTTTCTGTTTTAGGGCCATGATTTTCCCAGACAAGCAAAATTAAGTTACCCATATTAAGCAAAATTAAATTAAGCATATTATTCAAATGTCAGTAACTCATTTTTGTGACTCCCAGGATTCCCGTCGGAGCATCTCTGGGAACATCGCTGAACATTCAGTTCCCTGCTTGATCCATAAGGCTCCATTAAAGCAACAAGCTCCTCGCATTTAATCTGCTTCAAATGTGTTTAATGCAGCAGTCAGACTGCCAAAAGATACTCTGACTAGAGACACGGTTAAACTTGTTTTCACCTAGCGTTAAGAGTGACTGAAGACTGTGACTGAGCCATCACAACTGCTCTTTCTTCAGTAGCGGGAGTTTATCAACTTCCCTGCTCAGTCCCATTCTCATTAGGCATTTCACGCAAAAATCAGGCAAAATGAGCTTGAGGTGGGAGTATATACTCTATCTATCTGTCTGATTTGTAAAGGATACTTCAAAGCATTTATTTCATGGCTGAACTTGGGAAGGTAACTAACTGCTTTGTCTTAGCACCATAGTGGGAATTTTTACTAATTACAAATCTAAAAGAGAGCAAATAAAAGAGAGAACTTTTTTCTTTCTAACTGCTTTTTGACTTCTGTCAATGAAACAGAAACATATAACCAGCTCTTTTTCATTCTCTTCTAAATCACTTTTATTTTGGGTATGTTTAGCCGCGCCTATGAAAAACACTGTTCAGAGTTCAAGTCATTCTTTCTCTGTACTTGTACAAACCTGAAAGAATCGGGAGAAAACAAATATCAATATTGCAAACTTAAATCTTTTTTTCTTCACTGACTGCATAAGGAGGCCGTCCATCAGGCTCTTCAAATAAATGCTTGGCATTAGAGTGAAAAATCTCACAGGGAGTAAAATTTCGCCATCAATTTCAGTAAGATCATAGTTTAACCCTATGTGTTTTCCAGTATAATTTCAGGAGTAACGCAATAAAAATGCAGGAAAAATAGAATATCTCTATTTTTTTCTTTCTAGTTTAAGCTATAATTTATCATCATTCTATTTTTATTTATTTGTTTATATGTGTAGGGGGAGAGATGGAAGGGAAAGGATTTTAGTTACTGTTTCTTGCCCTAATCTTTATTCATAGGATCATATATCTCTCCTCTTGCAACTTACTGCATAGGAATTTATATTTCTTCTTAATTTTTTTAAGCTTTTGTGTGTGTGTGTGTGTGTGTGTGTGTGTGTGTGTGTGTATCTATATATAAACCTATATAAACCTGTTGTTTAACAAAGCCTTCTGTATTAATTCTTGTTTCATAGCATCACTCTGGTTATGTCTACCGTGGTAGATTTTCTTATATGAGATCTCCAATACAGGCACAAACTTTAGTGTGACTTGCAAGAACATTCTGCTGTGATTTTTCCCATTGCCGATCCCAGTTTATTTATTATAGAGATATGAACAACTGTTCTGTGACCATAAGATATTCAACTGGCATCAGTCAAGAGAGTTATCATGTAGATGTGAGAGGAACAGTTTATGTGCAAACATCTAGTAATTGAGCTTTACATTGGCTTAAATGGCTGCAGTTATCACCATTAGTCCTATAAATACGCACTTAGGGCCAAGAGCCTCTGTATTCATGACAAAGCACATCTTTAAAGTCTGATGGGCTGTAGAGGGAGGGCCCATGATTGCCTGCCTGCCAGTCAGCAGGTGACATGAAATAGCTTCACACTAAGCCTCCCTGCTCAGCCACAAAGCAGGGAATAGCTATTGCCATTGACTGATTTATAGAATAGCAAACAGAAAAAGAATACTTATTTGCATCCCCGCAAGTGGATTTACCTGTTCTGGACAGGTAAGAGGTCATATTAAAATGGTGAAGAAAATACCCCACTGACCTAAAATGCTTCAGTGTCCTGTGGTTGTTACTATTCTCAGTACAAGAGTGAAATCTTGCACAAAAAATATTGCATTTCCATTCGAACAGATAGACCTGTATCTCCGATCCCTCACATCGCTTCTCCTCCTCTTTCATCCTCTCAGCCTTTCAGGATGTGCCAAGTCTGCTTCTCACCTTGTTTCATGCCTGCGTCCATGCTTTCCTCCACAAAGTGCTCTTTTCCTTCCAGCTCACAAAGCCTAGTCCTCACTATTCACTTCTCCTATAGTGCCCTCAAGTGGAAAATTCGGCATCCCTCTCCCACAGCCGGAGGCCTCCCCTGGGCATCCTGCCAGTCCTGTGAGCCTCGGGGCCCTCCAGGTCTGTGGGATGTCCGTGGTGGCCGCAAAAACCTTACTGCTCAGAGCTAATCAGAGCTTTTCTCAAACTAATTAAAACTGAGTCTCGCTGAAAGAGAACCGTTTTCAAGGGCAATCTAACAAGGAAAAAAAACGTTTGGGGGGTTGAGATTTGCTCTCCGACACCACCTAGCTGGGCACGCTGGAGACCCAGGCGCAGCACCCTATCTTGCCTGGTTCGAAGTAATCCGTTCTCCTGGCCAGACAGAGCCCTGATCCTACAGATATCCTAGGACTGTGTGCTCTAACAGTCAGCACAGAAAAGTATGCACATGTTGCACCCTGTGGGAGGATTGCTAGTTTGTTCTGGGTTCCCTGCGCCTCTGTTTTTAATTAAAGAATTGCACTTCAGTACAATGCTGGGTTTTTTGGGCAAAAGGAAACAAATCCCAGAAATCCTTGCATGGGCTGAGGCAGAATTAAAGCCCTCTGAATTGCTTTAGTAAACAACGACAGTCACAGAAATGCTTGGAAATTTGTACCCTGGCCAGTTTTGTAAAAAACATATCTTCAGATTGCTACATGTTGGGCTGTCTGATTCTGGAACAAAATGCAGCTCTTTTGGGAAAAGAATCAGAATCTCAACTTTTTAATCCATCTTTAACATTCTAAAACTAATGCAGTTTGTGACTTTCTTATTTTGTGTCTTTAGTGCGGTTGTGACTGCACTAAAAGGCCATGGCATGTTAAGGGCCACGCAGCTCCTAGGACCAGGGTGGCGATTTCTGCCGCTGCCCTCGCTGCATCGCTTCAACAGAGGAGGGGCACAACTGCCCCGGAGCAGAATTGCCAGCTGCATTTCATTTCAAATTCTCAATATAAATTTGAATTTCAGCAAAATTCAAATTTCAAAATTGAATTTCAGCCCAGTTCTACTCCAAGCCCTGGAGCAGGGGGACACCTGGTGGTTACAGGTCATTTTGTATCGCAAATGACAATATACTTTATTTGGGTCTGCTCCTAAGAGAAGCAATAGGAGCATCTGGAAGGAGTAGGTCAACTGATATTACTTAAGACAATTTAGTTACCATCGGTTACAGGGACATTAATACTGAGGTAGGCCAGAAGTTACCTTGATAGCTGTCCCACAATTATTTATATTAGCATTATGAGAGGCCCTAGCCACTCTGGAGACCTCATTTGGCTCGATGTAGATCTACAACGCAAAGGGATGTCTCCGATCTCAGAAACTTCACAGTTAAATGAGAAAGACACAAAGGATGAAGGAAAGGAGAGGCCCGTTTTCCTGGTGAACACACAAGGCACTAAAAGCTCAGAATATATGAGCAACTCCTCCTCGCCACACACAATTTGCGGTAAAACCAGGAAATGAGCCCTTTTCTCTTAAGTCACAAACTCCTGCCTTAACCACAAAGGCTATCGTCCTCCTCTTGGCTTTTGCCGTTCAACTCGATCCTTCGCTTCAGAGGACCATGTTGCAGTGAAAATGTAGATAGATATATGTATGCATTTATGTATATGTATATAGGTATACGTATATATATTATATGCATATATATATGCACACACACACACACAGACATAGGTATTTAGAGACCCAGAGAAGTCTTGGGCACTACATAATACTTTTACAGCCGAGTAAGACAACAAAGTGTTTGTTCATGGAAATTTAGGGTCTCAGGGTATGTGACTATTTGCTGCCTTCTGTGTACAATACACATTTACTTATGACAGTATTAAAAATCGTCATGTTTTGGGTAATGTTGGCTGCTGGAATATTGCTTTGCATCTCTCTCCTGGCACTGTGAGCCAGGCACTGGGGTGAGCTCTTGATACACAAGAAGGGCAGGAGGAGAAAGTCCCTGCTCCAGCCTTCAGGCCTGGAGGAGAGGGAAGGGGCAAGAGCTTAGCCTGAGAGATGTGGGAGGGCCTCAGCATGGTCACAGATGCAGGCTGAGTTCTCTGAGATATCTTTGCTCTTTTATTTCTGCTTATTTGGGTTTTTGGTGCCTGAAAAAAAAAAAAAAAGATTTTTCCTTGTCTTAATTCACATTTGCTCAACATTTTGAGGACCCCCCCAAAGAAGACAGGCAATTGAAATGCAAGCACTGAGCTTCACCCAAAGTCTTTCAATATTTCCATGAAAAGATGTTTTCCAGATTTACCACGAGGGGGAGGCAGCTGAAAAACTATCAATTAGATGCCCATTTTTGGAACTCGAGGGTTTTTTTTGTGAAAACAGCAAGATATCTACAAAAGGCATATAAGCAATCTGACCTCAAGCTTAGAGAAAATATTAACCTTTTCGCAGCTGTTATTGACTCAAATCCTTTAAAGTAAGATGTATTTTTTTAAGTCCTCATAGTTGCAGTTAGAATGAACTTTAACATTTTTCCAGATGAAGGAAACCTGCTAATTCGAAAAAAAAAACCTCTTGCTTCTGTGTATGTACTGAAATAATAGAGTCTCTCTCTAGAATTTAAACCAACCAGCAAACACATCCTGCATGTTTGCTATGAGGTAGATCGAAGGAAAAAAATCTTCCTAAATTTTGTATGCTGCACAATGAATCCAGAAATCTGCATTTGTAAGGAAAAGAAGCTGTTTCCTGTAATAAATTATTCTCAGCATCTCTTCCCTAACCCAACTAATTTTGCTATGTTTTTGCAACAGACCTTTTTAGGATGTAACTGTCAAAACCTAAGGATCTGGAAGGAAACCGAGTGATACCTAAGGCCACCAGAAACCTTTTGCTGCCCCAAAACTCAGCCAACAAGGCAGACTGAAGGAAGACGAGGCAGCTGCCTCCCCGCAGTCACCACCATATTGGTGGCAGAGCCCAAAATAAAAGGCACTAGCAACATAGCTCTTGGCTGATGGAATTTTTTTTTTTAAGTGATAAAAATGAAAGGAAGGGTCTCTCTTGGGTTATCCTCAGTGAAGCAGCCAAACATTCAAAGGCCAAAGCCAAAGTGAACAAGCAGCCATGAAAAGCAGCTAGGGGACCCTTTGGGAACACTAATTACGAGCACAAGAGAAACGGTCCTCTCCCCTCTGTAAGTAAATGCCTCTATTAAAGATTGGCATTCAATAGCGAGCCTGCAGAATAGGCCACCTTTGAAAGCTACAACGAATAACCTCGAAAGAAATCCTTATAAAATCTTAAACATGCGCAAGGTACTAGCCAAGGACTTAATAAAATACACAAGCCCCACACGCAAAAAAACAGGCAAAACAAACAGAAACCTATGGCAACTCCAAACATAACAAGATGGACCTCATAAGGGGGAATTAACAGTAAATCTCTCAGTAACGTGCCTTTCGTGGCCAGAGGTCTGCTATCTCCCCAGGGTACCGAGCACAGAGAAACCAAATTAAGCTGTGGTTATCTGCCGTCTCTGGTGAGATTCACTTAGCTGCACGTCAGAGCCCAGCGGGCAGTTAAAGCCCGGGCCCGGGAGTCGGAAAGTCTGCGCTGGGTTCCCAGCTCTGCCACAGCCTTGCTGCGCAGCGCTGGGCCAGTCACTCCGGCTTTGTTTGCCTCAGTTTGCCTTAAAAAGTGGGAATTGCGACAGTGTTGTAACGCCAAACGACACTGCAAAGCTCTTTGTACGTCTGCCAGGTCAAGGGGGGTAACCACTACCAAATGGGCTAGTTTCTCGATACTCGCCATCGCATTTTTTGGAGTTATTCAACGAGCAGCCTGCCTTACCACTAGGAATCAGGGCTGTATCATATGGCAACTATGAAGAGGAACAACTATGCAACCTTTGCAGTATATCACCACTGAAAGGGTACTTTCACCCCCCTCAGTTACGTGACACCCTATTCAATACAGCCAAGACCAGACAATGCACATTTTATGCCCCCGCCCCCCGTGAGCTGGGCAGTTTACAGCTGGTGTCTCACAGCCTGGGGTAAACTCAATTTCGTAGAAAAGAAATCCTGGAAGAAATTCTCAGACCTTAGTGCAAATCTAGTAATGTCGCTTGGCAAGTTCTCAGCCCATTAGGCACAGTAGTTTCCCATGTTTCCACAAAGTGAAAAAGTGCCCAGCCAGCTCCATTTCAGATGCAGGCGTATGTAACCACACAGAAAGAAATTTGCAGGGAAGCTGGTGGTGGAGGAGGGCTGTAGCCAAGGGCAAAGGGCGTGAACATGGGGTACAGGAACATGGGGTAACAGTATGCTTAGAGAGCTAGCACCTGGCAAGACAAGGGCACTTATCCTGCTTGGTGTTTACTTCAAAGGAGATGAAGCAAAGTCAACAGAGCCATCCCAAGACATGGGAGATCAGGGAATCAGTCTGTAAAAATGCTTGCCACAAAAGGAAGTATTTACATCAAACACCACATCTGTTTTAAAAGAGAACAATAAATATTGCAAATTCCAGCCCTCAAGATTTAGCAGTGCCACAGACAAAGCTCCCGGTATGAGGTATGATCTAAATAAGCTCCAGCATCAGCCTCACCCCTTATCTGCTTGAAGAGTTGAGTTTCGGCTTTGCAGACCCTGTTGTAGGGGAAGGGTCCCCCAGAGCCCACGTCATCCCTGTGTCCTTGGTCAAAGTGAACCCCAAGAAAGCCTCTCTGAGGATACTGGGTGACTTGGATAGGATCCAAAACAGCAGTTGGAGCTACTAACCTGCTATTAGCAACAGCAGGTGGTCTCCGTGACAACAAACCAAGATGACAGGGACCAAAGTAGTAGGAGCTGGTTTTCCCTTGCAGACAGACAGGGAAGTAAACTGAATGGGCCAAATGATCTATGTTATCTCTGAAAAAAGGGCCAAATCAAGCACAATGCAGATGGAATGACTGTAATGGAGATGTCCTTCTTGACTACAGACCAAATATGGGTTCTCTCTTTTGTCCTCAACACTGGGCCCATACGTGGACCTTACCTGACGTCTCAAGGTCTGTTAGTTCAAAGTGCCTCTAGTTTATACAGTTTGAGACATTTGGTCCCTTACGGGAGTATGAAGTAAGTCTTGAATTTGTCCCTTAGGAAAAATATTTTAAATTAAATCCGATTAATGAATGAAAGAAAACAACTTCAGATAGCTTTATTACATCGGAAAAGCCAAAATTTCATGTCTTGAGTGATGGTCATTAAGATACGCAGAGTGAAATCCAACAGCTTGTGTCATAGGATGTTCTTCTCTTCACTTCCGACTTCAATCAAGTCTCTGCTCCTATGTTGCTTCACAGCCTCTTTTTCTTCTCTTGCCTTTTTTAAGATGAGCTCTTCAAAGGGCCTGCCTAGGGTCACTATAGTTTTACACCATCATTTTTAGATGTTGCCGTATTTCAGATAAAGATGTCATTTACATTTCACTTCCAGGAATGGGACAGAAATAAAAGAATGGAGGACAGAGTAGGTCAAGAATAGAAGGTCGGGAAGCAAGAAGCAATGGAAATACATTAATAAGACGCCTGGGTTATCACCCAGCAGAAAGGATCCAAAGAACCATAGAAATCTTCACAAACTGTCATGCACACATAGAGGAGTGTTGCGTAGGAAGTGCTTCCTGTAAATGACTTTGGTAGCTGAGAAATGAATGGTGAGGACGAGTCCTCCAGCCTTCAGGGTCCTCTCTGTTGCATGCCATTTGCAGGTCTGTTTTCCACTGCTTGATTTCATCTTTTTGAGGATGGTTGCTATTTGCATCCAGAAAATCACCACAAAAGAATTGAATCAGGATGTGTTTTACGATGCTTTATTTTTCCAGGCAGTCCTACCCACCTACCAAGTCCCAGAATCATATTGCATACATAAATAAGGAACAGAGTTGTGAAATCACCTCCAGCATGATGGAGCCTGAGGCCCAGCCTCTACAGACTGTATTGTTCAACCTGACCTACATGAAAAAGTAAAAAGTGATGCAGAATCTGATTCCTGATGCCTCCACAGTGCTGTTGGTAGTGAGCCAGACTGTGCACAGCTCCTTGTCACTGTGTGTTATGGTCTTTCTCCAGAGCACTATTGTTCTGATCTGGTTTCCGCAGTTCTCCGTATTTCTGAATAAGAGCTGATTGTACAGAAATTAACATCTTTATAGAACAAGTCAGTATTTTTATGACAGTAAAGACAGCAGCATGAAAAAGATCAGAATTCCCTGTTCTCTTAGACTACCTCTGTAAGACAGCCAAAATGAAGATCCACAGCATCTCACAGATTGCAGTGAAATTGCCACAAAAAGAAAATAGCCACACGTCCCAAACTTGACCATGTTCTAGACACTTCTAAACTTTGAACCAGTTTGACTCTAGATTCTGTTCTGAGTTCTACTGTATTGACCTTCTCTGTCAAGAAACAGTATCAGATAGCGCTCACAATGCAGGTGCTTGCCTGAAACAAGACTGTAAGAGTCACAGAAAGCACTTTCTGAATAAGAGACATATGAAAATCTCAGGATAAATTCCTCCGGCTTTGTATCAGATATTTATATCACCACTTGGATACAAACCTAACTATCTGTACCTAACATGACCATGCTTGTACTTCTTGCTCTGTTAGGCAGATTGCTATATTCTAGCAATACAGGTCACGATAAATTACAATAATAATAGATTGAATGTGGAATTTGTGGAAAATGTGGAATCCACACAAACACCTAGAACTCCTGCAACTGGGACAGCCCTTGTGCCTAACCAACAGTGACTAAAACTGTCAGGCCTCTGGGAGTCTAGATGTTGCAAAACCAATCTAGATCCAATGAGAAACAGTGGGATCTTAAGCTAACCAAAAAGCATCCTGGTTTGGGGCGAACTGAAACAGACCATTGCTCTGCACAAAGCATTTCTCCAGGGGATCCATATAAAGTGATCTTACCACTGCCTTGCTCTGCTGTCCCAAAGTAATATAACTGTTAGAACATGTCACTCTTCTTGTCTCAGCAAGGTTTGACATCTGGGCTGGGTAGTGCTTCTGACGCTGGCTCACACCAGCACTGGGAGTGTTCTCATGGACCTGGCAGATGGCTCAGAGTTTGGAGCCACAGTCAACTAAAGGAAGAACAAAGCATTACCACAGAAGACACGGATGAACCTGGAGACTGGAGGGACGGAAACAGGATGAAACTTTATGACGTAATGCAAAGTTGTGCATTTTGGGAACTATTAAGAATATTTAACATGGGATCATGATTGAGAACATCAGAGGGGGTTGTTTGTTATACATTTTCTTCTAGAGCACCCATTTTCAGTAAAGGTGAACTTAAGCTAGCACAGATGCAAAGAAAAACGGGGAACAGGAGGCCTACCTCACAAGAGACTACTAGAAGAATCTGGTCTAGCCTGGAGCAAACAGTGATGGAGAGGAACTGTGATTATAACTACAGAAAAGCTGATGAGCAAGAGAGAGGGAAAAGAGCTAATAAAGCTAACTAGCAAAGCTGGTCCAAGAACAAATGAGTGCAGAGTGGCAATGAAGAAATCGAGGCTGGAAATTGAAAAAGGACTCCTAACCGAGAACTTCAACAGCGTGTTCCAATAAGAAGAGGAAAAAGCACAAAAACAAATCACTTCTAGGACAGTACTTATTAAATTTATTCACACCACATGTTTTCCTGCAATAGGAAACAGCTCAAGTTTGAGGTTGAATTACTTTACAGACAAAGAGCTGGGACATTGGACAGTCCTGGCTATGCATAATCTCACCAGTGAAAGCAGCTGAGCAACTCGCCGACATCTGAACTTGAATGGGATGCAGAAAGTAGTCTTTTACTTTTTCTAAATGTGTTCAGAGGCTCAATCTGAAGTGTCAAGTTTACTCTGGGAGTCAGTGTTGGGCACCTATACCTATACAACTGCAGTTCTACTTTCCCTGAGGTGGCAATGGCAGGGCTGCTGCTGTCTTCTATGTAGCACCCAAGCAGTTATAGCGTTTGTCCAGGGAGTGGGATACATGGGCTCAACAGGAACTCGCACTGGCCCAGATTCAGCCAGGGAAAAAGGACACAAAACTCAGTGCGGCAGAGGGAGCAGGACGGGGTCATAAGTCTGTGGGCAGAAGGGAACCTTAGGTCCTGTCTCCGCTCCCAGGAGTCTTTCTTTAATTTTACCAGACATTGGATAAGATATGAAAACAGTTCTGGGAGCAGAGACCAGAAGTCAGGCCACTTCCTTCCCAGATAAATGCCCTGTTCCCTGAACTAAAAGGTCATGTTTGTGCTCTTCCTTTCCTCTAATGCATCCTGAATTGTTTTCTGCAGTTTCCCCGAGAGCAATGCAGCATGCCCAGTCCAGAGCAGTCTAGAGCTGCTGATTACGAGACTGCTGTTTGGTGTGAAATAAGTGACGGGGCAACTTTTCTAACTACAGAAAGTAAGCATGGATTTATTCCCTAACCCTTCTCTCTTTATCAGCAAGAGACTTATGCTGGGGGACAGATTAGGCAAGCAGGCCACATGCTACAGCACCCCTGCAGTCACTCCACGACTGTCCCACCTGTGTGGAGCCGAGCCCCGCTCAGGTCTCAGAGAAAAAGACTTCAGGAGGGGTTCTGGGCTGTGGATCACAAATAAGCTGGAAAAATCTTCCCAAGAAAGACAGCTAAACCTCAGGAAGGAATGGGATTTCTGACATGGCCCTGTCCTCAGCACATCCTACTGGTAGCCATGGATGATGCATCCTCATTTTAAGTGACATTTTTCTGCGATGCTGAAAGTTGGAGCAACCACCTCCCCAGACACACAGGGAACCCAACACAAACTTCTGTTGCAACAGCGTTCACGAGTGAAACGTGGTAGCACCAAGCACTGAGGCAGTCAGTACTACTTAAATCCAGCTTTTCCAGCTAAAGGGTGGCCACAGATGTCTGCTGTGTGATCCTCCAGCAGTGCTCCTGCCGTGCTTCCAGGTACGGGCTGGGGGGACCGGGTTTTTCCAGGGGTACATCCTCGGGCTGCTCCTCCTTGCTAGTTGACAAACTCGTACACAGCTTTCTTCAAATTCGTAACCCTCTGTCCAGCTCTCATAACGATCAAACAGCCTTTATGAACAAACGCTTTCCCTTTTCTTATCTAAAGTTTCCAACTTAAACTGAGGTACTTTCCCTGTTAGAGAATCTCCCATTTTTTACCTTAAGGAGGCAGTAAAAGGACCAACAGAACTTGCCAAGGAAAATAGGGCTCATATTCTTTATTTTCTCATCTCAGCTTAATCTTCCCCAACACTGGGCTGCAATGACTGTCTCTCTGAAGTCTCTCTACTACTTAGTTCTCTCCCTACATCTGCCTGACTGCCACTTCAGCAAACAAAACATGAAAAATATCCCTTCTTGTTCCCTCATGGTGCACTGCAAGCTTTCAGGCAACTGCTCCTGCTACCTGACTACAGCAATACATACGAAATGACAAGCTAAGTAAATCATAAACTGGAAAGACCTGACCAGTAGGTGCTATTTGCCATTACTTCAGGACATTTTTACTTTTAAAATACACAAGTAGAACAGGTAAAGCAGCTCCTAACACATGACAGGAGAGGGGATGCTGTAACATTTACCTCCAAGCAACATAACGTAAATGGACTGTAAGTCTGCATGACTGTCCAAGTCAGTGGTTCCCGAACTTTTAGGATAAAGGGACCACCATTAATGCTCAGACCCTCTTGTGGACCACCATGTACCCCAAATCATCAAACTTTTAATTGAAAACACAACTGAAAGCTGTTCAATTTGGTTCTGGAGACCATCTGTGGACCAGTTACCATAACCTCGTGGACCACCAGTGGTCTGTGGGCCACAGTTTGGTTACTATTGGTCCAAGTGACTCAAGGCTAGAAATGTGCCAGAAAAAGCAGTGGTGGGGTACAAATGTCATTACAAACATATTACACATAACTAACCATATGGATACAAAGCTTTTTATACCACCCGCAGCTTTCAATGTGGGAATGCAATTCCAGATCCTGATTGTCTTCTTGCTAATGCCTTCCACACAGTGTTTTTTTTGCAGCGCATCCTGGGACTTGTTTATAGGCATGAGCTTTGTGCCACAGCCAGTAGCTACAATTAAGGCATAATTATACGTGGTAGGGCAGGGAGGAAAACTTGGCTACCAGTAAATTTCACAACTGCTGGTTCTCCTACATCTAATAAAATAGTTTAATTGGACTCCTTCTTGTTTGCCTCATTCTTTAACTAGTTATGGGCCTGAGCGGCTTTTTCAAGGTCCTGGAGTCTTGTGGGTCTGTATTTTAAGACCCAGTTCTCCTCCTCATATAGGGGAGGTAGAGCAGTGAAAACCAGAGATCTTTAGCCACAAATAACTACTTCGAGTTTTGCCCAAAACCAGTTTTCTCATATGTTTTGGGCATTCTTGAATTCTTGGTTTATGTTTTAGGTTCATCCAAATTCTAAATACACATTGATCTTTGAATAGCAGATACTTGTTTAATCTGCTGTAATGCGTGCATATACACACACAGAGGGTTTATCTGCAGGACACAGTGAGGTGCTGTGCAGAAATACCTTAAGTATCTCTAAATGATGCTGCTGAGTACTGTACAGCACTACACAGAGCCATGCTCAGAAACTCAGAGGACCTTAAAGGCAGACCTTTTCGGTATTGGTGTTAATATGCATGCCACAAGGCAGAGAAGCCCAAGTTGTCTCTAAACAAGCTTACTGACATACCAGAAATAGTGTAGCCATGACCCTGTGGAGTAGTGTAGATATATTGTAAGCAGTGTATTCTTTACTACTGAGCGTACAGGCTACCATGACACTTTTGGAAAGAAAAAAAAAATACCCACTCTGTCATGGAAAGGTAAATAAGCACAAGTGATGCTGCAAGGTCGCCAGGTGCCAACAGGCTTGTTACAATAAGAGAAGTCCAAGGAAGCCTGAAGGGAGAACTTCAGGCTGCTAAAACTGGGTCTCCGCTTCTTGATCATTCATAAACTGAACCCTTGAGAACGCATGTAAAGGCAGAGATGATTTCATGCAAAATTCATCTTAGACACTTCCTGACTTGGACTTGGTAAAGCTCTTCTGATAGCATTTATGGCTGTTTGGCAAAGAAATGCCACATTATCATTTGGATACAGAAAGGTTGGGTCAGTTGCTCTAAATCGCAGAGCAGCTCAGTGGCAGGGCCAGAAACAAAGCTGAGGAGCTGTGATTACACGGTCTGTTCTCTCTACCCTAGGCCTGCAGCCCAGCACTGCAAAAGAAGTCTTCCATTTAGGCAGACACAGAAGAGAGAGGAAGCAAGAAAATAGCAAGATAAAAATATCTGGAAAAAGGATTGCAGAGAGGAAGACATTGCATACCATCCCTAAAAAGCTGTTTGTCACTTAGAAACAGCAGCAGTTCTCCCAAGCCAAGCCTGTGGAGACAAATTTATCTCTTGTGCAACATAACTGAAGGAAAGAGACAAAGTTACTTCAGGATTGGACTGGACCCAGTAAATCCTAGTCATTTTTCGTTAGTTGTAATGAAAACTTACCATATTCTTCTTTTCTTGAAAAAAAATCTGAAAGTAGAGCTGGGCAAATGAGAAAAAAATTTCAGCAGCATATGGCTTTGTGAGATGGAGGAGCCATGGAGATTTGTTTTTTCAGACAAAGTTCCCCCCGATCATGCAGATGGTACATGATTCACACCAATACCCTGAAAGCCAGAAGCTCTATCTGGGCTGACACCAATGTTTGCCATTGCCCATGTCACCCCGCTGCTACGTGCCCTTCCCAAGTTGCTCATTCTCTGAGAAATGAATGTGACATCTAATAAAATAGCCCATCACAGGCTTACATTTTTACATGGAAAAGAAACAGGTTAAACTATCCATCTCCCTGCAAAATCACAACAGTCAACTAAGCTAAGTATCCTGATGGCTCTCTTTTTTAAGTAGGAGATGCAGAAGAGAGACAAACTTTAGACACAAGCTGCTTGCTGTTCCCCCTGCTGCCATTGGGACCTGTGGCACCTCAGAGGAGAGGTGCACCCCAAGAGAGTCCCATTGGGCCAAAGTGGTGTTTTGGAGCATGTGTGGCTTCCTCCTGTCGGAGCACGTGTGGCTTCCTTCCTGACCTGGGAACCTGGATTTTTACAGCCACAGGAGCCAGGTCTCCCGAGACTTTGAATGTCCAGTGGAACGCATAGGACTAGTGGAAGCCACCAATCATACATCCTGCTGGAAAAAACAGTTTTTTTCGTATTTTGGTTCCAGTGCAAGAACATGTGAACCTCAGAGGTGCTCAGAGACATGCACAAGCCCTGCTTCCTGCGCTCCAAGGCAGACTATTGTAAGCTAGTCATGCAGATGGGAGGCTGCGTTAGCCCATGGAGCACCGTTCAGGAACTAGTATGCCCCACGATGAGCTCCAGCACAGCACTGGCTTAACATGACTCGGGGGTGGGGGACAGCGGCAGGAGTCAAGGCAGCTCCACGTTTGGGGGCGAGATCGCTTTGTGTCTTTCTGCAGCTCTTCAGCTGTCTAGGAGGGGATAGCAACCTCTTTGCTTCCTGACAGAGGTAAGCATGTGAACTAGCATTTATACCTATATATTTTTTATGTTTTTCACAGATGCTTTTGGAATCGCTGGGAGGTTATGGGTCTGGAGTGGTGGGAGGTCTATTTTTCTCATGATATCTCAGATCCTGCATGGAGGAAGCATGGCAAGAAGACGAGACCTAATCTTGTATTATTCCATCCTGGAGGCTCCTTGAGGAATTCAGAAAGCCTGTGAAAAAAACAAAAACAAATAGAGAAAGAAAAAGAAAAGAAACCCACAGAAAAAGAAATCCAGCTTTGTTTGGGTTTCCCCTAAACTCATGTTACTCAACTACATAGCACTGCTTGCTGGGACTATATTTCCTCAGATGTCTTGTGACTCATAGAGCTACATAAACCATGTTTACCATTTGTTGTTGCACTAAGTAAGTGGTGCGTATTTAGTTCATCTCTATCACTTTGCATTCTTCTTTTTATTTACTTTTCCCAGTAGCCTGACCAGTAACTCCATCCATCACTGACTATGCCCACGGTGATCTTTTTCAGGATAAGCAGACTTACAAACTAGTTTTCTGCTCCATGAATTTATCTTCTTGTTTCAGTGCAGTTTTTGGACACACACACTAGCAATATTGTCCAGAAGAAAGTTAGTCTAATTTTCCACTGCCTAATATTTCAAATGACCAAAGTCTAGTAAAAGGTACTGATACCGTTCTTGACAATGGAAAGCAAATTATTCCGCTGTTGTTTTTATTCTTCTGCTAAGCCTGTTATCACAATACACTTTCTAAGTAAAACTTTTTACATTCCACTGCATTTAATAGGCTCATCTGAAATCACAGATGTCCGTATTAACGCATTAGAATGTCATGTGCTGATAAAATAACAGTGACATTGCGCAATTGCAGCACACTGGGAGGTTCAGGTGCTGAAAAACAGATTTATAGGGGGAATCAGACTAAGAAGTGGTCTGCAAATGCAGATATTTTCAAAGGATAATTAGAGTTCTTCACTCCCCCTCATTAGCATTTTTATCTATCAGCTCTCCTCATTCGAGGAGCTTAAGTACATAGACAGAACAGTGTACAGCAGGGTCTCCCCCACACTTGCACCTCCGCAGTATCTCTGAGGCCTGCCCCAGACTTCAGAGTACCTTCCTCTTGAATAAGTTTTAATCTATAACAAATTCATTTTATTTCAGTTTCAGAATAAGAAAGGGGTTGAATGTGCTAGATATAGCTGGTTTTCACTCCACTAGGGAGCTAACAAAGAATTGTCCTTTTTTAAAGCCCTTCTGCAGGACTTATGTGTAGGTAAGGGGCCTTCAGATACACCTCCTGCCTGTAGCGCCAGACCAATAGCAAGGAGATGCTCTCGTAAGGGAGAGCATAGTATCCGGCATCCCCATCTCGCCCTGTTCCCTGTGGCACAGCATGCCTATGAGGTAGAGAAACACCTGCCTCCACTCCACAGAGCAACTGAAAAGCAAAGGCTATATAGGAGGGCCAAAGTAATAGTTAGAGAGACTTCTGGTTCTTCAGCCCAAAATTACAATTTGAGTAACTGCCCAGGTCAGCGGCTTTGCTCTTCAGTGAGGAAGCTCCCCAGGCCCTGCCACTTGGCATCTGCCCACACCCAGGATTGTGCTTGCTCAACACCTAGTCACCCAGCTCCTGCTTAAACCCTACCAGCATCCAAAAGTCACCTCAGTGGGCAGATCTTTCCAAGGCCCCTTCAGCAGGCACATTCTGGGCTTTGAAGTGCACAGGCAGGATCACGTCTTTCACAAAACATAGCTGCAGCTTCTTTTATTGAGACGGTAGCTTGAGCATGGGGTGCAATTACAATCCACCTTCTCTGCCTAGAGGACAGGGCACATATCTAGGAAGCGGGAGGCTGAGGCTGGAGACCCGCCCCCTCCACCTGAAGTGCTGATCAGAGCTTGTGCTCAAGAGCATTCACCCTGGCCACCAGTCTAAAAACTAGGCTAGCTCCCTGAAGTGGCCTCTGTATACCATCGGCATGCTAGATTTAAATGGACAGAAAGACCAACCTTGCAAGTCTTAGTTCAGGAGATGGGCTTCATCCGGCATCAGACCCAGAAGAGGGCTTTGGACTTCAAGGGCTGGCTCTAGGCCAGTCCTCACACCATACATTTTTTGGATTGAGCTCCTGAGATGACTTACTGTCTCCGTCCCCTGATGAGAGGGCTTGAACACTCAGCTGGGTTTTCCCTGTCAGTCTTGGGCGAGTTGCTAGGCCTTGCCATGGCTGCTTGCAGCCTCAGCTGACTTGCTGAGGGTGGCACAAGAAGACTGTGGCAGAGCTGGACGTTGAGGCTGATGATGGAGCGCAATGTGGTCGTCTTCATCACTGAACTGCCCTGGTTCTCCTAAGCCACACCATAATGCCCTCACACAAACAGTCCTGTGGAGTGTTATAGCAGAGGTTCAAACGTCTGCGTAGAGCCAGGATCAGGACATATCATCACATGTTGTGATGTATGAGCCAGCTATGACATGATATTTAGGTCAGGCACCTGGCTCAAATATGTGAGGCATCGTGAATCTTCATTTAATCCACTGGGAGCCGAGGGCATTCTGATCTTCATAGGATCTGAACCAGTGACCTAAAAGTGAAAGGCCCTTTTTCCCATGCTAAAACTACTGTTTTTCCCATCCATGAGTTTTCATATTGGCTTCTATTCAACTGCTGCTCCAAAAAACAACATTTTGTTTGAATATTTTGAGGTTTAGAGGGGAGGATTTTGGCTAAATGTAATAAAAAATAAAAACTTGAAATAATTAATGGCTGAGAAATAGCAGTATGCTTCAGCTCAATTTTTATAATTAATAGAAGGAAAGACTCCTGAAGGAGATGGAATCAAAATGACACTGCGGTCTTGCCATTCCTCTTATAAAAACAAGTTCTAGTAAATATGAAAAAACAACCTGATATTACAATAACTAAAGAGAGCTGATGTAATCTATAGTGTGCTGTCATATAAGGACAAAGAGAATTGTCTATTCCAAGGAAAATTTTGACATCTGGGAATTTGTTTTCCTTCCGTATTATAAAAAGCTTCAATACTTTATGTGAAATAAAATTTTTAAAATGGCATTCTGGATCCATAAGATTTCTTTTTTCAGCAAAATCATCTTGCTTAATAATGACGAACCACATTTTAAAAATACAGTATAAATTTAAAGCCATCTTTTTTTAAAATAAAAAGTGAAACATCCCCTTCCAAAAAGGTCAAGTAGCACATTTCAAGCTTTACCAAAACGGCTTAATTCGTATTTTCCCAAAGCAAAATGTTGTCAAAATAGACATATTCTTGGGGAACATTTTGATTTCAACAAAACTATAATTTCCAGCGGAAAAAATCTTCCACTGCAAAATTTTCAACCCATTCTCCTGATTTGCATGAGGCAAACTGAGGCACAACAAGCCTGCAAAACAGCCGGGTGAACTTTATTAGCACAACTCATGCCACATAGAGGTGGCCTCACTTACCTCCTCCCGTGTATTAAATTGCACAAATAAATACACTTCAACCGCTGTGTCCAGGGGACATTTGGCCACCAAACCACCGCTGCCTTGCTCCATACGGGGAACGGACGCCCGAGGGCTGGGCAGGCACGTGTGTCCAAGGGAGAAGCCGGGCCGTGCAAGGCCAGCGGGTCGATCCTGCCCCACGGCACTGGCAGGAGAGGGGGAAGACCAGGCCATGGCCTGCTCCTGGCCAGGGAGCACCCGGGGCACCCCGCAGATGGCACGGGCAGGGGCCACGTGCCTCGACCCACCCTTCCAGCAGCAGCTCCTGCACAGCCGGGTGGGCAGGCAGGGCTCAGCCCTGAGCTTCAGCCCCTGCAGCTGCTGTGGTTAAATCATCTTCTTAATTACGCAGGAGAATGTGCTGCAAACCACAATTTACATTGGTTCAGCTCACCCCTGCCTGAAACCAGAGTAAACTGCACAAGAGGAAATCAAAGCTAAGAGCAGTTTTTGCCTATCTACACCAAGTGTTATCAGGATGCAGGGACATCGACGACTGGGAAATAAACATTTTAACTGAAATGGAGACACAGTCGTAGCTGTGGGTGTTTCTTAAACTACACAGATCTTTTCTCCATAGTTACCTTTATCCTGGTTCATACTAACTGTTGCTTATTTAACCCACTCTCTAAGAAGCTACTGCCGCTATGGGTGTTTCCATTTGCTCTAATGACTGTTCTTACTTGTCATGAGCAGATATACCCAGAAAGTTGGAACAAAGAACAAATTCAGAGACTTGTATCTATTATGACAATTGCTCTTCCTGCGTAACACTGTTTAAACCATACAAATTCATCTTTGCAAATGTAGGATAAATGGCTTCAGCAGCTGTGCTTTTAGAGGCATTGCGGATGTCTTACTCTGAGCAGACTGAAAATTACTTTCATCATACGGTTTGGAAAAAATAGCCAAACCTCAGGGCTTGCTAATGACGGGTAAATAAACCAAAGTTAGAATCCTGGGGAAGGAATAAACAGTAGCCGTGCTTGAGATTCGGTGCGGCGACCCAGGCAATGATACCGATCAATGCCTTCCCGGAGGAGGACAAATTAGAGACTGTGGAATTAGAGACACCATTCAGTTTAACATGAATAGAGCCTTAAGGAAAACAGAAGGGAACAACCTTGTGATGTTGTAAAAGGGCCTTTTTATTCAGCCCGTACCATACCTCCTTTCATTGTGCAACGCTGTTATCATCTTTCATTAGCGGCCCTTTCAGCACAGAATTTTTCTCCCATGGAACAGGCCGATTTTTATGGATGAAATTAGGACCATTAAATTAAAAACCTGGATGCTTAGCAACAAAACACAGTTGAGGAGAGAAGTTTAAAGGCATGCAAGAAGCAATCAAATCACTTGGCAAACAGAATAAGCAAATAAATACTTTGTGGCTGGACAAAAACTATGTTGTATTAGTTTTCAGGAATATCCTGGGAAATAAGTCCATGGTGGGTATGGGAGACCCAGTTTAACATCTCTGCTAAAGCCGAGACAACAATATGGAGCTGTAGGCTGGGGTCTTCTCTTTTCTGTAACATTGCATCAATTTATTTTACTTATATATTCCTAGCGGCTGGAGGCCAGGTAGCCACAGCTGCTGAGCTGGGGAGTGCCCACGGCTTACCTCTGGCCGCAGGAGTTGTTCGGGACAACCTGCAAAGTGAGCTAGTGTCAACGGGCGAGCAGAGGAGGTGCCACAGTGGTCTGCCCACCCCATGAGGCTGGCACAGCTGGAGAGGAAGGCAAATACAAGCCTCCACCAGCGGAAGTGTGACCTGAACATGGGTCCCCTCATCCTTTGCAGATGTCCTCCCCGTCACGGAAGGACTGACTGCCAAACCAGTTCAAAGGCATCTTGAATAGTTTATTAAACCATAACAGGTAACAGATTCAGATGTCGGTATAGGCGTTCCTACTATTAACAAATGGATTTGATAATAAAATAAAGTAATTAACTAGTAAACATATTTATCAAAGTATTTACATATATTAACTATTTACATATATTCATATGTTATGGCACAAGGAAAGGAATAGAAACAAAATAACAGACAAAAGAAGGGTAAGAAGCTACTCTCAAAAGGGAAAAGGAGAAAAGAGCGAGGAAGCTCTCACTTCTGTGGTTCGGACCATCACAGTCCCCTTTAACGAAGAAGCTTTGCTTGTGTAGACTGGACAATAACCATTCAATAGGTGCACCGAACACTCACGCAACCATGCGGAGAGGGATTTAAATCCCGGCGGGAACTCCCCGGGCGGTGTCCCGATCTGAGGGCAGTTCGTCCCTTCAGCAGACCGGTTGCGTCCGATGAGGCAGTCTCCAGGTTCGGAAGCCCCTGGTGGCCCCTGGTTATTTACAGCCGTGATCGAATTGGTACTGTGGTCATACATAGACACAGCCGCGTGGTGGCTCTGGCAGGTTCTGGATGATTCTGGCATGTTCTCGAATGTTCTTTGACAGACAGGTGCCACTTGCCCCACTCACGTGGGATTTGACGGCTAGCAGTTTCCTCCAATCACTGTCCAGTCACTAGGCAGAAAACCGTTGGCCAACAGCTATACCCAGATGGGGTCAGCCATAGGTCAGGCCAAGAGACATCAGGTATGCCCATTGACTTCTGTGGGCGCCACCACACTCGGCCCTCGTGGACGGGGACGGGCTGCGACAGCGGCACCGCTTCTGCCTCTTGCACGGTGTGCAGCTCCAGACCTTACTTTCCATAGTGTCTCTTTGGCTATAAATACTCAAAAGCGGGGGAGGAGAGGGAGAGAAGATTCACACACCCCTCCCTGATCACACAAGGTTAGTGGATTAAAAACACAACAATTCACCTTGGTCGTTCTCACAGCGGGCCCTGCTCTTCCTGCAGCAAAAGGCAGCGTGCAACTGGAGCTGTCGTGCAAAAAGCAGCGTCAGACATTCACGGCTCCTCTTCTGCTCTCTCCCCAGCGAGAGAAGGGGAAAACATTAATTTGCCCTTTTTCACAGGTTATCTGCTCTCCTCTCAGCACTCCTTACCGGCAGAGGGGAAAAGGTAGGAGGAAGGCGGCTTCCTACTCACTTGATCATCACAGAGAGTGTCAAGAAATGGCTTCAGCCTGAGAAGGAGAGAATGGGGATCCGCAAGAGCTAGGAGGAAAATGTGGTGTGAAAGAGCAAGGAACACACAACTAGTGTAAGAATTGCCAAGTATTAACACTTCCAAAACTCTTACACGAGCACTGTGCCGTCCAACGCAAGGTAGTACTAGTGTTTGATTCATCTTGACAGCTCCAGAGGAACAGAGCAGAGAGAGTGGCTTACATTAGTTGCATGCAAACAGAACAAAGTCCGAGCCAGCAATTCTATACACTTAGTGCTTTCACAAAGTCCAGTTACACAAAGCTGAAAACAATTATGAGCCAAATTATTTCAGAGAAAGAATTTAAACAGGAAAAATGTGAGTGATAATTGGGGACTATTTAAACACAATTTACTAAATGCCCCAAAAGGCACATTCTCACATTGCACAAAAGAGGTCAAGTGGAGTTAAAAACAAAAGCAAAACAAAACAAAAACACAAGCTGGCTTAGAGAGGAAATTAAATCAGCTTTTGTAAAAACCTCCACAAACAATCCCCCTCCACCATTCTCCCAGCAACAGAACACTAAACAAACCAAAAACACATATATCATAATGAATAAGGAAGGAACTGCTGATAACAAATGCATATCAGCAGACAGCAAGGGTAGATCGTTGAAACCAGAAGCAAAGGGATACAAAAAGAAGTATCTGGCCATCATAAGGACAATGAGAAGGGATTTTTCTCCTAAGTGTAAGTAAGTGGGGAGAAAGGCCTCCTAAGAGTAGTATTTATTCACTGTAGGATGGTAAAAGGGTCAGAACTGTGATTCATAATAGAAGATTTTAGGAATTTTTTCTTTTTTATATTTGAAGGAAAACAAACAGGCTTGGTTCTGTGGTATGCTGGTTGTGGTGCTGATGAAATGCAGTAAGGAAAAAGGTATGAAAAGTGGCCCTAAATAAAATAATGAATCCACATCACATTCAATCAAGTGTCTTACCCAGGAGTTCTCTAAGTTTGGAAATACTCATTTTTCAGTTGCTTACCATATTAAGAAGCTTACAGAGGAGTGAGAGAACATTTGTATACTCAAAGGGAGAGAACAGCATGATCCATGGGGCAGAGCGTGGCAGGGAAGGGGTGATGATGGACCTTCCTGGCTGCGTGCCCAGCCCTGGCCCGTCGCAGAGCCAAAGTCAGGTGTGTGCTACCCCTGGGCCAGGAGGATGCCCAGCAGGAGGAAAAGACTCCACTACTGAGATGTGCAAGTTACTGAGACATCTCGGAGGAGATCGCTCTCCCAGACATGAGCAGTTCCGGCTTTCCTGCACAACCGGGATTTCGCCCCACAGATTTGTCCACCTTTATGCACCACGCATGCAGCCGTGTAGTCCGCACTTGGTTATAAGCTGGTCTGTGAGCACCACAGGAGCTCAAAACGCAATTGAAGTATGGCCTACCCAAGGCTGGGCCTGTTAAACCTGACACTGGGCCCAGGTTTCTCGAATCTCCTGCCAAAGCCCTGCCCCCGGAGCAGGTCCCAGCAGCTTTGGCAGAGGCAGGCAGCGTGCGGCGGGGCCAGCACAAAGGGTCCGCAGGTCCCAGCTTTGGTGCCCATGGGTCCCCAGCTCAGCGGGACCTGGGACCCTAGGCAGGCATATGATCTCTTACATTTTTCCAGCTTTCTGTCAGTTCGTTTAGCCTCACATATAGTCTGACATCCCGCTCTTGAACCATTATTGACATCAGTGCTCATGCTCCCTGGAAATGTGTTCATCTGCCCTGGAAGGGGCAGCCTTGAAGTGGCTGCAAATTCTGGTCTCCAGTGCTAACTTGATCCACGGCATTTACGATAACTTCCAAGAAGTCAGGCCATGAGAACAGCGGTTTTAAATTGCTGTGACAGATGGTATCTGTTTTGCTCACAGCTGGTTGTATGTTAATACGCGACGGTCTTTTAAACGGATTTGGCTGAGCAACAGAGAGAAATGCTACCAGCTTGCCTTGCCCTGGCTGCTGCACGCGGGTCAGGCGGCGGCGGCGTCTGCAGGGAAGCGAGAGCGCGGCTTTCCTGAATACACCGGGGAAGGGAGAGAGGCAACGGCCCTCGTTGAGCAACGGGGAGTCGTTAGCAGAAAGCAGGAGAGGGGCACAGAGCAGACACCCAGCAAGGCCTAATGACAGCGAGATGCACTTCAAATACCCGGAGGGACTGGGAGGGCTCGCTGCGGCAATGCGAGGAACTGGTAGGAGGCTGCTGGACTACGATCAAGCTTGAAGTGAAGGCCCTGTCTGTACGGACACAATGGGCAGGAGCGAGATTTGTTTGCAAACCTTCCTGTTTTCCTGCTGAGTGTCCTTGAAGCTCTCCTGTTACAATAGCCCTTCCAGGAGAGTCTGGCCGTCGCGCTGACACGCTCCCCCTGTGCCAGGTGTGCTGGCCCTCGAGAAAGGGCACAGCTCCTCCGGCGAGCTCCTGGTATCGCCGCTCGTCTTACAGTCCACATCACCCCGAGCCAGGGCGCAAACCCAGGCCAGAAACCGAGGGCTTTTAGCCCATTGCCACAACTTCACCCTCGCCGGATAAGCTTTTGCATCGAGTATTAGTCAAAAGAGAAACAAACCCAAGAACCACAACAACAAGAGCGAGTACGGCCTCGTTCCATGAGGCTTAATGGAAGCCTTGGAACAATATTTTCATGGCCTGTTCTCCTCAGGAACAAGAGGGAAAAAAAAGGATTAACAAGTAAAGGAGTATTTAGATAGTTACTGGCTTAAAAAGGAAGAAATGCAACCACAGAAAACCTTCTGCAAAACAAGGCCTTGCTGCCTGTTTCTGCCACATTTAAGGGACAGCCCAGAGAGAAAAGCAATACTGGGAAATGATACCACTGCACGCCAGGGCTGAGCCTAGCTGAAGGCCCTGGCTTGACTGTTGTCTAGGGAAATGCCCCTGGGCAATCCCACCCGCGAGTGGTGGCTTTCACACAGGTCATACGCCAGCTCCTGTTGTCTTTTCCGTAACAGACAGGATTCCCAAACTTGATGCACCGCCTGCCTTTGCTGGGTTGTGCCTGCTGCTGCCATCATTGGTGGTGGCACCCAGGCCGTCTCTGGCGGGACTGCAGTGGGGAGTTGGGCAAGCTGCTCGGAGGAGCCCTGTGGCTGCAGGGGCTGCACCGCACACCCGCTGGCAGCGCCTCAGCAAGCCCTGGGAACACCACAAAAACCCAGGCTATTCGCTTATATCTATACATTCACAGCCGATTGCTCAGGAGTGAGTGGGACCATCGGCAGCGTAAGCTGTGGCAGGACACGGTCGAGTGAAGCCTTCTGTGAGCTGGATTCCTTCATCTATGGACCACCCCCCCACCCCCCCACCCCGAGCTGGCTGCAGGGACATCTCCTGAGGATGACAATGACACGAGGGAGCAAAGTGGTTAGGCATCTCTTTGGAAACTCCTCAAACACGCTACTATCCTTGAGCTATATTTAGGTGTACGATTGTTACTCAGTACGGCAGGTATTTAACTGAGCATTCCTGAATGGAAAACTGATGTCCTAAATTATGCTTTGAATTGCTTAAGAAAACTTTTAATGAGGGTCTTGCGCTACTAAAAGTTTAGAAGAGCTAAAGGTTTTGGTGTTTTGGATTTATAGTTTGACATGGGAAAATTTTGGACTTGATTTGAGTCTCCTTGGTAACAACAAAAAAAAAAAAGACCATGAGCTGTTGCTTGACTTCTCATTTTTTGAGCTCATCTTGTTCTCTTTATAGATTAGCTTTACTGATATCTTTGAACAGGTTTAATACAATATGCCAGAAATAGATAGAACAGTGTATGCAATAAATGTTAAATAAATAATAAATGGTATTCAAAGAGATGTTAGCTTGATATTTGTGTCTTTGGTCTGGCTACTACTTAGCATTTTGCAAGTTTAATCTTTCTCTGCTCATCTGCCTGTTATGTATGCGTTTTACCTTTTATCTCATTGTAAATAGAGGTTTTAATTCAACATTTAAAGAACATTTGGGAACTATTCTGAATGCTTCATAAGTGCTTATAAATCTTCCATGGCTCAGCTTTTAAAATTTCATCCATACCCAGAGGAAAACCATTCAGATGGAATGTACCAGTTAAAAGTACAGAGAAAAATCACAGATTTTGCAAGACATCTATAAATTAAGTGTGTGTTTTTAGCAGAGTTAAACAGATTCTTTATTGTACTTGCAACTTGTGAGCTAAACAGGCACCAGCACAAACCCTAGGCAGTAGACAACAGTTCATAGCAGGGTAATAGTCAAAATGCCAAAAACTAATTTGGCCCTTCCTCCTCTCCCCAAACTTTGCAGAAACATTTTTCTTAATTTTCTGGACAACTTCAGACCAAGGCAATTTATCTAACCAAAATAAAAGGCTATTTTTACATTGTTCCATAATTTATAATAAGAAACAGATCATCAACAGACAACAGTTATTTTGTTTGTTTGTTTTTCCTGGAAGCTCTATACCTGACAGGCCGCGAAATACTAAAGCTCATTGCAGATTAATTAGCCTTTTAATCACTGCTATTTTGCAGACCCGCTTAGAGACCCACAATTACTGTCTCATTTTCTTTTATACACTTCCTTTCCTTGATCAATGAATACAAGAATTCACCACCACAGCTGAGAATACTTAAACAATAAAATAAACAACCAAAAAGCCCTCTGAACCCATGCATTTTAGAAAAAAGTGAAGCTAATGGAGCAATCAATTGCTTTTCCATCATGCAGAAGTTGTTACAGAGAATAGCAATGGACAAGTAAATATATACATATAATTTGTAGATGACAGAAATAAGAATTATTTATAAAGATCAAGGTCGGTTTCAACCATATATTACCATTTCTGGAAAATCAATCTACATTATTTTTAGTACAGGTTAGGAACTGGGAGCAATGATTGAGTTATTTGCCAAGAACATGCTTAGACAGACTTGGAAAACTGGAAACTGTGATTTCTTTCCAGAGGGAACATGTATCATAGTCACAGCTGGTATCACTATGTAGAAGAGACTGAGTTCATAATTCATGGTGTAAGCGACAAAAATACGTTTTAATACAAAGCCTCATTTTACCAAGCAACAGGAATTACCCTTGAGCAGAGTTTAGTCAAGTCCATTTGAAGCTACACTGGCATTGCAATAGTACTTGGTGTTTTATGTTTGGAAAGTGCAGTTTAACATTGTCTAATCCTCACACCTCACTAGCAAAAGTACATGAGCTTATCACTCTGTTTAGCAGAGGGGCAGGCAGACCCAGCAGACAAGTCAAAAGTTATGAAACGATCTGGGGTTCATAAATACTTTTTTCCAACACCTCTATGAACCTCTCCTCCAAAGTAACACTCAACATACAAAAAGATTTTACATCTTTAAACTCAGGCTCCAGTGCTCTCAAAATTAAAAGGATTTAAGTTACAAATGTGATTGATTGAAGCACACACATAAGTGTCCTGCTGAATTACACACTGACACAGATGTGATACAATTGATCAAATCCACCATATGTTTAAAGCCAGGCTAGTCGCATGGTAGAAAACCTCTCTCGCACCTAGCCACCGCACCCCAGCATTGCACCCAGCAGTTGCTCTGTGAAGGGCAACCGTCTCTCCGAAGAAGAGAAACTGACAAGAGGAACCAGAAGGAGCCAGGTAAAATAAGAAGTAGCTTTCTCCTTCAGTGGCATCCTGCTTTACCGAGAGAAACAAGACTCTCTAATTGCACGTTAATTGGTGTTACCCTGAAGACGTGTTTCTGGTGCCTCTTCTTTTTCAGTTATAAAAGTAACTATAATGCAGCATGATCCAATCTCTTTGGTTGTAGCAGTTAGTGTTCATCCATCCTAGCAATAAATGGTGTTGTGCAGGATGAAATATTAATCTTGCCTAGAAAGGTCTTGTGCAGCAAAATTCCTTTTGGTCGGAGAGGAACTTCTTAGAACAACTTTACATTTATAAATTGACTGATTGGTTACAGATTGGGTAACCAGGAGAATCCCAGGTTTTACCACATATAGGACCCAATGTAAAATTAATCTCCTTGTTCCCTCAATAAATGTGGCTTGGTAATGTTTTACTTGGGCAGGGAGGGCAAAAATAATTCATAGTGGACACTCAATAGCTAAAGATAACTCAGTATAAGAGGGTGAAAGATAGCAAAAGATTAAGCCACTTACAGAGAGAAATACTGCTTTTTATATTGCAGACAGAGAGTATCAGAGAATGCACAGAGGAGTGAGATTGTAATGGCAGCTATTTCACTCGACTGTTAAGCACATTTTGAAGGGCAATCCTGCATACACTAACACTTGCAGGGAAGTGCTGAGCAAACTTACTCCTGTTCTTCCAGCCCTGCAAAATACCTCCTGAAAGCTGAAAAAGTAAAACAATAAACATTAAAGAATTATTGCCTAAGAGGGGCTTGGGAGGGCTCCACAGCTGGAAGTGAGGGGCCAAACAGCAAGGGAAACGTTGGCTGCACGGGAGGACAACGTCCCCCGCAAGGAGCCCTGCTGCGAGGCAGAGCAGCCGGCTGCTGGAAGGGGCCGAAACCCCAGCCTGGGTGCCTTTTAAAGCAAAGCAAGCACATGCTGCAGGGAACATTTGCACAGGCAAGAGTGAGATGATCGAAAAGGGATTTATTTTTTTTTTTCCCCCCCCATGAATAATGTCTGGGGTAAGGGAACAAGCTGAAACTGTATCAGCAGATCCCCTCATCAGTAACTGCCATTCTCTCTGACCTGCTAACCAAGCCTCCCCTGTGTTGCTTCCTATCACATTTCAACCTAAGTGAGCCACATTAGTAGATCCTGAACATTTAAACTATTCAGGGAAATCATCTGTTTTTCCAACTAAAGTGGGTTAGTGAGGAACAATTGTGCAGGCAGCTGAGGAAGCAATAATCTTTGCAGGGAGAGGAGGCAATAATTTCTTCATCCAGCTCAACGCAGCTGAAAGAGGCCATGTCCATGGCCTAACAACATCACACGATTTGCATCTGCAACTCCAGGAAATTCAACCTTCTGCGGGAGGTGGGGACGTCTTAAACTGTTCCAGAAAGTCCCACGAGAATATGCCCTGACGCAAAAACTGACCCTAAATTATGTGGGGATGGACCAATTGGCTGCTGAAGAATGATTATCGTTGTGCCAGCTTTATTTGTTGGTGTACTTTTATTTATGATAGTGGAAAATATAATCCTCACTATGACATCCATATTGTAAAATTAGAATTAAGCAAAGGTACCTAGGGCATAAAATGTAGTGTTGTTTGCATGTGTTCTCTTAAATCTAAACTCATAAAATAAATACAAAAATTAAACAGGCCTCTTTTCCAGGAACCCATTGCAACAGTTTCCTTTCTTATTCATAAGGGTTGTGCTTGAAGCTTAAAAAAAATACATTTTGGGAAGGAGTGGGTGGATTATTTCAATACCAGAGAGAAAGGAGAGCTTGTTAAGATAAGCATGATGTTGGCACAATCAGGATAAAAAGATATAATCTGACCACGAATACATTTAGGCTTGTCATTTTTTATCATCTTTCTTCTGAATGTAGCTTCCAGTTAAAGCACTTAAGGCCAACAACTCAACTCCACTTAAGCTACAGCTTGTTGCAGTTCTTATTTAGCAGTTTCCTAAACGAGTTGCCTTCAGTGTCCAGAGCTGGGATGCAGTGGTCTGAAAAATGCTACTTCTAAAGGTATTTGTGCGTTCTTTTGGGTGACATTCAAAAGAGCAAACTCAAAAACGGTGTGGTTTTTAGATCCTTCTTGCTCTGTCAGGTGATGCATATGGTACAAGCCAAGCTCCAAAATCTGCTCTAACTTTGGCTACTCTAGCAAGACCTTGTCAATTCATGCTCGATGCTGAAATTTTGAGTTAGATTTTTTCATGCTTCTCCATACCATCAAGTGTTGTAACAGTAGTACAGTCTGGAAGCGTCAAACCTTTTTCAAGCCCTTGTGGTAGCTGCTCTGTTACAATGTTAAAAAGGACAAGCCTTGAAGTATCTACCATTGTGAATACCTATTGCCTTTAAATATTCCAGGGGGAGAGAGTTCAGAGGAGGGCTGAGATCTCTCCCAGTCACTCTGTGTTGTGAATCCAGCATTTCTGATGGACCATCCTGGGATTTGGGATGCAGACCACTAAACAGCCATGATGTCCTGACTGTTTGCACAGCTGTGTGGCTGTTCTGCCTTTATAGCTGTATGGCAGGGAAGAAGATACAGCATCTGCACTGCTGAAGACAAAAGCAAAAAGGGGCTATCAGCCTTCCCTCCCTTCACTATTTTTGCTTCACCCTCTCCTACTCTCGCCTAAATCTCACAGAATCACAGAATCGCTTAGTTTGGAAGGGACCTCTGGAGATCATCTAGTCCAACCTCCCTGCTCAAGCAGGGACCTCTAGAGCATATTGCCCAGGATCACATCCAGACGGGTTTTGAATATCTCCAGCGAAGGAGACTCCACCACCTCTCTGGGCAACCTGGTCCAGTGCTCTGTCACCCTCACAGTCAAGAAGTTTTTTCCTCAGGTTTAGGTGGAACTTCCTGTGGTTCAGTTTCTGCCCCTTGCCTCTTGTCCTGTCACTGGGCACCACGGAGAAAAATCTCCGGCGCCAGGCTGCCTGCGCCACTGTCGCCGCCGCCGCCTGCCCGACCCGTCTGTCTTTGCACTGGCTGGCCAGGGGAGAGTGCAAACGCAGTCCTGTCAGCTTTGCTTCTCTTGTACAATGAAAACTGTCAAAGAGCAAGCAACTGCCTTTGTAGGAGACAGTATTTTCCAGAGGAGCTGGACAAAGACCAGAGAATGAATTCCCCAAGAAACCACAAAACCTTTTCTCCAGCTTCAGAGCAACATGAAAATTAAGAACATCAACACCCTCTGAAACACATACTTCTGCAACTTGGAAGAGAATGAGACAACAAACATGAAATATGTGTTAATTATGTTATTTAATGGACAACTGGAAGGTCCTCAGATAGATTGGTGATGAGAACCTGACTAGATCAGAGGAAAACAGGGGAGACCTTAGCAAGACAGAGGATGGGGAGAAGGAGTATAGAGAGAGGAAAGATGAAGGAATAAACAGAGATTGTCAGGTAATCCCCGAACCTCAGAAAAGAGATGTGGACAAAGTCAGATAAAGGGCAAGTGGAGTGAGGTGGAATGAGGTCACCCCCAAATATCCAGGAAACTATCCAAGTTTCTGTATTTCTCAATTGATTAAAAGTTTTCTCAATGAATAATCTAAGGATAAAATTTTAAACTAGATGACGATTACATCACATCTGGGGTAACAACAAGAAGAATAGCTCATGATTTTGACCACAGGAGGGCTCCCAGGTTTCATGAATGCATATGGAAACCTTTTGAGAAAGCGTAGAACGAGATTACAAGACATGGAAGATGACAGTCATGGAGTTAGACTGGAATCTGGTTAGGTCAGCTGGGCGTACTATGGGCATATAGCTTTCTTCCTCAACAAAACAGAGAGAAACAAAAGGAACTATTTTTCTGCGCTCCACTTTTTCTCTCTTCTCATAAAAGAATCAGTATAATAATGTCAGATGTTAGGTCCCTGAGGCAACAATATTTCTTCTGGTATTATTGGTAACGAGGACCCACCACCTCCCAAGTCAAAGGAGTTTTGGCTAGTGAATAATGTTTGGAGATTGTGTTTTTCTTTTGTGGGAAAGGATTATCAACATCTGAACGGTCTGCAGCCCACAAGGATTAGGTATAGCCTGCTAGAAGATAACATGGTCTGTGACCTGCTTCCTACTGTCTTTTCCTCGAGGGCCCTCAGAGGTGGGCTGGGAGTAGAGTGTAGACCATGAGCCAGGGGCTCTTGAACATAAGGGGGCATTTGCAGTCATGTGGCAGTGGCGCATCTGACTAAGTGAGGGAGCTGGGGACAACTGTGCATGTGCTCATACAATGGAGGAGGAAGAGGAGGGTGCAGCTGCTGTTGGCTGTGAAGAGTCCTTCAGAACACCATGCTCCACACGCCACAAAACACATCCCACTAAACAGCTAGAAACACAAAAAAAGACTAAAAGTAAAAACAATAAGATGCCTGAAGAAGACAGCAGGTGAAATCACAGACATTATCGACATCCTAAAGAATTTGTTTGATGAAAAGGGTCATTTGAGCCTAGGAAATGGTCTGCCACAATTCCCACCAAAGGCAATTCTGAGACAGTTCCTGCCTTCTGATGTAGCTGGAATGGGCCCCAGCTTTGCAGTCCCAGAGAAGATGATATTGACATTATTAACAGGAAGTTGATATCAACTCAACTGTTAGTAATGGTCTAGTTGGTCAAGGCCTGTCTAGAAACCTTCTGGTTGATACCTCAGATCTTTGATGTCCTAGACTCAATGACTTTAAATGCCTCCATGCAAAGCCACACGCAGATACAGGTCACCATGTTAAACACTCTGAAGAGATGTTTCACTTACCAAAGCTAGTCCTGAGGGTTTAATTGTACTAGAGGAGAAACTGGGAATATATCAGGATCTTCCACATCCTTTCTTCTGTAATAGGAGTGTGTAAGGCCTGACAGAGCTAAGAGCTATCTGGCAAGGAAAAACAAAGAGGACAGCTGGCAACAGTGCACACTGTAGAGATATGCATGTGCACAGAAATAGCACTGGCGAGGCTAGCACTGCGACAATTTGGAGATGGTGAACAGATAAGAGTTGGCAGAAAAGAGGGAGACCAGAAAAAATATTAGTGACAAAGAGGGAAGCTAGAAAGTTTCCCACTTGAGGAGGCAGAGAAGAGGCTGAACAGCTTGAAGGTCTGGGGCATGCTGGCAGAAAGGTCCAGGGACCAGAGAAGATTTACTCAGAAGGTTTATGAAGCCTCTGTTACCTCCACATCTAGCTTCTGACAGACCAGAGCCCTTCACTTACAATGCATTAAATAGCTCCCTACTTTCTGCACACAGCCAGGAAACAGAAACCTTCCCAGGCAAACATCCCCTGAAGAGAATTTCCTCCTTTTCTGTTGAGGGTTTATGTTCACAAATAGTCCAACATCTTTTCTAGTTAGTTCCAGTTGTAAAGTCAATCAGTTACAGCTGTGCTAATCCGCTATTACTAACTCCTTTACCTGCTGATCTCTTCATGGTGAAACTTGCAGGTGAAACCAAGGTGACCTCCGTCTGCCTTTCCCTATCATATTTAGAAAACATCGGGGTGAGGTAAGACTTCAGAACAACTGTACAGACAGTATGGATGCTACAGCATGGGAAAGATTTTTCTTTGGGAAAGTAGATGTTTGAAGAGGTTACATCTCAAACTTTTTGACTTGTAAAGTCAAAGAAACTTGTGGTTTTGTTTACCGCAGTTGACTGTAGCAATGCTGCTTTTTATGTCAACATACATTTTAGTAAATGTTAGCTTGTACTCTGTAGTGATGGGCTGTTTGCAGTAACCTTGGCAGTACTGCTCTTATCTTATATTTACACAACAAGTGCAAAGAAACGAGATTAGGTATTTTTCCAGAATGTTTTAAAAGCCTTTTTCCTCCTGTCTTGAACAAAGGCTGAACTTTAAACATTTCAAACACTTGGAATCTGTACAGTTAATTCATTATTAATCGTTTCCTGACAGGTCTATCCTGACTAGAGTATTTTCTTATTAGCATGGATACGGTGTGTATCTTAGGGCAGGTGCAATGGTTGTGTGGGACTCCAGCAAGGGAGATGGAAACTAGATTCACAAAACTGACTTGGACTGGGACTAGACCCAGAAAGTTAGGATGGATGGACATGTAGCATGGCGTTCCTCTGGAAATGGAAGGATTTTGATAAGGAAGCAGGTCCAATCACAAGCATTTTGATGGACTGGACTGACAGAAAATTAGCATGATCTACTATCCCCAAAGGAACAGATTTTTGTTTCTGTAGCCCTACAGAAATTTTTATTTCAGCCACATGATTCTCAGACTTCTGCGCTTTACAGATTTTTCCCTGAGCTCTTCCATCAGTGGTAGCACCACCTGAAGTGATTTAAAAATGCCACATATCGATCCCCGTACGGGAGTGCTTTGATCAGCTTGACTACTGGGCTTACTGCACACATATCCTTAAACACATTCTACCTCTCCACGGCTCCGATACTTCTTTGTGAAACTGTGATAACAGCTGCTTCCCAGGGAGGCTGTGAGACTTCATTTGTCTCTGTAGGTTAAAAGAGCAGGATAAGACTCTTGGCCATAAGCGCCCTGTACCCGGTCAGCACTGGGCAAGGGCAGCAGGTCTGCAGCGCCGACGCTCTCCCTGCCCTGGGAAAGCCTGACTTGCGTTCACCTCCCTCACCAGGCAGAACAAGTGCATCAGCTTTGCTGGGGAGAGGCGGCATGCAGTCTTCCGAAAAAGAAAAGGAATTTTCTTGTGCTGCTTAGCACCACGAACAATATCTCCTCCGTCCCCTGCAGAGAGCAGCCCAGCTGGGCTGCACGGCTCTGTAATATGAATTTAAAGTTAATTAAAGATGTTTGGAGTGGAAGTGAGATTGAAGACTGAGATTCCCTGAAATGTACCCTCTACCTGCTATAAATCTTTGCCTTTCAGGTCAGGACTTGAACTCTCCCCTCACTGGAGGGGCCCTGAAACTTTTCGAGTTCATGCACTTCTGCTGCAACCAGTGACAACTTCAGAGAGGAACTGTCCTTCAAAAAGCACATGCTTTCATTTGCTGAAATCTTCATTACCTCTGCGTGAGTTGACCAGCTGCTTGCACATAAAGCCCTGAGAGGTTGGGGAATACAGCAGGATTGTTTCATAGCAGCCTCCAGGGTCACAGCAAGACTGGTCTATTAAATATGTGTATATGAGTATATTTTACTCATACGATATCCCTGTGAATACTAGAAAACCTGCACAAGATGACACAGACCAAACAATTGTATTTCTTTAGTCTTTCTCATTCATCTGGAGCTGAAAATGCTTTACAACGTTATATAAACTGATCTGCTATTACCAGCAAGCTGCCAGGGTCCAAGCGAGGGCAGAAACTGTTTAACACTTCATCTAACACCATAGAGGGACTAGAGGTTGGAAACGAGGAACAGCACAGTACCAGCAAGCAGACAGCACTAATCTAACTAAACAACATGTTAGCTGACCAAGACAGACTATAATCAGGGGAAACTGGTTATGTCAGTACTGCCTGTACAGGATGGTGACTTTTGCTATAGTTTTGCCATCTTAACCATACGGTTGGTCAGTTGACTCGACCTGCTTTCAGCGTTTCTCCATAGCGATTGCAATCTTGTTCTGGTGAGGGATTTTGAAAAAGGGTTTAAACAGCACGATTTTCCTGCCACGGGGATATTGCGGCTCCCGACCAGGTCCGCTACCTCAGGAGGGTTTCTCCCCGAGCAGGAGCTGGTTAGGGGTGCCAAAAACCTGCCGATTTTGTCACCCTGACAACTGCTCGACCGAACGGCCTCTAACTCATTAAACATTCTTCCTATTTACCTCACCCATTGCAAACAGTCATTACTGCAGCCTGCAAAACTGGTGCTTGCTCAATAGGCAAATTCAATACTCGTTCTCCTCAATGGACCTCTTGCGGAAGCCAAAGTAATATCAAGAAAAGGAAATACAAAATACCATTTGCTTGTGTTATGCATTTTCAAAATGGCCAAAAACTGAATAGAAAGCAGAGAGGTTCCTTCCTACACACTGCCCTAAGCTAACATTCACCCTGATGAATACCAAAGGGAAATTACAAGTTTGCTTAAAAATGTCTGATGTTTCTGCAGAGGGACTGGAGTTGCTCAGAGGGATTTACAAGGAAGGCTCTAGCTTCGCACTGGAGCTTTCCTGTGGATATGACATCTTCCAACAGGAAAAAAGAATATCCAAATCCCAGAAGCCTCTACAGACTTTCCCCAGCACAGCTACTTCTGCTAGCACGCTAAAATAAAACAGCAATACCATACAACAGCTTGGGGCCAAGGAGTTAAGAGAAGTAAGTAGAACAGAAGAAAATTACCAGTATTTATTCTGACAGTAACTGACTTTAAAAAAAAAATCACATTTCCCTACACGCTAATTTATAAATGATGATTTTTTTTAGTGAGACAGATAGAGTTAAACCATCTTTCCCAGTAGTCATCAAAAACTGTGTTTCAAAAGCAGGAACTTTGCAAACTTTTCTGAATACATGAAGAAGAGTCTGTCTTTCAGAGCTTAAATGTTCCTTTGCTATACATCACTTTCTTTGGGAAGGAAATAGAGGAATTGCATCATTTGTTAGATTGCATTGGAGACAAAAAAAAAAAAAAAAGTAACAGATGAATGTCAAAGCAATGCAGTAGTGGTGGTCTTCAGTTTATGAACATCCACATTATATCATTGCTAAAGTCAGTGTCAGAGAAATTGGGTCTTAACTGAAGACTGTTTTAAATCCAGAGGAAATACTCTTTGTAGCACATGTAAGAATGTAAAGTTTATCATGGCAGGAAGCCCTGCTGAAAGCTTACAGAAAAATAAAATATTTCTGTGCTACCAGACAACCACAAGAGACAAATTTTAAGTTGCAGGAATAGAATGTTTCCCAGAGCTTTGTGTAGCTATTAGAATTTCCATCCAAATATTTTTTTTTATTAGGATTTTAAAGTGCTCATGTTGTGTGCACTTCTAATTTAAGCAGAAATTGACACCTAGAATAATAAGACTTTGTCTATTAGTCAGAAGAACTGAAATGTTTTTTTATCATCAGTGTTAACATGACTAATTCCAGTTTAGCACTTTCTCTTAAATGGATGCTAAAGGGATGCAAGTTGCTAAAATTTTGCCAAGTTTAATTTTACTTAGGAGACTTGACAACTTGTATGTGTACACGGCTGAGATGATTGCCACCCCTTCTTGCTTCCCTCCTGCATATGCAGCCCTCAAAGAGAAAACAGACACAAACCACTTCAGAAGACAGAGGGAAATCTGTAACCCCAAACAACTTTCTCATTTCTTCCAAATTCCTCAACAAGTATTTTAAACAATAAGCTACCTTTTATCTGGTCTAACTACTAACTATGCTCACTAATGCTTAATGTGGGTCTTTACAATTCCAGCTGCATGCTCCACGCTGTATGTTTACAAAAAAGCAAGCCAAATCAAGCCATTGCTTAGACACCTGTATGCAACAGTGTCATTGGCATCGGTCTAGGACTGTGCGATCAGTGTCCCCTGTGGGGCTTGCCAGGATTACAAAGTCACAGTCTGAGATGGTGACTGCACACATGTAGCCAACAGAGACTTGACTGGCTTGGCAACAGTCGTAAATCACAGGCACTGTGTGGGGTTTATAGTACCAGAAGTTATATATGTGCACTCAAGCCAAGGGGCTTTCTTTTTTTTTTTTTTTTTTTTTTTTTTTAAAGAATGAGGGCAGGCATTAGGACAACAAATTGGTCCCAAATCCAGGGGGAAACTCTGCAGATTCTGGCCAGGAGAATGAGAAGCAAAAAATCGGGCTAGGAGGGCCCTCTCTTTCTCCTCCCAATGATAAGTGCTGCTCCACAATGCCAACCAACCTTCTCTCCCAGCTCTGCCCCTATAGCAAAGTCTAACTACTAATGACTACCACGAATGTCCGTGTTCTGGTCTCACTACAGAGGTTAGGGTAGGCCATCTGGGCTCTTGTCAGTAGGCTCAACCAACAAACCCAGACTCATCAGAAGCTGGTTCTGCCCTGAGAATAAGAAAGAGCCTGCAGCACTCAGCTGCCAGCAAGTCCCTCTCAGAGTCCCTGTGAAAGGAAATCAAAAGACATTAAAAAAACTGAATGTGTGGTTTATTATATTTAAGATTCTATTTGTCTATAGGGTTTAAATATGTCTGTCACATAGTTAACAGTAAATTAATGTAATTTTACATGTTCAGTATTTTGATACACAGTACAGGACTACAAGTGTGGTAAAGGAGCATGGGAAATTACTATTTCCTTGATGCATGTATCAAATCCTGCAGCACCACTTAAAAGCTTGGACTACGGACTCAAGCTGCAGTATTACAAGCGCTACTAAATAAACCAAAAACATACCTATATTAAACATTAGAGAAACAAAACAAATGACACAAGGTTTTAATATTTAAGATTTGATACAGGATTAAAATACTAATATTTTTAATGTCCTGGTTTCAAATTAATAAATATAAAAACAATATAAAAATATACACCAGTTGATAAAAGGATGCACTGAGTAAGGTTAGAAAGCTAAATTTCACTTTCAAACGTATGCAGGTATGTCTTTAGGGAGAGGATTTCTGTGTAGCTGCGACTGGTCTTTCGGAAGAAGTCCAAGCTTGTGAGCTGTTCGATGTCGCGCACCCGTGCAGTGTGCATCTTAAGCAGATCTTCAACCCACTTTGATTCATCCTCCAAGCTCTGAAATGGGGGGAGGGGGGGAAATTATAACATGCTATGCCAAAAAGCAACTCAAAGCAAGTGTAGCTCTTCTAAAAGTTAGGACCATTTGAACAATCTCTGAGCACTACTCAAGAACTAAGGTGAGATAAAGGTAAGGTTCCCTAAGATAAAGGAAGCTGAAGGTAAAATTTTGCCAAGTTTAATTTTACTTAGGAGACCTGACAACTTGTATGTGTAGAGGGTTCACAGAAAATAGGTTTGAAACTTTAGATGCAAGATAATTCCTACAGTTTTATTTCAGAACCCATTTCAGGATATAGGTTGAGACAGGGGCAAAAGTCATCTGTGAAAAGCTGGCTCAACATTGCAGGTGTTTCAAAAAAGCAGGCATGCTGCTCCTAGAAGATCCACTGGTCATCATATAATTTTTATCTCACAGAAAGAGCTCCATATTCATCAGTCATTCCCTATTACCCAAATTCCAGACTGTTTATCTCTGAGCCCTCTCCCATACATTATCCTCATCACCTCATCTAACCTTCCACCTTATTGTTAGTAGACGATTACAAATTTCAATATTAGGGCTAAGGTTTATGCTGGTACGTGTAAAATATTGTTATTAAGACATACATATTATTCACTGATAGAACAAATACTTTGACGAAAAGTTGTCCCATATGAATAGAATCAGGAAGGTGTGATGTTCCCAGGGTCACCTCCAGCCCAACTCGGGCTGTGTGGATGCAGTGTTTCTCAGGGGACAGGTCCAAGAGACAAAGGGCACCAACACAACAGCTCCAAAAGGGGCAAGTCCTGTCCTGCTTCCTATCACCCCCCTCTTCCTGGCTGCTTGTGCCTGTTGCTTTCCTTGTGCCAGCTCCGTGCTTGCTGGAGACATCCACAAGCTAATTTAACTCACTTTTTCATGAGAAAATCAGCCCTGCAAAACAGCGGAGTTATTGGCTGTTCGAGTGAGTTAAATCAGCTTAGTGACGTGTCCGAGGAGCACGATAGCCAGCACCAAGGACTGCAAGGCTGGGAACAGATGTGGGAAAAGCATAGAGCAAACAGGACTTTCCCCATTTTGGCCTCGCAGGCTGGCACCACTGCCAGGAAGCCTCACCTTAGGGGACAGAGATTTGCGCTCAGGGAGTTCAAACACAGTGTATGCAAACCAGAAATCATACTGATAAAATTCCTTCATTTCTGTGCTTACTCCTGAATTAATCCCCTTTCGACTGTCTCAGTGAGGGCCTCCTGTGAAGGGGTCCTCTCACAGACAAAAGCTAAACTTCAATAACTCCAGAGACTACTCAAACCAGTGGAAGTGCCGCAGACCAGGCTGTGTGTCTCTCTATAAAGGCCAGGAAGGTGAGCGTGATCGCTTGCACAGAAAGGACAACTAGGTCACAGCCAGCTGCTCTAAAAGCATACATCCATGACCAGTCAGCACCCATCTGTTTTGATACAGGAAGCTTTTTAGCTCCAAAACCACTTTGCCTTTTCCTCTCCATGTCAATAGCAACCTGAGGCCCAAAACCAAGTCTGGAATATGAAATGAGAGATGCAAATTAAGATGGAAAAGAAGGGAACAAGCTCTGCTCCTTCCCCTCAGCCTGCCCATGCTCCAGGAACATGGCTTGGCAGCACACAGCCGCAGGAAATCCCTTGCTCAGCGTCCAGTCTGATGATCGGGTTGCTAGTCTGCAGATGGGTCTAAATGAGGTTACTATTGTAAATGTAATTACTGTGACATTTTCTTGTCTTCAAGTCTTCCTTCTAAACAGGAAATCTGCATTTTGCTCAGATGGACATCCCGTTGCTACAAAGCTCAGTTTTTAGACTACAAGGAGGACTCAAAAAAATTTGCTCAAGAACTAATATGAATAAATCACAGGACTGAGAGCTGGATTTTAAATCAAGTGCAGCAAGAGAACATTTGCATAACCCTAGAAAATCAGTTGCTTGATCTGTGTTTTAGTTTTTCCATTCCACAATTGACCTGTGAAAGCTCAGGTCCAGCATCAAGGTTTTTCAACACATTCATCAACTAACATGGTATTATATAACTGCAAAACTACTGATTAAGTGTATACATTTAAAATGATACTATTTTCTCCATCTGTGCCAATTAGTCTGACCTCAACAGCACTCAACAGTAAGACTTTTAGTCAGTCTTAGAAGGAGAAAAACCAACAACTGAGGAGATGGAGCTAAACAGAAACAGGCAATAAAATAGGAGGCCAACGTAAAATTTCTTTGAAAAAATACCAGATATTCTAGACCAAAGAATTGCAGTAATATCCATCCCTGTGAAATCAGCAAAGCATATGTGACAAATTATTAGTTGGAAAGCTGAAGATGTGCAGAGTGTAGACAGGTGGATCAGGAAATGGCTTATTAAGAGAGGTATTTAAAGATTCTGCTGAAAGGGAAGACAGTGGCCTGGAGGAAGCTTCTAGCAGAGTTCCTCCAGCTCTAGTCTTGGAACTGATTTTATTTAATATTTTCACAAGCGCTCTTTGTGGCAAGGTCGTTAAGAGTGCTGGTAAAAAACAGTTGGGAGCTCCTGTCAACTCAGAGGAAGACTGGAATGTCATACTGGAAGATCCAGACGCCTTGAGGGTTGGAATCATCAGAACAGTTTGAAACTGGGTTATCCTCTTTGACGCTGAGAATTTCTGACAAGCTAGGAGCTCCTCAGGTGAAAAAGCAGATAGAGGAGAAGGACCTGGGTGTGATTATTTATCGTAGGATGATTGTGAGCCACCATTATAATATGGCTGTGGAAAAAGCAAATCCTAGAAAGTATCAGTGGAAAGAATATCATTTTTATTTTGAGATCTCAGCTGGAATATTTTATCGCATTCATGTCCCAGAAGAAATTCAGGCTGGAACAAACGCATAGGAAGCTACTGAAATGCTCATCCTCGCTTATAAAAGGAGCAAAAAAGATCCTGAGTCTCCTGTGAATAGAGAGAGGTATATACCTAGAGTATAATCATAAATCATCAGGAGGAGTAAAACCCAAAGAAGCCCAGTGAAGTCATAGAAAGCCATACAAAAATGTTGACACAAGAAGAAATGAGCATAACCTCACCATGAATAAACACAGTTTGGAAATGAGACAAATTCTAATGAGGAGAGTAGCAGTGTTCTCCAACGGCCGTATAAAGAGAGAGAAAGTGTGTGCAACAAGAGCCGAGGGGGAAAGCTAATATTTCTGCAGATCTTAAAAGAAAGCTGTGGAGAGGTTAAGGGAAAATTTTTATATTATCCCAAGCATTTCATCTATGAAGCATTTGAGGTTTTACACAGTCACTTCTTTGAACAAGCCAGATGCAATACCATGTGCAAGAGTAAGACCGACGCTGCACATGAGTGCCAAAATTTTGCCTATCTTTTGATTAAAGAGCTACATTCAAACATTTTTGGAGTGATTCTTTGCTATGTCAAGTATAGAGTAATATCCATTAATGACTGTGTAGTAGCACTAAAACTGCATACAGAACTGTAATACATATACCATATGTAGCACAACCTACACGGAAAAGAAACCCAGTCTGGAACGTAAAATCAAAAAGGAAAAATTCCATTATTCTGAGCATTTCCTGAAAAAGATTTCAGCAATTTAAGAGGACAATGACACCTACCAGTTAGAGCACAATGTAGGGAGACAAGAGGAGAAAAAAAAAAAAAAAAAGGAGGACTTTTGTCATAAAATCACATATGGGAAGAGATATGAAGGCACAGGCACTAACAACTGTCAGATTAGCAACTTCCAGATCAGCAACTGGACCTTGATTCAAAGATCCAGCAGGGAAGCCATCCAAAAAAAACACACGATGAAACATATGTAGGGTTTTCTGAATGTTCAGATAGAAAACATCTCTGCCCAAAGCAGTTTAAAGTCTAAACGGAGGAAGCCAGACCTCTTCAAGAGAGAGGTGGACTGCTCCAAAAGCTTGGTTTTTAAAAAGAGGGACCTGAAAGCAAGCGATGTTTGATGAATGAGAAAGAGACACTGTTCCAGGTGAATTGTGTACAGAGTCGGAATGACTATTTCTGCTTGTAGCTGGAACAGGAGCTTTAACTTTTTGTGCCAATACAAAATTCGTAACATTAATGTGCTCATTCAGGAAACAGACTCCTGGCAGCCTATAGTGACGAGTCTGTGTGCAGGAATCCACACAGCTGTGCAATGGGAGAACAAGTTCAGGCGGAAGGACAAGACGAAATACAGCTCCCTGTGATGACCGCTGTCCTAGCAGAGAGCAGTAACCCATGGGGACTGTACCAGCTCTCCTGCTGCATGACCAGCTACAGAACATTTGCGTTACTTTCTAAAGCTCTGAGCAAACCGAATCCTTCGTACTTCGCCAAGATCCTTACCCTATAAGATTTTTCATCTTAAAGGAATATGGAAAAGGAACCAGGAGGGTTTCTGTTCATCTCTGGTAAAGAGAACCCAAACTTTCCGCTTGAATCAAGACATGTCCTGGAAACAGCAAAGTTTTAATACTGTGTGGGTTGGGTGTAATCATGCTGTTCAATGCACTCAGACTGCCACAGCAGACAGACACTGTAACAACTATATCCTACCTGCATATGGAAATAGACCTTGATAAACACCATCGGGCCTGCTGCCACCACAATACATCCTAGGCACAGAGCCTTTCCCCCAAGCCTGCTCTGAGGTTACACTGACAGAGTCTGGCAAAACATGGAAGCCCACAAGCTGCTTACTGTGCTGCCAACTTACTGCATGCCAGTTCTTCCAGATAATATTAATGCATGGTAATAGCTCTATATTTTCTCTGATAGCCGCATTTATCATGAGAGAGCACTCTTGCCTAATGAGCGGAACACGACACTTTTAGAGTCACGGCCTTGTGGTTTCATTCGAGATATTGGTGAGCCCTAGCATTTTCCCACTGCAATTGGGTTTCATGTATCCCATGGTCATATTCATCATGGGGCTAGAGCACTGCAGCAGAACCTCACTGAACTTACGTTGCAGCTCTCATCGTTGTCAGGCCGGTGGGGAAGTATGTAGGAGAGAACGGAGAGTGGTCCATCGCACTTGTCAGCAGGCTGAGTGAAGTCTAAGCAGCTGGTTATGATGCTGTAGTAATGAGTTGGAACAGGGATGGCACTGCCTTCCACAAACCTGCGGTGGAAAGGGAGATCACCACAGATAAAGCAAACATTTACCCACAGAGAATTAACCTCTTTGGAAGAAGAGGTTACAAAAACAATATGATCTTCCCTCCCCTACATGTGGGTACACATGTATGTTGTTGAGATGTGTTTGATTACTAAACTCGGTCTTAAAATGAGCATTCAGTTAGCTCATGTTTTGATACCGTGCCATAGAAATACCACATGCTGATTTCTAAAAGGCTTTTTCAGTTCAGGGATGTAGGCAGAAAGCACTACTGAATTAACAAAAGGCTTGAGTATCTAACTCATTAGCGCTATGGTATGCTGCGATATCCAGCTGCCTTCTCTTAAGCTCTAGAAAACATAAAGAGAAAAGAGATTATTTGAAACATAAACTACCTTCATCTTAAGGATGAATGAACACTTGATTTCAAAATCAAGGAGAAAAGTTACCTAGTGAATTGCCATTCCTGTATTTTTTCCACTGTCCTACGTATAAGGGTCTTGAAGAGAAATCTTTTTCAAGAGAGTCAGGAAATCCACATAGCATATCTAGTGGTTTTGTTGCTTTCAAAAGCCATGGTTCAAGTTAGTATTCTATATCTCTTCCCAAAAATTAATGTGAAAATATTGATTTGTTTAAGATAAAGGCATCATTAAGTGAAGTAGTACCAAAATCAATTTAAATATAAACTCTTACTGTTTTATTTTGTCAGGTGTATCATGTAAACCATCATAGTCATAGTCAAAGATTGGTCCACTTATAACATTGACTCCATTTCGTTCAGTGGCGTATCTCTTCACCAAAACTCTTTGGAAATAATTCCATACCTCTGCAGGGGAAAAAAAAAAAAAAAAAAAAAAAAGGGAGAGAGAGATCTGGATGAGTCAGAATGTGCCTAATTTATAAATAATCTTTTTCTGCATGAAGATAAAAATTCAGAGGACACCGTTAACCCTATCGTTGAGGATATCAAAGAGTAAGCATTACAGATTTACTGCAGCTTCATTCGGTTTTGGCCAATAAAGCCTATTTAGACTTCTTCTCTGTTCATTTTTTTTTTCCAGCCAGAGATAAAGGAAATGCACAGTACCATTCTAAGGCTGGCATTGCGATAGATACCACACAGAGAGCTGGCTGTTCCATCACTAGCAGTAGAAACAGCTATTCACACACAAACGCTTTTGATGTCCTTATAAACATTTCCTTTGTCTTTCTTATCTAGTTCCAGGGACTGATGCAATTTTTTTTTTCCTTCTAAACAGGAAATAATACCATGATTAAAAGCAAAAGCCACCCGTTTTAAAAGAAAGGCAAGTACAAAGATCACTTTCTTTCAGTTAAGCTCTTCTTAGAAACAAAATGTCTAACTTTTAAATTAGGTTCAGCCTAGTATGACCAAATTATGGTATGGCATCTCAGTAGATGTCTTGCCTAGAGAGGAATTTTAACCACAACTTTTGGAAAGAGCAGGACACCATGCTACCACATTCTGCTCAGCCTTAACAAGCTGAGGGTACAGAGACAGGATCTCTAGTTACATAATTTTTTGCCCTTTTTTTTTTTTTTTTTTTTAATATTAACAGAAGCTTGTCCAAACAAAGCATCTCAAACTTGTAGAAGTTTAACCTTTGTCAGGCCAGCTCAGACATAAATCCATGGTACACCAGCACTGACGGCAGTGCCAGTTTAAGCAGCTTCCTTGCACTCTCATCCCATCCTCTCTCCCTCCCTTCCTCAGTGCACTTTTTTTTTTTTCCTTAAGACTACTCAGTGCCATATGAGCTCACTGCTCAGGTTTATGAAGAGGGCCCCACAAGCAGTGGTCTAACAAGAACTGCAGCTGCAGTAACCAGTTGGCAGTCCCACTCCTCTGGCTGCTCACTCCACCAATGGATCAGCCTTAACAAAAATTAACCCCAAAAGAAAAGTATTTTTTCTAATTTTCCCACTGAAATGCAGTTTCTCATCTGCGTTCCCACCACAGCCACACAGACAGCAGTGTTGGTGCAACTGGGAACCAGCACAGGGGCAAGATCTTGCAGCTCCGAGAAAGTGGAACAGCTGAAGCCAGACTCGCTACTGAAAGGATGGATACAGAATTATTGCCTGAAGGAGACCGTTTAAAAAAAAAAAAAAGAAAAAAAAAAGAAAAAGCAGGAGAGAGGGCTTGAGCAGCCAGCACTGCCATCAAAACTAGCGGGGCATAAAACTGCCACCTCATATTCCCCTAGTTGTGAAAACTTCCATATAATGAACGTCCTTGGTTCTCTGCATTGCAACCTGCACACTAATGACTTTAGTTCCAGCAATGACTCTTAGGGAATCCTTCACTCACGTCTGATAAAGAGAAACACCAGGAGACAAAAAGAGCTGTATTTGGTTGGTTGCTCTCTGGTGATTAGCACCTCAGCTAATTTGATTAGATAAGCATTTGCATAAAAAGCATTTTTATAAACAGTGATTTCAGAGGGGGAAATCCCCAATAATTTTGCATGCTGTAATCAGTTAAGTCACTTTGCTCAAATTTCCAGCAAATATCACCACTTGTTCCTACTCAGAGGGTTTTGGTTAAAGACAAAAAACAAAACAAAAAAAACCCAAACACATAACTTTTTTTGGTTAAAAAGAAAAAGCCTCCCGTATGCTTTGATATTTATCCAAACCTCCCTGGCCTAAGATCTGATTTGGAAATTTCACAAGAAGAGGCTCTTGAGATTCTTCCAAGGTTTCCCAGGTCCTGCCAAGCCAAAAATACCAATAGAAAAGCCTGATGGTTCTCCTACCTCTTGGCAAAGCTAGAGAAAAAAGGGATGTGCAGACAAAATAAATGTTAATACAATATTCACAGAGCACTGAAATTTTCAGCTGTTTTTAGATCATTCTTCATTTTTCCACAAATTGGTTTCCTCTTCCTTTTTCTTTATAGGTAATAAGCATGTTTAGTCCATCTCTAAGCGTATGGATAGAAAATTAAAACTAATCAAGTCACCACTTGACCCTGAACTACAACAACACAGGCCATGCGCACACTCCCAGGCTGCTCCAGTTGAAAAGTAAAACATGTTGCTCAAGCATATGCTGCACTAACTTGGGGTACAAACAAGAACATTTGAATTGTCTTGTGCAACCTGAATTAACGTGGCATGAAGCACAATTGCTGAGCTACAGTTACTGATCATGTCTGTACTCCTATCTCAGTCCAGCTCTGAGGAAAGTATTATTAGCTTAACTCCTCCTTGTGGTGGTTTGCCTGCCCATAGCTAAAACTACACAAGTTCCCACATGCGTTACCTGCTGGTTGCACCTAATTGAAATTTCTGTGCTAAACTTCTCCCATCGATACAAGAATTCCATACAAGAATTCCACTCAACAGGCGCATTGTTAAAAAAAATTACAAGAAGTTTGAGAAAGACAAGAAGCACCATGGAAACGGCACTTACTTTTGAAGGCAGGATACATCGGAATGACATTTGTTATTAGAAAGGCATCATATTTTGCTTCTGCAGAGGAACTTAATTCTGAAAACAATAAAACAGAAAAATATTAACAGATTGAAGTATCAAAAATTCAAGGAACATAAAAATGTTTTCAAAAAACAACTTTCAGCCATAATCAAAAGGAATACTCTCTTCTAAACAGAAATTTGAATTCTTTATTCAGAAGTACACATTATATGCGTAAAATTTATTCTTACTGTAATGTCACAGCTGGGTATGGATTGCAGGGATTTTGTCTTTGTTTCAACTGCCAACCATTTCAAAATATTTTTATAGTTCATCTATTTTTATAGTCTCAGAAGTCGGAGAGTTGCTCTACATGCTTTTGCAAAATAGACACGTACTTTCCAGGGAAAAGACTGCCAGAGGATCCTCTAGTTCTGAGCAAGCCTCCTCCACCAGTAATTCCATGTCACAGATCCACTCTTTGAAGTGTTTCAGCCACTGAGTGAGGAAGGCAGAGCAAAGCAGCTCGCAACCGTGAGACGCTCCAGTTGCGTCCTTTGAAAGCTTACTCATCCCAGAAGACCACAGCTACAGCTTGCTCCAAGACTGAACAAAGGTAACCAGCACTAGGAGAATTCAGGACGCTCATTTACATAGGTTTGCAACTAGTGTTGTTTTGATATTAGGACGTTTCTACAGTATGCAGCAGTCCAACACAGATTTATAAATTAGATGTATGTTTATCTTTCCGCTGTTTGAATTCAAAGTTAAAAACTTTGGCTAGATTCTCGGCTGGTATAAACTGACTTCCCATGCACTGACTTCAAAGAAGTAGTGTCAAACATTAGTAGCTAAGGATTTCTCCCTTCATCACTACTGCTGCGTACGCACTCCTGATTACAAACTACAGAGACCTCCGGCTTTGTGTCCTTATTCCACGCTTTGCAGATTTAAGAGTCCAGCAGGGAGCACTGTGATAAGCGATACAGTCTTGTGCATTGCCAGGGCCATCACCATGCTCCATCACCTTGGTCTGAGCTACAGCACACAGACTTGATTTAAAGATCAGCCTTTGGAAGGTCGCTGGCTGGGTTACCGTCGTTAGCGGTAATGTTACAGTCTTCGTCACTCTGTCTGCCTTCCACTTCCAGCCTTCATCTGCCGGACCAAAGGGCCAGCTTTTGGTGATTCTCTTCTTCTCGTTTAAATGCTCCTAGTCTGTGAAAATCTCTTTTCACTTTTCCCCCCCCCCCCACCCCTTTTTTTTTTTTTTTTTTTTTTTAAACTTCAACCATTTTTGTGCAGGGAGCTAGACACTGGTTTGAAATCTCTCTCCAGGCCTGCGGAGAGGAGAGGCCACAGCCCCTCCACCCACATAGATGTGAATCCAGCTCACAGTATTAAGCCTTTGGTCCTGAGCAAGCGCAGTAAGAACATACAGTATCTCCATCCCATCCCTATGTTTGACACTGGCGCAGAAGTGGCTCCCCCAAGGCAACCGCATCACAGAGGGGAGAATCACCCAGGGGAGGAAATTCTGACCTATACTCCTTCCACGCAACCTCAAAAAACCCTTATTCTCTGTACAGTTGGTAGCTTTTTTCCCCCCTCTTCCCAGAAGTGCTTCCTTAAAAGACACACAGAAATAACTTTAAATTCTACAGACTTTCCATCTAAACTTACGAGGAGGGAACAGGAACCCATAGGAGATTTGTTTGTCGCCTCTGTAGGCTGCACAGCTCTGACTGTTTCCCGGAGAGATGCGCAGGTCTGCCCTCACGCAGCTGCTTAGGTGCTCGGGGACACCAGATACCTCGGCCTGCATTGAAAGACATGCACTGAAACCACAAGAACGACAATTCCTGCATTTACATCTAAAAAGGAGTTATTTAAGCAAAACAATTTCGTACAGTCAACAGATTAGATGAAAGGCCTTCTACGGAATAAAACAGGTAGAAGAAATTGCTGCTGGACACTGTTCAAAGGTAGTAGCTGATTATGCTATAAATTCTACTGGGAAAACAAATTCCCACTGAGAAAAACTCAGAAAGAAAACGAAAACAGGAAATTAAATATACAGTCCTTTGTCTTTAAAACTGTTATCTTCTGAAGGAAATAAGGAATTTTTTGTTATTGTCTATAATATTCAGCATTATTTCTGGCAGAGAACTCTATTTGGGGAAGAGGAAGTTTTAAACCTCAGGAATATAGCTACGACACAGGCTTTACCAGCATTTTTCAAGCCGGTTCCAAGAGCAGAGAGAGCACTGACCTGTTTGGAAATAGTGTAGGACGTCCAGAGAGGCATCAGGAATGTTTCGCTGTAGCCACTTTCAAAGTCATGGTGATGCAAGATGTTGTATTTTGTGCGATACAGTACTGCAGGGCGTCCATACAGAAGATGCCTCTCTACAAATCAGAAGAAGTTACATTTAAATTTACCAACGAAAACTTTAAAGATGAAAAAAAACAGCTGGCTTTCCAACACACGCTAATTTTACAGCAGTCCTCAATGGGATCCTGGCCCTTAACACCTAAGGAAACCTTGTAATAGAGAAAGCAGTTATTCTTACATATTTTTGCTTGGGATTCCCTTTCCAGGCTCACAACCCACTTTGGGGCTGCATGTCCCCTCTTCTGCATTCGAAAGCTTGTCAGGGTTATAAATGTTTGTTTAGAAACGACTAAGAGCCTGGAAATGGCTCAGAGCATGGAAAGAGGCAATTTCTCCAAACACGGCAAACTCCAGAATGGTCTTTGTACCCACATTTCAGTTGCACATAAGGTGAAAAATACTTTTTTTTGTAGCTTTACGCCGGACCCTGTCTTATCACTCCCTGCTCCTCCTCTCTCTCTCCTTCCTCTGTTTTCTGTACAGCAGAAAGTCCCCAACAAAAGGAAGGCTTTGCTCACTCACTGAAAGAATTTTTTTTCCACTTGGCTGATAAAGATGATATTCTAAAGACTGATGATGTGTTATTTTTCTGTCAGTCACGTGAAAGAAAAACAACAACAACAAAATCTTTTTGTAACTTTGGCTCCAAAAAGACATCTTTAACTCTGCAAAACTTATTTTTCTTTCGTAGTGGAGACACGGTATGGTTAAATATCACTAGCTACCTCAAATAAGTTTGCTTATAGGGAGGATACAGATAAAAACATCATTAAAACCAAAAAGAAGGAAAAAAAACGTCCTGGCTAATCTTCCCTTGTGCTGCATGAGTCATCAGTTTTGATAACCATCTGGAAGAGAGTCTTGGCTTGCTTTTGGGAATCAAACATAGAAACAAGGTAAGTAGCCTAACACTGTTTATTGACAGGAATTTAACCCAGAAGAAAAGGTCATGTTTTATTAGTGTTTGAGTCCCACCAGAGTATATTTTTATAGGACATGAGAAAGAAAAGTAGAGAAAGCTTTGTCTAAGGAAAAAGGTCATATACTTCCCTTTATTCAAGAGAAGCTGAAGGAATCTTTTTCTTCTGCGTGTGAATAACAACATCAGCTAAACATGCACGGTTCAGGACAAAAACATGAACATGTGCAAAAGCCTGTCATAAAATATAACAAACTAACTTGTAAGTACTAGAATTGTTTATTGTTTAAATAAGAGGCACTTAATTCCAGTTCATAAACAACTTGCAGATAAACAAATGAAATTGATTTAAATGTTATTTCTTAAACTCCAACAAAAATATTAATTTTATACTACTAAAGTGAAAAAGCATCAGGACCTAAGGCAAAATAAAGATGTTGAGACATCTAGGAGTACAGTGTTGATTTTTTTCCCATTGCCAGAAATTGTCACAGCAGAGAATAACTCTCTACTAATTGAAAAAATTAGTTTAATAAGATGAAAGTCTACAAAAGACTTTACCTTACACTATGCATTTGATCCTTTATAATAAGTGGTGGGTTTTTTTTCTCATTTCAGTATGAACATAAGCTTAGCAAAAGTTACTGCAGCACAATACATGTAATAAAAGCGTCAGCAAATTTTATATGGCTCATCTGGTGCTTTATGCTTTCAGAGAAGCTGCAGAAAGGCAATTAAACTTGCAGAAAAAAAAGAATATTTTCATTAATAGAAACTAAAGCATTGGCTGTATTGCCTGTTCACTGTAGTAAAACTGAAGTAGCAGCAGCTTTGTGAGGTTTTTTTTTTTTTTTTTTTTTAAATCTCCTTATCCATCTGATTTGAAATATGTCAAGTCCATGTCTAAACTCAAAGCCTGAGAATTTGCTAAGTTGCATGAGGGGAACGCTATCAGTTAGGCTGAACTGGATCACATCTGCAAGAAGAAAAGCTGTGCTTTGACGTGCCTCTAAGATGGCATTGCTGCTCCCAAAAGCAGTTCCCATCCCCTCTTCTCTGGCCTCTCATCCTATTTCTAAGTTTAACCTGGACCAAAACCCTGGGGGACCATGCAGCCACACAAATGCCAGCGTTGCCGTGGAGCAGGGAAGGCCCAGGAACTCACATCCAGGAGAGGAGCTGATGCTTTCTTCTAGAAGAAACATCGACCTCAACATTGATGAGGGACTGAATTGGCCTTAGCATCTCTGAACCAGCAACGCAATTGTGCATTGTTTACTGAACAGCTTCAGTGGATAACCCTTATCCTCAAAATTAAGCGTTACGAAGCCAATCAGAGAGAGATGGCCAAAGGAGTTGCACGGTCTTTTTTACCGGTGACCAAGTGAAACCCAAGACTGAACGTTACTGGTAAAACAGTGTGCAAACATGGTGCATGTTCCTTTTTACCCCATCTATTGCTTGTGATTGAATGGCGCGCTGTGTCGTGCTCCCTCTCCTTTCCTTTCTTCTTCTCCCTTTCCACAATAAGGATGAGATCTCCAAATGGTGATGGAAAGCAAGAGCTAAAACTTTTATCACATTGAGTGATACTTTGGCCCTGGTTATTGAGAAGACAATGTGCATTTCCTCACTTGAGGAGCACTTAATGTGCCATTCTGACAGGCATTTGAAAGGATAGTGTGCTACACAACATTAATTAAACCGAAACAGGTGTTTGTCTGGTATTAGTGAGGCAGTCTAACTTGCAAAAGAAAACAAAAATCATTTTTATTAACTGAGTCACCAGGTTCTTACCTTCTGTTCCTTTGACATGAAAGCGCTTATTGAGTTCATCCAACTTGTTCTTCTCAAGAATAGAAAAAATGAACAAGATTAGGATCACTGGAGCATTCTGACATCTTGTTTTACTAGGCATCTAGCAAAACAAAACTAGTGCTATAAAACACTGATGATGTCTTTGTTTCTTGTTTTACAAGAAGCATTAACTGTTTAAAAAGGGCACAGAACACTTCATAGGAAGGATCTGGGGAATTCTATTAGATCAAGCCCTCTAAAATATGGCTTGATGGCTATATGGCTATAACTTCACTAGGCAACTACTGCTAATAGTAGAAGTACTGGCAGATCCCAAATATCTACCTTGTCATCGCATGTACATCCTATATCAAAATCGGATGCAGAAGGAAGAGCTACAGGATAGAGTGGTTTAGCGACTTCATCTGGCACGGTGGGTTTATAAACACTGGCTCTCAGCAGGTGATTTAAGCTTCCATGAGTTCCATTATTGGGAGCAGGCTTTAATCCAAGCAGATCTGCCAAAACATCAAACAAATCAACGATGGTTAGATTGCAAACATATGTATCCAGTAACATATCTACTGAGCTAAACGATTTATTTGTAATAGTCTTTACATCTATGACACGCTAGTAAATGCTTTTAATGTAACCAAAATGCTAACATTTTGTCCACATCCTAAAACTTCAAGTCATGCCTGAATAGTAGGGTAGTCTTAATGACAAGAAGGTTAATTCGCATGAAGATATTGGAAAACAGCTTTATTATAACTACTTCTGCAGGTTCCAGTGCATACCCACAGACCTTCACACCAGCCACCTGGAATAGAGAGTTACTAGTCACCAGCTTTACAGATAAAGGATAGTTACCCTTTTGGTATTTCATGATTTTAAAAAATTTAAATGAGTGAATTACACTTTCAGTGTCGAAAGTTCTATCCCCTGGAAAATCAGCGTTAAGAAAAGATCATGACCAGTATCTGCATACAACATCAGACTCTACTTCACTGCTACAGAAAGAGTACAATAAAATCGTTATCAGGAGATGCTGTAGAAAACTGAGTGATGTCCCTGAGCTGCTCCTTGAGACGTGCAGGGGCAGAAGCAATCTTTGGGTGCAAATTGCCTTCTTAGACTAACGAAGCATGGACACCACATACTGTAGTGGTGCATATTCGATCTCTGCCAAGCTGCAAGCAGCCAAATTATGTTAATACCCTTTATTGGCCAATTGCTAGAATACAACAAACCCCAGCCTGAGACGTGTGTTCTGCCCTCCTAGCCAAAGGATGAGTGCCTGAGAAGGAGGGAATAGGGACAGGATACAGGGAGGGAGTCAGGACATGAGCTGTCATGTGCCTACATGGATCCCTGAAAGCCCTGTTAGCTAAAGCATCGTGCTTTTTTCACAATTCATTCAGCAGGTAGCTTACCACACATGACGTTGTAAAGTTCAATATTTTCAAAAGGAGGTACTTTGGTCTTGTATTTAAATGTAGGGCCGTAACCTATAAAGACAGTCTTTAGGAAAACAAAAAGAAGAATACAAAATAAGAGAGTTAAATGGTAGATTTTTTTTCAGTGAATATTTACATTTTAGAGACCTCTAATTTCTTCTGCCACCAGTGACCCACCCATAAAGGTTTTTGCACTGCTCATACCTGCATGCTGTTTATCTTATTGTCATAGCCATGGTCTCCATGGAAGAAACATTTTCCTGTTGGTTTCTTGTAAACATCCACAGCTTTCCTAAATTGAAAAAGCATTAGCAAGTTTCTCAGGGTTGTAGTTATGGCTGCTGACCGAACAATGTACTTTTGGGACAGGAGGGACAGAATTTCAAAGGCAGTAAGTTGCTCATCTTTTGCAAGTAGAGGGGGGCGCAGGCTCACCTGACAATCCCATCGGTAATTTAAAGCCACCTCTCGGTTTTGTGGCAGTTTGGCTCTAAAGAACGCAGTCAGACTTTGCAACTCCAGCACTCCCCCGAAGCGAGCAGAGCGTGACGCTCGCCAGTAACCAGGACAAGAAGGAAACGTGTGACCCCAGCAAAACTCCGAGGGGGGTACCGTAGCTGGTTATGCAAGTGGATCATCCTTTTAACTGTGGTCTCTCAGAAGGATATTCAATTTCATTATTCTCCTCCCCAAAGACACGGTTTCTCCCTGTGCTCCCAGGATATGGGGGTGCAAACCTAAAAGCCAGCTCTTATCCACTGATAACAGCTTTAATATCTGTTTACTTATTTTAGCAGACTTTCTCATATCACATCATCTCCTGCACACTGGAGGTATTGAGGATCATGCTCTCCCAATCAGTAAAAGGCCAACAGAGGCTGTAAATGCTGTGCCAATGGCAGTGTTTTAAAGTCCTTTCACCTGTTGGCCTTTAACCCAATTAAAAAAAAAAACGGAAACAGCAGCAAAGCTGGAGGGAAAAGAAAAAGGAGAGAGGGAAAAGATGAGAAAGATTGTAATGAAGAAAAATATCTGGAAAAATAAGTACTGTACATAGGAACGATAAGTAAAGCTCCTTCCAGAGTACTACTTTACATTTCGTTTTGTGAGGGACATGAAATGTATAGATAACGCACATAATGGAGTGGATTATCCTACAGGTTAATTTCTTCATCCTTGTAAAACTGATACTCAGCCAAAGTTTGATTTTGACCTTGTAAATTACTGGAGTTACAACAATCAACTCTAGAACTACCCTTTTCCTGGCTATGAATATGCAATCAATTACAGTTATATTGACAGATGACTTATGGTGAACCAGATTTCAGAAAATCTCGTCAGTAAATAAGCCAAAAAAAACTTGAGATGAATAATAAGAAAAATAGCAAATGTAAATCAGCTTGGGTATGCCACTTTGATCCAGTCAGTTTCAGTAAAATTCTTAAAACTAAAAATTTTATAGGCCTAAAACTCAGAGTCTAATTCTCTGAAATGTACGTGAACCCTAGCCACAGAAACTGTACAAGGAAAATAGCCAAAACCTAGTAGAGTTATGCAAGAAAGCAACTGGGGTTTCTCATTCACTGCTTCAGCAGGGTGATCCTTGCATAATTCACGAGAAGATAAGCACAGATGTCAAAAGGCACTTACAACACACTGTGTGTTTGCCTGGCAGCAATGCAGGCAACAAAAACTACTGTAATTTAAAGCCCATAACAGAATACTATGAGCCAAATCTGTGTCATCTTCCAAGAACCACTGAGTCAATTTTATGGCTAAAGACCCAGTCATTCTTAACACTGTAACATGCAACAAGTGTCAAAAGATCAAAGGGACAAAAAGAACGTATATTGAACTAGAAAAGGGCGTGCAATTCATAAACAAAGGCTATTGCACTTGTGTTTTCTCAGTAGTTTTAAGCGCCAACTCGTTTTTCCTCGATCAGTCACTAGCTAACTGAGTTTATAAAAAATTGCCCGTGTTTTACAACTGAAAATTCAGACACATTTGGGGAAGAACAAACCAAAACAAGGTTTTCACTGAGCAGCAGCACTGAAGCATCCTGGTTTCCTGCGGATTAGTTTCACAGCACAGCGCTCTCTTGCGTGCACTGGGATGGCCATCCCGTAATACCCTCAGGGTCTTCCACATATTCTCAGGCTTTTAGCCACTCTGCCACCCTCTCAGAATCTCCATTTTCTTTCCTTTTACCCATTCCACGACTCAGTCCCATGTTCTCAAACCTCCCCTGGTCACCTATGCCTTCCACTTCCTCCCATGTTCCCCACTCCCCAGCTGGGATAAGCTTGCACCTTAATAAATGAGTTGACCAAATAAAATATATGCGAGGTATATATGAGCTAATCAGTCAAAAAGCACACAGCTATTTGGGGGAACTAATCTGTGTTTCTCCTCTCTGTCTCGCTATTGCTTTTCCTAAACTTCACTACAATTTCCTGTTCTGAGACACCCGTCCCTGCATCAAACGTGATTGAACCTCACCAGGAGTTCAAAACTCTTCTTGTTCCCAGGCAGCAGGAGGGGGATGCTGACAGATCCCAGGGGCCTTTTTTCCTCCGAAAACCAGGGTGAAAATCAGGATAAAAGCATAAGCAACAGTTTACCTTGCCACGTGCCATTTGCGATCCACCAGTAAATGGACGTCTTCAATTCTTCGGTTGTAAGCATAGTGCAAGCGTTTAGGAAGGTGCTGTTTCAAGTAAGGCTTAAAGTGCTGGTCTGGCTTTCTACACTGAAAATGAAGCGGTTACAAACAACACTGTTGTCAGTGAGGTGCAAGGTACACGTAACCTTCAACTACAGAAATCAAGCTGCTAAACACATTACTGATCATGCCTTGAAAACGACATGAACATGCACAGTATCCCGCAGAGCCCTGTCTGTGCAATATTTGTGCAAGATCAGTGCATAGGGGGTCATTCAATGACGTATCTGGAAAACTTCATTCTCATGACAGTCTTTTCAAAAGCATCATGCCAAACATCACACTTAGCTTACAGATGAAGAACTTTGTTCTAACTTGACCAAAGCATAAACTTCAAAGGAAAGCTAAATGCTTGTATATATCTTGTATATATCTTGTCTACAGGTATATTTACTAAATTTGATAAAAATTGGCATTTATTTTAAATGTTTTTTTCCCATGAAAGACAGGGTAACGGTTGAGGGCTATCAAATGAACTTTTTCAGCATCTTCAAAGTGCTAGTAAAATATTTACTTGAAAAGATTACTTTCCATTTCTGAAGGAACGAATAAATAGACTCAATTCAGGGAGTCAGGACAGTCATGGAGATTCTGGCTCAGCACTACCCGAAAAGGTTATAAAAGCTACTACAGTAGCAAACAGTGGAATTCATGACAAACATTAATCTCTACTCATGAAGGGCCCTATTTAACACTCTTTATTCGCACTAATGATTGGTTTTCCTGCCTAAAGAGTGAGCAGGGAATGCCAAATAATGTCCCAAAGTAAGGTGTGAAGTCAGCAGTGCACTATAGACATACATCTCGGTCCTAAATACTTACTGTAAGGTTGGCAACGATCACTTTAGGGTCATCTGTTAAGTAAATAAAAAAAAAGGACAAAGATATCAAAAGGTGAACCATCTGCTGAAGAAATTACATGTCATATTATTAAAAGGGTTCCTCTTAAAAGTTGTCTGATCATTACTAAAAATATACTCTATATCAGATAGGATATTCTGAATATGAACTAAAATTTAACTGTGTTCCCTTTACTCAGTATTTTGTTGCTCAAGTAACGTTGCATGTTGCTCGGTGTTTTAGGATTTGGGCCTAAGCTTAATGTTTATTCTATTTTTTAAAGACATTCCATTTCAAGTATTATGTCTGCTTCCCTTTAAAATGTAAGGCCATTCCCAAAATATTTTGAAAGCACATTTGAACACAACAATGCATTTCCTTAGAAACAGTAAGATAAATGTGCTACATTTTTTGCCTCTTTTAGCATTATACATTTCAGTAAGCTACTATAGAGTAAGCGAAAAGCAACAGTGAAATAGTCTGGATAAGTCTTAGGATTATTAAAGGGCTGTGCAAGACGTAGCAAAGCTCAACCCAACAACAGCCCACACTAACTCTGACTTCTTCCAGGGTGAAGAAAGAGCATTCTTCAGTCTAAAGAGAAGGAACAGGTTAAAAGAAGGTAGAGTTTCATCTTTCTTAACTCTTTCTGATTGCTTAAGGCATGATCGTGCTTACCTTGAAATAAGCTCTATTGAATCCCAGATCTATTGAATCTATCATTGCAAAGGTGTGCCTGTAAGCCTTGGAGCAGCATTAGGAAATTAGGAAATTAGCAGAGCAATAAAACTGCTGGTAATTAGCCATTTAATGAGCCAAACTCCATTTCCATGACCAAGAAATATGCTTCTTTGTCCTATGTTCAAACTGTTAATTTATAAGCAATTGCAAGTATTCGGACTAGGAGGCTGGGGACAGAAGCCAAAAGAGGAGAATGGTGTTGCGGGAAAACCTGAAGTATGACTCAGAGGTCAATCACACTAGCTGATCTTTTTGGAAGATATTGCCATTCATCCTCCAAAGAAAACTAATCTTGCTCAGCAATTTGGGAATCCAAGGACTGAAAGTTCTTTAAAAAAAAAAAAATCTTCTCAGAAAAATTGAAATATAAATTTTTAGTAGACTCTGAAGTGCAGAAATTCAGTCTTTGTGTTAGTCCAGTGAGTTTTATCAACATACATTCTGTTTTCAACAGATCTTTACACGCACATCTTACATTCCTACAGTACAAATATTCAGATAAATGAGATCATAGTAAATAAAAATCATCTTTTCATGGTTTCTGCTATCATTCTAGAGATCTTTAATCTTCAGAAAACAATTTCTTGCAAAATCTGTCTTAAATCAAAGTATATCCAAAGTATTGTGAGGGGTCAGTTGGCTGTCCCCGCTATCTGGTGGTCCCCTCCACCAAAAGCTCTCATCCTTTTAGTATACTTTGCAAAAGCACGGGTACTTATGGTTTAGCTTTTGAGTTTCACAGTTTGTATGGTAGCTTAAACTGCTGGCAAAGCCACATTTGCACTGCTACACTGAAGCAGAGCAGTCAAGGTGCTGGCACAAGCCCCGTCCTGGTGCCACTGCTCTGGAGGTGGTAATCCTCAGCAGAGTGGTCAGGGCAGATGGGGGCAGTAGTGTCATAAAACACAGTTAGCCTCCCCAGAGGACACCTGCCAGAGCCCTCAGCACTCTCATATAAGGCCACCTGATCTCAAACACCAAGTCAGGATCAGCTTTTAATAGTGTAATACAACAAAGCGGTAAGTTGAACTTGAGTTGAACTTTGAGCCCCCTTGGCTCAAACGTACACTTTACAGTGCCCTTATATCCTTCAGCACCCCCAGTCCATCTTGGCTGTTTAGCAACCCACTCTGTTCCTCATCCACGCCCAAAGTTTGAAGAGGCTACTCAATTCAGAATTAACAATTCACTTAATCCATTAGGTCAGAAAAGGTAAAAGACACTTTTTTTATACCCCTCAAGTCCTGTTTTCATTGACAGGAGGGTGAAGAGCAGCCAATTCTAGGCTGTCTTTCCTCTGAATGTCCTGTCAACGCCAGGCAAACTTACACCCTTTGGGCTACATCGGCCCAAGGAAGGGATGAGGTCTAGTGTTCAGGACATAAATGATATGATTAAATTAACTTACATTTCAGATTATTGCTAGATCTAGGGCGAATTCGCCCTAAGGAGCCAGGCAATAAAATGATATCTTCCACATTAGTCAGATAGTTGCTTAAAAATTCAGTTCTTTCACAAGTAGTGTCTTCCATCCCTGCAGAAGGAAAATGCAAAATTAATCCAGACTGAACAAACATGTTTCCAAAACAGCGTGCAAGACACCCCAAACAGACTATTTTAAGTATTCTTTTCGTTTTGGTAACTAATCCTATTCCTCTTCTTTCCAGTCATCTAATTACAACATTGGACACCAGAAGGAGCCAAATTAGGGATGCTTTTAACACTTGCCTACATGAGAGAAATACCAGTCTCAACACTGTAGAAACAATCACCACATATACCATGTGTGCACTGTCACATCTCCAAATTAAACTCATGGAAAAATCCAAGTCTGTTTCTAGTTTAGTATACTACTTTGGGGATTTTTTTTTTTTTTTTTAAACAAAGAGAAGTCACACACAAAAGGTATTGTCTGTTGGTGGTCTGTTCTAAGCCAGCCTCAGATAAACAATTCTCTCCTAGTTTGTGGCTTGGAGGAACGTATTGACAGGCACAGTCCAGTTCTCAGCACAAAACTACCTCCTCTGTAAATTTGTGCTGTCCCGTATCCTTCTCTCCCCACAACCAGACAGGAGGCTTAATCCATTTTATTGCTAATCTAGCACATCTTGTGAGATTTTCATAAACAAAGACACGAACAAAACAGTACTCCTTACAAATGATTAACATCTGACTAATTTGTGGACTCTGGATATGTCACTGAAATGTTATGTCAGAACAGGTTTATCTCAAATATGGCCACTTTTTTTTTTAATAAAATTTTCTTTTTCCTATTGTCTTTGCTAGCATTTACTATTTCTTCTCATTATAATGTTTTCAGAAGAATTAACCTACCAAATCATATATCTGCTTTTTGTGGTGACCCTCCATCTATCCCCTAGATATCTTTTATCCCCTTTTCTCCTTCCTTGATGACTTTTGATGACTTTCTCTATTGAGACACAGTCCCTCACATATATTCCACTCTTTTTCCTGTTAAGATAGCTCATCTCACTAATTGCCATGAAAACGTTTTGCTCCAAACCTTTACTCCTCCCCTCATGAAACAGAGAACAAGGCTACTAAATTGTTTTCTTCCATGAAGACTACCAAAAAAAATACTCAAGGCATATTATAGTCTTCTGCTATCTGCTGGGAAAGTTGCACTTGGAAGTGACATCAAAAATGGCAAGCTTTGAAAAACTCTATATGAAGATTTAAAGGTCAAGATCAACGAAATTAAAGAGAAGTGTATCCCAGTGAAAATGAACAGGAGAGTTGAATGGCAACTCTACACTGACTGGTTGTGTTTTAGGACTTAAACTTCTAAAAAAAACAGCACAAAAACATCTTAAATGGGACTTAGGCCACCCATTATATGTACGGATGTATTACTCAAGCAATTCTATAGCAATAAAGAGTATTTTTTTATTTTACCGTGATCACCAACAAATATGACATTGACACATCGATGTAGTTTCAACTGTTTCAGTCCATCCATGAGTTGTCCTACTGTCTTGTCAATCTCCCTCAGGGGATTTACCATCATCTGTATAAACATGCACAAACAGAAAAAGTTACTGCTGTCATTGCAACGTTCCCCCTTTTAGTACAAACGGAGGTCCTTTGGCACAACTCTGATAGGATAAACATCCAGGTCAAGAGGCAAAGCCTTGGCTGAGCTGTTACACCTACAATTTATAACTCCTTTCCTCTATCCACACCATGGTTTCTTCCTGAGAAAGCCCTGCTGGGAAGACAGTAAAAGACACAAGACAGCAAAAGATGTTTATGGCTGCTTCTAGGCCTCCCAAAGAACCTTGCACATTTGGCAAAACTAAATACCAAGAAATCAGAAAAATGCATGTGACTTTGGGATTCAGTTTGTTTCTTCTAGATAAATAACTCTGCTTTTAACTGGCTGTTTTATGTGAATAGTATAGTTCAAACATGGACATGAAATGAAGCTTTTGACTCAGGATTCATATCCCAAGACACTTACTAAAATTCATCTCAAAAGATATCTGATACTAGGATGACTATATGCAAGTCACTTGACTTCAGTAGAACATGGAGCTCGGAGGGAGGCATTCATCTGCTCCAAAGCCAAGTTTCCAACATCTCAGAGGACAGTTTTGGCAAAATCGTCAGCAGGCCCCAAAAGACGTAGATACAGTGCTGTGATTTCTTCATTTAAGTTTCTTTTTTCATTAAGAAACAAAACAGAAAACACTAAAATAGGCTCACAGGATACAATTTTCACTCATGAGAGAATAAAACATTTTTACCAGATGGCAGAGAGAAGAGAAATATTTTAAAGTAAGATTTTAGGCAGAAGACTTGGATTTTGCTTCGGTTTTGAGAAGAAAATATTTCTTGTCACAGTATGCTGACTTCCTTCTCACTTCTCTGTTTGATTTGGCTGGTCCAAGTATCTGGAACAAAATATTCTCCCAGTGAAAAAACAGAATGATAACAAATTCTGGATGAGGAAAAAATAGATTTGGGCAGAATTTTCTGAGAAGAAAAAACAAACACCACTTGACTATGACCCAGAAAGAGAAAGTTCAGAAATTGTCCCTCTTCTGAATCATTAAGAGATGATATATGAGCCTGATAATTTATAAGATGACACAGGAAACGTCATCTCCCATGTGGCACTGTAACTACATGAAGAAACTGCTCACAGGAGATGGAATCACAGTGTGGAACAAGAAAAACAATTTCTGCAACACACAGTAGTGGTTCAGGCACAGAGTGAGATTTTGAAATATTTTGATTCAGGAAGACTAAGTAGTTAGTATTGTTAAAAGCATGAAACATTCTGAGTTTAGAAAACAGAAGAAAATACGGCTACAAGACAACTGTGTGTTTCAACATTCGCCGAGAGTCAAACAATGAGGGTTTTTTGTTTTTTTTTTCAATGAATGGGAATTCCATTTTTATGAAACTATCCGTATAACATCAATCGCCTAAGGAAATACAACTTTTTCTCAGAATTCAAATCTTCAGGAAAACTGGAAATCCAGATGGATTTCCCATTAATGTTCACTTTTCTCAGTGGACTTGAGGCTTCTTTCCTAAGAAAAGAGCAACAAAGTTTACAGAGATTTCAAGGATTCATGAGCGATGTTAATTTGTTTAGCTGCTCTCTTCACCAATTTCATCTGTAGGTCTGCAGAGACACTTCTGAAACTAAAAGAAAGTCAATACAGATGAAAAATTCTGTTCTTAAAAGAAACAGAAAGCTCACACAAGCAAGCCACAAAAAACTCCGGTTCTGCCCTTTCTACCTGTGTTCAGAGCAGCTCAGAGGAAGGCTCTCACCTGTATTCCTTCATTTAATTGCATTCTTTCTCCCTCTAGTTTTTAAACCTTAGCTAACTTTTATTTTTCTATCCTGAACTCAGGTTTTTTCCCAAAACGGTCACTGCAGGGTAAGGCCAGCTGTAGGTTGCACATCCGGGCAAGGTTTTTTTTCATTTACATGCTGTTTTCACAAGTCATGTGCTTTCCCAGATGCAACTTCCAAAGCTGTTCCAAAAAAAAAAAAAGTCTGGCATGTACCTTTCCTCAGTTATATGTTGGTCTCAGGAATCTGGGAAGCTGTACGGAAGCATTTTGTCTTTGAAGATGTATGGATATCTGAGATGGTACTAGAAGAAAGAGGGGATCATTAGGAAAGCATTAGTCATGGGATCTGAGATATGCAGACCATAATTATATTCTCTTCTGAGTTTTCCTTTGGAAGAAGCTTGATGTGGAGGAAGAATTAATTTCACTATATCCTATTATTTCTTTCCTTTGTAGGATCCTGGCCTATACTACATTCTGTTGCTCCTGAACAGCACCGAAAGACTAACTTGCATATGTGATGGGAAATACCATGTGTAACAATGGGATGGGTTTTCTTCTGAAATTCTAATGATAAATTCAGAGTAGACTTTTCATGAAGAGTTCTGAAACGGATAAAAAGTTAGGATAAACTTTTCATTGCGAGAAAGAAAGAAAGAATCGCATATGCTCACATCAAGAAGAATGTTATAGGCTACTTAGAATACTTAATGCCAGAGCAGTATAAGTTGTCAGATAAATTAATAAGAGCAATATTGTCCATAGCAGTTATCAGCTCTTCTCTCAAGTAAATCAATGCTAAAAGTACTCTGAAATTTTTCAGCTTTCTTATACCTGACAACTTTCTTGAAGCCTTTTGTGTCCCTGTCTGCCCCTTCCCTATTTTAAGATGAATCCTTACAACACATGCAACAAGTTAAAACACACACACACTTATAGAGAAGACTATCTCTGGCCTCTTGCAAAATACAGCAGAGTGTCAAGGCTTTTGCTTGAAGCCTAAAGGAGGAACATTTAGGTTGTTTATTTGAACTGTTTAGTTAAAATTCCTAAATGAAAAAAAAACACTAAAGTTGTCTGTAACCCCTCCCATTGTGTTAATTAGTGCCAGGTGGAGAAAGGCAGTGCGCTAAGGAATACCATTTTCCTCTACTTGCATCTTCCCTGATGAAGCAATTTCCAGTTGACATTTTTCTTGTGAAAACAGACTTATACATCACTGCACACTTCTATTGCAATCTGGCATTCAGAAATCATGTAATCAAGAATCCCTTGCCCTCAAAAAAAAAATCACAAATTGGTTTTAAAATAGTTATTTTTAAAATAGCTTTTCAAAGATTTCCTTTTAGTTTCTGAGAGTCACATTTTCAGGATTTCTCCATAATCAGGATAATTACAGACAGAGTCTCAAATAATCATGAGACTTCCAAGAGTTGGGGAGTTAAAGTGGCTACCAAGTATCACAGAGTGTATAATAGATCACAAGGGTTGGCAGCTCCGATAGTGTCTTCCCAGGGATTTATCTGAGCATTGCCTCCAGTTGATGGCTGGGTTTTAAAGGAGATTTTAAAGATGACTTTCCCTAAAGCAAACAGTCTGAAACAAGAAGAATAGTTCCCAGAAAACTTGGTCTTTTTGGCTGCTTTCCTTTGGGTCCTTCAGTACACCTACAGAAGTTCTGTCGGCAAAGTCCCAACCTGAAGCATCGAGGGAACTCCCAAATTGAAAAAGTAAAGCTAGAGAAGTGCCTAAAAAATGGCACTTTTGTCATAAAGTTTTGGAACACACGTGAACTTACTTTCTTCCGGCGAGCTTGCGCAGCATATTGATCCACTCTATGTACTTTTCTTCTTCTTTTCTTTGGAGCTGCAACTGGTCTTTCCTGTCTCCTCTTAGGAGCAAGCTTTCTCTTAGGTCTCTTAGGCGGAGTAAGAGAGGAGCCATAACTACTCTCCTGTACTGGCGGGGAGAGATGGCTGGACTCAGAAAAAAAGCCTGTCTTGACTCACATCAGATAGCAAAGCTACCTGTGTCAGCTAATCCTCGAGCACAAATATAGTGGCCTCTTCAAAAATTTAGGCATTTGGACAATTTAGGATCTGCCTCTCTTTAAAGAGGAATCCACCAAATTGTACTGAAAGCAGAATAGCAGTTATGAGAGCAGACAGCATAAAAGCAAATGAAATTGGTATTTCAGGAGAGGGTAGCTGGGGCTTATGTTTTTTGAAAGGATACAGTTTTGGTTATTTTTTATTCATCAAGTACTAATCCACTAATATTATCAAAAGACTATCGATATAAATTGTCTGCAATGAACTTTACTTAATGAGTGCTTGGGGGAGAGCGTAGGTGGAAATGCAACATCTCACTTGGTTGATGGTTCAAGCATGAGTACTAGCACCTGCCCCGCAGGAACGGCTTTCTACACGCACTTTTTGGCTGAATCAGTGACATCACGTACCCTTATCAGTAGCATTAGCCAGTGCCACCATTCTATGCCAGCCCATGCATCCCACCGAAATCACCTGAGCCCTTCTAGCCACTATCTGGGGACTGCAGGTCATAGAGCTTACCTCCTTCAAATCAACTGGGCAGGGCACTACCACCTGCCTTGTACCAGTTTTATGCCTAATTTGAGAACTGCATTTCCTAGCACTTTCAGTACAACATCTCATATGGGTAAAACTGTGGAGTATTTTTGTTTCGTTTTGGGGTTTTTTTTTTGCACAAACGCACAGATCACTGAGATAGACTTACAGAAGTGAAAAAGTCTTTTTAAGACTTGACTGGAAAAGCTACCATCCCATTATTTAACTCACTGACACTTTTAAACTGTACAGCTCCCGTTGACTCCAACACAAGTTGGAGGCTCTCAGCACTGCTCAGGAAAGCAGCGATAGATGACGCCTACTGGGAGACAGTAGAGTAACTACAGTATGCTAAGTATAACGGAGCACGCTGAATGGGCTTGAGAAGAGTTGGTGATTTATGATGATATTTACTTCTAAGTATTTAGTCAGCTTCCCACAGTTGTTCAGTTACAGAGTTATGTAAATAGGGAAGGGGAAGGAAGGGGATGTTACCATCTGCCATGCTGTTTCATTGCTTCCAAGGCAAGCAGCTGGAAAGGAGATTCTAGTCCAGTCTCATTCGTCTCTCTCCAGAAAGGCATTTTAATAAAGCAGCACCAGAGTTTTCTTTTTTAAAACGCTTCAAGCTTTGTGCAGTCCTGATGAGAGGAGCAGCAGGGAAAGGAAGGATTCTTGTTTTACTCTCTCTGAATAAACTCAGACAGAGCTTCACAATGCCAGAAACACACGAGCGCAGGAAACCCAGGAGTTTTGAACACCGAAAATAGCCGTCTCAAGACAACATGTTAGAGGAGCAGCAGGAACGGCCTAGCAATGCCAATTTTCGACGTGTTTTAGAGCTCTTACAGTAATATATTTCTAGAATATTTTATATCCAAAAAAAGTTAGCTTGGAGAAAAAAATAAAAGCCAAGTTCTTATTAACCAGCCAAATCTTAGTCTTGCTTGAGAAGAGTCAGAGTAAAGTTATGGAGGAGGGAACATCCCTCCTCGCTTACAGAAGGGAACTGTAACATCACAAGGGTAACTAGCCAGCCAAAGCTCTACTTCTTGACCCAGAAGAACCAACCTACCAGAGTTCAACTGCAGAAGCACAGAGGGAAAGAAAATAATTTGCAGAAGTAAATCAAGAGCAAGCATATATTCGATAACTCACATCAACTGTTCCTGAAAATAAAACAGAACTTCCTAAAAATACATCCTAAGAAGTTTATTCATGTCCCACCAAAATAATATCTGGACAACCAGTTCCATGTACATTGAGACTCATGACGTTAGAGGACATGAAAAGTTACTGCAGTGGTCACTGGCCATAACCTGTGTTCCATTTATATGAACAACACTGGCAATTCACCCATAAGGTTTAAGTGCTTCTAATTCACTTTACTCCTAGCTTTTAAGGCACTCTGGACTTATGCTGTTGTGCATACCCTATGTAGTTCCGAGTGCCATCAGCTGAAGTCACCGGAAGCTGAAGATGATCAGCAGTGAACGCCATTAGACCTTTAGGATTATACATTTAAGATACGTTTAGAGCATTACTTGGAATAAGAATCTCTGGTAAACATCCACTTTACTCTAACAGACATTTGAAGGATTTCAAGATGTAAAATTATTCCTCAAGCTATTAAATGCAGCAAGAAAAGCTCACAATAAGATGTTCACTGTTCAAAAGAAGAAATCAGAAGCCCATCTTAAATATAGCAGATAATTGTTCAGAGCTTGTTTTCAAACCTTATTGTTTTGCTGATCTGCCTTTGCATGAAGAAAAATGAAGTGGTCAGGACTAGTCCAACTGTCTAACTGCTGCCAGCTGTATACAAGAAAAGCATGATTTCACAGGGAGGTCATGCTCTCAGTATCAAGGAAGCAGCTGAAAGGGATCCCTTTGAGGACTTCCTTCCCAGCTGATTTATGCAAGTTTTATAGCTCCTAAAAATTATACTGAAAACAAAGTGTAAAGAGAAACAGTATAAAAACTCCCTAGCTTCTCTGTCCTGAAACCAGGCCCCTAACAAATCTCACCATCTGTATACTTACACAGCTGTATTCATTTAGTTAAATTTCCATTCACAAAGTTATGGCCATTATTTAATCTGTAAGCCCGTACATGCTCATCTACTAAATCATCTGTTCTCAATTCGCTAAAAATCAGTTTCATGCTCTTCTTGTGTTTTACACGAGTGGCATAAATCAAGTTATTTGTAAAACTTTCATAAGCTGTGAATTTACACTTACTAAGAGGCTAAGCTTTTCCTTGCAATTAGAGGCCAAACTTTAGATAACTCTCCAGAACCACCCTCAAGCAACAACAGCCTTAGGGCTTTTTGCTTTTGTAATGATTTTTGTTAGGATGATACAATTACCTTTAACTTTTTAGACACCTATAATTAACCTGAAACTAGATTACTCAGCATCAGACTCTTAACTGGCTTGCTAAAGGCTCAAATTAAAAGAAAAAATTCAATGTTATCTTCATAGCCTCCTTTAAGTCCATGGAAAGAGCCCCACAACTCTGTTCAGAAGGAAGTGATTGTCTACAGATAAATAAAATTAGAGTTGTCAGTCATAAGGCACAAGTAATATTTGTAACACTTCAATAAGAAGAGGAACTATAAAGCACCACTGAGTTACACATCCTTGAGCTGTATCAGAACCAGAGAACCCTTATGCCCAACAACCTGTTTGACCAAGTCAGCCATCTCTCCTGATCTGAGCCAAAGGACAACACTAAGATGCACGCAGGTGGCCAGTGTTGTCCTCCAGTATGGTGTTTCAAGCACACAAGTAAGAAACTACTGCTGGGTACCTGGCTGTTCTAGAAGACATATAAAACCTCCTGAAGTCTCATGACTGTGATCTGTGGGCAGACATTTTGCATTGAAACCAGAAGAGTTTTGCCAGATGTTCAGGTCCCAACCACCCTAAGCACAAAATTTGTTTTACCTCCTGACAAATCCCAGTCAACTGCATAGTCTAAGTGCTGTAAACTGTACAGTCTTGGAAGGGAAGCAGTATGTATTCCTTTTAGTCAGCTACTGAAAACCCAAACAAGGGGTTAAACTACTACAGTGTTTTGAACGTAATTTGTCATTAAAATACCTTTCAGCGCTTCAAAACGTTTTCCAAACTCAACAGTCCAGTCTTAGGGAAATAGTATTGGCAGAATTCCTGAACCTTTGTAGGGCCTATATGAAATTAGAAATAGCAGGCTTTTTACAGTTCATGACAGACTGGAATTATCAGTTTGGGTATTGCATGATATCAGCCTTAAAGAAACCTTTTTCCTTCTCTGCCTTTTCCTTCAACATTTTCTGTATGATATTTTTATTACTTTCAGGAAGGATAAATTGTTTGAGGAATGTTAAATTGTGCTGTTGAACCCAATTAATTTCATGTCTTTGCCAAGGAAATCTTTCCATTATATCACACAGAGAAATAGTCTCGTGAAAGGCATTGGCAGTTCCTTCTTAAAAGTGAACCTCAGATGATAAATCCTTAAAACAATAACTTTGTTTTCTCTGGCAGAGGGGGAGCATACTGCAGAAACAGGAGAAAAAAAGTTGCTAAGAACGTTACTCCTGAGCAGTGGCTGTTATTCCAAAAATGTATTCAAGACATGTGCTTTTCATACAGAAGAAAAGCTGTACTAACCTCTGAGTTGAAAGGACCATATCTGTGGCCAGCAGTATCTGGTTGTTCAGAGTAGAAAGCATAAGCGTAAGGCCTGAAAGAAAGAAAAGCCTTGTTCACATAGCTTTCCTTCAATAACAACAAAAAACCTCAAACCTGCCAGGTCAAGTCAAATCAAGTCAACTTTCAGCTAGAGCTGGCTTTATGGAAAGAAACTGTTGTTCAGTCATATGTTTCCATGGTATGATTAAGCAATTAGTTGTTCTACAAATTCATTAAATCCAAGCACACATGCAGGGAGGCTCACGGGGTACCATCTGAGGACACACTCTCTTTTCTTACTGTTGTAAGAGAGATCGTAACAGCAGCTCGCATGAGCTTTGCAGCCAGCAGCATGTGAGAACTCGTGTACTAAAAAAGTAGTGATAATTAACATCTTAGAATTTTCCCAGTACAGTTTCGGGGTACAGTTCTGCAACTGCCATCGCCTGTTAAGGTTGTTAAACCATTATTTGACTCAGCAGGATAAGAACAATGCAACTTAATCCACGTAACTAAATGTTTCTTGACAGGAAAGAAATTCATACCATAAATTTATTGAGAAGAATCAAAATGCTGACGATTAAAAGCTGGGATTCAAAAAAAACAAAAGTCTTCAACTTTGTAATACTACAACAGACTACAAAAAAAAATTGTAAAAATAAAATTTCCCCTTACTCTTCTAGCTACTTTTAGGGACGTGAAAAGGGGCCATTATGCAGCAACAGATGACCATAAGTGAATTACCTTTCATTATCCGGAAGGGTTAACCACTGCAGTATTGTTAATATTCTGCGTTCATGAGGGATGACACTGGACCAAAAAAATGCAAAAAGTATGCCTTGTTATCATAGAATACAAAAAGCATTCAAAAAAGCCACACTATATGAACTGATCCTGACATGATCAAGACCAAACATCATAATGTCATTTTCTTTTAGTATTTTGTATCTTCTCTTTCCTCATTTGGTAGTGATTCTTATTTTGCAAACAGAATTACTTCAGATCTGCTGGATGTCCACATATTCCAAAAGAAAGATAATTAAATGCTTGCCACTGGAGTGAGAACTCAAGGTGGTAAGTTTAACTGCGTGAAGAAGGATCCATTCCTGTAGTTAACCTAGGTAAGCAGTTTTTATTCACAACAGTGTTGCCATTGAAGTCAGATGGATAGCTGGCATGAATAAAAATCATGAAATTGCTCATGTCAGTACAAGTTTACACAATCATCCTTCTCTGGTAGTCTTGAAGATACTGGAAGAGTTCCCATTGACTTACTAGAAACTGAACCAAGGGCTAAAGCCAGCATAAATCAAAACAGGTCCATTTGGAACATCAGGCCAGCAGCACAGTAACTTGCACAACTTTGACAACTTCTCACTCTGCAAAACATGTTCATCCTATTTCATTGTTTGTATCCTGAGACTTCTCGCTTGGCTGCTAAGGCCAAAATTCATGCTATGAGAATGACTAACCTTATAAACAAGCTGTTAAACTTCAAAAGATCTCATCTTGAGCAAGCTCTACAGGCCACTGACCATGCTATTACTAAAAAATAGTAGCGTTTGTTGATCCAGACTCCATCAGATCAACAGCAGACTCCTAAGCCAGGAATCAAATTCAACCATCCTGGATTCACCATGTTGTATCCAACTCAACGTTATTTGGAAGCACATTCAACAGTGAAATAAGGATGCCAACAGCCATTTTTTGCCTTGTGGAGCAACAGTGGTCCCGAGTCTCCTGCTATGCAGACAACTTTCTGTTACAAAACAACTATAAGAACAAGAATTTATGCTAAAAATTAGCAAACTGGGCCATATTTAAGATTATCGTTCCACTTTATGGTATTGCATATAACTGGGCAATGCCATAAAGCTGAATAATATTCTCGGGTATTACCTAGTTTGTAAATTTTTATTAGAGGTGCAATTTCAAAAATCTGCATTATTCCATTTAAGTCATTTGAGATTAAAATCGTTCAACATTTATGTTTTCCTGAAAGACAGTCAATCTAAAAATTCGCTGCCTCAAATTAAATAGCATAGTTTCAAGGAGGATACGTATCATTCATACGTAAAGTGGCTGAATCCCTCTCTTCATATTGGCATTCATATGAACTGTAACTGGTTACCTTCCGTAACATTTTATATCCCAATGCAAATGACCACCAGCTCAGGTGTTTATGACAACTGTCTGGTTGTAATCTTTAGAATTATATAAATTCCTTTGTTTTGTAGAGCACTAGATTGAAGCTAGAGTAGCAAACAGTATTATTCTTAATGGAATTCAAAAAAATAGGCAAACCCCTTGGTACTTCAATCTTCACCGTTTGCCCATTCTCTTCACTAATGGGATCATGCCACCAAAATGACAGGTTGATCCACAGAAATTCCCCAGAACTCAGAAATGATCAAAATTTCCTTCATTTTCATTTAGGAAGATACTACTTAGCTGGGACAAGGGAAAAATAATTTGGAACAGAAGAGATCCTCAAGACTGTTTTTAAGAAAGGAGATTTAGATATCTTATTCAGAGGTCAAACAGACTGAAACATAAAACGAGTGTCTATTTTAAGGGGTGAGCTTTTGAGGCAATTAGGGTGCTGATGTCAAATGACATAGGAGGACAACAAAAGAGTCTTCCACAAATACTCAAAGATCTAGAAAATATTACTAGCAAAACTAAGGGGCAATAAAACACAGACAAATGAAGGAAAATAATTTTTGACAGACATATCTTTTTTTGAGACAATTGCTAAAAATCAGTGTATGAACGTAAAATAGCAAATTGTAGCATTTGTTTTAGTTATGAGAAATATCACACAAAGGAAATAGGAGAGGGTTACAGATGCAGCCTCCAACAAGGCAGACGCTGAAAGCTCAGAGGAAGGAAAATAGGTTAATAAACACTTGTATGAAATTAATTCTGAATTATTCGTTACAAGTCTCCAGAAAACAGAAGGCACTTACACAGACCAGAAGAACGTGCCAGCTTTCACCCCTTGCTTGGCTGCAGTAATCCAAATCTAATGAGGAAAATATAAGAGGATTAGAACGTGTTCAGGTCTTTAACGTCCCCCTAAAATCAAAAGAAAATGTTTTCAAGACACATTCTTCTACGCTGAACCTAGAAATAGGGATGCAGGCTGAAGACTGCAATTTTTAATTCAAACACTTGGAGTAACAAACCCATGCAGATTCTGTAGCAGTGAATCGGTGCTTTACCAGCTATGCCATAAACAATCTAAGCCCTAAACATCTGTATTGCTTTTAATGCAAAGCACTGAGATGCATGGCTAGGCGTTCCCCCAGGATACCACTTAATTTTCACCAGGTGCCATATTTCACCTGAGCACTTCAGTGTTCAATTTTTGGATGTTCGGTTAGGAGACTGCTACACGTTTAAGATCATAACATAAAGCTACTCAGGGTCAGAATAAAGGTCCCTCTATCCCAGTATTCTACCACCAGGAGCAGTCAATAGAAAATGCTTTGGGAAAGCACATACAAAAAAGGGTAGACATGGTGAGTGGGGGAGCAAAGGAAGTGGAGGAGGACTCCTTACTCAGTTTAAGAGCTTTCTGAGCTCACCCAGAACAGTGATTGATGGGAATGATGGAAACAATCTCCATGAATCTATCAAATCTTTTCTTTGAACCCATCTATTTTTATGGCTTCCACAAAAGCTTGCAGCAGCTAGTTCCACAGCGTAATCACACTGCATGGATGTATTTTTCTTTTGTTTATGTTAAGCCTGCCAATTTCACTGAGGCTACGGTAAAGTTCTCATACTGTGAAAACAAGTTATTAATCCATTCTCTTCCCATTTCTGTATACCTTTCATGATTTTATAAGCCTCTTCTGTATTCCCCTCTACTTAGTCCATTCAAGCAGCCTTGGTTTGTTTGATCTTTCTTTAATGAAAGCCATTCCCTACCTCTGGTTATCCTCCTTATCCTTCTCTCTCTCTTCTTTATTAGATGAATACATATACACAAGGCAGGGGAGCGAGAACAATCAAAAATCAGAAGGCCTCAAAATTAAAGTAAGCATGCAATACAAATTTATACCCTGACAGTAGTAAATTTCCTTTGCAAAGAACTATCCAAATTATTTCAAAACCCATTTAAGCAGTAATAGCTTAAAGGCCAGTACTGTGTATGTAACTAGGATATTTCCTCCCCGTGTACCTTATTTATGCATGCTGCATTTCATTCATTTCATTACAATTTAAGCCAAAACAGTTCCCTTACTTGGTAATCGCAAACCCTCTGGTTTACTTTAAATCAGCTGCTTGAAATACATTCAAGACCACTATATCTTGCTGAGGCAGCCACTTAAAATCATCATCTGAGCCTACATTATTCACGTCACGCCTGAATTTTTCACACACTAGTTTTAACTGAAACAAGTTTGGCACAGTCTGAGGAAAGATCATTTCCACATTGAAGCTATAGTAAATGGCAATTATACCTGGACAATGTTATATTCATATTCATGAAAAAATTGTGCATCTTTGCCCTTCAGTCCACATGTGCCCTGGACATACCTCTTCTCTGCATCATGCTCAGTTCTTCTAGATCTTACTGGACCTAATCCAGTTATATTAAAATTAAAACTGTAAAGGAGCATTTGTCTTCACTTCATTCAAAATTTTCAGTAAGGCATTCTCTTTTCCTGGGAAGAATATGTCCTTAATAACTTTACAGAAACGGTGATTTATTAAATAACTGCAGCAACAAGAAGGATCAGAACGCCCGTGCACTTGCAGCCCACTGCTCTCAGTTTTCAGGGGCTTCCAGGCAAGAGTCTGCTTTCAGGGGTGGCTTGTATTAATCAATGCTCATGCTGCCACCAGATGGGGAATCCCCCCAGCATCATCACCCAACTTCTGGAGCCCTAGTCTTGCATGGTGGCACAGAGCACAAACAGATCCGGTTGAAAATTAACCCTTAAAAAAAAAGTTGAAATTATATTGGAATTCTGTTTTGAATTGTGGAATAACAGGGTCATTGTTTTTAAATGTTCACGTAATACGAGCCCTGACAGGACTGGACAGAAAAACACAGGTAAACAAGAATAGAGATGAGAAAGGGCTTGCCCTTTCACAGATCATGTTACTGAGCCCATGGCTGCAGTTAGAGACATAACTGTAGCACAAGGATGCATCCACAAGCTCACTTGCAGCACGTACACAACCCCAGCCGGGAGTCTGTGTCTAACTAAAGCAGGTGATAGTCCACATTCATTAGTAGTTCTTGGGCTACCCCCGTGAAAAGCACTCTTAAAGCAATTACATTTTCCATTACACTGTAGATATACTCCTAGAGCAGAACCCCTTCATGGCAGAGACAAGAGGTCAAATTCAAACTCGGCATGAGGAGCGTCAGCCCCACTGCTGTTATGCTCTTTGGTCTTGCTGTATTTGGAAAACCGTTGTCCCTACAGAGCTGCAGTAAATTTATTTTTCTTTGAAAGTGTTCGAGTTCCTGCAAAGTTTAAGTAATTTTGCAGAAATCTTTGGGCAGTTACCAACAAACTAAGTTCAGGGAATTCAGCATTTGGATTTTACCGTCTGTTAACTCTCGTTTAGCTTTCTAGTGCTTTGGACTGCACAGATCCAAGCAGTTTGATCTGTCTTTGGTTGGCCAAATCAGATCAGCCTTGTTCCACAAGCAGCAGTTCAAGTTGTCCTGTGTTACCCCTGACTCTTAGCCCTAGTGAAATTACCCATGACCCTGTCCATTTCAGGCAGTGATTCTAAACTTGTGCCAAAAGACAGCTTCTCTCTGGCCAAGAAGTTGGTAGCTACTTTTTATTCCAGTCGAGCATACAGCACACTTTATGAATGCCAAGTGAAAACAGCATGACTGCCATCCTGAAAAAGAGGAATGCAAGCAGCCATCCACTTCCCACCTGTGTGAAGGTCAAAGCCACATGCAGCTTGAACCAGCAACCCTTACAAGGCACTGATTCTAGGAAACTTTTGCAAAGCTCTCACAATACCGAGTTCAGGACAGGACAAGAGACAAGGCTGCAGAGTGAAAACTTCTATGTTTTAAACAAGTCTTTGAAAGGGAAGGAAAAGTGGCAATAGAAACAGAGCCCTTGAAGAGCTTTTCCCATACTGGGCTGCAGGGTCTGACAATGTCCCCAGAATAAGCTAAGTAGAGACCATCTCTAATTGTGCAGTCAAAGTGCCTCCCTTAGGTCAGCTCTGGTGGGCAGCAGTGAGGAGAGGGCATGGACTCCCAAAGGCAGCCAGCCTGGACTCCAGACCGGGAAAAACAGCAGCCTCCCTGCTTCCAAGCCTTCTATCTCTGGAAAACAGCAATTTATGTTGGTATTAAACACTGGGATGAGGACACATGTCTGCCGAACTTGAAATAAGCTCAACAACTAAGACAATGATCTGTTCCAGGAAAAGACCAACAAATCACATGGTCCATATCTGACCCCAGCATCTGAGAAGTGAGTTCGCGTTAACTACTGGTTTAACTCAAGGCTACAATAAAATGCTACTGGAGCCTAAAAATAAAGAGAGAGGCTTTGTTTATTTAAAACCAAAATGATAGAATTCAGCACAATTCAACATCATACCTAGCATAACTAAACATTTGCGGAGACATCTTAAAGCATGCTGAGAAGCAACAGGAGTCTTCCAGGTCAGGCATTTCTATCCACATTAAACACACTTGAAACCAAATTTCCAGAGCGTTTTACAGCTGTGACAGTTACTGCTGGTGAATCTAGTGGCAGCAGTCTCAGTTATTCTACTTTATTACCCTGCCCTTTTTACCACTTCGGCAAAAGTAGATGAAAGATGATCCGCTGGCATAGCTGATGTGAGTACCTAGGTTTCCTTACCGTCCTCAGCTACAGGATAGTAACTCCAGCAGAAAAGCACAGCAGCTAAGGCACGTATGAGCATCTGAGTCTTTAAATTCAACTCACTGTCTTGCAAGATGCAAAAGTCATGTCTCTCCTGGGCTAACATACTGTCAATCAGGGTAGGAGAGGAGAGGAAGATGTAGTTGATACCCTCTCAGCCTTATCCATCCAGAACAACAGAAATTAAGAATAGAGTAAGCTCTATCTCCTCCCTGTTGGTTAAAGTAACAATCTTAAAGTTAATTAATCCTAGATGTTCCAGTATTGTGCATGTAAATGTAGTGTGTTATACTAGCCTCCATGGCTGGTCACATCTGTTCAGGTCACTTACCATAAAGTTTGCTGTGTTTGGCATTGCAAGGTCAGTACCATTTGTGAGCTTATGTAATTTATTTGCCATATGTAAATAAATTGGATTTAACTGTTAATATCTCAGAACTTTATAGTAAGCTTTTTTAACTATGTCAGATGTGCATCCCTGGTTTGCATACAGGACAAGACTTTGTCTTGTGAACCATATAAAGGCTATATTTCCACATGAATTTGCTTAACCAGAGAAGAAAGTAAGAGGTAAAAAATTCAGAGATTAACCAACCTGTATTCACATTCACATCACAGGGATTACAGAATACCTAGTTTTTCCAGCGTAGGGAGACCTGTTACATTATAGAACCACAGATTCAACTCTAGCACGCTGGCAAACATTGAAGAAATAAGATACATGATTTGCTATGTGCATACCAAATGTATCCTCTAATTTGAATTATAAAAAATTTTATATGCTCTGACTATATCTCTTCTCCTTTGTTAATGGATAAAAATAGACAGGCTACGCAACACTTGGTGTGGCCATGCCATATGGACCGTGGAAGTCCCAGGTTCTTTCTCTCTTCTTCTGACTCCTAAACAAGATGCATTTTTTGCACACAGATATTACAGGGGAAAATCAACCAAGATAGCTGTCAAACTGTGACAATGTGCACAAAAAGTGCTTCTGCGTCTCTCTACTTTTAGTCTTCCATGAAGAAAGCCGCGCCAGGAGCTTCGCAAAGGCTGCCCGGCACTCGTTGCGCTAGGAGAGTCCGGGCAGCGGCGCGTCCCAGGTCAGGGCCGACGGGAGGGCCAGCTCCAGGGGAGAGCTGTGCAAACACTCTCTCCGCTCACCGGCCAGCAGAGGAAATTGTTGTCAGGAGCAGAAATCAGGCGTACACCAACTGCGGTCGAGGAGAGGTAATGCATGAACAGGAAATCCCTGTCACGCTTCAGGAAAGGTGGGGAAGGGGAAATCGCAGCGTTTCTTCGGTAAACAAAGGCGTACGGGATTGGTACAAGCATGTGGGGTTAACGCCAGGGTGTGCCAAACATAACGCTCCTGAGCCATTTGCAATTTGTCTGGCCAACAAGGTAAAATGCACAGCAGCCACTTCCACCCTCCTTGTCCCTTTAACAAGATGCAAATGGACTGACAGCTTTGAGCAGCTCAGCACTGCCCAAACAAAAGATTCGGCCTCTTAATTAATTAGACAGAACCAAAGTGCCCTGTCTTTTTGGGGTTTTTTTGTTTTTTTTTTTTTTTTAAAAACATGGTTCAAGCCAGGAAAAAGAAACACTTCTCAAAATCCAAAATTTAAAGACACGCCTCCCTTCTCCTTCCCCCAACAACCTGCCCCCTTCCGCTGGCAACAAAGTGATGGCAAAACACGATGGCTCAGGGCAAGAGCTCAGGATGAAAAGGCGGATGGCAGCTTTCTGCAGAGCCCTTTCCCCTCAGCTGTAACTATCACCGCAACACTCAGGTCAGCCAGGCAAGAACAACGAAAATAGGAAGTTCTTTCTGTAACCCTTAGGTGGTCAAAACCAACAACATTTGGATTAACGGAAGAGCAAAATGATTGCTTTTATGCCAACAATAGCTTTGATATGGAATATGAAATTCAGATAAGCATCAGGAATATATAGTTAAGACGTATAGCAGTGATGCCCAGTGTCTATAAACACAGCTTTATGACACGCTCTCACTTCTTTAGGAACGCGACGTCCCTTTTTTAAGGCTCAGCTCTGCATCCCAAGCTGAGCCCTTTTGAAGGGTTATTCTCACTTAAAATGTCTAACAGTGAATGTAAAGTTTCATAAAAGGTGCCCTAAGCATCCCTCAATACTTTAAGATATTTCTGAAAAAGAGAGGCATCTTTGGAAGCAAATTTAGATCCCAGAGGTGCTACCTTGTGACAGGGCCTCTCTGTCTCCATTAATTACTGGAGAGCAGTTTTATAGTTGTCACCTTCTGATCTCAGGAGGGTCAATGGTTTATTTCTAAGGATCATGAAAGGTCATTAAGAAAAGTAATGTATCACCAGTAAGGTTAAGCTCACTACACCAAATCACTCATTGGAAAATATTTAAGATGCCACAAACAGAAGGAGATGGAAAACTACTGCTAAGGCAGCTGGGGGCCTGATTTAGGCAGTTCACTTAAATTTACATGGAATAAAAAGAGTCTGTGTCATGAAAAATAGAGGGGGAACATAACGATAATGAGTGGTTATGCACTCAAACACTTTTGTTATAAAAAAAACAAGTTATTTTACACAATAAGCCAGAAAACTAGGTCTCAGGAGGTCACACAATCAGTTAGAATTCCTTGAAACGCTTCCAGACTACCTTCTCCTCCCTTCTCCTTTTCTTAAGGCTCTTAAAATTAATTTCTTGTAACTCCTGATGTGGAAACACTCAGCTACTCATCTGCCAAATCCCACTGATGTTACATGGTAATCTGGATGTTTCCCAGCAAGACGCTGACTATAAGAACAAGTAATTAAAAAAAGTCTTTAACAAAGCATTATACAATAGACCAACCTCCGTGAGCAGGCAAGTATTTCAGAAGTGATCACCATTAAATGACATTCTCTTCTAGCAAGTTTCTGGGGATGCTAGACATTTTTATTGCTTTCCTGGGGAAGGTAGGCAGTTTTAGGCTACAACTTCCAGGTCTTTGCAAACCAAGCACTACTCTGAAGTTGTCCAAGTACTTCAGTTTGAGACCTAAGATCTAAAAGAAGCTATCAAAATAAATTTTTCTGTAAAATATCAGATAAGATTTCCCTTCCTCTTCCCCCCCCCTCAGTTTTACTCTCTCATCTTTGACTACTCAGCTATTTTTGTCAATCTACATCAATGTGATATTTAGAGAATATTATTAAAAGGACTTGGTTTGGGAATGTGCATAAATCATATATAGACAGAGAGGTTTTCTTCATCGAAATCTGTCCCCCAAGTTTTAAGAGCTCATCTTTGCATTTTCCTGACTTTGCTAGTAAAGTTATGCAAAACATGCAGCTCTTCCACATCATAATTACATCATATTTCTGCAAGAGATCTACCATCTTCTTACCTCTATCAGATTTGTCAAACTTACAGGTTTCCCTGTAAGTTTGCAAGTATTTGGGCCTGAATTAGCGTCCTTCCTCTGAACATTTGTTTCTGATTCTCCAAAGACATTTCCAGGCTTATTGTATTTTATTTTTAACACTTTGAGATCAGCTGTTTTATTTTATCATCCATACTCATGTATGCAACACTCCCCACTATCCTCTGAAAAATCTCATTCGGTCTGTGGTGATCCACTGGTTCATAGCTTCCTTGAACTCTTCTCCACTGACTTTTTTCATGACTCCTGTTTACAATCCATAGCAACTCCTACGCTCTGGAACAACACAGGTGCTTCTAAAGGATGGGTGTGGGAATTATCTAATATTCCCTACTCAGCACAGTAGGTGATGCAATATTCTTAGAGAGATATGTTGTACTCTAAAAATATTGTGGTTTGAAGTTAGAGGCATTTTTGAGTCCCCAGCAGAGGAACTACCTCCTACCTAGTTTTGATTAACGTAAAATGCGCAATGAAATTAGCGATGCATAATTAAGTTACAGCTGCTTAAGAAGTTGCCACACAGCAGCTGAGCCACAATATTGCCTCTGAGCTCGATGTTTGACTGCAGGAAATTGGAGGTTGGCTTGTAAAGGACCTGTGGCTGCTCCAGCTGAAGCAGAGACAGATGAAGAGGTTACCTGCTGCTGCCCCTTCAGTGCACGCATCCTTGATCCTGCCTCTCCTTTGCTCACGTCTACCAGCACAGCAAGGCACATTTCCTCACTCTGTCCTGTCCAAACAAGCCATGCTAAAAGCTAACCCAGGTCACAGTTGGGCAAGGGAGTGACTACACTCACTATTATGCTGACAAACTTTACAAGAGAACAAATATCTCATCCTGGCTCGGCTACAGCCAGATACATCTGCTAGTCACACATCTGTCTGCAGCTCCAAATGGCCTTGATTTGCATTTGTTGCAGACAAAAATCACTCACAAACAACACACACTAACTCAACAAGCCTAAAAAACATCCACATAACTCCCTTTAGTCTCTTGGGATAATTCTGTCTTAGAGTTTGGGGGCTGACAAATGACCATCTTAGCAAACAGCTCTGACAACTTATGGCGTTCCCAATCCCTTCCTGATTTCCCCCACATCCATCACCTTTCTTGTAGGGTTATTTGGTTGGGTCTTTTTAAAGAACTTTTCACCACAGATTATAGTTCCCCAAACAATCAGTTCAACAACATATGTATGCACCTTGGCATTTAAAATCTATTAGCTTAATTTAAAACCACTTCTCCTTGCAGTTTAAACAAAGCCACCACAGCATGCACCAACAGGAGAAAGTGCAGCAGAAGCAGGGGGACCTTCCCAGCTGTAGCAAGGCAGGACACTTTGAAGGAGACCATTTGCCTGTCCAGAGGAGGGATTCAAGAACAGAGGAAAAAAACCAGTTCAACGCTGGTCTATGAGACAGTGCCTAGTTCAACCATTGCTGCCATGTTCAAGGCAGAAATTAATTCACAAGCTTCTATAGCAAGTCAGGTAACAGTGATCACTTGTGGACTTAAATAATTATGAAGCTGTGCCACGCTACTCTGACAGAACATTAATACTCGAGCTGCCACAAGAACATTACCAGGACGAAAACCTGAGAAACCTATAATGAAAAGGAAACATTATGCCTTGGTGACAAAAATATAGTAATTCGTGTTAAACGGCTGCCGAAAGTGAGGGTTTTTTCCTAGCCACGTCTAATTTATACTTATCAACACAAGCACCGTTCCATAATCAATGGTTTTATTATTCTGAAAAGCAAAAGCCAACTCCAAATGTTACATTAACATGATAGACACAGGGCCAGCCGCAGGGAGATTAGGTACAAATTGTTCACAGATGTATTTTTTTAATTATTATTATTGGCTATGTTCCACAGCACAGGGGGAGGGGAAGGAGGAGGAAAGGAGGAGGGAGGAGGAGGGAATCAAACTTACTGGTTGACCTCCCCACCATCTGTGATTGAATTTCTCTCGCCCTCGAAGACTGAAGCTGGCATCGAACACTGGGTCATACATCGAATTGCCAACGATTCCATGTGATTCAGGATAGAGTCCCTTTGTGCAAAAGTAGATTAATTAGTAAAAAACCTAATGCACATAAATCCAGTTCTCCATAGCTATCCACAAATACCACTAAATTATTTTAAATTGAGTATCCTTGTAACTGCACACCAGAAGAGACTTTCATTTTAAGACAGGCACATTTAAAACTGCCTGTAGTAATTAAAGCAGTAGGAGATGATTGAATTGTGTTACGAAGCACAAAAACTGCTGTTACTGGATACTTTAAGGTATTTCCACACTGGATAAAAGTTAGTTTGGGGCCATCTAAAATAAGCAAAAACTTATGAAAAGACGACTGATTTGAACTTTCAGTTCCTCTTTATGAATACCCTTTATGAAACAGTAATTCATTCTTTGGTGGCAAGAGTAACACTTAGCATTTCCATTTTATAATGTTTTATCTTCACCAGTGCCTCTGAGATAAGTGTTATTCCCAAGAAGAAACTGAGGCAAATCACGCAGAGCCATGGCTTTCCTCTATTCCCCTAGCAGTAAAGGGGATTTAAGAGGTTTCTTCTCTTCTCCCTGTCTCAGCCCTCTCAGCCCACTCCCATCCCCAGGTATTTATTTCTCCATTCCCTTTCTCTTCCCAATTAATGTTTGGGCAGAGGCTGCAGCCTACAGGGAAGAACAAAAAGAAAAAAAAAAAAAAAAAGGGAAAAAACGCAGCTGTAGGTCAGGAAGGATGGGAACCCCTTGACCCAGCTTCAGAAGCACTGTCACTGCCACGCAGGAGCGTCTCGCAGCCCCAGCGGGGACAGACTGACTGCCAGCATCACCGCCAGGCTATGGAGGTGGCCGTTCATTTTATAGCAGAGCCAGCACGGCACCCAGACATGCTCAGCAGCTGTAAATTGTGAAGTCGGCTGTTAAATCAGCCCCACTGACTTCAGTTGCTCCAGCGAAGGAACAACTGCTGGTTGTATTCTCGTGGTAGGATTTCTTTTTCTCCCCCCCCCCTAGAAAAAACTGTGACCTATAATTACACAGCAGTACAAACAACACCAGAAGCAGGCATAAGAAAGCACAGGAAAGCTGCAACACAGTGTATAATGGTGAGATACACTTTATCTGAGAACTCCAAAACGTTCAGGAGAATACTTAACCTAACGGACAGTGGAACAGGAGGGACAGCCAAGCAGTTCTAATAAAAAATTTTGCCTCCCACAGCCCGCATTTCTAGTGAAGTGCAACATTTTATCATCAAAAAAAATCCTTCCCAGAGACTTACGGTGGCAAGGGTGTACAAGTTGGGGAAGGTTTTGGTAGGGTATACAGGTCTCATATAAGGAGAATGTGTTCCACAAGATCCTGAAAAAGTCAATAGTGAATGCAAACATTAGAAAGCGAAGCCAGCATACACAGAAAACAAAAATAAAAGATGTCATTTGCTTTCAGCAGAAGCAAACTGCAGAAACTGGTTAAATTTTAACTGATTCAAATGAACAGTCTGCACCATAACAGTGGCCAGCCTTCCCACAGGACAAGGCACTCATTCACTCTTTGCACTTCACAAAACCCAGCTAAAATAATAATGCAGCCGCAGGACTACGAAACTGTCCATACACAGTTACCCCTTTTGTATTAGCCTCCTTCCAGATCCATAGTCATTAGAAGTATCTTGCTATTAGGTAAATCAGCAGGAGAAAACACAGGCTAATTTTAAGTGACAAATATACCAGAGCTTCAGTTTCACAATGGGCTTTGGCTACAGCTGTCCTGATGGCTACACAAATACAAGGGCCAGCACATACACAGGGAAAACACTGTTTAAGAGTATGGGCACCCACACAAACTACCACACCATAGTGGGAAGCTCAGCAGATACACAGCGTGTCCAGCACTCCACAAAACCTCCAGAGTGCTGCTCCCTGGCGATGAACACGGGGCTGCTCCCTGCTGGAGCATGCCCCCGGCCCGTTAGCACACACCAGCTGACTCGCTGCAGCTTCAGGACCTGCTTACCCTTAGCTTTAACATTTCTGACTCAAAGGGAAAATTTTGTGGCACCTCCCAACCAGCCTATAAAAGTGCACGATATATATCACATACTGGGGATTCATTTCTTTGTTGACTAAGAATCAACTTCACTTGCCTGAGCAGCATTCCCAAAGGAAGCAGCTCTCTTCCCGCTCCTTGACTGCCCTGTTCTGCTTTACCCAAGGTGTCTGCTGGTTTGAAGAGCCATCTAAAACCAAAGGGGACTTCTGCTATTTCACTTACATGGAAGGAAGATTTAATCTTTGTCAGACCTTTGAGTCTGAAGGGCCCTGCATTTGGCCGAGCCCTTCTACCAGCCAGCACCAAGCTGACTTTTTCCTCAATAAACAATGAAAACAATTGGACTGCAAGAGACTGTCTTTTCTTCATTGCAACAAAATAGATGTACTTACTCAGTTTTTCAATATTGGGCATGACCTTGCTCCCTTTCTTCATGTATGATGCACGGAAACCATCAACAGAGAAAATGATCAAAGGAGGACGAACAAAGCTAAAAGCAAAACCAGCAGGACTGTAAGGCAGCATTTCAAAATGTTTTTTATGTCCACATGCCGAATGAGACCCCTGAGTATTTAAAGTATAGGTATTGCAAGTGCTATATGTCTCTAATTTTTTGCTTATAGAACAGATCAACACAAACTACTAATATTCACATTTAATAGTATCCAGCATTCAGTCATGGTCAGTCAAGAGCCTGAGTTTCAACAAAAAAGACATCCTCCTTGTGCAGCCAGCAGTGTACAGCCAGTAAAGGTAAATACTTACATAAGGGGATGGAGGAAAAAAGAATAGTAAGCACGAGTACCCAGCCTAGCACACAATTTGTTTTTACAAACCTTATGTCTCATAACACCTGGTCTTCACTCCTTAAACAAAAGTCAATGTGGTATTTTACATCTGCTCTATGGGGCAGAACCCATTCTCACATATTAAAGATAACAGTACTCCATATTTTTTTATTATGTTTTTATTACTACTTCTATGAGGAGTTGAGCCCAGTCAGGCATAGATGTGTCCGAGACGCACTTGGGCTTATCCACCAGTCACGCACTGGTGGGTAAGCCATCACTGGAGTCACTCACTGGAGAGGCTGGTGCTCCTGCCTCCTCATCACACGGTCTGAGTTGCAGTGCAGCACGGCACCTTAGCAGGTGCTTAACATCAAGCATAATAGCAAGCCAATTGGTTTAGTAAAATACCTACATTCTTCAAGTTGTTCACAGGTTTGAATATTTCACTAAGTCAAGGCCAAACCCCCTCACTCAGGAAAATAGTACTTAAAAGAAATGGGGGGGGGGCTGAACTACATTCACATGTGGCTCAACCTGAATTCTACCGAAATGAGAAAAACATTTCCACAGACTTAAGGGAGTTTGGTTACCTTCCCCACCCAGAGAAGTGAGGCAGGCAAACTGCTCAGCAGGTGATCAAAGGACAAAGAGTTCAAGCCCACACATCATATACCACTACTCATCCAGAAGTGGAAAGGGGAATGAGTTACAATGCGACCAGCCCAATTTTACAGCCAGTGAAACACAGGACAGCAACAAACCCACAGCCATTCGGCAAAGGAACTGCAAGGCCAGCAAAGAAATTCAGCGTTCAAAGGCCCAGGGACTATTTGCCTTGTTAATTTTAATTTGAGGTTGCATGCAAAACACTTACCCTGCTGGACATTCAGGAGTCTTTATTTCTTCACAATCGTCATCTACCCAGTGGGTTTCCCCTACCAGGGAAATCGCAGAGTTAAAAAAATTATATATGGACACAGCTACAGGTTTTGCAAAAGATTTCAAAAAAAGAAGTCTAGCTCCAGTTAGTGGACCATCTTGTCATACTTCCTGTGAATAATGATGAGGTCTCTTCTACAGAGCTGAAGAACTGACCAGATTATATTCTATTCAACAAGAATACCCAGACTAGCGCTGCTAGAAGTAGGTCTTAAAACTGGAGTCAAAAGTATCCTTTTAGTTGCAGGAGACAGTGGTAAAGCTTTAGACACAGTGGTCTTTTTTTTTTGATCCATCAAAAAGGGCAGTGCTGCTTCTGGCTGTGAATTCCTACCCTCCTTCCCACCAGCTCTGATGTCTCCATGAGCTCATTCAGCTGGCTAAAGTCACAAAACAAAACTCATTCTGGGGAAGAAAAACAACCCTAAATAGTTTCCAGCTGGTTTAGTGTGCTGATCAGCTCATGGAAGGATCAGGTGAGACCCAGACACAGCTAAAAAAGCATCAATACTCCTTCAGAGTAAAATTATTTTAAATTATGTTATGTAATCAACTATTTTAGCAATTTTTTTTTTTTGCTACTGAATGCTGACTATAGAGCAGATAATGACCTGCACTTTTCACAGGTCAACTGGAAAGCAAATTATTCACTAACGAGGCTCACTTCCTGAACCTGGCACTATTAAAGGAATTACAGTTCAATTAAAAGGGCAAAACAGAAAGCACCATAGAAAAGAGCTGCAGGAAATGTGTCCTGCAGCAATTCTAATTGACCATGACAGGAGGTGGAGGGAAGATTTCCAAGAAAAAAACACTATCCTTAGATAGGCAAAGGCATGAATAAAGAGGAAACACTGTTCTCACATAAGGCTTATTCCTGTCAGACTGCCAGGGTCATTGAGATCATTTGTTATTAGCCAATTAAACAAAGATTATGTACATTAAAGCAGGAGACATGTAAATTCCTCTGACTTGACCCTTGTAAGAGGGAGTGCACAAAAAAAGCAGGAACTGAGAACTATACCAGTATTTGAGCAGTTTCAGCCTTGTGTTTTTTTGCAGAGGGGAAGAATGCAGTCTACTGGGACTGGCTGGAAGATGCATATTTAATTTTGATTCCCAATAATAAAACTCAAGTAAAGAAAAGCCCATTTTCAGTGCATCGATCTGGACTATTACCATCTTCTGAATTTATGCAGTTGGCCAACAGGGGTGTGGAAGACAAAATTTCAAGCCTTATTCCCTCCACCATTACAGTGAATAAATGAAGACTAAGAACTAGCTGAGATCCAGAACTGAGTGTATATAAGGCTTATTACTAAGAACTGGAAGACACATTACATAAGGCAGGACATGTTTCAAAAAAATCAGGGTACAGGATGAAAATTAAGCTTTCATAGCCCATCCACCGCAGGGTGCAGGCCATATTGTGGCCATGGTGTGTCTGGAAGGTGGCACAGCCACCCCTACCATGACACTTGGAGCCTATGCCACCCTTCTAGGGATTACGGCCCTTGTATTCACTCCACTCCTGCCTCAGGAGAAACAAAGCACTCAGGTATTGGGCCAAGTCATTTGAGCAGAAGCTTTTGTGACAGGGGTGGGGAGAGGCCTTTGAGACAGAGATAACATATCTAGTAATGGTCAGTTCTTTCCAAGATGTCAGATATCTCTTTTCTCTGTGATGCAGACAAGTGTATCTGAATACCTTGGTATTCTCCTTTAAGTTCTTCTTTGTCCACCCACCCTTTTCTCCTCCCACCAGTATTTTTGCAGGCAAATACAATGTCTTTCCACCATCAGTGAATTAGAAGTATCCAGCTTTCCTAGTGTTGGAGATCTCATCCATATAGTCTTCCATATATTCTTCCTCCCAAAAATCAGAACAAAATAAGGAGAGGGGATCTCCTTTAGAAGGATACGCTTTACCCATAGGTCTACCTTCTATCAGGTTCAGAAAGACCAAAGACTTACCTTTGCAAATGACTTGGTAATTAGTGCAACAATCTCCTCTACTTAAGCAGTCTTCAGAGCAGTGACAAGCATTATCATCATTCCTGGTTTCTCCACAGCGATCTTTGGTACATTCCCAGCCCCGAGCTAAAATATTCACAGGATAAGCAAGAATGGCAGATTATAATCAAAATAAAAAACTACTCACTCAAGCCATAATGACAACACTCTAGTCCTCGTTAAAGTTGGATCTAAAGTTTATGGCCCTGTTTTAGGGAATTCAAGACCTCTGAAGGAGGCATGTTGACCATAAACAAAAAGGAGCCTTGTGTCCTGCAGATGCAGGAAGGCTCCTCCATCCATATACAAGTGCTTTCAACCCTCAGGTGCTGCACTCCAAGCTCTTCACAAACTGAATGCAAGCAAAGATGTAACTGGTGGAAAAGAAAAGACAAGACGGACTCCTGAAGGATAGGTGGAGCATAAACTAAGAACACTGGTGTTTCTTAGACACTATTCTTTTTCTCCTAATTATTAGGAAGTCCCAATTCAATGCATGGAAAATGGAGAAAGTTGAAAAGGGGCTATATGGCATGCAAACTGGTGCTCTACTTATATCAGTCCCTTGTGCACAAGAGGCAGAAGACGCTTTCTAATACCTTAGCGGGTGAGATTCAGTACGAACCACAAAAAATTATGAGAGCAAAAACTGCTTTCCAAGGAAAAACAGCTGTAAAACACACCAGCCTTTCTCATCTTGCAAATGAAGTCAGGATCCAAGGCCCTGTCTAAGTTAGGGCATTCTATCACGGGTACCAGTTTGCCAGACTTCAGAACAGGTCCTAAGGGTATATGGGTATGCTTTTCCATAAGTCCTGGCCCAAGCAACAGGAAACTTTAAAGATCACTTCAGACAACATGCACCCAGCAAAATATACAATGTACCCCCCCCCCACAACCTTCTCCTTACTGTGGGGCTTTGTTTCTATAAATATATAATATCGACAAACTGTAAAAGTGGTAACTGTCTTAATAAGTGCCTGTGGGAGTATACAATAATTTACATGACAGTTCACAGGTATCCATAGAGGTATGTGGATATGGTACGCTGTGGACAGGAGGCTGAGGAACCCCAAGTCTCTCCTTTTGTAGCATTTTCTACTGTGCTGAAAAGCTTCAGAGCCTCACACTTTGTAGCCATTTACACCCAGGGGAAAACAGCATCAGCCTAAAATTCTGAACTTCTTGGCCCAGAACCAGATTAGTTCATAATTTTTTGGTACCAAGCTATTGAAACGATATCGCTACCTACAGAACTGAGGAAGTCAGGACTCTCAAACATGGCACATCCATAGGGCAATTATATTTTTAATCCTCAGACTTCTTTTCTGGCTGTTTAATAGGTGTAATTCTTTGATAAAGCAAGAAAAAGTTTAACAGCAGAAGTAGAGGGCACCTGTGTCAACTCTGACCACTGTACAAACATTCAAGGAGATGGGTACAACTAAGAACTTAAATGCAGTGTGTTAAGAAATAAAACATAACTCATGGCTCTCTTTGAAGTTGTCCTTGCCTATGAGTCATGAAAGAAAAAAAAAGAGAAAAAAAGAACTCTGCTGTATTTCCATTCCCCCGGGTCCACTGAAACGAAGCTGAACGTTTTTACCCATGGGTTATATGCATCCTCACAGCTGGAAATAAGAGTCTGGAGCAATGGTAACAAGCTCAAGTCCATCACCTGCAGCTCGCTTGGAGAGGACCTGCACAGCTGAAACACTCCCAGCTTCAGAGGCGCGTACACGAATAACCACACCACGCGGTCCACAAACCAGCGCTCAAGTACCAAGTTTATCACTTGGGACCAAAAAAAAAAAAAAAAAAAAAAAAGATGGCTGACCCTGACAGAGCCCCGTCCGGGATTTACCACGGCTATTTTCACTCCAGCCTGGAGGGGAAACGGGTGCCCGACTGCTGATTATTGTTTTTAACGAGCATCCGAAGATCTGCTTCTCAGGTGGGAGCTGCTACGAGGCGTACGCTGCCTTTCGCTGCCCGCCAAACCTCGGCGGAGCTGCGGGCAGCCCAGCCGCGAGGAGCGATCGGTACGCGTCCCTCCCGCTCCTCGCAAGGGAGCGCGGGCTGCGCGACGGGCCGAGCGGAGCCGAGCCTGCCGGGGGAGGCGAGGAGGGGACGCGGGTTACGGCAGGGCGCGCTGGCTTATAGCGGCGGCTGCCGGCCGCTCGCACAAGCCAGGCGTCAGCGGCGCAAGGCTGGAGCCCCATCGTACCTGTCTTTAAGCACAGATCATCAAAGTCGAAGCAGCAGCTGTTGTAGCTCTTGCACAGGTTGTCACAGCGGCAGCCAGGAGGCTCTGCCTCTTGAAGTTCAAAGCATCTGTTTTTGCAGGAGCCAGAGGTACTGATCCAGGGGGAATCTGACAGGACTGTGTGGAACAAGAAACAGGGCAACATCTGTCAGGCCGGCAGCAGCGGGACGCGACTGCTCAACCGGGAGCCACCGTGACGAGCGAAGCCTCAGCCGCCTTGTTAGGCGAAGGGAAGGGAAAAGGAAGAGGAGAAGGTTTGTTTGCAAAAGCAAAAACAAAACAAAAATCCAATAAATTCCAAAAAGGCTGCTCTTTTTGGAAAAAGGGGGAAAGCAGCGTGCTGCGATAACGTCCTGCAAACAGAGCTGGCTTTACCTCTGTAATAATCAAGAGAGCGTTAGCAGAAGCGTCCTGAAGCCCCCAAGGCCCACTTCCAGGAGCTGCAGCTATTCCTCAGAAGCAGGCCTTTGTCTGCAGAAACCAAGTGGCATTTTCATGGCTGGCTGCGCAGTTCGCTTAGGAAAGGGCTGCAGTTAATCTACGCGCAGTCAGCAGGACTTGGTTTGCTGTACTGGCAGGCGCCAAATCAACATCAAGCGTGAAAGAAAACTATAAGATGCCCTATAAATTAATGGGGAAATAAGGCAAGGCTTTTTGGTGAGCTTCTGCAGAGCATTAAATTATAAAATCTAAACAATGGCATATAAGAAAAAAAATCAATATATTTGATGCCTATAACTAAATGAAGGACTGCCAGTATGAAACCATGAAAACCATTAGACCAAAATAATCTATTAGTAAAGGCCCTTGTTGTCAAAGCTGATGTGTGCTTCCCTGCTCTTTTTCTCAAAACTTTATTTTATACACTTATCCTATCAGAGAATCCTACATGGCACCTTATGTAAAGCAGAAAAAACAAGCATTTGCTGCTCTCTAATGTTAATGATGTTTTTATGAAATAGACTACAACAAACGTATGCTATTCTTTAGAAACAGAGGTGTTACAAGGAAAACTGCACAATGTCTTTTGTTCCTTGAGAGACCTATTAAAATTAAGACTTAGATTTTCTTGGTGTTTGTTTTCTTTTAGACCACGTTTTGGTTGTGGCAAACCTCACAACGATTAGCAACACAGTTTTAAGAGAACTGATGCAATGGTACTTTTGGGAAACACTCTGGTCTTTTTTCATGTATATATATATATTTTTTTTCCCCTGCTCTTTTGCATAGCTGAAAGTTTAGTCTCCACATAAACTGAGGAATAGTGTCTTCCCAAATAAGAGGGCATTATCCCAACACTGTTAGAGGATATGGAAAGGATGATGGAGGGGGAGCTGGGAGGTGACACTACAGCTAAAGCAGACTTAGCTGATCTCCCACCCGCTTTGAACTCCAGCCTTACTGTTCAACCACTTGCTGTGCAGCGGCACTGGCACCGGTTGGACACCAGTATAAGCCAGCTGAGGGAGTTAACTTGGCAGAAAGTTAACCCTACAACAAGATAAGGGGGGAAAAAAAAAATCTGCCATGCTTACAGTGATGGATCATGACAGTTGCAAGACGCGTGCATATGACTGCTGGAAAAGGTAACAGTAGACACCTGTGTTGACCTCCCCTGCTTTTGTATGTTTTTCAGTCAACTCAGTAATGCTCACAGCAAGTAACCATGGCTTATTCACAATTAAGTTTTACTCTAGTTACATACCCTGTAAGAATGCCCTTAATGAGCCATCAATATTTCAGCCATCTGGAACTCCAGGGAGCTAACAGCAGCGTGTCTATTCAGGCAGCTCATGGACCATTACTTTCTTTGCCCCCATGAACAGACCACGAAGATATGTTAGAAAGTAATCACATGAGAATTGTTCCAAAGTACGCTAGCACTCAGATTTTCTTATCTAGAAGTCTTGCTCCTTATTCTTAAGGACAGCTGCTTTGTAACAAATGCTCCTGAAAATCTGTTGCTAAAGAATTTTTCTATGTTATTTAACCTCTGCCTCTATCATTCCTTTGCAAAGGTATGGTTTTTCTTGACATCCGAATTACAGATCTAAGAAGTTGCAAATCTGGACCCAAAAGGTAATATACTAGCGTACGCTATCTATCCCTTAACATTGTCATTGGCCTCTTCATGTCAAAGGTATGCTACCTGTAATAATCTTTAAATGAAAGGGAGACCATTTCTTAAGGTCAAAAGACACATGCCAACACATGTTTAGATGAACAAACGCTAAAATCGCCCGTGGAGGCTGTGGAACTTCCAACACCGGAGATTTTGAAGAACAGGTTAGGCAAAGACCTGTCAGGAGTAATTCTCTATACCGCAAGATATGGACAAGGTCTAGACAGCTGTTCAAGGTCCCTCCAGCTCCATCTTCTAAGACTGCAAGAAGGGTTACCATTTTACATGAGAAGGGTTTACCTGGCTACCTAGTCAGTTTTTTTTTTTTTTCCCACATCTCTGACAACCATGAGCTACAGTTTATTACTGATGTGACAAATTATCCAAAATGCCTTAGCACTTTCAAGTCACACCTCTTGAGTCAATGTAGGACACTTTACATATAGCAACACAAAGAGGACTTGCTTTAACTCCTCTGATCTCTGAATATATTAAGACCGTTCCATTGTTCATTACACTTGACCTTGCCTTTGCAGCCAGACCATGATTTTCAGGTCGCGCACAATGCTATGGCATGGGTACTGGTGCATGCAGAATAGTTTGAAAGTATATCATCAGGAGCTCCATCCATGGCGAGCATTTTCAAATTAACAGAAGTCCCTGCATGGAACAAACTCAAAACATTTCAAAATCCTTTTCAAAATTCCTAGATTCCTCCACAGCTCCTGCCATCAGACCTGCTTCCACACAGCAGGCAGATGCACCTCAACATCTGCAACAGAGCTTTTCACATCTTTTCCCACACTTTATTTTTAGCCAGCTGAGCTGAAAGCAGCCATCAAAGTATGATGCTGCTTTATCTCATGTGTCATCGATAAAAGAAGATACATGGGGCAATAGTGTCTTCTTGATTCAGTCCGTGGAGGTTATCACTATGAATGTGTGATATTCATCTTGGAAAGCACCCTAACAGATTACTTGGCCTAATTCCAACAGTAAAGAAAGGATCAGGTTTATTTCCAGTAATATTTCAGTCATAGGACTACACTATATAGACATGCTTACATAGTCTTTCCAGGAAGAGACTGCCTGGTAAGAATTTAGCATTTTCAACCTATATGGAACAACCAAATACCTAAATGTCTAGAAAACTCTAGAACACCAGTTTTGCTACATAACAATATTCATATTGTGAACTTGCATTTTCTTTCTTCAAACTGCCATTTCAATGAATAAATTTCAATTAAAAGTCATATAAAGTAAAAATACATCCTAACCATACTAATACAAGAAAGATCAGATTCCATTATTAGTGACACTCTTAAAAGTGCACTGGGGAGAAAAAGGAAAACTTCAATGTTACTCCTTTTGAGACTTAGGCTGTCATCCTGTCCTGACCAAGGAACATGCTTAAAGAGAGTATTAAGGCCATTTTTTTTCCTGAAAGCGCTTAACAAGAACTCTAGAAGACTCATACAGCAAACAACTTAAAGGCAAAGCTATGAAAAAGTAGCAGTCCTGGTTCTCTAATTTCCTTGCTCTTGAGCGTTTAAGTCAAACTTTTTTCATTGAAATATTTTGTTGGGTACAAACATTATCTCAAATGTATAAAAGCATACATATATATAAAAATATATACATTTATGAACACTTGAAAAGATAACAAGAGATTTTTTTTTCCTTTTTTTTTTTTTTTTAAACTCTTACAGTAGTACTTTGAAAAGTATGCGTGACTTAGAACAAAAATCATGTTGGTTTTGATTCATAAAGAACCTACACTAGATTAAAACAGAAATTTGCACATTATCATGGCATAACTCTGGAGAAAGAGCACATCAGACATGTACAGCAATGGTTCTCAACAAGACAGTGTTTTGTCAGGACAAAATAGCTAATTCTAAAGCACCAAGACACTTGGGAATACATAAGCCAAGACAGAGTGAAGCTGAAAGAGAACATACAGCAATCTTATTCTGGATATTTCATTGGCACGGGGCTTCTGAAGAAGTACAACTGGGAATCATACGACGACAAGAGCCTAAACAGATTCTGCGATCCCAGCATTTTTGTCTTGTTAAAGGAAGGCATATGTTCCAGCACAACAGTTTCCTTTCTCTTTCAGACAGGTGTGGCTATAATATTTTATTCTTAGCTATCACATCCAACTTTTTAACTGAAATAAAAGTAACTAGGCTAGCCTAAACAAACAAGGGACAAAACCCTCCCTTAGTCTTCTGTCTCTCATTGTTGCACCCTGGACTGGATTACTTCAATGCCACGTTCTGGTCCAATCCCAACTCAGTAAGTTTTCTCTAGACTGTCCAAAATACCCCACCTCCTGTCTTCTTGCAAGAGATCCTTTATTTCTTACTGTTCTCCTGGGATGCTGAGCTAAACCTCCAGCTATTGGAAACAGCAAGCAGCTACCGTTCCCAACCCTGTGGCACTGAGCAGCGTGCCGGTTGCCTCAATAGCGCTGGCACTGATGAGCTGCAACTGGTCCCCAATATCAGACCTTTGGGACTTCTGTAAAAGTTAACTGAGCAGCTCTGCCCCAGACCTCTGACAGCGTCCAGCAAAAGCAAAGCAACTGACAGTCAGGTGTTGAAGACGTGAAACGCAAGTCTTTCATGTCACTATTAAACACATTACCTAACTACTGTACAGTTAATGTACTAGGAGATAAAAATAGAAGGAAATTTGTTTTTCCAGTAAATTTGTTTTACTGCAATATAAATGCCAAAAGCAATAGCTACTACCTTTTTAGTTACCTAAAATGCCTCTGCTCAGTCATCAACAGCCTTGATTGTGGCTGTGATAAGACAGCAATTCTTGTGGAAGATAGCGGAAAGAAGGGATGCAGCTTCATTACCAGGGACACAACCAACTCAAGCCAAGGTAAGCAATTTTTAATGAAAATTCACAAGCTATCATTACAGACAGGTATCCCTAAATGAACTCCTTTCATTCCAGGTACGTTAACTGACTCTAAGTCAACGACTACAGGTTTCCTTTCTCCTGCCAAAGGAAGGAACAGAGACACAAGTCAAGCCTCCCTAAAATAATAACAATAATAATAATAGACGACTTTTCCATTTTATATGTTTTTCCACTTGGACTACGCTTGAGCTCACAAACCCTTCTACTGCCCAGAAAGCAGACGACAGTCACTTCTGTGCCACACTCTTGCTTTCCTCCAAAGAGGGAAGGAGGAGACGAAAGAGAAACGCGCGCCTCCCCGCCAGCACCGCTGCTTCCCGCAGCTCCCGACGGGAAGCGGACACCTGCCGCGCGCGCCCCTGCCCTGGCCTGGCCTGGCCGCCGTCTCCCACTCGCCAAGCAGCGTGACCTCGTGAGCCACAGAAATCCCCAAAAGCCTTTCGCACAGGCGCTTCCTGAGAGCGGCCGCGTTAATCGAGATTACAGAAACCGCTTCCGCAGCTACCAGCGTAAAAAACCTCTGCCCTTAAAGCCAGCTGTTTCTTTTGGTCCTAGGAGGAAGCTACGCAGGGTGCAAACGTCGCAAACGCTGCCTAACAGCTGATGAGCCTGGTCTCTGCGGGGCTGACAGGGCTCAGTCCTAAAATAAGCGACATTCTCCATAGTCACATGCACACAGAGCAAAAGTTTAAGTAAATAGGAGACCTATAGGTGAGTCCCAAAGGTCAACTGACTCAGGCTCGGCGAGTTATTTATTCTTCACTATATCCTAGAGGTAAAAGGAACAAGCAAACTACTGTTTCGGAGTAGGAGTGGTTTCTAGCCACAGTATATAACATAAGGGTATTGCGATGAAAAATTTATGTTGGTTACTGTACCTGAGACTGGGCCCTCATCCCATTCTTCAGATCTCCTAAACCGATTTGTTGTAAATCCCATGCAGACATTTACTCCAAAGGCAAACGCAAATAAAGATATAACCTGCAAAAGCAAAACAGCAAAGCGATCAGACCGCGCAAAACCCAGGACGTTTCAAGTCAAGAGCGTTACTACTCAGATGGTGGAGGTGGTCCTCCGCGCGTTGGAGCTCCCCAGCCCTGCAGCTCCCAGCGCTGGCGTGGGAACTGGCAGAGCCGGTCACCAGTTCAGAGCAACGCAAACCAGAAGGGGTTTATGAATAAAACATCTCTTTTTGCAGCTGAAACGCTTCTTTCTGCGGGAACTTATTCAAGAGAGACAGGCTACTCCTCCTCTAAAAGCAAACACGCTGCTTTCCTCCCCTACCTGATGCAAGTGGAAGCAGCTTCTCCTAGCCATACTAGAGGATTCTTGAAAAGCCCTCGCCGTGCGTGCTCTTTTTCTTTATACGGAGCGCAGTGCTCTGTTTGCTCTGGAGTTCGGGCTATTAGGCTACAACTAATCCCACCTGGTGAGGTTGACAGGCTCGTGTGATTTGTCCAGGGGGTGATTTCATCATGTTTCACTCACAAATCGCAGCTCCGAGTGCAAGAAGCTCCAGGCATCATCCCTCGCTGCGCCCTCCCCCCAAACACACACACACACACACACACACACACACACACACGCGCGCTTTTATGTGGTTTCCTCTGGCAAAGCAGGATTTTCTTATGCTGCTGCGGCCAATAGCTGTGCGGGGTGGTTTTCAGCCTCCTCGCAGAAGTAACATGCTTAAAAGAGAAACCAAATGCGTTTGCATCTGGCTAAAAGCAGCCGGGGGGGGGGGGGGGGGACGGGGGAAGCTCCGTGGAGCTGTGAAATGACCCCCCCCGCCCCCCGAGGATGTCACACAGCGCTCCGGCGAGCGTCGCTGCGCGGGGTCTCGGCGCACGGGCAGGCGCAGGCAGCCGAGCGCCGCTGCTGACCTTGTGACAGCCGTACGCTTTTGTGAGCTCCGTCCCCAGCCGCATTCGTCGAGGCTGCTCCTAACGTTTCAGGGCGTGCAGAGTTGCTTAAACTGGGGGCAAGCACAGAGCATGCATAGGGTTTGCCCCCCCCCCCCCGCCCCGCTCCCCTGCGCTGCTGCTGCGGTGCAAGCTGCAGAGGGACGTGCTTGCAGGCAGCGTTATCTGCACGGCTCCAAGCCCCGGCGTTTGGGAGAGGAAGGGAAATGACGCGTTGCCTCTGCCCCGCGCTTTCCCGTTTGCAGCGGCAGCAGCGGCAGCAGCAGTAGCAGCAGCAGCAGCGGCAGCAGCGGCAGCAGCAGCAGCAAGCTCCGTTGTTCTGATAAGCGCTGCTGTTCGCGGAGCGGAGGATAATGCTGAGCGGAATTACGGTTCGAATCAGTGGCTTCAATATTATTTGCCGAGGCAAACTATGTGCTAGCGCCGCTCCCCGCCTTTGTGTCTGATGAAAGCCTCTTTCATTAAAGCGTTTACTAGCAATTACATTTAAAGGGGCAGAGCCAAGGTTCGTAAGCCTGCAAATGGACTTGGCTTCCCCTGGGACTTGTCCCATATTGAACGCTTGCGTTAAGAAAGCCAGTATAATTTGCTGTAAACCGTGTGGCGGTATTAAACACAAGTCTGAGCTTTCTTTAGGAGTGCGTTTTACCTGCTGCGGTATCTGCCCTCCCCTTTACAGGGCAGAGGCTAAAAATCACTGCTGTTTGCTACCCACGTCTTATCGGACTGCCACCCTCAGCTAGGAGCTGATCCTTTTTTATGCAGCTTGTTAACAAAAAGCGGCTCCATTGTGCAGCTGTATCTTTGCGCTGCAAGCCTCCGGGAAATGCAATTAGGCTGGGAAGAGCTAGATGTTAGCTACTGCAGGACATTGTATTCCTCTCCTTTGCACTGGCCAGAGAAAAGGCGTAAAGTCAAGACTCGTCTCCTAATTTTCACTTCACTACTAGCTGATTGGAAAAGGAAGTAGGCAACTGAACTATAGGCTGCATCACATGCTGAAGGCAATCTCCTTCTAGCAAAAAACTGCACAGAGTTCTAGAGAAACGCGATCACCAACATTGTTACTAGCTGTTCCTACAAAATCCTTAGCCTCTGATATATCCTGCATTTAAATGACTGCATCCCATGCACTAGGTAAGTACAGCAGTGCACGACAGTAGCATAAGGGAAACAAAAGGCATCACACACAAAAATCTCTTTAACAGTGTTGCATATCACAGTTGATGAAGTTCGTAATGGCAGAATAATAAAAATAAAGGCAGAACATGGCACTCAGCAGACCCAAGCTCTCTCCCAGCCTGTGACTCTTGGCTCACTGAGTTACCTAGGCAAAACACAGCTCAGGTTTCAAATCTGGTGACCAATTCTGAGTGCCCAAACTAACGTGTCCAGCCTCATTTTCGGGTGTATTGAACGCTTGCAGCTCCTGCCTATCTTCTTACTCTTCCTAATGTGCAGGTGCTCTGTTCTTCTGAAGGAAAGTTCTTAGCTAAGTTGAAAATGGCAACCTGGAAAAATACAATGTGAAACAAACAATAAAAAAACAAAAAATACAGAAGCATGGATTACTCCTACTGATTTGAAAAAGCACCTCTCATTCATTCATTCATGTAACCTCTCTGGAGTTTGTAAGCTCTGCAAATACACATTAACAGAGGAGCTCATTTTAAGTTTCCTGGTCCATGCAGCAAGTATGTTACATTAATTAACTTTCTGTATAATATCCTTTGAAAACTACAGACGACAACCACTCTGAAATTGTTAACAACTTTCTTGTGTATTACGTAACACATTTTCCAGCAGCTCTGAATTGGCCTTGTACTCAAATGGACGACCTTCTTTTCGTAACAAGGATTCTGCCCAAAACCATCCCCCAGATGCACAAGGAACTTACTAACTTAAACAAGGACTAACAGTTCTGCTCAGGCAAAATTTCACTGTGGGGTTCACTGGTGATCAACTTTTTAATACGCAATTAATTATCATTTAACTCATCAAAATAAATACTATTGTTTAAAAAAAGAATAAAGAAGCAGTAATGTATAATGTATTTCTAGCTAGTATTATTCAGCAAGAATTGGAAACAGAATGCAGAGGTTCACTGCAGGTTTTAGGACTTAAAGGAAACACACTAAAAAGGAATTTTATCAAAATCAATAGACTATGAAATTCCTGTTCATCCGTTACTGTGCATAAGGATTGGCCTTTGGCTTTTATGGCTGTTTAATGTATATGATGTTATTGATTGTTTAACTCGGAATGCAAAACTTCCAAGCGGCCACTAGGTGACACTTTGAATGACAAGTTCATATTGCAGTTTTTCCCCAAAGTTACAAGATTTTCTGCTCTGCTACTCCATAGAGTTAGAGTTAATATTAAAAAAAGCAGTATATTCAGTCTAATAAAAATCAGATTTTTCATGAACAGTTTTTTAATGAGAAAAGAAAATGCAGAGGAAATCAAGTAAATTGGCTGAGTCAGATGCTGGGACAGGCTCCGAAGACACTAGGGTTTCTATCCACTCGCCTACACTTTGCACTGCTGGGTGCAGCACGAAATCCCCATCGGCTGACAGTGCACCGGGGAAAAGTTGCCAATAGCGTTGACAGCAACACCAAAAAGGTGAAGGACCTCGTCTCCAAGCTGAAGGTCCTCTTCCCCCTCCACACACCTTGCACGTATAGTTGTGGCCATGAAAAAAAGACTGGTCGGATACATGAAAAGGCAATTTCAAAGAACAAAACCTTTTGGTGAACTACAGAAATTCAATCCCCCAACTCAGGCAGCGTCCACGTCAAGTCTCCTCAGATAAAAGCGCTGTGAAACCAAATAAGCTTTCAGCAGCTGAAGAAGAAATGGAAAGATGTGGGTACTTCGCTGAAAACACCTGGCGTCTTTTCAGCAAAACTAACACAACAAAGAGGCACCGCATAACGAGAAAAGTGGATTCCTAGGAATAATGAGCTGTAAACCACATTTTTATAGTGCTTTACAGATCAAAACCAAATATCTTTGACCCTCGGCCAGCAAAGCAGTTTAAACCAGGATTATGATAGCAGGGTTGTGGCTGCGACTTGTGGTCCCTTGAGGCAGATGGTGACCGGTTCCTAACGAAAGCAAGAGGGGTTGACACGAAGCGATGGGAGCAAGACGGAGAGGGAAGAGGAAGCGAGCGCGCGAGGGCAAGGTCACCAGGAGGACAACGCCTGCCGTGTTAGCGAGTCCGAAGGCAAAAAGGGTGAGGAGAGCAGAGAGGAGCAAGCGCCCAGGCTGCTCAGAGGGCGTTAGCGGAGATCAGCCGGGGATCCGGGCCACAGCCGTACATGAGATCCAAGAAACTGGGATAGACAGCCTTGGGGGAAGGCCGGCCAGGCGGCCAGGGCGCCGGGGGAAACATCGCGGAGGAGCCTAAGCGCCGGAGGCCTTAGCAGAGCGGCCTGGTTAGCTGGAGAAAGGAGACAAATGTTCGATGACCTGAGGAAAGGGCATCTCCTCTTCCAGCGCTCCTACCACTGCCAGGCCATCCGATCGCACGCGAGGTGTTAGGCCTGTGACCCTCGCCGCAGCGTTGGTGCTACTCCGGCCTACGTACGCGTTCCTCAGCTTCCAGGCAACGGCGGATGCCCTTACACGTTTCCAGTCGAATCGCTGGTCGATAGTCTTCTTGTGAAGAAGGGCTAAAGCGTGGTGCTGTCAGTTCACAACTGCGTTTCTCACTTCAGATGATTACACGCAAAAATTCTGGCGTGCAAGCTATCCCGAGGCGAAGCAAAACCACGTCTGCACGCCTGACGCGAGCGCAACGTGAGAGCAGGAAAGCTGAGAGGCGTTTCCAACGCCGCCAGCGCGGGGCCAAGTACGCCTGCAGCTTCCCACCCTTCTGTTTTTCGCTGTCCCCAGACGTGACTAACCTCGCAGGGGGCCCCCGGGGCGCGGTGGCGAGCGCCACGGGCGTGAGGTGCGCGCGCGGGAGGAGGGGGAACAGACCAAAGCTGGGAATACTACTTAAAGATGGAGTTAAACCGGTATCCTCGACTTCAGGTCGTGTCCCTGTTTTTTATTCATGTATCTTGTACATGCACCCTTCACCACGTTTAATTTTGTTTTTTATTTCTTCAGTTCAACAATTAGCTTTGACCTCTCCGAGCGTGTGTAAAACTTCCCGTGAGGACGTCTACAATCGTCCCGCAACATATTCCTCCCACTTAATCACAGCTGCCCCCAGCCCAAAGCCCATTCTGGCGCACTCTTCCGGCTCGAGGCTTGTTTATGCAGAAAAAACTTCCAAGTGCTAGTCTCTCCGCTACAACTGCAATGTGGATATAATTAATAGAGATTTGTTTACTTTTATACTTTTCTCTTTGCCAAACAAGTGTTTGCTTGTTTTAAATCTCTCTCTTTAAATATTGCAGCACTTGGATCAAGAAAGAAATATTTGAATTATCATTTTTCTTCTCGTGACTTCCCGTCTATTTTTCTTGATCTAAAAAGACGCTGGTATTTTCTAAATAGCAAAATCCTATTCTATTTCGGTTTAAAGAGATAGGCCACCACAAATACCTGTTCTCAGCTTGCCTGTAATTGGAGCTGTGGACACCCATGCTCTCCAGCACCAATACTTCTTCTGGGGAAGAAGCAATGTGGGATGAGGCTAGGACAGAGGATTGCCCCACAGCAACAGAGGGGAATGCTCTCATGTGGGCACATTTTCCTTTTGTTTCTATGTATGGTTGCACCAGGAAGCATTTCAGGACTGAAGAAGTCACTACTATCACAGAGATCTAGAAGTGTCTATCTGCGAAAGCTTTTTCGGCATGGTAAATGAACGCCTGAACATACGATTGCAACGCTGCAGTCCAGTGAGGGGCTATAACAGCGCTGCAGACAACAGAAAACAAGGCTGTTGGCCCTCGGGGACCTGAACCTACCTCCCATGCGTGTAGTTCTGATTCAAGCTCACAGCTGGTTTACTCCCGTAGGGGCTGCAAGACTGCAACGCTAAACGCAACTAGTCCAGCATAAAGAAAAGGAACTCCTCTATTAAAAGAAAAACTCAAGAAATCGGTGCAGCTGACAAAGAAGAAAGGTCCTCTGAAAATGAAAAATATAACCATTATTAAAAGTTGGCTGAACTCCCTGAGGTGGTTCACTGAACGGCCCCACGAACGCTTAGGCGGAGGAGGATGCAACAGGGACTGCGCGGGCTGCTGCTGCCAGAGACAGGCTGGAGGATACATCTAACACACTTGCTTCAACCTGCAGGCTCATTTTGAGGGCACTGTTTTATGGTCGAGAGACTCATCTTTATAGTTTACAGAAGCTGAAGCTGCCTCCAGCTGCTGGGAGGACTGAGGTATCTGACCTGGAAATACCTGGCTGTCGTGCCCTTTCCCTTCAGAGCAGACATAAAAGCAGCGGGGAGAGTCCCAGTAGCAGAGGTCTGCCAGCAGTCCCCGCAGACTCGCTATTCCTCGCCTCATCCCCACGTGCAAAGTCACCTCCCTCTGCACCAAACTCTAGCTCTTAGGGCCACACTGCGAGTCAAAAACAAGTTAAAACAAATTCCCTTCCTTTCACAGGGTTTCAAAGTCGGGTGAGCTCCCTGAGCTGGCTCTGAGCCCTGCAGGTAGCGTGGGTGCAAGAGGCAGCGAGCAGCGAGCGGGACTGGCGCCAAGCGCTAGGGAAGGGGCATCCCGGCGCCAGGGTCCGGCGAGGGCAGAGCAGGGACGAGGCAGCTCCGCTCCTCCCTCCGCCGGCTGCCTCCCAGCAGCGGTACGGCAGCTCGCGCCCGGCTCGCAGTGTTTCTGAGTAAGCATCTGCCTCAGCCTTTTTTAATGGCAAAGTACAAAAGCTTAAAAACAATTAATTACTTTTTAGGTCATTTCAGACAGATGGGCCATTTTCCAAACATCACAAATTTTCCCAAGAGTTGAACTGTGTCACCACTACTGTAGTCAAACGCCAGCTTTTTTTCTGATTACAGCTGAGTGCAAAGATGACAAATGTAAGAACAAAGGGAAAAACATCCTGTTGGAGCAGTACTCCCTGTTTTCTCAGGGTGAGAAAAGTAGAAATGACATTTCAACAACAAAACAATGTGATCCTTTGCTGGACTCCTTTTAATCCCGTATCATAATATGTAACTGAAAAAATTTCAAGCTCTGAAGGAATGCAATATAAAGTGTGGAGGAAGTGCTACTAAGTAAAAATATGCAGCTCTATGCTAGCATGGTTCTGGATTTTTTCATAAGGATTATCAAGGGGATTTTTTTGTTGTAGATATTTTTCACCTTTGTAGCATAAAACTGTAGAAAGGAATAAAGGCAGTCATTTTTTATAGATTAGACAAGTTAACTGTAGGGAAACTCTAGCCACTTAAATATTAATAGATCTCCTCAATATATTAAAGCAGATAATCTTACTGTGTTTTGTTTCTCTGATTCAGCTTTTTTCCATCCAACTATGAGAGATTTTCAGAAATAATCTTTTGCTCAGTTTAATGATTCCTGACTGCTGTACAATAAAAGCAAGTTATAGTTGCTCAGCCTTTGCAGAAAAGATATATCTCCTCCCCACCCCAGTAAATCTCATGAAGAGCCTCGGCAGAGGCACCTCCTTCTCCAGGAGCTGACCATCCCCAGCTGCCTCTCTGCTGCCCATCTGCGCGACCCCTTACTGACTGCTCTTCCTCCAGCCTCATTTGGAGAGATAGTATGATTAAATCACTTCTATTTTTTTTTTCTTTCTTTTTAACAGAAAACTTTCGGCAAGGGAGCAGGGATGGGTGATGGAAATAGGCTGAGCACAGCAATATATTCTTCAGACTTCAGCTGCGCACCTGAAAAGGAGCAGCTCTACCCCTCAGGCTAACCAGGTTCACTTTGCACTGAAACAGAGCAGGATCATGTATATATTTCCTCTGAGGTAGCTTAAGCCATTACAGCTGTTTTAAAAGTGAGTATGTGACTATAATCTCACCCCTACTGGTAAGCAACCTGAGCCTGCTGAAACATCTACTTGACTTTGCAGACGGTTCAGCATGTTTTTGGAAGGAATCAGGTTCTGATACCTTCTGACAACACTAGGAAAACCTCTGTTTTCATTACTCTGGCGCTTTATGAATTAAACAACTCCAAAAGCCCCATCAAAGTGGCAGGTGACAGTGCAATCAGATCGCAGTGCTGTGCTAATGAGCCGGTACAGAAGACTCAGGGCAAAGGTGTGGGCATTTTTTGCAGAGACAAAAGCTTCAGCAAATAAATGAGGCATGATAAACCAGGCCAGTAGCAAGTGCCAAGACAGCACTGTAAAAGAAAGGCACCCACTGTACCAGTACCGTCATCCCATGGAGAAATGCTGGACGAGGTGGGCAGAGCGGTGGAAGGGCAGAAGAAGAAATCTTGCATTTAGCGGGGTGAAAGAAGAGATAAAATATTACAGCGGAGCTCTGGAAGCTCCAGCGGAGGGAATTGTTCCTCCTATTGTCCTGTGTGGGGGACCAACGAGGAGGAAACCACCCTTAAGATCTCTAATCGATTGGTAAGGCTTCCGTTTGGGTTGTATGTTGCCACGCAATTCCAGTATAGGTTAAGGGACATTAAAAAATTAGAACCTATGCATTCTCTGGTCAAGCGCAGACAGCCTAAGTAATGCATCCTCTGGGGACCAGCAGCTAGCTAAGGTTTGGATGGTTTGAGCTGTTTCCTTTAAGAGAGGACTTAGATAGTGGGATCAAGTAATTCTTTGGTACAATCCTGTCGTTTACAAGGAATGTACAAAAAATGCTGTTTCCCTGAGCACGGAAAGGAATCCTTTTGTTCCAGATACCCAAAAGGCACTTAACCGCTTCCAACGCTTATCCTGAATGAAGGGCCATCAGCTCCAAGGAAATTTCGCCAGACTTTATAGCAGCACTCCCTTCCCCCATGCCGTCCCCCCTCCCCTCCACAAGCCCTCGGTTGTTGTCTCCTGTTGTCTCCGCTTTGCCTGTTGTCTTCCTGGCCTCCTTAGCTCTGAGGTCCCCATACGGCCCACCCTAAGGGAGACCAGAATTTCCAGGTGAGCCAGCCTTAATTATTTACAAAGATTTGTCTCACCAGGACATTTCCACCTCACTCCTTCAAAATAGCTTTATTTTCATCCAAATCTACCAGGAGGTTTTTATTTCTTCCAGCTAAAATATCTTTCGGGTGGTGTCTGAAACCCTGTCCAGAAATGCTGGGACAACAGGCTCAGGCGAGGAGGCCATTCCTGCCCGGCCTCCGCCGCGCTGCCAGGCAGAGGCGCAGGGATTCGCTAAAGCTCCAGCGGCTGCAATCGCAGTTTCTCTGCCCGAGCGTAGGCAGCCCCCAACCCTGACCTGGGGGAAAGATTAATGGCCCAGTTCCTCTGCTGCTACTGCAGCACTGGTTCCTCCCTGCCAGCCTATCAGGGCACCAGTAACCCCCATCAGCCCTAGGCCCCTTCCCCGTTCTCCTACTCTGGCCAGAAAACTTTTTCAAGGTGTCCCGTTCATCAGCTGCACCAGGCATTCACAGCTGGTACAACTGACAAGGCTTTTCTCCAAGGAGAAATACACAGCAAGTGATTAAATATTTTGATGATAGCAATTTCTACCTTGAAATTCTCTTTATGCTCTTTTCCCTTTTGTGGCTAGTTTTCAAGAGTGGCGGTGCTTACTGCTGTACCAAAACCCCTTTCTGCCTCAAGGACTCGCACTTAAACGCGGCGGTTTGGTGTATTCTGAAGAGCTGAGCTGCTGGAGTCAAGTCGCTGGGGGCACATCGAGCGAGCGAGCGAGCTGTGTGGCATTTGTAGGCTGTATTCCTCCCTGCTGCTTTGTTATGCCATTCGCAAAGTGCTGAGGAAAGTGTTCAAATCCTGTCCCAGGTCTGTGCGGGGCTCACTATAAAACGTAGAGAGATTCACCAGGGCAGCCTGGCCGGAAGTATTCTGCCCATGCATTCGGCAGTATACCACACACTGATTCTTAAAACTTCTGCTATAGCATGGAGACAGCAGTAAAATCACCCTGTTTTCAGGTCTGCATGTACTACCCCCTTCCAAATTATTCATGCCTGGCAAAAGAATGACCTGCTGGGCTAGCATGTGTTTATAGCACGTGGATGGACCCATCCTGGCATACCTCCTCCCCATGTAGTCCTGGCTAAGTGTAGTCTGCAAACACTGTAGCTGGGCAGCATACAAAACATGCCCTAGAGCTGTCCTTCTACCTGCTTTTTGACAGATGCCAATACAAAACCAGAAGCTCGAGATCTGACTTTAGATAGAAAACCTGTATGAACAAAGCGGTATTAGGCAGGATGGTTAACACATGCTGACTTCTTGGAGTACTGCAGAGCTGAGAGGAAGACCCTCAGCTGAATGTACTATTTAACAACAAGCAGCAAGAAATAAAGGACCACAAAGAGAATAAAACAGGAAATTGCAGTAATGGGGATGGGATGTAACTGCTGTGGGAGTGAGGATTTCAGAAGAAAAATGGCAGGAACAACTCTGGCAGCATTCCACAAATGATATGCAGGCTCCTACACCCGATGACGTGGGAGGAAAAAATAAGGTTATGGTCAAGGATGCGTTCCCAAGACCTCAACTTCGCACACACACGCACACACGCACACGCACACACATACAAGAGTTAACGAAGAGGAGATAGCAAAGCCAGAGATGGCTTCTGAAACAAGAAGGCTTTCAGCTTAAAGTCTTTTAATAGTGAAAAAATACATGGAAACATAAGTTCAGAGGGTGAGAGTCCAGAAATGAATAATGTTGTGCATTGTACATGTACATACATATGAGGTTGAGGTTTAAGGCTCCAAATGAAAACTCTCTACGAAAATTATATGAAAACTCTCTATGAAATTATATAAACAGAGGAGAAAGCTTAGAGATGAAACCTGACGTACTTTACAATAAAAAGAGTGGAAGGAGGACATAAAGTGTCCAACAGAAATGAAAAGAGAAGGACTAGACTGAAACTGCAGAGGAGGCAGCTGGGGACGCAATTTCCTGTCCCAATCACACATGACAGAAAGACGCATCTGCAATAGTACAGAAGTTTGGTTTGGCTCAAACAGGGCTAGGAGACTGAAGCTGAGCCTACCTGCTATTACTTTATATTTTCGGTCTCTTTTCATCCAACTTTTATGTACAGCAACTGGGATTTCTAAGCATTTCTTCACACTTGGGAACAATATCACTATCTGGAAATAAGAAGGCTGCTAGGGCAAAAGACCATTTACCACAAATCCTTCTGATGGAATTTAATCATTACCCAACAGCAAAACATTTCTCTGATGCTCATAGGGCCCATCTGTTCTTGCGTATTTATTTATTTACATTTCTTAGTGTACTGAAGCAAGTTTCCCTGTTTTCTACCACTCTAAAGGCATGGAGCGCGCACATTTTGCAGCTTTGAAGGCAAAGAAAGGCTGCGAGATCACTGGCCCTGACACCCCCTAAACACGGTCACCATCGCCCCACGCATCGAGCCCATGGGAAGGACCTGCAGAGGCAGGCGATGCCGCCGGTGCCACTGCTCCGGCTTTGCACACCACAAGGCACTAGGTTATAGGTGTGTCGGTAATAACAGGCATTGCTCCGTTTGTATAAGTGACCTATTAATTTGCTGAAGTGCCCTAAATTAGCAATTAGAAAGGGTGTGGGAATGTGGAGTCCCTGGCCCTAGCCCGAGCTCTGTGAGTAACAGTCTCACGCTGCCGCGTTTCATGCACCTCTAAGAGGTGTTCGCTACCTCTGCTTCCCGTTCAGCGCGTGCCGGTGCATTACATTTGACATCCTCGGATAAAGCCTCTCACGGGAGCGGGGTTATTCAGAGTTACAGCTTTCAAGAATGATGCTCATATAGCTTTAGCTATCTGGCATCCCAGCTCAGCCGGCTTCCTTTACAAATAACTGGAAAACTCCTCGCTGCAGTGACTTTAAACTCACAGTTCAACCATCATATTACGTCCTCTGAAATGAGGCAAGATTTTGCAGAATACATATCGCTACCCTAATGCGATACTGACTTGTTTTCTTAACGTCCTAGACAGGCCTGCCTCCTAGGGAGGAAATTTATACAGCCTTGGGCTTCAGGAGAAACTCCTTCTTAGCCCCAAAACTTCTGCAGCTGTCTCTGAATAGTTCAGCAGGTGACTTGCGCGCAGCCCCCTGTTCAAGGCAGGGTCAGCCTCTTTTTCTTCCTTTCTTTCCCTTTTTTTTCCCTTTCTTTTATTTTTATTTTCAGCGCACTCTAAAAATTACTAAAGTTATTACAATTCCCATCACACAGAGGAGAGCTACAAAGGATGAACTGTTTGAATAACTCCATATTAACTTGGGTCCCTAATCAGCACTTTGCACCTGCGGCACAGGGAGTTATGAAAAGTTAACAGACCCTTGAGGTGTCACTACTCTGATTAAAGAAATTCATATCTTTGCCGTGGAAAAAAGGCTTAGGTAGAGGTGCCTGTAATGGGAACCTTATTTAGACAGATTGCCTTGAAGCCCAGCACTTTACTAGTACAGTCCAGACAGTGCAAATTTTAATATAAATCAAAAGCCAAATGATGTGCAAGTTAAACTCATAATTACTTATTCCCATAACACTAAGACTGTAGAAAGCAAATACAAACAAAACACAATCAGCTTTACTTGTGCCTGGACTGGGTGCTGATTTTAACATCATTATAAGGTAACTAGATATGAAAGGCAATTTATATTAAAAAGATTAAAAGAGAAGGCTATCTTCATAATGCAAAACAAGCAATAATAGAGCCACTATGTTTTTTTAAAAGTATACATCTTTGTGCATTAAATAAAAGCCTCTGCTTGGATTCTGGATGGAAAGGCTTGCATCGTCGCCCCCGAAGGCACGCTGAGAGGACTTTCAACTGGCCAAATCCCGATCCAAACGGCACTTGGCAAATGTACATCGATGCTGCTTCAGAGCCTCGCTTGACTTGCAATTATATTTATAGTGTAATTAGATTTACTTAAGGCCGCCGTAACAAGCTAGAGAAAACACAGCGGGTGGAAGGGAAGATGCTCCTACCGTACCAGCGGTTCTCTTCTCTCCATGGCTGAAGGCAGCGGGGCTCGGCAGGGGCTTGGGCAGCTGGGTTCAGCGGGGAGCGGGCGCACGGCCGCCGCGCGGTGGCCCCGGGGCTGGCGCGGGTGAAGTCAGGGCACAGCTGCCCGTGCCGGACAATGGCCCCATTGGCACCGGACTCCCAACAAAGGCGTTGCTTTCAAGGGGGATTTTGTATGCACACGTGTGAACTTTGCCTGAAATGACTCTGTGTAAAGTGTCCCCCCTCGCCCCGTGCTGAAGACCTGCTTCTAAACGCACCCCTCTGATGTGCATGCTTAATCTTTTTTGCTTCTTTTTTTGGCTGTGGATGCCTCCGGAGAGGTCATGCGCACGTAACAAGGCGGTCGGCGGTCTTTTGAATCGTTTAATAGAGCTGTTCAGTTACGGATGGATTATTTTCTTCGCTTTCAAAATCCTTCACCAGGATTTACAAACTGGAGTGCTTTTATCTGTGTTTAGGCATTTAAATACAAAACCAGAGGACCCTGACTTCCAATGCGCTGTACTGAGCTGTCCTCCTTCCAAGCTCAGGCCACCTTTGCGGGAGCGCGTACAGGCTCAGCCTCAAGCATCCAGATACGAACCATCGGAGCCCTTGGATTTTTGATGGATTTGTGGGGGAGAAAGACATCTTAATCAATTCCTGTGCTGTAAATGTGATGGTTAAAGTATTTTAGAAGCTTTCTATTTGACTGGATCTAAAATAGAAGCTGGCATTATTTAGCATATATGAAATCCAGATATTTCTACTGCTAGGCTGGAGGGGTGAAAACGGAACTTATTACCCTTACTTCGGAATAGTACAGCAAACACAGCGCAGCTGTGGCAGGTAAAAGCAAGGTCCTTTACAATGACTCTTTGTTACATTAGAGGCAAGGCTGATAGCAGAACATGTCCTTAACGTTAGCCAACGTTTTCCATTGGAAGATCTTAATTTTTATTATTTATAATTCTGTCCAGCTAACATTTCCACTGACCATTTTCGTGCTGGAAAGACTGGGGTTATTTTTAATCTAAAGAAAAACACTACCTATTTTGGAGAACAAGACAGAGGAACAGTTTGTTACACCCATGTTAAACACGATTTCAGATATTTTTGCACGTCAGATCCAATAATTTTAGACCTAAATCCAATGACAGTTACATAAATACTAAATGTAAGCAATGTTTTTTAACTGGAATATTCTGCAATGTCTAGAAACAAAATAACTGAGTATCTTAATAGCAACAAGGGAGCAAACAGAGCACAGAAGAAGAAGAAACAAATGAGCAAGCTGACACACGATCTCCCCACCTCATCACAGGCTGTTCTCAGCATTGTGCTTCACCATATTGGTTTGAATTCCACGTGAAAGAGGGTGCCTCTCACTTCCCTTAGAAGCTGATAGGCAGCATGTCACGTCATTGACAACATATTTGCCTTTGGTCTCCATCTAATTTTAATCTAATTTTTCAAATTTTTCATTTCACCTTACCATTGCTGATTATTTCTTATCTAGGCAAAATATTTCAGTTCTACAACAGAGGGGGCTTAAACTCGTTGTCACAAGTGTGCTGAATACAAACATTTTTACGTAACAGACTAAATACTCTCAGTGTTTCTGCACTATCAACATCTGGAGATGATCACCAGCTTTCCCATTTAGTCTTCATTTGCAGTACCTAGCATTATCTAATATTTCCCAATACATTCATTGCGATCTGTAAACATTTTAGTAGACATTTTCCTCTGTTTAACAGCACAGCATTTCTGGTCATGTGGCTATCTACCTTTTTGAGTCCTCCTCAATTGAAAAAAATCTTAGCCAGCTCTTTCCCATTCTGTATAAACAAACTGAGGACATTCAGCAAAACAGATGCCTGCTATCTCCAGACGTCATCGGGGCTCAACTTAGATGCTGCTTCTTAAGAATTAACTAACGTGAACTAATACACTTCCAAGGGCAGAAAACACAGCGGAGAAGCTGTTGGAAAAACCCCTCAGCCTGGCCCGGGGTGGGCCAGAAGGGGCACACGGCAGTGTCTGCCTCCCCTTGCAGACACCACACGGGCAAGCCGCGTCCATCCTTAAGGACCCGTAAGGTAGGTGAAGGGCTTTAGCAATGGATTTCTACCCCTAAACACATGTCAGCCCCTGAAGAGTTTGTTTGCGGAGCACTGGAGAAAGTGTGTTTAGGTAATAAGGTCTGTTCTAGATACTAGTAACGTGAGGTGTGTAATGGCTATTTTAAATTTTAATGTCTGACTACTCATTCCGAAGAGGTTTTTCAGCCTCGTTCTCCTACTCATCCAAGCAGCTGCTCACTGGACTTTTAAACAGTTTGGTGGGGGTTGTGCGTTGCTGCTAGCACTATGGCTTTTTTAAAAAAAAAAAAAAAGCGGCCACAGCTGCATTTTATCAAACGTCCATGCCTGGCGACATATCTTCAACGAGCGACAGTCAGAGCTATTGCATCTACTTTCAGGATTTGGCTTTAAGCAGGAGCAAAACACAAGCCCAGACCAGGGCAATGCTGGACATACACAGGAATATAATTTTGCACTTAGGAAATTTGCAGGTGTGACAAGGAGGTACTTCCTGTTTCAAGGAGTAACCCGCTGACAGTGGATTGCAAGTTTGGGATGAGGAATTTAAAATCTACTGAAGTCTTGATTTTGTTATACAAAATCTTCAAAACATTCATTTGAATAAAAAAGAAAGCTACAGGTTTCCAAATATGCTGTATACAGAGACTATAAATGGGAAACTCGATTGTGCAAGAAATGCATTGACTTACCGAGGGGCATAATTTCATGCTTTTCATATATAGCGCAGGAGAGGGTATAGGGGAAGCTTAACTAAAACAATAAAAATTATTCCTTCTGCTTCAGGATTCAGAATTTAAGGAGGTGACAGTGGGTAGGAGTGAATTCTGCAGCAAGCTAGCAGAAAAGATTATATGGTCTTATTTGTAAAGCAGATGTTCTCATCAGAATCAGAAATTAGGAAATCTGAACGTCTCTTGACCTTGTGAAATCAGAAGGGGTAGCTACATATTTAAATCAGGCCATGTGTTGAATACTTATATATGGATTTGAGGACCTGACATTAAGGTCCTATTTTATAGGATATGCCTCAGCCTGCTAGAAATAAAGGACTTTTGAACATTACTCCTTTTAATCCCTTCATTTTCTGCATTCATTTTTAAACAGTATAGTTGCAAATAAATTCATCAAAAGATTATACCGGCAGTTAAATGTGCCACGGCAAATATGAAAAGACAGCACTAAAATCAACCACAAGAAAACAGCGCTTCAAAGAAATTGCACTGCAGATAGCCATGAATAAGAGGAGACTGTGATTTACAAGAAACATACAACCCCTCCTACTATTAATCTGTTCCATATTTGATGCTTGAGAGTGAACTACAGTTGAAAAATATCCCAGGGGATTACTTAATGTGCTGCCTAATGCAACCATCCACCCCCTGCAAAGTACAACCTCATGCGGTTTTGCTTCATTAGGAGCTCCTCTGCAGCTCCCAGGTCCCAGCTCAGTTTCACCTCCTGCAAACAGGTTTGAGCATGAAGAAACGGCTTCTGTGGCCAGAGACATCCAGAAATATGTAATGCTGGACAAGCATTATTCCATGAGCTGAGTTAATGGAAAAAATGTATTTTGTCCGACTACCTTCTAGGCATGGCTGGAGTTATCCCTTCTGAAATCTGAAGGGATGATGTGGTGTTGTACCTCTAGCTTTGCTTTGGCATGCTTTCCTTCTTTTAACTCTTAGTTCACAGTATTAAAGCTGCACAACAGCTTTCCTCAGACTCCAAAGGTTTACCACTTCTGTTCAAAAACAATTTTCCTACCATGAAACATTTTTTTTTTCCAACGCAATTCGCCCACCAGAGGGGATGCCATAGTATTCTTTATCCTCAGTTTGTTCAAAAACATATCTTCACTTTGAAAAGTCATCAGATCCAGAACTTCTGGCAAGGACTTCTAAAGAGCCTCTGGCAAAAATTTAAAGCTCTCCTCTTGAGCTCTGTTAATGATAGCATATGAGGCTAGAAGCATCTGTAAAATAGCACAGCTTTACAAACCTAAACCAGCTTGGGATCTACCTCCTCAAGGGTATCTACTGCAGTGAGTTGGGATGAAAGAGAATTGGCCATAAACTGGAGTTGTGAGAAACGTGCGCAGGGAAACAGGGTGTGGATACATGAAGAACCGTAAAGATCATTAACTAAAATTTAGTTCTCCCCTGACAAGCCTGAAAAGGCTCTGCATGCGCTGAAGGGTTCCACCTGGACAGTGCGAACTTGCTGAGATAGTTCGAACCCTTTGTCCCTTGGACCATCATACAGGGCGTTCCAGATCTAGGATAAGGCCAAAAAAGGGCCATAGGGGAAAGTGAAATATCACCCGCATCAGATAGCAATCCTCGGTTTTTCATAACTCTAAAACCTGTATCATGACTTCTTTGTCTACTTTCCCTAGCCCTAAAATATTGCTTTCTATGCTTCTTAACTTTGTCTTCTCACACTAGTTTTCTTGCCCTACCCCAATCCACAGGCCCTGTCCTGAATACCATTTTTGTAATCTAATGCAGATACAAGTCCACACCTCACTTTGAAATTCCTGCTCTCAAACAATACATACAAATTCCACACCCTGAATGATACATACAAGTTTCTTAAATGAAACAGTAACTCACAAATTTTAACAAGAGACCAAGTTAATAAAATCCTTCAAGAGATCTGACAAGTTTATGCCACAAAAGCAAACACTGCAAGTTTCAAGGCTGCTCTTGTCTGCTACAGAAAATCCCTTGTTGAAATAAAGCTGTAAAGGTTTGGAGAGAGCTATTTTGCTAGGAACCAAGGATACGCTGACAAAATTTAAAGAATTGTTGAAACAATATGATAGCTACAAAAAACCCACAAGCCGTATCCTTTTCACCAAATTAAACGTGACCTTTGCTTTTGTGCTTCAATACAGCTGGTTATGGAGTCTGTCTGTCATCTTGGTCTCACCCTGCTCTTCAGTAGCATCCTTTCCTCCTATTCCTCACCAAGCAACACCTCCACCCTCCAGGTGCACCAGGGCTCCTCCCAGTCCTCTACTCCCTTTGTAACTTCATCTCTCCTCTGACAGCCCTTCAAAGTGTTTCCCAAATGGGATGGCAAAGCCCTTAAAAAAACACTTAAAAACAGACGGGACAAAATACTTATGAATGTCCTACAGGGAAAACCTTCCTTTGCTGACAAGACTAATGCACCAGATAACGTAACTCCATCGGTGAAGGTAGCCAGCATCCCAACCCAAACACAGCCACAACTACAGTCAACATACCCTAGAGAGCTGAGGAGTGAGGAAACTCTCAAAACAGTTAACAGGTGAAGGGGTGAGGATGACCCCCAAGGGGTCCCACTGCAGCACAGGCACTGGGGGCACAGACAGATGCGCAGGTCATATGGCTGGAGCAGCCTTCAAGCCTGGCAAAGGATTCTGACCACCCAGCAACCCCTACGCCAGCAAGTGCCTGCTTTTGGTCCTGTGGCCTTGGCACGGCTTGTCTTTTTCATACAACATTTGTAGTTCAAGAACAACAGGCTGGCCACCATTACTATGGTTTCTGACTTTTAATAAAGCCCAGGATTTACACTCAGAAAGTAATAAGAAAAAGTAATAAACAGGAGAGGACTTAACAATATGAAAGCTTTTTGGGGGATAGAGGGGGTGGGGGTTCTTTTTTAAGAAAAAAAGAACAAAAACAAGAGACTTTCTTCTTTCTCATCAACTTCCACTGGGGTATAAAAAACAATTTAAGTGAATGGACAAGTCATACTTGGGTTTCCAAGAGTTTTGAATCAAGGCTTCTTGATGTGCCTTCTGAGCTCCAGTCTGAACAGAGATTTGAGCACAGTGACAGTCACTCCTGCACAAAATGCATCAACTCTGGGGACAAACCAGAGCGCTCAGTTTTGGCCTCTGCAGAGAGGAGCAGCTGAGAAGGGAGCGTTCTTGGGCTACACACAAATGAACCAAGATATCTGACTCGAATTTCACAGATAACTACTTGAGACTTATAATGTGACTCCAGTTTATTTGCAAAGCTTGGTTTATATTCCTGCTTATAATTTATGTTCTGCTTTTGATGCCTTACAACATCTGTGTCCTTTTCTCAGACCCCCCCCCCCCGGCACGGTTTTATTCACTAAAGCTTTTAGAGTTTTGTTTTCATTCTAATGTTTTTGCCATCTAAGTTTTTTAGTTCTTTTTTTTTTTTTATTATGATGTACATCACACTGAGCGCTCTGGCAGCCTGTGAGGGGTGTCTTCTAAGAAGAATAAATTATGGGCATTAATAACAAAGCATAATGCTTTTGAACATTTGGTTTCAACGTGGAAGGATTCTCTTTCATATGAGAATCATGTGGTGGATTTATTTGTAGGGGGACTTTTTCTATTATTAAGATCTAACAAAGCAGTATTTTACGGAAGGGTTTTTGCTTTTTACTTGTTCACTCGGTCACGGTTGTTGCAAAGCTCTGCTGCTGTTTTTCATTTTGCTGCAAGGAAGGTACCTATGTGCACATGAAGGCTACACTGTGCGGTTTTTGCTTTTAAGTTTTCAGTTGCATGTGTGTGTGCGTGGCGGGGGCTTGTTTGGGCTTCTTTTGTGGAGAAGGATTAAGGTAAGGATACGGAAACCAGGGGAAAAGTAGTTCTATAAAATAAATCCAGCTATCCCCTCTGTAAACACATACCAACCAAATACACAAGTTATGACAAATTGGTTTGCTGTGTTCATAACTGGGCTAGTGCTGAAAAACAAGAGCACTATATGCATGAGCTGCAACATTTATTTGGACCTCCTTGAAAAGTCTTCCTTTCAGGAGGCTCAATCCTGCAACATAAGCAATTTAGTTCTCATGAGTAGCCCCATTGACTGAAAACGGGGCCTGGATTTACAGGGTCACCTAAACCAACAGAAGAGTTTTGAATGCAACTTTTTCCCCATAAGTCACTTCCCATTATACACTTTTGCCACCTGGACTCCATCTCCTTAAATCTGTTTTATTGGTCCCATATGCCTTTATTCAGCGAAGTGCCCAAGTGCTTTGATGAAAGGGAAGGGACGTAAGCGAGCACCAAACTGCTTTCCTGAGCTGGTGCTGCAGCCGCGCTCCAGATTAATGCCTCCTTTCACATAGCCACGTCCCCGCGCTGCATGCAGGGAACAGCCTCCCGCTTGTAGTTCCCCAAACACGCGGGCTTTCTCTTCCAAACCCTCTCTAAAATCCACCGCCTGCAGGCCCCCTCCAGCTCACGCCTCTGCAGCCTTTGCCACTGTCCCTCACCCAAGGCAGGACTCTGTTTGCAAAGGACCGTTCAGCAGTGAACCCCACCACCAAGGAGTAAGCCCCGGCTTGCTCCCCGTGGCCCCCGGGAGCGGGGTCTCGCCCGCAGCCGAGCCCCCGACTTCTTCCACCCCTGCTGCTCCCTTGGCCACGGTCAGCAGAACTGTGGATTTAGATCAGGTTAACTAATGGCGAAATCATACCCTAATTAGGGAAGAGACAGAGATAGCTCCATCTACCCTTCCTACAATATATTGCCGTGCAGCTTCTCTTTTACTTCCACGTTTTATAATGTGAAAATATTAGAAAATGTTTTAGTGTAGATTTGCCAAAAATAATGGCAAACTTTGCAGCTGGATGGATCTTTAGCGGCAGCTAAACATATTTCAAAGCACAGTGGCTATTAGCTATACAGCTGCTTTTAAGTTAAAGATACAAACAGTTTGATTACATGGTACTTGAGATCAAAAAATGAAGGTGAGATGTGAAAACACTTAAAGGCTTTTATTGGTGTTTTTACTTCTCAGTGACAAGAGTCAAGGTAAAAGTGATGTGATTATTTCTTTTTATCATTTTCCAGCCATGGTACAAAAACAGGAATTGGTTAATTACTTCAGACACCTATGGGGTCAGATTGGCAGCAGCGAGGAGCTCTGAGCCCTTTCCTTGTAACTGATGTCATGAAAAACCTGTGCGTTTCCTTCCTCACTGCATGTTGCACGAAGAGATTTACTGCTGTGTTTTAACCACATGTCAGTGAGTTATTCAAAATTGAGAGCAGCAAATTTGGGACTTATCTGTAACATAATTTTCCTACTGATAGGCTATAATTTACAGCAAGTGTTTACCTATTTAATTAGCTGCATGATGAGATGAAATACCACAGAAAAGTAGGTAAGTACAAACTGAAAAATGAGATGCAGCTGAGATTTCCTAGCTGCCCCATGCTGCTCAAAAAAAGCAGCAAATAACTGTATAGCAATACAAAGAAATGGATGTTTATTTGCGTGGTCCTTAAGTTATACCAGCTCGTGCAAGATCCAGCAATGCCACCTACATCAATTCATTTTAAACCAGACTCCTGAACTTCCCAGCAGAGACAAAGACACATACGCTGAACTTACGTTGGCGATAACGTTGGCTAGTTTAGCCACCTTTTGCTAAACAAAGGGTTTGAAAGTCATTTCTCCAGTCAGTTTTAATGATTAGGTCTCCAGTCAGTTTTAATGATTAGGTCTTCACACCAGCCTGGCCTGGAGATGCAGAGCAGTGCTATCGCAGGAGCACACACCTGGGCACCCCCCTACTTCCCAAGCTGCCTCTGCAGGAGGGCAGGGAGAGAGGTCCCCTTTCCCCTTTGGAGCCAGAAGCAGCATATGAAGAAAAGATGACTTCCCTGAAGAAAAAGGGATCGAAGATGCAGCTTTGCTCACTTCCCATGTCCACGGGACAGGTTGCGAGTCTAGAGCTGACGGAGGTGGTGGGTTGTGAGAGGAAACCAAGGAAGAGACCCAGTGGCTGGTGAGAACTGAACAGCTGCATTTTCTCTGCACAATGTTTCTTCTTGTCTCCTGACAGCACGTGCCTTGCCAGCCCCTCTGCTCTTGGCTGCTTTAGCAACAGGCATGCCAGGGAAAGGCACAGTAGAGCACGGAGGACCTCACAGGACGTCTAAGCAATACCCAGAACGAAGGCAGGAGAAAAGTAATTTCCTGTTACCGTAGATTTTTTTTCCCCTCATATCTTCTTCTCCCAGCTGATTCCTTCTCAGATGAAGCAAGTTCAAATCAAGCTAAGGTGGTTTCAACTCACTTTTGGCATGTGCCCAGAGCACAATCTTCCTCTGTGTTTCAAAAATCAAACCTTTCATCTGGATTTTGAGCATTTCCAGTTTAAATTGCTGTAACCTTTTTCTGCAATATAGCCATGTAGTCAAAAGAGCATATAAAACTTAGACACTGCAGCAACCTACCAAGCAGCATGCAGTTGAGCTTCTCGTTCCCATTTTAAGCCTGCTTTTATGGAGAATGACATTGAGATAAGCATTTGTCACAGACTTTGTTAATAAAAAGCTGTTAAGCTGACTCAGAAAATTCCAAGAACCTCTCTGTCACAGTCATCTTAATTTCAAATTAGGTTTCTTTGGTTCACCTCTAAGGCCTAGTACAACTCCTTTCCTCTAGGTCCTTTACTTTTAGTGCAAGTGTTGATATTCTGACCAGCCCCTTGGCTGAAACGGTGAAAATCTTTCCAGTTTGACCTGCTGGGGGATTTTAGCCATAGGACCATGGGATGGCCAAGAAGCCGTCTTCTTCAGAGAGAGAAGCATTCAACAGAACTAGCCTAGCAAAGCCTAAACCAAATAACCAGGTAATAGGACTATTCCGTCTTCTACTTTCTCTTCTAGCCCCACTCACAGTCATTTCCATTAGTTTTATCACATTTAGCATGTAAGCACTGTAGCGCAGAGATCCTGTTCCGTCTCTTGCGAAGCGCTCACAGCACTTTCAGGCAATATTTCTTATGGAAGTTACAAGCTTTCTCCTGCTAACAGAATTTTGCTATTTGAACTTAGCAGTTGTAAAACATATTCCAGGGGAGCAATATAATTTCAAAAGTAAAAGTAAGCAAAAAATATATATTTAAAAAGACAACTTTTCAGGGTATCTTCCTACATTGTAGAGGAATCAGAAGGAGCACACTCTCATCTTGTTTCCTTCTCAAGTGACCATTTTTAAAATCTCTTACTGAAGCAGGTACTCTCCAGAAGAGCTTCTCCTCCCTATCAATTCAGCTCTCTTTTTACCAATAGGTAAAAACAACAGGATCAAGGCGGAACTGTGTAAATAAATAAAGAGCAATAATATAATTTGTAAAGGGTTCTGAGAAGGTGTCGTCTCCCTGCCGCAAAGCAACAGTCTCCTCTCTCTGCTCCCTTATGTTTTCGCCATTCATCTAACATTGGAAGTAAAACTAAATTGTTAAATCAGAAACTGGGGAGTAAGCCAGGCTTCCAAGCCTGGTCTATGAAAGGCCCCCTCTGTCCATTAGAGGGTTTTACGGGGACTGCAGACAGCAAAGCTGTGTCAGCCTTTCAAGTCCGTCTTTATCAGGCAGATCTCCTCCTCCTGCGCTGCGGAGGAGAGGCCGTGAGAGGCTTCGACCCCCCGGCTGCGCCTGCCTCCCACCCAGCGCACCTCCGGGCTGTCAAACCCTGCACGCGCGCAGCGAGCCGCCTTCCCTGCGCACGCACCGCTTCGGCCCCCGCCTCCCTCTGCTCGCAGTGTTTCATATGCCCGCTGGATGTTGGCAAAAATAAGATATCTGTAAGAATTAAAAATTAAAGTCTTTTTCAGTTTAAGTACATTCCTTCTGTCCTACAGGTAGGCTGTTTCCGTCTCATTGTGTTCACAAAAGACACCACAATAATCAGCAAGGAGTTTGCTTTCGTTCCTTCCGGATGATTTGCCGTAGACAAATTGTATCTGCAGCGGGAGAGATTAGTCCTATGTCTACTAATATGTCAAAGGCTCAGTGAGCGAAGGGGGGAGGAATCCCTCCAAAAGGCTGTTTGTTACAAAATACACCACGAGCAATCAATATACCTCCAAAGAGCAAAAGCAGCACTGGAGCAAACCCGTAATGCGAACCAGACCGAATAACATGAAACAATCAGCTAGCTGGGTGAAGCAGTGATTTGGCAAACGTCCTTACGCTCCTTGCCATGGGATTTCCAGATAGTCGTGGTGAAAGTAAGTAAACATGCCTCATTAGAAATAAGGTTAACAGCAGACAGAGCAGTAACGCACAGCTGGACCATTCATTCAAAAAAGGGATTCCTTCCTATACCTGACAGTAAAGCTTCCTCTCTGTATTGTACCACAAAGCTACGCGGATACGAACTTTTTACAGGGTTTACTTCTATCAGAATATTTCGGAACTGGAGGTGCTGCACTTTGATGGCGGTGTTTATATTTCATAACAAAAACGAGAGGTTCCCTGAACTAATCTGTACCCTTTCTGAATGTCTGAAGTGCCAGTTTGGGAGCTGGCTTGTTCTGGCTCCCCGTCTTGTGCTTTATCCGTTAGACAAAGAAACTCTGTTCCAGAATTGCCCAGTCCTTCCTGGGGTTTCTGAAGCCAAATCAATTTCCTCACCTGTAGAATAAGAGGGTTGATGTATGTAAAGGGTTTTAGAAGTTCACTGTGTAGATGCCAATTGCTATTGTCCATGCAACAACCGAATCCTGATTTTTTGGTTTATGTTTCATAGAAGGCCCTCCTCCCATCCCCAGGGAATGTGAACTGCGCAGAATGGAAAACAGTAAAAAAAAGAGGGGAATTCCCCTCTTTTGTCAATAGGGAAATTCAGTCTCTGCAGTGCAAGGATGAAATACATAAAGTCATTTTATAAGTCTTCAGCTCCAGAGCTACTAATGCAGGGTTCCTTTAATGCCTTCAAGCTTGGATTATTAGCCTGTGATCTCCCAATGCCCAGCCTTTCTATCTGAGTAGCTACAAAAAAGATGTGAGGTTTTTTGGTGACACCAAACCTGAAGGGGGCTGACAATCCCTCAGACTGGCAACTAACAGCAGCAGTTGTATACAAAGGTTTGGATTTTTGGATAAAACAGCAGGACCCAAGGGAAACATTCCTACATTAAAGTCAACACTTGAGTCCAAAATTTGACATCTCCAAGATGCTAGAGAGCTTTCCAGAAAACAAGACCATTACTCAAAGTATGATAGGGGCTTCTAATTGTTACAACATCATCTCCACCAGACATTAACACTAAACTTTAAACACTGAACACTGGGGTTTGACACAGCTCCAAGAAAATGCTCTGCTAAGCTTTGGAGAGGACGTGCTAAATTTGGAATGCTGTCTAGAGAGAAAACCAATTATTTTCAGCAGAAGTGCACCTAATGTTTTGCAATGACCTTAAAGCAGGGCTATATAACAAGGGATGGCAAGTAGCCACTGACACGAATTACATTTGATTGCAGCTCCAATATTGCCTGTCAGTGAGTGACCAAATACTGAGAAGATGCATGGTGTTCAACATGCAGCCCAAGGGTGGAAGGAGCCTGCAGTATGGCTGAAAGACAGCCTCCTGCCCTCCACAGGATTAGCTCCTGGCTGATTGTGCACTCGTCTTCCACCGAGAGCCTGCTCAAGAAAGTAAGCGATTGCTTGTTGCAGAAGACATCAGCGTAAGCCCGCGTTCCTCATGCACTTGTTAATGTGTTCATATCTCGATACCAACTAGTTTTAACATGCTTGCAAATACTAGCATGGTCCTCTAGATCCAAAATGTCACCCAAAATGTCACTCAAGCCATGGTAGATCTCATTTCTGCTGGAGTTTGTCCTCTGGCAAGACACTGCTACATGGCTCTGCTGCTCCTACTCCAGCATGTCCTGTTTATTTAGGTGGTCTCTGCATACGGACTGGTGCTGTAGACCCTTTTGTCAAACTATGTTGTTCACAGCAACAATTAGATGATCTTATACAGCCCCTTGCTCCATCTGCTTCCCCACATCAGTGCCACAGCGCAAACTAAATCGGGGAGCTGTCTCAGATCAGAAATTTTGAGCTAGCTTGTTCTTTGCTCAGATCAGTTCTGCAATGGTGAATGCTGCTAAGGAGAAAAGGGCAGAGTACCACAGTCTTGCTGTTTATGCACTGCAAAGCACATTGGGGCCACAAGGACCACTTGGACCTTTTAGACGCTGCAGTGATGCCAAGAGCCACACAGAGCAGCCCAGCACGGTCACTGCGTAGGAATTTGTGACTGCCTTTCATTAATGGAACGTCACTCAAACCTCTGGTTTCTCGGCTTTTTCAAGAGATGTCTTTGCAGTAGTGTCCAAATGGTTTCTAAAATACTGCCACAATATTCCTTTGAAATAAGGATAGCATTATTATTATTTTCAGATGAGATGCGGCGTTATTAGCAAACTATTTACACTAATCTTAAGAGCCTGCCTTGAGACTTCAGGAATCCCTGATTTTGGAATACATAGCGTTAGATAGCACTGCTACTTCCAACCAAAATCACATTTCAAAAGACATGAGCTAATTCATGGAGGGTCAGGTCACTGATGACTATTAAATATGACGACCTGGATGCAGCCTACAGCTCAGGCAGTCCTTAAACTGCTAATTGCTGAAAGTTGGAAACGGTCACACAATATTAATCCTCTTTTTCATGCTGTTTCCTCAAACATCCTGTAGGCACTACCAAACACTAGCTAAACTGCATGTTTAAAGCACAACTTCCTGTTATCTCCAGCTGAAGCCATCGGGGCTCAGCAATTCTGTGAAGGAGAACTGTGCCTCTCAAGATGGGTGCTTAACAGAGAAGTTAAAAATGACCTTTTCCGAAAATTGTAGTTTAAGTGACCTGGCAGCATCGCATAATAAATTTGTCTGTGGAGAGAGAATGCAGCTTTCCGGAACAAGATTCAACTGCTATGAGCATGACCTGATTTCTCCTACAGCCTTCTGCCCCACTCAAGATGCTGCTTTGGGATCATCTCATCATTCTTTGATGCCAAGGGGCTGCATAAGCTTGCACAGATGGTCTTATTTCCCCTTGAATTGCAATTTTAAATAGATTTGTCAAAGAGAACACTTTGTGGTATTTTGGTGCATTCTAGAAGAGAGAAATAAAAGAAAGAGCAAACGTCAATGTCCATGTCAATGACGTCCATGTCAATGACGAGACGCGCGTTGACACTCTTGCAGTTCAACAGCAGCACCGGAGCATACCAGCTCGCGTAAGGTATGAGACCGGCAACTAAAAGCTGTGGTATATTGTTATCCTTTGTGTTGACTGATATTTAGTGAGGAATAAAGCATGCATTTGAGCAAAAATGGCTGCACAACCTACTAACAATCTCCAGTTACAACCCCAACTGAGGGTGGGGATGGGGGGGTGGAGGCGGATTGTGTCCCCAAGGGCTTCTGTTCAATTCTCATCATTTTAGCCCATTTTCCCTCACTGCTCAGCTTCTCCTTACTGCTGCTCCCTCACAGAAGTTCACTTGTCTTCTATCCTCTGCCACCAGTTTCCTGCTCAGACCTCTTTCTCTCCGTTCCCTCACTCCTTGGGCTAGTTTAACTCTCCCTTCCACCCGTTTAACTCAGCTTCACTGGGGGCCAGTCTAAACCACCAGACTTCACTTTGGAGTGGCTGAGGCCAAAGCACCCATTCCTTTCTGCTGCTGCTTCTGCAGGAGCACTGATTTTGTGAACTGTTTCAGCCAGAGGTCATTAAGCACAGTGGTAAGTCTCACAGAAATTCAACAGAGCTTAGATTTCCCCATACTTAAGTCTCCTCTGCAAAATGAGCAAAGACTGCTAAATCATGTGGATGCTTTGGGCTATTCTACTCTTCACGTCTGCTGAAAATTTTGAGTCTTTTCATTATTCCAGGGAGATGTTAGTGGGCGATTCAGGGAGCAGATATATATAGCTGCCAGCCTCTTTGAGTTGAAGTAGTCCAAGAAAAAGTCCAAGAGATGATAAAGTTGAATAGACCTGAAAGTTATCCAAAGCCTGGAGTTTGCATTCAGTTCCCTTGGGAACACACAACACACACTGAGCAACGGATTCCAAAATATTAAGAAATAAGCTAGCGTGCAAGAAAAATAAGGAACTCCTGTTGAATTAAAGAGTTAGGTCATTAATGCTTGTTCATATTACATTACTCACACTTGAGAGACAAATAACTATCTGTTGCCTCACTAACCCACATATTTATTTGAACAAATATTTCCCAAGAAGTAGGGGGGAGAACCATTGCAACAGAAAAGTTCTATATTATGGCCTTATCATAACAAGCCACTTCACAGTGTGCTGATGTGTATCGTATACAAGCATCCATTGTAAAAAGCTGTTAAGCATATCTCATTTTACGGTGCTGACATGTTCGTTCATTCACGGAGGTCATTAGCTCACAACGGCTCCTCTCATTTCCATACGGCTTTCCGAGGTTTTGGTACATTTCAGAACCAAAGCTTAATATGAGCACTATTAACTCAGAACATGACCAGTGCACACTTAAAGTTTCTGGCAATTTTATACATATGTGTATATACACAAATCCTGCAATCATTCCAAAGAAATTTTATGAAAAAAATACACAGAGTCCGAATGGAAAGGGCATAGTAGATGAGGTGTTTCATATGCTTAATAGCCTCTATAAAAAAAAAAAAAAAACAAAAAACAAAAAAACACACCCAAACCTAAACAACAAACCTACCTATTTTCCTCCAAGCTGAAAACAGTGCTCAGTCAGGCCTCCCTGTAAACATGATGCCGCAAACAGGCTCTTCGGGGAGGTGAATGGCTGCCTGTGTTTTGATCAAACAAGTCGGTTATTATTGCTTGAGTGACAGCGTGACCCTTACCTCCTAGCAAACAGAGGCACGCCGGCACCTGCACAACGCAGCAACTTTGCCCGCTCTGGCGGATCAATTCAAAACTTTCAGGAGGTGCTCCAGACAGCCACGGGCAGAACGCTATTGACTGGGACAAAAAACACACAGAGGAAAATCAAAATCTCAGAAAAAGTAAAACAGGCAAATTATCGGAGCAGACAGCAGCTAATTAGCAGATTCCCCCCTCCCCCCCCCCGTCACACACACCGTTTTTAATTATCTATAGGCTATGAGAGACTATTTGATGGCATATACTGATACCTTCCGCATAAAAATATTTCTATCTCACCGTTCAACTCCTCATCCCAATGGGCTTTAAAACCTTGCCATCCCGAGCAACTTGTGTCTGAGGCTGCAGAAAAAATCGGTACAGAAAATGAGGGGAAAGGAAGAAGGGAGACACAAGAGCGCAAGAAAAGGAGCTTGAGAGGTGACAGGGTGTAAGGTGCTCCTTGTCCATCCAGTGAATTGAGCTTGTAAGAGCAAAACTGTTCACTTTCTACTGTCCCTCTCCCCCCTCACCTGGCAAAGTGCTTATACAGCATGAGCAGGCACTCAAAATTTCCTCAGCAGCCCACCTAAACAGCAGATGCGGCTGATGAATATATCAACCAGGAGACATGACGCAGAACAACGAGGGGTAGGAGGAAAAGTCCTGGCAGTTATGACGGCAGCTTGGGTGAGCCTATGTGCTTTCTTGTATACTTTATTGTGCCTTCCTGAAAGGACAGGGAAGTCATCACCATGTAAATAGGAGATTTTGGCAATAATTTGAAGCAAGAGAGGGGTGTTGCCTTGGCAGAGAGGAACCAGAAGCATCCTCGCTGCAGATGCAGAGAAAACCAGCCTGAACAAAACTGGGATCCAAAAAGCTGGGATAATCATTTCCCTCTGATCAACGCCAAAATATTAGGTAACAGACATGCAACAGCTGCTCACCTGGAATTTCTGTTAATAGCAATAGCTTTGTGGATGCTTCGTATGGATTCAGCCTTGCTTTAAAGAGTGTCTTTAAAATGCTTTAAGATTTACAGCTTCCATCTTTTTCCCTGGTAGATAGATATCCGTCAGAAAATTCCTTCAGGAATCCAGGAAGGAGAACAGGATTGTCCCTACCTGAAAGTCATCTTCCCATGATCCCTGGGTGGAGCCTCTGCCATGGTTAAGTGCAAGATAGATGGATAAATGAGAAAAAACAGCACTCAAACCGGGGAATCTGGAAGAGGCTCTCAATAGCCCAGTAGTATCTGCTCTGATTGCTGAAAATTGGCCCAGTGTCTAGGGGGTAGGTACAGGACATTTGTTCAACTCTCAGAACCATGATCAGAAATATGTCTTCATAAAAATGGAGCTGTTCTGTGCACAACAAAAAAGCCAATTCCTGACTATTTTTCTGTTCATTCAAAGTACACATTAATAATTATAGACCAGGTAAATCAGGTTAAAGTACATTTGATTTCTGTAATGAAGTCATAAATCATTCTTCTCTAAAAACAAACAAAAAAAAAAAGAGAGAAAATCCAAATTGTTTAATAGCTTGTAAGATGACAGGTCTTCAGTCAGGATAAACTGCATGATTATACAAAAGAAATGGAGCTCTGGCTGTGTTCTCAATTAACACTACAGAGTATAACGTTCAAGGAAGAATGGTCCAAAATTAAGAAGTTGTTACATGCTACACACATTATCAGTGTCTTGTTCTCATTTATAAATGCCTTTCTCTCATAACTGAATTGTTGAACATTTACTGAAAAATAAAAGTACTGCTTCAGCTGCTCTCTCCATACTATTTTACGTAGGTTTTCGTATCTCCTACATCACAGCCGTAGCCATCCATCAATTCCTTAAAGTCCTTCATCACTTTTCCTACTTGTTACAAAATAATTTCCTTTTTTTTTTTTCCCTTCTATGAGGAGACGTACAAAAAAGCCTTGTTCTCTCTTCTCCTCTGTGTCTTGTCCTGGCTTGTAAGTGCTGAGTGCTTCATTAAGCATCTGGAACATTTTCAGTGCTGTAAAAACAGACTTCTAGTCTTAAAAATCTCAGTCTTAAAGCAACTGAAGTGTTCAGCATTTTGAGATGAGGCAAGTACTCGCAAACAAATGTAATAACAATTCCAGCAGTTTAAGAACAACTGTGCACCCTTTGATAAAAGCACTTGAGACAAAGAACATTTTCTATCCATAATGCTCCAAAAACAGGTAAAAACAAGAAAGATATTCCCACAAACCCTGGAACTGTAAGACATCCATAAAGGACAAGAAATATCTAACCAGATTGTCAGAGAGAATTGATAAACGGTAGTAGCCTGCTCCTGCCACTGAACTGGGGACAGACCATGGCAAAGCAAGGTGCAGGGTCACATCCCATCCTGGTGGAGCTCAAACCCTCTGTTTCGGTGGCGGTCTTTGAGGGATCTGCCTTTCTTGAGCCTTGCACAGCCCTGTGACTCAGCACACCAATAAACTGGAAAAGAAGTGAAGTTAAAGAAATAATGGAGGAAAACCAAGGAGGCTGTAACAACTCCATGGGCAAGTCCAAAACATTTAAAAATAGTAGAAACTGCCACAGGAAGGTGAGTGTTAGAATTGGTCTGGGACCTGTAACCTCACCACGTCTCTCTTCATTATGGTAGTAAATTATCTCAATCCTTATCCCCTCCCCTTTTCCCTACCTCTATTTTTTCAGTTTATGGAAAAATTAGCAATTAAATTACTAAAACTAGCAAAATAATAGCACAGACTCAGTAAGCTGCGTAGAGCTTTCACAACTGCCGTATCAACTTGCAAAGTTGAATTCAAATGGAGTATTCCCAAAACTGCTAAAAAATAAACCCAACAACAACCACCACCTTCTTCCCACACATGCTTCAATTGAGAGTCCTGGATGGGAGAGGAGCTAGCAAAAATCCTGTTTTTAATGGCAAAGTTGAATGCTTAAAAAGACTTCAAAGTTTTGACAAAGCAAGCCATTAGAAGCTCCTAAGAACTTTGGCTTGGCAGCGTAAGGTAAACCAGGTCGTCGACTGCTTTTGCGTATGTTGTAGGTGGGTGCCTCTGAGAGAAAGCTCCAGGAGAAAGCTGCCACCACCTTCCCATTGCTCTAGGGGGCTGCTGTGGGTCCCACACCGGGAGCGGTGCTCGGGCAGGCTTGCCGCGACTCCTCCCAACACATACCGCAAACACCGGCTTACTTGCACGAGTTCAAAAAGCTTCTAAACCCTGAGCAAGTTTAAGTCTTCCTCCTTTCCCTGGAAAGGGGAGGAAGAGAGACCTTCCAAAGGAGTATTTTCCCCCAAAATAAGTTTTTGAAAAGGAACCTAGTCATGACAAACATACATTTCTAATGTGCTTTCAAACTTTTTCCTTCTTGTTGGGCATATTTTCGCGTAGAAGTTTTATCAAATAATTACTTTTTACAACATGGTTTATATTTATTTATTTGTTTATGTGTGTGTATATATATATATATATATATATATATATAAAATATATAAAAGGAACATTTAGAAAATGAAAATCTGTTTTTAGAATGAAATACTTTATTTTTAAAAATGTTCTGAAATTCAATTCTGTGGATAGAAATAAAATAGAAGGAGGATAAAAATAATAATAAAACTATTTGATTTTACCTGAAATGACCTCTGGAGCCATTCTGAAGAGAATTTTTGGACCTTTACTCCTGAGACAGTTTTCTTTCTTATTTTTAACACAACACAGAAAAAAAAAATGTTAGTCATGTAAGCTCAGCTCACTCGTGTGTTCCAAAATTTTCAAAATTGTATTCATATTATCACTTTGTTTTCTGAGTGTGAAGTTGCAAGAACTAGCTCAGCCAACCTAACGGTTTGCCATTGCCAAAAAAGAGCAGGGCTTGTTCCTTCTCCCTGCGCTGCTCTCAGCAGCAGCAAGCTGTTAAATCACTCAAACGCTATCGTGCAGTTTCACTCGTTATTCAGAAACGGAGAAAAAAAATAGCTAAACATGCTTTCAATTTTTGCTCTCATTTTACGATATTTACAAAGATATTCGTCTACCTTGCTAAGCATCATGCTAGGTGAAATATGTTCCAAGAAAATATGCAGTTTTTCTAATGAACTCCTGACTCATCTACATCAACAAAGGTTGCTAACATTGCAGACTTACCCTGACAGTAATAGTAAGAAAAGAAAGCCTTGGAAAAACGTTTAGCAAAACTATATTTAGGATATTAATGACTATAGAGTAACACAGACTTCATATTAGCTGCCAGTATGTTTGAAAACACTCATATTATTATTACCATTTTACATAATAAAACCAGGATATAAATATATAACATATATAAACATATTTTAAAATACAATTTATTACAATAAATAGGTAAAATGTCAAAACATATTCATACTTATATATAAATAAAAGTAAATCTAACTCAAAACATTTATATCTGCATTCTATAATTTAAGGGCCCTATGCAATATTAGCACTCTTAAAAATTAGGTTCTTATTCTTCTGCGAATAAATTGTCTTAAGGAACTGAAAATATTCACATGACTTAAATTTCTTTATATAAAAATTTACATAAATTATCATATTTCTATGAATATGAACTCAACTAAAACACAACTGTCATATCGTAAAAAGCTAACGGGTGTAAGGATAGTTTGTAGTCCTTGATATTAATCCCAGTTTATGCTCCAGTACCTCGTGGGACTGCGCACCAATTTACTATACAAGGACTGCTGCAGCTCACTCAAGAGCTCAGAGAAGTTGCACTCTGCTGTCCTTCCTCCACTGCACGAGAACACACTGACAAGACCTAGGAGCTAACCAACCAAAACTGAAACGTATGTTTAGCTGGGCACCCAAGGAGAGAAGTTATATCTTAATTAAAAGCTTGAGGATGCCTACAAACATAGGAAATGCAGCAGTTGCTTCAGAGACATCATCTTCTATAGTTACACTGAGATGTAAAGACAAAACATAAGACAAATGGAAAAATCAATATTAAAATTTCACACAGGTAGTGTGATACTACGTATTTGCCTTCCACTGTTTCTCATGAATAAAATAAAGGAAATGACATTGAAACCTGAGATGTCAACATAACCTCTCCAGACTTTGACCTCTTCGCACATTTCCAAGAAAATATGCATTTCTACCTTCACGTATGTAATGCATACTCTTCCAGTATTTAGGTACAACCCCACCTAAAATCAAGTATTTCTCCTTGTTTCAAGGAGAGTGCACTAGAAACCAGAAGCTTAAACTGAAAAACACAACCGATGCTAAAAGAAACCGCACAGGCTACAGCCCACCTATCAGGTTCAGTTGTGGAGAAAATAAAGAGCTTAATCCGCTATCCAAACCCAAAGGGTTTAGTTGAATTGGCATACGGTTAAAACTTTGAAATAGTCCAGGTTTTAAATAGAATAAATAAATAAATAAATAAATAAATAGATAAAAAGCCACCAAACCCAAGCTAAACTGCAATCACTAAGTTCTTTGGGAGGCAAAGGTCTTTGTTTCCCCACCTGCCACAAGTGCCCGCAACATCCAGGGAGTCACGGCAGTAATTTCACTGACGGAGAAAAGGAAGGTAAAAGAACCCATGAAAACAAACTGTACTGGGAAGGTCACCTAACCCAAAGGCCTACCCTGTGGCAGGGCTGAACATCCCATAAATACCTCCAACAGACACTTGCCAATCCACCGCTTTAAAGACTTCCAAGGAAAGAGCTTTCCCACCATCGTTAGGTGCCTATTGCAATGCTTTCCCTCCTTTCTTCCCCTTACAAATTGAGCCAAGCCTTTCCTTCCCACAGAAAATATCAAGAACAACTGATAAAGGCTTCTTGTAGCAATCATTTAGGTATGAGAAGGGATAGTTCCTTCCTCAGACTTTTTATTCTAGACTGAGAATACCCAGTTTCCTTTATTTTTTCTTATACTGTTCCTCTTTTGGGGAATTTGCCCACAAATTTTTTAAAGTGTGTTGCCCAAAACTGGACCTAGTATTGCAGGTGAGGCCTCACCAGCACTTGATAGACTAAATATTTCTGTGCCTTATATAAAACATTCCTGTTAGTTAATACCTCCATTAGACTTGCCTTTTTGCAATAGTATCGAGTTGTTCACCTCTATGCAGCCAGATGCTGTTTTTCTTACTGCACGCAACAAGTTAAATCCCCCGTCTTGTAATCAGGCACTTCACTTTCCCCTCAAGTTCAGCAGGTAGGATTCAGCAGGAATGAATGGGAACCTGCTGATTTTGGATCACCTGGGCAATTTGCCTAACTATCCTGCCTTCTGACGATACCTGTCAGTGTGTTAGCGCTGCTTGCCCGTTTAGGACTATCCACTGACTTCAAACTTTTCTGTATGCCATCAAACACACTAACGCAAACTGTGTACCAGGCCAACGACCGAACCTCAGAAACTGTACCGGAAAGGTCCTTTTGTCTCCCCCGCCATTTTCTAGCAACTGTATCTTCACCATATTTCCTTAGCTTATGTTCAACAACTCACTCAAGGTCATACAGCCAAATGTACGAAGCTCAGAATAACAGCATTACAGCTCTGTGCCCATATCACTAAACAATACATTTCTCCTCAGTGTAATAGAGTGTAAATCCAGAGCGTCTCCAAAACTAAAAACTACACCAGCCTAAATTATCCATGACCTCATTTTTAAAACATAAATGCATCTGCCTCCGCTCTACCAAACAATGCCAGCTTTCATTGCTTATTAGCCCAGGTCTCCCACAAACACCTCTGGCACTGTTACCTCACTCCGTAGCCAAGGGAAAAATATCTAAAAACATTTCCATCCAGCTATTACTATAGCCTCACGAACCTCTCCCTGTGACTCACAATTCATGATGCTAACATAACAGTTGGCTGGCTCAGGAGAGGTAGAAAGCTCAACTGCACACATTGTTAGTCTACCCAAAACATGCTCAGTCCTCGATTCTACCCCCGCTTAGACATTTCCCTCTTCCTGTTGCACCTTTAGTTCATCTAAATCTTAAGAGCTGGCAATCATTGCAAGCTAGAGGGAAAACAAATCCTGCCAAGGGAGGATTCACCTACCACGAAGGCTACTTTCACTGTAGCAGATGGGCACTGCATCACACACAGGGAGAAGTTGTGTGATACTGCCTAGTGCCATCAAGTCTGAACCCAGCCCCAAACATATTTTAACATGTGTTCAAAGTAAACCAGATAGCAAAAGTATTCACATAGGGTTTTTGAATAACAAAATAAGTATATGTATATTACAAAATACTTGAGTCTATCACTTATCTTTTGATTCTACAAGTAACTTGTTATTACAAGAACTACAGGATTCAACGGCAGGTATACAATATAAAAGCATTTATTAACGTTTATGAAACAGAATATGGCTTTAAAAAATCTTCCTGGGTCCCTGTTGAACTCTTTCTTTGCCCTAGAAGTAGAACCAGTCTCTCTCACAGGAGTTCATGAAAAATTTTAAATAAAATGTTTAACCCAAATACAACCATCTTACAGAAAATTGAATGAAAAGTGAACTCTGGGCAACAGAAGTCAACTAGCACACGGAAATAAAACCCCTGCCTCTATGTACAAATAAAGAAAACATATAAAAAGTGGTAGAGATGATTGTACCTCTATTATCAGAACTTTTAAAAACTTACGTTTTTAAATAAAACATTTGCTGGATGTAAATATTACACTGCATAAAACACAGCAAAAGAAATCTGACTGTTTTCATCATTTAAAGTCTCAGACCTAGGTTACTCTAATAATATATTTTTCCTGCGGATTCATGAACTGACAGAACAGAATGCTTCCAAGAAAGCACCCTTCAGCAGGAGGAAATATATATTTTTAAATCTGTATGTAGCTCTTCAAAAATACTTTTCAATTTTAGCAAAGCCATTTTTCAAAAGCATATTCCAATGTCAAGCTTAAAGAAAAAAAAATCTGCCTTTGTCAAAATAATTTGCAAACTTTATTGGATTTTTAAAAGCCTGATTACAGGACAAAACATGCATTAAGCATTTTGCTAAAATTCCAAAAACATAATTGCAGAGTGTCATTATGTTCAAAGGGTCATGTCCGTAATAAATACCTGCAGCTTAAAAGCAGCTTGGAATTTTTTTTTTTTTTTTTTTTTAAAGAGTTTTAGTATCTGAAAAAGGCAAATGTTCTATATATTGTTCTTAAAATTCTGACATTACACTGCAATGGTTAAAGCAAGAAACAGCTCAGCTGAAGACTACAGAAAATCCTTGTCTTCTCAGGAGGTCTACACTTCGTTATACAATACTACTCTGGAAACAGCACTTCACCAAAGGTCTGGCAGTTGGCTTCTGCTTAAAACATACTCTGCCTCATAACATTCTTCAAAGGATTAAAACATAATTGATTCTGGCAGTACACATGGTCAGCATGATGTGCAGGGGGTTGCCAGTGGACACGGGGCCCTTACATATAGGGCTGTTTTCTTTGTTTAAAATGAAGAAGGAAAAAGAAAAGAAAAGAAAAGAGTGAGAAGTGTGGAGAACCGTGAAATACAAAATGACTCAGAATCATAAAACATTTTTTGAATCAGATTATTTCAACAACTGCATATGCAAATAGAAGACTTCAAATTAGGACTGTGGCAGAGCTTCTGAATTGCTAAGGCAATTCACATATTCCTATTTCCATAAAAAAAGATAGAAGCTATAGTTATATACATCCTTCTAAGTGTTCAGAGAATATTGCAAGTCAAATCTAGAGCCACTGATATCAGTCTGAAAGTGATGGAGAACGGATTGATCGTGCACTGGCTGGACTGTTAGAGAAAGCAAAGGGATCCTTTTCCTTTTCTTTACTATCATGTTTATGTTTATGCTTATGCTTATGCTTGTGTTTCTTCTTCTTCTTCTTGTGCTCATGGTGGTGGTGGTGATGGTGATCACTATGTTTTGAGGAGTTTGATTCTTTACTAAACACAGAGAGTGGAGCTGCTGAGACTGGGTGCATGTTTATCTCTCCTGAAGATTGTTCTTTACCTAAGAGAATGACATAAAGGATTAATGATTAATTTGTACGATTTTCAAACTGAAGAAATTCTGAGATATTAGATAGGACTTACACTATTACCTAATATGCAAACATAGAAACTGCTATTATACTAGTGCCACTAGCTTTTCTTTATGTTAAGGAAAGGCTGGAAACATGCTGTTCATGTTTCCACATTGCTGACAATTTTGTTGACAACAGCTGTGAGGTACTACTTCCTCGCTCAAAAGTTTAAGTGTATCCCAGATAATCAGGAGCTGTGTGGAGGTAAGAAACCGGAAGTTACAAAAGAGTCAAGAAATCAAATTTTAAACACAGTAGGATACTATGTTTACTGCCCAGTAGATACCTACTATACCATCAGCAATGAACAATACAGCTACTCATGAAAACTACGGATATAGAAGTATAGGTTTGACATACATTAATGTGCAGCTTTGGGATGTGAACTCCTTTCAGTCAGGAAATAAAGTTCTCTACAAGAACATATAAACCTTTTGATACCAAACAGCAGAAAAGAATTAATTGATTTTTCAAGATAAGTACATCTTACAACTGATCTAGCCTACTTGAAAGTTTATTCAAAGTTTTGATCTTAAATGAAAAGAAAGTTCCAAAGGCAGTTACGACATCCTCTAGCATGGATTTTGCAAACGCAGTATGACTACTTTCATATTACGTGGGCCCGGTATCTGAATCTGATGGAGGGAAAATTTGATCCATGGGCCATCATTTCCTGAGCTGCTCTCTCATTTTCTCCTTGGCTCATTTATTATTTCTTTTTTTCACACAAACTGCAATAGCTTCAACAGCAGAGATTAAATAGAAAGGATTTAAGAACAGCCTAGTTGATCAGCGCAAACACCTGGAATGTGAGGAGGCTCGAATTCATTTCAGCAGAAATTAAATCACTCACATCCCAGGTAAGTGCTTCAAATACTATACCAGTGTGCAAAGGCACCAGAGTTTTGAAGACAAGATTTCTTTAAAGCTTTTACCTAAAGCAGATTTTCTTCCCAGAGGCCTGAATATTTTTTCCTGTTCACTTTTTTTTTTTTTTTTGGGGGGGGGGGTGTTGGGGGGAAGAATATCGCTATTCGACAGCAAAGAATTCTGTGGGATGCTTTCACATATTTTTCTGCATATCTGAAAACACACTTTTTCTAGTAATTTTTTTTTAACCCTACTTTAAGATCACAAACAATTCTCCTGCGGTAATGCTTTATTCCTGGAAGTCAGAGCTAACTCGCTTTAGCGTGACAAACAAGCACCGAAGAATTCCATGCAGTGTATCTAGCTTATCCAAAAGAAGATCAAGAATCAATCACTTACACACCTATACAGGGAAGTTTTTAGACAGTAGAGTTTTTGTTTTTTTAAATATAGCTGAAACAGACAACATCTTCCATCTCTAAGCACCATTTAAAGTTCAGAATAGAAATAAAACACACATTCTTCACAGTGAAGGTAATCAACCACTTACCACGGAACATGTAGAATCTCTTTTACTTGAAACACCTAAGAATCAAAAGTGATGTCTTTCTAAAAATATGCCTGGGTTCAACCACAACAGCTGAACATGATGCAGTGTAAAATTCTGCTAATGTTATAAAGGAGATGAGAACAGAGTACAACAGTCTCCTACATTTAAAGTCTTTGAATACGCAAATATTTTTTTAAAAGTTTAATTCTGAATTCACCAGGATGATCCAGCAACGAGTGCAAGTTAGCAATGCAAACATTTCTTATTAGATAACGTCTTTATTTTTTGATGTATGCTACGGCCGCTGTAAGATACGCACGTACATTCAGACTGGCTTGTTGACTTCAGTGCAGTTACTACATCCTTTTTGCATTCTTACCTAACCTAGACCAGTTCTCAACAATGCAGACAACATGCAGAAAGACCGCAGATGGCCTCACTGTTTAACTATTTCTAGTTATAGTATTTCTCTCAAGGAACTTAAACCTAAAACTAAACCCACCCCCATAGTCTGCGCTCATTCCTCTAAAGCAAACAACTTTTAGACAAATAGGAAATTTTTCTTTTAGCAGCAACAAGCCTGCAAAAACAACTGTTACATAGAAGACAATTGTGGAAAAGGAGCTTATCTGACTCAGGTCATTAGAAAAGAAGCACTCGGAAACTGCACCTCAGACAACCACAGCACACAATGTTTGACACGATTACAATACACTACAGTAGTTAGAGACAAACTGTGGTAGTGACACAAACGCTGCTCCTAGCAGCACAAAAATAAAAGATACGGCAAAAAATCCTGAGTAAGACCAGTCAATGTTCCTCCATGACAGACGTGCAGAAGACTACCTAAGGCATGGAACAGTCTCACATGTTCTCAAGCTATAGGCACATGGTACATTCAACCGTGCGACGGAGACTCCAGTCAATAGAAACAAAAAAACCTGTGACACAAACCCTTAAAACATCACAGTTCCATTACTTCCAAACTGTGAAGTTACTGTTTATAAACGGAGATTGAACCTGTAAATCTACATACTACATTTGTAACAACCTCAGACCAAAGTTAAGCCTCTAAGCTTGTTAGCCTGTTACAAGTGGTACAAGGATACGGGCCTAAGTTTGCAGGGATGATGCAGCAGTAGTTCTACTGCAAAGCGCCAGCGAACACCAAGGACGTAACCAACAGCCCTTCGTGGGCTAGCTGATGCTTGTGCACGTTTCCTGCTGTTTACTGTTCTACCAGTTCTGCTAACGCGAAAGTCTACCTAACCATTTCTTAACTTATTTCAGACAGGTTATCAAAAATCTACTATTCAAAAAGTTTACATTAAACGCTGTTGACTGGAGCAAGTTAGGGAGCGAATATGACACTAGCTTAAGCTGACAGGACTGAAGTGGTGATGAACACCTGGAAATCGAAACAGGTAGGAAGGATGTTGAGCAATAGGGGAACACGATCCGACTATAACTCAAAGGTTACTGACGCTAAATGAAACAGTCAACATTGGCAATACAGTACAACGTCAGCGAGAAATGAGGAAGTGTCACTATAAAAATCTACTTCTACTGGTTCAGTGGTAAGCACACATTTTTTCATAGAACACACTGATAGTAAAAATCTGTGTTATTTTTAAATGCAAAAATAACAACGATGCAGAAAATATCTTCATATTGTCAAAGAGTGCTCTGAAATCAGTAATCAAATATACTGATTATGGATGATGTCTCAGAATGGATGTATTCAGACTACTGAACCCAGTTCTCTGTAAAACAGCTCTGTAAAAGCTGCATACAAGATATTAGAGATTTGTATCTTTAAAATTTACCCTAGAAAGGAATTGGTGTTAAAGTGACTTTTCTTTCTTCATAATTTCCTTTTAATTAATAGCAACTCAAGGCTCATGCCAGGAACCTGCCAATCTAGAAAAGCCAGACTAAATAGGAATCACTTCAAAGGGCATTAATATCATACTCAGATCAACAGGGGGGAGATGGCTGCACAGAGACACAAAGCATTCCCTTTCCCTGCAGGGAAGCCACTTCCTCCTGGCGCAGGGAACGAGAATGGATCCTGGGTTTCTCAAATAAGAGCAGAGCACAATAAATACAGGGTGAGCCCAGGAGTTCACTTCTGAAGTGGTTAGCAGCATTCCTTGGAACAGAATGCACATACGTACGTCTACCCACTTGGATCTCCTCCTGGGCTGGATGCGGAGATTCCATTGTAACTATTGGCTTCGTGGTGTCCCAGCTAGGTGGGTAGGTGTTTAAAATTAGACAGAATTCCTACCCCATGGCAGAAGGATCAGAAACTTTGTGCACACCTTATCTGGAAGGACACGTGTGCCATAAGCATGGTGAGAAAGAGTAAGATCTTAAAACCCAGATTATGCAGTTTAGCTTTAGAATGAAAGTGTTTTATACCTTGATAAGCTTTAAAGTAATATTTTCTGTCATAATAAAAATTGCTGTCAGATAATTATAACATCTTGTTCATCGATTGTCTAAGGCAGTGGTGTTTTTTTTTTTTGTTTTTTTTTTAAAAAGAATCACTGGTGCCTGAACGTCGAAGAGTTGTTGGCGGGTAGAGTCTTTTAGTTATTTTATTTTGTATCGAACCTTTACAATTTGGTAAGATACAACTTAAGACGTTAATGCGTCAACAAGCTCTCAAAAGATCTTCCAACTGGTGTCTCTCCTATATTTCTGATTTTGTGTGGGTAGGGTGGGACACCACAGAATTGCAGTCTGTTTCTTTGCATTTACAATCTATTTAAAACTGCTGGCTCAAGTAGGACTTTTCCAAATTGGCACTTGCCAAAAATGACTCCATTTGCACCTGATTTATTCAACTGTCACAGAAGGAAAAATTAACTTTGCAAATCATAATACGGGTAAGGGACATTGGTCCAGTGCTTTCAGCTGAGGACAGGCAAGTGTTCAAGAACGGTGACACTGATCACCACTGGGAGGAAGATCAACACACGTATGCTACAACTTAATAAGCTTCTCCCAGAACCCAAAGAAAATTTGCTAACAAGAAAAACCATGTATTCTCTTTGCCCAATAGCTGGACTGCAGCTCTGGCTAATATTTTCTCTAAAGATATATGACTGAAAAAGCTGAAAAGATCTTGAAAGCTGTTTTCTCAAGGATCTTGTTTCTCTTTATTTCTACTATATTACCCTGGAAACATCTCAAATGGATGTATGCATCTGTTGAAACATCACTGAAGTCCACACACAGAAGACACCAAGTGTAACTAATCCTCAGTTTCCAGGATGCAAGAGTGTGCCTCATTCGTCTTAAACAGAAATTCCAAATTGTATATTTACAATGCCAATTATCCATCTAGGACAGTGTTCTTTTAAGGACTATGCTGCAAAACTTAAGGATTGAGAGTAAGAAGGAAAGGTCTAGTTTTCACACAAAAAAAGAGTTTTTCTGAGGCTATGCTAAATAAATCAGTTAACTTTGTTTCAGTACAAAATTTTTAACTAGTTCCAATTTGCAGATTCATTTGCCCTCACAAATTTCTTTAGTGAGATTCATAACCAGATCGACAAGACCTTAACTTTCCTCTGCTAAAATGTTATAAAAGATAACCAGGTGATTTAACTAAAACACATTTGTAACCGATAACTGTTTTAATTAATATCTCTTCCATTTGATTTAACAACTATATTGTATTGCCCCTACACTAAAACAGCAGTTTAGCTATAGAGTTGTTTTTAGTGCATTTACTTAAATATTTTAGAAAATTTACAAGAGAGAAGAGAACCTTTTATTCAGTAATAAATACTGGTTCAGAATGCTTTGTGGCTCAAATAGTTACTATGTAGTTCCCTTTAAAATTTAACCAACAGCCTCAACCAGCTTCCGGGTTTGACAATGAACAGTCATTTTTCCCAGCGACACGCACAGCTACATTATGTTGTGTTTACTAGACAGAGTAGTTGAGATTCTGCAGACAAACACTGACGCACTTTTATTTTTTTATGCACTTTCATTTATGCTGTGACTTTATCTGCAGGGTTTATATCTGTATTAAAGCTGCTTTTATGCGCTTTAGAATAAAGAATTTGAAAACACCCTTCTTTACGAAGCATAAAATTAACCACATACTATTTCAGCAAGACAAAATTAGCTACAGAACCTCAAAACCTAGGAGTTACCAGTTTGGAAGCAGTTATATTTTAGGTAGTAAAGTCAACATGAGTATAATGGATACTATCAAATAGATAATGTATTAATATTATATGTTATTAAAAAGTAGTCTAACAGAACGGTTGTAACAACTTTTTCCAGTTTAAAAAGTGAAGCTGACATCCACCATTGTCAGTGTTATCCTCACATCCAAGAAGTAAAGTTTGCTTACATGTTTGCCTATATTATTAAACATAGGTCACCCTTTGACAAGGGGCCACCGACTTGCGGCCGACCTTTGAGATAATAGTGTTCTTATAGCTAACCTGGATAACTTAGCTCCGTTGCAGGGGACTGGACTTTCTACATGGTTCAAACTGAATTCCCATCAACCACTGCACTTTAAGTGCTGTGGTTTGCACCACATGCTCAAAGTCAGAAAAATGACTGTCAACGAATAAAGAGAATATCTCCGTACTTACTAGTATACTCTCAGTATGTTTTCAAAATATTTCTAATTGTACCTTTTTTAAAAATCTTTTTGGTACATACAAAGACAAGAGAGGACTGGATATTATTTTGGCTCCCAGAGTACAAAAAATGGTTAGCAAATTCTAATAAATTATTAGGGATGATTTGTTGAGCCGTAACAACAACATACAGCTTCACTGGCAGATCACATGGGGCTACCGCTAAGCATTTTTTACTACAGTTAGGCATTTATTTTTATAAGCAGAAAAAAAGGCTCTAATCAATAAGCGTTGATATATGCAGTAAAGGTTTTACAGAGGTTTATTTTGAAGCATCACTGTAAGATCAGTGAAATGTTAAAGTAGTGCTTCTTCATCTTCTAATTTCACTGAAGTCACTTGAACAACGCAGGACTACTCACATGACAGTCCAACGTACAGTGTGAAATCTACTGCTTACATTAGAAAATACATCAAATCTGCTCTTGAGATTCTTTTGATTTAAAGCAGAGTAAGGAGCATAACCACTATTTCTTATGATTTAGCAGGAAATAAAAATCTGTCTTCGTATTAGAAGCCTGACCTTGCCTGGCTTCAGAGGTTCAAAAGCTACCACACTTCTGGTACTTGGAGGAGAACGTTTAGATGTAACGTAACGTAATGTAACAGTGTGCTTCAAATAGGTCACGTCTGACCTTTTGTTTCAATAACTTTTTGCAAAAATGCTCAGCATCCTTCATAATTACCAGAGTCCACAGTTTTATTATTGTAGACAGGATGCTTTAGCAGGTTTTGAAACATTTTCTGTGCAAACAACTATGAAAGGTGCTTTAACTATAGTACAGAAACCTGTAATCCTGAAAGTTACAGTACAAGCATTTATTACCCTTGTAGCACATCTCAACCCTAACCTTTCACATCCATGAGCAAAAGTGTGCAGAAAAAACATTTGTTTTTAAGGAAAACTAAAATTTTCCCGGCTTTCTGGAGGTCACATCAACTTGAACAAATCCAAATCATCATCCTAAGGGGGCTGGAGGGAGAAAGCACAGATAGAGCAGCATTCAGAGCCAACCCAAGCTTCCTCTTTGCAGATGCTACTCGCAGGCTGCGTTTGGCTAATGACCTAACACTACATGTGACATGCGGGGACGTGACCCATAGCTGTGAGATGAAAACTAAGCATGGACTAAGAGTTCACTGCCTCCCAAGTAGGGGTTGCAGAGCTGAGGCAGGTACAAGATCTTACGGATTTGCTAACAAGACACTGGGACCATTTTAGAATCTGTAGGAAACGATTTCAGAACCATCAGTCGCTACAGCGCACCCAACCTCTCTCATTTCTGCAGTAACTCCAACTTTCTAATGGTTCTCACGAAATATTATTGCTTTGTTAAACAAAACAGTCCTACGTGTAAATAATTTTATTTATATACGTTGTGATTTCCCCCCCTCTGTTCGGCACCTCTTCTCAGTAATATTCTATTTCCTGGCGGCTGAACTGTCTTTATTTACTCAGCCTGAAATCCATACATCTCTGCTTCTACTAGAGACGATCTCAGCGAGAAAGAGGTGACATTTCAGAAGCAGAGAACATCTGAAATGGAACTGTTTCTAACTGCACAAACCAAGAAAACGAAATGAAGCGTTTCAAAATAATGCTTTTCAAAAGCTTACTATTTAAAATGAGACCTGTGGCAAAAGTAACGCTTGTCTCACTTGTGACCTAGGAAACAAAATGTATTCCAATATGACGAATGCTTAAACAGCAGAGGTGAGAAGGTCATTCAGCACACAAGCGAAACGCAAAGTGGCTTTCCTGTCTGCTGTAGATCTGCAAAAGCAGCAGCAAACTGGCTGCTCCTAGTCAGACTTTACCCATTCTGAACTCTAGTGCAAATTTAATACGCAACAGTCCTGAAGCACACAGCTCGCTTGCAGAACATCCCGTCAGTTCTACTGGTAAAGTACTTGGCAGAGTTTTGTTTATGACTTTATATCCCATAGTGTGTGTAAACTGAGTAAAGACATGATATCTTGCAATAAATTTAAGAGTTATACATACTAATACTCAGTGGATCAGCTTCACACTCGCACGCCCTGTGGATATGTCATTCTCTGCCGTAACAGAAAATGTGACTGTAATATTGAGGGCAAAATTCAAAGCAGCTCCAAAAGGTTTAAAGCAAAGCTTGTGGGGCAATTACGCTGCTAAGTACATGAGAGCAACCTACATGCCTCCCTCCCCTTTATTCTCCTTAGATGCCTCAGATTTAGGCAAAAAGTTCTGAGTTGTGCTACTCCGCAGGTCTAACAGCCACACTGTCCTGCTTGAGCTGGTTGTACAGGCACATATCATTAACCCAAAGCCATCTGGAATCCAGAAGCTAGACCTCCCTGTGTTTTATGTCCCCATATGAACTTAATTTGTTAGCTGAGCAATGACAGCAGTTACCTTTATAAAAAAAAGTTAGTGGTTAGAGCATCTGCCAAGGAAGTAGAAACCTAAGTTGTATGCCCTAGGGGAGTATGAACCTACAGTTTCTACATCCGCAGCCAGCACCCGAGGCACCGTACTCTGCAGGACCTTCATGGCAGGATCATCCACCAGCCCTTCTGTAACATGGGGGCCCCTACGCTGCCAGGAACGCTCAAGTCACAGGGAAAGGAGATAAGGTAGCTTCTCAGCACTGCCCAGGACCTAGGGGGCACTCGAGCACAAACCAGTGCTCCAGATCCTGCTGCTAAGGTCTCCTTGTGATTTACATCAGGCAATCACTGGATAAAACCAGCAACATAAGCAAGAGGGGAAGCACTCTGAATCCCGCTTCTGCGGCCAAATACTTAACTTACACATACTGCAATAATGCAATCTCAAATCCCTGTTTTGGATGCGGAGCCAAGATCTCACAAAATGTTACGCAGTTGCGCTACCTCAGCTTAGCTCCACTCATACTTTTTGCAACTAAACTCAAGAAACGTGGTTAAAAGATTTTGCAAAACTAGAAGCCAACTACTGAATTTCTCTACTAGTGACAGATTAAAAAGAAAAAAAAAGGAGGATGGAAGTTCATTAATGAAGTGCAGCCTGTCTTAAGGCTTTTCAGAAACATTCTTTCACAAATAATTTTGTCAAACATTTAATGAGAAAAAGACTGAAGTAGTAAGAGAAATAGGTGCTATACACAAAACCACAAACGCAATCTTTTCAACTTTGCAAACCCCTTACAGGCATCTCTGAGGCTTGTATGCTTTTTAACTACTAATCTACTGATGTTAAACTACACTTTGCTATTTTTTTAAAGTTAATCTTCAAAATTATTATCTTTTAATTTAAATTTTGGCAAAATCAGTTTTACCTCATTGCTTATGGAGTTCTATTTTAGATTTACTTTATTCTATTCATCTCTTAGCTTTTCAGTTTTATAAGCATGATATATACTTGCCTTACTTAGATATGTATCAAAACCTATAACATGTACACTCATCTATAAATACACTGGAGGCTAAAGAAATCTTCTTATCCACTCTTTACACACTTCCTTCTATTTAGGTAACATTTAACACTTACAACACTTCAATTATAGGAATAAGCAGCAGAAAAAAAAAAAACCACAGCTGAATGAGCTGAAAAATTCATACTATTTGTCAATAAATTTACTCATACCTGGTGTTGAAGGTCTCTCCAACATATTCAAGTGATGATAAATAAAGGCTTGACTGTCATGAACTGTGTCCATATCAATTTCCTCCTCTTCTTGAGAATTTGAGAACTAAGATATCAGGAAAAAAAAATAAGCAGATGCTAATAATTTATTCTTAAAAATATCACTAAACAGAACTTAAAATATTTTATTTCTGAGGTAAACTGGGGGTGAGAGGGAAAGGAATTGATATCTACCACTGCTAAGGAATAAAAATTCAATAAAATTAAAAAGGGTCAATGTCTTTCCTTCTAATTCTTTCTAATTTACCATGAAGCTGTGTGAACAAGAACATTAACTGTCAACTTTAGTTCTTCCCAGCCAATAAAGAATCTGATGGGAAGAGATTTTGCCAAAGTAAGCCTAACAACTACTGTACACATACACACAGCACATCTTTTGTTTGAACACAGCTTTAAGAAAAGTCAGCAGAAGCCACTGCTGTTATTCTGAATATCCTAAATATTGTGCAAGTTGAATTTCCATTTCTTACTCTGATTTTGAGTTTGACTTTACTGTCTTCATTCTTCTCTAGTATTTGCCCTGGCTCCAATGGAGACCCGAGTGGCATATCAGCCTTCCTCTTCACCCCCTGCTGATGACCAGAAATGCTGGATGCTGTTTCCTTAACAAGATGATCATCCTCCTGAAGCAGCATTAAAAGATCAAAATTAGAAGATAGCAAGAGCCATGTTTCAGCCTAAAAGAGACCTGATAGCTGAAAACACTTCTGAGTAAATGGGTGATTTGAACAAAGTTTTCCCTGTAGTTCTGGGAAAAAGTATTTTCGAAAACCCTATATGGATTTGTGCCAACCTCTCCTACAAACATGGTTTCTCTTTACTTCTGTCCCTGCTCCCTCTGCATATCTAGCACTGGCATCTTTTCTGTCCCTTCTCACAATCATGGTACTGTTGGTGTGCAACAACATTTGCTGCCTCTGAATAGTCTTTCTATAAATCTGCGCCTCACAGGCTCTCCTCATTCCAAATCTCTGTTGCAAAACTGCGATAGCCTCTGATCTACACAAGGGATTTGGGTAAAAATCTTCTTTTAATTAGCTTTAAAAGTAAATGTTTATTTTGCTGAATAAAAAGCATAACCAGCAATCATAACCCGATTTTCTTCTCCTGGTATCACAACAGTATTTATTAAAAAAAGTTACTGTTTTGCAAATTATTGCTTAGATTAACTACAAAAACAGGGTTAGAGGAAAATAAAAATGACAAAAGAGTCTAGTAAGTTACACACATAGTCTTTAAAATAGCAGGCAGGTGCCCCAACAAGTCTAACACACAAAACATGGGAGAAAGTACCCACAGAAGCAAACATTATTAAAAGCCTCTAACAGCTAGATAAAAGCCCTATCATAGACTCTCAAGAGTATACGCTGCTCAGCTAGACTGCTCTTCCTCTATTACAGAAGGAGTGTTCGAGTCCCACAAGTTCTTGCCCCGAATAATTCAAATTTAATTTTATAAAGTGGGTAATTCGCTATCCCCAGCACATTCAACATCACAACAGTATAGCAACTCTAATTTTTAACTTATGCTCTCAGAATATGCAGCCTGCTTTAAACATTCTAGTTAATCTAATGAATTCCATCAACTGTTCATTCTTTTTTACCTCAGATATACATTTCCTTCTTCCTCATTTCATCCCTACTAAACCCAATACACTGCTGTTGTGAAACATTTTTGAGCAAACTTTGGCCAGTGTGAGAGGCAGCCTTTGTTTTGTATTACTGGTCTGGTTTTTACCAAATCAATTCCCTGAATTTCAGGGGTTCCGGTAAAAATGATCATCTAAATAAAGAAAGGGAGAGGAGAACGGACATGAGCTGAGGAAAAGATACAAGGGATGAAGCGTGAATTGAGGCTTCTACTAAGGCAGTATTTTCAGACTAGAGTAGGCCAGCACCGCTGCTGAAAGAAGCAGCCCTTTCCCCTTCCTCACGCTTCTCTGCCCTGGGCCACCACAAGCATTTTTGCAACTGCATGATAAACTCGACCAGGAAACTGATCCAGCAGGAAATATCTGCTCATAAAAAAAGCGCTGTTTTTCAACCAGATCCTCTCCGATCCAGCTTACTAGGCAGCAGCAACAACTGTGCTAGGACAAAGGAGAGGACAGTGTAAGAGGAAAACAGAAATAGGAAATACGCTTTTTTCTTTAGCAGTCAGGCTACCTTAATCAATATTCACTGAACTGCAGCCTAAAATTCTGCAAACAAAATGTCTCCTGCTTGTTAATTCTGATGCCTGTGTGCAACAAAATTAGGACTTTGTACATGTTCTGTAAATATATAGGATTGCTCTAAGGATATTTGACTCCACCATCGTTTTCTCCCCCTACTGGAAAGGGCCTGCAAGGTAGCATAATAATTTGCCCTCTCAATTTTTCAATCATTTTCATTCAGAAGTATACCAGCTGTGGCCTTGATAAAGTAACAGTAGGATATCCCATTCAAAAGAGTGGGCAGAGTAGTTTTAAACATGCTAATCACACATTCACATTCTCTTTCATGATTTGTTCTCAAGCAGATCTATCAGATGCAGTTTTTGAAATTAAGTTAAGAAAATTATTTATTATACCCATATATGTTGAGCTTTTCCTCCATAATTAACCTTGTCCAACAAAAAGACTTACTCCTGCAGCAGTGGCAGTTATTCCTAAGAAACGTATGATGGATGACTTGCATAGCTTTTAAGATCCATTTTCTAACTACACTGTGGATTATGCATTAGGACAGAAGCCTCAAAAGCCAGAAAGCTTTCAAACTTCATTACTTTTCAGAAGTTGTTACAAACCCTTCAGAGCACAGGCAGATTCAAGTGTTCAATGAAAAGATATTAAACTTCTAACTTTCCTGTCTCTTATAGTTGTTTAAAAAGAGGTACCTGTATGTATTTTAAGATAGAATAAAATCATTGATAAAAGGTTTTGATTGGAAAAAACTGCACAACTTGCCTATGAGTAATATTCTCAGTCTAAAGTTTTCATCACAGCATCAAACATTTCTGTGAATCACTTCATAAACAACATGGGAAAAAGTAAAGTTTCGTAAAGGATGCAAATGATGAAACTAGGAAAAACAAGCAAAAAGTCTGCATGCTCTATGGAAAACACAGTTAAACCTAGTCAAAGAAGTTATGGTATACATCAGCTCTTCAAGTGGATGGAACAAAGATAAAGTAACAAGGTGTAAAGGGAGCTTAGGTAACGCATGAGAAGCTTGCAGACAATACATAATGAAATCAGCAACCAATGCAAGGGTGCAAAGCAGGTTCAATGGGATGTAGGCAGACGGATTGTGCTTACGGTGTTCTGAAATCCTACTGACTGTCCATGATTGTTAGTACTATTCACAGGTTCCTGATTATTTGCCACTGACTCAGGAATAATCGTTGGATTAAGCACAGCTTTCTTTTCTTTTAGATTAAGAACGAGTCCAAGCTCTGGTAAAGGTAAACACGAAGGTCTGCTGAGGCCAAAAAGTGTAAAATACAGGTCCACAGCACCACATCGTAATCTCCAGTCATGAGAAGTTCCTAAAAATCAAGAGAGATTACTGTTAACATAGAGACACAATCTTCTCCTCCCCCAAAATAAAACAGTTTAATCCAATTACATATGCACATCATCTGTGCCTTATGTACCCTTTCCCTCATTCTAGCTGCCTCTTATTCGCTCTTAAGCTCACTTGTCACATCCTGTTTTAAATTAGGGCTTTAATTTATTCGAGCTGTAAGTTGGACTACATGCTTGACAAAACAAGATTCAATACATAAATTGGAAGACTGTGTGCCATAATAACATGACAAATAAAGAGGGAGGGAGGAGGAAATCCCATCCGTATGCTTTCATTTTTAAAGTCTCACTTCAAGTTTTACTATCAGACAATTAAATAGAATATTCTGTTACCAAGCTGGCCTCCCACATCAGTAAATTTGGTTATACGTGCCTGTGTGTATTCCATGAAATTTACAGTAGGAACCTGAAGTATGACTGAGACCTATTTCTTCTGGAAATCTCAATGATAAAAGAGTATAAACTAGCAACACATAAGCATGCTATAAGTCCCTACCACGCCATGTACTTCCCTGGGTGCTCAATACTCAATACTCTTATTTGTATTTAAATTGGAGATATGCATTCTTACTGCGTAAAGCTATGCTTTATTCATTTTATTTTTCACTACCAACTGTGTACTGCATTGATAGCTTCATACACAAAGGGACAAAGCACATTTAGCATCAGCTACAGCAGAAAGATACCTAACATCCGGTGCAAAGCTGCAAATACACTGATTCCAGTGTAAACTCAGCCCAGCAGTTGACTGATTACAAGTTTATTGAATGTATTGTTCCACAGCAGAAACAGAACTATATGTGGTTAACAAGACACATCCAAACACTCTCAATAGAATCAGACAGTGCAAATACTAATTTTTAAACTATTCTGAATTTTAATACTAAATAATTTACTCAACTTAAGCTAAAACTTCTTAAAATGATATCCTGAATTCCCATTCAGTATCTCTCCCATTTCCCAACAGAACAGCTAAGCTTAAATACAATTGGCTGCTGAATCTCTCTGCCATCTTTGGAGCTGGTGAGCATTATCAATTTTATTAACATATTAACATACAAGTAAAAAATGATTACATATATCAGAGTCAATCTTTTATGATGTGCTTATTTTATATGAAAATACATCACTAGTTTAGGATCATGTAGCTTTAAACCTGGTGGCTATTAACTTGTCTCACATGAATATTTTTCTAGGCACAGCAGAATGCTACAGTTATCCCTTACAGAAAATAAACTGAAATATGTCATCTTGATGCATAGCAATTTAAGTACTTAAAGCCATGAATCATAATAATGTACACCCTATTTGTTGCTTGCAAAAAGAGGTAATACTTACGACTAACAGTGCATACACTCTTCTCTTAAAAAAGGAAAAAAAAAAAACTCTGATGGGAACATCAAAATTGTTTATTTCCTGTGCCTGACACTTGGCAAATCCTACAAAACTGTACTACTAGTAGTTCCCTACTTCAGCCCCTGGAGCGTAGCTGTAAGTTTTTAAACACTAAAAAGGATACAAAGAGAACAGACAGCCTTCAATGACCTAAAAGACTATATAAACGTTTATATGTAATTTGTGTAGTAACGTGCCAAATGTTAAAGGGCATTTTGTCAGGACTGTATAAAACCGCTTCAGTAACGAAAAACAGGTCAATGGTTTACCACTGAGATACAGACCCTTCTCTCATTAGGATCTTTCCCAATCACATAAAGCACAGCAAATCTTAGGTTTAAATACACTTCTAAAAATCTAATTTAAATTATCTATAGGAGTGCTATCCTTTTCTATTCTCTCAGAGTTTAGTAAAAGAGGACAGATTGCCTGATCTAAAGTGAACTATAAAGAAAAAGGTAACATATACGCCATTATTTAATGAAACGTTCACTGTGAATGTCCAGTCAAAGAATCAGGCTATGCCAAAGTGTGTCAAAAGCACACTACTGTAGTAGAGAAAATAACACAAAATAAGGAGCCAGGCAGTACTCTGCATCACTAAGAAAATTCAGTAAGCACATAACAGCGAACTTCAGAGATTGATTTTTCAATTTCTAACTATTATATGCAAGAGCACTCTTTGCATGTTCTGAAGCAAGTTTGTAAGATTAAATTCAAAGTATCTTACAATACAGAAAATAAACCAACCTGAATTCATCAGTTTCCAAAGCTGATCTACCAAAGCTTCGTTACATAAAGGGGATTCCATGCTCTTTGTAAATGGTGGATTCTTAGTCAGCATATCCAGAATCTTATGCCTAAAAGAGAAATAAAAATAGACCATTTCTTAACTAAATCCAAAGGAATACACTAAAAATACAAAGTCTGTTCAGTTTGCAATATTCTTACAAACATTAGCCATTTTATTCAAATACAGGATTTCTTCCAAAAATTTTAAAATCTGACTGTCACTGATATTTTATGCTTTTAGCTCTTCCTTCTGTCCACAGTATGCACGCAGATTTATTATCAGCAATAAAACTTAAGGTTAAAATGTAAAGTGAAATAAAGCAGGGTATTATTAAACACCAGTTCTTAATAGCTAGGTATAAAACTGCAGGCTCTGTTATATTCTTTGGTAAATTAATAGATCCTTTTTGTACACTGCCTTGATAAAAAAGAAGGTGCCATCATGGTGAATAAACTCCTACTGAAACCAAAGAATTAAAAAAAAGAGTAAATGTTTATGATTGTGATATAAAATGACAGGAATGAAAAAACTGACTTGCACACCCTTCTAGAAAAGGGCACTGTCACGTCTGAAGCTACGCTAGTGTATAAAAATTTGCAAGATGGTAAATTGCATTTACCATCTTTTCCTACAACATTTACACACTGAACAAAAAACGCAGACACATTTTTTTCTTTTAAATTTGATCTTGAACATCTTTTATGAATGAGAACAATTATTTCTTCCATTACTTACTATTTTAAACCATTTTCTCTGTATAGCCAGCTTCTTTACTGCTACCTCATAAATTTGGGACAAGAAAACTCCCAAGGATCTTTTTTTAGATGTTTAAATATAGTACCTAATTCAGAATTCAAACAAACTCCTCTTGAAAGAGATTCAAATGAAAATTCCCTTTCCTTCCTAGACTACAGCTGCTCTAGTGACTCTAACTGAATCTACTTTCATTAGCAAGAATGACAGCGCTAAAGCAGAGGATGATCTTGCAACTATGATCTTTTAAGAAACCAGCTAGAGACAGAAAGCAAAAGTAATGCTATTAATCCTTGAAATTCAGCATCATTATGGCAGTCATGAACAGAAAATGCTGGGGAAAAGATCGATCAGGAACCTGCCTGTTGAGAGCTTTCTAATGCATGTGCTAAGGTATCCAGTCACTCGCTGGCTACAACAAAGTTGAAACAAACAGGCAGTATTAGAAGTCACAGCACAGTTTCACATTATCCTTTCACCCCATCTACAGTCTAACAATTGTGTTACACTGCTTTCTGGCAAAGCTTAATGTGCACTATGTCTCAATCTCTGTCTTTTCTAAATATCACAAAATCTTTCTACCATATGCCACATTAGATTTGTACACACCATTTCTCAATATGAAATCTAACTTCAGTCATTCCCCAGAGGAGTAGAACATAAAAGACAAAAAAAAAGCAACGAGAATAAAAACTAAGGATAGATACATTTTTGAGATGTTAACTGTTCAAAGATCAAAACAAACTTCAACTTATATAAAATCACAAAATCATACCTCTTAACAAACAGAAAACAGTAGGTAGTTAAGTATTTGATCTTAAACTTTTAAAGACAGAAATAAAGAAGCACCACACACTCCACTTTTTTAGTGATCCCAGGCCAAGAATTCGCATAGTAATTCCACTATTAGTAAAAATACTAGCTATTTACTGACACACTAACCTTATGTAGGGTACAGGATCATTCTGAACCATAGCGAGCAGCCACTGTAGTTCTTCGTAGCTCCTATCAACTACATAGCAAAAATAAAATAAAATAAAATAAAATAAAATGCCTCTAAGTATACAGAAACTGGAATGGGTTTGATCAAGATGATCACAAATTCCTGAATTAGCACATGTAGGGATTACCATTTCTCAGCTGAATCACTATAACTAACAAGAAATTGCATTGTATCAATCATCTCTATTTTAAGAAGCACAAAACCTTCAATATCAACACGTTCGGATATTCTTTCAACAATTTAAAGCGTAATATTTCTATAAGGAATACAGAAAATACAATTCTCACAGCTATACACAGGAATAAGTGATAGATCCTCATTTATAAATAGCACAGAAAGAAGATGACTACAAGGCTTACCCAAAACAGTAAACATACTCTTCTTTGTAGCCTTCCCTAATTTTTGAAATGGTATATTTTGGAATTAATGTAAATTTTGCAACTTGTTAGCACATGCTTCTAGAAAATTGCTGCCTGACACTGTTTTAGACTAACTAGTTGATTCTGTCTCTAACTTAAATTACACTACAAAGATCCTTTGATCATCACAGTAACATTACATAAAAATTCCATTTTTGTGTAACCAGTAATATTATTCCATGTTTTTTCCTATTTTGTTATCTCTTTTTCAGGTGCATAATTGTAAGAGTTTACAGCAGTATTCCCATTTCCTTAAAACAACAAAGGACTCATTTAGGCTTTGCTTTAGTTCAGAATTGGGGGTGTGCTATCACTCGTGCATAGATAGTTCCAAAAACATTGCTGTTGCTTTCCATTTCATGATCCCTAGTAACTTTTTTCTTTTTTTCCAAATCCAGTGTATATGCAACTTCTCTAGTCTAGCCAAACCTTCTACCTATCATTCCTTTGCTATTTCAATATGGCAAGCTGCTTTTAAAGGAAGAGGCAATTTATTTAGAACTATATTAGGAGAATCAGCACTTCAATCCTATCAGAAGGAAAATACTTTATACCAAGAAGTCAGTGATTAGATTTATTCCTACTACTCTGGATAATTAGCACAGACAATCTCTAGTTGGGCAGGTAATTAAACTGCACTACAATATTGCTTAGAAAAAGGCTGCATAAGTGTTTTGCAGGGAGCTTGCAAGCGAGCTCTGCTCTTCTTGCAAGTCAACAAGAACCAAACTGGTTACACCGATGAGGCAATGAACCCGACAGCTACACCCTGCCTCTAAACAGGGTTTATTAGCTCAGGTTCTGCACTGTGTAAATCACAGCTACCCAGGGTCAGTCAATTCTGAATGATGCCAGAGCAAATTCCTATCTGCTCAAACGAGAACCACAATCTCAGATTTGCCTTAAAAATCTGACAAAATACATAAAAAAGCTAGGCCTGGGACGTACTTTTAAGGGCTTACTGACTGCCTGTGCTCAACCGTACAAATGCAAAATTGTTTTGCATGGGGGAAAAAAATCCTTGTCTAACCAAATATTTCCACCAGCAGTAAGTATCATGAACTAATAAATCTGCACAGACAGACAATATTTAGTTTCTTCATAAGTTTGGGAACTTTTTTCAATCAATGCAAATACAATCATGCAGCAAAAACATTTGTGAGCACATTAAATCATAATTATAAAAAAGCCACAATTATTTGGACTGCTAACGGAAAGGATTTTGAAAAGGCCTTTCATTAGAGAATGAGCAATCTAAGAGATGAATCCTTTATTCTTACAGTGCTGGATAACAGAACCAAGAAATAGTACCCTTTTGGGGTAAAAGCCTTTTTTGCTCTCTAAGTTTATTTGTGCTCGAAATAAGATAAGGGTTCCCTGACATTTGCCTTGCAGTGTAAACTAGACATGTTAGACTTTAACAACTTTCCTACTAAGGCATTTAATCTGCTCTCCAAATATACATAGTAACTACGATATATATATCTCCAACTATATATAGTAATGTTTTGGGGAGGTAAAAACAAATTACACTTGCCATTTGGGAGAAGGATCCTTACTAGCCTCAAGAAAAATCTGCAGCTCTTCGTATTTCTAGTAGACATAAAAGTGACAGACCTGTTTTTCTGAAGTAAAAATTCTCTTGGGTGTTTTCTGAATTACAAGAGATTGTATATCAGTTCTCAAGCCACAGCAGAGCATTTGTGAGACCCTAAACTTTAACATTCAGGAGATTATATAAACATGGATATTTATTTGGTGTTACTTCTGACAAACGCACATTTGCTTTGCTGTATACATGTAACTCCTTATAAGTCACATAACTCTCGGAAGCTACCTTTAAAAAATTAATAAATTCTGCTTACTTCAAGTCAGTTTAGATCAACTGTCCAAGTCCTTATATGCTGCCTCAAGCATTTTATGGATTACCATGTCTCCAAAAAAGGCTATTAACGGCAAAGAAAACAACTTCATTTCGACAGAGAAATGATTTTTTTAAAGTAACTTTACAAAGTCAGTGCTATTCCTGCTGAGAGTTGATACAAAAACATGGGAGTTCCACACTGCCCCAGAAAATCCAGACTTTCCTTTTTATGGAAATAACAAAATCAGTCAGCTTCCTTTACAAGAACTGTTTAAAAGCCAACTTTGGCACAAGCAACAGGCATTAGATAGCTGATGTTTTACATCCAGTATGAACTGGAAACCAGGTAAGTGGAACAATGAGCATGAGACCTCTTGGCAATAGATGGCCAAGCATTTCTTCTTCCAGAGCCGGAGATGTAGGACTCTGCAAAACAAGCGTCACGGATTTCTTTATGGATACTGAAGAAAGCACACCGAGCTTTTGAATTTACACCCCTCTGCCAAAAAGCTACCAGTTTTACAGCAGAAATAGAAGCTAACGTACTACACAGTGCTATATTTGAGAAAGGAAACTGATGACGAGCTAAGATGACAGGCCACGTTGCAAATGGCGGTGACTTTGCAGTGAGCACGCATTTGCTTCTGCTACCTCAGCACTAGAGAAAAAAGCCTTTGGCAAGGGGCAGACAGGTACAGTAAGAATCCAACATATCACCCCCAGATCTGAAAGATAACTCAGTCACAACATATCTTTATTTCAATCACTGACTCCTTTTCTTCAAAGCATCTTTTTCCTGACATTTCTCGTTCAAGTTTTACCTTTTTCTATTTATAGAGTATTTCAGGCAACATATCCAATCCTGCTTGTACAGCAACTCATTTGACCAGCTCTTTTAAAGATGTAACGTATTACTTTGCAATACAAACATTCCTCTTACACAAGTCAGTCATCAACTATAAACACCATCCATAAAAGGTTAAGAATTTAATGAGAAAATATTATTTCTATCAGTTTGTCTTTCCAAAGGGTGGGATGAGTTAGGGAGGAGATTATTCTAAAGGAACCCAGCTGATGAGTAAGCTTTCCATCCTCCAGCAAATTTTTCCACTAACACTCTACGAAGGGAGAAACAGTGAGCTGTGTAACAGAAAGAGATGCACAGCGTCACCCATGAGCAGAGTCCTGAATTCTACCTGGACATCACCACTAGGCCACCACACGATACATTTGGGGTTCCAGCATGCCCACTGAATTATAAGACTGAAGGTGAAGATGACACTTAGTGTGCAGCCTTCTTTGAAGTTACTAGCTTTTCTTCCCAAGAGGCTGCTTCCAGTCTGTAGGAGCAGGTCACAATTCCCTCAGATATACAGTCACCTGTAGGACTCAAACTGCCTTTAAACCTTTTCACTGTCTACCTGGTTTGAGCAGTCTTTGGACAGAATGACAGACAAGACGAAAGGAATCAACTCCTTATTAAAAAAGAGAAAGTAATAATTCATGAGGACTGCAAGGGAAGCTCTCTGTCATCCTGAAAATGAAACCATGAAATTTGAGGAAGAATACGTAGTAGTCTAGGACCAACTATTCTTCTCATAGAGGAAGAATTTCAGGTCTTGGCATTTTGACAGGGATAACCCTTCAAACACAAGAATTGTCACAAATTTGCTGCACAAAGATAACCCCAAGTAAACGAATAGCTCAATCTAGTACTAGATCCATTTATTTTACAAATGTACATCATTGGACAAAATTTACGATCGTTTCTAGAAAATTTGCCAGAATTGAATTTTAACTTCAAATCGCAATCAAGAAAGCTACCTAGTATTTTTTTCAAAGACCTGCCTCATTCATTTAAAATAAAGACAATATTTAAAAAATTGAAACAGCTCACATACATAAGGGGCTATGTATACGGAGAGGTAGAGCAGAGTTAATGAACAATCATTCAAATAATCTAAGCCTCTAAAATTTATAAGCATAAGACGCATGCAAGTTGCAAACTAGAGAGATTAGCAAGGAGGTAAAGCAAACCCAAAAACTTTGACTAGCAATCATGGCTAAACTCAACTGAATCAAAAAGACTGAAAATGAGCCTATTAAAAGAAATATCCAGTATCCCTTACCACTACTTGTTATACTGTCTACTCATTATTTCAAAACTTCAAGTATTGGATTCAGCTTGCAAAAGACACTGAAAAAAAAGCTCACCACATCTTCATAACACTTGAATTCTCTAGGACAAAGCACCAATAGCAATCTCAGGTTTTCTTATCAATACCTCTGCCATCACACTCTCTTCTGGCAGACAATATTTCAACCTAGCATCAATGAGGTGATTAGTCCAGTTTTCTGCTACCATCACAAGGGTTACAAAGCAGCAAAACACTTTAAAAAGTACCTTTTGTATAATCAACAACAGCCTCCAACGCTGCTATTCGGACATCTACAAAGTGCCCGTACTCTGCGTATGACTTAAAGAGAGCAGGATCACTTGGGACATGACCATTCTTCTGAAGCACTCGAATAGCCTTTAAACAGCTAGATTTGATGGAAAGAGGAGATTTAGATGAGCACGCTGGAATGCTACCCGTGAAGAATACAGTTACTTTCTTCAGAATGAAGTTATTAATACACTTCCAAATCTTCTAGGACCAAATTATTCAATATACAATTATTTGCAATCGTACAATTATTTCCATAGGAATTATAATTACAATTATTTTCATAGCATTAACACACAGAACTCATGAACTCCGAATAAGGTAGAAACACTGGAACAAAATCCCCCATTGTGTCAAATTCACTGCTTGGTTTCAATAGAACCATGCTAAACTATAAAGAGAGAATAAGGCAGATACTGTTACTACGTTATCTTTTGTAAAACTTTCATAAATGTTCCACAATTAACAGATTTACAGATGCATAAGCATGATGAATTCAATTCTGCTATTAAAACTCTAGACCGATAGAATTTAATGTTGAAAAATAATCAAGAAAAATCTGCATTACCAATTTTCAAAAAATAAGAATTTGTTATATAAGACTCGAGCAAGTGAGCTAAAATCTCACTAAAATACTAATTACAGAAGGCTATACAAAAAAAGGCTATACAAAAACAAAAAAGTGGTGTTAACATGTTTGCTCTCTCTACATCTACAAGAACTATTAAAGCACACCTGACTGTAATGGTATGCCTGTAGCTGGGAAGAAGTTTCTCCATATTTAGGAATCGGGTAATTTCCTCGAGAATCAGTCGAACATCAGGATTTAAGTTATCCAACGTTCGAACTTCATTGTTCACACTGACTGCAGGAGTCACAGAGTTGGCTAGGGCATCAATCAGTTCAGCACGATAGTAGTTGTCTGAAAACTAGATAAAAATAGCATTAAAAAAGTACATATATTTTCTTTTAAAAAAATGAGAAATTTTGAAGCACTGTTATCGAAAAAGATTTTTAAAATAAGAACTGAGTGACAAATTGCATGAGAAACCAAAACAGTTGAATATGTTTCTCTAAATATGGATTTGAGAGAGAGAGTGAGCAAGCAGACATACTATTAACCATAATCTTCAATTTGTAATAGCAGCATATTAATAGTCATACATGGATTTATAACAATGGAAAATAAGGCATAGAAAGTTTTCCCGACCTGGAAAATAAAAGCCATTGTTTCTAAACGTGAGCATCTAAAGCCATCTGCCTCTACACTTCTGAAAATCTGGGGGAGGAGGAGTTGTTCCTTTTTAAAATCATCTAGATAGCCACTTCAGGAGCTTTTGAGGTGAACTATTAGCTTTTGAGGTTTGCCTATTAGTTAACTTAATCAAAATGAACCCAGTGTATTTCAGAAGCTACCAAAAAACCATATGGAAAGGGACATTTGGAAAAGCGAAGCGGGATGTCTCATTTGGCGGGGGAAAGATGACTGAACAACTCATCACATCCTCTGAAACAGCACCTGTTGGTGCCTCTGTTCAGATGTCTAATTTTCTGCCTCTCCACCTTCTATCAACCCTCTTACTTCAGTACTCTCAGCTGTGTTGCTACAGCGTGTGTTTCTACATACAAGAAAGTGAGGCTTGTTCCACTTAACTTCAGGGACTTAACTGGGAAGATTACGTTAGGACCCTAGCAGCTGTAGACTTCTTCTGTAGGTACAGAGATGGAATCTTAAATCATCTGTGGATCTTAAAGATCCTTTAATCGTCTTTCAGAGTTGCTCTGTGTCAGAAGGAAGTTAAGATCACACTTCCAACTCAGATACTATGCTTTAGTGATGGAGAAAGATGAACCTGAGTTTTAGCTGTTATTTAACGAGATGAAGACTAGTTCCGTGAGCAAGATCTGACCTTCAAAGCCATGATCCTAGTTCCATGTATCATTCAAAAATAAAAATAAAAATAAATTATTTCCTTTCTCTTTCAGATACTCTTCTCAGGATTAAAAAACAAAACAACCCAAAAAACAAACCCTGTGCTTAGCTTTGCATACAACGTTTATTCAGAAAATGTTAGTGCTCATGCACTTTTTCCTCAAAATACATGGTTGTCTCAAAAGAGAGATAAGTCAAGAAAAACGTGTGCAAACGAAGACAGGTAGGTCTTTAATAATTCAACAAGCACAAAGAGCTTTGAAACATCTGAGTATGCTGCCGTAGAAATGTCAGCTGAAGAATATCCACTAACATTTACTGCTATTTAGCAGTTTGAAAAATCTCAAACAAACTTACCCAACAGTATCTTACTTCGTGTGACTATCTCTCCCAGTAGGTACGTACGTGCGGGCGTGTGTGTGTGTGTTTAAAAATATAAACTGAGCGATATCACCTTTTCAGACAGATGGCTTTTTCTAGCTTCAAATTTTTATCAACTTAGTATTAGTGATATAGTAGATCATACAATATACAAATAAAGTCTTTTTTTCAACACAAAACTGAGAAATTAAAAGAAATACATTTGTTACCTTATTCTTCCTGTTATCATTATACTTGATCAAATCCAAAATAAACATTAAAACCTCTTTAGGACAGAGGTTGTGAACATCTCTCAGAAGGGCCATGGCAACAGGCATAGTCTGTATAATAAAATTAATACTAACATCATTCTTACAATAGCAAAAAGATAGTTACACCACTAAAACGAGGAATTAACAATTTTACAATAGTAAATCTCTGAAAAGTTCTATTTAAACGCTTTTTGAAAGTCAAATCACATGCTTTATACTTTCCATATCAAAGAACTATGCAACTATTGCTCAATAATTAGTCACAGTTGTAGGCAGACTTGACAAGGCTACATATCCAAGACAAGACCCTGATTCAAGGCACAAACACAAAAGTAGCAAATGGAAAATAATTAAAAGGAAAACGATAATGGAACTCATCCTGAGACAGATACATAATTTGTTTTTTTTGCATGAACCTGATGTCTAAGCTCCCAATACCATCAAGGGATATATAGCCAATAGAGTCAATGAAGCCTAAAGACCCAATGGAGATCTCTCTCAGAATGAGCTACATAGCTCCGTAGGCTTCACTAACATAAATGTAGGAATCTTACTCTAGATCTGCAAATTTTGGACTCCAGATTAAATGTCTTAAGTAGAAAAGCGTAAGACTAAAAACAGTGAGAAAGAATGAACAATGACAAAAAGAGAAGAAAGACGTAAAAGAAGATCCATGAAACAGAACGATGGGCAGAAAGATTAAACAGTTTTGGACAGAGTAAGAAAACAAAATCTGAGTTTTCTTCATGTTTAGGAATGTGAGATCTGTGAAATAAGAACTCAATCATTCAATAATTATAACATGAACTTTGAGCAAAAACCACTATCACTCATTTTAATTGTTATTCACTGCAGAACTAACACCTAAAGGTCCCAATAAAAAACCTGTGCTAACATCAAACAAGCTACAACACATGACTGACAACTAATAGGAAAGATGAGGCAATAGGGAGAAGATTATACTGTGCCTTAAACTAAAAAGCCCACCACCTGACGATCATATTTATGAGAGTGTTTCTATTACAAGATCAATGCCATTAATGAACTTAAAGATCAGCTGACAAACTCGGTTGCAAAAGCAAATGGTTAGCCTTGATACTGTGCAATAAATTCTACTTAAGAATGACCTCAAAAATATTTGCAAATAAGTACTCCACTTTTCTGAATAGATGTCTAATTTAACTTCAGCTACTCAGAAAAAATTGCTAAAACTGTTGTTAACTAACTTTTGACAAAGAGGGAACAAACAGACCCTTAATAAGGAAAACTTAGTTATTCTGGATTTTTATGAAAAGGTAAAGTGACCGTGCTACTGGTGTTTCTGTAACTACCATCTGTAGGAACATTTTTGTATTTTGAAATTTCTCTGAAAATTTTCAATAAAAAAATAAATTTTACCTTTTGCAGAAAGTAGCTTTGAAAGTTCATAAAGTTGTTGGTCTTCACAATGTTTGGACAACTCTTACAACAAAACATTCGGGTAAAGAGTGACTTCATGGCTGGTGGTCCTGTCCACGTACTTACCATAGAATTTGCAATCTATATAATTAGGGTGGAAAGGAAGTCATTAACGTCACCACTGCAGGCTGAACAAAAATGCACATTTCCCATAATAAAAAGGGTAATTGCCGAGAATGTCCTGCCCGTCAAAATGAAACACATTTTCAGCAATATAATATATTAGCTAAGCTTGCGTTACCATCCCTCACATAATTTCTACACAACGAACCTAAGCTTCATGAAAACGGTCTCACTTCGAGCATATCTGCAACTTATTATCTTCCCATGATAAATTTCTGTTCTTAATTTTCCCTTTTATATATTAGACAAATATTTCACGTTTATTAAGCCAAGTATTCTGACTCCACAGAAACCAATGATGGAAGAGGCATTTGCAATACTAACTTCCCAAATTTACCCTGCCAGTAACCTCAGTCTGGATTTCAACTAAGCTTCAGCCACCCTAGGAGTAAAGGACCACCCCTAAAGTAAAAGGCAAGTCAGCTACCTTTCTAACTTTAACCACGAGTCACAAACAGACTGTGCAATGAGAGACATTTATTGCTACAGTCTGTTTTGGAGTAAGGAAGTAAGGCTCTACAAGGACAAAACTGTTATTGGGCCTGCCTAACATCCTGGTTTGGGATATTTATTGTATGGAATAATAAAAGTGCAGATAAGAATATGTATGCCTCATGACAGACTCCGTGTGCACACGCACACATGTACCTACACACAAATGGTGCTAATGCATTCTACAACTTAGTAGCAATGTAGGAAGATTCCATTCTTATAAACCCTCCACAAACTAAGAAAAATACTATTTTCACACAACATAGTAAAAGAAAACAAATTCGATGATTTCTTGCTAAATTATTTTACCTTGTCTCAAAGGGCATTAGGCATGCAATAGAGGGGGGAAAAAAAAAAAAAAAAGGAAGAGGCTATCTGAAAATGGTAGATATCAATTTCATCATTTCTCTTACATAAGGTGGGAACTTTATGATGAAAGCCATTTTCCCCTTAAATCAGTTCTCAAAGGAAAGTTAGAGGGAGAAATGTAGTCAGATTACACGTTCCCTTTGCAACAACAGAAGTCTTCTAACTAAAGATGCCAATACAGCTTTTTCTACAACGTATAAAAACACTCTTACTACAATGGAAACGTAATCCTAGCGACTACTTGAGGCTTCTACATCCCACTCTACTGAGACAGAGACTTGATGATGAACTTAAAACTGCAAACGTGAAATTTCTGTAGCAGCGTGGCATAAAAAACCCAACCCTCAAAATATTTTAAGAGATCACTGTATTTACAAGCTATTTAATATTCATTAAAATGTGGATCTAAATTTTTTTTAGAATGTACTTCTGCTCATTTTAAGCATTTCATTCTGCAAAATTTAATACTATTCTTTATCTATATAAACAGTAATAAATCCATCAGATACTTAGTAACATTCGGTTCTTACAAGGTGCTCTGTCTCACGTGAATTCAGTTTTCTGTTTATTCTACAGAGATGCTACAGTCTGCAATATTTCAGTTACGTGAATTAAATGTATTTGCAAATTCTCCACACCGTAAAGCAAAAGCCTCCCTTGCATTATTTCTACTTAAAAAGACTGAAGGATTTTGCTTGAACACTCTATTTCTGCATTGCTTATTTTTAAAAGTTCTCTAATCCCTCAGTCCATTATAGCGTAAAAAACTGTTAATTCATTCAACCTAACATATAACTGCTACTCACAGCTATGGACCTTTTCAGCTATGTACCCCTTTAAAAAAAACAAAAAAAACCCAAAAACAAAAAAGCCAAAAAACAAACAAACAAAAAAACAAAAAAACCTACCTTACAGCGCCACCACTATAATGGACCTGCATCTACAGATGGAAAATCAGCTTGGAAACTCATGGGAATTAACATCATAACATGACTGTTTTCACTTTTCTCTTTAGGGTCATTTGTCATGAACTACTCAGCAAACACTGCATGTGTGTGTGCATCTGTACACTATCATATGTTTCACCACTTAGATACTGGATAACCATAATATAGTTTATGTGAGGTATATGAACATTACCCCTCACAAGACATTCACTTATATCCCTATGAACTTCCTTATCCCTGAGAATTCATTTATGTGTTAGCTGCCTCCTTTAATCCTGAGAGACTGAAGAACCATTATGCAACAAATTATGTAGCGCATTAGTAAGTGTAGTAACTGAAGTTTCTTAATGGAGTACCATCTGTCATTTCTCTGTATCCAAACAAATACATCGTAATGTTTTACAAAGTAATTGCAATCCAGCTAGAAGTTGACCTGATCCACAGACCCAAGGTTTAAAACGCGATTATACTGAGCAAAACTGCTTATCACCACCAGCAGTCAAACTGTCCAATAATTCAGAGTTAGGACAGAAAAAACAATTAGATTTAAGACATTGTTACTCTTCTAATATTCACCAGTGATAGGCACCAGCATTTTTAAATATCCTGAATGAATTCATTATGAAATACACATATTTTAAAACAGAAACTGGCACTATCAATACTACTACATACACTGACACTATTATGTCAGTGTTTTGTAATGTTAAAATTGATTGTTACAAAAATATCCTGGATTTTGATTTTCAAAATACGTCCAAAGGATATATGTACTGAATTATTCTCAACAAGTACAGGGCAGAAAGCAAGCTATACACCAATAATATGAACTCTATAAACTGTCAGTACCATTCATTTAAACATGCCTTTCTTGAATCTCTTAACCATTTATTCTTTTATGTTCCCATTTGGCAGTTTTATAGGGATCTCCAGTTTTAATTTTTAATGCTAATTTTGTGTCTAAACAATCTTCCTTCTTCAAGGAAGGCAACTATTTGGCTTCTTAATATTTAAATTCAGATGAACATCACATTTACTTTCTGCCACTATTCAACCCGAAACAATATAGAGCAGCAATTTCAATTCACACTAGACAGATGAATTTTACCACTTCAGATCCCTCAAAACAAGGGCCAAGAAATTTCCCAGTAAAATTAAAAAAGAAACGTTTTGCCTCTGAAAAAATTAAACAAAAGTCTTTTATTTCTGCCACTTAATGAAATCTGGAAAAATCCCTGGTGGTTTTCATGTCTGACATCTCAATTTTGACAACTATGAAAGCATTCTGCAGTCTCCATTTACAGACTTAAAATAATATAGCTTTCCTTTCAAATCAGTCATGTTAAAAAAAATACTTGGCAAACACTTTTAATAGGCCAAATATCAAGCCAATTTAAGAACCGCGGTGAGTTTTGACCCATTTTCAAACGTTTACAATGTCTAGCAGATTTATTTTGTTATTTCCATCTACATATTCTCACCTTTGCGAGGCAGAAGCAAGCCAGCATTCTCACTCGGTAGAAGCATTGCTCTTGTTCTAGTATATCGGTTAGTGCAAGTCGTGACGCTGGAGTGGGGAACTTTTCCAGTGCCAGAATGGCTTCCTCCTGTGCCACCACATCTCTCTCATATCGAAGCTGATATTGCCACATGAAATCAGATTGTTCGAATTCCACCTTCCTCAGTACTGACATATCAGGGTCTATTCTTATCCAGAGCAAAGGGGAATCGGCACTAAGACAAACATGAAAAACATTAGTAGTTTTTAACATTTCAAGACTACAGAAATGAAAAACAAGTCCTGACTTTTTACTATTTTTGAAGTACAGAGAGTCAAAAAACCACAAAATAATTTAGGTTGGAAGGGGCTTTCATCTCCAAAATAAGGAACCTCCTGCCCCTAGGAAGGCAATTCTACAACCTCCCAGGGTGAGTCCAACCCTCAAATACACTGAGGTGAATGTAGTATTGCAGTATTTTTAGACCTATAGTTCTGAAAAGTTCCTGATAAGCTACTGCATAGTCTCAATATATTTAATTCTACTTCCTAAGACACTGTAACTTCCACAGTTAAGTAGCACTTTATCATCGTCTACAGTTTAAGACTACCAAAAGAGATTTCTAACAGAGAAAATCTGGCAGTAGTAACCTGGGTTTTTATTTACTGATTTTCATCAATAGACCTGTAATTGCTTTACAAACACATGCTATCCCATGGAAAGTTGACAAGGGTAACCATGTATTTGCACAGAATCGCCAGGCCCAATGATTGTAAACTGAACGTATCCACGGATAGGACTTAAAACAGTAACCTAAAAGTGAAATGGACCATTAAAGTTTTAACAGCCCCAAAGATAAAGTTACTCCCACCAAAACAAGTGTTTTACACTTTACTACTCATATAGCACCATGACTGCACAAATCTTTTACGGGAGCAGCAAATACAAATTAAAACTAAAAATTAACTCTCTTCCACAGAGTTTGCCATGCAAAATCGATAACATGTGCTGAATTGGGTGAGAGTAGGAATGAGGAAGGTTATCCAAAAGAGCATCTTTATAATATGATACATATTTCTATATATATTTGTTGAATATCTAAAATTATTATCCGCATAGTTGCTAGAGAAGAAAGGATAGTGAAAAGAAGTGTGCATACAAAGGATTTAGAGGAATAGCAAAGAAGATTATAGTATATGCTTGGAGAAGAAAAGTTCAAACTGCATAGCAGAACTGACAACATTTCAGAATGGAAGAGGAGCAGATAAAGTATAAGGTACTTGCCTAAACCCACATGCCAGTTCACAGGTAGTTCCAATAAGATAATTAAGGTCTCAGCTCAGCATAACACAAAAACTATTTGCACATAAGTCACCAGAACTATTCACAAAATTTATGCTGATTGTTCTCAAATACAATTTTAAAACAGTTTATTCATATAGAATTTTCATATAGAAATGATTAATACAGCTTCCTCAATGAAAACATCTCCTATAAAATTATTTCTGGACATATTCATAGTTGAGGTTTAATTTAATGGAAACTCCAGGTCTTTACAGGTGACAATCAATCTACCATTCTTCACCACCAGGACACCATCAGTTTTCAGCAACAGATTATTTACTTTAATCAGCCACCAAACAAGATACCAGCACCTTCAGTATTTCTGAGAGCAACGCTGGTTCCAGCTCAAGGAGGGTACAATGGGAATTTGCTTCCATTGAGCTAACCAGTTCCAAATGAAATCAATGCCAAAATGATAATATTAAAACAAACAAACAAACTTTAGTAGATACATTTCAGTATGGAACGCTTACATACCGTTAAGTTAAACCTATCTCTTATCTCAGGAATCTGTCTATCCCAGTGCTAGTTAAATGGTTGTCACCGAGATCCAACAAAAATCGTTCTGAACTTGTTTCAAGTAAATTCTATGGCAAGGCAAAAATTGCAATCAACGTATCTTTATTAGGACTTGTTTACATTTCATTTCTAAAGTCACCTCAAAGATGTCAATAGAAATGTCTACGAATGAACTAGGGCACATATTCTATCACATTACCACGACTGACTCCATTTTTTTTTTTTCCAAAACTATTTACAGTAGTTAACCCATACATTTTGCACTATATCATTATTTTCCCAGCTATAGAAGAAAAGTCTCAATTAAGGCAAAGAAATGCAATACTGTCTTGAAATTTGCCAGTCATATAATGAAGTAGAACGTTAACACCAAATCCTTCAAAATAGCACGCTTAGAATGTGGATCAGTCTCACACTGTAAAACTCCAAACAAACAAACTTACTCCATGGCAGAAAGGTCCATGTCCACCTCTTCTCCATTCATCAGTGGAATCTTTTTCTTCTTATTTCTATTTTAAAAAAATTATCAAAAAATTAGACATTTAGAAAATTACCATACCAATACAGCTATGCTTAAAGGGTGTTCAGTTTTGCAAAAGTCTTCTCTGTGTATTTTACCACACCTAACAATAATGCTCTCCCCAGGAAAGAATTGTGAAAATTGAGAGCTGACAGTGCATCCATTTTGTTTAAAAAATAATCATCAATATTTTCCATTGGCTTAAAACAGACTCCCATGTTTAAAATCACACATACGCATACAGCTTGGAAAAGTAAGTGCCAAAGCAGTTATAAAAATGTATTAGAAATTGAGAGAATCTATTTAGGAAATATTTTATTTTTCTTGATCGTTAGGCTTAGTGAATAGCCTTAGCACTCTAACAGAAAAGGAAAACTACATGTTTTATTCAAACATTCTCACTTGAAATACTCCTTGTTGCTCACATTTGTCTTCCCTCTACCTGAGATATCCCATTTAGAGGCACTTTGAATAATTCGATGAAGAAAGATTTCTCACCCAACTCTTCCTATTATATAAATAAGTTCTTCATAAGTTTTTTTCTTTCTTTTTTTTTTTTTAAAAAGACCTTTACTGATAATTTAGGACTACATAGAAAATGTGATGTTTCTCACTGTTCATTGCCTTCAAAGGCAAGGAGAGTAGTAAATTTTGTTTTTTCCTCTCATCATAGATAAATCTGATTCAGCAGAATTACAAAAATACTATTACAAATGTTAAAATGCATTTATCTATCATCAATGCACTGTACCTTTTCATAAATCTACACTCATATATCTGTGCCGTTCTATATTAATTCTACATTAATTCTATATTAATTCTTACCTTCTACTTTTAGAATGGCAAGGTATATCATGCTTAAGACTATTTTCTTCAATCTGCAAAGTATGGTTGAATGATCCATCAAGTTCTTGCACTGTCACTTTAAGAGGACCCTTAATGTTCAAAAGATTATTTTATTAGAATTAAAAATAGTGTTTATTAATGCCATCTCATACTCATAAATTTAGGTAAAATATGGAAAATTGACCCTACCACATATTTTTGAGTCCCAGGAGATGTGTAATCCTGCTTTATTTCCAATTCCAACACGTTCCGTTTTCTATTAAATGCAAAGCTACCATAAAATTTTACCACTCCGCTCTGATCCCTAAAAAGAAGTATAGGAATTCTAGGGCACAATACAGTAGTTATAAACAAACACAACTTTCAAAGTTTTCACTCACTTTTTATATTTGCTTTATGCTTGCTTATTCCTAGAATCTCTTGTTTCAAGAAAATCGGGAATGAAAACACTATGTTCCTTCCAGTTCCATCAAAGTTAGATGAAGTACTGGCCTGAGAGAACATTTTCAGTTTTTTTTCTTTATAAAGTTCTTTAATGTACATTCACATACCAGACATGAAAAAGAGAATATCCTATTGAATACTGTGAAGCACAGTGAAAATCATCTGTGAAAAAAAAGTCATTATGAAAAATGTCTTGTGTAATTCCAGTATGGTCTGCTTTGCTATACCTTTCTGCTAAATGAAATTCAGGGGAATTCATTAACGTTAGCTTATGTTAAGACATCAACTTATGCTTTTTACCAGATCATATTTAACTCAATTATTTTATTTCAGCTTTTCAAACTGGGTCATTGTGAGTGTTCCTAGGTACACAGTAGGACTGAAAACAAGTAATGATCTCAGCATTTCATCACAGGCAACCACTCCTGTGAATAGCTTCACCACTACTTGTACGACGACCACTACTGCACTTCATTTATAGTAACACTAAAACACTAGAATGAGGTATTTTAGTCTAGTATCCGCTCTCAAAAAGCCTGACACCATATGACAAAAGCAAGGAAGGAAAGTCTGTTCCTTTACGTCCTGACATTGAACGGAAGAGTTGGCAGACTCAAACACACATTTGATACACGTGTGACTTTTCTCCCAAAATATGGGCTTTCGGCAACATACCTCAGACAAACTTGCTCTGTTCACAGTGGCTACCTTCACAAAAGACCTTGACTTTGCCATAAGGTATTTCAATAGAGTGCTCATTCATAGCAATAAGATCTCCTCCCAAGCAATACAAACAAAAGCTGTTGGTCTTACAAGGTGAAAAAATCTACTGCCACAGGTACACCAGTGCTTTAAGCACACCAGGGAGGTTGCAACCAAAGGATTAATCACAAGTCACAGTTAGCACTGGCCTTGAGGCCAAAGTCTAGAGATGTCTCAAAATCCTCAATTTGAATGTTACAATCTTCATGACTGATAGAACTGACATGCATAGATTTACCTAGCTCAGATAGTTTAGACATACATGCAGCGTGAATGTATGTACAGATAAAACCCCAATGTTCTCGAAGTGCTTGGCACTGCTAAGTACGGAAATTAAAATAAACAATATGATATATGAAAGACCTAAATGGGTATTTATACTTTAGGAATACTTTGGTCCAGACAAAATAGTAACATCTCACATTATTCATAAATATTAATTTTACAGTGGTTTTTAGCTTAGATACTTAGAAGTATGAATGATATTTATGGCAAAAGTAATTTCAAGTAAATAATCACGGATTAAAAGTATCTGCTTCTGTTTTCTGTTAGAACAGTAAGACGTGGTGTTGCTGCAGTCATGTACGATTTTACCTGCAGTCATATTAAATAAAATCATCAATTAAATATAAACATAAAATATTAGCAAAACCCTCTAAAACGAAGCAAGTTCAAACTTACTCTCATATCAATCTAAAAAAAGAAATTCCTATTTTGTGATTAATATCACTGAAATTTGAAGAATCTACACACAGGTTTATCTTACCTGAAGTTTTAATACTAACACATGCTACCAAGCAATATATTCAATGTTAGCATATTTTAAACTATCAATCTGTGATCTTATGTTACTTATTTCATGGTGATTTACTGGAAATCACATCTGAAAATGCACCAGACTATAGCATTTTCCATGTCAGACTTCAGCATATTTCTATGGGCAGTGTCCTCTGGATCCTTTTAGTATAATTTGGCCTTAAATTCCACCAGAGTTCTTGTGCTTTTTTCAAAGGAAAACTTAAAAAGACAGCAACCTCTTCTAGTAAAGAACACCTAAAAAACTAGTATACTCTAAATGACGGTGAAAGGAGTGTGAATTGGTGGCTCATATCTATTTCTGATTCACAGAATCATGTAACTGTTTAAAGTAAAGGTATTTCATATCTTTCTTCTCATTCCTTTAATAGTGCCAATTAAAAGAAAACAAATTCATTCTCCATATTAACAATCCAGACCAAGAATAAAAAGGATACACCCACTGCTTTATTAAAGGTTGGATGTCTTTGCCAGAGACATTTGAGATAGATTTCAAAAACCCAGATGTGGAAACCAACATCTGACTCCACATGTGTGACTGGAACTTCTGGGACGAAGCAGTGCTGGCCAGACTCAACAACTTGTTGAAAACCTAAAATGATAAAAAGTTATTTTCATTACTTTCCCTAAGAACTTCAATGTACAAAATAAGCTTTTCTGTTTAACTGCAGCTGAACTGCAACTAAAAGACGAATAAACTCAATCTTTAATACCTGGCTTGTCTTTTGTCTTTTAAAATAAAGAAATTGTGATTTGCAGATAGGAATGTATCTGCACTTAATACAAACCATCCATGATGCTGAGGAAAAAAACACTGAAACTGAAACAAAAGCAGGCTAAAATGTTTTCTTTGCTCATCCCTGCTACAGGCACAACTTAACACATAGCTTTGCAATAAACAGAGCTGCATACAGACTTGAATAATAGAAATACATTTTGATATCCATTCTCTAGGTCTAAGCACATCTAAGGCACAAGTCACAGCCATGTAATTTATGAACTTAGTCACTGCAAGCACTGGTGGCTTTTCATTGCCAAATGATAGCACAGCGACAAAGGAGCACGTTTTTAATCCGTTCTCTTTCACTGAGCATGCTTTTTCAAATAATCAACTTCCTAGGAGTTGCAAATGTGTCTTTTTTATAACCTAAACCAGCATTTCACGTACAATCTTACCATGTTCTTACTCACAGTCCATTAGAAGACTATGAGCTTTCAGAAGTTACCTATAATAAAGCAGACCACTAATTTTCTGCATTTTAGGTACAAAACGTTTCAGTTTTAGTTTTTTCTAATATAAGGATCTAGGCTCCTGCTAGCACTGAAAATTTTACAGACCGGAGAGAACAGAAGTTGGATTCTAATTACTTTCATTATTTATAATTTTATTATGCAAGCCCACAGGAACACTAGCTACGGGTCAGTAAATAAGTCTGCTCGAACAGGTCATCAGTGTTAACAAACAGTCATGGTAACTAAAGGCAATGAAATTCCTTAATAGTTCAGAAAATATGCAATATATGTATGAGAACATAATACCTAATCTCATTCTAACAAAAATGACCTACATTTTATGTTCATTCTATCCTGCTGAAATGGAAAACTCAAACTCTATGGTGACTTATTTTTCTTAAATTTCATTTTATGAACAGAAATTGCAATTTAAGACAAAAAGTTGTCTATATTCCACATAAGCATTTATATACCTACCTGTAACATGAACTCCATGCTGATTCTGTTCTCAATCAGTCTCATAACAAGATGTGCTTTACACTGGAACATAGTGTAATATTCCCAAGACAGTGTATGGGGGTGTTTGATGGAAAAATGTAAATGCGATGCAGGGCTGGAAAATAAAAAACAACTCTCTATTTTGAATTTTATGGCATGAAAACTAAAATAACTTTTAGCAGCCAAGTCAAATGTGCACAATTCACATTGCTTCTACCACTTTAAAGATATAACAGACATAAGTTATGTTGCACACTGGTACCAAAAAAGTTATATGCGTGTACATACACTGCATACAGCAAGAACGGTATAGATAACTGACAGATAATACATGTTGTACAGTAACTTCTCAAAAATACAGTGGTAGCAGTAAAAAAATAGGGCAAAGAATCTATCACTCAAGTCCAGCAGTTACACGTGAATGGACATTTTCTCTACTCCACATCTGTTTAAAAGTAACTGTACATACTGAATACTTTATACTTAAACAAATAGTTGTTGCAATTAAAGAAAAATAAGTGTTCTAAAGGTCAGGGCAGACTTTCATGTGATGAGCCAAAGGAATTGCTTGGCTTTTGTTTTAGTTAGCAACTTTATGCTTTCAGCACTTTGGCAGATTGCTATCTTCTAAATCAGCTATCACGCCAAGGAAGAATGTGCAGAGCATTATGTTACAGCAGCCACGCTGTTTCCAGAACTTGAACTATATCTGTTTTTCTTCACAACTCTATAGGATGTCCGTGCAGACATACTCTCTGTGTCTATAAGCAAAATATTTAAAATGGTTTAATTTCATCCAATATCAGAAGATAAACAAATAGTGAAACCCTGAAACTTTTTAAAAACAGAACTGATTTCTGGACAGCCTTAATGGCTGTAAAACAAACAAAAAAAATGCTAAAAGGCCTAATTTTGATGACCTTTAAAACTAATTTTCTCCATCAAGTTTTACATTTCAGAACACAAGCTCTCTGACTGTAAAAAAGTAACTGTAATCTTGTACTTTACAGAAATAAGATCTTTTGCCCACTTCTCAATTATTTGAGAAATGGAGATAATTACATTCGCAAGTCTGAGTTTATTTTATTGATGAACGAAGACTGTGGCAACTGTATTTTGTTGTGCTACCTTTTCTCTCTCGGTTATTTTTATAAGGCAATTGAATTTTCCATGAACAAATAATAACATCTTAAGAGACTGGATCCACATTGTCTACTTCTTAAGAAGGAGAAATCTGAATTTGTTTTATGCTGGTTGATGGAGACTCACAAATCAGCTACTGTGACACAGAAAATGCCAGATACTTAAAATTTCTGTGCTCAAAATTTTTCCCCAGGTGATTCTTGCTTATAGATAACTTAATTAAATGACTTGAAGATGGACCAGGCACCTTATTTGTCCAAAGGCTTTAGAAGAAGACACTGCAAGACAGAAGATGATTCATGAACTGTAACAATCAAAGACGAGCAACAAGCCTGACCTCTCAGCTATCTCAGAAAAAGACAGTTCTTCCAGAACCCTCAAAGACCTACTGAACAGACCATTTTAACCTCTGACCCATCTTTCGATGCACTTGAAAAGATGCATGCCAGCAAGAAGCATTCTGCCAGCAGAAGACCAGCACCTGGCTCCTTGTCTGCAACTCTAACATTTCAGGAGAAGGCATGGACCAAAGTAGCTGCAACCCTTTAATATTTTTTTCCATCTTTTTATTTAGTGGGAAATTTCCTTGACTTTACTCATGCATGTCTATTTAAACATATTAAGATTAACATATTAAGAAGAAAAGCATCTCTAAATTTAAGCAAGCACTACACTTTTTAGATGTATTGAGCATATGAATCAGAAGGTCGCTGGGATTACTACTCGCTGTTTCAAGTAGGTAGGCAGTTGTTACAGTACTCCTTATCAAATGGCCCTCTTACTTTGGATAATACTTCTGTGTTCCAGGGTATGGAAGAATTAGTAACCATGAAACAATTTAAATGTAAGAAGGAAACTGAGGTTGTGGCCCTGATAGTATATAATAATTTGGTTTCAGTATAAAACTGTTTATCCACCTTCAAATTATACGCTTGCTTGACTTTGGTAGAATTCTTTTCTTGGAAATTGCAGCCAAGCCAGGACTCACATTCTTGGTCTTCTTAATTTTACTAAGTGTTGATTGCTTTTAGTACTAGTCACACTATTCAACTGCAAATCAATACAAAGATCAGTTTGTTGGTGTTTGAGAGGTATGATCTGTAGTTCGTTAAATATTGATACATTTCTTCTGATTATATCTTTCTTCGATCATTAGACTTTTAAAATTTATACTGAACTTTCATCAAATCAGATTGAAAGTCAGCAGTAAGGTCCTAGAACCTTTGTCAAATTGAAAAACCAGCTACCTCTTCTAATAAAGTCTATAATGCTCATGCTCCTGAACACGTTTCAGTCATTTAAGGTAAACCTATCAATATGTTTCTCGTACTTTAAAAGCCTAAAAAAATGTATATAGATATATTTCATTTTTACAGTAGAGTAGTACCACCACAATCAAAGAATGAAGATGACCAGAATCAGAGAGGGGAGAACATAAAACAAGAGTGTAACGAGCACAAAGCTTCATTTTGCAACTCTCAGCCATACAGCAGTCAACCTGCACAGTTTCCTTTCTCTTACTATTCCAAACTCTGAATTTTCTTTTTTTAAAGAAATGTTGTGGATAGCAGTGTTTCTGTTTTACTATACACAAACAGGAAGAATTTGTGAATTCATGTTTCTAAAAGAAGTTGGGTTTTTTGTTTGTTTGTTTTAGAAATTTCTTTCTACATTCTAATTCTAATTTAGTTTTAAAAAAACATGAAAAATTAACCTAACTTTCTTCATCCTGCTATGAACTGGGAGTGCTGTAATGCAAATATGCCTGGCAGAAAATCATATCATAACAACCATAACAAAGAAATACAAAAATATGTTGGAGAGAAATGGTCTATACGTTGTCATTATAAAAATATTTTTCCTAAATACGTATCACTTCCTAAAGTCAGAAATACGTAAATAATTTACACATAACTTGCTGTTTTTTGTAGGTTAAAATAATTTATTTTTAAGTGATGTTATGATTAACAAGTCCAAAATATAATGAAGAGTGCAGTGGTGAAACAGATGTAAAAAAAAAAAAAAAAGAATATCTAATAATGATGCATCATGGACTAGTAATACATACATTTAGGAGCATGAGAACAGGATTCTGTCAATTGTGTCTGAATCTAGAATAACTACAATAAAACTGTTAAGCACCTAACACTAAAATTAACACTTAAGAAGTGACTTTTTTCTAGTGATTTTTTTTTTTTAAATCTGCCCCTTTTTTCTAGTTTCCTCTAATCCTATTAATCTGAATTGACTTTCTCTGTACAGGGAAATATGCTGCCAAATTGTATTTAAAAAGCCTGCCCAGACCTAATTCAGTACCCTAAATTTTGTTTAAAAAAAAGATATCATCAACAACAGGATACCTAAAATTACTGCTACTAGCTGTGACTTGTTTTCAGAAGTATACGCAACAAGAACATCTAGGTACTTGACTTGCTTTACTACTTGAGAGAACAGGAGAGTGAACTAAATCTAAATCTATCATGAGCTCCTGGAGCAAGTCCAGCAAAGGGCTCCTAAGATGATGAAGGGACTGGAGTGTCTTTCACCTGAGGAAAGGCTGAGAGAGCTGGGCCTGTCCAGCCTGGAGAAGAGAAGGCTCAGGGGGGATCTGATCACTGTGCCTAAGTATCTGAAGGGAGAGCGTCAAGAGAACGAGGCCAGACTCTTCTCCGTGGTGCCCAGTGACGGGATGAGAGGCAACGGGCACAAACTGAACCACAGGCAGTTCCGTCTGAACAGGAGGAGAAACTTCTTTCCTGTGAGGGTGGCTGAGCACTGGAACAAGTTGCCCAGAGAGGTAGTGGAGGTAGTGGAGTCTCCTTCGCTGGAGATATTCAAAAGCTATCTAGATGTGATCCTGTGCAGTGTGCTCTAGAGGACTCTGCTTGAGCAGGGGGGTTGGACTAGATGATCTCCAGAGGTCCCTTCCAACCTCAACCATTCTGTGATGAGCAGACAGGCAAAACTGAATAATGGCTTGGCAAGGAAACACACAAGCTAAATCTACGACTGTTAACATCCAGAAAATTCTGTAGCTGGTGAGGATTCACCTGGCTGGGAAACTGGCCAGTACATCCTAGTCCTGATTTTAGAAGACTCTTCCTTCTTTTTTCGTCTCTCAAAAACAGATCACTATTCAAATTTTAAATTGGTTATTTGTATACTTGACTGAATTCTAAGACCAGGGCATTTGATTTTAAATGGACAAAACCCTGGATCTGCACACTCTCAAGAGCAAGCTGCGGACAACTGAGGTTACATCTTTGTCAAACAGGGACTTGTTCAGAAGTTCACAGATTTTCCCACTTCACCTGCATGTTCCCAACCTCACAGTTCTGTCCTGACCCTAGATGTAACAGGACAACTGCCTGTGTCATAACCTAGATTCATTTATCCAAGGGTGTGGGAGAGGGGAGGAAAAAAAAAAAAAAAAAAACACCCCCTACAAATGTTATCCTGGATCACCTTAAAAACCTGGCTTATACATACTCTCTCCACCACCAGTGGTTAGCGCTACATGGTGGGCAGCACAGGAGTATCACAAAAGGGGGAAGGGGAAATTTCTCAAGTTAGCACTACTGAAGCTACAGTTGTTGGGAAATTACAGACTCAGTCAGTCCACATTTATCAACAAGTGCTTCACAGAAGACTGGTCTAGTACTTTATTTTCCCCCTTATTGATAAGACATAATTTCAGTTTAAGATTGCAAGGTGGTAACTGACAATGAAAAGAAAAATAGCAAAGAAAAAGAAAACTGATGATACCTTAAAAAGTCTAAAGATTATTAACCACTCTAGAAATAGCTCAAGTCAAAATTCTGGCTCCATCTTCTCTCTCATCTTCTTACTAATAAGTAGTTTCATAACACTATCAAAAACATTCATCATATTTAATTCCCTTCAAGGTTTAAAGTGAGAGAAAAATAAAACAACAGTGATACAGCATACTCAAGATGTACTTTATGAGACTGGTAATATATGCCTTGGGCAGTTGAAGTTCTTCAGCATCTGGCCTTGTGCCGCACAACACACCCAAGGCATATATTAATGGCCCCATAAAAACATACCCTGTAATGACTTGCGGCTTAAATAAACATACTTGTCTTTCTCTTTTCCTCCTCCGAATATTGGATGCAGTAAAACTCCACCAGTCTTCAGTTCATATGCCACTATTTGATCTAACTCCTAAAAAGTACAACATATGTAAGTAAGTATAATTTTGAAACGTAGAGGGATTATTTAAAGAACACAGGAAAGCTCCTGACCTCATTGTTCAAGTCATACCTCCTAATGAAATACGTTTACAAACACATACAGTGTTTTAAAATCAGGGATGCTCCTGAGCACAGCAAATAATAACAACACAGTAAAAATTAGCAGTTAAAATTCAACTCCAAGATAACTAAATATCACTGTTCACAGAATAAGTTGTTTCTGAGCAATAAAAACAAAGGTAGTGACCATTTCTTTGCAGTGGACAACAACAACACCGGGTGTGTTTGCACAGCAGACCGCAGCAGATAAACGTTCACCCTGACCCACGTCTAAGTCAGACAGAGGCCTGCTCTGAACTGGAACTTGTGTTTTTAACTGGTGCGGTGCTGTGCCCATATTAACAAGTGCACTTCAAGGCAGGGTGTTTGCATGCAGTCATTCTCATCCAACAGTCAATATGGCTGTTGGCTCAAATCAGGCCAGGTTGAGCACAGGCAGAATGAATTGGTGCCTATCTGCCCCCCAATGTCAGATAAGAAGTTTCCAGATGTTGACATATTTTGATATGCACTGACATATCAAATTACATGCTTTGATGTATTGATGCTACATTCAAAGTAGTAAGGATGTTCTCCGCAGAAATGAAGGCTGTGACAGCAGCATCTCTCAACCCTTTGTGAAAGCATTTAAGTAACTCTTAGGGAAAGGGTTTCCAGACAGGTCTTCATCCAGTTCAACCATTCTCTGCAGCACCTGCACCTTTAGCACAGACAGTATAGGACTGATGAGCTGAGTGTGCATTAGGCAGATAAGGGTATAGGGTCCCTGAGTGGATGAGGGATAGAAGTGAAGTCACGGGCTAAGATTTTACTTTTGGGAAGGGGGAGGGTAAGAGAATGTAACAAGAGGGACAGGAAGATGCATCTCTTTCTATAAATGAATGCCACTGGCAAAGGACAAAGATTCACTGCTGTTATCGCTAGTCAGTGACACAGTAAACACAGCGCAGAGCTGCTTCTTAGCATTACATTTGGAAAACTATGGTACAGGCAGAATATTCTATTCCAAAACAGATGTTTCTTAATGGAAATGAAAAAATAAATATTTAATGAAAATGTAAAAGTCTATTAACTTCCACAAAGGACATCAAAATCTTCAGGCCAAATAATTCCATCCAGTTCCCATTCCCATCTCCAAAACCATCCACAATACTTCTTGTTTCAAAAGGAGGTACAAGAAACCTTGAAGTAAGCAGGCAGAGAAATATCTGGGCACTGAAGAATGTCTCTCTTGGCTCACTAATGCTTTTACACATTTTTATGTAAAAACCCAGACAAAAAGAGGAGAAATAATTGCATAGGGAGACAGTGAAAATTATTATTCATAAGGCAGTCACAGAAACATATTTTGGTTAATATGTTCGGTATTTTTTCCTTGTAATACGTGAAATATATTTTAGCTAAGTTTTGTTTCTACTGAACATCTTTTTAGACTGCAGTGAAAAACTATACTATTTTCTGTTTTTATATTGTCCTCTTTGATGCAAAATGTCTGAAATACAAAGAAAAATGCTACTTTATTATGTTACATTACCTGTTTAATCCAGTGGCGATACTCATTAACACCAAAGGTTTTCTTCATCCAAAGGCCATAAATATAACCCGAGATTCCCTTTAGCACCCATTCATCTGACCTATAATACGCAAGAAGCATGAATTATAGCACTTCAGCAGGTATTTCGTAAGGGATGGTATTTTTGACCAGCTCAAAATAGCCACAAGTTTCAGCAGGTTATATAACTTCTCCAAGTCAACAGAAGTCTGATGAGCTGTGAACCAATTTATGTAACTTGGCACATAGATGGGACCCATGAAACTGAAGAGCCAGTGAAAACTGAACTTCTACCACAAAAGCCCACATTAAAATATAAAACCAAACTACTTCAGCTGAAACAGTAACAATACAACAGTGGAAATGGACACTAAAGTTAAAACAACTGTTAATCTGTATAGCCTTAATTACTTGATAGCCATTTCAGTGAAACAGAGAAGATCTGAACAGACAAAAAAGCTGTAGCACAAAACAATCTTCAAAGCAATTTAGAGAAAGAAGCCGAGAGCTTTCAAAGAGACCATCCTACTTCTGTATATGTCATAAAAACCAGGGACTAAAATATATTGAACAGAACAGCTATACCACACATGGAAGTTAATTCCTGCACGGCATCCATTTGTTTCACATGCACGTATATTTTTCTGATTCCTCCCTGCCCTTTTTTCTTCTCTCTTTAGCTCGCTGCTCACAATTTGGTGGACAATGGTATCTAAATGCCTGTTCTGAAAGCTGCGCTCCAAGACAGAAAAAAACTACAAGGTGAAAATGAGCTAGAATTCTAAGTGTCAGAGCGGCGAACACGGAGCACGTAGGTACAGAGTATGACGAAATGAATAAAAGAACACAACAAAAGGGAATCATTATGACGGAGACAGACTATTCACTGTGGAAGTGCACTAGCTATAGCCATCAAAGCAGTTTCAAGCAAAGATAAACTATATTAGTACAGATCTTGGTTTAAAAACACGTTCGTTTGGGTTTTTTAAGCCAAGGATACTCTGGGATGCTTGTCTTCATGGTATATGGTATACATAGTCATACTTCATGGTACGCTTGTACCACGAAACAAGCAATAGGCCCCCTGTAGCTGAAATATAAAGTGTATGCAAAAGGCTTTAAAATAAACACTGATCAAAACTGTGAGGAAAAAGATGCCGGAGATATTGTGAGGGAAGGAGTTACAGGGAACTTACCACCCAAACCCATTTGCCTATTTGCTACCAATTTCTCCACTCCATTTCTTCTGAACTTCTCCTTAATTTATTAGTCCTGCCATTCAATAAGTATTTCCTATGCAGGTTGCACTCCTTTATCCAAACTATCTGATAGAAATTATCTGATGACAGGAAAGAGTCTCCTCTCTTTCTCGTTTCCAGATGTCAAAGCCTACTACAGCATGCAGCAGCAATGATTTCAGAGACAAGTCTTCTTATCTCTGTGAACTGATAAGTTCACAGTCTTTGGAACCTTTATATCTCCTTTCCTCTTTCAAGCAGGAAAGCATTCTCCTCAATTTTCATCTACTGTGCTGATTTTATTTTTCAGCTTTGTAAAAAAATTTCTTCTACAGTTATTGCTTCACTTATTCCCCAGGCAAAATGCAACATGCAAATTAAAGTTCGTTTCCTTTTTCTAGTTTTTCTAGACAGTACAACAGTAACATACTTACCAAGACATTCTGGATATAAAACATCCAAAGAACTGCTGGGCCAAGGCCTGTGCTAAACACCTCCTTGTCAGGGGAGTTTCATCTATAATCATTGCGCTATGTAGGAGATTTGTGCTAGACCCCATAAAAAGAAAACAACATAATATGAGCACCATCCCCCCAAAAATGAAACAGAGACCTTGTTTTAAAAAGCAGGAGAAATAAAATAAATCGTTTAACTGATTTGCCAGAGAGAGATTAACATCTTTTTTGATAGTCTTACTACAGGCAGATCTCCTGCCATTATCAAAAATATACAATTCTTTGTATAAAGCCAAAGCAGTTGTTTTAACCAGTGAAACTGTTTGGGATTCATGATACCTTCCCCGAGCTGAAGAAAAACAAAACATACTCAAACTTCTGCACTTAAGCTGATCTTAAATATTTCATGCATGGCATCTCTAATTCAGAAAGAAAACTTCTGGCAATTTTTTATTAAAGATACAAATCCAACACCTTTGTAACAGATAAAATTCGATATGGTAGTTTGTTTTTTTTTTTTTAAAGCCTATATTGCCAACAAAAGCCACTTTTTTCAAATTAGAAAGCCTAAAACTTAGGCTACAAAAGTAATATGAGCTTCAGGTATATCTCAATAGTCTTGGATCTAGTGTTTCTAAGCCCAAATTTTTAGAAGGTATAATTTTCTCAAATACTAACCTAAAAATACTCATGGATGCATAAGCAGCTACTTCAACATATGCTTCATCTATGAAAACAGTCTTGAAACAGGAGTACGGATAGCGACAGGTAAGAATCTCCTCATAAAATTCAAATACTTCATGAAGGTATGACGTGGTATGTTTGAGCAATGGGAGAAGTTGGGGTAAGCAAAAGTGAGTCACCTACAAACAAAGCAAAAACTTGGTACAAGACTGATGAAAATATTTAAATCCATAAATATCAAGTTTATTACATAACAACATAGGAAAAAAAAAAAACAAATAGTGCTGCCACAGAAATTTAACAGAAAACAGCGTTTTAAAGCTGTGATAACAATTACCATGGAAGAAAAGCGCAGCAGGATGCCAATCTCAATTGTGAGAGCAGCAATAGGAAAATAATTTTTTTAGCAGACAATGCACAATGACGACGTCTACCTGCTGATGTTTACCATTTAAAAACACATGACATTTTACTTTGATTTTGTAATCCATTGTCTATTTAGGGTACTATTTTTCTCTTAGGCAATAATGAATTAGATAAGCACAAATCAGTCCATCAGTGCTACTGTTCAGAAGAGGATTTGATATAGCCACCTCTGATATTACTGTTTTCCTTACAGAGCAATGATGTAGCCAACGACAGGTCAGAATGACCCAGACGTACCTCCGCTTACTTCAGCAGTGACATAGGCACCATGTTTCAAACGGTAGCTTTACATCCTCAAGCCTTTAAAACTCTGTAGTAATTTATGAGTTCGGGTTTTTTAGATCTCACCAATGGATATTTTTTAATGATTATTATTTTTCACAAGAGAGTTATTTCCCACCAATAAGAGGTAACAGAACACCATCACTGACAACTAAAATCTGCTGTTTGTCCTTGCATCAGACAAAGCACAGCATCAGCATTTCCCAGTATTTTCCTATCGTGCTTTCAAAAGGAGAATATACAGGCCAGTCTTCATGATGAACAGCTAATTTAATGTGCCTGTATAGTCTATCCTTACCCAACTTAAAAATATAGACAAAAATATAAATTGGTAAATTTCACAATGGGCTAAGGCAACAATCTGTTAAGAATGAAAATGCTATGCCCAACTTAGCCGGAAGACTACTGAACTGTGCAGCAATGATTTTTAACTACCTCAAGCAATGGGATGGCTTTAGAGCTACTTTGAGAAACACATTACCAGCTCATAATAACTTAGCCTCACAAATTCAGGCATAAGCAGTTATTGCTCGTTTAAAGGATTTACAATTACTGCTCATTCAAAGGCTTTACTTGCAGATAAAGAACTTTAAATAGAGATGTTACTGGACAAGTTTTATCATAACTGTACTAAGAAAGGCCATATCCAGACACATCTATTTTTGATCAGTATATACTGGACCTCACTATAGGTAGCAACATAAAAACAGTTACAAGCTCTTTACAAGAAAAGGAGAGCGCTATGAAAATTATTACCTCATGCATGTATGGATCAACAAGGATTTCAAAAGGTCCTATGGCCAGGGAGATATTAGAAGCTGCAGTTGGAATAGTTAGCATGTAATGAAAAGTCTTCTTTCTCATATCGTGGGTATATACAGTTTCCACCAAATCTCCATTTGAAACAGCCACCATTGCAGCATCTACAGTATACTCAAGTTTCCAGGTACACAACTCGGAATACGAATCGACACAAGGAAACCAAAATCTAGGAAAGTTAAAATTGGGGGCAAAATGGTTAATAATTATGTTTCTCTTTTTCACAGATGATTTTTCTCTCAAATTCCAAACTACATTCTTAAATACTTTGAATGTTAACATTCTGACTCCTACTATACACCAGTCTCTCACAGCCTTCCAGCACTCCCAAGTTTCTTTGCCACTATCTCCTGCTGAGCCATAAAGACTAGAAATCCTAATTGTTTCATTAGGTGCTACTCCATGCTACTGGTGAGCTCCTTTAAAGCATAAATTAGGTGTAGGAATTCTCAGCCTTAGAAGAAATTACATGAGAATTCAGAGAAATTACTTGTATTTCCTACACTCGGAGATTAAATAAGAAATATTTACACTGATTAACTTGCACAGACGATTTTCTTACCTCGTAGAATTTTGATAACCACATGAAAAGACATGAGCCCCTCTTTCTGCCATGCTGCCCTCCATGTTGGGTACCACAAAATGAAGGCCTCCTTTTGGCTGGTCCAGAGAAAAATTTATATGCACTTTTAGGACTTTTAACTCTGCAGTGGCAAGACAGAAATTACAGTAAATATGTAACTTACGCAAAACTTATTTCAGAGGAGTCATTCAATTCTGGACTCTTGATCCACCAAGCGTATACATTCCCTTCATTCTCGTGGACCTCCATCTTAACTTACAAAGAACAGCTGAACTTACAGAACTGAGACCTCTTAAGCTTAAATTAACGGATATGAATTTATAAGACTTTTTTGTAGCGTGCTGAAATAATTCTCTACAAAGGGAGATCATTGTTAAACTCAACAACTGCATAAAGATTCTTTACTATTGGAGAGTTGGAAGATGAAATGTAACCCCAGTTGCAGTTTTTTAATCAAATAAAAAAAAAATGCAGATAACATGAACATTCTTAAAAGACACTTCATTGTCATTTGCAGTTTCTTAAAACCTCTTATTTTAGCTAAAGCCTTTCCTGTAACTGAAGTGTCTTTGCTTCGGTTTAGTTTCACAGAAATCTCACCTAGGAATAGACTGGCAAGAAAAGAAATTCAAACGTATCGTGAAATTTAGCCAAAAAGTCTTACCATATTTTGGCATTCAAACTTTGGAAAGAAAAACTGTACTTGCTTGAATACTATTCCTTCTACCGATGAAAGTAAGACAACAGGAACTTAAACAAAAATTAAAAGAAAGTAGCAAAAAAAATTATCTTTCCCATTAAGGTGTATCTGACAACACTGCAGGAGCCAGTTTCATGATACAGTTTTTTCTTCTCCCTCTTACCACAGATCTCACAAAATCAAAAGGGGAAACTGATAAAATCATGTAAGACAACCAATATAAGAAACTAACAAAATCAGATAAGAAAATAATCAACAATGGAGAGCAATTTATTAAAACAGTTATTTGTTCCAGGACTTAATATTCCAGTTTATAAAGTAGCCTACTTTTCACTAGCAACACAATTTTAAAGTGAATTTTTCCTCCTTCAAATAATATTTCTTTTTAAACAACACGTAAATAGACATATCTCTGCCAATTCTTTCCTTTATCAGTTCATGTCTATGGCAAGTAGCTTCAAGCAGCTATAATTTAGTGCCTAACATATCCCACTATACCCACATCCTCAGGTATACTTTTGGGATCCTGACCACCAAACAGTTTGTTTTCAAAGAGTGCTGAAAGACCTTTTCTGCAGCCTCCTCTCCATAATACCAAGAAGCGTGAAGGTATTTTTCAGACTTTAGTTAGAAAGATATGCATGAGGAAAAAGGAAATAGTAACCACCATTTCAGTTATGTTTATAAAATAATGTGATGCTATTCATATTATTTATTTAAAATTATTATCTTCCTATGCAAACTCCCAACTAACAACTATGCAGCACCTTAAATTAAGCTTTCAGTACGGTCTCTTTACTTTACCATCAACATGTTTCCACAACTCCGAGGGAACCTTAATGCAGAGCTCTCCATTTCCAGCATCTGGGTCCACAGCACTGACTGCGGCAGCGTAGGCATTGGAAAAATAGTTGAGATTCCTCCTGTCAGAAATACCCATTTAATTCTTAAAGTATATGCTGAACTACAAAAAGCAACTTTTAAAGTTATATGCTTTCTATACCAAATTTCAGGATCAATGTTCAACCAAGCGAGGAGATATTTCCCTCTCCTTGCTTGATGGATAGGAATAGTTTTATTTTATGCTCTTTTACATAAAATATAAAATATTAGATGCTAGAGTTTTGGCTTTGATCCTCTACCCCCCCCCCATAAATACTTTATTTTTTTGTACCTAGAAACAAACTAAAAAATGGTACTATCATTTCTACGCATTTCTTTTATTTAGGATGCATAAACAGATTCTTGTAATCAGGTTTGAGGTGTTCAAGTTACAAAACAGAAGCTGTTACTGACTACACATTTCACTACAAAGTAAAGCCATTGCTTCAGTTATGATTTGTTCTTAACTTCTTTTAGTGAAAGGAACAGGAACATGGATGTGTCAGCAGTTACAGCAGTTATCTGCAGGATAATAACTTCTTAACATTCAATCTAAAGAGCTCTTCTGATTGCATTTGGATACTGGAGGACTGACCAGTCAAGTCCGAAAATATCCTTGCCTTTGCATCTTTATAGCTTTTACACTATTTCAAAAGGATTTTTAAACTTTCTAAAACAAAGACACAATATTTTTCTCAATTCTAATCCTCTACCACACGTAGTTCTTCAAAAGCCTGCACAACTCTGCCCCTGAGGAGAAAATGTTTTGAATCACTCATCACCTTTTTCTCCAGAACTATATAGAGCATTCAACTATGTCACTGGTGAATCCAACCACTGTGGAGGCACAGCTGCAATCAAGCATAAAGCCATCTGCAGCATATTGCACCACCATGAAGTATGCTCCCTTTTAGCTGCAGACTCCTTTCCTCCTCAGAGGGCCATGGAACCAGAAGTCCACCCAGAGCAGACATGATCTCATTTCAGAATTTTACTTTCTTTCTTCTAACCATTCACTATTTACCACCTACAGAGAAAAAAGCATTCAGCTCAAATTACAGTGCCTTACTTGAAAGGATGAAGGGTAATTAACCATGCCAGCATCATCCTAAAAGTCTAGGTATGTCAAACAAAATGCTTATATTCCTAGCCCTTCCCATCTGGGACTTAACTAAAACACTGAAATATATTGAAAACATTTTCATGCACTTCTTGATCTTTGGCAATAATAGTGTGCACATTCCCTGGCACCTCTACCAAGACTGGGAATGTCAGGAGCAGTAAACCTGTCTACTTTGCCTGGAAGCTTCTGAAAATGGAACATTAATAGTAGACTGGAGCATATGAGTATAGAAAGTCCAAAATCCCAGGTTTTAATACAGGACCACTTTATCCTTTTTCATAGCTGAAGCGCACCTAAAGACAAGGTATGATATCAAAAAGTTTTAAAAGTACGTTGTCCTGCAGAGAATGAGTTTGTGAACACTACATTGAAGAAAGTTAGTGAACAATTCCAGGACAATTCAAATCAACCTAAATTGGAGCTGTTGTACCATCTCCTAGTCTCAGCCACATATTCCCTCGTTAAGGAGACTACTGTTCATCTGAACCTACAGTGATGCCGCTGAAAGCTGTAAATGGAAGAAGAAAGTCTTTTTTTGGTAGATGTGGGTTTCAGGTGGTTTAGCTCCCTAATCTGAGGGGGGTCACTCAGGGGTCAGACAAGTGCTAGTATGGATGCAAGGGATTACAACCACCCGAACTGATGTTGCTTTAAACTGTCTTGAAACAGCATACTAGGAAGGCAAACAAGTACCATTTGAAAAAAAGTCTTAAAAAATGATTTTTTTTCCAAATGCTATTTGCCATGAAAATGCATGGCATGAAACTTCTGCATGACTGAAAACTATCTCAGTAATCAAAGAAACCGTCAACAGAAAATAGTAAGACTTCTATTTTGGCTCTGAAGTCTCATCAAAGTTTTTCATTTTAATATAAACTTGACCTGGGGATTCACAATTACTGATAGGAGATCCCTTTCCAATATACTAGTAAGAATTTGTTCAAGTTTGAGAATCACAGTGAGCTAGTGGTTACATTTTAAATATCAACAGCACACAGACAGGAAAAGGTTATGATTTTATAGCAAGAACAGTAGACTCTGCAGGACTTAACGTTTTATGGGAAACAGTCTATTCTGATACTCGGTTTACTGTGAAGTGGTCCAATTCAAATTGGTGATTCAGTAATAAAAAGACTACATTAGAGGCTTAGTACCAGACAGTTATCTTTTTGCAGGTTGAACTATTCTCAATAAACTGGATACGGTTGTTTTAACAAAAACATAGCACAAGCCAAAAGTTACAGCTCAGGAAATAAAGCCAATTTTTTCTGATACTAAGTGTAGATGAACAATGAAAGAGTAACATACATTCTTTTCTTTCCCCTAGCAGAGATGCATTTTGTTATCAGAACTCACTCAAAACCACTGATCACTACAGCCCAGGCGAGTGCTGTTGACTGACTGGAAGTATGTTTGATCCCGCAGGTACCGTTTTTTTTTTTTTTTTTTTTTTAAAAAAAAAAGATACCTTGTGCTTTACAAATATCTCCACGTCAAATTTCTATAGCATCTCTCAATGCTAACTGCAGCACTGCTACTTAACTAGCACATAGCCCAAATACAGTCTATACAACTTTTTTTTCCCATCAACTTGACAAAATAGTTCCTTGATCCACATGTAGTAGGAAGCTAAGTAGAAGAGCAAATGCAATGAATTACAATCTGCGCTTGTTTGTGGAGTCTAACTGAATATATTAATAAACCAAAGGTTTGAGTCTTTGGCACACTGAAATAAATCTCATTTTCTTTCTTGCCAGAGGATAAGGGTTTTGCCTCCTTTTTTTTTTTCCCCAGGGAGTTCTCTACACCTTTTGTTTGTTACTAAGGTTTTTTTTTTTTTAAAAAACAGCATGTCATGAATTTACAATTGCATAAACACCCTAACAGTGGAAACGAGGGTTATTTACGGCAGCAAAATAACGCACAGCTCAGCCTAGCAGTAACTTTCCTATTTTCTTTCTCTGGTCTGCACAGGCTAAAGGATTGATCACCAAACACCTCAGAAGAAAGAACACTGCAAGGTACACCCTAGCACATCAATCTCTTCCACAGCTTACTGCTACTCATAACTACAGCAGCAGTCAAGTTGGCGGATATCAAAACGTCTTTTTCAATATTTTAAAATTACAGATTTCAAATTAAAATGACAACAACAACAGAGCTGAACCAGTGAACGAACAGGTTTATACTGCCAAGTTAAAATTACACTGAAGAGAGGATGCATAGGAAAGTATTTGTACGTGTTAGCCAACTTTACAAAAACGCATCTTTCTTTACAGAGAAGTAAAAATAAACTTGGCAACCAGACACCACAGTTATCACAAAAACATAAAAACAGCATTCAAAATACACAATATGAAGTAAATATCCAGGCAACAGCAGAACAAGCATGAACTTCACCTATCAAAGATCAAAACAGAAATCCTTCTTGAAGCTATGTCTCCTTCAACACCACTGAGTTACAACTCCAAACTTTTGCTGTGGCTATTTAACAATTTCTAATCTTAACGAAAAACCTAATCAGGATTAAGAGAACAAAGAGATCTTCTTTGCCCATTTTAACTCGAAAAGGGGCTGGAATATACATCCTTATCTCAATAATCTTAACATGAACTGTGTAATCCAGAAAAAAAAAGTCCTACTCTCCTTACATTGACAGATTCGAGAAAGCAACCTTTTGCAAGGAGTTTCGAAAGGGGAGAAGAGATGGAGGAAAGTGGCTGCAACACTCTACGACAACAGCTCCAAAGCAAGACCCAAACAGACATGCTCCAACACTGTTTCCAGGTTGGAAGCAGTCTTTGCCAGATTTCAAACCCTTCCTTAAAAGCATGAGCTAAGTGGGATTCTCCGCCACCTTGTGTACAAATGGTAAAACTCTATGAATTGTTTTATACTTTACAGCATCGTTCAACTGCTTGAACAGTCAAGCAGGAAGCAACTGTGTTATGTAAGTTCATCCGTCTATACAGATACCAAAAAGCTATGTCATCTTGACCAAAAAAACACACACACACACACACACGAGGAAACTACAAGAGAGGAGACCAAAATATTTTTAGATGATGTTTTAACAGTTCTTTCAGGTGTTACCTGAAATTACTGTTTGGGACTACCAGACAAACTGGCAATTACATCAGAGCTGAAAATATATTTCATGTACTAATGAAAGATTTCTAACATTTTCTAGAAAATTCATTAATTTTTAATAATTTTTCTAGAGTTTTTTCAATGATTCAATAGAAGTGACAACATATAAGATAATTAAAGTATTATTAAAGTTTATTCCACCTTCTGCAACACCAACAATGTGAAAGGACAGAGACCACACGTCAATGATGCTGCATTAAGAGACGATAAAATGCACAAGTATCACTTGACCTGAAAACACACTGAAGGTGACATTCAGAACATAGAACTGATCTGACAAAATTATCACCGAGGAAGCAGTAAAAACTTCATCATGGTGAGACAGAAACTATTTCTGTTGGCTTTGCTTAAATTTCCTAGATAAAGCTTTCTTTAGTCTTGATTTTCCCTATCCTCCTTTAACTTTCTTAAGTTTGCGTGGACGCCAGAATTTTTACAACATAAACAAGGTACGTTTAACCACTTCACCTCACTCTTTTCTCACGTGGTGGTGACGACCTTCCTGTTTTTCAGGATGATATTTCTGGCCCTCAAGACAAAAGACGTAACAAAGACTGGCTCCCAAACTCCCCCTACTCCCGACCTCACTTGTTTAAAGTTCCTCATACCTCATCTTTTAAAGTTTTGTAACAAAATGCTCAGTTTAACGTTGTTCATGTCCGGGAAAGGCTATTTATAAAGCACAGCTACTGAAAATACAGTTTTATCCTACATTTACGGGCCTTAAACAGCAACCAGAATCATTTATATTCTAAACTTCTTTCTTCCTAGAGGAGTCTACAATTATAGCAGGGAACATACCCTCACACAGATGCTATAGCAAGTCTTCCCAGAGAAATAATTACAACGGCTTTAGATACAGATTCTTCCATTTTCAGTGCAATTTTGCTACTAACTAAGGGAGCAAGAGAACCTTAAAACATACTATCTTTGACAATAAGAGAGAGTCCATTAAACATTAATAATTTTTCTACAAATTCTATGCATTCTTTTAGAAATTAACACTAACAACATCAAAAACAGTATCAACAGCAAAAGGGTATTTGTATATGGAATTCATTTTTTGTTTGCTACCTACCACAGGAAAGTGTAAAATTATAGAACAATTAAATAAAAAAATAGGCTGCCAGGAATCATCTCAATTTCACATTTACTAGTTCAACAGGCTACCAAAGAAAGCAGTGCAAGAATTAACTGTCCTTGTAACATTAGAAAGAAATCGGACAACTAATCGGTGGCCTGTTCAAAATAGTTACATGCCTCGTCCAGCTGCAAGGGTATGAAAGACATCATCATGGCAAACATGCCATGACAAAGGAGAATTCTGCGAGAGAGACAGCCAGTAGAGCACAGACTGACTTGTAAGCATTTCCCTGTAAAGAAGGACAGAGGCAACCCACTGATGAGCTTCATTTGGAAGTACCAATTTTAGAGTTTTTAGATATCTAGAATTTCTGCTTGAAATTCTGTCACAAGAGCACAGACACTGTATTTAATCAAAATTGCCATCTGACTCAGTATTAATTATGGCCAGGTATTTCAATGGAAAAAACCAAGTACCTCCCGTGACACTTTGGAGAGCATTTAAGTCTTTGACTTCTGATATAAAGGAAAAAACGCATGCTAGTTTTTTTGTGAAGAATATTTGGTGACCTCTGTCTTTCAAAGCTGTGAATAAAACAAGAGTTATGAAATACAAGGACTTTTTAATAAAGTTCTAATAGAAATGCGAAAACCTGCAGCAGTAAATTCCATAGGCTGCTCTCACCCTGTATGAAACAGTATTTCACTTTGCGTTCGTTGTCCTCAAATTTCATTCATTGCTCTTGAACAGGATAAGAAAAATAAAGGATGGTGCTCCACTACATCACTAGGATGTTAAATGAAGAAACTGACTTTATCCACAAAATGATATAGCTTCACAGCATTATCTCTGATACCTCTTCTGACCCCTTTCTAAATATAATGGAGTCCTCTATCCACTCATTTAAAACACTGCTTCTTCCTCATAGCTTTATTACATGACTTCAAAGTGTCTCGCATGTTTGAAGCTCAGCACTGTGTTCTAAACTACAACAATTTCCAGTTTTGAATGCCCCGAATTAGGTAACTCATTGTCATAGATGGAAAACACCTTATCTTCCTGGGAAGTCAGGTAAAGTTGAACTTGCTCTACGGCACTAAAAGCTAGAACATTCTTTTTTAATGCACCTTATTTTAGGCATTCACAATTCATAATGCTGGTCAACAAGCTAACCAAGTTAAATTTAATTTAAATGTATCCAATTACTCAATATACTTAAACAGAACCACAGTGGCTTACTGATTTTCATTAGAAAGATTTATTAGCTTGCTTTTTCTTTTTTCTCATAAGCACTAATAAAACAGGAGGCTAAGAACTTTAATAGCTGCAAAGAAACCAGATGATTAAAGTCAAAGGCCGAGAATCTCAAATTGGTGCAGCGGAAGTTTAGGAGGGCTGTATTTTCTAAGCTAAGTATTACTTTTTGGCAAACACAATACATCACAAACAGAGGTAGTGTTATCTAAGAGTAGAACTTGAAAACTTTTAAGTTAATCACAGGGATTTCACCACTGAAGCAGATAACTGAGCACTTTTTATCCTTCTAGCTAACAAATCTCTCAGAGCAATCACTTTCCAAGGGGACACAACAAATACCAGAAGGACAGTAATAAGCATCTTAGTTTATTAGTCCAATGGTTTAGCTGTCAAAGTCACAGCCTTAATCCTATTACTTATTTTGAAGTAATAAGCAAATTACACGTATGATTCTCTGAACATATTTAATAAAAATCAGAAAAAAAATGCTTACACAATCTTGTTAGGAAATAGGGCCAAATTTTCCCAAGAATTTCAATGGAGCTTGAAAATTCCTCTGTTTAAAGATCAGAAGGACCAAAAACTACCTCCCCTGGCATCATAAATCATAAAAATCACTTTGTAGGACAAACCTATTGGAACATAATGGTCTTGATCTACACAAACTTATACTGATTTTGGCAAATTGGAGTTAAAAAAAGAAAAAAAAAATCCAACAAACATTCAAAACCAAAGGGCAATCCTCTTCTGTGCAACTTTCACATGAATGTAGTTATATCACTCTAAAATGATCTGTACAAGAACATAAACAAATGCTATTGCCACAATAATTCATTTAAAGAAAATTTGGTTGCAGGAGTGTAAAACTGTGTGTGTATAAATCTTAACTCACCCATTAAGTCTAACACACACAAAACGTTTTAGCCAAAGATACTCTCTTACCATGGGAAAAACATATGAGAAGGACAACGGCCTAAAGCACTGACAGCACAACTGGTATTCACTATTTTTTTCCTCCATCAAGTACTTTTTAAAAAACTTCTAATATGTTTGCAAAACAATACACAGAAATCTTAGTTAAAAAAAAGAAGAATAAAAGAATAAATACTATACCCTGAAATAAATCACCACACCTAATGTTAACGGATTCTGACTGACAATGACATTACCATAAGGAAATCATCCGGTAAAACTTGCCAGTAAAATAAAATAAGTCACGGTTAAAGCAAAAGACGACACTACATCCGCAGTTTTAAACATATCACTTACTGCTTTGACTCATGGTGACAAACCTCCAGCGTTGGATCATTATAGATGAAAGCTGCTTCTAAATCATTGACTCTTACTCTGTAAATCCGGCACTGTTTACTGTTCAATTTGATTCTATTCAGGTTTGCAACCGTGGGAAATATTGTTAATTCCACATAACCCTATGAAAACACAAATCAACACCTTCTGTTAAAATCTTTATCGATTCACAGAGAAGTAAAGAAATACAATATAAAGTATCAGTTCTTATTAGTGCATCTTCAAAGGAAAAATCATAGGGAAAATTAATGCAAATGTCAATGTTGCACTCAAAAAGGGAATTGTGTTTCCCTTCTGTGCGCCTAAAATAAATTTACCAGGTGAATTCCCCTAGCTACGAAATTTAAAAAACAACTTCAAGATAACCAAGTGAAAAAATGAATCTTCTGGAAATGATGTGCCTCTACTGACTAGATTTCAAGTTACCAGCATATTTTCCTATCACCGTGTTTCAGGTTCCAGCATTTGAGCTTGAAACAATGATCTTTAAACTCTAAGCAGAATCCATTTTGGTAGATACTTAAATTCACAAAGAGCTCCAACGAGTTCCAGCCTGAAAGCAGTGAAGTTTCTTCAAAGTCCAAGTGAACTCAGTTGAAGCTACAAAACTCTATAACCCTATATCTAATGTCAACTGACAGTGAACTGCAAATTGCTTTGCAATACTAAAAATGCAATGACCTCCTAAGAAAAGTTCTCCTTGCAGAGGTTAAAGTGTTCATTATTACAAGATGTCTTATCTGATACATGTTTCAAGAAATGACAGACTTATGAGAGGCAGCTGACTAGAAAGCAAATAAAGTAAAGAAGCTGAAGAACCTAATCAGCTTGTGTGTAACTGCTTCCTATGAAACATTAAGAAAATTCATACTTTTTATTTCCACTTTCATATTTTATTTTAAAAAGTACTTACTACAACAGACTTTCTCTGAAAATTTATGTTGTTGATACAAACTACCTGGTGAGTCGTGCTGGAAAAAAAAAAAAAAAGGAATTTAAAATAAGTGGGGATGTGGACAAATATCAACATTTTAAATGACATTTTAACTCAGTTGAAAAAAAAAAAAAAGAAATCATACAGTACGTATATAGAGAGAGATAGTGTGTATAAACATAGTAACATAGATAGTATATAGAAGGTAATATTGCAAAAGATATACTGCATACAGCATATACTTATCATAGGGAGAATTCAGAAAGATCCAAGTCTCTTACATAAGTGGTCCAAACCAAATCATGAAAAGAAGTTACACAAAGTTAGAAAAGTTCCAGTAAATTCAAAGTATCACATCAGTGTGAATATTACTGATAATACAAGAGGATAACAACACAGTTTTTGAACATCATCAAAGAATATGTAAAAACATAACATTACTAATTGTATAAAATCAAGGTCTAACACTTTAAAACACGCAATATTAGAAATGGCATTCAGTTGTAGTATTTGCAACCAGAGATTATGCAGAACATTCACCCGGTAAGTTGACTCTCACACATAGTTTACAGAAGCAGGTACTATACATGAAAAAAGATATACTACAGCATGTTTTTACAATTAATATGTCATAGGAATTTATTTGTTTAAATAATGGTGATATATATATTAACCAAGGTGGGTATTTTAAACAAGTTGGATGCATGCTCAATTTTTGAATCATGTATCTGAACACTTGGTAAATAAAACTCTGTATGAATGGGAGATAAAATAATAATTCCAGCTTTTTAAAAAAGTTATTTAAAGTTATATCTTTCTGTAGTGTGTTGCATCTTCATCAGAATTTAGAGTACTGCCAGTCCTAACTCAAGTTCCAACCTCACAAGTACTCAAATTTTACGCCACGTCACAGATTATGTGCACGCACTAGTACACTTGTGCATTAACAAATGACTTTGCTTCATTTCAGTAAGTGCCACAGAAATCTCTACAACAAAATGATGGCATCTAGTTTCCAATGAGGGATTCAAATGTTATCTACGTATTAAAATGCATATGCTAATAGGAGTAATTCTATTTAAAATACATCTGTGTTAACAGATTTACAGAAAAATCAAAGAGGAACAAACACAGAGAAATCCGCTGCAATTAACAACCAACTGCATTACAGCTTGGTTACAATCAAAACAACGAATGTGTAAAAATGCTGATTTACTCAGTAAAGCTGCTTGCCACAGATGTTCAAGGTGCTCTGAACTCCTTTTTATTTGTAAAAAATCTGTTATGTCAAACGACCAGAGCGTGAACTCCTAGCCAATGCTAAGAATGAAACATGATAGTATGATCTGTAGTGCCGATATTGTTTGGAAATTTAAATGCATAATGCAATTTTTTTTTTTAAAAAAAGAAGAAGAGGCTGCATGGTTGACATAGTTCACTGGCCATGAGATTACACGATACAGTATCTACAACATATATATTGCTATACTGCAAACTATAGTTCCAGCCTTCTATCAGTGGATAATTACTGATCAGCCTGCGGTCTGTTTCGAATGCACATTGGTCTCAAGTACAACAATTTTGAAAAAAATGGATACTTATAATTTATATGGTCTTGGGCTCTCAAATCCCTTGTCTCCTTTCTTCCTATTCATCCTGAACAGCAGCACTAAGCACACACTGCTGACCGTCAGACAGGCATCAACATCGTCCTCACTTGATGGGTCCTTAGCTTTTTCCCTGTGTCACGCCGTATCTGATCACGCATCGCCCCAGTGGGTCTGTGACTCCCAACCGTCAGGCATCTTCAGCTCGAATAAGCACCATAATTATAACACGAACAACATCCAGGCTTTCCGCATAACCTTTCGTGAGCGTACCACACAACCCCTCTCTCCACCGGGGGGGGGGGGGGGAACGGTACCAGTCCAGAGACGCCGCTGGCTTCTTCCCCGGAGAAGCTACGGACACCAAACGGCTCAAGAGGCAGCGCCTTGGGCGGGCGGGCGGGCAGGCCCGGCCGAGGGGTCCCCGCTCCAGGGAGAGCCGGCGGGGCAGGCGGGAGCGGGAGCCGCCCGCGGCCCGGCCTTATGGCCGCTGCGGAGGCTGCGGAGGCTGCGGGCGGCGGCAGCGGCTCGTCCTGGTGCGGGGCTGCGGGCGGGCGCCGGCCGGCATGGAGGGCGCCGGCCGGCGGGCGGGCGAGGGCGGCCCCGCGGGCGCGGCTCGGTCTCTACAGGCCGAGCGAGGCTCCGCGCTCCGCACCGCGCCCGCCGGGCCCCGCGCCGCCAACGCTCCCCGCCGCAGCAGCGGCCGCCATTTTGTTAGCAACCTTTCACCTCCCTCCCCCGCCGGTTGAAAGGTCACATCCAGCTTCAAGGCGGCTTTCTTTTCTGAAGGCAGACAGTCTTCCTCCGCCGGGTTTGAGCTGTCGGAAGCCGTCGTGCGTGTAAAAAAATTAAAATAATAAAAAGGGAAAAATAAACTCAGAGGAGGCTATAGGGTCGAAGGGGGGAGGGGAGGCCTTTGCGCATGCGCGCGGCGGCCCCAGGGCGGGCGGCGGCGCGCCGAGGCGCGGGACGCGGGGTTCGCGCACGCGCAGATCGCCTCCGCCCGCCGTGTCATGGCGGCGCGGAGAGGAGGCGGCAGCGAGGCCTCCCTGCCGTCGCGGGAGCTTCGCCCCCCGGCTGGAGGCGCTGCCTGGGCTGGCAGGGAGCCCTTGTCCCAGCACGGCTGTTCGCCCGGCCGAGGCGCTGCCGCTGGCCGCGGGAGGAAGGGCGCAGCCGGCAACCCAGGCGCCGCGGGGCCTGGCCTGTGCCGTGGCGCTGCCGGGATGGCGGCGCCGCCGCCTGCCTCGTCCAGCAGGCCGGCGGAGCGGCAAGGAGAGGCCCGGTCCTCCTGGGCAAACTCCCTCCACAATACTGCAACATCCTGACTTGCTTATTTTCTCCACCGTGTCCTAGCCACGAAGGTTTCCATTTACCACACGGGCATCAGGGGTGGAAAGCCCGTTCTCTCCGGGGCACAACACAGCCCCTTGTTTGCCAGCAGTCCTATCTGTGCCGTAGGGCTGAGATCCATAAAATGAATTTTGGTTCCAACTTACATTCTTAAACTTACTGCAGCTGCAACGCTGTCTGTCATACATTTTGCCGGAGGATCCCCTTTTATGGAGGCCATAACTGGGCACACCCCAACTCCGTGCTGCAGCTTGTAACACGCTTACAGCAGACTACCAAGGCTCACTGTGGTTGCGAAAACCGCCAGCTTTGAAGTCACCATTTAGTTGTATTGCTTCTGAAGTGGATACAGTAACATATCCAACTTGCTGCTAAATCCACCAGGGACCATGAATCAGAGCTCCTAGTAGTCTGAGATGATTACCCATAAAATCCACCCCGATCACTTGCGTGCTTGCAAAGCTCTTGGTACCAGCATTTTCACTAACAGAATTTCCTTGCAGCGATATTACAGGAAGCGTTTGCATCAAATATGCTAATAAAGTTATCCCCTTCCTTCTCTTTCCCCAAAGAGAAGTTCTTGAGATTTAGAAGGCATCATCTCATTCTGAATGTTTAACAAACCAAATTAGAAGTATCACAAACACGTAGAATTATGCAAAGATAATTTACATAAACCTGAATCATTGCACTCAGTATTATGACACAGCACTATTCAAATAATACTTAAATTCTTAGTCATTTCACAAACAAAAACAATTTTAAAATAAATTGTTTTCTCATCGACTGCAACACTATGACTTATTTTGTGCATTTCAACTAAAGAAACTTATATGAAGCAGCTCAAGTTATTTCCAAGACTTTCATATTTATAGTGGTGTTGGTTTCTCTGAGGATGGCGCATCTGGGGCTATTCAAGGAAAGGACCACAGCTGTTGAAAGCAGGCATTGAACAGGCACCTCTTCCAGGAAGAGAGACGTTAAAAACCACCAGAGTTTCTACTCAACTGGGTCAAACAACACACTTGTATCGTACACTCCGGAAGTATGAAACAGAGGGCATCAATCCTGCATCAGTAAGCAAGAAGCAGAGCTCAGCAAATAGTTTTTAATTCAGCCCTTATCTATATTAAAATTCCTAGGATGTGCGCATCCATTTTTAAGAGTTATATCTTGATTTTTAATTTCTTTCCTCTCCACTGCTCACAGCATGTCAGGCATTCCAAGACCTTTCACACATTACATCCGAGTTTTATGTGGCAACCTACCTAAAACAACAATAGTTCAATTTAATAATATTTGAAAAAAATACTAATGTTCAGTGACAAGTGCAAACAATTTTTTACTAACTAAGAAATTTTAATTTCAGGCACTCCATTCTGTGGCAGTACTACAGCAACTCCTGTTTCATTGATATATATGGAATACTCTTCCACCCTAAGTTTTCAAGGCACAATTTCAAAGTGTACTTACTCGCTAGAACAACAAAAACCATATTACAAAGTTTGGTAAGTTATCTTTGAAGCAAAGACAGTCTTTCATGAACCATTAATTTCACATTAACTGCATTCCAATGGCAGTTTATAGAAAGTGACACAGTTTGTAACACAACGTCCAAATAATTTTCCACATCTTCAAACTGGATTTTACAAATCTGACTGTTGTGAAACTTGCTCTTTGCAATATTTAAAAGGTAATTTTGCCAAGTGTTAAGATGTTAAGAGCTTGGACCAATAAACACCCATACTTTTCCATTAAATGCTATTCACAAAAACATAACCACAAGAACAACCACCTTCCAAAATTACGACTAGTGTAGTCTCAGTCAGGAATAATTATTTATGAGCTTGTGGAAGTATAAAGCATTCAAAATGTCAACATTGCTATAAAATCTGAACGTTTAAGAGCATTCACTAATAGGCAAACGACTAAGCATTCCATTTTGCTGTTGAAAACCTATGTCCAAATATTATGGTAAAAAATTTAATTTTTATTGTATTCAGGGTCTTCAGGGTATGGATAGACGGTTAAAGCGTATTCAAGGAGTAGCTTGAATCCTGGCGAGACTACATCTACAAAGAGAAAAGCAAATGAGGAAAGGAAGGCGAGAATAGGCTGCAGACAGTGTGCTTTCTTAGAAGAGGCAAGTTCTGTGGCATTCTACCTAGCTGAGCAGAAAATAGAACTCATTCAAGAAACTTAGCTGCCTTGACTTGAAAACACTGTATAAAGTTGATAAATGACTCCCTCTTGCAGAAGACAGGAAGGAGCAACACTGTCATTCCACTCAGTATCCTCAGTTCTTAAAATAAGACTCCTTATGAGATGGGTCTTCTAGAATTATAAACTTTAACACCATTCAGCGTTGACGAACGGGCATACTTGGTCAGAAGTGCACCAACTGTCTGCTTCTCTGCACATAAGTCTCTATAGAGGAAATAAAGCAGATTACACTGGTGTTAAAGATATTCTCGTACACATGGATTTAGAAAAAATAATTGTAAACACAGCAATAAGCTGGACTGGGGTCTTGTAAAAAAACAAATTACTGGTGCAGCTGTCACATAATATTCTAAAATTACCTGAAATTGACAGCTTGGCTTGACTTATTACATTTAAGCAACAGACAAACCCATATTATTTACTTCAGAAAAAAGCATTTGTGTTTTGTTGTAAGATTTAACTTTTTTATTCTTTAAAGGTTTGCAACCAAGCAAAACAGTTAGGCTTTGCACTACTAATTATATTACAGTAACTTCAGAGACCCTCCTAATGGATTGATGCAGTTATGTCTGGGTTACCATCTACGTCTGCTCAAACGTGTCCTGGCTGGACCTTCCAGACAGCAGCGTAATATAAATGTTAAAATGTTAACCACCGAAAGAACAAAGGATACAGCACAGGAAGCACTATTGTTCTACAGTTATTCAGTTGTAAATATGGAGACTGATTATAACTTTTGGGGGGTGTTATCCCTTGAACTAGTATGGTTATTACATTTCAGCCTCAATCAAATGAGACAGAGTTGATACCCTGTTTCGATTTGGTGGGATAAACTTTTTACCAAAGGCTCAAATACAATTTGACTTTTTTTTTTTTTTTGGGGGGGGGTGTTTATAATACTATTCATATAGAATTTGTATTAATCTAAAATAAAAGGTGTAGTATTTAAAGCAATCATAGCTGATAAAAAGTCAGCCATGCAAAAAAGGCAGAATATGAACGCTAATTACATCACAGTTCTTTATGCTTGTGTCATTTGTTTTTAAATACAGTCTTGTATTTTAATATATCCTTACTGTATATAAGGGGTAATATCCACTTCGGTCCACTTTTCCCGTATGCTAAATAAGCTGTTGAATCTTTCCTGATTATCTTCAGGTAAGTCTTCTACTTTTAGCAGAAAGATGGTCTCTGGTCTGGAGTTTCTATCCACAAGAGCCAAACCCTGTTAGATCAGAATCAGAGAAACAGTTAAATAATAAATAATAATAAAAAACCCAAAACATAAACTTCCTTCTGGCAATAATCCATTCAAATTGCCCTTTATGTCTCCAGAGCCTTCTGAAACTGCAATACCAGAGGCAAGGTGGAGAAAAAAAATTAAGGTGCAGGTGGAGAAAAAAAATTAAGGTGCTGTTATATATGCAGCACTTGTCGTTCCCTGTATGACAAGAAGATAGGGGGAACCCATTAAGTCATGACATCTCTCCATCTCCTTTCAGGAAAAGGATTTTTGCAGTCCTTGCAACACTCCTGGCTGTCATTACAGTCTGTTATACAGTAGTTTCAGCTTCTGTTTTATTTACAAGTATTAACTCTACAACTGCAACTTTCTTTCAGATAGTGAGATAGATCAGACTCTCACCAGAAACCTGAAGCATCATGAGTCCACACTACTGATGATCATAGGGGATGTCACAAAAAAGTGCTTTAGCTCGGAAGCTGACACAAAACCACCACCACCACCAACCACCTCCATTTCTCCATTATCACACAAGTCAGATAACAGCCTACTTGTAAAGGAATCCATACTTCTTTATGTTTTTTACCTTGAGCTGATCAAGCCTTGTAGCCATCCCTTCAGGGACACTTTGTTGCCAGACTTCTTGAAACTCCGACAGATTGAATTTAACTGCATTTTGCAAAAGCATTTGTGCTATAGTTCTGCATATTTTATCCTCGTTCATTTCAAAATAAACTTCCCCTGATAAGAAATAAAAAGAACATCTTAGGTTCTTGCTTTTTGGATAATAGTATGGAGAATACCCTCGTATTTCCATTCTGTTCTATGGTCTTCTATAGACCAAATAACCTCCTCCTCCTCTTCCCAGGGGAGTAACCTGGCTTGGTATAATCCTTGGCTAAATTACAGTATCTTCCCTATTCTGAAGGACAAGTAATTCAGAATACTATGTGCGCAGCACTGTTCTGGCCACAGTATTCACTCATACCAATATATTTGCTTGTCCCCCACCCCAGGATAAAATATCTCTTTTCTCCAGTGTCTCACTCTCTCTTATCTAGTTTTCATTCCTACTTCTGAATAGCTTGTATTAATAGCGTTTGCTCTCTGTGATTGACCAATGTAACAAAACCATCACTTCCCCAATCATCCTTATTAATATAATGAAAGCAGTAAGAATTTTTCATTCTCACTGCCTTGGTTAAAATTCTCCGAACAAGGACAGGCATAAACACTGCCTTCCACCTTTTCAGTTCTACAGACTTCCCACAATTCAAACTGGTCCCTTGTGCAACCTGTCTAAAGATACTAAAAAAGTTGATCCGTGTCACTACAACTACTTTCCTATGTCCTTTAAGGTTGAGTCCAATTCCTGCTTCAGTCAAGGGTGAGATGAAAGAAGTGATGAGAAAGAATTCAGATAGAGGTTAGATGCAAGAACCTGTGTCCTTCTCGACTAGCCGACAGAGGCATCCTAGACAGGACAGTAGGACTGTCTCAAATAGCACTAGGTGCTTTGCTTTATGACTTGATGAATTGAATGTGGTTAACACTGAATGAATTGAGCCCTAGATTTCCACTGTCTGAAAGTTTAGCTGTCTTAGCTCATGTGCAGAAAACTGCATTTAGGAGCCTTCAGCACCTCCTTTTTAGGTTTAATCTTGCCTTTCCAAGCAGCCTTTTTTCCAATTTCCCATTACAATGTGAAATTGAAAATATACATGGTTTGTCTGTATGTTACATCAAAGGGCTACGACATTTTGCAGGACAAAGTAGTTTATATAGCTACATAATTAATTCCACTAAAAAAGATCCCATCTAAATTATACCAGAGATCTATCTTTAATCACAAAATTATCGTCTGAAGACATCTAATACATCACTTCAGGTACCTCTATTAATTTCTCAATTTTCACTAATATTGTATTCTACAGCTTAATAGTTCTTTTTCCTATGCAACTTTCTCTAACAATTTTACTGATTTTTAGCTCCGTGTTACCTCCCTCCCTGTATTGGCATTGTAGTAAATTAATTTGTTTGGGTCATCCTAACAAAATCTTCAGTAATTCGTGAACAATTTTATATCCACTATTTGCAAAATTGAAACCCATATGCTTTTCCACAGTTACCTCCATCAGTGTATTTCCTTCCATAGCTTAACAGAATATGTTCTATCATCTCTCTGAAAAAAAAATAAACAAAAACAGAAATAAAACTACTTGTAACCATTTCCCACGTATTACAAATACCGTACAATTTAAAAATTACGTGTGAAAACACTCTCAACTATTTCTTGTGATCTTGCCCAATCTGTTTCATTAGCACACCACCAAAACAGTTACAATGAAGAAGAGGAAGGAGTAGGCATTGTAAAAAATCAAGAAGAACAAAGGATGGAATGCATCATCAGAGCAGAACAGAATAAATTAATAAGATCTTAAAAACAGCAACTAGTCCTCATCTGTTTTGTTTCCTTTTAACAAAAAGGAGAGATGGAGTTAATTTAGCATTTACTAAAATCTATAATCGTGTTTCAGTCTTCCTCTCTAGCAATTTTGAGGCATCTCATCTCCAAAAATGTCTTCTACTTTCTAGTCATTACTATTCAAGTGTTACATCTTCATTACATAAAACTAGTAATGGCTGGCTTAAAAAAAAAAAAAAAAAGAAGAAAAAGGAAAGAAAAGAAGAAATAGGTATGGCTGACTGAAGGGTACGAGAAGTTTTGTTTATCCTAACTCAGCTCAAATATTACAAAACAAGAAATTCTAGTCTCTGGGTCTGGACACAAAATATATTTAAAAGAAATAAGGAGATAGGTGCCGACCCTGCCTCGCATCAGTTGGCAGAACTAGCTGGATGCTAGAAGGTTTGGAAGTAATTCATGCCTCCAAAGATGTGTAACAGTCATATTTTCCTAGGTGAATACAACAGAGAACTACTAATACACTTGCATGTTTCAGAGCCAAAGAAAATATATTATTAACACCACAGTAACTGGAATCTAGAGTTTAATAGATAAGACTATACTTCGAATAAGCATTAATGCTAATAATGATTATAGACAATTTTACGTACTAAAAAAAAAAAAAAAAAAAGGCTTACGTGGGTTCTAAAGGTCCGAGTTCTTGAAGACAGACATTTAAAGGAACCTTACTGAAAGACCAGGACTCTGAGTCTATTAGCTGAGTCACATGATTCAAGAGCTTTACCTCATAGTCAAAATCTAGAATTCTCCAATATCCTGCCAAATAGAGAACCACGTAACACCATCAGAAGGGAAATATTAGCACCCAATTTATATTCCCATGAGACACATAACAGAATTCTGGCATACAGATTCCACCTTTTCAAAGTGCAGAGACAGTATTCTGACCTTTTCAGGGTTCAGAGTAAGAGAAAGAACAGAATAGCAAACATAAGAGACAAAAATATCATGAACTCTTAATTATTTACCCATGTTTCTGTAGATTAACTGCCACAGATACCAAGAGACTAGTTCTAATCCCATCCTAAAATGAAACGGACCCAGAAAAACTATTAATTCAAGCACAGAACTGCTTGAACCAAACCACACCAATTTCTGGGCCAGCTGTGATCCAGGAACAGTTTAACCACCTTCCTGAAGTGCAAAGCCCAAACAAATGAACCCTGCTAACTGAACTCCTGTAATGCAGAATGACATCTAATGTCCCAGCAATGTGCTCCTGGAACCAGCAGAACTGGGAACCCAGTACACGTATGCATTGGCTCTGCAGAGGGTTAGCTCAGGTCCAGCAAAGTCAATAAAAATCCAGATCTGACGAAGCAGAAATTGAGGGAAACTGGGCCCAGCAGAGCCACTCAGGTGTCTCTGGACAGCGAATCTCAATACTCAGCTTATTCCAGATGTTTCTTTTTACTTTCTATTAAAAAAAAAAAAAAAACAACCCACCATTACCTTAGAAGTGCAGTCAGTGCTCTACTAGCTATGTCCATAACTGGCACAATAGTGCTACGCAGTTGTAAGTGACCAGGAAAGTCTCTCTGCGGGATTGTCTTCAACTGCCTAATGGGATGGTATAGAGAAAGCACCCATAGAGGGGGCAATCAGGTAAAAGGTTCAGGCTATGGGTGGAATACTCTGTTGCCAGTGTTTGTAGAAGCCACAGAGGAATTACCCCAGGGAAGAGCCCGACTAGTCAATGCCTGCTCAGTTCAGGTGGGGTTTTTTTTTGTTTTGTTTTCTTTTGTTTTTTTTTCGATCAGCTTCATAGGACCTTGAACGTAGCTAACGACTAATGTGCACCTGGACCAATGAGCATGTGGAATGAGCCTTAGAAAATGAAAATATAGTAGATATTCGAAGGGGAAAAAAAAGCATGCTTTTTTTCTCATAGGCAACAATATTCTGTAGAGACAAATACCTTCAACTCTGCAGGCATCTATAACCTGCAAATGGTGCAGTATTTCTTCTTCACTTGCTTGAACCAGGCTTAATAAATCTTCTGTAGTGTACTGCAAGAAGAATTAAAAAAAGAGGGGGGGGGAGGAGAGAAGGGGGAGGGGAAACAAGTTATCCTTACTCCATCTTCACTTTAGCAAGCATGCTAAATGCATTATAAAACATAATGAAAACAGGACTTAGAAAATCAATTTTCTTTCCCTTCCCAGAATCTGAATTTATTAAGGTTTACTACATTCTCTGAAACTTCTCTTGTAATTTACAACAGTTTCTCAAAGGGTTATTCAATATAAAAACCAGTCTAACAACAGAGAGGTCTTTGTGTCGCTCCTCAGTAACACACCTCTGTTCCCAGAATGTCAAACTAGCACGAGTAAGCATCCTAAATAAAACCAGCACAGCGATAATGAAAAGCGAATGTGCCTAGTCTTTACTAAATCACATATTTTAATCTTTGAGAATCAAAAAAATTGGAGAAAAAAAAAAAAAAAAAGAAGAAGGGAGCAAAACAAGTCCCTTATCCAACTCTCACCCCTCCAGCTTTTGGATAGATGTCAGAATTCCAACTTAGTGCCTCCACTGAGGGAAAGCCTCTGGCATGAGCTCAAAAGTTATGCATCGTGTTTTGAGGTCTGCTAACCAGTTACCAGATATGTAGCTCAGAACTGGTCACAGCTTCTGGTGAACTAGTTACCTGGTGAGATGGGAAGGTGCTGTGGATACTGTGGTGATGGGTTATGAGACATGGCAAGAACAGGAGGTATCACGAGCAGTAAGTGAGGTAATGAGAGAAATACGTGACACAAATCTATAGGAAATAGGGCTTCATCAATTCCTTTATTCACCTTACAGCCTTTTTAATTATCTCTAATATTAAAGTTTTATTGAGCATAGTGTAAAAATATTTGCTAGCAGAAAAACATAAATGTGATTTGATTAAAGGGCTGTGGTCTATTTGGCTATGTGAACAAAAAAATGGAACAAATCAACACTAAGTTCGGAACATATCTGCCTATTAAAAAAAAATTTTGGTAAAAAAAGACTCCTCTCTCTTCCATTTCACTCCTATTAGACAACACGTTGAAACATCATCAGACTAAGCAGGATTGAACTTGCATCAGTATTTCAACAGGGGAACTCCATATTACAGAGTACTTTAAGAAACACTACTAGCAATTTAGAGCAAATACATCTTCCAATAGTATTTAAGTACGTTTGAGAGTGAAATACTGACAGCCAGCAATGACCCCGCATAGGTGTCCCTAGTATTTGTTTCCGCTGAAGTCAGGACAGGCTAACACCCTATCAGCTACCAAATTAGCCTTCTTAAGAAACCACTTCTCTCAGCTGTGATGCTTTTATCAACTATGTCCCCCTTGCAAACATGAAATGGAACAGATTGACTTACATCATGTAACAGCTGTTTCCAGGGAACAGTAAGGCACATATTAAAATACATTAACACACACACTTGTGATCTTTTGCCTATGCCTTGCTATTTCACTGTGAAATCCAGGATTATAATTTGAAACATCCCAAACAAGGTATATGTTTCTAAAGTTCTCCTGTAGTTTGCTAAATCATATCCATACGCTTCAGGCTTCCTTACAGCGCTGTGGCTCTTTGATTCTCTGTGTATGATACAGTACGAACAACTGATAACCGTGAGAAGCTACCAAAATTAATAACTTATTTTCAGCCAGAATAAAAGCAGCTTATTAGTTGCCAATACTCAGAAAATATTAAGCACATTGGAAATCTTCACATACAGTGTTTGGGATTCCGGTCAGAATTAGAAGCTATAGGAAAAAAGAGAGAGCTTTCCCATGGAGAGTTTTCAGATCATTCAAAGTTCTACCAGAGACGCAGATGAGATTCATCTACGTTTATCAGACACATCTAGTTGTTCTGAGCTGATATATTAAACAAATTTTCCTTCGAAACAATTGCAGAAGGTCAGACCTCAAACTTTAAGCAGTAACGCTTGGAGACACAGTGATATTGTTTTATAATATTCATGTAATATTATCAATAAATATTATTGCATAAGACATTTATTTTGAATCGCTAGCCTTTATCAATGGTTATAACATCTGGTCAACTTAAGCCTCTCTGCCAGCCCTTATATTGCTGCTGTGCTCTTCTATGCCTGGCTCAAAGTAGGTGGGAAAAATGAAACGGTAGAAAGGCAGTGCTGGGGGAAAGATGCTGGAACTGATCAGAAAATAGTCTGACATCATCCAGAAAGAGAGAGAGGCAAGTATTTCTCTTCAAGGGAGAAACGTAACTTGTATGCGTGTGCATCCAAGCACGCACACGTGGCTTATCAATAACAGCTTCAACCAAGCCTCAGTGTAATATACTTTAAAACTACCACCATTTCCATTTTTTAAAGTTGAAAAATAAACAAACAAAAAACCCCATATATTTGAGATTATACGCTACACAGTCCAGGTCTTTCTGTAGTTATTTAGATCCCAAACTGGATTTCACGGAAACATAAAAGGGAACCAGGACAGTATTATATTTGTGCCCTTCTTGTACTGTTAGTCTTATTCTCTGTTTCCAGATCACTGCCATTCTCTGCACTGCCTGCTGCTACTTGTCGTTATAAACTACTGATTGGCAAGGCACTCGTACGTGGACTTCCTATGACTTCATATCTGGGTCATACACATCATATATGACAGCCTCAAAGAAGAAGGAAAAGCTGCATTATACCTTAGTAATCATGCAACTCCCAGCAAGTTTATAGAAGGTTCTGGAGACTGTGCTCAGAAAACTCTCTATTTAAAAAAAGAAATCTCCCATCTCTTTCAGTGTCCTCCCTTCTCCTGCTGTTACTATAGAACTTACCTGCTACAATCAGTGGAAATGCTAACAGCCGCCACCTAGTTTAGAGTGGTAGGTTTAAAAAAAAAACAAAAAACAAAAAACAAAATCAAACCAGCAGCATGAAACATGTGAGCAAAGATATCTTTCTGGTTAAGAATGTATTTCACTTCAATTTTCCCATTACCATTTACAAGAAAGTGAGTCATTGAGCTGCCTACCTTTGAAACAGTCGAAGTCTGATCTTTCCCACTGTCTGGCCCCTCATATGGATCCTCCATTAAAAGCTTCCTCAGTTTCTTCAGTTTAGGTCGACATCTCCTTAATTCCCAGTAGTTATTGGAAAAGCCAGCAATCTACAGTGAGAAAGTGAAGAGACACTTAAAACATTTGAATCTATCATATGCATTCAAAGCAACTTACAAAAAAATTACCACCAAAAACTTTTAATCTAGTCACTGGGAACACGAACTTTTTTTAAACAGGCTAACTGCTCTGTTAGGAATGAGACAATCACTGTAATACTTCCAATATAAAATTTTACCACTGGCAATAAAGAATAAAAGTCTACAGTTTGTTGATAAAAATGTCTGTGGCGCATACAACAAAGAGACCATTTCTACATCATCTCTGCATTCACATAATGAGATATAGTGATGGGATAGAGTCCTGCACAATCCTTGACAACATTTCTTTTCCCCTTAATACTACGGGCATCCCATAAAACCATGCCTGTATTATCCCATTTTCATCTTCCCTATTCCTCCTGTTTAGTACGCTACTTCATGGTCTTTTTAATGATATGATGATTCATTAAGATGTAAGTACAAGGAAGACAGACATCAACAAGGCCACACCTGCATGCAACTAACAGAACATCTTTGTTCCTTATTCTGCTTTAAAAGATGGATTTAATGCAAGCAACTCAAAGCTCAGGTGTAAGCAATTTAATAATACGAATCTAATACAGCTTTACCTTCAGAGGAATCCTGAGGTGTTTCCTAGGGTACGCCCTGGAGTTCCTAGAAGATTCTGTGAGAAGCACAGAATACAGAAGCCCTTTCAGCAGCGTTCCCACTATTTACCAAGCCAACAGAGGTGGGTACAGCACGGTGGAGACAGAAAAGGCTCCAGGTTCATGACTCCTGACCCAAACTCTAGTCTCTTATAAAAAAAACCTTTCATCAAAAAGCCTCCAGAGAGTATTTTAAAAATGCCATAGTCACTTCAACAGACTTTTGATTTTTTTAAGCTTGTCAGTTAAAAAAAAAAGTTTAAAATAATGTTCCATTTAAATCAACTATAAGAAAACATCATGTATGTAGAACAAGTCCTATCCAAATTCTAACACAGAGAAAGCTCATAGTTTTTAATCTGATTATTCCATAGCTTGTTTGGCATAACTTTCTGATACCTATTTAATTCCTGATGAAAATTCTACCGTTTTTCTCCAAGAGGAATAGCATTTACATAAGTGTTAAAATTTTTTCTGACAAGTTCTTTTCTGAGCAATTTGGAAATGAGTAAGACGGTACTCTACATAGAAAAGGAAATAAATCATATTAATTTAGAATTCAAAGTCCACAACTAGATCTAGTCTATATAAGGTAAATAAAATTACAGACGCTTTGGCCCTAAGTACTAGCCCTCCAAGTGGTACAAAGAGCAGCACTGATGAACTCTAAAGAATAGCAGTGCTATTTGTACACACTATCACGAGATAAGCCCCCAAACTACTGAGTAATCATAGGATCTTTTGCTATCTCCCACAGAGTTTGCAGTGTTAATACACAATGTACAGTTTTTGAAAACATTAAGAAAGCTCTTAAATATAAAACTCTAAAAATAATTCCTAATCAAATCACATTTGTATTATTTTGACATGTATAACTTCAGAGAATGAGTTATATCATTAAACACAGAAAAAGAGAATATGGAATAATATTATTTTCTCATTAATCCACTTTAATTTGAATTAACTTCCTATTAGCTGAACTGCTGCCATTTCATGGAAGAAACGATATTGGTTTTGAGTATTACGTTCATCTAAGGACAAGCAGGACTGCTCCTCAATGATGCCATTATAGTCATTACAGCAAATAATGAGCAAGTAATAATATTTTCCTAACTATTTTTAATAGAATTTTATTAACTACAGTTCACAAGAGCAGAGAACAATGAATTCTTTAAACCCAGAACTCTAAAAGCATCCACTCCAACAAACCTTTCCAGATGGTGGCTGAAAGAGAGTCACTTTTGAACATATTTCTGTATTTAAAAAATAGTATTCAAGCATCACATTGTATAAGCTGCCTTTTGGGGAAAGCACTCATAACAATCAATTTGCAAACAGCTTATTTTTTAAAATAGCTGCTAACGCTGAGAAATTAGATATTCTTTGAAACCTTTTAATACTTACCACAAGTAATCGTTATCTACTAAAAATAAACTAAGTTTAAACTTCTTAGAAACAATATTTATCACGTATTACTGATAAAAGTTCAGCTGCCTTGAAAAGGGCCCTAGGGCCCTTTTGGACTTCGTAAGGTACAGCGTGCTCCCTGGGTATAAGACGCCTTTATAAGCACATCCTTATGGGGCTGTCAGATACACAAAGAACCCACAGGAGACCCATGTCCTTCTGGAGTGGCAGTTGGTAGCTTGACCTATACCACAAGGTATCTAAAATGGCATTAGAAGCCTATGTTTAGGCAAATGAATTCCACATATAAGTAGTAAGGGTTTCACATTAGCATCTTGGGTAAAATACAAGCAATTACAGAGAATGAGAAATCAGAGAATTAAAGCAAACAAACAAAACCCCAGAAAGGTATACCTGCGAATGAATAATATTACAAGACTCTTGATCTGCCTTCAGCTGTTCTGGAGTTTTGCAGCCAGGAACAAACAAGAGCATATTTGATGTATCTGCTATTTTCATGTCATAAGTTTTATCTTTGCTGCACAATACGGCTTGTTCATCCTTTTCACCACGGATTACTAGGCTGAAAGAAATTAGCACAAAAATAAAGACATACTCTTACCTCTAGTTTGGCATGAGCACCTATTAAATTTGTCGATTTTTAAAATTTGCATGTTGGTAAGCAAGTCATAAACTCGGTAACAGTAATCATAGTATACAAAAATGTGAAGATGTAATTGTCAGTCTAAAGTATCTTAACACCATGCTTTTTGATGTCCTGTTTTTCACCCCAAAGGGTAGCCAACCCAGGCTTTTGTGCAGATTAAAATCTTATCCCTTCAACTGCTGAGGCACACAAGAAGCCCTATAACATTGATTTAGTGATGCCTTAAGCAAAGACTAGTTCATTAATCCTAGGAATTACATTACAACTACAGTTTTCCTTTAAGAAGGACTGAAACTGGCCCAAGGAAACAAGCAATAATGCACGGAAATACACAGTAGCACAGTCAATCGTGCAGTGTCCTTCACACAATTCCCTCCGAGAAGCATACTTGAATTTCTTGCAGTTAATTCGGGGGAGGAAAAAAACCCCATGGTCTACAACATCTCAGCACAAAGAATCAAGGGAAATCCCCCTCTCCAGCTCACATGTGTGATTACACAGAGGCTCTTGGCGAGGACATGAAGCAGGGCTGCAACAGGGGAGCGCTCGGTTCCCCCGAGGCTATGCTAACACAGTTCAGGTCAGACTCCATCTAATCAATTTGCCAATCTCAACTCCAAAAACAAACCCCTTCTGCACCCAAAGCAGTCCCCAGGAGGAATCAGGCCTCTAACCAACAATATCACAGGGATATTCCAGCGAGTATGTACGCTTATTAACATACATCTCAAGGACTATTTCTTTAGAGAGCGTTCCAGTGTATCGTTTTAAACACTTCTTTATCATATTATGTAACCAGCATTGCTCCCAGTAAAGGAATTTTTAAACTGCATCTACCATTGAAAAACAATTTCCCAGAACCTATCCTTGGTCCAGAGTCAGAAGCTGTCACATAATCATCCTACCAAAGGCACATGTTAATATCGTATACCCTTTGCTATGCTGTTTGCTAGTGTAATGTCCAGATACTGTAAGGAAAAGAGTCCCAGTAACAAGTGCTCAGAAGTCAACAAGATTTTGTTAGACCGATCTCCTTTTCTGCACCAAAATTTTAGGCACCCATCTTCGTATGCCCCGCAAGACTCTCTTCCTCTGCTAGGGCTATCAGCCTCTCCTGGAGCAGTTTTTCCTAAATCTGATTTTTCCATGTACAAAAAAACAACAAACAAACGAGAGAGCGCTCAGCAATGCCACAGCCGGGACGCGGGAGGCGTGAATACGAAAGCCCCCCGCTCTGATCGGACTGAACACAGCCTGACAGCAAGGCCTCAGCTTCACTTCTGGCTTTGCCACTGACTCGCACTGCGACAATACGGGTCGTCCACTGCCTTCCCTCTCTTTTCTAATTAACCTGCCAGCCCACAACAGTTACTTTGCTGAAGTAACCCCAGCACGTCAGAAACACCCGTTACGCTTGCTCTATCCAGCTTCTTATACGTGTGGCTGGTTCTCAGCCTACACTCAAGCCGAGGCAGCTGCAAGGCTGAGCTACCGCCCTCCTCAGGCGCCGCTTCCCGCTTCCCGCCTCCCGCCTCCCGCCGCCGCCGCCGGGGAGGGCGGGGCCGCCCCGCGAGGCAGCCGCGGGCCGCGGCGCAACCCCTCCCGCCCACCAGGGGGCGCTCGCGCCGCGCCGCCGTACCTGCGCCCCGCCTGCAGCTCGGCGCAGAGGCCCGGCTCCAGCTGCAGCAGGCAGCACGCGCCGGCACCCGCCTGCGGGCCGAAGCGCAGGCAGTGCACGGGCGGCAGCAGCTCCGCCGCGTTCAGCTTGGCCGTCTGCAGCGTGGCGTCCACCTCCTCGCGGCGCCGCATGGCGCGCGCCGCGCCGCAGCCCGCGCCCAGCCCGCTCCGCCGCCGCGGAGGCGGAGACGCCGGGCGGGCGCACGCGGCGCGGTTGATTCTCTGGTTGGCCGTGGGGCCAGCAGGGCGGGGCGAGGCGGGCGGGAGCGGTGGTTCTTCCGCGTGTCCGGACGCGTCCCTAAAACTATATGGGAGACAGGATGGAAGGGGGGGGGGACGGGGGAGAGGGGAGAAAGGCAAGAAACTAGAGCCATCCTGCAGCCTTCTGCCCGGCGTCGCCTCCCGGGTTTTGTGCTGCTTGGCTTGCGGGCGGTGCGGTGCTGTGCCGTGCCGCCTCGCCTCGGGGGGGGGGGTTGGGGGGGGGAAGAGAGAGTGATGGCTCCCCGAGAGGCAGAGCCGCGGCGGGGCTGCCCCAGGCGGCGACACCTCGGCGTGTCTGTCCCCTCCGACCCCCCCCCAACAACCACCTGACACCTCGGCGTGTCTGTCCCCTCCGACCCCCCCCGCGTAACAACCACCTGACACCTCGGCGTGTCTGTCCCCTCCGACCCCCCCCCCCCCCCCCGTAACAACCACCTCGAGCCGGGCTGGGCTCTAGTGCAATCTCCACGTAGAGATAAACGTCTGCAAAACACCGCCAATAAAGTGCCACATAGACCCATAAAATATAACGTAGAGCCATAAAAAACACAACAAAGTCGGCCGGCAGGTGTGAGGGCCTGCCCAGCTCTGAGCGAGGCAGCCGTGAAACCACCGCTCGCGAGCCGGGGCGGCGCAGCCCTCCATTCCCCGCTCGAGGCCTGCGGGGTCGCAGTCAGGGTGTCTGGTTGGAGAGGGAAAACCAGCTGGTGAGGCAGCTGCAGGGGGAAGCCCTGAGGCAGCGCCTTGCGGCCCCCGTGGTGAGGAGCCAGGCGCCTTGCTGGCAGCAGTGCCCTCGCAGGAGCTCGAGGACAGCCGCTCACCCCCACGGAGAGTCGGTCTGCCCCAAGGAGCAGGAGGCTGCTTTTTCCCTGCCCGACTTGAGAACTGCCGGGTCGCCCAAAGGCTCCCGGAAGTCTTAAGCGAGCGTATTAACGCTTGGCCTGATGTCTTGGTAGGCTCAAATCTCTCTTTTGGGTGCATTAGCTGATAACGTACTGTTAAACTGTGCCTATGTGCTCGCAGAGTCTCCTCGTGCTCGGGATGAGCCTGCACCAAACGACCCGGACAAGGAGGTCATGCTGGGCTCGCGTCCATCGTGGAGCTGGAACGCCTACGGGTTGCTCGGGAATGAGGGAATAGCGGCGGATGGGCTGCTCTCACCCAAGGCGTACCAGCAGTAGCCTCCTTAGACAGGATGGCACCGAGCTGGATGGGTTTGGTACCCGGCCCGGGGGATGACGATGATTGTCACGCGTGACCAAGTGAAGGAGCTCCTGCCTTCACAAGGTGCTTTGCGTGGGTGGCGTTGATGAGGCAGCTGGCCTCGGAGAAAGCTTTCACTGAAGTACGGAGGAGCTCACTTCTGTCGAGCGCGTTGTTGCTTATTCATAGACTCAGCCATCTCTCACAGTTTCATGTTTTATTTCGCAGCTCTTGGAAGATGGAAATAGAGACGTTGTCTACAGCGGAAACTTGCAGCGCTTTAACTTAGTTTTTTACTAATGTGCTTGCGCAAACTGGTGCGTGTATATGTTTATTTCAGTTTCCGACTGTTGCATTTTGCTTTAATGTGAATTTGTTCCCACACCAGAAAATCGGGAATTAACAGAAAATCATTGTTCTACCAAGTAAATGCTTACACACTTTTAATTGTTCAGATAGCAGTTTAATTATACTGCTTCTAATTTATACCTCATATTTGTGCAACTTTCCGATGAACTTACCTGCCTGTTTCTTCTCCTTTCTCCTTTCAGTCTGTAGGATAAAAGGAAGGAGACTCTGACATCACCAAGCAACTGAATTCAAGACATGGATTTTTAGAGTGTATCTCTTAAGAGCTGTGCTACTTAACAGAAACCTAGTGGGAAGAAAATCACCGAATGTTATTCAGCAGTTGGCACTGCTCTTTGGTCTGGAACATCTGACGCTGAACCCAGCATTTGTACTAGCTCTTAGTTTTTCCAGGGGGGTTTATTTAACCTAGTAATTCTATTTTTTACATTTTTTTAAATCTTATTTCCTAAGGACCTGAAATGTGTATGATTGTGCTGCCTGCCATCTTTCTCTCTGACTGTTCACTCTTGAAGCTGTTCCAAGTTCAAACAAATCTGGCAAGTAGAGTTCCTACAAATTTTGTGGAAATCAGTGACTGGACAATTTATCAGTGTTGCTACTTAGGGGAAGGCAGTTACAAATCGTGTCTGATCCATTCTGAGAGGCAGCACCAGCTGGCCGGTCAACAAAAGTGTAGACATAAATCTGTAGGAAACATGACTCCACTAGTTTCATTGCGCGGGAAACAACTTGTGTTATGTTTTTTTGTTTTCATTGAGATCATTTGAGAACAGTCATCTAACTGACAAAAAAATGATTCGTGTTATTTTAACAACGTCTTAATTACAACCATTCAGTCTTTAACTAGGAATTCATAAAATTATCTTCTTCAAACAAAGATGTATGATTTAATGAAAGTGGACAACACAAAAAATGAAGAGATACTGAACCGTCAATGTTGCCATGGACAAATATTTATAAGGAAATTCATGCTATGGTAATGGAGCTTGATAGGATCCTGAAATTATTGTGGGAATTTTTATTTGCTCTGGAGTTGCTTAGCTTCCAGTCTAGTATATTAACTTAATACCAGTACTGATTTCAGCTAGTATGCTAGGCTAAAACTGTCATGATTCAGGAGCAGATACACAGCCCTGTGTTTCATTCAGGGGTGAACTCCTCCAGTAGTGTGATGAGAGAAAGAGTTGACGGAGTAATGAGTTCAGCCATCCCAAATTAATTGATCACCAACTTAAGTCACTCCCCCAGGGTGCATGGTAAGGGCTTTAAGTAACTGCTGTAAGAGAACAGCCAAAAGGTACACCTCTTAACGAGACGCAGTGTGAGTGAAAAGTAGAAGTGAAGCCTTGAATAAATAGCCTATGCCCTCAGCTAGAAGGGGAGGGAACGAAGACAAGTATCAAACAAGATAAGCTCTTGTTGACTAATGCCAACTGAAACTAGTTTTAGCAGAATCTAATTGACTAGTGTTGGCTGAAATTAAAAAAACATAAAGTGGATTATGTGAGATTATTACAGTCTTGCTTTTGAAGTACCTGACCCTGTGTAATGTTTTCCAGGATTCAAACAACAAGGATATGAACAGGAAAATAAATCGATGGCAGCTGTGTCATCAAAGCACGTAAGTTCAAATAACTCCAAAGCTCCACAACTAAGGTATGAAACAATAAAAGTGATATAACATATGTTATGACACTGTACCTCACCAGGGTCAGCCTCTAGTCATCAGGCAGCACATTAGGAGGATGACTTTGCAGGTATGATTTTAATTCAAGTGCTTGGGAACGACAATAAACGTAGTGTGAAAAATGGGCTGCATGCAAGGGGTTTTTAAATGTCAAAGAAAGAAATGCAAGCTAAAAATTTCTGCGTGTCCTTCAAAGCACAACATAGGTAGCTGCAAAGCCAGCACCCGAAAAAGTGGTACAGTGCCAAAGTTGAATACCATAGCAAGTTACCAGCCTAATGATAATTTCACAGTTCACAGTCACAGCTCCTGGAGATTATTCCGCAAGAGAGGCTCAACTTGATTCAAACCTCACAAACTCCGTTCAAGGATGTATTGTTTCAGTTAGAACGCCTTCAACAACATTGTAAATTAGCCTGAATTTTACTTTTTCGCCCCACTAAAGGGCAGTTTCTCATCATCTAGAAATGTCTGTCAGTGGTTGCGCCCATTACCTTTCAACACAGAAAGGGACGATTGCAGCTGGACCTGTAGTGTGACTGGAGTTAGAGCACAAGAACTCTGAATTCCATTTCAGCATCTGTCATAGACTTTTTGTGAGACATTGGGAGCATAACACTCTCTGTGCTCCCTTTCCTTCTTAGGAAAGCAAGGAAGACAAAAAAACCAGGAAATTTGGGGTTATGCCATTGTATAAATCCATATAAATCAAATAACACGTGAAATTCGCATTGTATAATAATCTGATCATATTATCTCTAAACCACTGCAGGAAACACAGAGAACGGCATCCTAGGACATCAGAGATACAGACTGATTTTCATAGAAAAAGAGACTAAACTGATTAGATCATTTTGATTTGAGCAAATATGGAGAAAGGAGATATAATAGAGGCATAAACAATTTTGAACATTAAGGGAAAAGAAATAATTGTCTCTTCTGTCTCAAAGGTAGGAACTGGGAAATACCACTGAAATGAACAGAAAGCAGGTTATGGGTAATAAAAGAAAAGACCTCTCTGTGCAGTACATTGTGGTACCTGTGAGATGTGGAAGTCAAGATGAGTGGGATTCACAAAGGAGTTGACAAATTCATAAAAGTTAGGTGTACTATTCTCTATTAATCACAATTTTCTGGTTTTAGTCACATCTCAGGTTCCCTGTCAATCACCAGAGCATACCAGGAAGGACTGTTGTTTGTTATACTCTTTCTGTAGTGCTCTCTTCTGCTCTCCATCAGAGTAGATGGCATTCTACTTTTTTTTTTCATAGATAAATAGCTAAAGTAGCAAAACGCTGCCTTGCATGCTCTGTATTCTAGGCACTGATTAGTTTATATTATCATGTCGCAGTTAAGCCATGATGCCAGCCAGCAAAGCACCACAGAGAAGGAAATAACAAGTCCAAGATTCAAATGGGAAAAATTTCAGTCAATTAGTAGAAAAATCAGGTAGCTCATTGTTAATTCAGGTAAGTACCATTTCATCATTTTTAATAGGCCAACAGGGAGCTACAAAAGAGTTACATTCAAATTAGGAGAAAATAAACAGATGTTATCAAATCCAAATATTTGTGTAAACTACACAATAGCTTGGAGTATCTCACTGGCACCATATTAGTTTTGTACTGGAATCAAAACAGAACAAACAGCCAACAACAAAGCCAGAGAACGCACCCCAAAATTTCCGGGGAAAAACTACCGTCAACGCGACTAGAAAATGAGTCTGAGAATTTCCCAGTACACCGTAGTGACAAACAAAAAAAACCCAGACACCCTGTGGTTATGAGACATTTAGTGGTTAGATGCTGTTTTGTTTTTATGCTGTTTCTTCAGTACACCAGCATAGCCCTATGTAAATGCAAACAAAGCCTGAGGATCAGGCTTGCCGCACTTAAATCAATCATGGTAAAGTGGAGTAAACTTAACAAATTGGTACCTAGCCTACATTCATGGCTTCGCCCCAGTTTCAAAGAGTCAGCAAGAAGAACGTTCGTATTTATAGACCATATCCTCACAGTGTGAATACTGAACAGGACAATTTTTTGCAAGAACATATTCATTATAGGGACATAGTCCATTTTAGGTTAAGATTACATGACATACATGCATGTCATTTTCTGTATGAATACACCATGAAAGTCCTTTGCTCCATCTACATTTCTAGGCTAGAACTCCCAAGTGCTTCTACCACTGCAAAGTTGTATAATTCTCATTCAACTGCTAGTTGGCAAAATTAACAGCAATGCAAGGACTTTACTGCAAGCCCTCCAAATTTAAGCACGTTAACACACCTACTGCTGAAATTATTTGGAACAGTGTTATCATTAGTACCTAGGAGGTCAGTATACATCTTCATTTGGTATTTATGAAAATAAAAACCTGCCACAAGCTATAAAGCATAAGAAAGTTTAATAGGTATCTAGAATTAAACATATATTTTTTAATAAATGAGCAGAATGTTTTATGATTAAACTTCAGGGGTTAGTGTGGAGATCTTATTAACAGCTGCATAATAGACCTCACTATGTGTCATTTTGCAAGTTATCAAATAGTCTTCTTGATTAACGAACTAATATCTGTATAGTAGCGACCTCAGGAAATTTTTTAACAGTTAATATATTCTTAGTTCTTGAGATATTTCCGGGGCTAGACATTACAAGTATATCACAGCCAAAAGTTCTGCAAACTAAATATCAATTATATCTGTTTGAATCTAAAAAAAAATTTCAAATAGTGCGAAAAAGATACCAGGGTAAAATACAACATACTCTCTATAGATGTATGTATGTATGTACTTATTTATGTATATATACATAAACAGGAACATGCATTTCATATTCTATTTGTGGAAGAATATGTGATAGAGAAGTACAGCGGGGCAGGAAGATTCCAGTGAAAATTAGTTGGGTGAAAATTAGAAGAAGGATCATGAAAAGAGCCTACATAGGAAAAGCTCATATGAGAAAAGGAGGAGATGTCTTACAAAAGAAAAATTAAAATACCACCACAAAGGAGCCTCTCATCAAAATTCTGTCCAAAGAAACCAATGTGGGCATAATCACAAGTTACCGAACAAACGTCTGGTTCTGTTACATTCTAGTTGTTTCAATAAATTGAGGCTTTTGGTCATGTTGCACCTCCTCAGCAAAAGGGAAAAGGAAGGTGAGGGAGATTTTCTTGTACTAAATTTATGAAGGGCTCAAGTGGCTCAGGAAGATCTAGGATAAGAGGTGAACAAAAGGGACAGGATGAGTGGGAATCAATCAGTCTCCAGAATTATCAGCTGAGAAACTATACTGTGGTCTGGAAGAATTCATTTCTAGGGGAGATTTTTTTCAGCTCTCGTCTGGAATTTTTCTTCCCCAGTTTCATCCAGTTCCTACCTGAAACTTCCTTACGACACAGTTTCCCCTTCCTACATGGTATTTGTACTTTCCATTAGTGTATACTACTTGCAATATACCCCAAAATCTATATGCTAGTTTTGTTATTACTTTACTTTTTTTAAACATGAAACTCTCTTTGTAGTGTGAAATATGGCATGTCGATTAACATGTAATACTGTTCATTCTTCTACCTTGGCTTTTTATTTAAAAAGAAGGCAATATAATACACTACTCTTCTTATGCTCTCTCATATTCAGAGTGACATAATAATGCATTTTTCTTAGCAGCATCCCTTTAAATTTGTGATGCTTTAAAATAGAAAGGGGGCATGTTTTGCTTCCCTTCAACAGCATAGCACTTTTAAAAATTCAACTCAAATTCATTATTGGTTATGTATTCTTATATTCAGTATTCGTGAAGAGTCTCAATATTTGTCATAGTAACTTTTTTTCTGTTCATCAGCTGAGCAATTAGGATGTGCCCAGTCACGTCTTGTGAACAGTTCAGATAAAACTCAGTATTTTGTTCATGTGTTTGTGCATAACTTGGATATAATCTAGATGAAGAAGATTCAGAAGCTCAAGTCAAAACATAAATGATAGACTTTCTGTTCCACTTAGAAGATAATAGAATACAGCAGAAATGACATAGAGAAAAGGTTTTTCTCAGAAACTGTCTGAAAAATGGAGCAGACAATGCAGTAAGAAAGGTAGTTCTCGTTCTTAGCTTTCTTTCATCTTCAAATTCTCCAGCCACTGGTCAGCTGTCTTCCCTTTATGAGTACCTTTTTGAATTATCTTCCTTTTTTGAACAAAGGATTTTGAAATCAACTCAATGCAGTTTCTTATTTGTCTTTAGAAGCTACTCATTAGATAATATTTAATCCTCAGCAAGTCTTTTATATTATTTTTAGTATTTCCATCTTGTTAGAGATGAGGACAGAAGCTTTCTAGATTTATTGGAGTCCAATGGTCCATAAATTAGCCTCCTTCCCCGACAAATGGTAATGGAGGATCCTCACTAGCAAGGGTTGAGAAATTTGTCAACACCTTGCTTCTTTATTGAAATGAATTCTGGGAATTTAAACAAGGAATAGGTTCATGACTACAGTTTAAGTTTATGTACTACAAATGGTTACATGACTATTTCTAATGATACTAAAACCCCTGATTCTAGAACAATACGTTATATGCTTTTGATTTTCCATAAAATATGTTGGCAGTCAGCTGCAGCAGCTGACTGAGCGGTCCTGACCCTCAATGACTTCAAGTGCCTAAGAGCTCTCTGTAGGGCCCATGCCTTATCCTCGTTCACAGTGAATAGTTAGACCGCAGGCCTTCCAAGCATTTCCAGTTAGCTCAATTTTGTCATTCTCAACTTTTTTCCTGGCACTGAATTTTCAGAAGAGCAGGCTATCCCCTTTCCCATCCCGTCTATATACCTAGGAATCCATCTAGTCCCTTGTCATTTTTAGTCCCAAACAATCTGATTGACATGAAAGTGCAAGAAACTCTGAGGACTACTCTACAAGAAACACTTTATTTTGAAGATCTCCACCTAACTCCTCCTCAGTTATTACCAATGCCTATGCCTAAAGTATGAATGCTCGTATTTCTATTATATTTTTGCTGCCTTTTCTGGGTAGATCCTAACCATCTTTCTGCTTTTTCTCCTACTGCCAAACATTAGAAGTTGTCATGGGGCTGAACAGATTTTTTCCGTTGTAGTCACTGTGACAATGAGTAGCTGGAATTTTTTTTTACAACTCTGTGAGTAATGATTAGCAGTGAGTCTATCACAAGGGATATCAATGTCTTGAGATGCTGAACAATCTGCCATCATGTGGTAAGCTATAACCAGGACAACAAAAGTAATTCTGTTTTCATTTAGCAGATGAAAATTCATCAGAAAATTACTCTTGACTCAAAAATTATTTCATTGCCTGCATAACTAGGAGAGACCTTTGTCCTTATCTTCTCCTATCTAGGTATGGAAGCTGGGTCACCAGTTTTGGCATGGACCTCACCTGACAGAATTATCTTTTCCCAGGAAATTGTTTGGTAAGTGGATGATGAGACCGCTGTCATCATGAGCTACTTGAAAAGAGGCGTTGTATGAGGCTTGAGGGGAGATTCTGCTCTTCAAGTCCTTGTTGGGAGGTAAATGAGTTTTCCTCTGAATTTAACAATTTGAGGGAAACATGAAAGGCAGTTAAGAACTCAGAAATCTTTAATTAAAAATTCTCTGTTTTGCTCCTGGGAGAGTGGGTACTGTGGTCTGCCAAACTGAGTTACAGGAAAAGTTCAGGTGTAGCTGAACCTATTCTGGGGCAAGGATGTGCAGTAAGTGCGTCTCCTGAGATGCTTCCAGGCCTGTTTTCTGTATTGACTTGTTCAGAGAGCTCTTCTCCAGAGACAAGTCAGTGCAGACAGGGAACCCCTTCTCGGGCTGTCGTGGAGACTGTGAAGACAGTTTAATACAGAGGGGAAAAGCTATGAGGGACATTATAAAGGAAATTTTTGTGTTTATCTCTGCCCGCTCCTGTTGCTGCTCTCTTCCTTCCCGTCTCTTATCCTCCCTGATTCTCTCCCCCTCTTTCTTCAGCTCAAGTCCCTCTTCTGTTTTGTTCTGTTTTTCTGTTTCTGGGCAGAAACTGAACCACAGGAAGTTCCACCTAAACCTGCGAAAAGACTTCTTCACTGGGAGGGTGACAGAGCACTGGAACAGGTTGCCCAGAGAGGTGGTGGAGTCTCCTTCGCTGGAGATATTCAAAACCCATCTGGATGTGATCCTGGGCAATATGCTCTGGAGGACCCTGCTTGAGCAGGGAGGTTGGACTAGATGATCTCCAGAGGTCCCTTCCAACCTCAACCGTTCTGTGATTCTGTGATTCTGTTTTCACTCTCTCTTCTCTCATTTCTTATTCTCTCCACAGCTGTTTCCTATACCTTTTTCTTCTTATTTCACCCCATTTCTCAGAATTACTATTTCAGTAGGGGAATGTTTGATTAAAACAGCATTTTTCAAACCCCTGAAAGCTGAAGGCTGTTTTCCAGAAAATAAAGCAGTTATTCATTTTTCTGTCATTTTTATCTCCTGTTAAAGGCCAGAACATTGTAATGTTCTGCCCACTACAGGAAAAGTTCAGGTTCTGTATTAGGTATTCGTATATTTCTTCTCCTTTCTTTCACACTTTGGTAAGTCAGGAGAAGCTATTGACACTGACAATTAATATACTATCACTAAGTCAGCTGTCATTGAAACAGAGAGTCATTTTGTACCTCACAAAAGCTGTTGTTGGTATTTCTCTCTTCAGACTCAGACTACTATGTCTGCATTAATTGTACTCAAAGTGTAGCTACAGGCAGTTTTAAACCAGTCTGAATCTCCTGTAAATCTGGTCTGTTTTTTTTCATTGCTGTCACACTATTAGCAGTGATTGGTTATTTTGAACTTTTCCTTTCTAATAGTAGATCCACATTAAGGAGGGCATTTTAGGGGCAAATTTTTATTTTTATTCAAGCCATTTTGAGACATCATAGCGGGGAAAAAAGTGGTGACATCCTTCTGTGCTCCTTTTCACAATGAATTGACTGCACGATCTGCTAAAATGAGACTGAAGTTCTGGAAACTGGGCAGCTTTGTGTGTCTGCCTCAATTCCACTGAGATCCACTCTTGTGAGGAAGGATTGCACCCAATCCGCCTTGTCAGAAGTGATATCTTCCAAATACCGTTTATTTCTGGCTCTGGAAGAAGGCATCACCCACAGGAAATCATGAGGATCTAGTGCATCTCCCTCTCCCTTTTCAGATTCACACCTCTAGAATTATTAAGGTTTTGTATTTGGGTAAGTTTGCTCCAACTCGTCTTGGTGAAGGTTTCCTCCCAAATCTAACAACTGGTGGCTCATTTTTGTGATTTTTTTTCTGTTGAGATGTGGAGAGCAGGGCAGTACTCCCACTACAGTTCAGCCTTGGCAATGTTGTTTTAGGTGCTGTATTTCAAGAGTCCTGAGTTTGTTCTTATGATAAAACTCTGCTATGTTTCTGCTTCATCCTAGCTGTATCTATTGGTGCCTCCTTTCACCTCCTTTCACCTGTTGCCTTGATAGACGAGGAGGTCACAGACAAACACTTACTTGCAAATTGCTTTCATGAAACAGAATATTTACTTTTCTAGTATTTTACTGGCTTTAATTTTTCCTTTTGACTAGATTGGGTCGCTAGTTTGGTGTTCACTGTGGAAACAACTGAATGATGGGTCAAGTATGTTGTGTTTGCAATCCTATGCAAAGATTACGTTGTCCAAAGGTTCTTCCCTTACTAAATGACCGTTAGTTTCATTTAACAGTCTTTTTCCTTTGTCAAGCATCAATTCTCAACAATTTAGTCTAATAGGCACTTTCATACTCAATTTCCTCAAAGGACCACAAGGTGGCAGAATGATTAAACACATATCTACTGGAAACAGTTTCTTTCACAGATATTGAAAGAGAGAGTTAGGCAACCCAGAATAGCTGCTGCCCCGGAATAGCTGCTGCCCCAGAATAGCTGCTGAGGGTGATTATCCCTGCAGGACTGAGTGACACCGGTTCGGAGGGCTACTGACCTCTCACAGCTGTGCCACCGTAATTGCAATGTGCTGGGAGTGCGGCTTATGTCCTAGACAGGCCTAGCAGCAAGAGGAGCAGCTTCACTTGTGGGGTGTTCCTCAGCCACAGGATGCCTCTGTGCTGCAGAGCCTTATCTAAAGACAGGATGTGATGTGGTTAATGATAGAGACAGCACTTAAACCCCTGCTTTGTAGAGTACTGTTTGACAAAGCGTATCTTTCTTTATTAAATACCTCATGAATCATAGGGGAGTATGATCTTATGATGGCAGTGGTTTGACATCCTATTAAACTATTTGCATCTGTTCCTGCCACCAAAACTGCCTATCTACAGATATCTTTGTACTGCACATTTGCACCAACAGCTACCCAAGACCCGGGCTGTGGTGCTCTCCATAGGGCCCGACTTCACAGAAGCAGCAGATTGCCCAGTGTATGTTCCGCCGTGTGCAGTGTGGAAGGAACAACTGTGAGTCAACAGAAACTTGGGCTGAGAAGTAGAAACGGATAGCAAAGGAGGAGTAAGAAACAGTGCCTTAGACTGAATCTCAGCTCTTAGGTGTTACCTCCCAAAGGAGAAAAAATTATGCCTGTCTGAGCATTCAAGGCTGGTTTCAGCGCAGAGTTGAACTGTCAGCTCAAGCCACAATGGTTTAAGCACACCTTTTTCATCTTGTAGCTAGAGTGCACTAACACAGATATAGCTGAAAAACAGCTTAAGCTGCCCTTTTCACTTAGCTAGTAGGTGTTGTCTTCACACTTGAGATGAGGTTTAGGAAGCTGTTCCTTTTCAGGTGCCGATCACACTTCCCAGCTGACTCATACCTCCCAGCCTGTGCACTAATCTGGATACTGCAAAAGTCATGGGCTAAAACCTGAGATAAACATACCATACAGACATAGCTCGGGCCGAATGAGTTCATAATTGCTGTCAGTTTAATGTAGAATAAAATAAAGAGAAAATAAAACAAAAAAGAACTAAGGGGAATGCATATAAAATCTTCAAATATTCAGATTTCTGCCAATTTACAGGTGCTTTTTGGCTGTTACGTGAATATTCTTGTGGATCTCAAAAATTATTACCAAACTACTAAATATATGAAATGAGATAAATTAGAATCTATTCTAAGTATAATGGACAGATAATGGAAATAGCACCACTGACAGGGTAGAAAACAATTAGGCACTGGGTGATACAAAATGCTGGTTTAGCAGAGTGTACCATCTACTATATTATTGGGTCTACAGGTCTCATTTGGTTTGCTCAATTTTTCCTGTTAAAGCTGTTTGCTTCCACAACATATTTATCTTCGCAGAAGCAGGAACTAAAACATGTACCCATCTTGTAGTAGTGCTTGAGCCACCAGTCTACGCAGTAATCTCACTCTCTGGCACAGTGAGTACTCGAACATTTAGCACAAAATGGAAAAGCTGAGTAAGGACAGGCTTAGGAAGCCCCTTTCAGATTGTCTCTGGGTATTTCAGGATCAAAATGCCTTTTTCTCTGCACTTCAGCTCACTATTGTAACAGTTACCAGGTTAGTGAAGCATGAAATCTAAGAAGCTAAACAGATAGAAGTCTCTTCTAATGCTGATATTATCAGAAAACCCTCCTGTTACCTCACCATGCTGATTTTTGCAGGAACTTGGATGTTATATTAGAAAAAGAGAAGTTTAAAACATGCCATTTTTTCTGTTAAAAAATTACTAACTTTTCCTGTGGTTTACCACAAGGCTAAAATCAGCTTGGCCAGATGCTTTTAATCCTTTGAATCACACAAACACTGATCCTTCGGAACAGTTTCTAGTAGGCAAATTGTTCAAACTTAAAGCAACAAATGAACAGCAATGAATGTAATCTATGCACGGCCAAGAATGGGAAATACTATTGTACGTAGCAAGAAAGCAGGAGGGGAGACTGGACAATACCTGGTAGTTCCTCCAATTTCCCTTGCCAGACCCCTACTACAAAGGAAGTTAACCAGTTGAAACAGAAAGACAAGTTTGCAAATAAGCATGGGAATATTGAAAAAAAAATCCTTTTATTTCTGTCAGTGTTACAAGAGAAACTTGAATGAAAAGACTGTTTAAAGGCCCAAAACCTGTTTTTTTCTTCCTCAGTAAGAGAGGAACAAGTATTTTTAAATGTGATGTTTACATTTTGCTGGGTCTTATATAAAAAAGGTTAGGGAAAAATGTTAAGCCATTGAACAACTTACGGTTAATGCCTTTCCTCCCTGAAGTGCTCCCCTATCTTTTGCATCAGGTAATCAATGCCTTAATGATTTGTCTGTCATTTTGCTGTTTGCAAAGCTGTAGTCATCCCAGCAAGGAAAAGACAATATTATGTAAGATGCAGGAGCATTGCTACAGCAGAAATGAAAAAACACCCATGAATATTGATAACTTTTTCGTATGAATGTCACAGGCTAAAATAAGCTCGCAGAAAATTAATTAGTGGAACTAAAGATTTAGTTCATCAAATCTCAGATTAATTTATCAAATCAAAACTTAGGCCACAGGTGCGATATTCTTTAAAGCAATATTCTTTAGAGCAATATTCTTCTTTCATTAGGTAGACATTTAGTGTTTAACCACGTGGACTCAGTGAGGTAAGAGAGAAAGTTATATACATTACTAGAATGTTTTTATAAAACCTATACTCTAACACAATGTCCCCATTCCTGTGTGATGTTCCACAGTGTGACAATGTCCTTGAGATCTCTGGGATTCAAATGTGTAGCCTAACACCTTACTGCATACTAGAGAGCTTTCAGTGCCATCAAAAGTCACTGGAAGACACTTCCAAGCTTCCCCAATGCCTGTGGTACCAACTCTCCACCAGACCTATGCAGCAGAATGGGCAAGTCACTCTTGTTACTCTTTTGATGTAGTGGAGAATGAATTTTAAAGTGCCCCAGGGCCCCCCAGCTAAAAGATTTATCATGCTTTTGCCTTGGAATGCCTTACTGTTAGCTACTTACCTTAATCTCACTTAACTGCAGCCACGTTAAGGTAGAATGTATGCAGGTATTCATAATATCTAGAATAGACAACAACTCCTAAAAGGTATCCTACGTTTATTAAAAAAAAAAAAAAACGCCCAGTGTCCTTGCACTGAGTTCACCTCAGAGAGATCTCTCTCTCCCTTGCTCGGCACCCTTGCTGTCAGGATTTCAGACTCTGCATGTGGTTTCCCACCTCTTTGTGGAGCACACCTTAGCTCTGAGAGCCTATCTCCCGGGGGAGCAAGGGTCAAGGCCGGTTTAATCCTTTGCTAGACCTTATGTTCTATATCAGTCTGTACATTAAAAACATGCAAGCTACAAACATAAAACAGGTTACTTTATGTAGCTCATTCCTGGCTCTTGACTGAAGCATGACACTCTGCGTCTGTTTTAGGGGTGACACCAGGTTTGGGGCGACTGATACCCCATTTCCTCCTTATAAGGCATGCTGCAATAGTAAGAAATTTCAGTATGTACATATGGAACAAATTAAAAATGGGATATCAGTGCACAAAGACAAACGCGGCGCTATATAATCATTAAATAATTCAGTACATACAATTGCACTGGCCTGCATTTTCCAAGTTGCAAGAATAATCTGATGTGCAAAGATAACACATGTCGGGCTGCAGTTCCACAGGCAAGCTGAGTCAATCTGTTAGCTTGCCACTGCCTAAGGACAGTTCTTATCCCTCCTTTTCCTCTCCTTATTCCTTCCTGCTTTGTTCCTGCTAGGCCCACGCCATGCTTTGTGTCAGCTCCGGTGCTCACAAGCCCAGAAGAGAGCTACCCACCTTTTGCTGTGTTAGTTTTCTGCCAGTTTCTGAACTGGACTGCAGCAAAGGAAGGTCCTGCAAGTGTGAAAACTAGCATAAGGAACATTAAGAGAGTGTGCAGCCAGAACAGAGGAGAATGGTGCTTCCCCCTTTCAGCAGCTACACCCATGTAACAGAGCCAGGGACTTGCACAGAAATGGTCAGTAACGTACAGCAATGTTCTCTTGAAATTTTCTTTGTCTCAGTCATGAGATAAAGTGCTTGGTATAGGAATTACTGTGTGAAATCCTTTGTCCTAAAGATAAGGTCAGATGAAATGGTTGTTTCAATTCCCTTTTTGCTTACAGCTCTACGAATCTGTATATCTGTCCACAGTGTGAGTAGAATTAGAGGGTATACACAAGTATTGCAAATTTACAGGAAGCAAGCTCAAGCTGTAGAGTTTGCACTCCTCAAGTCTTCTCTCTCCACGGCCCATTCCACGACCGAAAGGAAAGCAGAGTCTGTACAAGTTCCACGGTGGCTCTTCTCCACTTGTCACCCATGGATCAAGTGGTCCTTGAGACATCAAAAGGTGGTCATTAAAATGACCACACTGAGTTGAACGGAAGGTCCATCTAGTCCAGTGTTCATCTCCAAAAGTGACTATAAACAGATACTTAGGGAACAGTAAAGCAAGCATATAGGAAGCTTCTCCCAAATACTCACCTACCTTCCAATTATTTTCAGCACAGAGAATTTGCAGAGCTGGATGTGGCAGCTATCTGCTTAGTAAATCTCCATAGTTTTCTCTTCTAAATATTCGTCCATTTTTTCCTTGAATCCAAATACTTTCTCCTGTATCTGCAGCTTCCATTGGTAATAAATATCGTAAGTCGATTATGCACTGTGCAAAGAACCACTTCCTTTTCTTTGTCTTAAGCTGTTTTCTACAAGGTTCCTTTGATCCCTTCTTAGTTCTTTTATTGGTCCCCAAAACGATGACAATGTTGCAAGCAGTTAAGTATGCGCTATTTTTCCTGCACACAAAGTGTGTGAGGGCAGAAATAAACGTAATGAGCGGGCAGTCAAGGGTAATTACACTCAGTTGTAAACGAAAACCTTTGCTGGAGCACGGCAGAAGATGCCGCCTGGATTTTTTAACAAAGGTGAGGTGTTTTTTTGTTTTTTTTTTTTTCCCATCAAACATGTTGACAAACAGCGCTCACCACCTTGCTCTTTCCTTCCGCGGCAGAGGGGCATTGCAAAGACGAAACCCAGCGAGGAGCGCTGCCTTGCCCCCTTGGGATCCTGCCCCCGCTGTTGACGGGAGCGGCAAAGGAGCGAGGTGGGCCGGGGAGCAATTTCTGACCCATCCCCGCGGCGGGCAGACGAGCAGCGGGAGGGCAGCATCAATTTCGCAGGGGGAAAACCCAGACCTCTTCGCACCCTTGTATCTGTACGGAGATGCGGGGTACCCCCGCCCCAGGCAGCGCCGCTCCGGCCGGGCGCGCTTTACCCTCCCGCCGCCCGCGCCGCGGCCGAGGGGCAGCGCGGTTGCGCCCCGTCGGCCGCGGCTGCCGCCGCCCCTGGCTGCACCCCGGCCCCGGTCCCGGCCCCGCGGCAGCGCCTCCGCCGCCGTGCGCCAGCCGGGGGGGGCGGCGGGGGGGCCGGTGCTGCCGCGGCGCGGCGGCTGCGGCTGCGGCTGCAGCCGGGTGTTGCGCTGCCTGCCGGTGACAACAACAGGCGGAGCGGGGGCAGCCGCGGGCGCAAGCGACCTGCCCCGTTCAGGTGAGGGCAAGCGGGCACCGCGGGGGGGCGGGGGGGCGGTGCAGTCCCGCAGGGGCGGAGGCGGCCGCGGCCGCCGGGGAGGAGCGGCGGGGCCGAGGCCGGCGGCCGCGGGGCTGTGCCGGCGCGGGAGCCGGGCGGCCGGTGCCCGCTGCGGCTGTCAGCCGGCGGCAGCGCCGGGCAGGCCGGGCTCGGCGGGGCGGCGCGGAGCGGCGCGGAGCGGCGGCCGGGCGCCTGACGGCTGTGTGCCTGCCCGCAGGCCGGCGGCGATGGAGGAGGGCATGAGCAGCATGCAGCAGAAGGCGGCCGAGCTGGAGCACATGGCCGAGGTCCTGCTCACCGGCGAGCAGCTGCGGTAGGCTCGGGTCCGGCGGGGTGGCCCCGGCGGAGCACGGGGGGACCGCGCCAAAGGCAGCGCCGCGGCAGCACACTAGCGTCGCCGAGGGGTCGCCGCGGGCGGCGGGCGGCGGGCGGCGGGCGGCGGGCGGCGGGCAGCGGGCAGCGGGCAGCGGCCCCGCGCAGCTCCGCCCGTCTCGCCCCTGGGCATCGGCTGGTCCCCGCTTCCCAGCGGAGGGAAGGGGATCCCGGCCGCGCCCGCAGCGCCCGCCGACTGCACTTGTGCGCAGCCCAGAAACTGTTCACGGAGATGCCTCGCTCAGTTAGTCTCTGATTTCTGTCATGTATTTTGGTGTGCCGTCTGTACCCGTGCGCCACACTTCAGCGAAAGCAACTTGAAAGCTGTCAGCTGGTTAACCTAACTTATCATTCAGGAGGGAAAAAGACTGCTATCACTGTTGCGCTACATGCGTAACGAGAAAGATTGTGGAAATACTTTGCTGGTAGTTTTTGCTAAAACTTTCTTTGAACTCTTTGCACAAATACTAGAGAGGCTCTTCAAAACAGAAGAATATTGCTTGATTTGGGAGCTGCCATGACGGCTGTTAGTACAGCTACTGCCTTGTTACTAGCGGCAGCCACATAACGGGGACCACTGGCCTCTTGTGGTGCACACCAGTGATATCCACGTTTGCGCAGTCAGCACTGTTTTTGTGGTGAGACTCCAGTACCTGCTCTAAACCAGTATCTGCTCTAAACTTGCCATTCTGCATCAGAGTAGCCTGGAGCAAAACCATGGGTGAAAGGGTGTACAAAAGTGCAGGTAGTCCGTGGTGGACTTGGTGCTGAGTTGTTAGCCAGAGTGCCTGATAAGAACCTGCTGTTTCTAATTTATCTCACTAGAAGTTGAATATTCAAAGCTAACACAGAACTACTGTTAAGATCATGTTAAATCCTATTATTTATCTCCTAGACAAGTGTAAAAGCAAAAGCTTTGCAATCTTTCCCTAAGGAAAAGGTTGAGGAAACTTCAACAAATCTAGCTCCTGGCTATCAGCTTGTTAGTGTCTCAAGAAAGGATGACATTTGTCAATAGCCCTTCCTATGTATTGTTATGATAATTCAACAAGGTGCTATTTTGAAGCAGGGTGATCTACAGATACAAAATAATTATTCCCTGTTGCATGAAGTTACCCTTGGACATTTCCTTTGTGAAGCTGTAGGAAGTGGCCTAGATCTCCTTGGGCTGCAGTTTCACCAACAGTTCATCGTACGGAATGATTAGCTACTGCTGAAATAGGAGCTCTTCCTCCCCCCCTTTCCTCTCCCTGCTCCTCACTCCTGGCTGCGTAGCCCCACGTCCTCTGTCGCGCCAGCTCGCGTGCTTCTTGGGCCTCTCTGAGCAGATTCAGTATGCTGATCTGGCATTCTTTTGCTAGGTTAGTTTTTCTTTGGGGTTGTTGGGATCTCTCTGTTCACAGAGGGGTCTGGTAACTGCCAGAATCCACATAAGGTAAGTGATGGAAGTGGGCAGCCAGCAGCAGGAAGAAGAAGTAATGTCAAAAAAGCAGGACGTCCTGTTTTTTGGCAGCAGTGAGCTGTTGGATCAGCTGGAAATGTCTTGCAAAACTGTACCCTAAATTATCTCACTTCCCCCAATTCTGGTAGCTTTGTTCTGCTTCTCTGTCTTGGATACTCTATGCAAAAGGTTAGTTTTCTCCACTTTTCCAGACAATAAGAGCTGCAAAGTATGTGATAAAAAAACAGCTGGTAGACAAGTTTTAGCCAACAAGTTATTTGAAGTTTCCCTTTTCACATCCAAGATAAGTGTATCACTGTTAATGCTAAATGAAAACTTTTCAGGATAAAAGGGAGGCTATCTCAGAAGCCTTAGGGCAGACAAACAGATGATAGAAAACCAGCACACACATGCACTCAAGGAAATGTATTGTACTCTGTTCTTAGTGATGCTTATAAATGCTAGATAAGGCCTCACTGGGAATGATGTAGCGAGACAGGTGATTATGTGTGCACGGGGGGGGGGGGGGGGGGGGGGGAAGTGCAGATGGGTAAGCGTTGTATACTGAACAATGAACACATAGCTTAGCAGTAAAAGCATAGAAGGAAACTGTGACTGTGGTAATGCTTATGCAAAGACAAGGAAATGTAGGTATTTAAAGCCCTCTTGCACTAGCCCAAACAACATGTGTGTCTAAACTCAAATACTTACAATAGCTGCTTGATTACAGTTCCTTACAAAGTCCGTGTTGCCTGTCTTACCCCAGCATCATGTGTTGCTCCGAGCCCCCCACTGCTGCGGCCTCTGCAATGCACGTGGGGCCCTGTCGGGCAGGACCTCTTCGTGCAAGGAGGGCTGAAATCCCTCGTCTTAGTCACGCCTTGGTAAAGTTGGCTTTGCACTTAGGCAGTGCTAGTGGTGGGGACTGCGACTCTGTTCTGCCTTTTCCCACTCAAGCAAGTGCAAGCTGGCCAGGGGAGGGAGAGGAGGAGCCCGAAGGGGCTTTTCTTTCTTGTGTGACTGTGCCGTGATTGCTTATGCATTATATTATGCATTTCTCCTTTGCAAGGTTGGGGAGCTTCTGCCCGTGTGTATGCTGTCTGTTGGCCACAGCCACCCCGGGGGAGCTGGGTGCTTTCACTGCTGGCACTGTGCTCTCTGCCAGCAGCTTCGGGCATCAGCAGTCTGCCAGAGATAAGGCCATGATGTACATCCTGGTGCATAGTGCAGGAAGGCGGGGCAATTTATGGAAAATAAACAAAGACCTTGAGCTATATTTTCGCTGATATGGTTAAGTTTCAGGTCCAGTAGTGTCCTCTGCATCTAAAGCCAGTAGCTAACTGGGCAGAAACCTACGTAATTCTTACCGTTGATTAGTGGAAACACAGTTTTTAAAGCAGGGAAGGCCATCTCACTGATCACAAAACAAAGCTGAAGACTCACCCTGGCTTCAGCATTGGGACACTTGTGAGCAGACCCCTTAGTAGCTTCTTGCTGCCATGCAGAAGACTAGGGAGAGCAAGGGGAGAGCTGGGATCCCAACTGTCCAGCAGCAGTGCTCTCCGGGCGCTGACAGCTCTGTGAGGAGCCGAGCTGCTCAGGGTCTGACTGCCCCACAGCTCCAGCTCCCCTGGAAAGCCGAGCTTCTCCTCCCCCACGAGTGCAGCTCCAGAAACCCTGCAGCTATTCGGTGGTGAGCTCTTTCTTTTGAGCATGGCTTCATAGAAAGGGTCTGTGGGCTGCAAGTTGCTCCTACTGGCATCACTTAGTGACAGCTGATCTTGCCTCTGGCAAGCAAAAGCAGTTTCAATGGGCATTTCTTTATGATTGTATATACTAGCTGGCTGCCTGTCGTATAAGTCAGGGTTTTCTGATATCTTACTCTTCTGCTAATCACTACTTGGTGCCAAATTGTCACTGAAATCTGTTATATCTTCCAAGAGTCCTTCATTTCTCACATGAAATGTGCGCAGTCATTCAGAGTGTCTTTGGGCTTTAGTTGACCAGATAGCAATATTAAAATATCACCTTTTTTTTTTTTTTTTAAATCAGAAGTTGCCATTGGACATATGATGGTGTTTTCAGGAGTTCAGTGTAAGTTCAGTGACATTTGATGTTTCTTTCTCTGCAGAGTGTTGGACACCTCTTATGACCAGCCATTTCAGGAACAACACTTTTCCCAATTCACACGCTTCTGTGTGTTAAACAATTTAGTAAAGGATTAGAAGACTTTTTAGACCAGTGTTTTTGTTAGAATAGTAGCGATAATGCGGCACTTTCTTTCTTTCTGCTTAGGGAAATAAGAAGCATGTTTCTTAAAGCTTTTTCTCAAAATGCAAGGTATGTTTCAACAGCAATTTGTCTGCCTTACTGTCAACGTCTTTGTAGAAGAGTTTTATCTTACAAAGGTCTTGTATGGCAAACAGCTCTAAATCAGGAAGCTGCAAGAGAAAAGTCAAAATCATTTTTCACTGGTCTTCCAAAGGTCTCACTTCAGGAAGATTATCACTTTAAGAAAACTGCTTAATAAGCTGGAATGCATGACTTTCAGAATCGTTAGCTTCCGAACTGTGATAGCACCTACAGGTCCAGCATTTCAGCCTTTTTCACGGTAGTAGCGTTCAAAAGTTCATTGGCAGCCTAAGAGACAAAGATCTAATTGCACATAACAGTAACGGTTTCTCGAGAAATGTAGTCAAGACAACCTTAGCATTAATGTATTGCTATACTGTAGAAATATATTAACTATATAGTTATATAGTTCATTAAATAGTCTCACTGTCTTTAAAACTGTGTTAACACTCTAGCGATACTGCGCTACTGTGGCTCTGTGGACTTACACCCCAAAAGGAGCATAAGGATGTAAGCTATGGAGTTGTCCAGGGGTCTCTTCCTCTAGACTGAGATCTTGACAGGTCTTCAGACATTAAACGAACTTGCATGCGGTTTTTAGAGATAGAATTCATGAAGATGAGTTTTTGTGAGCTGCTTAAGCCCATCTAACATTGTCCTTCCGCCGAAAGGGCTGATGTGCCTTTCTACCCCCTGCGCCAGGTTCTTGCCGCTTCCTTACCTGTCTGCTAGTGATTAGGTCTCCATTAGCAAAGAGCTCACTGATTCTGCTGAAAACCAACCCTGAAACAGTCGTTCCCGTTCATCCCGCTGGAGAAGGCTGCTGACTTCTTTAAGGCAGACAGGATAGCGGGGATTGTGTGATCAGATCTTCGTGGAACAAATCGTTCCAGTGCTCTCTGCCCAAGTAATTTCACTTTCATTAATTTGTTTCCCAAAATCAAACAACCGAAAAATGGGCAATCTTCTCTGGTGAAATTCCACCAAAGGAATACACTGCAAGAAAAGGTTTCAAAGTGAAGGTTGGTAAGGTTGCAAATGGAAGTGCTCCAAAACCAAGAAGTTTCCTGCTAACTCTACCCTGTCACAACACTTTTACCTGATGCGCTCTCTCATGTGTTTCATTCTTGCTTGTACTTTCATTCTTGCCTTGTACTAATTTTAATAACATCATATCCCATAAATATGTATATATGAGTCTGTATGTGTGTGTGTGTGTGTATGTGTATGCCTGTATAAATATGTATACATATATAGATATGACTTGCAGTTTGATTATGAAAAGGGCCAGGAACCTCCAGTTCACATGTCCTTCAGCAAAACGTATGGTTTTTCAGCATTTCTGGAAATCAAGAGATAAGACATTCGCTTTGCTCAATTCTTTTCTTTAGGCTAGGGGTTTTAATAATTTAATCTTTCTAGTCAGTAGCTTTCCTCAAGCACGGTGCAGAGATAAAGTAATCAACAGTGCACGTGCCAATAGCGTTCACTCTTCCTCTGTGTACACAGTGAGGCGGATGTTGTAAGAGTGGTTCGCGTCGTATATTTTGTGTGTCGCATTTCAGACGGAGTGAATCATTAACTGTGGCTCAGAGTAGCAGCAATTAGCCGGCAGGCACAGGATACTGCATGTAACAAGCATGTACAAGAATATTTTTTATTTATTTTAGGTTAGAGGAGCTGCCCATGACCAGGTAAAGGAACCTTTTCGGATATTGATGCTTATGCAGAGAAGTCAGAATTGGTCTGAGACGGGGCATCGAGCTCTGCTGTGTTTTGCCCTCCTTATGCGATCCCTGCTTCTGTGGGGGCAGTGGCTATATGCTGGCAACCTGACAGAGAAATACTCCTATCACTGGTCGTTATTCTTTGCTATCTGTGCAGTGATAGCGCCTAGGAATTTGAGCTATTTTTCAAGTCCCTGCAGTGGCAGGCACTGTATGCTCAGAAGAAAAATAAAACCCTCGCAGCACGAATCTTGCACTGTGAGCCAGCTGGTTCAGGACTGCAGCGAGATCTGTCGGGATTCGGATGTCTGGTTTGGGAGGTCAGACACAGAGTCCAGAAGCAGCATCCAAAAATGCAGAGACAAATACCTGTGGCGTGTGGGGAGGCAGAAGTTGTAGGGTGCCTGCGGGACGGGTGGGGAGTGCTGGGTACGGTGCGCAGGAGAGGGTCTCCTCTCTTCTCCTTCCAAAATCACCTTAGTGGTGTGAGAGACCAGGCTGAAGTCAGGAGGGAGGTCAGCTAGCTTTTACTGTTGGATAATAATATTTACTATTTACTAGCTTTTACTATTGGATGTATGGACAAGGACTAGGGAGTAGTCTGTGCACCGTATTTTAGCTGAGACAGTTCTTAGTATCTGTAGACTCCGGTACTTTATGCAGGGCAAAATTTAAGAATTTCAGTGCATTCCACAGTGTAAAAATTAAGACGTTAAAGGGTCACAGCAGCAAAAGTCAGCCTCTTTGCAGTCCAGGTGTCTAGGTTCTGACATATGCCTCTTTCCATCCCCATAACTAAGCATCCGGACACTAAGCACAGGCTTAGGGTCCGCTCTCAGAAGGATATAGTCCCTCCTGTGGCTCCAGGCCCCTTCTGCCGTTCTTGCCACTTACTCTGCTTTTTGTAGCCTTCTCTTGCAGCTGTGTTGATTCTTTTGCCTCTTTCTGCCTGGCAGAACAGGTTTGTGTGAACACTTTTGCTAGCTGGCAGACTTTTTTTTTTGTTGTTGTCTTCGAGGCAGGGGTTGATGGTCGTATATCCAAAATAAACTTTAGTGGGAAGAGATTAGGCTGATAAAGAGCTGGTGAAGGGGATGAAAGGCTCTGTAAGAAGCAAGAGTTAGAGGGTTTTGCGCTCGTACCTTGCTTTCTAAGAAGAATACACCCAGTAAAAAAGCCATACAAAATGATGTACAGAGGCAGCCTGAAGAGAAACTACGTTAAGTTTCTAAGGTCAGTAATGACAGAAACTGCAAATCTTAAAATCTCAGCAGAACCACTGGCGTTTGTAGAGCTGCAGAAGTGTGCACTTCTCATTGGTCATGGGGTTTTTTTCCTGAAGCAGGAGCAGGACATACCAACCATATATTTTAAACCATTTTCATGTATAATACCCTGGCTTTTAAATACAGCTTAAAACTATTTATGCACAGTCTCACAGGGATCCTTAGTTACACTGATATGACTAAGACTGCTAGTGTTATAAATAGAGTGGAGAGACAGTTTTACAAAGGCAGTTTGGCTTCACCAACCAGCACAAGGGAAACCGAGAAGGGATTTTTCATCAATTCATAAATATCAAAACAGTCATGCTTTGCTTTTTTTTTTTTTTTTTTTTTTTTTTACAGTTTAGGGATTTGGTCTTTGCCTTGAATTCCACATTTCTCCAGTGGCCTTAAGGAGAAATGACTGCAATGTAATTTTCTCTGTTCCTCGCAGCAGCAGAAATAAAGCTGATCTCAGAGTTAAAGATAAGTTAAAATATTTAAACTCAATCAGTTACACATTGCTAGGAAAGTGCTTTGCACCAGGAGTCGAAGTATAATAATGTGGAACCATGCACCTTCGTTTTTGGAAAACTCTGAAGCACTGAGAGAAAAAAAGTTGCATGGAAGCACAGAGGAAGAGAAAGACAACCCACAGGCTCGCAGGCTTAGCTGGATTATAGAGAAACCCGTGAAGACAAAGGAGGCTAGAGAATAAATAGAGTTAGCCACATACATGGAAATCTGGATAAGAAACAAGATGGCAGCCAAGAGCGGCAAATGAAAAGTGCTGTCGTTATTTGGATTGGTAACTGCTGTGACGCTGAAGCCTACCACTTCTGAAGCGCTGTAAGCCTTTGGTTGCAAAAAGGGTGGAGAAGAGAAATAAAGGGATAATTCCAGACCAGAATTAAATTAACCCTGTTCACCAAAGAAGTAACATATCCTGTTAAAGCATGTTACGTCGTAGATGTAGCACAACTGAGCAGGCTGACTTCTGCTCTACGCTCTGGTTTCATACAACCAGAAAAGCCTGTGTAACTTGAGCAAAATACATGAGAAATTTGTAAAGAGTCCTTAGGACATGCACTGTGTTCAGTGGACTGTTGGGCAGAGATATCCGAGCCAAATACAACTTTATCAGCTCCAACACTGAAAGCAAGCCCAGCTGTGTCCATGCAAGCCTAAGATTGAGGGGATGGGTTAATTTATGAGAGGTTTTGTCACAGCCACATTCCCGGGCCGCTTGCAGAACCAGAGCTGATATCTCTGCTGGGGATGACTCTTCACTGCAGGGGGAACTCATGCCCCCTTGCCCTCCACCAATGCTCGTGGGGTGCGCTGGGGCAATCCACCACTGATAGGACTGTAAAATACTTTCAAAGCAGTTATTGCTGCTACAGTTTTATCCTCGCTGCTCAGGAAGTGGTTGTCAGTAGGTCTGCTTCCCGTTTCGTCCGTGTCTCTGTCCCTCAGCCCGGCTGCTCCTTCGTGATGCAGCTGCACGGGGAGCCAGGTGTGCTTGAGGACAGAAGAGTGGAGAGCAGCTAATGGTTTCGAAGGCCGCAGGTTGGCCAATACGTCACGCTAGCCCTGCTGCTGGAAGAAGCGGTCCTCTCTTTGCTGTGCGCCTCCAGACCCATGTGTTTCCGCCTGCTGATCCCTGCTCTGTGCTGATCCTCCCCGGAGCTTCCCCTTCCTTCGGACTGGCAGAGGCATCGGTGGGGACCTTGCGGTGACTGGCTTTGGGGAAGTGATCTGGCAGGGCTTGGTGATGGATGATGATATTTCGGTTGGGTCAGTTTTACAAACCAGTTTACCGCATGACCACATAAAGGCTTTCTCCAGGGCTGTGCAGGCGGGGGAACAGGGACCGTGCTGGCGTACACCCTGGCACCGAAGTGCAGTTTGAGTTTGCGGTTTTCTGGTAGAGCGGCTCTAATTGCAGGCTGCTCCCGCCCGCGTTTCGCACTCCCCTTGCACTTTGCGCTGGCGTTCCCCTATCCGGGCATTACAAGTTCAGGGAACTGAATCAACTGAAACCAAGTTAAGAAAAGTTTAACTAAAAGGGCTCAGCGTGTGGTTAGACAAGTGCCAGCGCTGGGGCGGGGAGGGCGCACGCAGACAGGGTCACAGGTGGAGCGGAGGATCCGCCACGGCAGCCCACTGGTGGAGGTGCTTGGCCACCCCTCAGTCTGCCTGAACTCAGTGTGCATCAGACATTTGCTCAATTCCCATTTAAAAACCTCAGATTCCAGTTCAAGACAGACTGTAAGAACGACGTTGAGCTTAAAGGCCCAGCGCATGTGACGTTACCAGGCCCAGAAATTACGTGTTTACGATTTACCAAGTTTATTTTTTCTTCAAGGTTTTTACCTTTACCTCTGTGCTTTTGCCAGATTATCGTACATGAACAGAGGCAAACACTGACAAGTGTTATTTCATGGGTTTTGAAAATTTTGCCATGTAGTTTATGCCACCAGCACATCACAGTGACAGCAATGTGATAGCACTGCTTCAGAATGCAAACCCCTTCCTTGATTATCAGTCCTATAATTTTACAGTCTTCATGGTTTGTTTCTTAGGAGTGCCTTAACCCAGAAAATGTGTTCAGGTCTTAAAAGCGCATTTGCAAGTAATTAAAAAAGTATGCCTGAAGGGGCTTTCTATTTAAGAGCAAATATCAAAGCTATTTTTCACATAACAAGGCCATAATTCTTTATCACCTTGCAGTTGTGCTGGTGATGACATAAGATACCGCAGCTATCTCACAAGTTTTTGTAGGCAGATTAGGACTTTCTTGTTTGTTGAGAGCCAGATGGCTGTAAGTCACGCTGTGCATTTTACAACATTATTGAGCTGGTATAACATCCAGCTGCTGCTACAGAGAAGGGCAGCCCAGCTCTCCTGGACCTGTGCTCCTACTGCTTTAATGGTGCCAGCACTGGTGCTTATCTGACCCCTTGGCGAGCCAATCTGGGGCGCTCAGGCAGTTTACTGTGGTGGGAAAGTATGGCAAGGAAGAGGATCAGCTGGCCTGGGGTCAGGGAAGAGCTGCTCCAGAGACCCCTTTTAGTGGGAGATTCCACAGTCCAATTGGCTTATTGCATCTCATGAAGTCGCACCCTACAAGAGTGGCTGTGCCAGTCCAGGAGTCCCTTCTTGTTCCTTGCCTCCCTTCTTCCCCTGCTGTCTGTTTTGAGCTCCTTCCACTTGACCTTGTGCCAGTTGCAGAACTCATCAAACCTCTTCCTCAGTGGATTTGACTCATTAACTTGGCAGAAGAGTAACCCAACAAGGAGGAAGGATTTTTTGCTGCCTCATGGGTGAGCTGAAGTGACTTACAGAGAAGCTGATGAAGGCCAAAGCCACCACAAGGGACAAACATGGGGTGTGGAGGAGAGAAGAAGAGCAAAGAGAAGGCGGACAGGGAAGAAAGACCTTCTCCTTTGGGTGGCAGAGGTGATAGATTGACTCAGCTGCCTGTGAAACCATAGCCTCAGTTCCAGTCCAGACACTGGGGTACTGCACTGGTATGAGCGTGAGCCTGGGAAACGGATTATGCGTTGGGGCTGGTTTGCATCCCACCAGCCTTGGAGGCTGGGCAGAATAATCTCATTTCATTTCCAAAAGACCCTGGAAATGCAGCTGAAATCAGGGTGAGACAATGTTTTTCTCTCTTTATGCAGACATAAAAAACTGCACAATTTGCAAACCAGTGGGTAATCCAGCCCTTGTTAGAGCCCCTTCTTACAGTTTAAACATTAAACTACTTACAGGGAGATCCTTTTTTGTAGGCTTAGGTCCTCCAGCAGGTTTGTTTCCTTGAACATGAGAGATTTTTAAGCTTTGAACAGATATGCATGCAGCGAGACAGACATCTGCTGGTTATGCAGAGGGCGCGATACACTGATTCTGGACACACAATGTACCCTTTGGCCTGTCTCGTCAGTGGGCTGCCAAAAGCCACATGCTGCTTGTCTTCAGTAGTACAAAGAATAAAGAACCAACTTATATTGAGAAACCCCAAGACCACATCCCAGAGTGTAGCAAGGCACTATATGGAGGATGAAAAGATGGCCTCGCTCCCAAATTGTTTATAGTTTAATTATAAAACAAAAAGATAGCGAACAGATACAGGCAGACAGAGAGGTAACATGACTGTTTTAAAACAGTGCTGGTCACTATGACAGAAATGCAGCTTCAGCGCAACGGCTGCTTAATAGTCAAGTTTTTTTGGTAGAGATCGTAACAGTGCTGCGCAGGATTTGGGTGACTACGTCCCGATAACTGTGTGGGTGTTTGGATGAGCATCTCTGCTGTGTGCTAGCTAAGGCAGCAAGCACAAAGCTGCTTACTTGAAGATTTAAAACCAAATGGCCCAGCTGGACCTAAATGGCCAGTCAGAGGAAAAGCCAACACCTCGTGAGAAAGGGCAAAAGGAGACATGGGAGACGGTTATTGAGGAGCTTGAACTCCTCAATGAAGATAAGCACAGTAATATTGTGTTTGATGTGACAGAAGAGGGGGAGGTAGTAGAAGGAATCAGGGAGAAGGGCAACATGACTGAGATCAAGAGGCAAGAAAATTATCTTTCCAGGAGTGTTCTAGACAGATAAGAGGCAGACATGGCTTTGCCTGGCAAGGCCAGAGCATGGAAGAAGCCTTGAGGTGTAAGATGCAAGGGAAGGAGAACTTGGAAAAGAATTTGAACTTTCTGGGGGAGAAGTACAGCTGTCCTTAGAGGTGCAGTGCAGAAGGAGTTTGCATAGACCAAAGTTCTTCTGTTGACAAGCAGCATTGACGCTATCATATTTGCCCTTTATGATTGTTACACAATCTACCTGGTCTGGGAAAGTTTCCCAGACCCATCTCCTAGTAACACATCTGCAGTCAAGGCCTGTGACCTTTAAGTGTATCTTTTTTTTATGCGGCTTTATTTCACTGCTCTTTATAATAAGGGCTATTGCTAGCACTGGGATATTGCCATAATGTTTCCATTATTGTTCAGCTGAAGTGTTGTACGATCTGTTGTCTCTGTGTTCGCACCACTTTCTTGCATATTGGACCAAATGAATTTATTGGCAGGAGTTAAAAAGAAGTGTTCATGTATTATATCTGGTGCTCTTCACATTGTTCCTTATGTCTTCAAAGCACTGGGGCTGTGTAAAGCAGGCCTGTGGGTGCCTTTGTGTTTTCACAACCCATCCTCAGCTCTGATGTAACAGGCAAACTGAACTCAAGGCGTAATTATCATATGGTTCATAAAACCAATGATTTTTAATTTAATTCAAATGAGTGCTGCAAAATATTCACAAGAAGCTGAAGTTGTGAGTACTTATATGAGGAAGCGGAGTCCAGCACTTTGACTCATACGCTTTGGAAAGAGAATCTGACAGCACATAGCCAACATGCCACTCAAAGTCAGCATCGCAAATAAAGGAAATAAGTCCTGAAAAGGTGTTAGCTAAGCATTATTTATAGCACTGATTGTCAGCATATAGAGCAATTTCCATTCATTTCTTACAAAAAAGATTCTTCTCTTGATAATCACACATCCTTTCTGCAGCAGAGTATAATTGTATGGCTTAGAAATCAGGGTGTTATAATAGAAAGCTGTTAATTGTTTCCTGGTGCTCAGGATGCAATTAACTTATACTTTCCTCTAGCTAAAATTAATTTATTTTTAGTAAGATGTAGAAAGAGTAACTCCCAGCTTAGACTGCTGCTTGGCCAGTGCAAATAGAGGGAGAATTTGTGATGTGAAGAAGCTAAAAGTAGCATAATCACGTACGAATCCCAAACGAAATTGTACAAATACCATTTTGAGAGTAATTTGGGGCTAAAAGCTTAAATAAGTGTCATGGACAATTAAAGTATTTTCAAAATTAACACTATTTGTGTTATGCAAACACAGATCTCTGGAGTCTTTTGGGAAATGGTGGAAATAGATGAGGTTAAATTAATAAGTAGATCTTTGTGCCCAGAAAAATCTTGTATTTTCTTCCATAACAGGAAGCATTCAGATCATACTGCTACTTGTCTAATTAGGCAAGATGATGAAAATAGGTTCTGGAAAGTACACTGAACAAAAGAAAGAAAAAAAGATTTATTAAATGTTTATTATCTTAACCTTGATTTCTGCAAAATTATGCAGTCATCTAAATAAACAGTAAAAGGCTGTTGTGGTACAAGATCAAATTCAACACTTAGGCGACTGCATCTGGAGTACTGTGCCCAGTTTTCTGCTCCCTAGCACAAGAAAGACCCTGGCATACTGGAGCGAGTCCCATGGAGGGCCCCACAGATGGTGCTGGGGCTGGAGCACATGATGTACAAGCATATGCCCAGGTCTGGATTTATTTGTTCAGCCTAGAGAAGAGAAGGGTTGGGGGATCTTAATGCTATGTACAGCTGCTTACATAGGAGAGTGTGGAGAAGGCAGGGTGAGACTCATCTTGGAGGTACGCAGGGATAGGACAAGAGGCAGTGGGCCCAAGCTGCGAGGGAATTTCTGGTTAAATATTAGGAAGCAGTTCTTCACAATGAGGATGGTCAAAACTTGGAACAGGGGCCCAGAGAAGTTGTGGGGTCTGTATATATTCAAATCTCACCTGGACGTAGCCTTGAGTAACCTGCTCTAACTCGACCTGCTTTGAATGGAGGTTGGACCAGATGAGCTCTAGATGTCCCTTTCAACTCAAATTACCCTTAGGTCTCCTGGAGGCATGGCACGATGCCTTCTTCATTTAGCTGTGGTGGCTGATATTATCACTGTTTTGTCACTGGCTAGTAACCAGAGATTATCATCCTCCCACTCCTACTGGGGGGAGGACGTGTACGAATACTTCCTAATATACTTTAGCACACACTCAGCTGGGTTAGTTTGTACAGCTGATGCAGTGGTTGACAGTACCACTCCTTGCACATTGTCCAGCCTTTCAAGCAAATTTAAGGGCTAGAAATGCATCCGTTTCCAAGTGAAAGCCCAAGAACCTTTGAAATCCTTCAGTTTCAAAAACTGTATCTTTAGAAAGAAAGTAAAGGGCAAGAGCCTGGTTCCCTTAACTGCACTGTCTTAAGCTGGGCTGGGATTTTACCCTAGATCATTGAGAATCGTGAGATGCCAACATTACACCTCATTCCAGCACCGAGAGAATCTGCAGTTCGATTTCTTAAGAACTTGGAGGACAGAAACCAAAGTGGATGTATTTCAGACATACTGGTTTTATACCAGTCCTTGAGGGATCAGAATAGAGAAAGAACTGGGGGAAGTGTATGGAGTAATACACATTGGAAGGCCAGCAGGTCACGTTAGTGCCAGAAATCACGCTGGCTGGCTGTGCAATGCTCGTGTTACGCAGCAGCAAACCACCTGCTCCTCCGTTCTCACTGCCCGCCCAGTGACGGGACAACTGGATCAAGCGCTCTCCAGCCATTGCACATGGACTTTGCGCACATCGGGTCCAGTTTGTGTGTTTGTGTGCATAAGTGCCTCTCTTAGTCCTGCAGCTCAGACTCTGCCCATCAAAAGCGGATTTTCAGTCTCCCATTGAGGGAAGAAGGTGTCAGAACTGTTAAAACTTTCTTCCCATGGAGTAGCATGTCTCATCAGATAATCTTTTTGGAAGGTAAAAAGATACATTCTTTCACCTTTAAAATGTGGTGAAAGAAAAGTAGACAAATAAGGCATGTGCTCTACTATTATATTAGCTTTTTAAAATAATATTTCTCTCAACATGTGCGAAGCAATGAGATTTGTTGCTTTTCCTTTGTGCTGTTGATCTTTATCACATTGCTGCAAAGTCTAGATCCTTTAAAAATATCTCATGGTGGGGCAATATTTAATCGTTGTAAGTTTTCTATAGAGTGGTGATTTTCCAAGTGCTATACTTTGGACCTAGCGTAATGATTCAAATAGTGATTTTTGAAAGATAATTGCTTGCATTCACTTTGGCTAAAGAAGGGCTAGAGCTGCTCCAAACTAATATATTAAGAATTTCCCACGACTTTTTGTGTTAAATCTGTAAAGCAAAAACAGCTGAAACAATGTATTTTGCATAATTTTACATGAAATATGTTTGTGCTTCATGTCGATTTCTTTTCTGATGAATATGGCACATCTGAGTTTGTATGAGGCCAGTAGCAACAATGCTCTTGGGAAACATTACTAGGGCAAAGAGAGGAAGAAGAAAGGGTTGCATAAACCATTTAGGAGAAGCACAATAAACACGGAGAGAAAAATGTGCTTGAACGTATAGTGGCTGGCATAAGGTCCCAGGGGACTGGCGCTGTGACACTTCGCTTACGGGCTGGAGTGTGCACACAGCATCTTTTCATGTAAAAAATCGGTATTCCACCTCAGAAATGATAGGTCTGTGGAGACAGTCACAGACACATCTTGGATCAATGAGCTTGTGTGTTCAATGGCCAAACCTTTTGTAGCCAATATGAAGGAAGATACCTTCAGTGGTAGCTTCAGCAGTTAGTACAGGCACAGCCCGCTTACACCTGGAGTGAGATCCTATATAGCTCTCCATTCAGAAAGGGAAATTGTAATTACATTCAAATTAAGACCTAATTGCTATCGTTTGTGTTGTGCTTAGATAGCCAGGGCTAGAAATGAGCTGAACCATGGCACGCTCTTTAGTGTGCCTGCACATGTCTAGGTAGCCACAGCGCAAAACGCAGTAGTCCAGCTGCCCAGCTGTGGTTGTTCACACCATCTGAAGAGCAGCCGTACGCCGGCAATCTGAAGAGCCTACGTTGCTTCGTGACGGGTGATGTGCAGACCCTTCCTGTTCTTGTTCTGTTGCCCGCCTAAAGCCTGTCCCGAAATATCCATGCAACATGTGTTTTGGATTCAAGTTCAGGCCTGACCCAAAGACTGAAGCATGTTGTAAACATAACCATATTGTTCTGATTTAATTCCACCAGCAAAGTAAAAGCAAAGCTGATGCTATTACTTAATGAATAAGGATCAAGGTACATGTTCTGACTTATTAAAGCAATAGTAAGTCACGGTTTGAATTTACTGTCAGAGCACATAAATACCTGTTCACTGAGCTTTCTGCATGTGCGGAGAGATAATTTTGCCAAGAACAATAGATGGCAAACACATGGCCCAACAATGGGCCCAAGCTGTGCAGAAAAGCAGGCAGAACGTCTCTGGCTTCCATTTTTTCTTTATTTGTTATTTTAAAGGAAAATTCCCGTTTGATTTAAAGAGCGGAGGCAAAATGCTTCTGTAATGTTTATCTTTTCAAAGCTCATCTACCTGTGAATGTCTAAAAAGGCCTAATCAAACCAGACAGGATCCTTGATGGCATACTGACAGAAGGAACTGTTCTTGAAAAGTAGTTATGCAGCAGCTGTGTATCTGTTCATATAATATTATCAGGCCTAGGAAAATGCTGAGCTCAGGCAAAGAAACCATCCCCAGGCTAAATTTTTGCAAATATAAAAAGCTTTAAATAGATGTAATCCTTAACTAGAGTCTTTATTAATGTATTTTCCTCAGTGATGAAGTTCTTCATTAGCCTGTAAGAATTTAGGCAGGTAAGTAACTTCATGCCATTGAATAATCCTCTTAAATTCATATACGTATAATTATTCACATCTTTCGTGTTTGTATGGCTTAGATAGAGATTTAAAGCAGGTAGGATGATTCTTCATCTTTAAAGCATTTGTGGCGGAGAGCAATCTTTTCTGGGTTTAAAAGATGAATTCAGTAATGTTATGGTGCAGAGCTGTTGAGAAAAAGCACTGTTCCCATTTAGCATAGATGCATTTGGAAATCATTTAATGTAGTTTGGGGCAAGCAGTAACTTTCCAAGATATTTTTCATTTTCTCTATAGATGGTGATCCATTTCTTCTTTTTCATCCAGCATCCAGGAATGAAACGTTATTGGATGTTACAGGTTCCTCTTTATGAAAAATATATATAATGTAACAGAATATTAATTGAAATTATACTGATTTGTAGCCTTCAGCTGACTATGAAGGTCATACTGGCTTACACATTCAAAGTAACATTTTTCTTAAGCAAACACGACAACTTAAGGGAACTGAAAAGGGCTGTAGTGTGTTTAGGCTTTTATCCCATTTTGATTTATGTACTTTAATAATTACATACTTTATATTATTTCAATAAATAGAATTTAACAAATCATATGACATTGGATAAAATGAGATCTCAGTTGAGGGGCTGGAAGGATGCTACGAACCAGGGATCTGGGCCTTGGCTGGATGAGCAGAGGCAGGAAATCCAGCTGAGGGGTAGATGTGCATAAACTTCACGCAAAGGTGAAACACACTGTTGGGTCATGAAGCACGCAGAGTGATCCTCTGCTGTTGCAGTCCCTCCTGACGTCTGTGCTGTGATTTAGCAAGGATGTAGACCTGCCCTTGGCCTCTACGTGCGCTGCTAGCCAGCTAATGGGGTTTTCAGAGCAGAACCCCAGGAATTTTTCAGCGCTCTTGTATATCGCAAAGGGCATAGGATTTCACTCAGTTATTCCGGTGCTGAAGGAGAATATACCACTGGTGATCTAGTGCTGACTGGGAGGCAGTGACAAACCAGTGAGGTACCTGTCCCTCCAATCAGACGTGTTATTGTAAGGATTAGTGCGAAATTGCACACTAAAAATGAAAAGCAAGTGCTACTCTGTTGCAGAAGCAAGGAAGCATTCTCACAGATACGGACCTCCCTTGTCATAGTTACAGCTTCTGTGCTTTGGCAGGCGCATGAAGAAGGGCAAATGCCAAACTTACATGGAAGAAATATGCTCTAGAGCAAAACCCTCAGATGTGACCTGTGTATATCTTAAAACCAATGCAGAACATTTCTGTGGTTTATGTATGATTATATACCCCATAATATATATTCCATGTATTTGGATTGCCTTAGTCCATTGATTAACGTTGCGTTCACATCATTTCAGCTTTAACAATGGAGTTAAGATTATGTACTGCGTTACCAGCATTTGACTTTGCAGTTACCTTACAATGTTTGGCGTCAGTGAAGCCTGACTCCGCTCTATCTTACAGAGATATTTTTCTGACACTGAAACACTCTTAGAACCTCCTGCACACATGCTTCAAATGATACACTTAGAAATTAATGCAGTACATAACAGAAATTACGTGCCATTTATTATGTGAAAGAGAAACCTCAATGATGCATATACCTTTGTCTCTTGTGGAAACTAACAGAACTTTTAGTGAGGCTTCTGTTTGTATATCTGCATAACTGCTTTTACTAAAAGCCTTAATATAAACAGCAAATGATTTAATACAGGCAACACTGCTGAGCTCTTTTTTTTTTTTTTATTTTTCAGTTGACATGAAACAGGACTGTAGAAAGTCTGTGAGTCCTGGTATAGTGCCTTCAAAGGCCAGACTCTTGATATCTTTTCTCCCTGCAGTTCTCCCAAGGTTGCACACAAAAATCAGTGCAGCTCATGTAATTATAAAACATGGGACTGGAATGGATCTCTGGCAGAAAATATATCGCATAGCTCCTTTAATACCACACTTATCTAAATGCTAGGTAAGTTCTTGCCTCAACTGACAATTTCAAACTTTTGCTCTGGAACATTGATTTTTAGCTTAGGATTCCTCACGCTACTATCACTTAAATAGCTTTTCTTGCACTCTGCTGCTTACTCACCTGAAAACTTAACAGAGAGCAGTTACGTTCCTCTTACTTTCTGTTTTGATCAGGCTAGGCTAGCCAGTTATCTTTTCCCCTCTGCTCAGGAGACTGGCTTATCATTTCTCATACTGGTGTAGCGCTGCTTCACTGTGTCCCTTTGAGTTTGTCCTTATCATTCTTGAATGAGGTTGACGTGAATGTTATGACATGAGGTCCTGCCAGTGTCATATACAATGGCAAGAACAGTTCCCTGTCATTACTGGAAGCATCTCAAGTAGTAGAACCTAACGTTGCCTTTCATTTTTGGTTGGTCTCTGGACATCAATGGCTTGTAGTCAAGGTCGAAAGTCTGGTACTGCATATTCAGCTATTTCTTACTCTCTACTGCTTTCATCTGCTAAAAGATCACGTTTTTTAGCAGAGCTTTTTGTTCTTAGCACATGATCTTGCATCTCATAATCTTACCTTTTCTTTCATTTCTGCTTCTGCAAACACACAGAGGTCATCCCGTTACAATTTAACCACTTCTAGGTAATCCAGTCCAAAGTATCTTTGTTTCGAATGTTTAAAAATTTGCATCAGTTCCAATTTGGTTTTATAGTTCAGTGCTCAAGCACTGGATTTCAGCAGACTTCTGCAAGACAGTGGAAAAAACTCCCTTGAATCATGTCTTCTGTCAGTGCAACAGCCTGTAGATTGCAATGTTGGCAGCCATAGGAGGTAAAAAGGATGAGTCAGTATCAAAATGTAAAAGGATTATTTCTTATTCAAAAAATTCAATATAATGTATCTTTTCTAGTCAGTAGTTTTTGACTTACTGCTTTAACAGCTTCCTTCAGAATAAAAATAAAGTGCAATCATTGCAGTCATTGCAGTCATTGCAGTTATACTGAACATGAAAAAAGGAATCCGTTTATTTAGATTGTGAAGAGGTAAACTAAGTATGATGGCTTTAATACAACCTACTATATATTGTAATAATATTGCATTAACAACTCATTTTAGCGTGTCTGCATATTTTTCAGGAGTGAACAGAAAGTCTTGAATTATAGTCTCAATACAAACTTTTGATTGCTATCAGTTGTAATTAACACTACGTATTTACTACTCATTTTATTACCTGTCAAGTACTGACTACTTATGCTTAGTGACATTTATCTTTGCACAGCACAGTAATTGGATACCTCACAAGCTGATATGTACAGTTTTGTGCAGAGATGGGAAAAAAAGTGCTAAAAACATTGTAGACACTGCTGCAGTGTGACATATTTATTAATGATGAAGGCAGAAAATCTTTTGATTGCTTTCAGCAGAGTTGCCCGGGAGCATTGAAAGGAGTGCCAATGGTTGGTGCTCCACTGAGGAACGTAAAATGTGGGTGAGCAGGAGGTCCAGCAGCTTTCGCTGCAACTGAGGAGAACTGGCAGGTCTGCGGTGCTCACGTTGGGAGCAGCTGTGCCTGGAAGGGCTGCGAGATCCGAGCTTACCCAAAGCAACAAAACATCTCACCAAAACTGTATTTGCCACTTATTTATAGGACAGGAGAGATATCATGACTGCTCTTAATGCAAGAGACAAATTTCAGGCCTCCCATGGATCTCTGGCAGATGATGGTAGTTTTTCCTGGAGATGCTACTGCAAACCTTTTCAGTGCTTTGCGGGTGTGATGGATCTGCTTTTCCTTGTGTGTCATGGGAGACGGGTGGGTGGGAAGACCTCCCTGTTTCTGAGGGAGCCTAAGACCTGCTGCACGTGATTCAAGAGTGGAGCCAGGTCACACTCAGCTTTCTCCTGAGCCTGGGCTGGCTAGGGTGTAAGGGACCTCAGCCCAGTGCACTGTGTGCTCCCCAACCCTTTGGAACACAAGGTGCCTCCACAGAGGTAGAGCTACGACCAGGCAGCCCCTTCCCCTTTCTCGTGCTATCTGTCCAGCTTTCTGGATGGCAGCGATACTCGTAACAGCTGTGGCAGTAGAGCTGGGGCTGTTTGGCCTGTATGTACCCAACCTAGCATTTCAGAGGAACGTTCACCTCTCCCTTCCATGTTACAGATCTACATTCCCTTACATGAATCACGCTGCCTTTTCACAGGTCTGCCATAACTCTTACACTGCCCCTTCCTCAGTTTCCTGTATATAAAATACTTCCTTTATTGAGAGTGATTTTTTGGCCGAAGTCCATGAGAGCTGATGGGTTTTTGGCTACTATGTTAATCCAGCCATAGTGTCATTAACAGCAGTTGTCCTGTCTTTTCTGATCTGCACTTTGAAATTACAGTAGTTTCCCTACTACTACTACTACTATGATAGAAGTCTTTAGTTTAGATTTATGATGATAATACTCTTCCTTCCACAGAAAACATCGATCCCCACAGTATTCTGAAGTACAGGAAATGCCACTTAAGCATAAGAAATAACTTTTTTACTTTAAGGTTGACCCAGCACTGGAACAGATTGGCCAGAGAGGTTGTGGAGGCTCCATCCTTGATGATACTCAAAACCCAACTGGATATGGTCCTGAGCGACGTGCCCTAGGTGACCCTGCCTGAGCAGCGGGGTTGGACTAGACCTTCTCCAGAGGAGCCTGTCAACTACTCCATGATTCTATGATTCGTTGATCTAGTAAGCAGAAGAATATCTTTGCAATGGAGATGCAGAAAAATAATATGAATTAATCCTATCTGATGGACTTAAGCAAAGACAGCTTGTTCTTCAGTGAAAAGTATACCAGTCCTTTTTAGGTTCCACATAGTAGGATCTATGACAGACCTTGACCTGAATGTGTTCGTTCCATGCATGCATCTCAGCTTGTCCCTGTGTGAGCGAGAAACACAATTACATTTGACTTGCTTATAGGGGAAGGGAACTGTGAGATCTCTAGTTCTGATTGCTTCAACGCAGAAACCAAACAGCTAGAATTAAACAGGCAGACTTCCACTTTCCTTATGGCTGGGGACAGGTGAAATAATAACTTGCTTTCATTTTATGTTTTCTGGTTTGTAAAGCCCAGTTCTACAGTGTTTATGCTTTCCAGTGAGACCTAAGAGCTGAAGGTTAAAGTGTGCAGGCAGTTAGAAGTATTCATTCATGTTTATATATGTTTTGGTTAAAAGTAAGATGAAAGTGAAATGACTTGGCAGGCAGAGAGATTGTCAGCTTTCACAGCTTTTCACAGCTAGGTGGATATGAGGAGAAAGTGTAGTTCAAATTGCAGTCCTGCAAGATATTGAGCATTCCTGCTTCTCTGAAAAGAGAGGTGAACAAATATTACTTTGATTTGGTGATACTGTTATGCTGCTGCTGCTCAGGAGCGTGTCACAGCACAAAGACAAAAGTTGGGGGGAATCAGTAGAAGTCCGGTGTACTCATTACCCTCCCCTATGGGGTCAAACCCTAAAAAAAAGTCTGCCTAAAACATCCTCAGACTTGATATAAAAGTCATCTAAAGACCCTATTTACATTCATTGCTTTAACAGATTAACATTATTATGAAGTGTTGTTTTAAATGAAGACCGGATATGGGCTCAGACCGCACACCTTTAGGTTTAGAAATCCAAACCTCAGCGTTGTAAGTGGTCTCTGGTTTCATGACGTGTTGGTACAAACACACTGGTCTAATACCCTGTGCAGCCTGGAGTGATCCCAAGGGAAGCTGCGGGTGTGGATTTGTCTCTAAGTCCATTCTAGGCTCTGGGCCATGCAGTCAGTGGTAACGCATTAGGAGTATTCAGGGATGTCCCTGTGCGTGCTCAGTTGCATGATCACTGACCTTATTACCTTCTGAACTTATAGATAAAAACTTAATGAAAGAGGCAGTCGCAATGTTTAATTTCAAGGCACAGCAGCCTTGGTGCACTGTAGCTTCTTTGGAAGCTTTGGGCTCACAGCTACCTGCCTCCTTCGTGCGCCAGGATGCTGGTTACGTGCGATCTCTCTCTAGCTGGCTCCTTCTAGCATCGTCGCCTCGCATTGCCTACGTGGCTATGGGCAAAACCCAGAGGTCCATGCAAGGACGAGACCTGAGAACGGGCCATTCTTTGAAGACACTCTCTAACCCTGTTTCAGCTGGTATGATTTCTTCTTGGCCACGTATACCAACACAGAGCTATCATCTTCAGCCTTTTTTGCAGGATGACCCCATGTCATTTACAGAGTATTTTAGCTCCTGTGAATAACAAGTAACAGAACTAAGTGACGGCAGAGCTGAAGCATAAATAGAAAGAGGAACAGGCAGCAGCTAACTGCTGACACTTCGGCCGAGGATTGGCAAGCCTCGCTGGAAGTGCTTGTCCCAGCAGCGCACATTGTATTTGCATAGTACCTTTGAGGTCGCCTCTGTGTACCAAGTTTATATCATCACTGACCTGTTTTTCTGCTGACAGTGTAAAGGCAGAAGTTTAATTTAAAGTAATTTATTATACTTAGGTAACTCATGTAGTTCTGTGTTCTCCTGTACGCATAGATATACACAAGCAGCAACATATGCTCCCTTATGTTGTATTGTATTACATCTGCAGCTGAGCTGTGAATTTTAAATTTTGGGGGGAATTATGCTTCTAAGTCACTAAGACACTTTGCAAAATGCTAGCTTAATAAGCACCTGCTGTGCTGTAGACAGATCATATGCTGCCATTTAGATACTCCCTTCTGCCAACCAAACTTTGTGACCTCTAAGAAGGCACAAACCTTTTCTTCCTTCTGTTTTTTAACTGCAAAGGGGTAATTCTGCCTACCTGTGGAGCCCTTTAGTTGTCATTTGAGAGTAGGTATGGAAAAATTGTGCTCTTTAGCCACCATAAATTATTCTTATCTTTCCAATAGTTCCTGCCATTTGGGCAATATATATATTTTTAATCCATATATCCCTCTCGCAAAGGAGATGATTGTGACTTGCTTTACCTGGGTATAAGTAAATCCTCTGACAGAAGTTCAAAATATGTGAAACGTGAATGAATTTGAAGATGGCAGAAACCACCTGCAATGTTTTCTGCCTCGGCATTCCACTATTGACTTTTAAAGGATCGAGTGTGGCTTTGTTCAGAGTTTACCTTAAGGTCATAAAATTGTAAAGTTCAATGATGCGTAACACGTGCAGTCCTGCCCCAGGTCTGTCATCAATTTTTTTCCCAGGCCCTCTATTCATATGCTGATCCTACAGATATGTAGGAACCTGAGCATGTCAGGGTTGTCCCATCCCTACGTGAGAATGTCCTGGAGACCACCGTAAGGGTTAAATATTCCCAAACTCCTCGGAGTGAAATAGCAGGATCACTCATGGGCTGCTCCAGAAGAAAGCAGCATGGGTGGCCGGGACCACCTTAATCTCTCTCTTTACTGAAGTTTCCTTCTCCCCTTAAAAAAAAAAAAAGCACTTCCCTAATGATATATTCTGCGTGCGCACACGTGTGTGTGTGTGTGTGTGTGTGTGTGTGTGTGGTTGCTTCAGGAAGGGATCTAACTGTTTAAGAGAAGCAGATGAGTAGAGCACAATATGCAGGTCTTCATACTATGTTGTCTATCAAGTGTCAGAACCAAACTGTTCCCTCCACATTTTTCCTGAGCTTTGCTAGGATAAATTTAGGGACAGTATAAGATGTACTAGCGAATGGCAGATGAATTATTCGGAAAATTAGCAAGCAAAGAAGTCTTTTTTTTTGTCTTTTGATGCTTAGAGGGACTGGATGGCATTCTGCTAGATATGTATTAGCTAAACACAACCTACTAGACTTTAAATAGAGAGAAATAATCGGGTGAAGTATTTGGACTGTGGTCCAGTTAATGACATCATTCCTGTCTTCATGTGGCATAATTTCCCTTTTATGGGTTTGAGAAGAAAATTTAGACTCTTTTGCAGCCGCTGGCTTTGCAAAATCCTTATCAGTCAATTCAAAGAAAGATGCAAGAAACGTCAAGATGTGTAATTTCCAAAAGGAAAAACGTAAAGTAAGCTTCAGGTAGCTGTGAGAGCTCTTTCTTCCTGAATTAGCGCCTGATTCTTGGTTTCCTAAGCAAAGATTTTCAATTTTCCTTTATCATAGCTTTTCTGACAGTTGGTGCAGAAAATGCCTAACAGCTTCTCTACAAATAGCATTGTTCCTGATTAACTGTGAGCACAACTTACTGTGAGATAGGAGCACATTGTTCTGGATTAGCCATATCCAAGCACTTTTATTTGGAGTAAGAGTTCCTACATGTTGTTAATTAGGAGCAACTCCTGTTTAGACAAGCCCCCAAGAAAACTGTTCTGGCATGCATGCATACAAATACAGATTGCCTTTATTTGCTGTAAGCAATAATGTGAGCCATGGATTTCGATTTGAGAATATTAAAGGGTCACATGGGCCTGTACAAGGAAAGTGCTCAATTGCTTTAGCTCTCACTTTGCTTTCTACTTGCAAAGGAGACTGTGGCCCTCAGTGCAAAATCTGTCATATAATCTTGAATTGTATGTGGAATTATATATGGAAATATACTGGCATGCACAAGGTTGTTTTCTGGAGTTAGGCTTTTAAAGTTGTAGAAACAGGGATGACTTTTTAAAGGCTTGTGCAGTCAAGATTTCCCCTCATCGCCCTTTCGTTGGCCTTCTCTCTTCCCTCCCGTCTCCCCTCAGACTGGTCAGGTTTTGTCAGAGAACTAATTTTCCTAAGTAGCTCTTGAGAAAAGCTTCTTAGAGCTGAAGAAATATGGTTGATGTCAGATTATGTCTTTTCCAGCCATACTACAGACTAGCTGACAAAATGTGATTAACATTACTTAAAGGAAAGCCATCGAGGTTTGATGAGAAGCCTGTTTCTGAATGCCAAGGGATAAAGAATTTACCAGTTCACTTGACCCGGGTTCCAGTGTGTGCAATTGCATTCGCTGTTACATTTTTTCCTCTTTATCCCCATTTGATTTGGCTCCTGATAGATGTGGCTGAACACTGACACGTTTTTAGAATTCCTGCCCAAACTTTTGATTTATATACAGAAATATAAGCTCAGTGACTTTATGTGAAGTTTTTATATTCGTAGTGTACACTAGATACAATTTGAGTTTATGGAACTACTTTTCCTCCATACAGTTTGTTTTTTAGCAGCTTCAAAGAGGTGAAGGAGCCCCGACTTAGAGAACCATGCGCACTACCTGAGAGAAAACCTGAATTCCCTTTCTCTTCTTCCTTCCAAGTCAGTTAGCGTGGAAATGATTCAGTATGGATACCATTGCTATACACTGCAGAAGAAGTTGCCACTTCCGTTTGGAAACTGTGGATAGATTTGATTTTAAGTCTGGTTTCTTGAGGCTTATGTGATCATGCTCTGTTTGGCCTAATGATTTTGTAACCTCTTTGTAAATTTGGATCCAATTTAGCAAATGAGTGGAGATAATTAGGGTGATGAAATTTCTTCCGGTCTTATAAATATAGGGAAAAAGATATAGCAGAGAGACCGTATAAACGCTCTGAGTGAGGAAAAAGGTTGCAGTGGGAACCCATATCTTCTGACATGAGAGTGAACTAAAAAGAAAACACTTACTTACAAGTCCACCAACTGCAGAAAAACCTTCAGTCAGATTGTAAGGCATACCTCCTCAGTTCTGGTGCTCTTGGCTACTTGCGTGGTTATGAAATACCATACCAATCTTGGCGCACTTTAACACATGGATTGTACAAAGAATTTGGTAGAACAGGGTTCCCTTTTGGGTCAGATTTTGTGTCAGATGAGCTCCATTCGTTTACACTTTCACCCGTGTCTCAAAGTGGGGTTGTGTACATATTGTATGCCTTTTCCATAGTTTTATTCGTACAGAGTATTGTGCCGCATGAGACTGGATGAACGTTAATAGAACCTGAAATATATTTTAAATGTAAAACTCAGTGAAAAATACTCATAATTGCATGTTCTATAATTAAAACTGTGTAGGCCTTTCTTTCTAAGTATGGCAACAGCTGTTAGAGTACATCTGGAAAATATGTTTTAAGCAAAGAGATTTTAGCTCAGAGAATTTCACAATGCATGGGATATTTACCAGTGCTCCTTTCCAGAATACTAATCTGATTTATCCATGTTTTTAATATAAAAGCATTCATTTTTCATGATGTTTGCAAATCTGGTTTTGAATTCATATCACAGATTGGGCGTTCCAGTGTAGTTCAAGGCAAAGTACTGCAAAACAGAAACATTGCTCTGTTGCTATCTGTAGATGTTTTTAGGCAGAAGCCTACTTGAGCCTTGTCTAATTCCTAAATAATATGATCTTTACCTTTTTTGGCCAAATACTTTTCCTTTCCTTTCCTTCATGTTAGCACCCTCCTGCACCAACCCCCTTTTTAGAAAACAGAGGTCGTTGCACCTCCCTAGAATTATTATAACATTAATCAGAACTTCTCTGAAGTCAGTGAGAGTATGTACAAGGTCAGATCCTGGGCACTTGAAAATAATGGCAACATTTCCATTTGTGATAGGAGCCCAAGAGTTGTGTCTTCCATGCTTTCTTCGTAAGTGTTGTATATACGTGGCATTTAAAAAAGAATTTCTAAGATTGCTGATTAAAATGGAGAAGTAATACAGAAGGTTGCAGAAAACTTTTAAAAATCTCTATCCGTTAGTTTATTGATAAATAGATTGTTACACATGAAACTAGTTTGGAAAAATGACTAAAAATAAAGATGTGGAACCCCAAAACTACTAACTAGCAAGGTGATTCTCCAAACAGGATTTTGCACTCTGAGCCAAGTGTCTCAAAAACAGCTACCTAACCTGCTTTCAAGATTATGGGTGAGAATTTGCAGATAGATCTGATAATAAAATTTCTTCGTGGCCAGCAAACAGAGAGGATATACACGCAGTTCCCAGAGAGAGAAATCAGTTTCCCTTTATTTAGAGTAGAAGGCAACTTTTGTGTGCCAAATTGCATTGCGTTGAAACAGCTTTGCGACTGAATTTTAAATCATAAAAGCTATACTGGCTGTGCAGCTGCAGGCAAAATGCAGTTGCCCAACCAATGAAGAAAGTACAGCTAAAAAAGCGAATAAGGTTCAACAAAATGTATGGCGGTGCTACTGCAAAATCAAAGAGCAACATGGAACGTATTCGTGGTAATGTGGGAAAACTAATTCCAAATTATTGACAGTTTAATTGACATACATAAAGGAAACAGTTCAGTGTGCTCAGAATATTGTACTGTTCTTCATTTTTCAGTTTTTTCCGCTGGACAGAAAACTAGTTTTTCCGTGTACTGAGTTTAAAATTATAACAAATTTTTCATACGAATTGTTTGGCAGTCGGACCCTACCACTGCACGTCTGAAAAAACTTTTCCTCTTGCATTCGAAAACTGCAAAGCCCTTCTTGTGAACCAGGCGTGGGGACGTTTGCCAAACTTTTCCCAATCTTGCTGGTTATGTCAATCCTTTGCAAAGGATATTCATAAGGTGATTTGACCTGCAGGCTCAGACTTCATGAAGAGAAGGTCATTAAAGATCGAAGGCACCACCTCAAGACCTATCCCAACTGTTTCGTTGCCAAAGAGCTGATTGATTGGCTGATTGACCATAAAGAGGCCTCTGACCGAGAGACAGCGATTAAACTTGTGCAGAAATTATTGGATCACAGCATTATCCATCATGGTAAGTGCAGTATCAGCTGCTACAGCTGTTCCAAGCTGAATTTTATTGACTCCAGTGAAACAGCCAGGGAGCTGCTGCTCACTTTCCTCGGTCACGTGTAGGACAGGTAGGATCCCTTCCCGGTGCCAAAGGGAGCATTTTCCTTGCACTGTGCTGCTCTACAAGATCCCCAGTGTCCCGAGGAACACTGAGAGGCAAAAGAGGTATAACACGGAGCTTGAAGATCCCAGACTAGGCTCCCCCCGTCCGTGCCGGGGGTGAAGTCACAGAAGACCATGTTGCTGGTTTGCCTGCAGGTAGCAGCTGGCTGGCCCCGTCCCCCACTACAGCAGGGTCTCCCCCGCTGCAGTCGCCCCCCTTTTCCCCAGCATGCAGCCCACTCCTCCCCTTCCAGCGGAAAAACCTATCCATCTGAAAAATAAGCCGTCAAAAAAGGTCATTTTTCTCACATGGATTAGTTCTCCGCTGCTGTCCCTCACACCAGCTGCACAAACATTTGTGCTGGTACAGCTGCAAGAAAGTTAGTTGTCAAACTGTGCCCTGATTAATTTTCTCCTGAACTTGCTGTCTGGTTTGGTCCCATTGCGTTCAGCTTCCCGAATAACAATTTGCGCTTATGAAAAGGAGACTGCCAAACCAGTGATAGCATTTAGTTGCCTTTTGGTGCACAAAAGGGCGAGAAAGTACACGAGCAAAGAAGATCCAAGCCCTTTATTTCAAGCATGTGGTATTACAGATTATAAAAAGCCAAAATGTACCATATGTTTCTTTTTTAATGGAAAATAGAGTAATTTTGCTAACTGACGGATGTTGACTTTATACAGAGGTCATTGTATGTGCATCAATACCACTGCTATCAGCAATATATTAGCAACACCTGAATTAAAGGAGGAAAATGCACATACTGAATGCGTGCCACTTCTACAGCTTTTGCTTGGCTATTAAATTAAAATTCTGGGTTGTTATGGAAACTGGGAATCACAGTAGATAGTTAAAGAATAAAGTAATTATAGGGTATTCAAATCTGACTGCTTAATCCTCTATTGAGAAAATGTCACTGAAGAGTTGCATGGATTCCTGAGAGACTTAAATTAGTTGAGCAATAGATATTTTATTGCTGAATACGTTTAAAACTTTAACAACCTTCAATTGTTTCCCACCTCAGAATCCAACTGCAAAATTTCCATACAAATTTTATATATATGTATGTATGTATGTATGTATATAGAACATATATATATGTATATATATCACACACAGACCTAGTGTTTTATGAGCATTTTCATGTATTGCAGTCAAAGGTAATAAAATTATTTGTCAAGTATACTTTGACTTAAGGCAAATTCAGATAGGTTCAGTCAGGTTCTGCAAGGTGCTCAGAGCATCCTTTCACCTCCAGTGACAAGTGACAGTGGTACCAGTTCCCGTTCCATGCGAGTGCCCGTGGGGCAGAAGGTGAGCCCATGCATGTGGGCTGACAGCTCTGCTAAGAGTGGTTTGAGTGGGATGTCATCCCCTTTAATTTATGCCTTTGCTGCGGCTCTGTTCTGGCATTTACAGGAATCTTCCATCAGCTGCTCTCTTATAAATCCTTATTTAGCATTTCTCAGTGTGTACCTTCCATTTGCTAGGTGGCATGGCAGAGCAATTGGGACAATTTATGGGGCAGAAGGCTTTGCTTTTAACTGTTTCTGCAGCAAGTCTCAGATTTTCTACAGCATTGCTTCAGGGATGCAAGTAACATTAAGTTGCTAGCCATTCCTTAAATGATTGAGCATCCTGCTCTAGAGTCTTTAAACCAACAAGCTACCCATTTTCATCAAAAGGCTTTCCAGGTATGTAACAAATGGATGCTTTTTTGCTCTTTATGTTTGTTGCAGTGCTCACCGAAATGGATGAATACCTATCTGTCTCCCTCAAACAGAAATGTTATCATCTATCTAAAAGTTATCTTCAGTCCTTCATCCTTTATTAGAACTCAATACGGTTGTATACTAAGAAATATAGAGGACGAGACCCTATATGCACTGCTTTGAAGTTCACCAGTGATACCTGCTACATGGATTCTGAGCTCTTTAACAATACTATGATGTTTTCATTATTTTATCTTTCAGTTTGTGATGAGCATAAAGAATTCAAGGATGCCAAACTCTTTTACCGCTTTAGAAAGGATGATGGGACGTTTCCGCTGGATAACGAGGCAAAGGTGTTCATGAGAGGACAGCGACTGTATGAAAAGTGCGTATCGATAGTGTGTTGATAAAGGTACCATAGGAGGCAAATGATAGTTGATAATCTTTTTTTGAATAATCAGACTTTCAAATGATACGATAATAAATCTGTGTAATCACATGACTTATTTTGTAACCTTTCCCTCTCTTTCCTATTTTCCTTTTGTTGTTCTACAATGTTCACTTGTAGCATTTTCTTTAAAATGAAATTACATTTTCTTCTTTTCTGACTTGTCAATCCATCCTGCATGGGAACCCCAACGTACATTTAAGGCCTTGCACCCTACCAGTAAAAATATTTGTTAGTGGACGATTTTCCTTGTAAAGAAGTAATCACAAGACCTAAAACTTTAGTATATCAAAATGTACTGAACAAGTGGCTCCATGTCTGTTGAGACTCCGTATCTATGGCAGTAGACACCAGTAGATATGATTTTAAATAATAAGTGAAGCTAATCTTCACTGTTCCAGTCTGCAAAGTTTCTGTACCAGAAAGATTGTATTAAAAGTAGTTGCAAAAAAACTCAGCCAAGAACATCTAATTAAGATTTGAAACAGATGATTATCCTGAGATGCTGCATATCCCACTGGGCTTTTTCTGTCAGATAACCAGGCAGTTTAACCATACTTCCAAATCTATAATTAATGACATTTTTATTCAGGATGTAGGGATTGTAATGTAGTACTTTGAAGCAGAGTGAACACAGAGTGAAGCAGGGAGAACACATGTTGGCATTTACTACAAACTAAAGCAAAAGGTATGATGTGTAAAGCTTGAAGCATTATTCTAGACTTAATGCAGCACACGCTAGTGCTCCGTTGGAGCAGAAAGTATACAGCAGTCATGAGAGACACAGTATCATCTGGCTGGATTCATTTTGTTTTCCTCTTAGAATAAAGCAAAAGTTAGTAATTGCACAGAGAAATCTGTTAAATAGAAGCCTGAAACCACACCATGACCTCCCCTTGAAAAACCTCTTGTTACTCAGGTGTCCCGAGGTTTTCCAGATTTCCAGAGCTTTGCCAGTGCTTTGCCTTCTGCTTCAGCTGCACAAGAGGGCAGACACGGAAGACTGGCAGAACTGGGGAAAAATGCCAAATTCGCTGTTCAAAGCTGACTTTCCTGCCAGGTGACTGGGTGTGTAGCTGGAAGTACCTCTGAAACACTCGCCGGCTCTTCAGGTTGCTGCCTGCTTTCCGCAGAGCGCAGCGCTGGCCCAGAAGCGTGGAGCTGCTTCTGCTGCGGCCAGCGAAGTACATCCAGTTTAGGTGAGACGTTGTGGGTCAGTGGGAGACCAAGGAAAAAGCATATGTAGTGAGGAACCCTTATGAAATGTTGGTGTATGAAAAGTGGCAAGACTGAAGGATGACCTCTGAAATACAGGACATTTGGTGCAATGATGAAGGTTCATCACTGGGATGCACCCTGAGTGCTATTTCTTGCCTCCAGCAGGAACTCCATAGCAATATGCTATTTTCTAAGCTGACTGGCTTGTGATCCAAATGATCTTTGTACTTCCAGGTGCTACAGATTAAATGAGTCTTTCCTGAGGAGGCGAAAGAGTGGAAAAATGAGGCCCCAGTTGCTTTCTCTAAATGTTAATTGTCACATTACATCTCATTAACCTTAGTGGCTTCCTGCAGTGTTCTTAGTCAAGATGCCATTCTCTTGCGCTCAGTCTTCCGTAAAGTAAAAAAAAAAAAAAACCCAAAACCAGAAACGCCCTTTGTCGGTCATGTAAGCTTGTAAAGTGTTTTCATACTCAGGCATGATGATCAAAGTACCTACCTGTACAAAGACCAAGAGATCAGCAGAAAGACCTATGCAGACTGTGTATTTTTTTACTGAAACTCTGTTACAGGTATCAAGCCAATCCCTTGTTTAAAAGCTGATGATAGGTATTGTTTTCAACGTTGGAAGGATATGAAGGACAATTTCATGAAAGAATAATTAAACTGAGATGTAAAACAATACTTGTAAATGCCACTCCTCTTGTTCCACCCATCAGGTAAAATTTCCTGAGACTCAGTGACTGTGAGTATTTGCAGTAAAACTAAATTGGTTAAAACAGAAGAAAATGCACTTGCGGGAAAAGTCCTTCACTAGATTCACTGAGGAAGAGCAACTGAATCTCCCATTGCAAAAATCCCCTATACCTTGCTGAGCATAGTATTTGCTCCTTTAGACTCTGTCAACACGCAGTGCCTGCAGGCCTTGCCTGTACTATGAAAAGTCGATTGGCATGTCTACAATTGCAAATCTTCTTTGTCTATTTGTAGCTCAGGTGAGCAACATCATTTTTTGGTGGTGTAGCTGGTAACAGTCCCATGCCTGGAAGGAACCACAGTAGGAAAAATACTGTTCGGGGAGGGTATCTGCTTCTATCCTAGTGTTTCAATGTACAGAAACATCCCGAAACCAACCTCTAGCATCCAGTTTATCTTACACTATACGAGTAGAAACGTGTTTATAGTAGTATAGATTGTTCGCACCTTGGGAAAGAAGTTAACGCCGAAAGGAGCACCTTTATCTGGATATAGCAGTGTCCTCATGAGGTAGATGCTCTGGTCAGCATATCTAGAGGGTTCAGAAACTTTTAAACCCAGCCCTGAGAGCTGAACATAGTATAGATTACAAGTGCATGACGTTTCAAAAGTAGCCCATGATAGTCAAATCTAGTAAAAATGCTCCATGGATCATTGGAAATGTTCTATATTCTTGAGAGATAAGAATGCATACCTGGGCTACTTGAGTTTTGCCCTGCTTATTGCAGCAAATCCGGTCTGTAGGGCACTGTGATTTCATTTATGCTTCTTGTCCATGCACGCTGATTAGCAACACCCTCAAAATTTCATTGAATACGTTCTAAATTCAGCACCAAGTAGCCAAAGTCAGCCTAGCATAGAAGTTCTGTGGTGAAATGTATATGGTAATATATCTGCTGTATCGTGCTTATAGTGTTGAGAAACAAAATATTAATTCAGCGTAATTAAAATAGCAATTAAATGGCAACAACTGGAGAAAAGAATATTAGGACATTGATTGCTGTCTATAGCATTCGTGCAGAGATATGAAGTCACTTACCAGTATATTCAGCTTGTTTGTCAAAAGACCTGAAGGTCTAATTTCAAGAGAGATGGAGTGAAGCCAAAGGAAATTTATCTGAATCCAGCATATATTTTTAAAATCTTTGTCAAAACTTTTTAGTTCTTGCTGAACTTCATGAGGCTTTGTTAGTTTAAGATGCGTGTTTTGCTATTCTCTGCTCTTCTCCACCTATCACGTTTGAGTTAGAGTACTGTTACGTTCAGAAGCCAGTATAGTTTATACTTGCCAAAAATTGTTGACATGTTATGCAATGTCATTCCATGCAGATTTTTGCCCTCAATGGATTATTTATGAGCAAAGTGAGTTAGGAAGATCAGCAGATTGTTGAATGGACAGAGGAATGCACTGGGCAGGAGGATGAGACGTTCCCTGCATTCGGCCAGCTGTTTAGGGCAAATGCTCTGTGCTCTTCCCTGGGACACAGGAACATCAGGTCTGTCCCTGAGCTGAGAAACTTCCTTCCCCTGTCTGCCTTCTACATGGCCACAGAGCTCCTTGTGCTCTGTATTCTCCTCTTCTTCACCTATTCTCCTAGGTCCTTCACCTATTGTGAATGACTTTGATGGATGCACTTGTGTGATTATAAGATTTAGAATCGGTCTCTGACTGTATTCTTGCTCCATTTACACTGAAAAATCAGCTCTGGTTCCCTGCACATAAATGCAGACTTTGCTAATCCATTCTGTGAACATGCTTTGAGTTTCAAGTTTATAACTAGAGGTGAAATCTGGTGGCTTTCTTGCAGCTTCCAGTCTTATGAAAATCCTTGAATGGTTTATTGGAGCCAGGGATGGTATGAGTTTTCATACTGTACAGGACTGACCAAATAGTGTGTATAAGATAAGCATGCTTCCTGTTGAACAAAACCCTCACTGCAAATCTTAAATGAGTCTAAGGCAGACCTTTCCTGGGTTTTGTTAAAGTTCAATTTGTGCATGACATGCTCTTTTTTCTATGTTTGCAGTCCCCTCTAGGTTTTGGTCAGGCACACAGAACTGTTGTGCTTCTGGTGAAGGCAGATTTGGGAGCTGTAAGATTTGGGAGCTGCACTCATGACATTGACTGCAACTGAGATTTTCAGCCAGATTTCTCACTGAAAGATGTGCAAATTTATGGTTTTACTTTCAGGAAATCATTCAGATAATTTTGACTCTGCATTCGTTGAATCCTTTTCACTTTGCCTCATCAGTGGTTAATTCAAATTTATCATCTGGTGCGGTTATTTAGATAAAATGAGGTAAACATTTTATTTTCAAAAGAATTCGAATTTCAACATTTGGCTAAATACATTCAGTTAAGGCACGATAACACACGTTTTAGCAAAGAATATGTTTTGACATGAATGGCCTAATATTTTTTGAAAATAAATAAAAATGGAAGAGATAGAGGCAGTTTCCAGTTTTGGCTGATGAAAGGCCAGTTTTTTAACTGATGTAAATTGGTACAGTTTTGTTGACAGCAGTGGAGTTACACTGATTTACTTCCATTAGCGATGTAAGCCTATGGGTTCCTGTTTCTGGGTTTGTTAAACTGTCAGTTTGTCATGTCTGTTTATTCACAAGTCCAAATCCTTTGCAGTTCTATTCTGGGCATATGCAGAAGGGTGTGAAATGTCAAGCTGAGTGTTTTTCCACTTGATATTTTTCCAGATTTCTTTTGTGTCTCTGTAAAAATCGAATAATTAACATCGCTTTTGCAAAGACCTTTCTATGCGCTACTTCAGTGAGCTGGTCAACTAATTATAGACTCGTCAAAGAACAATTAACAGAAGCCTAAGGATTCTTTATGTTGTGCCTGCAGAGCCCGGGTAACCAGTTCTGAGTAACCATACGGCAGATGGTGACATGAGCTTTGGGTTTGCATTTTTTTCTGGGGGGGGGGGGAGAAAAGCCTGGTAAACAAGACACATTTAAAGATAGTCCTTCAGAGCTCTCTCTCATGTGCTTAGTGTGGGATGAAGAGCTAAGTCTTGCATGCACACGCGTGCAAACAAAAATGTAAAAAGGTATAGAGACTTAGCAAGTGAGTTCTGGAGTCAATATCTTGTCCCCAGTGGCGCATTCTTGCTTTTGGCCTCATCCTTGACTTCAGCTGATTTTGACTTTCTCCATTCTTACTCAGCTCAGAAGTGCTGGCAGTGACACAGTAACACCTAATGAACAGTTCACGGGATCTGCCACCGGTCTCCAGCTGTGGCAGAGCAGCTGTTGACTGGCTTGATGATCTGCTGCCTGGTGGCCAGAGCCACTCAGTTAAGGCTCCCGGTTCGCCCTCATTGAAGTCAACGGAACATATCTTTTGGGTGAAATAATACGGCCAGGTGCTATCAAACATGTTCATTGTACTTTCAAATGAAAATTTTCTTGGTTTCTTATAACATACATTTCCAAGGATTGACTTCAGAATTCAGAAGTAGCCAAAGGAGGTGGTGTTACTTGTTTATTGTGCTTTCCACTCCAACTTCAGTGTGTGCGCAGTGCCAGCTTCCACATCGTGTTACACCTAAGCCTGCTTGCTAGTTCAGGCCGAGGTTTTGGGGAGAAATATAAAATCAGCTAAGCCAATCTAAATTTTGTGCCTCTTCAAACAAAGAGCCAGAAAAAAAATAAAAAAAGATTATCTTGCAGTTTTCCATTCTATATTGGTTTTAGATACACAAAAGACACAAAGATGGTGGACGGGAGCTTAATTTCTTTGTAAGATATGAATTATAGACATATTGGTGGTTTAACAATGAGATCACCAATGTACGAATTTGCATGAAATTCAAATTCTTGATCGGAAAGACAAAGATTAGGAGCTTGCCAAATCTACTTGTTGTAGTTTAATTGTGCTGTTAGTTTCAAAATAATTGATGAAGGAAGGAGACTTACTAACCTTGTATGGGGAGAAGAAAACAGTCCTCTTATTAGCCTATAATGATTAAACATGAATAGTAATGAAATTCATAAAGAAGGAGCCTACGTTGCTCTGTTTCCAATCAAAAAGTGGGATACTGTATTAAAAGGGAACGTTTCTCATTTCTTCTTCATTTTCAGACTGTCAATCTTATTTTTGCATTAACAAAATACTGAGGCTTTTTTTCTTTTTTTTTATATCGTTTCATTTATTTAGGTTACTCAAATGGAGAAGAATTTATATTACTGTATTTATTTAAGTTATATACGTGCCAAATGCTGTGAGATTTAGAGACTCTTCACAGTGCTTCTCTGAAGTGCTATTGCTCTTGTGTTACACAGAGCAAACCGAGGCAGAGTCTGAGGCTCAGATGTCAAAATGTGTTCAGGTGTTTAACCTCACTGATTGCAGCTGAATCACTGAGGGCTGGAGGCCAAATACTTGTCGATCGTCCAGGCCACAGAACTACCTTGTTTTCTTCTTAAAGATTATAAGGAGAATTTTCAAAAGCGTCTAAATGACTTAGGAGCACGGTAAAAACCATTAGGAATTTCTGAACACTTTTGTCACAAAGTCATACTTTCAGGCTAATTTTGTTTCAGAAAGTTGATTATGCATTAATTTGTAGCGCAGCTGAAGAACTAGTTAAGGGGAGCGTGAAAACTGAAAAACCTTGCTTTCTTTTAGGGAAAAATCACCAAACCATTAACTTTACACTGGGCTATAAAGTCTAAATGTCTTGACTAAGCTGTTAGCAACAATCTTTTTGAATTTGACTGACGTCGCAAGTTTAGCTTAATAAAAGACTTAATAAGTCAATAGAACGTTTCCGTCTATTTGCTTAGTATTAATGAGATTTGCCAGGCTAGATCTGGAGTTGTATTTGGAAGAAGCATTTTCTCTATCCATTTTTCCCTCCGTTCCAGGCTGATGAGTTCGGAAAATACTCTTTTGCAAGCCAGGGAAGAGGAAGGAGTCAAATATGAACGGACCTTCGTAGCGTCGGAGTTCATTGACTGGCTGATCCAAGAAGGAGAGGCCACCACAAGGACTGAAGCAGAGCAGCTCGGCCGCAGACTTCTGGAACACGGAATTATACAGCACGGTGAGAAACTCATCGGACAGGTAGCAAAAGCTACAACCTGTGTAGTAGCCTTTTCTTCCGTTAGAGTCGGGTGCAGGGGCTATTCATTGTCTTGTGGGTCGTAACGTGTCCAAGTTCTAAACAATGTTGAGGTGCAAGTCTAGTCAACTTTATTTAGTAAAAGGGTGTTTTTTTCAAAAGCACTTAGTCTTCATTCTGAAAATTCTACCTCAAGTGAAGAAAAAAGCTGGGATTTGGGATTGCAACATAAATATGTGGATTAAAATCAATGTTTTTACATATGCAATAAGTAATTAACTTGGAGACTGTGTTATCAGCAATGAATGCAACTGAGGTAAATAGCTTTTTAAGGCTCAAGTGGGGATTAGAGCCATAAATAAGCTCAATTCTTTATATAGAATAAAAATGACAAGTTCTATATATCCTCCTACTTCAGGACACAATCTGATGTTAGAAAAGAAGCTTTCCCTCTCAGTTATATTGCGCAATTGTTCTAATACGTCTGGGTAAGAAACGGGATATCACCTTCAACTAAAGCATTATTATATTTGTCCTCGCAGTTTAATTTCTCTGAGGCAGGAATCTAATACTTGTTCATGGTCCAGCACAATGTGGCTGGGAGATGCAGCTTCACCAAGGAACTCACTCCGTTAAGGGTGGAGGAGAGAGTTTTCTCACTGTACTGCTCCAAGACCAAAGAACGAACACCCCGAGTACAAAAGACAGTTTTATATTCTGTCATCATCTATTCACAGTGCAAGCTGCACTTCTTGGAGCATGTATTTTCCAACATAAATGTGCAGCTGTGGCTGTGGGAGTGATGAGGAGGGTGCTAGAAGATGAAAGAAAAAACTAGGAGAAGCTGTTAGCCGTGTTACCTAATGCACAACAGAAAAGTAATCAGATACTAGTGATCTGAATGTTGTCAAATCGACATTAATTATGAGCGAGGACAAACAATTTGCAATATTAACAGGCTGTTAACATGCAAGGTGCTAGATTGGCTAGATTGTCAGTCTGCTGTTCGGTGAGAAAACCTAGTCTTAAGGAATAAACTGCATAGAGAAAAGATGGGGGTATAAGTGACCGGCAGTTCCTTCATGGTTGTAATCATGCTCACATTATCTTTAGCTTCCAATTACTGGGAACAGCATCTGAATGTTTACAGCAATCATCTTCCAGTTCTATAATTACCCCTGTGCTTCCTATGATTTACAGGGTGCCAGCTGCTTGGAACTTGATGGACAGGGAAGGTATTCCTCCCCTCCTCTTTATAGCAGCAATGATTTCATTCCTATTTTTACCCGAGTATTTTCTGTGTATTATATGAGGTAAGCTTTCCTTATTAAAAAAAAAAAGAGGGAAAAAGAGGGAGATTTACACTACTATTGAGATTTTGTAGAAGAAATAAAGTCAGGACTTGATATCTGGTACAAGCTGGATTTACTTTGCTACTGAAATCTTTGCAGAGCTAAGAAAGTCAGCAAGTGACGTTTATTGCAGATAAGCATTATTCTCCTTAGCTAAGGCATATGATCGGCAGCGTGCATTGACAGGGAAATAATTTTATCCCCATCAAGCAGGGTTCCTGGTGGGATTCCTGGTGCAGTGCTGGCCCCTTGCACCTGCTTGGAATGGCCTGGCCTGTTCTGCACAGTTTTATACCCTGCCTGTCCTCTTGTAGCATACAAAGTGCTCTGTTAGAAAGAGATTTGAAACTCCTGAAGCGACCACAAAAGGGGCACTGGGAATAGACTATTGCTGAAGGAAGTGGCCTTCTCGCCCTGAGGGTGCCCTCCCGCTCCTCACTCACCTTTCGCCATGGCAAAGGTAACTCAATGGGAATTTCACGTTGCCTTGCTGGGGAAGCTGGAAGCAAAATAAAACCGAGTAATGTCCTCGAGATTTGTCTTTATCAGTGGCCATACTTTGTGTGCACGTCTAAAAAGGGATTTCATTCTCCTGTGGGCTTCACTGATGCTTTTTGTCCAGGTAGCGTTAGGAGTTATTGCTGAAGGTACAAGCTGAATTAACAGGGAGCTGGCGCGGCATTCACTTTAGCGGCTGGGTACTGTCTGTACGTTTTGTAGGTTTCTGTAGTGTTAGCTTCCTCCAGTAAGGGAGCTAGACGGGGGAATCCCCAGTACAGAACTGTGGATGGAAACAGGAAAACGCCTGTTCTCCTTTTCAGTGTCTCATGGAATTCAGTTACCAAACTAAAAATGCTATTTTTCTACCTCTTAGTACAGTACGTTTGTTTCATCGGACCGTGTTCCCTTTGTGCTGTATGTCATAATCGGTAGCAGAATGCTACTTGACACTAATTGGCACCCTCGTTGGCAGAAGCAGCAGAAAGACTCTCAGCTGAACGGGAGTAGAGAATAAAACATTTCCCGGCCCTAAAGGCAATCTTTTGCTGACAGTATTGTTTGATATGCACAATGCGGAATAAAATAAAGCTTGCTCTGCTATTCTTACTAATTCCTACTTATTACTTTCCTATTGCTTTCTGTTGCATTAGGTAATAGTTGCATCAAGTTGCCAATGTCAGTAGTAATTTTCCAGCCATAACTGAATTGCGGAATTTATTTTTAGCGATAACAACTTTCATTTCAATTACTCAGAAAAGTTATATTTTGCAGCTGAGGTACTATATTCAAAGCAATTTCCTGTCACATTCATCTTCACTGTAATTGGTCAGACACAAACCAGGTTTCACATAGGAAACATACAGTGATGCTAATTTTAAAAAGGAAAGCATTGGTTTAGGAGGAATTGTATAAATGCTGTAAAAACATCAAACATTTCAGATCAAAAACTAATCTTCCTGATCTCTTTGAGCGTAAATAAATTTACATGTTTCCCTTGCCATACACGGAGATGATGAAGCATGATTGAAGTGTGAATTGCTGCGTTCAAAAATTGCACTAACGCATACACATCACAATCCACAAGGCACCGCTTTCACAAATAGAAGCCATATGTCCTTTTCTGTGGACTGATACCCCTAGGTACTAAGGAATAAAAATATTACAGGTAGCAGAGTAGTATGCGCTCTACTTGAAGGCTTGTGCTGGCGCTGTAATTACCAGTAACTATTCTGCATTTGCGAACACTAACTGCATTCACCCAAATATAGGAGCAAAGACTACAGGAAGAAATTATGACCGTGGACACACAGATTCGGTAAGAGCAAGGACAAAAGGAGCACAGAACACATTTTGCAGCTGTATAAAAGCCCATTTCTAGGAAGGTGAGGTGCACAGAGCTTTCTAATATTTACACACGAGAATTTCCTCATGCAGACTGGACTTTTCCCATTTCTTCTTCTTCTGGAAATACGGGGGCAGCTTAGCTACTGTGGTCAAAATTCACATGTAGCAAGAGAAGTAACAAACTAGCACGGTTCTGTGCCAACTCCAGGGTAGCTTAGCCCAAAGTGAGGGGTGGGCTGGGGAAGCAGAGGACAGCGCACGCACCAACCCACAGTCACAGCCCTTGCTTCGTCTGGGAAACAGAGATGCTGAGATGTCCAAGGAGGAAGGAGGGTATCTACAGGGCTCTTTTGTGCGTTATTTTCTGGCTTATACTTGTTGGTTACGGCACCTGCTGCACCTCCCGTTCCAACAGTAGTGCACCTCTGATACGGCCTGCTCCGCAAACTTGCTGCATACGCAAGCGGAGGGCATGAAGAAATGTCTGCACATGTCGCAGACAGGTTTAAGGTCTGGAATCTCAAGCGATAAATACTTTCCATTTTTAAGTCTGGTTAATACTGGTAAGAGGAACTTATCCACGCTTAGGATAGCACCTGCACTTTGCAAGACGAACATTTGCATTTGTTCTGCGGCAGCAACTAAAAATAGAGCATTTTGAAATCCTTTTTAATATTTTGCAGATTGTCAATACATAGTGATTCCCCTGCATTGTATACAGCACGTATGCAATGTGCCTGTGCTGCTCTCCAGGTCTAGTCTGCAAGAAGTGCGTGCCTGAGCAGCCGCGTTCAGCTTTCTCGCCCTTGTGCCAGATCACATTCTGTCTTTTTTGCTGTTCCTATTTTCCAAGCTGCTTCTTGCTGCTGAGTGTATGTATGTGCTTTATTTTATTTCCTTTCCAACACGCTGCCTCTGACCGTTGTCCAGCACCTTCCATAATCCATGCCTGCAGCACATTTAGCACAAGTAGTTTGCAGTATTGTCCACTTTGCTCCCTACCTGCTATGTGAATAAACAGGGGGCTGGGGCGGGGGGGGTAAAAATTCAGGCTCCCAACTTTAGACCAGCACAAGAGCACATGTGTGATGGGTTTTGGCTTTCCTGAATGACTGAGGGGTGGAAAAACCTCTCCTGTAGATGACTGGCTAGCAGATATTTTGGGTGAAACGTTTTATTAGTGCTAGGATTTTATAGTGATAGTAGAGGTGTGGTAGATACCTCAAGGATGATGTAGGTGTCTTTATTTTTTTCCCTAATTAAAATACCTTTCAACTTTAAAATAGTGTAATCGAGCTAATTGCACTTGGCCAACTACTGCGAGTTGAAGGCATGTGGGTGTCCTGCTGGCTCCTTGCAGAAGCAGGTGCTTAACACCTCGCAAGAGTTAACCTTTTATCAGCGAAACTCCGCTGTGCAAATTGCTTTCAGAGATGAAAACAAACGCTTCTTAGCGACTTAGTGAGAACAGTAAATATTGGCCTATACTATCTCCCCGTCTCTGCTAAGAAGTCTTAAAACATATATTTATTTTTACCCTATTCTCTGCAAGCACTGTGCACCCTTTATACAGCAAAAGTGTGCTTAACAAAATGATCACTGCATTCGGTATTAAGTGTCGAGATATATGATGCAATTGAAGGTTCACTATAATTGTGAAAGTAGATGAAATATCTAAAAATATATTATTTCTCTTGCTTTTATTGAAAAGCTTCCTTTCTGTCATCTAAAATTTCTGTAAATTGTAACTTACATGTAGTCACATTTACTTTTCTTATTTCTTGAGTGAAAAATTGCCATAAATGTGAAATATATGCTTCTTCCTTGGTTTAAGATATCGTTTTGGAACCCCTTGTTATTTCCTTGGAAATATCAACTGCAGCTATCAATTTACACATGCCATTGAAACCATCCCATAAGTCCTTGACTTAAATGGGACCTAATCATAGGTTTTCCCTTCCCAAGTTAACACACAGATTTTTAAAATACTTTTTTCTAGCTCTTCTAATGCCTGGCTCACACCAGCTGTCCAAAACATCCAACTATTCATTCAATCGTAGTCCATGTTACAAATTTTAATGCCTCATTTCTGCAGATGATGCCTTGATTTATCTCAGTAAAACACAAACCTTTAGCTAGCCTTTGAATTCTTGCAGCACAGTTGCACGACAGCTCTGTTTTTAGTGCTTCCCTCAGAGATGACGCCGTGCAGAGGCAACGGCCTGTTTATTTCTGTGGCAGTTGCTCCCTGATATTTCCAAACACATAAGGACGGTAACCTCACCCACCGCAGTTCAATCGCTGATGCTAAATCTGCAGTACACGTTGTATATTTTACAGTCAAATCTTTTTTTTTTTTTAAATAAAAAAAGCACATTATCTCTGCAAGTTGTTCATGATTTTGCCCTGGCGGGAAGGTAAGAGAACAAGAACTTTGCATGCTACTGTATCATCTTTCAACTTCCAATTATAGCAGCTTTTCATTGCGCTCTTCTTGCCTTTATCTACAGCAGGAATGTGTTTGTTTTTCTGAAAGAGCCACGCACATCGGTGCGTTACATAAATAGCATATGAAGGCTTCTTTTCATATTAAATACTGAATTCTGTTTTTCTGACAGAGAATGGGTTTCAGTTTTTAACAGCTGCAACGTAAAAAAGATACCCAGATGGGCCTTTTCATCTTCTGCTTCCCTTGCCCGCAGCCTGTGTACTTTCCATCCTTTATTTGGAGGCAAAGAAAAGCAGTTGGCTGTGATCTGTAAACTTGCTAAATTAAAGACGAGAAGTCCTCATACACAAACTGAACGGACTGCACCAGTGTGCTTTCCATTCCAGAGTAAGTAGATGGTCTTTGAAAATAAACTGCAATAGGATGCAGACCTATAGGGAAGACAAAAAATAAATGGAAACATTTATCATCTTGCATCTTTGAAGGCGGCTAAAATAAAGCATTAATACCCTGAGTGGAGCATGCAACTTTAGAGCAGGATGCTCAGTATATTTCGGTGAGCAAGGAGCTTTTAGCACCCGTGTGTTGTAATCCTGATCCTTTAAAGGCAGCATAAAAGTTGCCTAGTCTTTTTTGCGCTACTCGAACATATCGCGTTTCGTGAAAACAGCTCAGCAGACGTGGTTCTCTGATGACATCGCAACTTTTTTCTGGACCTACAATTGTCACTTGCAGGACAAGTTTCCTGGGTTCTTCCCTACCTCGTATGAGCTGGAGCAGCTCTATGGATTTCATATTCCGGTGACAGGATCTGCTTCACTGTTTCGGAAAAGGGGGTCAGTCGAAAGCAGAGCAGTTCAAGCGTAGGTGCGGCGTCCATTTCGAAGTCCTCGTAACGCAAAGGAGAAAACGGGGCCGTTTTAGTATCGCTGGCGTGCCAAGAGTTAAAAATGCCGTTAGAGCACGTTAACAGATGGGTTTATCTACAGTCTGCATCGCGTATACGCTTGCGTAAAAGGTGGAAATGCAAGTGTTTGTTGCGTTTGTACGGCTGAGGGAATGGCAGACCGAAGGCCGGCCGCTCCCGAAGGTCTGGGTGGACGCCGTCTCCCTGCTCGAGGTGAGGGAGCTCCCAGCAGCAGGTGGACCCCATCAGCGTGCGACAGGAAGCTCTTCTGAATAGGTGCCACTGTGAAAAACGCGCTTGCAGATGCCAGATTAGCTTTAGAAAAACAGGAAGCCTTTGAGAGGAATGGGAAAAGCATTGTGCGGCGCAAAATAAAGTGTCGTTTATTCTCCAGCGGCAGCACGTGTGTGTGTGTGTGTGTGTGTGTGTGTGTGAGAGAGGCGGGAGGGGAGGAGAGAGCGGGCCGGGGGGCCGCCTCGCGCCGCGGCGGCAACGCGCCCAAGGCCAAGGGGTTGCGCTGGGCAGAGCGTCCCAGCGGGGTGTTTTTTCCCCCGAGCTTGCAGGCTCACCCTAGGGGCGCGCGAGCCAGAGCGGGCGCACGCGTGCAGTGATTTGCTGGCGAGAGGCAGAGACCGAGCTGGCAAGCGGCCTGCGGCGTAGAGGAGACAGAGGCTCGCTCACAGGCGGAGACGCGCACGCGCTTTGTCCCCAGCTCGGCTGAGGAAAGGCCCTTTTTGGGGCACTTGGATGCCTCCCTGCTGCTCTCTCGGGCACGAAGCAGCCGCCCCCCCCGGCGCGAGGGACCGGCTCGGCCCGCGGCAGCCTCGCGCTCGCGGGGACGCGCCGAGCAGCTGGGACGCATCACCGGGTTTGGCCTACTGGGAACTGCGGCTTTCAGATGGTCGAAAGCATTAATCACCGCCGTGGGGATGTACACAAGTTAGCAGCGCAAAGAAGTCCCATGGAATTGGAGTTGTGGGAGGGAAAGAGCCGGTTATGAAAATGGCCTGGTTTCTAAGGCGTGAGTCACAGCATTTGTTAAAATAGGCTTTTGTACCTTCTAAATCCCCCTCGGTTCTGTGAAATCAACAGAAAGCTAATATTTTATCTCTGCTGTGCATCAGGCTGCTTGCAAAAGGACAGGCGGTTTGAGCCCCGTGCAGATCCCGGCACTGTATGTCAGAAGCTGAGGAAAGATTTATATGGACATTGCAATCCATATTTTATATATTTGGGCAGATCCTGTGAAGTAGCCACATGCAGGGACCGCTAAAGTTGCGGGAGTAGGTACTCACAATCTGAGAAACGCCAAAATAAATAGTCTGATTTTTCTCTTCCTTAGCACTAATGTAGATGTGGACTAATAACCTAAAGTCTTTGCTGATGAGGTTTGCAAACTCTATGGATAGATGAAGCAGTAAATAAATACTCAAGCTCCATGAAATGGCCGTTGTCCAAAAATATGTGTTTTTTCATGTAACTAAATAGAAGGTAAGAGATCTAGGAAATGAGAATACAGGCTCTACTTACGGGTACGAAGTGATGCTGGGAGTGAAAAGCACTGACTCAAAGGAGGATGTAGGGGACGGGCACAAACAGTTCTCACCTTATGTTTTTAGTGTGGTGCAATTGTAACTGTTACTCTGAACCCGAGACGTACAAAAGGAGAAGTAAAGACAGCAAGGCAGTGACTGGAACACGTGTAGTTCTCGTATCCACATTTTAGGCAGGACAGAGAAACTCTGAAGACAGTTCAAGGAGGGCTAAAAGGTGAATCAGAGCGTAAGGACTTTACTCGCTCGGCTGCTCCAAGCCGTGTTTGGGAGTTGGCCTCGTCGCTTCACAGATCGCTTTACGCAGATTTCTGACGAGGTTTTTTTGTAACTTTCTGACAAAGGTGTAATGAAGCCCAGGGATTAGAAGCTAAAGTTAAACCAAGTCAGCCTTGGGTTACATCTTTATAGCCTAGCGGGGAAAGTAACTGCGTGCTTGAACGGCTTGTAAGGGGAAGAGTTGAGTGGTCATTACAGGTTCCTTTAAAGTAAGATTAAACTCCAGCTTTGTAAGATTAAAAGATAAATCTCTAACTCTGTTTCTAGAGGAATTCTGTGGCCGGGGTAAGGGAGAGTTTCAGCTGGTGAGTTGTTGCTGTACCTCCAGAGCCTGACAGCAAATTAAGATTCATGCTTTTCAGCAGCTTTTTTTTTTTTTTTTTGGAAGTCACCAGTCAGCATACATTTTCTTGGCTGTCTTTGGTACAGTTTCCTTTGGTTTCATAAGGTGCACATCGTAACATGAACGTTGTTGCCACATGAGCATCAGTAAATTTAACTGGAACAGAAACCCGACAAAGTCACCCCACCTCGCTTTTTATGTCGTCTTCATTCTGCACAAAAAACTCGTCCTGAGGTCCTGAGACTCGTCAGCGGCAGCCTGACACCTTAAGGCAAACTGAAAGGGGTGCCAGTTTGCTTTTCTGTGCTGTATTATGAAGTGCATTGAGCTAGTTCGGGTGTAGCTGAGCCAATCCCTGCCTGGAGGCAGCATCCTCCGCTGCAGGGCCACGTATCTGGGGCGAGAGCCTTGTCGGCCACCGCAGGTTTATCTGCTGCTGCCTGTGAGTCAACACCCCACGCTGGCTCCGGGAACAACCTCTAAATTACCTTTAAAGAAATCCCTGAGAGCAAGTCTGCACACTGCTCTGGGCATCCTCCAGTCAGCATCGACGTTTTTTCACTCTCGCTTTTCTCGGCTGATTTCAGTGAGACGCTGCCCGTTAAACGCGGTGAGCCGAGCACCCGTGCCTACTCCAGCACCGCTCCCTTGGCCTTTACCGAGCGCAACAAAAACAAACTTGGTGCCTGCTCAGTGTCTTACGTTCACATGCTTGGGATTTATTGCAGCTGATTTCCTCAGGGACGAGAGCATGCATAGATAGCTCCTGCTGCTTAATTTTGACGCTCAGCCATTTCATCTGAGGAGCGCTGCAGAGAACAACTTGCATTGCTCTCTGCCTCCCCTCCTTCAGCCTGCTGCTTCTGATCTGCGACCTGGGAATCCCTTTTTTGCACAACATTGCAGACAGATAAAGTCAGCCTGAGGCAGAGTCCCAACACGGACATGTCAGCCCAAATGATGAGTATGTCAGAACGTTGATGATTCACAAAAACCTGCCGTGTGGGGCAGACTTAACATTTTTGGTGAGATATTTAATGATACACGTACAAGGAGACAGTTTGAGCTAAATACTCCTGTTTAACTTTGGGCTTTGAACCTTTGTTTTTTGAGCCTTAAAAGTATGTGCGCATAACTTTTTAGCCAAGGAATACGCATAAAGTTACATGGTGCTATGAATAACTTATTTGCTCAAGCTGAGGAAGCAAGCTGTTGTTCTAATATTCTGACGTGAAGTGTGAGCTGTCAGTAGAAAATGGGAATTATGCTGTGAAAATCAATGAGCGCTCAAAATTCTGTACTAACACTACTTGACACAGCATTTTGCTTATAAACTACTTTTTGTGTTTCTGCGCAAGGCTTGATGATAAAGTAAGATAGAGTCATTGTGTCAATAACATACAAACTTGCTGTAACATGCTGATTATTTTAATTTCTTAAGACTGCCAGAGCACTTCAGGTAATTACAGAAAAAGAACAAAATAGTTTTACTCAAGAAGAACTGTAGTGCCATAATATGTAAATTGAATTGGAAAGAATATTGCTATTTCTAATAATGCAAGCATTTGGTAACAGAAATTCTGTTTCCAAGTGAGTATATGTGGGAGCCTCTTTCGTTTAAGGTTTGAATTATGAAGTCCAGTAGTGTTTTGAGTAAGTAGAGCTTGTCTTTTTAAGTTTTAGGGAACCCTCTAGGATGTCATTATAACGAAAGGGAGTTTTCTGTATTTGCATCAGGTTATTCTAATGTTGTGGTAATATATTACTACAATACTTTTAGTTATTGTGTCAGCAGTCTGAAAATGAGCCTGCTAGCCGAGAACATCTCCGTATTAACCTTGCCTCTGACAGCAAATCCTTTTGTGGATATAGGCAAGAAGCCAAATCTCTCTTCTGTTTCCTTTCTTCAAAAACAGTGGTTGTTACTAAGTGTTGTTTAATAACCTTGTAAGCTCTATGTGCCCAAAAGGATGAGCACAGCAGCACTGTACGCCTGCAATGATCACTGCCAAGTAATGAACTGCTTGCAGTACTGACTTTTGACTTACCAAAGCCATTTGGCTCATGGAGGATGCATGCAGCTGATTTGAGGAATCAACAGTTTCAGCATGGAAATGAAGCAGAGTAAAGCCAAGTGGCACTGGCACTTTTAAAGCAGTTAAACAGAGCCAGGTGACCTAGGCAGCAGGGTGGAAGAAGTTTGTTGATTAGACGGCACTTGAAACATTGCAATTTGGCTGACTGGCATGACCTTTCTGCTTCATTTGGAAGAGGTGGTGTTTCTAAAAGGGGAGTAAAACCACCATTGCAAAGCACCATGCAAATGCCGTACTGTCTTGCAAGCTGCAGGACTCTGGAGCAGACAGTCTACAGGTGCACTCAGTTCAGAAAACTGCTGTGTCCTGATTACTCTTTATGTCCCAAAAACTAAAAGTCCATTTATATAGACAGTGTCCCTTGTCTGGCAGTGGCCCAGGCAAGCAGGAGCGTGTGCTTAGGGAAGGGTATGAACAGGGCAAGCTTGTCTTCATATGTCCCCAGACTACCTCAACAGCTTCCAACAATTTGTGCCTCAGGGACTCTCTGAGGTAGGAATAGCATCTTCCATGTCCATGAGGGAATTTCCCTCCATGAATTTGTCCATTTACTTTTTAAATTGCTAGCAAAATCCTGCAGTAGGGAGTCCTTTATCTTAATTACCCAACATTTTTGTTTGTTTTGAATTATTCTGGCTAGTTTCATTTGATGTCCCAGAGTTCCTGAATTTATCATCTCTAAGTTATTTCTGATTATGCAAACCCTGTCTTACAGCCCATGCCTCTTTTACCACCTGAAGAATCCCAGTCTGCTTAGTAGTTGATCACAGGCAAGCCATTTCGTATTTCTGATCATCCACGTTACTCTTCTCTGACCCTTCTGCAGCTTGCTACACTTCCAGAGATGGAGAGATCAAAAGTCCCCACAGTAGTTCAGAGCACTGAGCTGACGCATGTAAAAAGTAATGTCATTTGCATCTACAACTACACTCTGCTGCCTGGGTCACCTGTTTCACAGGAAGGTGGATGGCTTTTTCCCCCGAAGTCTCCAGCAGGCTACTTTTGGAGACAGGCTTCTTTGTGAGAGGGATTTATGCTCTGACCTCAATGGCAGTTTCTATGTCCTTATGGAGGGCTGGACTCTGAGGATCACAGCTAGGACTGGGGTCTTGTTTATTGTCTGGCTCGTGATAACTTACTTTCCTTCCCTGCCATGAATATTCTCTGAGACAACAAGCTGCTGCAGAACATGACCAGTTTTTCCCACTTTGAGGTTGTTCCTTCAGCTGCCAAGCATCAAATGACACACTGGAGGTGCATGTCTAAATACAGCCTTTTTTGCAAAGCTCTCAAATATATAATGTACTTATGTGAGGGCTGACGGTAAGAATTCTGAGTCGGATGGCGAGAATGAAGAAGGGATGAATGTGAGAAAGGGAGAGTGTGCTGAGAGGCGCCAAGGAAGGGAGGGCCGGCTGGAGCCAGGGCCTGGGCTCTGCCACTTTTGGGCCCCATCTGCTGGGCACAGCCTAGAGCAAGAGAGAAGTTCAGTGTCTGCAGTAGTGGGCTGAGGCCAAATGACTGGAGCATGTACTCCAAGCTAAGGCTTGGGCGACCTCTGTGCACACATCTATGGCATCTATGCTGTCATTTGTATTTTACGTGCGGGTATGTATAGCCCACCAGTTCTTATGATGCAGTACTGGAAGAAATGCAATTTCTAGATAGATAAATCCAGAATCTAGATTCTTCATGGAAGAGATCAACTGTGGGAATTTCTTCTGTGGGACGTGATCAGAAGAGCTAAGTAAAGAGAAAATGCAGGCAAAACATTGCCGCAATTGCAGCAATTTAAGATGCTGCAGTGCTAATGGAGGAAGCGTTCCAGATGGCTTTCCTGGGATCGAGCCCTGGAGGAGCCAGAGTGCCTTTGGGACCTGGCATAGAGCTCAGTCCAACTGCTGCATTGTCATTGGTATTCAGAGGCAGCATCAGTGATGGTGAACAGATAGACGTTACGGTGATGCTGCAGTCTCCGGATACCGTTAATGCTCTTGCTCTGACACTAGCAACCTGGGATTTGCTTTCAGTGTCAAAACAGGTTGGAATTAAGACTTCTCTTTGCTATATACAAAGTGATTTTTGGCTGTGTGCCTGTTCCCAAACCTTGCGTATCAGTACAAAGGAGAGGAAGTGGAATGCAGGAAGTGTCTGGGACACGGTGTCTGCAGTGATTAAGACAGAGGAAACACACAGGTCTCAATTTTCTGCTGTCCCATAGCTCTGAATGGGGTAGTCAGTAGCGCTCCCAGGTTCTCAGGGCTTGCCCTAGGATGATGCATTTACAAAATGGTGCAGAGAGATGAGTCTGATCTGTAGTGACCGGAAGCACCAACTGTCATACAGCAGGAGCATGCAAGGAGATGGACCATTCTGTAACCTGTCACAGAAAAATAAGGGATTTCTAGCTCCCCTTGGCAAAAACAAGTGCTGTGTCATTAATCACACGGAAATCCAAGGTATTGTAAAAGGTTCCTCTCGGCAACGGCCACTGAAGTTCTTAACGTTGTTATCGAAGCCGAGAAGCGCGTACCTATACTGACGCTGTCCACGTGATGCTGACAGCCTTCCTCCTTTTTCTAAATCTAGAGAGGGGAGCGGAGAGCTCTGAGACTTGGTTTCTTATAGGAAGAAGTGCAGTGCATGCTTTGCAGATATGTATTCCCTGATTTCAGTCCTACCAGGCACAGAGTTTCTATCCATTTCTTCTTCCGTTTCCAGTGTCCAACAAACACCATTTTATGGACAGCAACTTGCTCTACCAATGCAGAATGAATTTCCGGCGGCGGCGACGATTAATGGAGCTACTCACAGAGAAATCTCGCTTGATGCTGGAAAGCCATGACAGCCCGTTTTGCCTACGCAAGCAGAACCATGACAACAGAAAACACACCAGTTTTCTCTCAGGTGGCTCCTCAGCTATATTCATGTCTGTAGAGTGACTCCATGGGATGTTCAGTGTTTACCTGCAGGAAGCAGCACAGAGTATCATGTATCTTACCTAGTTTGTAGGGGTTTCCCAGCCAGCTGACTTGTCTAATCACCAGCTATCTGTGGTGTTTCTGCTCGTGCATCAATAGCATTTTGGTTGTGTGGTTTCCCCCAAACAAAAATGGATGTCCATAAACAAACAGAACCAGATAAAATCCCCCCACGCCCCAAGTAATTTGTCATATACTCAATATTGTGCTTTGGAGAAGAGTCAATGTGAGGGGAGGGGTTCTGCAGTGTTTACAGTATGGCAGTGTCTAGCAAGAAATGGAAGACTAAAGGGGAAGGGAACGGAACGAAAAATGGAAAAATTTATTTCCATATATTGAAATGTCTCCTAGAAGATACCATAATGAATGCAGCTGAGTCATCGGGTGAGCTGCAGTATTAGCATTGCCGTACAGAGACTCTTCTAAGTACCAATGAAAGCATGGGTTATTGTTGCTATTTTAAAGAAACCAGGGAAATGTGGTTAATCATTAATACTAGTTCCCTTTCTCTCTGTCTTTTCTGTCTGCCTGCAGTGAGTCCCACCAAGGAGATAAAGATCGTGTCGGCAGTGAGGAGGAGCAGCATGAGTAGCTGTGGCAGCAGTGGGTACTTCAGCAGTAGCCCAACGCTCAGCAGCAGCCCCCCAGTACTGTGCAACCCCAAATCCGGTAAGCAGCAGCCATCGCTGGCGAGGCACAGGAGACAGGACGCAGACCTCTGTTTGGGGAGAAGGTGATGTGAAGGATTCCTAACATTGCATCTAAGTTTATCTTTTCAAGAATATATTAAAAATTCACGGAGTCATGGGTTTTTAAGGCCAGAGGGGACTATTACGATCATCTAGCCGGATGTCTTGCCAAATACAAACCAGAGGCTCGCCTCCAATAATCTCTGCATCAAGCCCATAATTGCGGTTTGAGCTGGAATTTATCTCTTAGGACGACATGCAGTCAGAGACCCAGATTTGCCTGTTCATTGCCAAGCACTGAACAGATTCAAATCTCCTCTTGGAGACATTCCTTCAGTCTAAGTCACAGGAGAATTTAACTATCCAGTGGCCACTTGAGTTACTAAGAAATAACACAACACAGAAAACGGCAGCACCTAAAAAAAAGAGGAAGCATTGTTTGAGCCTGTCAGAAACAATTTTAACATTTTAGTTTGTTTAGGTTTTAAAGCAGTCTGTAAGGAAGGTAAAAGCAGTGTTGAAGCTTATTTTCCTTTTGAAAAAGATTTCCTTTCCACACCGGAAGGTTAAACACACCCATTCTTCCACAGTTTAGTTAAAATTGTTTCTGACTGTACATCTGTGAAGGGGAAAACAGACTAGGAAAAATATTGTTTCAGCTACTGTATTTCCCTCAGAAACAGCCCTGAATTTCAAAGCCAATTCAATACTGCTCTTTGTGGTCCTAATTTTTTTCATATTTAATATCAACTTACCAATTCTCTTCTGGATTTAGGGGCACAGAGAATTGATTGACAAGCGGTGATTTATGGGATTATTGTGTATTTGGAGGTGGGGGACATCTATGCCATGTGTGAGACACAAAGAAAGACTTCTTTGCCCTGCCTTAGCCCCGAGAGGGGAACGGGAATGCAGTGGCATTGTATGGGGCGCCTGCAGTGCTGCTGTGCTACAGAGAGAGGCTCGGTGCTGGTGCTGGGCAGTAGCAGGGACAAGGTCAGGCACTTGGCTTTCAAAAGGATGCTGGCATGTAAAGCAATGACTAGAGATTAGTGCAGAATGACTGTCAGTAGCAGAGATGCAGCCATTGGTACACGTCCTTTCTTCCTGCTGTCAGCACATATCCTTCCCTCTCAGCTTTGATGGGAATTCAGTAGGAGGGTCGAAATTAGGATCACTTAAAGGCCTTAGTGTGACCGCATGACTAGACGCCGTAACTCCAGACACCGGACTTGCTGTCCAGCCGGGGGGAACGCTCTCTGTCCTGTTGGACGCTGCACGCTCTGAGCAAGCTGCTGGTCTGCGTTCAGCTCTGCGTTCTGCCGTTGAGCCTGCCCCTGTTTGCAGAATGCCGCAATGTCATGTTTTGGAAGGATACCTCTCAGGTATTCTTCCTCTCAGGTATTCTCTCTATCTGATAGAGTTCGTGTGGTGAGCACTTTGGCCTCAGTACTTCATTAATTGTACATCATTAATTGGAATTAATTGTACCCTGGAAAAGTTTCCGAGACAGATAAAAGAGCATTTAGGTGCTGCCCATAAATGTCGGTGTTATCTTAAGTATGCCTACTATTCCATTCATTTATGGTTCTGATTATGTATGGAGCGTCACCCATGAATAGTGAGAACAGGTTTATTTTAATGCAGCTGGTTACACAGCACTGGATGAGAAAGAATAGGCTGATGTTGCCCTTGCATAAAATATTTCTCTTTTTTAACAAATGCTTCCTTAGGACTAGTTTTCAAACTGTGAACAGCTTTAACAGGCTCATGTTTTAAAGAAGACATCAGTGGACTTATAAACAGGCTTATTTTTAAGAATTAAACAATTACCAGAGAGCAGGGTACAGATCCACACATCATCTTGTACGGGTCAACATAAAGCTCTCCGAAGCAAACGTTCTGGGAGAACTCCGAACCTTCTGCTGGAGCATAAAGTATTTTTCAGTAAAGAGTTTCCTGATATCTGAAACCAGAACATGGAGGTGTACTGTACGCGAATAAACACAAGATGGGGAGATACTGTCCGATGAGTTCTGTTGCACGCAGACAGGTCCTGCCTTGACCAGTCTTGCAGAAAAACGAACAACAGCAACAACAAATTCTGAAGGTATAACGAAGGGAGGCTTGCAAGCGAGTCCTGTGTGGATGACTTACCTGTTTCTGATTTGTTAAATGAGTATAATCATTCAGGTTTTTAAGATGAACAGGCGTGCTCTGTGAAGTGTAACTCTGGCTTAATGACAGCTTGTCAAAATCCATGGGAAAGAAAAAAATATGTTGCTTTGTATTCTAGATTTCTCCCTACTCCTATGAATGTTTACAAGAAATTCACAACCGTCTTTTAGAATATCATCTGTGAGAAATTTTATCTTCCACCTGTGACTTAAAAGTCATCATCAAAAGACATCATCAAAAGTATTTACCGCTTAAAAAAAAAAACTTATAATTTTAAAGGTGAAGCAGGCAAATACAGTAACATGTATCTATCTGTGGCCCTGCATTTTGTGAAAGCATTTACAGACAGATTAAAAAAATGGATGCAGAACAGTATCAGTTTGATTTGGCAGAACTTTACAGTTACTTAGCTCAGGGGAAAATTACTGTGCGGCACAGCAAGGCAATGGGGAATCACCTGCAGAAAATGGTATTTCCTTTGATGTAAAATCACAGTCCGCTCTACATGAACTGGACTGTGGCTGGATGAGATGGGGTTAAATGCCTTTGCCTACCGTTGCAGAAGTCTCTTTGCAGGGATAATTCCCGAATCCAGCCACAGGAACGTTGCGTGGCAGTTGTGCCACCTTCTTCCAAGGGCCCGGAAAACGCACTCCCCTCCCATCCCCAAGCAAAGCTCACATCAACGTTGGTGGAAAAAATATCTGGTTTCTGAAATGGCACAGAGTTGCTTCTCAGGTTGGGAAAAGGAAGGAAGGTTACCGAGTTTTTAAATTGTTACAGTCTGCAGTTTTCTTGTATGTAACATAACCTTTGGGCTTACGACAGAATTTTCTTGTTGCTTATTTCTGCGATTCAAAACGGATTGAGCTAGAATAGCAGGTAGCACTGAATATGCCCGGGGTGAGCCTGTAAGGAAAGCCGCTTCATGCCCGGACGGTCACTTGCTTCAACACTGGCCACAGAAACAGCCTTTTCTCCCGTTTGGGATGGTGATCAGTGAATCCTGATTGCAGGCATCAGCGTCTGTTGCCTAGATGCCTGGGTTTCTTAAAGACCTGAGCGTGGGTACTCAGTGTTACCCGGCAGTCTTTTTCTTGGCTCTGTTGCTACTTCTAAGCAGTCTGCAAGAACTGAAAGAGCGTATATGAAGCAAGACCAAAAAGACATTGTATCCTAGCATCCCATTTTAGAGCAGTTTATTATGAAAAACTCCAGAGGAATGCTTATACTGAATATTCATCTGTGTATCCTTACAGTATTAAAGAGACCAGTGACTGCTGATGAGCTCCTGATGCCTGGAGCCCCATACGTAAGAAAAACTTTCACGGTACGTTTCCAGTATTTCTCTTTATTTTCTGTGTGTCATGTGAGTTGCGTAAGATAGTCCAAACAGACATTTTCTGATGGGATAGCTAGAGCTTATTTGCATTTTCGAAGGCCTGTACTTTAACATCTCTGAGTCCGTTATCTGTACTCCCACCCATTTAGGGTCTGATTCTTCACTTGTTTATCCTGTCATTATACCAGTGTAGTACTGCTGAGTTAAATGGAACGTAAAATTGCATAAATCTAACGATACTTGTATTATACAAACTTACTTGAGCTTTGTGCTTTTGATGATATTTGCACTGTAGGAGTGGATTGTTTATCTACTCAAACTCAAGTTTTCTATGTATGTTTACTCTTTCTAGTCTATGATGAGACAGAAATTTTGATTCATATTCAGTCTGAACAGAAGCCTTCCTGAAAGCACTTAAAGCATTGTTTTTACAGCCTCACAGATCAATGAAAAGAAGTTTGTCAAAAGCCAAAAGCCTTTCTTTACCAAAGAAAAGAAATCATTTTGTTGGTGTCTTCCTCCCTAAGTGGTGCAACAGCCTGGACGGAGGCTTTGATAAAAACACTGATCTTCACACAACTTCACTTACTGTGCGGCGAGGCATGTTAACTTAAACGTGTTAAAATTACGTCTTGAACCATGTAGATGTTTCCCCCCCTTGAATTTTGTGGAGATGGTCACGTCCCTCTTTTCTCTTTCGAGATTGTTGGCGATGCCGTTGGCTGGGGCTTCGTGGTGCGGGGCAGCAAGCCCTGCCACATCCAGGCCGTGGACCCCAGCGGGCCTGCAGCCGCAGCGGGAATGAAGGTAGGGCCTGGGGACACGGCAGCTCGCGGGGGTGCTCGTGTCGCTTGACGACTCTCTTGGGCTGATTATATACCGGGCAGTGAGATATGCGCTTGTGCTTGTTGGTGTCAAACGTCTTTCCCTCTGTTGCAGGCATTTCTAAGCAGCGAATTTGTCACCTTTTATTCTCCTCTTGTTTTTTTCCTTTTGCCCTTGAGCTTCTTTAAATCCCTTTTTCAGGTGAACCTCATCTGTTCTTCCGAATTGCTTTCTTGATCTTTCCTTTTGTTTTTTTGTGGGTTTTTTTTGTTATTTTTCATCTCTTTCGAGCTCACAATTTCTAACCTCCTTCCTCTGTGTTTTGAAATTTGTTTGGTCATTGGTCTACAGCTTCTGTAGTTTGTATGTGAAGAGACAAAATCAGGCATGCCTGTTTCGGACTGTAGCTAGCATAACCTGCTCACTCTAAGGTGGTTAGGGTTCAAGACGTAGGTTTTGGAAAGAGGAACATATGCCACTTTTGTATTTCATAAAGAGTTAAAATACTTCTATACATGATTTAAGAATGAATAAATAAAAATTCCCTCTGAAGGTTTTTGTACTGCCAGTGCAGAGCCCTTTGACTCACCTGCTGCTCTGGATCAGGTCCTGCCTATATCTGCCAATTAATTCCCCTCCTGGAGAGTGAGGAAGCATTATGCCAAGCGTGGATAAAAGTGAGAGCAGGTCCGGTGCTGGTGACCAGGGTCACCTGCAGCCAGCTCACACGCATGTCCACGGGGGCCGGGCTGGGATGCTGAGCCGGGTCAGGACTGGCGTCTTGCAGCATCTTGTAGCTCCAGGCCTGGGTTACAGCCACACGGTCCCGAGCTGGCCTTGAGCACAGGCAGCCAAACCCTTCAGAGGGCGACGGAGGCTGCAGAGCCTGCTCGTTCCCACCAGGTCTTGATGTGCCGCCTGCCGGAAAATGACTTTATTCCTTAGGAAACTGGAATTTTACATGCATGTTATACAATATGTATACATAATTTTATGATTTTGTATATGAAGAGTATCATTTCCAAGCAGTATTTCTCCCTAAAATTTGAAGGTCTTAATTTAATAATAGCGAATGTGTTCATGTCTGTATTCTGAATCCTGAGCTTGGGAGTTTAGTACTTTGCAGCATCTTTTACTCTCTGAATATAGCAGCTAGCAATAAAGTAGATCTATTCTGAAACTTGACTTGTAAAAATAGCACTGTGTTGTCATATGCGTAATCTTAGAGATTTCACTTCTGAACTCAGCAGCTTAGAGCTAAGACTGTGGGGTTTTGCTTTGTTTTTAACTTTCAGTTTCATGCTGACAGCCCTGCAGTAGTATACTAGGAGGTTTGAGTTCCTCTGCGTTCCTTCATACTTCACCTCTGAAACAGGTTTTAGATACCAAATTATGTTCTTAGGTTTTCCGTTTGTGCTCTTAATGCACTCATGTAGCCTAGTGCGATTACACAAATTTACCTGAGCCATTCATGACATAAGAGTGTAGAAGACTCCACGGTCCTGAAGGAAGTAAACAGTATTTTAGCTACTAAAACTGGGGTGTATCGCTTTGAATTTGCGCGAAGGACAGAGCTGATTATTTGCAAAGGTGCTATCTTTACATAAAATCCCTTTTCAGAGCAGAACTGCACGTAAAATATTATGGCTACGTATATTAGAGAAGTTCCTATGTATACACCAAAACTGGTGTTCCATTTTCAGAAATGCTGATCGTCTTTAGCCTCTAGTGAAAATCTGTCAGTTTCCTTCAAAAATACAGTTTTTTTGTTGAGGGGTTCCCATGGCAATAGGTATGTAAATTGTCATGCAGTATGTGAAATTTTTTGAAAACCTGTGTCACTTAATCCATCTGTTTACAGAACTTTTCAATCTGGCCAATTTAAAGGAATTGTATGACACACTTTACAGTGACAGCCGGTCAAAAATTAAACTTCCTCTATGTAAAAGCTGTGAGAAGGCTATTTTGAAAATAGGATATTAGGCCTAGCAGCTTCTGGTGGAAAGAGAGGCCTGGACTGGTGTAAGAGGCTTTTGTCTGCCAGTGTTGCCCTGAGTACTACACCAAAGAAACTCTAACAAGGAAAGTTGGCTATGATGAAAAGGGCAAGAATTTGAAGAAGAGCCAACGCTTGGCGCTGCAGTTTGTAGAAAACGTCTTGGCAGTAGCAGTTGGGTTTTTCCTCCTAGGGGGTTGTATCTAGTGTAATCGTTTTGGGGAGTGTCTTTGTAAAGCTTGTGATTTTGCACTTCTCTCTGTTGGAGAGCGTTATATACCTGTCTTTGCATTGTGCCCGACAAATTGTTTGAGAGGACTACTGCCTACAATTTCATTTTAGGACTTCACTTTGTGCACTTAAAACTCTATTGTATATTATATAAAGGAGTAAATGTTATAGGATCAATCTACCTGAAGGGCTTTGTGCTGTCCTGCTTTGCGTTTGAGCTTGGCTGGGTTCCTAGCCTGCTCCAAAGCTCTGCGAATTGAGGTTCTCCGTAGAAATTTCAATGAGGCTCACATTGCTGAATAGCTGACCACACACGGCGGTTGCATGGTCAGCACGCCATGCTGTGTCGCTGGGATGCACCAGTCTGCATAACACGCAAATCTTTGGCATGGCAGTGCTTGCCATCTCATTATACATAACATCCTCTCCTGGGAGAATTTTAAGGCAGTTTAATTCTGAGAAAATATGTACTAGTATAGTCTGCTGAGGTAGCGTGAAGAGGGTAATACGCTTGGAAGTTTAAGTCTTGATACCTCTTCTGGGCCTGTTAAGTACGATCACCGTTTACAGTTTGAGGTTTCACATTTGAAGCTGAACAAATAATTTAATAAATATATTGTCAGTTAGCTTTATTAAAGTATTTTTAGACCTGGTTTGTTGGAGTGCAGTTGCCTGCGACAGTGTTGCGAGTAGCATAATTGCTATGAGCACATTAACAAGCAGAAGCTGGAGGCAACGCAAGGGGTTTGTATGAAAGGAGCCAGCGTTGCAATACATACTTCTAAGTTATTTGTAGCTCTGTTTGCTATGTGCTGTTGTCAGCAAACTAAGACTGGAAGACAGAAGCAGTAGAGCTTTGAAGTTCCCAGCTTGCTTTAATATTCAGGATTGGCTGTCTGCAAAATTCAGGTGTCTGCCGATGACACCACTGAATATTGCCAGTTGGCAGAAAAACTCTTTTTATCCCTTCAGTGGTTTATTCTGCAAATTGATTTCTGTTTTTAAGGTACAGGTATTTTTTGAACAATTGCACAAATGGGCTTAATACTAGAGATTTAAATTACTATTACACATTGCTCTTGTTTTTCAGTGTGGTATCGCCACAACAGCGCATGAGAAACCTAGCAGATCTAGCTTAGTGTGAGGCCTGTGAGAAAGACAAATTAATCACTAAATGTCTGCTCTTGCCTTTGGTTGCGGAAGTCTTTGGAGAACGTTAAAGAACATCTGACTCCTTAGGTCGGTCGTCAGCAACTTAATATTTATCACTATTACACCTAAGGTCTTTCTGTCGGAAAAATTGTCAACAGTCGCTCCACCTTTTCTATCTGACTCTAGCTCCTCTTCGTTTCAATTGGCAGGAGGGACTTTTGGGACTATATAGTCACTGGTACCAGCCTCTTCTGATTTGAACACAGTTTGGGGCTTACGGCTTGCAGTTAGCGTCACCACAGCGCGGTTCTGCTCTCCTTGTGATCGTCTTTACAAGGCGGCGGAGCGAGGAGGTCAGTCTCATAAATTTTCTCTCTGTGCCATGACCTCTTACATTCACAGATGACTATTTGAGGTCGGGGTTCTCAGATGATTTCAGCAGCAGAGTAAGAGCCAGATCCTGAGTGTAATTGAGTAGCCACTGTTTTGTGGAAAATATTGCTGTCAGCCTCCCTCCAGGTCATCAAGCCCAGTTTCCCTGCAATCAGAGGAAAACAGGACTAATACTCTGAGTATTAGTCCTCAGAGTCCAAATACTGCCACAGTCACAAAATACTACAAGCTCGCAACGTAAAGGACTAAAAGCTACACATTATACAGTGCCAAATGGGGGTTGAAAAATGAGCAAAGCATGTGAGGAATTGCCAATGTCTTAGATTCCTGCAACAGCAAGAAATTTGAACTGTAAAATTCTCAGGACGTTGAACGTAGCCCAAGCTGCAGAGAAGCACAAAACCCACTCCATGGTCCTGGCCAAGCAGACCTCAGAGAAAATTCCTTCCTTGCCCCAAACCTGGTGACTGCTTAACTGTTTGACAAGCAAGATGAACCAGCCTAAAAAGCCTGAAATATTTTTATTCCCCCAGGAACAAATATTTCATTTCTGGCCATGGCCCATCTCCAGTGTTTTACAGAATAGTGGGAAAAATAGAGGAGGTTGGGAATCACAAAGGAGAAAATTCTTCCTGACTCCTGAAGGCAACTAGCAGGAGGTTGAAGACTGGGATTTAAATTGTATAAATATGGCACAACAAACAAGCCTCCCTTTAAACTTCTCAATTAAACTTAGGGAAGGAGAACTATCCTATGTTTGGTGCTGGGCTTCTAACCCTTTAGGATACAAAATACCTCTTGGGAGATGACTTCAGTGCTCACTGAAGGTATCCAAAGGGTGCTGTCATTGTCTCATGCGACTGAGCTTTAAATGCGAAGATGAAGTAGATTTGACTAAATATTTATACTGTGCAATAGCATATGGTGTTGCTGAAGCAGATGCAGTTGAGTCTTAGAATTCTTATCTTACACCAACATGTTACTGATTGTAGAAAAGCATAAATTACATGAGTTGCCATCTGTTTTCAATTACGGCATGAAAACACTGAGGCAGGTTGATATTTTCCTTTGGTAGTGTTATCAGCTAGCTGCTGAATTTGATAATTACATTAGAGTGAATTCAGAATGAATGTATTTAGTAATGTGAACATTCAAAAAAGAGTTGCTGACTAACTGCTTTCCTAGCTTGTCCATAAATAGAGAAGCAGCTGAGCTAAATGTGCATAGAACTGTGTGTGATGAACGTCACTGCTGTGGTGCTTGAATAGAAGTGTATGCATAAATTTCAAATAAGTCTCCTCAAGTCAGTGGCCCAGCTCTTACTAGTATTTAACTTGTAAAGCTCTGTTCTCCTCCATGGAGATGAGGGAGGTATATTCAAACACCTAACTGTGACTTTAGAGAAATCTAACTTCAGGGACACAGATTTGATGTTTTATCATAAAATCTGTTCGTGTTTTGCAAAGATAAAGAAAATTCAAACAAGCTGTAGCTCCAGCTTTTGCTTTGTACAGCTCTAACCAGAACCTCAGATTTTATATGCTAATTTCCATCACAGAGATTTGAAGGAGCGAGCAGGCGAGATTACCCGTGAGTCTTGAACATCTTGTGAGTCTTGTTCAAGAAGAGCAGTCTATCACATTAGGAAATGTTAAGAACAGAGCAAGTACATACTGGTCAACACTTTGGATGCTATTTTTTAAATTTACTCTTTAGCAGAATTTTTTTCCGAAAGACTCTAAAGAAAAATGTAGTCAGGCAGCTGTGGTAGTCAGGAGCATGATGATTCAACATAAGTTGGAAGAGATCAAATATTTGTGAAGGTGAAAATACTCAACTGTGCAATCGACATGAAAAATGGATCGGTGGCTGGTTGTCCTTGATGGCTGTTTAGCAGCATGTATAGCAGTCACCGTACTTTCCTGATCCATGCATGATTCTGTGCCTGGGCTTTCTTACTCTGTGCCTGCCTTCTCCTTCTGGCCCATGGTCATCATTTGCTGAAGGAATTAGCTGGTGTACTGCTTGTAATTGCCCCAGAGTTTCCATTTCCAGTGTGTGTGTTTCGTTAACGTAAGTTAACAGTTCTCAGTATTTTTAGACTTTCCTCTTTTCAATAATTTCCCAAATTTTCCAGGTCTGTCCCAAAGCCCTGGTACTGTGACTATACTAGGATTATTGTCTTGCTAAGTTATGGTAGTAACATAGTTCTTCTGCACTTTGAGCACTGTTTTGTTCATGGAAACATTATCCTCACCTACCATGGATGTAATGTCGGACTCAAGAAGTCTAATTGAGCTATTGTGCATTTTGGAAGCCGCTTGCACAGAGCGAATGCCTTCAAGTACCACTAATTACAGTTAATTACCGGGCAGAGCCTTTCAGGAAGAGCAAAATCTTTTTAAAAATGAGTACTGGGCAACAGGCTGCATCTCACACATTTCCTCTTGTCTGAGAGGTTTGTAAATTCAGTCCTCTCACCAAGCTCGTGGCTTCTCTTAATGAGGGAAAAAGTGATCTCGGGAGCTGCGTTCTGTGTCACTGCCAGAACTTTGTCTGCTTGCCAAAAGGAGATGAGGTTTGGCAAATCTTTCTTTGGCTTTCACTGCAGAGAACTACGAGTGCCACAAGAGAGTCCTTAGACCTTGATTATCCTTTGCATTAACACACTGTCTTTAGGTTACTTTAAATCAAGAAATGTTTCCTTAACAGCCCGCCTTTTTTCTTATCATTGGGAATCCCAGTCCAGCAGCTGATGAGTCGTTAATCAGTCTCTCCTCTACCCCTTCACCGTACCAGCTCCTCAGTCTGTTTTATTCCTCTTCCGTGTTGGAAGCTGTACGATGTTTGACCTCTCTGAGCAGCAGGAGACTTCTTGCAAGTCACTGTACCCTGTCCTGTTGTTGAACCTGCCCCATGGTGGCTGCATGGAAGATACAATTAGGAAATTTGGATTCTCTTCCTTACTCCGTCACAAACCCTCTGTACAAATAGACTAACCATTTCCGTACCTGGATGCAGCGATATTCTTCTAAAGTAAAGATGGAAAATGCCAAGCAGATCTGAAATTATAGAAATAAGTTTGATGTGTAGATCTATTTTGGTACCAGTACAAATGAAAAAAACCTCCAGGTTTTTTAGGCGATAGCCCCAGGAGCATAACCCCTCCTGGGGTTGTGCTTCACAGCATGTCTCAGGACGATCTCGGGTTCCCAGGCTCAGAGCATCATGTAGATTCAGCCTTAGCGACTGGGTCTAAAGAATACAGTGCAGCAATGCGTGGGTTCCACTGAGTTTTGGTAATTCAGTTTGTACAACTGTCCTCTTTCTAAGTCATCCTCCTCCTCCTGATGAGGAGTTTGTGTTTGTATTAATTCCAAATACTTTATTTGCAATATACTCTCCTGCCATCCCTGCCCCAGCTGTAACTCTTTTGTGGGTAAGTAAAGGCTTTCCATTTCTATTGCCACTGTCTCTGCTAGTCTTTACTAACATTCTGCTCTATTTTACTGTTTTTTCCTTCAGTAAATTGTTAGATATTAAGTATGACATTCTGGTTCTTTTACAGCTGTCATAAAGCTCCTGGGGTCCCATAAAGCTCTGGGATGTATCAGAATTCTTACTTTTTTTGGTGGGTCTCCAATTTTCTGCTTGTTTCTTTGGCTTGCCTTGCTTCGTTCTCCACGGAGTTATTTAAGCATTAGTCTGTTTTAAGGCATCTGTTCAGAGGCCCCAGTACTTATGCTGAAGGTGTTTTGGATGATTAAGTGGACTCCAGCCCTTTGCAGACAGATGTCTTTGCATGCACAGTCACCACCAAGTAGATGTTTTTGCACTGAGGGACTGCCTTCCTCTGAGCTGGTGGGCATAAAGTCAATTAGAAGAAATTGTCTGCCTTTATCCTGGACTGGAGGATAGGAGCTTGCTGTGGCTGTCAGGGGCTGTATTAAATGGTAAAGTCAAAATTCTGCGTGTGAGAAGCTGCTGCCTGCGGTTTACGGGGAAATGTCCACTCGCATGCAGAAGGGCAGCACAGTGCTCGCTCATCCCTCCAGCATAAACTGCAGACTACCACACGTGAAAGCAAACAGAGAGAAATTTTGTCAATGCTTTTCAGTTCTCTTGATTTTTAGTCCTGTTTTTGAACAGCAAGAGCCATGCTAGTCTCTGCAGGGAAAACTGTTAAGCTACTACAGGCATTAAAGCAGTGGGAAATCCTATGTAAAATAGAAAACAAGGAGCTGGTTTAGCATTTGGGGTATGCTTCACCTTTAACAGAGAATTTGCAATTGTTCTTCTAAACTTACGAGACTCAAATTTGGCGAGGTTTTACTTGCTTACACCAGACTTGAATTTTGGCCTACAGAAGTCATGAAATGGCATTGCATTTCCAAAAACTCTGTGGGATTTTTTCTAAAGACTGATTTAACAGAAAGAGAGCATTACTGGGAAATAATATAAGATTTATTTTTTCTTTACGAGACCCGAAATCTTAAGCAAATATGGAAAGTTTCATAATTCCTCAGAGCTCTGCCTTCTGCATTCACAGTAATGCACAGACATTAGAATTTAACTCGTTTATAGACCAGTCACCTAAAATGCTGCTGGGCAACAAGTGACCTACTGTGCTTGTGTGTATACTTTGCCTCCTTTTTATCAACAGCAAATACTGTTCAGAAAACATGCCTGCAGGCTCATGATTAGTTAGAGGATTTTTTTTTTTAAATTAAGTCACATTACTTTAATAAAAAGTGGATTTACAAATTCTTTTGGAGTAAGTGGAGTTTCATGGCATGATAACCCAGATAACTGTAGACCCTGCACCCTTGTGAGGGTACGTTCTTGGTTGTTTCCAAAGTCTTACAGCTGTATCCATTCAGAAGGCTAGAAAGCAGTCCTGGTTTCAGCTGCACTGTAAAACAGTGCTGCGCTTGTGTTTTCATACAGCTTCTAAATTCCAGCGTGGTCTGTAGCCCTTTTAGTGGTGAGATTTAGTGCCAGACAGAGCAGCCGTGATCTTACACTTGCCTGAGCTTTCTCATTGCAGGTCGCTCTTAGGTAGTCATGGCTCCCCAAAGTGTGGACTGTCGCTTAAAAAACTTGCCCCAGCTGCTGAATTTCTGCAGAAAGGTTGAAAATGAAGTCCTTTTTTTTTAAAAAAAAAAGAGTATCAGACATTTCTATAAATTAGCAGAAAACTAGAGCCCAGCATGGCCAAATGCTGGCATTTTGAACTGCCTTCGCTCGCAACGGAGAATTAAAAGCATTTTGTATTTTTAGGTCTGGCTGCAATATATAAAGTTTCGCTTGAAGTCTTGAGGAGATCCTCAGCTGCCGTGTCATTTATAGCGCTGTGGCTGTTGCAGCGAACGCTTGAGGGATGGAGGCTGCTCGTCAGCCTGGCCTTAATAGGACCCTTCAGCACAATTCTTATTGTGTTTTCTCGTTGCTGCTCAAGACACAAGCTGGCTTCCTTTAATAATGTAAGCGAATAATTAGGGAAACATGTTGCGTTAAAGCCAAGGCTCTGTTTAGCTAGTCAAACACATGGGAAAACAATTGCACTTTTGTCTGCGGAAACAGAGAGCAGCTGTTTGCCTCAAACGGTGCAGACCAGTTGTGCCCATTACAGTCCTGCCGTTGCCGGGTACTGAGGGTGCCCTGCGCAGATATGACCGTACTTGTATCTATCTTGCTTGTTTTGGCTGCTTTGGGGGTTATTTTGTTTAAGTAATACGGGCCCTAAACTAACTTGAGTTAGTTAGTTTAGCCTAACTGCACTTGACCTTGTAAGTAAATTTTTATATAGTTTGTAAGTTCCGTATTCATAATGGATGTTTTTCTTTTAGCAGCTGTAGTTTAAGTGTAGGTATGCCAGAAAAAAAAACAACACACAGAACACTAAAATGTCAACCCAAGCGTAAACAGAAATCATTTCTAAGCTAAAACTCTCTGTTCTTTGGCTACTGATGTAGTAATTTCACCCAGACCCATCTTTAGCTGCCTGAGGTATTTAACCTTTTCGGGGCTGTTCTGTCCGCCGCGCTGGTGCGAGGCTGAGGCGGCTGCTGGGGCCGCAGAGCGGAGCCTCGCGTGCCGGCCCAAAGCCGCCTCTTCCGAAGCGAGAGGAGCCCACCTGGGTGTTGGTTCAGCTCTCCCCCCCGGCCCGACCTGTCCCCTGTGTTTGTGGAATATACGCCGTGACGGCTTCGTTCTGTTCCCTGGCAAAAAAAGGCCCAAATTCCCAGTGAGTCCTGGCAGCGGGGAGGGGGGGAGAGGCTGCGTCAGCTAATGCTGAGGCCCTTCGCGAATCCGTCTCTCGGTTAGATTTATGTTGCGTTGTCTAATTTCTGATTTTCTTTTCAGGCAGAGTCCTGTGAGTTTGGAATGCCATACCTACGAAAATGAGGTGCTTTTTTTTAAAAAAAAAAGTATAATTGTGCTTTCTGTAAAGAGCGCCGTACCTTCAGCCGGTACCGAAGCTTTGCTCAGGCAAACCGGCCATACCTGACTCCTGTTACAGATGACGGTGCAGAGCAATAGTTCTGTGGTTATTTCTGTTGGTTGGTTTTCTCTGCCGTGCGTTGTGCCATGGTCTTCTAGTAAGCATTTTTGAGCATGATGATGTGACAGTAGGTCAGCTTAACGCTGGTGTAAAGATTGAACAAGAAGCGCATCGCTCTAGAGAGAAAATCCTGTGTTTATGCAAGACCTGGATCCTTGCCTACTCCCACACCACCCACTCGACAGCCAATTACCCATTTGCTGGAGATATTTACAGAGCTGAACACACATCTGCAATTTATTGTTTCAGGCAGTAACCTCAGTTATGTTGCAAGGCACGCTGCATGATTTTTTAAACCTTCGGGCAACCTGCAGTAGTTTTCAAATGGTCAGGTTGCAGCTTTGATTTACCAGTGCTAGGCAGATGGCATGAATTCTGATTAAAAGGAAAAAAAAAGAGAGAAACCTAGACAGAAACACAGCTTTTAGGACCTCTGATTTCCATCTCTTTTCCTCATTCCAATGTGACAGATTAGGGGAGTGGGAGCAAATACCTCAGGACTCTCTGTGTTTGCTTTTATTTAGGAGGTTAATCTGCTGTCTTCCTTAGGATCTTCTGTGGCAGCATGTGCAGCATCTCTGTGGCCTGGGCAATTTGCTGAGCACTGGGATTCCTGGGGTTTATAGCCATGGGCTACTTATTAAAGAAGAACAACCTGCCTGTCTGCATATGTGCAGGTTATGTGCATGCAGGCATAAAAGAAGGAGAGTTTCGCCCTGTGCCCTCTCCACCTCGGATTTCTCTGCGCTTGTTCCATCTTCCCCACAGCCGTCTCGTCACTGCTTTCACTGGGACTTAACAAGTTTTCTGAAAATTTAGGCTGCAGTTTACTGATCTAAGTGTAGCCCGCTGCCAAAGAAAGATCGTTTCTCTGATCCTTGAGGAGAGAGAAACTGCTTTATTCAGTGCTGGGTTTACGAAGCCATGGCTTCGTGGCTGAATTTGAATGGGATAATGGGGTTATCAGCTCAGGAGTTTTTATTCAAGAAAGCTAACAGCTGGCAGTGCAAACTTGCATGTTTCTCCACTTGTAAATAGCTTATTTTTAAATGGTAATGCAGCAAAAAGTGGCAACAGGGTCATTTATTGTTCCTCTGTGACAAAATGATGGCCTGAGATGGGAGTAGGGGTTGCCTTTCTGTCCTTGCCCAAGTCCTTCATATTTTATACTTACATGAGATTTAAAAAATCACGTTTTGGTTCCCATCTGTTTGCTTGAGAGCCCGGCCGTGCTCAGGAGGCGCGAATGGGAGCAGAAGTTCCCAGCGTCCCCAGAGGAGCCAGGGGAATGTGGGGGCAGGAAAGTCACATTTCGAGCCAAACTATTTCTTTAACATGTTGGAAGCCTGGATGTCCCCTTCCTCTTTGCTGATGGCCAGAAAGCTGAAGTTCAGATGTCATGTTCTTGCAGTGCCAAAATCTCCAAATTTTGCCAAAATCTGGCAGCAAAACAAGGAAAGCCAAAACAGATATATGTACATAAAAATAAGGGGAGGGAGAATCACCTTTTTAAACAAGTGATGCTAAAGAATACTTTTTTCTTTTTTTGCCTGCTTTTTCCTTCTCAGTTTCAGCAGTTTAACAACTTTTGTAAGTGATAGCTGTGGATATGCTGCAAGAATCGACCAGAAAATTTTCTGTCTCAGAGCCGTGCCCAGTTTTAAAAAGTGACTATAAAATGTGAATACCTTGATTTGTTGAGTATTCAGCTTAAGACATCTCTAGGTCTCTGATAATTGCAAAATGTTCATCTTTCAGTCACAATTTGCATGCGTGACTAAAATTAGGGTTCCTTAACTCTGTGTTTTGGCACTGACAGCATGGCCTGATGTTTAAAAGAAATAAGGATCTTGCAGATTTCTCACGTAGATTACACATACAAAAGACATGTTTTTGCTGTGCGCTCATGGAGAACTTTTGTACTGGAAGATCACTGCGAGTTTCAGACTGCCATAATGAAATAATTATAAGCTTGAGCTACTCAAACTGGCCAGCTGATCCTTGTCCCAGTAGGATTAGTGGGACATGGAAAGATCATCTATTTATAATTATTGAGGGTAGCTCTAACGTGGAAATTTGAACAGACATTTCTTTTACATTGGTTTTATTTTAATTGTCACTAGTGTGAAGAAAGGCAAAAGACTAACACTGGACTTTTTTTTGGAAATAGTAACGTTGTAAATTCTGGTATCAGTTTTATTGTGCAAAGATGTTGAATTATTCTGTTCAGGTAGCTCTGAAAGAACTTTTACTTTAGCAGCTTTCACTGTAGTTCTTAGGAAAATTGCTTAAGGATTTGCCAGGGTTGAAAGCAACTCATTTCGTTTGCCTGAATTCATAATTTCTCTTTGACGCTAACAAGTTTTCCCAAAACAGAATATATTTTTACTTGCATCTAGGGAGTTTCTTAAACAAGGTAAAAATCTGTGTGTGTGGCTTTTGTGTCACATCAGCTGATAACCAGGCGAGCACTTCGTAAACTATCCAACACCTAGATGTAAAAATCAGTGTGCTTGCAAACTATAAGTAGAGCGAGGGGTTAAATCCAGTCCATGCCATGGCGAAAGAGCCAGGCAGCTCTGATGCGCGTACAGCTTTCCAAGCAGCGCCATGTCTCTGTGCAACGTGCTAGCAGCTGCTGAAGTCCCTTGGTGTCAGGGGATCTGGTCTGCAGCAGCATGAGGCCCCGGGCTGGGCTGCCGGCGGCTGGGGATCTGCGTCGGATCTGGGCCTCGGCCAAGGGTGAGATCCTGCCTGCGCCGGAGTGAATGGTTAGCGGGCGGCTGGATTTCGCTCTCTCTCTCTCGCCAGCCGTGCTAAGATTCCTGTTCACGCAATTGCCACATGTACAGTAGTCGTCCCACCTGCAATGGAAATGAGTTGGTCGCAATGTTTTCCACGCCTGTTTACGCTGCTAACACCCGTCGGTGACCCAACGGCCCGTGAAAACCTTGTGGTTTGATGGACCTTGGTTTGCTGAAGGAGAGCACTCAGGTGTGCTCGCAGGGACTTCACGGGTTACAGCCGTGGACCCTGACGGTCCGCCCAGACAGCTGGGTAAAACCTTGGTGCTGCTCAAAGTCAGTAACTTTGCCACTGTCTTTAATGTGTCGTTGTACAAGCTAGCTTTGCATTTGGGATGTGCAAGCCTACTTTGTGTTTGGTAAGGCTGATTTCTTTGGTACGTATACAGTCAGGAGCGGCAAAAGGGTTTATACTCTCTTAAAGAGTGAATAAAAAAATCAGATTCTGGACACGGCACCTGACACTGAGAGGAAATGATAATTCAGTAGAGAGTTAGAGCCTTAAGCCACGGTCACTTAAATCTGGCATGTATTTTTGTGACTGTTGAAAAGGGCGGTCCCACAACCGCCCCGGCCACGCGCTCCTCCTGCCTCCTTTCTGCTGCCACAGGCGCTCGTGTCGCTTTGCGTCTGAGAGAACAGATCCACTGAAAACTCATCTTTGTCGAGGGTTTTTTTTTTCCCTAAGATTTATGTCAAATTAAAATGGCTGCGTAATAATGGTCTTATCCTGCTGTTTTGGGATATATTATCTGTTGACTCTGTGTGGTTGCTCCTTGGTTCACTACCAATGATTAACGGTTGCATTCATCACATCTATAAAATTAAGTGCTTTTTTTAGAATTGTTCCAAAAAACTTGGCAGTCGTCACTTAAGCCAAATAGTGTTGCAGGAACTTCTCGCTCTTTATGATCTTTGACAGCACCCTTGTAAAGAGTGTGCCTATAAAAAATAAAGAACATTTTAAATGGTTTCTTTTGAATATTAAATTGAAAAAAGTCAAGAAATCAAGGCCTAGATCCATAAGGATATTTGACTAAAACCTGTATGATAAATGGCACCCGAACGTCTGAGGACCTGGATGTAACTGCCTATTTTTAGATAATATTCCTGTAGCATTGATAAATATTCAAGTCGTCATAAGGCAGACAGCTGGGTACGAATTAGTGACAGGTATGCATTGTATTTATTAGATAATTTGTTTTAAGGTGCTTGCGCGATTCCCTGTTACTATTTCCCAAACTAAAACATCAGTCAGTCTCTGACATCTCTCTGGAGCATCTTGGCCATCTGTCTCTGCTAAATTCCTGACTAAAGCAGGTGATCCTTCAGGTTCGGGGGCACACAGGCCCCCGGGAGGGAATGGGTGCTGGATCTGGTCAGCGCAAGCCTCCAGGGCAGGAAAATCCGGGGGTGTGAAGACGTATCTGCAGGGCGCTCAGCAAGGCCAAGAAGGGGCCAGGAGCCAAAGCCCGATGTGGGAGGGAAGAGCAGTGCAGAGCCTTCTGCGAAGGGGCAGGAGGGGTGGCCCAGCTCCCAGCACAGCAGCATCCGCAGCATCACACACTGCTGTAGCAGTAATTATAATTCCTCTTCTAGCCCTCTTCCGGATGAGACTGAACGGCCTCACAAACCTAATAGCTGTCCCGTTGAACGACAGAAGCATAGGTACCCTTTCTGCTGCTTATACATCTGTGGGCTGTTGTATCCCGTGGTGGGAAAAAGGAATGGTTGCCAATAAATGTTTATTAATGTAAAATGTAAATATTAACAGTAGTTAAGGGAGCCTTTTTGTTTCACTGTTACTTAATTTAACTGTTATTGTTGATGTGTTTTTTTTATATCACTACATCCTGCCTACCAAAATGGTCAGAGTTAATCCTGGGTTTTGTCATGTCTTGAAGTCTGATAGATAAAAATGGATGCTTATCTCCTGTCAAGCTCCTTAGAGAGCTATGAGGAAATGAGTAATAAAAGGCTCTTTCAGGCTCTTTTAAGTTTACTTTGTTATCTATTAGACCCACCAATATGTGGAAAGCAACAGAGAAATTTTACATGTTTATAGTTACAAAAGCCTTAACCATAACTGAGACCAGCCATAGTTGTGAGCTGAACACTTACAGAATTTTGAAATGTTTTTATAAATGTAACGTTGAATCATTTTGACATTTGAGAGCGGAAAGGACTGAGCCGAGGGCACCGTTGCCCTCAGCATCCCTAGGCTCTCAGGGCTGCGAACACCTCCCTCCCCACACAGCGACAGTAGGACCTAGCAAATGGCTCCACATTTCCTTATCCTGGAGGGAGACGGATCTGGAATTTACAAAAAGTCAGCCCTTAGGGACCGCTGGCGAAACGCCGGCAGTGGAGAGAGCCTTCTGCCACCCAGGGGGCCTGGGCTCTTTCGGCTCCTCTCTCTCCTATTCCTCACCGGTCTTTTGATGCAATTTGAGGACATGTACTGTCTTCTGTGTCTTGTTGTCCTCTCTGCATTTCTCTCTGTTTCTGGCTTGGGTGGACTTTTTGCATCTAATCCTATCCGCCAAAAAACAGTGAAACTAATACGCTATTTGGATCCAGGGCAAAGCATAGCGCAGAGGGACTCTTCTCAGCCCATGCGCATTGCTGATTAATAACACTGTCGGGGCAGGCACTAAAAGAAACAGTTCTAGCAGGTGGACAGGTCAAGCTTTTTGAGTAAGAAACTCACTCTTTGGCATCTGGATCGCTGTTCACACTGCTGCAGTGTCTGTCACATCCACGTTTACACCATTGCACCCAGAGTACGAGTGGCTGGCCCGTCTGGAAAGCTGTTCCTCTGCCGGGGATGTTCCCCGAGGGCCCCCCAATGCCCATTGCTTGATCCAGCATGCAGATTTATCCGTCACACGCTTGCATGTGCCAAAGACGAGTGCCATGCATTGAGATTCCAGTAACTTGAGAAGTTTGAGAATATGCAGCAGTCAAAAAAAAAAACCAACACATAAGCCCTTCAACTTCCAAAAACTGCATTAAGCCAGAAGAGACAATGTTATTTCTGCAGGTCTGTTTTAAATCAACCCAAATATTATCTTGGAGCCAGAGCTATAGTTCAGTAAAACTTGATGCAATCTTGGAAAGCCATAGGAAGCATTAGGAAATACTGCTGGGAGTTGAGACACCTATAGATACTTCAAAAATCTATATTTTAAACTAAATAGACATACCTCTTAAATTCTAAATGAGGAACGCTGCAGAGGATAATGTAAGGTAATCCTTTTCAGGCAAAATCCTTAAGTCTGGGAAGGTGACTGCATACAAAAATGGAACTGTTTTACCAGTACTAGTTGGAGCTGAAACAGGAGATAAATGTATAGGAAAGATACAGTCATACTGCCCCAGAAGTGGCTAAAAGGGTACAGCTTATTTCCATACTTGAGTGATTGTTCCAGCTACCATTAAAGCTGAATCCCAGGATCTTCAGCCCTGCAGGTCAGTGAAGAGTTTGAAGGGGTGAGGTACAAGAGAGTTTTGAAAGTCTCTCCTTCAGGGGCTGCTGCTGCTGTTTGTGTGCATAGGCTCCAAGCAGCAGAGACGAAAATCATTGGTAGCATTTTTGATGGAATGTTACATTTTTGGATTGGCGTTGCTTCCTCTACAATTTTCCTTAAAAGGAACATTGATAGCTACATTCTGTACATTTTACACAAATTTGAACTGAGTTTCACCACACTAAAGCCCTGTTTTGCAGAGGGAAGGTAGCTGGTGCACAAGTTTAATGACTTGACTTGGGTTGCAAAAAGTCTGCTTTAGAGCTAGGAATGTAAGACACCAGAGCCGTTTCCCAGCTCCCCCGCATAAATTGCTGCATTGTGTTTCTGCTTAAATATAAAAGGTTAAAGTATAAAATAATGTGTGAAAACTCTTAAAGTGATACTCTCTTCGTAGCATCTTTCGGAGACTCAAGGTCACTTGTAAGTTAGATAACTTTCTAGTGAATGCGCTGTTTTCATTGAAATATCAGGATGATATTATTGCTTTAGGCTCCGTATTTTCATCATTAAAAACACAGATCTAGACACTACATGTTCCTGACCTTTTTAGCAAGTACTGTAACATTATGATTAGAACCAGAGAAGGCTTAATGTTTTTGAGGAATCAGTGCTGTTGCCTTTCTTCTCCTCCTCAGTTTCTTATCACGCTGATATGACTTTTCCTCTGATTTTCACTGACTCTTTTAAGAATTTTTGACAGAAGATGCCTCTGATCCACAAAAATTTTCAATATTTGAATTTGACGTGGTTTTTAAAAACAAAATAGTAGCACATTTAAAGTCAATTGCTGCTCCATACTTTCCAGAGGGGGGAAAAAAAGAACATGCACAGAAAAAGTAGAAAGAACTGCATTTGTAAAGGAATATCTCTTGAAAACCAGCGAGGCATTTTAACCTGTTCGAGGACTGAGGGACTTCATCTTCCATTATATTATTTCCTAGGATTTGGTTCCTTTGAGGTCAATTTGCACTGGTGGAAGTTGTGGCCCTGAATTTAGTGTAGTCACTATTCAAACTTTGTCCTGAGCCTGGAAACATGACCCACATGCTTACTTTAAATACCACAAGTTTTCTGAATGGTTTCTATGAAAGAGTTTAAGTCAAACTAAGGATTGTAGACTGTTTACACTTTGGTATTTCCAAAAAGTTTTATGCAAAATTAACTTGCCAGGCTAATTCTAAAAAGTGTATATTTCTTAAGGGTGCAGAATGAGGCAATATGAAGAGTCCTGGAGTTCATGCAGTCCTAGGTGTTGATAGGACATTAGTGTATATAATCTTACCGAAAAAAGATCAAATGCATAACTTCTGCTGCTTGTTTTTCTCCTCAGGTTTGCCAGTTTGTCGTTTCTGTCAATGGCCTCAATGTTCTCCACGTGGATTACAGGACAGTGAGCAACCTCATCCTGACCGGCCCTCGAACTATAGTGATGGAAGTGATGGAAGAAGTAGAGTCCTGAAAAGAAAAATCTCTTACCGGACATTTAGTGCGAGAAACAGCAAAGAACACGAAGCAGCATGACGCAAGGAGGCAAAAGTTTGCTGCGGCTAAATAGCTGATTTTGCTTTTGGGGAGGGGGGTTCTCTTTCAGTTAACAATAATAGCACTGGTTATTATGCTACGAAGTGGACGATTGATACCAGCATATTTTCACTTAGGACTTTTCTTTGCCTGCTGAAGACGAGGTTGAGGTCTTTCGGTTGTCTATCCAGCCATACCTGCTCCAGTCTGAAGGGTCTCCCAACTACGCATCTGGGCGTCATTTCCTCGCAGTCAGCCACTGGATCAAACACTTCAGGAGAGGAAGGAAACAAATGCGCTGGCTGGTGAGGATGTTGCAGAGGGTTTGCATGGCACATTGATGTTGGTGAACATCCTCCATGAACTTTTTGGATGTCCGGTGTTGCCCCAGGGAACATGTGCTGTTGCAGTTGCTTTCTCCTTGGGCTAAGCGAAAGTTGACTGAACGCAGCCTGTATTGCGATCAAATACAAATGACCTGTGAATGCATCTGCATTTTAAAAACGTGCTCATTTTTTGCAGAAGATACTCTGATATGAATGATTGGGCCTGATTGATAGAATACAGAGATTATCCTAGAAAGAAAAACTGCAAACCATGCAAATGTTGTAAAAGCATGTGTTACTTTGCCTTTTTTCAAAATTTGGCCTTGGAAAATCAGGCCATTGGTTTAGCTGCCTAAGCACAGATTTGAGCACTCAAGTATGAAATGTTGGTATGTTTTTCTTATGTGTAAAGGACAGGTGTCTCAGTCTTGTTGCTTGTCGGTTTGGAGAGATTCTGGACACCTCCTTTGGTCCTAGGAGAGTTATCATATTTAGAGGGGTGAAGTGGGAATTTCACAGCATTAGCATTAGCAAAGATATATTCAGACGCTCCAGGAGAGAAAGTACACTTCAGATTGAAGCAATGTACTTGAATGTACATTAAACTTGTTAGCACTTTCAAATCATCAGGTGTTTTGCAAACTACAGACTTACCACATAAGTTGCAATTGACACTATTACTAATAAAATGTTGTATTTAACTGACTCTTACTCTTTTTTCAAACAGTAGGCTTTCTTTGTTGATGAATTTTTGAAACAAATCTTTTTAAATGTATATACAAAGTCTACATTCTGCTGAGTTAGGTGATTTCTCAGCTTCGTGGTAATTCGACTGCATGGGTTTTCTTTGATCTTTAAACTGAATACATACATCCTTGTCCACAAAATTATAAATATATATTGCAGACTTTCTCTGCTGTCTAAACTTTAAAATTAAAGCTCGACCTTCTCCATGAGCATACCAAAAATCCTTCATTTTGGGGAGTGGGGAAAGTATTTTTTCCCCTCAGATAATTTTGAAATATGTTTTGCATTAAAAATTGTTCTACTACATTGCTCTTGCAGTAAGTTTTTCACTCACTCAGACATTTTAACATATTCCATCAGGGACAGAGTAAGACTTCAAAATCATATGTGCTTGCAGTTCAGCAGGCAGAAGTCCATATATCCTTTGTTTCTAATATCCATGGTTGATTTTCCACCAAGGAAACGTCTCCTGTTCCACTTACGTGTACCAGTGCAGAGAGGTGGAGAACTGGAACTGCTCTCTTGATCCTAACCAGGCACAGAAGGGCTTGGAAGAGTCTTTTAAACTGTCATTTAGTGCAACGATTGTTTATCTTTGTCGCACCCCCAAAAATGTTTTTTATATATATTACCCATGTCAGATTATATTGTACAGTTCATCTAAAATAAACAGTTTAGCACAAAATGTTATATGCGATTGTAGCCACTGTCAAGGAAATTCACTAAAAAATCAGTAGGAAAAAAACCTTTTTGTCCCAGAAATGTGTTAGTATGCTACAGTTCTTAAGTTCTGTGAATCCAGGAATACTTCCCCAAATACTTCCAGTCTCTCTTCTTGTTTGTGTGGGTTGTTTTAATTGGTTGGTTGCTTTATTCCTTGTTCCTCGTTCAAATATAAATTCTAGGTGTTAGGCTAGGCGAAATATTAAAATGTGAAGGATTTTCTTAGCAAAATGCTAATGATTCTGTGTTACACCACTGTGGATTCTTCTGCCTTACATCTCTTGCCTTAGTTAATATTCTGCTACAAGTTCCCTGTAGCTTACAGATAATTAAGAAACTGGGTCAGAATTTAGCTTAATAATGCATTACAGAGTGCACTTTAGACTTGAGTGAAAAGAGTGAGGTGGGGGGCAGGGAGAAATCTGTGCAGATCATTATATTACAGATTGCATATGGCATTTTCCTTTGCAAGATACATTAGTCTTTATCACAATTTGAGCCCCATTACTTGTCTGCTGTTTAACAGAGGTTTCCATATTGTGTTCTCAACTTGATTTGCAGTCCAGACTGTAATTAATGCTTTCCCTCTACAGTATGACAAAGTTATTTAAGATTATCGGTGCAATGAAACTGTATTTTGTAAGAAAGGGTGCATTATGAAATGTATTGTTTCCAATTAAATTGCAATTTGCCTGCCCACAGCGATGCACACGCCAAGAGACATCCCGCAGGAGTCAGTGTCAAACTCCCATGCACTTCAGAGGGCACAGAATTTTGGATATAACAGAGAACCTGGCTCTCTGCAAAGTACCGGGGAAAGGCAAGATTATCGATGGAAGTGTGGAATTTGAAGGCGTAATCCGGAATATCACAGTGTGGACTGGAGCAAGTAACCAGAAAGAAAAAAGATTATCATCATCAGTAATAGCTTCATTAAAAAGAGACATTTTTGAAGGCTTTCTCTCTCATGTGATCACATTTTTGGTTATTACAGGTCTTGTGAGATCTTTTACTACATTTTAAAGATTTTATAACATATGTTAGGTGCCACTCCTCTGAACCTGTATGTTTGCAAGTCATTTATGGAGCATCTTCAAGCAATATAGTAGTTAAATAAATTTAAGTAGCAGTTAAGCTAATTGGAGCATTAGTTCAATGCCATATTTCTTCCGTCTTATTCATTACAAGTTGTGTAATTTTGATTACCTTTGTCAAGATCAAATACAATGTGTATACTTTTGAACTACAATTTGTTCCACAGCTAGTCCCATTGCAGGTATCTGACTCATTCACAAAATAAAGCATTAATCAACTCCAGGTGTATCAGAATTTGATCATCTGCATTTCAGGGCTCCCTAGAAGCTGAAAGTAAAATTGTCAGCATTGAAAAGACATAGCGGTGTCATAGCAGCATCTGCAACACCAGTGGATCTGTCCTACCACCCTTTTCTATGAAGTTACCTTCTGGATGAGGTTTGGGAGGGAGGAGGAGAAGTCTTGCACTAGGAATTCTTCTCTCAAAATTTCCTTCCTTTGAACGCAAGATTTGTGGTTAACTCCTCATTAATGACTTTGCAGTGCCAGGGAAGTGCCACAATCACTGGTTTAGCTGGCATGGTCTAGCTCTGTGAGAAAATTGCCTGAGCGTAGCTCAGAGGATAACATGGCCCCAGACCAGAATGTAAGTGTATCAGTGCAGGCTGTGTGGTGCCACTCGGCCATAGGGCCAGAGAACGGGCCCCGTAGTAAATTTGATTTACTAGCATAGACATACATAGCCAAAGACAGTATATAAAGGATTAAGGAAAAAAAAGAATGAGTGACTGACTTCTTTAATTCATCTGCATGGACATCTGCATCTGCATCTGTATGGGTGGAAGTTTTCCCTGTGGATGAAGGCAGAATCATCAGATTACAGGGAACTGCTCTAATAATTTCAGATAAAACTGGGCATTGAATATTAATTATTTTAATGTTAATGCTGCTAAATAAGAATTTTTCTAATTCTAGAGACAGGAAAAGCTGAGGCAATATGATCTGCCCAAATGTTTGCCTAATGCAAGACAGGGAGTGAGAAATCAGTTGCTGCAATTACAAGCATTTTTCCCCTGTGTAATTAAAACTAGACCACTTGAATAAGTGAATAAGCATGTGTATGTCACATGCAAAAATAAAACTAGACCACACCACTCTCCAAAGAAAGCGTGAGAACTTCTAACCTTTTACTATAAAACAGCCACTAAAGATTTCCATAAATCACATTTTTTAAAATTAGTCTTTCTTTATCTGGTGAGTGATATGGCTTGTATTTTTCACTTTATATTTGTTACTTATAAAAGCAAAAACAGTAACTGCCATTGTAGAAATGCCTTTGTGTCCTCACTGTCTAGAAAAAAAAAAAGCTGAGTGATTTTAAGGCATTAGATACCTCTACAAAATTGTATGTAAATAAATATTTGCACAGTTATTTTTTAAGCTGAGCCATTAATATAAGAGATAATCTAAGAATATCACAGCACTCAGCAATACAATCAATTTAAACCATAAAGGCAGCATTTCTTGTATAGATGTTCAGTCCTTATACTTGTAGTTCCTCAGTAACATTTGAAAATATTCAGTAGGGAGAAGATACAGCCATCTAACTGACTCCTTGAGCACAAGGATGTTTTGCAGTTAAGGCAGCTATACTTTCGTTGTCCGTGGGAGCTGTGAATGCTCATGAGCATTGAAACTCAAGTTGCGTAAGCGCACACATACAAATTAAACGCTTAGCTTCAAGAGCACGCATTCGAAAACAGGCGCTGTATGCTATGTAGCACAAATTATTGTATTGCCTGCTTTATAGTCATGCTGGCATACACACCTAGCTTTCCCATCCTATGTCACTGTAGCTGTCTCTGAATTTACAGTATAATAGATGCCTACTGGCTTTTGTGTCACCTTGTCAAATAATAATTGTCACTTATTTTCAGAATTTGCATGTGATTAGAGCCATGGAAAATTCTTTTCATGTACAACTTCTTGCTTCTTTTCCTAAGGCACTGTTACACAGAGACTTCCACCAAGTAGTTCCTACATTATTGTATGTGGACAGCTAGCGATACTCAGGCTGCTTCAAAGTGGTGTTTACATGCTGCCAGAGCATGGCACCTCCCGTAGCTGGGAAATGCTGCTTTTGCTGAGCGTACCCAAGCAGGCCCAGCTGGGTAACACTGGTGTTAAGGCAAGTCTGAGTCCACTGACTATTTTGCCTCTACCACTGGTTTATGGACGCATTTAATTTTCCTTTCCATTCTTCCATTCTTCTTTTGCCACGTAGTCAAAATGGTCCTACTTTCTGCCTCCAGCCCTAAACTTGGTTCTTGAAGGTTTTGATGGTCCAGCTTGCTTTGTTATTCCTACTAGTATGGTTTTTGAGTAGCTCTGTCATAACTATTAGCTTTTAATAAATGAGCAGTGCTGGTTTATCATACCTGAGATTTCAGGAAAACAGGTGAACTGGCTGCTGCTTTACTATCAAATGGTAACTCATGTACCAACAAGCAAGGCCTTGAGATAAGAGAACAAAACGTTACCATAAAGATGGAATAACATTCATTTGTGGTGTAAAATACACCACACCTGCACCATTATGTTTGTAACATAGCATGGGCCACAGCTTCCATGGGTTTTCCAGGATTATATGAGAGAAAAGAAGGGGCCTGCAGAGAGTCTGTTCTTCTCCTCCAAGCCTATGGATAAGCTAACACAAACCCTTTGCCCCTCTCCTCAGGCCACAGCTCCTTTGCTGCTGAGGTCCAGGGAGTTATCACATCTGGCTGCAGAACAGCTGTGCAACTGTGGCTCTGGTTAGAATTACGTAAACTCCTGTCTTAACAGCAGAGAGTAAGTGGCTGGAGAATTTAATCATTTCATGATTCAATTAAATCATTGGAATTTATATTTTCCTCTCCAGGTTGTAAAGTATCTTTTATTAAATAGGAAAAGATATTTTTTCTCCCCCTATCCCATGCTTTTCCAAATGCTACTCCCCCCCCCCCCCAATTTTTCCAGTGAAGCTTGAGATTAAGAGAAATCATACTTTCATGTTTGCATTCAAGTATCACTCAGGGAATAACAGTCTCACCTACACTTGTTTCTTATGCAAAACTCTACTGAGTCTTCCCAAGAAAATTTTATCTGAGTAAAAAACTTCAGTATGGTGCCTATCAGTGCCTATTGCAGCTGGAAAATACCTACTAGATACAAAGCATTATTTTTCACATAAGACCAAGCTCACTTGCCTCAAAATTCTCGTTACTGATTTTAAGCTGAAAGCAGAATGAATGTAGAACCGAGAAGATGATCCTATAGGACAAGTGTGGTGATAGGATCTAGAAAGCACTTTTTGTCCTGCTATATTTCTTAATAGCATCATAGAACAGAAAAATGTAGTTTTATGACTAAATTTACAATTTGCATTCTTACTCCTTTCTTCACAATAAGAACAAAGTTGTCGTTTATACATTTGCATTTAAGAACATTCAAACATTGAATACACTAGAGAACACAGTAAAGACGTTGGTTTATGAAATATTTTATATTCACATTTAAGAAGCTACCCTGACAAAAAGTTATCTTTAAAGAAATAATTTTCATTTCTGTTGTGAAGTAATTATTTTTTTCACATCTTGGATGTCTAAAATCTTGCTTTAAAAATGCACATATATTTATACATATGTACAAACATTGCATGGGTAGACTAAAAATAAATGCACAGACGGTTAAGTGGACTTGACTGAACAACCGCTTTGTCAATGGAGTTTAGCTGTGGAGCTAAATTGGGCTCTTCATGTTTATTAGCAAAAATTTAATTAAGTGTGATGTTGAGCAAAGCCTAGGAATTATTAAGTGATTCCACTCAGAGGAAGTGCTTAGTAGCTCGCAGGATCAGGACCTCCGAAATGTCCTAACATACTTGCTTTACGTGCAAAATATTTCTGGAAATAAGATCAAGTTTTCTTAAAACTCATTTAAATATTGAACATGAAACCCACTGTGTTTTACAGGTTTATTTGAAAAGCAAGGAACATGAAAGCGTTTAAGATCCTTAATGTTACATTAACTGGTTACTGTTTTGTTTTTTAAGCACTGTCAGTGTGGCTGCTTTTTCAAGATAACTTACTGTACGCTTTTGTGTGTTACTGGGGCCTGAGGTGTGTTTGTTTTTCCAGAATCAACAAGATCCTACTGAATATTTACAAAATTCAGTAGTTCATTTTCCACTGTAGCCCAGCAGCCAAACCATCTATTACAAAATATGCTTAAAAGAATCATTTACAAAGTGGTACTGAGTGACCCTCTTAAATGTTCGATTTTCGTGGTAAAGTATGTATTACGCTTTTAAAATTTAGTTTCATTGTCCCACTATACGTGTATCTATCTGCATGGTTGTGTTATTGTTCACACTTCTACAGAGATTATTCCCTGAGGGTCGCTGACTTGTCCTCCTCACAGCACCATCAGGATTCCATTCCAGAGTCCATTTAAACATAAGCCCACTTGAACTCATCTCCTGGATAGTAACAGTCAATGATTTTCTCTTTTCGTTCAGTCAGGAATTTTATTTGGAAGATGAAGGCACATAAAACATTTTCCTCTTCTCTTATGTTACTTTTGCAAGAAGAGGCAATGCCATCTTTAATGTGCAGAGCTCCAGGAAGCCATATAACACAGGAGTAAAAATCCTTTAATTAAGGTTCACTTGTCCACTTTTTAACAGCTGTTTGATGATTCCTCTTTTTCTATTAGTTATCATGAATAACTCCTAGCAATGGGCTTGTAATTGCAGAGATGACCTTTGGCATGCTGTCTAACGCGGTGCAATTTCTGCCGACCTGCAGATAATCTGAGAAGGCATTGTGGCAGGATGATGGCATCTACTTCTATTTATCTAATTGGAATCTGAACTCAGAGAGCAGGGACTTGGTTCAATTGCATACACATAAATATAGAGCGTTATCTAAGATGCGTTAGGGTATTTTAGACATTCTTATAGGGCTGAGAGAACCTGTGGGAAACCCATGCCCATCGGGATTGCATCTGGAGACTAGGCCCCTGAGGATGTCTTAAATGGAGTAGGATACTTCAAACGGCACTAGACACCTTTGTGTGAGCAACTGAATAAAATCCCTAATAACTACCACTTCACATCAGCTAATTAAACTGTCTTACTTCTGATAATTTTGTCGGAGATATCCAGCTGCATATTCCATTACTGCTGCTGATGGGAAAGAACTTCCTGGCTATCTAACCTATTCTCCGAAAAGTCGTTGCACAATTATATCATGCAGAACTGACCATAGTGATGTGCTATTTTTAAATGTCCCAAGGAATGGATGTTTTTTTCCTTTGCTTTTATGCCTTTTCTCAGGCTGCAAAGTGGTATCTTACCCAAGGATAGCTTTGTTTCTGAATTGTCTATAACCACTCAAGGAGGCCAGAGCCATATGTCAGTTCAGCTGTAGTCTTCACATATAAATGATCATACAGAACTACTCTCTGCATGCATGAGTCTCTGCACACTCTTCCTGTTTTTTGCTGCTATTAAGCTGTTGTGAAAAGTACTCTTTTCGCTGAAGGAGTCACAGCAAGGCAGAAATCTGCTTCCATTAGGGAACTGAGACAAAAGGAGAAAGAGTGGCAGCTACTAAAACCACAAGAGATGAAAACGGAAAGAAGCAGCTGTTGAATACGACCAGTTAGGCAGTAGTTTTGTTCCACTGCTTGCAATTCTGGCAGGTGTTGCTGCTGTTAAGTGTCTTGAAGAATTTATATACCTCCCATACACTTCCAGGATCGTTCTCCCTGATAGGTCTCCTGTATTGCAGTCAGTTAAGTATCTCCTCACTCCTTGGTGCAAGGGTAGCTTCTCCTCACTCCCTGCAGCAGAAGGGGGACAGAGACTGTCCAAAGTTGAATTAGGAATCTGAAGTGAAATTTATAGAGAATATAGGTCATGACATTCAAAAAAAATCCATAAAAAATACATGGGAACCCACCTAGGTGTTTAGAGGGCCATCAGCACTGAAGTTTTCACAACTAGAGAGTTGCAGAGTGCACTGTGAGTCTGTGCTCTATTAGCTGGCTTACACGTCCTCATGCTCAGTGGGTCTCCCAACCGGCAGCACATCCTCAGGCTCCTCACTCCCCACATCTGCTCTTCTTTCAGTATTGCCAGACAAGCTCCTACATGTGCAGTGCGGGAGGTAGAACCCAAATACACAACTTGGATACCTAAAGTTGTCCAGGAAGCCTGTGGAGGAACAGAGCTGATCCTTTATCTCTCAAGTCCTTGGCCACTTTGCTACCCATTGGACTGCCCTTCTTTTCCACAGACGTCAGGCGGGAAGCAAAGCACACGGTGCCTCCCTCCACCTCCTTAATGCAGAAAGCAAGCAGCCCCCTGTATTGACTGAAATCCAGAGGCTCTGTGGCTGTGGAAAAATATTACTCTTTATATATTTATCTTCCATAGCCATAAAGTTGTTATTTGCAATCCCATATGTTCAGTTTTGGCCAGCTCTCGTCACCAGTTTGCCAGATACCTGTCATGTGCAATCAACCTGCGGGCTTCTCAGCTTCGCAGTCCTGTCAAAGCTCCTCTCCCTTCCCTTCCTCCCAAAATTTTTGAGCAAGAGGCTCCCTCTAGAGCAAGTGTCAGCGCCAAAGCCCGAAGGCTGCCAGTTGAGCTCGCCGAGTGTTGGATCAGGCCGCCGTCCCCGGGCGCTTGTACAACTGCTAAATGCAGCGTGTGGGAGGATGTGGAGGCAAAGCGGAATGCCGCCTTACGCAACCGGCTCCGCGCTCGGCAGGGAACACGATGTTTACCCAAGCAAAGCCACAAAAACAGCCTGCAGTTCAGAGAAAACTGCATTGTGCAAAATCCACTAAATAGCACATTCAGTTCAGGGCTTGATTTATCTGATACGCTCCTTCCTACTGCTACAGAGGAAGCCTTGGGAAGTCTGCAGGCTTTTCAAAGGGATGATCTTATAGCTAAGTAATGAATACTGCTGAAGTCCAAACAGCATTTTCAGTAAAACAACAAAAATGGACATTTGTAAGGCGGTGTGGTGGGTTAGCATCTTTTGAACCATGACAAAAGGAAAATGGGTTTCTCTTCTGTAGAAAGACTGCGAATTATGAAAACTTCAGATGTGTAATTTTACCTCTATTAATCAATAATTTTGATTTTATAATTAATATTAGTCACATACAGAAAGCCATATATATCTTACATTCTTGCTAGGCAAGTGAAGAAAAAATGATGCTGATTTAACAATTAGCATTGAAAATTGTTTGAAAATGCAGTTAGGCAAATGACAGTAGTGAATGCAAATATTTCTGGTGAGCTTCTGTTTTATTTACCCACTTGAAAATCAGGAAGAATTCTGTCAACTGTATAAAAATAATACTTGAGCATAATATAAGAAGAAAAAATTAGAACCTGAATTTTCATTAACAGGCTGATTTTCTCAGCAGAAAGATAAGAAACAACTCATATTTAGGAAATTATTTTGTAAATCTGAGCTGAACTAGCCCACTGAGCTGAACTTGGCCCTAGTTTCATAATAAATAGTAATTCAAAGTGAGAAGCACAGATTTGCCTATGATGATTCTCTAAATCACCCTGGAAGGGGAATAAAGTGACAACAAGGTTGGCACTCATTGTGACTACAGCCAATATGGAATTTTATAGTTCTACTGATATGCAAGGTAGTTACTTGGCGTCATTCAAACATCAACCCTGTTACTTATTTTAATGGAGTACTTAAAATGTGGGACATCTATATGGGGATGTATTGCGAGCCCACAGATGAATTACTGCACACTTAAGGTGTTCATCTGTTTGTTCCTCTATGTTATGAAATACTTTATAAGTTTTACAAGGAAATTTTATGAAAACAAACAACATGCACATAGTCAGTAACCTGAACTTACTTGCTCTGTCTTGTAACACTCTGAATATGGCAAAAGGCCACAGGTAGAATTTTTCTTCAAAGATAAAATGTATAAAAAACGCAACACACTGGGGAAACAATCCTGTGCCTTCCTGTTTTCAGTTATGCCGTTTTTCTTTGGACTGCAAGTAATAGCTACCCACATTATTAAAACTATCATCAGATATAACATAAAGAAAGTGAGCTTCAGACTTAAGTGAAGAGAAGAAACATGATTTTATGAAACATACCTTACACAGTTCTATAACCTCTTTGTGCCAGAGCTGCTGATTTCAGTAACAAAATACATCATTACTGCCTTTTTCTCTTTTAATAGCCTATTACAGAAACAGCTAATTGGCAATTAGCTGGATTCTATTTTAGCCTCTGTGTTGGCACCATAATTTTGACACAGGCCAACACTTAAAACAGAGCGCCGAACTAAGTTCCTAGGTAGTTAGCTACGAAACTATCATGCGTGTGAATTCCTGGACAAGCACTATATTTCACAGATATTTGTATTTCACAGATGGCTCTGTATGAACTGGTGCAGAACCGCTCAGGAACTGCTGCATGTAAACACTGAGCCTGAAACTTGCTGAATTTCAAAGGTGCTAATAACTCTCTTTGAAATGGACTGTTTTTATCCTTCCTCTTCCTTGTCAGCTAGTTTCACTCTTGATTTTGGTGGGAATACACTCAGATCCCCATCAAGTTGCTTTTATCATTATGTAGATTCAGATCCCTGTTGTAGACTCCCACGGTTTGTGTAGCTTAGGTTTAGCTCTATTTGCAGAATTTTTTTACTGGGGAAGGCTCACTGACCAAAAACCTCTGTCTTCCTCTTCACCTTCCCAGCTAGGCTTTCCAGGCTGGCAGTTTGAACAACAATGGAGAGCAGGGAAGATGGCAGGGGGAGCTTTTAAAAGAATAATGTCACTCTCAGAAGTGTTTGGCTCTCCTAGGGAGGTGGGGATTGGTCATTCTTAAACCTTACCCATGTGGTATGGGAAACAGGGAGGGAAGTTACTCACTCGGCTGGCAGAGGGGAACAAGGAACTACCAAGCTATGAGTGATGGACATCATAATATAAACTGAACAGTATAGAATAGGATCATGGTCCATCTTGATTTAATTAATCTGCTGCCTAATTGTCTGTATACTAAGCCTCTTACACACACTAATATTAGCTCTAACAAACTGGCATATGCAAAGGCAATACAAACATACGGTTTGTTAGTAAAACAACCCAAATGCTTGTTCTCACTGCAAAAGCATTTAGAGCGTCTAGTTTTTAAGGATTGATTCTCCATGTCAAGCCTTCATAATATTTAAAGTGATAGTGTGACTGATGTTGCAAACAATAGTAACCCCCTTTGGGGAGCTGACCTATTATTTTCAACATTGAGACATGCCTAGTGGCCCACAGCAGGGCGTAGGCCCTGGGCACAGCTGCTAGGACAGAAGAGGCATTTCCTTCCCAAGGAAAAAGCAAGGAGAACCACGTGCTCCTGCCAGCGCTGTAAGAGGAAGCCTGTGCTAATTTGCAAGGCAAGAATACTTTTTAAACCAATCTGATCTAATTTAATATTCTGCTTCTCTTCTTCTACCAGTGATGTACAGGAAAATCTTTCCATCCTTAAGAGACACGCTAAATTCCTTTAAAATGCTTAACCAATTTATAGAGGACTAAATTTTGCCAAGTGTGGAAAAACATTTGTGTTAGGTGGACCATGGGTAGTCCATGGGCCTTGATGAGATGCACCCACAAGTGCTGAGGGAGCTGGCGGATGTCATTGCTAGGCCACTCTCCATCATCTTGGAAAGGTCCTGGAGATCAGGAGAGGTGCCTGAGGGCTGGAAGAAAGCCAATGTCACGCCAGTCTGCAAAAAGGGCAAGAAGGAAGAGCCAGAGAACTACAGGCCTGTCAGCCTCACCCCCATCCCTGGAAAGGTGATGGAGCAGCTCCTCCTGGAGGTCAGCACTGAGCATGCGGAGGACAAGAAGGTGATCAGGAGTAGTCAGCATGGATTCACCAAAGGGAAATCCTGCTTGACCAATCTGATCGCCTTCTCTGATGGAATGACTGGCTGGACAGATGAGGGCAGAGCAGTGGATGTTGTCTGCCTGGACTTCAGCAAGGCTTTTGACACTGTCTCCCATCACATCCTCATAGGTAAACTCAGGGAGCGTGGGCTAGATGAGCGGACAGTGAGGTGGATGGAGAACTGGCTGGATGGCCGAGCTCAGAGGGTTGTGGTCAGTGGTGCAGAGTCAAATTGGAGGCCTGTGGCTAGTGGTGTCCCCCAGGGGTCAGTCCTGGCTCCAGTCTTGTTCAATGGATTCGTCAATGACCTGGAGGAAGGGACAGAGTGCACCCTCAGCAAGTTTGCTGAGGATACTAAACTGGGGGGAGTGGCTGACACAGCAGAAGGCTGTGCTGCCATTGAGAGGGACCTGGACAGGCTGGAGAGATGGGCGGAGAGGAACCTCCTGAAGTTCCACAAAGGCAAGTGCAGGGTCCTGCACCTAGGGAGAAATAATCCCATGCACCAGTACAGGCTGGGGGCTGACCTGCTGGAAAGCAGCTGTGCCGAGAAGGACCTGGGAGTGCTGGTGGACAACAAGTTGACCAAGAGGCAGCAATGTGGCTTTGTGGGCAAGAAGGCCAATGGTCTCCTGGGTTGCACTGGGAAGAGTGTTGCCAGCAGGTGGAGGGAGGTGATCCTGCCCCTCTCCTCAGCCCTGGAGAGGCCTCACCTGGAGTACTGTGTCCGATTCTGAGCTCCTCAGTTTAAGAGAGACATGGCACTCCTGGAGAGAGTCCAGCAGAGGGCTACAAAGATGATGAGGGGGCTGGAGCATCTCTCGTGTGAGGAAAGGCTGCGAGAGCTGGGCCTGTTCAGCCTGGAGAAGAGAAGAGTTGGAGGGGTGGTATCTGATCATTGTGTAGAAGTATCTGAAGGGAGGGTGTGAAGAGGATGGGGCCAGACTCTTCTCTGTGGTGCCCAGTGACAGGACGAGAGGCAATGGGCACAAACTGAAACAGGGGCGGCTGTGTCAGAACATAAGGAAGGGTGACAGAGCACTGGAGCAGGTTGCCCAGAGAGGTTGTGGAGTCTCCTTTGCTGGAGATATTCAGGAGCCATCTGGACACAATCCTGGACAACGTGCTGTAGGTGGTAACCCCGCTTGAGCAGAGGCATTGGCCTAGGCGATCTCCAGAGATCTCTTCCAACCTCAATCATTCTGTCATTCTGTAATTCTGTGGCTGCTATCACCTGCTGTCACACAGCCAACTTTTAGGGGTTTTGTATGGCATAGCAAGGATCTTGATTTGTGGCGTATGTTCTGGCTGTTCTTCCAAGACTGCAGACCTTGGGACACAGATTTTGGTCATGTTGGAGAGTAAAAACATTTACTATTCCACCAGTATCTCTGACCATTGTGCTGTAAGAAACACTGTGCTCTTCAAGGCTGTATTTTACATATGGCCCTGTTGTAATTTGAGCCACCTGAAGTACTCCTAATTTGAACAGGCCATGATCAAGCTTTTTTTCTATGAAGCACAAGATAACATTACTGTGGCTGGTGCCTATAAGATGAGAACATTTAAATTAGCATTTATGAAGACTGCTTACAAGACACCAGTCAAATAAGGATTGAAATAGGGCCCCAAGCAACCGATAATCTAAAGGAAACTGCAAAAGAGATTACTTGCTGATTACAGCACTTTGTAAAAGAGCCTGAGATTAAAAGTCAGTTAAACGCGAAAATACTGGAAAATGATTCTTACTAGTCTCCTGTGTCCTAAATTACTACCTTGTAGACTGTTAGCAAACATCCTACTCTTACCTAGGCTTTGCAAAGAACATGGATTGAGGTGATATTCAGTTGATCTTGCACATGACCCAGATGCTGCAAAAAATCTGGTCTCTGAATGTTCAAAGAATCAGGGTGAAAAAAAGAAAGAAAGAAAGAAAGAAAAAAAAGTAAAACCAAAAGCTGTCAAGATGTTGTCTGGTTTTTGTGGTCTGAGACTGCTGCTTCTCCTTTTTTCAGCTTTCACATTCTTTGTCACAATACCCTGTAATTCTTCAAGTCATCAGATCAATAGCTTTGGAGCACAATTACTCCCAGCTATTTGTTTAAGGCTAGCGTATATGATTGCTTTTCTCCTGTGTAATTTCCTGTTATTTTTGGCATTATATTTAAGGCACTTAAATCATGTCCAACGGGAATTGTCTAAAGCCTTCCTGGGTACACACACTACACAAAGACCTAGTTCTGCTAGCACATGCAAAACAGAGCTAAGACTTTGCCTCTTTCTTGTCTCTGTCCTAATAATTCTTGGCCAAATCCTGAGGGAGTTAATGGCAATCTCAGTCTTTGGACTGTTCACTGACAGCGGTTATTGCATATGCTTGCAGAGCAGGTACCACAGGAAGAAAAAGTCCCTTCCACTCAGTAACTTCATCAGTAATCCTGAGCAGGAGTAAGGTGTGTTGCATGGTGCCACGTTCAAAACAGAGATGAAAACTGTCCTGCACCTTCTTTCTTAGATCTCACTGGAACTTCAGAAATCTCCACTCCTTGGGGGGGATGTGCAGGTTAGCTTTAAATAGCGGTTGTTAAGGAGGGGCCAGTTTATGCGCTCATAGCCAGATTCAATCTCCAATGATCAAACGATATTTAGGCCTGAAAAGTTTTGAAAAAATTTTGTTTTTTAAACGGAAGCCTCTTCCCCTGAGGCTTTATATGAATTGCCTTTGACTGAGCGGAAGCCCTTTGCACCAAAGCTGGCTAACAGAGGTCTTCACAGAAGTTCATTTCTTGAGTCTTAAAATGAAGATCAAAGCATTGGGACTACTAAAATGTTGTGTTTTACCAGGCACAATGCTTGAATTTGGATGCTCAGAATCGAGAAAAGTAGAGGTTTGCTGAAACACAAAGGAGAATTTTGTCCAAGACTGCCCCCATCTGTTGTCACTTTGTAATTGAAAGAAGTTAAAAAACTGCTGTCGATTCTTTTCCATAGCCAATCAAGTAAGATTTTTAGTGTACTGATTTTAATGTTGGTATTTATTGGAATAATTAACTGACAGTTATTTCAGATGTTTAAATGCCTCTGAAATATAAAAATGGAAGGTATATTGTATTTCTTCAGTGAGTATTTGAGTGGGTGGCAATTTTATTGAGTAATCTGCAACAAGTAAAATATATTAATATTTCTCTCGGTTTTTTCCACCCACACAGTCTTTAAAATTACTCCAAAATACAAGCTACAAATTTTTACAATAATATTTCTTTCCTTACAAATACAAGCTACACTACCACTTCTTTGTAATAAAATTTCTGCTAGACTTAATTCAGTATTCTATTCATGAAACTTTGTATGTTTTATCTGTGCTTAAGTAGATTTAGGAAACTTAAGCATTGCTACTAGAATTTTTAAAACCAGCCTTACAAATGTGTAGAGGAACAAAGCATCGAACTCTGAATTTCTTAATCTACTTTAAATCCCTTAAAACAACAGCAGCAAATAGAATAAGGCCATTTAAAATGGAACAAAGGAAATATTTTTGGGGAATAAAAATTGTGAGCAGTAAAGCTGCAGTCTTAGAGGAGAGTTTTGTTCAGGTTTTTATTCAGTCACAGAACAAAACTGAGTGTTAACATGTGGTATTATTCTAGGAGACAACTCAGTAACCCTTTTTTTCAGAGTTTAATGAACACAGACGCTTTTCCAAAAATTGCAGATTTTAAAATCATAGTTTTGCTTTAATCAACAAGATGGGAAAAAACAGATTATCAGAAAGCATTTAATGAATCTCTTGTCAAGAATTCTACTCTCATGGACATATACACCAGAAAAGTGATTAAAGTGCAATGATAGAGTCCATCAGTGTGTAATTACAGCATTCAAGAGCGCACGGGGTAGGAGGTCTACTTAGACAGAGAAGAAGTTCTCCTTTTAGCTAATAGCTTAAGTTAAATCATATTTGGAAAGGATTTTTTCCTTGTTCCAGATGTGTCCCGTAGACATCATTAAGATTTCTTCTCACTTACATTCATAACTCAAGGTACATATTATGGAGATCACAGTGGCACCGCTTCCAGCTCTTACTGGTTTTAAACAGTCATTTCAGGCTGGATTTCATTCTGAAGGAAGTTATCTCTGGCACAGCCAGCAAATATCTGCAGGTCTTTTGCCTATTCAGTAAGGGATGAGGAACCTTTCCTTCACCTTTCGTAACATTGGTGAGACGCAACCAGGACCACAGCACTATCCAGTGAAAAGAAATCTCTGCTCACTTTTGTCAGCCTAGTGCAATACTTGAGCCAGCTGGTGGTAGCTCCACCAGCAGGAGTCTTTCTCCTTTCCTCAGGGCACCCCTGCCTCCATGCCTTCAGCCTTCCAGGATCTGCCCGTCAAGTGCAGCGCTCTCTCAGGTAGGTTAATAAAGTCTCCTCTTGGCAGGCAGCCTAGGAACAGACGGGAGTAGTGGTAACTGTGGGCTTTGTGTCTTGACTGCTCTGCTTATGGCTCCAGAACACTTTCCTGGTCCCCAGCTGGGCACTCTTCCCCCAAACACCCAGTCTCCCTACTGCTCAGGGCCTACAGCGAGAGGCTGAACTCCTTCCCCAAATGCACCTATCCCTGGAAAGCCTTTGCTAGACCTTCCTGCAACTTCCCCAGCCGCCCTTAGCAGAGGCCACGAAGAGGGAGCTGAGCTCCTGGCTGTGGCTCCAGGCTCGTCGAGGTAATATTTAAGCGTCTGTTCCTCTCCATTGACCAGAAAAAGACGAGGCAACTAGCTCAAATATTGAAGTGTAAACACAGAAAAAATGAATCTAAAAGGACCAGATTGGACTGCAGAACAGAAAATCGACTTCCCCAAACACCAAACTCTACATGCTTCTCATTACCTTCCGGATCCCTCATACTCAAGAGCCAAACAGGAAAATACGTGACAGAGAAATATTTATATTTTTCTGTCATCTTCCTTGGCTCATCTCTTCCCAGCTTTGCTCCCTTTTCTGCTCTTTTGAAAGAGCAGGACCAACCCTAAAAATCAAGCGTTACGCTTCAACGGCCATGTCATCAATCTGGCTTCCTGGGTATCCCTTTCACTTACTTCATTATGTGTAATAAACTTCAGATGAGTAAACCTAGCAGCTCAATAAAGTGCTGACAGCACTAAAATCCTGTAAAAAGTATCAAGGAAATGAAAATTCACCACTCATCAGACATGCCAACCAATAACGAAGCAAAGCTGGACTACTCTGCCCGTTCCTGGCTAAAACCCGAGCTGTAGATTTGTAAGGCTGATAACAGAGAAACAGCTGTTGCGCAAAGAAGGGCAGTAGAAAAAACATTTCATCAGAAACAACTACCCATTTCAGAAGTAATTTTATTGCATGTTTATATCACAAAAGAACTAAAAAATTGTCTTAGCTACTAAAGACGAGAAACTTAAAAGAGGCAAGCATGGCTAAGACGTTAAATATGGCGTATCACAGTTAACATTTTCCGCAAAAAAAATTTGTTTATTTTGGGGGGAGAAGAATACATTCCTAAATCCTTCTCAGATCACTCAGCATACGCCTTCATAAATCACTTAATTATTACAGGTGTTGACAGACTGATCTTGGCAAACCACCTTCCAAAGGGCATTGTATGTACCATCATATTTAATGAGAATGATAACATTTAAAGTAAAAGTTAGCTGTGCTTTAGCTCAGGCTTTACCTTTGTCTTTGTCTGCCTTCACTAGTTCTTTACTACCAAAATAAAACTCTGGCAATTTTAATTAGGCTTGGGTGACTAGTTCTAGTCATGCAGATGGCATTCTGCAGTCAAAATTTTCAAATGAGACTGAAGTTTTTGGGTACTCAGGAGGAGCGGGAGAGAGAAAGGGCATTTAAAACATGTATTTCTCCTTGTCAGATATACTAGTTTAGGCAAAACCTAGTCAGTTTTAAAAACATCATTGTAATCAAAGACCTGATTAACTTCAAACTACTTCCAATTTAAAGATCTCCCCCAAACTTGATGCTCCCATTTGCCCAAAAAGTTTTGTGAGAAATGGCACAGTAAGTAACATTGCATTCATGGATATATCAGAGAAAGCGAGAGAAATAAAAAGGCCACATTCTAAAAAGCAGAGGACTGATAGCTGCCAAGTAATTCTCCCCCACAGCCCCCAAACATATTCGTTTGTTTTTTGTTCAGCTCCCACAACTACTGCTTTCAGCAATCCATTACTTGGTTCCATTTTAAAATTTGATATTCAGTCAAGTTCACTTTGAGCTCACTAGCCTGTGTTAATTCTGTTCTTTGCGGCACTTGAATCGGTTTAGTTGAATTTTTTTGAGATATACTTTTAATATAACTTCCATGTAATACTATTTAAATAAATTTGGTGCCATCTACCCTAGCCAAGCAAAGGATGTTCAATATCTTGCTGGTCAAAATACTTTTAAAAGTGGTGGCTGTAAATCAGCGTTGCTCTTTTGAAATCAGTGAGGCTTGGCCAATTCAAATTAGTGCAAGCTAAATTCATGGGCCCAGCACATCTTTGGTAAATTTACTTAGAAAACTCCATAGTTTTTTTTTTTTTTTAAGTAAGTGAGATAAGAAGGAACCATTGGTAAGTCATTTGTACATTAATATTGCTCTTATGCCACTTCCATGATTTTACCCTATTTCCAGATGTACAGCTTATAACAATTCTTTGAAAGAAGCCATATCTCAACAGGAACATTATTTTCAAAGGGTATTAAACAACTCAGGATGAAAGAAGTGTGATGAGAACAAGTTTTGGACAATATGAGTTCCTCCTTGCAGTTTCACAAGGAGGTCTGTGGTGCTTTCCAGAGCAAGCTGAGTAAAACTCAATGGCAACAAGCGCCATTCACCCTAAAAAGCGAACAAATGGTACAAAAAATACTACTGTAAAGTATGAACGTGAATTGATATTCTAAAAAATCAGCAGAATTACCCTTGAAATAATACACTTTGCATAAATGTAAAGGATTTGTTTAATTTCTGAAGCAAATACATGGCTCAAAATTACAGTATAAAGTCAGACGAAGGCTCAAGAGGGCTTCAGAAACCATCCGCTGGCCAGTGAACTCGAGACTTGCAATTGTGGCTCCCAGGACTCTGACTAGGCGCAGCCGCAGGATGGTGCTCGTGCACTTTGCATACTACTTTATTTAAAAAAAAAAAAAAAAAAAAAAAAAAGAAGAAGAAGAAGAAGAAGGGAGAGAGAGACGGAGCCAGACCCTCCCTTTGGCAAACTGTCCCTTGACTTGTCCTGACACACATGAATGAGCCAGCAAGCAGTGAAGGATTAGGTTTATCTCCCTGCATTCACAAAGTCTTCCGGGGTGCAAATAGACCTATCCAACCACCTCCGCGTCTTCTAGACACTGTTGTCTCAGCTACATACACAAATTAGGGGCTGAAAAGGTAAAAAAGGCATCACGTATCAATGAGCTGAACATGTTATTTCTTCGGAGGAAGCGTTATCTTGCGAGTTACTCTCCTCTTGACAGGTCCGAAGCGTCGGCCGTTGCACAAACCTGGCAGCACAGAAGGGGACAGGACCTCCCGGGTCCCATAGGAGCTGGGAGAAAGTCTGAGGCGAAAGTCTTCAGATAGCTTTGTGATTCTTTCTTCTTTATGGTACGGGTTTCAGCAGAAAGATACGTGTGCACAGCGACTTTGGGCAGGAGGCTGTAGGACCGGGAATCAGACTCAGCCGGGTTTAAGGTTATTACGCTAATCGCGAGCAGCTCACTGCTCGCTCACCGCTCCCTTCCCTCGAAAGGGGAACGTTACTGCTTACACGACCGGAGATGCACTTCTCTCGTTTCACCTACGTTCTCGTTTCTTAAATGCAATCCTCCACTGCTTTCATTACTAACTTTACGCAGATGACCCGGCACATTGAAATGAACATTTTCACTCATGTCTTGAATGCTAGGCACATACAAACTTCCTAAGTAGCAGCCTCAACTGTAAGCCCAGCGGGGTGTAGCACAGGGCGTATCATCCTTTTGTGATACGGCTGTAGGTTGCGCAGTGCCACTTCGCCGCTGCCGTGCCCACGCGCACGGCAAGAACGGGCGTACGTGCTACGACACGTTTAATGAAGGTTTATATTAAGCCAGCCGAGCACTGGAGCGCTTTCACAGAAGTGATTGCCCGGCGGGTCACTGCTCTGCACCTCGCAGTCACCGACGCGGGAGGGATGGCTGCTTTCCCAGCAGCGCTGCAGAAGAGGCACCTTCTGCGTTATTTAAAACTAAGTGAATGAGCGACTCGGGGGAGCGCGACATGAGTTAAAAGGGAGCAAAGCAGGAAAAAAAAAAAAAAAAGCAGAGGCGAAGCGGAGCACCTGCAGATCTAGCGCTGCCTGATCCCCCCCCCCCCCCCGCCCCGGCGGCGGCGGCGTTTGGGGGCGAGGCGGCGGGGGGGGGGTTGCTGGGACGTCAGACCTCGCCCATGCCTCCTTTCCCCCCTTCTTTCCACCTTCTGCTCTATAACTGCCCGCCTCCTTTCCCCACCCGTTCGCCTTATCAGATGCAGGCGAAGAGCAGCCGCAGGGGTGGAAAAGAAACTTTCCCGGCGGCAAAGTAACAGCCGAGCGAGCGAGCGAGCGAGGGAGCGGGGCGGAGGCGCCGCCGATGCCTGCGCAGGTCGGTGTGAGGCGGCCGGCGGGCAGGGGGGCGGCGGAGGGCGGCTGCTGCGCGGGGGAGGGGGGACGGGACACAATTTTTGTTTTTTTTAAAAGTCCCTTCAAACAGGGGGTCTCGCTGCTGCCTCCGACGCCGCGGGGAGCGGCCCGTCGAGGCGGCTGGCCCCCTGGGCGGTCCCTGCCGCCCGGCGCCGGCAGGCTGCGGCGGGGCCGCCGGGCACGCGAGCCCCGCGCCGCCCCGCCGGCTTCCTCCGCTCCGCCGGCGCGTTGTGGCGGCGGGAAGCAGTGGCGGGCGCCCAAGCCCTGCGCCTGGTCCTCGCTGTCCCTTTCTTAACTTCTGAAGTGGTGGCTGTGCGGGGCGCGGGGGGTGGGGAGGGGAGAAACGCGCTTTCCAGCTGGCGGTTTCGGGGGGGTTCGTACGGGGGAGCTTCGCGAAGAGGATCGAGAGGCTCCGGCGCCGTTGGGGCTGCAGGTGGAGGCCCCCCGCGCCCCGTGTGTGTGTGTGTGGGGGGGGGGAGGCGGGCAGGGGCCGCGCTGGAGCCGCGGCGCGTTGCGCGGCAGCGGAGGGGCTGCCAGGACGGCTGCCGCCAGGCGGCGGCCGCCCCCTCCCCGCCTTTCCCGCCCTTTCCGTGTGGGGGCGGCGGCGGCGGCGGGACGGGGCGCAGCCCACGCTCTTCCCTGGGCCGGCGGGACCTCGACCCCAGCAGCCCGTTTGCCCGTTCCCGGGCTGTGGGTCGGCGCCGCATCACGCTGTTCCATAATAAAGCGCCGAGATAAGAGAAATAACCCGTGTGTTTTGATTTGGGAGCGCGGCGTGAGGACGGGCGCCCAAGGCTGAGCCGAGGCCGCGGCGCCTCGTGGCCCGGCTGCGTGCGCTCCGGCAGCCGCGGGCTCCGGCGTAGGGCTTTCCTGGACTGCGCGTAGCCACGTCCGTGATTGCTGCCTTGGGAACGCTTCCCTGGGCGGCAGTGAAGTCTCTAAATGCTGCAGTTTGTCTCCTACAACTGGCCCAAACGCGTGAAAACGCTTTAGGAGCAGGACGCGTGCCATATTTCCTCAGGGCTGAGTGGTTTCTTGCCGTTAACCAGGACCCGGAGACGGGGTGTTCCTCCAGCAGACCCTGCCCGCAGCAGGGAGGGCGTGGGTTAGCTTTCTCTCCGGCTGGGAGGCCTCGGAGGCACGTTCATCCCTCTGGAGAAGGTGCCCCTTCCCGGGCCCGGGTGGACGTCCTGGGGGGAGCGCGGCCGCTCTGCCTGCGGAGGCCTGGCCGGGCGAGGCGAGGAGCCAGGCTGCTCCGGCACAGCGCACCCCTGGCTTGCGAGGGGAGGCTGGAGAGCGGGCTCTGCTGCCAGGGCTGTTTTGTCTGATAACTATTTAGTAAAACAGTTAAAAGAAGTGTTATAAAAAGGAGCAGGAGTAAGGTATTTCTTCTTATTCCCTGGTGATGTCCTCAGCCACAAGGTGGCTGCAGGCTCGCAGTTGCCTCGAAGTCGGACTTGAAGCGTAGCCGCGTGCAGATTGGTTTTTATCTAGTGCCAGTTAAATGCGTGTCGGTAAAGCTTACCTTGTCCACACGGTGGATCTTCTCTAGCAGAAGTGGAGTGGCTTTACCCAAGATTGCCTGTCAGGTACTGTTTACAGCACTTCTTTGGAAGGAGGGTTCACATCTGCTCCAGCAGACGGGGAATGGAGCCACCACTGGGAGTGAATATTTTAATGTCTAAGCCATTACGTGGAAGGAAATTTACACGTCTTCAGGGGTGGCTTCATTAAAGAATAAGCCATAGGTTGTTCTTTGAAGGCTCTACATTTGCCTGTTCCAGGTTGTATTCCTGAGCAATGGGAGAATCCTCTCTAACCAATGTAAGATATACAAGGGGGGCTATTGAAGACTTATTTCTCTTTATTTTTCTTATTGGCTGTCACTACGCAACTGACTGTTGACTGTGCTCACTGGTTTGGATGAAGTCCTTGGATGTCTGACTTTCTGTGTTTGATGTATTAGGAAGCGTGGCCACTTTGGGTTTCTGAATCCCATCTGGAGGACATGTCCTTAAGCACTGGGCATAGCAATACTTAAGCTTTAGGTGCACAGTTTCTGTGTTGGATCTAGCTCTTGGCCTCTGTTTTAAGAGATTTGTGCTATTAGAAATGGATCCAAAAATATATAGAAGTACTGTGAAACTTGGTGATACATTGTCTAAATTTTAGGTAGTCTCCTGTGTGAGCGGAATTCAAAATGACTAAGCACCCTATATTTTCCTAAGTGGCACATTAGGCATTGATGACTAGGATTTGCAACAGGAAGCCTAGAGAATGCTCGGATAGCTAAAGCAAATGGGGAGTACCTGGACAGAGAAAGAGGTGTAGGTCTCATCCTCTTATCTGGATAATAATGGTTGAGATACTTTAATCTACGTTTTATATTCTTAAATAGTGGTTAGACCACTTTCTCTGTGCCTTCCTCAGAAGACAAAGAAAACAGGGAAGGTTAGTTCAGTCCTGGTATCTTAAGGATATTGGAGGAAATAATGTGGAAAGTAAAGGAGAGGGAGCTACAAAACAGAAATATATATAAACCAAAGTTTGCCAAAATAAACTGGCAATTTTTGAGTCTCTTATTATTTGGTGATAGCAACAAATTACTGTCAATAATCTTAATTTAATTGGCCAGTAAAATACCAACAGGAGAGGGCAGCAAAAATTCTTCTTCCTAGGCTAGAAAATAGACTAAAGACAGTGCAATACAGTTGGATGATAGATAAATATTTAAACATTTTCAACATCATGCTGTGCGAACATACTGATATATCTTGAGAGGGCCTTCTATATATGTTTAATAGTTGCAGTAAATACTATTAAGGCCAAGTTCAGATAATGAAATTTGTATTGTTTTTAACCTAGCTTCTTGGGCAGATCTATTACTCCATGTGGGATTCATTCTTTGGCACTGGGAATGCTTCCTGTAACTGAACTAGCTCGCTTAAAACTACCTGGAGTGTTGCTGCACTCTGAAGGGTAGATGTTCCTAATGGATTATTTTAGAGTATTTTTGGCCATGGCATCACTTTCAAATAGAAGTAGTACTTTTTCAGCTGATGTTGTGCATGCCCTCTGAGCTGTGTCTATTTTAGTCGCTGCAAGTGCCAGATAGTAGAAAACAGGGAGCAGAGAATAAACTGAATAATACAGAAATAGGAAAAGTAGAGTAGGCTCTAGAAGACAATGAGAGGAGGATTCGAATTTCCTCAGGAGGTGAAGTTTTGCCTTTTTTTGCTGATGTGCAGAATTGCTCAGCTGAACTGACTAGTGATTATATCACTAGAGTTATTAGTTAAACGTGCTTGATGTTTTAGGGTAGGCTTGCTAGGCAGGGTTATTTTTTTATTATAGAACCTGAAATACATAATTTAAGCATTGCTCAAAATATTTCTTACTCTGTTGGTACTGCACTTTCTAGATGTAAAGTAGATTAGCAGTTTTCGTCCTACTTTGTTATCTAGAGCTTCAGAATTCCCCATGATAGGTACCTTAATGCCTTGGTGTCTGCAACACTGGAATGTATAGAGATATCCGTTTTGTCTTATTGTGCATTGCACACTACATTTCCAATAGTCCTGTATGCTTTGCAGAAAATGCCAACCAGCTCTTTACAAGGGCCCAATTTTCAGAACCATTTAGTGTGCTAAATGGGGTTCTTTGTGCCTTTCAGGTAAAATGTGCTTTGTTTATGAAGTTGCTCTCAGGATGAAATCCTGGCTCCAGTGATGCCCATGGCAAACTCTTAATTATTTTTAATGGAATCAGGATTTTGCCCACACTTTTCATTAAAGCGAATGATTTATATTGAATATTTAGTAAATATTTCTGTTCTGTGTGCTTTCAGACCTACTGATACCGTGGGTATCGAGGGGAAAAAGATGCTTTGTCGATACGAGGTACAGAGCTGTTTCCTCTTGGCTTTTTTAGCTGTCACATCTTACTCCATCAGTCATGCCCAGGGCCAAGGTAAGTGATAAATAAGAAGATGGAACTTTTCACTAGATCACTCTGATGTGCAGAAATCGACTTCCTTATTCCAAGGTCAAGTGTTACTTCCCTTTCACTAGTATGGCAGTCCAGTATTACTGAAATGAAGTAGTTTTGCTGCTGATCTCAAGGGAGTGGGATTACTCATTCACACACGCTCACTGAATCTCATATCTCAAATGGCATAAAGCTTCTGCTCTTTGTAAGTTCAGATGTCTCAAGATGAGTTATGTGGAACACTTTTTACTCTTATTTCCATGAAAGCACCGATTAGATATTGCTGTGATTGCCCTCTATGTAATCAACTAAGTTTAAAGACCAGGTATGACACTCAATTTCTATGGAATATACATTTTTTTTCTTTGTTGGAACAGTAGCTAATGTAACACTTACATCATACGGTATTGCACAGGACTGTTGAATGTCACAAACTATTGCTACAGCTTTTTTAAAAGAACTCCTCTGAGGATATTAAAAAATACTGCTGAGATGATTGTTAGGCTTAAATATTTGTTGGATCAGATTGACAGTGGTTTAACTTCTAGAGCAAATTTATCTTATTGCTTGGAGAAGGAAGGAGGAAAAATGCCAACAAGTTTTTATGATTTCTAAAGACATTTCTCTCAAGGTTATATCTATATAAACCCTTTGATGTGAGGCTGCATAGGCGTAACTGGGAGCAGAATTTGGTCCTGGGACTCTTTTGTTGAAAGAAGTACTGTATAATGTGTTATTCATGAGCACATTCAGAGACTGGTGGAAACCTGAGGCATTCTGCCTCCAGCAATTGAAAACGGCTTGTGCAGTGGTCAGTGGGTTTAACTCTGAAGAGAGGTAAATGGAAGTAACAGCGCTGTCCAGTCTGTGTGACACTGCATGACACTTAAGCGCTGGGGAAGCATACCATCTTGGGTGTCTGGGCATCTGTGAGTGCTTTACAAGTCTGCTAGGGATACCTATTAGTCATAATATTTAATGCAGGCTATGTGAGGTGAATGAAGAAATCCAAGTTCAATCCAATATTCAACACATCAATTCTGGTCAGAAGTGAGGCCCTGAATGTTTGTGACTTAATGAGCCAGTAAAGCAAAGCATATGTTTAGTCCTCTGTACGTTTCAGACCTAAGACATATGGTTGGGATTTGCAAAGCAGAATTGGGGATTCAGATCCATCTCCAGAAAGATGGGTAAAGTTCTGTGAGCTTTGAAAACCATACTTAACCCCTACCCTTTTTTAAGCTTTGATTTAATCTGCTGTATATAAAGCAAATAACTGGCAAACAATTAATACAATGAAATGAACATCAGAGAAAGAGTTTTTCCACAATGATCACACCAGCAGAAAGTGGAGTTGGTGTACTCGGTGAATAAAAAACAATACTGCCCTTGTTCTTATACTTTTTCAGCAAGCATCAGCTTCTGAATGCTGTCTGCAGTGAGATACTAGACTAAGTGGACTTTTGCCTTGGCCCGATATAACTGTTAAGTTATTGGATGAGGTGATACGAGGTCTCTATTCCATATTCACAGAAAAAAAATCTCATGCTGCGCTTAAAGTAATAAGATGTTCCCCAAATCCTTTATTTTCTCAAGGTTGCCACCCCTTGCAATAAATAAACTCTTCATACAGCTGGCTAACTATTTACAGTTTAATACAGCACTAACGGTATGTTTGTCTGCTTTAAAAAATTGCACACTCTGTCACCGTGTAGGAAGAACAAGTATTAGTTCCAGCTTGTAGTTCCTTCCCTTGGGCAAAGATGCTCAAAGGTATATAATGTGACTTCTTGGAAAGGAGATGTTTGGGAAAGTAAAGTCAACATGCCTGAAGCTACCACTTATTCCTTCAGCTGAGGAGTTTTCCACGTTGAGCTCCATGGTTCTGTCTTGTCCATTGACTGGGTGCCTTCTAAACCACACAGTGCCATTCAGTTTTCAGTCAACATCTAATTATTCTCTCACTACTGCTTTAAGTCGAAGAGGCATTTCTTCCTCATTCAGTGTAACTTAAACAACAGCAACAATCCCCCACTTTCATCTATTTATGTTCTTATCTGGCATACAAAAAGAGCACTGGGCAAGAAAAGTACTTACTTTAGTTAGTTTTCCCTTTATTCATAAAGTAACTTGGTGTACTCTAAGAATTTTCCTTCTGTATTTAGAGATGGAAACTTTTCTTTGTGCAGGAAAAATTTCCATATGTTACTAATGTAACTGCTAAGTAATTACATATTAACTTGCTCAATTCAATTTTTATGACGACAAAAATAAATTGGAGGCCACAAGGCTTAGTATTTCCAATCTTATTATTGAGTATTGAATGTCTTTGAGAGAGCTGCACATACAAAATTTATGGTATTTTTCCTTTCTGCTAAAACACTGGACAGTTCAAAACACTCTTTCCACACTTGTCCACAAGAATAATGTATTTGGAGCGCTAATCTATCTAGTTGCATAAACCAAAGCCTTGAACTTGTCTTTAGTTTTCTTTTGGGTGACTGCTCTAATGTTGCTGACGGCCATTCACTTTTGCATTCCTGTAAAACCACTTAACAAGCTCTAGCTACTGATTTTTATCAGTTAACTGACTCAGCTTGGATTAATTTTTCTCCCTTTCTGCAAGAAGTGAGATTTTGTTCCACAGACAATAAAGGTCCAAAGAAATAAAGATATCCTCCTCAGGTTGGTGACTGTGTAGTAATTCCCATCAATATTTTGTTGTCTGTCCAAGTGTTAGATTTTAACTTCCTTAGTTATATGTACTTTTCTACGCCAGAACATTAGTCTTTGCACAGCTAAGACACAGTTGAGTATCTGTCTGGTGAATAATTCTTTGCTTCTTCATGGTTAACTGCTGTGCAGGAATGTCTGCTCCGCTGCACTGTCACCTTTAGATACAAAAAGTATCCAGAGAAAATTGACTAGTTATGTAAAGACTATTCTGGCACAACTTTTCTAGTCTTTCATATTGTAACTCTGTAAACAGAAAAACTTTTGGTGGTTGTGTCCTTCTTTGCTTGTTAGATCTGTGACTGTTTTTTTCAGGGCTCCAAATTTACCTGGTTTGGTGATGGTTGATTGCAATTAGGCCACAACTATGCTTCTTTGTTAGAAAAAACTTTTATAAATTATTAAGTTAAGAGTGGGACAGAATGACAGGGGATGAAAGATGGCAGAGAAAAAAAAATCTGAAATTCTAAGACTTTTTTTTTGTCAGTCTGTGTATTTTTGATTATGATAGCTCTATGCTCTGCCTCTTAATCCCCATACAAATTTGCCATTTAATCCAGATGGAAAGTGCAGTATTTTTACACTTACCACTGTCATTGTCCAAAAGTTTATTTGCTGTTTCCTAGACCAAATAAACAATAAACGGAATTGCATATTTTGCAACCTCCTGGGTATGGCTTGTCACTTTTGGTTCATTCAGCACCAGTTCATTATGATGTATGTATAGCTCAAGGACAGAATGAATCTTGAGAATGAATTAAAGGCTTTAATCCATAACTACAGTCTGCTTGGCTTTCCAAACTTCTTGCCATACTTCTGTCATTTTATTCCAATTACAGCATGCTGAATGTTCTTGCAGAAACCTGCCCAGCAAAACAGTCTGCAACATGAGGGCCAAATTTTCAAAGAACTGATTTTGATGTGCAGTGGTACCTGCACACACTCTTACTTGCAGCCTCTCTTTTCCTAAACTTCAGGGAAGTGATAGGCAATTTGAAGACTAGGTCTGACAGGCTTATGTGCCCAGCATATAAGGGAATGCACTGGCTGGATGTATGCCCAGTGCTGCAAATCTGAGAACAATTTTCGGTGTGAGGAATTAGTTTGCTGTCTGCTCTCTCTGTGCCCTCTCTTCTCTTCCTGAGCTTACTCTCTGAAGTCCGTGAGAGTGATGAGGTGTTACTAAGCTATTCTTGGTCCTTACGTGGTCTCTTTTCTTCTGTTCTGGTGCTAAGTCTCTCATGATAGAGAACAACAGAAACTGCCTTTTGCTGTGGTAAAACTGTCCTTTATGGATTGATAGGGTGGATACAAGGGAATAAATTTCCTGTGTTAAACCTCCAGACTTGTACTTCTAACACCCAACATATTTTTAATGTTAGAGGGCATTAAAAAACCCGCCTAAAATCTCAAAAGAACCCCCCAGACTGCAGACTGCTTCTTTCCTTTTCATTCTCTCATTCCCCAAGCTGTTGGAAAAAGAAGCAAATAGGGAAAAGTAATCAACTGAGGACAGGCTGCTGCAATTGCCAAAGCTACCTTGACTGCAGCAGGTCAAATGGAGAGGCCAGAGGGTGTTGGATAGCACCTTCTACCTGTACACTGAGATGCTCAGTGCTCTGTAATCCTTAAATCTTCGAAACGCCATGAGAACTATTGGCTTATCGTATCTGGTGGGCCAAGAGACCGTGGCCATGGGCCTGGGCCATTAAAAAGCTATATTGGTCCCTGAGGTAAGCAAGTTGCTACTCCTCCCTCTGGATGAATTCCTTCTTTTTTTAGACTTTCCAATAGAAGCCCTAAGAGCGGTTGTGACAGTGGCATGAAGGTGTTAGAAAGTGGCAGAAAAAGTTTGGGGAGCTGCGGAGGTAGTGTGAAGAGGAGGGGTAAGGATGACAGATGAGTTTGCTAGGCTTTTCTATCCCTTTCTATTGCTTGCCCTCTGGACAGCTTCCCTGGGCTGCCTTTTGCTCTAGACCAGTTAGCTGTGAGTGGGCCAAAACCCATTAAAATGTACAAAGATCCCTTGCCCCTTGACAGCTTTGGATGCCACAGACTGCACAATTAGCAGCTCTGCTTCAGTTGTTTGCTGTGAAGAAGGAGGGTTATTGCTCCCTGGAGCAGAGCAGAAGTGCTGTGCAGAGTATTGTCCAACCTCAGCGGAGCTTGCCTCAGCAGAGATACAAAGCCATGGAAGACTTCCACTTCTTCCTCTGTGCACTGCTTCACTGAAATGTCATCTCTCTCAATCATTTCATGCTTTTACTCATTTCAGCTGCTGCTCCTGTTTGATTCCTAGGTGATGGCACAAGATGAGTAGAGGCCATCTTTGCTTTCCACCCTTAGAGAGCCCCTGCCTAAATCTTAACTAGCCTGTGCGTGTCTGCTAGCCTTGATGAGACCAAGGCAGTGCTTGCAGCTGGAGAACTGTGTGAGCCCCTGAGGCAAGCTTTGCAAATTGGGCAGCCAATGTTCTTCCTGCCTCGTGCATGCCTTCCTCTCCTCTTGAAAACTGTGTCTTCACAAGGCTTTGAAAATTTGGCCCTGAGTGACTTTAAATATGGGCAAAAGCTCTCCAGTAATGTGAGGTAAAGAAGATTAGGCAATGCATATCGTCAGTGTAAGCAAGGAGAGCAATTTTAATTCTCATACATTAACAAAGAGCATTTATATTACCAGCTTTGCCTGCTACGCTAGAGTCTTAACGTCTAACACTGTTTGTCTTTCTATCCTCTGCCATTAGGTTGTTAGTTTGTTTTTATTAAGAGATATATAAAAGGTATGTCTGAGGGAAGTAGTGCACCTGGGGATAATGTAATTTTTACAAACTAATAAACTGGTGTTTGTGACATTTTGAATAACTTGCATCCTTTGTCATTACAATTGTGTGTTGTCTTCCTATATCTGTTTATTTTAACGTTTATTTAAAAGTGATAATTGCTTTTTTTTTTGGAATTTAAAATGTTGTTTTCTTTCCCCACTTGCAGTGTCCCCACCAACAAGACTAAGATACAATGTAGTCGCTCCTGATAGTGTACAGATCTCATGGAAAGCCCCAAAAGGGCAATTCACTGGATATAAGCTTCTTGTCACTCCAAGCTCAGGTAAAAAAAAAAAAAAGTCTTTATATACTTTTGTAAAACAAAATGACCGTCATGACCTACACCTAAGGCCACATAGTTTTTTCTGAGGCTAATCTCATTCTTCAGGACTAAGGAATTGTGAGCAAGCAATGGATAACTGAGTACTGACTGCACAAAAGGAGAGAGAACTCCATCTCACCACAGGGAGGCTAGAGGCATAGAATATAGGAACTGAATGCCTCAGATAGAAGAGGCTGGATGCTAGTTATGCTTCTACTATAGTCCTTGGGAATTGTTGCTGATCCTCTGTCTTTACCTTTCTTCCGGGGTATAAGGAAGTCTAGGAAGTATTCAAGGGAGAACATAGGAACTGAATTACAGTTATGTAACTCTTTCAGCCAAAGCTTTGAGATGGATCTCCCTGGGCCTTCTCCTATAGTGAGCTCCCTAGAAAAGACAAGAACGCTTTTAGAACAAACTTTAAAAAAAAAAAAGGCTTTTAAAAAATTGAACAAAAACTTGAACTTTTGGAATGGAAAACAAAGTGGATATATCACGCAAGTAGAAGTAAGAAGGGTTATACACAGCTTCTGCCCCCCTGCTGAGTCCGCCAAGACAGGTCATTGCTTCCATACTTTGAGCCGGTTAACGTGGTTACTTTAGGTGGTAACTAAATCTAACCGGTCCCTGCTCGTCTCTAGGAAATTCTGTCACCTCTGAATGCTGGCTGTCTTTCCTAATTGTGGTAGCATTTGATACGGTTGTGGAAAAAGCAACCATTAAATTTGAAAGCATCAGCACCCTGTCAGTGACTGTGTAACCATCCAAAAGTAGGCACTCACTTGATACTCCCCACTTTGTAATGTGTGACAGAGTTTATTTTTTTCCTTCTTGGTTGTGTACGTGTGCTGTTGAACAGAGGGGGTCAAATATATCTTTTTGCTCTAGTGATAGCTATCCGGAGAGAGGAGTGCTGCTACTTTAGGTTTAAGGAACACAAAGCAGGACATGGACCTTCAAGTAGAAGCAGCGTGGTATACTGAAATAGATCTATGCAGCAATAAACCTTCACCTTTTCATCACCCTCCTTCTCATAGAATGTGTGTCAGGTCATCACTATAATCTCATTCTTGTGTCATCTGCAGGCCTCCCTCAAAATTTTTGCGTCTTGTTGGCAATAGTAACTCAATTCTTTTTGCAGTTCAGAAATATTTTCCTGATTAGCTGTGTACCACGCAACAAATTGCTTTTTCTCCACAGTCATCATGCTGTCCACTCCATAATATTCACGTTGTGAAAGAGAGCCTATATAATTTTGATTTTCAAAGGTGCTGAAAAAATGTGGGAGCCCTTTGCAGCCCTTGAACTCCAGTGCTTGGGGAAGGCTGCTTAGTTCCATGGGTAAAAAATTGAGAGAGTTATGAAATGTACTCAGGCTGGAGACTTCTATGCACATGAGTTTACCACCTTGTCTCTAATTTGGCAGCCAGCCAATGACAGAGCCATATGAAAACGTGACTGTGACATTAGCAAATATGACAGCTCCCTGCCATAAAATAGATCAAAATGGTAGCCCTTGTATGGTTAGTGGGAGTTGACTTCTTGTTCAGATGTACTTCCAGGTAAACCAGAAGGGGTGGGGGCTTTCCCTGCCAGCTAGTCACAAGGCGATCAGAAAACATGTGGTGGATGATGTAGTGTTGTGTTTGCATAATTAAATGCATGAGCTATTGCAAATGTGGCACTGGCTTAGTTTCTGTGTACCTTCAGTGTATTGTCTTATTAGGCATTTTGCACTTAGTATTCTTTCTAGAGATACCTGTTGCTTAAAATTGTACTATGTATGTGGAATGGGCATAAGCATCTCAGGGATGTCTCTTAAGAGACTATGGTAATTATCCTGGTGAAACTTTCCATGTAGTAGTACTATAGTATAGTAGATCTGTCACTGGCATTAGTTGGTAGATCTGACGTTACCAGTGAAAGCAAACTCATTTTTCTTGTCTTCCAAAAGTTCTTCAGACTAACCTAAACAGGACTTAGACTTTGTTGCGCTAAGAGAGGTAGCGGACAGTATAAAGCTAGTTAACAACTCCTAGTTTGTTCACCCTGAAAAATGATTTTTATTTCTTTGGGTTTCGGTAGCTGAAGATTTTTTTTTTAAAATTGCACTCCTTTGTGTTACAAAACACTGCCTCTATGTTTAATCTTTGTCAGTTAATTTTTAGTGTTTTAGGTCATAGACAAAAGGCTTTTAGGTTTGTACTTCTTTGTGTTATGATCCCTTTACGAGTTGAATTAATTGCCTTTCATTTAAAGGGCCTATCAGCTTTTTCGTGAAACATAAAACATTAAAAAACCTGTAATTCCATCGTTTGGTGAGTTCTCTGAATCCTGACTTTCTTGCTTAAACAACACCTTATGTTGCTTCTCCTTCTTAACCTGCTCTGTCAGTGCATTTCCTGTATTCTGTCTTTCCATCATCTGAGTAGTTGGCCATCTATTTGATGTGGTGAATTGCTCAAGCCAGGAGGAAAAGCTGTCAACACTATCAGATGCTCTTTTGTAACTAAAATGCTTATGAAGACCTGTTGTCACGGCAGGAAATGGAGGGTGTGGGCTGGAGAACAGAGTAAGTATAATCATGCTTCTGTTCAGAGTGTTAAGCCCTCTTCTATTTCGTGTACCCCAGAAATTCCCTTAGATCACCAGAGGACTTCTCTGGTGTTTTTCTTCTGCTTCCCTCTACCTTTTCACCTCCTTAGAAATGTGCAAAACAGAAGGCAATGAAACCCCTGAGCTTATGTCTACTTTACATGTACTTTTATTTATTTTTTAATAAGCCTCTCATGTTCAGACAGCGTGGCACCTCATAATATTTCTCTTGGAAGATGAGACTGTGCAGTCTCTACAAGTTTGATACTAAATTGGGGGGAGCAGTTGATAATGCTAGAAGGCAGGGCTGCTATTCAGAGGGTCCTGGACAGGCTGGAGAAGGTTGACAGGAGCCTTATGGAGTTCTACAAACACTAATGCAAATTCCTGCAGCTGGACCGGAGTAACCCGCTGCCCCAGTGCAGGCTGGATAAGGTTTGCAGAAAAGGACCTGGGGGTACAGGTGGGCTAGTTGAACAGTGTGCCTTTGCAGCAAAGAAGGATGATGATAACATTAGGCTGTGTGAGCAAAAATGTAGGCAGGTGGTCAAGGGTGGTTCTTTCACTGTGTTTGGCAGGTGAGACACTGCAAGTCCTTGAAGCAGTGTCCTATTTTGGGTTCCCCACTTCAAGAACTTGACGTCTGAGAGTAGTCCTGTGGAGGGCTACCAAAATAGAGGATTGGAGCACATGGCATATGAAGAGAACTGGATTTGTTCAGTTTTAAGAAGAGAAGGCTCAGGGGAGATCTTTTTGCTGTCTACAAGTACGTAATGGGATGATGTAGAGAAGATGGAGGCAGACTGTTCTCAGAGGTGCACAGGGATAGTGCAACAGACAATGGAGACACATTGGAAAATGGGAAATTTCATTCAGGTGTTAGGAAAATTTTTTTACCATGAGGGTGGTCAAATATTAGAATAGGCTACCCAGAGAGACTGTGAAATCTCCATCCTTGGAGATACTCAGAAAACTTCTGAACAAAGCCTCCTGTTCAACATACTCATCAGTGACCTGGATGAAAGGACAGAGTGCACTCTCAGCAAGTTTGCTGATGATACTAAACTGGGGGGAGTGGCTGACACAGCAGAAGGCTGTGCTGCCATTGAGAGGGACCTGGACAGGCTGGAGAGATGGGCGGAGAGGAACCTCCTGAAGTTCCACAAAGGCAAGTGCAGGGTCCTGCACCTGGGGAGGAATAACCCCATGCAGCACTACAGGCTGGGGGCTGACCTGCTGGAAAGCAGCTGTGCCGAGAAGGACTTGGGAGTGCTGGTGGACAACAAGTTGCCCATGAGCCAGCAATGTGGCTTTGTGGGCAAGAAGGCCAATGGTCTCCTGGGTTGCACTGGGAAGAGTGTTGCCAGCAGGTGGAGGGAGGTGATCCTGCCCCTCTCCACAGCCCTGGAGAGGCCACACCTGGAGTACTGTGTCCGATTCTGAGCTCCTCAGTTTAAGAGAGACATGGCACTCCTGGAGAGAGTCCAGCAGAGGGCTACAAAGATGATGAGGGGGCTGGAGCATCTCTCGTGTGAGGAAAGACTGCGAGAGCTGGGCCTGTTGAGCCTGGAGAAGAGAAGAGTTGGAGGGGTGGTATCTGATCATTGTGTAGAAGTATCTGAAGGGGGAGTGTCAAGAGGATGAGGCCAGACTCTTCTCTGTGGTGCCCAGTGACAGGACGAGAGGCAATGGGCACAAACTGAAACACGGGCAGCTGTGTCAGAACATAAGGAAGGGTGACAGCGCACTGGAGCAGGTTGCCCAGAGAGGTTGTGGAGTCTCCTTTGCTGGAGATATTCAGGAGCCATCTGGACACAATCCTGGACAACGTGCTGTAGGTGGTAACCCCGCTTGAGCAGGGAGATTGGATTAGATGATCTCCAGAGGTCCCTTCCAACCTCAGCCATTTTCTGTGATTGTGTGTGTGATTCTGTGATTTAGCAGCCTGCTCTAACTGGATCTTCTGTAAGCAGGAGGGTAAACTGAAGACTTGCAGAGGTTCCTTCCAACCTATGTGGTTCTATGGTTTTATGATTATTCTTTAGTCTGCAATTCTTTCTGCTTTAAAGCAGGCCGTGCATGCTTTGTGGATTGGCTGGTTGGTTTGTTTTGACCTTTTCTTAAGCTGCTTCCTCTTATTGCCAAGTGTTCTTTCTCCTTTATAAATAGTTATGCTAGTCACCTTGGGTACTGCATGAGGCCCGGGTACATACGTAAGGCTGATCTATCACAGAGGGTATTTGTATCCAAGAAGACTGGCCTGGTAAAGTCTTTGGTCAGGCTGCTTGACTTCTTACTTTTTTGGGACGCTCTGACTCTGGCCTGGCTGTCTGGATCAATTCCGAGTGGGTAATCAGTTTCACTTGGTTGATTGTAGAGCTTGAGGTCGCTTTAAGTCATTAAATTTACCTTATTCCAAGGAAAGCAAACACAAGGTTATGTGTTTATTTTTTTGTTTTTTTTTTGTCTTTCCCATTACAGGTGGAAAAACCAATCAGTTAATTCTTCAAAACACTGCAACCAAAGCAATTATTCAAGGACTTATTCCAGATCAAAACTATGCCCTTCAGATCATTGCATTCAGTGAAGACAAGGAGAGCAAGCCAGCCCAAGGCCAGTTCAGAAGTACGTATCTTTCATACCTGACACAGAATTTCTTTATCAGTCATTTAATGCGATTTATGAAATTGTAGCAGCCTCAGCTGTAGAGAGCGACAATGGAAAAACACTTTCTGCTATGGAGGGAGGCTGATCAGAGCCACAGATTTTACCTTGAGCGGTTACAGCTGGAGGGCTGACCTAATCCAATTGCTGTTACACAAGAGGTTTTTATCCTGAGGTGCTTTGGGCTATTGCCGTTTGCATTGTTTCAGGATTCCTATCTTCCCCATTCCTTTATGACATTAGCCAATATCTCATGTAATCTTCAGTAAGCAGAAACAAGAAGGCAAGATATTTATAAAATTTCCTTCCCTCTGTCCAGCTTTTTTTATTAAAAGGTTCTTAGAGCTGTGCGAACTGTCGACCAGTTTCTAGTTCAATGGCACTATCAAAGGTTAGGTTCTTGTTGGTCTTCAGCTGTCAAATATGTTTGCAAATTATCATCAAGGCTCTCTTATCTATCCTGTACATACCGTTAACGTTTATATTAATGTCTATATGTAGCAAAAACATAGTGTTCTTATAACAATTTCACAGGCAGAACACTGGTTTGGCTTGATTTACATCTGAAACAGGTCAGGATCAGTTAAAAAGGATCAGCATGGATTTGGTCAATGAAGACAAAAATGTTGACAGTCTGGGAGTACAGTTGAAAGCATTCTGAATTCCTTCGACACTGTGAATATTATAAAAACTGTTGATGGAGGATACTAGTCTCTTATTCTCATTGCTAAATCACCTTTCTTTCGGAATCAGCGCATAGTACAACGTGTTGACTACTTGATGTGGTGTATGTCAGAGTCCTTCTAGCTTTTCACCACTGCAACTATGTGTTTACTACTTTAAGTACCACTCTACATACGAAACCCACAAAACCGCAGATTATTTTAGCTTTAAGAGCAGCCTACAGAACAGCTACACCAAATTCTGTAGTATTAGATGTATTTGTTTTTTAAACTAGTTCTATTCCTTAGGAAAAACAGAACTGGCAGCTTGATTTAAGAATGTGGGGGTTACAGTCTATTTAATTGCATTCTTTCTTTGCTGCCAATGAAAACATGTAACAGTTAATGAGACTGGAGTTCCATTTGACAGTATAATGCCTTGCATGAGTAAAACCAGGTACAGATTGTATGCAAAGATTTCCTTTTTTTAATCCTGTATTTTTATGTTTTTTCCCCCTTTTCTGACAAAGTGGTCACTGATTCTTAACATGATAAAAGGTCAAAGCAAATCCGAAGCTTTGACAATATCCTGGGTTCTAGTGCACTGGAAGTATATTTTTAATGCTGCTGAAGTGAAATTGATCTACAAAGAAAATTATTCTCAAACCTACAGTAAAATTTTATTGTTAAGAGATTATTGCTCTTATATAGGCAGATGTAGTTTCTTATTCTAGTACTGCCTGTAAGTTGTCCTACAGAGTACGCTATTAAGAAAGATCACTGAGGAATTTTGTGCTTTTAAAATGCAACCATAAAACGTGCAGTGGTTAAGTTAATCATCTGTGCAAACAGGTGGATAAAAAACTGTTGTCTTCTTCTGTTTTTCCTATGTGGCTAGAATCTTGACAGTTAGAAATAGCTTTCCCAAATCCAAAAAATCTCTGTTGGGATGTGACCACGTTGTCTCCTATGAGCATTTTCACTGATTTTTGTACTCTTTCTCCTTTGGAGACCCACCCTGATGTCTGGATATCTTCAGCAGCACTAAAGTAGAGGAAGCCATCAGCAGCTCCTTAGTGGTGCTTGCTCTCAGCCTTTTTTCAAAGGAATGCTCTTAGTTGGCTAAGTCATGACATCCTTTCTTCCTAGTATTTTTCTGGCAATTCAACCTCTTTTACTTTATTTAGAGACTTGTTAAGGTAAAGATTAAACCCAGACTTTTGAATAAGACCTGGTGTCTTCAAGGCTTTATTTTAACCCAGCTAATAAACAAGGTCTGCATTGATAGAAGCTGACTCCTCACCAAGCCTGTGGACCTGAATTTACTACTGAATCCGTTTCACAACCATTCTTTAAAGGGACAGGTGATGCACAGGTACATATAATATATTATTCTGGGGTGAGGAGTCAAAATTTCAGTTACTTTTCACTAGTATTCTACATCTATATGTGTTGCGAAGGTCGCAAGTGTTGCAGAGGCTTATCCTCCTGAAGGTTACACCATGATGTTTGACAATGGTCTTGTGGTTATATTTTGTATTGGACTTGGAAGAACTCTGTTTCATTCTTGGCTCTGTTTCAGATATTCCATATACAGTTGGGTAAACCAGTGAAATTCATTTGGCTTTGGTTCCGCTCTTGTAAACCAGAATACCTGTGTTGTCTATTTTGTATCATATGTTGCAAGGGACAGACAGTCTTCCTTCACCCTCTCCCAGTGTTTTGTAAGGGACTTAGCACAGTGAGTCTGATCTTGGCTAAGACTTAATGACTGCTTTGATGAACGTTAGTCATAATCCAAAGGATTTTATTTGGAGTAGAATTTTTTCTGTGAAAGATCTTCTCTGTTTAGTTTTTAAGCTGTTCCTGGCCATTGTAGGCAGCTGAGGTGTTGACAGCAATTAACTTTCTAAGGAAATTTTGAAAGGTTTTTTTTAGACAAATACGTGACTTCAGCAATGATTTTGCCAGAATCTTTCAAATTATGATGGGGTAAAATGATACTGGCTACTCATGTAATATTAGGAGTTGCTAATCAGCCTGAGTTCTGCTTAGCTGTTACGTGGGCTCTGAAACAAAGTAAGGGAGCTGTCCCACTCACTAGTGGGACAGGAAGCTGTTGAATTCTGAGCTCAGGAGCAGCTCTGTTCTCATGGGAGTATTTGATGCCCTGAACACAGATTTGGGCATGGGATCTAAGCTGAATCTTTAAAGAGGATAGCATAACAGCTGGCTTATGTGCTTTTGTGCTGGATGACTTGGAGTGGAACCCTGCAATGCTGGACTTTCCCAGCTAGCTTTGCCAACTTTCTGGGCTGTATTTCCAGTGCTGGCTCTTGTCAGCATGGACTTAGATGCTGATGTCACTGTATTTAGCCTTTCCTGTGTGAGGAGAGTTACTTTTGAGAACTTTAATGATGATCGGTTGTGGGCAGATTCATAAAAAGAATAAACCCAAATAAAGGGAGGGAAAACGCAGTAACAGTCACTTGTTACCTAAGTGTATTGCCAGATATTGCATGAAACGTCTTCTCTGTCTGGAAGAGGGAAATAATATGCATCTGACTGCACTCTTTCTGGTTTGATTGATTTTTCCCTTTACTTTTCTAGTTAAAGATATAGAAAGAAGAAAAGAAACGAATAAATCCAAGGTGAAGGATCCGGAAAAAACAAATGCGAGTAAACCAGCTCCAGAAGGTCAGATCATAACACGTATGATTTGTGTGATATTCTGATAATAATCAATCAGCTTTGTTATTTAATCTGGCCATTCTATAGATTTCCTTTAAATCTGTACTTTAAATCTGGTTCCAAGGTTATTACGATTTTTAGCAATTAAACAGAAAGGCAAATCAGCATTTTCAGGAATATTGTAGAGTTGCTACAGAAGAGGGATTGGTTTTCGTTCTGTGTTCTGCTTTGTCACTTTAAACAGTAGGCATTAAATACCACAATGGAGAATATAAAAGTAGTCTGCATATTCTCACCTGGTGCACTTTGAATAGCAAACAATCTAATGTATTTATATTAATAATAATGGCATAGCGTATTGCCTGCAAGTCAGGCATCCAATATTAAGTGACACCTAAAATCAAATTAATATTATTGTGTAATTATGCACGTAATAACTTAATATCTTGGTGCTAATGTGGGCCTTATATATGAAAACATACGAACATATTTGAAGGGAAGAAAGGAGTCCGTTTTATCCACCTGCAAGGAGTTAGTCTTCTGGTGAAGTGTTGCATTGCTTGTCATGAGAAGCACATCTAGTGTAGGCAGTAACATCCATTTTACACTTAACATATATCTCTGTTTTCTGTTATTCTTCTAGAATGCGGGTACCATCTCCTTTGTGAAGTAACTGTGACAGTAATTATTGCTTTTGGGAGTTACTTGTGATTTACAGAACCAGCAGAGACAAGAATAGCTTGATACGACCTTAAGTAGTCGCTCTGTGAATAAATTGGACGGTTTTAAGGCTCCTGTTTTGCCAGTCCCTTTTAGCTCCGTATCGTAGTAATGCGATACAGAGAAGTATGAAAGACCTCATCCAAAGCTCCATGAAGGCCGTGCAAATGTTTCGGTCTTCAGTGGGTTTTTTTTGTCTTATCATAAGTATTTTGTCATGTTGTATTTATTAATAATACACGAATTTGTTTCTATACAGCAACGTTCAAGCCAAAGCACCCTTAAATTCATTGCATTGCGGTGAATAACGGTGGGGAAAATGTTAGATAGTTTGTACTGCACTTAAAGAAGCAAGTTGTAACTGCTAAGATAGGATGGGGTAGTGGATAGGTGATCTTTCTTTCGTCCTCCTTCTAGAAGAAGACCAAGCTGGAAGAAATGAGAGCACTGAAGAAGGAAAATGTGTTTTGTTTTCTTAATGAGGGACAAGTGACAAAAGTTCAAGGAGGGAGAACTGGGCCTGTAATAGGAAAATGCTGATTAAATGCAGACAGAGGAAAGTGTCTGCCAGATTGTGGGAGAGGATTTATGCTTTCTTCACAGAGTAGGGGCAAAAATGCAGTTGGCAAGGGGAAACTGGATCTGCAGTCCCTTCCTTTTTAGGATTCGTGTTTACTTGGAAAGTCTTTAACTCAATCGCTGCATCAACTTTTCAGTTGTCTGAAACTCATTAGTTGTAGAAAGATATTGGAATTCTTACGTATTAAAGCAAAGTACGTTTTCGTCTAGTACTTATGAAAAGATCTTGTCTTACATGTTCTTTAGCATCTTGTACTAAAAAACTGTGGTGTATATCTGGAAGAAAGGCAAAACTTACAAACTTCTCAACCAGCAAAACTGAACAAAAAGAAAAAAAAGCTCTGCTAATTTTTTGAAATCTTGCTTTTTTTTTTGGCCCTGTTCTCAATCCAGCTATATTTTAATAGAATGACCTTTTTTCCTACTGTCTAGCTATTTCATATTTTCTGCCTTTGTACAATATAATGACTATTGAAAGTGATAGAGATTCCAGCTGAATGACTTCACTGAGAGTAGGGTGGGAGTTCTAGCAAAAAAGTTATGTAGAAATAACGGCATCAGTAAAAAATGCATAGCTGGAATAGAAGTGAATTAAGGATTGATACAGAAAGAATAACGGCCTCAAAATTTTCCTAGTGTAATATCTAAAGACCTTTCCTCCTCAAATGGAAGTTAGATCAAAAGAAATTCGGGAAAAATCTGTGAAAGAAATGGATTAAGGAATTAAAAGCAAAATTTTACCACAAAACCATGAAGAATAACTTGATCCTCTGCAGATATTTGACAGGAAGTGATTTGAGTACGACCAGATGAATTCAGACCAGCAATTAATTGTTTTCATGACAAGTTAGTATATGGCTAAATTTGGTGTTTTTAATAGCAGCCCTGATATTCTGTGGCTGTGTTATATCCTTGATCTAGTTAATGAGACTTTAGGAGATAAAAGCACAAACGAAAACATTAGGTAGTACAATATATTATTTGAAAACAATGATGATCTTTGTATGCAAAACAAATTTAAAACAACTATGTTCTGTATTGGTGTTGCCAGGAAATGGTTATGGCTTCTGCTTTTGGTCTTGACTGAAAGAATATCAAAAGCCTCTTTCACCATTTGCGCAAGTATTGGAGACAATTTTTGAGGAAAGATGATGGCTTCTGTGGACATCTGTGCCACATATTTATATGAAAAGAAACTGTAGAGCCTTTGCAAGCCTTATAAAGGCAGAGGTCGCCGGTCATTCTGCATATGCAGAATTGCTTGGCAAAGTTCTTCAATGTGAATATTAGAGCAGGTTTTGCATTTAGTAGCCCAGATGACCCCAATTCAGTGTTTTGGGACAAAACTAATGTATGAAAGTGCAATAATGCATTTGTCAAAGTGTACGAAAGAGGGTATGGACTTGAAAATATTGCAAGGTCTTGTCTGTGTATTATGCTAACTACTATGATCTACTCTATGTGTATCCTGCTGATTTTGCTGAAGGGCATAAAAGCTATATAGTCATTGGAATTTGGTATTCATAAATGCTTAGCTAATATACTTCTTCAGGATCACGTAACAGAAACCAGGAAAACACTCAACAATTTCAGTGGGACAAAGATTGCACCATAACCCTTCTAACCTTCACCGAAACTGGTTCTTCAGTGAGAAGGACAAGACAGATTCATACATTAATGATTCCAGATGGTTTCAAAGCTTCTCACTCTTCTTTTTCTCTATGGTTTGGAGGGCTGTTTCTGCAGTGCTATCCTCTGTTTTGTTACTGAGTATTTGAGGCTCCAGGTAGTGCTGGGGAGGTGTGGGTGTCTCCTGGCGAGACCCTAAATCTACCTTTTTCTTCTGTCTCTAAATTAGCTTACATTTGGGTTTTCCTCTGTCCTTATGTGACTCTGCGAACAGCTTGAGTGGCTTGCTGGTAGTTCCTCCAGCAGCTTCAGTAACTCAGATTGAAAGTTTCCATTTATTGTGTCCTGCCAGTTCAAGTAGATTTAAACCCTGCACCAAATACTATGCTCATATCTCAAACAAACCTCCAGTGTATGTCCAATAGTATCATTGTGCCAAATTAATTCAGCTTTAAAGTCTAGCACTCATCCGTCAAATGTTCCCTTTATAGTTGATTTCTAGAAACCTTCTCTAGTTTTCCTGCACAGATACTTTCAAGGCTTGAATCTTCCTTCAACATTTTTCAGAACCTGTCAGATTTGAGCTTAGTGATTTATCACTGTCACACACTCATATTAATAATGTCAGGAGCCTTTTCTCTTTCTCTCTATTCAGATGAAGTTCACAGACTCAGTTTCTTTCAGCACACTGTGATTTTCAAGCACTTGTACCCTGGCACTTCTCCAACTGTCTCATGTACAAAGCTCCTTTCTGTACAGTGAAAGGGGTTAATACGTTCTGTGCCTTCTCAGATGTTTTACAGTTTTTCTAAGAGCTTCTACAAGTGATTCTCTGATCAGATCCCTTTGGGGAGGGGAGAATTCACAGCATTTTGACTATATGCCGTGGCAAGTTCTCTTCAGAGTATTTCTGTGTGTGTCTTAAATAATTCTAGCTTCCCATCTCAATGAAAAAAACCCCGAAACACTAAGGGCCAATTTTATTTTCTTGCTTGCAGACATTATTTTGGGGGGTTTTAGTTGAGAGGCATTCTATTAAAGTCCTAATAAAGTAAAGCACTTAGAAAAGTTCTTAAATCTGTTCTATTCAGAAAATGCCTATGCCTGTGTCTGAAGTCCAGATGACTTAGGACAGCATAGAGCATGTATAGATCAGATTTCTCTACAGAATGAAGTTTTTGCAGAATAAAAGTCATCTTCCGCAGATTGCAGGCTGTTAAAACAATGAGAAGTAAGCTCTTATGGAATGATTTGAAGTGATTTACAGATGATATGATTTAACAGTTACTTTCTCGTCATAAGAGCTAGTAATATATTCATATAGCAAATATGACTTGTTAGGGAGGACAGTGACCTTCATCATATGTCACAGTTTGTGCTGGTTAATTTGACTTGACTGTCTGAGAGTTGTCATTCATCCCTGGCGAAAGTGCATTAGGGACAGGTGCATTTTTTTTACTGATTCCTATAAAAATCTACCAAAGTGTGGCCTAGTTAGAAATTCTGGGAGAACTGCAGCTCCCACACTTGGTAAAAACTGGCTAAAACATGGGCTTTTTAAATTCCATAGATGCTTCCTGCTGGTGGAGTCTTCTCTACCACATGCTGGAAACCAAAGTGACAGAAACTCACCCAAGCTGCCTGAGCCAGAGTGGGGCCAGTTGCCCTGAGAGAAAGAATTTTGACCCTCAGTTCCCTGCCCAGATATGATACAGGGGAAAGCTCTAGGGTAAATAAACTGAGAATAAAAGTTAGTTAGGAGTTTTCATCATGGAAGACTGGCAAGCATGTAGAAGTTTGGGAAAGAGTTTTATAGTTAATCTGTTGGGACATGGGTATAGAGAGGACAACTGAGGAATGGAGAAATTAGATACTGGGTGAGTAAAGAGTACTTAGAAATCAGTGGCCTTGGAGGTAGGAAGAAACTCCAGAAGCTCTTTTTAATGAGCTGTGTAATACCATATATTGCCTGGCACAAAGTGCAATAGAAAGGTGTAGAGGACAGGTAATATATTATCTGTATATAGATAGTATAACATGAGATAAATGTTAACACCATTAAACAGTGGCTTCATGTGTTTTGACTGATATTCCTAAATTTGTACATTAATTTAAATATAAGTTTGTGAGGAAGAGGTAAAAGCATCATGGATAAGCAACCTGGATAAACAAATACGTTTCCTTTGAAAGACTGTAATATTATTAATAATCCAGATCAAGGCTATGCAAATATACTGGAGAATGGCTGCTCACCCAGCTCAGAGCATTCCCTCTGACACACACTAGTTCCACCCTACTCTTTGTTGTCTTCACTGCTCAGGCCTGCACAGAGAAGATATTTTAGTTGTATTGTTCTAAATTCCAAGTTCTTAGCGCTTCTGGGGTTTATAAAGTCTCATAAAGTTTCTTGGGAAGAGACTTCCTCTCTGCGTCTTAAGCCATATATGTTGTATGATACTTATTCCTATTAATGCTTCACAGGTAAGTATGCCTGCAGTCTCTTTCAGGTGAGTGTGTTCTGCCTGTGCTCTGAATCCTGCAAAAACAGTGTCTCTTTGGTGCTGGATCTTTTACTGCCTTTGTTATAAAGTTTAGCTTTTTGGTCCATGTTCTTGGACCATTTTTGGTCCAAGTTCTCAGCTGCCTGCAAAAACTATGTAGACATATCCAAAGTTCCTGTTTTGCAGTGAGATAGTTTTAGAATATTTTATCCTCCAAATAGTATTTACCTACTTGCTACAATCCTTGAAAGCAAAATTATATTGAGGGGAAAAGTAATTATGTCTTTTTCTCTGTGTGTGGTTTTGTCATTGTTCTGAATGTTTCTCTTTCATAATACTTTTTTTCTTCTAGTATTACACATACTATTGGATAATGCACAAGTCATTTTGAGGGATGGTATGACACAGCATACAAATCTGGGGTTTGTATTAGGATAGCTCTTGCAGTGAGTCGCTTCTGTAATTTTGTGTAGTGCTAGAAAAGAGAGATATTGTAAACCTGAAAAATACACTGCTTTGCTTTCTTACTCCTCCTGTGATGACATGCTTATCTTTTCCTACTACCACTATCAGCTTTGACACAAATAAGTTTTGACGTCCACTCTGTAGTTGCTGAACGGCCCTAGGTTAATTGAGGAAAAAATTCTCACAGTGGTATATTAAGTCACTGTTCAACAGAACAGACTAATCATATAATTTATTAGCTTATCTGCTTAGTTAATGTCAGATGCTTCAGTAAGCCTTACTAGACAGTGTGAAATGAGTGCTATGAAGTATTTGACTAAGCTAAAGGAATGAATACCTTCCGAACTTCTGCTGCCTTGGCTATGTTTCATAGTTTTACTCATTTTTCTGGTTTTTTATTACTTACTGAACTCTTAGGCTATGGAATTCATTAACTATGTCTTTATGCAACCTGCAATTAGCCTCATTAACAGTGTTTCCTTGAGCTCTCTGGAGGGCATTTCAGCTCTTGTGTTATGAGCAAGCAGAAGAAGATCGTAGCTGTTGTGTTGTGTGGGCATTTTTCCAGAGCGCTATTCTGTTCTTCCTAAACAGTCCTTACCTTTTCAGCTTGTTGCACATTGATCTACTTCTGTAATCTGGGATTGAAAGGAAAGACCTATCAGTTTATTGGAAACTGCTTCTCTCTCCCACTCTCTTTTGTATCGTGTTAGGGATCACCAAATCCAGTAGCCCAACGGAAGCAAGGATGCCACATCTCCATGCCCTAAGATCCAGCCAGTAGCAAGGTTGAGCGTGTCCAGTAGGCACACACACAAACACATGTATACAGCACATATAGGCCCACACAGATTATCACAGACCTAAAAACCCAGCATTCGTGTAGACACAAACAGCACCAAAGGCCTCATCCTGTTCCCCATTCTGGCTGATCAGGGGGATCATATATATACAATGTGGGTGCCCCAGTAACTGGTCTTGGATGCTCGCTCCCTTGCACACACCGGAACATGCACAGACACACACACTGAGGATCCCTCCAGAAACTGGGCTTAGACACTCAGTCTACCCAGTAACAGCCCCTTGGATCCTCTTGTCTCCAGTTACCTCAAGCACAGAGACACACACGCATGGAAACAAGTCAACTCTCTCAGTTGACCCCTAGACCTTAGAATCTCATGAGTAGCTAGCCTGGACCTCATCGTTCCTCCAGGAGCCATCTCCTCCAGTTGTCTCACTCACAGAGACACATGCCTATCAGGTTCACATTTATGGTTACTTTGATACCTGGCTCCCAAGCCGCTTATCCTACTCACCAGCTAGTCTGGCTTGATATTTGTTAGCTATTGCACACTTGCGCGTGCACCCTGACTTGCTCAAGTTGCTGGCACCATGGGCATGAGCCTCTGTGACCTGTGGTCCAACCCCTGTTGCCAGCACTTAATTTGCACTCTCACTCCAGTATCCCTCCAGTTGCTGGCACCACAGATACTTGGGCCCTGTGTCTTGCGGTCTGCACTCCAGTTGCTGGCCCTTAGACTCTCACGTGCTACAGTTGCTGGCACCACAGACGCATGGGGCCTATGATTTTTGGTCCAGCTGCAGTTGCTGGCATGTAGACATCCACATAAATATATGCACGTAGCCCCCTCACTCAGGAAAATAAAAGTGGAGTTTGATGAGAAGACAGGACAGACTGGTGATCAGACACAGGGCTTGGCCAGACAAGTGTACTGACCAGCCACCCCTTTACATGTGATCGACCCTTCTTGTTGCCATATCCCTTTATTTTCCCATGCACATTCCTCCCCAAACCACCCTGATGCCTCCCTTTCCGTGCCTTTGTTTCCTCCCCTAAACATCCCATAGTAAGTCTTGTACGATCCCCAAAAGCTTTTGCCCTGCATCCCATAGTAAGTCCCATTACCCAATGGGCAGTAACCCACCTCAGTCTGAAAAGTGCTCCAGAGAGCCTTTTGGTTGACTCATCATGGATTTCACCCCTGACCTGGGTTGATTGCTCTCCTGTGATGGCCCTGGGAGCAGCCAGGTCAGGCTATTATTCAGGTTCTCCCACGTGCCATTGTTCTTCTGTGCTCCTTTGTGTGTGCAGAGAGGAGCTTTCTGTCACATAACCTAACATACTGTACGCCAGCTGGTGTTATAGCAAATGCAATATACATCTCTCTCTGAAACTGGATTGAGTGCCTGAACCAACAGAGCAAAAATATGGGTTTATTGTATAACAATAAATGAATATTCCAGAACGACCACAGCAGATGGAAGAAAGGAGATTCCATTTCTTCACTGCACAATAAAACTGTTGTTCATGGACTATGTTTCTTGTCTTTGGATTTTGATGTGGACAACATCTTCTCCCCTCAGTCTTCTCTTCCCTGCTGCTTTGCTCCTTTTTGCTCTTTTTCTGCAGTCTTAAGTTCTGTGAGATTTATTTGCCTTTTTCTGTGATTCCAGGATTAATCCTAGAACCTATGCTTGCCATCTTGATTCCTTTAATGAAATTTTACTTAAAGGTAAAATACAGTCTCCCATCCTGGAATAATCTGTCCTGTGAATACTTCATTACTAGTTTAGGTTCAAGCTTGCTTTCTGGCTCCCTAAAAGATATTCATCCCATTTTATACAATGTCTGGCCAGCATCAGCCAGAACAATAGAGAGAAGTATGAAATTTTTAGTCCTTTTTTTTTTTTTCTACCTGACCTGGAGGGATGGTGACCTATTTCTTTGATAGGAGAGATGTTATCAGAGAAATGTATAGTTTCTACATTAGATTTAGACAAGAAAGAAGCACTGAACTACTTGGCCTGTGAATAGCGCTGAGCCTACCCGGTAGCTAACGCACAAAACATGTCAGGTCACCAGGAAGGTATCTCATGGCTTTTGATAATTCCATGACTGGCAGTTGCTGATTAGTGATTTTTTTATTAGTTTCTGCTTGTCATTTTTCTGGTTCCTACGCAGTTCAGTATAATATTGAAAGGTTTGATGAATTAGATGCAACCAAGCCTACTACAAAACTGATAGCAGTGCACTTAAATCAACCAACACAGCACCGTGTCTAGTGAATGTACTAGCCTGCTCACAACTAGATAGCTCAAGGCTTTCTACAATATTCTCCCTTACAAAATGTAGACATAATCCTAGCTATTGGTTTTTAGTATCTTAATTTCTTAGATGCTGCAACATTGAGTCGGATGCATTTCCTACCTTGGAGATGTGAGCAAGTTCTTTAAGCATGATGGAGTCCTTCAATATGATAGGGTTCATGTTTTGCATGTGTGAAAAGTAAACAGAGACTGCACCAAACTATGAAGTGAAATTTAGAACTATTGAATGTGTTTGTCTAAATGATTTCCATAAAAGGCATGTATACATCATGCTGAGACTTGAACATTTCATCTTTGTAGTATCTGTAGAGGGTATGTGGATGCATCACCTTCTCATGTATGCGGCAGGATGCATGTCTGCTGCCATTTAACTACCCCCAGCTAGTGACACGGACTCCATGTAGCCTGTTACAGTACTTCAGGACTGCTTTTTTTCCGTTCATATTTGAGTTCTATGCTTACCATCTTGATGAGGATTTTAGTTCTCCAAAGTTATGTTTCAGTACTGTGTGGCATGCAGTGACATGCAGTGATTGCATTCCTTTGATTGACCTGAATGTGAGCAGCTGATATGTGTGGTGTATAGCTGGTTGTTGTAACATTTGCTAGTATCGAAAGACCATATCAACAAAAAATGAATTTATTATCTGTGCTCCTTTCATAGGGATAGCCTTATATCCCAGCATCGCCTTTCAGAAGACTGTGGAGTGCTTGGATCATGCTGCAGCATTCTGAGAAACTTTGGGACCACCGCAAAGATTTGTTAGGCATTTATGATTATGCTGTCCTTACCACACTCTGCTTACTCTACTCTGAGGCTATTCAATCACAGAATCACAGAATCACAGAAGGGTTTAGGTTGGAAGGGACCTCTGGAGATCATTCAGTCCAACCTCCCTGCTCAAGCAGGGTCACCTAGAGCATATTGCCCAGGATCACATCCAGACGGGTTTTGAATATCTCCAGCGAAGGAGACTCCACTACCTCTCTGGGCAACCTGGTCCAACGCTCTGTCACCCTCACAGTGAAGAATTTTTTTTCTCAGGTTTAGGTGGAACTTCCTGTGGTTCAGTTTCTGCCCCTTGCCTCTTGTCCTGTCGCTGGGCACCACGGAGAAGAGACTGGCCTCATCCTCTTGACACTCCCCCTTCAGATACTTGTACACGTTGATCAGATCACCTCTCAGTCTTCTCTTCTCCAGGCTGAACAGGCCCAGCTCTCGCAGTCTTTCTTCATAGGAGAGGTGTTCCAGCCCTCCAATCATCTTTGTAGCCCTCTGCTGGACTCTCTCCAGGAGTGCCATGTCTCTCCTGTACTGGGGAGCCCAGAAGTGGACACAGGACTCCAGGTGAGGCCTCCCCAGGGCTGTGGAGAGGGGCAGGATCACCTCCCTCCACCTGCTGGCAACGCTCTTCCCAGTGCAACCCAGGAGACCATTGGCCTTCTTGCCCACAAAGCCACATTGCTGCCTCTTGGTCAACTTGTTGTCCACCAGCACTCCCAGGTCCCTGGAGGAATTTTATAGACCCCTCTGGTTTTAGACTCTGGCATTTTGGCTTATGGCTCACTTCTAAGGCTTTGTTCTGCCCAACCATGGCCCAGTTTGAGGAGCCATGATGCATCCTATCTCAGCTACCACTGCTGAAAGCAGCAGCTGACCAGATATCTTTGCCAATAGAGCTCTCCCTGGACCCCCTGTAGCCGGTCTGGTGGATCGTGGTGTCATGACCAGTCAGAGCCCCATCCTCGTGCAGTGCTAAAAGATCTCTGCTTCGAGCTCCACTTGGTAACTGCCCCGCAGTCCTATCTGCAGGCCTCCATCCATGCCAAACGAGTGAGGCATAGGTTTTTTTGGCAGTGTTGTTTTTTTTTTTCTCTTGGTGCCATGCAGGAAATGGCTCCATTTTACTTCTGTTTGGTGCAGAGGTTTGCATCAAAAGAAACTGTCCTCTCCTTCCTCAACTCCAGGTGATGAGAACACCTGTTTAAAAAAAGGAGACAAAGTAGTCTTATCAGGCTATACCACTGCCATCTCTGACACAGGAGTATGGGATATTCCCCCTTTGTGTCTTTTAACTACCTTTTGCAAGCTGAATTTCCTATTTCAACCACAATGCTTTTGTGGACCTGGCCAGAATTTTTTGGCAGACACCTGCTTCCTGCTTCCCATGGCCAGAAAAACTGATAGGAAATATCAATACTGAGATGGGCGGAGTTCTTAAAGACTTTCCTTTGCCATTGTTTTGGTTGTTGCTTTGCAGAAGACCAGCCAAACCAAGTTTAGAGACTGTGACCCTAAGATCTCAATAGCTGGGACAGGAGAGTGCACTGTCAGCTGTATGGGATCAGGATGATTACCAGACTTCTCTGAGTACAAAACCCTGAATCGTTCTGCCTTACTGTTTGATAGACCCCAGACTCCAAACTACACTGAACATATGGTTGCAGCTGTGCATGCAGCATTAGGTTCTGTAACACTGTCATCATCACTATGGCTACAAGATCCTTTGAAAACAGGCTCTCAGTGAGATGGGTGGAGAGTTACTTTGCCCAAAATCTGTTGAAATACTGTTGTAAATCTGTCAGGCTAAGTGAACTCTGGGCTGTTTCTGCTTCTTAGCTGTTTATATGAATTATGTTTCTCATAGTACAGGTTTGTGTCGGCCACTTGAGAATGGAAGGGATGGGAGAAGACAGTGTTTACTCTTAAAGTCAAGGAGGAAGAACAGGCTAATAAGTTCGAAGAATGATACTTTGCAAGATTTACATTTCTGAAGGGGATAAATAGGCATTAGTTTAGTTGTAAAAGTGTCACAGTCGTCTGAATAAGTGAGAAATATGGTCTTGGGAGAAATAAAATTTGAATATAAATTAAACTTAAGACCCAGAAGTGACTGTAAAGGCTTGAATTGGGAAAGGGGTCTCTTTAGATAGTGCAGGCTGATCCTGAGAGCAGGAATCCTGGATTTAAGTGAGATCAGGGAAGAGACATCCACGTTAGGTCAGCTGAATACAGAGGGAGAGAATTATCTTTTTGGATTTTATCTTAGCATAAGAAGAGTCTTCTGTAGATGTTTTCTAACTGCACTGCTTTGGATGTCTGTAAAATTATAAATAATTTATTTACCTTAGCTTGGTTTGAGATTTTATACTAACATTAAGGTAGCTGAATACCTTTTTCAATTTATGTATATCAGACAAATTCTACTCTTGCTTTGTCAGAAAAAGTAAAGTTTAATATTAGAAATTATGGCCTGTCTCCATTCTTTCTCGTGGACTCCACTTATCTCCTAGCTCCTACTCCTAGCTCTGCGGCTTTTCCTCCATCTGATAATAACGTTAGCATCATATAAATGAGCATGGCTGTGCATTACCTCTCGTACAGTGTTCCAGGCCAGGCAAAAGCTGGAGATTAGACAGATTGCCTTCCTATTATCCACAGTCTCCCTCCCTGTCCATCTTTCGGAACTCTGCTTGAGTGCATCTGCTTTGCTGAAAAGTAGACTCAGTGTTGGCACAGATATCTGAAGAACAGCTTCTCCTGTAGCTCAGAAAAAAGAGAGCTATTGGTGCAGGGTGAAAAAAAAGACTTGGTCTGTCTGGGACCTAAAGATAAGTTTCAGTTTTGTCCTGCTATGATCCAGCTCCTAATATCAGGACTATTTAGATTCAAAACCCTAGTTATAAGGTGCTTATCCTTATATCTCTGTACAGTAAATATGTATAATTCATGGTAAATCTGAACCATTGCCAACTGAAAGCCCTGATGTCTGGGTTCTTCATATTCCTGGTAGCTTTCCCGCAGGCATTGACTTATTTTCTGCGCAAGCTATTCGTAGAGAAATGGCAGACTGCGGTTCCCATACTTGAATGACTGGTTAACAAAAGCTCAGCTGAATGAACTGTCTTTCGTTCTCTTCAGTCTGCATTTTAGCTTTTCAAGTCGTTGGTCTTGAGCATCAATCCAACCCATAGAGTGCACTGGCATCGCTGGATTCTGCTGGCAGCAAGAGACTGTTCCCCTAGGACAGGTTCATGGTTTGCGGTGACATGTTTCATTATTTAACTACTCTCATTGCTACCATGCTGAGACGCTCTTGAACACTTCTTGATCGTGTGGCAGTGTGGATTCTCATAATACCACCATTTGAAGGCTATACACTTGCTTATGACTATGAGCAAAGTAAATATCTTAGCATCTCATGAGTGGTGATTTTCTTCAACATAAAACACTACCTGCTGTTTGAAACTGAAGTTACATAGCAACATGTTAAAACTCTGGGCAGTTTTTAATATCCGTGTGGCAGCCTTGAACAGCCAAAGACTCTGGTGAGTCATAGCAGACTGCATCAACACCCTCTGCTATGTTAATGAACAATGAAGTGCAAAGCCAAGACCCTCTTGCAAGAAAGCTACAGTCTAATGAGACGGATGCATTCATCAGCAAGTTCAGCTCTCAGGGATTCCACTTGTCTTGAACACCGATGAACAGGCTGCATTGTTCTACGCTCTGGACAATGCAATGGGAGATTAAGGTGAACATCTTGGTATCTGTTTTCCGGGACTGCGATCCTTGAGATGGCTTTGACTTGAATGCAACTGGAAGGTGTTGAATCTTTTGCTTTTGAGCTGTCTGCTGTCCAAGTTCGCTTTCAAGGCTGTTCCTTATACCTTGGGAGGGGAGTCTCATTTCACAGTCTGTCTCATTCATCTAATACTGACACTGTTGATCAACATTAAGCAGGAGATAGTAGTGAGAAGACTGACGCTTTCAGGGTCATTTCCACCTGTTCTATTTTACCTGAGGATCTTCATGTTCTTTCTGGACCTCTTGATGCAGGACTTCAAGATTCTGGGCCATCTCATTATCGGTACCCCTTCCCTTGGTGACCTGTGTGCTAAGTTACAATTGAAGTGTGCTCTTTGGTTGAAAAAGGTGCTGTTTAGTAGCTGAAACAGGACTTACTCACCAGGCTAATTGGTTCATATTTTCCAGCTGAAAGGTGTCTCGTCTGTCTGGTAATCTGTACTCATTGAGCTAGTCTGTCTGTGTATACTGAGGAAGTTCTGGTTCCTTATCTGTCTGCAGTTTGGGGTGTGTGTGTCTTGGCTGATTATTCCCCCGTGAAGGGAGCCATGGTACTCTCATACTCAGTCCTCCTGGAATCCTCAAAGGAGCCAGTATTTCTGCAGAGCTCAAGCTTAAAGCTTAGGGCTCTCGTTAGCCAACGCTTTGGAGCCTGCAGTAGTGTTCTTCGGGGCTGTTACCTTAGCCTGGTAATGGCTCTAAGAACTGTAGAACTCTAAGACTGATTATGTGTGTTTTTTCCCTTTTGCCCTTTCTTCGGTGAATGCTTCAGAAAATCTGTCATTTTTCCCTTTACGTGTTTTAGGACTGCTTCTGAAGCCCAGCGTGCTGTCCATGCAACAGCTGACTTCGTAAAACAGTTGAGCCGTTAAAAACAGTGGCATTTCTTCAGCATGTTAAGGTTCCTTGTATGCATGAAGTTTAGCAGAATTAGGTGTACATAGTGGTGTTGACATCTATTTCAGACGTAAATGTTAGTTTCAGCACTGTCGTTGCTTGAGTTTGGTTTATTTATCTAGTACTAAAAATGTGTGGCAACATTTCTTGTTGTCTTGCAGTGATCTTCCTAATAAGCAAGATAAATGGAGGAAAGTTGTAAATCGTGAGCATGGGGATGGTAGCTCCTGAAAGTCTGAGTAGGCTGTGCCCAGTAAAATACCACTCATATCTCATCTCTCCTCTCCCTTCCCCCAAGAGCTTTCAGACTCAACAGCCAAATTTAGCTCGATACCTAGAGGGCAGGCAGGTGGTGTCAAACAGTGGCAGATGTTTCTGCTTTGAGAGTTTCATAATGTTTAGTGTTACTTTGTTCTCTGAAGAAGTAGTAACAAAGCATCAGTTGCACGCAATGATGATGTATTGGTCACAGATGATAGACTGAGATATTTGTACTGCTTTGGTGGAGGCAGTTCTGTTTAGTTATATCTTTCAAAAAGAAAATGACCCTCGGAAGCTCATATTTTATCTCAGCAAAATCACAGGTCCTTTGCCAGCCTTACAATTGTTACTATTTTATAGAGAAGTCATTGAAACCTGAGAATGGAAAAAACGTGAGAGGAGAGACACCGTAACACGCAATTAATAGAACGTAATTATGTCTCTATGATGCAGCAAAAACTGTCTGGCTAGATCATACTGTAAGTACAAAGTCAAAGAAATAGTAAGGGAATGGAAGAGACTGGGATCATGGACAGAAATAAATGTTATAAATTTGAAGACATCAGTGCCTGTGGGGAAAAATACGTTATATGGCTATTTAGTTATTTGTTTATGGTAGGGAATAATTACTCTAGTGGATGGGAGGAATTTGAAAGGCAGTGGACTAGAGGAAAATAAAATCCTAAGCAGCTTGTGTGCTCTACTGGGAAAGGTTGTCTATTAAGTGATGTACTTATTGCTACTTAGCCCACTGATCAGGACTTAAAAACAGTGCAGCGGCACATACTCTTGGGATTCTTTTTTTAAACACCGAGTGAGACATAACCAAACAATCACATAAACAAATGCTGACTGGAAGATTTTTTGGTTCTTTTTTATTTGCTTTACCTAATAGCACATATTTTAAAAGATCAGGAATTAAATATCTAGAAACTAATTATGGTAATCATGTCGCCTGGGACTCTCTGCATTGAGTGGTAAGCTATCAAACTACTGGGAGTAATTTTTTAGCAAGATAGTTGAATATAGAAACCAAAAATTTGGGAGCAGATGCTGTTTATGGTAAAATGTTTGTACTTCGTTATTTTGAATTAATTGTGGTCTGAGACTCTTGCTTATTCTAAATGTCCCTTCTTCCACACAGGTCCAGAGAGAATTTAAGGCCAGATCGTGCCTTCTTGGTAAATCGTTTATAAGGCTCCCTTGCTTTGTTTTTTTTTCTGTTCTTATTTGATATTTGAATTGTTTCCTTAGAAATACTTTTGGCGCACTAAAAAAAAACCATTGCAATGCATCTCTCTTCCAGTTTTTCTGGGTATTCATTTTTTTATGCCTTTCATCTTTTCTTTAAACTATTCATGACTTTGATGGATCCTAGCTTGGCTGTACCCAGGCAGCTGAAGACATAAATGCTGACAAAGAAAGAAGCAGAAAATCAGATGACAGATTAGTTTGCAATAAAACGAGTAGAGACTAGAAATCCTTAGCCTTCTCCTAGAAGAAAAACGTCACCATTACTGGCTTTCAGAAGGTAAGACTGCTGGGTAATCCACGTTTTGTTCGCAGACCTACTGGCTCAGAGGAGCTAGAGCAGAAGATCTCTCTTTGTTTTGCATACCTCAAGTATTATTTCCAGAGGCATTTTGTGGAAAATGGGTGGAGAATCATCGGTTCAGAAAATGAACGGCTCTTCTTTGCATTCCTAGTGCCTGATACAATAAGGTCCTGACAAGCATTATGAAATACCTCTTTGTTAAGATTTAACACAAAGAAAAAATGATGTGGGTAAGGATGGCAGGATTAATCTTACAGTTTTCCATTAGCTAATTCCATACTGCCATGGTAACTTGTGCGAAGGATGCCAGGTGAGTTTTACAGACCTGACATTATTTTTCTTGAGGCGTTAGAGAATACTTTGAAATTCTAAGAGAGCACAGCTAACAGAGGCAGCCAACAGACACAGCGATTTACACAGCAGTTCGCACAGAGGGGCGCACTCAACGGTGCCAGGAACTCTGCTGGAGACAGCATACATGGACTCGGCAGTGATGGTGACGTACTGCAGGGCATGGTCCCCAGCAGCTACTGGAGGAGCCAGGAACAGCAGAAGCCTTGAGTCAGACAGAGCTCCAGAGGGAGGATGCAGTTCTCCAGCTGGAGGCTGCAAGGAGTACCTGGTGCCTCTCGCTGAAGCTTTGGCAGCTGGAGATGGTATCCTTGTCTACAGTAGTTGTGTACCTCATCTGTGTTACCAAGTAAAGAAGCTGCCAGGGGGAGGTCAGCAGATTGTGCAGCATCAGAGAAGATAAAACAGAGATTGCCCAGATCTCCAAGACCCTGCAAATACAAGAGCCTGAATTCCCAACTGTGCCAAAGGAGGGTCAGGCAGAATTTATGCTTGTCAGTTTGGGAAATGGAAACTCCCATGGTGGTGGAGGCTGGAAGCTGATTACTTCTGGCACCAGGAAGAAGGCTCCTGCTTCCCATGCAGATCTACAACTACAGACTAGGTCAATATCCTGGTGCAGATGTGGGGATGGCAGGTCTGTTCAACGAAACATCTGAACCGGGTGAGCCCAAGCCATGCAGCAGCACCAGGAAGAAGCTGTGAAAGATAGTAGTGGGAGACTAGCTCCTGCAGGGGACAGAGGCCTCCACCTGCCAACCTGATCTGCTGTCTAGGGAAGTTTGCTGCTTGCCAGGGGCTCAGATCAGGGATGCTGTGGAGAGACTGCTGAGGCATGTCTAGCCCCCAAACTATTACCTGGTGCTGCTTTTCTGTATGATACAGCTGGGAAGACCTGGAGCATATCAAGAGAGACTGCATGGGTCTGGAGGTGTGGATCAAGGACATGGGGGCCCAGGTGGTTTTCTCTTTGATCCTGCCTGTGAGAGGGAAGGACTTGAGAAGGAGTGGATGGACCCTGTGGGTTAACAACTGGTTGCGCACCTCTTGTCAGCAGCACGGATTTGGTTTTTATGACCATGGGGCCCTCCTTGGGGACCGAGGACTGATGGGGAGAGATGGGATCCACCTGACCAAGCGCAGCAAAAGTATCTTTGCCGACAGCCTAGCAAACCTGCTAAGGAAAGCTTTCACAACATGAGAGAGAGATAACAACCCACAATCAAGTGAGGAAGTGGTGGACTGGGTTGGCAAGCAAAAGGTAAAGCCCTTGATTTGAGGAAGCAGTGGGAGTGCATGGAGCTCCACTGAGAGCTTATGGGTCAGGATTAGCAGGCAGACCAAAGCGAGTGACGTAATGGCGGGTGTCTGCTACGGACTGCCTAATTGGGAAGAAGTAGAGGAGGCCTTCTTCATACAGCTAGAAGAAGCCTCACATTCACAGGTCCTGGTCTTCATGGGTGACTTGAACCACCCCATGGTTCTTTTTTTGCTAGAAAGGCAACATAGCAAGGTACAAGCAATCCAGGAGGTTTCTGGAGTCTGTTGATACTAACCTCCTAGCGCAGTTGATAAGGAGCCAACGAGGGGAGGCACTCTGCTGGACCTGACACTTACAAACAAGGAAGAACTGATTGAGGATGCAAAGGTTGGGGACAACCTTGGCTGGAGTTGAGGGCAACCTTGGCTGCAGTGACCATGGGATCGAGTTCAGGATCCCAAGAAGAGGGATTAAGCAAATGGCAGGATTACAACCCTGGCCTTCAGGAGAATAGGCTTTGGCTTGTTCAGGGATCTGCTTGGAAGAATCCCGTGGGATACAGTCCTAGAAAGAAGAGAAGCCCAGAAGAGTTGGATGATTTTCAAGGATCACTTCCTCCAGTCTTAAGAATGCTCCATCCTGTTGTGCAGGAAGTCAAGCAAAAATGGCAGGAGGCCCACATAGATAAACAAGGAGCTCCTTACAAAACACAAACCTAAAAATGAAGCATGAAAGAGGTGGACAAACTGATGAAGTATGGGCTAGGTAAGTAGATAGTGAGGTGGATTCAAAACTGGCTGAACTGCCAGGCTCAGAGGGTTGTGATCAGCTGCCCAAAGTCCACCTGGAGGCTAGTCACTACTGGTTTACCCCAGGAATGGATAGTGAGTCTAAGGCTGTTTAACCTCTTCACTAATGACCTGGATGATGGGAACAAGTGTACCCTCAGCAAATTTTCAGACAGTACAAAACCTGGAGCAGTGGTTGATAAAGTTGATGATTTTGCTGCCATTCAGGGGGATCTTGGCAGGTTGGAGAAATGGCCCAACAGGAACCTTACGAAGTTAAGCAAAGGGAAATGCAAAGCCCTGTATTTCTGTAGTCTGGGAAAGAATAACCCCATGCACCAGTACAGGCTGGGGGTTATCTCTCTGGCAAGCAGCTTTGCAGAAATGTCCCTGAGGGTCCTGGTGGACACAAAGTTCACCATGAGCCAGCATTGTGCCCCTGCAGCATCCTGGCCAACAGCATCCTGGGCTGCATTAGGCAGAGTGTTGCCGGCAGGTCAAGAGAGGTGACCCTTCCCCTCTACTCAGCCCTGATGAGACACATCTGGAGTGCTGTGTCCAGTTCTGGGCTCCCTAGTACAAGAGAGACTTGGACATACTGGAGCACGTCCAGCTAAGGGCCATGAAGAAGATTTAGGGACTGGAGCATTTTTCATATGAGGAAAGGCTGAAAGAGCTGGGCCTGTTCAGCCAGGTGAAGAGAAGGCTCAGGGAGATCTTATCTTGTATAAACATCTGATGGGGGAAGTAAAGAAGACACAGCCAGACTCTTTTTATTGGTGCCCAGTGACAGGAGGAGAGGCAATGGGCACAAACTGAAATACAGGAAATTACATTTTGAATCTAAACAACCACCCTTTTTTAATGAAAGGGTGGTTGAACACTGGAACAGGTTGCCCAGAGAGGTTGTGGAGTCTTCGTCATTTGAGACACTCAAACCCAAGTGGACATGGCCCTGATCAACCTGCTCTTGCTGACTATGCTTTGAACAGGAGGTTTGGGCTACATGATCTCTAGAGGTCCCTGCTAACCTCAGCTGTTCTGTGATTCTTTGGGACTGTAGCTTTTCAGAATATGGCATTCACTCAGACATCTCTGCTGATTAGACACAAGGTGAATTGTTACTCTCAAGTGGGCCAGAATTTTGTCCCAGACTTTTGTAAATTGGTGCATTAGAAATCATGGCATCCAAAATTAGTGCTGCTTCTGAATATCGCTGCATATTTTTATACACACATACGCACTCTGTAAATTATGAAAGCATATTTTCAAGAAATGCTTGAAGGTAATATAGAGATTTGAATTTGAAACAGTCTTCTGTACTGTACCTGTAGCGCACCATCATTTTTTTCTGGAAGAACTGACCACAAAGCAATACCCATCTGGATCGATAGAGCTGGGCTATAGTGTAACATTTTATATTGTAGCATTTCGCTTCAACTAGTTTTTAGTTAGTTCTGTGTTAATAGCCATCAGAGATATACAGCTTATTCTCTTGGGCTTCTTTTCTTTTACCTTACCTGGTATGTTAAAGCTGTATCTTGGTTATAAGCTCCTGTGCAGATGACACATATATTGCCACATAAAAACAGACAGCTTTTTATCATGCTTTGGAGAGATTTATACATACAACTTAATTATTGTTCAGGATTTCTGAGTGCCAATTCTGTCTGCAGCCAGAGAAAGTGGTCTCTAGGATTTCATACTCCACTAAACCAAAGGGAAAAACAACTCTTAAATCATCAAGTATGTGGTTCACAGAAATAGTGGATAAATATAACCATATTAATAAACTTTAAAGTTCTCTGCCTTGAAAAGTCATTTAAACTTTGAGACAGCTGTTTCATTTAAAACATTAATGCACTCAGATTCAGAACTGAGAGCAAAGAGAAGCAGAGAATTATTACCGTAATCTGCAGAAGAGTTTCTTAGTTTTCATGTACTTGCGGGACATCTTCAAGATAAATCACTCTGGCTAAATGCACATAATATCTTGCCGTGTTGAACTTCGTGTTTCAGGAAAGAGTTCAGCAGTACGCTTTGCCCTGTGTGGATATGCCGCCTGTTGGAAGACAAATTAAAATACATGTTTTGAACGCTTAGTTATAAGTACAGGAGGGATTTTTAAACTTTTTTTTTCTAGGTACACAGCAAAAAAGGGAGAGATTAGCTGTTTGGGAAGCTGCTGCAGACATCAAGTAGTTTAGTGCTATCCATCGGCAGTGTTCTACTGGAAAACATCAGTACTTTGCTTCTTAATTAACTTTGGTATTTATTCTCTCTCTCAGGTAAATTACAATGTTAGTGTGTAAGAAGAAATTTCTAAATGTTTTTGTAAGCTATGGCTTGCTAGCTGCAGAAGTACAACTACAATTCAGTGTGTATGGAAAGGTGTGAAGAGAATAGTTGTATGCTTCCTCCTCTCACACTTGAGAATTATCATCAGTAAACATAGACAATTAATGTGTTTTATCACCTGCAACTTTAGTTACTTTTCTGGCCTTAGGTGCAACAGATCTGCTTTGAATAATAAAATTTATTTTATTTATGTCTGCATACTTTTTGAAATGAGCAAAATACTGTTCATCAAATATTGAACTACAGCATTAACAGTCCAATGAAAATGAAATCCTCCAAACATGATTAGACACAACAGATTCAGTAAATCTTACTATTCTACAAAATAACAAATTTGTGGGCCTGCCGGTAAGGCTAGGATAGTTTTATGGAACAGAACAAGATGCATGGGAAAAGGCTGGCTGCTTTATTTTATTTTATTTTTTCTATGCAGCAAGGACAAGCTCCTAACCTCACTGGGCTACTCTTGCAACCTAATAAAGTTCCAACATTTGAGTACTTCAAATTCAGGCTGTTTGGATCTAGTTCAAAGGAAAACAGCTATGTTCTTTGCATTTGTCTGGTCCGTAGCGTGACATATGGGATGTGTTAAACTGAGGTCTAAGTGCAATGATGATATCACCAGCACAGAGCAATTATATCAATGTCAGAAGAGCAGATTGGTGAGCTGCTGAATTTTGGAGCTGAACACTGCCTCACGTCCCTCTATTTTGTTAACCCCTTTTTAAAAGAAATACCGTTTTGCTAACGTAGAATTGCATTGCCCCTGTCCTCAGTGGGGCTTCTGTTCAGCCATGGTGCTGTTAACCATTGGAGGACGGACTCTTCTCTGTAACTCATGCTTTATGCACAAGGTACTTTTCACTTGTTTCTGTCATAAAGCTTCTTGCCTCTAGTGCTTTGCTACCCCATGGACAACTCTTGCATTCATACTGTATGATTGTAGACCTCTACATGAACTTTCTTCCTCTCCTTCCCCATATATTATTCAACTTTTCCACTGTGACAGCGATTAAGAAAGGAAACAACATATTCCAGAAAGAATTACAGTCTTAACTACTCCTAGCAGAAGTATGTGTTTTGGCTCTTAAAAAACTGTTGAGTTTCACACCAAAGGAAGGTAAAATATCAACTGTGCTTCTGCAAAATGTCTCATAACTGCATGCAAATTGGACTATTCGTTCTGAGGCATAGAGTCCTCCCATGTAGCAGTGCCTGTGTTTGCTGCTTCTCCTCTTGCCTTTCAATGAACCTTCAAAGAATGATAATATTAACTCCAAGAGTCCAAGAGCCACTACTCTAGTCTAAAAATCATAGCTTTTCTGTTTGTTTCTAAGTAATGTTTTTGGGTTTTGTCTAACTTCTGTTTTTTAACATTGCTTACTTGCTCACGGCATGCATATGAGAAAGAAACAATAATAGCAGGTTGAAAATCTAGCTTCGAACAGGTAAGAAGTGTTTACAGAAGCGTGCAGACCCTTCTTTGGTTTGTGAATGCCCGCAAATGCCCACCATCCCCACAGGCCAGAGCCTCTGTCATGACTTCTCCCAATGCTGACTCTGCACTTCAGTTGCTTTGATAGGAGGTCTCAGGCCACATTTTGTACACTCCAGTATAACTCTCATTCTGTTCCAGAAGGTTCTAGCTGGACCTTTTATTCAGCGTTGCCATCATTGGCTTCTCTCGCAGCCCAACTTTGACATGGGTCTTGATAGGGCAATAGCACTTGTACATTGGAATTGCAGGCAAATAAGTAATTTTAAACATCTGGAGCCTTGAAGCATCAAAGGCAGGAAACTTCATTTAGTAGATGTTAAATTCCTGCAGTACTAATTTTGTTTTGAAAGACTCTCCCAAAACCAAGGAGCTGAAATTCTTATCTTCTGATGATGATACGATTGTTGGCAATACTGAAGCATGTTTTGTGCAAATGCTTTGTCTTAATATATTGCTAGCAGCCTTGTAGTTGTACTCTGATGTCTCTGGAAGTGAAACGCTAAGCCTAATAAAGCCCTTCTGCTCATTTGTGACATGAGAGAAATGAGCAGACCACGGTCCTTCCTACTACTGTTATCTTCCTGACAGAGTCAAGTAGCTTTAGCAAGCTTTAGGAATATTGTAAATTTGTTATAGAAAATTTGCAAATTTCTTCTTTTCTCCCTATCAAACCCTCCATCCATTGTAGGTTGATGCACTGAAGATAGTTGTTTGTATAAAATATATGAGCTCTTCTTCGACTTAAGTCTGCAGTTTTGTCATTTTCTCTTATCTCCAAAAATCGCAGGCTCTGTTAGTTTGTTGTGAAATGCATCATTTGAAGTAGAAGCAGAATTATGCTATCTATGCAGGATTAGGAAATGTTATGCAAAATTAGACAGCAGGTCACCATGCTACTGTCCTGCTGTTGAAATTGGTGAGTGTTGTATACTTCAGATGAAAGTGGCACCTTTTCTCTCACTGCTATTCTTTTAAATTATTGAGTAACGGGTAAATATGCACAATTTATTTACAGTGTTTGTAGTGGGCTAAAACACTGAGTTTGGAAGCCTTTTTCAACGGAATTATATGCTGTCACCTAGCTTTAGGAAATATTTTATGACAACATTGCATTTTAAAGTTATGTGTAGGTATTTTAGAAGCTCAGAATTATCCCCAGACAGTATAGGAATCCATGACCATGTATGGTTGTGTGAAAATATTACTGAAAAATCCATTTGCTAGAACTGGTAATGGAAGCTGGCTAATCTCAGTGGGGTGAGTAAATTAATTGCAACATGCTGTGTCTTCTGGAATATCTTTATAAACTAGGATGATATGGTGTTTTTATTCTTGTCAGATTTTGAAGTCTTCTGTACAGCATGTTATTCTATTTAATATCTCACTATTGTTTATTCCATTTTAGGGAACTTTCTACAATTCTATTAAGTACAACAAGGAGAAAGCATAAGCAAATAGTGGGTGTGCAGAAGTAACAAAACCTAAATGTTTTATGCAGAAAAGATTCAACAAGTGTCTCCTATCGACGAAGAACGAATCATATTTTCACATTCTGTGGCACTGCAGTACAATCTTGGATCAAATCACACATGCTATTTTAACAAGAAAGAATTGCATGATACTATTTGCACTGACCTGATGATATGGAAATAAAATATTGAAAGGAATGCAGTTATTGTTTTCTTTACTCTTCGGGTTTTGCTGCGCTAAATGGATTTACTTAACCCAATAAAAGAATTTCTGCACAAAGCGATAACTACAGGATTAAAGAAGCCTTACAGGCCAAACTTGTTGATATGAAAGGAGTAAGACTTAGGTGCTAACCGAGTTTCATAGTAAGCATAAATTTTTAGAAGTAGTGAAGGGGAATTCAGCCTTACAAATCCTGTTATCCTCGTTGGGCTATATGATTATACTGCTAAGATCATATTGAAAAGGTACATCTGTGCTACAGTGCAGCTGCTTGGATGTGAATCAGGGGACCTGTTCTATCGTTCTTACTGGTGTTGAGTAGCATGTTACTTTGCCAATAGTTCTCTTGAAATTAAAGAATCTAATCATGGCCAGGGTAAGAATGGCATAATTGAACTTGACGTTAATGGAAAACAAATACTGCAAATAATGCGGGCTGGTTAACAGGAAGGTTTTTTGGCAAAGATACTTAAAGTGCAAATTTTGTTATGACCAGTAAGTTCCCATCAAATCACAAAAAAAGCAGATCCCAGTCCCACTGAAATCAATGGAAGTTTTCCTATTGACTTCAGAGATAGAAAAATTTGGACGTCTTTTAGGTTTACCTTCCAATTTAAGATCATTTTTCTGATGCTTACTGAATGTTCCCCAGTGTTTATACATTAAAATATGTTGCCAATTCAAATAGCTTTGTCATGTACTGTAAAATCTAAAATAAAATATTTGTTTTGGCATCTTCATAAGTGGAATTTTTGTCTTGTGTTTAGAACGTACTCTACACTGCTAACTGCACGTAGGAAATGTTCCCTGCTCTTTTAAAGACATTTTTAGTGCACATTTAAGTCATTAACTATAACTTTGTGGATTTACATTACAACAAGTGTCTAACTCTTAATTGTTAACCATTTTTAAAGTCCTTCTGCACATCAGATGATTGTTTTAACCTGTGAGGTTGTCATTTTGTCTTTAATGATAAAATTATCATTAATAATATGGTATTAATGTTTGAAATTGCTAACCGTGTGGTTTATTCCCTCTCTGAAACAGAGAGGTACTTGGGAACAAATATCACCTTTTTAATGCTCTTTCACTAAGTTACTTTGTTGTTTGCTGAACGGTTGTGCTCAAGATCAGTTTGTATCTAACACTTCTGTACTCAATTATTGACTGCTGCTAATAGCACCTTATGTGTGAGTAGACTTTGTGTACTAATTTGTCTAGTGGATCCTGAAGAAACCAGTGATAGAAGTTTATTGGTTATTGGTCTACAGCTTACCTCACTAATCTGCCTTTTTTTTCTGTGTTCAGTGACATCTTTTTCATCCCTAAATGGTTTGTGATGCATGATACCTTTTCTACTGATGTGCTTTGCTCTGGCTTTTGCACTTCCATCCTTGTTCTGTAATCAATGTTGTGGGGAGTTTGCTGCACTTGTACGTCAAACATAAGCTCTCATACCTGCATAGCATCATTCACTCATTTTCCCTCCCTACAATCTGAATCCACTATTTCAGCAGTCTTACTTTAACTGTCATGCAGCCATTTCTGCTGCATGTGTTGTAACAGCTCTATCTGGGGTTACAGAAACCTGTCTTTCTGCTCATCCATAGTATGCTTTTCTCATACTTCCCTCTCTTTCTTTTTCCCTAACTGAACGTAGCACTTTTGGTTGTGGTTTTCAGTTTATTAAAAATTTGTTTCTCTGAAAATCTTGTTGGCGTACCTCGCAATTTAACTCTAAACCGTACTGCTCTGTTCTCTGATTTCCCCATTGTGTAGCTAAACCTCATATGTATCTCTGCTGATTCTGATCAGCTGTTTTCTGTTGCTCTCTTATTTTTATGTAAACTTCTGTAGGAGAGGCACTTGACTAAATGATCGTCTGGTGTTACTTAGCATAGAGATTCTGAATGCTAATCCTGAGGTCTTTGTATTTTGCCCTTCCTATATTGAGCATATGTTGCTTAGGCTTAATGCAGGATATTCAGATAATGGCCAAAGCAGATTATCACAAGATAATGTGAAGCAGATAATGGCCAAACTATTTCATTACTGTATTTAGGACAAATGTGTTCAGTGATTTTTTTGCTCAATTATCGCTTTACAGCTGGAAAAACACTTTAACCGTTCAGCTTAGGGAGGGAAGGGAGGTATAAATGTATTTAGTTATAATTTTATGATTAAATCAGTTCTTTTCATTTTCATGATTTATAGGAAGTCTGTTTACCTGTAAAACCCCAGCTATCGCAGATATTGTGATCCTGGTAGATGGCTCTTGGAGTATTGGCAGATTCAACTTCAGACTTGTTCGACTGTTCCTGGAAAATCTAGTTTCTGCTTTTAATGTGGGGTCTGAGAAAACACGAGTAGGTAAGGTACCAGAAATTTTTTCTTAATATTTCAGGTCTGTAGCAGTGTGAAAATGTCATGATTTTTCAGGATAGTTAGCAGCTTAATGATATTTACCTATTCAAGCTTTAATTCTCATCTACCTCCTTATCAGAAATATAGTGTACACCTGGAACTCCCACTTCCATCAATGGCGGCAGTACTGCTGGAATGTTTGTAGTATTAGTGAAGATATTCTTCACAGTGTATTGTGATACTCAGCTTAGTTAAACTCTAATGCAATGACAGTTGAAAACAGTGGAAAGTGTTTTCAACTTACTGACTTCAACCAGAACTAGATCAAACCCTGAAAGTTTAATTTTGAGGGAAAGAAATGACAATGGATGGCTTTTCTCATGCTTTAAACAGGCTTAAATGTTATATTTCTGTTCTGCCACTTACATTTTAGTCTGTTCAAAAGCATATTAAATAAAATTGTTCTTTTTCACAGAATGATTTCTTGGAATCTTCCTGAAGTCTGAAAAGTGGTGTACTCCTTCTCGTTTACTTTCTTTAGCACTTGTCATGCTAAAGAAAGGAAGGCTTTGAAAATAAATTGAGGATTTGCCACAAATGAAAGGCTTTGGAAATAATAATAGTTTTTTGGAGTCAACTGAAGCACTGTCTGGTTGTGGTAGCAAAGTTTTGGTAACCTAGTACACAAGGTGTAGATACCTGAAAACAATTCTTTATTGTCTAATGCAGTACCTTAATTTATGGTTCTTTAGGTCTTGCACAGTACAGCGGTGATCCCCGAATTGAATGGCATTTGAATGCCTATGACACAAAAGATGCTGTTTTGGATGCAGTCCGTAATCTCCCATATAAGGGAGGGAATACATTAACAGGTACAATGTGTGTTTTAGCTGAGCCTTTTATTAAAAAATGTGTCCTGCTGCATCAATGAAGAAAATGTTAATGCTTATTATGAAAGATAAAAAATGATGTTTAGTTTTGCGGCTTTCTAATGGGTTCATCCAGCGTCTCTGAAGTCTCTTTGAAGTGGTTGTCCCTTTGGCATCACTTGGGAATCTTTCCGGTCAGGATGAGGTGTCATAAAGCAAAATGTACGTGAACTTTCTGTGCTTCAAGTAAAACCTTTTACCTGTTAGGAAGAGAATGCAAAATCCATTCCTACTGTTCTTACACAAAGCTTTTTTCTGGAGAAGGAAAAAGTGCTGTTTTAATACTTGACAACTGACAATGGTAACTTTTCAAGTCATCACCTGGGGCTGTTAGACTTCTGTTGACCTTTTGGTAGTTATAGTGTTGAAGCCCCAGATGACACTCAGCATGCGGGATGCATGTCAATGTGGGAAAATACAGTTTCCAAGCACAACTCCAGTATCATCAGACCAGCAGTTAGTAGTGTTAGCTGTCTTGCCAGGAGAATGATAGACCTAAAGACCCTGGCATGGCTTCAAGTAAATTGTTGCCAATTTGAAGACGTAGCAAGTAGAAAATCATCATGATTATCTCATATGAATGTTAGAAGATGATGTGTTAGAAACCTTACTGGAAGAGACTTGGGAGAGTTTTCAGATAGGATCTCACTGTGATATGCGTTAGCCCTGTGCAGTCACTCTTCTCTTTTTGTCCCTTCCAATAATTAGAAATCAGTTGTTAACATCAGAGTCTCCCTAAGCTTAATTTAAGCTTCTCTTCAGCTTGAAAATGGTAAAGTAAGACTGTATGTGGTATGGGGATTTTTTATGTTCTCTAGACCACATTTCATATAAGCAGTGTAGAAGGAGAGTAGACTTCCTATTCTGTCTTTGTAGAGTAAGAAAGAAAGAAAAGAAGATGAGTTCATAGGAATATCAATGACCAATTTAAGTTTAAATAAGTTTCTACTGCCAGTTTAAAATATACTGCTTGGTCAAAAGGCTTCTAAAGGTAAATATCCCCTTCTGTATAGTTCAGGTTGCTAGTTGGAATTTTATATCTCCTTTAAAAAAACTCTTCTTTTGTACTCATTCCTCACTAAGAGGTTTCTCAGGATTTTGGTAAACACTATGAAATCAGCAAAATTAACCAACACTTCTTTCTTTTAAAGTCTTTTAAAATATTTCTTTTCTTAGGTCTTGCCTTAACATATATTTTGGAAAACAGCTTTAAGCCTGAAGCAGGTGCAAGGCCTGGGGTATCTAAAATTGGCATATTGATCACCGACGGGAAATCCCAAGATGATGTTATCCCTCCTGCTAAAAACCTACGGGATGCTGGCATTGAACTGTTTGCTATTGGTATGTATTCTGCTATATCCATCTATTGTGTCCCATTACAATCTACTATATTTATCTTTCTTACCTACTATATTAATGTGTTCTATTAGGTCTATATCCAATAAATATTATCATTAATTTAAATCTTCTTTAAAATATTCCCGGATTCCTTACTGCTATAACTGGAATTTAGCAGGATATATGCATGTATCAGGAGACAACTGAAAAAATGCCAGCTGCGCTTGTAAAATTGGGAACTAACATTATAAAGTAACATGTTAACTACAGATCTATCTATCTGAAACATCTTAAAATCAACAGAAATGATTGGATTTTAGTCATTTTTAATCAATCCCTGTGTGAGCAAAATAAATTTTCTTTTTTTTTGGTTGCCAATATTTTCTTTCTTTTTTCTTTCTGATGAAAGGTGTAAAGAATGCAGATATAAATGAACTCAAAGAGATTGCCTCTGAACCTGACAGCACACATGTCTACAATGTTGCTGACTTCAACTTCATGCATACCATTGTTGAAGGTCTTACCAGAACCGTGTGCTCCAGAGTAGAGGAACAGGAAAAGGAAATCAAAGGTGAATAGAAAGATCTATTGTAACTCAGTATGATGTTATAACTGCAAATCCTCTTTTTAATACCTGCAGTTCTAAGCTGGCTTCTGGCACTTCACTCATTCTGTATTTTCTTTTGTTATCAGGAAAGCACATTATCAGGGAAGTTACCTTCCTGGTATATTAAAAAAAAAGAAAAAAGAAAAAAGAAAAAAAAGCATTCATTCTGCTGTATTTACTTTCAAGTGATGGATAAAGAAAAAAGAATTTCTAATGCTCAGTTTTGGGGATGAATTATGTTAACAGCTACATGTGGAATTTTTACAGTTTTGCTGTGTTTTCGATTTCCTAACTTGCTGTTTTGATTGCCTAAGTTTTCAAAATTTTCAGCCTTCAAGATTGCTTTGTGCCTTCCTGATGTTGGTATTTTTTCTCTTTCATATTTAATGTTTGTTACAATAGTGTGTGTTTCAGAGTATAAGAAAAGGTAGTGATGGAGAAAATTATTGCTATATATCTTCTGTGATGACAATATTTTTTACTTTTCTGAACTTAAGAAGTAGTGATTAAAAAAAGTTGCAATTTGTCAGAGAAACAGTCCTACTTGAGGAATTTTTTTCTGAAAGGCTCCAGTACAATTTGTTCTCATTGCTTGTATTGTGACTCTGTAATATTACAGAAATACTAAGTGATTTTTTTTCAATAAGCTTGTAACATATATCAGTAAGGAGGTTTGACTTTCATGCATAACTCTACCTGTGCAATGAAAATGTGTGTATTAGTAAGGCTTCACTTCTTTTTCTTTTATTCACCTGGAGGAAATACAGAATATTAGCTGTATCTTGTGAGAGGAGGAAGCAGTAAATTGGGAGAGGGAGAGAATGGAAAAACCATACAGAAATGAAACTTCATCGTAGACAGGAATGACTGCAAGAGAAGATGACCATTCCCTGTATCTCTTCAGTGTGCTGACAGGCAGCATATTGGTTTTTCAGACCTATGAGGGAGCAAAGGATATAGGTTGACAGCTGTTTATGTTCTTAGATGTTTTTCATGTTTGGAAAAAAAAGGCAACCTGAGGGGGAAAAAAGAAAGAAAGAAGGAAGGAGAGAAAGAAAGGGTTAGTTTTGCATTTTTGTATCTTCTTCATTTAAAGGTTTCTGCACAGACCAGGGAGGTTTAGTCCCAGTAAGAACTCAGTGTGTAGTATTCATTATCATTAGTTCTTTCTTCCCATTGAAAGGTACCTAAATGAAGGTACAGTAGCCAATTATCTGAATTTCTAAAGAGGAGAGATTTTTGGAACTTCAGCAATTGCAAGAAGGCAAATAATTATTTTGCAGATGGGAATAAAATACTTGTGTTGTCTCTAACCCAGGAACAATCGAGGCTTCGCTTGGGGCTCCTATGGATTTAGTCACGTCTGAGGTAACAGCTAGAGGATTCCGGGTTAGCTGGACCCATGCGCCGGGCAAAGTGGAAAAATACAGAGTTGTGTACTATCCCACTCGAGGAGGACAGCCAGAAGAGGTAATAGGAGGGCAAGTTTCTCAGAAGTCTTTAATACAATAGCAAGGGCTAACAAGGCAGAAAATATGCTGACTTATTTAAATCAGCTCTGAAATTCCCTGAGATTTGTCTCTGAAGCCCACTGCAAGAAGGGGATATGGTCACATTGGATGGAGATCAAAGTTAGGCAATGGCCTGGCTGCTTTTTATGTCACAAAAGAATTCATAAAAACAAAAAAATATCTGGAGTATTTGGGATGGCTACAACTGATTATTGAAAATTTAGAGAGAGATACTTATTTGCATAGGACTTGTGAGGACTTTGGAGACAGGAGCAAAAAGAATGCAGTAGAACAAGTTTTTTCCTTCAGCTGACAACTTATGGAATGGATGGAAAGACAAAGGATCAAGGGATTTAACTAAGAATGTACTTCATTTATTTTTATACTAAAAACATTATGTTTAGCATGGTTATATATTCATATGTATATGTAGTACTGTGTATGTACATATGTAGTACTACAGGAACATTCATGAAGATAAAGTAATTATATCAAAAACTGCCCAGTTCACACTCTTGAACTGCATTGCATGCATTTTATTTGTCTAAGCTATTCCTTTGCTCTAAATAGCTACTTCCTGTCAGCTGAATACTTTAGTTAGCTATACACTTGCTGTTCTTTTCTGGGACACCTTATTATATACAAAGGTAGCAAAAGTGAAATTGATTTATGAATTAAATTTTAGTATGTTGCTACTTAGATGCCAGTGTAAAATTTGCCTGAAACTGATTGATTAGATAGCAATACTGTTAGTTGGCTTTATGCATATTTAATTGAATTTTCTTCCAAATAGGTTGTGGTAGATGGAAGCATATCAACAGCAGTTCTGAAAAACCTAATGTCTTTAACTGAATACCAGATAGCTGTATTTGCTATATACTCAAACGCTGCCAGCGAGGGCCTCCGTGGAACTGAAACTACACGTAAGTATCCTAATCAGGTTTGTTATGGATTTGATTCTCTCCATTGAATCACACTGTGTAAGCATAGTCTTTGTGAAGAAGAGATACAGAAGGGAGTCCTCTGTTGTTTAGGCCCTTTTAATACATTTGTCTGTAATTTCTGTTTGAATTAATTCTGGGTTCCTAAGTCCAAATGCTCTGGGAACCCTTAAACAGCGAGAAAGGTTTTATTCATCTCTGGGCTTAACGTTGAAGTCAGTTGTACTGAACCCTCAATTAGAGCACTCCTAAACTTTGGCTCTGGAGCCAAGCTTTATAAATAAGGCTTGTGGTTATGGATGTTCTAATGAGTGGAGGATTAGATGGGACCAGAAATACCTGCATGTGATTCCCACCTGTGCCAAAGATTTCAGGGGAACTTCAAGGAAGTTTCTTTCTCAGTGATTCAGTTGATTTTTCTATCAAGTTGGGATATTATTAGAATGGGCATGTTTACAGTTTTGGGTTTTACAGTGGAAGCCATGTTAGTATCTGAGATAATTTGCTATTATAGGTTGTATGAATTTAATATATTTGCATACAAAATACAATTATTTTATTTAGTAAATGTGATAGCCATTAGGAAGGTAGGAATAACTTTTTTTAGTTAAAGCTAGAAAATTGAATTAAATTAGACAAAACAGTTTTTGAAATTTGGTATTCAGCCAGGTAGTCAATACTAATCTTCTCAATCTGAAAAGAAAGTGAAACGGGTGTTTGCAAAAAGGTTTGAGCCTTTAATTTTTTGCCTCTATCCCACAAAATGTCATTTCCAGCCATGTTGTACCCCATAATACTGTGTTAGGAACTGGTTAATTTGTTGAATCAGAGAGAACAGAGTCACATACTGTGCCAATAGCATCATTTCCTATTGCACTTGGTATTCCTTTGAAGTCACCTATTCAAGTTCTGACTGAGCCCAGCCCTGCTGACTTTCTGCGATCCGATCCGATCCGATCACGCCCCAAGGTCTTGAGGCGTCAGGCACTACAGACATCTTTGATAGTGTGTCAGAAGTTAATAGCCTGACATGTGCAAGCATTAATCATTCCATTTAATATAATATTTACAATTTGAAAGTATTTTCTCCTGTCCTAATGCACAGCTAAGTAAAATTATAGTTTACACTCTTGCCTTCCTGGGAGACACTGACAGATTAAAATTCACCACAAATATGAAAACTAGCTCATTTGCTTATATAGAACATTGAAAATAACTTGCAGGTATTTTAAATCTAGAAAAACACACTCAATATGCATGAAGCAGAGATAGTTGGAAAGGCTTCTGATTTAGTAGCTGCTTCTAACTTGAAATAAATATGAAACGCGTTCACATTTTAATTTATTGCAAATATATATTTTTCTCTTTATTAGCTTACTCCAGTTCTTTTTCAATATACTCATAGTTTAATTTAGCCCTATGACTTTATTAGGATGTCAAGGTTACTGCCAAAATGCAAATTAGCATTTTCTGATGGATATTTATATTTCCGAATCTCAGCTCTTTAGCTGAAAATTCCCGCAGAAGACACCACTTCTTTAATTTCTAGTCACCTCTTCATTAATTGTTATTTATATTGCCATAGCATCTAGGAGTCCCAGCTGAGACCATGGGTTAGAAAGAGAATACTTTTCTTGGAGATTTTAAGAATCAAAATAAGGAAAAGGACAGGTGATGGATACCCTTCCTGTGATGCTGGGGCAGTTTGAAGAAGAATGAGACAATGTGATAGAAAGTGTCCTGGGAATACCTCCAACGTAATCAATTTCTTTCTGTAGCTATCAGAGGTTTGGGTGGATCTCTGAGGGAGGAGACTGAAGTAAATTTGAAAATATTTATTGATCGTATCTCCTTACTATGAGAGGAAGCGTGTGAGAAAGCACGAGCTGCTTGCCTACAATTTTAGTGGGTGTGGGTGTATGGGGGGGGGGTGTGTGTGTGCATGTGATGGAGCTAGACTACATGGGAGTAAAAGTCAGCACACGAACATGGATTGAAATAGAAAGGAGGCAGTCCGTGAAAGGTTTGAAAGTGAAGATAAGCATCTTCCCTTGCAATAGGCAACATCAGGCGGTGGAAAGATTAAAAACGAGGAGTTAGTCAAATCAGTGGGCTGAGAACACCCAGCAGCATTCTGAGCAAGACATGATAAAAGTTTGTCAAGGTCAAAGAAAAAGACCTGATGTGATGCAGGCTCTGCACTCCGTTTTAATTGTGCCAGATGAATATAGAAGATAATGTACAAGAGGTGTTCTGCAACAGGAATTTTTGAGATGCATGGATAACCTGGAAGTGGAAACCTGAAGAGGCCTGCGTTGAAGTTTTGCCCAGGTTTACAGGCCAGAGCAACAGACTGAGTGAACAGGCTCGATGAACAAAAAAGAGTGAGGCTGGCATGGTTTGTGTATGGGAAGCTTAAAGCTTATTGAATGTACATAAAAGATGAACAGCTCCCTGGAGATGTTAGCTAGACAGGCTGCTATTTTTGTCTGGACCAGATGATTAGAGAAGATCTGTGAATTATTAGCATTGTAATTAGAATCGGTAGCTGAATTAGTGTTTGCAGATAAGATTCTACCAGGCTCTGCTTTGCATGTTTCTGAACAATCTTAAGAACCAGCTTCTTACAGTCTCTTGGTGTTCCTAATAGGAGAGGATTATTATCAAATACTAATTGCCCTGTCCTTTTAGGCCTTTGATTCATTTTAGGGACTATCTCAGTGTAGAAGTTCCGGAGGAGCAGCCAAAGTTTCCTTGTATCTCTCCAGTGGCTGGATACTTTGGTGGAATCTGTCAGTGGTGTAATGATAGTGGAAAGGCCTTGGGGCATTTCTCGTTTTGGGGGAAAAAAAAAAGAGAACAATCAGAGAAATGCAAAGTGCTATTCTAAAGAGTTATAGAGATACAAAGAGATGTTTAGGAACCCAGATCACTGCTGTATTCTAGTATCAGTGCCATAACCTTACAAGTAAACATCTGATATAATGTTTGAACTTTGCACAGCCTGCTTAGTTACACTCACTGGATTAGTTTTCAGCACCATTTGCCACAGCTGATCTTGCTCACATTTACTTAATCCCGTTGACATAGACCTTGCAGTGGATTTGGATAGTCCAGGCCTTAAACCTACAGCTACTTGTAATCAAAGTATTTCTCCATTTGCAACTTACTCATTCAGGGTTTGCTCCTAACTGTCTTGCCTTATGTCTCTCTCTCATACTCTGGCTTGGGAACTATTGCTAGAAAAAACTGGGAACCACTCCTTGTTCCTTATAGCAACCCTGCCATTCTTCGTTAGCGAGGGTCATCCTCCTACAGATCAGGGAGAAGGAGGGTGAGATCTTTGGTGCTTAAAGAACAGAAATTCTTTATGCTTGAAATGTTCAAAGCCACCTAGGACAAAGAGCTGAAATGCTTTTTTAAGGAGTAAGTGTGCCCTGGCAGTAGACTTGGTTAGATCATCATTTCCTTGTTTCTCTAATTCTGCAGTCTTCTATGTACGAGCCAGCTCTTCATAGTTGTGACATATGACAGCACTTCCATGCCTGGAGAGGGCCATATTGCTTTGTGTTTCCTGGGGTAAAATGAACTATGTGAAAGAATGGCTGGTTGTTCAAGTGAGACAACTGAAATGTCTGTCGCTTTCCACTGCAGTTGCCTTGCCAATGGCATCGGACCTGCAATTGTATGACGTGTCACAGAGCAGCATGAGAGCTAAGTGGAATGGAGTGCCGGGTGCCACAGGTTACATGATCCTTTATGCTCCCCTGACAGAAGGATTGGCAGCAGATGAAAAGGAGGTGATGTTATTGGTTTTCATTGGAATAATAATTCAAAAAAAATCATTTAACAAATAAAACAGTACATGGCTTTTAATCTCAGACTTTATTGGCAAATACTTAGTCTTTTTTCAATGACCTTTTAAAAGTCATGTATTTATTACAGACTTGCTAAATAAAGGGCAAGTACCAGCCTATTACTGTTTTATCTCATTGTCATACAAAAATGTCACCATTTCAGGTGAATTAAAGTGAGTCTTTTGAAGTGATATATGAGGTGATACTGTATCATCATGTAAAGCAAACACTCAAAGAAAGAAAAAAATGAAATAACAAAGATATTTTTAGAAGGAAAAGAAGGAGTGAAAGGTACAGTGCAGTCTTATACTGTCACTAAATATACTAAGAACAGTGGATTTTTTGTTTTTTTTTGAAGTAGCTAGCATGGTTTCAATGGAATCTTTGGACTAGGATTTGAAATGTCGTTATGCTCCACTTCGTATGCGTAAAATTAAGATTATGTTTAAAATCTTTGTCCCAGCAAGAATACTAAAAAGCACGCAAGGGCATGCAAACCCTTGAAGTTCTGTAGGGGAAGTCGGGTAGGAAGCTACCAATATCTCACATAGGCTTGTGTTCTCTGCTGAGTGAGTGGCTACGAGCATGTAACTCTGTTAAAAATGGGGCCTCCTTGAGAACTAGCTGCATCAGGAAGATTGAATCTCACCCTGAAGAAAGATTTTTTTTTTTCCAGTAAATAAATCACTCCCCCTTAATGTGTCACTCAGTAAAGAGGTGGAGGAGGAAAATGATGCACCGCTTTAGTAGCAAAGAGCAAATCTGAACCTTGCTCTGGGTGGAGAACAATTTATCCTCTAAGAGACTGAGGATGGAACAGGCTGTAGCTGTGAATGAAAAGGGCTTAGTAGCTGCAGGCTCTACAGAGGAGGACTCTTATGTCACTGCTAACGTGACGGGTTGCTTTTCAGTTCCTCTTACCTGCATGTTGGCTTTTGGTTTTTTGACAATTTTGATGTTTTGGTTGTTGTGCACAATCCTAAAATCTTGAGCCAAGTACTGCAGGCACAGTATCAGGCAAAGCCTTGGCTCAGCAAAGCATTTGATCAAACATGCCTAATTTAAGCGTATAAATAGTATTTTTCTCTATCATGAGCTAATTCAGAAATTATGTGTCTTTTTTATTCATGTTGTTTTTAGATAAAAATCGGAGCGGCCTCAACAGATCTTGAACTGGAGGGATTACTGCCGAGTACAGAATATACAGTCACAGTTTACGCCATGTTTGGAGAAGAAGCTAGTGATCCCCTTACAGGACAAGAAACTACATGTGGGTAGTACATATTAAGTATTAATAAACTTCAGAAGAGCCTGTACATATTAGAACAGACGTCTGTTTTAAAATCTGATTTGAATAGTGCGGAGGAGGAGGTCTTAACTGAATCTTAGTCGGGATGACTGTGTAGTTCCACATTGCTAATACTTAATTTATACAGGCTGAGGATATCATTTTCCACAAAACAGCTTGTTTTTTCGAACAAGATTTTGAACTCTTTTCTCTTACTGGTAATGGTTCTACTGATATCCCTGTTGGTTTCAGTGGAACTAATGACAGAGTTTTCTGAACTTGCTGAAGATAAATGAATGTCATGAGTTGTTATAACGTAGAGCTAAACTGGGACTGCCCTGTTCAGACTCATGCAGTCAGAGAACCAGGTGTGTGGGAGAGTCTGTTCAGAGGGAGAAATTTATTCCTCTGGCTCCGCAGTAGTCATTACAGAGGGAAAAGAAGCAAAGAGAAGATTTCTCTCCAACCCCCACTGCTGAACATCTGGTAAATGAAGGGTTGGAAAGTGCCTGTGAACTCATGATAGATGGTGTGTTTTTAATAAGCAGCAAGAGTTTGGCCAGCTAAAGGCTGTGTACGGTTAGCAGAGGACAGAACTATATGTCAGCTCTCTAAATAGCCTTAGCATTTGAAAGACAAAGAAATTGAAAATAGGCAATTGTGCTGCTGGGGTATTTCTGGGACTGCATTCAGTGACATCTCCACTGCTCCCAGGAGTTGAGTGTTTAATTCCTCTTGTTCTGTGCTCCTGACATGAGTAGGCCAGTGTGCGAGTGATTACATTTAATGGGTGCAAGTTCAGGCATGCAAGTACTAAGAAAAAGAAGCACCAGAGCAATTGCCTGTGAAATCAGTAATGGTGGAAGAAGCTGTAGGAGTGCTGTTTGAACTGGGTCATCTCTCAGAGCAGTTACAGACAGACAAGAGCAGATCCTGAACTAATGCAATCTGGGCTTATCTGTGGACTTGAAATGAGTATAGAAGCCTGAGAAGCAAGTCTATGGCTTTTCTCCCTCTGTCTCTCTCTCCCTCTTTCCCTCTTTTCACCTCTCATTCCTTCTTCTTTTTTGTCCTTTTAGTCAGTATCTGCCCAGTTTCTGTCTTATTTGCCCTGAACAGTAGTTTATGTAGTTTATGGCTATGCCAGCCTGAATTCACTTCACGTCATATGATCTTGGAGGCTGCACAGCTCTAAGCCTGGCTAGCACATTGGGTGGAAGATCACATGCAAATTCCAGATACATTGGCCCAGACTGAGGCTCCTTGACGGCAGCGTTTGATCACAGAAGCTAGCAGCATGTGCTAGTCAGCCCCATCATCATTGCTGTACCAGACCAGAATGAAAAAAAACTTAGCACTCTGCAATCTTCATTTATTTTTAGTATGACTCAATGCAGCCAACTCTGTCTGGTGTTTAGCACTATCATAGGAAAGAAAATTGATGCTAACCTTCTCTGTGTAGCTATTCAAATAAGCCCTCTTCTACCAGGCTTTGATTCATCAGGCAGTGGGTCAGTCTGGGAGGAAAGAAAGCTCTTGATGAGCGCACCTGTCACCCATGGTCAGTGCTCAGCCCTGTCTGGATCCAGATTTAAGCTTTTTTTTTTTTCTTTTCTTCTTTTTTTTTTCTTCTTTGTTTATTTTTTTCAGTGTGATTATTTCTGGCTTCCAACTAAAGAATAGACTACCTTTTATTTTCTTCCTGGACTGTATATCTGTCTGGAGAGTGATATGCCTAATTTGCAATAGCGTTACATGAATCAGATATTCTGTGTTTAGGGAAGAATATTGTTCTGCACTTTGTCATCCCAGTGACTGTAGCAAACCTTCTCTCTATGCCAAACCAAGTCATGATGAACAAGTTCATTCTGGGGTGTGGGTATGCGTGTTTGGGAGGGAAGGAGGGCAGGGGAATCAGGATTTATCCGGGACTCACTGTAAATATCACATAATTCTGGCAGCAGGACTGTCTGTCTGGTCTTGAGTACGCTGTTGGCAGGGTGATAGGCTCCAAAAAGAAAGAACTGAGACTGTAGTATTTTGTGGTGCGGCGTGGTTGGTGAAATGAAATGCATTCCACAACGGACAGAAAGTAGAAAGGAAAGCCAGCACGTGATACTCCCTTCACTTGACTCAGAGGAATACATCGAATGCCAGAAAGTGTGGCAAACTCATCTAATAGAATTCTGATCTGTTCCTGTGTTCTTTTTCCTCATATCCAAGTTGCCTTGTCTGTTCCTAAGCTGATTAGACGTCTGCTTGCAGATTCAAGGTCAATATATGGCCTGGTAAAAGATCCCATATAATATGTGTTTTTTCTTTTGTTTTTTCCCTTTTGCTCTTGTTGGGGGAAACCGATTTGGAAGTGCTGCAGTTTGTTTATCCACATAGACTGGCGAGGAGTGTGTGCATGTGAATGCAGGAATGGATAGAGAGAGATTTCAAAATTCAAAGAAAATTACCAGATGCTGGGCTAATACAGAACCGGCTGCTGAGAGCAGCAGAGACAGCACAAATTATTTTTCTCTGGTGTTAGAGAAAACTGGAAGCAGTCTGAGACGCTGTCTTGCATGGCCTCTTTTTCCTCCAGTTCGTCCCAGTCAAAGAGTATGTGGTATATAAATATGGCCTTAACTGGAGTTGCTGTTCGGAAACAGCTTCAACCAAATGCAGGTTAAGTAGAGGTAAAAAAAATGAGCAGCTTTGGAGATCTTCTAAACTAGTTATGGTTTTGGACAAACTTACCCTTATATCAGGGACTTCTAGGATTCAAAGTGTTTTGCCGGAATTTTCCTGCCAGCAAATATTTTTGCTGGAAGACTTATGGAAAACAAACACATATGGAGTACGGATCTCGTTGAATTAAATTAATTTACAAACACAAAAACATATATGGAAAGTACTGTGCAGGGTAAATCCAGCCATGAAATTCCACAATGAGCAGGAACCTAATATTTTTCTGTTTCATTTTCAGCTGAGATATGCTTACCAAGACTGTATGCTCTATTTTAGCAAAGAACTAAAACTGCATTAACTGCCTTTAAGCACTTGTGTAGTCCCATTGAAGGAGAGATTGTGTAGGTTTTTTTTAATATAAAGATTCATTTCAGTGCTTTGCCTGATGCCAGCCTGAATTAAAAGGGTGTGTAGGCATACAATTATTAGCCGTATTACCTAATGGTATGAATTTTTTAATGAAAAATGTACTGTTTGTTTTCAAGGCATGAAATGTTTCACAGATAAAACGTGGAGTCGTTTTCATGATTTTATATTTTTCCTTTTCAAGTGCCTCTAAGTCCACCAAGAAACTTGAAATTTTCTGATGTTGGACACAGTAGTGCTAAGCTAACATGGGATCCTGCTTCCAAAAACGTAAAGGGCTATCGCATCATGTACGTAAAAACAGATGGAACAGAAACCAATGAGGTAAATTATTAGCTCTTCCCTTTTCTTACCTGTCTCAGACCTCCCCAAACTTGTTTAATTATTAAGGGTAACCTTTACAAACAAATGCTAACTTGAAAGCCGTAATAAAAAATTTATTAAAAAATTCTGAAATTTAGTGCAAACAATAGTTTGCTCTGTATGGGATGTACATTTAAAGTGCATCAGATACGTGGGCAAAGTACTCTAAACGTCTTACGTACCAGAACAGTCATAGCTTGCACACACAAACTGAAGGAAACTACTCGAGTCAGTAATGGTTTGTAGACTTGACTAAATGTATGCTGTGGAAATACTTACTCTTGATTCAGTCCAGATAATAAGGCTTCCAGTACATCGTACGTCATTAATTCAAGCTTATTCAAAAAGACTACCTGAAAGTTTCATCATATTTTATTAACATTTATTGCTGTAGTTGAATATTGGAGAGCAAATTGACTTTCCTTGAGCAGAATGGTGACAGGATGATAGCAATTAGTTCTAACTTAGACTCTTGCAATTTAATAATTTAGTTATGCAATATAACATTTGCCTTGTTACTAAGGGTGTTTTGTAATAGCTTTAAGCAGCATGAGTTCTCTGATAGAATGAAAAATGGGATGAAATGAAATGGTATTAACACAGAAATAAAAAGAAGCAGAAAACAGTGTTAGAAAAATGACTGCTGTAAGTCAGTCTGATTATTAAAACAGGCCAGATCTCTTAAAAATAAGTTGTCATATATGCCTTAGCCCTCCAAAAACGTCTTTAATAGTAGCTATATATGTTTTTTTTCTGGTAATCACCTGGTCTTTCTTGCGTATGGGATGGATATTTTCATATGGGTGTTAAACCTGAAAGAAGCTATTCCCGAGTTTAGAAGAGAGCATGTCTGTGTAGTTCTGTGCCTTTTTTTTTCCCCCTCAAGCTCCCTTAATATTTAAGTTAGGAATCACTTGACCTCTTCCTAAAGGTTACTCCTGATGTAGATAATGTCTGTCCACGCTCATCATAATGGTATTTGAACTTCTCAGGCTTGCGGTAATATACTTTATACTGTGAGTGAATGTTTAGTAGGTTTTTACTTAGTTCTTAACTCTTCTTTTATGCCTATTGAAAATGCAGGTGGCATTTTCTTTGTTTGCTTTGGATTGGTATCTTTTTTCCTACAGTGCTGAGCTACCATGACACTGAAGAGTTGGACTGATACACTGCCAGTTCATACAGCTCTGCGTTTTACGTCCCCTGCAAAGTTACGATAACTGTATTCTGGAGAGAGACCAGATAAAACTGTCATCTTTTATCTTGACAAATATTAAACATAACGATTTATGCAACGCTTATCTGTAATAGCAAGGGACTGAATTTGATAGCCCAGGAAGTTCCTTCCATTTACATGTTCCTGAATGTACAGTGCTGATACTTTAGCTACTGAGTTAGGCTCACTGAGATCTACTGTATAATAAACAAAAAAAAATCTATTTTTAATACATTTTGCCAGGTTTTACGGCCTTGAATTTATCTTTGTTCTTAGTTTCACAGAATTTTTTCCTAATTACATAATGTTTTCTTTCTATAAAATTATTACCCAGCAGAATTTCAGAGACTGATACTGTAAAGCAATTTTCTTTCCTTATTCCTAAGTATGATCAATATCTACTGCAAATTACACTTTCTGTAGGTGGAAGTTGATCCAGTTTCAACATATACTCTGCAAAGCCTGACATCCCTTACCGAATACACTGTTGCTGTTTTCTCCCTGTATGATGAAGGGCAATCTGAACCACTTACTGGCAGCTTTGCCACAAGTAAGTATTGCTGAACTTCTGAAGATTTTCCAAGAAGAATTTTGATATTCACTTACTTTACTGGAAAGTAAGATTAGTAACAGCAAGTGTCTCTGACTGTGGATTCAGATGCATGGAATGCCTTCTATTCATTTCATTGCAGTTTTCGGTGTCATTACTCCCTTATCATGTGGCCAGTTTCATCCTCACTCATGGGAGTAAGCTCAGACATCGTGAAACCATTTGTGTGAATAAGGTTTATTTCTTCAGTGTTTGCTGAATCAGCCATTCTTGAAGCATCTTTTATTCCATTTATGTGGTAAAACAACTGTCTCCACAGCTTTCTGAAGCATTATTCAACATGATGGCATTTATTTCTCTATCTGAAATATGATGAATTTTGAATCATACATGCAACTAGTGAATAGTCTCGGCAATAAAGGGTACAACCGTAAATACAGGGGGAGAAACTGGAACACCAGAAGTTAAAAATAAAAGACACCTAAGGATCCTGTAGTCTCTTTAGCACAGCCACAGTTTGGAACAGTTCTGCAAGTTGTCTGTTCATTAAACAAATGGCTGATAACACTTTTAACTTTTTCCAGCATAGCAATGGGAGAAGAAGGACTTTGAGGGAGGAAAGAGAAACATGAGGAAGAGGAAAAAGGGCATACATATCAGCAAGAGGCTGATAGCCACATGCCAAATGCGAATGGAAGTGCGCACAGAGCCTCTGGCAAGGGCAGGGATTGGGACATTGGTTGGAGGTGAAGGAAAAGAAAAGAGCATGTTGCAGAGAGCTCTGAGTAAAGGAGAGGGGGTGAGGGTTGCATGGAGCTCCTTCAATAGAGAGAGGACAAGGAGGATTTAATGCATGTGGTTAGAGTAGGTAAAGAGCATGTATTGTGTGTGTTTCCCTCCCTCAACAATGAAAACACTTCCCCCAAGTACCGGTAAATGTGCAAAGAATTAGCAATGCCTTTGTTAGCTACCTCTGATCTTACAGTCTTTGTAGCAAGCTGCAGATGAAATGGTTTATACCTGATGTTGTTGTGTATGTAGGTTTCAGAAAATAATTCACTCTCACTTTTGTGTAATATTTTGCAGAAAAGGTTCCAGCTCCGCAGCATTTGGAAGTTGAGGAAGCATCAACAGATAGTTTTAGGGTCAGCTGGAAACCCACCTCCTCAGATATTGCTTTTTACAGATTGGCATGGATACCTTTGGATGGGGGGAAATCTGAAGAGGTGAGTTGCCTTGAGTGTCCCAGGATATAAAATGGAAGAGGGAATTCCGCTCTGAGGACACCTGTGCTGTCAACACATGACTTTTGTCAACGAAGTGTGGCCAGTTGACTCATTCAGAGAAAAATCTGACCCATTGCAAAGCTCTCTGAAACAAAATCAAACCAATATTCCAGTTTTCATTTGAAGAGGAGGTGAAGAAAGAAGAGATCTTTAAGGAATAATCATAGTCTGTAATGTAGCTAGCTTTGCTGTTCTATGCCACTTCAGCTTTCAAATGGTCATATTGTTTACTTTGCTGTGAAGAAGATGAAGGTGGCTGAGCAAGAGTTGTTGTAGCCTCAGATAAGGCTCCAGATTTGTCTAATAAGCTGTCCACAGTAAAATGGCTTGTTAAACTTTAGCTGTGAATCATTCCTTACACAGGGAAAAATTTGCACATAGTAAATTTTTCCTTTTTATGATTTTCTTTTGCTTTTTCCTGCCAATGTTCCTCTTCTTCTTCTTCTTTTTTTTTTTTTTTTGTGCTAGGCCTTTATGCATCTTCTCTGTAGTGCCATTTTTTCATTAGGCTGAATTCTTAAATGATTTTTCATCTCTTCAGCTTTTTCTGCTTTATTCTCTTTTTCCAGCTACTTTCCCAAATTTTCCTCTTTCATAGTTTGTCTCATATCCTCTCCCCCCCCCTTTCCTTTTTATTCCTTCTTTCTTTTTCCCTTCTTTTCTACTACTCAGTCTCCTGTACCCTTTCAAATGTCTCTCTCTGTTGCCATCTGCACTGTGAAGAGAGGCCACATCTGCAAACTATATTCCTGGGCACAGAGCATGGTGGGGAAGATGATTTTGCTGGGCCTAGGTTTCATGCATCATTTTTTCTTTCATTATGGCAGAAAGTGGTCTGTTCAGACTAGGTTATGTGGCATTTTTCTGGAAATTAGCCTAGCCTTATTCTTGCCTCCCACTTCAGCCTCTTTCACCTGGCAAGAAGCAGTCCCACGAACTGTTGAAAGAAAATATAGGAGGGGGCGAGGAGAAGAAGGGATTTGCAAATGAGTGAGCTGACACAGGTCATCCCCTAGAATTTTTCGTGCGATAGATGGACTGATTTGTTTCTGTGTTAATTTCCAATGAGTAGCTGTCAGCAAATCCCTTCAATCCATGTTTTTGTAGTGCGATTTATGATATCTGTGGTGTTCTTTTAGTGTGAGAATAAAAGATCACAAAGTATTTGAGCTTTTTAAGGTTCCACTTACTCAGTTCATTCATTAAGAATTGCTGGTGGCCCAAATATTTTTGTATCTTGAAATATTAAAAATAGCCAAGCTGCTTTCTTGTTTTGCTTGCATGACCTCTCTAACAGGGTCAGGCCAAGGATAGCACAATACCTCCAGGCTGTTGCCTCTTTAAACTTCTTTCCCAGCTAAGTGATCAGTCATGCAGAGAAACAACATGCGCTGCCTCTCTTTCTTCCAAGACCTGGCTTGCCAATTAGCTGAGTGGGGTCACAGAGTGGTGATGAGAATTACACACCTATCAGCTTACTTCACCGACGCTACTGACGTGTAAGAGAGTTGTGCGGTGTTTGTACTAAAGAGCTGGAATAAGATATTTAAGAGTGACCTTTTATTTGTAAGTTAAAGAAGAGAATGCATGTGGTTATACTCTTGTTTTGGTTACTCTTCTTGCTATGCCTGTTATTTGTCCTTTCTGCTTGAAAGTTTAGCACCTTGCGTTCTTCTTTTTTGTATTCTTCTCTGTGGGCTAAATTAGCAAGGAGTGGAGGGTGATAGAAGTTACACTTCAGAAAGGATGCCAAAGTCAGGTATAAGGTGGTAACTATGTAGAGAAGATTTATGATGATTTGATATACATGACTAGAGGCTCTGAGGAACTGGAAAGGAAGGTATTACTTACACCTACTTAGACTACAGCTAGACTCACTCAAGATCACTTCCAAATTTTTTCCAAAAAAATCTTGGCCAGAAAATGTGCAATGGGGATGCCTAATTCATAATTTGATTGTTGCAGAAGACATGGGGCCCAGCTCATCTGTCTCTGCTTTCGTTGTCTATTTCTGAGTTCAGAAAGTCTGTGATTGTTTTATGGGTCCGTCCTCCACACAGTATATTTTTTTTCTTGGACTTTGCCTATCTGTCAGCTAAGGAAATCTTATTCTGTGATAATGAAAATATACTCCATTATAAATCTTAATTTGATTGCCTTTATACCGTGGCCACCTTTAAAAAACTTGCCAATTTTACTCTATAGAAAGATCTTCGTATCCTCCTATTTGTCTGCATAGCCTAAAAACTGTTCCCAAAACCGGTCAGCCCATTTCAGTAGAATTACTGCTCAGGTTCCTTGTACTCTGCTTTACAGCTTCTCTGGTTCCAACTCTGGTTCCATCTGTTGATCCTTTCCAATAAAAACGTTACAAAACAAAAAAAAAGAAATCCAAAGTGAAACCTTCCCCTTACAGTTGGCATTGCATATGTGAATATTCTGCTGGTAGTGTAGGTAAAAATCAAGGAAATTGACTATGTGAAGCACCACAACATATAGCAAACTCATCAGCAAAACATCTCTCTCAGTTTCCAAGTCTACAGCAAATGACCTTTCTGTTACAACATACAAAGCACTTGATTTCTTTGGCTGTGGACAGACATCCTTTCTGGATCCAGCTCTGTCAGTGGAATAAATTACTCTTTCATGCAGTTTACTACAACCTTCCTGCCACAGATTGCCGTTTCATGTACACACACATCAAATCTGCTAGTGATATTGACTGTATGAGCATTTCCTCACCCTGTTCAGTCATAATGACCCAGACCTAGTAAAGCAGCAGCAAAGGCCAACTGTTAAAGCTGTTTGAGGTAACAACGTTCATTCTGATGAGTGGGGAGCCACAGATGAGGTTCTCTGCTACCAGACTGGGGGAGAGGGAGTGTAATAACCTAAAGCAGCTGGGAGATGGTGGAGTTAGTAACCTTTTGCATTTATACAACTGTCTGCAGAGTCTTTTTTTTCCCCAAGAGTAACATTGAAATGTGTGGAACCATAGCTCAGATTATAATTATGTTAGCTAATGGCAGCGTACTCTGACTTTTTGAAAGTGCAAAGATACTACCTTAATGTTGCTTACGCTAGAGATCATAGACAGTGACAAAGTGAAAATTTGAAAACTTGAACATAGGTGGTTGTGTATTAAGTATAGAAACAGCATTTTTGCAAAGCTGTGGAATTGCTGAGTATGTTTGTTGTAATGATGTTTGTATGGTAGAAAAGTATACTAAAGATAATCTAGTGTTATACTGCTTTCCTCGGTGAGTTTCAGTGATTATTTTCAAATGAAATGCGCAAGGTCAGCTTTAACAATTAATTAACTGTGGGAGAAAATATAAGAGTGCACATTAGAACAATAAAACTAGCAACAAATTGATAAATACATTTCAAATATTCTTAACAATTTTTTTTCTAAACTTAATCGATGTTACTACTTATTCCAATGTAATTAATAAATTATTTGGGGATATTGGAGTGTAGTTTTCTTTTATTTTAAATTAGAATCTATTTTTCTTACTTAACTTCTGTGACCTTATATAAATTAATCAAATGCAGAACTCTTGCTTTAATTTTGCTCTATTTTTTTAGGTTGTGTTAAAGGGAGACACAGACAGTCATGTTATTGAGGGTTTGTTGCCCAACACAGAATATGAAGTCTCTTTGCTGGCAGTTTTTGATGATGAAAGTGAAAGTGAGGTTGTTGCTGTTCTTGGAGCTACATGTAAGAGAAATTATTGATTATAAGTTTTAGAAGTTTTTTGAATCTAATGCGTATGTCTTATGTTTAAAATATAGTCAATCTTTGGATGGCTCTAACATTGAAGAATATGGTGAATTATCACCAAGACTTTGTTGACTGTATTTTTTGCATTTCTTATTTAATAATTTGTGGCAGATGGCGTTGAATCAAGGTGATGGTTTGGCTTCATCTCTGAGCAGTGGTATTAATAGCCTTTGGATCAGAGAATATGTTCTTTCATCCTACATTTCAATATTTAGTCATGGAACAGAGTTCCTTATCAGAAGCTATATTAGGTTTTGTTTGGGGAATAAATGTTTTAAAGTAAATAGTTTACAAGATTTTCATTGAAAATGTTTGGCATTTATGCCATACCTTTTTCCATCTTATTTTTGTAATTTATGCTAACTGGAGTTGCACTCATTCTTGGCTATAATAGTGATCCAGAAAGTTTATACTAATAGCTGTGAAATTAACTTGGAAGTATCATAAATAAGACTTAAAATCAAGTACAGTGTGATACTATAGCTCATAAATGAAACACTGGCCAGGTGTTTCAGGTAGACAGCTAAAGTTCAATGGCACTCTTCTTAGTCATGTATTCAAATTCATTACTGTTTAATAAAGAAATATCTTTTTTACTTTGATCATATATTGAAGTGTTTTGCTAAATATAGGTAGAGTCCTGATTCAAGCCAGCGAGTTGGATTAGATGGACATGGAAATGCAACTACTGTACTTGAAAAATGTCTACTATAATAACCTATGATAAAATCATTGCCCTGAAGATGTTCATCTCTCTCCTTTCCTTTCTCAAGTAACTAGTGCTTCCCATATCCATCTCTAAAATAGTTTGAATCTGAAAATGTATTATTTTATTTTAAGCCTATTTGTGGAGTAATGTACAGTTCGTGGAAACTGGCTTTACTCAATCAAGCAGATGGTTTCAGAGGGCCAACCTGTCAAAAAGCCTCTCCTTCTTTACATCGGACACCATCAGACATGAAAAATAATTGTCCTTGACTGACAATGTTATTTCTTCCGTAAGCAATCAGGCTTTTTAGGTTTACTGGAAGGATATGGATTTTTTGCGCAAAATGAAGCAGTTGGGAAAGTTAATGGAAAAGGCACCTGTTCAGCAATTTATTTCTATCATATTAAAGGAGCTCTTCTGTGAGAAAATATTTAATTTTTTTTAATCTAATCTATTCAAGTGTCAGTAAATTGCTACTGAAGAGCAGGTTAGGGTACTTGTTGGTATGATGTAAACCAGTGTGTATCCTTTCTGTTTCTCCTATTCAATGAGAAAAAAAAAACCCTTTTCTTTAAAAATTCATGCACACATTTTTTTTTATGGATAGTGACTTGATTAAGTCAATGACTGTGTATTTTTCATGTGTACATCCAAAAATTTATTTGATTCCTATTTAATCTCAAGCTTAATCTTGAATCTTCTATTAAGACAAGAGGTCCTTAACCTCCAAAGGATGCTGGCTTTGCTGCGTGTTGCTGAGTGTACTTCCTCTTTTTACTTGGACAGATGTGAAGTGTCCTTAAGGAGTCCTCAAATCGGTTAATTTAACATTCTTAAGAAAAGGTGAAAGAGGAAGTCATGGTGCAGTGCTCAGCCAGAAATGTGGAAGACTATATGTATTCTTATTTAATGGTACAATTTTTAGTTGTGTCTTATCTGCAGAGCTAAGTGCTGATCCTGCGAATATATGTGCCTAAAGTAAACTAAATGAATAGTTTTCCTTTAGTTCCTAAAATGCCCAAAGTGTGTGGGATGCTTGTATATGTCAGTACATAGTTTCATTATCGTAATGAAAAATAGAAGATAAATACTGTGACTTCCCCATCTTGTTGAATTGTTATCAAGCTGAGTATTGTTTTTCAGTTGCAAGGACTACCGCGATACCTACCACTGTGCCTACTAGCAGTACGACAACTTCTAAGCCCACAACAGCAGGTAAGTGGAATAAATGTAAACAGTCTAACTGCTGAAGGCAAGGAACTAAGGCTCTCCACAGCGTAACATCCCGGCAGATTGAGGAGCAGAGAGCTATGATACTAATGAGGAGCTGATAACCCCAGTTCCTGATGGTTCGCACGGTCAGCACAGTCCTTTGTCACATCTTGTGGAGGTACAGACCTCAGGGGTGGGATGTCACCTGCGAAAGGCACACACTGCCCTGCTCCTCCGTAACCCTTCTGCGTGTTTCCAGCTGCCTGCACCTGGCATGTGGGGTTGAGGAACCAAATTGTAACACAGTGAAAGGACTTTGAAAGGTACTAGAGATGTTACGTAGGAACAAAGAGACTGAATCCAATTTGGAAAATCTAGCTCCCTTTTCTCTTGTTTTTTGTGCCTGAAAACACTTCAGAATTTTCTTTTGTTTTGAGGCTTCTGTTTGTTTTCCCTGGAAATAGAGTTGACTTTTAGGGCTCAACAGTTCTACGTTATTTCTCTTCTTTAACTTTCCTATTCTTGATTTTTGATTATTCTAAAGCTCTACAAGCCAACTAATTTAAGTAAACAAAGCATGTGGGATATATATTAATTGCAACATAAGACAACTATTATTTTATTAATTTATTAACATTTGGTTGTTATTAAGCCCAGGTATTACTGAACTGCAGGGGTTTGCCCCATATGGGTCTGTAGACCCACAATGACTTCAGTGGAGATGTAGTGTAGCTTGCAGTTAGTTGATGATAATTTGCACAAATTTTAAATCTAAACATAGAGTTTAGAAAATATTAATTGAATTATTTTTGGCTTTAGTTTTTCGAACAGGAATAAGAAACCTTGTTATAGATGATGAAACAACATCAAGCCTGAGGGTGATATGGGACATTTCAGATTACAATGTTCAGCAATTCAGAGTGACCTATCTCACTGCGAGAGGGGACCGCGGTGAGGAAGCGGTAAGAATGGTCTGTGTGGGTTTCTTTTATGGCTAACAGACTTGAAAAGTTTGGTAATAATTGGTAAGGCATGGTCTCGCCTCCTGTGACGCTTTTGTTACAATTAGTTGATGGTCTATGTTTGGTATTACTAAGGTGTTGAACTTAAAAGCTTTGATCCTGCAGTACCTGCTGCATAGCACACAAAGGCAGTCAAAATCTCTTGATGCACATCAGCGCCCTTTTGCACATGTATTTAAAGAGGTTGTATTTAAAAGACTACCTCCCTGACCTCTTTTTTCTATGTTTTTTAAATTTATCTTACTTGGGAGGGGGTTAATCCGAAGCCTTTCTCTATTGTCTTTTAAGGCCCCTCAATTTTTGCACAGAACAATCTTGAGTAACTTCTTTTATTCAGCAGTTTTGTCTCTCCCCTCATTTTATGCTAAGCCAAGATAATTAGGGCTCAAATGCAGACCTCTCATACCGCTCACGTATCCTGAATGTGTCACAATAAGGACAGCACTTTTTAATTTAAGTGCCTGAGTATGCTTGTCGTTCCTCTAGTGTCATGTGATGATTAAAACTAAAATTGTTTTACAAAAACTAAAGCTTCTGATGCTCAAGACATTCTGAAAGCATGCCTAGTACTATCAGTATTCTTTTGTGCGTATAGCAAATAAAAAACGAGGATATCCTAAGTGTGTTATTTTAGGATTTCACAATTTTTGAGATAATCTCAGAATGTTGTGATGCCAAGAGCTTTCTTTTAACATTTGGAGAAATGTTAATATTGCAATGCTTGATTTCCACAAAAATCAAATTTTTAAATTGTAAGACAGCTATATGTAGATACATTTAATAGATTTAATAGAATAAACTGTGTAGTTCAAAGTTGTTTTCTAAGTTAATCATTCAGAATGCAAAAATATTCCCCATATAAACCTCCTTCATTAGAGTTCTGTTGGTCTCAGTCATGCAACTCACTTCTGTTCATGTCGTAATTGTATTGAAAATATGGGATATTCTTTTGGTACCAGCAGCTGTCATTTTTAGCCCTATTTTTCTTTGAAGATTGTATCAATAAAAATGGTTTTAAAAGGAGTTATTTACATTTTTTTCTAGAAAGAATATGAAATAGTCTTTTTTCATTTTGATTTCATTAATCTTTTATGATACTTTGATAGAAGATTACTTTTTAATCATCTCTTTAATCTATAATCTGAAAATGAGCGCTTAATACAGTGGTTTCCTTTTGGACTGGAAAGCCTTCTTAGTAAGTCTACCTTGACTGTATGATAAGTACAGTATAAAATACATTGCACAGCAAGTAAACTTGCACAGCATAGTGGGTGCAACTCATATTGTTCATGTGCCAATAAGCAGAAGTTTCTGAAATTCAGATTACAGATTTACTGTTTCAGCTCTGGAAAGCTTAATCAAATTCAGTTAGGTCATATAAGTGTGGCTCTGTTTTAGTATTCAATGACTAGATATTATTTTAAAAGGAAATTAAAACTGTGGGAAAGGTATTTAAATTCTGGCTATGAAAAGGAATTTTGAGTTGACTCACAAATGCATTAAAGAAAATTATAAATCTGTAAGATTGAGCATCTTGGCTGTAATCCAGCAAATTATTTAATTTAAAGTAAACAGCTCTTCCTTGTCTTTGGTAACAATTCAGCAAACTAATTAAGCACGTGTTTCAGAGCCTTTAACATTAGTTGTGTGCATAAACTCTTTGCTGAATAAGGAATGACTTAAATACATACTTTAAGCTAAGCATATCCTAAACTGAAGAATGTATTTTATCATGTGGCTTCAAGCACCTGAGCGGTGTAACACAGATGTTAGTGCAAGGACACACATATTAAATTTTTGAGGGAGTGTTCACATCTTTAAATACCTTTCTGTAGCAAAACCCAAAAGTTTTATGGAATCTGTGCTTAAGTATACTGTAGCGTGACAATTCTGTGGTGGACATTTAGGTTTTTTTTGGCTCTGATTTCAGTGATATAAATCTCAGTTACTCCTCCCTTTCCATAAAAAAATTAAAAAGTTTTTTAATCCTTGATGCCATTGGCTGAAAATCAAGGTCTAAAAAATGTAATGGAATACTTCTTCCCACAGAAGGGTCAAGCCCTTAATTATATGTATGTTCTTGGGTGTGCTGTACATGCTGGAAGGATCACATTCTTTGTCTTCCTTCAAGCCAAGAATGTTTCTCATTGCTGAAAAATATATTGTTCTCTGACGTGCAGATGTGGATAAGAGGGACTTCACAATGCTTGTATCCCTTCTTTAAGAAAATAAAGAAGTTATGTATTGTTTTCAGAAACTTGGATCATGTCTTTAAGTATATGTATTGAAGAGTTTAGCATCATGGTTTTTCATGCATGCACATGTCTTTAGATTGTCTTGCACTAAGATAGTTTCCAGTTTTGAACAATGCATTAAGTATTTTGTTGACAAATCTCAACACTTGATATGCTAGAGTAATTTCCTTCTGTGTATCACTTGCTAAAATTAGGAGTAGTTTGAATGTATTCTGGAGCATTAAGACTGGTGAGCGCTTTCTCCTTTATGCCTCAGAAGATTTTGTTGTGCTATCAATCAACACTTTTTTGTTGCTTTTACTATGTCCACTCCATATGCCAGGTGTAGCTCCCCTTCAGGGCTCTCCAGGCTCTGAGCTTAAAATTTTATTGACAAATTAGAAGGTTCCAAGGCTTTACCTGGTCACTTAAATCACCACTCTTGCAATACTGCTTTTTGAGTCTCTGGAGAAAGTGCAGTTATCCGTTGAAGGTTTTCAGCAAGTACAGGAAGAGCAAAAATAGCTTTTTAGGAAGAAATCTTTTACTGTATTAGAAGGAGCAATGCCTAATTCAGCCTAATTCAGCGGTTTGAAACACTTGCTCTAGCACAGCTAAAACTATCCAGAAGTTTATTATGTACAGCTTCTCTGCTTCTCTCAGGTTGCCTCAGTGGACTCCTGCTGCAGAGCTTCAGTATTTCATGACAGTTCAGGATCCTCTACTCCGTGTGGGATATACCTCTGCTCCTTCTCTCTCAAACAGCGGATAGGACAAGTCTATTTTAATTGTGCTTGCTTAAAATTTATGCTTTCTGATCTCCAGAATTTATATGTCTTCCTCCCGTGAAAGGATGATCCTCTGACCCCAAAGAACATAACCATTGACCGTTATTAATGGATATAGTTTTGGGCAATCCCTTTCAGGTCGAGAATAAATAAAACAAGAGAGTTTATTTTGTCTATGAGGTACAATTGTTTGAGTAGTAACTGTGGACATCACTGGTTTATGGAGCTGTAGCACCTCATAGGTTTGATATAAAATCATGGTCTCTCATAGGCACATTCTCTTTTCAAATTTCATTCAGGTGTAATTAATAGATCTCTTAAAAGAGGGGACAGTTTAAATATTTTATTTTACAAGAAAGCATCAAAAATATTTAAAAATGTGAGCTGTAAATTGCTGTAGAGCTGTGTTAGTACATGGTGGTGTTAGATATCATGTATGATACAGAAAAGTTTTGGATCCTAGTCATTAGCCTTGTTTGTCTCTGCTGCTCTGACCGTGCAGGTAATGGTGCCTGGGAGACAAAACAGTCTTCTGCTTCAGCCTCTGCTCTCTGATACAGAATACAAAGTTACCATTACTCCCATCTATTCTGATGGGGAAGGAGTCAGTGTCTCAGCTCCTGGCAAAACCTGTAAGTACAAACTTTGTGCTTGTTTCTGGCCAGGAGGTGTATAAAGAAAGGCTTATTCTTTTGGCCCTTTTCCCTTGACTCTGATAATGTATTTGAGTATAAATGTCGGTTTACTTTGCATGACTTATATGACTCACGAGCTTTATATTAATTTCAATTCACTGATTTATAAGCAATGAGTTACTTTTTACTGTGAGATTATATTCTATGCTCAAATACTGTAAATTGGCAGAAACTTACAGAGGAATAAATCTGGTAAGTCCTTGATAGCCCACCAAGGAAAACCCAACTAATGCAGAAAATAATGTAAATAATGCCCATTGGGATAGAATTAAACCAACCATTGTACTGTTAGATTTTCTTTCGGGTGAGATCATTATGTCCTAAAGGTCATTAGAAATGCGGCTGAACTTTTTATAAAAGTAGTTGCATTATGTCTAGAGTTCTGACCAAGTACCAAAAGATTACTCAGCTCTAGCTTAAGTTCGCTCTCTATTATATGGTGGTAAAAAGTTATCTCATCGTGTACTGCCAGTCAGGGTAGTATAATTTTATTGAGTTATTCTCTTAATGTACATAATTTGTGCCTGAATTGAAGTGCCATTTGTGCAGACCCTAAAATAAATTGTAAAGTAGTCCTCTGAATCCATTGGAAAGCTTAAGTGTTCACAAGAGCATGATTTATACTTGTAAAACTCTTTAGTGCATTTGGGTTGAAAAAAAGGCTGCATAAATGGAAGATAATTATCTCTGAATTATCTTATTTTTTTAATGTTGGGACAAAGTTGAGAATTAATTTGAGAATTTATTATTTGTTGAACAGTTACAAAGCTCTTAATTAAACCTTAGTTTAACTTTCTTAAATGCATCAACGTTAATACACTGGAATAATGCAAAGGATGAATTTGATTAAGACTCGTCATGACATTACCCATAAATCTGAGGGTACTGGCTGATGTCCCTTACTATTTTTATGTGCGTGTCTGAGTGTCTTGAGTTTTATGCCTGTACTTATAAGAGATACACTTGTTAAAGAACATCTTTGCTTCCTTTTAGTACCCCTGTCTGCTCCTAGAAATTTACGTGTCTCAGATGAATGGTACAACAGATTACGTATTAGTTGGGATGCCCCACCTTCACCTACTATGGGTTACAGAATTGTCTACAAACCTATCAACAGTGAGTTTTTAAGCTGATTTCTTTTTATCCTTTATTTTTGACTGTACAGTGTCTTGACATCGTCGTTTGCTGAATTTTATACTTCAACCTAACACATTATTTGGTTGCAGTCTATAGAGAACAATTTTCAACGTTGTTCACAGAGCTTTAAAAGTGCTATTAACTTAGCTGTCTCAGTTTCTGAGTGTGAAAACTTCACAGAGTCACTGAATGATGTAGATTGGATGAGAGCTCTGGAAATCATCTGATCCAATTCCCTGGTCAAAACAGGGCCAACTTAGAACAGGTTCCACCAGACGGTATCCAGTTAAGTTTGTAATATCTCCAAGGACGGAGATTTGAAAGCCTCTCCAGGCATTTGTTCCAGTGTTTGACTACCCTCACTGTGAAATTATTTTTCCTAATATCTACTTGAAATTTCCTGTGTTGGAAGTTTTGTCCATTTCCTCTTGTCATCTTCTTATTTGCCTCAGAGGGGAGTCTAACTCCATCTACTCTTCCTCCTCCCATAAGGTTAGTTGTAAACAGCAGTAATAATCTCCCATAGCATTCCCTTCTTGAGGCTGATCAAACACAACTCTCGGTCCTTTTATATCATTTTACGTTGATTCCATCCATTTATTCTAGTGACTACCTTTCCCCCCTTCCTGTACCTCTGAACGTTCTCTGGTTCTGCTATCCTTCAGCTTCTGTCTCCTTACAATGCAAACAAAGCTGTAGTTGTTTTGAGTTCTACTTCTCTCACCCTACTCCCAAATACTTGCCTTTGCCCCTTTTGTCTGTGCTGCATCCCGTGCCCACCTGCGTGTTCCGTTCCTGCTAGGCAAGCCGCCCACTCTCATTCAAATTTCTTTAGAAAACTATTGTCCTCTAGCGAGAGTGAAATGCGAAAGTGTTACCATTAAGGGACTAAAATTCTGTCTGAAGACAATGCTGTTGTCTGGTTTCTCAAGCGTATCCAGAACAGCTAAGAGAGACATGGCCAAGGAACTGTTTGCAGTTCTGATTTGGAGATAGTTTTGTTCTTTTCTATTTTCATTACCATTTTTGTGCAGTATTAAATAAAGCTGCTGTATAAGAACCCCTTAGAGACTGTGTCACTGGCTGGCATCTGCTGTCCCCTGTTGGTCCTGGCACACCATCAAACTAAGGAGATCTTTGGCTGCCTATTTAGGGCAGTAGTAAGTCACTGAAGCAGAACAAAAGAGTCTTAACAGATGCCAGTGTCTAGCCCTAATGGATCTTGCTGTTGAATTTCCTAAATGTGTTGTGGCTTTTCTCCATACAAGGACTGTGCACTGTTCTGAGCAGAAGTAGAGTGTCTTTGTTTGTGTGTGGTAAATAAAAATGAGGCAGAAACTTTAGGAGTGCATGTAATTTTGGATAGGCTTAAAGATTTGTTTTTACTGCCTGCAAATTCAGTGGATGAGCAAATCATTTTTCTAATGTTTCTTTTTGTTTTTTCTCTTTTTGCAGTCCCTGGACCTGCGTTGGAAACCTTTGTAGGGGATGATATTAACACTATTCTTGTTCTAAATCTCTTCAGTGGAACAGAGTACAGTGTTAAAGTATTTGCTTCATACTCAACAGGCTTCAGTGATGCCCTAACAGGCGTAGCCAAAACCTGTAAGAATGATTTCATGCTCTTCAGATCTCTGCTTACTGTTTTGCGCTATAACTTCAGCTTTGTGCAGCTCCCTGAATGAATTTTCAGATGGAAGTCTTTCTCTGTTGTGTGCAAATTGCCTGCTGAATTAAAAGTCTATTTTTTATCATACTGCGTCAGGCTTTAAAATATCCTGCTGGACATTTGCATGAGATGCATCATAAAGCAGATGTTAGTGTTTATCATTCAAGCATGTTTGCCTAATAGTAGATATAAAGCTCCTTAGTGGAAAGTCTGTTTACTTTTTTTTTCCTAGCTCCATGTATATAATTTGAATTAGGCATTATACATCTAAGCCTTAGTTTTAATTAATTTTTTACAGAAATATTGTTGTTATAATTGTATTTTTTATGTTAACTGACTTTTAGTAGTGTTAATTTGTTAATCTTAACAAAATTGACTTAGCTCCAAACCTTTGGACTACGGAATCAGATATATATATATATATTTTTTTTTTCTTCCTTTTTTGGATTTTCTTGACAGCATTTTTGGAAGCAGCTGTTGAAATTATTTGTTAAAAATGAATTGACACAAATGTTTCACTCTAATTCTTCTATCATGTTTTCTTGTATGTCTTGTTAGAAGAGTAAACTACTAATACATTTTTTTCATAATTAATTTTCAGTGTACTTGGGTGTGACAAATCTGGATGCATACCAAGTCCGCATGACTAGTCTCTGTGCTCAGTGGCAGCTTCACAGACATGCTACTGCATATAGAGTAGTTATAGAATCGCTTGTGGGTAAGTTACTAAATCATTCAATATGCACCCTGCTGTATGGGTTAGGCTGCAGCTGCTGTACCTAGAGAATTGAACTGTATGAGTTAAGAAACTGCATGAGGTCAGACCTGTTGGCAGGCTCCTGAAAGGCTGAAAGACTGGAAGGGATGGAGAGAAAGGGAGAGTTGTGTACACATTAAAAGTTTCAAGAGTAGAAGTATCATCCCTGTCATTTCAGTTCAAATAGATGTTGATAGCTTGTCCTGTTGATGGGAGGAGTTTTATCTATCAGGAGAAGAGAGGTGATTACCTGAGCTTATCACTGGTGTGAGGGACAGAAGAGGTATAAAGGATGACCTTAATACATCTGAGATTTTAAATAAAGCATCAATGATTGATAGCTTTGTAGCTGTTTGTCTTGTAGGGTTAGGACAGACTTGAGGAGAGAAGGGTGGGGAAAGGCTCTCATTGAATTCAGACCATGTTCAGAGTTAGGACAGGGTCCAATTTTGTCTGTTTTCATTCAGTCGATGGTTAATTATAGTTTGCAGTAATGCTACTCATCCGGATAAGCATGAGATGCCATGTGCAACACATGGTATCTTGATGCTCTTAGCATAAACTGTATAGAAAGTGAATTATAACCTCTTCCCACTCACTGTGATTCTCAGTGTAGCCAGAAGAGGTTGTGGAGAAAGTCACTATTTGTGCAAACTAATTCTCTTATCCGCAGTAGACATAAATGAGCTTTTTAATGGTGACAAATTAGAAGCTTGGGTAACATGTGAGAAGTTTGATTAATAAGTTCTAATGGATCCAGCAAAGCTATCATGAAAAGTAATACTAATTTCATTGCAAAAAATAATTATCTTTTTTGTGGTATGGCAAATGGATGGTGATATAGTTTATTTAAAGGCCTGGAATACAGACAAATGCAGAAAGCACAGCTCTTTGCTGGCAAGAGGCAGCACTGTTTTTCTTCTCATCTAGGGGCCATCCAATACTCTACTTTCTTGGTACAGTGTTCCTCATTATATAGAACTGCCAGAATTGTTTTAACTGAGCCAAGAGAGCCCGCATACGAATAGAATGTACAAAAGTGTGAACAATTGCTTCTTATTAACATCTGTCATGAAGAGCTGTGGTTATCAGATTTGTCCCATTCAGGCAGTGATCAATTATTTTTATACTAATGCAGCTTCTCCTGATAAGCATCAGATGTTTTTCCTTGGCAGTGAATGACCGTTTGGCATTTTTATATATACTCTGTAGAATGTGAGATCAATTGCTTCAGTTTCCCTGTAATGCTTCCTTCTGCTACAGATTATGAATTATGCTGAACATTTTCCTCTTATTATTAAAATATGCATTATGCTATTTCCAGTGTTTGGACTTTTTCAATTTTAGACCTGTTTTCCAGTAGAGAATTTAACTGAATTAATTTCAGAACCCTATAAATACTGTTCCTTAACCACCATGTTAAGTGGTTACTAGTGGAAGCTGGAGCACAGTATCTAGTTCAGTCCATCCTGCAATTACTAAGCGCATTACAGACTCTGAGAACCAAAGGCCTAGACAAAGACTTCAGTAGAATTACAAAATGCAACAAGTCTTCATTAGACACTGATAATTTAGGACCAGATCCAAAGCCCACTGATGCCTGTGTTAGTGTTTTTATTAACTTCAATGCCTGAGGTGAAATTCTTTTTTTTTTTTTCCTGCAAATGACACATCCCTCAGCTCCTCCTTAGTATAAAGGCTGAAATGTTGCAGAAGCCTCTGCACAGAGGTGAATTTTCAGAAAGAAGGCATCTTGTGGCATATTAATTTATGTCAGCCACTTGCCATTCATCTGCTTTCATGTCCCTTCTAATTTCAGACTTATGTTGCACTATTTGATAAAGCAGGATAGGAAAATATGTTGAATGATTTATTTTATAATTCCAGATGGCAAAAAGCGAGAGGTAAATCTTGGTGGAGGGATGCCTAGACATTGTTTCTTTGAGCTAACGCCTGGCACTGAATATAAAATCAGTGTTCATACACAGCTTCAGGAGATAGAGGGACCTGCTGTAAGCATCATGGAAACAACATGTAAGTAAAATTGATCAGAGTTCAGCTAGTAGTGATAATGTTTGATTGCTTCTAGTTTCTTGCCCTTCACTACAAATACGCTATTCCTACAGAGTTTCCTTTAGCTGAGTTTTTAATTTTTCAGCGTCATTGTGACTCCTCCGCAGAAGTGCACAAAAGGCTGCTTTCTCCGGTTGATTGTTATACAATTGCTGTGTATTACTTGTGAAGGCAGTATTCACATTCAGCAGCTTTGTTGGTCTTCTTAATGAGAATGCAACAGGGAGGATGGGTAACCTCCCTTAATAAAAAGTCCCATTAGGAGATTTTCTTAAAATCTGTGACTCTGTGAGAAAAAAAAAAAAAAAAAACCTGAAGAAATGAAACATCGGAGAAACATAAAGTTTTACATCCTGCAACTCTTATCCTTTAGTCAAATTTTAACCAGTGTCTGAGTAATTTAAAGTTAATGGGACTTTGATACCCAATTTACTTATATACTTAAGAAAAAAGTATCTTTTTTTAATTTGCAGGTGCACAAGGCATGCAAACAAAAAAAACCTCACAGATATATGAAGGCAGGATCCTGCTTTCATGGGTTCAGAATACTGTGAAACAAAATATAGAATGGGCGGAATGAAATAAAACATTTTAATATTGTTCTTCCTTTCTTCTGGCCCACTTTCAACCCAGCTGATATGCTTGTTTTCATACTATATTACTATACACCGCAGTGCTCTTACCCTTCTCTCACGGTACATAACTTTTATCATTTTCCCCTTCAAGTTGACTCTCCTATATCTATGGTTTCACATAGGAAACAATTGCGCAGATGCATAACTCCCACTTTTTTATTTTTCCCACCCTCATTGTGATCCTCCCTCTCAGGGCAGTGAGGTGCAGACTGAGATTCTGCTGCTTTTGGCAAAATGTGTTTGGCAGTTCAGGGAGTTAGGAGAAATCAGAAGTACCCACCTTGGCCTGCGCGTTCCCCCTTTAAGAAGACACCAATTGTGGGCCTTAAGTTGATTTGAAGAAGAAGGTTTATCATGTAGAAGAGTTACTGTATCACATCAGAAAAATGAACTGTTCGGGTTGGCCTGTACCTCTCCGGTGCTGAGAGCTGCCTTTCAAGTTACCTCATTGCAGTTGTGACCCCTTCTAAATGGAAGCTCCTGGCCTTTCTGTGTCTGTGGAGGTGCCTAGGCATTAGTTTCTTTGTAGATGTTTTGGAGTCTTGGCCCTTTGCCTTGTTGAAGCCAATGGAAAAGCTCCTATTGGTTTCAAAGAGAGGGAACTTGGATGTGGAGATAAGTCTTGTGCTGAATCACACTGATCTTTCCCCAAGATAGCTGTCTTTCCTAAGCTGGTTGTATCTAACGCTATTCCTTGTCTGGCTACAAACATAACTTGTATACTATAGCAAACACCAAGTAGAGTTTTACTTGAAGGAATAATGTTTAGTTACATCACCTGTTGCTTCTTATGATGATTGTATTGAAAAATTTGGAAAAAATGTTATTGGAAAAAGTGGGAACTTTTCCTGAGCTATAGATGCGGAAATCAAGCACATGTGCATGTTACCTTTGAGAGTTCAGGCAAAACTATATTGAAGTTCACTGAGCAAAGCTCTTACATTGAGCAAAGCTGTCCTGTCCATCAGTGATCATGCATGTATTTAGCTAGGTTTCTGGGAGGTTGTCATTCCAAAGCTTATCTTTATGTGAAGGACGAGGAACCAATTTTAGAAACTCTGTATAGCAACCTTAATAAAAGTCATGGGCTTCAGACAGCAGACCCACTGTCCTATGGAGTTGTGCTAGGAACCTCATTTCAGCTGGAAAAGATGACAAGGTCTTCTACTGAACTCAGGGAAATCTTCATTTTGGTCAAGGAAGGAGCTACCACAGGGTGTACTACACTGGGGAAACTAGGAATGGGGCAGTTCCTGTTGTAGTTCATTAACTTGTTGTGTCATTCATATCACTTTCAGAAGTGCAGCCATTATTTGGTTTGTGACGGTGATATTCTTTTTCAGGTGGTCAGTAAGAGGACATTACCTGCGCACACTCAGATACCTTTTCAATTGCATAACTAGTTTGAAATGAATCTAAAAAAGTAGAGGTGAATAGAAAATGCTATGTATTGTGTAGTTAAAATATATTGGGCTTTTCTTTAAGCCTTTTCTGATATTCCTTCCTTGTATTCTCCAGTACCCTTTCCAACTCAGCCACCAACTTCTCCTTCAACAACACCTCCACCACCTACAATTCCTCCTGCGAAAGAGGGTAAGTGCTGCATGTTTGGGTTTAGAATAATTTTAGGGTGTTGATGCAATGACTTTCTGCTTCTGACACTATTTTAGATATGTAAGGGTCAGATTTCAAAACTCATCTGCTACAACTACACTGTTCAGGCAGCTGGCTTAAATTTAATCAGCCAAGAATCTACCATCCGTTATTCTGTGTTGAAATTTGCAGGGAGGAGTGCTAATGTCTATGGATTTTCTTTTTCCAGAGCTCCTAAACCATAAATATTTTGCAATGAAGCAGATATCATAGGGGTAATTAAACTTCTAAAACAGCATGATTTTTAAAAATATGTCTACTTTAGGTAATGAGAAAAGCATTGGCCATGTTCATCCTCTCCTCTTTGAATGTAGACTTCTATTTATCATTTCAACATGTAGTGTTTCATATGGGGTCTCAAATATTTCTTTGAGGAGAGCATTGTTGTTGGAGACTGAAGGCCAAATCCTTCAGCTTGAAGTTGGTGTACTAGACTGGCTTATAGTGATGGGATATTTAATCCATAAGCACAGAAAAAAGACCTTGTGTATGTGTTTTCGATCTGCATAGCATCAAATGCTTTTTTTAATCCAAAGAAGAGTAATGAGCAGAAAATCAGAGATACAGGTATATATATATCTTCCTGTCCCATCCTCTGGGTTTATGAACATTTCTCTTCAAGACAAAATATGTTCAGAAACTGACCTTGCTTTGAGCCTGCTTGTTTCTGATCCCAAGCAGTAGATTTGGATTCTGTGGTGCACTGGAGATTCCTAGTTGCTATGAACGAGGGAGAAAGTTGCATGAGCAGGAGTACAGCTTTACAGGCTATTTTGCATAGGAGCATGCTGGGTTAAGATGAGACAGGGGAAACTTCAATTGCTCCTGAGTAATGAGGTTAAGGGGGTAAACATTAAGCATTACAGAGCTTAGTGTAACTTTTTGGACTAGTTTCCATAGAGAAGCTCCACGGTTCATCGTGGGATGCTGTTGGGACTCTGGGAATATGTAACTGCATGTGTGACTTTATTTAACAACCTAAATAAAAATAAAAATGGTTAGCCAGTTTTTAAAGAGCTCTTAAGGCCTTAAGCTGTGATCTGTGATAGAATCTGCCAGGGCAGACCGTTCACCCCTTGCAGAGCTCAGCTGGTTCTACACCTGTACTGAAATCAATGCCAGCAGGTCCGTTTGCTAGTCTAAAGCCTTATTTTGTGTTAGCAATTAACTAACTTAACTGTCATGAAAACCCTTTTTTTTCAATATACATTAAATGATTTATTAGATTTCATGAGGAGCTGAGGCATTACTCTGATTCCAAAATACTTGTTCTTTCTCAGTGTGCAAAGCAGCCAAAGCTGACCTAGCGTTCTTGGTGGATGGGTCATGGAGCATTGGAGATGACAATTTCAATAAAATAATTAGCTTCCTGTATAGCACTGTTGGAGCTCTGGATAAGATTGGTCCTGATGGAACGCAGGTAATCAACTTGTAGAGAGAGGGAGAGAATGTGCACTTGTCAAGGGCATTTTAGACTGGCACCAGGAGTGAAATGAATCCAAAAGTAATTGGCATCGTTTCAAAGGTCTTTTGAAAATATAAAATGTTTTGTGGCAGCAGTTTTTTTGCAATATCTTATTTTACATGCACTATATGGTGAAATTCATGACATGAATTTTGCTAACAGCGTGAAGGCTAAGAATCAGTTCAATCTCCCTCTCAGATATTTCTAATGAGAATTAGGTTGTGTTAATGTTTTCGGGGTTAGCACTCACTGTGGTAATTTATCTCTAAATAAGATAAAAATGGCTTTGATAAGGAAAATTAAAGGTTCATTTGTTTAAAATGATATGCTCTACAAAATATACAAAGTTTGAAATAAAGCGTAGTAATTACAATGCTTGTTCTATTGATGTATTTGTATAGCTTGTAGAGAAAGTTGTTTGAATCTGCTCCAGAAAAGATTATTTGCAAATGCCTTACTGTTTTAAAGTGTTACCTGTTTAATGTGCAGGTTGGGATATCATTGAAAATGTTTTTTTATTTTTGCAAAGCCTGAAGAAAGTTCAATTTTTGCCGTGTCTTGCAGTTATTTTCCAGAATGTAGTCCATGGTGCTTCAGAAGCCTCACGTACACTCATGCTTAATTTAAGCATGTGAATATGCTTATAAAGAGAATATGCACATCCCTTTTCAAATCAGGGACATCACTTACAGAATACAAAGTTTAATATATCTTTTGTGAATTGTAGGGGCTTAGTATGTCGTATTGAAATAGAGTCTGGCCTCATGTAGCAACATATTTGGGAGAGGCAATGTCTTGCAATATGGTCTTAACGATATTTCTGTCACTTGCTTCAGTATTGCTCCCTAACTGTAAGTTACTCATGTAACTATTAATTCATGGAGACTGAATAAAGTCCCTGCAGTTCTGTGTGTGAGTAACTGTACACGTGTGAGCAACTGTAACTAGGATTATGCTTTTGGGCTGCATAAAGAGTGCTTTTGCCAAGGTGGGTATTACTTTTCTTATCCTGTTTGCTGCAAAATGAAACCAGAATGCATTAAGTGGTTGCCAGAGCTGCAGAGAGTAAAATTAAGCTTTATTTAGTGAAAGCTTTTTAAAAAAGAAAGAAATGTTCTGGCTTCAATTTAAGAATGATGCAGACTCACACGATAAATTCTTGTTCTAAATGCGCTGATTCACTTACTCTTTGCTTCTCCATTGCTGTAATAATGAACATATCTTCTGTGTGCACAGGTGGCAATAATCCAATTCAGTGATGATCCCCGGACAGAATTTAAATTGAATGCATACAAAACAAAAGAGACTCTTCTTGAGGCTATTCAGCAAATAGCTTACAAAGGAGGAAATACAAAAACAGGTGAGAAGGGTCATGACTGTGATGCACACTTTCTCCCTACTGCTCTCTCTGTGGCATTTCTTTTCCATTTGCTAAGTGGTTTAGGATGTCAGTGCAAAAGCAGTGATGATATGGTATCTCCACACTGGAGATGAAAGGTTGGGCTCTGAATTGTATTGTATTCCCAGTTAGAAAGTGTTTGGAATCTGCAGTTTACAGCTTTCACCCCCTGCTTCTGGGTCTTGAACCAGCAGTGAGGTCAAGGATCAGTGGAGGGAGGAGGAGAGGGAGACAGGCAGAACTGAATGACTTTGGGAACTGGGGGAGGTGAAATGGGGAGTAATATGAAATCAGCTTGGCAAGTGGAAAAATGAGAGGAGAGAGAAAGTGGGAGGGAGATTGTAGAGCATGTAGGAAAACAGTGGACAGAGTGGAGGGTCCATTTGGTTATAAGCCAGGACATTTAAGCCTCGATATGTTTAGGACTTTGGGCTAAGGGAAGAGGTCTGTTAACTGAATGTAGTTATATTTTAATTAGCCCCTTAGGATGCATCTCTGATGTGAAGAAATTAAAGATGACTACTGAAAGGGTTAAAATCTCTCTTAGTTGGAACCATATGTTTTATTACTCTCAGACTGCACAGAAATTTCTTGCAGCTGTTGCATTGCATCAAATCTCAATAGGATCAAAATGACACGTTTTCCATTTACTTGAGAAAATGCTACAATGGCATATTTCAATTGTTACCTTGCCTGTGCCCTGCAATCCAGTAGGGGAAGATTTTGTTATTTCTAACCTGCACAGAATACCCTTTCTGAGATGTGTTACGTTCTTGAACTTCACCTTCTGGATTGAAGAAACTGATGGCTGAAGCCATCAGATTTTCAAAGGTTAGAATCAAAATCAAACTTCTAGATCTTTATTTTAACAACTGCAAAATGCCCTAATTTACATACTGCTGAGCACCTGGCATCTCCTACTGAAATCCATTCATAGCTAGGTGCTAAGCATTCTTCAATCTCATAATAATTATTCACGTATCTAATCAGGGTTCTGGGTAGACACTTTTCAGATAGATTATATGGGGATTTCTGCGTTTATTGGTATCTAACATATGGTATGAGAAACCAATAGAAATTGGATTTATTTCAAAGTGAAAGTATGTTGTCAATTTTTTTCTATTTCAGGCAAAGCCATTAAGCATGCAAGAGAAGTCTTGTTTACTGGTGAGGCAGGCATGAGAAGGGGCATTCCCAAGGTATTGGTGGTCATTACTGATGGGCGATCACAGGACGATGTGAACAAAGTCTCCAGAGAGATGCAACTAGATGGTAAAAAGTGTAGTTTTCAAGAACTGTTCATATTAATTGCTTAAGTTTGGATGTGAAATCAGGCTCCAGAAGGATTTCCAAGTTGAAATGAAGCAGCAAATGCTGAGAGACTCAGAATATCAATAGGACATGGTTATTTTCTAGATATTTTTTGTAACTAGTATTATTGTTGCTCATTTTGGAGACAGCTCTAAAACCATGTAGCAGTCAATGGGATTGCTCACAGGAGAAAGTATTTAGAAGACAGGAGTCTGAGAATATGCGCTGTGAGCTGTGAAGTATCGTTCCATGGTTACCAGAATATTGAACTGTTTTATTCTCTATACAAGAGCTTTTTTGACGTTTCTTCCATTGTTCTTTTCCTGGTTCTGATCTGCTGCTAGTCTTACACTAATTACCTTTAGGATTTTTCTTTTAATGACTATTTTATCTCAGTATCACACAATGCTGTGTTTCTAAGCCTAAGAATTAGGTTAGTTATGTAGAAATGTCAGTTAGCGAGGTTTATATCAAAACCCAAGGTGCACAAGGCGTTGCACAGAATGGAACTAAAGGACAGAAGAAAAAAGTTATGATCCGTTTGATGTGAGGAAATTTAAGAAAAAACTACATTTGTGCTTTTTTATTTGCTTTTAGACTTTGGCAACTATGAAGTTATCAATATATGTTATTGGCTCCTGAAACCGAATGCAATCACTGACCTTGGTTGTCTGCCTGTATCATTACTAGATATTGAGTGCAGTGCCTTTGTAAATAAAATTGTATCACGGAATAACAGAGCACATATCACTTGTTTGAAACGTCAATGAAGAAAAATTCTAATTTTTCTAAATTAGACTAAATTAGAGTCTGTGTCTGAGCTGAACAAAAAATATTCAGCTCTCAGATAAGTCTTGCAGATACCTTACTATGTATTAGAGGGGCAGTGTCCTTGAAAGGAGAGGGCAAGTGATGGGATTCAGTTGCTGACTGAGAAATGTGACCTTGGACAAACCTCTTCCAGTCTTCCATTTCTTTTTGTGTATGTTGTTTGCTTAGGCTGCAGATAGGTTGGAGTAGTATTGACTACCTCCTCTAGGAGATACTGTGTGTGATAGAGACTAACAGGAAGAGGTGCTGATCTTGGATGGGGCATGGAGGTGCTGTTATAATAAAATAAATCATAGTTGTGTTGTGCTGAAAGCTCTGCAGAAGGTGATGAATAAATGTTAAGAATGTCCCCTGGGCCTCCTTGAAATTTAAAGAAAAGATTGCTTGACTAAGAGTAAATTTGGGACTGAGCAATATGATAATGGACATACAGGCACAGTATGCCCATTGCCAATATTCAGCCTGATGTAGACAGGTTGTTTCTTTATCTTTTATGCAAAGGCAAATGTTGAAGAACATTCTGTTAATTTGCTGTTCCTCAATATATAGGATATGATTCCTGTTTCATTTAAATCTTTGAAATAGACTCAAATTTCAAAGTATATTCATGTGGAATATATAGAGCAGATTCAACCAGTGGAGTTTAATTGCTAATGACATGAAAAGCAGTAGCTTGAAAACTACGATTAATGTGTGGCATAGAACAAAATCAGGAAAAAAAATCTACAGGAAATTAATTTTTGTGCTTTGTATTTGTGATGTATTTCATACATGGGGATTTTTGTGCATAAGACAAGTACAACGTTGATTCAGAATTGCATTGAAACACGTTAAAACTTTAAACAACTGAATAATCTTAGCTGTCTTCAAGAAAACAGTTAAGCATTAACTTCAGTTCACTGCTTAAGCATTCAAACAGCCAAAACAGAAATCTTAGAAATCTCACAGAGACTGTATTGCCTTTATTTTAGGTCACATGAAAGAATTTTCATGTGTTACAGGAAAATAATAAAATGTCCACCTTTGTATTTGATCAGGAAAAGAGCCTGTGCAAATATAGCTGTTGTGTTCGTGTATCCACTCTTCAGAAGAATGACTCACAAGGGTGCTCTTTTTTCTTTTACAGGTTTCAGCTTTTTTGCGATTGGAGTAGCTGATGCCGACTATTCAGAGTTAGTTAATATTGGCAGCAAGCCCAGCGAAAGACATGTCTTCTTTGTGGATGACTTTGATGCCTTTACAAAGATTGAAGATGAACTGATAACTTTTGTCTGTGAAACTGCATCAGCAAGTTAGTCATTTTGACTTATACTTGCTTCCAAAATAAGTGCTAAATATGTTTTTTTCATGAATATTAATTTTCTGTTAAAAGGAATACCTATAAAAATATATTTTTACTGTAATTTAAGGCAGATTTTATAACTCTCATCTTATTTGCGTGAAGATCTAGGAAGATGGAGGTGCTGTACTTCAAAATCATTAATGGTTGTTTGTTACAGATCCAGAAAAGATTGTCAGAAAGTTATTCCAGATCTAGAACAGTGTAAATGGTTCAGAATTTAGTCATTAAAAGTTAATTACATTCTTATTTTGTATACTCCTCTAACAAGATGTAAGAGTAAAGTTAGCTGCATTCATTATTTTTCAAATCACATTGTTAATTTATTAATGAGGAGCGAAATGTTAATACTTGTATTATCATAAAAACTAGAAAGTTGTAGCCTAAGGGAAAGCATAGAACGGGCCCAAACTCTTTCAGTTCTATGAAATTGCCATACTTTAGGCTTTTTATGAAATGGAAAGGGAAGACATTCTGGAACACCTAGTGGTTAAGGGTCAATGATCCACACACTTCTAGGTGTATACCCTCAATCTGTTTCCTGATAGACAGGCCAGGAAGTAGGCAATGTGAATCACTTGGGATTGTAAAGAGTACTTGTGCCTGGGACCGTGAGTTATTATAGTTGGGAAGCATAAGAATGTTGCTTGTGTCCTGTCAATTCTTTTTTTTTTTTTTTTTTTTTTTTGACCTTAGACGCTAGTTACGGTGGTAAGAGAACTTTGAAAGTTGAGACTACTGAACAGTAAGATTTATTGGTCATTTAGGCTTATATTTCAGAAGTGATCTCCTAATATGAGTGCTCTGAAGTACTGTATTTGACACCCTGCATCTAGACTTATTGTTTCCCCAGGGCACCTTCCCTGGAAGAAATTAGTGTGCTTTCTTTCATGCCAGAAAAGAAATGAAAAGCAGGTTTACAGCTTTTTAGAATGTGTGCACACATCTTAACGCTGTGTGCAGTTCTGGTCTCTGTGTCTCACGAAGTCTATTGTGGAGTCTGAAAAGGTACACAGAAGGGAAGCTAAAGTGATTGAGCTGGAACTGAAGTTAGGCTGGAGAAGATGCTGCCTCGTGAGGAGACACTTAAAAGGCTGGGACTCTTCACTTTGGAGAGAGAAGGCTAAAAGAGGATATGACTGAGGTTTACAGACTCATAGAGGAGGTAGATAGGGTGAATGCAAAGGTATCATTCATTAAACCTAACGAATGTAGATCTAGGGGGCGATTGAAATGCAATAAAAGAAAGAAGGCCTTTTTTACTGAGCAGGCAGTGTATTTGTTACCACAAGAGGGTAAGGCAGGTTCACTGTTGGGGATATGGTACTGAGCTGCGTGGACCATTGTTCTGACCCTGTGGGACACACTACCATCCTGAAATATATCTTTCATTTTCTTCCAGCTTGCCCATTGGTATTTAAAGATGGCAACAATTTTGCAGGTATGGTATTTTTTTATTCATTTTTGTTTCTGATTTATGGAATCATTTTCATTACCTGATTTTCACTGTATTGGGCAATAAATTGCATATATATTCCCCCTTTAGGTTAACAGCTGGTAAACAGATGGTGATATGAAACTCTTTGATGTGACTGACTTTGTCCTCCTTTTTTTCTTTCCTATAGTGCAGTATTAATTTAAACTAAATTAATAGAATGTTTATTTTGATGCCTTCCAGGATTTAAAATGATGGAAATGTTTGGTTTGGTCGAAAAGGAGTTTTCAGCTGTGGAAGGGGTTTCAATGGAACCTGGTACATTTAATGTTTACCCCTGTTACAGACTGCACAAGGATGCTCTGGTATCCCAGCCTACAAAGTATGTATTAACATATTAATTTTCCTAAAATAATTGATTATTCATTGAAGGAGTTAGCATTTTCACGTCAGAAGAGCAGAGAGGTTAATTTATTGTATTATGCTAATGGATAGAAAGAATGTTTGTTGGATACTTAAATCCTCAACCAGTTTCATTCAAAAATAACAGTTGGGGGTAAAAGCAGATAAGCCCACCTCCTATTTTGGTTTTCCAGTATAAGCCAGTTTCAGGCTTGCGCCAGTTTGGTACCTAGCAATTTTGTATAGGCATGTGTTGCAGCAGGTTCCAGTCCTTAGTAGTTTGTGAAAGGTGCCTCTGTAAAACAGGGTGAGGTCTCACAGAGCATGGAATTGCCCATTTAGAGGAAGAGTATCAGCTGAAGTTGTTTATGGAAGCTGACATTAGTCTAGTAAGGCTCATCTCCCTGCACTTTCCCTATAGTGAGTGGAAGAGGAGGGTGCGTCTTTGAAGTGTGAGTGAGATTAGGAACCTGATTTAGGTGTCCTCAGTCACTTTCTGCATATGTGTATGTCCGTCCATTGATTATAGAGGAAAATTATCCTCCCTATGTTAAAATGAGTCTGTGTGAATACCTTCCAGTACCTCCATAGGAGCCAGGACATAGTTCAGTAACTAGGACTGTCCTGGGAGAGAGAGGGAGGAGGCAATGAAGAATCCTCCTGTAGAACTTTTACAGTCCTTTCCTCAGAAATGAAGTGATGGGAAACTGCGTATTTCTTTTCTGAGGAGTGCATGTGTTGTGCTTGGTTCCTCCTGGTCCAGTCCCCCACTTTGAGTTAAATGGTACCAGAGAAAAGCAGTGACCATACTGGATTAAGCATGAGAGGAGTTAACAAAACCTAGTCTTTAGCTGATAGAAAGAACAACAGTGGGAAATGGCTTTTAAAGTTTATTTTAGATGCCTTCTTATTCTTTTTGTTATGTTCCAGCTGGAGCTATACTTCTTGGAGCTGTGTCACGTTGATGGCTTCTCCGTGTTGGGTTTCCTTTTGGGTTAGAGGAACGAGAATTTACAGGGATTAACATTTCTCACTTCTCCGTTTCCCTTTCTGCATCTTTCTAATTGGATCTGCTGCATTTATATGTTCTTCTCTAGTTGCCTCCACCCCCGTCCACAAATCTGTGCACTGAACATCATTAACGTTATTCTCCTTTTTGAGCTCTGCAGGCCCAAACCTTGTGTTTTGCCCACCCTGCTTATTGAATTCTCCTTCCATTGTTCTTTTTTATACGTTTTATAATGGTGAACTGCAAGGCTTTGTCCTTATACCTGTTCAGTTCCATCTCTGTTTTCTGTCTGGTAAATGTACAGTGTAGTGTCACCTTTGGTCATCCACAGACCACTGTGGGGATTATATTAATCATGGACCACGCTTAACTCTTTTGCCAGTATGGTTCATATCTATACATCTTATAAGTGTGAGAAATACTTTGGATAGAATAGATCTCACAGTGGGACAAGAAATGGATTAAATAACCTCTTCAAGCTTCTTCGGACCCCTCTTGTATGATTTTAAGGAATCAGACTAATGAACATTTTCAAAATATAAAGGCAGTAATTTCTGACATTTCTTTGTCCATATGTTCCACCTTGGGAATTGTTAACCAAAGCTGAAATTAATTTGGAAGTACTAAATAACAAATCCGAACTTTAGGAAATGAAATCAAATAACATACTTTTCTTATACCATAAGCTTCCTGTCCCTTTTGCAGAAATTCTAGGAGACCAGCTTGTATTTCTGTGTGCAGAATCTATTTTGACTGCATTTTGTTACATGTTGGTTTTGAAAAGTATAAACTACATTCCCTATAATTTATAAAGATTTCTGTAACAGTCTTTGTTGTTCCTGATTGGTTTCTACCTATTAGTGATGGCTTAACAACAAAGGACACTTCTATTGTAATTGATCTTCCAAATAACTTTCATTTTCGTTGTCCATTAAACCAGGCAATAACAGAGGTCTTGCAAGTGGATGCTGTTTTTTTTACTTTTTTTTTTTTTTAACGTGTTTCAGCTTTACTTCAAACTGAACTCAGATTTGATATTCAGATTTTAAATTAAAAAAAATTAAGGCCAATTTTGTAAATTTCAAAAGAAAAGAACCCTCTTCCATTCTCCGTGAGTATTCTCTTGGTATCTAGCAGAGCTGAGATTTTGCTTACACTTACTCATATAACTTCTGGGTTCAAAGGCAAATACAGAACAGTAGAAACCTCTTCTGGGGAGCACTGGTGATTTAATGCTTGCTTCAGTTTATAAAACATTGTTTTCCTTGCAGGTATTTGCATCCTGAAGGTCTCCCTTCTGATTACACCATTACTTTTCTCTTTCGTATACTTCCTGATACACCTGAGGAGCCATTTGCTCTTTGGGAGATCTTGAATGAAGAGTATGAACCACTAGTTGGAGTTATTTTAGATAGTACGTATTTTCTATCTTATTCATGATTTTTTCTTTTAACTGTATGATTGATTCATTCTGTGACTAGAATGATTATTGCTAGTGTTTTAATATGTTATTAGAACAGCTACCTGAATCTTGAAGATGGTGGTCTCTAATGAATTTTTTAAAGATTGAATTTGCTTGAGATGAATTTGGAGTTAGAGTCAAATTTTGAGCACAACGGGAGTAATAATACTGAAATCTGAAGAGTGGTACTAGATGTAAATTGATATAACTGAGCTCTGATTCCTATTCATTTGCTTATAAAATTTCCACTGCTCTGGATCTGCTTCTAATAGTGTCTGTCTTGTTATATGCCAGTGGGACTGAGAATAGGATATATGTAGAGGCAATGCAGCCTGGTGGATAGCAGATTTGGAGCCAGAGATGTGAACTCTTGATGACTCTCTTCTTTTCTGTTTGCTTTGGTTTCCACAGCTGTAAAACGGCAATCGTAATTTAGAATGTTTCAATATTTACGGTTGAAAAGACATAGATATTATGATAGCTATTCTTCATAGCTGCCAATTTTTCTTTAAAAAAAACGAGAGGGATTAGTTCTGATTTTTCCATCTTTCCTAGGTATTTTAGATATGCTGCCCTGAAATAGGTGGGAATAAGGCTTGAGGATAAGGCTTCTGTAACTTAATGTATCTGTGCCACAGTTCTTGCCCAAGTCCCACAAGGGAGCTGGAGGGAGAGTAGGATTGGGTAGGCAAGCATGAGGTAGGCTCCTAGCTGCTGACTTGGCCCATCCTTCCTCTCAAACTTCTTCCTCTCAAGACCATTTCTCTTTTTATTTTTGGGCCAGTGGAACATGTATGAGTATGTTCTATTGGCATTTGATTGCGAGCCAATAAACTGACAAGTCTAACAGCTTACAGTCAGGGGCAGCATGGGTGCATGAAGGCAGGAAGGTGTGTTACTGAAAGGTACTATGACATGCCGTCTGGGAATGCTAAGATTAGGATTATATTCAGCAAACAACCCAACTCAGATTTAACTAGGAAATTAAGAAAAAGTTTTGCAGTCACTTAGGACTCAAGCAGTTTAGATGGGTATCACTGGGCCACAGAACTGAGCTTCTGGCCTTTCTCTTAAGCTAGGGACATTTGGGCTGGGATTGTAAAAATACTATGAAGAAGTTCTGGATTATGTTTATTTCTAAATTTGAAGCAAAATGGTGAACTGGCCTCAAATGTAATGCAGAGTTTCTAATGTGGAGATTTTTTTTCCACACAAAATTAATTCTCATTCATAACCAAATTTCAGAATGTTGAAAAAAATTAAATTCCCTTTTTTTTTAACCAGTTCTACACTTTTAAAAATATTTCTTTAAGAACTTGTATTGGAAAAGACAGTAGACATCTTTAATCTTTTTTGTTAACAAAATTGATCCTGTCGAATAATATATTGATCTTTTCCTCTTCTTACACTGAGCACTTCCTTTTCATTCTCACACAGATGGTGGTAAAACTCTGACTTTCTTTAACTATGACTACAAAGGAGATTTTCAAACTGTAACTTTTGAAGGTCCTGAAATAAGGAAGTTATTTTATGGGAGTTTTCATAAGGTTAGTAATGGTAATAGGAAAAAAATGCACTCTGGATAAAGGTTTTGGAGTTCTTTTTTTTTTATATTTTGAAATCTTCTTGCATGTGATGGGCCACTGACAAAAGAAGGATATTTTACATGTTCAAAATCATCTACCAAACTGTCTAAAAACTCTTTGCAATATTGACTTAACATTAAACAAGTGTTTTGTTTTATATGGTGAAGCTGATGTGTTTAATTTTGGTTTCATGCTTTGTGCCTCTATTTTAGACTTGATTAAAAACTCTTACTTTGAAAAGTAATTTAGAAATAAACTGGGCTTTCCTTTAAAAGTTTGGCTTGGAAATGTCAACCAAAATGCAAAAAAAATCTGCAAGAAATAATAACCCCCCCCCCCTTTTTTTTTGACTAGTGTTGTTATTTTTAAACATATTTTAAGGTCTATGCCATGTTGAACTTTCCTTGGCTGTTAGAGATCTCATAACATTCTTTCCAAAAGCAGATGAAGTAATGCCGGGGTTGCGGCACAAATTTGTTGAGGAAGGCTTTGTTGTTCACTTTTATTCCTGATGTTTCTACGTTCCCTAAACAAAAAGAGATTGTGGATTGGGGGATTTGCAGAGGAGAATTCTGCTAGATTTTCTTTTTAGTCGATGGAAGGAGAGAGGGAGAAGGTAGGTCAGAGCAGGAGCCTAATTTTGACTATTTAAGCTTAGTCTAAGTGAAGAAATACACAAATCCTTAGCAAATCCTCCTTTTATGTATTATTCTGCATTTTGAGTGATGAACCTGGCTATGCATGTGTTTGAAAGGCACAGGAGGCCAAATTCATAGTTGCTTTTCAGTCATTTAGTTCCAGCTCAAGAGCCCAGAGCAAAATAGCTACAAGCTTTCTCCGTGGCCCTTCTCTCCTGCACTTTGGGCTCTGATCTCCTCGCAGTGCATCACCTTAGAGCAGCTACTGCATTTCTGCCTGCTCTTCATCTGGTCTCTCCCAAAAAGAACTGCTGTTTCCTTTGCTGAACTGAGAGCTTGCTAGTGACAGGACTGTGGTTAGGATTGTCCTTTCTGTTTGGGTGTATCCTTGCTGCATCAGGGCTGGATAACAAAGTGTGACTCGAGGCAGACGGAAGAGGCTTTGTTGCTATACTCTGTTTTTCTGGGCTGCATTTCATGGGATCTGATATTTTTTCGGTGTAAAAACTTCACTGTGAAAGGCTTTCCTGTGTAGTAATGTCTAATTTACTGAGTAAATTTTACTGCTTACTTTTGGCTTTTGCAAGTGGCTATAAAGGATATATTGGTGAAATCCAACCCTATGTAGGAGGCTCATACAAAGCCCCGGAATCATTAATGACCACATAAATCAAGGATTCTGTGGGATCTGGGTCATATATGAACCTTGTGTGGGCCTTTTGTCAGGGATAAATTATTTTCTTACTGAATGAATTATGGAAGGTGCCAATTCATACGCAGATGTTCCATAAGCAGAGAAAGAAGTCTGAGTTTATTAAACAGATTAGAACCATAGAATAATTCAGGTTGGAAGAGACCTCTAGAGGTCATCTAAATCATCTGCTATGGATTATTCTCTCAATTTTGGTAGCAAACACTAGCAGCTGATGTCAGACAGTGCCCCCTTTGCCCAGTAACTTAATGTACTCTGTGTGCTACTCTGTTTTTTAAAGCATCTTTTCTTTTGCTTAGTTGCATGTTGTTATCAGCAAGACTACAGCCAAAATAATTATTGACTGCAAGGAAGTCGGTGAAAAGACCATTAATGCAGCAGGAAATATTAGTTCTGATGGCATAGAAGTACTGGGAAGAATGGTCAGATCCAGAGGACCAAGAGACAACTCTGCACCGGTGAGTAGAACAAGAAAATTCTTTAAATCATTTGAAAAATCCTAAAACCAAATGTTTGGAATCTTTGCAGTTTGTTTTAAGCTAAAGTAGAATGAAAGCGTATTTGAAACAGAAAAGTTGCAATGCTTCAGAAATTCTGTGGAGCCTGTAAGAGCTGTCAGCTTGAGCAAAATATATTTCTGACTATTTTAGTAAATCACATCATGGCGAGCGTCACTGTTCAAGTGTTATTCTGAAACACACACATGGACATGGACATGTACTCAGATAGGGCTTGTGCTCCAAACAGCGTGCATTGCATAGAGGTATAACTCCTTGCCAGAAATCGTTTAAATTTCGGATTTAATGATAATTGTTCTCAGAGACTCTTACTCCCTCTTACTCTTTATCAGCCCCAGTGCTTCCTGTCTGTTCATTAAATGCTTGAACTGGCTTGACACTGACTATCCCCAAAAGCCCCTGTCCTCATATATGTAGTTGTTTTAAAGCCATTACATATTAAAATATTGAAAAATGTGAAAGATCCTTTCATTCCTCTGAAGTCATTCTCCTAGACGCAATAATTGATCGTTCTGTTTGCATGGCAGGCTATGGGATTCTTCCCACCTTGCCTTAGAGAGTATCTTTAAGAAAGTATGTTTGGCTTTCTCAGGTAGAATTAGCTGTTGAAGAATTGACAGTCCAGTGAGGATCTACAGAAGGCTTCTTTGCTGTGAAATGTTAGCCCATTTTCTTTCAACTTTCTTGACCCTAGAATGAGGTTAGAAAAGAATGTGAACCTTGAACTCAAGGCTTGATTTGAATAAGAATGAGGTTGCAAAAGTGTATTTACTTTTTGTTTTGTGGAAAAGCTCTGTTTGTGTATTTACTTTTTATTGTATGGAAAAACTCTGTTTAGTCAAATGTATACCCTGAGACTATCTCTCCATGTACAAAAAGAAAGCCTTTAGGCCTCGAGTTTATGGATAATAATAAATATATCAAGCCTGTAAAGGCAATTAAACAGAGCAGCCTTTGTAGTCGCATTCTAATTGATGCAGAAGGAGGCAAACTTAGAAAAGCTTGGAATTAAAGAAGGCTTTGTAAAGAGAAGTGGAAAGAAATGATGGCTTTTGTTGGAACCTAGGAATCTATAAAATATAAGTCAGACTGCCCACTCACTGAAAAATCTGGTTTTGTTCAAATGAACTGTACAACTTACATAAAACTACAAATAAGTAGCTGGAGGTGCAGCTTTACTCCATAGTACTGGTTGGATGCCTTCAAGTGTTACTGTATATGCCAAATTATAGGTGGATTGAAAAAGCATCCAAATACCATTCTGTGAAGTCTCTATTCTGCACATTATTCATATTGAGTAGCACTTTTGTGAACATTCACATTTAAGAAATGATGTATTATCTTGTGCTAAAGGTGTTCATCAGAGACCCAGATTTTTGCATAAGTGATACTGTTTTTCTACTTCCTCAGTTCTTCATTGTAAAATAGGATGATAATACTCTGTCCTTCTATGCACTCACCTCAATTTGGTGTTTTTTTGGAAACTGTCAAACTACGAGCATTAACAAAAGGAACAGGAACACATTCAAATGTTAGAATTTATGTCATGGAGCATGTACGTATCATAGAAATAGCAATTACTGTAGCAAAATTTTAGCAGACAGTGATCAGGTAGTGGATAAGGTCTTTCCTTTAAAATCCAGTGGTTTCCAAGAGCAGTTTCAAATATTTAGACTATTCAGTATGGAAAAGAGACAACAGAGGGGATATATGGTAAGTGTCTGTAAGGTCATTTGCAGCTTGAAGGAGATGGGTAGAGATGGGTTGGTTTCTTCCATTCCAAAAAATAGCGGACATTGAGGGAAGCTAGTCGGAGACTGGAGAGTAGTTTTTCACAGGTAGCAGATTTGCCAGCTCCTTGCCGTGGAATTTTGTGGATAATATACATATATATTTGGATTCTAGGGAAGCTTGGACAAATTCATGGAAAAGAAAAATCGTGAGTGTCACTAACTGTGAAGAAACAAATCTGGGGTGGGAAGCCCCTGAGCTAAAAGTCTTTGGAAGCTAGTGGAATATAAGGGAGAAGTATGACTGAAGACTCTTGCGCTCCATTAAACATCTACTTATGCCAGTGGTGGATATGGGATACTGGGATTTAGTCTTTACCACTGTCTTCACATTCTTAAGGGGCTGGTGAAGCTGTGCATACAACAGAAGTTCTGTTATGGAAAAGATTTTGAAATTTGTTGTGAATTGATAGGATAATTGGATTTTTTGGATAGTTCTGAGAAGTTCTGCTTTCATGAGATATATTTTCATGAAATTTGAAATGCTTTTATTTTAATCTTAGAAATGCATATTACATATAATAAAACCAGCAAGCAGTTATTTCAGAATAAAATTTGGGATGTTTGCCTGACTTTATTCAAGTAGACCAGTTTAACATTTTCAGAATATATTTAGTTTATTTTTTTATAAATATGTCCAGTGAAGTCACTTGGATTTTTGAAAAACATTTCAATTTTGAGGGAATGTAATTGTATCAGAGTTTTTTTCCCCCACTGATATAGCTAGTAAGCTGCAGTTTGTTAAACGGGCAGAAATTTGCATGAGATAGATAGGCGAGAAAGGGGACTAAGCCTGGTAACGTTCTTTAATAGTGGGGCATTTCTGCGTTAAAAACCTCATCCCTAGCCAGCTAAAGCAAATAGACCTGACTCTGATGTGCAGCAAGTAATTTTCTTTATTGTTTCAGTGGAACTGAATGACAAGTCCATTTTTACTGACGTTCCCTTTTCTTTTCTATCTATCTATCTAACTTGTTTTACCTCCGTGTGTATTATGCACCGTTAAAAATGTGATGTGATGTTGTCTGCTTTTGAAAATTCTTGCAGAATTGTAGCCTAATCACGTCAGAACGGGCAGAGTTTTCTGTCTTACTGGCTCTGCTTGCAGAACTGGGAGATCTAGAAAGCGAAACTCTATGAATGCAGAGGCTTATGAATAAATGTTTAACAGTAGCAAAGACAGCTTTGTTTAGTTATTTAGCTTGAGTCAGAGTGACCCATGTAATATTTTAAAATCAGAATATTGAGTCATTCAGCATTGAGATGCATTTAGATGGTGAATACAGCAATTCACTCAATGTATGTTTGCTCTTTATTTTACACCAAAATGTTTTATCACCATGGATCTCTAGATTGTCTAATCCATAGAGAATGAATGCATATGCATGCCTACGTAAGGCTGCATAAGTTTAGCCAATACTGTCAACCTTCTGTTATTCAGGTGAATAGAGTAGTTTAGGACAGACTAGTTGATGGAAAAAATAGCAATACTACTACTTTTAAATCTGAGCTGATTTCTACACAACCAGCTCAGAAGTTTCTGCACCCCCTTTTCTGTGATGTCTTAGTAGCTGAACTATAGTGCCATGGAAATGCCTAGGGTCATTTTGAGTCCCAGAACAGCGCACCTAGATGCCTCTTCACCACATGCATCACATGAAGATGCCTAAGTGGCTCCACTTGGAGCCAGCTTGCATGTAACATAGCCAGGGACAGAGACTCGTTGGACTCGTGGTAGATCTTTGTGGAGCCAACCCAGGTACCCGAAAGCTGCCTTCATGCTGCAGTTCAGCTGGTTACATTTGCCCGAGCTGCTGAGCGTGGAGCCCAGCGCAGGCGTGCCTGCGTCTGTAGTACGTATGTCTACAAACCAAGTAATCTGCTGGCAGATAAGGAGAATTTGTCTGTATATGAAAGTATCCCTTTGTTTAAAATGTAACAGTTGACTTATATGAGGAAAAAATCTTGGAAAAAAAAAGGTGCTCTTTTAATGCATTTTTAACACAGAAATAACTAAGTTTTGCGAAAATATTTTAATTGTACTCTCCATTCTAGTGTTAAAATAATGCCACTGAAAATAATACTTTAAAATTGTTTAAATGAACATGAGAACAAAACCAAAAAGAGTTCCATCTCTAGCAGTTCCTCAATTTCTTAAACATGTGAACTTAGTTTAATGGGATGTTCTGTTCTGTTCCCCTTTCTATTCAGTATGCACATAAATGAGACATGGAACAGAAACAGAAAAAAGCTCTACCTCTGTAGACCCCTTTGTTCAGTTCAAGGTTGTAAAGGAGACAATTGGTTTTAAGATTCAGTCTTATTCAGTATATTAAGTGTTTGTGAGTACCTAGCAGCTGTTATTCTTACCAAGTGTGCATGTTCCTGTAGATTAAATTCTTGTCCAAACCATGTTTCCCGACCTGAGGTGGGAATTTTCCTTTCTGACCGAGATTGTCGTGTGTTGAGCAATCTTTTCACCATCCTTAAAGTTTCTTTGCCTGGGGATAATATGGGTAAGAGAGGGCATTTTATAAAGTAAAATAAAACTGGAGAAGATGATAAATATTATTTGTGGCTCAGCTCCAGTGTAAGTAAGAGGTTGCAGGAGACCTTGCCCCAGATAAAATCTGAGCACAGGACCAATGGGATAAGAGAAATTGTTCAGTTTTGAGGAGGTGATCTCTCTTTTGCCTGTTTCTTGATGCCTCCATTGCTACGGAAAATATTGGGAAGCACCACTGGACAAATCAAGGAATTAGTCAAGGTGACTGGGATAATCAAACAAATGCCTACGGCATTTAATACGCAGGCATTGAATGCCTTGCTCGGTGCATTTAATGTATGATAATGTGGACAAGTTGGTTCAAAAGAAAAAACCTTTTACCATTTAAGTTAGCATATTTGTTAGCTGCTCTAAATCCATAGTCTTTCCTCTGCTCTGAGTACTTCAGTCAAGGTAGCTTTTCTTGCTGATGGCTTCTTTTTGAGTTGATCTTATAACTAACAGTCATCTTGTGCATCGTCCTTGTTTTGAAACAGTTGCAGCTACAGATGTTTGACATTGTTTGTGCTACCTCATGGGCAAATCGAGACAAGTGCTGTGAGCTTCCTGGCTTGGTAAGAATGCGTTTCAGTGACTGCAGATTTTACCTTATTTTTTTCTTTTATTGAGACAAATATTTTTAAAAGGAATGCATGGGTAGAGTTTTTCCAAAGAGCCTACGTGTGTTTGGATTGATTGTCCTATTGCACGTCAATGTGATGTGTGTTTCTAAATCACCTAGATGTTTTTGAGGCAGCCACACCGTACTACGTATGAGATTCATTGTATTCTCAACTTCTGAATCAAAGTTTTAGACATCAAGCTCTTCCTGTCTTGACCTTTCCTTAGAGAGATGAAGAAAATTGCCCTTCCCTTCCTCATGCTTGTTCCTGTTCAGAAGCTAACAAGGGACCCCTTGGACCTCCTGGACCACCGGTAAGGCTTTATTCAGGTTTATACTTAACTGTATTAAATAGTTCACTAGCCAACTTTATTGCAGGGTGTGGGAATATACTGCCATTGTAAAACTAATAAGGTTAAACTAGAGCTTCAAGTGTTGACAAAGAGATAAAATTACATTCCATTTATTTAGCAAAGGTGCCAAGTAACAGGTTGTAAGAAACCTCCTTACCTAATAAGTGAATCAAATTCTTCATGGTCTAATCCAGGCAAGAATAAATTAGCGTAATCTCTAGACCTTAAACCCTATTATGTGTCTGAAGCATTGCTAAATATATCACAGTCAATGCCATTTGTTTTCACTTTTTTTAATCATCCACTATCTGTCTGCTCTAGCATACATGTATTAAATATACCTTTGGTTTAGCTTTCTAAAATACTTTGTTTATAGTATATTTATGAATTAAAGGCATTGGGGCATGACTCTGTCCATTGTGTGGTAAAAGATGAAAGAAGACTTTCCTGTTGTGGAAGGCCTGCCTAAGGGCTAAAACGTTTATTGGAAAGCAGAACCCAAAGTGCATGTTCTGTTGTGAGGGCCTGGAGGCAGAGAGGTATCCAAAAGAGGCGAGTGGAAAGAGGTGGGTGTCCCACCTTCCTTCCACTTTATTCCACACTGAAGGATGGAATGAACTATGTATATTGAAATGTGAATTGAAACTTTTTCTAGCTTGTTTGTGAATGGTGAAATACACACAGTCACTTTTCCCTATATTTTGTTTAACTGTTAGCTGTCTTAACTGTTAAGATCTAGCTTAAACTCTACAGTTAGACTCCTTGCATAATCAGTGGGATAAGGTAGTCTCTTCTAGAGGGCAGTAATTTCACTTAACTTCCATCTCAAGGTAGTATCCTAGAAAGATGGGAAAGCTCAGACAATGGATCAGACAACTGACATCTGGATGACGAAAGTCAGATAATTGAATCTCACATTACTTGACTGATTTTTAGCGGTTTAGAAAAGTTGTAGGGTATGTTTCTGACATTTTCTTTTGAGACATTTAAGAAAACAAAATAGATTTTAGGTAAATTAATAAATCCCATGAAGTTGTAGAATTGTGAGTAGCTATAGTACAATAAAAGGTTAAGACAATACAAATATTAAGGTGAGTAATAGATTATATATAGATTATATATAATATATATATATTATATAGAGAGATTATATGTATTATGTTATATAGAGAGACTTTATGTAGTCTATAATAGATATATAATAGATAAAGATAAATATAGATATAAATATAGATAAATACAATAGATAAAGTCTCACTGATAGGGCTCAGCTTCTTTTATGTTTACTGCTTCTGTTTCCCCAGATTTTAGGAAATGTAACGATAGCCAGCTTTTTCATCGTTTCCTAGACGATAGGTTGGAAAAGATCTGAAATCGTGAAACCCAGACCTCTTTGCCTGGACTGTGATTTTAGCTTACTCATTTCCTCCTAGCATTTAGCTTGCTCTTAAACATTTTTAGGGGCTACATTTATCTCAAAGGCAAATTATTCATGTAGCCCATATGCTGAACTTGGGCCCCAACCACTTATTGGAAGAAAACCAGTAATGGAAGAAAAATACCATGCAGGAAAAAAAATGGAAAAGATTGAAATTGGGCAGATTCTCTTGCAAGCGAATGCAGAAAATGCGAATGCAGATTCTCTTGCATGCGAATGCTAAAACCTTTCAAGTTATGGATTCAAAAACTTGAAAAGGATCTCGGGAATAATTCTTTCTTATGCCGATATCTAACCAAAGAGGTGTGTCTTGAAGAAGAAAAAATGATTCTCTGTCCTATTTTACTGTGGTTGTAAATCAAGTATGGATTAAGGATTTAATTCTTACGTATACGAGTCCCAATTTGTGTTCTGTGAAAAAGGCAATGAGGTAATTCATATAAAAATGCAAGTGAATTTGAGTAGTTTTACGTTTCACAGTAAAATGAAAAACATTAAAAAAAAAATATTTGATTGGAGGGATGAGTGTTACTAACACAGTTCAGAACATATGCAGATTAGGATTCACTGAAGTTTAATCCAGCAATAAAATAATATACTTTTATTTATTTACGGTTAAGATTAGCAATATTTTGAGTAGCAAAATTGCATGCAGGAGGAGGTTTAAAACCAAACAGAAAAATCATTGCCTAGTCGTGGAAGCATATAATCCTAGAACTCAGCCTCTTATGAGTGATACATATTTTGCCAGATAGTTAGATGGCATAGCTCTGGAAAAAGTTAGAAGCCTAGGAAAAAGCAGAACAAAAAAACCAGTCAGTGCTCATTTTTGAGCCAGCCAAGAGTCAGAAAGTCACATGTGCGACGTCTGGTCAGTAATGCTCCAAGCTGTTAAAATGTCACGTGACTTTTCTCTAAGCCAAGCATATTTTTGTTTAAGTGATCAGGTTTCTTCCTTGTAGCTAATTTGAGAGATTATATATTGAAAAGACTCAAAATAAAACCCTTCCAGTTGTTTGTGATGATATCTCTGAAAATATTTTTCAAAATCTTTTAGGAAGTAGGTGATTTAGGGAAAGACAAACTTTTGTTTAGAGTTAACATTGTCTGGCAGTTTTCATTATGGGTTACCGTTTACATGGCATAATCTTTGCCAGAATGTGGTCATGCTGTCTGAAGTTCCTCATGAAAAGTAAAATTAAGATAGCCCAAAATGCTGATGACTGCATTTTAAAAAGAGCGCTGCAAACCTGCAGAAGGTGAGGAAAGAGACAACAATATTATTGGAGGATTGGAGGAGTTTAATTGCAATGAAAAACATCAGGTGCCTCATGCAATTTAACTATCAAAAAATATAATGAGGTGACTTGATAAGGGTTGGTTAAGGACTGTTTCAGAGAGAAAGTACTGGCTACTAAGGAGTTATTTTAAATAACAGAAGAAGGCATAATAAGTCTTGGGTAGTAGAAGCCAAAGAAGTGAAAAATTTGAAATTAGACACACAAGTTTAGTAGTGCAGGGGATTAACCACTGAAACTTCTGAGGAAAATTAGGGATACTTTGGTGATGTTTTCAAATTGAATCAGTACTTTTCTAGAAATTGCGCTTTTAATGATCACAGGTTCCTGGATTCAAAACATGGATAAGTGGACCAAAAATCCTTGTGAATGTGAAGGCATATGATTCAAGGCTCGTTATCAGGCTATCAACATGATTGATTTTTAAATATATGTCCTTCTTCAATAAGAAGTTTCATTTGTTCCTGAGAATGAAATTAGAGAAAACTGTGTAATTTCGCTTACGCTAAAACCTTATGATTATTTTGCTGAGTGTTTGCATCAGAATTTTTGCTCTGAGAGAGAGGTTTCCCAGGTAGGAGAAAGGGGAGAAGGAAGCTACTGGACTGGAATGCAGAAGTGTGAGGACCAGGACTTTGGGAACCGGCAACTGGAACATGATTCTGTGGAGCATGTGGGACAAGATTTAAGGGTCAGAGAAGAGGTACTGGATGTGGAGCTGAGGCCTGATAGAATGGGTAGTGGGCATAAAGCTGAGGCTTGGGCTGGAAGTGAGAAGAATGAGGGCACTGGGACAAGGTATAGAAAAGTGAAGGTATCGTAATACCTTCATTGAAGGGCAAGAGTAATCCTGGTACTTCCAAAAATTTCCATTGATGACAGTCCTATTTGAAGTCTCACAGATACTAAATATGCATTTAAACTGATATACGTATTTTATATTTTTATGTTTTTGATTTCATTGTTATTTTTATAACTATTTATTGTTAGTGTAGCTTCTGAAGAATGCCAGTCAATTATGGTGCCTAACTGTACGAGGGGCTTTGTGAATAGAAAGACGGACAGAATCCCTAACCTTTACAGCTCGTATCCCAACAGATTAAGCAATATATTGGGGTGGGGGAAGAGGGAAATTCATCTGAAAAAAATGAAAATAAATCTGTACTTATATTGTCCTAGAGGACAAAGCACATCCAGCATATATATGCAAAACACATTCATGGCAGCTATCCATAGGTATATGGAACTCCAGTGTCTCAGATGATACTAATGAAAAAAGGAAGCTAATAATCTGTTATCAAATGATTAACAGATGTAAGCATCACTGAAGAAAGCAAAAAGAGAATGTTGAGCAAGAGAGAGAGAGAGAGAGCGCACGATGTTTTACCTAAGCGCAACTCTAAATCAAACCTTGATAAGTCTATTAGGTCTGGGAGTTGCCCTTGGTTAAAAATATGCCTGAGTCATTGGAAGCTCACCCTTAACAATGTGATGATCTTGGGGTGAACAGGCAGATGTGCGGGAGGTTTCAGCAACTGGAGGGAACCCGTGGCCATATGTGTGCATTTCCATCCATGTTGTAGCTCTCAGCAGTATTTTGTTTCTTGCATGCTGTGCATGCTTGGCTCCAGGAAGTATTTAAGTCTCTGCTTAAATCTGGTCCTATGTATGACCAAACTTAAGTGTATTATTAGTTTAATTACTCCAGATGAAGGATATGGACAGATATCCTCTCTAATTCAAGAACAAGGAAGAACTGTTGGGCTTCCCTGGATTTGATTTGTGTTTATTTGAGAGGTTTGCTTTTCAGCAGGTCCTATGCTTGTGCCTTACAGGGAGGTCCAGGTGTCAGAGGTGCCAAAGGTCATCGTGGTGATCCCGGTCCAAAGGTACTTCGTACAGCACTATACAGTTGTCAGATGCACAGGTTCAATGGTTTCTCTCTGCTGCATGTAAACCTTGAAATGAGTTCCAGGTTGTCTCTGATGACGCTGAGGAAAAAGCATAGCAAAATAGCATTGTTATTTGTTATGTCTCTTTTCATAACAATTGCTTGTCATTCTTGTTCCCTGATAAAGGAAATAAAATTTGGAATGCTGCTGTCACAGCATAAGTCTTCATTTTTTGTACATGTAAAGGAACCAGGCCTTTTTAGATTGAACTCCAACTGTCCAGTCAAGTCTTATTTTTTATCTCGGATGTTTCTGAGCCTGTCGGTGCTTAATTCTTCAAACTGAAGCTGCCTTTGTCCATATGATAGCAGTTTAACTTATGTCCTGTGCTGCTTTAGGGACCAGATGGACCTCGAGGTGAAATTGGTGTTCCAGGACCCCAAGGACCTCCAGGACCACAAGGACCCAGTGGACTTTCTATTCAAGGGCTTCCGGTGAGTCTTATATAAACAATAGGGCTCTGTTTTATATTACACTGCGGTATTTAGAACAACACATACCTTAGACTGAACTGAAATATCTTTTGGTGTCCTGAGCAGAATCTGAATATCAGTGTTTGAGGTAAAGTCACAGGTTTGAGTTTAACTTACAGTGGACATGGGTTCAGCACGAAGATTCATGTTTGTATGTGGATCTGAACTAGTTAAGCTGGAGAGATTTGACCACAAGTGGAATAAGGCCCAGGTATTAGCATCTAAGCCTGGACACAAGTGAAGAAAAGTTTCACAGGGTTGTAACATGCTCCAGAAACAAAATGTTAATATTTTACCCTTTTCCTGTGGTATTGCTCATCCTAGATCAATTCTAATTTGAAAGGTATACCCAAGCAAAAATACTGTATTCCCTGCAAAATTAAGCAATAGTATTCACTACACTTACGGAGACTGTCATCAGAGGAGATGATTAGGCCTGGAGCTTGGAATGCAGCTGTGGAGTAGGTCTCAGAATTTCATCAATAAGACATATGAGTAGAATAATGAACCACCAGCAGTAATCTTGTCTAAAATCTGCTGCACGTGCCTTGAAACACATTAAGCCTTCAAAGATACCAGATACACATCTTTACCTGCTAGATTTTTCTTTAAAATTTACTACAGTATAATATTCTTCTTTATAAGCAGTGTATGAGATACCACTGTAAAAATATAATGAATTATTTTATGAAAACTGTGTATTCTTGTTGATCTCATCAGAGAATAATCAAAAATACATTAATTATAGGGATATTTTCAGCTTTTTCATAGAAAAATTGTTTCTGTATAAAATTGATTTAAAATTAGTTTATTTGCAGAAAAGTATATCTTGACCATATATACATGCCGTAGAAATATATAGTGTCCATAGAACTCTGTTGATTTCATCATTAAAGGAAATATTCCTGAGGGCTAAAGACAAACAGATTCATTTGAAAAGAAAAGAAAATAACTTCCTTTTTGTAAGATAAAGACCACAGTTTTGTCATGTTAATTCTGAAGTCTTTTAAAATGAGTTTTCGTTCCTTTATTTTCTTATTTAAATACTTGATTTACAGTTTTGCAAATGCAGTCTGTAGTTTTGCTCTTATTAGGAAAAATAATCTATCTTGTTCTTCGGTTAGTTTGTTTTTTCTCAGAATGCTGAAAGTAGCTATTAAAACCAGGAAAGTAACCCTGTATTTGGTTTATTTTGTGTGATTCTTAATCTGCAGGGTCCACCAGGTGAAAAGGGAGAGAAAGGAGATCTTGGTCTTCCTGGCTTACAGGTATTGCCTTAGTTATTGTTTCATCTGTTACTTGCTGAGTAAGTTTAAATGTTGAATTGACATCATTGTGAATTTAAGGCACATATCCAAAGCTGTTGAGAAGTGTGTTGTTTTTGTGAATATAAAAGGAGGTTTAAAATCAGGAATCCGGGGTGTGCTGGTATGCAGTGTCCAAATCATTCAGGGCCTGACTTTAAAGAACCAGTTAATCTTCTTGACCTTGTTAAACACTGAAATTGGATCTTTATAGGCTCGGAGGCGATCCATCCTTAGATTTCTGTTTGCATATTACTGTCCACTTATTTTCATTTTAAACCCATAAAATTGCACCTGGAATTACCTAGGAGGATAGATCAGCCACTTAATTTTTTTGACTCTTTCTTTCCTAAGATCAATATCTTAAAAAGCTGTAGTACACAGTGAATCTTTTCTCAGTTTGGTGACCGGTATTTAGTCTATAGAGTTTGCTTTTCCTGTTTTCAATTTATTGCTGCTTCCCAGGATCGTTTGCTCTTCCCCTTACAAATGCTTTTCTGCGGCTGATCATATTCCTCCAATATCTGTTGGCTGTTACCAGGTTCCCTGCCTCTTGTTCCTATGTGCTAGGGATAGTAAATTTGTACAGTCTTTCCTCATAAATCAGTTTTGTTAGCCTCCTGCACCACTACAGCAGTGGTCCCAGACTGCTTCTCTGCAGTCTTCCATGTGCCAGAGAGTGAAATTTCATTTGAAGAATGTGAAACATTGCTGGATGTAACTCATGTAATCATTCCTGATCAGGTATTTCCCCCTTTGATACTACTGCACTGACTCCAAATAACATGGTAACAGACTCCATTTTAAAAACAAAAGAGAGATATGGCAGTTGTATTTTCAGGTTAAGGGACTGATATAGTGCAGTGGAGTTACACTGATTTGAAACTGGAATGATGAAAGAAATCAAGCTCTTTTTTTCAGTTCAGTGGAGTAGGAAGCCTTACTTGACTATTTAGTCTGCATTATTCACAGAGGATTGTAGGGAGTGCATTTGAAACCTGTGCATTTTAACAAGGTCTGTTTAACCATCTCTCATTTCACAGAAATGCTTTCTTTACTGAATCTCTTCTATGGTTCCATCCATTATCTGAACTCCCAAATTCCTCCCATTTATCCAAAAGCATGTAATAAAGTATCATTGAAAAGTAATTTTGTTGAACTGTATTAAGCTGATCTCATCATTTGCCCTCTCTTTATAATGCTTAGGGTATTCCAGGAGCATCAGGTTCACCGGGAAGAGATGGAGCTCAAGGTCAAAGGGTAAGGTAAAATGAACGTATTTTATGTTTGTTCTAAGAATTTCCATTCTGTAATGGATATGTTTACTGGTGTGGTTGATTTATTGTACTTTGTCACTTGCATTCTGCCATTTCTGGAGACCCATATGTCTGCATGAAACAGCAGAGAAGACAGCGATCGGGTGAATTATCTCTTCATCTGCTAGATAAGTGTTAAGAAGTACTAGAAGGGTAATGAGGAACCTTATACTGTGTTTGTATTTAATTTATTTCATAGGAAGAAATGTCACCTGTGGCTAGCACTGCCAATTAGTATATTTGCATATACATTTAAAATTGGATGCTGGATAAATATTTCATAATTAACATGCAATCCAATGCAACAATCTAAAATTGCTTCCTAGCTAATTGATAAATAACAAAGAAAGACAGCTACAGAGGGAATTTCCTTTTGGATGTAAAAAAAAAACTTTGGAAACTACGCGCATGAAGAAGAGTTAAAGAATAATATCAACATTTAGTCAACTTTCTTCTGCTTGTGGTAGAACAAATGAAGATAATTACATTCTGTCTAGGAAATGTTAAAGGGCCTTCATATTAATTTAAGCAGTTAAATCTGCAAGTGCTTTCCCAGGCTCCTTAGAAACTATTATCAATCCTTATCGACTGGACTTGGAAAGCATCATCTAACAAGTCTTTTGTTTCGTATTATTACTCAGGTGCTTAAAAGTGATTGTTACCATAATACGAAGGTACTATTTACAGCAGAAGTTCACTATTAAATATGACTTTTAATTTCCCTTAAACAACATTTGGATATTTATGATCCTTTTTTTGTATATTTTGTGTGACTTTAACTGCAGAGAAATCTGGAGCTTCTTTGGGTTTCTGGCATTGAACTGAGAATTTGTTAGAAAAAAGTCCCTATAGTAATATGTGTGTTTAAGAGCACTATTACAAATTTAAGCTCATCTTTAACGGTGTAAGTTATTCCCCTGAAGTTACTGTAGAGTTTGGGCCATGCATCGATCTTTTTTTTCTTCTAAAATGAAGAAAAGAAGGCATTTTTATTGAGAGAAATGTTTGCACAATATTATCACCCAATGAGTAACAGCTTTCTAATTTTCAGCTAATTTGTGAGTGAAATAGGAAGGTAAAAGTATTGCTTTTCCTACGTTATAATACTACTATGCCTTCTTCTGTATAGAAGCTCATTTTTTTGCACTTCTTAAGTGTCTCCTTTTTGACTTACTGGAATTTTCTACCCTAAATTTTCCAAGCTTGGTGTCACCTGCTCATAAAGGCTTGGAGCCTCATTGACGTTTGGGTTCTTGCCACCATTCTGTCTAATCTTGCTCATAGCCAGGTCCAGGTGACTTGGTGCTTGAAGTTGTACATGTAAGTGGCATGTGCCTTCTCTTTCTGCTAGGGACACTGAGTATTCTACAGTGTCAGGAAGAAGAGAACCTTGTTTTTCCTTTATGCTGTAGCTAATTTTATATTTAGCAGTGCAGGTCCTCAGCCATGTCTTGATGTCAGCCAGCAGTTCAGAGCTGGTCCAGTTCTCCTGCATGTGAAACTCAACAGGCTGATGCAGAGGGATGATATTTCTGAGAAAGGCAGGGGGAAAGACTGGCGCAGGCAAAAACTTTTGATACAGTCAGGGAAAAGGCATGCAGTGCTTCTTCTGTAGAAGGCTCCAGTGTCATTAAATAAATTGTCATTTTATATAGAAATGATAATTATAATTGGTTCATGAGTTTACTTTTTTTTGGTATTAAACAAAGGAACTACATGAATTGCCTAGATCTCATAGAATCAGGCCTGTTAGCCAGTTATTTGCTCTGTGTGACCCTTATGCAGTATTGTCCTGCAGCAAATTATTTCTATGGCAACAAACAGTGATGTTATACTGGTTTTATGGTGGTGTATCTCATTTGATTCCAGTGAAGTTATGAGAGCATAATTGCTTTTAATGGGTAAAGATTCAGACCAGTGATTTCATCCCACAATCTCTTTGAAGGGCAAGCACTGGAGAAAGGCATCATTCTAAAAGGCATAGCTGCAGCAAAGTGGAACTGGAAAATTGCTAAGAAATAAATTGCCTTTTTGTATAATGTTCCCTTTGTCGGACTTTCTCCTCTTAGCCAAGTTCTGAAACTGTATTGCAGTTATTATACGTCTAGAGCTGAGATTTTTCCATGTTATTCTTAGCTTAGCCATCATTTTTTCATTGGTATTTGTTATTCATTGAAATATTTTAATTATAGTGGATCCAGTGCTTTAAAACACTTAAACAGATGGCTAAATCACACTGATTTTAATAGGATATAAGTATGGGACTCATATTTAATGGGAGATATCTCAGAGCTTTGCTGAACTGGGAATAATGTGATAAGATTCCATAAGTCCTTGAATGGGGAGTTTTTTATTCTAGTTGCTAGTAGTCAAAATCACTTCATTTTTACTTTCCTTTTTCCTTCCTCTTTGTTTTAATTTCTAGCGTTCACCATTTCTGTTTTTATTGTTGAAATCAGTTGAGAAAAGGTCTTTTTCTTCCTCTTACTATTTTAATTCAACCATGAGTCTACAAAAGTTCTTTTTGTATTTCTGAACTTCTGATTTTTTAATCCTTGGTTTATTTATTTATGTTTTTCCTAGATTTTAGTTAAGAAACATTTAAGAAACGTAGAGCATCTCCCCTAATCCGCTGTGTAGAATTCATACAGAGATCATTTTCACAGTGATTCACCCACCCTATGAAAAATGTGAGATGAAATAAAAATACTCTGAGAAGGTTGAGACAGAGCAAAAAATGTGTTTTCCAGTAATAAAATAAACTCTCTGAATAGGCATAATAATGTTTTTAAACCTGTTTGGTACATTCTACGTTTTAGATTCACAGTAAGAACAGTCTCTTCCCCTCTCATCAGCTTCCAGTTATAAAAGAATGTCAAAGTGGTTTCTTCTCATTTTATGGCTGGGGACATGGTTTCGTTTTGAAAATATTTGGTGTCCTCTTTTGCTGTCTCGTATTTGTAACTGTCCACATAGAGAAGTTGTACTAAAGAGATCAGTCTGTGTTTCTGTACCAACTCTCCCGAGATAGCATGTTAAAATATAGTTAGAATTGCACGTGCTAGAGAATGCACACTGACATCACGCTGCTGGTTAGTATGTGGCCAGGACAATCAGTAATTAGATTCTCTTGTGCCTTTGACTCATCTCTTCCAGCCAAGAGTATGACGTTTGGAAGCAGACTGAGACTTACCCTTTTTCACATGTGTCAGTAGAGGGGGAAGAAGTCTTTCCTTTCCCATATCTCCCATATACCATGGCTCCTGTCCAAGGCTACGTCATAATTACAATCCTCATTCTTTTTTGCAAAGTGCAGGCCACCCGAGAGAACAGACCTACACAGCTGTGATGAGAGAAGCCTAGTGTATCGTCCTGAGCAACAAACTCACTTCGTGATGACACAGTGAAGGGAGGGATCTCCTCCGTAGCTCTGGACCAGAGCTTGTATCTGCTGTGCCCATGACCTTGCCATTTCTCACTGTTGTCTGGTAGTTTCCTCAGAGGTGTCTCCCCCTGGCCATACTTCTCCTGGCTCAGGAAGGCATAGCTGTGGCATGGTTCAGGGAAATGACATATTCTTCTTTTAGCAGGTTAGAAAGTTCTTCTGCAGGAAACTCTATTGGGTGTGTTTCCCTATATGTGTCTGCTAAGGTGGAATCAGAGTTGCGCTGTCTAGTTATTGCTTTCTCTTGCTCAGCTGCTGTAGCTACACTGGGGTCCAGAAGCATTCACCAGTGCTGCCTGATCCTGCTTGCAGACACTGGTCCAGCAGTGAGGTATAGCTGTCTGAAAGAGAGGAAGATTCAGTGTCTTAGATGTTGCTCTAGCTCCTAGTGGCAAACTCCTTTCTCCACTTGCTGAGCGTGCTCTGAGAGCAGGAAGGCACCCCTGGGCACAGTGTTGGCCTGAGCTGATTACTGCGCTTTCAGCCCATGATTCAGGGGTTGGCACAGGTCAGAAACCATTTTCAGTAGACAGTTTGACTATACACTGGGAGGGAAAGGATCGCCTCCCTGGACCTGCTGGCTACCCTCTGTCTAATGCAGCCCAGGAATGTGGTTGGCCTTTCTTGCTGCAAGGGCACATTGCTGGCTCATGTTCCGCTTGTCCGCTAGGACCTCCGGATTCTTTGCTGTGAAGCTGCAAATATGGATATGTGCTACATCTTTGGCCCTCCAGGCCTTTTTAATTTGCTAGTATAGACTTAGTCAGATGGACCGAGATACATAGGGAAAGGAACGTTACCTTCGGATCTTCATTTTAGTGGGAGGGAGAAATGCAAAAAAGACAGGCAAAAAATATATATCCTTTAAATTATGAAGATTTAATACAGAAATATTTTCCGAATATCAGCTATTAGGTGCTACCGGTAGTTTCACAAAGAAGGCAGGTTATGCTAAGCCAGCATTGTTGTGTGTTGAGACGGAACTAGCCTACTGTGGCTGAATAAAGGATGTGCGTTTTGAGCAAAGTTTTCCCAAAAAGCCACATTTCTTCTCTTTTCCTGGGTTACCATTAATTAAAAACAGCTCATGTTGGTGCAAAATTTTCTTTTATGAGCTGCACTGTAATACACTGAATTAATCATTTAGTGAGTTTTTCTCCGGCAATAACAGTGACTTCGCACAGGAATAAAGATTAGTCAAAATACTTTATCTGTGCAGAACAGTCATGTATTTTGAGACAAATTAATGCACATGAAAGTACTTCAAGCCTGGACTCAGTAACTTCATTTGAATTTTTGCCCGTTTCTGGTTTTAATTGCAAAATCACCTGTCCATGAATACCCAGAACAAAGTCTAAACTACCAAAAACTGCAGAGTTTCTAGTGAAGTCAATGGCAGTTTCCACTGACTTCAACAGGGCTGAGATTTTAACAGAGCTAAGATTTTACAGGGGTTTAGGTGGTGACTACGTTTTGTGATGCCATGGGGTTTCGGGCAAAAAGAATCCCTAATAAAAAATTCTATCGTAGATAGCTACACAGATTGTATTGTTTTCTCCACGACTGTTTTTCAGGCTACTAGCAAAATATGCCTTGAGTCAAGTTAACCCTACAAAATAGCACTCGGCTTGAGTCTAAACTGCCTGGCATCTGAGATCACATGTGAAAAACTGCCCCATCCTAGCCTTGGACATGCAGCTGCATGCTGAGGTTCAGTAGCCCTGTACACTGTCATTCCTATCCTGGATAGCCTGCAAAAGAAAGAAGCTACTGTGGTGCCATGCAATTCCTCCAGCCATTCTGAGGGTGGTTCAGGGTGAATAAAGACTTTAGTAAAAGAGAGAGTGAATAGTATTTTTGAAGGCTTCACTGCTCTGAATACAACTTTGTGAATTCTCACAGTACTTTATTTTCCCCTACATTACACAGACCAAAAATAATGGGAGAAAGAGCCAGAAAAAATACATTCCCCGTCTTTCAGCTGGTTTCTTGTTACCTACTCATCTGTACTGCTCACTACTAACATCTTCATGATGAGTATCAGATCCATTCTGGCCATCAGATGATCTCGGGAACATCATCTTCAAACCTCGTTGGCAGCATAAACAAATACCCTTGGACTTTTGCCTGTGTGAGAGAATAGATATTGCCATACTCTTCCTTGAACCAAACCTCTCTTTGACTTAATTCATTAATAACAATTTTCACATCTAACAAATACAGTAGGAGGTGATTTTATGTGGCCAAGAGATACAGAGACAGTGCCAAGAGGAATGAATCCTAGGAGAGCGGAAAGGAGATGTTTCTCGAGCAGCCAACAGTAAGATTATTGCTCAGAAGAAATAAGTTGTGAACTATATTCAAAGAAAATGTAATATTTCTGATCATACTGTTCTTTCTACTGTTTGACTGGGATGGGAGAAAGGAGGGACATACAGCATTTTTTTTTTTCTTAAGAAGTCTATGTGAAACCACATTAGATCCTGGAAGTCAGTGGAAGGCTCTCTGTTCCCTCCCCTGGTAGTTAAGCCTTTAAGAGGGCCGAGCCAGTTTTCATCCTGCACTAGGACTGATCAAAAATTAAAGCAGATTTTAAATCTTTGCTTTCAAAAAGTGAAATATTTGGGTAAATATGAAGGTATCAGTTTTTGTGAGGGTCAAACTGTTGCAAAAACAAGGAGATAGGCTTGTCTGTGTTATCTTACAGGGCCATGTTATAGAGACTATGAAAGATATCTGATACTGAATTTTTCAAAACTTTGTTCCTGACTAAATGCTTCTTCCAGACAATATCAGAAGCCCTAGTTTATCGTTTTTAATGCAGTTCACAGTTCCTTATAGCATTCTCTCTTTCCTCTTGAAATATCAATTTGAGGACTGAACACTCTTTTCTTACTTTCCAAATTTATTTGAATTGAACTAGGCTCAGAATCTTTTATTCATACATATTTTAAAATTACTATCAGGTAGTAACTTTATTTCAATGTCACTTTGCTGTTACATTTGCTTTAGTTTTTATTGTGATAGAGGGCTTGTTTTGGACTGTGAAGCTTCAAGAATCATATGGCTATACTGAGAAGTAGAAAAATATTTCCTTGTCAAGTCTAAGGATGCACAGATGACATATTAATGGAATATATGCCTTATTTTATCACCAAAACATCCTTCTGGTGGAATTTAAAAAAATCCTTTCCAGTTACATGACAGAAATAATCCCAAACCAGATTTTTTGTGCCATATAAAAGTTTTGAATCATAGTTTCCAGATTATGTACAGCATAAAACCACTAGTTCATGCTATATTCATTACTAAAACCATGTCAGAAATAAAGCAGCAGGAAAAAGTACAAAACCAAGAAGATGTGATTTTTCTTCCGAAGTTCTATGAGACACGGAGGTTTAGAATGTTCTTTGCTATATGTATGCACATACACACTTTCAAAACCTCTATTTCCTTCTACTCTCGCCTCCACATACTTGTCCTGAGCTAGTGCTCAGATCATATTTCCCTTTTTAATTTGTATAGTAATTAAAAATTTGTTTTATGCTCAGAAACCTATGCTTTATAGCATGTGGATGCAAAAAGTGCATTTTGGTTGATTAGCAAGAATACTTTATTAATAGTGTGTTTTCTTCTATGTCTGGTTAGTCTTCTATGATTTGCTTGCTTTCCAGTCTCCAAGTTATCTCTAGTTTCTGGCTGTAATTTCTGGAAGCTCTGAAGCGCACCATAATTTAAACCACATGAGCATTCCTATCGAAGTCTCATTACGCAGCTTCCTGAATCAGGACCTCTGTGATAGCTAAGGCATATGTAAAGTATTGCTGGGCAGAGAAATGTGCTCTCAGTTACCATCTTTCAGCACTTAATCAGTGCGACTATGAATAGTTGCAACCAGTGAGAACAGATTTAGAGTTGCGACCCACCTCATGGTAGAGAAGTTTGACAGTAAATCCTCTCATTTACGTCATTGCCGCAGTGAAATTATGAGTGAAATTCACTCGGAGGTCAAAAGTGCCATTACAAAACTTTTACATTGCTTCTTTTTACTTCAAAAGTGTTATGAGATGTTACTTGGAATTTCATTGAATGTAGGCTACACTATAGGTTGTTCTTCTTCAGAAACTAACCCTTCCCTGTGCAAATAAAGGAGTACTCTTCTTCTAAAACAACAGTACCACCATTTCTTAATTTAAGAAAAGTAAAGAAAAAAAGTCTTCTAGATGAAAGGAACGGATTCGTTCTTCGTAAGCATACGCAGAAATTATGTGTAAAAAAAGCTGACAAAATTGCATATATTCCTCTTTCCTAGGGCCTTCCTGGCAAAGATGGACCCACAGGGCCACAAGGACCTCCTGGCCCAGTGGTGAGTATCACCCATGGAATCTGTTACTGTAAAAGTCAGCAGGACTTTGGGGGATTGTAGGTCACAGTCTGTTATCTAAGCTTCAGAAGACAGACCAAGGCCAAGGGTTCTCCTTGGAAGTTGAAATTCTCACATGACTCACAGGGTTGGCAGAGCTCCTTATCCAGTGTCATTTCTTTCCATTCTTTCTTAACTCAAGAAAAAAACGTCTCCCACAGGGAGGGAAGACAGTTGTTCCATCAATAGATAGTTTGTGTTCAGTCAAGTAACTGCACCATATAAAGGGAATTAATACTCTTCGCATTTGAAGCAAGACTGAAATCTGTTTTTGTAAGAAATTCTGATTTGGACTTGTTAGTTGAAGTGAACCACTGAGTTTTGCTTGGTTTTGCATTGCTGCAGGTGTTCAGACGCTCTCATAGAGTAATCAAGCAAGACAGCAGAGGCCATATTCAGCCTTCAGAACAAGACCTATGTTTGAAGGCAATGCTTTGCCTCTAGCCTCTGGAATTAGTCTCATTCTTCTCAGCTAGGGCAGTTGGGCAAAGTTAATGCCTTCTTGGTGGAATGTAGTTTTATAGTTCAGCAATCCATACCTGGGAAAACACCCAACATGAGTTCATTTTTCTCAAATATTTTTCTCAGGGCTGTGGTTTTAGTGCTGCTTTTCCTGCAACGTGTGCTTCTCAGTTGTCTTTTCTCCCAGTATCTCTGGTCTTTGACTGGCAAACCTGTTTACGTCTGGGAGATGTAGCTGCCATGTTGATTCCCTGCAAATACCTTTCTCACTGCATTTTCATGCTGTTTACGTAGCTCATGTTCAGCTGAGTCTTTGGAAAACTAAATTTAATCCTCATTTAATCTGAATGGAAATACCTATCGAGCCCAACAATTGATGTGCGTTGTTGGAATTGCCCAATCTGTGGTAACCTGTTGATTAGGACCATTGCAAACACCAGCAAGATTTGTAGTAGAGATGTATTGAGGCATAAGCTCTTTTGTTTGTGATATGGAATATATGAAGCAAATAATAGCCAGATTTTTGCCAGTAAAGTTCCATACTTTGCGTGTAGATCAGATGAAATCCAAGATCATCTGAATAAGGGTGTGAAAATCTGGACCTAAAGTTGCAGTTTTGTTGTTAACATGAAAGCATCGTCTGTGTTTGGGTTTACCAGTTTAAAGTATTTCAACACAGAAACAATATACCATGTAACTTGAAGTGTTAAATCGTCTTATTACATTTGGGCAGATCAGGAAACAAGACAAACTATTACATTTGCATTAATTACAAGAAAATAGATATTTAAAAGGGAAAATCCTATGCACAGTCTCCTGATTGTTCCTCCTCATCATCTGAATGCTGAACTAATAAATTAAGTACCAATAGCTCCTAAATAAAAAAAAAACATAGAACAAAGCAATTCAATAATTTTAAGAGTTACTCATTTTTAGTTTTGAATGGAGACTTGCATTGTATAGTGATTCACAGTACCTCTTGGAATTTGCTAAAATACTTAGGTTTTTTTAGAAATTATACTGTATCACGAATGAGAAAAGTCTAGTACATAAGGTTTCTCCATTTTAGTGTAGAAACAGGTGATGAGAACAGGTTACATGGTACTCAACAGCTTGGCAGCCCATGAAATTAGGCTGTGTTCCCGGTGGGTTGGGGTTGGGGAAGGCCCATGGCTGGGTAGGGCCCAGCACCGCTATGGCGTCGTGGGGCAGGGCCCTATGCCCCCAGGCTGGGCTGAAATGGGAGCCCAGGGAGGCTGCAGGGCCAGGAAGGGCCGGCAGCGCCCTCGGGGCCAAGACGTTTGGTTCCTATATAGAACAGGAGGTAGAGGAAGTCAGCTAGCAACTTTAATGGTTTTTCTCAAAATCAGAAGTAGACCTTTTAATCTGTTTTTTTGGTGAGGATTGTTAATTCTTAATGTATTTCTATATCAGTGATGTTTTTTTAAAAAAAAGGAAAAAGAGTTTGCCTCTGATTCCTGTTATTTCAGTCATTTATCCTTAGGACTTTATAAAGGACCGTGCTTAGCCACAAAACGTGTAGCCTTCTTGCTTTGACATTTACCTGTGCTTAACAGTGTGACTACAGTGACAGGTTCTCTTAATGCTAAGTAAAAGAATAGTGCTTTGTAGAGTTATTCTCCATCACACAATCCTTTCTCTCAATGGCCTTCCTGGGTGTTGACCGTCATCACCACTAAGTATTTGCTTTCTTTTTTCCATGTAGGGAATACCTGGTGCTCCAGGTGTTCCAGGTGTTACAGGAAGCCAAGGGCCACAGGGTGATGTTGGAGCTCCTGTGAGTAAAATAAATCAATACTGCTATATTTGTTATTGTTGCTTTAATTAGTTTCCGACCTTTGCTTTTACCATTGCCTAGAGCTACACAATATTTGTAGCTCATGATCTGTTTACAATTAGTGGCTAACAAACATCATATTGGTCTTTCTTTGTTGTTTTTTTTTCATACTTAAATTTATTCATTGATCTTGCAAACAGTGTTTGGAATATAGGCATGAAAGAGTCAAAAGACAAGGTTAAAACACAAATTAAAAACATAACAGGATGTAAATTTGTAGTCTGTGTGCAGCTCTTAGGAAAATAAAGTATGCTATTTATTAATCTGAATATTTCCAAAATAACTTCATTCTGATTTTCAAGCTGGATTGTAAACGCAATTACATGATTGAGAAACTGACTTGTGGTTACTCTTAATTTAAATCAGGGCAAATGACATAAAGATCAGGCCTTTTTCTATAATGTCATTATAGATTTCAGCTGCAGAATGGGTGGCCACCAACTTCAGTGAGTGCAAAACCACACCTTCAATTTTACCAAAGGAAGCTCTAATACTAAGTTTGTCTTTCAGATGTCATTTTCTTTATTATCAAGAAAACAGGTTAACTACAAGAAAGGAGTCCAACTATAAAATGAATGTGTAAATTACATAAAAGATACAGTTTCAGAAGATTTTCAGTGGACCTTTTCTTCTCTGCAAGAGTTCAGACAGTATTTTGTATTGCAATTTTAAAATCTGAATATTGGGTTAATTATAAAACCTGCTTTTTTCCAAATATCAGAGTCAATATTGTATTTAATTTTAAAAGGCATCTGAACATGATAGTGTGCACTTCTGACTTGATTTGTAGATTAGAAAACAACTGTTTTTTCAACATCCAGTTTGCTTTGGAGATGTAGTCCAACGCAGGCATTTTTATTTGGCTAAATGGGAATGAAATGACTGATAATGTGTAAGCAAAGATAATAACCTAGTGCCCAGTTCTGCATAGTTTCTTGATGTAATCATGAAGTCCACTAAAGAGATTTGATGAGCTGCGGAACTTATTGCTGTCAATGTACAAAGTGTTGACTCTTTAGTTCCTGTCCAAACGTATGTTCCAAATATTGAACTAAATTTCCTGGAGTATAGATACTCCTGTACGTCATGTAAAACCTTCACTATGAATTTTTAAACTCTTAAATATTCTGAAAAATACCCAGCAAGGTGTGTGAAAAATAATTGAATTTCAATAACTGTCTTTCGAAAAAATTTGAGTAGTGGAAAACAGATCTAGAAGTAATCTTACAGTGATTTTAGGACTTTCTTCTTTCCTAAGATATGCCTTAACCACGCATCAGTTGGCTGGGTACCTCTTCATACAAACCATTCCTCATTTTAGCGGTTACTGAGAGATTTTTAGCCTACCCCCAAACACCTCCATTGGAAAAGTTGTAACTGCTCTAGACAGCTTACTCCAGTGCATAATTATCATGGCCATTGATACAGTATTACCCTATCTCTAATGTCATACTTAATTTTCTTTGCAGTATAATCCTGTTGCTGACCTGTATCCTGTGGATACAGATACTTGGAGCAGTAAACGCTACAAATTTCAGTCTGATGTTTTGTCTCCCATTAACTGTCTCAGATTCATATTAGATGCGTTTCAGCTATGTGCATTGCATCACCTTGTCACTAGCCCTTGCTGCCATTTTAGACAACAGAATTCAGTATGGGACTGAATAAGTAACGAGACGGCAGAAGTTCCTTCTCTTTTTGCTGAAATGACTGTTACACTCCTGTAGTGGTAATCTGCTCAGGAAACACCGCTCACAGGCTTTGGGAAGGAAGTGCCCCCAAGGGTTCAGATACAAAGTAAGGAAAAACTGAGAAATCAGAAACCCCTGGGAAAGTTGTTATCTCCATAGAATTGCTGAAGAGAAACATTTTGTTGCATACTGAAATGGGAAAAGTATCTGCACTGTTGTCACATAGCCTCCTGAAACTTTATTTATTGGGTTTTTTTTTTTTTTTGCTTTCACTGTATTCTTGTAAGGGAGACAGTATCAAGGGTTTCAAAGTTTTGAGGTAGAAGAGAGAATTAATTTTGTATTTACTCTTTTCATAGGGTGCTCCTGGGGCTAAGGGTGAAAGGGGTGAGCGGGTAAGTCTTATGTTCATGTGTGAGCCACCTTTTTTTTTTTCCTGATCTAACCTTGTATTTCATTAAAAAAAAAAACACGCTCTCCAACTATTTATGTTTCTCTGTGTTCACAGACCCAATAGTTCTGTGTTCAGTCAGGCAAACTTTCCTCCTTTCTCATGCACAGTCTTAACATGTAGCTACATTAATGTTTTGAAAGTGAGTGTGTGACATTAAGCATGTCCCCAGATTTGTCATGGGGGTTATCTTCTCAGACCTCTGCTGGCTAAAAACAGTACCAGGGAATTCGCAAACTTTTTTGGCTTTATTCCTCATCTGTGAGGATATAATCTCTCAGGGATAATGTCTTTTAGTGCTCTGAATATTTTCAGGACAGAAATGATAAAATATGGTGTGTTATTATACTGCTGCTGTTGTTATGCAGGGTGATCTCCAGTCCCAAGCAATGGTGCGTGCTGTTGCTCGTCAAGTGTGTGAACAACTCATCCAGGGTAAGTACATTGATAGTTCCTATGTTCCTATCTCTAGAATCTGGATCTCTTCCTTCCACAATTACTTATAAATATGATGCTTTTCAAATCATCCAAGGGGATCTGTTGGTTTTAGGCTAGACAGTCAGGATTTATGTTCATCCTGATTTATGTTCAACTGGATTTATGTCCAACTAGAACTGAGTAGCATCAGGCATCTCAAAAAGCTGTAATTGCCTCCAGGCTATTAGAATATACAGAAGGTTCTGCTATAACAATTATAAAATTGTTATGGACATAAAATACTAGCAAAACCCACCAAAGCAAGGAAATGAAATTCTACACAATAGCTCTTCCTCTTGTCTGTATATCCCTAAACCACTGTTTCTCCACCAGCAAGCACAAAACTTCATATAATCAAAATTCGCTACCATGACGGACCACAGCCTTGGGGACCTGCCAGTGCTGTGTTCAAACATAGCTGAAACAGATTCTCCACTGCAACTTGAAAACGATGACATTTTTTTTCCTGCCAGGTCATATGGCGAGATATAACTCAATTCTGAACCAGATTCCAAGCCAGTCTGTCTCAACACGAACCATCGCAGGACCTCCTGGGGAGCCAGGTCGGCCAGGGTCTCCGGGGCCACAGGGTGAGCAAGGATCACCAGGCATGCAAGGGTTTCCAGGAAGTCCTGGTCAACCAGGAAGACCAGGAGAAAGAGGTAGGCTTCATATTTCATATGTACAAAAAGTACTTCCCTTTTCTAATACAGGGAAATGCCTTTTTTCTTCTGTCTGAGTTTACCATGAAAACAACAGTTTCTTCCTACTTGATTGGTGAGCTCAACATAGACCATAATGAAGGCTCTGGAAACTCTCAATCCTGAAAGTAATGCAGGCTTTGCAGGACGTGATTTGGCAGGATCAGGCTGAGGTTTGATGCCTCCAGTGCTGAAGATTGGTGGTGTCTGGGCACATCACATCACTCTTGCATTTTAGTAGGCTCTGAAGTGAGATGGAGCTGTAAATGTGTGAGCAAAGGAGCTTTTGAAAAAAAATCAGCATCAAAACTGATTGATAGATTAGCACTGGGGAAAGACTGAGCTTTCTTGCTAAATTTGAGATGTGTCAATCTGAAGATTTCTAAGTTAGGAAAGGAGCAAGGTTGATCGGAAGAGAGAGAGAAGTCATAGTTTGTGAGGGGGTGGAAGGAGCATGATCAGGAAATAGGGAGGTCGGAGAGAAATACTACAATTAAATATCCATTTGCAAGAATTCTCCTCTGTTTTCTCACTTGTAGGGCTATATTCCTTTCTCCTCCTCCAGTTTTGTTCAGTAAAGAAACAAGCTCCGTGTTACGATTTACTTTCTATCTGTGCAACAGTGGCAAACTTTTGTGTACTGGACTTCCTCACAGAGGTAGCACTGAGTAGATTTATGTCTGTGAAAGTGAATCCTCACCCAAGCATATGACTGAGAACCCAAAAGACTACTTGAAAACCCCCCAAACAAATGTGCTGTTCAAGAGTAAAGAACTGTTGTTGCTATTACAAAACCTGTTAATTGGGTTTTAAAAATGAACTGCTATAAAAGCTATTCAATTCAGGGACTTAATAGTTCAGCAAGTCATTGCACTAGCCATGAAGACCAGAGTTAAACTGTTTTGAGGAGAAAGTCTTCAAGTGACCAGTGGGTTTGCTGGACCATCCTTCCCCTCAAGACTGTAATTCTAATTACTCTCTTACAAAAAGAGGCAAGTTTTAGAGTACTGGCTTGTCAGACGTGTTGCTGAGGAAAAAGAAGACATTGTCCGGAAAGAATCAGGAAGGAGGGGGCAGGGGACAGTGATGAAAGAAAATTGGAAGAAGCAGCAAATGAGTAACTGACTTTAAAAGTGGTGACCTGGAGAAAATGAGTGCAGATTTCAGGGTAATTACTTCCATAATATATTAACATAAATATCCTCTTAGACAGGAACTATCAAGCACACAGGATGTTTTTACTGGGGCTCCTGAATTGGAGGTACCGAAATGCCGGGCTATGAAAGGTGAAACCTCTGACCCAGCATTTAGCATGTATCTTCTTTGTTGAGCTGAGGTCCAGACCCAACATGCATGCTGTACTATGCTGAAATCACGGAGGGATTAGATATAGTCATTTAAATGAAATATGGTGCAGGTTAGGTGATATTAATCTAAGAGACAACATTGGCAATAGAGTGACTACAGAAAGGGTAAAAGTTCATATAAAAAAAAAAAGTATTAGATAGTCATAACTGAATAATGCATCATAATGTGGCCTTTGTGTTCCTTATTCCTGTCTCTGTAAATAGCTGAGGCTAGAAAGGACTGGTTTTGGCAGGGAGCGCTTGTGGAGAATTTTGTGCTTGGTAGAGAGCAAGCTCTTATCAAGCATGCTTCAAGAACAATAATCAGTCAGCCAGAGCTCTCTGCAGATTTTCATAATATGTGACTTATGCCAAAAGCTGAGATTGTTTTACTGTATTTACAGCCTAAAATGTGACTGTTTTAAGAATTGAGAATCTTTGGATAAACTTAAAGACAAAATAGTTGGCTAGTTTATTTGGAGTGGAAATGGTTTTTAGCTCAGCCACATAGCAGGAACCTGTAACAGGACCTGCAAGGAAGAGGAAGGAGCTTATTCAGAATCTGGGAAAAAATACAGGATAATGTATTACTCCTTGAGGATCTAATTTCTTCAGAAGCAACTGAAACTTTGGGCTGAGGAGTGATTAATGTAGTAGTAGTTTATTTAACAGAAACATATCGTGGCTTTCTGAGTTGCACAGGCCCTAGGAGAGATCAGAATCCGTTTCTGCAGAGGTTGCTCTAGTCTGCCACCAAAACAGAACAGTAAAAAGTAAAAATTATTTTTACTAGCTGTGTGGTTGTGGAGACTGGTTGGAAGTTTTTTGTATATTCCCAATTCTTACTGCCTTCCTGACCACATGTCATACAGTGAATTAGCAGCTAAGAATGATTCTACTTGTGGACTAAATTATACTAAGTTTTCAGTGACTAGAGAGAGGAGGATAAACGGAATCCCAGTCCAATCAAAACCCATCCTTTGCTATGCCCTCAAGCATTGTTTGCATTTATCTTGTTCATAAAGTCACAATTTATAGACCTGTCATAAAAATCTCCAGCCAGCCACTTGGAAATCTTTATGAACAGTATATTTCTTTTTGTCATCAGCATTTTTGTTTTGTATGAAGTTAATGCAGTGTTCAAAAAAAGTGCTAGACTAGCAATGCTGAAAATATGCTGCAAGAGTGGCAGCAGTACCAGCAGAGCATACTAAAAACTAATAGGCAGTAGAAGAAGAGGAGAAAAAAAGACCTGTTTCTTTATCTAGTAGAGGGTTGTTTTTTTTTCCCATAGAGTTCAAGCTATTGAGGTTCCTTCAAGAACCTATCACTGTGTCTGAGTTGAGTGAAAAGGTGTCATTAGACTGGGGAAAGAAAAAGTGGGAGGAGGCTAGACATATCCTGTCATCCACCTCTCCTACCCGCTGAGCATTCAGTCCGGGTTTGTGAGACACGAGGACTTCTAAATAGAGTGGGGAATTGGTTAGAAATTATTCACTGAAGAGAGCTTTGCTGGAAACGTCAGCAGTGAAAGATCTTGAAATCAATGAACTTCCTTGCTAACTTGCCTGGCCAATAGCTTCTTTCCCCTTGTTTCCTTTGTCACTCTGCCAAGTGTTAATCAGAGTTTTTGGAAGGAGGCTTGGAGTGAGAGAGCGTCTTTGAGTTGCGCTAGAAACCTCCACTTGAACTTCTAGGCCCAGGGCGTGCTGTTCCTTAATGTGTTCTCTCACTGGTAATACACTAAGCTAGTCAGTCCAAGAAAGACCACCTCAGTGAAAGAGGGTAATTCATTCTCTTGACAAATTCAGTTCTCTGTGTCTATTGCCAGTTGAGATCTTTTTTTCTCAATGTAGACATTAGTGAATGGATTGGGATCACACCAATGCATTTATCATATGGTTTTCCCAATTAACTACAGTTTTAGTTGTACACTGTGGGGTCTTAACTGTTGTGGGTTTTTTTTTATGATGTAATAAGAAACATCTCTGGCTACCCCAATATTTTTAGCAATATTGTCGTGTTCATGGTGCCCCAACAGGCCGTTTGAACTGGCTCAATGACTTAAAGATTAAGGAGGCCATACTGTGTTATTGTTCCCCTACAGTACCTAGTTCTGTATAAATTACTAGAATTTTGCTCCCTAACATATTTGCATAAATGTAGGAGTTCTGGAAACATGGATTATTCACAGTACTGATTTCTATTTTTATTTTTACTCATTTCAGCAGCTTTTGTTGTAATTTTCTGTTTATGAACAGGGACTTAAATAACTAGTGTCTGGTTTCAGAGTATTCTGGAAGAATTTGGACTTCTGCAGAGTAATACCAAGAAGCAAAGATTCAGTACAGTTTTTCTGTTTATTTTTTTCTGTTGTTTTTATAACATCTAGGTGGTTTTCCCAATCCTGAGTAAAATTATAAAATTAGTAATAAAAATTACACTGATGCACTGCTAGCTTTCAAGCGTTGTGAAAATGCAGTTCTTTTTTTACCACTGGGTAGACTTCTGCTCTCACAGCTTGGCCTGAAGTGATGTGCAGAATTTACGGCAGCTGATTCCATCCTGCTATTATGAAGATATAATAAATACCTAAGCTGTCACTGCGAAAGTCACTGTTCTCTACAGCTTCATCCGTATTTGCTTCCTGGCTTCATATAAAAGAGCTAGTTAAATGTGTATTATCAAAACCCACATGTTTACAGCTCTAAATGGCTAACTTCCAGTTGAGTTAGATGGAAGTTTTGCCAATTGAGTCAATGAAATATTTTGTTTCCAATTTTAGTTTGAGATGGGTAAAAAAAAATATCACCTCGTGTTGTTATACGCTATGGTTACAACTGAACACCTTTTAAAGAGGACAGTTTTAGGTAGTAGTTCACATTTTTTTAATTGCATTATGCAGTTCTCCTAAGAGGACAATACTCTCTTGAAGACAGAAGTGATAAGCAATACCTAAGATTTTTCTTTTTGCAGAAGCCATGGGCATTTCATCTTCCCTTCTAGAGAATGAGTTTATGATCTTGCTTTTGTTTTCAGCAACTGATGCTATCAGAAGTATCTTTACCAGAGGGTAGGAAATAATGGATTTCAGTTGCTTGTCATCTCCACAGGGCTGAAACCAAGCCACTGCTTATTTTGTATGGGGCAGGACATATAAAAATACCTAGCTTGAAGGGGGAAGAGATGGTTTGAAGGTATTGTTGAAGTATGTCCTGAGAACAAATACGAAAACAGTTCCTAGAATTTGAAGCCAAACTAACTCAAATGACAAGTTTTGACACACATTTTTATCCCTAACAGTGATTGACCGTTACAGCAATGTACATGAAGAGTGGTATCTTGTCTGGTTGACTTTCTATAAGCTGTGCTCTAATGAAATGCAAAGGTAGACTCAGTATAAAGAGAAATGGGTGAATTCTGAATGTTTTGTGATTTATAAGAGGGAGCCATTAACTATGACCAAGAGGTCTGTGATTCTGCCAACTTTCTCTCATTAAGAGCTTCGGTGGAAAGTCCATTAAGGGAGCTTATGGAGTGCTCGTCCCTCTAATTTCCGTGAGTTTCACCTTGGGAGTTTTCTTGCAAGGTTTTCTTGCTGCAGTGTTTATATGCTCTTTCACTTGGGTACATTTTACTGGAAAAGAAACCAAAAGAAACCTGAAACAGACTTCTGTGTCGGCCTTCAGCATGTTTGCTTTAGGAACTTGATATCCAGGTGATCTCAAAGAAAGTTTGCCCTGTGCAGGAGCTTCATAACTTGTTCCATAATATGAACATTTTATTCCTAGTTTGGTTATCATTTCTTACTGCTGAAATTTTTCCTGTGAACACCGTATATGGATGTATATACCTGTTTGTGCAAAATATAATAGTTGAGTGCGTGGAAGACTGTGATTTGAAATCATTGTGGCAATTGCCTTTGTAGTCAGCATTTAATGTTATGATAGAGTAGGGTAAACAATGTTCCTTCTACTGCACATCTGTGTAGATTTCAAATAGTTATCATGGGCCAGTCTTTTTATGATCAAAGTAATCCACACACACAGACTCTGCCTTTTACAAATAGCAAACATTTCCTTACAAGGCACATATATTAAGAGGCAATTTAGATGAATTTACCATGGTAAAAACCTGCAATGAAAGTAGTGAATTGCAACAGAGGAGTGTCTTCATATGTTTCAAGCAAGCCAAGGCTAATCAAGTTTTAGATATCTGGAAGCTGCATTTGGAATGCAGGACAAGAGGTTTGCATGAGAAATTCATCTATAAGAATGGATGGAATTCAACTGTTGATGACAGAAGACATGCCCAGAGTGTTTTTTGGCAGGTTCCCCCAGGAATATAGATGTAGGTTAGAGCATATTTCTGCCATCTAGGACTGCTTCTAACATACTGTGTGATACAGTCATTTATCAAAGGTGTGGGATAGCACTTCACATCATTGAAACCGCAAGGTGTGTGCTAACCAAACGCTAGATTACAAACAGAAGGCTCCTCTTGGACATGGACGACAGAGACTCTTGAGAGCACGAATATTGCATTGCTAGCAATCCCAAAAGAAAAGATGTTGGCAAGTTTCAAACTGCCTGAGTAATTTAAACATTGAAGACCTTCAGTGAGATTTAGGAAAGGATATGGACATAAAATTCCAGAACTTACCTTTTGGGCATGTTATGAGCTAAATGTCTAAAACAGTCTGAACGAGACCCATAGGCACCTCATAAATCCATATGGTAAGATAGCTATGCTGTAGTACATTAGTACATGATGGACAAAAGCACTTACAAATTTGGTCTGCTGTTGTTCTGAGAAGATCAAAGTGATTGTGTTAACGTGGTGCTCAACCCTTGCTTTGAAACAAGGTTATATTAGCTCAAGGCTACTGCTCCATCGAATCTGGCCATATTGCCTTTAGTAATCTTGCACCTTGGCAAGAGGTTGCTCGTGTCTGCTTGCAAAAGGCCAGGCATGAACTGACTTAGTTGTAAGGTAAAGCAGCTGGGTACAAGCAAGATAGAAAATAGGAAGATCAGATATGATGAGGGGTGCTTGAAAGAAGAAATGGTGATGCTAATACCTCTCCAATTTTTGTTCAGTGGTTAGAGCATCATTTCAGGAAATTTGAAGCTGCATCCCTTTCTCACCTACTTCTACCAGCAATGTGAGAAGGTCTTGTGATCCTGCTTGTTGAATATATTCTTCTATATTTTACATATGAGATACTAGAGCAAGGTCTCCCTCTCCCCTGGTGAGTTTTTGAGAATTTAGGCTAGAGAGCAACCCTTAGTCTTTCTGGCCTAATGTGTCCTGAGAAAGTCATGAGAACCACTGAGTACGGGAGAACATATAATCATATCTAAGCTATATCACCTTTTGCTGGCTGAAAATGTGTAGCAGATTTTCAGGGTTGTTTACATTTGGACATCCAAGATTTCTGGAAATACAGTAGCTCTATTTGAGCTATGTGCAGTCATACACCTGGAAATCTACAGAGCCTGCACAAGAGTTTACTGGTGTGTGTGTGCATACAGTTCTGTCTGGGCAGTCCTGAATAATATAGGATGCTCCTAAAGGGGAGCAACATCATCTTGGCTGAGTTTTGTGTGAGAAGAGACTTAGCTTGGGCCACCTACCCCTTGCAGTGCTGTGCAGCACTGGTTTCACGAAGGTACCTCTGACTTGCATAGCTACATCTACCCAATACTAGTAGTAGTTTCCAGGAGTACTAGCTTGGAACTGATCATCGTAGCTGCTTCTGCATGGTTGTTCATCCAGAGTCTGCTTCTTGCCATGAAGTCTTGTCTCTTGTCATGGTTTGTAAGCTTAGACAGAGTACCACAGACTTGTGACTCTGCTTCTGATACGTGCTTGGACTCCCTAAACACAATTGTGATGAGTGACAGCTTAGACATACCTGCTAGCTGTGTAACTCCAGAGGAGTGCTCTGTGGTAATACTGTGGTTCTTTTTGTATATGGCAGATTAGACGGTATCATCAGGATTATGAAGCACTGATGTTTTTGCAGTAGCCTTAGTGCTAATTCATGTCCCGCTCTGCACCATCCTGTGCTGTTCAGCCGCTCCTGTTCTGGACTGCCCCATCCTGCTGCATCTCTACTTCTGCTGTCTTCCACGCTGCCCTGCCACTTCTCCTGCTAACTTAGTTTGGCCATGTTATTGGACACATTGGTAAAGCTTTGGAGACCTTCTAGGGGAAAATGCTGTATAATGTGATGCTTGAATATTAACCAGCTTTCTTGGACCCCTCTTCCTTCTAGGGCCCTATCCCAGGAGATTCCCCTAAGTAGGTCCCTGAAGAGGCCAAAGTTAGCTCTCCTGAAGTCCAGCGTTGCAATCCTACTCATTGCCCTGCTCCCTCATCATAGGATCCTGAACTCCACCATCTCATGGTCACTGCAGCCAAGGCTGCCCCCAACCTTCACATCTCCAACTAGACCTTCTTTGTTCATTAGTACAAGGTCTAGCATTGCACCTCTCCTCGTTGGCGTCTCCACCACCTGGGTCAAGAAATTATCATCAATCCTCTGCAGGAACCTCTTTGACTGTTTGTGCCTAGCTGTGCTGTCTTCCCAACAGATGTCAGGGTGGTTGAAGTCTCCCATGAGAACCAGGGCCTGTGATCGTGAGGCTACTTCCAGCTGTCTGTAGAAGGCCTCATGGACGACTTCCTCCTGATCAGGTGGCCTGTAGTAGACCCCCACAACAGTGTCACCCATGTTAGCCTGCCCTTTAATCCTTACCCATAAGCTCTCAACTTGCTCTTCATCCACCCCGAGGCAGAGCTCCATACATTCTAGTTGCTCCCTCACATAAAGGGCAACTCCACCACCTCGCCTTCCTGGCCTGTCTTTCCTAAAAAGCACATAGCCATCCACGGCAGCATTCCAGTCATGCGAGCTATCCCACCATGTCTCTGTCACTGCAATGAGATCATGGCCCTGCGACCGCACACAGATCTCTAACTCTTCCTGTTTATTCCCCATGCTGCGTGCATTGGTATACAGGCATTTCAGAGAGCCAGTCAAGCACGCAGGCTTCCCAGGAGAGGTGCAAGAGGATCCTCCATAGCCATGTCCCATGCTGTCTCCCCTGGCTGTATGCACCCGCTGGAGGCATCCTGACTCGAGCGGTGTTTTACTGACTCCCCTGCCACTATACCACTCCCCTTCCCCCATCTTGCCTAGTTTAAAGCCCTCCGTACCAGGCTGGCCAGTCTGTTGGCAAAGACACGCGTGCCCCGCTTGGTAAGGTGGATCCCATCGCTCCCCATCAGCTGGTGATCTTCAAACAGGGTCCCATGGTCATAGAAACCAAAGCCCTGTTGCCAACACCAGCGGCGCAGCCAGTTGTTAACTTGGAAAACGTGTCTACTCCTCCTCCCATCCTTTCCCCTCCCAGGCAAGATTGAGGAGAAAATGACCTGGGCTCCCAGACCCTTGACCACCATTCCCAGAGCTCTGAAGTCCTGTTTGATGGTTTCCAGTTTGCCTTTCGTGTCGTTAGCACCCACATGGAAGGTCAGCAGAGGGTAGTAGTCTGATGCATGGACAAGCCTTGGCAGTCTTTCCACGACATCTCTTATTTGAGCCCCTGGCAGGCAGCAAACCTCTCTGGACAAGAGGTCAGGTCGGCAGATAGGTGCCTCTGTCCCCTGCAGCAGGGAGTCACCCACAACAATCACTCGCCGCTTCTTCCGGGTGTTCCTGCACGGCACAGGGTCTGCCAGGCCAGTTGCCTCCCTCAGAGCCATGCCCAGTTCCTCCTCAGCTTGGAGGGCGCTAAACTTGTTCTTCAAGAGTATGTCTTGAGGAGGAGCAAGAGCCTTTCTCCTTCTACGAGAGGTCACCAGCTTCCAGCCCTCTTCAACAGCGTTATGATGCACCTTTACACACGGTGCTGAGCCCTCCGACAACTCTGCTGCAGTGGGGGCAGGGGACTCCTGGAGCTGCACAGTCTCCGAGACCACCCTGTCAATCTCCTGCTTATCTTCTCGGATGCTACGCAGCCTACTAACCTCCTCCCGTAATTCCTTTATCTGGTGATGCAACTGGTCAAGCACAGCACACCTCATGCAGGAGAGCTGTCTGTCAGCCCAGGCTTCACGGAGAGGCCCCAGGCACTCCCTGCAGCCTGACACCTGCAGAGCTGCATCTGCTGTCTGAGGGTCTGTCTGGGTTGAAGCCTCAGACACAGCCGATGCAGGACCTCCAGCAGCCACTGGGGAACCTGCTCTGCGGCGTGTCATGACCATGCCCCGGGGAAGGACACACCACTGTGCAAAATGTAGAGGTGCCTTCTTTGCCTTCTGGCGCCCTTCTGCGCGAACTGCTGCACAAACTGCTCCGTCTGTTCGCTGCCTCTGTTGGCTGCGCTCTGGGAGCTGTGCTCTAGGCCTGGCTCATATATAGGCCTCTGCCTAGCAGTGACTCACAAGGGTGAATCAAGATCGGTGCATCCCTCTGAGGAAGAAGTCGAGCAAAGCGGGCAGGAGACCTGCATGGATGAGCAAGGAACTCCTGGCAAAACTCCAGCAGAAGAAGGAAGTGTACAGAATGTGGAAAAGGGCACAGGCCACTTGGGAGGAATACAGGGACATTGTCAGAGTGTGCAGGGATGCGACAAGGAAGGCTAAGGCCCAGTTGGAATTAAATCTGGCAAGGGATGTCAAGGACAACAAGAAGGGCTGCTTCAAATACATCAATAGCAAAAGGAAGATTAGGGAAAATGTGGGCCCGCTGCTGAATGGGGCGGGTGCCCTGGTGACAAAGGATACAGAGAAGGCAGAGTTATTAATGCTGCCTTTGCTTCTGTCTTCACTGCTAAGGCCAGTCCTCAGGAATTCCAGACCTTGGAGACCAGAGAGGAAGGCTGGAGAAAGGAAGACTCTCCCTTGGTTGAGGAGGATCGGGTTAGAGATCTTTTGTCCAAACTTGACATCCATAAATCTATGGGCCCTGATGGGATGCACCCCCGAGTGCTGAGGCAGCTGGCGGATGTTATCGCTAGGCCACTCTCCATCATCTCGGAAAGGTCCTGGAGATCAGGAGAGGTGCCTGAGGACTGGAAGAAAGCCAGTGTCACGCCAGTCTTCAAAAAGGGCAAGAAGGAGGAGACAGGAAATTACAGGCCTGTCAGCCTCACCCCCATCCCTGGAAAGGTGATGGAACAACTCATCCTGGAGGTCAGCACTAAGCATGTGGAGGACAAGAAGGTGATCAGGAGTAGTCAGCATGGAGTCACCAAAGGGAAATCCTGCTTGACCAATCTGATCGCCTTCTCTGATGGAATGACTGGCTGGACAGATGAGGGCAGAGCAGTGGACGTTGTCTGCCTGGACTTCAGCAAGGCTTTTGACACTGTCTCCCATCACATCCTCATAGGTAAACTCAGGGAGCGTGGGCTAGATGAGCAAACAGTGAGGTGGATGGAGAACTGGCTGGATGGCAGAGCTCAGAGGATTGTGGTCAGCAGCACAGAGTCTAGTTGGAGGCCTGTAGCTAGCAGTGTCCCCCAGGGGTCAGTACTGGCTCCAGTCTTGTTCAACTTATTCATTGATGACCTGGAGGAAGGGACAGAGAGCACCCTCAGCAAGTTTGCTGATGATACTAAACTGGGGGGAGTGGCTTGTACTCCAAAGGGCTGTGCTGCCATTGAGAGGGACCTGGGCAGGCTGGAGAGCTGGGCGGAGAGGAACCTCCTGAAGTTCCACAAAGGCAAGTGCAAGGTCCTGCACCTAGGGAGAAATAATCCCATGCACCAGGACAGGCTGGGGGCTGACCTGCTGGAAAGCAGCTGTGCCGAGAAGGACCTGGGAGTGCTGGTGGACAACAAGTTGACCAAGAGCCAGCAATGTGGCTTTGTGGGCAAGAAGGCCAATGGTCTCCTGGGTTGCACTGGGAAGAGCGTTGCCAGCAGGTGGAGGGAGGTGATCCTGCCCCTCTGCTCAGCCCTGGGGAGGCCTCACCTGGAGTCCTGTGTCCAGTTCTGGGCTCCCCAGTACAGGAGAGACATGGCACTCCTGGAGAGAGTCCAGCAGAGGGCTACAAATATGATTGGAGGGCTGGAACACCTCTCCTATGAAGAAAGACTGCGAGAGCTGGGCCTGTTGAGCCTGGAGAAGAGAAGACTGAGAGGTGATCTGATCAACGTGTACAAGTATCTGAAGGGGGAGTGTCAAGAGGATGAGGCCAGTCTCTTCTCCGTGGTGCCCAGCGACAGGACAAGAGGCAAGGGGCAGAAACTGAACCACAGGAAGTTCCACCTAAACCTGAGAAAAAAAATTCTTCACTGTGAGGGTGACAGAGCATTGGACCAGGTTGCCCAGAGAGGTAGTGGAGTCTCCTTCGCTGGAGATATTCAAAACCCGTCTGGATGTGATCCTGTGCAATGTGCTCTAGGTGACCCTGCTTGAGCAGGGAGGTTGGACTAGATGATCTCCAGAGGTCCCTTCCAACCTAAACCATTCTGTGATTCTGTGATTCTGTGATTGTGAATATGTAATTTCTTAATGAAAAAAATAATTGATCACTGACAGACATTAAAAAAAAAAAAGTTGTCCTATCAGAAGAAATAAAAGGTACAAAATGGAAACAGAAATATTTAAACTGTACCAGAACAGTGGCAAAAAGCCTTCTAAAGTGTGAGGCAAGACAAAGAACTTGTCATGTGTTGGTTAAAAATTATGTGCTCAGTAAGGAGTAACTGAGTGCAGTTGTGTGGCCTGTGCTTACCAGGAGGAGTTAGATGGTATACTGTCCTTGAAGCCACCTATTCTGTAGCAGACCTAGCAGATACTGAATCTCTGGCTGGTGTGAATTAAAATTATCTAATCCCTGAGGATGCTGAGTGTGACGCCTAGGTTCTTCTCAGGTTTTCAGCTGGGGAAGAGATCACAAGAAATATGGATTTCACTGCCTCTATTCCTGTTCTCTGTTCCTGACATCTCCTCCCCAAAGAACTAAGGGAAGTAATTTATATAGGCCCGGATGGGGACCTGCTTAGCCCTGACCTTGGAAAGGAGGCACGGAACTCTCTCTGCAGAGAGCAGAAGATAGAGTAGGAAGCTGTCCATTGATGGCGTGAGCTCTGCTTCCAGTACAGTGCGTTCACAGGCTGACTTATGGTGTAAGGCACTGTGCAGTGTCAGGACATCGCCAGCAGGTTAACAGTTCTCTAAAGCTACTGTTGATTTGCAAATAGCATATCTGTAAATGTATCATTTTCTTGGCCTTTCCACTCCCCCTTTGCTCATGCTTTCATCAAAAGCCCAACTGCCGTCTCAAGACACACGTGCAACTATTTGTCCACATTGCTTTTTAGTAGACACTTATTTCATAAACTTGAGATGAGCAGTTCTTTGTCGGGGATGGGTTGTAAATACTTGGTTTTTCTTAGTTAAATTTTTTGTTTCTTTGCTTTCATTAAAAATTAACTAAGGAAGGAAAAAATCTGATGTGGCTTCTAGCAAAAAACGACGGCCTGGACACTGGAAAACACCAAGAGGTGTTTTCCAGATGTTTTTCCCTATCAGGTAACAGTTACCTGGGCAAAAAGGAAGGAAGGAGGCCAGTCAGTTGAAATTACAGATACTAGTGCATCTAGGGTAGCAGCTGTTTCCTGTCTACTTTGCTTTTATGAAGGTATTCAATATTGGCTTTGATTCTGAAAGTGTGAAGGTTGTTAGGCAGTGAAAGCAATTACCAGTGCTGGGAGGTCTGGAAAATGGGGTGGGGGGAAAAGTCCCACAAACCAGCCTGGATTTTGTGTCTTTGAACCATCCAAATCAAACAAAGACTTTATGAGAGTTTCCAAGTCGCCGGTGGAAACTCAAGGTCTGGAATTTGTATTTTTGACACCTACTTTAGTTTGACATTGCTCACTATGATAGCTGCCATATAATAAGTGTTTCATAGGATGCCATAAGGGTAGTAGAGAAGGAGATGGAAAGCTGGAAGAATATAGGGCCTTTTCTGAATTGTTAGATCTGTGATCTCCACAGGTCAGACTTGAATAGTAGAAGTTAAGGGGCATGAGCAAGTGCAGGAATGCAACTCACTGGCTGAGCATTGTAGAACATCCGACTTTTGTGTCTGGGAAACTTCATTTTTGGAGAGGCCAGATTCTGGCTCCACAGAAGCGCCTTTCTTGCACTTCAGCAGCTTAAGGCTCTGCAGTAAGCTGTGGTAACGCTCTCCTTTTATTTGTAGAGCTCTTCTGCTGAACCACGGTTTGGTGGGTAAATGCTTAAAGTGAAGGGAAATTGGCTATAGCATTAAACATTCTGACTTTTCTGGGCTACACAGTAATTTATAGACAGTTTTGTGAGGCTCTAAGGAGTCTTCTGACTTACTGTAATTGTGCCTTGGTATAGTCCAGAAGCAGCCTTCCAGCACTGCTGATGGTGCAGCCTGGAAATTGGCCTATGCCTCTACCTACCACCTCGATGAAACCACCATGGCAGCAGGAATTTTTTAAGACCCCAGGAGTACGACGATGCCTTCAAGCGGCTGTCAGAGCAGGGAAGAAGAAAGAATCAAATAATTCTTTATTTCTTCCTACCTCCATCTCTCCTCTAAGTGAAAAATAATGTATGACACTATAACCTGATTAAATAATAAGCTTTACACATTTTTGTTCAAAATGTGGCTCTGATGAGTATTATTTCACTAGGTTTGCCAGGGGAGAAAGGAGAAAAAGGCAACCCAGGTGTTGGAACACAAGGACCCCGAGGCCCACCAGGATCTACAGGTAAAGTTATCACATTTGGGGCATCTAGATGAGCGCACTCTTACCCATTTGCAAAGCAGATAAGAATTTCATGGCTCTGTCCTACACTTTTAAGGCTTAAGCAACAGAAAGGGTCAGTGGCTTGGACACCTTAGTGTCATGATGTTCTTGCTCTTTAATGCATTGCAATGTGATCTGTGATGGTGTCATCAGTCACAATAGTATTTTCTGTTCTCCAGTGATAGTTTCTTGAAGAACTTTTTTAAACAATGCAAGGTTTGAGGGTTTTTTTGTTTTGTTTTTGTTTGTTTCTTTGCTTCCTAGAGATGGGGTCTGGCAGAGAAAGCTGTTTTCTCACTGACTCAAGACCATACCTAACTGTACCTTGACAGAGAAATGTGTATTAAGCACATTAATCAAAGGGATTTATGTTTAGCTCTTGGAAGAATTCAGAGGGTGAAATCTAGGTCCTGTTGAAACAGATGAAAAAATTGCATTGATTTGGTTAGGATATTCTCTCCAAATGAGTATAGGTATCGAGGCACAGCGTTACCCAGATGGTGTATTGAAATGGAGTAGGTAAATAGGAGAGCCATGCCAGGAGCCAGGACCGCCCTCCCCCATGAAACTGTCTTTCCAAATGTCTGACACTTGGTGAAACATTTGCTCTTCGGAAATACTAGTATAAGTTTCTGGCCAAAAGCTGTCTCTGGCAAGGAAGACGTAGCTGCAGCCAGAGAGGAGGTGAGGCCTGTCAGGAGCAGGGAAAACGCTGCAGCTTTTCCCTCAGCTTGCTCAGGGGAGTTTGAACAGGCAGCTCCATCCCCTCCGGTTAAGCTGTCTCCCGTAAGTATTTGTAACGCTCTCAGTGCCATGGTGTCCTAGCACCAGGCCTGCAGCACTGCCAAGGCAGCCTGAACTCAGTGGTTTTATGAAAGATGTTAGTCTTGTGTTTCATCTCCGTATTTGATGCAGGACCTCCAGGTGAAAGTCGCACTGGCAGCCCGGGCCCACCAGGCTCTCCGGGCCCACGAGGCCCAGCTGGTCATACAGGGCCACCAGGCTCACAGGGTCCCTCCGGCCCCCCGGGGTACTGCGATCCCTCTTCCTGCGCTGGTTATGGCATGGGAGGTGAGTAGTCACGATCTGTGTATTTCAGGATTCGGTGTTGCTGGTATTTGCAGAGGTGGGGGGAAAGCAAGAAGATAGAGCACTTTCTTTCTAACAGCCAAAGTGAGCTGGAGGCTACTGATAAACCTTGCACTAAAATGTGGTAACGCCTTAAAAGTGCACATGTCCAAGTCCTTTTGTGGAACTGCACCAAGAGCAGAATGTGACCACAGTGTAGTGACCAGAGAAAGTCCACCATCTAATTCAGGCCTGTAAAATGGATGAAGTGTATTGGGTTTTTGTCCTTGTACATGTTTGTGTAGCTGTATGAGCCTGCTCCATCCCAACTGAATGTTTTGTGTGTTGAGTCCCCATCTCCTAATATTCATGACAGCAGAGTTTTACATTTGTAGTTTTTAAAACATGTTGCTCAACTTCCTCTTCCATATGCCTCCGTACAGCATGAGAGCATGAACGTTACTAAACCTGTGATAGTGTAACCTGAAACAAGGATGCACGTGTTCATCATTAACAATTGAAACAATCTGGAGAAAGTGATTCTTTCTAAATCTTTTCTGTATGTTACTTTTCTTTTTTGTTATAGCATGGAGAGGCCATGGGAGGAAGTTAACACAATTAGCAAAAGTAATGTTGCCCAACCAAAAATTTAAATTCGTTTTAGTAAAGCATTACAAGTGGTATGCATAAGCCAGATTTGTTTGATGTTTACAGTTTAATCTGCCTGTGACCTGATTTGTATGTTTTACTTATGTGAATGTTTTTGTTGTCGTCTCTTCCTATCCTTTTCTCCTCATTTCCCTTCCCCATTGTTCATTTTCCTGTTTTAAGGCCCAATCCCTTACAATGGCTACGAATCCAGAAGGTGAAAGGCTCATTCTGGTTCATTTCTCATTTGGCTGAAGGTCAGAAATGGATGCTGAACTGCTCTATGCTTTCCGTCAACGATATTGACTACCACTAATGAACTTATTAGCTGCTGTATATGCACTTAGCCTCCTTGCACTGCTAAAAATTATTGCCTGACACATTTTGCCCATTAATCATATATTCTAGACCATAATTGGAATAAGCTAAAGCAGGCAGATTGTGCAGTGTATTACAAGCACAGTATTACAACTGGACACATGTCAAATTGTGGTGGTGGTTTCCAACAAACTTGGCTGTCTGTTGGTGGGTTTCCAATTGCTCTAGCTTATTAATTTTGTTAAGTGTTTTCACTGTTCCTTTTTGTGAATAAAGATGTGTATTTAAAGAAAGAGATGCATATATATTCTATATACATATATACATATATACTAAAAAAATGCCAATTTCCTAATGAGTGCTCTAATTTTCTACTCTCCTTCTCCTGTGTTAACCATATGAATACTCTTGGTGGTGGTGGGTTAAGGTGGATACGATGAGCCAACAGATCAAGACATCCCAGTAGTGCAGTTGCCACATAACTCCTACCAAATCTATGACCCTGAGGACCTTTATGATGGTGAGCAACAGCCGTACATAGTTCACGGGTCCTACCCCTTACCATCCCCATACTCCCAGTCCTCCTATCCATCACCTCATCTTGCTCAACCAGAGTTTACCCCTGTTCGAGAAGAGATGGAAGCCGCTGAACTGAGATCCCCAGGAATTAGTCGCTTCACAAGGAAGATATCCAAAAGAAGCATCAACACGCCAGTACGCAAGAAGGCAACTGGAAAAAACCCCTCTTACTGAACTGTTAAAAAGAGAACTATTTTATGTGTGTATGTCTGGCCTTTTGTCCAGGTACCTAACCTGTCATGGAAAATGTTTACAGGCTCTTATATTAATGGCAAAAAAAAAAAATGTACATGACCAGTTGACACAACAAATAATGGTAATTACCTTGCATGCCAGAAACTTAGTATGTTAGTGGGTTGGTGCTAGATGATGATGAAAGGTCATTTGTAGATCTTTCTTTAGATTACTGTTTGATATGCTGTTCAAACTGTATCTAAAAAAACTGCATCAGGATAGTTGGTGTACTTAGAACAAATCAGAAAAGTTAATGTTTTGTTATCCATGATTTTTCCAAGAGACTACATTCCGTTAGTCTCTGATAAATTTGCTTTTTCTAGCAGAGTAACCCTACTAAATTCACCAGTGAGAAGAAAGCATAATCAGGATGTTTTCTTAAACCCAGCTATAACCCTTTTGCAAAGAAGTCTTATGTTAATGCTGTTTGTTTTGTTTTTTTTTTAACCCACATTATATAAATACACAAGAATGTTCTGTGGGAACACACTGATAATTTATTGTGAACCTCTTTAATATCTGTTTTGTATGCAAATAAAAGTGGCAAGCTTTTATACATTAACTCTGTATTCTACTGATTTTTAACTTGGAACAATCATATTGATCTTCAGGGGGACAAAATGTAAAGAGAAGAAAACATATTTTCCTTTTTCAGCACTTCCGGGCAGCATTTTTATTTTAAAGGATATATGAAAACATGCACTTAGTTGAAACAATTTTTAGCCTTAAAAATTACAGATGGACAAGTGAAAAGAGTGGATATGAAGCAAGTTGGTTGAACCACCTATGGATGTGACATTTTGCATACTTTCATGCCAAAGGAGCAGCAAAAGACTGACCTGTCTCGTTGCAAAGGCAACGTGGATCACTGAATGATGAGGAGAAAAAAACCCCGTTAACCACTTGAAGAATGCAAAGCAATTATTTGAATACAAAGCAGGTACATAGTCACATAAAGTGACTTGAATGACAGCTTTGAACAGCACTGCCTTTCCAGGCAGGTTTTCTCAGCTGCTTCAGCCAAAACCAAGTGAGCCCAGCAGTGCGACCTGGGTATGTGAGCGCAAGCGACTGGTACTGCTGTGCCTGAACACCAGATGCTGCTACCTAAGATTGCAGGATAATTCAGCCTGGAAGGGACTTCAGGAGGTCTCCAGTCCAGTCGCCAGCTCAAAGCAGCATCTAGGTCAGAGCGGGTTGCTCAGGGCTGGGGAGTGAAACCTGCATGGGATGGAGACTAAAACCTCTCTGCGCAACCTGCTCCACTGTTTCACTGTCAAGGTTAAAAAGTTTCTCTGTATATCCAGCCTGAACCTCTCGTTTCCACTTATCTCATTATCTCTCTGTTTCCCACCACGCACCACTGGGAAGAGCCTGGCTCTGTTTCCGTGATAATCTCCCCGTAAGTATTGCTGCTGGGAGGGCCCCTGAAGCTTTCTCTGCTCCAGGCTGAACATGAATAAAAGATGTCCTACTTTTCACTGAATCTTTTTTGGTTATATTACTGTATTTCAGCATTGCATGCTGAAAGATGCTTAAGGGTTTTCCTATCCCCCCTCCACCCCCCCCCCCCCAAAAAAAAAAAACCCAAATCTTCCCAGACTATGTGCTGAAGAACACTCTGAAGTACAGAGCGTAGGAACACGAGTCATCAGTCACAGAAGCACGGCAGAAGGAATAAAGGAACATGATTCTCTCCAAGGCCAAAACCTGTATCTGGTCAAGAGCCTGAGCTATTAACTAAAGAAAGAAAAAGTTATCAGTACTACATCTTATCATCTGATTAGTGTTGCTCTTAAGATGCTCTTAATATAGTCCCCCCGACATCTTTAATGAGATTAACGAGGCATCAAATAAGTGGGCATGTCTGTGTGTGTACACAAATACATGAATCATAGGTACAAAATCCTAGCATCTATGTATAAATCTTTCCGTGTAGTTAATATGGAGGTCAGAGTGCTTTGGATGGTTTTGATAGGCTCAAGCTATGTGGGGGGTGAACATGTACATATGCATATAGATACATATATAAAATATATAAATATATATATATATGTGTGTGTGTGTGTGTAAAAGATATATAAAAAAGATGTATTTCTGTTTTTCTGAAAAGTTAGATTAATAAAGTAACTGTTTCTAAACCTGGAACACATAGTTTAAATTCAGAGAGATATATTAAAATAAATATAGGTTATGTCTGTATTATATGATTAACTTATCTGTTTGCACTTGGCTGTGAACACCCAGGTGAACATAGCCTGACTCCATAAAGCCCCGGCAGCCCGACTGCCCCTGCCCCGTTTGTGCTCTCCCATGCACATGTTGGGCGAAATCCCCCAATTCCCTGTGCTCAGACCTTCCAGAGTCTCTCCCACGATGCACCCATTTGTCAGTCCTTTGGAAGAAACTCTGAGGAGGACAGTGGCAGAAAACCAGTGTTCAAACAAATCTGCTGGAGTTGTCTCAGAAAGACTTTGAGCCTTAGGTAAAGTTAGAATTTGCAGCCTAGACCAGTCATCAAGCAACACCATATCCAAATCTCAGGCCCCTGGGGGACTAGTAAGAAGAGCAGGGCAAAAAAACGGAGGTAGGGGAGACAGTGTAGATGTATTCAGACTCTACATAATAAGGCAGTTCATGGGCATTATTCACTCCTCGTTTCAAATGAACAGTAACAGCCTGAAATCACTGTGAAACAATATTCGTATCAGGCAGCAAGATAAATATTTACTTAAATAATGCATATCCAGTGAAGTAAACAAAATGAGGGATTGCTCAGAGATAATAAAGGGCAGTAGTTACAATTCAATAGATTATATATAAAGGTGAAAGCTTTAATTGATTTTATTAATTTATCTGGTTTACATTTGTATTCATAATGGCATTTACTGGCACTCCCTAGTCAGAATGCTTCATACATCCTTGGTCATATGTTAATGTCCTGCATATACCTTGGTAATAAAAAGTAACCATTAGGTGGGCACTACCACATTATAAAAATATTATTCAGAATTTGTGTATTTGCCAAAAAAAAGTAAGAGACAGAAGCGTAAGGTCAACATTTTGTCCAGAATTCAGTCACTGTAACGAGCAACTCAGATTTTTCCAGATGGTCTAATAAACTTAACTTGCTGATTGTGAAGCATTTAACACAGGATGAACAGCTGAAGCCACCCAGATCTTACCTATAAAATTTATAGTGTGTCTTTATGCAGAAAGAGGGTTTATTTTAACTTTCTGCTTTAAAAAAAATACCCATATTAGTTAACTAAATTTGGTTACTGACTTTGAAATTAAGTCTGCAGACTCACTGGATAGAAACATTTCCTGGGATAAGCCCATCTGAATGCCAAAGAACTGCCTGATGTGGAAAAATAGAGTATAAATAAAACAATGTTTTTCTTCCTGTACTATGTTTGCACAAAGTAGATATAGAAAACACTCACATTTTCCTCATCAAACAATGTAAAATTTGGAAGATAACATACCAGATTTTCTACTATATACACAACAAGCGCTTAAATTTATTTACAGAACCGCCTGCAGGGTTGTAACAGGCTTCGGGGAGTGATTTGCAAAAGCAAAATAAATTTTAAGACTTACTTTGCATCATTCAGCACTTAAGTTCAGTTTCACTGTTTGGTTTTTGTAATGAAAAGGTTGCTACTCTATTCTTTAATACGAGTAAGGACAGCATGTTCTTAAGACTTGAATCAAAATCAGTTTTTGGCTTAAAGGGGAGGGTGGGGGGAAAGACGAGCATCTTCATGGAAGCTGCATTTACTGACTGCTAGTTCAAGAAGTTCTTTAGCGAATTCTATACCATTTTGGGTTATCATCAGACCCACTCCTGAAAGAGGAAGAGCCAGTTAAAAAAATACACTGTATCGTTTCCAAAGTGTACTATCTTCAAATGTTATACCTGGATGAAGTTCTTTTGTTTGCCAACATTTTAAGGAAGAGGGAATGTTATGTCTCCTGCTTACAACTGTGCAATGTCTCCATACCAAGAACGAAGTAGCATGTATATTTAATATTTAATACCACTCAGCAGCTAGAAAGCAGAGAAGAATCAACCCTGACGTTGTTCTCCAGTGCACTAGGGGTTTAAGTACAGAGCAGACTAACAACAGCCTGGAAAACAGTAAGACCTTAAAAAAGAAAAACTAGTTCTGTTTCTGTTCATAATTTGAATAGCTTAAGAAAACGTGTAATGGAAGTATACCTTTCCCACACCAGCCTGGTCTGTTGTGTGGATGCAATCTGGTTATGGAAGAAGGCTATGGGAGGCTGAAGAGGAAGTCAAGCATGACCATGCCCGAGTACAGTATCTTCAAGAGATTATAGCTACGGTATGTCTGCTTTGCTTGAACTTGTTAGTACAACTGGTCTTTTCAGCCTATTGTTTAGGAACACTGTGGAAAACACTTCAGCTAAAATTCCATACAGCCGTGCTTTTGAGAAATGTCCTTGCTCACATCTGGAAGAGCCAGATTGTTCTCAATGTAGCAGACAACGTCTTGCCTACGAAAGTCATGCTTTCCTTGCTGCTTTGCAGTATTCCAGCAATACGTTTGGATGGGACACCGAAACGTCAATCTTTCAGCACGTGAGAAACTCCAAATGCTGTAGAAAGCTGCAATCTCTCTCCTCCTAACAGATCTGAAAGCATAAATCTATTTTCCCTTTGGCTTCATTTTCAGTATTGCAAATCCTGCGCATACTGTATCTAAAAGAAGGCGAAACCTTCAGGATGTAAACACACAGTCAGTGATCAAATATTTGTCTACTCATAACAAATGTGCTAGAGGCAAAGCATGTCATGCAGAAAAGAAGTTTAGAGAGGAAAGAGTCATCTGAAGATTGCAAGCTGAACTCCCACAGGACCTAAAAAATTCCCATCAGAAATCTCACCACCCTCTGATTCCCTCGAGGTCCATTTTTTGATAGTATTTTCCCTATACCTAAGAGGACTACTGTATGCTTGAACATGAATATAAACTGCTTTCTCTGAGAAGTAACATTAGTTTTAATACAATTTGGCTCTGGAAGAAGTTTACAGTTCTCATCACATCCTATCATCTCATATACCTATTTAAATAGGTATATTCATCCAAAAAGGTATGGAAACTGCAGGTCTGCACACATGTGCATTCAGCAAAAACTCACCATTACTCCAGATTCTAGAACAGGCTTTCAAAACTGCACAAGGTTTCTTCTACAGAAGTAAAAAACAGCTCAATTCACTTGATTTTGATGTTCTCTAAACAGAAAATGAGTACTTCATGAACAGTTCCCTTTCTCAGACCTGGAATTTGCATTTTCTCATTCATCAAACTCTATAAGGATAGAGCATCTGTTTTATCAGAAAACTAAGTCAGATTATTGACAGATAGTCTGCTGTTCACGGGTCCTCTGACCATAATTATTCACTGCTCTTAATGCATGGAATTCCAGTTTTGCAACTTTTATTAGAGTGAGATGCCTTCATTTCAATAAACAATGTACTGTTTCCTTGAGATGTAAACATTCATACATATTGTATCAATTCTGTAATAATAAAAGAATTTTAATTAACAAACACCAGATCGTACAATATACAGTACAGGTGTTTTAATAACGCAACACCCATTCTTAGCAGTTTCAGTTATGATAATGTTTACAATCTTTTCCAATGAAGTTTGTAGATACTTATCAAAACCATTCTATATGGAAGGGACGACTCAGAGACTTCCAAGTTAGAAGAATTCTTTTTCAAGGAGGGCAGATGTTCCTGAGAATAATTCTTCTTCTTTTATTGTTACTTCCTTCGATAATCTTTAGGTCTAGAAAAAAAAAATAGTGCTTAAGTGCTTAGTTAGGAAAACTCACAGAATAGAGTGCTTTTGCTTTAAAAATGCAGTAACAGCCATAGCTATTGTTATCTCCTTATTCTGCTGCTTGACATTTTTGTGCTGCTGGATATCTTCTGGATTACCTAAAGACAAAAAAACAAGTCTACTAACACATCTAAGAATTTACAAACATCTGGTTGATCACAGTGTTTCTCATGGACCACTCCTACCTTCCTAAGAAAACAAAAAGCCTCTTTAAATAAATGCACTCTTACAACGACTTTAAACACTACTATTAATTTTTCTTCACTTTTTAAAAATGAATCATCTCTGCATAAAATGGCAGGTTTTAATTTAACAGCATAGTCTGCCACAGTGTTACTAGAATAATGAAACCTGATGACTGAAAAAAAAAATCCGCTACTTTAATTTTTAAAGGTTTTGCAGTCCCTTCTTCGTGGATCACAAACGTGGAAAACGTTCAGACAACAGACTGTGCTGTTTGTAATCCTCTGCAATTTCCTATAAAGCGCACGTCATGCTCTGCCTGCCATACATCCACTGGCTGTAGAAAGCACACTGTCCCTGAACGTACATGGCATAAGATCAGACCAGATGATGCTTTTTGTAAGAATGCTAAGTTCTGGGGCAAGCTGCAAGCTTATGTCCCTAGCAGATCCTGGAGAAAAGTCAGGCCTCTGCGCAGTCACTTAAACAAACACCAAAAAACAGAACAGTGCAGGCGAATGGTCTCTGACGCGCTGCTCTGCGCGACGCGCTGCATCCCCAGCCACACTATTTGCCCTAATACAACCTATTATAAATACAGAAGCATTTTATTCTTGGCTCTTCTGATCGCTTGTCTCATATACAAATTAAAAAAGGTGTCTTTCATTAGAATTGAGCAAGAGATGTAATCGCAAAGGTTTTCTACACATAGAACAGTATAAGAAAATTAGGGTAGTGGATTTTCTGTGAAGCTCAATGAAAACCAAGTCTGGAATACAGCAAAAGCTGCAATCCACAATAGTAAACCAGGTTAAAGTTAGGATGTTGTTAAAGTGTATTATTAGTTTTGTTAATCAAGGCAAATTAAAGGCAGATAGCAATGGCAGTAGGGAGCTCACTGTGGAGACTGAGAGAGTTCAGACGGTTGCAGAGAAGGCATGCAAAAAAACCTCTTAATACCTAATGAGATATTAACATTGTAGGCTGCAGATCTAGCGTTTTTCAATTCATACTGTAAAGTCAAGTCATTCATGTCATTCTTCTACAAGTCTGTAGATTCTGATGTGAAAACAACTCTGGAATTCAACCTGTGCTATTTTAAGTGCCTCATCTAAAATTTTATGATTATATGAAGTTTAAAGAAAAAAAAAGAACTTTAAAGCTAGGGTTCAGATTGTAATGTATTACAAAGCTTCTCTGTTTTCCCTTGAAATGGTATATTCTGTATTAATATTTGAACTGGTACCTTTTTGACATAAAAAAAACAATTTTAAGTACCACACATGGACTTAAAAGGAAATGCTTAAACCAAACGACATTGTTCACATACTTGCTTAAAGCTGGACTCAAGCATACTCCACATTTGATGCCTTATATGCATTGGAAAGGCAAGTCATGTTTCCCAGAGTCCATGCTTGAAGTCCTCAGAAACATTCCACATTTTCTTACTTAGATCTCATCCTTATGTACCAGAATATTTATTTCATAATATTACACTGTCAGTGGTGTGCTAGGAGAGAGGAGTTCTGAAAAATTCTCAGCAGTGACTTAGTACAAGTTTTATTACTGCATCCATCCTAAACAGGTGGACCATGCCGAAGGATTTTGAATATTACATTCTATAAATACAGATGTCTTGCAGCTCATACGTATTATTCCTTTCTATAAGTCAATTTACCTTCTTTCACATTGCTCAGCAAAGTATTCTACCTTTTTTCAGAATGGCACATTTAAAACTTCAGACCAGGCTTAGAGTGCTGCAGAGGTGATGGTCTCACAGTACTTTTCTCTGGAGTGGAAATCCAATTAATTTATTTTTATTTTTTGCTGCATCCAATCTGCATTTCAACCTTAGTGCTTGTTGTCTTAAAGTTAAATGCATTAGACATTGGACTCTCAGTTTGCAGTCTTATGAAGTTAATGAAGCTTAAAAGCCGAATTTTCTATGCTGAAATGCTTGTGTGAACAAATATAAAAGTTTTCAAAGCCTTTTCTAATGTCACAGTAGGCTTTTATGCCTACTGGTACTTGCCTTTCAGAGGCCACAAACTCTGCTTTTAAAGATTCCTTAGCACTAGGAAAGCCAAGCCATGAAAAATATTGCCTTTGGCAAGAAATATTTTGTCAGAGAAAGAATATGAACCTACAAAACCCTTGTCCATTCCGAGAGAATTACGAACCACTTGCGAGTACCAGCGGAGGACTGCTCGCTGATAACCACATAAATCCAGGACGCAGGAGTGGTGTTCTTAGCTGGAAGTGTTTTCACACTTCCTCAGCAAAGTAGTGAAGTTATTATGCATTTGAAACAAAAAAAAAAAAAAACCCCGCTATCTCCTGGAAGAGCTGGTTTGGAAATTCTCCCAAAGGCATGACTTCACAGAGCTTCGCCTCTTTTTTTTTTTTTTTTACAGTAACAGTCTTGAAAAAAATTGTCTGCTGTGTATTAACAGCAGACTCCAAGAAGCAGTGGGTAGAGAGGGCAGAATGAGGGAAGCAGCATCTCTGAAATCAATGCTGAAAGGCAAAGTATAATGGGTTCACCGAAAATATGCAACATAAATCTGTGCAGATGTCTGCCACCATCTGTGCAGATGTCTGCCACCATCAGATGTCTGCCACCAAAACACGTAAAAAATGTTTGCTGCAGTAACATTTTATACCTCACATAAAAAGCATTTTAAGAGACAGTCCAGTAAGTTCTAGGAAAAACAGTCAGCAAATTAAATTAGCTGTTTAATATCCAATTATGCCATTCCTTTCAGTGCTCTTCTCTTTTAAAAAATACTTTGCAGTTGAGTAAAAGACACTGGAGAGCTGGCCCCAAGCAGCGTATTCTGATTACAGATTTTAAATCTCTCACGTTCTGCCAACATTTTTCCATACTCACAGCTGATAAAAGAGGAATACAGCTGATGTAAAATTCTGACAATCTACAGTTAATTCCCACCAAGCCTTACAAAACAGGCAGACAACATATGTGCAGTTCACAGGATTATTTTGCTATGAAAATGAAACATTCTTAATGCTCCCCAGTGTACCTGCCAGCACTTTCTTCTTCCCCAAACTCTATAGAATTAAGGTAATCCAAAGTAAACTCTGCTATTTCATGCAGATGCCAGCCCTACATTCATGAACGCACAAGAAATCAAATGGACCAAGATGTTTTGCCTATTTACAGCATCAGCTCTTTGGTTCTGTACCTTGCATTGAGACAAAACCAAAACCAAACCCTAGGACACCTGCTAAGGTTATCCTCTAGAGGCATCATTAGGCCTGGTTTAGCCTATTTCATCATCTGATTTCTCTCTTTAGTGTGTAAAGTTTCTCTAACCAGATTAGTCTTTTAAAAGACCTGGACCAATAATAGCTGCTAAGGCTAACAGTTTCAGCAAGTATCATCCCATTCTACAGAGAAACAGTGCAATTAAATATCAAGAGTTAACGTGCATGAATAAGGACTTTTCTGAAAATGTATGTGTCAGTATGTAACAAAATAAGGCAAACAGTTGCCTCCTTACAGCATGAAAATCGCAGTTAAATGCACCTATAAATTGTCTTTTTAGCTTCCACTGTAATTCTCCCATCAGAGAAGCTCCATCAGTGACAGCAGTAATACTACTGCTGTATATATTATAAATCATACAGTTTAAAAAAAGCATACTGTCACGTATTTTCTAACTCAGTCACTGGACTGTGGTCCTATCACATAACAACTTTAGCATCTGTACAAAGCAGAATGAAACTTTGGGTAGTATTTACTCAGGAAAACAAGCATATTCAGAATATAAGAGAAAACAGAATTGATAGCAGATTAACAAGCCCAAACTCTTACTATTATTTTCAAAATGGAAAATGAGATGAAGAACATCTTTACCCAAAAAATCTTTAAAATATTACATCATTCTCTCAAACAGACATCAAGATTAGAAAACAGAAGTTCTTAACTTCGTAATCTGGGTATTCATTTCTTAATCAAAGTCTCTACAGATTCAGAACACGATATTAATAGAAAACGGCGGCGAGTCTTCTGAGTTCTCTGAGTTCTCCTGGTGAAGCCAATTCTGCCTGGTTTACTAGTACCAGCTACTCCTAGCATGTAGTTACTGAATACAACAGATACATCACAGAGAAAGGGAATTGTGAACTATCTGTAGCCCGTGAAGACCCTATATGCAGTTTGCAGAGTGAAATGCTCCATGGAGCAGAGCAGAGAGGAATAGGATAACTGATTTAGAAAAGTAAGAGAGGTTTCGTTCATATTCTAGAGATAAAGGGCCTGAACCTGCTATAAATCTAGATATTCTTTCCATATCTATTACTTGAATGTAATGAGTCTTGAGCTAATTGTACATAAAGCATAAAAACTCCACCTACAAGTAGACTGTTAAAGGCTAAGTCTACAACACTCATAATAAAACATTCAAAATGTTGGTAGAATGAAGAAGGAAAGGAAATGGGTTATTTAAACTTTCATAAATAATGTGCTATAAACTTTCATAAATGATGTGCTATACTTACAGGATTCTGAAGACACTCTGTATGTCAAGCTAACTTTCAGTGATTAAAAATGAGAGCAATTAGTGAAATCTCACTGAAACACAAATCTGACTTTCTCTCTCTCCAGCTTAGAGCTACTCAGATGTATTAGCAAACTAATACTCAAAAGATGAGTTGGAGGTGCTACTTCAGAAGTGCAGATGCTTCAGATACCATTCATTTAAAAACATACTCATTTTGGTCTGTTTGAACACAATGAAGCAACTCACAAAATGTGGCAGTGTGTGAAATTTGGATAGACACTGAAGAAAGAATTCACAATGGCAAACTTTAGCCTAAGGAGGTAAGTCTCTTCAAGCCATCACTAAAGCCAATGAAGAGAGACAGGGCTTACCCAGAGTACCTAAGGTGAAGATCCATTTTATTATTCCAGAGGGTAAGACTGAAGTTTGGTAACCACACACTTGAGGAGAAGAGTAACTTAAGCAGCTTCCCTAACAACTCCCATCAACCCCAAAGCACACCAGTTTCTGCAGCTGCTTAAAAAAAAAAAAAAAAAGTTATCTTTAATCTAGGTCGGTTTCCTGATTCTCTTTATTCTGTTGCTATACCAATGGAAGAAAGAAAGGCAGGAGAAGCAATGGAAGATGCTTAAAATCAGCCTTTTTGCCAAAAGAAATGCTCATCAAGCTATGACCTCAGTCTCTGAATATCTCAGATGGCAACTCAAATTAACAATCCAAATGGTTACAGCTATGATGAGACCCACCCCCAGCAATATCCTTCTTCAGTACAATGTGAAATGTGGTATTCGTAAAGTAATTTTTCCTGCCAAAGTGGACAGAAAAGACATAGACCCGTTCCAAATGTTAAATGTATTCAACTTTCAACTCCTGGAGAGAATATTTATTTTCATCAAGTCTGAACAGACTTGCCACACAGTTCCATCTTTATTAAATTCTTGTCAGCACATTCCAGCAAAGATGTTTCCCCTTGCCTAGCAGTGTTTTGTGGAGCAAAAACAGCCTCCGGGGAAAAGCAAAACCAAAAACAAAAGGGAGATGTTATTCTGTTTGTGAAGACCAGATCTAAGCACTCACCAGTCTATGCCGTAGTGGAACTGTTTCAATTTCAAAATATATAGGCCAACTTAACAGCTTCATTTCTATCTGAGGGACAGAACACTTTTTAAGACCCTCATTATAAAAGATGGTTGAAAAACAACATTTCTTACCTCAAATAAATAATAAAGCTCCAGTGTAATATACGACATAATTTGAAGATTGAAATGCTGTAAAAGACTGTGAAATAACTGCTTTATATATTAAGTGGATGAATTTTTAGAAGTATTTTCTCTTCATTTTAGTAACTCAGAATACTTCTTCAAAACTACATATTTTAACTCACTTTACTGTTTCTTAGAACTTCTAAATGCAGTGGGATTCCCTATACCAATATATAATAGTTTTTGTTCTTCCTTCTTCTGCCCAAAGAACAAATTACACACCTGCAAGTGTTTTCAGCCACATACTGCTGCTAAAACACCATCTGAAAACATGACATTCTCTTCTTTCAAGTTAAAAAAAAAAAAAAGAAAAAGAAATAATCATCTGTCCATGCTGTCCACAGAGCAATCTCTATTCAAAACAAGTTTATCACATACTGCATTGTCCTAGGCATTTAAGAAAAATTACACAAGAACAAATTTAATGGACTTGTTACAGTCATTTGTGTGACGGCAAGAATCTATTCATGATTGCTAACTAAGGTTTTTAAAGCTGCCTCTACTAGGAATAACACTGTCAATATTGCAGAAGTGGCCTGTCAATGCCTGCTCCTGACTCAGCAACGCACACCTGGTTTGAAAGCTTTGAAGATCTCAGACTGCGTTTTTCTCTTCACCTGCAGGCAACTAGCTCAACGCTGGAGAACGTGACCCAGAGAGCGAGAGTTCCCTGCACCCTCTGCAAATCTCACCACCGATAAGAAAAACTGTTAAGAAGGGATTTAGCCTTGCATGAGCCCTGTAAAAGGTCAGTGCCTTAAAGCTAACTGATCAACGCTGTACGCAAATAAACTGACACAAAGATGAAAAAAATTCAAGACATATTAAAAAACCCATAAAAGTTAATAACCATCCTGTATTAAAGGCACATTGACCTCTTTTCCATTCACAGTCTGTGCAATGCTCCACATTACTTGTAACCTGAAAAATTTCAGGTCTGGTAGGATTCCCATTTTTATGGGTTATCTATCAAAAATAAATTATCAGTCTTATAAAACATTTTGATAACTGTGAGTTAAGATTAACTTACGCCAGAGGATTTTAGGTCTCTAGCAACTGCTATGAGAGATTTTTTTCCACTGACTCATTAGTTCTTTTTTGTATCTATCTCCGTCGCGCAGAAAAGCGAGCGCCCCCTGAGCAGCCGAGCGAGCCGTCCTTCAGGAGGACTGCCTGCAGTTTTACAGCAGCTCTGCAGGATTTTCCTATACAGATTTCAAGAGTTTTAAATTACAACAGGGCTAAAATCTCTTCAAACTTGTGTGCTCCTTTCAGGTTTTCAACCAAAGAAGTGTAGTTAAATTAGTCTTAGAGTACTTATAAATTATTTAAAAAAGAATTAAGTGGTTAACCGGTGCTTCCCACTGGCTCATAAATATGTCTTCTAAGTGCGTTTATAAACAACATGCTCTCTAACAGATGACAGATGAAGACCAATTAGCGAAAAGACCCTGTGGACAGATCCTGCCACTTAACATCTAGTCTTCAGTCAGTCTTTGACCCAATTACTGTGAGACAGTAAAAACATTAGATGTGTATTACTGTAACGCTCTTCTTCACGTTTCAGAAAATCATAATCACAGGAACGTGGCCGTACTGCTAACCGATGGCAGCAGACGGCCTACACGAGGCGACGCCACAGCCTAGCTTCCATTCCACTTAACACACTACCACACTGCATACAGGTTTTTTTAACCTTCTGCAGTATTAAAAGGTCCCAATTAATTGGTTTTTGTACAAAATTGCTACACAATATATGTGGAATTAAAGTTGTGGTCTATTTCGGCTTTTTTTTTTTTTCTCCTAAGATTGACTTGTGAGTATAAACATAGCATTTTAAATATCTTAAGATACATTTATAGACAATCTCACAAGACAGACTTTTATACTGAACCAAAATGTACTGAAAACTCCAAAACAAAAGGAATACACATATTATTTTTAGGTACGCTTCCTAAGTTGAGCCAAAGTCAATAGCTGTTACGTAAGTGCTAAAGTGCATTTCTGAGCACATTTCATTTGTTTGGCTAACCACACTAGTAAATCAAAAACCAAGGCTTAGACATGGATATTATTCTCCATAAGACCAAATTAGGTGGTTACACTTAAATACAAACTGAATTTGGGGCTGGGGAGACATGAACTGTTTTCTACTCAAGATACACCTACAGTCCCAGAGTAGTTCTAGGCCTCTGGCAAAACAATCAGCGAAAACAGCTAAGGATATTTAAACTATCATTGAACTTCCAATAACCACCACCTTGGCCTGTTCTAAACTGTGAACTTTTTGCTCTGTTTGGATGCAAAAGAACCTTTTCCATAGCGGCACCGTTCTCATGCAGACATTGCCTTGGCTAAAAAGCATTTCTGCAAGTATAGCTTACTTTGCTTGGAGAACTGGCACAAACCACAGGAACAGAAGTAACAAAAGATGGCTCTGCTATGCCAGTACACCTATAGAGACGAACCTTTTCCTGTATATATAAGCTTTAAGATAAATCTTTTGCGGTCCTCAACTACAGCTCATGCTTTTCCTATGTAAAAATTTCACCTGTTTTAGTTAAAAAAAAAAAACAAAAAAAACCTCCCCAATAACAAAACAAAAAACACATACAGTTTATTTAAAACAGTGCAAATATGCATTTAGGTATTCTTAATGAGGTTTAAGAATGGCTGCTGACTATAATGTAACATAATTTAGTTGCAACCCCAGCACAATTCCTAAACTACTTAAAAATTACTGCTAAGCCCAGATTTTGGCCTGGATTATATGAATTTCATTTATAAGCTTATTTAATTTAAATCAATACAATGCATAAGTAAACAGGATCTTAGCAAGATGATGCTTTCTGCCAGTGGAAGGTTTTTCCTTCAGATGACATCTTAAAAATAAAATATATTCTACTAAAAAATGTAGGCCATAGAAAGAATAGCACTGCTCAGCTGGCTTTGTCCAAAGAATTACAATATTCATCAAATGAACAGAGAAGTGGATAGAGGAATGGTGAAATACCTTCCAGACAAATCACTGTGAAAAAGTGAAAAAAGCAAACGTAACTAGACATTTATAGAAAGTTCATGAAAATAAAATTAAATTTTACTTTCATCGGAGCAAGTAGTTCAACAGTATTGCAAACAAACACTCTTACATTGCTTCTCAGATTCCCGTTAAGGTAGTTAGTACTTTCTCACATATGAGATCAACAGATTTTTAGGGAGGGAAGGGAAAGAAGCTTTAGACCTTTCTTTTTGAGAGCCTCTTCAGACGGCTGAAGTAACAGTGCCCAGTTACCCATTTATTACATCTCTTTCGCTCAGCAACACCTTTAGCTACAATGTAAGCTACTCCCAGTAAAGAGGAGGAGAATCAGTAGCACTGGTGTGCTTTATGTACACTAGAGAAGAAGCAATAATTCATTTTAATAGGCTAAATGATTTAAACATAGATTTGTCAGATTTTTAACACGATTAAGCCGCGGACTCTTCTAGTTTAGTATCCTGTTGCTGTCTGTGGTTAAAACCTAACGTTGCAGAGCAGAGCAGTCTTCTTCTTAAGTACTTAACTGTGCAGCTTTTTATTCGTGGGAATTTAGATCCAGCTCTGGCAGCCTGGAGTATGAGACTCAGTTTTGGTCTTCCGCTAAACGAAATTCTGCATGAAATCATGGCATGTTTTTGTGTCCCTACCATAAAAAAAAAAAGTACCAATGACAGTTCCTAAATTGTAATGGGGTTAATGATTTTCAGTTAGTTACTGGAATTTGTACTGAGAACTAAAAAAAGTCAGAGAAAATGAACTTCCTCAAAGAGCATGTTGGAGTTGGACTGTGCTATATGGCAGGATAGTTTTTTCTCTGTCTCTCCAGTTTCTGTTTTTAGGAAAAAGTAAGACTAGCTCAAGGCTTTCATAAAAGTTTGTGTTGGCCATCTCTTCTCTGCATCCAGACACATACCAGCCCTGCTTTGTGAGGGGAGAGAAGAAGAGCACACAAGTTGGAGAGGCAGTATTTATTTCTACTACAGAAATACCCCAAGGCCCAAGGTAAGAGCCAAAACACTACTGTGTGAGGTGCGCTACATACACAGTTCAAAAACCGAAAAACCCCAGACACATCCTGCAACTAAACAGGAACTAAGAAAATGCCTGGGGGAACGTGTCTATTTCAGAACAGAACTTGTAAACACTCATAAATAAACTTGAGATAGTCCTTAAAAAGTAGCTCAAGACTCCACCATCTTCGGCCGAGATCTTCATAGCTTTCTCTCTGAGGTTCTTCAGATAGCTGGAGTAACCATCCCCGTGATTTTTCATTTATTATATCTCATACTTTCATTGTAGAACAAAAAGCATCTTAAGGGCTTTGTATTAACTGCAAGTGTCTTTTTGTGTTGGCTTCCTGTAATGTTATCTGAGGAAATCACCAGATCATGAACTTCATAAAGTAAAACTGCCCATCACTGTTGCCCACAACAGGGTACTGAAGTACCCCGTTGGTCAGCCTATGGGGGACGGACAGTGCCACAGCTGAGGCTTTGCTTGTCATAACCAGGACTCTGCTCAACTGAAGCAAAATTCTGTCTTCAGACCAGGCTCTGCTACCCCCTGCCTCAAAGCAGGATGCAGAGAAGGGGGCTAGAAATCAGGGAAGTTGCTCAGAAAGAATAAACATTAAAAAGGTGTTTGGTTTTCTTAAACCAAATTTCAGAGTTTACAATACATGAAGTTTTAAAAAAATATTAGAAGCGTTTAATAACTCTTTTTTTCCCCCCAGAAAGACAAGCAAGAGACTGTCTGACCTACGGAGAGGCCCCTGGAGGGTTCCTATTAAGCCTGGCAGTAGAACAGGCACTCCACATACACACCAGCAACAAATTCGGGGCACTCCTAGAAATCAGACTCTTGCTTTATTTACAGGGAATATAGCCATCAAACTGGAACAACCCAGAGTTGTCTTTCTATATATTTGGTAACATTCTGATTTAAGTAATTTTAAACTACACCTTCAAAAACAATTTCCTGTCTTTAAAAGTTCACTGTCTAAAACCAGTCAGTGAGACAACTTTCAGATAGTATGTAATGGGAAAATTGATGCTGATGTATCCCTTTTTTCAGAAGACAGGTACAAAACAGAATTGTCCTTATAGTCGTATGCACCTGGAGATTTCAATGATGGTTTCTGTTCAAAGCCCTCATTAAAAACATCCAGTTTGAAACCTTGAAAAATCCTGAAATAACACATTCATTCACAGTAAGAAGCTACATATCAAACTATATGTCAAAGGAGCAAGTTGTAATTCCCTCCCCCAGCCCCAAACCCATCTGGATAGATGTAATATAACTTAACTTCCTTGAACCTTCCTGTTTTCCCACCACAGTTGCTTCAGACCTCTCCACGCAGGACCTAAGAGGTAAGCTTTGCAGTTTGGAAAGGCAACTGGTTCAGGTTAGGGAGAAAAGGAAATCTCTCTCACAGGAAATATTCTGACATTAAATTCTCTGTTTTCATGGAGCAGGATCCAGCTTGATGTGGCTATCCACTCTAAAAAATACAAGCTATTTGCTAGGTTTCACATTGGACCTCTATTTTTATTAAAAAAAAACCAAAAAAACAAAAAAACCCACCACTTTTCTCTGTTTTAGTGGTCAACTTTGATATTGTATGTTTGTCTTCAGGGTGCTAGTCTCCTACCACTGGCAAAATAGCCTTCAAAAAAAACGGTGTTAGTTCAATACTAAATATAGGCAAAAGTGCAATGAGATCACCAGCAGTGCTGGGCAGTTCTCTTTACATTCAGAATGAAATTTTTTGCATGTTACTTCTTATTAAGAGAAAAAGGCTCATTTACTCTCAACACTAGCAACTTTTTTCCACGCACTGTATTACAATTTATGTTCATACCCTATTATCTGTCTTTTGACCATGTTCATATTCAGTGAGCTACATTCTGTTTCTTCTACGGTGACTTAACTTTCTTAGGTATGAGCTTTAATGTAATACCTTAAACATTAATTTTAACAGCACAATTGCATTTCCCTGTATTTCATATCCTTATATACTTTTAATCAAGCTATGCTTTTCATTTGATCCTTTCCACTAAAGGATACCACTATTTTTAAAGGGCTAATATTAACTATTCTCGTTTGGTTAGACAAAAAAAGCCACGTGCCCGAGAGTTTCTCTCTCAATTGGCTCCCTATTTTTACTACTCTCACAGGAATTTAATTCACTCTTGAACCTCCACCCTTTGTCATGCAGAGTAGTCAACAGGCTCAAAACTTAGTGGAGGATAGATAAAAATTGCATTAAGTCAGAAGAACTTTTTAAGACCACATGAAGAAAAAGTGAGTTTACAGTCTTTCTGCATCCTTCATTTTTGGTTTACTGTAGGGACTACTCTTATTGCTTGGAAGTTATCTCTGAGCCCTGCAGAAATGCACAGTCCAAAACGCACACAACAGTAAACATACAGCCCTTTGTTATCCCAAATGCAGTTCACCACAAATGCAGAATACAGAGACAAGAAAAGGCTCCTCATTTCAGTGCCATACGTTCTCATCCAGACCTTTAAGACTTCTGTAGAGAACAAAAAAACAAACTAACACTATTGAGAACCTATGCCTTTGCGTTTTTAAACACAATTTATTAAAATTTTCATCTGTTTTACTACCTAGGTTTGTTTCCTTTCATCATATATAAAGAACCATAGCATAATTTAGGTTGGAAGGGACCAGAGAGCTATCTGCTCCACCTCCCCCTGCCCCCAAACAGCACTAGCTCCAGCATTAGATCAGGTTACTCAAGGACTTGTCCAGTCAAGTTCTGAATACCTCCACGGCTGGAGGTATCAGGTCTCCACAACCTCTCTGGGCAACTCTCAGCTGCAAAAGCATAAAATGACTATAAACTGAACAGAACGTCAGTTCAGTTTTGCATTCAGAGATACAAATATGTTCCTGCGGTATTTGAATTTCAAGAGCTATTGGGACTTGAGACTATTTGCTAAAAAACTACAGAGGTTTCCTTCACATTTAAAATTCCCTCAAAAAAATTTTGATGTCAGCTTGAGGTTTTTGGTACATTGCAAATTGCAAAGAATTTCAGATTTATAAAATCATATTTTAAGTTGCTTCTCTTAAGTTTGTTGCACAAAGCTGTCTGCAGTATTTTCTCCCATTTTAGACTCATTTTTAAAATAACCTTTTTCCCTATAAACATTAAAGAATATGTAAATGCTTAAATCTTTGTTACTTCTATTGTCTCTCAAAGCAACAATGCAAACACTACTTCTTCCATGGGCTCACATCCACTAATAAAGTTTAGAGCACAGCAGAGTCTGTTAGTGCTGGATATTCCTACTACCTTTCTTTTAGTGCCTTCAATGTAAAGCTGTCTATTATCCGACGTTCCAGCTGGCTCGCTAATCTGAGAACAGTAACCGCTACAATTCACTTTAAGTCCCTTTTTATAGACTTCTGTGTTCTGCCTATCAAATCAGAACATTATCTTATAAATTTGCTCAATTCCGTATCTTTTATTTCACAGCTAAGCTGCTCCTATTCCTGTCCCATAACATTGTGAATGTTGCAGAATCACTGTAATACATTACATTCACTCGGTCAAGAAAAAAGAAAAAGCATGATTTTTTTCTCATTACTTCAAATTGGAAGCTGCCCACCATCAAGAAGTGAGCCGAAGGTTAAATTAAAACTCATCTGGTTGACACTAGTATCTGACATCCAAAGCAGTCTGGATGCAGGCCAAGACAAGAAGCTCAGATCGCAACAGTGACTACAGTGAAGAGCCCTACGGCTAGCAGAGGAATGACAGATAATCGTTTTCATTCTTAATCTCTGAATGAGGACTTAACCAATTCCTGAGAGCAGAAAAGAAGGTAGGACTAGAATCCAACAGTTGTATAAAGCAAAAATATGGCTGCACTGTTAGTAATGTCCTCTAGCTTTCAAAACAGGTCCCTTCCAGGGTAAGTGACTGAAGGGAAACTTCTGGCCCAATCTCTCCACTCAGAGCCCTAAAGTTCTCCCAAATTCCCCTGTTTCTCCCTGTCCCACCCATAGCCCACTAACTCTACTCATCATTTGTCTTCTAATGCTCTTTTGTTGCAGAACCTCTGTTACATTCACCCCTAGGTCCATCTGTTCCCTGCTTCTTCTCACCAGCACATCCTGTTGAGTTACCTGCTCGTTCCACAGAGGAAGTACTATCATCTCCTCAGCTGAAAGCATCCAAATCTGCTGCAGCTGCAGGGCTTCTAAGGCAGCAGCAGATGTCGCAGTCAACTGGCCAGGTAAGCCTTTATGTCTCTCTTATGTAAAGCACTCCCCAACCTCTGTAAATGGCAGGGATTAAAAAAAAACAAAAAGCAAACCAAAAAACCAACCACCCCCCAAAACTGCACACCAATAGTACTTTTCAAACATCTATCAGAACAAGCCTGCAGAGCAGAAAATAGGAAAAATTGGTATATGTTTACTCTGCTCTTTGGATTCCTTCTGAGTGAATGCCTCCAACAAATGAGGAAGGGAATTCTAGCTTCAAAAGAGTCTTCTTACTTGCAGATTTTCCCAAGAATTAGCATGCTCAAGTAGTCTTCTCAATGCTAACACGAAGCTATTAGGAGAGTTAGATTGATAGCAATGACTACACTTTCTTTACCAAAATCTCATTAAATTCTACATACTGAAAACGAGCCGAAGAGCACAAGTCATCTGTACAGATCAAAACTGTAATCTGCTTGCTTAATCCATGCAGCTGTTTGGGTTTGACACTTAAAGGAAGCACAGTACTAAGAAATTAATACATTTCAAATTTTATCATCAAAAGGCTGCTGCAGACTTTCTAGACTGATTAGCAACTATTCTTCTATTTATTAAACGCATGTAAGATCTGCCATTCTAGGTCACATCAAAGTTCCCTCATCTCAGAAACAGACGCACAGGGAAAAAAGTACAAGAAATAGGATAAATTCACAGTAATATTTAGGATTTCCTGTTCCAGGAGTCACATTTGGAGAATCATATGTAATAGCTATTTATGGACCTACACTTCCTTTTTTTGGAACTTAAACGTTTACTCAGCACATGCACGTTGAGCGCCAGACAAGGAAAACATCTAAAAAGACAAAAGCAAAAACGCGTGCATCTTTGATAGCCAGGTGAGGCAGTCAACCCTCATGATATCACATGCTTCACTAAGTTTAATTACTGAAAGCAGAGGAAAAATATTCCATAAACGAAAGGTTTCATACCCCATCCTTAACATGCAGCACCAGTGCAATTCTGTATGAATATTACACGTGGATGTGCAAGCATAAATGTGTATTACACATAAACACAGAGTTCTACCCAGGCTTTTTACTTGACTCAAGTCTATGACATTTGTCCAGTCTAACTTTCTCCTGCTATTACTAGGATTTGCAAGCAAAAGCCTACTAATATGAAGAAATTTCACTAAAAAACTTATTTGTGTTTCTGTTAAACATGGAACAGGAACAACTGAATGTTCCTCAGTTTTCTCCTGAAAGGAATACAAATCCTATAAATACATGTGAAACATACAGACATCTGTAATACTTATTATTGAGATTTCTTAACTGTATCTGTCTGACTTAAGCAGTGAGCGCTTAAGGAACTGTGTGCATGCCTTTCTTTTGAATTACAAGTAAATCCTTCACAAGCGTCCATTTATGTTATCCTAGCATAGGTTTTCCTTTGGAAAACTTCCATCTCTTGTCAACTGATCCCTGTAGTCCATGAAGGGTAAAGCACAATATTTGTATGTGCTTTATAATACAGAAAATATATGCTATATTTTAAAATATGTTTCATTTACTTAAAAAAACAATAATAGCTTTAATATAAACTTTATCCCCATCCTTCCCTCCAAAAAAGCATCAAGCCTCTTTTTAAGGTATTCCAACAGTATTTGCCATACACTAAGATGATTCACTTTGCCTATTTTCTCACAGACCATTTCACAATATTTTCCTGGTGTGAAATTCCCCTTCAGTTCATTAATTCAAATTTTATTTTATTCCTCCAGATAGATTTTAACTTCCTACTTAAAATACCAATCCCCCCTTTCTTTGCATTTAAAGTCTTCCTTCGTTTGAAAGGGGGTTACTGGCTTTTGAATTGTACAAAGTTTTTTCTACTCTACAATGTTTTTTCTACTGTACAAGGCTTGCTACTATCTAGTCATTACTAGCTAGAAATCTAAACCACGTAATTGCGACAGATCCCTCTCCAATACTGTTCTGCAATCAGCCAGGCATGAAATTCTACACTGAACCTATTAAAAACTCATACTAAAATACAAAGGGTTCAATTCTGCAAAGTTCTACTTTCAAGTCCTACTGATTTTAACAAGATCAAGTGATCATTCAGCTATCAAGACACCTGAGAGATCGTATCTTAAGCAGACTCATGAGATAAGGTACTGCCATTTCAGCAGCTGACCTCTGCCCACATACGGCTAATGCCTGGTTCAATGGGACTACGCAAAAGGATGAGATACCACTTGAGGCTCATATCAGGACTATTCTCTAAGATCACTGTACAAATAAATACGCAGGAACACTTTTTTTTTTTTTTTTTTTTTACAGGACAAAGACAAGCAGGAATTCAATCACCTTTTAAAAACTACTATAGTAGCAGAAATATCAGAAAACTAATTGAGGATAAAATGCTTGTGAATTAGAAGCAAATCACTTGTACCTAGATAACGGAACATGTTATTCAAGACCATCAAGTTGGTAGCGGTATTAGCCTATTTACAACTTTCCCCACTTCCGTACTTGTTACATTTCTTCTCCAATTTGACTAGAATATTCAGGGAAAGGGTTATATTTCACATTTTATCTACCATAACGAGATCCTGATCCTAAACAGGACTCTCGGAACTAAGACAAGAAAATCACACTAGTATTACTCAGAAAATGTCACGAATGTAATGCATCATTTCCACTAATAAGTTGACTCAGTGATGCTTTTGGTGGTATATATTAAAAAAAAAAATACAAATACTCACTCATGTTCCAAATACTATGGAACTGATATTGCATGTTGAAAAGAAAGTATTTATCAAAATAAACATGTGGTGTGTTCCCTGCCAAAGATCCATTCTCCAAGGTCTGAGTTGGCAGCATTCTTTCCCACCTTCTTAGAAAACTGAAAGATTTTTTTTTTTGTATGAATCATTTCCTCACAGAACCATGTGGGATTTCCTTTGGCTATGGCTAACAATTACGTACTTTAGGGCATACACTCTTAGCTCCAAGAGAGTAACTGAGTAAGTATTTACTCAACTACACTTTGACAAAGTAGAGTTGAAAACATCATCTTCAGGAGCTTTTCTGATTAAAAGAAAGGTCAGAAGTAAGAAGAAAGTGGCAACCACCCCCTTCCAGTATGCTCATTCTTTGCTCCCTTCCTCCAAAAACCCATGACTTTAGGAGATAAATCAATTCCTTTTTCTTACTCATATCATTAGAGGCCAATACATCATGTATCTTAAAGTATTTTAAAAAAGGAAACTTAGACTGAATACTTACGGAGTCCAAATTATTGGAAAGGCAGCAACTTCTTCAGGTGTATATTCATCTAACCTCCTAGGGACTGCACGTGGCTGAGGAAGCTCTTCCACAAGATTTTTCTGTATATCTTCTGGGATAACCTAAGGTGGGGAAAAGAGCAGTCTTAGCTATCTGATTGTTAAAAAATAAATCTTTTGCCTAGCAGAAAGACATTAAAGAAAAAATATTAAATAAATATTAATTTATATACATGTTGCATTCTTCACATAAGCTCAGTCACTAGTTCCAACTCTGCATTAAATGATTCAACTTACTTCACATATTTGGTGCTAACAACTTCAGCACAACTAGTTTCACTGGAATTTGAAGAGACATGATATAGTTGATCTGCCAAATAACACTTGTAAAATATTTTTTAAAGGTTTCTTCAGTCCTTACCTACAATTTTATGTATCAAAATTTAAGATTTACGATTCTCAGAAGAATTAAGGAGCATTAATGAAGAAAGCTAACAGCCACAAAAACACAACCAAATTCAAACTGAGAGTATATTTTGAACCACCTTTAAAACTTCAGAAAAATGGAGAAAAAACTAAATTACCACACTGCAGATCTCACACTGAATACTTGTTCTTAGGAGATAGCTTAAAAAAAAAAAAAAGTCTTGTTACACGCTCCTTGGAGACTAAGCCTGGACATGAACACCAAAGTGTTGCCAAGTAGTTCAGGATGACAACAGCGGCCTTGATAAGGTGGAAGCAGAGAGGCTGTCTTAAGAGAGATGAGATCGAGGACACTTGTATTATATACTGCATCACAGTCATCACTGCTTTGGAAATAGTAAATCTGCTTCTAAAAGTTAAAGGTTAATAGACTGTCGGCCACAAGAACTTATTCTGCTATGTAGCGGCTCACAAATCAAGAAGAAACAAGTAAGTTTTTCTGTAAAAGAAACAGGGAAAAAGTGATAGGACTACAAAGCATTAAAACTGGAGAGAAAAGATTATGATCACCTTACCTGGCTAACAAAAAATGACCCCCACCTTACCAATCAATCATATATTTTTGCTAAATAAAATGTATACACTTGAAATCTATTTTTTAATTTTAATCTTTTTCAAAGATCAGAGGGAAACTGTCTTCCTTGTGCAAAGGAATCTCAGAATCAGCATCCATCTAATAAACGACACTGAAAAGAAGGAAAATGTCATTTCATATTATTTTTCTAGAAGAACAACTAAATCTGCTTTTTGTTTTTTATTTGGGGAGGATGAGGAACAAGAATATAATACAAGTATAATCAGTTTCTAAGGTTTCTTCTCAAAAACAGTAATTAGCATGTTCATAATAAAGATTAGTTCATTGTTTGAGCTAAAATACCTCATAAAACAGGGTGGAAAGCTCTTTAAGCTCCCTATAAAGAACAACAGTGAATTATGAAGCACGTGTACAAAATTTTCTGTTCCCCTCCCCTAAGTACAAACATCTTTTTTTGCCAGGATTCATTTGCTACCAAATTTCAATTCTAAGATTGCTTTGTGCTGCCTTCCCTGCAGAATGTCCCAAATGATAACTACCCTGGGTAGTGGAGTGTCTTATAGATACCTTTGTTGGGGAAGATGGGGCTCAAATCCCCACCTCTGTAAAGGCATTATGCTTCAGAATTTGCTAATTTTTTGTCTGTCAGAAAAGCATGCTTGGGGAAGCTGCAACAGTCAAGGTTTTTCATTACTTGCATGTGCTTTTAGAAAACAGACATAACCTGTGAAATCTTCATTCTGTGGCTTTCAGTAAACATGAATTTTCTTCTACAACTATCACTGCAGAGTATGCAAACCAATCTGTCCACCAAATTTTATCGACACTACTGCACTTTCCACACTAAATGTTCAACCTGCACATAGAAGACTAATTCTCATGCCTGTCACAATTTTGTGAAATAATAAAGAAAAAAGTATGAACGTACAGCCTGTATTTACATACATAAATAACATGCAGTCTAATTTTTTTAAATTCATCTATCTTCTTATGATAAGTAACAGATTTGCTACTGCTAACACCCCCTCTTCACCTCCAAAGCAAAGAGGAATGAAAACGTAACTGTGCATAACTACTGACTCACATCATCTGGGAAAAGGTGCAACCTCTGCATCATAGTTCTTCTCTGAAGGTTTTTTGGAAGCCTTCTATAAATAGTCAGTTTAACAATCTGAGGAAAGAGAAAATGGTAACAAAAAAATACATGAGAAAGGCCATAAACAACAGGAAGAAGATGAGATGTGTTTCCCTTTACCCGTTGCACTAGGTTCTGAAACTCTTCTCAGTCAACTTCTTCCATATTGAAGAACCCTGGCACCACATTTAGAAGATGCTCTAGGTGTACTGTTCTGGGTGAGGGAACACTTTCTCTCAACAAGATCAGTCATACAAAAAACTGTCAGAAAGTTGTGAGTCATATTTAGCATTATGGATGATTGCGTACAATCATTAGACTTGCCAAAATATTGATAAGTTTGTAGCAACTCCATGATGCTAGTACATTATTGACAAAAAAAAAAAAAAAACAAACACAGTACTGTTACACAGTAACAGAGTCACCAAATATTCTCTGCATCTATTTTAACACTGTAACTTCTTGTGTTTGATGTTTCTATGTAATTAATGTATCATATCTTAAGAAAGCCAACATACCAAGAGACTGCCTCAAGAACACACTATATGTAATTATAATTTATTGCCTTGCTATTAGCTCCAGATGAACGATCCCACTTTTGAGCATCAGCAGTGAATAGAACTTGTACATCTACAGTACATGATACTTACAGAGAAACAATGCAGTTCAGTATGATTTATCTTGGACCCTGGTATAGATATCTGCACTTTAAATAAGAAACCCAGTGCTACAGATTTCATCCATAAGTGGAACATTTTTTTGACATAAAACAAGGCGCACAGACTGCTGGAGACAAAAGGGGTTTCTATGAAGGACAACAAGTCTTTTAGGGGTAGGTCTACACGTAATTTGGTTAAGTAGAAGCAAGCCTGCTCTGCTCTGCCCACGCTCCAAGCCAGCCAGACATAAGCCAGCTCCAAATCACAAACCGCGTTACCACGCTTCGTGCAATGTTAAGCTGAAGTCAGTAAGCCATGCTGAAATGCAGCGCATTAAGCACAAATGTACTGCATCTGGTATTTGGAAAAGTGTGCTGAACAAAGCTGCTTCCATCGATAAAATTCATTAAAACTATTACATTAAAATTATAAGAAACATTCACTACCACTGAGTTTCCAGGTGGAAACATGCAGCCCTTAACATCTGAAAAACAAAATGATTAAATGCTTGAAATTCATGAGAATCGCAGGTTCTTAAATCTGCCAGCACTTCTATTTGGATTCTCAAGATAGCAAACATTCAGATAGTTTTGGCCTCAAAAATTTCATTTTGCCATTCATAGGTTCAAGAGAGAAGTTAAAAGACAATAATGTTGTCTTAGTATCCAAGTAAATATTTACTATACGCCTTGAGATACTCTGAAGGCATTACAGAAATCTCAAAATCATGAAGATTTTCAGATGTTACACAGCCAGTACTACAGATCTGTAGAAAAATATAATAAATCAAGATGATAGAAGAAACACATCAAGTCAGGCAGAGCAATCAATAGTGTTGATACCATCTCTTAAAAAACAAAACAAAACACTAATGTTCTTAAGGATAAAGATGGCCCATACTTGCACAGTAAACTATGTATTATTTAGTTCCATTTACCATGTGCTTAGACAAAAGCAAGATGAAGATTCAAATGAACCTTCACTGATTTACTTGACTGAATATTGATAATCAAGTGAGACACAGTAGCAAAGTAAGCATGTGAACAGTCCCTTTCCCATTAGCTCATTTTCTTTTCTTATACTTATTTTCCTTTCTATTCAGTATTTTTCTTTATAGCCATTGAATATACAAAATATGTCAGACCTAAGACAACGGATCCAGAGACTTCATAAAATATTGCCAAACTATAAGGATTTCTTTGTCTGAAAATTACTTCTAACTTTAGATTGTGAGAGAATTAGTGTTAAATCTCTAGATTAATAAGCTGTACATACACAGGGTCAAACACCTGACCTATAAGCTGCAGAAATACAGAGCTAGTTTGTTAATGATTTCACTCCAATAAAAGGAGAGACTTTAAAATACTTTGGTGAACATTGTTAAATATTCAAATTCTTCAAAGAACACTTATTTGTGCCAGATTTTTCATCCTCCTCTGCAACATTAAGCACAGACATTTGTTGGAACAGGTCAATGAACTAGATGAGCTGCTGGTCTATTTGGGTTGCAGCTCTTTGCCTGCTGAAGCTGATTCGATTTTTTTAGTCCCATTGTAAAGTCCTACTTACCCTTGTAAAAAGGTGCCTATTAAAAAGTCATACTGGAAAAGAACAAGTGATTTATATGCACAAGTTAAACAATGAGGAAATAGTTTTTCTACTGTGTACAGTCACTGCAGAAGTGACAACCTCAGGAGACCAGAGACTAACATGAAAGCAGGATTTGGAGAATGATACATGGACAATTAGACATTTGATAACAGTTACCTGTAAGTTAGGTATGCTTAGTCCAGTAAGCAGAAGCAAAGGTTTGCTTTGGGGTGCTTGCCAACTTTCAGGCCATTCAGGGACCGATTTGGCCCCTCCTCACATACACAAGAATTGCATTATTGCAAGGTTTGCCCAAGTAGAAAAATCACCTTCGTGTGAAGCAGACATCATTTTTCATGGCTGGACAGATGATATTAACTTGCCTGATCCAGTACAGGAAATTGAAATTTACTGTCATAGTCTCTCCCACTTCAGAGCTTACATGTAATTAAACGAACTCTCAGAGGAAACAAACTTACGACCTACTAACTAGACATTTCACACAGCTCATATTTTTTAAATGTAACTCTGTATGGTTATCATACAGCCATTAATATTTAAGCCACATAAAAATATTGCCATCCATATGCTACATTCATGCAAAGAACAAGACGGAGGAATAACCTTGGGTTCGGGCATGCGTGATCCCTGTCCCAGTAACTCGCAGGAAGGGCAACAGACAGGTTGACTTCACACACTGGTCAATGCACCTAACCTGCAACAGAACATCATTTCCTTGCTGGAAATGGTCAAAGGCAGATTTACCCCTCCCTCCCCTCAAGTTTATTCACCTTGGTCAAGAAGAAGTTAAAAAAAAAAAAAGAAGAAAAAAAAAAAGAGAGAGAAACTATTATTTGAGCTTTTTTAAAAAAACAAACAGGTGTGTTGCTAAGTAAGCTGGAGTGTGAATTTACAAGGCCCTGCTACTCTGCACTGTTAGTAGTGGGCAACTCAAGGTAGTTTACTAAAAAGCACATAACAAAGGGCCACGCGGGGAGCCAGGGCAGGGGAGACAGTGCTGGAAAACTTCAAGCTTCCTTTGTTGCAACGTCACCCTCAAAGATCTTATTGTGAGCCAAAGCAGCTCCAAATACTACTCCAGGAAAGACTGAGCTTACACCCAGCTCCCTGCCCAAAACTTGCCTACAGTCAAAATTTCAGGCTAACCGTTTTGATGACAAGGCAAAGAAGCTGGTAAAGGACAGGCTTAACTGATGTTGCTACTAGGCTACAGGCAGCTTTTGCTACTAAAGTAAGCTTGCCTAACATAAAAGGCAGCATCAACAAGCAGTATTTATAGGATGTTGAGTTAGCCACAATAAGGCTATTACCTGGCTGAGCATTACCTGGTTGAGCATAAGGCTCTCCTATTACCTGGTTGAGCATTACTAATGCTCAACCAACCATGGCTGAGCATTACTAAGAGTAAACAAACCCAAAGGAGAAGGCCACGGGTTTGCAAGTAAAACTGGTGCTGAGCTCAAACAAAACTCTTACCTGGATTCAACGCTCCTGCAAAACAACAGATCATGCTGTTTCTTTAATGAAAAAAAAGCCACTCTATATGTCAGTAATATACTTCCAATACAAGCCAAATTCCTATTAATGCTTTGCATGTGATTATGTTTATTTTAGACTTCTAAAATAACAAGAGCTTAATTTTACATGAAAGGTGTAAAAATTGATTTCAGTGGGATTTCACATTGGCAAAGGGATCTACTCACAGTTCTCACTGCAACCTTCATCAGAGTTCAAAACTAATTAGTACAACTTACAAATTTATTCACTTATTTGTGTATTCCCACTGCCTCCTCTCCCCAGTGCTTTACCTCTGCTACTAGCTACTAGTAAAATTCCATATCCTCATAAGTGTTCACTCCCATTTATAAAGACCATGATATCTCCATCAGGTAAAGATGTTCGCTGTCGCGTGTACAGCTCCTTAACAGACACGACAGCATTAAGATTTGGGGATTTGTAAAGCACGGGAATACTGCCTGTCCTAATTTCTTGTGAATTACAAAATTCCTTTTGGCTGTACTTACAATTATCTTCTCCAATATTTCAATACCTTTTTTCAAGTTGACTAATTTACATATTCACAGCAGAAACATGCTTTTAATTACACTGTCAAACAGAGTTATATTTCTAGAGTTTCCAATTTACTTAAAGAGCAAATACAAAAGAAAAATACTCTAAAGGCAACTCTGGTAAAATTCTGGCACTTTCAGTCCTTTACTATCATCTCTACACATTTTGTGAGTATATGAACAAATTAAAAAATATGTGGCTCTTAAGACTTTGGCTCCTATGGAAACTGAAGGCCATGCTTACAGACACCAACTCCTGGAAAAGAATCCTTGCCAGATGAAATGTACTTTAAAGATGGAAATACCACTCTCAGGCTTGAAAAGTACAAAACAAGTGGCCAAAGTTCCAGAAGAAAATCTGCCATAATGGCTGAAGTAAGTTCAGTAATTGCTAGAAAGTGATTCTAGAACATGAAAAGGACACAGCCACTCCAGAAAAGGACAAAAAGTGATTAATTGCTGTGCGTATGGAAAAAAACTGGAAGAATTTCAGGAGATTTCTCAATTACCCAGAATTACAGCATGATGCCATATCTTCCTTCTACCAGTTCTTGGTCTATTCTGTATACGGTACTGTTCTTTTCACTACTTAAACTATGTAAGGATACATAAATCTTCACCATTCTGCCTTTGACAGGTATATGAGTAATACAACAAAAATGAATGTACTTAATATTGCAATAGGAATAATTTGGTCCTACATAAATTACACGTTCAGTGCACGCCATACTGCTTTCCACTACTGTTCAGCACTTAAGAAGTATAATGCATTGTTTGAATGAGTATCAGTGCCTTGCAAAGCCAAGCCCCAGATAAGAACTGGGTTAAGGCTTTTCTTAAACAAAATGGTGTTTATTTTTGTCTGCTAGGAAGCAATGGATCAAGTCAGCTCTAAGTCCTATTGAGAGCACTAAGAAATTTTAAGATACCAGATTCTCTAACAATATTCTCGCCTCCATGCCATTCTAACTTCTGCGCCCTTACTAATCCGGACTTTGAAGTTTTGTTCTACTTAATTAAAAAACATTCCCTATCCCACAGTCATAAAAGAAAATTCTATGTGGTGTTTTATTAACAGACCTTTAGTATGTGCATATTATTCTACCAACTATCCCTTGCTTTGCCTGACACAAAGAAAAGAGGCTTTCAAATATCAACAGCAAGATTTAACCATGTTTTCTGTCCAAGTTTTTCTTCAACGGTCATTATATTGCTGCTATAATGGCAAGTCAATACACGCAAGAGGTTGCTAAAGAGCATTCAAAAGCAGAATTAGAATGTTTTAAGCCCCGTCGCATCAGCGCCAGCAGCTAAACAACACTGACACCCCCGGAGGCTTCCTCACAGCTTATTTCCATTCAGTTACCCTGTCTCGCTTAATAATCTTACTTAGCAGGTAGCGTTCATTCTGAATAGTTATTGTCCATCATTACTTTGTCAGAGGAAATATAGCCTCTGCATACTGCAAAAGCCCGTCATCAAATTGACTATTTGCTATTAGCCAAATGCGATTTATTTACACTCAGACTTAAAGTACACTTGCATTCTTTTTACCCTCTCAAACACGTGACAATTAAAAGTATATCTTTTAGTCTTCCCACATCAAGCATGCTGAAGCCTAATTTTGAAAACGCTGGTCTCGTGCCTATCAGCATTCTTCCAGCTAAACAAGATTTCTGCAGACATTATTGAAAGAAAACCCTAAACTCCAATGCATTCCAAACGCTTGCATCTCAAATAAAAAGGTTTAATTGTTTCCTTTATTTTTGAAAGACTCTCTCTTGGAAAAGAAAACACATCCAACCTTTCAAACCGATTTTTCTTAGCAGCCCAAAATGCTGTTCCCTAATAGATCCTAAAGAAGTAGTGGTAGCATACAGAAGACTAGAAATGTATCAACCTGAAAAACAGAGAGACTGTTTCAAACTACAGCGACAAGCTGTTATCATGCTGCACCTAAAGAACATATTTAATTCCCCAGTCTTTGGGTGGTCCAAGAATTTACATTAAATCTCAGTTGGAGAAAGAAAAGGCTGGAGTATGAAAGAGCTATTTTTTTCTTCATTGAACACTTCTTGAAGAAGCCTGGCTAAGCTCTATAGAAGAGAGCTACTCTCTGCTATTCTCCAGAATAACAGACAACTACAAACATCAGAAATTTTAGACGCACACGCACATTAAAGGTGCTGAAGGTAAAAATGTGCTAGCTTGTTTACGTTTAGAATCTTTTTGCCAGGGTGCTGTACCTTCTACCTTTCCATGAAAGCAAAACTTTCCAGAGAGCTGAAAAAATCAGCATGATGAACGTGGAATTACATGTCCTATACAAAACATCAACTATGCAGACATGTTTTTGTACCTACTGTCCCATGTGAATGTAAAAGATACTTGAAAGTGGAAATAATAATAGCATTTCGTGTAGCTCACATGAAATAAAATTATATACCTGAGACTGAACACTCATAATATGCATACTTTCTTCTGAACTGAAAAGATTTGATCCTATTAAAAAAAAAGTATGTGCACGTTCAAAATTTAGCACATATCCTTACTGAACGCTAACTCCTATCTGCAAGGAAAATGAAATTCCAAAGTTAGTAAGCTAAATAGGTTGAGGTGCACCTACATAAACTGAAATTATCAGATTTCCATCCACCTCTATCCTGGTACCTTTTGAAGGAATTAGAAAAGATCAAGGACGATCATATGACTATACTGTAGTAAATAAGTCTAAATTCTGACAACTGTAGTTATGGCTTTCAGCCCTGCATGCAATGCACACTGCATCATTTTGCATCAAATTACTCATTATCACCCATTGTTTTAATTATTAGCTGTGTACCAACTTTTCCTAAAACAAGTCTATCTGTATCGTAGAAACCACATTTAAACAAAATTTTACTGGAAAAATATTTATATTTGGATTTGTGTGTTTGAATTTAGATGAATGTAATTAAAGATAACGGTAAACAGCATTAGAGTATTACTGTATGTGCACACAAAGACTCTTATAAATTTAAATTTATTTCTTACGTAAACTGGAAATTGTCATATACTTTGCAAAGTCCACACAAGTTTACAGCTGGTTTTATGTCAACACCCTTTTTCCTTGTAAGTAGCCTCTTCCATTAATTTAATTACTTAATTTCTTTTAACATCACTATTTCCAAAAATAACGTTGCCTCATCTAATGAAACGCTATGAAGATGAACTAGCAGGAGATTACAGGAATTAGGGCAGAGAAACAGTACTAGCCTCCAGAACGAAAACAATGCTTTACAGAAGAAAGATTTTGATTGCTGAAGAAGACACGTTTTGCTTCCTACGACATACCTAATTCCACAGGCTTCATAGAAATTGGATTTAACCTAGTTCTAAAAAGTCCGTTTTTAATTTTAAAAAGTAAAATAAACTGGTATACAAAGCCTATACGATAACTACGCATCATTTAGGTCATATTTTGAGGATCCAAATGCTACTTAGACTAGGTATTGGCCTTCCTCACAGCAATTCTTCTTCTGTGCCAACTTTAATAGTTAGGTCTAAATATGAGCTTAATAAAAACACCATCATAATTTCCATCTTTATCACGTCTTGATGTATGTCACACTGGAACAGCTCAACTAGTAAACAAATGTTTCTAGCTATAATATCACTTGCCAGTCAAAAACCATAGCAGCTATACATACAGAGTATGTCATGCCAAATGACCGTTCACCACTATTATTTACAGTATGTCACAAAACACGTATCAGATAACTTTATGAGAGGGACATATAAACACTTTATCTTGAATAGAATGAAAGAGTTAATTGTTGAGGGCTCTTCAGAATTCTGTTTAAAAAGTTTCTCTTGCTAAATTAAACCAAGTCTTGAGCCACATCACCATTTGCTGAGTCTCTGTCCAACATCTTTTAGCTATTGGCAGTGCATTTAATCGTTCTCTGTTTCCAGAGAAATTCATCTACGAGTCTGGCAAGAAAAGAAGTATTTCAGAACAAATGCCAAAAGGTAATTTATAGAACATCCAATTCTCAGGGCCTACCACACAAGTTGTGTTACACTGCCTCCCAGTGTACAGCTTCTAGATGAAGCACAAAAGAAAAAGGCTGAAGACTCCATTTGAGACATGGAACTACTGCTAATTCCAAAACAGAATTACAACTACGCTAGAGCCTGCTCTCAAAAGCATTTCAGTTGTTTTGCAAATTTCCACACGGAGAAATATTGAACTGTAGGGTTTTATTTCATCATTTCGTTTTTAAACAAAAAATAATTACTAAACTGAAACCAAAAAAATACCCCAAGCAAATTCATTTTGCAGAGACCGCTTTTTCATTCTGTACTTATACTATGTCCTGTAAAAAAGAACCTTGGAATAAACTGAGGTTTCCAAATCATAGATAAAACATCATTGATAAAAACAAAGAACTTTGTAGCAGATACAAATTCTCTAGGAAAAGGAGAATTTTTAATATTCCATACATAAGATGACCTAAGAAAAAGCACCTGCAAGTCAAAATCAAACATACATATCTTAACCTCAGTGGGCTTCATATCATATTCTAAAACACTGGCACGTAGAGAGTTCAATCCTCCATTGCTGAGAGGATTGAAAACTCTTAATAAAAGCAAGGGAAAAGAAGACCTTTGCATCATTTTGTAATGGCATAAGTCAACATTTCAAAAAAGGAAAAAAAAACCTTCTCTAGTGCCCTCATTTTTAATCAGTAATAAACACATCGATACTGCTAATACTGTCTACTACAGACAGTTAGTAAAGATGCCTAAGTTCAATGTAATCACCACTTCCAGTTCCCTCGTAAGCCGTGAATACACAACATCCCAGAGAAGATTTAACAGAACAGCTGAAAAAAAACTTACAGATGAAATTTACTGGTAGAAGGAGTCAAGTGTATTTCCTCCACTTTTAAGATCAGCTTTATTCTTGCTAGCTCTTAAGAAAGTAGTATGGTCATTAAGCTGAAGTACAGCTTAGCTAAATCTAATTTGGTTTGGTTAATTTATGAGAAAGGTCAGACCTCTGAAACGAAAAGCAAGTCAATTAGTTAAAAGTGAGTGAAGGAAAAGAGCTTGATTTGCCCATTTGGAGAGCATGGAAGAACCAAGGAAGCGCGCAAGCTACAATCTAAAACACACTGCTTACAAATAGACTGTCACAAGCCAAAACAGCTTTTGGTAGACTGTTTGTAAATTAGCTTTAGACATGCTGGTAATTGCATCCATTTTGTTTAGCGGAACTAACTAAATGAAAACAAACCAAACTCTATAATGAGAGGGAAGAAGGAGAAACACTCACAGCAGTTGGATCCTTCAAATGGAGCTGAGTTGCTGTCACTTGTTTGAAACCACCAGGATATCTAGAAAAACAAAGCAAACATACAGGATTAAGGCTATTATGCTCAAGCACAAATATCGCTGTATCTTAAAAAACAGCCTTACTATATGTCTTACTATAAGCCCTCAAAAAGGGCTCTCATGAGGCTAACAACTACTTTACGGTAGAAGCAGTCTCTTCTGACAAGTATCTAAGTTTGGAAGCATTTATCACTATTTGTAGTTCTTTATTCATTCACTTGAGTATTGAAGAATTATTACTTCACAGGCCAATAGATGTGCTGTTAAATATACCACCACAGCTATAGACTACAGTGCGAGTAACATACGCAAAACTTCAAAATAGTCAAGATGATCAACTCTCAATCAGACTAGGGCTGACATACACGAGATAAACCTTCTGAATACTACTTATTATTTTCTTAATATTTTAGCCACGCCTTTCCATGATTTGGTAAATCTACAGTAATAAAACTTGACTTCACGTAAATAAAAGCATAGTAGAAGGTGTCTGTCTTTTTAAAGTCTTTGTGATTTGATGAAATTGCACTAATTCACATTTAACGCTATACTTTAAATGGTTCAGTGGTGCAAGAGATTACACAGAGGTCAGGTAAAGCGGGGTTTAATTTCAATTTAGTTACATTATTAGGAACCAACCTATGTGAAACACAAATAAGCCCAACATCCATTAAAACATCTCCACAGAGGGAGCTGCGCAGATGTGCATACTTACTAGCTGTACAATTCCTTTCACTTATTCAAAACCAACGTAGCTACTTACACTAGCGCTTTTTGCATGCAAGTTTCAAGGAGTCACAGGGGTGAGGGAGGAAGAAAAATCTGTTAATTGCCATCAACTTTGAACAAGAACTTTTCAGCAATTCTACAAAAGCTTCCGGACTGAAACATCAGTACTAGCAAAATTAGCTTTCTCAGCATTGCTTATTCATCTCCCAAACGGATACATTTTAACACTCTCTGAGATCCAATACTATCAACACAAAGTACATGTTAGGTTTTTTTTTTGTCCTCTGATCCAAGGATATGTCAGTTTTGATACTTGCTGTTAGATACAGTAACATAATTGAAGTCGATAAAGTTGATGTCCCTATACATCTTAAACGGGCAGTGGTTAAAGGAATATCTTCTACTGCTTGGGAAACAAGTCTTCATCTTTGGGATCGTCTCCACACAAAACAACCTGGCTCATCAAATTTGTTTACTCACTCCATTGCTCCAATTTCTCGTCAGTCTGATTATTTCCCTAACAATGTACACTGCAAAGAAAGGTTTGCATCCTTTTTGAACACCTTAATACACACAAACAAAAAACAAAACATGTAAGGAGCTATTCCTTTTGAAACAACATGCTACATAAGACATTAACTACTAACCTTAATTTTAGTGGTAACTCCCTGCAATATTCACTTAAAAGTGATTTAACACTTACCCAGTATGCGAAGAGTATACTTTCTGTTCCCATTTGTTACCAGAAAAGGCGATATGCCTTGTATTTATTATGACAACATGATCGCCACAATCACCTACAAGATAGAAATTATTGGAAAAATATTAAGAGAACCACAGGAGTAAGCAATAAAAATAATAGCTGTAACATGCACAATACATATACAATAACACATGCATACACATTTCATAAAGCTCAGAGGGAAAAATTTGAGCCTTCTGAGTCACTCCATCCAAACTTAGGTTTAAATACCTACTTCATCACTATTTTTCTTAGGACTATCAGGTTAGAAAGAAGGTGAAGCAGGTAAAATACTATCAGATTAGATAATTAAACCCCTGCAATTATTCACATAAGATCTGTAAGTCTGGCTTACAGGTAAGCATATTTTTTATTCAACACATTATGTTGCATATGCACCTACACTTCAAAAACTCAGTATAAAAAAAGTAAAGCTCAATTCTACACATATTTAATGTCCTTGTTTAATTTTAGCTTTCTTATAGAACAATAACAACGTTTACCAGAGGACTGACTATTTTGGATAAGTAAAATCATTCTACTAAATAATCACAGCCTAGAGCTAAATATCAATAGGAAACAAAGAGATTGCAAGTAAAAGCTAACTGTTAGGCAAAACCATTCTCAACACAGTCAAGCAATAGTGAATGTTACAGCAGATACAGATACATTCAATACTCTTCCTGTGATATCAGCAACTTTCACATCAAATATTTTAAATGCAGAATCTACATTCTAACAGCAATACCTCACCAGCAGTACTTTCTTCAATAGACCTTCTTTACTAATAAAATACTAATACAAACTCTACTATCTCAAAAATATCTTTGGAAAAGTGTAGTTTTTCATTTTAAAAGTAATCACCTTGATCATCTGTATAAGCTGCAACATTTGATTTATTCAATCAAATAACTGGAAGTAGATTTGTCCAAAGTTCACTCCCCCATGCAGTACCATATTAAAAACTACATAAGTATTTGAGGAGGCTTATTTGATGAAAGCATTTTGAGTAATTGAAAAATAAACCAGCTACACTTGAATACACTTAAAACTAGGCACAAATTTTTTTATAGAAGCCTGTAATTCATCAGTGCAAGTTTCCCATACTCTTGAAGTTTTCGACCATTTCATAATCTTGTGCTCCTTTACAGCCCTACTCCCAACTACAGTTGCACTGTAAGGAGTTTCAGTTTGTCTCTTGTGATGCAGCCATTCATTATCGGCAGATCACTTCTAAAAAGAAGTTTGTGTATAAACAACTTTGATAGGGAGCTGAGATCGGATTAGACTTTGCGCGTTTTTTGGTTTCTTCTTTAGTTGAGAAGATGACAGAACAGGTGCATCCTATTCTTACTAGCAGTTCTCCAGTTGAATAAATACTGAATTAACAATCACATACACTGATAGACCAGTTACAATCAATAAAGAGACAGCAGAAAAATTAACCGGGATACATACACCCTACATGAATAATGAGTGCAACCTGTTCTCTTTAAAGTAGATAAAGTTTATGCACAGCTAAGATCTCCCTTGAAATTTCAAGTTAATACCTTATTCTTCATGTGTTTTTAAACAGTGTTGCTCGCACCACCTCAGGAGAGAGGTGGTAGAGACTCAATAAGAAAGTAAAAACACTTACTGTGTGCAAACACATAGTCAAATTGCATCCTATTTCTGAAAAACATTCAAAAATCATGCAGGAAAACTCTTCCTTTAGACTGTTTTTATGCCATAATATTGAATTCTTTTATAAAATATGTTTTCTCAACAAATACACAAAAACGAGGCCAGTACATCTTATTATGCTACATACTCTTTGTTCCATATAGCACGTATCTTGCACCTCTTCAGGTGAAACACTGTGTAAGCCGTCACAGTAATTCCATTCCATATCAAGAAAAATAATTTTGAAACTGAAGATTTACAAATTTTCAGTAATTCTCATCTCTCAGCAAAAACATACGATTCAGGCACGTGCATTTTAATCAAGGACTAAATTCTGATCGAAGGCAGAGGCATCAATCATACTGTCAACTGCTAGCTCGTGAGACTGACAACCTACACACCAAACTTTTCATTTTAAGTCAAGTCTTAACTTTTCTTCTAGCCGTTATAAGCTAACATTGCAAGCCAGAGCGACACCTAGGCCAGATCTGGCCTGCAGGATGTTTCACCCAGCCTAGTCTTCTCCTTTAAGTGATGCAGAGATCAGCCGTTTGAGCAGCAAATACTGCCCAAAAAACACAATGGGTTCACCTGGACTTGCTCACAATCCAATAGGAAGAACCAGGCTGTCTGTATTTTGGTAAATCTGGCTCACTCAGACACTATTTTCAATGCTGTATTGCGAAGCTGCTCAAAAAGATAGCATGCAAGGGAAAGAGTCTGGGTGGTGAGAAGGGGACATGCATGAGAAATCTGAAAGTCCAGGTCCAAACCCCACAAATGACAAGTTTTGTCATCTTATTTAAGGCATACGGTTCAACAGCATCTAAAATCGCAGTATTTCAGGGAGCAATGGAAGATTACCCTTAAAACACAAGGTAAACATACATGCAATCAAATTTCTTTCCTTCCCTACCCACAGCTTAAATTTAATTTCTCATACTTTTCAAAACAGTAAGTGAATAATGGTTTTGTAAAACAATGACGTCCTTGTACCTAATTAAAAATAATCTGTGTTATTCCATCCAAGGAGCTGTTCTCTCATAGATACTAAAATATTTCTTGTTAGTTTGAAATAACCTGTTGAATACATCAACCACAGATGCCCACATACCAATCTGTCAACCTGAGACATACTTGAATACTTGAGATTAATCTCTTCTTTCATACTTCTTGGGTATATTAAGTTAGTATTCATTTATGGAAGGCTTTACACCAAATATCCTAGAAACGGCTTCCCAGGATTTATAACTTATGGAATATAAAAGTAAATAATCAAAGATCTTTTCCAGAGGACAACCAAAAACATTTCCTCTCACTGTCTGCCTTAATTTTGAAACAGCCTTACTCTCCAGTGACATCTTGTGGATAAAAAATATTTTGTGAAAGTAGAATTTGCATATTTGAATAACCTTGAGAACACTACATGTAATACCTTTTATTTTGAAAATCAGATCAAAACTAATTTTATCACTTACATTCCACATGTAAAAGCAGAATTTTAACGCTCCATTTGTGTTTCAGTAATGTCTCTTGAAAAGTTTCCATGAGCATTACAGCAAATATTTTACCACCAATTTTAGTACCGAGTAAGGATCACCTTTGTATTACTTATCACAGTGAGGCAGGCGCTATGCTGGTACAAATAATACACAAGATCGAAGATAATATCTTTACTGCTGAATCTTCCAATTTGGAGATAACCAAAGCAAATTTTCCATTTAAACAAAAAGAAATCTTTCAGCAATGACTGCATCTCCCCTTCTGAAACCACACACCGGCTCCAGGCCCACCAGGAACTCAGGACCTACCTGCGCCTTACGCAGAATTAAGAACTGCTCCGAAATTCTGTGCTGTTTTGCAGCTAGACGTTGAAAGGTACTACTGAGAAACTTGAAAAATCATGTCATCGTTTCATTATGTGTGCTCAAAGACAAATCTTTACGTTTAAAATAAACGAAACGAAGCACTTTTCCAGCTTCTTTTAAAAAATGGGAGCACAACCGCATTGCAACACAACTACTAAAAATACATGAACAAACAAACAAATAATTAGAAATAAGCTTTACAAGGGTTGGTGGAGACGATAACATAAGGCCAATAGAGAGGAATAAAGGCCAAAGGCGAGAAGGAAGAGGGAGACTTCTACAAAGGATGCAGAAACGCAACCTTACAGGTCAGGCTTGGCTTTAAAACGGAAATCAACGGGGGAACACGCCGGACGGCCAGCACAACTGCTCCCGTCTTCGGCGATACTCACTTAGCGCGTGATAAATCGGTTTATGTCTGCCTTCAAGCCTCAGGGCAGCCGCAGCTGCTATTTTCCCCGGCGGCTGCATCCTCGCGTCCAGGAGATACCAGGCTCTGGCGAAGGTGGCCCATTGCTGGGGGGAGGGAGCGAGAGGTGGCGCTGAGGGCGGCCCCCCCGCAGCCCACCGACGCCCTTTTTTCCACGCCTCAAAAATCCAGGAACAAATGCCTCCATCGCACCCTCTCCAAATAAATTCTCCAGGGAAAGGGGCTATCGATACGCTGTGACATATCTACCGCCCTAATTTATAAGTGCTTATAACGTTGCAGGGAGATAATAGCGCCATAAAGGGCATTTTTCGGCCGGGGGGCAGGGAGAGAAGTGCCCAACAGGGGAGCTGCCCTGCTGCCGGCTTCAAGCATTGCTAACGATAACCCGAAGGTGGCCGAGGGCCGCCTGAGGCCCAGCACCCCCGTCCCTTCCTGCGACGGGCTCGGCCGCCCTCACGGGCCGCCCCTCGCCCTCAGGCGCCGCCGCGCCGGGGGACGGAGGAGGAGGGAGGCCGCCGCCGCCGCCGAGCCGGGCCGGGCCGGCTCCCGCCGCGGAGGGCCCGGCCGGGCCGCGCTCACCTGCGCCGCCTTGGTGTAGCTGGCCATGGCCGCCGCGCCGGCCGGGCAGGGGGGAAGGAAGCGCGGCGGCCGCGGCTGGCGGCGGGAAGCGGAAGCGCTGCCCTGTGAGGGGCGGCGCGAAGGCGGCGGCGGCGGGCGGCCATGGACCGTTACGTGCTGCTGCTCCGCTGGGAAGAGCGCAGGGCCGGCGGCGCGGCGGCCGCGCCCGCAGCAGGTACCGCCGCGGGGACGGGACGGGGCGGCGGCGTCGCCTCCCGCCCTGGCGGCCGCTGCTGCGCCGTCGGCCCTCAGGGAGGCGGCTGCGCGGTTGAAGCGGTGCCGTGCGGCCGGCCTCGCCGAAACGCTGCGCGGGCGCGGGAGGGTCGCCGCTCCGCCCGGCGGGAAGCGGCCCTGGGCGCAGGTGGCGGCGGGCGGGTGCCTGCGTCTTCGTGCGGTGTAACTGCTGCCCTCTGTCTCAAAAACGCCTCGGTTGGCTTAATGAGGGCTCTTGTGTTCAGGTTAATGCTCTAGGATCCGCCCTCAGAGGAATGGTGCCGGTCCGCGAAAGTAAGATTTTGCTTTTGAAATTGGGCGGATTGGCGAAACGCTTTTATTCTCTCAGGTGTGACTGCCGCAGAGGTCTGTGGTCTCCTGGCAGAAGGCTGCAGTTCATCTGTGAAGGCAGATGTAAGCGCGTTTCCAGGTAGGTACAGCAACATACAGTACCCTAAGCCAGAAAAGTTTTTGAGGTAACGTCCTAGGCAGATTCTTAGGTCTGGGTGAAGCAAGTCAAAAACTTGAGGAAACTGCCCGTTTCTGCTGTTTGCCTAAACCTGCAGGCTGGGCTGCTGAAGCTGGGTCAGTTCTCTATAAAAACAGTAGTAGCAGCAAGAGCTGAATTGTTAGGAGATGGTTAAACCTACTGGGCATCATGAATGAAAATAAAGCTGTTTAGAGGTCGGCTTTCTGACAAGTTTCAATCCACTTGAACACCAAGCAAGAGTAGAAATGGGTTTGCTTCCCATTGGAGGTGGGGAGTTGGTATTTTCCTGCCTAAGAGTTGTGTTGCACCTATGATCTCATCCCAGGTTTAACATTATTCTGCGTGTCTAAACTTATTTCCGTGGAAGCAGTGTTAGTGTGTTGGGTAAGCATTCAGAAACCTAATTAGTGAACGTTTATTTAGTATTTTTATCTTCTTGGAAGAGATGTTTGAAGACCTGCTATGGTGCCTTGGTTGTGTGTTCAAATAATTTTAATACTTTCTTAGTCTGAAAATTAACTCATTGGTTCCTCACTTGGTTTGGGTGTCTAGTGTTCAGCTGTTAATGCTCACCTCACTGTCGCAGCTGTCATCTCTTTGTGACTAATGGCTTCATTAAGGGGGAAATGTTATACTCTTTTCAACTTCTATGGTTTTATTTCATAGACATGTTGAGAATGCATCAGACAGCATCTCGTTTTGTAAACTGGGTTAACGATATTTCTGAAAGTTGTGATTCAGTTCAGGTATGCTGCAGCTTCTGGAAGTGAAGAGTGTTATAGCTCAAAATGGAATGAAAATCAAGAACTTTCTTATCTATTAATAGTTAAAGAGGTTCATTAATAGTTAGACACTTAGCTAGACCTTAATATATTTAAGCTTTAACTATGATGCCAAGAGAAAGTAGATCTTGAGTCATTATGGCGCATTAAAAGGTTTGAAAAATACGTAAGATGCAAATGTGGTATTCCAGTTTTGATGGTTTAAGCTCAATCCATTCAGATCAGGAATTCTGTGAAAGTTTAGCGGAATTTTAGGATTTTCAGACCTAGCTGACTTTTGTGTAGGTAATCTTTTTTTTGTGCATGTTTTTATCCTCCGTTTCACGACCTTTCGTTTAAGCTTGATATGAATGGCAATGGCAGTGGTCATATGTGGGAAGTCCACTGTGTATTTGCTTCTTTTGTTGACTTTCTTTAACCAATTTAGGCAATAGTAGGCATAACCATGTAACAGAGCTAGGTATGTAATTTAAAAATTACCTGAGATTATCAAAGATAAGCTGTGACAATAGTATCTGTGGTTTTTTCTCCTTACAAGTTCCATTAAGAAGGAAAAAGTACTGCAGTTTTTCTGAAAATCCACATACAGTGAGACAGCGTTACCTCAATTTCTTGTTGGCACAGTGTAGTAAGATCACAACTAAGAAGATTTATTTGGATTCTTTCAGCAGAGATGCTAATTCTAATAGGAAGAATAGATGGTAGTGGATTGCTTATTTTAAATAATTGTTTACTCTCTTTTTAGCATGTTCAGTGGCTGGTATTCCAAGTGGGAAGAAATGTTATTTTGCAAGTCATGTTATATGTGGTTATTATCAGGTAAGAGATTTTTCAAAATATAAATTCCTCAGCTCTCTGCCTGTCTCTAATGCAAGTTAGTACTGTGATATTCAAAACTCTTTTTGCTTGGTTAGTTCTGCAGTCCTGACTGGGAGGAAATAAATTATGACACCCAGAAAAATGAAGACTTGCTCCAAACAAGTATTGATGAATGTCTGGGAGCTATACAGAATTTTGAGGAAGAAGACAACAACAGCAGAGAGTCACTGTCTATGGCTGAGTATGCATATTGTTATTTTCATTGAAAGTATAGTGGTTTGACATTTAACAGTAAAAGCCCAAGGGAATGAAGAAAATTTAGCAAGCACAAGGTATTACCAAAGCAATAGTTAACCATGAACAGTCCCCCCCCCCCCTTACCACCAAAGGTAATACTGATTTGTTTTATGTTGCTTTAATTTTCTTAGCTACAGATGACTTTTGTAGAGTAACAAAAAGCTTCCTAACTGCTGACAATTCTAAATACAAAAAGAAACTTCTTGCTAAGAAAAAGCAGATTGTCTTGAATCCTGCTTCCAGTTTTACTGCAGTTTGTTCTGAAGTCATTTAGCTTAGTTCTGCCTCAGTAAAATGTGAGAGAAGTGTATCTGATTGCCTAGGTATTAAGTTTGCACAGAATTTTAAAGAAGTAAAGTATTTACCTCGGGTAGTGTTTATTAGTTGTAACTTTTTGTTTCTAAATTATTTTTTCAACCATGTTGCTCTTAATTTTCAGTATCTACGATGAAGCTGCAGAAGGTCTGCATCAACTAGCTGATAAACTGCCTGCCCCAGGTAAGCTTTTTTAAAACAAAGGACCAGTCTCTTTTTGAGTTTATATTTATCTTCTTAGCTATTACTCTGAAAAAGTTGGTAAAATCATAGTCAGATGTAAAAGAACTCGGAGGACATTAATTTGCTTGTTGAATCCACTTGTGTACAGTCCTTAGTAGTGGTTTATTAAGGAACTTAAATGTGATTGGCCTGGGAAATCAGCTTAGGAAGTTTACTGTTCATGGTGTTGGAAGGCTGTGTTTTGGAAGAGATTAACAGTTATCTGCATAACTAATTTTTCAGTCTGAAATGGCACCAAAGTAGTAAGATAGGGTAAGCAGTACAAAACTTGGCATGCAACTGCAGAAAGTGAAAGCCAATAAGGTGTGAAGGAGCATAGGTCTATTGGATTCGGACTGCATACATGGAGATTCACATCACCCTGTATGTTACAGGATACATAACGTTGAGGTGGGATAGCAAAAGAGCTGGGTGTGGAAAGAAAAGGAAATATGCAGTTTAGGGATGTTAAAAGGAAGAAAACGACATAGTGTAGTTGCCCTGGCCATAGGGATAGAGGACTCAAATTTGTCAAACACTGTGTTCAGTGACAGAGGAGAAAGATGTAGAACTGCTGTAAGTGACAGAATGGCAAAAAATGTAGACTATTATGTGTTAATCTAAGAGGAGCAGCTAGAGATGAGCTGAAATGCATTAAAAGTGCTTTAAACCTTGCGTGAATTACTTGAGATCAATCTTTAAGCACATTTCAGTGCAGTCACCTATAATCGGTATTTTCTGTGGAACACTGCTCTCTTTAAAAGACCGAATTGTTTACTGAATAATAGTAATTTGAGTCATATATACCTGTTTTCACAGGCAGAGCAATGGTTGATGTAATACTGCATGCTGTTGAGCGAGATGCACCCAAATTAAAAGACTGCTTACCTGCTGTTGGTGCCCTGAAACACCTGAGAGAATGGCACTCTGCAGAAATCACCATTGCAGCAAACGACTCTAAAGGGTATGCTGTTTATTTTGGGGGTACGAAGAAACTCTTGTTTTATATCAGTATATGTTAGTGTTTTAAAATAAGACACTTCAGTGTCTTCAGTTCTTGATAGGTATTCTTTGAAAATATGTAGATTTGTCTCCTCGTTGCTTGAGAGCAGAAATTACTCATGCCTGTTTATCATAAGTACATGATGCAAACAAAGGGGTAGGCAAAAAATCAAGCCCTCTGAAGTATCTGTTTCTATGAGAGCAAAACATTTTATCTTTACGTCACTTTCCATTAGTATAACTGTTAGAGAAGGGAATTGTAGTTTCCACAGCAATAACTTCACGACTGGCTTCAGTGTGCATAGGATGTTTTAAAGGTCTGATGTATTATACTACGCAATAACCTATATTGATTCTAGTTTTCCAGTTTTTATAAAATGAATATCAGCTGGTTTTACTTTAAACTTGCCTGTAGTATTACATTAAAAAAAAAAAGCGACTGACTTTTCCCCTTCTTCAAAGATGGAGTATAAATTTACTTCCTGTATAATTTTGAAGTTTTAACACTAGAACTATTAATTCAACCTGAAATTAAGTCCAATAACAGCTAATTTCTTACAGAAGAATCCCTACTGTCCTCTTTTAATTTATATATATTGGCTTTGATCTTTCTCAATATAAATCACAGCTCTTACTTTATTTTTTCCTAAGAAAAAATAGATTTTTCTTAGGAAAATTATTCCCTGTGTGCACTAAATAACCTGGCAAAGTTTCCTCTATTCCTCCCTCCCCCCCCCCCCCCCCAATCAAGTCTACTTCATGAAGTATATGGTTAAGTTTAATCCCAAGTTAACAAAACTGTGATTAAAATGAAAAAATTGAATGTTCAGTGCTTGAATAGAACTGACCCTACGTACTAAGATATACAGAGGAAGAGAAACTAATTGCAGTGACTTTCATCGCAAAGGAAAAAAATACTCTTTTTTTGCCTCGGTGCTTCCTGTGCAGCCAACTTCTGACTGAATGAAGTTCTGCTGCTGCCATTTATGTAAAAGTAAAGCCATCTGGGCATTCACGTTCTTTGAAAGTTCTCTCACTTTCTCTTCCTGTTCTCTTGGTGGTGATGATTTCACTTAGAAAACAGATGGCCAGTAGTAGAATATGCAGATGGCCAGTAGTAGAATATGCAGGTGCTGTTCATTCATTTATTTTGTCTCTGTCTGTAATATTTGCCCTGCAGTCAGATCTCTGCTTACAAGGCTAGCTTCAAACCAACTAGATGCACTAGTGATAGCTGCCTAGCTTTGCGCCAGCTACTAGCACCTGACCTTACTGTGGTATGCCTACGGTTTGCCGTTGCCAGTGTTATTTGGTATCTGCCAAAGTTCTTTGCTATCGTGGTAGAAGAACCAGCGCTTCTATAGTATTTTGCACTTTGTGGAATGTAAAGATATATATATCTGTCCTCACATAGGCAAGACTATTCAATGCTAAGGAGTAGTAAGTCTATTAACTCAAAGTGCACTGCATGTTAATTTGTAACATTACGCTCAATGAGATTAATTCTTCCTTATTTTTACAATAGATGGCAAAAAATTGCAGACTGTCTATCAGCAGAGTTTGTATCTTTGGATAATCTCAGGAGTATTGTTGATTTAAAAGAACTCTGGAGGGGAAAGGTTCAGATATGGGAGAAAAAGGTAAAATAACTATGTTTATGATAACGTCTTAAAGTCTGTATATGTTATTTAAAGGGTATATTGTACATCCTTTAAATAAATTGTAATATATTTTATGCTTCAAGACAAATTTCTTTTTGACAACTTCTTTTTGACAAGTAATTTTTAAAATGTCTGGTGCAGCATTTCTGAGAAGCAGTGGGAAGAAGAGGGAACAACTTGCTTTTTAGCATGATGAAAGGATAAATGAGATCAAAGTATATGCATTTGAATTTCAGAAGCTCAGGCGCCCTCCTCTAAAACACTTGCCTTAACCTTTTGTTCGAAATGAGGTTTTCTTAACTACCAAGTCATTGTTGCAAGCGCATGTCTGATGTTTCTGGAAAGACTGAAAAGTTCGACTGTGGAAAACATTTTTTATGCTTTCAGTATTTAAATCTTGGATATAGTGCTTGGTTACCTAAGCCTAATGTTTTTATGTGATTTACAGATCTGCTAGAATCAACTCTAATATAAATTGTTTAAAATAATAATATATGTAACTGGCCTGGGAGAAATATTTTTTGTGTAAATTTTTACTCTTCACCAATTAAAATGGTGAATTAAACATGGAATAAATAATGTTCCAAGCATTCTTGTTAGCACTGCATTTTATATGTTTCTTTTTACTATATTGCCTCTTTTTTTTCAGTTTGGATCAGAAGTTAGTTTTCCAGAATTTTGCATGAAAGGTATTTCAGCAAAGCCATTTAGCGCTTCACATTTAAGTTCTTGCTTTGCTGCTAAGAAAGAGCCACAGTCAAGGAATACTGATGCTATGCCAGAGGTAAGTCGTCTTAGTGTCACTTTGAGCCACTATAATTCACCTGATTTGCCTTCCGGAGAAGATTAATAATTAGGGGAATCTTAATTGAAATAGAATATCAAACATAAAAGTAATGGTTACGTAACTGAGGAAGACTTGTGGAAGTCTTTACTATATGTAGAGGAAGACTTCTTTTGTTCATGTATAGACAAAATAGGTCTTTAAAATTTGATCTGCTTGTTCTTAAGAATGTGATATCAAATTACTTTAAAGTTGAAATTGAAAATTTGTTCAGTCTTTACACTCAAAATATATTATTTTTAAGTTCTGTATTTATCTAAACTTTTCTATTTCATTTTAGAAATACTGTTTGAAAATGGCTAATGTTTTATCTTTTCCACTGGAAGCGGATCTCTGGCAACTACAGAATTATATTTGTTACTGAAAACAAAAATCCATCTCATCAAAACTGACATTCGTTAAGGCAATATTATTTTCATTGTTAAAATATGTACATTTTGGATTGCATTTGTCTGATCCTGATAGGTTGGTTGGTTGGTTTATTTTTAATTGGGATAACAGTTAGTCTGGCACAGCTTGTTTCATGCACATGGTTGGTATTCTAGTAAATAAATCTTATTAAATAGAATTACATACTTTCCCTGTATTTTTCTATGACTATATTTAATATGAAACTGTGAAAGCTTCCCCTCATTACATTCTTTTATACCTTTTTCAGATTTACTTGTAAGACAAATGCTTCCAACAAAACACTTGAACAAGTTTTACTGAGATAACATGTTACCAATTCTCAATTTCATCTCTTTTCAGGTTTTTCATTACTATGGTCCTGCATTAGAATTTTTGCAGATGGTGTTGCTTTCTGATCTGCCCTCCTGTTTTATATCAGATCTGGAATTTGAGCTGTATCCTTTCTTAAGGATCTAATGATAACGGTCTTTAGCAGAAAGCAAACAATCAGGATCTAACCATGCAAATAACATTGAAGGTGTACCAAGAAATCACTTCACCCAGTCTGCTAAGATAAAGCCATACAGTGTTTCTTCACAGCTAGATTTTTTGTATGTTGACATTTAAATTACAAGAACATGACTGACTGGTTTTATTGCACATATACTTGATCTAATGGTGGATAAATTATCTGTGGGGGAAAAAATAGAAATATTTATTATACTAGTGCTGTAAGTTTAAAACACATTTTTCCACAAAAGTATGCCATTTTATTGCATACATGCAAAATCTGCCACATGATATGGCAGAGAAATTTTATGTTCAGAGTTGTGTGAACTGCAGAGGTCTGAAGGTATATTTATATTGGTTTGAATCTATGTGCTTTAGGTCCTAGTCTTAGTGTTAAGATAGGTAGGTCAGGCTGTATGAGCCTCCCAATATTTTAATATCAAATTGTCTGTTGATCCCTGCCTATATTAAAGGTGTCAGCAATGTTGTATTTCATCATATAAAATTTCCAAAGTAACTTTACTGCTTTTTTTTTGAAAAGGTAAGTTTACTCTTTTATGGTGCTTGACTGTTACACATTAAATACAGTCCTTACTTAAACGGAATGTAGCATGATTTATAAAATAGATGTACGTATAGTTCTAAAATAGATGTACATATAATTCTTTGGGAAGATGAGGTTCCTTAAACTGTTCTGTTCAGGAGCCTGGCAAGAAAGAATATCAAGACATCTGTGCTGCTTTTGGACCAGATTTCTTCTCTCTCTGGGAAGGTATGATGTCTTTTATTTGAGTTTAGCAAAATGAAGAATTGTATGTTGCTCGTAAAAGATACAGGAATAATATGTTAATACCTACTCTCTGAGGAAGTTCTTTTAATATTTAGTTCTAAAGCAAATTTTACTTTCAATGGTGCATAATCCTAGCAATTGCTAGGTCCTAATGGTTTGTAAACCTGTTACTTTTTTTTTTTTTTAACCTTAGCTGCATTTTGATCTCCTAAAATATCTTGTTATTTTGAGTCCTAGCCTGGTAGATGTTTCTGTAGTTTTTAGAATTCAGCCATTTCTTTAGCAAAAGCCAGGGCTGTATTCACGTTGTAAGACTTATCTTGGTAGTCTGAAGTGGTGAGCTTTTACTTTGAATGTATATAATCTTCACTTCAATTCTGTTGTGGTATGTTCAAGTGGATAATAATCTTTCATTTGGTGATTTGATCCAGTGGCTAATTTATGTTAAACTTTTAAAAAAAGGTTATTTAAGTTGAATTTGAATTTTTCTTGTTTTAACTTCCAGGAGTTAGTACTGCATTTTTCAGGCATATGTTTAAAGCGGTGGTTCCAGCCTTCACCTTGTTATTTAGGTTTTTAGTAGTTTTTTTTTTTCTTCCCCCCATCTCTGTTCTCCATTATGCCTAACCAAAAAAGAAATAAGTCCTTTTTCTAAAACTACGAGAGAATGCTGCTCTGTAGAGGTATTTTTAGCCAAATTGGTACAAGATTTGTAGTATAGACCTTTTTATGTACGGAATAGAAATTCAGCAATTAATTATCTCTCTACTGGAGCAAAAACAAGCACAGCTTTCACAGCGTCAGCTGTGTCAACTGATTGTTCCATCTCAATTGATGTGAATGAAAAAGGTGTTGAGTAAAGATGTTTGTGTTTAATTGAAATACATTTGAAATAGTGCCTAATCAGTAGCTCAAAAAATGAAATGCAGAGTACGTTTCAGTAATATTGCATGTGTTATATTTGCTCTCATTATTTAGGTGGGAGCTTTATTTGCTTTGCCATGTAATGTAAGCAACGTACTGATCCCATCCCCTGCGCAACTGAGTACAAAGAAATGGAAGGAATATATGGCTAGAAAACCTAAGATCATTACTGGTAAGTAAGAAGGCGATGACTGTAGATGTGTTTTATTCTGATTATATGTTCTGTATAACTTTTTAATGAAATTAAGCAGTGATTGCAATCTTCATTGGAACAGAATGTTTTGGTGAACGCGATTCCAGCTATGCACGCTTGTTGCAGAGAAAAATTGAAAAGAGTACAGTCAGATTATATGACCAGCATAGTTACTCTAAGATCTAGGGAAATGATGCAGCTCTTTTAAGCCATCTCTGTGTGCTGTTCTTTGGCTGAAGATCCCGTCTCCACATACCTTTCTAAATCAATCGTACAGTCAGTGGGCAAAGATAGCTGCTTCTGCAGATGGAAAACCAGTGTGCTTCGCTTTGCTGCTTCCCTTCTCACTTAAGCATTTCCAAAGGTTCTTGCACTTGCATTTGATTTGTCCCTCTTCCACGGCAGATACAAAGCATCAGGAAATGCTAGGTGCCTCCTTTCCCCTGAGAACCAATGTGCTTAACTCATGATTGAAAATAGGCCTCCTCTTCTTCCTTGTGGGCATATGATAATGTCAGCCAACTCTTCTTACATAGTATACTAATAGTTAGATTTTTTTATTCAGGACCTGAGAGAACAGAATCGGTGCAAGCTGAAGGAGATCAGATTGAATGAAGTTTCTAGTCATGCAGTATTTTAGGTGAGAATATACTGAACGCTGCCCTCGAAGTGGAGACACTGCAAAAGTAGTAACTATGAGGCTCGTAGGGACAGAAAAACATCAGGGTAGAAGGAGCCTGTGCTTACCTAGGACAGGATGAGACATAGGATTCTCCTTTCTTACATGATTTTGTTGTTTGTGCAGTGCTCTTTGAATATATAATTCATGTAGCTTCCAAGGAGCGGTGACTTCTCCTTTTGATAGCTGAAGATAGTGTTTGTAACAAATAAATAGATGAGGATTACTGGCAAAGACTGTTTGTTTTTTTTTTTTTTTGAGGTCTGTGAGAAGGCAATAAATTGAGAGACATTACAAAGAGCTATGTAATTGAGGGCAAAGAAGCTTAGTGGTGTGAAGCGGGTGCTGGCAGTATATAGATTCAAAACGATCTCTGTATGTTTGGAGGTGGCAGAGCCTAGAGGATAAGGTTGCAGACATGGTGAGAGGATAAGGTTGCAGAGATGGTGACAGCAGTAGCATTTCCACCGTACTGGAGAGGTACTCCTGATGTAGCTTATTTTAAAGCTGTTTTTGTGAAGGTGTTTCACAGTTGTCTCCTCATGGTTTCTAAGTTCCAGAAGTTGAACTGAAAGGAGAATCTTGCCGATATTATTTCTTGCTGCAAGGCAATGGCTCTGGAGGATGTAAAGCAACTTTGATTCATTCAGCTAGTCAGATCAATGGAATGGCTGCTCTTGCTGCAGTAAATGGGAAGCTGAAGACAAATGCAGGAGAAACAGAATCAAGTAAGACTTGCTTATTTGTTTAAAAGGTATCTGAAGGCAGGTAAACGCTACTAAAATTTATACGTGCATTTTATTTATATTAATCTATGTTACAAGGGAGAGAACAAGGAGGAACGTTACATTTTGATGCATTTCTTTGTGTTGTTTCCGCAGTAATTTTTCAGGACTGTTGAATTTTTTAACATTGATAGAAATATTAATGAGAGCCAATACCTTTACACAGTTTACTTCTACTTTATCTTCTAAACACGTTCTTAAACTTATAGTCGGTCATTTCTCAAAACTGCCAGTAGGCAATGCAAATGTTTTATTGTACAGGAGAATCCAGGTAATAGGCATGCAAATCAAATCTGCAAAGACTTAAATTTAAAAAAAAAAATACATTGTTGTTGCAGAAACTGACCAACGAAAGCCTAAAATCTAATCAATTATCTATTGATAAATTCATTTCATTGAAGATTTAAAATAAAAACTTTAGGGCAAGCAGACAAGTGGACTTTCACGACTGTCTTGAGTTACTTGATAGATGCCCATATTACTGGGCAATCCTAACCATTATAGTGGTTAGGATAAGAGCTAGCAGCTGATCATCTGCTCCACCAGAAAAGAGCATGTGTGTAGACAATTACCATAGAGTAGTTGTCCTGTTACAAGTACATAAACTAGCTAACTCTGGTTATTCATGTATTTCCTCTCAATAATACCGACAAAAGGAGCGCAATGACCCGCATGCTCTCTTTTTCTTATTATCAAAATAAATCTGTGTATGATAGGAGTGACTGCTTACCATTTTTCCTGATTAAAATCCCATTAGTAGGCTGTCAGAAGACTGAAAGTCCTTAGCAATATGTTGGGAGAGAATTTCTCTTTGCTGCTATCAAACTGGTGGTAATTTTACCGTCTTTGAATGTCAGTCATGTTAACTGTATTATCATATATTGGTTTTGTATGCAAATTGAAAACTAATGGCAAAACTGGTGTATCATCTATTCCAAGTTATACCCTTGGTATATTAATTTAGTTGTAATTTATTCTTTAAGATTAGCTGTATGCTGTATGTTAAATTCTAGTGTTTTTTCCTTAATATGAAATTGGTATGTCTGCTGTGTCTTCTTGAAATCCACTTTTTAAGAAATAAGATGAATGACCTGGTATCTCTGCAGTCCTATGAGGAACTCTTGATAACAGATTTCTCCTTATCTATACAGACTTTCGTATTGCAGACTTCATTGAATCTCTTCCGCGTTTCTGTGGAGAGCAGATTGTAGAGAGAGAAAAGAAACTGTCTCATATCCAAGTGTTTGCTTTGAAAGAGTATCTCAGTAAGTAATAGAGAAAACATGAGAAGTTCTCAAACTGGTATTAAAAAAAGTCTTTTTTCAAAAAAAAAAAAAATTTATTATTTTATTTAAAAATATATACTTTTTGCTGTATATCTGTGGTGACATGTCAGATAATTTTTAAATACTGAGGAAAAGGGGTGCTGAACTCTTATTTAAGCTAATGGGTCTTTTTTTTGTTACTCAAACCTTCAGTATACTAGTATATAGTTTCAGAATGATTATTCTGTGGTAGTTAACTTTTTCTCTGCTTTGTGGGTTTTTTTTTTCCTGGTTTGTTTTTCAAACCCACTGCTGGATGTCCCTTCTACAGATATAAAAATTCTACCCTTTTGTTCTTCCGTGCAAAAGAGCATGTATGCATCGTAAATTTGTTGTTGTTATAAATGGATATATCATCTTAGAGAATGACTTTTCAGTCAGGTTTATAGATTTTCATGACTTTGCAAAGAATTTGGACACTGGTCATCCTAGATTTTTCAGTCTAAATCTGTTGCTCAAATTGACTCAATTAAAATGAAAAAAGCCTCTGAGAGACTGGCTGGATTATTGAGAATGGCATACTATGAAGCTAATTTAAGTGGCTTATCATTAACAGAATACCATCTTAATGAGAATGAGTTTTACGCTCACAGTCTTTTCCATTATTTTTTTCCCTATCGTACTGCCTTCACTTACAGTCATTTTCAGATTCTCTCATGCTTTAACCCTGAATTTGGGGCTGCCTTAAAGCTTGTGTTTTATTTTCAGTTATGGTTGTGTCCCCCGGTTCCATTAGGATAAAGACTGAATAGGAGCAGCTGGGGTTTGACAGATCACATCAGAATCATATGATATAAAATTATATCAGAATTACCTGACCGTTGATGTTCTGACCAAAGAGCCTGGAACACACAGAATCTTGGAGCCGCTCTTGTAACGGCAGTAGAAATAGTTAAGTGGGTGAGTGTGTCCCATAGCAGACTTTGTAGAGTGAAGCTTTTTATATTCAGACTCGGCATGTCCAAGTGTTTATCTTTGAGAGATTCAAACCTGGATGTACTCAGAAACACATAATAAAAAAAACTTTAAAAAGGTGATTCACATGTGATTTCAGCCAGTCTTACTGCTACGTGTTTTTTTACTTGCCTGTGGAATAAACCACCACCATCTTGCTCAAGAGTACAACAGGGTCAAGTTAACTTGTTTTCCTTTAAGGAGGCTCCGGTTATTCTTAGCAGATGCAATAGCTTTTCTTTCTTTCTCTTTTATAGAGAGAAAGGAATTGACCAGGCAGCGTTCAGTTATTTCTACTGATGAGATCAAAAACTTGTTAGCACTTACAAGAGAAAGTTTTTTGGAACTGTGCAACGCTAGTCTTCCTAAACCCGTTCGACAGAAAGTTGCTGATAAAACTAGGTCATACACAGTGACTTCTGGTAAGTATCTTTATTTAGAAAATTTACTACTTAAGACCTTTCTTGCTGTACTTTCATACCTATTGTCAATTTTTTACTAAAAAAATTGACCCAGACAAAAGGAGAAAAAAACTGAAAGCAAAATCAAACAGCTTTACAGGCCCCTTTACAAGCTGAAATTACCTTTGGCATTAACTATTGGCATTTTTTTTTTCTTGACAAAAAATGGATAGAGAAAACACTTCTGATCAGAGCACAAGGCTGACTTACCTCTGGTGTTATTCTTTACTTCTATTATGGTTTATCAACCTTTTGTTATAAGTATAAACACTTCGAGGAAGCATACATCTTTTTTTTTTTTTTTTTTTTTTATCCCCCCTTCCACTCTCCTGTATTTCAAGAGAAATGTTGGTATTCTTCTCATCTTAGTTGCTCATATGTCCATTTGCTGTATGTCTAGTTTTGGAGAGTTGACTCCTGTGAAGTTTGCGTGCATATATCTAGGATCGTAGTTTATTGTGTTATGGCAACATGGCTTTTGGGTAGAATCTCCTGCATCTGCCATTGGAAAAGCTGTGACACATAGATGGCCTCGTCTGGTTGAATGCCAGTCTGTGTCTCCTAGCCAGAGAGACAATCTTGCTGCAAATACTCAGGTCTGTAGAACACCCAGTAATGCCAGTACATCATAGTGAGTGACAATTTTAATTCATAAAGTTATGCTGATTTAAAAAACAAAAAAACCAAACACTCTCCCCTTTAGTAAATGTTTCAGGTGGACTTCTCTCAAAAATGTTTTCTGTAGTTCTCAGATTTGTTAATACTCAAAGGTGACAATTAGTATATGGGACAAAGTTTTAAGATCTCTTAACTTTCAGCAGAACAAGGTGGTTTGTGTTTGCCTCATTCATCAAATTGCACTGCTAACGTGATGTACCTGTTTTCTCTTTTGCTTTTGTGTCCGTGTCTCCCTCCCCTAATACAGGCATTAGTTGTCTTTTCCTCCATCTTCCCCCCTACCCAGCATTCATTTCAATATGATGCATTGCAGCACAGCTGGTGGTAGGATTGCACTTAGCGTTTTGGAAATGACTATCATGTCTGTCCTGGCATTTCATACCAGTACAGCGTGATACCAGTGTATGTGAGCACAGTGCAATAATGGTTGTTTATCTTTATGGTGAAAAGTTTTGTATTGTAGTTATTTTAGCATTCTTTTCCTAGTTTTCACTCTCCCTTCCTCTGCTTTTGGAGTACTTAAAGGAATCTTGGAAACCATAATTCACTAATTGCCTAGTGCTTTTCACGATTCAGGCGATGCCAAGTGTGCTTTTGCGGATGTCTGCATGGTAGAACACGCTTCTTTTGTTACCCTGTGGAGTTCTTGAGAGCCAGAAGTTGAGCACTTTTGTGGCTGGTAGTGTAAATTCCTTTGTGTTTAGAGACAAATTGTATTCTGCTGCTTATAAGTGAACAATAATACTTTTGTTTTCACTGTGCCTATTTTGTTGCAGAATCTGATTTAATGGAGCCAAATCCATTGGAGTGGCCAGAAAGACATGTTCTTCCGAATTTGGAAAACTTTGAAAAAATTAAACAAAAAATGAGGTAATGGTTAAATACAGCAGGCTTTCTCAGTTACGAGCATTAAGCATAACTCTAGAGGAATTGTGTATGTTGATGGACGTTTTGTAAACTGTTTTTAAATGTATTGGTAGTCTTTCAGAGGAAACAGTAAGACTGATGCAGAGTTTTCCTTGGACTATCAATTTCCAAGGGTGTTTTGGGGTAATTACATGGTATTTGGAGTAGTATTGTTTTGAGTTACTTGACAGAACTGAAAGTTAGCACTGGAACTATGTTACTTTTAGCTACATTAAGAAAGAAATGGCACTTCTAGGCTTCAGCCATGTTAGAAAAACATGTAAAAGCTTTTCTCTTCCAACATGCCCAGTGGCACAAAGGATTAAGTAAGGACAGTAAAGGAGTTTTGTCAGCATGTGCAATGTGGTTATGATCTCTTTGTATTTCCTAAATAGTCAGGACTAATATAAAGTCTCGTGTAATATTAAAGGAGATAGATCTATTGGTTTTGTGTTTGAAATGTGTATTTGGTTTTGTTTTTCCTTCGATCTCTCTCTCTCTCTCTTTCTCTTTCCCCCCCCGCTCTCATTTCCATCTTATTTGCAGACATGCCTGTCTTTCAAATTCCACAGTTGCCATGGCCTGGGTTGGAGTTCTGCATGTCACAAATTCTCACATTAGATCTCTGCTTTTTCATGCCTTTTTTTAAAAATAGTATTGACTTATTCTTAAACAGATTAAATTTTTTCCTTTTAACTTTTGAAAAGCTTCCAAAATGATGTTTTTATTTCATAGTTAATATTTATTTCATCCTATTCTGAACTGGTAACCTCCTCCTTATCCTGAATTGGAGTCTAGCCTGTTGCTTAGTAGTAGACGAGAGAGAACTTTGCTGTACTTAATTGAAGACGCTAAAAAATAGAGTGGAGAATTGCATTCAGTGGTGGCTTTATGGTTCCTTTGTTGCATATTGTAAGTCTTTTTTTAATGGGAATTAATTATTGATCTCAGAAGTCCATAAATGGAAAAAAAACCCAGGATGAATAATGTAGTTCCTATATTGTATTTCATAACTAAGGTACAAAATCATGATGAAATTACTTTCTTTAGTGGGATGGTAGTGAATTTGCATCTAATATATTTTATCATCAGGTTTCATGTAAATGTTCTCAAGTAACAGTCTTGTTCGTTTTACTTTGGAAATAACCTAGGTTTAGTTGCTGTGGACTAGCAATAATTCTTTTCGTGTGAAACAAAATTACTTCATTAAAAAAGTAATTTTCTTAGTTTTTTTTTTTTTCTTTTTTTTCTCTTTTCCAGAGTTTCTATGTTTCCACATTCATCTGAGCAGTTACTGGGACATAAAGATGGCCAAAGAGAGTCACTGACATTGCTTGATGCTAAAGAGTTGCTGAAATACTTCACACCAGAAGGGTTACCAGTTGGTGATCTTCAGCCATTACAAATTCCCAAACGGTATGATTTCAGCATATTGAAAACACTACAGACTGTACTCCAAACTGATGTACAAGAATGCAAATAACTGAATAAGAGCCTCGGAACTGCCTAATTGGATTAGTGTTTGCAACTAGTAATGTCCTTGCATTTCATGCCTGCCAGTGAAATAGGCCCTTATGGTCTTTATCGTAGCCCACTTGGTCTTGCTGTTTAGCTGTTTCAGAGATTCCCTCTTTGAAGAGAGGAGGATTTTCTGAGTGCTCTTTGAAGAGAGTATGCATTTAAACAATGAAAAAAATACCTGATTTGCAAAAGTGTGGAGTAGGCTTTTGCCATGAGTATACGTGTCTTTTTACAAAAGACTGTTTCTAGTGTAGCGGAATTTACTCCGGCAGAACTTCGGTTTTATTGGTGTGACTCATTTCGTTCAGTGCAAGGGAGCTGAGATGGGAACCTAATGCTTTTATGCTTTAGCGGTGTTTGACTCATGTCATACTGGTCCAGCATTTCTAGTAATATTCTTAATTGCTAAAGTGCCCCTTTAAAGGAATCTTGCCTACTCTGACTGCATTGCAAGAATGATCCTCAAGAGTAAATGCTGGTAAATGTTACTGTATTAATGACTCCTTTTTCAGCAGCAAAATTGATTTAAGGAGTTTACGGGCTAATTTTCAGGCTCTTTTTTTTGTTTTGATTTGTTTTAGAACCTGTACTGTTTATGGAGCGTGCTACTAGATAAGCTTGAAAGTCTTTGCAGTCACTAGGGTTATATTTGTTCTTGACCTTTTTAACGTTAAATAATGGAATCGATAAGGAAATTATTAGGTTTGAGCAAAGGATCCCTTTTTGAGCTTCCTTATATGTAATGAAGTAAGAGGACCTGTGAGAGTGAAAGAGTCTGTAGGATTTAGGTGATTTCTAAAAAAAAAAAAAAAGTTGCGGAACTTTTGAAACTAACTTCAGGATGTTCTGAGCAGAGAATTCAAGCAGGGTAGAAAATTTGCAGTGAAGTTTGAGAGTCTTCTATAGAGTTGTTAGTTAATCAGTGCCAATGCCTTAGGATTTTGACTGCAATACAGAATATTTTCATTCCAGTTAGCTGTGTGAGGAAGAAGTCAATAATTTGCTCACTACAAGCGTTCTTTTAATCCCTAAATTTTCAGAAACCTGCACAGAAGCTGACTATGTAAAATATTTTGATTCTCTTGAATGATTTGCTTTGAACCATAGCCCAGTGAAGCCTGAATTTGAAGGAGTTTTGTCCCAGTTTGCTTGGATTTTACTAATTATTATTAGGATGATGATGAAACCTTTAAGTGCCTTAAGGTAACAAGAATTTCTCTCATAGTACTGTAAGAGATCTTGGAGAGCTAAGAAAGATATAAAGGTATTAGATAATAAAGCATACTAGATGTTTTTGCTTGAAGACTGAGAGGTGTGCCAGTGACCTACAGTGAACATATGTATCTTGCTTGATCCAAGGAAGAATATTGAAATTGTCAATATAAGATTATAAAAATAAGAAATTAATTGGCTGAGAGCTCCATTTTATCTGATGCCCTGAACTACCAAGCCAGCATGCCTAAAACTTAGCCTGGAGAATAACTACTTTTAACTGAGAATGGTCCCAAACTGATGCTGGTAGCAAAGGTGAGAGCTGCTAGATTTTGCTTTTTCATTCTGGACTTGCAGAACTTGTTCCACTTCTACACGTTCTCATACGAACATCATCGACTTTGGTAAGGGCTTGGCTCAGGCTCTGTGCTACTAGTGCTCAGGTTTGCAAAATCAAAGTGCCAACTTTTTCAGAGGGAAAGATACCCCAAAACTCGGTGCTCCAGCTGACAGATCTCCCTGCGTGTATAGCCAGACAGCTAGGTTGCTATCTGGGAGACGGTGAACCATTTCCTTCCTGATGTACCCCATTGCTTCTTGCTGTTGCATCCAGTAGTACTCTGTACTCCTAGCTGCTCACCTTCCCTAGCAGGCTTTCTCAGTAGATTCTCTAGGGTGATCAATAACTTTGCATGTTAGATGTTCAAACACAGCGACTATAGAGTTTTTTTTTTTTCCTGATTTATGGAAGTACAATTAATCCAGACTGCATGTACATTTTTTTTTCCTTCTTTCAGTGAAAATGTTTTCCTTTTGACGCCAGAGCTTACTCCTCGGAAGCTCAGAGGTTTACCTTTTGAAAAGGCAACTGGATGCCATTATCATGGAGTTGAGTAAGTTCCATGCCTTCTTTTCCCAAAAGTGTTTTCAGCTTCCAATCAAGTTACAGGCGGAAACACTTAAAAACAATGTGAATGTTATTGACAGAAAATTTTACGTATCCATTTCATTCTTTGCAATAACTTTGCATGTGCCTCCTCTCCCTTTCTTACCTTGATATTTTTCATTAAACTGCAACAGTCCTGCCTTGATCATAATAGGACCTCCTTCAGCCTTTTAGTAAGCTGTACTGCTCTAGCTATACTCAATGTCTCTGAATTTCATTTGGAGTTGGGAGTGGCAAGGGGAAGAGGACTCATTAGCACCTAGCAAGTCACTGGAGCAGTACATGAGCAAAATACATATGTTGTTTCTACTTTGATATCAAGGTCTAAACGCTTTCAGACTACCAAGGTGTATGAAACCTGCTCTGGAGATACCTCTACGTGCGGGAAACCTGAAGCCAGCACCACTACACGAGTGTCAGCTGTAAGAACCTGCAGAAGAATCAATATTATTAGGACTGTATTTGGTTCCAGACAGCCAGTGTTAGTTATCGAAGGTTTTGGTGGACATTCATTCTATAATGTATAAAAATCCTCTCGTCATTGAGGGGAAGAGCAAAAGGACCTGCTCAAATACCTGTGTAGATATTTCAGCATAACTCTTTCTGTGTGGACAGACTCTTAGTCTGAACATGGTACACTGTGTCCGTTCAGAAAATTAGTGGATACCGCCTGTGTGCAGTTTGATCTTCTTGCAATTTTCTGCCTCCTTCTAAAACTGCCTTTTCAGATTACTAGAATGTGATCATTGATACCACTGGGATATTTCTTTCTATGAGCTTCACAAATAATTTGTGTTAAAACTGTTTTAGCCATGTCCTCTAAGAAAATGAAGCAGTTGTGCTATATGTTCAGCTGTCTGTTTCCTTCCTTACTCCCGTAGTAACTACTGAGTTTATTAATAAGCCTTTTTAGATTAACCTTAACAAAAAGCACCAACACCCAACTGGGTAGATAGAAGACATGTAGATTTGTTCAGCCAGTGGTAGGTAGAAAGCACTTGACTGTCTGTTGATAGCCTGCTCACCTGCTCGCAGGGGGAGCCTGTGATAGGCAGCATGCATGGGGGCTGACATTAGGCGCAGCACAGCTTATGCTGCCTTTCATCATCCACAAAAAAAAAAACAAGTGGAGACCACAAGGAAGCTTGGGTGTTGTGGAGGGGAGAGAGGCCCTAACATATTAATGTGACAAGGGAAATATACTGGGAATAAGGGAGGGAGGCACAAGAATGAGGTGGTGGAAATGGGAGATACGGTGAAGGGGAGGAACCTGAAGTTGTAGGACCAGAGTATATTGTGGTGGACCAGAGTATATTGTGGTGGGAGTATCATAGGGAGCATGTGGTCTTTGGGAGCAGCTGGTTTTTATACCATGCAGTTGTGATTTGCTTCCGTCTGGATGGCTGCTGTATTTATATTTGGAATTAAAGTCTTGCCAACAAAGCAGGAGTAACGGTTATGATTAAATCAAATTTCTGGTGTAATGAACCTGTGCCAAACATTTGCATTTTGAGTTGCAAAGAGAAAGCAATTGCAGTTAAAGCAGAGCGAGTAACTTGATGGTTTTACTTCTAAAGATAAAAACATACTCATCTTTGTAGGGGTTGTGATTATTCAGGAGACTGAGAATATAAATAAGGAAAATTAAGTACCTTGAAAATTGTAAGCTAAGAGAATTTAGTTTTATCAGATAATGAATTTTTTTCTAGTGGAAAGTCTTAATCAGCTGTAGAAATGGATTCTGTGGTCTGCTATAAGAAAAGTGAATTTCTCTCTGAATATAAAAATACTCTGAAGAAAGTGGAAAAATTAGATCTAGCAATTTAATGAAACGCCGTGTTAGCAGACTAAACAAAGTGTTATGTCCAAAGTTCCCAAGAGTAGGTAACACTGGTAAATTGTTTGGAGGGTGGGCTGAGAGAAGTCTCTCATTGCTTGTTCAGAATCCTTGTTGAGAAAAGGGTGGAATAACATTAGATGATGCTGTTGACCTTTCCTGCGGTAGAGGTAATTTGACTGACTGGCCCAGTCAATGAAACATTGCGCTCTAGCAAAGAATCTTGGAAATTATTTACGCAGGAAAAAAGTTAAGGTGCATGTTATGCTGTTTTAATCTCATGATTATCTTCCACTTCTTTTGCCCTTTTTAAATCTGAATATGAAATCAATATATAAAAATGTGAATTTACTCTCCTCTTTTTAAAAAAAAAAAAAATGCAATCATAGATTCATTTGCAGCTCCACAAGATTTAATGACATGTCCTCTTTTGCCTTGGTTGATTGAAGCCACTCAATCCTTGTAATCAATAGGAAGCAGAAAAGCTAGTGAGGCTTGCCCTTGCTCACTGCAAACTCTTGTATGTTTAGCCTTTTGAAAAATAGGACTTCCTCATATAGTGGTGCTTATGTTGGGCAAGGTTGAAGTTTGAATTTCCTAAGGGTGCAGTTAGCAAAGAATCTGCCCCAAACAGAACTTGGAACGCTTACCGTGCCCTATCTTCCTTGTGCTTACATTCACTTAATATAATCTCACAGCAGTCTAGTTTTTGGCACAACATGACTCTTCCTAAAATTATGTCAGTATCATTGCATTTTAGGATTCCTTTTTTCACTAGGAAAACTGCATTCTTCCTTTCAGTAAATGCAGATGATTAGCTTCCAGTTGTATGTTACAGAGATCAATATGGTCAAGTAATGGAGTAGAAATAGAGATACAGAGGATAGAGTAGATAAGGAGAAATCTTTGTTAAGTCTCAGATTTCTTTCAAGTGTGTTGGATGTCTCCCAGGAAAAAAACTGAGGCATAGTGCATAATCACACTATCTTTTTATGGAATATAATTTTATATATAATATCCTCTATTTTCTGGGTCTCAAAATTATGATGGATGCTTGCAAGGGCCGAGATCTGAAGATACTGAATCTACTGTGCATCGTGGTGCTCTTCATATGTTTGGGATCAGAAATCTTCTAATACTGTTTTATCGGAGTGTTACACTGTTTAGCATGTTAACAGAGTAATGTGTAAAGTGTGGACAGAATGTGAAAAGCTTTCAACAAAATATAAAATCCAGAGCTTGATAATGTACATGTAACACAGGGCTGATTATAAGTCGCAAAAAAATCCATTGTTAGCATCCTAGTCCTTTGTATATTGTTCAAAGAAAATAGTCTGTTAATGTCGATGAAAATTTTATTTATGACAGCACAGGATAATGACTTACAAATATTTGGTATATAATTTATCCTGTATAGTGGAGTTGCACTTAAATGTAGCCAAATCTATCAGGTGTGGGTTAATTTACTGGGCAGCTCTTAAGGTGTCTTTCAGAACAATACATCAGTTCAACCAAAAAAGAGTTGGAGATTATGCCATGGTCAAAAATAAGTTGTTCCATTTTTCTGATTATAATAAATCACACTTTTTCCTCACAGACTTCTCACAAATTTCAATTTTAGGTATTGTCTAGATAACAGAAAAGCTTTAGAGAGAGATGTGGGATATGCTGAACTTCAAACTCGTCTTATTCGATACGAAACTCAGACTACTTGCACCAAAGAGTGCTGCCCTGTACCCGTTGTCCTGAGCCCTCTGCCATCTCCTGCAGTCCTGTCAGAGCCTGGAAGTGTCCCGGATGGAGAATCTTTACAAAGCGAATTGAGAACGGAGGCATCAAGGCTAAAACGCAGATCAAAAGACTTAGATTGCTTTTATCCCAAGAAGAGGTAATGTACTGAATAAAATAAATCTTTAGCATGAAATATTTCAGTAGTTGCTTGTGAAATGCATCTTACCTTTCATCTTGAAATATTTTTAGGCGAAGCTATCTGGACAAATATTCTAGTAGTTTAATCCTCTTCTGTAAGTTCATTGTTTCTCAAGGGTGACCTTAGATTAATCAAAACCATGCCACACAGGGTCCTTTTAAATAAAAGATTTGGGGTTGTATTTTGCAAAAAGTGTTGCATTCCTTTGACAGAATGACAGATAGCTTCATCCAGGACTGAAGCTGTCCGAGCTGTTGCAAAACAAATAAGCAACTAGAGGTTTAGAAAGCTGTGTGTTGCACAAACAGAATAATTGAATTCCTAATCCAAGGACTTCTGGTATAAAATGACCCACCCAAATCCAAACTTATTCAGTTGTCAGCCCTGTTTATTCTAGGAATGTCGCTATCTCTTGGAGTTTACTAAATGGTTAGAAGAGAAGATGGGATTGTGTTTAGCGCTTCATACAATTGATGTTTCAGAATTACTAACTGTTAGAATTACTTACTGTTAAAGGATCAAATAGCGCAAGGTTTCAGTAGCATTGCAACTTTCAAGTTCCCTTGGGTAAAGATTAAAAATAAAATGCACACTTCCTAGAAGGCCAAAAGAAACTGGCTAGTTTCAGGAAGCTGGCTCTTGATTCCGGCAAACTTAGCTTTGCCTTATCCAGGGAAAATCTCCATATGCAAAATGAGTCCTTCTTCCAAAGAGTTATCTAATTTCTTCAGTTTGTTTCTAGAATATTTTAACTGGAGATGATATGGATTTAAGTGTCACAGACCAAATCCAACAGTGAAGTGTTCTCCTAATAGGAAGAAAGTTATATTAATAAGAACAATGACTGCCGTTTTCAGATTCTATTTGTTTACAAGAATGTGGAGTACTTAATATTTTTAGCAATTATATAGCAGCCTCTATAGCAGAAGCAAAGAACTAGTACAAAATTTAAATTTTTTCTTTCTTTTCTCTTTTTTCCTGCAGGCTAACCAAATCTGAGAGCACAGACTCTCTCCTTTCTCAGGCAAGCGGTAGTAGTGGAAGTCAGTATTCAATTGCAGTAACCAGGAAGCGCTCAGAAAGATCAATTTCTTTAGCTTCAGCGCCGTTGAAACAGTCCTGTCAGCCTCACAAAGTAACCACAAAGGCTGGCTCAGCAAGTCGCATAAGTGCAACAGAAGCTGAGACTTCAAAGCCAGCTAAGGAATCGAGATCTCAAAAACACACGAGGGTAAAGATTTGTGTTGTTTGCTTAATGCTTGAGAAAGTGTCTGTTTAACTTCTTTTCCATGTGTAGATTGACTTCTTTTTTTTTTTTTAAACCGAAATGTGGAGTGTATCTTCTTCTTCTATTAATTATTATTAAATTTCATTCTGTTCCCTTCTGTAAGTGAGTCCTGAAGGCACTGAGGAGAGTTTTCCGAAAGTAGGAACGGAAAAAGCATATAAGAAATAATTATATAGTGCCCAGGGAAGTTAGGCTGAGAGCGATAACAGATAGGAATAAAAAGAACAGTAATAAGTATCAATGAATGGGCATTTCAAAGTGTAGAAAATGTATATAGAACCTAAAGGCATCAAAGAAACATCTATGCTGGAAGGACAAAGACGTTGCAGAAGAACAGGACTATTTTGCGAATGAAAAGATACTCCAGTAGTTGTATGCATTCATTACTAGAACATTTAAATACTTTGATGCAATAATGTTTAATTAATAGCTGTTTTTATGTTTAGAAGGAGAATGTCTTTAGAATGACACCTGTGATTGGCAACAAAATTCATGTTTTGGAAAAACTTAGTTCTTGTATTGGAGAGTCTGAAATGTAGGTTTTTCAGGTTGTTGCTTCCCTGCCATGAGAGCTTTTGACAACTTTGTTTTGTATGCCAAGGAAAAATTGCAAAATTTGAGAGCCTTGTCAGCAAGCAGCTGAAGGAGATATGTTTAGATCTTCCCTTAAAGGGTATTTTCCTATTATTAATATTCATGCATACTTTGCACATGTGATAAGCTGGGATGACCTGAGTAAGCATAAAGTGGTGTGAGACTCATTCAGATCTACGGCAAAGTTCAAGCATCTCTGATGTGAAGAATGTCAGAGTATACTGTTTGATCTGATTCTATTGTCTGAATTTCTTTTTTAATATGGATGTATTGAACATCAAAATACCAATATAAAGGAAAGTAGCATATATAGTATTTTGGGAAAGAGAGAACCCGAGACACTAGAGAAAATGTTCTGTCTTCATAGCCCCATGTGAGTATTCACTGGTCTTTGGAATTGCTGTAACATTTAAACATTTTCTTAATTTTTGAGATGAAGGAAATGGAAATAGATTGTAAAATAACCCTGCCCAGATTTATCTACTGGATTAATGGCAGAGGCACAGAGGCAAGATCAAACCTAAGGATTTTTTTCCCCCCTTAGTCCTCTCAGTATATTATAACTCCCATCATCTTAACCCCTATTGTGGGGCAAAGATAAAGAAAGCAAGTGTGACTTTGTTTTTCTTGGACAGCCTTTCATGCCAATAATTGGGATCAACTTTTGAGTGTGTTTGTGTTGTTTCCAAGATGCTGAAGGAGGTGGTGGCCAAAACTCTTCAAAAACATGGGATTGCAGATGATCACAAATGCTTTGCATCATGCAGCCAGCGTCTATTTGAGATATCCAAGTTCTACCTGAAGGTAACCAGAAGACATGCTCTTGCAGTTGTTTATGTGCTTAATTAAATGAATCCACTGCTGAATATAAGTGGAGAATGACTGTAGGATGTTCAGATTTGGTTATGCGAATGATTCCTCATTATATGTTAGTAACACGTTTAGAAATAGAATGTGTGGAAAAACCTTTGGACTTGTAATCAAATGCAGAAGCTATGTTTACAGAGCATTTTTTGTTGTTTTTCCTGTTTATTTGTTGGCTTTGATTTTAAACCTGATAAAACTGTGGTCTTTTATGTGAGGTAACATGTTAATGCAGTGTGCTGTTGGGTGAGGTCCTGCTTGTACTGTATTGTTCTCTTAACTGCTGCAGTTATCTGGCAGCACCCTATGGAATCGTATCAGCTTCGTTTTTAGGAGGAGATGAGAAACAAGTCTTTCAGCAATACCTAAGAGACTTTATAGGTCAATATTTGAGCCTAGGTTACTTAGTCTTGGCACAAATTTGAATAAAAATGCAGTATGGGAGTCTGACAAGCTATTGCTCAGGAGCTGAGCTTCTGTTTCTGTTCATTTGCGTGCATTTAGCCTACCACAGTTTGTGAACTAACTCAGTTTAGATTGAACTTTAATAGAAGCTATTTAAGTTAAATGAAGTTGCTCTGCAATTGAAGAGGACTGAAAGTTCACACAGACAATTATAGCAGCTTGCTGATGAGCAGCAACTTACTCAGTTGTGCAGTCATTCTGTAATCACTTCGCAAATCTCCCTGAAATATGCCCTGAAGGAAAATCTCCTAATCCAAAGTCAGAAAAAACCTGTGTAGGACTGAGTGATTAGGGGAAATCAGATGGTTACTGGTTCCATTGCTACTAGGAGAGCAAAAGGAAGAGTGCTGCAGTGATCCTGTCTTGCAGCCCTAAATCTGCAAGAGCCTTTTGACTCCTTATCTGTGCAGCATGCTTCAGAAGAATGGTGTTGTAGACAATCATTTTCCTTTGGAAACAAGCAGCAAAATGAACATGCTTAATTTTCCTTTCTCTTTATGCAATGTTTTAAGGTGCTTAATTTGTTTGTTAAAGCGGATTAGGTTGGGAAGATTGGGCTCCGGAACAGATAAGCCATTCTAGGTTTTTCCTTTCTGCATTGAATTGTTTTTTCTCCAAGTTCTTCTTTCTATTCTTTGCCTGAATTCTGTCTTGCAGTAGAAGGGCATAGTTGATTTCCACGTTTATATAGAATTAAGATTTCAGTCAAGACTATAAGAATTTTGAATGTCATTTGAAGAAAGCGGGGGGAGGGAAGTCTTTCTGGAAGTTTGTGAAAGGTTAGCAACAGTGGTTCAGTCCCACTCTTGAGTACTAGGCTTGAACTGCTTTCAGGAAGGATGAAGCCCAATTGGAGCGCATTTAGATTATTTCTTCAACACAAAATCAGAGTCAAATAAATAATTCTAGTTCTGCAGTTCTGAGAAAGGTGATAAAAGGATATGGTCCCCCAGTTAACTGGTGCTTTTATCATCTGACTAGAGTGAACATACGAGCGTCCTAATCTCTGTGGCTTTGTGCTTCATATTTAGGATCTGAAAACTTCTAGAGGACTTCTTGATGAAATGAAGAAAACGGCAAATAACAATGTTAAACAGGTAACGCTGAGTTGAAAAGATGTTTCTATAACTAACTGAGGCCAAAGGCAGTTGTTGCTGCTTAGCTGTAGGGTGGTTTGGTCCACAGCTCTAAGAGATGAATAAAAACATTTCTTTGGCTGTGGTCTGGGTTCACTTCTGTGATCTCACAAAAACTCTCTCAATCAGTAGTCCCGTGGCAAAACTTCCAGTTGCATGGGCTGATGTTTTAGAAAGTGTTCTAGTTATAGCTGGCGACGTGATTTGGCACAGCGAGAGATGTAAATGAAGAAAATAAACTTTTCCACGTCACTGAAAAAATGCCTTTGAGATTATTCCTTGAGAGGAATTTGGACCATTTGGGAATTCTTCTTTCCCTGTGTTCGAGGAAATGACATTTCTTTTCAAAGGTCAGGAAGCAAGAAAGGCATCTGTAAAAGGAAATAAACTTCTTAAAGGAAGCAGTGTAAAACTTAGTAATTTTAAGCTCGGGAATATCTGTAGACAAAAGTGAAAAGAGAGATCAAGTGAGCTTATTTCTGTACAGGGGAGACTTTTGTGAACACTAGTATAGCGGGAATACCAGGAGTAATAGGTACTCCTGTCCTCCAGAAGTTGAGCACCTCTGCTTTAAATTCTGGAAAACACACTGAAGTAACTCTGTGATGAAAAAATTTTTTTTAGATTTTTACTGTATAGTCTTCAAAGTTATAAATTAAATGTAAGGATTTGAACTGGGCTAGTTAATAAAAACCTTTCAAACTCTTAAGGAGAAGTGCTAGTTCCCTACCCATGTTATCCTATCAGAGTAGTATTTCTTGTGTTCTGACCCATGTTCCCTCATGAACTGGTTCCTGCAGATCATAACGGTTCGAAAGCTACATAGGTTTTGAGGTTTGATGTTAAACTGGGGTGTTGTGCTGGTGTGCTGTTTCTCCCCCGCCGTCTTTGACTGTGAATACCAGTTGGTAGTTTTATGTATGAACATTAATGCTGTTGGCAAAGAGATATTAAAACCAAGAATTTTCAAAGTTGGCCAACTCTCTCTGTATTAAAGGATACTTTGAACACTACCTTACAAAAAATCTAATTGCCCAGCACTCCTCAGTGGTCCGAACAACCACCCAGTCTGGGGAAACAGCAGTAACAGTGGCAGCAGATACAACACTGTCAAAACAATCCTTCCCCTTACGACTTAGGAATTTTTTTCGGTGGAAACACTAGCTATCTAGTGTTGTGCGCGTACCTTGCCGCTAGTACATGGAGCATGGCGTGAAGTAGCTCAGTTCAAGGGATCTAAAAATATCTTTCCCTAAAGACAAGGCATTCTGTAGGATTAAATACAATTCGCTGGTAGCGCTACAGCTGCTCAGTTTGTTTATTAATACTCTTTCTTCTTTTGAATGGGTTACCTTTTAATTCTTGGCAGAGTGAAAAATACACAGCTCAAGAAAGAATTGCCAAAGTACATTGCATGTTCTTAATTTCCTTCCAGAACAGGAGTTATGTGGATAATTCATTTTCTCATTTACTTTCCTAGGTGATTGAGTGGGTGTTAGAGAAGACTGACAATTAGAGATACTGAATGGATGCTATTCACACCTTCCTGGAAACTTCAGAGAGAGAGCACTTTTCATTATATGAGAAACACTAAACTGGGTGAAAGACAGACAGGCACACAGCAGGCACACACACACATGAAGAGTTTTGTTTAGAGTAATTATGTAGATCTAATTCTCAAGCCAAGTAGCATGTTTTGAAACTTCATACTGATAGCTTTTATTATAATTTAAAACTCAAATGAAAATAGTTTTTTATATGCCTATTTATTGTGTTTCATTGTTAAAAGGAATGCAGCTTGATTTGATTTTTTGATAAAACTTTGTTTTTTTCAATGAGGATTTGTTACTGACATGAATACAAAAGGCTGTATTTAATTGGAACAACAAGGCTATTTTACCTTTTTGCACAGAAAGACCTCTATTTTATTTGCAGTTACTTGCTGTTTTATAAATAAACTGGATAAAACTGCTTACAGTGTGGACTTCTTGTAGTGTAAATGACAATAGTTCCTATTTGTTCTGCAGGTGAATACAAATAGAATTGAAGTCACAATTATCCTTTCCATGTCGTAATATGTGAATAAAATAAGCATGTCTATTGAAAGCTGATGCAACCTCCCATTAAAGGAAGGATGATTGAGAGAAGGGGAGTATAAGCTGAATTTCTGACATAGTTTCATGTGTTCTCTTTGTAACACTCCTTAGAAACAGTTCTACACTGGGGAAAATAATCAAAATGATAATAGTAATGATGATTGTGACAGCTGTGTAACAGTGGGCACATTGTAGTTAAATGTACAGGAGAGAAGTAAATTACCAAATTCAGTCTCAATTTGCCTAAGACTTAGGGCTGTGCTTGTTTTGTACTGGTACAGTTATTTAATTTTATGTTTGGTTGGGGGGGAGGTGTTCCTACCGAAACAGATATATTTTTACAGCTTTCAATATAAAGATTCCTTATACCTCATGTAAACTAGCATGGTTAAAATCGATAGTGTCACAGTGTTACTGGCTTGCTATATACTCCTGGAAGGAAAATGAATTAAGCAATACTAATATAAGCCACACTTAAATCAATATGTTGATAAAATTATACTTGAACTAAACCATGTGTAGATTAGACTTTCTTAATAGTGTTGGATCTACCCTATTCTCTAAGGAGTCTTTCTGACTTTGTTCTTTGTCACGTTCTACTATTGTGTAAAGACAAGCCCTAAGGAGTGTGGTGTTTGTGGATTTTTCTTTCTTTCTTTCTTTCTTTCTTTTTCTTTCTTTCTTTCTTTCTTTCTTTCTTTAATCCAACAGGATCTTGCATTTAACTCTTGTGTTCCTTTATTCCAGTGTGTATTGTTCTGCTTAAGTCTAGATGACCTTTTTTATATGTGGCTGTGTACTTGTTTTAACTGTGCTCTGAGCTATGTGGCTGCTTTGCTGTGCCAGTGAGCTCTAGCTGGCACAACGTGCGTCTCAGCTGACTACTCTGGAGTCAGCTCAGGACAAACACAACTACTTGGGGCTAGATTACATTTGCCTTCAAAATGCCACATATCCACAGCATCTGGGTTAATAATTTAAAGGGTTTTAATGTTTTGCTGAAATACGAGCACAATAAAATAATTTAAATACAATTTAAAATTACATTTAAATAACTATTTAGTAAGTGGATGCCCATGTAATACTAACTGTGCATGGCTTACATTTCTTTCTTTGTATTCAAGGCAAATTGTTTAATCATGTAATTGTATGAATATCTTTACAGCCAAATACTTAAAATTTATGAATACTTACTCTTCTAACATGTTAAAATTATTTGCACACAAAGCAAGAATCTTGGAATGAAGACATTGATCTTCCTTTCTGTCCATTGTGGAATACAGAAAGTCTCTACCTCTGAGTGTAGAGCAAAAAGCCTTAATGTGATCTGATATCTTGAACATGAATGCTGATATTCCTGCTGTGCAAATCTTAAAGCAAGGTACTGAAAGCTGCATTTCCTAGTTAATATTGTGGGGGTTTTGCATACTAGTATATAGCAGATTGGAAAGATAATTTGTAGTTAATAAATTGGTTGAGGATGTGTAATCTGATAAGCAGCAGGATCAAAACTTTACATTTCATAGAATATTTGAAGCTAGTTACCATGAGCAAAGAAAATAATTTTCAGGGAGGTAATTCCTAATCTATAACTGTCTGTCTTGACAGAAAAAACCTGTTTGTACCTACCTGTAAAAGAGCTTTTATAAAAAACTGGGCTTCCCCCCCAGCCTTTCCTGTTCCTCCTCTACTTAGGGAGCCTTGGATTTTGCTACTGTCTCACTTCATGAGCAAGTTGAAACCAGTGGTTATTGTTCTGATTGATTTTGCAGACTCAAAGGCCAACCTGAAATAGTAACCAGGAAAGGGGTTAGAGAAACGTTAGCATTTTGATGTATCGTTTATTTGTAGGATTAATAATACTGAACCAATGTAGCGCTGCGCATGTCTCACCTGCACTTGGTCATTATATCGTTGTTCTAGGGTAAGTGACAGCTAGTTTATTACTGTGGCTTAACCACTTGTGCCCCGTTTGAGCTGTGATAACGGTCCTTGTGCATGCTCTTAACCTACAGAAAAGCACGCAAAATAATTTGACCTGGTCTACAATGACAGTGCTAAACTGAATTATCTTGCATCTGTCTTGGTATAAACAGCCACACTAAGCGTTCCCACAGCTCAGCTGAAGTGTAGGAGCAACTTGGGTGATACAGAACTGCAACAACCCTGTGCCTCTAAACTACTTGGAATATTTTTTTTTTAATGTGGCTGATGAACCCATATTTAAATCCAACCTATGTTTACCTTACTGCAGAAGGTTTGGTTGCTTGCTTTCATGTTTAGACAAGTCAGGATGCAAATCATGTTCACCAGTACACATCTATGCTCTATCTCCAATCCACATTATGGTCTTAGTATACAGGACTGGGGTGAGACAAAACTGATGTAATGAACATGTGATGAGATGGTCACTTCACCTAGTGATAGTCACAGTGCAATTACCGTAACACTCCCCTGTAACAGAATTTATCACGAGTACAGACGCTTCTCCGAATTCCCAAACTCTCCAGTTCCTCCCTGGGAGCTGTTTTCCAATGCCCATGACTATTTACATAAGCACAGAAACCGTGAGGAAGGAAACAACTTGAGAAGCTATTTCCTATGTGAAAAAGTCGCTGATAGGTTACTTTAATGTTTTTTACTTATGTGTCTCACTAAACTCTTCACGCGTATCAAGCATGCTGACAGCTGCTTGAAAATTTGCTAGTTATTACTAATATCTGCTATTAATCATGAAGTCACCTTTGAATTCATGAGCATCCATTTCAAATAGAATTCCTAATTACTTTATAAATGTTTCTTGTTTCCTTCTGGCAAAATAGCCCCAGTAAACAATTAGAAACTAGTCCTATTTATGAGTAAGAAAAATAAGATAAAGAAACTTAAAAATCAATGCTAGAAATAGTCTGGAGCATGAGAGTGTTAAGGCCCCAATTGTGCTTCTAGTGAAAACAAAGGCAAAGCGCCAATTAACTTTTAAGCACTGCTAAGAGGACACTGGGGAGTCTGTCTGCAGACTGAAATCAGACCAAACTCTCCTTGAACCCAGCTGTGCTTAGGCATGTGAAAAGCTAGATGACACGTGCATCCATATCTATCATATGGGAAGGAGGAATACTTACCTTTCCTAGAAAAGAAAATACTTCCTTATTTGGCAAAGACAAACTTCTAATGCTGTTCATGGTGTACGCTTCAGGTAGCGCCTGAAGAGTTGCCTTCTAATTTATAAAGTACCTTAAGAGAAACAGTAATTCCAAAGATGGTTTTTAGGCAAGTGAATAGGTCTTGCCCTGCCCATCCTGTTCAAGTAAATTGACTTTCCCTTCTTTGTGGGAACTACGACAAAGGAACCATCGAGGTGTGCGTTTTGTTTGCTGTTTTTAATACGTACATACTGTAATTCTTACAGACCAGACTCTTAACGAAACATCAGTATGCTTCCCTGAAGACATCAGATCAGCTTTGTTTTATGTTCTGACAAACAGCTCGTATCACGTTTTTCCAGTATCCTGTACCTTCCCATATGTATCCAAATCTCTCTGAAGGTGAAGCTTCTATACAGACTTTCTGAGCAGAACGTTCAATTTACAGGCAGCGTCTTGTGAAAAGAGTGAACTCTACCATCGCGCCTTTCCAGGATTTCCATGGTCTGCTATACCTCAGGTAAGACTGAACAAACAGCCTTACAGTCCCACCGTTAACTTCTCCATTTGGGGTACTAAATTAAGAATTGAAGTGGGAGCAAGAGGGGGAACAAATCCTTTTTTCCATGGGGGTTTATGAGAACTAAGCAAGGCTTGCGTTTGCCTTGCTACTACGCGTGCCGTAACCACCTCGTACGTACACGCGCCAGAGAAAACCCTGTGACTTCAGCCGGTGAGTCTGAACGACTTTGCCCAGAACATCCTCTTGGCTTTTAGTAAACACCAGCAGCACAAAAATGCTGTTTAAGTGTGCTTCGAGACTGACATCGAAAGCGCTACTATCGTATGAATGCTGAGCTTACTTAATAAAAAGCATCAAGGCAACATTGAAAGTACATTAATACCTTTACTGATTTTTAAAAGTCATCTGGTTAATATGATGAACCAGCTGTTTGAAGTAATTGAATTAAGATAGAACGACTAAGGTTTAAAATGTATTTTCCCCAGCCCCAAAACAGAGCACAGCCTTCTCAACAGTTTGTCTGGGTACAAAGTAAGCTCACCTCACAAAAATCCAATAAATGACTTTATTAAATATATTCTTTTCCTCTAAAATATAAATATTCACTATACTCTTATAAATGTGGAGTAGGTCCATATTTCATGTGTCTATCCCATCCAAATATGAATCAGTCCAAAATCTGAAAATGAGGAAATAGCATCTGTAATTATCATATTTTTTCTATAAATATATATAATACGAACTTTTTTCAAACTGTTTAGTTATTCACTTCATATAGTACTGAGCACCTTAGATTACATACTGTGTAATTCAATTGTTCATACTAATATAGGAATTTGTAGTATTTACAATGCACATACGCGTTAAGTATAACATTCCAGTGATTTTTAAGTGTAAAAGGAACAAGGAAATAGTGCAGTTGACATATGTATTGAACCTACCCCACAGTATGTAAGTTCTCACTTTTACTTCTGGAACGTTTCTAGGAATCTAGGTCCAAATTTTTAAGTCATACTTTGGAACGTCAATAAAATACTTTGCACACAGTGCCCTGAAACACACTTTTTAAAAACTTCACACAACGCTTTAACAAAGTGCTCTTTGAGTCTGTCCTCAAAGACCTACTCCCACAACGTACCGGCTACATGCAGCTTCTTATCCTAGAAGCTTCCAAAGCAAAGGACACCCAAATAATTGCTACAGAAGGTTATGTGAGTGGCACTGATAGCTACATGCGAAATGTACATTTGGGAAATCATTGGTAAATTATGTAACGTATCTCCTAACTTGTGAATTTACACAAGGAATTAAATTTTAACTGCAAGTACCATGATAGTAAAAAAACTGGAAGTTCCCAGCTCCGTAAATCACCTTTCTGACTCTTTTTGATTGAAGGGAGGTGTTGGGAGCGGGGCTGCTACTCCAAATGTCAATGTAGCTACTGTCTTAAAATGGTTATTTTCAGTATTTGTGAATTCAGCCTTTCAGTATTTGTGAATTCAGCCTATCATCTTAATTTTTTTTCAGTTTTGATGATTAAGATACCTACAACAACTACCAGAAATTAATTCCTACAATGTGAATAAGCAGTATGACTTACTATTACTTCTCAAGACTTAGCTTAAAAACAACATGGAACCATACAGTGTTTTCAATTTTCTTTGCCAGCCAAGTGACGTTACCTTGAAACTCACTGGCTTTCTCAAGTATGAAAGCACTGTAGTATTACAAGTGAACTTCTGATTTATTACTTCCTATATAGTTCCTGTCCTTCCAAGTGTGAATTTAGGGCAAAACTTCAAAAGGAAATAAAAAAAAACCCACTACATGAAGCAGTTCTGCATACAACTTAAGAGCAATATCAATGCAATCCATATTCTATTTCTTTCTCTTCCTACCCAACCACATTAGGCCAATTTAGTATATCCAGGTGCAGCACGTGTGTATCACCTTTGATGGAGAAGTAGCTTCCAGCGTTCCTGCCTTGCTGCCCCCTTTGTCCCCAGCGTAACTGTGAACCAGGCTCAGACTTACTGATTCAGGTGTATTGACTGAAAATAATAAGGCGTGGTGCAAAATAGGAAATAGTAATTTATGGGTATAGGGGTCAACATCTTAAAATAAGTTTTACCAGCAAGGAATGCATCTGGAATCACACCCAAATGCAATTAAAGTTATCTTAAGCTAAAAAAATGAAGTCTGTCTTAATGAGTTCCTTAATGTAGCTGATTTAGCAGCAGGAAAAAGGTCTAAGCTCCAAGTCACCCTTGCAGGAGCAGTTCTGTATTAAGGCTTCTCTGGCAGGAAAAGCTTTTGTTCCTGCCTCTGTGCATTTCCTCAGTGTTGTGGAGCAGCTTGAGTAACTTTTCTAATCATCTAATTTAGAAAACAAGTCTTCCTCACTCCTCAAGTTTGTTCTTCAATCAAGATCATTTGACTGACAGTTAAATCTACAAGCAGCAGCAGCAGAGCTGATGAAGGGGGCTGGTGGTAGGAGGACAGGAAGCTCTTAAGTCTTTCTCTTGGAAAACGCTGAAGTGGAAGCATGCTGTCCGAAGCTTAAGTCACATTTCAAAATGCTCACTTTTAACTGAGCCTGGGATCCTGGGTAGCTGAAGCTCAAAGTCATTCGAACCCTTCTGGAAAGGGACTATGAAAATATATGTCCTGTGTGCTTCTACCCTGCCCTCTTGTGCTCTGTTCTCAGCAACAGACTGGCTCTCAGTACCTTCCTACAGCTGTTGTTTTGGGTCCGTCTCTAGGAATGTGCACAAGATGTCCTATCATTTGATTTGAAAGTGCCTTTCAGCAGGAACCCCCCCCCCCTCCCTGAGCTCTTCACTGACCATCTCTTTATTGCTTTAGGGCATCCTACTCAAAGTTGCAAATTTGCATGCTCTGCTGGGTATTCAAGGAACAGGTTCTGCTCCTCCCGCAAGAAAATTTTATTTAAATGGTGCACAAGTTAGAACAGAAAAAAATATATATGAGTTTTTGGTGGAGGGACAGTCTTGTTTATCGAACTTGTCAGGCAACCTTCACCTTGCATTACAACCAAGTGCCCGCTCTTATCTGCTTAGCCCTTTACTTATTCTATATACAAATACATTGAAATAGGCACAATTTATGATTCTGGAACTTTTACACATATAGTACTACACTCTTTTGCTGTCCAGTATGGGATTTAAAAATCCCATTATTTACAATGAAATCCATTGTTTTCCTCTTCATGTCATCGCTTCAGCTGATCAACATGACAGCCAGGCTTTGGAAGATTGCCGGAAATTACCAAGGCCCAGTACTGAACTCCAATCTCGTGTACACTGCTAGCTGTTACAGGTTTCTAATGTTGATTGTACTTCAGATTAGCAAGGTCACTCCACTTTTCTTAGAAGAAACAGGTATATCCCACTTATGCCACCAGACCAAGTCTTGTAATCTTAGCCGACAGGAAGGAATGAATGATGAACACAATTGGCTTTGGACAGGAATGAAGGTCCAGTTGCTGAAATTGCAAAAGAGATCAGGTTGAGAGCGACTCAATTAGATTACGGCTCAAATAAGCAACAATCTTCTGAGCGTTTACTTCATTAACTGCTGTCTGGAATTTTCAATAGACTTCTATTAATAACAACCTTTTATCACAGCCATCATATTGTAGCTTATTTGCATACAGCTGTAAATATTTAAGCAACTGAAAGTAAGTAATAAGTATGCTGAGAGCCTGTGACATTCTCAAGCCTCAGGGCTTGCATTCACCTGGGCAAGCAGCAGGACGCTAGGAGCTGGACCCTGCATGCACTTTTCCAAGAAGTTCAACCCCTATGTCTTTGCAAGCTCTGTTTGAGAACAAGACTGGTTGTAGGACCGCTGTATCCGCCACCCGGTTCTCATCCTTTTCCTTATGCATCTGCTTTTGCTCACTGTTGAAGACAAGGTACTGCACCTTTATCGGACTCAGTATGGTTGCTCCTGGGTTCACACAGCTGCAGGGAGCAAGACTGAACTGAGATTTTTTTTTTTTAATTCCCTTCCATGACCACAGCTCAATCTCACCATGCGCTTGCTAAATGTGAGAGCCTTCTCAGTGTGGGCAGTAGGTTCAAGACTAGGATAACATACAAACAAACCAGATTTGTCTTTCACCAATCATATATCAAGAGCAATTTTATCAAGAGCTAGTAACAAATTCCGTTCAGAAGCACACTAACAGCCTCCATAGTAAGCAGTTTGCAAAGTATGTTACCAAGGGTGATGTGAAGAATTAAGCACCCAATGTGTTTAGAAACTGCTGAAAAATTTGGCAAGAAAGACCAGGTTTGCATGCATAATTTATGGTATCTAAACCTTTCATAGGAAAAGCACCTTATTTTTAGGCATTGTGACAGCTAACTTAGAGACCTACGGAGACAGTTTGCACTACATCTGTAGTCCTCAATTTTTTCAGCAACTAGATCACCAGAAGTGTTTAAAACAAATCTAATACCTGGCCATACAGGGAAGCAATTTGTTCTTAAATGTAAGAAATTTTTCATCCCTCCTTGCATGATTTTACTCTTTCACCTTTATTCTTAGCTTGTCTCTAAGACATGCACTAGAAAGCATGGCATCTAAACACTGGTACTGGAATCTATACCGGCCAGCTTTTCCATCTTATAACCTTAAGGCCCAGCAAAGAGATGGTAATTTGCATCCCTCTTGCTAAACGCAGTACTTACAATTTCTCCATCCTTTCCTCCAAAGTCTAAATAAAGCATCCTAATCCCATCATCTGAGGACATTTTTAGCTTTTCGTAGGGATATTGTGCGATTGTCTTAGAGAAGGCACCATCTTGTGGTTCAGTTGTAAGAGAGAATCCATGTTCATAATGGATGGTCAAACGGCACTCCTGGCTTTTATACGTGCAAGCTGAAGAAGAAGAAAAAATTTAGAACTTAACATTCCTAAAAGCAATAAATTACATTTGGCTGCAGTACTAGATATTAATGATGATACCTGTTTTTACTGGAATAGTGAAAGTAGTGTCTTTAAAAGGTGCAACTGTACTCACAATTGCTAATTTGAGGGGGCAAATACTCCAAACTTAGCATTTTACATCTCCTCTCAACAGTCCTGTGTGTAAGCTAACCGCTCCTAAAGACTGGGCACAAGTCAATCATCACGCTCTAATTGTGAACCTGCAGATTTTGAAAAAGTAATTGAAGTCATTCTGTTGTGCAACATCCAAGCAAGCCTTGTTAGTTACGTTCTATAAACACAGATTAAAATTCTTCTTGGCAAGAGTAGCACTGATGGCAGTCCTTTGATTTATTTGATGCATTCCTCATCCTGCAGTGTATACATCTAGGTGCTCATGCAAAAACAAGCTGATGACATTTAAGAAGACTCAGCATGGCATTTCCTCCTTCCAAAACTTGACAAAGTCACAGCCACTCTTCTTGCTAAGTGTGATATAGCCAAAATCAATAAACGTGTCACACAATGCGTGACAAAAATTAGAAGCTGTAAAGGGCATCCCTAAAGAATGTTGACAAAGATGAAGACACTCTTGAGTCCTCATTAGTGTCATCGTAATTGAAAAAAGGCCCAGATAATTGTATATAACGGCTAGTGCAGCAGAAAGTCTGCATCTCTTCCTTAGCTCAGAAGCACAGAACTTGATCCAAATTAAGAAAAAGAGTTTAGGTGTGCACATCACAAATTCTCTTTTCCCCTTTTACATCTGAATTCCTTTGATAACTAAGGTTTTTACCTAAAACTTTCCCCAAAAGGCTAAATATTCCTCACACTCCCAGCAGCACCTCCACTCCAGCAGAGCTGAGCAGGCTGGTGACTATCACATACCCAAGCCAAGGATGCCAAAATCAGGCATTCATTTTTTCATCTCCTCTCAAGGGCTCAATCTGGTAACTTGTCTCAGCACGTGCCTGGCAGCACCCATCTGTCCGCCTTCTGCACAACACGCAGCAGCAGCTGCCCCTTTCATTTCAGTCATGGTGAGAAGAGGCAGTGCGGTTCAAATATTGATTTCCAGTTACTCTTCCATATAAAATACTTCTGTTCTTTTCAGGAGCCTCATGTCAAGAACAACACGATCAACTGGCCCAAGCACACAGCAATTGAATCACAGGCCCTCGTTCACTCTTTGCGACCTCATTAACCTGAGCTTAGTTTCTGGATGGTGACACTGCTCACTAGAAGAAATGTCAAGTGCCCCAGCTACAAGATCATTCATAATCTTGGACACAGATGTAAGTATAATGCTGCCAAGAAGGGATCTTAGCACTACCTTCAGCACCGTGTTAAAAGAAAGGGCTGATGCTCTCCTGCCGCTTTTTGAAAGAAAAGGCTGAGGCATCAACGTCAGGAGAGGGTGCTGGGCTCAAGGAGAGAAACATGCTCTTGGGTTGATGCCCCGTTATTCATCAAGTTGGCTCCAACTTCATTCAGAGGCACTTGTGAAAAAATCTGAGCTCTCAACAAGGTGGAGGGTCGGGTAGCTAACAGCCAGGCATGTCCGTGCTCAGGACACTCATGAAGTCTTCACAGAGCCAGCTCTGGCCTTACTGCAGAGTAGGTTCGTCGTTTGGCTGTCAGTCAGACGTTTTTAGGCTGAGTGGAGACACAGTTCAATTTTAACAGCCCTACCAACTGGAGAGCTAGTGAGGGAAGGACTCACAAATTGTAGTGTGGTGCTGGGCCCAGAAGAAGGCAGAGGGGGAAGAGCAGACCAAAGAGCAGAAAGGGAGAACTCAGCCAGATGCTCACGCCCAGAAGCACTGCCAGACTTAAGAGAAAGGTGCAACCTCAAAGCACCAGCCTAACAGCTGGGTGAATAAATGGGGAATTATGCCAGAGTATCTGCAGCTGATATTACTTTTATTCCAGTCAATTTTGCATGGAGGACACCAGCACTGGTGTTCAGAGACTCCTGGCTGTATCTTGTGAGGGAAATGATCAGGCGTCAAGATGTAGCCATGACACTGGTTTGTATTTCCTCATTCTTTTGAAGTGTGCAGATCTGGGTGAATAACTGAACAACTCACACTTGTGAACATGCAGTATGCACGGCCTGTCCTCCTCTGCCTCTTCCCTTCACAGGAAAAACTCCCACCAGTCTCTGAGGTCTGTTGGGTCTCACAAAAATGCTCTTTTCTGTGGGTTTCCTGGAAACCGGCAGGCAGCTGCTCCTTTCTACACCTAACAAGCACTTGTTAGCGACAAACAGCCCTACACAGCTGCACAGGACTGACTACAAACTTGTGAAACTTGTGTCTGAAACAGTGTGAGGGAAACAAGATGAAAACTGAGAAAATGACAGCAATTGTGGCCTAGTTTCATGGTGCTGGCCAGAGGTACCACACAAGCTGGAGATGGGTGGGAAAGCAAGGAAACGACGTTTTCAACATGCAACCTTAATTTGTACATTTTTGAAACGAACCCTCTCTAGCAGAAATGGCTTGAGCTTCCCATGACTGTGGACTAATGAATAGCAACCTTCGGTCCGTAGAATAGAGCAGGCATGAGGACAAAACCCAGCGAGCACGTGTGAAGAAGGGACACTGCACGTGTTACTCACATGTTGTGATTTCTGTGATGAGCTCTGCAGAATTGTGACAGCCCTGCACCACGCTCCTCGTCCACAGTGAGAGGTCTCTGCTAGTCTCTGTCCGGAAAAGGTGGGTTTCGATCCCTTGCCTTGTACCAGTACGGGTTGCAAAAGACAAATCCACCCCAGATTGTGGTGAGCCTTTTCCTGGGCCAGAATGGACCAACCTGAAATTGGATTTGCAAATACATTAATGAATAATAACACCGACCAAAGCTGGTATTTTAAGCTGTTGGTAGTCTTACATATAGCAGTTGCGTGCAATGAAAGTAATTTAGTGCTGGCCAAATTTGTGGAGCAATTTCCGCAGTGAATTAAGGCTTCACTTTATCTGTACAAGGAGCAGAATAAGCAGCATTGCAAGTGCCCACTGCGCCGGCAGATCCTACGGCGGCGACAGGCGACTCAGATACAAGCGCTGGCTCAGAGAAGGCAGCTGAATCCCACCCTTCAGCCTCAAACTGCCTTCGCCATAAAGCTCAAGCATCTGCAGGCAACCTCTACAATAAACGCTGCCAGATAAAACAACAAGTCCCATAAAGTAACAAGTTATGTAAAATATGCAGATGCCAAGTACTCTCTTGTGTATACTTTACCTAATGTAACTGTAAAAGGCAAAATGCTGCAGCTACTTGTAATCCTCGAAATTCTCTCACATTTTGCAGCCATTAAATTTTTTTTTGCCTGGCATGAACAATTGATTTCCTGTGACCAAGAAAAAAGGTTTGTTCATCTGGGCAAACGCAAATTGCAGGAAATGTTTTTTAGAGATAAAATCATCACCTCATAATATTTCATTTCTCTTTAAGATCCTTTTTTTTTCCCCTAGGAAAATGTGGGACAGGGAATACAGAAGCCACTCGGGGACATTACCCTGCTTCCACTGGAAAGAATAACGCAGAGGAGCTTTTCACGCTTTGAGATCTAGGTACTTCACCTCAGTGGCAGTGACAAAACGAAACCCAGGACATTCTTCTGGAAATCTTATTTTTATTTTGTGTCTTCTGTTTGCCTTTCTGTAGGCAAACGATATATTTTACATGAGAGTGTAGCACAAATATGTAACATGGTAGTAGAACATATGCTAAAGCATGAAATATTAGATTATGCTAATTATCTATTGAATACTAGTTCACCTCAATTTATTTTTTTCCACTGGGAAGAACAGTTGCTTTTTTGCTGCCACCATAGAAGTACAGCATCAGAGAGATGTTTTAATAGGAAGAAGAGAAAAAAGGGGAAAACCCGAGAACTTTAGCTTTTCAAGCACTGAAACACTAATCACTGGGCATCTGAAATTTTCCAAAATTCCCTGGCAGTCCATGTTGATATTTGGTAGAGATTTGGAGAAGTTCTTGGGCGCACGGTTTGTGAAAGAAAGGGTGGACTAGACTGTTAGCGGGAACAGTGGAAGTAGGCCATTTTGCATCAGCTGCAAATCTGTTCTTCACAATCCAAAATACAATATGGGATATGGCGTCACGGTATCCCAAACACTCCAAATAAGCTAACCATGGTAAAGAAAAAGCAATGTAACCACTATAACAGAGCAGCCGTGTGGCTGTGCCCCTCCCAGAACTCAAAGTCCCCTCCCCAGCACTACCTTACACCTCTCTGTACAGCACTTCCCCCGGCCGAACAGATGCAGCCCTCTTTGGTACCCGCCTGCCAGGTTTGCTACATTTGTTCATGCCGAGCTACGTGGTAACTTTCTGTGAATTTGACGATTAAGGTAGGAGATCGGGAAGTAAAATTTCCTCGGTTTATTTCTACTGCTTTCAAAAAAACCTCTGGCTTCATGCTTTATCAATTGCGCTGGCGCTCTTGGTTTAAGAGCACATGAATAGAATTAAGATGCATTTTACAAATTAAAGTATGTTGGACGCATCCAGCACGAACCTCGTTTCTTGCCTGCCTCCTCATGCACAATATCATCCCCTCAATACTATAAATTCAACCTCATTATTTCAAAATCCTCTTCTATCGTACAACTCCCGATCACCCTTTGGAAAGTCAGGCACTTTTAAACACGAACTAGGCAAATATGCAGCAGAATATTTGATAATATTTGTGTACCGACTATCAGCACTAATGTATCTGGGTACAAGTCAAAGGATTCCCAAGCTTTAGTAAATTCACATTCCCCTCAGCTGTTTAATTTACACAGAAGGTCTTTTCTCCTGAAGGACATACAGATACTTTAAAAGGCAAAAAACATAGCCGCCTTGACTTCACAGGCGGCTTCCTCACGCACGTGCCGCCTGTGGCTCTGAACGCACAGGCGCTCGCGTGACTGGCGCACCCGGCACCAAACAGCCGTAAAGGCACAACAGAACAACGCTGTTAATATTCAACCGCTGTGCCTGTCCCTCAAGGTTACTCAGATATGTCCAGGTTTATGAAATATCTCTGCAAGAGCACAGGAGCCCCAAGTGCTTTTTTCCCTGGAGCCCCCAAGAGCCGCCAGAGGGCAGGAGTATGTCGTTAATGGTAACAGTCCGTTTGCGCTGCATTTAGGTAACAGGCAGTGGCTGTAAAACGCAACTCTTTGCACGCTCCAGAAAGCCATGAATCCACTTCTGATCTCCTCTAATGTCTCCCTCGTCTCTCTGTGTTTTGGGGAGCTTTTTGGCATTATTCTTTATAAATGCGTAACAGCGAGAAGCATGTGGCACAACTCAAGAGTGTTCGTGTTGAGCGAGACTCACTGGGAGCTGCTTTTATCCTAATACAATGAAAGGAGTTTCAAGCATTTGCTGCAACACCAGAAAAATCTAACGGCTTCTTTGAGAAGGACAGTGAAACCAGCCCTGACATTCAAAGCAAGTGCTCAGCTGCTCATTTTAGATTTATCTTAGAGGAGGCTGTGATACAAGTTCATCAGCATTCATGCAGCTCTGCCCGGTAGAAAGACCCCATAATCTCACCTTTCTTACATTGAAATCTCTCCTTACCCCAGCTTAGGATTTGAAACCAGCTCTAGAGCAGCTGTACTCTTCGGAAACCTTTGCACACTCAGTTACTCCTCTGAGCTCTGCCCTGGAGGCAAGTGCACTCCCAGACCCCGGAGGAACGGCAGGGACCCTGCACACCACCTTACGGACCTGCACGGTAGACCTTGGCGACATAAATACTCTGCCTCTCTGCCTGTTTGCATCGATGATGAATCGGTACCCAAACCACCTTGCAATATAACCCCAGGACAACTGGACAGGTTTAAAGCAGTATTCCCGTAGTTGCTCTGCTGCATATTCAGAAAGTCACACAACAGAAATTGGTGAATATTTGTAGCAACAGATGAGTCAGGATTACCTAGATAACTAGAACAGACAACCCAGTGCTTACAGTAACCAAATGCTTGCACTTCACATTGGTGTTAAATATTAAACAGCTTTAGTGCTTTTCGGAGATAGTCCTCAACTTTGCACAAAAGCAACTTAAGAGATACCTCATCTTCAATCAGACTGCAACATGTGGTGCTTTTTTTCATATCTGGCATGATAGATAATGCAATTTGTTGCAGTATTCCTGAATTTTACTGCACTGCATAAACATTCAAGATGTAATTATTTAAGGCCCATTTCCATGCTATAGGGAGAAACCGTTATTCTTACCGCAGGCATGAGGAAAAACTGAAACAGAGATTACGACAAAAAGGTCCTTGGAGTCAGGGCTACGAGCCAGTTGCCGTGCCTCCCCGTGCAGAGATTTAAAGGAACAACTTAAATCTCCTGATCGCAATTTTATTTGAGCTATTGCTTATATTCCACACAAAGGTGGGAAAGACTGACTGGAAAATATTTTTAGTTCTTAATAGCATCTATAGGTTGAAGGCAAGCTGATCAACAAAGAGGGCATGTTGAAATTCTGCTGTTAAAAAACACTGTAGGGAGATTGTAACCCTTCCTTCTACCATTTTCCAATTTTCTCTGCTCATTAAGTCTTGGGTAGATTAAGCATGACTCTGTACAGTATCTGGCACTGCAGTTTTCCAGTTTCAGCAGCTTTTCAAATATGCATTAGCTAAGCAAAAATGTTTTCCCAAGGACTCATAAAAATCTGAAAGATGGGAGCAGCCAAGATTACAACATGTGGTCTGCAAGCTTTCCAGGTGAAAAGTTGTAAATTGCACTGATCAATGCACAGGGGGGATTAAAAAACATGTCACGGGAAGGGTAATCACTAACCGACTACCAGCACAGCAGTCGATACCAACAGCAAAGCGTGTGTATTTTTTTGGTATAACTGCTCAGTCTGGCAGGTCCTAAAATTAGTAGCCTTCAGGGTTCTAATCAAAACGATCCAAAACAGTAAGTGTGATGATTTAGGGAATCCATCAGTTTATATATCCTGCTCACCTTGGGGATTCATTATTTATCTGTATGTACCAGACTGCAAATTCCTTTCCAAATGTTATGTTTGGTCTCTCTGTTTTCTTTGCACCTGCATGTCAAATTCATGGTGATATTAATAAACAGTCATAGAAATAAATAGGGCTGGAAAGATTCATAAGAAGTCATCTGGTGCATCCCCCTCCCAGAGCCGGGCTGACAGTACCAATGACACTCCTGACAGTGTCACCTTTCCTTTAAAGTCCCCAGAGAATAAGACCACAAACCTTTCCCAGACAATCTCATCCTGTACCCCACCCGCCTACTGAGTTTTCCCCTGTACCTGCCCTGAATCTCCCCTGCATCAAATGCATCCCAGTATGTCCCATTTTACCCACAGTGGACCTGGAGGACAACACATGCCCCCGCCCTCCTTACGTCTTATCTTTTGATAAGAAGAAACCTATTCCCTGGACTTCTTTAAATTGAAGTGTCTTAAATATCCCCCCCCCACTGATAGTTTCCCAGTCTTATCATTTGTATTGCTTTCTTCTGGACCTTCTACTAGTATCTGGCATCTTTTTGGAAGTGCAGTGCCTCACATGAATGTGGTGTATCGACTGAAGCTTTACTCGTGCTGTGTAGGCAGGTTAGATTGCTACATCCATCCCAGAGGCAATACTTACGTTACAGTCCAAGATGATTGCTTTCATTTTCCCTTCTCAACAACATAACACTGCTGATTTATGCTATTTCACCATAATGCCCAGACGCTTTCAGGCAGATCTACTTTGTCTGTCATTCTCCACCCAAAACCAATGTAGCTGATTATTCCTGAGTACCGAACTTTGCATTTGTCCTTACTGAACTGCATCCCATGTGTTTTTACAGGCCATTTTTCAAACCTGTAGAGACCCTACAGCAGTCTGACACCAGGGTGGAGCAATTGCTCACTCCCTTCCAGCTTGAAGGCTGAGGCTCCTCAATTCAGACAGAAATCCTATTCGACACAGAGATAACTATCCCCTCAGGGCAAACCATCAAATCTGCCATCAAGTCTGCCATCAAATCTGTAGTCGGGAGAAAAAGTAAGCAACCGGCCACCTACGGAGATTATTTGGTAAAGTTAATCAATGGTCACTGCCAAAGGGGGCTGGCAATGCCTGTTAAAAGGCTGGTTTTGTACATTAAGATGTGCGGGCAGGAAGGCGAAGGGTACACGGACTGGGGACCCTGAACCAAGCCACTGCTGTTAAGAAGAATAAACGGGTTGAGAAAAACACAGGTGTTTGCCAGCAATGTGCACCTGCCTGCCCGTAGTAGAGCAGTAAAAGAGGCGAGCGCGGCCTGCTCAGGAAAGGAGCTCCTGCGGCTTGTGCAGGATCACCTTGAGGCACATGCAACACTGCATGTGCGCGGAGGGCAAGGAACCGTGTGTTTTCACAGTCTTCTTTTTCTAAAGGTGAGGGACACCCTGCTCCTGGCACTTACGAAGGAAAGGTTCCCCCATGAAATAACTGGCAGTTTCTTTTAGGGACAATACCGTATTGTCTAACAATGTCTGCAGTTACTGTCATCTATCCCTCCTGACACGCTCTGTTTCCCAACACGCCTAAGTTGCAGTTTCTAAAGCCACTTATGTCCCAGCACAAGCTGTACCGCACTCCAGCTGAGCTGAGCTAAGCCTGGAGATGTACTGCTTTGTCATGGCAAAGTCAGGTAAAGTGACTCTGTTAAACTGCCTTTTACTGCAAGCTAAAATTAGTTAAATTACCTCACACTTGAGATATAGATAGACTTAGGGTATCCAGACTGTTATCAGCAATCACAGCAGTTCAGCTGACAGGAGGGTCTGCACATTAGGACATCGTAAGCTCCCGGTGTGTCAGAGCGGTGGTTATCAGAGGCAGGATCCTCCACCACTTTAAAGAGCAGGACTTTGGCCCGTTTACAAATAGCACCCTGAAGTGGTGGGGAGGAGTTGCATCACCTTCTGCTGGGGGTGCTCCACTAAAGGCAGCAAAGTTTATTTTGGGGGCAGTAGGAATGTGGTCTGATAACTGACACTCCATAAAACAGGGTGAGGAACTCATAAAGAAATAAAAAGGAGATTTGGGCTTTGAATCCCTCTTTTGGAGCACAACCAGCGCTGCAGGCAAAGCAGTGTGCAGAGGACCCAAGGGGCTGCCCCAGGCCCCCCCGGACACAGGAAGGACAGCAGTGCGGAGTGCTTCCTGGCCCGGCCACTGGTCTCGACAGGCCTGTAGTTACGCTTACTCCGGACTGAGGCAGCCTGGCCTGGCTGCACCTTCTGGTTCAGCCAAAAAACATCATCTTCTGCACAGCTCACAGCACACACCGCCACCTGCCAGCAGCAATTATACACCGGCCGAGGTGCTGTTCCCTTGGCAAGGATTTTCTTTTTCCCTCTGTGCATCATGCTCCACTGGCTGCAGGAACACCAAAATACGGCGCCAGAATATGGATCCCTCCTACGATGGACGCGAGGACCACTGAGATGCAGTCCCCGTCTCCTTAACCCCTGCCGAGGTAAACAGGAAACTCTGAACAATACTTCTCTACACGAGAGAGTCCTGATTCCATAGACAATCTCTAGAAACTCAACCAAAGAGGAGCAAAGAGGATAGAGGAATATTCCCCTCTATTTAAAAACTCAAAGTCAGCTTCCACCTGGCACTGACGCTACCCAGAGCTCACTCCCCACTGGGTCAAAAACACCAGCAAGCCTTCATTTAGCGAGGATGTTGCAATAGCAACAGCAATAAATCACTGGTGAGGACATTGGCCCAGTCACCCAGAGGCAAGATTGCAGTGCTGTGAGGCAACACTACGTGCTATTCATCATGGGGCAGGCATCGTGTCAAGGCCTCGTGACGTGTGGTCAGCACATCCGGGCACAGACTCATGCTGCAACACCTCACCCAAGTTTTCAGGAGGAATGCTTGCACTGGAATTGTCACCCCTCACTGCCACCACACATGGCAGGCTCAGAGCTTGCCAGGGTCGTGCAAGGCATAGGACAGTCCCCTTATTTGACGCTAACGCAGGGTAAGCCAGCACATGGCTTCCTGGGAAGTCTGAAAGCTCTATCATGGGCAGGTAGATTGGAACAAAACAACTATTAGGATAATTTACCAAGTTTTTTTTTTTTTTTTTAATAGAATGATTTATCAGCAAAGTCTCAGCTCATTTGGGAAGAGAATAGAGAGTGAGAACAAAAATTAACTAAGGAGAGTACAGTAAGAGAGCCACTGCTTTTGGCCACATGCTACCAGGCCTTCCAAATGAGAACCCATTGAAAACAGTATAATAGAGGCCTGTAGTAAGGCCAAAACAATGAAACAGCAGCTCTTTCCCAAGCCCTTTGACCATACTGGCAGAAGAATGTGATTAAAATGCATGTCAAGAACTATACAGACCGTTTTCAGTGTATAAAGACAACCATGGGAAAGCTCTCTCTGGATTAACGTTGATGGATACCTTCAAAATAATGCAGATGATAGAAAGATTCAAGAATGTGTCTCCCAAGCTCACCATTTTAAGCTAAAACAGCCGGATACTAGCTGCTGGGAGTAGGAACATAAGATGTGCTGGAATAAAGTGTCTCCATCTCATGCGCAAGCCTCCAGAAGCCCCAGCCATTGGTGATGCACTCTACCTGGTGTAGTACTTTCATCCAGCAGGAGTATACCAGCCAGCACATTAAACCCGGGGCAATTATTTTATATGTTATATGACTGAGGTCTGGAAAAGTAGCTGGAGTTCTGAATGCGTCTGCCAAGCTCTTAGGTCTGCACACTGAGATAGAAATCTGCTGAGATCAAGCTCTCAGCTTTTTAAGCACTTCTGCTTCTGGATCAGGGCCAAACTACCACATTCATAATCTTTCTGGTGTGATTTTGGCAATTAGTCTTGGCCAGAATTTGAAACTGCAGGAAGAACAGTTAAGCTGAACACATCAGCCCATTTAAGAAGAAACTGGGTCTTAAACCATGACATTTCAAGTGCGATATACAGCTCTGCACCAGCTATTTCTGATCTCAGCTGATTCAACCATTCCCAATGCTCGTCAAGTGGCTGTAATAAAAAAGCAAAGGTACCTGGTTGCTAGCAGGGGGTAGGTATGCAGAGGGTTGAACCAAGCTTCCTTCATTCGCGGCATGCTCTCATATATTAAAAGGTCTTTCTCAGTCAAGACAACTAGCACAGGCTTCCAGTGCTTCTCATTGTCTCCTGGCACCTGAAAAAGAGTAAAGTTTCAGTGAAACAGCAAGAGACAAAGCAAGCATCCTGCAAAGCTTGTCAACATGAACGCATTCGGTCCTGGTCAAGATCATGAACAAACAAGAGTTTTACTCCTTTGATTTCCGGACTTCTACTGCTTGAATTTATAACCAGATGCATCAGAAACGGAGCAAGGAAATCTGCTGCTCACATTAGCACTACCATTTCCAAGCCTCCTTGCAGCCTTTGCTCACTACAGGCTATTCCATAAATGCAGTAGTGGAAGAAAACAGAGATAGAGCTGACTGCTATTTAGCTGTGATAAGTATGAAAGGACCTAGGAAAGAAGCTTTGCCTTCAATGTATATTTATGATGTGTAGCGTTCACATGTACCTGTCAGATTTACCTGCGTGCTGGACACTGCTGCTGCTGTTTCTAGCTTCATGACCCAAAAAAGCTACATCAGCACTAATAAAAGAAGTGTTAGGTAGTAAAAAATTGTGGTTTGGGAGCAGGTGGGTTTGCTTTTTTCCTCAGCAGCTCATTTTTTCATTGCTCCTCCTTCCTTCACACCATTCTTGCTTCCCAACATCTTTGAAAGTGCCAAATTATAAAAAAATCCAAACTAAACACAGGGTTGATCTGTAGCATTGACTCAGATCTCTTCAGAATTTAACAGAGTTTGCACCTACATTTCAAACCCATCTGCAGAAGATGTCTAATAATTGGGATACCAAAGCCCTTTACTAGCTGGAGAATCCAGATGTGGAATTATATTGCAACTTAAGCATGTCGTACTCCACATGGCTACATAATGACATTTACAGAAATTAAGCATGGACCATGATTTTTACTTACTGTACTCTGGTAGCGTGGAAGAGCCTAAAAATAGATGGGGATATGAAAAGGACTTAGTTTCAAGTAAGAAGGAACATCTTGGCTATCACAGACTAGTCCATCATTTTTCTTTTGGTCCCCAGAAAGAAAAATAAACCATATTATGCAGTAACCTTCTCACGGCCGTGATTTCAAACTGCTATTAAATAGAATTAATTGGGTATTAAATGGAGTTAAAAGAAATTCTGAGATTCATCAGAGAATCTGGTTGTCTACATGACTTCTTAACTGAAACCTTCACCAGAAAGGAGAAGGAACTATCTACCTCTGTGTTATGGGCAATGCCAGCCTGTTTGCCATGGATGTGTTTGCCATCACTGGAGGGAGAAAAATCCAGAAGGGATCAATCAGAAGTGTTCCTCCACTTAACAATATTTAGAGGAGAAAAATTAAGGCTCAAACAAAGATCGGCCCAGGCTGGGAATGGCACAGCCATCAGCTGTGATTCAGATCCCAAAGAATGATGTGCCTGAAGTGATGGATTCAAACTGAGGACCACATTTGAAACACTGGTATTTTATACCATGACAGGGTCCAATACATTTCTAACCTTTTAAGGAAGTTTGAGCCTGTAGTAAGAAAGTTTCATGCCAGAACATCAGCACTCAGTGCAGATCTTAAGCATGAGATTTTTGGCCTGGACTATTTTTAAAAGATATTTCTCCTTCTGAATTAAGCTTCTCCAATAATCAGGTTCCTGTTGACATCATTATTTTCTCATTGGCTGCACATCTTTATTTGTTAATACGATAAAAAAGCAACTTCAACTGATAAGAGGTTCATCTGTTTAATATTTTCAGGAGCATCAATATTTATTTACAATTTTCTTGTGGTGACAGTTTCCTGATATGCAACCTGTCATTTCCAACAGAGCAGAATAAAGCAGCTGCTTAATTAACCCACCTAATAATATCGTCCAGCAAGAATGCAAAATGCAAAGTTTTCACAGCCCCCATGTACCACACAAACATTCATCATCAGTGCAAAGTGTCCTTAACCGGTTAATATCACAATTATTAACTACAATTAATACCACAGTTCATAGCATGGGGATATAGAAGTAAATGTTACGGTAACCGTAACACTTATTTTTTGTGCACCTGCCTTTGTCCTTTAAGTACCAGGATTTTAAGTATATACTCTTTCAGATTTCTAAAAAAGAAAAAAGAATAAGTCTATCACAGGATGAAAAAACAAGATCTTTTGCGCCACAGTCCAGCGGAGTAAGCAGGCACAGTACGGGGCTGTTACTCTCTATTCGTCTGTTTTGTGACCACAAGCAATCCGACGACAACGGCAAGCTGTTCACAGCTTTTCTGCAGGACTAGGCACACTGCATAGTACTTTCCAAACGCTCTGTTATTAGGTGGCTGGTAGCCTGCTGCTACTCCAGAAACTTTGGGAAACACTGTTCCCTGCAAACCAACCACAAGGAAGGAATAAAATCCGTTTTGCCAGTTGTTCGTGCAACTATTTGCTGGAGAGCAATACATGCCAGAGCCGATTCCTAGCCGGGAAAAGAGCAGAGTCCCGGGCTTACACCCCGCCCAGCTGAGCCTGCGGCCTTCCTCGCTCCCAAACAGCGAGGGGACTGCGGAGAAGACGTGGCTCGGTCCTAACGTACTCCTGCAGGCTTCTTCTCAGCTCTGCCTGAAGTGACCTTATGCAGCCTCTCCTTGTAGGATGTATCTCCCGCTTGCAAGATGCATACCGGAGAGCGGTATGGGCGGAGAGGGAACAACAGCGTTTGCCTGCATCCTGCTATATGAAGCCTTGCCTAGGATAAAGGGCTCTGCGACACACACACACTTTTAATTGCATTTTTTAAACCCTTGCCTGGACAATAGCTGTCTCATCAGTGAGGAATGCTGGCGTAAGCAATCCTGCTTCTATTTCAAACCTGAAGAAGGATTTGTGTGCCTGAAAGCTTGCCTGTTTTTTCCAGCTGTAACAGCTGATCTAATAAAAGATACTGCCTTTCCGTAAAAACCTTGAATTGCATTACTATTCACTGATTTCAGTGCGCTTGGGATCGTGCTGTAACAGTTGATGCAGTGCTGTTTCACAGGCGGTTGGCACTTCGCTAGGGTGTCAAAGAGAACACATTGTCCCAAAAATGATAACAGCAAATTCTACAAAGTAAGAACAGAGTCTGCAAATCCAACGTTAGCCTATTCGGCACATCTTGAACGAATTAGTACGGGAAATTAATCTGGATCAAGCAACAGTAGCATATCAGTCACGAATAAAATACCAAATTACAATACAGTAGCAAAAAGCAAGCTGTCTATTTGCAGCTAAGTGAAGGATCTGTTCAAATTTTAAAGCATTAGAATCTGCCATATCATAAAGATAACATGAAAGACTTCTCTAAGAGTACATTTAAATGTAAATTGAAGTACATTCTAGAGGCACTATTTTAGATATTAGTTACGGCCAGCTTAGTCAGAATTTTGCAGAGTTCTGGCACTTGTGCCGCCATCTCTTCGCTCCTCTTCCCGCTTGGACACACATAATTCAAAGTAGATTTATCTATGTTGCAGGCAAACAAAATCATCATCCACCCGAGAAAGCTTTTCAAACTGAGGATCTTTTCAAAGTCAAAACATTGGATCAAATCTAGATGAAGATAACTACAGAAAACTGCTACAGATAACTGCAGCAACTGAGCTGACTGCTTGTACTCACAGGTGAAATTCCACTTAAAGTCAATGAAGCTATAAATGTTTATAGCAGAGACAAACTTGTTCTTTTTTCTTCTTAGACACATGGTGCCATAAGATTAAAGCATTCCAGTACAAACCTGCAAATGGAGAACATATTCTAACCCCCCCCCCCCAAAAAAAAAACAGCAAAGCATCTGTTCTACTGGTCACAACCCAGACCTTCTTCATCCTCACCTACTCGTCATGAAGTGAAATCCTAAGTTTTTTTCCCCATACACACCTCTGTTTTGCCTTTCCAAATTCAGAAAATATTTCACGTATGGTGGGGACAAAACCCAACTTCTTTGTATCCAACCATCTTCTGGTTGGACCTGGGACCGTAACAGATGAGAGCTGCGCTCATGCCTCACTCTGCCACCAAATTCCCATGCATAGCTGCTTTAAATGCTCCACACCTCGTTTCCATCAGGGCACCCTGGTCTCCAAAACGCTCTGTTTTGCCACTGGGGTGGCAAGCGCTGCTGTAACACAAATAGATGTAATTATGAATGCGGACAAAAAGCGTGGAGGAACGGCTGCTGTATTTCAGCAGCTACCTGTGGACTTAACAGTCGGATGAGGGCTGACACGAGAGCAACAGCATTTCAATGCAGAAAGTACACTTGTCGCTTAGCACTAAGCCACACGAGACCCCGCCGCACTGCGAACACGTCTGAGCAGTCGCTGTTTTTGACAGCCTTTGCCGTGGTTGGGCAACGTCGCTCCCGCGCTCTGCTTTAAGGTCGGACCTGCTGTCTAAAGCACCGACTCTGCACATAACGAAGCTGAAGGCTGCTGCTGTGACTGCTCCTGCTGGTTTTATGGGGACTGCTCACACGCTTGAAGGCCACTGCTTGCAGCCTCCCCTTAAAGAGCAACGCCTTTGATACACAGCAACCACCACCATATTTCAAAGAAGAGCTAGCTTGTCCTTCCTGCAGGTTATGGGAACTCCTGCCCTCCTTAATGGGTATCACAGCTTCCAAACCTTTAATTGTTTTTGCATACAATTAGTTGCCATAAACGCAATGGGCAATTCAGTGAAGCTCTGTCCTTTTACAAATGGTTTGGCCCGTTACTCTTTCATCTACCCATCAGGTCTCTTTTTTGTAAAGTTTTTCTTTGAATTTCAGTTATTCGTCTACTTCAGGCTGTCAGGAACGGATGAAAGAATCCTTTTAATCTATGAGGCTTACAGATAATTAAATGAGAGCCCTTGGTCTATTCTGGAAAGCTGTTTTATATTTTCATTAACTCAAAAGGGACATTTAAATTGCATTCCCAGTTTAGTAAACAAATTATATATTGCCAGCAGACTCCACTGCAGCAAGTATCCAAAATGTGGCCTTTCAGAGACCTGCTGTTATGGCAGCAAGTTTATGCTTACAATAAGTGGCTTAACTCCCTTCTCCCTCAACATCTCCCCTCTCCCCAAATCCAGAAGTTATAATATCCCCTCATACTGAATGCAAGAGGAGCAAACAAGAAAGGCTTTTCTGAAACTTTTTTCTTGCTCTTTTCCTCTCTCCTCTCACTTAAAATCTTTCTGGGCTGACAAGAAACAGCTATGACACACACTGGGATATGTATTACATATTTTCTGCCTTTTTGTTTTCTTTTGATGAAGGACTGTGTCCATATTCAGAATAAATTTGATTCATTACAGAAACCTACTTGTCAGGTCCTGAAAATAGCAGCGGTGACTGAAAAGTATGCATTTGTCCAAGGCGTGCTGCAGCAATGCACAAATATATCATGCAAATAAGAAATAATGTGCACATTTCTGCGAGCTCATTTGATGGGAGGCAATTTTCAGCGCGAGAGTGGGCGTAAGCAACAGCCACAGACAGGGGATATCAACACCTCCCACGCCACACAAAGAGGAGAGGTGTTTTGCTGCTAAACTTCGTAGTTTTAAACAGGAAATAATACGCACATTGTTTAGAGAAAAAGCTAATGAAAATGTGTCTGTTTTCATTCTCTCTCCCTGACCTCAAAGGCAACAGCTCAAAGGCGTCTTGTGCCGTTATCAGACTTGGATTGTGGTCAGCACACAAAAATCCCCCAAAATCCCAAAATCCCCCAAAGGGCATGATACTGCATCCTGTGAGCAGCTAGCAGTGAACGAGTGATGCACATGCGATGCACATGTGTGGTCGCAGGGCCATGGAAGCCGACGGCGAGAACCACGGGAGGCAGAGAGTCGTGGGATCTGCTCCAGGTACCACACTAAGCCCTCCTGTCTTCAGCCCAAGCAGCTATCCCTACCCTTGGGGTTGTAAAAAACAGCCACCTGACAGACAGCTACAGTTACTGGCACTGACAAATATGAAAAGGACACCCATTCTTGTGACAGGTCCGTTCAGTCTAGACTCGTTCTAAATATCCTTCAAAATGACAAGACAGGAGCCAATGTTTGTCAGAAGTAACACAGTCAACCGTGTTAGCACAGCAATATGTTCAAGCTAATGTCCTGACTCTCTGGACTAATATGGTGTTCAGACAGCTCGGGCTCATATCCAAACAGTTCTAAATGTCAGCAGAAGCATCTCAGTCCTGTCAGTATTCACTAACGCAGAAATGGTAGGTGATCTCTGCAGACAATTTCTACAGGCAAACAAGAACGCCCAATATGAGTTTTGTAGTTGAGGTTTGCTCCAGAGCTCAGCAAAGTCAACTGGAGCGTCTCTAATTATTCATTAGGTTTTGGACTAGGATCTTGCGAAACAAGCCTAGGAGGTGGCACATCTCTCAAGGGTATAGAGAAGATGAAGCCAGATTCTTCTCGGGGGTGCACTGTTATAGGAGGCAACACGCACAAGCTGAAACAAGGGGAATTCTGATTACATATTGAGAGAAATTTTTCACCATGATGGTAGTCAAACACTGGAACAGACTGTGAAATTTCCACCGTTGGAGAATATTCAGAACTTGACTGGACACGGCCCTGAGCAACCTGGTCTAACTGACTCTTCTTAGAGCAGGGGGTTCGAACTAGATGACCTCCCTTCCAACCTGTATGATGACATAACTCTATGAAACTCCGGAAAAATGAGAGTAGACATCCAGATTTGGATCAGAAATTTGTGATTTAGGCCTGAGTTATCGTTGGCTGTACAGTAACCCACACACACAGCTTTGTGTGCATATGTATTTGTTGCATGAATATCGCAGCAACACGAAGGCAGCAGTCACACAACTGGTTGTTGTAGCTCAAAGCATTGCGGGCTGATTCATAATTGCCCTGTACCTTAAATCATTTATAGCAGAGTAAAATGTATGCAAAATACTTGATCCTTCTTACTTAGTGCAGTTTAACACTCTGGACTTCATTTGCAGTGGATTCCTTGCAAAAGACAAGGAATGTAAGATAGTGGAAAAAATAGCATCACATGAACACATGTATTCAGTGCCTTAAGTAATTTTTTAACAACTGCATGAGAAATTTTTAAAACCTAGATGCACTCTCTTCTCCTTATCCATGCGTCCACTGAAACTGGTTACCTAGATACATGGAAATCCAACCTCAGAGGACTCAAAACGGAAAAATTATAATTCATGTATTTTATAATCTCTTTTGCAGTGAGATAGGAGACTCTAACTATCTGACAATGTCAGGAATACTCCCAGGGAGGAGACAACAAGGCAGAGAGCAGGGGAGATGGTTAATGCACCACCATTTGTTCAGGACACTAATTGTTTTTCATGGTAGAGGATGTGAAAGGAACAGCACCGTTTTTTAAAAAGTATTCTGATGCCTTCTGAGGAAAACACCTTTTCTACTATAGCAGCTTCTTCAGTCCATGAGATTGAGGCCTGAAATTTATTGGTGGTATTTTATCAGTGGTAAGATAGCAAGGCTTTGTAAATAGCAAAGGTCCAATCCTGAAAAGATGCACTGTTCAGCTAAATGATTTCTGTAGAAAAACCTGCACTACTTCTTTTATTTTTCACTTGAACTCCTTCTCAGAAGAGTGGCAGGGAAGAGTGGGGAAGGGAAGAGGACATTTCATCACTCCAGGGCTGTGGCAAGAAAGATTTGCCCAACCTGTAACACCCAAGGACAGAGAAAAAAAGGTAAGTAAGTAAGTCAGACACTTACTTGGAAAGGTTAAAACAGGTCCAGCTAGCACTGAAAACTGAAGGTCGATAAAGAGATAGTGGAAAGACCAGATATAGTTCAACTGACCTTCAAAGCCAGCTTGTCTGGGAAAGAACCTGTGCTGGAAGAGGCCACATTTTAAGTATCACTTATAAAAGTGGAATAGGGGAAGGAGGAAAAGGGGAAGGAAAGACCATTAACCTTGAGCTTTTCTAATCAGTTACAGTGACTGAACAAGTGAATGCAAAATCTGGAGAGTGGGAGTGAGCACAAAACCACTTCATTAGTGCAAAAACATAAGCAAAAGTGCAGGAAATCACAACTACCTGCCACACAGCCTACAAGCATCTGCGTTTCACCCAACAATCTCTCTCTTCCAGCAGGCTCACACCACATGCTTGGGATAAAAGTGAAGATGATATTAGTAGATGCCATTTCATCTGTTGTGCACATTTTGAGTTGGCATTGCTTATATATGGGATGTCTGGGCTCTTCAGATTGCAAGTGAGAGTGGCCATAACTTGCTTTCTGAAAATGTCTCATGAGCACATAACTATAAGGTTGGTGATAGCAGCTATCTGAAGTTTCATAAATATTTACATAAAAATCACAATTAAAATGAGGAATGGACTGTATGTCTAAGACACAGCTTGAGTCTGGGAAAGAAGAGCAACTGTATTGTCTCCAAAAATAATCACTGGACCTCACAGTACAATAATCCTAGCACTGGGGAAAAAGCACTGTACTTCCCTTTAAAATGGAGCAGTGACCTTCCTCCATTAAGCCAGCCTTGTCCTAGAAAACACTGGGAAGAGACCATGGCATGGTCCTGTATCTGCAGTCCATGGAGCCATTCTGCACATCAGGCTCAGCTCCACCAGAACGGGGATCACACCTGTGAACAGCTTTCAATTAGAGGCAAGAAAAGAGGTGGGGAGATTTGGAGGCTCTACCATATCTCCTCTGTAACTGCTCAAGAACAGATATGGTCTTAGGTTACTGTTATTCAATGGCGGAGAAAAGCAATTTTCCCTGAGTTCCCACAAAATCAAAAACATTCACCATTCTCTGTTACACTCTGCAGGGTGCTATATCCTAGAGTCTTGCTGTGGGTACAGTTTTCTGGTCAAGACACAGTGAAACATTTTATGAGGGAGTTTATCCTCATTAGTGGGCAAAAATGGTAATTATATAGGAGCAGAATCAATTTAAATGCACAGTTTCAAATCACTATCTCTAAAGAGTCTTTAATTTAGAACTGAATCTGACTTCAACCAAGCAAGCAGGTACTATACTAGGATAAACTAGTAATAATCCCTATTATCTCAAGACATATACATTTTATCTTTCAATTCACAAAAATACATTGATTTCTAATTATCAACTCAAGAACACTTGTCAATAGAGCCAAATCAAACGTGAATGCTGGAGGCAGAGTTTTGACTGGAAAGCAGCTTGTAGCTTTTAATGACGTCTCAAACAGATGTAAAATGTAATCCGAAATGATTACATATTGTCTGGTGAAGGACAGGTAATCATCAATTTCTCTATTAGAACTATAGTGACTGAAATCTGTTTGAGAAGATGGGTTGTGTCTTTCTCTGTCACACTGTCTTTTCCAGTATTCAGTCTCAGAAATGATGGGCCATCATGAGTTGTACCTTTTCAAGACTGACAGATTTGACTACTTTACTCAAGGGTCATTATAAATCACAAGTGCTGGAACAAAAAGTATTAGGACAGCCATACAGAGGGAACAAGATGTTTCTTTGTCATTGTTATTATGTCGTCTCAAGGACAGTCCAGAATACTGTGTCGTTTCAGTCTACTGTGCCATTGATCAGTATTCAGTAGCATTGATGGATTGCAATACAATTAATGACATCAAGCGAATGAGTGAATTCACTACATGCCTGGCACAAAAATGTATTATCTTCAAAAACTATTGATAAAATCTTTATGCTATACATCATCAAGTATCTGAAGGGGGAGTGTCAAGAGGATGAGGCCAGCCTCTTCTCCGTGGTGCCCAGCAACAGGACAAGAGGCAACGGGCAGAAACTGAACCACAGGAAGTTCCACCTAAACCTGAGAAAAAACTTCTTCACTGTGAGGGTGACAGAGCACTGGAACAGGTTGCCCAGAGAGGTAGTGGAGTCTCCTTCCCTGGAGATATTCAAAACCCGTCTGGATGTGATCCTGGGCAATGTGCTCTAGAGGACCCTGCTTGAGCAGGGAGGTTGGACTAGATGATCTCCAGAGGTCCCTTCCAACCTAAACCCTTCTGTGATTCTGTGATCAACTGGAATTTTGAACATGCTGAATATATCAGGAAAGAGTGGAAATATTTGGGAGCCTTTTTGTTAAAACAAAACCTTAAACTAGAATCTTTAATTTGCCTTATTTTGAAAAAATGATGAGAAAACACAAGCTGCTATCAAATTTGCTGAAAATTCAACAATGTGGAATCTAGACCTGTTTATTTAGATGCCTAGGTAAAGATATAAGAATACAAAGTTCCTAGATTTGTCTTTTGGATTTTTCTTCGTTTACTTATTTGCCTGGTTTACATTTTCAAAGCTATTCACGTATTTGAGGCCTTATCCTTTATTAAAATGGATGGAAACAGAATGTCTGTATGTCTGCCAAAAGAATGTCAGACCTCCACAAACTAACTAAGACACTCACAAAATATATCTGCTCTCTTGCTGGGAAAGAAAAACTTCAAAAAGTTAATTTGCATTAGAATTTGTTCATTAAAAGTCAAAAAGTTTCAATTTTGTTTTTGTTTTTGTTTTGTCCAGAAAGCTAGCTGAGCTCCAAGAGACCTCTGCCCACCAAACAGGCTTCCAGTTTGCTATACCTTGGCAGCCAATATGGAGAGCTGGGAGACCATCTGGAGACCATCACCATCCATGGGGAACCTCGGCCTCAGTGGATCCCAGAAGCGGGGATGCCAGTAAAGTTAGGAAATGAACAGTTATTGCATGTAATATTCAATTCACTATCTTTCTTTCCTTAACCAGGATAAAGTTGAGTTTCAAAATTTCAAAGCACTCTATGAAACTGAATTCTTGTTTTCCACCTGCTTTTCCATGCTGTTGTATTGTACCCGTCACAAGTAACAATGGTTCTTCCTCCCTTGCGATCAGTTTGCCAAAATCAATTCCCAAGACAAGTTTGTGCAACTTCTGCACTTTGCCCTTTTATGTTTCACAGAGCTCCATTTGGCTTGGTATTTGTTAGTTTTTTCTAAGGGATGCGTAAAGAAGACAAGTGGGATCTAATCAAAAAGCGCCATCTGCCCCACTGAAAGGCTGAGAATATCCTTTTTCTGCCTTCTAAGAAGGCTTAAGCCTGTCACTGGTTCAGAAATGTGAATCTTACAGATTTATAGAGAACGGGACTGAAAAATTACTTCAAAGATCCACTCAATGAACCCTTGCTTAAGAAAGGATATACCTTCTTTGCAAAATCTGTCTAGCCCATTTTAAAAACTCTTCCATGATGGAAATCCCACAAGCTCCCAGGTAGTTATCATAGTGGTTAACTAGTTTTACCATTAGGAAATTGTTTCTTGTGTTGGAGCATGTGCCACTGCGATCTTGAGGATATTGTGAAGGCAGGTATTACATGTTTGGGAAACAAATAGGAAACTTGTTTTTGTTCTGTAGCAAAATGTCTTCCTAAGATGGTTATTACTCTAATCCTCTCAGAAGTAATTTTAGGGGAGTGGTGGTCACAGAGGAAATAATAGGTAAGTGGGAAGAATGTAGGAGAGGAAGTTCAGAGCTAGATGGTAACTGCAGTCTGCCATTGGTTTCTACTGCTAATTAATAGCTATCACCACTATGTATCTGGTACATGAATAAATGCACACACAACCTTATTGTTGCAAAAATAAATGACAAGGAGCTTTAATGGGTAACCAGTATTACCAGCTCTAGTCAGCCAAAGCTCCCATGAAGATGCTAGGTGGCTTGAAAACCAGAGGCTGAGCTTTACTTGACGTCTAAAATACATTTTGAATTCTTACTGATCAATTTTATTTTTTTTTACTGCTGAACTGCCATACTTGCAAGTCTAGGAATCCCACAATGAAAATGAGAGCTCTTGATTTCAGAAGATGGCAGGAAAAGAAATATCCCCAAAGTAAAAAGGCTCATCATAAGCTACAAGGGTTGTACCTACGGTCAGGACGTGGGCTGCTACTTCTCATTCAAATGACATTCCCTCCAGGGAGATTTTGGGGAACTGCCCTATGACACAGTCAGCCTGGAGTATGCCATGGATGGAATCCACACCACGAGTTCCTGCAGCACCTACAGCTGTGGCCAGAGACAGCACATCCACAGACCTGGTACTCCTCATATCACAGGATCTGACAAGATCACAGCCCAGAGGGTTATGGCAACAACTCTTCTAATTAATCTATTATCCACGACAAAAATGTAGCAAATATTGAAGGGCATGTGTTAATAGGAACTATGAATATTCAACACAGTCATCTGAGCAAGCCAAACATAAAGAACCTTCCACTTGGCAGGTATCTATGCTGAGTTTTAAATTAGTCACTAGACCAAATGGATTTAGTGCTGGGCCATGTTGCTTCATCTAGTTTACTAGAAGATATGCAACTAGTGCCATCAATCTACAACCCAAACCCTACAAATTTCAGCAAATTGTATGCTATAAACTACACAATTTTGAAAGCTAATACTCTTTATCTGTTTTTAATCCTCAGTTTTCATAGTTTTACTATAACCATAGCATTTAATTACTCAAAGGACAATTCTACTGAGAACTGAACATTTCTCCAGAAGAAGTACTTTCGGGGAATAAAGTGAAGTCAATTTCCAGAGCTCACATAAATAGGTTACATCCTGGGGCTCAGATGACGAACTAAGGTTTCAGATTTAAGAATCACCCTTAAAATATTCATATCTCTTTACAAACAAGTCACATACGCAAAGTGAGATGCTTTTTGGCATGAGAGATATACGATTTTATCATCCAACCGATTTCATCAATGGAAGAATCCTCCCTGCTGTGGTTTAATAAATCACTCTAGCTCGCAAGTGCCAGTCATTTACAGTAAGAACTAGCTTAGAGTAACAACACTAAAAGCAAGTGTGGACCTAGTATGACTTTTGCAGCTACTTCAAAGTAGATAGGACCAGCATATGTGAAAATGACCAAAGTCATTACCCCTAATTCTACTCTCTGTGTTAGAAAGGTATTTGCACTGAAATCACTGAGAAATGTTACAAATTATTTCTTCCATTTTTATTCCTATGACGAAGATAAGTCCCTTTTCGAGCTCTCTGTTTCAGTCTTTACTGGCCTAAACATCTTCTTACAGATACTGCTATAAAAATCGGAAGCAATTCAGTTGAATATAGAATAGAGTAAAAAACTGTGCAAAAAGAAAACTAGAAACTATTTGCCTCACTGACATTGTCATTTGCTAATATTCATATAATCCGTTTCAGAAGTACGGTAAAGAGAACTGGATATCATACCAGGGCTTTCATAACAAAATTCTTGGATTTCTAAATATGATGTTTTCCATTAGATTTTTTTATTTCCTCAGCCATATGGAAAATAGTCAGGCACCATTAACTATTTGTCAGAAAACAGTATATTAATTAACACCATTCTGTGAGAATGAGCTGAAAATCACGTTCTTCACTTGCTAGAAAGCTTCCATTTCTGTCTCATGTTTTTCTTCAGGACTAAACATAGCTACAGATACACTACTTGACATAACTGACCAAGGGGAAAAAAAAGAACAACTGCTGTAGAGATTTTTCAGAAACAGCAGCCAACGAGATTTTCTAAAGATAGGTAGGAGGTCAGAAGGGCTTCACCTTTTCATCTTGTAAAAATTCTTTACTGACAGATCTTTGATTAAACTGGGCAGAAATAGACTAAATCCCAATTAAGACATTCATATTTGTGGCAAGGCTTGAAAGAGAAAAAGTGAGGGGGGAGAGTAACTTACAGCATTTTCTAGGCTTAACCTTAAAAATATAGGACCTGACTTCAATTAAATTTATATCCATTTGATTCTATTGACGTCAATGGATTTGCTCCTAAATTATGCCAGATGGAAATCAGGTTAGCTACTACCACATTTTCATGCATATAAGCAGCATATCTTTAAAAGTACCAGTTAGTCAAAAGTACATCCTTGGACAACATGCATCCTCAGAAAATCCAGGTAAAATCAGAGGAAGGGACAATCGGTGACAGGGAATTTTAACACAGACTTACGAAGGGAAGGTTGTTAGGAAAAGGGGAGATGTGGAGGAAGCTTCCTTTCATATTATCTGCGCATAACCCTCACTGCTGCTGAATCCAAACGGTTCTGGGCTGTAAAGAGATGATAACCTCTGGCACTAGCACATGACAACATGGTGGCTATTCGCTTCCCTCGTTTAAAACAAAAAACCAGTGTGTGATCTATGTTACCTTTGAGACTGGTACTTCTACGTTTCCTTTTTTAGCAGAGCAGCCTGCAATGCTCCTGCTGCCAAAACTTTTATATTCGACCCCGTTTACAGATCCGTTCAGGGTTACAGGTGCAGAACGGTTATTGGTTAGAGGCTGGTTTCTCGTAACTGGTGTTCATTGGGTTGGATGCGATCCTATAACCACTTCCCATTCCTCCTGCTTATGCTTGCAAATATCTGAGCAGCTGTTTAAAGCTATTTGAATGGGGTAGAGACTGCACTTTTACTCAGCACTTCCCCAGGCTAATGGAAACTGATGATGTACGTGGCCTTTGATGAGCGCAAACAGCCCGTTTCCAGTCTGAAGCGAAAGAACACAGAGAAGCTAAAATTCCTTCGAGGTCTACTCACAGCTGTGAGAATTAATCTTATAAGGTTACAAAAGGTTCAGAGAGAGCTGGTCTCAGTCTTTCTGACTGGTGGGCTTTCAACACATTCCAGTCCCCTCAACAATGTGTTCACTTGTCTGCACTCAACAGCCCACGCATGGGGGTCTGTGGGCTGCTTCTTCCCCTGCTGTCCTCCCACTGGCTCCCATTACCCTCAGCTGCCCAAGCTCTCTCCTGATGCTGCCCCACAAATGCCGTAGCAGAAACGCAACGTTTGTCGCCTGGCTCCATATGCGTTCCTTCTTTTACCTTGCCTACTCAGATGGTCAGATTTTCGAGCACGGTCTCTTCTTCTTATTATTGTTTATGCAGCAATCCAGCCCAATGGCATTCCAGGTTTGGCTGGTTCCTATGCCCTCTTATATTAACGTGGCTAGTTCTGTTATTAACGTGTTACGTTATTAACCACAACAAACACCACCAAAATCAGTGTTGCGACTCGTGAAACAACAAAGCAAGAGCCCAGTAATAAGTTGGTTCTTCCTCAATAACCAACTCTCCCAAAAACCACAAAAGCTGTGGACCTGCAGACAAAATGTGGCATAAGAAGATTCCCCAACAATCACGTGCAGCTACGCAATCCCTCTCCATGCTACACTTCCTTTGCGGTATGTCCGCTACCAACAGCCTCTTCCATCTCTTCCAATTGCCTTTGCCCTGTTAATGTATGACTGCAGTTTTGGGCACGCAAATTTAAATCTCAGTTTTGAAACTTTTCTTAATGTATCCTTTAACCTTATGACTCAGGGATGCAAGGGACAGATAAAGATAAACAGATAAAGGAAAGATAAAGCGTTTTTAATGGGAATGAACACGTGTGTGCATTTAAACCTAAGGTACTAAGGTCCTGAAGGGCACTGCAGGAAGCCTTGCATATGGGATGAGACAGAATAGCATACTTTTATTTTCAAATTAATATACAAGCTTTTCTCTCCATAAACAAACGGGTAAGTTTCTCTCTCAATAGACGCTTTCTCTACAAAGTGAATTTTTTAGACTCTTTTCCATAAACGTCACTGACGTTTCTAGTACAAAACCCACAAAAATGGCTATTCTCATACTATGCATCAGCAGTCTACTCTGACTGGTATCTGCAACTATTTTCAGTATAAGATCAGTAAATGAATGTTTGCATGGAAGCATCTGCTCAGCAGAAACAACCCCCTTCCCCCTCTCGCCCAAATAACGTGATGTGTTCACACACAGTTTCAGGAATTGTCAATGTGGGTAACAGTCGTTAGTGCCTAGTGATTAAAAACCAGGTGTTTCCTTCCAGTAGGCTCCTCTTACCGTATGAGAACCTGAAACACAAGGAATCCAAGTGACAGCTCAGAAAATCATCAAAGTCCACTTGGCCTCAACAGTAACCACGTTAGGAACAGGAGGGCTGACCCCCCACATAAGTGCACGTTCCTCCCGATGTATGCACAAAGAAATAGGCCTGGCCATTTTGGCCACAGAGTCCATTTCTGGGCACTGATTTTAGTAAACAGGCACATCTTACAACCCGATAAACCCTTCCACAGCAGGGGGGAAAACACATGCACTTAAAAAAATGTCACCGTCTGTCTATCCAGGTCTCCAGGAAGGTTCGCAAGAGTCCTGGAGCTGGAGCTGGTAAGAACGGGTGTGTTTTGCTGAAGCGGACTGAGTATATAAGCTTGCTGACAAGAAGGCTCACTGTTCTTAACATTGTGCGATCTAAGTGCTATGGCTTTTCACCAGCTTTTTCTGATTCTTCTCGCCCCCATCTCCAACAGGTTTAATTTCTAAATCTTGTTATACCTGTGACTCTACTGCTGCATGACTTTTCTGAAAAAATAATAAGCTGCACGTCAGTCAAAAACTGGTAGTGTGAGTGGGTTACAAGAGAAAAATACTTAATGCTGTGCAGAAATAGCCATGACGCCAGGTGACATTTCAGCATGACCTGCTCTAAAACGGACTGCATAGCTTTCCATGGATCCTATTCTGTGGTTATTTCTAAAGATTGTTTACCACGTCTCTGCTTAAATTGCATTACTTCTGTGCGCTGTGCAAAAAATCTGATGCCACTGCAACAGGTTCTGCAATGAGTTCAGGTATGTGAAAGCAATACCCAATTTCTTTACAGCTATGCATGTCTGACGGGATACGTGCCCAATGTCTCACATGTGAGTGTGAGGCCACTGCACGTCCCTTACGACCAACTTCTCCATGATGTGGTAAAGAGGAATGTGCCGCCTCCTGATGGGTAGCTCTACCAGGAACAATGCAAGTATAGGACAACTCTTCATGCGGCTAGAAAGCCTTATGCTTCCAGAAGATCCTATTTTGGATTCTCCTATGAACTGACTCCTCATTCTCAGGTTGCCCTGATACAGAAGCTTGTGCTCTACAGAGAGCTGGCTAGTCATATCACGCTGTTTTTTCGGTCTTGCACCCAAAGTTTAGTGTGAATATCCAAGACTGCATGTCTGTGTACTTTGGGTTTTTCCGCTTGATTTCATTTGATTTTCTATTTCAGGTAGTAACAGTCTTTCAGCATTATTGATCAGTTTTCATAATGTAAAGAAGAGGACATAAAACTGTGTGTGACCTGTGGATATCGCATTTATTCTGCTTTTGCTTCTCCCTCTCCTGCAGCTGCCTGTATAGGGCTTATATTAAACCTGAACATTTTGCTTTCTTGTATTATCATTGTGCAATTCTTCCTTCCTTTCCTAATCCTTAAAGTGAGGAAAGTGGCAGGGAGAAGGATATTGTGCCTGTCGGGATTTTTGTCCATCTCTCCATGAGGATGATTAGCAAGCTACTGCCTAATAGGCTAAATCCTGCAGCTCGAACCCTGCAAGCTTGGCATCACAAGAGTCACAGCTGGGCTGTGTGGGAATCCAAATTAGCATGGCCCTGTCCTGCTCCAGAACAGACAAGCCCCAAATAAGGCACAGAGGACTGAATCTTCTGTTAGAGGACCCTTATCTTCAAAATTTATCACTAATTGTAGGAATGTGTCAGGTTTAAGGCAATTCCTCTGATTTTTATGGTCGCTCCCTAGATATACATTTGTAAAATGAGATTAAAATTTGGCCCTTTAATTGAAGCGTTACTTTCATAAGTGAACAGAAACATCAGCTTTCAAAACTAGTGATGCTGACTGTTTCTGCTAATTCAGCAGTTGGTCGTAGAAACTTTTACCTGTGAGGACAGACGATCTTCCTTGCTGAGGTATTTCTAAAAAAGGTCTCACGCGGATACTAATCCAAAAAATATAGCATTGCTCTGGCATTCTGTGAAACGCCGAGACAGATAATCACTGCACAGTGATCTGCGCGACAAGGTTAAATCTAATGTTATTCAATGGCTGTTCCCCAAAGTAGATTCCCTTTTGGTAGTAAAATCATTACATTACTGTTTAAACATTCAGGCTTTCCTCTCTATTTCACAGTCCATAAAGCACCTTTATGATGCTGAGATTTTTTTTTTCAAATAGACAGAAGATGGTTTGTTTTTCCTGCTTTGATTAAATCCTATATCCCACAAGCAGTGAACCTGTGATACTCCACTACAGTTTTTAATTGTCTGCTTCTATTAAGATGCCAGCACTGTATGTCTTTTCTGAAGCCCCAGTGTGATTTTGCTACGTGCCTGGCATTAGCTCTGTCAGGTCTGAGGTTAATGTGTACACCGTACAACTCATTAGCTGTGCATTACTATCAGAGCCAAAAATCAACATGATTGATCCAACAATATATTTGGGCTCGGGACTGGGACTCAAATGAGGTCTTACCAAACGCAAAGGTCAGCAACTTGGCACAAAATCTGCTGTGCGCAGAGAAAGCTTTTCTTTCAAACTATTCATCAGGGAAGGTACGAATGACAACTAATATGGGCCTCATTAAAAACAAGAGGAGGAAACCCCTTGGAGAGGGCAAGGAGGCTCCCTCACTGTCAATTTGTTTTTTCAGTCCTTTGCTAAAGCTTTTATTTATGTTTCAGTAAAGACAAGGTAGAGCTCAAAGGTAGCTATGGGCTTTGGGGTTTAGAAGACTGGTTAGACTAATTATCTTGATGTGCGCCCTCAATTATTGTCCAGTTAAGCAGAGAGGATAACTCTGCAGACAGAAATAAATCTTCAGATCTGAAAGATCTGGGGGAAGGAAATGAAAAAAAAAATTTTTTTATCAGCAGTATTATTTCTTTTAGTTAAAACTCCAGTGTCAAAACATTTTCTGTCTTAAAATAACTAAAACAAAACAGACACTAGCAAAAGAGTGGGAGAGAGAGGAAGAATGCTACAAGAGACCTTTCCAACTCATGGATTTGTTTTAAGTACAGTTCTTAGGAGGATTTAACTCATAACTCGAGTGTTCTTGCCACAGTCAGGCCCTGAAAACAGTACTTCAAAATATGCCATTTTTGCATATGGCACCCTCACGTTCTTTTCTTCCTCAGTAACCAAGACTGTTGAAAACGCTATTGATACAACAATTAGGCTGTAAAAGAAATACTTTTCTGCAGTCTCCAGAGTTGCTGTGTTGCAATATAATTGTCTAACAGCACATTTTTGTTAGGGCTGTCATGGTATCGTGGGCGTAATTTTATTTTTACAGAATATGATAATAAGGTAAAAGGCTGGCGTTAATAGTCTTAGAAGCCTCTTACAAAACCCGCGGTTGAGGATTGAAATTGGACTGCATTTGTAGAGTTTGCACTGAGTAAATATCTTGCCACAGTGAAAACTATAGTGCATGCAACTTTCCCCCCGCTACTATTTTTTTTAAACTCTCCTATTCTTCCAAAGGTCAATCCCTATTTTCAACAGAGAACTTAGATTCCTTTCAAGGTATTTTTAGAAAATCTATGCTTATTTTTTTTTCTGTTAATGCTTGTTTGGCAAAACAGGATACAAAGCATATTGCTCCTGCTTTTGCCAACAGTGATATTCAGCTGTTCTGCAATATTCCTCAAACATTAACTAGCTAATCTGTCCTAAGATCACTCGTGAGCAGGGACAACATACCTCTGACTGGAAGCTGAGCGGGACAGCAGGATGCGGCAGCACTATACAGTAACACAAGGGAAAAAGCAAATGTTTTCCTCAGAATTAGGGCATTTTTACTAGGAATGGCTCCACTTTTGCCAGGAGTTTTCTCAGCTGGAAACAGCTAAGGGTGACGGCGAGGGGAAGGGCTGCAGGGGAGAGGGAATATTTCTTTTTTACAGCCTGTTCTGCTGCTTGCTAATCTATTTATTCATGCCATTAATCAAAAAGCTGAAACGGGTGCCGTGTTTCATTAGAAATAAAACCAGACGACTCGGGGGACAGGAATTCATGTCGGGCAGAGCCTGAAGGTCCAGGTGGCCCTAGCAGAGCCTTCTCCCTGCAGGTGGACACACCAAACACACCTCTGATTCTCAGCGTAGGTGCTGCTAGAAGACAGACGACAGCAGCAAATGGGAACAAGGTCATTTAGAATTGAGAAAATTCAACTGGAACTTAATGGCTGACAACAGATCTTGCCCGTGCACTGTGTCCCGGCAGAAGGAGGAGGGAGGGCTTTCCCTTGCCCCGCAGCTTGGCTCCCTGCCTGCCGTGGTCCCTGCTCGGTCGCCAGGAAAGCTGTCTCCCCTCCGGCACCCACGGGACATGGCAGCGGCGCTTTTGCGGTCGGTCCAACTCCCCCTCCTTCCAGGCAGACCCCGGCCTCAGCGTGCAACTACCCCAATGCACCTGGAAACCACTTGAAACTGGGGCAATTCCAACCTCTGCCAAAACCAGGAGATCGAGGCAGAGACCCACTCTGAGGCTAAATCTACCTCTGGGAAAAAGCAATAGGAATGGAAAAATGCTAAGTCTGTCAAAGCGTTAACTCTCCAACTACGTGCCTCAGAGTTTTAATGCGAAATCTGTTGATTTTTCCAGGAGGGACATTCCTTTCCTTCCAGACTTCTTAAATGTAGCCAATAAGCAGAAAAATCCAAACAAATAAACAAACAGAAATAGTACAAAGGTAGTCCAGGCCGTCCACGTGCACTGGGACGAACCACCATGTGGGAAGGCCCAGCACGATAAAGCACAGGGAAGGCAAAACAATGCCTTTCTCAGTCCCCATCTTGTCCTAGTGACACATATTAGCAGTAAATCAGCCCTGGGGACTAGGATTAATTCTGTTTGCCTTGTACAACCAAGGGTCCGCGGGGAGCTGTCGGTCCACAGCACTGCTCAGCTCAGCGCGGCGGAGAGGGGCAACGCTCAGGGCTCCCCTACCGTGCGGGCAGTCTGCGTTTGCTTTCTCCTCCATTTTGGAGGAGTTTCCCCAAAGCTAGTTTGCCCCTCGATGTCAGGTCTCTTTGGTCAGCTCAGCGTCAGCTTGCTGTGGTTTACTGCCTGATCACGAGTGCCTGCTGCAAGCAAGGGGCAGAAACACAACAGGGCAGGAGGACACCAGCCCTGAGGTTGGCCCTTGAAGTGTTTAAAATCACTGTGGACCAGCACCCTCCGGTCCCCACTGAATGGCATGGCCACGTGCTCGCTCAGGAGAGGTCTTTGCTTCTTTAGGCAGCATGTTTTTTACGAAGGGAAGGCTGCTGTTGCATTTTAATCACGTTTGGAAACCAAGGAGCATCACTGTCTCCATCCCCTCCACTGCGGTATTTACTTTCAGAGTGAGAGAAAAAAGGAGGTCTTTCACCTGCTTCTGAAGGAAGAGGATCAAAGCCTTCCTTCACATCACACCTATATACGTCTCCGGCTTTTTTCCAACTGACCACGAATGGAAATCTGTTCAAAAACAGGCTTTCAAAGCTGGGGAGCTCCAAAAGGCAAGGCAACCTGGTACATGCACGAAGGCAGGATCTGCTCTTCTGGGCAGATCCTCCTTCACTTGCTAAGGTGACAAGAAACACCAAAATCGCCACAGGGAAGTCCCTCGTCCAGTAACACCTAGCCCGATAGTTCAGGTCTGCGTTACATAGAAGATCCGGCTAGGCATGCAGGCCAGGGCAGCCGGCGGGGACGAGCGGGGGCGCAGCCCGAACCTCCTGCTACGTGCGGCCATCAGGAGGACAGCCACAAAGGAACTCACAGAAACAGCTCCTATGCCCCAGGGAGGCAGAGAAAAACCCTCATTTCCTTTTGGCACTCCTTTTCCCAAGCTATACACCCTCGTTTCCTCTCTCAGAGCCTGGTGGCCTCTGCTAGCGAGCCATCTGCAGAGCTGCTTCTCGCAGCGGGCCTGGAGGCCGCCAGCTGGAGCCCTGCTTTGGCTCCGTGTCCCTCCTCCGTCCGCGCGGGCCCGCGCGGGAGAGCGCAGTTACGCGCCAGGGCTCACAGTTCCTCCGGATATAGGACGGGAAATACTAAATAAAACTTCGCAGCAGTATGGAGTAAAAAAGCAACTCTCCACCTTTCTACTCATTCTGGGAGTTCAAGTAGGCAGTGATAGCAACATGCTGTGTTTTATGAAAAAAATGAAGCTGAGTGTTTTTAAGTCAGTTACATTAAAACTTAGGGAGAAGGAGAACAGGCAGAGTGAAATTATCTCTCCTGGAATTTGGCCAGAGTTTTGGGACTAATGCAAGCCTTGTGAAAAGGGTTATGAGACGTGTAGGGCCCGATTTTACGCTTCAGTTCAAATTTTGTAAGAATAATTTTACAAATTAAGCTATTCAGCAGTGCTCCATAATTATCTGATTAGAGTACCCTTTTTTTTTTAAATTAAACTGTGTTGCAAAAGTATAGACTAACTTTCAAGCTCACGTCTTTCAGACTCACTTCTTCCATTTACCCTCATACTCCTACAATTTTTCATGATTTATCACCCCAATCTTTACAGTTATTTTTCTGTCCAATCCCCTATGTGGAGCACTTCTGCTTGACTTAAATTTATTGTTTGCTTGGCTGTCACTGGCATGGGAAGAAATAATGTGCACTATGGGAAAATCCTAGCAGTATGGTGAATGAAATGGTTATTTTAAGTCAGAGTTTTCTTAATATATCCATCTACTGGATGCATTTGAAGCAACAAAAGAACCGATGTTTCTGACATATTTGATCAGTGTTGATAAAAACAGCCTATGGAGGAACCTTACTGAAGCTGGGAGAGGAAATTACTCTCTTTATGCTAGTTCAGGTTTACGTCTTTCCTAAGAACAGGCTGATCGTTATCCCAGATAATGAAGACTGTTAATGCAATTAACTGTTGTGGTGTTTTACAAAACAAACAAATAAGTTCTGGAATTAATGAGATGCAAGGCCAAGCGGCACAGGACTAAGCAGGACTCATCGCTTTTTACTTAAGTGTTTCAAAGTAAATAATTAGCCAGGATTTACAAGTGCAATTTCTAATTTAGGACACACAGAAGATTTTCCCATTTAATGTATAAGAAGTCTCCAAAAGGTCAGGTTAATTTTAAGATTACTGTCATCTATATATTATCACTCTGAAAAGTCAAATGCTTTGCTAACCTCGCAGAACAGGAGGCCTGGACCAAATTACTTTACTTTTCTTCCTGGGCCTTATAAGTTAGATAGTGGTAAGACTCACTACCTTGAGGGCATATTACTTCTCCCTGTTAATATTTCAAAAAGATATATTAAAAAAAACAACAACAAAGAAACACACAGATGATTATTAAAACAAACAGAGACTGAAAGAAGAAAAAGAAAGCTGTAGAGACTAGAAATTGCAGTGAAGACCATGCTAGGCAAATCTAATTTACTTGCAGAGAAATTAGGTATTTGAATAATAGCTTTCATAGCAAATGCTAATGCACCTAGCAGGCCATTTATCTGGTTAAACTATACACTTATTTGCTGTAGGGGTTAAGACATTGCGCAGCCTGAAGTTCACTTAAGTTTCAAACATGCACAAGTAGTTTCCAGGGTCACGGCAAAGAAGTGGGAATTAGTGCAACAGGGATTTTATTTCTGAATATGCCACTGGTTCAGCTTGTGCAGCCTGATGAGCTGGCTAACACCATCGAAGAGTTATATGCTGCCTAAAGAGGCAGTCCGTTTCCCCATCCCTGCACCTTTGCCACATGCTCCCACTGCTTCTCTTGCACTGGAATCTGCATTTGTCAAAAAACCTGCAGAAAAACCTGCAGAGAACTAACAGAAAAAGTAATGTGTTTTCTGCCAGTGTCACTCCGTGCCGAGCACTGACCACGGCTGCAGTGGGAGAGCCGTGAGAGGCGGGGGGCCGCCAGCAGCCCCAAGCCAGAACCGCTCCAGCTGCCACGTAACCCGTTTGTAACAGCCTGCTCTGCTTCCTCACTGTGTCACAGGAACGTAGCTAAAGCCAAATTTCAGAGCTGATGATGTTAAATAAAGTCCAAATGTTTTAACTACCTGATGGGTTGGTGTTTTCTACAAAGATGTTTTCAGCCTGCTGCTTTAAGTCTGTTCTAGGAATTCAGAAATTATAAAAAATTTTAAAACCAAAGCTCTCTTCTCGTCTTTGAAAACCCGAACGTGGTATCTGTCATCAGAATAACAATGCAGCTCTGCTGCTGTCTACTCGTTTTGCAAACCAATGAACTTTCTTGCAAAGGAAATGGTAAAGAAAAAGTCTTCATTTTATATTGGGAAAAAAAAGACTGAGCTAAACTTTCGTGTCATTTGACTAAATCTTGTTTGCACAGCTTGCACGTCTCACAATCTTACGGTTATTGCTCACTCTTCAGAATTAGAGAGAGAGAGAGAGCAGTAAGATAAATATAATACTGCAATACAGAGCTCGATATGGAAGGAGATTGTTCTGCTATGACATGTCGCACACTTCAGTTCTAATACAATGATATGTTATCTAAGGGTGGAGGAGACTGAACAGCCTATAATATGTTAACACACTTTTCATTTCAGAGATAGTGTCACAAGCTGAAAAAAACACCCGATTCACCATGCCAGTTCAGTTATTTCTCTCCCAATATCAGGTATTTTCTCCATTCTGACCTACACATCAGATTTCTGAGAGAAATAATGCATCTGCCCCGAGCATGCAGAGCTGTGTGAACACGGGCAAAATGCTGGAGCTAAGATCTAGTGAGAAAAGTCAAGAGAAAAATTTTTCTGCAGTTCCAAGTATTAACATTATAAAAGACAGCTTGCAGCCACTCCTATTTTTAAGTTTCTCAAGGGAGCCTTGAGACCATTTCTAACAAACCCACTGTCTGTTAAGACATTTGACATTCAGAAAGCAGAACGTTCTCTGGCTGCAGAAGAGCTTCTTCATGTAGCCAAGTCTACCTTTACAGTTTCACTGGCACAGGGAGCACAGTTAGAGCCACAGAGCTAGGAGGTTTTTTTCCTTTTTTTTTTTAAATGACCTAGCTACAGCATTGATGCCTCACTACAGATTCAGCTACTCCTTGAACAAGTAATGCTTTTGCTTCTATGGCCAATCACTCCGCTGAGCAGGAAAAAAGCTACCTCTGCAGAAAGACTTTTGCCAGAACACCTTTTTGTGTTTGCCTGAAGGAAGTAAAAATACAGATAAGGCTTTTTGCAATAATGCCTTGCTCAGGTGGAACAGACATACAAAGTGATAAAAATAAACTACCATTTTCTAAACGTTTTAGCCTGCTAGTGCAAGAACAAAATTTTCTCCTTGTGAAAAAACTCGGCAGCACGTGGGTAAGTGTGACGAGAAAAGCAGAAATGCCTATTTCAGCTCCCCTATAATCCACTGCCTGGGCAGAGCTATAGCAGAGGGGAGAAAAGGGAGGTGGAAAACTAATTTCTGAAAGGATTGAAAGGATTTCTAGAGAGAAGGACAGTTAACGTGTACATGGAAGAGTTCCTCAATTAGGATTACATTATTAACTTCCTTTTTGTATTAGGTCACTGGAAGTGTCTTTACAGGGAGCATTAAAAAAAACGAAAGTTCTGGAAAAATTAAAACCCACATGGAGCTGTTCCCTCCTGCTTCGCACACTTGTTAATCCTACCAGTCTTGCTGAAGTGAAAAGAGGAGTATTAGAAAGAAAGATAAGGTTATGGGGAGCACACACACTTCCTTACAAACTGGCACTTAACATTTGTGTTAGTAAGTGAAAAGCGTTAGGACACTGGTGACTAACGCAACTCCCTACTCCTTGGCCAGCTTCAGAAACTCTCCCCACAGGGGTCAAGGTCTGGGCAAGGTTAGTGTCTTAATAAAACAGGGAGTTCGGCATCTCTAATGACTGCTTCCGGCTGTTTTCCTCCTTACCTATAATGATTCCCCTGCGAGTAGTTCTGCTTTCTTAAAGCCAAGCACAGCTCGTGGCTGCGGTGCTTGACCTGCCAAAGGATGACCCATTTGTGCACACCATGGCCAAAGCGAGGGGCCTCCCAAGGTGGACCTGCCCAGCGGAGGAGGCTTCATGCTCAGCACCGCTATTTAAGGGAAGAATTCCGTACGTGGAAGAATCCTGCCAGCGCACAATTACATACTACCTTAGATAACCTACTATTTATTTTAACGTTACCCACCTGAGAGAGACTCAGCTAATGAACCTTTTTTTATAGAAATATAAAGGTTGAAGCTGAGAGCTAAGTTTAGAGCAGAGACATATAAAAAAATCTCAAACCAGGAAATACTTTAATGAAAGCAGGGAGTAATCACAGCAAATTACAGTGAAATTTCTATGGGATTACATTTTGCATTCCCAAACAACCAAAAGGATTCATCACAGTTAATGTCATTCCATTTTGCTGAGAATTCACCATAAGGTTAAGCTACATAAGTAACACAACGTGATGCAATAAAAGCTGTCTTAAAAGTTACAGTCAAAGAGGCTTTTCAAAACGGAGTTTAGATTTCTTCCCACTGCAGTCCATGGAAAAATGACAAGATATGCCACAAAAAGCCATAGAGAAAACATTATTAATAATATTAGGAGGAGTAGAAGCCAGATGCTTTATTTTATTGCTGTTAATAACGAGGTCCATTCCCCCATGGATTTACTTTCTAAGCTCTAGAAATTAGAAATCAACCAGCAGTGGATGTGGTAAGAAAATTCACTCCTGGAGAAGAAAACTGGTATTTCTGGTGTACTTCCAAAAATCACCATAGAATTTAATTTCTCCCCATTGCAGGTTTTGCAGGAGGAGCTGTGTTAAGGGGAGCATCTAGGAAACACACTGTGGCCAGCACCTAGTCTTGCACCTCCCTCTCTTACCATGCAAGTTAGCTTTCTCACAGGTAGGATTTACAGCCCACTTTCCAGGAATAAAATAAAACAATGTAACGTAGGTTTTTACCATATGTAGTGATGTTCTTCACTTTTAACCAGGTCTCCAAAATAAGAAGCTGGGAACTTTTGACCTCACTCCACTACTATTGCAGAGCTCTGGATGGTTAGTTTAGTGAGGAAAACATGTTGACTTTTCAGTTACAATGTCACTGCAAATCTCTCAAGGCTAATTCTTGATGACAGACTTTTTAAATACCCTAGAACATGCACAGAACCACAGCTTGGCCCTATTAAAGGCAACACAAGTTTTACCACTAAATTCAACAAGAATGTGAGCTGGTCCATAATGAACAGCAGGAAGTAAGATCTCAGCCCATAAGGCAAAAAGAAGGGGGGGAAGAAGTGTGTGAACTGCACATTAAGTAGCAACTGCCCTGAAGAGGGTGGGTTAAGGGTACATCCCTCTCCGGATGAAGAAATACTACTTTCAATACTATGAAAATAGCAAACCATCATAGTTTTAAAACAAGGTATATTTCTACAAAAATTTTCACCCAAAAGAATCAATTCAGCATTAACTACAGAAAACATTTGCCCATCAAAGAAAAAAAGGCTATTCTGTGCCAGCAGCACTATACAACACACTAGCTTTCCCACATTTTTGAATAGTGTTTGCTTCCATTTCTTATTTAGCTGTCCTATTTGAGGCTGTGCTGCTAAAGAACTGGACTCAATTTCACATATCTCTGTTTTCACCCCCCTACAAAGTGTTGTTTAAAAATTAAAAAAAAAAGGAAATTCACAAAAAAGAAGCATGCCATGTGTCCTCTTAAAATGATGTTAATTTATGAAGCATTAGGTATATATATGACCTGCTACAATATATTAACCCTTTTAGAGGAGAGAATTTTGAAAGAGAAAATACCAGTTATATTCAGCTTTTCAAAAGTTTATGTAAATGCATACAAAAAGGAAAGCAAGACTAAGGACCCTCTTGCTGTCCAGTATAACACCGCTAAAACGTACTCAGGTTTTGGCGTTTTAAGCAATAGCTGAGATTGTTCCCCTCAATTTCGCACTCTCTACAGGACTATGCCACAGGTTTCTGCTGTTTTTCCCACTCCGTAAGCTTGGATGGAGGGGCTGGAAAATTTATAAAATATATCTGAAAAGTTTTGCAACCTTCACCTCACTAGAAGGAAGGTGCACCTGACCCACATCTTACTGACAAGCAACAGTGCATCCTTTTAAAGGATGCTAGACGGAAATATGAGAGCCTGTGGCGACAAAATCCCAAACAAAGCTAAAGGGTACAATATGCCTTGCAGGATAACTGTAGTCTGCCTTACGCATCTTTGCTGGATGCACAGGTTGAGAGGATAGTGTATACACAGCGGGCATTTATCCTGGACTTGTAGGCACCCAGCTCAAGAGGTAGAGGTGGTCTGAATAACCACCCAGGCAATATCTGGGTGGGTGGTATTTCTAGGCACAATACCAGTGCTGTTACAGGAGCCAATCTATGCATATCAGGTGGCACAGACCTGAAAACCAGTTCTAGGAGCACTGATTCCAACCAAATCATCTCATACTGATACTGTGTATTCTTGGGTCCACTTTCCATAGGTCACTGGTTTGCAAACTGCTTTCCACTGGCCAGTGTGGCGTCAAAATATTTTGAAACTCAGACTGTGCAAGATGAGGGGGAAAGCTGCAACCACGTGCTCAGCTGGGGGATCTGCCTTCTAGGAGGATGCCCCTGACGCAGTGTTGCATTTAAGCAGCACGCTCCCCCAGCGCAGCGGGGAGAACAGCCTCACGCACCAGCCCGTGCCCAGCTCTTGCGGGTGGACACAGCAGCCTGCTGGACCGCACATTAAGCAAACGGTTACTCAAGAGGAGCAGGAGGGAGGCTAAGGCAGACCATTTTGTATGTGTGAGCAACAAGACATCACAGCAGGGGAGCAGGAGGTTAGAGTCAGTTTTTGTGACTCATGGAAACGTGCACGCTTGACAGATCACGAGAGTTTTGATCTCCCAGGAAAGTCTTTGATAATTGATGTACAGAAGCAAAGACTCAGGGGACCTCCCAGTTATAAAAAAAAAATGCGCAAGTAATGCTCGGCATATTACGAGAGAGGTCTTCATGAAAGCTGAATCAAAAACCAGAATCTCATTAAGCCTCTACACTTTCGGTCAAGACTGAATTCAGGAACAGAGAGACAGACACAGAGTTTAGAAATGAAAACAAGAATGTTTTAGTTACCTTTTCTGCAAGCCAGCCTAGATGCCTAATCTCTCGACTTCCAGCAATCCCTGTCTTACCCAGCTGGTCTCTGACCTCTGCAATCACCCTGGGGATGAGATCATTGACACTGGAGTGGATGGCATTGAACCAGGCCTGGGCTGTAGCCGAATCCTTACTCCTTAGAACCACGGTGTGCTTGGCATCAGGTGAATGAACTTCAATAAGTCTAGAAAAATGGGGGGGGGGAAAAACATTATGTTCACTCTAGAAACTCAAATACTGTTAGGCGGCTAAATTTATTACCAAGCTTACTGTTAGAGTTAAAATGAAGGATACTAGTATGAAGACCTGCCACCAAAAACTTACCTTTACAGTGGCTGAATATAGTGAGATCCAACTGGTTATGTTTGTACTCATGTTACTGTAAAGTACTGATCCTTAAAAAGGGGATTTGCCACTGCTGATCCAACCCCACATCTAGCATGTCAACAGGAATTCCAAATAGAAAGTAATACTACTTTGAAAGATACACCGCTGTTTTTCCCAGCGGCTATCTCTTCCTCCTCAGCAGTTCCTCAAGCTTTGACCTGACAGGAGAACCACCAAAGAACAGTGAGCGTGGACAAGCTGGGGATAAGCAGCTACCTCCTTCAGCTGTATACCAAGGCATCGCCAGTTTCTCAATGTGCTTATTTTATATACACAGGCCTAAATGAAAAGCCCTAATCGTAAATAGAGAAGTTTTCCAGGGATTCCACTGTGGGTTCATTGACAACACTAAACATGAACCAGTAACCCAACTTAATGGGCCTTCTCCAGGAGTTACAAATATCCTGAATGCTCCATTTAGATCCTGTTAACAGTGGCAGCAAGAATGCGCTAACTGCAGCCATATGATGGTTGCTGGCGGGCATCTTTTATGGTTTTCTTAATCCATGCAGAGATAGATGTTTTTCCTCCAAATGCTTAATAGACCATCCTGTGGGCTTTCACCCCACCACTGTGATTCAAAAGCACAGCTGAACACAGTTTTCAGGAAAAATAATCCTGTATGTAGTGGTTATGGGAATTGTGCCAACACCTTTGCTAACAACAACAACAAAACACCCTTTTAGAGATAGTTGCAGTTATTTCAGCTCTGTTCTTAGGGAACCATTAGTTAGTGGGGCTCTGTGTGCTCTCCTACAGCTTCGTGGGCCACTTTCATTTGAACATTTGCTAAATAGCCCAATTAAATAATAGGCTGGTTTATCTTCGTGTAGTGATTGCAAAACCAAGCCCTGGTCATTGCCTATCACTCAACTCCATATCACATTAGTGCTTTTCATTATACATGTACAGTGACTTCCCCTCAGCACTGTCCACACAAATTCAATCTGAGATTTGAGGCCAACCATGTACTTGTGTATTACTGCATGATCCCTGGGACACACAATGACTCTTTTCTGTATCAGAAAAGTAATTGGTACAGTGGAATTTGTTTGGGTTGAGGTGCAAGACAATACTGTAACACAAATATTTGTTATATAATCACAAAATCCTGCAAGCTGGAGCTTAATTAACAATAAACAGTTTTTAATTAATTGATTAAAACAAGCAGAATCCAGAAGAGAATCCAGTTCAATCTGTGCAGTTCGCTAGGGCTAACAGAATTAGGACTGCTGGTCTCTTGTTTGTCCATTTTGGGAAGGGGATGTCTACACGTAGACATTGCTCTACAAATACAAGAGGTCATGATTTTCCAAACTAAGCAACTGAACAGTTCAGGGTCCTAAATCACTGTTTAGATAGTTTAAAAAGTGGGTTGATTTTTCAGAAAGTGCTGAGCTAACACGTTTCCTCAGTAACACTGCTGGAACTCAGCACTTTCGGAAAATAAGTCCCTATTTAGCTATTCCAGTAGGTACCGAGTAGTCAACTTTAGGTACTGAAGAAACAATTCTTGGTCACACTATGCAGATCTGGGGATTAAGAAAATTGTGTTTGTAGACATGCACCTTCCTAACCATATTTTTACTTTTCCTTTAACCGCGAGTAAAAGCTGTTTCCAGAGCAGTTAGTTATGATTTAGCTATTTGTGACTGATGATGATAGACATCATACATACCTACCAGACCCTTGTTCTTCTTTTGATCAGAAAATCCTGGTCTCTCAATGCCATGCAAACTTGATCTTGTATCCAGAAAACCAATGGAAATAAACTACACAGATTTGAAATACATTGTGGTAATGAGTAAAGCGTTACTTAATACATAAATAACAATTTTTGTCACGAGATCTCAAAGCATTTTACAAAGGGGGTTCAGTCACAGCATCCCCATTTCACGACTGGAAAAACACCCAGAGAGGTGAAAAGGTTGTGCATAATCCAGATGAGGCTGGGAACAAGCCAAGAATAGCACTCACTATTCTCTGCACTCTGCCTCCCATTTTAATACTTCTTTTAAAGAGAAAAAATATTTAGACAGCAGGCAGTATTGTGCCATTTTTCAAAAAGGTTAAAGCCCAGCATGGATTTGGTGAAACAATGGTGGATAAACATATACGAGAGTATTTTGCTAGTTGGGCCCTCACCAGTATGTATTTCCCTTGGTGACTGATAGCTACTTCAGTATGCCTGCAGTAGTCCTGTCCCCTAAAATAGCGAGCCTTAGACAGTTTAGACATTAATATATTTTTTTTAACTGACTCAAAACTATGGAGTGTTGTTTCAGTTTGACATCATGTAACATATTTCAACATATATGTGTTCTACTGTGATGTTAGTGTATACACTCTACTATACATGCGCACACATCGACACACACAGTGCCTTGTTTGCAAAAATATTCTTAAAATGTCATCTCTCAGTGCCTCCTCATGGGGTTATCTGGGGGCCTGCCTGTTACTCATCAAAGTTTGATGGTGATACACTAACAACCGCAAGACGACTACCTCATTCCCTTAGCTGAATGACAGGAAGATTGGGCAATATATGCTACATTTTTTAAAAGGGATTCAAAACAGGAATGAATGCTGCACTGGCAGCACTGAAACTGAACCCTGCTAGCCGCAGCGCTGCTCTAGCCTAAGAAATACGCCTGCAAGCCTCAGTCCTATGCAAGCTGCCAAGCAAGTTTCCCTCTTCGTTTAGGCAGTAAGAACCGAAGCCTACGTCCTTAACTGCCTAAGCTTTACTACTGACCTCTGTAAGATCTGGGCACTAGACCATCTTTAAGAACGTGGATTTACAGATTTCTGCTAAAGATCTAGGACTACCATCTTTGCAGTCAGGTGCGACAGAGATCCTAATGGAAACTTCCGCTGCAAACGTCCTGGAAACCTATGGGCTCCTACTGCAATCAGATGCTGAAAGCGCTATGTCCCTATAAACTCTTCCATTTTCTGCCTTTCAGCGTACGCTGCTTCGATTCACCGCTCCGTTTGGATAACGCTTTTAGCTTAACAAACAGCTGACTGACGGCATTTCCATATCTTCTGAAAAGCAAAAAATTACCAGTGACCTTAGTAAAACTCCAGCACTGGAGTAGTTCAGTGTTTCCAGCAGTTCTGCCATTGTAGCTTGGATTTGTTCCTTGGCTAAACTGACCACACCGCTTACTGTATTATGTTTATCTGCAGTTCAGTGATAAAGTTCCCTTAATTCCCCACTGAATTGAAATATTCAGGGCAATGCCACAGCTGTGTTTATTCTCACACTCCACCACAGTTATGTAAATACTGCATATGGAACTGTTTCTGATAAAGCCGGTACCAACCCAAAGGAATTATACGTTAGCTCTAGATGGCTGCCAAGATGCGTGGCATCTGTCCAGCTTGGCAATGCATATGAATGATATCACATTTTCTCAGCGATCATTTGGCAAACCTTATAATAAAAGAGTGATTTTCTCTCTCCTTCGCAACGAGTTCCACTGAACCAGGGAATATTTCCCAGCATCCTGTTTTCCACTTGTACAACACGGGGTTGACACAAAACTTGAATCCTCCCAGTGCCATAACCTTGCAAGTAAGAGACCAAAACTCACTGGGTCCAGACCCTTTATTTCACAGAGGATCACAAGTTGAAAGCAAATGTTTGACCGACCATACTCATTCCACATTTGATAAGACTTCTTTGTATGGGAGGGTTCATTATCTAAGAAACACCTTTCATCAAATCTCCGGAAAGCATTTCTCCCACCAGCTTTGGCTTAGGACCAAATCAGGCACTGATTTACACTTTGTGCCTTTTCCTGGGTCAGATTATGTATTCAGTGACTGATTAAAGTGTGGAATAAATCCCTCGAAGTTAATGATAAGCTGGAGCCAGAGTTATTCAAGACCATCACACTACTTTGATTTTGTACCGGCGTAGCCAGGAACACAAATTCTAGCACTGACTTTGCAAACTTAAAAGGCCTCAAGAGCCGAACTTCTCAGGCCGTTTCCTCCTCCAGTTGTCTGGAGACATGCACATGAAATAGTGGGAAGTGAGTTTTTCCATTTCTGAGGGTAAAAATACAGGAAACTTTCCAGTATAAGCTTGGCCCTAGGGATTTGGAGGAATACATTCAGAGGTGATATTTAAAAAGTTATAGTTGTTTATAAAATAATAATAAAAAAAAAGCTACGGTTTAATTTCATATGCAGCATCAGAGGATAAACCAGGAATAAAGTATGTCAAAATTAACTAATGGAAAATTCAGGTTTAGTTTCCAAAGAAAATATTCCATAGAGAGACTTAGGCTGTGCTGCTTTCCCAGCATACACTGAGGAAGTATCTTCACTTGAGGCACCTCAAAGCAGGTGAAAACAATTCTACAAAGCAAGCACCATTTGGTTATCAAGTGGAAGTTTTCTATGGGAAAGTCTCTCGGTCCCCGTGCTGTCACAAGGGTACCAGCTGTATTAACAATTATTTGCTGACTTTCAACTGACAGCAGATACAATGATGTAGTTACTTGTTCCTTGGGAGCTGGACTAGACTTATGTCCATACAGAGGGTGTATATATCACTAACGAGCTGTCACAGAGGATTTCATCTCTATTTGCTGCCAGCTGGGCATTAACAAAAGGGATATCAGTGGAGTTGCACAGCATACAAGTAAGGAAAGGATCTGGTTCTGCGGTGGAATTGTTCACATTAATGTGTGCTGATAGCGACCAATCTGCAAAACACATCACGAGCAACGTTACTCTACCCAGAATGATACATTTGATATTTTTTAAACGTCTACAGACATTAAGAAGCAGAACTTATTCTCCACATTGCCCAAAAAGCCTCATATCTTCTTTCTCATTCTTTTGTTTCGTGTTCTGGTTGTAATACTGCTGAATTTTGCTAATGCAGATATACACAATCCAACCATCTTCACTGTGGCTAACTGGATTCAGCACCAAAACAATGGCAAAAGTTCTGTTTCAAGGAGTTACTTGGAAAAAAACAAGGAATGATTTCAGAGGCATAGTGGGAACTTGATTTAACCTTAGAAATATGCTGCTGAAAGCTTACTTTAAGACTAGAAGCTGTTGCGATTGGTGCGGTAAAAACAGACTGCAGCTCCCTGAAGCAACTCTCTATCAGCAAAAGGGATGCATTAGTGCTAGAGGACAAAGTTGTTTCCAGCCACAAAAGCTGCACCTTTAGGAAAGCCACAGCCAACTTCAAAGCACGACGCTTCTGTGGCTCGTGCTGAATCTGTGCTAAGTAAAGAGCAAGTGACTAAAGATAGTACATAGTGGTAATGACCACTTCAGACTGAGAAAGTCCAGAGAAGAGGGTAGACAACCTCATGCCGCTGCATATAAATAAACTTCCATGGACTGAGAGAAGAATTAATATCTTCTGAGAAAGAACAACAGTGTCACAGTTGCTGGTAGGCAGCAGCGTAATAGGATCCAGGAAAAAGAAGGACACAAGATCCATGAGTATGGATGAAAATGAGTAAGGAAAGGTGACAAAAGATTCAAGTTGCTGATAGATCAGCTCCGGCTTGCTGATGAACTGGCAGAAGGTCTTGCTGTAGAGGACAAAAAGCAGGTCCACCTCAACCGAGCAGCATGTGTCTGAACGTTTCATTGCTTTATAAGCCTTTTTGTTTTACGTGATCAAGAAATCCAAGGCGTCATTGATTAGTGAAGCAAGTGAAGCAAAATAGAAGCCAGACTGTTCAACAAACGACAAATTCCATATAGACAAATTACTGGCTTCTGAGCCCTGGGGAGAGAGCAATACCTGGGATTCAGCCTCCCAGAGGTTGAGTCCCAGAGATGCCGCTGACCTCCTCTGTGACTGTGGGCATATGTCACCTCACTGCACCTTCACTATTGGCAGCACCGAGTTAGTGTCATTCATCTTCTCATTTAATAGACTCAGAAATCAATGGAAAAACTCCATGCAAGTGATGAGAGGAAATAACAACTTCAGTATAACTTTCTCTCATTCCTACTATAGGAAAAAAGGACTTTCTATCAGCAGAAATGTGTGTGAAAGCAGGAGGTTAAGTGACAACAGGGCATTAAAGATAGCTGTCTACATATACAACATAAGCACTAAAACACAATCTTGCTACTTACTGGCATTTAGCTGGGGCACCTAAATTAGGCAGTCCATCTCTGCAGGCTCCCAGTGTGGCCAGAAGGAATATACATGGGCACTGCAGACCAGACAGCCCCCTAATGCTAACCTGACCACACGGGATGTCTCTTCCTTCCCACTGACTACAGAAGACTTAGCTACATAAGTAGCTAAGCTAGGTGATAGGAATCCAGGCTTCAGGACCTCCTATCCACACGTATTGTCTCTTGTTGACATCAAAGTTCATGGATGTGACAGGTCACGTATTATGATATAGCATTTATGCAGTGCCACAAGACTGTAATCATTTGCTGAGAGACTAAAATTCCCGGACTCCAGTTTGCCAGTGTCATTTGCACAAGGACTGCAGGGAGGGCAGCAAGACTGGAGAACTGCAGGAAACTGGGAGCCTTGCTTTTCAACTTTCTGTGTTTGGCAGATCACATAGGTGAGATCTCATAATCACTCTCCAACATCATTTAGGGGTAGCCTCGATGTCATGACTTACCTGTACACATCCTAGGTACAGACAAACTTAAAACACAACCGTTTTCCCTTCTCTGTTCCTCCCTGCAGTAGTCACACTGCTCTTTCTTTTCTCTTGGAGCATCTTTCTTTCCTCATCTCAGCAGTGTTTCCGTTTTCTCTGCTTTATAAAAGCATTCACTCAATAAAAACGGTTGAAGTATTCCCTGTTACGGTTCATCACTTCACCTTGCTGGTTAGTTTACTTCTCCATCACCATTTCTTAGTCTGTTCTCCTCCCCGCCCCCATGCATATCTCCAGATAGTTTCTTCCCCTTATTTCCCCTCTCTAGATCCATTCCCAGTTACTTTATTCTTATTTCCATTCCTCATCACAGTCCTGTATGGTGGAAGCTGCTTGGAAAAATCAAAATCCTTTGACTTTTTCAAAACTTCCCTTATTGACTTTGTGGCTGAAAAAAACCCAAATTGCAACACCTCCTCCCCCCACCACCACACACTTAATTTCTCCATTAGCTTGTTATCCACAGATTTTCACAGGAAAGAAAGACTTTGGTAAAAAGTCTGTTAATCAAAAATTCAGCTGAAAGTGAAGCCAGGCTCAGTTACTGCCATCTCTATACCACAAACATCCTAACTTGCAACCCACTAACCATGACACATTTTATTCCTGCCTGTCAAGTCACATTCAGTCTCTTTCACACACATACACACACACAGAGCTTTATTCACACTCACACATTTGCACGCATGCAGACACGTGCAAGAACACACACGTAGGCAGGCACTCTGCCAACTCCCATGCCATTAGTGCTGGAGATGGGAATGATACCAGAAGCTTATCCGTTCAACAGAGAAGGACTGGGAGGGGAGAAAGCACCATGTCATTACATCAAGAGAAGAATATGATGTGTTTTTCAAGAGAAAACATGTCTAATCCCAGACCCTACGGCTTCACTCTTATATGCACAGATTGAAGGTCAGTCATGATATGCTCTGACCATCTAGTTCTCCACTGATGTCTCAAACATGCAGGAGGACAACTCCAATGTTTTCCGCTCCAACCTTAATTCCTTGACTCATATTCCCAGCAATTCATTTCTCAAGTGGTAGCCCAGACTTCTACAGATCCTTAGGACATTAGAAAGCTATTTGCAAAATGATTTAACAAAATAAAATTGAACACTCTTTGCAGGAAAGCAACCCAAAACTGGAGTAAATAAAAGTAGATGAACATTCAAAGGTCAGCCAAACTGTTTCTTTTTTTTTTTTTTTTTCCATTTATGAATACCCTTAGGGTCTCCTCTGCAAAAAACGGTCTTCAAGTTTTTCTCAAAAAGCTTAGCTGGTGATTGGACTAAAAAGAAATGAAAACACACATCTCTATGGGAAGGGCCCTACTACAGAGTGGCCTGATCTCAGTGGCCTTCCACGAAGGCTGAGAAGAAACTGAGGCTAAGAAACCAGTTTGTAGGATCTAGAGCAAAAAAAAAAAGACTAATTTGGCTGGTGCAGATTTTCACAAATACTGGGGGGAAATACCTGTTCCTAATAATGAAAAATAAAATAAAAGCTTTAGCCTTTCTGTCTAGAAGCTTCAGGGTTCGAGCTCCTATAGGGTAGGAAAATCATCCCTTTGCAAGACAGATGATTGCAATCTGCAAAATGCATTGGCAATCGTAGAGCTGTCCTGAGAGCGGATGATGCAATACAAGACTGTCAGACACCTCTGCCTGAACCAATTACTAACTCTTACTGGTTAATAATCTGCCCCAAAACTCTGTTAAAAGAGAAGAAATACAATCTCACTAGCCTCTCATCTGACACCCCTAGCCCTGAATGCATTGACCCTAGCTACCAAGGAGGGACCCACTGGCCATGTCGCTCTTAAAGAGGATATGTTCACGTGTCCCTTGGGCCTTCCAAAAAGGAGATCCTGTGAGATAGCCTAGCTCTTCGGTGTTACCAAACGCCGCTCCAAGTGGCTGTGTATTTGGTAGCTCTGGAGTGGCCAGAGAGTGACTAGAGCTCAAGGTCCCACACTTACGACACATATAAAAATTGAATGGGATGCTGTAAGCACTTTTTTAGCTACATGACCTAACTTCTCTCAGCTTGAAGAGAGAGAAAGGTGGGTAGATTTCTGCTATCTCCTACTTGTTTCCTTACAGCAAATAGCAATTTTTTTCAGGCCAGATCGGGGGCTACAGGATTACAAACAAACAAGAACACAATAAGAGACATTCAACTTTACATAAAAGGAGGATTTGGACCCATAAAAGCAAAATAGTTTGAATGTAAGGTAAAAAATCCAGGTTCGCCTTGATGTTAAATTGACTACCCTTTGTGGGCAAGAATGTAAAGGGCTTCACAGTGGTAGATTATCCTTATATAACAGACTGTGTATCCTGCAATAGTCTAGCACAACGGAGTGATTTAAGGATGAGGGGACAGTCGACCAGAATTTCACCCTGATTATCACCATTTTTGTTCTTCTCTGGATTTGAATTGGACCCTTTCAAGTTGCTTTACTTTACTTTAATGTTGGATTGTTGATTTCTCCTGTAGTTTAACATTAATCTAAACAGATAATAAACACAGCCTACCAGGAAAAAAAAACAATAACAAAAAATCTTGATATAAATCAGGACCTTGACTCTAGCAGGCTCAATGACTTCTTCAAAGAACTTATTGATATTCAAATAGCAAAACATGTCTGTACCAATAATGATAATTAAGTGCTATAGCCCTTTCATCCAAAGATCTCAAGATGTGACTCACAACAACACTGTGAAGCAGGAAAATATGTTTTCTCCATTTCACAGAGTTTGTCTAAAGCCAGAGAGCAGCTTGCTCAGTACCAACATGAGGAGCTAGACCCAAATCCCTTGGGGTTTCTGGACTTATTTTACTGGCACTGTCATTGCAACATGTTCATCCTTACTGTATCTCTACCACTGCTCTCTCCCCCAGGCATTTATACTTCCCGTCTCTTTCTTTTCTTCACCTACATCACATGGCAATAGCAATAGAAAAAGAACCAACCATGGAACGGAGTTTTCTAAATTAACAGCCGATTCCATTAAATACGTACTATCCATTAGGAAGGAGAATTTTCTCCCTTCTGAGCAAGCGCAGCAGAACCGCTGCTATCCACCTAGGGCTGAAACAGCTCCAGGCAAGCTGCAACAGTGCCAGCACCACAGTGCAAATGCTCCATCAACCCTTTAAGGTGCTCCATCCCAAGTCTGGGGCTCAGTCTGGGCACAGCACCTCACTCCATTTGTGCTTCTGTTAGCAACCAGCAAACTGTGTGTTGTCGTCTGTCCCTCGCTGAATCCAATGTTATCAAACCGTTTCCTCTCATTTAAGGTAGAAGAGACACAAAGCAAAGTAAGACAAATGGGAACAAGAACAGCCGTAACTCGCACACTGTAACATGGCTATTTCTCACGGCACCACCTTGCCCTCTATGAGTCCAACATAGGGTACGCGAGTCAGTGCATCAAGTCCCTAGTAAGCAGGAAAAAACCCTGGGCTGCAAAGATGCACAGCTAAATCACACTGCTCTTCGATGAGAATCCAGCCTTTGTTTTGCATAGCAGTGGCTGCACTGGCATGGCGACATCAAAGCCTGTTCATGGTTACAAAGCAGGAAACGGGCAGGATGGAGCCCATCCAAACATTAATCAACAAGATGTCCAGACAGTCCTGCACTGTCTAATACTTGTCTCCCCGCTTCCCCTCTGCCCTACTTGGTTGCTCTTAAACTGTATGTGTGTGATCTTCAAGAGCTGCAGAAGCTAAAAACCCTCCATCTTTTAATTCCTTCTTGTAATCCTTCTAAAGAAAAACAGTTGTGCTTTAGAGCAACAGTGAAACGGAGAATCCTGGAAGAGTGGCGGGTCCCAAACTGCACGCACTCCTCTTTTGTGGAGTTCTGTTAAAAAGGCATGGAATTTCTACCAGTATTCAACATATCATCTATACAAACAATTAGCCTTACAGCTAAAAATGCACTAGGAAAACATTCAGTAAGTCCATTTTTGGACTGCTCTGTTCTGTGCTAATGCCACGGTTCCCTGCCTTCTACTTAGAGATGTTCGTATTTTTATCCCACCTTCACACGCTTCTGCTGACTTCTTATGTTTGGAACTTGCACTCATGACTCAAGATTTTTGGTTCAGATTTGTTTTTACTATGTCATATTAAAACTAGTTGAAGCTAAGTTTTAAGTTTAAAGGGACTTTCAACATTTGTTTTCATTCTTTACTGTGACAAAAGCAAACACATCCAAATTCACCAGAATTTATTTTATGTTTAAGATTTTGAAATTTCATTTCAGAATCACACAGGGAGGTTTTCTTCATGTTTATGTAACAACTTCCTCATTCATATCATGCCAATTGTAATGCAAAAGGTGAGTTCTCACTGACTCTAAATGTTATTGTGCATTACCGACATGTTACTGAATAATGTAAAAAAAGTTTTCAGAATGAATATGCGCAAAAGGAATCAATCGGGTCAAGTGACACTTTTGCATTAAGTCTTGCAAATACTTCTTTCACTGAATCACAATGTAAAAACTTGTTTTAATCAAAACAATCAACCAGCTCCAGTCCATAGCTGCCTTCAAAGTAACCAGGTCGCAATCTGCCTCACGTCTCCCTGTAGTCCTGGAAAGCGAATGCCTAGGGGCAGCTCGGTCACGCAGTGCCCAGGATGAATGCATTCCAGGGAATTCTGGGAAGCCAATTTCCACACCATTTTAAAAATATACTTGCTGAATTTTATCTGCTGACCCTAATTCTCAATTCAACCCTTAAAGAGAAAACGAATAAGAAAATTTCCTTGTCTACTACTCTGAGCACCTGCCATGTAATTCTGCTAGACCCCACAAACTTCCCGGACTTGCTCCAGCGCTGCTGCTGTGTGCGGCTATAGCCTGCACTGTGAAATTGTCCTTAGCTCATTTTTCTTAGCCTGAAAATCCGACTTTCCCTATCGAAGTGCCAAATCCTGCAAGGAGTATGACAATGAATACCTTAATCGCTAAGACTGAGCCCCTGCTGAAGCTCCCCTTAAGAACCACACTAACGTTGAACTCCTGCCAGTGGGAAAGCAATCGGTGTGCACTAAATGTTGGCAGGATCAGGCCCAAACTTCCTGGGCTTAACTGAATGAACTGCAAGCAGGATTTTAGGGTGAATTCAAAAGAAGAAGAAAAAAACCTTCAGCCAGCGCAGCACGGCGTCACTTCCTACAGCGAACGTCACGCCTTGTATACTGAGCACAGAGGTACTTTTATATCAGGTCCCAAGACTCAAAAACCACAAACAGAACAAATTTCCCCTTAGAGACCAATTTTCTTTTTTTTCCTGTTCTTTAATATCATCAGCAGAAATTTGATGAAAAGCTTGTTGTACTGCAGTAACATTTACTGTTTATTTGTGTTACTAACTGTGATTAATGCCTTCCCACATGTCCCTTCACTGAGAGGGGAACCTTCCCTTGTGAGGACGACATTAACCTTTAATGCTGCCACAGAGAAGGACACTTGTCTATGAAAATGAAGGCAAATAACACATGTAAGTGGTAATTACTTTAGCCTAGTTTATTCCAGCCTAAAATATAACAATGGCTCCTGTGTCTAGATGAGCGTGACACAAACAGATGCTACTAAAATCTTTTCTGCATCTTTTCGCCTGTTGCCATGTTTGTACTATTAAAAGCTATTTTCCTACACCCTCAGGCTTGGCATTGGCTTGTATTATGCAGGATTTTTTTCTTGGTATCTTAAAGCTTTTTAAATCTATACTTGTGCCACAGTGCCCTGTGAAAAAAATCCTCTGTCTCCTTAAGAGTGAACACACAGGCATGTCAGATGAAGGAGACACCTGAGAACCGCTGCTCTAAAAGCACCCAATTTTACTCCCGCTCTGAAAAAATATGCTCTCCGCACTATTTGAGGATAGACACAGACCTATGACTATCTTAACACAGTCCGATCTTTAAGGAGAAGCAGAAATCCTATGCAGGGCTACCAGCTCTAGTAAGAAAACCAGGGGTGTGACTTCCTCTATGCTTGTGATGATACCCACATTTCAACCCAGTTTTCTAAGAACTGGAGATGATTCAGTGTCAAAAAAGCAGGCATTTCCTTCAGGGTCCTTTAACACAGTTATTTTCTCATGTTCAAAGTCAAACCAGTGCCGCCTGGTCCCCTAATGCTGCTGTGACATAATCTCAGCCTGTAACCTGCGCTGGAAAAACTCTCGCACTGTGAAACTCATGCTTTCTATGTCCATGCTGGGTCTTAGTCATCTCTGAAAATTCATTCAGATATAGATAAGAAGCCCTTTTATAGCCAGCACAGGCTTTGGCAGTCTGTCACCAGTGCTCTTCCAAAACACTCCGGCAAAGCAACCCCATCAGTTATAAGATCTATGTGTGTCAGGTCACTGGGTTATATAACACAAGTGTCACAAGCATGTAAGGATGTGATCTGGGCTCTGCTGTGAACAAGGATCCAGTTATTTTTGTGGACTCAGATTACTATCCTGGGATACATTTCAATGGGGGAGGGTCACTGCACTGTAATACCATTCCCAATGGGAAATATCAGTCCCACTATTCAGAAGTGTTGAACAATAATAAATTAGTAAAGACATGAATACATGGGATGCTACTATTACACCGCAGCCAGCATGATGGTGAAGCACTGCATGCTTGGATGGAAAAATCCACCTCAGACTGTATGCTACATTGTGTTGGACTACAGTAAAAATCACAAGTCACTCTTTCCACAGGAAATGACAGCAACACAAAATGAAAACCATGATAATAAGCAACACGACTCTCCCACGCGCTGCTTCCTAGTAGCACCTAAGAATGCATACATTTGCAGTACACTCCAGAAAGCCAGCTCCATCACAAAAGTATCTTGCGCAGTGAGAATTCATCCCTTTCAATCAGTCTTACCCCTTAAACACATTTCAGGACCAGGCAAGGGATAGAAACCGAGAACTATAATCCAGCCAAAAAAGAAGGAAAAAATTCTAGAAGATTAACACCAACAGCTGTAAAACACTGTTACGTTCTAGTGATTCAAACTAGGCAACTTGCATGTTGGCTTTTTTTAGAAACACTCCATGGCAGAGAACCGCAAACTGCAAGGCCAGCAGTACAGCTGTCAAACCCCAACATTTTAGATTACATATACATGTGCAGAAAAAATGGCCTGTATCAATTAACACCTTGAATTAAACTTGCAATGACATTTTAAAAAGAAACTGCTAGTGCTAAGTACTGTTTTACAATTGCACTTTTGCAGTGGCCAACTATTACTGACTATAGTAGTGACTACCTGATGAGTTGGAGAATGGAGGCAAAGTAAAGCAACGCTAACAAAAAATAAATGGTGGTAGTGTAGGAAAAAAAAAACTTTAAGAAGAAGGTACGACAAATATAGTGAAGAAAGGAATATTACACAGCTACTGATAAAGTTTCTGAATTGCAGTACAAGAGAACAGAGGGGAATCCATCCTCCAAAATCCCCTTCTGCTCCCCCTCTTCTCACTGTTCTTCTCTGCAAATGAAAATGTAAATTTTAGTCATGCCTATATGTAAGTGTTGAGACTCAAAGGCAGTCTGAATAGCTTCTTGATAAGCCAGCGCACTGGAGAAGAACAAAAAGGCCATTATTTGGATGGAAGAATCAGTGCGTACTCGTAACCTGAGTGGTCCCTTTTCGTCAGCTGCTGTTGGAGCAGGGATCAGTGAGTGCGCTGGTGTGATGCAGCTGTTCCACGTACCTTACAAATGAGGCCTAGTAAGCTCATCCTATATTTAGCATTATGAAAAAAAGACAAGTCACAGAAATTCCCCATTCACATCTTTTTAGTAGAAATTCTCTCATATTCTTGATTTTAATACCCAGAACTGAATGGACAAAACAGACCATTATTAAAATAACAGTAATAATAATAAGAAGAAGAAGAAGAGGAAGAAGAAGAAGAAGAAAAAGAAGAAGAAGAAGAAGAAAGTAAAATTTAATAGGATTAGATTAAGTCAACCTGGAAGGTGAAATCAGTTATGGGTAGTTTTTTTTCCTTCAAAACTAGCCATTTGATCAGGGTGAAAATAAAACCCTATGAATCTATTTCTAACAAAAATGCTGGATTACTGCACTGAAGAATTTTTCTGGCACTACCGAAAACTGGCAAGTCCCTATTGCCCCAGCTACCTCCAAGAAGTGCTGTGAAATGATTGTAAAACACCTTGAGATCTCAGGTGGAAGTTGTGTGAGAAAAACTGAAGAGCCTGACCATTAATTCAAGTGGATGGAGCCAAACCCCACATTCGCATGGGTCAGCAGTGGCAGAGTCTGGGCCTTGGCTTGCATCGGACAGGGCGGCACACACGGCCGGACTCGGAGACCCCTGGGCGCTTGCCACCCATGATGACAGCTGGGTAGCAGCACGCTGGCTCCACTTGGGAATTCAAACATCCCTGCTGGGAGCTGGGTGCTAAACCCAGTGTATGGCGGCTCAGATGCAACCACGTGTCTTTTCTAAACTGGTCCTTGCTGGACTGCTCGCCAATCGATTGGCTGCTCGTCAATCCCAGCACTGAAACGACCAACAGCGATTCCATGCAAAGGCAAAACCCCAGTCTTGGGCAAAAAAGCCCCTGCTCACCTGTTCTCAGGGTCTGACAGCGTCATGTTGCGTGTCACGTAGCACATCTTGAGCGGTATTGTTTTTTTGTCTCTGTGGATGGAGAGAGAGAGCTGCGACAGTGGGTCAGAAGATGCACAGCCCAACCGAGGAGATTCGGGGGGAGGCGTCTCCCATCCAATTTCGGAAACAGGGGAACCTTTCTTCACGTAAGGCGTTGCTTCTCTCATATATTTCACTATGAAAAGAAAAGGCAACAAATAAGCAGATATTCAGTAGTTACATCCAGTGTGAGTTCTTCGAATTGATGCCAACTGTTAGCACGCTTTATTATTTCTACTTGCCCAGCATCACAACATCGCAGGCTCTGCAAATACGTAAGACCTAAATCCAGAAAGATTCCAGCCTATCTCAATACCATGCAATGAGTAACTGGAGAGAAAATGGGAGAAAGTCATGCAATGAGCAAAATGGGAGAAAAGAGCAGAACAGGAGAAAAAAGAACCTACGAGCCACATGGGGTGTAAAGCCAGGAGAGGCACCTGATCTCTACTCCACAGGCTATAAATCCTTATCTAGTAATTCTTACATACAAGTTGAGGGTTGGATGAGGCATAGGAAACCTCTTTAGGAGGACATTCAATCCAGTGACAGTGAATCTATTGTTCCCCCGTCTACAATGTTCCAGTGAACCCCCCCCAGGGCGGAGAAATCCCCTCTCGCTCTGTTTGCACTTGTCGGTGTCCTGCCACTAATCTCTCCAGGTATTTCTGCTTGCTGGAAGCTGTTCTTCTAGCTGATCTGCTTGTCCACACAGATGTGGAGTAAACAAAGATTGAGTCGCCTGTTAACCTTCCCTTGGGTAAATAAAACTGAGTTCAAGTCGTTCACGGCACGAGAGGTACCAGATTAGATCTGTTCTGAGCCCCTTACAACACTTTCTTCTGTACAGACAGGAAAAGTGAATATAGCATTCCCAAAGGACATTTCTTGTACTGTATACCAAAAGCAATGTGCTTATGCTTGCACATCATATTCTCCTCTTCAGCAGGCAAATACCGCAGTGAGGTTTTTTGTTTTTGAACTCTTTTGGGAATTCACGGCTAGTTTTGCTGTAAGCCCTTCTCAGCATTGCCGCACTCCTGGGTAGCACAGCCCGGTTCCTAACGGTGACCTGGACAGTCCTCGCTGCTTGGTACCTCACCTTGTTCTCAGAACATATTCAAATTCATCCACTTGATCCAACAGTTCGCTCTGGTTTGGATGCTCCATCTCAGCCTCTCACTAGAGTCAGCCTTGCACCAAATTTCATGTGCTGGGCAAATTTTGCCAGTCACAGTTTCATTCTCCTCCAGGAAGCTAACTAAGAGCTCAACCAAGAAAAGATCTCACATTTAAGCGCACCAGTTAAATGTATATATCTAATTCACGTAGATGTATTATGCAATTTTCACGGCAGCAGGCCTCGCTGGCTGGCTAACGAGCTATTGTCAGTTGATTATACTCATGACTCGAGCAGCCACCACATGAACTCAAAGGGCAGTAGCACCATGAACTTATTTGGGGAAGTTATTAAAATACTATGGGAGACAATTTCAAGCAAATAGTGCAGATCATCATGCCAGTTCTGTTGAAGAGTCTGGGAATAATTTAATAACAAAAAGGTGGAGAAATTACAAAAGGGCAGAGTGGTGAAGGAGGTTAAATTAGGGAAAACAGATTTTTTTCTGAAGTTCAGAGTAAAAGTTATGCAAGTATTCAGAGGAATAAAAAACAAGAACAGTGTTTCTATCAGAAAATAAGATTGGTGATTTCAGCACTATTTTCAATGTACTTCATATCAGCTTTACTAAGAGAGATACCTGTGCAAAACTAAAGATCCCAGGATCCCTGTGCATCTATTACCATCTTTCTTCTAAAATATCTTGCTTTTGCTCTATCCTTTTTTTTTTTTTTAACTCTGCTAGCTTCAGCTATAAGGTTACAAAGACTTATTTGTTTACCTATTTTCCAGACTATTCTTCTCTGAGAAGAATAAATTTTTTCATAATTTATCAGAAATACCATCCTACTCATCAGTTCTGCTTTGGCTTCTTCGTCCCATACCATTCTAGGTAATGAAAATTCATTTCTTTACTGCTCAGAGAATGGCTGTCAGGAGACTCTAATGGGCTTCCAGAGACTAGGAAGACAAAAGGCTTTAAGATTGATTTTATGATCTTTTTGCACATATCTACCTGGATTCCATTACCCTAAAATCTTAGGCCCCTAAGTCTCAAAACCAGTGCTCATTTCTGGACACTCCATAAATTATCTGATTTTCAGAGGCAATGAATGTTGGGGTTTTTGAAAGAATGGGGTTTTTGTCAGTGCCACACGGATTCAGTTTTTAACAGCAGGCATCTCAGTTTGGTTGTACTTTCACAGCCTTTGGGAAACACAGATAGAGACGAGGTGAATCTCATATTGCTTCTGCTGAACTAATACGATTTTGTCATTGACTCAAATGGGAGGACGGCCAAAGCTGTAAAAATCTGGCTTGAAAACAATCAGAATTTTGTTCCTTTTAAAATTAGACATTACCAATTATCCTGTTGAAAAAGTAGTCCAATAGGCTTTTGAACTCTGTTACAGTGATGTGCCAGCAAATGTGACGCTAAATCAAGGTCCAATCCTGTAGCTACTTCACATGTTCACATCCTCCTTCAGCTGCAGCCCTGTGCACTAGACCTGAGCATCTTTCAATTAAGAAAAAGAGAGAGGGGAGAGGGGAGGAAGGAAACTAAGGTAAAAAAATTGGCTCTAAACCTAAGTACTAAGTGGGAACACATAACGTGAATTTAATTCCCAAGGCATGGGGATAGGAGAAAAGAGCCTTCCCTTCCACGTGCCAAGAAGTCAAGTTTCCAGGCAAAGCACCGGCGAATTCATGACAGGCAGCTAGACTATTACAGTGAAGAGAGGACACATTACCAAGAAAAGAGAGCAGAGTTTCTTTCCACAAACCGAGTCCCAAACTCAGCACAGGCCAAGAAAATTACCTTGAGGAAAAAGTCCTATGAAAACCCTTGCCAACACCTGAACTCCCAGACATCTATTTTCTGCTGACTTCCCATGGGGAATGGATACTCACACCCAGAGATGTACAAAGCTCCACTAACGCATTGGTAAAATAATACACTGCTTAACACCATCCTTGCTACAAAATTCGACAGGAGAATTAAAAAATAAAGTGGGTCTGTTTTCTGTCTGAAAGAAATTGGATTTTAGTAGATTTCTACCAAGTACTCCCTACTTTCCACTAAATCCTAGCATAGCTGTCTAGATTTGTCGCTGAATTCTGTTCGGTTTCACAAAATAGACTTTAAGGCTCCGGCATAGTCCCATGTGTTTCATCTTTTAATAGCTCTCAGATGAATACATGTAAATACACAAATGTGATGTGTAAATGGAACAGGTGGCAGAACTTGACCCAATTATATAATTCTTTTTCTATTATTTAAATTTCAGAGCCACTGTTTTCTATTTGGCCTGGTCAATAGCTGCAGTTACATGGCCATAATTAAAGCCCAGTTTATGCATTTAGCTGAGATAAGGTACACACTGTTCAGATGATCCACACGTTTTATCAGTAATGATTCCCTATTTACCTCTAGATGCCGGATGCAAATACCGCCAAACATTATGCTTTATATCAGCGCACCAGGAACCCTACACACGTAGCAATATATGCTGACCCCGCTCCGGTCTGCATTCTGCAATCTGTCCATGAACCCCTTCTTAATCCTTCTAGTAAAAAAACAAGTTGATGCCGCTACGTATTATAGGCATATTTATATTCTGCATGGCACTATCAGGGAATTTTGAATGCAGCAATGTTAACTGAAGTTATACAATTCACTTCCATCATCAAGTTTTAATACCAGAAAAAATATAACACATACTATTGAACCTTAAAGTAGCAATGCAGATAATATTCTGTTTTCAGACCATTACACTCAGCACCTAGGGTTGCCTCTTGGATCCAGTAATACAAATACAGGCAGTGACTAAAAAAGAAAGAAGTTACAGAGAATATTGTTTTCACATACTTTTTAACTGCCAATGAACCTACCTAATGGATTGAAACCCAAGACTATTTAATAAAAAGAAATAAGGCATGTCATTGTATAATAACTCTGAATTACGTAAAATTACTCTTTCCTATTCTTTAGGCATGTATACACATACTAACAGAACATACATTTTTTATATAAATGTATATGCATATATATACACATATAGTATATAAAATTATTAAATTCTGAAGGACCATCAGGAAGTATTCCAAGAACACAGAATTCAACTTGCAGAGACTGCGAAAAATTTCAAATGGTTTCATTATTATAACTCCATTTACTGATAGCCTGTAATTTCAGTCAAGAGTTGCCTAAACTCAGCCATCTGATGCTATAGCTTAGCTCCAGAGATCCTTATATTCAGTACTAATTAACGATCTCTGCCCCTTTGGTGCACCACAAATTAGAAACTGCGGTCGAGCAATTAAAGTTCCAATTTCTGGAACTCCCTTCCAGAACAGAAGAACAAAGAACAGAAAAACGGAAGTAGCAGTTCAAATGAATTAATCCACGGATACACATCGAAATACTTCACGTTTATTTTTTGATCTGCAAGACAGGCAGTGTAGCTTCCAAAAAAGCACTTCATTTATACGCAGTTCTGCCAAGTCCCAGCTCTCCACAATTAATCTTTTGTTACTGTTCACAGATGACTTTGTTTAAAAAAAAAAAGAAGAAGAAGAAGAAAAAGAAACAGGCTTTTAATGAGAGAAATACTATAGACCAGCATGGTGCAGCTCTCAGCCAGACACAGTTCTGAAGAATCTGGGACTCTTCTGACACATTCAAACTGTTTCCTAGGAGTGGAAAAAAGACCGCTGAAGCCAAGTCAGTACTCTAAAGTAAAGCTCTTTCATTGCTACAGGAATAAGGACAGGAAATGTAGGTTTACAATATGAAAGTGAAAGGAACAACATGCCCTAATCTGCTCAAAGAAAGATCATCAAGGACTCTTACTTTGCAGGGGAAAAGCAGAGTCCTTATGCATTCGTTCTCTCCTAAGGAATCCAGCAGAGAGGACTCCCAAAGGCGGCTACAAGAGAAGACATCACCTAGAAGCCCGTTAAGGCTATAATCCCAGGAGGTGCTAACACTAATGATACCTAAACCCAAGGAAAGAGAGGAGGGCTAAGCAAGCCCTTCGCATACTTAAGACTTATTAACCCTGTGTTTAAGGATCAGCCTTTGGAGTCACTCACGCCCGTAGAATTGAATGCGATCAGATCACGTGTCCTTATCGGCTTATTCAGTATAAAGGGGATTGTTTGATTCTTCTGTGCTCAAGTGGGTGCACCTGAACATCTGCAAGTTTCCTGCAGGCAGCGGGGCACTTAAAATATTTTCTTAAAAATGTTTCCATACTGGTGCTGTTCTTGATTAGCTGAAATATCGTTCAGTTGAAAAGAACTGCCTAACGTGCCAGAACCACGGGAGGCCCATCCTCCAGGTAGACCTCTTCCAGTAGGAAAAGGAAGAGACAAATGAGAAAAAGCCATTCTGAAGTTGAGGGTAACAGTGCCACAAGTCCAAGTTAATGGGTTGGAGCCATTTAACAGCTGGTGAAGTGATAATGTAATAAGGAAAAAAAAATGGACAGCAGCAAACCCTAGCATTAATCACTGTGGGCTTCCGAAGGGCAGATGAGCCAAACAAGTCACCCACCTAACACAGTCCTGTCATTTTGCTCGGTGAACTGTTAAAACACAGAACTTGCAAAGTAGGAGTTTCAGTAAGGCACAAAACCAAAATGCCCCAGAAGGAAATGACCAAGGAAAAGCCTTGCCAAAAATCTACAAACTGTGCCCAAGCTATGCCAATGTCAATGCAGGGTGTGGCACACTCTTGTCAATGGAAGTGCGACTCGTAGGGCTGGAGAGAGCTCTGCTGCGCTGTGATTGCCTCAGTATCTCAACACCACAGTATCACCACACCAGCATTCACCTCATGGAGCTCACGTGAGAGACTGAACTTTCACTAAACTCCCGCAACTGCTCTCACAACCTTGAAGACATAAAAAATGAAGTGGGAATCCATCCAGCTACCGGTGCCATCATCAAAACTAAGACTCCGGAAAGCAAATACTTGAGGAAAAGAGTTTATAAATCAGATGATCTGTGAAGATATGTCGTATGAACCTTTCAACAGCTTTAATGTGGGCATAAACAGAAAAACAGAGAGAACAATACTGTCTGTGAGTGTTTCTGTGCAATTTTCTATAGAAACATCTGTTACTACGTTCAAACAAGTAGCATCTAGTATCATCTGCTTTCCCCAGCGCTGAAAGGGATTTGACATTGTAAGCCTCTCGATCTGCCAAGAGCATGAGATCTTCACCACAGGGACATGATACAAATTAGTTAAAATAAACACCTTGTGAGAATACACATCCCGTCTACGCTTTGCCCATTTCTAACACGGCAGTGCGAAAAGATGAATTTACTATTTTCTGCTGTTTTGAAACAAATTCAGCTGAACTCAGCCTATGTTGCCTGCTCCCTTAAAGAGAAAGGCTAGAATCTAAATTGTGATGGGCTTCAAGCAGGCACGGTGAAAAAGATCAGCAATTGCTTTTTAAAAATTATGACAAATCTTTCACTGTGTTAACAGTTGCTCTTATAAAAGCTGGGGGAATGTTAAGCAGTAGTAGGAAGCATCGTCACGACGCTACACCCAAAAAATGAAGACGGTTCCTATTCAAAGCACCTTGCAATCAGCAACTTCGCACGGTTAAAAGAACCGCTTTGCCATCGAGGGGAAGATTCTCGCAGTCATGACAGCAGACCAAGGGAGCTGCGTGTCCAGCCCCCAACAAATTACTTACTACACAAGCTAGTTGAGGTCAATTCTGTCTGCTATAAATAGAAAGCCCCAGTGTCATCCTTATTTCCTCTGAGAAGTGGCAACGTTAAATGATAAGCAGAATGTGCACTTCCTCTCTCTTTGTATCGGCACAGAGAAAAACCAAGCAAACAGTTTGAATAAGTGATGCCCCGATGCATGGAAAGGGGCAAAAACAGGTGGCTCTCAGGAAGCCACGCAGGGGGCAGTTTCTGAAACCTGTTGGTTTGAATAACCAGAACAGGGAACAGCGACCAGTCACACCACGTCCACACAGCAGGTCCCGAGGAAGCCCATAACTCGCCACCAAAGATGTCCAAGAAACGGAGAAGCTGCAGGAGCAGCCCTAGCAGCAAGTCTTCATTGGAGCCAAGGGCAGCCCCTTTGGATGCCTTCTTCTCACAAAATACATGGGAGATCTCTCTTTTTCTCTGATTTCCTAGCACTTGTGGAGCTGCAAATTATGTTTCTCGGCCATCCCTTGCCTCTGCTTTAACACTCAAAGTAGAGTCTTCAAAGAGCTATTTTTCCTGTTTTCTTTCCTGAGACTTTGCCTCTGTGATGTGGGTTGATTGAGCCACTGACTCCCTAAGCCTGATGTTCTCCTTTAGTAAACAATTTTTTGACTCTTTCTGAGTTTCCCAGAGTGTAAATATTTCTAGGGAATGAAAACTTTAAATGTTTTCTTTTTTTATGCAGCACATCATTAATTTTGTCAACCACAAAACCTAGGAAAAATAAATCCATTTCATTCCTTAGAAAGCCACAGTTATTTATATAATCCATATACAGTAAGCGTGAGCAAAACATACAACCTACTCCCTCAGTCTTTATTAAATGGCCTGAAAACTTCTCTTAAAATTGGCATCGTCCCCCCACGTCTCTGCTTCGACTCAAGTTTGTCACTTCTAACGCTTCCCCTGAGCTCGTGTGAGCTACATTGTCCAGTTCTGAGCACAAAGCCCGTCTCTGAGGCTAATAGCATACATGCTGAAGGAAAACAAGGTTTCATAAATAAGGTTTCAGTGCGGGGGTGGGGGGGATTTTCATAATGTTTGTTTTCCAGCTAGCCTAATGGAAACTAAACAGATCCAAAATTCTGTCACACAGAACCACAATGAGTCCCAAAGCTGGATGACTGACTTGATTCAGAGCTCTAAATACCAAACCTTTCCTACCACTTGAGCTGATAGGGTGATCTAAAGCAGTCACAAGTTGCCACTTATCTGGTATAGAAAATTTCAGACTGGCAACATCATAATAAACTGAAGAGAGACTCTTTACAGTTAACGTTGCTCAATATTTTCCATTATAACTTTCACTACTCATACCACCTACACCAAATGTGTTACAGTTTCACTCCCGATCCTTCAAGAGACTATATGTATTTTAAAATTTAAAGTTTCTTTTTCAATACATTGGACCCATTCAGTTCCATTTTATGATATGTCACTAACAATAAATATATGAATTCTAGCAGCCAGGGTCCATAGGTTGTTCATCTGTCTTCTCAGAACATTATATTATTTCCCCAAAACAAATACATAGCTATCTATTTTTTCATAATCTAAAAAAATAATTTTCCCTTGCAAATATTCCATAAACCCCAAAGGTTCAAGGTTTAGTTAAAAAGGAAATGCCTACGTCTTGCTACAGAAGGAGACACTGGCTCTGTAAAGAAGAGCTTGTACCCAAAGAAAAGACTGCTTAGCCTGTAGCTACACTGCACAAGTGTGCCATATCTGATAAACTAAAAATTTAAAAAGACAACTCTCAAAGCCTGCAGACAGTAGCTAAATAACTTACTCAACTTTTACGTAAAATGTGGCATTGCTCCTTTACCACATGGATTGTGACATTATGAACTTTTCAATTAGAACTAGGCAAATCTTTCATAATAGAAGCAGAAGGCATCTGAAACAGGCAATTTGGGAGCTGAAGATGGGGAAAAAGCAGGTCACATTTTGGGACCTGTGAGTCACTCACTGATAATCAAACCGAAGCTTCTGGCTGTCTCCAAGGCAGAATACTTCAGAAGTACATAAAAAAAGTTGCGTGATATTAGGAGCTGCCAAACTCCTTTCAACTCTACCCAAAGTACAACATAAAATTTGGCTTCATGTAAAGGAGGGTAATGGAACAAAACACAATACCACTTCAGCAGACTATTGCAGTGCTCTGATTCCCAAGGACTGTCTCATATCCAACATTCTCTTAAGTAAGATCTATTTTTTTAAATTTTATCGAACTCTCAAGAGTAAGTCAATCCAGAATTTCTCATGCAGTGTTCATACTTACTGTTTCCCCTCTCTCGTAGCATTTATAGATCCCTCTCCAATCGCCCACACGCTCAGATGAAATTCAAGGTGTCTGGCATCACCAGTATGCTATAATTTTTCTATTTACGTGAGTAATCTCAAGTGTCAGAACAAATATTTCAACTGCTAGTGATTCTGTGAAAAATACATAAGGGCATTACGATTTTAGAGCATGCTGTTATTTCAGCAGTCACACAAATCATTAAGTAGTACAGGATAGACTGAAAATGGCACTCACTGAGGGAAATTATTATGCTGTGTATGATTACACCTGTTTTACAGATGGCTAAACTGACACAGACAAGTTAAAATGCCTTCCTCAAAGTCATGCACAGTAAGTCAGCGATGGTGTTCTCAACACTAAACTTAATTTCCACCCCATTATGACTTTTCATTTTTAAACATCCCAAAAGGATCCCAGTGCAAGTGAAAACTGGATTCACATCGCCTGTATGGGAAGACCTTGAAAAGCTTCAGGGAGCCTCAGGATTTATTTTGTAGAGCGAGGCTGCAATTACTTCCAAAATTTCAAAGTTTTTTCTCCATTCTTCACTGGGGCAACCCCAAGGGCTTTCACAATGAACGAACTCAGGGTACTAATTCTTCTATGAACTGTCCGTAACTCCAGCAGCAGGGATATCCATAGAAAGGCATCAGACCAACATGTATGTCTTTACTTTTGGGAATCCTTTAGTTTGCAGCCATTCCAACAGGAGAGACCAATAAACCATGGCAGGTTTATTATTTTTAAACAGCATCACTTAAAACTACTCTGAAGAATGGCATGCTAGAAGGGGTCTTAGAAATCAATCAGTGAACACAGGAAACAAGGAAAATGGTGAAAAGCCTCATGAAATATGCTACAGACTATAATACAGAAACCGGAAATGTTTCCAGGAAAGGGTTCTGTGGGGTGGTTTGGGCTGAAAAATGTTTTCACTCAAATTCCTTGTTCTTCTCTATAAACAAAATATTACTTCGAATTGACATTTCTATTTAAAGTGTCCTTTTATTAGGAAAGAGGGAGAGTTAGATTTTAAAAATTGCACAGAGTGTCCCTTGGCATCCATTTTGTTAGATCGAAAACTCATACAGTTATGATTCCATTAGGTTTCTTACAGTGGACTGAGCATTTAATCAATGAGAGCAAAGAGCAACTAAATAGTGTTAGGCTTCAAATTCCTTTCAGTGAGAAGTTAAATCCCCATTAGCTTTGAGCTATAAGCCCCTGTGGGTTTAGCATGCAGCTTAAAAGATAGCTCTGTGAGGGGTCATGGCTCTTTACTGTAGTACAGAAAGCTTATTTCACAGATGGCCCTGCAATAATAATGTAAATATAATCCTGTTTCAGTGGACACTTTATCCTTCCAGAAAACAGGCAATGTTTTCTGTCCCAGAAAAATCGCATTAATCTTCAATTTAAGGGCAAAGTAATTCTCTGTTTCTTTCAGGCTGTATTACGTGGAATGACGGAGACTTGCCTGGCACCGTTCGGATGCTCATGCCAGCACGTTCATCCCACCTCTCTGCAGGACAAGACAGACGTAGGTTGCTTACAGCAGCTGCTGAGCAGCCAGTGCAGTTGACTTGGCATATCACAGCAGATTTCCTCACTGTCCCAAGTGCCAATTCATAGTGTTCCAGGTTAGGTCAAAGCCAGGTTAAAATAGTACAACCTATTGTTTTTCGTAGTCTGCTAACTGCCTGCCAAGTCCTTCTTGGTCAACTTCAGCCCAGGAGGCTGATAACTAGCAATTCTCAGCGGAGCCTCAAAGGGTTGTAATGAAATGCAACCCTATTTCAAATCATCACAGAGAAAACTGCCTGTTAAATCAGTGAGAGGAATGTTAATTTGTTTGTACTGCAAATTGATTTGCCATTTGTACTACTGTAGCACCTACCACGCTCAGCCAAGAAGCAGGGCACGGCAGCCTCAGATGCTGTGCAAACACGCAACGGCAAGGCGGTCCCTCCGCAAGTGCAAGTGAAGAGACAATAGGGACATGACAAGGAAATAACCAGGCAGAAAAGCCAAAGTTCAAAATCATGCTTATATCGCCCAGTGTTGTTACAGTTGCATTGTATTCTCCTGTAACAGAGACAGCTGTAGCAGGTGGTGTTTGTAAAAAAAAAAAAAAAAAAACACACTGGAAAAACATAAGGAAGAAAAGGAAACATGAGCAGGGCTATCCAGTTGCTAGGATGTAATTAGTAATTAACTAGTAGGAAGAAATTGCACTGTGTTGTTATCACCTCCATTTTCCACGGAGGGAATCCATCAAGACTTCAACTATTTCGGCACCCTCGCAGGGTTAAGGGCTTTTCGCACTGGAGTCTTTGCTTTAATTCTGTTCATTCACAGAGCGGTGTCTCTGCAGCAAGGCCAGCTCAGGCGAAGCGCAGCGCCCAGCCGCGTGGGAACGCCCACCGGCACCTGCGTGGGCAGGCAGGCTGGACTCGAGGCACACGAAATGCAGAGTCCTCCACACACGTGCAGATTAACTGCAGAGGATCTGCCCATCCCTGAGCTGACCCTTACATTGGCTTGGCCTCACGCATTCCGGCCCGTTCCCAAAGAAGGAAAAGCCTGAAGAAAAGACCTTCCTATATATCTGTCCCGTAAGTCCTGAGAATAAGCCTGTTGGAGAAGTAAACCAAGCTGGCAAGCCAAAGGAAGAGGGAAAGCGAAGGATGGTGTACGCGCATGTTTGCCATTAGCATAACTGGTTGCCTCTGTGCTCCAGTGTGGGAGAGTACGTTTCAAAAGAGGAGCGGAAAGCATCACTTTCCCATCCAAATCCTATACGCTTTTTCAGAAGCTTGAGGAGACGCAACAGGGATAACTATCTGCTTGAGGCGTGTTTTTTCTACTTAGTTCAAGGGCAGGCCTCTCTTTCTACTTGCAGAGACCACGATCAGATGCTATCAGTTCTTTAATTTCTTCTACAGCAGCACAGATGGACACAGCAAGAAAAAAAAAATCAAGACCAGAATTTCTGCCTCAAAGAGCTGACGAGCCAAGGATCACTTACAACGTCTGCCAAAGTCAGCGGGTTCATCTTCAATGAGAATTAGATCAGGCCCAATGGTTAAAGCTGAAGGTGTCAAAGGCTATAAACAGGGAAAGAATAAGAAGTGAGAGAAAGCATTAACACTGGCAGGTACGTACATTAACAGCCGTTAAATCCCAGTCCACCAAGAAATAGCCCTAACGCTTTGGAACCAACAGAAAAACGTCGGACTCCACTCGTACAGGACCAGGCCTCGGTGAAGATCACTATAAACAACAGTGTGATTTAAATGTCTGCCTATGTCCCCAAACTCAGGGTTGACTCTTCTGCAATCCTGCACATCAAAGGCCATCAGAGTATTATCAACACATCTCTGAAGAGATCACTCACATAAATAAGCTGACCTTTGGGCTTCTTGCCATAGTAAGCTTGTGCTCCAGTTTCTAAAGGACAACTTTGAAACTCTAGATTTCAGCAAATGTCAGAAACTGAAAAGCAATTCAATATTTATACCCTGCTCTGGAGGCCCTCATCTCCAACCTTGTAAAGACCATTTCTGCGTTTGCTCCTCATTGCACCCATTGCAGAGGCAGTTAGAGTCTAAAATAAACCTGGTGGCAGACTGAGAGCCTAAAGTAAAATTTTTAAGGAACTCTGAGACCAGTCTGCCTGGTTGGCTCTTCCATTTAAAAAAAAAGATCTGGTGATGGGAGAGGATTTCAGGCTAGCTGGTGCCAGAAGTATGCTTGCGGTATTTACACGTCATTTGACCCACAGGAACTGGCAGAAGCTTTTTCCCTGCATGGGTAAATAATAAGCCATTAGTTATCAGAAGTTAGGTGCCGAGAATATTGGAGTGCTGCGTGCACTCTTTCTTTAACTAAGGATTATTTTGTAACTGTTTTATGAAACACACTAATAAATTACAGAGTGTACAAGCCTAACAACTGGGAAAGAGGACAGATCAATGAAGTCCAGAAGTAGGTGCCAGTGCATACAGCAGTTTTAGGCCACCTCAATTTCCTCAAGACTCATCTTCACACAGTTTATATTGCACTGTCTGCATCAGCCCACCAAAGGCCAGGCAAGACTCCTGGGCACTTCGACTCTCCTTCTCAAACGTCTTTTTCCTGATCCTGCCTATTGCTCTTAAGATTAACCTTCTCAGGTTTCACGTCATTGTCTCCTTCAGAGATAGGACTGGAAAACTAATGGGTTTCTTCCCGGTTCACGTGTGCTGTCCCCATACATTTGTTTCATTTACGTCCATTAGACCTGGCCTATACTCTGTAGCTTATACGTCTTCCCCTTTGGAAAAAGTGACATTAATGGACAATGACCAGAAAGCCTTCTTCAGGGAAAGCATTTAAGAGCTAATTTAATAACAGACCCATCTATATACCCAAGCCAAAATACTAATATATAGACCTATGCATTTGTATTCACACATGCAAGCCCCTCCCCAGCATTTACCATGTCGCAGGATGTTCTGTAGCAAGGCATTTTTGCCTCCCCCTTCTTCCCAAAGCTAATACCTTGATCCCGGTGGCCCAACCTCATCAACCTCTGGGACCAAATCAGGATTTTGTTACTCTACCACAGACTGCACAGCACCAGATGCCTTCGTGCTAGCGTCTGCCCAAACCCCTTCCCCGCCGCCCTGCCAAGCACGCACCCTGCACAGCCCTCTCTCACCTACCATAACCAGTACCACTCCATCCCCTCCCCACCGCAGTAGCTCTCCTTCAGCTGCCCCTTTTGCTCTCTCCATCCACAACCGCAGCCTCTGAACTCTGCCGCAAAGTGCAGAAACACAGGCTGCCCTTGCCCGCTGCATGCTGCGCACAAGCACGCGCTCGCGCGGCAGCAGCCACCACCCTACCCCTGCGCTTCCTGCCCCTCTCCTGCCCCAGCAGCGCCCTGGGCTGGAGCAGGCATGGAGGAGCAACCTCTGGGCTGAGCTCTGCAGCTTGTAGGGCTGCTCCTTGTCCCCCGGGGAGAAAGAAAGAAGCGTCCTGCAAGCTACATGTCGAGCTGCGGTAAATGACACTAACACGTTCATGCTGGAAATTCCACTAATTACTATAGTTTATAGAAATTTTGCACCACTGATAAAATCTGTGTACCATATTCAGGGTATTTGCTACACGTCAATATTTGCACATTACTTCACAGCAGCTCAACACCCACCACAGGGAGATGAAGCTGTCCTGGCGGGTCGGCGATCCCTCAATGCACAGGGAACGCTCTGACACGATGACAATAAGGTGTCAGCGCCTGACGGTGACACGGTCGACAACCGGACCTCTATCATGCCAGGAGGAAGTGGAAAACCAAAATATTTAACAATATGTGGTGAAATTAAATTCTGAGAAAAGGATTATGGATTTAATTGAAGGACATCCTGAGGACAGTAGGGACAGGACTGAAGGACGGTATCCAAAAAAAAGGATGAAAAAAAAGAAAACTCAGAAATGCAGAACGATTATTAGGGCTACCATTGAGAAGTGTGAGCAAGCTCATTACAGTCTTGCTACCTGCTTGCTATTCTCTACTTTCTTCCAGTCTACAGCACACTTCCAGACTGTTAGCTGCAATGGTGAATTTTAGCTACATTTAATACCAGCAGTAATTAAATGGTTATAAAAAAGTGAAGCTGGAATGCTGACAAGCTCTCTGAGCGGCATTATCAGCCCTAACGGTCGGAGAGTCAATCATCTGCTGCACTTCTCTAACAGTTTAAATAATGTTTGTTAGAATTCTCCAGTCAACACTTTCTCCCCCTTTTCGTTTTGCATCACACGGCAGTAATCTTACAGCTGCCTGCTGTGCTCAAAAGACGAAAAGCTCAAGAGGTTCTTCAGAAGCAAAAAACTCAAAAAAAACAACAAAAACACCAAAATACTTCAAGTAATTAAACAATGTTTCACCTTCCAGCAAGACTAGCCAAAAGGGCAACAAATAGCTCCTCTCTCTCATACACTCCCAACCTCTCCCCACAACAGCAACTTTCATGATCTATTACTTCCTTCGTGTGATTGGAAATGGCCATTTTTTAAATACACACCATAACTGTGGGCCTGATGCCATTAAGCTCAAGAAGAGGAGGTAGACTTGCACAGAAATCAGTGACTAGAGTTTTCAACCTGAACAACATTACCAGGTTGAAAACGGCCATCTCGGCGCTTCTCCCACCTCTGGTGCCATTTCCAGCAAAATGGCAGTTCCCCTAAATCTCCTAAAATGTTTCTATAGTACCAGGGCCTCCTCTTCCACAAGGGGAAATCTCAGGAAGCTGGTCTCCGAGTTGTGTTGAAAGAGACCCGAGCAACCCTGCGCCGTCCCCGGCCCTTCCCTCACTGTCCCTGTGCTGGTCCTCACCCGTGGTACGCATGAGGAGGCCAGGGCCCAAGTCTGCCCGTGCTTGTTAGATCAGCACGTCCCCCCAAAACTACTGCTGAACCCAACTCTTAGTCTTTACAGAAACAAGGCCTTAAAACTGCAGGAACAAAATGTGTCTTTTATTGTTCTGCAAAGCAGATGACCCAAATAATAAAAACAATCACTTTACTCTTATCTTCCTTTCTTATCTCAGTTACCTCTCCCCTGCCTGGTTCATCACTGCACCCACTGAGGCCTACGTGGGAGGCAGCGTTACAGCAGGTGACGAAGAACGCACGGGTGGACAACCTTGTTCTGCTGTTTCTGGTGCAAAGGAAATCTCAAAGAGCCTTTGCTTGCTCCAGTTCCTTTAAAGCAAAGCCCCACGAGTGCTCCCTCCGTGGGAGTGAGGATCCCATGCGCTACAGAAGAATAGATGTGGGTTTCTCTCCCGCCCTCACAACCTGTTTAAAAACAAACCGCAGCTGTAAAGGCAACTATCTGAACCGAAACACTTCAATACTTATCGTGAGCGCCTTAAACACACATTCCTCTGACATAGGATATCACGTTCAGAAATACCATCGTTTTTCTTTGAACTTAACAGTTACTGCTTAAAGAGGAGGAAACAGTGCTGTGTACAGACACACGCCCAGTTTCCTGGGTACACTCAGGTCTTCCTACTTACCACTTTGGATAGTGGAAAACCCAGACTACTCACACGAAAACAACAAGTTCATTAACAAGTTCATTAATGCTGTGTATTGTAGTCATTTATCTTATTACAGTTAATGGAGGAAATAACAGGTGCAAAGATGATTTTTCCCTATTTATTCTCCTGTATATTATTGCTTCCTATTATACCTTCCTTCAGTAGCTTCAATTAAACATTTCACTTAAATGATCTTTTCCTACTGTCCTCTGCATATGACACCCTGACTATAATTCCTAAGGACGGTCTCTGTGCCTTCACCTTCTTTCACCAGAAAACCTACAGGACTCTTCCAAATGATAACACACCAAGGAGGGGAAAAGCAGAGATTAGCACCCAATTACTTTAGGCAGGTCAAGGTTAGCTCCACAAAACTAAGCCTAGGCAACTGCTTGCTCATTTCCTTTCACTATTATTCTCACCTTTCATCCCTATTTATTCCCACTGACTGTTAACAAACACTCCTCACATCTCTTCTTTAAATTCTAATCTCTTTAGGGAAGGCACTGTCACTCCCCCACTCTTATTTGCTTCTGCATTGCCTAGAGATGATTGCAGGGATATGATCTTGACGTTCACTGGAGCGGAAAGAAAAAATTCACTCTTTATTAATTAACTTTAATTTTAACTTTAATAACTAACTTTTTAAATTAAGTTAAACTGAGGCCCAACCCATGCAAGCGCTACAGCACACAACAGTCCAAGCGATGCCTGCCGAAAGCGGCAGACGCAGGAGGAAGGAAAACACACCTCAAGTCTTGGACAAAATATGCTACCTCCTTGGCCAACAGCGATCAGGAGCCCTGATTCAACCACACTGCAGTGAACAGCAAACTAAACAGAGCCTCTGAACACACTCCTCACACCTTACTTTTACTCCAGCAAAATTGCTGTATAGTCAGCTTCCTGCCAGGCAATGGAAACATGGTATGATTTAGCCTCTCACACAAATGATATTAAGATCATCACTGTTACTTCTGAGCAATATCCTTCTGATTCTTTCCTGAGTGCTTCTCTACATGTATCCCAGGTAGCTGAATAAAAATATATATATATATATGAGAGAAAAGCTGAAGCCTGAATAGACGTTAAAATTCAATGTCTACATCATAAAGCCAACTAGCATCCGGCCTACTGTAAAATTTACACTATCAATGTGAGATTACTCAGTCTTCCTGTGATAAATATCTAAGGATAAATTTTGCTCTTGGTGAATGGGTCCAATTCCCACCATGCCCAATGAAACCTGCTAAAATAGAACACGATCCGGCCTAAGTCTTACGAAACTAATTTGGAGGGAGGAGTGGGGGAGTTGAAGGCAGGGGGGAGGACAGTTTTGTGGGTTTTTTTACATTCTCAGGTTTGACCCAACAAGGAAAAAACAAATGTCAGAACTCTTCAAGAAAATATTGTGACAAAAAGCTGTTTCTCTTAGGAGTGCTCCACAGGCACAAAGAGGCTCCACATAATTTGCAACAGAAAAGGCTCAGACAGTTTCTTCTCTGTGTTAGAGAAAAATTCCACTATAAAATTCTACCAGCGTGTTCCTACATTGTAGATTTCTACTCATCATCAACATAAATAAATCAATATATCCATAACATTTAAAGACCTTAGAGGTAGTTTGTAAACCTGGAATCTCAACCGCATAAAGCATGTTCTTCGGCTTTATTCTGAGAATAACCAGACCAAAAAACTGGGAAGTCTACATAAAAATAATACATCCCTTGTAAATGCATACCATTTTAGGAAGAAGTTATTTCAAACTGTAGCTTCTTACTTAATGTGAGAAAGCACAGAATCCCAACCTTTACGCTTCAGTGTGTGCCTCCAACACACACTGCTGTTAAGCACACGCTAAATTAAGCGAGCTACAGAACCATGGCACATCACGAGAGTGAGTGGGCAAGATTTTGATTCCCATCTATGAAAGACAAGGCTTTTATCTCCCTCTGGAAAGGTTATTTTCCAGTTATGAGGATAGAAATGAAGCATATTCTATAATGGGTAGACTAATATATGCAACATTTTGATGTGAATAGTTAGGAATTTCCAGATTTAGGAAATGCCTGGAATGCTTCCCTTTACACAGAATTCGGTAGGGTAAGTATTTTCTTCCTCCTACCTAATGGTCTACTCTATCAGCTACACAACATGAGGCAGAAAACCGCCACCATATTAAGGGAAGGGTTTTAATTCTCTCTCTCCATGCGTGTGAACTGCTACAAACAGCTCAAAAGAAGCATATGTCTCATTCAATAGTCAGTCAAGGAAACTTAATATAATACTCAAATGAGTTTCAACTGTATCCTCTCAATTCAGAGCTTTAGGAATGGGCTGGGATGAATGCTTCAATTGCATTTGCATCCTCCATGCAAACACTTAGGTTAAACAAAATTGTTCCATAATTTTAAAGTAATTAAGCCCTGAAGTTTAAAATAGAAAACTGTAACAGTTTTGTAACTTTTTTCTGCTAAAAATAAAGACGTATAAACCTATACAGTCAACTAAATTATGATTTGCAGTGAAGGAAGAAGTTATGGAACACAGTGCAAAGTCAAGTTACAGCATAAAGCAAAGGCTTATTTTAAACTCAGCATCAGTGTGTTTTACCCCTTGCTCCCTTTGACAGAGCTCCTACTTCACTAATTATGTCATGGTAAGCTCTTTAGGACAGTAGGAATCATATCCAATGATAGGAAAATCAAATCCAGTACACTTCAGCCAGTTAGTAAGAACAAACCGGAATACCACAAGCAGACATCAAGCATTAGCTTCTGCTCAGTTACACACATTTGCCACCTATAAGACAGTTTGATGTTTCATTTGTGACACGGTCACCAAGACGGATATTGGAATTGCAGAAAATCTAACAAACGTTGATGCTCCTGAAACATCAAACTATCTGAGGCAACTGAGGCGTTGCTCTAAAGTTGCCACTGAAATTGAGTTGTGTCTTGGGTATTCAGCACTCTCTGCAAAGTTATGCCCTGAGGGTCTTGGGTGTACAATCCAAAATCCCTAGATTTATTGCAAAAAAAAGAATGCCATCAATGTAAAGCTGTAACTTAAAAAAGTCTAACAGAGACACAAAGTTTTGCTGGGGAAGAATTTCAAGCCTGGGGAGACAGAGAGAGGACAAACTATGGAATGACAGATATTTCTTATATCATATTATCTTTCTTATATCATATTATCTTGGGAGAATATTTGCTAGTGGAAAGATTGAGTAAATCCCCTAAAACCATCCGCTTTTGCATGAAATCACGACTTTGGAATCATGAGCAGAAACTAAGGCTGGTGATACGCTAAAACAGTGATAACAGAGAAGCTGCAAGTCTTCACATCCTGATAACGTGTGCCCGTTAGCACAAGCAGACTGAAGGAATAGCCAGGTAGCAAGTACACGTGTGAACTCATAAGGTCTCCTTCTCTTCTGTTTAGTTCCTGGACAATACTATCCATGAACAGTATGTCCACTCCTGTGGCAGAGGGGAGATATGAGGAAGCCACAGTGTGCCACACGCCTTGGCAAAGAGAGTAAGCACTGCAGCCCCCACAGCAAGAAAAAATTTTGATCAGAGATGACAAAGACTGTCAGATACATTGTCGAATATGGCTGGGTGGAGAGACTTTATCAGTGACAAGCTAAAGGAAATAACCTGATGCAAATCCTCCTTAGACACCAGAAAATCTACAGAAGGGAGACAGCATGAAGTGTTTTCTTCCCTATGCAGATGCTTTGGGATATAAGAAAATATACAGCTCAGTGAAACTTTTCCTATGTTAGAACATTATGAATGTCACTCTCGGCCCTGGATTCTCTGCTGTTTACAAGGCATGAGTTCACACTGCAGTCTTATTAAAATATTTCTGGTTGATTAATTAGATTAAAAAGTCAATCAACCAAAAAACAAGATCTACTGGAAACCAGGCTCCATTAATTCTGAGGCTGTCAGACTTCATTTTTTTTACAAATAACCAAGAAGCCCAATTACAAGAAGAGCAAACATCAGAAGACTAGATTCCTCACAGAATTAATGGATAGGATCCAAGCCCAAGTTTTCATAGTAGGTACCTGCACCCTCGCAATAGAAAGTGACTACCTTATAGAACACATGACTGCTTTCAGGCTTTGCCTTGTTCTAGCTAAAAGATACCTACAGAGTCATCCCCACTTAGCAATGTTTCATACTGGTCCAGATGGAGCCCTTGATGGAGGCTCAGTAGATAACTGCAAACTGAAAAGCCATAAAACCTCTGCTGCCTAGAAGTGCTCTTCAGTTCAGAGCACATGGCAATAGCAGGGCAACAGAAGCATCTAATGCTGTAGCTGGTAATAACACGCTAAAGGATTCGATTCAACATTGTCTTCAATCCCCGAGCTTAACCAAGCATGGTGACATTGGTCTTTTAAGACCAAACAGAAAAGAATGTCTTGCTGTAGAACACAAACCAGGGTCTGGCTGAGTTCCCAAGACTTTAGGACATGATTTTAGTCTCTGCTGCTCTGGCACAATTAGTGTTTGGTAGACACATGCTGCTCACATGCTGCTATTCCCTCGGTGACCATGCTGGCAAAATCGGATGACTGAAAATGAGAAGTCTTGGGGGAAAAAAAGGAAAGATTTTAATGTGACACAACACAACTTATAAAATCTAAAATGAAGAGAACAGCTAATAACGTGGCATAAATGGAGGGATTCACTCAGCTTAATCTCTATAGTTCACAGAGATAAATAGACAACTCAAGAGGGCAATTCACCCAAAGCTTATTCTAAAGTGCGAAGAAATCAGCTTTTGGAGCTGCCAGGTTTTCTCTTTTTCTCTGTCAGCAATAGGGAAGTGTTAGTATCAAGTCTCAGCTTGCTGTCAAGTGCTTAGCTAAAGTTCAAAGGGACCAAGAGACTCCCCTTGAGCAGCCTGTATTTGATTTTGCATCAAATCTAGTATTTTAAATCCAAGGTCATATCAGTCAATTATAGTTTATAAAGGCTGAAGTGGTGCTGCAAAGACTTAGGAGATAGATAGGAAAATAAGAGTAAATTAAAAGCTCTGGAGTTTCCATAAGGTTTTTTGACTACATTACCATACCCAAATCACATGCAAATCATATGCAGTCTTTTGACTGCAAACCATAATCAATGATGGCAAGATGGTTCATTATCTTTCCCAAGTCCCAGTTAACTGATACTGAAAAAAGAATATTCAAAACCAGCCATCCCTCCCTTTCCCATCCTTCCCCAAAGCTATTCCAAATCAAAGGTATGAATTGCTCCATTTCCAGCATACAGCTTGTGGCAGAGATATCACAGAAGCACCCAGGAGCTCTTCCGAGCAAGTTTTTGATGGCGTTTTGTACAGACGATGAGGGATGGATGAAAAAAGAAAAGAAAGACTTTTACTTCTCTCAGCAGGTGTGAAATTGAATAACCTTTTAATGTAACTATCTGTGTGAGGCAAAACTAAATAGAAAGATAAATTTAAAATATTATGATGATCAAAGAGTAAACTATGCATTCTCCTTTTTCAAACAAAGTTATACAATGCTATACGCCTACTATCAAACAGTAGATGACACCATTCAACAGGCTTCTAGATGGTCCAGGAAAAACCATGTCTCACACATCCCCTATAGCAATGACTTCTTTTTCTTGGTTGTGGAAGCCTGAGGGTTTTCAAACACCCTGCTTTTTGTCTTCACAAATCAAAGTTCTTAAGTGAAGTACCAACAATATACAATTTACACATGATGACCTGGCAGCTGAACAGGCAAAACACAACTGCCAGGCAGTCTCAGTGGCCCATGGGTAGATGTCATGTTTTATGGAGTTTGATTGCCTTCATTCCACTGCTTCACTCAGTGATGCTTCCTAATAAAATCAGCAAAAATTAAAACTGAGTACTAAACAGTGAAGGTTATCTTCAGGGAAGAATTAAATGCACAACCTACAATAATTAGTTAATGTCTTATATGTATTTTAATTGGCATTTTCTTCTACTTATAAGAATAAGGTGATTTTATTTAAATAGCTAAAACCTGAACTCTACTCCAACTCCTCCTCCACCACCTTTCTACATTTTTAATGGGAAAATGACAATAACTAGTCTTAACTGGACAGGAGAAACTAAATGGCCTTATTCCCTATTTAGAAATAATTCAGCTATTATAAATAAACTTCCTCCACTGCAAGCACTATTCTCAAAATTATTTCATAATTTAGTCTGAATTAATATTCAGGCATAATGACTGCATCCACAAAGCAGAGTCAACTCACTTTTTCTCTAAAGAACTGGAGTGTCTACAAGGGAAATTCTTTCTGAACAGCTACAGTAAACAGCTGACCCCTATGGACAAGGCCTCCCATCACATTAATTCCCTGTGCTCAACTCATATTGCCATATGTTTTCCAGTCCGACATGCACTATTTCAAGGCAAAAGATAAAGCTATGCGCTGAGGTCTTCCAGAATATGTTCTGTTTGCATAGGATAAATTTATTTGAATCGTTAACCAATACATATTTTTGGGCTCCTCATGTCTAAAGAGTGTATATAGAGAGGCAGGGCACATGACTTGTCAGATAATGTTAGTGCTAAGATGGCCACAGCGCTCAGAAAGTAAAAAAAAAATGGAGTTATGGGAAGACTACCTAGACGGCTTACCTTAAAGCAGGTGAGGCATAAATCAAAAGAAAGTCCAAGATTTTCCAGCCCTGTGCTCCAAAACATAAGCAGATCTAGGCTGACTAGAGCATACAAGAACCTATTTTAGTTCGAGTAGGATATTCTTGAGGCAAGACTTTTTATTATTGTTATTATTTTTTATTTTCTGGCAATGAAAACAGGACACTGACCTCTCTGCCACAATTTCAATCAAGGATGGGCAGTAAAAAAATGGACAGAAAAGTAAAGCTCCAAGGAATTTAATTAGTAGCTGCAGGGGACAGACTCAAAGGCCGAAAGTTGTTCCAACAATGAGGCAAATCCATTCTGTGTTCAGACCGCCCTGCTATTGAGACAGTCTCTTGGTTACAATAGGAACAAGATCACAGTTAATCTCCAACAGAGAGAACTACACGGCTTGGCTAAATCAGAACGGATACCCCTCCCTGGTGCTCTATCAAAAAAAAAAAAAAAAAAAGCCCTGCTGACAACAGCAGAACTTGGGTAGTGTTAAGTTATGAGGACACAGTAGGACTGCTGAGGTTGAACTAAAAGTACTTCATCATCTCTGTTTTGGTTAGCCTTTTTCCTCACTGATGCGCTGTGATTTTATAGACAGACATTTATTTTAGCAGCAAGTATTAGGAGTTAGCTAGTTAAGGACAGCCCGTGCTTTGCTCCTGGGTTCCTTTTCACCTTGTTCTAATTCCTACAGCTGGCTAGAGCTATACAGCAAATGGATGTGGTACTTTGATCTGTCACTGATTATTGATTTGTCTTTTGACTACTGATCAGTCAGTGGACAACTGAATTTTGCCCAGTCCTCAACTTAAGAGATTTAAGAGAGAAGGAAAGGTCAAATTCAGTCCCAAAGCTAACAGAGAAAACTTTTATCACTTTGTCCTACTGGAAGAAAGTAGACACTACTCTAGCAAAGAGTATAGGTATAGGTATAGGTACTCCAGTATAGGTAACTCCAATACGATCTGCTCTTGCTCTTGGCTCCTTCCCTAAAATATTTCAGATTAAGTAATTCATCCTGAATTAGTACAAAGACAATATGTGAGACTGGTGTACACAGACAAAATCATTAATCCCAGAGAAAGTCACAAAATACTCATATATGTTTCTAATATGAAGAACCCTGCAGTAGCAGAGCTAAAATGAGAACTCAGCTGAGTCTTTACTAACAAAGAAGTCTGCGGGGAAAAACTGCTTTTTTAGGCAGAACTTCTTGTTCATGCATTTGGAATCTACTTCTTTACAAGATTAAAGACTTTGAATATCCTCTTGACACAGGCTTTGGTAGCACATACAATGGGCAAGTTTCTGCCAGGTGTGGGTTTGCTTACAAAAATCAGACATTAAGAAAGGTCTGGACATAAAGAATTAAATTACGAAAACACTTCCACTGCTGAGAGAAGAATGGATAATGATGGAAAATACATGTACATTCAGGAAGATCGTTTTTCTCTTTCCCTTGCTTTGCACTATTGGCACTAACATTCTGTCATTATCAGAAAGCCACCGAAAAAGTTTGCCTTCTACCAGCTTTTGCCATCACCGCCTTCTTCACGTTTCACATATATTTCTTTGAAGTCATCCTCTCTGACTTCTAGAGAGATGCTCAATTTTTTATAAAAGTAATGATAAATGAGTCAAAAGAATCTACATTTACCTTCCTTATCCCAGACTCATTAAGCCAACCTTCAGAAGACTTTAATTCATCATTGAACAAAATCATACAATAATACAGTTTGGACAGGATCTTTGAGGTCATTTGGTCCAACCCCCTGCGCAAAATAGGGCCAACTTCAGCATTATAGCAGGTAGCTCAGGGCCTTGTCCAGATAAGCATTGAATACCACCATGGACAGAGATTACACAAACTCTCTGGGCAACTTGTTCTGGTGTTTGACCCCCAGGTTGTGAAGATTTCTTGCCTTGCATCTCATTGGAATTTCCCTTATTTCAGCTTGCAAAATTAAAAAATAACAACTATGACAATTTGGGGCTTTAATAACTGCAGTGTTTGTGAATCCCACACGCTCAGCACAGAGAAGGGATACTAGAACTGGGGTTGGGGGGGAAGAAGAGGTCAACCTAACTGAGGCGCTCAGCTGAACTCTCCTAGCCTGTGAAGGTTTAAAATGTCACAGTCCCCACCAGTGCTCATTACTGTCCTCATAGCCATCTGCAGAACAATCCATCAAACAGGTGGGGTGATTATTTAGCTACTTCAGTGCAAAGTCTGGAAACTTAGGTTAAATCCATCTCCGCTGGCTGCTAAGGTAGGTAGAGGAGGCACACACACACATGGTCTTTTGCAGTATTCCCACCATAGGTTCAGCTATGTCAGTCGAAGGTACAGGAAACTTTGCACCACTGTTCCACCCACCATTTTCAGCTGGTGTCAGTCAGCCTCCCCTGTCAGTGCTGTTAGTGCTGGTTTGCTGGTATGTGTATCAAATTCTTCCACTCCTAATCCACTCTTTAGGAAATTTTTAAGTTTTACATACCACGGATTTTGAAGATTAAAGCCTCAAAACAGGTTGCCTGGATACCATTGGTTAGATAAGATTCCTGAAGAGAAGATTATGCAAGGAATTAACAGATGCAATGAAATAACTCAGGAAATACTTCTGCATTGTTTGCTCCATTAAACTTGTCCCTGATGTTTCTTTTTTCATATGTAGAATGACTTCTTGAAGGAAAAGCCAAATTTAACAGGAAAGCAAATAAACTGGTCAACAGCATGCAGGCAAAAAAATGTTTGAGTTGGTCTGACCATTTTCAAAAAGTTTTGTTGAAATATGCAGGCTCCAACCCAAATGTTTCCTGGAGATATACCAGAAGGTATCAGAAGGCCTACAGCTTGCTGGTAATTTCCGATGTAATATTGACTCAAGTAAAATATGTGAGTGCATTTGTCTCTCAATACAACCTCTGTTGACAGTTCTGTTTCCTGAAAAAATTTAAAAGACTTTGTCTTCACTGCAACAAAGACAAAAATAAGCATCAAAACCACAAAAGCTATTTCTCACAGCTGGAAGAACGTCACATGTATAAACTGTATATACCTGTTTGTATAAATCAGCTGTAGAAAGTTTGTTCCTTTCCTCATTCCCATCAGGAAAGTTTAATACAAGTCTTGTATCACACATTTAGGTTGTAAGCGAAAAATAAAACAGTAGGGTTTGGTGTGCGAGGGGGGATTTAGGCATCTCTGCCACAGATCACAGACCATTCAGTCATTTCTAGAATAAACCTGAAATAGTTCAGTCAGCTGAGTCACACAATTTGTTTACTGAAGCAAAAATGACAACTACACTTATCTACATAACAACCAACCAAACCCAGAAATGCTTGCGACATAGTACTTATCCCATTCAGTCTGACCGGGTTGTTCTCAGCGGTGGCCACAGTCTCCTTCCCATAACACTGTTGGGACATTTCCTTCTCCACAGTAAAGTCATTTCCTGGTTCGTGGGAGTTCTGCCACTTGTTCTGTCAGGAGACTAAACGTCACCAGCCCTGCATCGACAAGCTAGGCCTGCAAAGGTATCACTACCTAAAAATAGACTTCTTATTCCCTTGTCTGTATTCAAACATGATTTAAAATGATGACAAGTAAAAGAGGTCACCCTTAAGATGAAAATGAAGTACAGAAGAACGGGCAGAAAAAACAGATTTACTGACAGATATCAAGATCTTCCTCAAAACCTTTGCCGCCAAGATTTGAACAGTGTTAAAGACAACTTCTGCAGTTTTTGATATAATGCAAAAGTGAAGAGCGAGACACAATATTTAGGATGAAAAACAAGCCAGTCTGTTGGTGATCTAAATTTTGACGCCTCTTGGATCTTTCTTCATCATCTCAAACCTTACTACAAAATCAACTTGAAGGGCTTAACTCATCTCAAGGCAGAAGGCCATACTGCCTTACAAGGAGGGTAAATGAGTGATGCGAGGTCACAAGATAAACCTGTAAGAGAACAGGAATCACGTATCTGGGACTTGCTGCTCTAATCCTTACGAAAAATTCACCCTGTATTATTAGGTTACTGGGTACAAAAGGGTTCTGGTAGATTTAGTGCAACAGGTAAAGTGCTAAATTTTATCAGTATTGAATTGCCAGAACACGCAAGTGAACCTATTCAGCTAAGGCTCTTCTCTCTGAACCTACGTCCCATATGTCGTAAGCAGAAAAGCAGGAGAAAGGGAGAAAGAAGCATGCCCATGGATTTCTTTGTCCCTAAATCCCCTTAAGGACATCATTTCATCATCTGCTAAGGCCTAGAAGTTTGCAGGGCACAGCTGTGACTTTAAAAATCTATGGCCACTATGATGTTCACAGCATGCCGTAATTGGACTGTTTTGACAGATAACTTCATGTTCTCCTACTGCTATTAGCTCACAGACAAACCCTTAGGAGTATATATGCAACAGTGACAGAAGTTGCCAAAAGCCAGTGCAGCTTAATTTGCAGCAAAGGCGTGAGTAGAATCACCTGCCACTTGAGAAAGGAAGGCCACGCTTAAGAAATGAATAAAACATTAAATACACAGCAGGTAACCAAATGACTAAAGCAGTTTTGAAGGGCTTTTTTATTATTATTATTATTTTTGGCAGGTGGTACTAATGTAGTCTATCTGTTCCTAAACTTGAGTCACTCAATTGGAAACACAATGTGCATGCACCTGTTGTGCCGCAAGGCTGAATTAAACTCCATTTTAAATTCTGCACCAGGTAAAAACCTCCTACTAAGCTTCAGGGGCTAAAGGAAAAAATCCTTGCATTGTTTTTCATATTTCTAGTTCTATCGGAATAAAGACATGACAAATAAAGCCTACGTTCTGTCAATCCATTCCAGATCTAAGCCTCATCACAGGTTCACGTCCAAGTTCCCTACCACCTGTCATATGACTGTTCTCTCTTTATATATATATATATATATATATATATATATATATATATATACACACACACACACACACATATATATATATATATATAAATCCACTGATCAACGCAGCAAAAAAGATTTTGGCCGCTCGACCTCTGGAGATGGCCGAAGACAACGCCACCAGGGATTCCACTTTTTTGTATGACAGGAAAACCCAGCAAGCCTGTCTTTTTTTTTTCTAAACACATGAAAGACTCTAAGTGCTAGAGGGTGTACTTTCAAAACCCTTACGTAACCTGCTACACTTCAACAACAGGGATTTTCTGTGCTCTGAATAATGCAGCAAGAAGTCTATGAGCAGAGAGCTGGCTACAGTCAGCGAACAGAAGGGAACGAAAGAGGAGACGCACATCTGTCCTGCCTCTTGGATTCAAACACACAGGAAAAAAACTGGAAGTCTGAACCTAGCAGGAAAAAGGGCATCAGATTCAAATCCCGTGTGTGGTACTATCCCCCCACCCCCCCAAAAAAAGAAGAAAAAAAAGAAAAAAGGCCTCTCTCTGCTACTCTCCCTTTGATGCTGCCCCCTGAGCTGCTTCTAAGCTAATCTGCTGTATTTGATCATAACTTTATTTAAACTCACCTCAGCCTCAACTCAACTCAACTCAACTCACCTCAAGCAAACTTGCTTTTTGGTACTGTCCCACACCCCTCGTGTGCTCACCACGATGACATTTTTGCATTAACAGTCACATCTTTAATAAACACCTGCTTCTCCCTACTAATTTAACCAGCACTCTGGCAAGTCCTTGCTACGGCTCAGCATGTATAGAGAGGCCCCTCCTGAAAGTGGATTCAGTGCTTGTTTCTCTTCTGAGGTACAAAATAGGTAAAATCCCTCAGGGAGGAGGGACAAAAACAAAACATACACCCCAACACCCTGAGACAAATCAAAGACGTATCACAAACCAGCAGCTCCTGCAACGTAGGTATTTATCCACTGAGAACTACAAGGAAACCAAACGAGCTATTAATTTTGTGAAGGTCTCTGAACAACCATTAGATAACAATATTGTGTCACTGCTGACATGGCCCGAATTTCAATCGCCAGTGGAAGCCTTTATTTTGTATTCCTAATTTTCGAACCAAACGCACAAATGTTCTCAAGGCTGATGGTGAGTCGAGAGCCAACAGAGTTCGTAATATTTCATGACAGGGAAAGTGAGGTCTGCAGCGCCTTCATAATTTTAGGACTAAGAGCAGGGAGGAAAAATATTAAGACTATACCACAGTAACATACCATTTCTTGGGATAAAGAAGTTTTCAGTTTCAAATTAGCACTGTTCGCAAGCACAGATACTCAAGCATCTTTTAACTCGAGTCCTCTACGCCACCAGACTCTGCCTTCACCATCACAAGCCTCCTGGAAAGGAGGTAGAGGGCAATACACCATCCCAGTAACACCCAAATTTCTTTTTTGACAAACCCTCCCAAAACAGCCGTGGTCAGCGCAGCAGCAGCATTCCAGTAAAAAAAAAAACCAGACAGTTGTGAGTAAAAACAAGGTTAGATGGATAAATATGGAGAGAATTCAAAGTGGAATAAAGCTGAGAGTTTTTACCTTATTAAATGCCCAGGAGTGTATTTGAAGAGTGTATTTATCTGCTGCAACTGCAGAAAGTCCTAGGAGCAGGGATGTACATGCTTATTTCCAAGAGGTTTTCTCATTAGCATTTTCACAAGGAAAAGGGTTGTTTTCAGGAGACACAACTTTCAAACTATGACTTTGTAATTGCTAAAAAGGGGAAAAGGGAGGGAAGGAATTAAAAAAGAGCAGCAGGAAAAGGCGAAGGGGTGATTCTGCCTACCAGTTTGCAGGCATGACACACCACCTGTGGCCCTGCCTGCTCCCATAAAACCTGCAGCTGGAGCTCTGGCTGCTACGTGGATTCCTGCAGTCTGTTACTTCAAGGGCAAAACCATACAATGAGAATTAAAAAAAAAAAATTAAATTATAGCGCTAACAAAATGTAAGCGTATACTGCTTTACTCATGCATACACTGTGTTCCTTCTTCTTCTGCCTTGCAGATCCTGTAAACTATGAACGCTTTGAAGCAGGGACACCTTCATATGTTTGGATGCCGGGACCCCAGCCTTTGCTGGTCTTTTAAGGCACATACCATGATACAAATATGAGAGGCCACTCTGCCATATAGGGTCAGAAGTTAGGCAGCGGATAAGCTGGTGAGTCTTTTCATAGGGCTAACTCATTAATTAAGGGATGTCGTTTAACAACAAAACCAAACAAGTCCAAGACAGTGAGAGTTTGCAAACAGCTAAGTAGCACAGTTTGTTTAAAAATTTAAAGATTATTACAGCCAATTGGCTGAGAAGACTGGAAAAGGCTGGTCGAAGTGCTGGCACACTGGGACACGCTGTGAAACCATGCATGTATTTTCTCTTCTTTCCCTCCTCCTCCCTTACATGCAGAAACTCCAATCCCTTCCCGTCATAAGCCCCAGAGCTGCTGCCTCACCTGCACACTGCTAGGGCTGCCAGCAAATCAGCACTATCTGCAAACATCGGTCGTCAGGCACCTTTACAATTTAGTCCTCCTTGCTCCTGGCCTGACAGCACCACCATCCTCCTACTCGCTTGCTGACATATCCGCAGCAGCCGCCCCACGGACAGAGCTTCTCGCCGAGACCGACTCCGTCCCCACGCCAAGTACCGCGATGATTTCATATCACCAGCGGCCAGCACAGCATGGGAAAGCGGTTTCATGTCTTCATCAGGTCTTAACACCGAGGTCCAAAATTGGTGTTTGTCAGAGATAACTCTTTGGCCGCTTTAATGAAAGGTGCGCTAAAGGCAAATAGCAAAGAAGCAACCTGGCTTTTTATCCCATATGCTGGTTAGCGTGAGGGCAGGCTTGAATACGGCAGGCTGGCTCCCATGCTGCCGCATTGGCATGCCATACTGCTATGGGTCATTTCTGGTTGTAAAAAGATACACAGATGTAGGATAAAGAGCCTAATTTCTCATTTTAATGTATTTTTATTATTATTAAAAAGAGACTGAGGCTGCAGATTCAAACCCCAGTGCAGGAACTGGGCAGCATACCAGGAGTGTGCGACAAGGGAGCACAAACCACAGAGCCGGCGCTACTGGGAACGAGGTGCGAAAGTTGCTTTTCCTTGTTAAGAACAAGGGAAACAGAGAACAAGGCGGGGGTGGGGGGAAAGAAAGCATGAATATATTTTGATTTTTCAGCTTGGGCATTTTTAAATTCATGATCTGTGTCACTCTTTGCTTGGCTGGAAATGAGGATCCCATCAAAAACAGAGGAAGCAGAGTATTTTATATATTGCTGAGCCGCTCTAATCATAACATGCACCTGATTAACGTAGGACTTTCCAGCCAGCGCCCCCCACCACTTCAGCAGCTTGAGTTTCCTTAAAACTTTACTGGAAAGTGCACTCTGTGAATTTTTGTTCCTATTTTAACTCTTTAAATTAAAATTAAAAAGTTAATTTAAATTAATAATAACAATAATAAAACAATAATAATAAAATATATTTTTATTACATGAAGAGCTTGTTCGGCTACCGGCCAACAGGGAAGTCTGTCTGCGTCAAGATTTAAGGACGTGGGAGCAGATGGAGGGGCTGAATTTGGAAACCACTGATAAAATTAAATCAGAGAATCACTACTAAAAACCTCTGTGTGCCTTACACCGTCACCACCCACGTTATTCCGTGGTCCAAGTGAAAAATTGTATTATTTCTTACGAGCTTGTCCAAAGGGAGTCTGCAGCTCTTCTTTACAGGACAGTCAAATTCACCCAGGCACCAAATGTCCCTTAACACCCCCAACTGTTTCCTCTCTGCCCCCTTCTCTGGCATTTTAGCTCTTTGAGGCAACAGTATTTGCCTTCCAGTCCTCCAGCTGACAGAGCAAGCTGGACAAAAACTCTTTTAAGGTTATTTTAAACCAATCTGGATTGCCATCAAGATAGCCCCAAAAGGGATTACTGATGAGATTAACGTTCGTTCTTACAACTCCCCAAAGAAATTGCAGTGTGGTAGTGGAAAGGGCTCCGAGAACATCAACTCAGCGCTCGGGGACAGTAAGAAAAGAGAACAACATTGATAGTAAGCTCACATCTCCGATAGTGCGTTCGCTTCTGGTCACTCCATCTCAAAAAGGACTTGGAAAAACAAGAAAAGGCACTGAGAAAAATAAAAAGGATGACAGTAATTATACACCAGCTTCCAGACATAGCAGGAGACTAAATACCCTAGGACGTGTTAAAAAAATACATCTGATGATAGATACGGCAGAGGAAACAATGACTATTCATTACTTCTCCTACCAAAGAACTAATGAGCACAAAGGGAAATTATCAGCTAGCAGGCTTAAAAAAGAAGTATTTTTTACACATAGTACCTTCGTTTGCCACAAGACATCACAGACATCATTCTGAGTATTCTTGAGTTTTAAAAAAAAACTTCTGCAAATCCAGGGAGGTTTGCTGAACTAGTGGCTATGAAATGTGATGGCCAGGATCCAACCCCTGGCTCTGGAAGTTCCTAACTGCTGACTGCCAGGAGAATAAGGATGCAAGCAGCATCTCATCCTCAGCCTATTTTCATAGTTTTCCTCAGAATTATCAGCTTACTGACCAGTGTCAGAGACAGGCTCCTGCGCTAGCAGACATCCAGCCATACTCATACGGACCTTTTATGTTTTGTTCACGCACAGGGACATATCTGTAACCTTGTTTAGCTACATCACTTACACAAACTGCTGCAAGCTACCCATCCTTTGGGTGCCAGGCCATGGGAACCTTTAGGAGAAGGACAATTTCCCTACAGCTTTAGAAAGAAGAGGCTTTGCTACATGTCACCAAAACAAGTCTTCCAGAGACCGCCCAGCTGAGTGGAGCTGTGCTCATGGCCTCATCCCTACTTCATTACCCAGGCTGCAGGTTGAGCCCTCTGTGCCTTTCTCCAAGGACTCATGCGAACTGTGTCATCACTGGCAGCACGTGATGCAGACAGCAGGCTAGGCTGCAGGAGGAGGTCTCTCTTCCCAGGAGGACCTACACTTTGCTAGTGGCCTGACCCAGCTAACGTCTTCTAGAGTCACACCAGACAAGGTCCCTCCTAAAGCCTGACTCCTTCCTCCCGCTCCATGCAGTCAAGTCCTCCTTTTTCCTAGTCAAGACAGGAAGAAAAAGAGTTAAAGGAGGAAGGGCATGGTGAGTGGAGCAAGTCAGGAAGTGAAGGCTGGAAAAAGAGAGCCGACTTGCTTTGATAACTTGGGGAAACAGGATGTCGCAAGGAGGCCAAATGCCCACGCTGTTCCCATACCCCAAAGCAATGCTGTCCAGACTTTTGCTCCCTCCTGAGGTTTGTCTTTATTTTTAACAAGTGCAAAAAATCCCTGAGGCAACACTGTACTGACAAATATAAATGACTCAGCTGGAGATAGACTGGCTCAGTCAGCCCCAAGACTAATTTTCTGCCTAGTTCTTCCTCTGCTCAGAGGTAATCTCATACCTTCACAATAACAAGATCAAGACAAAATACATCTCTGGTCTGTCTGCAGAGCTGGGTCAAGAAAATACTGCGTATCTCCCAGCAGCATCAACAACTACCTAGAGGCAGAAAATTCTGCTTTTAGTCCACCCAAAACTCTAGGTAAGCACTCGTTACTTTAAGTTCCGGAAAAGAACTGACCAAATCAGTGAACCAAATCAGTCCTGCAACTAGTAGTCTCTTAACCACCATAAAGATGATTGCAATAGCACGACCCTTACACTACGTAAAGAGGAGCTACTTCCAAAAAGAGCTTTCTCTTGAGTAAATACAGGAAGTTTGCAAAAGCATAACTATTCAAAAGTTACTTGAGTTTAACTGCAGCAGGGATAAAGAACATCATGGACTTTTAATTATAAGTTCAGAGTACTAAACCTACCAAGGAATTAGGCTATCATGTTCCTAATAACACATTAGGGGGCCACAAGAGAAAAAATTCTCAAAATCCTATTTGCCAGCAAAGGCTCCTGAAGAGTGCAGAACATGTTTTCACCCAATTGAAATCTTACCTACTTTTTTCCTAACTGTCCAACTGATTACAGAAAATCTTTGAAAATGTATACACATAAATCCAAATCCAGATGTGCACAGCAGTTACTCATGTTTGCACATATGTAAGAGAAGAAACAAATTAGCCAAATGATTCTTCTTCTGAATCGTGGTCTAAAGAACACCAAAGTCAATGAAAATAGTCCTTTCCATTTTACCAAATTAAAAAGGCTTTGGATTAGGTTTCAGTATCAGATTAAGATTCAAGAAAACATATATTCTTTTTGTTTTTAAATGTCCTACAGTCCTAGTGCATTCAAAGGAATCTTCCTGTGTGCTCATCTGCTAAAGATGCAACAAAACGTTATTCTTAGAGTAAATGAAGTATTTTAGTTCTTTTCATATTTAAAGTCCCCACTGAACTGAAACATACTATTTGTTCCCTTGCAATTTAAGAGCGAGTCATTTCATTACTAAAAATCTAATGGATTCATGGCTTAGCTAGAACAGCTTCTATAGATTTCATTTTTCTCCAATATTTTCCACCAGAGAACCTCAATCTGTTTTATCACCACTAAAATCAGTATCTTTGCAAATTACTTGCCGATTTTGAGAGGGGTCAAATTTCTGTCGGTTAGCATCAAAGATGCTATGCTCTGCAAAGAAACACACAAACAGCTCTATGAACAACTTTGACTTTCAATTAATACTGTCCTTGTAATATACTGCTTTGAGGGAGGTGTTCTCCCCATTTTGTGAGCAACTGAGATACTAGAAAAAAGAAAATGAAGAGTAGAAAATACTACTGCTCAAAATACGAGGACACCTTTCTTAGCTAGCCTGTAACTGACCCAATACCGAAACAAGGACAAATGGCACTTAAATGGCACTTTTTATAGGTTTCTACTGTCACAGATGACTACATATTTAATGTAAAGCAAACAGAACAGAAATAGCATGAAAACTCGTGAATTAAAGGATAAGACAAAAAAAGTAGGCATTTTGAGCAGTTCAACTTCTGAGCAATCTTTTTAGTAAACAGATCCAATGCATTTGTGTAAGCAACCTGCCTGAATTTCAGAGGCTCCTTGGTTCACTAATCATGTCTGAGTGCTCAAGAGGTGACATGAGTTTGCTGTGAAGAGGAAGCTACACTAGGAGTCACATAGGAGAGGGAACCAGGAAAAAAAAGAGAACAGTGGTGACCCAGAAGACATGAAAGTACGGAGAAAAGGAAAACAGAGAATCAGTGTGCTCCTTTTGCTTATGGATGAAGGCTCACTTCACAGAATATTTCACAAATGCAGGCAGACCGACTGAACAAAATGGTATGCTAGTCTGATTGCACACCCTTTCCACCAAACTCTCCAGGCATCAAACTCATGCATTTTGCAAAGAACATGCTCTGGCTTCCTTTTTTTTCCTTCAATGTTTCCTGTTCACCTTGTCTACTGCTTTTGTGAAGCCAAAACCTCCGATCAAGTACTAGATTAAGAGAACACATATTAGAAAAGCATTCTGTATTCCTACACTTGAACAAAGCTGACATTTTACATACATTCATAATACCGATCAGCTAAAAGGTTTTACAGGGCAGATATGCTCCTCGCAGGCTATCCATATCCTTAATAGATTCTCTGCTAAATCTGTAAGCCAGGACAGGATGGATTGCAGATATTTAAACAGAAAAACTAATTAACAAAATGTAACTACTTCCTTTGAAGCTTTAGTAGGTGGTAACAATTTCCATTTATCTATTTTTATGTGTGAATTGGAAACATTTGTGAAACTCAGCATTCTTCTGTCATGGAAATTAAGAACTGCATTTTCAAACACAAATCATCACAAATCCTGAATACAAGCAAAGGCCGCTAGCTTCACCATTATGTTTTGGCAGGTCCCCTGCATTAGATGGCAGATGACCTGTCATCTCTAACTGCTATTGCTTTTGGAAAGGTTTTTTAAATTCTCAGAGATGTTTCTCCGTATAAAGAGCATGTTTCCATATCTCCAATTCCATTTTCATTTAGGGAGGAGATTCTAGATTTATCAGCAGTAATAGACTTTAATATCAGTGAAGGTTTCATCCAATATTGGACACATTTATTATTATATCTGCTAAGCTTTCTCCCTACAAAATTGAAAGATAAGGTGTCCGAATTGCTATGGTGCAAGAAATCATACTTACTGAGGCCCTTGCTGTTCCTTCAGGAATATTATTGGCTTAAAGAGGGTTTACATTTTTGCCAAAATATCTTAGGACAGAATAACGCCTTAATTCCTTCCCAGATTCAGCTTCTTTAATTTCAAAATAAATTTAAAAAATATTTCAAGTCTCACACCCACATTTTGCACCTATTGCTGCCTTCAGTGTTGCAAGAAACATGCCAAATTCTCACATCTCCTCCCTCTTGTGCAAACTGATAGGCTCCAAAGTTTTGAACTTCTCACAGCTTTATGCTCTCCAAGGAGTTCAGAAACATGTAGCTGAGACATGTGTTTGGCCCCACCGTTGAAACTTGGTAAGGAGTTACTTAGCTAAGGCAAGAAGTTCACAAGCCAAGAAAGGCTTTGCAAAGGAGTTGCTCCTGCTCCACCGAAGTGCGTAGACTCTACTCGGCTGAACTTGTTTTTCAGGGAACATGTCATTTCCGTGAAGGTAAGAAATAGGTCTGCATCAAAAAGTGTTTCCTATGCATGAAGACCAGAACTTAAAGCAAACCCTAAAGAAAGCAAAAAGTAAAAGGGGAAAGATATCAGTAAATTTGGATGTTAAAATATTATAGGTGAGCCCTGTAAGTCTGATTATAAGCACAAAAGCCCACACAGTGAATATGAAATGCCGCACTCTTCCACCTTGCTTAAGTCACTATTCAGTCTGCCTGCCAGAGAATTCGGGTGGTAAAACATGCTGTCCGAAGAGAAGTGAAACTCTCTTTCTAGAGTTATTCAATAGCTACATGCCTTGTTTTTCATCTCATGACAATGCCAGTAATATTCCAAGATCCTGGTCAGGGTGGGAAGTTTTTCCTTTAGAAAATAAAAATAAAGGAAGATGTTTCTTTATTCAGCAAGAAACAGAGACCTAATACTCTGCAGCACGCTTTAAAAGAGAAAGGATAGTCCCAACCATCCCTCCCAGGAAATCCCACATCCAAAGGAAACAGGAGGACTCCTTAGTGATAAGATGCTCTTGGTTCCTCCTCTGTGAGGTTTGAGGGAGCACAAACGGCTGTTTGGTAGGTCCGGAGAAACTAGGCTGCAGGGCCAGTCGAAAGAGTGAGGAAGAGCAACAACAACTACAGAAATACATGTATAGAAGAAGCCCAACAGATTTGATGCTCATTACAAAAGAAAAGGAAAGGAAAAAAAACCCCAGCCCTCCCCACATTCTCATAGGGGCATCAGGTACAATTACACAGCCGAGTGCTCTGCTGGTGCCGCGCTCACCATCCCGGCGGCATCCATCCCGCGGCATCTCTGAACAAAAGTGATGTTTGTAGCTTGCACCAGCCACTTCATACACCACAGCCTGCGGCTAGGGGCAGGATGAGAAGGCATGGAGGGAGAGGAGAGAAAGAAGGTTATTTTAATTTATCGTGTGTTAAGATAAACAGTGACACAGTGCCACCATTCACCTGCTTTACATGCTCTCCAGCAGAGCTACTGACTATCTTCACTGTGTACCTTCTCGTAGGCACTCAGCTTAACACTGTATTGGGATTTTAAAAGGTAACTCGAAGCCTACAAACTCATGTTACCGTGGCAATCTACATGCTTGCTTTCACTATTTGCAGTGCTTTAACAGAAAACCTCAGAAAAAGGCCAAGTCCCTAGCCCAGGCCCATTTCTGCAAAGGGCTTGTGCAGGTCAGCACTCTTCCCGCTCCCGGTCCTGCCAGGACGCAGCCTCTCAAGCTCTTGCAAGGATTCGTGAAAGTCCGCTCAGTTACTTTATTGATGCTAGCGCATTACCCAAATAAAAAAGCTTTTGTGCATATTTCTCCAAAACCATAATAAAATACTGTGGAAAGGGACATATGAGGTGTCATAGCCCATCTGTCTGTGCCATAATTTATCATACCTCCATCATTTTGGAGAAATGCCATCAAGGCTATTCTCATAAAAATGACAGTGAGGAGTTTCCATAGCCTCCCTATCCTAGTGCTTTTTAAATTAATTTAAATAATCAAAAAATGAGTTAGTTTCAGGCACTATAGTTATTATTTTCTTTTCTCACACCTCCCCAAGATTTAAAAGTATTAAGTAAATTGATATTATGCTCAGAGATATCAATCAAGGGGAAAGAAGAAAAAACAACCCAAACTGGAACTACATATTAGTAAGCAGAGAATGCTCTTACCCCAGTGAAAGCAATGGGTTCAATGACTTATTATAAACCACACTTTCAAACTACAGGCCGAAACTGGTTAGCATGAAGCTGTCATTTCTCTAGCAATGCAAGCGGGTTACGAAGTTTTCCACGCAGCCTCTCAGTCCCATTCATGAATCACCATTTTCCATCTCCTTGGTTGTGCTGATGATGCTACACTGGGGAAGAAATTATAAAGTGGATCATATGAACCGATCCGAGTTTTAGTAGTTCAATTAGATCCCATTCAATAACTCTGCTGAGAACGGCACTACAAACTACTGCGTCAGAGCAAGGGGGGCAGTAGTGGGCAACAGGACCAGAAGAGCAGCTCAGGTAGGGAAACTTTTTCATCGTATTGATAAAACACATGAAAATTCACTCCTCATTTTCAGCTGGACGAACCAACTCACTGCCTGACTGCAAAAGCACCAGTACTCATGTAAGGGGCAGCTGAGGACTGCATGGCCAGGTGCAGACAGCAGTACAAGTCATCTAGATCTGGCATCAATGAAAGCACTAGAAAAGTCACGAGGAGTCTCACACTTAATGCGTCATGAACTGTATAGCATGAATCAAATTTAGCACGCTCAAGAAGTTGAAGGTTTTACAGCATATCTCTGCACGGCTAGTGAGAGCATGAGCTAAGGGATTATCTACAAAAGCACTCATTCAGGAATAAGATGCATTTATTCTCCAAATGAGACGTATGCAAGTAAAGCTGCCACACTTCAGACTCCCCTCCTGCCTTAATCCAAATCAATATCTAAGCATACACCAAGTCTGGAGTCTTAGTTCGATCTGTGCTTCGCTCCTGGGCACTGCAAGACTGGGCTGTCCTTCATCTTGCCAGATGGAGGTAGTGAAGGATGTTTAATTTCTGACTCTTTCTCCCGTACTTCAGCTATAAGATCATCCTTCCTGCTATCAAATTGACCCGACCTTTGTTCAGAACAGGTAGTTTAGCTTCTGAAAAATTCCCCACTCCCACACACAATCCAGGAGACAGCCTGTATGAAAGATTTATATCAATCATTTATGCAGCAACACATGGTTATGTAAAAGCTGGGACACGCAAGCACTGAGACAGAATACAAAGTAGGTAAGAAACACTTTTTAACTTGTAAGCGGCACAATTAACACTGGAAATTCAAGACACTCATGTAAAAGTCTAGCGCTTCCCAGAAAAAGGTTTTTTTTCAATAGCCCAATTTACAGTACTACAAGAGATCCTGGCCCTGCTCCATCGCTGAGCGTTTGAAGTTGATTTCATTGGGGCCAGATTTCATCCACTGCATGTTGACAACAAGACAAGCCCTGGCACGATGGCTGCAGTTTTACGAGGGCTTTATACTGATCTTAAAGGCAAGCTGTCCCCAAAAACAGGCCTTATATGACTCAAGCTTACCCTGACCTTGCAGACAGCCAACTTGGGGGACCTGACACATCTGCAAAGGAATGCATCAGGTCCCCAATTCGTGCTGTAGCCCCAAGAGAGCTATTGCCACAGTGCCGAGCGGGGAGGCAGGTATGTGACACCGAGGCCGGAAGGAGGGCAGGAAAGTCCCGCTGAACTCAGGCTGCGGTTTCACAACATGCTGGCTTCAGCAACAAAACCATCTCCCCAGGTTCTTCCTCCAGCCCTTCAGCACTTTGCTGCCTCGCGCTATAGTCCACATTTTGCCAGCAGAACCATTTTTGTGCCTGCTCTGCAGACTCAGTCATGGAACAAAGCAGGCATTGGGAACAACTTTTTTTGAGCATTCCTTCAGGCTAGGTCATTAAAAAAAAAAATCTGCTTCTGGCATGGCACTGAGTACAGTTACATCAGCACAACCATGAAGAGGTGCACTGCAGCACAGGGGTGGGCCGGGGAAGCAGGAGTTGACCTTCTTAGGCAAGCTTTACTGCCACGGCCAACGCATAACACAATTACACACTAGTATTCTCAAACAGCCTATATGCTTTTTCATATTAATTCCAGTCAAGATATGTAGCACTTCCTGTTCTTGGGACTGCATCCTGCTCTGCAAAAAACTCTGCTTCCCTCAAAATCCCAAATCTGGAGAACCATGGAACCGAGTGAGAAGTGAGAAATAAAGTGTCCTCGGACAGCAAAGAAAAAGCTTGAAAAGCATTATAAGGGTGAGACCTCGCTCATGTAAATTTAATCACCTAAAAGTCAGCTTTCACTGGGGAAACAGACCTAGTCTCCCTATCATCAGCAAGAAGGGAGAGAGTGGCATCTCTCTAGAGGACCATTTAGCTTGTTTTTCTCTCGCTCGACCATAACGAAAGCAGGGATGCTTAGCTCAGCCTAAACGCCTAACACAGGAGGAATCTTCTCTTAAGGTCTGAAAATGCTCGGGAAAGGAGAAACAAAAATAAAATCACAAATGTCTTTGTCAGCCTATTGCATTCTAACTCTCAGAATTAGAAACTAAGATTTTGGGGGTGGCAGGGGCACACGCAGTAAAAAAGCAGTGTAAAGCAAGCAAAAGGAAGCACTCAAAAATATAAGCAACTTCATTTTATAAAAAGGAACAAGGGAAAGAGGGGAATGACTTTTCCTTTCAACCAGAAGTCCAAACCAGTTAGATAACGTTCCTTTAATAACAAGGACTTCATCCAACATTTCATCCCCCAAAACAAAGTCAAATGCATTTTTACAACTTGATGGAAGCCTAGATTAAAATTTCATTTCGCATGGCATCTAGCTTTGCATTTTTATTGAAACATATTTTCTGTTAGCATATCGCACAATTATTCAAGACTTTCAGAAATACAGAAATGTTTTTTTTCGGCCCTCTCTGAGTGCTATAACAACGGTGCCTCCTTCATAGTTGCTTAAAAAAAAAATTAAGCCCTAATTAATGATAGTTCTTGATGGTAAATTTAAGGCTAGCTAGAATCTGGGCTGCAGTCTAGCTGCAGGATCCACTAGTGGGAACCCCAGCAGTTTCCATCAAGATCTGAAACTATTAAGGAGACAATTTCTCTGGCAGTTGTGGTATGAGGAAGCTATCAGCAGGTCATTTTCCTTCCTGTCCCATGTGATACAATATATGACCGCGGGTCATGAGAGCATCGCAATGACAATCCCATTCCATACGGTGAATGTGTCGCATTCCTGAGCTCTGAAGGGAAGAGCGTTCCCGCGACTCTGAACAGCAAAGCACCATGAGCATATTTCCCCTCTGCTATTGCCCCTACAATCCAAAAACATGTGTAAATCCAAAAAAAAAAAAAACATGACCAAGAAGTACTATAAAGCTAACCATGCCCAAAGGATTTGAGTCTCACTTGGTTTCTTTGCTGAAGGCCAGCTCACAGCACAACCACACCCAAGTAGAAAAGGATCAGTCTTCAAAAAGTGAGTAAGAAGAAAATGAAAATAACACACTTTGGTTCCAGCGCAAAGTTTCCTAAGCACTCGATTTCCAGTTAGGGTTCCTAGACACTAATAATTCTGTCTATCCTGACAGCCAACCACTGGGCCTACCTCTCATATATGATTACCATCACTGTTGACGGAAATAAAATGACACAGAACATTTGGAGGTGGCGGGCACACTTAGCGTAGGCTCTCGCTTCACGACTGCCCACGCCACAGGCCAGGCTCCTTTTCATTAACTGGGGTGAAAGGGGCCACAGCACAATCAGAAAGCACTGAAATCGGACAACACTACCCACATAGTGCCCTACCCACCTAGGGTGCAGAAACCATTGGCCCTGGTAATGGAAACATTCCACACTTTGCTACAGATAATTTAAGCTCAATTAACCTCCCCGCCTTACAACATGTCGAGCTGAGCTGTGAGGCTATACAGTGCCAGGGAGGAATGCAGCAATCCCACCTGAGGCAATGACACTGCACAATAGCGACAATTAAGTGTCTTCCTCCTCCTCTTGCCATGGGTAATTGAGATATAGCAGAATTCAGAGGTGACCAAAGCATGAGCCGTACCAACACTACTGCCAAAGCCACAAAACATGCAGATAAGTCAGTTCTCTGCTGTTGAAGATAAGAGGCACTGCAAACTAAACTATGCTGAGCACAAATTGTGAATAGCTCTTGGGCTCTTGGGAAGTAACTTAAGTTGAACAGAGTTTATTTAGCGCTAGCGAAAACAGCAGGCACTTGAATAGTGTAAAGCATCATACAAACGAAAAGGGCAGAATTGGACCCTTCAAATCAATTCCGGGTCTGCTACTAATTTTCATGAGGGCACAACTAGCATTTCCGTCTGAAGTAACAAATTTAACGCAGAAAGTATTAACATTTTTTGCCATTGCTAACTTGCTCCTATAAGAGGTATTCCCACTAAGTACATCAAACTAAATTTCCAAAAAAAAAAAAAGAAACAAAAGCAGCTTTGCAAAGTAACACAGCGCCTCTGTCTAACTCAGCGCTCCCCATCAACAGCCTCGACAGAGACGCAACAGCTCCATGTCAAAGGGGCATGTCCGTGCCTCTACACGGAGAGGAAATCCTTGCAAGGGAAGTTCCTTGCGCAGCCTTGTGACACAGCTGAAATACTTTGTGGCCTATGTTAAACTTTGGCTAAGAAAGATTTGAACTGTTTAATTGCCTGTTAGACAGTTCACTCAGCCGCATTTTAACACAGAAGAGGCACTTGTATCTCGGTCGATGACAGACAAGTCAGAAACGGGCTGTTGCTCTGGGTCAGACCCCACTTTGCCCGTTCCCTCTGGAAGAAGAGCGACATTTGTGCTCAGGACACAAAGCCCAGTCTGTCTCAAGAGTTGGACCCCATCCTTCTTATTGCCTCTGATCACTGATTTTAAGAGTTTTTCAGAGTTTACAGGGGAAGGGTAAAAATGCAGTTAATGTCACATGCCCCCAGAGACCTGTTAAGATCAAACGTAATTATTTTTAAACCTTGCACTTTGACAATACTTGCATCGAGCGCTTGTGAAAATCTCAAACGCATAAATTAGCGTTTAATTTGGATATTCAACATTACCATTCTTTCAAAAGAAGTTAGCCATGCCTACATTTTTTCCACTGGAAAAAGCTGTCTTCTGCAAAATGGTGCTTTTCTCTCCGGCAATTGCTGCCATTTATGTGTTTGTTTTGGTGCGGCATGGGTTGAGAGGGAGGAACGGTAATGAAACGTTAACACTTTTTGTTCTCACTTTGAACTGTGCCGGGTTCAATAGCAAGCAGCTTTATACACAGCTTAAGCAGCACTTATTTGCCCACAGTACAGGAAAAGCAGTGACATGAGTCTTGCGCCGCCTTACCCAAATGAGTAATTCATAATTAGCTTCAATGAAATCTATTAAGATACTTCATGTATACACAGTTCATTTGCATGTAGGCAGTTACAGGATCAGGGCACAGGGAGAGAAATAAACTTCAGCCACAGTACAAATGCTACGGAGAACACCATGTTTTGACTGCCCTTGTTCCTTGTCCACCCCTTTTCAGCCCGGAAAGTGGGATATTTTCATAGAGTGGCATTACACATTATTTATTTAAAGGCTTCGAAGAGACAGCGTGACCTAGTTTTATTCTGCAGGCGCTCTCAGGGAGCACCTGTGAGCGAGCGCCGCCGATCCCGGAGCAGCCGGGCAGAGGCAGGCGCCGGGCCGGCGGGCAGGAGGAGCGCGGGAGCCTCGCCGAGCCCCTCGTCCCCGGCCCTCCCGCTGCCGCCGCGCCGTCACCCCGCCAAACGTCCACCCGGGAGCAGGCAGAGGCTGAAAGGGCCTCTCTGCTCCAGCCTCGTGGCCTCCTTTTGCCGCTGTGACTCATGCAGACGTTCAGTGGGGCTCTTCACAGGGCTGCGGTCTGCGTCACGGGCCCTGGCGTCCACCAAACCCCCGAAAAGCTCGAGGCTTGGGGATTGTGCGCCTGAAGCACGGTGCCGTTTCAATCAGATGCCCGTCATTTTGACTCCTACCGTTTATGGAAAAAATAACGTTCAGAAAACACGGAGTTATCATTGCAAGTCTGCCCCTCACTTAACTTTTCTGCATGAGCTATTGTGCTTTAACCGGGTACTCGTTACTAATACTGTAAGAGCTTTCTTTGAAACACTCTTCCAAAGCTATGATTACAGGCTTGAAATTAGGGGTTAGCTCCAACTCCCTGCATTTTCTAATAGTGTCTATATTTAAAAGAAAAAAAAACCACCCAGGGTGACTGGGTTGCATTCCAAGCCTGCAGACTGAGGGCTCCCGAGCTAACCTGAAATCTCCAAACACATCAGACCTGAAATACAGCACGGTTGTAGTTTCTGTACTGCCTGTCATGGTGCCAGTTCTGTCACCTTTCAATTACTTTTAAACGTTGGTTGCAGCTTTGCACATCTTGAAACATAAAGAAATATATGAGGTTTAGCTTTTAGCCAGAAGGCCATGGGCAGCTGGTAGAGCCTGCCTGGACACATCATTCATTCCCAGCAAGACTCTGTCACCGTACTGATACACAGAGCATCCAGCCAAGATAAAGGCGGCGGGCTAACACGTTGATTACGCAGTTACTTGTTTTGCTACAGCTGCAAATTTTCGTGCAAAATCAGTCTGACAAACAGCAAACTTTTTCTGATGTTGCCTTGCATCCTAAAGCCGGAAACGAAAAAGGAGGTGAGCAGTATCCAGAACAATTTGAGGGGAGAAGAGTGTATGTTGCAGGGTGGGAGAAGACACACGGAAGTTTTGGGGTTGGTGCACTCTGTAAATCCAGATCTCTGATTACTGTCCCAGTCTTGCATGATGCATTGCAATGGCACTAAGACAGGGCTGAGCAGCAAACTGGAAAGTCTCCTGGAGAACTACCCACATATTGAAAACACTAAAGAGAAGGTGGGTGGGCACTTACCATTGCTCCTGCTCAACAGGAAAGAGATGAAATTTCTGCTGGCTGCAGATTTTTTGAGAAAAATGTAACTCTCTATAAACCAGTCTTCACCTGAGACTACATTTGTGCTGCTTCAAGAAACGACGACTGCTTCCTGCTCCCGATTAGACATTATTTTTAAAGCACTTCTGCTGTTCCAGAGTTCAGAGCCTAGCTCAGAAAATGAAAGAAAATCTGAAACATGCTTTGGAAAGCTATTGATACAGTATCTCCTGTCATCCTGGAATTCAAGAAAAACCTTAGATTTTGCAAACAAAGGGGCTTTGAAGAAGTAACTTTCAGATATGTATCTAAATTGAGATGACTTTTCAGAGATTTTCCCATCATTAACACACCTGGGTTCCAGGATCCGAATCCAAATCAGAACATTTTTCTTTTTAAGGATCCAAAGCTCAGCCTCAGATTTGGCTGTGCTTAAATATTAAATCTTTGTGATTTGCACTGAGCAGTAGATTAAGGAATAACTGCTGTTTAATCAATTATTATTGTACAAGTGACTGAATTCAAAGACTGACCTGCTGCCATGTCTACTTTACAATGCTTTCGTTCATTAGGTTTTGGGAGAAAGAAAAGGGAGAAAGAGCAAGCTAAAGGGGTTGTGGGGAGGTGGAGTATGCAGTGAGGTTTACTAAGCAACGTAAAGCAGCATGTTAACGCAGACCCTCAACTAAAATATTTGCAAGCAGGTCTTTTTAGCCATGCAGGAAGCTGGCCAAATGAGCCAATGCCCAGGAAGGACTGAAAAACTGTTCATATTATTTTACTGGAGAATTAGTGCAACAGGTATCAGAGACAGGATAGGGCTGCATCACTATCTTTTTTCCCCATCAGCAATTTATATCAGCATTGCCTGCTAAAAGCCCAGGCTGATATCCCAATCCCACTGAAATCAATGGGAAAATTCAGGTCAAGCTGAGCGGAAGGAGGCTTTCTCTTGCCTACGTTTCACTCCACGTTCACTCGCCTTCTCAGCACCCTCTAGCAGCTAGCAGCTCTTCCCACCCCACCACCTCGGCTCACTGCCTTGGCTCAACTGCAGGGAGCCGAACGCGGACTTGGCGTCCGACCGGAGAACGTGGTCCCCAAGAAAAAACAGCGTTGTGGACACAGACTCCTGTGAAGCACTCCAGCAGCTCAGGCAAAGATATCAACCCAGAGATCACTTCAACTCATGTATAATCAAGACTCCATCTATTTCATATTTTCGTAGAGCCATTAACTTAATCTACATAGCTCTGACAACAAGCAAATTCTGTCCTGGCTATGAGCAAATGCACATATGACACTTAGGAGATGCTACCTGCATGCAAGGTTCACAGTGTTGGCTGTATGTGCACATCCACTGATAGCTTGCAATATGGCTAACAGACAAATAGCTGTGCCTGCATTTGAGCAGTGAACAGAAGAAGAGCAAAGAGAAGATAAAGAAAAACAAAAACCAAAAAAATCTCTTATTGCTCCTTAGAAATCATCTGCGGTCCTTTATGGTTCCATGACCACTTCTCGATTCATGCACATGCAACTCTAATAGAGCAGAAGTAAGAAATATGGCATGTCTGCAGGCGAAGTCTAATTTAATTTACAGCTGCACTAAGCAGGTATTATTAAAGTTGCACCTAGAAGAGCTATTTTAGGCACGTTTTAGAAGCTAAGAAGCTTCTTTCTCATTTCCCTCTGTCTTCAAGGTTTTTACTGTGAGTTTCACAGAAATAAAGCAGCATACCTCTCTAACTATGAGTAACTGAAAAGATCAAACAAAAATACCTTACAGGAACTCCTGTAATATATCACTTGTGACCTTTCCACTTAGAAACGTATCTGTCTTGGCTCATACCAAATATACATCCTTATCCACTTTATACAAAGTGTGTATTGATACAAAAGGAACAGAACAAAGTGATTAAGGAGAACAGCATGTCTACAGTTTCTAAAGAACAGCATAAATACATTTTCTATACAAATGAATCACACCCTTTAACAAGATGGGAAAAAACTACTGCATTGAGATGGTCAAAACTTTTTGGCCAAGAAAATTTCCTCTTGTTGAGCGTGACATGATTGCAAAAATTTTCCATGAGGAGAACATACCTTGGATAATTCTCTGCTATTCTACTTCAAAAATTCTAGTCAGAAAAGTTTTCAAAAATATAATTTCAAATTAACCTTTCGAAAAAAAAATTGCTTTCTTATTAAAACCTGAAATGCCATTTCAAATTTCAAATCAGAAAGATTCCCACAGAAGTCAGTGTGTTTTCTTTTCAAGTCAACCTCTCCTTTCCTCCCTCAAAAACCAAAAGGTATTTGTCCCTCAATGCTTCTTTTAAGAGGGAAAACCTTGAAAACCTTCTAAGGTGTTAAAACTATTTATGCACACAGACAGAAAGCTCTGGCAGTACCTGAACGAAAACTCAGACATCTAATACTAACATTTCTCAAGGTATGTTTAGCAGAAGAGTTCAATATATATAAAATAAAATCAACATAGAATGGTCCTAGCATAGCAGTTCTTTCACAGGCAAACCCCAGAATGGATTTAAGTTTATTTTTATTAGGCTAAATTTAAAATATGCACCCAGACCCAGTATTTATTTCTTCAAGGCTTTGCAGACAAAGTGCTGCTGTTTTGATAGTCTATCCCGTATGTTTATTAAAATAGATATAACATGGTGAAAAGAAAACATAAAACTGACAGAGGACCATTTTTAGTTTCAGGAATATTTTACAAGCCATCTTCTGGAACTTCGTATGTCTTTCCTTAATGGAGCCTTTCAAGGCTGATTTTAATGGGCTAAGTGGAAATTCCACTAGTTTGTCACTGCAATGTTTTCTTTAAGACCTGCCCTCATACATCGTACAGGTGTGGTTTATTTATACAGACAGCCATCCATCGAATGGATTGGGAATGTCTTAAAACTAGTTGCTCTCACTTGCATTCTTCTTGAATTAAAACGCTGTTTCCTCTCAACGCCTGTTTGGCTGGACACTTCTGCAGGGTTCCACAAACATAAAGAAGACAGAAGTTGCTAGCAGTTTCCTTTATTTTTTTTAAGGCAGGAATACAGATTTCCTCCCCAAAGCTAGGCAAGAGGCTGTGTCTATAAATGACTTGGCGTCAGAGAGCAAACCAACTGCTATAGCTGCAAAGAAGAGGACAGAAAAAGCCAGCCAAGCAAGAGAGGCTTCAAAGGGATTAGCTGTAGCACCTCGAGATTTGTCCGCAGGTTTAAACGTTGCTTGTATCTCTCCCCAACAGCATGCTCAGGATTTCCTCAGTGGTTTGAGGAATTTGAGCTATGTTAATACTTTGACAGGCCATTTACCTGAGCAGTATCTATATTCTGCTGCTTGAGCTAGGCAGGTTTAATTTAGACAAAGAACAGTAACACCAGGAGCCTGCGTTCACCACCCAATTCACTCTAGCTTTAAGCTTGTTCCCTTGCTCTTGCCCAAAGCACGTCTTCCCGACTGTATCTGACAGCTTGAAACCAGTTGCATTGTCCTGCTCTACATCCTGGAAGAGGCTTTCCAAAGGCACAGTATGTAAAGCCTCCCCGCGCAGCACTGAGCCAGGACAGCCCACCGCGTTGCCCTCACAGCGACAAGTGACTGGTCCCCCAACGTGCATTGACTCAGACCCTTTCAGACCGGACAAAGCCCCAGCAGCCTAAAGTCAGTGCAACCATGTCAGCCTCAACAGAGCAATGACATTTGAAGGTCCAGCCTAAAACGAGGAATGTCTGCTGACAGGGCTGTTCATTACAGAAATATATATATAAATGCTTTTTAAAGTGTGTGTCTCTGTGAGTAGGTACGTATTTATACTATAGATAATCCTACAAGAACCCTTCTGGCTCTCTAGAGACGCCTCTCCATCCCAACCATGCATTGCTGATGGCAGTCACGTACAGGACACAGGACAGTAAAAATGAGGCAAAAGCAGAAGATAGTTACCAAGGATAATGTGTTCTTTGGAAAGCAACAGCAATTTGGAAGGTTTTTTTTCTGTCCAGAGCATCCCCAACAAGCTCTAAAGGCATGCAGGGAGGAGGGCAAAAAAACAAACCCAAAGAACTTAAGCAGCAAGTACTGAAGGCAAATCCTGCTCATCTCATTCCTGGAAAATACTCCTGGAAGTCCAACAATTAAATCTGTCCTTTGGCTTCAAGTAAGGAGAAAAGGCTCCCGCTGGCTCTCGCCCTGCAAGAGTAAGACCAACAGGAAGCTGCCTACTACGAGAGAAATCACTTCTACCACTACCTTCCTGCCAGCCCCAGTAAGGACACAGTCCCGGCTTCCAGGTTGTTCTGCAATGACTAATCCTGAACTCTGGGATCTAACAGATGATAAACTCTGGCTGTTTGCGAGTTACAATTGTTACTATTAGCTTAGAAGCAGCCTCATAAGCCACATGCTAGTAACACTAAACCTCTCCAGCATCTTCACCTTCCCACGACACCAAAAAAAGCACAGCTGTCTCTTGCTCCCCTTGCAAAAGCAGAGCCAATGATCGTTAAAACACAAGTGTTAGCATAATAAATCATCTTGGAAATAACTATTATTGAAATAAATGTCTTTAGACAACAGTTGGCATATATTATTTCCAAGGCATAGCTTTCAATAGTCTCTCACAACTATTTGATTGTGTTAAAAGCCAAATTTGTTATTAGACCATCAGAATACGTCTATGTCAAATGAAACGCAAAGCTTAACTAATGGCTATATTTCCCTGAAAGGGCACATGAGGCTGATAAATAGTCACATGAGGTCATATTATCTGTTGGAGCAAGCCAGTTACCCTTTGCCTCCTTTGCCAGAAGAAAATTTATATCCTGATCCTGTTCCCCTAAAAAAAAAGGTTTTTTATATTTATTTTTATGTTAAGACATGTGTCTAACTTTCAGATACTGGGAAAAAGGATCCTGTTTCTCAGATACTTTATGCAATAACATGCCACTTATGCTAATTCATGCCATTAAACTGAACAGAACCTGTTCACACACACACACACACACACACACACACACACACACACGTTACTCGCCTGTGTGCTCACCAGAACAGGCTCACTCCTTAGATTCATGTCTAAAGATGTGAACTGAACAGTGAGGAAATAAACCTAATCGAAGCCTTATTTTAGATGACTCTTAAAGCTGTGCCAACAAGCATGACTTCCAACAGTTCAGCAAAAAGCTGCATAGCATTTTAAGGAGCGTGCTGTATGTTAATCATTTCTAATCAGAGACAGTTTCTCCGCATCTACTGTTCTGGCTCATTTCCTTACAATTAAGAAGTCCATTTGACCCAATTGCTAGAATACAGATGTGCTACTTTGGCAGTGACCTGCTGTATCGTGCCCTTAGTATATACATAGTGAAAGCCATAACCACTTCAGTAGTTCAGATTCTAGACAGAAAGAATTAAAGCCAAACCATAACAAAAGTGTCCAGCGGCAGCAGTCAGGAATTCAAGCCTGCGAAAGAGCTATTCAGGAATTATGTCCCTTAATTTAATTTACATGAAGGGATGAGTCTAACCCAACAGCAATCCAGTATCTTGCAGTGAAGCAATGTGAAAGCCGATTCGCAGCTGATGCACGCTTAGTGCGAGAACGGGCAGCTCAGGCTCACAGCATCACTGCACGGCGCAGAACGCCTCCCGGAAGGACATGTGTCCTCGCTCACTCACACAGACAGTCAGAGAAGACAGGGGAGTTACAGCCATGTTTCCTATTTTCACCTTTATCGAACTATATGCAAAATACTTTCATAGAGAAGATGACAGGCTTTGTAAGCAAGCTTGATAACTTCTGTTCTGGAGAGAAGTATGTTTTGATAGCTGAGCAGAAGGTGATTGACTCTGTCCTGTCTTTCCTAACTGCTCTTTTAAGGAGAGTTAGCTAAATAACTTTCATGTCCTACTTCATTACTTAGTGCTCTAAGAATCTGTAAGGTGTTGAATGCTGTTATTTCAATAAACCCCCCTCCTTCCAAAAGTGCAAGGCGCAGAACGCAGTGGATATATCGACCACCTGTTAAAGCATGGAGATTGAGCCACACCGAGGATTTCTCAATCCTGCTGCAAAATAGCAGTCCTCAGGAGTTGTGTATTTAAGACCATGAAGGAGGCTTATAACCCACCTTCCAACATATAGCAGGAGCAACAAGCAGCACTCAGCACACTCTCACTTCTACATACCTCGTAGTTTCTCACAAACTTCTCCAGCCTGAATCAGCCATGCATCACCTTGAACGTTTTCCAACTCTCCCACTGCAGTGAGGAACCTCAAGGCGTACACTGAATACTGCCAGTCCTGTGATGCTCCCCATCGCTCCCCATCTCTCTCAAAGCAGAGAGCTTTGTGCCACTGCTAAAACGGACTATTTATTCCTACTATTCAATCTGATTCTTAGCTGTTTTCCAACTCGACACACTTCACACGTCTTTCCATGATGACTCTAACTATGGATGTGCTGGCAAAGACCAGGCAGCAGACCATAGCTGCAGCATAGGCAGTAGCAGTTTTCTCTGCTTGGTACAGTTAACAGTTTGGAGAGGCAACATAACTGAGGCAGCAAAGCTCACGTCTGCTGGCCCGGCTACTTCATGCCAGCTAACTGGCACTGAGGTCTGTAGTGACCTTGCTACTGCTGTGGTGAGATCACTGCAGGGGACACCAGATATGAATCTTGCTCACCTCAACCCACCAAATTAAGGCCACAAAAAATTTTATGCAGGCTACAATCAAACCCTTTAGCAGCTTCCAATCCAATACATAGCTAAAAAGATTTTTTGAATGTTCTAGTAAACCACAGCTACCATCCCTTTTCCCTCATCTATTTTTCTGAGCTGCTTGAAGAATTATTGTAGGCTTGAAAAGCCAGAGTCTCCTGCATACTACTGGGACAGCTTTGTTCCCATCGTATTTTGTTCATTTATGGATGCTGTTGCTCCCTTGAACTACTGTTTCTTCCAATTTCCTTTCTACTGAAGTAGCTGTACCAATTCTAACAAGTAGCCATGACAACCTAATCTTGGAGAATAAAGTACAAAATAATCCTATGACCAGAAATCTAAATTAGAAAGATGAAGTGGAAATAACATATTCTTAAACACTAGAAATAAGTGACCACTGGAACAGATTACAAATAGTTATGGTAAATCCTCCAACATTTATGAACTCTAAATACACACAAAGGGATTCTGTACTTCAGGTCAAATTTAGAGATAAGTTACTACTAGGAGAAACTCTATACTATGTGTTTGGAAAAGAGTGAGATTAAGAAAGTGAAAAAAATCCTTCCAAGTCTATATCTGGACCGTTCGTCTAATGAGATCAGCACTTGTTATCACGCTAAAGAGCACGCTACGTAAAATTTCACAGCAAAGGAGCTTCGACTGGGCTCCAAATTCAAAGTGTGGTGTGAATAATGGAGACTCTGTTACCTTTGTCAGGATGGATGCACAGCAAGCGTTTCCGATCCAACCGCAGCAGGCGGCAGGGACAGGAACGGCCACTGCTGTTTGTGATCACCTATGGGAAACCTAGATTCGCAGGGGTGTGGAACTGGCCTGCAGGGAGAAGATACCTGCCATGGCAAAATTAAGATATAAATACTGTTTCGTTAACCACAGCAAAAGCTTCAGCCTCTTAATTTCACTCTGTCCAACGGTTTAAAAATTCATCAAACAATTGCACCAAATTTTCAGTTTAAATTTTCCCAGTGGCATTACTGCCAGGATCTTAGAAGATTTTTTTTTCTAGTTATACTTAACATGTATGTAGACTATATACTTACAGTTGAAACCTAGACCCCTGCACCAAATAAATCCAGGAATATTTCGCCTGCAATAGCTTTACTTTCTTTACAGGAACTGAGAAAGAGGACCCGTACCAGATTTACTGCAAAGAGGATGTACTGATTCTTATCTGTGAAAGGTGATACAGACTGTCTGGACTGCGAAATTAGTCTGTAATCTAATTGATGAATCAATGAATGATGCATCAAGTGCTCCCACTCAAGCTTCCCCACCAGTTTCAGACAGCTGAAACAAAACTGAGATTCTCATAGACTTCTTGGAAACAGTCTTATTGAGAATGAGTTTACTTTCTTCCTTACCTTTCAATTTCACTTTTAAACAGATGCGTGCAAAGGGCAGTTACACGCTCTTTAAAGCGCGATACAGCCCCTAAATATAAAGCATTTCCCTAACTGCGTATTTGCTGGCACAAAAAAAGTTAAAGAGTGTTTTCTCCATACATTTACTGGAAGTGTAAGGAATAGCTACACACACAACCTGCAATCACTGATATTTACAGCCCTAATTGCAACAAGTAGTTAGGTTACGAAGGGACTTAAGTGCCCTGTGCCTTGTTTTCACCTCAGTTGCAAGAGACGCACGTTCCTGGATAAATAGTGTATTTTGTTAACCCCCCCAGGAATTTCCTATTGCCACTAATTTACTGAAAGAAACATAAAAACATAGATAAAATAGAAAAATACAGCCAACAAGTAGCCCCTGCCTATTTTGCACTATTTCAACCTGCTGATAATTCACACGGGTGGAATTCCTTTGCTTCACCCAAAGAAAATGTCAAAAGTGTAGGAAGGGGAAACTGCTTACAATTCTTACAGAAATACTTCTTGGAAGTTAATACTACAGTTAATACTACAGTACGGCATGCGCCATGCTTACGCTGACATGGTTTTACAGCGGAAATGTTCAACTTGCAGCCTGCACCTCCCGACAGTCTGTGGATTGCTCCCAAGAGGCCTGCAGAAGATAACTACAGCCTCTTGTCGTAGGCTAAAATTGGCTGCGCGGGGGGCTGCCCCTCCATGGAAAATTCCCAGAGACTGCTAGGGAGCTCTTCCTGTCACCTTGTCCTTGTGTCAGCTTAACCGAGAACCACTCAAAACAACCCATGAAAAACTCCATCACCACTAAGATGCCTCTCCTCCTCCTGCCGCTTACCTCCACGTAACAAGTTAGCAAGTCTAAAAAGAGATCCTACAGCCAGCTAAAGAGATCAATGTTTTTTCTTCTCCACGTCTAAATACAGCATCAGGCAGAAGGGTCCTGTCTGACATGAGCAGAGACTACTTCAACTTTTCTTTTTCCCACAGAAGACACCAGTAAAGTACAACTTGCTTGGCCCAACAGAGCACGCAGGAACATGTCAAGGAACTGCTCTCATCAGGATGCCTTGATAGGAAAAAACACCTTTTGTGTCTCGAGAGCCACTTGAATGCAATGTGCTTCAAACCGCACACGAGGGGCTGCTTGATTTTCCAAAGTGCTTATTTAAGAGGACCCAATTTAACAGAACCCTAGGGAAATTCTATGTACAAGCCATAGCTGTCACGATAATTTTAGCTGCCTTCCAAGCCTGCAAACAATGCACTGTGTAAGGAGGCTGCCTTGTCTGTCGTGGAAAGAAATCCTCTGCACTTCTGAGTGCTGGTGAGAAGCTAACGCCACAGAGCGTACCAAACACCTGAAAACACGTCTGAGGCCAGCAATCCCGACGTTACTGCTAACGCTGCCATTGCTCACCAGCAGCTTTGCTCTTCGCGCACCCGTGTCCTGGCTGTGGTGGAGCACTACCAGGAAATTAAACCCCAAAGGTGAAAGAGGTCCATCCCTCTCTTCTTCACAACAGTATTTCTTATGGCTCACCTCATTCCTCATCATCACCTCCTTCTCTGCTTGTACCTTCTGCTTCACAACTCTGTCACCTGTTGTCTTAATTTCCTTCCATTTATCAAATCCTATCTGCTTGCAAGGCACCTGCCACGTCGGCCAACCGCACAGATTAGTGAGAAGGAACTGATTTATACAGCTTTAGCTTAACAGCTGGACTAAACAAGTGAGGGCTGCGACGGAGTAACGTCCTTCAGGGATGGGAAATGTGAGGGCAGAGCAGCCCAGGGTGGCTATTAGATTTGTTAGAGTAGGACCTCTCATATTTAGCTTTCCAGCTGTGCCACCCCATGACCGCACAGCTATTGCAGCTATGCCACCCCTAGCCCTTCAGCAAATAACTTCCTTCTCCAACAGCTCAGAGGTGGCAAGCAATGCAGCAAAAGGGGCAAATGCTAATACCAAGCATCACTCCTTTCCTTCCCCTTTGCAGATCTTCCCCTTCCTGGCATGTGCCCCCAGTGTCAGCCCTTCAGCCCACACCCGGTGCGGAGGGAGGGACACAGATTTTCTGCTCCCTTCCTCCCCATACAGGAATGCAGGAGAGACTACCGTTTAGTGCTGAATTGGTAAATGCCTCATTTCCCTGAGCAAGCAATTTTAGGAAGGTCACTATATAACAGAAGGGCTCCAGCACTGGGATGCTGGGTGTGTTGAGCCACACTGCCCACATCTTCAGCGCTGATAACCTCTGATCTGCACAACCTTAAAACTCTTCCCAGGATCGCGCAACACGTTGGGTAATACCCGGAGTCTGCAGCCTCCCTGTCCCACCCATTAAATGCACTCCTACTGCTTAGCGTCTTTTCAATTGCATCAAACCAAATTAATCTTTTCTGGTTGGGAAGTCATAAGCAAGTCTCAGAATCTCCCTGAAAATGTAAGTCACATTTCGACATTGGAAATACATACTGGCGCTGCCCTGCTATTTGGAGAAGGCTCTTACAATGAACTGTTCAGGGGTTTTCCCCTGCCCCAAGACAGCTGGCTCTTTTTAACACATAACTCTCTAAGAAGTCAGGAAATAGCAAAATTCCTATTGTCTGGAAGGAAAGGAAAATCAGTCTAATCACGAGGTCTAATACAAGGCTCTCCCTCCTATATTTTAAAGGAAAAAAAAAACTTTTGCTTTTCCTTCCTTTTGTAATAAAAAGACCATTTTACACCATTACTGAAGAAAGAGCTTCAAAGTGGGAAATTGAATCTCAGACAATTGTTTTAAACCGCCTGTTTACACAAGCCATTCATGTAGAGAGATTCCCTGCTGAACTGAATAGCATCTCCTGGGGCAACACCTTGGACAATTCTGATTTTGGTTACACTGCTAAAATAGCAGGAGAAAGCCAGGAAAAATAGACAGTACAGTGTCAGAATATTTTAACTACACAGAAGGATGACTACTGAAATTGCTCTGGATCTACAAATTAACAATTCCGACAACTGTACTGCAGAAACAATCACTGAAGCACATCAGCCTACACCTCCACAGAGCAAAGAAATCCAAGAAAACAGCTGCATGGTAAAAGCAGCGGAGATAAGGAGGGTGCTAAGAGCCCGTGCTGAAACTACCTGATCTTCGCTCCTACAGGGAACAAAACCGAGCCTTTTAAAAGACTTGTACAGCAGCAGTGTGTTCAGGTGGTGTTACTGCATGCGCTTCACAGGAGAGAGTTTTGTAAGCAGTATATACATTACTCACTAGATCACAGCAAAGGTCAGCTTCTGTCTGGCCTGCACCCTAGGAAGTCCTTATGTTGTGTAAACAAATCAAGGAAAAAATGTAGATGAAATAGTCCCAATTCAGAGCTTAGAGAGAACTTTACATTGAGACGTTGCAGGTATCTCCGTAAGTGGTTTTGCTGAAGAAGAAACGCAGCTGGGTTATACCCAAGAGAACAAGGAGGCAATGGTCCACAGCACGTGAAAACCCTCTGGGGTAACACCTCCTTTGCAGTTTTCACAGTAATGTGGACAACATCAAATAGTTTCTCAATAAACACGGCTGTAGACCCAAGCAAAACTGTCTCTGTTGCCCTTGCTTTAGTGCACAGAACCTGTTCTTGAGCTTTGTGCCTAACTTCATGCTGGAGCTGGTTGTTCACAGCTAATCCTCAAGTGTGTTTCCATTACCTGCAGTGACGCTTCCCTTTGCTCCTCAGGATAAGAGCAAAAGATCCTCGGTGCCCCAAGAGACAAAACCATGTGGTACCCAAAGGGCTGCGGGAATGATCAGCCAGCAGGGCCTGCGGCCCAGAGGGAAGGCAGCTGGCACAGGGCAAGGCACAGCAGCGTGTCCCAGTGCCAGCCACTTCTGGGGCAATGAACTTTGGGCAAAGATGTAATCGCTTTCTCAAACACGCGCCAAGGGCATTTTTGAAGCTGTACATTCTCGGAGGTCTAGCAACTAAATTAATCCTTGTGAAAAGACAACGATTAAAAGCATGTGAACGCGTCTCTCTCCATGAACTCGGTGTCCTGGGGAACCTTGTGCTCGTTGTGACCACTCCGGTCCCCGGCATCTGTGCTTGGGGGACACCCTCCCTCCTACGCGTACCACAACTGTGCTCTGGGCTCGCTTCCTGAAGCTGCTTCTTACAAAACTCTCCCTGCCACCCTGCAGGAGAGTGAAACGAAACCCTCCGCTTTGCAGGGATGCGGCACGCTCGCACCGCGGGCCCTCAGCACGGGAGCCGACCCGGCGGGGAGCCGCAGCCCCGCACAGACAGGGCAGCCTGGGGGCTCCACCGTCCTGCACGGACGGGGCGGCCCGGGGGCTCTGCACGGACGGGGCGGCCTGGGGGCTCTGCCATCCCGCACGGACGGGGCGGCCCGGGGGCTCTGCACGGACGTGGCAGCCTGGGGGCTCTGCCATCCCGCACGGACGGGGCAGCCCGGGGGCTCTGCACGGACGGGGCGGCCCGGGGGCTCTGCACGGACGGGGCAGCCTGGGGGCTCCGCCATCCCGCACGGACGGGGCGGCCCGGGGGCTCCGCACAGACGGGGCGGCCTGGGGGCTCTGCCATCCCGCACGGACGGGTCAGCCCGGGGGCTCCGCACGGACGGGGCGGCCTGGGGGCTCCGCCGTCCCGCACGGACGGGTCAGCCCGGGGGCTCCGCCGTCCCGCACGGACGGGGCGGCCTGGGGGCTCCGCCGTCCCGCACGGACGGGGCACGTCGCCAGCCGTCTGGAGGACGAGGGCTAACGCCCGGGTGCCCGGCGGGGCAGGGAGCTCCTCTAAACGAGGGGCTAAACGCTGAACACGCGTCGTCGGGGATCCCCGCGCAGCTCGGGGGCGCAGGGCAGGGAAAATAAACTCCCGCCGCGGGAACGACACCCGAAGGAGAAGAAGCGGCCCTGCGCCGGGAGGCATCTCCGCCCCCCCCCCCACCCCCGACCCGCTCGGCTCCACCACCCCTTGAGCAGCTGCCCCCCGGGGAGGGGGGGCAGGCGAGGCTGCCCGGCCCCTACCTTCCAGCAGCACCTCCTTGCCGGCCCGCTTGAGCGCCTGCACCGCCTCGTCGTGGGTGGCATCACGCAGGTCGGTGCCGTTGACGGCCAGGATGGCATCCCCCACGTAGAGGGCCTGGGTCTGGTCGGCCGCCAGCCCCTTGAAGATCTTGCTGATGAGGATGGGCATCTTGTTCTCCTTGCCCCCCTTGATGCTGATGCCCAGCCCGCCCAGCTCCTGCTTCAGCACCTTCACGCACCGCTTCTTGTTGGAGACGGCCTCGGGCACCTGCTCGGGGGGGTCGGTGAAGGCGGTGCGCACCGCCCCGCCGCCGCCCTCGGCCCCGCGGCTCCCCGCCGCCGCCGCCGCCGCCCCATCGCCGCCCAGGCCGTTGTGCGCCGCGCCGTCGGGGCGCTCCTCGCCGCTCAGCACCAGCGCCTCGCCGCCCAAGTTGGCCAGCACTTTGTGCCAACGCTCCCGCACCAAAACTTCCAGCCAGCCGCTGCGCTGCCCCCGCCCGCCGCTGCCGCCGCCGCCCGCTGCCGCCGCTATCGCTACCGCCATCTTTGGAGCATGCTGGAAACGGCGAGCCACGGCGGCCCCGGCGCGGCCCCGGCGCACCGGACTTCACCCGCGGGGCGGCGGGCGCGCTCCCTCCCCGCGGCGGCGGCGGCGGCGGCCGAGCGGGGCGGAGCGGGGCGGAGCGGGGCGGAGCGGGGCGGAGCGGGGCGGAGCGGCCGCCCCCTCGGGCCGCACCGCCCGCCCCCGCCGCCGCCGCCGCCGCCGCGCGGGTGCGTGTCAGCGTGGGAGCAGCCCGCCCGAGGTGGCCAAGGCTACGTCCGAACAACCGGGTGGGCTGCCGCTTCCCAGCCGGGCCCACTGATAAAAGCAATCGCCGAAGTACTCACGGTCCCCGTCTCCCGACTCGGGAAGAAGGGAAAACGCAGATTACCCCGTTCTTTACTCTTTTCTATAACGGGTGGCTCTCCTCGGGTGGAGCCTGCCATCATACACCGCTGGAGGGACCTCCTGAGAGACAGTTAGCAGCTCGCCTTCTGAGTTAAGGGCATGGAGCCGTGAGGGAAAATAAATCAATGAGGATCTGCGGGTATTGGCAGAAGAGGTTTAGCTAAAACGTGAGTTTGTTTTCCCCTGTGTGAAGGAGAAAAAGAGAGGCCTCTCTTTAAAATAGGTGGATTGAAACACATAGGTGGCACAAATATCCTCTAAATTTCAGTTGTATCAAAGTAGAATGAAAGCTGTGGCAGTATCCCTCAAGGATGAAGGTAGTGAATGACAAAGTCAATGGGAGCTGCACAGTTCATCCTACCCCAACCGCCCCCCCCCCCAAGCATCACTCCCGCACTCGTTGAACGGTGTAGGATGAAGGTAGTGAATGACTGTCAGGGATGCTTTTGTACGTTTTGAGGCTGTTTTCTTCACCCTTTCATGACCAGGTTTTAGGGCCTGAGAAGGCTGTGTTTCCCTCTTCGCAGACCCGCGTTTCCCATCCTCCTGGGAAGCAGTTCAGGTGCCGGTGCAGGCCTCAGGGCTCCAACTCGGGCGCAAAGGAGGACAACACTGCCGCACTGAGGACCTGGACCAGCCCTGGCGTCGCTGGCTCTGTGGCGGTGCCACTCTGTGGTCCCTGCATAGCTCCTGAACTGCCCTTTCGGTGGCCTGGCTCCCGCTTCGTTCATGAGCTGGATTGAACCGCGCAACAGCTCTGGACTGTTCAGTGTGTGTGGGAGCAACGCTTTGGGGGATTTGGGCGTGTGGTGCACAGTGAGCGGGAGGTACAGCTCCCATTAATATTAATTCCCCTTAACGTGCTCCTCAGAGCACGCGGGGCCTGAAGTGCAGCATCTTGCTCCTCTCTAGAGCAGTGCCGTTCACTTCTGACGCTGCAGTTTTGCTTCTGGGTAGGCTCTGGGTACACTTCTGGGTACGCTGCTCTCAGGTTAACGGGCTGAGCAAAGGATCTGCATACTGGCTATTCCCCTCGTGATCGTGCCTCGATTTAGCAGGGTCTGTAGGACCACAAAAAATGCGTTCCCTTCCCAGCAAAAGCCGGTGGAAGGGGGCCCCTGTCCTTCATCGGCAGCCTGTGGTGCCTCCTCCCCTGGCAGGAATGCAAACCGGGGTGGAAGGAGAGCGCTAACCCACAGGCCGTGGGTTATTCAAGGATAGCAGGTGGGTGGAGAAAGCAGACCGTAGACAGGTTTCTTAATTTCTCACGTTAATTAATGCAAGGTAGAAAAGCTATAATTAAGTATTCAGGGCTGTGAATCCAGAGTGTCCCACTAAACCTGAATAAGATGTCTAAGCCCTAAGAAAGGAATAGGGTGTAACACACCCTGTTCTCCAGTATTTCCTGCTAGCTAATTTAGGTAGCTCCTGTGCAGCATCCTGGGTGGTTTTTTTAAATCCCATTCCAAAAGGTGCCAGGCTTAGAGAATTAATGTGCTTATTGGGTTCCAGCAGCTTCAGTTACTTGAGAGCAAGGATGAGGAGAAAAGGAAAGGCGTGCAAAAATTAGGTGTTGCAGTGCGGACTATCACAGCACTCAAATTGCTCTGCAGCTGTAAGTGACCAGGCCAAGTTACAAAATCAGGCATTTCTGTTTCTCAAGGGATTAGCTCTTACCCATTATTTCATATTCTTTCCTATGTATTACTAAAGAATCAATGCTACTGCTAATGGAGATGTGTCTCTATGTATTTTTTAAAGTCATTCCAGAAAATTTACAAGAAAAAATGATTTCTGTCCTGTCATTAAAAAGTAATGCAGAATGGAAAGGAAATTCTTAATGCTTCGCACTTTTCCATCAGTATACGATGCAGCTGGCCCGTGTTTGCTCAGAGTGAATGGTTTTCCTGTGGAGTTCCCGTGGAACAGTGTTGTATAGACAATTCACTGCATGTCACTGAGAACTGTGCTTGTTCCAGCTATTTTCCTTTCCCACTCCAGCAGAGATAAATAATAACGTTTCCCAGTGCCAGCACCTGAGGTGTTAGTGCCTCATATGAAAGAGTCTTTATAGCAATCTTCGTTGCCTCCTCCTCCCCCTTCATCCCCACCTTGGAACTGTAAGAAAATAGAGGTAATATTGTAGTTTTAAAAATATAAGTAAAAAGAAGATAGTGGAAGGGATGCTAAGGTACAGTCACAAGGCAAACAGTCTCCTGGGTTGTCTCGCAGCCTGGAGACAGGCTGCAGTCATTGATACCTCAAGTCTTTGCTTCTCTGTCCCGGGAGGTGCTAGCTCCTATTTGCATGCACCCCAATAGCAACTTGTGGCTGCTGAGTATGGGGAAGGAAGAAAAGGCGTGATGAGACTTCTCCCCTCGATCCCAGCCAACATTACCGTCCTTGACCCTGCCTCAGGTCTGTAAATCACATCTAGAAGAGCAGCTTCTGAAATGCAGGTTAATATAACAGGAGCAGGCGCAAAAGATAAAAACAGATTTGTACACAGGTGTATAGCTATTGAGTAGTCAGGTTAGCAACAGAGAAAACTGCTACTGCAAAGTCCAGTGCTGGTCCCCAATGGTTTTTAGGGCACGACAGGGTGCAAACTCTTAGTCTCAGCCAAAACTTCTCCTCCTGGTGATGTATGTGACATAAACCATAATAACCCCACTGCAATAGGAGTGTTCAGGGTAGTCGTGACAATTTGCGAGGAAGCCGAGGTGTTAGGTGGGATGAGCAGAGGGCTCAGTACCTTCCCTGCTCCAGCCTCGAGTGTCTAGAAAGGCTTCCAGTGCAGGCACAGCTTAGAAAAAGTTGCTCTAGATGACCTGCCCTTTTGAAAGCGTCTACCACAACAAGCGTACCCTTTCAAACAAGTCAATCATCTGTTACCATTTATATTTTAGGAGCACACAAAAGCCTGAACTAGATCACGGCCCCTTTCATTCATGTAATATAAACAAATTATTAAGCCAGATAATGCTAATAGCTGCTGCTGAATCGATCTTTGGTCTACGGACACCTGGGTGTTCATTTAAGGCCAATGGGCTAGGCGGAAGAAGTATCAGCAAAGTGGAAGAAGAGAGGCAGTTGGAAAACACAGAAGCTACCTCCAGTGACAAAGATCACCAAAGTAAATCCAGGTCACAAGCAAAGTGATGGTACCTGAGGAACTCTTTGTTTGCAGAAGCAAGGGGAAGGGCTTAGTAGTTTGTGAGCATGCGAGAATAGAAAATATAGGAAAAGCAATGCAGAAATGGTTGTGACTGTGACACTGAGGAAGTTCTTCAGACACAGCTTTGACTGGAGGGACGTATTGGAGACAGAAATTCAGGCCACTGTCTGCTCTTCTTGTTTTCTCCTGTTTTCAGGCAAAGAGGTCAGTATGCACGTCTTATGTAAACAAACTGACTTTCTGACAGCAAGAACACTGCAAGGCCACATATAGGACTTTTGAGAGACAACTCAAACCCATATAGCGCTGCTGTCCCTCCTTCTTTTGTTGCCAGCCTAGCAACAATTATTCAAAAGCAGTTCATCTGAAATTCTTTTTAACTGGAAACAGGAGGAATGACAAGAGTTCAGACAAAATCAGGCCTGGATAATGACGTTCCCATATTGTTACCCTGACATCAACCAGTACGGCAGACGGTTCTGGACAGGAAGGAAGGACGGCATTGGAAGCCCAGTGCTGGAAGCCTGACAAGTAATGAGAGAGCTGGAAAGGAGTCCAGTTCCTCCAGTGATCCCAAACATTGCAGGAGCCAAGTTTAAGTAAGTCCTGCTGAGGAACATGCCAAAACTATCCCTCCTCACTCCCCCAGGGAAACCACTCCTCTGCGTGCTGGGATGCAGCAGTCCCGGCTCCAGCCATGATGCGGATGTCTCCATTGCACCAGGAGGTGGACCTCTCGCTTGACCTGGGTCATCGCTTGCCCGAGGCATTGCTAGTGGGGGCTTGCACCCTCTTAACCGCTCTGAGCAATCCACCCCTTAGCCTTGAGGGAGCCTGCTGGCTTTCAAGTCAGCGTGCGGCTGTCGTTACTCATTGTCTCTGCTGGGGTTATGAAGATGTCAGGAATGCCTGAAGACCTTCATAATCTAGAGGTTGCATTATGGCTTATTTTCAAAACTGTGAAAGCATTGTTTTTCTTCGCCTAGTTTGAAGCTAGCCAGGTTTTTACGCACATCATGGCATTTAAAAGTAAAATGAATGCACAGTTGCCTGCCAGCAAACACTTTCTGGATGCAGTTTTTCAAAGCAGGAACCTACTTGTGCGTACATGAAAGAAGTATGCGTATGAAATTTGTATGTGTGCCTACCTGAGTCACATGTCAGCTAGGCAAACTGAGAAAATGTTCCCACAGCTAGCAAGTTATGGGCCAGGCTATAAATGAGCATATTTCTATTCTGCACGTCCAACTTTGGCACAAGTGAACACAAAAGCAAGAGCCCGAGAGTATTCGGGTTTCTTGTGCACACAGGTCTGGGGCGGGCTCTTGCTCCATTGAAAATGAATGATATTTGCACTTCTAAAGCCCTAGAAGATTTTTCCTTGGCTTCAAGCAATTTTGTGGAAGAAGTGAAAACAACAAATTCTAAAAATAAAGGTTCATAACTGCAGTGCTGACACTATAGCAAAGTAATGTTTTCTTTTCTGGGTGTTCTGCACTTGTTCTGCAGGTCTCTCTTCCAGTGCATTAGCTTCTTAGCTTTTCCATTCCCAGTTATTCTGATTCTGTCACTTTGCAGTTTCTTGAATTAGCTTTTACTTCCTGCATACCATTCTACCCCTACCCCAAACTGAAGCTCGAGGTGTTTTAAATGCCAAGATCGGGGGTTTACTTTGCAGCTAGTTCTTGAACAAATAATAAAGAATGAGGAGAAAAGGTGACAGAACTGCCAGATTTCATCCAACAGGTTTCAGCTCTGTTTGGCTGTTCATCAGGGTTAAGCTGGTTCGGTGTCAATGATCCCAAAGTGTTTTGCTATCTTGTTCTTTCCTGTTCTTCACCTACGCTCTTAATGCTGCAGGGGTGCAATACATCATGTGCTGCAGCCACACGAGCTCTCATCCCACTGCCTAAAGGCTTCGTGCCAATGTCTAAGACCTGTCCAATCCCGTGCGGTACTGTGAGACTCTGGCGGTGGCTTTCTCTGCCATCATGCTAGGCCAGCTATGAAGCATGCTGTGCCTGCCTCGTCTCCAGGCCTTTCATCTGCTCTGGGATCTCCTGCTGCCCCGCTGCAGGAGACTCTGTGGTGTTATGCAGTTGCCAGAAAATGTTTGCTTCCTTTATGCAAAGGAGCTCTGCTAGAAAAGCTTGTTTGCCCCTGCTGTAGCCTTGGGCACCAGGTAAACTAAGGTCGTTCCCCTTCCCGTGCTTCTCCCAGGGCCATAAATCAACTTGATAGAGCAGTGGGACACAGCAATGGCCTGCCAGAGCAGAAGAGAAAGAGAGGGAGGAGTCTGTAGTTCCAAAACAGGTAATTCTCCAAGACTGGTCCTGCAAGGATGATGTTGGATCAGGATAAGACTTCAGCACAAATTTGTCCTCAGTGAGAAGCAGCAACCGTCATGGGAGAAGGAAGCAGCAAGGTCCAGGTGTTCACCGGCGGTGAAGGGCTCCATTGCTCACCTCCCCATGCATTCGAGGGAAATTCCCACGGTAAGGAGCAATTCTCTGGGCAAGCCTCCCTTTCCCACCTGTCCACCTGGGGGTGGCATCGCAATGCTCCAGCCTCCAGGCAGGATGGATGTTCTGGATCCTCTGTGCTTCAGCACGTGCTTTGGTCCCTTATCTCCGCATTTACTGCATTACAAGATGCGGCAAAGAGGCAAGGCAATGCCTCTGAGCTTGGTGTTGGAGCAAACAACACGAGCCTTGAATCAGCAGCTGGGAGCTTGCTCCCCGCCATTGCACAGCAGAATCACATTGGAGGAGAAGTAATGGATTTCCCCAGAAATGGCTTCTGTTACATAGACCATGCATGGACAAACAGAAAGCCTGCTCCACTGAGGAATGGGAGAGTACAATGTTAATGTTATTGAAGTATTAGCAATAAGACTGTTTACCTTCAAGTCCTCTATGATATTATTACATTTTTTTGGCATGTTTATGTGGTGCAGCTAAATTCTTTTTGTTTTACTTTTGTTCTACAAAGGTTCACTTATTCCTCTTTGCTTCAGATTATGGCTGTTAGTTCCCTCCTGGCAGCACTATAAATCAGGCATAAGTCCAGGGAGGGCAATGGAAGATTGATGTCAGAGAAAAGAGAATCAGCCTGAATATATTTTTGTTTCCTGGATGTTTCTTGTGTGCTCCAGAAACAAGAAACAAAGCCACAATGCCTATGGTTAATTAAAGTTGGAGCTATCACATCCAGGGAGAGTTATGACAGTGTGCTTATTTCCCCAGATCAAATTATGAGACCCACAGGTCTAGGAGGGAAACACTGAAAATGCGCGTTTATTTTAGAGTACACTTTCTGAGTTATCTTTCCAAGGGCAGGAATCATCTGAAAGGAAAGTAAGCTGATGAAGGTGTGTGAGTGGGTGTAAGGGCAGAGCCTGTGCACAAGAGAGGTCCATTGGTCAATGAGACTCTAAAACGGACCCTTCTCTTCTCAGTTAAATCAGAGATTTTCACTGAAAGTGAAAGCATTGTGCTTACAAATCATAGCCTAACTTAATTTAGGTGCCATTTTTGAAAAGCTGTGAAGGTATTTCATGCTGAAATCTAAGTGAAATTGTTTATTTGACATTACAGCATCCTTTGGTAATCCCACCAGTTGCACGTTAGGTCCTACGAGAGATGTTTTAGCACTTTTCCCAGCTGGTTGGAAGATTCCTCAAGTAAAGGGGCCTAATTCCTTAAGAAGAACAGCTGTTGCTGGATTTTTTTTTTCCAATGTTTTCTTATGTATGAGCCCTGGACTGCAGGCTCTGAAAGCCATTGACTGACTCGGTGGCCATGGACGAAGCCTCTTTTTGTGCCTTAATTTCCTATCTATTAATAGGCACAATAATACTGATTTTCTTTATAAAGTATTTTTACTTCCTTTAATGAAAACGTGAATAGGAGCTGTGAAATATGGAAAATGATTTAGACAGTGACATTTCAGGGGGAATTTTGAAGGTGGGAAAGTCGGAGGATGCAGGAACCTCTAGAGAAAGCCTTTTCCTTGCCACCCTGCAGTGCCAGCCCTCATCCCCACTAGCCCTTCCATAGTGTGCACAGTTTTGGGTATGTGATAAAGGAACAGACCATCTTTATTTCCTGTCTCTATCTTATCCTACGTAGGCCCACACTACTGCCACTGTCACGGCCTCTGCCCCTACTTAGATTTGAAGCTCTTAGTAGTAGGGGCTTTTTGTTCTGTGTATGACTAATGTCCTGGTATAGAACTAATACAGGTAACATATTAACAAGATACCTATGCTTATACTTATGTATACATATTTTCCCTACAATGTTAAACATCATATTTAGCATGTAACATGTTTAATAAATGGGAACAATTTTCTGGCAGGGTAGAATAAGCTAAGTCCTTTTTAAAATTGGGGTCATGGTAAGGGTGACTTTCTGGGCTCTTTGTAAAAGAGTTTGGCCTTTTAGGTAGGTAATATCAGTTGTATTGCACTGAAACACACTGTTAATGGAAGATATTGTTTATTGAATATTGTTTTTATTGGAAGCATTGAGTATTTATATGGTATAAATTAAAATCAGGCTGTAAAAGTTACAGTAGCATTAGAAACTGCAAAATGTTTTTTAAAAAGTTGCGGTATAGTCACCACAGTTATTTAGTAAAGTATACTTCCTCTGGGAATCTGATTCTACCACATGTAATGAGACAAAACACGTGGGGGAGAAAGGGATGACTGAGGCAGAATATGCTCCTTCATGCTAATGCAAATGCAGAATAACTTTCTCACCAGACTTGAACTGAGACAAGCAGGCATGAGCCTCTGAAATCCAGCATGAAGAACACACAGGAGGGTGGCTCTGGACAGCTTCCCAGTTGCCTGAAGCAGCATTTCTCATTTTTTTCTGGGTGGCAATCCATTATTAAAACGTAAACAATAGCAGCATGATTGCTGTGCATTTACAATAAGAATAAAAATGCATTCGTGATAGCAATGATAAGCCTCTATAGTTGGAGCGTGTGTTTGGCCAGAGAGTACTAAATTCTTGAAGATAGTGGTGGTTTGAGCCTATGAGAACAACCTTTTTCTTTTTTTTTTGGATCCAGACTCTTTAATGTTTTCAGGCTCGGATACGGTAAAAGTAGGGAACTGCAACAACGGAGCTGGGAGCCAGGAGGCAGAAGAGCTTCAGCCCCAGCGAGGTACCGGCGCGCGTGGCACCACAGAGCTCATGCAGTGGAGGGAAGTCCTGGAGTGTGGTGTACTCACCTGGAGAAGGCCTTTGATGGGATGCACACTGCCAGCTGCCAAACAGAGATCCATTTGTTAGACAGCAGTCAGAAGTCTGCCCCCGAGAGTCTTCCATAGCTTTCCCCTACCCTGGAGCTCCCTGAAAACCAGGAGTTTTTGGTGGCAGGATTTTTCTTTTTATCATTTTGTTCATATCATACTACCATCAAACTGCTTGCACTTCCAGAAAGCTCTCTGGGCCCACTGCTAGCAGCAGCAGTGAAACCAGCATGAACATTTATAGTTCTCAAGAGCTGTAAACCATCACCAGGTTTTGTAGCTACAATACAGCCCCAGTAACAGGTCCTGGGTACCTGCTCCAGGACTTCTAGGCTTTTGTGTGTCCTGCAGCAGATAGATTGGAAGTTCTGCAAGCTTGTGCTCCACCAGCATTTGCAGGGCTCCCGGGGTCCCTGGTGCAGTGCCAGACATAGAGGTCTACTTGGAGACAACTATAGCGCTCTAAGGCTTCAAGTTTTGCACGTTTACACAAGTATGCAACATCTGTTGCACTCATGGACAGAGTGTTTGTTTCTTAAAAAAAAAAAAAAAGAAAACACCCAAGTTTACTGGGGTCTTAACAGGGTAATGTTCACATAGGAGGTCAGATCTCTCAAATAGGGTGTCTGGTCACAATGCAAGCGTCCTCGCAGCAATGTCTTCAGCTGGATCGGTGAGACTCCCCAAATTGTCATTCTGCTCAGTTCCCGAAGTCCAGGTGGGTCATAGTCCTACATGAAACATGGCAGCACATGCATGACCCATTGCTATAGACTATCTTAAACTATGAACAACTTAAGATAGTTAGGAGATGTTTTGTTCATAGTTTGAGACAGTTAAGTTGTTTATATCTCAATGCTGTACAAAAGACTGTCGTGGCCATTTCTACATTTGCAGGAAGAGCTTCCACCTACCATTTAAAAGTATCTTATTTATGTATGCTTGGGTCGATTCTGCAGCAGGAACTGCTTGGGAGAGTCTCTGGGATGGTCTGATTCTCCCTAGATGCAAAGACTTTGAAGCATACAGACAGTGCCTATCAAGTGCTCCAGGCACAGCAGGAGTTGCCTGGGGGAATCTCCTGGGCTGTCCAAAATTCACACCTGGAGAGTTCTTGCAACAATTAGTCCAAGGCTTTGCTGTGAGGAAGGCTAGGAGTTCAGTCAATCGCCTGGTCTCAAATCAGTCTCTTGTCTTACCTCTGCAGAGACTAGCTGGGGAGCTCCAGGACCACCCAGGGAACTAATGACTGAGTGCACTGGGTGTGCACCTAGGCACACCCAGCGGCACCACAGTTACAACTACAGGACAAGCTGGAATTTCATTCTTATAACTTATTTCACTTATAACTTAAATTCCATAGCTTTTGCCACAGAAGACTTCTGGCTCCATTAAAAGTAGCCTAGAAGTTCTGACGTGGTAGACTATCTCAAAGGCACAAATCACGCTCTGGGATCAGTGCCAAAGACCCTAGAAGCAAACACCACCTTTATGATGTCTTTTAAATCAGTTTTAGTGGCAAACCTAAGACAAAATTTTCTGTCTACATCATTTTGCTGCAGGAGTTCCTTGGGGATTATTTTCAAGGCAACCTATTCAGTATGTTCGGAGGAGGAGGTACGGAAGAGAGGGAAACTGTAAGTGCATCCATTAATCTTACTTTCCTTCACTGTGATGGGCCTGCCATGTTGTGCCTGGCAGGCCCACCTCCACGTGCCTTATCTGCCCTTGCAGAAACAGCAGGCAGCCAAGATGCACAAGGCCCTTCCTAGGAGGCCTCGAATGTTTCTTGCCACAAAGACAGCAGATATTTGTAGGTGGTCTGAGTTCAGGCTTCAAGCCTGTGTCAAGGCTGCAAGTCTGATCCACATGCTGATCCTTGTATCACTTTCAGATTGTGCTTGAAACCCTACTTTGGATGTGGTGAATTGTCATTGATTTTTTGGCTTAGTGCATTGACATTTTTGGACAAAAAAAGGTCAGCTTTTGTTGAGACTCACTGATTGAGAAATAGCGGCTTCCAGGATTCACACTTCTCTTCTAATTTTGGAATGCTGCTCAGAGGCTTTGCTGAATAAAAAAATAAATTCAAAGTTCACATTCATTTACTTGAAAAGCTACTCCAGCTTCCTAGGAAGCATTTGGAGGGAACGCCACTGCCCAGCAGATGAGATTAGCAAAATTTAGCAGAAGAATATAATCATAAAGGAATCAAATTCCCTTTCCATGCTTTCCTAGCCTGCATCACTCACCTTTTCTCCCCATGCTTCATTGCAGACAGCAGTTTTCCCTATATCTCCCATGGTCTCCTTATAGCCAGAATAGCCAAACTGGTGAGATATGGACTGGATGAGTGGATGATAATGTGGGTGGAAAATTATCCGGGTAGTGATCAGTGGCCTGGAATAATTGTCAGTCAGTTACTAGTGGCATAGCCCAGGGATCGATACTGGCGTCAGTACTGTTCAATACCTTTTGTGAGCAAGCAGTTGGTAGACTGGAGGGCAGAGCTGCTGCTCAGAGGGACTTGGAGAAGAACCTTATGAAGTTTAACAAATGCTAGTGCAGCTAGCAGCGGGGAGGTGATTCCTCCTCTCTGTTCAGCACTTGTGGGACCCCATCTGCAGTGCTGTGCCTGGGATTAGCTCCCCAGTATAAGATTGACATCGACAGACTGGATCGGTCCCGTGGAGGGTCCCCGAAGGTGGTTACCAGCTGGAGCATACAGTGTGGGAAGAGAAGCTGGGAGAGCTGGGAGAGCTGGGCTTGTTCAACCTGGAGAAGGTTTAAGGAGGATATCATTGCTCTCTGCAGCTACCTAATGGGAGGGTGCAGAGAAGAGGGAGCCAGGCTCTTCTCAAAGGTGCAGAGGGACAGGACAAGAGGCAACAACCACATATTGAAACATGGGAAATTCTGACTTAATACAAGGAAAAAAAATTACTGCAAGAGTGGTCAGATATTAAGGGACCCAGAGGGACTGTGGCTCTCCATCCTTAGAGATATTCCAAACTCAGCTGGACACGGCCATGAGCAGCCTGCTCTGACATTAATCCTGCCTGGAACAAGAGACCTCCAGGGGTCCCTTCCTACACAGTTCTGTGATTTTGTGGCTCTACGTTAGCCAAAGGGAAGGTAGGACCAGCAAGGAGACAAATATCCTTTCTTTGCTTTCCTAGCCCACATCAGTCAGGTTTTTCTTTGCAGAGAGCAGTCAACAGAGCACACTGTACCGTGCATATCAGTTGTGCCTTCCCTATTTTTAGCAAACGCTGGGAAATGGACAAGTGATAGATACAACCATGTTGATTGTCCAACAACACTTTTTTGCAGCCTGGATCTAATCCACTTCCCGCTGAAGTCCAATGTAAGATTCCCATCCGTATAATGGGATTGGTGCAAGTCCCATAAAAAAGGAAGATTTAAAAAAAGCTGTAGCGTTAGAAGCAGGAGGCATGGTGGCGTGGTGCGGAATTATCCCCTTGCCCTTCCCGCTGCCCTCTACCACATACACACACTCATTTTCGTATGCCTGGAGCCTCCTTCGTGGTGTCTACAATTCCATATTGTAAATCCTGCGGGGCTCAAATTAATTAAAACTGAGGTGCATGTTTACCGTCAGTAAGAGAATGATACTCTGTTTGTTACAGATAATACTGCTTTATATCCAGTACGGATGCCATAGGAAAACAGGAAGGTTGAGGCTATAAAAGAAATGAAGTGATCAAAGAATATTGGTTGCAGCAGCTTATGTTGTTTCAGGACAGTCATAATTCAGGACGTAGTGTAGCTAGTCAAGTGTGATTCACTTCTTCTGGGATCCCACATCTTATTCTCTTTTGTAACAAGAACTGGAGTACACAATGTTTGTGGGAGGAACCTGATCAATGGAAACGTGCCATCACCTGAAAGAATATATTCCTTTGGTTATCCTCTGTAACTAAAAAAGTGTCTTTTGTTCCTTGAGTAGAACAGTGATATAAAGGGCTTTGCACAGAATAGTATAAAGAGGAAATAGGCTTTATATAACATTCGGAGCAGGAAAATGGCAATTTGGGGAAGGGTTTTGTTTATACCAAAATCCCCTTTAGAAGCTCAGTGGGAAGGAAGGGAAGAAGAGCAAAGGCAAACAATCAGACGTTTGTTAGGTGATACCAGATCTACATGAGCACGAGAGGCTGCACTTTCACTCAAACGGCACAGTAAAATAAACAGTGTGACAGTGAAAGATGAATGGGAAATTAATTCTATTGGCCTTTACAATATTCCAATGGCGATATTTTCTGAACAATGGCCCCTATTGATGCTACAAGTGCTTGCACATTGTGCCTGCTACTTGCCGAACAGACATGGCACTATGTGAGCAGCTGTATTCTCTAATTGGAAAAGGGAAGTTTCTAAAAAGGATGAAAGACCATCTCATCAGTGCTGAAACTCTGGAACCTAACTCATTTTGGTGACCCTTCTCCCCCCCCCACCCCTTTTAGGATCTCTGGGCAGATTTGTTCTCTCAAATGGTAGAGTAACAGGAGGCCAAAGCTTACTAACTTCAAGTCTAATACTTCTTCAGTATTTTATCATGGGCTCGTGCTTATCGGAATAACAAAATAGATAGTGGCTTTGTCTATATTAGAAGGAGTTTGTTGTCATAAGCGGACCATTTAGATATACATCTCCTTTGCCACTGTAAACTGTGTCTCCTCTAAGAGTATTTGCTGGTATGTCTACATGGTTCAGCTCTACTTGCAGACTTTTCCTGGTGCAGACAAGGTCCCTATTTACTTTGTTTTTCTGAGAAAGCCTTTAACCATGATAAAATACATGGGAATTAAGAAAAAATAATCAGTTTTCCAGTAAAATAAGTTCCTATTCTTATGAGCTTTCTATACATAGGAATGCTCTTTAGGGGTATGACTTTATCCTACTCTTGAACAACATAGCTACGCCAGCAAAAACTTTGACTATAAATCAGACAGTTTGTCCTGGTCTCTGAGCCAAGTTTAAGACCGTCTGTTAGGCTTAAATGGCCAATTTTCACACCATTTGGCTACAAAAGCAAATTTACATGAATGCTGCAGATCCTGCAGGTTTTGCATGCTTGCTGTCATACACGATGCTGCCCGATTTTCTCAGCACACTCTGCTGGGAACTGCCCCCCTCCAGGCCAGGGGGACAGCCAGCGCTTGTGAGTGGACTCAGGTGGTAGCTCCTGGGTGTTATGGAACCAGCTGGAGCTGGAGAAAGTCTAGCTCATTTCTACTTTTCTGCTGACTGTCTCTTAAAAAATTCCCTGTCCAGTTGTGATGGTCCGTCTCCTACCCAAAGTAGCACCTCGTCTCTTGATCGTCTGTTCTTAAGCAGCATGCACCTGCATAGCCCTGTGATAGCCTTTCCTTTGGAAAAGATCTATTGCCCTAACAAGGAGTGCGATAGGGCTCTTGGAGAGGTAGGAAGTATGTCATGTTGCCATGGATGAAAACTTGACAATTCAGAGGAATAATTCTCACATTCCACTGCATCAGTACTTTAACGTCATTGCTAATAATCAGCAATATATTTTATACTGCTTTAGATTTTCAGCACAATGAAAAGCAGATTCTTGCAACAACCATAAGGATTAGTTATAGAGATATTATTATCTCTGAATTAGATGGAAAGAAATGATCTTGCAGTGAAAGGACCGCTCTACAAACCACAGAGATATTGCTTTGATTCAGAGAGACTGCAAACTAGTAATTTAATTTCCTTGCTTCAATTTCTTTATCTTATTGAAACAGGAATGCTGATATTCATCTGCCATACAGGGGCATTCTGCCGAGGATGAGCAGGGGAACGGTAGCGAAAGACTTTTACAGAGGGAAGCATGAACACAAAATAAAATTAAAATTTAAGACACGAACTAAAATAGCAGGTGCAGAAAGGCTGAAGTCCATGCAGTGAACCATCTGCAGAGGCAGGATCGGAAAGTAAAAGTTGCCAGCTGTCACTCTGATAGCAAACAGCTTCTGGCTGAAACCACAGAGTTCGAATAGCCACCAGAGAATAAAAGTTGAGACTTTCTCTAGTTTTGTAACTTTTGTAGCACGGCTGTTATTATGGATTCTGCACTACTTAGTGATGCAACACTCAGCCACATGGCTCGTGACATTTTGCAGTTGTGGATGCCACAGTCAGTGAACTGCCTTTTAGTGAAGTGAAAGGAATATCACTACTTGACCTTTCAGTGGTGACATCTGTCCTGGACTACTGCGTATGCTAGTCAAAAGACAGTCACATGCTTTTTTCCCCGCCTTTTCCATATTTTTACAGTCCAGAAAATCCTGCAGCCTCTGAGTAGTTAAAAACATTGAGTTAAATGCTTTGGAGGGGTTGTCTGCTGTGTTATTAAATGAGAACTAGGAAAGGCTCTGACTTTCCGGAAGAGGCTGCAACACAGAGCCGGAGGAGGTTACTAGCGTCCTTGAACAGGCATATGTCCCAGAGGATTACTGAGGAATTGGGCCGGAGTCAGCCCTTAGGCCTCCAAAAACTCCCCTTACAACTTTAGCTCTGAGGCTTTTTTTGCAGCTGGGGCTTTGGCTTCAGTGTCAAGCCTGGCCAAGGCCAACCACGTCTGCTGACCCAGGAGGCGGCTGCCTTTATTTCTGCTGCTTGCAATAGATACTGTTCGGATGAAACTTCCCTTTCTTCTTCTTTTTTTTTTTTTTTTTTTTTTTGCTCCCATTTCAGATCGGTTTCAGCCACACTCCCTTTTCTCTCTCAAAAAATAAATAAAGCTGTTGGGTATACATATCTTCTATAACAAATTCAGGGGGCTAAAGCATATTGGCTCAGCTGTGGTTTTGCACAGAATTTTGTACTGCAGTTTATGCTGCAACAGCCTTGAAGTGCTCCAGTATATGGTGTTGAGCACATGCTCATTTTTTGCTCAGAAATACATGTCAGCATTGAGATAATTCATGCATATAAAGGACAGGTATTTACGTGCAACCCTGATTTCATATCAGAGTTTTTTGTATGGGGGTAGCAATTTAATCACTGGCATTTTGGTGGTCTCTAAGTAGGCTTTTGGAACCAGATCGTTGGCGGGGGTTAATCGGTGTACTCCAGGTGGCTGTATTGCTTGGGTTATATACTTTTCATGAGAGACTTTTTACCCTGCGCTGGCAGACGAGAGCTGTTTAATCACCATGGTGGCAAAATCAAACCTATTTTGAATGAAACTAATAGTAGTTCGCAAAGGTTAAGTTTTCCAGTCAGGACAGGAATCAATATCATGTATCTTAGGTGGCTGAGGACAAAGCTTGAATACTAGAAATAAATGTTCAGTCTGTAGGCAACTCACAGACTCAAATGTGCTCAGAGAAATTTGTTTAGACTAGCTATTTAGATATCCTTTAGTAGACAACAAACAAACTCTGTTGTCTATTTGCAGAAAAATATTGTCCTAAATTTATCTAATAATTTTTCACAGTGAGATGTTCACTGGAAGGTATTCTTCCTTCATTTCCAGGTTATTTTCTTTATCAGAAATGCACACTCTTTGTAGTCACTTCAAATATATCTCAGACCAGAGATCGTTCAAGTGATCTTTTAATTCTTCTAAATGACATGAAGATATTTAGTAATATCTTCATAATATCTTTCATCTAAGAAAACTCATTTTTTTCCTATGAGACATGGGAAATAAATTCTTTTTTTTCCCAAAGGGCTATAGAGAGCTGATACTAATTTTTCAAAAGTTTGCTCTGAACTTGTCTGAACAGCTTTCTCAGACTGAAGAGTAGAAAAAACAGTAATAGGAAGGAAGCGACATTAATAATGTAACATCAATTCTTTTCTTCCTTCTCCCTTGCCTAAATATGCAAAGTTTGATAGCTGCTGAAATATATTTAGTCCTGAAGGACAAAATGGCGAACAGGAAAAAACCGAGGATGGCAAGTGGATGAATGGGATTATCGACAGTGGCTGTGAATTTTCTGAACTGTTTCACACCTCAGAGTTTTCACTTCTGAAGCAAAGACAAATTATTCACTGCGTTACAGGTATTTCAATAGATCATCTCATTGATGAGAGGATATGCAATTAAACTCGCGCTAAAGCACTCATTAGCCATAACACTGATAACTCCTTAATTATGGGGATGGAATGTGGCAGTCAACTATGTGAGTTAGTCATTGAAAACTGCTTGACATTAATTCCTTGCTGTGTGGGAGCTAAAGCTCTTAGGGTGAAAACCTTCAGTCTTTACTCAGGCAAAACTCTGAATAAGGGCAACGTGGACTTTGCCGAACTGGGTCAAGCGGAAGTGAATGGAAGTTTTCCTTGAGCTAAGAAATAAAGGCATCTTGTCTTGGGTCAGATCTTCCACTACCCCTCAATGCCTTACTAAATCCAACTAGTGGCTGCTGCAAGGAGTTTTTGCAGTGTGACAGTTGAAATTGTCTGACCCATCACTGATGGACAAGCTCGCAGGGTGTTACAACTTTCTGCAGGGAATATATTCCTTCTCCCCAAGGCTGCCCCCATTTGTAGTGTGCAGGGCAGGGACCAGCAGTAGGCCCTCCTAAACGATACAGGAGATGCCATAGCGGAGATACAAACCCCACTATGTGCTGCGTACTTTGAGCTCCCATTGCTGATGTGTCGCGTTTCCGGAGTCTGTTTGTGCCGTGCTGGGCAGCGTCCCAGCAAAAGTCCCTGTACCACCTCCACGTGAGCCCACGGCACCGGGCTGCACTATGCTGAGATACGAATGGTGTGCTCAGGGAACTAATCATATTGCTATTATGGCTTTCCAGTGCTGCTTTGGAGATCTTTGTGCTGTTTTTCCCCGCCTGGTGAAGATCTCCTTTGTGTAGGAAACCCCAGGTTTGGAAATGAGTTTTGACTTTTAGGTGATACGGACCATTGTGCAAGCTGGGGAAGTCTACTTCCAGCAAAGATGTTCGTGGTGCTTACCTCGTCTTGGGTCTTATGAACAGAAGCTGCCTGACTGCTTGATTATTAACTATACATGAATTTAGTATACATTCAAGGTTTTGCTTCCTAAATGGCTAACGGTAGCATCAGTTATATTGAGGAAGCTTCTCTTTGCTACATGGATACATGCGCTTTCTTTTGGATCTAAGGCACTTTTACAGTCCCGCCAGCCGTATCAGAATGCGGACTGGTTTTGTGCCATGGACAAATACTCATGAAGAACCGAGGTGGCAATTGAAATAATTTGTTCCATTTACCTAAGGTAGTTTTTGAGTCTCAAATTGCCAATAATAAAGAAGACTCGTGCAATCAAAGGAAAACAAAAAGCAGGGTAAAACTAGTAGATGAGAACAAAAATAATTATCCTAGAATATAAAAAAACCTGCTATAAAAGCCCTTTGAGCTTAGATTTTTTCTTTAGCATTACTCATCTACGCTTTGTTCATTGTTTTCATTATTGTAATTTGTATTCTTTCCTGATAGCAACTCTTGTGTACTTTGCTTTCTTTCTTGCTGGCATCTTAGCAGAACAGAACATTTCCAGTAACAGGCTTTGGGACAATTGACATCCCAATGATATCCTCAATATATAGACACAATGCTTATAAGAAGGAAGTAACAACTTTCTCTGAAAAAAGATGGAAGCCTAAAGAAACAAGTTCCTGAAATAAGAAGCAAAGTCTCTTTGTACTTTACACAGCTCAGCCTTGTAAAGTGATAACTGAACTGGCTCTGGCCCAGCAAACAAGTCAGGCGCGTTGGTCTGCAGACACTGGAAAAGCTCTGTTGATGTCAATGGGGTTGTTCCTCTTCTGAAGACTGAGCAGAGAGGTAGGGTTCATTTTGTGGTGGAACAGACAAAACCGGAGAACTGGACCTGTCAGCTGAGTCATTACATTATCTATAGCTTTTACGTTTTCACACTTTATTCTCATGCCTCCTTTCCCACAGAATTAGCCTCGTGATTATTCCAAGTAGCCTGTTGGACTGGACCTGGAACATCCTGTACCTCATAGGACTGAATCCTTTTTCATCCTCTGATTCTACATGGCCTTGTTATTTGCATGTTGTACTTCTAATTGCAATGCTCAAGAGGTCAGGATAATTCAAGGTGAGTTACTGCAGGCTCCAAATCTCAGTGTTAGCTGTTAAAAGGGATGCCTGACTTGACACTGTGCTGGCTCGAGGCTGTAATGGCTACATGCATACACAAATGAACACTCAACTCCAGCCTTATGTTTCCTTCATTTGATTTGGGTGCTAAAGTTTGGCAATATGCAGGGACTGTGGGGCTGTCGATCCCCAAAAGCTGTTTCTCGTTTCCTCCGAGAGAACTGGTCAATTATTACTTCTACATGAACTTGTTAAGAGCTGGTAGCCAAAAATGGGATTCCCAAAGGTGAGGGCAGGAAAACAAGAAAGAAAACCAAGGAAGAAAGAGCTGAGGCTGTCCTGGAGCTGGTGCAGAGCCAGGGAGCTGGACGAGGACTGGAGCAGCAGAGTGCCGCTGACTCTACAGGAGGTCTGGATCAGAGGACGGCAACTGAAGCAGAGCTAGAGGTGAAGACTGGCCCAGCTGAAAGAGAGGAACAAATCCTGTGGGCAATGCTGTGGGCAGCTTGGCTCCCCACCATGCCTGACTGTGGTCCCTCCTCAGTGACGTTGGTGGCAACGCGACTGCTGCCTGGCTGAGGGGAGGAGGGGCAGGGGAGAGAGCTGTGTGGCTGCTTAAACCATTCAACCACCCTGAAGGGGCTACCAAAATTAATGGGGGCCTTTCCATAACTTCAGCAGGGCTTGAATGAGACATACTATACTCTAAGGCAAGAAAGGTGTTGAAATTCCCTGCTTGAAGACATACAGTAGTGTCGCTGCCGGATCAGGAGAGTGTGGCTATTCATGCCTTTCTCACTACTATAGGATAGGGCCATAATTACCTAGTTTAAAGCAAACAGAACAGACGCTGTCATTATCGCATCAGTGGATTGTTCTATTATTAGTGTTTGTGTTGCGGAAGTGCCTGGAGGCCCAAGCTATGGTGAAACACCTATTTGCTATGTGCAATGTCTTTTAGGGAGACCGTCCCTGCCTGGAACAGCTTCCAGTCTGCGAACATGCAGTGCGAGGCAGAAGAAAGAGCCTGATCGTACTGCATTGAAGCAAAGAGAAAATATGTGATTTACCCAAACCTGTAATTCAGAAAGTCCTTGACAGAGCTGTCAATTCGTATAAGGACAGACCCATTACTCAGGCAAGGCGGAGATATAGCAGATCTGACCAGCTGATGTTTTAGTTTCACATCCAGAAAGAAAAAAAGGTATATGCACAGAACAACCTACATTAAATGTAATGATAGAAGCCTCAATTCCACTTGTTAAAACAGCAATCTAATCATAGAAGCCGTAAGCATTTTTGTACACTTCTCTGTTAATGATCCCTTTAATTACTTGCTGTAAGTCATCTGGAATGAAAATATCACTATATCCACTTGGAGAAGAAAGGTTTCGTAATGTTTTCTCGCTGTGTAATACATACGGATTTAGGGCTTTGTGGGTTAAATTTGGCAATTTCAGGCATGCAAAGTTATTAATCCACACTTGGTCTATAAAAACAAAAAGAGCAAATAAGGCGGACTCCTGCCCTGGGGACTGCAGGGGAATTCCGCACATGCCTGTCTTTTGTAACTCTTGCCTAGGGAGAAAACATTACCATTGGTATTGCAATAGTTACAGTCAGACCAAAGGGACTTACTTGCAGTAAAGCATAAGTGCTTTCATCAAGTACTTCTCTGTGTTTTCACCTCAGCTTTTTTTTTTTTTTTTTGACATTTCCATTCTTATAATTTACTTAGGTTTTAAAGTATGTATTTGTCACATTTAATTCTATTTTTCTGTAAAAGCTTCATCCACAGAGAGCTGTTCTGGAGGATAGCACAGAGATTTTTCTGTTTCCCTTTATTTTCCCTGCATCTGCTGTTACAACATTTATATGGATTATATCCATATAATTTTAGTCTTTTTGTCAGACTTATAATGCCACAGTCAGGCCATCAAAATAGCTAAGTCCTCAGGATTTTATTCAGGCAGAATTTGCACTGAATTGTCTGTAACTGCTTCAATAAATTGAATGTTGTAATACTTCTGCTGGACGTGACAAAATAATATCACTATAAGAATAGGACAGCAGTGAAAAATCATTTAGTGGGTGGTAAAATGAATCATGTTGCGTGGCTTTCACAAAGTCAGTGATGAACTGGGAGAAACTAAGGAATCTTGATTTTTGTCTTCAATTTTAAACCTTAGACCACTTTTTTTGTTCTGCTATTGTAACATTTATTGCTAAATTTCACTTCATATAGAATTTATTAAAGTCTATAATTCTCTTCCTAGATCTTAATGGTAGATACTGAAATTGCTGTATTGAATACTTAGTTGGCATAAGTAAGTTTCCTGCTCATATTTAGTTTCCTTTTAAAGGTCAGTGGACTCTACCTATCTGAACTTTTTTTTAAAAAACTCTTTGTCCCTCCTCTGTCCATCATGTGCGGCTCATGTAGATCCAAGTCCTGCCTGGAACTATGACCTCAAAATTTGCTGTGTTTATGTGGCAAAACACAGGACCCAAGAAGATCACCTTAGATTCACACAACCCTGTAGCTGTAATTCTTGCTACCTATTTCTAGATCCTGCCATTGAGTAAGAGTTGTTATAGAGGGTGAGATATTGGGATGCATAATGGTAACAATTCACCTACCTGTCCTGTGAGCTCTTTTTCTTAATTGTGGATTGTTTCTGAAAAATGTTACTCTTTTTCCTGACCTCCCCCTGCCTTTCTTCCCCTCTTTCTTCTCCCTTCTGTACCCCTCTCACAGTGTGAATCGTTTAGCTCAATTCACCGGATTGAGAAGAGATTAAGGCTACTCATACTCCAACCCCCCAAAAGTAATTAAATGGAATAAAGGCAATTACAGATTTATATTTTTTCTTGCTGAATCTCTGTCTATCCCCTGGCTTTTGTGTGTGATTAATCTATTAAACATTTTGATTTCCTTCTACCCTCCTCCCTTCCTGATTTAACTGGAGTTATTAGTAGCAAAGTATGAAATTTGTCAGAGGATGAGTTACATGAGCATTGCTGCCAGATCGGTAACAGTAACTTATTCAAAAGTCACATTTCATAAAGCAAGTAAGGTGTCAAATCGGGGAAGTATCTGAAAATTAAGCTGTGGATGAGCTTTATTGGTAACATGAGGGTTGTGTTCTTTGGGGAGTCCTTTGACCACCAGCTGCGGGGTGTTACGGGGACACCACTCCACTGGTGGCTGTCTTCTTCCAAAAGAGAGCCGCGACCACCAGTGCCTTTTCTGTGCAGCTTGAGGCATTGGTGAACAGTGGGATGTTTTAGGAGAAATGCCTGGTGGATGGGGAACAGGCAGTGCCTCCTGGCAAGGCACCAGCAGGGCCTCCAGGACCAGCCTGCTGGGCCCCAGCACTGAATTTCCACCTAGATCTCATTTCTGCCACCACCATCCTTTATTGAACTTGGTCCTGGCAGGCATGGATCATTTGTACGTGGTAATCAGAACCGCTGCAAATTACAGGAGATTAAAAAAGGTTTATGAACTCTGCTGGGCATGTGCATTATACAAATACTGTTTGGACTGATGAAGGAATAAACATAGCTACTCTGGGTTGATTGTTTTTTTAATCTTCCTACCCAAGTAGGTGTTCATGACAACATTAATAGAGCCTGTCTGGGTCACAGATTTGATAGAATAACAAATCTTTTAATGTTTAGGGTCAAATTCAGTCCTGATTTGGACACCAGGTAATCCCACTGAAGGCTGTAAAATGTTAATGGTGTGAACAAGCTGGATTTAATCCTTAGTGTATCTCAGTGTTGCTTGCTTTCAAGGGATATGTGCTGGCAAACACCTTCTGAGAGGCATTCATCGTATCTTCTCAGAGAGATCAGCTGAGGAGAGCTCCAAATTACGGATTTGCCCACAGTAACAATTTCTTCTTAAATACATGTTCCAAAGCAACCCGCTCTACCCCTAATGTGTGACGCAGCTCTGGTGTCTCCCCGGACAAAGCAAAGCAAAGGAATAGAATGAAGAAAGGAGAGTAACATGATGTGACAGATGTGGGTGTATTGGTACATCTTTTCCTCTTCTCTTTAAAGAGGAATCGTGACATGGTAGATAAGATTCAAAAGGAAAAGACGACTGTTGCCCGCAGTGTCATTGCTCTTAGGACATACGCATATGATCCCTTGCAGCTAGACTTTACTTCCTCCTCTGAGCAGGGGTGAAGTTGCAGAACAGGACTAAGTGCTGCGAAAAGCTTCTCTATCTGCACTGCAATTAGTTGTGTAATTTATGTCTGTTTGCAGAGGAACACTCCATCCGCTGCTCTCTGCATGCGCATTTGTTAATGGGGATCATTGGGCAGGGCTATTTCCCATTATATGTCATCTTTGCCATCTCTGTGACTCATATTTCTTCTGTTGCATCTGCGTCTACTGTACAACTCTGTCCAACAGCAGTGGCCGTAGTTTCTTTTGGTACAAGACAAATCTACTCCAGCCAGCAACCAGCCTGAATTAGCAGTCTAAAGAGTTTGGAATAGATCGTAGCCAAGTCTTCAAAATCCAAAGGCCTAATTTCTCAGCTAGTTAGTCCATTTTGATACCCATTCAGATGGTCATTTCAGAGATATGCCTTCAAATGGTCATTTGAGTGAGGACAAGAATGTCACTTCCATTTTATGCCAATATACGAAGTTGTGCATCAGTATGTGAGTGAGTTACAGAGCATATGATTGAATCCATGCCATTCCTGTCTGTATGGGAAATTGAGGCCCTGGTGCTTAAAATTATGACCTATTTAAACATTTCCCTGAGTCAAGGTCTAAGCTCTTTGGGTATATTTTTTGGTACAATATGAAGCAAAATGGGGGCCAGGAAAGAGTAAGCAGGACAGACCTCACAAAGTTCTGAGATTCAAAGTGCTGCGCCACATAACATACACAAAAGCCTGGATTCTGTGCTTATGATTCCTGCCACCCTATAAGTTATAGCAGAAAGCAGAAATAGCCTAGGTGCTTATACAGATGCTTCCATAAGGATCTGCTAGGCTGAACTGTAGCACTCGAGATAAAAATGCAAAAAGGTCAGATCTAATTGGAAGGGCTGGCCTCACTGGAGAGGTTGCTACCTTTCTGCTCACTGCAGAACAAAGTCCCGAGGCTAAGCCTCTGTGGCAAGTAACTTTATTTGGCTGTCAAAGTCCCTGAAAGGAACACCCTCCATGTTTTTCCAGCAATTATACTTTCTTGTTTCTTACAGGAAAGGAAAGAGTTAAAATCTTCCCCTAAATATAGCAGAAGACATAAAGAGAAGTACTTTGAATGTTTATGTCAGTTTTCCTGGAAAAGAACAGGAACTACTAACAGGTTCTCTTTTAGCTTCAAGTGAGACATTACCCTTTCTAATACTTTCAGTCAAGGAATCTCAAAGCACTTTATAATCAGGAGCAGAACGTGCCACCATCAGGTGCTTAATTCTTTTGCACCCAGTATATAGCCTGGCAAACATAGGCAGAGCTGGGGTAATTGACTCACTGTTGAAATTAGAGGGAGCAAATGGACGGCACCCAAGTTTTCCGACCCTTTCCTCATCCTTTATGGCTAAATTATGCTAGGGTTTTCATTGTGAAAAATGAATATATTTTCCATTTGCAGCACTTCATAAAATAAGCAATAAGCAGATTTCTATTAGTAAAGGTTCCCTGAGGTGAAAAACGAAAGGAAGTTTAAAAATGCAGATTGATATTAACCAATACGCCAAAAAATTCCATAAAGATTCTTTCTCATTGTGAAGATCTTATATCTTTGGGCACCTTACTATGTATGATATTCATGAAAACAAGTTTTTCTTAATTAGCAGGAAGAGGCTTCTAGAAAAAAACTTTCTAGGAGGAAGCATCTCCTGCAGTCTCCCTGCTGGGTGTAACAGTTGCCCGCTGTCTTGCTGACATGAGATTAGTGCTGACAGTACAGAAGCAACAGCACACAAGTACCTGCTCTAGTTGCTCTTCCTTCGTCATTCAAACCCCCAAGCCATATGCACAGTATCATTTTCTTTTGAGAGGTCCTAAAACAGAGAACAACAGGCGTCACTGGCCCAGTGAGTGCAACAAAGACGGCGTACACTCAAAGATTTGCAAGGATTAACGTGAATCTTAATCACAGACCTGTGCATTTCAGATAGGTCGAGCCTGCTCTGCCTCCTGTTGAAGTCAGTCCCAGAGTTGCTCTCGATGGCAGTGGATGTTGGTAGGCTAGGCAAATTTACAGCTTGGAGCCTCCTCAAAATGCTTACGGAAGGCTAGCTTCTGAGGGCTTGAATACACTGGGCCAGTCTTCGATCACTCAATCAACAAGCAAATCAACAGGCTGGCGTTGCTGTGGTTATTGAGAAGGGGCTCTAGATCCTGATTTTATTTCCTTTGATGACAGCATCCAGCTCTCTACCTTTTCTGGCTGCCTCAGCAAATGCCTGTGATATAACCAAGTGGAGCTGTACTGTGAAAGGGTGCCGCTTGCCGGTGTCTGAGATCACTGAGTTTCAAATGGCCGATTGCTCCTAGCACTATAGCTTTCCTCTAGATCGTTTGTCCATGCAAGATTTAATTTATTGGAATTAATTTCATACAGCTGCTGGAATACATCAAAGTGTTGCACAAGGGAGCTCAGCAAAGTCAGCTCGGTGTTGGGAGGGAGGAAGGGAGGGAGGCTGACATCTGGCTCCCTGACAGACTATATTAAGTTCTTTTGCCCAGGAAATCTGAGCATTTTGTATCAGCCGTAGACACCGTTCCTCAAAGACACTCTCTTTAAGCAGCAGATGTCCAAGTGACCGTGGACACTGGGGCAATAAATGCCAGTAAAAATGCAATGAAATTACTGTCCTGGTTTAAAGCTCACCTCTGTAGCAATGTGAAAAGAAAGCTGCCATCTGATTGTGGATAATAGGTGGAAGCTGTGATTGCATGACTGGTTAAAGGCTTCACACACACTTGCCTGGGCAAAAACATTTAGGGGTGAGTTCCCCCTTGAACCTTATACAGTCGTTTTCTCCAGGGCAAGGCAGACATACAGCCTTGCCAGATGGGAAAAAGAGAGTCTCCATCCAATGATGGCCACTCTGCAACACAGGAGACAGCAGAGAATTACACTTCCCATTGTATCTTTACCCTATTCTCTCAGCATTTGACTATTTGATTACAGCCTTGTCTTTTCTGGTCTTATCATACATTGAAGTTGCACTAATTTAGCTCAGATAAGTGCAAACATACATAATCACAGAGTTGGAAGTCAAGTGTATACACAGAGCTCTCAGTCAAACTGCTTTAGCTCAGGACGGGGCGAGTCTCTTCCCAAACGGCTCAAACAACGAGGTCAGATGAACACCTGGAAACATGCGGGTGTCTTGCCTCTGAGCTTGGCCGCAGGAGTGGCAGCAGAACACTGCTAAGCCATAGCAGGACAAAACACAATGCCTATGCTGATGCTTCTGCTAGAAGGCTTTACCAGGACCCATCAGCTTCGAGGATGGCAAATGGTAGCTCTTAAGCACTGTACTATGGGAGCAAAAGCTTGGCCATATCTCAATAAAATTGAATTATATCAGGATTTTTATAGGTAAAGAGTATCCTGCAGAGGCATTTGCACTGATTGGTCTTTAACTGGTGCAATAATTTGAACTGAAAATCCCTTGGATATTAAACATTTTGGGGGGAGTAATTGCCTCTCTCCTTTGTGTAGAATGCAGCACAAAGAGCCATGACATAATAGGGAGACCTAGATATTACTGTAGCATAAATGATAAGTGGTAGAAATGCAATCTCCTACTAAGACTAATAGTAAAGAGGTAGAAGGAAAATGGCTAGTAGAATGATATAACACTTCATGACATACAGACGTTGTAACTCAACAAACAGGCAGTCATCTGTTAAACAGAGGCATCAGGAATCAAAGTGCTCATTCTGGGATGTTTTTACAGCAGAGCCTGACTACTGTAATGTACACTATGCTTCAGCCAGCAGGAGGAAGAGGCTCAAGGCATCGTTAGCCTGGGGTAGCATTTCTTTTTTCATGCTTCTGCCCTTTCCTTGTTGAGATGTGGGTCCTTCTTTGTGTGTTTTAGGGTGTAGGGATCAGCATCAAGTTAAGGAAGAAGTTAAGAGTGCCAGTGTTTAGTTTTCTCTCCAAACTGGCATTAAGGGCATAGAAGCATAGGAGGGGGAGGGGCCTGTGGATTTCTAGGTCCAGCCCACTCCAGCTGCAAGCAATCATTTCAGCTAATCCCTTCATTCATGGATCAAGGTCTGTCTTGAGGCTTTCATCTCTGTCATTTTTTTGGGGGGTTGTTTCACGTGCTCACTTCCTTAATAAATAGATTCCTCCATCTAATTTCCTGCCTATATTTATTCATGGACAGTTCATAACCATTTGCTCTTCTGCCAACATATTCTTTTAATTAAATAGTCCTTTCCCTCCTCTGGTGATTAACATCCTGATGTATGTATTCAGAGCAATCATATAATCTCTCAGCCTACATTTGGCCAAGCTTTTCTAGTTCCCCTGGTACTGTTAACTTTCATTTACCAAAAGTATGGAGTAGATCAAGGTCTCAAGGGGAAAAACGTTCCAGCTCAGCTCTCTGCAAGCCATGCTGTCAGCAAACCTGATGAGTTGGAACATGGGAAGGAGGCTACAGCTCACAAACCAATCTATGGAGCCTGCAGGGGTACTCTACAATGTGCCCCAAACTTGGGATCTGGGTTTGGAGACTGAAAACCATGTTTATCCAATGTCTGTTATTGGAAAGAAACTGCCACCCACTGTAAGAATGGGGATGTGTGTAAAGCTTTCCCAGTGAGGGTTGATTTCCTAATAGATGTTCCCTTCCCAGAAATTTTTTTTACTTTGTATCTTCAAGTTTGTGTTTGTCACTGTAGAGCCTGTTTGAAGGAAGATATTCTTGTGATGCATCCTGCCTTCCTCAGTTTGTATTAAATATTCCAAGACTTATTAAATGGATATTTATTGCATGATGGCTTTTCCTGGATTATGTGGTTGGCCTGGTATGCATAGATAAGGCAATCACCTCTGCCACTGCAAGGAAAACAAAACTGCTGCAAAGCAGGAAGACTAGAAATCTGCTTTCCATTATTGCCCAATTTTGTTAGTATAGCATGTGATTCACTTTCTGCTGGCTGCCTTTGAGAGACATCTCAGTACTGTAACCTTTTTCTCCAAATCGCCCAGAGTCACTGGACCACTGATCCGATTGGCCCAAATGCTGGCCAGACTAATCTTAGGCAAAAAAAAGGCAACCATAAAACCCATCTAAGCAGGTTTTGAACAAGTAAATTCCATTCACCTTGCCTTTTGCATTATCCTTTCTCCTTCTGTAACCTATTATTTTTCAGCAATGAAACTAATTATTTACTTGTGGAGATCAATGCTTCTTTGTAGAGGAAGATCAGCTGAACCTGAACAGGTGGTGCTACACCCTGGATTTTTGAACTAAAAAGTGTATTGAATGTATCCCACAGTCCTGAAACACAGGTGCAAAATTTGCTAGTGCCACTGGCCTTCAGGTTGCCTGATTGCACAGACTAGAAAGGTATGAGCATTGCAGAACAGTGAAACGATAAGAAGGTGCCTTGACTCTGGAGTTTCCTCTGTCATTGAGGCTTCAGCTTCAAACAAATCAGCACATTTTGCTCAAATTGTTTATCTCTGTCACCATGTTTATTCTCCACTGAGTTGCAGTGACCATTCAGTTTTCTTCCCAAAGGCTTTCCCATACAAAGTCTTCCTGTGCCACATCCAGAGGGCATGACCTTTTCTGGCTAGAATTAGCTGTTGCCTTCCTACTTCAAGTACTTTGTACAGAGTCACCTATGAAAACAAGTGTTAAAGACCGTGCGACCTCCATGAGTTTCCTTTGTAGTTGGCTCCATCTTTAAACTGTTGCTTTGCTGCCTCACGTTGATACAGATGGTTGGCGTATGATGTTTACACCCTTCTTTCAGGGGGGCAAGCACTGAACGCGGTGTAGGATGTGGTCTGGGATGCTCCGTGAGGAAGTGAGGCTTGGGAGAATGAGTACAAGGCGTCATGTAGTCAAAATAAAAGCAATGTCCTCATGTGAACAGGTATTCGCACAACAGGCAAAAGAGGCCAGATTCGCTAGGAGTCCTGGAGGGCAGTCGTTGAAGGCTGCTGCCTGAGAGGCTGAGAAAGGGACTGGCTGGGGAGCAGGGAAGGAGGGTAGAGAACTTGTACCAAGGGGCCCCCAAAACATCCATAGCTCCACAGTGCCCACCAGAGCTACCCTCCTCCACAGCCTCCCTTCTCTCCCCAGGCCTGGTAGATTCTTTACACTCTTGGAACCAGCTCTGCTGTCACTAACAAAACAAATTTTGGACCTCTCCTGAGGAGAAAGACAGAATACCTTTACCCCTACAGCGGGCAAAAATCAACTACTGCTGCACTGCTGAAAAGTTTTGAGACTGCACTGATTGTTGCAGCATAGCCAGGAGCAGGATTTAACCTGGGATCTTCTTTGAGAAAGAGCGGGACCTGTGGGAAGGTGAAATGACATATATTTTCAAATAAACATGACATGGCTTTTCTGCTCTTTCATTTTTGTGAGCCAAATCAATCAAATATCAACATCTGCATGAACAAATCATCTCAAGGGCAGCAGAACAAGTGAGGACTTATTTTCTAAGGATTTGTATTTTGAGGTTGAACTTTTGTGGGAATTATCCAGTTTCTGAAAGAGGCTGAGGTCACAGTATAGTCATTCTCTCAGTGGGGGTATTAATGAGGTCTCTCCCCTCTCCCTGATTACTTAGCATTTCTACAGAACTTGCCAGAACCTTAATAATGTTGAGACCTTTAACCCTCTATCCAATTTGGCTGCTGTGAGCCAACAGATTCAAAAATTATTTGGGAGGAGCTGACTGTTCAACAAATACAAAACAATGACATAATCCTGCTGGAAACTAGGCCAAAAAAACACTGGGGAATGATCAGGAGCTTAGCCAACTGACATAACATTCGTGATCATGGTTGGTTCCAGGTGGAAAACCATAGGTGTGATCTTTTAAATGCAAATTGTCCCGATAAGGGAGAAAAGTTGAAACTCTGTGCCTAAGCGTAAAAAATGTGTTTGCTGCAGATCGCTCTTTCTGGTTCTGCCACCGAGCAGATCCCTTTAGCTCCTTGTGTCAATTTTCCTTTCTTACCGTGTGTCTGCTTTTTCTGTTCAGATCAGAAGCTCTTCAGGGCAGGAACGGTTTGTGCTTGTACAATGCCTCAGAAAATGAGAACTCCTTCTCGATTCAAGCTGCTAAACATTCATATCACCTCAGTAATATATACTAATAAATAATAAAAACATGAGTAGAGAAACTATCAAGAGAGCTGAAACTTGTTTGGCTAGATAAATGGGGTTTGACTGCACTTCTAAGCACATTTTGAAAATGAACTAAAATTGTCATTACTTGCCAAGATCTATGTCACGCCCATCACTAACACCTAAAGCAGTATGTAGCTCTGTTCCAAAGCCCGCTTAGCTATCTATCTCAGCCACTCTAACAAAGATATCATCTACTACAATAGATAGCCTTAGGTCCAATCTCTGATCGCAACAGATAAGCAAAGGAAAAAGTGATCTGAAATAAGTTCATTTCAAATTATATTTATTCCTGATGGGGTTTGCTAGTCTCTGCATGCGTTGTAGGATCAGAGAAGGTAGCACAACTTCTCCTTGCTTGTAAAGATGATTTACCCGCTTTGCTTTACGTTGCTTTGTCTGCTTTAGCTTAATAACCCCAGGTTACAAATGGCCCCATCACTCTTTTGGGGAAAGTATTTTTCAATGCAATCATCTCCCTGTCTTTTTTTGTATGTGGTTGTGTTATTCTGTCTAAATTTCCCCTTTTTTTCTGAACAGAACCTCTCAGATATAAGTTCTGTAGACTCCTGCCATTAATGGAACCAATGCAGTTTGGTAATGCAAGAGTGATAAGGATTGTCGGGGGGGGGGTGTCATGGTGGAGGTAGTATGTGACATGGCACAAAGCCAAATTCCTTGGACTGAGGTATGTAAGAGCTATAGGAAGGACAGGAACTGCTACACTCTCAACTTCATGTCCCCAGTGAGAGCAATGACAGCTTGAACTGCTTCACTTCTCATCCAGTCCATGCCATAAACTGTCCCCTTACATGGATCATGTGAGGTGGTCTTTGGCAAAGGAGAAGTTAGGTTGTAAGTGTTGCAAACAGGGTTTATAAAAAGTGTTCAGAAAAAAGTATCTAATCAAAGAATGGGTCCACACTCCAAGGCTGCGTGGGAGCTGGATTAGCAGCTGGTAGCCAAACAACAGCTTCATGGTGATGATCAGTGTCACCAAACCATTGCTGAATGCTGACAGAGGCTGCCTATAGCTAGTGCACATCTGCTGGTCCTTCAGTTATTCCATCCTGGCATCTCCTGCTGACCCCCCTGGGGAGCTTGGCTTCATACTCATTTTTTCAACCTGCAGCATTTTGAGCGGGGGGAGATGATAATACACATAATTTGCATCTGGATATTCTAATGCAGGTTGGCTCTTCTCCATAGTTTGACTTGTGTCCTCACGATGGATTATGCTGTTTAACATCTCTGCCTTTACAACCAGATAGTAAATTTTGCTCTCTAAACACATAGTTCATTCTCTATGAATACAACTACAGTTACGTGCCAGCTTATTTTATGAAGAAGATGGTCCCAGAAGACACATACACACACTTTATTACAGAATTTTAAATCTCTCCAGTTGATCTCAGAACATCAGCATCAATCAGTGAGAAGCCTCTAGAAGAGGAGGAAAAGGGAAATTCGTCTAAGACCTTACCAATGATTCTGAGCATGGGCATATCCATTCCTGGACATGTCACACCCACCATCATTGCAGAAATAGAGAAACGATGTGCAGGTTTGAGCTTGAATTTTTATGGCAAACACTACACTTTCCGTTTCTAGTATGTCTGGGCCTCTGATTTCTGTTTGTCCATCAGTAGAGCGAACAACTTAACACTCACTTGTACTCCTCGGCCACGACAGGAGGCTGGGTAAATATTCGCACAAGTGCTTTTGACATCTGTGGTTCAAGTGTCCTCTCTGTGGACTGAACCCTTCAGTGACTCTGTGAAGGTAGAGTATGGATCAGATGTGGTTCCACGAGGACACGGAGGTGCTATTTGCCCATATGGGCCTCCCTGAGCATCCAGCTCCTTGCAAGAACAGTGTTACTTTGTCTTCTGTTTCAAAGCTGCTATTATGTCTGTTGATTTCACACCTTTATATATAGCTTTAAAATGTTCATTACGCAGACTTATCTTGAGAAGTGAATTTTTCTTAGTACAACATATTCCCCTAAGTTATATGAAAATCTGGACAAGAACCTAATTGGCACATTTCTGCTTGAGGTGGACTGTTCTAATTAGGAAAATTTGGTGTTGAAAGGAGGAACTTTTTTGACAGAGAAGAGTTGCTAAGACTAACTCTGCAAGTCTGAAAAAAAAAGATAGTATTGTTAAATTACATAACTTTTGAAGATGAAAAAAAGAGGAGTCTTTGGTTTGCCTAGTTTTCCCTCTAGTCTTAAAATCAATAGACCTGAAGCACAGCACCGGAAAAAATCATGCTGAAAATACCTTGTCTCATTCAGCTCTCTTACCTTGTCTTTCCAGCTTACACTGTGTAAAAATGTTCTTCACTTCTGGACAGATTATCAAATTTAAAGTGTATTAGCAGGCACCAACTGTGTGCTGTAATTATTGGCTGCATCTTCTGACGTTAGAAGAGAAAATCTGAGTTAATGGCTCAGATGCTATCCTGCTTGGTTCCCTGATATCCACCACCTTGCACCTCGTGCATCTGCTCAGAACAGGCATAAAACAGTAGGAGGGCAGAAGGGGACTGTCGGGGACATACAGCACGGAGGGACAGATGACTATGCACGTTGTAAGGCAGTAAAGAGCTTCATAACAAAATATTAACCATTCTCTGTTAATGGCCCCAAGTAAGGAAGGAACTATTCAGTTGTATTTCTCTCCAGATGGCTGTAATGCTGTTGCAGTTGTCAGGCAGGGCTGAATTTGGTTGACTAAAGAGAGACTAAAGTCTCTGTCTAAAGTCTTCTGAGATGCCCAAGGATATCCACGGCTTTTCCACCGGACATCAGAGGTGACCCCTTCTGCAGTGGCCACTGGAGGCCGGGGGCGATACCCTACAGGGCATTACATCTGCTTAGGGCAACCTACAGTGCTACTGTTGTGGGCGGATATTACACACTGCGACAGTGCTTTGGGAACTGGTGCAGAGAGGAAAAAATGAGTGTTATGTCAGAGTTTCCTGTTCAAGTGCATGACCAGCCACCTTCTCATTTGGGTCCACAGCTACCTGGCACTGGGAGAATGGATTTGTGTCTCTTGGGCCATCTTCTCTGTGGCGGTGCGGCCAGCACGGCTGCTAGCCCAGCTGTTAACCACAAGGGCCAGAGGCAGAGGGCAAGGGAGAAAACTCTCCTGGCATCAATGCAGTATTGTAGGTTGCTTAGTTAACTTTTTCACCTTCTGCTAGTTAAATAAAGAGTGGCAAAATTTGTGGCCTTTAATGAGGAATTCTTAGTGGTGGAGGCTAGTTCAGTGCAGCGAGAGAGAGAAAGATTAGGGTAAAATGTGAGACATAGCTTATATGAAGGAAATTCCTTATCTGCCTCTGGTAACTTGAATGCCTGTCAGATTTTAACAGAAATTATGCCATAATTTAGATAAACTCTTTATCTCCTTGTAAATATAGACACAGGTATTAATTGCTGAAGAGTACTGTATGGACAGTTCTGGACTATTCCAATTTGGAGATGCACTATCTAATTGACAGATGCTAAGCGGGGTCTCAGTAGCTCTGCAAATGTTTATGGGCAAACTCAGTCCAGGAGAATCATGTGTTTCTTTTAAAAGAGTATATTCTTAGTTCTGTTTAGTTGCTTACCTGCCCCCAGCCTTTGGTGGCACTTGCTTTTCATCCTCAAGCTTTTTTTCTCTAGCCACAAGGGCTGGAAACTTACTTTAGATGTGAAAGCTGAACCTTCAGGGAAGATCCGTATTCTCCCAACAGGACCTTCAGGCAAGAAACTATAGGACTGGATGAGACTGGAGATAGAATTGCAAAAGTTGGCAGCGTTCGCACGTACGTATTACAGAGATACCGGAGCAGTGTTCTCCAGCGTTGAAAAAGCCAAAAGGTTTTGACCTAGCAGCTCATGACCTTCAACAGTAAGCCTCTAGGAGTAGGCAACTTAGTTAGTGGTTGTGGTACAACACATACACACACAGCACTATACAGAAATAATAATTTCCTTTTTTGTGCTGGCCTGTCTTCGCCTCACTTCTACTGGTGAGTGGGAATTTCAGTGGTAATGATTAGAAAGGCAATAGTTCCTCTGGTGCTCTGAAAGGTAAGAAAATATTCAAAATCAAATAGAGTACTACTTGGATCAAGTTACTGCAAGTGAAACCTTGCGCAAGTGATAATTGGAGTCAGTTATTCCTGGCAAAAATAGTTCTACGGTTAATAAAGTAAACAGCAGGCAGAATGCAAATCTAATATGAAACTTATTTCCTCTGCTATAACATTTGAAAAAGGGCCAGTAATGTATTGGAAATACTGATATAATTTACCATCATGCACATATTGTGATGATACGTTGTAAATACCCGCTGGTTAACTGAAAGAACAGAGTATTTGGCAGATCACCCGGAGCTTTCTCTCACAAAAAAGGGGAAATGTGGAAATTCCGAGTTAAAATTACATGTCAAGAAAGCAGAAGGAGATTTTACAAATGGTCCACTGACTTCAAATAGAGTAGATTCCAATAGAAAATACACAGTCTGAGCTACTTATTCCACATGCTCTGTGTGGTTACTAATGATTGTGCAAAATGAATGTAAAATGCCATTGTCAAGCAAATATACAATTCCTATTAGTAGCATTTACATCAAATGCACCTAGGAATACCTTTCTAAATAGGTTATGAGACCGGTTAATCAGAACCTACCTTGCACTGAGATTAGGATCAGACCCTTTAGTCCACATTCATATTCATTAATTCATGGGAAGTTTGAAATTTTGCCCAAAACTTCACAAGTTAGGTAAACTACCTAAATCCACCCTTACTTTGTCTGGAAACAACACAACTCGTATCCTCTCTCAGTTAGAAAATGTCTTTGTTGGCAATGTTACTATATGCCACAATAGCACTGTGAAGTAGACTATGGCCAACCTAGTTCAAAAATGTCAATTAGTTATTAGGAAAGAAAGTGATTCCTAGACTGGGGACTTATTCCATTAAGACTCTCTCTCTTATGCACATAAAATTAAAGTAAATTTTACTACACAGCTATCATGAACCACAGTCAGAATGAAAATGAGGATGAGTTCATAGGAAAATGTCTTACAAAGCAGGGACACAGAATTAAAGCTTTCCAAATTTTTTTCAGTCTAGCAATGTAATCAGCTGGGAGAGTAAATGCTACCTAATGTCTAGTGGAAGGTGCTGAATGGTAGGATGCCTGTATTTATTCCTGGCTCTGGCACTGACTCTCGTGCTCTTGGGTGAGTCACTGCTTCATTTCCATCTGTGTATGATAACTATAAACATAAATTTTATCTATTTCCAAAAGATGTAATGATTTCACAAGGTTTAATTCTGCTTTTAAAACGTGGCTTGAAATTGTCTGATAAACTATTGCAATGCTATCTTTCCAAAAAAGCACTACAAGAGTCATAGTTCAAGAATTCTACCTATACTTTAATCTGCAAAGTAATTCAGCCCATGTGAAAAATCAACATTTCAGCTACAAATCACTGATCTGCTTCTAAGAAACTTTTACTATAGAATAGAATGTAAATGTTATGGCATTTTGAAATTATCTCTGAGATATTAATGAAGGTGACATTATTTTTTTAAAGGGTCTAAAGTAGTCTGCTTAGATTACAGACCAGTACATCTGATTTCTATATCCACAAAGATACAGAAGTTATAATGACTAGAATTAGTATATACACGTAAATGTCATATACTGGGGAAGAGCCTAATAGGACTTTTATAAAGAAAAGTTACAGCTCATATGTTGACTAGATTTCTTTGAAGAACTTACCTTGTTGAACTGTTTTTCCAAAAAAATATTGATCCGGTCTTTTACCCAAGACTGTTAGAGAAACTGAGTCACCTTGGGGTGAGATAGAAGAGCCTGCTATGCCGTAATACTTGGTTAAAAGGTAGCGTGGGAATTACTGAACACATTTACAATGCAGAGGATTTCCAGTGGTCACCTCCAGGGAAATGTGCTGAGACTGCTACCATTTACAATAACATGATCCACAACAAAAGGAGGGGATGAAGGTGTAAGGTGGCAAAGCTTACAGAAAATATGAAATACTTCAGGATAGTCAAGAGAAAAACTGACCTCACAGGTGAGATCAGCTACTTTTTGAAGTCATGAAATCCTTCTAACTTCATGACACAGAGTATTTGGGTAATAAAATAGCAGATAAAATTTAATGTCGGTAAGTGCAAAGTAATACATATAGGATGGGGGAAAAAAGAGAAAAGAACAACTCTAGATAAAATGGACAATGATGAACTCTGTTTTCCCAGTCTTAGAATCATAGTATCCAAACATGTTACCTTAAGTTCAGCAGTGCTCAGACAGGCAAATTAAGTGTAGAAATGATTAGCAAAGGAACAGAGAGCAAATAAGAATTTACGCCACTGTGTAAGTCTCTGTTGCAAAGACACATTGCTAGCTTATGGTCCACATGGACCCTGAGGACTTTTTTGGCAAAGCTGCTTCCCGGCCAGTTGACCCCAGCCAGTACTAGTGCATGGTACTATTCCTCCTCAAGCGGAAGGCTTCACATTTCCTGTTCTGGAACTTCACGAAGTTCCCCTCTACCCCTTTCTCCAGCCTGTCAAGGGTACCACAATCGTCAGGTGTTATCAGCACCTCCTCCCAGTTTTATATCATCTGCAAGCTTGCTGAGGATGCACTCAGTCCCATCATCCAGATCATTAATGAAGACGTTAAACAGTATTGGCCCCGTTATTGAGCCCCGGGGTACACCGCTAGTGACTGGCCTGCAGCTGGACTTCGTGCTGCTGATCACAACCCTCTGAGCCTAGGTGTTTAGCCAGTTTTGAATCCAACTTACTGCTCACTCTCTCGTCTGCACTTTATCAGTTTGTCTATGAGGATGTTATGGGAGACAGTGTTGAAAGCCTTGCTAAAGTCAAGATAAACAATTTCCACTGCTCTCCCTCATCCACCAAGCCAGTAATCTCATTGTAGAAGATTGTCCAGTTGGTCATACGTGACTTTCTCTTTGGTAATCATGCTGACTACTCTCAATCATCTTCTTGTCCTTCATTTGTTTGGAAATGGTATCCATGACTAGTTGCTTCATCACCTTCCCAGGGATCGAGGGGAGGGCAACCAGCCTGTAGTTCCCTAGATCCTCCTTCTTGCTCTTCTTGAAGATAGGAGCGACATTTCTTTTCTTCCCACACTCAGGAACCTCCCCAGATGACCATGAACTTTCAAAGAAAATGAGCGTGGCCCTGCAATTACGTCAGCTAGCTCCCTCAGCACTCATGAGTGCATCCCATCAGGTCTCATAGACTTCTCTCTGTCCATTTTTTAAGTGTTCCCTAACCTGATCCTCTTCCCCTAAGGGTAAGTTTTCCTTACTCCAGACATTTCCACTGGACAAAGGGACCTGCCATCGGTGAAAGCAAGTCTTACCAGTAAAGACTGAGGTGAAGACAGCGCTGAATATCTCAGTGCTTTTCATATCCTTCATTACCAGATCCTCTGCCCCTTCAGTAGTGGGCCCACATTTTCCCTAGGCTTCTTTTTGTTGCTGATATACCCGTGGAAGCCTTTCTTGCTGCTCTTCATGTCCCTTGCCAGGTTCAACTCCAGGTAGGTTTTGGCTTTCCAGACTCCATTCCAGACCCACACTCAGACCATGTCTCTGAATTTTTCCTAGGCCACCTGGCCCTACTTCCATCTCTTCTATTCTTCCTTTCTATGTTTGAATTCTGTCAGGAGCTCCTTGTTCATCCATGCAGGCCTCCTGCCACCTTTGCTTCACTTCCTGCACATTAGGATGAACAGACCATTCTTAAATTTGGAGGAGACGATCCTTGAAACTCATCCAGCTTTCAGGGCCGTATCCCACAAGATTCTTCCAAGCAGGTCCCTGAACAGGCCAAAGTCTGCTCTCCTGAAGCACAGGGTTGTGATCCTGTTTTTGGCCCTGCTCCCTCCTCACAGTACAGGTGAGCTCCACCATCTCATGGTCGCTGCAGCCAAGGCTGCCCTCGACCTTCGCATCCTCAGCCAGTTCTTTGTTTGTAAGTGTCAGGTGCAACAGAACACCTCTCTTTGTCAGCTTCTTGATCACACGTATCAGGAAGCAAGTTATCGCTCCGGAAACCACCTGGATTGCTTGTGTCCTACTGTGTTGTGCCTTGAGCAAATATCCAGGTGGTTAAAGTGCCTGTGAGGATGAGGGGCTGTAAATGTGAGGCTTCTTCCAGTTGTCTGAAGAAGGCTTCATCTACTACTTCCTCCTGGTCAGGCAGTCTGTAGCAGATACGCACCGCAATGTCACCCACATTGGTCTGCCTGCTAATCCTGACCCACAGGTTCTCAGTTGGCTCCTCACCCATCCCCAGGAGACCTCTATACATTCTCGTTGCTCCTTCACATCAATGGTAACTCCTTCTCTTTGCAATGCCAATGTGTCCTTACTGAAAAGCTTGTATCTATCCTTTGCTGGCCTCTATTCATGTGAGCTATCCCACCACATCTCTATGATCCTGATGAAATCGTAGCCCTGCAGCTGCACCCGGCCCTCTAATTCCTCCTGTTTGGTTCTCCATGCTGCGTGCATTAGTGTGCAGGCACTGCAGAGAGGCATCCAGTCATGCTGATTTCCAGGAAAGGTACGAGCTCTTTCCCCATCATGCTGTCCTGTAGGCATTCCCTGATCTGTATGCCTATGCGTGGGGTGGCCTCCCTTCAGTTCTGTTTTAGCGATTCCAAGGTCTCTCTTGTCCTTATCACCTGACGCCCTTCACTTGTAAATGCAGCCCACCGCTTCCTCAGCTGATGGTGGGTTGTCATCTTCCTCTCACATTGTCTCTATTTTAAAGCTGTTTCTCTGAATATGTCTTCCATATGCCAAGAAACTAAATAAATTACTACCATTCTTCTTGGAAAAATGACTAGGAGAAAGGGAGGAGTATGAAAGATTTTTATAATTATGGATGGCACAAAGGTGAATACAAAAAGGAGTTTCACTGTTCACTGTTTCTAATAGTACAAAAACTAGAAGGCAACCTGCAACTTAAAAGAAACAAAAGGAGTACATTTTTCACCCAATGCAGAGTCAAATTATGAGCTCCTTTGTCACATGAGATTCCCTGCTGCTATTCAAGAAATTGGCTAGAAAACATCCAAATGCAAAGATAAAATGGGCTTAAATAAAAAAAAAATGGCTACAGTAGTGTTATGGCAGTTCTTTTTAGAGGCTGTTGCTTCATAATGCCGTTCTGGAGAGACATGAGGAGGGACTACCTCGAACCTCTGTGTTGCACAGTCGTTTCTACATGATGTATATGACTCTGGAATGGGAAGGACTCATCTATCTTTAGCAAACTGAATCCTACACAAGATTCACAGAATGCTTGAGAGAAGCACAGAATGAGACTAGCTTATAAACCTGACCTTAATAACCAGCAGTGAATCTTAAAGCACATAGAAAGTGTCTAGGGGTAATAAAATAGGCAGAACTGCTTTCAGACTTATCCTAAATACCAGTTGATTCCACCTCTTCTAATAGCTCTTTGAATCAGTTGGCATGGGCCAGAAAAATCTCTCTTTGTAACAAACACATTTATTCCAAGAGGCTTCTGAACCTTAGTCAATGAAGTGGAAGCTCAATAGAAAATTGCAAAAATACTGGGAGAAAAATCAAAATTAAAATCAGGACCTCAAAAGTCCAAAAGTAACCCTTTACACTTTCTGTTCGGTACTGGAAGTGCCATATAATTTGTACTGTATCCTCTCTTTAAAACATTAATAAAGGAGTGCTGGAAGCAGTTGTGGAGGGCAGTTTGCCTACGTGGGAATGATACCCCCCAAATGCTAGAGGATACTAGGAGTGGTGCAACGCTTAGCAGAACTACCTACTTTGACATTTTCACTGAAGAAGGTGCTATTTCTGTTATTTTTTTAATGCACGTTTCCCCTGTTTTGTGCCAAAAATAGTGTATTGGGCAGCATATAACCATGTACAGCCATTAGGCAGAAATTGTCCCACTGTGAGTGACTTTGTGGTCTACTGACTGAGTGAATTTGGCAGAGATGTCTTTTATAATTCTGGAGCTTTCATACAATCCAGCTCTACCCGGTCATTATGAATCCACACTTTACTCCTCACTAGCTTTATATTGCCTGAAGCATTACTTCTGTAATGCAAGGCAAAAAGGATCTTGTGCAGATATCTATAAAATTCACTGACTGACCATGCAGCAACTGCAAAGCAAGAGTTTACTTGAATCTTATTGAGAAAGTGGACAGCATTCATAAATGAACTGGATTGTGTGTCATGAAGTCTTTTCGCCCTTTATAGAATATCACCTTTTGTTTGAACATCAATAATTTGTCCCACTTTGCCAGTCTCTCAAGGTGGATTCATCACTAAATTCAGATGTAACTTGGGATAAGATCACATCCTAGGCTCAGCTGATGATATTGACTACATCTCTGTCACCTACAAAGGGATTTTTTTGTTAGCTGGATCAGATGCAGGTGCTTGTGTGCACGCCACCTATGTTCAATTGTGTGTTTTCCATACCAGCACGTGCAGTATGGGCATCTTCTCATCTGTGTTAGCTGCTGAAGAATTAAGTGTTGAATCTCATCTCTTGTTTCCCTTTACAATCAGTGAGGAAAAAGGCACTTTGAAAGTAGAGACTTGTCCCTTCTAAAGGAAGTCTGAAATAACTTGGACCAATTGCCCCCAGAAGTGCCTATATCTCTTGAGGGCACCCAGAATGACTAGCTCAGAAATCCCCCAACTCTGCAGATAACATTAGGGGAGGTGAGCACTGCAGCCCGTCCCTCTGTGACCCAGAGAGAGGGACTGGGTACCTGGAGAGCCCCTTGGCCAGACCTGCCGTGAGACTCTGGGATGGGGGGACCAGCCGTCTCTGTGGTTTATGTCTCTCCCCTCCCTCTTGGGGGAGCCTCTAATACAAATTCATTGATTGTGCTTTAAATGGCTAAATCCCACCTTAGCCCTTACTCGGCTGGTCCATGTAAATGGTAAAAACCATTTACTTCAGTGCATAAGCATATACTTCTCTCACACTCCATTCGGACATTAGCATGCGTTTCAAGTTGAATGCTGGCTTACTTTGCTGACTAGGGGTAAGTCCAGTCATGATTTCCTGAATTTGGGTCACAATATGAAGAGGGAAATGCTACTTTTTCATAATTATTTTTTCCATTTGCCTTCAACAAACATTTCTGGGTTCAGCTGGTGTGAAAGGAACTATATAGAAGCAGGAACCTGAACCTGAAACAAATGGTGTATTAAAATGACTTCACAGTGGGCTGTCATTATCGCATTCTTCTGCAGATTGGGTCTCCACATTAGTATTGCAATAGTACATAAGCAAAGTAAAAAAGTACATTTTTTAGAATTTATAGGTTTATTTGAAATGCGATAAAGCAGTCGGCAAATACAGTGACGGTCTGGCAACAGCATTACTTCTACAAGCTTTGAACGTGCTATTAATTGTGAACCATCTTCAATAAGGCATAAATAAGACCTCAATTGGTTTGAGTTAACTAGGTGTTTGCATTTGCAGCTGGGAGCAAACCCAAGTAAAAAATGTTAGGAATTAATCAATATATGAAATACATGATGAAAAAACTCTAGGTGACCACATCGGTTGTGCAGCTTTGTACAAACATTTATTTTTCCCAGCAATAATGTGTATACAATGTACCTGCCTGTTCTGCTTGCTTGATTATTTTACTCTTTAGGCCTGTATTGTTCCTCTGTTCTGCAAACATCATAGGAATCTGTTCTGATCTGCAGTTTTAAGAGAGCCACTGCAAGCCTCCCTTTATCTTTTATATAACTGTTATGATAACAAGAGGAATTTTACATAAAGATCAAGGCTATGTCACCCCATTGGTTTTCTGACAGGGTGTTACTGAGGCTCAAGAGAGCATAGAGAGTTAGTAAGTGGTATTCTTGTCGCTGGCATTTTATGTCAGGTGGTTGCATATGACTCCAATTGTGGCAATAATGCTTAAAAATATTTGCCATGGTTTATTGAAATTAAGAAGGAAAAAAAATAAAATTGTTGAAGATTTTGAAATATAAAACATGCAATAAGGCTCTGGAATTAAGTTTTCCTCCAGTGCTAAATAAGTCATTATGGGAGAATTTCCTCATTGGTATTAAAAACAATACAAGCAGTTCATTGGGGAGAAAAAAAAAAGTTAATTTGGATGGTTTAGAATTCTATTTTTGAAGTTGGATTCTGTTTCCTTTTAGATAAAACAAGACCAGCACACACTAATGATAAAAAAGAACAGAGGGGAAATATGTCTTTATGTCTCCTGTGCTGAACTTGTATCCTCACTGTGGGAAAGCATTGACCCAGCTCTTAGTTTGAAAAACCACCCAGAGAAATTGAAAGCTTTTACCAGCATTGCACTGTTTATTTGTTTATTGCTTTTATTTGGCCTCTCTAGAATCAGCAACAGGAATCTTGGCCCATGTCTCTATATTGGATGAAGATGTGATGGAGATGTTGGAGGGGACTAAAGCCATTAGGGTACTTTTCTCTGCAAGCTCGAGAGTCTTCACAGTGTCCCCCAGAGTTAAAAATCACGTTTTATCTCCAGCTTGCGGTTACTTTTGCTTGCAATGTTATATAACAAGCTGAGAGAGGAAATGGAAAATTTAGAAAATGGATTTTGTGCAATAGCACCTATTGATTCTTATGAGTGGTGCTGGATAACTATTTATTTCTCTTTAATGAAGGCTGTTTCCCTGCCATGGCTCAAATCCTACTCCTTTGGCTCAGAAGGAGTCACAAGGACTGCTTATGCATTAGTACCAGGCAGGATTGTTTCCTTATTGAGTATATGACAATATATACTCCATCATGACCTGTGACAAGCAACGTGAAACTGAAGTTATTCGTAAGTCCAGTGATAAATATCACGTATTCTTTATTTTGGAGAGTGAAGTTGTAGAGCCCTCTTGTGGGAAAAAAATAGCAATCCTGGTTGTTGTGAAATATATACCTGGGAGAAAATCTTCAGTGAACTTCTGCTGTTATCTGTCAAAGTGAGGCACTGTGATTTGCACCGTATGACAGCCCCTTATACAGGCCATCGGTGCTCAGATCTGACTCCTGTTGGCAAACAAGGAAAAGAGAAAGGGGATTTCCAGGTGATCCTGGGAAATACGCTCTAGAGGATCCTGCCTGAGCAGGGAGGTTGGACTGGATGATCTCCAGAGGTCCCTTCCAACCTCAGCCACTCTGTGATTCTGTGATTACGTCTAGAGTCAGCGTAAAATTCAGTCCTATCTGTGGCTACATACCTCACCTTCTCCTCTCTCTCTTTGTCCCAGATCTTCCAGACTTGTTTGTTCTTTGCCACAGTGGTGGATTTTGTTCCAAAACCTAAGCTTTCTGTCCTGTTCAGCTAGTTCTAGCAGTGATGGTGAATGATGAATGAAGATTCATGAAGCAATCATGGGTGGAAGAGGTAGGTCTACACTGTGGTCATGGTCCCTGACCGGTTATGTCCCCTTCTATCCTGCAAATGGTGACTTCAGTTCCTTGAGCCCAAGCCCAACCTCACTCCCCCGAAGGAGGAGTGCAGCTTCATGGCCTCACCTTCTTGTGACCTGCTCTCACCTCCACAGCCTCTTACCTCCTGGCCCAGAAAGACCCTGAGCTGGGTTCTGAGAGGCTTTAGAGCACGAATGCCTCTGTGTTCAGGGAACCAGATCTTGGCTCAGTGTGTTATCCATGTGTTTAGAGGAGCTGAGAGCTGGCTCCCAGCTGCAGGCAACGACAGGATGCCGGAGCCGTGGCTGTAGGCAGGCAGAGTTAGGGCAGGCACCTGGTTTATGTCAGATATGAGGACAGAAGGAGCCAGGTGTTAGCTCATAAGTATGCCTAAAAAGTCAATGAGACGAGCTGTTTCTGGTTTTGCTCCAGGCAGGCAATGGCAGGAGTTAGACTCTGGGCCTTCTGTACTGAGCTGCACCGAGGTAGTTCATGGACCCATGACTTGCAACTTTAGAAATTTTTGCCCCGAGCCTTGCACAGTTCCCCAGCATAAAATTTGCCATGCTGAGCATCCCGAGGGTATTTGGGTATCTAATGCTGTCTGTCCTAATTATGTCCAAAAGCTCTGGACCTTTTCCTATAGACTAACACCCATTCCTGACATCGAACCTGAGTGAGTTTGCCTTCTGGTGGCAAGTATCGGCCAGGACAGGTATGCTCGGGCCCAGGTCCGTGATCCTTGCATGAAGTGGGTCGTTCTGGGAGTGCCGTTTGATGCTAAGAATGAGTCTGCCTAACAGCGATTTCCTGCTGAAAGGGGCAGTTGTGCTTCTCCTGCTCACGTTCGGCCATGCAGGTCTACCTTGTCTTTAGCTCGCAGCACAAGCTCCCTTTCACCAGCTGAGTGCCACTGTCAGTGCAAGAGAGCCAGGGGAGTGTATTTCAGTGATAGCCGGTTGTTACTTTGAATGAGCCATAATGCGAAATTGCAGCCCTAAGGTCAGACCGCGGGAGTCTCAGGGTCAGGCCATGCTGCTCGCTGAGGGAGGATGATGCCTGTTTGCTATTTGGTGTTCTGTCTGACAGCTGTACGGAAAAGCCAGCAAAACAACAAGAGCAATCAACCCTTCTGAAGCTCAAGTTAGGAGAAAGCTCATTTTCGTTAGTCCTTTGTTTTTATTATTCTATAGATGGACGTTTGTGTGTTTTCACCCCTTGCTCTGATCTACTTCCCCATCTCTCTCTGCTGTGGCTGCTTCCTGTCTTAAGACACCCCGTCTATTTAGCTGCAAACAATGCTCTAAATTGCTGCCCAAAAGCACTCTCTATTTACAAAGTAAAATTACAATTTTCTACAACAATTTTCCCAAATATGAAGTTTCACAAACACAAATACATAAACCACGTGAGGAAATTCTTGAAAATATTTACACTACTGAAAACTCTAAGAATCCAAAATATTACAAATGAGATAGTGTGAGTATACTCAAAAAGTATAGTACAGGCTTAAAAACCTATTTTAGAATAAGTAATATGCTATGAATTTGTTCTGTCTTTTTAAGAATGTTTAAGAGTTCTAGTTTCATTTTTCTTCTGAAATCAGAATGAACAGTTTATCAGTATTGACATTCATTTTTCATAAAAGGATGAACAGATTCATAACTAAGTGTGGGTCAGCATTGCAGCTAAATCTCGTATCAGTATGTTAAGTGTTAAAAAATATTATTAATATGTTCTAAAATCTACTTGATCCTCACATGAATCATTTGCTGTTTTTTCTAGTTGAAAAGAAAACCCTACTTGCCATTGTTATCAGAGGATCTAGAAGGCAAAGCGATGTCTCTTCAAAGAACTGACCAAACATCAACAAACTAGTGATGTACTGAGGAGTGCTTCAAAAAAGAGATTTTTATCTTTTCTCGTTTTGTGCTTTTGTGTGGATGTGCAAGGCTTTTAGAAGCAAAATGTGTATTTTAGCAGAATATCCTGTTCTTATCTGATTTTCTGAAAGCAGAAAAAATGAGCATGAGGTTTTATAGTTTGGCTTAAATAATCCTTTATAAGACCATGGAGAGGGATTTGAGGGGGATGCTGCTGGTTTTTAGGCTCAAAGCTATTGATTAGCTATTGAAACTGGTGAACCTAAACCTGAACTGAGTTGTGCATGCTGCTGAAAAGGATGTCATACATGAAGCCTGCACCTCATAATCTGGAGTAACAGCTCAAGAGACAGAGCAAACTCCCTGTTCACCTCTAGCAACAAAGAAATACAGACCCCAAGATCTGGATCCTTGCTACGCACCTAACAATACTGCACCAAAAGCTGTTGCGTACCTGGCTGCGACTCTGAATTGTCTTGTTTGTAGGATTACTACAAACTAAAAAAAGAAAATTAATATAATATATTAACTATATTATATATATATTATTAATTATATTAATTTTCTTACGTGACCTCCTAAACATGAGAGCTTGGACCCTTGGAAAAACACCATGACTCAGGAGACTAGTGTTATGTAAATTAGCAGGAAATCTTAGAAAGGAGCCTACTGTTCAGTCCTAGGGGCAATCATTGAAATTACGCCAAGATCCCAAATCTGTGTAGCTTTGACAGAGTTTTACACTTATTTTGTGCAGCATGTGGGGCAAGGGAAGAAGAGACTCAGTTTGGCTTAATTTCCTTCTCTCTCTCCATCCCAAGGCAAGCTTTGAAAATTAAATTCAGTTTGATTTCCATAGTGTGTGCTTCGATTAAAATGCTACGTGAAGTCTAATGACTTAGACTAGTCCAGGAATTATACTTACAGTGCTAACATACCATTCTTTTTGCAATGGCTCTTTGCTGGGTCTGTCTTATATCTAACAGGCAGTGGCATGGCACTGAGAGTCCTGTTGGCTTTATTCCATCTTACGACTTGCTGGCAAAGTCCCTCATTTTCAGGGCTGCACAAAGTCGTTCCCTGTGGGTGCCCTTTCCAGCCATCCGGAGTGTTTAGAATTGCATTCGACATCTATGGTTGTAATGGGGAGCCGCACTACGGAGCTGGTACGCAAGTACATTTTTAGGCCCAGTTTAGCAAGGTCTAAAATATGTCTAAATCAAAGCAGATGACAAAGCAGTACCATCCAGAGACACCTTAGCTGTCGTGGAGCAAGTTAATGCTATACTGGAAGCAATAGAACTTCATTGGTACAACGTCTTCCTTGGGGACATTTCAGCCCTATTGGGGCCATGTGTGTCAGCCTCGGTAGAGTGTTTTTGGAAATTTGCCACATTCTCTGAGTATTCCCACTAATTTGTTCAGAGCTGATGTACATATCTGTATGGCATTACAGGGCTGATTTCTGTGGGCATATTCCCCGTCCTATGCCCCACAGCTATACGCTGAATTACTGGGCTGAGTTGGGTTATCGCTATCTGACTTTCACTAGTGCAGCTAGAACATGGACCAGTTTTAGTGGGAAATGTGATGTTGAAAACAGAGCCAGTAGAGCACAGTCCTGTGCCATTCAAGTCAATTTGGGTTTCATCATTGATTTCCATTGGGAACGAATCAGGGATCCTAGCAGCTGTCACTGCATTATTACTGTAAAATAGTGGTAGGTAGCTGCAGGCGATGTTATTTGGAAGAACAAATTAGAACAGACAGGGGTTAGATCAATATCTGAAGGATGATTATCTTGGTTAGCACAGCATTTTTCCATAGCCTAATCCAATCTAAACAATCTCTAAATATATCACAGACTGTGAAATTTCAATCCCTGTCCTGTCAGCCCGTACATGTGAAGATGGATGACATGCCCCATGAAACCAAAGGGCCTGATCCTGCTGCTGCTGAAGTAACTAATAAATCTCCCCTTAGCTCCAGAGAAGCTCTAAAGGAGTTGGTCTGTCAAATTGCTCAATTAAACAGAGGCAGCAGATCCTTTCCAGGTGCAATTGCTTCACAGCAGTTACACATGCCCAAAGGAAAGGAAACTCTGGTCCAGCTTTTGGAAAAGAGAAGCAAGCCAAAAGAAAATGGAGACGATGTTGGAGATGATTTTCAGAAAGAGAGGCTAGTCTTTTAGACAGCCCGACTGGGACAGCAGGGGCTCAATGAAAGCCCCTTGCTGCAATGATTTACAGCAGGGCCCAGGTGCTCCCAAACGTGGGCAGCTGTCCTGCTGTGCTCCCCTTCAACCTTTGCGGGTGTAACGCACCACTAGAGGGGCTTCCGGGAGTCTTTCGGATTGCAGGGTGCGTTGCACTGAACTCGAGATATCATCACTTGTCAAGTGTGAGACTTATTAGAGGTAAGAAGTTATAATAAAGATAAAAGTATAGCAAAGCTAGAAATACAACAGGACTGAAAATACATATACATATCAGAGCTCTACAATTCAATCATGGGTGCACGGTACAACAACCACTCTTGCCCTTTCCTTGAGGGCCACCCCTGCAGTATAGTTTTCCCCAGTTTCTCAAGCAAATGGGGGCACGGTACAGCGACTGCTCTCACCCCTTATGGACCACCCTTCCGATCTAATTTTCCTTGGTTTCCCCCTGCTGATGGGTAGGTCCTCGGGTCCGCAGGGCAGCTGACGGGTGGGTCTGAGTCCGCACAAATCTATGTGGCTTGCTCCCTTTTAGAGCCAGTCAGAACCATGCCAGCCCCCAGTTACACCAAAGCTGTACAGCTCTAGACAATAGCAGTGGGCACATCCCCAGGTAACCTCGTGCTCAGCCCGCGGCACTGCTCGGTGGGTGACAGTGCACCCACGAACGGCTGGTTCCGCAGGGAATGGTTCTGCAGCGCCGAGATGTTTACGGTGTGGGTCTGCACTGTCGTTCCTCCTTTGTCTGAACTTGTCAATCATGGGGTCATTGGAGGGCGTGCCCCCAGGCTGCTGCGACCCCACAGTGTGGTGGCATCGGCTGTGGTGCACCCGGGTTTGTTAACTCCTGGGGAGCGCCCCACGGCAAACCCCTCCGCTATGGGCTGCACCATCCGGAGTGCCACGCTTGCCTGCGTGGCACCTGTCAGCCTATGGCCAGATGTGGGCTGCGCACAGGAACGCACCGCTGGCCAGCCAGATCTTCATGGGGATGACCCTAGGACTCACAGAAATGAGAAAGCTGGAGAAAATTTGACTTTTGCTTAGAAAAGAAGTCTGCCTACTCCCGAGTCCGGGATTCAGCTGGGCTTTCTGCAGAATAAACTGGCTGTCAAGAGGCTCGTGGTGACTGACAGCTCCGGGGGCCCAGCAGCCCACGAAGCGGCACAGCAGCCTGGTCAAGGTGCAAATCGTGCAGAGGTTTCAGGACTGTGTCCCAGGGGCAGACTGTGCAGGAATCTGCCCTGACAACCTTATAGCCCGACTAAAAAATGGATGAAGTGTGTGTTTATAGACACCTTACAGATCTAAGGCCAAGTATGATTAATGGCTGTTGCAGTGATGAACTTCTGGAGGTACTTCATACTGAAGCATGCGTTAAGCACAACTCTGGAAAGAGCTACTAGCCTGTATCAGCTTCCACCCCCGCCCCCATCCTGCTTTTTATTTTTTACCTTCTAAGGACAAAATTGGCCACTCAGAATACTATATGTCTTCACCCAGATGGAGCCCCCTCTTCTGATGGCATTAGCAGCTTCCTTCACCACAATGCTAAGAATATGAATTTAAAAAGTGGAAATTCACTCAGATCTGCCCAGCACGTTATGAGCTGGAATTGTAATGCGGACTCCAAATCTTTGTTTTGCCCTAGATGTAAATTAAATGCATATACATATATGTCTTTCCTGTTTATTGTAACAGTTATTTAGTGAATAAATATTTGGCTGAATAAATACAAACAGAAAAAAGTAACAGAATTTATAGGAAAATTAAATTAAAATTTCAGGTTAAGATACAGCTATCTTTAAAAATGAGACTTTAAACTCCTTTTTGTGTTACAGCAATTCATTCTGACTGCTATTAAAACATTGGTATCTTAATTATATCAGTCATTTAAATCTTGACTACAGTTCCTGAGTGTTATTTAAAACATAAAAGAGCTACAAACAGCTTTGGATGTTTGTATGGCCAAAACAGACATTTTCATTAACAGTATTTGTAATATATTCTTTTTTTTCTCACTTCCAAAAATACTATGTTTGTGGTGAAAAATTTCCAAAAGGTAATGCTAAGTCATCAGTACCGCTGGACCTGAATAGTATCGGAAAAAAATCCATCAATATTGGCCTTTTTGGGGGCATAGTAAGGCTGTAAAGTTATAAAGTTAGGGATTTTGAAAACAAAAATTTCACAAGTGACACCTCAGTATTTTAAAGATTTATTTCTGTGTTCGAAACCTTTTGTAGGTCAATGCTAACTACACTGCACTGCAACCAAAACTGCAAGATTATTTCTTCATGGAGAGCCAAAATGGGCATAAAGAGAATAAAAGCATGAGAAGTCTTTTGAATTAAATCCATAGTGCTTGCCCAGCTCAGGGTGATCTTTAACAATACAGAAGAACTAAAATGAGGTTTCTCAGAGGTGTATAAAGAGTAGGCAGAAGAATCAGCATGTTCAGCAAAACTTGTTTTTAAATGCAGTCTATGTTTAGGTCTGCTTGCATTCCTTCATATTTATTTTACAATGAGAATGGTCTGAATGCAAAACTATAGACGATTACCCTATTTAAGGTCATCCTTCCAGAACTATTGCTGTTGTGCTTCAATTTCTGGTTCTGATGGAGCCATAGGCATGCAGTGAGGTTAGATATTGTGGGCCCAGAGCCCTGGATGCTCTGGCCTTGTTGCATTTTTTTCCTTCTCTTCCGCACTGTTCTCGAAAGGACTGACCAAGCTGACATTAAATGTACTGTAATTTGCATCATCCCTTAATTACACTAGATCTTTACTTTTTGCTCATCTAGAGTAGAGCTTGCTTTTTAGAATTCTTAATACTGCCTTGTACAGCCATGCTCACTTTGAATATTAACTTCAGAGTGGGAATTAGCCTTAGAGGCTAAGGCAGTACATGCAGATAATACTACCTATGTCTGCGAGACTGCCAAGATTTTCCTGAGAGGTGGCAAAATATATCATAAAGTTCTGCCAAGGAAATGATGTTCACAAGGGGACTATTTCAATAAATAGAAAAAAATTAATTTGTTAGGAGATGGGGAAAGGTAAAAAAAGGGATATAAGACCTGTTTGCTCTGGTGAGATTAATTAACTTCTTGTTTGATCCCTCAGTGAAAATAATCGTCTCCTGGAGTGCAACAAGAAATGAACATAAGTTTTGGCAAAACTGCATTTGTTGTTGTTCATATGAGAATAAAAACTCACAAAGCATTTGTGTTTTGGGTGTGGAGTGGACACCCTGACAACAGAAACTTCACTGATGTTTTGAAAGAGACAGAGTCCATTGGAAAACTCTCTCATATTGGATTTCTTTTCAGTTCCCCCAGGGAAAACACATATTCTTCTAGAGCATAACCATCCCTTGCTGACAATGTGGTTGTAATCATAGCTGAAGATGAGAAAGTCTTTTCAATTGATGGATTTCACTGCAAAAACAAAGATTAACAGGATGGTAATGGGCATTGACCTCTCCTCCCTACAGATTTTCTTCCTGCTGCCTTCATTATTTATTATTTTTCTTTGTGCAATCAGCTTGGATCCCGAAGCAGGCAAAGCCACTGCACCTTTTCCAAGACAGCTCAAGGCTGGAGCCTGCTCACCTGCTTTCACACAGTATGGAAGAGAAGCCGGTAATTATGGAGAGACCTAAGATAGCTCTGAACACTGCTGGCCTGCGCTCTTGAAAGTGGAGATGTCTAAATGGCTTTGAAGGGCACCAGGCTGGCTACCAGGGGCAATTTTGACCTTGAAATAATCATTTTGTCTGAACTTAGATGGTTTTGTGCTTGTTTATCTGAGTCACTGTGCTCTCTTGGTACCCAGCCTAACGTCGTCCAGAACAACATAAAGCTGACTCTGTGTACTCGATATAGGTGAGCATCTTGGGAGTCATTTGCAGCTGAATTTTTCTACTGAACAATACGTGCTTGTGCTAATTTCAAAATAAAATGCTTTGAAAAATGTTCCTCATGAGTTTTTAGGCATAGCAATAACAATTCATTTTCTATCGCTATACCATTTATAACTGAAGTGCACCAAAGAGGTTGGTTAGCTTATTAATTACATTAGAAAAAATTGCCTTTGAAGGGAAACGTAGTGCAAAAGCTTCATTAGTCCATTGCGAATTAAAGCAGCACACAGTAATGTTCAGGTCCTGCGCTAGTGAATTAAATAGAAACGTTGCCATTGATTCACTACAAATAGGATGAAACCTGCTGGGGTGTCTCTGAAACCCTAAGATAAGCGTAATGTGACAAAAAAATCTTTTAGTTCCTGTTAGGATTTAGCATTAGATGAGGCATTTTCCAATCATAATGAATGGCTGATGTTCAGATAGATGTAGCTGCAGGGTGACCTAACTCTTTTATGTGGTGAGGGCTCAGTAATCCTTAGGCTAGATTCAGCTTGCTCCTCAGGAAAAATAGATTTGTTCAGAGATTACATGGTAGAGGCCAAATATAAAGAGCTGTTTGAGGTTAGTAGCAGAGAGGATTCATGACGGCTGCAAGACTTGTTCTACACAAAAACACTTTGCTCCTAGTCGGGAGGCTGAGGTAGTGCAGATGGGCAGGCATAGGTTGCTAGACGAACTAATAGTTGTATGATCTGCCCTGAGTAAGACCAGCATCCTCATTCATAATGAACTATTTTTATCTGGAAAAATGAAAAAGTTTTAAGAATAGGAATTTTGATCTGTGCTGTTGTTTAAGAATGGACTTGACGCACTGGCTGATGAGTTAGGGTATTTAGCTTCAGTTTACTTTAATTTTACTTTGGCTTCACAAAGAGATTACATCAAAAGGTCCATATCTACCACATGTTGGATTATGCTACATGCACACTGTTATTTTACAATGACAATTAGGTGATGTCATGTCTACTTTGTTCCTTGGGCATTCTTCCCCACATCTGGTATTTCAGGAAGAACTTAACATTCAGTAAACTAGCTACAGATTAATCTAACATCTAATCCTTCTTGTACAAATTAAGGCTCTGATCCTGTGAAGACTTATTCATATGCTTGCTTTCATGTACTACGTGTTGTCCCATTGAACTTGAATAGTGAACAAAGTTATGCTTATGTAAAAGTGCTATAAGGATTCATGCCTAAATAATGAAACTGAACACTGACAGTGTATAATTATCCATCACCCTTAGCTATAAACACAGTAGAGTTCACCTCCAAAATAAATGTAGGAAATGGAATGAAATGGAGGAGAAGTGTGTGAGAGTATTTTTATTCTGCCCCATTGACAGCAGTTTTGTATTGTTAGTAATAACTGAATTGGTAATCTAAATTGCTGGCTGCCTGTGCCGTATATGAACTCTGGCACAGAACTTGGTTTCTGTATCCATTTACACACTTACTTTTGCCAGTGGATGTTGAGAGTGAAAGAGGATTGGAAAGAAAGGCCCCTAAATAATTCCAGTGCAATTTGAAGAGATCAATTTATGGTAACAACCATTCATGACTTTAGGAATATTAGTAGACATGATCCTTGCCATATACAAAGTTTATTGCCTCAAAACAAGTCCAGTATTGCCAGTCTTGATACATTTTGTCACTTGTGTGACTTTAATTCTCAGGTTTTAAATCAATTCAGGTTTCATTCAGAGCTGGCCAAAATACAGAATTTCCACTTGGCAGACAATGATGATTGTTTTTCAAAAATATCTAATGAACTGGAACTTTGAAAAGAGAAATTGCTCACAGAGGCCTCATGGTGTGAGAGAAAGTAGCTTTCCTGCTACTCTTACCTCTGCCAGGAGAGGAGTGTTGGTCCAACGCACAAGCTCTGGACGTCTCCAGGATGACTGTTCTGCCACATGTCCTGCTGCGGGCTGGGCACAACACTCCCACGCTCCTGTGCCACCACCTCATGATTTCAGGGCTGGTTGGTAGGGTTGTGAAGTTCCTCAGATGGAGGAATTTATATTCTTTCAGAGAACGGACCCAAAGAGCTTGTGCAGTTACTTCCAGCTTTTGCATCCTGGCCTTGGGGTCGGGGATGTGAAGGCCTGGAGACCCTCAGCTGGAGCTAGACTCCCTTGGTGTTCAGGTGGCTGACTATATGGCAGTGCCACCTGGCCACCTCGTCGGAGGGGCACTGCGCAAGGTGAGCTGCATGGGCTAGGGCCTCCAGCCTGCTGTTCTGAACCCTGACAGCCTCCAGGGTCCCCAGAGGAACTGGTGCCCAGCTCTTGGCTGTGGAGGACGGAGTCGGGAGGACCTAGGAGAACGTCTCTCCAGATGTTCGGCTCCTTGCAGGAGCACTGAGTCCTTGGCATTGCAGTCTAAAGCCAGGCAAGTTTCTGTGGAAGAGCTGTCCTTGATCTACCAAGAGCCCAAGACACCTGAGATGTTTAAGCTGAAAGATTTAAGTTCAAAACCTAGTATATTTTCAGTAAATTTCATCACAACCTTTCTGATCTGCTCTAGCTAGCACCTATGACACAGGGCTATCCCGGACATTTGAAAATGTATTCTGAGAAACATAATTTGATATTATTTTAAAATTCTGTTCAATGCTCATGGATGAAGTATTTAAGCTGGGAACAGGGAATCAAATGCTGCTCCCTACTTAAGGTGAACATTAGTGAAGAACACATTTTGAAACAATGTGCAACTTGATGGTTAGTAAAAATGTCTTCAGGAGAGCTTTTCTAGAAGGTACATGATGGAATAAATAATCAACAAATTGTTTAGAGATTAATGATATTTAGGGATATTTAGTGTTTCTATTACTCACAAATTAACTGAGACCAAAGAAATCAGGGAGATGGAAGACTTTAAAAAGGCAGGACGCATTAAAGATGTAAAGTTATGCTACAATTTCTGTCTGCTTACAATCTGCATTACAAGAGGAGAGCTCCTGCCCTTTATAAACTGTTATCTCTTCTTCAGAACATTTTAATTTCTCATTCTTCAGAAAGTCCTCTAGGGGAAAGACTGAGTTGCAATTACCAAGGATATTCTACCAGAAGTCTCCTTCGGGCTATTTGTTAGCCCAGTGCTCTGCAAACAACAATGGTCACTGGGATGCCGGTAGACAACCTCTATAATGCCACAGCTACCATTTCTAGATGTATAGGTTGCAGTTAACCAAACTATGCTGCGTTTGAGTGAAGGAGCAAGAAAGGCATCTCCATGTGATGAGAATGAAAAGAAGGGGAGGGGGAAGGGGGAGGTGGCTCATATCTGCAGCATGGCTCTTGCACAAATAGCACAGCTTGCAAAAGAAAACTACTGTATTTGATTAATAGGTAGCATGGATCTTCCCTTGCATTTCCATCTCATTCTGTTCATTGCTCTTGCACCCGTTCTGGTGTCCCGTGCAGGTGCAGAACAACACTCAGTGCCTGTTACCCCAGCAGCTTGCTTGACAGCATACCGATCAGAGAAGAAATCATGTGAATCCTAGGATGGATGGATAGGTACAGAAAGATGACATAGAACGACTTCATTGAATTTTCTTTTCTGCAAAAGAGATGCAATAAAATAGGTATAAGGGAGGTTTTCATTCTAAGATTCCCACTCTGCCTCTCAGGAAAACGAGAGGAAGGATTTCACACGAGGGAGATACAGCTTTCTTTGAAGAACAGGGAAGGCTCCAGTTTGCTCTTCTGAACTCCTGAGCTTCATGGTTCCAATTTTTGAATTTTTACTTTCATTTCTTTACCAAATTGCAAAAATGAATATAATTTCATTATTTTGTGACTCTGAGACTGGGACTTTGGAAGTAGTAGCATGAACCTTTATCTATATGAGGAGGGGGAAAAGAAATCCAAGTGTGAACAGATTTCTCTCTTTGCAGTTTGTGTAAAAATGCCAGTAAGCCCTAATACAGCTCAGATAATAAAGAATGATACTCTTTCTGTTCTGTTTTAGTATTCTGTACTGCTTTGTTACATTTTATGTAACATTTGGAAAATTTCTGAATGAAATTTTTTTTTTCTTTCCATAAAGATTCTGAAGAGAGTTTCTTATTCTTTTAACCTTAACGAAACTTTCATACTTGGAAAATATTTCGTGGCTACGTGTTCCTTCATGCTTCCACTTCAAGGTGGTGGAATGTTTGTTTAACGTTTTCCACAAAGTCCATGCCTCAAGATTTCATAGCTATTACAGTTCTAAAATTCTAAATTGAAACTTAAAGTGTATTACCATTCAGATTTTATTTTGGAACATTTCTTATTTTACCGAAGGATACTATGTGAATTGCAGACTACTTTTGTCTTACTGCTCGGATCTTTCCAGCTAGGTCTACAAAATATTGAACTATTAACATAATCCACATGGGGCATCGCATGAAGCAGCCACCCTGCAGCTAGGACAGTAGGCAGTCGTGTAATTAAAGATTGTACCATGATATATCAGCGCAGGGAGGCCAATTTAATACCAGAAGGGCAATCAGAAGTCTGGCAGCTTCTTGGTTTAGGAATTGCTTTTACAGATTTTAAATGAATTAATCTTGTTTGATAATTGCATGCTTTCTTCATCCTAGAGCGAATAGTCAGAGGATACATTTCTAGAATAAATAAAGTATTTCTCCTTTACAAAAGGAAAAAAGAGCTCAAACTTTAACTCACCATTTCCCTCAAATTCTTTCTTTAGCTCAGTATGTGTCCTTCTTATTTACTGCTGCAGAAAGTAGGATTTGACAGACTGGGCAATTTTATTTGGGAGAGGAAAAAGTTATTTGCTTTCATTTGCTCATCTGGGAAAAGAGCACTCTCAGGTGTTTCTGAGTCCCTAAAACAGCTACTCCAAATATTGTTAAAATAGAGTCTATTATATGAAACGCACCTATTAAATTAAAAGCAAAAAAAAAAAAAGTTTTGCTATATTGAGCATAACATGAGACTGCTTAAAAGCTACTGCTCTTCCTGCATACAAAAATATCTGTATTAGATAAATAGCCCCCTTCACTTTTCCATCACTCTCACTATGACCTGTATAATATTCTTGCTCGCTGGCAGCTTGTAATGGATCAAGACTGTCTCCACACAGAGCACCTTGGGTGCCTGAGTGGCTTTCAGCAAAGCAGAGCTTTTTAACAGCAAGGCTACCTAAACAGGTACTGAAGCTTACTGGGGATTTCACAAGGCTGAAAAAAACCCAAGGAAATTATAATCTACTTACGCTGTTTTTCTCTGGGGTTTCTGAGTGCAACTCGGCTTTGAATTTTTGAATCCAGACAAAACTACCAGAACAGAACCTATTTCCAGTTTTCCTCTTGAGAAAACTAATAAGAAGCAGCAAGGGGTCTGATATATTTTTCGAACTTAAGTCTGTGTGGGTTTGGACTCACACCATGCTAATTAGTCCCCACAGCCCCTTGAGATTGCATGATCGGTCAGCTCAGCACATAGATGAAGTGGCTGTGTGTTCTTCTCCATTCCCTCATAAATTATCACAGAATCACAGAATCGTTTAGGTTGGAAGGGACCTCTGGAGATCATCTAGTCCAACCTCCCTGCTCAAGCAGGGTCACCTAGAGCACATTGCACAGGGTTGTATCCAGGTGGGTGTTGAATATCTCCAGCGAAGGAGACTCCACTACCTCTCTGGGCAACCTGTTCCAGTGCTCTGTCACCCTCACAGCGAAGAAGTTTCTCCTCAGGTTCAGATGGAACCGCCTGTGTTTCAGTTTGTGCCCGTTGCCTCTTGTCCTGTCGCTGGGCACCACGGAGAAGAGACTGGCCTCATCCTCGCGACACCCTCCCTTTAGATATTTCCATACATGGATGAGATTCCTTCTCAGTCTTCTCTTCTCCAGGTTGAACAGGCCCAGCTCTCGCAGCCTTTCTTCAGAGGAGACATGCTCCAGTCCCCTCAGCATCTTTGTGGCCCTCCGCTGGACTCTCTCCAGTAGCGCCATGTCTCTCTTGTACTGGGGAGCCCAGAACTGGACACAGCACTCCAGGTGAGGCCTCCCCAGGGCTGAGGAGAGGGGCAGGATCACCTCCCTCCACCTGCTGGCAACGCTCTTCCCAATGCAGCCCAGGATCCCATTGGCCTTCTTGGCCACAAGGACACATTGCTGGCTCATGTTTAACTTGTTGTCCACCAGCACTCCCAGGTCCTTCTCGGCAGAGCTGCTTTCCAGCATGTCAACCCCCAGCCTGTCCTGGTGCATGGGATTATTCCTCCCTAGGGGCAGGACCCTGCACTTGCCTTTGTTGAACTTCACGAGGTTCCTCTCTGCCCCGCTCTCCAGCCTGTCCAGGTCCCTCTCAATGGCAGCACAGCCCTTTGGAGTACAAGCCACTCCCCCCAGTTTAGTATCATCAGCAAACTTGCTGAGGGTGCTCTCTGTCCCTTCCTCCAGGTCATCAATGAATAAGTTGAACAAGACTGGAGCCAGGACTGACCCCTGGGGGACACTGCTAGCTACAGGCCTCCAACTAGACTCTGTGCCGCTGACCACAATCCTCTGAGCTCGGCCATCCAGCCAGTTCTCCATCCACCTCACTGTCCGCTCATCTAGCCCACGCTCCCTGAGTTTACCTATGAGGATGTGATGGGAGACAGTGTCAAAAGCCTTGCTGAAGTCCAGGCAGACAACGTCCACTGCTCTGCCCTCATCTGTCCAGCCAGTCATTCCATCAGAGAAGGCTATCAGGTTGGTCAAGCATGATTTCCCTTTGGTGACTCCATGCTGACTACTCCTGATCACCTTCTTGTCCTCCACATGCTCAGTGCTGACCTCCAGGATGAGCTGTTCCATCACCTTTCCAGGGATGGAGGTGAGGCTGAATTATGTGAACCTAATGTATCTAAGCAATCTCTGATTATCTAACTAATCTTTGATTTATTCTTTTCTTAATCTGCTGTTAAATGTGTCATAGTGATTGACTGTGGGTTAGCCATCTGGTAACAGCCAGGTGTTCTACTGAAGCTAGAAAGGTAAATGTTTCTTAACATCATCTCTTACCAGCTTTCCTTTTCTACTGAGGGTGGCAAGACTGTTTCCATGGTCTTCCTCAGAGTATTAGAGCATTTTTAAAATATTTTTTGTTACTTTTTATGTTACTTACTAATTGCATCTCATTTGTGTGTTGATTTTCCTGACATCATTTCTTTACAGTTCTGCTTTTCTTTGGCTTTAAGCTAGGTGTTGCTGCCTGATTCCTCTCAGAGCTTCAGGTTATTGAAGACCTCTGATTTCGCTGGGTGGATCTTTCGTTTCCTGTGCTTTCTCTTTTCTTTGCCTCTCAATAGTTTAATCTAATGCTTCTAATTTTATTGTGGAACCACTAGTTTTTCTGATCCCTTTCCTTCATGCGTATTTCCTCAAGATGGTAACTGCCAGCTCCCTGAATTTATTCTGCCTAGCTTTCTTAAAGGCTTTTGTTCTTTTTTTCTACTTACTTCTTATAAGAAGAGAACTTTTAACTCTCCCTAGTCACTCTGACCCCCTGCTCCCAATTCCATAAATTCAAACGTTGTTTCTCTACCGGTGAAAAGCAGATCCAGAAAAGCCTATCTTCCATTTTTTCCCCAACATTTCTGCGTAACGCCTGCTGGGAAGCCTGGGTGAGATTCATCTAACTCACTAGAGACGTGCATGAATAAACGAATGTAAGCGAACGGCTGAGATGATAGCTTGCCATCTGACTTTCTTTATGGACCGAAGTAAATACCATTTGCTACTAGCAGCAAGTAGGAGTACTAAACAGTGATTTTTTAAGAGTGTCATCAGTTCCTCCTAAATAGATACCTGAGTGAAGGAACCATGTCCTTCATGTGCCCAGTTCTCACCTCTGAGTACGAGAAGAACCTCAGGTTGCTAGTTCAGATACAAACATCTACATATCAAATCTCTAAACGTGGGTGACCTGACCCCATCTTCTGTGGTCTGATGCAGTCATATGGCAAGAGATGCCTGGGGAAAGTGTCCCATTACACCTGGCCTTGTGCTTGGCATGCTTCTGTTGGCTGTAAAGAAAGGAAAAGCTTCCTCCATCCAGTGCCAGGTTTGGTGGATTGTAATATGCTTTAACCTGGACAATGCTCCTTTTCTGATCGCTTTACCACTGCCAGGCACTTTGCAGAGGTCTACCGTGCTCCCTACATGTCAATTCAGTGGCTGAAGTCCATTTCTCATGGGTAAAATGTTGGTCACAGAGGTCTCCCTAATGTTTTCATAGTCATGCTGCAGTACAGGACGACAGGGAAAACACAGCATGACAGTTACCTACAGACATCAACTTCTCAGCATTGCTGCCCACCAGTCAGAAGGGGTTAAGACCTCCCCAGATTAGTTATAATATACTAATCTTATATCTTTGTTTGCATTTAGTTCATTTCAGTGGCTGGGTAAGGTATACTACCTTGTGTTTGACAGGTTCTCTGAGCCTACACAAGTCACGTGGGAGGGAAATGAGAGCCAAAAGCCATTACAACATCGACCCCGAGACTGTTGTCAGTGTTGGAACATGTCCCAGGTGATTGTGATTTTTCCTTAGCACAAAGAATCACATCTTGGCAGCACAACCAAATGCTATCAGACTGTAAGAGAATTGACTTCCTTTCTGGTGAAAATGTAGTTAAGTGCTATTTAAATCTCTTAAAAGAAAGCAAAAAAATAACAAAAGTTTCACGTTTAAGACTATGCACCTTTCTTTCACTATCTAGCTCAAGGGAAGTGAATCCATTAGAAATATGGTTTCAGATGCCAAAAGCAATAAAAATGCAGACTTTCAGGTCTAGCCAAATTGTGGTTAAAGTTATTTCTCTTTGGATCGTACTCACTCATTAATTTTAACACTAGACATTTTCCAAACTGTGCGGTTGCTTTGCAACAAGGGGCAAGACCCCAGTGATTAGATGTCTTGCATTTCACTATTTTATCTAACATGCCCATTTGAATGAAAATTGGGATTTCTGAACTCTGTTGCTTTCTGAAGTGAAAGCAAAGGAATAATTTAGGCTTGCTGAAAGTGGACACAAGCATTCTAAATACAGCAAAGCAGTTTAGGCCATATAAAACAATATGGCTCGATGGCTTGGTTCGTATATATGTGATGTGGTCTTGTAGGATTTTTATTTTAATGGCTAGAAAAGTACTGTGGTCAAATGCTTTCAACACAATTAAATTCATTGCAAATCATTTCATATCAATACGGATTGTCAGGAAGAGACGATTCTTCTGGAGAACATAGGAAAGGAAGCACTTAAAAGACTCCCACTCTTTGCCTAAAACGTTGTATCACCCTATTCTTCAGAGACATCTGTATACTTAAAAAAAATCTCTAAACAAACCAGCAGAGGAGAGTGCTGCCGAAGCGAAAATAGTCTTTTATGAAAGACTATCCATGAAATTAAACTTGTTTATTAAAACGCCCTACTGAAAAGCATAAGGAATACTTGTGGTTACTTTGAAAACAGATTTTTTTTTTTTAAATCTTGATCCAGTAGAAGCATTTTTTTTAAAACTCCAAAGGAATACTGTGAATAGAAGTATAGTTCTTTCTGCTGAGAAGCCTAACAGTTTATGACAAACTTCTTGTAGGATATGCTTTATTAGGACAGACCCAAATTATATGGAGTTTATGTTTAAAAGTCTGAGATACATTATGTTTAAACGTCTGAGATACGTTCCTCAGACTTTTTTCTACAGCATTCCATGACTGCTGCTTACAGTCTGTGTATTATGTGAGAGAAAGGCCTTTCACATAATCTAAAGATACTAGGTCATATTCAAATATTACAAGCTTAAGCAAAAACGTCTAAAAAAAGTTTAACATTCTGCTCTGGAAAACTGCATAAGGGTCACTGCAATTTGGAGGAGATCATTGTAACAAAACCTTCTTCTAATACTCTTTTCTTCTCATCTGCTGATGGCCACAATGGGAGAGTGGACACTAGGCAAAATAGATCTTTGCTTTGACCTGTGGGAATTTCTGCACAAGAGACATCCTGGCCTTGCTGAGGTCAGAGTGAAAATTCCCATGCTGAATTTGTGGTGCAAATCCCACAGACCCAACTGGAGGGATGCCCGTTGACTTAGACTGACTTGGCTTGACCTCTGCTGACCACCAAAATGCCAGCGCTCTCCCACTTGTCCTGTGTCCGGGCCAGGGCCTGGCTGGCAGCTCCAGAGCAGGTAGACGTTGCAGATACACCACAGGTACACCACTAGCTTCAGCGGGGATTAGCCTGCAAACCCCTCTCCTGTACCCTTCAGTTGCTGTGAGAATGACACTAAATCAAAAGGTGTGAGTTAAGCTTGGACTCTTGGCCTCACTTTTCAATAGCCAGACTTCATCTCAGTCTGAGGAAGTTCTTTTATATTCCTTTCCTCTCTCTCCTGTGGTTTTATCTCCTTTGCTCCTTTTATTTTTTTTCCCAATCCTGCAGCTATTTAAAACCTGAAACAAAAAGTCATTACTAGCATTACACGTCAAATAATATGCAAAGTGTCCTCCCAGGAGCCGTGTAAATAATTTTGCACGTATCAAATGCTCAATCATTCCTTTGAAACTGTTGCAATCTGTGAAAGAACAGCTAGATATTTTTAAATATTTTATTCACTTGATAGTCTAGGGAGTATTTGTTAATGAAAATCCAGTGTACAGAGTTTTTTTACTGTCCATATAGACTGAAAAAAATGCATTAAAATCATATTGAACTACATGATGAGCACTATAATAGGCAGTGGGCTTTAAGTTCCAGAAGGAAATGTTATAGATAAAAACTGGATCCTGCAAATGTACTAATGTTTGTTGAAGTCATAGAACCATAAAAAATTTTTTGTAAAGTCTACAGGTGCTTTGACCAATTTTTAATTTCTGTTTGTCCAGGTGGGTGAATCATAGGGCTTTAATGAAAAAGAAAAATCTTAAAAATCTAATTAGATGGAGATTTTCTAAAGGATCCAGTACCTTAGGCTAAATAATTTAGGATAGATACGCTCACTATTTTAGGTGCTGCAGTTTCTGAATTGTCCTCTTGTGGGAGCTCCTTTCCAGAGTGTGAATACCCAGCATTATCGCACTTCAGAAAGGGTAACTAATTCCAATAGCACTTAGGATCCCTGGCCTTTTCTGAAAGGCTTTGCTAGAAGTTATCATCCGAAATAGTGGGTTGTGGCAGTCCCTAATGCTTGGGTAAGCAGCACGTGCAGTGATTTCTTCTAGGGTGCACAACTGGCTACGAAAAATAACATGAGGGTCCCAAAGAATGCAAGGGTATGTATTGTCCCAGACGAAAAAAAAGCACTAATTTCAATTTCAGTCCTGTAAATCTTATGTATGTGCTCAACTTTAAACGTACAAGTAATTCTAGTGATGTCAATATCCAAAACATGAGCTTAGAAACAATAAAAATGAAATCTTTTCTTTAAGTTTGTATGTCTCTGTTACTGAGCACATTATAAGATCCGGGTGACACTAGGTCATTTTAACAACATTTGTCCTTATTTTGCTAGCCTGAATAGTAAGACTACAGAATGGAAAGTTGAACATCTCTATACTGCAGACTTGAGCTGAATGATTTATGAGCAATGTGTGGGGTAAAATTTTAGGGAAATATAAATCATACCTGTTCATCATGTTGACTATTGTTAATGTTTCCCACATGTTGCTATGACAATATTCATGGAATATATATTTCAATTTCTGTTGCACAGAGCAAGTGTGTCAGGTCTGCACATTTCACTCGATTTTATGGCTGAGTGCTGTGTCTAATCTAGATTGTAAATCTTATTGGAAAAATATATAAGAGGGTTTTCATCACAGTGACTCTCTTGGCAATTCTGAAGTTTTTAATAAGCGTAATTTAAATTTTAAAAGAACTTTTACACCCGTTGTGATGTGCAGACTTCTAAAGTGGGGGTAGTGAATGCTATACTGAGGAGCAGAAGCTTCATGGTAACAATTGCTGAATGCGTTATACAGTTAAATATGTTGTTAAAACCCTTAAATCAATAAACTCTGGAAAAATATCTTGTGGCTAATATTTAATTTCCTATTTTCCTTATAGTGGGTGCAGGATAGCTTTTAAACTTTCAGCTTATTTTTCCTGCTTGTGGAAAAAAGTGGTTTGAAAAGTTTTTTATAGCTCTCTGAACACTTTTTCCCTGAGATCTGAAGGGCATTCATGACAGCAAGATTTTTCTTTAAAAATAAAAGTAAAAGCTAAAGAGGAGTTTCTGAATTGAGTTAGACAATCTCAGTTTCTGCACTATAAACTGTTGTCCTACATGGCAATTAGTCTGTGTGTGCATCTGAAACCAATGCCGTGAAAAGTAATAGTGCGGTGAGCTGGTAAGTTGTTGAATGGAATTATTTAGCAGGCCAAGAACCATTAATCACCAGGAAGGTTCTCCCTGTGACACTTCAGTGTGTAGTGTGTAGCTAAACGAGCCTCCACTTACTTATTTGCATTTTTAGTGTATTTTTTAAATCAGAGTGGGACCATTAACCTCAGGGATCGCCCTCAAGGTAAAATCTCCTCCAAATCACAAATTTGGAACCAAATCAATAATTGCTTATAAAGAGTTATAACTTTTATGAAGAGTTTTAGTCATTTCCTGCTGTTTCCCACCAAATTAACTTTTTGCCTTGCAATACTGCTATAGGAGAATACCACATCTCACAGAAAGTCAGTGGAGCACTCCCTCACACGGAGAACCCTATGGGGTGAAGGCTTCATTCTCGCTTCTTCTCCTATTCTAATGTATCTACATTCATAAAGGAATGGAGACAATCCACATCCCATCAGGATTTTTCTTTCAGTTACTTTTTTATGTCATTCTCATTGCATTCTTGTAGTTGCTATAGCTGTTGCACTTGGAACTCTCGTAAATCAGCGGAGAATCAGTTTGTTTAGCACAAATGACTACCTCTGTTTATTGGTATTCACATATGCTATTGACTATATTGGCATAATGGTGTACTTATCTAAGTATTTAGCCTCTGTTCATTGCCTGCAGCTCACACTGCTTCCCAGTCTCTATGCATATGATTGCAGCTTGGTTGTGCTCTCCTGTAACTTTATTACTTCTTGTAAAGTTGTGGCGTTTTTTAAAAAGTGGAGCTCCAGGGGAATTTACACCCTAGAAACACCTGACAAATGTGCTTAACAGAAAGTTTTCTGAGACCCTAAAAATAGACCTTAGGTGACCTTCTACCAGTGGGAAGTAACATGGCTTGAAGATTAGCAGATGCTTCATTGCTGTGCCAGAAACAGCTCTGAGGGCCACCTGGGTATATACGAGTGACCTCCCACGCGCTACCCACCACTGCTTTGAGAAGTCAATAACAAATTCAGAGTCTAGCCAAGTTACTGTCCAGCTTTGACGAAGCATGTATAAAAGACTATGCCTTTACTATGACTCCTAAAGGTGCAGGAATGCTGCTCAGCTCTCCACGAGGGCTCCTGTGGCCTGCCTGGGATCTTCTTGTTCCAGCTTAACAAGGACTGGCAGGAAAGCCCCTTTTCGGAGCCCACCAGAGTAAGAGCAGGGATCTGTGGCCCTCTTTCCTTATGAGGCTGGTTGCTAAGAAATGCTTTCTTTGTCCTCTGTAGGAATAACATGGAAGTATAAACTGTTCTATCGTTTTCTTTTCAGTTTATGCCTGACCTATTTTGATCTGTGCAGATGTTTCAGATTCAGTCTTCACTTTGACTTCATTTGGGAAGTCATATGAATTTCTTTTTGTAGAAGAAACTAGCTTAATTTGCTCACCCCAGACAAACTGGCCGACCAGGAGGAAAAAAAGCTATACCCAGACCTTTCTTCAGGGTAGAATTTCTTCACTATAATATAGACGCTGGATTCCCTTGCGATTTTCAGTCTTTAAAGATAATATCATATTACTGGCCATACTAAGCTCACATAAAGGGCCAGAATATGTACAGCTCTTTCATCTGGCAGGCCTAGACCCAAATTGCAAGTGTATGCCAAAGCACAAAGGGCAGATTCATGTGGGGAAATTTGACTCTATTCTGCTAATCCAGTCTGTAGAAAACTTGTATAGACATCAGCTGGAAAGCAATCAGGATTTTGACAGGCACAAGTTTCCGCACCTGTGCCAAAGGGGAAACACTGCTGGGAAGTTTGTGTATGTTCTATTGAGATACTGCAAAAAACAGTGGTGCTTTTACCTGAGTTAAATGGTGTAGGATGATAAAGAAATGAAAGGAAAAAATACGGATTTTTTTTTCTCTGAAGAATATGCTGAAAATCAGAAAGGACTGTGGTACAACATACATTCTTGTTTGTCCCAAGGGCTCATGTTAACATATAATAATAGCCTGAGTGCAAATCGCACTGTTTAGATGTGGCAGAGAAAGAGAAATAGGGAGAAATGAACTTCAGCCAGCTTGCCATATTATCTGCTGTGGAAAGAAACTTTTCAAATCATTTAAGGGATTTAGGCACATCAACCCACTGACTGTTATTAAAAATCTTATTCCTCATATATGATGGGGGTACAAGATGATAATTTCCTTTTTCAGATTTCAAAAGGTTTATATTCCTTTACAGCAATGTGGTAGAAAAACAATGACACAGTTTTAACAAAGATAATCGTTTTGACGAGGAGCCAGGTATCAGGGTAGGTCTTTGGTACTTTCTTAAATAGCTTATTTTGCTGTCATACTTAGCACTGTAGCCACGCAAGGCTGAATGTATGTTGACCCTTTCTGATCATGCAACCTTAGCAGTCCTAGACATCTCCAGTATGTGGACTGGAAGACAGCTGGAAATGACAAGTGTCTAAGGTACAAAACAAGCAGTCTTGTCCAGACCACGTTTTAGCTCACAGAAACCAAATAAGCTGCCGTATCCTTCTGTTAATGGAGCTGGGCTGAAAGGCAGCACAAGAAGAAGGATCTGATTCCGGAATCCAGAGCAAATGGATTAGGCATTGTCTGTACAGAAAATAAAAAGATGATCCCTACTCAAAGAATTCATCACTTTTGTACATCGAGTGTACAAATAACAATGAGAGGTGATAGGTAGGTACCACAGAGAGTCTGAAGGAGAACTTGGTAATAATGAACTGACTGCAGTAAAATATGCTGTCACAACCCCACAGCTGCGGTCTTATTATCTGAGAAATAGCACGAAGGTCTGAAGACCAGGTCTATGACAAAGGAATGGCATCTTATCCAAGTGCTATGTAAGATGAGGAATTTGTTTACCATTTTTAAAAATCGCTTCATGACTAAGAACATTCAAATAGTGGATCAGAAATTGATGTGCCTTTCAAGGATGCATTTAATGTTTGAAGTGGTTTTAGGATTGATCCTATGACAATGCAACTCCAGCAGAATGAAACAAATTGGTTTGTAATGGGATGAAGTTAGCAGAGCCTTCAACACATTTCTATCACATGACTTCTCCCAGCTGATAACCCTGGAGCTCACTGTGGATTTTGGCTGAACTCAAAGTAGAAAAGAAGGCAAAGGTTGTAAAGCAAGTAGGAAAGGACTCCAATATAATGTCAACTCATTTGCATCCAGGTTTGAAAATCGGGCAGAAATATGGTGGAGAAAAAAAGTCCACACACATCTTTACAGTCTTGATATATTTCAGAAGCATATTTGAGAAGCCAAGACTTCACTTTTAGGTTGGAGGAAGTTTAGAATTAAGATCCACCTAGAGCAAAAGTGCTGTAAAACAGCTTGTCTGGCTCCCTGAGTTGTATCTGCCCTGCTTTCAGGGCTGAATCGCCCAGGTATTAACACAATGCCTGGGAAAGTCAGTCATCTAAAAATGGGTCAGTAGGCAGCACAATCAGTGGGAAATATCTAAGCTGGACAACAGAAAAGAGAGAGATTGTCTATGCGCTGCCTGGTTTCTGAATTACGTGTCTGTAAGAGACCGTCATTTTTAGGTCCAATGCATTTCCTGCACTTTGAGCTCTACATCATTGCTTTGGATGTAGATGAATAACTCTTTCTTGTAAAATGCTGGGTGGTGCCTAACACCGATATGCTGGCTGAGTAGTTAGAGCATAGACTCCACAGAGGGAAGCCCCGTCTTCTATTCTCTTACCAACCTTAAGAAGTTTAAATACGCAGTTATCAACTCAGATAAAACGAGCATCTTAGATATTCACAGGCTTGCTAAAGCTAGACCACAATACTGCCAACAGTGTGAGATTCATGCGGCTAAAGAGACATCTTGGGTCCAGTCCTGCTCTTCAGACTGTTTTGTGCACTTTACATTATAAACAAAATAGCAACTACTAGGTAAAGTTTCTAAGGCAAGTTTTATGGGGAAATTTAAGTCCAAGCTTAGCTCAGTGGCCTTACTATTGGGCTCGCAGATTTGTGTTTTTAAGATTCATCTGCCAATAAAATGGAAAGTGTTCCATCTTTATCACCTTCTTTATCATTTGGGGTTAATAATAGGGTTGTTCTAGAGGTTTCTGTTGGGGTCAGAAATTCTAATATGCTATGGACGGCCTTTATCGCATAAGGGACAGTGGGAGTGAGTCTTTTGTCATGTGGCACTAATATTAGTGCCTCCTTTTAACAAATCTTACAAAATACCCTGAGATTTGACTCTTAATGAGACAGAAGTTAATGCTATTGAATTATTGCATACTCAAGTCTTATTTTTTGAGAAACTCTAAGTGGCATGGTAGAGATTTTGAAGTGTTTCTACTAGACTTGTTTAAGATTACTCAGGTGATTATTATGTTGAAAGTCTATCATGTGTGATTCTGCTAGTACTGCTATTGAGAAGGTATGAATCAACAGTTTGTGAGATTATTTCAGAGCAGTTTAGTTCATTCGTGTGCTATAATTCCTAAACTATAGTGAGACACCCTGACAACAGATACTTCAGACACCCCCATGATTTATTTCATACAGATGGAACTTGGAGAAAATGAGAAATTAATTCTTGTCTTTTGCACAACAGAATTTTGTTGACCCTGTGTATTAAAATTACTGAAACAACTGAAAAGCTGCATTCTATAAGTAATTATTTTCAAAGCTATCCTTTTGTGTATCCAAAATAGCAAAGTAGAAATGTAACTGGGGATATAAAATAAACCAGGTATGACATGTATTATTGTCTAGGCAAATGACTTGGGTAGCTGTGATACAGAGAATTGATAGGCCCTGCCTCAGGCAAAGCAGAAATGTTGACACACCTGGATAGTCACATATTATCAAGGAGTCAAACCTGCAGTTTCATGCTTTGGTAGAAATTGGCATGTCTCATCTCAAAAATATTTGATTCTTCAAAAGACTAGGACCCAGGCTAGAGCTAATTACATCTGAGATTTAGTATCAGCTCTCTTATACTCAAAATTCTCAATAAAGGCAGCCTACTGGAGGTTTCAGGATATTTGTTGACTTCCATATCAGCAAAATCATATATAAGAAAGATCTTATTATCAAGTACTAACATTTTTGAAACCTGATCTGACTAAATAACCCCATCTCAATCCCTGGTGGCTATCAACGGTGAAGAAGGGATTGTATTTTTTCATGCAATCAACACTTCATTATCAAAAGACAGTTTATCATGTCTTTGCTTTAATTTGCTGCAGATGAAAAAACACATACATTGGCTTTGTGCAGAACTTATGCACTTAGGAGCAGTGCCATGAAATGCAGGAGATCTACTTTCTCTACTTTTATCTACTTTTGCATGGCACAAAGCCAGAGCAAGAAAGCCCACTAGAGAATGTCTTCAAGTGACTTCCAGCTGGTCCTGCACAGTCACCCTGGGTTCAGCTTGATTTATTTGCTTTGACTAAGTGTGGATATGGCATTCAGCTGAACTGAAAATCCAGTCAGAAGTCTGGAGCACTGGGGAACCCAGTGCAGAGACCTGTGTGACTCTGCAACACGATTCCCAGGGCATCCTGTCATATCCAACAAGACTCTGAGTTCTTCTGTGACTTGAGTACCCCAGTTCCCTTTACACATAGTATTGACACAGTTAATTTATATATAACCACAGCTAAGTATATATGGAGACATGTCAAATACATAAAGAAATATCTTATTTCCTATTCCTGGCAATGCACTAAGATTTTATCTGGCATTGTTTCTGTGTATCAAATTTAAGATTGTGATCATTTCTTTTTCTCCTTCTGGTAATTGTCTTTGTTATCCTGAATTTCGTCACAAGGTTTTATTTACATTTTTTCAAGAGAATATGGAGGTCCTTGATCCAAGGTGCTGTTAAGTTGCAAGAAATAACCAAGTTTTTCCAATAAAAATAAGCAGTTGGTGCATTATGCCTGAAATTCCAGAATGGTTGTGGCACAGTGGCTGAGGAGTATGTACTCATAGCACTGTTAAATGAATGATTTTACAGCTTTCAAATAACCAGTTAACACTAAGAAGTTGGAGAGGCACTAGACAGATCTACTGACTGATAAATTGCTTTAGAAGTCTGAGGCCACTGAAATACAGGTATTTACGGTGTGCACCCTGCTGGTCACTGTTGAAAAGTCCGTTGACAGCATGTAAGAGTAGAAGACAATTGTTTCAGCTTCTCTGAGTTTGTCTTGCAATGAATGAGAGCAGGTAATATCTACGAGGAAACCTGTTAAATTCCTGAGTCCTGCTCACCTCGAGCAAGATCAGTGTGATATTGCCTTTGGGGTTTCCGTTGTTCTTAATCCTTTGTATCTATCACTAACCAAAGAAGAGCCATTAGGAACAAAGTGCAGCCACAGAGCCTGGAAAGTGGATTCCACTGTGATGAGTATGACTTAGCCAGTGACAGGAAGACTTAAATGATGAAACTTTAGATGCAGGATTGAACGTGCCCTTTTCCAATTCAGCATGGCATAAGCTTAGGAGGGATTTCACTGCTCCTGCGTGGAAAGTGCTTGATTTTAAGAAATATTTTCCCAGAAACTATTTTCCCTGTTAAATTAGTTAATTTATGATAGACTTTAAAGTGAATTTGAAAGGGATGTCCTATTTTTATGAGGTGTGATAGGTTATTTGTTTCATGAAATAAAATTTTCTGGCTAAATACACACATCACATTTGGACCATTTCATTTACACTCCCTAACTCTTATATTTTCAACTTGTGTCTTCATTTCCAAGATATATGCATGTGGCTGGGCATGGCAACATCTTTCTGGCAAAACCACAGACTGCTCTTTTTTATTTCAAAGTATTTCTTACACTGGGAAGGGCAGTGAAAAGAGAAATCTGATGGGGAGGTCTTAGAAAATTTATTGTCATGTGAAGGAAATATCTCAGTTTCACCAGTCATGGAATGGTACAGACATGTAATAGCACACAGGAGAGTTGCTGGATGGATTAGTTTAGGATGGGAAGTGAAGAACCTTTCTGCAGGGCCATAACAGATTCTAGGACTTCCTGTGAGTGGAGGAGTTGGCTGTGCAGAGTGTGTGTGCCATCTTAGCACAAATAAAGCATGTTGAAAAACATGCAGCTGGTCCACACTAAGGGCCACAGGCAACATAAAGGCAGTCTCTTCTCTAAATTCTGAACCTGAAAGTCCAAGTCAGCTTCCCTAGGTGCATCCAGATCCCAAAAATCACTTTGGTTAGAGCAAATACCCTTGCAAAATTACAAAATATACCCCTTTAGAAAGGCATGGCCAGTGTGATCCATAAGATCTTTTATACTATTTAAAGTGCAATACTATATTCGTTATCGTGTTTTCAATTATATATAGTGAGTCAGGGCTTGCTTGTGGGGAGAATTTTACCAAGTATGAGGTGCTCAGCCTTGGTTACTCCTGCTAGGGGGAGGATAAGTGTCTAAAAGCTATTGCTGCTCCTGCTGCTGGATGGATGACAGAAATGATTGTACTGCCTCTGGAGAGGACCACCCCTGCAAAATAGCCATCATCCCATACACCCCTGTGGTAGTAGCAAGCCTGCCTTTCTAGGGCTACTCTTGTCATTGTCTAGTCAAGCCTAGTGCCTAATAGCACTGAGTGTGTCTACAGTGGGTAATGATGAGAAAGTTAGAGGGAATTCATCCCCTGGTTTTAGAGGTAAATAGTAGTCCATCTCTAAGATGATAATGTCAGTATGCCTTTGGACAAAGATGCATATATGATAATCAGATTAAAATATCTGTACATCAATAATACCTTGTCAGATGAGTCATGCTCTCTGTATTGCAAGTAATTCCTTCAGTGTCCAGCCCTTAAGGAAAAAATGTGGTCATAATCATCCACTGAGATTAATACACCATGCAAAGACTACTATGAGAACATTACTGGTCGGGCTGTGGCTTCCAGACAGCAGAACTTCCATCTGGATGAGATCTGACACGAGTCAGTGCAAACACTGAGGAAAGAATTCTGCTTACTGCTGTCTCCATCTTGTGCAATATCAAATATCCTTGTTGGCCACTGAAAGCAACAGGACCTCAAGTATTACGGATTTTCCAGGCTTGACTCTTGAAGTTGGAGGCCATTGCTAAGCATGTGAAGGACAAGAAGGTGATCAGGAGTAGTCAGCATGGAGTCACCAAAGGGAAATCATGCTTGACCAACCTGATAGCCTTCTCTGATGGAATGACTGGCTGGACAGATGAGGGCAGAGCAGTGGACGTTGTCTGCCTGGACTTCAGCAAGGCTTTTGACACTGTCTCCCATCACATCCTCATAGGTAAACTCAGGGAGCGTGGGCTAGATGAGCGGACAGTGAGGTGGATGGAGAACTGGCTGGATGGCCGAGCTCAGAGGATTGTGGTCAGCAGCACAGAGTCTAGTTGGAGGCCTGTAGCTAGCAGTGTCCCCCAGGGGTCAGTCCTGGCTCCAGTCTTGTTCAACTTATTCATTGATGACCTGGAGGAAGGGACAGAGAGCACCCTCAGCAAGTTTGCTGATGATACTAAACTGGGGGGAGTGGCTTGTACTCCAAAGGGCTGTGCTGCCATTGAGAGGGACCTGGACAGGCTGGAGAGTGGGGCAGAGAGGAACCTCCTGAAGTTCAACAAAGGCAAGTGCAGGGTCCTGCCCCTGGGGAGGAATAATCCCATGCACCAGGACAGGCTGGGGGTTGACGTGCTGGAAAGCAGCTCTGCCGAGAAGGACCTGGGAGTGCTGGTGGACAACAAGTTGAACATGAGCCAGCAATGTGTCCTTGTGGCCAAGAAGGCCAATGGGATCCTGGGCTGCATTGGGAAGAGCGTTGCCAGCAGGTGGAGGGAGGTGATCCTGCCCCTCTGCTCAGCCCTGGGGAGGCCTCACCTGGAGTACTGTGTCCAGTTCTGGGCTCCCCAGTACAAGAGAGACATGGCGCTACTGGAGAGAGTCCAGCGGAGGGCCACAAAGATGCTGAGGGGACTGGAGCATGTCTCCTCTGAAGAAAGGCTGCGAGAGCTGGGCCTGTTCAACCTGGAGAAGAGAAGACTGAGAAGGAATCTCATCCATGTATGGAAATATCTAAAGGGAGGGTGTCGCGAGGATGAGGCCAGTCTCTTCTCCGTGGTGCCCAGCGACAGGACAAGAGGCAAGGGGCAGAAACTGAAACACAGGCGGTTCCATCTGAACCTGAGGAGAAACTTCTTCGCTGTGAGGATGACAGAGCACTGGAACAGGTTGCCCAGAGAGGTAGTGGAGTCTCCTTCGCTGGAGATATTCAACACCCACCTGGATACAATCCTGTGCAATGTGTTCTAGGTGACGCTGCTTGAGCAGGTGATTGGCGCCACACAGGCAAGCCTGGGACTCAGGATGATGTAGCTCATAGAAGAGGGGTTTGCTCTCAGGGGCTCCCCAAGAGCGTAGGAACCCTGGGTGCACCACGGCCACAGCTGCTACACTGTGGGGTTGCTGAAGCCCTCCAGTGACCCCATGAGTGTAGAGCAAAGCTAGTCAGCAAAGGGGAAGTGACGCTGCAGACTCACACTGTAAGTATCCTGTTACTGTGGAATTTCTTACTGATATCTGTGGAATATGAGTACTGATAGCTGTTGACCATACTGCTGAGCATTCTGTTGACCATCGTGTACCATACTGGTATCCATACTGTTATCAACTGAGACCATCTGTTCTATTGTCCAGCTGCGGTCTGGCATTGATCGACTGAAAAATGAACTAAGCCCAGGAAGGATAAAAGAAAGTCAGCCACATATCTGTGTGGACTCGGACTCACTATCAGCTGGCCTGTGGACCTGACAACTCATCCATCAGCGGGGACGCCCCTGATGCCAGCTGCCGGGGAGAACCTGAATCCTCTTGGTGCAGCTCGAGGGTGGTGAGAACAATCCAGGGAAAACTATACTGGAGGGATGGCCCATAAGGACAAGGAAAGGGTGAGAGTGGTCATTATACCGTGGCATCCGAGAACAGTCATTGTACTGTGCATCTGTGGCTTAACCATAGAGTTCTGATATGTGCTTTCTATTTTTAGTTTTTTACTACACCTTTTGGCTTTGTTATACTGTCTGCTGTTAATTGTTTAGTGTTGTCCAGTGTCTGTCATATGTGTAGAAGCACTTAGGTCTAATAAATTCTTATATCTGAGAAATGATAATCTCTCGAGTTCAGTGCAACTAACTCTAGAATCTGACAGAATCCTGAATGCCCCTCTAGCCGTGCGTCACAGCAGGGGAGTTGGACTACATGATCTCCAGAGGTTCCTTCCAACCTTGGCCATTCAGCGATACAGCTAGAGCTGCAGCTTGGAAGTGGTGATCTCAAGCTTTCTCTTCTCCTTCCAAGTTCACTTCTTTCCAGGGGGATACTGAGGGAGGTTGATGAGGGAAGGAGACTGAAGACATGCTGCAGGATGAGTTTCTCGGTGCTTGCTCATTCCTACCATTGTGCTCCCAGGAATATCCTTCCTGAGTTTGGCTCCCTCCCTCCGAACCTGAATGCTGATCCTCTCTAATTGTCTCTAAAAACCTCTAGAAAATCTCTGAGACCACAGCTTGCAGTCTGGATGGGCCAAGGACATGCTGTAAGCTCTTAGATATACATTCTTCTGTACGTAACTCCACCTCTCTGCCGGGAAAGAGGATATGTTTGGTGCTTTCAGGGAGCTGGCTCTCATTCCAGTTCATGGTGTGGTTAAACAACACCCTAGAGACAAGGCTGGCTTTAAAAGTTCCTACCTAGTGGCTGCAGATTTTTTTATACCCTTTCTCTCCATGGCAATTTACTACCCTTTCAGCTGTGCTGGTACAGATGTTTGTGTGGCTGTGAACACAAAAACAGTCCTTACTAAGATATCCTCTCATTTCAAAACCAAGAAATGAACAAGGCTAAGGCCCATTAAGATGGGCAAGGCTAATTCCCTATTACCATTTCAGTAATGACAGAAAGATAACTGCATCAGTGGGAACAAGAACTTCTTAAAAGGGTTGTGTGTCTCATCAGCGTTCTCCAGCTTGACCTGACTATGCTGAAGCTTGCTCTTGTGTGTGAGGCTGGAAGACACTGGCGTTTCAGGAGCCTGGGATACAACCAGGCTGTAGGGGCTGACCTGAGTACCTTCCTTTGAAACATACATATATATATATATATATATATATATTTATATATATTTATATATATATGTATAAAAGCTCTGCTCTAGGGTCAGGATTTACAAGGGATGCTGATACAGGCAGAGTAGGAATCGTACTATCAGGACATGGATATCATTTTCAGAAGCTATAACACACTGCCAGTTGTGAGCCAGTCTGCTCACAAGCTGTCTTGGTTCTGTCATGTCAGCTTGTCTTAAGAGGTACTGGGATGTCAGCTTCTGCCACAAATAACATTGAAGACCTCTTAAATATTTCTTCTGCTGAGTGGCAGTGAATGCCAAGATCAAAGCTCAGCAGGCAATTAGACTGGAGAGATTTGAGCCGTAAGCAGGAAACTGATATCCAGGGTGTTGAGAGGTGGGAAAACTTGTTGCAAACTGCAAGTTGGAAACTTCTTTCAAAAATGGTACCATATCAAGACTGTGAAGCCTAATTGGAACTTTGATGAGGTACAGAAAATTTCAAAGCAATCTGAGTATCCACATGAATTTCAAAGCACTCAGAAAAATAAACTGTTACTCAGTAAGTTAGCCCCACTATAATATCTTGAATTCACTGCGGACAGTTTTGTATGTTAAACATCTAGAATCCAGATGCACTTAGGTCTGGTGAGTGATATGAATATCCCTGCATGAGGCTTATCATGGTTTTTGACTAATCATTGGCTTTAGGAAATGCTTTTTGAGTCAAAGGAACTACATTGCTTGACAATATAATTAAACCTTAAAATCAACTTAAACCACAAGGAAAGAAGTAATAGCTTTTTGTTTATAGCTGTTTCTGTCCCTACATTTTGTGTGTGTGTGCCTCTGAAGTGACAGCCAAAGCCTAGATTCATCACACCTTGATTTAGATACTTATCTGAAGTAGCTTAATGAGGAGAGAGGATTCCCAGGCTAGCTACCTATTGAAGGAAGAGTGGTGTTGATGAAGGATAATTGACCACACTGGTGCACTCAGGGAGACAAGTTAGTACTTAGGTAGGCTGAATGACGTCTCTTGCTCCCTTGACTATAGCAGTAGCCTTGAGTTATCAGGGGCCCAAGTGCAGCAACTCAAACTGAGGTGGGAGGAATTTGAGTGCAAGTCCTTGATTTTTCTGGCCGACCAATAGTGATTCTCCATTTGTTGTCCATTTGTCTTGGACTGCTCTCTTTTTCCCAAATAACTCTCTGGAAATGCTGCAGTGATTGTCACATAGAAGCGTATAAGCTTCTCACCATTGCTATCCAGACCCGATGTTCGTACTCCCTTTGTATTCTGCAGTAATGCCAGCCACGAGACAAGGCAGTTCAGGCAGGGCAGTGACCTAGGGTTTCTCTTTAATGATCCATTTGTGGTCCTTGGGGCAGTCAGCCTCTGAAGAAGCCATCTGTTGACTGTGCAATGTGAAGACTACTAGTTCTATTTCATCTACTTTGGTCTAAGAGTTGTCTGGCAAGCTTGGAAGATTTATTTTACTTTTAGTCTTAACATAACACTAGGAAATAGAATATCTAGTGAAAAGTGGATAAAGCATAGTGACATTATCTCTGTATCAAATATGTGATTTAGCTTCTGTATCACTCAGAATTTATCTGGGAGATTCTTTGCAAAGAACAAAAATATACCATAAAGATGAAATACATTGGTTGTTATTTTCCTGAAAGAGCAATAGCCCAGGACTTCACCCTAACACAATTTGTTACTATTTAGAAATTCACCTAAATAACACTTCAAGAATCGCCTTTGGAATTTCTACTAATAGAAATCATTGCAGCTGTTTACTGCTACTCATCTTCTGCACCAAATGAAACTGGCAAGGTGCTAAAAAGATGAGGAGCAATACTTGCCTTTACAGTATGGCACATGAAGTGTTCCTCTGAATAAAAGAGGAGACTAACTTAGCTCTTTTACTATTAGCAGTATGATATGGTGGGTAGTCTAGGAAGTTACAAAGCCGTAAAAGGATTTCAAAATGTAAGTGGTGAAATTAAGTTATAAAGAAAAACTAGCTGCTAGTAAGGCAGTCTGAAAGAGAGGTTCGAAAAGAAGTAGGGTTTAATTCTCTGTCTTCTTATTGTGCACTCAGGCCATGCTCCTAAACCTCATTTTCCTCTTCTTTTTAGATACTCTTGTCATTTTACTCTCAATATTAATGACATGGTTTTTCTAAATTAATTTGAAATAAGAAAATGTTGAACCAGGAAAACGCTTCTTAGCTAGATGTGCATACAACTAGATTGCAGATAATTGTTACTTTCTTCATGTGTTATTAACTGTACAGAAGTCCAAAGAGTAGATTTACATTTGGCCAGGAGATGTCTCTCTCTTCCTAAAATATGCCAAAGCCATTTATACTTCAAGGGCTAGGTTGTGTTACAGATGTTGGCTCCCTCAACCTGCCATTATGACCTCTCGATAAAGTAATACACAATCTGACCGCTGCATACACTGTACTCTGCTGTGGCACTTGGCTTTCCTTTCCACTGCAAATGCCTCATTTTTAGGTTGATGTTTTTAAAAACCATGGGAGCTGAACAAACATTTGTGCTGCAGCCTTATTTTTTCTCATGAACTTCAAACTTTTGCAGTAGGCTAACTTGCTTGATTTCTACATCCAAGAAATTTATTGTTCAGCTCGGCCAGTAAGACAGAAGAAAACACAATGATATCAGTGTATTTTAGGGGCAGATATAGCTCACTGGAGTCTGAATACATGCCATTATTCTGTTAACAATATAATGAAAATGTTATTAATATAGTAAGAACAGCAAGTAATTCAATATTCCCATTGAAACGCATCAAAAAGACATTTCATCCACAGATATGTATGTTGAAATATTTTCAGTTCTACTTCACAGCAAATAAACATAATAGGATATAATCAAATTTCACTTTTGCTAACAATACTGTGACAGCATTGATGCTTTGAGAGACTGCTTTATATTTAGTGATGAACAAGATAGTCAAAGCATTTTGAATCCCGGGTCCTTTGGATCTAATGTTTGTGTTCTCATCATCCCAGTAATTTTCCCTGTACTTTATGACATCAGCTCAGGTGAACCAAACTTATTTTGTGATGAGCTAGCCACAGAAAACTCTATTTTCCTCTGGAGAGAGCCAGCGTTGGTTAGCCCAACGCTTTTCTATATATTTATTTCTTCATCATTTACATTGACTGACTGACTGACTGTCGTATACTGGGAAGTACAGGTATTACAGCATCCCCAACAGTAATTTTGGGTCACTACTCTCCTTGGAGAAATAATGGGACATGATCTGAAATTTTAGTCTTGTGACTAGATCCTTGGGCTTTTAGATGCTTTAGAGGAAAAGGCCACAGGATCTGCACGAGCATTTACTGACTTCTGCTATTGCAGCATGAAGAACTGATCCAGTCGGTCCCATGTGAATTTGTGAGGCTGGGGAGCAGGCTGCCCTCACTCCTATTGTGATGATAAACGGGTAAGAAAGGAGAAGAGGACTGCCTCAGAGGAATGCTCCTGCTTCTGGAAAGAAGAGGGCTGCTGAGCATACATGTTCCCCCCAACTCTCCCAAAAAGAGATAGGGGACAATAAGAAGACCCTAGCAAGAAGAGGGGACAAAGAAGCAAGGTTGAGCCTTTGTTCCCCCAAATCAGTCTGCTCACGCTGCAGTGTAGATTTAATCCAGAGCGACTTGTAGATTTGATTTGTAGTCACAGCGAACAGGGGCCGTTGTTCTGCATATGGCAAGCCAGGCTCTCTCTTAGTGATCATATTTATGACAAGTTGAGATGCGGTACTTGGGGGGAAGAAAAATGAAGTTTCACATAAGCTTTATCCGCTCAAAGCATCAAGACTAAATGCCGTTCACTGTGGTTTGAGTAGATCTCCACAACATGATTCCCCTCAAGGAATGAAAACTTTATTAAATAGTTGTTAGGGGCATCTGAGTTAGGTTTGACTAACACAAACAGAGCAGCTTGTAGCTTTCAGAGGTTGGTATTCAGGTCATCTGCAAAATCAGAGAGATACAATTTCCCACAATTCTAAGAACCTCTTTTTAGTTCTAGCAGCTAAAAAGTACTCATTTGTCTTTAGAACAAAGCCAAGCAACAAAGGTATTACATGGTAGCTAAGGAGATCAGTTCAATTTTGCATGGCTCGGACACCCTAAATGAGGGCAGGGTGTCCTGTATGCTGTGGAAATGTTCTTATTACTCAGCTGGCTGACATGGAAGCTGTTATTGTTATTGTTTCTGTTTTTGCATTCGCTTTTGCAGCTGCATTCTGCCCAGGAACAAACACGGATGCTTCTGCTGACTCAGTTCTAGCCATATTCCCCATTAACACATTTGAGGCATCTGATTCTTAAATAGCCTGGAAGTCATTTCCAGCCTAGCATGTTTCATTTTGAAATTTGTGCATACAGTGCAGTAGAACTCAAAAAAAAGTAGAACTCAAAAAAAAAAAAAAAGGAGGAGAGAAGGAGAGTGAAAATTAGGAAAGGAGGAGAGGAGGCTAACTTTGTGATGTCCTAGAACAGCAAATTTTTCTCTGAAATACCAGAGTGATGTGAATAGCTGGAAGGACTGGATTAAAGAGTTGAACTTATGGGTGGAGATTTGGGAGTCAAGGGAAAATTTCTCCAAGCCTCTACACCTGTTACTAGTCAGCCTGAACGCACCTGCCTTTTCTGTTGCAAGTGTGCAGTCCTGCCTCTGCAAGCAAAGAACTCAAAGTATGACTTAGTGGGTGCTCTGCTAGTAGTGAGTGTCTTGAACTGATCTCTTCTCCCGAGAGATAGCTTCTGTACCCTTGAACACTTCACTTCAGACTTTTCCAAAATATTCTTCTGTTCTTCTCATACCACACTCATGCTACAATCCTGGAGGTTCTCCCAGTACCATATTAAGCAACTTCATGTATTTGATGGCCAAGAGGGACCACAACGATTGCGTTTTCTGCTTGCCAGGGTGACAGGATCCAGGACCATTCTCTGATTGAACTATCATTTGAAATGCAACCTGTCCTTACAGAAACCTGGTTTTAAAAATTTGCATATGGGAAGAATTCACCAGCAACCTTAGTATGTTGTTTCAGGTATTAATTATCCTCACTGTTAAAATATGTCCATTGTACTTGATAGCTTGGCTGTAAATTGTTTCCAGCCTATTCCAAGTCAACATTTGCATTTTTGCTACTGACCTGAAGAAGGCAGTACGCTCAAAAAGTTTTTCCTATCTCCTTATCAACTGTCTGAGGACTTCTTCCAGCCTCTCTTAGGTGGAAGGCTCCCTGAAGACAGGGATCAATGAGCAACCTTGTGTATGGTGCGTCATCTGTGTGATGTGACTTAGTGCAACGTCACACATAAATACTCCAACTAATTCCAAATTGCCTACTAGCTTATTTGGCAGGGCAGTGTGCTCTACTAACATAGCACTGCCTCCCCCAACCCCTCTGCACATAACGTTTGCTATAGATGCGCTGAGCGTACAGCCCTCTGCCTTGCTAGCTGAGCTGAGCTGTCAAAGTGAGATGGGATGGGGGCAGAGTGTGAGGGATGAATGCTCAGATGAAGTGCGTACAGTTAAAGGCTGAATATGAGTGTGCCAGAAAGAGCAATTGTAGTAACATCTGGAGAGCACCAGGAACCGACGAGCAAATGGGATCCATTCTAGGACACGGCACACAGTGTACATTGACAGCGTTCAGATAACCTCCAAAATGGGCATCATGTCAGCATTGCAGAGCCCCTCTGGCTGAATGGCAGTGTTTTTTCCTATCTGTTTTTATCTTATGCGACTGGAGTTTAACTAGTTGTAAATATATGTGTTTACTTAAGCCTGACTTCTAAAAGAACAATTTATCTGCATTAAACTTCCTCAAGTGCTTAGCCAAGAGGTGCAATTTGGCTACATATATTTGCAGACACTCTCAATGTTTATTTTACAAAGTTATATGTTTGCAGATCCTATTTTACTGTCTAATAGCACTGGATCTTATCCATCTCTCTCGTCATCTCATTTTTTCCCTGAGAAACTCACTGTACGATTTCCAAATTCCTAATTTCATCCTGATGTATTCATTGCAAGGTTCCTGCTTGGGGAACAATGGAATAGTGAGTAAAACTTCAGTACATGTCCTAAATGTTTGTATTAGTGACTCCTGTAGTTTTCTCTCACATTCATACCAGCAAAGATTACAAGCCTTTGCATACTTCTTATGCTCTGTAAAGACTTAGACGCACGATCAAGTTACCATGATCTAAACAAGTTACTACAGATACTGTAAATATCCATGTATATAGCCCAAACTAATATGAAATTATGAGATTTAGGTCATTATCTTTCCTTAAATGCAGGCTTTAATCAAATTAGTTTGTATCTGCCAAGCCTAAACACGTACATCTAGCTGGTGTCCATTGTGGCTAGAGACTGTGTCCACGGTGCCTAGTGTACCTATGCACTATGGTGAATAGGCAACATTTGCCATGCAGTGGTGAGGTATTTCTTGTTTGCTCTAACCTGGCTGGAGCAGGGAAAATCCTTCAGGAGAATGAGCAGCTTCCTGAGCCCTGCTTAACCCACCTGCACTTCAGAAACATCTTTCCCTCGGGCAAACTCAGCCACTTTAAGAGAAGGCACAAACTCTACCTGAGGATGTACAGATTGGGAACTTTCTGAGAGATTCAGGAGTCTTGTCTATAGCAGTCAACGGATGGGGAGGAGGAAACTTTCCTAGGGATCGAGAGGGGATTGTGGGGCTCTTACTGAAGTTAAGAGAGCACTGAAAACTGACAGAGTGCGGAGCAAGGATGAGGAAAGGATCCACCATGCAGAGACACAGCAGGCAAGGGAGGTCGGCTTTCATATCTTTTATTTAATATTCTATCTAGAACGTCTGAGTTTTTGCAATTTAGAGAGATACTTTGAGATAATAAAACATCATAGTAGAAACAAGGAATGTTTGAGTCTTCGGTGTTTTCAGCTCATGCCCTTTTCTTCAGCAGTATACGTTATAGTGTGGGTGACCATCTCTGCTCACTAACTGCAATAGCACATATGTGCAACCAACAATGGAAACAGAAAAGACTTTTATTTCGAGCAGGACCTTGACCCATATTTGGATAGACGGTTAGAGCTGGTAGAGTGACTGATGAGCTCCTGAAAGTTTATAGTTTGGCTTCTGAGAGCTGCTCATTTTGCAGTTCCTGCATGGAGAAAGAAGAGTGATAGCCCAAAAACACACTTTAGGGGTATGCTCAGGCATGTCTGACTGAGAGCAGCTTCCTGGCCAACGCCTCTGAACCCTTAGCTGCAGTAAATACTGATGGAGCATGAAGGTGTGGAAAGCAGCTTCAAAGAGGAGCCATATGCCCTTGGACTGGAGAAGTAAGTAAGATGAGGGACATGTCATCACTGACATCTGGCCACCAGGGCCTGAGTGGCACTTTGAATTGTATGGTAAGCAGGGTTTTTGCTTATTGACTCATTGCTGCGCTGTCATCTTCTGTTGCAAGAGTCAGAGTGACAGTGACAACACTCTGGCCAGGAGTCAACCATCGGTGACCAGTAGGTGCTGTGTCCCAGTGTGCAGAGTGAAAGAGGTACTCCTTGCCTTTGTTACTACCCGTAAATCCACAATAAGTCCTGACTCTGGTAAACAGTCATATGGATAGATGCCAAACTGGATAGATACCAGTGACAGGATGAAGGTAGAGCTTATATTTGCTCCCTGTTTACCTTACTGGTTTATTATTAGCAGATGTGTAATTTTCACCGTATTTACTGATGTCTTTGCCACCAAGTCCTTCCTTATTCCAGGATAGTTGTTTGATGTCACCGCAAGCCACCTGAAATCAACAGTTAAACCAGTATAAAACTGTTCTAAAGCCATGGAGGGTCACATCTTGTGTCGCACGTGTAGAATTCCCTTTTCCTTGTTTCTCTGGTAATATAAAACTGCTATTTCTTCAGAGTGATAGCTAGTTCCTATGATCAGCTGTAAACAATTACTAAGTTGCCTGCCCTGATGATTTATAGTTTAGTTATAAAAAAGAACTTTCTTCCAGGCTGCTTACTAAGCTCAGAGGAAGACCCTGAATAAATGCTGATGATCCTGTTTTATCACCTGCTGTGACGTAATTCTAAGAACTGGTCAAACTTTCCAAGAAAACTGTTTAGTACTGTGAAATCAATAAAATCAATATTCCCCTCCCCTTTTTCCCCTCTGTGTGGGAATAGAGCAATATGAAGAAGTAATTTTGGGGGAGAAAGTGCTTATCTTCAGGATGAAATTTCTGGTCCAAACCAGAGATGGCAACAACACAGGAACAATAAAGCAGACCATGTCCTAGTGGAGATAGTGCCCGTGGGGTAAATAGAAGAATTTGAACTGGGTTCATGCTTTGAATCTGCTGCTAATCTCCTAAAAGCAATGTGAATTCTTCTGTAACCTGCTTTTACTTTTTCATTAAACACTGGCAAACATTCTATTTTTAATCACATTGCAGCATGAGTTAATTTTTTAAATTAAAATTTCAACCAGTTCTTCAAGATAGGAAAATTACTTCCTTTACAGATATAATAAGAAAAATCAGGCGACTACTTTCTTAGATTTTATTTTGACTTTGTGCTTGGTATCTTCTAAGGGTTAAAGAATTCAACGGTGAGCGGATCACGGTATGTTAATAGTTATTCTAAAGCCTCTTTTTAAGCTACATGTATTAATCATCCTGGATTTTTTGTTTGTTTGTGATAGTTGTTTCTTGTGATCATCTGTTGTTAATTATAATATTGTTGGTCAACTGCCTGTCCCAATGATTAGTTGTATTGTTATAAAAGTATGTACACTCCCTTAGTACGTGGGTGGTAGTGGCAGTTCTGTTGATAGCATTTCTGTATTTTTCATGGGACAGAGCTTTAGGTTTTGTCTGGTTATTTCATTTCTACCAGATTCCAGTTCTTTTTGCTTTGCATTTTGGATGGTTTGCTGCTCTATGCTAACTGATTTGGGAAAGTATCTTCCAAGGGCACTGTGATAAACATGGACTTTTCACTTGCTATAATAGATGCACGGTTCTCTAGAATATAACATGCACACGCTATCTAGAAATAACAAAAAATGTTATGTAGCATGTCATCCGTTGTCAGTTATATTTTTCTCTGACTACCTTCTAGAATGTAAAATAAAACAATGAGAAATGGGTTTTTAATTAGGCAATGGCTTCTAAGAGAAAAATCAAACCAGTAATTTTTATATTAGATGGTAAATAAAGGTTGCATGAACCTCATTTCAGAGGAAAGTCAGCCATCAATGCGGTATTTATGAGCTCTTGTCATGTTTATGCACTGTGTTTTCATATCTTTCTACTTTAAAGCTTAACATTAGGGAATTTTTTTTTTTTTTAATGACACCGGTGCTTAAAAGGTTGGTAACTCCTTATACTGGACAGTGAAACACATAATCTGAGCCACTGAGCTACTGATAAGAGCTGCCATCACAGTAGGGATACAGCTATTAATTATGAAACTACCACTGCAATTAACAAGTGTGATGGCAAGCAGATATTTCTGGAAAATCTTTACCTTCTGCATACTGAGGTCTAAGGAGAGCTTTGGAGAAGCACAGCTTCAAAAGAGGGAGCCTTTACTACTGCTGTGGAGAGGAGGGTGGTAAACCTCATTCTCCCGTGCAAAGACAACTTCACAAAAGGCTTCATGCTCCCCTGCTCCTTTATACACTGATTCCACAGGCAAACTAGCCCTTACTGCATTAGTTTAGCTAACATACTCTTTTGGGCAGCCATGTCCTATATGATGCAGTCAGCAAACTGGATCTGTACCTAACCTGAAAAACAATCCGTATTGATCCTAACGGTTATAACAAACACCTTTAGTATCTTCCAGCCAAAGCTGTCAAAGAAATTCAGGAGTACACACTCATTTTTAAACTCAGTGCACGATAGTCTAGCATACTTTGTCTAGTAGAAGAATATAGTGACGTAAAACAGCACTGCCCAGTGAAGTCAGTTGGATTTTAGCAAACAAATTCTTTACTGGACTTTTTGTTGGACTGTTACAGTGGAGCTGAATGAAACGAGCTTTGCAGTACTGTACCTCTGGATGAATGCAGAAAGTAGATAAACACCTTCATGAAATGTTAGTAGAAGCAACAAATATCCTTATCCAAAACACAAACCAGATACAGGACTAGAGCTGAAAGCTCAGATATGTAAAACATAGGGCTCTCTAGGGTTTCCTTAATCAGTTTAGGGACAGTGAGTTGCCTGGGTGTATCATCAAGTGTATGTTGATCAGTTTGTGTGTGTAAAATATTGTAGAAAGAGCAAGAGCAGAAATTACAAAGAAGGACACAGACAGTAACAGAAAGCCAAGGAGGGCCAGAAGAGGACATCTACCATGAATCAGAGAGGAAGATGGGAAGAAAACACTTTTAGGAAAAGATGTGGATGAGAATCTTGGACTTGTGATCACAAGAACTGTCTGAAACTGATCATTCCCATTATATTTGGGAAAACAGTGGCACTCTTTAAAAAGAAAAAGGATCACATTAAAGAAAGATCTAAGTATATTAGAAACCTCTCCCCCCCTAAAAGCGTGAACATTGACTAAAATTAAAATTGCCTTCTGATTTTAAGTGGAAACTCATTGTACTCCTGTTTGTTGGGCAGCTATTTCACCAAAACGTAGTCTCTAAGTAGGTTCTGAGGTAGCTTGTGAAATTAGCGGGGGAGCTCAATCACAATGTCGTTTGTGGCTTTCTAGGTACACTGCGGAAAGAAGAGACAAGAAAGAAAGGGAAGAATTTGGCCATGTTGCGTAGATGTCTTGTAGAGGCTGACTGTGCAAAGCAGATGGACAGGGAAAGCAGTCCTTCCTGTGAAACAGTGGAGTTACCAGGAAGACAATGGACATGTCCAGAATGACCATAATTTGTTGCACAGACACTCATAGACAGAGTGTTAAACTAATTTATTGGGATCTTTGCATAGGGTAATGATCACCCGAGGAACCAAATTTCTTCAACAGGGTGGTCAGTTACCAGACGGATGGTGAGGGGATTCTCTGCTGCAAGGGTTCTTACAATGGTGTCTTTAGCTGGGTCTGATGAGACCCCCTGAGCTGCCGTTATTTTCAGTTCCTGCAATCCAGCTGGGCCATGATCTTACATGAACCGTTTATTACAGGCATGATCCATCACTATAGATATTCTTAAATGACACAAAAAAATCTTCTAACTGTCTTAAATATGTACAGAAGACTGTCCTACATGACCATTTCTGCATCTGCAGGAAGAGTTTCCACTTACTATTTACAATTATCTTATTTATGTACGCTTGGGTCAATTCCACAGCAGAAACTGCCTGGGAGAATCTCTGGGATGACCCAGTTCTCCATGCTATGTGTGAACTCATTGATGCACACAAATAGTGCCTAACACATGCTCTAGTCACAGGAGGAGTTGCCTGGGGGAATCTCCTGGGCTGTCCAAAATTCACACCTGGAGAGTTCTTGCAACAATTAGTCCAAGGCTTTGCTGTGAGGATGGCTAGGAGTTCAGTCAATCGCCTGGTCTCAAATCAGTCTCTTGTCTTACCTCCGCAGAGACTAGCTGGGGAGCTCCAGGACCACCCAGGGAACTAATGACTGAGTGCACTGGGTGTGCACCTAGGCACAGACCTTACTTTAGCGATATCACAGTTACAACTATAGGACAAACTTGAATTTCATACTTATAACTTAAATTCCATTGCTCTTTCCACAAAGTACAAAAGAAAAAATAATAATGAACAAGATTTTACAGGGCCAATGGTCTAGTCTTGCAGATATAAGAGCCTGGCTGCATACATTGTGTGCATTCAAAATGAGGAATGATGCTATTTCCTTTTGACAGTTGCCTGGCCATTTGAAAAACATTTCCTGTATTGAATGTGCATGGTATAATATGGCTCTTATTCACTGAAGTATGCTGAAATTCACTGAAGTACACCAAAAATAAGAAACACTTACCAAGTAAAATGCTTTGTACTTAAGTTCCTGATTCTTGCTTGCACTAAGGTTCTTCTGTGTCATTCTGGAAATAGACTGGAGGTCCCCTTAGGTCAGGGTGAAAAGCTGTGAGTTTAAGGGAGAACTAGTCACAAGGAGAAACCCAAGCTTGCTCAGTGTTATCAGACTTCTTGTTTTTCCTTGTTCAAAGACTAAGACATGTTCCCATTCTGGGCAGGAGAAGACAGCTCTTCAGTGTCCTCACTTATTTGCACAGTGCTGAAAGCAGGAAAAGTAAATGAAACAGCTGGTACATTCAGTTCATGCCTTCTAAATATCACTTCACTGTGGTGATAATGGCCCTATCAATATCCTCTTTCACTTGTCTGCTACATAGTCTTTTTTGTTTGAGCATTCACAGGTCCCTTTATGTCAAAAGACTTCTCCAGCTGAAAGCAGCACTGTCCATGTATTTCAAGTGAAAAAGGACATTTCTATTTTTATTTTCAATTATGTTTCCACTCTTGACATGGAGTATGTATGGGAATGGAAGTGTTAAGGGGGATGTTTGCGTCTCTGAAGTGATTCTGGACAGAAGAAGGAATTGTTATCATATGCCAAAGGTTTGGGCCTTACCCTTAGTTCAGGTCGTGCAGAACACGGATGATATTTTGGGTACTTTTTTTTGTTTTCAGCTTTGGCACACTCATATGCATCCAGCGTGCTGCTGCAAAAAGCATTTTCCTAAACGGTTGCTTTGAGCTCTCTTTTTATCCTTTCATTTGCTGCTGCTTCTCTGTCATATCAAGTATAATTTTCCTGTCTTTGTTCTCGAAGTTTTTCCTGCCCTAATCTCTCCCACCTATCTGTAATACAGCACTGAGAAGGTGACTTCTGTCTCTGATCAGCCCTTTTTGACTCACATTGTCAAACTATCTCTTTGCAGTCGTTGGTCTATCTGTCTCCATCTAATTTTGTGTCTCATATTTGGTTCATTAAAAGTTCTCTGGAGAGCAGCTCTTTGTTGTTTCCGTGTTTGCAGTACTGCTAACATAGTTAAGCCCTGGGCAAGCCCACTGGGGATCCTAGGCTCTTTGAAAATATAAATCATGACAAATTAATAAAACCAGTGTCATGCAGAGGGATGGGGAAGTGAGGGGAACCAAATTAATACTTTGTCACTATCTCCGTAAGTAATACGGCCTCATAGGAGCTGATCAGCAGAGAAATGCTCCTGAGGATCTATTGTACAAGCTCCGTACATTATGCTCGTGGATTATTTCCAGCTACCTCTAGCCTGGTCCCATGAACTGGATGCTCATTAACAGCTGGAGCCAATCTGCTGGTTTAGTTTCATCTTAGAAGATGGTCTGCCCTCTCTGAGGCTGTTCGGTGTTATGAATCAAAATGACTAGATGAAGATTACTGGAATATTCACTTCAGAAGTGTTATCCTGAGCCAGAGTACAATTCTCGTGTAGGCACACCCTGATTGTCTGCAGCTCTTCAGGACAATTTGTCATTATGACATCAAATTAGTGAAACGCATAAGTATAACCCCAAGGTAATAAACTTTCTGTGATTGAGATGTGACTTAGGAATTTATGTTCATCAGCCTAGAGGGATTTGTCAGAAGAGACAAACGAATTGCCTCTATATACATTTGCATTGGTGGGAGTAGCTTTATGAAGCCTAGTGGACATAGCATTAAGCAAAACCTTCTAGAATAACACTGGAGCCAGAGGTTCAGTTTAAACCTGCAGTAGAAGACACTGAAGTATATCAGTCAAGAGCACTTCAAACGTAAGAGCTTTTCAAAGATTTGCCTGTTCTTTGCTTATATAATTTCACCATACATTTGACCTACCTGAATCCTGCCACTTGTATGGTCTGTGGTGAAAAGCGGTGAAATTGGAGAAAATAGGGGAAAAATGTGATATTTGTGTAGGTATCACCAAGAATTGTTATCTGTTTCTTGTGTTTTCATTTGAATTATGGTGACATATGGATTGACACTTATTCACACTGCCATGTAATTTTGCCTATCACATCAATAAATACTGCTGTCCAAGAGCTGTCCAAGATTCTGGGTGTGTGCATTTATTCTCTGCTGTGATTTCCAAATGCATAATAAATTAAGTGCAAGTTATCCTCAGCTGGCCTAAACTGATAAAGCCTTGTGTATTTTGTAATTAAAAATAATAATCTACAGGATGTTTTACGATTCATTATCTAATGTTAAGTTATATCATTATCTGTGTTGTAGGAGAGCCTGAAACTGAGGGAGGACTAAGATGGAGACTTATGTGCATGCTGGTAAGAAGACTTTAGTTCTTTATGTTCAGTGAGATGGCAATAGTGATTCAATAAACCAAAAGATCATATTGATACGTTTATTATTGATACGTATTTTAACTGCTGTGAGGTGATTGGAAGCCCAGAAAGTCACCAAGGAAATGGAAATCATATAATGCATGAAGAAAATTCTAGCCTAGTTGATATCAGTGAGATTCTTGTTACTTCACCGGGTACAGATTCTGTAGTTCTTTGAAAAGTTTTCCTTCTAAGATACTATTTCCTTAAAAAATGTAACCTGGAAGATTAAAAAATTATAAATAAATGTTATTATAAGTATCAATAATTAGAGATAATAATAAATACAAAATTCAACACTTACTTGCTACTACCAGATTAGTCATTTGATATATACAGTGGAAAGACGCAAGTAAGTTACATAGGCGTTACTTTCCATTGCCTGTAAGACTGCAGCCACCCACAGATTTAATGTCGCACCTGTACAGTTTTAACTGTATCCCAATCAAAACTTTAAAAATTATCTGTTTTTCAGTATATTGTTCACATTCTCTTTAGTTTTTCCATAAATAGTTTTATTTCTTTATTCTGCTAAAAAGTTTTAATAAAATCTGCAAAGTAACCCAAGTCTTAAATAACTGCTTTGTATGTTTCTCTTCCGAGCTAAAACATTGATCTCTCTTTTTTCTTACAAATACAAATCTCACAAAAGGACGTGTGGATACACATGTGCGTGCGTGTGTGTTTGCACACGTGCGTGCGTGCACATGCGTGTGTAATAGCTTGCTTCCTCTTTTCAAAGCATTGTCCAAACATTAGCTAATTGAGTTGACATGCTAAAAGAGAAACTCAGCGCAATCAAGTCGTTTTGGTATGAAAGACATTTCCAGCCATCTCCATTCAATAATTGCAACCATGACTTCAAAGATGATAGAGATGCAAATTTAAATGTCTGATCTTGTTCTATCTGGATTTGATTTCTTTCCTCTTTTGCTCTAAAGTATTCATCCACCCTTTCCCGCTGGGATCAATGGTGGCTGGAACTGACACGTACAATGGAGCTATACAAGTCCAGAGTGATTGAATTTTACTCCAGGGATATAACTCCAGTTTCCTCTTCCTCTCCCTTGACAGGACTGGCCCTAATTTTATGCATATTCAGTGAGTTATATCCAAAATGCAGGTCTGAATAAAGTCTCGGTGTGAGGGGGAATTATGATCCTTATCTTCTAATAAGCCCCATTCTGAGATCATCCTTCTCTTATCTCTTTCCAAATTCTATTCTTCCATATGGGAGCACAATAAATTGTTGTTGACTAGTGAATACCCCCACAACTCTTACAGAAAATAAATCACGCCACACATCTTGAGATTCCTAAGCATATTTCACCAACGAAAGATAGTATCAAGCCTGTACAGATGGAAATTTTTTAATACCTTAGGTAGTCCAAACATTTTGCTGACTATGTGAAGTCCACCAAGAACTTTAAAATTACTACTGATTTTATATGAAAGACTCTCAGATGCTTTGGAAAAAACAGAAGACTGTTGCGACCTCTTCTGCTCATAGCTGTACACAATAGTGAGTATCATGCTAGACAGTTTCAGCAACACTTTTTTGTGTGTTTGTAGTATACAGAATCATAATAGCTAATCATTATCTGCATACAAGATGATGACTCTGGAGCTGCTGTAAGTATTTCTGTCTATTTGTGTTGCCCGTGTAGCTGACGCAGGAGCGCACTGCAAACTGCTGTGACTTGTATGTGTGGCTGTGAGTGGCAGTATGTAACATCATAAATCTACCTGAGTAGACCTGCATGATACAAGGGCGGAAGGTATCCCTTAGCACGTGGATGTGGTATGGCAGGGGATGGGAGCACAGTAAGAGGGACAGAGGAACAGTACAGTCTTTGAGTAGAATTTACTGTTTAAAAATAGTGAAGATATAACCAAAATATGCAAAAAAAAAGAAAAGACTTTGTAAAAGTGTTCGCAGTTTCTGATGGGTTTCTCTAAAGCTCGCAGGGCTAGAGAATCTAAGACTTCCGGGAGCAGATTTTCTGGAATTTCTTTCTTCCAGCTAGATCTAATTCAGAAATGCCATTAAAATATTGCTTTTTTGTGCTTTGTCTGATGTTCACAAGTAACAACACGGCAATTCTTAGGATTTCATATAGAAATTCAAAACTCATTTGAGTGTTTGTAAGTAAAGGTGCTAGGACTCTGCAGAAAGAGACAACACAGTTATGGCTGACTGGAGCTTCCCATCTGATCTGGCTGATTCAATTTGGTTATAGGAAGAAACAGTGGGGTCATATTCACGTTTTGCCAGTAAGACATCTTTGGACTAATACATTCAAGAGGCCGCAACTGGACAAGACCATGCCATAAAAGAATAAAAGTCCATCCGATCTGTACTTCCACGATTCTGTCATTTTTTCATAAGTGGAAGCTATTTTTTTAAAGCTTCAATATTTCAATTAGATGAAAGTTCTCAGTAGAAAACAGCTGTTGAATAACCTCCTGTAGTGTTATAAATGCAAGGTATTTTTTTTTCTGATCCAAATTCTATAAAAAAGAAGCTTTGAATTTGCTTTTAATTCGTAGACATAGATTTACTGTGTCATAATCTCTGATGGTCAGAGTCACCTTGGGCTCTCCTGGAGCAGTCGGGTTGGTCACAACCAGCACTACCCTGATCCTAATTTTCAAAAGGTCCCTTGCCTTGTGTGGATGCACTGACAGAGCTCTGCAGTCCCATGGGGTGTGAGCATGGGGACTGGAAAGGGTATGTGCGATCCTATGGGCTGGGAATCAGGAGGAGATGGATGCAGTCTGAAGATTGCCATGCAAAGTTTAGTTTAATATATGCTTGGTCCATTTTTGTCTCTATACTTTGAAAATCAAGAGGTAACTTAGATTTAGGCCAGTATAAGAAGTTACAGAAGCACTAAAAGTTTTAAGAAAAGAGGTTCTTACTGTCTCTCTTCTTGCCTAGGTGTAAAGTTGCAAGAGGGGGTAGAGAATCCCCCTAACACAACAGTTGCATGAAGCATATTGGAGAGCGGAAGGGCAGCGAGTTCATAACCATCACCTTACCCATTCACAATTGCACTAATGATTGTTGTGCCATTTAACATTTTGGCAAATCACCTGAACTGGTCTGTTCAAAGCTAGCTTCACATGGCAGAGAGAGCCCTGTCAGACCACCTGATGAAAACAGAATAACAATGACTTCAATGGGCTTGCACTAAACAAAACCTTAGAGGCCTTGGTGGCAATTTTTTCTTTTATTTTTTCCTTTTTCTGTTTTAAATCGGGTTAGTCTACGTATAATTGTCTTTAAAGCTACATTGAGGCTCCTTTCCCAGGCTCTGTTGCTGATGGATCAGCTAATATTGTGAAAAAATGTTAAGTTCTAGAAAGAAAAACTGGATGCATGCATAAATACATAGCAGAATAGTATTTACCATTGCCTATGGGACCTTATTCCTTGTTGAGCAAGTGCATCCTTGAGACCAGTATTTGGGACACAATTAACATGGAAACCCACTTCTGGCATTCCCATCTTTCCCAAAGGTATTTTGAAATCAAAAGGGTAGGAAAAAAGTTTGTTTGTAAGAGGTTTAGAAGCAACGTGGTGCATAACTTAGTGCACTCATGCACCTCTGATAGACTGTCATCCTGAGGACGGGTGCCTGAGATACTCAAGAACTCTCCCTTCACCAGAGATGAGGCTGGTCTAGGTAGAAGATATAAAAAAACAACCGAGAGCTGCCAGGCAAAAGTCACCATGCCAGACTGAAGCTTACTCAGTTTTGCTGAACATCCCTTAACCTTTTTCCTGGTGTCGCTCAAGCGTTGGTGTTACTCCGATACTCCTGCTCAGAGGAAGCCAGACTATGATCTTACAATACAGAGGCTTTGAAGGTGATAGTACTCGCCCTTGTTGTAACTTGCCCCTTTTCACACCGGTTTTAATCTTCTGTGCTGCAATCCACTGCCCCTTTAGTTGTGCTTGTGTACAAGTGCTTATGACCATACTGAGAAATGGCTTAGGGAACTGGTTTAGGTCAAAAAATAGCTTTTTAACCTTGATCAGTGAACTGATCTTGCTCACGGACAGACAATGGGAGTTTGATGTTTTTATATTGGAGGTGGATGGGAAAAAGTGAGAGAGAGGTGGAGAGGGAAAATGAAATTCCTTGAACTGGTATTGCTGTTGAATCTCCTCTGTGCTAGGACCTTTGCCTGTGTGTTTTCTTGGTAACTTATATCGAGGATTCAACGGAGGATATATCAAGGATTTCAAATTATAGATAAGACATGAATCCTCAGTTTGTTTTGAACGACACTTGATAAGTGGTACTTTCTGCTTAATCTATATTCTTTATTTTTGGGTAAGTATCAGCTATTAATTCTCTTTAAGATGTCCTTTCTGGCAGGAGAAGCCCAAAGTGGAAGCAATAACAAAAGTATGCAGCAGAACAGGAAAGTTACAGCAGACTTCTCGCTGCAGCTTGTGACAGAAGAACAGCAGGTCGACGGCCATGAAGGCTCAATTCTTACCTAATCTAGGGAAAATCATTTCCCCCCTCAAAGTCTTCTAGATTCGTTAGACCCAAAATATTGTGTGAAGAAATCTATTTTCACCACAAGACTGCCCCAGGCGGGTATTTCTGGCTTCCTATCAGCTCTTCTTCTGGGTTCACTGGGAGCTACGGTGCCTAAAAGCCAGTGAGTCCAGGTTTGTGGCATCCTTCTTCCTGTCGTATAGGGCTTGGGGCTATAAAGGGTTCCTGGACTTCCTGCTAGGCTGCCCATGATGGGCCCAAGAGTTCTCAAGACCTGCACAACCACAGGCTGAAGCTGTTGTAGCTTTTCATTTCTCCACTGCCTGTCTCTGACCAGCTTATAAATTTCTTGCATAGAATTTTGCAGAGAGATTAATTCTTTTTCCCTACAGCATAAAGAGAAATGAAGTGTCTGAAAATAAAAAATTAAAGTTATTTAACATATACTTAAAGAAAATATGTCTTTCCTTTCCCTTTGCATGCAATTTTTTAACTGAGTTTTTATTTAAAGATCACTGCTAGCCATATGTCTGTTCAGTACAAAAGAAGATCTAATTATCTGTCAAAATTTTACTTTACAGCCCCTTATTTAAGAAGAAGAAAAAAAATCATTAATTTGGCCATTAGAGCAAATAAGAAAAATGAATTGGAGGAAGTAGAAGACGATAAAGGGGACAAGAAAGCTTTCTCTTCTAATCTCTTTCATTGACTTACAAGAGAGAAATTTCCTAACAAATTTGCTTGCAAATTCACCCTCAGGAGGCAGGCATATTTGTGTGGCATATTTCACCAACAAAAGCTAGCTGCCAAGTCTTAGTCTAATCTCGCCATTGTAAGTGATGAGGATTGGGGCACCATATGCCCTAGCATCACTGCGTTACGGCCACAGCAGCAGTAGTTTAGTGTCGGTACTCTGGTTTGGGTCGGGAGTGTTTGTTTGAAGGGATTTCTTGGTTGTCCCCACTTACAAGGTTGCAGCACAGAGTGGTCTCAGGTGCAAGATGATGGAAGAGTACACCTAATGTTTTTCAGCCAGGTTGTAGCTGGTTGGAAGTAAAATCCATGAAATGCATACTGCAAGCATGTTAGGTCCCCAGCACCAGCTGTTTGCTCTGTAGAGTCCCTCCTCTTATGCTGTACTATTTATAATGCAAACCTAGTGTAAGTCACTGGGAGAAGACTCCTAACACCTTATCCTCATTTTTGTCCTCTATTCACCCCTAGGAACACCCTGCATTCCTTCCAAAATTCCCATCCATCAAGGTTTTTTTGCTAACTTCAGAATGAAAAGGGGAATGAAAAGACTACAAAGTCTTCTGAGAGGAAAGGGGTAGCATATGGAAAAGCATTTCCTTTCCCTGCTTATAAATGAGCTACAATGTTATAATTTAGTGTACGTTTAAATGTGAAAGGCTAACAACCAGCTCTACAGTGTTGCTACCAGGATGCTTGCTGGCTGGAGGGGACACTGTAGGGATACTTCACATTGAGTGCTGTTATTTGTGTCTCTTCTTTTTCCCTTCCTGAGATAACGATTACATCGGAAAGGGCTTACTTTTGTTGTTGCAGCAAGCAGAGCCAAGTGGCAGCCAGTTTAGCGTTTATATCACAGTTGTTTCTTCTCCAGGGCACAAATGTTAGCGTTGCTAACTAAAATGGTATTGTTATGTTCTGATCAGGAAAAATATTTTCCTCATCATTGCAGATATAAAGTACGGTAACATAGATCTGTCTGTCTCAGGTGTGTGCTACTGTAAGTTATACAGATATTACTGATATAGACAAAGTTTAAGTTTGCTGATGGTTTAATAATGGGATAAAATATGTAGAGAGGAGGGTCATTTTTCCTTGTATTTCCTTGTATAAGCAATATTTTGCTGCCCTGATTGATGATATTCCTAGAGAAACAAATATGGAAAAAAAAAAAAAACTGAAAAAGGAAACCCCAGTAAAAAAACTCTAAGCAATCTCACTCTTTCTATCATGAAATTAATTTGGGAGACTAGTAGCTATCAGTTTCAATTTCTGTACTCCATGACTGGCTCCATGGGAGAGGACTTAAGAATACCTATAGCTCAGTGGGTATGTTGAGGGCAGGGGCAAGCTTATTCTCTTGGCATTGCTATTCATCCCATCTCTCTCTTATGCTGCATGGATCATTTGCTGGATATTCTAATAGGATAATGTGCAGAGCAACAAGCCTGGTGCTGGATCTCCTGCCTTCATTTGATAGATTCATATCTCACCCTTTTCACTCTATTACCTTGGATACCTTAAGATGAATTAGGTTACATTATTAACATCTGTTAGATTCTTTCACCCTCTCCAGGGAAAAGAATTTTTGCCTGTGTTATCATTGTTTGCCACAACACAAACCAGTGTTGTGGTCTGGTGTGGTAGAGTTGTTTTCTTCAGTCTCAGTCTTTCCTGAGATTTTGTGATATCAAATACATAGCCAAAGACATACATGTTGCGAATAGGATAGAGGTGAATGGACTGTGAAGGTCCTTATTCCTTTAAGCAATTGTTCTATACGATGGACTAGCTCCTGAGAAATTTCTGTTCCTGCACAGATGACCTTACTGCAGAGCAGAAAGTCTCATGTGATATTGAATATGGTCCAGAACATGGCTTTTTAAACCACAGTTAAGTACCAAGGAAGCAGTTTATGAAGCATCTTGAAGTTAAGGTCTAAGATCGTAAACTTGACAGGATATTCTAATAAAAAGCAGTATAGAGAGTGGAATATAGGTTAGTGTGCTTGTAGTTGTCTGTGATGCTGATGCAGTCCCTGAAATATTCTGCACTCGTTATGCTTTCTTAAGAGTTGCTGGCTTCAGGCCCAGGTGTTCAAAAGTAATTAATCCTTCTAACAAGAAAATAATAAAAAATTTAAGATGATTTGAAGCACATAAAATAAAATCTTTCACCTCAGTGATCTCAGTGGGGCCTGAACTCTGTGGCTGTAAATTGGCATAGCTCCATGAAGCCTCACCCAACTTCGCTGCAGCGTAACAATGAGCTGAATGATGCTTTCATTTTGCTAACTGACTGGCGTAGATTGTGTATCCATGCACGGAACATGATGTGCAGAAGTCACAGCTTGGCTCTGGATGAATACCAGTGTTCTCTGAATCACTGCTGAATCCCATGTGCTCATGAGCCAAGTAGGCCTGGGAAAAGCGAGGTCAGTTTTGCTTATTTCCAAGGTGTAACTGTTCTTGGCCTGTGGAAGTTTCTGCCCCTGTTGGACACTAAAACCCTAAAGCTTGTGCTAATATGGTTATACGGTATCTCGCTGTTCTTGGTTGACATTTCTGGGGGTCATCATGGCAAACATGTGGGACATACAGTGCTATTGGAAGAGTGTCTCAACCGCATTCTTTTTCACTAAAAAAAAAAAAAAGTGCTAGAGAAGTTACAGACCCCTTTGCTAGGCTCCTTACTCCCTGGTCCAATTCTGACCTCACTCTTTACTTGGATTGAGTCTCTGCTTGGAGAGTGTCCTATGCCTGGCAGATTCTCTTTTTTTCTTCCCCCAGCTTGGTCTTCTGGCATGTGATTCGGATGCTCTCTTTTGTCCATCATATTTCTTTCTTAACTATAATTCTCTTTTGCTGATCTTTTTGCCAGGAGTTTACACAGCTGAATTTCAGCCACCAGATGGACCTGTTCCACTATATCACTGTCCTCAGAATTGGCCCAGCTATTGAGGTGTTCAAGGCGGCCTTGAAAGACTTGTGTTGATAATCCATTATCGGATGGCCCACTTTCTACCACAATGGAATAGAAGAGATGATTGCCATTATTGGGGTCAAACATTTGCCATACAAAATGGAGTTCACAAAGCAAGTGGGACTGTATGATTTAATGCAGAGGTGCTGCACTCTATTACAGGTTCTTTTTAAAGACAAACGAGGAATATATATGCCTCTATTCATGTGCCGAAAAAAATTAGACATTTTTAAAAATTAGAGATATTTTCAAATCACTTGAACTTAAGTGTAGACAATATTAAAGTGGAGCAAATAACTTAGACTCCTTAATATAACATATAACTCTGCACACTGAAAAAGTTAATTCACACTCTCCAGCAAAATGTGAAAAGGGTATTTCTGAGTGATGTCCCCTTATAGCAAAATTTTATCCATTCAAGCAAAATATTACAATTCAGAAGTATTACTTCAGATTTATCCATTAACATGAAGAACTAAAACTAAATTCTCCTTAAAAATTAATGAAAAAGGATGCTTTGGAATACGTTGCATTTGCTCTTACTTTATTCACTTACGATGTGATCTTGCTCCATTTCAGTGGAGTAGCCAAACTCCCACTGACATTGGCAATTGTAACATAGCACGCTAGCTGGTAATGAGCAAAATGTAGTCTTATAGTATTTCACAATGTGATTAGGAATAGCAAAGCTCTAGTGTAATATTCCTTCTAACACCATTCAGAGTAGGTAAAGATGTATTTTGGCACGAGGTGCCTGTAGTCAGTAAATATCTGGCCCTTAGCCCAGCGAAGTAAAATTTCTGGCCAAGTATGTCACACTCTCTTGTCTGTGACTGAATCATGAAGGATAATTACTTGAAACTGCTTCTACCTGATGTGCTCAAGCAGCTTGGAGCTAGAAGGCAAGGATTTAATCATATCTAGGGAATTTGCCTCACTGGGCTTTGGATCTTTTCTTGAGATACCATGGTGAAATCTCACAGCATAACTTGTTGCATCACAAGGGGTCAATACTGAGGCCCGTGTTGTTCGACGTCATCAACAACCTGGGCAGTGAGCGCTGCCTCAGCAAATCTGCAATGACACTGAAGTAGGGGGAGAGACTCACGTGATGAAGAACAGAGCCTCAGTTCAGGGACCTCGATAAACTTGACTGCACCAACAAAATCCCCATGAAGATCAAAAAGAAAAAGGGCAAAATCATGTACCTAGAGAGAAACAACCCCCCTCACTGGGGTGCTTTGGGAAATGATTGACTCAGTGACAGATGATGATCACGGTGGATGCCAGGTTCAACATGAGCCACAACCGCACTCATTGCAAATAAGGCAGACTTCATACTGGGCTGCATTAGGAGGCTTTCAGTCAGCAGATCAAGGGAAGTTACTCTCTCCCTGTACTGAGCACTGGTGAAGCTCCATCTAGGATACTGCATCCTATTTTGGTGTGTTTCCCAGCTGCCCCGCTCAAGAGACATATGCAGCAACTGGAGAGAGTCCAGCAGAGGGTTACTGAGACGGTCAGGGCCTGTGACACGTGCCCCATGAGGAGAGATTGCAGGAGCTGGGCTTGTTTAATCTGGTGAAGAGGAGGCTAAGGATTATTACCCTTAGCTCTTAGCTGCTTCTAATAGCTGCCTATTTAACGGGTAGTTACAAAGACGACAGAGCCAAACTCTTCTCAGTAATGAGGGGCAATGGTGGAAAACTGTGCTTTGAGAGGTTCAAATTTGGTATTAGGAAAAAAATGTCACTGGGAGGGTTGTGCAGAAGTGGAACAGGTTACCTGGGCAGGTTATGAAGTCTCTGTTCTTGGGAGTTTCCAACACTGTGCTAGACAAAGCTAAAGTTAACCTCACCTAGTTGGGTATAGTCATGTTCTGATTGGGAGGCTGGATCAGAGACTTCTGAGGTCTCTTCCAGTGAACATTTCTATGATTCTATGATAACTAAAAATATAACTAAAGATAAGAGTCAATCAAACCAAACATAGAGTAGGACAGAGCTAAATAAAACTATCACTGGAAAATTCACTCATCTTGAAAGCCGGTCTGCCCACTGGGAAGTTTCTCAGGGAAATCCAGAGAGATATGCACAGAAGGAGGAAAGAAAACAAAAGAGAGAGGGAGATAAAATTACAAGACGCAAGAGGAAGGTTTCCCGTAAGTCAAAGTTAATTAAGCACACCTATATCATTGTAGCAAATATTTGTCTCATGAAGGTCCCCACTATCTTGATAACTTGAACAACAGCTCTGGAAGTGAAAGGTGGAATATTCATTCTGCATTCATCTTTATGCCTTTGTATATCAAACTCAGTGTGTTAATTTGGCATTCGATATGTTTGCCTTCGTATGAATCTGCATAATAGAGCAGAAGACTTTTTCTCTTTGAGGCCCAGGCTCTCAGTCTCTTTGCCTGAAATAGGCAGGAAACTGCATTGAAGACAGCCAAAGGTGCCCTAAGGCAGAATGTAATAAGATAATGGAGTCAGAAAGCAGAAGCTTTTCTCTGAGGCCAGCTTGGTTTGGCAGTCCTTCTTCACTTTAAATCACCCAGGTGAACACGAGTACCTCTGTGCTGGTACACCCTGCTTAGGGATCAACAGAATGGAAAGCTGACTGGATAACATTTTCAAAAATGCTCCAGAGCCACACTGTGAAAGATTATGAGTCAGGTTTCCAGAAACGCTACAGGAGATTAAGCCATGATTCACAGCTCTGAACTGCCCCTTTATATCATTTAAGAGCTAAATCTCATTTTCAAAAATGACCTGGAATGCCGCCTAGATCCACAAAAGCATGTAGACTTTGGAGAATCTAGCTTCCAGGCACTTCCTACCCAGATGAAGTCACAGTCCTAGCTTAGAGGCATGTAGCTTTCATTTTACGACAAACCATAAGAGATTTATGGGGCCAGAGAAAGAAGAGGATTGTGAGAAGTGGCCTAGAATCTCATGGCTCTAGGTATCGTAGACCCTAAAACCAGGAACTATGCTAGTGCCTCAACAGGAGAGTCTGAGATCAGCTCATGTATTTCCTATAGGCTGATGCTGTGCAGTTACTTGGAAAACTCTTGAGTCATGCAGGAGCACGGATTCACATTAAACCACTGAGTCAGATGTAGACTTTACGTGAATAGGGTGGCCATTAGCTCTTAACAGCGTCATGTATGACAGAAGCAAGTGTGCTATACAGGGTGGTGCTAATACTAAGAGGATTTTCTGCAGAGGAGGAAAAATTAGAGTTCCTTTAGTCCTGCTGATAAATCTTCACGTGTTTCAGCTGACTGACCTGTCCGCTGGGCTCAGGCAGTGGAAGGGGTGTAGCACGTCCTTATCTTTGTTTTGCATGAGGCATCGTCTGGCAATGTGTACTCAGAAAACCCCATGTCTCTGGCTGTTCTGCTAGACACAGGGGAAGAATTTAAGTAATAACTTCTGACAGAATTTAGCCATGAATTCAGTGCCTAGTTTCTTAGCACTGTCAAGAATTAAGCAATTTTGGGTGTGACCAGCCATAGACAGTTCAATATCTAGGGAATTTTACTGGGGGGGAGCATCTGAAGTTTTAGGCCATTCCAGAATTAGGGAGCAACTGAGGAAAGGGATTGGGAGGCTGAGGATCCAAATTTCACGTAGAGGTGCCATAAATAACAGGACACTGAGGTCTTTTAATGAATTTGCCTCTTTGGAGACAGAATGAAAAGTCCTGAGGAGTGTGTCAGTTCCTCATTTATAAAATGTTCCTCTCCTCTCATCAGGTGTGTCCTGCCAAAAGAGCATGAATCTGTTCCAAGGAGGGCTCAGGGAGCATGAGGCATGGTTTAGGATAGGAATGGGACCAGGGGTGGTGGGGCTTGGCAACGTTGCCTGGCCCTGGGCAGGCACGAGCCCTCTGGAGCAGGAGGAGATGACTGGGCAGAGAGGGAGAGGGGCACGGGAGAAGAAGAGGAAGAGGAGCCTTCCACTGAGCTGAACCCAGCAACGTGGCTCCTCAGAGAGAGGGCAGTGGCTGAGAGCTACAGTGCGCCCCTGTGCATTTTAGCAACCACTTTGGCAACTGGCTTGACTTCAGCAGTTAGTTTTTTTGGGGGCTGAACACCTCCCTCCCAGGCTCTCATTTCTCTTGGTTGTTGCAGATATGGAGAAGGCACAGCTAGGACTCTGACCCCATCAGTCTGTGTTCTTTGTAGGTTCTGAACTTTTTTTAAGCTCATTTTGTAAATGCTAAATGATTTGGACAGATGTGTTTATATCTTCTTTTTTTTTAATGAACATTTCCAAAAATCACTTAAAAAAAAAAAAGAAATAGGACAAAAACAGTTGTCAAAAAACTGCTTTTTCTGGCAGCTCTTCTTTGTGCTGAACAATTGTGCGCAAATGATAGTCTCTTGCTACGAAGTCAATAAGTATTCAAGCCAGCATTATACTGACAGCATCTTCCCCAATTAAACTTATACATTTTCTCTGTCAAGTTGCTGTACCTGATTCTGTTATTTTTTTAAAAGGAAGTTTGATTAAAGTCCATTTGTTCACCACAAATCATTTAAAACTGCCAGCTTTAAATAGGTGGTAACTGAGAAATATCACCAAAACAAATTACATCACCTCCTCCGAGTTGCTAGCTGAGGTTTGAAATTCTTGCTTTCTCCAAGTGGGGTTCAAGGAAAGTGCATGCCAATCCACATTCACTGTGAGAAGTAAACTATGTGCACTGGATATTTCCCCCAATTTTGCACAGACACAGCTTTTATACCGATCTCTCCCATGTTCATGGAAGGAAAAGTTCTAGATTCTTTTGTAACCTTTTACACACCTGGAAAGAGCAGGGCATAAAAGATGAACTAGTACAGAAAAGACAGGTAGGCTGGGGTATCTCTCTTATGTTGCAGAAACTAATCAGAAAGGATCATACCAGCTTCTCTAATTGACTCCCAACCTGGACTTCCCAAAAATCTATCTCAGTGGACTAAACTGGGAGTTGCAATGCTGTGGAGACAAAGACGGGCTCCACCACTCATTGGCAGAAGATCCCTATAGTTGGCTCATGTCCTTTGTTCTTTACAAGGAGAAAAATTATAAACATAAAATGTTCAAGAGGGCTTCTGGTGCTTTATGGCAAGCAGGCATGGTCTAAGCTGTCACAGCAGTTGCTTTTCTGAGCTGCATACCAGAAGAAATTCTGGCCATAGCTGGTCATTGACTTTAATGGGTCAATATGTTATATACTGTATTTACTTATGAGTAATTTGGCATTGGCTATCCACTAAGCGGAGCTTATATGAAAATACTCTCGGGATAATATAATACTCGACTTACGTAACATCGTTTGACAAGAACACTAGGCTGCATGGGTAAAGTTAGGACATGCTATAGAGAAGGATAATATATCACTTTTATTTCACCTTCTTGCATTTAAAATTACTTTTTATTTCTTCCTAATCATTTTTATTTACCCCTTATACTTTAAGAACAATTAAAATGAAATAAATACAGAGAATAAAGAGAAAATACACTTAAAATAACATAACATTCATTCTCCAATTAATATAACAAAAAGTAGGCAAAGTAACTAACTGAAAGAGAAAGGAAAAACAATTATATAAAATGAGCAAACGATGAAACATCAAATATAGCATAATGGAATTATACAATGGCTATTATGCAGCAATTTGAGCTCAAGGTCTGTTTTTTTAGGCTAGTGCTACCTCTCAGAGACATGGATGTTCTGAATGGAAAGGTCTGCCTGTCTTAAGCAGTGTGGCAGTTCTTCCTATTTGTATAAGGTTTTATGAATAGATAGAAGTTTTACACAGTGCGTTAGGACAGTCAAAGCTAAAGCTGAGTGTGAAAAGCTGCAGAATGAGCTTACGATTTTAAGTAAACACAAGCAAAGGGAATGTCAATTAACACAACGCAATATACATCTAGGAAAATACAAAGGATGTCCAAAAATGGGATAATTAAATATTACTTCTTAAAGAGGTTAAGAAGGCATTGTTGATCATTTTCTGAAATCATAAGAAACTCTGAAAGCAAATAGACTTTAAAAAGCTTGTGAAAATGGGTAGCAAGAGAACCAAAATTGTTGTGCCTTTTTGCAAGTTTATAATAGATCCAGATTTTAGATGAAGTACACAGTTCTAATTATCCTGTCTGTAGGAAGGATACAGGGATTGAAGCATTACTGAGGAAGGCAACAAAGATAGGCAGGAGATGGACTGTTTTCCACCCCAGGAGAATCCAAATAGACCAGTGCTCTTCAGCTTAGAAAAGAAATGGTCCGTTAAAATCATGAATTCGAGGGAGAAGCTGAATAGAGGAAGGCATTCACTGCTTTTGTAGTACAAGAACTTTTCACTAACATAGCATTGAGGACTTACCAAATTTCTCATTGAAAGCATCACAGTATTTAATTAGATGAAAAAAAAAAAAAACCCAAACCTGTACAAGTACTTAAAAAGCTTTAGAGTAGCAGCTCTTCACAATATCTGAGAAAAATATTTCTAGGCTAGTAAAAGGACAGATATCACTCAAATTTATATGTAAAGCATATAAGCAGGTAATAAATGATTAGATGTGAAAGAAGTGTATAAGACCAGTTCCAGGTACCTGGAGGATTCAGCCTACAACCAGATGCAGAAGCTAGGGAAGATCAAGTAAGCCATGAAACTGATAGCCTCAGAGCGACTAGGGAGTAAACATGAAGCAGAAAACACTGGTTGCTAGAGGACACCCTCTGCCTGGTTGTTGAAATGTGGAAAGCCAGCATTATAGCAAATGATGAGGATTTAACCTAACTGCCACATGTAAAAAGAACAGAATCTGCTGGAGAAAACAGCCCTGAAAAGTTTAGAAGATTGACACTGGTGACAATGCTCAGGTAAAAGAGATTTACAAACCTGAGTAAAATCCTCCTTTATGTCTCTAAGAGATATGAAAGGCAAGTGTGTGTTTATTTGTGGAGCAAGCTGATCTGTAGAAAGAGAGAGATGCTGCGGAAGATACCCTGCAGATGTGACAAAGTGAGCCAAGATCAGAAAAACATTTAAATTTTGTTGTCAGCTTCTGAGGAGGACTCATTTCCTACTGAAGCACTTTATGTTTTATTGTGTAAAGTTCAAAATCCCATGCAAAAGCTTTAAATATAAATTTTAATTCTACTGATAAATTTGTTGTCTTAAGTTACCTTCAACACATGTCTCATATCAGCAGGAACTTCCTTGTTAAGAAAAGATAAGCATAAAAAACCCAAAAGATATGCACTATATCCAAATATCCATGCCTATTTACTTTTTTTGGAGTGCACTTTTCACATTTTTGGAGTGCTCTGAAGTCTCTTATCTCCTGAACGCTCAAGGGCTCCTTGGCTTAGTTCGCCGGAACTGACCTTTCAAAGTCTTTGACAGAGATCTCTCCTGTCAGCGTTTACAGTCCTGTCATTTTGTCAGTCAAATAGGAGGTCCTTAACTAAAGTGTTCTCAGGAAGGATGTCTTTAAGCGATGCATTCCTTATGCTACGTGACAAACAAGAAAGCCCTATTGTACCTATGAAAAGGTGCTCACAGGCCACAGCCTCAGCTGTGGGCACCTCTGTTCCATTAATGTCCCTTTCTCGGTCAGAGACGCAAGTGATGCCCTTGGGTAACAGGACTTGCTATGGCAAGGTGTTAAACCAGGTCTTGAAGGTCTTGGGCTACTGCGCTGACCAGCTGCCCATTTGTTCGCTCTGGGAGCACGTCCTTTGACAAGGGAAAAAAAAAACCTCTGGAGAATGGAGAAATAAAGCTGAGAGTTTCTGTGCTCTGCGACTTTGCAGCAGCTTCAGGAACAGCATGAGAGCGGAAGGGAGCCCAGATAATACCCCCCATCTCTCAATAGAGTGAGCCGACCAGGGCTCACCACTGTGACCCAGGGCTTCTGCTGCGGAGCTCACTCATTTTGGTGCAGGCGCAAAGTATGATAGAGGCATACCCTCCCTCACTCAGAGATGCCTCAAGCTACCTTGCACCTGGACTGCAAGACAGATACTAGGGTAGAAAATAGCATTAAGTGTGCTTTCATGCACTTTTTGCCATCTGCTAGGGCACACGTTGGCAGGAACTTCTGCAGTAAAATCATACCGCTGTGAAGCTGTAGTTGTGGAGATGATGCAAATACCTGCACTGCTCATTAAAATCAACTGTAGCTTCCTTCTTTGCAGTGGGGTATTGCTGGCATAGTCCAGCTTGTCTGGGGAGCGCAAGGGGGAATACCTCCACTTTGGCAGGCCCTCTGGGCAGAGGTGCCAGCATTGGTTTGGCCCATGTCTAATGGCTTTTCAAGTGTTGTGCCTTCAAAGTTATCTAGCACGATTTTACTTCTGCTCCTTTCACAGCAGGAAGTATAGCCAGATTTTTGTAACGATCTATTGCACATTAACATCTCATCCACAACATAAACACTTTATTGCTCTTTGGCAGATTTCCCTCTATTTGGCATCCATTCTGCTGTCACTCTGGGGTTGAACAACATAAAAGATATGTTAATTATAGCTGGCGGGGGATTGGGAGAGGGCAAGGGGGAAACCAATGAGGTTAAAGATAATAGGTTTGATTCTATTAGCCTTGATGCTGAAGGACTTTTAATGTCAGCTGCCTTAATTTTTCCTAAAATAGTTTAATATAACAGGGGGAGGGAGTAATAGTCCTATTGCAAACAACGAAAACCGTGTTCAAGTCAGGACCAGCTTACACTGCGTCTTAATGAGCTCTTCTGCCTGGAATCAGGACAGAGGCTGTTTGCCTAAGCACCTGAAGGTTGCACTATTTGCCATAATATTATTATTATTGTCTAAAAAAGATTTTGTTTTATAAGTACAAGACACGAATACAGAACAGATCACTCCTATGATCATTGGCACAGTCAGAGTAAAAATTTTATTGCCTTGCACTCTGGAAACTCTTGTGGTTGTGAATGTCCACATGTTTTCTTTTAAATCAGAGAGTAATGTTATCACATAATCTTCTCTGATTTGAGCTATTGCCAAGTCAACTCCTACTTTTCACTAAGTCTTTTTAGTGTCTGCATCAGGAATAATCATTGAAGGAGGCAGTCTTTATCTCCTACTATTTGAATTTTAAATATTTTTAAATATTGTAACTGCTATTTTTAACTAATAGCAGCCCCTTATTTGACAAGCCTGACTCATCAGCAGCTCCTCTGAAGGGGAGACTGCTCCTGGCACCCCAGTCATTTACTCTCCAGTCGGTCCGACTTAATATTTGCTGGCAATTGCACGCTCACTTGTGAACCCTTACTCGCCCCAGTTGCTGCCACTGCAGACGCATGGGCCCTAAGACCCACGGTCCACCTCGAGCTGCTGCACTTCAACCTCCATACACACATACGCACACAGAATGCAAAAACTGTTAGAAAGGAATGTAATAAGAAGACAGGATAGACTCTGCTGATTAGGTGCAGGGCATCGCCACACAAGTATACTGACCAGCTCTGTTTACACCATACCAATTCCTTTTTATCCCCATATTCCTCTCTTATCCCATGTTAGTTCCTCCCCTAAAATATCTTCAGCCATCCCTTTCCCTGCCTTTAGTTCCTGCCTTAAACATCCCATAGCAACTCCTGTGCACTCCCGAAATGCTCTTCACCTGCATCCCACAACGTGTCCCATATCCCTAGGGAGTAACCCCCTTCAGTCTAAAAGGTGCCCCAGAGGAGAGCTGCTCTCATAACACACCTGGACCGTGAGGCTGACGGTCTCCCGGGACAGCCCTGGGAAGAGCTGGATGGGATGTCCCTTCTCTGCACAGGTAATTCGGGTTCCCACCTGCTGTTGTGCCTCTGTGCCCCTCTTTGGAAACCTTGATGTGCTGAGTGCTCTCCTGTGAAGGGCCTGGGAGTAGCCAGGCAGAGTATTATTGGGGTTCCCCACCTGTGGTTGTCTGTGCTCCTTTGTGCTTGTGAAGAGGAGCTTTTGTCACCTGACACCTACACATGATGATACTGTTGCTTTTCCTCTTTAGTCTTCTCCTTTCTTCTGATGATACTTCTGCTGACAAGCACAGAGACCTGAGACTGCAATGGACCCCTTGTTCATCAAGCACGGGCCAGTTCAGCCCAGCCGTATAAACACTGTGAGATTAACACGTTATGTGTCACAGACGATAGCAGAGATCTATAGGAACAATTTGAAATTTCAAAAAAAAGGTTTGAAATAGCACTTGTGACTGGCAAAAAGACTGATTCAGACTTGTCCTAACATAATTCGGTAATAATTTCATGGAATCCTGTGGAGTTACTTGGATACGACACTAATTTAAGTGAGACCAGTAGATTTTGAAAGGGTGCTTTCCTTCCCTCTTCCTGAAAACACATTCAATCTTAAGTATTTTAACCATAAAAGATGATCAAATAGTAGAGAAAATTCCCTCCGTTACTTTCATTGGGCACTTAAAATTGAAACAAATTACTCAGAACTAAATATCGTTTGAGTAAGACAGACGTGAGTAGTTCATGAGGGCGCTTCTCTCACACTCCCATAATTTGCCTCACCGCATGGCACTCCCTTTTCTCAGCGGTTCTCTGCAGCTTTCACAGTTACTCAAGCCAGCTGCTTTTTCATTGCTCTTCCAATATGCGAAGCTTCCCTCCCAGGAACCGCAGTCCCATCACTAATTAAACGTTTCATGCTAAGCCCAGCGAGTGAGAGAGGAGCACTCTTGCTATCCCTGACTGTTACACGCCACAGAACACCCAAAAGCAACAAACTGCTTTGTGCTTGCTTTCCACTTCCGTTCTCATCTCTGCTGATGATCGCAATATCTGTGTATAAATAGTAGCTCTCCCTTTTTATATCCTTCTCATGCCTGATTCACTCCATGTTCCAGTGCTAGCGACATTTGATTTGCTGCCATGGTAATTGCAAAACGAGGCTTTCATAAACACTGGATTGTGACATCTCCTGAATGAATCAGGCAGGAGGAGGAGGAGGAGGATAGGCAAGCCCCTGAAGGAGCTGGGGCACAGCTGCACCTGAGCCTTGGCCCACATCTCCTGATGAAGGAAATGAGCACAGGGATGATGTGATATTAAGAAAGAGCAAGAGAAGAGCAAACCCGTAGGGAATAATACTCAGTTAAAAGAGCAGTGTGGGGGGTGTGGGGGCAAGTCTGCTAGGAAAAACTTCTGTGTCAGGGTGTGAGTCAACGTAGCTTAGGTTTAGGATTTTGCTAATGAAGGCTGAGAAAACACCCTAAATATGACTTTTATTTTCTAATGTGGAGAAAAACATAATGGAAGCAGTAGCAAAATTGGGTGCTAGAATGAGGATAAATAAAAGCTTCTTTCAGGAGACAAATAGACAGGAACCAGAAAAGGCAAAAAGCAAAGGTTAATGTGAAACCCTGACCTCCAGGCTGAAAGCATTTTTGTTGATGTGTTACAACGCTGCTTCCGCTCTGCATCAGATTAGACACCAATTTTTAGCCACGTAGTTGCCATGGGAGAACCTGGAACTGTGTCCAGAGGGTAGGGGGGTGTCCCTGGGGTGCCTTAGCGTGCAACCCACAGAAAGCAGTACAGCCAGCAGAGAGCATGGCTGCTGCCCAGCAGGTACAGAAGGACCAAGGACGTGGCTAGAATTCCTCCTCCCGGCTGGATTTGGAGCCCTTAGTCCGAGTAGCACACGTGCCTCTGTAGTTGTGCTCCACAGCCCACGGCCTCTCTCTCAAAATTTGATGTGGATGCATGGGGAGGCCTCATATTCAACAGAGGATAAAAAAGGTGTGCTGGTAGTGTCCTATAATTTCATGATTGGGATATTCATCCGTGTTGTGGGAGGTGTTTCTCCTGGCAAAGTGCTGTGACAATGTGGTTTACCGGGAGAGGGTGCATGTTATCCTTCCATTCTCTTGTACCTTTATGTACAGTGTTGCTAGGTATAAGACGAATATGACTGTAACTCTGTGCTAAGACCACTGCTGGAAAGTGATATTCCTAGAGTATGGCCTGTATTTCAAGAATCAATTCTATATTTTGCATGAAGCAACCTTTGAATAAAAATACAGAGCAAGCCTTAAAGCAGAGACTAAGCCCAGACTTCTCCTTTTTTAGGGGAGAAATGTCCTAACCGCTGTTAGACACTAAATCCTTTTTTCCCCCCCTCTGGCCATCTAAATAGTTTCTTTTTATAAAGTTAAGAGCCTCCAAAGAAAGAGTGACACCTGCTTCCTAATAAACAAATAGTATTTCCTCCAAGATAGTGGTTATCCAGTGTGGTCCATGAAAAGCAACAAAGAAAACCACCACTTCAGGGGGCTAAGGTGCGTCCTTTGATGCTCAAAGGCTATGGCTTACATTTTTTGAACACTGGGAGTCGTTACAGTTAGCCCTGGGGATTCCCGTCAATCGCATATAGTCACTCTTGAGCAATTATATTAATTTTTTCCTTTAATTCCAAGAAAAGTTAAGCATCACAGTCACCATATGTTCTTCTTCAACACAGGATTAAAGGAGTTTATGATCAGTAACATTGCATGAAGGTCCTGACTTCTTTTTATTGGACTAAAGTTGACTTAGTTCATAGACCTCATATACTCGCTCCCCTGCAAAGATTGCTGAGATTAATTTGCCATTAGTAAGACTAGCTAGGAACAAAACTGGGAAATAAGCTAATAGACAAATTGGAAACACAGTTCTTGGCGTGAAGGACTTCACATTGCAGCACTCATCACCATTGCAGATGAAGGTAGAAGTAAATCGTTATAGGAATGGACACATGGAGAGCAAACAAATGCTTCATCAGCCCGACCGTTTTCCCTGGGGAATAATTATAACCATTCCCTTACTTAATTGCTGCTAAATGAGAAATTAAGTTGTAGTGAATTTTGACATCTATATGCAGACTGATGTTTGGTGCTTTTGCTCTTGCATATAGTGTACCAGCTGGGGCTTGGGCCCCTGACCCAGGCAGGCTGGGATAGCCAGACACAGCTCATCCCTCAGAAGTTAACTGTCTGTCTCTGACCTGGGAATTTACCTGGGAGAAAAGAACTCCATCACATTGTAGCCCCTTGAATGTGTTGAAGGCAGCTGCAAGTGATCCTTAAACATTGCATAACAGGAAAAAGCTGAGGTGAAGTGCTCAAGAGAGCTTAACAGAAGATTCAGAGCTTTTTTTTGAAAGACTTAGAGCACTCCTTCCTGGTAAATAAGAAATAATTCAAGAAAAATAATAATGGTCTTGCTTTGCTGTGATAGCCTAAAGATTCAAGCGAGGAAGATTTGTAGAGAGAGCTACTATCTTTCATTACAGCGTTGGATACAGCTGGAAAAAAACATAAGCTTTTGCATGGGCAAGTCCTTCTTTAGATCTAAAATACAACCCAGAGAGAGCATATAAATCTTCTGCATTTGTCTGGTTGTGCAGAGGGGTAATGTGAGCCTTACTAACTACAGTTATGAACCTGGAATTGTTTTTAGTTCATAGAAACTTTACCTTGAAGAAAATATTCTACTTTCCTGAAAGAAGAAGGCAGTACCATGTACGTGCAGCAAGTGTTTGATATGCAAGATTATATTTTTATATCCATTATACATAAGCAGAATATATACATACACACCTAGAAATAGGGGAGAGAAAAAAGGGAGAGAGAGATGGAGAAAAAAAAAAATCCTAGCCTTTGAATGAGAAATTATAGTAAAGACATAGAATAAGGTATGTAGCAACTTTCTTTGGAAGCAATTTATAAATAAAATTAAAGCCTCATAGTACCTCTACAAGGAGGGGAAACTCAGTGCACCAGTTTGTGAACTGAGCTTAAGCAACCTTTCCAAGGCCACGTATCTAATCAGTTGTAAAACTGGAAACTGAATTAAGCTGTCTTCACTCAGACCATTTGCTTTGTCAAGTAAAAACAGCCCCTTGATAATACTTATATGACACTATGAGCAAGTGAATTAAGTGACATGGCCAGCAATGTCTAGATATCTGCAAGTTTTACAGATTAGCTTTTGTAACAGGCTTTTTAGATAGCTTTCTTACTTGATGCAGCTTGATTCTTGTGCTTTCTGAAGACCTACCTTCCTGAGGAGAAGTGTGGACCTTAAACTGGGTGTTCAGACATCTCTGATTTCTTGTTAGGGAGATGAAGACCTGGCAAAGGACTGCAGCACCCTACTATTTCTGATTAACTCCCTTTCTGGTCACGAGCCCCACCTCTCTTTGACTCACCAGCCTAACACCAACTCAATTAGTTAATATCCACTGGGCTTGCCAACCCTTTTGGAAATGTCATTCCCCAGCTGGAGGCCTGCCCCCTCGTTTGTGAACATCTGGGCTACAGCAACTGAATAATAACCAGGAAGAGTCTGTCTCCAAATTAGTTCTGGGTGCCAGCCAAAACTTCAAAAGATATAGGTATTTGGCCAGATTCTCATTTGCATTCATGTCTCCATTCCTCTTTCAATTCATACTATACTGTCGGGTGATGTAAATGAGAATCAGGCCCTTGGCCATTATAAATTTGCTGTGTACATCAAAACATGGGGAATGGTAACCGGAGGCCTTGGCAGTTACTGCTGTGAGTCTGTAATCTGTTTCTTTGTTCGTACATCACAGTGTGTGATTCTTCAGATCCTGTCCAACCAACACCTCAGCCAAGCATTTCACTTGACACAGGTTTGTATTCAAGATCCAAAATCTGTAAGGAAGCTGCTGAGTTTCAATGTGACTCTTCTGCAGACACTCTTTAATCTCAATTCTATTCTTCTTCCAAAAATATGTAAACCTGGAATATGTCCACGTAAAGGATTGCATTTACATATACTGTACTTAAATCCCCACTCTGATCTCCCAATGCCCTGAATATACAAGTCTGACTTAACACCTGGCATAACTCAAAATTCTTGCTTTAACTACCCTAACCTTGCGAACATGCACTGTGGCATCTTTCCATTTATTTTATGTGATATCTTTTTCTTCTCAGTATTTTCAGAGACACGAGAGACCAGGGGATAATACCAGAAATCCTGTTACTAGAGTTGGAAAAGGTAGTACTCTTTCATCTTACTGAAAAATACGCCTTTCGGTCACAATGCCATTGAGTCCAAATGGATTAAAATAAAATTTAAATGAAAACAGTCTTGGCCTTGTAACTGTACATCAAGAAAACAGCTGATATTTCTTAGCATTGTATTTTCACCCAATAACACCTTGATTTTATACTTTCTCACATCTTGTGTACTATTAAGTTTTAGTGAAAATTAAAAGCCATATTCTTTGCTACCTTTAAGTCTTTTAAGGTCCGCAAAGGATACTTCTGCTTGATTTTCTAGTAATATGTGTGCCCGAGGACAATTTAGGGCAGATGGGAGGCTGCTCTAGGTATTCTCGTATAGTCCCTAAGAGAGCCACATGAGGTTTATTGGTGCCTACTTAACTCATAGCATGAACTATGACAATTTTATACTGTTTGGGTCATTTTACAGAGGAGAATATAGCCCTACCACCCTGGAAAGGAGCAGGAAACCTGCTAAGGTAGAAAGATTTTGGCTCACTAGACTTAAGGCTGCAGGTACATACATAAGCAGCCGTCTGCAGTTCCCTATGCTGTCCTGCTGCATGTTGCTCCAACGTTCAAATCAGACAGGAATACGTTGGCTTAATGACCTCGTCTATCTGCAACTGGCATTTTTGGAGTCCAAAATTTTGCATTCATCCCAATCCAAATGGGAAGACTATACAGTAGCAACCACGGCCTGTGACACTGTGCTATTTCTTGCTGAAACCCTTCGACTCCTTTTAGGACACTGTCCTGACCAGCTGATAGTAGTTTCGTCTTTTCTCTATTGTGAAGACATTGCTATTCTTGGGCGACAGCAGGCACAGGCAGGACAAAGTGTGGTATAGAGTCTCCTGTGTGTACGCTGGGGAAAAATCTGTCCTACAAGTAATTTACCCTGTGTTTCACTAATGCAGGGATATAGGATAGCATACGCCTTTCTGATTCTCAGGGCAGTCAGGCCCTAATCACACATTTCCTGAGCTTTCCCCGCTGTCAGTGCAGTTTGATCTTGGAAGACTTTGCTCCGTACCTGGTGCTGCCGAATACCTGATTATAAGCCAAGCTACTATTACTTCTGAAGGCACATTTGTTCACACCTAGGAGTGAGGAACGTTATAGAGATGAGAGAGAGCTGTGGAAGAAATCTTTGGGGAGCTCCCGTCTGCACTGTAAGTGAATGAAGCCTATTGCCGGGTTTAGAGAGAAGCAATGAACCCCGGCGAGTGGGGTTCATCCCCATCAGGGTGCTGGGCCAAAGCCCGCTGCAGTCAATGGTAGTCTTTGCTGTATTTATTCATCAAGCATTTGGATCATTTCCCTGTGTTAATACTTTTCCAGGAGCAACCTTCCCATCTCCTCAAAGAGAGAAGGTTTTCTTTATTTCAGCTTCTTTTTTGCCAGATGAAAACAATTTGGATTTATGGCTCTTACTGAAGGTGGCAGAGAAGCCAAGTGATCTGAAAGGGAAAAGCAGAACAACTTGCACAGAGAAATGCTTTTCATTAAAAAAAAATGTTTTGAAGTATTGCATAAAGAGCCATTAATTGTTGGCCCAGTAATTATGTAATATTATATCCGTATGGAACTTATTTCAGTTTTGCTGTCACTTCAAATCTATGGTAGGTAATTTGCCGTAGGCTCTTCCCCCCCCTTTTTTTTTTTTTTTTTTTTGGAAAGGAGTAAATTACAGTACCTCCAGAAGAGGAATTTTTCTATTTCCTGTTAATATTCTTCTTCTTTTTTCTTTTTTTTGTTTTAGGACAGAGGTTTCCAACGATCAAATTTGGCCCCCCTACATCCTCCCACCTGTTCCATTACAGAGCTCCTACCAAAAAACTTTTTTGCAACCCCAAGTAGTAACTCATCACGAATTAGGTCAGAGCAGAAGTTGTGGTGTTTCTACCTTGCCTGTTTTGGACCATGTGTTCCTCAGTATAACACTTCTTTTCCCACAGGACATGGCAGAAGCTCACACTGCTCTAGGGAAGGCAGGCTGCTCTGTGCGCAGCTGCAAGGAAGCGCACAATGGTGAAAGTCCCGATTCCTCTGTCCAGAGTCTAAGGCAGATAATTGTCTCATCTTCTATAGCCCCTGTTTGTCCCGGGAGCAAAATTTCTAAGGTAATTTACAGACTCTTATGTCCTGCACTGTACTCTAGCGCTAATCATGGGGGACTTCTTTTATCCCTGCCAGCCAAAAAAGCAACTTGCAAAACAAAAAGCAGGAATCCCGAGGGCAGTATTGCTAACAGAAGCAATAGATGCATTTGCTAGTACGCAGATTGACCTTTAAACTTTGAAGTGTCCTTTAAAACATTCACATTTATTTTTGATCTACAGGTGCACTCACATGTGGAGAATGCTATAAGGGGACACGGGGAGTAGATACTTGAGAAAAATGTCCAGTTGTATTTAAACACTTTGAAAATTGAAAATCAACTGAATGGCCTCAAAGCATTTTAGAAATCAGCCAACTGGACGCTTTTATATTTCCCGCTCCACCTGGCCCAATGCAAGTTAGGTGATACTGATTTTATTTTTCACTGGGAACTTCTACTCCCTGTAAGATGTATACATGTTCTTTCATTAGATATGCCTGCACAGGATTGACAAGGGGCATAACCTGACTGGGGCAGGTTTGAGGAAGTCTCTAGTTACTTACTTGAGTTCAGGCCTGTCTGAAGTGCTGAATGACGCCCAAGAGCTCTGTGTCATCCTCACCTGAGAGCGGAGGTGTGTAAAAGGTTCCTGGCAGAGACCGTTGAGGAGAAACACTGGTGAGAACACTTCCTCTGCTCATTTGGCACAGGTCACCTTCTTTGTAAAGAAAGAAGGTTTAGAAAATGAAGATTTTTTTTTTTCTTTTTTCTCTGAGATGCAAAATTGTTTCTTAGCCAATTCAAATGTTATTACGCTCCTGCACTGCAGTTTAAAAAGTATTTCAGTATGGGTAGGCATATCTTGACTACCTTGAATCTAATAGGATAGACTAATCAAACCAATAAATGTTCAAAAAAAACCCAAGTGAAACACAACTGATGCTCCTGGCACACAAACAAAAGTTTTAGGCTACTGAATTAACATTTTCTAATTAGCTCTGTTTCAGGGGGAGATTTCTGACCACATTTAAGCAAGAGCCTATGCTAAAAAATGATCTCAAGTGGAAAAGTGATCCCTATTCCCGACATCCTCCCTTGCACCAAACAAATGAGCCACTGTCAAGATGAAGGTGAGTGTAATGTACTCATTGCAAAATAGACTCTCCAAAACCACGTAGCAGAGAGTTTTCAGCACAGGTCAATAGTGCAAATCTTTCTGTGTATTGTGTACACTACTGATCCAAGCAGACTGAAAATAGGTGAACATGGTGCTTATCTCTAAAAAAGAAGGGAAAGGATACTTTATTTCAATATGGATTTGTCAAACTGTCACAAAAAGTAGTAAGATTGGTTTGACAGCAGGCCTTATGGAAAAAATAAGCAGAGAATATTAACCAACTTGCTTTTAGTAAAGCTGTCGTGTAATATTCTCCCAAGGAAACTAGGGAAAATTGATTTGGCCGAACCAGGGTATGTCTTTAGATAAAAATCTGTACTCAGAAAATACTTGGCAATAGTTTGCTGTCAACATGCATTCAGCAAGGCTCCAAACTTCTGTCAGTTCTGGATCTAGTACTATTCAATATTTTCATAGATTGTTGTGCTCTGTGTGGAAATCATCATCTGAATTTATAATTTATTTATACAGAATTTATAATTTATTTATAATAATCATATCGTTACATAGACAGGTGTTAGCGAGCAAACAGTTAGACACTTCGTGAGTTAAACACTTAAACAGTTAAACACTTCGTTAACAGTTAAACACTTCGTGAGACTGGTTTGCAAGTTCAGTGTGTATGGAACCTTTTCAATCCTGATCTCTCTTATTGCTCCCATTTTATTTTTCTCAAAGGTGATTCCTTCTGCTGGCAGGAATGATACGATGGTTCAGTGCTCCAGCGTGCTGGAACGTTGCATCTTTGAGCCTTTTATTCTTCCAAGGGAATCTACCTCTACCCTTTGCTTCCATCATTTATTGTACCCTTCCCTTATAACATCGCTTTTCCTTCACTTTTCACTCCCTGTCTTAAGGAATATCTAAATTGAATAGTTACTCTTTACTTTTTTTTTTTTTTTTTTACTGTTATGTGTTGCTTTTAGTTCAGACCTCTGAAATAACTGATGAAAAACTTCTCCCTGTGGGCTTCTAATGCTGGCATAAGACAGAAAAATCCAGCTAGAACCAGTTTGCCCTATGAGAGGTGCAGTTTATGCTGATTTTCTTTACTATTTGCTAAGCAAAAGTTTTAAAGAGACAGAGCTAGATTCTCAAGATCATTTAGGCATTGCAATGTAATAATATTTAATTTCAGGTATATTGTCATATTTAAGGCAGGTAATCAACCAATAAGAATTGATACTGGTGATTCCTATACACACATAGAGAGAATTCAGAACCCAAAAAGGACAGCATAGAAACCTAATTGATTTGGCAAGAATATTTATGAAAGGACTAAACTGGGACATGTTCAGTCAAATGCAAGAATTCATCTTTGTTTGCTCTCCAGCGTCTTCTCAGTCTTGCATTTGAGCCCCTCAGGTACAGGGAGTATATGAACAGCTAAGTCCTGCCAAAAAACCTCATCTTAAATTAGGTGCCTAAATCCTTTCTCCCAAGGATCAAAAATTTGATCTCCCTTCAAAGCTAGAAGAGGAATACTTGACTTCTTGAGGTCATTTCCATCTCTATAAGTCTATAGACAACTGGAAAGAGGATCAGGTCTCTGAATAACTCGTACATATAGAAATATTCCTTTTCCCCTTCTTTTCTCCAACCACACAGTGTCTGAAGGGCCTATCAAGGATGCAAATCACCATTTTTCTCCCTGTTTCAGGAATCTACGTCTTCTACCTTCCTACAATAGTTCATAAACATGAGAGTATAGATATTTTTCTTAAATCAAACTATTAAAGCTGTTCCAGCTTTCTATGAAATGCTTAGCTATTTTGGGAACCAGAAAGTTGAGGTACTTTGAGAATGATTCTGTATCTGTCTTAAAAAATTCAGCTTAATTTTTCTGGATAGTCACAAGACGGAGGAGAGGCCCAACAATGCTACACCAGGTGGTTACTGGAGCATGAACTAAACTAGATCTCCTCAGTCTCTGGCAAATAGGCCTAACGCGAGGCTACAGAGTTGTACTTACTTCCAGCTCCGTGTTCCCTTGGTTGATGAATGTCTAAGTGGAATAGCTTGTGCAGACGGAAGTCCTACGTCAGGTTTCTACATCCATTCACATCATGAGATACGAATTTACATTTCTGGCAAGGGGAAAGATTTTGCATTCTTGATTTCTCTGTTCTAGATGAGTGCTCTAATTGCTGAGCAAGGACAGTTAGCGGTAGCTTGAATACACGGATCTAATTTGGCCCCACACTGAGACTGATGAAATAATTCCCCTTTTATTGATGTTATTGAGGCTTAAGTGCAAGATAAATGGGAGGAATGTCATAGACGTCAGACAGGAGCATAAATTTAGGCATCTGCAATGCTTTACCTGTGGAAATCCAAGCACTGAGAGAATGTAAACTTCAACAGGGCTATAACCAGAATGCTGAGAGCATCAGTGACATTCAGGGGCAGCCAGTCTCCTATATGCTTTCCATATTTAATCTATGCTGTACATTTGAAAAAGGGGGCTGATTCTGACTTCATTAACACTTTTCTCCTCTTTTTCCACCCATAGGAATTTCATTGACTATAGTTAAGTTACAGGAAATGAGGCCTTTAGCATGCTGCATTGGACCCCCGATATAAGAGAGAAAGAGAAGAAAAGAAATCTGAAAATTGAGTGTAAAATTAATGAGGCAGGGACAGGTTACTGACCATTCCTATATTTAAAGGAAATGCTGGGAGCTTGATCCTTTCGTACTCTTACAAACAAACAGGGAAAAGCAGTGCTAGGTTATAGAAATTACAGAAAAATTCTATACTGGCTGGGAGATGAAGGAGATGGCGTAAAATGATTCTTTTATCATTGGTTTCTATGATGGCATTTATTTGATGATAAAACTTCACTTCGTAGAAGCAATCATTACTATAAGTGATGTTCTCTTAATGGGATGAGCTATCCTTATCTGTCCTATCCTTGACTGTTTAAGATAGAGTTTAATCAGTATTTCACAGCTGTAGTATGAAAGCTGGACACATGGCCTGGGGATGTATCTTTCCCACGGCAGTAAATGAGGTAGAGCCAAGAGTGACGACTCACAGTCTCTTTCTTTGCCTAGGTGCCTTTGTCTTCTTGCTTGTAACTCAGGGAATAGTGTGCTTTACACTTCTACATCTGGCTAAATGTTACTTCTCTGACCACAGATCTGGAGCTGTCCTCCCCAGTACAACTAAAATAAAGCAGACTCTTGTACTGATAAAGCTTATCATGACTTTGAAACATAGTTCTTAGTTTCATTCATACTCTCTTTTACATTTATACACATTTATTTATTTATTTATTTATATTCATAGTTTCTTACTATAGATCCATGACACCCATCAATACTAATAGGTACCGCAGAGCCTGAATTTGACCAACATGTTTTAAAGGAGGGTTGGAAAGAAAAGATAGTGAAGTGTCTAAGGTGAGAGGGTTCAATTCCCTGCTCTGAGGCAAATGTCCAGTGTCTCTTGGGCAAGACAGCTAAAGAAAGATGAATTTCATTGAATTTTCACTGTTTACTGGAGAGGTGTCCTCACCGAGTTGATCATGGGCTCTGCCTATCATCATTGGAGGGAATACGTAACTCCAAAGAAAGTCATGCTCTCTGTTTTGCAGTGGAACCAGTGATCATCTAGGGTATCCGTCTCTCCATTAAATTATTTTTTCACAAAAGTTGTTTCACACCAAAAGCCTAAACTATCCATTTAAAAAAAATATGAAAATAAGACATTGAATTGTTTTGCACTATGTAATTTTTTTAAACAAATTTTTAACAAAACCAAAGGAAATGTGCAACATTGTTCATTGTTAATTTTTTTTAAATGTGGAACATTGCCCCCATACTATAATGCTACAGGTAGATATGCCCTTTAATTACAAAATAACATCTTTTACTCGACAACTCTATTTTTTCACTGAGTAAAGAAGCTTAACAAACATTTATGTGGCGCTAACAGCACAAAAGAAACCTGATTTGTTCCATGAGGAGTGCAACAAATCTGTTTTTGTATAAATTCATGTGTTTTGTGACCTTAAGCTCTCCTTCACCCAGTGATCTTTTCTGAGAATTTCTCTGAAAGACCAGTGGTCGAAGAAAGCAGGTTATGGCTAGCTTAGAGCCGTGCACATGTTGATTGCCAAACAAAATGACAATCTATCTATCTCCTATGTTCTACCTACCCCTCCCCGAGTGGGGACGTTAGTTTGGGTCTCTTTCTTTTACCTCATAGTCTTCTGTTGAACCTGAGGGCTCCTGATTACCACTGAGGCCTCTCCGTCTCTATTAATTTTATTTTAATTGGCAATGGGTTCAGAACTGGTGAGAGAAAGATAGGGAGTGGGATAGTATCAGCCTTATTCCCTCGGGAAACTGGACTTAGAAACAGTATAACCAATTGAAATAGGGAGAAATCATCTAATTTGTTTGTTCTGGTACTTGGTCTGTTGCAGATAGCTGGCAACAGCTGCATATTGTTTCAAAAGTCTCTTATTTTGTAAAGCAGATATCATTTGTACGGTAAGCAAAATTATGTGCTAACATACTTGTGTGTCATTTTCTGTTCCCTTCAAAAATAGCAAAAAAGTAGTGTGTGCTTAAAATTCTTGCTTTCCAAAAAAGCGTGAGGGAGCAGACAAAAACTTATATAAAGAAATGTAAATGAAAAGTTCCTTATAATTTTTACAGGATTTTCTAATAACTAGGAAAGCAGGCAATAACTTGAGACAGAGCCTTCTCCTTCTGTGCCTGACTCCTCCCAGGGTTAGAATCCCTCATAACATCCCTGGAGCTTGCCCACATGAAAAACAGCTGCATTTTAACTGTGCAAATGCTATACTCGATCTAGCTGGAAAGTGAGTTTTGATTCGCTGCAGGGAGAAAAGCAAAGAGAACATTCACCATTTTAACTACCATTATTAAAAGCTGATACTAGAAAATACTGGAGCAGAATAGCTTAATTCCTGAAAGTAGGAGGAAATATGTCAAATTTCATATCTAATTTTTTTCTGTGCTGATTATAGGCAAGGTATACTATAATAACTTTTTAGATGTTCAGTATCCAAAATATTAATGGGCAAGTAGGAGCAGGCTGCTGCCTTGGTTAAGACACTTAGGAATGTAGAAGACAGCAACAAAAATCAAACTTACAAATCCTATAATTTCACAGCTTGCCTTGAGAGTAACACTTAAATGGAGTGGGAGGCATTTTAACAAAGCTTATCCCAAAAAAGCTGGGTCACTCAGAAAATGCAGTTCTACATTATGGTTGGTAACAAGGTGCTGCAAGGAAGACTGAAAAAAACACGGAGATTAAATAAGTATGTCATCTTAAAAGTAGAGATCTTATACCTACAGTATTTGTAGTTAGGATACAGAAAGTGTGACTGATCTGCCCACGAGCTCTATAAAACACGTGTCAGTGGCTGCACAACAGTAGTTCTTTGTGGAGACTCAACCATTTTTAAACATACTTAGGTAGGTAGCTAGATGGCTGGGTGCCTAGACAGGATTTATTTGGGCTCCCTCAATAGTTTTAAAAGCATATCCAGATGATATTTCATCTTAAGGAAGTTGCCTGAAATAGGGTGTTATTGAAACTCTGAAGGATTCCCCTTAAAACATATCCTCTTGATGAATGAATAACTGCTGCCAGTGAGCTCATATGTGAGGACTATATCAATGGGATACTTCCCAGCAGGGCCCTGAAACAGGGATCTGAAGACCGTGAGTTTTTTTTCCACTGTTCAAAAACAATGCAAGCACAGAGAAGATGAAGCTCAGACTTTTCACGCATTTGGTGCCCTTTCTAGGGACACAGGGGATCTAGGTATCTTTTCTGGAGTCCAGCTGAAATCTACTATCCTTTCCACAGTTGTTGTGATAAATAAGAAAAACTTTAAATTGCCTTAGTTATTTATAAACTTATAGTTGTAATGAAACCTATTTATAATCTATAGGTAGAAATACAAGAAATACATAATAAGAAGACCTGTAGGTCTTCTGTATAAATAGTGATTTGATGACTCACAGAGTTGGCTGACACCTTTTTATCTCTTCATCTATTTGACGTTTTTTCTTCATATTTTCTAGGTCTACATCCCTCATCCACTTATGCAAAAGTCAGTTTGCCGCAGGCAGAAGGCTCAATCTCTTCCCTTTAACATGGCAAGATGACGCTCGCTTGTTCCTGAGCAAATCAGCGACTCCCTGAAGAAAAGGGTAAAATCGATTTTGGGTTATTTCAGCCAGCTGATTGCTATGGCTTGGTTCTTCCCCTGTGTGTGTCATCCAAAGGTTTCTGGGCTATGTGCAGCCTGACAGGCTGTGGCTGAATGCAGTTAGTCAGTACCACCGGATCTTCTGAACCCAGATTATTATCAAGCCTGTTAGAGCTTCCCAGATTTATACCCCACAAACATCTGAAAATGTTGTTGAGGTTTGTATCAGCCTTTGATGGTTTGTAGAGTGCTCCAGACTAATAGTAGATACCAGCTGTGTGCCTTTCTGTATTTTAAAAGCAATTTTTTAGAAGGGGGAAGGGGCAGTAGATGCTTCATTGCTGGATAGAAAAGAGGTGACCGAAATGTTTTTTCAAGAAACAAAAGGAGAGAAGAAACCTGCCAGCAGGGCAGGACCTGGGAAAGGGGGTGACGAAAATCAACAGATTGAATGTTCCCAATTAAACCTAGCACAAACATATATGGAAAAGGATACATGAAAAGATAGTGAGAGCCAACTGAATCCCCCATAATGAGGGGCCTGATTGAGAGGCTGCATTCAGAAGAGAAACCAGGATTAAACAGAAAAGTTAAATAGAAGCAACAGAGAGTATTTGCTTTCTCCCGTTATTGGCAGTAATCTCCCTAGCTAAGGACATAAACACAAACCATCCCAAACTGAAGGGAGGATCGGAAGCACATTATGAGACAAACTTGGCTAAATCATGAGCTCTTTACTGACCTCAGTTACAAGACAGAAGCATATAAAAAACAGAAACTGGGTCAGGCAAATAAAAAAAAGCCAGGAGTAAACAGGGAGAAAATCAGAAAGGACAAGGCACAAACCGAGATGCAGTTAGCAAGGGACACAAATGAATCATTCTGTAAGTGTATTGGGAGCAGAAGAAAGACAGCGGAAAGGGTAGGTCTGCTATTCCATGGAGGGAGGTATAGAGAAGGCTCGGATATTTAATGCCTTATTGTCTCAGTCACCACTAAAAAGGTCAGCTGCAAACAGATGTCCGCAAGAACTGCAAATAATAACAAATGCTGGAGCCTATATCAAAGCAGCAGCAGGGAAGAAAATACTTAGATAAATTCAACCTTTCAGATTGACTGGGCCTGGTGATGTTGGAAATGACATCAGAACTGCTAAGAAAGCCTGGAAAAAGGAAAAAAAAAAAAAAACCCAAAGCCTATATTTAAAATAGAAAAGAAAGAAGAGCCATGGAACTGTGGACTGGTCAGCTGAAGTTCAATTTCTAGAAAAATTCTGGAAAAAAATGATCCAACCATTTGTAAACACTTAGAAGTCTGAAAGAAGAAAGGTAAAAGACAATAGGGATTTGTCAGGAACAAACCACTGTAAACAAAGCATTTCTCTTTCTCTTCCTCAACAAACAAGCCTGATGATAAGTAGAAGCAGACCATTGCACATATCTTGACTTTGCTGAAGTTTTGACAAGTCTTACGTGACTTTTGCATAAGCTGGGCAAACAATATGTTCTTACTGAAGCAGTTCCAGGATGGATGCCAAATTGATCAGAAAACTATATCATAGGAAAAATTCTAAGCTGTTCACTGTTAGGATGCAAAGCTGTTATCAAATAGTACCTGCAAACATCCATTCTGAGTCTATTTCTGTTCAATATTCTCATTAGTGGCATAGATGATGGAATAGAGATTAAGTTTAATAAATTTACAGACGACATCTTGCTACAATGAGACAGGAAAACCAAAATACAAAAAAAAAAAAAAGAGGGACATTTTCAGCATAGTATATTTTAAGCTGAAATAATCAGTTCCACAAAAAATGGGTAGGGAACAACTGGTTAGTTAGTGGCTATTCAGAAAAGGATATGAGGGTTATAGAAGGTCACATGCTAAAAAATATCACGCTACTGCAAAACCCTCCAAACACCACAAGGAGATTTAAAAACAATATTATAGCCTGTAGACACATGAAGTAATCCTTCCACTATACTCAGTACTAGTAAGGTCTTGGCTGGATCATTGTGTTCAGTTTGGGGCATCTCACTTTAGATAATTAGAGTAGTTCAGAGTGATTAAAGTTCTAAAGAGCGTTATTTATGAGGGAAATAGAAAAAGCACATTGTTTGGCCTAATGAAGCTTCCTAATGTTTTCAAATATGTAAGGCAAGGAGAACTCAGACTTTTAAGGTAAAGATAGTAAAACACTGAGATAAGTTGCCTCCAGAGATAGTGGATTTTCCATCATTGAAGGATTTTAAGTATGCTTAGGCAAACATTGTTCAGGAAAACCAAAGAGATAATTAACGTAATTAACACAGGGGAATGGACTAGATGACCTCCTGGGATCCCCTCCACAACAAAACTTCAGATAAACTTGGAAACTTTTTGAGGATGTCCCATGCGTCCTTTTTGTTTTATAGACATGGAAAATGGCCCAGCATTGAAAAAGGAGGGTAATATGTTTGTCATAGTGAAAATCATTAGGAGAAAGTAACCGGACGTTTCGGATGTGCTGACCGCACACAGCACTCTGCTACGTCAAAGGAAAAGTGTTCACTAAGTTGGAGAGCCACCGTTCTGCAACTGTCTTCTAATGCACCCGTGACCTCTTTGGCACCAGAGTGAGTGGGTGACAAAGCTAATGTTAGGATTTGTTACCGTAATTCCTTTGCTCTTTTTTGTTCTATAGTTCCCTAGAACTTGCCAAATTCCTTTTTAAATTAAAATATTTTTTCAAATTTTCTGAGTAACTTTTTGATCTTGGATTGACAATGTTGGATTGAAAAGGTTATCCAGTTTATGTAATGGAATAGTAATTCCATTATGTCTTTTCATGCATATAAAAATGTAATTTAGAACACTTATTATAGAAAGGTCATAGTTACTTTGGTCAAATTATCCCAATACTATTTGGTCCCTTATAAAACTTTCTGGCCCATTCAGTCTCGTTTGGGAGCCAGAAAACATGGCAGCTGAAAGCTTCTGATACTGAATAGGTCAATAAACCTGGACCTTAACTCCAACACCCTTTGCATAGGGCATAGGGAAAGGATATGGCGCTGGGGCCACTGCAAAATAGTCCAGTCTTTCTGTCTTTTAGACAGAAAATATAAACTCAGGAAATTTGTGGTCATATTTATAGGCTTCCCAGGTGTACTCTCTTATGAAAAGGTCATCCTTAGGTTGAATCCACAACTATTTACTTCTAAAAATGAAGTGAAATTCTGGCTTCTTTGAAAGGAAATGCAATTTTTGTATTGACATTTATGGAGTTAGGACAAAATAATTGCTTTCTTTCTTTTTTTTTTTTTAAAGCTAAAATACCCTATTTAATGGTATTTCTATAGCAGGAACAAGCTTTTTATGAACTTCTCCAGGATTAATTCATCCTACATTCTTCTAATGTAGGAGATTCCAAGGATTTCCAGTCAAAATTGAGACGGCATATTCTGTGCCACAGAACTTACAGTCAAAAGCGACAAAAATATTCAAGTGTAATAAAAAGGGAGGGGAGAGAAAAATAAAGGAGTAACTCAAAAACAAAAGGACCAGAGCAAAGGTAGGCAAACATGCAACCAGTTTTTTTCTCTTTCTATTAATTTGTTCTCTAATTATGCTTAGAATTTCCAAATATTCCTATCTAATTTTGCCTGATTTCTGCTAGAATGAGGTTCATTGAATTTGCTTATTAAATTCCTGAAATCTTACTTCATTAATTGTATCACTCTTGCCTTGCCATTTCTATTTAATGTGCGCAAAGGCTCATGGATCAAGCACTTCGTCCTCTAACCTGCTGCCCACTATGGAGTTTTTCTGACTTGTGGTGAGGCAGTCCAGTTATCGTAATTTCCCTGTGACCCTGGAATCACCCTTAAACCAGAGCAACTTGAGGCAAAATAAAATAGAGAAAGTATTTACAGATATCTAGTAGAAACAACAAGCTTAGGAGGAGCGAAAGGAAATGAAGAGAAAACTATGTACCCTATAAGCCCTTACGTTTAGATTAGCTTAGAAGATCTTTCTTTCTGTGGCATCCAGCTGACAAGCTGTTAAGATACTTCATTGCTTGGTAGCTGAGGAGCTATTTCTTAGCTAAATCTGCATGCCCTTTCTTTGCTTTCGTGGAGGAAGATGTCAGCTCAGACCCCATTTTTTCTCTTAAGTCTCACGTTTGGGGATCTCTTCAGATTAAAATTTTTTTCCTTCCTCCTTGTTTATCCTTTCTTCATTCTTGATTCAATTAGGAAGGGCCGTAACATTGTCTCCCACCTCCAGCTTTGGAGGCACATACAATTGCCCTTTGGTGAAGGATTACCCACTTTGGCTACATCCTAAATACCTCCGTTGTGAGGTCAAACAAAGTGTATGTATGTTAGGTGGGACAATATTAAAATCACAGGCTAATATTTTTTAGACAGAGTGGACTTTATTTGCATATAAAGGTAGAACTTGTAAATCATGATTGATGAAACGATATAACTGGGGTTACTGCGTGCAGAACATTACTGGCTCTTTTTTCAGACCAGCCATCATGTCAAGCAGATCAGTTTGGATTAATGATGATTTGGGGTGCTAGACATTTAGTCCTATCTGTGGCATTTTTGCTCTCTGCCCTATTTCCTTAACTACTATTTTTGATGGCAGAAACTCACCTTTCTTCCTCAAAGCACCTGTCCTTCTTCCTTTTCTATATAGCACTCCATGGCAGGTTCCTATGATCCTGAGAGAGATGATTTCCTCTGTGCCTGGCGTATCTTTACATGCTGTGACAAGATCAAAAAAATTTGTAAGCTCCTTGGGCAGACTGGCCAATGTATTCAAAGACAAAACGACAGGTATTGGAGCTGTTTGGCTAAAAAAATGTCCCTCTGACAAGATCCGTGGATGTCAGGATCCATGGATGTCCTTATCTTAAAAGGAGTTTTCTCCATAACACTTGCACCAGCCATTGTTAGCGCAGAGAAGATGCAGGGAACTCATGGTATTCTCTATAATTTGCCTCAATACCCACTGCAGTTACTCAAAAGTCTATTGAACGCTACTACATGTCTCTGGTCTTATCAGACCTGCTGTCAGCCCGCACTCCTGGCGTCCTTTCTTCTCTGCATGTGCACACCTTCAGGAGTGGGGATGGGACTTGCCTTTCAGCAGCCTTGCCTTTAGCCTGGTGATTAGCACGCTCTCTTTGGAGAGGGAGGAGGTGTATTCTGACCCTCCCCCGCCCAAAATGTATTGCAAGGTGTCATGGTTTCTGAATGTGATTGCTACCTGTAGAAGGTGAGCAACGTCTATCTGAACGACAGAAAGGTCTGTGGCTGCTGTGTTTTGTGATGAATGTGTTCAGTGCCTACGTAATTTTTCAGGCAAAAATTTAGATACCTCTTGCTTTTCAATTTTCTGGACTATAAGTGAGGCCTCTGTGCATTATGTTCTTGGGTTTTGGTGCCTGAATCCTATTTATATCCCACTTTGTATTCTTCAGGGTGTAAATGTTTCTTTGGCTTTGATAATTTCCTGATTTGTCCCATGATAACTCAACATATTGGGGATTGTCTGCAAACATATGGCCCTCTTGTCCGTTATTTACCTGCATGCTCAATTTTTTGGAGAAAAAATATTTTAAGTGAGGTAAGAGCCTTGAATACAATGTGTTTGGTTTACACGATTGAGTGGAAAATATTTTAGTTGCTGCTGCTAACCAGAATTATGGTTACTACTAAATTATGCGTAATGTAATGGCCCCAGGCTAATCATTTCAGAAGGAACAAGACTAGTAAGACTTTCAAGTTACTATATGCACATTCATTTCTATTACATTTTTTCTTCCATTATAGAGGTCTGTCATTTGAGTGCTGGCTGACTGACAAGTACGTTTTCCAAAAAGTGTGCAAATTTTTACACTTCTTTCCTTCTAATACACTTGAGTTAGTCACAGACATTCAATGCTTTCTCTACAGCTTTTTGACACAACAGCTCAGCAACAAGGGTCCAAATTACCCGAGTCAAACTGATCATAGCAATATTTCTCCAAACCTAGCAAAGGTGCTCAAAGTGCAGAACTGCATTTTCAAGCAGGGAAGTAAATTGCAGCAGTTCTGTCATTAGCTAACATGCGCATTTACAGTATTGCTAATGATCTCCATTGTAAAGTATTTAAACTTTGGAAAGAACAGTGATAGCAGGGAAGAATATGGCCCCAAGTGGATGCATCACTAACCTGGAAAGCATGTGCTTGCAAGCACCTATGCAGCGCTATTGTTATTTATTAGTCCTATAGCCATCACACTGACACATCCTATTAATAGTCCACAACCTCATGGCAGAAGCTGATTTTTTTCACACGGAACATAAAAAGGCAAAGTACTCCAGTTTAAGTAACCCATACTTCCTAACAATTCATCATAATACCATGAACTCGGTAACAGAGAATTGCAATAAGGAGCAGAATTCTGGAATCAGGTAAAACGGACATCAGAAGCAAACATCAATAGATCAAATGCCTGCACTGAATAGAGCTAGACATTGCCTAAACAATAATAGCTAAATAGCTAAATTTCCAAAACATCTCCACAACCATCACAATGAACGCCCAAAACAACAGAACTACCAGGATCTATGGCATAGGTAGCATAAAAACCTGGGAAAACCAAAAAAAGCATAAAATGGCTTCACGGAATCACAGAATCTTTTAGGTTGGAAGGGACCTCTGGAGATCATCTAGTCCAACCTCCCTGCTCAAGCAGGGTCACCTAGAGCATATTGCCCAGGATCACATCTAGACAGGTTTTGAATATCTCCAGGGAAGGAGACTCCACCACTTCTCTGGGCAACCTGTTCCAATGCTCTGTCACCCTCACAGTCAAGAATTTTTTCCTCAGGTTTAGGTGGAACTTCCTGTGGTTCAGTTTCTGCCCATTGCCTCTTGTCCTGTCACTGGGCACCACGGAGAAGAGGCTGGCCTCATCCTTTTGATACCCTCCCTTCAGATACTTATACACGTTGATGAGATCGCCTCTCAGTCTTCTCCAGGCTGAACAGGCCCAGCTCTCGCAGCCTTTCTTCAGAGGAGACATGCTCCAGTCCCCTCAGCATCTTTGTGGCCCTCCGCTGGACTCTCTCCAGGAGTGCCATGTCTCTCCTGTACTGGGGAGCCCAGAAGTGGACACAGGACTCCAGGTGAGGCCTCCCCAGGGCTGAGCAGAGGGGCAGGATCACCTCCCTCCACCTGCTGGCAACGCTCTTCCCAATGCAGCCCAGGATCCCATTGGCCTTCTTGGCCACAAGGACACACTGCTGGTTCATGTTTAACTTGTTGTCCACCAGCACTCCCAGGTCCTTCTCGGCAGAGCTGCTTTCCAGCACGTCAACCCCCAGCCTGTCCTGGTGCATGGGATTATTCCTCCCCAGGTGCAGGACCTTGCACTTGCCTTTGTTGAACTTCAGGAGGTTCCTCTCTGCCCCACTCTCCAGCCTGTCCAAGTGCCTCTCAATGGCAGCCCTCTGGTGTGTCAGCCACTCCCCCCAGTTTAGTATCATCAGCAAACTTGCTGAGGGTGCACTCTGTCCCTTCCTTGCAGGTCATTGACAAATCCACTGAACAAGACTGGAGCCAGTACTGACCCCTGGGGGACACCACTAGCTACAGGCCTCCAACTAGACTCTGCGCCGCTGACCACAACCCTCTGAGCTTGGCCATCCAGTCAGTTCTCCATCCACCTCACTGTCCACTCATCTAGCCCACACTTCCTGAGTTTACCTAGGAGGATGTGATGGGAGACAGCGTCAAAAGCCTTGCTGAAGTCCAGGCAGACAACGTCCACTGCTCTGCCCTCATCTGTCCAGCCAGTCATTCCATCAGAGAAGGCTATCTGGTTGGTCAAGCATGATTTCCCTTTGGTGAATCCATGCTGACTGTGTTTATGAACAGCAAGAAACACCACTGCTTGGTAACTGGCAGATACCATATAATTTTTTGTTTGTTTGTTTGTATTGCAAATTAATAGGACAAAAAGTACTTCTTTTTATCTTTTTTCCAGTCCAGGCATGTGTTGGTAGTCAATAACTGTATTTTACTTGGTGGAGAGGACTATACCTATGTTTTTAATGACAAACAATCTTGTCCAGGTTTGAGAAACTGGTTCAAAATTGCTGTATTTATAATTTTTTTATATATTTGATTTTGGTTTTAATAGTAGAAGAATAAGCACCATGATCAAAAAATAGTTAACAGCAGCTTTCCCCAAAATTCTGCTGAAGCTGTAACAGTGTTGAGTTTTTGCAGAATTTTTCACTGAAAGAAGTAAAATCAAGGGAATAAAAGGTAAAAAATAATGAATGGTCATGATTAAAAGCCGTGTTTCTGGTGCTCCTCCAGAACTGTTTCTAATTAATATAGAGAGACTAATACTCTAAAAGCTGGGATATGGAGAGTTTTGGTTCTGTGACTGCACGTTCATGATGTAAAACATTTGTTGACTCTTCTGTGAAATTGGCTCTGGAAAATTTGGGGTAAGAAGGAAGGACAGGTGACCACTGGTTTGTTGGTTCCTCTTTCAAATGAGACTTTATTGGGGAAGGGGTGTTTAGGAAACCATTTGAAAGGGGAACTTTCGTTTGGGAATACTGAAGTGGAGTGCAATCATCACTGGCCTGTTTCATAGCATCATACAATTCACTGCTTCCCTTCATGTCAAAAATGGCTAACTGCACAGGATTCTAGAAGAAAAATAAAATTAAAAAAACCCTGCAGTTGGGCTCCAAATACAGGGGGAAAAAATAGTTCTGAGACAAAAAGAAGCAGCTAACAAATATCCCATAAAATCTAAAACAATACAGATCACCTTGAGAGATTAGTTTAGTTTTGTTTGTTTAGTATGTAGTTTCTGTTTGTGTAGTATGTTTTCTGGTTCTCTAGTTAAGCTTTGAGTAATAGATTTCTTGCCATTTATTTTAGTGATTATGTCTTGGGCTACTGAATCTACAAAAGGTCTTTCCTACTGTTTGAAAGTTCTTTTCTGGTGTGATTTCATGCTGATGGATGTACCATCACTGAGCTGTAGAGCTGAACATCAATGTAACCAACAACTGGTTGGGCTCGATTACGATTTTGAAGACCGCACACTGACATACATATACCTGAACCTCAGAGGACTAGTCACAGTCCTGCAGTATCCTGCATTAGGATATACAGTGAAAAAGTGCAGAGGGAGTTTGATCTTTTAGGGAGTTTGATCCTTTAGGTTAGTGACAAGTGAATTTTGTCTGGTACAACACTCACTTCATAATTTACGTAAAGACTAGCCTAGTGAATATAAAAAATGGCATACACAGATCACCCTCATTTACTTTCAGAAGAGACCATAAGTTTCAAGCTACAAAGCTATGTTAAACAGAGCAGTATCCAGTTATGGTGGAGCTGTTCAAACTTCACCTCTTCATTAAATGTAAGAGTAACCAGGTTGCTGAGTTTGGCCTGCGAGACACATTTTTAGTTAACTTTGTCTTAAGATGGAAACTGTTTTCAGAGTCAGTAACGTGTGAAGAGGTGTAACTTCCCAGGGCTTGAAGGTTATTTCTGTGTTAGCACTCCTGTTGGGATGGAAACTTTCCTCAGAGGAAGTGTGAAAACCAAACCAGAGTGCAAAACCTTCTGCAGGCAAGGGGTGGGGAAAAGGAAATTCTGTACAACCAGCGGTGGAAACTGATACCTGCACCTTTCAAATTTCAAAGCAACATAGGACATGGAGATGGAGCAAGTGAGTCTGGGCCAAGAGAAGTAAGAGAATAGGCTGGGAGGACAGGACTACCGGGGGGCTGCAGAGGGAAGGAATACAAGGGGGATTAAGAGGAAATTAAGCTGGCAGCAGCAGCAGGAGCATGAGCAGATCCTGGAGGGGAGCAGGAGCAAGCTGAAGGAGTCAGAGAAAAATGTCCTGGTAGAGTGTTACCCATGCTAGCCAAGCAGTGTAGTAGCCTCAGGCCTTCAGTAAATGATGTGTAGCTGAACCTGCCCACCCGAACCCAGTTCCTCTGTAGTTACTGGGTGGGTTCAAGCGCTTAGGGCAGCATTCATATCACACAACATTATATTGTCTAATATGATCTAACTTTGAAGTTGGATCTAGCTTTGAAGTTAGCTCTGCTTTGGGCAGGGATTGGGCTAGATGACCTCCAGAGGTCCCTTCCAGCTTGGATTATTCTATAATTTTATGATTTAATAATTGCCCCACTGAATCCGCAACACCACATGCCATGATTTGATCACTGTTAGCTTTGTACTTTCTCTTCTCTCCCCTCCGGCTTACCCAGTCCCTTTAGGTAACCCCACTTTTATACTTTGAGCTTCTTGAAGCCTTGTTTGTGCAGCGCTTAGCTCAATTAAAGTCTCAATTGCGGCTGGGGCCTTCAAGCTCTACTGAGTGCAAATCAAAGCAGCAGTAATAAATTTCACTATCATGACTCACTAAAACCCGATTCAGGAAATTATGACAAATATATCCTGATACTTCCCTGTTCAAATATTGGCCAAAAAGCAGCCCTCAGAACAACTTGCTTCCTTCATTATAATACTATTCTTAATTTGACCCTGCACATGATACAATGATGGTTAAGAATCACATGGAAAATTATAAAGCTTAAATTACCCATTGGTGAAGTGCTAGGTGTATACGTGCCATTATGTGAATATTTTACTATAGCAGTATTTTAGTATTATACAATAAAAAAATGATAAAAATGTGTCCCCTGGGAAGAAGATATTCCCATGAGGCAGCTAAGAAAAATTATTTGATTAGCTTTCCATTATAAACTGATAGCTGTAGTTTAAAATGATAAATGGAAACCTCTGAATTGCTCTGATGTAGCAAATGACTATTTTTACTTAATTATGATCCACTTATGGTTTTCCTCTTTGTATAATGGAAAATTTTGGTCGTTAATACTAGATTCCCTGAAAGAGTTGCCCTTTCTGTGAAGGCTAGAAGGTCTTTTTCAGAGAGTAAGTTGAAACAGCATATCTCGCTCTTTTACTGAAGAGTGTCCTGTTTCATTATTTTTGACATACAGTAGGCATACAAGCCCAGATTCATAAATGGAATTACGTATACTAGCCTTAACACTGTGACACCAACCTCACTTTGGTGGTGGAATTTACAACCTCAAAAAAAGGGCATAAATTCTCTAGAATAGTGTTTTTCCAGCTTTTGAAAGTGTAACCCTCTTTTGGCTCCTTTGTCTTCATATATTTTTCCCCATATCCCCAAGTTTAAACTCAAAATCAGAAATAATTCTTGGAAGCCTTTGTTTCTCCTGGGTAACTGAGGATGAGAACCAGCTGCAATTACTGTCAATGTAAATTTTGTTCCTCTCCCCCCACTCAAAAAAATAATAATCCCTGAGTGGCTGCTACCATAAGTAATTATCAAGTAATTATCAATTCCCTGGCTAGTATAAATGCTTGCAGTCAGTAATGAAAATTGCTTTTCACATTCTTATAAGAGCTGCTGCTGTCTCAGGAGAACAGAAGGAGAAAATAAAAAATACACAAACATATATAAGTTGTGGCATGGCAGCATGATGAAACTTTTCTTAGGATAGCCTGATGCTCTCTGAAACCTCTTCCGAAATAAAGGTGAAGCTCTTTGGTGGTCACGGCTCACACCCTGAGAAATGCTGCTTGGCATGACATACAGGAACAATTTGATGATTAGGAATGGTTTGTATCACCTTTAAGCAAATAAGCCAAACAATAAGAGATATTCAGACAGACATATATCTGTTTTTAGTAATGACTTGAAGCTCTGAATTTTGTAGCTATGTGGAGCTAGGTTTAGAGGCTAAAAGAGTTGGCTGCTATGGTGCATGGCTGGTACCATGTCAAGTTGCTCCTGCCTCTCACAGAGGCTTAGGGTTTTGTGCAAGATTTGGAAGACTTGGGCTTAATTCTGCACTCCGTGTTTTGGTGTGAATGTGACTATAGATACAGGTTCATGTGTCAGGAACAACGCTGTCAAGGAGTCTCAGGTGTGCTCTGCATGTATATGAAGGTTTAAAGCCTTTTGTGGAGTTAGGCCTTGTTAGGAGTCTGATGTGCATCCCAAATATTCCCAGTGTTATTCACCAAGATGAGGGCATCCCTGGGAATATGCCGTAGTGTACTTCACAGCATTTAAATAACTTCTAATAAAGGTTTAAGGTCCTAACTGGTAGCCAGAATTTTTATGAATTACTCTCCACAGTTCAGTTGTGCCTCAGCTCTACTCCAGGCACCTAAGCCCCTTGGATATTGTACAATGTGGTTTTTAGAGACCTTGAGCTTACATAAAGGAAAATGTTGGTATTCAAATATTAAGCTTGCTGTTTGCCTAAACAGACATGACTTCCTATTGCTTACAGCACCAGCTTTAGAGAAGCAGGGCAGACTTTGTTCACCATATGCTAGTACGTTCTCAAACTACAAAAGTGCCAGTACCCAGAGAAAAATCTGCCTTTCCCCATTGTCTCATCATCTGTCGTCATTCTTCTATCCCAGGAGAGATTTCTAAGGGAACCACCAGCAGAACCTCTTGCCAGGGACTGCAAGCATTTGAGTTATGAATCAGAAAATGTTGTGTGATTACACTGAAGAGAGCTAAGTCTGCATGGTTAGTGACAACTCAACACTAGAAAAGGAGGAATCATGTGGCAGGATGATGAGTGAGTGAGTTCCCTTCAGTGATTCAGGACTTCACACTCTCTAAATGCTGCATTTCTGTATATGTTACATTTGGCTAAAAGTAGCCCTGCAAAGATGAAAATATGTTTCTTGCGTACATCAAGATCTTTTGCCATTGTAGTGATACCAGTGATGTGGCTTTATCATGGTAAAAAACCCTATGCCATTTGAGATGTATTTGGAGCTGTCTTGTGATTACCTATGCATAGTGCCAGCTGACATGATTACTGGGATGCTAGCGTAAGAATATATTGGCTTAGCTAAAGAGAGAATGTTTACAATATAGGCAGGAAAAGAATAGCTTATTTGAATAGTTGTCTCTCACTAAAGACTTAGAAATTGCTCAGTGTTAGAACTGTTAATGTGGGAGACCCTCACTCATCTCAGCAGGCCAATAGAACTTGCCCAGCTGAGCATGGAGTCTTATAGATACATACAAACCACTTAAAAAGAAAAAAAAAAAAAGCAAAGAAGATTTGAAAAGGGTGCCCTGATCACTAAAGTAATAGTTTTCTGGAAAAGCCAAACTGAGGTTTCAAAATTGCACTAAAGTATTTGGAGGTATTAGGACTGTTTCAGTCATACAAGGTGATAATGCCCAAGGAAGAGAGGTGTATACACGCACTGCTCGTTATTTTAGACACCTTTCCTCTCTCTATCTTCACTATTAAAATAAAAGAAATTATAATTTGAAATTACCAGATCAGAGGCATCCTGGGTGCAGACCTAAACAGGTATATCACAATATGATACACAGCATCTTATGCTATGTTCTCTTGAAAACCTGCCTCTTACTGGGTACCAAATTAGCAGCTCTAAAGCCTTTAAAAGACATTTTCCTGGGCTCACTACCATCTGGCACCTTATACTTTTGAAAAATATAGTTCACTTATTTTTCACTGGAGCTTAGAGCTGTGGAAATCCACACAGCATGAAACCCAAAGTGCTTAAAGGCCTACCTGCTAGATTGGCATCTTCATAGGTTTTTGGTTATTGGTCAGTAATCATCAGATTATTGGTGGTATATTCAGGGGAAATTTCTTGACCTTATATTTTACAGTAATCTCCTCATGCTACATGCTTGAAGCTGAACCAGGAATTCTCAGCATGAAGAAGTGACATCAGGTGAGGGTTAACATTAAAAGTGCAGAAATTAGACAATCTTGAAGTTTCAAACCTGCAAGATGGCTTGATGCCAGATAGCATAGGAGTGGTTTAGCAGCAGAGATTTATCATATTGCATATCTTTCGACAAAGAGACAGTGCAGGCACTGTCAGAGAAAAAGATATGCTGTCTGGGATAGAGTCTTTGTAAGGGAGATCCCTTTATACTGTATTATTGACTTCCCTCTAGCAAAGCTGACATATGTGCTAAAGGTTCCACTCTTCCCTTCCCTTACTGGTGCCATCTCCATCTTGTCCCTCTCAGGGAAGATTTATTTTCTTCTTCAAGTAGCAGATCTAGGCATTATAAGTGCTACACGTAGAAAGAGATGAGCTCTTATTACCTCCCGTGTTTTTACAGAGCTGGGTAAGGCCAGTTTATTTTGGTATCTGTTGTACCAATGAAATGTGAACATTCTTCCAGTTTAAAGAACAGTATGTAGTAGGCTCTCATATAGCACTTCTTTCCTTCCAGCAGGCCATGCTAAACAGTACAAGGGAAATGAGCATCATTATCCTCATTTTATAGCTGGGAAAACTAAACTCTAGAGAAATGAAGCGACTTTCCCAAAGTCAGTCTCCAGTCCCCAGCCCACGTGGGACAGAGTATAGGCTCCCTGTATAGCATGGTACCTCCTGGGCTGGAGCTGATGCTGTTGCCATGTTCTTTCTTCTCTTCTCTACCCCACTTCTTACTGAGGGGAGACAATGAGCTTTTCCTAAGTGAAGCAGCTGCTTGTGATTAAAACACTAAGTTTGAAAACAGCACAGAGAAATAGCCATGATGCATGAAAGCAGATTTCTGGTGGCAGAAATGAAATGGAAAGCCAGCAGCAATAGCAGGTTTGATAACTTCTTATGAGAAGCATGGTTTCTGGTAATTGAGATCAAGCTTTTGGTTCTGTACCAATACAGTAATTCTGCTCATTTCACAGAATGTTTGACTGGAGGGCTGGGCTGCCTAAGAGGATGCTGAAGATCTCCCACAAGCATCCTCCGGATCGTGCGTGCATTGCAGAACATGAGACGACTCTCTGTGCAAATTCTCCACCCTCATTACAGCTGCACTTGGCCCAAGGGGAGCATATTCCTTGTGGAAGGAGAGGAGTCATTGTTTTTCCTCAGTTTTTTCAAGCAGAACTCCTCTTCTGCTCTTTTGCCTGGGATTTCACAATGCCACTTTCTGCTTTTTACTTTTGTCCAGGAGCACCCAGATCAGAAAAATCTCCCTTCTTACCAGCTCTGTTTGCCATGAATCCTCCTTCAGAAGGGGTAGTATCACAAATTATATATTATCATAGGTGACATGTGAAGAGGTTCAAATGAGGTCTGTAGGAAAAGGAATAACTTAGAGACAAGAATATGGCCTGTCTGCTGTACGTGATGTAACTTAGGGCTATTTCAGTCACAAATCTCTTCCCAAGTTGTTGCAGCCCCTAAACTGCCACTAATTCTCCACAGTTTGTATAAAATACATTGAGATCAGTGATCTTCATATTCTACTCGGATGCCAAAGACAGCAGAAAAATCTGTACTAGGCCATAAGATTGCAAGGTTCAACCAAATTGCTCACAAGCTGTTCCTAATCATTAACATTTATTTGTAACACACGGGGATGATAGATGTGCAAAACATTTTTTGTGAATCAAGCTATTTACATAAAGCAGCATATCTGCAAGGTCTGTTTTTGGAGGCTGAAACAAAGTAAACGTCTATTTTCTCAGTGAGCTTTATACTCAAACATAAAATGAATGCTCAATGTGCAGTAATAAGATACTGATCCTCTAAAGTCAGCGGAGGTCTGCACACCCAATATTTCCATTCCACATTCCCTTTCCGTATCTGGAAAGATACATGAAGGCTAAAAACAAGCAGTGATTGGGAGAGAAGGAGTTGTACCTGGGAGCAAGATGTTTTTACAAGTAGGGGAAACCTATTGTTCCCTTAAATGCTCAAGCTCACAAGCCCTGTAGAAACTTCACTCTCCCCTGTTGGCCTAGAGAAATTCTGGGCAGGAGTTAGCTCCTCCAGGAAGGATTAAGGATATTGAATGGGCAAGTGACTCTCCAGCAGATTCCAAGCCCCATCTCAGAGCTGCTGAAGAGAAAAAACTCAGTCAGGATACAGATTCTTGGGAAGGGCTGTGAAGCTCCTTATCTTTGAGGAGGAGGTTATAAGGTGGGTAGGCCAGGGTTGGAAATGTTCAGCCAAAGTAGGAGGACTAGGAAATCTCAAAGTGGATGGCCTGGAAGGGTAATTGCATAGATTGAGGAAAGGGCTGTAAAAATCTTGAATAGCAGCCAAATATAATTTAAGAGTTGGATGACTTTGAAGATGATAGTGGATAGCTCCTTGAGCACGAAAGAGCTGTGACAGGAAGCTGGAACATAATATCGGGTTGGATTCTCTGGGTTCTCTTCTCTAATCCCTGCCATCTTCAATTCCACCTGATAAGTATATTAAATTCTATCTTAAAAGTAGGAAAAAACAACATTTTTTTTAAAAAACATGTCCCTATTATTTATGTGTGTATCTCTCTATCTACGTACTATATGTATAATCTATGAGCTTTAACTGAAAGACTTGCTAGAATTTTTTTTTTTTTACTGTTGGGAATCACCTTCTAACTTCTAATTCTTTTGACTTCTAAGCAAAAATGTCTCTCTACCAGTTAATTTGTGCTTGCTTTTGAACTGAAACTGCTTTTAATACAAATAGTTCTTTCCACTCATGGGGAAAAGCTCTTAGCCCAAGGTTAATGCACTTTTACAAGTTTCATTTGCAAGTGCAAACAAGCTAAGCTCTTTAGCTGCTGCTTGCTGTATAAGGTAAATGTTCCCCATTTCACTTAAGTTGCTGTTTCTGTTATTTTTTGTTATTTCAATTAATCTTGCTTAAATAACAATGATTGCTGCTAGTCTCCTAAACGAAATGCCATCAACAGCTTGTTCACTTTCATTAATACTCCTCTATTTGTGCCTGAAATAGTTCCTCCCTTCATCCTAGGGTTGCATTCCCTTTCCACAGCACTGCCCCATTAGCTTATTGTCATCCACTGATAAAGTGTGCATAGTTCCTCCTCCTCAGTTCTTTCCAATTGATGCATTTTGTGCTAATTGGCTTCATTTGCTATTTGTGACTGTTATTCTCAACCAGCTTTTGGGGTGATGGTTGTCTCCACTGTACTGATATGAAGTTTTGGAGTGTCGCCAGCAGACTTTATCAAAACATTTCTGTTTTTCATTAGTGAAAGTATTAAACAAAATTAGTCCTGATGTGCCTGAACTTTGAAGAGTGTGCTCCCTTCTGATGATCTTTCCATGCTTTCAAATCTATTTCTCATCTTCCCTCACCGTTTTCCTCTACCTATCTTGAATTTTTTATTGTCACTGGTAATTTCTCATGACAAGCAGTTTACCATCCATGTAGGTGAAGTATAACCTGTTTTGTATGGAAAATCAATTATCAGAGAAACCTGCCAGACAATTTTTTTGCAGAATGTACCTTTTATGAAACTTACATGGAGTTCTAGCACATTTTCCCATTTTTCATCCCTCCATGAAATTAAACAGAAATGATAACTCATTATTAAAAGTGTTTGCTCTCCAGTTTGTCCCAGAGAGATTTAATGTTTCCCTTGGTAAATCACGATGCTACAGAGGTGCAAATCTAATCTTAGGCTCCACAGCAGGACAATCAGAAAAACTATTATTTAAGTATTTTTCCCACAAACAAATCTTACTCCACACAGACTCTGTTTTCTCTTTATCTCTTTTGTCTGTCGCATACTTAATACACAGTGACAGTCTATCTCTTTTTATAACAGCATCAATTTGCCGGTAAGTTATGTGCCTACTTGTTGATTCAAAAGCTATAGAAATTAACTTTTAAGACAAATCTTCAGTTATGTCCTGAATACCTGCTCATTGTAGTAGCTTAGTAGCTTCTTGGCATCTATTACTACTGTGTCAAGTACGCATTTATTAGAAGAGTAATGTGCATCTCTTAGAAAAAAACAAAAAATATGATAGGATGTGCTCTTTCCAGCAGAGCTCACAGCCGAGACTGACGTAAAGCGGGAGGATTAGGACTTGCTGTACACAGAGAAAAAGTCAATAACAGAGCCAAAAGTGTAACTCTCAAATCCCTGTTGAGTGCTCTTTCTCCTCAAGTTTGCTGACTGTCAGGGGAAATATCAGTCACACCTGTATAGATGCTGAGACATCTGGCCTAAACCAGGTATCTTTTTTTCCAACTTCTTTTAGCAGTCTACAGCCAGACTGACTCCTTTAATATGATTCTGGCTTTTTTAACATTTGATCCTCCCCGCTTCTTCCTTTTGGCATTGCTTCAGTCATAATCCCTTGCACATTGCTCAGTGCTGGATGTACGAAGACTTTAAGTTGTGCAGGGGAACATTCCCTACAGAGTCCTTATTCTGTAGCTACACCCTTCCCCATCTTCTTATATCTCTACTTCCATCAAAATCTGCGTGATAACAGAATTTTTTAAAGGGTATCTGTTTTTTCTGCTAAATCCCTTCATAGAAATTTAACTCTACTTGCAGCTAATCCAAAACCAACAGGCTTCTTGTGAAAACACACAAAGAGAAAACAAATTAACAGTCTGACTGCATTGATCGTTGCCAGGCCAAGAAGCATATGTTTCTCCTCCAATCAATAACATTTTAAGTCTAAACTTATTTCAAAGTAATTAGGTTAATAAAACACTTTGACTTAAACTCATGAGCAATCTTCTTTCCTAACTATATTTTAACAAAAAATGTAGCATACTTTTCTGTTCTGAACAATTATAATAAAAAAAAATTAGGAAAGACAGTGTGCATTCAACATCTGGCTTTCAGTGAGGTCTTGATCTCTACTATTTTTTCCAGCTGTGTTGGCTCTTTGCTTTGATGGATCCTCACTCAAGCATCCCTGAAGATCATTTTCCTACTGATTGGATGTCCGTTGGCCATCTTCCCATTTTCAGGAGAGAAAGTAGGAGTGGATACCACACATGAACTTGGCTTAAAAGGGACTACGATGTCCCCCGCACTTTCAGGCACAGATGGGATGAAAAACTTACAAATATCAAACAAAACAAACAAAAACCACACCAGTCAGACAGTCATGTCCATTCACTCTGGAGAAACAGAGCTGTCTGAGTATCCTCCCCGTTTTTAGAACTCTACTTTCTTCTGTCATCAGGGCCAACCAGAAGGAAATGAAGCCAGCTTAAAGGTTTGTCTATGACAGATGAAGAGACAATGTGGTCTACTGAGAATGGTACTGGAATGGAAGGTGGGTTTTTTAATCTGCTGAGTGACCTGTTGAGTGTTAACTCATTTCCCTGGTTTACACTTATAACTGACAAGATCATGCTGCCCTTTGAATTTCTACTTAGCTGATGGAATAGATATTATTCTCTCACCCATGGCTGGCAGCACTTTTGTAGTTTCTGGAAAGTTTCTCGTCAAAGTGTAGGACTGAATGAAAAGTGTCAAAAACTTTAAGGTGGGGATAGCTGTTATGATAAGGGTTTACCATCACATTGGATAGGCAGAAATATGCTTTCTGCAGCACACATCCATACGTGTAGTGAGTACAAAACATCTGGGAAAGGTGCTGCTGTGCATGGGCTGTGTAGTCAGACATCTATACGGCTTTCTGGGTTGGCATGAATAGGTCATCTACACAGCATGCACACTGCATCTGACAGGTCTTGAAATCCTTTGCACATGTGCAGCAGGGACGACTAGATAAATGACTCAAAACCTTGAATTCCAAATGGAAATTTATTTAATTTTACGAGTAGGGCACATCAGGAAAATTTAGACATGTGGTAGCCTCACTTGCACTTAGCTTATCTGAACTCTAGAATCGAGGTCAATCAAAACCATCAGTTGTTTCCTGTATGACTTCTACTTGACCTATAGTGTATCTGCTAAGAGGAGTAGCTTGTCTGGATCTGAATAGGTGGAGAATGCATCATCAATATGTAAGTTGTTCCAATGGTTATTCTTGTTAGAAATATTTATATAAATATTTATGTTCATACAAAAATATCTGCTGTGTTAGATCTCACCATAAGTATCTTCTGGCATTAGTTACTACTAGCTGAGCTTACCTTTGGGAGGAAGTGACAGGCAAAACACTTTCTGAATGTTCTGAAGTATGTTGTCACCATTATTAGCCAAACACGCTGGAAGTATTGTCCTACATAATACGTAAGGCAGCTAATTCAAGCCTCCTCATTAAGTTAAGATGTCTTATCAGGATACCTGTATGGTCCATTCTGGCACCTCGGGGAGGCTCTCCAAGCTATGGGGAGCAGCATGGTGATGTAGGGTGGGAGCACCTACGTCTCCAGCAAGAGGGCCGTGAAGTCGGAGGACCTGCACGCCCTGGGGGAGTGAACTTGTTACCCACGTGGCCTGGAAAGGGTTTTGCGTGTTGCTCTGTGAGAGCTTAGGACTTTTGGGGATTATAAAAGGATGTTTAGAAATTTGTAGGTTTTTACCAACGTTCTGTGTTTAGCATTGTGGTTTATCTCTTTGCAATGCTGATGTTGATTCTGAATGCATACTTCACTGATTGCGGATTGATTCCTGTCATTAATAAATCAATAAACTGCCTTGATCTGAATCTAATTCTTAAACTACCTGAACTGAGTAGTTTTTCTCTGCAACATTTCTCTACGCTTATAAGAACAAGAAATCAAAATGGAATAGAACTGACATAATTAAATAAAAGGTGCGTGTCATACAGGTGACAAACTTCAGACAAATGTGGAACTAAACTGCATTAAATGTGGAAACTCTGAAGTGTGCAGTGGAGAAATGCAGAGAAAAGAAACTTTTTTTTTCCCTTCCCTGGGAAGGGAGTGTTCACCCAGCAGCACTGCCTGATTTTTCTGTAATTTTTATACTTGTAATGAAATGCGTTGGCCTGTGGCCCGATTTGAATAAATTTATTAAACAAATGAATGTGAAGAGAAACAAAAATAGAAGAACGAATAAAAATAGTAAAGTAAGCACAAAAGTGTTCAAGCAAGCAGTTTTATCCTCCATGGAAGCTTGTGCAAATAAATTGAGTAATGAACGAGAGCGATACTTCAACTTTGTCATGCTCAGTTCCAAAAAACACAGTCTGTGAATGAATCTTGTGGCATTGCTAGAGGGATTCAGGATCTTTTTTTATGTGCTGTTAAGGGATTCCAGAGGCTAACAAAGTGCATGGTGCCCTGCAGAGAACGCAGGAGCTGGGGCAGCTTCCCTGCGAGCAGCCGAGACCAAGGTCCGGCCAAAGCCAGGGCAGGACCTCCGGGCTGGACTCCTTGCTCTGGGAGTGGTTGTGGCTTCCTTGAAAACCTGCTTCCCGTCTCAGCTAATGGAGTCACCAGACCCAGAAGAAAACAGTGTTACCCTCAAGGCTGTTTCATGCCTCTGAAGTGCTGTGCTTAAACACAAAGCATGTGAGTAGTGCACCAAAATGCCATTTTCCTGCTTGCTGCAGGCTGCATCCCTCCATGTTTTTCTTTCACTCTTCTTCCCCTGTGGGGATATATAGGACTCAAAAGGTGAACATTTGGGAAGATTGGTGTGCTTGGTTTACAGCTGCTATCTTAAAAACTCTAAAAGAAATTGTGCACATAACAGGTTTTGAAAATCACGTGGAACTCAAAAACAGGGGAAGACCAACTCAGTTTTTTAAAATTCACTTGTCTTTCCAGAGTAGTTTAGATCACTAAACGTAAACTAAAAGGTTTCCTTCTGTTTCTGAACCATTTTACTCCTGCTAGTGGAAAACCATTTCAAAACCTGCATGTATTACACCTAAAGCAGGCTGGTGAATGCTGTTTTCTAGTTAAAAGCTAATGGAGAGCTGATAGAATTCTTGTGCCCTGTTTAAAACAGGCCTTCAAACTGAGCTTCGGACTGTGATAGTATTTTGCAATATGCTGTTGCAGATAGGGTGAGATGGGGATCTACACAGAACAACATAGCTGAGCAAAGAACTTAACATGCTACTGTCCATTTAAAATAATGAGGTGAAATACTCAAATCAGCTAAAACCAGTGTTCAACTTGGCAATGCACCAAAAATAAAGCAGAATTAATTCAAATGGAGTGAAGCAAAAACGATATGAGAGGGGAAAATGTTTTTTCTTTATTCCACATGGATCAGATATGTATTTTCTCTTAGTTTTGCATTGTGCAGATTAATGATGGTTAAACCTCATCGAGTTTGACATTTTCGGCCTCATAAGCATCACAAAAGTTTCCCTATTCAATTATCGTGGCTTTGTACTGGATATCACTTTTTATTCTTGTAGTTTGGCTTTAGTGGAGCTAAAAACATTGTACAAAGGTACATTTGAGAAAGTGCTCAACGAAATCTTAGTTCTTGTTCCTTACATGAACAGATTGCTTTAAGTCAAGATGCCTTCTTCCAAGAGAGCAACATTATAGGTCGCTATTATGGTATTGCCTATTTTGCTATAAAAAGCCATCAGTCTGTTAAAGAAGTTTGTTCCAAATTCACTTTTAAACTGCATAATGTAAGTTATAGAGGATAACTTAGCAAACTTAACTGTATCATCGCCTCCTTCTCCCCCATCCCCCAAAAATCCATGAAGGTGCATTGTTGTCTCATGGTCAACTTGTCCACCAGATTCCTTTTGAGAATTTGGGTGAGAATCTCTCCTCCACAGCTAAAAGGTGGATGAAGTAAGGAACAAGCTGGCATGTCCCTCCTTTTCAATCATTTCCCATTCTAGGCACCACCTCATTCTGTTGTTACTAGTCTTGCTTTCCCTTCCACAGATAATACTGTGCATCAAGTAGTGTCCTGTTCTTTGTACCAGATGGTCAAGTCCCGCGGCGGGATTTGGGCTCGTAACCAATAATGACATTTCAGTGCAGCAGCAGAAGTGTATGCACTGTATTGTTAGATGTGCTGTAATTTGGAAAGTTGTTTATTATAAACTGAGGTCCCTGATGCCTTTTTCTAGTGACTGTCCAGGTTGGGAGGTTAAAGATTTCATTTGTTCCCTATTTACCCTTCTCCTCCACAGTGTAAGAATAGATTCTTTTAGTCAGTGTTCCTTTTCTCAAGAGAGCGTCCTTGTTGGCCAGTATTATCCGTTCCTCTATAAAAATAAGTTAGAAGTTTATTATTCTGTTAGAAGTTTATTTTATAAAGTGCATAATGCAAGTTAGTCAGCAGACACAGCTGTTAAATTTTCCCTCCTGAAGATCCAAGTGAAAACAGCTAATCAGCTTTGCATGAAATCTGTTCTATTATATTGGTTCTTCACTTGGCTTCTGGAGTTTTGGGTGTGATTTAGGAGAGGATGTGCCTTGATTAATCACATCTAATCAAAGTGTAGACAGCAAAGATAAACATGGCATCACTTTTGCTTTAAAACAGGAATCTGTACCCTTGCAGTTAGTAGAAAGGCTTGGCTGATACTCCCCGGGTGATGTATGCATGGACCGAATATGACCTTGAGCGTTTATATACTACCGACTAGCTAGTGAGCTGTGAACTTCAGTACACTGCTTGATAAAAGAAGCTTTCCTTAGAGTAAATGCTCCACCCATACTCTTGCTCTGCTAGGACTAAAACCTAGTGCAAACGCAGGAAAGTATTGTATACAATAAAAGGAAGAAAAAGAGGGGTCAGTGAAAAGGAAAATCACTAACTGATGATATTTTGGCATGTAATAAAGATCTTCTGCATAGATTTTACATTTGCACAAAACAATAACTCCATTAATCCGTCTGAACTGTGTTCTCTATTGTTCTCATCTGTGGCTAAAATCTTTGCCTTTAGGAATTGGTCCAAAAGATCAGAAGATTATTATTGCATTAGAGACTGAAGATTGTGTGTGTAGATTTGTATGTTAAAATTACCATATTAATTGATGTAATTTTTTTTTTAAATCTTAAATCTTGCATTTGATCTGTGGCTTGGCATAGTATCATGTGGTCCCTACATGCAAACAAAAGAGAAGAATCTACAATGAAAGTGCTTGAACACTGAAGTCAGATCATCATCTTTCAGGTTGAAGACCAATCTATCTTTTTCAGAGACTTACATCTGAAAAAAGAAGCATTCAAAACTTTAATTGGCTTTAAATAAGTTTCAATAACAGAGAAAAAGTCAAGTGCATTGTAGAAATTTCACCAAATCCACACGGTTGGAACTGAAATGATAAATATCAGCAAAGAAAATGCTGTAATGTCTACATAACAAAGCAACACTGGGGACATTAACGTACGGAAAGCAAACAATGGCATCATTTCTAGTCATATCTGTTTAGGGCAGTTGGATGAAAGACCTCATTCATTTTGCTCTTTTGCTTCTAAACAGACTGAATGTTTAGATAATAGTCTGCGGTTGTGACATCCCTTAGCAACGCATTGTGAAAACACAAACATGTTATTCTATTAGCCATTCCACCTTAACTGTGATTAACTGTATTTGGAGGATGTATTCTCAGGTAATTATGAAGGGCAAGACTGAGATGGCCAAGTCTGGATGTGAGGTGCATGCTGGAGGAACCTGTCCCTATTGCAATCATAATTGCAAAGTTCGGTAGAGTTTGGGTAGCAGAGGAAGTACTCCCCCAGAATAGACTGATCAGGTAGCACTCACTATCAGGCAGGATAGACTACTGGCAATTTGCTGTTGTGATGAAGGTTCTTAACAACTGGTCCTGGAGAAGGTGGGGCAGAAGCCTACGTGATCTGGCTTGTGAGCTAGGAGACCGTGGGCAGATGAAGGCACTGTCTTCAAGGGTTTTGGGCAAAGGATCAGCCAGCAGTGTACTGTTTGTACTCTCAGTACTGTTAAAGAGTGTGGTACCTATTCTTGGGAATGTTTTCTGATTTCCAAATTGGGTTTAATGGGAAACTAAGCAGTTAACACATTTTAGGAAGCAATGCAGTAAGGAAGTTATATTTTAATATGAAGGGGAGCAAAATTCTGCTATAGTTTTATGAGTGACTCCATTCTGCTTTTCACAAGGAGCAGGTCTGATAGTGAAAGCATGTTGTTTTACGGTAGATTGGTGGGGAATGGCTGCACTGTGAGTGTGGGAAGTTAAAATTAAGGGAGATGGAATATGGTATACTCAATAGGTTTGCAAAGCTAGGGTTTAGGGAGGCAAAGGTTGCTGGTGTTTAAAGGGAAGTCTTCATGTTTGCAAATCTGACCCATTTACCTCTAATTCTCTGTAAGGAATAAACATGACACAAACTAGAAGCAATCTTTAACATGTTTTATCCTAGAAAAATAGAAATCCCGTGATTCACATCAAGTAGGCATGTTCATAGTTCTTCTTACAATGCAGATCTTGAGCTAGTCCACAGGTGCTTTGAAAGGCAACTAATTTCAATATAGCTTTTGCTGTAAGAAACAGGGCAGATATTTAGTATAAATTGAGATCTATATTGCTCCGACTGTATTGTTATTGCTGCTCTTTGACGTGGTATGCATGTAGAAATGCCAGTCAATGTTTTGGTTATCTAAATCCTATTGTTTTCTTTCAGATTCTCACATTTACAGAATATACAACTGCAGAAATAAAATAAACAAAGGTACATTTTTGTTTTATTTTTCTGTATTTAAGACTGGTAATATGATATTGTTTAGATTTTCAAAAAGCCACATTTGTTCTACTTTAATTTTTTTCACTCTTCTCCAGTGATAACATTGTTTGGTCTTTGCCAGTTTTAAAAATCTGTTTTCCTGTTGCCTCCTTAATGTCTGTACGATGAATACACAAAATGATGATCCTGACTAGTATCTAATGCATGAGACTGGGAACCAAGACAACATTTCTTTCTGCTACTGAAAAATTTTATGACTTTGGACCATCAATACTCTTCGTGGAATGCTGAAAGGCATAATTAGTGTTTGCAAAGATTCTTGGATGAAAGGCACTATGTACAATAAGTGTGAAGTGCTTTAATTGAAGAAACGTGAGCTGGCAAGTACAGTGGGACATGACATAACCGCACAGCAGTCACAAAGACGGTGCCCCTGCCTGCCTCCAAACACATCTGTGTAGTTCCATTAATTTGCTGTTATTCTAGGCCATTTTGTTTTAAATCTGCTATGGTATTCTCTTTCTCTTCTCATAGCAGTGTTGATACACAAAACTAAGGAAATGTGGCAGATGTTTCTGTTATTTCTCAAGAGAGAAAGGAGGTTGTATCTCAATTCCATGTGAAGTTAAAGAAATTCCTTTTCAGACTATCTCTATTCCAAGATAATATCCAGTTTTCAGGTGAAGGGGTTAACACATATAAATCCATACTATCTAATCCCAGTTCAGTAGGCTTGCAAAAATACCATTTCATAGGTGATGACACTAGCACAGAGATCTTCAGGGATCTAGACAAGACTAGAGCCAGGGAGACTGCTAGCCCTTTGGCCTATCCACTACTCCAGGCTCACTCTCCTCCTGACTAATGAGCAATCCAGGGCACACAAGAGGCAATATTGGCAAAGAAGTGGGGACAAAAAGGAGTGGAGAGGGAAGAATTTACTCCTTTGCTCTGTGGTAGTTTTGAAAAAACTGACTAGGATCTATTAAAAAAACTGATTTTTGTAAAACTCCCCTTTCACCACTTTGGTTTGAAGCAGTCAATTGCTTCATTTTGATTTATGGCATTTTTAAGTGGAAGGTAGATGTGCTTTACATAATCAAAGGCAATGTAGAAACAAAGAGCTAGATTTAGGAGGGGACCGGGAGGTTGAGGTGTACGTCTGGACCCTCTGCTGCTGCCAGGGAGAAGGGACCAGGGCTGCGGTATGAGGGCAGTTGCCAAGGAGGAGGAGCGCCCCTTACTGTTTTCACTCCTCTCCAGAACGAAAAGCACACTGTACCCCTTAGGATTCCCAGTCCTGCTCTCCCTTTCCTAAGGTAGGAGCAGCCGGCCCTGAACATCCTTTCTTGAGACAGCACGATTTGATTTTGCCTACACTGGGGTGAATATTTCAGTACTGAGAGCCAAGTTCTGTTCACTGCAATGCACAAGCAATGGCTGATGGGGAAAGTAGTTTTGGAAGGTCTTTTTCATTCCTAAGCTTGTGAATGGCTACCCACGGCCTTTGGCCTCACTCTGCCGAAGGAGAGGGTGCAATTGCTGTACTGTGCTTGGGGCAGAACTGTAAACGGTAAGGCTTTATCTTTTCCTAAGTATAACAGCTTTTTTGTTATTTTACAACGTAAAAATTATCCACATAGTGTTGTTTCTGTTGTCTGTCCTATGTGCTGTCCTTTAACAACGTGTTAGACCGTCGCCATGCTGTCGTTTCATGTATATCAACATTGTTCGGGAACAGTTAATGGCCATGCTGCCACATTTGGGGAGTCAGCCTTTGGATAGCTTCCTGAAGAGACCTTGGACAGAGATGTGGCAATGTTTGACAAAGCTGGAGTAGAACTGTTTTTTCTATTTGAAAAAAAAAAAAAAAAGACAGAAAAGGTTTTTTGATCTTTTAATAATTGTTTTCGATTGAAATCACAATTTTTTTTGTGGGCAAGAGATTAAGTGGTCATTGTGTTGTTTATAGAAAAAAGTAGTTATATAAAGTACTTGACATATTAAAGAGTGTATAGTAATATTCTCTGAATTTCTTAAGAAGACAGACCAGGATCTTCCAGAAGGTACAACACTTGTCCAAACTTTTAACTCGACAGTATCACTAGGGTAAATGTGGAATTGTGAAGCCCTGTTTTACTTCCAATAGTACAGACATACAGGATGGGATTCGTCTCGCCCTCATTTTGGATGCCTACAAAGTAGCTTTCCACACCTGACTTGTCTCCTGAGGAACCTGTGCAGTCAGTGCAGTCATTGCATCTGACCTATTCTCAGTGTTTACTTTAGAGTGAGATGAAGTTCTTGCTATTGACTGAAAGGAATTTGACAGAGTAGCTCAGATGGAGTCATCAATTTTTGATCAGACAAATCCCACCTCTAATGCTGAGTGACCACCCTTTTCTTATCTAGGTTTCAAGCAAACATGGAGACTATTCTTCGCTGCCCCATCAGTAGATATTAATTTTAACCCTCATCTAAGGTTTGCTTCTCCACATGTTTCTTTCTAATACATAAAGAAACTTTGGCTTGATACCATTTCTAAAATACTTCGGACTTCTACCTCCCTTGTCTTTTCAATATGACTGTACTGACCTTCATTACTACTGACAACATTATTATTATACACATAACACTCTTGACTTCATTTCCACCTGTGAAAATACAGTGTCTTTTGATAGCTTAGGAAACAGTTGATCACTGTTACTAATACTGATGAGTTTTCAAGGATATCCTCAGAAATGGGATAAACTTCGACATTGGACTTCAAAGAGTGGGAGGGAAAAGATAGCTGGAAAAACAAATGCAAAAAATTTCTGTGTTTATTCATTTCTACTCATATAGATGAAAACAAAAGGCAAACAACCTGAAAACAACCTGTGGTTACCTCACTACTGTCAAGTACTAGGAAGAGAACAAGTAATAAAAGCTAGCAGAACCAGATGAAATAAAACCAAACTAGTCTTTCATTCTAATAATCTATGCGTATGGCACAGTCATTAGATGACTGTCATAAAAGAGGAACTATATCCTAGAGTGGTGGTCTCAGACATTTTTGCTTTTTTGATTACCTTTATTTTGCAAATAATTCCCTGCAGTGATGGCAAAGTTGCATAGCATGGAAATGTACTCATCTATTCAGTGTCTATAAATACACACTTTATGAGTTTTGTCTGTACATGCAAAAGATAGTAAATGTCAAAGAGAATATTTTGCCTGCTTTGCTGAAGGGCCTAATTCTTAGCAATGACAATATAAGCATATTAATCTTCTTACAGACGACATAGTTACTTATTTGCTGAAATGAGCTCGTTATTTTCAGTGATATCAAGACCATTTCTATCATATCTCTGCATCCCTAAAATGATAACAAATCTTCAATACATGTACAAAGCGCTAATTCTCCTCTTGCTCTCATGTTGATTCTCAATCTAGCATCAGCATGAACTGAGAGAGAGCGCAAGAACAGGCTTTTTGAAGGAATATTAGGTTAGCTTCAAATAGAGCTGCAATTTTTGGGAGAATTTTTTGATTCTGTATAGGCGTATCTGTAACATTGTAGCAAATGTTGTCCTAGCAGAGGGAGAGTGAGAAACTGAAGTAGTCACCCTATGGTCTTTCCTTGAGCAGATGCTTTCCTCTGTGGAGAGTTTGCTGTGCGTGTCTTTGACCCCGAGCTTCTGTTCTGGGATCACACCCCAGGAGCTTCAGCTGAAAAAATGGGGGAATGGATCTGTGCCCCTGTTAACGATGAGACTAAGTTGTAGGGGAGGCATTGGATGATCTGAGTAAAATCATAGATTCTTTCGAACTGCATAAAAGTGTTCAGGTAACTAAGCCATGTGGCCAAACTAGTACAGGCACATGTTTGCGCTGCAGATGAAATGCATGGTGATAGCAGGCGGAAAAATGCACAGAAAATGCTGACTCTATTCTTTGCCCCATGGTTACTCAGCTCAGCTCAGCTTAGTTCAACTCTGCTCAGCTCAGCTCCCTGGCAGCAGAAGGCCTCTGGCCTGTTGACTATGTACAGCCTGCAGGCCTCTAGACTGGTGGCAGTCCCCGGGTGCTAAGCCATCTCCTCCATCCTATGGGACTGCCCTATATGCAACTCCAACATCCTAGCTGCCATGCTTTAGAGGTCCCCTCAATAGTACTCACTGCTCTGGCCTTTCCTCCCTGGTTCTGGTCCTTCTCCAGAGTCGAGTCTTCTTGAGAAGACAAGGTGAATAGGACATCCCACCACTTGCAGTGAGGTGGCTCATTTCTGCTATATGGTAGCATGGAGATTTCCATTACCTTATAGGCTGGCAGATCTCCAGTGAGGGCGCTCCCCCGCAGCTTCTGCTGTTCTCTGCCACGGGTCGGAAAGTGCCCGCCACCAGGGATGGTCCTCATGCTGTCTATGTGAAGCCATTTATGATTTTGAATTCCCTCATTATTGTATTTTTCTGCTGTTATTCAGGTGATTCAATACGATAGTTGGTCGTATGTACCTGGTGCTTGACAATACATCTCATGCTTACGTGTCTGTATGTGCATGTGGCTCCTGAGGAGAACGTCTATGGAGTGTTAATGTGCCAATTATCTCCCTCTCTCTTCCTTTTCCAGGGTATGCTCTGGTCAATGTCCTGGAGGAGGCAGATGAGGAAGGAGAGAGAGCTTTCCCTGTGCCATGGCAGGCAGTCCCTGTATTTGCACGCCTGAAAGGTTTGGAGGGAGTTGTGGATGACGCCGTGGAGGCTGTGAGCAGAGCAGGGTTGTGGCCACTTGCCTGATTTCAAGGAATTTGGCACCTGTGGTGCCAAGCAAGGCAGAGAGGTCAGGTACATATTTGGCAGCCTATTCCTGCCACCATTTCCTCCACAGTCCTGGGAAAGTGCATGCCTTGCAGTAGGCCAGGTCCTGTGTTTTGATGAGATGGGGTAAGAGCTTTGATGTTTACCGAGCCTCCCACAGTGTGAACAGGTGTCCTAGACAGCTCCTTGGGGCAACTGGGTTGCACCTAGTCTAGTAGGTGCCTCTTTTGGGCTAGGGGAACTGCATAGAGCGTGTCAATAAGGTGTTATAATATTTTCTTCTCTTATCTGTGTAGCAAACCAGGCTTTGGCAGCTCTGGCTCCAGAATGCCTGAATCACTTGTTGCTTTCTTAATCTTAGATGTTCTTGTAGCTGCATTCCCTGTGCTAGACGAGGATGGAAATTGATCTGGAGAGCTGCTTTGTCTCTGACTTGCCAAATCTTCTCATCTCTTTCTTCAGCAGGTACAGGCACCTGCAATCATGAAGCAGTGTTATATCTGCTATCCATTGACATAAGATTTCATATTTACAAAATCAGTAAATGTCCACAGCTCCTTTCTCACTCCTTTTTCTGCCCAGCAGAAATGGCTTGTCATTGCAAGGAGTGGAGACTTCTATGAACAGCAGCTGGAAACTGAATTGTTCGGTCACTCCTGGAGTCTTCTGCACTACATCTGGCTAGTGACTTAACCAATGTAACTTAGTGCCTAGTGTAAAACAGTAAAAAGTTTTAAGAAATTTAGCTGTGCTGTGAAGTTATTTTTTCAAGGGCTAGTCTCTGCATTAATTTTCATATAGACCTGTTTTTTCATCGTAAAGGTAACTAGCGCTTGTCCCTACTTGAAAACTGTGATTAAAGAAAAAGCTAAGTGTAACATCTCTCCTTGCCTGAATTTTGTGGATATTTTGGTTTTTAACCCATTATATAACCACTCTTGCAAATATTGGCAGACATTTGAGAAACTTCTTGATTTTTTTCTGTCTTTTTCCCCCTCTAATAAAATAAATAGCCCCCTATGCTTCTCACATCACCCATCTAGACGTGATTTCAACGTCATTTCTGCCAATTTGGAAAGCAGACAACAGAATACTTGGAAGGTGAAAAAACATTTTGTTCCTTATGAGAAATAAACTTTTTTCTCTATCCAAAGGTGGTTACTTAATATTAATTCCATATATTAATTCCACAAGGGCTCCTAAGGGTGGGGGGTGGGGTGGGGGTGGGGAGAATAGCTGATGTTAACAAATTATCTGCAATGCGTTGAGTAATAAATATAAAAATAGGCAAAATCTAGAAGACAGGCCAAGTCAAAATAAGTCACATCACTTAGTTATATGTCCATGTGCTGGAGGCCTCTGCACCTCTGATGTCATCCACACTACAAATGTGTCTATATCTGCCTGTTTTACGTCCTTACGATGTTCCTTTTGAATGCAGTCATTATCACGTCGCTGTTACATCTAAGCTTTGGAACTAATTCCTATATATTTTATGCTCTCTTGTTATATTTTGTATTTTTTAATTGAACACATGGCAGATAATTTGTTAGCAAGTGCCACGGCTGTCATTTTTGGCCAATGTGGCATGGCTTGACTTAAGAATATCTTTGAACTGCCGCCCCTTGATAAAAAAGAGCTATGACATTTAGACAAGGCTTGTAGTCTTCACTGCACGGCAGTCACAGAAGCAAACCTGTGAGAGACTTCCCGGAGTTATGGTTTACCTGAACCACTCCTGTGATCTCACCAGAAGGTTTCCATAGACGCTAGATCCACTCATGACGGACAAGGGCTGGAGACTCTTCCTGCAACTGCTCAGCACTTCCTGCAGAGTGGAATGAACTTCATCCTTTGTATAATAAATATATCAAAGCACTCCCTGGAATCTCCTTAGCTACACGATTGTTGAAGAAATGTTATATGCTGTTTTCAGCACTTCCCTTGCCAAAGGTAGGAGTTCTGGGCCTTGCCGCACAAATGGCAAATTTCAGAACACATGTTTCATCACATATGAGTTGCTTTTCTGGTATTACTATTCCATTTCATCCTTCACTTTTCATAAAGCTGAAAGAATAGTTAGCAACAAAGTAATTGTAGACTGTCACGGGAAAACTGTCTCCAAATAAATTATTACTTCAGAAACTTCAGAAAAAGCACTTCTTCCTTGTCATTGAGGATTTATGTGTCCATAAATATGCAAAGTTGTTTTGGGCTAGTCAGTGATTCCACATATTTATAAGATTTCTGCAACCACTTCTATCTGAAATTCAACAGTCTCTAACCATTTTAGAGTGTTTGCCTGGAGACATTTTAGCAAATCCTTTGAAAATTGCTCAAACTAGGGATTATACATTGTATACACATGTTCCAGTGTTTAACTTCATATTCGCTCTAAGCAAAGAATCATCTAAACACTTCTTGAAACTCTTGAATATCAGGTCATTATGATCACAGGTAAATGGAACAGAATCAGTGTTTCTATTGCTACCCTGAATCCATCCTCAAAAGAGGTTTACAGTGTATTGCCGATCTCATTAATCATCTTTGCCTAACACTTTAGTTCATATAAATAATTATTTTGGATTTCAATTTCACAATACCTCAGATAAAAAGAGGCACTTCTTTTTCATGGTCTTTTGCCACGGGTTTGGATAATTTTATTCTGGATTTGAATAGCTGGCCAAAATAGGCTTTGAGCCAAAGCGTAAAAGTTTCAAAGCCTAACAAGTATGGGATGAATACGGTCATATCAACCCAGCTAACCCATGGAAGGTAAGAATTAGGGAAGTATTTTTTTTCTAAGAGTATTCAGTATCGTCAGTTCCTGGTAAAAACAGATATTACCACCAATTTCAGAACCATGAATATAAATGGTAATACTGTGAACAATGTCCTACACCTCAGGAATAGAGCTGAAAATATTTATTTTCAGAAAATAAGGTAAAAAGAAATGAATGTTTCCTTTCTCTCCAATTTGTCCTTCCAAAGGTGTATGTTGCAATGTGCGTTTGGCTTATCCTCATATCTACTAAGAGTACTATGTGGGAAACGACTTAAACGCCACCAAGGACATTTTTGTGCAGCAGATGAATTTGCTCTTGTATCTTTGCTCCACTAAACAGGGAAGCCAATTTAGGAGGGGAAAAGGAGGCAGGTACATAACGTATGTGGTTTGTGTCAATGTAAATGTTATCAGTAAAGACAGGTAAGTTTGAGCCTGAATGTTCACACCCGAGTCCAGAATTGCCACATGGTTTGGAGAGTGTTCAGATACTAAACTTTTCCATAATGAAATGGAGAATTCATGTGAACTTAATGTTTTGGTGACTGTAACTCTTGCCTGTCGTACATACTCTTTTAAAAGCCCGTGGCTTCTACATAACAGGGTAGCTGAGAGGTATGTCAGATAGATCATGGGTTGAATAGATCACAGTAAAATGACTGCGGGCAAGTGGAGAGGTTTTCTTATATGTATTTCCCTGACTTCAGTACAGTTTTAGGGGAAAGCCGAGATTATGCTCTGGGGCGAGAAAGGAGCTTTTCTGCTATTGTGCCTTGCTAGCTAGTTAAGATAAGGCATGCCTTCCCACATTGAATGTTATGGCTTACTGGGTTTACTGGGTAGTAATAAGTGGTTTCTGCAAGTTTAGCCAATTCAGGATGCTCAGAGCTTTTTCTGCAGATACTCTTAGCTCTTAAATACAAATACTTGTGGAAATGAAATAAGATTTGTCCTGTCATGTGCTAGTATACTATTCTGTCCACTAGCCAATTGCTGCAAAAAGCAACTAATTACTCTGTATTTCCACAGGTTACACTGTTTTTCAAAGCATCTTTTTTTTTTTTTTCAAAATACGGCTGAAAAATAAGACAATTGCTTCTTCTATGAACAGAGGACCAAAGGAGAGTGCAAAACACTTGGGCTGATCTGCAGGAGGCAAACTGAAAAGCTTTATGTCTAGCAAAGTTCACTTCATGCTGGCCTGTGGAAAAAGAGATTGCAGGGGTGAGAGAGGTGAGAGAGATTATAAAAACTTGGGAAATCAGAGCAGAGAGAAAAGACCTGCTTACTTGAAAGACAAAGCACATAGTGGTGGTATTATAGTAGTGCTAAGAACTAAGGAATGGAGATGGTTTCCCTGGACTGCACAGTTGATCATGCAGTGCAAGTCTGGACATATCACAAGGCCCTGGACAGATATCCTCTTCTGCAGTCAGTGGTTGTTGACTTCAGCGGCTCATCGCCATCCTGCCCTGGACAGTCCTGCACTTGCAAGAGCTGCAAGCGTACTGCTTGCCTGAGCGCTCTCTAAGATGAAAATGTGTTGGGGATTGTAAAGTCTTCATCAGTTACAACTGCAGCTGAGAAGAGCGACGTCCAGGGCTTAGAGAAGAGCCTACCGGTGCTTAAAGTTAAGCAAGGTGAATTACCTCATCTCCAGCATCTGTTTTGCCCAAATGCATGCAGGAAGTTTACAGTGAATCATGAAAGTTTACACTGAATCATGAAATTGAGTCTTAATTTTTCTTTGGTCCTGGTTCAACATCCAGCTCTAGACCTTCAGTGACATTCTCTACACAATGCAATGCAATTTGTATGTGTAGAGACACCCGAGCTAGTGCTGAGTGAACTTGGACGCAGTAGCCCTGCTGAAAACCTGGCTAGGACTGCCGCAAAAAATATTGTTCTAAGGCAACTAAAGCTAAGACAGGTTTTAATACTTGCATCTGGTGTATCTGAGTGGCCCTGCGCTGTGCTGTGCCCGCAAACCTTGTCTCCATTTGTTTAAAGTGGTGTCCCCTGGTCTTCTTAGTACCTACAGCAGTTAAGAAGACATCCTGCTTTTTACAAGTGATTAAGAAGGATAAAATCACACTTAAATTATTTCAAAGCATGGAGTTACGATAGGCAACCTGGAATGAGGAGGGAAAAGGTTAACTGGGACATGTAAAGTCTGTAGTAGCACAATATTATAGTAATATGTCAGGCATTTTGCTAACTAGTCTTGTCCTTGTAGGCTGATGGACCCCACTGTCCCACCCACAGATTGCAAGGCCACTGCCTGGAAACTGAAACAAAACATATATATATAAAGGGTTCCTCTCTGACGAGGATCAGAGGAGGGATCTTTAAAACATATGCACTTTATATGATTGAACCACGTGGAGATTATAGTAGTTTTTAGCTTTGGATATGTTTGCCGCTGCTGAGTACTGGTCCTTTAGGACGCATAACTTTCTTGCACAGGCTGTCTTCAGCATACACCATTAACTCTGCAAAAGCAAAACATCACAGGAATTTCTGTAGTTGCAGAAGACTGGTTAGGGTGGACTTGACTGTATAAAATTGAAACTAGATTCAACTTTTAACTCAAAAGAATGCAACAGAAACAGAAAAACACAAAAGATTTCTCTTCAAAGTCTTACCAGGTGAACCATTTCCTTTCATGAAAATATCTCCTTCGATTCTAGCTGAGTGGACCTCACAGATGAGGATCAGTAAGGAAAAAAAAACCCCAAACAGGCTCTATAAGCGTTCTGCTGCCTGTGTGAGAACAAGGACGTGCAGGGCTTTCCTGCCTCTGTCTCATCTGACCACAAAGTCAGATACTAGAGAGCATGGACTACCAGGGGGTTTGTATCTGGGCCCTGCAAAGATTCCAGGGTGTTTTCTAGTTAATAGTAAGCAACTATTTTTCCAGATTGTTAACTGGTAGAAATCAGGTTATCTGTGGGCCTGTTAAATTGGCTATTATTGTGAGTGTGGCATGCTTTCTTTTATTAAGAGCGTTTCAACCTGAAAATAACTTTGCAAAATACTAATGAAGTAGGGTTGAAAAACAAAAATTTCCTTAGTTCTTCTCTAAAATTGTCATTAAAATGCAGAAGATAAGGAACCCCTTGCCTTTAGGCTGAAAGGTCTGGATTGCTGTCTGCCTACATTCTGTTGAAATCTGAAAGTAATTCTTGTACTTAACCTTCTATCTTATTTGATGAGTCATAGGAGTTTTTTTTCTTCAGTTGACTGTGTTTTTATAAAACACTGTAGAGATTTTGCTGTAGAGACTTTTTTGGGCAAGCTCAAGGGAGTATTGGGACCAAATTTAGACTCTCTGTAAGCAGGAGCGTCTCTCTGGCTCTGGTCTTGGTTTGAGGCCAGTGGAGCACCATGATTCTCTGTCAGGCGTTGGAAGATGTTCATGTCGCACATGGCCCTTTGGACAGGTTTTACCTCAAACTAGCCAGGGCACAGAAATCCAGAGGCAAACATCTCCAGTGCATCAGCTATGTTAAAATAATACATTTACCAGAATCCCAGTTTAGATATCAATGTGTTTCTCACGAAATATACTGGGTTTAGGGTACCAGAAAGAGTTTTTAATCATAAATATCCGTTTTGGGTTACACTGAAACAATCTCTATCTAGCGAGTAGCCCACTGGATTGCCGAAGAAGAAGAACACAGGCTAGATTTTCAGACAAAACATGCTCACTTTCAAGGCTAGATTTTGAAAAGTGTTTTTCACTCCACATCACCTTTACTGGACCCAGAGGACCAACTTTTATAAGCACTTGCCATGCTGGGTATACTACAGCTGTTACGCCTCCTTTCTCTATTTTCAGGGGGAAAACCTGAAACACAGATAGCTGATGGCTTAAGAAGCCAAAACAAACCTAGACCTTTAACTTCCAGTTAACAATACTCCAATCACTCTTCACAGCTTTACGATAAAAGAGTGCTTTCAGACTCAGGGGTGAAAATAAAGCTGAATTCTGTGACTAGTATTAAAAATGAGATCCATAGGCTACTGTTGCCCTTTAATACAGTATTCCAGGACTGTATAAGAATGACATGAAAAGCTGTATTTTCACTAGTTCTAGGAAAACTGCTATATGCATGTTACTTGACTGGAGAGAGAAGACTGGAGTGCTGGTGGTAGATGAAACTGTAATTATGGTGATTATTTGTAATAGCAGCATGTTTAGGCATGAACCTCTAAAAGCATAAATGATGAGAGAATTCCTACTTGTTTTGGCCAGAAATATAATAATCTAAGATGATAATTACATGATAGTTAATTTTATCATTTGAAAAGTCTTGCTGAAACAACAACTCAGTGGAACAGGCAGTCAAGAATTGCTAATATAGTGTATTTCAGACCTCTGATCATCCCGCAAAGATGATTTCTCACCAAGAAGGTGGCTCAGGAATGAAAATATATGTGTCATACTGGTATGGTTTCCAGCTGACTTGGGTAAGGTCACTTACGGTACCTTTTTTAAGAGCTCAGGTGCAAACCTGAGTTGTGAATCTAAAACTGTCTACTTTTGAAAAGGGGATATCCACTTGTGACACTCTGAGAAGGCATCTCTTTCTCTTTGTCCCGGAGTTCCCCTATTGTAGAATGAAAATTATATTTTTCCACCTCTTCTTCTGTAAAACTAAATTAGGAGGTGCTCACATAGTGTTGTGGTAGAAGCTATATGATTATATAAACTGTAATTTCAGAAGACACTCTGGCTTATCAATAATCTAATTCCACTGATTCACCCAGAGGGATCATTCTGATTTCCAAGGCGTCCGTGAATCCTGCCATAACAAAGCTTTAATTCCTATTGCTCTTATGACTTAAGTTATGAAGAAAACTTTTTTAAAAATATAATTTACTTCTCATAATTTATGCTACTCATTTAATTTTTGCATTTTATTTAACAGACTCAAGAAAAAATAATTGGTCAGCCTTCAGTGGCCAAAACCATTCTGTCAGGAGAGCTTTAGATGATACCTATCCGCTTAGGACAGAAAGATGTCGTGATGACAGTTCACTGTATCCTCCAGCAGCATATGCTGTCATTCTGTGGAGGCAGTAAAATGACAATTAACTCATTTTTACTGGAAAGTTTAATGTGAATGTTAATTAAAGTGAAATAATTTATCTATAACTACCATTTATTGTTTTTTGGTGATTTTTTAAAGCAAATATATTTTAGGCCTATATGGAATTAAATGTCTCTTCAAGCTGATCAAAAACACGGATCCTAATATGACAAAGACAAATGACAATCTGTTACCTTGAATACAGAGTCAAAAACAGGCAAACTTCTCCTGTTAGCCTCCTCCTATACTGCCTAGTTTTGGTATAAGACAGCTAAGCAGAATTTGATAATAAACAGTACACGCCTGAGGTTGATAGCTTGGATCCTGGCTTTCCAAGCTCTAGTGAAGTCTGAGCTTCTAACATGAAGCACAGAAGCAGCAAGTCTCTACTTTGGCAGGAAACGCATTTGCAAATGTTTGGATTGTTAACATATGCTACAATTACAGAAATTTGAAATTATTATGGAACAGAGATAAGCCTGCTAAGCACTAAGCTTGCTTCCTGGAAATCTCTCTGTTGAAGAACTTCCATTTATTTTGTAATCTCACAATGTCCCATCTGCATCTTCTCCAGGGGTTCCTATAAAAAAAATCACATCTGACGTCTTTGTGCAGTATATGAGACCTAACAACACGGTCCATCTCCATTAGCAGAGTTCATTTGGTGTAACATGGAGTGTACTAATGAGCTGACTGGATCTTGTTTGATCACTGTAAAGGTATTACTTGCTGCTATTCCTTTGACAGTGTCCAACTACTGTGAAATAGAGTGGTTGATTTTTTGCATAAGGTTAATGTTACCAAATTATGCTGGAGATTGAGCACAACCAAAAATTCATTGCTATATCTTGATTACTCAGTATTACTTCTTTATATATGAGGAAAAAATATTTTATAAACAGAGCTAAAGCAAATAGTAGAAAATAGTGTTAGTTAATGATGCTTTTTTTCTAGCTTACCTTAGCCAAAATCACTTCATTCTTATTTAGAAAAAAAACCATTGAATAAAACCATTGTTTCCTCAAGCTCCAAAGCCTATCTTCGACAATGAAAAATATCAGATAATCAGTACTGATAGTTACAAATGAAGGAATGTCATCTTTCAGTTAAGTTCCTAGCCAGGCCAATGTTAATATAGTTTGAGGAGGAGTCTTTAACCAGACTGAAACTTTAAAAAGCACCACTGGAAGTCGCTGAAAATATTTTCAATGAATTAAGTGATGGTTTTATCGAACCACTTGAATTATGCCCTAAAGCAGAAGATTTGGTAAGTCTTCATAATAATTATCATGGCTACCAAACCTGCAGGTACTAAGGTCAGTCATGTAAGCGTTTTGTCTTTGCCTAGATCTCACCAAGTAACCTCTCTTATACTAAAAAAGATTATAAGAATTTTTGTAGTTTTTCATTAGTTCAGTGGAGCCTGGAAGAAAAAACGAATCCCTCACAAGGAAGAGTACAAGAAAGCTTATATGTGAGTACTTTCCTAGTTCTTCTAAGGCAAATATAGAAGTTTACTAAATGAATGCATGCCTAGTATTTGCCAACTTCCTAGGGTTCATACATATAACCTATTTCCTTCCTGAAAGAAGCTATCAAAAATAGTTAGACTCATCTAAGAGGATCCTTATGATCTTTACAAGTGACTAGGTAAAGAGAAATACTTCTTAAATATTTGCTGTTACTTGATAGCCCAACCACCTTATCTAATAGTTTGCTTACTTTTTTGTGCACAGGCACCAGTGACTCTTCCTTTGAATCTATGACAACATATATTGCATCAGTACCTCTTTGATAAGGGGCTGTGCGTGGAAGCTGCAGTTGTCTATAGATTAAAGGAAGTTGAAAGGAGAGTTACACAATATGTCCATTAGTCAAAGCAAGTAAATGCGTTTAAGTATTGTCCAATTTCTAATGAAAATCTTTCTAGGTACAAAGAAACTGGCTTGGCTGCCCTTGGTCTGCGGCTCTCAATGTATACAGGTGTCTTCAGTTTAATTGCTCAGCGCAGGACTTATTAATAATAATAGCTGGAAACTTTCATATTTGGAAGATGAATAGTGTCTCAAAAGCAGAGTGCCAGCACCGATGACAACCAGAACTTGATGCTTAGTACTTTTAATGAACTCATTAGCAAAGGATTTGAAGCACTTTGCCTGCTAAGTGCACTGCACTGCAGATGAGAATATTCTCATCTTCACCATTGGAAAATCTAGAGATTTGTCTGAATTTCAGAGGCACATACTATTTGCTTTTTCAACCTCTTTACAGTCTTCACCTGGAGATGGACTAAAGCAGTATGATGACTAGCATGGAGGAACCCATTTTTAGATGTTGTTCCTCCAGCTGCTCTAGACGAGGGAGCTCTGCCAAGCTACAAGTTTGAGAGAGCTCTGGGGACACACGTGGTGCCAAGCAGCATGGCCTGACACGCTTTCAGATCGAACTGAGGTAACAGCTAAAGCTCAGCACTAATTAAGAAGGGATTTTTAACTGCAATTTTGGTTTATGGTATATGAAGTTTACCTAACTCCTGTTTTAGACACTTCAGTCTCACTTCAGTTCGCACTCTGAATTTCTTTTATATTTAGAAGCAAAAAAGGATGGCTAAGTGAAACATATGTTGCTGGCTGAGGTATCAATTCCTTTAAACATTTGGTTACATCCTGTTTGCCCCTAAAGAAATCTGATTTATGCTCCGGTATTTTTCACTCTGGCATGGCCATGAGAAGCAAAAGGCAGTCTAAACCTCAGAATTTAACCTGGAACCTTTTAGAAAAGGAAGTTTGAATTTATTTCATTGGAATTAGGACAAAAACAGATCTTGAGATCAGTTGCATGTTGGATGCAAAACCAGCCAAAGTTGGGGTGTGTTAAGAACTGTGGTTTGGGCTCAGGCAGGTTTCTTATCATACGTTATTCATGGGACTGGACTTTTAGACGATGCTTATTCTTTTCTTTAAGACACGTAACTTACGGATGAAATTTCAGAAGCTTTCAGTGCTTAAAATTTCCCACTGTACCTCAGACCAGATTTTCATTTTTTTAAAGCTTAAGTTACTGAACTCTTCTGAGAATCAGGTAGCTTGCAACAATGCTTAAATGGAAGCTGATGTTTTTGTCAAAGGTGTTTTCTCCAATTATTTTTTGGTCTTCAAACAAAGGTACATGTATAGAAATATGTATAGAGAAAAACATGTTCTGCCCAAATCCATTTCTTACCTCAGAGGCAAAGCCAGCTGTACGAGAGGACGTTCAAAGACTAACGTGTCAATGGTATAAACATTAAATATAGCGCTACATTCCTGACCTCATAGGTAGGAAGCTTCATGTCACCAGTTACAAGGCTATGGAAATTTCAGCCTGAAAGAGAGGAAGAAGAACAAACATTAATTTTGTGGAGAGAGGCAAAAAAAGAAAAAAAGAAACAGATTAACATGCCTTCTTCTGCAAGGGCTTATGTCGAGTCTGAGTACTTAAAAACTTATGTCCTGTATATGAGAGAGCCCTATGTTGAAGGAGATACCAGATACCATGCATGTGAACTCTGTGTTTTACAGGCTTTTTCTGTAATGGGTTTGTCATTAGTAAATAGTCTGCTCTGTGAGAAACGGTTGGTCAGTGGTTAACTTTCCAAAACTTTCTCATTATCTTTGAAACAGAGCAGATCTACTGAATTAAACTCAGACCTGCTGAGATAATCACATTGAACTGGAAGGGGACTGTACCCTTAAAAACCCTCCTGCAGGGAAGCTAACCGAGCTTCCTGCTCTTGAGTGAGGTGATGGCTGGAAACCAAAGCGAGGGGTGCCCTGAGGAGGCCAGGAGGCCCATTAATTCTGGAGCAATTTCAGGATGCCTACATGACCTGTAACTTATTTTTGCAGAATGCAACAGATGCATACAATATTCAACTGTAACAACATACTGCATTGTGGACTAGTCACACATGCAAAATACCGGGATATATCGTGAATATCTGCAGCCAGAGGATCATACCATTCTGAGACTGCTCATCCACACCATTTTTTTTTAACAGAGCATTATGTCAGCAGCAGTATAACCTTTACTTGACTCCTGGGGGGAGTTTTCTTTACTTTTAGTTTTAGACCTCCTGCTCTGATAGCTTCATTTAAGGATCATTTCACTGGAGGGAAAAGTATTGGGTTTCTGTGTAAATTATTAGCCGAGACTGTGAAAGAAATATGGAAAGTATGGACTGTGGAAGCTGACTGCAGTGATTCCCTCATGGCAGTGAGGAGGTGATAACAACAGATAAAAATTGATACAGAAACAATGAGCAAAGGACTGGGCCGTGCCTTTAGAACGGGAGCGCAAGCAGATGTTTGTTTGCTTTGCTACAGTCATCTTTTTGTATCCTTTTCCAGCACATAAAATCTAAGTTACCGGGGTAGGTCTGCTATAGACTACGAAGAAAATATGGAAGACACCTTTCCATGAGCATTAGGTGAAGTCCCCTTCTGCAGGGAGCAAAGTGGGGATGAAATGGCTTCCCTCTCTGCCAAGTGTCAAGGGCCAAAGGGTGATTATGATATCTGAAATATCTTCCCTTGGTCAACAGAAATAAAGGCACAGGAAGTGAAAGCAAGAGGAGACAGATCTTACCGAAATCAAAACTGACCAGGATGTACATATTTGTGTTCTGTTCTTCAGAGGTTCCTTTGGAAAAAATCATGCAAGATTCTTGCAAAATCCATGGTAGCTGATAGTTTAAATCAATATTCTCTCAGTTCTTGACATTTCATGAATATCTGAGGGAGGAGGTCAACTACCCTAGCCACCTCTCTGGCACACTCATGTATTGTCTTGGCTGGAATTCCCCTGTCAATGCTGATGGTGAAGGATAGCCTCACCTCACCCTCTGATGGCTTTTCTACTGAAATGCCCTGAGGGGCTCCCCACAGCAGCTGCTGCCCAGAAGCCACCAATGCACTCTATTTTTATCGCTATCAAGGGCCAAAATCCCCTGAAAGTTTCTGCTTGGCAGAGTGCCACTGGTTGACTCAGTGTCATGGTTCCAGCAAGTGATTCTGCTGTTACTTCCTTATGGGCCATACATGGACACCATATGTATTTGGATCTATCCTGTCTTTCTGGTCCTTTGCTTTTGTTCATATCAATCATCATTTTATACTTGTTGAGATTCAGGACTTCCATCAGTAATTGCTCTGGTAGAATGAGATAATCGAAAGCCAGATCTCCTTTGTTCTAGCTCGTATTTACAGCTGGTTACCCACAGCTTCTCTAAATTCCTTTTAGGTACAAATCCTTTTGCTTAAACTTGGCCCAACACTAATTTGTTCTGGAAAGTACTGAAAGAAATGGTCCCAGCTGCCTCCTTTTGAAAAAGATACTCAAAATGGATAAGTTTTCACACTTTTCTAAAAGGTATCCAGCTTTTTGTGTGGACTCCTTTGGATTTTCACAAACTTTGAAAAGATAATCTTTATTCAACTTCATTTCAAGTCCAGCTATTGTTACTGTTTATGTACTATATGAGATACCTACCTGTTTGGTCAGCTCCAAAAGTGTCAATTGTAAGGAAATGCATTTGCGGAACATACTTACATTTTAATTTATTTATTTTGGTTACTAGTGAATGCTTTAAAAAAACTTGCATCTTACTGTTTTTTTTTCTTTTCTCCTCTTCCAATTTTTCCTTTTGGAAAGAAGTAGTGATATTTTTATTTTGTTTTCAATTTTACTGCAGTAGAGGAGAGCTAGGGACAGGGATTTTCAATTCTTCTTTTTTATTTTTTTACGGATAAAATTCTAATTTGGCTTCATTCCCTGTGGAAGCCTTGACTGGGTTCCCATATGAAGTGCTTGGATCAGATTTAAAAATTCCCAAGAATATAGGTTTTAACCCTTCAACACTTAGTCTTCAAGAAACACTCACTTTGTCCACCTCATTTCAAAACAGAAAGTTGTTTGCAGACACGTGGAAAATATTATTTCCAGATGATACAGAACAGGAAAAACTTATCATTCTGTACTTGAAGAACTTCTTTTTGTCCTAAATGGGCAACAAATTTTGTTCCCATTATCATTAAATCATGTCCACGTGATGAGCAAACCAAAACAAATTAGAAGGATAAAAGTGGTGATGGAGAACCATAACTAACAAGACATCTGTAACCACACAGAAGAAACCGGTTCTTTGTCTCCCGTAATGTTTCTCTTTTTCATTCCTGTCAAACATTGTGGCCTACTGTCGTCAGTTACCACTTTGTCTCTTTTTTGGATTGTGAGGTACCTAGGACTGAGACCTTTTTTTCTTAGCATTTTGCAGGCTGCCATTGATGTCCGTGGTTCTGTACAATCATGGCAATGCATTTGTGTCTGCTTATGCTTTCACACCTTTTTTTCTGCTGTGGTATACCAAGAATACCTGGATATGCTGGATGACTTTAAAAATCTGTAATGATAGTAACACCTGAGGAGAATAATCTCTGTACGTTCACCTGTCAGGACTTACAGTGTCAAGTGAACAAATCCAATTCCACCTAATAGATCTATTTTTACACCCCTAAGAGTTATTAATATATTACATATTAAAAAACAAGTATCCTTATAAACTCTGCTTCATATGTATAGATAGGAGTCATTCCTTTGAGTAACAATACAAAATGGGCAATTTCAGGTCATAAAGAAAACAGACAGTAGTACTAAGCACATGAAACTGAACTACAAGGCCTGGGAAAGTAGCCTAATAAATGAATAACAAAACGGCCAGATAGATAAGAACACTTTTTTCAGAGCTCTGCAACTCACACAACTTAATATCGTTGTAAGGGAGGAAAGTGTTGCAAATACTGCCTAATTCTTTTCTGAAGCTCATGTCCTCTGCAAAAAAAAACAAAAAAACAAAAAAAAACCAAAACTAGTAACCATGCTGAAATGATTAGCGTGATTGTACCATGAAATGGCTTGGATTTGCTCATCTGGCTTCAAGTTCAGAGGAATGACCAACAAGTTGACTTATGTTCTTAACAGTGTAGACCCAGAAGGGTTCGAGCAGATGTTGCAGGCTTACTCCAGGCAAATACACGAGGTTTTGTGGTTTCTCTTAAGTGTTTGCTAATATCTACCACATTGCAAAGTCAAATGTCCTTTCTCAACAGAGCCGACTATTCATAATACAATACAGATGATTTAATCTGTGGTTAGGACTTTCCATTTCTACTCGAGCTCTGTAAAGTCTGAACTGCTCAAACCTATATTACACTGACACATAAAAAATCCCCCAAATATCTCTGATCAGTTCCAACCCCCCCTCCAAACTCTAACAATTCACACCTCTGTGACTGCATTAGACTGTGATCGTGTCTATGACCCTATACCTGTCCCTGTGCAAATAGGACATTTTTCCTTCAAATCTTTAACTGAAAGAGGTGAGAGGGGTTTTTAGAGATGTTTTTGAAGCGATAAGAGGTAACTGTGTTTTCAGAGCTAGAAACATCAGGATCTTGAATATATTTGATTCTATCATTTGCAACTAAATGTGGGCCACACTCTTCTACTTGTGACTTGCTTAAACAAAAAATAAATGCTATTTATGTTGAAGATATGCTCTGAAATACAATCTACTACCAGATAAATTACTTTTAATCTAATGGTTGTTTCTTTCAAAGCTAATTTAACTTGTCTCTGCAGTCCCAGACGGATTGAAATCCTGAAAAGCTTTGTTATTTTTTTTTCCAGAAAATAATTTCTTTCCCAAAATGAGGAGTTTCTGAATAATTCAAATGAATCCCTTCTGAGTTTGGTGAGAGCTATTGGACTAAAGCACTGGGTGACAGAAGACTTAGAAAACTCTAAACAATTTGTTTAGACATCTTAAAACAAAACATTTAATTGTTTTTGCTTGAAAACTGTTTTCATTAATAAACGAAGACAGAAGCCTGAGAGATTAGAGACTCCTAAACGATGCACTGTGACAAAAGAAATACCTCTGCTGACAAAAAATGGATTGTGAATTTTTGTTGCTTTATCAAAACAAACAATGGATTTTGGTTGACTGGAGATAATTTTCCTTCCCCCCTACTTTGGACAGAGAACCAAAAAAAGAAAAACCACCCTTTTCATGCATAGCACTATTCCAGAGTAAGTCTCAGATTAAGGCAGAATGAAATAAAGTTTATATGTTGATTGAGACCCTGGCCCCTTTGAAATCAATGGCAGAATTCCCATTAATTTCTCTGGGGTCAAGGTTTCATCTTCATCTTTAAATTACAGCTCAGTTTTCTTTCATCGTACGCTAGAGAAGTGAAGGAGGCTTCTTTCTAGTTAAATCACTGCTAGTGAATCTGTCCCAAAAGAAATACATGATACACATTTCTCCTTCCTATCCTAAAAAAGTGTTGGAAAAAGCATATTTCTCCCAATTTTATAATGTACATAGGCGTTTTCAAATGTATCTTAATGTCTTCGTCTATAGTAAGCCCTGTTTAAGATGCTAATAATTTTTGACAGGCACTTCCCTTGTGTCTGGATTTTGAAAGGAAAACCTAGAGCATAAAATGGCCTTGTTCTAGTCATACAGTGGATTGAAACCAGCAGAAGCTGATAGCAAACAGCTTTTCTCAAAATGTCAGTTCAGTTTTCTTTCCCATGGATTTCTACTTTGCCTTTTGCTGCAAACTGGCAATGCTGTTTAAAAAGACAGAGCCGAAAAAAAAAAATCAGAAAAGTGCCCTAAATACTAATATATATTCTAGTTCTTTGCACCAACTGTACTTTCTCTGTGATAGCCAAAGCGGAAGTAAAGAAAATTTCTCTCCTAAAGAAATTTCTGCAGAGGTTTGTTACGGTGGAGTATGAACAGCAGAGACTTTGGTGGGTGCTGGTTTGTTTTCTGCTCGGCAAGGCTGAACTGTGGCTGTGATGGAGGATCTTTGCTTCATTTCCTGGAGATAGACCTCCAAAAGGTGGGAGTTTGCACCCAGAGGTTCAGAATAGCTATTTCCTTTTCCAGTGCAGCCCAGATTCACACACGCCAATTGCTTCTTTTTATTGGGTTAATGACAAGTCACAGGTAATACAAATGCTTAGCACTTTTCACCCATGTATGAGAGCAAGACAGCCTTTATTGGGTCAAAGTTTTAATTAAATGCTGCTTAAGTTATGGTTCAGGCAGCTAAATCGAAAATTCCAAGGCTAAGGGCTATCTGAAAGGTTTTGAAAATTCAGCCATTTTTATGACAGATTTGGAGATGCAATGAATGTCCCAGGACTTTGTGTAGTCGTTGCATATTGGTAGAGCCAAGATAACTGAGCATGTGCTCTTTGTTACTGTAACTTGATTCTGTATTTGAGTCCTTGGGTGCCTAATAATGCATATTAAAATGTTGTGTGTCCTTACCTCTTACAAAAACCTGTTGTTGTGCAAACAACGAAACACTTCAGATTCTCTTGGTTCAAAGAGGGCTTCTCCAATGCAAGCAGGTACATCCATCTGAGCAAGCCACTCTAGTCCCTTTTTATAAAGCACACGCAGTTAATCAGGATGGTCAACTAGGGGATTCATCTTATCCTAACATAAAGATCTGTAAACAGTCAAATGCATCCCATCCTGGTGTTTGGTGACAATGTTGATGAGATCTTCATTGACAGTGATGGAAGCCTGGACACCAAGCACGCATCCAGATAGCTACCTCTGGGTTGCCACTGAACTTTGGGAAGGTTTTTTTCCCTTTTGCTTTGGTTGCTGGTGTTCTTCAATGCAAAATTCAGATTGGATCTAAATACTTATTTGCTTTTGAAATTGTTATCCATACCATTAGAGATTTCACCAATTTTCCTCTGTTGTTATATGTAAATTGGTCAGGTCTTGTCCATACTGAATTTGTTTTTCATTTAGTCATAGAAATATGTGTCTATGTTTGTAAATAAAAGCTCTTGCGGTTTGTGGTTGCAGACTCCTCAGGGAGGCAAAGCTGATAACGACTCTCACCCTAAACCAAATTAGGAACATAGCTGTCTAACACGTTATTTAAAAAAAAAAAAAGGGAAGGGAAAAAAAAAAACCGTGAAGAGGAAGTGAGACTCTATCTTCATGTTGAATGACAGAGATTATGAAATTTTTGACGAAAACACAAAAATCTTATTCAGACATCCTGCTATAAACGTTAAGAGAGGACAAGCATCCTACAGTGAGAGATGAAGCACTTGCAGGGTTGACCAGAATGCTTCTTATAGCCTTGTATATTAAAGGAGCAATTTCAGTTTTGTTTGAATGCAGAAATTAAAATAAATACCTATATCCTCTACCACATACTTCTCCCTCCGTTCCTGCTGGACAAGCCTATTCCTTCTTCCCATTTTCTGCCGCAGTAGTGGCCGGGGCTCTTCTTTCCACTTGTTCTCCCAGTTAACGTCCCACCTTTGTCTCTGCACCGAGGGCACCCAGCGATTACATATGCCTATTGCAAGTGATCATTTTCCATTCTGCCTCCCAGCTACAAATTCTCATCGCAGTATACCCCTCTTTAAATCTCTCCTTTATTGAGTTTCATCAGCGTAAGGCCATTTCTAATACACCTGTTTGAAATAAAAAATAATTTTCTTGTGTCTGGCACTTTCTCTCAATTGCAGATTCTCACCCGATTCCAGGTTCCAGCCCCGATTAACCGGCACAAATGTGTTTCACATAAAAGCTATCTTCTCTTCACACACCACCCCCCCCCCGCCCCTGCTAGCAGTAGACTTCCCTACTGCACTATCCTCATTTGTAACTCTTTTGCCTTGCTTTCAGCCATACCCTCTCAGTTGTGACTTCACTGTTACTCATTTTTGTTTATGGAAGTGTTTAGCATCTGCCTTTCAAGGAGGGAGCTCTAAAAAGCTAAACAATTATCACAATCTTCATTTTAAATGTGGAAAATAAAGCTTACCAAGTTGAAGAAATTTGCTGCCCACTCCAGAGGGAGTATGGCAGTCTTAGGAATAGCTCCCAGGGCCACCTTCCCCACTGGTGTATGCTGGAGATCTGGATCTTTGGACTGATGAGCTTGTGCCTTTGCGTTGGCTTGTTCTCCCTCTCTTTTGCGAGCTTTTACTCTTTGGGGGGCAGGAGTCTTTGGGAAGCGTTATTACTTACCTGTGGTTTATGTATTTGACTTTTACAGTGTATTAGGGAAATGATTGATTTCAAACCTGCAGGCAAACATCCCCCAAAGAAGAGCGATCGACACTCTGCAGAAGCAGAAGGCTCCTCAAGAGGTGGTGTCAGAGCAAGTACCAGCTAGTGACTCCAGCGTGGAGCGAGGAGGGAGCCCTGAAACTGGTCAGTTTGGGGCAGATGCCAGTGGGAGAGGCTGATCAGAGATGGGCAGACACTCAGAGGACCAGAGCTGGCCCTAAATACTGCAAGCTGGTTCTGTTCCTTTACTGAAGAGTGAACTGCATCCCATAACAAAGTATAGATTAGGTGCAAATAAGACTAACTTGACAGTTTGTATTCTTAAATCATTTCTCCTTGTTATTCCTCTCTTTCTTTTCTAATACTTAACTAAACCTGCAAAACTCAGCTATTTTTGGGGAATACTGTGAAAAGTAATGTCCCTCCACTGCAGGCAGTGGCTTGAGCCAGTGAGCGGTGTCCGCATCCTTGGGAGGGAGGGTGGGAAGGGTCTTCAGAGCAAGGCCCCACCTGCATCCTATTCTCCTCCTTTGGAGAATGCTGTGTTTTGCCTGTGACTGTGAAGTTTACAGAGACTTGTTGGCTAATATTAGATGGATCAGTGCTGGCAGAGCCCAAAGAAGGAAAGACTAATGTGTAAATTGCAGTCCCAAAAAGCGAGAAATCAAGGGTCACATGCAGACTGGGGAGTCTCTTAGACGGCCTAGGAAGGAAGCATTGCTTGGCCATCACATGCCTTTGTCAGAGCCACAAGATATTTCTCTCTTGGCCCTGGCCTTTTGATCACTTTATCAGTGTTTTTAAGTCAAAATTTGGTTGTAAATAGCTGAAGACATCCTTGTCCTCCAACACATTACCAAACGAAAAAATTAGTTAGGAGATTGTTTTGCTTCTTTGCCTGACTTCTGGCCTCTTTATGTAAGATTTTTAGCTTTCCTCTGTGACTGCAATGTCTAGAATGTAAATCTGATATGTTAGTTTTGTAAAGGAAGGCTAGAATTCCAATTCGATCTCTCGTTTTGGGAAGACGGTGCTTTACGAAACACACCTGTTGTCACAAGTCTCACCAAACACTTTGAAGATTTAGAAACATATTGCAGAACTTCCCTGTTTATTTGCAAAGGAAAATTAGTATACCTACCAGAAAATATTCTAACAAAAATAAAAGTTGCTATTCTTTTTTCACATATGTCACTTACTGAATGTCAACAAGTATAGTGAAGGAAACCATTCAAAGTTTTGTGTCATTTTTTAAAATTATTTTGAATAAAAATTTCTACAGTATTGACAAGTATTTTATGTCTTAAATCGTTTCTGTATTGTGAAACAATGTGTATTTAATTTTAAAATTATTTTCCATATCAGAAAAAGAACTGTAGGTAGGGGGGACAGGTACTATGAAGTGGGCATAGAGCTAGATGTACAGTGTTAGAAAAGGTTCTTTGTGATTATATTGGTAAAAATGTATGCCATTTTTCTGCTTCTGCTTTTGTTTTGTGGTTGTCAGACTAATAAGAAGCAAAATTTTAAAATACTAGAAAATTGAATTTTGAGACTATTTACCTGACCTCATAAAAAAACTGGAGCAACCAAGAACACCTGTCTAAAAATTAAAATAACGGTACTGCAAAAGAAAGTCTTGGTTGCCTGTGAAAAAACAGTACTATACATATTTTACAATGGTGAAATACCAGAACTAATTTGAGGGCGGGGTTGAATGAAGATACACTGATTTTCCAGATTAAGACCTCAAATTAAAAGAAGATCAAAAGAGTTACACTAAGTGATGAAGACTGGATGTGTTTTCATAGGCAGCTTTTGTATCTAATGTTTTGTTTCTGTAAATATGATACACCATGAAGTGGAAGAAGATAGAGGAAGATTCAAGATACTGCAAAATCCTTCACTTGGAGAAGCTAAAACCAGAAAATTAGCCTAGCTTTTGTATAAAGCCTCAGTCCCTAGCCTATGTCATACTAGCAATTTGTTTCCTCTAAGACCTTCTTGACATCACTTATTCACCAAGAAGCAGAAAAGCTAAACCAAGGTTGACAGGGAGAGTTAGGTGAGGTCCATCTGCAGCACTTCATCTGCTCAACCCAGACCTTTCAAATGCCCTTTTTAATGCTTGAGATGGTTTCAGGTAGTGGTGCTAAGGCAGATGCTGTGAGAGGACACGGAGGTACGCTGGGGCAGGAGAGGGCAGCACTGAGCAAGAGCCGGATAAGGCGGCAAGCCCAGCTCTGCAGGCTCCCATAAACGTAACATTGGTGGTCAAGAGATCACAAACCGCTTGAGCCAGCTTTGCCGAGCGTATGAGGGGATGAAGTGGGAGAGAGCCTGCTGCACTGCAGACATGTGCTACAGCCCTCACTGGGAGAAGACAGTGTCAATCTTCCTCTGTTTCTGATTTTGCCAGGTCTGGTACTGTTATTGCCTGTGAACCGGCACAGATTGGGGGTCTAGAGAAATGAAAACAGCCTTCATCTTTACGGCATCAGCTTGGAAAACAGAAAATAAGAGCAACAGGCAGTTCCCTCCCTCTTTGAAAAAATGGAAAACACTATTGGAAAGCTGAAGCTTTGCATCTACAAATGGAAATTATAGGAAAGGAGTTTCTTAAATGTGGGGCCTTACTTGAACACTCCTTAGGCTGGATCTGTCCCTATGGCATGAACCAAACTGGGTACAAATAAGCTATATTTCCTTAAAGCAGCAAAACTTGATGTACCTCTTTCCCTTTCTCCTCCACACTCTCCTGCACACTTGCCTTAAAACGCCAAAGATGTCTCAGAGGGCACATTATGGGAGAAGAGAGACCAGATCAAACCTTGAATGTACAGCAGTAATTTTTTTGTTACTTCTGAAATTAAAAGGATCAGACATAAGCAAGCGATAGGTCGCCTCTACATTACTGATGGGTTTATAGCAGATAATCCATTCTTGAATAACTTATGGTTTTCCATGTGTTGACCAAGGTGGTCAGTATAATGTTAGATATTAACTGCAAAATAAGGGCCAAGTCAATTTTGTCGTCGTCTTCTTTTGGATCTGGACGTGTCTTTTTTCTTTTCTGCCTTGTTTTCCATAGCTTCCTGACATTCTCTGCATGCTTAATGAAGGCTATGAGAATGTCTTCCTCAAACTAGAGCATCTTTTTTGGATCTTCCTCTGAAGTGCCATTTTCTCAATACAGTTAGGTAAGGCTGACAGCACTGGTACTTGCTCTTGGCTCCTTCTCCAATCCTTCCTTCCTTCCAGGGGCAGCAGGTTTTGCAGTCAGCAGCACAAGTCCCTTACTGGTGCTAAAAAGTTAATTATAACATACACGAAGACACGAGCTCGCTAAGTGAGGCTTTAGAGGGAAATGTGATTGGGAATATGGCACTCCCGTGCAAAACACAAATTTCTCTGCATGTGCATGAGTGCTTATGTGCGCATTTGCTCAGCTCTGCCCCAGTGAAAGAGCTTCTCAGAGCTGTCCTTACAACACTATGGAAAAAGAAGTTAAGTTTTGGCTCTTTCATTGTTCAAGGAATTGTTAACTGAGTTGCAGCTGCAGGCCCCAGTTTTACTCTGAACTGTACCTCTGTGAGGATGGAAGAATTCTTTGGATCTGGTCGAAAGGCAAGAAGGCAGAGCGAGACTTGCAGAAGTTACAGTTTGCCTCCAGCTTTCTGTTTTATTTAACTGCTGGAAATGGCCCATGGGCAGGAAGGAAAAAATACATGACTGTACAGCCTGACTTTCAATTCTCAGCTGAATTTGCAGGCTGGGTGGTAGAAGTGCTTCATGTCAAATCACTGCTCGTAATATTCCCTTGTTGGTTCTGCAGTAGACTTTTGAGAAATAAATATGTGCTCTCACGCATGCACCAGATTGTGCTGCAGGCTCTGCATGATTAGATGACGTTTGGCAGCTATCAGCAGCAATAGCTTCCTCTTCTCCAGTCTGTCTACGACAGCCTTGTCTTCTGTATTCCAAGCAATAATTGTTGAAGAGGTATATGTTTAAACCTAAAGGCACGAACATTTTCATGCAGAGTCCTATATTTGATTCCTTTCCAATCAGTTCACACACACATGCAACTTACAGAGACAGTGAGCTGGTTTCATGGCTGGATTCTCTGCTAGCCAGTAAAGTGGAAATATTTAACAGAATTTTTTTAAAAGTTGACCTGTTTATGTGTGTCCTTTATAATGTGTGTTCTCTGTCTGGGTCCTCTGATAACTAACGAGGAGTAAACTGTTGCTGAAGCCTGTCTCCCACTGGAATTCCTCTACCTATCTGCCTATTTTCTCTAAACTAAAACGTTTACTCCTCTGCCATTTTTTTAAATTGACCAGTGATTCAATTGTTAGCAGTAGAGATGGACACACATACACAGACTGTAATCACATAAGTCTTGTTCCTTTGGGATACTGGACTCAAATTCAAACTATCTCAGTATGCCAAATATACATCCTTCTTCCTATACGGGAGCAGCTATACTGGTCTCTGCACCGAGATCATGCGAGATGTGTGCACGCAGCCATGAAAAGCATAACCATGGGGAGGGAACATTTTATGCAATACTATTGTGGGGGATTTCCCCATACCAATTTTCCATGCAACAGATTTTTCTGTTTTTATTTTCTGTGCAACAGATCCATTTTACTGGTTTCAAGTCTTTTGTGGTTCAAAGTTGTGCAATTCCCACTCATACTTGTTGCAAGATATCTCTGGGTCGTTTCACACCTAATAGGTTTGAATGACTCTTTAGGTTAGAAATCACTTCACTTTTCTTAATTCACTTAAAAGGCTGACTTCTAATCTAAAATAATCTCTTTGGCTCTATAGTCAATGAATAAGTACCTCCAGAGCGTGATCTATCACAAGAGAAATAAGTAATGCTATATGCATATAGTGACATATTTTTACATCAGTCAATCCCATTTCCATCTCTCTTCACTGGCTGTAGAGGAAACCTAGAAAACTAACATATAGAATTAGGTGAGATGAAATGTGGACTTCACTGAGTTCACTGAGAATCTCTCATATTCTGCAGAAGCAAAGATCTATCCACGGGTAATCAGAGAGTGCATGATGTTGGACTATTTGGTGGTTGCATGATGCATGTAAGTTTCCACTAGAGGCTATGATACAACCACTGCAAATTCCTTTCTGTTTGTGAAACAAGTTTTTTTTTTTTTTCAATAGATACAAGTCAAATATTCTTTTCATGTGGGCTAGTCATTTGTCCTCCAGGCAGAATATTATTAGTGTTTTTGTGGTATTGCTTCATTCTCCTCTACTCTGAGGCTTCCTCTGGCCTTCGTAACTTCTCTCTGATTCATGTTGCACATGTACTCACTACCAAATGTGGGCCAAAGTCATCACCTTCACAGCAGGGACCACTGGGTCAAAATTGATGTTTCCTTATTTGTCTACGTTACTATGTACCGACTAGTGACAAACAACCCAGAAAACATTCTCAACGTTCTCTGAGAAGGACCGCTGAAGTATTTGACAAGCTTCAGTCAAACCAAGCTGTTCTCTTCATTTTGAAGCCAATAGACAGGTAATCTTTCAACACTTTGTGGTAATTTATGTAGGCTTCTTTAGTGTAAGAAAGTGTAAGGTTTAGTGTTAAGTTGTACCAGTCCTTTTCCGTTATTTTACTGTAATAACATGCAATGTAGTTATCACCTTTTCAGTCATTCAGCAGAGGATCCTCTCTGTCATAGCTGCATAGTTTATATAAAGATATGCCAGATAGGAGGCAGTGCCAGCATAGCATACTTTGCATATATTTGTCATGCACCTTTTAGCACTGTGAGTAGCATGAACTATTACTGTGCTCAGTTTATCCAAACTAGGGTTCATGTCTCTTCAATTCTGCACTGCAAAGCCCACAGGCTTCCAAGTCCTCAGCTTCTCTGTCTACACGTGATCCTCAAATCCCTCATGCCCCCTCCACATGCCATCATTTCCCCTCCCTTCACGAGGGTGCCCGCGAGTCTGCTCTAATTCCCTGTGTCCCATAACACCCCTACCCTTCCCACTACCCCTTACCTACCTTTCCCAGGTGTTGGCATCCATTACCAGAGGATACAGGTCGTAACATTTTCTGTGGAATAGCTGTTTCTAGAAGTTTGTGGAGGTTAGAAGGAACCTCTGGAGATCATCTAGTCCAACCTCCCTGCTCAAGCAGCGCCCTCTAGAGCACACTGCAGAGAACTGTGTCCAGCTGGCTTTTGTCCAGATCTCCAGGGAAGGAGACTCCACTACCTCTCTGGGCAACGTCTTCCAGTGCTCTGTCACCCTCACAGTGAAGAAGTTTCTCCTCATGTTCAGATGGAACTGCCTGTGTTTCAGTTTGTGCCCACTGCCTCTTGTCCCTTCAATGGGCACCACGGAGAAGAGTGTGGCCCCCTTTTCACACCATCCCTTCAGATACTTCCACATATTGATCAGATCCCCTCTCAGGCTTCTCTTCTCCAGGCTGAACAGGCCCAGCTCTCACAGCGTTTCCTCCTAGGAGAGATGCCCCAGTCCCCCAACAATCTTTGTGGCCCTTAACTGGACTCACTCCAGGAGCGCCATGGCTCTCTTGTACTGGGGAGCCCAGAACTGGACACAGGACTCCAGGTGAGGCCTCCCCAGGGCTGAGCAGAGGGGCAGGATCACCTCCCTCCACCTGCTGGCAACACTCTTCCCAATGCAGCCCAGGAGACCATTGGCCTTCTTGGCCACAAAGCCACATTGCTGGCTCTTGGTCAACTTGTTGTCCACCAGCACTCCCAGATCCTTCTCTGCAGAGCTGCTTTCCTCCTGTACTGCTGCAAGGGGTTATTTCTCCCTAGGTGAAGGACCTTGCACTTGCCTTTGTTGAACTTCTGCCCAGCTCTCCAGCCTGTCCAGGTCCCTCTCAATGGCAGCACAGCCCTTTAGGGTACCAGCCACTCCTCCCAGTTTAGTATCATCAGCAAACTTGCTGAGGGTGCACTCTGTCCCTTCCTCCAGGTCATTGATGAATCCATGGAACAAGACTGGAGCCAGGACTGACCCCTGGGGGACACTGCTAGCTACACCGCTAGGCCTCGAACTTGACTCTGCGCCATTCACCACATTCACCCTCTGAGCTCGGCCATCCAGCCAGTTCTCCATCCACCTCACTGTCCACTCATCCAACCCACACTTCCTGAGTTTCCCTATGAGGATGTGATGGGAGACAGTGTCAAAAGCCTTACTGAAGTCCAGGCAGACAACATTCACTGTATTCGTCTCATCTACCCAGCCAGTTGTTCCATTATAGAAGGCTCTCAGATTGGTCAAGCACGATTTCCCTTTGGTGACTCCATGCTGACTACTCCTGATCACCTTCTTGTCCTCCACATTCTTAGTGATGACCTCCAGGATGAGCTGTTTCATCACCTTTCCAAGGACTGAGGTATCTATGTGGCCTGGATGTCAAATAAAGTCAGTACACACTGAGGCTTCAGATGGTGATTAGTCCGTGGCATAAATTCTCTCGGCGGCTTTTGATACTCTGCCATCCACTCCTGTGTTTCTGGATGTTTGTCTACCACAGATTTTTCGTATGCTCATTTCTACCACAGCAGAGCCTGCCTCCTTATCCTGCTCCTCTAGTGCACTAGACTAACTGGAGCAAAATTGAAGCGGGTGGATAATTGCTCATCTACTACATAATGCAATAGTCATACCTCACTGTGCTGCATAAATATTTCTCTTTTGGTCCAAACTGGAGTTAGAAAGAAGCTATAAGCCCGTGAGATAGCCCTGACTTACATTATGACTAATATGAACACTTTCTCCATCACCATTCGTAATTCTTGCTGGGAGTTCCTGAAGCTTTTTGATCTGTGATGAAAATAACCCACCTCACTTCAGGAAGCGTAATGCCTCTGAAGTGTTGCAATATATGCCTGTATTGCTCTGTTGTCTAAAATTAGTCTGTTGCCACCAATTAATCCACAGATTTTAGGGAATAAGACTGTTAATTTCAGTGGAGTCCTTACACAGCAAGTCCTAAGTCTTGGTCTTCAGTACTAAGGCACCAAGTGCTATGTATTTTTCTGTGATCCAAAACAACATCTATTACCTGCTACAGAAACTCCTAAGTGGACCCACTGTAATTAAGATGCAATCAAGATTGCAGTTTGTCAGTAGCTAACACTATTTTGAAGGTGAAACAGACTGATAGGAAAGGAAATATCTTTCTGTTTTTCCTATAGCATAGTCCTAAACTGTTTTTAAAGTCACATCCAATGCTAAGAATAAAAGCCAAAAATGCAAGTCCTGAACTTCTAGCTTGTTACTACTTTAGGCACCTCTGAACATGTGCTAATTACTTGCATATTACTTCTGCAGCTAAAAACTTGGATTTTGTAATCCTTACTCAGGAATAACTGCCATTAAGTGCTCATGGGCCCTATGGCCTTCCAAAGCACATTTAGAATGAACTCTTGCAGACCAGTTATTTCTATGTGTGGAGCAGCCTGGAAATTGAAGATGTTTTTCTTTATTTGAAGCTATGATTTATGTAAAACTGAGGAACTGACTAATGTAAAAACAGGATGCAAAGTGGAGGTTGTAGAAGAGAGAAAGAGGCAGCTGTGGGGATGTGGGGAAAGAAGGTCAAACCATTGTATTCTAAGAGCACAAAAACGACCAATTCATATCTGCCTGCCACATCAGAGAGACTTTTGCTCTCCAGTGAAAGTTAGAAATAACTGCATTCAAACCACTAAAGCTCCAGAGTGAACCATCACAGACCTCCGTGGAGTGTCTCAGCAGATAAGGAGAAGTTGTTAGCATGTTTAATACATTCAGTGAGCTGCTGGTATTGAAGATGCATTGAGGTTAAAGATGGAGCTCTGTAGGTTTGTCTCCCAAATGCAAGTATTATAATATATGTTTTACCCAGATATCTCCTTGAGAGCTAGTTCATGTTTGGGAGACCCATCCCCAGCTGAAGAAGACAAACCCTGGGCTTCAGAAGTTGCTGAAAAGACTATCGAGAAAACAAGAGAGAAATCTGAATTGTTGAGTGAAAAGGTCTGAGGTTTGCTTCCCTAACGCTAACAACAAAATGTGTCTGACTGCTAGGGCTTACGAGAATGTTCCTGGAGAAAGTATGTCTACAGGAGCTAAGCAGCCCAACGGCAGATATGCAGTCGAGAATGATAAGTAAGCCCTCTCAGAGCTTCTTAGCTCTGCTTCTGTTTAAGACCTGAGCCTAAAAAGCCTTATTGTGTTGCAGGCTGAGTTGTATCACAGGCTAACAATGCTGGGATCTTGAGGGAGAGGGAGAGGGGAATGGAGAAAAATATTCCTTGGGAGACTTTCAAAACAAAATGCTCCAAGCGCAAGAGCTTCAGTGTTGCTGCTGAAATGTTACATCCAGAGTATAATGGATGTCTAGCAAGTTTATTATATGTAATGTAGACATAGATTCTTCTACAATATCTTGCCTATCCTCATGAGTCAAAATTGAGAAGTCCATCTTTTCCTCTGCTTGTTCCTTTTGGACTATAGAAAGGGCTATATTCCAGGTAAGAGATGGCTGTGAGACAAGGTCCTTAGCAACCTGATCTTATGTTAAAGTTAGGTCATGGTAAAATAGGAACCTAGTTCTCCGTCTGCTGTATTTTGCCATAGGGAGTAATCATTCTGGCTTTATACTGGTAGTGGAAATACAGCTTGTATGTGTCCACATATTATGTGGACAGCGAACTATGTCCCTGCTATAAATGTATGCAGATAAAATTAAGAGTGTGAGTAGAATTAATGAACCTAACTGAAAATGAGGGGGCAGTCAGCATGGGTGCTGACTATAGACATGGGTCTATATCTTACACCTAGATAAAATTGAAGACGGTGACAACAAACAAGACATTGTTTTCCTTCTCTTTCTACTTGAGGGACAAAAGAGAGTTCTAGGATTGTGCGAGGGAGTTAGATGATAGTGTTAGCCCTACACTGTTGTACATGCATAGCAGAGAGGCTGGTGAGCTGCAGTGTGGATGTTTGCAAAACGGTTACTTGTACGACCAAAAACTCATCAGCTTCACCAACTTTGTCATATTTAGTGAAACTGCATCCAAGTGGTACTCATATCTCTAAGGCCTCATTTTGCAAGGCACTGAGTATTCTTTGTGCCAGTCAGCATCCTTGAAGACATGAGCTGGAAGGCTGCTAGTGTTCAAACAAGAAAATGTAGGTGGAGTAAGAGATTAGTGTGTTACTGCTAAAAACTGACTTATCATACAGCCTTGCCATGACTATTTTTTTCCTGTTTTGTTTAGGGGAAAAGTTGTTTCTTGCTGTGCATCTGTATGGCATGGTCTTTGGATACAAGTAGAAATAAATATTGGAAAGGATTAAAGGGGTGAAGTGAATGGATCCATAAGAAAATGCTGTTAATTGGGGTGGACAATGCTAGAGGTGCTAGAAATGATTTGCAAGGCAGCTTTTAGAGAGCAAAAAGTTTTCTGGTGTATAGTTCATCCTAAATTAATCTCCAAATATAACTTCAAAAGTCTACTAAAGAGTCCTCAAGATTTCTCTGGTGGAAAGCATATGAGCTCAGGAAGACAAGAAAACCTGAAAAGTAAAATAACTCAGAGTCTTCAGCAGATCTATGTCCTGGAAAAGTGCAGAGTTTGGTGAACTGCATGTTAAAAGAACAATTTGTGTAGTGGTGGTGGGAACTAAAAGGGAGTAAGAGAGATATTGAACCGGTTCTTCCTTACCTCAGTTTATCTCCTCAGCCTCAAAGACTTTTTTGGATGTATTTTGTCATGTGTTATTTTATCTGATATAAATCAACGGGGAATAAGAGAGATGCGGGCCTAAGAGAAAGTCTGTTCATTTAATCATCTGCTGGACACAGTCCCAGGTTGTGAACCAAATGGGATAAATGCAAGGAAGATGAAAGCTGCTGAGCATATCTGTTCAAAAATTAAATCTTTGTCTGAGGATTGCTAATGTAAACAAAGTGGACTCAAGAAGAAAGAAATAATCACCACTTGCAAAGAGTTCGTAGAAGGTCTGTTGTGCGTAACCCCCCAAAGGCTAATTGTATTGGAGTAGATGCGGTCTGTCTACTGAGCTCTCAAACTGAATAAGCAGCCATGTTTGGACAGCTATTTGCTTTTATTTATAGGTAGCTAGATCTTCTTGTCTGATTCTTGGCTATAATTCTGTCAAGTTAAAAAGCATGGAAGTAAAGATACTTCTGGACTCTAGGTCCCTCCCCCACCCAACATAAGGAAACTCTCACCAATAGATTTTTCCTCATGAACTGCTAATGCTGCTGTGGACCCTGTTGGTTACGTCTCCCCTAGCAAACGCATCTGCCCTGGTGACTGATGGCATTAAACTGACGTGTTGCAAGGTGTGAGGTGGGACAGGAAGAGCATATGGAGCTATTTGAGGGTGCTAAGTGTTCTGGGATAGTACTGGCAGACTGCATAAAGAGAAGGCAGACAAAACTGATGCAGTCTCATCTATACTGTCTTCTCGGCATATGTATATTCATACTAGCTTCTGGCCAACATGTCTATCGTTCACTTACCTGAAGTACAATACATAAATGCATGTAGGGTTTGTCTCAGAGGCTATTTCTACATTAGCAGGCAGTGCAGGTCAATAGGAATGGATTTGTACAGTGAAGCAGTTGGTCCTGAAGACCTGATCTCTAAACTGTATATGTTTCAAGGGTTTGACTTCAGACTAGCTCTAGCCTGGTTCTGTGGACTGAAGGTCTTTTTGCAAATGGGGTGCCTGCCGTGCACATTTCCAGTTCAGTTTCCCCCAAAAGAAGAGTGTGGGAGAAGAAGAGCCCTGGGAGACTGCTCAACAGCATGAACCAAAGCACAGCAGGGAGAGTCACTTCAGAAGTTCACTTCTTATCTAAACAAAAACAGCAATGCACACCAATCAGATACTTGCTTGGTTCACTCCAAAAGTGAGCCTGGGACAGACATCAGCCATACAACATGGAGGACTAGGGGAATGCAACCCTGGAGTGAATGGGGAAGCTAAGTTTTTTAGCTGTACGAACCACACACATGTATCCATTGCGGCTGAAATGTTTTACTATTAGCTTCATGGATAGTGGTATCAGGCTCTGCAAGTGGAATGAGATATATGTGAAGTCTTTGAAATACGGGGGAGTAATTGTTATGATTTTAATTTTCAAAGCGTGGATGTGTTATCCTAGAAATAGTAGAAGGTGACCAATATGTTTCCTTTTATCAGGAAAAGCTTGGCCCTGATCCAGCAGGTTGAACAGTTGCTTAACTTGAAGCATATCAGTGCTGAAGCTGTCAGTGGAGCCATCCACACCTTTTCATTTGCAAGGTGAGTGTCACGGCCTTAGCAGCAGTCTTTCACCTTACAGTGAATTCAGGAAACGCAATACCAGCTAATATATGTTGTGCTCCTCTGGTTTCTGTGGCTGAAATATGCCTCAAATACCTTGACTTTGTGGTTACAAGAGAGCTTTTGTATCAAGTACACGGTTAGCTTGAGTTTTGTAGAATCGTTTTCCTTTTTTGGAGAATTCGTTTTACTAGAATAAATGTGTAAAATTTTTTACCTGCATACTTTTCTATATTAAACAAAAATCTGGGGGAAGCTGACAGATCTAGAGTTTTATTGTTCCTTTTGTATGCACTGAATTCATGCAAGTGATATATATATATAGGTCACTTCTCAAGCTGAGTTTGGTTATCTTAGGGTTTCTCCCATACTCACCTCCAGGAGTTATTCTGATGCCAGGTCCTTGGGAGAAGTATCGCTTGGTGGACATAGAGCCCTGTCCTCTTGGGTGAGACTGTGCCAGCTGGTGTCCAGATAATTAGTGCCGGACTGTATCTCTTTTTAAGAAGGATCTGAATTAGGTTATGAAGGAGATTGTCTAGTATGGCTTCTTGTGAAGGCAGGAGACCCAGAGCGTCACTTTAACTCCTGTTTTTTGTACAGAGGACAGTCTCACTGCCCTGGTTGTGCCTGAGCAGATGGTGCTTTTTGGGGGCTATCATCTGTCACTTTTAGGTACTATTATTGTTATATTAGGGTAGTGTGGGAATACCTTAGTTGCAACTAATGTCTGTTTTATTAGACTGTGCAAATATACTGTATAGTTGTATTTATCCCTGTCATTCATTTATCCATATCCAGAGGCATTTATCCTTACAGCTTAGCATTTTTACCCACTTGTTTTATTTATCTGAGCTTGTCTTCCTTTCGTATAACTTTGTATGGGCTCAAGTTTTCTGTTGAAATTTCTTACTTTGGTTTATGGTCTAGTTAGCTAGTATGCTATGCAGAAAAACCTTCCTCCCTAAAAACTCAAGCTCCTAAAAACAGTCAGTTTATAATCTGTTTTGTGGATTAAGAAATAGTTAGTTTCCACTACTTTTTTTTTTTTTTTGATTCAGTTAGGAATTCCCAGATATTGGTCTGATCTTAAGCATTTAAATCCATATACAAGCTCTCAGGATAAATGATCTGGATGTCAGAGAGGTCAAACATTAATGTGTCCTACTAAAATCAACAGAATTTTGATGATAAGGCATCATGTGTTGCAGATCTTACAGATCTAATTTTAAATTTAGCAGTTTGGCCATAAAGTTTAGCTTTATGTGTGGCTTCAGATCTTCTTGGCATAGGGCTTTCTGCAACGATGATTGGAAATGGAGGAAGAACATCAGTTTCAGGAGAGCTTTGGACACAGATCTTCAAAGGTCATTATCATTATACACATCCTCTTATTTGGATGTCTGACTCCCATTGGAGTTTCCACAAATCACTGAGGATCTAGACACGAGCATCTTGGTTCAGTCAAGGCTTCTTGCATTTAATAAGGAACCTCAGCTCTGCTGAGCCTTTTCTTCAAATTCTCCTGCCAGGGAGACCACTTCCCTCATAGCCCAGAAACTACCACTTTGATGAAATCACCCTAAAGTTTCTGATTCCGTCTTTTCAATGAATATTTGAGGGAATGATGGGGGAAAGGGAGAGGCTAACATGGCCTACCCTCCACTAAAATCATGTGTATTTCCATTGAATCAAGTCTTTCATGATTTTTTCCAAAATTATTCCGTGTGTTAGTGAGTACACGATCCTTAGCAGATTCAAGTTATTGTACTTCATGAAAAAACAGATAAGGTGTGAACACTGAGCTTTTATAGTAACGTTTGTTAAATGTACTGATAGAATCCAGAAATTTAGGTATTAGATTTCAAAAACATGTCTCTCAACCCGCAGGAATGAACATGAGGTTAAAGAAACAGAGTTTTACAGGAATGTGCATGTATTTTTGGTACTGAAGAAAAAAAGAATCCCACCTGGGACACAAGTATAGTGAAGTTACTACAATTTCACTCTAATTTCCTAACCAGGTGCAAACTTTTATTATCTATGGGATTTTTCAAGAAACTTCTTGCCTTTTAACAAGCAATTTGCAAAGAAAAACAGTAAGACAGTTTTTCCATCTCTCTTCTTTCCTACCATTGTGCTGGAGCTTGAGGAGTAAGCAAAAGGAATTAAAAAGAGAGAAAAGCACCAGCAAGTTATTAATTTGTTTATCACATGTTACCAGCAAACAGGGAGTATCGTAATTTTTCTACTTTGGTCACCGGCACTTTCTCTTTGCAGAAAGCAGAACAGGAAAGGAATCCCCTCTGAACCTTGTCAACCTCCCAGGGTTCCTCAAGGATCTGGAGGAGGATCTGAAGGCCTTTGCTGCACTTCTGCCAAGCTGCCGAAGTGCAAAGGTCATTCTCCTCTCTCTTGGGACTCATCTGTTTCCATCTCGTATATGGAGAAGGCAGAGGAGTCTTTCAGCTTCAGACAGGCGTAGGGAGGCCTGCGGAAAAGAAATGTCAAAAAAAGCATGAGGTCCTCATCAGAAACTGGTGTGCTAGCCCAGATGCACATGAACAGACAGTCTGAGTTATCAAAGTGCATCCGCTTGTGTGTCTGGCGGGGTGTTCATATGGAGCTTGATGCTAGGCGTACTTTCTATGGACTGCACATGCAAAAACCACTTATTTGCTTTTGTCGCCTGGAGTATCATCACAGGCAGTATAGACAGTCTCCTATTGATCGGAAGTACTGCTCATGGCTAGATATTGTTACCTGAATGGGGATGTTACCGCAGCCACAAGAAAGGTATTCCCTGGCTGATAAAGAAGCAAGAAATTATAAGATTGTTCTCCTTGTTCCTGAATACCAGAGCTAAAAATAAATCTGGGCTAGTTTAGTCTGCTTGAATAGAGCTTTTTTTTTTCTCCAATGTAAACTTTCACGCTGTAGAAATGAAGTCACTTTTTTCTTGTTCTGCAATAAAAATAGAGATTCCTACCTCAATCCTAAACTTTACAGACAGTGTTCAAAATATAGGATCAGATTTTGGCTAAAACTGTATAACTACTTTGATCATCGATCTCTATTCAATCTCTGCAGTTAGAGATGAAGCTTTGCAAAACACAGAGTTTTCCCCTAGTCGTCGACTTGAAGGTCTAAATATACCTCTGTAATGTCCTCAGCAGGACAGGCAAATTTCTTAGCAGGACACATGAAACAAGTCAATGAGCTTAAAGTGAGTTGCTAGCATTGGCATCAGATAAGACTGCGGAAGGGAATGAGCAAAAAAGTGAATTTGGCTTCTGGTTTAAATATATACTTGTTTTGTGGATCTAGGAAGTTTATGTTCATATGTGGCTGTATAAATCACAGAGTCGAGTGCCATGTGCACTCTTAATACTGGATAAACTAATAAAACACAATTTTAAATCAACTTAATTCCATTATTTACAATGTCCCAAAGCAAAATTCCGTGCTGTTTGCAAGATTTCTGCAAAAGCAGGTCAAAGGTTTTTCATGCAACTTGAATGTCTTCTGATTGTTTGAATATATACAGAATACATAGCAGCTTACAATTCTAAGTTGTGCAAGACTTCTGGCTAATAAAAGTTTATAGATCTGTTTGCAACTGTCAGAAATACCCTTCTGATTTCCCCACTTGGAAAATAGCAAGAAAAGTACCCTGTTCCTCTTTTTGGTAAGTCACATCCCTTTGCTAAAAAAGTGCTGACAAGATGTTTGTGTGAGATGTATCTGGTATCAGAGAATAACGGTCTTGAGGAATATTTTTATGTTTGTAATAGGTGTCTTCTATAACCAAAAATGTCTTAATCATGCCTCCAAACCTAGAATTTTATTCTCTATCCATCACAAACAGTGGATTAGTTATAATCTTTGCTCCTCTGACTTTTTTATTAGAAACAGTTTTTGCCTCTTCCCACCAGTGCACTTGATTTACTGGATGTTTTGTAAATTAGGTATGATAAGATATGAACTATAAAGATGCCCACATTAGCCTTGCAGAAGGCAGTTGGGGTACCAGAAGCAGCCTAGTTCTGATTGCGCAGAGGTCATTACGGGCTGAACTACTTCCCCAAGAACCAAAGTAAATTATTCAGAGAGAACAAATGTGTTATCTGTCACTTCTGGTACCAAATTATTTAGAACAAGCAGAGGCAACTCTGTGCTGCTGTCCATCATGTGAATATCTCTATATTTAAGAAAAAAGACAATCCTGAGTCAGGAAAGTTTGCTTTCCTATTCCTTCCTTAAATCACTTTTCACCTTGAGGAAAATTGTTTTAATTTTGTTGTGACTCCACTCCCTGCTTATAAAAGTATTGAATTCCTTCGTAATGATCAGCAAGATAAGTTGCTTTTTTCTTTAGTACAAACTGATTATTTTGCATGTTCAAGAACAGGTTTTGAAAAGAGATGTCTGATGTGCACCTGCAATTGGCCAGCCTCCTTTCTTGTGTTCGTCTAACATCTTCACTGAAAGTATGGACAGCGAGAGTGAGAAGATAGCCTGTGATAGTGGGTGCTTTTTGTTAATGCATTCCAGGGAATCCTTTCCCTATAGAAAGGCGATTTGCAAAGAAGATGGAGCCAACATCTTCTCAGATAGGCACAGTAAAAGGATGAGAGGCAACAGTCACAAGTTACAAGAAAGAAATTTGAAATGGGTGAAGGAAAACATGATCCAGCACTGGAATATGTGCCCAGAGATCCTCTTCCTGCAGTTTGCCAAACTGAACTGAATATGGTCCTGAGCAACCCAACCTGGCTTGGGGGTTGTATCTGCTCTGAGGAGGAGATGAGACTAGGTAACCTCCAGAGGTTTCTTCCAACTAAATTTTTTCTGTGAATTTATACTAATAAAGCTGTAGAGTGAACTGAACTAAGTAATCTGCAATCTGCTGAAAAATTCTGAATATTGTAAACGCTGTTCTGAGGAGAGACTTTTTCTTTATTTGCCTGACCTCAGGCTTCTTCCTTCTCCTAGGACTTTCTTAACTTCTAAGTCTTAGGTAACATGTACTATCCCCTGTACTCTTATAATAACATTTCTGATGGGCGGTACATGGAGAATGGGAGAAGAGCTGCCACATTCTGTTGGCCTTGGCTGGTCGTCGCACTTGTGCTCAGGCAGGTAAAAAATCCCCAGAATTCATCAAATATCGGGGGAAAAAGCTGATGGCGAACATTCAGGCAGGAGGTTTTTTTTAATCTACCCCACTGAAATCAGTGGATTTTGCCACAGGAGGAGGAAATGGAACTCACCCAGCATCACACTGTGGTGCGGCTGCACCTCCGCGCACGTGTTCGTGAAAGCTGGTACAGGTTCAGGGAGAAAGTAGGTATTATCCTGAACCTTTTTTTTCAGATTTTTTTTTGCTCTGAGAGATACTTTTTGAACAAGTACCCTCCTAACAAGGCTTGTTTCTCTCAGAAGCTTGCATTTTACACCGCTTTATGTCTTCCCCACGAGAAAACAGCGAGCGCTCCAATAAATATGTTGACACAGTTAAAAAGAAGTCTCACAAAACAGTTTTATGGTGTAATATGAAAACCCTCCGTGTATGACAGCGCTTTAAGTGAAATCTTTTGACTCCTTTAATATCACGGGCAAAGTCTACAGTAATACATATCTTCAGCAATTCGTGTCATTTAAATTGTTATGCTTTGTAAAGTGAAGACTAATAACGCACGGCCTGGCCACCGCCACGCCGAGAGCAAATGACAGGGGGAGCGAGGGCTGCGGCGGTCACCGGGAAGCCACAGAGGGGCGCGGTTGTGTGCCGAATTGCAGCTCCGCGCTCCCGAAACCCTTCCCCTTCCCAACCTCCTCCGGCGGGTGCGCATGCGGGTCCCTTTCCTGTTGCTATGGAAACGCACCAAAGCAAAGGGTAAATAGAAGGACAACAGCAAAAGACAATTTTCATTTTCGCCCCGGTTTAAATGTCACACGCCTCTGAGCGCGCGGCTGCAACTGGATGGTGCCTCCGCAGCCGGCCGTTGCGAGGCGGTCCGGGAAGCCGGAGCGACACCAGCCCCTCGGTACTGCCAAGTGGGATCGCGGCACGTAGGTCTGTTCAGACACTGCCGTGCATTGTGAGAGGCCTCGCTTCGAGGATAGCCATAAAAGCCTCCTTTTTCCCCCTTTTTTTGAAAAAGAGCAGCTGTATTCTTCCGATGCGGACGGCTCCGAGGGCTGCCTGTCTCTGCCTCACAGAGCCTCTCTAGGTCAGGCGTGAAGAAGCAAACTTAATTTTGGACTCGGCGCAGGATTTCCTGGGGTGGGCTTGTGCTTTGGTCGGAGCTGGGCTCACGTCTGTGCCTGTGGCTGAGGAAAGTGGTGGGGAAGGGTATGAAACTGTATTTGTTGCTGACACTCAAGGTGTTTAATAAACATTTTGGCAGCTCTAAGATACCATTACAGTATAATCCTGGGTATCCTCCCAGATTAATGTATTTCAGGCTACTAATGGCCTGTAATGACTGCCTCAACTGCCTCTAACTTTAAATTAAGGCAATGGCCATTGCTTGTGAAACAGGAGAGCTAGGTGAGGCTCTGGTTCCAGCGCTCCCTAATTTTGTGGCTGCAGCTCTGCCTAATTTTCCTCTTTAAAGCCAGTGGCGAAGCACTAAATCAGTGATGTAAATGAAGGAGACCTAATTGGTTATTTTATAGGTACACGAGTAGTGTCTCCTTAATCGTCAAGCGTTACAGATGTGCACAGGATGCTCTAAACTGTTTACCAGCTGGTTCTTGGAAGTGAGACTTCCTGGATGACTTTCCTAATGAGATATGCTGCCCCTCCTTGCAAATCCCTTGCTGGTTCCTGCTTCCCAGCAAGAGAAAACTCCCCCTTTACATGTGGGGTCATTCCCAGTGTTGCCACCAGCATTGCTGCAAGGGCTCTGGTTTCCCAAGCAGGCGCCCACTCATGACGCATGCAGTGCCCCGAAATTCAAGCCCTGCTTTCTGTGACAGGGCAAAGCCCAAGAGCACGTGGACTGCTCTGCTGCATCTGGAGCCAGGGGGTGACCTTTACTGAATGCATCCAGGAGAGCTTGGCTCTGAGTCAGCCCCTGAGTCAGAGCGCTATTGGATTTCTGTTAATTGCATTAATTGTAGGAGTTCCCCCCCTCTTTGGGTCTAGTTTAGTTGAAAGCCTGCCTGTGCACTTTTTAAAGCTCACAGACAAAAAAATCTTGGCATGAGAAGGCTTAATCCAAAAGTGGATCTTCTGGCTAAGGTGTGGGAAGGAGGAGGAATAGAAGGAGGGAAAGGACCGACCGGCTGGTTCCTTTACAGTGTAAGGTCAGAAAAGCCGCAGCGTCGCTTCTGATGCTGTCCGGTATTACAGTACCAGGTTTCGATGAGATTCTTGCTACTTATCAAATATTTCGCATGTATCCAAAACAAGAGCAGTGGCGGGGGGGAACCCAGCAACCCACAAGCAATCGTACAGGAAGGAACAAACTTGTACTGGCAAGGAGATGAACTGTGCGATCTAATTATTTTTGTTGTCTTTGAACCCTTCATGTTCGGCGTTAATTTGCGAGGGCACATTTTAGATGTGCAGCATGCTGATCCGGCTCCGTGCTCTCGTATCTCCGCGAACGTGAGTGCACGTTCTGATCGTCGCCACACCTGCAGCTTGGCCAAATGCTTGCTTGAGGCTCCCCAGTCTGGACTGCGTGTAGTTGTTATCTACTATTCCCCTGCCCCCCACCCGCCCACTGCCAAAAAAAGCCATGTGGAAAGTTACTACCAAAAGAGGTTCTGGGTTAAAACAACTAACCAGTTCTCTAGAGCTGTGCTGTTAGACACTGTTTTCTCCCTTGCAGACCTGCTTATGATTTAAAGGAAAAAAAATCAAAGGATAGCAACATCTCCACAGGTTCAAGACAATTTTAGGAGATCATGCAGGGCTCATGATTGCTGTTAATATTAGTAGGAATAACAGCTGACTTTAATGTCCCAGTACAGCATTAAGAATCTTTCTTTTAGTCTATTGCATGGTTTTTGGTTTTGTTTTTGTTTTTTTCTAGTAAATCTTATTACAGTATTTGCTATTAATAAAAAAAAATTTGTTTTAATTTGTCTAGCATTGTGCTCCTGGCTAAATATTAGGTTAAATTCCTGGTTAAATACCAGGAGAGCCACCCCCCCACGGGTTTAAAACACTTTAACCCATTTTTGACCAGGATCCTCTCATCTTATAAGCGTATACTGAACAAATAAAAGATCTGAATTTAGCAAAGGAAGATTGATGTTCCCTTAGCCCCTCAGGGAGTCTCTGTGTGTTTATGCACGTACCATGACTGCAAACTCTTTAGATATTTGCTTAGACCTCTTCTATTCTGCCTCATGTGAAATGTACCTCTCTTCCTCAATCAAATCTCTGCTTTTAGGGTATCAGTTAAAAATATGTGCTTATAGATTAAAACTCAGTTTTCTGGAAAAAGGGAGCTAGATAATTACTTCAGAAAGATTTTAGCAAATATACTCTCAAATGAAAACCTGAATTTGACAAAATCACTTGCTACCGTGAACTGAGCTCTCTGGAGGTCAGTAGAAGTACACGGACCTACTGCAGCCAAGGGTCCACTCCGTACTCAAAAGACCACTGAAACCTCCTTTGAGTCCTATTAGAAGCAGAAAAGGCTTCCCTGCAAGCGCTCCTCACCCTCCAGATCCTTATATTTATCAGGAGCTCCAGCAGCATGGGAACACCAGGCTGGTAGTAGCAAAAGATGCATATCTGAATGGACTTTACCAGACCACCCAGCTTCAGGAGAACCTGCCCAGGCACCCTCTTCTCTCTCTGCAGCCCTGTGGGATGGCAGGATCAGGTTTGATAAATTGTAAGGAGCAAAGCATGGCCCCAGTTTGACTTGGTTCAGGCTCCTGGGAGACATTTGGCCCTCTTAGACACACTCAGTCACCAGAATTTGTCTTAGCAGTCAGTGCAGTATCAGCATCATGTAGTCTCATCAGCACACTTACACTTGCAACTTGCATCAGTCTTCATTTATTTCCTTTTTAACCTCCTTAATTCTTCTAATTTTTTCTGAAGCAACCATTCAAAGGATTACTTAAGATAGGCATATATATTTACTACTTGACCTTAGTTCTACTTCATTCCATATTTCTAGGTATTTTTTCTCACTGAAGTGACCTGGATCCTCATGAACTAATATGTATTTTTTCACTTCAGCCAAATGCTAGACTTGGCAGCAGAGCAATGTTGTGTCTATCTGGAGTTTGCCCTCTCTGTCCTTAGGAATGCAGGGCTGCAAGGACGCTGTTGCTGCTGATACAGGCTTTCCCATTCCTTGGGTCTTCCTTAAGCAATCAAATTCATAAAGATTTTTTTTCGTTCTTTCTTTGCTTGCATCGACATGTATCCTCTGACACGGCAAGTTAAAATGGATGGTCCCTCCAGTAGTCTGTCAGTTTGTTTCCACAAGTTTGGCTCTGTCTCTACAAAGCAATTATTTTTTCTGGCATCCAGCTACTTTTGCTAGTTTTCAGATGGACCTGATGTCTCTTTCACTCGGCATGAGGTCTTTTGAACGCCTTGCCTTCCAAGATTTTGTTGTTGTTGTTGTTGCTGCTAGTTCTGCCTTTTCTCTGGTGCAGCGTCCTAGCAAACCTCCAAAATCATGTGCTCCAAAAGCCTCAACAATCTCCCTTTTGTATTTCCTGCTTTTACAAACTGTGGCTTCATAGATTACCATTTCACAGATTGCTTTTGTCACTTTTCGTGTTGCCATGTCTGGAGGGTAGTATCAACTACCAGGAAATAAACTTCTATGGCAAATTAATATCAGTATCCTCTCAGAATTTGCCGCAGATACTGGGATAGTATGCTTTTGCGTTGGTTGCTTTGTTAGCTTGTTCCAAAAGGCACCAGCCTTGCTGTGCAGCACCAAACCACTATCCACTGCTTAGTCATTCTATTTTCATTTACTAAAGGAATGCCACTATGCGTATGTGTATATAGAGAGAACATATATATACCAATAAAAAGCAAATATTTTATTCCTGTTGCCGCAGTGACCTGTCCTTCCCCATCTAGAGAAATTCTCTCATTCCACCTCTGGTCTTTGCTGACTGTAAGAGTGAGGAATTCACCTCATGTCAGTGGTATTTGGAAAGGCGTTTTAAGCCTGATACTCTTAGGTTCATTCTTATACCTGCCGAAATTTTCAGCATTTTAGTGTTTACAATTTTAAAGTAGCAGCAGGCTCAGCAGCCTCTTATATATAAGACACGTGGACTGAATATTAATCAGCTTTTCATTAGATGGAGCTGATCTATGATTGCATTGCCATGGGCATCTGCCACACTGCTGGAGGTAGTTTGCTTTGGTTTGTTTGAGCGGGCTGTTAAAATGACAGTCAGTTCTTAAAAGTTACATCTATGTAAGCACGTTAAGTGATGCCAGAGAATGTTCCTAGGTGCAGGAACTTGACCGTCTACACTGCTAAACTCTGTGTTTCACTTACTATGCAAGACACAGCGGCTCTTCAAACCCCATCCCTGGTAGTTCTGCCACCCTTGGCCCAAAACTCTGCTCTCCATTGCTTAGCCCCCATGATCAGGAGAGGTTGCCGCTTAGTTTGACAGTGCACCCCAGGCGTGTCTCAAGCACAGCTCCTTGCATCCTACCTGCAGCTACTCATGCCTTTGTAAATCAGGCCAGAGCAGAGCTAGAAAGACTGAGTGCAAACCCTGCTGGAAAGATGTCTGCTAATTTCAGAGGGAGCAGGATGTTGCCCCAACAGTTTGATTGTTCACTTCATGTAATATTTTTATTTTTTAACCAAGGCATTTACTTTTTAAATGAAGACCATTGGTTGAACCATGACAACTATAGTGTCTGTGTAGCCAGCAAACACTTAATATATGGGTGGGTGGTTTGGATGGCCTTGAATACGTAATTAAATTTGTTTTTCCTTTCAGTTCCCTGTGGTGTGGTTTTTTTTTATATTTAAAAGTTATCCCATCTTGAAGACAACTGTTTCTTGTTATTAAAATGACAGCTTAAATGCATTTAGCAAAAGCACTTTTAGTCCTTTCATGTCTCAATCTTATTTTCCAGTTAAGAAAAAAGTCTTCTAGTGTCTGTGATGAGTTTCCTGTAGCGAGAATGTTTCTCTAAACATTTTCTAAAGTTCTAGATGCTTTGTATACTTAACGGAATAAGCTCCAATTTCCTGATCTTCAGAGTGTTCAGGATTAACTTGCATGTTTTATACTGCATCAGCAAAGAGAAGGACCTGGAGCTTTTCTCCAGCTGTGGAAAGAAGCAGCTTCTGCGCGGTGCCTCTGGGCAGGTGAAAGGGAAGAGCACATGAATGAGGGAGCACCCTCGGGATACGTGGCACTTCTGGGGTTCCTGGCTGATGCACCGGCTCACTTTAGCCACAGATACTCAGCCCTAAAGAAGACCCCTCAGAGTCTGGGGAGCAGCAGCCTAGCAGGCTGGGAACTGGATGGGAACTGAAAGTCTCTCAAATTAGGTAGATGGCTCAAAAGTGACAGGTGGGAATTCCACAAAAACAAGTGTGGTAGGTACACTTAGATGTGAGGCTCAAAAGCACAAATGCAGAGCTGAGATTAATTAGCAATGCAAGCAGTAAAGCGCAATCAGTTTTGAGATTACGGTAGAGCAAAAATAGGAGTAGTAAATGTCCTTGGCTTGTGAAACAATACCTCTCATTCTAATAATTTCTCTCTATTTGTTACTTGTCGTCATCTAGAGTATTACGGGAAGGGTTGGACAGCACGTACTAAGCTGTACGTAAGCTGGTGAAGCTTGCGTCTGGTAACCAAACAATAAGGGGTCTAGAGTACGTACATGGAAAGAGGAATTGGGTTTTGTTTATTAGCTAAGAAAAAGAAGATTGAAGAGAACATAGCATGCTTCTTATATGTCAAATGTTGCTATAGAGAGGACGAGGATCAACTGTTCTCTGTGTTCAGTAGAGGGTAGATTAGGATAAATCAATTTATTTATTTAGAAAGGTTAATATTGGAAAAGGACACAACTTTAATTCTTTAAGGGCACTGAAGCACTAGAAATGGCTGGCTAGTGATGTGCAGAAGCCTTTCACTGAATATTTTCAATAGGTGGATGAACATCTAATGAGGAGGGTTTAGTCTACTTGTTCCTGCCTCAGTGCAGGTTATTGGACTAGATCTTTTCTTATGTTCCCATCAAGCTACACAGTTCTACAATGTACAAATTGCATGGACGATCTGGGAGAAATTAGAGCCACGTCCAAACAATCAGGCTGGGACTAATTCTTATGTCTACATGAAACAACTCAAATATGAAGATAGAAATTCAATTAAGTAGCTGCTATTAAAGAAGGACTATAAGTAGTCCTTCTTTGTTGGAGACCGTCCCATTACTGTGGGAAACCATGAAAGAACAGTCATTTTTTAACTATCCACCCTGTTGGCTTTGCCATGGTAGTTGATCTGGTGATTTATTGAAACACATTTTTAATGATTTTGCTAAAATACACAAGACATGATGAAGAATGCCATGTTTAATGGCCTTTATGTGATTCATAACAAACAGCAGATATGAAAACCTGATGATATTTTAAAATTCTGTGAAACAACTAAAATTTTATTTTTAAAAGCAGGAAGCTTTCCTAAATTCTGATAAATGGTCCCTCTTTAATATGCCATTAAATCAAGAGAGATATAATCATTTAAAAAGTATCTATAATTAAATGGTAGCCTATTATAGTCAAAGGAATTAAAAACAAAATAAAATGAAAACAGGCAACTATTTGGAAAATGTTGTTCAGTGCCTCTAGATCTTTACCAGGCATGCTTTGCTTTTGCATGGTTTTTGTGTTTGGTTAAAAATGGTTCTGAGAAAATAAGATAATATTGTAATAGTAAAGAATAAAATCAGCAATAGTAAAGTGTTTTTGTAATGTTGTATTATATACCGACAGTTAGTTAATTTTAAACTGTAAGAGCAATTTGCTGCTGTTTAAAACACACTGTTAATTTTTCCTTTCCACTCAGAGTCTTTGCCCATTTCGGTCCAAGCTTTGGCTAAAAACTAAATTATTCTGTTAATTGCCTAGTCATTTGTCCATCTCCATTAAAATGGCTCAATACTCAGCTAAAAATATACACAAGCTGGCAACTCCTTTCGGGTTTGTGTTTTCTTTGAATGCTTAATAGTGTGCTTTTGTTCTTCTTGTTCTTAAGTTCTTCTTACTTTTCTCTGATGACTAGCTTACTATAGCTTTAATTCAACTCTGAAGCTCCCATTAAGGTCATCTCTGTAGTGGTTTGAAGTTTTCCTATTCGTTAACCTCTGCACTGAACCGAATATTTCTCAGATTCTCTAATTAGTTACAGTCTGAGCTTTAGTAACTTTCAAGAGTTTCCTCTCCGAGGTAGAAAGACAAAGGTTCAAACAATGGTCAGGAAACCCTAAAACCTCTTATCTCCCAGCAGCTCGATTAGACAAGAAGAGCACTGTCTTGATGGATTGAAAGTGCTCTGTGTGAGATAAGAGTGAGGATGATAAGAACATTAGAGGACTCATTTTTACAGAAGAAAAGACTGTTTTCCTTTTAAGCACTATCTTTACTTCATTTACACATTGCAGGATAAACAGAATGTGTTTGCAATTACTATTTCTGCTTGCACACTCATTGTGCCTTAATTTTTTAATGGATACAACAGAAGGATATAAGATTAAATGATTATCAAAGCAGTTGAAAAACATTGAACTCCATATTATGTATAGTGTAGCCCTACTGACATGAGAAAGGAAGATAGAAAAGATGATGCTATGAAAAAAGTAGAAAAGCTATTTGTTTAGAGTATTTACTTTTAGATAGATAGCATTAAAAACTAAAGATAGGTATAAGGAAAACATTAGTTGTCCTGGAAAGAGGGTTGCGTAAATGTTCTTATTTTGCTCTACTGGTTGGCTGTTGCTTTTCTTTCAGTTGCTTTCCATTAATTACTTTGGTTCTAAAAGGCCTTAGAATGAAATTGTTTGCAGATATTTTCCTTTGCTCTGATAGAAATATGAAGCCATTTCCAACCAGCTCTCTCCCATCCTGCATTCGTGGCCCAATCATTTCCCCGTTTCAGTCAATCAGAACATAGACATCGACTTAAACTGGAGCAGATGAACTTTTTTACCTAGCAGTAGCTAAAAAGCTAGACAGCTGAATGTTTTCTATAAAGAAAAGGATATTTTTATTGCTTAGGGTTTTTTTTTTTTTTAAGGTAGCTGATTAACTACTTCTTCCAGTGCTGATATCGAGAAAGGGACCTTACAGGCTTTCCTCTAAGGAGCCTCAGGGCTGCCCTCGTTCCTCAGGCACACTTTGGATACTTCCTGCATTAATCACTTCCAGTTTCGTAGTTTTCCTAAGAGGTTGTCATAGTCTTACCCTAATGGACTCCATTTAAAAGGCAAAAGAATCCTGACATATTATATAATACTTGTAGCCACATGGGGCATTTTTTTGGTGGTCACTGTTTATGGAATTACTATCTGGAAATTTCTATAGTGGTTTCTATGGGAATCTATTAATTACTTTATCATGATAGTTCAAATGTTTTCATTGGGTCTGCATACTTCTTGCCTCTGAATTTATAATTGCACAAATTTATGGTGCTGTAAAGTTCAGAAACTCAGGGAACTTAATACAAACGTTATCTGGGCCAAAGTAGCAGATTGCAGCTATCATTTCTAGTAGCTTTTCCTGTAACATTAAACAAACTAACTCAAACGGCTGAGAGAGTCTGTATTCTATAGCAGCAACCTCTTTACACACGAACAAAATCAACTTGAAAGCTGAGAAAGATAGGCTGATTTAGAGGAAACAGACAAAACTGTGAGTTTGATTCTATAATCACATCTTAATTACATTTCACTCATCAGCTACTGCTGGCCTTTGATGAATCATGAGGAACTGGTTTGCATGTATATCTTCCTTTGCTCATGAAGAGCTAATGGGTAATCATCAAAACCCTTCAGGGGAAATCTGGCTCCACTGAAGTCAATGGCAAAAGTCCCATGTGTTTCAGCGGAGCCAAGTTTGCAGTATGGGATCTTGCCTACAGCCAGTTATAACAACAGAACAGGGAAAACCGTTTGGCTAATGAGACTGGGAGGCAGGAGCAGGCAATTTCTGGGAGGTAAAGGAGGACAAGTGGAAGTGACGAGGGTGAAGGAGGCAGAAGAGCTGAGGAGAAGGAGAAGGGAGAGGCAAAGTGACAGCAGTATGAGAACAGGTGGATGTGGGTAACAGAGAATGGAGCTGAAAAAAGGGATGCTGCTTTTCAAACCAGAGAGCGCGTTTACAATTAATTCCTTACAGTGGCAGAACAACTGCGGCATAGTGGGTGAGCTGAAAGGGTTAAGGTGTTTAAAGTGGAAAAAAAAAAATCAAAGACCTCACTATGTTTAGGCCCAAATCTGGCCTGCGAGAACAGATCATCCCACCTCTGGCCTGCTCCGCAGGAACCTTTTCCTTACTACTGCCTCAGAGCTGGACTGGGGTTGGGCCACGAGGCAGATGAACCAAAAAGGGCAGCTGTGGTGCCATTCCTGCCAGCCTCTTTCCTAAGAGCCCTGAAGACTATGGCGCATGATCAAGCATGTCCTGTGACCAAAATGTAGGCTTCCCCTATAACAGGTAAGAAGAGAGGGGGGTTGGGGGTCCGCATGTCATTATTGTATGACAAGAAGCACCTGCATTGTGGATGTGAAACAGGTGCATGTATGATCATAGGAAAGAAGAGGTGTATCTCTGCAAGAGGCTGTGTGGCTTCCTGTGACAGCAACAAATGATCAGGCACTACAGCACTGTACTGCTCTTTGAAATCAGATGTTTCAGCTATACCTATCATAGTAAACGAAATGGGCTTTGGACTGTCTGTGAGCACTGAGGCCAGCTTGTATGTGACAGCTTGAACACATACTTTCTTGTCTTCCAAAACTTACATACCAGCTTCCAAAAGTAACACAGAAACTCCCCTACCTTCCAAAGCACTGGTTTGCTCTCAGACTGGGTCAACAATACTCTCAGGCGTATGCTAGGTCCTGAACCCTACCTGAGACTCACCTGGGAAACAGCTAGTTGCCCAGGCCAAAACCAAGCTAGGAACTAGTCTACTAGCTGCATAGCGCAGATGATTGAACCACTGAGCCTGGAAATGCTGCCTGCTGCTTTTTTACTTATGCATATAGAAGTATTAATGCTACTTTTCTGTGTATATAACTTCACTGGAAAGTTATTACTGACTTACTTTGGTACATGAGAAGGATCATTACCAGGTTCTTTTAAATATGTCTAGTTTTAGTAACAATAGCGGCCTGGGCAATTAGGTCTGAAATGGCATCTTTACGTAGTTTGGGACATCAGTGATACCAAATCAGAGAGCATGAGAAAGAAGCACAAAGGGTCCAGAGGGAACCTTGTGATGGGTAAAGAAGTTCTCCAGAACCTGAAGCACTTCACACCACCACAGACTGCAGAGCTTGGCACAGGGATACTCATCTTCTCTACTGGAGTCACCAGGGCATGGACGCTTACTAACCTTAAATGCCAGTCCTATGTGTGGTGCCCTTTAGGGCTGCGTGGTCTCCAGTCTGTAGTAATCAGTAATCTCCAGTAATCAGAATACAACTTCAGGAACACAAAGATTCTCCATTGCTTCCATCAGGCACCAAAGAAAGCCTTGTTTCAGCATGGCTCCCTGTTCACAGCTGGAAAGCTGGTAATTACCTTCCTTCTTGGCCATTATCCAAAACTAAATCAGATGGGGGACTAAGAAACACCACTTCATACACTCTTCTGTTACTGCCTTTCCATTCACAAATGTAAAAACATCCTTGATTTCTTCTGACAAAAATGTAAACAAGGAGACTGGCTGGCCTGAGGGATCTGTAATATGATATGGGGCCTTTCACCTCCACATTAAGAGCAAACACCATTCCTCTCTGATGCACGTTCAGTGGCTCGTGAGAAGAGAGCTGGTGGTCTGAATGCAGCGTCACATACCTGCGTCCGGAAGCCGCTAGATTTGGGACTAATTAGCCTCCTTGTCGGCAGCCTCTGCAGAGGGGCCAGCAGTTAAGTGGTACCTCCTTTTCATAGGACATGTGATGGTATGAGGGAAATTGGTGATGCTTGTGCTGCATTTGACCTCTGACTAGAAATCAATCTTAAGATGTCTATAGGAAAGCTAATCACAAGCATGAACTCACTTATAAAACTGTAATGAAAAGCAGTACTGTAAATTATACAATGCCCTGAAAAATAAGTTACCATAAAACAGTGCTTGGTGGCTCACATATGCAATCCAATATCTGGTAATGCATGCCTTGCTTGGTAAAAGAGGAGCTCTAACATAATGGACTTTAAAACCTGAAGCTGCATTGCATGGCTTTGAACTGTCTTTTGCTGACTCTTACTGTGGTACTTGCAGACATGATGAATGCTGGTCTCTTTGCACCAGAAGAAAGAATCAAACCTGCTTTGTGCTCACATGTTGTGCAAGATGAAGGAAGTGCCTCCCCTCTGCAAACAAGAGGCGAGCCTTCCTTCATATTTCACAGGAAGAGTACGTCCAGCGCAGGGTTTCTACTCTTAAGTTTGGAGGCATATCCCTCATGTGAGGCAAGGGAATTCCCGAACTCGGCAATGCTGGTAGATTACAGGGGAGCCCTTTTCTTCCAGCTGTTAAGTACATGAACAGCAACTGTGAATACTTCTCTTCATGTTATTCAGTTAAAACTGACTACTCGAGTTCAGACTCTAGTCCACAGATTGACGCAGCAGTTTGTGTGAATACTCTCCCAGGGCTCTAGGCTACTTTCAGACTACTTCCACTCAGGTGCAACTGCACTGACTTTGGTTGGATTCTGGGATGTTGTTCAAATAAATAGCTAGGTTGAAACTAAAACAGATTTGTGATTGTCCATTTACACTTGTGCTTATCCACACTGGGCACTGCACTTCTGCAAAAGCAGCCAAGCAGGACCAAGTGCATTTCTATGGGCACTGTTTTTTAATAGTATGGGCTTCCCCACCTCCAAATGACAAAAATGACTAGATTCTTAGAAGAAAAGTCTTGGAGACAAATTCTTCTGTACTGTGGTAGTGGTTTAGGCTATTGTAGCTCTGTTGCTGTCTGATTCTGCCCCTTGGTCGGAGGCCGCTGCCTCGAGGCAGAGTCAGAAGAACAGACCCGGCAAACATTCCTCAACTACTGCAGCAGGAGATCTGACGGCTCAACTCGAGCTACCTCCTACAGAAGCTCAAACTAAGCTCTCAGGATTGAACAGGCTGTGGGGGAGGATGGAGTAATATCTTAACCCATGTCATCTGTTCACTAAGTGAATACATCTAGATCCTGAATTCACTAGGAACCTAAAGAAAGTACTGTGCTAAAGAGGGAGCAAAAAAGACTATTCTGAGTAAGTCTATGATTGCAGCTCCTGACTCGATTCAGTCACCATACATCTTCCCATGATTCCCCTCTCTCTTTCCCTGGCCACAGCAGGAATTTGCCCTCATTCATCCAGATGTCAGGTTTTGTCTTCTGGTGCATGCAAGAAAACAGCAAAGACCATATAGTATCAAGCACAGCAACATGCAGAGGTAAATGATACCTTACTTCAAACCTGGAAACAGATTGGTGCTGAAAAGTGGCTGGGGTATGAGTATTCAGACTGTGCAGCTCATCAGCCTCTGGACATGGCTGTTTTCTGCTTTTAGTGGCGGGAGCAAGCACTGTGTGGATGAGAAGCATGTAAAAGACAGAAACCAGAAAGTCATGAAGGTGAAGGGCATCCATTCTGTACCTTACGTTTCTGAGGAACACTGAAGCTCTGATCGAAATACCACACCTATTGGACTGAGAAGAGCAAAGCTGCCACTGACTAATGCATTACATGATCACTGATGGACCAAAATGCCTTGATAAAACGAAAGTCAACTAATTATCCACTCAGATAAGCTGGATGAACCAAATTTCTGCGCAGCCTTGAAACAGTGGAGCCAAAGTGTCTCCCAAAGCATCGAGATCCTCTCCCCAGTTTTGAGAGTTCTTCTGTTTTTTCTGATCTGACGGAAATAGACAACCCGTAATACTGTGAGAACAGCAACCACTGCGCTGCCAGCTGCCTAACTGGGAATGCAGGATGTCAAAACCCCCTGGAAATCCCTGTTCTCTTTAGATTTCTGTCTCAGTTTTTCAGACACCAGTCATTCAGATCATTTGGTTTCCTAACCAGCTGCTTCTCTAAACAAGCCCAACATTTAGGCTCTTTCGTATTTATTTAGTCTACCCCCCTTCCTAATGCTATTCTGCCCACATTGTAGACGTTAGGGACTTGGTTCAAATAAGTAAAATAAACATTTGTGGATATTTTAATTGTAGTAAAAAATCCCTGTATTCTTGACTGTTTTTGAGAAAGCAGCAAAGTCAGAAGACTAAGGATCGGATCTGAGAAAGGTCCTAACAACCCGAGTCCAAGAATGCAAGGTAACTCACCTTTTGGTAGTCCCTTAACCATGGCAATACCTAAAACTCACTAAGGACCTCAATGGTCAGCATGAATGTGGAACATTTTATATCAAACGTACTATGAAATAGAGTGTTTTCTTGCCTGAGGATTTGCTTTCTCTTCTGCATCAGGGCACAAATCCCATTACCTAGCCGGCTAGGTCAGGCATTTTCCTCTAAGCAAGGCTATGGATTTGAGTCCCTTCAACCTAAGCTGCAACATGGGTCGGTCCCCTATCCAAATAGCTGCATGTAAAAGATGGAGGTACCACCAAGGTTGGAAATTTCCATATCATGGTCCTTCCGAGATCTTTCAGACCCAGTTGTAGGTACCCACATCCGGGAGAAGACTGTGGCACTTCTTTCCCAACGTGGCTCAGGTGCCAGTCCTGATTTCTTCAAGGGGGTGGAGATTCAGTCATGTTTTTTGCATGGTGTTTCCTGCTGTAGGTGATGTTTGAACCTCACTCTTCTGACTTGCCTCTATGCTGAAGGGCACAGAAGATGTATTCAAGAGAAGGGGTTTAAGATGTTATTATTCTCTGCCTCTGCTCTTTCTCCTCTCTGCCAGTGGTTATTGTATAAAGAAAAGCTGGCAAAATATTATTTGCTGATCTCTCAGCTGTTTCAGTGAAAATTGTTTGATTTATTTAAACCTACCTTTTTGGCATAGAGATGGGTTGTTCATTCCAGGAAAGAGGCAGAGTGAAGAACTCCATTGTTAAACTGCATTGGCTGGACTTGTCAACCTATTATTAGCTGCTGCTTACCTCTCCCCAGGTCTCTTCAGAGTTTAGCTTTTGTGGGCCTAGCGTCTAAATATCATATTGCAGTGCATACTTTGTACAGCAAGATCAGATTATTACCAGTGTACTCTGCAAGATCTTATCATCAAAATGTTTCTGCTAATGCAGAAAATAAGATAAACAACCTCTCTAAATTCCTTGAAATACTAGGAGAGGACATAAACAAAAATCATTCTGTGTTCCTGTTGGACTTCACAAATCTGGTTGACCTTAGCTTAGTTCAACTCCAATTCTAAAGTTTACACTATGTCTCGCTTCTTGCCTTTTCATTGGATGTCATTAATGCTTGGAGAAGTCCAACTCAAATCCACTCACTACAAACGACAAGGAACAGCCATTAGACACAGTACCTGACAAATTAAAGATGAATGCTTGAGTGTGGGGACTCGCAGCCACAAAGGCAGAACATGTTGCAACAACCAGAAAGCTTGGATGATGTGAGCCTGTGCCCTGCAGAATAGATTTTCCCAATTACTGCTCAGTGTGAGAGTGACACAAGTGTAATGAACTCCTGCTGCTCTTCACGAGATGTGAAGGTTCACGTTATTAAGGCATTCATAACTTTGGAAGGTGTTAATTGATTACCCGAGCACTGCAGTGCTTTGAGCCTTGTGTCTGCCACCCATCTGTTTTACCTCTGTTTGTTAACACAGCTGGAAAAATTGATATATGCAGGAACCCACCTCATCCCAGAAGTCTTTAAAATCTAATTACTGCTCCTGGACATCCAGCTAAAACAATTAGGGAATGTGCTGTTAAAGCAACAAAAGCAATAAAGCATCTTTTGGAAAGGAAATGCTAACTGGTGTGTTTTTGTGACACACACTGATTTATTTGGATATACAGTGACGATAAGATAAAATTGTAATGGCCCTAGTGGGGGATTCAGAGGTCATGATCTCTAAAGTATTACTGGATTTAGCTGATCTGTATCATGAGGGCTTAATGTCAACTCTTGTTTTTTTAGACAATACCTTTTGTTCTCATTTAACGTACTTCTTACTGGCTTTGGGCAGCAGTCTAAACAGTCACAACCACCTGATGATAAGTACCAGCAAGGTGATAATCAATTTGTTTGCTTTTTAATTCCTGCAGTAACAGATGGATTAAAGAAGTCTAAAGCTATGCTATAAGTCACAGTCATAGCAATAGTGTTAGTTCATTTGTTCATGATGAGAGACAAGGTTTGCGGGGAGAAACAATCTTTTACCAGCCTAACTGGTGTACTTGGAAGCAATGGGGAAGTTTTCTGGCTAAATCCCTAATATTCTCTGTCCCATTTCCTCAGGAAGCATAGAAATTCTTTGTTCCCTGTAAAACACCCAAACTGAGCCTTGAAATGCACAGGCTAACAGATTGAAGTCCATACAGGTTCTCATGTACATCCTGGAGTTGATCTGTTCTCTGCCGCCCCGTCTTGAGAGGGGTTTGGCAGAAGGGGTAGGAATAACCGAGCAGAGCAGGCACTGTGGGGAACCTGCAGCAGCCTTGGCTTCCCCCAGCAGGAGGGGGCTAAGTGTTGCTTTGCTTTTCTGAGCTCCAAATGAAGGATTTTCCATCGATAATAGTCTGATTCTCTTCTCCTCATGGTTCTGGCCCTGGACACCAAGTGCTTGATCCTGGCATGAAGACTGCAACAGTTTTTTCCTCTACTCTTCCATGGACGATTTCCTTGTTAGAATCTCAGGCATTTCATGCATCTGTCTCTGACCATGGTTTGAAAGACATTGGCTCCCAGGTTTATTTTCCATATTAATTAACAAAAGCAATTTTAACATTTCTTTGTTGCAAGTGTGCTGGGTAATAGAAACATAAAGTGCCAGAAGGCTGCATGTGGTAGCTGCTTCCATATATGCTGTGTCCATTTGGCAAGTGAAACAGGGTTTCAAGGCCTGCCACTGGTGGGAAATATGTTGTTAGGGCAGCTGGAGAATGAGAAACAGCAAACGACATGTTAATTGTCACCTTTTATGTAATTCTTGCAAATGTATAGCTACAAATTTGGTTTTGAACCTCATCATTCAGGTTCTTGTGACTACAGTTTAGACACCTCTACTTCACCCAGTAACCCTCAACACCAGCCTAGTTATGGGAGACCCAGTCAGTATAATCGGTGGATGTAGACCATTACTCGTCTAATCCTAAAGATGCCTAGCAATGACTATGAAGAGACTGCAGGGCAATGCCGACACCCTACCTCATCTCTCTCATAGGCTCAAGCTTCCCACTGTATGTCATCTTTCTTCATATAGGAGTCATTTCAGATCTTTCATCATCTTTCTTGACTTCTCATCTTTTCCATTCTACTATATCCTCCGAGATCAGTGCAGTTTTCATGGTTAACCATGGATCCAGCTGGCAGCATAATGTTCTTTGCTTAGATTTTTATTCCTTCTGATAATTTCTAACTTCTAATGTGCCTTCTGACCTCTGCTGAGGTCTACTAAGATAGTTTTACAGATCTGCCTATCCTAACCTAACATCCCACTGCTGAGTAATAATGGTCAGTTCATTTTACATATGGAGTTAGGATTGTTTTACCCTGCGTTAATTACTTAATCTTTCAGCTACACTGACTTCTTCACTCGATCACTCAGGGCTCCGCCGAGCTGGCCACGCACAGATAACCTATGCCAGTGACAGTGCTGAAGGCCTTCCCTGCCTCTACATCTGCTCCTGAAAGGCTTCTGTGAGTCCTGTGTCTTATCTGCCAGCACTATGTGGGCATCTCAGCTCGTCAGATCTCTCAAATGACACTAGGCCCCTATGTATAGGCAACTGAATTATAGCTTCAGTCTCTTCAGATCCTCCCAAAATTCTCCACACCCTGCCTGCATTGAATAACACAGCCTTCTTGTCAAGCTTGCTTGCTGCCCTGCTCATTGTGGCCATTTCTGAATATGTTATGTTGCAAGTATTTGCTTTGGGTGTCATTTTGGAAAGGCCTAGCTTTTCTGGTTGTTTGTTCATTTTTAAAGATACCAGAATGTTGTTTTCCACATCCCCAGTCCTCTAAAAGAAGCTAACCTCATTGTGCTCTAATCAGTGAATAAGGTTTATTCTCATGGATACAATGCAGGTCTACGCTTTGATACGGATGTCAATATCTTTATTATCTTTCATTGGAAGACAATCATATTGCTGCCTAGATGCCCTTTTTGTTTCTTCAGTGCAGGGAAGATGTAGATCCTTCTAAAAGTTAATTCCTATCAACTCTGTGGACACAAATAGTTAGCACCGCAACTCTGTAACTTGACCTGGAGCTCCCTCACACCGATCTCTAGAACAGTGTGCTTTGTGGCTTCTCCAGGACTTGGCTGTGTGAGTCACAGTTTAAGATTCTGCTAGGCAAGACCACTAGGTTTTCACAGTCTTAATACAGAACTAATTGTATAATGAAGTCTGCTGTGTCAAAGAGTCCATTCAATAGGAGGAAAAGAACAATTCTAGTATTTCTAGAAAAAAAAGATATGACTTTTGTAAGGATAAGCTTGTGTTTACCAAAGCTTTGGAATCCTTCAGAGAAAGGAAATTTGAGTGACTCAGGAAGAAACTAATACACTAGGTTGCTTTCCGTTATTTCTTTTAAATTAGTAGTTCAAATTCAGCCCTGGAGCAGGTGGCTGGATTAAATGACTTCCTGAGATGCCTCTACATTTATTTCCTGTGATGGCTGTTCGAACTTTATGAGAAATGAAGGTACAATGAAAGGAATACTCCTCCTAGGTATGTGTCTTCCAGACAGTCCTTGAAATTTCTTATTTGCTTATTCTATTAATTTCCATGTGATAAACTGGTGGGGTTGGTCCATTTCTTAGTGAGAAGGTGATGATTTAAAAAACTCCCCACTATTGAATCTGAAATAATAATCACAGCAATAGTCTAAATTGCAACAACAATTAATTATATTACAGCAACAGTAAAAATGGCACAGGCAGCTTATATAAAATGCTCTTCTAGTTACTTTGCTATACAGTAAAATGCAGCAACAAGGACTGCTGAATTTTATTGTACCAGAGCTGGATATGGCAACAATGTAGTATCTACAAAAGAAATGATCTTTTCTCCAAATCTGTTTGTGAGGGGACAGGAAACAATGAGGTTAAATTGTAGGCTTGACATCATCAGTGATTTTCCAGTCAAAAGGATAGTTAAGAACTGGAACGGACTACTCTAGAAAAAAAGGAGAGGGAATCACTATCAGAAAACAGGCATATATGTCAGGAATGACATGCATATTAGAAGTGACTCTGGTGAAGGAGGATGGGCTAGATGACTTCTTAAAGTCTATTTAGCAGTATCTTCTGTGATGATAGCTCAGTCAGCTTCTCTTCCTTCCTCACCAAAAAACTAGAGTCTGTAAGGCTTTGTCACCCAGAAAGCCTAATTGCAAAAGTTGCAGGAAAATCTGATAGTACTGAAATCTGCTGTCAGATTATACAGCACACATGCAGCGAACACAATCTCAGATGTCTGTGTAGCCTCCAGTGAGGAAGCAGAGGTAGTGCTTTATGCGAGCCAATGCTGCCAGCCAAGTGCAGTGGCTGCAGAAGGTTGCAGGTATTTTATACAAGCTTCACCTTCTTCATGCTTTATTTGCAAACTGTACTCGGTGTTTCTGCTGACTCTGGCAGGCCTAGACATGGACACGGACCAAGGTGATGTTGACTGTCTGCACTGGTGTCTGTTCCTGTCTGCTAGGAGTCATCTCCTCTGGGAGGAACCTATCACCCCTCATGGAGCTGAGAAGGTGAGCTCAGGGCGCTCCGTGGGCTCTCTAGCTTGGCACATAGGGCATTGCATCTGGGCTCTGCTTCTGACTTTGTAGCTTATTTACTGAGTGACTTTGGTCTGATCTCTGAGCTCTCTGTACCTTGATTTTGCCATCTGTAAACTGGGGGTGGGAGTTATGATGATCTACCGCAGTCATTTTGCTGTTTGGGAAGAAAAGTGACTATGTAAGAGCTAATTCTTGTTAATGCAGCAGTGCATTGCCACAAGGATGCCTTGAGCTCCCTTGTAATCACCGAAGCGCTGTCCGCTAGCAGTCTATGGGGCAAATCTGGCCCATGGACTGACACCGCCTCCCTGGAAACTGCGAGTATGTTTCCCCAGTCGCCTGGTTTTCAGCAGGAACAGTGAAATACAGTGAAGCAAAGCTGCTGTGGTAGCAAAGAAAAAGGCAATGGCATGACGTCTTGCTGTTCAGCTATCCCTCATACCAGCAGCAATTATGAGAGGATTATAGACTAAGGGACTCCAGTCCTAAAAGTGACATGCAGGTTGCCTCGGTGGATGAAATTCCTGCAGGGACTGGGGCAGGCCGTCTTTATCCTACACTTACATTTTTAGGCAGGTCCAGCACATCGGAATATATGTCCTGAGACCGATATCTGGCTCATAACATCAGAAAACTGGATCACTTTAACCGAAGGTCAAGAGGCGGAGTGAACTCTGAAGCACTAATGGTAGCAGAAACAGCGTTACCTGTATTGTACTCCAAGCTGGAAAACAGACAAGTCGATAGCAATGTGTGTCCTCAGGAGTGAATGAACTATTCTGTGGAAATCTGTGAACTGTAGACTCAAATCACAACTTCAGTGTATGAGAGACTAGAGGCAGCAAGTCAGCAGTATTTAGAAAAAACTATTTTTGCAGGATGGTACAAAGCAATGGAAAAATATCCTTTAGTGCCAAACAATTAAGTAACAAGTTAAGTATACACAACACTAAATGTCTGTAGAAATAATAAATGCTGCCTCAAATCACAGAATCACAAAGTCACAGAATCACAGAATGGTTGAGGTTGGAAGGGACCTCTGGAGATCATCTAGTCCAACCTCCCTGCTCAAGCAGGGTCTCAGCTATATCTCAGCTAAATCTCAGCTATACCACAGCAAAAGCGGAGCAAATTGGTTGACCCCAGATCTAGCCTACTTTATTTATTTTATTTAAACTTTTTGTTTGAAAGATTCCTAGAAAAGTAACATATAACAATATAAACTGCATTTCACCACTATGCCCAGGGCGAAGCAAGGTGTTCCATGTGTATTCACATAGAAGAACGTCCTCAAAGCCGGCTCCAAGCAAAGCATTTCATTCGTGAGGTTCAAGGGAGGGAAATCAAATGTATATGGGTGGTGTGTAACACATCTCTGTGGAAGGGAAGCACGACTGAATTCAGCTGAGCTCTGTAACGTCAGAAAACCAGGGACCACCAGAGGGGAGGCCTGCTGCTGTCTGAATATATGTGGCATGTGATAACTGCTTTTGGCTTCTACCTGGGTCCTGAGGAAATCCACATAGTGGGCAGGGTCTGGCTGCCTTTTCAGCCTTGACCAGCCCATCCTTTATTCTCTAACTGTGGGACTCCCAAAGTACTCTTTCTTTTGTAGAAGTAGTAATTCTTTTGAAGATTAGTCTGCGTGATGCTATCTAGCCAAGCTCTGCAAAGCGACTGTGAGTGGTGTAAGTGCCGAAAGGTAGCAGAAGTGGAGAACATGCTTGTTAATTTAGGAGATCCAGCAGGATCTGCAGGACCTGACCTCATAAAAAAGCTGGGAATTCCTTTGCATGAGGAATTTAAGGCTGGAAGAGAGCCTGCACTCATGATTCAAAGTATTCCTACCTTTCCCTCATAGCAAGTAAGTATCAGGGGGCAGGGAGGATGCAGTTGGAGCTCGTTTCCCCTTGCAACCTAATACCAGAAGCATGACCATGAGGTAAGGGAAATAACGCTATTTAATTAAAGGTGAATCTAGGCCCACAGGCTTAAGACCCAGAAGTTCAAAGGTGAGGAGCACAGCTTGCCTAGCCCTAAGGATTTAACTAAAGTTTTTCAATTGATGAAGAAATGAGGAACAAAAGAGCGGCAGCCAACATTTCCTAAGCAATGCTTGTTATGTCTCCTCAGGGCTTTCAAAGGACATGTGCTTCCTGTGGCTGTGATGGGGGAAGAAGTCAAAAGTTCCCTCTAGCCCAGCACCTTCACAATGAAAGTGGCTTTCCAGTTGCACTCGGGTTGAACATGGACCAGCCAGCTGCCTAGGGGCACAGGGCACAGGGCTGTTCCAGATGCCAGACTTCTAGGTCTCTCTCTTTTCTTAATCCCCATATCATGAATGTAAATATCTTATGCCTTATCTCTAGCTCAAGCAATAGCGTGCTGGCCTTTAGCTCTGAGGACTCTCATTTCTTTCTGCAATGTGCCTGCCAGAGCCATCACCCTGCTACCTGGCTCAGTGCCAGCCTGTGTTAAGCCAAAAATACTGCCAAAAGTATTTCCAGTTTTACCTGTGAATATCTCTGCTTCTCTTTCTTTATGGCATGGATCTATATCCCATTGACAGCAGGTGAGGTTTTACTCTGCCTTGACCTGCTCTTGCAGCAGCAAGTGCATACCTGTGCTGTGGTCCATGCAGCATGTGTGTGCTGCTGCAAATCGTAGCAGCTGCAGACCGCCATGCGTTGGGCTAATGCGCTACCTTGTGCAGGGATCTGTAGTTCTGGTTGAGCAGCCTGGCCCCTGATCCTCCTTCGTGGCCGCCTTAGTCTGACATTTCAGCTCATTTGGCTGGCTCCAGGGCATAAAAGCGCTTAACAAGCAGGTTGCTGTTTGCACTTGAGCCATTTACTGACTAGGCACAATCCGAGTTTCTAAGCTTTCTGTGCGTTACTTTTTTATGGAAAAAATCAACTGCTTGGAAGCGTCCTTAGCGCTCTGCTCACAGCTCCTTAAGTTCAAGTCAGGTATGGCTGTAAGCGGGAGCTGCTAAATTTATAAACAGAGCAAATTCATCACAGACTGCTTAATGAGCCAACCCTTGCCAGTGAAGGACACCAGCTCCTTTCTTCAGCATCCTGCCTGGTCCGCATCTGACATATTCAAGCCAAAGAGACACCATCATAAGCATTCACATTCTGGGCAGCAGTGGGGAAAAGCAACAAAGTGGCATTTCACAGGCTAGGCAGCTGCTATTGTTCTACGCAAGATCTATAAATTAAATAAGGTCTCAAAGCTTCTCAGTAAATACAGGCTTCTAAATAAATGTGGTTAATAAAAGGAGGGCTCTAAAAATGAACAAATTTAGCTTTCTGTGAGAATGCTACTGTATGTTGGCCATGAAAAATATCTTTGTCTCTGTCCTTGCTGGTTTACAGATTGATATCTATGTGGAAACTTGGGCCAAAGAGTATCTGTGATGTTCTCTTTGGGGGAATCCATAGGGGGAGGTTAGATTAGGTAAATCAGGGAATCCTCCTGAGGTTTCAGAGAAAGAAAGTCTGGAGGGGCCTGCAAACTGAGTGTTTCTCTCAGTTACACTGCCTGTGTTGTTTTTCTGAAACAACTTCAGCTGCAACTAAACTTGAGAAGGTTTAAATGAGGGCTGTGACAGGGACAAGTCCAAAATGACAAGTTTCGGCTCCTCCAGCTTGATACAGAGGGAAGAGGTGGGAAAGGTGTTGATAAACTGAAATGAGCAGAAATGTAAAAGCTGCCACAGCTGGCTGACACTTAAAAGCTGTAAACCATAGTTTTTTTACTGTAAGCTCCAAGTGATGAGGGGTTTTAAGAGCCAGATTCTCGTATAGACCACACCAAAGCAAGTGGGGAGTAACTCCTGAACTGCTCCTGGCTTACTGCAATAGACATTTGTGAATCTGGATCTAAAAAGAAAATAAAGCAGGCTGTCATGCTAGGTTATATCAGCAATATATATATATATATATATATAAATATATACATATACACAAACGTCAGCAATATATGCAATATCTCAGAGCTGGAAATCGGGCTCCAGGCATTGCAGTGAGGCCTAGAAGAAAAGCCCGGCTCTCACACGTATTTTCTGCACATGTTCAGGCTGTGCTGATTTTTCTCTCTCTGTGTCCTGAAGTGTTTTAATATTATTCCTTTCAGCATTTTCCTAGATGTAATTCCTTAGCTCCCCTTCTGTCAAGGAAGGTGGTGCGACGTGTGGTTCTCACTCCAAGAGGTTATGGCCACCTGGCAAGAAAAGGATGCTGTTGTTTCCTCGCTGCCCATCTCCCACTCACTGGTTTGAACAGCTTCAGCCCGCAGGAAGGAAAGACTAAGCTGCGAGGACCAGGCAAAGGAGTCATCGAGTTACAGCAACAGGAACACATCCTCTTTGATCTATAAACAATGGCACAACTGCCATAGGGGATAACTATGACTTCATTTGGTTTCGTTTCCCTGTGTGTTGAGGAAATTCACCTCTCTAGCCCTTTTTCCTTTTTCATTAGGCTGGTCTGCACACCCACCAACTCTCCTGAGCTGAGCTGGCTCTGCAGGCTTCCATGTGTGGGAACAGATTTGTGAATTGTCTAGAAATAAACAGACGAGCTCTCCTACCCACACAGACAGTTCTAACACGATATGCCCAACTTTGCATTCCTTGGGCTCGGAGTCCTCATTTATTCCTTCGTAATTTTATTGCATGCATTTTTTTTTTTCAGCTAAAGCAATTATTGCTCCTCCCCAAAGAACCATTAGGTATGTGACATTTCCACCAAAACAATAATGTTTTCAAATGGTGCCAGTGAAATGCTGGAGGTTTGATTTAAAGTGAGAAAGGACAGATGTGAGCAGCTAATAGGTTGTTTCTCCAGCCCCAGAAAACAAAACCAACATCTCAGGGGCAAAAGCTTGCGAATGAACTGTTAAATATCTTAACAAGCACTCTTTGAAATACTTTATATATGTTCATTTGTTCTATTTTATCCACTAATGAGCTCTGCTTCATACTCAAAATAACAAGCCGGTGTTGCAGGCTAAGAGAAATCAACTAGGTCTGAAAGAGATTCTTTTTTGCGTGCATGGGAACGTGCAACGCAAATATAAATAGTTTATTTTTTGTGGACTGCTCATTATTCTTGAGTGCATTCTCACAGCAAAAACTATGATCTGTCCTACATCCTAGTGGCTATCTTTATTACAATATGGACTTAGCGGGAATAGCCCCAAAGGAATAACTATTCCTTATGTGAGCTATGGCCAAAATAAAGCTGTCTCTGCAAGGTGCTAGTTTGGCAGAGCTGGTAGGTTTAAAACTCAGTCTAGCTTATTCCATAAGTACTTTTATTATGGCAACAGCCAAAGACTTGAGTAGCACAAGGGTCATCTCTACGTTGTGCCCATGCAGAACAGAAATGAGACTCTCCTGTTTGCAGGTATGGGACACCACAGATAGGCTCCTGCTTGTCTTGTGGGCCCAGGAAGGCATAAGCTTTTCTGAGTGCCTCCTAGACTCTGAAGGCTCGATCAAGCTGCCGGAACGTGACTGTTGAGAATGTCCTATTGCCAAGACTTCTAGGCAGGATCGGAAGATATGAGGGCACCTCCAGGAGGTCCTGGCTGTCCCAGCGCAGCCGATGATAGGGTGGGAGGTTCACCCTGGGGCACCCCAGGTTCAGGCAGCCACCATCAGTTCCCCTGCAAACAGCCCAATGCTACCAGTCTTTTCTGCTCTAGCTAACCACTGCTACCAGTGGTTTTATGGGGATTTATTTCACATTGATGTACTGAGCAGAACATATTCCAGCCAGCCAAAATTCAAAATCAGTTATAGACAGATCTGTCACTTCTAGAGCGTCCTGGTCTGAATCACCTAGTGGATCACTTAGCCTAAAATGCATTATGCAGGCCATAGAGATTCAGACAAGTTGTTTCTGCACAGAGCGCCTAATTTGGGTTTAGCTAAGAAGTGTCTCCTAGTCAGGCACCAGATATCACCTTAAAACTTGAAGACTTGGAATAGCTACTGCTTCCCCTGTCAATTTCCTCCAGTAGTTAATCACACTCCCTGTTAAAAAATAATGCTTATTTGCATCACTTTTACATATTATCTAAGATAAGGTCATGCCTTTGGCTTACCTGGTGAAAATGTTGAAAATGCCCTCAATTATTCTTGTTTATCTGAGTGTAGTCCCTAAAATATCAGATAACTGAAGTTGCAAGGTAGCGCTATTGGCACTGAGCCTGTAAAATGAATGATGTTTTTCCCTAGTCCAGGCTAAAAGCTTTCCTTCTCATTTATTAAGTCATCAGTGTTTTGTTTAATTCATTCATCTTGATACAGAAGGAGATGTGCTAGGAACAGAGAAAAAATGTCATTAGACAAGGGAGGTAGAGGTGACAGGGATACCCCATAGTCATTAAAATTTATAGATACTCATCTCTGATGGTCTGATATACTGTCTTTGAAGAATTTTATGGCATAGAAATACTTCACGCAGCCTACGGGTGTGTGAGATTTCAAAACGGTTACGTGTAAAAATGTCCTGGACTGCTGCCATATAAAAAGAAGAAAAAAGAAACTCACCAAAAACCCCACCTTAATAAGGTGTTGGTTGGAATTCAGATATGAACCTCACAATATCCATGTCGGGGTTATTTTTAATTCCAACTCATCCAGCGGATATATTCAACCAGCTAAGACTTGCTCTGGCTTTCCCCACTTTAACTGTTAAGGAAACGTTTTCCTGCTCTCAGCAGTACAGAGCTGAACCTCCTCAAGGGCTCCTGCTTTTATCCTCACACTTCTTTGAGGTCGGCAATAATGTTATCTCAAGTTAGCTAATGGCGGAGAGGAGGCCCAGAGAGATTAGAAGGTCAGTCCTCTGAGCAGCAGGAAATCTGCGGCAGAAACGTGAATAGCAACCGCATGCGTGAAACGCAGATGGGATGAACCCCCCGGGGCTCCCGTCCTGCCTGGCCAAGCAGCTCCTCCGCCCGCACCCCTTCGCTATGGTTCCCTCCAGGTGATTTTGGGCACCTGGCTGCCTCCTCCATGTTTTGTCTGTTCTTCCATCCAGCTCCGCAGAGGGAAAATGAGTGCACTCATTACATTTTTCTTTATTAAAATACAAAAAAGTTGCAATCTGCTTGCTAATGACAGTTTATTGTCTCTAGGCTCTCTTAGAGAGCCTTATACTTCTGCCTTCTTGCACAATGTAATTTATAGCTCCCTGATAAAGTGGATGGATAATTTTACCTGATATTTTGCCCATTTCAGATACTTTATCTGATTTGTATGTTATCAGGTGTTTGAAACATTTTTCTCACAGTCGTTTTAGACTAATAAGTTCGTGCTGAAAAAACAGACCTCCAGCCCTGAAGACAAATGATCAAGCAGGAAACCAGCCTGCCATGACTCAGTAATGTTTCTCTTGCATTTGCTGTGGAGTTTAATTAAATACATGCGCCTCGGATGTGAACACCCATGATTTTACCTAGCTCCCAGACTCAGCCAAGCTGATTTTTTGGCACCTTGGCTGTACAAAAGCTCTTCTTTCTTCCCCAGCTCCTCTATTTGGGACCCCGGGGGCTTTGCTTTTGTGCGGAGTGTTATAGGTAGAAACAAAAAAGTCTCAAAGGAGTCAGAGAGGAAATTAAAATCCCCAAGGAGAGCCTGAGTTGCTGGTTCAGAGGAGCGAGGCCAGGTGTACGGCCCAGCAGAGGGACGAGGAGGAGGAGGAGGAGGAGGAGGAGGAGGAGGAGGAGGAAGAGGGCTGCCTCTGAAGGAGCTTTTCTATCCTAATACCGGCACGTAGTAGCTTCCAACATGGTTGAGGCTCCGCACAAAAGAGTTAATCACAAGCTCATCATCCTGAAAAAGATCAACACAAGCGGTTCCTGCTTATACATTGCCAGGGTTGTGCTAACATACATTTCCAGGCTGGGCTCCCCAGGGCCGAATCCAGCTGTGTTAATCTACTGCGATCCAACGCAGCCAGAAGCAAGTTAATCTTTTCTGTCATTCTTGCTTTTAAAGACAGGGAAGGAAGAAAAGTGAGGGAAGCTCTTAGACAAAAGAGAAACATCTTTTAAAGGAGCCAACAGGAGCCTATTTTGTCCTTTTGCTAATCTGCATCACCCGCTTTTAAAGCTCGGTTTGCTGCAGCCACAATAGCGCAAGCAGCGGGCTTGCGGGAGCGCTAACGTGCCAGGACGCCGAGTTCATGGGGACAGACACAATAAAGCCAGGGGAAGGGTAGCAAATGAGTCTGCAGAAAGGAATAGTGTAAATATTTTGGCTGCCACAGTAAAGGCCGTTTAATGGAAGTTAAGGGCAGCAAAGGGAGTATGGGGCAGCTCAGGTGGCCGGGAGCTGTTTTCATAGACCCTCAGAGGAAGCAGGGCAAGGCATATTCGACATGAGAGTCCCCACTACTTGAAGTAGCTCTGCACATGTGGAAAAACACATCTAGATCCCACTATTTCCATGCAGAAGCAGGGCACTGGTCCTCTTTTTCATAGTGCATCAAAGGAAGAAGGTAGGAGCTGCCAGGCTGGGCAGGGGGAGAGGAGGGTGGCGCTGGGAGTCAGCAGCCCATCGAGGCCCCCCCTTTGCAGAAATGGAAATGGAGCTTGCAGGGGGGAGAATATTTTTCAAAATATATTAATGTAAAAATATTTTCCTTTTTTTGACCATTACAAATTTTTCTCTCTGTACTCCTCTGCTTTGCTCTATTAAGAGAAAGGATGGCTGGATGAGGCTAAATGTTATTTCTATGCAGATCCATGAGTAGTCTGTACTACTTAAACCTAATATAATGGCACAAAACAGAAATAAATTGGTTCAGAAAATATTTACAGGGGAGCTTTGCATCCTCCATTCTCCAACTTGAGACTGAAGACAAGGATCCCTTAAAGAGTGCATGAAAGAAGGGTCTTTTGGAGGAAATACCTCCTGTAAAGCAGTTTCAAATTTATACAGGTCAGTCCTGATCCTTCTAAGGGGGCTGTGCAGGCAGAAAAGTCCCACTGGAAGTGTATTCCCTGGGTGACAGCATGGCTTTTCCATCCCCAGAAATGCAGGAGAAATTCGACTTCATCCAGCCATCCTTTCATCCTTGGAGTTTGACTGGGGAAGGTCTGGACAAAGCACAAACATTTCAACATTAAGGGAGATGAATTTAAGATAACATGTGATGAGTAACATCATTTTGATTGAGATTTCCTAAGATGGGAAACGGCGAAATATTTCTAAAGAGCATATCCGGCAGGAGCCTGTAGGCTAAATCCTATTGTAAGCAGAGGAAAAGAGTGACAAAGGGCAAGCCAGTTAGATAGTGATGTAAAAAGTAGCTTTGAGGCTTTTACGAAATATAAACAATTGAATAACGAGGGGCACTGGGATACCTACTAAAAACAAGTCAAAGGAAGGTAGAAAAGATGCTGCATTTAGAGTAGCAAAAAATAAATCCAGAACATTGAATTTTAGTGAATGTTTCAACGAGCTGTAACAGAATCTTCAAAAAATATTTGCACTGGACCAAGGGGGAAAGAGAAAATAAGTTCACATATAAAAAAGGAAAAGAGAAGACAGTTGAGGGTTGAGCAATGGGAGAAGGAAAGGAGATATATTAAATCATTCCTTTTACCTCTTTTTTTACTTGCAGAACTGGAGAGCTGCTTAAGACATTGGTTGACATTGGCAAGCAGTGGCATACGGAACAGGAGGGAGGATGGAGAATTAAAGGTCTAAGTCAGGTTCAGCAGACAAGACCGAACAGTTTAATTTCTCTGTAATTAAAGGCTTAATTTCATGAGCGTTTCTTTCCTCAGCAGGGCTAAAACAAGCAACCATTATTCCCAGCTCCTCACGTATGTACCTTCACTGCCATCTCTGTTGTACCTCTGTGGTGGAGCAGCTTCCGCAGGGGTACTTTTAAGACCCCTCCAGGATGGGAAAGAGATGAGTGAGAGAGATACAACAACGTTGTATAAAATGGGTGGTGAAACAGAAAAGCTGAATCAGGTGAGTGACTACTCTCTGTCTCTTCCAATATGAAAAACCAAAGCACATCAAATTAAACAAGTGAGCACTAAGTTCAAAGCAAATTAGAAGTACTACGTCATTGACTGCATAGCGCATTGTTAAGCTATGGCCCATAGGATGTTAGGGTTGCAAAAATTTCCATGAGTTTAAGAAAATAGCAGGGCAAACTCTTGAAGGAAAAATCCATTGAGGACTGCCATAAATAAAAAAGTCATTAACTTTGACTCAAGATATTCCTGAGTCACAAGTCACAGAAGGCCAGGAGAGCATTTTTGGGAAGCATTACTGCATGCTTGCCCTGTCCTCATATCCTTCCTTGGATAACATCTGTTGTGTGTGCTCTGCTGCTGGAGGCAGGACATTAGACTAAATGGACCTGTGGTCTGATCCAGTACAGATGTTCTCGTATTCTTAAGTTTGTGTGCTGCACTGTCAACTAACTGGGGAATTGATCTGGGCAAAAATCAAGCCAGTAGGTTTTAGCTTTTTTGTTTTTTAACCCTGCTCAGTTCCCTGACCTGGTTCACTGAGCGACCGAAAAACAGTTGGTCTGGCTTTACTAAGGGAGTAATAGGAAGGAGAGTGAGCAGCTAGGCTAGATAGGAGCAGGCAAAAAAAGAAAGGTTAGTCAAGCCATCCTAAATTCTTGTGAAGCTGTAGCCAAAGACATTTCCAGGGAACTGGCATAAATTGGAGCTTGGATCATTTCTTTATGGATAGCGCATGGTGAATAAAGGCTGGATAAAGCTGGATGTCTCTCGGTATTATTTTAAGGGTTGCACAGGAAAGCAGGGAGAATAAGATCCTCACTGGAAGAACCAGCTCAGCCAAGAAGTATGGACTTCCTTCTTGCTCACAGCAGTGGCAGCTGCACCCGCATTGACTGCGCCAGGTCAGATTGAGCCCTAAGGGGAGGTTGCTTGCTCCCTTCCTGGAGCTGTGGGCTGCGAGAGCAGAGTTTGACTTCTTACTACTGCATTCTTCTGAAGTGATGGAGCAAAGGGCAGCATTATGAGTTTTAAAGATCTACAGTCCTTATCTCTTTTCTGTATAAAGCGTTTAGGATAATTTTGATTCTGCGTTTAACTTAAAAAAGGTGAATTTTTAATTTTTTTAAATAAAAATATTGAAAAAAGCCCTGCACTAAATATTTCAAGAAATGTAACATTTCTGCTTGGATCACAGCACATCTGTACTAATGTATCTAGGCCAAGAAATGAAAGGAAAGAAGGACTGAAGTAGAGATGACCATAGCTTTGGAACTAAATCTCGAGATATTTTTTCCTTTCTCCTTTCGTAAAGATTGCATGGGAGCGCTGAAAACAGAAGCAGCTCCAATCTCTACATTTTACAGACATAGCTTACCCAGTTGCCACTTTCTACAGAGAAATCTCTGCAGAATGTTGTCTGTTTGGTTGTGCATTGGTTTGATCTGGGAAGGCAGTTTCACTGACTTTCCTCTTTTCCAGATTTCTTAAAGGATAAGCCATACACTCCAGGTCTCAAGAACTGGAAACTCATGTCTTTAGCAGCTGCAGGACCAAAGTCTTATAGACAATCTGCAGGATAAGAAAAACTTGGCTCTCAGTCACAGCTCTTGTAGTAACATGAGTCATCGCCACTCTGGCTGTAGTTACTTTTCCTTTGCTTCCCTTTGCCTGCCTACCACTTTCTCTTCGTCTTCTGTGACCTACTATTTTATGAGAGTTATTCACTCAGGTTATTTTAATCCATCCACATAGCACATCTGTATGATGTATTGCTGACATCTGTATTGTGACATTAAAAAAAAACAGAACACTTTTCCTATCCTGTGCTTCAGGGCTGTTGCGTTCAGTGTGTCAGCTTGGTTTTATTCCTTTCATTACCTTGCATAGCCTTTAGAGGAGCTTTCAGACTACGCAGCAAATGCAATGTCTTCCTCCAACCTTCATCTTCTTTGATAGCATAGCCTTTTTAAAAAAAAGAGGATGATAAATGACTGTGCTGTTACTCTTTACTGAGGTAGATTTGCCTTTGAGCTATGCAAGCAAATTAGGGTGGCCGTATGGACTTTGTAGGCAGCTGATTGAGCCAAACAAGCTGGCCCTCTGTAACATCAAGCAAAGGGTGTGTTAAGTATCAGGCAGTGCCTAGTTTCTAAATATAGATAAATAAAATTGTTGATATTCTTAGTGATCCTTTCCTTAGACGTGTTGAGTACGGGGTATACAGGAGATGACGCACGGGCTGGTGAGGAGAGCACTGGGCAGGCACAGACTGGATGCCTTACCTTGACACAGACTGACTGTGGGACCCTGTAGATAAGATATTTAATCCTTTTGTGCTTTATCATCTTCTGTGTAATTAGACAGTAAATTTCCTATGGCTGGAACTAGGTCTTCCTATATGCATATATGTACTGTGTCTCGCACAATGAGGTTCTGCTCTCACTTTGTACCTTCAGGTGCCCCTAAAATTCAGACAGTGAATACTGCTAATGTTAATACTGTTGCTAATAACCACCCAGCCATCATATTCAATAGTTGTAACTGAAGATGAAACATGTAGTATTTCAAGGAGAATTGTGTGTTTAAAGAGGAGAGACTCGTTTAGAAAGTAAATTTGTCCTAGAAAAATCTCATCATTTTGACACCAATCTAAATCTGTTCTTTGATGTGCCCCATGGATTTACTGTGTGAACTATGACTATGATCTCCTAGTCTTTCTGTTTCCTAGGTCTCTGACATGAAAATGAGAATATTGATACTTAGAGAGGAAATGATACAGTGAATTCTTTCATTCTTTTCAGCTGCATTCTTGGAGATTCTTGGAGATGAAAGGAATCCGAATTCCTTACCTGCTTGGAAGGTGCAGACCAAGGAATTGGATGATACTTTAACTTTTATGAAACTTTGTGTAGCTCTTGAAATGTCCTAAATTTTGCAAAAGGTTTGATGTAAGCTGGGTGTAATGTGAACAAGACTTAGTCCCTAAGATCTGGAGTATTATTTTACCTCTAGAGCTGATTTTCCTGAGCGGGTTCCCAGTGCATAAGTTGCTCAGACTTGCTGGCTGGGACCTGCGACTCTTACGAAATCTCATTTTTTCCTATAAAAGGCAATTGTCTCAATGCTTGTAGCAGAATATCTATGGAGAATATGATGCTTCTTGTTCTGCCCTTTGAATCAAGAATTCTTATCAAACAAATTCAGAGGCCAGAGCGCATACTTCAATATCCTCTCAGTCCTATTCTAACTTTCTTGAGAAAAATGATTAAAAACTATATCCTTGGATCAGTTTGCAAAACAGAGCTGAGACATGCCACTGTGAGGCACAGTGCTATAGTCAACAGCAATGTACCCGGCATGTGGAGAACCAAATTAACGTACTGGTAAACTGAGTACTTGGAAATATATCACCGTAAGGAAAATTGAAGATGTAAGATGTTTGAGGAACATCATACTCTTTCAGGTGAAACAGTTTTCTGACTTACAGCTAAATACGTGGTTGGTTTAAATGACTTTCCTAATAAGATTATTATGGGTCAGTATTTTTTCCCCTTAAGCTGTGTCAGGAGTTCACTGTTCAAGGTTTAAGAAACTTGTATAATTGAAATATAACCAACAGGGGAGAAGGATGCATAATATCTATTTCATTATATTCTACTGGTGTCAGAGAGCACAAATCAGCTGAAGGAAACAATGAGGCCAGAGGCAGTCACAGCGGAGAGAGAGGCACCTTTACCGAGTTCAGTGGAAACCTCTACCAAGATTAATTCGGAACAGTAGAAAGTAGGTCTGTAAAGGACCCTGGGAGATGCTCCAGTTCATAACCCTCCTCCAGGCAGATTCAGCTAGTCCTAAATCATTCATGGGGAATGTTTGTGTAACCTCTTCACAGAAATCTCCAGTAAATGAGATTCCACAACTTCCCAGGAGAACCTATTCCACATCTTACTATCACTAGTATTAAAAATATTTTTCTAGTGTCTAACCCAAACTTCTATTACTTGATTTAAGTCCATGACTTTGCATCTGTCGCCAGCGGGCACGGAGAAGAAAGAATCCCTTCCTTTTCAGAGATATCTTTGTGCATTTGAAAGTATCGCAGCTCCTGCAGACTTCTCTTTTTCTGGAAGAGATCTGACTGAATTAGCACAATTTACTGGGTTACCATTCCTCTGCTGAGGCGTGGTACTTTACTTAACTGTGTGTGCGTACTTAACCCACCCAGCAGAGAAGTGAAATACGTTAACTTCAGCCAGCCACCAAGGTGCAGCTGATGCACAGCAGCCTGCCGCTCTGCAGACAGTTGTTTGTATACTTATTTCCTTAGCTTCTAGCTCAGACACAGCCCAGAATTTTTGACTGAAATTTTCACGAAACCGTCTAATGTAGGCTTCGCCTCATCCCTGTGACAGAAAACTGAGTTAAAAATGGTTTAAGTTTGGCAAGGCGATAACCAAAAGGCAGGATTCTGCAAGGCAGTGTTAACAAAGTGGTATTACTTCAGCTTGATATATGGTAGCTATATGTGTGTGTGCACCCATGCAAACACATGTATACTACTCTCTTCTGAACTCGAATAGTTCCCTTCCTCTCCTGCTTTTTCTTTAAATATTTTTGAAGTATTTGATATTAGATGAACAAGAAAATAGAGACTGTGACTTTTTCTTACTAGCTTGGCCTCGAGTCTCTGATAGCATTACACCGACTCATACAAATGTAGTCTACGTGCTTTTGTGATTCATGCTTCAGTAAAATATTTTCTACTGGCATTGCAGACATTTAGGGAACCTTTACTGACTGTAATTTAACTTCTACGATTCGTTTTTGGCTTGACATAAATTAGCTTATGTTATTGTTCTATAGCAGTATGCAAGATGTAACAGTTTTACTGATTTAAATGAGAATTTTACTACTTTTATTCTTCCCATAGAGCTCTGGAGGAAAAAAGGTCTCCTCTGGAACAAGACTTTATAAGTTGTAGATTTAGTTTTCTGTTGCCTTTGAAACTTTTACCACTTCCACTTCATTCCTGAAGACTCCTCTTAGCACAGAAGACAGTAATATTAAACGCTGCAACCAGGTGCGTGCTAGAGTTGAGAAAAAAATATCTAATATGCACTGTTGATAGAAGAAAGGCATGAACGACAACCTTACCGCAAGGAGAGCTACTGCACCATTATTTTAATGGTAGTACCAAGTTAATCTGGTTGAAACTGCTAAACTTTTATCTTTTAGAACAAATGCCTTTGAGACTCAAACAGTCTTAAAATGAACCATTAATAAGGAACATACATGATCTGTATATTTGCATTTATAGAGAACATAGTCATTGCAGGATTAAAAAAAAACTTTGGAACTATTATTCTATGTAACATATGACATCTTGTGAGGTAGATAAGTGTTGCCTCTCCCTCCTCTTTTTTACTTATTGTACTTAAGAGATTTGTGTTTAGTGACGCCCAATACTTTCAGTCGAGGTGGGAGTTTTCTAAATCCAATTTCATACAGTGCCTGCAGTGCCTCTTTCTTCTCTTAACATGGAACTGAGCATTTGTTGAAGCAGCTCTGAGCTCTGCATACAGGTAGGGCTCGTGTCTCCTCTCCCAGAGGACACCAGTGCAGCCCAGTATCACCGTGTGCTCATGGCTGGATGAGCCCAGGCTTTACTGTCTGCATCTGGGACCGTAGGCAGGGTACACACCAGGTGCAAAGTAAAAACATCCCTGTGCATTTCTAAAGCAACAAAGGCTCTTTATTTAGGAACTTCTTTATAGAGGCAGTATACAAATAGCTATGTTGCAGCCAGACGCATGCAGACCAGCTCGTCGGCATCCTCGTTGAACTATTCCTTCTCGAAACCTCTTTCCCCCCTCCAGATTCCAGACAGGCTGTTACAGATGAGCATAATCGTATCCTTTTAAACCAAACACTCCTTTTTATTATCCTCTCCTTTGTTTTTAATGGAGTTAAAGTAGAATCTATTTTGAACACAAAGATGAACGTGAGCTGGAGAATACCTACATTATAAGCAAACTCACTGGAAATAGGCTAAAGCTGAACTTACTTGCTGTTAAACCACAAACTACTGGGAATAGTAACATCATGTTTTATTTTTTAGGGATTAAATTAACCTACTTATAAATCCCAGTTCTCCAAGTAAAATAAAGTGGATTATCAGATAATTCTGTCCTAGTAAAACTTTTGTGGTTAACTCAAATATCCAATGTGTGACAAATACAGAAACTCGTAACATACCTGCTTTCCTATGTATTATTTTTTACTCAGTATGGCAGGGTTTAAGAGGGATTTAAGGAGGTTTAACTGGTGCCTGAATCCCGTGCTACCACTCCTTGTAGAAGAGATCATTGCTCTGTATGAACCCGTCTGCAGTGAATTCTTCTTGTATTTTGTAACAGCTCTGCATCTTCATGCAGCAGGAGCTTACTGACTTGTAATTATGCCCTGGAGAGATGAGAGAAGCAGCGCTACCAGTAAATTGCTGAGATTTTGGTGGGAAAATATATGCTTACTCATTCTTTTCCAGTTCTTACTGTTTGTGTGTGTGTGGGGGGGGAAGTAACATGCGCATAATACTGCTGTGGATGCATAGAACTGAAAAATCAGTTTTAAATACTTCTGTTAAGTCACTTTGAAGACCAGGGCTGTAGTATCACGAACATTTTAGGTCAACATAACTCAGGCACGCTGCTGAACTATCTACTAATCCCCATCGTCTCACTCCTGTTCCTGCACCATCCCTACAAGGAGCCGACCTAGGTTAACATCAAACTGGCAAATAAAAAATGAGTTTGCAACTGGGTTCATTCCTCTGATCTCTTTTCACTGCGGCCTAATCAATGTTTGTGCTGTGACACGGACGTGCATCACTGGGACGCGCAATAACAGAGGGATAACCGTCTGCGTTGCAGTGCCAGCTTGCATAGATTTACACTGGCTCGCTTTTGTGGTGTCAGAGGAGCATTTTAAGAAGACCGTTTCCCAGACAGAGCAGCGTTCCCTTCCAAAACCAGCTTGAATTTCTGCAGAATAACCCTGGGTGTTGTAAACATGCATAGTACCTCCAAATGTCAGTATCTTTTACACGGATATCAAAACAGAGGTTGAAAGGCCTTAATAACTCAAGTTAGAAGAGTATCCCAGATTACCTTTTGCCTGAGGTAACAAGGCTTGTACTCCACTCATCCAATGACAGCAGGGAAGCCTGTAGAAAGCATTCGTAGCATAAGAACGCTAGAACACTGCATTATAAAGTTCAGCACCTCATTTTTATGATTCTCATAAAGTCCCTGAGATAACAGTGTTTGCCCACAGAATTAATTTTCATCAGGCTTCCTTGCACGGTCTGTTCTCCTGATGTTTCCCAGAGGCAGCTGCTTTAAGTTCTTGATTTAAACCATTAAATGTCTGATTTACGGTGCATGCTTCCGGAGCCTTAGCACTTTTCTAACCCATACTGCCGTGTATCCTTGTCCTAATCATGTTGCTCTTTAAATATATTTGGATGGTGAGGGACTAAAGTGAACACCAGGCCGCTCCTTTTCTTGCAAAGGAGCAAGACTATTTCTCTGACAGTTACCGTAGCAGGCACAGGCTGTAGCTCGGGACAGTCTTGTTAGCTGGTTTAAGCACTTACTGCTTCACTGTTCTACTGTTTGATTATATTTCCTTCGGATGAGATCCTTATCTACACTGGAAATAGTTCATTATTTGGATGCTGGAATTAACTTTTTTTTTCTGTGAAACAAGAGAGAGAGAAATCGACACCTTTAAACTTGGCATACATGAAGTGCAGGGCCCAAAAGGCATGCTGTTTCTAACACATTTATCTAACCTCCAGTAATCTAATATTGTTCATTTAGAGTAGCTAACCACCTTTGATTTTCATTAAAAGTTGTGGAGGAATTGTGTGCTTTTTTGCTGTTGGAAAGAAAGAAATACAAAGCTTTGAAATCAGCAAAATGATGCACGCTAGCCTCTCTGACCTATTAAGAAGACCTTTATGTCATATACAAAATTATTACTAAACTGCATATTAGAAAGCACACAGCAGATTAAGTCAGTACCTTTTTTTTATTTCTATCATGATAGACCAAACCCAGACCCACTGGAGACGGTCACGGTACAGTTAGGGACAACTGATGTGTCCTCCTATAGCTTAAGATGGCATGGAGAAGGTTTTTCTAACAACTGTCCAACGCAGAGCAATACATCTTCCTTTTTTTTTTCTGATTCATTTGACACAATGGCATGCTTCCAACCATGTTCTTAAAAGCAGGAGGAGAGTGAAAGAAGGAACATGAGCATAATCATTCAAATGTAAAAAAATACTTATCAGCATAAGTATGTTTGTCATGTTTTTTACCCAATTCTGTCACTATTTCAACACTGCAGCATTGCTGGTGAGAATACCGGGGTGAAGTCTATTTAAAACTGGAATGCTTAGAAATTTGCCGAAAGCAAGTATCAAATCATTTGCAGATGGAAGTTGGTGGTGTTCTTGCAAGTCTCTTCTCATTGTTTTCTGTTTTCAGAAAATAGACTTTGTGGCACAAAAAACTAAAAACTATAGCGGAACAACTCTAAAAAGAACATATTAAGAGTAGAAATAAATAATGCTAATCCCTCCCCCCCTCCCCAGCAAAGATCAATCTTTTTGGCCAGCTAAAAGATTCCAGTATTCTGTTTATTTTTGACGTTGATCATTTATTTGGATTTACAAGAACAAGGGAATTAAGAGTGCTGACAAGAAAATTCTGGGAATTGTGCTGGGGTGACTTTGGATGTTAGCAGCCACAATCACTGCCCCATCACTTTGCGCCTTCGGCCAGGGCAGCAGCAGTTCAACGTGTGCTTCACCTCAGCTGCTGCCCTTCACAGCCTGCTGTGTTAACCCCCTACTTGCATTTTTTTCTTTTGCACTGATTTATAGGGTTCAGTTGCATCCCATTTAAAGGATGAATAGTCTCATCCAGAAGGAGTCCAGTTCGTCCAGACCACTCCACAGTATGAACCAAAGCACAGAAAATGGGAATAATTGGGAGATTTGCCTTGAAAGCACCTACAACCCTAACTTCAAGGCACATTCCCAGTAGGTAACAATAAATAAGAAGCAGTGAGACTGGAGACAATTGGATGAGGTACATGAACTTCCACAGTAACAAAACGAAACTGGAATCTTTCCTGACACAAGAAGAGGAATAAAAAATAAACAAAGTATCCGTTAAGGCCTTTTCTGCAGGATGCTGCTTGCAGTTTCCAATGATCATTATAAACGGAATAAATCTGAAAAACTCACATGAAAGATGCTGGGTCCAGTGTGTAAGATTCCCTGCCTCCAGTCACCGCTGGGGGAGAGGAAACCCGCTGGACGCGCCTCAAAACTCCTTTTTGTCTTCTTCATGTGCCCTACGCTGCCTCGGAAACGCAGGCTGGTAGAGCCTCCTTGCTCTTGTGTCTCCCTTCCTCAGGAAAGTTGTGCAGGGCCAAGATGGTGATTTTATTCTCCCTTCCTTCCAGCTGAAAATAAATCCTGGTGATAACAGAGTTCTCTCAAATGCTGGGGCTCTTTGCAGAACAAGAGCTTTATTCACAGCAAGTTGCTCTGGCAGAGTCGAGCTCTTGCAGGGCACCTATCTGGATCTGCTCAGTACAGACGGAAATAAACTGAGCTTTTGCAGTCCTCAGTCTAATCTCATATTATGGGTTTAAATTAATCAGCCCTGCCTTCCTGCCAGCTTCGGCAATGCTGAAGCATATGCCAAGAAGTAGTATCCTACTTTGTCTAACAGGTCATTTTAAGTCATAGGATTTACATTACATGCAAAAAGGAGGATATAAAAGCCAAAGTTTAAAAAACGTATTCCTTACTCAGGATGCCTGATTAAGCCAATCAGAAGTGTCAATATAATTATACTACCCTAACTTTTGACCACTGTTTTTTACCAGCAATTTTTAGACTATTTTACAAAGGAAACAAGCAACAGTGAATGGCATGTGGAAAACCGGAAACGTTGAGATGAAGTTAATTACCTGGAGACATAAAGATGAGCAGTGACCAGGTCACAGATGAGGACTCAGGTCTTGATGCTCTGACGGGGCCATACTGCTGTCTAGCTCCATTTGTTAAAAAAAAAAAAAAAAAAAAACAACAAAAAATGAAAAAAACCTCTTAGCTGGATGCATTTAAAAGAGAACTGCCCTTTTCCAGCCGGAACTCTCTTTAATTCTTTGCAATCATCTTTGTCCTTCTATTTAAGAATTTACAATGAAGAAGGGGTGGGAATCTACTGCATACAACCATCTGGATTTCCTTAGAAATGTGGCACTGTAAGACAGAAACTGAGTTTACCGAAGATTTAGTAAGAAAACTGCGACTGCTTCTTCTTTTGCTTTACTCAGGGGAAATTTATGGCAGTATTTTATATTTTAATGTTATGTGTTTTCCATAACACCTAAGTTGTGCATAGGAGACCCCGTCTAGTGGCTGAGGAGATACTCCACAGAGACCAGCTTCCCTGAGTGAGGTTTGGTCTCACTGATTCAAAGTTGGAAACCCCCTTCTGTTCTCAGAAAGCTGATGCTTTTTATCATATACTAGTACACTGTTGCGGTCATTGCATACACTCTGACCTTTCTTCTGAAACTCCCAGATTTCTGTGCTGTGAAGTTTGTATTATTTTTAGGAAGCCTAGTAAATTTTACTGTTTCAGTTTCAAGTCCTTTTTTTGTAATTTCCTCAAAAATTCCAGCCAGATTTTTCAAACATTACCATTTCTGAAGCCATGGTGACTAAGTTCCTTTTTCTTTTCCCCTTCTTCTTCTTTAAAAAAAAAAAAAACACATACAAACAAAGTAAAGCAGAAAACCTCTCATATTCTCCAGATGTTTTGTGATCTCATCCCTTATTAACTTCGGAAAGATCTTGCCTACCACAGAGATCAGATTCACTAATCTGTGGCTTCCTGACTCCTCCTTAGTTCCTTTCTTATAATATTTCCAAGAAAGCATAGATACCTATTTTGGCATTAAATGTGGATTCCATGAGCTGAAATATTCAACTATATCTACTTAACCAAACCTGCAAATGTATCCTGTATCTGATTCAGAGAATCTAATTTCCAGTCAAAATAGCCATACTACCTAGGGACTGAATTAATCAGTGATTAATCGAATAATCTCCTGTCACTTGAGATCTGAAGCGTCCAAAGACCTTGTATTGGCTGCCTGGAACAGGCATCTATCACTATAAGCTTCTTAATTTAATTTTATTGTGGGTGCCAAGAACAATGGCACCTCCCTTTTCCCTGTGGTTCAATTCCCCAGCACTTGCTCAAACCGAGAAATATCCTTGGGTTGAAACTAATTATGGGAGCTCCAGCTGCATATGGTGAGTCTGGGTCGCAGACTGGAGTCCTCTGACTGTGCCTCTCGAAGAGAGACAATTCAGAGGAATTACTTAGGGGCTCAAAATCAACATTAAGTGGTGTCATGACCTTTTACAAACCACCTTCCAGGAAGTGAATTTCTTTCTTACAAATTGTAATAGTAACAACAACAATAATAACTAATAACTAATAACTAATAACTAATAACTAATAACTAATAACTAATAAATAATAAATAATAAATAATAAATAATAAATAGTAGCAGCTTTAATTTTGTCAATGTCGGATGCTACTGCTGCTCCAAAAATATCTCCGAAGAGCTGCATTTCAGCTGTTCCCTTTGGCTGTTCTTCAGACCACGTCATCTGTTCTGCTTCTCTTGTCAGAACTTGAGAGTTTAACTTTGTAGGCTAGCTGCATGTGGGGTTTCTGCTCTGGAAATACCCGGCTGTTCAGCACTCAGAAGATATCTTCTTGTCTTTTTACATTATAGTCACTCAGGGAAGCAGCCGGAGCTACCAAAGCCACTGCAGAGCCGAAAGGGGAATCCCAGTTAGAAATGTAATTGGGGGTGTATTTCTCATATGTAACTGTGGACCCACATCTGGGCATTTACTCATGAGTACAAGTCTCAGATCCAGTTCAGCTGAGAAGCTCAGACTTCCAAGCACCTTAAAAAACCCACATTCCCTCTTTCCTAAAAATTCACTTCTGTTTTGCCCAGAGAGCATTGCCGAATTGAGGGCCTCTCTTGCTCTTTTTCCTCCAGCTTCTTTTAGAAAAAAATTACCTCAATCGCTTTCCAGTACTTTTCTCTAATTGCAGTGTAGCAAACTGGGCGCCAAGGGCCCACTCCTGGTGTTATCACGGACATCTCCGGCGTCAGTGGAGGGAAAGGATGTAGCTCAAAGCATTTTGTTCACAAACGTGCCTGTCAGGGTAGTGCCAGGCTTTGCCACCTCTATCTCCGAGCGAGGAAATACCTCACTGTCCTGTTTTGCGAGAACCAGGATTTTCTGAGCGGTTCGAACAAAAACGGTTCCCAAGGTTGAGTCTGGCAAAATGACGAAATTTATAAAGCTGTCAACTCTTCCCACGTCAGAGGTGGGATTGTGTGCCAGCCCTGCTGGCACGGTGCAATCTCCCCGCTCCCCCCCAGTCCTTTTGGCAGCCTTGCCGCACAAGCTCCAGCTTACCAAAGCGCACGCCAAGAAATGTGCTCATTCCAGCGTCTGGATCACTTTGCACTGACTTATGATGCTGGCATCTCCCGTCTGGAATGAAACGTTGCTTTTACAAACCTTAGCGGGGATAACAAAAAATATCTCTTTTAAAAAATTATGTTGTCCCACCTTTGCAAACTGTTGACTCAGCTGAAGAGTTTTGTCTTCTTCAGGTCGTCCTACAGGACTTTAAAAGGTGTCTTTTTTTTTAAGGAAGGAACTAGATATATGTAAACAGAGTGTTAGCAGATCATAACTTAAATAACACTCCCCCCCTCCTACTAAGCCATTTGCTTTCCTAACTGAAACCGGTGGTTTGTGATTCTTCACATTATTCTTTTAATGTCATGACCTGTGTGTCAAAGTGAGAGGTTGCTTGTGGATTTTTCTTGTCTTTGAAAGCAATACTTTCTCCAGAGACAAAGAGGCTCTTTTACAACACCCTTAGCAATTGCCATGAGGTGGGAGCTACAAATCGGGCAAGCTTAGGCAGTTGCATGCTGACATTTTTCATTCCTCATGTCCCACAAGTATTTCTCTTTCAACAAGGCTTCTGTGTAAGTGAAAAGGAACTTTTTTGTTTCCTTGATTTAGTTATATTATGTTTGAAAATTCCTCTTTGGCTCCTATTTCCCACTGGAAACTGCCCTGGCCATAACAAATTTTACACACCCCTTTTTAATTTTTAAAATCACAAATTTGTGCTGTTCCTCGCTCCCTATTAACAAATAAGGGACATATTTATTTTCTTTCATTTGCATTTGCAAAGCTTTTGTAAGCTGTTTTTCACAACAGACCACTCATAGCTTTGCACCTCAGAAATGAAAAAGTAGGCAGATTTGGCTCTTGAAAAGCAGCCTTTTCCAACTTTTTGTAAACATTAATGACCTATTCATAAAGAAAAGGGCAGATGCTTTCCACAAAGAGATATTAAAACACTGAAAAACTGCTCAAGCCTGCCGGAGAAATAAATGATGGTGACAGTTTTGAAAGAAAGCTTATCAGATCTTTTAAGGAGCAGAAAAATGGACAACAGATAGACAAACAATAGGCCAAATTTATTCTTATGCTGATGTTAGGGAACTTCCTTTGATTTTTCTCGTGATTTTCAGAGGTGCATAATGTTACAGCAGAAAAATGGCCAAACTTCATTAAACATCAAAAAAGTCCCTCTAGCTCAATCCTCTGTCTCCAACAGGGTCAACAGTGGATGCTTTCGGAAGAGTATCCGGATGGAGAAAGCAGATAGCGATTCCTCCTCGGCATTTGTTTTGATCTTGTATACACACCTATGGACAGCCACCACGCCCTGTGGCGAGTGGTTCCACAGTTTAGCAACATACTGTGTGAAAAAAGTATCTCGTGTTCATTTCATACTTACAACCTATCAGCATCATTTACCCTGCTTAATCTTGTGCTAGGAGAAGCAACAAACAGTCATTCCCTATTTCTCTTTTCTATTCTAATTATGATTTTATTGTTTTCTGACATGCCCCTTTTTAGTCATTTTTTCCCAAGATTAAGGAATCCTTATCTATATAGCTGTTTAGCATTGGGAAGCTCTTTGGTGACTTTGATCTTCCCTCTTGTTGTTGCCAATGGAAATACAGTGTAGACAAAACTCAGAGAGCTACTACTATTTTAGGCCACCATTCAGAAAAGTGCGGTATGCTGTCTTGCCTTCTGCTGAGGACAGATATTAGTCATGCTACTCAGTGCTGTAGTGGAGTATTTAGGTTTCCAGCTCCTGTTCATGCTTTTAACATCTCAGTGCTTTCATGAAAAGCAAAATACGTGGTTAGATGTGGTTATGATAAGAACCTTCACAGAAATTAAACCATCAGTGTGCTGATGCGGTTCTAGCTTGCAGGGTCAAACCATAATCTCTGAGCATAACTAAATGGCAGAGCATTAATAAAGAACTAGCTATCGTGATCTCCCTGTGGAGGCCATCTTTCTTTGCAACTCCTTTTGCTACAGGAGTTGATATCGGTACTGAGAAATTTTAGAGGGGTTTAAAAAAAAAGGGCTTAGTAAATGGAGGCTAGGGGGGATTACGGAGTACACTTCTTGTTCCCTGATGATAGGTATGGACGCCGATTCAGGACAGCTTTGCTCTTTGTGTAGTAAATTGTCACATTCCTGGGAGAGGAGCCCAGGGAGATATTACCATAGCAAGGAGACCCATGTAAGTGCTAGGAAATCTGTATGGATCTCCTGTCATGTTCATTGATATACAATATGGTACTCTGCAATATAGAAAAATGGGATATGTGTGATTTATGGCTTTATGCAGATGAAAACAAACAAACAAAAAGACTAGATTCATGATTGCATTTCCTGTAAGAGGCCTGTAAAAGGAATAGGAGAAGACACCTGCCCTCCCCAGCAGTTTGACTTCTCCTGGCTTGTATTAAGTGCTCCACAAGTAAAATACCTTTAGTCACGTATGCATTTAAAATCACCTGAGACGTACAGTGTCTTGTGCAAGCAAAGCGTGAATTTCATCCAACACAGCAACCGTATCCCGTGGGAACTCTGCATGGGAGAGGTCTGTGTGATCAGCCGACCCCTCAGGCAGTGTACTCTCTAACCTAGTCATCTTCAGATAATGGGCTTGTGTTCATTTCTGTAATGAAAAATGAAACTACTCAGAAACAATAAATGCACCATTTCTTTTCCTCTAGGTTGCAGCTTTCCATTTGGATCCCTTCCTTGCTCCATTTATCCATTTCTACCAGCGTCTACTGGATGAGTGTCCCTTTATACAGTGTGCAATTCAGATTTATGAATGCAGTTCATGTAAACTGGATGTTGCGTTTCCAAGTACGATGATTCAGCTCTGGAGAATTTGCTTTCTCTTTTCCGTCACTGAAATGTCATGCCCCAGAAGTACCATCTTCTCAAATATTACTACTGGAAAACACCCTGTAGAACAGCAAACAGGCCTTCACTGTTCCTTTTATTATTCTGTGCTTTCTTCTTCACTTCCTTTAATCAGCCTGTATTCCTAGAATTTTATTGGAATAACTGAAGAACTAAGGGGTAATAAGCACAGCTAAATTAAAGATGAAATTTGGGATCCAAAGGCATATGAGTTACTTCTGCAATTGTTCTGCCCACAAAAGAGGGTCAAACCTTTTGTTACCTAGCACGAGATTGTACTTGTAAGGTCAGGAGGGCTGAGTATCAACTGATGAGTCCCGAGACAAACCTCAGGATCACAGTAGCTATAACCTTCTTGCAAATGACTCTGTGTCAAAGAAGGATTTCTTGGTAAATTATGAAAGCTAAAGACTGAAAGCTCGTTTCAAATCTTGCTAACAACTTGCTACTCTTTCGGAGAGGTAGAGAAGGACTGAAGAGAGATATTGAAGGCAGAATGAAACAAAATGCTATAACATGTTTCAGTGTTGCAACACAGCTTGATGCAACCAATTGTTGGAAGTGCAAATAGCTCAGGGACCTCTGGTCCAAAGCCTGCAGCTCTGTTGCAAAGAAGTCTGGCACGGTCACAGACCTGACATGAAATTATAATAAATGCTCTAGCAAACAATGAGGTGCTAGAGCTTGCTAAATAAATAGATAAAATTATACAGGCAAAAAGGGTAAGGGATGAAGTAATGCCAGCAAGTTGTCAGAACTATATACAAAGAGAGTAGAGGTGTGGGGGCTCCCATTACATTCATAATGGTAAAGCCATATTTTCAGAAACAGCCGAGGTGTAAAGAATTTGCAAAGCAGATTTACCTTAAGTCAGTTAATAACGTTGCCCCGCTCTCCGGACGTCACTGGTTGTGCTGACCGTGGCAGGGGGCAGGAGACCAGCTGGGGTGGTGGCGGGCCCCACAGCCTGCTCACTGTGCTTCCACAGTGGTGCCAACAAGGACAGCTGGCATGTTACTCACCCAGGAGCACCTAGCGTTATGCTGCGCTGCCGTATCACTCCGGCCCGTGGAGTTGTAGGTGCTCCAAAGAGTAATGCTGGATCGTCCTGGAGTTCTGCTCACAATGTACAGCGAGGCCTGCCTTGGGCACTGCTCAAAACATGATGTTGAAAACCTTTAGATGTAGGTGCATAATTCCCTAAGCTCAATTTGAATTCCTAGTCAAAGTGTGAACTAGCTTCCAGCAAATTTCTCAGCTAGTTTTCTTTAAAAAAAAAAAAAGGTCATTATAAAAGAATATCTCTAGCAGTTTTGTCCTCTCTACAAAGTCCTGTTAGCCTATTGCTTATTATTAAAAGTGTGATTCTACTGTGCTCAGTGATTCTAGTTCCTGTGTTAATCCAAAATTGAACCATAAGGTCTTAATTTCACTGCAAGTTAGCTTTATTTTTTGATAATGCATATATATGTATATGTAGTCTATACACACTCTGTGTCAATTGCATTGAACACATTGTGAAACCTAGTAGAAGATTAGCACATGTAACAAGAATTGTAGAACAGTTTTCTGGCTATTGTTATTTTACAGGAAAATTTAGTTTAGTTTGTTTTATATAAATCTTGTGGATTATAGCTATTTTAAAACCTTTAAAAACTCTGAGATCTCAGATTAGGGGAACACTTGGGGAAGCTGTACACTTTTAGTCTTTTTTGTCTTATTATCTCCTCTTTTTTCAACTTTTTTTTGTCTTTTCAAACACTAAATCAAAGTATTGACATTTGGGATAAACATCAGATTTCACAAAAATGGAACGCACTGTTAGCACAGCTAACACATAGATTTTTATTTTAGCTAGGCAGTAGGCTGCAAAGAGTAAAAAAGATACATATGTGCGGATATATATATATATACACATATGTGTATGTGTGTGTGTGTGTGTGTATATTATATATACACATAAAATTCAGTGTGTAGAAGCAGCACGTTGTATATGAAGAGCAGGCACAGTGAAAGCTCTTCTTTTAGAATACTGACCCTGAGTGCCATCGAAGTCCATGGGAAATTTGCCATCAGCTCCGCAGCCCAGGGTTTGGCTGCCGTTGTCCCATTGTTTGCTCTGCCAGTGTCAAACCTTATTTCGAGTAAGGCAATGGCAGAGCTCCACTGACTGTAATGAAAGTGAGGTTTGGCCCTTAGTGAGCAATAAGAGCTTTGCGAAGCCAGGGGGTGGGAGCTCGCTTTGGCTCTGGAGGGGCTGACGCATGCCACCGAGGCTAGCTCGCACCCCACCCCTGTGTGGCCACTCCAACTCTGAGATTAATAGGTCTCCACAGGAAAGCTCCCTCAGAAATCCCTGACATCTTGCTGCCTGGTACACTCAATCAGGGATGAACTTGTAATTGTGCTGGCTCACGGCTTCCAAGAAAACAGGATCGTTGCCATGACATAGATCAAAGGGATTATTAGCCTTCCTTGTGCTGTTTCTGGTACGTTATGTAGCAAACTGGGCAGCTTCACAAATGTTATTGGTGGTGACATGTCCCACAGAACAGTGCAAATGGAGAAATGGGCTCCTCTCCGTGGAGAGCATCCCTCTGTCCCTTCTGTACAAGTGTTCATCTGCGGAGTGAAGGGGCTCCACAAGTAAACGTTAAGTATGAGCTGATGAATGCAGATGGCTTGAGAAGGCAGGAATAACTGCAGGACAGAAGAAAAGCTGATGATACAAAGGTGGAGGCGTTTCTTAGTTTATCCATGTTTCCAATGAACCCTCACAATAACTGGGTCCTGGCAGAGCTGTCCTGGCTACTGCAGCCTTTCTGCAGTCCTCCAGGTAATGCCTATTGCCAGGTTTGAGCTTTTTTGGAAAGGTATTGACAACCATTTTCTTCAAAACTGTGGTGAGGAATTAGGGCAGCGGAAATTATTAGGTGGTAGGGAACGAAGGAAGGGTCTCATTGCAGCACCTCTACCCTCTCCATGGTACACATTTTCTATTCTCTTGAGTGTCTATCTGCCCTTGCCACAAACCTGACAATCTCCCAATTTATTTTCCATCTAACGTCTTACTGTTATTTTCGGGCTCCTAATATTTTACTGGGAGGGGATAAATCAATGTTTTAATCTTGTATCTGATAAATTCTGGAGTGTGTGGGGGGTGGGCGCATATCCATGGTTTTACTTGAATGCATTTGTAGTTTTTGCAATTCAGTTTACGTAACCAAGAAAAATAAAAGGTCATAATACAGGCAATGATATACAGACATTATTGTAGCACATGATACATTCCACTGGTATTAACATCACCCAGCTCACAAAGTGAAGAGCAGATAAATCAGTCAGCACTTAGTTCAAACCTACTGCGATGACAATATTAAAGAAAGACCCATGCTTGATGAAGATGCAGTTGAATAAAATCCACCAGAGTTTTCACTACTTTTCACAACTGCTTTTATTCTCTTCTTGTGAAGGGTAACACAAGTGAAATATTGCTCACGTATGAAAGGGAAGAGGGTGTAAGACTTTGTCAGACTTCTTTGAAAATTGCAGTTTATATAGCAAACGCTTTAGAAACGTTTTCAAGTGAGGAAGAGCATATTCTATAGCAACAATTTTTTCTAGTTCTAAATGTGAAACAGTTGGTCCGAGGGTAGAATAATCATCGTTTATTAGTTGTCTGATTGATCTTGGTCCCTCCTCTATGACTCATCTTCCCTTTTGGATAATGCATAGCAGTGATTAATTTATGTTCTGACATGTCCCCTTTTATTCTGTAGGGATCTGGTGTTTACTTCAAACCTTACCATGTACATCTTATTTATGTGAAAATCTTCAACACAGTTGGCGTAGATACATACAGCTTGCATTGACAGAAGTTTTTTTTCTAGCCAGAAATTGAAATTTGCTATTGTTGAGCACACTTTTGGATATAACAGTTATCATCGCTTTCAGTGCTTCCTGACGGAAAAGCTGCAAGGCACTGATTGGGAGCCTGCTAGAATAAGACAGCAAAAATGCGAATGAGACTCCGAATCAGGAGCATACGAAAGGCTTTTCTGTATGCTGGTAAGCTCATTCCAGCAGAAATCCATTGTTCCCATTCTGTGCGACTTGCAAAATCATATAGGCAAACTTGGAGTCACAACAGCAGTTTACATGGTGTTGTGTAAATCCTTGGCTGTTATGCTCAGGCGAAGGAAGTCAGTTTAGATTCCAATCATCTGGAACTGTTACAGCATAAAAGAAAATTATCTTTTCAATTTCACTTGGGAGCCACGTTTTTTTCAGTACCTTCAAGATAAGGGGAGAAAATAGGTTTTCTGATGACAATTGTCAGGCACCTTGTAACTGCGATCTTTCAACATTTCTTTAAAGACTGCAAGAAAAATCCTGACAATAAAATACTTTCTGTGCTATAGAGTCTAATGATAAAGTCTACTTTTTAATGAAATAAATAGGAAACTTTATTTTACCAGTTCACAGACCCTGAGATAGACTATCTGTATAGGTATTTTCTTTCACCTTACATAGCGGACTGGTTTCTGCAAGTACTTTTGTGCTAGTTTGCACATACAGCACATACAGGATGAACTCCTGAGTCTGTCTCATAGAAGAGTAGCTTTGGGTATGAATTGAATAGAATACAGTGAATTAATAACCTCTGCCTCCTGTCAAGCATCTGAAAAAGGTTAAGGATATCAACTGCACAGGATCACCAATAGTAATAGGAAACTTCCAGGGAAGGAGAAACTACTAAGAGGTACCCCACAGTGATGTCACTGGGTCGTGTGCCTCCTTGTATTGCACACTACTGAGACACGATAGCTGTCTTTGTTCTTGAGAGCTTTGGCTTCAAACATCGGGGACTCAGGGAAGTTGAGGATAAGATACGGTCTGCGGCTGGATGCTTTATTGGCTATTAGGGGTTTTTACCATCATAGTTTAGGAGACAGAATATTACAAACATATTAACCTTATGATTCTACTGTAGCTTATTTAATTTAATATTAAAGTAGCATTATTTTTGCATTTATGAGTAACGAACATCAGCAGATACAACTGTAGTTGCTAGAACACTCAAACAAATAGGAACCATCATCTGAAGTGTTACAAGTAATGTAACTGCTTTTGAGAAGTTCCTCACTTAACAGCTTCATAAATCTTTCTTACTCTGATTACCCACTTGGGAAATAACATTTGGACAAAATTTAAGATGATAAGCATTATATGGATATTAGATACTATTGCAACATTTATTGTCATTATCATTAAGAAAAGTTAAATAACACTAAAAACTGACAAATCTCCAGTTTTAGATGCCCAGCCTGTAATATTTTGAAGGGTTTGGTTGTAGGGCAGCTGCTCAGCACTTCAAACTCTTGGCCCCATTTTCCTCCTCAACTCTGAATTTCAGTCATATTAACAATATATGGTAACTCTTGCAGCAGCTTCAGAGAGAAAGACTATGCCCAAAGCAATCCTTAACTCTGAATCATAGTAAATAATTTGGAAAGCTGAAAGATGAATCCATATCCTTCATTAGTTATAATCACATTTGTCATTATGGAGCTTGCTCCTGTGCCAAAAAGATGTTATATTTCTTTCCAGGCACAGGGAAAGGTACTGATTTGCCCGGAAAGCATACAGCATACAAAAACAGATGTGGGGTGGGGGAAAAAGCACACAAAGCGGTCAGGACGAGTAGAGACTCATGCCATATCAGCTGTCATTTTGCTGTGAGAAACCATAAACCCCCTTCTCCGTCCTTACCTTTTTCACTCTCATTTTTCCCAAGCAATTCCCTGCTATCATGCTACTATTTTCACATCTCCCCTCCCGATATGCTGTCTGTACTGTCCACCTGAGTAGAAAGGTACCTGACAAGATAAATAAAGGAAATATATTAATGCATGGAGACATTCCAGTGCAGTTTGTCAAGATGAATTTAAGTCTCTGATTTAGCAAAGTTTTTTAAAACTATTGCCGAGTACTACAGATATTGTGTAAAGCAGCGAGTCTTTTGGATGGATATAGAGGTTATGTGGGATATTGCTCATTGATGATAAGGCGTAGTTGAGTTTTCTTGGCTGAGGTTTGCAATTTAAACATCAAAATTGGTCTTTTGTGAATACTTTGACTATTCTTCTAATGCTCACTGTATTTCTTGATGTTTCTCACGAGTAAATCCATTAGCTAGGGTGGCATTGTGAAATAAACAAAAAGAAATGTGAAGCTGGTGTTTATGCAACTTAAAATTTTAGAGAGAATATTTTTCATTTTAGACATGGATAATTCATGGATTAACATTTGAGTTTTAGCACATAAACAGTCAGGATGAAGAAGAAAAACGTTCAGTTACCAAATGTATGACTTATAGCTGGTTTTGACTGTGAATTAACATCAGCCCTTTGGGGACACTCACTCAGAGCTGTTTATACTAGCTGAAGTCAGAGTTTATGGATGAAGTATATTCAAAGGCTTTGAATCAAATTAGCAATGTTATCCACTTATTTATTTGGTGATATTAATGACTCACTCTGAACAAGCATTTCATACGTTCAAGTCTTCATTCAACAAGTTTCACTGCGACGGTAAGTGAAGAACAGTCCTGATGATTCCAAACTCTGGGAGACTAAAAATCCTTAGATAATCGGCAATTCAGATAACAAAAAGAAAGGAAGAATCATTTAGCAGACTTTACTGTCTGTGGTCATTTCTTCTGATTACACTTACACTCTTTAGATGAGTGAGTTCTATTCCTGACTTGTGGTTTGTTTCCTTCACTTATTCCTTTTTCCAAACTGAAGTTCCCTAGTACTTTCTTGACCTTTCTCAGAGGAATTTAGCTTATGCTGGTTATGAGCTCTTGACTTGTTCTGCCTCCTTCATGTATGCAAGAGCTTCCAGTCTTCACAGTCCAGCTAGTGTCTGCTGCTGTCTTCATACGTGTATCCAAGATCAAACTTGTCTGTAATAGCATTTGGCTCCCCATGTCGCCTGTCTGCATCATCTTAACTTCTTCATTTGCCGTGAACCAGACTTCACCTGCCTTTTTTCTCTTTTCTACCACCTCAGTCTCCACATCGTTGATTAATCCAGTTCCCTACTGTTCACTTATTTTCATTGACTTCCTTTTTGATCAGCTGTGGAATGACTTCTCACTCATGCCCTTAACCTTGTTTTCACTGAACAGTGCTCCTCTCCTGATCTGAACCTGAAATCTATCTCTTTGGCCCTCTGCACTGCTCCTCTCCCTTCCCCATCCACACTCACTCCTTCCCTTCCCACCCAGCCCTCAATCCTTCACGCTGGCTGCTCCCCAGTCATCCATAGCATCTTCCCTTTGCTTTGCTCTGATTCATTTGTTGACCCCTCACACAGCTATGACTACCTCTTTAATCTTGGCTATCTCTGTGACTGTACTTGTGTTTATTTCTTGATTCATCTTTATTTCTTGGTATTACTCATCCTTGGGTTTAAATGCTTGGATAGTAAAAGCATCAGACATACGAACAAAGTGGTATGGTCTCTCTCCTCCAGCTGATTTACTCTCCTAATCAGGAAATGAATGATGATCAAAGGAAAATGTAATTTACCTACATATCACTGTATTCAACACTTCCTTAATGTTTAACTTTGTACTCTTTAAAAGCTCTCTCCTTTTTCTCTTTGTTAAATATGGGCTCTACTGCAGCCTAACGTAGTTTTTTCTCTTCTGATTTTCACCGAGTTTTCTTTATTTCTCATTTCTCTCTCTTCACACATCCCACCAGTTGTTTCTATCTACCTTGCCTCCTTTATTGCTATTGCCTGTAATGAATATGTTATCTACTTCCATCTTCAGCTCTTCCTTTCCTTCAGTTCACTCCTTGATCTTCTCCAGGATTTCTTAGATCTCTCCCAGGGCTAAGTATGTGTGAAATCTAAATAAAAAAATGGTTAAAAATATCGTTATTTTGAAAATGAAAGTGTTCATATATGTTTGAATTTCTATCCTGTAGATTGTTCCTCCATGAGTATTCAATTTGATCATCTTTTCTCTTTACCAACAGAAGTTACCCATATCTTTTTCTGCTATCCTGCTTGCTAACTCTTACTCTGTTTTGCTGCTTCTTTCCTTTGACCTAAGTTATGCTTCTCAGCTACTGAGAAGAGTTTTCTGTACCTGCTTCCTAGGCATTTCCTGCTTTCTTTTTCAGATTCCTCCTCAAAACTCAGTGCTTAAAAAAAAAAAAAAAGTCGTGGCTTCTTTCTCTCCCTTCTGCCTTTATCCAGCCTGCTCACGAACTGCTTCTTTGGTTTATGATATTGTTCAAGATAACATGACTGAAGCAGAGAACAACCTTTCACTCTAAGATTATCAAATGTTGTCTATACTTAACCAATGCTATATACATTTAAGATGCGGTTTTGATCATAAGGTGCTATGTAAATAAATATTCATAAGTATATAGAGATATAAATAACAATAGCTATGTGTAACATACTCCGGTTCTGAAGCTATTAAGCTGAAAATATGGTACAGCCACTGACTTGAACAGGATCAAAATTCCTGGAGATTGTGCAAGGCCAGGCAGTTCAGCTGGCCAAAATAAGAATAAATCACTCCTGGCAAACCAATATGTCCCAATCACCTTAGTCCCGCTGAGCTGTGTGGCCGTGGGGAAACCAGATGGCTCTGTTATTCAATCCTCACTTAAAGCTGAACATGACCCTGATTCAAATAATGGTTTTTCTGGTAAGGGAGGATTCATTGTACATCGTTTGTAGGATTACCCGGAGAACAGCATGTTCGTTATATAAAAGCAGTGGAAGACACAAAAGAAGACAATTTATAATCTGAATTGTTCCAACATTTGAGTTCCAGTGAATGCAATGTTTCAACTGTTTTAATTGCACCTCTTGGTCAAATTGTAGTAGAACGAACATTTGATCTTTTTTACTGTGACCATAGCTTGAATTTTGTTTTCATCCATGATGAGTAGAAGCACAGCCATGCCACATGAAAGCCTGCGGAGTAATTTAGCATTCCATCACGTTTTTTCCATCATGAATACTTTCCATATTCTCTCAACCAGTATTCTAGCCTTGAGGCTTTCTTTTCCTTCCATGCCGGTACAATATCATGAATGATAACTTATAAACCTTTCCTTCATACTCTATTTTCAACTGTGAAGACTAGAGACAGGATTAATTTTTGACTAGAGTATGAGTTTAGGTATTAAGAAATGTGTGTTCTTTTTTTTATACTGTCCTAGACTTTCAGAGCAACCTGGGAAGGTCACGCTGGACCTTCATTTCTGGATCTGTAAAATGAGGAAACCATGAAAAGCAATGCCTTTCTCTAGGGATAAAAACATACATTCTCTAGGGATAGGACTGTGCAAGTATCTCAAGTGACTATGCATTAGAAAGTCATAAAGATGTTTCAATTCAATTTATTCAGCCTATAATATCAGGAAGTTCTTATCCTAAAGAGTTTTTTATTAGTCCCTGACTTCATGTAGATGAAATATCTTTTATGTCTACAAATTCTTCCACAAATGCTGTGTTCTCTTCTATATGTTATTTGCTTTACTGTCATTGTCACATAATACAATGGCAATGAAAGAAATAATTGTTACATTTTCAAGAACTTATTTCAGTAAAGAAAGATCTTTGTTGTAAAGATCTTTGTTGTGAATCTGCTGAGGTGGAGCAGTTTTATCTTACTGATAAGGAACGGAAACTAAAGTTTGTCCCCCTTATTTATGTTCAAACACTACTCAGGAAAAATACATTTGTCTAATTTGAGGTATACTCTCACGGTCAACATCCCGTAGCAGCATGGCTAAAGGCAATGTCTGCCTTTCTGTTCATGAAGGCACAAAAGATGGAAATGAAATGAAATATCCATTATCTGGTCTATACCTGTAGGCTCCCTGTTCTATTGAACTGTGATAACCTCATCTTTTCAAAGTAAATACAAATAGGGTGAATTTTGTTTTGTTTTGTTTTGTTTTTTTGAACTCAGAAGACAGCTTAGGGAAAGAATTTTTATTGTCTAGAGCCCGAGGACAATACAAAACCTTTTCTGGACCAAAGCTAGTTAATTGCTTGCTGTCTATCAGACAAGTTGCTGTTCTGCACTTAGCATCATGCTTCATTGTCTGATAGTACAGCTGGCTGGAGGCTGAAAATGAAAATCATTTTCCTTTGCTCAATTTTCTTGTAGCCAGTAAAAGAGTGGTGTTGATACCCCAGACTTCACTGGAAAACTGCTTTGCCAACATGCGACATCTGCCCCCGATGATCTTAAAAAGAGGAAAGTGATTTGTCCCCAATAGAGCTAAATCAGGACACCTTCAACTTACGCTTAATTTAGTCTTCACTGTGACAGACTCCCACTGATCGATGCTGTACCAGTCATGAACAATAAAGAATACTAGGGCAAAAATAGAAAAACGATTTTGTATGATAAAACTACTTAGAGGAGCTAAGTGAGCTATTGTTAATAGGCACTTTATTAAGTACTCGGTGCAGCAACACATAAAATCAGATTTTTCAGCCGCGGCCTCTTTTGGCTTCCATTGATGTTAATGGTAATTTTACACTATCTGTAAATTTATGGATGGCTTTGCAGTGTGCACCAATATTAAAAACTTACAATTGCGCGTGCACTTTTCCATTTTCTTGAGAAGCATGCTGGTGAATTTTGCTTTTCTTTTATTTGTAAATAAGCAGAGATATAACAGTTTTACTATTTTTTCGTATGCAAGTTAATTCTATACATGGCTAATGAAAATGTATTTCACAGTATTATTTCTCTTGGTTGGTTGGTTGATGCTATTCAGATGTGACCTCAGACTGCCCACACATATTCCATTTTCATTAGTATTAAGTTGCACAAATAGTGCAAAAGCAACTAAATGTGGGAGGGAATGCTATATACTTTTCAGGAGCAGGATTCATGATGCTTTTGTAAGTATTATATTTTATCAGCATTTATGATACTGTTTATAGCTTTAGGGCCCAGTTTTGCTTCCTTTGAAGTCAAATGTGGAAATCCTTTTGCTTTCAGGGTGAGCTGGATTACACCAATAAATCAGTGTACTTCTTCTGATTAGCCTTGAATTTATAAAAACCCATCAGTCAGTCAAGAAAAGAGTCAACGACATATAAATCTGTTCAGCAACTGATTTAGCATAAGGATGGTAGAGGACGATGTGTCTGCAAAGCTGTTACAAAACCAGTCTTTCTGAGCAGCCTAAAACACTCTGCTCCATGCATTTCTTGGGACCATTATTCGATCTGCTGCCTTCTAGTTGTTGCGCCGATTAAAGGCTTATGCGCATTCTATAGGATGTACTCTACAGCGCTGTTCTCAAACTTACGAGTCCCTCTGGGGTGCTTATGTTGAATAGCTAACGAAATTTTCACAAAAAGCTATTTCTAGGGAAATTGATGACTTATTCACAGAATTCATTTAATATACAAGTAAGTGCCTTCATAAATATTCATAAATATTCAAGAAATGCCAAGAACAATTCAAGAGGAATGGGAATGTCTAGAGAAATGCTTTTAATAACTGTACAGCTCAAATGCACTGCAACTTCTGTGTATATCAAGGAGCCTAGTGTTTTCGTGGCTCTTTTATTGGGTCACAGAGCTATAACTAAAATGTCACATCTTAGCATTTAATAAAAATCACAGCATGACCACTTTATCACTGCAACCTTGATGCAGCAGAAACTTGCAGGTACGCTTAAAGTAAAACCTGAAAGTAGTTCTCTTGTCTTCGTGGGTAATGGACTCAAGAAAAACCACCTCTGTAAGTTTTGCTAGAACAGATCTTAGTCCAGATCACTGGATTGTTAGGACAGATGCTCCAGCTTCCTGCATGAATGTCAGATCAGGACCATGATTTCACTATAAAGTACAAGAATGACTTTGGCAACATACTGCATACCTTTATGCTCACCAGCACTCCTCACCTACACAGGGAAGAGGTCTTCAGAGCCAAGAGGTAATATTGCAGTCTGACTTTCTTGATACCTCTGTGTTGAGGAAAGTCCTTGATTAACAGTAGGGCACTAGCACAAATGTTGAAGTAAAGCAGTTCCAGAACAAGCATTCAGCTACAGCACAGTGCGAAAGCAAAATACAAGTACATTTAAAGCAAATATATTTCAGATATTTCTGATCTGTGGCCATTTGCAATGGCTTGAGATTGTTTTATTTAAACATCTGATTGAATCTGATTGAATCAGACCAGCTATGAGTCTGCTATTCAGGAGAGTAAGTGAATACTGAATGATAACTAAATTAGTTACATTATTCTGTCTAAATGGAGAATTAATGAAAGGAGTTTCACTGAGGCATTTTTAAGCCTAGTTTAAAAATGAAACCACTCTTACATATTAATGACTTGTCTTTGCTGCAGAAATAACCGATGTATTGCTCTTAATTTGAATTTTCATTCACAGGCAAAGCTCTTCCATTGAATGTGGAAATATCCTTGCACGCAAGTTAACAGGCCCACTGGGAGGTGTAAGCTACAGCTCAAGTTAGTAGGGTTGCTGGATGCTGCTAATCCATTCACTATTTACAGCGCCATTTCACAGCTGTGGCTTCTCTGGCTCCAGCTAAGCTAACTTAAGAAGCATTGACTCAAGTATAACACTCCTGGATTTACTAGGGGGGGAGAGGTGGAGAAAGGGGATGAAGCTCCCTGATTTGACTCATGCTCTGGACAGAAGACTTGCTGGGGATTGCTGAGATATGTCCCGTCTCCTGTTTACGGCCTAGCTGCATAGCTCTTGCTGATAAATCCAGTTACTTCTTCTGAACTGCTTTCCAGGCTCTTCTGGCAGTATTGACCAGGGACTGATTCAGTGGCCCACCTGGAGGCATCAAGGGTCATTTCAGATGCCCAGGATATCTGAGACAGCAGCATGGATCTAAATATAACACAGAAACTGGCAGATACAAGGCAGGACCTATGACAAACCCACGCTCTTTGGGTATAGCAGTGGCAGGTGAGGTGGGAACACTTAGGGTATCTCAGATGGCACCTGGTGCCTGCATGTGAGCAACTGAATCAAGCCCTAAGGCTCTGTTGACAGTAATGGGAACTTAGGCACTTTGATTTAGCAATCCAGACATTGCCGGCGCTGACTCCTACTCTGACGGCAGTATCACTTTCAAATTCCACAGCAAGATTTTCTAGATCCCATTTGTCAAATCTCTAAGATGTTTAGACAGCTGTGTTAAGAGCTTTAAAGGTAAAACATAATAACCATTACAGTGATAATAGAATTTTTTTTTACTATGTTGTAATGCTAGGATGGTTGATTAATTCTAGCAATTCACAGGTACTAAAAGTGACAGGGACTCCTGAGGCTGATTCCTTGAACCCTACAGGTTGTAGAGTAGCAGCTTCCGCAGTAGACAGACCAGTTATTACTGCAGGATGGTGACTGCCACTGCAAAGAAGGCTGACAGGCCTTTCTAAGAAATATCAAGTATTCTTCTATACAGATATATCTGATATCATCCACAGACACAGTTAGCTTTCATATTGCCCATTTCTGAGATTTGCTGCAGCCTCACTGCAGGAGCAAGCTCTTTTGCAAATATTTGCTGGTGAGCCTTGCTGTGATGGTTTAAGATGTTATGGTTCCCAGTTGCCCGTCTGGTTCCTCTGCTGGGGGCTATTACTCACAGTGGAAAATGTATGCTTGTACCTCCACTTTTCAGGTCACAGTTTGGTATGTCGTCTTAGCTTTAACCTGGTTTCAAAAATTGCTTTCTCTTTGAAGGAGCTTTGCAATTGTGAGGTGCAATTGCACCCATCTCAGTTTTACAGTTTCATCTATAAGGAAATGTTTCACCGTCAAAGTTCATGTGAAATCACAAAGATTTGCATGAAATTTCTGTTCCAGCACAAGGGGCAGGTATCTGAAAGCCACAAAAGAGGACAAGTGACTCTAAGTGACAAACTATCTTAACTTGAAATGTCCTGAGAACAAAAGCCCCGAGAACAATAGCCACATAATACCTACCAAGTTACAACAAACACAAAGCTTTAGACAACTCAGTAGATATGGAAAGTTTAATGATTCACTGATAATTTGAAAATGTAGGATGAATTCACAACAAGTGTGCTTCCAGGCTTTTGCAGTTCAAAGGAAACATTTCACACATTGCTTGGAATTATCCCCGCTAATGAAAAAAGAGTGAAGCATTTGAAAAAATATGATAAGCTTCAAATAAAATAAAATTAGAGGAAAAATAAAAAGATTTTCTTCTAGCTCAAAAGAGTTTGGGAATCATGTTCCACTTGGGTGTAGAGAAGGATTGAATAGCTTTTCTGTTTACTTACAGCTGTCCATTTGTTAAGTGTGGGAACATTATAGAGAATTGTTTCTGTTGTGGAATGGCTGCAGACTTGCTCTGTGACATATATGGTGGAAAAGGACAAAAAAAAAAGATTGCATTCTTTTCCAGAAATAAATAGGGCATATTCTTAGGTGGTAGACCATATGGTAGACATACTGGAGTAAAGGACTCCTTGGAAAGGAGTGCACAACAGAAAATACAACTACACTTGCTCATTTATATTTGATTTTTGAGTTTACATTAAAAAGGCACAGGAAAGTAAAGTAAAACTTAAAGATGCAGAAGCAAATAAAAATGGAAATGATGAAGATAAATGAAATTATGAAGATATATTTTAAAATCCTTGCAAACTGAAATAAGTATTGTTCTCCAGAGAAAGGCTTAGAAATAAAAATATGTATGGGCCTACCTAGTTATCATCCTATGACTGCCTGCAGACTAAAGAAAGTTTAAAAGTCCCATATCATTGCTTGCAATAGAAAACTCTCAGTTAGCTCAAGTAGGAAAGATCTTTGGATCTCAGACTAAATGTGCTGGGCCTCATTCCCAATTTTTCTTTGCTGACAATGTCTCACTTGTGAAGAAGGGGCCATTTTCAACTCTTTCAAGAACTGAAAGCATGGTAATGAGTTGCTTGGAAGAAAGTCTCTTCAGCCCTCCTTGTTTAGAAAGACAATGATCAGCATGATGCAACGTCTCAATATGGGCCAAAAACAAAAGAATGTGGAAGATTCTTTCAGAAAAATAGTGTGTAGATGCCATCTAGAAAAAAATTAATTATCCAAAAATTATTTCTAAAATGCTTAAGCAATAATCATTTAACTGGTAGACAGCAACAGAGCTGTGCAGCTTAATGCTGATTGTGATAGAAGAAGACAAATGAGTCACAATATTTAGCCTAAATGAAGCAGGAGCATTTTAATCATATGTACAAGGAGCAAAGTAGTGCATTTTCTAATTAATGCGAAAACTTAGTTTTACAGTGAACTGTTTGTTGAACATAAAAGATGCAGTTTAGCATATCTTAATGAATTATTTTCCACTGTGTAGTAAAAACCTAGAAGCACATGGCATAGTTTATAGGCCCAAATGTTTGAAAATTCTTGGAATAGCGGCCGCCTGGCAACTTTTGTACCAGCTGGAAGAGCAAGGACCCAGCTGGCTTGGCAGGAGCCACCATATTGTGCCTTGGCTGGCAGATGGCCATCTGACACTCTTCAAGGGTCTGTGTTCCTCCTTTCTGCATGTTTATACTATGACAGTTCATGACTGCATTTAGGAGGAGTGGGCAGATCATCCCAGGAATGTCAATCACATTGCTACATGACAGCAGGGTGTGAAGAACTTGAGGGACTGACATCCACAAGAAAGGCTGAATGAAGATGCTGATGGAAGCCTGAGAGCAAGTTATCAGGGTACTGAAGCATTGAAATTTGGATCGCTGGATTCTGAAGTGGTGGTGAGAATTCAGATGCCTTTTCAAGGGCTAGGGCTACTATTAGTGAAGGGAAAAAATGCAAAATTTTCTTCTGATGTCGGGCAAATTATTGCCCAAGTGAAGGTAGGATGTAAACAAAAGTAAATATAATAATTTTTGTGTTTTTAATTTTTTATGCCAAGCATTACAAGACTATTAACTCATCTGAAGCAATCTCCCCAAATCCCACAGTCAGATGCTGATGTTGTCAGGTTACAGAAATGAATGCAGTAAACATATAATTAGAACAAACTTAAATTGCCTAAATAGGCAGGGATAAAGGCCGCACTCAGCTTCAGGCCAAGAAAGGAAGGCCGTCAGATACACGGATGAAGAGTCACATCACTTCCACTATCTTTTTTAATGGAGGGAGGATAACTCCCAAATTTGGAAAATGGGCAACTCTTTGGGGTCCTGGGTTCTGCAGAGGCTTAGATGTGAATGGAAGAATGACCCCCAATGGGCTATCCAAACAAAAACATAAGGGCTGAAGACAGGAACTGTTTCCTCCCAGTGAGATGAAAAGTAGGAAAGGCTTCTGAGGAAAGGCTGCCCGTACACAGAACCTCTAGGAGTGAAAGTGGCTGGAACAATGCCATTCCCTGTCCTTGGCAGTACATGGCCTGTAGTGCAGAGTCCTCAGCCCTGGACAAGGGCCATTGCAAAGAAAGACAGATGGACCTAGACGGACAGGGCTGCTTAAACTTTGAATATTGATGCAAATGGTGCCTTAGACCTTGATGGAGCTGGTTGCATAGCAGCAACAACTGCATCAAGAAATATCTCAGTAGTGGAAGGCGCAGTGGTTGGGCAGTTCCAAAATGATATTTCAACAGGACTTGATGTCACATCACCGGAGAAGAAAAGCAGGCTATCCACTAACTGGTAACTAACTAGTACATAAGGCCTGACTAGCTAGGGGACAAAGAGCGGGACAGCCTCTCATGTTTGACACGTAGCCTTTTCTCATGAAACGAGACTTACTGTGGTGACTCTCAGTGATGTCTGCAAGGTATTCTTCATTACTCCAAGTGAGTAGCCACAGCCCAGCACTGCTATAACCCAACATAAGCGTTCTTAAATCCCTAACCAGCCTACCATGGCTTTGGACAAGCACTGGAAGAAGCACAAGATCATGGTCAATGGTTCAGCCACTCTAACTCTCTGTGCAGCTTCCTGGACCAGGGATGGATTAGATTATATGTTTTTCACCCAGTAAAATTCAGCCACATCAGCAAGACTGCTCATCAACCACGCAAATGCGCAACTCTAGAGTACAGACATAGAGAATAAGTCACATAGGCATCTTTTTTTTTTTGAAAGCACGCAATTAGAAGGCCAGTAGGACTTGTGGTGCAGCCAAACTGTCTACCTAGTCAGGACAAGGGATGGTCCAAACAGAACATCTTTCTTCCAATGGGACATGAAACCCTGAGGTGGCCATGAGTCATGAGGTCTGCAGCACAGGCCTTACAACTGTTCTCCCTGTCCCTCTCTATTTGGCCACTTTGGACTACAACTGCAATTCCTTTCACAATTTATTAAAAAAGGTAGGAAGGATGATGACGATTATCAGTAGGAGGTGGTAGCTGGTAGCTTTGGAGGGCAGCATTAGTCGTACAAACATCGTATGGGCAACAGTGAGGTGAGTATGTGAGATGAGTGCTATGAGTCAGGAATAAGAAAAAAGGCCTAAGATTTACTCCGACTGCCTTGAAGCTGACAGCTGCAGAGCTGTAACAGCACAAAACAGCGTGAGATGCAAAACCCAAGGGGCTGAGCAGACAGCAGGAAAGGCAGCTAGCACAAGCTCCATGTTTCAGCCACCCAACAGCTGGAGCATGTTGCACGGGTCCCACCTTCTCAGAGGTGGCAGCACTGCTATGCTTGAAGACAGATAGCTTAATGGTAGCCGATGTATGTCTGCAGCAGCCGCAGTGCCCACAAGACTGTCTGCCAAGCGTGCCCAAACAGGTCTCATTTGTGCCACCCTGCCACCTCGCTTTGCAGCATCTGGGAAGTAGTTTGAACCATATGTGATGTATACAAATTCTGACAAATGGCACACTTTCAATATTTATTTTTTAGGGACTTATTTTATCCTGTTTTTCTGAGGGAGTAAAGCTCATACAAACCTTTATGTTTATGTATATGTATTAGGCCCCTCTTCCCTCTCACTAAAAAACTTTAGAAACCACTGGCCAGTTTCAGTTTGGCAGCAGGGTGAGATTTCTAGGATATTAAATGCAGACAAGCTTCAGAGTAATAGTCTGGCATGCACAGGTGGCAGTGAGGGAAATGGAAAGGTAGTAGGTCACCCTTTGCTAAATACTGCAAGATCCACCAACGAGACCCAAATCTGGATGAAACAAAGCACCATTAGCTCTGCAGCTCAAGGAGTTACTGATTTTTTTTTTTTGTTCATCGTGTTCCTATGATAAATTAAGGAGTTGTCCATCCCTCCCAGTGCCTCCCTAAGGGAGAGTGCTGTCCTCCTAGGAAGTGAACAGAAACACAGCCACAGGGGCTGCCTTAATCCCTTCTCCGTTTGTTTCCCAGGGCACCTGCTGTGGCACCATCCTCCTGGTAGTGACCTACTTCCATTTCTTCCCTGTGCAGCACATCCAGCAGAAGCTGGATGTCTGGCTGCTTTTCACGGGGTTTAGTGGGAGCTGGTGAAGCAGAGACCAAACACGCAGCAAATAGGGTTTTAATTCCACCCAGCAGAGCCGTGGCTGGCATTCCCCCATGCTTCTCATTCAGCAAAGGCAGTGACACGGCCTCTGTAAGCGAGCACCATCTGCATCACGCGCTTCTTTTTGAGAAACCACAGACCACTGAAAGGGAGAGCTCTGCAACAAAGCTTTCTTTTTTTGGAAAGTTTTTGTGGTTTGGTTGCTGGAGCGGGTACTCTGATTTTCAGGGGAACGCAATCAGAACTCATAATCTTCTCCTTCCACAAACTCCAAACTGAAGTCTGAGGGAGGAATGTGACTTTCCTTTCTATGGATGCTAATAGAGTGATAGGGCCAGAGCCTCATCTACCCTGCATCGGTGACACTCTACTGAAGTCAGTGAAACCCTCCTGATACATATGAGCTAATTAATAGCCTCAGGCCAGGACAAAACACTACATTATCTGTTCTGAATACTTGCATACTGCAAAACATAATATTTTAGCCAGTAATTCCCACAACAGAGATAATTTTTTCTTCTCTGTTTATATGCGAATTTGTCCAGTCCCAACTCCAGAAGGTGGATTCATTAAATTGACTGTAAAATACTTCTGCAAGGATGAGTGAGTAATATTTTCACAGACACTAAAATTCTATTTTTAAATCAAACTTAAGAACTTATTTCCCATTGTCTTTCAATGAGAGTTAAGTGCCTGTCACTTTGAAAATAGCTCTTTGGCTTCTAAATCACTTAGTCACTGCTGAAAGTTGTATCTCATCTGCTAGGGAGTCTGACTTGCAGAGTGTTTGATTTACAGATGTTCATATTAACTGAAAAATTTATCATGTGTGTTAGTCTTCCTTTGCAGAATGCCTTTAAAATTGTAATGTGGTACGGACAAGCACATCAGGTCCTTTGTTGTCTGGTTAGTGAGATTAACACAGGCTTCGATTCTGGTAAGCACACTGTGGGGCATACTGGAGAACTGCATTGTAGCCATCAGGGAACAACTAGTTGTAGCATGTAGAAATCCCATGACCTTATACAAAATGTACAAGTCCTAGTACAGGATTTTGTGCATTAAGTTGGCTGCAAGGTAGGGTTTGCTAGTGCAGGTGCTGTTTTGAGATAAGATGTCCAAAGGCTTTGGGAGCACAGTTGGCTTTGCCATGCCAGCTCAGGGCATGCATGGAAGCAGTGCTGTTAGGCATGCGTGTCTGTGCTTTACAGCCAGTGAGTCTAATCAGGGCCCTGCAACTATGATTAAGATGTAGGCTTCAAGCCTTATAAATTAGCCGGTGCAGAAATATATAGTTACTTGACTCCCTTTCATTGCCCATTTTAAAGTAATACATAGAGTTATACTGACCGCATCAGTGACGTATCCCTGACCTAACTGGAAGCAGTCCTGCTTTTATTCTGTGTGTGAGCTCAGAATTAGGTTTTATCCTTGTAAAAAAGTGCTGTATCTTAATATCCACCACATGGACCTGTTGTGCTTTCCCATGTTAACTCAAATGTATCATACTGTGTTCATAATGAAGCCAATGGAAAAGTTGCCTTGGAATTTAAAAAAAAAAAAAGGATTGGGCCCCTTGTAAAATAAATAGTAATGTAAGCTTCTTTAACTTCCACTGAATTGCATCATAATTAAAATATTTTCTTTTAAAATTGCAAGTTGTAGCAGTTACACATACCTTTCATCTGAAGCTCAGTGGCTGAGCTTGTCCTCTCACGTTACTTCTGAATTATAAGGCATGAAATAAAAATCAGGCCTTGAGATCTGAATTTAATACCAAGCCCAACATGCAAAAAATAAAAAAAAAAGTGCTTTCATTCCTTGATTACTTCAACCCCTGGAAGTAAATGTGAATACTTTTAGCTATCGATTATTGCCAGTTCTCACTCTGCCACCCAGGCAGACCAGCCCTGCTGGTGATCCAGGAGCAGAAGAAGGACAGATGAGCAAGGGGGAGACTCAGACACACACCTAGAAGAATTTTCAAAGCAGCAAAACCAATTAGGTCCCAAAGCCAACAGCTTTCAAAGGGCTTTTAAATGGTGGTGCCCCAGACAGCAGTTATCTGCATTTTCAGCTATCTAAATGCCCCTGAAGACACGCCTCAGGCCCCGAGTATAAGGTCCTATTTGAATATGAAGCTGGCAGGCCACCGAGTTAATGCTAGTCTGAACACAGGGTGAAAAAGGTTTAAGTCACTAATGTTTTAGAAGTATGGGATGAAGTCTTACATCTAAACCTACATCTTGTCTTTTTGCTGATAGAATTTCACCAGTAAAACATAAGATTTCTTTACATGGATTGATATTGAGGAATTTATACTCCCCTGGCTTCCATTGCCTGACAGATTAAATGAATCCTGCTACAAAGATGTTTATCCTGTATTATCTGCCTCTTAGATAAATGGCTTGACTTGAAGTGGCATTATTTTCAGTTTCCGTAGGCAGCTGATCATTTTCTGTCCATGCTCTCTTTTTGGAGAGCCATTTCATTTATGGCTGCATTCTGCTGTATGCTGCCACAGACCAAGCTCATTGCTTCTGCAGACAGCAGCTCTACTGCCACTTCTTGCAGGTTTCTGAATGCGGAAGAAAAGAGAGAAAGTAAACAAACAGCAAAATATTTTGTGATACAAATGTTTGAGTAAGTGCTTATTCATGTTAAAATTTATGAAAATGTATAAGATTCATAAATATATGTTATATGTGCTCCAGCTATCCCATGCTCATGAGTTAACCAAATGCCTTTAAATCATAACAAAACTGCTATGAAACTTTTCTTACTGCATTAAAATCTCAGTATACATTTCCGCTAAGAGACTGTTGCAACACTGTGTACACAGAGATGAACTCCTAATAGAAATACATAATATGGCTTTAATACACTACAATAACAAGATCAAAATAGTTTATTCTATAATCTGAGCATCACTGTTTAAAATATAATCCCCTGATTTAATCATATTTGCAACATAAATAGATTCTTTAAAGGTAGGCCCCTATGTGATTTACATGTCTTTATTCTAGAAAAATGAATAGCAGATAATTATTTTTTAAAAGTCTGCAAAGATAAAACTCTTGAGATGTGTTGCTAGGCAAAGGTTTCATTAATGGCCTGTTTCCTTTTCACATACACAGAAAAACTTACATTCCCTAAAAAAACCCCCAAATTCTATGCTGATTTTTAAACTCCATTCAAATAAAGGCTAAAAATGAGCTACCAAAGCAGCCTTGAGATGGATTTCTTCCTCATGGCTAATCTAGAACATGTTTTTATGAAACGATGCTGGTTATGTTTGTCAGACAAAAATTATCTCCCAAAATAAAGAGGAAGCAGGACAATGACTGCAAGGAGCATGTAAACTTTGACTAACACGGTCTTCTCTCATACAAATTTGGGTATGCTGGAAGTGTCTCACTCCACATCTGAATCATAAATGCACGTTTTATATTTGACTGAAACATGCGGTACTTTTGATAACTGTGCTGTCCCATAGTGCTGATGCTCCAAGGTCTTCAGGGAAAGAGCAATCACTGAAGTTACTGATGACTTCTGAAATAAATTCAGTGGCCATGGCACAGGCTGAAAAGACCCTGAAGTGGTATCTTGTGAGCAGAGAGTCCTAACTTGGAGGGATATATGCTGAAATGTATAATGTGCATAATTATCAAGATGCGTATGGTCAGCACAACAAAATATAGGAAAATTAAATGTGAGGTTGTCCCTGGCTCTTTATGTTTAAGCACAAGCATCCTCCCTCTTAGGTACCCGGGAGAGGCAAATCATTTAAAGGACAAGGGGGCATGGTAAGTTATAGATATACCTCCTACCTTAGTGCTCTCAGTCTTTGTACTGGCTGGATGCACAGTGAAGTGGGCACAACACAAGCCTAAGCATGAATTGCTCTTGTTTCCTCTGCCTGTCGAAGGGCTCTAGGAGCTGCTGTGTCCGACCCATAAAAATCAGTCCTAGCAGTCAGATGGTGAACTAACCATTCAAGAGCTCTTACACTGTCATAGAAGTCAGAATTATGGAAGGTCTCGTAGGTTCTTGAGTATACCCACAGCCATTTCAGGAGGTTAAGGAGGAATCCAGGGGAAGAAGGACTGACGCAGTGGTTTGTGGTACTTCATGTTTCTTTCACAGCTATAAACTCTATCTGAATTTTCTTTGCTGCCTGATAGGTGCCAGAGAGTTGACCTTTGAGTTGTGAGTATCTCACAGCCACTGCCCCTACGACTATGTTTTCTCTTCAAGTTTCATATCTCAATCTGAATAACTACATCAGAGGGTTTTCCTTTTAATCACTTGTCCTAACAGAAATGCAAGCTTGTTGCTGGATCATAGTTAGTAGGGCACGGCATAATTAATCACAGAATCACAGAATCACAGAATCACAGAATGGTTGAGGTTGGAAGGGACCTCTGGAGATCATCTAGTCCAACCTCCCTCCTCAAGCAAGGTCATCTAGAGCACACTGCACAGGATCGCATCCAGATGGGTTTTGAATATCTCCAGCGAAGGAGACTCCACTACCTCTCTGGGCAACCTCTTCCAATGCTCTGTCACCCTCACAGCAAAGAAGTTTCTCCTCAGGTTCAGATGGAACCACCTGTGTTTCAGTTTGTGCCCGTTGCCTCTTGTCCTGTCGCTGGGCACCACGGAGAAGAGTCTGGCCTCATCCTCGCGACACTCCCCCTTCAGATACTTCTACACATTGATGAGATGGCCTCTCAGTCGTCTCTTCTCCAGGCTGAACAGGCCCAGCTCTCGCAGCCTTTCTTCAGAGGAGACATGCTCCAGTCCCCTCAGCATCTTTGTGGCCCTCCGCTGGACTCTCTCCAGTAGCGCCATGTCTCTCTTGTACTGGGGAGCCCAGAACTGGACACAGGACTCCAGGTGAGGCCTCCCCAGGGCTGAGCAGAGGGGCAGGATCACCTCCCTCCACCTGCTGGCAACACTCTTCCCAATGCAGCCCAGGATACTATTGGCCTTCTTGGCCACAAGGACACATTGCTGGCTCATGCTTAACTTGTTGTCCACCAGCACTCCCAGGTCCTTCTCCGCAGAGCTGCTTTCCAGCACGTCAACCCCCAGCCCGTCTTGGTGCATGGGATTATTCCTCCCTAGGGGCAGGACCTTGCACTTGCCTTTGTTGAACTTCAGGAGGTTCCTCTCCGCCCAGCTCTCCAGCCTGTCCAGGTCCCTCTGAATGGCAGCACAGCCTTCTGGTGTGTCAGCCGCTCCCCCCAGTTTAGTATCATCAGCAAACTTGCTGAGGGTGCACTCTGTGCCTTCCTCCAGGTCATTGATGAATCCATGGAACAAGACTGGAGCCAGGACTGACCCCTGGGGGACACCGCTAGCTACAGGCCTCCAATTTGACTCTGCACCATTCACCACAACCCTCTGAGCTCGGCCATCCAGCCAGCTCTCAATCCACCTCACTGTGCAATGATGAGTATATTGTATATTGTTTGAGGTGCAAACTGCTTGGTATGAGTCTTCTCATCAGCTTACAATTCTTAAACACTAACAAGATAAAGAACACAATTAAATAAAGAACCAGTAAGATAAAGAATGAAAGCAAAGATCATTTAGCAATATGACAGGGATTTATCTTTACAAGACTAGGCTATATGTATATGCGTATGCACACACACGTGCACACACATGCACACGCATACACACACAGACATACACACACATGCTATATGTATATGCACATACATATATATACATATATATATGATGTATGCATGTATGTGTGTGTGAATCTCCTGTCCAAGTAAGTTAAAGAAGATATCAGTGTAGCTAGAAAGAAAAAAAAAAGAAAGAAAAAAAGAAAGAAAAAGGCAAAATCAGTATCAAGGCCTTTATTGACAAAGATTTCATGGGAATTTTCATGATAGTTAGTACTTGGCATCTAATAGAAACTATTTGAGAATGATCTTGAGAATAACTTTTCTGGAAAGTCATTGAGGGAAGCCAGCCAGATACTAGGTAACTCAAGACTGCTCAGGAAATCAAAACAAAGTTTCAGCACCATTAGCTCAGTGTTATGTTTTTAGTGAGAGAAAGGACTGTGGAGAAGGGGCCTCCAAGTCTTCCAAGCATGGATTTTTTTTCCTGCCTCAGCAGCACTCATGATAACATGCGTTAATTGGAGAAAGCACTGCAATATAGCACCACTTTCGTGAAAAGGAGTCAGAGCATTTTCCCTGCCTTGCCTGTCTGGCCATGTTAATCTGTTGCAAACCCACGTGCTTCCTCTTCTGCAGACAATGGGCATGACTATACCTACTGAAGAAGGTGGGGACTGGAGTGATTTCCTCTGTCACCACTCTTTTATTAGCCACTAGAGGGCACAGATGCTCAGGACTTGGGCTGATGTCTGGGTCCTCCTCAGGTGACTCGTCCAAAGGAGATATTTCTACCATGCCAAGCTCGCTACCCTTTGGGTGCGTACTCAGCCTTCAGTTCTCTCATCTTCTCCCTGCATCTGTACCTTTCCCATGTGATACACTTTTTCTGCTGATGCCTATGTAACATTTTTTAAACGACCACACACATGTAACTAACAAACTGAATTAAGGGACGGACTCACTGTTGAGAGTGGGATATTGACCACTTTGGCTCTGGACGAGAGTGTTTTGCCAGCTGAGCTGGAGTTGCAGTTCCATTGGCTATAGAAAAGCTGAATCTGCCTGTAAAAAACAGCCCCACGTTCTTCCAGGCTCTGAAAGCAGGCTAGTAAAACAGTGAGAAGTTTGTATTTAAATCAGCTGACAGATTACCTCTGCTGTTTCACAGTTTTGCTACCTAGTGGTATTTCTCATTGCAGAGGTCCATGTTCATGCCATGCAAAGTGAAGCCTGCCTGTTTACAGTCCCAGTGCCTTGCACAGCCTGAGTGCCACGCTGATTGTGACAGAATGAGAAGATGTGAACCAAGGAACTTGGTCATTACTAGAAATAGTCATCTTAAAAAGCAGCTTTGTGGCTTCAGGGTGGTTATCTGGGATGTACTGTATTTGTTAACGCTAAGGTAGTGCTGCTAGATTTCCCCAGTCTCCTTACAGTGTCTTGTCAAATTGTACCAAATAAAAGCCCTAGACTTTTACCAGCCCCAGTATCCGGAATTCTGCAGAAATTATAAGTCTAATTCTGTTGCTTGGAGGAAGTTTGAGACTTCCAGCAGCAATAGAAGCATGTTGCTGATATATGAGGCTCTAGCTTAGTCTAGGAGACTGCAATCCCTGTTTTTCTCATTGAAACATTAAATGCCTGTCTAGATGGGCAGTTTACAACTGTATCAACATTGCTATTTTGATACAAAATGTTGCCTGTCCGCCCAACTCCTAACTTTGATGTGACTAGTGAATTGCCTTAGAGTTATACTGCAGTACTATTTACAAGGTCAGATCTTCATTTCTAAGCATTTTAGTGGTCCCCTGGCTGCCTTTCTCCTGCTTTCGTGCCCTTCCCCAATTTGATACTTTAGTTAAGTGTGTTACTCCCTGTTTAAACAGCGACGCCCAGCAAGATGTCCCTTGTCTGTGCTCCACACTCCCCAGATCCACAGGCCTCATCAGCTGGGGAGGGCCTCTGTGCCTAGCAGCCGAGGTACATCAGTGAGATGTTTGGGATGGTAGAAAAGTGGGAAGTGGGAAGCTGCTGACTGTGAACACCAGGTCTGGTCACATAAAGTAGCAGCACCCAATGGAGTCCCCAAACCTCTCCATCGCCCATCCCTTCCTCCCACCGTGCAGGGCTTTCACGTCTGTCCTGGAAATGACATGACTGAGGTGCTGGCATGTGCTACCTTTCCTGCCATCCTGCTTTCCGAAGCTTTGAATATCGTGGAACAAGGCAAAAGAGCAGGTTACTCTGCTGTTCTGGTAGAGATGCTCTGATATGACTATTCAAAGCAAAAATGCAGTGGCTTTCAGCTCTTTTCTACTCTATACCTTCCCGAGCACTATGGGAACAATCCCATGATGCATGGAAAAGGGGAGAGGATGGCCAGCCACCCAGGTGAACTCACACTTGCTGGAAAACCCTACCACACGGTAGTGGGAAAATCACAGTGAACAAAAAGGCAACCGTTTATTTGGATGGTGGTAGAGCATGCCAGTTAGCACAAAGCAATTACAACTGGAGAATGTCACTTAGACATAAATCTTGCACAGCGATTCCTGCGGTCTCTAACTCATAGCCAAATAAATGTTTTTGGAGATCTGGATTTAAATGATTATTTGTGGCATATATCTTGTAAAGCGGCAGTCTCATTTAGGCTGCGTAAGGCCAGTCATCCAACAGGCATACTGAACCCAAGAAGCTGAATTTGAAAATAAATGGGAGGAATCACTGAAAAGGTATTCTGTGCAAAGGTGGTTAAAAATCCTCTATGGTGAGTGACTCTTCTGGTGATTTAAATAAGAATTGTTGTCTAAAGAAGTCCCTGTGACACTGACGTAGCCCAAGTGAGTCGCTGGATGAGTGTCCCTACAGGGACACTGCGTTCTGGTTGTTAGTGACTGCCAGAGTCCCTGCTTGGATATCTTCACCGCTTGTTACCTGTTCTGTTCAAACTAACACTCTGAGATGGCAGGACAAAGGAAGGCAGCAAACAGATTCTGTGCTCCAGAGAGTACAGTTTTTATTTTGAATGAAGGACTTTGTGGTAAGTGTGATGCTGTACCCACTCATCTTCGTGGGAAACAGGTTTGTTGACATTGTACTGGAGACTATAAGAGGATCTTCATAAGAAAGTGGGAGGCTGTATCCAGGCATATTGCTATACTCGATCAGGACATTTGCACAATCCAGTGCCAGCCATCTCAAGATTCAGTATGTAAGGCCATTCCAAACTGTCGAACACACCTGAGGACTCCTGTTTTGAAGCAGAACAATTGGTCGGATTTATAGCTTTGGGAAAACTGAGTGAAATCACTTGAATTAGTTGAGAACTTTGTCTTTAAACATTTTTTTATGAAAACCACTGATTTGTTGACATCAAAATATTTTGTGAAATAGACGGGTTTTGGAAAACTGACAAAATTCGTGTAGAGTTCTGAGGGAACCCTTCCTGCCAGGAAATCAGCTGCTGACCAAAAAATTATTTGTTTTTTTGATAGTTTACTTGCCTTATTGTCAGGGTTCGGGGCTCCAGTGCAGCCTTATCTACAGACTGGACTTCCTTAAAATGTGGGGTTGGATTAGTACCACTATATGGGACCTCAGTCTCTAGCTTCAGGGCATTACGGCTTTCAGGCTTTCTGACGCTGAACAAGGAACTTGCAAGCCCAGGGAATTGCTTTTCCCATACTCTGCAATTCTCAGCTCAGTAGTGGTCCCAGAGTATCTCTTTGAAATATATGAATACAATGACTGTCATTGTAAAATCTATGTGGACTAGACTGCTGCCTACAAATCTCCACAGCTTCATAGAGAGGGCATCTTCACAGCCTATTGGCAAAACAAACAAACAAACAAAATACGGATACATACGAAATTAGGGGATTCCTGCTACCCCTTCCAGGGGGTAGCCTAGGGCTCTGAAATAGTAGTGTCACTGTAAGAATGGTCTGTTCAGTGCTTACCACAATAAGAACACTGTGTCTTCGTCAGAGGTATCCTTATAAAAAAGTTTTGTAAGGTCTGTAGGTGGAATAAAGGGCCCATTTACAGCCCTTCATGGGAAGAAGAAGTAAGTTAAACAGCACAGGGTATGAAATTACCTCTGGGACAAGAGGTGGCTCTTTTTAGGGTTTAGATGGGACTCAAATGGTACAGTACATTCACGTTCCTTCTGGGGGTGAGCATCACCCCCAGCTCTTCTCAGGCAATGCATTACAAAGGGTCTGCCTGCACAGCAAAATCGGGCTTTGATTTTATCAGGGTCTGGCGTCCCCGTGCTCGCAAGCTGAGGCTGCAATAGCAGTAAAGATGACGCCATATAAGCCTTAGAAGAAGCGATTAAGTAAAGTGTATTGCCAGTGTTTCTAAAGCATTTGTACCCTGTTATTAGCATATGATAACACTCAGGGTGCTACGTTTTCATGGCCATTGTTCTCCCTGCCAGGCAGATTACATCAATTCAGGCACCTTTGTCTTGCTGAGCAGAACTGCTCCTATTGAGAGCTTTGCCCAGATCTCAGGTACTCATTAAAAAAGGACTGAATTTGGACTCAGGCTAATTGGGGTTCTCTTGGGGAGAGTACATAGGCACAAAAAGACAAGTCCATGGAAGGGATGTTCGTGGCTCTTTGTCATGCCTTGTTGGTTATCGAAAGTCTGAGTGCCTTCGGGGATGCTAAACTAGTTGTTGCCCAATTCCTGCTGAAATCCGTTTATTTGTCTTTGATGTTGAAGTTCTTTCTCACGAGAGCCTGATTTAAAAAAAGTGAATATTCTACTGAGTAAATGGTCAGCCATATTTCCTACTGAGCGTTCTTTGCTCCAGTTCTTCATAGAACATTATGTCATGCACAGTGATGATCTTCTTTTTCCAGCTGACCTATATGCAGCAGAGCATGATTAGTTTGATGACAATATTTATGGCATAATATAAAAGTTGCATGTAGGAGCCAGGAAGGGGGATACACTTGGAAGCAAGTCAAATGCAGTCAGATTAAGCATCTGAATGTCCAGCTCCGTCTCGCAGTCTGAATCCAAATAAAATTCCCCCTGGCTGGCAGGATGGCAAGACCTCAATCAGATGTCTGTAGACTGGAATTAATCTCTGATAGATTTTGTGTGTTAATGAACAAGTTTCATTATTTTAGGTGCAGAGACAGCCTTCATAAGATCTGACATTTGCAGACAAATCCTGCTTTGACATTTCTTTACTATACAGAATGGATTGTTGCTTCTCTCCTGTCTGGTTTATTGGGAAAGTAGAATAATCCAAAGTGGCGTTATTAAATTCAGCTAGATCGGTGCGGCAGAGACTCTTTTCTAGAGGTAACTCTGACTCATTCACAGATAATCGCATTGGCAGGAACAATTAAAGTCAGAGAAATCAGAGAAATGGAAAAATTCTTTAAGATCAGGATGTTCCAACCTCTACAGTGGGATGTGGCATGATGAACTCACAGAATTAACCGAGTGCCCTCTTGGTGACGCAACAACTTGTTCCATGATCAGTAAAACTAACGAAGCTTGATATCCTCTGGATCTGTGCCTTGTGGTTGCTTTTTGTCTGCTATCTAATGTCCTAGGTGCTGGACATTTGTAACAACTCTTCTATGTAAATTTCCTGGTATCAAACTAATTAATAGTCTCTCTCCTATATGTAGATACCTGTTGTTCGAAATCCGTCAGGACTCAAAAATTTTGAGTCCTCTACACTGTTGTCAAAAGCGATTGAATTGGCTGACAAGTGGAAAATATACTATGAAGATTACTCAGGTAATCATCACAGTCAAACACCCAAAAAGCCGCATATGCATGGCAAAATTGTCTACATTGTGCTTCCCTATGAAAATGTGACAAAAATGGCTTCAAGAATGCAACTACAGACCTTTGGTATGACTGTCCCACTAACAAGAATTTGCCAATTGTTACCTAAGATCTGAGGTGAAGATAGGCCACAAAAATACCTCATTTAAATTTAAATTCCTAAAAGCAATTGTAATTTATTAAAAACGTTAAAGGAAGGATTGTTTTCTTACACAGTATTACAAGGCAGTATTACTAACATTACATGAGGAAAATCTAACAAAGATTTATCAGTGTTGTGTGCAAAAATCAGCACACGCATATATTCTCCACACGGTTAGGAGTTGGTTGTCATAACACTAACCTGTTACTGATTTCTGATTTGTGTAAATATATGGTATTATCCATATTCTATTAATTTCTTATACATTATGTGGGATGTTGTGTACAAAAAAAAACCCCAAAAAGCAAAAAAAAACAAAGGCAGTTTGCATACCTTAATAGGGAGGGAGCAATAAGTTCATACTATTTGTTAACTGAATGAATCGGGGCTAAATGATGATTTACTGCCTGTAGGTAATTGATACCACTGTGGTCATAGAGTTCAGAATTTGCTGATACACTAGGATTAGAATAATTTTGGAGAATAAATGCGAATATAATTGGGGCAGACCTGTCTCACTGGAACCCCCCATTTAATAGAGAGAAATATATAAATACCTAAAAACTAGTCCATAAATAAGATGAATTCAGCTGTAAGTGTTACCATCTTTACAATAGCTCTTTTAGCAGCTCTTCTCTGGTAGCTGAATTTAAGATTGTTTAAATTAAATGCCCACGCTTTGCTAATTAAAAGTAATAATATTTATCTTAATTCACTCTGGAATGGGCTGGGAAGCTTAGATGTTCCTGAGTAGAACACACACAGGCTCAAACCCAAACGGAAAGGAAATGCTCATTTAAAGAGCATGAAGTAGCTCACTTGTTAGCGCTTTATCATGTGCTGAAATGCAATTATCTACAGTGCTACAGCGTGTGCTGTGTTTATTCATTGTGCCCTTCTTTGTCTTCCACTGTTGTCCCTCTCTCTCAGAAGACAGTCAGATGGTGCCCTGTGGAGGGTGAGGTTACGGTCTCATCCGATCGTACTTACTCAGAAATCCGCAATGATAATACAATATCTAAAATAGAGGCATTCTGTGGGGAAGGGTCTTGCATATTAGCTTTAAAAAGGCAGAGGAAATGTTTCTTCACAATAATAGATGAATGCTGGCGGCCTTCCTGGCTAATGAAGGACTTTCAAGGTTCATTTGTTGTCTAGTCTCATAACAGCTACAAGGGAAAATGTAGGGGACAAACAGAATAAGTGAAGTCAGACAGTGTTTCTGCAGAATGCTCGAGGATGTTAAAAGACAGTGCCAATATGGGAGAAAGTGTACACCCACCAGAGATCAAAAGAACTGCAGTAGTTTAAAAAGAGAACCTCCCGCAAGAGCAGCTGTAAAATTGTTTATGGGAACAACGCTCTGGTGATACAGTTGCGTGTCTGAGAGAACTGGGACAACCATTAAGGCATGTAGAATGCATGTTGGTTTCTTTAAAATCCTTTTTTCTCTACATGTTTTATTCCTGTGGTTAGATTAAACAATATTTTGGTCTGGAAAAGACTGCTTGGTCCACGGTTTTCACACAGATTTGCAAGAAGGGCATACAGCTGTTGTCTGAAATTCTCTGACCTACTGAATTCACAGAGCTTGGTCTAAGAACAGGAAAGGTGTTAGATGACACCCCTACAAGTAATTGTCCCTGTCCTCACAGCTGAAGGCAGTGGCAGGCTGGTGGGGGAGGAAGACCTTTCAGTACGCCACTGATAACCTAACACAGTGGTGGCGAGTGTCGCCAATAAGTTACGTTTTCTCCCTGTCCATTTTTCTCAGTTGAAAATACTTCAGCCTTTTCAGTGCCAGTGAGCTTTTCACTGAAAGGAAAAGCTATTGACATGCGCTTGAAAGGTATGAGATGCCTTTTCTTTTTTTAAGGGTGACTCCTTGGGATGTTTCAGAATTAAATAATAGCTTATATTTTTTGATATCACAGGGCTTAATTTTTCCTGTCTTAACAGAAGAAATCAGAATAATTTTACTCTGATCAAGCAAGGCCTGGGAGCTGTGTCTCTCTCCTTATCCTTAGCTGACCCACTAGACTATGCAGGGATAATCACTAACTTTTTCTGGCTTAGTCAGGGCTTCATCTATAAGGCCGTGACAAACTTCAGCATATAACCAGCTGTTTAGAGCAGCCAGATGAGAGGTGACAATTACAGCTGAAACATCCTTTGACCAAGCCCACGTTTTAGGCAAACGCCTCACTCCGGGGAAGGGTAGGTGGCTGTGAATGCTGGATCTGTGAACAGTGTACGAACACTCTCTGCCTTCCTCTTGCCTTGTCGGAAAGATTTCCACTCACTTGCGGGCTTTTTCAGGTTATCTTCCCCTCTGAACCACGCAGGGACCTGGTATCCCTAGTTCACGGTGGTGGATTATAGTGCATGACCAGGGCCTAGATCTAGCCCACCTAATTTTTTGTTCTTTAACAGTGGCATTTACTTTAAGAAACTAAAGCCTGTACAATTCAATGGGGATAGGCGGACAACTTCAGCACGGGTAAGAGCTGAGTCATGCTCTGTCGGTATCTTGCCTCTCTCCAGTAATTACAGGGAGAGCTTGGGCTAAGTAGCCTTCTAACCTAGGCGGTTCGGTTACATTCCCGAAGTTGTGGGGGACAAATCTTCACAGAGATTCTCCTAAATTTTGGGTTTTGCCATGCTCAGTATTGCAATCCTTAAATCTCATTTTGCCCTCAGGGACTGGTCATTTCAATGCTAAACTTCGGGGTTTCTATAGAATCTAGGTTAATATCTAAGGATGAATTCATACACTTAAACTTAGGTAATTAGTGAAATGTGAGATGTCCTATTGTGTCCAAGTTATCTAAATAAAGATGGCAGACTCAACACAGGCATACAGAGGTCGTCTTATTCCTGGAGAAGCAGCTTCAGGCGAGGAAAAATACCCAGTGGCACCTAAAATTACATTAGACAATTGCATCTTGGCAATTGAATTCAGCTCCTACCAACATAAAGCGAGTACGTGCGTAAGACAGCAGGAGAGCTGGTTATCTTACATCCTAGGGAGTCCAACTTTGCACTTTGCTCATGTGTTATCCCTGATAGAGGATAACAAGCACAGGGGACTTGTATCTCACTGGGGACTTCCAGGTTCTGTTCGTTCGTGTTAGTGTATGTTAATGCATCTCTATAGACTAAAATGTATGTTTGGACAGATCCAAGTCCTTTAAAGTTGCTGTCTTTTCAAAAAATATTTTAATAGTTTCCCTGAGCTCCCTCCGTGATGCCACAGGTCATCAAAATATTTCCTTAGAACATAAAATAGTCATATTTGTAAAGCACGTCTTGCTAGAAACACTACCTCAGCAAACTCTCCTGCACCAATGTTCTTCTCTCCTCTTCCTTTGAGCAACTTTATATATAAGGCACATGTTATGAATTAAGTTAATCTACCAAGCCCGAAAAAATCGTTGCGGAATAAAGTAACAGCTCTATATTTATAGCTGGAGATAGCTGAGATGGACAGAAAGACCAAATGACTAGCAGCAAGAGGAGCAGCCAAAGCGAAGTCCTAAGCATTTCACATTGCCTGTTCTTTCCTGCTAATAACTGTAGTTCAGCAGCGTATGCTCATGATAAACACTTTGGAACTTTGTATAAAGGGACTGGAGGCAAAGCAAGCAGTATAGATTAAATCAAAGTCATACCAAATGAAGAGAAGATGGATCAAACACTGTGTAGGCAAAATCACATCAGTGGCACGTATACAGGCAAAACAAACAAAGGCCTGACTCAGTAGTTTAAATGATCTATTGATTTCTCTCTGCTGCTCTGACTAGTGTAGCTACAAAGTTATAACAGTTCCCTGGGAACATAAACCAACTCCTTGTAATTAAAATTTCTGATTATCCAGTCTGATCCATGTCGTGGATGCAAAAACACCTGAGCAGCCCTGCACATAGGGCGCTCGAGTCTGGAGGGATTTGCTGACGCAGCTTCAATGCCACATGAACACCCTTATGCTGCTTCCAGGCCGGCGCTGACCCTATGCAGGATCGGTACACGCATGTAGTTTAGCACCCAATAGTTAAAATGTGCTATTTCAGTGGCTGATTTTCCATCCTCCCATCAACCTGGAAAGTGGGGAGCCGACGGTACTGGCAAAGACACTTTTACACTAATATAGCTGTGCTTACATCAGTGCTTTTGCTGGTATAGGCATGACATAAAAGAAAGTTCAGCTTTCAATTTCCTATGCTGGTAAAAGTGTAGACCTGGTCAAATACGGAGAGAAACATTTAAAATGACACTAGAATCAGCCACTGTAAACATACAGGTGAAACTAGCCAATTTCCTCCATAGACAACTTTCGTGCTTACGCTGTGAGCTAAAGATTGGCAGAAGATTTGGAAGTTGACAAAAAGAGAACGTTTTTCTGTTGCTGACGTTTTTGCAGTCCCCAATGACTGCACTACATTCATCATTTTTTTAACATAGAAAAGGATTTTTTTCTTTACAGGTTATTGTTGCATTTGTGAATTTGGTAAAAGTTAGATTCAGACCACTAAAAGAGCTGATACGTGCCCGTTATCCATTTTGACTTACAGACTTTAACTCTGCACAAAATGAAATCGCTCAGTGTCATTTTCTTTGTTTCTCTGTTTTGTTACGCAGTTTGTAGTCAAGAAGAGCACATCCTGAAACAGTTAAAAAGCACAATTACTGCGTTTGCAGTATTTGCCACGGCAATAAAAATACGACTGAAAATGATGAATATGGTGCAGGAAAGCAGTATTGCGATCAGCTCACCATTGCACTTTTAAAACGTGTACCTGTGTGCGTTTCATTCAGTGTAAGCTGGAGACTGCCTGATGCAAATTAATTTTATAGAAACCTAAGCAGATAGCCGCAGCTGCAGTTCACAACTGCCAGAGATTGCTGTAACTGGCAATTTTCCAGCAATCCAGCTAAGAAAGAACTGAAAAGTTTACCACAAACAGCTACGCTCAGGCAGGCTCCAGAACGGAAATAAACTGAATGTCATTTACTGTGGCTACCCGTAAATGTATAGAATATTGGATTTTGAGTCGATTTTGAAGTCAAGTTGCTTATCACTCCAAAGAGACATGTTAGAAATCATTCTATCAAAATTCATTACTGGAATTAATTTTAGGTTATTCCATTGCCTACAAGATTTGAAATCTTTTGCCTTCCATAATATTTATTCTGGTTCCCAAATGACAATATTTTATGAATTACCTCATAGGTTTAAGAAAGAAGTAATTTTTGAAGTATTACTTTAGCTAAATATTTAAGCCATTTGTGACTATAAGTTAAGCTTTTAATTTAAATGATAAAGCGTACACTCAGCAAACTGAGGTGCCTTTTGAACTTTACTATTTATTGTTCTTATCATATTATTAGTAGAGGAGTGAGATGAGTGAACTTAGAGGACAGATGCATTAGGGTTCGGGAGGGAAACTCTGCAGGGTTAGCCCTATGCTGAGGAAAGCTTGCCTCTACAGATGCGTGTTAAAGCAAAGATTCCCTTGGCTGAGTGAGATGAAGTGTCTTGGCTCTTCTGCAGTGGGATTTTTGTACAGTGTCAAGTCAGGATTTAAAAGCTGAAGGGTATGAGCAATGACAGAGACTGAAGCTTGCTAAATGTGTTTTTAACAGTTAATTAAATGCTTCAAAATAGTCTTACACCTAGTGAGAGGACAAGCAGGCCCCAGTATTTATGTCCCATTCATTTATTAAGACCCGTTTAATTCAACTTTTGAAAAAGTTTGTCTCTGATCTTTTTTTCCCCTCCGGACACTTCTGTAATAAACAAGGAGACTATTTGATAAAGGAACACGAGTAAATTGCAGCTTGTTCTGGTAATAGCTTGCGATGATGTCTGTTTTTCTTGTTTGATTCTGCCTTTCATGAGAGACATTGCCTACAGTCAGAAATCAACATCTTCACGAACAAGCGGGCACGAGAAATCAGACAGAGGAAAAATGCTTGAGTGCTTCACTGGATACTGTGCTAGCTTGTCCAAACTGATCAATTCGTTTCCCATTTCCCATTGACTACAAAGTACAATCTCCTGCTCAGTCCATTTCTTGTTTTACAATTGCTCGACCACTACTAGTAGCCAGGGAACTGAAAGATAGAAGGAACATGTGTCAAATAAAAAAGGTTAGTTATTCTTCTCTTTTTGCTGCAAGGAGAGGAAGAAAAAAAAAAGGCAGGCAAAAAAAATGTGATTAGTCCAGGAAACTACTCCATCGTTATTTAATTCTCAACAACTTAAATCAGGAATCTGTCTAAACTTCATTTTTAACTCATTTCCAAGCCTGGGAGTCAACAAAGCCTTCTGGATGCTGATGAGTGTTGCACTGGCATGACTCGGTGTTGTTGCTCTGCTCTGGGGATGTCAGGTCAAGTCAGCAGCACAGCATGATTGGAGTGGGTGCTGCCGTCCTCGGCTCCAGGAGTCGTCAGCATCCTTCCGGTCCTCTCCCATCTTCATAACCCCATGATGCCAGAGCCATGCAGCTCATGAATCACTGCGCACCTCCACCAGGTAAACACACGGCAGAATTGAGTTGTCTGTCCTGCTCTGGAAAGCTATGTCACGATATACGCTGCCCCAGTTCTTCTGCCTCTCACCCTTAAGTACTTCATTTTAGAACAGAAAAGTAGTGAAATTTAGGTTAGACAGCCTACTAAGACGGTCTTTGATTTTGAAGATCTGTGGAGAACTCATGGAAACCTTAGAGGAATGATGTTGCATAGCAAATTAAGATGTGCTTGACTGCTCGTTGGTGATTAAAGGGATTGGATTTGGGATGTTTTGGTCTCATTCATTAGAGACAATTCTATCGACTCCAGCAGTATTAGACTGGCAGTGAATTTAGGCCTTGTACTTAAAATAGCACAGACCTCACTGAGCGAGTCTTGTTTTATCTGAGCAGGTTTGTGTATTTCTACCATAAATCAAGAAATTCCATAGTGTTCTCTCATACAGGACTGCAGAAGTTCGTATAAATGAAAACATAATACTGTGCTGGTCGGGATTCATTGGTGGAATATTTCTTAACTGAGAAATGAGAATTTGTGGAAACTGCAGGAAGTGTTCATGTTTGTGGCTGAGTGAGAAAGTGAGCAAAAATGAATGAGAGAAAGGAGAACAAGCAGTGATCTCACAAGTAGCCCAGTGGACACATGGAGGATATAAAGTTCTCTAAAGCAGGCCTCAACTTCGGTTTCTCTCTGGCTAGGCAGGCTGCAGCAGGTGAGCCACAGCATCCATCTTTCCACAGGAATATTTGCTCCACTTCTTTGTAAATACTTGTACTAGGTGAGAAGGAGACTTCTGCTTAAGGAAGGAGTTAGATCACTTATCCGGGCTGAGGAGTCACAGATTAATGCTCTTCCAACAGCACTGTTAGCTATTTGGGGGATCTTGTCTGAGTTCTCATGCTTTTCAGCTCTCAATTTCTTTCTAACATAGAAAGAAAACGATTCTTTAAAGAATTTTAAAATCAAACAAGCCATCATGTCCTTCCACCAAGTATAATACTTTAAGCTTTTCGATATCTTGGCTAGAGATGTTACTGTAATAAAGATAGGGACCAGAGTCTAGCACAGAGTCTACATTTGCTCAGGCAGACCTCATCCAACTTTTGCTTCCTTCTCCCTAGGAAGCTTGCCCAGCCCAAAGAGGCAGCAGAGCAGGACAAAGCCTTGTCTGCCAAGAGGAGATGTTTGCTGAGCAGCTGTAGGCAAGAGTGGATGGCAGCAATGGATAGAGACAAGGCCTCCTACTTTCTCTTTACTACAACAAGGTGGAGTCAAACATTTTGACATATTTTGTTTTAGAAATTGTAGGGATGGCAATTTTGATACATTAACACAGAAAATGTCTACAGGAACAGGGCCATAATTTGGGCAAATAATGCCTAACAGTTTCACAGCCTCCAGTGGTCTTGGACACCATGTGCTTAAAGCAAAGTACATGCTGGAAAACATATTCCATAAAATCAAAAAGAAGGATCACCAGTTAAATTTATCGGGAGAAGAGATATTTCACTAACCTTATTTATTTACAGAGTATGCCCCAAAACTTTTAGCATTTCTTTACAGTTCTTAATTCTTCATGGTAGATTCTTCGTGGCAGGAGAACCTGAAACAGCTTTGGAAACAGAATTTCCCGGACTGAACTTTTAGTTAAACTGTTCCTATTTCAACTCAAAGAATGACATTGAACAAAAGCAGATTGTTTTGTTCATGCAGATGAGCTCACAGGCACAGACCTGGGTGGGGAACTGATGAGAAAACTTATGTGTGAGAAAAGGGCCTCACTCCTCTTTAGTTGTTGAGACATAAGTCCCAAACCTAGAAGACTTAGGGTTAGAGATCATGAGGCTGAAAAGTTCCTTTATATATTGCCTTTTCCAGGCTGGGGGTTCGTCTGTTCCTGCTTGTCAAAGTAAGGACTTGATCCTTAGCAGGCAATATCCCGAAGTTAAGGCAAACGGCAATTTAGGCAAAGCCAATATCTTCTGTGTAAGAAAAATAAACAATGATGCAAGCTGTCATAGGGAGGCAGTTGCTGGTGAAGCCACATTAGATATATAGCACCTGACAAAGAAATGTGGAAAGAGTAGTCTTACATAATGTAAAGCTTATTATACCTGGGTGGCCTGAGTATGTTTCTTGATTTATTTAACTGTCAATGGTCTTGGTGGTTACAGGACTAACATCTTAATTAACGAAAACATGTGTTTTGGCTGCCAGATCACACTGATGATTTTTATTTGAATATGTGAGCTAGGGAGCCACTTCCACATACAATTTGCAAAATTAGCAGTGATCTATTATCTTATTGTACCTTATTTTTAGTGTAACAGCAGAACAGGCTGTTCCCAGCCAGCAGAACGGGGCTCTACAGCCCTGCCTCTGCTGGCAGCGGGTGCAGCTCTGAGAAGAGACAGCAGGGGTACCTTTTAAGGCACTGGCTGCCTTAAAACACAGCTCAGCAGTTTCCTTGGGTTTCTCATGCAGACATGTATAGTTGGTCCTATCCTTACGTGAGAAAGAGTATTTCCGTTTCTCTATCTTGCAGGAAAGTTTTTAAGCCATTACATTTTTATTCCTTTTCATTTTGTGTTCTGTACCTTCCTTTTTGGAAAAGTATGATAATATTATATGAACTTCCGTAGACTTATATCTTTGGGAATGTGCTTCTCGCTGTTTCTGCCCCCCTCCCTTTAATCTGTGGCTCCTCCCATTAAACATGGATTTAATGACCACAAAGCTCTATATTTCAGCACGGCTATTCAGGAAAAGGGACTGACTCCGAACGAGACCTTAGCTGAGAGAAACTCAGTTGAATTTCTCTTAACCTGAGTTGAGAGGGGATAAGGAGGTTTCCATAGAAAGTCGTAATTCTATTGCACCACTGATAAAATCTACTAAGGTCAGTAAAGCAAAAGGTCAGTAAAGCTGATCTCTTGCTGCCTTTCCTATCCTTTCTCTATTTTGGGACACTTTGTGCTCATGCTGTTACTGTCATCCAGGCAGGAACTGCCAACTTACAGGCAGATAGTTTCTACTTTACTCCTTTTCCTCATCTCCTTTTCCCTCTGCCTGCTATCCCACAGATTTTCAGCTGCCAATTCACAGTTTATTGGTCTTCCTTCTTGAAACTTATTTTCTATCTATCTGATCTTCTCAATCCTTGTTTTTTTAAGGATTTGGAACTCAGTCGTTTCATGGTTTCCATGACCAGATTCGTCTTCCATCTTCACATTTTCATTCAGCTTCTCTCTGTTCCTTACAATGAAACCAAGATAAAACTTTACTCCCATTAACTTTCTTCAGCGTTCTGCCTCAAAGAAACCCCCCAGAATAGCTTCTTCTGAGAACTTGCACACAGCCTGTGTTCTGCTTCCTTTTCTTCCCAGCAGTTAAAATCCCCCATTGGCATCAAATACTATGCTTAAGATGATTGTCTGATTTCATCGTAAAAAGTATCTTCCTAGTCTGATGAAGACTTCCACCATGAAATTACCTACGTTCTTTCCCCTTATTCCCAGCTACCCAGCTGGCCCGACTTCCTTCACACTCTCAACTCTGGGCAAATGTTTACATCGGAGAAGACAGTGCCGCCTTCTTTTTTCTTCTATCTATCTGCCTTTCAAAGCCATGTGGAAGACAGGTTCTCCTGTCACCCTTAGGAGATAGTTGTCATCCACCTCCAACTTTTGTTTGCCCTGGGGAGCAATGTCAGAAGCCCACATTGAGGGTGGTACATGATAATTCTTCCTCTGGTACCAGAATTTGATGTTCACTTGCTGCCAGGATGCCGTATTTGTTGTTGGACTCAGCGGATAAATAGAGGGAGTGGGAAGAAGTCAGGAGCAAGGCCTGACTCCTCCTTCTTCCATTACTGGTCCTACTGCAAATCTTTATACCTCTTTAGTGTCTCTGTCTTAAAAAGTCTCCATGCATTTGGCTGATTAAAGCATAGGACTTCTCAACATGGAAAAAAGATAATGAAGGCAGAATATAACACAATTCTATAAAATCAGGATGGCGCAGGGAAAGTGAACATGGAATGACGATTCACAATCTTTCAGAACATAAAATCTTAGGGGAAGCTGAACAAAATTGTCAGGAATCACAGTTTCAGATAGACAAAAAGGAAAACCTTTTTCATATAGCCTGCAATTACACAGTGGCCACATAAATTAAATAAATTCCAAAAGGAACTAACACTTTCATGGAGGATGGGTGCACAGTGACTATTTAATACTATGTTCTGGATGTAATTTCCATCTCAGGAAGTCTCTGAGCTGTTGATTTTTGGAGGCTGGAAAGCAGTAAAAGAACTCTCTATATGCCCTATTTCTCATTCTTTTGTTTCAGTATCTGCTAATAATCACTGTCAGAGACAGGATGCTTGGCTAGACAGTCCTTTGATTTGACTGGCTACAGCACTTCTTATGTTTTTTAATGCATACTGAAGCAGCTTTGCCCAGAGCTTGCAGTTACAGAGTTTCTTCTGCTCTGTGTATCGCACTCACCTCTGTTCTTTTGGTGATAGCCAAGACGGACAAATATGAAATGAGATTCATGACAGCAGTAGCTTGTATAGCATATAAAGGCATGATGAAGGGTTGATTTTGCTGCTTAACTGCTGCAACAACTTTGTGTTTGCTGAGCCTCCTCTTTGGAGACCAAATTTTAATATTAGTGTGTTTTAAGAAGTGATGTAACATAATAATAATAATAATAATGTTTCTTTTCCCACTTACTCATTTATTAATTGTTTTAATTACCAGAACACCTCAGAGCTTCACAAAGGGAGCAGGTCCCCATAGTGTCAAAAGCTATTCAGATGCAAAATGAAAAAGCAGCCCTTGCTTCACAAAGCCTGCAGCAAGCAAGAGAGAGGATTTCTGATGCTGAGGTTTCTGGTGCTAAACCTTGAATTTGAACTGCAGCTAAGGAAATTAAAATCCACCTGGAGTCAAAATATCAATGAAAGTTGGCCTCAATTGCTGGCAAGACATGATAGGACTCAGTGGGAAGGCTTTTCACATGTGTTATGTCCTGTGAATAGGGTCTACACGTCTAATCCAACGACACTGGTGCGGAGAGGGCCTGCAGTTGGGAAGACCTCTTTACAGCTCAGCTTACTGAATCCAGCAGCATTCAGCTGCGCCTGAAAAGATGTTATGATTTCAGTTCATGAGCTGAAATTGAAGCCACTACATCATAGGGCACTAAAAGTGCCCTAGGCAGGTCCTTTTCAAACCTTACTCTGAAACGCAGGGAATGATAACTGCAGACGCGTACAGGGTAAAACCAAAGAAAATATTCCCCAATATTTTGGGAAATAGGGCCATTGTCTTCTGGCATTAGCATGACAGGACAAGCAGGAAATGAGCATGACAGGACAAGCAGGAAATGTCAGAGGCAGATCAACAGAATTAGTGCAGACGTTGCTCAGCATTTTCTGCAAGTACTGGGCTTTCTGTCTTGTTGGCTTATTTTGTTTTGTTTTGTTTATTGGCTCTTTCTACTGCCTCAGGGTTCTGCTGGAAGGGATAGAAATATGAGAGCCAATCCTGAAAAGTGCTGAGTTCTCTAGGTCTAGCTCGATTTGAATGGAAGTTGATGATACTCTGCACCCACGCACAAGGTCCTTGCTGCCTGGCTGAATTAATCCTGCTAACAGGTGTGAGACTGTAAGCTATCGATGCATAGATTCAACTGTCCTAAGTCCCATAAAGTAGCAACATTTGGCAGATCCTATTATTAATGATGCTAAGTTTGCCAACAACATAAAATAATAACACTTGTGAGTTAAAAATTTAAATCATATGAAGATTTTCCTGCATTTCATCCAAAAAGCTCTTGTAAGAGGCTGATTCATCTAATATCATTTCTATCCCAAGAGCAAGGAAAGATAACTTTCCCACTCTTCCACTGTGGGAAAGAGGATCAAAATCAGCATGGATTTGGTCCACTTGGTGTTAGCAGAAAGGCAGTGTCTTTTTTTCTGAAATACTTTATCCAAGCTGTGTTTGTTGCTGCTTTCCAAAAAAGTGACTGTTCCTGCGTCGTAAGGTTGCTCATATGGTAGAAATCCAGTTAATCAAATAGATTTGAAAAACAGAAATGAACTATTTTCCTTGCTGCCTCAGAGCCATGTGGCTGGCTTGACGGTCCCTGTGGATTTACGTGTGAAATCCAAGCCCTGGCACTATGGTCTTTATTTAGGGAGTTGCAAATACACATAGAGCAAGCGTTCTGCAGTTCCCCCAGAGCATTACAGCAGGATCTCAAAGCATTTACAAATGATCATTTAACCCTTACAGCCACCCTCACAGTCTTTTCTCCCTCTTCCCTCATGTTATGAAGAGCTGGCTGATATTCAGAACCCTTCAAGACCTATTTTCATCAGGAGGAAACATTGGTACCATGAGCCAGGTACCATCTTTGCACTCGTCTTGCTCACCTCCAACACAGGGGCACAAGGCCCTCTTTTCCCTGGGGTTACCAACAAGCATCAGGAAGTTTTGCCTATCCGTTTCGCCAGGGTCCTGTGCATGGCTGCTTCTCATGACTCTATGATGCATATTCCTGCCAACCTATGCTCTCAGTCTTGGTGTTTTTCTATGGAGAATCCCAATTTTATTCCAGTTTTGCTCCAGCCTTGCCACATTGGCCGGGTTGCCTTGAGCACTGGCCATTGTTTCCAAGTCTCCTCTCTACAGAAGCTGCTTAATTGCCTCTTTCATTAAAACTGAGAACGTGCTCAGTCTGCCTCCAGATCTAAAGAATGTGGCTGTCCTGGAAGCAGAGAGTCACTTGCTGGCAGCTGTTAACCCCTTCCCATATAGCAGTATTAATTATCATTAATATTGCAACTTTTGAACATTGCACAAGCATGCAGGAAGAAGAAAATGTTCCCATGCAAAGAGCTCTTGCTGTTTAATGATGAAACACTGCAGTATGGTGAAGTGAATGGAGGAGAGTGGAAGGTCAAAGCCAAAAGAGTTGTTTCAGATCAACAGTGTGATCGATCTTCATTTACTGAATGCACTCTACCCTTTGAAACTGAAGTGGGGAGCCCAGGGAGGCCCCAGTTGTTCTTGGGATGGCTTATACCAGTATGACGTGCCCAAGGCTGCTATCCTTCTGTTAGGGTATGTGATCCCAGCAGTAGGAACTGCAGGACTTGCTTCCTGGGGCTCCCCCAAGCTCCTCTTCTGTCTGGAAGTGCTTCTTTTCCCTCCAGTTTGTATACCATTGCTGATGATTATGATGGGTTCCCTCTTCCCCAAAATGTCACCTGTTCCAGTGACTGCACCCCCAGTGCCATATCACTGTTGTTCTTATCCCTTGAACAATTTCCTTAACCTGTCCTGCAAGGTGGTTACCTTCTCTTTGTTGACACTTAAAGACCCTTCCAGTGAAGTCATCCTTTTTTCTGCCTAGCTTGGGAACAGGCTGTTCATTTCTATGGGGAGTATGGGAAAGAGCTGGGAGGAAAGGAAGGGCATCACTTGGTTATCACAATAGGAAGGATAAAAATATAAATTTGAAAGGATAGCCAAATGGTGCTTTGTATGCTCGGTATCCCTGAGAGCAATCATAAAGGTAACAACAAACCTGCCCAGTTAGGACCTGGATCTTTAAGGGCCCACGAACTGTGAGTGGTTTGTTTGCATGCTGCAACCTATTCCTCCACCTTGCATTAATTTTGCTCTTTTAGGCTGCCATCTTCCCAGACAAAATGTGTTCTTATGCAGCCAAGATAATCTAGTTTTGAGATGAGTTGGAGCCCTATCACTCATGACCCTGTTTCCCAGTCCTGATATCATTTGACAGGCAATATAAACATGCCAGTATTCTTTAGTTCCTGGATGTACTTTTGTCCTTATGTCTTTCCGATTCCCTCTCCCTCTCCTCTCCTCTCCTCTTGAAGTAGCAATATAAGCGCAAAAAATATATCTGTGCAAATGACTAATGGGCCTTATATCAATGTGGTAGTGGTTATCACACCCAGACTGACCTCCATACGCTTCTTTTTCCTCTGTTTTCTTTTCTGGAGAACATGACTTAAGTTTTTATCAAATACTTAGTTCAGATCTTCCAGTTTGGAGGAAGAGTTTGATTTAATCGGATCTGCTATGACTTTACTAAGTTTCTGAATATTGCATTTTTTTTCCCCATAGATCACCTGTAATTTCCATTTATACATAATACTTCAAAGATGAAAATTCAAATTGTCCATTTGCTAAGTATTCATTTTTCAAAATAATTTTTAAATAGTAGCAGATTAAATCCACATATATAGCTGTATTTATATGATATAGAAGAATGATTTATGAACTTCCTCATTTAAAAAAAGAAATTAATGCAAGTCCTTTGGGATTTTGGAGTCATTCCTTTTCCTCATATAGGTCATTAGCACAAGCCCATTTTCCTGTGAAGTAAAAATATCTTTGTATGAGAAAACCACAACTCGTACAGCTTCTGGCTGCAGAACGAGATTTGATAGAAAGAGCTACTTTTCCTCTTATTTCTTCTAGTCAAGTTAACTATTTAACTGAAATAGTAGATGTGGAAAATAGAAAAACATTTCCAAAACTGCAAAGAGATCAACATGCAGTTAGCTTTCAAACTGAGATGTGTTGCCAGAAATGCTACCTACCCCAGACAGGTGGGCTCAGATTCATTTTTAAAGTCTGATTGTTTGTTACATAATTCTGCCTTGATTAGAGAGAGATGTGGATCAGAAAACTGATTTTTGACAGAATATTCACTACTCTCTGTCACTACTTCCTTACCATTGTGACTGATACTGACGATCTTTTGTCTTTCCCAGTCTATTGGAGAAACGAGTAGGTTGAGAACAATCTTCCATCTCTACGTCTAACATCAAAAGTATATTCAATTTACTTGAGAAAATGCCTTGGAGGTTTTTTTTTTTAATACAAGCCAAATTTTCATAACTGCTCTCTCTGTGTAATGGGAGTAAATTTGTCACTTCTATGTCTGTGTTCCTGATCTGCAAGTACAATTAGTTATGTAGGAGCCATAAATTAAAGCACTTAGGATGAAAAACAATTTATGGAGGCACATTTTTGCTTTCGTTTATAGAGATCTGTTGTATTTTTACACATAAAAGAATTCATTTCTGTATTTTGGAAGGATGGACTTCAGTCACTTCACTCTTTAAGATGCTTAAGTGCATCCCTTACTTTAACAAGTAAGAAAAGAATTGATAGATATCTGAGTTCAAAGACCTGAAGATGTACCCCATTAATTTTCTTTTCTTTCCTAGAGCTCATGAAAAAGTGAATTCTTTCCAGGTATTTGTTGTTAATCTGTTTACGCAAATTCTAGAAAAACTACTGCAAATGGTAGAATGTTCATCTTGAGCCTTCTATCTGAAATGAATAGCGTTGATTAGTAGTTGAAAAGATAGACAGACAGCAGACAGCAGACAGATGCTGTTGCTTACCTATCTCACTGGGGTTCTAGGGTTTCGTTTGGAAATATTAAAATTCTTTGAGATCTTTAGCATGCAAGTACAGAGGAGGGGGGCTGAAACCTGTGTTTTCCAGGCACAAGGACAATATGACACTTCTTCTGGGTTACTCTGTTTGAGCTCCCTTAACCCACGCTTTCTTGGCCATGCTAACTTTGATGCAGTGAGAGGAGGGTATCCCTTCCTCATGCTTGTCTTGCCTGGTGCTGTTATGGGAGGTTGCAGATCTGAGTTGAAATTGCCTCATGCTGAGGAGGGTGTAAGCCTTGAACTCCCGATTTTTGGGTAAATGCTTTAAACCTCTAAGCTATTATATAAAAGGTGACAGTACTGCTTCCCCTCAAGTCACAGGGCTTTACTTGAGGGCCTACTGTGCTTCATGTAGAAATCAGTGCTGCCAGCACATATTTAGCTTTTCAGAATACATCTACCAGATTGGACCCCATAGGGGACATGAGTGGAGAAACATCCAGTCTGTAAGTCCCAAAGGGCTGCAGGTGTGAGAGAGGCACTAAAATACTCAGTACAGGAGGGGTGACACTGTCCAGGCTGTCTGCACTGGAAGCAACTAGTGAACTTTACTGGAAAAAAATCCGTAACTGTGGCCTCTTGTAACTCTTACAGGGCTAGGTGACGGTTTTGTGGATTGTACTTGTAGATGTAGGCATCTCAGTTCTGCCTTGTTCCCCCTTAAAGCACCTCTGTCTGTTGACATGGCCTATGAGACTTAGGCATGTATATAGGCATGCATCTAGGCACTGCCTTTACATGGAGCTTCCTGAAAGTGAGACAAAATGGACTGCTCTCCTCCAAAAACTGACTGAATGCATAGGTTGTACCTGAGGAATTTTCTAAGCACGTCTTTCGGTTAAGTACATTAATAAACATATTAACATATGTTAATATGGTTATGGTTAATTATGGTTTATGGTTAATAAACATATTCTTGTACAATCCATGGAATCAGGTGTTTTAGCAATTCCATAAAACATATTATCTGCCTAACTCTTGTCACTGGGAATTGAAAAGCTGAACTCTACCAGGATCTGCACAAAAAGGGAACTCCGTACAATAGGATGAGGCAGGACAGGGATTTCTGCAAAGCTGAGGTCGTCTCCAAAATGATTTACTAAAAATTAGGATTTTTTTCCAAAGCAATGCTAACTAAAATTTCTCCTTTCTCTGTATTTCGTCCTGAAAAGAATTCTCTAGGCAGAAAAGATTTAAGAGAGATTTGTTTTATGCTGAACACTCAATATTTCTTGTTGGAGGTGATAAACACTTTCCTTCTCATAAAGATTTGTGAACCAACTGAAGAAAAATCCATGTTGTTGCCATCATGGGTCTTTTTTTTATTTATAAGTAACATAAACATTAGTAGCTCCGTGTAAAACAATGTTTTTGCTTTCTGCTTTTCAATGTAGTTTCTTTTTGGGGAAAGATAGGTAATGAGCTACATGATATTCTTCTGAAGCAATACTGAAATTATGTATACATTCGTTAGCATCTGCCTAGGGTTTGATATGCCATCACTTCAGCGTGGATTTGGGGTCTTGACTAACAAAATCACCCTCTTTTCCGCTTGGGAAAGTAAACTGGATATCTCAGACTGCTGAAATCAGGAAAGTGACCCGATGATTGTTTAACAGGCGTGAGCAGCAGTTGACTTTCTTGCTAGTGGAATGGGTGCCGCAGTTCTACAGGGGTGCAAAAATTTCTGACAGTTAGTCTTCACTCGCCTGATTTTCTGCTTCAGGGCCATAGGACATCATTTACAAAAGCAAATCTGAATGGCTTAACTTAAAAAGAGTGTGAACAAAAAAGCTCTTCAGCTCTGGGTATGACACAGCCTTTTGATCATAGGACTCTCTGCTCCTTCAAAGCCAGTTGCTCATATTAATTATGAGATATTTAGTCTTCTAAGTCCTTAGAGTCCCATAGAAAGTCTGAGAGGATCTTTTGTCCCCATCTCCTCTCTGTTATTCTCCTTTCCACACATTCCTGATAGTAAAACTTGATATGAATTCTGCTTGCTAGAAGGAAGCTATAGAGCTGACTTATCACAGCTTACGCATATTGCAGATCTTCACTGTGGCCTTACAACGTCTGATCTTTCTGGCCCATGGCTAACTTTGACCTCTGACCTAGAGACCAAGATAATTTCCGGATAACTTAGCTTTTCAGAACAGCACAATACAAAGTGAACTGGTGCTGATGGTGGCATTTAGATTAGAAAGAAAGACGATCTGATAGTATTGTAAACTCTCTAAAGCATGGAAAAACTGAGACTAAGTAGGAATTACTGCCTATGGTCTGATAGGGTAAACTAAGAATTTGCTGGAAATTGAGAATATCAAGAGAAGAAATGAGACTGAGATAAGAGGAAGGCTTCCATCACTTTCCTGGAAATCAAGTACATCTACCAGTAACATACTGGAGCAACTCTATTGATTTAGCTGCGGTAACCTGGGCTTCTCTGACCTAGCTGAGACTAGAATGTTACTCTGTTTGTTTCAGACAAAAAAGTGCTCCATAGAGCTGGCATTCAGCTCGAGCTTTCTAGGAACTGCCAATCTCATCTTTGGCTTGCTGTATTTCTTCTGGAAAATTTCATCTGTCTGACATGAATAGGCAATGCACCCCAAGGACATCGTGATGTTACCGATTCCATTATAACACCAACACCATTAATATGAGGCCTCGGGAGACTGATTTGACAAGACACTCAGTTGCAACCTGGTTCCTGGTAGGACTTTTTGGATTTGGTCACCGGACTCTGCTCAAGAATGGAGATTTTGGAATTTTTGTATCTACAACTTCCTCACTTCCTGGAGACCGGGGCAAAAGGAATTTCTACAAAGGGGATATATAATAGCAGAAAATAGGATGGGGGAATAGATCAGATAAAGTATAAACTTATTGTATAATCTTTAAAATTCATTTACAGAGGTTTAAAGTCACCTTGCCTGTGACTGACTCGCATTCTTGACTCTATACAGGCCTAAGAGCATTGCTGATCAAGCCGTCCTGTCTCTGCAATTCTCTGAAGACAGTATGCAGCTGAAGAGAAGGACGTGTTCTCCATTTCTGACCGTACGTTAAACTTTCATTTTCTCTCTTTATTTTAGTTATACTGATAGAGCAAATGAAGGAGGTTTTGGAATAATCCCAGTGATATGCAGAGACAAATGATTAATGCTTCTTATCCTAGATGCTTAATAAATGAATGTAACCTAAGACATCTTGAGGGAAAACGTTGCATGTATGGACTGCAATTCAAATAACCCCCCAGATCCTAAACTTTGCAATTAGATAAATACGGTCAACTCTGCTATTACAAGCTCTCTGAGGCAGCGCCTTCCTGGCAGGAATCTAAAGTACTGCCATTAACCAGGGTTTAGACTGCATCTGGAAAACTAAGGATAACAGAGAGAGGAAGAGATGAGGAAAGAAATGAACAGACTTTATCAGCCTCACAAGAAAAATATACAAATGTCACAAAGTCAATTTATAGTCTTTCATTGTGCACATTTAAACTAAATCAGTTCTAGAAACTACCAGCATTAAGACTGGTAATGCTGAGGACTAGTAAACTTGCTCAGAAAGTTCTTCAGTGTATTCATTTCCTGGGGGAGACACATGAACTATCCTTTATTTCACTGTGAAAGAACCCACAAAATGCCTTGGACTATCCTCAGACTGGAAGGTTCATATCTATAGAACAGGGGGTATAAGGATCCTACAGCCCATGGCCAGATAAACTCATCCCTTCATTTAGTAAGGGCTCTAGACATTGTGTATATTATTTTTGTGCAGCACTATGCTGTGTCTTAATGTGCGACCTGCCATTTAGCTGCTCAGTTTTCAACAATAAGAAAATTCCCTCTCTCCACTTCGTAAGAACGATTATGTCCTGAAATGACAAAGGAAGAAGCAACAGCATGAGTTTCCAGGGGGATTATGCTTGGACAGCACTTCCATCCTCACTATTTCCTCACCAGCTGAAGAGCACCAATACTCCTCCAGCATCCTGAAATGCATCCCTGAAAAAGATACTGCAGAGCCTCAGAGTTTGGGCTGATAAAGAGACTGACTTTTCTTCCCAACAAATATGTTTTTTTTTTCTTAGATGATAGTTGAATAAAGCAGCAGAAGGTTGCTCACATTCTGTGAAATTATTCATTGCATGGGCATTTTGCTGGACACGGTGGGTGGTGACTCTCAATGCTTTAGAGGGTGTAGCTGGTGACTTGGTTCATAGCATCAGCCTCCCCTCTACACTAGTGCTGTATAGGACTGGAGAGGACCTGAGTCTTGGAGGAAGTGTCTTTCAATAACATTTAAAATGGAGTGATGCACAGCAGTGAAAGAAGCCTTGCAGTGGCTTTCTGGGGAGATGTGGCCTATGAGGACTGCAGGTTGGCAGATCTGACAGCAATATTTCATGTCATAACAGACAGCTTAGGCAACAAAATTAATAACAGATGTACTGCCAGGCTGTAAAGAAGGACAAGCAGACTGATAAAAATCCATGACAACTTAGTATTCACTGGTTAGAGCTGTGACTAGATATTTGCATCTTTGTATGAGAGGGCCATTTCACCCTTGGAAATGCGGGCTTAGCAGGTTAAAGCTTTATAAGTTTGGGTCTAGTTTAGAGTATGATTATTCATTTTGGCTATGGACTATGCTGCCACTCCTTGCAGTATTGTAACATTAGATTATGATAACATGCTCTTTCTAAGTCTTCATTTTAGGAAATCAATGTTAAAAGAACTTATGTCTCTATTTGAAGTTAAATTTTTGTTTAATGACTTTTTTATATAGGGACTAATGATAAAATCAGAGCCCTAGGCCACAGATCATCCACTTAAATGCTGCAGTACTTCAAAAATAAAAAGGTAATTCAGAACATGTACTGTCCCAGTCTATTAGAACCTGGATTCTTCAACAGTAAAGCAAGAGAAATAGTTAATTCAACATGTGTTGCCTCCAGTAAGGTTGTCTGGATGTGTCTGTTAAGGCACAGATACGGCTCATCCTGCCTAAATGAGCGGGAAATAGTTTTCACTTCTCAGTCTGCAGTTGTCCTGATTGAAAGAGGACAAAAAAAAGTCACCTTCTTACCATACCTACTGGGAATCGATGGTTCAGAAATGTGAAGCAGGTGAGGATAAAGCATCTTCTTCCAAACTGTTAAACAAAAATATTCTTAAATTTAACTTTAAAGGAATTAAGCCATAGATCTATACTGGGCAATTGAGCTAATCTTACAAATATGCCTCAGACCAGAAAATCTCTACATTCACCTTTAAGAATAAAGATGAACACATTTTCCAAAGCATGTTTTCCATATGTGGCTAAATTGCAAAGTAATTTCTCACCACTTATCACCAAGATCCATCTGGATAGCTTGCGGGACTGAAGGAAGTGGAGCGACTCTGCACACTCAGAAGGAAGCCAAAACAATACCAGGAACAGCTTTTGACACCCCGCCATGAAGACCCAGCCCTGCTGCAACGCTGAAGACTATCATGTTCTATCTCAGTGTTTTGCAAATATCTCTTTGTCCAAGAAGCTCCCCTTCTCCCCATGCCTGCCCCTTAGGTCTGAAAGTTATTTAAACACATGGTATCTAGGAAACATACTTAGGTACATGGTTTCCATGAGATGGAACTGCAAAGCATAGGCTAGTGGGGACAAAGGAAAAATCAGATTTAAGATCAAGTTAATGATCGAGGCACCACCTAATCAGAGAAGGATCCAGGTTCCAGACTGACTTTCCAATTATTTTAGTTCCTTGCTCCCTCCTGGGCCCTGGTCCCCCCGTCATCTGGAGCACGTGCTCATTAGTTCACATGCGGGATCTCTTTCCAAATGAACTCACTAATTTTCTCCAAGACATACCCAGCTACAGCTTTGCAGATACTTCACTCTAGGGCCTGTTAGCTACTGACAATATAAATGCAGCAGCACCCCTTTCCCTTCCCATATGTCCCCCAGACCTATATCAGCAGGATTTGCACCCTTAAATCTCTTTCCCCCTCTACAAACAAACACATGCATGCTCCAAGCACCTGCACCAGCAACCCAAACCCTTGGAGTCATGCTATGAAGACATTGCTCTGGAAATCGTGAGGCAAAATACTGTGTGCCCTTTATAATGAAAAGGGCATGTATGCATCGGTATGTCTCGCAGCACACACTGAAAAACACTCACCTACACGATAATTTGTTGCTCTGGGGCACTCCAGGGTCCCGCTGAAATGGAAGATACCTGCTTTTCAGTGTTGATGTAACATTAGGCACCTATTTTTGGATGGGATGAGTAGCTCTCAGAATATAATTTGGTCTATAATTCTGTCCTCCGATTTTAGAAAGAGGCTAGAGGGAGCCCTAATTTTAAACCATGAAGGTAAGATGAGAAAACTGATACCCCCAGGGTTTGTTCACTGAGACCAAGATGGAAGGAATCAACATTTTTCTACATGAAAGGTAATATTGTAATAATGTTAACTAACCAATTATGCAATGATCTAACATTTTATGTGCGCATAATTCAAAGAGGCTTGAAAGACATGTAACTTGCTGATGTAGTGGTCTCAGTACAAAATGTCCTGAGAGCTGAGAGATGTGTACCTTTTTCTAATCTCTCTTAAACGTCTTATTACAAAATGACTAAATCTTCACCAGCAGTACAAGGTAAAATGTCAGCTAGCTTCACAGCATTACTGACAGAGAAGGAATTAAAATTGCCTGTGTGGCGTTTTGTTTATGGTTCACTTCAGGATATATTTGTAAGAAACGCTGCAAGCTTGAATGCTGACTGTGGCAGAACAAACTCACTTTCACTTCAGGAGGAGTAGTATGCTCTCCAAAATTTCAGTCTCCCACTTTCAGAGGTGTTAAAGACTCCAAAAATCATTTTAAAGGAGAGGGAGCTGTAAAAAGAAGTGCAGTTTTCACTTGCTTTCTCAGCAAGAAATGATAAATATTCTCATGTTCTTCATGACATCATAAAACCCATGACAAAATCCGTTTACAGTGGTGTGTCCACAAATTTTCATTCAGCCTTCCTGTAAGTTCAGATAAGCAAACATTTACATGTTATTTTAGGAGAGAAGGTTTAAAAATACTGACAGACGGCTGTTAGAAAGGGCTGTAACCTTCATGGGCCAGGAGACACACTCATTAGAAGCCGAGGGCTCAGGCAGCACAAGAGCTTTATTGTATCAATGCATCACACCACAGTACTCAAAAATATTCGTGTTATTCATGTGTCCTCACTTTTACTTAATTTTAAGAGCAAGAACTTATGCATCTTTAACTGGAATCATGGTTTTCAGCACTTTTAACTCATTTTTTCTTAACTAAGTGATAAAACTCTTGGCATTCTGGATTCCAGTAAGATGACAGAACAGCCTGTTTGTGTCTTGTGTTTACTCACTCAGAACAGGGAAGGGTCTAAAGAAACATCTGGTGTCAGCTTTTTTCCACTGCAAAAAAATTAAGCTAGTAAGTTTTCTAGCCAGAAAAGTGGGTTCATGAGTCATGAGCATTCAGTTAAAAATCACAGAAGTTAGCAACAGTGAAGACCAAAACCTTTCATTCCTACGTAATCCATAAATGAGAATGGGATGTTCTTACTCTTTTTTTTTTTTTTTTTTGGCCTAAATGTCCTAATTTACATTTTCAGCTGGGAAGAAAGTTATGAGACATTTAGGTGTAAAGAGGGGAGAGAAGGGAGGGAGCAGGGCTGGTTAGGAACTGGCAGTCTACAGCAAGCAGAGAGCAGAGCAGAGCGGAGAGTAATGATGTGGCAGGGAAATTTCTTACCCTCCAGCCCCTCCTCTCCACCCTCTTATTTATTTATGTTTTTACCCAGTTCAAAAGAGGGTGAGGGTTTTGGAGAGGGAAGAGGATGCTTTCTGTCTCCTCCAGCTTCCTCCTACCCTCTCTGCTCACCCATGGCCCTCCCGTGGGACATCACCTGGTTTCTCATGGTGCCGGAAGGAGGAGGCTGAATGTTGTCGGAGGGCGGCCCCCCTTCAGCTTGCAGTCGTACTTGAAAGATAGTGAAGGCATACTCCAAAACCTAGAGCTACACCCTGCATTTAGGGCACTCATGACCTAGCACTGAGGCCTCGGGGTGATACGGTGCAAAACTCCTTGAAGGTTCCCCATGCAGATTTTTATGAGGAAAACAGGGTGGTTGACAGGAAAAACCACCTTGTGTTACACTTTGCTCCCCCCTCCCATAACAAAACAGCCTTGCTGGGAAATCCCATAATCTAAATTCAAGGTTAGTACCATCCATCAAAGGGAGGATATGAATGGCGCTTGTAAAAGTTAATAACCTGTGTGGTGCGACGGGCTTGCATGAAGGGAAAGTGCTGAGTAACGGCCAGGAGGAGCCTTTCATCTGTAAATGAGTTCAATGACTGGAAACATGAAGTTCGCTTTAGTTAATGGCCGTTTTTTATGTCTTCTTAAATTACGATGGAGAAACAAAGGGAAAAAAAGGAATCAGATCCAAGGTTTCTGACTTGAGATGTTTTGGGTTTGTTTTGTGCTGCTTGACATTCTCAAATTCACCTGAAAACAAAAGTTCATCTTTGAAGCTAAAAGTAAGCAAGGAGGAGTAACAAAAAGCCCAGAAACATGATGTCAGCCTGTGTCTCAGAAACTGGAGAGCAAACTGTTGGCCTTCCATATTTGTTCTTTATTCTTAAATCTCTTCAATTTTAACGGAACCCCATATGTCCTGGCATGCAATTGCTGTTTTTTGAATTCCTGAAAACTGCATCCCCTTTAAAAACTAAGCTAGGGCACACATGTACGTGCACACATGCACCTAGACCATACATAAAAGGACTTCATTTATTTCGGTGCCGAACAGGGTTGTGAAGAACTTTGACGTGATTTTAAAGAAAAGCAAACAATGACTAGTGCTTGTGAAGGCATAAGCTCTGTCATAAAATGCACCCAGCAAACCATTTACATTGCAAAAAGTTTCCCCAACTGTTGTTTCTAACGGAGGTAAGATTAGCACATTCATATCCTCTGGCTAGCAGATACCATCAGCTGCAATCACTTGCTGCCATCAGTAACACTACAAAAAGAAGGGAACACTCTCAAAATTGAGACATTTAGAATAATAATAATAAAAAAGCAGGTTTCAAGCCCATTTTCGTGCACTGGGAAAAAAAAGTATGTTAAAAATATTATAAGGCTTTTAAATTGATTTGAATGTTGTGTAGAATGCAATCCAAAACTCAGTAATCTGTGTTTTGAGCTGTGCACCTACATTTTGTGGCTAAGATAGATAAGCCATAATACATGCAGCACTGTAAAGTATGTGTTTAATTGGTGTATATCAGAATGAATCTACAGAGCAAGACTGAAGGCTGATTTATGCAAACTAAGAATACAGCTTCTAATATCTTGTATTTAATGCTTTTCTGCATTTGTTGATGGAAAGATGTTTAAAATTGGTGCATTAGTCCAGGTGCACTTAATAGATAGATTGTTCCTAACGGTATTCCAAAATCTTTCAAGTGTCTCATGTTTTGGCCTACTTCACATGGTCAGAGTAAAGCCCACCACTAAACTGGGGCTAGAAGGAACTTCATCCCAGGCCAAGATGGCAGATGGGGTTATTGTGCTTTCATGTACTGGTAGTCCAAATCTAAGGAACTTCTACTCATTGTAACTAAACTTACCCAGGACACTGGTGATGCCATTTAATTCTCCTTTCTTTTCCAGGGGAATTATTTTATGGCTGTGGTGGATTGACTGGACTGTAGAGTCACCTGGACTACACAGACTTATTATGACTACAGCCTAAATATAACAATCCAAGTGAGTTTCTTCATTTGCATATTCCTTAGTAAAATATACCAGGGCAAATAAATACTTTTGCTCTAAATCTGTAGTCCACAGCCTTTACCAGCCCTAAATCACACATTGTGAATGGTCTTTTGAATGTGTTACTGTGTTAAAAGTGTGCAAGTTTGCAGCCAGGACAGGATATAAGTGGTTTAGCGGGTGAGACTATAAAAAATTTAACATTTGAGATTTTTCTTATGCAGTTTGAAAATAAGCCATTTTTTCTAGGACAAAATATATGAAAAATACAATTAATTTTGAAATAATGAAGATCATTATTTGTTTTCAATGCATTTCATCTTTGAAAAATTTTCATATAACCGAGTCTTGTAAAGAAGAATAATCATTTGATAAACTCTTAATTCCTTAAGGCAGTGGCAGAGATGTAAGTGGGAAGATTGATACTAAAAAAAAAAAAAAAAGTGAGTAAAGGAAGGCATAGCACACTGATCCCTGAAGACTTAATTTTCAAGTTACACATAAAACTGATCTCAATGTCCTCCAAGAAATTAGGGAAATTTCAGTTGTTTCCAGATTTCACAAGTGGCTTCTGTTTTGTCATGAGCCAGATTGAACCTTCAGATCAAAACACTTCCAAATTTTAGGATTCCAGTTCAAACCCTCCAGCCTGTAGTTGTCTTTCAGCAGATTAGAAACATTCATTAAACACCAAGTGCCCCACTTCTAGCCTGGGATATACATCGAAGCCTCCCATTGAAGTGTTGGTTCCCACAGTAGGAGGGAGCCCTTTAGGGAGGTGTCAGTTGTCAGTAGTCAGTTGTCAGGATAATTCATTGCCTCTGGGGGAAATCTGCGTTGAGAAGCAGCAGCCTTCTCCAGTTCAGAAGAGGTCAGCCACATCAAAGAGGAGATGTGCACGGCCTCTGAGCGGGTGGGAGTGGCCTGTGCTCTTGAAGTTGCCAGTTTTCCTTTTCCCATACAGGCTAGGGAATGGTAGGGGACATGTTTGAAGATCTGGGGGAAATCTGGGATCATTCAAACTAGAGCTGAGAAACAAAAGAGAAGGGCTCAGACTCAGTGGACTTTGATAGTTAGATCTGGCTCAAATGGTTTGGAAACTGGTGGGAAAGGATATGTGGAGCATTCCAGTTTCACGTTGCTTTTACACTGATATAGCACAATTCAATTCCTCATTTGTAGCAGAGTAGATAAGAAAGACTAGATCCTTTGTGCTGAGAGCAAGAGAGTATTCCAGGGGTGCAGATCGTGTCCCGGATGCTTGTATGGGTTTGCTGAGAACGTATGTCTTTCTCACTGCTTGCACTTAGGGAATAAGGGAATGAAAATAGCATATTGAACTTTTTTTTTTTTAAACTCAACAAAAGCTAATCAGGTGTGTGAGCTTTCCTAAAGCATCTACATTTGGTGAGAGAGTGAGTGGATAGGTCTAGAGCTGGTAGGAGAGAGAACACGGTGATCGGGAGAGGGTGGAGATAATTGGGTTGGATGAGATAGGGCATGAATAGAAAAAATTGACATTTGCAGAGTTTTGTTTTGTTTATTTCAAGTTTTAAAAGCCATTGTTTTTCAAAAACATTATTGATTTATGGGTGGAAAAGGGATTTGTATTCTTCCTCTTTCACTAAAACATACATACACACACACACACACACACACACACACACATTTATATATATGTATTCCATACAAACGTGTGTACACACATATATATAAAGATTACTTATGTATTTTCAAACTAACCAGAAACTTCCCCCCAGGTTCTCACATTTCAAGCCTGTCTATCACCAGCTAAGGAGCTATCTGAAAATGTTTCTTTGCTGCTGAGTGAGTAATCATCAGAAGATGGCCCCTGTGTCTGGTAGGCTGCTGCGGCAAGCGGGGAATACAGCCCAAAGAGTGGCTGGAATCAGAGAGGATAAAAAATTAAGGGAAATACAGTTCAGAACGTTCAAATGGATTTTGCATTTGGTTTACATGGCAATCATGATTCATTTCAAGCTATGTTGTTCTACAGCCTTTAGAATATATTTGTCAACCCATTATATCTGTAGCCAGATTTGCAAGAGCAGCTGCAACACTGAATGGGCTGTAAATATAAATTGATTTACCACATAATACTAATGCTGCTGCACATCTGAGTGCAGGCCTTTGGCAGGTGTGTGTCTGCCTGCGCTGTTTCCCTGGAGAGGGCTGCTGGCTCCTTGCTTGCATTGCTCTGTGCTGGAGTTTCCCACAACTCCCCATCTCCTTCTTTTCCCACCCTTCTCATGCTCTTTGGATGCTCCCAAATCAAGCTGAAGATGGGGATTAATGGCTTGAAGTGAGTTTACCCAGTTGTACTGTGGCTAAAATTGAGCAGGTTGTAATTGCACTGCAAGCAGGTGACACAAGGAGGGTACACTTGGGGCAGGCCAGGGTTTTGATCTGGAACATGTTGTAAACAGGACATAGCACGATGACATTTATCAGCACGGGGCATCTAGTTAACAGCTCTTTGAAATTCACAGGGCAAATAACACCTCAAGCCTATTGTTTTGAGCAGAGTTGAAGCAAATATCTAAACCCAGTTCCACTTGCTCTGTCTTTGTGATCTTCATAGCTGGAGATTTTTTAATGGAAATCTGAGTATCTAATGGCCAAGATAGCCCCCTAAAATAATCCCAGGTGGCTGACATGGCACTGTCCAACTGTGAAACGGTCTTCTAGCAAGCACATTTTGCCATCTGTGAATATGTAGACAAGGAATCGCAGTGAATTTGGTGGCATAAGTAAAATAAGCTGGTGTGTTACAACCTCTCCTGGAGTCCCTATGTCACAGACCCAGTCCCAGAGATCCTTGCCAAAAGACAGAGCAGGGAGAACATGAACTGAATGGCCGTGAGAGCAAAACCAGTAGGCAAGGTCTTTTGGGGAGGTCAAAAGCGTGGAAAAACAATGGCGTATTATGCAGTCAAGACTTCTCGCTAAACCTGTTGCATTGCCGTTGGTCTATGGGACTGTCATTCCAGCAAAACGCACAAGCATTAAGCTTGATTATAAACAACTAAAGGAGTATTTAAATCTCAAAGAATCCTTTCATTATCGAGAACACTGAGATACTTGTTACTTTTACACTTAATGAAGTGCATAAAAGACAGTTTCTGAAATATGTTGTACTCTGGAGTGCAGCTCAGTTAACAGAATTTGTGAGTTTCTGTGAAATCTGGTTCCAACAGCAAGTCTAAAAAACCTTCCCTTTTTTGCATGTACCAATCATATCTGGCCTGAAAGTATAAAAGGACAAAGTAGGAAATAATGACTGCAGAGAAAGCTCCTGTAGAAATTCTGCGTACCTTGGCAAAAATTCTGACAACTGTCTAATCTCCTCCAGCAGAGAAGTGGAAGTTTCCATCCTGAGCTCAAATGTTGGTATAGGAAGGTAAAAGAGCAAACGAAGGAATGAATCACTCATAGTAAGCCTTTCACTAGAAAATAGTATATAGATAAGGCCGAAATATCACAAAGCAGTACGCTCTGCATATACCAACAAGAAAAGCTAAAGCAAAAGAATAATTAGCGCTTCAAAGAGTTTTTATTCAAACAAGAATAACAAACAATCAGCAGTTTTTCCTCAAACAAAACACACACAGAATTTAAGCCTGCAGATGAGTTCGGTGCCTCCTCTGCTAGTAAGTCTGTGGGCTTAGGACCTCACACAGTTAGACCCATACATACGGAACGCTGGGCCAGAAACTTCTAACAGTTTTATGTGTAGTTATATTGGGAAAGGCCTCTTTCTGAATGTAATACTAGTCAATTTGTAACTGAATTTTACTGAGTGCATGGGTAGTAATCTGTGTCAATTAGGCAATTCTCAGTGTCACTGCTGATATAAAACATAAGTATCTTGAATTCACTGAGTGCCATATTGATCTGGAAAAATGAAATAAGTGAATCATCTTCTGTTCTAGCTTACTGAGAAGCAAGCTAATTCAAGGTTTATAACAGCGCAGATGCAGTTTCCCATTGCTGCACAATATAGTCAGACAGAGGATAAAAAGCCCTCTGAACTACCCTGGACCATACTGTAATAACCGTCTTAAATTTTAGATTTATCCTAGACCTTCGGCTCTGATAGCTCATATAGCTGAAGCAGGACACAGCCTCATGAAGGTGAAGAGGTGAAATGAAAGATTCAATTGCCACAATAAAGATAGAGGGAAAGGTTGGACGCAGCTGGGGTATGTGAGAACAAAAGGTGAAAATCTCAAGACCATCATCTGCCTCCATTATTTCAGGCTTGACTGTAATGCTTGAGGCACTACATGATTGTGGTGCCTGTGTTTGCCTGAGTTTGGAGGATGGCTTTTGGCTGTTGCCTGGGAGCCCATACACACTCAGGGAAGGAAGCAGAAGAAGAAGGTTTACAGGATTGGAGGTATCCCAGCATGTGCACCCTCTGTTGCTTCCTCCCCCATGTCTATAGAGACGATCTGGCCTAAAATGAAAGACTCTGTTGAAAACACTATTTAGGCAAGTCAGCATGGCCTTGAGTATTTAATGAACCAAAACCCATAAGCCAAAACTTTCTGTGAACTGCTAGTGACTCTCTCTGGGAGAGGACTGGAGAATGGCAAATGACTAAGATCACGAAAAGGGAGGAAGGGGGAAAACAAGGAAGAAAGAAAATAATAAAGTGATAAAAATAGCTAATGTATCTTTACTGAGAATAAATTCTGCCAAACTATTCTACAGCCTATTTTTATGTGAGAGCAGAGGGGGAGAACTGGAGACATGAAATTTCTTAATTTTGGTAAGACTTCGAAGACCATACACAAGACAGTCTTTAGAGCAAGTTAAAGAACAATGATGTAAAGGAAGTGGTCTGTTGAACCATTATATGGTGTATAGTAGGTGAAAATATATAAACAACAAATATGTGATGGACAGTTAGTTGAAGAAGGAGAATAGTTATTTACTTTCCTCTTTAAAACTGGATACATAAGTCCACGGGGTCACAGTCAAGGTCTGTCTGGAATCCATTTTATATTTGTTTTTCAAAGTCATTTGAGGACTGATCAAATGGTGGACGAAGTTTAACTCAAACTCTAGAACACAGTAACCGTGCCATTGAATTTGAATCCAAGACTGTCCATCATTCAATAAGGGTGATGTTTGTCCATTTTTTTTTTTAAAAATGTCAGCTAGTTTTATGAAAAGCCCTAGTATTTCGTTAGAGGAAATCTGATTTCACTGAACATTTATGTGCACAGATTCTGTACTTATGGACCTGGAAAAAGCCTTCAGATCTTTAAATGGAAAACATCTTTTGAAGAGTCATATGTTAAATATGGGTACATTCCACAGTGCTTCAGAGTTTCTTGAATGCAATGGAGTCTATCTAAAAAAATTAATGAGCAGTTTCAAAAACTGTGTATTTATATGCTCGTGCCAAACACTCACATATAATTTTGGGTGAATTTAAGAAGAAACTTAGTGATGGAATTACAGCTGTTAGAGATGGAAAAGACCTCCTAGATCAGTGCTCTTCAACCTGTAGTCAGCTCGTGGGCAGAAGTTACAAGCAAAGCTGCAGAAGTTACAAGCTCTGCTCTGCTTGTTTCATTTTTAGCTTATATCTTGTGACCACAAGCAGTTTATGAGGGCTCAGAGTCTTGGGTTGGAAAATACTTTTCTAGAATATTCTGCTCCTATCTTTGTAAGATTAGACTGCTTCTTCTAGCATCTCAGTGTTTGCATGTTCTCATTTGTAACGGGTTGTGGCTTGTCTAAGTTGTATTATTTATATGAACATAGGGATATAGGATAATTCGTGAAGAGGCGTACGGTTCTACTCTTGGAGAGGGTCTCTGTGGTGTACAAAAGGCTTTTTGGCTTTGATTCCAAATAACAGGCTCAAAAAAAAAAAGCCCCAAACAGGTGTGCCTGAGTAAGTAAACTCCCAGGAGTTTCATTGATCTAATTGATTAAAATAAATGACTTAGCATATACTGAATAAACTGACATGCGTAGACAGGGCTCTGAACTACGCAACCCCTCCCTGTCTGCGGTTTGGCAGCAAGCAGTGAAAGACGATGCCAATCGGATAACGATCTATGCATATCGGGGTAGAGACAGATAGTGTCTTCCAGATACAGCCGTGACACTTAAAGTAAATATTCCTAGCCATGGGCTGCTGAGGAGTGGGAGGTTGATGTCTCCACGGCAGGGGCTGGGCAAGAGGTTCTGAGTGCTATTGCCTACCTCAGTGCAAAGCCCAATGTTAATCTAATGTTATTAACGACGAACATGGCTAGCACTAACCTGGCTGACTTGGTCCTGAAGCAGGCGAGAACACAGAGTATAAAACCTCCTGTGGCTGCTGGTGTGGTAGAGGGGACTTCCTGAAGTCCTCAGCTATTTTTACATAGATCTGAAGTGTCTGGCATGTAAAGATAATATAGGTGTCAAACTTCTAGAATGCAGTACCGTCCTAGGCAAATTTAGTAGCTTACTTATTCAAACAAGTGAACTCATCTCCGTTATGATAGCATCATAACGTAGTATAATACGTTTTGCAGTATAAATGGATCTAAAGAATGAGTTCCTTTGCTGCTTTGCTTAGACATACTTGTGTCCCTGCATCCTGATGACTTGTCCTGCCTGAGGACAAAATGACAAATCAAGACCAAATGGTTTAGCATCCGTTAAACTCTAGATAATTGCTAGACCTTTTCGAACTTCTGTTTATGCCACTAGATTTAATGTAGCTGAGCCTAAAGGAAGGGTTTTCCCATTATTTTAGGTGCAGAAGTACTTGACGAATTTACAAAACAGAGGCATCACTTTACCACTACTAGAAATGTGGCCTTGCCTGCCTTGGAAGATATCTGGTTATCGTTACTCAGCCATGTTTTGAGAAACACAAGTATTCAGAACAAAGCAATACCAGCTCCATTCAAACTCTGGGGGCAATTCAATTAAAACAGGGTTAACTACTGGAATTTATGGAGTGCTTCCTGCTCAATCTTATGAAACATGATCTAAAGTAAGTGGTTAAGACTTCATTTTTATACCTGCCTGGCTGTGTCAATCTAAACAGAGTTCTAACAAATCAGATTTGAGGAAGCAGATGGAAAACAAAAGGATGGAGGTATCTTATGCATTTTGCTTAATAGCACATAGGGTATCATACAAAAGTCACAGGCAGTAAACCACAAAGATAATAAACTTTTTCTTTTGTTTCAACAGAGAGTTGATCAAAAAACTGGATACAATGCTTGGGAAGTTGAAGTTTATGCTGAATATATTCCCAGATGACTCTGTCATTGGCTAGGTGTTTCCGAAAAGACAAAAGGAAGATGGGGAGTCATCGACTGTGCATGCAGAACACGGTCTTATAGACCAGTGCTCTCCTCAACTTTTACAACATATTGCAGCAATGTATTACTGAAGAGTGCGTTTCTGCTGACAGATTCTTTCCACCACAATTACAGAAAGAATAATGGCTGGGAAACAGCACCCATATGTCCCCATTAACTTTGCAATCTGTCTAATCTGCGTACTTACAAAGCCCTCATCATGTCGCAGACATAATAGTGATAACGGGATAGATTAGACAGACTTCAAAGCTGCGAGAGAAATATGAACATTGGTTCCCAGCCATTATGAACTTGGCTAGAACCTCACTCTCCCTTAATTTAATTAACAACATAAGGAGCGATCAGATAGGCAACAAAAGTAAGAAAAGGCCTAGCTGGCAGCTCTGGACAGCATACTTTACCCAAAAGGTGCACATGTGTAAGATCCTTCGCGTTGCCTGGTGAGCACAGTCTGCCTCAGGACATGCGGGTGATTCATTCTCCTTGGAAGTATTTTAACCACACTTTCAAGGAATATTATCCAAGTAATAACATTTTGTATTTTCATCCTGGAACTGAGCTGAGCTGAGCCAAATGGCCGTCAATTAATTAAATAACGAAATCAGACACTAATTATTATACAAATTGTACTTAATAATCTGTAATTAATAAGCTGCCTATGAGCATGCTTTTGTGTTGCAATACATGTAAAGCCGCTGATCCATCAACAAAAGAGGCGTAAGCTGCTTCCAACGGACCAAGAGGCAAAAGCACGCACTGTGGCAATTGCACAGAGCATAACACTTACAGGTTCATACTCTTTTTAGCCTGGGGCACCCGGCTGATGTGCCACTGCCCCCAGGCAAACCAGTCTGAGCAGCTGCTCACCCGATCACAATGGGATGTGCCAGCACCTTTGAATAAATTACCATCTTTAGCTGGAAGTTACTGTCTGACGTGCACCAGCTCGGCATACACACTCCCCTAGCTCCTGGCGTTGTGAGGTGCAACAGGATAGCGTTAAAAAAAAGCTTACTTAGGCTGCTTTTAGCAGTGAAAACTCCACTTCTTCCTCCACCTCCACTAGTGCCACGACTAGATTTCCTGCTTGCACATCAGGAGTCCTGTACTTCCTGGCAAGTTTGAATCTGCTGCAGTGTGTTCTGTTTTACTGCCTGTTTGCATTGTGTATGTAATGAGCAACCTGTGTATCTATGAAGCCATAGGGTTCCTGGGCATACGCAGTCATTCATCCAACAGCCTGCTCCTTCTTCAGCTGATGAGCAGCCAGGGAAAATGGTAGCTAGCAGCGTGTGGTGGCAATTTTGGCTCTGGCATGTACAAAGCCCTTTGTGAGGCAGAGATTGTACATGTCCAGGGGCACATTTGCAGCTATCGCATTTTAGTTTGCTTTGCAGTCGACTGCATGTGCTCAGTATTTATCCCAGTTCCTGGGATTGTGTGAGTGCATCTTGAATAGACTTTTAATGTGTGAATTTTATGTAAAAAACACAGGGGAGTCGCTTTTATTCTGAATAAGCATTCTTATGGGAGGCTTCCTTCTGTTTAACTAACCTGCTTGAAATCTCGTTAATTCACCTGAGCCCTCCTGACTGTCTTTGTGTACACAAGTTTGCCTAGAATGTAGTCCTGATTAGTTTAAGTATAGATACATTAAAAGTTTTCTTTGAATAGCCTAGGGCATGAGTTTACACTGCCTCAGTCATCCTACATTATCTGTCCATGTTTCCTCTCTTACCCTCTGGCAAATGCAGTGTAACTAATGCCTCCATTACGGAAGGCCAAGCTACCTCACACTTACTGCAGAGCAAGGAGATTTGCCTAAGGGCAGTCCTTATGGACTATCTCATGTGCTGTAAATTCACATCTTGGCTTATCTTAACGTAAATCATGTCAGACTGAACTAACATGTATCTGGCCTAGATCGACGTAAAAGTGTCATGTTTCTGTGCCAGCTTGATTAAACCAATTTTTTAGCACAATTTAAGTGCAGCTTTCTCCTTCGTTCAGGCTAATAAACAGGAGTTTCAGTTTAACTATAGGCATAATTCCTGAAGAAACATGAATCAAACCAAACCAAATCAAACCAAATAATATTTATATTACAATAAGTAAAATCTCTAAGATTTTGGTTATATCAGATATGCTTGTGTAGACAAGGCTTTCACAGTGCATATGTTCTTATATTAATGTAAACCTGGCTTGTATCTGTTTAGCTTTTACCTTTGAGAGAGATTTTAATGGATGAAAGTGTCCAAAGAGACCTCCACAGTCATTCATTTTTTAAAAATGTGATTCAGTTCAATTCTCATACCTAGTTTACATTAAACTCTGGGACATATCCTTGGTAAGAGCTACATGGATACCCTTTTTGGGTGGTTTTGTTTGAACTTTCCTTTGGCTAGAATCAAGCATCGCAAATTTTGCACCCAAACATTTAATCTCCTTACAAGACATGCTCAGCCAGATGGCGGGTCAGAGCATTAATAAACCACTTCCCCTCCTCCTATCTCCAGCATAAGTTGCCAATAGCTTTCCTTGGTGGTCGTTTTAAAGGAGATGAGATCAAGTACACACTGAGTTGTTTATAAAAATAACGAAGAAAAAGAAACACTGACTGCAGCGTTGTTGCAGAACACCAGTTCAGCCCAAGAGGAAATTGTGCTATTTGACTCACTACAAGAAATGGACTCTTACAGTCCCAAGGTCTAGGAAGCAACACAGATATAGATGTAGATGTGTAGATAGATATAGATATAGCCCATGTATGGTGGGGAAATGAGGAAAGAAGCGCTATCTGAAAGACGCTTAGCTGATGTCTGGGAGAAATGGAATGACAGCTACTATGAGCTGACATTGATGTGAACACCAGCTACACAGGAGATGCTGCTGTTCAGGACTGTTTCTAGCCTAATTTATGCCTGCTTGGTACTATGAGGAACAACAGGACTCTCACCATTACCAGGACTCTTGCTCCACCACTAGACTATGGATTGTTTCAGCATTCCCAAAATGCTAGGGTTTGCGCACAAGCTCACCCTCTGAAGCAAGGTAGTATTCTTTACCAGGGACATCTGGGCTGCAGAATTAATGACATCTACTCATTTCTTGAGAATGAGATCCCACATGTGTTCTTTAATGTCCTGTAAGGGATACGCTAACACTGTGTTGTCATGGTTGGTGGGACACTGATGGGTTATTTGTAATCTAGCAAATAAAACAGGCCAGGGTTTGCTGTCCAGTCTTCAGATCAACCTGTGATAGGGATCACACCTATGTAACTAAGCACTACAATCTCCTGAAACGGGGAGGTTTCTGCTCCACGCGTCTCTCCTAACTGCACCCAAGCATTGTTTGGGATGACGCTATCTGACCCGGGGCAAAAACACACCAGGGTCCATTCTTACAGGTTATCATGTACCAATGCTCAGATACATGGCCTAGGCCTCTCATTTATTTAGTATGCAAGTAACTGCAACGTCTCTTTTCTCTTTGCAGTCATGGTAGCTCATGGAAATTGTAAGGTTAATCTAGGAGAAAATTCAAGATGGATTTCTTCAGGAAAGTCAGCATCCTTATTAAACAAATTGATATAGTTGGAAGAAGCATACACAATTTGGGGCACTCGTCCATCCATCACATCTGAAACAGAGGCAGCAGACTTTAGGCTATGTAAAAGGTAGGAAAATTATTGCACTGTTTAACTTAATTGTGTTAACTCTGGAGAAAAGCAGCTTTTTTCCAACAGCCTCAGTAATACCAAACCTTATCAACAGCTATGGCTATATATTTTATCTCCTCTTTACTATCTTATCTCGTGATCAGAATTTATAACAGGCTGAATCTCAACAGCTTGTGCATTGGGACATGTTTGGCAGTACATGTCTAACAGGATTTTTTCCTCCTCATACAAAAGGTCTGCTAAATATTCATGCTTTCACCACTGAAAGAATCATGATTCTTACCCAGATCAAAGCTTGTTAGCAGTCAGAACAGGAGGGCTTCTTCCTCCATGCTGCCCCTCTGATTCCCTCAGGTTTTGTTTCACACCTGGTCTCTGCAAACAGATGCTCTTGAATTCAAATTACTCCATTCTGGAAATGGGTTATAGGCTGAGATGTTGCCCATTCATTGGATTTCTTTCGAAAGATTCTTTTTTAACTTTTCTTTAGAATTTATAGTTTGTGAGAGTTTATTATAGCGTCCAGCACCAACTGTCTAGCAGAGGTAGCTAAAGAACAGCTGTGATTTTTAAAAAGATTAAAACAAAGCATAGATTTTTCTTTAACAGATATCTCATAGAATTGTATTTAATACGAATTAAAAACGCATTATATTTTCTGCAAGAATCAAAAGCATTTGGAACTACCAGGAAATAATTTTGAGATGAAAATGAACAGATTTACAGAAAATTTCTTTTATTTTTTTGTCCCAAATACAGGGAATGTTTTTAATGGATTCAATTTTTCTAGGAAAATGATTCTGCAGTTTGGTTTTCTGCTGAAATCTTTCTCATCCAGCAGTGTATATGAAACGAGTTACTCCATGCAGCCATCCTGCTGTTGCAGGAGGGGACACAGAGCCTCAGGAAGAGGAGGAGTCTGACCTGCTGGGTGCAAGATGCCAGCTGCTGCCCAGGGCCAGGGAAGACAGGTGGGGAACGGATAGGGGGGTGTGCTTCCGTGCTGACGGGAGCTGTCATTAGGAGCAGGCTGTTTGCCCCTACTTCTGAAAGGATCATAAGAGAATTCGGGTGGGAAAGGACCTCAGGGCAGCCATGAGGTCAAACTAGCTTGCTCAAGGCTTTGTCCAATGGGAGGTTGAACAACCTTCTCAGGATGGAGACGTCACAACTTCTCTGGGCTGCCTGAACCCTTGCGGGACTGTCCTCAGGGGGAAAAATTTTCTCCTTGTGTCCAGCTTGAATGTCTCTTGTTTCAATCAGTGTCTGTTGTCTCCTGTCCTCCCACCAGGCGCCACAGTGGAGAGCTTCACTCCGTCTTCTTGATACCCTTCCTGTATTTAGTGGGAGCTGCTCTTAGTTCCCCCCTCAAAGCCACCTCTTCTGTGGCTGAACTGGCCCAGCTTTCACAGGGCAACGGCTCCAGCCCCAACCAGCATAGGGGTCCTCAGCTGAACTTGCTCCAGTTTATCATCTTTCCTGCACTGGCAGGCCCCAAAATGGGCACAGTATCTACCAAGTGCTGAGAAACTGTCTGCTAAGTCATGGACCTGTGCTGATGAGCCTGTTCTGGTCTGAGCTGTCAGAGATGTCACTCTGCCCCCTGCTCGCTCTGCCCCTGTGTCAATGGCTGCTGCTTGTAGGAGTCAGCAGAGGGAAACATACACCTGCCCTTCAGCTGCTCCCGTGCAAAGCAGGCTTGAGAAATAACACTAACGTGGAGCAGCAGAAAGTCAGACACACGGTCTCCTCAGCTCCCCCTACTATGGAGGGTAGTAAGCTCCAGTGGACAGGAGCGCTGGAAAACAGCAGCTCTCATATCAAATTTTCTACTCCTTTTCTTCCAAGAACTTCCCAAAAGGAGATTGGATCATCATTCCTGCTTTACAAATCAGAAAGTGAGGAACAGAGTAAGTGATCTTGACCAAATTAATTTAGCCGCTACTGGCAGAGGCAGACATAGTCTGTGCGCTACACACATATGGGGCTCTCAGGGCATGAAGGAAAAGTCGTGGGGGAGACTTGTGACTCAGTTCCTGCACCATCCTCCAGAGCACAGTCCAACCCATACTTCCCGCTAGGCACGCTCTTCCCAGGTGCTGTGCTACGCATTACCAAATTTCTACTTGGAAATCTGGCAGGTAACAGTCTAATAGTATCGCTCAAGCTCTGCGTTTTTATGGCTTCAGAGCAGAAGTGCTGACCAGAAACAACGTGAATTAGTCATAATCTTATCAAAAATATTTTATTTATGAAAGTAACAATTATACTATACAACCTATACTGGAAGTACATTGAATAATTGCTAGAATAAATACAGGCAATTAATTCAATCTTTTTTATAGAATGAGAGGATTTATTTGACATTTGAATGTTAACCCAAGCTTTAACTTACATCATAAATAGTTAAAAGGCATAGTCAAGTTTTTTTTTTAATTTTTGCTGTTTCTTTTGCTTGTTTTTAATACTGTCCTATTTTGTAACCAACACGAGTCAACTCTCCAGTCATTAACATAATATTAGTATGACTTTCAAGCAACCATGTACCTCAAGATAATCAGACAAATAAGGTAGTGTGTGTGCAGTTCACTCTACAGCAGAATCTATTCATGTCTGCGTAAAAAAGAGAAGCTGAAAATGCTTCTAAGTTCTTTAAGCATCATATGCTGATTTCTGCTTTACCACAGTGCTTTTAATACCAGAATCTAAAAAGGGCATATATCTGTATGCAGCTGGCTTTCTGTTGCTCTTTACTTGTATATTAGGGCTCAATGCCACATTCCTTTGGCTGGTGAAAGGCTGTAAGAATTTAGTCCTGAATATTGTTTCTCAAAACCATAGTCCAAAGTAAATGTCTTTGATGGTTAGGCACCAAGGAAGTGATGGATTTGCTATCACTTGAAGTTTTCGGATAGAAATTGACTTCTTTTCTGGTAGATATGCCTTAGTCAAACATAAATTATTGGGCTCAGTACAGGGGTTTGGATTATACTGAACGTCAGAGAAGCTGATGTTTATTTTGACTGTAAACTCTCTGAAGTGCAATGTAGAAGTTTTACAGTAAGACATCCCCATTGTGAAGGTTTTGACATTTTTTCCTTCCATGTATTTGTTGAAACTCAAAAATCTGAACTATCTGCTTGGTACTGACAGATTATGAGCAACCGCAGCCATCAGTGAAGTCAAAAATAGTTTCAGGTGTCCAATGTTTCTCCACAACAGAAACTTTTGACTCATCGAGTCCCACGTAAAATCAGTGGAAGCTTTGCTATAAACTCCAGTGGCATCAAGGCCTGACTTCCTGCATGGCTATTACACATGGCAGGGATGGTATGCTCTTAGCAGAGAAGCAAGGTTCCCTTTTACAATGTTATCCAAACAAAACAAACCCCAGATTGCACATATCTACCCCTTTGGCCTTTTTGTATGCACAAATATGCTTATATCCAAAAACTGGCAATGTTGGGCCTTTCCTAATAAATGTCTTCAAAGAGCACGTTTAAATATTTTTTCACAGAAATAACCGTTCATCAGTTGTAAAAATGCAGAGCAATATTTTATTCTTCCTGTTGTGAACAATATCGAATCAGCATAGATTTTTAGGGAACAAATATGATTTTTTTCCAAACTTATTTAAAAAGGATAAAGAACAACATGTTAGGGAGGCAGCTTTTTGGCAGATAAGTAAAATATAAAATATGTGATTTAAAAAAAAAATTGACTTAAAAATACACACATACAAATAATACAATAATATAAAAATACAGCTCAGCCAATAGCCTCTTAAATTTTACCTTTGGCATTACATTTGGCAGCCTAACACAAAAGACCCTTCCTATAAACAGAACTATAAAAAAAAAGAGAAGTCCATAAATTAGGTTGCAAGGGGTTGTAAGATCCTTTGCTTGATTCTCCAAACTCCTTTCCTTCCTGTCCACACACATAAGCATGACCAGTGAGGTATATAGAACATAACACTGTCAGGCATATGCACAACTAAAAAGTGCATAAACAAAGAAGTCCTCCCATTTTCTTGCGAACAGGTCGAATCTGTGTGGTTTGCTTTTTTCCCCCCTTGGAAAAAAAATCATTTTTTATTGTTTGTGTTTTCTTACTTTGGCAGGATGAAAATGAACCCAGAGGAATATAAATGTCCTATTCCCAGCAGCAATGATCCATTTCCCTTGGCAACATTCATTTGATGCCACAAATACTATAAGGTTGTTGGGTTGCTTTAAAACGCTCTGGGTAACTTCCCGCAGAAACATCATACATCTAGCACCATATCATAGTGTTGCTCTTTCTTCCGCCTGCCACATTTGGTGATAAGAACGAAGTACAAAGTCAAAAGCATAACCCAGTAACATGCATAGAGTATTGTGCCAATGATGAGAACCGTCTGTTTCGACTCAGAAAATGGCTTTTTTGATTCCTTGTAGATAGTGAAAATTACGCCACCTAGGAGGATTGTAAACCAAACGGAGACTGGAATCAGTCCTATAAAATTGACTACAATGGTTTTTCTTCCTGACGTGCCCCACCCTGCTTTGTTTATTGTGGCAATTGCAAACATCTTTGCTGGCAGTAAACTTGACATGTACAACACTGAGTAGAGTGACATGAAAACCATGACAATGTTCCCCCTAAGGAAGCTGGCAAAGGAAGACTTTATCAGGCCAACTAACTGAACGGTCAACAAGAAAAGGAGGATGTTCCAGATTTTCCCCCTGTAGAAGAGCTGAATGACTGTGGCGATAAGGAAGAAAGGAAAGAATCCAGTGATTACAGCTTCATAAGTCATCCACAAATGATGCTTGTGGAACCACATTGCATTATAAAGCCACTCTCTAAAGTACGATTTACTCCAGCGGGTCTGCTGATTCAGCCACCTGAGATATTCTATCGGTGTTTCGGTAAGGCACTTGGATCTAGCTGTGTACTTTGTTGCATAGCCCAGACTTAGCACTCGGTTAGTTAGATGCCTGTCGTCTCCAAAGCTGCACTGGGAGCCCATAAATTCTTGATTGTACCAATCTTCCACAAATTCATGGAGTAACGAGTTTCTGTACATTCCCAGAGGCCCGCTGATGCATTGTACACAGCCAAAATAGGACTGACAGGCTCTTTCTATGTTAAATGCCATCCAGTATCTCACGCTGCTCAGAAAGGAGATCCAGGAATCATATTTGTTCAAAATCTGAAAACACAAAAAGTTTTCATTTTAAATGAGCTCTTGAGAAAGCAAATACACACATTGGATGAACAAGGAATTTGAAAAGGATCGAGTACCATTAACCAAAATGTAAGGAGAACCTTGCTCCTGTGTACAACCCAGGAGAAATCCAGGCATCACCTCTACAGCTGAGGACACTGATAGGAAGGACAAGGTTAAGTCTTAGATGAGTCTGTTGCATCAAAATACTGTTCTCTTTTTCTCTCAACCTTTCCTCTTCTCCATCAAGAAGCTTCTTGGTGCTTGGACTCATTCTTCCTTTCTCGTCATTCCCAGTTAAGAATCTGAAGGCTCAGCCTCTCCTGAGAGGAGATGATGGGATCCCACAGGCAGCCTCCTGCTTCTGTGCCCCTCTTGGGCTCAGACTGGAGCGGCTCTGGGACTGAGCTTCTTGCACCTCTCCTAAAGCTGTGCTGAAGCATGAGGGAGGCTGAATGCATGATCTCTAGCCTACATTTTCAGTATCCATAAGGCTTGCCCTAGAACTTTGACCTCAGATTGATTAGACAAGAAACAGTCTGATCTGATTTGTCTATGAAAGATTAGTCTGTTATATTGCCCCTAGATATACTGTGATATAAGGTAGTAGGTGTGGGCCAAGTATCCATAGCTATGACTGTATCTAGCTGTCCGCACCCCCATGGAGGGTCATGCTTCTGCCCCCGTGAAGGGCTCAATCTTTTCTATATATCCCAAAGCTTACCAAAAGCTCAGACCTACAAAGACATAGTCTAAGAGAATGAACGCTAAATGGAGATAAGAGAGTGTGCTGGTTTCCAAGTCACCATCTTCACTGCCACATTCTCAGCGTAAACCTATGCTGGAGGATGCAGCAAGGAAATGTGTAACAAGGTGGCTGCACCAGCCCTGCGCAAGGTGCCAAGTATCTTCTCAGTGTGGGGAACTGCAGGGAAATCTGTGGCCTTTTAGGACTGCAAAAAAATTTTTCTGCGACTAGGAAAAACATATGATCTTTCACTCCGAAGACCCTAATTTATGTCATGTCAACGTGTTGGAAGCCCAAGGACCCATTTGTCTCTGCTTCAATTAATTTCAAAATGTTTTAGAAGCACCAGGACTTACGGAGAGACTCAAGCCTAGTTCAAGTTTATTATTTGTTGTACAGTAGAAAGTCAACCGGGAAAGAGAAAGCAGAGAGCCTTCACTCTGCCTACATTCCTCCCAGAGCACACATTTCCTTCCCATCTTTCTGTGCAGGTGCTTATGAACTGTTCTCCTTCATAGCTGGACATGTACTGTCTCCCTCCATTTGTACACACATGTGTAGGTTAAGTGTGATGCCTGGTTTGTGGTCAGCCCAGACCTGCAAAGATATTCAGGCTTCTGTGGGAAACTCAATTTCTAGAGTTAAGAGCCACATGTCTGAAATACTTTTGACTACTAGGGCCTTCACTAGCAAATGCTTGCACATATAGATGGCCCTTTTTCCTCCATCTCACATAAAAGCCCTACTGACTACAGGGGACAAATCCCAAAGCCAGATGAAATGTTCGTATGCATTTCTCTTCATAAGTTGCAGCAGAAGCAATTGTCTCAAAAAGAACGAACAGCCTTTTGCTGCAGCTGTCAGCCAAACTCTGCAATGCTAGAAATCCTAATAAAAGTGAAGCTGGTCTGACTTGGGGGCTTTCCATTGTCCTGGCTGGCAGAAATGCAATCTAACAATACATAGACTGTATGGTGCACTGGATTTAAAAAGATTTTTATTCGTAAAAATCTTGGCTGCTAATAGTGACATAATTAAAGTGCTTGGGGTGCTGGACTTGGCTTTGGGACACCTATTCCCAAAGCAGTTCCTTGCTGCCCTACAAATTGTCTTTGGTAGCGTGGGCAGTTATACCCAGAGTCTCAAAGATGCCACAAAGTCCCGACAATCCCAGTGCCTCACTTTTCTCATAAACTGGGGAGACTCATGCTTGTCTGCTTTCTATGGGTGTCCATACCATGCAGTGCTCACATCCAATAATAAGGGATTTTAATCAACAGATAGAAATGGTAAGGTCTCAGAAGAACCTCTATAATGGCAGCCCAGCGTATTCAACTCCTTTAATTCCAAGCACGGACAAGGATTGCAGCACAGTTACTGCTGAAACTGCTCTGTTAATCTGAAATTCATTGTACTCACCTGCACATCACCTCCCACTCCTCCAACCATTGGATCTTCTTCTAAAACCTTTACCATCTCCACTGATGAGGCTGGATCAAGCATTGTATCTGAATCACAGACCTACAAGTAAGACAAAACAAGGAGAAAAGGGATTAAGCAGTACACTAGGAAAGAAAATGAAAATCTGTGAGTGACCGTAGAGACCCAGTATGCACATGCTCCTGAACGCAGCTGAATCCCTCTGTGGAATCTGCATCGATACTTCTGGCAGAGGTCATTTGTATCCAGCAACAAGGAGTGGTGCTGAACGAAAGAGAGTGCTTGTCAGGGCTGCACACATAAACAGTCCTCCCTTTTCTGTATTAGCTGTATTTGTTCTATTGACACACTGAGCTGGCTTCTTTGAATAAGAGACGTGCTCTCAAAGATGGGGCACTGAGAAGCCACCGCAGAGCAAGACAATGTTTGTGGGTGTGTTGCAGATTCCTGCTGAGCCCAGACACAGGGTTTCCCTGTGTCGGCTGCGTGGTTGTAGCACCCTGGTCAAATGTTTCCCAATGCCATAAGCAGGAAGGAAAGAGGAGTTAAATTCCAGGCGCTTGTTAAAAAAAGAAAAAGTCAGCTAGGAGACTGGGAGGAAACCTAATAGTTCTTGCACTCACAAGAAGGCTTTAGCAATTTCTATAAAATATGTATTTTAGATTCCAGAACAAACTCCTTTTTAATTTTAGTTGCATGGTGTGTTATTAGTAGTGCAGGGATTTGACATTTGATATATAGAAATTATTTGGTATTTTCTTCTAGCATTCTTCTACAAAATATGAAAGTAAAGCCAGAAGGAGCAAGTCTCTTAAGTGCAGTGTTTCATGAGACCAGTGCAGAAATAGATGACACACACAAGGCATTGCAACCATACAAACACTCCTAGTCAACTAAATACTGTGTACATTAGGTGTTTGTTTTCCCTCGGAGAGTAGGAGGAGGGCTCAGACAGGCTAGCCAGTCTCCAAGGCAGTTAACATTGCTTTAATTTGCTCTGAGGCTAATGACATGGGCTGCAGCCTGCTTAAAACAATCGAGTGTCTCCCTGTTGCAGCTGCTCTGGAAAACAGTGCTCCAATAGCCTCTGAACTCATTTCTCAGACGCCCAGAAAGTCTAGCAAAGGAATCTGCCCCAGAAACACCCCTTTAACTGGCTGGACCCTGCCTTGTAAATTCTCATACTGTTTCCATTCTATCCACACTCGGCATTCCTGTGATTTCAGATGGGGACGGCAGTGGCGAAAGTCAGTAGTTCTCAATGAATAGCCTATTAAGTCAGATTCAGATGAGGCTTCTGATCAGGAATCCTAATTCTAGTGTCCTTTCGGCCAACCTTTGAATTCACTCTAAGCCCCCTTGCTCCAGGGGAGCTGAAGGATTCATTTCTGATTTGTGAAGGGGGAGAAGAGCTTTTAGGGGCACAAAGAAGCCCACAGACTCTGTTATGTGCCAGATTCAAGTGGAGACGTTACTTGGGATAATCAGGCTGCATAGCTTGGGATGTAGCTGAATATCTGCCAAAATGCTTCCTTTCCAAGCACTGGAGGAGGGTGAAAGGAGGAAGCTGATGAAAGCTCTCATATTTCTGTCAGGAGAAAAGCCACAAGTATCTCCAGCTCCTGCTAACTTCAAGCATCCAGCTCCTCTCCTTAAAGGCCTCTAGCTCAGGAAGAACGCTTGTAACCTGGCCAGCATGTTCTTCCAGCTATGGCAGAAAGCTGTCATCAGTGACAGCACTCAGTAATAAAAAGTGAGCAAAGTAAGTCTGCTGAAGAGAAGAAAGAATGCCCTATATGTCTGTCTGGGCCTTCCTGGACATGTCTTGGAGTGCTTCACACAGCAGCTCTGCAATTTGCTGAGTACCATGGCCTCGGGTAGAGAGCACTGATGTGATATACCTCACCATTTCCTCTGTCTGTGAGCAATCAGCTGAGATTAGTCCAGTCCCCAGCTCTTTAGCATTCCCTTCAGCTCCTCCGTAACTTCACGCAGCAAAGCAACTGCTATCCTGTCAGACGTGTCTATCTACAGCAGAAAAACCTGCCGGTGAGCAACACTGCTAATATGACATGAGGAATCCTGAACACATCGGATTTATTTACAAATTACCAGCATATGTCCCGGGCATGGCAGCACAGTGGACGTGTCTGGGCTTCTGGTGCAAACCTGAGAAGCTGTCACTTTCCATCTAGATTAGGTTTTTCCAGGTGAAAAGAGGACATGTCCAGAGGAAGGCAGACACATTGGAGTCCTAATAAAACACACCAAAGTCTGCACAGTCAGGGCTGGCCCAGCACCACCCCGTAGCCAATTTGCCATCTTTCCACATAAGGGCTGAGTGACCTAGAGTTTAGTGCCCAGGGTCATAGAGTTTTCTGCATTAAGCTGGGACGAATTAAACCCTGAATTCTGCTGTTTCATCTAGCTCTGCACTGACTATAAGGAGAGCCCAGGGTAACTTCCTCAGCTGTGAGTCTGCACGTTTGGTGGGATGAATACTGTCCCTAGGGTCTTTGCAGCCAAGCACAGCAGGCTATTTTTACCCAGCTATCACTCAAGATCTTGATAGCAGTAGAGGACAGACTAATGCCAAAGACGTTTGACACAATGAGTGCTGATCATCAGAATATGCTCTGTCAGTTTAACTGCACTAACTGATCACTTGCACCCTCTTAACCTCCTCCAAGAGGGAGGTAAAGCCTTCACAGTAGTTTCAGTTATTTAACAAGACTCTTCTAATGAGCAACATCTCATTTATCTACATTGACTTGACTGCTTATGATTTTCTATCCATAACCCTTAGGCATGTTTTAAGAACTCTGAGGTGAACAGTTTCAGGAGTTGGCAATCGTGCTGACTGGTCCATTTTTTCAAGTGCTTGATCATCAACAAAGATTGTTCAGCCCTTAAAAAGTAAGGCCAATTTTAAGTAATTTGCTCTAGGTCTGACCAAAGAATCATTTGGAAAATCTTGACTTTCATTCATTCATACAACTGAACAATGTCTTATCTGTGTTGCATCGTCACTGTAATCGCTGTATAGTAACCAGGACCACCACGTTGCTGCATTTATAATAGAGATGTGACTGTAGCTGTGACTTTGATATCAACCATTAGTGCAGCATTTGGTGGCTGCCTTACAGTAGCATTACAGTTCCTGAAACGTTCATTAGGACTTTCGAGTCAGGTCAGGAGTGTTAATTGACTGAAAAAAACAGAAATATCTCTTCCATTTTCTCCGTTTAGGGTATGCCTGTTTAAATACAAACACTTTTTCCAGCTTTCTTGAGCTAAACTAAGGGAAGAAAACTGTAATGAATCAGTTTCCCTGCCTTCTCTGTCTGCAATTTGATACTCCTGTGCAAAGTGACTAGAAAACTATGCTAATGCAGAACAATAGCATTTTTATACCCATCATAGAACCTCACAACACAAAACCAAAGTGAAGACAATGGAGAACTTAAGCCCATTATTTTCAGAGAATAAATCAGTTTGAATTTTGGAAGCGGCAGAGGACGAGTTTTAAATCTTTGCCTTACTCCTGAAGGTCTGATAACAGACCAGTTCCCAGCAGCTCTTCAGTTTCTGTTTGTTTTGTCTTAGGAGAGCTTGCGGCTCTGAGACCAGCCATCTGCCATGCTATCCATGCTGTGCACACATAGGCCTGCACAACAGTGGGCACTAGCTTGAGACGTCTACAGTTGAGCCACACCACCTCCCGGGGCCCAGAGAGAGCACTTTGCAAGTAGCTGCCGCCCCACAAGAGGAGAGTGCTAAAGGTGGAGCAGAGGGAAGAAGTCTGAGGTCAGGAGAAGGTAGGCAGGTCGAGGCTGAGTAATTAGGAAGCTCATCTCATATTCTGAGGGATCAGTCAAACGAGCCTTGCTGGTCTTGATCGACAGCTCATTATTCTCAGTGTCCAGACAAAGGCCCTGATCCTACAAGCCTTCCTCTGAGCAAGTCCTCTTCTATTTCCTGAAGTCAACAGGACTATTTTCAGGAGCAAGGAGTGCTTCCAGGTGTAAGGCAAAAACATAGAAAATCTTTCATGGGATCCAAGGCAGCTGGAAAGAAATGAGTCTCTGCTGCTTTGGAGCCAGGGAGAGAGGACCCAGCCTAACTCATTCTTAAGTGAATAGTGTCATAGGGCTTTAAAGGCCAAGTCGTGGTGAGTGAGGTAATGCAGCTAGCTGTAAGTGATGAAGCAAAAGCTCCTTCAGGCTTTAGCTGAAGAAATCTTTCTTTCAAAGCTGCACATTGACCCTTTTATGGAACAGTCCACACAGCCTTCGAAGACTTTAAAATATGACTATCTTTTTTACAGACTCCATCTCTGCTCTGAGATAGCCACCAAATACTTTACTGCCTGCTTGCATGTAGGGCTGCTAACATCTTCATAAAACAAAAAGTTACCTCAAATCTTGACTTATATGACTAGAGAAAGGGTCTTCAGGAGGCCATGGCCTTGTTTGAAGCAAAACCATTTTGATACGGGAGCAGTGCTGAAGTATTTCAGATTTCTCCAGTAGCTGGTGCACAGATTTAACATATTCACAGATAGGCCGACCATTTTAAAAGGTAGCAAAATATACTTTTAACGGTCAAGCTGTTTCCAAACAGACTGAAAGGAGCACTGTGTTCATTAAGGGACTAGGATGGGCTCTAACATGCCGCACAAAATATACAAAAGCTGCTTTCTCTCAAAGTGTGTTTGAATTGGCACTGACCTGGCACTTTAATACCTACCTGTACATAATCCACGCTTCTCCCCAGTGCTTTGAATGCTGTGTACATTACTTCTCTTTTTCCACCCCATTTCTGCATGATGCAAACACTTTTGTTGGATAGGACCAGCTGAGATACATGTTGCATGCTCTCTCTGTGAGACTCGTCTGTCTCACCTGGACCTTTGTCATGGAAGTTATTCCTCCAGACATAAGTGGCAGATTTGTCCCTACCCATGATTTCTGTAAAAATGTCCATCATGTAAACGTCGTCTTCCGAGTTCCCATCAATGACCATAACAACTTTAATTCCAGGGTAGGTCAATCTTTTCACAGAAAGTAAACATTTTCTTAAGTAGTCAGGATCCTCTTGATAGGCAGCAATACAAAGGGCAACTGTTTTGTTCAGCTTGATTGGAGTTTCTAGTGATCGCTTCATTTTCCTGTGCTCTAGGAAGGCAAACAGGCTTTGGATGATGAGATGTGATGCCAGGATAGCACCATAGAGTCCAAAGGAGAAATAGTAATTGTCCGTTTGGATAAACTGGTAGCCAACGATGTAAGCAGCGGTGATCCCAAGCAGGAGGGACACCCCGAAGAGCGTGGTTCCAAGTATTCTCAGGATACATATAAACCTCTCACAATACATCTGCAACAGAACCAGGGACACAATTAGCACAACGACCCTTTCCTGCCACAAGGCGCCCCTGCCACAAGGCGCACGGCTACAGCACGGTGCTTGGTGTCAAGAAATACAGGCTGTCCTCCTGGCTGGGGCATGGACTTACTGCATCACCTTCATCAACCTATGTCTTCTTCTCTTTGCGGTATTTCTACTGTGTAAAGTAAGACTCAAATATACCTTAATGTACGGGGGGTACTTATTACTAATTGTAACGTCCTCCTAGAAGGTGCTATCTGTGTCAGGATCTTATTTTGGAGGCCTGGGCTTGCTGAATGAGACATGTTGTTATATGACCCGGGGTGGGGGTTGGAGAAGGGGCCTTTGGGCCACTACTCGCTTCATATGGTCACAGGCAGCAGGAACAGCTGAATGCCTGGGCAGCCTCCCCCTCCCCCATCCATGTCACTTCTGCATCCAGCCCTGAATCATTTCTGTCACTTAGTTATGTTTGCAAAAATATTGGAAAGACATTCTTAAAGCAGATGTCTGAATGTATTTATAATTTGTTAAACAGATGTCTGACTATATTTATAATTTGTATTTATATAATCAGACATCTGCTTTAAAAGGTCTTCTCAATACCATTGCAAAAATGTATTATTCATGCATTTGTATATATAGATATATGCATGTGTGAGCATGTATGTGCACGGCTAAAGCTTGACTGAGATTAAGTCTGTGGCAAAAGTACGCATTAATTTAACAAAGCCAAGGCTTCACCCTGGACTCGCAAATTCATTAGAATACCCATTGATTCTGACACCTTTTACACGCTTAGATTATCTGCCTTTAAAATCTTCTAACCTAAACTCTAGGTTATGGAAGAGCTAGCTGGGATGAAGGGTGCTCTGATATTCTTGAAACAAATGATGGATACACATGTAGGCTGGCAGGCACGCAGAATTCAGTTACTTTTTTTTGGCAATCACATTAACCAATTTCACGCAATGGCTTTCTCATAACTACAGAAAGTTAACTGCAACGTTTTAAGTCAAGTGATGTATTTTACATTAGGAACATAAAGTGGGTAATGTCTCCTTAAGGCTAACCCATCAAGCACTTGATCTTAAGTCAAAGACTCTGAAGCACACGCTTGAATATGTTGCTGAATTAGGGCCTCTCTTAGAGTAATGGACATATTATTAGTGTTTTGTTATTACTATTCATATTTTCCCTGCTGCTGTCATCTTGCTTGTCTGCTGACAATGTTTGTTTCACCATCTGTTGGCCAAAGCTGAAGTTGGAACACCAATTCCTTACATCATATATGCCTTTAACTCTTTCTTGTGAAATACTCAAAAAAAAAAAAAAAAAGAATTAACAAGCTCCAGCAGTATAACTCTCAGCAAGTACATTTCTATATGAAAAGTTATAGGCTTGGGAAAAGAAAAAAAAATTATCAACACAGAATCAATTACGGAATGAAAATAAACCAGGCGATCATAAAGTGTGAGGTTATGAAGACTATGTTTTTCCACTAGCTACTCAGGGCCTTAAATTTCAAGACAGGAGGAAGCCTCTTAAAAGTATACTTGGAGACACTGTTAAAGAAATCAGACTCTATATCTAGGACTTCCTTGAATACTTGCGGCTGGGCTCCAACAGGTGCTGTAATCACCCAGCAACAAAAGGGATGTTCCCTGTTCTGGCCTGTCTGAGTTTTTCACAATGGGAGTCATAGAGAAGCCTAATAAAAGATAGCTTTTACATACCACAGTTATAGGTGAATTGGAACTCAGTGCCCAAAATAGACTAGCTTTAGAAAACAGATTAAGTAATGGATCACCTCCAGATTGCCTTGAAGTCGAACAGCCTGGGTGCTTATTAATCCCTCAAGTAAGCAAAAGGTCACAAACATAAAGCTAAATGTTTCATTAATGGTGCGGTTGTACTATGCTTTCTCATTTTGGATCCACTACTTTTCTTCTGTTGCCAGAAACACAAAATTCCTATTAGTGAGTAAAGTCTGCCTGCATTCAGAATTACACCACTGAAATCAATGGACTACTTGTATGGGTAGAGCTCACAGGATTTAGATTAAGATTTGGAGCATTCACATTTGACTAACTATATACTGTACCAGGTTTCTTTTTATATTAATTTGCTATTGCTTTTTCTCTTCCTATGAAGAGCTTCCTCACAAAAAGAAAAAAAGAGAAGTGAATTCTCTGATCTTGTCATTACAGCACAGCTTCCTGCCCTCCACAAAATGAGTCTTCTAAGATCAAGAAATGGATTCCTGGTCCTAATAAAACAGCATCTTTTTCTATCCTTTAACTGTCAACGCTGGGAAAATAAACTGTGTTTTAATCTAAATTCCTGACTTTCATCAAAGCGACTTTCCCCTTTCAACTGAAGGTTTTATGCGTAGTCTTTTAACTGACTGAATCTCAGGCAAAGTCTGGAAAAAGTTGCTCAATATTCTCCACTTTAGCATGTGAGCTATTGAGGAGTTGCCCAGCAGAACTGATTTTTATCAGCTTGAAAGTGCCCAAACAATGAGAAAGAAGCCAAAAACTCTCCACCCTTCTCCAGCAATAAAGCCAAAAAAATAAAGGGAAATGACGCTTGCACAAGTCTGGGGCCAAAAAAGAAGTGCTGAGTCAAATAATAGCAGTGAGGATAGGGAACAGCAGATTTTAAGACCAGACAATGCTGTTATGAGTATCTAGTCTGGCCTAATATAGCAAAGTGTAACATGATAGTCACACACTAATCCAAATTTTCGTGAACCTGTCACCTAAAGCTAGAATCAAGTATTATCAGAGAACCAGTGTACAGACCTGTGTTACAGCAGCATAAGCCTAAAATCATGCCATGCTGAGTCAAGATGTAAGGGGCAAATCCTTGGTGAAGGACAAGCAACCATGTTAAATTTTGCAACCACGGTTGTTTTTCAGTCATTTCCTTGCTAATCACCCTTTTGAAGTGCTAGCAAAATTCCCTTCAGCAAAACGTAAGTCCTTATATTCAAAGTTACCATCACTACAGCCCTATTGAACAGCTGACTGATTGGCGCGCGGGAACTGTAGACGTGTCATATTGTGATCTTTATGTCCCCCAGGTTCCTGGAGCTTGCCCCAGTTTTTAGGTGTTTTGTTTATGTCTCAGCATAATGGATCTGCAGCCCTTTAAGGGAATTAACTTTGTCCTGGGCAATAGGCACTGCAACACTTAAAAAAAATAAAATAAAATAAAAAATTGAACAGCACTGCACAGACTAGGGATCAAGTGTTCTAGACAGGGAAGACCAGCAGCAGCTCCTGTCCCATTTCTCTGGATCAGCAAAACCAGTTCCAGAGTATTTCTGTATACACAATAAACTGCTGCATTGCTGAAAGAGGTCTTGGAGTGAGGAGAGGAACAGAGATCCTCACCTGCTGAAAAGGTTACCTGTGGTGGTTACAGCATATCTCACTCTGTTTGTGAAACCACATTTGGATCTTGTACTTTCTGGGTAGGTTTTTAACCAGTTCTATAAAACAGGAGGATGAGGATGGTACCCGCAATGTTCTTCCCTTTTTTTTAGAGTGCACATACATCATTTAGCTCCGAAAGAAGTCAGAAGGTCCACCACTCTGCATCAGTCCTGAAGCAGATTTCGAAGGGGAAATAAGACTGAGGATTGAAGTGGTAAAGAATTAGCTTCAGATAGCTGCACATCACATACTGCCCTGCTCACGGCACTGCCTTTGTCAAACTCTTTTTGGAGGTGCCCATGTCCCCCACGTATGGCACAGGAAGCCTAGGACAGAACTGCTAATTCTTCTGTGCAGTTTGGGCACCTCAGTCCTTTACAGGTACCCTCATCTGATCCTACAGCCCTGAAGTCAGTATGACTTTAGCACTGACTCCAGCAAACAGGGTCAGAGTTTATACACACAAGATGAGTGTCTGTGGAGAGTTTTGATAGTCTACTACCGAGTGATTTATTGTCATGATCTTGGAGCTGTTTATTTCCTTGGATGGATTTGGTTAGTGCTAACCAGCCCACCTAGCAGAAATGCAATGTGAAGGCAATATGCTGAATCCTGATGTTATGTAGGCTGTCTTGCTTTAGTGACACACATTTTGATCACCAAGCAGTCCCCAGTATGTAGTGTGTGCCTTGAAGCAACTGCAGAGGTGCAGAGGAAGGGGAAATAAAAGTGTGGGTCTCTTCCTGGAGGCTTCTGTGGAAGATAATGGCCAAAAATAGACACCAGCACATATGTTACACTAGAGTCCACCTAGTGAACCGTTTGGCACTGTGTCCCATTAGGCGTCCTGATAAAGCTACACAGAGAGTAGGGCTTTTCTGTTACACTTGTGATGAAGGACATCTTACTCTGTATTAGTACTAACAACTGGTAGAGCTAAAAGTTGAAATCTTGTGACATTATTTTCATTAAAAGTTCAGGTTAGCAAAGAGTTGACTGATATCTGCATTGTGTATATAGTGACTAGAGCGTAAACTCCAACAACTGAAGATATTCCTCCTTTCTCAGGCTGAATAATGTCTTGGACTACAAATCAGAAGAATATATCAAAATATGTTTGAGTTCTCCCTGTTTTGGGAAATATTTAGTCTAGTTTTTAACTTCAGTCATGGTACCTAGATCTAACTTTAATAAGGCCTAAACATTTGATTGAAGTTCAGCAGGTTTTCAAGTCCTGATTTGAACTGGGTCTTTACTCAGCAAAGAACACCGCTGACTTCCATGGCAAAGTACCACTTTTCCCTTCCCTCCAGAATTAGATAGCACAATCTGGCCGTATGGTTATCAGCCAGCTTTCACGCATCTCTGAGACTAATAGGAGCTGGAGATAGTTAACATCTCTAAGAAGTCAGCATACAAAGAGAACAAGGATTTGATTTGTTACCAATACATCAAGGGAATAATAAACAGAAGATGGGAAAATGTATATCCAGAAAACATAATCTGTATTGGTGTCTGAACATGGCAACATTATCTGCAATCTGTTCATTTATTCTGCTCCAGTGGTTCTGTAGCTCCTCAGAGGACTAAGGAAAGCAATCAGGATGTCGCCTGGATCTGCTAATGCAGGTCTTGGAACTGGTGACTAATGAGAGGTCAAACTGAAGTTAGGTTTGCTCACAACACATGGGATGCAGCTCACTACAGCATCTGTTTAAGAAGTGCCTTATGTGTAACGCTCAAACTCACTGTTATGTAGTACTTCTGGTTATTTTTTCCGCAAGAAGATTAAAAAGCAAGAGAAGGAGACAGGAAGTTCATGCATAAAAAGTAACAACTTGGAAGGTTGTTTGAAAGAATTATCACTTATTAATTCCAAAGATCTAAACACATTCTAAAAAACCTTATACTGCAAAAGCCAATATTTATCTGTTAAACAACAGCAAAGGTTTGATCTCAAAGGTACTTATGTTATCTCCTTCACCTCTTAAGGGTTCAAAAGAGCTCTGCCATGCTCTAGATATCTAGGGCTACGGCCACGTGAGCAAATAGTACAATACCATAGAAACACATCTGTAAAAAGGAACAACTGGTGCTGAGGACCTGACTTCCATTCTGAACACTTTTTCAGGATTCGCTCTGAGCTAAGTTTAGTCAGACATCATGGACTGAATACCCATTAGCGCCTGAAAAGCGCTAGGTGTCCTCCAGGAGCACGTCTTGTATTTAGTTTCATTCAAGAGAAATCCAGTTTGTGTGCCCAGTGACGGCTTTGCAATACAAATCAGAGCATGGTGAGTAGGGACAATTGAAGCATTTGCTTCAATAGCACACTCCTGATTCAAGCTAAAATGATAATGTAAACCAACCCAAAAGCAAAGAGATCCGGGCATCAGCCTTTCTGAAAATCTGTGCTACAAATAGACCTGCTGGGCACTGAAAACTTTTGGCACTGTCTCAGTTTTTCATGCCTCTATGGGAGCTAATATCTTAAAAGTCTACCAGTCATCGTCCTCCTGACCTCAGTAACTGAGGCTTTGGATTCAGCAAAGCATGTAAGCATGTCATTAAAGGTAAGTGTGCACTTAAGTTGAAGAGGGAAATCAGTGGGTAATTTATCTTGCAGTTCTGTAGTGCAGGCTTAAGAAATTAAACTTTCTTTACAAAACAGTTATTTCTGAAGTGGTCATGATAAAAAATGTATGCATACACGTGACAAATTTATTATACAGATTAATCTTCCTCATGAAAGTTGACAAATGGGTCATTGCTTAACTGCTGCATTTCTTATATTTGGGAGCCTGGAGAGAATGAACCAAGACTCAGACAATTTGGGTTTTGTTCCTAGTGTTGCCATTAACCTGCTGGGTGATCTTAGTGAAGCGAAATCACCTCTCCCTGCCTTAGCTTTCTCACCTGTAAAAGGGGGAATCATCATCGTATGAGAAGCTCTTGCAGGTCTATGAAACTCTCCATAAGGCCTGGGTTACTGTTATCTGTAATGTTATTTTTTCAGGTGTCATATAGAACCCACCAGTTCTCCTGTTGCATATAACTGTTTTTTTCTCAAAAAACAGACCACATCCTAGTCTCCTTGCCTATAGGAGCCTTCATCTGAAGGTAGAATCAGCAGGGGTTTGTATATAATAATTATGCAACTCTTACTCAACAGTATTGCTGAGATCAGTGGAGCTGGATGTGTTTTCCCCAATATAAAAGAGGACACATGTAGGCATATGTGTATAAAGTTATTGAGAACCACTTTGCACACAACCGAAGGAAAAATATCAGTTTTCATAAACCTTAAAAAAATTCTTACTTGTGAGAATAGTGTTGGCTTCAGTAGATCAGTTGCTTGAATGACATGGACATGTTTGAGTGTATATGTGTGGGTGGGTGAGTGTGTGTGCATGTGCACAGATTGATACATACTCTATATAGCCTTATACACCTACACTGTACATATACACAAACAGCATCTGAGAGTCAGAAAATTTCATTCAATATTTTGGTAGATTAGCCTCATTTTGGCAGCAAAATAAATCATTCATCTTTGAAGTACAAATGATTTTAGGTACACATTTATTACAAGAATAAAATAGCTGTCCAAATTCCCTCTTCTAGTCTACAGCCTGCAGAGAGGAAACGGAAAAGTTACGTTACATCTGTACATCTTTACTATAGAGGAGTTACCGTATCTGGTGCTTTTGGCTATTTATCACTTCCAGATTTTTGCATGCCATTGATCTTCTGGAAAGGGCTCACATAAGACTAAAATTAACTCTGGGGTTAGGTTTAAAAGAAAGAACAGGAGAACATAGCATTAATAATGATGGCAAACTATACCTACATTTACAGACTTTGATCAGCAAACCAAGAATCACCTGTCTGCTCAGTGTACATTTTCCCCTAAACTCTTACAGGTTTGAGTAAGCAATGTGGAATGTATTCCACAACTGCCAGTTTGATTTATCTCTAATGTAGACAGTCACATACTAGTTGTCATATTAACCAAAAGTCAAAAAAATAGAACAAATACTATGAGAAATAAAATCAAAAGGTAGATCATATTTGTACATAGGCATTTTGGATCAAGGCTAATAAAAAAATCTGGTAGAGAAATATTTTCTGGCTGCTGGTTATGAAGTCCCTACTCCAGCAAATAAGTATTTTTTTGATTTTCACTGCTCATTACCTTGTACTTAGTTTATACCTTGCTTGGCTTAGGCAGGCAATGCCGCTACATAGAATGGAAGAGTAACGCGCCGCATTATGCCACTAATCTGGAGTAGTAATAAAACGAGCCAAATAATAGGTTTGCTCCCACGCGATAAATATGACTGGCTGAGTTAGCTGCTAGCGCAACGAGCACGGAACTCCCTTGAAACCCCAAGAGCTGTTCTTTCTTCCGCGGAAACGCTGCCCCAGGCCCCAAGGGCTGGGCACAACCCGGCGGCGGGCGTCGCGGCCGTGCTGGGCCGGCTCGGGGCGAGGGCACGGGGCGACCGCCCCTCCCGGCCCCCTCGACGGTCGGGGCCGCCCGGCGCCGCGCGCGCGCGCTCCTCGGGGGAACCCCCAGCCCGGCGGCCGCAGCCAATGGCGGAGGGGCGGCGCTGCGTCACAAGAGGAAAGGGGCGGGGCGCCGGGGGAGTTCCCCCGCGCTGCCACGTGGGTGGGGCGCCGGGGCACCCCCCCAGCTGCGCCCTCCCCGCGGTGTGCGGGGCTCCCACCTCCCCCCCCCCCGCCAGCCCCGTCGGAAAGGGCGTGGGGGGGGGGGGACGGGCGCGGCCGAGCGGCGGCGCCGCGCGCTTCCCCGCGACCCCCGGCGGGGCCGCCCCAGCGGGGCTGCGGGAAGCCCGGGGCGCTCCCGCCTCTCGCGCTGCCGGCGACAAATGCTGGGTCTATAGCAGCCAGGTGCTAAAAGTGGGGTGCAAGCCTGCAGCAAACCCCCCCCCCCGGGCCGCCGCGCCCCCTCCGCTCCGCCGCCGGACACCTCCCGCCACGCTGACCATTCTGCCGAGACACCGCCACCGCCGTGGCGTCTTGCCCCGCCCCGAGGCGGGGCTCGAACCCGCGGCGCCCCGGCCGCCCCCTCCCTTCGACGCCGGCAGCCGCCTCCCGCCGCTGCTCCTGTCACGGCCCCCCCGCCCCCGAGCCCCGGCGCCAAGCCGGGACGATGAGGGAGAAGCCAACCTGGGCCGGGAGCCGCGCTCACCTCACCCGCAGGGTTTCAGGAACGGCTTCCTAACCTGCTGCCCCATTTTTATTCATTTTTTATTTATTTTCTCGATTGTAGAGATCAGCAACATGCTAGGCAGATCACACGAAAAGGGGGGGGGGTGCAGCTGAAAACCTCATTTATGCTCGCTGCAGCCCCATTTATTGCTGAAGTAGGTGCAGGGTAAAGAGGGCAAGATCATCCCCCTCTAACCCTACTCTTATGTGAGGAATCTCTTTCAGCTTCCCTCCCTCGAGGAGCGGGGATCTGAGGAGAGGGTCTTCTGCTCCTGAGACGACAGGAATTTAATCATAAATCACCCACCTTGTTTGTCCTTCTGTCCTTTGGTCATAGAGGGGCTTCAGCCAGCTGTGTGGTCTCACGTACCGTTGCTCCCGCTGAACAGTTTCCAAGTTTGAGGTAAAAGATCAAATCGCACTTTTCAGAGACTTACTGAGACGCTCAGAAATAAAAAATGATAAAAAATGAAAATTAAAAAATTAAGGCGATTCAGTCCTACTCATTTTTCTCCACGTGTTTTCCCTATTTCCATTTATTTTTCTCTCACTGCTTCGCTTTCTAGATCAAAGTTGCAGAGTTTTTTTTTTTTTCAAAATAATAATAATAATAATAAAAAAGTTAGAAGTAATAAATTATGTGTTAGTTTCTCATTGTCGAAGCTGAAGATCTTATTTCAAACCCGGCAAGGCAGGAGCCTGGAGAAGTTGCAAGGCAGCGTCTGAAAGTTTGAGACATACAGCATCAGATAAAGTCTCTTTGGTGATGCCTTGCTAACCAGGCAATGAGGTTTCTCAGCAGCAGCAGCAGCAGCAGCAGCAGCAAACGGGTAATATTTTACAGACTTCTTTTTTTTTTTCTTGTCTGCTGCTGCTGTGCTGCCTCCTCCCACGTTATAGGGTCTTTTAAAACGAGAGTTGAGTTGTTTTAAGAGGCGGGAGGAGAGCAGAAGAAGGGGAGGGAACTCCTGTAAGGAGGGGAAAAAAAAAAAACCCTGCCCATTGAAATGAGCTCAGCCAAGGACCAATTCAGCGGCATGAATTTAATTAGCTAAGCTGCAAATTTTGCAAGGAAACGCAATATACCTATGTTGCCACCACCTGATTTCCTCTTCGTGCCCCAAAGTTAGGGGGAAAACCCCACTTTCCCCTCTCCCTTGCTCCTTGCATCTGCCGGCCTGGGCTATGGGACTTTTCCCTCCCATAGCCACTATTCAGCTGGGACAGTTTTTGCTGCTGCTGGTTTTTATTAATAAGGGAATTGCCTCTATGAATGGATGAGCTTTGCAGTTTCCAATGCTGCTTTACCCATTCACTCTCGGAAACATTTTCTGCAATAAATACCCAAGCAAGCTCCCACTGGCGTTAATACCTATGCCAGCCGCGTTAAAACAAGCCCGGAAACACATTAGATGATAATTTAAGAACTGGAAATTTGCTTTCTAGTTTTGCTCCAGAAATTCTCACTCTGTTCTGTATTGATGTTTAAAAGTTACCTCGGGACAGCCAGGGGCACCTGGAGTTGACGTTACACCCACCGGTGGCTTTGGGGGTTTACCAAACCTTTAAATCTTATGGATGGACTCGTTCTCTTTGTAGCTCTTTTCCACCTCAGATGTGGCTCTCCCCACTTTTCGAGCCTAAGTTTCTACTTGAAATGATTCAAAAAAGGCACTAGGTGGCACTGTTGAAGTAAGAGGAGCAAAGAGGATCCTGGAAAGACCCAGAGCTGCCAAGATGCTGTCGAAGCGGGGCGGTGCGGGCAGAGCCTCTTCGTGCTTGTGTCCAGCCCTGCCCCTTGCAGGGCCCTTCTGAGCCGAGGGGGCGCTTGACCTTCTAATCCTCCCCCCACACACACACACTATTTCCTCAAGGCCCACCGAGGTGGCTGCTTGAAGGCATCGAGCCCCCGAGTGGGACCACTTCTGTATGCAGTTGTGAAACGCGGCCGTGACTCCTCGCTGAGCTGTCGCCCGGCTGTTACTTTCTGGCGTGGGAAAAATGGTCGGCGCTCTTGTGCGCTCGTCATGCCGATGAAATGGTTTAAAGCCGGTAGTTACCTAGACAGAGAATTGTTTGAGTACGTTGGAGAAGTGGTCAGTTTTTCGGGTGTGCTCAGTTGCTGTGAAAGGAAAGGGTGGCTCCTGGTGTGGGAAGGAGGTGGAGGGGGGACTGCAAATGTGGCTTTAGAATGTAAGTAAAAGTGAAGCTCTTTGAGAAATCTGATGTGCCTCGAATGACAAATCTGGCTCTAGTTTAGGCCAGAGTGTCACGACTGTTTTAACCTGGCAGTGCCAGGAAAAGCAGCTATCTTGCCCTCCTCCTGTTTCAGGTGCCTCATTCCTACCTCTGCACAGTCTCTTTCCCTGAGTGTTAAGCTAAGTTAGGTCTCCACTAACTTAGCTGAAAAATAGTCATTTGAGGAGAGAAAGAAGCAAAAAAGCAAGAACAAATAACTCGGGCAGGGAGGAGGTGGGACAGCTGCTTTTGGCAGCAGTTTGGTTTATGATGGTGTAAAGTGTCCTTGAAAGTACAGCATGGCTTAGCAAGCATCAAGTGTAGCAGAGTGTGCTTTCAGGTTTTCCCCTCTAGGTACCATTGTTCCTGTGGTCCGTCTACCCCGAAATGATCAAAGTATCTCATCTGACAAGGGGAAGCTTGTGTTGTCTGCTCCAAGCACAGTCAGAAGGCAGGAGGATACCAAGACGGCTACCCAAACCCCTGTCCACATAATCCCTTGCTACCACCCAGAAATATCTAGGGTAGAAAAGTCTTCAGTAAGCCAGGCTTATAACATGATTAACATTTATCATTTAGCCAGGTAAAGAGCTACCGTCAAGCTCTGCCAACATCACACATGTTCATGGTGTTGCAACCAAGTCCTCGACATCTGTGTAAGTGTTAAAGCACAATTTCGTAACATCAAGCTTTCTCTCTGGTGCTGCCAGAATCAAGAGAGGACTAGAGCATAACATCCATGGCCCAAGTCCATGCTTGAACATAGTTACCCCACAAAGCTGTCCTTCAGAGAGCTGTTGCTGTGAGCTTCACTTGGCTTCGCTCTGGGTACTTACTCACCTTGTCTTGATTCAGGAACACATATCTCCTATACAGGGGCCTTAAAGGTTTAGGTCTTCATTTCTAAAATGAAGTTTTTTGTGGGGGGGGGGGAATTTCATAACCACATTTCTTTTGACCTGTTATTTCTTTGTTCTATATTCCATTTTTAATGGTTTAAATTTGAGGACTGCACACCTCCTTGACTGATGCCTATATATTACTCTGGAAATATATAGCAAGCATCTCATTGGCTTGATCCTGTCTCCTTTAGGTTTGAACAGGGATCAAGAGAGAGTCTGGTGAGGCACAGATCTGTGTGTCCTTATATTACAGGGGCAGTAATAGCAGCACTTAAATCACATCAAAACTTTATTTTAGAAAATGACATAATGGGAGTAGTGAGTCTCTCATGTCCGCAGCTACTTCCTTCTCAGCCATAGCTAATGTTGTGCGATCATGCTTTTAGGACAAGCAGGATAACGTAGGTCACTGAAGCTAGGTTAGCCTACCAGGAAAGAATTATAGTAGGAGGATATGATTAATGCTAATCCACATAGTGCTATCAAAAACAGATGTAAGTATATTTAGTTGAAAGTATATCACATCTATGTTTATATATTATGTTACATCAACATGGTTACATTATCAAACAATCCTGATTTCTAATCAGGATTTTTTTTTTCTAATCACAGTTAGTGGGAAGAAGGACTTCTTGACTATCTTCTTGTCCGTAATGGTAGACGACCATCAACAGCAGGAGAATAATCTTACCAAATAAACCTCACTTAATTTTCTGATGAGACAATGAGTTTGTTTGACAAAGGTCAGACAAAATACATTCAGATTTTGCTGAGTGTTTTACATAGACTATGGCTAAATAAACTGGTTACCACAGAGCAAAAGAGAGATGACTTCATGGCATATCAACATTTCTCTAGCAACTGTTGAGCCCTTGCTTTTATCCAGAAGGGATGGTTCCATGTGCATTTTTTCTGCCTATCCTTCCCTATCACCCTTAAATGTCTTTATTCCCCTTCTAAATACACACACAATCTACTCCTTCACTTGGACCAGTGCACAGTTTGTAGTACTTAGTGATGGGTCCAGTGAACTGATCTGGCTTAAAAATAAATGCAAACACAAAAACCATTTACTATGTGGATGCACAGACTGGTTGTTCAGGGTGATAGGAAGGGAAGGATTTTCTAGGGGTGGAAACGAGCAGCCAGCAGTAGCAGGCAGCAGGAACTGTCCTCAACAGCATCTCCAGTAGCACTGATACTGGGAAAATACAAACAGACCTGTTCCTTCAGTGATGCTGAGGTGGCTAAGCCCATCCACACTGCAGGGATCTTACTCCACATCTTCTGTAAGGTAAGGATTTGCATACAGCACTTTATTATAGACCAGTGAGTGTACAGAGCTTATTGGAAAGAAAAACAAAAAGGAACCTGTTTGCAATGCATTGTTGTCCTCCCTGCAAGAAAATGCCAGATAATAAGGATTTTTTCATGTAACAGGGAAAGACAAAAAGAATAACGGCTAGAAGTTGAAAGTAGACATATTCAGAGGAGAAAGGAGGTAATCATACTTAAAAGTAAGCTTTCTTAAACACTTGTCTGAATGATGAAGGGGAGTGATGGATTCCTGTGTTTTGAAATCTGCACTCTTTTTTGGAAGATACACTTAAGTTTGGTGCAATTTATTGGACCCAATACAAGAATAACTGAATTAATTTCCATAACCAGGATGTTAGGCTAAGCGGTCAAGCAGTTCGTTCCATCCTTAGCTCCCCGAAACTACAATCAACTGAGCTGATATGTCAGGTGTGTTCCACATCTACTTTCCTGTGCTAGGAAAGTCTGGAGAGTCTACTGTAAGTGGTAGAGTTACAAAAACTGATATGAGTGTAAGTGAAAGCGGAGTCATGCCTTAAGTTATGGTTTTATAGCAGCTGAGAATCCAATTGCAGATTTTAATATAAATGTCATTGGCAGTTTGACGCTCATGAAGAATGGCTGCAGACAGACCTAAAACACTGTGGTTGTTTTCACTATATACAGAATCATTTAAAAGGCTACCAGCATTCTGGGCTTTAAAATCTAAAGTTATTTATAAGTGAAACTTTACAGGATTTGGAGAAAACCACTAGTCTTTAAAATTAAGTCACTCTTGCAAAATTGAAACTTTCCAACAATTTCTCTTTCATATAGCAGAGAAAGCCACAACTAAAACCAATGGTTAGACATTAACAGCACACAGATTCAGATCAGAAATAAGGCATGCACATTTGGGTATGTCCAGAACTCTTGGCTAGAACGGACTGTGATTGTCAGCAGAAATGACCTTCAGGATGGTTTGAAGTAATGAGTTTTACTGTGTAACCAGCATGGAGGAGAGGTAAAAGCAGGTCGGTTAGAGGTTTCTCTTGTGGATTCTAATTTAAGAGAAATTACTTAATCACATGCCTATAGTCTAATGTAACAGTAGTGAGAGCCCAGTTTAGAGTGGCTTGATCTTATTTTTAAATACCAGCTTTGTATTCCATGTAGGAGCCACAGATAACATCACAGAATAGAATGAGCACATACAATTGAAAGATATATAAACTATGACTGTACAAGTTAACGAAACTGAACAGAGCCAGGCAGCTCAGGGACTGGCACGTGTTCATCCGTGCTCTTTAACTGCTAGCACAACTCCTGGCAGGGCTGGTCTGGACCAGTCTGAAGAGTCTGACTGTACCTGAAGAGGGCCAACTCCTCGCCCAAAAACAATGTAGAGGCCTTCAGCCTACAAGGAGCTGCTCATAGCATGGGGAGCTCATGGAAATGCTACACAGAATAGTCTTCCTTTACACCCTTATTCTGCCCAGCAGAGGTGCAGCATAATGGTTTCTGGAAGCCTCCAAGACTGCTTGGAGATAGTTGCCTTTATTAATTGCCCTGGCACATAGGCAGGACACTGAAGTCATGTAGTCAGGCTGCCTGGAGCACTGCCCTGGCCTCTGTCAGCTTTTTGTCTGAGCACCTCTCTGTGCTTCACCTGCCAGCAGCGCTGCGAACTGGGGCTGTGCTGCTCTCCTCGGCTACTACCTGGGAACCAAGACACAGGGATCTGGACCCTCAAAGGCATTTAGGTGCTTAACCCTCCCTGACCAAAATGGGTAAGTGAGACTTTCCTAGACTGGATGAGATTTAGATGCAGGCTTAGGACACCCCTTTTACTCACTTTTAGGCAGCTCTTTTATCTGGCGCTTGTACTTGCCAGCCAGTTCACCTAAACTTGCCATTTTAACTATATACTCACATAGTGTCTCCCTAACATACCACGAAGATGATTCGCTTCACAGGACGGTGCTGGGAAGATAAGTCCGATTAAATTGACAGCCTTTCCCCACCACCACCAGCTCAGCTGTTTGGTAGCCATTGCCTGACTTGGTGCGAGATGGATCACTGCACTGGAAGCATCCAAATATAGCTGCAACGTGGCAGCCCTCATATATCGTAGAGGCCTATTTTCTGCCCATGTCACATAAAAATTTGCCAAAAGCCAGAGAGCATGTATTCTTGTTCCTCTCTCTGGAAGTCTCACATCAGAGCAGCAGCTCTGTGTTAAAGTGACATATTTGCCATCAAATGTAGTTGCAAATGAGGAGCAAACCTACCAGTTGTGTGCTGCTGTGCACCTCCCAGGCAGCTGCTGAGCATCACGACTGTGGGATATGACTGAGACCTGCATACAGCGATAAGAGTAATGAAGACCTCAAGACAGATCCATCTCACCTGTTCATGGTGGGATGTCTTGTATGATGACACCGCACAGGTCCCTTGCTGGTCACCGAGCCTGTGATTGCCTGTATCTTTTCTTGTTTGGGATATGCTGTTGGCCTGTGGGAGGGGTGCGCTGGCTGCTCTGTGGAGCTCTCTGGGTTTATGGGTTTTCTTGGTGCGTGATGTGGGTGGGAAGTTATGTTAGTGTCTACAGAAGCTGGGCTCTTTGGTGAGACTATTGTTTGGGCATACTGTCGCTTATTTGCTAGAGACTTTTCTCCAGCGTTATGCAACATGTTTGAAGTGTGTGAAAGTGTCCAGTAGTGTTGCATTGAAGAGCAGGAAATGAACCTGAACAGAGCGGGCCTGCTTATAAATAACGAATATCAGAGGGTACTGATGATCCCCAGCAGCTTGCACACAAAGAAATAAGACCTGGTCATAGGAGAATGCAGACCAAATAATTTTCTTACTTTCCTCCATGATCACAGACCTTTTGCAAACGTGCGTTTGAATGTACGTGCTGATAACAAGTGAGTGATGACAGACTGCAGAGCCTGCTGATTCAACTCGTTTTCCTAATCTTTTACCGAAAATGTTGCTTTCAGTTCTAGTTGTGAGGGTGGGTTTCAAAGATACTGCTCTTTTATGCCTCTTGTCAGAATGAGGCCTTGACAGCTAGGCCCTGTACTCCCCGAATACCATCATAGCAGTAGATGACGTATCAGAGTTCTTAGGGTATCAATGGAGATTTGGCGATGTTTGCACGCCCTGATGCAGAGCTCATTTTTTCCTGCCAGTGCTCACTGCAGGCTAAAGTGATATTGACTCTCTGGTCTGTGGTGGGGGAAAATCTTTCCACTGCCAGCTACTGGTACAGGAAATCCTCTGGGTAGATGCAAATGTGGAAACAACGCTTCGAGAAGAAGCCTGAACTTCCACATTCGTCGGTCAGAGAGAGATGATAGCCGGCAGCCCTGCCAGCTCCACTGTAGTCTAAAGGCAATCATTTTGCCCCTGCTCCTCCACTCTAGAAACACCATGTTAAGGCATGAGGGGAGTGTGCATAAAGGCTAAATGTAGCCCTGGGAGGTTGCTTTTTCTAAGTCCTTTCCGTAATCAGTGGAGGAAGGCAGCTTCCTACAGAGGGTAATTCAGATGTTAGGTGCTTGCTTTCGACTGGCTAGAGAGATACCTCCCTGCAATGACTTTCAGTGGGTTTGGTAGGCGGCTTTGCCCTGCTGTGGCTGGAGGAGACAACAGTGCTCTGACTATTCAATCATCTTCAGTGCTTTCAGCATGTGCATATTTCTAGAAGTTAAATACACCTGAGACTCTACTGATCTTATTAACCTTTTGGAGTAACCCTCTGCGTCTTGCACAGTGGCCTGTATATACCATTTAGCGTAGTGCTCTAATACTGCTCTTCAAACAGTGATTTCTGCAAATGCTTCCTATTCTGTGAGTAGGGGTAAACGTGTTTACCTCTCCACCTGCCATCCAGCAGGAATTCAGTATCCTAGCGGAAACACTTAAAGAGACACTAGTCTGGAAATAGTTTCTGGAGAGAGCACTGTGTGCATGTCATCCCACATCGCCATCTGCAGAGGTCTCAACTTTTTGAGGTTGAGAAGGAATTTTTTCCTTTTCATTATGCTCATTCGATAGTTTATCAGGCTACCAACCTTACTAAACTGAGCAGAACCAGTCTGCAGGCTCCAGCGTGTCCCACAGTGGACCATACTTTGTAATGGCTAGCATCCTCCCTGGTGCAGCTTTGGCTTGTGCCAGCCAGCACTTTCCCAGGCAATGATGTACCCAGGGGATAGCATAGCCAGGAAATATTTCCAATAGACAGTCTGGACACAGGCATCGTATGTTTGCTGGGAAGAAAGTTCTCACAGGAGCACAAGCCAAAACAAGGCCCTTCAGGGATCATCACTGCAGTTCTATCCTCTCCTCCCATCTACGTTGCTGATTCATTCGCTTCACATCTTATTTACCGGTATAGACACAGATTTAGTAATCTATCAGGCTTGACTGCTGGGACCTGAGTTATTGCAGCTTAAGATTTTGCAGCCCATGACTTGTACCCAGTCAAATGCACACTCTTAAGCCACACTAAACTGTATATTTGCTTAAATGCCTTAGTGTTTTTTTCTTTGCAATGGGTTTGAGATAAGCATACGCTGTGACTTAGAATCTAAGTTGTGGTGACCGGTTAAACAGCATCATCTCAGTCATATTCAATCCTACATACACATAGCATTTAGCAAATTCCAGATCAAAACAAATACAAGGCATTGAAGTTTTACTCACTTGAATGGACAGTTTTGCTTAGGGTTTTTTTTCAGATGTTCATGAGATGGAAAATTTCAGAATTGTTGTGATTTTTGTCTATGTTACAAGTGCCAGTGTCAGTGAGGCAGGAGATGCATTTAGGGGAGTCCTAGTTCCTCTGCCAGTCCTGCTTCGTTTGCCAGGCCTTACCAGGATCATCATTGCAGCTCTATCCTCTCCTCCCATCTATGTTGCTGATTCATTCACTTCACATATTGCAAGGGATGATAAATTCATTCATGACTTCAGGGCGAAATCAAGAGTACAGACTTATGAAGAGGGACAGATAAAATTTCTTCGAAAAATCTCTGAATTTTGTGCTACCATGTGGTACTTTAGGTTGCTATGCTGAGTCACCGTCTTTGAAAGCATTTTGGCAGCAAAGTGCCACCAAAAAGATCTGAGTGACTTTCTGTCAAGCTAACAGCATTGTTTGGACAGCTAAAGTAGTAAATGAAAGCATAGTTTGGTTTCTCGATAGGATATATGCTCACACAGGGAAATTCCCAAAGGATTTTTCCCACAGTCTTTGCAGATTAATATTAATTGACTGATATTTATTAATGCTAATGAATAATTTACTTGATGACTACATTTTTGTTAGAAAATTGCAAGATGTTTAGCTGTAGTGATGACATGCAAGGCACAAAGTTCATAGCCTTCACTTGCAGATGGCTGGGTAAACCTGCATTACTAGGGGGGCAGCGTCTTGATTTGATTTCTAATGTGAGTACACTGGAGATTGAGACAACTGCAGTAGCATAAATCTCTGACTTCTGTCTATGAATCCAAGTCCGTTCACTCTGAGCAGACCCATTTTGCTGGCTTTTGGCCAAATCTGCCACAGGGAAGACTCATGTTGTAATGCAATAGCATCCTGACTCTGCAGGATACTGTTTGATCTTGCCTATATAGACAGGGCTAAGCCATGCTATGACGGCATTGTGGCAATGTGTTGCAGCCCTTTGAAGATCAGGGGTTTTCTTCGTCTGTGTAGCTTGTGCTCCTCACTGGAAGGAGACATATCCCAAGTGGAAGCTGAGAAATCATGGGAAAAACAGAACTAAACTAGGAAAAAGCTTCTTATGAATCTGTGTCCTTAAAAGAAAACTTTGTCTTTTTCCTGTGCATGCTGGTCCTGGGGAAGTCACAGCTAGCAGACAGCTATTTGCTCACTTTCATTCCAGATACATTTGTGAGGTGTCCTTTGAACGTGAAGCCTGCCTTCTCTGGGTATTCCATGAAAATAACTGGTTGGTTGTTCCTAGGTTCCCCATCTGAAGTCCCCCGGCTCACTGTTGTACCGAGACTTGCTGTCCCTTGGGACTCACTACGTAAGGAACTTGTCTCCAGCCTTTAGTTACAATTCACTTGTAACAATGGAAAAAAGTGAGGGTGGTTTTTTTGTTTCTTGCATTCAAAAAATATAGATGTGAATGTGAACGTAAAGAGATGATCTGTAAAAGCTGGCAAACATCAGTTGTTGCAGACACCAATAACATTTGTATTGTTTCCTCAGAAAATATAGTACCATTCCTGAGGGAGCTTTTGTCTGCTCAAGCACAGATCTAGGCCCTAGCTAGGGATATCTCAATAGTGCCTGTGAACAGGTGTACAGTCCATAATGACTGGGTGCCACCTCACCTCTTCAGGAGGCTTGATTGTTATTTCTAGAGCAGTGGAAAAACAAAAGCTTCTCAAAACCTTCTTCTCAGAGTTGTCTGTTTCTTGTATCTCTCCCTCCATCTTGATCAGCCTATTCTAGATCCTTTCTTACAGATGGGGAAGCCAAGGCCCACAACTTCAGTGAACTGGCAGAATTTGCTTACCAACAGGCAAATTCATGCCTCCTAACTCTATTTCAGACAAACATGGCATTTTTGATATAAATTGAAGGTTCAGGAGGCAGTGTCAGATGTTTCCTACAGGAGGCAGCAAAGAAATCAGAACGCCCCCACCTGCCTGTTCAGAAGGAATTTGTAGGTGTAGACAACAACTAAGGTGTGATGATAATTCGTATGTGAGTATCCGAGGCCTCAGGGTGGCTTTTCACTCTTTCACCTCCCCTGGGGTTTTAGCTCTTTGTCTATCACCGGCTCAATATTGCACAAGGATTTGCCACGTGCTGTTGCTTCTGCAACCCTGTCAGCCATGGCAGATGGTGGTCAGCTCTGCACTAAACAGCAGGGTAGTCTTTCGGCTGAGAGCTGCAGTGGATACTTGAATTTGGAGTATATGGTGCATAAGCAGCCTGGTAGTGCCTAGTATCATATCATCCCTGTGAGGCAAAAGATTTGAGCCTTGTCTTGTCCCTATGGGTCTCCATTTAAAGCTAAACAAATTGGAAACCTGAATGCCAGTCTTGTTTTGCTCTTACAACTCAAATGCTCATTTTGTTCAAATAATGACAGGCTGTGCAAAGCAATGAAAGACAAAGATGCTACATTAGACATATCTGTGTAAGCGGATCCTGAAAAGGTCAAAAAAAGGTTAAAATTAAAATTCAGTAAATGTCAGCTTATATGAAAGTGAGTGATGCTGTGACCATCAGGTCTGATTTTCTGTGGATTTTTGCTTCTCTGGTGTCTACTAAGGATTGTATCTGTGTTCATCTCAGACAGGGAACTGATTTGGGTCTTTATTTGGCCAGTTTTTTACCCAGTTCCTGTAGGACTGGCTGAATATTTTTGAAACCTCTCTACATCTGTGATTAATTTCAAAGAAACTGGCCTGGGAGTTCAAAAATATTGACCAGTAAAAAAGAAAAGTTAAAAAAACAGCTTGCCAGAATTTAGAGCTGTAAGGTGCTACAGCATTTGAAAAAACCTTATAACGTATCAATGAACAACGTTCACTGCAGTTAATGCCCGCTGCATATCCCAGCACCTTATCCACTCATTGCTTGTCAATGGAGTATGTGAATGTTTAAATGGCAACGAAACAGTTTGACAGCTCTTAGTCATAGGGAGTTACGGTGGATTAATAATGGTTCTGGCACAGTGAAAATTTCCTTTTACAAGGCCTTTCATTTTTCCCTCATTAATCTTGGATGATCTATCCATATCTCTTTCTTTATCTTCTTCTCTCTTCTAGGAGTCAGTCATCTTCCCCGAAGCGGCTTAGTGGTTGCGTGGGCTGTTTGAAGCAGCTGCAGCAGGGAGGGCAGGGCCGCAGAGTGCCCTGAATCCTTATCTTGTGTCTGCCACTGGGAATCTCCATTTCCTCCAGTGTCATTTGTTCCGTCATCTTCTGGGTGGCTGATCAAACTCCACAGCAGCTGGACAATGTTTCGGTAAATGCAAATCAACAACCAAATCCCCCATAGCGTGGAGCTGCACAGAGCCATTTTGTGGTGATGTGTTATACTGGCACATTTCTGGTCTCTTCTCTGAAACAGAGAGGAATCTTTCACTGAAGTAAAATATAAATTTTTTTTTCTTTTCAGCTTCCTGGGTTCCTCTATTTGCACAGAAACCAGGAGCCCCCCGGAGTAATTCCTACCTTCCCCTTACCCTCCTGCTGGGGAGATAATCACCCAAGCAGTACCATGCGTGTGCGGGTTTAGGCTTGCCTTGTTGTACAAATCCCAATAGGGGGCTCATGGGTCGCATTCATAGGGTAGAAATAGTCCTGAGACAGGCTTAAGTTTCAGTTTTCTTTCTGTCTGCATTTCTTGCCTGTATGAGACCCTTTAGGGATGCTTCTACATTGGCTCAGGTGGTTCTCCAGTAGGTCCTGGAGACTCAAGGAAGCACTTACTAGAGCTGGACAGCCTCTACCACTTTGTGCCTGGCCAGAAGCTTCGATATGCTGGGTCTTTGGGTGACTGTGCTCAGCAAGCAGGGTTTTCTGAGGGTTTTGCTAGGAGGGCCTGTGTAGCACAGAAGCAGATGGGATGTGGAAACCTCAGTTCAGCCTGAGCTCCTGAGAGAGTCTTAGGCTCTAGGCTGCTCCTCCCAGGCAATTCAGATGTAGAGGAGCCCATGAGCCTTTTCTCCTTTGGTGGACCCAGCCAAGTACTCTGTGACTTCCTGCTCTGCTCTCTCTTTACCTCCCATATAAGATGCAAAAGTTGGAAGAGAGAAAACGTAGCCACCCTGGTGGGACACCATCAGCCTTATTGTCTTGGTAACGCCTGGTACAGCCGGGGAGGTTAGTCAGAAACCACTGGAAATGGAGCAACCTGGTAGGAATCTGCTTCCTTACAGTCACTATTGTATAATTTGAGCTTTGCACAACACAATAATTGGTTCCAACTGACACACTGCAGAGCCCTTTAAAGGGAAAGTTCACGTTACGAACTCCCTGTGATTATTAATACGGTGGGGGACACTCTATTTCAGAGATCCTCAGCCAGCAAACGAGGCAGGAAGAGAATGGTGAGAGGGGATAAGCCACCTAGTATTACAGAAGGAGCTTTGAACTGGTCTGGATAAGGCAATATAACCAGATTGCTGTCTCTCCGAAGCGCGCAGAGATCTTACTTTTCTGTCCAGAGAGGGCACTCTTATTGCAGGGAAATTAATAGATCTGCAAAGATAAGCAATAACAAGGTTAATTGTAAGCTATTAATAATATTCACTAAGGTCGTTTCTCCTCCCTGCTCTGAGCTGCGGATAGCATGTAAGCTCAAGTCAACTTTTCAAACCCACTGTATTCGAAAAGACCCAAAATCTGGCAAAATGGGCTCGCACTTCCTTTGTTCAATGTTGCTGTCTCATAACAGTAACAACACATAATACCATATCTGTTAGAAAAGGGAAAAAGTGATAAAAGTGATGACATAAATATAAGAGCAACTTGAATTTGGCCTTTACCCACACAAGGTATATTAGGATTTATCTGATCAGTATATACAGGGGTTTCCATACCGCTATGATATAACAACTCTGAGAGGAATTTTGAGCTACAAGATTGTTTTAGACAAAAATAACATTTTAAGACACTACCCTTTTCACAGATTTAGGATATCAGTGGATAGCTCTTTCCCTTTTTTCAATCTGGTTTATATATGGAGGAGGCAGTGTGCTTTTTTTTTCCTTCTTCTGTCGTTTTTGCTACAGCTCACTGGCTGCCGCCCTCTTTTCCCAGCCTTTTAGTATTTCCTTCCCTCTCTCCCTTCCCCCAGTCTGCCACAGTGTCAGTGAGAAACAAAACTGCTGAAACCTGAGCTTTCTGGCTAGAGAGGATGAAGAATGAGAGGAGGAGGTGGTAATTAAACCCTCCCCCATATTATTCATGCAAAGGAATTGTCTTTGAACACCACTTCATCCTGGGAGCCTCTCTGAGTTCAAAGAAAAAGCTGAGTTGTTGTCATTCTGGGGCCTTAATCTAATCACAATGTCCCCCTTTGATTTAAAAATCTTTAGAGGTGGCAAATACCTCTCCCCTACTACCTTTTTAAATTTCATTTTCATTTTATTGGTCCTAAATATGTGGTGCTTGTTGTTTTGACATTTTGCTTGTAGTGCAGAGTTTTATTGCTCAAGTTGGGCCTGTTCCTGTCACTGGTCATCATTTAAGAGAATCAAACCTATGGTCATAACAAGAACAGTAAAGTATTGTTCTCTTTATCTATAGACAGTTCTCTATAGCTCTATATGAGTTACATGCAAAAGGCTCTCCAGGAGCAAAAGGAAACTCCATCTTTCCAGATATTTCCAGCCCAGCACTTTGAGGAGCAAGCTGGAAATAACTGATGCTTCCTTGGGGATAGGGGACAGACTAGATCTATCACTTTTAATTCCTACAAACATATATATTCTCACAGACATACAGACATATCTAGCTGCTTGGAGTTCTTCATTGTGAGGTCTGTTCTGCATCATTTGCTTGCAAGCAGGCAAAAAAGCTTCCATTATCATTTCTGACCTTTTAGAGTTAAAGTTGTAGTATAACTCAGGAACCTGGGTAAGATAGGGCTGATTTCCACTTCTTCTCACTTCCCTCTAAAAACGCCCTCCCTTCCGGCTAGCATTTATTAGGCCTGCCCAGAGTACACGTACTGGCATAAATAAGCTCCTGTTGCTGCAGGCTGGGTTGTTTCTGAGCACATATAACAGGGATTTGCACAGCGAATTTTCAGTCCTTCGAAGTCTGATGGTGCTGGAGAATTGCTGCCTGAACGTCAGACTGGGGCTTAGTTGCTTGATTCAGCACATGTCCCAGCTGAGGCAGAATTTCAGGACATCTGAGTCTTGTCCTTTAATTTAAAACAAGGCAATGAATCTGATCTTGTTTTGTGATGATATCTGAGGATCCACAAACCTTAGGCTGACATTGATAATAATAATAATCCTAATAGTGGCAGAAAATAAACATCTCTGTAAATTTCAGGTTTTCAACACACAGTCTTGACATAATTTCAAAGCACTGAACGCTAGTAGCTTGCCTCCAACCAATGTAGATCTGCTCAGTATACACGCTTTAAAAAATTCCCATAACTTTACATCCCCAAATCCTGTCTTATCTATTTTTAACATCTTATCTTAGATTATTAATACCAGTATTTGCAGATGAAGATTTATATACACATTGGAAGAAGAGTGATAGCTATTTAGTCTATACCCAGGTGAAACTTTCATTATGCTACTTGAATAATTAAAATTTCAAAAGCTCCTAAGTAGCTTTCACATATACTTCCCCTACCTGAGTTCTTCTCTCCTAACTTTGTATGTCTAAATATTAGATGTCAAGTCGAAGATGGTCATTTAAATCCTCCCTCACTAGTTGATAGAGAAATATAGACACTTCCTAAGAGTGTCTGGATGAGTGTTTTATGAGGAACCTTGAATGATCATTTAAAGAAGATGATTAATTCTTATGCAACTAAGCTAAGTGAGAAAAAGACCAGCCTTAGGTACCTAAATCTTCTTGGCATTCACCAAAGTCAAAATCTGTTTCATTAAGAGTGGAGTGACCAGTACTGCTAAAATGCTGGATAACTATTATAAAGAAACTCAAATATTCTGAAATGTTGATGTAAGAGAGTGGAGAAGTGAAGGTAGTCCAGAACCTGACATGTTTTTTTTCTCCCATGTGAAAATGGCCAGACTAAATACTGACTGATCTTGAACAAGACCAGCCAGAAGGGAAGGGAAGATCAACTGAAAGTGGCCTCACTCTGTCAAGACTGTGTGACCATGCATGAAGTATTCGAATATATAAGGAGACGATATGAAGGAGAACTCGTCATTTTGCGAGAGTCTGTTTGGGTGGTAATATTTATATTACTTAGATTAGCCCCTTAGTAGAGCAGAATAAATCTTTTTTCCTGCTGATAGATAGAGCTTGCTTTTTTGTGTGTGTGTGAAATGTATTGTAACTCGCAGGATGAAATTCCTGTAAATAGACAAATTGAATGAAAGTAGTTGTCTTTTGGCAAGCAGATATGTATTCAATTGCAGATGTTATCAATAATAATAAAATGCCTGATAACCAGGAAATAATAACTGAATATAAATTCACAATTTTCTGTAAAACTTAGCCAGATTGTTAGAATCACAGCTTTTGTTTCCAGTAAAATCTTAGACACTGTCATTCTATAGAAGCTAGTTGTTCTTTCCTTATGCATAAAATACTTATGAAAAGATACCAAAGCATGGTCTTGAATTCTTCTGTAGTTTAATGTTGATCAGTTTACAGACATATTCAAGATGCCCTGACCTATTCTGAATGACATTAGACTATATAAAATCACATAAATATCCACAGTAGCGAAACCAGTATTCTATGCAGAATAAAAGAAGTATACAAGCAATTCCCCAGGTTTCTGGTTTCTATTTACAAAAGCCAAGTCAATGAATAGGCAAGGTTATCGAGGCAGCTTCCGAGCCGCACTTTAAGCATAAAACAAACAAGAGTGAACTTGTTTGGGTTTGGATTTGGCTGATTCAATGACTCCAAATCCAAATTGTGGGTCTGATTCCTTAAAATGACCAACACAACTATGATCAGCAATTATATCTCAACATTAGGCAATTTTCTAATGTTTCATGTGGTTTACATCTGTGGCTGGTGGGCAGGGAGAGCTGTAACCCTATATTTTTTACCAGCATTGTTATCCTTTTTAAGAGCAAAAGTAGTGCAAAGTCTTATACTAAAAAATCTTTTCAACATTATGTATTTGCTTCAAGAATAAATACTTACAAAAGGGGTAAATCTGTCATGTTTTCTGATATACTTTGGGAACACCTCCTCTGTATTCACTCATTAGTGATTTGCACCACCATACACAAGATATAACTATTATTATCACTTCTATAAGTGGAGAAGAAAATATCCACTGATTAGAATAAGGAACAAGTTACACATTATACATCAGCTATTATTCCTGTGGTTTGGGACAAGTAGCTCTAAGTTCAGTAGAAGTGGAGGGGCTGTCGGGCTCTTAATTGATTTTATCTCCAACATTTGTCATTTGGAAAATGAGTTTACCATCTTTAGACACTTGTAGATTTTTGTGGTAAAAAAGCATCATTACGATATAGGTCATTTTATTAGTCAATGAGGTATTGGGAAGCCAGTGTTACGCCACATCCCCATCTGCTTTTTTTACTGGCATCCACTGTGATCTTTCGTCTCATAGTCTGAGGTCAGCCTTGGTGAACAAGGCTGTCCCCCTCCCCTAGCACTCCATCAAACCTACTATCACTTTGTCATGTTTTCAATTTCCACTTACTTTTTTCTGCTCGTTGAACTTTAGCCAGGCATGTGTCCTTCACTGAACTTTGCCTGCGCTGACAGCAGAAGGATATTTTCAGGTTCCCACTGATTTACATCAATCGCTTCATTTAATATTTCTATTTGTCAGGGAAAATTCACCTCAAATTCCATCCTATAGCAGTAACACACAGAAACTCACTCTGGTGGTTTTGCCAGTTTGGGTGTCCAAAATGGTTCAGCAACAAGAATTCCTCAGACCTCACTTATCTCACTTGTTCGTGGATTCCTAACCAAAATGTGCAAATTCTACCCACTTCAGTTCAGCTGCTGTTTTGGTTCTCAAGAAATCAGAGCCCAAGGGTATTGCTCTGAATGCCTAGATGGAAATGACAGCCAGATAAACATAGAGCAGAGGACCATGAAATCCTACTGTAAATCTATCAAGTAAATACAGAATCATCCCTGACCACCACAGTGCTTCCAATGGTGGTGTGGTTAGTGGAAGATTAACTTCTGGCAATGAAGAATACAGAGAAGGCAGAGTTGCTGAATGCCGCCTTTGCTTCAGTCTTCGCTGCTAAGGCCAGCCCTGAGGAATTCCAGACCCTGGGGACAAGAGAGGAAGGCTGGAGAAAGGAAGACTCTCCCTTGGTCGAGGAGGATCGGGTTAGAGATCATCTGGGCAAACCTGACATCCACAAATCCATGGGCCCTGATGGGATGCACCCCCGAGTGCTGAGGGAGCTGGCGGATGTTATCGCTAGGCCACTCTCCATCATCTCGGAAAGGTCCTGGAGATCAGGAGAGGTGCCTGAGGACTGGAAGAAAGCCAATGTCACCCCAGTCTGCAAAAAGGGCAAGAAGGAGGAGCCAGGAAACTACGGGCCTGTCAGCCGCACCTCCATCCCTGGAAAGGTGATGGAGCAGCTCCTCCCGGAGGTCATCACTAAGCATGTGGAGGACAAGAAGGTGATCAGGAGTAGCCAGCATGGATTCACCCAAGGGAAATCATGCTTGACCAATCTGGTAGCCTTCTCGGATGGGACAACTGGCTGGACAGATGAGGAGAGAGCAGTGGATGTTGTCTGCCTGGACTTCAGCAAGGCTTTTGATGCTGTCTCCCATCACATCCTCCCAGGTAAGCTCAGGAAGTGTGGGCTAGATGAGTGGACAGTGAGGTGGATGGAGAACTGGCTGGATGGCCGAGCTCAGAGGGTTGTGGTCAGTGGTGCGGAGTCTAGTTGGAGGCCTGTAGCTAGCGGTGTCCCCCAGGGGTCAGTCCTGGCTCCAGTCTTGTTCCATGGATTCGTCGATGACCTGGAGGAAGGCACAGAGTGCACCCTCAGCAAGTTTGCTGATGATACTGAACTGGGGGGAGTGGCTGACACACCAGAGGGCTGTGCTGCCATTGAGAGGGACCTGGACAGGCTGGAGAGCTGGACGGAGAGGAACCTCCTGAAGTTCCACAAAGGCAAGTGCAAGGTCCTGCCCCTAGGGAGGAAGAACCCCATGCACCAAGATGGGCTGGGGGTTGACGTGCTGGAAAGCAGCTCTGCCGAGAAGGACCTGGGAGTGCTGGTGGACAACAAGTCAAACAGGAGCCAGCAGTGTGCCCTTGTGGCCAGGAAGGCCAATGGTATGCTGGGGTGCATGAGGCAGAGTGTTGCCAGCAGGTGGAGGGAGGTGATCCTGCCCCTCTGCTCAGCCCTGGGGAGGCCTCACCTGGAGTCCTGTGTCCAGTTCTGGGCTCCCCAGTACAAGAGAGCCATGGCACTCCTGGAGAGAGTCCAGCGGAGGGCCACAAAGATGCTGAGGGGACTGGAGCATGTCTCCTCTGAAGAAAGGCTGCGAGAGCTGGGCCTGTTCAGTCTGGAGAAGAGACGACTGAGAGGCCATCTCATCAACGTGTACAAGTATCTGAAGGGGGAGTGTCGCGAGGATGAGGCCAGTCTCTTCTCCGTGGTGCCCAGCGACAGGACAAGAGGCAAGGGGCACAAACTGAACCACAGGCAGTTCCATCTGAACCTGAGGAGAAACTTCTTGACTGTGAGGGTGACAGAGCATTGGAAGAGGTTGCCCAGAGAGGTAGTGGAGTCTCCTTCTCTGGAGATGTTCAAAACCCGTCTGGATGCGATCCTCTGCAGTGTGCTCTAGATGGCCTTGCTTGAGGAGGGAGGTTGGACTAGATGATCTTCAGAGGTCCCTTCCAACCTTGACCATTTTGAGATTCTGTGATTCATTTGCCAAAGAACTCCTGTTACTGGACTGTGGGGAGCTGAAATATTATTTAATCCTGTTTTAATCTCCCTCCCTGTTTCCAGTTATGTGACAGGGCTTCAGATTCTGCAGCGCCATATCCTAGCAGCTGTAGAAGCTACCGAAAGGTTTATGGAACATTTGAGAGTCACATGATTCACTTATTCAAAGTGCGCAGCCCTGCTGTCTTCCAACACAATGGCCTGACAAGCAAATGTGTACAAGGTTTTAACCTTAACTTGGCAATACCTAACATATGCTCTTAAATATACTGTTGAGTTCAGAAGCTCTATGATGTGATCAACCAGGTACAATAATTGCAAACTGCGATAACTAAGTTTCATAATATGTTCTGACAAAGGAGATGCTTATAAAATGTTCCTAATGAGAATACTTCTGGCTACTGCAGCTCTCAGGAAGCTGATCTAGGACAATTGTTAAAAGTTATAGGTATGCACTGGAAAATCTTTGATTTTCCTTTTAGGATAAAGGGCTAAAAACTGGCTTTATGAAAGTAAGGAGAATTACCATTGATTAGATAAGGCATCAAACAACTTCTCCCAGCTTGATTTCTAGATATGCACCACCTCATTCTACTCCAGAGGTGGTGTCAAGGGGAGTTTTGCATTTCAGGTTCAGTGAGGGCAGGGTCTGAGGCTGACTATCACTATTACACTAACTCAGTGATTAATATGGGTTTGCTGACACACTCTTCACATAGACAATACAGGTTTTAGTACTGTGTAGCCTTAGATTACTAATCTCTGCAGCTGCTGATGAGAAATTTGCCTGCTAACAACAAACCAATTCTTATGAGAGCTCAGCTGCTCCACCAAGAGCAAAAACATTTTACTCAAATGGATTACGTTTTTCGTCTTCTTTCACTGCATATATTTTTACCTTCTTGCCTCATTTGTAAGTGCAAAGTAAGAACATTCAGCTTCTCTCACTTTTTTATCATTAGATATTCATCCTCAGAATGAAATCATTCTCCAAGGGAGATCAGGCTCATTGGGCCCCCTTTACAGATGGGGAAACTGAGTCATGGGAGACATGACTTAGCTCATTAGGAGGCAAGTGGAAGAACCAGCTGTATAAACCTGGTCTCTAGATGCCCTGCCCAGTCACTAGCTCCCATAAATGTCAGTCCCAGGGGGTTCAAGCCAAAGCTAATGGTAATAAATAAGAAACTCCCCATTGACGTAAAGGGATTTTGAAATCATTATGTATGCCGACATATGTATACATCTATATGTATCCGTAGGGGACTGGTCACTGCTACAAGCTGCAAATCCATTAGCAGTAAAAACATGAAATAAGGCTTCTGCAAACTCTAATGAATCTATCATCATATTGTCTTGACCTCACCCAAAAGCTACCACAACTCCTGGGGTCAGTCAACATAAACCTTATCATCACTGCTGCTGGCTGATTGAGGGGCTTATTAAACACAATAGGAAGGGGTTTTGCCCAGTGGAAGATGTCAGAGTCCCACTCCTACTGATCTGAGCAGCATGCAGACTTCCCGGATCTAGTGGTCTGCCTGCGTCAAGGTATTGAATGGATTCACTCTGACTTCATGTTCCTCCATGAACGTTCATGGGATGGTGACAACTCTACAATGTGCATGAACCACACCATTACAGCCCCGGAGAGACCAGTGGCAGATAGGGAAGACAGCCCTGCTCTGTGGTGCAGAGGCCACGTTTTCCTACAGGAGGTTAAGCCCCTCCAGAGTTACCTGCAAACCTCAGAACGGCGTCTGCAGTTCTTTCTCTCACCTTTCAAATTTCTGCTCTTCCAAAGTATCAGGCCTCCTGTTCTTGGCCACGGGACAGCTATAACTTGTGACAAGGGAAGAGCTTCCCCGAAGGCAGCATTTGGGGAGTGTGCAGACAGCTCTCCCAGCAAGGAAGGTTTTCTTGAGTGCCATGCAGCACTGCACCTCCTCCCTGCTCTGGGACCCTGACCAGCACACACTCCTGCGCAGTGTATCCCACATCAAGTCAGCCAGCTCTGTGTGGCGCAGAAGGTCCTAGAGCAGGAGGGAAGCCACAGTGCTGTCAGTCACACTGTACTGTCCATACTCCCTTTGGGCAAATCATCTGCAGCATGTCTCCTTGAACCAGCTGGAGGTGACCACTGTCCTGTGTGTCCATGGGTGCTGTGCTTTAGCTGAGTGTTCACTGCAAGAATCACCATTATCACAGCTGAGCTGATAATCCTGGCTCTGACGACCAGGATTTTTGCTTAGTCCAGAGAAGAAGACTCCAAGGGTAAGTAGCAGTGTGACTTCTTTGATACCTGGATGGGAGGCAAAAGTAGCCAATCCCTTAGGCTGCTCCCTGGGACTTCATATGCTGAACTCTGTCTCTGTTTAGTACCATAGTCTGAGTGCTGTAAAATATGTACATAAAGAGGGTAGAGTCTGTGATCGTTATGAAATATTATTTTATTTTCAGGAGAATGGTTCTTAATCTCCCCTTTCTCAAACGATGTCAAATGTAGATAACTAATCTACCATGTGCCTTGTCTAGCAAATTCTGAAGGAGAACAAATAAGCAATAAAAAGCAGGTGCAATGTTCACCCTGCTTCCTCTGCCCATGCTGGATCAATACTCCTTTAAATATTTGCTAAAGAAAAGGGGACAATCGCAGCTCTGGGGAGCCACAACTCTTGTTAAATCATTTTTAAAATTTCCCTCTTCCTAAATGTAAAAGTTCAAACCTTCTAAAGTCATGTGGATGCTACTAATCAACATTTTTCTGCCTAGCCTCTTAAAACTTCTACTAACTCATGAATCCTCCATACCTAGACATGATAACATTCTGTATCCAATTTCCCCTCTAATTAGGTTGTACAAACACTGTTGGTCGTGCTGAGAATGAGACTATCAGTAGCAAAACACTCCATCAACTTTTAGTACTTTAACAAGATCCCCCTTTTTATTTTATCAGTCCAGTGTGAATCCCCCTGATCAAGTGTTAACAAGCCGGACTATTTTCCCTTGAAATCCTCAAGCACTATAAATATATTCACTCCTCAACCATAAAATCGCATGTACTGCAGAGGTTTTTCAGTTTCCCATTCACTGTCTCACTTTTAAAAAATCTCTGTTGTCTAAAATCTCTCATGTAATTTTCTCACAGCAGCAGCATCAGTGTCACATGTGAGAATGAGGAAACAGTTGTTTTCAAAGCAAGGAACCAGTACAGCCCTTATTTATGTTGACGATGTGTCACAAATCATTTATATGACTTGAGTTAGACTATCCATACTTGAAGATGTGTATGAACATACTGTGTTTATCTGTGATCCACATGTATCTGGGAAAAATAGCTCCTTTGCTCCTTTTTCCATGGCTGGTAAATCGTCCTCAGTGGAACAGCACCATACAGCAAAAGACATCCAGGTTCTGCATGCAGTTTTGTACTTGGGAAAGATACTTCGTCTTTCTGAGCCTGCTCCTCTACCTGAAAGGACTGGAGATTTTTTAAAATATATCAATCAGTATTGCATATTCCCATTTAAACATGTTGCTGGGCCTGGCAGGGTCTCCCTTCTGAAGAATTTTCAAATCAAAAATGAGAACAGGACAGAAGATGTCCGGAAAGGGAGAATGTTGAGCAGGCTGGGATTGCCCATCTATAAGCAGAGACAGATTCAGATTTTATTTTAATTAAACTAGTTTTCTACTCTCGTTGTGTTCATGTGGAGTGACTTGATTTTTCCCATCATCAGGTCAATACATATCTTCCTTTGAACTACACTGTCAAAGAACTGTCATTCATTCTTTGCAGGCTATTCAGACAAGAAAGCAAAATCACATGTGTGCTCAACCATCAATAACAGTTTCCAAATATCTAGTCTGCTTATCTGTGGTCTTTTCTTGCAATTAAATTTCCCATATATAGTAGTACAACTCCTGTAAGAATGGGAGTCCTTCTGGACTTCCTCAGTTATAATCTCCTTTACTGGAAAATGGGAGAACGTTCATAACCTGTAAAAATGATTATTAACAGAAAAAAAAAGGGAACCAAGAAGGCTCACTGGAACTGTTACCATCAACAAACTGTTAAGATCATTGTAAACAAACTGATGAAATCAGAGCTACGTGGGCCAAAATTGGTTTGCCGGGAATTAGGCCTTTTGGCAAAATAATGACTGAATGAGCTATTCTGCCCCACGCTTCCTCTGGGATCCTTCAGAGAAAAGATGAGAACGGAGGTAGATTGACCTCCACTACCTTGGCCACCATCCCTGGTCATATCCTTCCCAATAAAGGTCACTCTGATGCTATTTGTGCCTTCATCGCTATGATAGTAAGAGAAAACCTACTCAGCTAGACAGTTAGGGAGTCAGCAGACTTTTAAAATGGCTAATGCCTGATAGGAGCTTGTCAGGCCTCAGAGAATCTGGGAAAAAACATGTTCTGCAACTCTCTCTCTTCAGCATACCAGTGAAAATGTCCTCACTGGAAAAGAAAACTGCATGTTCCAGCTGAGATGCTATTTGCATCCTCTTTTGGGGACATTTATCTGAAAGACAGCACCGAACTCTCGTACCAAGAGGATCACAGTACCAGTCAATTTCATTATGTTGTCTTTTTCTCCTCGGGAGGATAGTTTAGCATCTTTAACACTATATAAGGAAATGTATAATGAGGCAGGAGTTAACTGTGTCCTCATAAATTTTCTATGGCAGAAAGAAAAGTGAGCAAAAGATACTGCTAAGGAATAAATACCTTAGGACTGTATATAAGCAAGGTTTTAACACTCCCCCTACCATTCTTTCTCCTGCATAATTATTAAAAGCTATAAATGTTTTTAATGTTGATTTTTTATCATGGAACTCAGTAGGTCAGGGCCATAATACTTGAAATACAGAGCCATGTTTAACTGCTTAATGCTGCACAGGGAAAAGGCTAAATCAACATTCTCACCTTTCTGGATTTATTTATTACATCAAAATCATAACCGTATTCCCCCAGGGGAGAACACCATCACTGCCCTGGAGCTCAACGTGCGAAGAATTTACCTGTAAGTAATCACAAAATGTTTTCATCCCTGCTAGAGTCTTGTAGGTAACACTCAACCAGTGCTAAAGCTATATTTTTCTTAAGGTACAGAACAAAATTTTACTTTTAATAGACAATTTAAAATGAAATTCTAAACATAGATCTAAAACATCTAAATGTATTAATAGCAACTGTGTAATTTATACCAAAACTCAAATAAATAATGAAAGAGGGAAAAAATGAGTTATATAAAATATCTTCCGAGAAACTGTAATACAAAGAAGATGCAAAACGTCCTTCACTGATAACGCATGATCCTGCTACCCTTTGTGTGAAAAACTTTGCCCCTTGATTGCAGTATTATTCATTAGCCTTAAACCACCCCGATAGAGAGCAGCTAATTTTGTTGTTGAACACCCTCTGTAAAGATTCTAGTAATGTTTGTTTTCTGCTCTGTCATTTTCAAAAAAATCTTTGTATTTTTCTGGTGTTACAGGATCAATGAATAAAGAATTATAGAACAGATGTATAATTAATGGCAATCAACATGATTTTGCTTGAAAATAGGTTTCTATTATTTCTTTTTTTGAGGAGACTAAATGTTAGCTAATAAACATAACTGTTAAGATTTAGCAGAGTTACACCCCTGCAAAGTCACTTAGTTTAGAACTGTAGCATTTAAAATGTGAGTATAATATGCGTTAAATGGATTAAGATCTAGCCAGCTGGCAGATTTCAAAAAGTAGTTGTCGATGGGGAATTGTTACCAAATGGATGTATTTCTTATGAAAATTCTCCAGTGGGCTGTTCTGTGTCTAACATCATTGAACATTTTTATTGACTCTTTATCTGAACATATTTTGTAATAAGCTTTGATTTTTTTTTTGATATGCCTGACAGATTAGCCAGCATTTAGTGCTGTATGTGCTTTCTGCAAACTGTTAGGCTCTTGTCAAACAAAGTTTTGCTATAATTCTTTCTATTGTCTCTTTTGGCCTGGACAAAATGTTTAACTTTTCAATGTTTATTGTGAAGGTTCACATAGAATTCTGTCCACTTTTCCATTGTTCTCAGAAATAAAGGAAGACACTGCAACTACAAGTAATGATTCCTAGCCCATGCAACTGAAGCAACCACTGTGTAGTGAGTTCATGGAAAGGAATAAACCTTTATATCTCTAGTCCTTGAATGATTTGGTTACGCAGTGGAAGCCTCTATTTTTGGCTCTGCAAACAAAATTTATATTATTTCTTAGAAGAAGCTCTTGAGCTCTAATCTGAATGAGAGATTGATAATTTTGGCAACATTCTGCATATACATAATATTCTTCATTTAAGGATCATATAGCATCAATAATAGTTCATTAGAAGGATAACATAGTAACATAATAACAACAATCAAAGCAACATGTCATGTTGCTGTCATGGATGGCTACGTGCTTTTTAGGAAAGACAGGCCAGGAAGGCGAGGTGCTGGAGTTGCTCTTTATGTGAGGGAGCAACTAGAATGTATGGAGCTCTGCCTCGGGGTGGATGAAGAGCAAGTTGAGAGCTTATGGGTAAAGATTAAAGGGCAGGCTAACATGGGTGACACTGTTGTGGGGGTTTACTACAGACCACCTGATCAGGAGGAAGTCGTCAATGAGGCCTTCTACAGACAGCTGGAAGAAGCCTCACGATCACAGGCCCTGGTTCTCATGGGGGACTTCAACCACCCTGGCATCTGTTGAGAAGACAGCACAGCTAGGCACAAACAATCAAAGAGGTTCCTGCAAAGCACTGATGATAATTTCTTGACTCAGGTGGTGGAGACGCCAACGAGGAGAGGTGCAATGCTAGACCCTGTACTAACAAACAAAGAAGGTCTAGTTGGAGATGTGAAGGTTGGGGGCAGCCTTGGCTGCTGTGACCATGAGATGGTGGAGTTCAGGATCCTACGAGGAGGGAGCAGGGCAATGAGTAGGATTGCAACCCTGGACTTCAGGAGAGCTGACTTTGGCCTCTTCAGGGACCTACTTAGGGGAATCTCCTGGGGTAGGGCCCTAGAAGGAAGAGGGGTCCAAGAGAGCTGGTTAATATTCAAGCATCACTTCCTCCAGGCTCAAGAGCAGTGCATCCCTCTGAGGAAGAAGTCGAGCAAAGCAGGCAGGAGACCTGCATGGATGAGCAAGGAACTCCCGGCAAAATTCCAACAGAAGAAGGAAGTGCACAGAATGTGGAAAAGGGGACAGGCCACTTGGGAGGAATACAGGGACGTTGTCAGAGTGTGCAGGGATGCGACAAGGAAGGCTAAGGCCCAGTTGGAATTGAATCTGGCAAGGGATGTCAAGGACAACAAGAAGGGTTTCCTCCAATACATCAGTAGCAAAAGGAAGACTAGGGAAAATGTGGGCCCGCTGCTGAATGGGGGGGGGGGTGGGGGGTGCCCTGGTAACGAAGGATACAGAGAAGGCAGAGTTGCTGAATGCCGCCTTTGCTTCAGTCTCTGCTGCTAAGGCCAGCCCTGAGGAATTCCAGACCCTGGGGACAAGAGAGGAAGGCTAGAGAAAGGAAGACTCTCCCTTGGTCGAGGAGGATCGGGTTAGAGATCATCTGGGCAAACCTGACATCCACAAATCCATGGGCCCTGATGGGATGCACCCCCGAGTACTGAGGGAGCTGGCGGATGTTATCGCTAGGCCACTCTCCATCATCTCGGAAAGGTCCTGGAGATCAGGAGAGGTGCCTGAGGACTGGAAGAAAGCCAATGTCACCCCAGTCTGCAAAAAGGGCAAGAAGGAGGAGCCAGGGAACTACGAGCCTGTCAGCCTCACCTCCATCCCTGGAAAGGTGATGGAGCAGCTCCTCCCGGAGGTCATCACTAAGCATGTGGAGGACAAGAAGGTGATCAGGAGTAGCCAGCATGGATTCACCCAAGGGAAATCATGCTTGACCAATCTGGTAGCCTTCTCGGATGGGACAACTGGCTGGACAGATGAGGAGAGAGCAGTGGATGTTGTCTGCCTGGACTTCAGCAAGGCTTTTGATGCTGTCTCCCATCACATCCTCCCAGGTAAGCTCAGGAAGTGTGGGCTAGATGAGTGGACAGTGAGGTGGATGGAGAACTGGCTGGATGGCCGAGCTCAGAGGGTTGTGGTCAGTGGTGCGGAGTCTAGTTGGAGGCCTGTAGCTAGCGGTGTCCCCCAGGGGTCAGTCCTGGCTCCAGTCTTGTTCCATGGATTCGTCGATGACCTGGAGGAAGGCACAGAGTGCACCCTCAGCAAGTTTGCTGATGATACTGAACTGGGGGGAGTGGCTGACACACCAGAGGGCTGTGCTGCCATTGAGAGGGACCTGGACAGGCTGGAGAGCTGGGCGGAGAGGAACCTCCTGAAGTTCCACAAAGGCAAGTGCAAGGTCCTGCCCCTAGGCAGGAAGAACCCCATGCACCAAGACGGGCTGGGGGTTGACGTGCTGGAAAGCAGCTCTGCGGAGAAGGACCTGGGAGTGCTGGTGGACAACAAGTCAAACAGGAGCCAGCAGTGTGTCCTTGTGGCCAGGAAGGCCAATGGTATGCTGGGCTGCATGAGGCAGAGTGTTGCCAGCAGGTGGAGGGAGGTGCTCCTGCCCCTCTGCTCAGCCCTGGGGAGGCCTCACCTGGAGTCCTGTGTCCAGTTCTGGGCTCCCCAGTACAAGAGAGCCATGGCACTCCTGGAGAGAGTCCAGCGGAGGGCCACAAAGATGCTGAGGGGACTGGAGCATGTCTCCTCTGAAGAAAGACTGCAAGAGCTGGGCCTGTTCAGTCTGGAGAAGAGACGACTGAGAGGCGATCTCGTCAATGTGTACAAATATCTGAAGGGAGGGTGTCGCGAGGATGAGGCCAGACTCTTCTCCATGGTGCCCAGCGACAGGACGAGAGGCAACGGGCACAAACTGAAACACAGGCGGTTCCATCTGAACCTGAGGAGAAACTTCTTTGCTGTGAGGGTGACAGAGCATTGGAAGAGGTTGCCCAGAGAGGTAGTGGAGTCTCCTTTGCTGGAGATATTCAAAACCCATCTGGATGTGATCCTGTGCAGTGTGCTCTAGATGGCCTTGCTTGAGGAGGGAGGTTGGACTAGGTGATCTCCAGAGGTCCCTTCCAACCTTGACCATTCTGTGATTCTGTGATTCTGTAACATCTGCAAAAAACAATGCTAACAATGACATTTATGGAATAGGTCTGCTGATCTGAAGGCTGAAGAGACACATTGAGTACTGAGAGAGGGAGGTACTCTTGGTTGGTATCCACCTATGGTAAAAGGAAAGAGACTGGAAGATGCTAATGGAATAGGATGAAGGAGATGTCATATATGTACATAGTTTTTAACATTTGAGAACATTTCTTTTAAGAACAGCTGCATTTTAAAGGGGGAGAAAATGCAATCTTTTTCAACACATTGGGGAAAGCATAGGTGAAACTGTGCTGAAGTGGTGTACAAAGAGGGAAGGCATCAAGCAATTCTAAAGTTTCAAAGGAAGAGAAAGATCTCTTGAAGGATGTCTTCTTCTGGGGGTGTGAGGAATCCGTGGATTTGGCACGTTACCAAACCCTAATAAAAGAATTCAGTCACCACAGGGGTTGTTGTGAGAGCCTCCCCTACAGATCAGAAGAGCAGCCAACAAATTAGCAGACGAAGTGGCAAGCAGGTGGTGGGGAAGATTACTCAGGACGATACCTTGTCGGAATGAATAGATGAGAACAGTCAGCAGGGCAGCTAGCAGCAGCAGTCCCAAACACTGTCAGCAGAAGAGATTTGCCTGAGTGTGGATGAAAACTCCTGAGCAAGATGCAAGAAAAGGATGGTCATAGCTGGCAACAGAGCATGGATCATTCAGAGGTGTCTCTTGTCTACTATGGAGCGGCCAGGTACTTCAAGGGGGTATGGGGTCACGTTTCCTTCACATGAGGTTTCTCTTGCATGTTTTCCCTAAGTCAGAAAGATGTGGATGGAGCTCAAGCACATGCTATAGAAGTTACAAGCTACAACTTATGTACGTGTTAAAAGAAAAATTCATTATTAGCCTCATGGTTTATACTTTAAAAATTGGAAAATTTGCTTTCAATTTACTTACCCTTGTTAGGTTCAGAACCTCTTATTTGTACGTGGCTTGTCAATAACCACTAACTCCTAAAGTCTGGCTTCTGTTTCTTTATTCTGAGGAATTCTAGACCAGGCAAGAGCTGGGTGATTCAGATGAGGTCTTAAATGGACAATAAATCCAAATCCAACAAAACATTCGTACTCATGAGAGTGGGAAATGTCCATGTTACCAAGTGTGTTAACTACAAACAGATCTGAGTGTTTTAAAAATGTACATATCCAGGCACATCTCTGCTTTATTAAGCTGCATTTAGAGCTACCATAATTAAAACTGGTTTTTGTTTTTGTTTTTTTGTAATTAGATATTGTGTTAAGACTTTTTTCCAGTTTTACTCAGTCTGGGTTGAACTCTGTTCTAAAACTGATCCATAGAGTGCATTGTAAGGCTGTCTGAAGAACACGATACAGTTTGAGTTGCAGAGAAGAGAGATTCTGTCACCTTTCATCAGCAATAACATTTTACACTTTCCATCCAAAGATCACAAAGTGCTTTGAAAATATTAAGTTTCACAACACCCTTTTATCTTTGAGATTCACATCTTACTGGCTTGGTGGATGAAACATGGATAAGTTATGTGACTTGCTAAAGGTGTTGCCCTGCCGAGAGGTGAACTCCATGCGTGTCTGCTGAAGCCAATAGGAATTTAAGGCTTTTTGCACGTATTGGGAAGAGTTTCCACAGCCATGCGCCCAGTCTGCTGCTCTGATCACAAACCAGAGGTGTTTCTCCTTTGTAATGCTCTCTTATCTCTATGCTTTCATGAAGGGACTTCAGACAAAGCTTTGGGGTTTTGTAATATTCGTGACTTGTTGGCATCTGTGGCATTCTTCTTCCTGGCAATAATTTGTCGTTTAGGTTCAAGACTAGACTATTCTAGGGGCTAGATGAGCAGTGCTACTGAGTAATGGCAAACACCTCTGTTTTCTTTAGACTGATACTTTACTAAGAAATTCAATGCTGAGCTGCTCACTGCAATTTGCTCTGTTCTGAAGTACATACAAAACTGTTGTGAGGCATCAACTGCCACGATTATGTGGCATAAGCAATTATCTTCTCTCTTGACTGGACTGATGTGGGTTGGGCATTTCGTTTCTAAATGAAATCACAAACCGATAGGCAAAAGCACAAAAAAAGATGTGCTGAGTGTTTTCATGCGCCTACTGCTGGTTATCACTGCATCTGCCATGCAGACCTACAGACTCCAATAAAGCAAGAAAATTAGAGTTAATTGGTCATTTAATGTAAAATACCAGTGTCTTAGGGCTTTTCATGGTACCAACACAGACTGCACTGGTGAAGCAAGTGGATTAATTTCAAAGCTTCAAACAAGCCTGAGATGAGTAAAATTAAGCTATGAAATAATAAACAGTAAATTATGTTCAAAATTTCCAATTTTAGGCAAGAACAAAGCAAAAAATCAAAGAATAGTGAGCACACAGATAGGCACAAGATGCTCTTTGGAGTCTGTCACTGATAGTGTATGCAAGTGAAGAAGAGAGAAGAGAACACAATGCAACACCTCCTGCACCCTTGATGTTTGAGGAATGTCAGTGACCAAGCAGCATGGTGAGAAAAGAACACACACTTCTCTCATTGTTTTCCTTCTGGTAGAAAGTTTACTGTATGTTGAAATATTTGCCTTCTTTAGCCACTCCAATACATTCAAGATGAGAAACCTAGGTCTACTTTATTTTGATTTAGTGAAACAAGATAATCTGTATTAGCACAAAATGCCTCGTGAAGGTATTAATAAATCTGCTTAAAAAGCAGATTTAACCATGGCAGTGAGAAACTTCATGCTTACAGAGTTACATATTTTAAAAATTGAAGCATGGACGAGGCCTTGGGGTACATGATTCTGGGATGAAAGTACAAAGCATTTTCATTAAAATTATAAAAGGAGAATTGTTTCAAATTTTTACCCGTATATGAGCTAAATCTGAATTAAGCCTTTCTTCTGAGGCTTTCTCTGCCTGTTAAACTTCTGTTTGTTTGTAAAGTTTACATGCTTCCTGGGTTTGACCAAAACCAGGGCTACTAAAATAGCTTCAGAAATGTTATCACTCTGATGTTTTTGAGCCAGCTAGGATTAGAAATGACTGGAAATGTTATGGAAGAGCCTGTTTTCATGAGATTTCCATCCAGATATGTAGACCAAAGGGGTTTCTTGCTCTGTGAACTTACAGAACACCTTTCAGTGCTCTTTGATGTAAACTCCTTGCTTCCTGCATCATAAAGAAAAGTTCTCTCTGCACTGTATCTATGCAAATTGCAGTAAATAGACCCATATAAGCTCACCTTTTAAAACTTGACCTTTTGTTTGAACTGTTAACACCTGAAGAGGGACTTCTTAAGTTCTCAAAGCTGGGTATTAGAGTTTGTTTGCTGAGCTAGGAAAAGATTATATTACTATCTATCCCTTCAGGATGGTGTAATAAGCATGGGAGATGTAGTATTCTTTTAAATCAACGAAAGCCAAAATTAACAGAGTTACAGAGTTAAGGTTCAAACTCCATCCTCCGTCAAACTCCATACCTTGTTTTCTTTATATAATTACCCATGTCTCTGTCTGCTAATTGATCTCGCACTCAACATTTGCAGCACTACTGAGTCAATTGACTTAGGGATGAGGTTTCCAGCTTCAATTTAAAAGATCTCTTGTGTTTGTGGATTCGGGTCAGACAGTTAGTGTTACCTGAACTTAATTGCTATTTGTTTTTGATAAAGCAAAAACACTGTCTTCTGAAAGAGAGTGCAGGTAAGAAGGGAGGCCTGGGAAAAGCAAACTGCTTTGCAGACCAAAATGTCTTCAAAGGCAATATCAGGACCACCTCACAGTCTAAACAAAGGTCTGATTAAAAGGTGATCTCCATTTCCTGCTCCCCAAACTTCTGCAGAAGCCCAGCTTTTCTCTTCTTAGGCCATAACAAAACCATGACTGCTGTCACCTTCCTTCTGCCTCCCACATCAGGGTCAGCCCTACTTTTACCTTCCTGTGCTCAGCCGTGCCCTTTGGGTCTTGCCTCTCAGTCCCCTACAAAAAACCTCAGTGTGATCGCAGTTGTCTGCAGTATCCACCTACTGCTGTTATCTTTGATTAGCAAGCACATCTTCCCACTTATCCTTTCTGGAGGTAGGCAAAACAACCCTCTGCTCAATTCTAGGCCTTCTTTAAGAATCGAATCAAACCTAGCAAGTGTTTCTGAATTCTTCAGGCACCGCTGAAGCTGCACGTCATTCGGAGTCACTTCTCCCTCTGTGTTTGCAAAGCAGCAAGTTCATTACTCATAGCCCAGGTAAACAGCAATAACGAGATATTGCATTATGGCTGAACTTCGTTTTTTGTGTATATATTCACATCACAGCATTTCCGTTTAACATTGTAAAGTAGATACAGGTGTTACCTATATGTATATTATAGGCGTACACTGCAAAGTTTATTGGCTACAAATTTTCTTTCAACTCATACCTATTAAATAAAGCTTTTCTTGAATTATGTAGATGTAGCAATAATCTTTGTAGTGTACATAAATGTTTAAAAATGATAGCGTACACTGGTAAGATGCTCACGTCAAGATTGGCATGTCTCATCAAAATAAATAGATGAAGCATCTAGCTTAAGCCTGAAAAACCACCATCATGTTATCATAGTTTAATGAGTTCCCGCAGGCTAGCTGTTTGACTGCAAACGTTTGCACATATACTTCTAAGTTTCAAGATATATAATAGCCTAACTGCGAGGAGCTGGTGTTTCAAATTCCTATAATAATTTCTCTTTCTTTTGCCATAGCTAAAACTACACATGTGGACAGTTATCATTGCCCAGGTGATGTGCAGCAACTTCTTAAGCTGCCATGATTTGATTATAGATCTTCCTTCAGCTAACTTAGTCTGTGCTACAAAGGTATTATAATCTCTCTTTTATTATGCTCAGAGATGAATGAAAAAGGTTGAAGAATGACTGCAGTTGCTAAACTTTCCCGCAATTCATATAATAAAGATAATCATAATAAATAAATCTTTGGCAGAAATCAATGACATTTCCACAGCCTTTCAAGAAGAAAAATCTAAATCAAATGAGCGTCAGTGTCTGGCAGTGCTAAAAGGAACTGGGCAATTTCACAAAGAAGAATGGATTGGAGATATTGATTGGATACCGATGTGGACAGGCTTTTCAATTAAGCCAGTAAAGAAAGAATATCTGAAGTGCTCAGTAAATCTTTTAGAAACAAGTTAAATGTGCAAACTAGTGGTTTGGCAATAAATGGAGATACCACTCTGCTGAAGCAGTTTAACAAATGAAAATTAGCTCAGGACTTTGCATAGGAACACAAGGTAAAATTTAACACTGTGCCAAGTAACAATCATGAGCTCAGTTGCAAATAGGTTTTGGTGTTGACAGCAAAAATGGAAGAAAAAAGCTGTGTGCCGAGCATGAAGAACATGACCAAACAGGAAAACATAACGACAGCAAATCAGGGGAAGGCCAGTCTCTGCTGCTCCTAGGAACAGCAAGATCCTTGACGTTGCCGAGTTGCCATCTTTCAAGTCTGTGTTTTTTGACTGGGGTTGTATGCCTCTCAACCCAGTATTTTTCCTCTTGAATTCTGGCTGCAGCCTATTACCATATCAACAGTTACACTTCTGTCTGTGGCTTTATTTTTCTTGTCTTACCTAGCTTTAAAGCCTGTATCTTCTCATACCTAGCAAAAACTTTCTCAGTATAGCAGTGCTGCACTAGATTGGGCCTTGTATTACAGGCCCCAGGCTGAGGTTGCAGGTCCCCTCCTTAATGCAGTGATATTATTACTTCATCGATGACATCACTATGCTTAGGCTAAGAGTCTGGTATAAAGCCCAAGCCTACACTCACATCTCTGCCAGGGAGCTGCGGCCCCCAACAGGGCTACACTCCTCCTTGGGGGCAGCACTCACACCCAGAACCAGTCGTGGCCCTGCCACCACGGCTCATGCAAGGGTTGTCACTGCCATGTGTCAAGGATCACTAGCTGTAAAGTCTTCTGCTTCATTTGGTAAGCCAGCTGTCACAATGACATAATTAGTACCACTTGCGACACTTGAAGAACAACTAAAAGGTGGAGCATTGTACTGAAAATCGTGCTAACTAGTGAGGACTGCTTAAAAAAAAACTTTATTAGTAATAAATAGCTGTAAATTACATTTCATTTAAGCCTTTAAGTATTTTTGAACTGAGTGTATAACAATTAAGATTTCTTTTACCCTTGAAGCAGCTGCAGTTCTGGCAATTTGATGAGGTATGAAAAAGACATAGAAGTACTGAATTGCTAAGTAAATCTAATTTTAAATAGGGCTTTGATTTACTAGTATCATGCTATATTAATAACTTTAAACATATGAAGTGAGTTTTATTAATATTTAATGCTGGTATTTACTTTTGTAATAGACCAGCAATTACAGACTTTTTAAATAGAGCTGAAGAGAAATAGGAATCACATTATCATCATCTCCACAAACATCATTATAAACTACTGATAATGAATGACGTAGTACCTAATAATTCTCATTTTAGGATCCAGAAATAGTTACTGTTTTTTTAATAACTACATTTATACAGTGTCTTGCTGCCAACTAAAAGATGATCCCCAGCAGTTTTATTAACTACAGTGCCAAGGCTTAATGATGTATAAAATCTTATGATCTGCGTAAGCAGTGAATGAGCAGGTAAAACTTTCCTTCAGAATTGTTTTCCTTTTTGGGCCATAACAGTCATTGTGATTTTGTTTGTCAGATCTTCTAAGGGCTGAAGGATGTTTTTAACCAATATTCTACGAGATCTTTTTATCCATTTTTCTATTCTTTCAACAATAAGTTCATATGTCATCATTACTGGTTGTTATTGTTCTTAGAAACAAACTAATTTCATCAAGATATTACATATTACTATACAAGAAAATTATATTTGTTTGATTAAAAGATAACTTTATCAAATGAAAAAAGTCACCAAGCTGTCCATTTTTGTAATGTAGCTATTGTAAGTTATATTCATTCATGCATAAAAATCTTTATTCAGTGCAATTTCTTAGTAGACAATCTTAAGCTGCTGTTTTTCAAGTGATTGAAGTTAGACGTATTACTCTGATTAATTTTCCAGTTTTCTGTTCATATATGTTTCCCATTTGCTTGATATCTGCTGGTTCTATCTTTCCTTATAGCAAGCAGATAAGTGCTCTAATTTAAATGCTCAGTTGTTAAATCTGGGGAAACATTCTAATAGAATACATATTGAATAATAAATAACTACCTAAATCATCGCATTTTTGGAGTCAGTCCGTCTTAGTGGAGAGACCTGTTATTACTATGGTTTGTTATAGCTTGTATGACAGTTATTCTTCAGTAGCTGAGGCTTTCAATATTGTAACTCTTTGAATGCATGTTACTAGAACTGTTTTACTCCAGAGGAACGTGACTCAGAGCTTTGATTGATGAGATTAACTTTTGGAAAGACTATAGGAACAGTAGTAAAACTTTGGTTCCAGGCCAATATAAGTGTCCTCTAATCTATACCATCTCCCTTCAAGTTCGACTGTTTCCAAGTTCAATCGTAACATTGATTATCCTCCTGTTGAACACTGCTTAACCCAAAAGCTTTTATCTCTGAACTACTTTAGTATTAGCAGCACTTAATTAGTCCACTTCAAACATTTTTCCAATTCTGAGTTTGTGAAGTTTTCTTGCTAGTGGATTTGCAGCAAAAATCCATTCCCCAGCATAGGTTGCAATGAGGCGGCCTTCACTGCAGTCATATAATCAGTGCTATGAAAACCCTTAAATTAAGTTGTTATGTTTGAAAGTCTCGACCAAAACATTAAATAGATTTGTATTGGATAAGCCAAGCAATTTCTTCTTTTTCTTCACTCTGAACTGATGAGGTGGAGTATACTTTTTTAGGCATGTACAGCTGTGCTGCTTAGTACTCTTTGTTTGCCCCATGGTAAGAAGCGTATCTGGCTGTATTCTAGTGGAATTATTCTGGTTTTACACTAGGATGAATAAGAATGGGATTTGGCCCAATAACTGCTAACAGCTCAAAGTATTCAGACCTTATCCAAACTCCACTGACACAAATGTAATAACTTCAACTGGCAGTCAAGAAGTTTGAATCAGATCCTTTATTCTCTGAGCTATTACATGCTATCTCCTCTCCACTTCCCAGGCCTCAGTTTACATATGGCAATTCTTGATTTGTGGATAGAGAAAGTTCCATCGTTTTACACCTCTCACACCCCTTTTCTCAACACAAACTGTCAATTTCCCTAGCAGAATTAATTCCAGCTTTGTTCCATAAATGCTAGTTGCTTTCCTTAGTCACTCTAGGCATTCAGCCAATAAATTCAGACTAAACAGAGGATATTAATTTTACTTTAACATATATGCATTGCACAAAAGCTGTGATGCATAAGGGTTTGGTTCCAAGAACTACAATAAAACAGTTGTGTAAGCCTTCAAGTTTGAACGTCAGTGATAACTTCCAGAGGGAATTAGAGGCAATTAAGAGAAAGCCCTCTCAGACTTTTTTTTTTAATGACTAAACACCATAAGAAGGTGGGCTGTGAAGTATGACTCTTTCACCTGGAGAAGTGGCTAATATCAAATTAATCTTGAGTTGCTAACTTGAGGTATTCTGTATTCTTGTGGTCTCCTGATGTGAATTGCTAGATGTTGAACTCTGTCCCAAGCATTTTGATGTTTTGCAAAAAAAGGCAGGGAAGTGCCCAGCAGCTGGAATCTGAATCCTACTAATGCATTTGTTTAAATATAGTTAGGATATTGGGAAAACTGAAGCACAGCTTTTTCAGTGTATGCAAATAGGTTTGTAATGAGTGCAACTGGCCAGTCTACATTGTCTGAGAAAGCTGGATGTCTGTTAATATTTGATAAGAACCATCAGTACAATGAGTAGATGGAATTTGTTAAATTAGACTTTGATTTGGGGCAGAATAGTAGGGATTTTACTCAGGTGTAACTTTGGCAGCTGCGGTTCTACTAATAAACATTTTCTTAAGCAGACAGCTTAACCATTTGACCACTATGTTCTCTTCCATAAAGAAATGAAAATACTTACCAGAATCCAAAGAAAAGGAGGTCTTGCACCCTATATTTGTGGAACTGATTGAATTTCCTTAATTGCTTAGGGACTTTATTGCTGTAGCTCAGCACAAGCTGTCCGGACTTTCACTCTACCAAACACATGAGAATTGCAGTCCTAGGCACCTATAGCTCATTGCCAGTGTTGTCAGGTTATTAACAGCATAAAGAAATAACAAGACTGAGAGTTCAAAAGGCATCGCAGGAGTGAATGAGTTAACCAGTTAGAGATCTGATGATGCTGACTGTTAGAGAGGAACCAACTCAATCCAGTTTAAAGGCTTTTATCTAAACTAAAATTGTAAAAAGGGGATTTGCTTCCTTGAAGATGAAATAGTCATGTCCAAGATGTTACGCTGTAGGCCTGCAAAGACACATCTGTTGATACACATTTGGGGAACTGTTCTGGCTTAACTGACCAGCTGTGCAGGAAATATATGTAGGGATCTTTCTTGAGAAAATTTCTGCCATGTGTAAGGCTGAGTAATAATGAGAAAAAGACTAAAGCTTTTCAGCCCTGAGCATTTACCACTGGTCCAATGTTCAGGGAAGCCACTCTCCTGGGAGCTGTGCAAGTCCAGACTACGAAGTGAGAAAGGAAAAGCAATGAGCACATTCTGTTTTCTGAACGTATTTCGTGGAATCATTAGAGAGAGAGATATGTCTTCTCCAGCCTGGTACAGCTAGGACCAACCAAGTATCCCCACTGTTCGTGAAACCTTGTCAATATCGGGCAGGGTTGCCCCAGGCTGGATGCACCCTGCAATGCCTCCACGCAGCAGTGTGCACGCTCACCATCTGCAGGGAAGAGCTGATGCTGCAGGCAGTGGCCCTGGTACTTTGCATGGGGAACTAGTAACGCCTGCTAAAAGGACCACAACCCTTTGGGGACAGGGTACAGAGGCCCATGAGTATATTTTCCAGTAATAAAGTCAACTGAATATTTAAATGCTAAGTATTAGAAGTGCAGAAGCCATAATGAGGTGGAGCAGGAAGATTCTTCCCTCTGCTTTTTCAACTCATCTTGATAGTCTTTCCCTCTTCACAACCTTTCCCCCTTCCAATAGCACTGCTGCTTTCCGTGTTTTTATGCAATAGACTCCTGTCTCCTTCCTTGACAACCAGATATTTGTACTTTACCAGTCCTCTCCTGTCCCCTCACCCCCAGTTTGTTGCTAATTTCCACCCATATCCAGTGTCTTCATGATCTCAGGGCTACGTAGCCATGTTCCATCAGTTGCAGGAACTATTTCATTAGTTCATGTCTGAACATTTTGCCCTCTCTGCAGAGGCAAAACACCATGTGAGTCAGTCCCACAGAAATAAGAGTTACTCGTCAAATCTTTGCTTTGCTTACTTGGTGGGGGATTGGCAGGTTTATTAAAAATATAAGATTAGAACATGGAGAATTTTGCTTGTCTGTGGATCATGATGTAATGTATGCAGCTGTCTGGCTTGATCCAGGTCAGAGTTAAGGGGAAGTTGTTATGGGCAGCACTGCCCATATTCTGGAAATGAAAGCCAGGGAGTAATCAGGGGTTTTGCTTCTGACGATCTGACAAGAGGCTCACATAACTGATTTTCTCTTCATGTTTCCATGCAGATAGAGTTCAAGAGCCTGGTGTGGCGTCTGTTCAGTTCTGTCCTTTCTTTGGTCTTTTGATGAGCTGCTACACCCAATCTATCAGGTCACAGAAGAGAGGAAGGGCTGTAGGGTACAGCCACCAGATGTGGTCCTGTGCTAGAGAGCCTGCAGGATGATACACACTGCGGCTGCAGCCTTTTATGATGGGTTGTATCACTTAACTCAATGAGCGGAAATGTATCTCCTCATCTGTTGTAGTAGGAGAAGCCCAAGAGATGCATTTGTTTCTCTGCTGCTTCAATAAAGAGCCAATCATTTATCTGCCACTATTTATTCATACTACTGTTCTTCAGTTCCTTTGTGAGAGCAACTTCGTGGTGAATCTACATCAACCTTTTACACCTCAATTTTTCAGTCATTGCTATTATCATGTAATGTGGTAGATCACAGTTCACTTAACCAGATGCATCCTGGCAGCACAATAATATAACTGCTGTGGCTGCCACAGGCGGTCTCTGCTGCTATCACATTAGTGTTTTACTGAGGTAGGGCATTGTGTATTGCATTGAAGAGATGTGGCATACAGGCTGCAAATCTTGTGCTGTCAGTATCAATAGAGTTACATCGTGGTGGTAATGCTGAAGAAGGAGAAATTTCTAAATCTTAAGCTTCACTTAACTCACGCTTCTCTTGGGAGGTAGTTAACAAAACTGACTGACCAACGCTTCCTTGTGATATCTCAACTAATCATGATGAAACTTTTTAGGACAGATTTCTGCTATCTATATAGATTCCCACTGGAGTGAGTAGAGATCAGGAGCTTGTGGGTAACCAACTCAAGCCTCTCTCAGATGTCACAAAGGAATGCCAGACCTAGTGCTCAGGCTGTCTACAAATGAACAGATGACACCTAAGCGTATGCTGCACAGTTCCTGGATTTGAGTGACAAAGCAAAGAGTCACTGGAGAGGAAAGAGCAGCCAAGTAAAGACCTTTCATCTCCTTATAGAAGTGTCTGAAGGTTGTGGATTAGGATTTCAGACCAAGGGTGTGGGCTAACTGGCACTAATTAGCTACTGATCCCACAGAAAAGCTTTTGTGAGAGATGGATGTGAGTTCATCTCAATATTTTAGGAGGAAGGCTAGAGGTGGGGAGTGTGTGAGTGTTTCTCCAGAGCAGGCTTTCATTATAGATAGCTGGGTGAATTGAAGTTGATGAAGTGGGCATGCTGAAGTACCATGGCAATGGTCTTAATTTTTTTTGCTTTTAACAGGAATGATGGGATTTTCAGCCAAAATAGGAAAACTTTCATTCTTTAGAAATATCAGTTAAAAAGAAAAATGGATATAGAAATATAGAAAAGCACCTGCTGTCAGCATTGATGTTTGCGGCCATTTCCATTAGTCAAAGCCAATTTTCTCCGCACACTGTTTTGATACAATATTTTGAACAACCTTAATTCTTATTTCTTGTGCAAACGCTAAGGAATATGAGTCCTAATTTGCTTTCATTTCCCTTATGTTTCTTAGCTGTGTCAAAATGCTACAGTTGTAGAACAGCTGGCAATGTTTAGCAAACTGCTGTCCTTGTGCTCAGTTTTTTGAATAGGAACTGGGTTTTTCTTTCTCCACCCTAGCAAGGCCTGTAACTAGTATTTCCATGTTATTCTCCTCCTGCCATCACACTGATATTACCGCTGAATATTCTGCAGAGAAGCGTGGAGTAATATCGCTTTGGAATGTGCCATTTGGTTTGTTTGTTCCCTGGCAGCACCAGTGTAAGCCAGAAATAATAGTTGTTCTGAGCAAAGCTAACTCATATCAATATACAGCAAGAGGGTTGTGAACTCAACTATATCTTTCTCATGTCAACTTCAAAGCTGTTTTCATTGATGGAAATGTGATCTGTTGACAGATACAGTCATTATTTTACATGAGTTAATTTTTATGATTTCTTTTCCTTTGGAGGGGGAAACGTGAAGGGAAAAGTTCTTCAATAACTTATGGAACAAAATAAGACATGGAGAGTCACATACAGACCTTGCACAACCGCAGTCAAGAAAAGAAACAGAGATCCTGGTAACTGCATGACCAAGTCTGGTTCCTTATTGCCCCATGTGCCTCTTCTGTCATCAGAGTCTGTTAGCAGAGAGTAAATCCCATGGCAATTTTAAGGCAAAGGAAAGTGATACCTTGCATCATGAGAGCTGAGATGTCAAAATGCAGAAGGAAGTAAGTTCTGCTCTTCTAGTAGTGTGAACATTGCTGTGCATGGAGCAGGACTGTACCGGTAATTCAAAACCCGTTGGAACAAATGAAAAATATGAATGGGTGCAAATACCTGCTAGGTGCCAGAGGCTAACTACATCTGCTCTACTAGAAACTGTGGAAAATTTAGAAGTACTTGGGAGGAGTGCTGTATGTGAACACAGTCTGACTTGTAATGAAGAACAGGGTGTTCCACCCACATGAGCCATTGTACTGTGTTGTGTCAATTCATTAGTAAGAGTAGTAGCGAGATATCTTAGTGCCAGCCTGCAGTGCAAGTGAGGCCTGACTCATCTCGTAAAAATGTGTGAGCACTTTCAAACATGGATGAGTGCTTTTAATTATATATTTTTAGAAGAGCAGAGAAGGAAAGGGAGTAAGTAGGTAAGAAATCTGCTAATGGAGACAGGACATTTCACTTTCGGTTCACTGACTCTTAGTCCTATCATATGATAGCTCTTCAGCAGCTTACATTTCACAGATGGCAAGGCTTTTCTACTGAGGAGCGGGAATCAAATTCATATCTTATAGAGACTTCAGCATCTTTGAAACTCCCTTTCTAAACATGGGTATGATCTTGGCTCTAATACAGTTCTGATTGATAGGCTTGCCCTTAGCTAGCCACTGAGATAAAGTAATAGGAGCATCTGCACAGGACTGGACTCATACTACTGCTATGACCCTTCTGTGCCAGCAACAGACCCGTAGGAGGGAGTTTGATTCTGTCTGTTGTTTGCTCTGGACTTAATTTCTGGATTTCAAGCTTCTTGTGGCCTTTGTCCAGGTTCCTAAGCACAGAATTATTATAAAATAAAGAGGGAGCCAAACATGGACTTGGAAAAAGAATCTCTTGGCAATATTTGAAACATACGCAAAACCGTGAGGTTTGGCAAACCTTGCTCAGATGCTGTTGCACAATTGTGTATGTCAGAGATTAGTAACTAGCCCTCATGCAGATCCTACTGTCTTGGTGGTCTTGAGAAAAAGCATATATTGCTAACTCAAAGTAGTTTTTAATGCCAAAGAGTAAGTGTCTACTTAATCAGATAATGCTACTGCAACTCCGTTTCAGCTTGAACAAAGAATGCTGGCAGGCACAGTCAAGTTTCTTGCAGACCCTGTTTCTGATGGCTGTAGACTCATAACATCACAGTCACAATGCAATGAGTGATTCCCTGTCTTAGAACACCATTGCCCTACTGAACAACTTAAAATACCCTTCTTGTGTATAGAAGTGTTGCTACTTCCACTTTACACAAAAGTAGCTTGAAGGAAAAAAGATAACAATAGTTAGTTGCCTACATGCTCTGAAGGCTAAGCATAAATAATTTTTCCAAGGTCACACAAAAGTCTCTAGTAGCCTGGAGAGCTGGAGCCTGGTACCCTAAGCTCTGGTTTGTTGGCTGAAACCACTCTTTCCATTAGTATCTTGGTATTCCCAGTATGGTATGTTCTTTCAGTAGCTCATTTCTCAAAATTTTATGGATAATATTATCAAAGCCACAGTGTTGACTTCTATTTAGAGGTAAAAAACACAAAAAAGTCTTTTATTGAGGAATCTGAATGCAGAATCTTTCAATGTTCTCCCAGCCTTTTTTAGCCTAATTCTTCAGTATCTGTTATCAAAGCTGCAGTACATGGAATACATATCTGACACTTACCACTCCCCACTGCTAGAGAAACTACATGAAAAGAGAAGAATGTTACTTCAGAAATGGAATTTATTTAACTTCTTATTGGTGCAAGTCTACAATGACATTTGTTTATCAGTAGACAGGTCAATTGTGATGGACTCAGATAGAATCTGGAATTCCTAAACTATGAGCCTAGTTTCCCTGGGCAGCTATATGATTAATTAAAGAAACATAGGCATGGCAGTCCAGATTTTAGATGGCTGAAGGCACGTCACGTGCAGGCGCCTACTCCTTTTCTCCATAGAAGAGGCTCAGATTCCTAATTTTAGTTGACAACAGGTAAATGGGATGTATTATCCTCTTAAAGCCATACATTATTAAAAGGTTTTTCATGTTATTGAGTATGTTCTAAAATTTGTCCCTGTTGTGTCTGGAATAGTATTCCCTGTCCCACATAGGTAGTTGTTATCTTCTCCCTATCTTGTTTTAAGTTGTGAGTCATCAAATATTACAAACATAGGGGGCATAGAAGTGTTCACATTTGCCCTAAGTCTCTTTCAAGAGAGCTAACTTCAGTCCTCCAAATACCTACACTGTACATATATTTTATGTCCTTTTGTGTTGACTACTGAGTATTATTCAAAACTAGAACTGCCATTGAATTATTAGAAGATTCAGACTTCTTCAGACATAAATGTAGGCCTGAAAAGTTTAGTAGTAAAGACTTAAATGCTATAATTTGACAAAAAAATGTTTGGAGTAAGGGAGAAAACAAAATATTAGCTGGAAGTGTAACAACACTGAGAATAAGTCAGGGATAATTATCTCTCTACAGAGCTTTGCTAAAGAGAAATTGTTTGACAGATTATGAAACAAGAATTAAAGACTGTGTGACACAAAAAAAAAAAGGGGGAAGAAGAGGAAGAAAGATGCAGTGGAGCCCAGCAAGAGCAATGTCCATATTAACACCTGGTATAGTCCACTAGGAACAGATTTATAGCATGAAATGATTCATTTTGAGGATCTGACGCCCACACTGTTTGCATTTTGGAGAGTTTCTGATCATTAGCTCTAATCTGTTTCCACAGTACCATGGTAATCAGAGGAGATTACTCCTAAAGGGCCTCTTCCAGTTCAGTTTCATCTGAAATTTGGGTCACACAGTCCGAGGTTTCTGCACAACGTGAATGAAAATGTATTAAGAGGAAATGATAAGATTTGCTTCAAAAATATAAATTTGATGAACTGCTAATGTAGATGCATCACATGAGATATAGACTTGCAGTACAAAATGATCTTATGGGGAGACAGTTTCTGTGTTTCATCTCAGCAGTTTGATATCAGGTTTTTGAGGAAATTGCAATAGAAGAATGAGTTTATTCTATTTCAAAGCTATCTAGCAATAGTAAAGTCGTACTCTTGCTAAACCATTACCATAGAGAGCGCTTATACCAGCATATTTCGAAAATCTCCCAGCAGATCTTCGCTAAACTGAATCCATTACTGAATATAGGCACTGATTTTTCTTAGAGCAGACAATTGCCTGGGGAATTTGCAAGTGAAAACATCAGATGGGGATAAAAATTAGAATATTTTATTTGGAATCATCTCATTATGGGGCCTCCCTCCCGCAGGCAAAACGAGACATGTTAGGAGAGAAAGAGCTGCACTTAAATGTCTTGGGATGCATGTCTTCCAATGAGAACATCTTTAAAAAAAAAGTTCAAGCTAACGTTTTGTTTTGAACCTTCAATGTTTAATGCTCACTGTGACCTCTAATACGGAATACAGCTGGGACTTGAGAATCACAGTACTGCTGTCAGCAGTACATGAGCTGTTATGGAGATGGGAACAGAGGTTGCTCAAACTCTGCCAATAAATATAGCAGGAGGCTTGTTCTTGTGTGTGCCAGGATTTACTTCCCACAGCACAGAATACTTGAAAGTGGGATAGGAAGGGATCCTGAGAGGTTATCTAGTCCACACACCTCCCTTTCTTTCCCACCCCAAACATGGTGCTTTCTTGCTTTTTTTGCTTCAACTATATCACAGCCACCAGGATATTTTCACTGTAAGACCAATTCTGGGTTGCACAATCTCTGCCATAGGGATACAGGCATCTACCCAATGCTAATATGAGCCTCAGTCCTAGTCCTACTGTGGAAGGATCACTCTGTTTTTATGTGACTGAGAAGTCCTTGGTGATCTGCAGTTTCAGTGTGCAGCTGACATGCTTGCACAAGTTAGGTTTCAGGACCAGGAACTTATTAGTTGTGCAGTTCACAGGTGTGGTGAACCTCACAGGTTGACTGGTCAGGTTTGCCTTGAAGGGGCTGCAGCAGCCTGGAAGCTAGGAATTCCTGCATGGACTAGAAATGGGAGCAGATGGTAAGTGCTGAAGGGGGACTGTCATGTGCACGTGGCTTGACAGTTCTGGAGGTGCACTTGAGAAGAGGTGGAACAGGGAGTTAGTAGAGATCACTCCATCCATGCTACAATCTTTCATCATCTCTCTGCCGAGGCCTTTGCCGTACGGGGAGCTGGGGAGAAGAGAGTAAAAGGCGGAACAGAAGGGGCTGATGTTTTTTCTGAAGCGTCCTTTTTGTGCAATATGTACATGGGGAAAGGAAGGGAGTAATATTCTGACCATATATGTCTTCTCTCTACAGGGAATCTTCAGAGCAGTGGCTTTATCTCCTAATCTAAGTGACTGCATCGTTTCATGCTGTCCTCTAAGATGCTGCCTGGGTATTGTATGTCGCCTTTTGGGTTTTGCCTCAGCTGACTGTTGGAGAGGCAATCCCCAGAACCAATCACCAAGATCTTCCTCTGTCTTTCTCTGAAGATGCAGCTTGGGACAATGAAACTCAGGAAGGGTTGCTTGCATTGGAAGGTAATGGTGAGAAACAAGAGTGTTGAGATAATAGGAACGGCACAGTTAGGAGTAGTCAGCCCAGGGACAAATTTGCTACCAAGTAACTACTGGTGAAAGGCAAGGTTGTGTGGTTGCAGCAGGATGTCCCTGTAACTAGGAGTACCTAAATCATTGCTTGTCCAAAAAAATATAAAACACTTCAAGGACTTGCCACAAAAAGCAAAGAGTTTGGGGGTGTAGATATGTGTGAATTACAAGATTTTCCCAGCAGGACTAACCATCTTTTTCTTAAATCATACCCTGAGCTTGCTGCTATGCTTCCATTGCTTCCCAAAAAGCTGTGATGATGAGAAATTTTAACTAGATATGCCAGTTTGTTACCTTAGATATCTTCAGATGATGCTCATGTTTTACTTTAGAATACTTTTAGTGGAGAATATTAGGGGTATATAATGCTGTTACCAGAACATTAGGTTAGTCTATTGGTGAAATACAGAGTTGCAAAGGTATTCACGTGTCTATATATGCTTAACGAAAGCTGATGGGATCTAGCCACCTCGACTGCTTAGGTCATTTTGTAGACTCTGCTTGCTGCATCTCCATATTTAGGCCCCTAACTGCCTTTGTACAGCTGGCCCTCACTGGCTGGCAGTCCATGAACTAATATCATTGACGTTTATTGCCTGGAAGCCTTTGAATATCTTGTTTGTGTGGAGTTTATTTAAGTAATACAAATTCCTGTTTGGCAGGCAGTTCGGGTTCCCTCTGAAGGGGCTTGTCTGTATTTGAAAGTTTTGCCACTTTTAACTACAGTGGTATAATTGAAACAGCAACACAGAAAATACCCAAGGGAATGGGCAGTTATACTGGTAGCAAATTGTTTATATTGGCATACCATATTCCAAAGCAAAATGAACTCTACCAAAATAAGGCAGTTTTCTATCAATGTCTTAGCCTGAGCGTGGATTTTATCTGCTTATACTCACTGGCCTCAAGTCTTTCTAACTGATTTCAGCATGTTGGCACAATATAAATGCTACCAAATTTATTATAGCTCCAAAATGAATGATATTTCCCCCCAAAAGTCTATGTATGGAAAATCTGAACTTTCTGTTTATACATGCTGGGGGTAGAGATGATTTTTAATAAATCGATTTCACTCCATGGACTGTGAGAAACGCTACAAATTTCACTACAGTATAAGTGAAGGGAGTGTGGCTCTTCCTCCTTATCTCAGTTACTTTGATGGAGTGGGGAAGATAAGGAATATACTGCTGCTTTTGATGCTGTATGTGAGGAAAGTAAAGAATTAGCACTGCCTTACACAGACCTTCCCTCGAGGACTACTATGAACAGGTCTTCAAGTGGTTTTGATTAAATTTTCTTTGTTTTAGTCTGCTTTGACCCTAAACTAGTCAAATATCTGGAATAAGAAGATTTCAAAGAAGACATGGAGAGTAGGGTAGGCATTATTAGTACAAGACTTTGGCTGTCTGGGTTTCTGATGAAAAGTGAATGGACTAGTCTCTGTGCTGATTGTCTTCCCCTGAAGACTTTGCAGAGGGATTGCAGGGCACAAACCAGCAGTCATGGCAGGGAAAACAGAGGCACATGCAGGTTAGCTGAGAGTGCAGAAAAGCAGGTTACAAATGTAAGACAAGAGGAGGAACTGGTGTCAGCAGCTGGGTCCTAGGCTGTCTAAGCAGGTTGTTGGGCTGGTGTAAAAAGGTCTCCTTAGCACTCGAAGCCCTCGGCCCTCTGTGTTTGTTGCGGCTGCTGTAGCAGCTCCCAGCACATTTGGGCAGGACTCAGACGATCCCTCCCCAGGTATTTAACACTCCCCATGCTCTCTCCAGAGAGCCAGATAGCATGGAGCCAGGGCTCACAGCACCAGGAATTCCTCTAGGCATCAGCTCGTAGGTTTTATGTGTTGCTCTGCTCCAGTAGGCTATATCTAAATCTGCTAAAAAATCAATCTTTCCTTCCCCTGGATGCTTAGATTCTTTCTTCAGAAGGGTAGTTGGCTCCTAAACCACTCACAGTCTTCAGCAATGCCTATCCATCACTCCTTGCTATGCTGAAGATTCCACATATCTGTTTACAAAATGTTCAAACGAAAAGGAATTTGGGAGCTGGCCTGAAATCCCTCCTTTCTGCTCTGAGCCTTCAGACTTGCACTTCTGCCTGTAGATTGCAGAAAGTTTTATAGCTCCTTTTCTCCCTGCCTCCACTAATCCTTGACCACCTCCCTGCCCTCTCCCCTTAGATAACTATGATCCTACACCAGATTAAACCTGAAATGGCAGGTCCAGGGTTTTTCTTGCCTGTACCTTCTGTGCACCAAACAAGTGTGCTGAATAATACATTCTCCTTAAAATTCACACTGCCCACAGCATGCAATGCATTTAATTCCAACAGCTGTATTTTACCTCCAGACTGCTGAGGTGCCATGTGATTTCAAAGAAAGCAAAAGTTGTATGAATTGATAGGAGAGGGAAAAACGCTTCTGAATGCTTTCCACAAAACATGTCTGAACCCTTTTGAAATGAAAGGAAATTCTGAAAAACAATAATCTCCCAAACTGAACTAGATACTAAGCTAAGATCAGATTGAGTTTCATCAAATATCACCAAAAGAGGATTGAATTTGAATTGAATTTCCCGATATGAGCAAAGTAGTGCAGGCAAAAGGTGAATGTGCAAATTAGCAAAATGTAAATCTGTTGCTCAATTGTACACATAATCAGAGTTAAGTCTCACAGTTTGCAGAAAGCCAGAAGGGCATTGTGCTGCTGACAATTTGGCCAGATATATAATATCAGGTAGAATCATCAAATAAAAATTTGTCAAGAACTTCTTTTTATAACTGCTGGGGATATTAACTTTCTCACAGTATTGGTTACTATTGCTTTACTATGTAGCTTTTGCTGTTATGAAATATAAAGGTTTCCCCCATCTAGACTACAGAATTCACATTGCCTTTTTCTTGATGATGACAGAAAGAAACTCATTCTGCGGTCCTGACTCAAGCTCAATGGCAGTTACTCATTTCTTTTACGATTGCTTTCACCTCAGTGACCAGTTTGCCTGAGAGCAGCACGGCACAGTTAATTGTGCAGACACCAAATTCTTTTTCTTAAATGTCCGCAATGCAAAACATCATCAGAGTAAGATGAGGGGACCACCTCTCTGGTGGGATAGTTTTATGCCTGAAAGTAAATGGAGCTGTAGGGGTGACCTGAACCCAAACCTATGCGCTGCCTTGTGGAGGAAGCAGAGCTGAAGTCTGCCCTCCCTACTCCACCAGCAAATAAAATAATCTGTGAACTTCGGGGAATCCTCTTTCAGTAGGGAAGTAAGGGTGGACGATCCTTTGCTGGGAGTTGCTCCTCAGCTGAGATTCAGCCCTGCGTGGAGCCTGGAGGATGGCCAGCTCCTCTGCAGCCACGGGACTGAACAGACGGAGAGCTCTCTTTTCTTCCTGCCTCCCTGACTGTCTCTTATGATCCACTCCTGTCTGCCTCTCAGCTCCACTTCTTCTCCTCATTCTGCTCCCTAACTATCCTCTCATCCCATCCCCAGCCTCTCCTCCTCTGTCTTCTCTCTCCCTTCCCCAGGGAGAGACTCTTCCTGCTGGCCAGCTCCCTGTCTCCACAGTGGCTGACAGCTTCAGTACTGAGTGGAGACCGACAGCCACTATTTGATATTCCTGTTGCCACATAACCACATTTCCATACTGTGAGGAAGCCTGCCAAAGTCCTGATCCTCCCAGAGCAAACTGAGAGCTATCACCAGCTGGTAACAACTTGCAGACACAACTCGCTGACTGGGAAATATTCCTGACAGCAGCAAGAAAGCTCAGATTATCAATCCTTGATATCCTTTAAATCAAATCTGTTCTAGCATCTGGTTACTGATCAAAGCAAATCCCTTGCCAGGAAAACAAAAGAAAAAAAAGGCTTAATTATTTCCTGATATACTTAATAACCTAGAATTAAGGAGAGCATTTCTATCAAGTTAGGAGACGGACTCATGGCCACCAGTGAAGTGTGAATGAGAGATTCTTCCTCAAGTAAGCCACAGTGATTGTCTTACAAAGGATCCCACAAGCATCCCCATTCAGAGTCCTCAGCCAGTGGAAGGTCCCTGAGTTCATCATATTCCAGTTTAGCACAGCTGAAGAGACAAATGCTCAAAGTTTGTGAATAATTTCCTAACCTGTTCCTGGCTTTTTTGTTCTTACTTACGATGACATACGGAGAAGAAGTTTGGGCTGTTCCTGGCTAATTCTCTAGAAGGGAAATGGACAATTTTGTGATTGATATTACCAGGGTTTAGGAGCCCTTGGTATGGACAAGGGCTGGTCATCCTCTTTTGCTAGATACTGTACAAGCAGGTCCCTGTACTAAACAGTTTGCAATCTAAGAGGCTGCACTTGAGTTAGATCTTCAGGCAATGAAAATAGGTCTTTTTCTAGCACCTACGAAAAGTTCTTGGTTGAACTCAGTAAAAAATTTCCCTACCATCTACTGGAAGGGCAACACGATGGGGTGCAAGCAATCCAGGAGACACCTGGAGGATGTTAGGGATAACTTGTTGGTACAGGAATTGCATAGGACAAGCAGGAGTGACACACAGCTTGATCTGCCTTTCACTTACAAGGAAGAACTGGTTGGGGATGTGATAACCAGTGGTTGCACCGGCTGTAATGATCACGGAATAGTGGAGTCCAAGATTCCGAGGTGAGTGAGGAAGGTAAGTAGCAGAATACAAACCATGGACTTTAGGGGATCAGACTTTGGATGATCCAGGGAACTGGTATGGCAGGTGAGAGGACACTCTGAAGGGCGAAAAAGCTCAGGAAAGGTCTTTAAGGATAGCATCCTTCAAATGGAAGGATAGTCCAACCCAATACTCAGAAAGACAAGTATATATACGAGGAGAGTGGCCTGACTAAGCAGGGAACTCTTGAGTAAGTTCCAATGCAAAAAAAACTGTATACAGAAGATGAAAGCAGGGACAGGCTGCAAGGAGGTATTTAGAAATATTGTTGGGGAGTGATATGATTGTGTTAGGAAAGCAAAAGCTCAGCTGGAGCTGATGCTTGAAATGGGTGTCAAGAGCAACAAGAAGAGCTGCTGCTCTAATGTAGCTACTGCTACATGAGTAGTTAAAAGCTCATCAAGGTAAATACGGAACTGTAGCTGAAGTGTGGTAGGTGATTTACAGCGTGATTGAGGTAGTCCATGTCTGCTTTGCTCCAGTCTTCACCAATAAAATGTCTCAGGCCTCTGTACTTATAGGAAGGGTTCAAGGAGGAGAACTAGCAGTAGTGGATTAAGATCAAGTCAAGGATTACCTGACAGAACTTGACCAATCCAAATCTACGGGACCAGATGGGCAGCATCCAAGGGTGCCGAAAGAGCTTAGTGATGTCCTTACAAAGCCAGTTTCTATCATCTTTGAAAGGTCATGCACTGGTGGAGATCCCTAATGACTGGAGAATGGTAAATGTTGCACCCATCTTCAAAAAAAAGAAAAAGAAAGATCCAGTAAACTGCAAACTGCTAAGTCTCACTTCAGTCCCTGGGAAAATCATGGAGTGAGTCATCTTGGAACACATTTCTGGGTACATGAAGGAAGAAAAGGTGATTTAGAACAGTCAGTGTGGATTTCCCAAAGGTAAATTTTGCCTGACCAACCTGACTGCCTTCTGTAATAAAATGACTGGAGTTGTGCATGAGAACAGTGGATGCCATTTCCCTTGACTTTAGGAAGGCTTTTGACACAGTCTCACACAATACTTTTGTATCCAAGTTGGGATATTACAGTCCAGATGGGGAAACAAGAGAGGCTGAAAATTGATTGGATGGTTGGGCTCAGAGACCAATGGTTAATGACTCATACTCTTGGTGGAGGCCTGCAGGAAGTGGAGTGCCAGAGGGGGTCTACACCCTGGGACTGTCCTGTGTAACATCTTTATCAGTTACCTGGAGCAGGATGGATGGATGAAATTTGCAGATGACACTAAACTGAGAGGAACAGCTGATATGCTCAAGAGCAGGACTGCCATCCAGAGGGAATGAGGCAGGCTGGAGAAATGGGCCAACAGCAACCTTATGAAATTCAGCAAGGACAAATGCCGAGTCCTGCAGCTGGGAAGGCAGAACCCCTTGCAACAGTACAGGCTGGCAGCTTTCTGGCCAGGGAGAAGCTCTGCCGAAAAGGATCTGGGTGTCCAGGCAGATAGCAAGAGCATGAGCCAACACTGAGCCCGGGCAGCAAATAGGCTAGAGCACCCAGGGCTGTATGAACAGGAGTGTAGCTCTCAGGCTGAAGAAAGGAATTATCCTCCTCTACTCAGCGTTTGTTAGACCACCACATCTAGACACTGGTTTCAGTTTTGGGCCTGCCAGTACTAAAAGGAAATGCCAAACAGGAGTAGGTTCATCAGAGGACCACTAAGATGATCAGGGACTGAAACACTTTGTGAGAAGGGACTGAGGGAACCAGATTTATTCAACCTGGAGAAGAAATGGCTTGAGGTGGACTCGATAGCAACCTGCCAGGACCAATGAGGAGGTCAAGAAGACGGAGCCAGGATCTTAACAGTGATGCATAGTGGAAGCAGAACGTTGGGCTAGAAATCTCTTGAGGTCCCTTCCAACCTGAATTATTCTAATAAACCTATGTGAGCATCCTCAAACATCTTTTCCTAAAACATTGGGGAACTGACCCTCAAATCTCTCCTGCAGTCACCTCACAACAGACTATGTCACCGCATTAACCAGATGTTCAGCCTTGGTATCCTCCTCTCCTTTTCTTCTCCCTTTGCAAAGTCCTTTCCCTCTTCTTCTTCAACAATGTTCATATCAAGCCCTTTTTCTTCATCTTTATTGCCTATGAGTGTTTTCTGTATCTTCCTGAAACCTTCCTCACCCCTATCACAACCGGTTACTTGATCTCTCTTGGTTGTCTAATCACACAGTCAACGCTGAATTGCGTTTACAGAATGTCACCTTCCCCGCTTTGCCTTCCTGACCTCATCGCACATTTTTTCTTGTAATTCTTTATCAGAGTCTTAGTTTCATCATAACGTGACCAAATTCTTGTCATGTCTAGGGCTGTATATAATCCCATAATTCCATTTCTCGCTCTTCTGTGTCCTTACAGCCAAGCTTTTTTCTTTTCCTATGGAAACTTCTTTGAAATCCACTTTTCTGAAGCACTCCAACAATAACTTTGAAGCAGATGTCCGTTTTCCATCTTATGCTTCTGCTATTTATATAAATCATTTAATTGTTACTTATGGCCTGTAAATATCTTTGTGAGTGTAAATGGAGCCTCAGTTTGGGTGGAAAGATCCATGCAACAGCTGCTACATCGTGTAGCCTGTAGCATGTTCCCTGCAATGAGTGGTGCTGATGAGACAGCATCTTAAGTCCTGTCAGTGAATCTGTGCCTGGATAGTGATGGTAGCGCTGCTAAAGCCAAAAGTACATAAAGAACATTGTGTAGGCCTGAATAACAGTGGCTGGAAACAACTACAGGAGGAGATTACACAATGTTATCCAGATATACTTCTCGCACCAGCCAGGGAGCGGAAACAAGCCTCTGTTCCTTCATGAGGAAGTATTTTAAAAATATTTTTGTGTAGAAGTTCATCTTTATCCAGAGCAGTCAGCTTAAAAATGAGCAATCAATAGTTTTTATTGGATCCTGATATACATGATATATATAGTCACTGTCAAAACTGTTTATTGTTCTATAGATGCCAAGTATATGTCCTTCCTTTAACATCCGTGCATGACACGAGTACTTTTCAGCATCCATAAAATAATACCCTCATTACCCTGCCCCAGAGTTTTACATTTCTAACTTAAAACAACAAAATTTTTGGAAGGTTAGAACTTGAATGGATTATATTAATGCACATTCATAAAATATTATCCATTTATGACAATTAAATACAGAATTACTCTGTTAAAAATATTTTATTGGACTTTATATTGTTTAGATGAAACTGGAAAATGGCTTTGGTGTGGACTAAGAAAGAAATTTGGGAGCAACAATGTGAATGTAGTATTTCTTCTGCTTTGACCAAAAACATTTAAAACAGCCAAGATAATTAACTTTGGAAAGTTACAGCTTCTCATATGTGTGCTCACATAAGGGCCTTAGAAACTAATGGGAAGACACTTACTAATTCCATTAGGATTTGGATTATGCCTTTAGTCCTAGCAACAAGCATGGTGTTGACAGCCTTTGTAATGTTTATGCCTTAAACAAGTTGAGCGTAATGAGAAGCTGAACCTCTCTAGTGCAGCAATGAGTAGGAAGATATGCAGGACACCTGAGTGAAGACCATAACACACCCCATCTAGTGCCATCACGTAAACTGTTGAATAATGACTGGCAAGGTAGATTTTCTGATACTTTTTACCTGAATTCAAGCCATGCCAAAAGTCAGTGCTTTGCTTCAGCATTCAACGCAAGGCAAGTCTTAGGAAGTGTGCCCACCTAAACTGAACCAGGCACAATAAACTTACACCAACAACGACAGCAGAAAATCTAGGAACTTTTCATGAACTCATAGATAAATATGAGTTCAAAGGGACTTCAGAAAGTCCCTGGTTTCACCCTCCACTCAGGGAAAGAGCAGTTTGAGCAGGGACATGTCCAACTGAGTTTTGTATATCTCCAAGAATGGGGAGTTCACATCCTCTCTGGGTTCCTGTTCCGGAAATGACCACCCTTGCTATGAATTTTTTTTCCCTAATATCCTACTGCAATTTTCTATGTTGTAATTTGTGTCTGTTGCCTTTCAAACTGTCCTTGTGCATCTCCCAGAAGAGTCTGGCCCTACCTTCTCTACATCCTCCCAGTAGATAGTTGTAGATAGCAATAAGTTTTGGACGGTGAGGTGGATTGAGAACTGGCTGGATGGCCGAGCTCAGAGGGTTGTGGTGAATGGCGCAGAGTCAAATTGGAGGCCTGTAGCTAGCGGTGTCCCCCAGGGGTCAGTCCTGGCTCCAGTCTTGTTCCATGGATTCATCAATGACCTGGAGGAAGGCACAGAGTGCACCCTCAGCAAGTTTGCTGATGATACTGAACTGGGGGGAGTGGCTGACATCCCAAAGGGCTGTGTTGCCATTCAGAGGGACCTGGACAGGCTGGAGAGCTGGGCGGAGAGGAACCTCGTGAAGTTCCACAAAGGCAAGTGCAAGGTCCTGCCCCTAGGGAGGAAGAACCCCATGCACCAAGACGGGCTGGGGGTTGACGTGCTGGAAAGCAGCTGTGCCGAGAAGGACCTGGGAGTGCTGGTGGACAACAAGTCAAACAGGAGCCAGCAGTGTGCCCTTGTGGCCAGGAAGGCCAATGGTATGCTGGGCTGCATGAGGCAGAGTGTTGCCAGCAGGTGGGGGGAGGTGATCCTGCCCCTCTGCTCAGCCCTGGGGAGGCCTCACCTGGAGTCCTGTGTCCAGTTCTGGGCTCCCCAGTACAAGAGAGCCATGGCACTCCTGGAGAGAGTCCAGCGGAGGGCCACAAAGATGCTGAGGGGACTGGAGCATGTCTCCTCTGAAGAAAGGCTGCAAGAGCTGGGCCTGTTCAGTCTGGAGAAGAGACGACTGAGAGGCCATCTCATCAACGTGTAGAAGTATCTGAAGGGGGAGTGTCGCGAGGATGAGGCCAGTCTCTTCTCCGTGGTGCCCAGCGACAGGACAAGAGGCAAGGGGCAGAAACTGAACCACAGGCAGTTCCATCTGAACCTGAGGAGAAACTTCTTCACTGTGAGGGTGACAGAGCATTGGAAGAGGTTGCCCAGAGAGGTAGTGGAGTCTCCTTTGCTGGAGATATTCAAAACCCATTCTAGAGGTCCCTGCTTGAGGAGGGAGGTTGGACTAGATGACCTCCAGAGGTCCCTTCCAACCTCAACCATTCTGTGATTCTGTGATTCTGTAATTCCCAGTCCTACAAGTATTCACATACATGATTTATTTTCTTTTTGAAAATGCTCTGAATCCATTCTGACTTGCAGTATGTTTTCAAATTGCTTCCTCCCCACACACCAAATTAAAAATGCTCTAATGGAGACAGACTTTAGCAAGATGCTTTGCTCCCTCCATGTCTGCAATACTTGGAGCTGGGAGGTTATTAGCTGGGTACTGTGTGTCCTCAGAAACCATCTGATCCCCATGAAAGCTGCCAATATACAAACCCTTGGGCATTCTGACTGTACATGCACAGCACGATTTTGGGGGCTGTGAATCAGGCTTACAGCTACCTATAATTGCCAGCTCTTTGCTGTTAATACAGTGTTTGTTTTGCTTCCCTACAAAGCAATGGGAGCTACGAGTAGCCTGGAATAAAAGGTTGGGCAACTGTGAGGAAAATCTGAGACAGGGATGGATTCCCTAAGCTGACCTCTGAAAGCTGATATAATCCCTCAGCCTTACAATGAACTTTTGGCGGGTGATAAAGAAAGAGGGGGAAAGAGGAGATTAAAGGAGTCATGTCACATGAATCCCTTTTCAAATGACTGCAGGTAAACTAGTATTGCTCTCCACTACTGAAAACATGTAGTTTCAAGGCAATGAGAGGAAATAGAATTTTAGAGTATTTCAAAGAAATAGAACTTAAATAGAAGGAGTTTTCACTTCACCTATTGCAGAGCTTTTATTCCATTCTGGTTTAGTTAAAAATCCTACTGAACTATTTCAGCTCACAATCAGATTGATTATTCCTTAGTCATAAACAGTAAAAAGGCCATTGATTTATTTCAACAAATGCAAAACAAGAAAGTCTAGCTGACAGTACCATTCCTTAATCAGAAAAATTACATTACATTCATTTTGCATGTTAGATCTTTTCAGGCAACAGCACAGCACACTTCCAGCTGAGTCATCTACTGTGACCATGCACAGAGCCTAAATAGCACTGACTTAATGCTGGCTACCTTGTCTAATTTAACATGTATTTGCAGCATTTATGTGCAATGTTTATGTGCAGTAAGGACATCTTTTTTTGGAGTGCTCTTTTGAACTTGGTGCACAGTGCAGCCACGCATGTAAGTGCTTTACAATTGTGAGAAGGGTGAACTACAGTTCAAGAAACAGGGGCAAGGAAGGAAGCAGAGATTTTTGAAAGCCGGGTTCACTGATCTTCATTGCTTTCAGGCAGGAGTAAACTCACATTTAGACAGATGCTCTGTTTCAGCTTCATCTGCACTTACTAAAGTCTTCTGTTCTCTCTTTTTGCTCAAACGACCCGATATTCCTTCACCCGTCCACAGATCTGCTAGTGGAGCTGCTCTTGTGATCACCCTCAACTCATTAGACTGAACTGCCAAACATTAATATGGATTATTAATCAACTAATTGACTAATCACTGAACACTATGAACCTGAAGTTGTTAGCCTATATTACTGCCTTGTGCGTCATTTTGACAACATGGCTGAGGGAATGCTCTTCCGAGCGATTCAGCGGATCAAACGCCATTACGACCCCCCTGACATATAGAGCAATGGCCACAGATCCTTTCCTCCCAAGGAAGGAGGTGAAGAGTTTGTTTGTGTAAATCAGGCAGATTAAATTAATTGTAATTTCTGTTCATTGACTACGCAAGGAGCTAGGCAGCACTGGTGGGCTGAGCTACTCATCCTGCTTTTGAGCTCGGAAGCCATAGTAGTTACAATGCCTAGTTATATACTTGCTATAGGATCCCAAAGTGAGGAAGAACTGTTGGTTACATGTATGAATTTCCCCATGGAAAATTTTCAGTTACACAGTAGCTTGTCCCTTACCCGTGTTCAGATAACAGGCTAGAAAATCCCTGCATACAACAGAGATAGATAGTAAGTTAGACCGCTAATGACTGATGCCTGTGCAATGAGCATCAGTAGCTGTCTGCACAAGGTATTGGATGAACTCAAATAAAGAAAGAAAGAAAGAAAAATCAGGGCTTTTCGTCAGTCACTAGGGGAAAAAAAGAGCTATATTTGCCATGTAGCTCATTTATAATGAACAATTTGATTAACTCCACATCTGGATTTCCTGGCCTTTTTTCAGTGTGAGACAGCTGGCTTGTCTTGAAAGGGCGTTTTAATATAGAGTTCTGTATTAATATTGTTTCTTTCAGGTGTTGTACGTTAACACTTCAAACATGCATTGTTGGCAGGCAGTATGAGCATGGCCTAGTTTTTTAATGCAAAAGATCACTTTTCCAATATTTTTAAAAGCCTGCACTACCACAGTTTCTGTTGAGGGGAAAGAGAGGAGAGGGGTATTAAATAAACAAAAACACCTGGCAAACACCATTGTTGGCTTAGAGCATAGAAAGTTTGTACATCAAATGTCCCTAACAAGTCATGCAAAAGCCATTAAACTGAGCTGCCTTTTTTCATAACTCAATCAGTAAAAATGCAACAAATCTCAGCTTTTTAAATAAATATTTCAATTGCAAAGGGTCCTAAAAAAGGCCAGGACAAGCAAGACTGTAACTGCTTGCAGCCTGGGGGAAACAGTGCGGAGCATGTGACCGGGTGTTCCTTACTCTTTAAGATTATCTGAAGAGATTCAAAGAGGCTACTTTAAAAATAGTAGAAAGTTTTAAAATAGAAACGTATGAATTTAAATATTTTAAAACCTACTAAGGATCTTTGTATTTGATGAGTCTGATATAAGGAAACATGGCCTGCTTTATCTGGTGCAAGAGACTGTTAAGGCTGCTTCCCTAACAGAAAGCAGCCATTGGGGAAATGCATGGAACCAGGCATCAATACAGATGTAAATAACCTAGAAAGGAGAATTAAGCAAAGATAATGACAGTCAGAAGGACTTGCAAAATTGTGGTAGGATGGTAGGTTAAGAATCTGGGACTATCTGGGACATTTTGCCCAGTGACTTATCAGGTAGATATCTCCTCAGTGTTTATGGCTCAAAACTGCTAACTATTGTTATGTTTTGAGGGAGAACGTAGATCTAAGTCTGTTTTTGATGGGAAATGGCAAAGCTGGTAGGTGAATGAAGCCAGGTGCTTTGACAGCACCCTCCAAAGCATATGACAACAATTCAAGGAGAACACAAAGATCAGACCACAAGTTGAGAGGGACCAGGAGCTTCAGATGTTGGTTTTTGCCAGAACACAAGAAGAGTAAGGTAGATATAATAGAAAACACAGTGGCATTTGTCTGATATGGATGGTGTCAGTCATGTAGTCTGAGCTCAGTGGCAAACAGCAGGGGCAAAATATTTATTCAGGCAGGCTCAAGGTAATTCAGATGTATTGCTGATAGAAAAGGGTGAATAAACCACTGTTTGGCTCAATGCCATGAGTTTCACTTTGTTGTAGTTTTGACTTGAACAACTCCTCCAAAATGGGCTGCTGGATTTAGCCAATGTTTCCTTTTACAGAAAGTGCTCAGCTGAAAGGAATAGTCACAGTAAAGCAGAAGATGCCAAGGCGGGACTAAACCCACAAGACTTGGTTTTGTTTAGGGAGTTCAAAAACATATAATCGGCTTGTTTTGTAGAAAGTGCTGTTTGGAACATATCCATCTTCAGCATCTCACAAGCACAGGGTTTGCAAAGTATGATGTCAATACCAACAGTTCAGTCACTTTAGAAATCACTCTAGAAATCAACTGTTATTTATGGATGATATTTTGTTTAATGAGAGTTTGGGATATGGGAAAGTAATCTATTTGCCCGTTGACATCTATTCATTGGCCATCAGAGTTCTATGAAATTTGGAGAGTTCTGTGTCCTGGTTTCTTCGCTTTCTTTTGGTGGTGATTTTTTATTTTAATTATAACTTTTAAAAGTTCTTGCTTCATAGAGAAAAAGAGAGCTTCTGGCTTCGTTGGTTCATCTTCCCACTATGGATCCATATATATCCATATGGGATCCACTAGAGCTTCTGGCCTCATACTATTAAAAGATTCAAGCTGTCATTTTTCTGACAGCTATGGAGGGTCTTGTTCCTTTTTGCTTCATTTACGCATGATCTTACAGCATCCTGACTGAAAGAATGATGGCATCAGCCATCTGTAGAGCAAGAAGTTGCACACCGCTTCTGTGGCAGACTTGTCAGTAACGTCACGACTGCAACTGCACTTCTTCCATAATAAGGCTTTGCATTTTTGTTTGTGTTTGCATGCATGGGAACCTAGGATCGCAAAAATGGAGGGTTTATTCTGGCTCCATTCACAGTAGAGCGCTCTCACTAAATGCTGTTGTTGGTACCAGAGTGTTTCTTTTGTCTGAGTCAATGACGTTTGTCCTTATACCAATAAGCTGTTTCTTGAGAATTTTTCTGCTCAGGCCTTGGAATGAATTTTCCAGTTCTGTTTACTTTTCAAAACACCATTACGCAAAATCTGAATGCTTTAGCACATTTATTTTCATAACGTCGTGTGAACTGAGAAAGGTTTGGTGGAGAAAATATCTTCCATTTAGACAAAGCCTTAGTTATAAAGCTAGTGATGATAGGTCCTGCGGTTTCTGAGGTGATGTTAGTTGCCAATGTAATCCTTTCCATTAGTTTCTATACACAAAAATAATTGCCTTGATTTTGGCCCCATGCTGAGCATGAGACCCAGGCTGACAGGACAGCCAGATTATTTATTTCTAGAAAATCCGAGAAACAACCAGTAACCTTCCCTGAAACCATTGGGTTAAACTTTTTCACAATGGCCAGTTCAAAATTCACAGCAATTTCCAATGTTGTTTGCTCACAGTTTTTTGCTTTTGTACTTTTGCCTAAACCCCATGAAATTTTCTAGAACTCGAGACCTACCGACTGGACTTCCCAATTATATTCTTTAGTTCTTGCCATGAAAACCTACAGAGTTTGAGTGTGTAATATTTGAAAGCAATTTTATTTGCTACAGGCATATTGGAGGCAAAGTCATTGGAAGAATCTAGGCAGCCTTAATACCTTATTTTTGGAGCCACTTTCTGATTTTCATGGATCTTAACTTTTAACACAGAAACAGTGTTCTGTCTTTTCACAGGACCAAAGAGCTAAGAAAGGGAAAGGCTTCCTCCACAGACTTCCACCGTTGCAAGGTCTGACTTGTAGTGACCACACTGTATGATCTTTGTCTATCTATCTTACTCTTCATTTTCACTGAAGGTCTTCCACTGAAGCCAGAAGGCATTAGCTTCTTTTGGAGTCTTGAATAACTAGATAAAATAAACAAAAATGAGGAATCTTGGGCTGCATTTCTGTTGAAGAATGTTTTCAATATATTAGTTTGGTTTCCAAACCATGTGCAAGGAGACAAAATGCCAGAACAATAAAATATTCCTCCTTGTTTTCAGAACAATTAGCCTCTCATGGCAAAATACTGGATGCGGTTGAAGCCTATTCGCAACATGTAGCAAGGATCTGTGGAGGAGAAAAAAACAGAATAGACACATGTCTGAACACAGGAACACTACTGAGGATGGGAAAGCTGGTGAGGACAGTGACCAAAACATCGGTCTTTATCTACATATCATGAAGTCAGCAGGAAGATTTGCAAATTTCCATTGCGTAGACATGAATTTCTATGTACAGAAATACTCCTCAAAGTAGAGAAAGTATGAAAGTGTTCTAAATACAGTGAAAAGAAAGTGGAAAGAAACTTCCCTGTGTCATACTGTTCTTTTTCCATTCTTCAGTTTCCTCTGGCTGACATTTAATATTGTTTATTATTAGCAGAGCCCCTTTGCTACAGCTTTCTCAGTTTTAAGTCATGAGAGGGTATAACGCAGAGCATACACGTTTGCCATTTGACCATAACTGTAGAAATTCAATTAAAAAATACAACATTTAATCAGAGTCAGCAGGAGAATGCACTGCTATCCCACAAAAAACCCTGCAAGACATTGGCTGCAAGACGTTGTCCTGGCCACAGCCAAATGGTGGAGACCATAACAGCTGCAATATGTCCCTATCTGCAGAATCAGCTGGAAATAGGAGAGATCAGCTTAAAAGAATAAGTCTTATAGTGCTAAGCAAAGACTATCCTGCTGTGATTTAACTCAGAGATTATAGTGACTAGCATCTGGAGAAACTCAGGCACAACGACTGTAAGAATAAAAGAGCTGCCAAACTGAGTCAGAGCACAAGTCCAGTCAGGTAGGTACCCTAGCTCCAAAAATGACTGGTAGCAAGTGTGTGGGATAGAGTGTAATAAAAAGAAAGGGTAGGAGGGGCAAGGAAATTTTAAAATTAAACTTTCCCCTAGCAGAAGCCATTTAACTTCCAGCAGTAACCTTTATGTTTCAGTGTACTAAACACTGATGTGACTGACACACAGACATCCTGTATCACATTTTATGGGTGTATTTCCTTAGTGAATCCCAAGCATTTTTTCTGTTGTTTCTTTTCATCAAGAATCAGAAACATGGAGGGACAAAGAGGGTAAATGAAAGTCATATGGGAAGTTTACTGTTAAAAGCAAGACTGGAACTTGGGAACTGGTTAGTCCTTCCACTCCTTGAGAAGCTGTAGAAAACTGTGTGGCACTGTTAGCAACAGGGGTCTAGAGAAATTGCATAGGACTGAATGAAAATTTCTCTAACATCATTAAGACTGTTTTTTGTTTTGTTTTGTTTTGTTTTTACTGTATCATTTTAACCTATTTTGGAGGAACTAGATATTCCCCTGTATATTATAGCAACTTTTTTGTTGGGTTGGTCCTACGTCCGAAAAAAAATATATTAAATATATCTTAGCAACTGATGCCAAAGACCACCAAAGCTTTCATGCCATTGAAGACTGTATGATCTGAGAAGGTTAGCTTCTGGAGATCATCCAGTCTTTAACCCAATGGCACATAATTTTGAATAAAGGACGTAACAAGAACAGGTCATTTCTAGTCATAAAATTTTGAATGGAAGATTTTCAGTGTGTTGTTTTGCCAGAATAAAACATTTTCTTAATACTTACTGAATTACAAGAAACCTTCTACCAAGGTTTCTAAATACTAGTCAGCTGTAAGCAAAAAGAAAGCCAAATGTGCTGTTTTAAAAATATTTTCTATCCTAAGTCAGTCATTTTAGCGTAATTCTATTTCACAGAGCAATTGAAAGGTATAGCTTTCTTTCTAATCTAGAATAACAAGTTTTTAACCCAGAAAATTGGTGCAAAATAGAATTGTCACTCTGAAGGCAGCTCTCTATAGCAAGATTGTTGCCCACATGGTTACTCCTTGACCTGCTGTTAAATACGAAATCACACCTGTGGCAGATACATAAGGCTGTGTGTGTGCCACTGTTGATCCATCTGCAATATATTACATCCTAATTTATTACTAAGGGTGGTTTTCAAAGGGGATTCATTAAACAGGCAGAGCCCATTGCACAGTTAAGAAACTGTTTTTCTTCCCACCGTTCTAATTTTCTCTTCTTCTCAGATTTCTGTTTCCTTTCATGCTATGGCAGGGATATTAAATGCTGGTGAGACAATATTTGGTCCAAAATCAGCCAGTCTGTTCTGGGCAATTAATGTGGGTGGCAAGCAATACCTGACCCAAGTGTTGTGGGTTGGATAAACCATAAGAAGTGGTTAATTATCTTCTACAACCCATATCTGTTTAATGAGGGGTGGAATTTCTAATTTATACAGAATAAATCTGTGAGTTCTGGCATTGTCCTAAAAGAAACAAAGAAGTAGCTGTCTCTTAAAGGAGCAAGGTTTTTCACATAGCTGTCTTGAGTGGGATCGTGACTAGGTGTATGAGACTGTAGGATGGCTCTGGTAACAGTTGCTAATATTTAGTGTTAGAAGCAGATTATGCATCCTAGAGTTACTATGAGAGAGAGAAATACCTTGTGGAGGTTCAGCTCCTGATCCAAATTTCCCTTAGCAATCACTTGCATCTCCTTTCCAGACAATAGGTAAAAAAACAGCTGTGGTTTTCCATGATAGCAGTTTTTATCTTTGTGGTTTCATTGTCACATGCAATATATTAGGCTGCACAAAGAATGTACAGAGAATTACATTTCCTTCTACTAAAGCTCTCCATCTCCCCAAAGTAAAGCCATCTCACCTGGTCTGCCCTGTCTGCAGAAATAAAACAATAGACATGTTTTTACCTAGACTGGAGTTACTGAAAATTTCCTTCCTGAGCCATGTCTGAGCTGAGTCACACATTCAATATTCAGTGTTGTAGTATAAAATGTAGAGCGCTTCTGCTTTTCTCTAGAGAAAAACCACTAATGCTGCCCCTTCATACCACAGATTAGCAGTTTATGGAGAAATCCAACGGCTAAATCATGAAGTTGAGGGTATTTAGAGCCTGTTGTGACATGATTTTTGAAATACTTTCCTTTCCCTTTCTCTCTGCCACACCAGGCACTGCTGTGCTAAATAAAATTTTCTGTCATTTAAAATATAATCAAAAAGCTCATACTGCTTAGCCCCAAGTTGTCACTTGAGGTTTTGATGACGAACATTTTTTGACATCTGGTAACAAGTTGCAGCTCCTGTCTGAAGAAGTCCTTCTGAGGTTAAAGGCTAATGATATCAAAAACCAGGCTGTCTGGTTTATTGTAAGAGTGTTTGGTTTAGATCAGACCCTTTGATATGAGTGAAACTGCCTCATCTGGGAAAGGAAATGACTTAAAAGTGATGTAGCAGTACTTAAAGGGAGTCAGACAGTGGGAGATGCATACAATTTGGCTGTCTTGCATGCTGCATTTAATTGGTTTTGCTATTAACTCATCAGATGGCGAAAGGAGGAACAGTATTTCATAACAGCTTTTATTATGCAGTTTGGTAAAAATGAGGAAATAAAGTGGGTGTGCAGAAGGCAATGATGTAAACAGAGGAATTTTCACTTTATCATATCACTCATCACTTTCTCTGACAGCAGAGCTTCCCTGACTCAGACGTGCGTTAGGGAAACCGGGAAACCGGGAGAGTCGCGAATGAGCTGTGAGCCCCCACCCTGCCCATGACACTGAGGACGTCTCCCTCCTGCCTCGTCTGGGAGGTGGTTTATTTCCAAAAAAGGCTGCCCAGCGTCAAGGGGATGACTGATATCTCCAGACACAAAGCTTCGGAGCTCCACGCATTAAGAAAGGCACTCGCAATGTAGCTCCCACCCTGCACCTGCCCCCTGCAGCTGAAGTTGTGGCTCTGTGTCCTGCTGGCCGAAATCTTCACATAACAAGAGCAATCAGCTGGCCGATCCGCCTTTGCAGGCAGCCTGCATCTGTTGAGGGTGTCCTGGAGCCCAGGAGAGGCAGCGGAGCAGAGTGTCTCCAGGGCACTTGCGGAAAGGCAAACTCCCTCCCTTCTGCAGCTGAGCTCCAGGGTACTCCACATGTCCTGGAACAAGGCACGGCCTCACCTTGCTCATAGTCCAGCACAGCACTGGCTCAAGCACTGTAGACAAAATTGCTGGAGAAGTCTTGAACCATGGAAGATGTACCTGAGGTTTGAACGTAGCGTTAGGAAGGTATCTGGTCCCTATTCTGGCCTTTAGAATTTATTATATGTATTGATAATCCCTAAACATAAAGACAGAAGTAGTGTACGGCTGTCCAGACAAACAGCTTTTTAACTTTCACTCTTAAAGAAGACACTGGGGCCTGGTTCGATGGCCTGAATATAGAAATCAGGTACCACTGTATACTCCTCAGGGTTTCTAGCCTCCAGCTGGTGGTCTAAAAAGAGGCGAGTTTCCCATAGGTCCTATCACATGTGTTTTGTGCAAATGTCTTGGATATCCAAAGCACCTGAGGTGGCACTGGATGTATGTTTAGGCAACTGAATTCCCTCATTCTGGAGTCAAGACTGTCCTCTCTGAAAGTAAAAGTTATTCTGAAATTATTCTTCCACTAACCCTAGGTCTAAGGTGAGAGAGACATGCAGGTCCAGGAAGTTACTGCTAACTTACAGATTTTGTTCAGGAGAGAAAGAAGAATAAAATGAAATTGGAAACTGCATCATAAGACAGATGGGTTTTCTGCTTCAGGTTGAACCATGGGTAAGTTTAGCAATTGCCCCTTTCTCCTAACAATCTTATCATGGTATGAACTGTAGAATTACTGGTATTCCTGTGTGATAAGGGTGCTAAAGCCCTAGTAGCCATGGAAGTCACATTGCACTAGGTGTTGTACGGTCACACAGCGAGGGACAGACTCCACGTCAAATTCTTTACCATCTGTAGTGGGACAGAGACGAACGTAGGGAAGAAGGATTATAAGCAAAAATATGTAGGTCCCATTTAAATGCTAGATCTCATTAAAAACAGGAGGGAACTAGGTGTTTCAATACCTTTGTGAATTGCATCTCTCATTTTTTGTTATGGATTTCACTGTCACACATGAGCTACAGTTGTAGATGTGCTGCAAGCCTCTGAATTTTGATTGCGTTGTACCAGTCTGGACCAGATGCATGACGCAGCTGAGTTTTGCTTGGAACCAGAGCAGATGATGTTGGTATCCAGCCATCATCACTTACAGGAACTTGGAGACAACACGGATGTTGTCACCCTAGTGCCTGCCCATCCATGGCAGAAGTCAGTGCAAACTGTCCGTATAAAAATGATGTGCACTAATAGGATATGGATGGACAAAACAAAATGCGTGAAACTTAAGTACTTATAGACATCCCACTGTAATTAAGAATAAATAATAGATTCTTTCTCAAGACAGACACATGCTGTAAGTAGCCTGGGGAACTCTCTGGTGATGTACTCCAGGTATCTCCTGTTCCAGCTGCTCTCTTTTCTTTCTGCTAGATGTATGTCATGGAGGATAAAATGTTAGACTCTTTACATCACTGATATAGATCAAGAATGGTATGTGGATTGCTTTAACTCTGTTGGGAACCACTGGCCAGAGACGGATTCTCAGAAACCCAAAGCCATGGAGCCACCATCATCTCCTTAATGCCCTTTTTCACCTGCTTTGAATGCCCATCTGTCTCTCACTCTCCTCAGCAGAGGTAGGGTTCAGCCCCACGCCACAGGACAGATGCAACATCTATAATGGGGGAGCTGGAAGTCACCTTGTCTTCTCTAGAAGATAGATATGTTAATAATGAGGCACTAAGGATCACAGGTCACAGAATCACAGAATGGTTGAGGTTGGAAGGGACCTCTGGAGGTCATCTAGTCCAACCTCCCTCCTCAAGCAGGGACCTCTAGAATGGGTTTTGAATATCTCCAGCAAAGGAGACTCCACTACCTCTCTGGGTAACCTCTTCCAATGCTCTGTCACCCTCACAGCAAAGAAGTTTCTCCTCGGGTTCAGATGGAACCACCTGTGTTTCAGTTTGTGCCCGTTGCCTCTTGTCCTGTTGCTGGGCACCACGGAGAAGAGTCTGGCCTCATCCTCGCGACACTCCCCCTTCAGATACTTGTACAAGTTGATGAGATCCCCTCTCAATCTTCTCTTCTCCAGACTGAACAGGCCCAGCTCTCGCAGCCTTTCTTCAGAGGAGACATGCTCCAGTCCCCTCAGCATCTTGGTAGCCCTCCGCTGGACTCTCTCCAGGAGTGCCATGGCTCTCTTGTACTGGGGAGCCCAGAACTGGACACAGGACTCCAGGTGAGGCCTCCCCAGGGCTGAGCAGAGGGGCAGGATCACCTCCCCCCACCTGCTGGCAACACTCTGCCTCATGCACCCCAGCATACCATTGGCCTTCCTGGCCACAAGGGCACACTGCTGGCTCCTGTTTGACTTGTTGTCCACCAGCACTCCCAGGCCCTTCTCGGCAGAGCTGCTTTCCAGCACGTCAACCCCCAGCCCGTCTTGGTGCATGGGGTTCTTCCTCCCTAGGGGCAGGACCTTGCACTTGCCTTTGTGGAACTTCAGGAGGTTCCTCTCCGCCCAGCTCTCCAGCCTGTCCAGGTCCCTCTGAATGGCAGCACAGCCCTCTGGTGTGTCAGCCGCTCCTCCCAGTTCAGTATCATCAGCAAACTTGCTGAGGGTGCACTCTGTGCCTTCCTCCAGGTCATTGATGAATCCATGGAACAAGACTGGAGCCAGGACTGACCCCTGGGGGACACCGCTAGCTACAGGCCTCCAACTAGACTCCGCACCACTGACCACAACCCTCTGAGCTCGGCCACTAGGCAGTTCTCCATCCACCTCACTGTCCACTCATCTAACCCACACTTCCTGAGTTTACCTACGAGGATGTGATGGGAGACTGTCAACATTTGCCTTGCTGAAGGTCATTTCTTTGCAAGAAGAAGTATGTGCTTGGGGCTCCTGGACAGCTTTCTTATCATCATGCCACATTCATTGTGCTAGTCACCATCACCTTCCACTCACTAGCAGCGGCACTTCCAGGGAGTTATATGTGTACAGCTTGTGTAGCACCTTGTGATCCTTCACTGTGAATATAGTTACCCACAGGTAGAAAATTAGCTGTGTTACCTATGACCTCTGCATGCTCTGAGGAGCAATTGCATGTCACAGTGGCCCTTCTGGCAGAAGATGCCAAACCAAGTATCAATTGAATGCTGCAAAGAACCCATAAACTTCTGACGCTGGAAACTGCATGCTCCTTTTGTCTTGAATGGTTAGCAGCTATTCAGGGTTTCGCTGCATTGTGTTTCTGTTGGGAGGAGAAGCTCATAGAGTCATGCAGAGTCTTTGCGCAATCCTATTTATTTGCCAGAAGTGTGTGCCAGGTCTCCTTGATCCACAAAAAATAAAAGCAAGCAGGAAGTGGTTTCCCTGCTGAGAAATCCAAATATGTCAGAAGCTTGTTGCCTGTTGTTTTTTTTCTCCCCAAATTTAGTATTTTGCATCTCTGGCTTTTTGGTTTTTTTCTCTTTCACACCTCTCTGCTACCTCAATTGCAGTCAGTCCAACAGAAATCCTTTCATCCTATGTAGCTTAGCTGTTCCTAGTCACTGCTGTAACTATTGGTGCCTTTGGCAAGGACTTCAGTTGTCTCAGTTACCTCTACCCTAAGGAATATTTGTGTTCCTTCTATTTAATGTCTGTGACCAATGCTCACTAAAAGCTTTTGCCAAAAGATATGCTTTAGTTGCAGCAAGGATGATTAGCAGGCAGTCTGATGTTAGAAAGGAATCAAGCTAGATGATTACAACAGTCCCTTTAGGCCCTGTAGCCTGTAAATACACCCCTCAAGCCAGTAGTTTGATAGCAGTTTTAAAATCTTCCAGATAACCACTGAAATCAAGGAAGTAAATTCATTTTCCAGGAGATTAGGATCAGACCTTCTTAAAAAAAATTATCCTTCCCCACTATGGGCCCAGCTCAGCATAGGATTAATTGCAAGTATTCAGTAACATCACTGGCTTCAGAGCCCATGCCAGTGTACTAAATGATAATTGCATGAACTTTGCATGTCTTTGGTCTTGTTTCTCTCAGGACTCCCAGCCCATCATTGTTCCTCACACTTACGCATCTGATATTGTAGTGTTTTCATAGAATCACAGAATAATTCTGCAGATGGTCTGATTCAACCCCTTCCCAAGAGCAGGGTCAGCTAGCGGGCTTCCTCAGGGTCCTGTTCAGCTAAGCTTTTAATATCTCCAAGGAAAGATACCTTGTCTTACATGAAAGCTGGTTGAGTCATCTTCTGGATCTCTTTCTTTTAGATTGGAAGTCCCTCTTCCTAGCTCCCAAACCATTTTATTCCATTCCTCAAAAATTGTTCCAGTTACTTAGCATCCCTCTCACTCTGGGTATACTAGGTCAGACTACATCAGCACCGCACAGAGCTGGCATCTCCCTAGGATCAGCAATGCTACCTGATACTCAGTTTCAGCTTCAAAAGCCCACCTCTCCCTTCATCATCACATGTAATTAGTGAAGGGTTGAGTTTGTCTTGAACTGTGCAAATCTCACAATTTGTCATCTCTCCAGATAAGTGATATCGCTGTCCCTTCACACCTGCATGTTTCTGGTTTCCTGGGTACCCTTCTGCTTCAGGCTGCGTCTTTGCAGCCCAGTGGTATGTGCAGGACACCTCTTTACATCTGTGCTCTGTCCTGGTAGCACCAGGGCCTAAACACGGAGCTGTGGCATTGGCACTCACGGTGGCCTATGATCACTGACTATAATGGACTTAATGGCACTGGTGGCATGTCAGGTCAGATATCCTCTGGAGGAGCATTCTTGGAGCTATCTCTGCAGTGCCATTACAAATCCACCCCTGTGCCGTGAGCACAGCAGTGCTATATGGCCCCCACTACACATACCTAGCTTTTGAATAGGAGCACCAGTGCTGAGCTCTGAAGGATCCCATTTTATCCACCAGCTGCCACCAAACAGGTTCTCACTATATGCATAGAGCTGATAAATCAGGCAGGCAGGCCAAAAGAGAACCGGAAGGAAAAAACGTGTATAAGGGAACATGTATAAGGTGGGGGGAAAGGCAGAGTGCAGTACAGAAGGAAGAAGTATATTGAGATACTTCATCTGGTAGATGAAAACTGACCCTGGTGTAATGTTCTGCCACTACAAATTCAGAAGTCTTGCTGACATTTTGGCATTCCTTTGTTTCCCTGGAATGTCCCCATTTGGGGAAATGAAACTAGAACCAAACCATTCTGCTGAGCATGCAGCCATTAACATAATGGATTTAATCTTCTTGCTAGTGGATGCCCAAGAGAAAACTGCACTTGCATCCTGCATTATATAGTCTATGTTGAGCAGTTCTCCAAGAAACAGGGCAGCAGCAATGATAGTTTGGCAGAGCTGGGCGAGACATTTAAAAACCAGGCGCATATGTTATTAACATGAACTGCAGAGCCCCACCAACAATTCTGAATTTGAGCCACAACATAATACAGAATATATAGTAGTAATATGCCATATATGGTGAATTACCTAAGGCCTTGCTAGCAGGGAATATTCCCTAGGTAGTGAGGGTGAACCACCTGGACTGGCTATTATGTGAAAAAGAGCCACTTTTTGGAGGCTTAGTCACTCTTGCTGGCAGGACTTGTAGCTGCAGCACGGCAGTCTCATTGCTTTGTAAAGTAGCTTGTAAGTAGCTGTGCTTTAACACCTCTCTGCAGGCTGAGGGTACTTATCTTCATCAGAGACGCTGCTCTGTTCAGCACTTTCAGGTTGTGCATAGCTCATACGCCAGGCAGGAGCAGAGAGAAGAGTGTGGTCTGTGCCTCTGAAATGTGAGAACCAGAGAACTGAGGTGATTTGCAAGTCGCAGGTGGAAGATATGGTTAGATGGGAACAATTCTTCCATTCCAGGAAAATTTGTGAGATTTTTGACATTCTTCCCATCCTATGTCAAAATGTAAAAGCAATTCTAATTGTTTCTTTTTTCGCAAAGGGACAAGTGAAAAGAAATTTGGGACAGTCCTTACACTTTGTTTTAAAGCCTTTAAGATAACCTGGTTTAATTTTTATCTGAAAAAATTTTCTCTGATCAGAGCACATTATAAATTTTACAAAAGCATTTGAAGCTGAAAACAGGGCTTAAAATTTAATCAAGGAAATCAAAATCGGATTTTTTTTACTATTTAAAAATAAACCAAAAAGTTAAACCAACCTGAGTGGTAAATTGTCCTTATTAGTGGAAAAATGTTTCACACAAAAGGTTCCCAAACAGATCAGAGACCCCTTTATCTAGTACTATTCCCTTTAGGACTTTCCTCATGACACAGAAGCCATTGAGCCTTTCTTCTTCCGGACAACACAACACTTAACGGATGACCTATGGAATGGTGGAATGAACTAGCTGCCGTTTGTGGTCTGGATCTGTGGTTTTATGATTTATCATCATAAAAATGACAATAAATAATAGAAAATGATCTATTAGTGAACCTCAATGTTGTAAAAAAGCTTGTGCTCTTTTAGAAACAATATTGGCTTTCCTTTGTCAAAATTAGAGGAAGTCAAATAAAAGGCAAGTCAAATGCAAACATTTACAACACTCTCTCCCTGTCTAAATGTATTTTATCTATTTTTAAATTAAAATTTGCTGAAGGTACTTTTGAGATACTACACATGCAAAAAAAAAGGTCCAAATTTTTGCTAAAGTTGAAAACTGCCGTATTCAGTATCGTGTCTGGCTAATGCCCTACCTAATAAATCTCCTCTCAAATTTAATTAAATATACCATTTATTTAACAGAGAACTACAGACTTATAGATTCGGGAGGCTTAACACCGTTTCTGGCCAACTTGTGTGCTCAGGGGATTCCAGCATTCAGTGGAAAACACATCCCACTTTAACACTGGAGATCCTACTGTTACGGCAGAAAACAGAGGCTGAATTTCAGAAGCTGGGGCAGAGCTGGAAAAAAACTGAATGCCTGAATGCACAGAAGCAGGGCAAGACCTTCAAAAGGACTGATCACCCTGCAGCTCTTACTGGGAGATGCTGGCCGTAATTACAAAGACAAACAAGAAACCCGTTGTATAGGTCCAGATTTTTAGAAGTATTTAGCTGTGTCACTTCCTTGAAGTAACCTGGGTTTATTTAGCTTCCTAAATGCAAGTTAAGTGCATTGACAGGCAGCCACAAGTGAATGAGTAAACTGAAGCCACCACAACAGTGTGCTTGCTCCTTGTTGCGCTAAAGGACCGTATTGTTGGCTGCCAGACAGCCTATGTGTTTTTCATTGTCAATAGGCAAAATGTGAACTTGCAGTGAGTTTCTCTGGATCAGCTGATGAACCTCCTGAAGAGACCAGTGGTATTTCAGTCATTTGTGATCATTTCTCCGTTCTCAGGGAACGCATTTTTGAAAATCCAGCTGTGATCTCAAAAGCTGAAGTATGCTAAAAATTCTGGCCACAGGGAGGAAGAAACCCTGTGTTTCTGTTCACTGTGTGTTTTGAAAGGACTTGGTCCAAAACCCAGAGCAATCAAGAGAGATTCCCATTGACTTAGTAGATTTTGAATGAAAACCAGTGGTTAATATTAGACTCCTTAAGAGTATATGCCAGTGAAATTAGTGAGGAGTTTTGGGGCTATATGCTGTTGTTTCCTCAGTTATCCTAATGTCTAAAGGTCTTTTTCATTCTTGAGACCTCCCTCTTCTCTTAGGAAGCCTGCAAGACTGCATATGATTAATGTAGGTAGGATTTAGGCGAGATACTTCTGGGCAGAGCCCTGGATCCTCTCCATTCTCTTTTCATTCCTTATCTGGTTTGTTCTCCCTACCTGGAGACTCCCACCCCGACTGATCTAATATTTAAACAACCCTTTTGGGACCCTTCTTCATGGACACAAAGCTGGTTTTTAACAGGAACCCTGTCTGATAGTCTTCTGCAGACCAACACTGTCTCCCTAGGAATTCCACAGTTCAAGGGTAACAAGCGAGATACATTACACTCTCTTTCCATTCTTCTGGCAGTTGATTATAAATGAAGCTGCCAGCAGGTAAATTTAAAATGCATAAAAGGCAGTCCTTCACACAGCTGGTAGCTGGCTCACATAATTCACTATGACAGGAGGCCACAGAATTGCAGAAATAAAGTCTGAAATGGAGTGAAATTGGAATCTTCTCTGGGAACCTCGCCCCACTTTGCATATGGATTTGATGGGTAGTGAAAGAGATCCAAGGACTGCAATGTTCATTCTCTGTAGAAAATCCAGCTGTGGTGTTGTTATCATCACCTAGCATTAATTTTCGTCAGAATGATTCTTAAAAGAGTGGATTCGTGTAAACTATCCCCATCATGTGATAGAGTGTGATTTTTTTTTTGCCTTATATCTGAATTTAAAAACACATCCCTTTAAATGGAGCACAATTGCAAATGTAAATAGTTGATAGGACCACCCATGATAATGTATGTTCATTGTTTATGTTTATGTCCTGGAATCCAAACTGATTATGTCCTCTCTATACTTGGCGATCTCCAAACACAGGAGAATCTGGTCCATAACCTTACGATGCTCCAAGTAAAGTCACGGAATCACAGAATAGTTGAGGTTGACAGGCACCTCTTGAGATCATCCTGTGCAACTCCCCTGCTCAAGCAGGGTCAGCTAGAGCAGGTTGTCCAGGACCATGTCCAGGCATGTTTTGAATATCTCCAAGGATGGAGACTCCACAACCTCTCTGGGAAACCTATTCCAATGTTTGACCACCCTCATAGTGAAGAAGTGCTTTCTCATGTTCAAGTGGAGTTTCCTGTGTTTCAATTTGTACCTATTGCCTCTCTTGTCGCTGGGCACTGCTGAGAAGAGTCTTCTTTACTGTGTCCCATCAGATATTTATACACTTTGATGAGATCTCCCCTGAGCCTTTGCTTCTCCAGACTGAGCAGATCCAGCTCTCTCAGCCTCTGCCGGTATGAGAGATGCTCCAGTCTTTTAATCACCCTTGTGGCCCTTTGCATGATTTGTTCCAGTAGGTCCATGTCTGTCTATGTGGATATGCAAAGTTCCCACTCTGGGGAAGGGTGGACTAACAGAGACCTGTGATAATATTACACTGGATCCCTCCTGTCATTTCAAGGCTTGATGCACGTGATTTTTCTTCCTGTTAATTCAAGTCACTCTATGCAAGGATGTGATCATCTGAGTAGAGTGGATACATATTAGCACAGAAAAAACACGAGTATGAAACATGCAGCCTGCAACAGAGGTGTGCTCAAGGGAAACCTTCCCTTTCAGCTCCTCTGTGTGTCAATGAAATGTTGAAGGAGTTCTTGAGAAGGAATTCTTCCATGGTTTTTACTCCTAAGAAAATTCTGTTTCTTCACAGCCATCTATTTGTGCCTGATTCAATTATTTTCATTTTTTCAAAGGCTCTTAAAATCAGCGAGAAGGGAAGAGAAACCTTCCTTGAGAATTCTCTGCTACTTTCTCAGAAGTAGCTTACCTTGCACTTACTGTAAGTGATAATTTGGTATAAGGTATCTTTTCTCAGCTTGACATACAATACGAACATCACCCACTGCCAGAGAAAGAAATTTATCAGTACTTAATAGAATAGCAATCCTCAAAGACCTGGATTTCCTCATCCACCATACGTGCTCTGTGTCTTTCCTTGAGCCTCCGCCCTGCTTTTTTCCATGAGACATCACCATCTGTTCAGACAGTCTCACTATAAGAAATGATAGTGCTATAGAATAGAGTGTTATCAAACCAATGCTTAAAACTATGACTTTGTATATCCATTTTTGGGTGGCTTATTTTTTTTCCCCTGCTTCTTTCTTGCTCTGTGTTTCTGTTGCATCAGATAATGTTTGAGAAGAACCAGAGCTCCTCATAACAGTCTAATCCATTTTTAATATAGAACAAATTTTGTCTAGAAATTTTGCTTAACAAACAATCTCCCATTTTTTCCCACCCTAGGCTGTCATGATTTACCCGTTGTTGTCCTGAGAGCTGTTCACTTCTTGGTGCTACACACCAGTTCTAATCAGCATTTACTACATTTACTGCACTAATGCTGAGCTACAGAAACAATTACTAACTCCTTCCACAGGAATAAACAGCTCAGGCTCAGCTGATGGTAGATTGCCAGAAAATATGAACCTTTACTTTCAGAGCCTGCCTCTCTGTTTGTCTCAAAGCAAACAGGGATTTTCCAAATTTATGTGAAGTGCAGGCTAGTAAGCCCATGGTCTAGTAAGTTGGCTGAGTGTTTGTGTCATTTGGAGACTCCGCTTAGCTCTGTGTCACAGCAACTTTGGTAGCGGCAGGCTGTAGTAGCAGTATTGTGCAGTGCGGTGGCTCTTTGTGGGTCTGGAAGGTCCCACGCTGAGCCGGTGAGGTTGTCTTATAGGGGGCTGCGATGCAGGAGGGAAGTGGACTTTATACCACCACTCTCCTGTCTCTCTAAGGTCAGGTCTCTTCAAACTCTCCGTACTCACGAGATCAGGCCCACATTCATTCCACCTAACTTTAGGTGGCCAGCTCCAGTACCTAAATTATGACTTTCATCACCCCTGCTCCTTCTGTTGTTTGGTGAGGCAGTCTGATGGGGAAATTAAGAATTTATTCAGGCTGGCTGTGCCTCTGTCCATTTCACACTGGCTATGCAAGGACCCTAAGATGACTGAATGTCTTTCAATGAGATGTTTACATTTAAGTGGGATGAATCCAGGTCCTAGGCACTATAATATTTCCCTACCTGTCATGAAGTTAAATATACCAGCAGATGTGAAACATTCAGCTGTTATCTTGCTGGGGATTTTGCAAGTTAATGTAGATACATTCCATATATATATATATCATAATGGAGGTATTAGAAAGATCACCATGGAAAGCTAACCAATATATAAAATATATTATTTTCTTACTTGGTAAAAATACTAGGGCAAGTTCTCCCCTTTAACATATTCCTATATCTAAGTTTTAAAAGCATTGTTATTTTTTAATAGCCAAAAAGAGGTAACAAAATTCCATAGAGATACTACTATGCGGTAGGAGATTTTGTTATATTAATGAAGTTAATAGTGATTTTGCAGAGCTGAGTGTCCCACTAGAGACTTTTCTGCAAAGGTTATCTCATCTGAAAACAGTGTATGTCATGTCTGGAGACATTGTTTGCTCATGCAAATTTAAGTTAGAGATAGATTTCTCTTCTCCTCTGAGACAGAGGCTGGAGCAGGAGAAAAATTATTTATTCAGAGCATTTCCATCTTTTCAGGTCCAGAATATATACATTTTCATAAATTAGGATAAAACTAAGACATACACCTCTATCTTCACTTTTTACTTTCTGCTTTATGGAGTGGCTGCTTTACCATGTCTAAGTCCAGGCAATCGGGGCAGAACCTCACAGAGCTCCAGCCGAAAGACAGAGATACGATCGTAACTTAACAGGGAGCTGAAAGACTCAGCCTACGGACAATTTGCTAAAATACCTTCAGTCATCAACAAATTCACCACGAGATGCAGTTTTGGGGTTACTAAAATTATTCATGAATTCAGCAAGATAACGTAGGGAACAATTTGAAAAAAATCGTAGTGTTTTCCTAAGCCTTTTTCTAAGCTTCCACTTTTTGCTCTTTAATAGAAAGCCTGGAGTGCTCAAAGCACAAACTAGTTTTCACATGTTCAAATATGTATGTTATATCTGTAAACACTGACAAACCAGGAAGAATATTTCCAAATGCCTTGCAAGGAGTCTATTTGAATTAAAACAGTCAAAGCTGTTTTAATGCTAAAGCAGTTTCAATGCTAAAAAATGCTACAGCCATTTAATGCTTGTAGTGATAAATGTGTGACCTCCAGATTCATTCAGAACTTTGCATTTTGCACAAGTTCCTTCCCTTAACAATGCGTTACATACCAGTGACACCAGAAGGCAGGAAGTGTAGGAAACAATAAATTCCCATTGTTGACACAATTCTCTTTCATAAATTAAACCAGACATATGCTGACAAGCCTGCCACAAATAATATTCAGCAATTGCAATTCCTTTTATTAAGGCTAGGAATATGTCTACCTTACATCAATTGCATTTGCTAAGATGAGAAAGCCTGTCTAGCTAACATCAATTGATTTTATTAAGATGAGGAAGCCTGTCTAGCTAACATGTCCTCAGGCCATCAACCAGAAACCATGGTCTTTTATAAAGTTTTTAAAAATGCTCATCCACTACTGAACATCTACTGCTGAGGGAAGGCATCACAACTTTACTGCTCTAATGAATGTTACTTGGACAAATGACTTATTAAGTGATGACACTTCCAAGTTCACAGTATCATCAGTGATCCTTTGTGTTTATGGGAGTATGAGACACATTGACAGATACTGTCATGTAAGGGTGGGAAACTTAGCTGATACTGGATTGATGTTATATGCAGTTCCCCCTTTATCTTCTGCATTAGCAAGTCAGGCTCCCTTTGCCTTGAGAAGACTGGCAAGAATGATAGCACCCAAGGAAATGTCTTCTCCTGGCATCAAGATACGCATGGTCCCTGAAAGCTGTTTGGAGCAGCTGGCAGTAAGAATCTGTACTCTCTCCTTCAGCATGATAGGCCACATGTGCAGTGTGGCTGGCCAATGCGATTTGCCTCTCCTCTTCTCTGGAGCCCTATGTGGTTGCAATCAGGGCAGGGAATTTCCCTTCACTTTAATTTTTGAAGAAAACTAAGTTCTTGGCCTTTCTCCTTGGTCCCTTCTAAGAAAAATAGCACAGGTAGTCCTCTGGACTCTGAATCCAGGAGCATAAAACAATAACAATAAAAGCTTCATGAATATCCTTCAGCCTTCATGGATGCTCAGCCTCAGACTTCAGGGACCAGACATTCTTTGCAATATTCAGCTGTGGGATCTAACTAGGCTGACTACAGAATTTCTGTCTGCTCATATAAGAGGAATCCTAAGTCTGGGCTTAGGAAAATAAGCTGGTGTTGGAAGCTTTGTGTAGCTGTCCTGTCTGCCTCCAGTTGCTGTACGTTCTTGTTATTATTGAGGTCCTCTTCATTCATGATAATAGTCTACAGTTCTGCTTGTTCTTCCAATTAACTGATCTTTCTTGGATCAGCATTATCATCCATCAGCATTATCATCCCCCCTGTTCTCTTGTCTGTGATAGGGTGGGCTGTCAAGCAAAATTAATAAAGAAAGAGAAGTTGTGAATTCCAGATGTTGCACCAGCCTTTTTGTTTGTTTATAGCTGCCCAAATAACCCTGCAGATCCCCTTTATTTTTCAGTAAAAAGCAGTGTTGACAAACCCAAAACACATCCACCATTAATCACATATTTCAGGCTGGCCTATATGGCAGATTGTGAAAGCCGGAGTAATTGGGACTGTTGAAAAGGAAGTCCAAACACTAAATATGAATCTTGCAGATGGGCAGGCTGAGAGAGAAGCTTTCTTTTGGGTTCTAAATGTGCTGGAACCAGCGTTGCCTCAGGACACATTTGGAAAAAAGGGTTGTTTTTTTTGTTTCTGTGAGTCAAGTGTATTCTCATATGCTCCATGCCAGTATTTATATAATAAATGGACCTTTCCCCATGTCTTTGCAGCTGTAATATAGACATGACATAATTAACTCCCAAGTACATTTCAGAGACCCTGAAGAATCCCTGCCCTTGCTTGTTCAAGTCTGTGCTGCTACTGTCATTCTTACAACTGTGTTTTGCAGGTGGCATTTCTCACAGAGTCTCTGGCTAAGGGAAATATCCAGGAATGTTTAAAATCAAAAATTATGTAGGCAGAAGAAGCAGATCACTCAGGGATGGAACAATAACAAGTAACAAAAATATATTTTAGGGATTATTGACAGGCCTTGTTGCTGGACAAAGACTGTTAAAAGCAGAGATGCTTCAGCCAGGCTTTTACTCTACATAGGAACAGAAGGAACATGACACAAGTGAGTCCACAGGGAAACCGCTGTCTTTCCGTGGGTCAGACGTCACTGCTCTTTAGTTTTCAGGAGAGAAGCTAGGAAAGACCCCTGCAGCCTGTGACTTTTAGGACCTTCTTTCCAAAGAAACACGCCTCTGACCCTCCCTGATCCCTCAGGGCTGGGACCCTATTTAAATCCATCAGCTGGTACTCTTGCCCCTTGGCTGATTCCCAAATTGTGTGTGCTGTTCGGTCACATAGCAGGCCAGCTGCTTCCCCAAGTCCTTATGGGGACCATATGCTCCATTGCAACGGGACAGATTTAGAAGAGAGGAGGGAGCATACTGGCATGCCAGTTGGGCCTTCAGAGAGCTCAGTGGGAACTGGTCTGCATCCCTGGTGCATAGGAAAAAGAGGGTTGTTCCAAGGGCACTGGGCGAGCGTCCAAAAAGAAATAGGGTCAGGAGTGAAAATAGGAAAGGGAGCAGTAAATAATTCTGCCTGGTGTTGATGTCAGGCTCACCAGCCTATTCTTGTCTCTTCCCCCCCCTTTTTTCCATGGGGGCACAATATTAGCGCTTTTCCCTGGTATTTCCCCGGTATTCCCAGACATGTTAAAAATGAACATCTGCAGGCCAGAGACTACTTTGGCCAGATCTCTTGGGTCCCCGGAGTGATGCTTATTTGAGCTTTTGGTTTAAAATCTTTATCTCTAGAAAATACTGTCTAATGTTCTCTTCTATTTCTAATGGCCTGGAAAAATTGTCATTTTTCTCCTAAGATATAAACGCATCTTACCTCTTTCCAAGTACAGAATGGGGATATTTATTGAGCATGTCTCGCCTGCAGCAGTATTAATAAGGTTACCATCCTCATGCAGTAATAAGCTTATATTATCTTTAGGATTTGTTTTATTATCAACAAACTTAAAGTGCTTATTGTCCCTAATCCTGCCAAATAGTATTTTTCTGTAATGGTTTTAGCTTTGCAAAGGAATCTTTTACATCTCATCTGCATGTATATTAATTGTGCGTCTCACTTCTTTGCTTCGTGTGCCTCTTTGGCCGTTCACTAACGTTCTTTTGTCAAAAAAACTCCATTCTTTTTTGACTGGCTACATTTTCCTTCCCCATCTACCTCTCTCACAAGTTTCAGTTTTTCAGTCTTTCTAAATTTATCTGTTACACATTCAGATTGTTTTTTGTCTGCCTGTACTGTCAAGTTTACCCTTTGGTAAACACTGGTCCCACAGCAACTGTCAACTTCTTGATTACTAATGAGTCTTCATCTATTACGATGAGAACCAAGATAGTACTAACCTGTTCTGACAGTGTCTCTGCGTGTTGGCTGCTAATTTCAAATAATTAACAGCAAAATATTAATTGAACAAGTGCCATGATGTTCCATCATTTTTTTCATTCATTTATTTTAGGAGACATTATGGTTTGGAATGGAATAAATCTGCCTTCGGAGTATATGAAATGAAAAGCCAGAGTTAATCCATCTGATCAGTTATCCACGAATGAATTGTAAAGGTGTCATTCTAAATCAGCTGGCTGAGGCAGAGCCCTTTCCTCCGTCGTTTTGCTGAGCTCTTGGTTCTGAAAGATTGCCTAGCTGGGCTCTTAGCCCAGACCGATGCATATCAGAGACGCAGACTGCAGCAAGCGACGCTATGGTCAGCCAAAGAGTTGCTGCATGAACTAAAGAATATTTATTGGGGAAACACAACTGAAATATTTTTGCAGTAGTGAACACAGCTACTGATTGGGGATTGAAATTAATACCCCCTTTGTACAGTATAACTTTTTATTTCCTACTGCGTTTGTAGCCTTGAGATACTTTTGCCATTAGGCCTTTTACTTTTAAGACTACAGTAGCAATGATAGATCGACACAGTTTGAAGTATGCAAAGACTGCTAAGCCTGCGGCAGGGACTAGTGCAGATAAATGGCATCCTTTCCAGGCAGACTTTATGGCCCAAAACCAGACACACAGGACGTTCCTCGGTCACTTACATTTTATTGCTTCAGCTGAGATACTTCACATGATCTGTCTCTTTTATTCATCCTCCCGTCCTAGAAGCCACCTGGCTTCTTCATCTTCTGTTTCACAAGCATTTATAATACAGCTGGTAGTCAAGGTTTACTGAGAAAGAAGCCAGATAAGGGATAGATGTACACTTAATTGAAAATAAAGGCTGCCTGTTTGTTAGCAATAAATCAGTGAATAACACAGCCCCAAGCACATATCCCTGATCCTTACGGTTCTTTAGTCCTGTGAGTAACGGGCATCACAGCCACCTTAACCTACCAGCTGTTGAGCCAAAGCTGCTGCTTGCAGCAGCTGGACTGGACGTGTGCCTTTGCCACCTATCACCATGGGCAAACCGCACTCACCTTGCATGGACTATCTGTCATAAGTGCGCTAAGTCTTCACAGCCTTCAAAGTCCTGCCTGAACCATCTTTTCAGGAGACAAGGGTGCTTGGAAACATGGGACACAGGGCTGCAGGGACATAGCTACCCAGCATAGGGGAGGGAAGCCCGTATAGAAATTGTATAGTCAAGGAAGATTATTTTTGTAACACAGCCAGTAAATTCATCCCAATAAACTGGACTCAATCCAAATGTCATTCTCAGACTTTCTGGTATGACTATGAACAAATCATTTTATATCTCTGGTCCAAGTTTAGCAAAAAATATAAGCCAGGCTTGACTTTCAAGCATATAGCAATGGGAAAAACATAAAATGATATGCATATACTTCAAGAGTTCTGAAGAAAAATGAATGTTTTTAAGAGAAATTTTTATAACAATTTTCCATGGATACTGACTATCTGGGAAAGACTATTTGGACTTCATGAGTGGAAACAACCTTCAGTCCAAGCCCCAAATCTTTCCTCGTTTCTTTTCAGTTTAAAGCCAAAAAGACCAACTCAGAAAATCTTTTGCAGTGTCTTTTGGAGGTGCTTTATGTTGCCCTGCTGCTTCACAAATAGGAGGCTCCTTGATGGCAGAGTAGCTCCCATTCTGCACAGAGATGTGTCCCCCTCCTCAAATATCATGGGGCTGCTGCACCCTGTGGGGACCCTTGCCCCAGCAGAGGGCTGAGCAAAGAGCGCAGAGCAAATGGGCAGAAGTCACTCCCACAGTGCTGAAATTAAATATTTTTGTTTCAGCTTAGAAAAAAAAAAGAAGTAATTTTCCCCTGAAAAATCATTTTGATGAAAAGCTCCTTGTTAAAGCCTCATAAGCCGCCTCTTCCTCTCACTTCAACTCACCCCCAAAGCAAGCTTTTCCTTGAAGGCACATAAGATTTCTGCCTCCTGATAATGACTTGGCACCCAGTGAATTATGGTCACTGCTACATTAATGCCTTGTTTACAGACAAAAGGGGCATCTCCACGCTGTTAAAGTGGCACCTGTTTGGTGTGAGTATGCAGAAGCCCTTAGATGGCTAGTAACAGTACAATTAATGCAGTGCAAACCCTTACCCCTGACTCCTACTCAGCGAAGAGGCTTTAAACAGATAGAAGAGTAATTATTACAATTTAATGTATTCCTGTGAATTCAGATGAGTAAACTCTACAAGACAAAGGCTTCTTTTATATGTGTGTATTTGTGTCTATGGTAGGTACTTATTTCTGATTTAGCTATTTTGATTAAATAAAATTGTGCCTTCAACAGTTACAGTCACTGCAGTGATTACAGAGCACATGCAGAGCCTTGCCACCTCTGCCCCCAACCTGCCTTTACCTTGATCATGTTTTGTCTGTGAGTCTGGGTCCTGTGTTATACATGCATGCAGCATTTTGCACATTGCATCAAACATGGACTTTAAACCCCATCATAATGTATGTTAGATTAAAATAATGGGATTAGTAGCTAGTGCTCCGGAGCCTGAGTTGCTGCTTTCTGTCTCAGAGATTATGATTATTTCACCTCTGCAGTTTTGCCTGGGCACTTGAAGCTTCACATAACCACGCTTTGAAGTGTTTCTTCCAAGTTCACAATTTACTGTTTCAAATGTCTGATGTAATGCTATCTAATCCTTTCCAGGGCTTCAGGGAAGACAAGCTTTCAATTTGGTGAAAAATGTATTTCTGTGAGATGATTAGAATAAAATGAAATAGAAACCACTTGTGAAGTGATCTTTGCAAGGCAGCCTGATATGGGTTTCTTTTTGAATGAAGCAAAGGCCAGCTCCTGCCCTGCTAAAAGCAATGGAAGATTTGCTGTCAGCCTCCATAAGCTCCAGATCAAACTACGGCTTCCATCCTGGACATTTTTTTATTTGTTTTTAATAAGGTTGGTGTTCAGGAAGAGGTCAAATGTAAAACATAGGACCTGTTTTATAGGATCCTTGAATCCCTCTTTTTTTTTTAAAGTGGCCATATAGATTAGAAACCATACATGGAGGACCTGCGTAATCTTACCACCTGGTAGCAATCACTACTCTGCATTATGCACTCCCTTCCTAACATCATATGTGAGCAGATGGGGCCTTTCCTGCAAGGGTGCCTTTTATTCATGTTCTTGAATTGAAGTTATCACTGTGATCTTAAACCATTTTTATTAGAGAGTCTGTTTTAAATCAGGAGAGAAGAGGGGGTTGCAATGAAGCAAAAACACTGGTGGGTAAAATGAACCACTACAGAGACAAAAATAAACAAAGAGGATTTTCCTCAATGCCCTATTTCATCTTCCTTTTTCCTTTTTATTAAATAAAATGCACTAAATAATTTAACATAATATTGTTTTTATAAGCACTGCCATTAAAGTAGGTGCTTGTTTGGAGCTGAAAGGAACAGTTCAGGGGTTTTTTTCTGTCTTTCTTTTTCTTTTGTTTTGTATTTGATTCCTAATCTGAAAGGAAATAAGAATCCCTCCAGGAGGAAATTTATTCTCTTAGGACTCAAAACTATCCTAACAAGTTAAGGTAAGGGGGTATTTTGCTGCTTCATTTTCTCATTCCTCATGTATGTGAATCTCAAATGGTTCCAGTAAATATGAGAAGAAAACTCCTTGCTAATTCTAAGTGTACAGTCTTTGAAAAATAAAGGTCGATGCAGTTATTAAACAGTAATAATGATAATAATATATTTTGGCAGTGGTAGTTCATGGGGAGTCCAGCTGAGAGCAGGATACAGAAAATGCACAGCTTGGGTTTTCCATAGAGTGAGGAAAGTGTCTGAAGACTGATTACAAGGTACTTTACTTAACTGAAGTGGGGTGGTAGGAGACCTTATGCTATTGTAGCTACCTTCTCCATTCTTCTACCACAGGTTGCCAGTCCCACAGTATGGGCAAGAGGACAGGCTGGGCACCTGCCTTCGCTCAGCCTGGAGGTCGTAGCACTGGTGGGTGCCCAGATTAAGCCAGCGTGCTGAACCACAGTGACCACACTGCCTCCCACTGCCTGCCCCGTTGGCTGGGCTGCAAGAGCAGTGAGCTCTGAAAGCTCCCCAGCACGATTCGTTATTACCTACTGGCCAGAGCTGGAAGTTTAGCTTAGACTGCACCAACTCAAGCTAGCTGAGCCCAGAGGAGAGTTCAGGTGTTGGCATATGGACACAGCTGATGAACCACTGATAGCCAAGGTGACAACAACCTCCAGCTGCCTCGCTGGGTGCCTCACACTTTGGTGTTACCACCTTTTGTGGCAAGAACTGGTGAATCACAGGTGGAAATGAACTATGAAGCGGAATTGAATTTGTCACCAGGCTGGGCCAGCACACCCGGCTGTGAGCCTACATCATTTAGGAGCAACTTTGTCCATAGTTCAGCCTTCCAGTCTGCAGAGGTGGGGAAGACAGCTGGGAGCGGTAGTGGCTGCTGCAGGCTGGATCGTCTCCTAACTGTATTTGTAAGTCAACATCCTTAACCGCTTTCTTTAGGGTAAGTGTACCGTGACCCCAGTAGTTGTATTTCTAGCAAGCTGAATTATAGCATGGGCAGAACATAAACTCAGCCATTTTTCCAAGCTTAGACCAAGCCAGCTTGACTTGATCCCTGGCCTTAAATTGCTACAGTCTCAACAGATCTTGCAACTGGACACACATATATGACAGAATCCTAGTGAAATGCTTGGGCCAGCTGGTGTGGACAAAGCCAAGCTAAGCTTTTTAAAAACAGCCTAAACCACATCACATCCTTTCCAGGGCAACTGCACAAACATGGTAGCAGCAATGATTAAAAAAATAAAAACATATTGAAAACACTTTTTGAACACTCTGGGAACTCCAGAGTGGATGAACTCCAAGAGATCTGGGTGGTCAGTCTCTGCCTATGTGTGGTACATATATCTTATGCTTCAAAGAAACGTTCCGCCCCACACTTAAATTATGGCCTTTCCTACTTGCACAAGCTCAAAAGGCCAGAGGAACTGATTCTGAGTTAGCGTAACTTATCCAAGGGGAAAAGGTCACCCCTGTACAGTAAAGTCACATCTTCCAGCCTTATGCTGGGAAGTTGCACATCTTCTCAGGGGTGCGAATGGAAAGTCGTATAAATAATTTCACCACTCACCATTGAAAGGAGAGTGAAAAAGATAGAACAGTTCCCAAAATAAAATAGCATTGAAATGTCCAGTTTTTAAAGTGAAGCTGAAATGTACTTTCAAAAAGCTTTGTTAAAGCTATGACTGCATAATAGTAACAACTTCTTCTATAGAGCCTGAAATTTCTCTAACTTAAATTCAAATTTATGAATACCACAGGAAATTTTTGATTAAAATCCCCTTTGCACACCTGACAAGAGTAGTTCACCCAAAGGCCAGAGCTCCGCCTTATATGAACCATGCCTCAGGCAAGCCAAGGTCTATCTAGGTTTATTGGTATATTCAATACAGTCTATTGCTGAATATCTAAATAAATAGCACCTTTTTTTTTTTTTTCCTAAGGGAATATAGCTTCTCAGTAACGATGATTGAACAGTTGCGGTAAAATTAGCAACAACTTGAATTTCCATCCCTGAAACACAGCAGCGTTCCTGAGTTTAAAAAAAGTCGCATTTAGAAATAATTTGTATGCCTCTTTCAGCATCCAAATGTCAGCTGAAAGTCAAAGACAGAAACAGAAACACCATGAGAAAAAATAAACGCACAGTATTTCAAGCCCAGTTCAATACAAGAGGTAAGAGAACGGACTCTGACAAGATTAACAGCTAGGCCTCTGTGCCAAAAAATTAAAGGTCTCCCATCATTATCTTACACTCTCCCTTACGCAAATTACTGGACCAGATCCTCAGATGATATCAGCTGGTGGGTGCAACTACATTCATGCAAGCAGCATTACAATGATTTTAGCTAGTCGATAATCAGCCTGACTGGTTTCGGGAAGTGAGTTTTCTTATTCGTTTGATTGAAAGGTATTTTCCAATTGTTGCAAAGTGGGAAATGTGTTTCGAATTCATCATCTCTTAAGCCTCACACACATTGTTTGGCAAACAAGGATTGTTTGGTTGTCTGGGACTCCTCCATCGCATCCTCCCAAATGTGAGATTTTGCTCCTTTCTGCAATGGCCATTCTAGGCGAGTTAAACACATAGTGGCCAGCTTTGCAAAGCGGTAAGCTTTCTTTAGAAAGAAGCCTTTTGGTTTCATCTGTAATCTTTGTGGAAAAACTGGACATTACAGTAGAAGGATTATGCTAAATTGCGTTCTGCCACTGAAGAGATGGACAAAGCAGCAGTTCAAGGCATGGAATGAGCATTCTGAAATAAGCACTTTGTTATTGAATTCAGTACCAAGAAATTAACCTAAATGATTTTAATTTACATATGTTTGTAATTAGCATCCAGGCTTTACACCTTACAGAGACTCCCTTGTTTGCTGTTACTGTAGTAAATGTTTGTTCACAGGCTGCTTAACATCAAGCAGGGAGGTCAAGCTGGGACCAATTCCAAAGCTGACTGCCTTGCCCTGTCTGCATGCCTTGTCTGAATATCCTCCCAGGGCTCCATACTGTTCCATGGACTTGAACGGTGCAAGACTGAGTCCAAAATCTGTTGCTACAATACAGTGATTCCCCAGTTATACTGGGTTCTGTAAATCAAACCAGAGACCTTTATGTGAATACTTTCTCCTACTATCATTCCTTTTCTGTTCTGAATTGCTCTCAGGAGGAGACTCTGGCTTTCTCTCTCTATTACCCTATAGATAGCCTACAGAGGACTTACCGTCTCTCCTCAGATCACCTTCGAACGAATCCAAGAAACAACTTAGGGTGCCTACAAGTTAGAAGAGGTAACCTTCATGTGCATAGCTGTCAGAGCTGTATCCAAAATTTTGTTTCTAGACTTTCTATGTCAGACATTAACCAATCTCCTGCTCTCTCTTTCTCTCACTCAGATCCCTTTGCAGATTCACACTACTCTCCTATGGGTTTGCTACCTTTTTATTTTTCATTTGGCACAGAATAATCTCCAAATGGAAAATTGCCATGATGGGGCAAGGAGCTCCAGGGTTGTGTCCCTTCAATCGCATTAGGTCGAGGGAGGTGATCCTGCCCCTCTGCTCGGCCCTGGGGAGGCCTCACCTGGAGTCCTGTGTCCAGTTCTGGGCTCCCCAGTACAAGAGAGCCATGGCACTCCTGGAGAGAGTCCAGCGGAGGGCCACAAAGATGCTGAGGGGACTGGAGCATGTCTCCTCTGAAGAAAGGCTGCGAGAGCTGGGCCTGTTCAGTCTGGAGAAGAGACGACTGAGAGGCAATCTCATCAACGTGTACAAATATCTGAAGGGAGGGTGTCGCGAGGATGAGGCCAGACTCTTCTCCATGGTGCCCAGCAACAGGACGAGAGGCAAGGGGCAGAAACTGAACCACAGGCGGTTCCATCTGAACCTGAGGAGAAACTTCTTTGCTGTGAGGGTGACAGAGCATTGGAAGAGGTTGCCCAGAGAGGTAGTGGAGTGTCCTTTGCTAGAGATATTCAAAACCCGTCTGGACGTGATCCTGGGCAATATGCTCTAGGTGACCCTGCTTGAGGAGGGAGGTTGGACTAGATGATCTCCAGAGGTCCCTTCCAACCTTGACCATTCTGTGATTCTGTGATTACCCTGTCCTGTCTCAGTCAAAATGGAAGTATTCAGCCAGACATCATGCAAGTGCAGATGCCTGTAGGAGCTAGGGAGCTGTAGCTTTCCAATTAGCACTACAGAACGTGGTGTAGATCCTGTGCATTACGTTGTGTGGTCACAGCACATGACCCTTCTTCTTTCCCCTTTCAGACTGAGGCTTCCTCTGCCCCAGCAGTGAGATTGAACCGTGCAGAAAAGGTTTTCTGTTTTCTGATGCTAATTTCTCTCTAGAATGACAGGATGGTGTACAGCATCTGTGACCAGTGACCGGAGAGACGCATGATATTCCCTGGGATACCAGAGCGTGTAATACCGGGGTCACATAAATCTATCCCCAGTGCCTGACAGCAGCAGGGACCCATTTCTAGCTATCAGTGCACTTCAGTGCACAAGAATATTTATTCATGTAAAAATAATAACGTTTTACAGATAATGGTCCAATGTTTCTCAGTCAGGGATCATCAACCCTTTGAATGTCACAAAAGCATTTGAAAGGGTCATGAAATTTTAGACAGCAGAAGTGCAGAAGTCAGAAGCAGCTCAGTTCCTCCAGAGAAGCAAAGTGGGAATAGGCTGTGTTGGCTCTCAGTGTTTACAATAGCAAGGGAATTGCTAGCTCTAGCACCTTTAATTGCTGTCAGCCACTCAGTTCTGGTAGGGGCAGGGAGGAGAGCATAAGCCCATGCACCCCGTAACAATAGCCAGTTCCCATTGTCTTACCCTAAAGGAATATAGCTGCAGTGGGCTTAGGAAGGGAAGGTCACATGAAGAAAGACGAACCAAAAGGGAAATGTGTTTTGTAAATGTCTGAGAAACCCTAGTAAACCATAAAGCTCCTAAATTAGCACAGAGTAAGAGAAACTATGCTTCTGTTGCTGGGGGAGAGTCTCCTTTGGGGCTCAGCGCTTGGTAACACCACCTTGTCCAAAGTCTTCAACAACCCCTGCTATTTTGTTTATTGCTTTTCTGTTTCCTGCCATGTTTTGTTTCATCAGTTCAAGGTTCACTGTAGTCTTTTCATCTAATCATTATACAAATGATTTAGCTGGCTCACACACTTCCTTTTTTTTCTTTATTCCCATACTCTGTAGGCCCTGCTGAGCTGAATTCCGGTGTGAAAGGTTTAAAACTCTAGACAGTTGTGAAACTACTTTGGCAAATTAGCATCTTTGGTTGAGATTAGTCTTGCAGTTGTTATGTGACATCTGAAGACAAAAACCTGTAAATCTTTCTAAAATGCTAGGCCAATAGCTTCGATATGTAATAAATAGTGGAATTCTGTAAAACATTGCAATCCGTTTTATCATCTTTTCTAAACAGAAATAGCAAAGTCAGGAAATTCATTGCCGAGGAGTTATACTTTCTTTGAACCTACTTGATACTAAACATTTGGGGAGTTAAGGCAGCCAGGTTTCAATGTAAACAGGCAAATGACTGAATTAAATGCACGAAGTGAACTATTCATTTTTCCTTATGTGTTGAGTGAGCTCTTACGATAATGGGATAATAATGCTTTGCAATCGTTTAGTGTTTTCCAGATGAAGAAGTACAGTAAAGTCTTAATCATTTTAGTGCCACTAGTTTAATGTTATCTTCCTACCTACCTATTCCCTCTTAGGCTCTAAATGTTATCTATCTTTCCTATCTGCCTGTCCTCTCTTAGGCCAATAGACCCATATTTTCTGGGTGAGCCAGCATAAGGTTTACCAACCGCAGACACTCAGAGCTACCTCCTTGTGCCGCTTTCTCAGATTTGCCAGCTAAACGGCTCATTGTTCACTCCCTAATCCATTTTACTTAAATCAAGCCAGGCTAGTTTAGATTAGACTTTAAATAACAGACCTCTACTAAGCAAGCTCACTTTGATGACAATAATTTAGGGAGTGATTAAACGAGCTATTCAGTCCCTATATCTAGGAAGGTGGTATCCTAGATTAGGCGTGAAGTAAGGAGCAGAGAAGACAGCTTGGGGATGTAATTGCTTCAGCTACTGCATCTAGAACTAGAAAAATAATATATGCTGATGACTTTATTAGCTTGAAGCTGTCAATTCCCATCCCTACTTTTCCACTTTTTATTGCCCGTCAGCCTAATTTTCTCTAAAAAGTTTGTATTGTCTTCCCTGCTGCATCTTATGCACAAGAACTTATGTATCAGTTCCCCCAGTCTGTTATACTGCTTCTTTAAAACTCACCTCCCATGAAATGCTCAGTAGCAGCTGGTGGTCTTTGCTCTCTGCTGGTTACTCTCATCCAAAATAGTATCTATATCCTTCCGCTCTGCCTGTTACGTCCATCTCTTTTCCTTCCTCTTTACTCAGATTCCGCGATCCTTTCATGTTGCGTGTACGTCATTTAGAACAACATGGCCACGACTCCTGATGGGCATCTCTAGACACGTAAGAAAATAGCAGTAACAACAGCAGAGAGCGTAAGTGGCTCCCCCTAACTCACACAAGAGGACTGCGGCAGGGAGGGGGAAAGAGCTTGGACCTTTTGTCTCCCTTGTTTGCTGTAAAGGCATACTCCTCCTTCCTAGCATCTCCCTCCAAAACATACTGACATCAATTAACCTTTTCATTACATCGAACCTTGCTTTTGCCTTTTCGGCGATGGAAACCTCTGCAATCCCAACAGTCATCAACAAACACTGTTAGAGCATGAAAGATAACAAAGTTGTTTATGTTAAGGGTTAAAAACTGAGGGGAGAGAATGAAATAAGTAGAAAGGACAAATTAATGTGCCAGAAATTGTGCCTTATATTTATAGAGTGGAAGGATGTTACTGACTGTCTGTCACTGTGAGGGCAGGAAGCCTTCAAAGGGCTGCCTGGTGGCCAGGCTGACAGTCCCTTATTCACCTGGAAGACAAGGTTCATTGTGACGGGTGGTTGCCAAGGGCCACGTTTTCAGAGAGCACTGCCTTGCTTGCTCCCTGTGTGACTGACTGGTTGCACACGCTTCTGTTGGCCTCTCCCATCCGTGGTCCAGCACCATGTGCTCCGGCCTCAGAGGCACCAAACACTGATTGCAAATGGTTGCACCCTTGCCAATGCGAAGGGGGAGTCTGGCCTGGCTGGTGACAATTAGCGAGAAATGTCAATGTGCAGCCCTAGCAATAGTTACAACCAGTGGAGAAAGAGCTGTCTGTGATTTTGTCTTTCTGAGGGTATCTGGGGGGTATCTCCCACGGGACTGTCACTTTCAGGCATGGAGATAGGTGTAATTACACTGATAAAATGCCTACAGCCACCCTGATTTCACAGCTTTTTCTTAAAACAGCACTGAGACCATGGGCCATTATTGAAAATCTTTCCCCAAACCACAGTGCTTTGCAATAAAAAATTCTTTTGTTTTTAAGGGGGGGGGGGGTCATTAGGATAGGTCCATCCTATGCTGTGACCTTCTCATATTGTTGTGGACTCCAACGGGAGCAGTAGCCAAACCACCTACGTCATCTTGGTTATAAACAGAGCTCCCTCTCACACCCCTCCCTCACCGCTTGCCACACATCCCTCTGCTGTCCCGCACAAAGACGTGGTATCCTGCAGGAGGTCCAGCTCCACTTACCAATTACATCAACTCTGCTCGGTGAACACATATGCTTCCACTTCAGAGTCGTGTTTCATTTGCTTCTTGCATTTGTAAAAAGGGGTTTCCTTGAAAACTATTCTTTCAAGCATACTGCCTACATTTTTCTCATTACAAGTAATATTTTCCTATCCCTTCTTTCAGGAAAGTTTTTATTGTCCCCTGTTGTTCTTCCTCTCGGTATCATTTGCTAATAAAATAATTGGGAAGTCTTCATAGCAGCTGAATTGTGCAGAATTTATCCCTTTTGTGTTCCTGCCTTTTTCCCTCCCCTACTGTGAAAGTGGTATCTAGTTCCCACTAAAGCAAGATTTGGAGATGACAGCTGTCTTCTGTGTGGTGACAATGAGGGTAAAGAGGAGAAATTTGGACTGACTTCCTTAACCTGATCCTATACATGCTCATTACTGCAGGAATTCAAACATTCTTTACTTGCTGAATAAGGAAATATGAGTGGGATTTCTAGCTTGAATAAGAGCTATTGGCTGAATACAGGTTTACTGGATCAAAATCTTGCTTTGCACAAAAATCTTTGTTTATTTTGCACTGCTGAAACTGTTCAAATGGCTTCTCATTATCATTGGGTGGGACTGAAAAGAGGCACTGAGGTCATTTTGTGACATGTCCTGTTATTTAAGTAATTCACTGTTTAGCCCGGGACACATTTGACCTTCCTAAATAATTGGCTGTGTTTTGGTTTTGTTTTTTTTTTTCTTTAACATGAATAAATGAAGAATGAATAAACTAACTGCTATTGGCAAGGAAAGAACTTCTAGTAAACAAAACCTCTTAGGAGTTTCCATGAGCTCTAGTATATATCACTCTGGGTTTGGCCTTCTTAAATCATATAACAGCCTGCATCAAACCTATCTGCTGAGCTTTTTTGAAAATCTTCCCTCTGGGAAGGGACTTTGCAAATTGAGAGGGCTTCAGTCTCTGTTACGGATCTTTTCTTCGAGGCTTTCAACAGACCCCAGTCCTCCTAAACCTGTGCTTTGCTTCAGGCACGCGAGTAGCCATGCTGAAGTTAATGGGATTACTCATGCATTTAAAAGTTAAGCATATGCTTAAGCACTTGGCCAGAGAGCTCAGGAGCTTGGCTGGATACTGACCCTAGGCTGGGAACAGAGGTGCTCTCCTGGACTGCAGCACCATCCTCCCTCTTCGCGACAGTGCCTGTGAGGCCCTGAACAATGGAGGAGGGAGTCACGTTCTCCCAGGAGGCTTTCAAAGCGATAAGCCTGGAATGAGCCTGAATCCTTCACTCTCACAATTATGCTTTGCCAGTGACTTTGGCACTTGGGTTATAACGGTGAAACGTTCATTTCCCAGGTCTCGTGTAGCTGCTCATACAGACATGGGTGTGATTTTCACATCCACATGTTGGTTTAATATCATAATGTTCACATTAGTGTGTCTGCTCATGTAACTAAAACATAGTGCAGGATTTGGCTTGCGCTATATAAAGGGGGTTTTGGAGGGTTACTGCTGAGTCCAGACATGTTTCACAGCTGACATTTGTCTCTGAAAAAGCAGAGCTCAATGAAAAGGCTAAATGTTCACAAGGAACCTCTTTACTGTGGGGTTAATGAGGACTTGAAAGGACTTGCACTCTGGCCTTAGCTGTGTATGTTTGTCTTTTCTTTTACTTTCATCTCTACTCCCTAAATCCTGGTCTCTTTTCATTCTTTTTTGCTGCTTTTAATTTAGGCCTCTATATTAAACGAGCCAACCAACCCTCCTTCCTTCCTTCCTTCCTTCCTTCCTTCCTTCTTGCTCACCTTTCTTCCTACCTTCTTCCCTCCCTCTTTCCCTTCCTTTTTCTTTCTTTCTCTTTCTTTGCACTGTTTTGGGATTCTGACTTTGACAGATTGTTAACAACAGAAACCACAGAAGTTTCTGTTGCTTGAACCCCTTCATGGCCTCTCTTGCTAACACACGATGATTATTAGTGATAACATTACACAGCAAACGATGTAATTGACTCAAAGGAAAATTCTGTTTTTGTTTGAAGATGTAAAGGTTTAACTTTACAGGGTTTAACTCAGTCTTTTTTGATCTGCAACACATGGCCAGATGAAATACAGTATTTGCCTGTTTTAATGCATTTTCTTACCTCCTTTGAAAATAGTAGACTCATAAAGAATTGTTATGTATCTCACGCTTAAGAGGTGAAAGAGAGCATGTATCATCATGCAACGAGTACTGTGTAGCAAAACTGAACAATTTGTTTGATATTGTTATGCATACACTATCTGGTAGTTTCAATAATGCACAGTATAAATGTAAATATGAACCTTTTAGGTTACTAATTTTCCCTATTTTCCCACACTAAGAGCAAACTAAAAGCTCATGCAGACAAAGTGTGACTGGCATAAGGTGCAGAAAAGGGGTTTGTAGAAAGGCTTTAAATTAAAAACTCAGCTTTCACACATGGTTCAAATGCTTGGACAGAACTTCTCAGCTTACTAAACCCAACATCTGTAACAGCATCTAGTTTCAGGGAAGCTAATCCATACTCTCAATGTGCTGGTATATACTTGTGTCATCTGATCATGCCTGTTTCATAAATGCTACATTTCTTCTTCTTGAGCCTAAGGAAAGTTTACTTTAAAATTAACTAGGGAATAATTGAGAAATAAAAAATTATTGCTTTACTGAGTAAAATATTTACTAGGATGGCATACGTCATTAAATGTAGACTTATATAGGCTCATAGATAATTGAGTGGATTAACTCATATTGACTGGTCCTGCCAGATTGCCAGGAGATATCAGCTGTAGTCTCTGTGTCCTTATGTTGCCCTCATCTCTACAGGCTACATTTGTAGCTGTAAATTCAACAGCGTCAAGGAATATTCCTAGGCACTGCAAGTCAATCATCTATACTTTTACACTGTTAAAGAAGTGTCTGGCATATTTTTGACCTGCGTCAGTGGTTCCTCAAAGTGTTCACAGGCATGATTCAGAGATCAGCATGTGGCAGAAGCCATTCCTAAGAGGCAGTCGGGTTTTAATATACTGATGCAGTATTTAACAGAATTTGATAGTACTGATTCTGGTAGTGCTCCATGCCAGGTGGCCTCAGTGCCAGAGAATAGTCCTGGCCGCATTTAATTTTTTTTAGAGACGTAGCCTTAACATCTAAGCATCCACTAGGAGTCAGTTAAGTGGCACAACCAGTATCTATCCCGTGTAACTTCATTAATTCTCATGGAAGACGGTTAGGGTAACATAAACAAACTGACTTCAGCAGGCCTAAAGCAGTTGATCCTCTCATTTTAGCTAGAGAGAGCCAGCTGAGGAAATACGGTGAATGCTATGAAGATCTTTCATTCCTTGGGGAGTTCATTCCACCATCTTACACAGAAGTGTAGCTCAGACCAAAGCGTAACATTTTGTCTTTGGCAGAGAAAGATCCTTTGCGTCTGAAGAAAGGGGTCATCGACCATGTGCCCTGCTTTTAAACATTTCAATATCTTTAGGGTACTCCGGAACATAGTGATCTAGACCCTTCTGTTATCAAGATGTGCATTCTTGCAGAGATGTCCTCCAACATTCAGGGCTTTGCAGAAGTTTCCTATATCCTAATACCTTAATGCCCAGATGTTCTGGGATGTGATAGCATGTGCACAACAGATAGCAAAGGTATGTATAATTGCAGTCAGTTTGTTGTCCACCAGAATTAGACTCTGGAGTTATGTGCATGATGACATTAGCATCATCAAGAAATTATTCAGCATTCCCTAAACTAATCTCAAAATCATCCAGTTATATTTCTACACCTTTAATCTAAAGGCATTTTGTACTGAGCCTGCAGAACATTTCAAAGCATTGTTGCTTGCCCACCTGCCCTCCCTCTGCTTTGGTTGGGTTAAGCTTTGATGAGCTGTGTTTGAGCACAGACTGATCCCATCTGAGATCTGGACTACACCAGTGAAAGAGATGTAGACTTGAGGAAGGTAATGCTATGTCCTCTCTATATTGCTAGTATTTGCATACTTGTCTCCTCTGTCAGCCTCTGGGTATGCTGGACATTGTCTTGGCAATTACGTCTTCTAGCAGCTTTATCACATCCAGGAGCTTAATGCCATTTTGCTGCAACAGGCCTGTCATCTGACTATGTTTATCCTAGTCTTCTACGTTAGAAAATGAGGGGGTTTCGCTAGAATCCTATGTTGGAAGATTGTAATATGTATCTCCAGTGGAAGCTTTAGTAAATAAAGCACAACATGACTCAAGTAACCAGCAAAAGTGGTAATTACTTCACATAGATTTAGATGCCTGCAATGCACAAATATGTATTTGAGCTAGCTGCCAAATTAGCTATGTGGACAGGAATAGACTGGTACAGAAAGCTGTTCTGGTTTTCGCCATCTACCTTAGGCTGAGATGAATTATATGCATGAATCATGATCTATTTCTTTCTATTGACTATAAAAAATTACTAGATGTGCAACTGAGATGAATATGTCTGTGTCACAGATACCCAAACTTGCTACAAACTCCATTCCTACCCAAATCTATTTTCCAGTCCTATTAGTAATTTTGAGTAATTGATCTAAAGAAGACATACTATTGATATTTACTTTGGCAAAAAATGTCAATATTGAAAATATATGCCTCTTCATTTTCATGGTTTACCATCTTTTTACTGGTTTTTAAAATTGTGAATACACGATAAGAGGCATTGCTGCTCTGTGCAACTACTGGTAAAAATCAGATTAGCAGAAAAGTCTGCATTGTATACACAGGTATACAATGTATACACAGGTATACACCCATATAGTCATCCAAGCAGAACTCAAATATGTACTTTGGGTATTATATGCGTGCGTATTGAAAATGCTTAGAAGAACATAACGTGCACAGGGTTTAAGACTGTGTGCATGTGTGCACATACAACTGTATTTGCCTAATCCTACTCTGACCATGATAAATACTTCCTGTTTTATAACGAAATAGTAACTAGTGGCTTTTGGGTGAGTCCTCCTCCTCCTTTTTTTTTTTTTTTTTCCAGGTAGCGCTTTGCTAAAGCCAAGAATGCATGTTGTTGTTAGGCAATTTAAGAAAGAATTTGGTCACTTTTACAAATCACAGCTCACTTCCTGTTTTGAGCAACAGTTTGGCAAGGCAAAAACATTAATAGGATGAGCTCTTTTAAGCTCCTGGCCTAGAAATTCCAGGTACCTCCAATAAAATGAATTCATCTAAAGTAAACAAGAAATGCTTTACAGCATAACAAACATGTGACAGAAGGATAAGGCAGAGAGTGACTTAAAATTTTATTGCTTGTAGAGATGAAGGAGAGTGCTTGACTCCATTCGGTGCTTGGTAACATTGACTGACTGCATATCAAAAGCTTTTTTGTATGTCTGATAATCTGTGAGTCTGGGTCTTGTAAATAACACTTAAAGAGGACATTTGAGAGGAGACTGCTTATCTTGGCATTGATTCTAGAAAAGATAGTTGTAAATTTGGGGTGATTTTTGCTTGCTTGCTTGTTTTTGTTTGTTTGTTTGTTTGTTTGTTTTGCTAAACTAAGGCCTGCTTCACAGAAGATCACCAAGAAAAACGAAGCCATTGTTAGCTGGTTTCATACCTACCCAGTCCTGCTTGGAAGCGCTGCCACCAATGACGTGTGCCATATGAAGAAAATCTGGGATTAAATAAATAAGAGTGAACTCCTAACCCATTTGAACTGTCATGCTCAAGGTCTGGCACAAAGGATCTAGGAGTTTACAAAGACTAATCACCATTGTAGGGTCCTATGGGCTGCTCTTCAGACAAGCTCTTTTGTAGTAAAATGAGCCTTCAAAGTGACTGTTGCACACTGAAAAGAACAAAGACTATGACAAAGATGCTCAGTGGACACTGACTTGCTTTTGTTCAAAGACAATGCTTTGCACTCTTTAGAAAGGAAGAAATGACCTTAACCTTAATGTCATCTATCTAATTACAGTTTCATATCCACTGAAGTCCAGTGAAAACTTAAGACAGACAGGACTGGTAGCTCACACCTCCTTTTTGGCAAAGCTAACAATTCCTATTTTAAGCTCTCACTTATAACTGCTTAAATCCCATCAAATAGTAACAACTGGAGTTATTTTTTCCATGCAGGGTGTCTGCTGCTGTCAGATTATGATAACAGCAGTTGCTGGTGCTGCAATTTTTTCAGGCAAATGTGTTTCTAAAAATAAAGTAGAGGAAAACACCTTGGAATTTTTCTTGTTAGAGGTGTAGGGATTGCATCTTTCTGAGACATTTTTGCATTTCCACTGTTTGTAACCAGGGCCTGATTTTGAAAAACCCACTAAAGTTTTCTCAAGGTGAAGATACATTATTTGATGCTAGAAAACTGCTGCTCAGACATATGTGGTAGAACTTATAAAAGCTTCTCAGTTAAATCATCTGAAGAGTCCAGCAGTAAAGTGTGCTCCATATAACAGGCAGGAAAAATTTTCCTGTAATTGCCAAGTTAAGGCAACTGCATCACGGACTTGGGTCTAGACACTGAACTATAAGCAGAGTCAGCACTGGAGGGTCTACTCGCGATTACAGAGTCTTTGCAGGGTCTATTACTGCTATTAGTTATTTAGGACTTTGTTTTGGGTTATGATCTAATGTTTCCAACCTTGCTGGTGTACTGTGTATGTATCATATGTTGTCAGACAATGGCGTTTCTGAGAGGCTGTTTGTTTTGTTTTATTTTGTCAGTTGGACATATTTAAAATCTTGGGAAGTTACACACACCACCAAAAAAAAAAAAGTAACGTTAAAAATAACATTATTGAGGTGATGAAGTCAAGCACTCCAAATATTCACTGTTAAAAACACAATTAACCAGTGTTTCAGAAACGTGAGATAATTACAGCCCCCTAAAGGGATTTGATCTAAAGATTTATGGATTTTTCTTCCAGACTGTGTGACAACACCAGTAAGTTCTGAACGAAACTATCTCATTTTAATCTCCTATTTCCAACGAGGTTATTGCTTTATTTGTTATTATTTTTCATTAGTTGTGTAACAGCCACAAGTAAGGCTTCCCGTCAAGCTCAGAAACCCCCTTTTCTTTATTTGCTGTGCCTGTGTGTGAAGACAGTCAATGCACAAAAGAGTTCATAGCAAGAAGTCTTGTCAGAGATATATGCATGCATGCCCCCAACAGCTTGCTCAACCCTAAGAGTAAGGAGAGCAGATCACCAGTGTTGGGACCAGCTAGAATGTTTTCAGCAGTGACAGTTCACCAAAATATGGCATTGCCTCAATGGAAAACACTCCACGGTGGTGCATTTGTTTTAAATGCATTTTATTCAGCAGGGATTGTGGCTTTCCTGGGGGGAAAAGGCATATAGGGTTTGTGTAAAAGCTTACATTTGTAACCTGAGAAGCAAAGTTTTGACATTGCTTTATATCGTGAAAGTACCCTTAAGAGTTTATTTCTATTTGAATTCTGATGTGGCAGTAAATTTTCAAAGAACCCCATGAAAAAGAGCTGTAGCCAGCTTTAACTGATACCTTTACTTTACTCATCAGATTTGAAGCCTGAGTACTTAAGTGTCTTTCTTAAGTGAATTTAGGTACCTCATGACACACTTTTTCCTTTACTCCATGCATTTGTTTTGAGTCACTATTAGACAGAGTAACTGTGGACTAGACAGACCTTTAGAGCCTGACCCAGAAATCTATTCCTGTGTCATAGCAAAGAAAGATCTCAAGCCATTATTGAACAGTTTACAGCAATCAAGGTTGTTGAAATAAATGAGTAAAAAAGTATATGCTAGAAGGAAGCTGCTTCATATAGGTATCAGACAGAAATAATCTCTGTACTATGTGTGATCTCTGTTCTACAAAATTCAAACAAGGAAAAGAGCTGCAAAGAGAAAATCTTCAAGTGCTAAAACAGTCCATCTTGTTTTCAAAGATGGAAGAGAAACCAAATGTCTAGAACACAGCAGAGCTGAAAAGAGCGGAGGGAAAGCAAGAAGAGGTCTGAAAGCAACTGGACTTTGCTTTCACATCCTACGCTTTACTTTGAAAAATATGGCTGTGGCTAGACATCCTTGGCTAGTCCAGCTGAGCCAGCTTAAGACATTACCATGCCCAGCCCACTCCCTTTGGCTTACTACCTTGCCCTTGAGGGAGGCTGCTGCCTCTTTAGATCTGCTGGCTGAGACAGATGATGGGCTAAAACAAGGTCTTTTTAGTCAAAATGAACTGAGTAAGAAAGGCCTTGCTATTAATTAGATTAGCCTGGCTCTTTGTGATCATGCTGTGTTAGGAAGTGGTGTCATAGGCATTGGAGCCAAGACATCAGAAAGGCAACCACCACCAGTGACAGGGCAGAGGTAAAACACTCAAGGCTACTGGTGAAAGGTGGCCTGATCTGCCCATGCCGCCAGAGGTGACCACGGGTGTGTGGAGCAGGCTCTTTAGCTATTCCAGCTAGCCTGGCAGCAGAGATGTCAAATAACTGAGGAGACACAGGCACAAGCCCATGACTGGTCTGAGGCGGTGTCAGGACTGGTCTGAGGTGGTGTCAGCCTCCTGCAAGAGGGTCAGGCAAGACACCAGAGGAGGCCTGGAGGACGTGGCTTCCTTGAGGACAAAGGATTTCGCAGGGTGTGTATCTACGCACAGCTTCAGGTTAGAAAACAGCCTGTCAGGAGATAAAATTCCCACTGGCTCCAAAGAAAGATATCCTTGATACTCCCTCACATATATAGAGTCTTCTACTTTGACCTTGTAATGAGTATCTTGCTCTGTATGACATAAAAGATGCAGTTGATCAGACACAATAAGGAGTATGGGACTCGGTTCATTGGCCAAATATACCTTTGCCTTGTGTGGTGTGTGCTTACTATCATTTTGGGATACTTCGGGTTCCAGAGAGTAAATGCTGGTAAAACCTTAAAAAAAAAAAAAAAAAAAAAAAAGGGTTGAGGTGGTTATGAAGCTGTCTGACTAAATGCAGCAAGGACTGACAACCGTATTTATTTTCATTTGATAAACAGCGAGAGCAGGGCTTGCCCCTGGACATCTCTCACTCCATTCAGAAAGCGATGTTTATGGACAGCTGCAGGGAGTTACTCACAAGAGGCTTAAACAGGGAGGGGGAAAAAAGGCCATTCCTCTGGGCCCACCCAGCCGCTGCGTTTGCCAGCTGAAGGGCAGGCTCAGTTTCATCCCGACTGGCCTGTGAAAACTGAGCCCAAACAACTGTCAGGATCACAAAAGCTGAAGAGATGGAAAAGACCATGATAAACGCAACGGCAAGTCATTCCCCTGGAGCCAGCTCGACACGTCTCTTGTTTGAACGCTGTCACAGAGTTAACAGCAGTTTGTCGGCTAACATGAGGGAACAAGAAAGGGTCATTCGCAGACATCAGAAAGATGTTTGAAAAAATGTTTTAAGTGCTTATTAGTTCAAGAGGCCCTTTCAACACCAGCAGCTCCACGTGTTTCACTGGAGATACAGCTGATTTGCAGAAGTAATCCTACTCTCAGTTGAAGCAGCATAAATCCAGTTTGAGTAGGGTTTTGTGGGTTCCTACTGCTATTATATCTGTCACACTGTCTAGTCATCTATCCATGTAGCTATTTTTCACAGTTACCCATCACCATATCATACAGACATCGTCCATGTCAAACTGCAGGCGGTGTTCTCACTGTGCATCACAGCATCAGCAGGATTTCCCCTTTATTGGAGCAGGTAGAGGGATAAACAATTTTCCTAGAAGAGGAATTTCTGCCTTTTAAGATTTAATGAATTATTTTAATGAGTTACTTGTGCACAGCTTTTTTTATTTCTTAGGTGTGTTTTGGGGGTTCTATTTATTATGTTGTTGAGATATGCTGGTAGGATTTGGAGAGGCTAAAAATAAAAAGGAGGGAGTTTTTACATTCTCATGGCCAAAACAGAGGTAAGTCCTAGTCTGTTATCCACATCCTGTAGACATAACTCTCCCAGTACTGAAATGGAAGAACCCTTCCTTCCTTCAATTACTCCAGTGTGCGCTGTGACGAAGATGCAGGGTCAGTAAGTTTAGGGAACTTTCTCTCACCTGAAATTTATCTGAGATTTTAGCAAAGATTCTGGCCTTTTATATCACCTGTTTATACAGTAATACATTGTAAGTCTTCTGCGACTTATGAAAGCCTTTGATCTGTACTGTAAGACAGACAGTTTCTCTTGCATTCTAAGGAAATTCTTATACATTGTCCATGAACACCCTGAAATGGAAATTAAGCTGTTCAAATTAAATAAATATTGACTTAATCTAGATTTCAGTTATAGTTTCATATTAAATACAGGTAGTTATCTGCTTGACCAGAATTTATGTTGGTTAGATTTGAACTTTATCAAAGATACTGAACAAGCTGGAAAATATTTGATGTTTCTTATTTAATTTTTTGAGAAATAAAATAAATCTATCAACTATGGAAAATATTAATGGTGTCTGCTATTTAACATGTGTCTCTGCACACATGATTTTCAAATGCACTTAGGAGTGGTTTGGCCAGAATCTTTGCATGTCAATGTAAAAACTACTATTAATAATTTATCTTAGTGTTAAAATAATATTTACAACTGCACTTTCATAAAACATTCAGGAATCTAAATAAACATTAATTAATAAAACTTAGAACATTATAAAGGTGTTGATTTTATACCCGTTTTAACAATAAACTCGACAGTGCAATGGCTCTGTAGATATCCCATTTTTATGCTGCTGAGAGTAAGGTAAAGCAGTATGTGCCAAAAGCAGAAAAGTAGGGTAGGAAGATATCAAAAGTGCCCATAGTTATGCAAGGACTGGAAGCTGCTATGCGAGAGCCACACAGTCACTATTAGTCCAGTGCCCCACTCTATCAATGAGGATAACGTGTTTAAACGTCTTCCTACGCCCACATTTGTTGGTCGCTTTGGCCCTGGTCATGAGAGAAGACACAACAACTAAGCATTTCAAAGACTCTCTGTAGTGCTTCTGCTACTGATTTACCTCATCTGGTACTCTGTCCCCAGAGATGGTAAGTCTCTGAGACTTCAAAAGACTGGAAGCACAAGCATGAGAAATAGTGTTGAGAACAATGAGGAATTCCTTTCTGTTTTCTAGGATCAAAAAGGAACACAAAAGACAGAAACAGATTCACAGATCTCAGTATAGAAATAAGCAGAAACAAATAAATAAGCAGAGGACTGCTGCTTGGATTTGGTGTTTTTTGCTGTAGATCCTTTGACAATATCAAGATATTGGAATGAATGCAACACTGAGATTGTCACTCTGCAGTCATGCCTGGTCTACAAAATTGAACTTCGATCACGTCCTTAGATCTCAGTAACATTAAGCATACCCATAAATGCTTTGTCAAGGTAGGCCTGTAAAGAGGTACCCGCTAGCATCACTTCAGTGTAAATCAGCCAGCAATATTACCAGTTTTCAAGCTAATTCTTCATTAAAAAAAAAAAAACAACGCTGAGAGATAACTAATTTGTGCGTAGAAGATCCAAGAATACGTTTCCAAAGAAAGCCACAACTGTAATCTCTCTAATAAATCTCTCTTTGCATTTAAGGTTACAATTTCCTTACTTTAAAAACTATGTTTTCATTATGATCTTAGCTGAATTTTTAAGTCCAGTAGTGGTACAGCTGTGTTCGAAAAGAGCTGGTGTCATGTTCTCTACCTGTGTAAAGCAACATCCACCCCAAAGTGACGTGCAAACAAATAGCAAATGAGCTTTTTGCTGGGGGTTCACATGCCATAATGACCGCAGAATTCTTAACTTGCTGAAATGAGAGTAGCTGCAAAAGGTTGAGCTGGGTTCATCTACAAGACGTACACTACGGGGAAGAACAACTTACAGGTTTCCTTACATGCTGCCCTATGAATGTGATTTGTCTTTATTGGGAAGAATTATCTAAAGCAGTGGCCTGAATCTCCTTGCCCAGTCTGTCCTACTGTTTTGCCCACAGTTCCCTGTCGTTCAAAGCAGCTGTAAGCACCATATGGTCTATTCCCATCAGCCTTCAGTACACATCACTATCTTGTTGACTTCCCACTGGAAGCTGGCAGACAGCTCGTGGACTGTGCTAACCAGCCAGATGTGCTTGGGCACAGGGGCTCTGCGTGACGAGGAAGGTACGTTTCAGATGACAGGTTTGCCACAGTGCTATCTACATGGTAGACGAAGCTGTTCTTGAGGCAGTATAGACATCCCAAAGTGCCACGGTGTTGTTAAGGTAAGCTACATGCAAAATGATGGACCTTGGCTGCATGTCGCAGTCACCCGGAGAGCCCTTGCTGGGAAATGATCTAAGTGTGCCCCAGCTCTCCACCCCTTCAGCTTGGTTTCCACAAGGAGGAATGCAAAGGCTCAGACAAGATGAAACAACTGGACACTGGCCAAGGCCTTACTCAGACAATTAGGGAGGCAGGAGACTGGGAACAGCCTGGCAGGGCTCAGTCTATGCAGAGCCAGCACTTACCCACTTCTGATTTGGAGAAAAGCCAGTTTTGCCACCCCTCGCTGCCTGGACTAGAACACCAAAATAGTGAGTTAAGTCCCTTTTAAAATGTACTATTTCTTCACTGGCTGCATATCTGCATGGTGAAATAAGGTGTGACTACTTGTACCAAAGGTAGTTTTAATCCCACTATTTCAGGTAACAGTGACAGTGTGGCTATGGCAGCTCTAGCTTTGGTGCGGGCTGCACAAATCCACTTGGGACAGTGGATTCCTCTATGGGAGCCGCTCAAAGCAGACTGATGACTGAGTAAAGTATGGTTTAATTAATAGCAGTCTCACACATCATGTGCCCGTTTTTAGCTCCTTTCTGATGCATATGAAATGCTCACACTGAAATAATATATGCTTCAAAAGGTACCTCGCATTTGGGAAGCACACACCATCAGTTCCTGCAGCTCAGCTATGTGCAGCCACGCTTTCATCTTTGCTAACTTTACCCAAGATCCAAACACTTAAGCTCCAGCTCCCAGAGGTACTCAGCAGATTCCCAGTGACAATTCAAACTGCATAAGTTTCTTCTGGGGGGAAACAAGGTGGGACAGTGCCTGGATATCCATGCAATACTCAGGCAACCTGGCAAACCTGCTAAGCTAAACTGAGCAGCTATGTCAGTCACCTAGTATATGGGGGAGATGAAAAAGAGGGGAAAGGCTGAACCCTTAGTCTATGCCTGAGACCGTCACGACAGTCATGCTGGCTCTGTGTCCCTAGCACTGGGGAGGTGAGAAGGTTCTCCTAACTTCTATTTACTTTTTATGCTTGCCTCACGTTTTACGACTGAGATTCCCAAAGTTGTGTCAAGACTTTTGCCCACAGTTTCTGCTAAAGTTTAGGAACTCAATATGCAAATCTCCTAGGCAGATGTGAAAACTTTGGTCAAAGCATGTCATCTGTAATTCAACTTGTTTTACTCTATTTTCAAATGAGTGGGTGAAAACAAAATGAGACTTCCCCTGTGATTTTTCGCCTGCAGGCCTGAGCTAGGCAGCTGTTTGTCCTGCTACTGCTGTGGACCCACATGTGTTTTGCAGTTTAGATGTTGGCATATTCATTACAACCAAGAAGGCAAATACTGGCTCTGAACAGTCCTCTTGTTTGCGTCTGATCTCACAATGGCCTGTTTTCTTTCAAAATATACCCTTTGAGAATGTTGTTATGCTTGTTATAAACTAAATGAACTTCACTTCCTTGCCACCATAGTCATTAGACTGACAAGGACCGCCGGCAAACGTAATCAGTGAGTGCAGTCAGCAACAGACGGAAGCAAAATCAACTTTCTTTTAAATAGCCCACTACTGACAATCATCACCAATCATTGTGTACTTCAGATACTTACTTCCAGTTCAGTATAGCAGGAAGCATTCCCAAGATATCATCAGATGTAGCTGAGAAAATCTGCTTTAATTAATTTTCCATACTTAACTTGCGGTGTTGTGGAAAATGAAAAAGAAACCATGTTATCCGTTCAGGACAGACAATCACTTTTGGAGTTTCCTGATTTTCACGGGAGGCTGGAGGTAAAGAGGTTATGGAGAAGATGATAGCTATTCAAGGTCTGGCTCTTCTTTTTTTGTTTAAATTTGTCCTTTTAATGTATTTCTTTAAACCACACAAAAATTGTCTGCTGGAAAAAAAGTTATAATTTTTTTCAATAAACATATCCACAGTTTCAGCAAGTAAAGCTATTTTTCAGTCTATCAAGAAATCAGACCTAATCAAAATTATCTAATTCACTCAAAAACAGCCTAACAGTCTAAAATCCATGACCGATTCTGAGTATGTCACTTTATGTGTGCCTGATTTAAGGTAATAATATTTCCTGATATTTCCTGGAATAGCCTGTTATGGAGTTTCACGAGCCTGTGACTACTGGGGTGTTTCCCATGCCATGGGAGAATATTGCCTTCTTATCTAATGGTTACATGTTTGAAACAGAGGGTAGAAAATGACCCTTACCGACACAATGTATGACATAATTAGCTGTCTTCATGTGGCCTGGTAAAAATATTTTATCCCAGAGACAAAATGGTTGAGTTTATCCTCCAGTACACTTTCGAGAAATAATGTGTTTCCTCAGACTCTCTGTAGTATGCTTCAAAGTTACTGTCTCCTGCCAAATTATTTCTGGGGTGTAACTTCTTCAACTTCAGCAGAAATACACTCCCGAAATGAATTTGGTCCTATCTGTGAGTTTAATAATCAGATTGTTTGTAATATTTGTACATTTTCATTAACGTCAGAACTCCAACTGGTGCATCAGTACATCTGTAATATTTGGGAGTGCCCTGAATGCATCAAAATTGTCAACACCAGCCCTCTGTAGTTCTAGACCGAAGATTTCCACATGGACTGGAAAGAAATACAGTCACCAATTTAATAGTTAAATAAAAGCTTGGGAGGTTACCAAGTCGTCCAGATGTGTCTGTCCTGCTGCTGGAATCCCATGTTGCTTTGCATGAATGTAGGATTCCCTCCTAAAAGTAATTGCGAGAGTTTGTGTTTCGTAATATAAGGAGAAAAAATGAAAATAGTGATAGAAAGGTCCATGGCAGTCAGCCCTTCATTCTAGCCTCTTAACATACTATATGGAGGGACTTCTTCATAGCTGCATCAAGAGTCTTACATGACAGCAACTGGATGTAATTCCAGCCACAGCAATAGATGAAAAATATGTTCATACCTTCCTTTGGCTGCTTTTCCTGTGATAATCATAAATGTTCATGGAGAATAAGGGTAAATTGAGTAAATGCTTTCCACAGTGACTAAGATGGCTGCTTGTTTTCTTCTCTGGCTTTTGAGGCTCTTCTTTTCTATACTGTTCTTTACTGTACTCTTGTCTGAAATATTATTCTGAATTAATGTTTGGATGATTTATTATTTGCACTGCAGAAGGGGTCACAGTCAGCAACCGGGATCCTAGTGTGCTACATGATCAAATGGAACAAAGAGAAAATCTTTGCCCTGAGAGTCTGTAGTCTGTAAGCTGAGAATCAACAGATAAAGGCAGACAAATGCAGGGAGTCCTTTGGGATAACATGGCTGTACTGGCAACGGTAAAATAAGCCTCTCCAGGACCGATCTGTGGCTCTGATGCCATCTGGCACAAAGAGCTCGAGCCCACACAGTTAAGTACTCTTACCTTGCAAAACAGGGGACCATACTCTTTTCACCAAATGGAAATGTCCTTGGCATCTCTAAACCATCTTACCTCTGAATCATGCCTGGGGAATATTTAGATGTCCCCAGCCAACTCTGTGCCACGGACTCTTCTAACAATTTAGCAGTGTAGACAACTGAGTCCAGTGTCCAAGAACACTGCTTGATACTGCTTGATTTACTAGTGCAGATGTAGTCACTGGTCATCTTGATGGGGCTTGATCAAAGCAAACCAGCTGTCTTTCCAATGACCTACAAAATGAGAAACTATATACAGCGTGTCCAGATCATCTCAATAAAAATGTAATCTCAGCTAGTAGGCTCACTGTTAGAATAAACCATATGAACAAAATTGAAGTGTTTTTTCCACCAGAACAGTTTGTAAAACAAACATATCCAAGAGTTTGGAAAGGTTAGAAACTTTCAGGCTTTTGTGCATAAATCAGCTTCTAATGAATGGTGGGTTAGCAGGTGATTTTCTTCTAGGGCAAGTTATTTCTCAGAACAACTCCTTTTTCTCTCGCTAGAACAGATGGTACTGTTCAATGTCTAAAATAGATTACTGGAAGAGATGGACAACTTATGTTTCATTTGTGCTCACATTTTTGTGCATTTGTCACGTTAAATCTGTTTTATTGATACATATCTGCACACACATATGCACATACACTAAGCCTGCAACACGTATGGCTTCTATATACATGATGTCTCTAACATAAAGCAATCAAATATACCTTCAAGCCATCTATTAGTGCAAAGCATTTATATCTTTTCTGGAGGAAAATGTCTTCCCATTTCCATAACCACTATATGTCAAGGCAGCGCACCATGACACTGTCTGTCCTATAGCTGTGGTGAGAGATTGTATGGTGATGTTGCCACTGTAATCTTGCAGCAACAAAGTGATGAAAATAGATAGCTGGTTGCAAAAAATTGGACATGTTTGCAGAAAGATTTTCAGTAGGTAAAGCAATTCCAAGAACTGAAAAAATAAAGCCTATGAACTGCCTTGCTGTGGGTTATGGTCCTTGCATGCCGATAACCAGGTCTTAATAAACCAAGGTCACTGGTGTACCAGCTCAGTCATATGGCCCTGTGAATGTCTGGACAGACACGTTCATACCACCCCTGTTGAACAGTGCATTGGCCCTTTTCCTTCTCCTCAGGTCCCCAAAGCTTATTACTGATTCATAACATTTTCACTTTTTCTTTGGAGGTATGTGAAGTAAAAGCTCCCTCTGGCCTTGCAGTAACAAGGCAAGAAATGGAGTTTCTGTTTTCATAGCTATGATAGGAGCAATATTTCTCAAGGGGTGATAATCACCAGAGAAATTGCAGTTCTAGGATCTCTTTGTGTCCTTTGTGACTTTTGCTGGTGATTATTTAACAGCAACACTAAACCCCATCGACCCTTAGACTCTGCTCTCCATTCATATCACTTCAGCCTGATGCAATGAGAGCATCCATTCATTTTAACAGACAAGAACATAATGAATGCAATGCAGGTCTGGCAGGTCCCTTCAAGACACTTTTTCTTCACATAGAAATCACTGTAATGGACCATTTAGTCCCTTTCTCTCTTCAAGACAATGTGTTTTTACTGGGCCAACCAGACACAACGTTTATATTCGGGTGTGTTGAAAGTTTAACGAAGTTCTCTGTTTTAGCATCGAGCTAAGCAGTTGATATTTTAATCAGCAGATGCATTTCAGACATCTTTGTTTTCATGACAGCTTACATTACAGTGTTTTACCCGAAGAGCCGACGGCCACACTGGTGCTTGTCGTAGGTACAGTTGCGCTGTCTGCTGAGCGGCAAAGCCGGAGGCTGGACCTCTTTCCCCAGGCCCTGACCCCCACTCCCCTGTTGTCCCTTTCTGTTGGGCCAGGGCACATGGCCGAAATCAGTTCAGTGAAATTTTTCAGGCAAAAAAAAAAAAAAGCCTTTTTCATCCCAGATCATTTCTCTGATTCCAAATCGAGGGTGGGACCCCAGGCAATTGGATCAGCAACGGGAAGGTGGGGGTTTCAAGGGATAGAGACTGCACAGGAGGGAAAACGGAGAGGAAAATGAGGAGCTGACAGTGTGGGCCACTTAAACCAGCTTTGTCCCAGAGAAAATAGAAGTCGAATCAGTTTTCCTGTGCCATGGAAAACTAATGAGCAAAGTACCATTTCAGGAACTGGAGATGAGAACAATTAGGCTGCAACTCAGTCACTATGAAAGGGGCAGAAATACAATCTACAGAGCGCCAGGCTTTACGCTCTGATTTAAAGCATAAAACCTTCATTTAAATGGCACATAAACTAATTAATAGCACTGCAATGAAAATGAGCAATAATTTTTAAAGGCCACGATGAAAAGAAGCTTAATTGCTGCTTCTTATTAAGAAAAGAGCTGCAAACTTCAAACATCAAAAATAAGTTCTAGCACTTTTAATAAAAAGGCTTAAAAATTGTACAGAAATTTTCTCCCTATTCTTTTTAAATACAGAAGATTGTTCACCTACCATTATTCACTCACTTCTCATTTGTATGTTACTAGAAATATTTTCGGCTAATACTTAATAGTTCCTGAATGCCAAAAAGTTCAGTCCTGACCTGGCATGTCTGGCACTTCTGAGCTCAGCCTGAGAAGAACTGGCACCAGCTTTGAACTTGAATGGTCCCATTAAAATGAATAGAGTTGTACTGTTCACTGTAACTAGGACTTTTGTATAGTAATTACAAAGAGAACAGAGAGATATAATGGGTTCGATATTATGATCACGTAAAACACTGCCAGGACTAATATTAGTATGCCTTGTCAGATAATTTTAATTTTTCCAAATAGTGATAGGCTATCCATTTGATTTAAGTCATATAGCCAAAGACTCATAAACTGTTGAGAAAAAAAATCGTCCCAAGTTTTCCAAGTCCCCTGGACTCTGCCCTGCATAATGTACAAGTGAAATGAAATGTCTAAGTATGATGCTCTATGAAATAAAATCTCTAAGCTTTGTACAAGGCAAAGACCATACTAAGGTGTTGGAGAAATTTGGCTGGCCTCTGGAAGAGATTCTAGACTAAAGAGCTTGTGCAAGGGGTTATGACTACATGGGAGCACAGCCAGGCAAAGTATGGGGATGAATGATGACAGCTGTTCTCCTTTGCAGTCAAGGCATCTTAGAGAGACTCCCTATGTTGTGTAGACCTCCTCAGACAACTTAATTTAATTCTTTAGGTATGATATCCTTCTTATCATTCCCTTTTGCCATCACCTCATATATCACAAAAGTGTTATTCATTCATTATTAGAACTGGTCATTGACAAGTATATTTTAATAACACGTATTCCTTGCAAAGACTGTTTATTAAGCTAATATTTCTAGGCCTCTTTATAATTAATCATAAATTGTTCAAGACATATATTTTCATTATCTCCTTGGCTTTTGATTGGATCAAAGCCAAAAGAGTTTGTACCCTAAGATGAGAATGTGCTGGCACAACTGTGCATGCTTGATATCACGTAATTCCTTTGCTGCAAGAACAATAACCAATACGGCAACTTGGCTGATTTATTGACTTGGCCAATTAAAAATGCACCTTTTTTACTCAGTAAAGGAAAAAAATTCTAGTTAAAGCACGATTGAAAAAAATTGGATATAATGTTATTTGTCTGAGAACTGAGATAGATGATGTGAAAATAATCTTGCAGTTGACAGCATTTTCACTGGCAAGCCTCTTCTGGTCTGAGCTACATGTTTTTGGTCAATTTGAGAGTGTGAGACAAAGATAGAGAGAAGAGGGTCAAAATGCCAATGACTTTTTCCAGTATGAAAGCTAACATTTTGACTACAGTTTTAGGTCTGGCCAGGAATATTTCAGCTGAAAGATTTCATATTGGAAAAAGATGGTTCATTCAAATATGACATTACTCAGATATGGACCAGTTTTGAAGACATGTTCAGTGAGAAAAGCTTTTCCTGCACTACAGAAAAACCAAGTAATGCAGAGGTGACACTGGACACCGTAACCTGACCTGGCTGTGGGAAGCCAATTGTAACTCTATTCTTTGTCCTGGTTAAGAAATTATGAAATATGCACAAAAAAATTAGAGAGCTCTTTTCAAATGTTATTTGAAGAATGGTATAACTTATTAGTCCTGCAAACATTACTTGCTGTAGCAGAAAGAAGTTGTTAGGAGTAAAGTTAAGAGATAATATGGAAATGGCAAATTATCAGTGGGGTTAAAACCAACCCTTTTTCTGCAAACACATCTTCACAGAGATATTATCCTTGTGGAAAGTCCAACTGAGATCACTGGTGTACCACATGAATCTGGGCATCCATCTTGAGGGAAATGACTGTGGATCGAGGTCTTATTTTTGTTACATGGGTTTTCTTTAGCAAAAGACCACATAAAGTCTTTTAAAGAAGATATTTCCCTTTTTTTTTTCCATAATGTACCATTCTTTGAGTTCACCTGGTTAAAAATGCTAGATGAAAAAAGTCAGGTGTTGTGACCTTCATCGCTCACTACACAGCACTTCTCCCCTACCATCAGTCCAGACAGAAGCCTTTTTTGAGTCTGGACTTTTCTGATTTGTCAAAACAGCTCCTACAACAGTTAAAAAAAAAAAGTGAGCATTTTAATACAAATAATACATGAATTATGTGTAATGTAATTTTAAGAGTCCCTAGACTAGTGTTTTACTGGAAATATTAATCTAGACTGAAGTCATAAATGAATCTTATTGACGTTCTAATCAAAACCTCTCTTTAAATGCAGCAAGATTTTTTCCAAATTTGTAGTCAATACATTTTGCAATGTTTCTGCAAAAATCTTTCAACATCTGGCTCATCTGAATCTGACTAAATAGAACAAAGTTACCGAGCATGGCTGATCCCTCCTTAATTAGCACTGAAAAGCCTAATAAGAATGAACATTTCTAGTGTTCTTTGTTGTCACTCAGCATTACATCCAGATGCAAAACTCAGGAAAAAGATTAGATAGGCAACATGAACATGTTGGGGCTTTCTCTCTTTTGAAAGAAGTTCCTAAAACAGACTTCAGGTAAGTGACCCCTGCAAAAAGAGCTGAATTAGAAGCTGTTTGGGATCTTTTGTTAGTCAATCACTTTCCTTTCCCCCATGACTTTACAAACTTTCATAGGCTGGGTTTCCAGTACTTCATGGGAAGCCAGGGGTGCATTAAGGAAGGGAAATCCACAAGGGAGCAGGTAAATGGTTACTGAAGAAACATTTTGTGTTGTAGCCTGCAGCCACCCAGAAGTAGCTGTCAAAGAGCCAGTGAGCCATAAAATGGCAGAGGTCAGCTCTCCACCGGGACTTGTTTTTCAAAGTGAATATAGCAATAAATCCAAGGCTATGCTCAGAAGGAATTTGGATTTCTTAGATACTGGATACAGATGCTTTCTAGACTTCCATAGCATGGTCTTCAGAGATCCTATTCTTGAGTATAGTAAAGATGAATAAATAAAAAAAAAAATTGCGATTTTCAGCACTCTTTCCTCCCCTCAAAATTGTTCTGTCCCAGACATTTTTGTCTATTGTCAGGAATGGAACACATTCAGCAGAGCTGTAATGCTATCAAACACATAGATGAGAATTCCCTCACCTTATCGTAACAGTAAATTTTTGTTTTGGATACCTTCATTTTCACAAGTTTTTCTTTTATGTATGCTTTTGATGCAGTGCACTGAGAACAGAAGAAAATAAAAATGCACAGACAAAATTCTGATGGAGTTTTTTTTTTTTTTTTTGGCTAGGTAATGCCATCAGTCTTGTAAACAAAAGAGTGTTTGTCTTTCTATAGCTCATGGAATGTAAGCTTGCTATCAGATTTGCTTGGTAATCAGTTGCCCATCCCTGATCCACAAATTCTTGTCACCTTTTTTCTTAAATGGTCTCATCAACTGAAACCCAAAACAATTGTTATTTACCAGGATGAAGACTGAAAACTCACTGTTCTCATTTCAGACCTGAAAGTAATGAAAGCCTGTCTGTTTTTTGCAAGTACATGTATAATTTTAATAAAAGATATCACCTCTGCCTACAAATCTTGCCTCTCTGAGTATAGGCACACGAAAAAGAAGGTGTGAAATGGACAGCAGCATCAGGATTCTAATTAAATTAATGAGATGGTATAGCAATTAGCTAGGAGATGAAGAGTGCATCATTAATTAATGTTCCTGTCTCTCTGAATCTCTGAAAACTCCTTGCCTCCTGTAACTCGCTCAGCCTCCTGGTGTCTGTGCTTTCATAGTCCTTCAGCCTCTGTGTTTATCAGCTGTTACACACTATAGAAAGATCCATTTTCAAGTCTAAGCAACCCATCTTTTGTCTGTGAAATTTCAAGCAGAAATTTCTCCAAGCTGCCCTTCAGTCTTAGGAAAGGCTCCTTTAAACGCCTGCAAATTAACCTCATTAACCTCTTTCAGTTTCTTCCTTAAAAGCCTTCTCTGTTGCAGTGGCTTTGAGCAGCTAGACCACTAAGATCATAAATGTGTTGCCTAGCTCTCTGATGAATATTATCTCACTCTTTCCTTAAGATTGTTTGCATCTATCTTCTGTTTCTGGCCTTACCTTTAGGTTGTCCAGTGCTCGGGCCAGTGGATCTTGCTTCCTGACTACGATGCTCAGGCATAACACTGATACTGCCAATAAGTGAGGATGACATTAGCAGGGGTGGCTAAGTGACGCACAATTTTTTATCTGTGAAAGAGCTGAAAATTAACCTGGCAGAAAGTGGTTCAGTTTCATACAAGTTTGGAGACAGCAGGTGCCTACAGGACCCTTGCAAGCTCACCCTCGTGTCCATGCTACTCAGGAGAAAGCTGAAAAGACTCTTTCTGTGCATGGTGAAAGTGGGTAAAGTAGTACAAGAAAAAAAGAAAAAGACAGCACTCCCACACAACGAGAATCAGAGAATCAGAGAACAGTTTGGACTGGAAGGGACCTCAGGAGGTCATCTAGTCCAACACAAAAATTTAATCTGGGGTGGGGTGGGGGGGAAATCTCGTAATTCTAGTGCCAATCTCATTTTCCTGTGGAAAGCAGGAGCTGACTCATGATATCTGAACTTCTTGGATTGGCAAGAGGATGGTGATAGGATCACAAACATAAGTTCTGACAACCCATTTGGTAGCTATACATGTAATGGGAAGTTAATTAGATGAGCAGACACAAATGGCCCGTAGCGGGCCAAGATTTCCAAACTCATAATTTTGAGTGCCTCCCTTTTTTGGTCCAAGTTATTAAGGCGTCTCATTTTCTGGTAACATTGAACATTCAAACCTTTGAAAATCAGGCCCTGGGAAACTGATGCAAGTCAGGCACCGAAAATATACATTTCCAGAACCACCAACTATTTTTGAAAATCTTGCTGTGATTTAGACATTCCCTTTGTTGATAACCATTAAAATATGGTAATTGTTACCAGGCCTCTGTTAGATTTCAAAAGAAAACTGATACTCACTTAAAAGTACCAGGAATGCTGCTTATTTTCAATTTTAAAAAGCAAGCACATCCCTATCTAGTGATCCTTTGTAATGAAGCATGTCTTGCATCTTCAGCTGCCAGACAAACAGGGAAATAAACTGTCCAAATCGCTGTGCGGACAGATACTTGCTGACTCCAGGACAGCTGCCAGATCACTCTCATTTGGAAAGAGACTCCTTCAGTTTGGAGGTGAGTTTAGTCGTGGCGGAGGACTTAGCATTGTGCACGTTTCAGTAAGGCATCGTGCGTGCCAGCATGCCTCCTGCTGTGGTGAGCCCCCTGTCTTTCACTGTCTCACTGTCACAAGCCTGTTTTGATATTGCTGAGGTGCAATTTCCTGATTGACTTACCATTCACCACAAAGAGGATGTTTACTGATGTGGTAAGAACACTGAAAAGAATTATGTTACCTATACGAAAAGAACTTCCTGGTCCTAGCAACAAATAAACTGTCATAGTAGATTTGTCTAACCAATGATTCATCTAGTGTTATTTTCTATCTCTAGCGTCAGCAGCAGCTTAGACGTTTCAACGTCGACATATGAGCCTAAGCTGACGGACTTCAAGTGTGGTAATGGGTATAAAATGGACAATGAGAGTCACTTGAGTGAAAGGAGAGCTTCCATTAACAGCAGTCATCACAACATTGCTAGCTCTTATGACTCAATTAGAGGGCAGATGCGCTTCAAGGGATCTGACTTGCCACCCAGGTGAAAACACGCACATAGCTTGGCATGTGTGTAGTGAGGAGGTATGACACAGATGGTGACCTTAAGCACACAGAAAAGTGATACCAGTTCAAGTGAGGAGATGTTAAAGTAACGTAGTGGAAATATCAGATGGTTGAGATAGGGGGTTGCGTTCTTTTAAAGCAGAAATGGATCTCTTTTTCTAAAAAAAAAAAAAGCAACAACAACAAAAAATACCTATCCTTTTAAGCACAACATACACATTAGGGATATCATTTTTTTCTTCACTTAGACAGAATTCTCAATCCACAAAAAGTCATTATTATCTGCTAGACTGTGGAAAATAGGAATTTTCCACACTCAGTAAAGAAATATATTGACTATAGCTACTTGTGAAAAGTATAGTCTGTGCTTGCCTGGGTGTGCACTGGGGCTGCAAATACATGTGCACAGGTGTATACAGATAGATACACAAAATATCTCAGCGGTTCAAAGTGGAGAGCTGCTGCCTTCTGCTGATAGCTGGTGCTGTGAAGCCAGCGCTTTGGGGCTGAAGGTCCTTACATCACCTTCCCTCAGCCCAGGATGAGAGTCATTACACAGTCAGATATTCTCACATTTGTTAACGGACACCACGTCCCAAAAAATAAATAACAATAAAAATAGCCTCTTAATTTTCTTAGAACTAAACCCTTTAGTGATGTTATAATTTCCTTCTGTTTAACTTCACATTAAAAGTAAAATTAAAACAGCAAATCAGTGACTCACATTATTAGCCATGTTCATTTCAGATAAACTCTATCATACCAGTTTTATTGGCTAGTTTGATGGATAAGGGTCTGTGGACAATTCATCATCATCTTTGTAATCCTCTAGTCACTAAACATGTATTTATGTATTGTACAGATGTTGCTAAACAAGAATAATACAGAGCTGCACTCACGTAATTCATCCATGAGTTGCTGTGGAGATGAGGCACAACATTTCTCTCTCTCAGGATTGCTTTCTGTTCAGGGAGCTCTTAAAGGGTTTTCCCTAGTTTTGTTACACAGTAAAAAGAGGCTTTGTGAAGCAAAATTGATGATTAAGTTCTGCTCTGCAGGCAGAGATATAATTCCTCCAATGATGCTAAAACTTTTATAAAATTGGCTTCTGTGGCCATCCAAATACTCCCAAATATATTTTTCCTTGAAAACAATTTAGATTTGAATCCTAAACCTTCTCATCTGCTGAGGAAAAAGTGTAGAGCAAACTTCCTATCCTTTTTTCTGTGCACTAGAGCTTGCTAAGCAGGACCTGGTAAGGTCACTGGGGAGGCACCCATTTGGGTGCCTCCAATGGGAGGGTAGACAGTGCTCGACCCAGATTAAGCTAGAGTGATGAAGACAGAAAATAAAGGCAGAGTATAATATTGCCCCATTGACAAGTATTAACACATTAGAACCAGCAGGGATCTACACTTCGTGTCTTGTGGTCGTGGCATTTTTTATCTTATTTTAAAAGCACAGAGGCAGATTCATTCTCTTGCCTTACATCAGCCTTTTACCTAAAATCTGAGTTTAAATCACCTCTCAACAAAACTTAGATAGGGCAAAGAGGAAAATGTGGTGTTCCTTCCTATTTTTACCCCTTAGGCTGCCTGTGAAGGAGTGAATGAAAGCTGTGGTTCAATCTTCTCCTTCTGCAGGTTCAGTTCTGATCTGAAGAACCCAAAGGAGCTATCGGATCAGTGAGATGGGCATCGTTGGCTGCTGCTCCTTTGGAGGAAAAGCTAATTATCTTCATTTCCTGAGAGACCACATTTAATTTCCCATTTTTCAGTAGAATTCAGGGATGTGGCTCCTCAGTGGAGGGTAATACCATCTAGTGGGGTGAGTAGCTCTCCAAAGCCAAGAGTGGAGAGGGATTAAGAAATACCCTTGTTCTTTGCTTCTTCTAGCAGACGTATTTCCTCAAAGCACTGCTTTTGGGTAGCTCTCAGGTCCCTTGCAGTCATTTGTGAATTCCAGACTCTTTGCTCAACGCAAGAGCGTCAAACATAGACTAATGGGGAGAGCAGCCAGGGGCTGAAAACTAAATGCTGTAATTCTGAGCGTCGCAAAACCTAAATTCCTGAGATTAGCATTGATGGGGAATGGATGCAAAGGGAAAACTGCAGGTTGTGTGCTACAAATTCCCACACAGGTTGTATGCTGTAAATTCCCACACTGGTCAGGTAGTTATAGTCATGGGCAGATAATCGTAGGTGGTTTTTCACCTTGCACTCTCCTTGCACTGACAAATGGTCGTAATATGCTTTCTTATGGCAATAATATGATTTATTGCCGACTCAGAATAAAACCCACCTAGTTTTGAAACTCCCCCCAGAAGAAATTTGGACACAAATATTTTTGGATTGAACAAAGTGTTTCATTTTGATCTGAGATTTTTTTTCATAGAAGGATATAACATGTAAAAGAGAAAAATGACATAAACTCTAGGTTATTTTGAATGGAAAACTCGAAAGGCTCATCATAAAAAATGCTGAAATGGGACAGAGATTTCAGCTGTGTCAGGACTTTTACTCCTGGTCCACTTTCAAAATGAAATTCAAGTATGTTTGAAATGATTTCACAAATGGCATTTTGATTTTGAAAGAACTGCACTTTCCAAGTATAAAAGTTTCTGATCTCAAAACAGTTTCTGGTCAGCACTAGTGAGTGGGAAAATTTTAGCAGTCGGATACAACATACAAAACCTAGGGAGGACCTTAAAAAGTTCCTGAAATGTAAACACATGGGGGTTTTCTCGTTAAATGAAAAAAGAAGTTTTTTTACATTAAGCAGTATTGGAGCGCAAGGGCTGCAAAGCCCACACCCTGCATCTGGCAGGCGGGGAGGTAACCGAAATCTGCTCAAATCTCCTGTGGCCCATCCCCTTGCAGGTGGAAAGGCCCGTTAAATGAATCCAGAGTTTCTGGGCGAAAGCAGGCAGCAGCAAAGTGCGCGCCCGGGGAGGCCCTATAAAAATGACTCACTGGAAGGGGTGGGGGCGTATTTCGAAAGGAGGTTAGTAGGGAGCAGGCTGCTCTGCTGGCCTCGGGGGACCTGGGCTATGAAAAGATTGGGAGTTTTTATAGCCTGAGCAGGCTGCTGCTTTTCTTTTAGCGTATGAGGGAAGGCAAAGGGGAGGAGGACAGAGGGAGGGAACTGTTTTGGTTGTTGTTTGGGTAACAAAATCAGGAGAGACTGTGTGGTAGGGTTACCTAGTTAGCGTGTTTTTTTTTTTCTTTTTCTTTTTTGCTAGCATGTTTTGCTGACATAAAGCTATGGGCTGTTTGCCGTAAGCAAGGCTTACGCTGTGGTTTTTGTTAAGTGCCTGAAACAGAGCCGTTTTGGCAAAAGCCCCTGTGTTTCTGCTGGGAAAACTGTGCTCTTACTGACAGCTTATTTCACTCAGTCAAAGTACGTGTTAGGGGAGAAAGATTATCACAAGTTATGCTGATAAAAGACTTATTCTGCCACAGATGTCCACACTAGAGTGCTTTCCTGGTTTTAGCATCCTGTCCACAGTCTTGGTAATTGTCTTGAATCTCATATTTATTTGACCACGATTTGTTCTGCCTTTGCACTATGGTCCAAAGTGGTGCCATAACATTTTTTTTTCAATATGCTGGAAAAGAAGTTCAGATTAACCTGTTTCTTGAGAAATGTGGGCAAATTCAATGCCAACTCCAAATCCCTTTATTTTGTATTTTTTTTTCTGGATTTGCTTTAAAAATAAAATAAAATGGAAGTAAATGTCAGTTAAACAGTGATCATTAAAACTAGACTGAATCACAGAATGGCCAAGGTTGGAAGGGACCTCTGGAGATCACCTAGTCCAACCTCCCTCCTCAAGCAGGGTCCTCTACAGCATATTGCCCAGGATCACGTCCAGACGGGTTTTGAATATCTCTAGCAAAGGAGACTCCACTACCTCTCTGGGCAACCTCTTCCAATGCCCAGTCACCCTCACAGCGAAGAAGTTTCTCCTCGGGTTCAGATGGAACCACCTGTGTTTCAGTTTGTGCCCGTTGCCTCTTGTCCTGTCGCTGGGCACCACGGAGAAGAGACTGGCCTCATCCTCGCGACACTCCCCCTTCAGATACTTGTACACGTTGATGAGATCGCCTCTCAATCTTCTCTTCTCCAGACTGAACAGGCCCAGCTCTTGCAGTCTTTCTTCAGAGGAGACATGCTCCAGTCCCCTCAGCATCTTTGTGGCCCTCCGCTGGACTCTCTCCAGGAGTGCCATGGCTCTCTTGTACTGGGGAGCCCAGAACTGGACACAGGACTCCAGGTGAGGCCTCCCCAGGGCTGAGCAGAGGGGCAGGATCACCTCCCTCCACCTGCTGGCAACACTCTGCCTCATGCAGCCCAGCATACCATTGGCCTTCCTGGCCACAAGGACACACTGCTGGCTCCTGTTTGACTTGTTGTCCACCAGCACTCCCAGGCCCTTCTCGGCAGAGCTACTTTCCAGCAGGTCAACCCCCAGCCCGTCTTGGTGCATGGGGTTCTTCCTCCCTAGGGGCAGGACCTTGCACTTGCCTTTGTTGAACTTCAGGAGGTTCCTCTCCGCCCAGCTCTCCAGCCTGTCCAGGTCCCTCTCAATGGCAGCACAGCCCTTTGGGGTATCAGCCGCTCCCCCCAGTTTAGTTTCATCAGCAAACTTGCTGAGGGTGCACTCTGTGCCTTCATCCAGACCACTGATGAATAAGTTAAACAATACCGGACCCAGTACTGATCCCAGGGGGTCAATATTTTATTATTTTCATTTTCTCAAAATCCAGCATTTCTATTGACCTAAAATGCATTGCTAAGTATTTTTTAAAATATTCTCACTTCAGCTGAAAATGTGTTGTCTTCTCATCTGGAGCAAAACAATTTCAAGTAACCATATTATTACTGTGGAATGAAAATTATGCTACTCTCACTATTCTGCTTTTGTTAATTTTGCTTTTCATGATTATCTTTCTTCCAAGGCAAGACTAACAGGTATTACATCAGTAAAATAGCAAAAGAAGGTTACATGAATGCCACAGGACTGAAACTAGCACAGCATTTTGCGTAAATCTACTTATAAAATTTTGACAAATCTAGTATCACTTGTAAAGACATGGCTAGCTTGTTTACTGATTTCTGTTTTTCCTTTTTGAAAGAATGACTCGGCATTAGGAGAAAGAAATTGTTTCTAAAGAGGTTTTGCAAAATGTCAGCTGGGGCACAATAAACAAAATAATCAAGCTACATCTCCTTTCTTTGGACTTACTGTAGTAAAGGGAGAAAAAGCACTAGAAAATGCCAGGTTAGAATCCAAAAGACGATGCAGCAAAAATACATTTTTGATTTTTTTGATTTTTATGTGTCCACATAATCCCTTTGGGTATTTCACAGGGGTGAGCAAGCTGTGGATGTTAGTGGTAGTCTCTCCGTAGTGGTTCACGATTCAGCATTCGCTATGCACTACTCCAGCAGTTTTGTAGCCTGCCCTATTTCCCATGATTTTGAGGTAGAATGGCTGCTGATGATAACTTTAAAGTTAGCTCGAGTATGTCTCCACCACACCATCATCACTGCTACAATGCTGACTTATTTCAATAAGAAATGTAAATCGCAGCCTAACCTCCAGAGGAAGTTTAGTACTTTCTAGTGCCTGCAATTTCTTTCTTTCTCATCCTTTTCCCCATACGGCTTTCTGCCCCCACCCCTTATTCATGCTTTGCTCCAGACAGCCTACAGCAATAGGTTCAGGAGGATTTAAGATTCAAGTGCAACATGGAAAGCAAAAGGTAGTGTGTGGCAAATAGTAATGACAAGGTTGATCTGGAACTGTGTCTAGAGAGACTGTTTGCAGCACAACTACTCAGAAACACAGAACTGGTTTACTGTGACTGCTGCATTTAAGCTATGGCATACAAAGGAACTCAGCAAAATAGTACACTGACTTCTCTGCTAAATGATGCCTTTTCAGTACTCCACTCTACCAATGTGGAAAAATGAGTTCAATAAATGTGGGTGTTCACTGTTTTGGAACTGGCTTAACTTTCTGAGGATGAACAAAACAATATATGGCTTTTCTGGGCGTCCCATGACCCAGTGTTACACAGCTGGTGTCCGTGAGCATTGCCAGGCAGTCTGTCCCACTTCCTATCCCTCAGTGGTTGCATCCTCAAGGTCTATGGCTTTGTTTCCAGTCGAGCATGGGTTGGCGGCTGGCTGTGAAAAGATGACGCTTACAATTGCATAGGGAAGGTCCCTGATCCTACGTTATCCTTCATGCATTTCCCAGCACTGTCTGGTTTCATGATACTCCCATCTGATTCCTACATCTCTAGCTGCTGGCACCTCAGGCCTTGCACAGGAGCAAGCTGACTTCCCTTTTGCTCTCGTTGCCTGTACGGGGCACAAGCAAGAGTCCCACCAGCCAATCGGTACCAGGGGAGTTGTGAGGACAAATAAATGTGTGCTGTCCCCAGATGTAGCATCCCACCACAGCCTCCCCCCTTTGTCAGAGGTCCTGGTGCAGAAGCAGAGCTAGAATCACTTCCCCTGAATGTGGAGCCTGATACTTTGAGCAACTGTGAGCTGAGGGCTCTGATTTCTGAACTGTGCTCAGGTGGAGCAGAGATCCCATACATGAGATGATGCCAAACTGAAACCTTGCTTTGTGCTTTAGGTTTCCAAGGTTTGAACTGAACTTCACTTACCTATAGGAACTCAATCCCTTTGGCCAACATGTGAATAAATACAGACAGGACTGAACTTAAAGAATATCTTCTCTCCTTTGCTTTAACTTTAAATGGCAGCATGATAGAAATGTTCCTGAACACTACCTGATTTCTGTTCCAAAAGAATTCCTGGCAAGTCTTGTCCTCCCTTTCCCGTGGCTTCTAAGAAATGTAGGAGATAAATACTTATCTCTGTAGCTGGCATTTGTTATATTAGGGTGGATGGCCAGAGCAGTACCTCAGAAATCATGAATCAGAAAAGAGGTATCTAACAGATGAAAGAGAAAGCGTGTTTTCAGTAAATGTCATCCGATAAAGCTATGTCAGGTTTTCTGTAAGGGCCTTTTTATTTTTATTATTACTTGTAGGACCAAGGAAAGATATGTAGCTGGCAGCAAAAATATAAAATGTTTTTCTTTTATTTTCTATTTTGCTCTATTGTATAGTAATTGTTGAAACAACAAGAAGGCACAGAAGCCAAAGCAGCTCCTCTGCCAAAATTACTATGCCATTTCCCCTCTCTGCAGTATGTGAGTGCATCCCATACTTACAGGGTACTCCAGTCTCTTCACTGGGAGGAGAGGTACAAGATCTTATAGCCTTCATGCCTTATAGCCTTGAGACCTTCATGTCACAGGACTGAGCGGAGGTCATTGCCCTGTTGGATAAAACAAAGCAACAGTATTTTCTCTTAGTTACGCAAACAGGCTTTCATGGATGGGTCTGCAAGATTAGAGACTGTTTTCAATGCACTCGAGAGAGAGTTTCTTCTTCTTTCTGGGACTCTTCCCTTGCCTGCATTCACTCATGAACTTTCTTCCTTTGGGTGACAGTTAACACTGTCTCAGTGGGCAGTACTTCTGGCAGCAGCCACAGCAGTGACGGAGAGATGGGTCCCTCAGCCAGCTTCAGATCTTTGTAGAGTTGGGACAAATAGTTCATGTGCTCCTAACAGACCAAATCTGCTTCAGCTGAGGTCTTTGACAGCATGAATTGTAGGGGGGCTCCCGACTCCTTTGGGAAGCGTGTGAGAATCAGGGGTCCCATTTTCAGGGTACATTCAACTTTAGAAAGTAACATTGCTAGGCAAGCTTTAGCATTATTGTTGCTTACCACCTGGCCACATTTCACATTAGGGAGAAAGTGGGTGCAGTAATGATTATACAGTACACACAAGAGAGTCAATAATAGTGCCAAAAGGCAACAAACAAAGGAGCATTGAGATGGGGTTTGTTTTTGTAAGATTATACTCTGTTCAGTCATTCTATGACCACATATATTCTTCTGTTTATTTATGTAATAAGCTGCCCTTGTAAGACTCCAGCAGATAAAAAAAATGGAGAGTCTTTCCAGATGTGTGAAAAAGGCAGTTATTTGGAGAGGATTTTGTGCACTATGTTGCTACAAGAGATTTTTAGCTCACCAATCATAATGAAGAATATTTGGATCTTCCTTACTAAACCACAAAAACCTTAATGGGAAAAATCATTAAGCATATAAAGTTATAGCAATATAAATGTTTGACTAAAACCATTATTGAGATGGCTCTTGGGAACCTGTGCTTCTGTAAACTTTAAGGGCCATAATGAATATGCACATACTCGTCTTCCTTTCTTCTCTCTGCCCGTAAAGGCCAAAATTGCTTCAAGTTACATGACTCTGAGGTTGAGTGGCTTTTTGAAGATTTCATTCCTTACATTGTCCTAGGAACACAATTTTCATCCTGGTATTTGGAGCAGAAAAAGGTAGATGAACAAATGTAAATGTTTAAAAATGAGCTGAGAAAGCTATATAATGGCAAAGGCGGAGAGGCCACCTTGTAGGGCCTGTGCTTTATGATCTGTGCTTTTAACAGCACAAGTGTATTACAGTTCATATTTTAAAGGAAAAGAAAATCTTTTGCATCTCTTTCCTAAAATGTGCAATCATACCAAATGTCTGCAAGTTCACAGAATCACAGAATCGTTTAGGTTGGAAGGGACCTCTGGAGATCATCTAGTCCAACCTCCCTCCTCAAGCAGGGTCCTCTACAGCATATTTCCCAGGATCGCATCCAGACGGGTTTTGAATATCTCCAGGGAAGGAGACTCCACTACCTCTCTGGGCAACCTCTTCCAATGCCCAGTCACCCTCACAGTGAAGAAGTTTTTTCTCAGGTTCAGATGGAACTTCCTGTGGTTCAGTTTCTGCCCATTGCCTCTTGTCCTGTTGCTGGGCACCACGGAGAAGAGACTGGCCTCATCCTCGCGACACTCCCCCTTCAGATACTTGTACAAGTTGATGAGATCCCCTCTCAATCTTCTCTTCTCCAGGCTGAACAGGCCCAGCTCTTGCAGTCTTTCTTCATAGGAGAGATGCTCCACCCCTCTAATCATCTTGGTAGCCCTCCGCTGGACTCTCTCCAGGAGTGCCATGGCTCTCTTGTACTGGGGAGCCCAGAACTGGACACAGGACTCCAGGTGAGGCCTCCCCAGGGCTGAGCAGAGGGGCAGGATCACCTCCCTCCACCTGCTGGCAACACTCTGCCTAATGCACCCCAGGAGACCATTGGCCTTCCTGGCCACAAGGGCACACTGCTGGCTCCTGTTTGACTTGTTGTCCACCAGCACTCCCAGGTCCTTCTCGGCAGAGCTACTTTCCAACAGGTCAACCCCCAGCCTGTACTGGTGCATGGGATTATTCCTGCCTAGGTGCAGGACCTTGCACTTGCCTTTGTTGAACTTCACGAGGTTCCTCTCCGCCCACCTCTCCAGCCTGTCCCGGTCCCTCTGAACGGCAGCACAGTCTTCTGGTGTGTCAGCCTCTCCCCCCAGTTTAGTATCATCAGCAAACTTGCTGAGGGTGCACTCTGTGCCTTCCTCCAGGTCATTGAGGAATATATTGAACAAGACTGGGCCCAGGACTGACCCCTGGGGGACACCACTAGCCACAGGCCTCCAACTTGACTCTGCGCCATTCACCACAACCCTCTGTGCTCGGCCATCCAGCCAGTTCTCAAGCCACCTCACCGTCCACTCATCTAGCCCACACTTCCTGAGCTTACCTAGGAGGATGTGATGGGAGACAGTGTCAAAAGCCTTGCTGAAGTCCAGGGAGACAACATCCACTGCTCTGCCCTCATCTGTCCAGCCAGTCATTCCGTCATAGAAGGCTACCAGATTGGTCAAGCATGATTTCCCTTTGGTGACTCCATGCTGACTACTCCTGATCACCTTCTTGTCCTCCAGATGCTTAGTGATGACCTTCAGGAGGAGCTGTTCCATCACCTTTCCAGGGATGGAGGTGAGGCTGACAGGCCTGTAGTTTCCTGGCTCCTCCTTCTTGCCCTTTTTGAAGACTGGCGTGACATTGGCTTTCTTCCAGTCCTCAGGCACCTCTCCTGATCTCCAGGACCTTTCCGAGATGATGGAGAGTGGCCTAGCGATAACATCCGCCAGCTCCCTCAGCACTCGGGGGTGCATCCCATCGGGGCCCATGGATTTATGGATGTCAAGTTTGGACAAAAGATCTCTAACCTGATCCTCCTCAACCAAGGGAGAGTCTTCCTTTCTCCAGCCTTCCTCTCTTGCCTCCAAGGTCTGGAATTCCTCAGGACTGGCCTTAGCAGTGAAGACTGAAGCAAAGGAGGCATTCAATAACTCTGCCTTCTCTGTATCTTTTGTCACCAGGGCACCTGCCCCATTCAGCAGCGGGCCCACGTTTTCCCTAGTCTTCCTTTTGCTATTGATGTATTTGAAGAAGGCCTTCTTGTTGTCCTTGACATCCCTTGCCAGATTTAATTCCAACTGGGCCTTAGCCTTTCTTGTCGCATCCCTGCACGCTCTGACAATGTCCCTGTATTCCCCCCAAGTGGCCTGTCCCCTTTTCCACACTTCCTTCTTCTGCTGGAGTTTGGCCAGGAGTTCCTTGCTCATCCAGGCAGGTCTCCTGCCCGCTTTGCTGGACTTCTTCCTCAGAGGGATGCACTGATCCTGAGCCTGGAGGAAGTGACGCTTGAATATTAACCAGCTCTCTTGGACCCCTCTTCCTTCTAGGGCCCTACCCCAGGAGATTCCTCCAAGTAGGTCCCTGAAGAGGCCAAAGTCAGCTCTCCTGAAGTCCAGCGTTGCAATCCTACTCATTGCCCTGCTCCCTCCTCGTAGGATCCTGAACTCCACCATCTCATGGTCACTGCAGCCAAGGCTGCCCCCAACCTTCACATCTCCAACTAGACCTTCTTTGTTCGTTAGTACAAGGTCTAGCATTGCACCTCTCCTCGTCGGCATCTCCACCACCTGAGTCAAGAAATTATCATCAATGCTTTGCAGGAACCTCTTTGACTGTTTGTGCCTAGCTGTGCTGTCTTCCCAACAGATATCAGGGTGGTTGAAGTCTCCCATGAGAACCAGGGCCTGTGATCGTGAGGCTTCTTCCAGCTGTCTGTAGAAGGCCTCATCTATGGCTTCCTCCTGATCAGGTGGCCTATAGTAGACCTGTAGACCTGTAGTAGACCTGTAGTAGACCCCCACAACAGTGTCACCCATGTCACCCATGTTACCCCAAGTTAACCCATACGAAGACATTTCTATGAAAGGGCCTTATTACAAAGAAAAGTTACATGACCCTCAAAGTCATTCATCTATTTTAGGGCATTTTTTTCATACTGCTAGCTTCACATGAATGTTGGTATATTAACTGTGGGCCTTTCTACTTTTTTTTTTTTTAAGAGAGAGGGAGAGATAGAAAACCTTCAGACTGTTCAGGTCTTCAAATTCCAGTCTTTCCTCCACATGGATAAAAGCTTAACTAGGAATCTATTTTTGCTCACACTTTAGAGGTTGACATAAGTTAAATATAATGACCTGAGCCTACAATTTGCTGAGCACTCTCTAGGAATTAAAGACTGAAGCTTGAGAGAATAAGGGAATGAGAAACAATGGAGGAATGGAGGGTTGTTTCCTGGATCCAGGATACCACCCCAGCTCCTCCAAGAGTCAATGGACAGGGAGATTTCTGTGGCCTGTTCTTGAGAAGGAGCTGCACAGAGGCTAGTCTGTTGTAGAGCTCCCCTCCATCTGACACCCCTTCAGCTTGGAAATAAATCATAATTTCTAGAACTAAATTTCACCATTAACGTTGATCTCCGATGGTCAAAAAAGGGTCTTTTGATCTGTTGTTAGAGCACTGTGAACTCCTCTTAAGGGCTGCTGGGGATTGCTCTTTACCCTGAAGCTGGTCAGTGCCCATAGGCACTGACCCTGATCTCACACAGCTGCTTTAAGTAGGATGCAAGGTATGCTCTAAGAAAGAGTTTTTTAATATAACCCAATTGACTTCCTTCTCTTCCCCCTTTGAAGTGATGTCACTGTTTTTTGAATTTACGTGGTTAAACCAGAGTAGCCTTAAATAGAGTGTATTCATGTGCCAGGAAATTGTGGACTTAGTGAAAGCTCACAACAAATCAAAGTGAAGTACGAAGGTCTATGTTTTATGTCTTTATTAACAAGTTTAATACAATTTTAAATTTAATTACTTGTGTAATCAAACAAAAGCTCCATAGTCTCTCAGTATATTGCACAATTTTAGGGCCCACAGATATTACAGAAGGGGGCATGCCTTTTCCATAAGCCTTAAAGGGATTTAATTGCAATCACATTTCAAAATTCATTTCAACTGGAAATGTAACTGGAAGTCATCAAAGGAGTTTCTCTTAAGATACTGTACCTGGCTATAGTGTGCTTGTGTGGGAAGAATCAAGGATAATATTCTGCACGCACTCATCGTATAATTTCTGTTTCTTCCCTTATAGTATATCTTAAGCACAATACACATATAGTATAAGATATAGTATATCTTAAGCACAATTGAAGTGTTGTTGCTAGCTAAGCACTAAATGTCATTATAGCATCCATTGTAAACTGTTCTTTTCAACAGAGGCAATAGCCTTCAGACGTGTAACCTTTTTGGTGCTCTCTTTTCAGGACAAGTTGTGTGCAGATAGTACCATCTCTAAATGCTTCGCCTGCATTCTGCTGGAGATCACTTTCCATCAGTAATTTGTCACTGTGGCATCCGGTAGTGCATATGTGCTAAAAATATGCCTTTATTTGACCCCACTTGGTGTCTGGTGCATAGAAAACCACATTTTTTGCCATTGCAACTTTAAGTTGTCTGTAGTTGCACCAAAACTTCTTTGAAAGAAACTGGAAAGTAGCAAAGAGTTAAAAAATACTGAGTATTTCTTTCTACGTAAATGAGTCAATATGTAAAGGAATATCAGCAATTCTACTCTTGGCTGAGGTAGAAAAAGTCCAAGGTGTACTAGTGACTGCGAGGACAGTTATTTCATTTCTGTGTGTTGTGGTCATTAGGAATGCATATCAAAGGCTTGGGATGACTCTGTCTCATGCAACAGGAACAAAGTCAGATTTGCCACTCAGCAGCTGGCACAACACAATACAGCTAAAGTCCATCCACCTCCTTGCAGTTTCCACCTCTGTCAGACCACATGTCCAGCCCAACTAGATTCATTTCCTGTGAGATCTTGCCTATTTCATATCGATGGTCATGACAGATATGGAGCTGCTATGTCATTACACAGGAATGTTGACCTTCAGAGAAAGTTTTAGAAGGGAGCAACCAGGTCATTGTTCAGAACCTCAGGAAGGTATATCTAGGGCTGCTACATGTAACTGGGAATGGAGAGGGTTAAACATGCCAGCTCCTCTTCCCACAAGTCTGTAGGTGGATTATTGTATGTAACAGTGTGTATTGACAACAGCAGTGGAAAGTGACCTGACGGTGAAGCAAAGTGTCTGGATAACGAGAAATTATTCTCTACATAACGAGGAATTATTCTCTACATTAATGTCGTCAGCCCACTTAGTGGAAAGCTGTTGGAAAAAACAAACTGGGAAGTAACAGTGGAACAGAAGGAGAAACGTCTTGTCAAGGAATCAGAGAGGTCATTTCAAGACCTCTGTTCCTCGATGTTTTCTGATCACTGACTGAAGCAGCAGGGATGTTTTGTCAATGCAGAACATCCCTGAAACAAATAAATTAGAAAAGAATTAAAGAATTAAAAACCCTTCCTCAGGAAAGGAGAAACAGATAAGTCCTAGGAGGCTCTTTGCAACCCAAGTACAGAGGAAAATAAGCTGGATGGAAGTGTAGCCGTGCTGTAGATTGCTGTTTGTTTATTTTTGTATTCTGTTTGCTCTTAAATGCTTTGATTCTAAATCAGTCCTATAGGGTTTCCTCCCAAGGCTCTTTGATCAGTACATCAACCAGCACTTATTGCTCTGGGATTAAGTTCAACGCTTAGTCTAGCTTATTACAGAGATCACAATAAGGAAAAGGAGATAACACGCCACTGCACCATCTGAGACATGAAGACTGGAGACCAGAGAGGAGACAAGCCTGTAGGGCCACAGAAGTTAGAGCCTCTGCATACGCTGAGACTGTAAAGGGCATAGGGTAACATTTGCTCTTGAGCTCTGTCTCCTCATTCAAGCCAAAGAAGACAGAGTATCTACACCATAAAGCAGCTATAATACAGAAATCTGTCTTTATTTTTACAAAATCCTTTGTAAATGACCACTGAAGAGTTTCTGCAGTCACTGTAGGTCTGTACTCTGTATGTCCTCTATTGGTACCCATCCTAGGCCTTGTGGCACCAAAGGAGCAGGCAATGGGGACAAGAAAAGGAGCTCATGCCTCTACAAGATGTGCGCACCTGGGGAAGTTCAGCCTGCCAGCTCAGTCAGGGAGACATTGCATTTAGAGAAACAAAGTGAACTTTTCAGACAGAAATGGAGGCACAAGTAGTCTAAGGGGTCCCTCAGTTAGGGATTCCTGGATAACAGGCAGTTCGAATCACTGTCTTGAACCCCAGCAGTTCAATTCTGTCTTAACTGGCTTTGGTTTTCAAAGTAGGTGGTCTGAACATGAACGGCTGCTCCTGAGGAGAAATACAGGTGGCTGACTTTTGAGCACTGCCCGCAGAGTCGCAAATCGTGACGGGGTAGAGTCTAGCCAGAGAGCCTAGAAACCCTTTCTTCCCTCCGAGCACACATTTCCACAGCTCCCTGTCCTCCAGCATAGCCATAAATCCTGCTCCTGAGCTCCATTAGTCTGTTTAGTTGTTAACTTTCACACATGATTTTTTTTTTTGCTGGATTTTGCAGTGCTGAAATTTCATCAGGGCTGCAGTAATTTCAAATTTTGGCCCATTTCATGTCAGGACAACTGGCCAAGTCCATTTATTACAAACATATGTTATGAATTCAGTTAAAACAAACAGTCTCTTATTTTCTCAAGTCAAAATAATCACACTCCAGACTTACTTAAAGCAAACATCATTTAAAAGCAGTATTTTTTTGTATAGTAAATCTGTTCAAGTAGTGGATTTGAGATCAAAAGGTGGGCAAAGCTCGAATGCAGGCTAAATGAAGCAATGAAATCTACCAGGAAAGGCTAAATCACAGTACTTGCATTCTCAGTCTCTGCCTTTACCCTCCCATTCTTCTTTTCTTAGTTTTTACATGTAAGACAAAATTGAAAAAGAAAAATAAAGGATAGCAAATAAAGCAGTCTCCAGAAACAGAATGTGACCCACAGCCAGCTCGGCACTTTTCTGCATGCTTCCCAGCAGCACGTATGGTGCCTGGAACCTCATGCCTTTATGCAAGCATAATTAATATTCACTTCTTGTCAGCTCTTGATTTGCTTCAAAAGAAATCACTCCCCCAACTTTGCATGGGATGGTCTAGAAACAGAGACAGGTGTTTTGACGCAAATGCCTGAGGGTGAATGAGGCCATGCCTCCAGTTTATAAGTAAGTGGCATACTCAGATGTAATCCCTCCAATGAGACTCCACCATCACAGCAGCTGAGCCTTTTGTGATGAGATAGGCCACTGCCGTTCAATGTTAGGTTCTTTAAAAGGTTCAAGGTTGAAGCCTTGGTCACTCATGTTTTATTGGGGTGGATTAGTCTGTGTAGCAGAAAGCTTTTATCTCTTTTTCATCAAGCAGAGGCAATAAGTTTAACAAGTCTAGGCATACAGGAGCTTACTTGTCCACATGAAGAAGAAACCTACTTGCACGGTATTCTTTAACCTCCTTGCAACGTCAGAAACTACTTCCTCAAGCCAGTATGACAACACTGTTGGAAAGACTAGGCACAGTTTTTAGAGTGTGGCCACTGCTGCTCTGTGCTTTTATTAGTCAAATAAATCTCAGAGGTACCAGCTAGCAGTGGTGTTCCCCTGCTGAACGGATAAGCTTTGTCAGTGTCAGTGATCAGGGACGGTATAACATGCAGTGCAATTAAAACTTGTTTGGAGAAACGAATTAGCTCTTTGTGAAGAGCTTTTGTGAAGTCAACTGGCTGACCAACAGCTTTCCAGGCACCTGCCTCGGTGGTTTGGTAGGCAATGCTTGCATGTCCAGGAGGATTCACTGGGGCAAGGATCCAGTTCAGGAGACACACCTTGTCACTCAGCAGAAAAAGTAAAGCTGAAAGTTAAACCACTCTCCTCAGTTATTATATTGTTGGGTATTTTTTGCTACAGATTTCTGTCAAAATGCACGTCTGGCATCAAGACCTTCCCACATCTTGCTGTTTCAGAATATCAGTTCGTGCTGTGGTCAGCAACACGACACGAGTGTGATAGCTTTTGAGCACAACATACCAAAAACGGTGACCTAGGCACGACAGGGAGCTGAAGACTCCCACCTCCTCTCTTCCATTTTGTCTGGAGAAGCTCACGGTAGGGAGCTCTCGCTGTTGGCAGGAGCTGAGAGCGGGGAAGAAGGATAACACAGAGCAGTTGGTGACAATAATCCATTAGGTCATTGACAAAGTATCCAAAATGGCCTGGGCTCCCATTTTTTTTTCTATGCTTCTGTCAGTTCCGTTTGTGCACAGTTCTTTCTTCATTGTGATTTTTCCTGAAATTCTGAAAAAGGTCTCCATGTGTGCAGCACTTTTGCTGACTTTGATCGGGATTACACTTTCACAGGAACTGAGATCTTAATGCAAGGCCTCTACAGAGCGGTTATGAAATATTTCTGCTAACCCTACTGTTGCTGCACTTCCACAGCTATTCAGTGTGCACGCGCAGGTTCATAATGGGTGCTTACCAGCGTTGTTCCAGCAAAGCCTGCAGAAGTATGTCGTTCCATCCCAGCTGTGAATCTAAGCCCAATTTTGCATTCCCACGTACTGCTGTATGAAGCATCAGTTGAAAATGAAGCTACTTAGTATTTTGAAAGGCATCTTTACATAGAGTGAAAGGCAGCTCCCAGTAATTCTCTGCTTGACAGTTATTTAATACATTTCAGCTCTGATTTCAGTTCTACATTTAGATTTACAAAGAAAGGATTCCTGACATTTTGCTCAGTTTTCTCCTCCATGCCTCTATTCCCACTTCATCTCACACTTCCTCAGTTCATTACAGCAGCTCCTGCTATGACAGGATAAAGCCATACACAAAAAGCCCTTTCACAGCTACTTCACATCGGTATCTGTTTTTGAGAGAGCAGCTGAACTGAAGCAGCATGACTCTCCAATTCAGTTTTCTTCCTTGTCAACAACTGGATTGACAGGGCTGGGGAACAGATAGACACGACGTCACCTTTACTTTAAACGCCCTCCTAGGACTTAAACTCAGAGTGAAGGGAGTGAAAAAAACCCAGCTCAGCCAAGATGTAAGACATATTTAATGTATATACCACACAAGGAAAGGCGTCATCTCCTTCCATGAAGAGAAGCTTGTTACTGAAGAGACAGCCTCTATATCAAAGAAATAATGGATTATGTGCTTCTTAAGAGTCACGAAGTGTCTCCTTGTTGTTGTTGCCTGAATGCCAAATCATCTTTAGGCTTTCTCCTAGCAGGTAGCTTTCTTCCAGCACAGTCCATCTGCTAGCGATCATTCTTATATTCACTTACTGTAACAGCTTAGAAGACGGGGGACTTTTGTCCCTTACAAGTATCTGAGCTCAAACAGGGCAGGTGAGATGTTCATAGGGTTTTATTTTTGGTCTATTTTGTTTTTCCTTCCGGCTTGTAGCACATGAAGGAGGAGAAATTGAAAAAAATGCAAAGGATGCAAGTTTAAAATGGAAGCAAGAGACTACTTCTTCAGATTTTGGCCCCTACTGCTACACGGTGTCAGGAAGGTTAAGAATAGAGAATACTTCAAATCAAGATTAGATTAGGCATTTTATTCCGCAGAAAATACAAAGACACAGACAGTAAGAGTAAACACCAGAAATATTTTGGAAAGGGCAGCATCGCAGGAGGCTCAGGTGGGACAACAAGAGCCAGTCACGGAGCATCCTGATATTTTGGACCCAGCAGTGCTCCACGCTACAGGAAAAGGTTCGGGGTGGCGGCACAGGTGTCCCTGTCACTTATGAATGCATTCACAAACAACGGCCCAGAACAAATAACAAAGTTTAATACGTATCACCTGTAGTAATAACCATTAAGAACTAGTAAAAACAAACAACAATATGCAATTAATTAATCAATAACTATATATTCAGCTCCACACACAACACGGAACAAGAATAATTACAATATTTACAAGTACATATACATATATATATGCACACGAGCCTGAATCGGTAAGGGAAAAGGTGCCTGGTGGTTATGCCGGAAGGCGCCGGTGGGGTGGGGGAGAAGGTGGAAGGGACAAGCAGGCCACAGCGGGGGTGGGGGAAACCGCTTCAAGCCCAAGGGCTCCTCAGCAGGCCACACCAGGGGCAGCGTGCGGCCGCCAGGTGCGCTCCAAAGCTCAGCAGGCCACAGCCGAGCCGGTGTGCCGCTTTGGTGACTGCACCCAGTTGGGGTTTGCTCATGTGTCCCCTGGCGTTAGTGGCAGGGGGGATCCTCAGCTGCCTGACCCGGCGACCCAGATCAGGGGGCACGGCGGCGCTGGCTGCCCGCAGCCTGCCGGGGCGGAGAGCTTCCCTCGGGGTGGGGGGAGCCTTGGACAAGGCTGCCTGGCGTCTTCGAGCCTCGGAAAAGGCCGTCGAGGCTGCTTCTTCCCCAGCCGCTTCAGTGATTTCAGCACCTCCTCTCCTCCCCTCCACCGTCGCCGTCGCAAAAGCCGCTGCTGGGCTCGCACGTGCCCCTTTTATCCCTGTCCCGCTTCGGGACCGCAGGCAAGCGATTGGTCGAGTTTGTCTAGACCCCCGCTCTTGGTGGTCCGTTTTCGATCCCTAATTATGCTGCGGACCTGTGTGCCGATTACCATGTAGACCCGCCTTTCTTCTGGAACGTCCTGCGTCATTGACAGGTACGGGCTTTTAGGGCACGCATTGGCCCTCCACCAATGATTTTAAGTTATGGCAGTGGGAGATTTTCGCCGGCTAACCAGGGTCACAGAAAGGACAGGGTGACTGAGACCTTATACTGATTGTCCAATAAAACCCATTTTCCTAACTTTTCCCCTAAACCAGACCTTCCATGACAGACGGAAACTCTGTGCCTCAAGATTTTACTTACTCTCTCTTTAGGATTAGGGTGAGACCTTCACAGGATTTAGAGGATACCACAACGGTTTTATGTGGCATTGTTGCCTTTCTCAGATATAACTGGTGTTGATCTTTGTCAAAGAGAACTCTGGAGTAGCCAGGCTTCAGGGCATACTCAGAAAATCTTGCGTTATGAACTCCATCTCCTCTAAACCTTTTCCAAGAGTGGCTTATTTCAGCCTAATTCTCCTAGCAGAGAAACCAGTAAGACTCCTCCAAATCCGGTCAGTTTCTGACAATTCTAGCTTTTGTCAGCCCCACACCTGGACAAACCCCCTTAACACTCCGGTGACCCCTCTGCTCCAGTTCCTGAGCTCAAAGGATGCTGCTCACTTCATGGCTGATGCCCTGGTTTTCCTGTTACATACAAGCTGTGTGGTTTGGAGCGCAATTGCTGCCAACAGGAGCAAAACAGGTGCTGAGAACTATATACTGGCCCTTAAGCATTTGCTCAGATAGGGATTAAATTACAAGAATTATTTTAAATTTTGACTAATTGAAGTAATGCCTCAGACAATTTAACCAAGGTGGACTTCTGTCCTACTGAAGTCCATGCAAATGTAGCCATTTCATAGAGGAGGGCAGTTGTTCCGCCGTAGACCCGTTCCCTTCTCCTCCGTGAGCTTTCTGTGTTACCAGAAAGTACCTCCACCAGTCTGTCAGCATCTCAGGTCTCTGCATCTACAGAGGAGCTAAGACTCTTCCCTAATTCAGAATGGGACTGTGAGAATAAATACATAACAAATGACAAAAACACCACAAAGCAGCAAGTTCATAGATAACCTATTTGATTAACTTTCCCATTAGCTGAGGGGGAAGAAACAAAACCTTGAATAATTACACTTCAAACACACATCCAGAACTGTCAATTGCTCTGTCCGGTAATGCCAAACTCCTTCCACAGAAAGCGCCAAATTTCACGATCAGCCATTCTCAAGAGGCCTGAAGATGAATTTCAGACAACTTATTTTTTGTCAGCCCAGACTGGCACACCCACTGACCTCATGGGGAGGTCTGCACATACTTCAAGGGTAGAATATGGCTTTTATGTAGTAAATTGTTATTTTTTTGATGAATGCCTTCTCACTGTCAGTGTTGTTGAGTAAGATGTGTTCCCCTTCCTTCCCCACCCTTTCTCCCTCTTCTTTCTCCATCTCCTGTTCTCCTTCCCTCCTCCTCCCACCTTTTGTGCCTTTCCTCTCTTCCTTCTCTGTATTTTCTTTCCTGTAATAGCTCCCAGGTTCCACCACGAAGCAAAGAAATACGTCCTGTCTTTATCCAGGGGCTAATAGCTGTCATTAGATTAAATTTATTCACTCAAGATAAATTCTGCAACCTGGATTTCAACTTGATGTGGTTTCCACACGCGCAGAGCTTACCTCATGGTAAGCCTTTGGTTTAACCAGGCTGGTGTTAACAGCATTTTAGTTTACCTACCATAATTTTACGTGAAGGTTAGACGTTAAATTTGTTGCCCAGATAAGGGCAACGTAGACCCCACACTAGTGTTTCAGGTTGTCTGCAGACGCAGGTAAACAATCCTGCCACAAGCACCTCTAATATAATATTTGCAAAGATCTCTTCAGGTCAAGGCTGTAGAAGATATGTAGAAAATTTAGTTTCTGTGCAGTTCCAAGCCTCTTGGTAATTTAATGTCAATGCTTTACAATGAAATTGTTGGCGAGGTTGCCTGGTTTTTGTTGTTATTGTTTTTTCTAGGTTGCTGCACTTTATTTTTCTTGTTCAAAGCTATTAAATAGCAATAATTCTTTTCTTCACCCTTTATTTTATTAGATGATGGAAAGGGTGGGAAGGCCTGATTAAATGAAGGGTTTTGACCGCAGAGGACTGTGGGAGAGGAAATGGAAGGAGAATAGCAGGAACATTTTCTTGGCATGAAATGCCCAAAGACCTCAGGGCATCTTAACAAAACAAACAGAAAACATAGCAGGAATGCCAAGACAAGGTGCCGTAATATTTTATGAGAAGGGGAACCGAGGAGGAAAAATAATACAGTTTTTGCCCCTTCCTCTGCAGTCCTACCCATGTTAAAATACAGCCTGAGGAAAAATTAAATCACAGTGCAAATGTCCAATGTAAAACCAGGGCTGATTCAAGGCAAAAATTCTGAGAAAAACAGAACAAACAAAAAGCGTGCTAGTATGAACACATTCACCAGCTACCTTCAGTTTGTGTGTTTGCGAAGCTGTTTACTGTAGTTAGACCTGACTAATTCTGACTCTTAAAGCTAATGATGTATGATTCCTCCAGGCACAAAAAATCAACAGTTTCGGGTGCCAGATTCAGCAGGTATCTCCGCCTGTAACCTTCTGGACCCATTCAGGGTTAGGTGAAGTCAGACTAGGGCTCTGTTGTGTCAAATGCTATATTACCACTTCTCTGCTTGCCAAGAGCTGCACACTAAGAACTCAGTCAAGTCATTTGACGTATGGCTTGGGGTTCAGAAGAAACCTGCTGACCTTTCAATGCATTTTGCCTTTTTTAATGCTAGAGTCTTGGAGAAGACGAGGAACAGCTGATAGGGTCTCGTGAAAGCCACAAACCTCATGTCGCTCACTGCAGACCTGCAAACTCTTCTTCTCTCTTCCATGCGGACCAACAAAAGTAGTCCCGAGGCTGGCACTCAGCCCTTAATGCTATAGAGGACACAGCCCTGGGCTAGTTAGAAGAAAATACACTTTGCCAGTACAGGCAGTCTGCCATTAAATTATGTGCTGTCTTGGCAGTCCTGGCAGGTGATGTGGGGTTGTTCCCTAATTATGTCCCCACAGGGAAGAGGTGGCAGTCAGGGCTTTCTCCTCACCCCACATAACAACGACCAAACTGCACAAGTGCAGGAGGGCTCACATGCACCTGCTGTGCCTGGAAAGGGCTCCCGCGCATCATCAAAAATCCCTGCTTTCAGGAAGCCCTGAAAGGTCTGGTATATTTGTTTCCTTAAGTGAGCAGCTTAGGCAACATCTCTTTATTAAGGAAATGCTTAAAATAGCACAGTTCTAAAATGAGATGACAAACTACGTCATGGTGTAAATAGTAAACGGAGAGCAAAAGCCATAACAGTAATGGGGATGCTTGGTACACAGACCATCTACATACATTTGGCAAATTTCAGTAGATTTAGTAAATAATTAAGGAAGTTAAGGTGAATTATATCAGTAAGTCCATCCCCTTGGCTGCTTGTCTACCATGAAGTCATCTGCACTCCTTTAGCACTCTTGTGAGTTCAGAGAGCTGTCGGAAGAGACCTTAACGGAGGATCTGGGCCTAATTTACCCAAAAAAATAAGAAATGGCTTTTTAAAAACACACTTATTGATTCTTAAACTAAATGTGTTTGTTTTTGTAGCAGCAAGTGGATAATGTCAGAAGAGGAACTTTAATCACAACCAGAACAAGTACACAACTGTGGCTTTAATTGAGGAATAATTAATTTTAAAGTAGTGCAAGCTACGTTTTCTCAGGTTGCTCATTATGCAGCTTGTGTATATAATTACACACACACAACGCATCCTGGGACACATTAAGCATTCCATGTTAGTGTATTTAAAAAGGAGCTTCTTGCTGTTAAATTGCTCACAGCTCTTCCAGAATCTACCAGTATTTATATAGCTTTTGCCAATGTTTATATTAACAGTGGAGGTGCTAACAGACCAATAAGATAATTTTCCCTCAGCTCTACACTGGAATTTTCTGTACTTTCCCAAAGGAACGTACAAGGTAACCCACAATATTTAACCAAAATAGATTCATTGTCAGACGCATTGCCATTGTGCTAGTCTTGCAGTTCCTTAGATTAGGACTTTTGCTGTGTCTGTGTCTTTCTCTCTCTCTCTCTGTCTGCCACACACACACACAGCGCACGCGCATGCACACGCACACACACTCACAAACTACCTCAAACATTTTTACAAAACAACTGCATTTTAGGACTATAATAAAGCCGGACTGCCTAAGCTCAATAAAGCTACTAAAGCAAAAAGCCTTAATTGCTTTGTCTCCTCTTTCCTACTTGTAGCTCGCCTGGATAAAGGCTCTAAGTATACCGGCACCATGGGACAATTGCTTCCTTCCAAGGGCAATGCACAAAGCCAGAAATCTGGCGTGAAAGCACATAGCAGCCACCTCGCAGACCATATGCTCACCTTCCACAACAGTAAGTAAAGTCACAGGCTAGTCTACCATACTATATCTATGCGGTCATAAAAAGTGCAAAAATTGAGGAGCTGCTGGATGACAGGCTGTGGGGATGCTTGGAGCACCTGGTCTCTATAAGACACAGGTGCAATATAGTGCAGTGGTCTTTTTACATAGTAGTTTTTAGTTTAAAGATTTTCTTCATTAGGACTGAACAGCGTGACCAGCCATCTTGTCTAGGGTGTAACTGGGCAGGATCACCTTGGGTCCTCGCCAGGACAGAGCACCACAAGAGCAAAAACAGACATGTAGTGGCTACCAAAGCAAGACTGCGTCAGAAGCTACGCCTGGGTTTGCGTGCAGTGAGAAGCAATTATGCATATTGACTAAAATCAAATGAGCAATAACCATATGACTATTGGGTTCAGAAAACTTAAGAACACCCAAAACATCTTAAGGGTTTCTGAATGTTTTCCAGAGACATGCAGCAATGACAAAATATAACTATATATAATATATAATATAACTATATAATATAACTGATCCTAGAACCAGGAGAATCTTTCCATGCATATCTGTAAGACTAATGGGGACACAGATTCTGAATGTTGCATATTTATGACTTAAAAATCACTGCTCAGTAGCAATTGTTTTTTGCTAAGACAGGATAAATTTGCACTCCTGAATGCTTTCATGCCTCCAGATTCACTGTCCTAAAGAAATATCTGAATAGGCACATTATTAACCTGCACTGCTCTAACTTACTAAAGAAACATTTCGGGTGACACGATCATGGATGCAGCATAAGAATTTAATGTATTAGATTTCCTAATTAACATAATTCTTATTATTACAAGGGGAAATGTTTCTTGGTAAATGCTTTTGTTAACAGATGAGTTGCCCCCAAAATCTTACATGTGCATTGGCTACTAAGGTATCATCCCAGATCCCAGGAAAAACAAAAATTGAAGCCCAGAATCCAGACAGGATTCTGTAGATGCTTTAGATGGCTTCATCTGTCTTTACAAAGGCTACTTATTTCAAGGGGTCTATAACTACTTGCAAACACTAAACTGCAAAGCATTCAGCAAATTAAATTAGTGTGCTGAAGAACCTCTTGAAAGACAACCTTCTTTACCTGGGTATTGTGTCTGGCCATTTGCAGGTTTAACAAGGTTCTCAGCATATGCTCACATGATATCTTCATCCCAGTTTTTGAAAGTCAAATATTCACATAAATACGTCTGGCCAAATGAAAATCTAGAAAAAGGAACGTTTGATGTCAGAATACTTTTTCCATATATGAAACCAGAAAGTTTCATACACTATCTTGCCTAATTTTTCCTTTTACATCCTTCCAGCTTTGTTTGGTAGTCCCTACTTGGTTTACAGGTTGTGTGCTAAAAACACAACCTGTAGTTGTGTTTTCCTTTCTTCTAGTATCTATAACATCTTCTGCCCACCAAATTCATCTTCTCTTCTCTTCTTGTGAGCAATGTCCTCGGTATGTCTGAGGAACAGGCTCATCTCCTGAGTGGAAATGTGTTTCATATTAGAAACCTCCACTTTGTTCCTTTTTTTTGTATACCTCTTAGTGTACTTCTAATTTGTTCTCATTTTTCCTTATTTTCTCTTCAAACCTATCCTGTAGAATTGCAAAAATGTCATATATGGTAGCACCACCATTTACCTTTAACTGTAGTCCCTCAAGCCGTCCTTGTCAAAATTTTTTGTCTTCCTTCATCTCTGTGACTACTTCCTCTGCTGTGGGTAAGAGGAAATATCATGCACGATTTGTATTTCTGATGCCTTTTCCTTTAGAAAGTTATCTGCAGATACAAAATGGCAAACAGCCTGATTGCCTTGCGAGTGAGCTTGTGAACACATAAATTATGGCAGTCAATAACTGGACAGTGAAATTATTCCATGCTATGTTTTAGAGATGGGCTTGAGACACCAGGCTGTTAAGTCTGCTAACCAGGGTGTTGTTTTCGGCAAGTCTCTACCAGTAGTCTTCTTATTCGCAGCCTCATCTTTCTACTCTTGCTGCTGGCATCGTCCTGCCAGTTGGCGAATCTCTTTGCCAACTGCTTTTGGTCTTCATTGAAAATGAAAGACAACACAAACATTCAGTGGATGTATTTTACTTCTGGGAAAAAACTAAGTAATGCGAACTCTCTAAGCAGGTTAAGCAGTCTCAGGAGCTAAGACAAAGGCATGCAAAGTGTCCAATCTAACTTGCACATGGCCTTAAACAACCCATGCCTTCCAACCCTTTGTTCATAGAAATTTCCCATGTAACAATTTTGGGGCAGGGAAAAGCTGTCCAATATTTTGTATACATAGAAGCTGTGAAGCTCACTGTTCAGACCGAAACATTTGAGGAACAAGTGACCCTTGTAACAGGATATGTGTGATCCCAAAAGGCAGTGCATCTACTTATCCAGACAACATAGCAGTCCTGCATATATTATCATAAAGATTGGTACAGGAACGGATTTTACTGAGAATACAAGTTATCCTGCAGAACAAAGGTGAGTGGAAGGTAATGACACTTGTAGGGGTGGACGAGTTATTGCTTCAGCATCCTAATTACGGGACATCAAATGAATCCCAGAGTTGTGAATACAGTTGCCTAATGAACACAGGAAAAGTGTGGACTGGGTCTAATGTTCAGATGCTGCATCTTGCATGTTGGGCATGCTTAATTCATTGCTAAAACAAGTCAGCGGAGAGGCAGCAGAACAGATTTAACCACTTAAGCTAAAGATAAATTTCTGTTTTCTGAAGCCTTAAGTGCCTTAATTCTACACATTAGATAGCATTGAATAAACAGTGTTTCATATTGTTAGAATAAATCCTACATTATTACAAATATTTGACTTTTTGGATAAAGACATTTATATCAAGCATTAACAAATGCTTGCAACTTTATTCTAAGCCATTTCAATGTTCTTATCTTGGCATGAGGAGAAAAAGCAAGTCTTCCAAAAAAATTAAATGGCTATTGTGATGATCCCCAGGAGACCAGATAAGGACAATTCCCCCTCCATTTGTCACGCTTTGAGCAAAAAGAGAGGAAAATATTTTTCTCTTCCTAACTTGGGTTTCTTCCAACATGTCAGCATCTTCAGAAATGGCTAATACCTCTCCTCTCCCACACAGGGCTCACATTAGAGATGTGACGCAGCACAGCAGGGTAGTTTCAGTGTACTTGCCTTCATTTATATTGGTAGACATAGGTAAGGTGGTTAAGTGCAGCCGGTTACTGCAGTCTTTGCTGGATACCTTCAGAATCTGATACATGCTTGTGCCAAGATTTTCAAAAGTAATTTTGAATAATCCCTGCAACAGCCCTTGAAGCTGCCCAGCTGCTGGAGGGGGTAGAACACCTGCCTTCTGAAAATTAGGCTCTTTCAAAGTATCTGAGTTCTGAGTATTGGAAATCAGTAGTCACATGTGAACTTCTTGATTTCACTCCTTTTCTGTTGAAGATAAGGTGCTCCCTTCAAGTCATTTTTTGTCTGTTGTAGCAGAATTAGAATAACCTTTTACCTGATTATTTCCATAGGGAGAAGTTGGCAAAAAATGCCAATGTGTTCACTGTGCTTGCTATTTCTCTCTATGTTGCAAATGGATAGAAAAGAAAAGTTTCTCTGTAGACTTGTAAAGAGACTTGTCAGATATCAGAAATAAAAGATGCTCTGATGTTAGGCCTCCACACTGCACAGATCATATGATACCTTTCAGACCATCTATGGTCCAACTTCTTTGTTCAAATGTTCTTCAGGTGCTTCAGAAATATGAATGGTGCCTCCAGGGTGATGGGATGCAGAAAAAATACAGAGCAGAAGACCTTTTCCAGATTGTACTCATTTCATTCATTTGTTTATCTAGAGTGCATAACAAATGAAAAACAAACACATACTTGTTCAACTAATAAAACACATTATAGATTTTCCTCAAGCTGTTCAGAGATAATGCTAATCAGGAGGTCTTGCTATTCCTATTGTCTGTTACCATATGAAAAGAGTATTTTCTTCATCCTAAAAGCTCATCCTATTTCTGTGCTCAGTTATAACAATTCACAAATGAATTCATTATTTGCTCTAGAGTGGGCATAATTTAATTCGTTGTAAGTAATTTGCTGCTTCATTGGTTGCTTTGGCAATCTCGGACGCCTTGTCACCCTCAGCAACATATATAGACTCTGATTCATGTGAGTTCGCATGAGTACTGTGGTCTCACATAAATCGGAAGCCGGAACGAACTAGCCAGCAGACATGCCCTATGACACTAAGTTTCTGGGAACTCCAAGAAAAGCTCCACCCATTTCTTCGTTCAGTAGCAATGTGATTTAAACTCTGCCTATTTAACACAGATGTGATCATGTTTCTAAAGATTCTTAAACTATTTCCCAACTGTCTTTTTAATAAGAAATTACTAGTTACGTGGACACAAACTGTAAGTGCAACTGCGCTGTTTCTGTTTAAAGAAAAAAGGAAAGTGCATGCATTATTGTTCCTTGTGAGTTCCTTGCTTCTTGGGCTTCCTTGTACAGGAAACAGATGTAAACTGAGACGTTCCAGCTATCAGAGAAATAAGTCATGCTGCTTTTCTCCTCTCTCCCCTTTTTGAAGACTCAAGTTTCCAGATTCCCTGCTGGAAAGCCCAAATGCTTGGGGGGAAGGGGTGGGGAGAAGGGGGAATGAGACACACAGAAAAAGAAAGAAAGAAAAAGAAAGAAAGAAACAAACAGACAAACAAACAGTCATTCTTCCTCTTGAAGCAGGTCTTTCTTTTCATGCCACCAATTTGCTGCTTAGACTCTCTGAGCAAAAGAGCAGTTCTCAGAAATATTCTTCCTCAAGAGCTTGGCCTTCACAATGCCCCTTTTCTTCCTTTGGAGTTGTCACCTTCAGTGAAACAACTTTCTACACAAAAGGGAAAGGTTTTTGCACAGGAGTGGTGTAGGGAAAAGGTAAAGATCCAGGGAGGGATTAGTCAAATTCCTTTCATCTGTGGCAGCTATGGGTCAGCAGATCCACTTGCACTCTTGTTTTGGCCACAGCCCTGCAGACAATTCTCCTGGTGCTGCGCTTCACCCAGGGAAAGTGGTCTGCTGAGAGCAGTGGAGAGACTCAGGGGTATAAAGTGAAGATGATGACAGGTCGCAAGCTTGACTCCTCAGTCTGGAAGAACAAACCCCAGGAAAATCTCAGAAATAAACAAATTAGCTAGAATAAGTGTAGCGACGACACAGCACAATGCACCACGGTTGTTCTCAATTAGTATTCTGTTTCTGCTTCAGTGTTGCCTAAGGAACCCAGTTTTGACTAAGCCTCCGAAACAGTCTTCGCTGAGGACCAGATGCACTTGGGACTGCATCCTGCCCACACGGGCCTCCCTGTTCCTGTACTGTCATTACAGCTATTGAAGCTTATTGCAGCTACAAAAACAAACAAACAAACAAACAAGCCATGAAGAGAGATAGTGTGTCCTGACATCATGCAGCTGGAAGCAGAGCCAAAATACTCCCGAACCCCATCGTTAGATGTAGACATAGTGTCTAGCACTGTATGAACTCGAAGCAGGAGAAAGTTTATAGCCCAAGCAGCTTCTGCTCGAAAGAACAAGCCAGATAACTGCATATAACCACAAAAGCCACTTTTTGAAAACTCCATTTGATACAAGGTCTGTATGTGTTTTCCCAGTTTCCTAATCCTAAATCGTTCATTTCCCTTAACATCACCCACAGCATCTGTTTACCAGTCAAATGCCTTCACAGTCCTGACACTGTTCAATTATCTTCTTTCCCTCCTGTCATATCTCCCACAGAGTAACTGTGGCCACTTTTTGGAGGCATATTCTTCTGATGAAGATGACTATTATAATTGTGGGTGAGATTGCTTTAACAATACCCCAGGAAAAATGAGTGAAATATCTTTTGCCTGGAATCTTCTCACAGGCTAAAGTCTCAGCGCTCTGAAGACGCAAATCTGCAAAGCCGGGTCATGGACATGCCAGAAAATTTCTTTATTTAGGCAGGGACTGAGCAGAAGAAGTTAAAGGCGGATGGATTCCCCATTCCTTTGCACTAAACACTGGGGCAGGGCACAGTTAACCGCTGATGCAGCTCCTGCACAGTGCACGAGGGAAGCCAGGAGTTTGCTCACATCTCTTCCTCTGTGCTCTGCTATTCTCTGTACTGAAGTCGAGGTGTTAAGCCAGATCCTTGCTATTGTAACTCCTCCCATTGACATAAGCTAAACTGCATTGCCTCAGCCCTGAGGAGACTCAGAGTAAATGCCTGGGCAGCTCTTGGAAATTCTGACAGCTCACCTGATGCACAACAACTTGTAAGCCACTGTAACTTGACCATACTTTTGGGCCTCCAAAGGAGCTCTGTGATTCCCATCCAGAGCCATTATGGCATTTGACTCTAGGACAATTATTTTTTCCTCCCATATGCAAGAGTGGCGTTGCCAATATTAGGATATCCGTTTTTCAAGCTACAGATGTGAGGAAGGAAACCAAACTGTATTTGCCTGAATATCAGCCAATGAGATTTGGCACCAATTAGCTAGCTCGAGTAAAGGTCATGTTATCAGCTTCTGCTTGCTTCAGTTCACACACTTTTTGCATGTTTCTTTCCTGCCTTGTAACTTAATGATAAAAGTCATGTCATACCAGATCTCTGTTCAAAATGTCAAAGTTTGGCAAGGCCATTCTTAAAATCTTAGGTGGAGGGAACTGCAGGGTGTTGTTTATTTTTGTGAGTTTTCACAGGACTAGTAGGCAACCCTTTGGAAATGTGGTACAAAGTGTTTAAGTGTGACTTGCATGGTCACTGAAACATGGATGAACTGATGGCACAGATTTTCTGGTATTGTAGCAAATTCTTTAGAGAGTCCTGGATAACCTGTTGATGCAACTGTCATGCCGTCCCTAGCATAACTGTATTTTTAAGCCTTCTTTGTTCCTGTAAGCATGCATCTTCTCAAGATTAAGGATAAGCTCTTCACCTATGTAGTGACAGGACAACCTTTCAGACTGCGGTATTCCTTTCTTAGAAAAAAAGCAGTTCAGAAAAGAAAAGGAAGATAAAACAATCAATATTATGTACCTGTCTAACTTACCATTATCCAAACGTCCATTTAGGGATCCTGACACATCCTGCTTTCCCCAAACCAAGTTGAGGCTCCACAGGCTGAGTGTTAGTCTACACCACTAATGGAATCCAGATTACCCTCTCTGCTTCATTAAACGTGCTATTAAATCTCAGTCAGTCTTCTGGTCATCCTCTTATTAGAACGAAGCCACTTTTGAATTTTTTTCAGCACTTTCATCTACCAGGCCCCAGATCTGGCAAACCAAGCCTGCAGCTCGGAGGCAAAATGTAGAAGCTTCATAACTAACACTCTTCCTATTCTCTTTCTAACTTTTTTCTCTGGTGGCAACCCCACAGTAAATGAAAGAAATAAAGGGGCGTAGCAAAGATCCTGCTAATGTAACTACAGAGTTCATTTCAACTAGTTACATACAGCTTTCAGAAAATGATTATACATCACCCCCATATTTGCCATAGTCATGAGAAAATGTTATTTTGTTCCTGTGTTAACCACAAGTGCCTTATATAGTGCCTTTCTGCATGCCTCAGAAAAGGAGAGCGGTTAACCAGGCAGAAAGACTAGGGAAAAAAGTCTGCTCTACTGAATATTTAAAATATTCACTTCCGAAGGGCACTGTCACATTTCTCATATATCATTTGAACAAATTTTCTTTTATATCACACTGTAACTGTGAAATGTAAACCTGCTTTACTGGTTTATAGCAATTTTTGTAGCTTCTCTAACATTTCAAAATCATGATATTTATAAAGCACGAAATATCTTTGGACTAGGTTGTAACTCATGATACAGCGACGAGACATATAAGATGTGTTACTACAGATGTTTGTTGACACAGTGACACGTTTCTGAGTCAGACTTCCTTTTCTTTTTCTTCATCTAGCGGGTGGGACAATAATTATTGCTAGCCTGTACTGTGTCAGCTGCTACAGCAGGGTGGATCAAGAGATGTCTCTGTTCCTTAGTTCTACTCAAGGGATGTAAGCAAGCCCACTACTTCTACTTATTCCTTGATACCTAGTCTTAAATTCTGGTAACCTCTGGGAAACCATAGCCAGCTCTTTGTGACCCAGCTGTAACACTTCTTCCAGTCTTACAGCCTGTTTACAGCTCATCTGCAATCAGGATTATGCATCCGCTATCTGATGATTATCTGGCACTGATTTAGAGTGGTAAATACATACATGGAATACACATCACTTTAAATAATTTGGCAACTCTGTTATTCTGAAACTTGTTTTATATCAAATATGACATTTCCTGTGTGGGGGACCGTATCTAGCATTAACACTATTGAGACCAATAACTTGCTCTTGCTTTTCCCTTTGGTCCTTTAGCTGTCATTTAATGGCAGAGAGTGAGAGGAGATGCAATACCTCATGCTAGATGTAGTGCTCATTTAAACCCCTCCAAGGATAAGGAGGAGGAGATGCTCTCTATCAGCTAAGGGGGTGCCTGAACAAAGGGCTCCAGTGAGCTGGTTGCCAGACCTTCATTCCAGTGATCAGGCACTGCCTAGCTGCCTCTCAAGCAATGCCTGAACATATGGAGATAGTTAGTTTCCCAGCTCAGGGAGAATCAAAAACTGAGAGCAGGGCTGCCAGGAAAATCAAACTGCTGCAAACCTGGGAGATGTCAGAACTTGCGAAACCATATGGGAGCATCCACAAGGACATGACTACGTCCCAGTCTTTTGCTGCTTTCGATTTCTCTGGTGCATGTGCTATATTTGCACATCGCAAGAGGAAGGAAGAAGTAAAGGAGCTAGAAATTAGAAGAAATAGTGATCTGATGGCAAAGAAATAATACCCTGGGATGTGTCATCTCACTGTGCACCTAGTTTAGCTGCTCTCAGTAAGTAGAGAACAGCATGTGCCCTGGCATTTGTAAGGTAAACTTGAAGGTTCACAAAGAAATTGCAGTTTTCCAGTCTGGAGTATTATTCCAAGTTACTGAACCTCCTAGGAACATTTGACATCTGGAGGTCATAAACAAGCTGGGAGATAGGACAGAGCGTGTCATCAATGGGCAAAAATACAATACGTGTTTCAGTGTGTTCAGCAGGTAAATAAAGAACAGCATTGCCATAAGGATTGCAAGATATTTAGAAGGAGGTCAGAAAAGTTCAGGGACAGATTTTGTTTCAAGATGAAATGCTAACCAAAGTTCAGGTGTATTTGTTCCCTGGTTCTGGAATTGGTCCCAGCTGCAGCTAAACTTCATATATTTCTTGCTTTCCTTATTATTTTCGTTATTTGAATATTCTGATCAAAACTAGTACAGTTCCCTCTGAGCATATGGGAAAAAAGTTATTACTCCCTAAGTGTTTTTATGCTGATAATATAGAGAGCAGACTGCTCCTTTCTCTAACCCTGTTTGCATATTTGTAACAAGTTTCTTGAAAAACTAGCAGAATAAAGCCATTTTCATCTTCTTTTTAACAAAAATCTGTAGTACATAGACAAAAGTGATAAAGTTACATAATCTAAAATTACAGCGCTCAATCATTTATACCAATTTTCTCAATGAGGAAAAAGTGATCATTTTCTCTTGAAGACCTCATGCTGTAGCCATTTCTGTACACACGCATAACCTTTACATACATGAGCCAGTCTCACAGTGGGCCTTATCCTGTGCATAAAGTTAGAAATAATGACCCAGCTCCTCAGAGCTGGTCGATTGCACAGAGTACATCTTATTTAATTATGTTGATCTTAGTGGTAATGCTACTCTTTGGTAGGTTTTAAAAATGGGAGCCATCTTTCCTAGCTCTGGGTGCCTGCTTGTGAAATAGTTGACAAATTCCCTTTCTAGTTAATGTAGGTCTGTTGAATATAACCAACCATATTCGAAGGTTGTTGCCCATTTTAGGAGATGGGTCATACTCTGAATTATGCTGACTGTATTGATGGTCTCCATTCATTACGAAGGGGATCTAACATGACTAACGCAGAGATAGACGTGCTCACTAAAGACATCCACAGTCTAGTGGAATGAATTCAGAAGAATTATTCCCCTTTTTTCTTCTCAGATAGCAGTGTCCTCTGCATAGGAACTGGCCAACATCTGGAACACCCATCATTTTTCCTGTATTGGGAAGAATGGTTGACACAAATAAATATATTTCTATGAATTAGGTCGTAAGATATGATCTTGCAAGTATTTTCATACATGAATGCTACATATCATTTGAAGTCAATTAAGTGGAGTTTTGATGAGGCATTTTAAAATCAGATAGGTCAGATAGATACCAGCAGAGAGCCGGAAAGAGCTGCGGGATATCAGCTGCAGAAAGCTCAGCTAAGCCCAAGTGTTGAACCTGTTTCTTGTATGCTCTGCAGTGTGCCTGCGTGTTTGAGCACACTGATATATTTGCATGGAAGATTCATAGTACATAAATGCCATTCATTCTACACATACAATAACTGTAAATGTCAGTCACTTCATTGGGTATATCTGGTTATATTTCAATTTCGCGAGATTCATTTTTTTCCTACTCCAAGAGGAAGTGGATCGTCAGTTAGAGAGAGGTCTCCCATTTAGGATGGGAACACCACAATTCTCTGTGGTTCAAAGCCAGTAGCCTGTCGGTCTTTCATCATCCCCCTCGGGTAAATTTCCTCAGTCTGAGCCACAAATCAGTTTTTAAAGGAAGACAAAATCAGAAGCGATGAGAGACTTCTGGTGATCAAGACACAATCCGAGTCAGAGGTGCAGCCAGTGGCTTGTGCTGGATGGCAGTCCCACCCTCAGACAGCTGCTTGGGAGCGTCCCTGGGAACACCCAGCCATCCCAGAGGGACACCAGAGGAAGTGGAGTCATGGCCCATTCACCCACCGCCTGCCCAACAGCAGCTTACAGAACAGGCTGCTGGCACAGTAGGAAATAATTACGACTACAAAAAGCCCACAAGACAGCCTGAAAGGGGCCTCAGCTGTGCCGATCACACTCCTTCATCCAAGCATTTTGCATGTCTCCATGAACGCTTCTATTATTTTGTTTTCTGTAAAGCATCTTATGATGATTCTATACTAATAGGCTGATTAAAATGGCTTCTCTATACGATATACAATTTAGAAAAACAGACACTTCAGCCCTAATTCATTGATAATAAAACTAGCTTAAGCTCTTTTTATTCAGGAAGCACTGAATGTGAAAGTTGAATGCCTTCCTGTAACGGGGAGATAAGATGCATAAACAAAACTCATTGTGCATGTGTTAAAATGCTTCCACATCTTCTTTTAGTTATGCATTACTAAGTTGCCATGATACAGTCCCTTCTGTGTCTTGTGAGTTAGCTACAGCATGAAGATCTGTCAAATTTCTGCTTTATTTGAAGTGGCCAGGGTCAATAGTTTCAAATAAGATAGGAAAAGTCCTGAACTTTTTAACAAATATCACACCAATTTAATCCCCTGAAAATAGCTTATTGTTGAATCTGCCTCCAAATTCCCATCATTTTTCATGATAATTATAGTCTGAATGGAAGTGGAAAGGCCCATGGCCCTCAAAGGAAAGCTCTCTCTTTCTCGCTCTTTCTCTCCTCGCCTTTTCCAAGATTTCAGGTATGAATTCATATGGCTAAAGAAATTATAGAAACTTTGTTTATTCATTACTGAATGATTTGCAGATTTGAAATCAACTAAACCTACAACTTTCTGGGGTGAACAATCATTTCTGGACGGTCAAAGGTATAGCTTCCTTTAAAACAGGTATGGAGACTCAACTGTCATTCTTCTGCAGGGGCTGGTATTATCGCTGAGAGAACCAACATTGTAATACTAAGTTACAGGAGGAAATAGTAATTTAAAACTAGTATAGTAGAAGAAACATCTGTGCAACTAAACAGTGCTTATCCAATATAAAAATCCTGTTCAATAGCTCCCCTAACATATTACTTCTTATCTGCTTGAGGGTGGTCTAAAGGAACTTTGTATTCTATTACAAACATAGATGGATTGGTTGAAAATGTCCTGCAGGATCCCCTCCTCCCTTCACCATTACCTATTATCATTTGGGAACTGACCAGAGAATATGTGATTCTGCCCTTTTGTTAAAAGGAAACTAAAGTGATTAGTTGAGCTCGGTAAGTAATGGGTTTTTCAGATAGGAAAGAAATTTGGTTTGGGTGAAACCAAAACTGATTTTTTTTCAAGTTTTATAGTGAAATGAACAAAGTGAAAAAATATATTTTGGCTCAAGCTTAGATGTTTCCTATGAACTGGAATGAAACATTTTCTTTCAGTGTCAAATTTTTTAACCCTCTTGCTTAACTCTTTTTTTTAAAAGATTGGGTCAACTGCTAACCCAAAATGCCTTTGGGGAATGAAAAGTCAAAGAGTTCTCTTGAAAGAAAGCGTCAGATCCATAAATTCAGCATTCCTGTAGCAAAGTGGCTTGGTATTGTTTCATTCATTCCTGCTTCCCCCCTTTATTTTTAAATCAGATTCATCTGACACTTTCAGGGTTTAAAAAAAAGTGTCTTCTTAAAACTTCATGTTATAAGTGGTTTACTATTGGTAAATAGTTCAGCTGTAGGAATTTGTAGTAATTCCTTGTGCAGTTATAGAAATGATCGAGAGCCTTGATCTTGCGCTGAGTCAGAGCTCCCCAATGTGATTCCTTTTTCCTTATCATAATGGCTGTTGATCTGGTCTGGAATGGAATAACAGGAGAATCAGGTCCTAAAAAAGATATTACTGTGATAACCATGTCCGTTCCACTACTAGTCATTCCTATTGCTGTTTCAGTGCTTCTGTTCAGTGAAAGATGCTAATGACCCCTCTAGTGGGAGTTGGCAGCTCGCTGATACTCCAGGGACGACCTCCTACTGAGAAGCAGTTGGAGACAAAGGGGGGTCTGATCCTTTACACTGGAGTTAAGGATTTAGCACTGATGAGAGTGAAAGAAGAAACAGGCACGGTCAACTTAGTTTGCCATGCTAAAGACCAGGAAAGGCAGCCCTGGTAATTGACTAATGGACCACTATCAAATTTAGATTAGCATATTTAGATCTGCGTATTTAGAAGGCGAATATTATTCTAATTTACCTTAAGGAATGTATTTGACAGCATTAACAGTGGGGACTATTCTCATGCTCTCCAGGGGTAAGGTATATTTTGTGATGTTTCCTAATCTTTGAGCAACACGATGTCCCAAAGAAAATAACTCGCGAATACTAGAAATATGGACACTGAAGAAAACTTAGATCAGCTAGTACGTTCAATGTGTGAGTTCCAGCCTGTTCTGGATGTAGATTTCGTTTTGCTCACCTTCTGGCATTCTGCCCGAGCAGTAATGAGGGGCCTATATCATATTTTCTAGGGCTTTGCCTGGTGGATGCTCAGATGAGATACACGGTTACTAATATTCAGAATATGGTGGGTACTCATAGTCAGAAAACAGAGTGCTTCAATGGTATGCGAGGCAGGACTGCAAAAATATTTATCTGCTTTTCAACAGCAAGCCTATGCCTCTGTAGTTGAAGAAAGCAGTTGCTCATTTCCTTGTTAATCAGGTGTAGTAACCGGAAAACTTCCCTTTTTAGTGCAGCTTTTCTTGAATCGTGTTTTAAGAGCTGCAGGAAAGTAGCGAAATGAAGAAAGGAGCATGTTAGGAACCCCAAGGGAAAAAAAATGCTATTCCAAGCTGGAGAGTCTGTTCCACAATGGTGTATTTGAACAAGCCACAGATGTCCAGCACGTGACCCCAGGTGAAGACGTGGCAGGGAAGGGTGCAGCGATGCCTCTGCATGCAGATAACAAGTTGCAAATGTAATATACGTGATCCTCTAAAATAGCTTTAGAAACCTATAACTAAGGACTGGATTTTGCTTACCAAGTGTCTCATGTCTAGTGTTGAAACTAAGCAGGTTGGAAGGCGGAGGAGGGTAAGACCAATCACACTCCCATGCGAAAGGAAGAAAAAACTTTTCTCTCCTTAGTGGGAGAAAAGCCATCTTTTCCTCCCTGGCAATGTTCCCTTTCCCCCCTCCTCGTTTCAGTCCTGCCAAGACATAAATGATTTCACATCTGTTTACTCAAATATTTTGTCAGCAGACAGTGAGATACAAGTGTATGATTTTGCACTGAAAAAGATTCTTTTGACCTACATACGCTTCAAATGGAAGGGGAAGAAGATGTATTTGGCTACCTGCCTCTTCCTCTAACATATCCCAGGGGTGTCTGTCCTACAGGTAGGTGACAGTCAATACCATGTGCTGTAGAGGTCCTATCTAATGTTCTCTTCTGGCCTTCAGAATTGAGAATCCTTGAGCAAGCGCTTGTGTCCTGCCATCCTCTGTGACGACCATCAGTGCTTGACTTTTATTGCCTGGAGCCATTTCAGATGCCACGGAAGCACTATCTCCTACGTGGCCAACGTAGGCTGGCACAGTGTGGAGGTGACTAAGAAGTCACACAATATTGAGAGCACCATCTGACCAGGCAGAAGTGTACCACCCCCAGGGAAGCCAGCAGGGAAGAACATAGTCCCAGGTCAATTCAGTGAAATACCTCCTTAGCTTTCTTGTTTGCAGACGTGGTATGTTTAGGGCTTTATTTGCTAAGGGAATATACAATGCTTTTGGTTGAGGCTATATCCCGTCCTAAGATCCACCAAATTTTTTTTCTTTCCTCAGTGATTCATTCCCTGTCTGCCTTAACCTTTCCGCTTTCATCTCTCTTCCAGGGTTAAATTCAACCACCCTTTCTGCTCTTATAAAGTTTGGGAATTACAACCCTGCATGGAAGAACACTCTTATTTCCACTCACATTAAGACAGAAAAAGAGAAAACAAATAGAAAAAACGAGAAAGGAAAATGATCTCTCCTATCTATGGAAAAAAATTTCATTCATTTCCATTTGTAATGCGGCCGGCATTTTTCGGTGTGTTCTCTCTCATAATTCAATAATTTTATTATAACATTAAATTAATAGGTGGGCAAATAGATTCCTTAGGCACTCAAGGATGGTACTTTCTTGCCATAGTGTTTACCTTTTACATTGAGTTTTAGCTTTCTAGCATGAGTTTATACAAAAAGGCAGAGAATACTTAAAAAACATTATCATATTACACTGGCTCAATAATATAAACTGAAACTGTTTCACATCAGTGGGAAATTTCACTTTGACAACTACTGAATGCAGAAGTCATTAAAGACTCCAAAATACCTCCAGTAGTCCTTGCAGCCAGCTGGGGGGTTAGAAAGCTGCTGCTGTTCCTGCAAACTGCCAGCAGAGAGAGCAAAAGGTACCCAAAAGAAAACCATTAGTTCAACTCTCTGTATCCCTGATACACAGCACAAGAAGGAAAAAAAGATGTTTCCTTGTGGTGTACAGGGTATACTGAAGGTGGAATAGACAGGATTTGCTCAGTTACAGGGAAAGCAGGCGTGGTACAGATACTTAACAGCAACAAAATGGTCCAGTTAACCCTTTCAAAAAGCTACTGAAAGATGGCTAGTACACAGGCTGTAATCCTACACGGAAGCAACGACAGTGATTTTTCTAGGTGAAGCTCCTGATAACCCTTGGATTTCATCCATCCTGGGGCACTGACCTCAGCCCATAACGTAACTGTATGATATCACTGCCAGAAGACATGAGCAACCTTCAGTGTTTCATGTTCAGCTGCCTTGGGCATGAGTGAGGCAGAGAAGCACGAGCACCTTAATTCGGCAGCTGAGGAATGAAGAGCCTGAGAGCTGGACTCCATCTTTGTGTCCAGTGAGGTCCTTGGATATCTCAGATCTTAGACTGGAGCCTTAATCATCAACTCACTCCTATAAATGTGTAAAATCACGGTTGTAGTTGATAAGCTGTGGCTGCTGGTTGTGTCAGATTTGGTTTGAGAAGGTGGTTTGGATTTCTTACTCACCATAAATGGCTGCTGAACTTGCTGCTGTTTATGCTGTCACGCTCTGAATCGTTTCCACTTGCTAGCATGCAAAACTTTTTGGTCCATAATGTCAGCAAAAGCCACAAGGCAAAGTTTTTAGACTGACAACTGGAAGTAGTGTTCAAATAATGGCTAACGTACACAGTAGACATTGCCAGTGTTTTAGATCTCTGCAGTCTCCACTCCAAAGCCAGCAAATTACTACAGGTGAGATACAACACAGTGGGAGTTCGAGATGACTAAAAGACATTTTCCCCCCCTTTTTCTGTTTTATAACATCGGGTAGGGAAGGTCTGGTATGGATTAGCGTTTATGAACCAGATGGTAGTGAGCCTTTAGAATAGGGATTTGGCCAGGAACTTACAAAGTGGCTCGTTAGTCTAAACTCTTCTCACACAAAGACGGAAAACAAAGCAAGCCCTCTGCAGTACTTTACAGGGTATGCTGCCAACACCTGCTTTTCATAGAAGACAGACAGATAGGGCCACCAGGCTTGCTGCATGCAATTGAGTAGATGGATGATTTGTGGTCCCCACCAAAAGGCTGCTGATGAGCTGACCCACTGCATAAGCATAAGGAGGGGGTGAGTAAGAATGGGAATCTGCAGTGCAGATGAGGGGTCAAAAAGCTAAGGCTTCACTCCCCATCTCCAGCAGCACTTCATAACCACTAGATTTTTTAAGTGGGATCGAGAATATAAATTATTATCAGCACTTCTGACAACCTTGATATGTAAAAGGACAGAAAAGTGAATGGTTTCCAAGAATGGTCGGTTTGAAGACAAATTGAAATGTGTAAGATATGAGTTAATAAGGAAAAGAACAATCTTCACTTTTGCTGCCTTTGACAGTGAAATATAAAATATTATAGTTTGAATCACTAGGAAACTTGGAGCTATAATTAAGGAAAAGGTGTTCTTAAAGTCAATCAGCCTTACACTAAGAACTTTAACAACACATAAACTTAGAGAGATGAAGATTCAAGATGGAGATCTTATTCTGAAATACTTTATTTAAACATATTAGGTTACTATTTTCCTCTAGATTTTCTTGATGGCTTCAATCTATTCACTCCATAGATGTCTTCATTTCCAACTGCTTCTACTATCTCATACTGGTATGTAAATCACAGATCAATTAATCTGGAATTGGAGCGTGAATTAGAAAGAAACAATCGGAGTTGCATTCTGACAGGAGTATAAATATTAGGCCAATGTACAGTTGGCCTGAACTGAACTGCCTTCATATGAGTTTTGCAATGTTCAGTATCTCTGAAAATAAGGTCTTTTGGAGGCCTAAATCTGGGTTAAAACTGAAAACTTTTCTGCCCCCTATTTTTTTTCACATTTCCTTATATTACTGATATTACTTATATCCTTATATTCTGTGAGGGTGACAGAGCATTGGACCAGGTTGCCCAGAGAGGTAGTGGAGTCTCCTTTGCTGGAGATATTCAAAACCCGTCTGGATGTGATCCTGGGCAATATGCTCTAGGTGACCGTGCTTGAGCAGGGAGGTTGGACTAGATGATCTCCAGAGGTCCCTTCCAACCTAAACCATTCTGTGATTCTGTGATATTTATTTCATTCCTTTTTCTTACAATGCTAGTCTAAAATACTCTCAAATGAACCATAGTATCATTGGTAAATTCTGGAAAAACATTGGAAATTTTGCTCCTTTCTTGGATGATGATTTCTTTTTGCTCTGTTTATTCTATTTCTCCCGTTCAGTATATGACTTAAAAGAACTGACTAAATAGTCAAGAAGCTTGTCCTTCACCTATGTGGTATTTGTTATTCAAGCTGTACAATTGCTCGCCTGTGAATCATGACGATGTTTCTGCTCTTCGATTTGAATTTTTCAACCACAAATTTTCATTACAATCACTCACACTAAAATTCAAGAAGAGTTTATGGCTGTGAACACCTTCACAGGTGTCCTGACTGGCAGTCAGATGTATTTGAATATCAAATGAGCCTATGACTAGTGCCAAATCTTTAGCCCTTCTGTTTGCAAATCTTTTCTTCCGCTATTTGGCCAGCTGTAACATACAGAGGAGAAATAAGCATTTACAAATTGAACAGGTGCCTTCTACTGAAGAGTTCTGATAATATCCAGAGGGCTGCTAATGGTGAGAAATGTGCATGATGTGAACCAATCCAAAGATTAGCAATATATCGTCTTTCTTAACTCCTGCTGGTCTCTTGCAGAAACATTTTATCTAGCTGCCAGCCTTTCCTGTGGATCTCTGGCGTTGCCTCCTTTCCTCACATCTTGAGCTAAACCCTTCGGTTCATCTCAACAACGCTATCCACCACAAGGAAAAGATAACATTGACAAATACTGAAGCCTGCTGGGGCAGAACTATACCCCCAAAAAAGTAGCACAACCTATGAGGACTCCACACATTCAGAATTAACGGGTGTCAGAGTCCTTCCTCCGTGGTGTTGATTTACGTCCCCCTCTAGTCAATACTCAGCATTTCTACCTCTGTAACTGAGCGCCTTCATTTTCTAGTTTTCTCCTGAAATTTTGGCTGAGGTCCTGAGATCCTAAAATTTTCAGTGAGGAGCTAAGATCATGGTTAAATTTGCCTTTTTTCCCAGCAGTGCCTTAGGCCTGTTCTGCAATAAAACAGTTAAAAGAAATGTTTCCACAGAAGACACATGGTAATGGACATCAGTAACCTAGATGAAATATTAATAAAATAAGCCTCTTTCTTTAATGACCTCTCCCTCATATCCAGATGAGGCAGGGTGAAGAAAAGTATTTATTAGCTCATGTATTGGATTTTAAGTTGCAATCCAGGAAAATGTTTTTCAGCAAGAAGACAATCATTGATACGTAACTCAGAAAAATGAACTGGATTACCTGATAATGTCCCGGGTATTAGAGTCTGAGCAGACCTATGAATTTTAAGTTTTGGAAGCCCTAACTGTTAGTAACTATGTTTATGAAACGATTTTTGTGATGAAACCTGAAGATGCATGATATATCTTGTAGGTAGGATATACACCCACAATTTCCTTGCTTTCTTCTGTAGAGGAGGTCTTGTTGCTATCCTACAGTCTTCTACCATTCTCAAGGGATTTACAAGGAGGTCCACTGCCTTATTCCCATTTTTTTCACTGGGATAGGGAAAAGAGGAAGATTTCTCTTCCTGTTGCTGGGACATTTCTCGCTGTGAGGCCAAGTAATCTTCCACGGCTGGGCTCTGAAGTGAGAGAAAGCTTATTTAAAGATATATATTTTGGAAAAAAATGAAAAAATGAACATAAAATTTAAGGAAACAGCATGCAGAAGTGCAGAAAGATGTAGAGACAGGAGAGCTTGGTATTTTCTTTCAAACATTTTCAAGCTTTTTCCTCAGTTATACTATAAGCACGATGTACAGGACACCAGGACAAAGCCTCATAGGAAGCCTCAAAAGTCCTTTTAGGCTTAGACTAGTACACTTGCACTGCAAGGAGTGATTCTCCATTCACAAAAGAACAGATAACCTAGGAGGTCATTTCCATCTTTGTTATGTGATTCTGGGCAAGTTAAATAGTTTGCAGAGAATGAAGTGCATGAGAAGAAAAGAAGATGAAGGGGATTATCTTTCCCTATAAAGTTTCCTCGGGTTTGTAGCCTCATTTATAGAGCCTAATGGGCACTTTCCTTTGTTTCCTATTAGCTGTAGAAACAGCTGTGAAGAAATGCTACCTTTACCTGAACTTTCCGGTTTAACAAGACAGAGGAAACAGTCCTCCAGTCACTAAAATGGTTGGTGAATATATTCCATTTGTCAGAGTAAACAAAACAGGAGGAAACGGTTTGCCAGCCTAACTTTTGCTGTAATTCTCTGTTAATTACTCTGAGTTACACCAGGGCTGAATTTGATCCAAAGTTATTTTTCAGTATTTTTCCATTACTTCGAGATTGGTGAAAGTAGTGCTTATAAAAGGTAGAAACCTGATTAGCTGAGCCAAATGCACACAGAAATGGCATTTGAAGACAATGAGTACATCCACACAGGCCTGTGTTGTACAGAGATTTTTCCTAGAGGTTTTTCCTGAACTAATGTTAGTCTACTGAGAAAGTTACTCAGTTTTTCATTAAGAGAAAAACCACAGGCAAGGAATTGCAAAATAAGTTAATAAAATGTATTATTACACTTCAGAAGAAACATTTATGAGCATGAGGAAATAAAGTACTTCTTGTTTATTATTATCTAGAGTACTTTTTTGTGCATGAAGTAGATTTATTTTGCCATATCCTCAATGATTTTTGAAAAGAAGCAGAAACCTGTTATCAAATATATTGTTTTCTTCTTTTACAATTCTTTAGTCACAACAGTGTTCACTCTCTGAAGAAAGCGTATTTTGTAATTTTTCAGTCTCCCTTTTTTTTCTTCATTTATTATAATATGCCTACCCTTATGCAGAGCGGAATTCCTGTATCTACAAGGCTGTATATAGTGAAGATATTTAAATCTAAACTCATCACTGAAGGGTTAGTTTAGGGACAGTGGAGAGGCATTAGCACCTTTATAGAAGACACCTGCTTCAGGATGACAGCCCTAAAAGCTGCCTATTTCTTTTCATTGATTACAGATGAATTTCTGATTCCTAGCTTAGTGACATGCCTATTTGGTAAAAAAACCTCCTTTCTTAGAGATCTGAGTTGACAACATTTAGCAGCTCATATAGATTTCACATATGCCTTCCCTCTCATAAATTACTGAGTCGAGATGATTTAAGAATTGGTTGGAGCTGGAACTTGCAACTGGGAAAAGCTACCTGGAAGGCGATCTTGAGGCTACACTGAGTATCTAAGCACAAAAGATGACAGAGACAATGATCTTGCTACCTGGTCACTAGGGATCTCTTTCACAATTAGACGGTCAGACAGAAATTCAAATTACTATACATTATTTTTACTTTAATTGTCAAAACAATCAATCACCACCATGAATTGTTATGACTTGATCTGCAACCTCATCAAAATACTATTTGAAAGCCTTTGATTTCAGGTTTAATAATATAAAAAGTCAGGTGGACCTTACAGTATTTTCTCATGAAAAGTTATCCCTTTTAAAGAAGAACTTCCTAAACTAGGAAGACAAGAGGCAGCTAACTGATATTAAATGGTATCACATAGCGTTCTACTTAATCACTGCCAATGTTATTGGGGATCTAGATTTGTTTTGCCTAAAACATTTCCTACATTGTACATAAGATAGCTGTGGGATTATTTCCCTTATGAGATAAGTAAAGGGGGAAAAAATGGCGGAAAGAGGTAGTACATTGTTTGCCACAATTAAATAATGGATAACATTGATAAACAAAAAGCCAAATAATTTAATTAGCTTCATGGATGTAGACACTACTCATTTATGTTTCTGAATATCTGGAAGGAAGTTCCTGTGGTCAAGACATTGGTGGTGAAACCACCTGGTTTCCTAAAATGGTATTCTGTGTGTAAGATATGGATAACACTTGTTCTCTGATTTCACAACTGTTAGAAAAATCACATTCAGTAATGCCCATGAGATAATGAGGCGCAAAGATGAAGAGTCAGTGGAGTGATACAAATCCATGGGAATTCACCCATGAGACTACTGTACTCATATAACCTTGCTCATTTTGTACTGTAAACTACCTCACTCTCTCTGTAGGCTGGACCTAGTTCAAGGGATGATTACATCCTATCCACTTCCTCTCCAAAGTAATTTCACCTGAGACTGGCATTGATTGACCTCATGCAAAATACAAGAGCTATCTGTGATCTCAGTGTTTTTCTGCCTAGGCCTGTGATCGCCCCAAGCTACCTTCACGCATAGGGCACAGAAAAGCTGGGATCAGTGTGATTTGTTCCTGACAGTGGCACAGCATATAGCCCTGGCATTCAAAATGCTAGACCACGATGATTAGTTAAATCTGAGCTAGGTTTCCAAGAATACAGTATTTTTCTTGTGTAGCCAAATGGATAGCTTAGAGTGCTGGATTTTCTGATGAACAGATGATACTAACTCTCTTACTGCCAGAAAAGTCATCAGGAAATCTTCTTGTAACATCATCACAATAATGTAGTATTTCTCCATAACATTTTCAAACTTTATGGCATGCTGCCTGCTGGAAACAGCCAGTAGATTGTAGCCTGGGCCAGTATTTCAGCCTTTAATCTCAGGCTTTGTTAAATACTAAGCCTTTAGACATCCAAGCTTGTTTCAGATTTGTATGTAGATGTGAATGATGAATGCAGGACAAATTGTCAGTTGTTGTCAGAATTGTTTAAAGTTTAAAAGAACTTTGATTTCTACTTGCAATTGGGTCTATTCCTTAGCCAGAATATCAAGCGCTAGAATGTAATTTTGAAAATGGCAAGCCACATTGTCACAGAAACTATTAGTTCCTTAGAGTACCTTCTGTTACTGGGAAAACACAGTAGACTCAAAATTCTTACCCTAGACCAAAGTCCCTCTGCATTTCTGTGAAAAGTCCTTTTTCCAGTCAGTTTCAGATTATTTTGCAGAAGAGCCACAACTTAGTATAACTCAGATAATTTAAATAATTTTTTCTTTTCCAATCACTTTTCCCACCAGATTTGATTCAGGAAGTACACTGACGACAGATTGTGGTTCTGACCCTTGGTAACTGTTAAAGACAAAGCAACCAAGCAATGGAACCAATTAGTAATATAGCCATAGTAATAGTGACTATTTCAGCTAATACTCTATTTTAAGACATCTGCATCCAGATAAGGTCTTACGCAATTATTATTGAAGAAAAGTGGTATCTGACATCCCCAGACCTACAGAAATTCTTGGAAAACAGAATCAAAGTCTACGCAAAAAGAGTCTGCAGGATATATCATCCCTTCAGTATTTTTTGTCTGTATCTGCACTGCAACACAGTGTCTGCTCTTCATGAAGCCATGACAAGACAAGGAACCAGACTGCGGCCAAGCAGATCACTCAGATCCCCATATCAAAACAAAGCGATGGGCACCATCACCTCCATATTAGCAAGACATTAGACCTTATAACGTTTATGAAATGGCCACACAGCTTCTACATGTGACCAAATACATCGCACTGCCATCAGATAAATTATACTTACATTTGTAAATTTTCCAACAGCTGGAAAACACACAGTCGGCCTCCAGTTTAGGCCTCTCTCAATCTCAAAAATAGTATTCAGTTGTTTTTACAGGCTTCCCTCAATGTCTCACAAGAGAATGAGGACCATCATCCATTTTACCAGCTAGCAAATTTTGAGTTCGTACAGCAAGACTTCAGTGGAACGTAGACATTTCTAGGCCCTAAACTTGGCCCAATTGTGTCTGATCTGAAAGACCACTTAGTCTCACTAGATTAATTAAACTATTGTCTTTTTTATCAGGGCCTTAACAAAGACAAAATGAATGCTGAAACTGAATTTAAATAAAACAAGCTTTTCAGACTGCATTGTGCCTGAATACCCTGGAAACATAGAAACAATCACAAGTGGTTTCATATTTTCCGGGCTGCCTCCAGTGAAATCAATGTAGAAATAATACCAAACATTTGGGATAAAACATATAATGTCAAATTTACCCAATACAGCTGAACCAACACACAATGTGAAACGCTGTTTCCTATAATTTTATGACATATTTAATACAGTTTTTAGATGATCTTATATTTCCCAGGTCCACTTTCCTAAGCTATTTAGAATAAATTCGTATATTTCTTCATACATCAGGCAAAATGACTTATTGTCTATGTTGCTATTGTTATTCAAGACAGGTACGGAATATAAAGCTATACCTTATTTTTCTACAAGCTGCTTTTCAGGACCGTCCTATGGGCTCACTATATCATTCATCTTATTTCAGTACTCCTGAATTTTTCCAGGTCATGGCCACACCAAAAATCACGGTGGGAGGTTTCTCGCTCTCTTTCATTCTTGCCAGCTGTAACCAACAGATATTAAACATTACCCCTAATCTGCTGTGTTGTGGGCTGGAAGAACTGGATTTTGATCCCACACTGGACTTTGCTGCGGCAAGAGCAGGTTCTAATGACATTACTAATTTTGCAGTCACCCTGTGATGGGGAACCTTCAGATTCAGGGTTCCCAATGTCTGTGATTTGGGTAGATCACCAAAGGGCGTGGAGGCACTCCTGGACACTTCAGTCTGATGTTGAGTTGCCAATGGCTAACCTTGCCTAGCAGAAATCCCTTAGATACTCACATTTATGCAGTTACCTGCTCACAACAGCTACATTTTGATAGTATCAAATGGCAGGGGGGTTAGATGATGTTTACGTACTGTCAGGCTTCCAGATACCTGACCTATGGGGATCTCATCTGAGTTGAAGGAGTGCTGTCAAGGGACAGCCGATGGGAAAGATGAATCTCTAATCATAGACCTTTGAAAGGAGCAAAAACCCAGTTCTTTCCTTAAAAGAAAAGGTAAGAGTCCTCTTCTAGGCTTGAAAGTAAAGGTATCTCTAGTAAAGAGAGGCTTAATGCCTAGGAAGAGAAGAATTTTCCTCTTCATCTCTGTGAAAGAGAGACTGTAAATCCTGTCTTCTCTCCTCAGAAGTTCCTAATGAGAAGCTTAGATGGCTCAGCTGGAGGCAAACTTTTTCAAGCCTGCTTTGAACAGCAAACTCTCTTCATGCATTGGGTAGCCATGAACTTCTCCAGCTGCAAGTGTTCCTGCAATGTAGGCATTGCAACAGGGGCATGGTGACATTTATATCCTGCTTGTTAGTCTTTCCCCTTGGGTTTGTGAGAGTCTCAGCTTCCATTTAAATAATATTTGGGCTCTAGATGTAGCTGAGAACTTTTTTGCATTCAAAGGTCTAACCACGACTTGAGAAGCACAAAATTACTCTATTTTACTCTTCTGATTTTAAGCATTGCATTTTTTTTGAGTGTGCCAGTATAAGGAAAAGACCTACTTTTATTGCTGACTTGAGGAAGGACTGTGTCCACAAGATAGTGTTTGTAGAATTGAGCATTAAGTGATGTACAAAGGGAGGAAGGGGAGAAGAAGAGAGTTATATTATGGACATTTCAGTCATTCCTCACGTCAGTATACCAAGCCAAATGGGCACACTGCTATGCAGCCCAAATGCTTGGACCTGGGCAAATGCAGATTACATTGAATATTTTCAAGGAAAACTTTGTGTATGTCAAAAGGACTCTAGTAAGCTTGGTATCAGTAATTCTGTGGCACCACAGGGCTATACAGGGCTACAAACTGGCTAATTCACCCTGACAAGAAGCTAGTTTAAAACGTTATGAGCAAGCTAATTTAAAGCTAGCAATGTTATCTTTACCCAGCTCTGCAACTACTCCTCTTAGTGCTGTGCAAACTTAGGTTAGTAATTTGGTTTACATTTTTTGTTGTAAGTGTTCCCAGCTGCCTCACAAGAAAAGAAGCTGCTTTCTGCTTTCAGAGGCGTTGTCAAAGAGCATGTACGATTTCCGTCAATGTTTATGGCGAGTACATTGCATTCTTTGGCATGCCCCATAGAAAACTGCTCCAAATACTACCCTGCAAGATAGCAGCACAACAATATATGCCACACTGGTTTTCTGATTGTATTCCAGATATGCCGGGGGGGTCCTCGGACTGCTACTATCAGGTCTGTGAAATGTGACTACTGATATAAAGCTACTTGTTGCTAGGCATAAATTCACTAATCTTGAGTCCTCATCTTCACTGGAAATTTGTTAGAAAAGACTGAAAATCACTGATACAGGATAACAGTGTGGTCACTTTTCTTGATGTGAACATTTAAATTAACCTCTGCAAGGCTGTGCTCTTAGGTAGGATTTGGGTTATTGCTTCAGACTGAATACTTTAAGAATTGAAACATGCTTCCCCTACTCTGCATCTGTCTGCTCTGGAAAAAAATGGGACCACTGAGTGCTGCTATGTCAACACAACAAAAGCAGCTCAGCAAAGCATCTCCACACACATGAAGATCTGTATCTACTCTCCTCCTCATCGCCCTAGAAAGTCTATCTCTTTTCCAGCCTGTTCATCTGCACCTGCATGTTGTGTTCCTTGCTGGACAGTAAGCAATTTCTGACAAACTTAGAAAAAGACTTTTAAGAATAATTACGGTTCAGAAGTGAATTGATTTTTGAAGCATAACTAAGAGTTAAGTACTTGCAGGTTGTCTAAAAGACGAAAGACTGTAGCATGACAGTGGTCTACAGATATTTGAAGTATGTAAGCAGAAAAGGGGAAAAAATTGCCTAGGCACAAAAATAGTGGAACTGAACATGAAATTAAAAAGTAGAGCTTAGCGTCAGGGAAATCCCCATCTGAATGGAGCAGATCCCAAGGGAATGTGGTAAAAACACCATTTGTGGAGAGGAAATGCTTAAAACAAAATAGGCCTGCTTCCTATTTCTGTACACGAGGGAACAATTTTTTACTGACAAGGACACAGACTACATGACCTCATAGACCTTGCCTACCTCTAGTCTCCATGAGTAAAATCCAAGAGCTATATCCTGAACTACTGCAAACATAACTGAGGACAATGGTGTTATGCCAATTTCTATCACTTGAGGATATGGCCTTACCTCAGTTTTTTTAAAGAATAAAACCAGCAAACTCACGTCCTGCATCAATAAACCTGTGTGTGATAAGTGTTGTGCGCAAGGAAGTATAGATGTACCGAACCTGCTCTGCAAAAACATTTTTCTGTTTGGAGGTACCTCAACAGTGCCAAAAAAAATCAAGCCTAATCAGACTTGTTGGTGTTTAAAGATTTATAGTTCATTCTTAATCGAAAGCTGTGGTAATTAGTACCACACCAGGGCCTGGACACAATCCAGTTCTTTAAGGCTTAACTAGAGAAGTGCCACACTGAGGGATTTTGTTGAGGTCAAATCTGGGACAGTGTTTTCTACTTGCAGAGAGCAAGTCTCTGTCATTTCTTTGACCTGTTATGGAGGCTATTTTGCTGTCACCAAAGAGGAAATTGAGAGTGAAAAAGCCAACAGCAAAGAGGCTGGAGCCTGAGCAGCGGGCTATACAGCTCCACCAGTCAAATCTCCCTGCAGTGGCGACTGCCGAGGCTAATGGAGGCTCTTTACCTCCTGCGTAAATCTAATTCAGGAGCATGAGTAAAATTAATCACAAAGTGGGCAAACAAATGAGTACCATGATTCATGCAACTATGTAACGAAGTGAATTTGTGGTGATGTTGAAGGGCTCAGCCCCTGAGAAGTTGAGCTGACCTTAAACAGGTTGGCCTGGCCTTGATATACTCCCCAAACGAGACTGCTGCGAAAGGTGAAGATGGGGCATGCAACACACAACCTTTCCCTTGAAAGGAGCTTGGAGTTACAAAGTATTAGAGGCAAGTTTAATATAGCTACACAACAAAATCCAGTTAGCCAAATGTTAGTTGAAAGGATGCATTCTGGGTTCGTGCCAAAAATAATCTCCATCCTTCTTTCTCTAAAGATATCCCTCATAGGTGGCTTGAATGTATTTTTAAGCACGTGGTGGGGCTGTAGATTCCACACATAGTTTACTGACTGAGTTGGTCTATGTGCTACTAACACATAAACAGGTCAGGTAGAAATTGAGATACATCACTATGATGCCAATAGCCAATGAGAAATATGAGTCAATGCAGCTGTTTATAGCTGAAGCACGGTACTTTGTGCACTGCTTTTGAACGGATCTAGCATCCTACTGAACCACAAAAATAATAGTGGCAATGTCACAGCCATTTCTGAGTCTGGAGTGTTGCTCCTGTGGTTTCTGTACAAAATGTGCAATGAATGGGAAGCTTTGCTGTTACATGGCAGCATAAAAGACCTGATCTACACTCACACCTATCTGATCTAGGAGAGGGAGTAGAGTGGGTCGAGCAATCAGGGTGCAAGTTCACTGAGGACCTTGGGAGACAGCACATCAGCATTATCAGCTAGCAGGTTAACTGACAAGGGAAACAAACTCTAGTGCTTTTAGCTCCAAGGCTATTTTTCCATCAGGTTAGATCTTTCATTAACTAGCATTTTCACGCATGAGATGCTGCACATAAAAAGGATGAAAACTGTCTAGACCTCTGAAAAATACAAATGGCTTTGCAACTCGAGCTGTATTAGGCACTTCTTTCTATATTGTGCAGCACTTTGAAAGTTGCCCTACTTTTACAGTACCTGTACTTTTCTTGCAAAGGCAAAGTTTATCATATTTGTTTTCCTTAATCATGTAATACAGCTTTAGGAGAACTTATATACACAAAGATATGTAGGTTATTTGCTAGGCAAGAGTGTTCCAAAATTCTTTGAAAAAAGTATGATTTATTGCAAAATAGGAAAAATATCCTTTTTAAAAATGGACTTTTAGAAGAAAGCTTGTTTTCTTACCCTTTTTTTTTAATGTCAATTAAAAAAAAGGACAAGTGGCAGGAGTAGAACATTTTCTCTGAAAACTTTTCTTCTCTTTGTAGGACAAATTCTGGGAGGTTCATGCCACGAACATAGAACACAGCTCTCAATATTGTACGGATTCTCTGAAGGTCAGCTCTGTAAGCCTCCCAATGAGCAACACAAAAACAGTTCCGCTCTTTTCAAATTATTTCTCTTTAGCTTGGCCATTAAATGTTAGATACTATGATCTAATAAAAATGATGAGTTTTGCATGACTCTGCTGCCTTTCTGTGGTTTCCCAGCAGCACTGAATGGCTATGATCTGTAAATGGAAAGGAAGGATTCCACATAATTCAGAGCAATTTTATGGGGAGGGAAGGGAAAAACCCTCTTCTTGATTCATCACTTTCTTAGGTCTGTCCTTTTAGTGGCAGCATTTCTTCCAGGAGCAAGTGATGAGTCCTGGATGAAGCAGAATATGAGAAAGGTTTGTGTCATAGCTTAGTGATTTAGCCAGCAATTACCTAGGACAATGTACAGGATACCGATCCAAAACCTATATGGTATAGCTAATATTAAACTGTTCTCCTAACTACTGTTGTTTAAATCAGTCAACCCAAATGCTGCTATAAGATTTAGCCTACAACTTTTCACGTACTTATGAGTTAACAGTGGTTTTGTGCATATCATTTGTAGCTAGAAGCTGTAGACTCATTTTGAGTTTCTTTAGCTCTTGAGATTTCTCCTTAGTAGTACATGTCAAGGATAAACTGTGCTTTGCCTTTGTTCTCCATCCACATTTGTGTAAGTGACATCATTTATCTACTCTCTAAAAGTATTCTGAGGATAGCTTAACATCTGCAAAATGCTTTAGAAAAGAAAAGCACTGAGTTTGTGCAATATTTTTCTCAAAAGGGCAAGGATTCACCTTACTAGCTCCAGCAAACTGGAGACTGCTTAAACAAATAAAAGTAACTTCAAAAGTTATCTGTTAGTTTCTAATAAGATTTAGCATGGTACTGTGGAGGCTGAAGAGGTTCCTTCTTCAGAGCTTGTATACCTTGTCCTTAACCCGTTTCAGCCTGGAAATAAGGAGTGTCCCATTCCAAAAGTGAAATCGTGGGACTGCTCCAGTGCTCCTGCTTCCCCAGCTGACCCAAAGGGAATTTTATGCTGTGTTTCACTGTATAAAATGTAGTTATTAGCCATTGGTTAACCTGCCTTAACACCAGAGTAAAATGTGTTAGCTTAAACTAGCACATTTTAGCCTAAGGTTTGGGTGTGCTAAGAACACCCATATTGTCTGTTATGGTGGTTCAGCTGCCTTGCTAAACTAGCACATTAAACTGCAGCTGATTGTCTTCCCATCCTATAAATTTAAATCTCTTTTCCTAAAAAAAAGCTTGATCCAGCAAGATTTCGACTTCCTTTCCAATCACATGGGAATCGTACTTTATTGGCAGTGCTTTACCCACAGAAGCAGGTGTGTACTAAACAGAAATCAATTTCCATGACCCATCCATATATAACTAGTGCATTTGTATCAAACCTCGGCTCATTCATAAGGACGTGGTTGGCATTTGCTCCCTAAAATTCTTTGGCAGCATTACTGGCAGAGCTATGGTAGTTTCTATGATTGAAGACGGAACGAATTGCGTTACCCCAGACTACCCAAAAGTAATTTCTATGGTCTTGTATGGTGGAAATTTATTCTGGATTTACAAAAGAGACAGTAAAAGAAGTCATTTAATTTCAAGTAGTAGATCTGGATATATGTGGGTCTAACAATATTATCATGACATTGAATTTTTCACCAACATTGCAGGAAGGATATTTCACATAGGCAAAATATTTAAAGCAACTAGTACATCAGATCACACTGTGGTGTGTGGAGATACCTGAGCGAGCTCTACAGGAACTAACCCAGGTTCTGGGAGCATTTTACCCACGGCTTCATGCTTATCTATCTCCCTATTCAGCACTAGCTCATGTAACACGGAATTATGCAGCCTGAACGTGTCCTTTAAGAATACTAGAGAATATTTATGGTTTGCCATACAAACTAAGATTTCATTGTAATCTGACATCCAAGACTCTCTTTTCTCACAGATCTGTTCAGGAATTTCAGGAGAGAATGTCCACTTATTAGAAAAGGTAAATTCTCTCTAAATTTCACATCAGATACCATTCCTTTTGAATATGCTTTCTCTTAGTGGATAGTATGATAAGTTACAGATTGTTATTATTGAAATAAATCCCTACAAATGATCTTGCAATTACAAGCTTAGGTCTTCAGTTTTGTGTTTTCTCACCAATTGTATAAAGTTCCCTAAAGAAGTCTCAGGATCAGTCTGTCACAAACGTAATTTCAGTATGGCAAGTTTAGTTGTAACAGTGGCAGTCAGACCTATAAAATTTCTGTAGGAGGATGTCAAAAGTTCGTAATTAATAGGGCTCATAAATGGTCCATAACTGAGTTGTAAATGACAGTTTTAATGGCATGGGAAAGTAAAAAATACTGGCTGATGTTTAAACAGAATATTTTAGTTTGTGGATATGAATTTATGAGTCTACTTCTGTGCTTAGACTTGAGTATGCAATCTATATCCTACTTTGACATCCAAAACCAATTCATCAAACGATTAAAGGAAATTAACTTCATTCGTCCTTCCTTATTGAAATTACTACAATTTCAAAGGATGTTTTCCCTCTTCTGTCATGAAAGTTCCAATGCTTCCACTTCATTATGAAATGTATTTCAAAGTGTCTGGATCCTACACAATTCATATATTTTCATTGTTTAACTGAAAATTTAGGCTAACAATTATAACCAGGCCTATATGTTACACTTAACACCACCAGTTTTCTCAACACTGCAGTTAGCCCTGTTGACATAAAAAATGCATCCAGTAAACGGGGTATTCTGAAAAGAATAGGAAATTGTACAGCGCATAAATTCTAGCTCTAATATCCAAAACATAAGACATTATGTTATACCATTTTTTTAATTACATCAATTTACTGAAAAGAAAACTGCACTTTTTCCAGGCAAATACCAATAGTGTCTGATATGCTATAATTTCCAAAACATTATATGCATGATCAAAATTTAGAACAGATGAAAGAGAAGTTCTTTTTGACGGGTATTTTCAATGTAATACATCTTGGATTTGACCTCATTCTATCATTCCAAAAAACATAAATATTACTGAAGAACACAGACTAGTGATAGTCTTCAAAATTGCATAAATATATTCCATATTACCTTATGTATATGCAACTCTTGATCTTCCTCTACTGCAGCACTGATGTTGTTGTTACCATATGGTTGGCCATGTGCCTTCATTTACCCTGGTTCAGTGGTCCAACAAACAAGGGAGAAAGAGATTGGAATCACATTCAGTGCATGTAACTGATGAAATAAGGATATGCAAGAGAAAAAGCAGTATGCCAAGGGAGAAAAACTTTCCCCAACGCACAAGAGAATGTGCCAAAAAAAAAAAAAAAAGAAAAGGAATTTCACTAACAAAGACAACTTTAATTTGTGAGCAAAAGCCAGTGGCTAAAAGGACAAAATGTACTTAATGCCTTCCTCTTAGCTCCTACATTCACTGCTTTTGGCTTTGCTTTGTAAACGTCCTTGATGAAGGAAATATTTAAGGTGATGAAATAAATACACAGTATCCCAATGCCCATCCAAGTGATGTCTTTCAAGGCTCGCCTGCATTATATTATTCTTTGGCCCAAGAATTAATCCTGGCAGTTGTTTTCTAGCAAACATCAACCTTTGGTGGATCATGTTGAATCATTTACCTTGAAATATGGATTTCATTGTCATTCAACTAAACAATAATGCTTTGTTTATTTAACTGGATTCAGGCAGTGTAAGTTAGCCAGGATACGTACAGAGTGAATTTTAGAGCATTATCTCTGTGCAATAATTTTGCCAACCGGAAAATGCATGTCTGTATTCCTTTAAGAGTTTAGGGGTGAAACAGGCTCAGTTTACCACATCTGAGCTTTATGCTGCAACCATATCCACTTCCTCTCATCGTCTCTCCGCAGTTAGCCCTCAAGCCAACCAAACGTCGGCTGCTGAAGCTAACAGAAGATTCTAATAAAAACTATGAATATGCCAACACTATACTAACACAAGACTGAGATAGAGGAAGTTCACTGTGACAGCCCTCGTTGCCTTGCTTTAAGAGTTAGAATTTCTATTACATGGTTGTTCCCAATATATAAGTTTGGCACTAGGACTTGTTGCAATATATCCCAGGAGTCTAGGCACCAGTCTGAGCACTTATGGTATATTAAAGCATGGCTTGTCTTTCGTTCATGATTCAAGGGCAGAAGTGATTTTATTTCATTGTCATTAGAGATCAGTTTTGCTCCGTATGCTCTCCGCTAGCACTAAATGGTCAAAGTTGGTACTCAAGTTTCTGCTGGTGCCAAATGGTCCGCTGAAGGGCCTCTACTACACGAGCTGCTTCTGACTGACTGGTAGGCAATCATTCATGCTACGGAACAAATGTTTGAGGAAATGCTTCGTTTGGGTGAATGTTGAACTTGGATGACATATACATAGCAAAGTGCATAGATACAATAAAAGCAGAGTATAAGTCACTCAGAAACGGAACAGCTAGCATAGGAAGACAGGCTCTTATAATTCTGCAGACCATCTGTGGGAAGCTTGGGGTCCAAATCTTCTACGTGAGGACATCTGTAGGAAGTAATATAACACCGTGACGCCAAGATATGAAGGCAGTCCGTATAGCATTTAAACCCTTGGACAGCCTAGCACCATATTCTCCTCTACTATCACTGTCATCAGTGAAAGGTGTTCATTGCATTTGTCTAACCCTAACTCTTGCAGAGCTCAGAGTTAGGCCCTGACCACGGATGCCCTGGAAAAAGAACACCATTTATATGCATCTTACTTGCAAGCCAGTGTTACAATGCGCATTTCGCAGGATAAAGTCAAAACAGCATGGCGAACAGCATAGCGAAGACCATACAGAGCTCTTGGGATATCACAGTGGAAATTCTCCACAGTGCTTCCCACTGTTCCCTGGACTAGAGGTGAATACTTTTTCATGGAATAGCATCAGGATACTAAGGACCTGCTGAAATAGGCTGCACACGAGCCTATCAACACTGGAGGCAGTTCAAAGAATATAGGAGATTTGACAGCTATTGTAGGCCTCTGCGTCCTTACCTAGCAAGCTAATGTTTACAGGCAATTGATTGAAAAGAGCTGTGTTATTTTCTGTCTTTTGTCCAGGGGGCCTGTGTATCTTCTACGCATTTTACTTGAAGTGCAGATAACAAAAGAAAAGGCTGCTATGATTTCTAGGTAATTCTTTGCTGTTTGTAAATTTGAGAGTGCTAAAGGCCTTTTTCTTCTCTTCTGTGCGTATAGTCTCGCTAGTTATCAATTTTTGTTAGCCTTTTATTGTCCGAAAGGTTTATATCATCTGATATTTTCATGCAATCTTTGTTCCTTATTTATTTATTATCTGCATTGACTTTGGAAATAGTCACCGCTATGCAGAAATAAATGCGTTCAAAGATATTAAACGAGAACTAAAGCAATGTTAAAGGCAGAGTGGCTGGACATGGCAATCTGGGAGCGTGAAGCAGATAATGGCTAGAACTGTAGGAAAGAGTTGCTCGAGCATTAGACCATGCTAATAGAGAATATGAAGGGACCACTGGTGCTGGGCTTATGAAGAGTTCAGTTTCATTTTCTGAGCCTGGGCCAAACATGCTACAGCCCCATATATTGCAGTGTAAATACTGAGAAGCAGAAAACCTGAATTCATTAAACTGAGGCTCCGCAAAGAAGGAAAAATGAAAAAAGAACGGAGCCACCCAGGAGTCCTGTAATCCTTCTGTTATGCTCTGTAGCCAGTAAAAAGGCCCACGTTGTTTCTGAGGGTTCCTACCAAAAATGTAGGTTGCTCCAGCTTGTGCTCCAACCTGGCAACACAGAACACTAAGTAATGTTTTCAGGATGCCCACGGAGAAGTGGTATTTTCTTGCATGCAGTCACTGAGTCCCAAGGCTGAAAACAGGCACAATTGGACTGGGGAAAGTGGAAATTTTAAACAACCTGGAAGGACCTGAATAATCAACAACAGAGGATGCTATTAACTCCCCTCCCACTCTTTTACCATGACAACAATTTTGCCTCAATCTTCCAATGGCTATGAGAGCTGCTTCATTTCATCGCTTGTACCTAGATGCCTTCAAAACGGTGTGAAAGAAATCATCAGACAAAAAGTATAAACCATGTTAGAAGCAGGGACCCGAGTCCACGACTCGCCTCTTCCGGCCATGCGCTTATATCAGCAGTGTACTGGGAAGTTCTTACTTCTTCTTCTCCTGGATTCCTAAATCTGATATTCCTGGCTGCACGTGTCCCACTTGCTCTAGGATAGAAATTCCCCTCCCAGTATTAACTACAGTTTGACAAATGAAGGCACTTTCTTGAAAAATGGGAGCTCCGGGTTTGAGATCCCTTACTCTGAAAGATCAAAAAAAAATCAGACTTTTCACTTGCTGTGCTTAACTACAGGAGAGCAGGCAGAAGAAGGTTCCCTCACCCTCAGTCTAATTTGGTCACAGGTTGTTTCAGGAACATCTGTCATGACTTGTTGTGCTTGTGTGTCATTTTTAAGGACAGGCATTTTTCTTGAAAAATGTAAAGTGAATATGTTTGTCTATCACATAGGATTGGTACCTGCAGTCTGTTTCTTCATGCTTCCACTAAGTCATTGCCGAAAGCCTCAAACACTTTCATTGTTTCTTTTGGAAAGCAACTGAATGATATAACAGGTCTCGTTAACAGGCAGACATCAATTTAAAATACATATTCAGCGTAGAGTTTCTTTAATTTTACACTTCAAAGGTGTTTGCAATGACATCCACAGCAAGCTTGTCTTTCATTAAATATATCTGTATTCCTATTGTTAACATTATTATTTGCATTTTAGAGATGGGTAAAGGGCTAGCTGTTCAGGTCTCCATTCGCCAAATTTGTTTCCTATGTAAAACTTACTAAGGGCTTCAGCAGGGACTGAGATGGAAATTCTTTAACCGGCAGTGTTGCTGGGTGGATCCTACCTTCAAATCTCTTCTTCCTAGACGTACTTCACACCCATGTTAGAACAACCTTACTCATGCACCCACACAGGGAGCATTTCCACTGCCGAGAACGCTGAGTGACTACAGAAGAATGGGAAGAATGACTCCTTTTTCGTACTTGATTTGGTAATCCAGTGCTGGGAGACGGCATTCGCCTCGAAAAAAATTCCTTGTAGTAACAAATCACTTAGGTTCCTGGGAAACTAGTGGAAAAACTGCCAAACAAGACAGTATATCATATACTCTCATGTGAGTACTCGCCCTTTGATTTTCCAATATTGCATAAGCATGGCAAACAAGTAGCCACAGTGTATTATACAGATATAAAGTCATGTTTTGAAACCTACTCAAGACACTTTCTATTAACTGGATTTCATCCTACAGTTTTATTGTATTATTAATAAGAACACATGCTGACCGTTGTACAAGTAGGTGCATGTCAAATTTTGTATTAAATACTTGTCCTTCTTTGGGAAAAAAAATCAACAAAATACATCATTCAGCAGTTTTCCTACAAAAGACTGAAACTAAACAGAGCCTGAAAAATCTTGAACCACAGAAAGATTGACTATCCTGTCTAGTGAAAGGTCTGGGGAAGCCAGACAGATATTGTCTTCCATGCACATGAATCATATATATAAAAAGAAGTTTTTTAGACATGAAAAATAATGAGGCACTGAACCACCCTCACTGTAAGTCAGCAAATGGATTTGAACTTGTATCCTTCTGAACAGAATATCCCTACGTTCAGGGACAGAAGCAACTTTACCAGCCTCCATTCCTACATAGCATGGGCTACTGGGTTTTAAAAATCTTCTTCAAGTCATGGCACATAAAGTTGCTTAGTGCCTTGCAGGGTTACAGAGTCTAAAATAATAACACAGAGAAATAAAAGACAATTACTGCCAATGTTAAATGCTTAAGTTAAGTTATATTTGCTTCACTGGTCGCTGAATCAGGACCTGCTTCTTTCTTTTTTTGATGTGGCCTTGCCAACTGGCAGTGAAATAAAAGTTGCAGTCAGGATTTTTCCAGAATATCTGTGCTCAATATCTGTGCTTTATTTGACAGATAACATCTGACCTAATATATGAGGACAGGATAGGAAGTTGGCTCATGCCAAAAGACGTTTTAAGTATAAATGATGCTTTGTGTGTACTAGGAAAAGGCTGGGGTCATGTTTTATTCGGCTGTAGGAGGCAATTGTGTGTAGTATGTATATTATAGCATTTCAGCCAGGCAGGTTGCTGCTTTCTTTTTCCCAGAGGAATATGAGGATGTCAATAATCCTGAAAACTGGCAGAAACAGGGGAAACAGCAGTAAACACATAGTTCTATTCTGCTTTAAATGCAGATGGCAAGGTACTTACAAGGGTGTTAGGCAGCAAAGAAGGGCTTCCCTCGCCAGATTTTATGCACAGAAATCAAAGCAAGCTAAAATAAAACAAAAACATTTAAAAATTTATATCTATCTCTGTCTCTAAAGTATGATTGTAAGGCAGGATAGCAGTTTTCAGCAAAGGGCTAGTCCACTGAAGAAAAAGTAAGTCCATTGATGCATTTTACTAGAAAAATCCTTCCTCTTTTCCTTTTTTTTGGAAGAAAGTTTATAAATATGTTAAATTTGTGTCTGAGCATAACAGTGATGAGGGAATTGATCTTCCTGGATGTAAAGACTTCAAATAACTGGCTACTTTGTTTAGAAGAAAATTCACTGTGGTTGGGGTTATTATTAAATTTGGCTTTGCTACTGGTTTTACCTTATTTATGTTATGATTGTTTATTCCTGTGGGGCAGATGCAAAACAGAGATTTCAAGAGATTTTGCTAGTGAATATAGCTTATATTTCATTTCAGTTAGTTTAGCAAAATTCTCGTGTCATAGAGATAGAAGCACCAGAACTCGTGTGCCTAAAGACGTTTCTGCCTGCCACACAGGATGATTTTGATTCGCAGTTTGACTAATAGGCCTCATGATGAAGTAAATAAGCAGTGCTTTGGCAATTAAATTTGAATGGGTGTGCTTCAGTAAAGCTGTTAGAAAGATCAAGGTCTATGCTTCCTCTTGACCGTGCTTTTTAGTAAAAAAATCAGTAACTATTAAACTTGACTAGCAAAGCTAGACTGTTTAGAATATTTGTCTTTTGTTAGCTTTATTATTATTTATCATTATTATTATTATCTATCTTGATATTTTAAAATAATTATGTTCTTGTTGCACGCAGAAAAGCTGCACTTTGACTCCTGGAAAGCAAGTACGAGTTGACAAGTCCATTGTCATGAAAATGGACTACAAATTCTATTGGTAGACTTTCACTGAGGGTCATTTTTCCAGGAATGAACAAGAAAGGAAAAACTTTTGGAGGAGTAGGGTATAGGACTTTTTATGGATGCACTGGAGAGCTACATTTCCATACTTTTCCCTCATCACAGTATATCCATCCTATGACCAAAAGTATTAGCTTCTTCCTAGCCATATGATAGCTGGACGTCTAATCACATAATGAGAGCAAAGGTCACACAACGCACATGCTGTTATGTGATATCAGACGGACCACAGGGCCCTTCAAGAAGGAAGGCAGCAGCCAGCGAGGTACCAGAACAGTTAATATTGCGACTTACTCCCTGCACGTGTTTGAGGGGCTTCTGTAAAAGAAGAGTAACAAGAACTGAACCACAGGTTCATAGTCCTGGTGAGCTCCCAGGCTGCATGTTCCCCTCACATCTTCCCCCACCTCTGCATGGGAAGCAAAGCACACTTGACTTAACTTAGGTCTAGAAAAAGCGCAGTCATGGAAGTATTGAGCCCCACAAAGGCTGATTTTGTAGCAGCAAGAAGCCTTTGGCTGACAAAGATGACAGATATGATAAACACGGCAAAATTTATGCAGAAAAGTTCCAAATGGCATGGAGAAAGGGTTAATAAAGACGGACAGTCTTGTGAAGTACTCCTGTGCTACGATAAGCGTTCTCATCTTCCAAAGTCTTCAGCATGCAAGAGCACTGTAGGAACTTCAGAGAATGTGTCCTACATCTTACAGAACTTATATTTAAGACACTAGTGGAGAAGTGGGAGATCCAGCCTCATTAACTGTTATTGCTATTAATATTTTTGCTCATCTTAGATTTTACTTGAGGTCTCCAGAAAAATGAATGTTTCCATGAGACAAGTGCTCCATAAATACATAAGCAGAGTCCTGTCTTCAAAACTGAAGAGGCCAGTCTTGCCTACATGATTACACAGATAGACAGAGGCAAAGAGGAAACAGAGGCATAGGAGATGAAGGGGCTTGTCCAACATCACTTGGAAGGTACAAGGAAAAGAACTGAACTGCTATTGAACAAAAAGTATCCCTTGACTCATATTGGAACCAGCAAAATGTACTAACAGGAAATCAAAGAAAACAGTAGATAACTAGAGTGAGGGAAGGATGGGGAAACTGATTTCATTTACTTTGGCACCTGAAAATAATTGCAACAAGAAAGTACAAGCTACAGCTTGCACATGATTTTAGACAAAGTTTTTCCATTTGACCTATGAATTTTTACTTTGCAAGATCCTGAGACTCTCTCTGTTGATAAGTGCATCTGTATTCATTTAAAGGACTATTTTTAAAAAAAATCTGTCTCTAGACTGGGCACAGCAGAATGATTCTGAGTCTAAGATGAAAGAACTAGCTTGTCTGAAAATTAGGCCATGATCATGAAAGAAGACAAATACCCTCTTTAGGCAGAAGTGCAAGCTTTCAAGAGATCTCCAATTTTTTTTTTAATTTGCCTGTATAATCATTTGTTTCCACGCACACACACACACACACACACAAAACAGAAAGAAAAACAGTGACTGCGCTCGTAGGACCTATGCAGATGAATACATTCCCATGTTTATTTTGCAACTGACCATACCAGAGGCCATTTGCAAACTTCACTCAATTATATGAGCAAATCATTTATTTATACCTTTTTACCTCACACCGTTTAACAAGACTGAGTTTAGTTTCTTTCATGCTATTGATGCTTTAGATATAAAAAGCCTAATTCTCAGTCTACTTCTACCTACTTTGCATTGCTCCAGCAATGCAGGGCGGGCCGTTTGGATCTGAAGCCTTCCCATGTTCATGACTCAAGGGTAGCCCACAGGCTAATTATACTTGGGTAATTCCTTTCCAGAAACAAAAATTTCAAGGTTGCCAGGTTGCTCTCTGCTTGGGAACTAAAAGTCTGACTCCTTTTGTTTAGCAGGGCTGCTCAAAATACCTCCAGTGCTGTTCCCTTAAAATTGCCGATAGCTGGCAGCACAAAGCAACTATTTAAGCAGCTCACGTGTTTTCTTCTCTCTCAAGAATCTAGGAAAAACAGCATCCCTGAGAGACAAGGAATGTGTTGTTAGTACAACGTGGTAAATCCTTGAAGCAGGAATGTACATAACTTAGCCCTCCATAACGTAGTTCTCCATTCCCCTGTAGCGCAGGGCAGCCAGCCCACAGCCAGATACAGCTCTACAGAGCACGGTGTCAGCCTCTGGCTCCCGGTGCTCCCATCCCAGGGCTCGTCTGTGCTGGCCATCTCTGGTGTAATGTTCATTGTGTTTGTATGGGCAATGGGTAGGCCCATTGCTCTTGTTTGTTTTTATAGTCCTTTCCCAAACGCACAAACGTCCTGTGACTAATTAATTAAATCTTTATTTAATTTAATCTGTGTTTTTGTGCTGTTACTCTAAGAGGCACAACACAGTTTCGAACCTCTGAGGGGCTGAGGCTAAAGGCAACATTAAGTTACGCTTCTTCCTACCCAATATTGGATTGCTCCAGCATGTGCAGAGCCACCTAACGTGACTTAGCTCCGATCGATTGCTGCAACTTTTGAGGGCTTCTCCTAGCAGACTCCAAGGAGAGGGAGGAATTTCCTTCAAATACAGCTTCAGTGCAGCTGAACTGGTGGGATCCTCTTTCTGCTGGGGTGAAATTCGTCAATGACCTGGAGGAAGGGACAGAGTGCACTCCCAGCAAGTTTGCTGATGATACTGAACTGAGGGGATAGGCTGACACACCAGAAGACTGTGCCGCCATTCAGAGGGACCTGGACAGGCTGGAGAGCTGGGCGGAGAGGAACCTCCTGAAGTTCCACAAAGGCAAGTGCAGGGTCCTGCACCTAGGCAGGAATAACCCCCATGCAGCAGGACAGGCTGGGGGTTGACCTGCTGGAAAGCATCTCTGCAGAGAAGGACCTGCTGCTGGACAACAAGTTGATCGTGAGCCAGCAACGTGCCCTTGTGGCCAAAAAGGCCAATGGGATCCTGGGCTGCATGAGGCAGAGTGTTGCCAGCAGGTGGAGGGAGGTGATCCTGCCCCTCTACTCGGCCCTGGGGAGGCCACACTTGGAGCACTGTGTCCAGTGCTGGGCTCCCCAGTACAAGAGAGCCATGGCACTCCTGGAGAGAGTCCAGCGGAGGGTCACAAAGATGCTGAGGGGACTGGAGCATGTCTCCTCTGAAGAAAGGCTGAAAGAGCTGGGCCTGTTCGGCCTGCAGAAGAGAAGACTGAGAGGGGATCTCATCAATGTGTGCAAGTATCTGAAGGGAGGGTGTCGCGAGGATGAGGCCAGTCTCTTCTCCGTGGTGCCCAGTGACAGGACAAGAGGCAAGGGGCAGAAACTGAAACACAGGCGGTTCCATGTGAACATGAGGGGAAATTTTTTCACTGTGAGGGTGACAGAGCACTGGAACAGGTTGCCCACAAAGGCCATCTAGATGCGATCCTGTGCAGTGTGCTCTAGAGGACCCTGCTTGAGCAGGGGGGCTGGACTAGATCTCCAGAGGTTCCTTCCAACCTCAACCGTTCTGTGATTCTGTGTTTCTGTGATTCTGTGAAATCTGTTAAGAGTCCTTTACCATGCATAAACAAAAGGGAAAGCTTTTAGGTCTTTCACTTTTTAGGGTGGATCATATATAAATCAAGCAAATGGGAAGAGATGAAATGCATGTCAGATATTTAAGTAAACATCCAAATTTCTCAGTACAGGAATTATTTCTTGACTGTTCTCCGCCTTTATGAGGACACATTCGTGATATTATCCAAGGAATAAGAACCACGGTGCGTGAAAGCTTGGAGATAAACCAGGAAGAAAAGATTAAGAAGTAAAAAATTCACTTCTCTAAAATATTCCATTACTGTATTCTAGTGCCTCCTTATTATGCAACGGTGACAAAAATGTACTGAAGTATTACTAGAGCACATATTAAAATTTTTTTTCCCTATAACTTCCAGAAACTCACTTCCAGCGCTCGCGCGATAACCTTCTTAATTGTCCACAGGGAAGTGAGTGGAATGGAGGACTTTTGCAATGAAAAAAGTCCTGAAGAGAGTTCCAAATAACAAGCCAAGAATGTATAGCGGGAGTTAAAATTATGGTTAGGATGAAGGCAACATCGTAAGATCCTTCCAAATACTGAGCACCATTCCCATGCAGTAAAGGGGTTCTACCTAACAGTTAAATCAAGACCAAAATTTCAAAAAGTAGAGCCAGATTGCTGCATACTCACCCTGTCGCCATTTAGGACAGCTTATTTATTGGTTCTATAGCAAGAGGCTTGGAGTCTCCAAGGCTATCAAATATCTTGTTTCTCTTTAAGAGAGAAGAAAGCCTGGAAATCTTTGTTTCTGGTTTAGCTATGATGTCCAAAATGTGTAGGTTCTTGGGCAGAAAAGTAGCTAGCAATAAAAAAACCCTAAGACTCATTCCTGAGTTCTCACAGGATGACAGCTCCAGCTGTCAACCTATTATATTTTCTCTTCAGTTATTCCTGGCTGTGAGGGCCACATTAGGCCAATAACAGAGAATCTGAAATGCGGGGGCATTATTCCAAAATATCGGACCATCTCACCACTGTCAGATGGGTGTTATTTTTCTGGAGATGCTTAGCATCTGTAGAAGCCATTGTTATACTGGAGTTAAGAACTCCAAATTAATAGGCATTTTTCCAAACATTTGGTCTTAGGATCAGGATTTCTTGGTTTTCAAAAGACTTACACACTTCTGCAAGTATTTTATGGCCTTTGGTCGAAAGATATTGTGTAAACAAAAAAAGTATGTTATTAAATAGACAAGGGAGAAAACCAGTTTCACTCAAATATGAGAAATCATCTAAAAGAGCCTGAAGATAAGGAAAAGCTCTAAGGAATTATTTTCAAATGTTTACTAGGAAAGAAAATTCTCTGTAGAATTCATATACATCTGCTAGTAAACTCAAAACATATGATAAAGGAGAAGAATATATATTTTTTAATGAGAGCATATGATGCAAAGCTGAAGGAAATTTGAAAGCATTGTTCAGACAGGCCACAGAAAAGAAATGTACACCTTAGAAGGGTGATTAGAACATCCCAAGGCAGTAGTTCACCTCTTTGATACGGGTGTCACTCAGAAATATGTACAGGACATGCAACAGTTGTAGGATACACTAATTGCCTTGGCACAAACACAACTGGAGAGACATCACTGTGATGTTATGCTAGAATAATGTAACTCTTTTCATGCTCACCGCTTCAGAACAGATGGAAGTTATTGACTCACCTAAATCACTCCTCTACTTGCATGGTGTGCAACATAGAAGACTGCACTGCGTTTTTTTCTAGGAAAAGAACATGATGCAGCATACAACAGCCGTCTAAGTGGATCTGTTAGGTCATTTGCAGTTCAGGTGTTAGTAGTTAACAGTTATGCTCTTTACGTAAGTTTCCAAGCAAATGAAAAAGGATAATTATTTTTCATGAGCTTTTTTTCAGGGAGGGTCTCTTGAAGTCAAACTTAATTTTAAAGCAGGGTTGTTGCAATAAAGACTTATAGAGGTTCAGTTCAGAATAAACCTAGTAGTAATGAATAAATGTAAGATCTCGCAAATTCTGTGGGCCTTGTTTGTAGAGTACTGTTGAGGAACACAACCGTTTCAGTGAATCGTGAACAGGCATGTGGATTTTCGCATAATGGACTGTAGCAAACAATGAGAGGGTGAGGTGATTTGCAGAATGTCTCTATTTACAGTTTAATAATTGTAGTTACTGTTATGTAGTTGTTGCTGTTTGTATATATATCAGGTAAAGAGCACTGAAGAGTATTTAACCTTAATGATACTTCTTTTCTGGAATATTTGGAATGAGAAGCAGATTAGCAGGAGCTGAAAGGAGCCTCTTTTCTTAGCTGTCTGCAATTACAGGATTGGAGGGAGTAAAAATTGCTCAAGCAGGAAAAAGAGACTAAGACAAGGAAAGGGATGGTTAGAAAGTACTGAGAGTGCTAAAATTGGAAATGCAACACAGAAAGATCTGCAAAGAAAAAGGAAGGGATAAAGGAGCTCTTCTTTTCACAGGAGGTGGTTCAATTGTATCACCAGTGCAAGTCAGAGGATGAGAGCTAAGTTGGAAAAACTCTGTAATTCAAAAGACAAATGACAAGGTGCAGAACAGCAATGCCAGAGGACCTGACCCCAAATCAAAGCATGCTTCAGAGTGCTGAGAAAACAAACACAGAGAAATACACACCTCTTGGATCTGCATATTTTTCCTAAACTACTCAAGGCGGTCATCTCCGCGTATTTTATGCTCCAAACCTGTCCTCTGAGCAATAAGCAGAGAGACTGATAGCCTAGCAGTGAATTCCAAAAGATGGTAATTTAACAGACAAATCTAGGGGGCAGAATTGGTCTCAGGACTAAGCGCAGTGGGACCATAAAGTTCTATATTCAAAAAGGCAAAACTTATCTTGGGAGGGAAACTAACTGTACTCTTCTGAGATCAAAGAACTCCTAGGACATGTAGGCATGTGAGCTGGGATCCAACACAACAGACCGGTGAGAGGTGCAGCCAAGACCTTAACAGTAAGGATGGACAGGAAACACCATCAGGTCTTTCTGCAACCTTTAGCCATCTGGAAGTTTCTACTGCTCCACTTACAGCCTTTTGAGCTTCTGGGAAATGTGGCAGTACTACTATCATTGCAGATTGGCTGCTGGCCATCATTACAGGGGATGTCAACCGTGAGTGTGGCTATGGTCATCTCCATGCCATGTTTCAGTCCAAACTTTGCTTATGTGTTCTACACTCTGCCTCTGTTTTACAGCACTCTCTTAAGAGGAAATCTGATTCTTGGTGTCTGTCCCATGACTACTAGAAATAGCTGTGCTTGTTGTTTGTGTTTTCAGATTTACTTGTATTTTTCAGTTTCTCTTTGTCCCAATTCATTTACCTTCCTCTCCTCCCTTATTCACTGCTGTCAAGTACCTTTGCTTCCTGTTGGATGAGTAACCATAACCAAATGCCAAACAGGGCTCATGGGGACCTGGGAAGCTCAGCTGCCTCCCTCTAACCCTGAACAAGTCACTTGACACGTGCAACCCCTTTCAGAAAAGAGCTGGAGTTTTGTTACATTTGGAAAATAATAGTGCAATCTGTTCAGCTGCAGCTTTACCCCAGGCCACCTCCAAACATTACATGGCTGTTTAGAGATGAAAACAAAGGCAAAATAAATAAGAACAACAAGGATCTTCTCCACTCTATTGAGAATTGCTATTAAAAAATTGGAAGTCCTTTCTTTTATTGATGCTTCAGGCATGCCTGCAACAATAGAGTTGGAAGCACTTTCTGACCTAAACCCAAACACATAGCTGTCTTGTCAAAGTCAAACAGCAAGCCATTCTCTGTTTGCCTTTAGTTAAAAAAAATTATCTATATATATCATGGTTAGCAATATGGTATACTTTTGTGTAACTGCATTATTCCATACTTATGTAGCAGGCGGGCATTTTAGAATACGCTTGTTTAGCTGAAAGAGAAAAGCAGTCTCATTTCCTTTTCTGCTGAAGGGGACTGATGAGTGGTTATGCTGAAAACATCAATAAATCTTTAAAAGTTCTGGTTTTAGAGTATAAGAAGAGTGCATGGGGTCCTTAATCAACTCTAAATGCTTTTACAGTTTGAAGCTGGGGGTAATTTTTTTTTGGCCTCCTTCCCTCAGTCAATTTCTTTCAGACGTAGTGAAAATGTTGTATGTTGTTCCTTTCTTTAGCATCTTCGTGACACCGTTTACAATGCCTGCTGTTAATTCATTATGGCAAAGCCTCTCTCTTTTGTTCTTCCAGCACTCTAAACTCGGATCATTGAATGCACTACAGAAAAGAATGGTTTAACCCACTCCAATTTACGACACAGCTATTATTGCAGCTTAAAGAAGTCCCCTGTGTTTCTGTCCAAATGTCAACTGAATGCGCCCATCCCAAGTGTTAAGTGAAGCACTTAAGCCTCTTCCATCAGGACAGCTGGTTTCTGTAGTGACGTGAAATGTGAAGAAGCTGTACTTGCACAGCTGACACTCACTGGCCTTTCAGCAGCATGAAAAAGGCCAGCCCTTGATTGGGGGATTTGAATGGAAACTTTTCCCTTTGCACTTTGGACAGGTTGGAGTTTTCCACACCTTCTTTTTTAGTTTTGTCTTTCTAAGGCTATATTGTGCACTGTCTTTGACCAGATCTGCAGCTGGTTCATGGACACATCCTGGGATTGTCTGCATTTCTTGGTATCCGCAGAACATCTCAAACTGACTTGTCTCCATGAGCTGCCTTCACGCTCCTTCTCCTAGGAAACTGATAGGGTTTTAGGAAGGCTAGGAATCTTTACATCTAGCCTTGCAGAATTTGTGCACTCTCTGAGGAAAAATCATGCAGTGCCAATGGTGCAGCAGATTGAACTACAGGGATTTTCACCCTTGACATGAGTTTCCTTATCTCATCTCAGCAGCCAAGGAGATGCCACGGTCTGTGGAGAGCCCAGAGGCAGGAGGGATATGTGGCCAGACACTGGATACGTACTACCCCACACTGGTCGTCACCCCGGTGGCCCAGGCTCAGAAATCTGAAAAATCTGAAACACCACATCCTTACCCCCAGGGATACTCATGCCAGGCAGGCTCAGAGTAAACATCACCTGCTCTATCAAACTTGTTTTTTCTTCAGGAGTTTACTTAAAAATGGGCAGGCTGGCATCAGATCTGCCTTGAGTGACAGCGCTTCATGGTTGCTTTTGTATCGCAATATTTAGTCACACAGCATGTTTTTGTTTGTAGTCTCAAAGTTTACAATTGCACCATATGGAGCAGATTTTGTTTTACTTCAGTTTATCATCAGAAATCAGCTTTTCGGCATCAAGCCCAGCTGATTTCATATTCTGTTGGTTTAAGGGATGTAATGTAGGATTCACTGTCTGTATATTCAAACTCTTTAATCGACATAAACAGAAAAACACTGTCTAGCATGAGTGAATGTTTACTCAGCCCTGCAGAATGACAAAGCATATCCCTATAAAAACCACACTATAAAAACAAGCTGAACTAGTAAGAGTTGTAATTGTTCTGAGCAATCCTGCAGCACTTACACAATATGAGATAGAGTTATCTTCATTTAACCAGCACTCAAAAACATGAATGCAAGATTGAATAAAAAGTATCAGATAAATTGCTGTGGAAGCTATGTGAATGCAAAACTGTGCAGAATTAACAGTGGATTTTGGACCTGTAAAAAGACCTATTCATTTCAGAGGCAAAATGAATTTGCCTTGCAACTCGGAGGGCTACAGTGGAACCCATATTACCTTCTAATAGCGTTAATACTCCAAACGCATTATCTACTCCACAACAGCTAGTGGTCAACCTCATTGGATATTCTAGTTCTCACCTCTGTTGAGTATTTTGGATGAAGTTGTACAACATGGGGAGATTTTGTTGCATTCTCCAGTACTTCGATGTGAGAGAAAAAATTCTTTCTGTGTTCAGTGACTGAACAGCACATAAGAAGGGAGCTTTTGGAAGCCTTAAAACCCTCGCACAGTGAAAATATTTTCTTCTCAGTTATATCTGAAAACATATGGAGACCATTTTCAAACCCCATGAGTACACTCGGTCCCATTTTCAGAAGTGGCATGGGCATTCCTGGCAGGGTTCACAGGGAGATTTATTTGGTGAAACATGGTGTTACAGTACTAGTCCAGACTGCACCCTGCTGCTTAATGAATTTGCAACCCTAAGCTAGGAACTCCACCTACATGTACAATACTTGGAGAAAGATGGACTCCTAACACAGTGACTTGGGAAAACTAAGATGCTAACTTGGAACCAGTCTAACTCGCCTAGTGGGAATTGCTGAGGAAGCATATGGGACAGAGATGAATGGGCGCCTAATGGTGGGTGATAGAAAATACCTTTCTCCATTCTAAGTCCCTACTAGAAGGGAGAGCAACTAGTATAGGTAAGTCACACACACACACACACACACACACACACACACACACACACACGCTCGCGCGCGAGTTCTCTACCTCTCTTCCAAGGAACATTGTAGCACCTAAATTTTCTCGGAATGAGGAATGACATTCAGATGTTCTACGTTGCCAGACTTAAGTACCCTCTTATTGTTTTTCAAATCCTTTAGTGGGCAAGTATACTCTGCTTCCTAGCTGCTCTATTAGTTGAGGTGGTGCTTATGCAGCATTAGCAGCAGCTGAACAAGTTCATTTTGACCCAACCCATGTTTCTCTACCAAAGACTACGCTGTGGCTTGGATTCAGTTTCTTTGCTCTCTTTTAGTTTAAGTCCTTGCATAGAAATTGCACAGGTCCCATTGCTCAGTGACAAATGGCAAAATCCATATTGTCAGTGCATACTTAAAGAACTTTGGCAAATCAAAAAGGTGACACTACCACAAAGAAGTGCTGGTGCAACTAATGGTTAAAGAGAGTTCAAAAAAATTGTTCTAAAAATAAGCTGTCTTTTTCAAAGCTATTTTAAAATATCTGTCTTCTTTAGGCATGTTAGTGATATGATTTTCAAAGGTGCAAAGTTTGTAGCCTAACTCCCTGAATATCTCACCAGTGTAAAAGTATTTGTAATGAATAACAGTAGCTAATGATTTATTCCTTTTATTATCCGACCTGAGTGTGAGGGAAGGACAAACTAGACAAATTCCTGTGCAGCTCTTATGAGCTATAATCATTGGAGTGCAAAAAGTATTTGCTTTTTAAATCTCAGAGGGCCTTCAGGGGAGCTCTCTTCCAAAAATACCTCCTCTCAAAGCCATGGGAAGAACTGGTAGGTGCTAAAAACTACTGCATTCTTATGGTCTATTACCATTCCACAGATATCTCCTTCCTGAAGGGACTAGAAGTAGATGTACAGGTAGCAAGTGTCTTACAACATATCCCAGTACATTGTGGTATTCGATTCAGTACACTGGGATATCCATCTCCTTAGTATCCATCTCCTTAGCTCATCTGCTAAACCCAGTCAACCAAAAAATGAGTATAGAGTAAAGAACTCATTATTGACTCATGCAGTCAGCAGTATTTAACGCTGTTCACCCATAAATCTAACAATTATCTACTTTTCGGCTGTCCTTTAGAAGTTGATATTTCAATTTTATTCCATCCTGGGTTGCAGCTTTTCTCAAGGACAAGGCCAGAGAAGAAATGCAGAAGGCACTGTTGAATAAAGCTCCCAAGCAATATCAAAGATCATGTACACAGCACTTTCCCTTCACTTTCATCTCCAATCTGAATGCGCCTGTGGTTCAGTTTTATTTTTCTCATCTATTACTTTTCTTTCTCTATGATTTTATTCATGAGAAACGGAGCAGGATGAATGGGTTAAGAAGTGAAACAGAAGCTACAAGAACTGTGTAACAATATCACTGTTCTAGTGACTCAGTATTTTCGAGGGTCAACTGTTATCCCTAGATCTGCCATTTCAAGACAAAACATTCTGGGAAACACTCATTTAACAAGAAACATAGATCAACAGCTTTTCCATCTTGTTTTCCAGAGTAGGCAGCTGTACAGCATGGTTTTCTAAATAGGACATCAACAGCTCTAAAGAAAAATTAACACAATCTGCTTTTACTGGTACAAAATACCACATTCTATTTTCTGAAACACAGCAGTTTCAGAAGAGGTGATCTACGTTCTACGTGACAGGACCCGACAAGCTTATATTTTCTATCCAACGCTATAAAGTTGCTAGCATCTTCTCAGTCCATTCTCGGTTCCCACCAGTGACAGCTGGAAAGCCCTCAGTGATCACATCAGGTCACAAAAATAAATTTTTTGTAATGAACTGCACATCAATTTCAGTAAAATGCATTTTCCTCCACGTACAAGGTTGTATTTATGAAACAATACATCTCTGGTCAAGAGTTTGGTACTATATGAAGAATCATATTTCATACTAACTCAACACCTACGCAGTGAAAAGATGTAATTATTGTAGGTTAAATGCAAAGGACTATTTTTCCACTAATCTGTACTCCTTCCAATCTTGCTTTGCTTTTGAAGAAACTTTTTTATCACTGTGATGTGGCATCACATGTGTTATTTTATAGTACATCAAGTCAAATTCCACTAACGGTAGAAGATATCCCAGAGAAGGGATATGAAATAAGGCAGTCACATCTTAATGACAGACACTTGTAGGTAAGGGCAGCCATTCATATCTTAAAGGGCACCTCCAAGACCATCCTTCTAAATCAAGCCAAAGACTGACCATAAAGGAGGGGGTATGAACAGAGCAGTTAATGTGTAATATTTTGGAAATCTGACTGTTGATAGGAAAAATTCTGTTTGGATCAACCCAAATTTAAATGTTTCTTGTTAAAAAAGAAAGAACTCTCGTTTTAGATTTAGACCTACATTATTTGACGTATTTTCATAACATTTTGGATATCTCTTTTTACTTTCTAGAGTTTTTAAAAGTAAAACTAAGTCAGTTTCAAAATAAAAAAAAAACCCTTTGTCTGGAAAATTGCAGTCTTTTTCTCAAGGTTTATTTTCTTTGACTATTTTCTCTTTGACAAAATTATCTGTTGGACTCAACAGGAATTTACAACTTGTTTCAGTCAGTCCAAATTTACAATATTTAGCCATTAAAATAATCAACTAAATAATTTTGGCATATCTAACCTATAGTCCTACTTGGCCTAAATGGAGTCCAGCAAGAAAGCCCCTGGGAAAGAAATTCCCTAAATGGTTTCAGAAGTGGTCTTAGGTGGCCACAGAGTCACAGTGTCAATGGAAGGTCAGCACTCACACCTACTAAGTCACTGTGTAGCTACATAAGCTTCTCAAACAAATTAAATCTCTCTATATTTTAGCAATTAAAACAGGTTTTTTTTTAATAAAGTGTATTGTGGGTAAGTTTAAACCGATAAACAGTAATTCATCATACACAATAAACAAATCAAACAATTAAATACCTAAACCAAACCACTAAGGCTCAGAGGCAATTTTGTATATACATGGCTAGTGAATACAACAGTAATTAGGTGTGTGCTTTGTATAAACCAATATGGAATGTTCCCCAAGAATAAACTTCGTAAGAGGACTGTGCAACACAAAGAAGATGACAAAAACCATTTTTAAGTCTATACAACACAAACAGGATTCCAAAGTGCCCTTGAAAGCATTATAAAGACCAACCTTTCTTCCCCTCTCCCACTGTTTTTTCTTCAAAAACGTCCACGTCTCAACCAGCTATTTTTCTCTATATTCAAATCTCCATATTACTGCTATTCACAGAAGGAAAAGCTTATTTTGAAAAGTCCACAATTTTCCTGCCCGTTGTGGTTTTCCACCCTCTCACAACTTCGGCCAACTTCTACATATTCCCAACACATCACTAGAAAGAGAAGAAGATGAATAATATTATCACACAAAACATTTTCAAGGCACAAATACCATGAAAAGTTGTGCGCAGCTTCTTTAAGGAAGCCCGAAACAAGAGTATGGACACTTTTAGGCACATTTTCTTATCGTAAGCTAAAAACTTTGTGCTATTTCTCATTTCTCATGATAATGCAGGGGCTGCTGTAAAAACCTACTCTTTGTTCATCATGAAAATATTTCATAGTGTAATAAATTTTAAGAAAACCTAGATTTTTGCTCCCTGTCTAATTTCAAAAATCTAGACAGTGGGAAATTAAATCTCTCTATATTAGAAATTTAGACAGTGGGATTTTGGTCTTGTGTTGAACTGCACCAAATAACAAAAAAAGTCTCACGTTCTTCTCAGGCTACAAGAGTGCTAGCTTCATACATCAGCATTGTTTTGTTTGTCCAATGAAAGAGAGAGTGAAAATACCAAGAAACAGTTTTCTGGCTTTATCAGCTTTGGTCTCGGCATGCAAGCTTAACAAAGCAGGAGAGCAGCTAGCTATTTAGCATACTTAAGCCATCATGGGTTGCACTAAAATACTTGAGCTCTTATGGAACAGTCTGAGCTGCACCTGGTTGACAGCTATATATTGGTCTATATGAAATTGATGGCACGTGGTAAATTATAGGCTTCTATAGGGCACACGTGTTAAATGTTAGCCCTGAGAGGCTTGTTAAGCACGTTATAGCCCTAAAGAGCCCCTTAAAATAATGGGCTTTTATATTCACTGACTTTTGCGAGTACCACAGATTGCCTCTTGACCAGTCTTGTCCTGGGGATATAAACATTAGAAGCAAGGAAGGAAGATGAGAATTTTTTTCATTTAAGCCAGTTACACTTTAATACATATATTGTTGTACCTTTTATTGTTGCTTAGGGTAAAATAGACTAATTAAGAATTTAATGATGTCTATCATAATTATAAACAGAGATTTTTGCAAAGTTGAGGGATATTGCAGCAAGCAGTAACAGTGAATTTCTGTTGCCTCTGAAAACCAAGTCATATTTTCTGTTCTTTTTTTATAATAGATAAGAAATATGTAGCCAACAGAGTTAATCTGACTCCAGAATGCAAAGACCCACCTTTTCACTGCTATCTTTGTGTATTTATAGAGCGAAACTGGTGCTTATTTATAGATAGAGAAAAAAATCCAAGAACTTTCCAAAGACCTCAGTATCAGGACTCCGCAGACATTTCAGTTTTCCTAAGACTGCTTCGTGTAGGTAGACTTGAACTCTGAAGTTGGAAGCTACATCAAATCTTTCTCAAAGTCCTAGATGCAGTAATTCAATTGGATCCTCCTCTAATTCAGAAAACTCCATTGCTAGCTGCCTTTTTTTATACTTCAGTTTATCAAGAACACCTTTTTTACAGTCTCTGCACAGTGAGAAATGTATCCCAGTATGCTCCAAGGCATGAATTCTTGACACAATATAGAATTTGATATTTAGGTCGTAGTATTTTCACATATTCAGGGAAGATACTTTGTGGAGATGACAGAAATTGAGATATGGTAACTGGAGAAAGGATTCAGGGAAAAAGAGGATGACTAATACAGTGGCCAGAGTTGTACTCAGCTTGGGCTGAGTTTCATCTGGGAATAGAGATAAAACATATTCTTTTATTAGGAGTTTTTATGGCACCTTCTCCAGAAAATTTTATGGGAAATGATCAAAAAAAGCATGTCTATGGGAAATTTATGCCAGAGGGATATCAATAATGCAGTGTAGTGGGTGGGTAATGCAAAGTCTTTCAGAGTTAAGTAGGAGCATATTCAATGGGAATGCAGCATTACTTTTACCAGCTACCTTTCCAAACAAGCTCTGTGACTTCATCATAGACTATCCACAAAATTCCCTAACCAACCCACAGCAAACAGCATCACGGTAATATGAAACAGTTCAAATACCAGTTAGTGCCAATATTGTCCATGCTGAATATTTGTTCTGAGATGGTTCTTTACTCAATATCCTTCTTATCACGTGCAGGGAGGAAAGGTGAAATGTAAACCATGGCATAACATCATAAGCACTTTTATGCACATCAGAGGTGAAATCTTGACCCCACTGCAGTCAACGGCAATGTTCAGTTTCACCAATAGCAAACCTTTTCTAATATCTGCTTCTCTGCTCCTTATTCAGTCTAGCTGTACACTAGAAATATTAAACTATTGTCAGAAGAATTAAGGTGCAACTCAACTTACCAACTTTGTCCTAGATTAATGCCTAACTATTAGATTGCTCAAGTTAGACTAGACGAATCCCCCTTCTGGAGTCCTCCGATGGTCAATGGAAAGAGAAAGGCCCCTCTAGAGGTAAGCTCGACATCGAAACCGCTCTTAGGGTGGGTTGAATTAAACTGAACTTTCAGTCCCACTGATTGTGGAGAAAGTTTGAATAACTGGTATAGGCAGCTCAGCCTTTAAACAGCTCATGTTAGATGAGACAGACGCAGTCCGTAAGTAAGCCATTCTGAACGGCAATGTAGGTCTACTTACACCGTAGTTTAATGCTGTGTGCTAGCTTTGCATATTTTGTTTTCCCTGTTCAAAAAGGTTATACTTCCATAACCTTTTGTTATAGAACAGACAATCTTCAGGCCACCTTACAGATGTACCTAGGTTAAAGACTCATTATTAATCTGAGACAGCACATGCCTGGGAAACAGAACAGTCCAGCTCTCAATCAGTACCTTGAGCAAAATCCATGGGAAAAGTTACCATCAATACAATGACATGTATTATATGGGATGTGCACGTTACTCTCAAGCATGACCACACTAAGGAGACCTGCCACTTTTTTGGTACGTGTAAAGTAATAGATCATTCAAACATAGACAAGTATTGAATAAGAAGTCAAGAAGGTGATCCTCAGATCCTTTACTATTTTTCAGAATTCTGCTCCTTGCAGGGAACATTTGTCCACATAATACAGCAGCAGTGTGTTTGATATGGTCAGCATTTTTAACATAGCTGGAATCAAGATGGAAGCTATAACGCTGAAGTGACTGCCCGCAAGAAGTGAGTAACATATCTTCAAGGAACTCAAAAAGAACATTCTCTTCCAAAGTGTGGATTCCTCAGCTCTGCTTAATGCTTGAACAAAGCTTTTCCTCATAACGAACTATTCATTTGGATTTCACAATGTCTGGTCACTTCAGCTGCAGCTGGTGACCACGCCAGGAGCACTTCTCACATATCATTTGCTATGTTTTCTTTTCAATTACTCAAGGCGGGAAGGAGGAGGGGAAGGGGACAAAAGATGCATCGGGGCAGGAGCTGCAGTTCACAGTGAAGATTTAGCAATGAATATCTTTTTCACAATAGCACAACTCAGAACTGCATTATTGGAACGCTAGCGACAATTTTGCATTGAACAGCACTTTTGCCCTCTTATTAGTGGTCCTACTAGTGTTTACAGGATATGATGATGTGTTATAACAGCACGTCTTGTGACACCACACATTAATACTAGCACTTTGTGTAAGAATAGTCAAACTGTGTCTCACCAAAGGTTTGCCTAGATTACTATCGTATCCCCTACAGTGGCCAAAACAAAGGGAACATGACAAGTTTAGAATGCTCATTCTTCTGGAAGATTCTTTTAGCTTCCAGTAATTAGGGGCTTTTTGATACCCTGAGCCAAACTTTTCAGCGAAACCTTTAATTTTAACAGCCCAAGGAATTTGTCTAATGTGTTTTTAAATGCATTTTTCTTTTTCGCTCCAGCAAGATCATAGGCCACAATTCCAGTTTTTGTTTATGAAATGAATAGAAAAAAAAGAAAAAGAAATGATGGCCTTGCACATTTTTAAACTCTCAAATGCATTTTTATTGCAGTTTTACAATCAGGCTATTTAAATTTCTATCTGGATCGATGGTGTTGCATTAATTCCATGAACCTTTGGTTGGCTACATAGCATTTTTTGTGACAAACTACTCAATAGAAGAAAGATAGATGACATTTCCTATCTGTTTCAAACAATAGTTAGTATCTTATGTCTCACTGTACAAAATCCTCATCAGCAAACCTTTGGTGCAATGCCTTGGCTTTTTACAAGCCTAGAGTCAAAACATTGATTTGTTCAACGTGCAGTCAAAGGGATGGTTATAAGAGCAAAGATTATTTCTGTGATGGAGGATTATCAGTCACTATCCTTATAACACAGTAAGATATTTTACCTACAACATTTTACCTACCTTTCAACAGCAAACATGCGGCAGTCTTTACTGCAGCAACTGTGAGATGGGGGAGTTCAGGATACTGAGAGAAAGCAAAAAAGCAAATAGCAGGATCAAAACCCTGACGGCAGGAGAATAGACTTTGGCCTCTTCAGGGACCTGCTTGGAAGAAACCCATGGGAGATGGGATCCCATGGAAGACCCCTCTTCTGGAGAGAAGAGAGGTCTTGGAAAGCTGTTTCATTTTCAAGGATCACCTCCTCCAAGCTCAAGAATGGTCCATCCTGATGTGCAGGAAATCAAGCAAAGGTGGCGGGAGGCTGCACGGATGAACAAAAAACTGCTGACTAAACTCAGATGTAATAAGGAAGAATACAAGAGGTGGAAGCAGGGAAAGGCAACCTGAGAGGAATGTAGAGACACTGTCTGAGTGTGCAGGGAAGGGATTAGGAAAGGCAAAGCCCCAAGTGGAGCTGAAACTGGCAAGAGGTGTGAAGAAAGGCTTCCACGGGTATATCAGCAGCAGAAGGAAGACTAGGGAAAACGTCGGACCGCTGCTGAATGGGGCAAGGGTCCTCACGACAAAGGACACAGAAAAGGCCAAGATACTCCGTGCCTTCCTCACCTCCGCGTTTCCTGATAAAAACTACCTTGAGGAATCCCAGGTCCCTGAGACCAGTGGGAAAGCCTGGAGGAAGGCAGACTTACCCTCAGTGGAGGAGGATCGGGTTAGGGAACGTTTAAAGAAACTGGAAATCCACAAGTCCATGGGGCCTGATGGGATGCCTCCACAAGTACTGAGGGACCTGGCTGATGTCACTGAGAGACCGTTTGTGATCATCTTTGAAAGGTCATGGCAATCGGGGGAGGTTCCTGAGGACTGTAAGAAAGCAAATGTCACTCCTATCTTCAAGAAGGGGGATCCGGGGAACTACAGGCCAATCAGCCTCATCTCGAACCCCAGGAAGAGGATGGACCAACTTCTCCTAGAAACTATTTCCAAACACACGAAGGATAAGAAGGTGGTTGGGAGTAGTCAGCATGGATTCATGAAGGGGAAATCACGCTTGACCAACCTGACGACTTTCTATGATGAGATGACTGGCTTGGTGGATGAGGGGAGAACAGTGGATGTTGTTTATCTTTAGTAAGGCTGGAGAAACATTCAGGCAGAAATGTCAGTGCAGGGCAAGGCAAAGTCCTGCCCTGCGGACGAACAACCCTATGGACCAGAACAGGCTGAAGGCCCACCAGATGGAAAGCAGCTCTGCAGAAAAATACCTGGGGGTCCTGGTGGACAACAATTTCACCATGAGCCAGCAATATGCACTTGCAGCACAGGATGCCAGCAGCCTCCTGGGCTGCATTAGACAGAGTGCTGCCAGCAGGTCAAGGGAGGTGATCCTTCCCCTCTACTCTGCTCTGGCGAGAGCCAGCTGGAGTGCTGTGTCCAGTGGTGGGCTCCCCAGTACTAGAAAGACATGGACATACTGGGGCAGGTCCAGTGAAGGACCAAGATACAAAGACTGTGGCCTCAGGTCAAAGGTTCCTTTAGATTTTTACCCATGGTGTGGTTTTACTGCTGTTCTGCTTTACAGATATGTTATATGAAACTGCAATAGCTCCACCTGTTTTCTGAGAGTTCAGGGATGAGGTCTTAGATCCAAGAAAAAGAATGATGAACAAACTTCAGTAGACATAAATGAAGTCAAGATTTTCCTTCAAGTATACAAGACTGAATCTTGTACAAAAGTTTTTTACAGAATCAACAGAAATAGAACAGAAATCAGAATAAAGCAAGACTAGAATTTAAACACATACTAGGACAGGTACAAGAAGGAAGTCTTCGTTGGAAGGAGATATTTCTAAACATCTCTAACAACAGCAATTTTATTTAGGGCGTTAAACACGTAATCAAATTTAAACTCACATTCAGCTGTCCTTTGTCACTTTCGACCTCCCTGTCTTTTCTTTATATACTCTATTATTTCTGCTGGTTAAAGATAACAGTGTACACAAAAAAGCCTTTTGGTAGATGATCTCATTTCACAGTCTGCCAATGTTACTCATTTATAGTCCAAGTTTTGTCTGCATCTGTAGTAGTGAGATGAAAATGACTTAAGTCATCCTCATACCACAACTGTCGTCCGTAACTACCTCAGTGACAAATCATTTTACAATTCCTTGGAGATGTCAGGAAATCCAGGCTTAAGTCAGAGGTGTTTACAATAACCTGCCTGACTTTCAGCTGCTGGTCCAGAAGGGCATGTGCATCCTATAAGTCCTGTGTCATATTTACCATCCTTGCAGATGCTGTAGGAAGTCTCAAAAGGCACTTGTAGCCCATGTCCAGGCAATACAGATGCTAAGATGAGTTGTTCTCACCCTCCATTGACCATACTGACTAGGTCTTCTATGCCTGCAAAGATCTGCCAGCTGTGCAGATCTTGCACAAGAGCAGACACCTAAATATAAACCTCTAAATTTATGTGGCATTATTTGGAGCAGAATCCTACTTATCTGGTTTCTATGGAAATGATTAAGTTTCCACCATGCCAAACATGGCACTGTGGGGTATCTCAACCAGCCTTTAGATGCTGTTCCAGAAAGATCTGGGTCTTCAGTAAGTTTTGTGTCATGTCAGCAGGTTCAAGTCAAGACTTTGAGTATCCTAGAGAACCTCAAATGGCAGTTGGTTCCCACGTTTAGTCAATTGAATTTTCTCTTCCTATTGAAATATATAAATTCAGACGGACTTTCTGAGCTGGAAAAAAAATTGCATCTTGGAGGAATTCTGAGAAACTTCAGAGCTGCGATTATTATTAGTCAATATCATCTGTCACATTATGGAAATAGTTCACATCTACTAAAGGGATTGGAGAGTAAATTTGGAAGCAACTGTACAAGGTCACTCAGAAAGAAGCAAGTATCTCTAGAGTTTCCTCACTTTTTCAGGGAATAATGGTTGCAGAGTTGAGGTCTGACTGCAGATAGACAGCATTATTGCTTCAAAGCAGCTGGGCTTCTAGAAGTCGTCATGAATGAGGATAACTGGCAGACACTGTATATTTGTCAATGTGCCTGCAGATCTCCTGTCTTGGTTATATGACTCTTGAAAAGGGATCCATAAACTCCAGTCGCTTGTTACTGAAAGTACTGTTGGACTTTGACAGTCAAGAGAAGATTGAGACACAGTAATAGCCTTCAGAATTGCAAAAGATAGTCCATAGAGAAAACTAGGCTGCACTGCTCCCTATATCAGCTGTGGATAGTTCAATGAGTGACAGGTTTAAATAGCAGTCAAGTAGTTTCACATCAGACTTCAGAAGATAACTTTCTAATAAGATAGGTCTTTAAGCACCGGAACAAATTGCTTAGGGATGTGGTCAAAGATCTAGTGGCAGTGTGTATGAAACAGCCAAAAATCGGCTAGGAATTAGCTACAGGAAACAGTTTGTCCTGCTTTGGGACAAAGGAACAAGCTGGATGTTCTTTCTTTTTTTTTTTTTTTGTGATTCTTATTCATTAAGAAAAGAAAAGTGCTTGTCATGGTCGGGACATAAGTTCTTCTAGCCCATTGTGCAAGGACTCAAGGATGTCTACGGCACCTATCAAATATAAGATGGAGGCCTGGGCTCAAAATGCCCTCCACATCATAAAAAGGGAAATATTCTTGACAAATAAATAGCATTTAAGAAAGTTCACATGTTTGCTAGAACTAGATGAATGAGGAAAATATCCTTAAAAATAAATTTGTTTGGCTATATCATTTTTACCCGATTTCCACATGTAGCACATATAGACTAATGGGACCACATGGTCCTTTGCATCAGAACTGCAGCCACATTTCTACAGCTGGTTGAATAAATTAGGGAGCACATCGCAGAGAAGCGCTAATACCTTCTGAATGGAACTGAAGCTCAGACACAATCTTTTAGTATAAAAGCTGCATACTCAGCTGAAGGTCCTGAATAGACACATCTCTCTGAAGTCAATGAGACTACACTAGGAGATAGTTGGGGGAAGTGACTACATTAAAACTATAGACAGAGTTATGTTTATTGCATACACGAAAGATATACAAACAAATATTTATACTGAGGGTACTGTCATTGCTCATTCAGGAGCGAAATAAGGTTCTGTATACATGAAGAAAAAAGTATATGCTTTTGACCAAAATGGAACATAAGTTCTATAAATGTGAAGGTTTTTGTTGTAAAGTGGATATTAAGAATAATAACGTTAAATGTTAAATGTCCAAAATAATGCATTTGTAACATCATCATGAATTACAACCTGAAGAGTAATTCTGCTCTTTAAGCATGTTACAGTATAAGAAGGTACAAATTGCTCTCTCCTGGTCTTTCATGCACATAGTCTTGTAAAAACGAAGATATGATTGTTTTTTATTTTCTTCATACATACCAGTCATAAACATATCACTAGCCCTCAGTGTCACCATAACAAATAATAGCTAATGACGCACTGGCTTAGAAGTCATTAAGAGTCTTTGTTCGTAAGTATCAATACCAAGTCTGTTTAATGTATAATATGGCAGTCTTCACTATTGCTAATAATAAGCAACATGTTTCCTTAAGATCTGCTATCCCTTCTTCACATAAGCAAAGCCAAAGTGTCTGCTGGGTGTTTGTTTGGCTTTCCTTTCATGTCTTCACAGGAGATCAAGATAGTCACTCAACAGTTATTATATGATGTTACAGCAAGCTACCTCTCTACTCGGCTTTCTGTGACTTACTTGGAACATAGCTACATGCAAAAAATAAAACTCAGTCCTAAATAAACAAAAAGAATCTGATGTCAACTGATTAGACCACAGAAGGACCCAGAGCAAAGGTCCCATTGCTCTATTCTTAGCACCTCCATTTCTTTCTAATTAATAAAAATCTTTACTCCACTCAGGAGGTGAAGAGTTCAGATCTTTGGAGTAGCTAGTGAGTTACTTCAAACAACATATTAACTGAATACTCTGTGCAAACTGTACATTCTGGCATGAATTCATCTCAGCTAAATGGTAGCTGAGGTCAGCAGTTGAAGTTAGCTCTCTAGGCTATCTCTAGACTACATGGAGAGAGAAAAGCACCTTCAGAGGACAGTTCAGCCCTCCTCTCCTATACGGCCTGTCTCCCAGTGTGGGACAGATAAGCCTCTGAGTGTGTCTGTCACTCCCTCTGGTGAGTGAAGGACACCGGATTACCTGTTTAGAGTGGAGACCCACCTTCCAGGCAGCAAAAGATGTGTATGAGATGCTGCCCATTCTCAGAAACCAAAGTATACTATGATGAGGTCAGTGGTATTTCACCTTAAAAAAACAGATCAGATTTTGCTCCTTTTAGGCACACTGAGATGCTGTCTTACCTTTTTTCCTTCTCCAAGAAACATTATTAAAACCTTACTCGGTAGACAAAAAATAGTTACCTACTTCATTTGTAGCTGTTTTACCCACCTTCCTTTCCCCGTATACCTATGTGTGTGACGTATAAAATAGATCTATCCTGCAGGAGCATTAGGTCTGCATCTCTGCCAAATGATACTTGCCTGCCAGTAATACCTTCTTGTTATTTCACATGTGTGCTGTGATAATAACTAATGGCCCAGTTCACATTATGATCCAGATCTGTTAGAAGCTGTCTATGTAATATATACTATTTCCTGCTCTAGAGCTGGACTTAGAAAGATACACCAATGAAGAGGTCTGAGCACTGTGTATAGATATAGGTATGTCTGTACTATGGGTGAGCACAACCCTGGCATGTGTGCCTGAAAGTCTCAAGTACGTGACCTGCACGCCCAGTCATGTGAGATAGATGTAGATGTGTGGCTCCTTCTGGCCCTTTAGTCCCTTTTTTTTCCAAGATTCTCACTCCAAACCTATTTCACGGATGGGTGAAGCATAAGACAGACAGGGGAGATAAGGAAATGCTCAAAGATTTTCTCAGAGACAGGTCTTCCATACTACAAACTCAGAGGGAGGAGCTGTTTTCTTAGAAATTTTTTTTATGAAATTTCGTTTTCATCTACTGTTTTTAGCCTTCATCAGATAAACTTGACAATGAACTGACTTGGAAAATCTTGAACTTGACTCAACTTGAACTTGACTGAAAAATCTTCCTTGCTGAAAACTCCAAAGCTAGTTATTCATTATGAAAATCAGAGTCATGTCAACAAAAACTAGAAATGTCTTTTTGGTTTTTGATCAATTTATCTCAGGGAAAAATGTAGATCTCCTAGCCAGCACTCAGTTTAAGGATGAGCAGAATTTCCAGTCAATCCATGGCACTAGGCACAACCCGCTGCCTGCTCTGCTAGTAGCAAAGGATTCGGAATATTGCGTGTATAATGGAGAACTGCAGGGAGCTGCTAGGCTCCTCTGAAAGGGGACACAGATCGCAACCTACCCACTATATTCATAGGCAAAAGAAAGTTCACCAAGCTTTGCCCATCAGGGACAAAGGATCTAACTATCAGCAAAAGCATTACCATTCCGGGAAAATCTCCCCTCAGCATAAGGACTCCTAAGACACCGATTATCAAAATCTCTTGAAACAGAAAACAAAGCTGAAAATGATAACATAAAAACATGCTAGGTCTCTCTCACCCACCGCGCGTATTTGGAAACCAAGTAATAACTAACAAGTAAAGAGGGAGCTGGCACAGCATAATACATTGCAAAGGTGGCTGTTTAAGGGCAGCTGTTATAAACAATATTCTTCTTCCCTTTCTCCTTTCTCCACCCCTTTTTTGGGACTCAAAGAAGTGAAGAGTTTTCATGCTTAGCTGCCTTTGTTTATGTACTGCCCAAGAGACATCTTAAGTGGCTTGCAGTCAACTGGTGGGAAGTGAACAGCAATATTACAGGGTAAATAAAGAGGCTGACAAGACAACCACGCACTGGAGGGAACATTCATGTTCATGGGTAGGTTTGTTTCAGTCCCCAAGGAGGGCTGAACGCAACAGCAACAGAATGAGAAAAACAGGAATGCTGAAAGATAGCAGGCTCCAGACTTCATCACTTCTCACATGGAGGATAAGAGCACTACAAACAGATGCATTTTCTCCTGTATCTCCTGTCAGTTGCATGGCATAGTCAGTCACCTTCATGGTTAACCTGGAACAACAAGTTCGTAACCTTCTGGACTTCATTAAGGCAAGAAGTGTGGCAAGGTTGAAAAAGAAGAGGATATTTATGCGGATGATGAGGTTAACCAGAGTTACAGTATTACAGTTTATTAACATATTAAAAATCTGTATTGCTTCAGAGCAGAAAATAATCTCACTGGGAGACTGTTGAGGCACCCATGCACTTAAAGCAAATGTTTTTGAGACAGTTCTCTAGAATTGTGGCCACCTGGCACAGCAGTCCCTCTTCATATTATTAATCTCTTGAGCAAAGACTCCTGGTCAAGTTCTTACACCTTACACTTCCATGCAGCTAAGGCCATACCTTGGGCACTTTGGCTCATCTCCCACTCTCCCATTCCCAGGACAGATGTGCTGGTAGGCTGGGTTAGATTCAAGGGAGTCTTTGCAGCACAGCCTCTCTGCTGCTATGGGACCCAACATGCCGGTTAGGCAATGGTCTGGTAACACAACACACCAGGGTCTCAGGAGCTAAGAACACGCACGTAAGCTCTGTGGCCATCCTCGAGCTATTGTCGTTACATCCCTCTTGAACACCTGTCCCAGTGCAGCATGCAGCCTGCCCCTGTGTGCATCAACCAAAGGAAGCATGTACCCTGCAACAACCTCCAACGGATGACAACTTCTGATGTCCTGCCTGCGTTCAACACTTTATAGTACGGTCCTTATTCAAATTAGAGCTTTTAAGTATCAACTGTGAAATGTAGTCATTAATTGGTAGTGTCTCTCATAGCCAAAATGCATAATTTCAGAGCCCAAAATATGGATTTACTATATCAGTATGTGACTAGATATGGTTAATACATACTCTCAGGTCAGTAAAAGTTGTTTTCTTCCCTTCATTCTCACACACATTCAAGATGCTGCTTAAAGAAACAAGTAGTTATAGGACTGTCCCTATTAGTTCAGTGGTGACAGCCACTACCCTATTTGTATTTTTTTCCTTCAAAAGTAATGTATTAATCTCAGTTACACATACCTTATGCAGTGGAATATAATTTCAATTATTTGTCTTGGATTGTTAAATATATAACTAAGCTATTTACCTTACAACAGACTAATTAAAATATTTCAGGTCTTTAATCAGCCATGCAATGTGGCTACTGGCACTGACTTGCTTCTAACCACTACATTCTGAAGGACACAGGGGAATTAAAAACAGGCACACAAATACTTCATATTTTCTGTTTACTGTAGCAAGCTTTTCCCTGAAGAGAACAATTTGCTAGGAACAATTTGTGACAATTCTATCACCCCATCCTGTTCGTGCATAGTGTCCTTTGTTTCCTAAAAAAGGTCCATATAAATTTCCTAATTGGCTTCCAGCTTGAGTAAATATTTGTCATCAGAATACTAAAGCCACAGGCATAATGGAATTTTTAACTTTGTTTCTGCAGTGAAATACAAAATATAAAATTTCAAAATAGTTCTGAAATCAAACGTTTAGCTGAAAATTAAATGTTCTACTTCATTTTCTGAACACTTGAAATTATCATTTTTCTTAAATGAGATCATTTCATAAAGGAAAATATCTTTTCATCATGAGAAGTTAAACTGTTGCATTTTGAAAATTGCAAAGTATGTTTTGAAATTTTTTCTCCTTTCCTTTTCATTTCTCCTTGATGCTATTCACGAATTGCCTCTACATTAAAGAATATTTGATTATCTCAAAATGGCATTTGCTGGTAAATCTTTTACTCACCAAAAGGGGTTTGGGGAAAAGGGTCAAGTCTTTAAAGAGGGCCCCTTTTCTTGTATTGTGGGAAAACTACCAAAATACTACGACATCTTTTGAATCAAAAGCAAATCAGTCACTTGAGTGGAACTTCTTAAGTATATAGCACATCATGAGGATCTGGGTCAAAGGGCATCTGACTCCGAAAATGATATTGGAAATTGACTTTTGTCTACATTGTCTGAACAGTTCAAACCTGATGCTGCCAAGTACACTGCATAGCTGGTGTAATATCATGTTACGTTGGTCTGAGTTTATGCTTAGATACTTGATTAACAGTTGAGCATTGTAGGTAAAAAGGCAGCTTCCAGTGTTTATCAGACAGTCAGTGAGGGGGCATAGCCAACAATAATAGGCAATATGACCTATGTTAAAGAAAAACAGGAAACTATCGACTATAAGGATATTAGAAGGGAAAGACTATGACCTTTCCTATTGCTCCAAAGTGATGTCCTATAACTATGCTGCTAAAGGGCATCTCAGAATTTGCTCTTTGGTATCTTAAAGCTAACAGTAGCTGGAGCTCTTGTTTGAGTATCTTTCCTTTAGCCAGACACTTCTGCTCACAAAGTATAGGCAATTCAGATCTTTGAGACCTCTACCCACATTTCAGTCTGGGTTAAAGCAGCTCAGCAGGTCCAAGTATTCTTCAGGCAGGAAAAACCTAACAGGCAAACAGACTTCATGAAAGCATAAGCTTCATTTCCTCAGAAAACCAAGCCTAAAATACACTAAATTCAAATCCTGCATTATGATGAGAAGGAAGGAAGAAAGAAATAATATTGTCATTTTCTAGAAAGGGAAGTGCAGAGGTATCACGGTGGTGAGAACTGTCTAGACATCCAGATGGACTAACATTTTCAGATGTGTTTCTCACTTGTAAGTGTGACCTTGGACCCTCATGTGGCAGACAGGATGGTCTCAAGGTACAGGAACTCTTGGCACAGTCACAAAGTATTTTGCTCACTAGTAAAAAGGGTTTAAGGTCCTGTCAGGCACTGTCATTAAGAAATAAGAGGACTTAGCATGGAGCAGAGAAAACCATATGTTGCATACCCAGTGCGCACCAAAGCAGCTGGATATATCAAAGAATTATGCATTCAGAGAAAGAGGGTTCTGATGCATAATTCTCTTGCTGTCCATGTTGGCCCAATGTGGCTTTCAGGGATGAAGAATACATTAGCACAAGAAGAGTATTCCTTGACTGTGTGTAAACTAATTTCAGGCATATCTTCTTTACAGGAAAATACTGCCAATAAAGCTTCCTTAAAAATAGGTATATCCATCTTATTTTTTCACCCCAGCTCCTAGGCTATGTCCATTTCAAAGGAACAGAGACATTTTGGGATATTCTAGCAAAACATAGAGGTGGCATCTCTTGTAAAGAGGGTGCTTATTACACATTGTTATTAAGGGTGACAGAGGGAGCTTGTATCCAAGATCTAGAAGACGGTAAATGCATTACACAGTTCCTTTGTAAGGAAGCCAGCTAATGACTAATCCTGTCATTGAAGGAGGGTACATTTGAATATTCTTATTAGCTGGAGGGCCATTTGAATGAGGGTGAAGAAGCTACGTGCCATGAACCAGCACCCAGTGCAGGCTACATCATAAATTAAAATGTCACTTCAGCTCAATGACTAGAGTGGCCATTTCACACTGTGTCATGGAGGTGGGACCTATATAAATCATCAACAAAACTAAGAAGACTTAAAAACAGCCTGGCTTCACTTCAACTGCTCAGACTACTGATGAAAATGAAAGATCCTTGTGGAACTGTTAAAACAACTGTTGACTGTGAGGTTGCTTTAATAAACACACTTCCTTGTGCAGTTTACAGTAAACTAATTGCAGACACCACATGGGCTTCCATTCCTAAAGAACTAACAGAGAGGCCTTTGTAAATACATATGGAACACAATCTGAGTAAAATCACACCGTTGTGCTAGATTATTTGTTCCCCTGAATCTAGGCAACTGCATGGCTCATAGTACAATGAAAAAGTCACTTTTAACTGAGCCTCATCAGAATCCGAACATGCTGCCTTTTCTAGCAATATGCTGCCAATTGCTGTATTGTCTTCTATTGAGCCCCTGCACTCCTCCTAAGCTCTGTTCACTTTGTACAAATATGGGCTGTTAGTGGATATTCAGGGTCACTGTCAGAACCCTGAGAGCTATTGATTGGACGGAGAAAGCAAAATACTCAGTATAACTGACAGAAATTTATCTCCCTATCTCATCTGCCGTGTCTGTAATATCTGCGCCTCTTTAAAGCCCTCTTCTTTCAAATAAAACACTGAGGAAGGCTTACAGGTATTCTAGAAATGTACACTTCCAGGCTGGACTGCGCTTGTGATATCTTAAGGCCAGTTCCATCAGGGTCTGAAAGTGTCTATCTCATATACCATTGCTGGTCTAGGAATCATAGCAAATTACATAAATGTCTATAGCAGGCGGGTCCTGATGTAATGGTGGTGAATGTGGAAGCTGTTTCCTGCTCCTGTGCAGACTCATGTCTGCAATCCTGCAGCAGTGAGGATGTCAGCAGCCCCCAGAGATGTTGCTTCAGATTGGCTGTAGATACTGGCAGAGGTCTCTGACTGGTTAGTCATGGCTCTTGTTTTGAAGATTTTCCCTGCCAAGCAGGAAAGCCAGGGACCTTCAGAAAAGAAATAGCAGCAAAATAGGGATCCAGAGAACAAAGTGCCAAACTGCTGAAGTCACGTCAAGCTTCTTGTAGGGAAACCTTCCAGGAGCACAGACATTCCCTGATGGCAAAGAGCAGAACATAAAACTAACCAAAACAATGTATAAAATCCTTGAATTCTAGACACAATGGTGATTGATGCTATATAAACACATTACGAGGGAAATATATAGAATCTTTTCATGGGAGATTTCTTTCATACCATTAATGGGAAAACCTCCATTAACTTCTATCAAATGTGTATCAGTGCCATTGTATTCAAATCTGAATGGGAATGGTAATTCTATATCAAGGACCAACGTAATCTAGGGAATTTAGTAGAGTCATCCTTCAACTGAGTTTGTGCTTCTTTTTCAGAATCTAATAAGAATATCTTCTTACTTTATTGGCATTATAAATTTTCTCCTTGTTTTCATACTGCTTTTCCCATTTCATGATCAATATTTATTTATGCTTTGATGGGATGTGTTACCTGTTTAAATTATGGCTAGAAAAGATATTACAAAATGACTACAAGAGAGTTATAAAACCCATCTACCATTAGAATGAGGATTTGTGTTTCTTCTTCTACGTAAAGTATGAAATTATAAATATATATTTAAGTTGCTCATATTCTATAGGTGAAAACACTCCAGGACTTTGCAGCCCAGAATGCCGTTCTGAAATGGAGGATGGTCTTTCATTGCTCCTCCAAGCCACAACGCTCTTTCAGTACAATGGCAGCTGCTTTCCTCAAGTCAAGTCAAGGCAAGGAAAGAAAAGCTTTCTGGAGTATTTTGAAGAGAGCATTGTGAGTTGGGCAGATATGAGCTTGCTCTGCCTCCACTGCAAGCTATGAGCCATGCCCAGAGAAGGTCTTGTGAGATCATATCTGAAGGACTGTGTTTATTTTTGTGCTCTCCCATATGAAAGGAATTGAGAAACTAGAGCAAGGCCAATGTAGGGCCACCAGCGGATCACAGGATCTATGAGAAGAGGTTGAGAGAGCTGGGTTTGTTCAGTCTTAAGACAAGTCCAGTCTTCTCCACTGCAAACACGCCTTCTCGCGGTAGAAGCCTTCTCGCTTCTTCTTCTTGCAGCCATTTTTGTCTGGCCTAACCCACAGCCTCCCTTTTCAGAAGGTAACTGGCAGTTCAGCAACCCACCTCTGCTGAGTGAACGTGATGTCTTGTCGCCACCAACCTGGTGAGTGCAGGACTCAGAGCAAGTGGGGATACTGACAGAGATCTTGTGAAGGAAGCAAAACAAAATAGGTTTCATTTTGCATTTATCAAAACTAAACGGTTTGAGATTTTTTGGATTATTTTGTCTGTCAGAGGAAATCATAGTACATCAACTACTTTTCGTAGAAAGAATGATTCATCCATAAAATATTATACAGCTCTTCTGAAGAGCATGAAGGAAGCATTTCTGTCCCCTTCTGCACTTTAGACTTTGGACATTCAAGAGATTAGGTTGAGACATTGCACATCTGAGATAGTTTGACTCATTCACCGCTCCCTACACAATAATCACCTGTAATTATTTCAAATGGTTAAGTACTTGCAGTTATAGTAGCAGCTGCTGCACATCCCTGGAAACTACTGCACTGGTAAACTCAATTTCTTTTTATTAAGTGGAGTGAGTGCAAGCAGATTGCTCAAGTCATTAGTCTGGTTACTCTGGAGTTCTTCAGTATGTTAGACGGTAATAGTTCTCTTGTTTAAATGTAACATTGTGCATGTCCATCAGATCTCCCAGATAAATGTTGTACGCTCATACATTAAAGCTGGGAAGGTACAGTTTCCATAATAATTGACTAGAATTAGCCTTGTGCTAGCAAACTAATATTCTATTTATCAATGACAATAATGGATTTCATTAATGTATTGTTTTACTGATCTGCATTCCACATAGACAAAAGAGGGACATGCCATCAACACAGATATAAATAGATTCCTTTCATTAAGTAGAAAACCATTCAAAGGTGTAAAAAAAAATAAAGAATCGTATTATCTTTGTTAAAAGTAGACTCAAAGTCTTGTTCAACTATCATTTATTTTTTAAAGAGAAGAGTTTGTTCCAGATATTTTAATCCTTTGCATTTGCTTCTGACCTGTACCATAATAGCTAAATAGACACACAGAGGTCAAGTTGTATAAAGCAAAATATAAGTAGCAAGTGTCTGCACAGAAACATATTTAGATATGGTATTTATATTTTACGGATGTCTAGTTATCTGTAGTTCCTTGTTGGAAGTGAGATAGACGAAACACTTCTGAATATAATTACAGGCAAGTATAAGTACTCTTCTAAAAGTACACTCACCAGCATATACAAGTGAACATTGCAAAACAAGTCTTCCCTTTCAGTGGGTTCCTTTGGGTGCCTTTCTTCATGTTGCTATTCCCTATCTCCTCCTGCAAAAATAAGAGCAAAAAAAAAAATCAAGGGAGGAAAAAATAGTGGATGTCCTGAAATGAGTAACAGACTGTCCTTCTCCACTCACAGGCCAGACCATCAGGGCTGACGCATTGTTCAGCTTCTTTCTTACGGTCCTTTTTTATTCCCTTGTTTCCACAGAAATGGATACAAAATGCTGATTCTGGTCTCTTAGGAGTCCTCTGAGGGAAGGTCTCCGAAGACATTTGTGCAGAGAAGGTCCCTTTTTCCTGCTGTTTCCTAATATGACAGACATCAAACATGAGAATGTTGACTAAAAATTAAAGTTGGTACTTTAATGTCCCCAACAGATTTATTTTCTCTCAGGGAGATGAAAGAACTAAGTATCTTTCCAAACCCTTGCCAAGACCTTTATAGCCATGATTATGCCTTCCAAATTGGTTTGCTTACAAATCACTAAAGAATCTTTAAATAGACAAGATTCATAATTTAGCTTTTTATTGCTCATTCTTAAGAAAAGTGACATGATCTGCCTCCTCCAGCAGTTCCTCTCACCTCGACTTCAGCAGGCAGGTAGAGCTTTCTTACTCAACATGGAAATGGCTCTCTTTTTGGAAAACGCACAGGATTAATATCCACCTGGTGATGTGGTCTCTCTGAGACCAGTTCAGACATTGTGCTCATCAGAGCCGATTTCTCAGCCTACACTGGTCCGATACAATAAGCTAGCAGTTACCATCTTCATGGCATGCAATCTGATTACTTCAACAATATAAATCCTGCATAATTCCATTTAAAAGGTACAGTATAATCTGCAGCTCTCAGTGTCTTTCCTTGTATCTTCTGCCAAGGCCATGTTCCCTTCTCACTTACCTATGTACCAATTTAATTACAATATCATATCATTACAGGCAGGATAGTTATTCCTGATTTCCTCTTGCATGAGTGTGAGAAAAATAGTGGGGTGAGGTGATACTGCACCATGCCAGGGGTGAATGAACTGGCAGGATTAATACCCTGTATCCTTTACCCAGGAAGGATCACCATCCTGTTAGCAAAGATAAACTCTACTGGCTTCATGGCAGGGGGGATCAGTCAGCCGCTGAAAAGAAAGCTAACCACAGTGTTAATTAAACAGTTAACACATTTCCCCTGTGGTTAACGCCAGGGGCTAATAACAAAATGCATTCAATGAATTTAGATTACATTTATATCTACCCTCCTATATCACTCCTTATTTAGTGTAGAAAGGAGCTCTCTCAGTGTGAGAAGTGGAAAGGAAAACATTCTCCTATCAAAGTCATTGTTATTGTAACTAAAACTAGGCAAAGTATTAAACAAAGACTTCAAATGAATGACATTTAATGAAGGGCATATTTCTGTTCTTCTCATGAGGAAAATATTGTTCTTATGACAGACAATTATAAACAAAGTTCTTTATAGATGCCCTGGGAGGGACAGAGTGTTTTCGCACATGGTTTTCTACTTTTCACCCAGGATATACCGAGTAGGTTTTATATTATTATTTGCAGATTTACAGACTCTGTTTCTCTTCAGAAGAATAATTTAATTAACTCAATTTGCAACCTTTTAAGAGCAAAGCCAGTCACATTGGATAAAATAGGGGAGAAAAATAAACCTGTTTGTTTCCAAAGAAAAAAGCCATTGTTCTAAATAAAGGAACAATACAGTGACACATATTGGATGCTCTTATTTACAAGGATACTACTGTCCCTGTTTGAGTTCAGCCATTAGTGACTGCAGATGAATCAAATGCTATATTGGAAAAACTGAAGTTTGCAGAAATCTACATTCAACATTCATTTGGCTGCAAGTGGAACTGCTTGAAGACCACGCTGTCATCTCAAGGGAGGAAGCTAGAACTTCCCTATTTTAACATAACACTGCCAGCAAATTCCACCCTAGTGACTAAAACAAGTGGTGAGAATCAGTGGAATGGGTCTGAAGAAATCAAAAAGCTGCAAGAGTTTATCAGTAAAACCTTCTTCTATTTAACATTAATCTTCTGCAGAGGGTTTATTTTTGACAAGCTCCAGAGGGTGCATGAGTCATAAAGGAAGTGCATTTGGTTGACATTTTCCATCTGCTGGCAGTGGGTTGCAGTCCTCAAATGCCAAAAACGAAGCAAAAACTAAAGATTTAGCCATGGGGATTCCTACTCCTAGAATGAAATTAGACTCAGAACATAATTTCTCATGAGCTGAATTAAACAATTGTTTGTCATGAACTTTGACGGCGCAGGAGGTAAGATTGGATTTTGAGCAGGGTCAGACATCTGCGCCTCTCCCTGCCTTCAGTGGGAACGTGGTTTCTCAGCACCTGTTCAGATGAGATCCTTCGGCCATTCTACAAAGCGAGTGAGGAATATGAAGATGATGAACAGTGACTTCTCTAATCTTTGCAGGGAAAAATAGTTCATGATCACAGCTGGTTAAGCTACAAAATGACCAAATGATTAATCAGCAGAAACGTGGGCTGTGTTGTTACTGCATCAAAGCATGCAAGGCCAAACAGGCGCTCAGCTGGAGCGCAGATGCCAAAAGCAAGCTGACAGCCAAAAGCCATGTGTTTTTGGATCCTAACCCTGGAGAATAGGAAGGAGGATAGATTTTCCCATGCTGATTTGTCTCTTCTACTACTCTCAGTCTCTCTCTGGAGTTCATCCACTACAGATGAAATCCAAATTTGTAATTGGGACCTAGTAAAGAAATATATGATTTTTCTGGCTCATAAAGAACAACAGAATGAAAAAAGAAAACAAAAAAAAACCCTTTTCTCTACCTTTCCTACTTTGCAGGCGACGCCAGGAAGAAATTAAAAAAAGATTTTTCAAAGTGCCCAGTGATTTTTTGGAAGGTTTCAGTTTTTGGGAGCCCTGCTTTTAACATATGAAAGAGTTCAAATTGTTCAATGGGCTGAAAATAAGGGCTGATTATTATTTTTGCATAGAGGCAGCCTAAAATTACTCATCACTTTTGGAAATCTCAGTCACATTGATTACTGCAACATCAAGCAAGTAGTCTGAATTAGAACTAAGTGCGTTGTGTCCCAGGATCATAAGGTTCTCCTCTCTTTCTTTTCTCCGTAAGGGTAGATTTTCAGAGAAGGACAGAGTGGGAACATAAAACAAAACAAAATAAACATGTCCACCAGCTGCCTGTATTTTAGCTTTACCGCAGAACCCAATGACACAATCTGACATATGGGAGCGTGCGGAACCTGAAAGCATGAAATCAGCTTGGGGAAGCCTTCAAAGACTCCACCTCTTACATGCAGTTTGCAGTTTTGTGTGTGTAAATACAGGTAACTGGATGGCTCTTCCTATAAAAGGGACTGGCACAAACCTTAGAATGACAAAATCATAGAATGGATTAGTTTCAAAGGAAACTCTGGAGATCATCTGATCCAACCTTTACTCAAAGCAGTGCTAGTTTTTGGGCAGGTTCCACAGGACCTTGTCTAGTTAACTCTGAGTACCTGCCACGATGGAGATCCCCCAGGTTCCAGTCCTTGATTACCTTTGCTGTGAGGAATGTCTTCTTTGTTTTTAATTAGAACCTCCTTTACTGTAACTTGTGTCTGTTGCCTCACATCCTTTCAATGTCTACCTCTGAGAAGAGATTGACTTCATCTTCTCTATGCCCTCCCTTTAGGTAGTTGTGGATAATAGTAAGATCCCCCTGAGCTTTCTCTTCTCGAGGCTGAACAAGCTCAGCTCTCTCAGCCTCTCCTTCTGCATTGTGTGCTCCAGCCCTTAACGATCTTCATGGCCCCCCAAGGAACGTCCTTTGTAGTAGAAAGTCCAAAACCAGACACAGTACTCCAGATGGGGTCTTGCAAGAGCCAGAGAGAGGGGGACATTCCCTTGACCTATTGGCTACACTCCATCTTGTAGAGTCCACTGTGCGATTTCCCCTCTTTGCAGCAAGGGCATGTTGTTGACCGAAGCACAACTTTTTGTCCACCAGGACTCCCAGGTCCTTTCCTGCAAAGCGGCTCACTAGCTAGTCACTCCCCAGCCTGTGCTGTTGCACGGGATTATTTCATAGCACATGCAGGACTTCACCCTTGTCTTTGTGAGGTTTCTGTCAGCCCATTTCTCAAGTCTGTTTATATCCTTCTGACAAGTAACCCTGTCCTCCAGCATGTCAGCTGCTCCCCCCTGTTCGGTGTCATCTGAAACTTGCTAAGGGTTTTGGAGCAGATGCAAAGTGCCTGAGCTACTAGGGCCTGTGATTTTTATAAGATTTCAACTTCATAATTCTACTGAACATATTACAACTTACTTTATTTGTTCTTTGAATTATTGGATCTTGTGAAGCTTACATTCCAGCTGTTTATTCAATGTTTTCAAGAGACACTAGTGAGTCTTATGTAGTCGCTGCTTTGGTTGGATCTTTATAAGGTCATCCTTCAGAGTTATACACAAGGTCAGATTGGATTAATAAAATGGTGCCACACTCAGATGGTTTCAGCAAAGTTTTGGTTATAAAACATGAAATATACTTTTGAAGGTTATTAGAAATCATCTACAAAATCTCCCAGTAATATCTCTTAGGTACTCAAGGAGCTTTCCTCTAAACCACACTACTGGTATGTCAGTATGCCACTTCTGGAAGTTATTTCAGCTGTGGTAGATCCAGCGCAGTTTTCTCTGGTGAATGAATGAAGCACACCAACGTGTCAGCATTTCCTAAAAGCCTTTGGGACATAACACAGTGTCCATAAAGGCAAAAAAATCTCTTTACCAAAGAGAACCATGTCTATGCTGTCTATGCTGAGCTGACCTCAGGCATGGAAAATAGAGATTGGTAAGTATCAAATCGTATCCTATTATCTTTGCTAGACTTGTTCATTTGACGCAGCCATGGCTGGGTTGAATATGTGCTGAGAATTTGTGAAATCTTATATGTATTTCAAAGAAATAGGAAAGATAAGACAGGAAAAATCCTCCTGGGAATATGCAGCTGATCTGCTGACTTCAAAACTCATCTGGTCTGATAACTGATTACAGCTCTAGCTGAATGACTAAGAAACACATTTACAGATTTATAGGCACTATAACAAGCCTTCAAAGAATAGCTCCTTGATAATTGGCTGAAAGACCTTTCCTTGATTTACTGAAATGCCTTAGGAGTTGATCTAACCAGGAGTAATGAATTACTATGATTCTTTTCAGAGCAGACACTGCCAGTTTGAGCTTTCACATGCTAAAAGCAGTTTCATTTCATAGCAGCTCCTGCTGGAAATTAGAGAGAACGCTGATGGTTAAAAATTTCTTTGTTTGCAAAGTGCCATCTATTCTGGGGAGAGTCTTATACGTTCTTTTTCCTGAGTTTCCCTCCCTAAGGCAACATCCAGCATAAAATCTCTAATTCACTAGTTTATGTATACATACTTTTCCATATATTGCAAGGTTAACAAACATATCCATGTATGTACTCTTACACAGAGAAAAGTTTTCTGCTTTTGCCACAATAATAGTCAGTCCTAATGATGAACCTTGAGCCTACAGGCAGACTTATGTACTAGTAAACTGCTAAAAAGTCTCACGAAAGCCATAAAAGTCCTGAAAATGCCCTGTTTTCCTGCCCATAAACTGAGCTGCCTAGGAGTGTATCAAGATCTCTCTTCTTAATCAAAGACAGACCTAGATAGTTCATGTGGCACTGGTAGGATTTGCTTTTTGTTATTTGACCCCCCATAACCCAAGTATGTGTAACACTCACTTTTGGCCACATTGTGCACGTCATAAGGTATCTGGCTATTTGGGCAAAGCCCAAAAGACACTATAGGTGGAAATATTTCTCCTCTGCGATGGGAACACCCATCCGCACTGCTATTTTATGAGACAATGCCTCTGACACCCATACAACTTACCAGTATTCAAGTGGCTTAAATCCGGTCATTCTGCTTCCTCACAGCTCCGCGGTTCCAGCCACCCCTCAAATTGTCGGTGCTTGTCACCCATTTGTTACTGCTACTTTAATGTAATCCCTACTATTCACAACTACATTTAAGGTCCACGTGAGAAAAGTACTGATACACAGGATTTAAATGATAGGGAACTGAGATAAAGAGAAGGATGTTCACCAAATCAAAGATAGGTCCTCTTCTTCTGGTATCTAAATGTCTAAATATCTTTTTCTGCTAAGTATCTGCAACAGAGCTGAGACACAGTAGCATGCATTTATGATGAAATCTTGCTTCGGCTGAAACCATAAGCAGTTTTGCCACTTCAAAAATGGGACAAAGTTTTCAGCTTTGATTTAGATGGCCCTTGCTTCTTATTGAGTGAAGCGGATGGTTCTTACAATGGTGAGACTTGTACTGTTAACTTCTACAGCTATTTCCAATTAAATATTTTGTCTAAAGTTAATATAATGTTCAACAGAAAAATGGCAGGGAAGTCACAGAAAGCATAAAGGCTTGGCAAATATGTGAACATATTGTCCATAATCTCTAGTAACATGTAGAAATTATGTTGAATGGTAATATGCACCCACTTATATAATAGGATTATTATTATATTAACAGAGTCACACCGCTGTAAATTTTCAAAGAGATGAAATCTTTGTATTGTAGAGATTTTTTACCAGTAATATTAATTACTTCTGAATATTATGACAGTAAATATTATAATCACAAAATACCTTGAAAGATGTGTGTAAGTACGTTTTAGGAGTTTAGGAAATTGGATTAATTAATTTATAATCTAATAGGAGCATTTCTGGCCAAGACAAGAACTAAGGATGGTGTATTTTTATGAAATACAAATTACTGGGTTTAAAAAGAGAATAAGCATTTAACATTGTCTGAAGTTACAGAGGAGGCTGGTGAGATGTTGGAGGGAAACCTTCTCCTCTTCAAATCTATTAAAATGCAAATGGTGAATTCTCAGACTAGAAAAAAACAAACAAACAAAGTGAAATCTGAGGACTTGTAAAGCAAGCCACCCCACTGTGGGGAATCTTCCCCACAAGGCCATTACTTGGACCTCTGCTGTTTTTAATCTATATAAATGACTGAGACAGATGGGAAACAGAATGCAAGCCGCATTCGCTGATTTCATGAAGTGAGGGAGCAGAAAAAAACAACTGAATTTCCCCTGAAATCAGATTGCTATGCAGTAAATAAAATTCAGTATTGACAAGCATAAATGAACATGTGCCCTATGCAAAAGTAAACACCACAGAGGATGAAATGAAGGAAACCAAGTGCAAGCAGAAGAACGTGGAGGGGACCTCAGTGAGTCAGAGGACTTGTCTCAGAAACCCTTTCATGATGGATGCAGAGAATTCCTTTTCCTTTGAGAGCATGAGTATCCTGACTGTTCTGGAACATGTCTGGAAAGCTTTATTCTCTCTTCCTCCCTGTGTCCACCTTGTGTTTATCATCAGTGTACCATTAAATAATGTATAAAATCAGCCAGGTGCTATGTCACATCATTTAAGATATCAATTATCCCTGCATTTCCAAGTCCCATAACTGGTTTACAGAACTTACAATGGAGGGAAGGGAAGGGAAGGGAAGGGAAGGGAAGGGAAGGGAAGGGAAGGGAAGGGAAGGGAAGGGAAGGGAAGGGAAGGGAAGGGAAGGGAAGGGAAGGGAAGGGAAGGAAGGGAAGGGAAGGGAAGGGGAGGGAAGGGAAGGGACAGGTGGTAGAGAGTATTCCAGGTGAAGAAGAAAGTGGCTGGAAGTGGATCTGAAGGCTGGGTCATGCTATCTTGATCCCTGAGGGTGAGAACTTTTGCATAGTGATATCTCGTTGACAATGTAGAAGAAAGACTACTCACTTCTTGGGAACATGATCTTTTTCTCTGAAGATTGCCCATGAAGATTCATGATAAATAGAGGCATGACCACCCAAATGCTGCTGCTAGCACAGCACTGACGATGGCCAGGGCTGGAAGACAGGCGTCTGGGAGAGGGCAGGCAAAGGTATCAGTCGTTTAAACTAGTACTGCTGAAGAAATGTCACTTAGAAAACAGCTCCCTAAAGCCTCCCAGAAAACAGCCGGGTATTAGTGTTCTTATCACAAAAAAATTGAAGGAGCTTGGAAGTATCCGTGACCAGCGATAAAGCTTTTTTGCTGAGAAGGACATTTGTGTCACTTATACTCCTTGCAAAGTCTTTTTGCACTTTATGGACCTTGGGAACTTGCTGTATATGCTCATTATTGCTGACTAAAAAATAGTATGGGAAGGATACACTCCTTTGGCACTCTTTGACACTAAAAATAGTAGGAAAATGAATCCCTGGTCAGATTAGGAGAGAAGTCTTTATCTGTACTATACAGTAAATTTAACTTCTTGGGCTAAGAGCTCTCACAGTCCTAAAGTGAAATACGTAATTCAGGGGATAGAACATCTACCATAGGGTGGGGATGAGAGAAAAAGCAATTTCACACTGACTTTCTCTGTCCTTTTGACCAGTTTACAACACAAGAAGGCAGAACCGCAGGTCAAAGATAAGGAGGGTTGTTTAACTAGCACAGCCCATGCCACCCTGTACAGAGCAGCACAGATGAGCAGTCTGGGGAGGGGGTTGATGGAAGTTAAAGGAAATTAAAGGAAAACAAATGCAGAACAGATGTCAGAAAGCACATTTTCCTTCAGAGAATAATAAATGCATGTGGTGGCCTTCCAGACAAGGTTAGTAGGGCAGGAATAACAAGGTCATTTCATAAACAATTAGCTGCTCTTCAGGGTGAAAGTGAAATGCTAGCAGTGACCAAGTTGGACAGCTGACATAGGAACAAAGAATATATTCTTTCCTTTCCTTTGCACCAGGCACATTCCTCTTGTAATATTCTTGTTTTCACAGTTACTGTTTCCTTGCAAGAATTCCCTCATAGACCTCAAACCCTCTCTCCACTAAGGCCATCAGGAGGGAACCGGCTGTTGTCTGTTCTGATAGCGTGATTTTGTGTGTGTGTGTGTGTGTGTGTGTGTGTGCGCGCACGCGTGTGTATGTGTATGTGAAAGAGATCCTGTATATACATGTCTGATGTGAACTCTTCTCTGTTAGGAATCAAAGACCACCAACATATTTGACCCGCGGGCGGTCAATAACCAGTTTCCAGTTGGTAATAGCTTAAAGTCGCTTCTGATCCTGGGCTATGGTTGAAAAAGAGTTAGATGGCTCTTTAACCAAAACAGCTTCTCAGGCTGTTTTGTTGTAATAAGGTCTATGTACATTACTGGCAAATTTCTATATTACTATAAGTGCTTTCAGGAAAACAACATGAAACAGATACGATCGTGTGTTTACGTATCTAGAAATTTACCTAGCTCCTAGTTGTACTCTCCATCAGCTCATCTATGGCTGTGCTGTTGCTTAATTCTGTAATTCATACCCCTTACTGTCTAAGCACCAATTCCACTGTTGATCTGAAGGTAGCTCAAACCATCAAGTTACGAAGGATACCAAATGAAGACAGTGAAGGGGTTCCTTTTTTTTAACCTGAGCATGTCACCAACGTATTCTTAAAGGCTCATTATTATTATTACAGCTGAGAATACCTGGGAGAAATAGCCTCTTCTGCAAAATGACATCTAAAATACTGGTTTTCATGGATGCTAAGCTTATAAGCTTCCAGCAAGCTTCAACAAAATCTATCTTTATTTCCACTGTGGAACACCTAGTGCACCCTACATTTACCTCTGCTGGCTACCTATTAGAGAAATCTCTTTGGCTACCTATTAGGGACAACCTTTTTGGTTTTTTTCAGAAGCAGGTAGAAATGCTCTTGCTTAAAGAAAGCAAAATTCATTCCTCTCATTTTTCTTCTTTTCATCTCCATTTATCTATCAGAGGAAAAAAGGACAGAGTCAGGTTTAAAAGTCAAGAAAAATAGCACTTTCTTTCCAGCAGAATTTGGAAAAATATGAAGGCCTTTCTTTCCTTCTTTGTCATAAAAAAGGAATAAACTGAATTAAAAAGCATTTTCGGTTTCAGTGCCTAGAAACATTTTGACCAGACCTGAACAAAATAATTAATTTCTTTCAGTTAAAAAGAGGAAGACAGCACACAGCTAGGATACCCATGAGAGCCTCTAGAAGTTTTGAGAGGCAGGCTGCAGAAAACTGTGGGCTGGTTTGGCTTTGGATTTTTCAGGATGGCTAATGATTTACTCTGAGGACAGTGCTGGATGCTGAGATAAGTGCTTGGTGTTTGATAAATGGGAAATGAAGAGGCAGAACTCAGATAGATATTAGAAATGAGCCTAGTGGGTTTATGACATCCTAAATAAAAGTAGCTCAGTTGAACACCTTCCTTTTAATATTTTTTCACCCAAATGCTCCCCAGCCTCCCTTTAGCAATTGTCACTTATTTGTCAGCATTTGCCCCTTGCAAATGCTTTGGAAGACGCTCTGGCATACCAAATAAACTCCCCAGCAGCCAGAGCTTCCCTACCCTGCTCATGTGAAGCCTCTCTAGCCTCTCACTTTCCAAACCGGTGCCATTAATGAAGACATCAGAGCCAACACAGCTCATTACTGAAGGAGATTACTCAACCTCCACACAAGCCGCTCCCCTGGCAGATCTCAGGAGACAGTTACCTTTGGAAAAATGGAAAAGAGGAACAGCCTGTAGTTTGGCTAGCGAGGGAAAAATCCAGCCATGGATTTACTGGGAAGGGGAAAGATGTGGTCCTCACCTTCTGGACATGGATTTGCCAGGCTAGCAGGCACGTTTCTGGTGAGAGAGACGTGAGCATGTATAAGGTGCGAGACAAGACTATGGTGCAAAAGGCCAACATAAAAGTAGGCTGAGAGGTAGAATGACATGAGTTGCACACAAGGAGCCAAGCACAGACAAATTAAGCAACGACACTGCTAGCTACACCTTAGCTGTATATCAAAAATGTATTGTAAGTAAGTGATGGATAATGCAAAAATAGCTTAAAGCATGTAAAGATATGAAACAACTGCAAACCATATCAACCACAGGGATTCTTGGTTCTACAGCCAGCAGGAACTCCACTTCCTTTTAACACAATAGAGCGGGTTCAAATATAAATTGTAATGAAGCCAATGCAGATGAATCTATGAGTGTTGCTATCAGCAACACATTTTATCCCAAATGACATGGAATAAGGCCAAGAGGATTAACCAAGAAGCAAAAGGACAAGAGTTATTTAAAGAAAGCCCCATATTATTGTAGTCTTGCTGTTGATGTTCGCCCTTCTGAAGCCACCTCCAGACCACTTGTGACACCTCCACTGAAAATCGGTACAGCTAGCACTTCCTCTGTCCGTTTGATGGCCAACAGTGGTTAACGGTCTGAACATTAAAAATATTAATATTATACCCTTAAGAAATCGCAACCTGAGCTTCTCAAGAGCTTTTCTACTGCAAAAGTGGCCACCTTTCTAAGCTGTTCACACAACGAATTCTCATGACCCCTCAAAAACTCTCAATATCTGCCAGACCCCTGCTTCTGTGCATATCTGACTGCCACATTTGGCAAAGAATTTACAGTAAGAGACCTCTTCAGTTTAGTCAAAAGTCTCTCTGAACTTAGTTCTTGGACCACACAAAATAAAACCATTTACAAAGCATATTCCTGTAAAAAAAACTTTAAGATAAGAACAAAAATGCTGGAAGTCTCACAACAGATGTACGTGCATCTTTTGAGAGACTCTTTTACAGAGGAATCCTTTGGCAAGAAGCTACCGTTGTGAATGATTTAAATACATGATGACTTTTAACTGTGAGCTGAGAAAGTCTAGTCAACTAATGAGCCTTGATAATTATAACAAATGGACATCTATTGAGAGCCAACAAGGGCACACAAGTAAAACCTCTCTCACTGTAAGGAAAAGCTCAGGATATAGTTCAAATTGGAGGCTATAAACTTTGTTAACTAAACAGAAATTACAAATTATCTTGGTTGCAATATAGGGAATAATATGTATGTTACGCACATGATTTTTTTTCTTATATTCATAAGTGGTTGCAACTTGTAACTCTTGGAAGTTATTTACTCTGTCCTTTCGTTCCAGACCGGGTCAGTCTACCAAGTTACTTGAAGAGTGAATTCTCGTAGCTCCTCAATAGTGCCTTATCTGCCAGAATAAATCTATTCTTCATAATGATGCTTTTTTATTTCCAGTTCTCTGTGCCACTTTCTACCAATAACTGCCTATTTTTTCTTCTGTATAATTAAAGATAGACACCTATAAAAATGACAAAATGATGTCCTCCTTGTCAAGTACAGCTATTTTATGTATGGTCATTGGAGTTTGGAATTTTGCCTGAAAAGTTTCATCGTGTTAGAAACTTTCATTATACTGAGAAAAGTGATGTGAGCCTGCCTAGTGGAGACTGCTGCTTTGTTACCTCTGTGCAGAATAACAGGGATTTAGCTTATTGCTACTTTCTATGTCAATAAAAATAACTGGATGGAGTGAATTTGATCTGTTCAGCATGTCTTAGTGCACTTGAAAGAAGTTTGAGAAAGGCTCACTAACTTTGTTTCTAAAGCCTTCAATAAACCTGTACACATAAAAAAAAAAAAAATTGACCTTCTTTCTTCCCAGTGCAGAGAAACATTAAATCCCAGAGCCATATAGCTCACTTTTGAGGTAAGAAAGCCAAGAGCTTGCTATTACTCTCTCATTAGGACAATGACAGAGAGCAAAAGAAAGACAGAGAGAATATCACAAAACCCTGCCAGTTACATTCTGGAACATTTATCATCAATCCTTATTAAATATGAAAACAAGATTTAAAACAAAAAAATATTTACTGGGGGCAACCCAAAAACCAAGTTTTCCAGTTCACAGGAACTATAACTTCTTTAATTGCTTTAGACCTTTAAAAAATTTCCTTTTGACAATTGCACATTCTGATAATGTGGCTTTATGAAATAAAATGATTCCCCTATTTTTGTTGCTAGGTAGTGAAAGGAACAGTATTGCAAGTCTTCAGACTGCCAGCAGCAACATGCCACTGAATGGCTTGTATCTGTCGAAGTCCAGCTACCAGCATGCCAAGATTAGCAGCCACAGCCCCCAGAGATAACTATCCCCTGAGCTAAAGGGTGCAGTAGCCATTCCCAGGGCCTCTGGGCTCAAAGTCTCTCAAGATCGCTAATGAGAATATAGAAAACACACTAGACACGCTGTCCTAAGAGTATGGAAAAGATACTCCAAAATGCCTCATTCCATGGAAGAACTGCGAGTATATCATCCTTGAGCTGGGGGCATAGACAGGCACGTCAAGAAACTATTTACGTACCTAAATGGTTGACTATGCATGTTAAATTTAGGAGCCTACGTTCAACAAAGCAATGTGATAAAACACAGGTTGAAACGTTTGCGATGATTAGATTTATAACATTTCAGGCAGAAACTTCCCCAGGTAGCTAAAGCTGTGATTACTGGGCATGCATAATGACATACTGATGTTTTCTAAACTAACTACCCCAGTTTCAATCTCCTGCCTAATGCTATACAGGATGATGAAAATGAATATTTTTGCACCCTAGTTCTTGCAAGAGCATGATGTGTTGAGTATATTCAGATCGTGCCTAATTCTCCCAGATTCTACTGAGTTAAAATAAAAATAGTAGCAGGAGAAACAATCTTTTGCACAAAAACTATCCCGTACATCCCCAAGTCACGAGCCTACCAGGTAGAAATGAATTTATTTGAATCTAACATATTAAATTTAATAAAAACAGTAACAGAAGTACCAGAAAGAATATTCATTTTCAGAATTTCATTTTGATCATCACTTTCTACTCGCTTAACTTTGGTCCAGACTGCCTATATTTTTGCAAATATAAGTCATTTAGACATTTTGTTTGCTAGGCGATGTTTAATGGCAATTCAAAATGAAAAAAGCTGCTTCATTAGTGTACTATTAACTGGAAACTAACGTTATTTCCCACCCAAAACTTTAGAATAACTGCAAATAAGTATTCTGAGAAAAACTGTTGCATAATGTTTGAGACTAGAGTATTTTTCCATGTTTCTAAATTGCATGAAGCACATGGTGCTATTTACTAAGTTAATCCCCACTTTTCTTTTTCTCCATAAGGGACTGAGATAAAAAAAAAAAGGGGAAATTAAAAACGGCTGCTACTTCTCAGGAAAATCTCGTTGCAATTTCGCATATGATTTCCATATAATATCATTCATCTCCAAGGACATTTTTAACTCTATGCAGTATCTGTCCTGGCCACATCAATGTTTGAGTTTAATCCCTCTTATCCCTCCTCATTTACATTCTCGTTTTATAGAAAAATGCTCCATAAAGTTTGAGGCCACAGAACCATGTAGATTTAAAGATCTCACTGAAGTAATGTTTCTGAAATGAAAATAGCCATCAGCCACAGCTGTAGACAGAGATCTACCATATATTACTCATCTTAGCTATTTGGTTTGAATGTATAATAAAGCACTAGCTCTCTGATGCAAAATGCAATTGTTGTCACAAAGTTAGTAATAAAGAAACATATTTTAGTAAAGGGATGTTGAGTAAAATTAGAATTATTTAAGGTTAAAGCTTGATAAAACATTGAAATGTACTAAATGCCTATTTAAGCTAGTTTAAATGTACTAAATGCCTATTTAAACTAGCTTACCTGTTTTGAAGCCATAAATTTGTAAGAACTGATTTCTGGCGTACGCACAGAAATGCTGTGGAAACCAACCAAATATTTTAGCAGTCATGGTTCTGGTAACTTAAAAAAAGTTCAGGTCCTTACAAAAAGGCTTGGCTTCAGAAATGAGTTAAAGCTTATAGGGCTAGGAGAGATGCTTCTCTTCTCATCTTGCTCGTTCACCCCTGCTGTAACCCTGAACTCAAGTTTTTATTTATCTGAGGACTGACAACAGAGAGAATGGGGTTTTCTACATATAGTTATAGTCATGCTGCTCCAATAAATCTCCGTGTCTAGTTGCTTGCCATCCACTTTCCACAGTATTCTGCAAAGTGAATGAAGTTAAATCTCTGATCTTCCTGATTCAGGATAATCTGAAAAAGATGCCTTTCTTATAGTAATTTCATTTTAGTCTTCCTCATCCTCTTCTCACTCTGAATTGGCTGCCATCAGTGAATGGAAATGTGCTGTTTTAGTTTCCCAGCCATGGCCTTTCCCATGCCACGCAACATGGATATGGGGTATGAGCACAAGGTGCACAGCAGAGGCAAATGGATGCAGGGAGGCCAGGGACGTGCAGGGAACTCGCTGCCGAGCGCACCTCAACCAGCCGGCGCCACTGTGAGGAGTGTTCCCAGAAATCCAGCCAAGTAGGCACACAGTATTTATCTCCTTTCTCAGCTGCGTATACAAGCGCAGATTCACCACATAAGAACAGCTGAAAAACAGACTTTAAAATGCAAAGCAACATCTTGAACCTAAGTAAACTCTGTTAGGGTTCTATGAATCACCACCTAGGCTGAGCACGTCCTGTAGCTTTGCAATTACATCGGGTAAGAGTTTGACCGTTTACTCCGCCATCAACAAACTAAAGTGCTAAGAAAGTGGGAAGAAAGTGGACAACGCACAGCAAATATAAAAACTGCATTATTGTTATCTATTTAGAAGTTGGCATAAGTTTTACTCTGTGTTCTGCAAAATATACACTATGGCGTCTTAAGAGTTTTATTCAAAACCCAAATATAGACTTTAGGGGGAAAAAAAAAAATCTTTTTTTAATGAGGCCAGGGACGAGGATGGACGTTCTTCATGTGCATGCAAGTGTCTCAAATTAAGCAGTGCCTGCGACACTTTAAATCTGAAGTGTTTCCATGGTCATTGTTTACAATAATATATTCTATCTGATAATAAGATGAAAGATAAAGTTTAGAAGTTGAAACCACAAAACTACATTAAAACTTTGTTTAGTGTCTGCTTTTGATATTGTTTTTCAGGAACCTTTCATTATAAATTTGTGGGCCTATACAATTTCCATGACTTATTGTCCTTACGTTTTACCTTAGAGGATTTTTCTCCTCTGTCTTCACTGTGTCTGTTTTCTAAACTAAAATAAAGAAAGCTAGGCCTTCTGAGTGCCTGATCCCAATGTCATCTCTTTTTTAGGATCTGATCCAGAATCAATGAAGTGTTATAAATCTAATCATGATGTTCAGTTATTTAATTTCAGAAAGATCTCCTTATCTGGAAGTGATTTAAAGGAATATATCAATCAAAGTATGACTGGAGTAGCAACTGCTGTCATATATGAATTGACTTCACTGTCATTGAAATGGAACCATTCCTTCTTAAACTCATGATGTATGTCAATAAGATCTCAAATGCATCAGTCATATGATTTACACACAAAGCTCAAATCTTTCCAGCAAAACAACATGCATCATAATATAAAAATTACTAAAATGTTTCTCACATCTCTAGCTGTAGCAAATTTTAGTTACCATTGTCCTACTTACTGATCATTTTAAATGTACCCTTTTGTATTGGTGTAGGCAGTTTAACCCTCTTCCTGTCCTCTGTGTGACCTAGATACAAAATATAAGCAGGAAACATTTCAGAAACTCAATGTGTAAAATGAAATTTAGATGCTTTTAATGGCCCTACAAAATCTAAACTGAATTTTTTCAGAAGATACTGACTGCATGTTAGGTACCATACTGTCCCATCTATAACCTCTCTGATTTGATCCTGTTGAAGGTCAAGTATCTAATATGGCTATCATTACTATACTATTTTGTCTAAATGGAAATCCTTAATAAATATCCATAGTTTTTACCTTTTGAGGAATGAATCACTATAGAATGATTACTTGCCTTTGCTTCTAACATATGAGCTAGAGGACCTCATATGAAACTAGCCAATTGTCGATTTGAAACAGGATGTTGTGGGTGCTAAAAGTTCGCATGGATCCAAAAAGTAATTACACTAATTCATAGAACAAAAATCTATTGAGGGATATTAAATATGATGTCTGGCTCAGGAAGTCCCTAAGCCTCAAATTGCCAGATGCTGGGAAAATACCATGGGAAAATATCACTATATGCTGCCCTAGTTCCTATAATCTTCCTTAGGTATCTGTTTTTGCCGTGGTCAGAGCCAAGACACTTGGGCATATGGTATAAATTATGCAAGCAAAGTACTTCTCCCCTCAAACTACTGCATTTAAACTACAGCTATCCGGGCATTACAGCTACCCCAGCAATACCTGCATCCGTAGCCCAGGCCTGCAAGAATACTATGGCCTCCAAGAGACCTTGAACTGCGCGGACTTCAGTTTGTGAGCCTGGAAGACTCCTCAACTGATTTATCCCTCTGCCCTTATGCAGGATAAACAATATTTGTATGATAGGTGTGAAATTCTTGCATTTTACTGTTTACACTGCTTCTATTGATCACCTCCTTCACTGGCTGGAAATGAGTGGATCTTTGAAACAGGTTTATCTCAATTTTACATACCTAACTGAGATGTCAAAGCCAGAAACTCAGTTATGCTAGGCTCCCTCCATAGTTAAGGAAGAGAAAGATGGACCCGCACAGGGTGAGTCAGTCTGTCTAACTTCTCTATAATGACCAGCTGCTTACTAGATATATGAAATGTCCTCCTCACCCTCTTCTCATAGACTCTAACACTAACTCAAAAGATCCGAATGTATTGTCATATACTTGTAACACGATCCCCAGTCCTCTCAGTAAAAATCATTTTTTTCCTTTCTCCCTGAGGTTTTGAGGTTCTTGGGTGAAAAGCCTAAACCCTGTTTGCCTTTTTTGTTCCTGACCATTTGCCTTTGACCTGCAATTCTGATGGCTTTATAATCTCTCATGTGGTATTACTTTTGTCCTACTGACCACTTAATCAGGCCAAGATGCTATTTTAGCCTCTAATGGCTGCTTGCCTAACAGCAGAATCAAAACTGTCACACAAAGCAACGATCATTTGCCACTACTGCTACAGTCCATAACCAGCAATAAAACTGACAGTTTTGTAATTATAGTAGCCTCAAGCCCGACAACTACCTTCCTAAGTATCTCACATCCTTATGGGTTTATTGGTTTAAATCCACTAAGGGCCAGGTCCTGGCCCGTGTTCTCAGAAGTATAGAGTTTCAGAGAAAGGACAAGGTTCTTCCCTTCTGGGCCATTTAGACATGCCTAACTTGAAGTTGCGTACGTTATGATACACACAAAAAATAATATAAAATGGAGCTGATTTCAGCTAACCTGGAACATTGTATTTTGAGCACAAAGATTGTCCAAGTAGACTGATATCTCTCCAGCCAGGGGAAGGCTTTCTGAGAAATACAGAAAAATGCTAGAGAAGTGATTGTATATACTACATCTCCATCAGCCACTGAGCAACTTAGAGGAATGCCATCAATAATTGCTCATTTTTGAGGTGATCCTAAGTTGTGGAACAGCAGAGCTCATTGTTCAGTATTTTCTTTCTGGAAAGGCAAGAAGAATTATTGCTTAAGAAAAAATCCATTTACAAATCATGGGCAGCTTTGAGGGAAAGGCAGCAGGTCATTGCGCTGTCCTGGGAACAACCTGAGATTTATGCTATTCCCCTTGGACTTTCCACAGGTTTCTTTTGGCCGGGGGGGGGGGGGGGGGGAAAGAGGCAGAGGGGAAGAAGATGAGGAAACAGAGAGATAAAATAGCAAAATATCTGCTGATTTCTGTGCCACCATGATTTTACCTATCCAGTACCGCACGCATTTGCCAACACACTAGCACTGTTGTGGCAGCCAGCACCTGTGAATAGGCATGGGTCCTTCTCCTCCATTTACCACCACAAGAGAAGGTTATTTTGGCTCCATGGTATTGCTTTCTCTACCTGTTCTGTAAGCAGATAGTTTGTCATGGAGATCCAAGAAATAATGAAAAACCCACTAGCTTCCTTCTGCAATTCTACATGCCAGACTGTAGTCTTATAAAACAGAGCTGGGCATTCCATCATTTCATTCGGCCTAGATTGCCTACTTTGCTTTTTTATAAACTCTATTTTTCTGTATAAAACAAAAATTTCCTTTGTGCTAAGGAAAAATTCTAGAAGGCCTTGTATTAATATCAAATTTTTACATAAAAACTAGTTTCTATTATGCTGTCTTTCAGAATAAAGTTACTGGAATTAACCAAAAATATTTATTCCCTAAATCCTCCCCACAAGGTAGACCGGTGCAATCCACTTTGTCTAACTTAGGGCATCTAAAAGTTTAGCATATAGGCCAAGGTGGACATTCAAGCTCATTCTGCAGCAGGGAGAGCAAGAGAGTGCATATTGTCTTAGGCACTCTTACTAAAGATGAGCCACTGTGACCCAAACTGGTAGAATAAATGGTCCATTACACTAGCAAGCTGTGAGATGCTGGAGGAGAAGGTGTACAGAGTGAAGATAGCAGTGCTGAGGATTTGGTAGCTGCAGAGCATGCATTTCATGAGAGTTTCTTCAGACCAGCTCTAACCCGGTTCCATTGATTGAACATCCACTCACAGGTGGAGGGCACCGGATAAGACAACCACAGAACTGCCCACACTGAAAGGCACCTCTGGAGACTATCTAGTCCAATCCCTTGCTCTAAGCAGAAGCAACCAGAGGAGGATGCCCAGGACTGTGCTTCTGAATATCTCCAAGGATGGAAACTCTACAACCTCTCTTGGCAACTTGTTTCAATGTTTGATCACCCTCATAGCAAAAAAGCTTTTTCTTATATTTAAAAGGAAATTCCTGTATTTTAATTGTCCCTGTAATCTCTTGTCCTGTCACTGGATACCACTGAAAAGAGTCTGGCTCCATCTTCATTATTCCCTCCCAACAGGTATTTTTATTTTATTTTCTATATCTATAGTGCATACTCATGTATGTCTGTGTATGTGTGTGTATATATATACACACATACACAAATACATACATACACGAGCACACATACTATATATAATCATATTTCATATTCAATGTATATTTATTTGCTGGCAACACCGTCTAATGCAGCCCAGGAGGCTGATGGTCTTCTGTGCTGCAAGAGCACATTGCTGGCTCATGGTGAAATTGTTGTCCAACAGAACCTCCCATGTCCTTCTCCACAGAGCTGCTTTCCAGTTTGTTAGCCTCCAGCCTGTCCTGGTGCATGGCGTTATTCCTCCCCAGGGCAGGACTTTGCCTTACCATTTGTTTGACCTGATGATGTTTCCGCCCATTTCACCACCCTGTCAAGGTCCCTCTGAATGGCAGGAAAATGATCTGTTGTATCAGCCACTCCTCTCAGTCTTGTAGCATCTGCAAACTTGCTGAAGGCAGGCTTTGTCCCCTCATCCAGGTCATTCATGAAGATGTTGCACAGTATCCAGCCCTGGGCTACACCACCAGTAACTGGTCTCCAGCTGGACTTCATGCCTCCGATCACCACCCTCAGGGACTGGCAGTTCTACCAGTTTTAAATCCACCTCAGCATCTACCTGTCTAGTATATACTTCATCAGTTTGCCTATGAGGATAAGAGTGTCAAAAACCTTATTAAAGTCAAAATAACTGGTTTCCAGGATGAGTTGGTCCATCAGCTTCCCAGGGATTGAGATGAAGAGTAGCATCATTTAGTCTCACAGATCATCTTTCTTGCCCTTCTTGAAGATAGGAATGACATTTCACAGAATCACAGAATCACAGAATCATTTAGGCTGGAAGGGACCTCTGGAGATCATCTAGTCCAACCTCCCTGCTCAAGCAGGGTCACCTACTTTGCTTTCTTACAGTCCTCAGGAACCTCCCCCGATTGCCATGACCTTTCAAAGATGATCACAAACGGTCTCTCAGTGACATCAGCCAGGTCCCTCAGTACTTGTGGAGGCATCCCATCAGGCCCCATGGACTTGTGGATTTCCAGTTTCTTTAAACGTTCCCTAACCCGATCCTCCTCCACTGAGGGTAAGTCTGCCTTCCTCCAGGCTTTCCCACTGGTCTCAGGGACCTGGGATTCCTCAAGGTAGTTTTTATCAGGAAACGCGGAGGTGAGGAAGGCACGGAGTATCTTGGCCTTTTCCGTGTCCTTTGTTGTGAGGACCCTTGCCCCATGCAGCAGCGGTCCGACGTTTTCCCTAGTCTTCCTTCTGCTGCTGATATACCCGTGGAAGCCTTTCTTCACACCTCTTGCCAGTTTCAGCTCCACTTGGGGCTTTGCCTTTCCTAATCCCTTCCCTGCACACTCAGACAGTGTCTCTCAGGTTGCCTTTCCCTGCTTCCACCTCTTGTATTCTTCCTTATTACATCTGAGTTTAGTCAGCAGTTTTTTGTTCATCCGTGCAGCCTCCCGCCACCTTTGCTTGATTTCCTGCACATCAGGATGGACCATTCTTGAGCTTGGAGGAGGTGATCCTTGAAAATGAACCAGCTCTCCTTGACCCATCTCCCTTGAATTCTTCCAAGCAGGCCAAAGTCTGGTCTCCTAATGTGTAGGGCTGTGATCCTGCTATGCTCCCAGGGAGCATCTGCTGTGATCCTAGAGAGCATCCTTCTATTTCGTTTCCATTAAGGGGATTCAAGTTGTGCTTTCCAAGACTGCTCTGCACTGCAAACCAGAGTGTTCAGAAGTGTGCTCCAGATCTAAGCTAAAACATGGATGTAGACACATCTTCTAGGCAAGGATGAACCTGATCTTGTAGCGTTCTGGTCAGTCAGGTCAGTTAAGTGATCTAAGCCCTTTTCCTTAAACTATTTCTATTATTCAATGACTCTGATATATAAAACCTAAAGAGCCTGGGAAGAAAGTTCGGCAATTAATTTTCTCCTTCTCCACATTCACTGAGCTGTAGCATTATATTCCTTCTAATTGCATGAGTTCTGCACAAAGGCCGGAAGAGGGTTTCTGGCTTCTACTTCCTGTCTTCAGGCAGGTAGATTGAATTTAAGGCAGAGTCCTTTACGCAACATTTCCTATTGGCTGGCAAAGGTATACCTTGTTTAGCCCCTTGCTTGTTGCAAATCCCATTCCTGGGAGCCTATATATCCCCATTCACCAGACATGCCACAAAAATATGAGTGGAGCCAGACACCTACACATAAGCACTGAAGTGCTGCAAGTTACAGTTGCCTAAGGCACTTTCTGAATCCGGACTGCATCACCCAAACAGATTTGATAAGCTGGACCAAAGTAGTATCAAGGTCTCCAGTCCTGAATACATCCAAGAGATGGCATGAGGCAAAGACAAACTGCACGGTAGGATGGTAAAATCTTTAGTCACTTTATTGGAGCTCATTTACACAACTCTGACTAGGCCTCAGCAGTTCATAAAATTTTTTAATCTCTTCATATAATACTGGGCAAATTTCCAAGTTCTTTTGGCTCAAGAGTGTTCAAATTGTCTTGTAATGAGGATGAATAAAAATATTCTGTTGTGTTTGAGAAGTTTCATGAGAAACTTGGAACTCTTTCTGGCGACCTCTCTAAAACATATATAGATTAGCTAAGCCTTGTATTTATACTACAGGGAAAGTCCATATGTAAATTGTAGTGTAGAAGAGGCTTTTTTTATCGTTAGTCTCATCTGGTAGATAAGGATGGACTATTCTTATCTAAAGGCATACTAATATGCGATAAAGATTGAGTTCAAGTGGATCTGGAAGTTAGTCGGGAGCAAATCAGTTATCTACTGAAAAATACCATTTGATTGACCATTTTGGTCTTTATGAACTCTTGTTTGACGCCCTCCTTTCCCCAAAAAAGAAAAGATAAAGAAAGGAAAACAGAAAGTGTACAACCTTCAGGAATGCTGAAAGATGCTATTTTTAAAATAGGAGAGATAACGAGTTTTCATTTGGAAATTATATTTTCATTTCAAAAATTGTCAACTTTTACTAAAGAAGAGTTAACATTTCTGAAAATCCGCCTGCCTTCCTGCATCTCTGAAGTAGTATATACAGGTAAAATTTGGACAGCCTGAAATCTTCTTCTGGAATTAGTGCCCTAATCATTGATGTCAGTATAAATTTCCTGCGCAACAGTCTATTGCTTAGGACATTTACCTGATGGAGAGATCTAGGTTCTTTGCCATCATCGATCTGATTGTTCTAAGTTACTGTACAAAAGGCAGTACAATCATAAGTCTTAAACTGAGATAAAAGTAGCCATGACTGCTGTCTTCTGTGCTGAATTCAAGAATGCTAGCATGCGCAAGGTGTAGTTCAAGAATTAGTCATCATCTAGACATTTATAGCATGAATGCAAGCTGGCATTTTCACTTCCCCAAGTTGTCTTGCTGCTGCATCTCACAGCTGAACAGAGGAGAAGCAAGAGCTAAGCCCTTTAGACACGACATGATGGTGAGCTGCCATTTTGAGTCTCACTCAGGCTTCAGTTTATCTGAGAACCAAGAGCCCACGCTGGCCAAGCAAGGCTTATAGTCTTGTCCCCTTATTGCTGGATGGGGACTATCTGTCCATTTCCAATAGTTCTTGAGTCCCCAAAGGTCCCCCCGGGTTAGGGCTGTTCTTCTGTCAGTGCCAACCTAGCTCAGAAGTGGATTGGTGAGGTAATGCCCCCTGTGGCTCATCATCAATGTCCTGGGATGAAACAGCTCTCTGGGACTCTGATTAAAGTATTTTACATGAAAATAAAAATTCACAGCTTAGTTTTAGGCAGAGCCTTATAAAGCCATGAAATGGTAGCATGCTGAGTAAGACGATAGTGCTGTCAACTGCTGCAAGCCAAACCAAAAAGCTATGTGCATGGATATGTTTTTTGGCCTTCTCCCCAGTTTAATAGCACTGAACTCTGTCAAAGCTCATTTAGAGTTGAAAACTGTCGGCAGTCAGTCAAATGATGATAATTCTAGTTGCCTGTAAAGATAATTCCTGTAGTTTTATCTCAGAGTAATTTACATCTCATTGTATGTGCTTCACAGGATGGCATGAACTACGAACACTTGTAGTATTTATTGATACCATATGTTAATGCACAAATGGATGGCCAAAGCAAGACTAATGAGGCTCATAAAATAAAATAAAGAAGAAAAATTGTTGATCAGAAAGGATTTTTGGCATCTTACAAAAATAGTTCCTCATGCCTGAAGGTTGAGCTTGTCCCCTGAAAAAAATCTACCATATGCAGAGGCACCAGGCATGTTGCATCGCATAGTTTCCCCATAAAGCAAGCTTTGTGCTGTAGGAACTGCAATAATCTATGAAAGATGAACAAGAAAATGCCAAAATAGAAAAAAGATGTTAGCCAAGCTCCATCACAGGGATTTATCCCAACAATTTTCTAATACGTTCAGAAATCGTTTCATACATTCTTTAGATTAAACAAGAATAGTACCCATTTTGCCCTAAGAACTCCCAAGGCAGCAAGACTTATTTAGTATCTATAAAACATGAAGTGGAATTTCTAAGCTTCTTGATGGCAGCCGTAATTAGAATAAAAACATGGAGCTTGGAAACACTGAGCTATTCAGAATGTAAATGCTGGAAAATGTCAGTCAGTATCCATTCTATTTAATAATGAAATTTGGAAAAAATCTAACCACTTTACTCAGTTCAGTACTTGGAATTCAAAAGGTGAACTTTTCACCATACAGCAACTACGGAATACATCCGCATTACATAGGCTGTTGTGAATTGTCTGTTGGTGACATGAATATTGATTACAAAATGAGAGAGCAGCTCCATCTCTAGCCCCATTAAATTCCCACAAATTAATGCTAAAAAATTTTACTAATGCAAATTTTAACCTGTGAGAAATCCATTACAAATTCCTGTGAGATCCCTCAGCCTGGATTTAGTCCACTGTCTATGTTGGCCTAAAGGACTGAGAAAAAGAAGACAGACGGTGTGGAAAATAGAATTTTGAATAAAGAAAGAAGATGAGAAAGGAATTTAAATCATTCAGTAAAAGAATAAAAATAAGCACATCATAGTATATTAGTCAACATTTGCAAGAAGTTCACTAGCAACTAATGCTTTTATCAGCCTTCCTAAATAGCTAAAATGAGGTGACAGGCGATGATAGCTTTTTTGTTCTTACGACTTGTCCACTGTCATTCTTTTCTTCCCATTCAAGCTGAACTCAGTAGTAATGTCTGTGTCTCATCAAGAGATGTGTTAGCACAGAAGGAGCAGAGCTTGACTAGGACTTTGAAGTTCAGCCTGCCCAAGCCATGCAAGTTACCTGTATTCAGCAATGGAGTTTACATCCAGCTCACTCATGCTGTAGTTCTTGTCCCTTATGTAGAGCCTTTTTAGGAATCAGTTTTGTCTCTCTTGTCTATAATTATTGAAAAAGAGAACCAGTACATGAGGTGAAAAAGGACAGAAATTGTGAGATGTACCTTCAAGCTCCTTTGCAAGTTCTGAACACTCCTTGCGGGAAATTGGGGAAAGGCCCAGAAGATGGTAAGCCATGAAAATTAAAGCCACATTAGGATCAAATACTTAATTCACTCCATCACTAATGTTTTCCATGACATAAAATCCCTTGAGCTGAGAGCATAACATTTCAAAAAGGCAAGGCTCCTGCTGGATCAGATGGAAAACTTACACACCCACCATATAATGCTGGAGCATGTAATGCTTTCCACGAGAACTGCATGTTTTGATACCAAGCCAGAATACCTTAACTGTTTATTCTTAAGTTTCAAAAGTGACTACTGACGTGATAGGGACTTTATTTTCAGAAAACCACATAATTTTAAGGCATGTCAGGTTGAACACCCAGAAGCCAATGCATTTTGACACACAAGGCACATTTCAAAAATTGCAGCATTGATTTTAATCTGATACATTTTCTGAGCCTGACTTCTTGACTATCTACTTGTAAATTCTGCTTCCAGTCACTAGACAGTCAACTACTCACAGTCAACATCATGTTTTCCATCTTCTTTTCTGGCATAAAGATAAGTAAATTAAAAAAAAAAGAGGGAATTAATTCCTTCTGTGCTATACCTCACAAAATCTGTAGTCTTATTATCTGAAAAAAGATGAGGTTTTATCTGAGGCAGGATGGTGAGACACTGATATTTCCGTTCAATTCATCACTGAAAAAAATGTCTAATAACTTTAATTTCAAAATTTCAAGGGTAGGGTTTATTTGCTATGAGTAAGCTGACAGAGGCTATGATAATATATAGCCAAAGTAAGAGGTGGAGGAAAACATATTACATGTTTTGTAGTTACACACACCGGCTTCATTATATTTATCACATATATAGGCACTATTTTTGGAATGAATCATTTGATGAGCTGTCCAGCATTTTCTCCCTGACTCCAATCTAAAGTTATTCTAATGGCAAGGAATCCAAATTTTTCACTAGAAAAAACAAACTTAGAGAGCTCTACAAATCTGCTACGGTAAAGATTAAGCAAGAGTGCGACCATTGCTTTAGCCTCTTCTGGATGAAAATTACTTTAATTTTCATATAATAAATTAAAAATTCAGAATAGATTATTGTGGAGTGTGAGTGACACTCAATTCACTGTAAACATGATTTGTGTTTAACTTAACCGTTCAAGTGCCAAATGTCAGGGAAAATCAGGCTTCTTATTATAGATGTCTTATTACAGGCTCTACAACTTGATGTTTAGTCTCTCCATTTCCAGGACGGTTAGCCTATACATAACAGAATATGAGAATGCATGCCCGTGCTACCAGATGAAGGTGGAATCAGTGCCAAAAGGATGGATAAGTGTTCTTCAGATACCATATCCAATACACAGCTTGTCTTTTATATAAAATTCTAGTATAAGGAAGAAGGACATTTTGGTGGTTATAATGGCAGCTTTTAATGCTGCAGTTGAACTCGGTTGTTCTTCTGCTGCACGTTTCCTTCGTAAGCCTCGGTCACGCTGTGCCTCAATATGGCCAGCATCAGACAAATCTGACCGTACTTAGAAGACCTTAACATCATATACAACAAGGAATTATGGGACTGACTAGCCTTGGGCTGCAATGGATGGGCCTTATAGGACGAGTAGGCATGTCACAAGGATTTTGGTGTGCCCCAGCGTCTAGTCTGTGCCCCTCAAATGAGATAGACCCAGCTTAAATTTCCTCAAGATGTGTAGGGAGAAGTGAGCCTAGGAGTCTGGGACTCAGTAGGGCTGCCATTTTGACAAGCAATGCTTTATGCCCCTTAGAAACAGTAAGAGAGGAGTGCCTGAGGAATTTCTCCTCTATCTTGAACTGATCACCTGTCGATTTACAGTCCTAAATCTCTTCTTACTCTTAGACAACTGAATAATTTCGTTGTTCACTGCTTGTTTTCTTCTGAAAGATGGCCAGTCATGGTGATGTTGTGTGTGATATACAGTGGCCAGAGTGCCCCAGTGAGTGGGGCTAGGATGCCCTTAGCCTCAGGGAATTCAGATCCGTATCACCAACATTTAGGAAGTTACTGCTCACCTCTCCCACTAAAGCTACTGTTACTGTGGAGATAGAAATAGAGCACTCATGAGGTCAAGGGAGAGTAAGAAGGAAATATCAAGCCCATCTAGGTTGCCAATGAGGACATTCACTTGGAAGAGGGAAGACCATGGTTCTCCATGTATGATACTGCTGCCAAAACTGCTAACATATTTGGCAGTGAACAATGAATGGAGAAAATACAAAATTAACCTCGGGAGATGGGACCAGAGCCCCCTCTCTCTGCCTGCATGTCCACCATAAGTCTGTATGGTCGAAGGGAAGATGAGCATTCAATAAAACCAGTCATGCGCCCCAGGTGAACCCAGGGGTGCAATAGGTGCCGGCTGCTGGCTCATGGACTGTCATAGCTGGAGAACTGTGAAACCTGCCTTTTGGGGAGGCATGTCTGACTGCTCAGATGAGACCAGCCACAGAGGGGTAGGGTATCAGCAAGCTCTACAGTCATGAGGGAATGCTACATGAAAAAATGCCTGCAACTATTCACTTGGGTTAAAAAAAGAAAAAAAAATCAAAAGAACAAGGGGAGGAAATTTCTAAATTTCCCAAAGAGATATTATGTCACCTTAAAAAAACATAAGGCTTTGTCCTGTTCTGTTCTAAAAGCAAAGCCAGAGACAGTATAACTCTTTAAGAGTCCATGGGGTGCAAGTAGGAGTAATTTCAGTGAGCAAACAATGAAGAGTAGCCTCCCAAGTAATTTGGTGGAAGGCTTATTATGAATCATTAACAGCAAGAGTGGGCAATGCAGTAGGGAATAAATGACCTGACATTAATGAGAGTGGGAGTTGAACAGATAATCTAAGAAGATGTTTTCATCTCTGATTTCTTTGTTTCTACAAAGATAATGCAGAAAAAGAAAAATAAACCTCTGGCATTGGTTTATATACCAGCATATGACATCCTGCAATCTGTCTTTCAAAAGAACATAGATCACGTAGAACTTCTGGGCAGCAAAACAGCAATCTTAAATTTTATCTTAATTATAAGATAAAACACAGAAATCTTATTTTAAAATCTTACAGTACTACCAGAGTTATTTCCTTTTTTGGCAAATTGAGGAAAGTAAGAGCTGACAAAATAGAGCAAACCAGCAGATCTCTTGGTGCAAAGGCATAATGAGTTTTGTCTCAGTAACCCCAAAATAAGGACTAGCTAGGGGAGAAAGATTATCCTTAGAGGTGTGTTGGAGCCCATCTAAGGTCTCAGTCAGCTTCCAGACCTACCTGTTTCTCTGTATCAACAACAGAGGAAGTTTTCTGACATGAATATCCCTCTAAATGCCTACAGTTAGGTGAGATGAATCTCACCAAATATTACCATATTTTGAACTACTAACATGAAATTAATGTTCCAGACATGGTGTGGTTCACTTCCTCTTGGCTGAATGCATAGTTTTCCATAAAATCACCAGTACAGAAGATGTAGGTTAGAATGAGAAAAAATATTTAAAGTGGAATTTTACAAAATTTCAATGTTTTGACTTTTAAAGGTCCCCATTAACACATCAGAGCTTTAAACATATTTTTCAATAATCTTCCAGGGGCTGTTCTTGGAGAGCTGTGCTCCACTTCGATTTTTAGAGGACAGCACAGCACATTTGCTAACTTCTTCCCTTCTGAGTTAATAGAAACACTGTAAAAACACTAATGCTGATGTCTAGCCAGGAAAATGTCTCATCAGTGGATCAATAAATATTTCCAGGATACGTGCACATCCTCTCAGAAGCGGCTTTCTTGAGGAATGACTAAAACTGCACCACTGTGAATATCCTGCTCCTCCTGATGAGATATCCTTAGGGCCAACCCCAAAATCACCATTCATGAATGAGTTTTAGTTCAAGATGAGAAAATAGCAGCCACTGTTTTTTAATGAACTGCTAAAAAGAATGTTATAAAGCAAAAGTGTTGCTTGCACAGGAGTTGATTGGCTTTCAATAACAGCTGTAAAACAAGAGGTCTGCATCTCTGAGATAATAGGTCCATGCCTCTGAGACAAGTGTTCCTTAGAGAGCATGTGCTTTCAGAAGTGGAAGACTTTGGGCCCGATATCGATATCGTGTGTTGCCCATGACACTCGGAGAATGAGGGGCTGATCTGATAGCAGCTGGGCATCAGATTCAGTGATAATAGGACCTCTACTGGAAAAAAAGCCACATTGTCTTTTGGGGGAGCCACATCAGCACTTTGTTCTGTTTCCTATTGCAATCTGCAACTTTGCACAGCCTTTCTGGGGAGATCAAAGAACTTGGACGTAAGGAGAAAGCACTCCCTCTAGCTGATGCTAATTCATGCACTGCCATGGCACTCTCTAGTTTTTAGTCATCTCTCTACTTCTTGAATGTGGGCCTAATAATAAATTTTTAAAAATGCATTTCATTTAGTATTTGGCAGCATTATTGTATATGTGCATTATCTTTACTGTTCTGGGGAGAATAAAATTATTCCTCCATGCCCCCTTCCCAAATTGTGGAAGCTTAGTTTGGAAAATAGGTCCTACAACTTTGATTTCTCCATATAAAGCTTAACCAAAGCCAAGTGAAATTAATATCAGAGTCCATATTGACTTCTTGGGCGTTTGATGAGACTTTTATTTAAATACAAACCTGCGGTTTTAGAATTCTCCGAGAACCTACAACTGAATAGTTATTCTTCTCCTACTGAAACCCTGAACCCATTTTTTCAGGGAAATTGTTAGTTTAAACACAGTTTGCATTCATTAAATCATTCCGTGTAAAAATAATATTAATGAAAAACATTAAAGAATAAAATCAGTGCAAAGTCCTACTATCTTGACTGTACAAGCTGTGGGCAGAGCAGTATCCAGAATTCTGTTCTGTTTCACAGAAACACAGAATTGCTGAGGGGACCTCTGGAGATCATCTAGCCCAATCCCCCAGGCTCAAGTAGAGGCAGTTAGAGCAGGTCACCCAAGATCGCAGCTACCAGAGGCAGCGAACAGACACAGCAGTCTGCGCAGCAGCATCTGGGATCTGCTTAGAACTTCTGAGAACCTTGTTGGAAGTTGTAGGAGCTTTCTGAGGACCCTCTGAGGAACTAGAGGGTGCTTGCTGCTGACAGGAAAGGAGACCTAGGTAAGGACAGCTACAGGATGGCTTAACTTCTGGGAAGCTCTAGCTAGGTGCAGCTGCTGCTAACAAGCTCTGTTGGCTGCCTCTGATCAGAGGGAGTTGGGGGACTTTGTTCCAGCCAGCCCTTGATTAGGGTAGGTCAAGCACCCTGTGGGTCAGTGCTAGACAGAGACCTATATAAGAGCCAGGCCTAGAGCACACCTCCCAGAGCACAGCCAGCAGAGGCAATGAACAGATGCAGCAGTTTGTGCAGAAGGGCATAAGAAGGCCCCTTTTTCTCCAGTCTTAGTAGTGTATGCTTCCTCAGATACGATTTTGACACGCTGCAGAGCACATTCTCTGGTAGCTGTTGGAGTTGCTGTGTCAGAGGCTTCCAACCAAACAGACCTTCTGACAGCGGATGCAGCTCTGCAGGTCTCAGACTGCACAGAGTGCCTGGGGCTTCTCCATGAGACTGGGGCTAACAGCCGTCTTTTCTGCAGGAAGTGTGCTGTTGTTGATGAATTGTGTCGCCAGGTCAAAGAGTTATGGGAGCAGGTTGCTTAGCATCTATAAAGATGAGCAAGAGGTAGATAGGATGTTTTCAGAGACCCTACAGCTTCAAGAGTTTCAACCCCCCACAGCAGTGGAGACGCAGGCAAGCTCTGTGCCATGTGAAACAGTAAGTCATAAGTTTGTAGGAGATGAAGGCTGAAAGCTGGTCACTTCTCATGTGAGGGGAAAGCCTCTTCTTCCTCCAGAAGAGCTGCAGTTGACAAATAGGTTTAGTGCCCTCCAAGCTAAGGAGGAGCTGGGCATGGCTTCAAGTGAATCAACTGAGCCGACAGACCATGTGTCGTGCAGGGTCACCCAGAAGAAGCAGAGTGATTGCTGTGGGTGACTCCCTGCTGCAGGGGACAGAGGCACCCATCTGCCGACCTGACCTCTTGTCTAGAGAGGTTTGTTGCCTGCCAGGGGCTCAAATATGAGACGTCATGGAAAGATTGCCAAGGCTTATCCACATAGCTGACTATTACCCTCTGCTGCTCTTTCACGTGGGTGCCAACAATACCAAGGGCAACTTGGAAGCTATCAGATGGGATTTTAGAGCTCTGGGGATGGCGGTCAAGGGTCTGGGGGCCCAGGCCATTTTCTCCTTGATCCTGCCAGTTAGGAGGAAGGATGGGAGGAAAAGCAGATGGGTTCTCCAGGTAAACAACTGGCTGCACCGCTGGTGTTGGCAGCAAATTTTGGTTTCCATTAACCTGGGACCCTGTTTGAAGATCAACAGCCGATTAATGAGATGAATCCCGTCTCTCCTAAATGAGGCACGTGCGTCGTTGCATGGCATGTTCTCCTGCATGGCTGGCCCACCTGGTAAGGAGAACTTTAAACTAGGAAAGATAGGGGAAGAGACCTAGAGACCACCCTGACAGCAAAACAGGGCTCAGGTGGGGATACCTCCAGCAAATGCATGCAGCCAAGGAAGTGCCTACAAGACATGACTGTGAGCTATCCTCTTGCACCCCTCTTGGAAAATCTTATCTAATCTATTGTTAAGTAAGAGATTCTGAAGAACAAATTCCAGAAACATAAAATACAGAAATCATATCAATGTCTTCTGATTTGGAGTGAACAAAATTGCATTTTTCTCCTTCAAGACAGTACAGATAGTACCTTCTGCTACAGAACTTGCTTAGCAGTTACTTCAGCAACTGCTGTACTAGTCATATATATGCAAACATGTTGAGACACATACATCCATAAAATATGCTTAACAATTGCAAATGTTAAGGAACCTGGAAAATGGCAATATTTTCAGTTTGAGCAGATTTTGAATAGAACTATGTGCATGTCATATTTCAAATTCAGACTTTCAGATTTCAGATTCCCAGCCCTGGTGATACTGAAGATACAACTGAAAATATAGTTTTGGCATAGGCAAATATGGTACACACTATATGAGATGAAATGCCAGCTGCAGAGATTAAGGCATGGCTTGAAATGGGTTTAGATGGCAGAAGCAAAGTATGGTGGAAAGGTGTACACTGTACGGTCATGGCTTACATCTGGGTAACAGACTCTCTAATACCAAACAAGCTCTTCCCCACTTCTGTTCCAGTTTGAGAGGAATGGAAATGGAAGGTTACTATCATACAAAATACTCTTTAAATTAAATGCTACCTTCCTTGCCCCTGGATCACAAGGTCTCCTGTTCAAATCTTGCTCAGTGAATGCTGTTGCTGAAGTATGCCTGTGAGGTAGTATTACCATACAAAACATTTTGCAGAAGCCATGACATTGATCCATTTTGTTGCAAATGGTACATATTTGGTCATGCTTCTTCCTTAATTGTAGAAGAGCTTACAATAAATTAACTTACCCAATAGTTACAGTAAAAAGAATCAAAGTAAAAAAAAAAAGCTGATTCGTTAACTGTTTCATTCAAACATGATTGCAGCTACTTTGGCATACATATCCTGAATTCATCCAAAAGCATCATCTACCATTCTAGCTACCCCACTTTCGAACACTGTAAAACTTAATATCTATCCTGTGTGTTCATACAGCCTATGTGTACCTGTGCATAGGTGGGACAGCAAAAGTGACTTTTCCTACCGTCTTATACGAAAGCATTTCTCCCCATAAATCTTCCCTCATCATAGCTAGTAACCAAGGAGGATAGGGGATATGTGGGAAGGGCAGTACAGTGAAAAGTTAGCAGAGAAAGGAAATGAAACAGTACAAAGGGAATCATTTTTGTGCTAACTCTAAGATTCACCTGGGAAATGTTTGAGAGAGTGATAATTGTCCCATTGCCACATGACACCAGCAATCACCCTAACTGAAGTTAACGCTATGGACACCTGTGTTCAAGTAGCCAGAGATATGCCCTAGAACTATTTATTTTATTAGTGCAGACATAGCCACAGTTTGACTTGTATGCCAGACTCCTTCAAGCACCTTCAAAAGAGCATCCCAGAAAATATCCAGCCAGAAGTACCTAAGCTTCATTGGCTTGCCAAGCTGGTCCCTTTTTATATGGCTGAAGTGTGAATTTCAAATCCTGAAGTGAATTGAACACTATTAGCATCATTTTTTTCTATTAAACTTGGTGTCAAAAGCCCTGTGAGTGCTGCTCACATTCAGTACTGGGCAAACCCCCTTCCAGATAAACACTTTATCCCCTCCACCTCCAATTTCTTTCCTCTTGGTCAAATCATTCCTCTGAAATGGAGTCTGGCTTTGGTAATAGATGTGCTGAGCTCCACTTCCTTTTTCCAGCTCTCAGCGGGTGAGGCCATCTCCCCTCTGCTTGCTCAGCAGAAGGGATTCCCTCAGGTTCTTAACATCCAGGTGGGCCTCGAGCTGAGACTTGTCCCAAGGATGTCACACCTCCAGCTCCAGGCTTCCGCCCCAGGCAGCTGAGCTGGTACAGCTGAGTGCTGCCCGCAAAGAGACCAGCCCCTTCCCCCACTGGAGTGTCCTGGCTCACCCTGAGGACAGCACAACTAGGTCAAACCTTTGGAAACATAGTCAGAGAAGACTCCTGAGCAACTTCTCCTGTCAGGACACCTGAATAGGCCTGTCCCTTCCAGCTTCATGGGCAGCTTTCAGCCACCAGCACTTCTTAAAGCTCATGAGTCAGAAGAGCTGGTCACCCAAAACCCTAGGCAACGGAGAGCAGCAAGGCTCTCCAGAGGGCCACTGGGCCTGTTTTTAATAGCTACTTCGGGATGAAATGGATTTTGTAAGTACTGTTTTACTCCACTGACAATAAGGGCAGCCCAGAGGAGTAATTCTGTATGCAGGCTTCACACAGAAAGTTCACACATTTTCTATTTGAAAATTTACCTGCTTTGAAAATGTGAGCATAGATTCTAGGGTTCACTGTGGCCATCCAGTCGGATCTGTTTGTTAGCAACCTTTAACTTGAGAAGTTCTTTTAGAAAAACAAGCGCCTTGATCTAAAAAATCTCTAAATCCATGTACTCCACTGGCTAACTGCCCACACTGTTAAACGTGTCAAGAACAGTTTTGAACTTTCTAGCCTCAACTTCCTATGACATTACATTTTTATCTAACAGACTGGGGGACACATAATCAAAGGATTTTTTTCTCCCTCATGTCAGCACTTATAAATTGTGGTGAAGTCACTTCTTTCTTTCTCCATTGAGGTCCCAGGCTCTTTCCTCTAGGGCACATTTGTCAGTTGTCAGTACAAAATCAGTCTGAGCCAAATCTCAGCAAATAAATTATATATTGCTGGTGCTTGAAGAACAGATGGGTGAAACATGCTTAAAATGTTAGATACTAGTTTTCATTTTTATTACAAATCTAGCATTAGAGGACAATGGATTTTTTAACAGTCCTAATTTATTCAGGCAAGGGACAGGCAGAGTTTATTGAACTTACAGATCCTCTATTCATCCCTACCAAGTCTCCCCTAAGAACAATTGACTGAATGTTAATTCCAAGAGACCTGCAAGAGAGATAAATTAAGTACCAACCTAATGACATGAAAATTCTCAGCTGGCCACTATGTACTTTAGTAATGAATACACACTTTCATAAGCAGAGAAGCTGACACTTTCAAATCTAAATTTGGAGAGGTGGTGTATTTCTTTCACAAAGCATGGGTTGATTTCTACTCTGGAGACAGCCAGCTAATTCTCAGGAATAAATATTTATCACTTTCCACCATTATTAATTTTTGAGGGTATTGCTGCTGTGTTCATGGAATTAAAGAAGATCTGACCTCTGTTGATCTCTGTGGTCCTCTCTGAAGTGCATTGGTGGCCAACTATTACTGTTTACACGTATTAATGCAGCTTGAGGGCTAAAGGAAAAGTAGGTCCTTTCAGTTCTAGGTGCTGTACAAATAAAAATGAAGGGTGGTCCAGAGGATGAGTCCATAGTCCAGGAATGGCATCAGAATCTGATGCTCTACAGAGTTCCTAAAAAGAGAAAATAAACTAATAATATTAGTCTAACAGACCTTTCATACATATTTATTGTAGTTATTTACGGACCAATTTTAGCAACTGTGGAGGAAAAGTTTCAAAGGGAAAAAGGTCATGTAGATGCCCTGCCATGAAGGAAAGCCTATGTAAGTTGTGTGCCAAATTTCTTCTGTGCCTTCAGTTTTTTCCCCACATCTCTACAGGAGTCACTCTGCTTCCCCAGGAGAACAACTACATCTAAGGTGAAATGCCGATGCTATTTAACACTTGATCCATCATACACATTATGCATGAGCAAGAAGTTAGCAATGGAAGGCAATTAAAACTGCAATAAGATTTAAATTGGCAGAAAAGAATTAATCCTAGAGTCACATGGATTGGAAACAGAACTTCTTTTTTCTGCCAGTGCTGGCTTGTTTCCCAAATTAGATTTTTTTGAGCAGTTTGTCCAGGCTAGTTTTAAAGACCTGAGTTATCAGAAGTTCTGACTCTTTCTAGAACAATTGAAAATCATCTCAAGATCAATGCAATTCTCAGCCTTTCATTCCATTGCATTCAGTAGTGCCTAATTACATCCCAAGAACATCTTTCTACCCCTGGAAAAAAAACTTTTGGACCTGTCTCCTCTTGCCAGAGTGAGATCCATCACCCCATTCCCTCAGCGATCTCCTAACAGCATTGGGCTGGGCAGAGCTATGCTGCCTGGCAGCATGCTTTGCGGGGCTACTGCTGAGGATGGTGTATTCTCTCTGACCATTTCCATGGGCAAGGGAGGATTGGCCTCCTGCACTTTTCAGAGAGCGTTACAGTCCTACAGCATGTCCTGGCCTTGCTGGAGATGATGGCAACACATGTACTCATTTCAGTGAGCATTAGGCTTGCAGAGGACACTTTGAAAACCTTCCTAAGTACCACACTGCATCTGTAGATCGCTAAATGCCTTCAGAAAGTATTTAGGTCTGTTTGGGTCCATGTGTCTGTCCTAGCAGACTCCACCTGTAATCCACAGGGAGAGGTGCATCCAGAAGGCAATGAATTCCATTAAGTGTAGATGTCTGAATTAAGATGAGGTGAATGGTCTCAGAAAAGCCTGTGCATTTCCACAGGAAGGCTGTAAACTAAAACTAGCTAAGCCTTGATGCCTTTTGGGTGGCTGGGTACAGCTGAGGCACCTCTGCCTCAGCTTCCTACCTGTAAAGAGAAATAACCTTCCTCTACCCAGGAGGATGTGAAGAAAACTCCCTACATATTGTGAGGTATTTCAATACATAAGAAGAGAAATGAAAAATAGCTGCTGCTGTGTGACTACGTCCATGCAGGGTAATGGACGTGAAGATAATGATCCAAATAGCAGCAGATCAGCAGCTGATGCAGCTGCCACAGAGCACTGAAGCACTTTGTGCACCACTGCTACTCACGACCCAGGGCATAAAAGCTGCAGCGCCGATGAGGCTGACAAAACACAGCAGTCTTAAACACCTCGTCTCTGTTATACTGTGTCTGTCCTGCATCTGTTTTCACCTTGTTACCAGACAGTCATCGCAGTCCTGTCTGCTGTCAGGGGATCTCACCTGGGTCATCAATATGCAGGCCCCAGCACCTCCATCTGGCAGCCTCTCAAACAAGGCTGTCTGCCACAAAATGGGATTCATTAAGTGAGCTGTCCGAGCGATATGGAACACATTAAGGTAAAAGGAAACAACTCTGTACAATGAATTTTCATCCGCTGAAATGTGTTACAGTGCTTATTAGGTATTTGTGTAAGCTGGCTCTACAGTAATATCAAGCTGATAACAATTTGAAGCTCCATTAACCTCAACCACTGTTAGGTGGCACAATAAGCAGGCGTGCTGCAAAAAGGCAGCCACACAGGAACAAGTAATTCCTGCTTTATAGAAGCCATTTACATGCTACAGAAGTTGCCTCTGCTAAGTGGATACGTGTAATGAAGGAAGCTCTTTCTCCTGTGGCCAAGAAGTCTGCTCTGGATGGCAGCGCCTTCTTTTTATTCATCCGGAGAATGGGATTAGTAGGTGTGTTGCCAATGAAAGGCAGAGAAACATTCCTTTCTTACCCCTTTCCAAAAAGGCAGCTTATCACCCCTTACATTTTAAAGTGCTATTTTTTGGTGCCCATGATTGTTTCTTTGTGTCTTAAGAGACGGAAATATTGTAAGCAGTGCCTACTTCAAAAAAATTTAAATTCTTTGAATTCAAGTTCATATATAATACAATGAAAGATCATTTTTAACAATGAGGAGGAAATGGAAAAGGAAAGAATAAAGTCATATGTGTATTTCAGGAGAAACATCTGCACAGCGTGATTCAACCAGGCTGCTTGGCTGGTTTTCACAGGCGATAAACGCTGGAACTAAAATAAGTGACCTATGATAAAGCCTTGTTAAAATCACTTCTTGAAGACCTGATGGTAAAGCGTAGACCTAAAAGAGAAAATCTGAATGAGACGATGGACCGGAGAACCACATATGGCAGCTTTTTGAATAAGTAGGATGTGGCACACTGTAAATATTGATTAAACAAAAAGCAAACATAAAGAGATTACAGGAGATCAGGTAATTTTTCATGAGAACATGTCGGTTTTTAATGACATATCTGGTCAGACCATGACAGAAAAATCTATTTCCCTTGGTAGGATGTTTGGTAGCCATACGGTTGGGAGATGAGCTGCTCCAAACAGAAGATAGATTTCATCTTGGTTTCCAAAACTCAGCTGAGACACTGGAGACTGTTTTAAATCCATAGGTTGGGGCCAGCCCAGTCTCATGAGCTGGATGACACAGTCATCGCTTGGCTGACAAGGGCCTGAGGAATCTTCCTCAATGTAGAACAGAAATTCACAAGGAAGTTCTCAGGGCAGGAAAGCCACTCTCCCGCAGAACTAAGCAGGGCTTGGCTGTCACTTATAGCACTGTGGAAAACAGGAGGTGCCAAAAGATACTAAACTAGGTAAATTGATGTGTGAAAAGTTAAACAAGATAGCTGCAAGGAAAGCTAATAAAGGGATGAAGAAGTATGCTGTGAACAGGCTGCTGTCAAGGGAGGTTTTTAGCAAGTATGTTCACAGAGATTGGAGCAGAGCAGTGCTGGAGGCCCTAATGCTGTTTCTCTCCACCTAATTCATACAGGCGATCACCGTGTCTCTGTATTGGTAGACAAATTTTCCTAGACAAATTTTGCTACAACCTCTGAGGCAACAGAGCTAAATTGTAATCCAATAAACTGTTCAATTTGAATCTCTTAGCTCCTGAAGACTCTGCCTACTCCCCACAAGGCCTGGGATTTTTTCCTAGTAACTGTAAGCATCCAGGTTAAGGTAATTATCAAAGTTCCTTCAAAATCAACGAAGAAATAGGCACTTTCGGGGAGCACTTATCCTGCTGTGAGATAGGTATTTATGGTACATGGATGAAGGTCATCTGCTAGCATAGCTGTTAGCAGATAATCTTTGCTTGTTCTCAGCCTTATTGTCACCCTCCAGCTCTTAATAAACCATGAGAGCATTTGAACAGCCAAACTGAACTAGAAATAAAGCCCAAGTATGCTGTTTCCATCAGCTGCCAATAGTGAACTCACATTATCTTTTAGTAATTACAGTGTCCTGTAGCAAAGGCTTAACTTCACATTATTTGGATAAATATGACCTTTTTTTTTTTTTGTTTTGAACCAGACGTGTTCAAGTTTCACTCAATACACTCTACTAATTGCATTAACAGATGCTATTTCTTTTTCCATTCTTCTAGGTTCTTGTGATTTTAAAGACTTCTCTGAGGGGTATCCAGGTTGATGGAAGAAGAATATCCATTATCTGTGAACATTTCTGATACGGTTTTTGTATCTTTTTCAGTTCTGCAGGCATCCCTTTTTACTTAGGAAGGAAAGAGGGAGTGAAGGAATGAGAAACATACAACGTATCCAAGATGAGGGCACATCATGGATTTGTAGGGTGGCATAATGATATCTGTTTTTTCCCTAATTCATGCTAAAAATTTGCTACATTTGCTTTTCTGTTTTGACTTCTGCTGTGAGTTCATGAAACTGTCTATGATAACTCCAGATTCTCATTCTTGAATGGCAAAAGCAGTTCAGAGTTCATCGCTGGATATGTAAATATAGGTTTGTTTTCTCCTTGTATTTCACTTTAAATTTACACGGAATTTCATCTGCCATTTTATTATCCAGTAATTTAGTATTGTGGGATCCTTCTGTAATTCTTTAGTTGTCCTCATCAGCAAACTGTCGCATCATTCGCTTTCCAGATCTTTACTGAATGTATTAGACAGGATTAACCTTAACGTGCACTCTACCCAGAATAAATAGCACAAGGGCTTTGATTAACTCTAAGAGAAGAACATAAATGCAGACTTATGCTTGCATGAAGAAACATACCATCAAACTTCCACATCACTGAAAAGCTTTAAGGGAAGCAAGTTTCTGTTCTCTTAATGTTAGTACTGCCTTGGAAATCCCCTGGATATCCCATAAAGTGACAAATTTAACTCTAGACACAAGAATATTCCTGTCAAATGGGTAAAAACATTTGCATGTTTACCCAAGAGGGAAATTTATGAAGCACATTTAATTTCTCTCAGCAGTGTAGGAACTTTCACAGCAGGGCAGGCTTTCTGCAGACCAGGTCAGACAGATGCCTACAGACTCAAGATCTATAACTTCCTATCTTGCACACCAATGGTGGCCTCACATCCTATTTGCTGAAGAAACCAAAGCAGCTTCAGCCGAGAAAGTTAGAGCACTGTGTGAATATATGCTGAAGAGATTAAAACCTCATATTGCTGATGCACAGATACCGTGAATTATTCATTTTTGATTCTATGGTGACGCTAGATACACCCCGGTTCAGAGTTACCAGGCATTTTCCAGGTTAAGCATTTATGATTCAAGAATGTTTAATCAGCTTTACTCGTATCTTCATCTAGTTTTATAATATTGCCCCCTTCACAGTCAAATTAGATTTGGAAATGATCTGCTGTGAGGGGCAAAACCTGCATTAAACATTTTTAGCTCTAATACTCTTAATAAAAAATGAATATGGGTAGAGGAAAGATTTCCAATCTGACTGTTAAAGTCAAATGAGCAAGAGTCATTTTAGCACATGGCCATTGCCTTTTAAAGAGACACAGTTTTCAGCGATTTCAGGACTCATTGAAGTATGCAAAGCCGATGAATTTAAATTGCTCCTTCATTTGATCTTATCTGAAGTTATTTTTCTGCTGTAGCTCAGCCAGTATTCTTCTAACTTTCCTTTAGAATATGCTTGGCTCAGATTTCTCTTACAGAAATGACTCACTGCACAGTAAATGTGAAACATGTTGGATGGGTGTTTAAAGTGCAGAAGCCATCGAGTATTGTAGGCTTCAGATATACGGAGAGCTCTGAAGAACTTTCAATATTTAAGAGAGTCCTGGTTCAGGAATAATTGTCACAAATAAAGCTGATGAATGAATAAATGAATGAATGGGGAATGGAAGGTTCCTTGTATATCTAGTGGCTGAACAAGAATCACCCAGACAAAGGAGGCTTAACATCTGTCCTGCTTCCAGGCCTTATCAAGAAGCCAAGGAAAGAGGTAGCATAGTCCAACATGCTATTTTTATTCACATTGACCCCAAATATCCTGGAACTTGGAAAACACAACACAAGAACACAACATAATTTAATCAAACAGCTCACTGACTGAAAATAAAATGTCCAAATGAATTTTTTTGAAGATACTATGATGATAACAGAGATGCTCTTCAGCAACCCATTGAGAATATTCAAATAGAATATCCATATTTAGAACAAGACAAAACTGTATACTCCAGCTCATTCAAATATTTTCTCCATTTTACTGTTATCTGTAAAAAATTGTGATATTCCAGATCTGTGATATATCCGTCCCCAAATGTGAGGCATCAGGATAATTTCATGAAACAGACAGCATTTCCAAGTGCTTAATCTCTGCTGCCAATTTAAATACAAGATCAAAATACTCTCTACTATGAGGTCTAATCTAGATTAATTACATTGTAATTGAATATTGTAATAACTGCAAAATAACTGAGAATTCTCCATCCTCATGAATGTCAAAATGTCCAAGTATTTCACTTATCCCATAGTGGTAAGGAATCTCAGACTTCAATGTCATTGCATTGAGGAAAACCAAAAAGCGTTGCAACCTAAGCAAAAGTAACTAGCTTCACTACTTGGTAGGAAGTTATCCGGGTACTGCAAATACCAATATTATCATACTACCACAATAAGCTGCCCCTCCTAGGGATTCTCACTGAAAAAAAGGTTATATCAATAGTTTCCAAATTGTGGTCTATGGACAATGGGTAATTCATGAGTAGTAAGTGCTCCACATCTGCCTTATGAAAGCACATTAAGTAGCAGACTATATGACCTCATCAGTTCCATAAGGCTGCTCTCTGGTCTCCTTGGCTTGCCTCAGCTCCTAAAAGCCTGCAAAGGTTCTCACAGATCCACAGAGATTTATAACCCCTACTGCTGTGTCTTCATGTTTTAGAAGATTGCGTTAGTACAACCAACAGAAGGCTTGATAACAATCTTTAAATATATAAAAGATGGTTATTGAGAAAAAGCAGGGATTGAATTGCCCTCTATATCTGGTGTGGTCATGGCAAAAAGAGTGGGAAATTTAAGGCAAAACATTAAATAAAATTTTCTTTTGGAGAGGATAGTTAAACACTGGAATATGCTCCCTGCGAAGACTGTAGAATCTCCACAACTGAAGTTCTTCAGTGGCAGGGTTGCATAACATCTGTCAGGGTGATACAGGTTTAGCTCAGTGTGCCGTTAGGGAAAAGAAGTAGACTAGGTGAGCTCTTAAGATACCTTGCAGCCCTATCAATTTTTTAGAAAGTACTTAGCAAAACAAATGAATTACCTACCAGCTGCCAAGTCCTTCTTTCAAAGCGCATCCTTCCCTTTTCTATGGATGAGGACCTTCTCTATTTCTTGCCACTTCTGTGGTGCAGAGAATAGATAGAATTCAGAGGAATAAAGATGATTATAGCATTTCAGAAGAATCCAGTATTTATTTGCTTCTGACGTTTGTCTAGAGTCCAAGGGCCTAACAGTGTGAAATCAGCCACACTCATTTAATAACTAACAGCAGTACATCCTGCCAAATGCTCTGAGTCCCTTTTTTTCTGCTGGAAGTAGGGCACCCAAAAAAAAAGCAGTAAGAGTTAAAGGTACTCACCACCCCTATCAGAGGCAAGAGATTATTTGAAAGAAGGAATATGCCTATCTACAGAAGGAAGATAACCTTCAGTGGGTATCTAGAGCGTTTGCCTACCATGGAAGGGAGCTTTCCCAAGCACTGTGGTTGTGCTAGCACCATACAAATATTCCAGCCTTACTCCCTGTCTCAGATTGAAGAACTGCAGGCAAAGCAACTAGCATCAGAGCTCTTTCCATGATGAGCTGATCAAGGAGGAAAGGGCTCATTAAGAGTTCATTTTCTGAACTCACATTCATGAGAAGAAAGTTTCCAAGTGACTCCTTGCAAGCAGCAGGGCCCTAACAGCAACTGCAGTATGAATCTTCACTGAGTAAATACTAACAAAGGACTTTTGACGTGCCATCAAACTGGAACAGCAAGATAAAACATACCAGCTCAGAGGTCTGAAGGGAAAACAGATGTAACTAAGAGGTAGTCTGCAGGAGTCTCGCAGATACATGGCAAATATATATATGTATGTATGTGTGTGTGTGTGTGTATGTATGTATATGTGTACGTATATGTGTGTGTGTATATATATGTATATAAGTATGTATGTATGTATGTATAAATATATACTATATATGTGAATATGTTTAGACATACAAATATAATACACATATAAATATATAAATATATGTAAGTTTATGTGTATATGTATAAGTATATACAGATTTACATATATGTGTATGCACATGCATATATGTGTCTGAGTGGGTATGCAAAAATATACACATACGCGCGCGCACACACACACACACACACACACACACACACACACACAAATATATATATACCATGATTCTTCTAGAGTAGTTTTCATGTAATGCTTCTTCCAGAAAATATTTACATGACATTAATTATACTGATGTTGTTTGATTGACGTATGCAGACTAATAAAACAGTGTGCTGTCCTTTACCTTAGGCATCAGTAAAAGCATACACCTGATTCTAGACATTGTTTATGATGCTTGTGAGTCACAGAATCAAAAGTGATTGATAATGGTACCAGCAGAGGGGCTTACATACAGTCGCCCTCTATCTTTTCCACTCATTATCTAACTGGAGGAGATAAAACTGGAAGTCGGGCAGGGGCCTATCAGAGGAGGAGGGCTGCAGCTGCAGCTTTCAGCCCTCTCGAGATTCTTGGCCAAGGTGGAATCTGTAGGAAGCCACAGGCTTGTTTCCATGAACCACAGCGAACAAAGATTGCTCCAGTCTGACCGTGGTCCAGCCGAGCCTCAGCTGAGGGGCAAAAAGTGAAGTTCCTTCCATGCTGTGTCTTCTCAGGCAAATGATCTAGCCTAGGATGCTTTTAGTCTTTTTATAAAATCTGGAACCTTTTGTCATGGACCAGAACCCCATTGCGATGGTTACTGGTTTATTCACATATTTTTATGTAGCATAATCCCTAGATATGAACCCCCTAAAAAGAATTATACACACATCATAAAGTTTCGGACTCCAGAAAACATATTTTTTCTGTCTGTATGTAACTTTTCAGTTGTTAGCACTTATGCTGTCAGATGTAAAGTACAGCCCGTTAGTATTGATTTGTGCTTTGAACGCTTGCAAGTGAATATACTTATTTAGGAGATACTAGCATAATTCACACAACATTTATAACTTATTTTATATACTGTTTATTTACAATAATATAAAATAAAAGTAAAATATAAAAATTACAAAATGATTCCCATAAATTGCACTCCAGGCTTCCTTGAGTGTATTCATAACACCCTATCCAGATGTATGCTACAATGATGTCATAGATCGGCTATAACTTTAATGAGGAGAATATACTACTAAGCAGGGCTGAATATATTTTTTTGCAACAAACAAATTAAAGAAAGGAAATTCAAAAGTCAAGAGCAGCAAACTCTCCTAGAGTTAGGTGTACCACTGAGCTCAATATCAGAGCAAAAATATGCCATGCAGTAAACAACTTTGACCCCTGGCAATAGCAAGACCGATGCTGTCAATATCAGGCCATGGATGAAAGGGAGCCTTACCAGAAACTGAAAACAGTCTGGTTGTAGCTGACCCACTAATTTTTGTCTGTTTCCGTGGTTACAGCAAGATAACATACACCCACTCGATCGGCTCATTTTTGGCAGAGGGGAATATCTTAATAGCATTCCTTGTCCATTCCCCTCCACAGACTGGAGGAATCAGGAAGGAAAATCCAGACACTATAAGGGGCCCCGTCTCCCCTCACATAAAAGTGCCCTGAGAGGAGGGGAAATGCTTTCCGAATACGTTTATCTTGAGCACAGTTGTGTTTCGTGAAGAGAGTGTGTGTGTGTACAGAAGCTTGTAACCAAGGATTAGGAGATAGCTGCCTGGCGTGGCGGCCAAAGTGCTTGAAGACGTGAACGCTCTTTGGGTTGCATGTAGGAGGGGGAGACCGGCCTGAGCTGGAAGACACCCGCTCATTTGGGAAGAGGAAGGGGAACAAGACCAACACTCAACTAAACACGAGAGCTTCTTGTGTTTACTGTTTGCCTGGGAATCCAAATTAGGTTGCTATGCAGCCCTGCCTACTGCCAAAAGGCTGAGCTTGAAGTCCTTACCTCACTAAGGTCAGGTTGAGGATTTAGCCCACATCCTTCTATCTCCTAGCTTTCCCTATTCATAATTATTCACATTTTTTCATATAGTTTTTGTGGAAGCTGGCTGTATTCAAAAGGGTCTAACTAGCAAACCTCCCTACGTTAGATGTACAAGGACAGCCCCCCCCCCCCCCCACACACACACATCTCTTCCGTTAATGCCTCCTGTCTGCCTAAGCTAAAGAAGCCCCAGTTCCACAGATGCCAGTTCCAGTCCCCACCCCATGGGAATTACCAAAAAGGACAGAGCTGGGCCACCCACTGCATTTCCCTAGCAATGGGCTCTCAACAAGCCTGAAAGCCAGTTTTGGGCTGTCAAAAGAAAAGATGAAAATAAGAAATTTTTCAATTCACTAGTTAGTGTAAATATGTGTTGGAATGATCCAAGATTAATCCAGGAAAAACTGATTATTTTGTAACAAAGCAATGAACAAGGAAGTTTAGATTGTTTGAAATCTTTTGCTAAATCTATTGTGACATTAGTTTCGGGTCTACATTCACCAGGAGACTCACACACCCTTCTCCACTGGAAGGGGAGTTTCTACCTCACTTCTTATAACCAACAGACCGCTAGTTAGGACAGTCACTCTGGAAGCCACTTCACTCTTTGGCTTCCTCAGACTCGCGACTGACAAAATCCTAAATGAGAACTCTCATTCCTGCGCCCTAACAGTATTTTGAGATGTGGCTCTCCGTCAAACTACACATCAGAAGAAAGAGAAGTATTGTTCTTGTAAGCCTATTTAGGAAATGTTGCCTAAAGTGTCTGAAGAACCCCTCATTCCCCTATCAAGACATTCCATTTCAGAAATGTCTTAATGAACTGCTTTGACTTTTTTTCTCCAAATTTGGCTTTATACATAGTATTAATTAGATTAGGTGAATTCTCAAGACTTTGCCTCTCCAGAGATGTATGTGTCTGATACATGAAAGACTTACCAAAAATAAAAATTGAAGAGTTGCCCATTTCAGCCCAAAATGACTGAATTAATGTTGGATAGCAACCTAAATTCTGTCATTTTCTTATCAGTTGTTGATTTGGCAATCTTTTTTTTCTAACTCATGGGGAGAGTTTTCATGTGAATTTATGAAGAAGAGAACTAGGGAAATCCCTTGAAAAATCCTCATATGGAATCGTATCAACACATCCATGAAATATCAGCTGTGTTGGCACAACTAAATACATGAAGCAGTTCTTCATCCCTTTTTTTTTTTACCTGCATTATGTTCTCATGAAGGTCATGCCTCCATTTTTGCTTTCAAAAGTACAGCACTGAACATTTTACAAGACATTGTGGCTTGCTAGCCAGATCCATCTGATTGTCAGTGAAGAAAAAAAAAAGAGCAAGGTTTCACAGAAGCAAGTCTGGCTGAAGTTTCTTTAACTTCACATCAGCATGAATTATTGCTTCCTGTTACCCAGAATAATCTTTTACTGGATTTCTTCAACCTGGCCTTTGCTAGGAATAATGCTGCCAAAAGATACAGTCCAAGTTCTATCAGTCTTGAGTCATGAAATAAGAAAGGAAAATGTTAGAAGTGCAGAATTAAATCAAGAAATATTTTAATGGCCTTTCTTGTTTATTGCTTTCTTGCTCTGTTTCTGTCTCCATTTATGTGTGTGTGTATACATATACATAAAATATAGATGCACACATACATGTGTATATAAATACATATGCACACACACATCGTTTTGCCCTTTGTGTATATCTGCATCGTATGTTTGTATGTATGATAAAGCAAGCCAGGAAGAAATGAATAGCAACAATACCTGATTGCCTAGTCCATACTCTAGACAGTTAAATCGCTTGATATTTTTCAGCAAACTAAAATAGGAACAGCAAAAAACTGTCAGCTAAACAATTAAGAAAATTTCTAACTCGTGATGATTCACAAAAGTTAGGAAATCCCCAAAAGCTAGGAAATAGATATTTGGAGGCACTGACATGTAAAAGGGCAAGGGGAGTTGTACTGGTTCAGACCAAAGCTGACCCAAGCCCAGAACTGTGTCTCCAGTGCTGGCCCCAGGCAGACACATGGGGAAGGAAACAAGCAGGCCAGGCATGTGTGGTACAGGGCAAGCTTACACGAGAAAAAATTTAAGACCTATTTAGCAACTTCAAGGCAGTTAATCAAGGAGCTGCAGAGTCAAAATTCAGTGGTGGAGAAGAGCAACCCATCTGAGCCAAGCTTTTTTGTATAGGAGGGAAAAGGTGATGTCTTACTAATATCCTTTTTAAACAAGTTAGGGAAGGAGTTTCAAAGTAAGGCTCTGAGCATAAGCCTAAGTGCATGAAGCAAAATATTTCAGGACTACTATTTCTAAAGACAGTAGTGCCACTTACTGTAAAGGCTAATACAAACACTGGTATTGACTTTCCAAGGAGTGTAATGCTGGAGTACACCTGAGTCTCTGTGAAGTCACTTGTGAGGGTGCAAGGACAGATGGATGTTTTGATCATTGTCACACTCAAAGGGCAGTCAACAAAGGCTGTAGCACCAATTATTTGCATCCTATATTGCAAATACCCAAATTTAGTAAGTTTATTTTGGTTAATTTCAGGGGAAATTTATAACTAGGCGAAGGAGCAAGATGCTGCTCTCAGAATTGTAAGTGTGTAAGAAACATTAAGCCTGTTTACAAATTCTAGTGGGAATAGTTGGCTGGTAGCTTCCCCCCTTCCAAGGTTTTGGAGTAGGAGCCAGCTCCACTCCTACAGAGCTGTTAATGCAAAGCCAAGTTCAGCTATGCCATGGATGAGGGAGCTGCCAAGCTCAGATACAGCTGTGTCATATGACACAGAGCAGACAGACTGTACCAGGCAGCACGAACAGAGGAGGCTTCAGTGCCCTTCTCCCACAATAATTCATGCCTGGGTGGGCATCCAAGTTTGGCCCCTCTAATTAAGACTTAACAGGATACAGCATGGACAGTGTCCTGCGCAGAGGGTCTCAACAGCTTCCAAACTGGTTCCGTTGGGCAGCCCAGCTGGTTTGGACCACGCATGCCTACCCCTGGCTGCCCCGGGCTTTCTCTACTCAGCAGCAGTCTGTTATCGGCAGTGATGTGCTGTGCCTCCATCCCCTCCCCGCACCCCGCCATCCCCTCACATGGCTGGGACGAGAGCGCTGCCAGGAAAACAGAATGAGGCGAGAATGCTGATCCTCAGGGCTGCTCGTCCAGGCGGCACCAAGATTATCATTCCAGCAAGTCTCGCTTTGCTGCCAGCGCTTAGGGCAACACATGAGGAAGCAGAACAGCGTAGACAGGAGGGCTAGGGTAAGAATGAAGGGTGCTCTTAATGCCAGTAAGAAAAAGCCTGCAGAGGGCCAGAGGGGGAAGACAGGCAAAAAGGAGATACTGTATCAGTCTGATTTTTTTCCAGACCCTGAGCAACAGCTTCCCTCCCCCCGCCCCCGCCCAATTTGAGCTAGTTATTTATGTAGGCAGCATTTTTACACTTCTCACTTCCCCATATATTATAGATGCATTAAAAACACCAAGAACAATAACTGCAAGAATTTCCATTTGAGCTGGCTTAAACCATATTTTCTTTCTTCCCCAGTTTTGTCAATTCTTTCTAGCCTAAGTAATCATCAGTGCATATAATGACATTAGAGGTATGGCATTATGGTCTAAATTTGAGCTACACTGCGAAGTTAAAATACGTCCTTTGAATCTTGTAAGGAATTATGCAATTTGTTTTTCAAACCATGGTTCATTTGTATTTTCTAAGCCTGTCCTTACATATTAGTTTCAAGGCCTAATAGGAAGACGGTAGATAGAAACATGGTGAAACTGATGCTTTCTTGAATTATTGACCCTGTCAATGAAGATTTCAGCTGCATTCTTCCGGAAATTGCACTTTATTCAAGCATTTTCTAAAGTGGTATCTGACTGTATACTCTTGCTTGAAGCAATGCGTTGAGGTACTACCATAGGGACCAGAACTTCTCTTCTGGCCTCCAAAGACACAAATAGTATAAATTCACCCTTTTTAAAGCTGAGCATTCATTACTGAAGGCTCAGATATGAAAAAGTACTGGTAAAACAGAAGATAGGCTTTAACTGCAACCTATAGATTTCCTTTTCCCTCCTCTTTTCTTTTTTTCTTTTTTTTTCCTCTAGTCCTGTTCTAATCATGAGCTATGGAAAATATTGTAGTTGTTCTAAAATAGCACCCTTATAATGGAGAGTTTGTCTGAAAGGGGGCACTGTGGTTTGGTGCCACTGGGCGTCCCTTGTAAAGCTCAATGGGCCCTTGAGTTTATTTGAGGAATCTAGTCATTGCTGCAGTACAAACAGAAGGGACTTATGAGTCAAAGTGAGCACCTGCGTGAAGCAGTGTCCCCACCCCTGGATGAAGTAGTATCCTTTTAGCACAAATATGTAAGAGAACATCTGCACAGTGTGAGTCACTAGAGGTGCTCCAATATGATGTCTGCAACCCAACCATTCATAAAATCCAGCCCAGCTTTTCTCTAGAGTGCCAAGAATTCGAAATTCACTGTCAGTGTTAGTCCAGGTGATCTATATGGTTAACACCCCAGGAGGTGCTGCGGAGCCCATCTTTTCTGCTGTGTTTACTGAGATAGCGGTGATAGATAGGACTGGGTTGCTGTGATGCAAGTGTGACTATGACTGAAATAACATCCATTACTCCTCACGACATTCATGGAAGCAATTAGTAGCGGTTGTATCTACGCTTCAGCATACATTTCATCCCAGGGAGCAACCCTAGCATCTCAGGCCAACAGGTATATATTGGCCATGTCCACATTGCACAGCCTCTGACTGCGTATCTGCTCTGGGCCCCAAGTGACAGTGGAGCAGGGAAGAAAGAGTCCCCTCAAAGTGTTTGAAATAATACGGGGTTGTAAAGTGAAGATGGCCTCGTGGGAGATCAGAGGAATGGAGGTACAAAACCTGCAGGGATAGAGCTGGAGGTTCCAAGGGAGTGAAGGGAGCCAGGGTGAGACCTCCAGTATCTACTGAAGGTAAGCACCAACGAAAACTCTCCACAGAACCACACTTACATTTCATTGTGAGAAGACTGGTTCACTGGAAAAGGAAGGCTGAGAGTGAACTAACATTTATGCAGATCAGGTGTAAATGAGGCAGATAAGTTGTTTGATAATGTGAACATATCATTGACATCTGCTTCCCAGCAGCAAAGTGAGGCAAAGCAGATTCAGAGACTAGATCAACAGACTAGAAACTCAGTCCAGTCTAGCCATGCAGCCAACTTGGTTTCTGAACTTATAGTTTTCGGCAGTTCGTATATTTCATTGTTCCCATACCTCACCAGCAGCCTGAAAACCCTCCTACTTTTAAAAGACGGCTTTTACCAACTTACGCAGCATTTTGTTCACAGGAGTATTTTGCTGGTATCACCCTTCTCTGACTATATGCTCAGAACCAATTAAATCAATACTAACATTATTGTTAGTAACTATGGAAACAAAAAATTAACACACTCAAAAATTCTGTTTATTTATGTCTTATTCTGTTTATTCACATCTTTAAAACTCTGTCACTGAAAAACTGCTGAACATGGCAGGCATCTACAGATAGGCATTTATGTATTTACGAATAAAGAGGTATTTCAGCTACCTCTCATGAAATCAAAACACATACCAGCAAACAAATGAACTCAAGTAAACACTTGATAAAATCTTCCCTTGACAGATTTGCTGTTCCTGAAATATCCAGTTATCCATGCCTCAGATAACAGGATCCCACTGCCACTAACATGAATAAAATGTTACCAGGACTGAAAATCTCCATATTCTAACAAAACTTAATATTTTGTAAGGAGAATGATACTGACACAAAGGGAATAAATGTAAGGCTTCCAGATCACACGATCCCTCAGAGAGCTCCATACAGCAATTCTCATTTGGGAAAATGCCTGTCCATCCTGACTGGATCTTGGGATTGAACTACAAGTGTGGCCTGGTGCAAATATTTTCAAAAAAAGATAATTGTTCCTAAGGCTGATGAGGTGTTCTTCATGCACAAACAAAGCAGGAACAAACTAGCTGTTGGATCACAGAAAGTTGCCTCAGTTTGAAGATCATCCCTGGAGAGCCAACAGAAGCAGTGATAGCCTTGCTAGCATCTTTCTTCAGATCTTTAAAGTGGAAGCGATGGGATGACCAAAGGACATACTGAGCACACCCTTCTGCTTCAATTTTAAGTACTGGAAAATTCAACTGTAAGTGTTGGAAAGTCCCAGAGGACTGCTGGCAAGTAGCTCTAAAACTGTTCAAAACTGGGCCAGCACTGAAGCAGTGCAGGCTGGTAAGCATTGCAACCTGCTTCTTCGTATTTCTGGTTTTCAAGCAGATCCCAGAGGTCACTGGGAACAGCAGAACCCTGCATTCCTAATCGCAGCATAATATTTTACAGAGTGACAAGAGAGTGACAATCCTGTATTTTGGCACACAAATGGATCCTTGGTAACGTGTGCTGTCTGACACCTCTCAAGGACTTCAAGGAATTTTTTAAGCCCTTTATAATCATTTGATTCCCACCACAGTCCTAACACTGTGGCAGACAAATGCTCTATCAGTCTTAACAACGGGGGATGTGATGATCAGGGAAGGCAAACCCCATATTTAACAATCCCTAGTTTGAGGACGTTCTGAGTTCCCAAACCCAAAAGGGAACTTAACTCTAATTCCAAATCCAGAAGAGTACCCATTTGATCAAAGGGATCCAAAAAATCCTTGACGACACACTCTGTGCTGTAGTTGCGTAAGTGGATTAAACATAATCAGTGTTAGTCCCACCAGCTTGAGCAAGCTCAGGGCAGAGTCGGTAATGGGAACCCAAGAGTTTTAACCTCTAGCTATGAAAGGCTACCCTGCACCCCAGTATGCAAAGAAACTTGCAACAGAGCAAAAGAAGCAAAAAATAAGCGACAGAACTGGCTTTTACAGTGAAATCCTTTCTCTCCATTAGCACTTCTAACTTTTTAACTGTACAAAAGGGCATGTGTGTACTGCCAAGTTGAGTTACAGAGTTTTACATGCCCAGTATTTCCTGTCTTGGATACCACATTTGTAAGTCCCTTGTCAAAATGCAGCAAAACACAACCAGGGAAAAAACACTTCTGTTTTCTTAAGAACATGCACTATAGAAACCAAAGTGTTCAGCAGTGCTGCCGAAGTAAGTGGGGGCAGTAATGAAGGGAAACAAGTAGCTGGTATCTCTAAGCTGACATAAACAAAGCTGCAGACAGAGTGCTAGGTGATAGGGAGACAGGAGATCACAGCGTCCCGCCAGGCTGCCTCCTCCGACGTGTCACCAGAGGCCAGCACAGACCGGAACCGAGTGGTGACACGAGATAACACTGTTCCACAAAGGCGAAACCTGCCCCAGAAGCTGAGAGCATGGAACAAAGATCATGGAAACTCTTTAACTCGTTTGTTCAAGACATTTTTTTGCCTGCCATTCAATACATCTACTTTCCCAAAGTGAAGGGAACTGTATGTTTGCAGGAAAATCTTTGCCTGTTCAAGAATTACCCGATGATGAAGAATTGCTCTTATTCAGGTAGGAATAGTCAGCTTACCAGGCGGTATGAACACAGCAGAATAAGTATATTTGACTGCAGATAGGCTGATTTGATCCCTTGTGAATACAAGCACAAGCACTTTAAGAAAGGCAGGTCTATGTAGATACAGCCGTTATCTGTGGGCTGGGTACAGTGGCAAAACTGAGCAAGAGCACATCAAGAAAGGTCAGTGACTGATCAGTGCTGTTAGCAATACAAAAAGATAAACTTGCCAAGTGAAATTCTGCCGAGAACCAGGCCTGTGGACACCCTAGATCCCCGAAAGACCTACTACTTGGAAGTAAGCGCAGTAAGCTAATTGATCGGTGTAACATTATTACATTAGTAACTGGACGTCAGGGATCTACTGTACTAAGCGCTGCACAATTGTATGGAGATGGGCCCTGTCTAGAAGGCTATAGATCCGAACGCCCTGGCAAGTGGAATAATTCCATTCATGGTAAGCATTTTGCAGTATATTTATTTTATTTTCTAATTAGATGGTGATGTGGGATAAGAATTATGAATTGTGTCATGGAACCATGGACACCTCAGGGACTCCTGCCTTTACGCTGCAAACCTGCTGTGAATCTTTATGAGTTGGCTCATGATAGTACTCCTGGCCCCCGAGCAGTGTAAGTGACACCTCCTACACTTGTCAGCACACAGAGTTATTGTAAACACCCAGTGCAAAGCTAAACCAAATAACAGGTCTCTGAAAGCCTAACTACCCTGCAGAGGAAGCTCAGACTCATTCAGCCTGGCTCAGGAGGACACAATGATGAAAGATTCCAAACTGTATAAAAGGACAGAGGGAAGTCAGGAATAGGAAATGCCATGGATCCAAGAACTGGCAAGCATTTCGTTGCCCACAGTAGCATGTTTGGAAGGAGCTGGGTGACTACTTGGGGAACTAAGTCTGCTTGTCACTTGTTCTTTTGATCCACGTTTTTTCTCAAATGCTTTTGCTCTAAGTTAATGGTTCTTAGTACTGAGATGAATCAGTTGGTTTCTTTTTAATCCTAGAGAAGAGAACTGCAGCTGCTAAGCTGAATTTAAATCTTCTGCAGCAATTGCAATTGGTTAAAAGAGAGAGCCTAATAGCCAGATCTAGAGGAAAAAAACTGTAGGGACCTGCAGGTAAGAGCTGGCAGCCAAAAACCCAGCACTCCTCTGAGGCCCTTGAGGAAGACTACAAAGCAGCTAGAGTTACAGTTAAGTTGGGAACTGTGGCAAAGACCCTACATAAAAGGGGCAAGCATATACTGTTTCACTTCTGCACGGACCAATTTGCAGGAAGCTTGAAGAGAAGGAGAATGTTCATATGTCTATGAACATAGACAATAGCTCCCCAAAATCTGATTGCAATTCTACAAACCCTGTTTTACCTAGAGCTAGGCAGCGCCAGCTGATTGGCTAAATCATTCTTTTCTCCATAGTTACTGCTGCTGAAAGATTTATAAATAAGCTGAATAAATTCACTTTAGTTTGAAATTAGTGGGTGTATTCTCAGCAGGCAGCCAACTTTATTTCACAGAGTGGATACCAAAAAAAACACCAGAAAGAGGGAGATGGAGCCACATTTTGCCCAGGGAATAAATAAATGTGACACTACAGTGCCCTTTTCAGAAATGTAAATTTTTGCTGTTTCACCAACTGAAGACAGCTCTGTTATAGTCCAAAAAATATATTTTGGTGGAACTGACCACATTTATAAACATTCATAAAATAAGCAAAGAGGGAAAACAGAGATGACCAAGTTATTGTGGTTATGAAAGAGCTCTGTCACTTGCGTTATAGCAATTAATATTGTTTGCATGAAATTTTAGTCTTTGTGGCTGCTCTAATCCTTGGAGTCCTGTTGATAACACTGCTGTATTATGGAGTATCATCTTATAGGCCCTGCAGACTAGTGTTCCATGCGCAAAGAGTAAAATCTTGGCTCTATTGAAATGAATACGAAAGATCTCATTGCTTTCATTGGAGAAGAGATTTTAACCTACTACCTTCTTAGATTTATACTTGACTTTATGCGTCACTAGGCAAGTAATGAAGTAAACAGTGATGTTGCTTTGGTGTCACAAGTCAGCTGAACAGAGCCGGTCCTTACAGGGAAGGTAAACTTTGTGGTTTTAATATTACAACACCAGTTTCTGTGTATAGACTGTACACTGGGGGGATGTGTATTTATACTTTAGTATGATAAATCCTTCTTTCTTAAAGCCCAGTCTGGAAAAGGAGGGAGCATGCCTACCTTTTATGCAGCAGCTCATACACAAAGAAAATAAGATTCAGGACAAATACAGAATCAGCACATGAACCTCTACCCTCCACATGTTCAGGTTAAGGTGGTTTAGACTACAGGGACCAAGGTATACTGTAATGCCTGTGCTTTAAGAAAGATAAGGCTCTTTCCTGTGCAGTCCCGCATTAACAGCTCAAGGGAACCTGTTAGATACACACCTTAAAGGAGAATTTTCTTGGTGGTCAAATGAGCAGTGAGGTTTCCCACCCCCACTGGTAGCACACGAATATGAAATATGCTGCACTTCATGTAATGAAAGAACAGCCTCCCACCACTGCTGCCCCCAGTCAGATTCTCTTTGTTCACCTCAGTGGCTCTGCTTGCCATACTGAAGAGTCACAGAATAGCTGAGGTTAGAAGGGACCTTTGCAGACCATCTTCTCCGACCCCCTGCTCAAAGCTGGGTCAACTAGAGCAGGTTGCTCAGGACAATATCCAGTCAGGTTTTGAATATCTCCAAGAATGTAGACTCCACAGAGTCTTCTCTCTGAGAAGCCTGTTCCAGTGTTCGGTCGCTTTCACTGTGAAAAAGTTTTCTTATGTTTAAATGGAATTTCCTGTGTTTCAGTTTGTGCTGATTGCCTCTTGTCCTTTCACTGGGCAGTGCTGAGAAGAGTCTGACTCCATCTTCTCTACTGCCCCGTCAGGTATTTATACATACTGATAAGATCCCTCTGAGCCTTCTCTTCTCCAGGCCGAACAGTCCCAGCTTTCTTAGCCTCTTCTCGTATGACAGATGCTCCAGTCCTTTAATCACCTTCACGGCTCTTCGCTGGAACGTAGGTCCGTGTCTTTCTTAGAGGCCAACACTGGACACAGCACTCCAGATGTGGCCTCGCCACTGCTGAGTAAGGGGGAAGGATCATCTCCCTTGACCTGCTGGCAACTCTCTGCCTAATGCAGCCCAGGAAGTCACTGGCCTTCTGCGCTGCAAGGGCACATTGCTGGCTCATAGTCAGCTTGTTCTCTACCAGGTGCCCCAGGGTCTTTTCGTCTAAGCTGCTTTCCAGCCAGGAGGCCTCCAGCTTGTACTGTTGTATGGGATTATTAGTCTCCATGCAGGACTTTGTATTTCCCTTTATTGAACCTGACAATGTTTCTGTTGGCCGATTTCTCCAGCCTGGTGAGGTCCCTCTGAAAGGCAGTGAAATCATTTGCTGTATCAACCGTTCCTCCCAGTTGTATCATCTGCAAACTTGCGGAGGGTGCATTTGGTCCCATCATCCAGGTCACTAGTGACTGCCCTCCAGCTGGACTTCATGCTGCTGCCGATCAAAACCTTTTGAGCCTGGCACTTCAGCTAGTTTTTTCTTCACCTCAATGTTCATTTATCTAATCCATACTTCATCAGTTTGTTTATGAGGATGTTGGGGGAGAAAGTGTCAAAAGCCTTACTAAAGTCAAGGCATAAACAAACATCCATTGCTCTTCCATTGTTCGTTCAGCTAGTATTTTCATCTTAGAAGTCTATCAGGTTAGTCAGGCATGATTTCCCCTTTGTAAATCCATGCTGACTACTCTCAGTCACCTTCTCGTCCTTAATAACTTTGGAAATGGTTTCCAGGAGAATTTGCTCCATTACCTTCCCAAGGTGAGGCTGACTGGCCTATAGTTTCCCAAATCTTCTTTCTTGCTATAGACTATTTCTACAGGTTTGGAAGGCATCAGTTTTTCAGTCATGACTGTGGTGTTGCTAAATAAGAAGAATGGAAACCCATATAATAAATCATGTCATCTGGTCTAATTCTGTGGCTTAGTGCTGGCTATTATTTTGTATTTATTAGCTTCCTGTAGTACAGAGCCAAACATTAAGGATGATAAAACTTGATTCATTTACATCATTCCTTGGCTTTTCTGTTGTAGAAGCAATTTAGAGCTTCCATATGTTTTTTATATTTATATAAATAAAAATATATGGGTATCATGATCACACTATATAATATATATATAAAATATTTAATAATTATCAGTATAGATGTGTGCATAAATCTGCAGCTTGTATAGATTTGCTCACAAAGTTAAGAAAAAGTGTATAAGTACACTTTGGACAGTCCTTAGCCAGCCTGAGACAGAGGCTAAATTTAACTTTGTGTTTTATGTTGCAGTCACCTCAAGGAGATTTATGTGTGTAGCTGAAGGTAAGCCTTTGCCTAAATAGTCTGCTTAATAACAAGGAAGTATCGAATTGAGGCTGCATGTTGCTCACTGCTTACCTGAACTCCATCTGGCTAATACTATATCTGAGCCATAGGTACTTGCATCACTCTTGCCCTTAGGAACAGTTCAGACCAGAGAAATATAATTTGATCCAGCAAGGAATTCAGTATTTAGAATTTTCCTTCTCCAAATTTTACTTCACAAGCAAGGTTTATTCATGTAAGCCAGTCGTGAATGTGCCACAACAACACGACTTTAAATGAAAACATCTTTTGCTAATGGGGCATGGCATTTCCTTGTTGCACCACATTGACTTTGTTTCTTTGGATCGGGTAATTACAGCCAATTGTCTCTTGAAAACAGCCAATGAATTACTGACGCTGTTGCTCTTTCTAAAGCTGTCACATCCAGCTGTAACTTTTTTTTTAAAGAAAAAATTTTCTTGTGATTCACCGTACTGTTTAAACTGTGGGTTTACAGAGTTCTGCCTGAGATACTGAATTCTTTAGGTAAATGGCAGCATATACTTCTTACTTTGCACTAATAGATATTGCTGGAAAATACCTAGCGTCATGTCATATAATCTCTTTCTGTGCTACAATCACTACTGACTCGTCCTTTGTAGTGAGTATCTTTAGAGCTGAAGGAGGTTGCCTGATGCCATCATCTTCTCCATTTCAGGACTGGAAGATGGGATTTAGGAGGGACATTTCAGCAGTGGGTGTGATGCCAAAAGCAGTGAGCACTTGGCCTTTACAGCTGGGAGCACAGAGTCCAAACAGCGGTTCCCTCAGGTGGTGGCTTTGCTCATATATGGTTTACTCACAAAAACTGGCAAGTTACAACAGTATTTTAAAAAGGTATCTGCAAAGAATCCTTTCTAAGTTTGGGGGGAGAATCTTACAGGAGTTTTCCACTTCTCTTTCTAACATTTGTGAAGGGACACTGTCTTGGCACATGTGACTATTGAGAAGAGCAGAACTTTATATTAGGATGTGCGTGTCTGTGCTTGTGCACTCAGGTCATGGGACAGGGCATGGAGCGGGGGGAGCACGCTGCCAATGGACTCAGCTCAAAAATCATATGTTAGGGACATTTGTGGCCAACCCATAAGGAAAAAATACATATATATTTGTGTATATGTACATTTATACATATACAAATGTTCCGTAGCTGTCAACAGTTAAGATAAAGAAGGAAAAAGGAGACAGATTTCATTGTGACTTGATAAACAGAGAAAACAAAAATCAGTTAATTATCTCTTGCAAATATTTAGCTCAGCATTGTCTCCTAGAGGTCAGTAAGAAACAACTTGACTTAATTGTGAAACATAAGTGACAAGCTTTATCTATTTTCTGTTACACTATGTGGCACAAAACTATTTCGATTTTAGGAATAGCTTTGGAAGGAAAACCAACAAGGTTCTCCCAATTCTTTTTTTTTTTTTTCCTGCCATGCCATGTCATTGACTTTCATTTTGAAGACTGAAGATGTTTGGCTCCACTCTGAGGATGGTTAGAGCAGCTTCAGGGTGTTGGTGCTGCTTCTCTGGTGGTATGAGAAAATGAATAAAAGCACTAGATTGCAAAGAGCTTGTTTGAGGTAAATGTGAGGGCAAGGGAAAGGGAAATTAATATAGAAGCAATTGCATCATTTTAATTAACTATTGCTGCAGTTTAAATATCTTGTTCAGATCTTACTTTCCTTCCTTTTTCTTCTCCATGACCTCAGTTCTTATCATTTTGGCTTTATCTGCTGGTGCCCATAGTGACACGCAGACTTCCAGAAGACTTTGCAAAACACTAACCTCATTTAGCCAATGCGAATGCCCAACATTGTTCCAGGGACGAGAACAGATTGGCTGATGCAGAACTGCTCTATTCATTTCAGGAAACTCATTGTTTCAATAAGCAACTTTCATGTCTGGCCATTCTGGTCCTTGTCTCAGGATGTCAGTCAGTGCCAAAGAACTGGCAGCACTAGGAAGATAAGACAGCTGATATTCTCATCGAGTTACATTGCAGCTCCACACAACTATTACTGTTTCCAGCTGGGCCAAGGGATAAACAGAAACTAATTAGTAGTAGCTTGCCCATGCAGCAGCATTTAAAATCTCACATGATTCTCTGTAAGGCAGGCAAAAATCCCTTTCATTCCTGGGCTGAGTTACAAGCTGCTCACTGTGTTGAAACGTAAGTTGACTTGTTCTTCTGGATCATAAGGGGATCGTTAGAAAAGACATGTTTCTCACAGGCAGCCAGAGTCTCCAAGGGACACATTCAGTATGCAGTCACCTAAATAAGGGACAGACTCCCAAAAGCTCTGAGCTAGCCTCCGCTGTACCACTTACAAATAGATTTGCCAAACATCTTTTGAAAATCCTTCCCTTTCTTTGGCATCTAAATGTATACTGATCCATTTGTCTACCTTTGATTGTGAGAAAAAATTGTTTTAAAAGATCTGCCCTTACTAGATATTATTTCTAGACTAAAGACAACATCTGCTTTTGCAAATAATAGCCTCGTATTTTCGCACGTCTTATTGAGCACAGCCAGAGAGTTTAACTGTACCTCCAGGATCTAGATATGATGTGAAACTGTACGTTTCACATACAACCTTACACAGTTTTAATCCATTTGTCAATTTTCATGATGAGGCTGGCATTTCAGGATGGTCTCAAGGAAGTCATAGCAAAGACAGGCTTTGATTTAGATATTGTTTAAAATGCATATAGAGAAAGAGTATAAAATACATACACATATATCTATGTTATAAAATATCTATACGTGTATATACGTAGTACATATATTTTTTCAGTCCTGAAATCACATCTCCTGTGCTACTAAGGTCTCCTCCTCTCTGATAGCGAAACCATTCTACTTTCGTCAGCTTAACTGCGTCACCCTGGAGCGCAAACACATTCACCAGCTCAACCCAATACATCCATGTCAGTAAAAACTCCCATGTAGATACACTCTATCTCCTAATCTCCCCCTATACAGTGTCATTTTAGCAGTACAGCGAATGTATTTATGGAAGTGATAAAGTACATCAAAGAACTCGCCTTGCCGATACAAGCCACGTCTCCAGCAGGAGGCTTTGCGGGCAGAGCGAGGCTGTGCAGCAGCAGCTGCAGCCGGCTGCTGGGCGGGAGCTCCTGGTGCCGCTGCAGCCGTTCAGGCTGCGCTCTTCCTGCAGCTACAGAGCGGTCCAAGAGCTCCTCAAACGGACTGCTGATTTCAGTGCCAAACCCTAACAACATCCCAGTGTTGCAACAGTCACAGCAAGCAAACAGGCATTTGGAGGGATCTGCTTTGCAGGGTGGGACCAACAAGATAAAAAGGACCAAGAGAGAAGTTGGAACCTCCTCAGGGGCTGCCGGGAGCCCCTTAATGCGACACATAATGATTTTTGGTCCACAATGAAAGCCTGGTAAAGAGCAATAGTATCTCATATATCCAATTCATATCGAGTAACATAAGATGTTACCAGCCCTTTGGTTCTCCGAGATCTTTTACATTTACGTTTACATTCGGTTGGTTCTCCGAGACCTTTTGGAGCTTCAGTTTACATGCATTGCAACAGCCGTGTGAGGTCTGGGTGCTCACTTCATGTTCCTGTACTCACAACATACAAGACATGTTTCTCTAACGGAACATTTAGTTGCAAGGAAGAGGATTACTTCTTTGTTCTGTGACGGCGCTTGGCTGTTGCAGGTACAAACCAGAAATCCTCTCTGCTCTGCACTGTCCAGATATAGCCGTCAATAACAGAAACGGAGTCAACTCTGAGGCAAAGGACAGCAGCTGCACAACTAGCCACACCTTTGCGAAGAGGAGTAAATGATTAAGGAAGGACTCTTTTGAAAGCCATTCCTTTCTCAATTCAGTCCAAATTGCTCAAATGATTGCAAAGCAAGCAAGCAGTCAAGTGACTAATTTGCCATTTGCTTGCAGAATTTTCCACCATGTGTAAGCACCCTTTGTTCCTCACTGTACCAACACCCTTTGTTTTTAAGATTTCATTTATTAAATGGCCACATCCAGCTGCCTTTCACCCTGGTCAGTTTAGTTCAATGAGACTTTGGCAGTGATTTTATCAGCATGAAAATCTACATACATTAAAAATGGTCGCCCATTTTTTTCCAGTACACGATACAAATAATTCTCTCTTACACGTCAGCTGAAGGGAAGGCTGAGTAAGGAAATCAGTCTATAGTTCAAGGAAGTCTTCCTAACCTCACCTTTTTCACAATTATGTCACAACAGACAATGCTTTCCACTGCATGCTGCAGAACAGGAGAAGTACCAGAATCCAGATCAGGAATTAATCTAATATCCATTATTGTTGTAGACTTTGTTCCATCATAGTATATCCTCTGCTTTTGTAGGTGATGATTCAGACTTTTTATTTAATTAGCATGAAAATATACAAAGGCAATCAATTATTGCAATAAAAATATTCAATGGAAAGTTAGCAACAAATGGAAAGTTAGGAACAAACAAATTAATCTTGCAGGAAAGAAAGGCTATGTGCTCAGTATCTTTTCTAAAATATGTTCTTATAAAATATTTTTGGTTATTATGATTATAAAAATGGCAGGAAAATTAATTCATTTAGAAATATAGGCTTCTTATAACCAAAAAGGGTTTAGTGGGTTCACCAAATATCTGAATAGGCGCCATTGTTCAGAGCTAATTTAAACCATCCTGTGCAGTTTCAGTAATTTAAATACCACTGGAGAAGATCTGCTTACTTGTCTCTGAGACTCAGGAAACAGTTTAGGTTAGGAAGCATGCTTCACAGTTTCCAAAATATCAACATCCATTCCCAAGTCTCCAATCACCAAAGAAACATTAAGTTCATACTTTGCTTCATTCTTTGAATCTGTTTGATCTCTGAAGCTGGTGATGGGAACACACTGCTATGAGACAGAGATGCAAAAAATGTTCTTCTTCTGTTTATGTAGGCTCCAGTCCTGCAAAGAGCATTTTGTGGGAAACCCTATCCACTTATATGGAGTCCTTCTCACTAGAAAGGTTTCTCACTTGGTTCAGGGATCTGCTGCATGAAATTTCTTGCAGAACTGGAGTCATGTAGTTATCCCTGCATGTTATTCTTAAATCTGTGACTCTTCCACACAGTCAGTAAGCACCTGCCTGATAAAAAACGGAAGTGATTTTCTGAAGAAGCACTTAAATGCATGCTCAGATTTAAGCACAATCTCAAGTGATATCTGAAGCCACAAAAGTGTTTTAGGGTTTATTTGCAGATGAGATGAGCCAACCTCAAACCCAAATGATTCCCTTGAGCATTTTGGGGGAAATATTCCCTTTTAAAAACATCTCTATTTGTGTTGTAATAACTGAGATCTGAATAGAAAATCAACAGAAAGAGGAATTAAATGGTACAGGGCAATCCTCTGAGATAAGAGAGCGGGTGGAAGGATATATGGACTTCAGAAAGACAGATGAACTTTCAGGAGATAATTTGAGCATGGTCGTGCTCCAAAGAATTATAGTTCAGACATGCTTGCAACTGTGCCTCATTACTTCCAATAGGAGACTGTTACATTCCTGATACAATAAACGATTAAAGATCTTATTCTCCATGAACTACACATGCAACCTTCATTCAGAAATTGTTCATTAAGATCCGCTAGAAAATTCATGGGCAGAAAGTGAACACAGAAAGAGCTTCAGGATAAATATTTCACTGCAGTGTGCAGAGATCAGCAGTACATGTTATCCCCCTGCATGGAAACCAGGGAAAGCAGTAGGTGTTGGAGGAAGGAAGAGTCTGGACAAGATATAGGCAATCAGTGGGCATATGGGAGCAGTGCCCATCGCAACTGCAGCACTTCAGTAAGTGCAGTTCATCATCGCAACTTGTGAGCCCTCAGGCAGAGTAGAATGAAACTGGAGTCAAAATGTTATGTTTAAAAAAGGAAAGAAATAACTTTGTAATGCAGGTACTTTGTGAATGTTGTAAAAATGAGTTGTAAAAACCTCACTTTTAAGGGAGAGGACACCTAATCCATTTTACTGGGGAGAATGTTGATGGAAACAGATCTAACTCTAGAAAAATGCTTCTAAGCTGCAAAAGCGGTTAAACCAAAGTAAACCAAGGGACAGAATAAGGATAGCAATCAGTAAACAACCATGCATTGGCCTGGGGAAAGTAATCCAGACTGCAAGACAGAAAGACACCAGCTGAGAATTCAGGCACTATAATCAAGGTCGCTGCCAGAAGAGTGAAAGAATAAGAAAATGTTGCCTGGGCTAAGGGGATCTGCTAGACTTCAGAGGCGGCCTCTTGTACATCAAGCAAGAAACTAGCAGTGTGGCACCCGGGGATCACAGTACCCAGGTGTGACAAATACTGTCCAAGTGCCAGCAAGTGAGTGTCAGGCTAAAGACTGACGAACTGAAGTCCGCCAGCACTGATATCACCAAGACTCAACATCGAGGGAATTCTGAAAGACACAAGAAATAGGAAAATGCCTGGATGAGAAGGTGGGAAACAGATCCAGCAGCCAAAGGGAACGGTGAACTATCTTTATAGATTTTTGTGCATATTCATCAAAAGCACATGCTGCTAGAAGCAGTTAGCACACAGGGAAGAAATACAGGGAGAGTCATAGAGCAAAAAACAAATATTTGTAAGAGTGAAACTAATTAAAAGGGAGGCATGTGTCATAAAACACTGCAGCCTTACAGAATAGCTTGAGTGAGCACGTGATGCCCCAGAAGGACCATAGGATCAGTGGCAATTTATGTTTTGGCAATTTGCTAGTACAGCTGCAACAGAGAAAGAAGAAGTTCTCAGAAAGACACTGGGATGGGTATATCAGGTAGGATATCTAGAACAGAAGGATTCCCTCTATTCACTTTGGGATGGATGGGGCAAGTCATTAGAAAGTATCGTATAAAAATCACCTGTGAGCAGCTGTAAGTGAATACATTTGATTGAGACTCTCCAGCCGGTGGGGGGAGAGGTTTTTGCCCTGCAAGTTGCTGCTGGCAGAGGCTGCAGGGCATCCAGTAAGGCTCTTACCACCTGTGAGTAGTAACGGCTCAAAGTCTGAACCTGGCCAGATTACAAGAAAAGCAACCCTGCAACAGTATCTTTTACCCCACAGACATGGGGCCAGCATGTATGTGCAAGGCATGATTTTTTTTCAAGGTGACTGAGCAGTAATCTCAGCAAATTTAAGTTCTTACATCACAAAACAAATATATGCCTCGCACCTGGTGATAGAGGAATGTCTGAATTAAGCTGAGGGATGTGTCCCCACCTAGTCCTGAATATTCAACTGAGAGCAACCACAGCATACACATCATCTGCACGTGCAGAGAGGTTTTACAGAAAAAGTAAAGATCTAACAGCTTTCTGAAATCTCAAAACGATATTATGAGAAAAGATCAGAATTGACATATCCCCTCAAAGTGATAGGAAGCAATATTGTTACAGTGGATTACAGCTCCAGTTCTGGACAGTGGTCCATCTGCAACATACAGATGCTAGCTGTGGCTGGGAAACTGAGACCACGTTTTGTAACGTCATTTTGTAACAGTAAGAGGACGTAGAAGGGCATGACGATATTAAAATCTTTAGCGTGAAATAGGAATTTGAGCAAAAACCATGAGTAAGAATAAAACAATTGGAAAGCAGAAACAGAAGTAAAAATTTTGATTGTAAAGAGAAAACTGACAAGAAAGAAGATCGTTACTTTATCTGTTAGTGTTAGACTATTGCTATGTGCTCTCCCAAGTACTTGATAGTGAGGTTTCAAAAAGAAGTGACAGACAATGTATAACAGAAGTTGGATAATGTAGGAGACTTAAATCTGAGGCCAACACACGGGTGGTATTTCTGAATCCAGCTCAAATCGCTAGACAGAGCGATGGCAAGGTGCAGCTGCCATGTGTTGTTCAAGGTAACTGCAGATTTACTGGAGGTGAACCTCCAAAGACCTGCTGAATAATCAGAGAAAGACAGAGCCAAGGTTGGAACCAGGAGGACTGAAACACAGATGCTGCCATCAGTAGGAAATAGGAGCATCGAAGGAAGTAAAATGCTTGAGCAAGGGACATTTTTGTTGGCCAGTCATCCTTCAGTAAAACAAAACCAGAAAAAAAGTATGGGAACCAGTTCTACAAAACACAAGGAGTAATAACACATACAAGATGTAAGAAACAGTTCCAAAGGCAGAAGCATTTGAAGGATCAAGTGGAAGTGGCATGCTCATAAATATCCCGCGTTCACACATGTGCCCTCACTCCACCAACTCCCTTTTCAGGCACTTCAGAGCCTGAAAAAGGAGCAAAAAGGAGACTGGGGGAAGAGGGAATGATAAAATATAGCTCACAAAAGAACAAACTGAGAAAAAAGAATAGATGGGAGCTTTTTTTTTTGCTAAAAAATTACAGTATATTTATAAGCCACAAAAGTGTCAAAAAAGTTCCAGAAAGGGCCATTTTTCTTTTCAAAAAGTAAATGTTATGAACACATTTTTCATGAATAACATTTTTTTTTTGGACTACTTCTACTGTTCAAATTCTGCAGAAGTTTCGCGTGAAACTAAACTAGCAGCATTTGTTTGTCATTGACTTTTTCAGTGCCTCAGAGAGTCATTTATAGGGTCAAAGCAATATAAGTTCTGATCTTCCCCCACTACTTCCATCTTCCAGCAATTTAAAAACCTGGAAGCAAGAGTTTGCCTTAGTACCTTGCTATTAGCAAGTCACACAGCCTTTAAAATATAATAGAGTAAAAGAAGTAGAAAACCTCGGTTTTACATGTTAAAGTCTCCTCAGTCCCTATCTACCTTAGATCATACTGTCTTACAAGGAGAAAGGAAATCTTATGATTTTCCTTCAGGACCTCAAGACCTGTGGTAGCTCTGTTTCTTCTGTGCAGGAACTGCACAGCAAAATGCCTTTGCCCTGTTCAAACAGGTGTTAGGAAACACACGAGAAAGCAGAAGATGGCTTCAAAAGGCTGTTTTAAAACTCCGTTAGGACCCAGCCGCAAGGGGTCTGGTGATTTGAGGACCCTCAAGAGATGCTCCTGGTGTTGCTGAGACACTAGGAAGCTCCTGTCACATCTCCTTGCCCAGCAACGGGTACTATCAAATGGAGAAACGTGGCAGAGGCTGACCAGTTCTCCTTAGGCACACCTTCCTATCACCTGCTTCAAAACTGCCATACTCATTAGAGTGTACAAACAAAAGACAGGCACAAAGAAAGCTTACAGGCACAGAAAAGTAAACTGGGACGGGACTTCAAAGGCCATTTAGAAAATCCCCCTGTTGGGATGCCAAGTCTCAAGTTTGCCAAGACCATCCCCAACAGATGTTTGTCATGAAATCTTCCAGAGCAGATTTCACTAGCTCCCTAGGCAGCATGCTGTAATGCTTAACTGTGTTTTTAAACAATATTTTCCTAAAATCTCACCTGAATCTTTCTTGCTGAAAGGTCAATTATTTCTTGTCCAGTTCCCAAATGGTCACAAAGCAATTTATCATTAGCATCTTTATACATACTTTTTACGCGTGAGAGAGCTGTTCTCATGTCAGCCGCAGTCTGCTCGCCTGCAGACTAAACAAATGCTATCCTCTTAACCTTCCCTCAAAGGTTATATTTTTCAAACCTGTTATCATCCTTGTTACCTTCCCCTGGACTATCTACAGTTTGTCCATGGCTTCATAGAAGTGTGCACCTGGAAAACGGACACAGAGCTACTGTTAAAAGCTGACCCATGCCAAGTAGAGAGAAAAAATTACCTCTGGTGTTTTAAACCCAATACTTAGGTTAATACATGCCAGAATGAGATTTGGCAATGCCCTGAAAAAAAAGCGCATTAATCAAGTAGCTACACATCTAGGCACCAGATTGTTCACATGTGGAAGATACTATTCACATGTACAAGGACTTGTGTTCATAAATTGCATTCCTTCCAGTTATATTTAAAACACAGGCTAAGATTTTTCAAAAGTACACACCAGAAGTTGGACTCCCAATCCCCTGTTTGGCTGCTGAAATAATTGACTTTGATCTTCACACATGGTCAGGATGCAGTAGCACCTAGCTCTGCGAGCTTGGGATCTCTGCAGGCCATAAGCATAGTCTTTGAATCTTAATTTTAAGCACTTTTATTAAGAGTTGAAAGCAAAAGCCTTATGTTTTCACATCCGGTTTATCACGTTCTAAATGCTGTGGTTCTGATAGAGTCCTTTTCTTCTCCATTTCCCACACAGAAAACTCTGTAGTAGAGGTTCTGCTCCTGGCAGGTCTCAGCACCTGGTCTGTCGCACTTGAAATTAGCACTGCAATAATGCTAATTTCAAAAGAGCGTCAAATATAAAGACATCTTTATTTAAAAAGGAAAACAATTTTTTTCTTAGAACGCCGCCAAAGTTAATGCTGAGGCTGACTGGTATTTGGAGCGGACTTTTGAAAATAAGTCATTCTCTTGGGAAAGACTGGGGTTAAGTTAATAATCACAGTTAATAAGTTAATAATCACTATTTGAGTCAGGCGCTTCCACCATTCCCAGGCTTAAACGGCGTGGTCGCGTGATGCCAGTGCTGTTCAAGTGGTTGTTGGATTCCCCTTTTATTTTCTGTCTACAAAGCAAAAAATCATCTGATATATTCTTATAGTACCCCAGGAAAGGAAGATCTGAGGATTAAGATTCCCTAAAACTTACACAGGGGATTTTTTTCAGAACTGAAAAGTTACGGATTTTCTTCTCGGGTGATGTGACCACAGCTTGCCAGTAAATCTTGGTGTTCTAGATGGAAACACCCAGGTGGCTTAAACAGCTGGAAAGGAAATGTCATTTTGTCTGGTATGTAATAGTTGACAGTGATTCCTGCTTTCTTCTTCCAGTGTTTCCCATAACGGTTGCAATGACTTTTAAAGATATGAACAACATCAGCAGACCATGCTCTGCGTCCCTTGCTCATCCCCAAATTCATGTATATGTTTTGCATCAGTGACAACGAAGCAACGGATATTCAACTGGAATGGATGGTCAGCACTCACGTGCTGGGTCGCTTCACCAGCACCACCAGTACAAGCTTATGAAACTAATTAGCAGAAGTTTGGACTCCATGAATATTGCAGGTTTGGGAGTGACAGACTCTGCGGCTCCTGAGACTACTTTGAATATATGGAAATCAGAAAACTGTTGTCAGAAAAAAGGACTTGCAAATAGAAGTTCTTCAAACTTTGAAGTTCCATTAAAGCATCATTTCTTTTTTCAACTTGTGTTGCATTTACAACAGGTATGTAAATAGAAATATCTGCACACTGCTAACAAAGAGCATTGTGGTCACGATGGCCGCAGCTCACCTTTCGCTTTCACTGAGGCCTTATTTCCTTAGCAGGACTCCTGACAGCTGCGTCTTGCCAGACGAATTGCTGGGAGAGAAATCTTTCATGCCCTTTGTCTTGCTTTTGTACGAGGGACAAAAATATCTGCCTTGTGACATACAAAGACTGTAATAGCAACATAACACAGCAATGACAACAAAACAATCAGTATCACAACGTCCTTTCACCTCCTCCCCCTTTTTACCCATCTGGAGACTCTACTTGCAATTCTCAACAGAGCTTAGATAGCAACAAAATCCTCGATCTAAGGAGATTTCATATGGCCAATTAATTTTAATTTTACATAACACTAATTTGGCATAACATTACAGAACATTTATCAACCCACCATGGTAGGAAGCATGTCTATTAATCACTCTAAATTGTATTTGTCAAATGAAATTAGCAAACATATTGCTCCTGAGTTATTACTTTGCACAGTGCAGTCAGTCAGTTTACGCAGCCTTAGGGGAACAACTGACTCCATGTGGAAACTCTTCCATCAAACGTCCCACTTCTTCCCCACACCTATGTAGTCCCCACACCTGATGGCCTGAAAAACCCAGTCTCTTAATGAACGCCTGTGTAAAGACTCTTGTCTTTGCAAGCGAACTTATTTGTTCTGAAAACCTAACATTAAGGTTATTATATTGCAAATCTCACATCACAAAACTTTAACTGGTGTTTGTAAATTAATCATGGGGGAGGAGATAAATCACAGAGGGAGCTCTTCACCTTCACGTTTCTCCAGCAGCAGAAATTCTCAAGAGTTGTCTTTGCTGGAGCGAAGCTGGCAGCTGTGAGGGCTGAGCTGATACTTTGGTCCTTTATATTTAGCAGCAGCATGAACATGTCCCTCAGCCTCATAGGCTTCCATGGCACAATCATTCTGACGTCAAAAAGTAAGTCCCTAATGTACATCAGCATTCTTTGATGTGCTTATTTACCAGCAACACATAGCTCTGACTTTGAATATTTACTTGGAAACCTTCTGATCTAGATTCTTGTCTTCCTTTCCATGGGTATTTTATTGTTGACAAGTGGTTAAAAACTTCTGTCCCAAGGAAGTTCTCCTAGTATTATTCTTTTACCTTTACTTTTGTTTGGAAGAAGGAATTTCTTGAAGAAGGTAATCAATTGCAGATCAGCCTTCAGCTTACTGCTCAGTTTTCTATGAGGATGTTGACAAAAGTGGTATTTGTATGCAAGCTAGCACATTTACTCTGTCAGATGTAGAATGAAATGAAAGAAAATGTAATATCACAAAATGGAAGGTAGATGATCAAACTCTGCTCCTATAATCTCTAGAGAAGCATCACTGACTTCAGCAGGTTTTCTCCAGTGCTGTCAAAATGAGACCTGGGTCTCTTTTACAGTCACGTTCTGTAGGATTCAGCCAATTAAGTGTTGGTTTTGATAGCCTTCAGTTTCCTGCCTGGCTTCTAGCCAGAAGGGCATGGGGTCTCCACAGGGTCCTCTGTCACACCTGCCAATTGCATCTGGATGTCAAAATATCCCAAGGCATTTCAGATGGTAATAAATGCCTATATTTAGGCAACCAAATCCTATCCCTGGCATCTGATAGACAGTCCCATCCCTAAATTATAGGCAACATCCCCTTTTATACACGCACACACGCACACATAGAGGCACCCATGCCTTTACATAGCTGCGCACACAAACACACCACTGCAGCTCTGTACCCACTGTAGGAGATTCTGGCTTCTCCGTTCAGCGTTTAGTCTCCCCATTTAATCAAATTTTTCCTAGTTTCTGCTTCGTATTACCAATGCAGAACAAGGAATCTCATGCTGTTCCTTATCTTGCATCCTGTCATACAGGTAAAGAGAACACTTCATTTGCCAGTGATGCACATTTTCCATAAGCACAAACATGGAGACAAGCACCCAAATAGATAATATTAAAGTGGCGGATAACGATCTGCCAAACAGATGGATACTGTTTATTCTACCCATCACTTGGGAACTGTATATTTTGCGCATATACATGCAATACCATGGAGGAGACATTTGTTTATTCCTGTTTCAAGAAGTATCTCTTTAAAATACATGTGTAAATCAAATTTTGAAGACCTACAAATAATCTCATCGGCAGAATGAACAAGTTCAAGCTCCTCCCAGCACCTATTCAGAAGCATGGGGAAAAAAGGAAACCAAGAAATATAGCTTACATTGAAATGATTTCTTTTCTGCTTCCCATTGCCCCCTTATTTTCTCTTGTGCCTTTTTGGTACAATCTTTGTAATCTAAAAAGAGGCAGCAAATGAGTTCTTCTAAAAAAAAGATCTTTAACAATTTCAGGAAAGAAAGTTATGAGCCGCTTGACTCCTCACCTTCTTCTAAACTACATCAGCTTTTGAAATCGATGGAGTTCAGCTGGGAACTTATTTGGATTTGAATAAAGGTGACGGATTTTACCATTTCAATGTAATTCAGTCATAGCTTTCCACTAAAGATCAGTATTTCCTAGCCCCATCACTGAAGGGACTTTCCATGCAAATTTTTTCCAAACTGAGGGTTTCCTTTGCCTCCAGCCAAAGGAAAAGAGGGTCTCTTTCTCAAGGTTATTTATTGCATACCCTGGGGGAGCTTCCAAACAGTAACTGCTCAAACTTGGCGGAGGAGAACTGGTAGATTTTCTTTCTTTCTGCGAGAATTCCTATTCTATGAGCCTACATTGTTGCAGAAGTCTCTTTCACGGGAATCTCTATCTCAGAGGAAATATAAGACAGTTGTGATTTGGCATGTGATTTCCTTCTTTTCCTGAAGCACTGATTTTATTCCTTGAACTTCTGATTTACAAAATTTCCAACACTGTCTTTGCTCCTAAGCAGAGCCAAAGGAGATCAAAACCTTATTCCTGCAAGTGTGTCGTGCAAGACTTCATAAGGAATGCTGACAGCTGCCGTTCCTTTTGTCCCACTTGAATCCAGTCGTCTCCTGTATCTTTTAGGATACCACTGACATCTTCTGATTGACTCCAATGGTTGTTCCACAGGCTCAGTGGCCCGAAGAAATTCTTATTCAAGTGTACTGCAGATGAAACTTAGCCTGAGATCAGATGGTCTGAGGAGTTGGATGCTGCTTCATTTTAATTACGTTGTCCTCACTAAAGGCTTTCAAAGGTCTAATGTCTACCCTAAAAGCTTAGCAGCCGCGAAGGAGGTTACACAGGAATAACCCTCTGCTCTGTTTTTCAGTGCTTCCAAATGAAACATTGGAATGTGTCTAGTGTGTCAGGAAAAGTCGTAATTCCTAACTGCATCCTAATTACTCCACCTGTTAGATGCTGAAGTTTCCTGCAATGTCCTTGACTATTCTGGTTTTATCACCTCTGTAGATTTGAGACAACACCCACATACGTTAGCTGCAGTCACATGTTTTGAAAAGCCACCGTGTCCTCTGTAGCTTAGTGTATCATGAAGCTGGTTTCTAGTAATATGAACAAACTTAATAGCAATTATATTAGATGGACATTATTTAAACTAGCATTTAAGTGTATTTGTTTATTGCATGAATATATATACATACTTCAGTAGCCTGTTGTGCATATACAAGGGGAATACACGCAAATTATTTCTTCACTTGTGTGGTATATGGCCCGTGAAATAAGCAGCAGTTACATCATACATTATCAAGTTTTTTCTCTCTCTAGAATATTTGCAGTAGGTGGTTCTAAGTAGCATATAGCTTCAGCATATTCAATTACTTAACTTGAAGGAGAGGGTTGAGTGCAAAGACAAGGCTTTTATATCACACTTACTCATTGCCTTTGGATTTTTTTCGGATATTTAAAGCAGAAAGTCAGTCAGTTCAAATCCCCATTAAACACTGACCTGTTGATTCTCAACCGTGTGACAGTACATACTCCTAACATCAAAATTGGCTATTATAATTCTTCAAACTTGGCTTGTTAGATCTCTCTGAGACTCAAAAATAATATCATCTATAGCTATAAGGTACTATGCACCTGAAGAAGACAGATTATAACCTTAGGAATTACATTTTTGTATTTGTACTTCTCAGCTTAATTTCTACAGTATATTGAACAAAGTATTGTTACAAATAATAGGAGATACTTTCTATGCTTCTTCGGAACGTATTTTTGCATTCAAGCAGTATATTTTAAAGGGTAACTCCAGGACAGCATGCTAAATTTAATTTGGTATTTGAAAGCACGGTTTTTATTACTAAAAGCTATCCAAAATTCATATTTTGTCAGTGATCTATATAAAAAGTAACTGTCATGAAAAAATGTATCAAACAGTAAAGTGTTCAATGGAAAGCATTTAAAGCAACTCCGGAGTTCTCAACTGTTAAAAGGTAAATCAGATTAGTTGGCCCATTAAGGTTTATTCCTGAAAGGTGGAACTGGCAGGCTATATTTTCACAATAACAGGTGAATAATAGCTATGCAGCCACAAAACAGCGCAGTCCTATACATCTTGATCGTAAGTATGGATGTACTTATAATGACCTATTCTCAAATGAGTACTTAAATCTCTTCCATCCCAGTTTGTTTAGCTGCACATAAAAGACTGGTACACAGTACAAAGATATCATAACTTTTTAAAGCATGTTACACTGCAACCTCTAGGGCACCGTCATCACTTTAATTGCATATTTAGGAAAGCGTTTTTCAAACTGCCACATTTTGCAAAGTTGCTTTACAGCCCCAGCAAATTCTAGAGCCATGCTGTTCACGCTGCAGCCAGCAGCCAAGAGCACAAACTGATATTTATCAACTGCAGTTTTTCCAGGCAGGTAGAGGCTCAGCCTCTGTGAGGAGACAGCATTTTGTGGGTTGAATGTCCTAGCATGTTTGGGGTTACTTGGGTTCCCAGGCTGTTGGGGATCTTGTGCAGTAGCTAACCTCTAGTGCCTGATTTTCGCTGTCAGATGTGCAAGGTTCAGAACTACTGAGCCAAAGGCTGTTTTTCTTTTCTGGAGTGCCCAGAGTGAGGCACTTCAGAAAGGCTAGATTTTCAAGGTTAGGTGTGCTCAGCATTTCTGGAAAGCTGTCCCTGCGGCAAAAGCAGAAAACGCAAGACAATGAGGGGTGCTGGACCTCTTTAGCCAGAGTTATAGTTCAGTGACTGTGCTTTCCGATGTGTAGCGCAGCATAAACTTCGGCCTTACTTCCATAAGAAAGTAGCACCTAGACAACACAAACAGGAAAATAAAGTGCGTTAAGTGCCCAGTTATCAATGAGGAGGACTTAGTGTACCAGGAAAGCTGTTCTGAAGCAGCAGGTGCTGGTGTGGGTTGACTCTAGGGCTTTGTGGTTCAGAGAGCTATTCAAGGCATTAGTGTTATTATAAGGCAGAGAAGGTGCTAAAGTTACCAACATAAATATATCATTACCCACAGAATTCACTCCACAACACTGTAATATATTAAGAGCAGGTTTTCCCTCTCCATTACTACCTGATAATAACGGCTCCCTGTGGTCCTGTCCACAGAACGACATGGAGATAGCACTAGAAACGGAAAAAAAAAAGCACGTTTCCATAGTGCAGTGTGATCTGCCTTATTGTTACAAACCCCACGGTCTTGAAACACCGTGAGGACTGGTTGCCGTTTATGCATGCAGGTACGTTAAACAACCTTGGGGCTAGACTGTATCAGCCAAGCACGATCTTAGCCAACCGGCAGGGCACAAACACATACCTTACAGTGCGACTGGCTTTCCAAGCAGCGTTATGTATCAAGAAGTAACTGCTCCCCAACTCGTTAGGGAACCTTTTTTGGTTCTGCAGGATCACATGCATATACAGGGAAAAGCTTCTCCACTCCTCTGTACTTGACATCTGAACAGGATTTATGAAAGGAAGGGAAGGTCTGTCACCATTGTAATGGATTATAGCAATAGGAGGTTGCAAGTACAATCTTGTATTTACTTTTTCTCGTCTGTTCTTTGCTGTTTCTTCACTGTTGAAAATTGCCACTCGATGATTCCACAACATTTTTACTTCTGTAAGCAAGATCTTTAAAAGATACACAAGTTAAATTCTGCAGAGGATGAGAAATACTAGCAGACCTGCTAATTCTGAACTTCTTTATGCTGACCAAGGGTTTTTAAAGGTTCAGAAATTTGTGAGGGGCTGTCAATTGTAGTAAATTTCAAGGTTAAAAATGTGCCTTTTCCCCACTGAACAGTTTCTTTTTCTTTTAATCATTGTCTCTAGCTACCAGTCTTTTTCTCATTGCCTCATTAAACGGTCAACTTAATTTCCATCCTTTAACTCTGCCTAACTAAAAGAAAGCAAAAAACCTATTAAAATAACAGCAAGGCTGAATAAGTCCACGTTTTAGATACTTGAAGTAGATGAGTGTCTTTTTTGAACGACAACATCCCGGAGAGGTAGTTGCGTTCTAAGAACCTGCATCTGGTTAGCTCATGCCTGAACTGCAGAAAAATGCAAGAAATACATATAAAGACGTCCATAAATCCTAGATCTCTATTTAAAAGTTGAGATCGGGAGATCATCTGTGTCTTCCAAAGGAACATATATATTTACATGTGGTAGTTAAACCTGACCTCTTTTCAGATGCAAATCTTAGCGTTACAGGAAATCTTCTCTGCCAGGGTCCTACAAGCTAAAAATATTAGCTAAGATTGGAACTGGTGACTTCTTCGGGGAAATAATGCTCCAGGTGCTGAAGGGAATCTCCATGAAATAACTTAACTATGTCCCAGAGGGAAAGGAAGTTGACTTCACCCCTTCTAGATTTCAAAGAAGGAATCAGCATGATCTCAGATCCTCACTGCATCAGTAAGTTGAATGTGAAGCTCTGAAGGTCAATTGCTGCAGTGAGACAGTGAATAGGCAGATGTTTGCAGTCAGACAGAGCTTTTTTTTTTTTTTCTGGCAATGCATATGAGGTAGCTGAGACATTGCAAAAAAAAAGATAGCATGATCATTTCTGAATAAGCAGATCAGTAACAGAGGCAAATGCAAAGAGCTCCAGGATAAGCCAAACTTGTGCCACTAGTGCCTTTAACGCTGCAGAAATAGCAATCCTTTAGAAATTATGCAAATACTAGTGGGGAGAGGAGAGGATAATAAGTGAGGCCAGACTCACCAGCAGAGCTAGGAGCAGCTGTCCTTCATCTCCATCCCACCTAGCAGCATCTTATCAAGCAGCAAAACCTGTGGTCTCACCTCCACTCTCCACCAGTCCAACTGCAGCATCCAGCACTGGTGACCCAGCTGTTTCAGCAGCTGCTCTGTAGAGACACTCAGACTCAGACCTACCTGACAATAAAATGCTCTGCCAAGGTGATGTTAAAAAATTCACACACCTGGTACCAGAAAGTGAGACACCAAACATAGGCATTTTTCCAGAAAAGTTTATTTTGTTTTGAGAAATGTGAATGTTCTGAGAAATGAGAATTAAACATGACTGAAGCAGAAATCTTTTGATGGCATATGCTGTGAGTCTAGCATAGATGGCATCAGTGTGGCTGAGTGACAGGCACCCACCTGCAGTGTGCTCCAGCCGAAAGGTTAGTGTGTCCTTCTGAAACACAGGAGATACGAGCTCAGGCATCAGACTGGGGTCTTCCAAATACTGGGGAGAATAGCCTCAGCTCTGAGTTTTAGCTCTCTGCTAAATGAACCACCTTTTTCTTGGCCTATATTCAGCCATACAGCTTTGTTAACACTGTGAAGCCAGTCTGTGCCAGGAGACAAGCTTTATTGCTGCATTCCCTTTCCTTCCTATGAAAAGCTCAACTCGTATTGCATGCAATGATGTGAACTTCAGTGTATCATAAACATTTTGATTTCAGGAATTCAGTAATCTGGTAGGACATCATACTTGCATTACCACAATGTGTAACAGGAAATAGAAATCACAGAAGAGGTACTAGTGAGACAGCATATGGGATCTGAAATGTAACCAGAAAGGTTACCACACATTGTTTGCACTTAAAACGCTATTCACTGCAATGTAGATTACCTCTAAAGACATTTTCAAAGCATTTGACTTTTTATAAGGTTTAATTACATTAGCACCTAAGTCACTTTTGGAAGTTTTACTCCTAAATCACTCTGGTATTTGAAAAATATCACCCTAAGCGTGTTAGCAGAGCTGTTGCTAAGCTTCTCCTGTGCAACTAGGAGCTATGAGTACAGAGTAAGAGTATAGTAAAAAGAGGGACCATAGAAAGTGTTGAGAGCTCTCACCAAGTATAAGATGAGAAAATGTAGCACATGGCACAAAATGGCCACTTCATAATTACAGCGCTCCATCTGTGTGTTGTTTAAAGAGCGGACGCCCTGAGAAGACATGTTAGGAAAAGTTCCTATGAAAACTGTCTCCTGAAAAAGTCAATTGCTTTGAAGCTCCACCTCAGAACGAGTGAGAGGGTTTATCTGGGTTAGAGTAAGTCCGTGGACTGCCTTACCTTGCACTGGGACTGCTGCAATCCCAGGAGCCAGGGAACAGGGAAGCGTCAGACATTCGATGTGGCAACATCCCAGCACCCAATAACACTAATAAATGGAACCTCATCGCATCCCTATGGGCTGTACAGTAGAGAGACTTGCATTCTTAAAATTGGGCCTGTGTGTAAGTGTTTGTAAGACCGAGGCCAAAGGTTGCAACAGCAGCCAAGGGAATACCTGCCCAGCCTCTTCAAGGCAAGGATATTTTGTTTGTAAAAGGATATTTTAACCTTCAGAGGCCATGGACTGTGCAGTGGTAATATGACCTTTAACTTCTCCAGATCAAATGTTTATACAGGTGTTCTCATTTCCTGAAAGAGGAGCAGAGGTTTGAATATTATACAAACACTATTAATTTAAATATTTTTTCCCAGTTGCTGTTTCATGTCAATGCAAATAAATACATTTATCATTTATATTCAGACACACCTGTATAATATCAGATTTTGAAAATGGCCATAGTCATCTGGTGTAAATTATCAGGAAATTTTACATCTACAGGCAAGCACTTAGTTGCTATCTTGCTTGAATGCTGGAGATTACAATAATCTGAAATTTTACAGGAAAAAGCTCCTAAATTTCCCCTGAATGCTATGAGGTAATCCTAACACTGTAGTGGCTACAGATGAAGTGAAAGAAGGCAAGAGATCCCAGGGATGGGATTCCTGTGGTTCCAAAGCCATTTCTGAGACTGAAACCAAGGGGTTTTTTCTTGACTTGATTTTGTGGCAGTATTAGCAGGAGTGGAGTCTGAAGACAAGGACAATATCTTTCCATGGCAAATATCTCAGCTACAAATATCTCTAAGCTCCTCCCTTCTCTCTCTCGTTGCTTGGAGCTCAGAAAGGCTCTGTTTTCCATGTCTCTTGGCAGTGATCTGCTTTTCCACTGGTTTGGGATAACTCACTGTCCCCAGCCAAGATTCCCTCTCTGGATCAGTACCACCAGCGATTCGCTGGCAGGGCTGTGAATGCTCTTGCTGTAGCTTTATATGGGATTTTGCTGAGCGAATGTTGGTTGCCACATTTGATTTTCCTGCAGATCCATTCAGCTTAAGTCTGTAAAGTACACACACACAAAGACTGAAAAATGCTCAATTTGCATGACTTCACATCCATCCACCCACCAACTCTGAATTCATTAGATGCAATGCTGGCTGCCATCTTTGAGCTTTTAATTGTGTTTGAAACCCTCAGATAGGTGATTTAAAACAGATGCTTAGAAAAGCACTACGTGGACCATATAAGGTTAGCTGCTGTACCTTGCTAGCGAGGTTGAAAGTTAAAACAACTAATCAAGTTTTGTCGAAAAAGTGGATAAAATCAGTAGTGTGCTTCTGTCAGGGCATAAGTGAGAAGTAAGAGGCCCCCAGAAATAGCATTGTGGGAAAACTTCCTCCATTTAATTGGCAATTTGAGCCACTTTCTGGAGTGTCCTCCCATATTAGCCCCAGAATAGAAAACCCTTGGGTAACCCTGAACTCTGGTAACCCATATACCTTACGTTGAAGCATTTGAATTCGATAGGCCCATGAAAGGAAAGGATGAGGACAAGACTCATAGAAGATTTCTGAGTCTCTGAACATGTGGAAAGAACCTCCTGGAAACGGCCAATCAGTCAGACAGCTCCACCACCACCCAAAAATCATGCACAGCAGTTCCTGTTTCTGAAGGTACATGGGGAGGTTTGACTTTCTAAGGCAAAGCCACAGCACTGCAGTCCTAAGGCACTGCAAGGGGTGTCAGGGGAAGCGCTGATATATCCAAGCATGGTCCCTGCTGCTCCAAGGACAGAGCGGCAGCTGGGCTGAGTGACCACAGCAGCTGGGGAGGGAGGTAGGACAGGAAAGCGTGCGCAGAGGAGACTGGGATTAGGAGAGCACTGGGAAGAGAAGAAGGATCTCTGAGAGGATTCCCCCAAACAATCATGCACTTTGGACCCCAAAACTACTCACTATGCTTCGCTACCCTTCCAAAAAGCACACAAACCAGAGACTGTTAAAACATGCAGAGGCTAAAAATACAATATGCTAGAGCAAGACGTGTGCTAGTGGGAGAGTCAGGCCACTCTAGATGCAGGCAGAGATGTTGGCTTCAGCAACCGCTGATGCCCAGTCCGGTGTCAGGCCCAGGGCTGAAGGGGGGTGGCTGTGGAGCTCTCCACGCAGTTTACTCCCTGATAGGACCCGAACCTTTTGGAGTGCTGCCATTTTCCTTAGCTCCAGAAAGCCCAGGTGACATGCGGAGAATATTATGGCAGCACTACTCAGTCTGAAAAAGTCGTCTCTGAGAAAAGACCATAGAGGATTGTGCACTGAAGCAGAATCAAGTTGATATTTTATTGAACTTCATAAGACATTCATCTTAAAAATACTGAGTTTCTATTTAACAGCTTTTGTCTGAAAGCCATTTGAAGCATATTCCAAATGCCCCTTGCATCAACATTGTTTGCAGTGGGTTTTGTATGCGTTAAATATCTATTTACTTTGGAATTAAATGGTATTCTCTGATGATGTCTGAAAAATCGTTAACAGGTACTGATCAAGGTTTTACGTACAGTGACTCTAAGGTTTGCATGTAGGTGCTGTTTGTTGCAAAATCCTGATTTTATCTTGTCATTCAGCAGAGCTATTCTGAGGCCATACGTTCCTGGCATGCTGGCTTTGAGTGTTTGGAGGGTTATTTTTAATCCAGATCTGGTAGCAGCATTCTCCCACAGTTTAGCAGAGAGCTGCAGTGGTGAATTGGGGGCAAGCAGGGCACAAAGGAGGGAAAATGATAATTCTTACACCAGCTTCATTGCTGAAGCCCTCAGGTAGTGGCACTACAATGCGAGAGGCAGCTTTGCAAGTGAGTGAGGATTAAGAACAATATTCTCTCGGTATTATCTGTTAACCATTAAGCACAACACAGGCACTTGAGAACAAAACAGTTCTGATCCCTAGTTTCATCTGCTCTGCTTGTGCATAACCGTTTTTATCTCTGCAAATCCAGCGTAAAAGGCTACCAGAGAAGGGTCCAAAAAAACAACCAAACAGAAACCATATATTGATTACAGGAGGGTAGAAGAGAGCTTTTATTCCTCTAGTCATCCACTGCAATGATGGATAAACTTTCATAACCAAATGACAACACAAAATACAGGCAGAGTAAAACCCAGCATCTAGTACCTTGCAACGGATTTAACTTCTGTCTGACCACTAATGCTGATTTACAGCACTTTTTCTCTAGAAGCCTTTATTTTTGGTGGACAGGTTAATAGTTAGGAAAGAAGTCGTCTGAGAGTGCAAAGCCAGGCTGTGGAGTCGCCTGAGTGACAAAATGGCTTTTGCTCCTTAGGTAAGGAACTTGAAATGTTCTCAGAGACAGAGACAGAGACAGAGAAAGAGACAGAGATAGAGATAGAGAACCAGACATAGATGAGAGAAAGAGAGAGAGATACAGATACAGATATAGATATGTCAACAGAACTTTAAAGCTAAAGAAACAGTACCCTCATTTTTATAAGTGAGCAAGCCCCGGACAGATTGTGTAGCTGTTCTAAGGTCAGCTGGGAAGTAAATAATGGAAAAATAAAACTCCTTTCAGTTTCGTGGTATTGTGATATACTAAACTTAACAGAAGTTAAGAAGAAAATTGACATTCTAATTCCTTATTTTCAGTACCTTATTAAATGACACAGGTGCTAAGACATCTCCGAGGGCAACCAAGACTGTTGCAGCATGGCTTTTTGGTAGTTAATTTTTGTTAGCTTTGTCCATCTGGTTAATGGGAATACTGCTAATTTTTTCTCCAGAAGGCAGAAAGGACCATAGCATTTCAATTTCATGATCATTTTGCAGCGTGTCCTTTCTCTCAACACACGCAGCAAGGGAAGACACTTGAAAAATTATGCAGACAGCTTTTCCTGCACTGCTTATTCAAGCAGAGCTGGATCTTGTCATCAAGCTGGATATAATGTAGGCCCCGCGCTGCTCTTTCTGTCGTGATGGACTTCTCATTTTCATGACTTTCTGAAAGTCTCAGTGTGCTAACATTACATTAATGCAGCTTCCTGGAGACAGTTTGTTCACTGACAGCATGAGCCAAGCCCCATGAAAATCACTGATTTTCACAGAGTAGCGGGGGAGTCCATAAGTGCACTATGATGAGCAGAAGAGCATAAAAGGCAACGTGAGACCAGATACTTTGAATAACAGATTTTTCTAACTCAAGACCACCTCTATGCAGAAAAATTGACAGGCAAATTCTGCTCCACCTTAGAAAAATAGTTAGAAAAGGGAAATGAGGATTTTGAATGACACCTCTGAAGTTTACACAAATATTTCCCAAGCAACAAGAAGGTTTGTGGATGCATTTGAGGGTATAAAATCAGGCTTGACTGATCAGATGGGGAAACAGTCTGTTTCCAGATACTGTATCTGTGATGCTAATTTAAAATGTGATTGTTTCTGGTGGACTTCCTCTGTTTCCTCTTCAGAGTGCTTTAGGTTGCTTTCTAAACTTGCTGAGTGAATTCCAGATGTATTTCATTGTGCCCAGGATCCTGGAAATCTATTTATTTGGCACCTTAATAGATGTGTGATTTTTGTGGAATGGTTATGAACTCTGTTTTGAGACATGCTTTGTTTTTCTAGCTTATTTCTGAAATTTCTAGCTTGATTTCAGTCTCTGGAGCTGAATCTTCTGTTTCTTCTACTTTTGGAACCTTTGGTTTTTACTTGCTGACCTCTTCTTAAGTGGTCACTTACTTACACTACTGCTGTGTGCAGAATGACAGAGTAGAAGCTCCACAAGCATAATAGGGTTTGCCCAAAGTCAAGCCAAACCAGACCTTGCAGTAAAACTAATAATGCAAGCTTCATTATCCGTACAAATAAAAGAGGGAAAAAAAGTAAGAAAAAGAAAAAGTAGTGTGGTTAGAGGTTGAGATGAAAGATAATCTAAGCAGGCTGCAGAAATTAAATGAAACTCTGTCTCAGTTTTCAACATGACTGATGATATCAAAGGTGAGACAAAGTTGGAATGATTAATGGGAGCACATGAATGGAAAAGGAAAGCACCGTGTCCAAGACAGACACTAACCTCAAATATCTTAAACTCCACTTGAGTTTGGAGAAGGGAAATAGTTAGCATACTGAAACATAATAAGGCTAGCACAAAAAGTACATGTCTAGCATCAGGGATATTATTGGGATATTTAATACTTGATATATCCTATTAATAGGATATTTGATATTTAATATCGAATCAGAGACACTGAAAAGTCAGTGGAGAGTAGCAAAACTCTTCCCAGTGTTCAAGAAATAGAAGAAATACGATCTAAGCAATTATAGACTATAGTTAGTCTGACTTGAAGACAATGAGAAAAGATATGAAGAAAAGGTACTGAAGTGATTGAAAGACAGGATAAAATACAACATGGTTCTACCAAAGGTGAAATGTAAAAGAAATTTGATCTTTTCCTTTGGTAAAATGGTTGATTTTCTAGGTGAATAAAATGGGTTCTGGAAGAGCAATAAATACATTGCCATCTAGGGAATTTTAATTCAAATAAGGAGACTGATAAAAGAATTGTGAGATGGGGATGAATGCATTAAAAAATGTGTTGTTCTGGAAAGGAAATTCTTGGGACGTTAACAGTGGCGATCTTGAAAGACCAGCTTTGTACATATTAGCTCCATACATAAAATAATGGGGACGGTGCTAAAGAAATTTCCTGTTGATACCAAGTTCAATCTTCAATACGGAGGATGCTCATACTATTGCACTGGGTACACTTGTGTCCTAGAGTCACAGAAATTAGATTACATGTAGAAATTGTTGCAAGGTCATATCTGCAGCCCACAACTTCACATGGATATCATAATCTTTGGGCTTATCTGTCCTAAGAGAACTATGAACAAATGTCAGAATAATACGGGCCTATCAAAATAATATGGCCTTTATCAAATGAAAGTCAGAGAAATGCAAAAATAGAAGAAAACACCAAGAGTCTGCCAGAGATGAAGCATTAAACGTCAGGTTCAGGGACTCATTAATAGCATTGTATAAGCCATGGTGGGACCTTAAATGGAGTTCTATGCTCAGATAAGCATATTGATGTTCAAGCAAGAAGAATTCAAACCAAGACACTGAAACACACAGAGAGCCTTTCTTTAATGGGAAGCCTGGAAGAACTTTTCTTGTTTAGCTTAATCAAATGTATGGCTTTGACATCTCATCTCCATGGCAATGGTGACACAGAGAGACTCTGGGCTATAGAAGGAACCAAGAATGAAAAAGATTGCTGAGAGTTACTCTGACAAGGGGATATTTAAAAGCAAATGAGTCTGTTCAGGGAATATCCAGCAGGGATTGTACCACTTCACCAGGACTGACAGTGTCTCCCAAAAATGAGGAACAGAAAATTATCCAACCACTCATCTTACACTGGGTCACCTTGTGCTTTAGGGCATTTAATAAAAACTCAGATTTCCAGAAAGCAGCTTCTAATCTGAGGTGCCTTCCTGGACACCCAAAATTTGACACAGAGGCTTCCGTCTCCCTCCTCCTGGAGGCAGGCAGGGAGAGGAGTATCCCTTGCTGTTTTCTCATTAATTCTCCATGGAAGATTCATATGAGCACTCAACCTTCGACTCTCTTTCATGACCTGGGGCTGTTCTGGGGCCCCAGAAGGTCCTTAGGAGCTTTGGAGGGTGCCATCTGCATGTTCTTGTGTTGGATACAACAGTTTCTGGCTCCCCAACCCCCTTTTGTAAACTCCAGGCAAGAGAGGAAATGCTCCCGAGTTGCACTGCACTCCTGCATCAGAGGACCACCCATCCCCTCCCAGTCTGTTCCAGAGTCACTGCCATTTGCCCTAATAAATATGATGCATTGCTTTCAACTATCAACAACTCATTGTTAACATTGCCAAAAAATCATGCAATTGCTTTTTATTTTTCCTTTTTTTTCCTTTTTTTTTTTTCTTTTTAAACGAGGAGCTTTTCATGCCTACCATTGGCAAGGACAAAGCAGGAGGCAACAGGGAGGGAAGGGGAGAGGGTCAGGCAACATCTGTTTCACATTTAACCTGGAACCAAGCTTTTTCATAGTGCTTCTCCAGCCTCTCTGGTATATTGATTCAATTACTAGGCTGTGCTAGCGCAAGAGATTTATATTAAAGCCTCATACAAAGCTATTGTGTTTTGTCACACAACAGTACTGAATCAATTACAAACATGCTCAACATGATCCCTTTCAATCATAAGTATTAGCTCTGGGAGAAGCTGTCTGACCAAGATCCCGGGTGTGCATTAGCTCCAGAGCAGTGTGACCCTCCAACCAGACTAGCTGACACTTGCTAGTGGGATGGTCTGCCTTCTGCACATCTCCCTTGCCGTCCCATGGGTGCCATCTCTCTCAACTTTGCCTCATTAAAGCTTTGCAAGAAGTGGAGAAATAAGCACAGACACACACAAAAATGGCTGGGCTCTGATTTCAGCAGCTGCCTTGGATAAAGGTTTCTTGAATGCACACAGCAACAACGGTGCTGATCCCGGGTTGGTCCTTGGAGTGCGGGGTGAAGTGACCCTATTTCCAGCACCAGAGGTGATTTTCTTGTGGCCATGCAAGCCATCCAGTGCAATCACACCAGGAAAAAAGGAAAAGACACTCTGGGACTGGTCGGTACTGGAGGAGGAGAGGGGCAGAAGAAACAGGGGCTGCATCTCTCTTGAGTTCCTTTTCCTCTAATAAACCCTGCTTCCAAGTAGGGAAGTAAAGATGGAAATTGCTCTTTGCAGAACATTTCCCATGTAGAAAGGCAATCTGCTGCTTACACTAGAGGCCAGTTCCTGGCTTGGCTGCCGACTTGCCATTAACTGCAGCCAAAACATAAAGCCCATATTTCAAATACGGCTGATAATTTTGGATGCTGCTTGGATTTCTGGGCCCTCAGCACAAGCCATCTGTAGGAACTCACCAGAAACCGAGGTATCCTGAATTAAAGAGCTTTTTAACATACAAAACATGTATGCTTTAAAACATATACGCCTGCTAATTCCTTTTGTAAAATGCCCCCAAACCCATAAAAGAACTTATAAATTGCATTTACTTATATATAAAATAGCAATTGATAAACTTAGCACCCAGAAAGTTTCCAAACTGACCAGAAAACCTTGCAGAAGAAGCAGTGAGGACCCACAGAATAGACTGCTATAGCTGTATCACATGTGTCAGTGCTTCTCATTTACCTGAACGATTCCTATGTTATTTCTCTCTGCAAACAGCATATACTGCTTCTCAACACCTGTCTTTCAAAATATTCAGAAAGAGGTCCTAACTAAGGACCAGTCCCCCTCTCACAGCCCCTGGCTGTAGTTTCCAGGTTTGTCCAGCCGTCTGGGCAGGCAGTACATCCTTCCATGCAGATTGCAAGGCAGAACTGGAGCTTTAAGATTGCAAAATGTCTTGCAACAGAGACTACTTTGAACTTTGTGTTTCACATATAACCGCAGCCTGGGTGAACCCTTGAGACACAGTGCCATGTTAACGGGAATGCTAATGATGTTTTACCTAACCAAGGTGGGTTTTTCAGATGAGATCAAATGGTCCATTTAACACCCATCTTTCTTTTTTTGTGCAATAAAGAAGCTGAAAGAGAAGAGTAAAGTCTGGGTTGCCCAAGCTAAGTTAGCAGTTCACAATACCATTTATTCACTTCTGCCTCAGTTTACCTGTCCCTAAAGTGGATATAGGGCCCACCAAGGAACAGAGCAAAGCTTCCAGCACACAGACTGATGGTATGAAGCAGATGCCCACGGACTTTACCCACATACAGAGCTGACTCACACAGACATGCCACCCTGGGGAAGAAGAACTCCTCAGTGGAGGAGTTTTAGGGATAGAAAAAATGGGACCCTATGCCCTTTGGAAAGGCTAAAACATCTGAACAAAGGTAGTCTTAACGCCTAGAAATTCTGAACCAAATCTAGCAGGGCTCTTTCAAGACCAGATTGTGATTAGAGCTCCTATAATGGCCTTTAGCTGATTTTGAGCACTTTGGAGATCCTTTTATATGTGATGTGCAAAGACTGGCCGCGGCTGCATGCTACTCTGTGTGTACTATGAGCCAGCCGGATGCAAGCCAGCTGTGGTCCAGAAGCTCTATAGCCACACTATCTCAATGCTGGCTCCAAGTTATTATACCTTATTTCTCAGCAGGGCTTTATTGCTTCAGGTTCAGCGCTACATTCATGTGGCTACCCAGCTTCCTGCTTCACGACCAGCTGGCAGAGAGCATGGGCAAAACAGGCACTCTATTGACAGCATCTGAGCAGATGTGCAAGCCCCTCAGCTTGCTGTCCTAAGAGTAGTCCTCCCTGGCAGTTCTTGACTACAGGGCAGACCTGAGGTCTGAGGGCAGCCCATGTAGACGTGTAGTGTGCGCTAGCTTCGAACAAGCAACGCTGTTCAAGTTCCAGCTGGCAAAATCCCTTAAGTAGCTTGTGCAACCACTGCTAAAGCTTGCACAGCCACAGTTAGGCTTATATGTGTGCTTAACTTAGGTTAATATATGTGCTTCAGTTAGCTAATTCTCGTAGGTCTACATCTGTGAGCACAAATAGGCAGCAGTACATCTCAATTACCCTCCTAAAAGACTTCTGTCTTCATCTGTGACACAAATGGAGCAGCATGGTCACACCTAAAAGCAGATTTTATTGTCCTCCAAAATGTGCAGGGGTTTCCCATCACTGAGAAATAAATGTTTCTTCCAAATTCAGGCATATATGGCCCAGGGTCAGGCATCCTCATCTGGTCTGTCATGGTAGGATTGTGAAAGGCAGGAAGAGCTGAAAGAAGACTTCTGAGTTTAGGATTTCTGAAGGGCAATTGTGAAGCTATTTGAAGGATCCATCCCAGTATTTTGCCCACTTCTGTAACCAGTGCCTGTGAGTTTATTTTTCATTAGTTTCTGTACATCTGTTTAAAATAAAGAGCCTTTGCTGGAAAACCATGTGTCATAAGTTGATATCTTAACACCATGGAGACCACCCCTCTTCAAGTCAAATCATTTCAAAATTTATACTCCTAGAAAAAGATGAGAGAAATATGATCAAGGAAATCCATTTTGATTAATTGCGGCTTGGTTAACCTCAGTTGCAAAATAGCTGCACTCCACACATTCATGGCTGCTTAGCATTGGTCATTTTCTTTTGTACCTGAGGCATCTGGTTCTACTGTACAAAAATTTGAATTCACTAGTGAATTGTTTTGCAATTCTTCTGTCAAAATTAAAAATCAGACTTTATTTTGCTGTGGACATATTAAACCGGTTAGAGCTGCTGGCAGAAATCTCCCAATTCTTGAGAACACGCAGAAGCTTGCTTATAGCTTATAGTTCAATGAAAAAGTCATCGCAGTGTTGTTGTCTGTTAAAAAGAAAAGCAAGTTTTAGGAATTATTAGGAAAATAATAAAGAACAAAACAGAGAGCATCATCCTGCCATCATATGTGTCCATGCAGCTGCATCCCGAATATTGTGTCTTCTGACATCCCAGCTGCAAAAAAATAAAATAGATTGGAAAGGGTTCAGAAAGGGAAAACAAAAGATGATAAAAGCCATCCAGCAGCTTCTGTGTGAGTGGTTCCTAAGTGAACTGGGAATCGAGTCTGCATCGTGAAAAAAAGACAGTTGAAAGGAATATGAATCCTACAAAATCAGGGAGACCATGAATACAGATTGAATGCACACTGCCATTTCCAATAGAAGAAATAGAGGACACAAATGAAGTTAGCAGGAAGCAGGTTCAGACCAAACAAAAACAATTATTTCTCACGCAGGAAGCTGTTTAACCTGTGGAACGCCTTGCCGTGGATGTCGCAGATGCTAAAAAGTCACACATCTTTCAAAGGAAGCTGGAGAGATTCATAGAAAATAATGATACTACTGAAGACAATTAAGTATGTAGAAGGCATCTCTGGCTTGGGAGGACCATGAGCAGTAAATTGCTGAAGGCTGGGAGGACATCTGAAGAAATATTTCTATATTTTTCCCCTGTTTTATATAATTCCCGAGGTGCTTCCTTTTGACCACTATCCAATACAAAATACTGGTCTATACTGCTCTTTGGACTGGCCCAGTATATCTATTCTTAATCTTCTTATATTAAGCCTGAACCACTAGCTAAGCCAGGTTCTGCCCATCCTAGGGAAAGCCCGTAACAAGCTATATCCAGAGCTAACACTGAGAACATGAAAGCAAACTGCCGCAACAGCATGGCTGAGCTAAGAAATCCTGCCACTGACATATCACTTTCTCTGGGTTGTCCAGATGCTGCTGCACAGTGAACGTAGCAGCTCATGCCAGCACTAGCCTGTAGGGCGGAGTGACTGAGTCACCCTCTGACACACAGTGTAGGTGTATCCATACGCAGCCAGCGTTGCTCCTCCAAGGAAGTCAGAGAGACAGAATCGGAGCCCCAAAATAGAATCTACTATGCATCGAATGATCTTATGGTAAGGCTGGTTGGTAGATCCACTGTCAAATAATTTGGCTCCCTAGCTCTCTTCTGAGCCCCAAACCTCTGATCATACACACTGCCTAAATGCTAGGCTACTCCCTGGCTCTCTTTTTCAGTGGATCAGCTAGTTCTCTGGTGTAGTTCCAGAGATAATTCCGTCTAAGAACCCCTCCCAATAGATATGGTGGATGGAACTTCAGCAGGTTCACTTCGTTACAAAATCCTGCAGTGTGCTTCAGCTGGCAGTGCAGCCTCATCCCAGGCCATGCAATGCACCCCCTCATTTACATGCCATGGAAGTATAGCTCTGGCAAGTTGCAGCACAGCTCTCATTATCATGGAAAGCTTGCATGGAAAAAAAATATATATTTTTTTTTTTTGTCTGAGGGGATATTGCATGGAGCCTGCAGGAAAGTCAGAATCAAGTGCTAGGCACAGTGGATATAGCCATGGTACTCCGGGTGAAGCTACTGCCCCGAGCAGTCTGAATGCAAGCAGCTTGGCCTAAGGACCAGGGATCATGGCCTGGAGGGAATGCATTTAGCTGAATTTGTGCGGGTGATGTTTCCACTGGGAACATAAAACATCCCTGAAGCAAAAAAAAAAAAAAAAATGTTTTCACCAGTGCCTCCAAAGACTTTATATGCTCAAAAGAAGACTAAGACGCATCCAGATATTGTCTTCTGACTATTACCACCTTTAGCCTCTGCTGCCTGAGCCACAGTGAATTCAGTCTATCTGTAATATACCATATACCACTTCCAAATAGATTTGGGGGGGGGGGGTGTTAGTTGTGTAACACTGAGATACACTTATAGAAAATTAAAGTGCCTCCCAATAGAATCAGCCAACACTGTACCATTATGGCATAACCCAGATGTGATCCCATTATTCAGAACTGCTATGAGTGGAGAAGAATCTAATTATAGCTTCTGTTCGATTGGATGCGTAGAGTTTCCTGTGACAGTTTAAAAAATGTCAAAGTAAAAGACAGCCTTGAGTATAGGAGACTTTGCAGCACTTCTGAAAATATGCCGCACAACATAAGAGTCACAGGTCTGACAAAGCCAAGAGAACCCATCAGGCAGCACTAGCCAGTTTCAGAAGCCAGCAAAGCAGATGGGAATGCTACAGACACTGCTCAGGCAGCCACCACCTTACTCTCCAACGACCAGGTGCTCTTTTACAGCTGAGTCAGATGCAAGGGAAGGGGATAGGGAAAATGGTATCTACGTTGCAGGGACGGAGTCATGTCTCCAGGGTTTTCAGTGTCCTTTCACTCAGATGCCATCGCACCCCTCCCCACGTAAAAGAACTGCATTGAAATCAGTGCCAAAAACTTTTGTTCCAAAGCTCACATAACATTTTGCTCTTTCTCTGATGTGATGTTAATAAGCAAAGAGAGGTGTTGAGCTGAAGTGCCTCAGACACTGCGGTAAGTACAACAAGCTCCCCTTTCCTGTGTGTTAGGATACGTTTTGACATATGGCACTGAATGTACTTGATTACTCCCAAAATTCTATTAACTTCTGGGAACTGGTAAGGAAGCAGACTTTCAGCTAAGATCTTTATCCTTATATAGCCCCTGGAGCTGGCCACTTAAATAACATTTTTCAGTGATACAGTAATGAAGGAGCTCCTGACATGAGCCACTGAGCTGCCCTCACTGATATCCCTCACCTCTCTCTTGCCTCCAATAAAACCCCTAACTGGGGAGAGATAAAAGAAGGGAAACAGGAAAAAAAAGCCAAGATGTGAAAGGCTTTCCCAGGCTGAATCCCACTTACTCTGACTGCTGGCTGTGATCTGGAGCAGAAGATATCAAACTGCTCTGCTGGATACTTCAAAGCTATACAGCAGAGGTACATAGGCAGGCAAAGACCACCCTCAGTAATGCACATGGTCTGGGAGAACTGAGCACACTTAACTCGGTCTCACTGCGAAGCTGAATAGCTAACACGCTGGACTGGCAGACACCAACGTCCGTCCTACACACATCTCATCCAGGTCCACAGCAGTCCCCTGACGAGTTGCATGAGCCAGTGCTCAAGGCAGCTCCTGGAGACCTTATTTGCATCTGCGTTGCCTCTTCAGAATGAGAGTGTCCTTGACAGTGGCCTCAAGTGTAGACTTTGTCTCTGAGGCACTCACTTATCTCAGCTCCCCCTAACATTTTGTGTTTTGACTTGTGCCCAAACCACAATGTGGCATTCCTCGTGGAAGATGTGCAAAACAAATGTCATGTTCCTCTCCCCAGGTAGGAAAAGAAATAATTTCTGATGAGCTGGTAAAGCAAAGGAATATAATGTGCTTTGACAGGTAAACATAAAGATATTTGCAGCTCCCAGAGACTGAAAATTTATCAAGTAATCCCATTAGCTCAGGGACACGAGGTCTCACAGATATCCCAATTCTTACAGTGCAGAAGGGGTATAGCTAGTTCACGCTTCTGGACTTCCTCTTAGCTCTCTGAAGCCTTCCCAAAAGACCTTAGACCTCAGCCTCCAAGAAGGAGGGAGCAGAAAAGTCGTCTCCAGCAAGAGCTCAATACATAACTGAAAGGAGACAACCACAACCTTTGTTTTCTGCTCCACTGAATTTAAAAGTCTCTGAAAATGAGCGGGGAAAACTAACATGGTCTTTACTAGTGAATGGACACGGCAAGACAGGCACCTGTCACCTCGGTGGCATCCATCGGGCTCACCCCTCGCCTGCTGCATTCCTAGACCGTGAGGTTTTTAAGGCAGGATTAGGTCTTCTGATGTTTGTACAGAGGTGCTGATTGTGGCCTTTGGGCAGTGCAAACATTAAATAAGAGTCTTGCACTAAAAAACATTCCCACCTGGAGAAGTTCAAAGAAAAGCCTCCTTGTACATATAAAATTCCTGCTAGGTGCATAGGCTGCTTATTTAACAGAACTTGGTGACTGAAGCAAATCGCTATGTAAGAGCAAATCGAGACTTCCCATTGCTCTCCACCTGCCCTCCCACAGTCAGATCACCAACACAGGCCTGGTGTTTTAAAAGCCTAGGATAGGGGACAAGATGGGGACTTCTCTGCATGCAGAGGTAATCCTGCCACTTTCAGAAACATTAAGTATCAGCCCTGAGGAGAAACCAATGAAAATGTTAGTGCAATAGAGCCAACATCTGTCTTTCAAACCATATGTGACACATTACAATTTCCAACAAGGACTGGTACAAGTACATGTTGCAATAAAAATTTAGCATTAATTATTTTCAAAGATCGAGTGGAAAAGCAATTTGTTCTGCTACCCTTTCATTCCTCCTGGCTGCTGACAGCAACATGTTTGTTCTTCCCAGTCTTGTACAAGAGTCGTAAAGGATTGTACAAGGAAGGAATGGATTGTCTCACTAAATTCACAGTACTCAAAAATTTAAGAAAAAAACGCTGACTCTTTCCTGTTTTTCTTATTCCTCCCAGTATTGGCTGTACATGTCACACATTAGAGAGAATCTGTTTGCATGATTGCATTTGTGCATAGACATTACATCTACTATGTAAAAGCAATATTGGAAAAAGAAGCACTCTGTTTTAAGGTTTCTATGAATACTTTCTTCTTCTGAGTCTCTGTATCTCTGGTTTCCCCATGTGCAAAATGGCAGTCATGCCCTCTTACTGTAAGTTGTTTTGAGTTATATGGATGAAAAGTGCTATATGTGTGCTCCTGACCATGGGCAGTTTATTTGTTTCCCTAATAACCGGTTCCCTCAGTGAAGAGATTTTTATTAAGATCAGCAGGAGAGCTGAAAAAAAGGTATTTAAATTGGAGTAGGATTTTTAAAAGTAGAATTAGTCCATGCCCCTGTAATATAACATCTAGGAAAAGAAATATTATTTCAACAGGTGCCTTTTATATATAATGTGCACGTGCACTTTCACTGCTTGAAGCCCCCATAGTGGGATTCACCTGGGCAGCAAATGAGCCTGTAAAGTTACATTATTAATTTTCAGGCTAGCGTTCCCATTTAGATGATCAGCGTCATGCCTAAGTAATTTACTCAATGAAGCCGACTCAGCAAAATTGCCCTTTCTACAGCATATGCACCCCATATGTGAGTGCCAGATCTATCCTTTCATTCCAGTACAGTAAGTAAGAACATGTCAAGATGATGTAAATGCAAGGCTTATACTAATCAGCCATGATGCACCATTTAAAGATTTGACTGGAAATTGAGCACTCTTTCTATATTTACGTGCTGCATTTCTGCTTATATTGCAGCCCGTGTTATAAAGCAACATACTGCTCATGAGCAGACAAGGTGAAAGTTGGACTGAACATGCAAGTTTTCTGTGTCACCATCAAAGGAGAACCCATACTATGCTTCCACTTCCTAGCCACATCTGGGTTGACGTAGGATGGAGAAAGCATGAGAAGGATCCAGAATAGCTCAGGGCTCCTGAAGGACAAGCACTAGGAGCACTTCTAGCAGCTTGCATGCAACATGTGTTAGGACATCCCATCACAAACAGGACAGAGAGAATGGAAGGTGGCTAAAATAGGTAAAGGTATTCAATGTGTCCTATAAACCCTAGTGAAGACACTGCAGCATACTAATTATGGGAAGCAATCACGGTAAGCGAATGTATAATTGTGTGTTAACCGTATGATGATGGTACTTAGCCATGGATTGAGCAAGCCATGGTGGTCTTTAGTTGCAAGCCTGGCATCTGATCTTCAGACCTTCACACCTCCTTCTGACCTCCTAATTTCAGCCATTTAAATGTATATGCATAGACAAAGACAGCCCTCTGGACTCCTGTCATATTGACTGGATGTTGACAAATACAGCCAGGGTGAGATGCATCCAGCTTCTTTCGGACATCTACTTTATAATGGGAAGAATCACTCTCTAAAGGTGCCTCTCTGCCTCCACTGACTGTAGCAGGAGCTTAGAGTAGATAACAACTTTAAGACGGATCAATTTAATCATGAATCCCACACTCAGTAGTGTTCCCTGGGAAAAGCTTCCGCAGAGTCCTCCTGATACCAGTGTGGCTTTGCATGAACATAAGTTTCCAGTCATGCAGAACTGATGGCAGATGGGGTTGCAGAAGAGACAAAAACTCAGTGGTGTTTATTCAGTGGAAAGTGAGAAGCAAATTCAGCCCTGTGAGCGATGAACATCATGAAGCAAAATGCTAGATTTCATCACAGATATTATAGTCATTAGTGGTTATATTCAAGGCTCAGCTGAAAATTTTGCAAGAATCTCAGCATCTTATGTGCTAATTCTTTTTCACCAAAGTGGTTAATTTATAGGGGAAAGCAACATCTGAATCCAGCAGGAAAAAAAGATGAACTTGGTATAATCTGTTTTGTGCAAACTAGGCAATGTGGAAAACTGGGGTCCCATGGGACAGCCAGGTTTCTACTATTGCTTTACCCAGCAGGGTTGATGTCATAGTTTCTGTCAGAATTACTAAAATACTAATGTGTATTTTCTGGAATATGGGCTTAGAGATATATGTTCTTTGGACTAACAGCCTCTCTTTCCCATAGAAATTACATAAACCAGAGTGAACCTTCATAATGCTCTAGCAGCCTAAAGCTTTTCTTTCTTTCTATACATCTAGTAAAAATCTTCCAGTTCTTCATGTTAATATTCTTCACTATATTTTCTGACATTACGTCTGAAATGCATTAAAGAATTATTCAAAATTTGGACAGACGAATGCAACAGAACAACTACATTTAAACATTTTTGATCTCAAATGTTTAACAGACTACTACGACTTCACATCTACACACCAGACAGTCCCACAAGGGAGTTTTTCTCTTAGATCTGTTTATGAACTTCATCATGAAAAATGCATTGTATCACTTAGATTCACACTTGACTTACGACACAGAAATATATGTCTATATGCGTTTTGCAGATTTAACTGATTTGAGATGTAAGTGGGTGTGCACAACTTTCATTTCTTGCGTATTGAATTGATGTCCAAAAAAAGGAGAATTGGACAACTGGGAAAAAGTTTAGACTGATATAGTTACTGATTTATCCAGTTCAAAAACAGATCCCACCAAGCTTAACTCTAAAATTTCCTTCCTGAAGAACTCCCTGCATAAAATCCCTTAATAAATTTCTTTGTTTTCCATCAGAGTGACACTGGGATTTGACTCAAGGCTGTGCAGCCAAACAAATGTCAACCAGTCCTGGGAGCAGAGGATCAGTGCAGAAGTGGATATCCAGAGCAGAGCACTGTCCTGGGTCTGTGTCTAGGCAGCCTGGGAAAGGAGAAAGAGGAAACTTCTATCAAGGTGAGTGTGGCTGGTCGAGCTGACAGCTTAGGGTACAGCACTGGTAAAAGATTAATTTGCTGGTGACGGTTTCTACTAGCTGATTTGGTAACCACTCATGATTTAATCAGCTGCTTCAGCTGAGCCAAGCCATCTCCTCCATCTATGCTCTGAAATAAACTCAAAGGTTATCGCTATTCTGTCTAACCTACTACACTTAGATACTCCAAGCTATTTTTTTTGCTGATCAGTTGCTATGCAACAAAGTTCTGGCAAAACACATGATGAGGATTTTCTTATTTATCATCCAGACAGATTAAAAAAAAAAAAACAGGAAAGAGAGAGAGTGAAGGGAAATTATGACACAGCGAAGCTGCAAACATATTGTGTCCTGTGCGGTACCAATTTCCGCTGAGCTTATGCATTTTCAAGGCAATCGGGATTCGAGTGACCCATGTCCTTCCGCATGGTGGGCCAATGACTTCCATGAGACAGTTGATAAATGCAGTCAGAAATCGTTCCATCCCTCGAGGTCTGTGGTCATAAGTAGTTTCCCTCACCTTAGACTGGACAACCAAAGTGATATTGGATGTCCACTCACATTTCAAAATCAAAAATTATTCAAATTTCAAAGGTGACCCAGCAAATAGCTGTTACCCTGGAGGAAGGAAAGAGCCTACTGGCTCTACAGCAGCCGACTCCTGAAGGAAAAAGCGGTTTTATACCTGCTCACAGAGCTAGGGAAGAACACATCAATTGTATAAATTAGGAGCTTATTTTATCTTCAGCAATCGCCGTGTTACCTGCCGTAATGTGTACTTGCTAAAAAATTGATCCATACTTGTTAGATGTCCGTTGCCTCGGTAGACCCATTTTTACTTCTTTCTCCTTGCCTGAAATCATGATGACCTGGGTCACCCAACAGCAGAAACAAATATTGTATACTAAGACATGTGCCTCAAAATACATTCCATATCATGGTGTCAGACAAACTAGTGATAACCTCTCATTGATTTTTCTATATCCTTGATTTTAAAGAAAGTGGACAAGTCTAAAGCCTGATGTGGGCTGGGCTTCTGGAAAAAAAATAGTCCATCCTCTTCCTGATTTAGCTACTTATCATTCTCAATGCAATACCTGCATTAATGAAGAAAAACTATGTGTTCTTTGCTCCCAAACTCAAAGAAATATCACATATCAAGCACAAAAATAGGAAGAAACTATTAATGTTGTATTCTGCCACCAATCAAGTTGCTGGCTGACGGAATACACCTTCCTCATCAGGCCAAGGTGGGCAGCTTTTTCACCTTAATTCCTACAGAATTGAATGTGAGAATAAAACTGTTTCAAAGTAAGAAGAAGAGATACATTAACGCGGCCTTTGCAGTTTAGTAGATGAGAAAAAGGATGCAGCCGTGAATTATTCCTCAAAGACTGTGATGAGGAAAAAGAGCATGTGTCAAAGTGATATCGATATGTTTAAACACAGAAAGGATTTCCGAATTGGGAAACTTTTTTTTTTCTGTGCGCTAGAGCAAATGTAATTATCCAGTGTCTTATTCCGTTTATACTCCTCACCAATGAGAACTCACTGAGCTATCATTCCTCCCTTTTGAAGCACAGGTCCAATGATGAGGATGTCACATCAAGAATACAGAATTTGACTGGCACTGTCAGGTGGTTAGAGAAGTCCAGACATGAACAGAGGAAAGTTCTGAAGTCAATTCTTGGATAGTGATGAGAAGTTGGATACTTCAAAGCTCACACAGCTGTGGAAAGGATGTTTACAAATTAAGGCTCACTAAGGTCAAGGACACCTGCTAGTCAAAAAATGTGTAGTTTTTGTTATTAGCCAAATAAGAGAAATCTAGTGGAGTCTCCCTGCTGTGCTTATAAAGTCACACAATGTTCTTCATTCTGATAAGTCGTGCAAAATTAACTTAGTTCTGCTCAGCTTCCTGCTGCTCCATGGCAGATCATAAGAAATTTACTAATGGTTACTTAAATAACATCCATTTTTCTCAGGGTGATAAAAATGTTGTTTACCCTCTGCAACTGCTAAGGTGTTTTAGTTGGATTTGGATAAATGCTTTTTTTCTAACATTAGTGATTCCACCGGGGGAATCCAGCCCGCAAAATTGCTAATTGCATTTTTTCCTCCAAGTCACAAACCACTCCTAGGGCTTTCATGTGGCTTTTCCATTCAGCATCATCACTCCAGTAACACAGCACTCAAAGACTCTTACCTATGTAAATAATAAAACATAGCCCAGATGCCAGAGTACTTGCCTTAGTTTCACACTGATATCATTGTTTTTCAAGAGGGTCCAATTTTTCGGTTTCCAAGATCTTTCATAAAAAGATAAGAGCAGATGAATCAGTTACAATGGAATAAGAAGGGAATAAGAACTTGCTGTGCAGTCTGTGGTAATGGCCTATGTACATAGTCTCACTCCTTGAGTGACTTTACCAATTCGTTTCCTTCAGATCCCCTAGGTATGAATGTACCATAGTATATGCAATAGAAAAATATCAAGTAGTTTCGGGGTTTTTTTTTTTAACAACTAATCACAGAGACTTCACCTGGGTAACTTTTTCCAGTGATTTTATTTCTGTGCAGTTTATTCTCAGTCTGAATTTACTTAGTTTTCAACTACGTGTTTTACCTTGAGTCCTAAGACAGAAGAATCCTCTCTGACCAAATTTATTTTCCCCATGTAGTCATTTAGAGTTATTCTCTTCGATTAACTACATAGATGGAGGTCCTCAAGTCTAATTTTTAACACCCTTCCCATTCCCTGAGTAATTCTTGCAGCTCATTGCAGGAACTTTTGCCAGGTTTTCAACATCTATCCTCGAGTACGGACATACAAAATGGAGATAGAAGCACATACACTGCTGCCCTCTGTAAGTCTGGCCACCTTAAAATCTTATGAGTTAAGCACTAAAAATTGAGACACCCAGAATTAGGCACTTTTGAAAATGTTGGCCCTAGTGACTGATTTTCTTTCAACATGCACCAGTGTACGTTACTAACACCTCACCTGAAGTCATTAATTATAGCAGTTTCAGTGGAAGAAGAATCAGATCCGCAAAGTCTGACCTTAAACTCTTCATGCCAATAAATCCCAAAGAGTTAAAAGAGCTGGCACACACCAAAGTAAAAAATAAGGAGTAAGAAGAGGAACTCTCCTGCCCTTCCTGTTTCAATTTACTTTAACTAGTGACCACAGCGAAAATAAACTAAACGAGCAGCAAAAATAAATATTCTTTCTGCGCCACCCAAACAACTGTTGTGTTCTCAAGGTTTTCAAGGAAAAAGAATATTTACTATTAGCCCAGCTAACACAGCTGTAACAAAGCTGGACAGGCTTTTGGACGTGTGAGCCATTCTTTCATTATGAAAACTAGAAAAGCTGGGTTATTTCCCTCCTGCCTTCAACATTTGCAAGTGGATATGAATGTGCTGTGTTAATAACTCTCAAGTACCAGGATCCTTCCCATGCTTACATGCAGAGTGATTATCTGGCTGCCAAATGTGGCATCAAAAGTGGAAATCTAAGGGGATTCTGGAGTGAAGAGAGTATCTGCAGGAGAGGAAGGAAGTGGGGAGTCTGCACTTTGGGCTAGGGCATCGGGGTATAAATCAATGCAATATCAAAAAAGGGGATAAGTCAAGCTAGATGGAGAATGTAGTGCACCAGCCTTGGAGGCAACCAGTACCATGACAGCCAGCATATTCATGATCTGTTAAAATTTAGGAACAGTTGTAACTGTTCAGTGGAACTGTTCCACTGCTCAGTGGAAGGCGCAAGGTGCCAGCCGTAAGTAGAAGGGCAGACTGTCCTCAAGCTGGCTGTGTCTGAACTATGGGTCCTGGAGTCCCCCCTAGCTCCTGCAGCTCCATCTGCCTCCTGCCCGCCCCGGCATGCACCATTCCCTCCCCAGCATCCTTACCATGTGTTTTATGGAGAGGGAATCTGGGCATGCTGGCACATAGCCAGTCAGGAGACCGGGATCCTGAGCTAAACCACAGAATAGGCCTGCCTGACAGTTTAGACATGACCACTGTTATGGATCTTCCCAAGGTGTTTCAAGTGTATTAACATTAAAATGGTATATTGGTCAGGCATAAAGCAAAAGCAGTTTTGTTTCAGGGTGACTGAGAGCTGAACTCCAGAGTTCAACTTGGAGATGCCATGACTCCTTCTAGCTTTGTGAATATGATGACCCTTTAGCTAGTAAACTCATCAGTGTGCTGAGCCGTTGATTATCAGGTGGTTTGTCACCAGTTAACAATTCCAGAAGTGATCCAAATTTCTAACATCATGTCTGTGCTCATTACATAGCTGCATGCTAGAAGATGAAAACACGTGTCATTTTTTACCCCATTGCACATCTGGAAATTCAAAGTTAACCTGCCTTTGGAGAGTCTGTACTGAAAAATAAACAAAATCTAATCTACTGTGGCTTCATGTAGCCTTGGAAACAGCTTCAGCTTGAGGGCAGCTGTGCTTGTTATTTCAATGCTTTCTGATATGCTACAGCAAGTTACGTCTGTTATGAGCAAGTTACTGCTCTGTTACATCCATTAGGGTGACTTTCTGCAGTACGCTTTTGTTGCATTATTTCATGGTGCATCACAGAGCCACAGATACAAGAAGTCCCATGCCCTCAGCATCAAACTCAACTAATCACACAGTTCCATAGATGTTTGCAGAACAGCCAGTGGGCTCACACTGGTCTCTGACCCACCCATAAGACCCACCAAATCAGCAGGCTCATGATCTCAGAAGACTTCTCTGAAGATCCTCACCAGTATCGCACCTCTCCACCCGCAAACATGTCCTAGCACATCTCTCCACCCTCTGTCTGGCAACAGTCCAGTGCTGTCTAACATGTATCAGGAAAAACTGTAGTTCATTGGAAAATATGATTCTGCACTGCGATCGTAGCAAAACTCTGTGTCATGTCTCTTCCAATTACTTTTAAGCACCTTGTCCCATTTACAGCCTGATCTAAGACTGATAAAATTGGTGAGCAGATAACACTAGGCAGTAGGGGGCTTTGAATCTGACAGTTGTATATACTTTACTGCTAGCCGCAGTACTGCAGATGTATGTAGTAGTCAAGGAATAAAGGCATCTGTGGAAAATTAAGAGGAGGGAGGAAGGGTGGGAGGGAGGAAGGAAGGAGAGAAAGGAGAGAAAAGAAGGAGAGGAAGGAGAGCAAGAGCAGAGAGAGAAAGACAGGCAAAGAGATGTTTGGAAGGAAGGAAGGAAGAGAAAAAAGAGAAAGAAAGAAAGAAAAAGAGAGAAAGAAAAGAGATGGAGAGAAGGAAAGAAGGAAGGAGGGAAGGGAGGGAGGAAGGAAGGGAGGCAGAAGGGGAGGGAGGGAGGGAGGACAGAACAAAGGAAGGAAGGAAGGAAAGAAGGGAGAGAAGGAGGCAGGGAGTGAGGGAGCGAGAGAGGGAAGGAGGTTGGCTTCCAAAGTTGCTTTAGACTCAGATTTTAACAGTATAAAAAGAACTAGCTCTCTTCAAAACCAGTATTTGTTCTTAGGAGCTTAACTAGTTCTTTCTGAGAGGCTGTGCACTCAGGAAACAATCTCCTGTAAGAACAGAGCTGAGAACCCACAAGTGAAGGGGGATTTGCTCAGGGAAACGTTAAGAGCAGACTGCAGCAACGGCTCCAAACTTGCTTTCCACTTTTACTCTTTGAGATTTTGAAAGCAGTGAATTAAATCCCTTTTTAAGGAGCCCACACTGTGCAACATGGCCTGCAGCCCTCACAGAAAGAGACACCCGTACTTGAGCACTTTACCATTTATCACTTACTGAGTAGGCTATGGAGGTTACCCCAGTTTACTGAGGCCTCATGAGAGGGTCTCTAGCCCACTTGGTCTCTACCCTAGGACTGTGTTTATGTAGTAATTATACCCATGCCAGTTAATTGAGTTTTTCCAATCAATCACACTGGAAGTTTTGTTTGTTTTCCTGTGCTAGGGAACAGGAAGGTTTTACCCTTTTCTAAACACTGAGAAAGAAATGAAGGATATTTTTCAGGCACAGGCTGAAAATTATCGTTTAAGAAGGGTTAACCTAGGGAAAATCTTTCTCATTTTAAGAGGGATCTGTATGTAATGATACGGAGTTTTATCTACATTTTTAATAACAGATAATAACAGAACATCGTAACAGACGTCAGTTGCCCTTCAGCCAATATTTGTGGAGGGAAAATAGGTGTCATAAAGTGACCCTGCAAGCTGGAAATAAATCTCAGCTCTCTTGAGCTTTGCACTCTAGTGATTATTGACCATACAGACTCAGTATTAGGCAAGGACTAAGTTGCTGAGAAGTATCCAGCAACCAGAAGTATCTGGGTTTGGTTGCCACAATGGGGAGAAGAGCAAATCTTCTTGTTCACAAAAATCATACCAGCAAGGATGAGAAAGAGTCCCTGAGATAAGGAGCTATATTTTACATTTCCTCTGGGCCTGTGCCAAGTTGATTAGTGGTTCAAATGTCAGTCTAAAGAATAGCTGTCATAGGGCCTGGGCACACGCCAAGCCTATGTGTACGCAGCTCCGCAGGTTAGTCACTATTCCGGTTACTGGTCTATGGGGGCAATGAAAATACTCTAGCTCATTGCTTTACGACCTGGAATCACACTTCTCTTCTTCATGAAAACATTAGCACAGACCATGTCAAGTTTTCTGCTGTTGCAATCTACACTCGTTTTCCTTGTATTGGCCTGTTCAGTACCAGAATTTCTAACTGTACAGAGTTACAACTATGGTTTTGAAAACAGTTCCTTTCCACCTTCCTGGCTCTCTAAAGAAATAACAGACACAGAACATCCCAAAACACCACTTGCCACAGTTGTATGGTGTTTTCTAAATGATCTAGCAGCAAGTAGCACCTACGCTAGCTTCATGAAGCTCTGTCTGATTCCAGCTTCACCTTTTTTTAGTATCACTGAGCAAGGTTGTTGGGTATTTCCTATGTAAAATCAGAGGTGTAAAATAGGTTTTGGCATGTCACGCAAAAGAAATGCTAAGCATTTACCTTTTTTCTCCAGGAGATGATGCTCATCCTTGGCAAAGGGATAGCAGACTGCCTGTCACCTCTTTAATCCCTCTTAAATTAACAAAATTGGGCTGAACTGAGACTTAAGTGATACCTAAGGCTTATGCTGGTTTTCTCCCCTGGAGACTTTTAGCTACTGTATTTCGGGAAAATTTGGATTCCAAGTCCTATCATTTGTGCTCCAGAAAAGGACCAAAGCTTTCTTCACCACCTATCTCAATTCATCAGAACTATTTGGATTAAAATGTTTACATAAACTCATACTTAAAAAGCTATTGTTTTCTGATGTGTTGAACATCTTCCTTGTCTTTCACTGTAGCAAATATTAGCTTTCCAGAACATATTGCATTTAAAAAAAACAGTTATATAAGGAAGATAGATTGCTAAAGTTTTTGGATTGCTTATGGTCTCATTATTAAAAATATAAATTCATTAACACATCAGTCATGGCTCCATCATTATTTATGCCAAAATCTCCGATTAATTCAAAGTTTTCTCTGCATGTGCTATACAACTACTAATGAGATGCAAACAGAAATGCAGAAGACACCAAAGGGTCTGAAATAAAATCTCAGACCTCAGCTAATGCCCAGATCCAAACTCCTGCTCCAACCTATTAATAATACACAAAATACAAATTTATTGAAATGTGTACAGGTTTTATATTTAATCCTTGTTTTCCTAATCCTCACTGAGTATAATAATAAGGGTGAGCCCCTGTGGGTAGGCAGGCAGCGAAGTCTTTCATGGCAAATGAGTTTTAAATCAACAGCAAGTCAGAGATGTTAAGGTTGTGTCTTTCCTAGGAAAAAAGATGTATTTTTAACTTGAATTAGCTACAAGAGCACTTAAGCCCTAATGAAGACAAAGTAGTTGATAGCTTTTGCAGAGGTTAATGGGCAAACTCTGGAGGGGCCGTAGACTTTAATCAGGTCTGGCTAACTTCTATCAGAATTAAACTCTCTTCCCCTGGACTTTACCTCATCTTAGTATACTAAGTCCTCTGTCTTGATTTAAAAATACCCTATTTCTGCCTAGTGAAATTAGGTCTTAGGAGTAAGAATAAGAGGAGCCGGGCTGACAGTTCAAGTGGAGGGTAGAGGAGTGGCTTATTGGCAGAGGGGGATCAAAGTACAAAAGAAAAATTATAATATGAGTGGTACAGTAGGTTTAAAATGTTATACGCAGTCAAGGAAGTGTAGGTACACATTTAGCTGGCTGTGAAATACTTGCATGTATCAATATTATAGGACCCCAGAAAATTCAATAAAGTCTCTACAGAACTTTTTGAAATCTCTGATCTCTTCTTTTCGTCATAGATAGACACACATGGACAAACAGGAAGACTATATTTCAGGCAGCTGTTATCTTCTGAAGGGAACAGATAAGAGGAGAAATTACTCTATATCTGACTGTTTTGTATTTTCCTTGCTGTTCCAATCTGGCCCATGAGAAGGGTCAGGAAAACTCCCACTACAGAAGGCTCCCAGGTCTGGCCAGCATGTTATGCTTACTGCTCTACCTTTTTTTTTTCCAGAAGTCCTGGGCACAAGCAGAACTTTTTGAATGTAAATTAATAAAAGTTTTTACCATCCCAAAAAAGCACTATTTTTCCTGGGAGGGAAAAAAAAAGCCTAAGGAACGACAATTAAAATACATATACTCACAAGGACTGTTTTAAGACTTGTGAAAGCTTAACATTTGAAACAGGATAAAAGAAGGACCAAAGTAACTTTCTCTCAGCTGGTCTGTTCCTCATTTGCTGAGCTCTCCTTGTCCACTTATATTGTTTTGCTTCCAGAGCAATTCTGTGTGTTTACCAAGTTAGAAACGGGGGGATGTGAAGTATTGACTCTGGCACCTCCATCGCTCCTGACTGGTGCACCTCTGCAGCGCTCCATTCAGTTCACAGCCAAACACAAGCTTTTCCATGGGAACATCAATATTAATTGCATTTCAGGACTGAAACATAAAGCAGCATGCCATGTCAGTCCTGCTGGGTCTGAACTGGCTTCAGAGCTTCAGCAGCAGCAGGCAAAGACAAAGAGGGAAGGGAAAGCTGGTCTTTACATGACTACAGTCTGGTATAAAGCCTGGCTATCATCTTACTCTGAGACAGTAACTAGAATATTGCACACGGAGTTGGTTTTATTTCATTCAGTAATAAGAAAGGTCACATAGATCCAGAGTTAGTTTGGAAATTACCATCTACTTTCATAGCACTGTAGGGTTAGTTAATAAGGTACGATCAGTGAAGAGCTGGTAATTCATTCAGTTGATTGAGTCAGAAATCTAGGGAAGTACAGTATTAACTCTGCAGTTTCCATCTGCTCTTGGGTGCCTCCACCTCTGAAGCTGATCAGAGAGTTCAGATATTCGCTCTGAACAGAAATAATCTTCTACTGATGCCCTGAAAGGAAAATTCAAGGCCATGTATAGGAGAGCCATTTCTGTGGTAAAGAGGACATACTAGTGGTGGTGACCTTCACAGGGGGAGCACTAAGTAATTAACACCCCCTTCACCATTATATAGGCAATATATTCACTGCCTGGAAATGGGACAGTGCTTCCACTTTCATCTCGCTGCATGAGTAGTGTAAGGTATGGCACTGCTGGACACTACTTAGCTTGAATGTTTTAAAGCCCTGCAAAAGTACACATCTTCTACTTCTATTTAGCACATTTCAAATGCAACACTACTTTGGTCACAAAGGAAAAGATAAATGTTGCAGGCTCAGATCTGCAGGACTAATGAATACCACAGAAAGAAACAAGTAAAAAGTCATGTGGGCTTGACCAAGTGTTTGATACCTCTCAGTTCTACAGTATTCGCAAACTTTGTGAACATGAAACATATTTTGGCATTTCTTCTCTTCGTGTGTCCACCTTCAGACCAAAAGGCCTCCCCTATCCCAAGGGTGAAAGATAAAAATCCACATGCACATAGATTGTGCGAGGCCAGTGAAATCAGAAGCCTCTGGAGCTGAAATTGGACCTGCTGACACTCAGTGAGCTGTTTCACAGAGTACAGTCACTCCTGAAAAACAGACCCTAAGGTGTCTCTCCAGCTAATGAGAGCATATGTAGCATTAGGCAGCATCGAATTTGCCCTAACCACAGTCTATATTGCTAGCTGAATATTTAAACATCTCTCTGGCTTTCAGTAAAATCAAGCTCATGCTGAACCACTTATGCCCTTGTAACCCTCAGTGAACTCATCTTTGGCTATCACTGGTCCTGCTCCCAAGGACAAGATCTTTTCCAGAAATCCTTCAAGAGCCTTGCGTTCTCTTCTACCTCCGAGAATTTTCTCTTGAGATATACTGCTCCCCTGCAGGGGTGTTGTGTGGTACCAGCAAATCTGAGAAAATTGTTTCAGTCTTACCATTTCCATGCTTTCTACCCCCTCTCATCCCAAGGAATGTGTCTGCAAGTGCAGAAAATCCCCATCTGCTAATCTACCTCTGGCAGCCAAGAGTCTGAGTCAAATTATGACAGTCTTTTTTTACAGGGCCATAATAGTCCAAAATGTATGCTTTCAGTATGCTACAAAGAGCTTCATGATAGGAAGCCTAGAGTCCCCTGAAAAGTAGAGCTCTATCTTGATGGCCTCTGCTGGTCAACACCACTGGAAAAGAAACACCTTTGAATGGCCTTCAGAACTGTTTCAAGTTTGTTATCACCTGTCTTAAAATAAATCCTCACTCCCTAGGGTGACAGGAAAATCACACTCTGGAAGTCTGGGCTGCCCAGATCTACGACAAGAAGTAGAAACTGCTGCTCTTGTTTCTATTGGAATTGCTGCTCCATCTGTGGCTGATATCACTGCTGCTACTGCTGCTTTTGTTCTTTCAGTCATTTCTGTTTTCAGGCTGCGGTATCTGCTGGTGTACCCCACTGTATGTAATCTGGTGGGTTATGCTATCAGCCTAACAGAGGACAGATGTTATTTCCTTGGAAGGTTGAGGTTCTGGCCCCACTGCAAACATAAGAAGTGGTTAAGCAACACAAAGCAATTAATTTCTCTGGATAAGATATAGTTCTCTAGGAACCTCAGCATTCCCTCTCTCACCCCTACAGAGAGCACATCCTTCGTTGTTTCATCTTCTCCTGAATCATCTGAATCATCTATTTCACTCCTTTGCAGACTTACTTTATCTTGATGTTCCACTCACAGCACTGCAGTTAACATTATCTCTTCCAGAAGAAGTTCCTTGCAATGAGTATGCTGAAACCATCTGTGGTCTCATTCCACTTGAATAATGATCTATGGACACTAACAGGTAAATGTGAAAGTATCTGAGTGAAATTTCTAATATACTGACACTATATAGTAAGTAAGACTGTCTGACATAGGAATTATCTCAACTCTACAGTAGAACTTGCTGAATCTTACAGCATCTAAGCAGTATAAATTTTCGTTACCATTTGAAGGCTTCATAAGCTTCATTCATCATTTAGCTTATTGGTTATATCCCTCCAGGGCTGGATAATATCCAATTCTTTGTTTAATCAAAATCTCCTCCTATCATGGCACTGTTGACACTCAAGCCTTATATTAGCTGCGACAGCATACGGGTAACTGGATGATTAAATCTACCCTGTAAACATCAGTGTTAACACCTGCCAGCCTGCCATGTTCTCCGTGTTTGAAGTCCAATAGCTAAAACTGCAATTTTTTTTTCTCTGACACAGACAGAAACCACTCTGAATTTCCTAGAACGACATAGAATAAATTCCTGTTCCATCCACTGCAATTTGAGCATTTTAGTTTCTTCAGTTATAAGTTCTGTTTCTTGGAAAAACGCAACGTTCATTTGACTCTGCTTAATAGGAAGGAATTAGTTTTTCTCGTTATTTTTCTTTGCCTATTTTAAATCTTTGAAATTCCAGGGAAACCATCTGAATCCTTTATATTCTCTCCCTTAGTTTGTGCAACAACATTCCCACTAAATGGTCTCATATTTCTTAGAATATTTGTGCCTGTTTTGTCATGGGCTCCATGTGTAATGAACCAGAGCAAGCCTATTTTCTAGATACATGCATGGAAAGAATGAGCTTCTATTCATAGATTATTAATAAATCACTAGAAATCCAAAGACAATAGTGGTATCTGAGGCCCAGTATTCTAGATATTGCAAGAGCAAAGTATTGCACAACTAGAAAAACGCAATAAAATGTTATTGTGATATTAAAGATAGAATAGTGAAATAAATTTGGCTGATCCTACATACCTAAGATCAGTGGACTTCATCTTAAATGAGATCCCTCAGAAGCCTTCTTTGAATCAGTTATTGAGAGAGTTATGGGGAAATACAAATGCAGCTGATCAAGTCCCCTAGATCCTGATATTTTGTCCACTCCTGTTTCACATGTGCCTACACAAGGGACCAGAAAAGGCTCTATATGAGTGAAGGAGTCCACCACACGGAATCTATCACAGCTATGGTATAATACTGTCTCCTGTTTGCAGTGCAGAAATGCCTGCAAAGACAGTCAGAACATATTCCCCAGGACATCACCACGTCAGAATGGCAGGGCACTGATAGGCATAAAGCTGTTCTGGAATGCTAGCACAGAGAGCTTCTTCCTGATGTAGTCCTAGCATACCTGTGATTTCTGCATCAGCCTAAGTACATAAAAACAGTATGTAACTAGAGTAATCTCCATTTGACTGCTCACAATTTGGCAAAATGGTGTATCCAGGGAAGAATTATTCAGCTAGCATTTTGTAGGAAAATCAGCACCTCCAATACAACGCATCTAGAAGGAACAGATGCTATCCAGCAAAGACAAACTCTGGCAAGACTCTCTAGTAAGCACAGAGAGTGAGCTGTGTCCTGTGCAGCATTCATTTCAAGTACACACTATCTTGCCTTCATTTCTGGCATGGACTGCACTGATCCTTCACAAGTATATCATAAAAATCACAGAATGGTTGAGGTTGGAAGGGACCTCTGGAGATCATCTAGTCCAATCCCTCTAATTCAAAAATATTTACTTAGGGGCTGAAATAGGTTAAGAACAAACAATTTTAACTGCAATATATAATTCATATTGTAGTGCCCCAGTGGCATAGACTTCCTCTACTTTATTGGTAAAGTAAACCCTTTCTTCTATAGAAAGAAGAAAATAATCACTGTATTTAGCCCTATAAAACAAAAGGCTATCTTTCTGTTTCAAGTTCTTTACCTGCTAGGCATAAGAGAAAGGTCCTAATTAAACAAAACCATTAACTAGGGTTAATTGCCATTTTCTAAGCCATCCAAAGACCAGAATTAACTCTAAGTTGTTTTCTCTCCTGCTCTGCCCTGTGAGGTGTTCATAGAGTAACCATTGTATGTAAGTGCCATTCTAACAATCCTCTGCTAAGCTGTGAATTTATGTCACTTCTTCACGTCTCAGGAGGCAATGTATTAAAGACATCTGGAAAGTCTCACTGCTGTCCACCTGTGTCTCCCAACTGTCCCATGCCTGCTGCGTCCAGACAACATACCAGAGAGCAGGATTTCTGCACACCGAATCTCTACCATACGGGATTAATTTGAAAAATGCCTCATAAGTTGATCAAAAGCTGAAAACCATTAAAAGCAATTTGTTCTTTTCAACAGAAATAAGCTTATGAGCATTTTCGCTTTGATGGTTTCCATTAGCCAGCAAACAGGGTCCTGCAGCAAATCCCCCTCCCAATGCCACCCTTTTATATATGGGACCTCAGTTAGACAGTAGAACAGGATCTGGTTGGTTTCAAGCTCTGCAACGTGAGCTCATGGAAAAGAGAGATTGGACCTGATGGTATACCTTTATTCATAAAAACGAATGTCCTATTGGCAACACAGCAGAAAGGATGCTGAGTATGTACTATAATGTGACTATGGGAATGAGTGAAGACAGACATGAGCTACTCTTCCCATGTTCCAGGTTGGCCAGATGCAAACCAATCGCAGTTTGGAAGCTTTACAGCTAACTTCACGCAGAGCTTGTGCCCCAGCTAATATATCCTGCCTCTCAACAAGTCTTATTACCTCACACTCAGCTTCCATTTGCACAGTTCTCACATCAGAGCCCTTAGCATCTGGAGCTCCAGCACAAGAACCCAGGTCTGCCTGTAGACATAGCCAATGTCTGCAAAGAAGGCAAGGAAAACTAGGAGATGCAATATTTTTACAGTTTTAAGAAGTCAAAATCAAGGGGTAGGATCATGTATCTGGTAGAGATTACTGAAGTCAGACCCTCATTATTGCAAACATCAACATCACTAATAAATGTATATACAGCTTTCTCTTTTTTTTCATAACTTGGGCTGGAAGCTGCTCCATAATCTTTCTGTTCAAATGGAAAGAACTTTTCATTCCCACACTAAATGGAACCATGGACAGTTTACATCCCATTGCTCTTGCAGGCCACTTTGATTCTCCTATTTCTGCATTCAGTTGATTTAAATTCTTGCCAATACCTGAGTCATGGACCAGGATGACATCTCAATGGAGACATCTCAGCCAGGAGCAAAGAACATGAAACAGCAAACAAAGTACACGTATATTTGAAAATAAAATGATCTGGGCCTGCTGGATGAGCATATACACTGAGTCTACTAGATACAAAAGCTGACTTCTTGGGAAAAGGGATTGTATACAGTGAAAAGTGACACAGGACCTTCAAAGCAAAATTGATCAGGTGAAGTTTGATGAAAAAGAGAAGAGGGAACCAGTGGGAAGAGACTACAGTTGCGTCTGATAACTTTTGTCCAAAGCAAGATGGGAAAGTGAGAAAGGTACTGAGCCATGTTTTAATGCCCAGAAGTGCTCTGTGGCTTCATCACAGAACAGATGACCTCTCACAGCTTCCCAGGCCTGCGCTGAGGCAAACTTTCATTAGGATTCTGTGAGAAAAGCTTCATTTACTAAATCAACAGCAACATTTTCAGCTGCATATGTTTCTTGGGAAGTCTCATTTCAAACTCAGGCCAGGCTCAACCTTACTTAGCTTATGAAGCCTGACATGAGCCAATCCTGCCATGAAAAGTCTGCAAAACATATTATTTCCTTTGTCTGACTCTGAGTTATTTTGTCTCTCAATTACAGGAGCTCATCTTTAAAGAAAAACAATTTATCTAAATGAATGTTTTGACTGCAGTCTGATAGTCTCATTATTCCTACACCCTCTGGAGCAGTTAGTGGTATTATGAAATTTCCTCCTGCTTTATAAATTAATAAAAGATTTGTACAACATATCATTTTGAATTGCCAGCTTTTGTAAAACTATCAGAAGCACAGAAGACGGTTGACAGACAGGCAGAATACTCCTTTACCTACATCCTTTTATAAAAGACAAGTAAAATCACACCATTTTCATCAAATGGTATTCAAAGTCTGAATAAAAGTCAGCCCTTCTTTAATTAGCTTGAGAGACAATGTGCTTATTGCCCTGTAACATGCTTCTGAGAATTGTCAGGGGAAATCTTTCTTTCCATTAGCCATTCCAGGTCTTTTTGACAGAGTAGCTTGAATATGACTAAAAAGATTGCAAAATCTTTAAATGGTGTCTCCCATAGCATATAAAGTACCCCACGTTTGCATCCACTATAACAATTAATGCCAATAAATATAAACTAACTATTAACATCTGTGTTAAGTAAGAGCAATAAAGCTGTGTTTTGTTCTCCTGCAATTTCAAAATGTAAAGCCATACTTCAGCTTCAAATATCCTGGAAGAATAAACCAGGGGAAGAACAGTGGAATCAAGAAACAAAACAGGATTTTTCACTCCTGCTTTTTTGTTATGATTCCATTTTACCAGGCCTTTTACAAGTATAAAAAAGGGCTTTAAATCCTCATCTCAGTTACACATTTCTACCTCACTGAGATTGCAGATGTGGGCAAAAAACAGAACAAATCGGCTTTATCAGCCTAAAAGGATTAGTGGTTTCAGATCACTGCCTGGTGGACTGTGTAGTTACCAGGACTCACCAAAGTGGTCGGCTGTGATCCATTGCTCATTTTCCACAATGGCAAACTTCATAAGCATGTTATTCCCTGATGATGCCACTGATGATGCCACCTAAGCAATCTCACCTCTTGGATACATGGTTTTTTTTAGGGATGTTCTGTCGCATTCAGTACTTTGGGTCCTGAGCAACCTCTGACAGCTGGCACACACAGGGACTTCTCCCTGCTAGGAGAGTGGCAAATGGTATGAGCAAAAAGGCTTCAGTTTGGAGGAGGACTGAGTTTTTTCCTTCAGATCTTTGCTTTCTAAGGTACTTCCCATTCCGCTTTGCGAAGGTGAGCTCAAAGAAGTATTCTTGCAATTAGCAGAAGGTTGTGAGTTTTCTTATTGTCCTTTCCAAAGTGAATCTGCACTGAGAGAACAAAGAAACTGGTGTGTGGACACAACAGCAGCTGTGCACTGCAGATACGGCAAAGTCTGCCAACATGCATTTGCTTCACGTCGTCATGTCAGCAGTCAGTCACCTTCCAGGTGGATCCACCTCAGTTTCTCGAGAACACTTCTAAATGGGTTACTTTTTTCTTCCCCACAATAGGCAGAAGCATCTCTACTAAACCTTTCTTTATGTCTGTAGAACTGCACCAGGATGAATTTGGAGCCAGCATATCAGGTAGCTTGAGCCAGAATGGTGCTCCTAACTCCACGCCTAAAACACCTCTGCAGAGGAAGAGTGTGTGGGACAGAGCTGAGTCAGTTTGGGATGACTTTGGTGTTTCAGGGCACACCAGGTGCAAGCAATAGCGAGCCCTTGAATTTTCTCTAATATTTGCTTGACTTAAGCATCACCAGAATTATGATCCCTGAAATAGTTGTCTCTATTTCTAGGGAGAAGCTGTAAGAGCAGTTCAAATGTACCAGTGACAAGGCTACCTAATAACAGTATAGGTTCCCAGGAGCTCCGATGCCCAGAAGCAGTCGTGCCTGTGCTACCAGCTGTGAGCTCCTGTTGTGCTCTTCCAACATCTGACAATTTTCTGCTGTTATGTTTCATCTGCTTGGTTACTGCAACTACTAAAGCAGATGGCAAAGGTGTAGTAGGAGTCATTATACTGTAATGCATAAAATTATCAGATTATATTTACTCTGCCCATGGCTCAAGAATGCTAAGTACAAGTTAAGTTAGCTTTTGCGTCCTCTCACTTTCTTTCAGGAGGCTATATCCAGGTTTTTTTTTAAGTCTTTCTCCAAAACATCGCCCTAGAAAAAGCCTGGGCATGTGTTTATGGATTAGGATTGCTTGTCATAGCATATGTCACAGCATGACTTTCCATAGGGCTCCACAGCCTAGTAATCTGCACTTTCACTCTACACTAGTTTCATCCTAATTTTAGTCACAGATGACAAGCAAGATTCCTGTTTCATGCCAGGCTGTTACCAGTACCTTTGCAAACAGAGAACACAGTCATACCACATGCTGATGTGAAGCTGTAAAGCTCCTAACTAAGGCTCATTTATTCAATGCAAAGTGAAAAATAGTCAGATGCCTTATATTCTTGGTCTGGATGTGAAAGTAATTAGAGTCAGGCATAGGTCACCTACTGCAATCAGGCTTTCCATACTTCTGTTTCACCTTGTTTCATGGGATGTCTCATTCCTTTTACTCTGTAGATTGCTGACCTACACAAATGACCATGCACCAAATCTGGCTGGATCACCAGAAAGTTTAACTGTGCACTAAAGTCTTTTAGGAGCTAAACCAGGAAAAGAAACCGGATAGCACTCTTAACTGAAGCCAGATGTGAGAAACCAGTCCTTGAGGTGAAAGGCCTCTCCATGAACCTTTGGTACTACCTAGATCATCTATCGATTTGGGGAAAATGCATTTCTTTGAACCAGTTAAGCAGGCACATGACTTTATGATGCCCCACACCATTTTTCGTGCACACTGGTCGAGATTAGTTTCACTCTTTTGTGCAGTATAATAGAAACTGACTGACAGGGTGACGTGAAGCATCAGACATTCAGCAGATGACCAGTGATAGACATTGAACAAACCACAAAATAAAGTATATCCCCAGAATGCTCTGACATCTATTTCACATGTGAAGAAGCTTTTACGGCTGATCTCTTTCGATGGAAAGGATAGCAGAGATTATCTAGTGTGGCTTTCTCAGTCTGTGTGGCTGGCCTCCCAGGGAAAAGCTCTGATCTTTTCCAAGTACGGCACGTGTGTGCGTAACCCTGGGGCAAATGAGAAATGGAATGTATGTCATTTATTTGCTTAGTGCTTTGCAAACCCGCAGCACCCTGGGCTGACTATTTGGTAATGAATGCTTATTGTTCACAGGACTGCTCCTCCTTAAGACCCATCCCAATCCCAAAGAACTTGATGGGGATCTTCCCCTTGACTTGAGCATGCTTTGGATCCAGCCCTGATCTTCCACGCTTTGTATTCCCGTTGAACTCAGCGGGGCCTCTGGATGTGCAAGGAAACAGTGATCGGTCCTTCAGCTATCCAATGTCAATATTAACCAGCAAAGTAAAGAGAAGCAATGGGATTTCCCACACATAGTAATTAAATATGATTCCTCTATCCTCTGACGCTTTTTACATTAAAGATCTCTAATGTTTTGTTTTATTTTTAATGATCATGCCTGGAAAGCAGGTTTAGTAGAGGGCTCTGTAGTACCATATTACTGACAGGAGGTTAGAAAGTGTTTTTTAAATATGGCAATAGCAAGACAAAGTTTAGTAAGTGAGTTTTGCTTTGCTTCTGGTCAGCTATGATAAACAGACTTGATTCATGTTGTTCATATGTTAAATAACTAGTTTAATCATACTGGATAACTCATCTTTTTCTGCCATCTAGTGACAAGAGCTGCAGCCTAGCAAGTTCATGAACCTTTTCCCAGGTCATTTATTTTATTCAGTCACACACAGGCAATAAAATACAACTATCAATATGCATTTTCCTAGGCATCCCACAGCAGTTCATGTGGTCCAAGTGCAGAAGAAAGCACAGAGTTTGTGTTTTGCCTTTTTATGTATCATACTTCTTCATAGAGGTTTTTTAGCCTCTCCGCCCATATGCACCTGGCTTGACAAGGTTAGTCTTCCAATTGAGAAAGAACATCCCAGGAATGGAAATTCACTGGCCATATACATCTTTAGAGAAACTCATGCAGGCTCTGGCCTGTCAAATCATCAGTGGGGACACTTTTTCTTTCCAGAGGACCGGCAACACCTTTCCTTCACATTTCACAGGCTGCACATTACTACACACAATACTGTTGTCCAGTGACATGATTAAGAGAATCAACGTCCATCAGCCACAAGAAATGAACTACTAGCTATCTCTGGCCCTAAGACTATATATTTCTCTTCCTCTCCTTCCCTGAAATTGAAGACACACCTCATTGATGTCAGCAAAACCATTAATATACTTAAATGCAAGCATATGTTTAAAATGCTTCGGTCAAGCAAGCCTTTCACGTGCTGTTCCATTATAAATTTGTTGTGGGACTATGATACAAAATTAGAATTTTTATTGTGTTATCCTAATGTATGAAATAATCCTCTTGCTTCTTTTTATGTAGACATCAAGATAGACACCAGAAAAACAGTTCTGGATTTTTTAATACAACCTGAGTTACAGGAGTAGTTCTATTAAGACGTGATTTTTCCATAAAAAAAGAAGTTTCATTCAGACCCCATTAAAATCATGAAACTACATTCACCAAGTCTTAATATACACTGGGCAGGCCTAAGATAAGCCCTAGGAGAAACAAGGGATTGGAAAGCAAATTACCTCTGCCTGTTTTTCCAGACATTGTCAAAATCATCAGATAAGGTGAGTGAGAATGACAAAGCATATTAACAGATCTGTGCTAGCTTTACATTAAACATTGCAGCCTTATTAGTAACAGCTAGCCACCTTGTTATGCTGGTTGCAGTAATTTTACGGACACGAATTAACAAAACAAAGTCATTATTTTCACATCGTTTCCAGTGAAATAATGGTATTATTTTCTACTCTAATAATGGAGAAATGCTGCAGTATCTCATTACATCTGTGTAGGACATGGGTGTTATTGATAAAGACCAATATGCACTTGGGGGGTGTTTTCTTATAAGGTGTTCGGCTGTTGAAGGTTTGCAAATATGATTCTCCTGAACTGTGACACCAAAATGGCACACAAAGCCTCTTTGAACAGTAATACACCCCATCACAGAAATTTTAAAATCATTTTAATGAAATGATCAGAAAGATTAGCTATACCAAAACACCGCACTTTTAATTTCAAATAAAAATAAAAGAATTTATATAGAAATTACATGTTAATAAGAAGCATTTGTGGAAAATGACTGTGAAAGCTTCAGCTGCATTTTTAGCTAGGGTCAATGAAACATAATGCAAAGACTAATAAAACATTAAGGCATCAGATGCATTTTATAATCATCTCATAGAAACAAAGATAAGTCAATAATCATGTCTTTTCTCTAAGTAAATGAATGATATGACCCTGTTGCCTAACTTTTCACTTTCTCCATTGTCTTCAAGTCTCTTTGTTTACTTTACTTTGCATTTATATGTAGAACGAGAGAGATCCCTGTCTATGGAATAATAATTAAAAAAAATATACTCCAGCACTGTTTTGGCATCTTGCATTAAGGTATACCTTTTGCTGGCATATCGCTGTCCTGACTCCTAGATCTTTTTTTTTATTATTTTTTCACAGAATGGTTGAAGTTAGAAGGTACCTCGGGAGATCCCCCTGCTCAAGCACCCCCCTGCTCAGGCAGGGTCCTCTAGAGCGCATTGCACAGGATGGCATCCTGGCAGGTTTTGAATATCTCCAGAGAAGGAGACTCCACTACCTCTCTGGGCAACCTCTTCCAATGCTCTGTCACCCTCACAGCAAAGAAGTTTTTTCTCAGGTTCAGATGGAACTGCCTGTGGTTCAGTTTGTGCCTGTTGCCTCTTGTCCTGTCGCTGGGCACCATGGAGAAGAGTCTGGCCCCATCCTCTTCACACCCTCCCTTCAGATATTTGTACACGTTGATCAGATCCCCTCTCAGTCTTCTCTTCTGCAGGCCGAACAGGCCCAGCTCTCGCAGCCTTCCCTCCTAGGAGAGATGCTCCAGTCCCCTCAGCATCTTTGTAGCCCTCCGCTGGACTCTCTCCAGTAGTGCCATGGCTCTCTTGTACTGGGGAGCCCAGCACTGGACACACTACTCCAGGTGAGGCCTCCCCAGGGCTAAGTAGAAGGGGAGGATCAACTCCCTCGACCTGCTGGCAACACTCTTCCCAATGCAGCCCAGCATACCATTGGCCTTCCTGGCCACAAGGACACTTTGCTGACTCTTGGTTAATTTGTTGTCCACCGGGACTCCCAGGCCCTTCTCGGCAGAGCTGCTTTCCAGCAGGTCAACCCCCAGCCTGTCCTGCTGCATGGGGGTTATTCCTCCCCAGGGGCAGGACCCTGCACTTGCCTTTGTTGAACTTCACGAGGTTCCTCTCCGCCCTGCTCTCCAGCCTGACCAGGTCCCTCTCAATGGCAGCACAGCCTTCTGGTGTGTCAGCCACTCCTCCCAGTTCAGTATCATCAGCAAACTTGCTGAGGGTGCACTCTGTCCCTTCCTCCAGGTCATTGATGAATCCACTGAACAAGGCTGGACCCAGGACTCACCCCTGGGGGACACCGCTAGCCACAGGCCTCCAACTAGACTCTGTGCTGCTGACCACAACAACCCTCTGAGCTCTGCCATCCAGCCAGGTCTCCATCCACCTCACTGTCCACTCATCTAGCCCACACTTCCTGAGTTTCCCTAGGAGGATGTGATGGGAGACAGTGTGGAAAGCCTTGCTGAAGCTCCTCAGTGCTCTGCAGGAACCTCCTGCACTGTTCATGCTTAGCTGTGCTGTCTTCTTAGCAGATATCAGGGTGGTTGAAGTCTCCCATGAGAACTAGGGCCTGTGATCGTGAGGCTTCTTCCAACTGTCTGCAGCAGGCCTCATCAACTAGTACTTCCTGATCAGGTGGTCTGTAGTAAACCCCCACAACAGTGTCACCCATGTTACCCTGCCCTTTAATCCTTACCCAGAGGCTCTCAACTTGCTCTTCATCCACCCCGAGGCAGAGCTCCATACGTTCTAGTTGCTCTCTCACATAAAGAGCAACTCCACCACCTCGCCTTCCTGGCCTGTCTTTCCTAAAAAGCACATAGCCATCCATGACAGCATTCCAGTCATACAAGCTATCCCACCATGTCTCTGTAATTGCAACGAGATCACGACCCTGCAACTACACACAGATCTCTAATTCTTCCTGCTTATTCTCCATGCTGCATGCATTGGTGTACAGGCATTTCAGAGATAATGCAATGATACGAGCACAGAGGAGCCTTTGAGATATCTGCCTCTGAGATGAACAAGAAAATACTTGGATGAAGTCTCAATAAACTCTTCTGAAAATATGGAACTATAATCATCACTCAGCCATGCTTCATTGGTGATTAGTGTAATGCAGTGCCTGCTAACATTACCGTGCCTTTGGAAGTCATTGACCAAACCCTAAAAGGACAGGACAGAATCATAGAAAGACAGCCTGTTCTTTTAGGAAAAAGACACCTAAAGATGAGCATTAGCCTTAAAAAGGGTAGTTACTATGTTGGCAAGAAATGAAGGTAAAGAGTAGCAGGACGCAGTGGATGTCAATATGCACTGGGCACTCCTCAGAAAATTTGGGTTCTAAGTAGAATAGGAGTATTACCATCACAGACCAGACAAAATACTAGCAAATAATGTGAAAATGCCAAATACAGTGAGAAGATGAAAAAATGAGGAAGAGTACTTCACCACAGATCTTTTCTCTACTTGATGAAAATGTCTTGATGAAAATATAAGAAAGTATCAGCAAGTTATGCAGAAACTAAAAACAATCAGGAGCCTGAATAGCACAAGTACTAGCAGTACACTGAGAACTCGTGGGAGAGTAAAAGAGAGTGTCACAGTGTCTATTTTAAGATTTTTTATTATAAAGTTCTGTTCCTTCAGAAGGTAGCTCTGATGGATACCTCAAAAATGCTGAGGAAGATGATGACTGAAATCCTTTGCTCCTCCATCCAAGATCTTCATTTGTTATCTACTCTCCCTGAAGGCTCAGCTGACAGAGGGAAAATAATAGCAAAATGCTCCTTCTGTTCACAAGGCACATAAGGAACACTAAGGATCAGATCAGCCATGTGGAAGAGTGTTAGGGTGGTGGGACTATACCCATGAAATCCTCTGTGTCCCTGCAAAGTAAGCAGATAACCTTATCACATCATTGAGAAAGGGAAACAGAAAACTTTTGCTATGTCGAATTTGCTGGCATGCTCCATATATTTTCCTATTTTAAATAGTATTAAAATGGTATAGAAGTGAAATAATGTTGCAACAGATAGAAAGGTTTTATGCTTTATGATTAGACTGCAAATAGCAGAAACATTCACTACGAATATGTATCTGTAGCTTGTTGCTGATCTGTGATGATGCCGCAAGGTTTGTGATATTATTTTTCCTCCTCAAATGGCAAGACATAAGTAAGATGATGTGTCAAACATGCACCAAAAGGCCACTTTACTGCAGCTGTTTCCCTTTGTCAAACTTAACAGCCTGGCTGTCTGAGAATTTCACATGGAGATGTTCTGAAGCACTGATGCTTCAGATGCTGAAGCACTGAGTGTTTTGCAAGTGCACTATAAAATAAAGGTGCTTATGTAGAGGGGATTAAAGGTGCTTATATGGAAGAAATTAAAAGGCTCTGGTTCCTAGAACAGGTGTTTAAAATAGATATGTCTTTTTATGTCTCCATTTAAAAAAGCCTACAATTTTATTTAGACTGTAGGTACTTCTGGCATCTATCTTAGAGCCAGCTTGTGGTATGAATCTCTTTAGTCTTCTCGTTTTTAAATTATGCATGACTGAACCAGATTTGATTCCTAGAAAAATTAGGCTATTGTCAAATCATTGGATAAATCCAGAGTCCAAATTTAATTCTCCAACCACATTCACAGAAAGTCACTCAGTGCGTGTGTTGACCTATTTGCAGAGGGTGTGATCAAGTGCTTGTCTGGCCCAAGAACTCCTGCATCAAAACCCTAGAGAGGAAATGTTGTGACAAGAGCAATGCAAAACGCATGTGTCAGTTGAAATTACATTGCTGTTTGTTTACTTCATGAAGACACTTGTACATTTAGAAATAGATTGAGGTAACTGGCTGATTTAAAGCAAGCTATGGAAGAACCATTTATGTAGCCATGAGCTGACACAAAGCGTGGACATAGATGGGCTTGTATCTCCATCTCAATTTTTGATAGCCTTAGACCAAGGAAGAGATTCGTGCCATTGGCATTAATAGGCAGCTGGCCAAACAGACATAAAAGATCATTCTAACTCCTTTACATGAACACATAATTTAAGTGACAACGGACTTGGAATAACTTTATTCAGTGAATATAGTAAAGTGTGATTATATATTTTGTAAAAAAATAGTCTTATAATAAAAAAAATCACATCATTAAATTTAACTTGGACTACCAGCAGCAGCAGCAGCCTTATGCTCTTAAATCAGATCATCAACACGGGTAACAAGTTATTTTTCTCAGTGATCTGGCTGCAGCTTTTGAAAGCCAGCAGATGCAAAGTGATCCAAGTCTGCCTGCTTTCAGAAATGAACTACAGTCTCTCACAGTCCCCATGACTGAGACACACACATGGATACCATGGATCAGCTGGCACATGGTGACTTGTCCACCTGCACATGTGTCCTCCTGGCCCAGTTAAAAGGATTTTAGCTGTTATTAGTGCATGACAGAGGTATGTTCTCAGGGGAGTGGGAGGGCCTTGGTCGCAAGGGCAGAGCATGCGTTTCAGGTGAGAAAAGCATGTCCTGTGCTATTTCATGAGGCGCTGTAAACAGAAGCACCTCTCTGCTTCTCACACTTTTTACTCTTCTCCCTTTACATCCCAGATGAAGGTTACTAATTTACTGTAGTCTCACAGTGGCAGTAAATCATTATCCACTACTCAGTGACCACTGTGCAGAACTAGATATAAAGGGCATTCTTAACTTCTTCCCTTTTGCGTGAACATCTAATCCAATTTACAATCTAGCTGTACATTATGGGAATCAGTGACCAGGGTTGTGTTCCCAGATCGCACACAGTGTCTCTGTACAGCACTGAGCTAATGCCTGCAGTTTTAGGGAGATGTTTCAGGCTTTCCTTCACTGGCAGCCATGAGATTCTGGTGGATAGAGTTAGCTGCGTGCCGAAAATTATTAATAGCATTAACATATTAAAGACCATCCACTTACTGCCAAGCAAAATAAAATTAAATCATGTTAGAATAGTGGGAAAAAACTCAGTCAACAAAAAAAGAACAAAAGCAATGGAATTATTTATTCTAAGATCTTAACTAGGGAATATCATTTCAAATCCCACACCACATCCAATTTTGGGGGTATTTTCAGTTATTTTCCTGATCTCTCTGTCACCAAGCAGCAGGCCAGTCCACAATCATATTACCAGTTAGCCAGGACCATCAGTAGATTTTCTCTTCACGCAGGACTAACGGCACTCTGGAACATTAGGTGGGTCTCACGTTTGTTCTGTAGTTTTTTCTCTTTGGTCTCCCCCTTGGGAATGGGGAAAAGTCGCTGCACTGTTAGATTATTTCTGCAGTCAAAAATTTCCCTTGCAGCAAGAGACACAAAGCCCAATTTCTCGGGGTGAGGGAGGGACGTGCAGCAAGAGACACAAAGCCCAATTTCTCGGGGTGAGGGAGGGACGGAGATGATTGGCACAGCTGTCTATCTGGACTGCCTGCCAGCTTGCATGGCTGTTGGCTTTGCTCCCCAGAAGCCAAAGGCAACTCCATCTAGCTACCTACATCCACAGCTAGCTATTTGCCACTTGTAAACAAATGTCACAAAAACACTCTAGATGAACAAAATATATGAATTTCCTCTCCTCACAGCCTTGGCATTCATTGCTGCCCTTTCAAAAATACAGCTTTGGTCTCTCTGGGTCAAGCAGAAAAGCTGCCGCTACCATCTATGCTGTATTCATAACTGCTCGGGGTTGTTGGTACAAATAAATCCAGTCAATGGAAATAGACCTCATTATTTGTCACAAGACTAGAGATTTGCCTTCATCTACATCATTCATTTGAAACCACATGAAATGCTGCATAATCATATAATTAGGAGATGTCTCAGGCTGAGTAGGAACTTCAAATGTGAAGAGTCAGCTCTTCCTGAGGCCTCAGACTCTGAGAGCAGTAAAGAGCCAGCTGCCTTTATAAATAGGCAAGCTAAAGAAATTTCCATCAGAAAAAGAGTTGAGGAAATACGTTGCATTCTGAGCACAGGCTCAGCAATTAGCAGCAGAGAAACACAGATAAATGAGGCCTTGATTTTCATATACATATGAGATGATTTACAGATTTAATATGATTAGTGCAGAGAGCAAGTCTGGCTGGTGCATGGATATACAGGCTCACACCTTCAGAGCTGGAGCTGTGAGTGTTCACAAGGTTTTGAAAATCTGTGAGGAAATGTACAGATTTTTATGACTGTACACACAGTTGCATATAAAATAAACACCGTGATGCCCTCAAAGCTATGCTGATTTGCACTAATATAAGCTGGAATGAAACTAATATTCCTTACTGTTTATGAATGGAATATCGACAGGGATTTCACGGTCCTGGTCATTAACAGTCACCTGCTAGAAGCAGGGGGAAATTATTACAGCTGAATAATCACTTCCTGGAAATTCTGAAGGTGCCTTAGTATGGCTCCAAAATTAACTTCCAGAATTTGCTTTATGCTTCTATAAACAAAAGGTAGTTGAAATCAATGGAAGCGCAGCTTACGCAGCAGAATACGGATGGGAAAAAATTCCTGGCTTTATTTTAAAAAAAAATTTTTTTTCAGTTTTGGGTCCTGTACACTAGATCTGCCATTTGTTTTCCTCTAGACACTTACATGGGTGTTCGTCTTATTTAAATTACCATATGCAAAGTGCACTCTGCTTTTCTAATCAGATCTAGACTTTTTCAACTACGGTCATTTAGAAACACTCGCCTCAAATTAGCAACATTTCACTTCCAGCCCCCAATTCAAATACTTCTATTAATTTTATTTTTGCACAACCTAATGATAGCAGAGTTAGATAAATTCTTAATAGCTGGAAAAAAGAGTTTCCTGTTAACCTCCATTTATAGTTGTTTGCGTTTCATTCTGCCCTGTTTAGATACAGGTATAATAGCTAACCGGTTCATGAAGATACAACCGTTTCCTCAGCCAGCTGTAGTTTAATAAATGAGTAGAGAAGGTATTTTTAAGGACATATCACTAACGTATTCTACTTGTGATATTACACTGAAGTGCAAGAGTCGTCATAGACTTTAGCATGGAAAGGAACCTGGGATGACCCATATTTCAGATTCCAGTGGTTTTCCAGACAAATTTCTGTTTGTTACCAATGACGGCAAAATGACTGTTGCTACTTTTATATTCAAAACCATTTTCTTCCTGTGGTTAATTTATTCCAGGTGAACGCATTGGAGAAACTCTGTGTAGAATCTACAAATAGTTAGAATTTCTAAGCATATTTTACTAAACAGTATTAAATATAGTATTCATCAGATATAAAAATGGCATGTCTTAGCACTAATAAACATTGAAGGAAGGGAAAGGGAATACCACATCCTCCTCCACTGAGAGCCAAAAAGAAATCCTCTCGGGAAGGTGAAAATGGATTTACCATGGATGAAAGAAAAAGGATATAGTGTGAGAGGATGCCATTTACTCAGCCTCAGGGAAAACATAGCACATTTTTAGCAGCTAGAAGCAGCAGCTGTTGCTGCTGGTTGCAAAAAACTGCAATAGAGTTGCAAGTTCTCCTTTCCCAAATTCAAAAGGCTGCATCCGTGGAGGCAAGGTGTTAAAAAAAAAATATGTTTCAGTGAAAGGACAAGGCTCTAGCGAGGACCACGGAAAAGGATCAGGAAATTAAATCATCACAGGACGCTACTCTGAAATAACACATTTAGTGATACTAATCATCTATATCTCTTCCATATTCAAATTCTTTCAGGAATAAGAGCCAGAGAAGACGCACTGGAGCCTCTTTAAATGAACTACACTTAGATGCCTTCTGCCGCAGCAGCTCCTGTGGGTGGTCCTCTTCTGTATCTCCAACACCTACACTGTCTTGCTGGCTCACTGAGGTTTCCATTTTGTATGTATTCTGTAAACTTAAATTATGCTGTTTTCTAGGATAGACAGAAAGCATATTTACTGTTGACGTGATAGAATTACACAAAGACTTTGTGATTATAAACAAAAAGTTTTAAACATGATTCTCCTCCTACTTATTCATTTGCAAACACATACTCCATTCTTACTGCAGCTTCCTTTTGACTCCATTCAGTTCTTCACTGGCTTTTCCATAATACCATCTTAGTTCAGCTGCTGGCTTCCTGGTCCTTATTCTGACACAACTTTTTGTAGTCGTTCACCAATATCTCAGCCATGCAGTTACTAACATTCTCAAGATACTGGTGCCTAGTATGTTTAATAATAGTTTTGATGCTGCACAGGAAAGGTACAAGGTGCTTAATACACTAAATTCTTAATCAATTTACATCAGCACAGTCTCACATCATCAAGAAAGAAATGCCACATTACGTTAACTGGCATTTTGCCTATAGCCCTGGTGAAAAGTTTACAGCTGGAGGCTGAATTTCTAAGAAGCAAATTGAAATCATAAGTATTTGCATACATGTATTTAAATCTTAAGATTCCTGGTAAATTCAAAGGCGTGGCTTACCTTTTTCACACTGATTTTACATGATTTAAAAGAGTGAAAACTGATAAGATGGACAAAGAAGGGATACATCAGTTAAAGTATAGCTTTGTCTGTACCTGGTAATTCCTGCTTTTTGAGTACATCAACTTACCATCAGTCTTAAACTGCAGGCTGGATAAACTGTCCATCCGTTCATTATAAAACCATAATCATTTGAACAGAGAACTAAAACAACTGTGTGTCTAGTACACCCTTGACTGCTTTGGTGTATTTGCAAATCTCCTTTTTCACAAACTAGACCTGGATTTTGAATAAGTCCAATTTGTACAAGTTCACTGACCTAATCACCCAGAGGGCAAGGTTGTTCAGGGTCTAAGAAAACAGTGTATTTTTTAGGTCATATTTCTGTGCTAATTTAAGGATAGACACTTTTTCTGTTCATTTTACAGACTGACAGTTTCCCCAAAGATGCTGGGGCTTGATTTTTTTCTCTCAGCTGCTGGCATAATTCCACAGCAGCCAGTGAAGGAGTTGAAGATCTATATGAACAAGATGAGACTCAAACTTACATTTGTTTATTATCATTGCAACAAACGATTTTAGAAGAAACTTTTACAAAACATGTCATATTTTTCCAGCTACTTCTGAAATTTTCTTGTGTTGTAAAAATGTTCAAAGAAGGAATTGCTGAGAAATATCTTAGGAGCTGCCAGGAATATAGAGTCTGTCAATATCAAGAATTAGGATCTTCCTGCAGAGAAATTTCACAGATTTCAAAAACTATCCTGAATGCACCACAAAGGTGCAGGTAGCATGTCTTACAAAACAAAGAAACAAAGGCAATTAAGGCTACTTCTACACGGCTTAAGGCATCTGCCTAAGGAAGTGATGCTCCACATATATTCATCCTGCAAACCAGCCAGTGTAGGTGTTCTGACATCCTCTTCAAGGACCCAACAGTTGCCCAGTCCTAACCAAACTGTTGATCTGAGATGGGAAAAATTTAGAAGAAGAATATAGAGAAAAATGATTAACGGCAGGGGACAAACAATGGAGAAAAGGGAAGTGGTGTGACTGTTGCAGGCTCAAACATGGATCAAGATGGCACTGGAGGAGGACCAGCAAGTGAGTAAAACTCTCCAGCAGGGCCCACAGCTCCCAGAAGGTCTCCTGGCCTCGTAAGGTGGAGTAGCTGGCATCCAGTCTGCTCTGCGCTGGCACCTCCAAGACAGAGGGGCTCTTTCCACCCATGGCCAAGGTCTCCATGTGGGGGCATGAGCTAATGTTGCTAATGTGGCCCTGCAGAGAGCCCGTTCCAAGTGCTGAAGTTATAGGAAGGCTTATGTTAACCCACCTGAGAAGTAGTCCACCCATCTTAGTGTGATGCTCAGGGCACACATTTGAAACAAGGCACGAGAGTAGGGAGTACAGGACCTACTGGGATAGCACGGGAGGACTGCAAAGGGCAACAGGCGCAAATCTGAGCCATCTTCTCCGTACATCTCATAGGGAGGGATTTTTTTGAATGAGCTACGCCAGGAAACAAACCCAAATTTTATCCTAGAGGAAAACAGTTTGTTCACTCCAAAAGAGAAATGAAATAATAAATATACAGGGAGCCACAGAGAGTGAACAGAGGAAGCTAAGTTATTTAACAATGTAGACATACTGAAAGCAGAAAAACTTGAGCAAGAAACAGACATGTCCTTACATTTAAGATGAGCACATTATTCAGGTACCTAGTCAGGCCTATTTGCTGAGCATTTAAATAGAAAAGATGGCTCACGAATAACCCCCTGTGCTGGAAAGTTTGTGGTTTCAGCCCAAAAAAATCTTTTTTTTTTTCTCCACTTTGTTTTTGATCTGCTTCTTACATGTAAAAGCCCCAGAGAAGAACAAAAATCGGTGTGTGCCAGTGTCTGGGCTCAAGCCTGAGCCTGACAGTACTCAGTTTGTGACAAAGGAAACAGCTCAGGCTAACAGGGGTTTCCCTGAACATGACAACACTGATGCAGAGACAGCTCCTCTGACTCTGAGCTGCTCTGCTGTAGGGAGTATTCAGAGGCCAGACTTGGAGAATCATCTGGAGCAAAAAGATATTCTGTCATCTCCACAGTACTACAGAACTGACTATCATGCACATATCACTCATACTGGTGCAGCGTGAGGCATGTGTCCTCAGTTTGGAGCCAGCGGGTCTTCCTCACTGCATATAGCTCCTAATCAGGCAGGCAGCAGAGATCAGTGAAAATTTCTGACAGATCCACGAAACCATCCCACCCCGTTGCCTCCATTCATCCATCTCATCCACTGTTACCACCCCCACCCCAACTCAGCCTAGAGAAGAGAAGATTGAGAGGCGATCTCATAAACGTGTACAAGTATCTGAAGGGGGAGTGTCAAGAGGATGAGGCCAGACTCTTCTCTGTGGTGCCCAGCGACAGGACAAGAGGCAATGGGCACAAACTGAACCACAGACGGTTCCATCTGAACCTGAGAAAAAACTTCTTGACTGTGAGGGTGACTGGGCATTGGAAGAGGTTGCCCAGAGAGGTAGTGGAGTCTCCTTCCCTGGAGATATTCAAAACCCGCCTGGATGTGATCCTGGGCAATATGCTCTAGGTGACCCTGCTTGAGCAGGGAGGTTGGACTAGATGATCTCCAGAGGTCCCTTCCAACCTAAACCATTCTGTGATTCTGTGATCCATGTGGGATCTTCAGGTAGTTTCTGATATAAGGGACTGGATGCTGGACTGTGGAGTAGTAGTTCTGCTTATCTGTAAAGAAGGTGTTAGATTTCTTTACTCCTTACTCCAAATATTTTGCAGCTACCACACAGAAAAATTTGCTGAGGCTCTTTCTTGTGGTTATATTGCCAATGCTCAGCCTCGTTACATGCTTAGTTTTCAGGTAGTTTTTTGTTAGAATCTCTTGTATTTTTGACTTGTCTGTTCACATACACATCAGCCCATAAAAATCAATAACCTGCTCTCTGCATTTAAATTCAGTTCAGAGTGAAAATCCTCCAGCAGGCTTGGATTCCTGACTAGCATTGCACAGGCCTTTGTTCTAGATGATGTTTCCCATCGTTGTATCTCATTCCCTAAAGAGTATACTTATTTCTTACATTTATCCTGAGTTAAGGACAGCTGTTATACCTACTGGCTTCCACAAGCTTTTCAGCCAGAATGATATTATACTAGCTTTGTCTCAGTGGCTGTTAGAGCTAACGTAATATTTATTTTTAATGTGGTCTTTGACATAACCTTAGATTTACTTCTTTCCTCTACTACCTACTGGTTGGGAATATCCTCAAGGTTTATTTCATTGATTTCTTGCATAGCATCTCCCCAGCTTTTCTTTTAACACTGTAACATACTTCTTTTTTAAAGTACCCCCTTCTTTTTTAAAGTTTTTTTCATTTACTCACAATCCTGTGCACATGCCTACCTCTTCCCAGGCAATGTCTAGTTCATCCTGTAAAAGTTAAATCCTGTTATCCAAATTCTTCAGTCACACAAACTGCTGGTGACCTTTCTGACCTCTGTCAAAAACTGTTTATTACACCATCTTGTTATGCAGTCCCCTTGGTGGTTTCATACCTTGGATTTGTTACTTTAAAACCTTCCCCACTCTTCCTGATAGGTTGAGAAAGACTTAGTTTATTTTTTTATAAAGATTATTCTTCCTCAGTTGAATACACAAAACTCCCCCAACCTGCTTCTGACTCATGAAATGGCTTACTTTTTTGTCTGCCTTGTTTTGAGGAAAACATTTTCACAGTTAAGAGAAATCTACAGGAAAAAATAAGAATATTATGTTTAAATTATAGAGACATTAGTAGCATTCACCAGATAAACGTAAAATGCATTAAATCATGTTAGTTTTGAATTCCAGCTGTGGATCAATGAAGACAAAATAATGATCTCTAATGATGACTGGAACAGTAGCTTGAAATGAACTGTATTTGTTTTGAAAGCTTATGTCTTTGCAGAAGTCACCAACACATTTATCAGTAACTGGCACCATGCTGACAACCTTACCTGAAGTTGCTGTCCTACAAAGAAGTGCACACATGCTCCTCATTAATATGGGAATAAACTTGTTCCGGGGAAAGCCAAGGAAACAAGATCAGAGAGAAAAAAATACAAGAATAGAGTGTCTTTCCTCTGGGGAGGTTTTCCGCTTATTTAATGGGCTCTCAACCAGACCCTTGAGGAGAAATTCTAACCCAATTAATTCAGTGGGAATTTTGCCATTGATTTCAGGTGGTGCAGGATTTCACCCCTCATGTTCACATAGAGCCAGATCCGAGCCAACTGCGAGCCAGTGGCCCATAGGCATGATAGCCTTTTTTGTTCATGCCAAGTTTTTCTCTTACTTCTGGATGACCGAAGAGATGGCTGTGGATTCTTGTCAGTGTAAATGAGAACAGTATTTGCTTTGGAAGCTAGCATACAGCTCCATGTCCTTATTCCTTTACTTAAGAGGCTTCTTTCTTCTTGGGCAAACTGTTTCTCATACCAAGAATAGGACTGGCTTTTTTTTTTAAAGAAGTAAAATGCACAAGCAGTTTCCAGAGTCAAAAATATGTTCTTGATTGTTAGACTAATGTAAGCCATGCTCTGAAACTCTGGACACAATGCAAAATTTGCAGTACATCAATTCTTTCTTTTGTTTTCAGTTACTGTTTACTAAGTGGTACATTTTATAACATGAGTCAGCTAGGAGATGTATGTTTGTGGTAGCAAACCTTGAATGGGCCTCCTTCTCCCACAAAATATTCTATTCTACCAACAAAAAATCATGGTAGTTTAGGGGGAGTAATTCATTCAGAGGCATGTGCTGACAGCTTTGAATGAATAGCTTTCTTCCTCCAGTCTCCCTACGTTTGGTCAAAGATCGTACAAAAAATAGTCACTAACAGGAATTGCAGAACATCAGTCACTTCCAAAAAACTTCCAGAGAAGTACTGGAAATGATTAGGAGAAACTACATTGAAAAAGAAGTCTTTAAACTGTTTGCAGAGGGTACAGATTTTCTAAGGAAAAAGATTATGTCTTTGGACTCCAGGTTTTAATAAGTGTCTAATTTCTCTGTGCCACAATAGCCTCCTGTTCCTCCACTCTCTTCTGTTTCATGGGCCATCACACTGTAACAGCCAAAGGGTATAAAGCCCTTCTGATGTGTATATTTAATCTAACGCTTCAGTAGGAAAGGGTATTTCATTTAGTAGGAAATTTTTTTAGATTTTGTAGAATTACACTTTTGTTTTTCCTCAATGTTTTTATAGGTCATCCAGTGAAAGGTATATTGTAAACTTAGGATGCCATGTTCTGGCTTGTGTTCGTTAGATGTAAGTCTGGAGGGCTGCTTCCTGGAAAACAGACCCAATCCTAAAAGTCAAACAGGACAGATGCTTGGAGACTCCATGAAGTTCATTAGGAACCCCATGATAGGGCTATCATGGGAGGCATGATTTGCTGCTGGACTATTCTAACAGTTAGTTACTATGTCTGCCTAAACCCTTTGGCTAGTTTGAGTCTGTTGGTCTTGGTCACTGTGTTTGGGGAGCAAAGCTGATCAATTCCCCTATGCTCACACATATCCCAAAATGAAGGAAGCCTTGAGTGCTGAGTCTCCACTAGCCTGCTGGTTGAAAAAAAGTTAAAGTCAAAGAGGTCACAACTAAAATATATGATGGAAAAAATATTACAGGAGAACTCAGGGATTCCTCAGACTTTGGGAACAACTGTGCAGGAACACTAGTGGACAACTCCTGCCCAGCTACACTCTTTGACTGATGTTAGTCCAGGACAATTCTGCCTTTAGCATGCCAGGCTTTCAGGGAGAAAGGTAATAGGGGATTGCCCTATCATTGAAAGGGATAGGGGATCCCTATCATTGAAAGGGATGCTGCTGGCTACTGCCAAAAGGTATTTCTAAAGACTCTGTTATCTTTATAAAAATTAACTGGCTGGAATTGATATTTGAAAGCATTTTGCCTGACAGACAAGCACAAAAGCAGTAGTTCCCTGACCTCAAAAAAGGTAAGATATAATCCCTAATTGAGCCTTGCCACTTAAGCTTAAAGTGCCTCTAGATTATTTGCAGGGTCTCTGGTTACAAAAACGGACACTGAAAAAATAAGCAGCGATAGGAGAAGCTTTAAAAGTCGAAGCTTTAAAAGTCATCTGCACTGCTGTTTTTGCGGCTGCTGTTCCTGCTTCTGGAAAAATAAAGTAATCTCTGTCCTTATTCAATTAGTTCTAAAATGATAGTCCCACATAAAAAAGATTACATATTCTACCATATGCAAACATAAGCTCAAATTTTGTGTAAAATGACTTTAAAATCTTGCGAGCCTAATTTTCAATTACACTCAAATTATGAGGTCTCTGTGGCTTCTACAGCAGTGTGAAGACAATGGAGATACTGAGCTAGTAACAGAATCTGGCAGCGCATTTGTCCTGTTTTGTTATAATAAAAACCCTTTCCCAGATATACAGCGTAAGAATAAACCAACTTCCTGTTTGGCTTTATTGGTGAACTGAGGCTCATCCTGCCAAAAAGTTCAGGGGGTTGTGGTGAGAAGTTATCTTATAGCCAAGTGAAACTCTCAAGGGGATCCACTTGTTGAAATGTAGATTTTCTCCAAGATCTGTATATGCTTTCCTGATTGAACCGAGGCTAGTTAAAAGTCTATACCTTTTCTGATGCATTAACTTTCTAGGGGGCTGGAAGGGGGAATGACAACCACCTCCCGCTTTGATTTTAATGAATGTTAAATCTGCCTTGTAAGCAGATAACAATAACAAGTAAAGACTAACAAAAGATGACATAGTTTTTCTTTATCCTACCATGTTCACAACCATCGTCCCAAATTTTTAAGCAACAGTGTCCAGATGCAAAGTTCACAATCTTTCCATTGACATCAAATGGCTGGGACAGCAGGCAGGCTGCCTGCCTTGCTTGCATCCACACTGTTTCTTTATCTCTGTTCCCATTAAAGTTATTTCATAGATACCAAGCAGTTATTCTTCTCGGCAACACAGTCAATGATTACTATCACTACCCTATCTAGTCTCTCAGTCTTGTTCTTCATCTCTCACCTAACTCTTTGAAAGTCTTTTCCAAAAGCCTGGTTTATCCTATTTAACTCATTGTCCTAGTTTACAGTTGCTTACTCTGTATTTCTGCTGAACAAGAGTTTCACTGCTTTATGTCCTTGCAGAGATATAATCAATATAATACAATAGTGTGAAAATCTGTCTTCATACATTTCGTTTAAAGCCTTTTTTTGCCCCTTTTCCCTTTTGTGAAATACCAAATTTTTCAATTAGAATAGGTTCTTCTTGCAACTGCTATTAAAGAGCTGTTATCATAAAACATCTGTCCTAAATGTAAGAACATCTGTTTCCCAAACTCCTTCCTGGTCCCTAGATGACTCATTTCTTTGATAGCTTTTCTTCATAAGGGAAGTCTTTTTTAAAAAACTTTGCTTTCAAAATTTTTCCTCTTCATTTAACATGTTAAGCTAGTGCTCCACAATATTAAGCTATGCCATTCTGTGCTTTTTTTGTCATTCTTTCCATATTATAATATTTACCCATGAAATATCATTATTTCAATTTCTCTTAAGAATAACTATTCCTACATTCATTTTTAAGTGCTACCAGAGTAGCAGAGCAAAGAATACCAGATTTCATCCTCCATGAAACCTCGACACTGAGGTTATTCTAATAGTTTAAGGACAACTGGCACCTGGTACCACCAAGAGTTTATTTGAAGGTAGCCATTTAACTTCTGCATCCTCTTTTGAAATTTTTTGAGTTATTTCACATATATATTGCTGTAGCCAAGTACATTAATGTAGGCCTTCTAAATTACCCCCTCAATTCTGCAGTCCAGCTCTGTGCTGAACCTCATCAACATATTTTACCAAGTTTAAAGGAAGTTGAAGCCTCAGCAAGGATACAAGTGATCTCCTTCTGAAGACATGGAGCTGCCTTTATATTGTCCTCACTGAGACATTGTAGCTGGCTTTAAGTGATGAACTATGTAAGTGCCATAGTGCGATTCTTGCTTTCACTCTGTTTCAGCACTCAAGTTCTGTGCAAGCCCATAACTTCTGCGTTGTTAAAAGTGTTCTTAACATATATTTCCTTTTTATTTAGCTTGAACTGTGTCTACTTTGATCACTCCTTTTAATTCTGAATTACTCTGAGCAGTGCTTTGCAAGCAGTGCTGAATGCACGTTGGGTCAATTACTGCTTCACAGCCATATCATGTCTTGCAGCACGTAATATTTCTGTTATGTCTCCCTTTCGATTACTACCCAAGGCAAAGCCAACTCAGCTGGTGAGAGCTGATGCCTACACAGACCATGTGCTTTTAACTGAGCTTTCAACAGCCTTATAAAGTGCCATTCACCCACCTGTCTAGACCACGGAGCAAGCGAGGTGTGTCAAATCAGATTCCTTCTGGATATAAATCAGCATCACTTTAGTGAGCTAAATGCAGCCACACTAAGTGAGAAATGGACCAGCAAGCAGGCAAAAAACACGTCACCTGCACATATAGCCTTAAAATATTCATGAGGGCTCCTCATAGGGGCTTCTATTTCAATTAAGTAAACCCTAAAACTTGCCCTAGGTCCCTGTAATTTTCCAGGATCTCCCACACAGAGCAGAGAAATATTCAGATTCTAGCTCTTTTTGTATTAATAATCATTATTGAATTGAAGGTTAAGGAAAACCAAAAAGGATTTTTCTATGTGGTTTCTGAAATATTAGCAATGACATTCATGACTGACTTGAAGCTTTGGGGGACTTAAGACTGGGTTAGACATTCAGTTCCCTAACTCTGGGAACTCAGTCCTTTCTACTCAGATAAATTGGAGTAACAGCACTGGTTTCCAAAGCAGCATTTGCATAGCCTAAAGCAGTAATAGGAGTATTAAAATTGGACAAGCAGGACAAGAATGGTTAATTGAGGTTTGGGTTTTTTAGCTTCACCCTCAAGTGCTTTTATGCTACTATTATTTTGACAGTTTCTAGAGCTGATCCCTGAATGTATTTCACTTCCAGCCAGTTTTCACCAAGCAGGAGGATCTATCATTAAGCTTCTCATGTATAACTGTAGTCAGCATGTTTCCTTTCTGGGTTAAGGCAACTATCTGCATTCCTCTGTGTCTGTGAGTTAACACTTCTTTGGTAAACAGGCATGAAGAAGGTTAAAAACTTCAAAAATTCACAACAGTGACCTAAGAAAATTAATACTGAGGGACTGCAATGAGGTGGCTTGTGGCTGTCTTCCATGCAGGCACTTTTCTAACGGACTGGCAAAAATGCTTAATCTACACTAGTATGGGTATTTCTAGAGAACCTGTTACCATAATAAGCACATAACCATTGAAGACTTCCTTCCAACAGAAAAATAGATTCTAAAGCTTTGCAGGAGAAATTCAAGGAGGCAAGAAATGAATCATGGAAAGCATGGGTGGGTCCTTCAAGGTGAGGTCAAAAAGTTTGGTTTCAGTCTTGTACAGCAGAGAAGTAAAGAAGAAGCAGGATCTGTGAACCAGATGCAGTTACTGACAGTGCAGATATCTACGTCTGACCTGATCACCCAGATTCCCTTTAATAGTCAATGAGAAGAAGAGGCATTTCTAGACAGTAGTTCCCTTCACCTGCGTTTAAACTACAAGCATCTACTTCTCTCCATTGGCCCTAATGCTAGCTTAGATATAATCTGGTCAGATGAATCAAAAACCTTATTTAACAGCCCACCATTTCTAGTTATGTCTTTGGCTTCTAGGCCCTGAGGTTTGCAAAACTGAAACCACCTCTATCTTGGCAGCCCCAAGCATGTTAGCATATCTCTTAAGCCTGAATTACCTCTAGCTCTACAGACTAGCTATTCCTTTACCAGCCCTGCACCAGCACCCAGTCAATAGGTGTCTCATAGCATGTATGGACATCAAATGCTGAACCAAGATCAGCCATAAAAGAGGTGGGCCACAGCCTCAGGACCCTATTGGTATCAGTACTAGTATGGGTCAACGACAAAACACAGAATGGGAAAAATCAGAGTTCAGGTCCTTTTGCTTCCTAAAGGGACCTGAGCCCTTATATCCCAAGGCAGCTCCCACGTACTAAATGTATTCTCTTTTTCTGAAATTGTTCTATTTTGCACAGAATAATTAACTATTAATTGGATGAGAGAGGAGAAGAAGCTGGAACAAAACTTCATAGCCCAAAATGTAGGGTTCTCATCTGGGTTTCAGTCCTTGCTGTAACGAGTACCTAACATAGTCTTTGGAACAGCACTGCAGACAAGTGGGGACTTCACTCACCCCTCCACCTTTCAGACACAGCAAAACAAATATTGTCGAACAAGCTACTTCAGTGGCTCTTTAAAGACCGCTGATCCAGACTTTCGTTTACTCCCAGTGCTGAAAATCACATCAGTTGAAACGCTGTTGAGTTCCTCATTATCTATTGGTGCCTTTTTAAATGAACACTGTACATGCAAAAAGAATATATAATAAAACAGGCAAATCCCTGGAAATAATCAAATAAAAAATTAAAAACTAAGTCTTGAGATGAAGATAAATCAGCCATTTTCATCATATGATAAGTAAATACAAGAACTGTACTGAATAGATATGCCTGTACTAAAATCTGAGACAGCTGAGTAGCCTCGTACGAATACAAAGGAGAGCGTAGGTGGAAGGCTGCTCTTTTCTTCTGCCAAGGGGTTTTTGGCAAAGGAACCCTGCATTGCCTCTCCACCTACTTAGTGTCCCAAAAAAATCACTGTAAGTGAGCCAGCTGCTGCTGCAGGGCTGGTTTGCTCTTAGGCTGAATTGGAGCTGTACTCTCAAAGAGACAGTACAGATGGAGGTGTGCGGGCAGAGCCAGCCCTGGGAGTAGAGCCACGGGAAGGACCTTCAGCTCAAACCACCAACAGCAGGAGCTGGTTTGGGGGGCACCAACTTTAGGAAGTGATTTGGGGAAAGCTGAACCACAGAGCTGAGCCAATGGCCTGTGCCAGTGGCTGGACCCCATCCAGGCACCTGTGACTAAGAAGCCCGGACCCACACCAGGTTACCTGGTTAGTCCCAATCTTGGCTTCATGAGAAAGGGTAGCTCAGATACAAGAGAAGCTGAATAAGCTCCCTGCAAGTAATTATGGGTTTTCTCAGTCTTTATTTTGAAGATTTTCTTATAACATTCCACTTATTTTGTTGTTTGTACTCCCCATCTTTTCATTCAGTCCTTTATTACAGAATAACCTCTAATAACAGTAACAAGGGAAAGCTTTGCTTTATTTAATTTTGTTTTGTTTTATCAAACCAGAGCAGAGACATATGAGATTCTGCGTATGGGCTTTAGCCATGGCATTTTTATTTTCCAGAAAGGAGATCCCTTGAATGGTGGTAGTCTATCCCTAAATATTGCCACGGGACACTTTCCAGAAGCCTTCTGTTGGTCAGATACATGGGTCCTATCTACCCCACTGTGACCTTGATTTATGGAGTTTTGATACAAATGTTCTCTCAAATTCAGAATGCTATTTCGAGTTCAGAGGGCTGGAAGACGGGACTCTGTGTGTATGTGTGTGTGTGTGTGTGTGCGAACACATCTTTTCAAAAGAAATCTGAGTATATGAACATTTTCTTTGAGAATATCTATCTCCCAAGGAGAATTTCAGGTTTTCTAGCAAAAGGCAATAACCATTTTTGATCAAAAACGTTCTGGTATGTGTTCTTCCTCTTTTGGGTATTGAAAAGTTAAAATTTTCTACAGTTAAAAGGAAAATAAAGAAATATTTTCCCATCAGCCCTAGAAGAGATGATTAATTCAGGAGGGACCCTTACATCTGACCATAAAACAGATCAGCTCAGTGGTGCCTCTTGAGATTAGAAGGGGTATCATGTTGAGGTGATTCTGCTGTTTTAGGTGGTTTAAGAGTTATTTTACAGCCAAAGGGCATGGTTATTTCCGAGCACATCCATTCCCTGATGTGCTGTGTAAACACCAGTAAGAGAGGTCGAGGGAAAAAAATGACAAGAAGCAGGGAGTGTGTAAGCTAGCAGAGTCACTCCGAAGTGGTCCCAGGCTCACAGGCCAAACTGGAGGTGCAGATCAGCCAACTACAAGGTGTTGGTAGCTCTGTGGTGCTTATGAGAGGCACAGATTTACCCTTCGGTAGGGTCTCTCTTTTTTAATAAAACTGAAATATCAGCCGTTCCTTGCCACTTGCACATTATGGGCTGCTAGGTGGCACCCCACTCTCTCTCCATGCATGGGCCGTGGAGAGTTGTAAGTGCTCTGTAGTGCGGCGATCTTGTCTAGGTTACACCACCTCTGCACACCAGGGCTCCCAACAGGACCAGGAAGACTCTCAACTCTCTCCCCCTGCACTTCTTTGTAGAGCAACATATCTCCGGGCTGAGGAACTATATCGTTTTGATTTATTAATTCAAACTTCTGCAAATCATTTGCCCATCATTTGCAGGGTCCAGACACTTAAACAAATAGTATTTTTAAATGAATACCTAAAGTTCCTCCTACTCCGTGTAGCTGCACAAAAATAGCTATTTGACAAACCCCTCATGGATCAGAAATAGAATAATCTGACAGATCACATACTGCACCAGGAAGAACAGTCAAAAATAGCTGACAGCACAAAGTGTGACTATCTGCAAGAAAAAATACTCACATAATACAGGCAACAAAGACTTACATAAAACAAGGCCTACTGGTAAAATATTTCCAAGACAAAAATCAGTAAAAGTTAATATGTCCAAACAGAAGTCAGGCAGCTCCGGTCATTGTAGGAGCTCTTTTTGTTCATTGTCCTGGCTCCCTTTGACATCAGATGGATACATGCTACAGAAGGCATTGCAGTGATTTCCCTATCACAGAACATGTGTGGGGAAAAAAATGTCTGTAGACTGTGGTGGCAAAGGCAAAGCCTGACAAGACCATCTGGGGCAGAAAGCATATTATCTTTGTCATCCAGGCAAGTTTTCATGGAGCAGCAGATCACTTCACCCTCTAGTTGTTGTCTGAAGCCTTGTGTGTGCACCAGTTGTGAGCTGGGTTTTGAAAAAATGAGATATCCATGGAAAAGACTCTCTGCTACAGCAGTTTGTTTCAATAACAGCTTTTCAGCAGCTTAGCTCCTGCTCCTTTTAAATCTCATAAAATAAACTTTTAGAGCTACATATGGATCACAATCTTGGGTGGCAACAGTTTCATCTTTGGAAAACTCTGACATAGACCTAAAATTTCTTAGCTTGTTCTTGACTTGTTGTCCAGAGTTCAAGGTACCAAAACTTCAGGAACGTGCCTGTCTAGAGTCAATCGTTCAGGCACATCTCAGTACCATAACATAGCAACATTTCTTGACTTACTGAAATAAAGGTTATGTGATCCTATGAATAGTTGGATTAATGTTTGTGACTGAGTAAAACATACTTACAGGACATGTGAAAACATCTAATTCTATTTCTGTGCATCATATTAAAAGTTGCAACCATGACAACCTGACTGCTTTTTTCACCTCAGCAGAATTATGCTAAGCAAGACAATAATCATCCGCTACCACGGAGACAGTGTATGCAAGTGCTATTACTCTGATAGCATACGCAAGTGCTATTACTCTAACCATAATGTGAGCCATGTTGCCTCCTAAGTCATATCCAATAAAACCTACTGATAACAAGAGTGTTATATCAGGGGCAAAGAGAGAAATAGCCCATACATCTACTTTTCTTTTATCCTATCCAGTTCAGAGTGGCAGAGCATTTTGTTCCTTCTCTGACATAGCTCAGCACATAATTGGTAGCAATCCACTGGTTCCCTATATCTCACCGGGATAGCTATATTATCCTGGTACACAGAAGAGCTCGCAGGTGATTCACTATTAGCAGTCTGGAGACTTTGCTGGTATACAGAGAAACACCATAAAGGAAGAATTGGTTGGCTCTCTTAGTTTACACTTTATTTCCACACAGTTCTCTCAGAAGTAGGAGTTCAGCCATCAAAATTTCATTGCCTTGCAGACCTCTTCTGTCTCTTCGACCATACTCATTCCTTGAATCTCGTCTTTGCTAGACTGCCTGCATATATCAGCAAAAGCAATACACTAAGAAAATAATCAATGCTGGGTATACATCAGCGGTAAGTCTAGTATACTTGGGATGTCTGAGAAATGAGTAAGTATGTGGACCACATTAAGAGGGTATAAAACTTGTTTGCCGCTCCTCTAGCCTCCCTCACACTGCTTCTCATGCTGTTTTTCTTGCACACCTCGTTTTCTTCATTATGGAAGTGATGATGCCCAAGAACTCCATTAAATGATGTCTCTGCATCACCGTCATGATGTGCTAGAGGGGATCTAATAGGCCTGCAGTGCTTGTTTTTCATGTCCTTGCAATGCAGATGTGTCCAGATCTCCTCACAGTTCCTCACCTCCAGATTGCATCCAGCCCTGGGTGAATCACATAGATTTAATATTGAATTTCTTGTTGGAGGAAATATTCCAGGGAAGTTTTCTGTGGTTTGTTAAATTAAATGTATGGAGCTGATTCTAAAAACAACAAATATAAACAAACAATATGCATGTACATCTGTGTTTAGAACACATTCTGAGGTTAAAGATGGTTTACATTAATGTTCAAAAATCAAAGCACTCTGCAGAGCAGCTGCACTTGAGTTAGAAAAGGAGTTATGAGTGTATTAATGTGGCATTTTAACCCTCCTCTATGCTCAGGAGCTCACAACACCAATGTAGCAGTGGTTCTTCAGCTGGAAAAAGAATCCATTTCTAAATTATATACCCTAACTACAAATGTATGGTGGGAGCAAGAGTTTGAATAAATCCCTATGATAAGCTGTTTTTCTTCAAACATGGTTTCTTGAAACGATTATTTTATAGCTGAATAATTTGTCCAAAAGACATTACTTGTGGGTTTTTTTCTTTTTTACTGTGTAATATGCCAGCAATCAGTTCCATATGGCATGCATATACACTATGATTTAAGGTTTCTGGAGTTTACTCTTCCCTTTACTTCCACGTACACACGCAAAAAATATACTATAGTATATACATTTTCCTATCCGCTAAAATCATGTGTATAATTAGTTTCTACTACTGTGTACCATTCTGTGTCTGACATAGATGCAAAAAGTAGACACTGAACCATTTTTCCACAGCCCATTTCAATGTATAATTAGTAAAAGCGAAAATTATTTTGCATATATGACTTCCTTATATTTTCAGCGAAATTAAGCTCACAGCTACCTTGTACTACAGAAAAAGAAGAGAAAGGAAAAGCGGTCTTAAGCTATGAGGTTTCATCTGTGATCTGCAGACCTGTAAAATGGAATGCTGCCATGGGTGGCTACGTGCTTTTTAGGAAAGACAGGCCAGGAAGGCGAGGTGGTGGAGTTGCTCTTTATGTGAGAGAGCAACTAGAACGTATGGAGCTCTGCCTCGGGGTGGATGAAGAGCAAGTTGAGAGCCTCTGGGTAAGGATTAAAGGGCAGGGTAACATGGGTGACACTGTTGTGGGGGTTTACTACAGACCACCTGATGAGGCCTGCTGCAGACAGTTGGAAGAAGCCTCACGATCACAGGCCCTAGTTCTCATGGGAGACTTCAACCACCCTGATATCTGCTAAGAAGACAGCACAGCTAAGCATGAACAGTGGAGAAGGTTCCTGCAGAGCACTGAGGATAACTTTTTCACACAGGTGGTGGAGACGCCAACAAGGAGAGGTGCAATGCTAAACCCTGTACTAACAAACAAAGAAGGTCTGGTTGGAGACGTGAAGGTTGGGGGCAGCCTTGGCTGCAGTGACCATGAGATGGTGGAGTTCAGGATCCTATCAGGAGGGAGCAGGGCAATGAGTAGGATCGCAACCAGGGACTTCAGGAGAGCTAACTTTGGCCTCTTCAGGGACCTACTTGGAGGAATCTCACAGGGTAGGGCCCTAGAAGGAAGAGGGGGTCCAGGAGAGCTGGTTAATATTCAAGCATCACTTCCTCCAGGCTCATGATGGGTGCATCCCTCTGAGTAAAATCCAGCAAAGCAGGCAGGAGACCTGCCTGGATGAGCAAGGAACTCCCAGCAAAACTCCAACAGAAGAAGGAAGTGCACAGAATGTGGAAAAGGGGACAGGCCACTTGGGGGGAATATAGGGACATTGTCAGAGTGTGCAGGGATGCGACAAGGAAGGCTAAGGCCCGTTTGGAATTGAATCTGGCAAGGGATGTCAAGGACAACAAGAAGGGGTTCTTCCAATACATCAGTAGCAAAAGGAAGACTAGGGAAAATGTGGGCCCGCTGCTGAATGAGGGGGGGCGGGGGGTGCCCTGGTAACGAAGGATACAGAGAAGGCAGAGTTGCTGAATGCCGCCTTTGCTTCAGTCTCTGCTGCTAAGGCCAGCCCTGAGGAATTCCAGACCCTGGGGACAAGAGAGGAAGTCTGGAGAGACGAGGACTCTCCCTTGGTTGAGGAGGATCAGGTTAGAGATCTTTTGTCCAAACCTGACATTCATGAATCCATAGGCCCTGACGGGATGCACCCCCGCGTGCTGAGGGAGCTGGCGGATGTTATCGCTAGGCCACTCTCCATCATCTCGGAAAGGTCCTGGAGAACAGGAGAGGTGCCTGAGGACTGGGAGAAAGCCAGTGTCACCCCAGTCTTCCAAAAGGGCAAGCAGGAGGAGCCAGGGAACTACGGGCCTGTCAGCCTCCCCTCCATCCCTGCAAAGGTGATGCAGCAGCTCCTCCCAGAGGTCCTCACTAAGCATGTGGAGGACAAGAAGGTGATCAGGAGTAGTCAGCATGGATTCACCAAAGGGAAATCATGCTTGACCAACCTGAGAGCCTTCTCTGCTGGAATGACTGGCTGGACAGATGAGGGCAGAGCAGTGGAGGTTGTCTCCCTGGACTCCAGCAAGGCTTTTGACACTGTCTCCCATCACATCCTCCTAGGGAAACTCAGGAAGTGTGAGTTGGATGAGTGGACAGTGAGGTGGATGGAGACCTGGCTGGATGGCAGAGCTCAGAGGGTTGTTGTGGTCAGCAGCACAGAGTCTAGTTGGAGGCCTGTAGCTAGCAGTGTCCCCCAGGGGTGAGTCCTGGGTCCAGCCTTGTTCAGTGGATTCATCAATGACCTGGAGGAAGGGACAGAGTGCACCCTCAGCAAGTTTGCTGATGATACTGAACTGGGAGGAGTGGCTGATACCTTAGAAGGCTGTGCTGCCATTGAGAGGGACCTGGTCAGGCTGGAGAGCTGGGCGGAGAGGAACCTCGTGAAGTTCCACAAAGGCAAGTGCAGGGTCCTGCCCCTGGGGAGGAATAACCCCCATGCAGCAGGACAGGCTGGGGGTTGACCTGCTGGAAAGCAGCTCTGCCGAGAAGGGCCTAGGAGTCCCGGTGGACAACAAGTTAAGCATGAGCCAGCAAAGTGCCCTTGTGGCCAGGAAGGCCAATGGTATGCTGGGGTGCATTGGGAAGAGTGTTGCCAGCAGGTCGAGGGAGTTGATCCTCCCCTTCTACTTAGCCCTGGGGAGGCCTCACCTGGAGTAGTGTGTCCAGTGCTGGGCTCCCCTGCACAAGAGAGCCATGGCACTCCTGGAGAGAGTCCAGCGGAGGGCTACAAAGATGCTGAGGGGACTGGAGCATCTCTCCTAGGAGGGAAGGCTGCGAGAGCTGGGCCTGTTCGGCCTGCAGAAGAGAAGACTGAGGGGGAATCTGATCAACGTGTACAAATATCTGAAGAGGGGGGTGTCGAGAGGATGGGGCCAGACTCTTCTCCATGGTGCCCAGCAACAGGACAAGAGGCAACGGGCACAAACTGAAACACAGGCAGTTCCATCTGAACCTGAGGAGAAACTTCTTCACTGTGAGAGTGACAGAGCATTAGAACAGGTTGCCCAGAGAGGTAGTGAAGTCTCCTTCTCTGGAGATACTGAAAACCCGCCTGGACGTGATCCTGGGCAATATGCTGTAGAGGACCCTGCTTGAGGAGGGAGGTTGGACTAGATGATCTCCAGAGGTCCCTTCCAACCTAAACCATTCTGTGATTCTGTGATAACACAGGGCTACATTCTTTAAGAAGCCATCCACAAGGAGAGAGGCTGTTTGTGAGGATGCTCTGTAGAGCAAAGCCGGTGGGTCTGCAGCTATTCAGATGCACTGGCTATACCTTCAAATGGAAAACAAAAGCAGACTATAGTGTGGAGAACGGTAAGGGGGGAATCTGAGGCATGCGCTACTATTGTCATTGCTTTAAGAAACGGGGAGATTTTTGACAATTTGAAAGGGCTATCCATCCCACTCGAAAACAGATCTCTAAGCTCACCTTTGGAAAAGGGTCAGTCTCCCCACACATCCCCAGAAGCAGCCACCTGGAGGTTTTTTCTACAGCAAGATCTAGCCTAAACTAAATGCTAAATCTTTCAGCTGATGATGTTTGGGGAGACGGAGCCCATCCTCTGTGTCCCAGGGCAAATAAAGACCAAAGGGGTGCAAGAGCTTCCTTTTCAGGTATAGATACTGTAAGGATAAATGCAGTAATTGAGATGACCACATGTTGCAAGAATGGGGCCAGCTTTGACCGGTAAAATAACAAAGCTTATTTCTGGTTTGTCTACCTTCAACTTTCAGCCCTTGTGTCATACTTTTTCAACTGTTACCTATAGAGTATCCACTCCCTGAAATCTCACCCCAAACAGCTGCAACCTTTAAACCACGTTCACCAGTCATAAGGAAAAGCTACCCATTTCACATAGCTTAGACCAAATCAAGTTTGAAGCAGTTTATTGATTTCTTACTGACATACAATTAACTAGTAATCACTGAACTATGTGTTCAGGATCATTCCGTCAATGCAACAGATAAACCAGGCCCCCATGACACCCCATGGGGGTGCTGGGGCCGTTGGGACCGCGGTCCCCATGCCATAGGGGAGCTTCATCCTGAGGTCTCTCGCCATGGCACAGGTATTCGTGCTTTTTTGATACTCCTTTTCAAGCTGCTCCTTCTTTGTTTCAAAAGTCTCTGTAATTCCCCAGTTACTGTTTAATTGAGCTGGTGATCGTCATCATCTTTAGCGCTGTGAGTTTTGGGCAACCTCCCTCCCAGACAGACCTAACTTAACAGGCACTGCTACCCAGGCCATTTGGGCCACATGGGCACCCACAGAGTCACTCTCTGTAGCCATCTTCCCTGCAGCTTCTTTAATTGAGAACTTAAGAAATGTCCTACTGAGTGAAACCAGTGGTCCATCTACTCCAGTGGCAACAGGAAATGCTACTTTGATGCGCACTATTAGGCAGATTTTCCCAGTCTTAGAGGATTATTGTAATGCTTTCTCAGCCTCTTACCATTTCTCAACATGATTTTTTGACTGTAGGTAACAGGACATGACATTCCAGAAATACTCCAGAGCTCCAAAGACAGTCTTTTAGATACACTATTCTCTGACTGTAAGACGCAAGGAATTTCTATTGAAATTATGTTTGTGGTAGGTGAATAAGCACCTTAAAATGTGAGTTTATGTGGATAAGTATGTCCCTATGGTTTAAATGATTGATCATAATACTGCTGAGGTATTTATGTCCCACTGACATAAAACTCCACTGAGTATCTGTGAACATGCTGAGGAAGTGAAGGAGTAGTGCTGAATCAAGGTCAGAACAGTTCATCATGTTGGATCATCCTTTATGATCTAATAAAGTGAGGGAAGCCAATGAGCAGCAAGCACTGCCATCATGCCCCACACATTAACCATGCCCACCACATACCACAGAGCACCACAGAGCTGAGACAGATACTAATCCATGGGAAAAAAAGAAGATTCTGCTTACCACAAACAGCACTGTGATTAGTGGTAGCATCAGAAGAATCTGTGTCGGTGGATGTACTCCTTGTCTATGTTCTCCTAAGTAGATTTCTTAAGTGCCACTTAAATAAATAAACCGTTGTTCCTGGTTAGCCGTATAAGTAACGGAAAATTCTTAAAATACTATGCACACCAGCTTCATTCCTAGGATTGCGTTTAAATGCACCCTGACTTTGTAGACCACTTTTCTGTCCACCCACATTCAGCCCATTGCCAAACGGTGGTTTTCTCACATGAGCTATCGTGACCTTCCCTTCCTAGGTTCTGAGTAGGCACCAACTGCTCAATGCCACTGCTTCAATTCTGCCACTTTTACCCAGAATGTCTCTTGTGGCACCAAAGCAATAGCAAAATGGAGAGAAATTGAGCTTCCTTTCTAAGGGAATTATCAAGTAAGGCATCATCACGTCCTGATAGCTCCTGCTGCCATAGGTGGAGCTGCTGCCCAGGGAAAAGACTGCAGGCCATGGCAATGGACTGGAGGGAGCCTGAGGAGGCTGGGGAAAGGTAAGAAGTTTTCTGGATGCTAGAAGGAGTTAAAGAGGAAAGAAAGAGGAGATACCAGCAGCTGGAAGGGAAAATGAAGAGAGAACGTGGAATTTCATGAGCATTCCAAGAGAGCATTAGGAAAGTAGGAAGCAACATTTGAGCTAAACAGCTCCTTAGGTTCCGCATGGCAACAGCAAGCGCAGAAAGCAGGGAGACAGACAATGAAGCAATCTAGGACTTAGTTTTACCCCAAAAAATGCCAAAGACCTCTAATCTGAAAGGGATAAGCTACATTTTTCATTGCGTTCTTCCTCATCCTCCTAGCTGGTTCCAGCAAACTCTCACCTCCAACATGTTCATTGGCTTTTGTCACTTGTGATCCAGTCATCAGGGAAATTCGGAGCTGCACGGGTTGCGTTACTCTTTATCTGATCCCAGCAATCCTGAAGACCAAAAGCCTTCAGAGTCAATCTAAAGGATGTGATAAATAGCAAGGACTTCGCATTAAGCTCTTTCAATAATCTGAGCAGCAGACATGAATGTCATGCCTACCCATTTTAATGCCCGCCAATCCCAAATCAGCTAACGGCTCATTGGTGCTTGAAAACCGGGAAGTTATATGGGGAAAAAGTTAAAATATTATTTTTTAGGGAATGAAACTCTTCTTCCATCCTATCAGCTCCATCCTGATAGCTGTTATTCTGTGTTCCAGAGACTGAAAGGGAGCAAAAGCCTTCTTCCAGCTGACATATCCAAGGTAAATTTTAACTCATGACTGGACATAAACGCTAAGTGCATGAATTTTGAAGCCAGTACCATAAAAGAAAAATACTTGTTCAAATAGTTACCTTACAGCTACCTGACTCTTTCAATAATAAAAAAATGCAACAATAAACTCTCAGATGGCTGCTATCAAATGCCTTGGCAAACCTCTGCTCACAGACGCTACGTTGGGTGGGTGGCCATAGCTGCTGGAAGCAATGGAAGATCAAATCCCGTCACTCCAGACGCTGCACAAATACATAGTAAAGACGTTCTGTGAAACAAGGAAAACAGAAAAAGGGGTGCAAAAGGAAAATGAAGTTGAGACATGAAGCAACTTGTGCAAGCGCCAAGAATAAAATATAGGTCTTCCGAGCGTCAGCCTAATGCCCTTTCCGCTTCCCACAGGGCCTTGCCGTCTGCTGCAGTTTACAGTTCAAAAGTCCAGCCTGAGGGGGCATTTCCGAGTAAGGCCTGATTTTTATTTCCTGTTACTAGTGTCCAAAGAAATAGGCAATTCTGCCTGAAGTGGGATATGTCCCATTATCACTTGCTAACCTGAGAATGAGTATTTTTGTTAATGGGGTCTGAATCTCCTCAGCTTGGAAAAAGAAAATTAATTTGCTTAAATGGGATATTTGGTAATAGGATATTTGGTAATTCTCTCTTCCCACTACTCATGTATCCTTAAGACATTCATGTGCAGCACTATTAGATTTCCTCTAATCTCCAGCCGTAGTGAGCATGATTAACTACAGTGGCAGAAATTCCAAGTCTTCCTCACCAAATCTTCTGCATGCCAGCATTTTGTTAGTGTGTGAGAACATAGTCAAGTAGCAGCTGTTGAAGAGTGACTATTCCTGTGCACATATTCAGCTGTGACCACATAACAAAGTTAAAACATGTAAAAACACACATTTTTGTCCATTCTCATATGCTCTGTGTGTAATTTCACTCTTTCTCTCTGTATATGTATATATACATTTTTTTAATCCTATTTCTTTCCTGCATGCAGCTGTATGTTTTTTCAGAAATGCCACAAACTGGAGAAGATTACAGCTGGAAGTTATTTTATATATTTGCCTTATCTATGACCAGAAAAGGAAATAAGAGAGTAATAAAAATACCCCATTTAACCAGGAGTTTGATTTCAATTGTTTTAGTCAATGAGTCCTCAACAAGACTCTTTTGGCTACAGTGCATGACTGCAAAGCTGAGTTCTGCCCTCAGCACAGACTTTGCGCTTTCTATGCCTTCCTTTCTCTTCATAATCTGCTATGTTTCAGAGCTCTCCCTTCTTCTGTGCTTTGGCAGTGCCGGGTAAAGGAGGAATCTGTGACTGGCAACCACCAGCTCTTAGGCCAGATGTTCAAAGGAAATTCAGCAGTCGACCACCGCTGTGGTCAACAGAAGTAAGGAGAGGATGATACCCCAAGCAGGATATCTGCCTCGAGCAGCTGTTGGGTTCCTTCACACAGCCTGAACACCACATTGGACATGTAAATCTCTAACTACTTCCCACTGGCCTCCTGCAGCCCATAAAGTCTCTCACACGCCAGGCCCTCAAAGTGGGCATATGGGAGAGTGGGAAGTGCCTGCTCTACATTAGGCTGATAGCATGAACTTCTTTCAGTGTGGTACACGAGGGTGTTCTCAAAAGCAGAGAGATGTCACCATGAGAGAGCTCTAATTTGCAATGACGTTTGCTGTTAGTGCAGGGAGCCAGGAAAAAACTAAGATGAGTAAGGAGAGCAGAGACTTGGGTCGTCACAGTCAGATCCCTCCACATTAGTGGGTGAAACCTTTCCTGGCATCCAGGCTACATTTAAACTAATAAATTTAAACATGATAGAGTCCAGGTCTGAGCAGGTCTCATGACCGTGCTTACTGTTAGCTCCAGGTAATGATTCAGTTCACAGCCAAGGTTATCCCAATAGGCAACAATGAGCCATCCTTTCAGAGGATAGAGATTTTAGCCACGTTTATCAGCCGTGCTGGGCTGATGAGCCCCAGAGTCAGAGAGTGTACCCAGACCATTTATTTAGTAGCACAGGCATAGCATAGGCATAGCCATGTGGAAGAACGTTCCATTCCTATCTATATTTCACTGGTAACCTGCATCTATATGAGATCTGAACGATTCAATCACTTAGTAGCTCATCACAGAGCACACTGTAAAAACTCACTCAGCTCACACATCAGTAGTTTGCAAACCTATCCTAGAAGCGTATTTGGGACAAATAGTGTATTTGCACCAGACAGTTATGTTTAGATGCTGGACTGGAGTCATCTGTGTTCTGGAGAGCTCCTACACTCTACCACATTGCATGTTCATCACACACTCTGCATATCGCACCACAGCATTTTCCAGCAACAATGACTGGGACAGTCAGATGTTGCAGTCAGAGATGTACTCAGAAGGCCAGCAAGAAGGAAGTAGATTTTGCCCATTTCAAGAGCCTATTAAACCAAAGCTGAATCCAAGAGTGTTCTTTTATATGCCATGTGCCTCCTTGTGCCTTTCAAAGTGGAGATTTTCTTTCATGTTTCAGAAATGAAAGCTCCAGTAATCAGCAAGCCATTATTTGAATATGCATTTGATGAATTACTGCAGCTGACTTTACAAATCTGTAATTTTCTCCTTGGTAGCTTTAATAAATGATGAAGATGAGACTGAAATAGGTAGGTACCTTTTCTTGGAAATTATTAAAATAAATGGTAGCATTAACTGAATTTTGCGTCAGTGGAGGTGTATTTTGATCTCCAACCTAGGTAATGCTTCTCTTCCTCTCTTCAGATGGACACTATCAGCTCTCTTTGGGAGTGACAATTGCAAGCCTATCAGTTAACTGAAAGGTCTGCCACAGCAAGACGAACAGCACACACCAACACAAAAGCTGCTCTTTCTGTGGCCGCAGCCACAAAATCCCCGTTTTTTTTCTTACGCTAAACACTGAAGATTTTCGAGAAAAAAAAAAGGTAAGGTAGGCAGCCTCAGTCCAGATATCCATTATCTACTCTATTTTTGAAAGTCAGAGTAAATAAGATTCATGCAACCAGTCTGCTCTTGAGGCCTTGACTCCAAATCAGGCACCAAGGAAAAGGAAGCACTGACACAGGACTCAGAGATCCCCACTTTAAAGAGAGGCAGTGTAATCTTGTCTCCTGAAAAAAGTCAGATATTTGTGAGCAATAAATAAACAGTCTTCATTAAAAATAACCGACACTCTAACTTCCGATAACCAAGAACCAACTCCCTACATCTTTTCACAGGCCACTCCTGAGAGAGTAGGAAGGTGGACATGAAAGCTAGTAGCCATCCTCTGGTATCTTGTTCATGTTTCCTTCATACAGTTTGTCTCCTTGAGACTCCTCTCAGCACTACCACACCACTTACAAGATCACAACTTTCAGAGCTTTCTGAATCCCATATGATCTTAAAAACCAGGTGTTCACAAGGGAGGTAACAAAAAATCTTTCAGATAATTGTCACTGTGTACTACATCAGTCCTTCCTCAAAGCAGCAGTTTTGCCCAACTCCCTAAACACGGCAGAAAACCAGACACACAGCTTTGCAGGGATGCAAACCAGCAAGGAAGAGGAAGCAATGCAGTAGTTCATAGAAAAGCTACTGCATTCCCTGACCGTTTCACGCAGACGAAGCATGACAGCTAGTGAACAATAAACCCTCCACTCTTCATCATACCTTAGGCAGCTGCAGATAGAACAAGAGGTTTTCCCCCCTGCCACAGTAAGCATGATCTCCACTGAGTCCTAGAGGGCTCTATAGGAGCCACATATCTCCCTGTCTTCTATCTCTGAAGATACCTGGGGTGTCTCCTGGCCAATTTCATGAAGGATTTTCCTTATCCACCTCTATGCACATCCACCTTCATCTGTCCCTCTTTCTCCCCACTCTCCACACACTGAACTTAGTAAGGATTGAGGGCTTTATTTCACAAATCTGTATTTTCCAACTTTGAATGACATCTAAGGGAGAAAAGGGAGAAAGTTTCCAAAGGAATTCACCACTGATGGGACGTATAACCACCACTGCATTTAGTCTTACTGTCACGTGGGCCAGCCAGAACCAGCACAGACACCTTCAGAGAACCTGAGTTCAGCACCTTTCAGAACATACATCCTGTTTTACTAACTCACATTTTGTTTAGCAGCAGTCCTGTTTCCACGTATACAGGCTTAAAGCAACATTCCATTTCTCTCACTGCATGTAAAATGGTTTCAAGCTGCAGTTCAGATGCCTATCAGGGAATATCATATGATGTACAGCCAAATCACATGACATTAACACCCAGTTCAAGCCAGAATGATGACACATCTCGTGTGCACAGCAGGAAAAGCAACTTTCCTGAAATCTTCAGAGTGAAATTTTATGTGCAGAGTTTAGAATAATTATATTTTACAATGCAGTGTCTCTGGGTGTCTCTGGCTGGCAACAGATGATGTGAATTAAACAGTAGATAAATTTTGTCAGCACTGCCAGATGTTTTGCTATCCATGACCCCCTCCCTTTGGGGAAAATTTGTGTCATGAAACTATTGACTTGTTCATTCAAACAGTGATGACTACATAGCCATGCTTTATTTCTAGGGTCAGGAGTTTGAGTTTTCCCTTCCCCCAAAAGGGCTACTCACGTAAGCTAAGATGGATGTGTAGGTTTTTCCACACTGCTTAAGAGAAGAATGGTGACTCACCGCAAAAGATCTTGACAACAGCCAGCCTGGTGACATGGCAAGTGCACTGCAAGTCAAGATGACCAGTTCTGCCTCTGAATCTCCTTTTGCTCCCTTCATTTGTTTATCTGAATCCATTCATTGTTTTAGAATTTGAGTTATTCGACACCTTTTCCATTTTCTTCTCTGTTTGTATAGCACCTTGTACATGGTGGGAAAGCGGTTTCCATGTGTTCCTACGTCCAAATAATTACGGTACAAGTAGGTAGATTTGTTTTCTTCAATGCAAAGGGAATACCAACAAGAAAGGAGACTTCATCTCCACACAGATCATGTGGATGATCTATCTAGTAGGGGAAAAATAGAAGCCCAGTCCTCATCTGGTGTAAACCTTCATGACAGCACTTTAACCCAATGGCACTACATGAACTTACCTCATCTGGCCCAGCCTGTAAAGTGTAACAGATCCTGCAATGGAAACAGAGAGGAAAATCTGGAATGCGTTTAGACAGCATTACAGAAAGGAGCTCAGCATAACTGAAATGCAACAAGCAATCCAGAAAACTAGCCCAACAGCATTGATTAATTGTGCTGAGCCTTTATAAATGAGCTCTTCAGAAAATCAGATTATCTCCAAATGGAGAGAAAATAGCCAGCGAGGAATAAAACAGCCAAGACAGTAGTAATCTAGCTTTTAAAAACTGTTGGGATTTGAAAGAATTATATATTAATTCCGGTTATTTAAGTGATTATTTTAACTGTAGCTCCCTATGGGCCTGATCCAAAGCCTATGAAGTCATCTTCTAGAAACAAAGGTCTGTAGCTCCAGTACGAAACTGGTAGGCCATTCTGCTGTGTATATGCCACATAAATTAAATCTGCATCGTTTTCTTATTAATAATTATGTGAAACGTTACCAAGTCTGGAGCTTAAAGGAAGAAAAAAGTATTGCTCAAGTCCATCTAAGTGATATAATGAGGCACAATAAGGCAAAATTTAAGCCAGTAAAAATTTAGACTGAATCTCAGGAAAAAAATCATACAACAACGACGTGTGTCAAACTGTTAAATAGCCTCCCCAGACCAATAAGAAAAACTTCACTAAGTATTTAGCACGAAATTGCAAAGAAACTTGGCAATGTGCTGCAGAGAGTTTCTCCTAGGTGGAGCATGGAATATATGGCCTTATATCTCAAATTTCTGTGGGATGTGTATATACAGTCCAGTTTCCCAGATGGCCCTTAGATAGAAATACTCTTTCCCAGAGCACCTATGGCACCTCTAATTCTGGAGACCAGTTCTAAGAACCTGCCTACGCTGCATAATGATGCGCATTATACATATACAGCACAAGATGACAAGCTGTTATTGACCCAAGCTGCTGCCCATTTGGTAGAGATTAATGCCATATGAAGGTGCTAGCTCTAAGAAGCTCTGCAGTTGAATTGTTACAATGTCCACACATCATTAGCTCATTAGATTGGGTGCCATGCTGGGACAATAAAGCCTCACAACCTGATTTCCAGTATTAGCTCACCTAAAGCCAGCTTTGGCATCCAAGCACGATGTTCCACGTTGCTGGTTACTCAGGCCTGACCCAGAAAGAGTGTAGTTCTGCCCAAAGAGTAGATTCCCCAACAGTGTCCCTAATGAACTTTGCTGGAAATGAAAGAATATGAAAAAATATTTTCCTAGGAGAAAACCCGTTTTAAAACAAAAAGTAAATGACAAACTTCAAATACATACAGCAAGCTCTGTGAGAACATGAAGGCTCCGTAGTACCCATCAATACTGTGGGTAGATTGTGTCATGCAGACAGACACAGCAGATTGCAAAAGGGACAAAACAGCACAATAACACAGAGAGCGCCTTCTGAGGCCACGTCCATGATCATTGACACACCTATCACTGAGGACATATTTACCGCAACAAACATTTGATACATAACTGCTGTGCCCAGGCCAGCACTCCTGCAGTTAGTGGAAAGAGGCACCTTCAGAGTGCAAGAATGCAATATGAATCACTGAAGACTGCTGTTGCTCTTCCTTGATGTATAACTTGAGGTGGCCTCCTAGCTGGGGCATTACAGTAGACACTTAGGTGGTCAAAAGGAGGCCATGCAGGCCTGGAAGGTTATTTTAGGAAGCCTCTGCTAACGAGTTCAAGAGAAAGAACTATCATCCGATCACTGTCAGGTCTCAGGTATCTGCGCATCCAAGAGCAAGAAAGGGTCATGACAACTACAGTAGTAACCTACCCTGGCCTCTCCAAAAATAACCACCTACAGAGGATACAGTGTAGTAACTGCAACTACAGGACATGCAAATGCTGTGGACTTTCAATTTGAATTCAGAAAATGTGCTGATGGACATGACCCTAGCTTCTGATGCCCTTGGAGCAATAGAGACTAAGAGGCTCTTCCATGTCTTCCCTGCAGATCATGGCAGTGATTACTTCCTCCCGCTCCCCATTCACAGTTTACACAGAGCCCCACTTACTTTGGTTTGCACAGGTTAGCTAAAGCTTTGCTTGGTGATTTCCAGCTCATGCTTAGCATTGCATGAGCAGAGTCTACTCTAAACGAACAGCTTATTCTACTTTCCCTGCTGGGAATCACTCTGTGGCTATCTGAGGGTCTTTCAGCTACACAAGTTATCATTACAATGCAGTATACCATAATCACACTGATAGCAAGTGAAATTATGATACACAATTGTTGAAAAGACTCGGAGCTCCATCTCATTGCATTGGGTGGGAATTAATTCAAAGAATGTAAGCAATCAACATGTGGTATTGTTCTAATAAATATTACAAATGACAACCATAAGGCCTGGCCAATGCAAGAAAAGCAAACGTCCATGCAAATTTTCTGTGGTAAGTACTCTCCGTGCTTAACACGTCCCCAGAGGCTACTGTTGTCATTACTTTGCGTTCCTGTTATTTTGAGCTCTTTCATTTCTATATACTGTCTCACTAAAGCCTTGTGAACCCATTTACCCACTGTACAACTTAGATATATGTGTAAAGGATAATTTACACTCTACATTGTAATACGGGAGCTTTTGTTCATAGTGTGCTTTTGTTCATATTAGAGCACAGGTATTCTGCAGATGAGTGTTCCTGGCTGTGTAGAATTCACACTAAGCACTTTCCCAATCATCTGTTTTGTTCCAGTGATACCTGACTAGTAAATTCCCCTGACTTTGAAAAAGAGCTTACCAGCCTTCTCCATTTTTCAATTTCTGTGGTTGCCACATCCAGATTTGTAGAAAACTTACAATAGAAGGCTATAGGGATAACTTCCAAGCTATTCCCGAAAGTTGGAGACAGCAGCACGTAAAGCAGTCATCCAGAGAAATGAAAGGGTAGGAAATTATTATATATTGAAAATTTGATTTTTATTTTTCAAGAGAAGTCCACTGGAAATCTTCATCTAAAGAGACTGTTCTCAAACGTGCATAGGGAGCAACTAGACACATACGCAAAATACACGTGTATTAGGTATTTTATCGGCCAACCAGGGAGATGTCCTACGGTCCGTACTGTTAAATAAAGTAAGGTCAGAGAGTGGTCCCTCGGGTGGATCGCATCCACACTACATAGCACGTGGCTCTGGACTTCCTCCTGTGGAGCATCCTCCTTCTACTGTCCACCTCCTCAGCCCAACTATGAAGCATCTTGGGAGGAAATCTCTGATGTTAGAGGTGATGCTGTTCAGGTTCTATAGTTATAAGAAAGTTCTCCATCTCTTTAATCCAAAAACCAGCACAAAAGTCTAATTATTTTTTCACATACTACCTATTAGGAGAAGAGAATAGCTATCGTCTTCATTTCACAAATGAGGAACTAAAGTCTAGAGAACTCGATTTTCAAAGACGCTTTTGTGACTAGAATATCTGGAACAGAAGCCAGACATAGGATCAGAGCACATACATAATCAGTCTAGTGAACCCTCACATTCAGGATAAGCTGTCCTAAAATTAGACAAAACTTACAGTGAAACTGTTGGCACAGAGGAAAAACATAGCACGGCAATAATATCAAGAACAGCAGTAGTATGAGCAATAACAATGATAGATACATCTTTATGTGCCAGAAAATTAACTGTAACTGCAATAATATTCAAATTCGTGGAAATCAAGGGGATGTTCTGGAGCCCAGCTCTGAAAGTAAGGTTCTCCTGGGTATCATGAATTCCAAATATTTCAGAATGGCAAAATTGCTGTCTGTAGGTGTCTGAACCAAAAAATGTTCTTTGGTCTATTTTCCTTTTGGATGATCTCCGGGTTCTACCCACACATTGTACTCTTAATCCTGCTGTGCAGACGGTTTAGCTGTGAGGCCACAAAGTCTGTACTACACAGGATGAAATGCTGAATCTGAAATTCCTTTCCAGTTGTGGGGAAAAGAGTACTTTGCCCTCTTGGTGTTGTGGCCTTGGACATAGAATACTAAGTTAGTTATTCTTGGTATGTCGTATTTCCTTTTGTTTATCCCTCAAAACCTTTTAAAAATAGCTTTCTAAGATTCACAGAATCTCTCAATATCTGCTATTTTAGAACAGATACTTCTTTACACAGACTTAAGCAAGAGCTATTTATTGAGGATACATCCTATTCTGTGCATATAAGTTGGGCTTTCTCCATAAGCGTATCCATCTGTACAAAGGCAGCAATTCTGCCCCCAACACTGTTTATCTGCTACAGAGTGGCTGGGTGTTCATGGTTAAGCCAGGACAAAGACTTATTCTCCAGATCAGTCCTGAAAGCCTTTCTTTCATACCATGGACACAACAGCTTGCTCAGCTCTGAGGATTTGAATCACAGATGTCTGGAACATGAAAATGTGTTCCAAAAAGTGGCTTCCATCTTTTGTTTGTCATGAAATATATCCACATTGACCTGTGCAGTCCTGTGTAGACATTCAAGCTCCTTGGATCAGCTAGTAATTGTCTCCACAGTCTGATGTCTGCAAGAACTCTAGCTCAAGTCCTGAAAGCAAAAGGTACATATTTCTGTGCCGTGTTTGCTCGTGAAATTACTGTCTCAGAATAGTGCAAGGGGGACAGAGAGGACCCAAAAGTGGTCATCTACCACACCTCTATCTAAGATAGATATTGTAACAATTTCTTCCAGAGACTGGAGCAAAGTGTGGACCTGTCATCTCTTGGCAGAGGCTGCTCAAGATTTTTCATCATTCTCTTGAACTTATTCACCTGGGCAGATGTGACACCTCCATTAGGCACACCTAGAGCAGCAGATGCTCTGGAAGCCCACTTCAGACTAATAAAAGAATATGTGACTTTTAGAAATGCTAAACACCCAGCAAACAGCCTAGTAAATTAATGGATTGAATGCCTTTCTGTGCGTCATTCTTCACTAAAACCCTGCTATGGATCAGATAAATACTATGACTGGTACTGGAGACAAAGAAGTATAACTTCAGACAAATCATGCTTAAATATTTCAGCCCATGAATATGCAATTGAGTACTTCCTACCTTAAGCAAGCACCTAATTAATTTAGATGCTTTTGAATCAGTCTTGAGCTTGATGAAGTTGATGCTGGACCGTTCAGAGAGCAAATTTAAACCATTATCTTTGAAAGTTATGGAGAAAAAAAGTTCTGAAATATGAAAATGGCCAAGATAACACTCATCTTTTAAAACGTGAAGGGGGCGAAAGAGAAAAGAGGGACATATAGACCAGTAATTATCAATTAACATCAATTCCCAGGAAAATAGTGAATCAAAACATGAAACACTTTGTAAGCACCTGGAAGATAACCAGGAAGTGAATAACAGTCAAATAGACTGATGCAAAACCTAACCAAGTTTTTCAGAGGATAGGATTATTTGCTCTAAGGAGCGGGGAGAAGTGGGCATCATATATTAAGATGCATTCATTTTGCAAATAAAGCCAAGCTGGAAAGGGCTGCAAGGATGCTGGAGGATCAGCGTAAAATTCAAGGTTCTTACACAAAGCGGGGAAATTGATCTGGAAAAAAATAGGGGGAATTTCACAAACTCTCCACTTGAGCCAGAAATCATCTATCAGACAAGTACATAAAGTGACATAATTTGAGAGGCAATAGAAGCAGCTCTGGGAGTGATTACGGAACAGGATCGGAGCATGAGTCAAGAATATCAGGTTGTCGTGAAAAGCTAAAAACAGGAAAACAGGGCAGAAGCGGGATCATACCAAGTGTATACATGCTAATAAGGAAGTTCCAGGAGGATCATCGTATGGGGAAGCTCTGAGCCTTTTCCTGGGGAATCAGCATACTTGGATGCCTCTCGGAGTGCCTGTACACTAACACATGCAACATGGGGAACAAACAGGAGGAATTAGAGGTCATTATGCAGCTGCAGGACTACGACCTCTTCGCGATCCCAGCCACGTGGTGGGGTAGCTCACATGACTGAAAGGCTGCAATGGATGGATGCATGCTAGCAGGCTGGGACCTTTTCATCTAAATTCGAACTTTCGGATAGCTGAACCCACAGAGCTCCATTTCTGGTTCTTAATAGAAATACTGACGCTCCTATCAGTGCAGTCACACCACAGTAACAAACAGCTGAATGTTTGCAGTAGGCAACCTAGCCTCCCCACACAGAGGTTACTGCTGTACCAGCCACCAGACAAATGGGAAATAAGTAATCTAAACAAACCTCATTTCATTTTATAACTCCCAAGTGATGTGTATGTTGGGGGTTCAAGTGCATTCTCCTTCCAGGTGCATTCTGTCTCCAGGATCCAACCAAGCCTTTGAAGCACGTGAAGACCTTACCTCTTCCGCGTTTTTCCTTTCCCCTACTTCTGTCTGTTAAGTATTACCCCATGACCTTTCACTGATTGGCTTCAATTATGGCCTTGAATTTCCTCTTCCTGAACCAAAGTCAGGTTACAGTGCAAGAATAATAAAAGCAAAACGAATGTGTTGCAGCCATCCACATAGAGTCCCCAGACGTCAGGATTTGGAGTCAAATCTTAACTAGGAACCTCTTGAGAGCCTGACAGCATATATTTGCTGGTGTCTTTTTGAAATTTACAGTACTTCTCTGTAGGAACATTTCTTGGGCTATTCTTTCTTTAATTAAAAAGATAGTTTTCAAAAACTAATAGAAAACACAACAGAATCTGTCAAAAATTATTTTTCAAATGTCAATTCTATTTTTTATTTTTACTTTTGGGGGGATTACAATGAAAGAGTTATTACTGTTGGTTTTGCTTAAGCTTGAGCAAGACTGGTGACATTTTAGACCTTTTAGTGAATCAAAAGTTTTACACAATATGCCCTGTTCATTATTAGTATCACAAGGGATTAGCTGGATTTCAGCAGTGCCAAGAAGACCCAGGTGAGATCGGAGGCCTGGGTCAGCTGTCAGCTGCTGGAAAAAATTAACCAAAATGCTTTTTCAATTTTTCACTGAAAATTATTCTTTTTCATACAATCTCTCAGTTTTCATTACATTTCATACAAAAACCATTTCTCTGAAGCTAAGAAGATTGTATTTCTTTTATTCGGGGTTCTGGTTTATTCAGATGTGGGGGCTCTGTTTTGTTATTGTTGTTGAGATATTGAATGTCTTTCAAAAGACTTTTTATTTTGCTTTGTTTTCTATTTTCATTGTAGTCATATTCTTCCTGGCAACATGTACCTCATGGCATGCCATAGTATTTGTACTTCAAGAGAAAAAAATATTTGGACCACGGAAACGTACATGTAGAAAATACTCATCCACTGAAATGTATTTATGTCAAGGCTAAAACCTGATGAAGAAGTTTAACATGAGGGTCCTGAGACCAAACCCTGCTCATTTTATAGCACCAAAATTCAAGTCTTATGCTTCCATATACCACTAAGAGATGAATGTGGATGAACCTAAATATCTTTTATAAAAGTTTCCTTCAACAGTTCAGAAAGCAGCTGCATATAAAGGATCTCAGTCACTCTTTATTTTTAGGTGCCACTCTCAGTATGCCTTTAGTATGAAGAAGGTAGGTTTACAGCATCAGACATCATCATCCAGACTTCCTGCAACTCAGAAGGTTGACCTGAGCATCACATTTCAGGGCGGAGGGCTAAAGGATTTCATTGATTTTCAAAAGATCATTGCTCCTTCTAACTGAAAGGCAGCAAAGTTTATATGACTTTCTAGAGCTGAAAGGCAGAAAACATCACAAGCATCAGTCTGCATCTGACAGCTCTTGGCATGACCAAAGCCCCTCATGAAAGCAAATCAAACAAATGGTGGTTATTTGGAAAAGTGATTTAACTTAATCTTGCTCCACTGTAAAAGTTGGATTTTGTCCAAGTTGCTAGGCCTAAGGTGGGTTCCACAATCCCTCTTTTATGGGGCACAATCAACTTATCAAAAATGATCCTGACTAATTATTTATAATACGGGCTTTCAGATGGTATTAGTTTTCTCTAGGTTTGAAACCTAGCCAACACCTATATTGCTTCCGTCTACCGCCAGGCTTCCTCTGCAGTGAGGATTTCATATACTTTTGAGTGGAGGAGACGAAACAGTTTCTCATGAACTCAGGAAAGCCTAATGTGTTTTTAGAAGATCACTCTGCTCCATTTTAAGCATTTCATCCAAGAAAATTTAAAATTTGTCATGAAATTTATGCTGGACAAATGTTTTCCTTCATAAGGCACCAGCTACTGTAATATAATAAAGGAGTAATTGCTTTCCAGAGAAAGCATGTAGAGATTTATCAGAGATACCTCGTGTAATCACATTTCAGTGAACCAGAGGCAGTCACTCATCTTTAAATTGGGGGGGAGGGAGGGAAGGACTTAAATTATAACTTAATTCATTATGAGAGCTTTTATTAAAGATTTTTGTCACTGAAGCATTTGTATCAGGCACCTAATAGGAAATTATGACGGTATTTTTATCAGTTCTACGTGCACCCTGTAAGCATGTGAGAGTTTGGGAAATGCAATGAAAATGAAGTGCTGATAAGGCACAATCTTTTCTGGTTCCCGAGGAGGGTGGAACAACTAGGAAAGTCGGAGCATCAGCTGCAAGTCTCTTCTTTCAGTTACTCACTCTGATGACCCAGCAAATAACCACATAGGTTAGAAAATTCAAGGACCTGTCGTGTAACCTCTGATGGCAAAGCTCTCTGAGCAGAGAAGATCCTCGCACTGACTGGCCTACCAGACAACTGAATGAGTTTATGCTGGCGGGCCAGTCCTTGCACAAACTGGCAGGTTGCAAAAAGATTAAATACTGAAGTCCATGTTAGCTGAGAATATGCTGCCAGGAAGGGCATGGGAGAGAAGGACAGGGGCTGCAGCCCATGAGTGTAAAGGTGGCAGCAATAACTGGGTAGGAGGATGGGAAAAGCAGAGGAGGAACAGTATTGCATTAAGGAAGTGAGATGGCTCGTTATTAAGTTCAAATCTTTAATAGCCCACTAATTCTTTTGAGTCTGCAGCCTGCTTTATAACCGTTTTCAACATTTCTTATTTCCTCTGCCTATCAGAGCAAGACCAATCTGCCAGGGCAACTATTCGCAGCACAGAAACAAGTTTAATGGTATTAGCAGTTCCATGTGCACTACCAAATAAAAGAAAAGCAAGGCCAGCTCACTGGCTTTGAGGATGAATAGCACAGCACAGCTTGCCTCCTCATAGGCAATTCTCTCCCCTACAAAAACAAGTTGGCCTAACCTACAGGGCCTATAAAGAATAGTTGCTTGCCCAGGCCCTGCCTTGACTGGTGCCCAGACATGGCTCAGGCAGTGCTAGTAAGCACAGGCCAAAGCTATTCAATGGAGCACGCCAGCAGGCAGAAAGGATGGTCAACATAGAGTTCAAACCCTGTTTTTAAAGAGGCATACAGATATGACCCTTGGGTCTGGCAAGTATGTTTCTTGTGCTTCCCAGCGCAGGGAATAAGCCCAGGTAGAGCTCTATGTGTGTACCACGGAGCAGCACTCATGTCCCAGCCAGTTGTTTAAAAGTAGCCCGGATGTGTCTACAGAAATGCACGGTCCAATGCAGGCGCTCTTTGGGGTGGGTTGAGGAGGCTCCAAACAACCCAGGGCATGTGTTAGAGGGTCTGGAGTGCCACCTTCTGGTACTGTGCCTGTTCACATACTTAGCATGACCACTGCTGCAGCCAGATTTGAGGGGCAGCTGGACAGTCCACCATTCCCAGCACCTTCCCGGCTGCGCCCCTGCGGCTTGGCTGCTCCTGGCTCCCCACAAAGTCACCCTCGTGCCCCACCGTTCACTTAGTGTGAGCCTATGTTGCTACCTGCACATTAAAGCAAGACAGACAGCAGGCTTCTCACGCTCCAGAATAAAAAAGCAAGCTCTTGCCCAGGTTCACATCCTTGGCAAAGGTGTCAAAGCAGGCAAATTTGCAGTGAACTACAGAAATTTTCCCCATAAAAAAAGCCAGGCAGGACCCAAATCCCTAATATATTAAAAGGAGAGAACAATTTTTTAAAATATTAAGATCTTTCCCTGTAATTCATAGAAAAGCAGCACAATTCCACTTCTTTTTCCATCACCTTAAGTGAAAGGCAACAGATGCTTTGTGCACCAGATACATTTGTGGAAATAAGCCCATAATGCAGAGGCTTATGTTTTATGTGAACTCTTTTGCGACTCATTATCAGGAGTATTATCTGCTACCCACAGTATGTACTCATCTCCCTAATAATACATCACACAGCTATGGTCCTAGCAATCTATAGCTAATGTAATGTGAATGGTATGTACCACACACAGTTCCTGAAAGAATGGGAAAAAATGCAGCAGCGAGAAAGATGAGCAACGATAAACAAAAAGCAAATCCACATGGACATTTCTTGGAACACTCCGTTCGCCTTCCCACTGCTGATTTAGTGAACAAGCCAAATGCAGAGTGGCACGTAACAATTTCAATTGCCTGACCTGCAGCAGTTTTATGCCAGCGTCAAGATCTCTAAAATGATGTACTTTTATCTGCTTCCAGTGTAACGATTGGTTGTCATGCATCCTTCCCCATCTCCCAAGCTGAGGTCGGAGCCTGAGGCCAGAGAGTTTGCTTCCCATCGTATTCTGGGAGGTCATATTTGTGGCAGAAGTTGCCAAAATTCACAAGAACCTGTTATTGAACCTTCCTGCTGTGACTGTCTTGCACAAAGGGTGAAGAACACGGGAGGGGGGATACCTGAGGTTCTGATTTTGTTCCTGAGAGGACTCAGCTCAGCTCTCAGCTCTCCCACAGCTGTGTTACCTTGGGCAGGTCAGTCAGAGTGGATTTGTCTCATGTCACCCTAGGCGTGTAGTTTAAGAGAGTCATATACCCTCCTAATAGGCTCAGTGCTAAGAGAGTCACCCTTAGGATGATTTACAGGGTGGACACACCTCCCACCACTGACTACAGGAAGGAACCCCACAGCCTGCTTATGGTAGGATACCTCACTCATGGGTATATACAACCAGGTGAGATGAATTTTCCCTTAGATAGCCATTCCCCATCTGTCAGTCAGATAGCCATTTCCCATCCCTTCCTTTATGTCTTTCTTCTAGTTGACTGTAAACCTGGAGGGGGGAAGAAGGGTCTCTAAGCACATGCAGAGTCATAGAGGTGCTCACAGCAGTAAAGGGGGTACCTCTCACGCTGTCAGAAAGCAAATAACAAAAGGCTTGCTCAGAACTTGCAAACTTTACTCAGAGCCTTTCATTGCAATTAATCACCACGAGTGAGCTTGCCAGTGTCATGTAAGAGTCCAGATTTGACAAAGCTCGAACTGTATTTGGGGAGCATTAACTTGTGGAAGCTAAACACCCTCCATTCATTTACAGGAACTCATAAGAACCAGCCAGGGACATCTGCTCAAATCTATAAAATACGCTACGTCTTGACTTTCCATTCAGGGAAGGAGGAACACTGCTACCTTTACTTTGGCAGACTCCGTCCCACTTCCAGAGCATGATGACTACTTATCAGATATATTCCAATGTCATAGCCTTGTCAGATCTTGTCTATGTGAAAACACAGATCTGCACTAAAGGCCCAAACTTGCCAAAGCCTAAAGGCTTCCACATCGCACTGACTTCAGACCAGGCTGGGAAATGACTAAAACTGCCTGTGACACAGTGAAATACCCCCTGCTGCCATTTCCTTTGCATCTTTTCAACACCTGCATCTTTATTCAGCCTTTAACAACCTTCTATTGCTCCTGACTCCAGTAACAAACTCATCTGCCTCTCTCTCAAATAACTGCTTTTCTACAAACTGTGACTACCTTAGGAGATACCTCTTCAAATTTAACAGCTATCTATTGACATGCTTTGGATGTGCCTTTCAGGAGAATTAAGTGCATTCTGTTTCCTTTATCCAAATGTATCTGCTGGTCTAATGTCAGATATTATTCCTCCTTGCACATAGAGTGCTGTTCGTCACACAGCAGTGTTCATTTTAATAATCGGCTTATAACTCCGCAGTGTTACCCAGAATTTCTTGCCAGACATAAAAGCTCACCAGAGCTCAGCAGTGGTACTGTAAAGAATAGCTCTCTCTTAGCAGTTTGAGCCAGTGACTCTATGTTTTTATACTGCAGGCAACTATGCAAACACTAGCCCACCCTAGAGAAATTCGGGGATTATTGGAAACCTCACAGCCTTTCACAATGCTTTTTCACTCAGCTCCTTCTGTCATTCGATCCAGGGTAAATATTCAGTGTTCAGAGGCCTCCACACACACGTTTCCACCTGTGTGGCAGGCCAGTGCTGGCCTGCTGGTTTGTAACATAAAACATGTGGGAATACTGCAAGTCTCAAGAGGTCTGTCTTACACTTCCTGTTCTTTATTTACCTTGCTGCGTTCAGTTTGTTTTTCCATTTATATTTAGCACAGATAAAAGCGGGGCAACCAAGCTCATATGTCTCAGGGAAATAATTGGAAGAGTTCGATACAGAAGCCATCAAAAGCCAGGATGAGACACCTCCACCCTGTTAACAAAGAACAAAACATAAAGCTAGCTTTGAACCAGAGCGCCTGCAATCTTGTGCTTTTTTCCAAGCCCCCATAAGCAGGTGAAAATCTTTCACGCATTCACTCCTCACAGGTTGAATAGGTTCATTATTTTCAGTCGAAGGGCTGGGGAATGGCATGATGAGATGACTGCTTTGATCACACCGTGCAAAATCCTGCTCTCAGGGCCAGGCAGTCGTGCAGCGCCCCTTGCACTGAGCCCAGGGCATAGCTACCTGCCAGCCCACATCAGCTCATTCAGCGCTAGGATCAGGACGAGCTCTAGTCTGACGTGTTAAACGGAGCCTGGCAGGATTGCTAAAGGCCCTTTGTCTCTGCACAGTCTTTGGGCTCACTACTTTATAGCTCTATCTGCTTGTAAAGCCATGCCACCTGCCACCATGCTCTGTCTCTTCCACTCTGCAAACACCCGCCCCAGATGGTGAACAGACTTGAGATGAAAATCCCAGAGGTTTTGAGACAATGCAGAACAGAACGCTGGACCTGTCAGTTGCAAAAGCTCCTTGGTGAGTTAGATGTATAGCTCCTACTGAAAATCAGCTGAACGCGTGTACCAGAGTCACTGGGACACTTATAAATAACTCATATATCTTAAACCTCTGAAATAAGGAGGGCACAATAAACAAGTCACAACTCAGCTAACTCTTTAGACAAACTCTAAGAATACTGAAATAGCAGCCAAAAGTAGAGAAAGAGGGTAAAAGGAAAGACTTTTCTCAGTTCATGGCTATAATGACCCAGAGATACCACCTCAGTGCTTCCAGCTATTGTCCAAAAAATAAATAAACAGAACAAAAGACAATCTTTGATTTATTTCCACTGTTGCAGGAATGAAGCTTTGGAACCATATGTTCATCATCCAGAAATAAGCTCAGAGGTCTGGCAGCACTTCAAGACTGGAACCATAAATGTCAATGTCAACACATATTTGTGCAAGGATGATGTGATAAGAGGCACTTATTTTGGAGACCTAACATGTGAGTATCCATCAGGAGTTGATACCATCTTGTGATAATGTAGCTCTCTCCCATGATTATCCCATGATAATAAATCACCACGCAACAGATCAGCCAGCCAGCCAGCCCTGGGGGAAAGCAAACCAGGCTGCCAGTGACACTTTGCAGATTGGATCAAAGCCTGTTGCAAGCCCTGAGTTTATGATACTCCAGCCTAACCATCTCCTGGGCACATGTAAGAGTGGGTGTAACCATGAAGGGGATGGGGCAGAGATGTCATCATATGGCACAGATACCACAACAGGGATTGCTAATTGGATGGGAGGATGACAGCCCCCGCAGTCAAGCTTCCTCTGGTATATACCATCTTGTGATGTTTATCTAACATAACAAAAATCAAATGAGCTTTTTTGGTGAGCAATCTGTGTATTGGCTGAAGGCCATAATTATTTCATGAACTACTCCTTTTATCTTGTTACTATTTCTTTATACAAGAGCAAGACTATGAAGCTTTAATCAGGAGAGGGACTTTGTTAGACAAGGCATGGGATAAACAGATGGTGAAGGACTATCATCAGAAGCTCATAGTCAATCACGGGGCAATATGGGGTGTGACAAATCCAGACAGCGGTGGTGGAAGAGTGAATAGACATGATAATACACCAGGCCATGGATTAACTATGCACCCAGCACTGTGGTTTTACCTTGCCTTTTTATCCTTTCTAAGGAAGTTAAAACCTTTCAAGAGATTGCCAATTTCTGACAAACAACCCCAGAGCTTCTACCCGGGCCAAAACATCTTCCTAAGGACAAATCATCAACCCTATTCCAAAACTATCTGAAACTATGGACCAAAAAATAAAATGGATAAGAATATGTCCCAAATAAAAAGATGGCTGAGTATCTATAAACAGCTAAATATACTTATCCCTAGGAGACAGAAACTTGTGCAGATGTCAAGCTTTGTTGAAAAACCCTGAGGTTTTATATAAAAGTCTACTACACAGAGAAAGAGGGACTCAGTGGCTAGTTAACACTTATAACACTTATAGTTAACACTTACATCCCTGTGGCATTTTCCATCAGTTAAGGCCAATGTGTTCTTAGACAAACTTTTCCAGTAACTTAAGTTTCACTTGGAGCGTTCTCTATCAAGATAATTCAGCTCTTCACACCCAGAGACATGACCCACCTGCAGTAACATGGAAGTTTTTTTTGAAAGGGGCTTCAATCCGAGCCCATTCCTACTGCAGTTGTGACCAAAGGTAGTTTCCTTCTGCTTCACAATGAGCAGAATGGGGGCTTTTATAAGGTGTGTAGGCTTACCACACGGGCCCACTCAGCCCCCAGCCACAGCCTTCCCTCATTAGGGGCACAGCAGAAGTGCCCCTTCAGTGTGACTGAGCTTTCCAGGCAAAACCCCTGGTGGAAGGAGAAGTGCCATCAACAGCTTTCCATGATGCACAGAGACCACTTCGCACTTTGGAGCCTAGTCAGCGCCACGAGGCTTGCCATCCTGCCTAACCCGCCACAGGCTGAGCTGTGGGAAGGAGGCAAAAAGCTTCATTGCTTTTTCACACATGCACTCATGAGCGTAGAGGTCAGATTCCTCCTGGCTCTGTAGCAGAAACTCTCCTTGCTTGGCAGTCCTCATGCTTGACTTGTCCATCTAAGAAAAACCCAAGGTGTGTAGCCAGTGTGTCCTCTGCTGTATTTGAGCATTCAGGCAGAGATGAGGAGAGACGGGGGGCCCTGAAGCAGCGCATGGCATTGAGGGAGGTTTGGTGCTTAAGGACTGCTATTCAAAGGCAGTTCCCTTAGCTACACCCCCGTCCTTCTGTCTTCTCTCCGTGGGACTCGATGCCTCAAACTCGTGCACTGACATGGGAAAGCAGCTATCTGAGGGGCTTGATCCCCAGCTTCTGAGGGAAGGGGCAAGTCAGCACATCTCTTTCGGGTCAGCCACATTACTTCCTGCTCTGCCTGACAAATGTGCAGCAAGGTAACATCAGATGGGACTTCCATCTGTAGGGGTAGGAATAGAAGGGGATAGGAGTCAAAGGATGATGTGGGGAAGATCAATAGCATCTGCTGGCAGTGCACATGGCAAGATCCATTTACCCAGGCTCTGATTTCTGGGTAGAATAGTCTAAGTCCAGGAATCCCAGTTCAAGGAAAAGTCCTATGTTCACAGCCTCAGCTGGCAAAAATCACTGAGCTATTATAGGATTTCACTCCATCTCCCACATGTTTGCCATGAGATATGTTCATGATTGCAGAGCTCATCAGAGAAAAGAGAAAAAGCTTAATCATCATCAGAGAAAGAGAAAAGGCTTAATATTTCACAAATAGAAACGTTTTGTATTAATTTATAGGGCTCTCTCCTACCCCAAGTGCCACAGAGGGAACCCAGAGCTCTGAACAAGTCTGCTTGTGCTGCAGTTTCCTGCTCTCAAATCGGAGCTGGCAAGGTGATTGCTCAGAACTTAATAAAGTGGTGTGGAAGACCAGGCTGTGGGGATTTGCTTTGAACCCCCGAGTCAAACTACACTTGGCTCAAGTCAATGACTCATCCCAGTGAATGCTAAAGTCATTCATGTTCTTTTTCCTTAAACAATAAAAGTAATGTTTTATGTGTCCAGAAAGGGTTATAAAAATGTAATGGACACTCTGTGGGTTTAAATCAAAACCCAGTGAAGACAATGGAAAGAGTTCTGTGGCTTCCATATACTTTTAATCATGCCTTCTTTACTTCATCGTTTTTTCTTCAAAAGATGTTTCCACCTAGTAAGGAAGAAAGTTCTTTTTTAAGGCAACACTTAGCACGAATCTCCACCTCTCCTTGAAGTAGTCTCATTTGCCACAGTGCTCTTTAGAAAAAAAAATATTAATTCCTTCTTTTCCTGTTATTGCAAAATGCAGTAGTATGTTCTTAAGTAAGGGCATCAAAATGCTGGACTGACATTAGGAAAAAATTCTGATCAGAAACAGTGGGAGGTAAGGCTGCAAGGATTACCTCAGATCTGGAGGGAAGAGGAAAATTGTTTATCCTAATGACAAAAGACACTTCTAATCGGTAATGCTTACATGATATTAAGCATAGGGTATTTTTACCTTCTTTTTAGGTGCTGCATACCAAAATATCCCACAAAATTAGGAAAAGAGGAGCATTACAGCCTGAAAGACTGTTCACAAGTACAGCCACGTCTGGCTGAGTTTTCCAAGCAGTTGCTATTTATACCTGGTATTAAGGCTGTTAGTATACACTAAGGGCTAAAGCTTCCTTTCTGTAAATAGGAAAGAGCTGCAGCAGTCAGAGATGCCCCTCTGATTAATACATACATGCCAGATATGTTCCAGTGAAGCTTCTTACCTCTATGATTTTATGTTTTTAGCCAACCTATCCTTTAAAAAAAATAAAATTTCTTTTTGTGAACATTGCTGCATTTTTAGCCATTAATTTCTAAGGAGCAAGGCACATAAATACCTGAAAAGAAATGTGATTTTGAGCCTTATGCCCTTCAGTTTGGAGCGGAGCAGCTAAAATCATAATTGAGCATTGTTGTATACATTATATATACCTTTCTTTTCTTCAGACAGTCTGGTCTTCCTATAGCCCAGGTATTTTCAAGCAGGGTTGGAATTTCACATACAATTTGCAAGGAAGTGAAGCAGTCATTAATATTTAACAAACAGTAATAAAGGAGATGTGCTTGCAGCACGGTTCAGGAGACCTTCTCAGTCGGCAGGCCAGAGTAAGGGATCCTCTTCCAAAATGTGGCTCTAAAGGACCACAGTCCTTTAGATAAATAATGCAAAATTTCTCTTTTATGCATGAATTGTGCACAGATTACAACCGTTTCCTTAGGATTCTCAAAGAGCATAGTGCTGGTTAGCTTTTCGTACCTTATTATTAACTACACTTTGGATAATGCTCCTTATTCATCTAGGTCAAGGCAATCTGGGGTTAACAAATTTATAATTAAAATGTAACATTGATATACATAATTAGGATCAACTCAAGCATCTGACCGAGTCTTGAATTCATGACTCTGGCTGGAAACCTTCAGAAGGACTGTTCCCTTTTCTTCAGGAGATGTCTCTCTTTTTTTTTTCCTTTAAAGCTGGGTTTTAGCGGGGCAGCTTTCCAGTCTGTGTGGCTTCCCTTCCAGACCTTTTTCAAAACAACCGTTAGACTCTTGCTCTGTGGTTTCTTTTACATTTGAGACAAGTACTATTCTAAAACCCGCATGTTAGAATTTGGGATTAAAAATAGCTACCGCAGACCGGTTAGCATAAAACAGTCATTCATAATACACAATAGCCATTATCGCAGCCTGTGCCAAGTTCTCAGCCTGCGTAGAGTAGCACAGCCCCATTGACGGGGATGGTGCTATGCCAATTCGCATCTCAGACAGTCTCAGCCCTTTTGTCTCCTCCAATCTGACAGGCTTGCAAAACTCGAGGAGCATGTCTCCTCCTCTGGAGGAGTGCCACGGTACAATTAGAAATGTCACAGAGGCTTGTGTTTAACAACAACTGGCAAATTTTAGGTTTTGCTCCCAGAGCCAGCATTAAACATAAACTTGCCATAGGCATTATCTGATGCCACAGTATGTTTCACAAGATCCCTGTGAAACTGTGCAACATACCATTAAATGCAAAGAGTTCCAGCAAATGCAGAGAAATATCAGAAACTGCTAAGAGTTGATATGCAAAAGAATAACATTCCTTCTTCCAGATTGGCCATAAATATCAGTTTGAAGCTGCAAAGCCCTTAACACACCTTCAACCTTTCAATTTTCCTCACAGGTTTGTTTCCCTATTTTTACCTCATGAATATCCAAGCTCTTTATATCTATGCCTCGTATATCTGCTCCTTACCCCTCGCCCTGGTTAGGGCTCAGCCCTCTTTCCTCCTCACCACTCTCACCTTACCCTGTTCCTTCTCCTTCCCCCCCTCTACTCCTGTTTTCTCGTTCCCTGGATCTCACAGCCAGCTTCCTACCAGCTTTATTCCACCTCATAAAACCTCCTCTGAACAGTGTTCAGTTATTTGCCCCTTCAAAAATCATTAACTCTTCAACATACCTCCCTGCCCAGACCTGAGTCTCTGTTGCTGTGAATCTTCATCACTGCAGAGTTTAAAACAGGTGTGCGACCCGGCCAAACCAAAATTAAATCATTTTAGATTCATTTTTACACAAGGCCCAAAGCAACAGCAAAAAGCCCAGTTGGGCTAAAAGATGAAGCTGGAAAAGCCCCAAATCCTTTGGCTGGTAGATCCTTACCACTGGCTTTAGTAAGTGCAAGATCAAACCTCAAGTCCTAAGTAGGGAAATAATTCCACAGTTTGAGTTTCAAACTTGCTGAGCAGCCAAAAAGTCCTACTGAGAACCACATGAACTACTGACTACTCAACCACCTTCAAACTTTAAACCTTTCTAATCAATCTCATATCATTTGACCCAGTTATTTATATACCCAAATATAAACTTATATATCTATATATTCAGGAAATCATTTACATCAATTTTTACAATACTTTACACAAAAATAAAATCAAGTAAAGAGGAATATGATTTTCTTTTGATTTACTTGTAATATTGTTCCCTAACATACAGCTTTGTTTTCTGCATTTGATTCCATTCCACTACACAAAGGTCTCAGAAAGATAAATCTTGCAGAACAAATTTAAAATGAATTAAGTTTAATTTCCCCAATATAAAATTTAAGTTATTCTGATAAGATAGCTGCTGTCAAAGGATCCTAGAAATCTTGGCTGGAGCACACCTCTGGAAGTCCCTAATCCAACCAGTGCTGCCCTATCATCCATGTGGAGCTTTTCCTGATATCCAATTTGAATTTCCCAAGAAAAGATTGGTGAGCATTACACATTGTAATTCCTTCTGCTGCTACAGAGAAGGTTTGACTCCCCTTTGAGCAGTCGTGGGCTGCTAGTGGATCATACCAGCACCTCTTCTTCACCAAACCAAGCCAGCCCAGGTCTCACAGGTCTCAGTCTCTCCCCTAGGCCCATGACTACCCTGGTTACTCTGCATTAGACCTTTTCCAGTTTATCTACATCTCTCTTGAACTGGAGAGCCCATAACCAGACATCCAGCGCTAAACAAAGAGGATCTATCACTGCCCCGATCTGCTGGCCACATTACTTGTGCTAACAAACAAAGAAGGTCTAGTTGGAGATGTGAAGGTTGGGGGCAGCCTTGGCTGCTGTGACCATGAGATGATGGAGTTCAGGATCCTACCAGGAGGGAGCAGGGCAATGAGTAGGATCGCAACCAGGGACTTCAGGAGAGCTAACTTTGGCCTCTTCAGGGACCTACTTGGAGGAATCTCACAGGGTAGGGCCCTAGAAGGAAGAGGGGGTCCAGAGAGCTGGTTAATATTCAAGCATCACTTCCTCCAGGCTCATGATGGGTGCATCCCTCTGAGTAAAATCCAGCAAAGCAGGCAGGAGACCTGCCTGGATGAGCAAGGAACTCCCAGCAAAACTCCAACAGAAGAAGGAAGTGCACAGAATGTGGAAAAGGGGACAGGCCACTTGGGGGGAATATAGGGACATTGTCAGAGTGTGCAGGGATGCGACAAGGAAGGCTAAGGCCCGTTTGGAATTGAATCTGGCAAGGGATGTCAAGGACAACAAGAAGGGGTTCTTCCAATACATCAGTAGCAAAAGGAAGACTAGGGAAAATGTGGGCCCGCTGCTGAATGGGGCAGGTGCCCTGGTAACAAAGGATACAGAGAAGGCAGAGTTGCTGAATGCCGCCTTTGCTTCAGTCTCTGCTGCTAAGGCCAGCCCTGAGGAATTCCAGACCCTGGGGACAAGAGAGGAAGTCTGGAGAGACGAGGACTCTCCCTTGGTTGAGGAGGATCAGGTTAGGGATCTTTTGTCCAAACCTGACATTCATGAATCCATAGGCCCTGACGGGATGCACCCCCGCGTGCTGAGGCAGCTGGCGGATGTTATCGCTAGGCCACTCTCCATCATCTCGGAAAGGTCCTGGAGAACAGGAGAGGTGCCTGAGGACTGGAAGAAAGCCAATGTCACCCCAGTCTTCCAAAAGGGCAAGAAGGAGGAGCCAGGGAACTACGAGCCTGTCAGCCTCCCCTCCATCCCTGCAAAGGTGATGCAGCAGCTCCTCCCAGAGGTCCTCACTAAGCATGTGGAGGACAAGAAGGTGATCAGGAGTAGTCAGCATGGATTCACCAAAGGGAAATCATGCTTGACCAACCTGAGAGCCTTCTCTGCTGGAATGACTGGCTGGACAGATGAGGGCAGAGCAGTGGAGGTTGTCTCCCTGGACTCCAGCAAGGTTTTCCACACTGTCTCCCATCACATCCTCCTAGGGAAACTCAGGAAGTGTGAGTTGGATGAGTGGACAGTGAGGTGGATGGAGACCTGGCTGGATGGCAGAGCTCAGAGGGTTGTTGTGGTCAGCAGCACAGAGTCTAGTTGGAGGCCTGTAGCTAGCGGTGTCCCCCAGGGGTGAGTCCTGGGTCCAGCCTTGTTCAGTGGATTCATCAGTGACCTGGAGGAAGGGACAGAGTGCACCCTCAGCAAGTTTGCTGATGATACTGAACTGGGAGGAGTGGCTGACACACCAGAAGGCTGTACTGCCATTGAGAGGGACCTGGTCAGGCTGGAGAGCAGGGCGGAGAGGAACCTCGTGAAGTTCAACAAAGGCAAGTGCAGGGTCCTGCCCCTGGGGAGGAATAACCCCCATGCAGCAGGACAGGCTGGGGGTTGACCTGCTGGAAAGCAGCTCTGCCGAGAAGGGCCTGGGAGTCCCGGTGGACAACAAATTAACCAAGAGTCAGCAAAGTGCCCTTGTGGCCAGGAAGGCCAATGGTATGCTGGGGTGCATTGGGAAGAGTGTTGCCAGCAGGTCGAGGGAGTTGATCCTCCCCTTCTACTTAGCCCTGGGGAGGCCACATCTGGAGTACTGTGTCCAGTGCTGGGCTCCCCTGCACAAGAGAGCCATGGCACTACTGGAGAGAGTCCAGCGGAGGGCTACAAAGATGCTGAGGGGACTGGAGCATCTCTCCTAGGAGGGAAGGCTGCGAGAGCTGGGCCTGTTCAGCCTGCAGAAGAGAAGACTGAGGGGGGATCTGATCAACGTGTACAAATATCTGAAGAGGGGGGTGTCGAGAGGATGGGGCCAGACTCTTCTCCGTGGTGCCCAGCAACAGGACAAGAGGCAACAGGCACAAACTGAACCACAGGCAGTTCCATCTGAACCTGAGAAAAAACTTCTTTGCTGTGAGGGTGACAGAGCATTAGAACAGGTTGCCCAGAGAGGTAGTGAAGTCTCCTTCTCTGGAGATATTCAAAACCCGTCTGGATGCGATCCTGGGAAATATGCTGCAGAGGACCCTGCTTGAGCAGGGAGGTTGGACTAGATGATCTCCAGAGGTTCCTTCCAACCTGAACCATTCTGTTATTCTGTGATTCTGTGATTACCTCTAGTGGAGCCCAATGTGCTGTTTGCCTTGTTCCCTTGTTCAACCAGGGAACAGTTGGCTTATATTCAGCCTGGTGTCCACCACAACCGCAGATCCTTTTCAGCAGGGCTGCTTTTCAGTTCCCAGCCTGTACTGGTGCATAAGGTTCTTCTGCTCCATGTGCAGAACTTTGTACTTCTCCTTCTTGAACTTCATGAGGTTTCTGTTACGCCGGCCCTCAAATTTTTCCAAGGTATTTCTGGACTGAAGTTTCTCCATTTAGCACATCAGTCTTTCCCTCTAACTTAGCGACATTCCAAATTTGCAGAGACTGTACTCTGTCTCCCCATGCAGAGCTGAACGTATGAGTAAAGTTAGTGTCAGTATGAACCCCTGAGTTACCAGCATCGGTGCCTGAGGTACTTCTCTTGTTACTCGCCAAATGGACTTTGAGCCGTTAATACCCTTTGAGCCTGATGGTCCAGTGAATTTTCAACCCATCTGACAGTCCATTTTCCAGCCTCACACCCAGTAGCTGGAAAACAGGCAGACCCTCTTTTCCCTGATCTGCGTTCTCTCTGCTGCTCTTCGTAGCAGAGCATAAGAGGATTTTCAGTAGTGTGATGCTAGGCATTTTAATCAAAATTAGTAGATCCCAGAATTTCAAAGGTAAACAGCGTGGTGAAAATTGTTTTTGTCAATACATTAAGCTGATCCACTGAGGTCTTCTTGGATGTTTTGACTGAAGCTAGGAACCATTTCTTATATTTTAAATAGGGGAAAGAGTTGGCAGGTCAGAGACAAAGAACAGCCAACCCTCCTGGCCCTACAAGTTACGCAGTGACAGCTTCACATGGCTGGGAGCCATCAGGCACAAGCCACCACACAGAGCCCAGCAGAAGTGAAACCTCTGGGAGAAGGTCGTAGGTTGGAGATGCAACGACCCCATCGAAGACCCCTGACTCCATTACAGAGCGGGAATGGCTTCCAGCTGGCTTCCAGGGGGAGCTGACAGTGTCTCTTTTAGCAGCTCCCACTGGCTCACTTCAATTAAGCAATCTTCTGATTTCATTGCTGAAATCTTTTTCTCTCATGTTTAACTAATAGCTCCATTCACTCAACCTCACTTTTAAAATGAGATAATAAACTTTTAGGGAGGAAAGCCATGCATTTAAGTCTCTACTACACTAAATATAAAAATAAAATAACAGTGCATGACTGTTCTTCAGCAGCTTCTAAATTCACAGGAAATGAACACTCTGTGAGCAGGTAGGGTGGAGGGGGAGTTGATGACAACTTATGAATCAGATGATACACAAGGGAAGCAAAGGGAAAGAGAGAAAAATATCTTCCTAATCTGTTCTCAAACAGATTGTGAGAATGCTTTCCTGCTGAAGCCAACTCTTTTACCATTAGAATTACTAGGCACAAAACGGGCTCCAGTGTGAACTGGCAGCACAGGAACCCCTGTGAGCTGAAGCACAGAGGACAGTAACAAGAAAGCAGCACTGTATCTCTCCCAGAGGTGCCATCAAGGTGAAAACAAAAGAATCAGTGGGACATGTCTTTGTACACTGTTTTGTTCATGCAAACAAGCTTCCAAAAAGCAATTGCAAATTCCAAAAAGACAATTAGTCACAAGAAGATGTCAGTTCCCAAAGCAAAAGGACCAGCTTCAGGACATTTATCTTTCTCTGCAGTGACAACTAAATGAGTGGGGGCGTTGGCCCTATTGCAGGGTTAGGAATGGTGCTCTGAATTCATAAGATGACCTTGACAAATCCTAGAGGTTAAAAAGAATATATGAATATTCAGGTATTATTAAAAAAAAAAGTGTAAAGCTCTGGTGCTAACCTGCCACATGCAAAAGTGCTTAAAGATAAACTTCCCAGGTGAAACACCACTTCCCATAAGACCTGTGAATCCTGTAAGTAACTTTATCAGTCTGGGGGGCACAAGAGGGAGAAACGCTCATCCTTCTGCACTCAGTGACCAAACCTCGGTGGAGCTCGCAGAGGCCAGGACTGCCAAGGGCAGCAGCTGCGGATGGGCACAGAACCTCCCGGGATACCTCTATGCATCTGTTAGCCCTGTCCTGTGGCTCCTCAAGCACTCTTCTTATGGTGCTGAGCAGTCATGAGACCCATGGACTTCACCTGTTATAGAGCAATACCTAAACCAATAAGTAACACTGGGCTCGCTCATGACCTGCAAGCTGAAGCTCACTCCAATGTGTCTTGGTTGCTCAGTACTGGAATATCTGTGTACAGTGGTAAAAACTCACTGCTACTGAATATTAAAAATAAGAAAGCATTCTCCCATGATTTCTCCTCAGATAAATAAACGAAGTTTAACTGAAATGCCTTTAGGGCCTGATCATACACCTGTTTCACAGGCTGCCATAAGCCATTGAGGGTTTAGTCTGCATAAGGCATACAAGGACAGCTTGTTAACGGGAAGAATTTCCCCTCCCCCTCTGGTGTGTTACTACAGTCTGTTCGTCTGTAAACATTCATTCATTTCATTTTCATTCATGCCCATCTGTGAGCATGGAGATGCAGAGAACTGTTCCCTGAGAAGACAAGAATACTAAAATCAGACTCAGTTCCTTCAGTGCGGCTTCAGATGTGAAAAAGTAAAGCCTCCCCTTGGGAAGTTTTCACAGTGATTATTGCTAAATAAACTATTAAGTGATGGAGTGGTTACATAATACCTATGGAGACAGAATCCATCTGTCAGATTGCTTGCTAAAATGGTGGACATTTTTCAAACATTAATGTGGCTTCATGGGCACTGAGCTCCTAACATCCCTGAGGTGCAATAACCATGTGATTAATGGCAGCATAGAGTTGCTTGCAACGTAGACTTTGTTGACTTGTGAGAGCAGCTGTACAAAGAAAAGTTCTTCTAACATAAATTAAAATTAGTGGAAAAAAAGAGATGTCAAAGTTGACAGAACATAAAATTCTTGCAATCAGAAGAACAATAATAGAAATACCACTGGCGCATTTAATCTTCTCCAGAAGGGCCTATTTTTATAAATTATTTTGTAATTTTTTTTAACTCTTTTGCAATCCTGTAGGAGAGATACAATTATCCTTCAATCTTTCCAGGGCTTTGGAACCCTCCAGAAAAAAAATTACATCTTTTTACACTGAAATTAGCTTTTCATTTTCCTCACAGTGTTGACTTACCACCTTAATTTGCACAATGCTCTGCTGTTCATCAGAGGGGAGGGCACCACAAGGACAACATCAGGCTGATGATTCTTTATTGGAGCACCCAACACAAAACGAAGAGCAGAGAGTCTGCTGGTCTGCTGTCTTGGTGGCTGACACCAGTATAAAAGAGAATCCTTTTCTTTTTTAATTAAAATAGTTTGACATTGGTTACATAGTGCCGAGTCTGATAATACAGTACAGGAAGTAGCCTTCCCTACCTACTGGCAGCATCGCCCAGTTTTGCCCGTGAGGTGGCCCAGTCACTCCTCGTCCGTTCTTGTGAGGAAAGTGTCAGTCAGGACAAAAGTCTGTAGAATGACAGCGCGCAAAATTATTCAAAACAAAACAAAAAAAGAAATGTTTGCATGTCACTTCATCACATCTGAAACAATCTCCAAAAGGAATCCAGTAACAATCATTTCTTCCTTTAGTTGTTATCAGCATTGAAGATAGTTAATTGGCTTAAACCGCACAGAGAACACGATGAGATTCACCAGTGAGAAAACCGGCATGATTTCCCCTTAAGTCACGATTAGAAGTGCATTAGGTCCAGAATGGTACGTCTGGTTTTTACTTCCTCCGGGCTATTTGCAGCTAGCTTTCATCCTGTATTACCCGTATTTTAGTGCGTGACATCCTACCAATCTGCCTTCCCAGAGCCTTCCATTATCTCGTGTAACAGGCATTTGAGAACACCACCTACTGTGGGATAAAGTAAAGGTTGTATTGATTTTAGACTCACGCTGCTGCCTGGAAATGCTATGATCAATGGAGTGGATTGAATCTACTCCAGGGAGTACAGAAGATGCTCCGGGGTTGCTTGCACACCCTTCTCCTCTAAAAAGTGTTGGCCATAGTCCTTATACAATTGCCTTGCTCTCGCCTCTGATGCAAATCCAGTTCCTTCCCGCCCAAGGCGCTCACCACGGAAGGAAAGCCAGCAGGACCACTTATATTTCCAGATAGCTGAATATCAGCCAGTTTCATCTTAGCTTGTAAGCATGAAGAAACCCATCTACCCGAGTCTCACCTAACTTTTCCTTTCCTTTTCAACTATTTGAAAGGCTCGTGAACAATGCTAGAAGGTGACTGTTCAAACCAGATTTTCTTTAAACTAACTTTTTAAAAAAGTTTTCTGTGTTTTCAAGGGTAATACCTTCCTTGCCTGGATATTTCATAAGGGAGGACTAATTATTCCTTGAAGCTCTTCTGGGTTTTACGCTGCCGTATGCTGCTTCTTTTGCAAGTGAGTAGATAAATCTATTGTTCTGAGCTGTGTCAACAGTTTGGCAAAACACTCTGCGTGGGCTGCTGACTATTATCTGGTTGCCACAGCAAAACTATGCAAGGGTTTTCCTAGAGGGATCTCAGAAAATCATACTATGTGGAGCACGATTTGGGGCTGTTATTGTTTTTTAAATTTTTACGAGGGAATAAAAACACACTATAAAACACAGAGAAAAACACAGAGACATTCTTACTGAACCCCAACAAAGCTCAGTTTTGGACCAGCTCCCAAAACTACTTCATCCATTCTAGCAACAAAAAGAAACAATTGTTGTGTTAGCCAGGACTGAACAGCACTGGTCTGGTCTCTACAAGCTGGATTTTCCAAGCACGCTGTGAAACTGCAGGTAGATGTACTGGGGTCTTGATGAACTGCTAATCTGGATGCCGTTAGCACAAGCCATGCTGAGAGCCCCTTTCCTTGCTGCATGCTCCTTTTGGCGCCCCCACACTCAGATTTTCCCATTCATTCTCCATTCACACCAATCTTAGCCTCTCTATGACTAGTCTTGGGAAAAAAACTGGGGCAGAGGTAAAATAATCTTTCCTGACACAGAAAGAATATTGTAAATTCATCTGGAAGATGAAGATAAGTGAAAAGTTAGCTGAGAAACTCAGTAAAGCCTAGCTTGTGGAAGAAGAGAATGAAGTATATTAACTTAAAATAATTTTGGGGAGGGAATTTAAAATAATTTCCTGTTGTCCACTCTTCCAACAGGAGTTTTTAAAGAGCAGCAAACTGATTATTAGGACAAAAAGATCAGGAAGGAGATGTATACCATTGAGATAAAGCAAAGAGACCTGTACTACAAACAATAAACAGATGGCTTCTTTAAATGGGTGTTATGTACCAATACTTTCCTCAATTTCAGAATTTTGGTTCTTCAGCCAAATTTTTATTCTTTCTTGTTACTAAGGAAAGAATCTTACCTCTAATTTATCATTTAGATGGACTAGCTTGGGCTGAGTTACTTTCTTATGGGGATGAAATAAAGTATTGAATCTGAACCTCAGATTGAATCTGAACTTTACTAAAGTACTAAACAATACTAAAGTATTGAATCTGAACTTTAAAACACACACTTAGTCACACTCTTAGCTGGAAAACAGAATGCATGAAGAAAATGTTCACACGTCTTCAGAAGCAGAAGCAAAGTTCTTCAAATCAACTGAAACGCTGTGCTGTAGATTTGTTACTTGCTCAGATGAGACAGTCCACATTTTCCTAAAAGTGTTAATCTGCCAGTTGCATGTAGGAACAGAATATGTCACATCTTCTAAACACCTAACTAGCCTTAACAGGTAGGAAATTCTCTACTGACATCTGTTCTTCACTATCTGATTATGCCTACTGTATATTTGCGTTCATAATGTCTAGGACCCTTTCATGCCAGAGGACAAGAAATCTTTTTTTGCCCTTACTTTCCTCCATGTCATGACATGCTCATTATTTCTCCTTCTCTACAAAGTTGATCATGAATTCCTCCCTTTTGAAATAAGGAAACACAGCAGGTCACATTCTCAAACTGCAAATATCAATGTATGTCAGCTAATAGATGAACTTTAAACTGAACAAACAAAAAATGCAGAGAAAAGTGCATTACAAAATCTGGATTATACCGTTCTTTTTCTATTCCTTACTAATTCAGAACCTCAACTTTTGCATTTTTGTTCATTCCTGTCTTCAGTGAACATAAACACATATCTAAATCCTTTCTTCATGATGCAAGGAAATGTATATTGTTACCGTTTCCGTTACTACTTTATCTCTGTGTAGGACTTTTCCTGTATCTGCTGCACCTTTCCCTTTGTCATATGCTTTCTACTATGCCTTTCTTCCCGCATCTAAGGGGAATTGTTTATCCTTTTCTGTTGTTCCCCTGAATCTCTCCCATTGCGTCTTCTGTGTGGCCATCCTGGCTTTGCTCTTTCTTCCAACAAATATCTCTTCAGCAAAATCACACTGTACCTGGCTCTTCTTTGCCCATAGGTATTTTCTCATGTTCTGTTGCCTGACATGGTTTCGAGGGATTGAGTCTTCCACAAGGCTGTCTTCTGCTCTCTCCTCAAACGTGCCCAGCCAGCAGATAGAAGCTGCTGTTCCTTCAGTCCTGGCCTTGCATCATCTCTTCCTTCCTTCTTCTGTTTGCTGCCCACTTTTTCTTTCTCACTCTCTCCCTGAGATGTTCCCTGCATCCTCACCTGCGGCTTCACTAGGTCAAAGAAGCAGTCATCCAGGGTGCGGATTACTGACTGCAAAGGCAGCATGATTAATGTTAATTGTACTTTCAACATCTTACCCAGCTTCAGATGTTTAAACATTAGCTGTCTATTCTAAGCTAGTATTTCAGTCTTCTTCAATATTACCTAAAGATATACACTTCTAGAAGGGTTTTATCCATTTCTAAGATAGGTAAATGCAATGAGTCACCCACTGCAAGTGTCTGCATCTCTTCCCACTCAGAAAGACTAGGCAACTAATTCAGAGTAGTCACCTTTTTTAGCCAGCTGAAGCTGGGTGAGATGAATCCCACCCTGGTTGTGAAAAGCCTATACCAGTAAGAGGAAAATTGCTCACAGCAATATTTTCCTTGCTCTGCTGTACAGAAGAGTTATAACTTGGTTTATAAGGGCTGTGTCATTTGAAGGTATATTAATAAACCCCTCCCAGAATCTCTGGGATGAAATCTATGATCTGCAGCAGCAATTTGCACAACTCAAGAGATAGTTGTTTAACGGACAGCCCATGTTGTGAAATAAACTCTCCAAGCCCAGAAAGTCTTCACGTCTCTCACCATGTTATACTCGAAGCCCAAGATTCTCTGGCTTTGCCTTTCTTATACCTAGAAGGAAAACATGCATTTACCAAAATAACAAAACATAAAAACCTATACAACTAAAAATTAAACTAAAATTAAGTCACTCCCTTTTACATTCTTTTCTCCATAGGGAGGAGAAGCTAGAAAGCAACACAGCAGCAGATATGTAACACTCATACACTCTTGCAGTAAGGCAACATATGAGAGGCAGAAGCCAAACGAAGCAAGAGCAATCCTATGTTGGCAGGGTGTATTCAGGATGACATTTATTGTCAATAAATAATTAAGCAAGAGTACAGATTTACTGCTGATAATGATGACTAGCAGCATTGCACCCTGTCGTGTTTTTTATTTTTGGAAAAAGAAAATATTATCCATCATTCTTCTCTTGCATTACACAGTTTAAGTTATTAAATGCACACTTTTCAACTAAATTACGCATAGTGCTGACATTGGCTTCAGAAAAACCTCAAACTTATGGGGGAAAAAGTCAGGAATTAACTGTATTCATTATTGCTCTGACTTATTTGGCAGCTTTCAGAAGAATAAAAGTAGCAAATGTGTAAAAAAATGCTCTCATTTTTTGTTATTTTTGGATATTTGACTGAGAAACATCTGAGTCCTCAAGTCAGTCCTCTGCTACTGCAGGTAGAAGTATCATACTCACCATTTCAGAAACTACCAGTTCCCTCTTAAAAGTCATTCAGGTTTTTAAGAATTTTTCAGAGTTTGGTTGCTCTTGGGGTTAGGAACTTGTTCCCAGTCTGCCAGGACACAGGCATTCATCATTTTCATTTGACTCCCACTTGCACACTTTTTACTTAAATAAGGGGTTTTTTTTCTCTTACTTATTTAGAGATTGTCCCCTCTCAAGCTTTCAATTTGTTAGGCTAAGCAAAACAATTTATCTTAGCCTTTTTGCGTAAGATTCCCCTTTTCTTGACCATCTTTGTCCTCCTGTGCCACTTTGGCAGCTGATCTTCTTTGAATGCTCATGACCAGAGCCAAACCTAGCATCCAAGTTAAGGTCTCTCCAGCATCTTCCTCTGTGACATGAATATCTGATAAGTCAACTGGAAATACTTACTCTAACACTGTCTAGGATAGCATTGCCTTTTTTTAGCGACTCTATCAGATTAGCAGTACAGGAGTATCCCATGATCAACACATGAATCCACATACAAATGCCTTTCCGTCTTTGCCGACTCAGATTCTCACCCAACATGCAATTCCTCTGTTCATTTCCACATACTGCCATGTAACTAAGAGTTTCCTAGATCACTCAGTAAGAAGCTTGAAATCCGGATACATGAGACATACTGCCTTTCATCTTTTCTAGAAAGGAGTCTACCAGTTTACACAGCCATGCATACCCTTGCCAAACCCATGTTACATTTTCTCCTATCTTCTGCTTATTAGAACTTTTGCTCATTAGAAGTAGTTCCAATGATCCTTCCCTTAAAAATCTCATAAATCTCTTGAAACTTCTCCTATTTTGTTTCCCATTAGCTGTTATGTCTTGACCTCACAGTCAATACCACAGTTCCTATTGAAAACTGAACCCAAGCTTTAATTTAATTTTGGTGTCATACTTTATTATCCTTAGTCCTTATAAAATTCTCACTCTCATTTCTTCCTATATGACTCAAGAGCCTTCTGTTATTTGTTTTAATATCCTTTGCTAGATCTATCTCAGCTTGACATTTGGCAATTTACACTTCATTCCCCCACACATTGACCTCTATGACTGCTGATCAGCAGTTTTTCCACTCCTTGAAAACCCTCACTCTATTGTAATCTATTTCTTGAGGCAGTTATTTGTCTTATCGCATCTGGAGAGTTTTTCTATAAGATTTTCCTCGTGGCTGGAATACAACATTTTGTCACATTGAGAAAGAAATTTGTGACTGCTCACATCCTGGCATATCTGGACCCTGCTGTCTTTAGTATCATTTGTCCTCCAGTGTACACCAGACAAGTTAAGGTATCTCATAATGCGTAATAAATAATAGTCAATCCTCAGTAGTATGTATCTTTTTAACAGTTATATAATCTATCTGTACCTGTTATTATCTATGATACTCTTCTCTCACCCTTGGGATCCAATACATTAGCATTATTCCAACAATTTATTTTAGGAAATGATTTTAATCAGAAGTAATTGTGCTTTATCCTACCTGGTTTTATTTTGTTACCAGCCTTTGCATCACAAGATGCTACTCCATGAGCCTTACCTTTATTAATATTTTTACTGAACACTTCATTTTCTTTAATACCCAGCCAGCAACACTATTCTACTTAAAACATACTGCTTATATTCAAACAGAGGGTTAAATTCTTCTGGTTTGTTGCCCAGGCTTTTGATAATTTTGGTTAATCCTGTCACAAACTGCATCAACTACCTGAGCACTGTGTCTTCACTGCTAAAGTTATATCCTTGCTGCCAATTTCTTTATCAATTCCATAACATTTTACCTGACATCCTTCCTTCGGTCTCTGTATCCTTCCTAGAGACATGAAACGTATACAAGTGTTTCCTAATTTAAATCTCTTTTTACCAGTGATGCCGGCCTCAGTTCCAGGAGGTTGTGTCCTTGACGTTCAGGTAGAATGTCTCCTTTGGAAAAATCAGTGAATCCATCCCAGTAGCAGAACATTGCAGTAACTGAGCCGTTTAAAGGTCCTCATTACTTTGCTATGCATTTTCTCTCCTTCCCTTGGGCTTGTCAGAATTGTGCTTAAGAGCCCCTGAGCCTCCGCTGTTTAAGCTTCCTACCCTGCCAGGTATAATATCTCAGCTCCACTCCAGCACAGTCTTGTAGAGTAACTTGCTCCTTTAATGAAGATCCATCAGCAGATTTCTTTTCTGCTTCCCACAAAATCCTTTTTAAACTTACATCCACATCATAGCTTTGCTTCAAGCAGGCAACACAGAATTACAGATCACCTGGCAAGGTCATTGCTTCTTTTCAATGAGAATTTCGCATTCCTATAGTCCTCACTCTTCCTCATGTTGGTGTAAATTTGCAGGACTGTTTGTTCTCTCCTCTGTAACCATCTACCCTGCTTTTGCTAAGGAAAAGGAAAACTGGATTGAATAAAATAATAAAATTGGACCTGTAAATCCAGGAATTGGGTTGGAAACAGTCAAAAGAAACATATGCTAGAAAAATGTTCGGGTCACTAACTGTCCAAAATCCAGGAGATTAGACATCCGTTTGTCTACTGGATAAACTCCCAGTTGCTGAACTTATGTAAGGCCAATATCCCTGCTAAGTATAAGTAGAATTCAGTAACCCTAAAGGCAAGCTCCCTCCAAAGGCACAGTTTGTTCTTCATTTACTGTAATCACCCTTATTCAACTGCGTCACACCTTTCCTACTTTTTTCTATATTGTGCGAATTTCTATAGTGCCTACATTCTCTTTATTTCTGTGTAGCCTATATTCTCTATTTTGCCTCCACTGCTGTTTCGCTTCCTTGTCTTCTTCCATTTTGTCTTATTATCTATCTGTTCACATATCCCTTTCATGAGAATCTCATGTCCCTGATGCTCTTCTCCCATAAGTATTTGGTCCCTGACAGGAAACATGAAAGGTCTTTCCAAATTCTTGATCTCCTAGCATTGTTTGCCCTCCATAAAACCAAAAATCAATCTAGTCTGCTTTATGCTATAGATTAACCTTGCTTCCTTGGCTGTTCATTTTGAGCCACTAGATATCTGTGTGTTAGTTGTCCTGATGGGAAATAGAGAAGTTTATTCCTTCCACCTTATATCTCATTCTAACATCTTCCTCCAGGAAACAATATGATTTGTAGTTGCAAACTCCCTTGGCAGATACTGTCATTTTAATCAGTCCATTTATCATACAACAAAGTTCCACTTCTGGTAATAACAGTCATGCCTGACTGCATGGTTTTAAACACTATCGGGTATTTAAATCACTGCATTGCATCACCCTTCACTCCTGCAGTGCACAGCTATAAATACAGAGCTGCACATATCAGGTGAATAATCCTAGGAATTTCAAAGGGAAGTGACTCAATATGATTCTATAGAAATTGAATAAGATTTTGTAGAATTTCCTCTAAAAACGACCTACTTGTGTAACATTAACCATCTTATAAGAGTTTTGACCTATCTCATAGATGTCTCAGGTAGAGATTTAACTATACGTAGAATTCTACTAAAATATTCAAAATGTAAAAGTCCAATTTTACCTTTAGCAGGGGTTGCAGGGAAGATTTAGACTTCATCTAAGTCTACAGAGCATTTAGCATAGTAGAAATTTTGTCTTTACTGTAACCTTTTGTATGTACCATATTCTAAGAAATTTAATAACATTTAACATTTCTATAATGCTCGACACACCCAGATACTGCATCCACTTGCACACAAACAGAATTCTATTGGAAAACAAAGACTTTATTTTGGATGACTTTATGTCCTGCTCTGTCAGGATTTTTCCATGTCATGACATCATCCAAAGCAATAATAGGACAGTATTTTAATTCTACAACAAAGTGAATATAAAATAATATTATTTCTCTGGGAAAATCAATAACTCTTGGCACTTCAGAACACAAGCACAAAATGATATGAGAAGTATGATTTCCATAATATACCAATCGCTCTTTTCACAGACAAGAAATCCTCCTCCAATAAATGACCCTCTGCTGTATTTTGACAAAACTTTCAACAAAGCAGCCTGATTCCAAAGTTATTTTTAAAAAGTGCTACCAGAGCGTTTTCGATAAGAACAGTGGTTTCTTCTTCAGTTCCCCTGTAGCTGTCAATGAACAAATAAAGAATCCCCCAAAAATATGAAAGCTTTGGAGAATTACATCATATTTTTAGAGACACGGCAATAATCTTGGTAACATTGTTTGGACAATTAACACAGAATAAGAAACTTACATCCTTTCTTCATTTCTTTTCACTTGACTTCTCTCCAGGATGCTGTTTTAACAATCTGGTTGTCATTTTTATCCCTATCTTATGTTTACTTAAAACAGCAAAATTACGCGGGGAATGGGAGACACCAATGTAAAGATCTCGGGGGAAGGGATTTCTCAAGCAGCTCCATTTCACTTTTTAATAAGCTTCTTTATCTGTCCTTATGGGAAAGATTTCTCTTCTTACCTATATTTTCATATTTTCTGGACCAACATGGCTAGTCCAGAAGTTGGAAAGAAGCCCTGTTTTGAAGTGTGTCTGTTTCTTTAGAAGTTGCCTGTGACTCCAGCACTGAATAACTAAGGCATGAATGGCGACTGTTGCCAAGGGGCAGGCTGCAGGCAGGCGCCTGGCCATGCTGCTGGCATGTCACAGCAGTGCCAATGACACCTCATGTGACTTTACTGCACCCTCTGCCACTGGATCCCTTCAGCGCAGATGGCTCCTGCCTCTCGCACAATTTTTGTAAGGCAGATGTCACCCCCCTCCACCAACTACGTATAAACCATTCCCTCTGCAGCTCAAGGGAGATGTATATCTAGTCCAGAAGTAACATTTCTCTAAACAGCTAAGTTTTCCTCTTCTTTCTTTGTGTTCTTCTGTAGAGCAAAGTTAAGTGCCCTCTATCTCCTCCGAGCTCTGAAGGCAATTTTAACCAAGTCCAGAAGGCAAATTCTAAAAGATTGCATGAAAGAAAAAAAGCACAGCTACTTTGTTTCCTCTGACAACATTAAAAGTGGTTACAGACATATTATCCTTACCACCGGAAAGATATAAATAAGAATGCATCCAGAAAATTGGTCAATGCGTTAAGAAAATATTCCTCAAACACTTTTCCTGCTCTAACACAGACCTGGGTAACAAGGAAGCCTCACGTGGCTCCCTATTCCCAGCCAGCTTTACTTTGCACAGGTTTCCTAAGAGCCCCAAAGACTGGCTTTTCTGGTGCCTCACCAGGACCAATGGCCATTTTCCAAGATGCTCATTAGGTCTGAGCAGAGTCTGGTTGAGAGCTGGATATTAAAGAAATTTAGGAGGATTTATTTACCCTTTTAAAGGCAACTGTGACATAAGTCTAGAATTTTCCATGTTAGTTCCCCTTGCATATGCTGCAACTGCTCTGACTTCCATTGCTAAAGGGAATAAAAGCAGCCACATTACCTCTGCATTGCTTTAAGCTCTGCTAGACGTCCAGCATCCTAAGAAATCTGTGAAAACATCCTACAAACATGTACTGAGCATGCAAGTTTGCAACAAAAATAAACAGAAAAAAGAAGATAGGTAAAACAAGCCTTTGGTACAGAGCATGATCATCTGGGCAAAGCAGGTGACTTGCAACATATCCCAGGACAACAAATGTAGACCCTACTTAGAGAATGAGTGATCTACCCTGACAAGGTGCAACTCTGAAGGGATCCTGGGAATCAGGCAGCATAGACCTTCCTCTGTTCAATCAATCCAAGTGATGATTTAATCAAGGTTAGTAACTACCCTGTGGAGAACACCAGCTGCTGATGAAAGGCTCCGTAGATGTTTAACAGAGTTTTAATAGCTAAAGGTCTAATAGTCTAACTCTTTCCGATCTGGTCATAAAGACAAAGATTTTAACCAGAAGGATGATCAGCCATTTAAAAACTAAACCTAGAGTTATAACAGAGATTTTTTTGCTTTGAGAGTGTTTCCATCATGGTTGTTCTTTTGCAAAAGAAAGCGTCAAATGAAAGTGAATTCAGGGAAGTCCGATTGCGTGTTATGTATGATGTTGGTCTAGATTAACATTATCATTCCTCCCAACTTCATAACCTATGAATCTCCAGGAAAAAAAAAAAGAAAAAAAGAACTTCTAACAATCACTCTAATTTTCTGACAAACATAGTTATCAACGTTTCCAAACAAATGGAGCAAGTTGCTTTCTTCTGTCCTGAAAAAGGTCGTAAAGCTTTTGTTTGTTTGTATAACGAATAGCTCTAGCAACCTGACATACTAAGCTCTTCCATTTTACTCGATGGAGGCTGAGTGGTGATATCAACTCTGAGAAGCTGTAGCAATGCCCTCTGTTCAAAATGCCAGAGAAAATATAATAAGGAAAGCAGTGAGCTCATAATTTTCCCCAGGCACTCATTAGCTTATATCGTGGCAGCTGTGTTTCAAAGTGAGTTCAGTAGAAATGTAGTAGGGAAAGGACAAGGGAATGCAACTGTGGAGAAGACTCCAAAAGTGTGTGTCCCTTTGGTTACCTTTTCTCCTCCCCCAGACTGGCTACTCCCAAAAATATTTCCAATCTTCACCTTCCCATGTCAACATTTCTCTTCTCTCTGGGACCTGCTATAGAGAAACATTTGTAGATACTTTCCACTGGTGGCTTTGTGGTGGCATATTACTACTGACCACAGTGACAGGGCCATAACTTACAAAACCCGAGAAACTCTATACACACACACACACACACATACACACAAAAAAAAAAAATTAATACAATAAATTAGGTTTGAAGAGACATCTGGAGACCATCTATTCCAAACCCCTACTCAAAGAAGGGCTAGTCTCAAAGATTCAGAGCCTTCTCCAGTCAAGTTCTCAAAGGATGGAGAATCTGTGAGATGCCAGTCTTTCTAGGCAACCTGCCTTTTCCAAAGCCTTCACATATTTGCAGTCAGCTCTCCTCCAGGGTGTATGCATTTCCATCTGACTTACCATTCATTTAAAATATCTGTATTAGCTCATCATCTTGCTTGTGATCACGGTAAAAATAACACCTAAGTCCTTGAACATTTGGCCAGCTCTACTGTCTGAGTTATTGGAAGGCAGGAGAAAAAGCTGGACAGAGGTTCAGCAGTGTCTGCCTTCAGGCAGAAGGCAATCATACGTTACTACCTTCTTCCTGCCTGGATGTTTCCTAGGCCTTGGAAATCTTCCATGGAAAATTCGTAGAGCGGCAGAATATTGTGGCATTTTATAATCTCAGCCTTTCTGTATCAGTGCTCTAGCTTTCTTCCATCACATATTTTCTAGTCAAATCTTATCCAAGTAAGAGAAAATTCAGATAAGATTTCAAAAACTTTACCAAGTGCATCCCATTTGCACCAAGAAAAGACATTTTATAACTATTATTGTCTGCTGAGTTGGGTGAAATAGACATCTAGTTTTTATAGCAATCCAGACTTCAGTTCCACCTCCTGTTGAAAAGCTGTTATGATAATAGTCACAGGAAAATGAACAGTATTTGGGCAGCTAAAAGAATTAAAAATGGAAAACTTGAGTAGAAAGGTAGAGCTCTGAGAGGAGCAGTGATCTGATTTCCTTATTGGAATAGAGGTGAAATGAAACAGATTTAGGCCAATATTTTTGCAGGAGCTTAACATCAGACTCGTGACACTGGCATCTAACCACTCAGCTGAAATTTGCCTACTTATTTTCCTGCATAAAATAAAATAGCCTATGTCCAGGATTTTTTGAAATAGAAAGTCAGCATAGACCTCTGCATTCAGATCTATGCATCCAGGTGAAACAGTCTCTTTTTCTTAAGAACTGAACACCCAGAACCATCAGCTCCAAACACTTCTGCTGGGAGCTCTTCAGGGCTTTTTACTACTTATTTATTTATTAGCCCGAATAAAAATGTCAGATCCTAATAGTAATCTCACATTTTTTGAAACTCTTGGCTTATGCCTGTTTCATTTTATTTCTATTCCAACAAAGAAATAAATCATTCCTACAATTCAGGTCTTTCTGAGTATTTCAGAACTGGGACACTATCCAATAATAGGAGAAAATAGTTTGAAGGGCAAACCACATGTAGGATCACATGTGGGAAACCCCTGTCAGCTCTAGAAACGGTGAAGTCTGTGTATGTAAGGTAAGGTAAGAAGAAATACAGCACTGCTGTTATTTTCAAAGTGAAGGCAGTGAGAAATGTGAGACTTATCCAAACTTATGTGAAACTCTGAAAAAAATTTGTTTGTTTGCAAGAGTCAGCTGAAGTGCAACTCTTGCCGAAGGGAATCAGCTTTAAAAATGAGTAACAATTTGATGCCTTGCTCCTATGCAAAACAGCTCATACAGAGAAGCAGACAGGAGACCAAACACCAGCTAGAGGCAGGAACCACCCAAAACGTTGCTGGAATTCATTCACTGATCAGGCCCAGCATCTCTGCCACGAATGAACTGAACTGCCAAGTGTTCATTGCCTGAAAAGGCCCAAACTGTAAAAGTCATTAGATGATGCTATTTTTATGATTTCTTCTTGGAAAATCATAAGATTCATACCAAACACAGGAAGATACTTATCCTTTTATGGAATAGAAGATAGAATATAGCAGAATGAAAGGATCAAATAAAGAGAGAAGAATCAACTGTTCCCTTATTTTATCTTTCCATCATCATATCCTTTCCAGCATTTCTACATCTCTTTGCAGTCATGGCCTCAACAGGCTTAATTTAACCTACTGCTATTCCCAGATACACTAACGAGTTTACTGCCGGGATTCCCACCCTAAACTTCAGTTCCACATCCTTGTCTTCTGTGATAACGTCACCAGGCACAAGCAGCATTTGCTGTGGCTCCTTGGCAGCCCTTTACATGCTGTTCTTGACAATTGACCAGATGCTGCCAAGCAGAGGCTTTCAGGACTGAGCTCTCCTTCTCTTTTCCCTACTGGACAAGAAGGTAAATGTGGCTGAAATTGGCTCATGTTTTCAGAAGTTATTGGGGAGAATGGCAAGAAGCAGATACTGTGATTACAAAGTCTCTTCGCCTTTGGAAGCCAAACTCACGATCTACATGGAAAACTTAAAAAAAAATCCCAAAGTTCTCAAAAAAAGTTACTGGGATAATCAAAGAGCTTGTAGCTAATTCCCAAATGATGTGTGCAAGAAGACCTACAACGATTTAGGGTCATCCTGTAAGTCAGCCATGGGTCCAGCATGAGAGAGTTTGGGGATGCAATACCCAAAAGGCGGTTTACGCTCCAGCCATGACAGAAATCTTCCGTGAAGAGAAATGCAGAGCCTACCGCTTTCAGGTGTCTACAAGGTATGGGTAAGAGGTAACCCTGTTTGTGTGCTGAACCCCATAAAATAAACTGATGGCAGCACTGTCTTAATGGATGGTGCATTCACTCCATAGATGTCAGATATATCAGACTGGAAGCATCTCACAGTGTACCTTTCTCCTAGTTTCTCCCACATTTGCAAATACGTCTCCCTCCTTGGCACACAAAAGGCCCAAGTAGCCTCAAATCAACAAAAAGGGGCCAGAAGAAACAATTTTCTTCCCTTTGCAGCCCTACCCAAGCAGCAAGTAAAACCTTCTGGCTCTTTTCCAATTCCTACTCTTGAGCAGGTCTCTCAGCACTCCTTTTGTACTCCTTTCATACGTACACAGTAGCCAGAATATGGCACCTTGCAGGCATGTAATAGTTACCCATTCTCATGACACCTTCTTATGAATGCTTTTTATTTGTCCTTCTGCAATCCAATAGATCTATAAAATATGGTCAAAGCCAGGGGGTTCTTTGGAGGTTTTCTCTGAAAAATGAAAAAAAAAAAAAGCAATGACTTATGGTTATTAAAATAAGATGTAGTACTCCCTTGCAGACAATCTCTGACTTTGTTATTTCAGGCACACAGCCAACAGAGAGGGAAAACAATGAGCAAAACTGCAGAGTGCAAAGTCTAATTTAAAGATAAATTATTATCATTGTATTGCAAGACCATGTTCCCTCACTGGGACCTGCATGAGAAGTTTTGGTCTCTGAGTGACATTTAGCAGTCAGGCTCAGAAGATAGGGGTCTGCAAGACTCTTGCAAAAGATACCAGTTGCGAAAGAGACAGAGTGGTAAGGAGGAGATTTTGGGTTTTAAATAGTGTGTTAAGGGCACTAAGGGCCACACTCTCTGCAAGGAATGGTAAACCTGTAAGATGAGACCCAAAGCTGGAGCAAGGCAGGGGCGGAGGCACAATTCACAGGACATCTGTTGAGGTTATGATAGTCAATATTCTGCTGTCAGGCAAAATTCTCAATAGTGTCAATGTAAACATGGAGCTTCATCTTGTTAACTATCCTCATCTTGTTAACTATCATCTTGTTTTTCTATTTGTAAAGGGAAGGGAGATCCTGGGCCCAGGCCAGGTAAGTACTTAAGTGCCACCACCATCTGTCCTAAGCAATGCCGTACTGTTTGATGCCAGTGCCCAGAGCGAAATCCAAAATCCAACACTGAGCACTTAGGCAGCAACTCGAGAGCTTCAGGCTATTTAGGCATATCAGAAGGCATCTTAAAAGGCCCAAACACTTAGCAGTGTAGAGAGTTGCTTGAAGTTAGCTGATAGGAGATACTAAGTACAGGGCTATGCCTGAGTCCCTCTCTCACTTGTTCCCTGCTATGCAGGACTAGCTAAGTGCTTGACTCCTTTTTAGGTCCTTAAGGACTATGGGCCTGATTTCCAAAGTTGTGTTGTAGAAAATAGAAGTCTGCTGTGGGGTAAATTTGGAAAGCCCAGTTATTACAGATCTTCTGTGCCTTTAAAAATGCAGCGCTGTCTAACACAATCAGCTGAGCCTGACCCTTGCAGCAAGCGTACTTGCAGACTGTAGAGATCCTCATCGTCCACATCACGGTATTCATTTAATTTGGATTTACCACACTCTAAATAAGAACACCAGCCCTTGTGCATAGAGTGCTCCTGACATCATCTTAAAGTCTGACAACTAATACCCAAAGAGAACAGGAGGGAAGCCATATAATGCAGTGTGATATAATTCTCTGCTAAGAGATGAAGCAACCCCAAGGGTAAAAATCCTTGCCTGTATCAACAGCTGATAGGCAAAAAGATAACATTAGCCACAAGCTTCTGAAGTTACCAAGACCCTCAGTAAAAGCACAGTAATAGTAATTGTTAGCAGTTATAGTAATAGCAATGAGTTCCTTTAAAGGACAAGCATCACAGCAAGAGTGCATGAAAATTGGCATTAAAAGCTGATCAGGCAAAATTCATGTGTTAAATGCAAGTACTTCAGCAAGCATCATCAGAACTGCCCCACTGAGCCTAGTTCAGACATTTGAAAGTGAAGTGTCTGGTAAGTGGGTTGCCTTGGGGAAGGCTTGAGCTTTGTGGAAGTGTCCGTGAGCTTTGACATATCCTTGACACATGTCTACACATCCTCAAAGCACCTGGGCAGAGACAAACATATGGTTCCAAAATCTCCCCATGACCTCATTATCCAAGGGTCACCAGCTCAGGCAGCTCTAACAGCTCCTGTCTAAAGGAGGTTTTAACCCTTGATTGCTCATATGGCCAGTAATGCTGAAGACAAAGAATTCCTCTCAGACATTTAATGGAAAGCAGGCAAAGGCAGAAGCTCTGAGAGCATGGCTTGTTCTGAATGAAGTAGTACGAATGAATGAAGTCAAAGCACGGCAATTGCAATACTGCTCTTCCACCATAAGCAAAGCAATGGCAGAGCAAAATTTGTCTACACCACTGCTTGACTGATAAGCCAGTAGGACTCCTGCCTGGTAGGAAAAAGCACAAGGGTGCTCTTCACAAGGGTGCACAAGGGTGCAGAGCATTTCACTCTTTACAGTCACTTAATCTTTGGTTTTAAATCTCCCAAAGCCATTAATTGCCAGTGACTAAGAGCAGACAGAGCAGCATGTTGTTGAGAAATCCCAAAATGCAGCAACTCCTGGAAAACCATATACTTTGTCAGGCTAGTCCTCTTTAGAAGTCTCAGAGGTAACTGTTCACTTTGGGGAGCTGAGAGCTGATAAACAGTAGCCAAGGAGGAAGGAGAACAAACCTCATGTAGCAACACTCTTGCTAAGAGCTGCTGGCAGAATTCATGCAGAAAGGAAAATAAATACACTAGTCCTACTGCACCAAAAGCTTCCAGACATCAAGATTTGCGTTAGCATGGCAATACCGAAGCAGAGGATAAACCAACGCAGAAGGCCAAAGCCCAGCTCCCAAGGCTACATCTGACACTCACTGGCAGCCTGATTAACGGCCCCGCTGAAGCAAGGCCAGATGAAACAGAAATCAAAGCTGGGGTTAGCACTAAATCACATATGCTTGTTTTTCTTGAGTAGTAAAGGTGAATTCTCACCTTCAAGTAAGCAGTAGAGCTGCTGGCTGGCCAGATTTTACTTCCAGCTTCCCATGTTCAGGTCTGCTTCTTCCCCATGGCAGCTACAGTATTTAATTATTTGCAAAAATAATAATAAGAGCAATACACAGGAATAAAGAATCAGTGCACCAGTCCTCTTTGTGGGCTACTGTCTGCTCATCTAGCCCATTAATTTCGGTAGGTATCCACTCTTCCCTAAAGTCTTTAAGGCTTTAAAGCAGTACTGGGAATATCCTTATTACCAGCTCTTCCACAGCAGCTGATATTTCCAAGGCACCTTGCAGGCCGGCATTGCTTTCCTCTGCACTTCCCACCATCCATAAGCTGATGATGCTGAGATGCATGGCAAAGAAATGCCCGCAGGACTGTGAGGCAGCTCTAGAGCGTGCAGAGAGGTGGTCGTTGTCGGGTAGGATGGACAGCAATTGGCAGAAAAGGTCTTCCCTCAACACACAGCTCACCAGCAGGACTCTGGCCATGGAAGGATATATTGACAAGAGCTTATATGGAGTCAAAAAAGAATTAGAAATTCATGGAATAAATACTCAGAAGAGCTATCAAGAGCAAATCTACTTTGGGTGTTAGAATGCTGGAGGCTAAGACAATATTCTGGGAAAATTCAGTATATACTTTTTCTGTCCTTATACTTTTCCTAGACATTTTTTTGACCACTGTTTCAAACAGGAAGCTTTCTGTTTGCACTAGATGAGCATTTGATTTAACTGGGCAAAGTTGTCCTTAGGCTCTTGCAAGTTACTATGGAAGCAGAACCTGCAAGGTTACATTAACACAACACTCATCTGTGCAATTTCTCCTGCTGAGAAACCCAGAAGTGTTGTACAAACTAGCTACAGCTGCTTTAGAAATAGTGACTGGAAATCACTTTGTGTGCTTCCTACACAGCACTGCACTATACTGTATAGATTTACCCAGGAGATATTTCCCCACCATGACAGAGCATCTGCACAAAATCTGAGGGCAGCAAACTGAAAGAAAGTGTTTAAAATTAAAAACAAGGGTCAAAGAGAGAAAAGCCCAAAAGGCATCAGTGTACCTGGCCAGCTACCCTCCAAATTCATCTTCTGTGGTTCTAGAAGAAGGAAGAAAATAATACTGAAGGGAATGGAGAACAGCTCTGTTTCCATATCCCGAACTGACAGTGGAGTCAGTCCAAATAGGTCTATATAGTTTACATCTTTCAGAAAGACTTCCAAGTTACTCTATGTCTTGGATACCCTATGAGTGAGTTCCTCCTGGTGAAGTTACTAAGAACTTTGCTATTAACTTCAGCTGGGCCAAGATTTCACCCAATATTTTGCTTATGAAGCTCTCCTTTATTGCACTCATTTGGATACAGCTTCGCTTTATCTTGGCTTCTGGGCCCCACAAAATCCCATTTCAGTTAATCTTACTTCTACGATAACTCTGGCTCAAAGGATGCTGTCATAATGACCATGAATATAATTGCCTCACCATGCTGCAAGCTGTAGTAAATCATCAGCCACCATACAAAAGATCAAAGTAGGCTAATTAAACTGCATCCTTAGCTGTCTGCTGCAGACATTTCAAACTGCTTTTGCTCCCAGCTGGAAATCAGTGTTTCACAAGAGCTAAAGCAACTCTGAACAAAGACCAAGAAAAATATATACTTGTACTTAAACAGCTGCTTAATCTGTCAAACTACAATAAAACACTAAAAAGACAATCAGGAGATAATGAATAATACAGTCATAAGCATCCATAAGCTTCATCAAACTATTCAGAAACAGACAAGTCTGTGCATAAAATACTGAGTAGTCTCTTCATACTAATCGTGTAAAAACAGTACACCTTAATTTTCTTAATTAGAAAAGCATAAAAAATAGAAGCATTTGGCAAATCTCTCTGGCTAATCTGCAAATTCAACTAGTTTTCCAGGGAAGGAATGATGCTGCTTGCTAAAAACGTTTATTAACTTTAGGATAACTGGAATGATATTAAGGAGGTGATTCTTCAGACCCTCTATCTAGAGTTAGGAGTTAGACTAATTTTAAAGAAACTACCCCTCCCTCCCAAGGACTTCCTAAACAACAAGAGTTTGTAGCATGAGGCCTGAATTAAGAACAGCTAGGTGAATATTTTCACCTAATTCCCAAAGAGACATGGGTTTAATAAGTTAGTTCTCTGAGCCACATTTTAAAATTATTCCATGTTAATGCAAAACATCTGATGACAGTGGAAAATTAAGATCAGTAACTAAAATGACTTTGGGTCTTCCACATGGCGTTGAAACTGGTTGGATCTCCCAAGCTGAGAGGGATTGGCCCTGGCCTGTTTTCTGTAAAGCATTTCCATGAGCATTTCGAAGTGGTGTCAGTCACCAATGCAGATAAAGCTGCCCAGACTGAGTCTCGGTATAGTGCAGTATAATCTCATGAGACCTGTGAGGTTGTAAGACCTGTTGAAACTCTGTGTTAGAAGGTAGAAGAAGGTTCCCTATTTCGATATCAGAGAATCGTTGCCAAGGATAGAGCTGTGGTAAGAATAATATCCTGCACAGACCCAGAGAGGCTGTGCTGTTTTCGCCATTAACAAAAGTGCAGGGACAACACAGACAAGCCCTCTGTTATGAATGAAGACCTAAAAAAATTGAAATAACCAAAAGAAAAAGATGAAAAATATGTATTTTTGTGACGCGTGTGGCGCCTATCAATTTCTGAGCTAGTAATTAAAAAAATAAGTATTTTGGTGAAGAGTGAAATAATTTATTTCCAAAAGCTGCCTTGGTGTAGCTGAGACTCCTTGTGTTATGAATTTCCTTTAATACCAAGCATTCCCGGATGCACAACCTCCATCACTCACAGTTGTTCTCTTCCTCACCCCTCTCTTCAGATTGAGGGAGGCAATGCCTCACGGGAGTCAGATGTTGCTGTGATCGCTGAGGAAAGACAGAGTCCAGCAGGGGAGTTCAAAGTATAAAGAAAGCAAGAATGATGCATTTGACCTACAACTTTGAGAAGGCGTCTAAGTGGCGTTTCCAAATCAATATAATTTTGGTCCTGGCAAAAATCCAAAATACATTTGTATTTTCAGGAAGCTGAATTTATGAAAAATATTTTTTTTCCTGCAGAACTCAAGCTTAAAAAAAAGGTTTATGTCGAAAAAAATAATATTCCAATCAAAAGGAGGTTGGCCAGCAAATTTTTCCTAAATTGCACCTAAAAATGTTTAGCTGCCAGAAATTCAACACAAATCTTATCTTCTCTTCAGGATATAATGTGTTCACTTTAAAAAAATCCAGAAAAAGTGTTCTGTTTAATTACATAAAACATCAGCAAAACCAATTTTTGGCAACAGAATGTATTTCAATTGTACTTACTTATGCCATCGAAAGATTGCTTTTTATGTTGAAAGCCAGCAGGATTCAAAATCTGCTGTAGGATATCTGGTACATTACACCTCCTCTTCCTTTGCAGGCAGAATCAGAAAACCTGATGCAAAGTTACTGCAACAAAACGATCTCGGTGCTCTTAAAAATCTCTCCCAAACTTCTCCCTCCTCTCTCAGCTACGCAATTCTACAGACTCCTGCGTGACAAACACAGTATCAACGTACAGCATAGGGTAAAAAGTAGGGTTTAAGCACCTAACACGCAGCCAGGTTGTGCAGGTGATATCTGGTCCCCAACACAGTAAGCTGTAACAGAAGAAGCAAAAGCAGAAAAAATATGTTACGGTTGTACCCACAGCTGTTTCCCACAGCAATAGGACAATTAGTGTTTAAAGGCAAATAATAGTGTGGGGGTATTTTTTCCTTTTTGTTTAGGGTATTAAGCCCACATAAATATTTCGGTGTGGGCCAAATCCATTACTATTATTGCCACTTAGAAATGTAAAAGTGAGCTGTGGATCAAATTGAGAAGTACCATTCGGTCCAAAATAGAGTGTTGCTTCACTATACAGTTATTTCAGTCTCGTTTTTTTTTAACCCATTTTATATGCTTATTTTGAAAGGAAGGCGCTGCCTTAAAGTAGCAAGTCCAAAAATTAAATTTTCAAAAAATGAAAAGAAACCCTGTTATCGTTTGCAATATCCGTTTCCTCTTCCTTCTCCCCATTTTTTGGAGGAAATTGTTTGCCATATTCGACCCACGCTGATGCCTTCAGTCACTAGGGTTGGGGTTTCTCTAGCCAAACTGCAGGCACTTCCGAGATGGGCACCTGCACCTCAGTGACTTATCTGGAGTCAACAGGTAGAAACCAGTACTTCATGGATCCTCATCATCTCCCCACAAAAGTATGAAGTATTTCAGATGAATCACACCCCAGAAATACCTGTTTCTCTCCACTGACTAAAAAGGGCACTTGAGCAACTGGCTTCTGTGGTTCTCTCCACTCTGTCAATGTTTAAAGGTAGCTGAATTAGATACCACCCCTTAAACCGAGCTTTCTGTAGAAGTTAACTGTTCAGCAACAGCAGGAGTAACCCAGCTTTACTGTAGCACCCTTGAGAAGTGGCTGCCATGTTAAGGACTTTGTAGTCTGGGTTATTTCAGATTTATTTCCCCTCCCTTCAATCAGCTAGACCTCTTTATTTCAGCTTTAGTTACTCCAGTTTTGGCCATGAAACAAGATTTTCCCTTAAGTGACTCCTTTGGTCTTTATACAGCATTAAGAATGTGAGCTGTGTTTGTTAACCAGATGGATACAAATGTTCAAGATCGAGATACATTTTATGGCTGTTAGATAAGGAGCACTTTCCCAGTTACCAGTTCAACAAATAGTGATTCATTCGTAACTGACAAAAACATCTGAATTTTCCTTCAAGCAGGGTAACCTCAGAGAACATCCTGGGAGCAAAAGGAAAAAACACCCAGTACTCCTACTTTAGTATGCTCTTTCCACCCTCTCCCACCTCTCTGCCCTCATGTCGCAGCCTCTGAATTTCCAGGGGGCTCCAGCGAGGTGCAGCAGGAACCATGACTGGGTTGGGTCTACGAGGGAGAGGAGGAGAGGAAGCAGTGTCCAAAGCCAGGTGGACGGTGGAGAAGTCATGTCTGGGGCCAGGGAGAGTGTAAGAAACGTCCTTCTGGCTCGGACCTTTGGTCCCTCTGGCCCAGCAGTCTGCAGCAGCAGCAGTGGGAGATGCTGTCAGGAGAAGCCTGTGAGCCTGGCCACCTTCTGCGGTTTACTTTCCTTGTACTCAACCAGTGTCCACAGTCACTGGCTTAGGGACAGGAGAAGATACAACTCTGTCTACTCCCTGTAACATCTGTTTTGAACCCACTTTCCATAAATTCCTCTAAGCCTTTTCTGAGCTTGTTGACACTATGTGTCCTCTAAAACTTCATATGGCGTCATGTTCCAGAAGTTCATTACTCACTGTTTAAAAGTTACTTCCTTGTATTTGTTTAAACTGGTAGATCAGATGAGTCATATAACAGAGGCATTTCTTTCTCTCCATTGACTCTAAAGGGCACTTACACACCTCGTTAAGATAATAAAGGAAGGTGAGCTAGTGTCCACTTCATAAAGAGATTTGTTTATTAAATTCATATTTTCCTGTGCTATTTTAGCTATATCCCTTTGATTATCAACTACAATTAGAAAGCAAAGTTGACATTCCTACGAGTGTATATATAGAGACATATCTAGGGTGACACACTTATATACAGCTAGGCTGATATTACATTGAAATGGCACTGACAGTGCGGTCCTACTTTCCCAGCTTAGCTGTGAGTCCTGGCTGCCCTCTGCTGTGGTCCTTCCTTAGTGCTGATCCAACCACAGGATGAGTCAATTCATCTGGCTGATTAACCAAAAACCCCGGGTGCCAGGGTGAGCTTTCAGCAATGCGGGTGGTGGGAGTTCAGCCAGGACCGAGGTGAGCAGAGCAGAGCTGCACCTCTCAGTGGTGTCCTATCATTTGCACGACTCCACTGCAATGCAAAGTCTGGTCCCAGGTTGCTCTTAGGAGGCCGACAGTCGCTCCTGCAATAGAAGGTGGAGCTCCTGAACCATTTAAAGGAACACGCCTTGATTTGTGTGAGCCTTTGTTCAGTGTGAGATTTAGCTCCTAAGCACTCACCTGTCAATTACAGTGAGTTTAGTGAGCTACATTCACTGCCCAGAGACTTGTGTTAGACTTTGCTATGTCCTACCGATACTTTACTCTTTTATGATACATAAGAAAAAAAAAAACACTGTTAGATACGAATGAAGTGTCACCCAAGCTGTGATCGGGTTTCCTCCAACATGCCTGTGCCCAGGTGGCCTGTAGCCAATGTTTGCCTTTGAAGGGCTGTCCTCTCTGGGCAGAGTAGTTTCTCTGAAGTGATGGAGAAGAAGGAACAGCTCTGCTACTGCAGTACAGTTGCCTGCAGACTAACCATTACAGATGGCATACGGCATTTTCAGGGTCGCTGATTTTTCCTTCAGCCATTAGGAGGCTGCATCAACAGTTGTGCCTGCAGAAATCTGTCAGGAGAAAGCCACTTTGAGCAGAGCCATCTCCTCCCCTCCTCCTAATCCATGAGGGATGACACTATAAGTGGATAAAGCACCCCACGGCCTACAAAGTAAATGCGCTCTTCTTTAACCGGATTGACTAAGGCAGTGAGTAAAACAGCTACTTTCTCTCATACTCTTGACCGACAAAAATTGGCTGAAAGTCACCTTCTTGCTCTGTCTCAGGCAGCTGCAATATCCCAGCCCAGGACAAGGCCTTGTCATGTAAGAAACTGAATTGGGAGACATTGAACCATCAGCTCCCAGGTTCCCTTGGAGAGGAGCAAGAGCAGGACTTGGAAGTTTCTTTCCCTTTTCACTCACTCTTCCCCTTCATTTGCTTGTCACCATTCTGAGCAGGCAGATCACTCAAACTCCTGTGAGCTTTTTGCAGCCCGGCTCATCCTCCTAGAGAGTAACTAGACCAGGGCTGCAGAAACCCATCACGCTGCAGCCTCCCATGGCCCCGGAGCAGCCATGGGGAGAGGCATGCACACTCATCCATGCCAGAGAGGAAACTCTCCCGAGATGTCATTACTAGCTCTGAGGTCCGGGACATTCTCCCCTTGAAGTGATGCACTCATCAGGAAAAAAGCTCATGCTGCCTCTGTCCGCAGCGTATGAAGCATATAGGACCCACAGCTTAACTCCTAGCTGGTGCTGTTCTGGTTCAGTGTGTTGTAAGTATTTATGGACTTTCTGCCTTCCAGTATATGGAACAGGATGCATGTGGCAGCTTCCTCCCAGTTTTATTACTCCTCTGACCCAATAAACCTTCCCTCCCCCTTTTCCCAATGACATATTTCCTCAAAAGAAGGCACACAGGGAGTATTCAAGTCTTTCATGCCAATTCCTGGTCCAGATCTTGCCAATTTTCTTTTTCTTTGCTTTTACACATGTAACTCAGAATAGGATATCTGTCCTGCTCATTTTTCCTCTTTGTGTTTCTGTCTGAGCTTACACAAGATATGTGTTTCTTCATGCAACATCAGGGGCATTCACAAAAATCAGGTGCATCCATGAAAATCTCCACATCCAGATTTTTTGCATATGACACTTTAATCTGACCTAATCATTCCTGTCTCTCAGTTCACAAAACTCAAGTAACTTTCCAGAGCTTGCTATGCAAGCTGCTAGCATTAAGCCAAGAGAGTACATGGGTAAACCAATACGTAATGGAGCATCTACTGTATTGGTAAACTTAGAAAGCATTTGACCGCATTTCAGTCCATCTTTTTTGCATTTTTAATCCATAAATCTAACATACTCCACTTCAAGACAGTTCTTGACACCTTTACGCATTCTGAACAGTACTTTTTTCACCGCTAAATTAATGGGTCTGCTTGAGTAAGCTCAGTATGAGTAGAGAAGGTAGGGGAGGAGAGTTTCTATCTTTTAAATTCAGGCTTCAGGTCATAGAAAAGCTGCAAATACAGACCTGAACTGCTCCCACTCTTCTCCTCTCCCCACCTTATATAAATTAAACTCCAGCAGAAAAAAAAAAAAAAGCAGATTCCTATAGTTTGAAGAGGAGATTCCCTTTAACCTAATAATGGACTGCATCCTGAGGTCTGTCAGTAGCATCACACACACGTCCCTATTATCCACCGTGAAAGATCAAGCGGACAACGGAGGAGAGAATTGATTTCCTGTCTGCAAAGCAGCAGCCTGAGCATAAGTCAATGTTATCTGGAGTACCAAAGTGGAGCAGGGCACTTTAGGATAAAGGCTTAATGCTTTATCTTCTCACATAAATACTTTCAGATAAAAGAAATTGGATTTAAATAACATTCAAGTTGTGACACAAAGTGACAGAAGTCAGGCAATGTCCAAGATAAGGCCGTATCCTTCCCTCTGTGCAAAAAGAAAAAGAAGAGAGAGAGAGAGAGAGAGAGACAGACAGAGAGAGACAGAGACAGAGAGAGAGAAAGAGGGAGAGACAGAGAGATGACCCTGTTCAGGTTAAGTCTGCTAGATCACCTTCAGCTGTGAGTTATTTATTACCCTGTGAGCCTTGCGTCCAGATATACATGAACTCTGTAAGGCAGGAGGCGGGTTCACTCCTACAAGAATTCGTTATGAAAGAGTCATGTCTCAGCTTCATAGCACTTTGATGAAGAAGACCTCTTCCTTTAGAGACTTTGATTAGGTACCAGTACAGCAAGATACCCGAACAGCCCCTTCAGGCACTCTGCTGCGCGCAGACCTTACCAAACATGCCCATCATCTCTGGGTTTTCACTGAGGGCCTCCTCGTCTTCTTCTGATTTTCCTCCTTGGCTGCTTCTCTCACTGTGTGACTGCATTTCTCTGTCCTCTACTTATTTCATTTAGTGGTCGCTGCATGGGTCCAGCTCCTGTTGGCAGAAATCCCAGTTGACTTTAATTGATTTTTTTTCTCTCGGAAAGAGGGAACAGATCCTCAGTTCTTATCCGTGCCTCATCTGGCAAATGTCAGATTATCATTTGCTGAGAATTTGCACAACGGAAGGTTTTATTGCGTTGAAATGAGGAAAAGAAGGTACACATCCATTTGTTCCCAAAACGTACCACAGACACTGGCTGAATTTTGTGAAATTCTACCAGCCTTCAACTCACAGAACAAGAAAGGAAGATCCGAAAGAGGTAATGAGTAGAAGTAACTTAAAATATGACGGTAGAGAGAAGTCTGCCTATTTGAGTGTGGTTTTTTGAACAAATACCAAAGATGCAGACAGCCAGAGATGTATTACCTCATATAGCGTACCACATAAATACATTCAGTGCAAAACAATTCAGTGCAAATACGGATCTGACTTAGATACTATCATAAGTCATTTTTAGCAGTACCCACAGGTTGTTCCTGTCAGCTACGTGGGCAAAGATAGATTAAGAAAAACATGTGAGTACACATATAACTCTTAGCAGGTGTCTTGTCGTGTTGAAATACCTGTGACTAAATTGCTTTAATGAATTGGAGCTTCAGTAACCATGTGAAATAAATGGGGAGCACTTGCAACCATTGAGCACTTCAGCAAATAAACTCTGAAGATGACTTAATTTATTAGACTTCTCCTCATCTTGAAAGGTAACATTAAAGGTATAAACTCTGTCACTGGAAGGTAAATGCTTCATTTCTAACACTACATCCTGATCCTGTTGAAGTCAGCATGGAAAAGGGGCACAGAAAAAAATTAAAATAGAAGGAGGGACTTGATATGAATCATAATTCAATAATATTTCTCAACCTAGTGCTTAGTACTGCTGTTTAACAATAGTAACAAAGATTCAGCTCAAATATTTTTGAAAAAAATGCATTCATGATTTTTTTCTTCTATCAGTGAGAAAGAATTAGATGAAATCACTAAGATACCTTTTCTTTCAAATGCTAAATTGTCTTGGGACAAAACTACAGAAATCAGCAAACCTTCACACAATGGATATGTATTATGGGCAGTGGCTACCTTTCACTTTTGCTTTTTAAAGTCCCTCGTGCCCTAAGCCCATGGCCCTCTAAAGGCCAGTAGGTATGACTGAAATATAAATTTTAAGTACTAATATAAATAATGCTAACACATACGACTGTTGAAGTGCCAGCTGACAACAGTATGCTGATAAATGGCTTTTAGCCACTATGTCATTGACTGTTTTTGAACTCAGGTCCAGAAAGGGATTAGACAAATTTGTGGACAATAGGACTATGAAGGTATACTAAAAGGACTAGCAGGAATGTATCCTTCAACATTTTTAAAACAGTGATTGTGGATGCTGGGAGAAAAAGGAGGAAGGGGTTGGAGAAAGCAGCCAGACTTGCACACTCTCCCAAAAGAGCATCTCCTCGACCACTGCTGGAGATGAAATACTGGACTAGAGGACAATTGGTCTGATCAGCACAGTGTTTCTTATGTTATCACAGAATCGCGCAATCACAGAATCACAGAATGGTTGAGGTTGGAAGGGACCTCTGGAGATCATCTAGTCCAACCTCCCTCCTCAAGCTGGGTCCTCTACAGCATATTGCCCAGGATCGCGTCCAGACGGGTTTTGAATATCTCCAGAGAAGGAGACTCCACTACCTCTCTGGGCAACCTCTTCCAATGCTCTGTCACCCTCACAGTGAAGAAGTCTTTCCTCAGGTTCAGATGGAACTGCCTGTGGTTCAGTTTGTGCCCGTTGCCTCTTGTCCTGTCGCTGAGCACCACGGAGAAGAGTCTGGCCCCATCCTCTTCACACCCCCCTCTTCAGATACTTCCACACATTGATCAGATCCCCCCTCAGTCTTCTCTTCTGCAGGCTGAACAGGCCCAGCTCTCGCAGCCTTCCCTCCTAGGAGAGATGCTCCAGTCCCCTCAGCATCTTTGTAGCCCTCCGCTGGACTCTCTCCAGGAGTGCCATGGCTCTCTTGTACTGGGGAGCCCAGCACTGGACACAGTGCTCAAAGTGTGGCCTCATTGGGGCTGAGTAGAGGGGCAGGATCACCTCCCTCCACCTGCTGGCAACACTCTTCCCAATGCACCCCAGGATACCATTGGCCTTCTTGGCCACAAGGGCACATTGCTGAGTCTTGGTTAGTTTGTTGTCCACCGGGACTCCCAGGCCCTTCTCGGCAGAGCTGCTTTCCAGCAGGTCAGCCCCCAGCCTGTACTGGTGCAGTGGTTATGAGTTATACTATTCATGGTTAATGAAGCCTAGGAAAAGAATTACGTGTGAATAAGGCCTATATCTTTAGAAGCTTGCCTGAGTTCCCAAGTGCATATTCCCTCGTAGGGAAAGGCAGCAGTATAAACATCCACAGGTTGGGATGTTTATAGTCTCAGTCTGCATCTGGTAAACTTTTCAATCTGTGGAGCCCTGATGAATCTCCAGTTCTGGTGCAAACCCTTTCAAAGCTTCATATAGCTAGGTAGTTTTATGGTAATAGGTACATGTTTCGCTAAGTCATCTCTTTGCAGACTTCTTGGGAGCAATCTGCAGGCCCCGAAGTCTCTACATACTTCAGTTTGAAAACACAGCCCATAACACATTCTTATTTTACTTCTGCAATTTAGGAGAATGAGACTCAAAATCTGACCCAAAGGGCAGGGTGCAGTTCAAAAGAAAGCTATGAAACTTAGGCTTCTAAATATAGATACCTACCTGTGAGCCAGGGATCCCTTTATAGTCAGTGGAGATCTAGGAATCAATCCAGTTCCCTAAACATTGTTTTTTACTGCCATCAGAGATGCCCTACAGTATCAGAGACCTCCATGTAGGCTTGGAAATACAACCCAAAGTTTACAGAAGACCACACCCTACAGGAAAAACAGCTGGAGGACAGCCAAAGAAAGGATGTCTGAGGGGATCTCAGACAATATTTAGTGCGTATAACAACTGGGTGACACCTCTGGTCAATACGGTCGGTGAAATTCAGAGAAGGATTTAGGCCATCATAAAATAGGCAGCTACCAGCTAGTCAGCTGAGTGATGCCCTAAAGTCTACTGGCAGCACTGAATCGGTTGATGTGATTCAGCTGTGTAAACAAAGATGTGCAGTGCCACTACAGTTGTCCCAGGGTATGAAACATCCACATGGACCTGATAAATATGCCATTAGGACCTGTGTCCATCTGGACTGGTAGCCATACACTAAGGATACCCTAGGGACATCAAATATAATAAATCCTTATGAAGAAGCAAGTGAGTCCTGCCCTCAGTTTCCATAGCTTATACCAAGAGTTCACTCACAGATATCCACCTAAGATTAAGTACCTTTGTGTTGAGAGAAATCCTGCCCAGTATGTCTTTCACTGGCAGTGAATGTCTATCCAAAGAAACTGTCTAACTGTGACACACAGATCTTCGATAATTAGTTCACCTCTAACATTCCTAAATGTGACATCTCCAAAATATATTTTAAATGTGCTGACTAGAGACAACAAAGGACTGCCTCTATCCCACAAAGGCCACGATCTTCCGGAAGATGCAATATATTTGCAGCTTCTCACGGCAAATGAGATGGGGACATTGGAAGAGGACTTTGGGAAGGGAATAATACCTGTAGTGGAGTAAATTTTTCATGCAGAAAGCAGAGCGGATGGGTATTTATAGATAATGTGTAACCAGTTTGGTTGGTTGCAATAAATCAGTGTACTGAGTCTGTATTTTTAAAGTCTAAGCTGTGTGCTGCCACTGCGTGGCAGGTCCTATTTATTAAATACAGTTTAGTTACAGCCAAACACTTCAGCATAATTTCAGTAAAAGATTCAGTGCTGAATTCTGTCATAGAAGATCAAGCCTAAATACACAGTATGTAATTCAAGGCTCATTCGTTATCACAAGGAGTGTCTCTCAGAGTCTGATCAGTTTAGCAGAGCTTCCAAGATTGTCGCTGTTCAGGTTCTTGTTCCATCTGTCGGCTCCAATGACGGTGGCTGCACAGGTGAAGGACAGAACATCCTGATTTTCTTCTGCACTTCTCTGTTTCCTGATGAGCTGCTTCACAGATTAACTGAGATACAACTCAGTAAACCGCAACAACATCTTTTGGTTTGCTTCGATTTTCAGCTGCAGAAGTATTGCGTGTTGAAAATAAAAGAGAGCTTTCTGTCAAAGAGGATTAATATTGCACATTCTGTTCCATCGCCTTTAAAACAAACTACAATTTCTGACAGTCTCCATCTCTGCTCCTTCATGGCGTTGTTCCATGGGAAGAGAAACAGAGAGAAGATTGATCTTGTGAGGGTCCAAATGCAAGAGTGTTTGAAGAAAAGGAGCAGTTGCTTATTATGACTCTTCTGACCTGTCGGAGAAGAGCACATGGTCAGACGAAGGGAAGTCTAGCCAAGCAATAAATACGGAGTGAAAAAATACATTAACACACTCACTTACCACACACAATGTCACATAAATCATACAGAGTGCCATTCTCTTTGGCTGAACTGTAACTGAGTGAGGTGAGTTTCGCTTTCTAGTCGTTAAGACTGTTTGCCTGTCTAAGAGCCTGTTAAGAGCTGAGATGTGAGGCTGACCTCTTTTCTATACAGATCCCTGCTGAGGGCAGTAAGAGCCATATTTTTGCCCAGTGCTGGGCAGTAGTTGCAGAGACGACACATGCAAATGCCAGGTTCTCCTTTGGAGACCATACCCTTTTTCCTAGATTGGTTTCTTCCTATACAATAGTTTACACTGATTGAAAATAGGTATTTGTTCCTTTTGTATATGGAAACTTAGCATCAAGACTCTGGAAACGCTGCTCGTTCCTGGCCTTAGAAGGAAATATAAGCCAGCTGCGTTAAGAAAGACAAAAGGATTCCCTTGCTGGCGCTTATAACTGATTGCAGCCACCAAGAAACATTGCGTACGCTCAGATACCTACCTGCTCCACAGTTTCGTAGCATTATCCTTTGACTTGTACTCTGAATATGGCTCCAGCCAGAATCTTTATTTCATTTACAATTAAAATTGTCTTCTGTTTCATAGTGTCCTTTTTTTCCATTTCTTTTTTTCTGTAAACAAGTCAGCCTCCTGCTTATTCTTTCTTCCAACAGAGCAAAGAAAGGTTGAAATCCTTTTTCCTGACCACTCTGCCACAGCTACAGACCCTCGCTACATAACACACCGCTGTGGCGTATCAACATGAACTTTCCCTTTTATGCAAGAAAGCACCCTTAAAAGAGAAGATCAGAAAATTCTGCAGGGCTACTATTCTGGAGGGCTACCAAGGCATGCTGTTAAGAATACACAAAGATATTCTCAGGATAAAACTTGCAGAAGCATTTAGCCACTGTCTTCCATTATTCTGCATGTCAAGCCTACACAGCTGCAGTTCCTATTCACATTCCTAAAGCATAATCGTTTTCTTCTTACACACAAGTAATGCGAGGGTGAATTATTATTACACAAACGAGTGAAGCTTCCAAGAATATGTCATAAAAATTCTATATTGTAACTAGATTATGATACATGTATAATAACATGCTATTTACTGATAGACCATAATCCTCATTCCGAATCATTATGGTTTATCGTACCAATAGATCTTTTAAGCTCTGGGAACGGAGAGACCACAACGGTTCCCCTGGTGCCATGCGATAGAATTGTGAAATACAACATACACAGAGAGTTAGTTATACAGGGACAACTTCAACCCAGATACTCCTAATTTTGGAAATTTTGCTGGAAGGAAATCACAAGAAAAGGGTAATAAGCACCCTTGTGAAAAGCATACCCCTACCATATTTTTATATAAACCAGCTCACTGCCATAGTGTACATCATGGAATAGTGGTATTTCAGACTCTTTAACATCCAGAGCATATCTTATTGTAATTCCTTTCCTTATATCCAAATTATACTTGAATACTGTTTCTCTTCCAAGTCAAAAGTTTAGGTGTCAATTTTGATGCTTGGCAAGGTCTTGTGGAACAACATTAGAAAGTTTTATAAGTGCTTCCTTATTCAAAAAATATGAGCATAATCTAAATTTGCAAGATAAAACTGCCCAAACATACAACCCTCGTAAAAGTGAGTTTGGCAGCTTCAGATTTTGTCATCTGTACTGTAAAACTGTAAATACAATGATTAAATGTGATGATTCAATCTTGTCACACTACTCTAGATATCTGGGTCAGTAAAATCAAATTCTGAAAATCACAGATGTTTGTTACAGAAGTGGCAACAGAACCTTACTGTCAAAATCCAGCAAAGAGTAAGCAACAACTTTTTAGCTTGTGCACAAAGCTACTCATGCATGTTAATATTTGCAAGCCTAGAGCTTTAGGGTTTATATGCACTATGACCATTGATCCATCGGTGGCATAAGACTCAGAACTTAAACTTCTTTTTCCCTAGTAAAAGACTTTGTGGCTTTAGTTTGACTGCTTGTTAACCAAATGTGTTGCCCATCGCTCAGTCCGAGCGCTTCAAGGTTCCTACTGTCTGCTAATCTTTTGTCTATCTTCTGAGTGACTAAAGTCACAGCCAGAAGCACGCCTGCAGCGAGGCACCCTGGTTAGGTTTTGTTTTGCAAAGAAATTTATTTCCTCATTTTACAGCTTTATACACATATTATTCTTCATTTTACAAGCAGGGCAGGGACCCCCGTGAAGATGAGATGGGCATCTCAGGAGGGTCTCCAAAGGAGCAGTGTTTTCAGATAAATAAATCGTTCCTGACACTCAGAGTCTACTTTACACATGTGCATGCACACACACAGGCTCACATTTCCTCCTTCCGTCGAGTGCTTTCTGTGCTGCCTGTCTCTCCTCAGCCAATGCAATATATCAGTTCAGTTCAGACTCAGGCTCTCCCTTCACTAAATCACTGGAAGTTTCTTTCTCCTTACCTTTGGGAACTTCACAGGATGTTACTCTTTCCTTTTTCTGTAAGTATTTTTAGTGCTTTTTTACTACTCACAGCCAAAGACAAGAGCATATTGCAGAAAAACAGAAATTAAAGAAAGGAAATAGCCATCGTTTAAAAATCAGCTTCTGCTCTTACTACATAGCAGAACCTGTGGGTATGCCCATAGGCAAAGTGGTATTTGAAGTTCCTTCTCCTAATTCAGGCTCTTCCACATCAGCGTAGCTTACCTACAAATAGGCACAGCGTTCCCGGCAGGAAAGCCTCACGCACACCCATGGCACTGGGACTGGCCATGGCTTTTCTCCACGTAGTCGGGATAATTCAGGCACAGGTAAGCCTCAGCACACCACCACCCTGTCCCCTGGCAGATGTTTTGAAGTACAGTACGACTGCTGGTGCCTGAGCTACAGCTTGGCAGACAGCAGACTGGACTGTTAACATGTGTCTGTAACTTCCTAAATGGCTAAGAGAAAATTATTAGGGAACAGTGGCTGCCTATTTTTCATAAAGTAATTTCTTTGGGGTACCTGATGAAGCTAGCAAGTAGCAGGTTTAAAACAAACCTGGAAAACTGGTTTTTTTACATTCCAGAAAGTGCTGTGGAGGCCAAACACATTAACCGGTTTCACAGGAGAGACCCGTCAAACTTCGTGGAGCTATCTGTGACCGTGACAAATCGTGACTGTCTGTGACCAACTATCACCTGGGGGGACTTAGGAATGAGACCCCGGGAGGACACGCTGCAGAAAGAATCACATAAAAGTGCAGTCAGAGACTTACCTTTTTTCTAGTGCAGCAGCTGCTTCTGTAATCAAAGGGTGGTGGGAGCTACAAGCTCCACATCATTTCAAATCCTACTGTCGTCAGCGAAAATCCGAAACTTTAAACTCAAGCCATGGTTGATAAGTGGAGGTAAAGTGTCAATTTTTTTTTTTTAAGACTTTTCACAGGATTTATTCTACCTAGGTTTTGGAATCCCTAAATACATATAATAGCCATCCTCAATAAAACAATATATTATATCAACATCATTATAAGAAGTTTTTATACATACATACATATATATATATATATATATATATATATATATATATATATATATATATATATATATATATATATGCTTCTCTGCCAGAGATCATAGAGACAAAATGTTCCTTTCTTTAATTATTTTCACTAAGAAAGTAATAGATAATAGTTTATTATGTTTATTAGATGAATAGCTTGTGAAGACCTTTGAGGAAATAAATAGCAGCAGCAACAGCAAAAAGACCATATTCAATTAACTTTTCCATCATGCATGTGCAATAAAGGTTTTCGCGCTGGCTAACTTATCTGCAAGTCTTGTCTTCCTACTCATACTTTGGTTTGTTTAGTTATCATGTGCTTCGCATTTTCTAAAACATGATTAACGAGCGAAAAGTATTGCTTTCATGGTTCAGCATCCATCATGTGAACCACAAAAATATAAAAATATCGCTGACTGCGATCTCAGACAGATTCTACAGCTAATCAGCCTCTCCCTGCCCTGGAGGAGGGCCCAAACCAAAATCACAGCTCCAAACAGTATGAGACTTTTGGACATCTTTGATCCAGAGTAAAATACTACTGTTTAAACACATTTCTAATTATAAGAGCCTGGACTTAAAATGTAAATGTAGTGCCTATCCTGCATCTAGTAGACTCAACGGCAAAACTCCTACTGTCTCCAGTGGGAGCAAGGATCAGCTCCAGAGTACAATCAACAGAAATAATTAGCACAAATTTTAAAATACACAAATGAACCTATGGTGAATTTTTTAAGGGTAAGGCAACGTTTTCTGTAACTATTTTTATGTAAGTGGAAACCTGCTCACCTGTAAAAATAGATGGAAATGTTCCAACCAGTCTTACCCTTCACAGCTCTGAAAAAAAAAGGTACTTGCAAATTCTTTATTTGTTTTCTTGCAAAGTAAAAGATTTTTAATACATAGTCTGTCCTGCAGTTGCTAACCCAGAAATACCCCCCTTTTACCTCAATACACCTTTCCTTGTATATCTCTATATATTTCTGTACGACCTGCTTCATTACAGGCTTATTTTGCTGTTTATGAGTTCTTGAAGATCCCCTTGGTATTTACTTTTGCCAACAATATATTCAATTCAATTAATCCTTCTCTGTTACTTCTGTTCTTGAGAAGGTATCTTCTCTGCTGATGCAGGGAAGTAGAGTTAACGTCTGCTTAGCTTTCCCTACCTTGGGAACAAGAGGTATTTTTTTCCATTATCATTCTACTTCTGTATAGACGCTTCAAGCATCCCATAATAAGCTGTACGGGTATGAGCATGCTTATATAAATATAATCATGTCAACACTGATTTTGTTGTTGTCATTTAGCCTTACTGCTGTAGTGCAGGCAGAATGACCTCTGTGCTCAGGCAGAGCCTCCGAGCGCGTTTGCTCCATTAATCCTTTGCGCCTACATTTCCGCGTGCGGCACCACAGCAGGGTTTGTGTGTGCTGCCTCCAGCCCAGATCCCAGTGCCCAGGACGCAAGCCGCTTGCTCCATTTAATTCTCATTCTCTTGCCCAGCTTCTCAGTCTCTACATTATCCTCAAAATAAGTCTATTTTACCTGTTCTTCCAAGAAGCCTGCAGTGTATATGGAAAATATACATCATTTTCCAATATGAAAATGTCCCAGCGCACAAGCCAAGAAATGTACATCTTGAAGCCTTAAAGGATTAAATCTGTTTTGGCAGTTACTGTAAATACAATGGAACTCCACAAAATGTATAACTGCAGTGCAGTTTAACAAGCCTTCAGGTTAATATCATGTTCTCCCCCTTTGGTTCAAACTGGGTGATCCTTTCAAGAGGGATAAATCGTCTGCAAAAATTCTTTAGAAAAATTAATACTATTCATACGCTGCACGATAGACTTAGCGTTACTAACTGTCTGTAGTACATCCTTAGTGCCCCTAAGTGCATGCATTCCTTCCCACAGTTCCAAAAGTACAGGCTTGTAGGCTGAGAAAGCTGCTCCTTCATAGCAGCAAAACATACTTTATGGAAAGAAAAAGTCTAGATCCTTGAACAGTGAATGTGGGGGAATATTTGTAACTGGCTATTGGAAACTGGGTAGGAGGTAGGACTTCCACAGAAAAATTTTCTTACTTGAGATTTCAAAGTCTTGGTAGAACTACCTCAGCTTCACTAAATACTTTTCACAGTCAGGATGTTGGGGTCAGGGAGACTATAGCTGAGAGAAAAATCTCTTTTATGAATCCTATAAGAAATTACAGAAGGAAGAGGAGGTTGTGCCTGCCAATGCCACATGGAAAGTAGTTAGCATTGGGTAGAATCATAACGAAATCTTGCGTTTTTGTAGTGAATCAGAGCTTTACATTCCTGAGTAGGGAAATAAGATCATCCCGTTGGGGAAATTGGGGTTCCATGGCGTTGAGACACCTCCTGACACCAGTAATTTAAAACTCACTTCCTGTACACCCGTCAAACGTCCAGTGCTACAGCAGTAATGCCACTGGAATACCTCCAAAACAAAGATAGCGTAATTGACAGAAGAACGAGATTTAGTGCTGATTAGACCAAATTAGTGGTTGATATTCCATAGGGAAACTCCATCTTATATATGTTGTTGAATAGGCAGTCATGTCAGCAGTGGATTTGAGGGAAATTTTTGAAGACACGCAAGACATTTGCCAAATTTTGCAGCACGGAATTATCCAATTCTATGTATTTGCAAACTGAGGTAAATTAAAGATATCATTTTTTTGCCAAAAAAAAAAACAAACAAACCTCAGTAATTATAACATTTTCTTCCAACATTTTCTAAATAGTCTATTCTGAGACTTCATTGTGGAATAGTCTTTTAATTTCAGGAATCGTCTCAAATTTGGACAATGTTTTCTGAAAAAAGTAAAAAACATGAGTAAAGCATTTGGCATACTCAAAAATACATACTTAATTTCCTTAAACACTAAAACTGTGTGGGCACAGCAATCAAAAGAGCAAAAATAAATGATTTTTCAGGATTACCAAAGCCAAAATTTGGTTGTTCATGCAGCTCAGTCAATTGCAACATTATAATTTTGGAACCTAGTTCAGCCAGACTCAAATGCCAATGCCTAATCAAAAGTACATGCATGGTCCTACTAGCTTCAGTTGGGATTATTCATTCCTTAGTATTATGCACACACTCAAAACACTTACTTTAAAGACCTTTAGAAGAAAAATATTTACAAATTAAAAGCAAGTTTGGGTTCCGCTGGTCATTGACAGTACTGATAGAAAGAGCTACTGCTTTCAGGAAAAGGAAGGATCAAACTTCAGCAGTACAGTTTTGAAATATAATTATTCAGCTCACTCAGGTATACTATATTAAAAAAAGAACTGCAGCATTACTGCATATTGGATGGAGGAGGGGGAAGGAAATACTGAAAAGTTAGGAAAGTGTAAGCTTTCAATTTGAAAGCACAGTTTACATTTGTCTCCTGGTGCCTGCATCTCCTAAATCAGCTTCTGTCTTGAGTTCATTCTAAATTAAATGTTGACTGATGCAGGATGGAATTGCTTTAAAAATTTTACATACAGTACTTCTGGCAGGAACAAAGGCTGTTGAGACTCCTATAATTTGTTAATTTGTTTTAAAAAATACTATTAGGTGACAACATCCCATTTCTAATTCAGCTTAAAGGGTGACACATCAGAACAGCTGATTTTTTTATTAACATAATTTTTTTCAAACATGTCCATCAAAAATTGTTCCAGGATGACATGTCTTGGCTCATTGAAATCACTGGACCGGCTCACCATAAGTAAAAGTTCCTGAGTGGCACTTTCATGAAGAGATTTGGCTAGGTTTAGTGGATAACTCCGATTTGACGTTTCTGTGGGGAACACACGGGAAAAATGTTATTTGAGCATGAAAGGCACGCTTCAAAACTGGCTGAAGGAATTCATCCAGACGCTTTGCAAATTGTACCATTCTGCTGACATTTGGTGTGAAATCGTGCTGTAACACACTGGAAAAGGCTCGTGCTGCTTGTTGTTCGTGTGTATCAGCAGCCCTGCGAAGGAGTGAAATGGCATCTTGCTTTCTTTAGCTGTCTTTCTGGGTACTTGAACCTGTAGCAGAGAAATCCAGAAAGGGCAGTGAGTTTGGGGTGTAACTATCTGCGCTCTGCCTTTTTGCCTGCGGGACCTCCAAACTGCACAGGCACTCCCAGATCCGAATGCCTTTCAGGCAATGTTTTTAATTATGTCTTTCGAGTCCAGCAGTGTAATGCCTGCAAGAAAACCTACTGCCCGGCATCATGTGGGTAATACCTGCTCGGGGGCAACAAGAGGGGAAATTTGCCCCTCAGGCCTCCCATCCCTTGGACTTTTCCGGGTCTGGGTACGGCCGGTGCCTCCCGCTCGGCTCTCTTGCCCCTGAGATGCCCCTTGCTCCCGTCTCTGATCTTGTGCAGCCTCTCCAGAGGTGTGGAGGTTATCTTAAGGTTATCTAAGGGTGCAGGTTATTTGGTGACTTCGTTTCACTCCTAGTCCTTTCAAAGGAGGGTGGATTAGCTGAGGGCTGGGTCACCGCAGTGTCACTGGCCTGATCCGCACCCTGGTGAAGCCAAGGAGCTTTATTTCCCACCTAACAGCAGCAGCCCTCCAAAACACTTTTGTCTGCCTCCTTATTAGTTCGGGTAGTTAACGTCAGTGCCGCATCTTCACTACTTGCATATTGACTCTCTCCAGGTTGGAAAATAGGGAGGGGAGAATTAAAGCGGTGAGCATACAAGGGACATGAACATAGGAAAAAAATGACCCCTTCTCTATCTGCTTCCTCGCTTTCCTTTTCAAGTTGATGAAACAACTCTGCCCGACAGTCAGAGGCATCCCCTTTGTAAAGCCCTGCGCACTCAGCGGAGGAGAGCTGCTATTAAAAGAAAAGGGGTCTTAAAAACCCATTTTGACATCTTCCAAGGACTCTGTGAACAGCTTGGGTCAGAGTTTGAGAAAGAGCAGCCTTCATCTTCAAGTGGCCTAATTTAGCCTCTGGCTACTTTTAAAGTCACAAGAGGAGAAGGAGGAGTCTCCTCTTGGAGTGAAGCACTGCAGACACCATAACTAATTAGCCTTTAAAATAATGTTATTTCTTCTCTCTTGTAATGGCTGGCTTGGATGCCTGGTAGAGGTCTCTTCCCTTCAAGATAAATTTTCCAAAGAAAACACAGCATTTCTCTTTGAACTGGGGCAGAGGGGAGGATCGATAACACTGTCATTTAATCTGTAACACTAGAGAGGTATTTCAACTGTAATTTATATGCATAAATATATAAAGAGAGAGGGAGAGAAAGAGTAAACAAGTCAGCCGGTTCTGCTTGTGCCTATTCCCATCCTTGCCTGCTGTCTCCAACAGTCAGAGGAAAGGTGTGCTTCAGGCAGGATTGCTGTGCGACCCAGTAGAGAGCTTGCACACACGCATACACACCCCCAGCAGCACTCGTTAGCTGTCTAACAAGCCATTTGCAAAGGAGAGCGCTGCTGCCGTGTGCTCTCCCCAGGGACCTCCTGTTGCACTGGAACAACCCATCACTGGCCACCTCTATTCATTGTCCGAAGGCCTCTCGCCATCTGGACCACCTATGAGAAAATGCTTTCTTAAAGAGGGGAAGATTAAGGAACAGGGATTTACACCTCGGTCCCCAAGGTAATTACCAGATGGCAAATGGCTTGTTTTCACTTGATGATTCAGAGCAACTGAATCAGGCCTACCGAAGCGGCTTGGATTTAGTTTCCAACCAACCTTTTTGCTTTACAAGCTGAAGAGTTTGTTTCCCACCCTTCAGATAGTGATTTTAAGGTAAAGCTAACATTTAAAGTAGTACGCTAGCACCCCAGCCATACCAATTCTCACAGCGTCTTAACACTTTGCTGAAGGCTGCTGGGTCTCACCAGGAGGTTGCTTCCAGGGGCTTGACAGCTGGCGGCAAGGGTGGAGGGGGGAGGTCTACTCACCTGAGTAAGCAAAGAAAAATGAGGCAATCTCTTCTAGGGGTTAGGAAATAGTCCATAAAAGTGAAGATTGTCATCAGTCTTTCATTTTAACCTTTCTACCCTGGGAAGAAGGACGAAATTAAAATAGTTGCCTTTTGAGGAGTGAAACTTTTGCATTTCTTTTTTCCTTTCAAAAATGGCAGTATAAAGAAGCAGCATTTTTAGTGATTATTAGCAAAACAAGAAATCACAGAACAAAAATATTCTGTGGAAATTCATAGGCAATGCTTTGTTTTGTTTTCTTTAAAAAAATAGAGTGATTTAATTAAACTTAAAATGAGTGTTCTATTTAAGACCTTCTTGTAAATATAGGCTCTCTGTCCTAAATTAAGGTAATCACAGAATCACAGAATGGTTGAGGTTGGAAGGGACCTCTGGAGATCATCTAGTCCAACCTCCCTCCTCAAGCTGGGTCTTCTAGAGCACACTGCACAGGATCACGTCCAGGTGGGTTTTGAGTATCTCCAGGGAAGGAGACTCCACTACCTCTCTGGGCAACCTCTTCCAATGCTCTGTCACCCTCACAGTGAAGAAGTCTTTCCTCAGGTTCAGATGGAACTGCCTGTGGTTCAGTTTGTGCCCGTTGCCTCTTGTCCTGTCGCTGAGCACCATGGAGAAGAGTCTGGCCCCATCCTCTCGACACCCCCTCTTCAGATACTTCCACACATTGATCAGATCCCCCCTCAGTCTTCTCTTCTGCGGGCTGAACAGGCCCAGCTCTCGCAGCCTTCCCTCCTAGGAGAGATGCTCCAGTCCCCTCAGCATCTTTGTAGCCCTCCGCTGGACTCTCTCCAGTAGTGCCATGGCTCTCTTGTACTGGGGAGCCCAGCACTGGACACAGTGCTCCAGATGTGGTCTCCCCAGGGCTGAGTAGAGGAGGAGGATCGTCTCCCTCGACCTGCTGGCAACGCTCTGCCTCATGCACCCCAGGATACCATTAGCATTCTTGGCCAATGTGACAAGTGACATTAAAATGTCATCTTCTAAAATGCTAAAGCTAACTAAACTATAAATTTAATGTCTAACTTGGCATTCATTCTGTTCCTAAATCTTCTGCTAACTTGCTATATGCTAGCTGGAATAAACAGTGGAACGTGTTCAGCTTTTTTTTTTTAATTTCTATTCTAAGAGCTTTCTGAAATGAATAACAAATGCAGGCAATTAACAAAGGGAATGCTAAGTAAGACTGGGTTGCTCTCTAGTTTCACTTTGCAGAGTTTCATTATGAATTAGCTATAGCAATTGCCATAGCAGTTTACTCAATCATCTTATGGCCTTTTCTCATTCACTACTCTGCCTCATAGCTACGGAAAAATGGGATTATATTAGAGGTTTCTTCCTGAACTGTGTCATACTAGGCTCAGTTTGCATCTTTGGTGTATTTTGACTCTACCATCAGTTTAGATGTTTCTGTTTACATCCTTTTGAATTCTAAGATTTCAGCTTCCCTATTTCCATGTGTTGGAAGATTCCCATGACCCTATCCTCTCTCCTGGAAGCTTATGCTATATTGAGAAGAAATATTTCCTACCTAGCTGAAAATATTGGCTTTTCTTTAATGCTGACTTCAAAGCAAATCTCTGTCTGTGGAATGATGCTTGTTAAAAAACAGTAACCTCTAAAACCAAAAATTGTGAAAGAGTTTCTCTACTTTGCATTAATCCTGAAACAAGCTTTTATTTCCATTAAGCAGTCGTTTCTGGAGTTGTTTGTAGCAGAACGGAAGGCAAGAGTCACCTTTAACAAGGAATTGCTAGTGGTCTGCGATACCCAACTGCACCCAGTTAATTGTACATCAAAATGGAAAGAGACCATGTGCGAAGAGTTTAGCCATGCAAGAGTTAGAGGTCAGATTAAATTAGTTCTCTAGATTCACTCCGTAAGTAACACCTACAGAGGCCCAGAGGTTCAGTGGCAGGCAAGCTAAGGCCCAGTTTTGCGAAGCACTTTGGTGTGGCCTTCTTTACCTTTGCTGAAAGAGTCTTGAGCTATAAGAGAGAGTGAATAAGTAAGACAAGTAGAAGTAAAGACAGAAGAGTAACAGCTGAGCTCATGACAGTCAGTAACTCAAGAGAAAATTATTAACAAAAAAGGCATAAAGCATTCAGAAAAAAAGCAGAGTTGTATGATAAATGATAGCCATATAAAAGTAACCCAAAGAGCTGGTGATTATAAAACAGAGTGTTGGGCTGTGTGAGAGCACGATTCACCTGTTCCTACCTTCAATGCCTCTCTAAGCAGGGCATGGACCTTTTCGAGATGGCTATCCACTGACTAGAAGGTTGGACTGAGCACTCACCTTGTAGATGACCAAATTTATGAGGGATGAGTCTTACCACATATGCAGATGCATTTGAAATTATAGATCCATGGAGCATCTTTACTATATTTTGCCTTTTTCTATTTTCCAGTCAAACACTGGATTGGTGCAAATCAGGATAACTCTTAGCCTATTTAAACCTTTCGGGGACCAATCTAAACATGTATTATGATATAGTGATAGTTAAATCTTAACTATTACAAGTTAAGTGGATAGCACTACTGATTATGTTGATCAGCTGACAAAAAGTAGATCATATACTAATATTGATGAAGTTCTGCTTTAGTTCTGCCTAATTACACTAGCCTGCTTACTGCCTTTGGGAATCTCTAGGCAACAGAATTTGCTCCAGGTTTGTCTGATGAACGATACTATTCAACTCAGTTTTACTCAGTACCCCATTGCATTATGATAAGAGAAGTAAAAAAATGAGCCAGGCCCATGCTACATGGATTGCAACTGCTTACTTCTTAGTCCACTAAAGACACTTCTATTCAAGTTAAAACAATGGACAAGGCCTATTTTCTGGCATTGCGTGGTGTAGCACAACACAGTCTGCATCCACATGGCTACACTTTCTTCCCCTAAAAAAGGGACACATTCATCCAAATTGCCTATTAGAAACAGTCCCTGACCTGTGCCTGAACCAAGCCAGGGATCTGTCTGGGAGAATATTAGTTGGCATGGGCCAAAACCATGCCAAAAAGCATGCCAACAATTACACAATACAGACTATTGTGGGACTATGCTCACCCTATGCCCCGGCCTTGTTTAGTTTAATTACTAGTATAGACACAGCTAAAACAGCTAGAATATAAGGCAAGGATTTTTCTTGAAATTAAAAGCTGAAAAATCCAACTCAGCTTCTGTTTGTAGACTACATTGTGTGCAAGATCTTTAGAATCCCTTAGCAACAGGCATTAGTGGGGCTGGTTTAAACTTAGGAATAATAGGAGTAACACTTGATGGAGGAAGAAGGTAGGCAGCACTAAAACATGCTCTCCAGCCGGCTCCTGCTTGCCCAGAACTACGTAGCCCTGAGCCCAGTGAGGAGAAAACCATCACGGTACATGCTCTGGGAGGTACGCTAGGCATGTTAGCTGCCAGAGAGTGCTCTTGGGGTTCCTCAAAGGTTGAGTTTGGGTTTTTTGGGGGGTTCTGTCCTCGTTAAATGAACACTCCCTTACATCTGGGCCAATACTGTGCAGCCAAGGCCATGCTCTGTCCTCACAGAGCAGGATAGGGCACAGGTATATCTCATGATGTGGGACGTGCCCCACATTGACTGATGCTAGTGGGACAGTCACAGTCAGAGAGGTACCAGTGTGGGACAGAGCTCTGACAACAGGAAGCTCCTAAATTTAGTAGACAAAAACACAACAAGAACTGATCTTGGTAGCTGACAGAACAAGGTGAGGACTAGTAGATGTGATACTGATAGACATAGTAACAACAAAAAGGGGACACAAGTCCTTTCCTTTTGTTCCCATGCTTTTAAGGAACAGGATGAGATAGCAATGTCTAATGTACTTTTCGTTGTTTCTATATCTTTTCTCAGTGCCTCTTATGCCATACACATGTTCCTTATTTAGGTAAGAAAATTCAATCCCCTAAGCCCACTGGACCCAGTAAGCAGACTGTGAAAGAAACTGAGGCCCTGAAGGCAGTATCTTCATTTGGCAATGGAAAACAGCAATGTTCACTCTGCATTTAAAGAAGGATCTCTAAAGAGCACTATCTTTGCTAATGGTAAACACTTTGGAGGGTTTCAAGAGCCAGGGATTACTCTGTTGTCCAAAACAAATAATCATAAACCACGTTTCTTGAAAACAAAACTGATTCAATAAACAGAAAGGAGTAATTTATCAAATGTCACATACGTGGATAGCTCCCTTTCCTCCAGTTCAGAGGAAAGTTGAGATTCAGAATTTGAAGGTTATCGTCTTCTCCTTACTGCAAATTGCTCAGTTATCTACATTTCTGTCATAGGTCTTACTGGAAAGCAAACTTTGCAATTCAGCTGTTAGCGTGTTGCAACGTTATTCATTGCATTTCATCTAATGTAAGCAATCATTATCTTAGACTGATTTATGGGATGATATCGTCATCTATTCTCTTTAATAACTTTTCAACCCACAAGCCAAATAGCACAGAGGAGAAGAAACCTCAAACCCATTAAGTTCCTATGGGGAATAAATAGCCAGGTGTATTGAAACAATGAATCTCCCATTACCGAAAAGGCACCTCTACAAGCACCAACCTTATTAAACAACAGAGAATCTACTCCTGCACTTCCTCTGGAAACACATTTCCTCAAGCAGCCGGGCAACGGTGGTACCAGCCATTCATGGAACTGCTGTGCAGGTTAGGGGACCTGGCAGGTCCAGCTGAAAGGAAGATACTAACCCCAATTTGATGAGACAATGATTTAGGGATGCAGATACCCAGCTGCACGGACCATCCACAACAGTGTCACTTGAATCACTGCTGCATGTAACTTAGCTATCAGCCTGTGCTTAATATTACTTTGCTAGCTGGAATTAGCAGTAGGTTGACTGTGGAGCTTAGAACAGAAGACGAAGGTGAGAGCGCAGTACATTCAGCAAATCCACGATTTAGCGGCTCAAGCGTCTTTTTTGTAGTCCATTATATAACAGAGATTGTGTCTCCCATCCTATACATGCTCTCCGACTTCCCAGTCATCTCTATAAAGAAATTCTTTTGTGCCTGTTAGACCTCAGCCCTCTTAGTTTTTTCACTTTGCATGATAGATGGGAAACTAACTGGGTAAAAGTACAAAGCGAGTTGAATGATGCCTGCCTGATTCCCTGCCAGCCTAGAGATCTATTGAGATATTTGCGTGATCCTTTCACAGTCGAATTCAAGTTCCTCCAGATCTATAAGGACAAAACTGGTCTTCCTTGCTTGGTTCTTTTTTTTCCTGAAAAAATAATTTGATTGGCTTTTAGACTTCCATGCTTATAAAGAAAGAAAGAAATCAAAAAAACAAGGTCCATATTATGTTTTACCAACAGTTAGCTCATGGTCATTCATGATCACGTGGCAGCTCTGTGCTCTAGGACCTTTATCTGTGGCTTAAAAAAGGACAATAACATAAGCAGTTTCTCTGTTCATGTAGAAGGTTGCTGCTGATAAATGCACCTAGTAATACATACAGACAGCAAAGATCCTACACTTACGAAAGCTTTGAATAATAGTTTATATCTCCATTAAATGGAGAACAGGCAGCCTAAGGCATTTAAGTGCTGCTACATCTCATGATCATTGGAACTTTTTCAGATAACGGGAACTAATTTCTGGAGATACAATAAATTGCCAAAACAGCACTGAAAATCATGAGATTTCCCATTGATTATGATGGACATTTACTGTTGTTCATAAATCTAAAGATAGTCTTGCATTTCTGCTGCAAAATGGCGACATGCATCACTATCAATAGGACACCATAGCAAAGCACCTTTCCAAAAGTGAGGAATTCAGGCCTTCCTCCAGACTACTGCTTAACACTGTTACAAGCAAGAAATACTTTGTTACTGGTGTGTGGAAGTCAAATGTAAGAAAATATTTCCACCTTTATTCCTCTAGCTATTCGTTACAGAAACCAACTTGTCTTGAACATAATAGTCCGATGGTCTTGGGTAGACTTTGACTTCAGTCTTCTTTCTGGAATCTAGATTGCCAGGAGAGAGGCTTTGAATTTACAGAGAACTCAATCCATGAGGAATCTAACTATATATAACATACTCAAAGCGCTCTGTGTACACAAGGAAAGTTGAATCAAGCCCCAAGCGTGTTTTTGTTTGTACTGCAAAAATACAATGCAACATAAGCCTTAATACACAATTTACAATGCAGTTTCCATGACCTGAGCTTTGATTTTCTGAAACATCTTTTTTCCATGAACAGGGTCTTGTTCTCCAGAGTCTATTAATTGCTTGGAGAATATCTCAGCTTGTCTTAAAATCATAATTTTCCGAATTCATATCAGCTCCTCTTGGAGATTTGGTCAATATAAATTGCACCACATACTAGTTGTCATCATTTTGTGTACTGAAAAAGTAAGTTAATGATGATAATGAATCTCAGACAACTTTTATGTTTGCTGTTTCTTCTCCCCAGATGGCTCACCCAGCCCCAAACTTTACAAATACATAATACTATTCCTTAGAGTAAACATATTGTAACTCAATTTTCTTCCCCCGAGCAAGCAACGAGATGAATAGCCTTGCTGGATTATTCTATAACAGAAACACTCATAAGGGGTCTGTGATAAGCTAGCCAATGGAAATGGAGTAGTGCACTGTTTAAAATCATCTAAACATTTTCTCTTAACATGAAACATTTGAAAATGTGTAGCTCAGTGTTTGATGAAACACAGTACCCTGTTGTCTGTAGCCCAGTTCTAGCCCCTTCTTTAAATGTAATCTTTTATCAAAGTCACATGTGTTTTCAATAAATTCACATGTGGATGCAGTTACATCAGGAAAACTGATTCACAAGTACTTTAGAGGCTCCTCTATCTTTCAGGCCCACCTCAAGTTCCTTTCCATTTTTTTAAATATTTTTTTAGTAAGCGTACGGAGGGAAATAATCAGTTTAGCTTGCTTACAATACAACCACCCCAGTCTGAATCATAAGTACAGCATTGTTCAAAGGAACAGCTGGTACCAACTCCGAAAGTTTAAGTGTTCCCCTCCAAACAAAAAGTCTGTTGAGTCTGTTAGTCATCATTTCCCACAGGTATTGGTTCAAGGCTACAGTTTTGCCTGTTCCTGCCATGGCTAAAAAGATTAGTTACAAGGTTTTCAGAAAAGAAAGTGTTCATGCACAAGCAAACATACAACTGTTTCTTTCTTGTCTGCTAATCTCTATGATTACTGTACCTTTCTAAAACTTTTTAAACTACATATGGGGCAATTGCAGTTTAATAGCAACAACGAAGCATTAAAAAATGGTTTCTGCAGCAGTGAATTTACAAAGATAGTTTTGCCCTCAGGAGCTTAAACTACATTAACACACAACTTAACTGTAAATCCCACTCAATTCTGCCAGCTTCTTCTACCAGGAAAGACAAATTTAGCGGAAGGATCTATTTAAGATGCATTCTCAGGAACTGAACTTCTACTGCACCAGACTTTCAAAGCAAACTTAATACTGCTTAATTCTTATTTCCAGGAGTCTACTTTTATTGCTCCTTCCAAGCCATGCCGGAGACAGGAGCTCTAAAAAGCACTTTAACCACTTCTGGGAATGTATTTAGCTTGTGCTTTTAAACTGAACTTCTAATGACCCAACAGTAAACTTTGAACCTTTGTCAAAGTTTCCTAGAACATCTCCTTGACAGTGAATTTTAGAATGCAATTTACATTCAGTTATGGCTAATGCAGGCTTTGTCAGCACCAGAGCCAAGTTTGTCCTGGGATACGCAGAAATTTCCCAGGATTCCTTTCCATCAAGGTGGTTTAAATCCACATCCCATCAGTCTGTGAACTGTCAGCTTGGGCCTAGATACCAAAGTAATTTAACTCCTTCAATTCAGCACAGGAACCTCCAACACTAAAGAGAAATCAGGTAGCAGGTGGGGATTCAGACACCAGGTTCATGTAGCCTGGATCCGGCCTGGCCAGCGCCCTTCCTCCTTCGCTCTAGGTGAAAGCCAGAAGCTGCAAGAGAAAGGGAGTTTCAGGACAATATGCATCAAATGGAAAGAGATTTCAAATGTGCTTTTTCCACATGTCCGTCTGTGGCTCATCCAATCCTTTTCTCCTCAGTGAGGGAAACACTTTTTCTCCTTTACTGAGCAGGGAGATCAAATGGAGCAGAACGTTGTGCTTTTCACTCACGGTAGAGTTTGGTGATTTACTGCCTGCCCATGCCGTTGAGCAGCTTGCTGGGGGTTTGGGGATACTGTGCCGTTCAGCCCCACAGCCCCAATCCAAGCTTGGAGAAGGCTCAGCACTGAATACTGCATTTTTCTGACTGATCAGAGGCCTGTGCAAAACCTACGTGTGGTCTCAAACATTAGGCTGATCCGTGCAGTACAGACTGGAGAATAAAGCCTGACTCTCTTTCCAGAGGACTGAGTTTCCGAAGTCTACATCATTATCCTCACCGACCTCGCTTCTGAGTGATTGCTGCCAGAGGCCAAGGATCATCACAGCCTCAGTCCTACCCTACCTACTGTGAGCACAGGGATTCATAACCGGCAATATACAGATTCCAGCTTTATAAAGTTTGAGCATTCTGGGCCTGATCCATGAAAAAGCTCAAATACCTATTTACTTTTTAGTCGTGTGAAATCAATGGGATAACACATTATGTAAGTTAAAGCACTTACTTACCTCATCAAGGGTGCATTGCTTGTGCCTTGGAGGACCAAAGTTTATATAGCAAGACCTTGCTCCCAAAATTACAGCGGTATCTTGCAGTACAAAACAGGGCAAGCACAGAATGGAGGCAGAGTTCGGGTCAAAAGCTGGCGAGAATCCCTCCAAAATAAGATCAAGGAACGTGGAAGCCACCCTGCTCCCCTGGCATTGGAGCCAAAGAGAGGTCAGCCTGTCACCTTCAGCAGGAATAGTTTATGCTCTGTTTTGCAAACACAACAGTCGAGCATGACTCCAGGAACTCACTCTCCCAAAATGTCATCTGCATCCAACTACCACACAGCATAAAGAAGACCGGGTAAGAAAAAGAATGATGGCAAACGAGCAGCCACAGAATAATGTCTTCCAGGAGGGAAAGCCCCCTGGTGTCAGTGCCCCATCCTGCAGCCTTTTTGTACTATATCAGTCTACTCACAAAGGTAGCCCCAGGTCAACCAGCAATTCACACAACATTCCACGTTTCGGTATTTGCAGTTCATTTCTGGCACTCGGGCTCTGCTCACGGCTCTGACACACACTGCTTGCCGCCCCTGCTACATGTCCCTCAATTATCTGTAGGCCAGCTCTGGACTGTAGTGAGAAACGAATTTGCCAAATAAGGCAGTTTCCCAAGGACACATTCATTATTATGTGCGGAGGATGCAGGTGCCTTAGCACATTGTTGGCCCTAGAAGAGCTTCGCAATTGAAGCAAATGTAAAACTACTACAAGCTAATATATCTGAGAATACCATGTACAAAAATTTAAGCCTCTAAACCGCTGATTCTGTTGTCCCAGGCTTTCCTCAGGTTGATGAGAAAATGATAACCTTTCAAAATATAGGCATTACTCTTAAAATATACCTGGATTTAGTCTGGTTTGAATCGAATCTGATTTTACCTGTGTGCTTTTATAACAAAAATTCATGGGGAGCCGTTTTATAAAATTTATCAGCAGGTAATTATCTTCCCTCTGGAAGATAATTTTCTGGGCATTTCAGTGAGGTTTAATCGTTTGATTGGTTGATCTTTTGAAGAATGGCAGTGCCAGAATCACTCTGAATGTCTGCATCTGTCATTGCAGGTAGCTTCCTCTTCCTCTTACTCCCAAGAAGCCTCCACTGTGTTGAAGGGTAAAGTTTTTAGACTGTTGTATTTGTGACACGAAATTCAGAAGTTATAATTTTGATTTGACTCTGCCTATTACAAGCAAAGAATAATAAGCAAATCTACTTAACAGTAATCCTGAGACCTGTTTGAAATCATCTTCCAAAACTTGTGCCTTCAAACACCAGCATCAGAATCTAAATTCATTTTACTTGAAATTTAAAAGATTTATAACCAGTGAGGTTATTTAGTGCAATAAATCCTCACAATAAATCTACTTACAGCCAATTGCAACTTATTAGTTATTCCAGTGCAAATCCAGAACACCTCCAGTGAATCACAGATTTCATAGACGTGGATGGAGATAAAAAGCGGTAGGGTTTCAGTGGAACTGCTGTGGTTTCGTAGTGAAATAACAAAGTAGAATCTGGTCTAGAGAATACAATTCCCATGGAAATTTTTATGACAAATTCAGGAGGAGTATAGGTTACATGTTAAATATAGGTTGATCAAAAATGGTATAAGTGGTGAAGTAGTGGTAAGCAGGATCTTGGACTAATTTATCCCCCAGTGACTGCAAAAAGTGGGTAATGTACGTGCTGAAGAACACAGAGTAGAAACTAAAATGAGAAAGGAAGAAAATGCAAGCTATTCTACTCTCTTGGCTGAAATCCCTCTTATTCTACAGATGAGGAGTTATTGACTCCATTACAGAGACTGAATCTTTTCTCATTCTATGCTATTCAGCAGTGATGGTGGTATATGAAGGGAAACTGCTGCCTAACACAAAATAAAAAAAAGCTTCACTGTCTCAGTGTCCTATTATTCTCTATGTACTTGAAGCAATCAGAGACTAGGACTTTCTGGCAGTGAGCTCAGCTGCAGAAACAACTCATTATCTGGGGAGCAAAAATAAAAACATCTTAAGTAAACCTTCATCGGGACAATGCTTCAAAAATGGGGGAGAATGTCAAAACGCGAGCATATCTGCTTGTAAAGGGAGATGAGGAAGACAGAGGTCTGGAATAGTATTATATGATCCCACTAGTAATTTTCTTAAGGGGAAAGTTAGGCGAACTCTCCCCCTTCCTTTCTCAGTCTCAACCATATCTGGTTCTCTGACTTCAAATTCAATTCAGTTCAGTACCTTCCCAGACAGGGAATATGATTTCCTCCTTTCTATATAGAGTTCTCTGTTTTACATTATCATTCAATAAATACATTATTTGCTTCTCTCCACAGTTCTGAGTCATTGGAGTGGTTTCTTCTTCTCTTAAAAACGCTACAGTTTAAATTACTGGATCCTACTCTGATCTCAAGGCACACTGGAGAAGAGAAAAATCAAGCAACCCTATTGCATCTGGTGCTCAGTATTTATGTGTTCCAACAACAAGCCACATTGTGCTAACACCTTTCTGGAATAGCGCCAGTGAGGAAGAAACTGTCCAGTTAACTCAAAGGGCCGGTACTGTTCTTGTAGTCAGCCTAGCAGTCAACTCTCTGCTTGAGTGATTTTAATGTACACAGATGGGTTTTGGATTTGATGGCCTTCATTTTTAGCAGGAACTTCTTCTCAAGTCAGTCAAGACAAATGACTAGTATCTGGAATGAAATTCAAGAACTGCGTGCACTATTTGTGTCCAAGGTCAATAGCGAATTCAAAGCAGACTAGCTGGAAAAAAGGGGTAGCCTCATATCAGAACGTATTTTTACAGCTAAGTGTATTTGCACAAGCAAATAAAAAAATTAGATCTTGTCAGCAGGCACTTGTGAGCAGCACTGGCCAGTCACAAACTGCAACTGCTGAGCCAGTTCTATTAAGATGCTTTGGGATTTGGATAACCCCTTACATAAGAAAAAAGGAATTGTGTCCTGGGGCAACATTCTTTCTTTGGGTTTGTGTTTCCACCACCATGCAGATACATGACAGCCATGCTCAGGTGAAGCTTTCCCTGCCAGGGCTCAGGATGGGTCTGAAGCAACACAGTGGTATGGTGCGCAGACCCCTGCCCTCCTCAGCTCATGCATCCACATGATCCGTGTGCCGCAACACAGGGACTTGCAGGACCCCGGCAGCAAGGACTTCCGGGCCAAACCTAGGTGTAGGCATGTTCCTTCAGTGTTCACCTTGTCTCAGACTCTCCTAATGGGCAGTGGGTCTGGCAGCATCTCCACGCTCCGCCGAATCGACTCAGAAAAGGTGCTGACTGACACACTGTCCTAGCTGTAGACCACCGAAACACAACAGATCAGACCTCAGCACCCTTCCAATAGCTTCCGGGTTTCCCTGTTCTATATGAAATAAGTGGTGCTAGCAAGCAGTAAATGCTTCTAAAAATAAACGGGCAGTAGAGTCCTTAACCATCCGTGCCTCTTCAAGGGAGGACAGGCATCCACTTGGACTCCACCATTTCACCTACTTTTCCATGACCTATCAATGCTGGGAAGAGAATGTGAAACACCAAAATCACTAAGGGAGAGCAATCTGAAATATCTGAACTATAAGAACTCTTCCTTGAATTGGCTTTCTTATTTCATAGTGAGATGCATGCAGGTGGCCCTGCTGACTGTACAGAAGAACTGATTAGGAACCAGCTGCAATAAGGAGATTCACAAATTGCACCAGCAAGGCTGTTCTTCAGGCTTAGGGTTCAGGAGAACTGGGCTTTAGTTCTGGTTCTCCAAGGGATCTTGGGATTTCTCCATGCCTCATTCTCCTCACTTTCAAGTAATTTAATGGATAAAAGGAATATATACCTCTTCCCTAAAGTATTTTTCAGTCAGCTGCATAAAGAAACAATGTATTTTTAAAAACTAGAAAAACAGATTCTATTAAAATTAATATTTTTTCCTGTTATACTCTTAAACAGCAAAGCTGTAAATACCACCTGGCAAAGCTCAAAAGCCGGCATTGCGATTCCATCCAGGGTTAACTCTAACAGTGTTAAATACTGTATTTTCTAGATAGTCCATAAAAGTAACAATCCATGTGGGCTGCAGGACAGTGAAAAAATTCTGCCAGCTTTGTCAACTTTTCATGAATTAAAAGGCAGCGAACAGTGTTGTACAGCCAGAAAACTAACAGGAAGGGTGTGTGACCTCTCTAAAAAAAAGGTGACTCTATAGGACAGGGACCACTACCACTATGTTCTCCACAGTTCCCTCACTTTAGCTTCTTCCCTGTATTAGGTCTCCTCTGCTCAGCACAACAGGGGAACATAAGGCTCAGGTAAGAATATAAATCATAGGGAGGTCTTCTCAGCAGATGGCATATCTTGGTGTTGGCGTTTATCAGGGGTTTCAGAATTAACATGCTGAAGGGTTTGAACTTGCAACTGCAAATACTGCCTAAAATTGTGTCTTAGGAATTGATGGGAGGATGGGGAAACTGCGAGGAAAATGGAAACATCTGAGAGTGATCATTTACTATCTAGTCTACTAAAAAGATGCTTTGGAAAAAACAAGTGAACAAAAAAACGCCTCAGCCAACAGCGTGTAGGGTTAGCCAGAAGTATCTCTGCTTGTTGATTTGGTGGCTTATTTCTGACAGGGCTTGTTGACATCACACATGGATTTTACTCAGGCCTGATATTTATCCTTAGATAACACTGGAACTCTTTTCCTAGGACTGGCACTGAAAACACAAGCTGCATGAATTAAAAAGAGGCCAGCAAGAACTTTTTTGCTATGTTCAGCTATATTTGATTATTTATGGGAATTCATCTCTCTTCTTCATCCGATTGTTTTATCACAACGCTCCACTCATATTCCGCCCTTCTTTCCTCATTGAACATAAGCTTTCTCTCCCTGGTTAGAAAGCTGTCCACCTCATTGCTTCATCCTATCAACCCAGTCCCCTACTGCCAGGTCCTATCCTTCTCATTGACTCTGTCAGTGGTAACAGCCCAATCCTTTCCTCCTGAAAGCTCTTTGGTGCAGCTGTGTATTTAGATGTTCAGAACAGCTAACCCTAATGGCCCTCAAGAGTGCACTGTAGCGCATTTTTGTACAAGGGCAATACAAAAAAAAATTGCAGTCACTTGGACCATAGTGTAAAACTGTATTTTGCGTATTCTTCCATCCTGCCTCTATAAGCAGGAAAACTTTCCAGTCAAAATCAACCTGTGTCTCAAACCCCAGCCCGGAAATCTTGCAATTGTTCTTCTAGACTGGAAAGTCTCTGTGGATGGCATTTGACAGCACAGACACAAATGGACCTGTTTGATGAAGATCTTAATGTACCTTCAAAGTGTGTTGAATCACAGACTCGCAGGGTAAATCAGGGTGGAAGGGACCTAAGGAGGTCTCTAGTGCAACTTCCAGCTCAGAGTGGGGTCAGCTGTGAGATCAAATCAGGTTGCTCAGGGCTTTATCCGGTCTGGTCTTGAAAAAACCCTCCCAGGATGGAAATGGCAGCATGTCTCTGTGAAGCCTCTTCCACTTAACGTAAGTTTGTCCTTACATCAAGTCAAAGCTTCATTGTTTCAATTTTAATATGCATGTAATCAAAATAAATATAGTGTAATGTATAACGGTTATTTGTAAGATGTCATATTACATAATGAGGTTTCTCATTCAGTTTTGCCCTCAAAACTTAGCGGGCGACTATTCTGTATGCCTATATCAAAAGTGTGTCAGCTGTTGCTTGCTCATTGTCTTGGGGAGCATCTAATGTACATTCACAGCCATTCTGCAACTAAAATATGATAGCAGATGTGATACCTTGCATTTCAATGTCTTTCACTGTAAGAAAGACCGCCCAAGCACTTAAATATATGTCACATAACGGACTATTAAATGGTGGTTGCTTCTTTGGTGAAACCTGGCAGCTGTTTAACCACAAATAGAAATAAGGAAAAAATAATTTAGGAAGAGACATGGGAAGCACTGCAGGAATTTGGCTTGTCCTTCTGCAGCGATGTTTCACTGTGAAGGGCCGTCATCAGCGGTTCCCTCAGAAAAGCCTGGCTGGAAAGAGACTTCTAATTCACCTCTGTATACTTAAATAGCAAAGCTCAGCAAATCCCAGTGATGTTACTAGGAACTTTTGGTTTCTCAGCCTGATTCAAAGGCGGAAAGTTTATTTTTATTTACCTAAATCTAGATTTTGATACCTCATACGAAGCTTCTGAAATTCAAAAAATCCTTTTTCTATTTTGAGTCCTGCACACCATTATACATTGCTTTACTAAACTCAAAAGCTACTAAACTCCACAGCAAAATGTAGTGAGATATGACATGCTCCTTGAACTGGGGCCCAAACTGGTGTCCCTTGCAAAATGCTATGGGATATCTTCATCATCCAAGAGTGATGAAAAATACCGCTCTGCATCACCTCAGAAACCCTCACACCCCTTTGAAGAGGACTAGAACAACTTTTTTTAATCTGGTGATGACCCATCAGAAGCAAGGATTGCTCTTTGTCCATCTGCACTGCATGTTCAAATGCTTGCCTTGTAAACACAGCTTTCAAATGCTAGCTAAACTATTTGTCTCCACCTCTGCTAAAGGAAACAAATAGGGACATCCTACTGGTAAACAAGCCTCAAGCTCTTGTCTCACCTGCACAATATATTTGAATGGGTAACAACAAAGATGTATTTTTTATAAGATTGTTCAGTTCCGTGGTTTATAGTTTCTATTTTCTGGCAAGCTGTTCAGCTGCGATCGAGCACTCTGTAAACAGGAACAGATGCTCTACAACTTGTCAGCATCCTCCTCTACTCTCTAGAGCCAGTGTGCTGGAAAGAGCAATGAGTGTAAAGAATTGTTGGGCGGGATCCTCTTTCAATTGAGAACTTATCACCGTGAGGAAGAGCAAAAAATAGAAAAAAAAATCAACAACGGTTTTTATAATTAGCAGAGGGAACCAGCCCGGTGACAGGATTAGCCAAGAGGCTCCGGTGATTTTGCTTTGACGTTCCAGGTTAATGTCTGTCCAAAGTTGCAAGAGACAACTGGATTTTCTGTCTTCAGAGCATTTTGCAACACTCATGAAATAACTCAGTAACCTCAGTGTGTCACCAATACCTTTCAGGAGCTGCCTGCTGAAGTCAGTGTTTGATGAGCGTGGCCACACACAGCAGCTGGAATGGTTTTGTGCCAGAGGAAGCGTGTAGGACTCAGGAGCTTTGGAGTCAGTCCCCCCAACCTTGACTGCCATCATCCTGTTTCGCTTCCCATCTCTGTAGAACTTCTCTGTTGTTTTAAAGATATTGCTCCGAAAGCTGTCTTGTTGAAGCCATCAGGACTTAGAAATGGCCAATCTGTACAGGAGCAGAGAAGGGAAGTGAACATGTGCTCCCCACCAGCCCTACCACTATGTCGCCTGTGAGAGACAGTCTCCATCCACCGCCCACGGCAGAAGGACTTATCTGGAAAACTTTCAGAAGGCCAGGCCATGGATTAGAGCATGAGAGCGGAGGAAAATCCGGGTTTGCCCACAGCTCTTGCTCCCCTCCTAGCCAAGGCGGTGAGGCCTCCCCTTGCTTGTTCAAACTGCTCTGACCCTCCCGCCACCACTGAAATGGTGCAAAATGTTCACAAAAGTCTTTGCCAAGGCTGTGCCTGTTCCAAAAGACAAAGATCCATATGACATCTGTCATAGACTCCAACTTACCCTTGTAAATAGCAGGAAAGAGAAAATGCCCTCAGCTGGGTCCCCCCCCCCTCCCCTTAGCCAAAGCAAAACTGCAAACATAGGTTTCTGTGTCTAGACAAAAACAACAGTGATAATAGTAATAAATGGATATGCAGATTTAATTTCAAAGAGGAAAGTGGTATTTGCTGAGAAGACTTATGCGCCAATCCAGCAGTGACCCCCAGACAAGCTGACTTCTTACCTTTGCTTTAAAGGAAGTCCTGCACAGGTGCAGCTCCCTGTCCTGAGGCAGGCTTTTAATTCTGAAAATGACCTACCTCACATGCAATCAGATAAATGCAGTAGCAAGGAGAAAATACAATGCCAGTAACTTCTATAAGGGCTTCTAGGGTATCTTCCAAATATTCCTTGAAGGGGTCATGGATTTTTTCATAACGAATTTTCAGGTAGGATAGGATTAGTTCACTCAAAGTATTTAAATCTTTTGATTCTTTCCTTCAGTTTAAAAATGTTGCAATTCTTCCCTACCTCCCATAAGTGATTTTTTTTTTCCTCAAAGAGGAATTTTGCGCTGCTTTGTACTGATTAGTGTTTCACAAGTGAGCAAGTGCCTTCGTGCCAAAACTAAATCATATTGTCAGAAGCGCAGGAGAGAGTTCAGTAGGCAAAAAGCTAGTTCTTCTAATATCCCATGAATGAAATCTTAGCTGTCAGTTACAGAAATACTTCCTCTTATTTCTAACGCCAGAGAGTAGAATTAATACCATAGCCTAATTTCTATGGTGCAATGTAATAACACAATTATGAAGCTGAGAAAATCCTAAAACTTATTTTGCTTGGCCTCCGGCCTGGCAGTTTTCGGAACTGTGTGCAATGCATGGGTATGTTTCCCATTTAAAAAATTGTTTGTCAAGCTTCATTCATTCAAGACACAGGAAGAGACAGTTCAATGACTTATCAATTTCATCTGAACATCACTTGATTTTTTATGCTTGGCCTGCACTCGCATTACGGTTCCTCTAAGTAGTTGCAACAACCCAGATTCAAACAGTGTCTCCATCCTCGTACCAGACTACAATGAATTACAGGCCTGTCAAGTCTCACGCACTGAGCATGAGACTCCCACACGCTCCCTCCACAGCTGGGCTCTTTCCTTGGACGTTTGCTGTGCAGCATCACAGCTTCCCTCCACCTCTGGGACACCAAAATGCTCAGATCTGCAGCCGACTAATCTGCTTCATCAAGCACAAAGGGGAATATTCGGCTCTGAACTGAGATATCTAATGATAAATGTCCATGTGTGACTACATATGCCCTAGATTAGAGTCAGTAGCAATCTGGGTCTCAATTTGGCACCATTAGAGATGCCCTAGGAGATCCCACATGACTTTCAGGCACCACTCCAGCAGGGTATGACTCCCTCCCAGGACCATATTTTTTCCAGATCCATCCAGACTTCTTGAGTACTCAAGGGCATCTCATACATTATAAAACTGGGTCCTGCCCTTCATCTTGACTGAATCCCACCCAAAGAGCTGGAGAATCAGAGCTTTTGAGCTGGGGAAGACATCCAATCGGCATGTAGCCTGCTTTCCTTGTAGTAAAGTATTAGACTCATTATACCTCATTAGACCTCATTCAAAAAAGAATGATATGCTTATGCTGTAAACCAGCCCCATTCAGAGCTGGATCAAAATCTGGAACTCTTCGAAGCTAAGGGCTGCATAGACCTGGGATACTGGCTCCATCCACTGGAAAGATAGGGTCTTTTGGAAAACAAAACCTCAGATCCAGATTCATAACTCTGTTAAAAAGGTAGGAATGTTGGACCATAAGGATTGGATCAGGCCAGTTTCCCAGTGTTAAAATAATATTAGAACAGAATTCATGAGCAGAAAAATGTGTTCAATGGAGTACACGGGAAATGTGAAATAATAAATCAGCTGCTCTCTTTGAAATGGTTTGGTTGTTTAAAAAGTTGCTCAGCTTATCTGCATTCTGGCTGCGGCATAATGCAGTTGTGTACTACTTGTAACTGAAGTTGCTTGTGCTACTTGTCTTGAGGACAGCACTTGTCCTATCAACCGCACAGCCCATTTTCCTTGCCGCATGGGCTCCAACACTAGTCAGACCAACCAGACAGAAGGCATGCAAGAGCTCGCTAGCAAAGATTTTATTTTCTGCAACCGGATCAAGCCTCGTTTTGTGCAAGTAAAGCTCAGCTGAGAACAGGGGCTCAAAGATCCTCTAGAGCTGACCAACTTGGTAGCTCACCTGTCATCATTCAACTCTGACGTCAGGAAGGGACCCTTCATTAGCCAGTTGCCATCGGACACGTGTTGCATGGCATTCACACCCGCGGGTCAGGGGTCCCAGGGCCAGGCAGGCCAGGGCCATGGTGGGACCGGAGCCCAGCACTGCTGTGGCATCGTAGGAAAAGGACTAACGGTCCCGGACTGGGCTGAAATGGGGCCCTGGGGCTGGGGAGTGGGGGAGGCCCAGGGAGGTGGCAGGGACAGGAAGTGTTGGCAGCAACCTAGGTAAATACTTCTAACCTTGAATTTCAGGTGTCTGCAAACACGTGTCATGTTAGCAGGCATCCAAGCTCCCATTAAAGCTTCTAAAGATTTAGTCCTTACAGCTTGTGGATCCTGGGGAGCTGTTCAGATGACCAGCCAGTAACAATAACATTCAGCTGGAGATTAAGACAGCAAAATGTAGCCGTCTACATGCAGATCCAGGTGTCTCCCTCCAAATTCACTGGCCTCATCTGAGATCTAGATCTCAATTCAGCTGCCTACACACAGGGATCGTGTGCTATGGGAGATGCCCAGGAGTATCTGAGATACCTGCATGAGGCTATCGGATGTGACACACGACCAACAGCAGACCAGCAGACAGAGGCCAGGAGCAATTCCCTCGAGTATCAGCATCAAGTATCTTGACTGTGTATGGCTGTGTATGGGCACCTGGACAGAGTTCCCAACAATACTCTCAATGGCGTGATTCAGCTGACTGAACAGTGGGTGCCTAATTTAAGGTAAGCTGAATCAGTTTGCGTGGAGCATGTCTGCTCTCAGAGAAGGAGTGTTCCCTGGGAGCCAGAATCAGAGGCAATGCCTGAACTCAGATGGACAGCAGGGTCACGGAATAAGATCATGGTGTTAAGCAAAGAAAGCAATCCGTGGACCTTTCTGCTAAGGGAGGCCTATTCTACCAGTGGAGGATGGTGTGCGCCAGAATAGAGATAATGTAAGAATAAGGCAGGGGCAGGACGTGGTAAAAGGGCACAAAGTCTGCAGTGCTGGAATGAGGGGGGAAGAAACATTAGGGAATATCCACATAATTTTACTAGTGGCAGCCAGAAAACTCCTGGAGCTGATATGAAGGCATAAAAGCTCTGGCACTGAAAGTTTAGACTGCTCGCTCTTTTTCCCCCCTCTCCATCACTCCCATGGATTTTCCTAAATAAATCATAGTGGGGGCTTGCTGACTTCTCACGAAGCCACAGCCACAAAGAGTGTCTTGGTGTCTTTCATTAACTCTTTTCAAGAGAACAGTGCTCTCCAAGCATATTATTCAACCACAGACTGGTAGATGATCCTCACTAGCAGTTCTTTTCTGATTTCCTGTCTGGTTTGCATTTACTTGGCCTAATTAATATTCACTCTGAGGAGCTCGCTTTCCGCTTACTCAGATGAATGAAGCAGACAGAATTCAGAGCAAAGAGGTTAAAACCAGCGGTCAACCTAGAAGCACACATGTCCTGCTACATTAGGCGAGAGATTATACACATGTCAATAGTGAGGGGTGAAGTAGCAACAGTCCTGAGCCCATTGCAAGTGCTGCATGGGCACAAACCATGGACCTTTCAGGAAAAGAAGGATTCCCTCTCTAGGGACAAGCAGGGGAATATCAGGGCATCTGACCTCAGCTGCCAGCTCCACTGCACCGTACTGAGTATTGAGCTGCACTTCTTCAATTGTCCAGAAAGTGGCCCCAAAGCTCCCTTCTCTTCTTCTGTAGCCCATTGCCCTAGAATCAGGAAAGGGTAGATTTGAGTTTGTTCAAGCTGCAGGAAGACCTGAACCCCAGGATCCAATCTCCTGGAGAACCAGCTACGCCACTATTACACCAACGGCAAGCCCACTTCCTTCCTCTGTGGAAAGCTTGGTTCAATATCACATAGGAGCTTGGAGGCTAGGCAAGAATCCAACTCTTCAGGGTGATATTTGCCGGCATTAAACACTAGGCCACACTTTCTCTTTCCGAAATCCCTTGGTTTGCTCCCTCCACACTCTCCAAATTCTGCAGCTAATAAGGCAGGGATGCTGCAGACAATAGCTTTAGTCCCACACTGTCCCAATTAATGTTTTCATCCTATGCACTGAATGAAGCAAGGGTCCTGGGGAAGAAATAATACATGATAGGGTATAATATTTTCTGCTCTCTCTTTATTCCAAGATGGATTAGTTCTCCTCCGTTATGAATCCTTTGTCAGTCACCTCAGAGAACTATAGCATTTTTACTGTGAGTTTAAATAATTAGGCGTGTCTATCCTAATAAAAGAAAACATGGTTTGAATTTTGTAACAGATGATCTTGAGGACTTTGAGCTTACTCTGTCACTGCAGTTGGCCATAACTGTCAAACTGACTAGTTTTATTGTGAATTTAAATTACAAAAATCTCATTAAGTTCTGAGCTTTCATTATGACATATGCATCATAGAGATCATATTTACTTGTTATTCACATATCTATGGTGCTAATCATCAGAATGTCCTCCTGATGAAAGAACATGCCATCATCTCAGGCAGGAAAGCATTGCAATGCCAGGAAAAAATCTGACAGCCCCAATTTTTCCTAGGTTGGAGAAAAGACAGCGCCTCCTGAATCAGCTAAACGCTAGCAACATTAGCGGTCAGCTGGTACCCCTCCAGATTTAAGAGACCAAGACCTAAAGAAGTAAGTTAGCCTGTTCTTACTCTACTGTAATATGGGAAACTCACCTGTCAATGTCTGGATGGCAAATTAGTACTTTTAAAGTAATGTAATGACTATAATTTAATCTATGGAAATTTCTAGACAAATAGGCAGTGGATACGGGATGCTGAGCTGATCTAAGTATGCAGAGTTAAACCTAACACATCTGGGTTGAACCTACTTCTTTTAGACTGACTGTTGTTGAAGGGAAAAAGTAATAGGTCTGTGGATGTGAAAACTGGGACAATTTCAGAGCTTTGGAAGAACTTATGAGCTGAGTAGAGTCCTGAACTATTATTGTTGAGATTTGTTCATTTCTCTTTGGTACCTTGTAATTGGGTGATTGCAAAGGTTTACAGTAACCAACATATTGTAGCACAGTACAAGGCTATAAAATTGCTTTGTTTTCCTGCCAATTATGTGGTGAGAAATATATGGCTGACATGTCTTGCCACATAGGGGAAAAAAATCATTTCCCAATTAGCTTTGTATATTTTTGGCTAAGAAGTTTTCTCATGAGTCACAAATCATTTTCTCATGGCATCAGTAGCCTTATTACATATGCAACTAATTTTGTTCTGTAATCTAAAGCAGCAACAAAACGAAATTTTCTGATATCTCTCCTGGCATTCAGTTATGAGAAGCTGCAATAATTTTTCCCTGTCTGCAAATAGCAGTAGGTACAAAGGATCTGAAGAACAGCAATAGCATTGTGCTTTCAGTTGACAATAAGGAATATAATGAATAGCATACAATGATCCTGACCTCAGTGTATCACCATTGACTATTTTCTGTTACAGCTCCAAAACAATGCCAGCTCAAAAAACCATTTTCATAGCTCTCTTCTTGTACTCATTTATCACAGGGAATTAATATTGACCCCACCCTATTCTCAGCAACAGAAAAATTAAAGATTTCATTTGCTGATCCTTGAAAAAGAGGCAACACTGTTAACCACACCGAAGATAATAAAAAAGAAGGTAAGTTCTTGACTGCCTATGATACTATAAATAGAAAATATTTCATTTTGATGAACATGAGGAAAACTAAGCATCAACATAGTGCTTCCTGCTCTCTTGTTCCTCCTTGATTTGTCCACCTCCCTCAAGGAGTACTCTTGCTGTCCTCCATAGGAGACCATCCATTCTGAAACTGGTGAGGCTTACCACAGAACATGCATTTTCCAAAAAACGGGCCACTCAGGATACCTGAAACTAGTAATAACCAAACACTTGACAACAGAGCTTGTGTTGCAGACTGGCTACGTTCACATTGAATTCTTTGTCTTGACAGTGTCTTGAGTCCCGCTCTTTCTATAGTCCCATGGCTCTGAATCTCTCTTGTTGCAAAGATGTCTATTGCAATCTAAATCTTTATAGAAAAAACACAGCCAATCTCCTGCCCATGACAAAAATACCCCATAATGTCAAGCCAGTCACAAGTATGTTGACACTGGCATACTGAATCTTCAAAGATATATTTTCAAGAGTTTCAAGAAAGAGGTAAATTATCCCATAAATCTTAGAGAACTTCTCTCTGCAGCGCAGTGCCTGCAAGTGAAACAGCAGTATGACTATTTCACTGCAGGCACTAAAGTTACTCCAAAGATTTAGCTCATGACCTGGACCTAAGTACGAATAACTCACCTCAAGCCTTCAAAGCTTTTAAATATCTCAATACATCCTGCTCTAAGTGAAGCCTTTAAGTGGATTATCAAGAAATGTTTTCAGCTTCAGTTCTGTATGCCCACAGTAGGCTAGAGATGAAGTATCTCAGATACTATGTTCAGCGTGGAGGGCAGGGGCCAGCAAAGTCAGAGAGAGTCTTTTCTTGTTGAATTACATCTTATTTATAGAAGGCTACAGCCTCCGCTTTCCCCTAGTGCCTCCACTATCTCTGTCAGCCTCTAAGTGTATTTTCAAATATAAGAATCACAGAATCACAGAATCACAGAATGGTTGAGGTTGGAGGGGACCTCTGGAGGTCCAACCTCCCTGCTCAAGCAGGGTCCTCTAGAGCATATTTCCCAGGATCACATCCAGACGGGTTTTGAATATCTCCAGCAAAGGAGACCCACAGTTCACACTGACCCACAGTTCACACTAGATGAGATCTTCAGATTTATCTTTCTAGCATTTCCATCAGTTCTGTTTTAGCAATGATCAGTGATGACTGGTCAAAGAATTAGGCGCAGACTCCTTTTCCTTACTGCCCCCGGGTTTATGCTGGCCCAGCAAAAGCACAGATGCCAGGCTGGTGGTATGGAATGAGAGCTTCTGTGTGGCAATGCCTTATGCATTTAGAGAAATGCCTTTTTAAAATGTTTTCCTCCTTAAAAAGTAGGTGGGGAGGGTTCCTCTTTCATCCCGGAGGCTGCTGTCGTTTGCACAATAGCAAAAAAGGCTTTACAAGCAAGGAAGTTTGCCAGCACCATCAGTTCCACCACTCTTTCTCCTGCCGGGATTAGCAAAGCTCATAGGAAAAAGCTCCTTCAGATAGCAGTTCAGACAGGCCATCAGCAAGGGAAGTGTTTTGCTGTAAAACTGGGAGAGATCAGCATTAGCAGTCTACCTCTGCAGTACCACATGGCTCTCCAGATCTGGGGTCATCAGAATTATGAGCCCAGTCCCAAAATCACTAATGACTTGCTTATTTTAACTGGTGAGGAACCATGCTGTCTGTGCTGCAGCGACTGCTGAGTTCAATTTCTTCTCCAAACCAGCATACGTTCAGAAATGAACATGAAAAATGAAAAGAGACGGGAGCCATGCCCGAAAAGAAGAGTTCAACCCAGTTGCTCGAAGATATTTTAGTTTTGCTCTTCTGTTGTTGAGCCCTGGCTATTTGGGGTTCTCCAGGCCCAGCTGGCTCCCAGACACTGGTGAACTTCAAGCAAAAGTCCATAGTCCAGTGATGCAAATCAGGGAGGTTTCTTGTTTAGCATCCACCCAAGTCCATATCATAACACTTACAGTCACCGATGGCTCAGTTCCAAGTAGTGACAAAGCTGAGGGCCTGTTTCATCTTAATCAACTCACACTGACTAACTTTAACTACCTTTTATGGATTGGTCTTATAGCTCTCCAATTGTACTTTTCCTGCCAAGATTGTTCATTTCAGCATTTTTCTTTTAAGTGTCTCAAGAGCACAGTTCATACAACTCCATATAAATCTCCAAATTTACAGCACGTCTAAGTTATACACAAGATGGTCAGGAAATCATGCCTAATAGAAAACTGTCAGCAGCAGATTATGAGAAAAGTGTGCAGGACAGGTAATGATGAGGCAGGAAAGAAATACAGAGACCTGCAGGAAAACAAAAGAACGATCAGTGGGTCTGGGTACAGAGGCCAGCTCAACATGTGGCACTCTTTCCTGTTTAATCATGTCAGCTAGTGGTGCTACTTTTACAGCATTTCTCTATTGGTAAAAGCCCGAGCAATACCAGCATAAAAGTACTAGACATTTCTTTGCACCAGGAATTTGTGAAAACTGTATAAACAAAAAATACCTTGGTGCAGTCTGCCTCTGAAACCTAGGAGCTTACTAAAATAGCCGCTCCACCAGCCCTTCCCCAACGTAGAGATGGGGTCAGAGGCATGCAGCTGATGGTCAACAGTGCTTCAGAGAAGCAGGGGCTGCGTGAAGGCCTCTTCCCCTCTGAGGGCTCCAGCATTTCGCTTCATTCTGAGCTTGTGCATGGATGAGGACAAAGTGGTGGGTGAAAATAGGCTTTGTGGACCCATGCCTAACCACAGGGCAGATGTGCTGAGCCCCTCTCTCGCTCCCCCTTTCCAGACACTGGACTCTTAGCCCCATGGCCGGCACCCTCCTCCTCTGCGACAATTCCCATGTGCAACAGGGTTAACAGTCCTGCCCAGATGGACAGCGAGGGGAATCGGTTTCAATAATGTGGCTGACAAGAAGAACAGAGCCTGGAGGACCTATTTATGGCAGCCTTGGCTCCTTCCTATTTTTACTTTGATAAGGTGTGAGTGGGAAAGGAGAGGATGGATTACAAGGCTCCTGGTGGCTGAGCACAGGAGGAAATGTGCCCAAGAAGAAAGAGCAAGGAAGGGGCAGATGTGAGCCAAGAAGCTCAGAAAAGCAAATCCAGAAGGACACAATAAACCACCAATGCCAATTTCCAGTGCTTAAAAATCCACCTGCAGGCTCTTCTCCCATCCTACTTGCTTGGATGCCTTCTTATTAGGCCCAGCCTCCTCATAGTACTGAAGTCCCATCTGCCAGGAGAATAATTTTGCTTCTGAGCAGGACTCTGTGCTAAGGGACAACCCTGCATAGTCCTGCTGGATGGGGGCAGACAGTCACAGCTTTCTGCAGCCAAACCGGCCATGCAACCCAGACAGCCATAAAACTCTATTCCTCTGTTAAACACAATGGCTTGTAGTTAGAAAACATTCAAGGGTGCGTTTTAGTAAAGGCAATGGGTGCTTAAGGTTAAGCCATTACATCACTTCTGCATTTAGCGATCTCTTTTTCCACGTGAGAAAGAACGGAGAAATTCAGCTCTTCAACAGCGATTTTGTTCCATCTTCCCAGTACCTAGTTCAGACTTGATTTTCCAGGCAGGACATTTATTCAGCTGACTTGGACCTAATCAAAGTAGTTTGTTCCGCAGTGCTTTGAAGTTTAAACAGACTTTATAAGTGAATGTTATTGTGGAGAAAGTTTAGGTGGGGGGAGGAAAGCTAATCCCATGTTTTTTCCACTATAAAAAACATATACCTTCAGCTACTGTCTTTTTCCTTTTCGCTCCTTTTTTCCCTTTGCCTTTATTTTCAAAGGGCTGTGATAGAGGATCCAGCTCTCTATCCTTTTTCACTTTTATTTCTAATAGGTTTTAAACACCCAGTGATGAGCAGTGATTTTTCCCTCCCTCAGACACCTGAAACAGAAATTGCATTCTGCCATCATCTCGCAGAAAAGAGTGATGTCCTTTCAGGAAGTCACAGCAGAGAGGTCACTGGTAAAATGGATACGGAAACTGAAACGTTCACTACCCACAAAAGGACACACTGGCTAACAGGCAAGGCTAGTCTTTGGCTAGCAGCTATTTTAGCTATTAACATTTGGGATATTCAAGCCTTGGAAACCAGTTCTGAAACACAGGCCTCAGTTCTTAGCTTGAAGCCTACGAGTGCTTCCACCTAGATCTCAATGAATAGTGAAACAGGTCCTTAATATAAATTTTAAGAGGGGAAAAAATACTGTTTTTCATGCAATGCTAACGTACTTGGCTCCCCGCCTCTTTCCCCAGCTGAGAAATTAGAGCTTTTTATTTGCATTTGGGTCCCTCTAGTGGAAAAAGGAAGAAGCCTGAAAACTTTTCCACAACTCGCATACAGCAAGCTTTATTATGGAACTGCACAATTCACAATCCATGGTGTTTCGGTGTCTTTGTTTCACCTTTCAGCCACACCTCAACTTGATGCAGATTAAACAGACATGGCGATAGAAGTCAAATATCAGCATCTCAGCCTCTGAGGGCCATTATCCATTCTGAACCCCTGGTTACCTATAGCTCAGGATATTCTACACCTTTTCCACCACAGAGGTATCCTGGGATGGAGCAGCCTCAGGCACCAGGACAGCCTCAGAGACAACTGGTGAGGGAGCACGCTTGCAGAAAAGGACCTGGGGTCTTGGTGCACGCCAACTGAACGTGAGTCAGCAGTGCACCTTTGCCAACTCCACAGAGATACAAGGAAAAAATGTTCACCATGACAGTGGTTCAGCACTGGAGCAGGTACCCAGAGAGGGTGGGCAATCTCCACCCTTGGAGCTCTACATGGACTAGAATCAATATCTGAAGGACAACTGTAGGTCTGGATTCACCCCACCAAACTTTAGATACCTGGATTAGGAGTATGGCCACACAGTCCTGATCCTTTCTGCATCTCCCTCTGTCTCTCAATGACTGAAAAAAGAACCTGAAATGCAAAAGGATGGGATGCACCTCTTCTTCACCAACTCATTCATCGTCAGTGCAGCAGTTTGGGAGAACAGCCCCTACGTGCTTCAGAAAAGAGGTGCACTGCTGTTTAGTGAAGAAATAACAGAGTTGGCTTGGGGGAGGCAGGGAGGGACGTTTATTGCTTTTCACATCTCAGCCAGAAAGGTGAAACAGTTACATTCATTTGGAAAACGAACTGCTAGCAAACCTACCTGACACACAGGTGGTTTCTGCGATCATTTTTTGATAGTTATTTCTTCATTCTTCTGTTTTTATGACTACATAATGTTGTTAGGAATTAAAGGCCTGTTTTGTTCCCAGTGAAATAAACGGAAAGCTCTCTCTGATTTCTCCACTGCCAAACTGAGGCTTTTACGGCCTGATGTGGGCAGGCTTCCACAGCAGTCAGCCCAACACAACTTGTTGGCAAGGGAGCAGCAAGCCTTTCTCCAGAGCAAGGTGCTGAATCTCCTCAGCAGGTGTCTGCATCGTTATCTTTTGCCTTAAACATGGGCTGAGCAAGGTGTTGTTCCCTCATCTCAGCCACAGCTGAACAGTCTCTGCTAAATTTTTCAAAAAAACATTCAGCTTGAAGCAGACTGTCCATGTGAAAAGTTGTATCTCCAAGGGTTAAAACTTGGCAGAGCTATGAGGAGAAAAAAGTAATTGATAACTTTAACGTGTGTGTTGCTATGAGCCGCTCCTTATTTTGCTGGACAGTGCTAGCACCATCTCTGTAGGGCTGTGGAGCAAGTATTGTGCCATCAGGGGAAAAATATATGGCACCAAGCCCATTTGTTCGGGTTCCTAGCTGCCCAAATGCCAACTGAGGCTCATATAGAAGCAGGCAAACTCCAGGACTGTCCTTTGACACAGGAATCTGCTCAATACCAGGTAGGGTGCTGGTGTCTGGGAACTGGGAAACACTACACCTGCCTCCACACCCAAAGCCATAGAAGAAGCTAGGCAGAGATAAGGGAGGTGGTAAGACAGGAGCTCTTGCCCTTTATCTTGCTGAAGCAGTGACATGAGCTGATAACATAATCTTGAAAGAGACCTTCTTGGCCATGGAACCAAAAAGGCCAAAATGAATCATATTAACCCCCTCTTCATATCAGAAGGAAAGGATCCTTCTGATATCACTGAGCAACTAATTATCAGCTTTCAGCACATTTAAGGCACCAGACCCTAGCAGGTGAGCAGTTTAATCTTCAAAATCACACAATAACCTGAAACATCACAAGAGTCTAACAGCCAGCTCTCAGAGCCACAATACCTGACATACAAAGCAGAGTGAAAAATGGAGACTCAGGATCAAATTCTTAGAGGTACCACATACTAAGTGCTTTCTGATCTCCTTCATCAATACTACCAATGCACACCAGAATAGCGGGGACTTGTCACCGGTCAAGAGAGGGCCTTCAACCAGCTTTCTTCAGCCAGCCCCCCCTCTCCTAGCTGGGTGCCTTGTTTTCCAGCACGTGGGAGCCAGGGAGTAGGAAGAGCACCATGTCTGGCACTGACAGAGAAACAGGACGTGGCTAAGTACGCAGCAGGGTTAAAGCCCCTGAGCTCAGCAGTGCCCAGCAATCTCAGTGGGCCTTTTCCATCCCTCCCTTCCTGAGCTCTCAGGGTGAAAAAAGGCAGAAAGCCATGAGGAAGACAAGAGAAATCAGGGAAAAGGTGGGAACAAGGCACAGAAGCCAGGCATTGGAGAAAAGGTGCAAGCTCTTTGCATAAGCAAATTTGTTGCCAATCACTTTCCTGGATAGACAAGCTGATGTGCCTTGAGCAGTTTACCCATCCAAGGAATCTGGATTTTAAGCTAATTCTGCTGGCTAAAAGCTTGCCATGAGGCCATGACCCCTTCCATTCTGTGGCAAGGATTGGAAAGTAGCACACAGGATCTTGTTAGCAACCATGTATGACATGGGTTTCAAAAACTATTATGAGTCTCAATTAAAAAGAGAGGGAAGTTGATATGACAGCTATCTCTGATTTCTTAGTTGCTGTAAATCCATGAAGTACTTCTCTGCATCTGAGTCCCAAAACACAGCGGACATCTTCCCACTTACCTTCTGCCTCTATTGGTGCTTCCCCACCATCCTGTTAGCTTTACTGCCATCTCATCACTCACCTACCTGTGATAGACAGTACCCATACAGGCTCCCTCAGCCCATACCCTGCAGCAGAGGACCAGACGTTTTTAGCCCACACTGGCCCGGTGGCCTCTGCTGCTTTGTGAGGGAGGACTTCTCCTCCCTTCCGTAGCAGTCAGTTTAGCTGGGTGTGCTTTTGGTGAATGTCACCTGCAAAAAGGAACTGACTGTCACGCTGGGGCTGCACAACGAGTCCTTATGACCCAGAGGTGATGCCCAATAGGACAAAGTAAAGAACAGACTTACCTGCATTTGTTAGGACCCAATTCTGCTGAAAGTGTCCTCTGCCCAGGGAGCTGGGGCTTTACTAAACACTGTTGCACTGTTGCTTGCCCTGTGAGGGGACTGCCAATGCTTGTCAAAACACCACCTCCTAACTAGCAAAAAATAAAATGCCCTAATGTGCACATACACCTTAGCCAGGCTGGGACAGAGACTTCTGCCATATCCGTCTGTTAGCAGGAAACTGCTCTTCCATGCAGAGCTGCCTTTTGCACACTCCAGTAGAGGTTTTTCAGAGGTAATCACTGACAGCAGAGGGGGTTAGGACTATTTTATGCCAGCATCTACAGGGGGTTATAACCACCAGGTTATAAAACATACTCTGAAATTTTAAAAAAAAATGTATACTCTGACCATGTTTGGCTATAATTCTTGGGAATAAATGAAGACAAATCACAGTGTTAAAAACACCTTACTGTGACATTTTGAGCGCTTGCTCCCAATAGTGGAAGTTCTCAAGTTTCTCAGCAAAACAGCTTTAGGAAAACTTTCACACAAACAAAGCAATGCTTTTCCCCCAAATTCAGCATGCAATTGGCTGAAACTTTCTTTCAAAAATCGCAGCCTAAAGAAGCAGGATAACTGGCAAATTTTAACCGAAGCATTTTAACTTTCAGAAAGTCACAAGTGAGAACAGCAGGTCTGATAGTGGAAATATGTTTGGCGATACGGGCATAGCAATTGTTACCAGCTCCATCTATAACATGTTATTAGCGCATACTGCCTATTAAAAAGTAGATTACACAGCCCAAGTATTTCCACTATTATTTGCATTGATACCTGCCATGAGAATAGTGATGTTTCACCTATGAATAAAAACATCAAGCCTAAGCACTTCTGGCATTACATACAAAACTTCTCTTTCCTCCCACACGTTAACATGGAAATTCACAGGCAACATGCCAACAAGACTGGAGAAACTAAAATTCACTGTATAAATAATTCAGGATCAAAACCACTGGTGGTAAATCTGGAAAGTCACCATCTGACCTACCATATGTGGTTACTATGGAAATATCTTTCTCCTTTAACTTAATGTACTCAGTAGTGGGAACCGTTTCCTTATGATTCACATGAATCTCTGGCATGTGCTCCGCTGCTAGGTGCCAGCAAAAAGCTGCTGTTGCAGTGATATTATAATACCTTGACAGCATTACAGGACTGGAAATGTGCACAGTTCAGGTCTGAATTAACTGGAGAGAAGTTAGATTACCTGCCTAGTAAAAACAAATCAGAAGATGACTTGGCACCCAGGTCCACTACATGGTCGTGTCAAATGCCAGTCATATCAGTCCCAGAGCAATGATAAAACTGTAGCTCAAATTAAATAAGCACAGCATCAGTTCAAAGTTGGAGATGAGGAACAAGGCCACCTGGGCATGAGATGCATTATCTGCATGTTAAAGGCCAGGTTTGTGGTCTGAAGTAATAATTGCGGTATAACAACTCCTGAACTCCTGACTTCTTACCTGGCTTCTGCTGCTCCCTCATTTTCTGGTCTGTGGAAGTCATTTCACTTGTCCTTGCCTGTAAAATGAAAACAGTTATATTCCTGAACAGATACCCTGGTGATTAAAGTAGCAATCAAGAAGAAAAAAAAAAAGAAGAGAGATTAAATCTATTGGAGGGTTGGGGGGAGGGAAGAGGAGGGCAAGTCCTGGTGTAATTCTGCAAAGTTTCAGCAAGAAGAACAGCATACCAGTGTACACCAGCCCGTTCTGACTGGGCTGCAGCATAGGAGGCAAAACAGGCCAGGAAAGAACAGAATGTGCAGATTATTGTTGCATGAGTTGTTTTTCCAAAACCTTTTTCACTTTACGCATGAAATAAACAGCATATTTCGCTAAATAGCAAAAAAATATTTAAATCTGTGCACTGCCTCTACCGTAGCAAATTAAAATTCTGTATCACGCACCCTGGGCTTACTAAAATGCTGCGCTTCTGGGATGAAGCACAACAGTTGTGGCACTGCTTATATTAACACTCACTATATCCAAGGGCAGCAAGAGAAGATATTCAGTTATTTATTTGATATTTTACAAACTAAAATCATTTAAAACCCTTGGTTATTAACCAGTGCTCCGCACAGCAGACAGAGCTGTCTATCTAAGGGCCAGCTTCTCACTTACACCTGCAAACAGAGATTCCTGTCCTTTGCAACGGTGTAAATTAAGAGCTTTACACCACTTTCCTATTTGGCCCTTAGCTCTGTAATTTGAAAGGGAAAGGGCATAAAAGCCCTACAGGAGGGGCTCTCCCTTAGGAGGGCTGGGATCCCTCAGGCCAGGAAGACCAGAGAGCGGGGTCCTTGCCCACAGGACGAAGCGGGACGCAACAGGAGACGGTCAGCAGGAGGGCTTTTCTTCTCGTGCTGCCATGCTAGGGGCTTCCTTGAGGCATGGCAGACGGGGAGGTTTCGCATTTCTTCTTGTTGTCACGTTCCAGGAGCCAGGTAATGTTTGCAATCACTTGCATGAAGAGCGTCCCTTTACCAGTAAAACAGGTACAGACACAATCGGGGAATGTTACTCACTTCAGAGCAGACACAGAGATACCCTGTGGCTCCCGAGGTGACCCATCGTGGTAAGCTACTGTGTCACTCCTTTTACCTCACCCTTGTCCCAAACTGCCTTTGTGATTTTTTTTTTAAACATTTATCAGTTGTTCTGCACACAAAGGGCTTTCAGACTGGTGAAGCATCTCTGCTGGTGAGTTCAACAGAGCAAGACAATTTAAAATGTCAAAGTATCAGCATCCCCACAACCATATGCCTTGGATCATCTGATACGGACTGAAAGCCATTAGCCAGTATCCTTCAAAGCAAGCAGATGTGGCTCTGAAAAGAACCCTCTTTTGGGCCGCTGTCTTCATTCTCGCCTTCCAAGACCCCTTCCCAGCTCCTCACTTTGCTGCTCTGCAGGGGGTGTCTGTGAAACCCACGGCCAGTTCATGAGAGCCTGGCAAATCTCAGCCGCTTCACTTGAACCCACAGTTTCCAGGTAAAGTTTTGGGGTGCACTAAAGAGAAACACTGACAACCTTTATGAATCTTCCTTGTTCTAGAATTGCTGAAGTGAAAGCTGAAAATTGCAAAGAGTGAATGTGCTGGGGTGAGTCCTGCTGCCTGCTAGGTCTGACTGAATTCAGTCACTTCTCTGTGGATGTAAGGCTACCGAAGCGTGCAGCCAGGCTCATTCATGTGCAAGACATTAAAGCTTTCCTGTCACATCCCTGCAGCTGGGGAACACCTAGTGAAGCAGGGTACAAGCCACCTGATGGGCGCAGAGAGTCTATTCCCCGGACTCGTCCTCCCCACATGCAGCTTGGTGATATAACACATTCACAGGGGGCATGAAGTGTCCAGCCTGCACCAAATGTTCTGCTCATCCACTGCACGTGCTAGAAGGCCGTTTGTGTGGGACACTGGGGCATCTGGCAATGCCAGGAAAATGTCTGAATTGCACTTTTCCAACCTGAACAAAAATTTGAGGGGGAGAAAGGGGGAAACGATGCGTCAGGAAAAACTTCAGTATGTGCTAACCCAGTTTCTACTTCATCATTTGTTTAATCTGCCATAGGTTCATCGGCAGTTCTTTGGACAGGTTGGGTCCAGTTCCTGCCAGTTCCAGGTATCATATCCTTTCTCCTCTTTTATCATATAACAAAAATACTGGCTTCAACTACATCCAAACTGGGCAAACAAAAAAGATAAAGTAGAAGTCTTAGTTGACACCTTTGAAACAACAGTGATCACAACACCCGGGTGTAAGTTAGGACACACCATACAACACCAGGCTGGTAATTTGGCATCATCTGATACAGGAAAGTCATCCTTTGCGACAGCTGGATCGCACTGCTACCTACAGACCCAATGACCTGCAATATATTACAGCCTGAGCTTTTAAGACGCTCTCATCCTTGTATAGGCTGACTCAGCAGTATATTTTAAACTGCTGATGTGATAGATGAAATGCAGTTGTCACGAAGGTAGACAAGTCATCCCACTATTCAAGTAATATACGTTTCGTTTCCTCTGGCAGAGTTTATTAGTAATTCACAGAACCCAGCAAAAGTTGGCACCTCAGCTTCATGGGATAGTGTGAAATGGTGAGCCGCACAGCTGCCTTGCAGGCAAAAATACCAGCCAAAAGTGCAAAATGCAGTGCCATCATGTGGCTTGCAGGAGAGAATTTTGTGCAAAAAGGGGAGAACCCTTTGCTAGAGATGGGTTTGTTTGTTTTTTTTAAGAAAAAACAACCTGCTGTGGGACCAATTGTGAATCGAACAGCTGGTTATGCTATCCCACTGTCCCACATCGAACCAAGACCAACACACTCCTTATTTAGGCAGTCACGATCAGACAAGTGCTTGAGATCTCACAAGACTGGCTTTAAAAATAAAACCTCTCAGCTCTTGGCAGAGAGGTGGTTGTGATTGGCCCAAGTATAGGTGCACATTGCTGGTCCTTTCCGTGCATGGTTGTGGAAGTCCTTGCTTTTGCACTTTCAAGGGCCTAGGAAGACACCCTGCTGTGGAGAGTGAACATTCAGGTGAGAAGATGTCAGGGTTTTGTAACGCTGGCACCTCTTGAAGGAAAATGGCCCTGAAACGACTTTACTTTCAATAACCTCTGTTCATTGTTATTGTATTCGGATATTTCAGCGTTTGTCAAAAACAGGGAGATGAATACTGTCTTTTACAATTTCTGGAGGACTTAAACATTGCTCAATATGCTTCATGTGCAGATATGATGAAGTGCAACATGCTTTTTTCTGAATTCAGAACCTTTTTCTCCTAGAGCGAACTGGTCATGATAGAGATTTAAAAAAAGAAACACAGGCAAATGGGTCCCTAGCTCTTTCCAGAGCCTGCCCCAGCTCTGTAATACGAAGACAACCACAGGCTACGGATTGCACCCTATTACCTGCAGCACTTGTGTGCATTTTTCAAACTCAGGCAAACGGAGTTTGATCGTATCTGTTGAATCGGTGTCAGCAAAACACGCATCCAAAGAAAAAGCTCTTCACTGCGGATAACAGTGTTGAGAAAAATATTTTTACTTGGTCTCATCTCAGCATTACCCTTTCCCAAAGCGCATAACATAGCGTACAGTTTGTTGCAGGGAGCATACCAATTCCCTGCACTCATCCTCACTACATTTGTTAAGTGATAGCAAACATAGTGTGTGCTGTCAACACTTATTGGTCATTACCCAGAGTGAGAGGCAATGCAGAGCTCATGCCGTCAGGCGGGAGAGGTAAAGGCAGTGGATCCTGGAAAGGTGTTTTGTTCTCCTCTTCCACGCCTGAAGCACATCAACTGCCCTGCTCCCTTGGAGCAGCACAGCTGAAGGACGGTCCCAAACTGCCGGTGACCTCCTAAGGGAGAAGGTGGCCCTCTGCACCTTCACCCATGGGGCAGCTGGAGGGGGCCTAATCACACCCTCTACTACAGTCTTGGTCCGACTGGGTGTATTAAATGGCTTTTCTGCTTAAGTACTCATTAGAAAGACATATAATTAGTCAAGCAAGTTGTAAAGATCTCTAGGCTGCAACCTTCAGGCTAGGTGTATACTGAGAAACACTCTGTAGTCCTAGAAGAAAAATTTTAAATCTTACAAGGCAGCTAGTCAAAAGCACTGCCTCAGGCACAAGGGGGTGACCTCAATCGTGGACGTAACCCTTAGCCCAAGCAGAGACCTCCCTGGGGAGCAGCAGCAACAAAGCATTGGAGAGCCTGCAGCGAACAGCACAACACAGAAATTGGGCTGGGAGACTCCCCTGGCCCTCCTGTGCTGATCATGGATGGGAGAGGGAGAAAGCAAGAGCCACTCAGAAGCAGAAGGCAAACTCCCAGACTGCAGCATAATCCTGCCATGGCTTCATCGAAGTGGGCTTTTGCACTGCCTTCAGTGGGATCTGACTCAGCTCCCAAATGTCTCCAGTTCGGAGCTCCTGTCCTGTATTCATTAGACACTCTAGCAGTCTCCAGTCATTTACACAATGTGCCCAGAGGCAGCCTCGGGTCTGTACCTGTCGGTACAGCCAGCTCTGCAGGCCAGGAGATAGCAGATTGCTCAGGTGCAGCTTCCAGAGCTGAGCCAGCCTCCATGTCTCTGTATTTCAGTCCCCCCAAGCTCTGGCTCCCTAATTCAAGCAGTCCCAGGAACCTGGGGCTGGCAATGCCTCCAGCCCGCTACACTCTCCTGAAGCACACGCAGAGAGGTCCACGTCAGCGCTCTCGGCACTCGCTAGCTCCGGCTCCGCTGGGGACAAACACAGCCAAACTTCTTCCCAGACTGACTCAGATCTGGAAACAATATCGTCACGCTCACACAGCCCAATGCTTACGGTAATAAGCTCTGCCAGTGCCAGAAGAAGATCTCCTGTGTCTCTGGTCCAGTTATCCACAGGGCATGTGGGCTCTCTGATGGAGAGCAAACAGCACCACACTCCCTGCAGCAGACGATCTAGCTCGGAGCTCTGTACGCCGGAGATCTCTCCCTGCGAGGCAAGCGAGCGGACCTCTTGTAATTAAGTAATGAATCCCAGCACCTTTCATTACCTCGCAGCCACATACTATTACGCTGACTCTCCTCACCTTCCTTCTCTTTCATGTGAGAAGTGCTAAGATGCTTCATTATGAAAATGACGGATGGTCTCTAAATGGGCAAAGAATCTCAATTTCCTCATGTGTGATTAATATTATCCAGCCAATGCAGACCTACACTGCACATCTGGGAGCTCTGCCTATAAAGCTCTCCTTCCCTACAGCCTACTGAAATTTAAAAGTTATCCCAAGATGTCCAGAATGTGAAAGACAGAACTGTGCATTTTTCCACCGTGTTTCATGATCTTTCTGATGTCCAAGTAAATCTTTTAGTAAAGGAAATCTTTCAGTTTGCGTGTTTAGTAGGCAAACTCGTAGCTCTCAGTTGCTACTAGGTAATCTGCTTGCATGGCCATGTGCACCCTTTCTTGCAGGAGATGCGTAAGAGCTTGCATTATTAGGATAGTCGTGTGTTTGCATTCTCATGAATAATTCAGTAAAAGATTTTTTTGTTTTGCACAAAAAGTTTCACATTTCATCAACCGAAAATGAAAAAATTTGGCCCTCAACCTAATTTGCAGACAAAAACACTCTGGCCTTTAATTGTCATGAAACAAATAGAAATAATCATTTCAGTTTTGCATGGTTTTGCTTGTTTTTCCTTTGACAGAAAGAGGAATTTTCCACATCAGTTTCTATTTTGACAATGAAATGATTTATTTTAAAGCAGTATTTCCAAAGGAAAATTCCAGCTGGCTTTAGCTGTTCGGACTTTTCTCCAATAAAGAAAGGGAAAATATCAGTGCAAGAGATAAAAGCTGCAAAGTCACACAAGGATGAGCAATCAGGAATGCATTTTAACTGAATATTTCTGATCTTTTCCTCAGTAAATAATAATACCATTCTTGCTCTTCTGCAGCTCTCAGACAACATTCCTAGGGCAAGCCTTTACCCTTGAAATAAATATTCACTTTTTTCACATGCTTTTCAGAAGAACGTATGTACTCTTCACACGCAGAATTATTTCTAGCCACCCACATTAACTTCAGTAACCACATATTCCGATTTCCGTAACCCAAATTCTTCTTCACGCTCTCTCCTCTCAAGGAAGAGATTGTGGATCGTCAAATGCTTTGTTGCACTACAATCTCCTTTTCCATGCAATTTCCTCTCAAGAACCTCATCTATTTTCAGGTACTATCAAATAAATAATCTTTTTCAAAATTGATCACCACAGCTGAAATCTAGGCTTGCTGCAGCTGTTTTTCTGCATGTAGATCACACATGCATGCATAGATGTGGAGAAAATTAAGGAAGTTTGGCACTGGGATATGAAACTAAAGTGATTTAAGGCCCTAGAATCTTGGATTTTATATGTTCTCTTAAGGTTACAGTAATGCTGAAAGTAGTAGATGAATATTCCTCTGTTTCTCTGTTAATAATGTATAAAGAAGCAGCCAAGGAGCATACTTCCACCCTACAGTTCCAACCTATCCCTCACACCGCAACCAGCACAGAGCACTGACTGTCTTCATCCGGGTGACTTAAATCCCCATTTCTCTGTCTCTCAGGCCCATGCTGGCTTCTGACGTGGAGTTTGATGTACCTGGTACAAAAATCCATGTATAAAGTTATTCAGACAGAGTATCATACATCACATGCAACATCCAAATGAATAGACACAGCATACATTACCAGAAACTGAATTATTCATTTTCTTATTTAACTTTTCTGTCTCCATTTTTCAATATAAATGAAGTTGCTATAGAATCGCTAATCCATTGCAGCCATATGAATTGGTTCACCGAGTTACAGAAAGGTACAGGGGGACGGCACTTTCCGAAAGTACAAACCCAAAGTAAGGATCCAGCCATGACCAAAATTCACTGAGATCACAGAAGCTGAACCCTATTTAGGACAGTGCTTTTTCCCAAAGTGTCCTGGTCTGGCATAAGTCTGCTACTGCTCGCTCTCTCTGACTTCAGAATTAGACTAGCCAGGTGCATTTGGCAATCCCAGACGTTCAATCTAAGGGTGTACTTACAGTAACAGCTGGTTGGCAATAGTTCATTGAAGTATTTGGGGGCCAAAAAAAAGATCCAATTTTGTCAAAGTTCAGGCATTTGCTAAAATCTGTTGATTCTGATAATGTTTGCCCTAGAAGAACATTGAACAAAACACTATGATGTTCACATATCCTATTTTGTCATTTTGGAACAGCAGTTTAGATTTTCTTTCTCCTGAAATGGACTTGCAAAACAAAATTCAGTCACAAAAGTTATAAAAGGTTGAAATCAAGATCAATCATTTTGTCCCATTTATCTGTCTCCCTGGAATTTCTCTTACTGGGAAAGGATATTTTTTTCCTTTCCAATTGGGAATGGAACTTCACAGTTTCCTTTAAACAGAAGAGCTAGTCTCCACCCATACCATTTGCCATCAAAGGCTCTTATAAATTCTGGGAAAGGATTTTTGAATAATCAAAAACATGTCAAAATTGCTGAAAACTTCATTATACGCAATATTAGATGGAATAGTGCCATGATCACTGTGATCAACTTAAATCCCACAGTGGAGCATGTGGATCCAAATGGTAGATCTACCCCACTGTCTTGCTTCCATTAGAAGATCCCAAAAATCAGCCAACAGTGTGGAAAGTAACATCCAGGTTGTAGGGTTAGGAACACAAAAATTGATCATATCCAGAAGAAGAGAGTAACTTTTACCAAGAGCTAGTATCTGTGAGCTTTGCTGAGGGTTTGAACCAGAAACGTAAAGAATTTCACAAAACAGACAGTGGCTTAAAGTGTCCTTCAGTGATGAAGACGCTGGTCTAATTCTCCTTATATGTGATGAATCTCTGATGTATCTAGGAAGAACACTCTTCCGAAATTTACTTTTGCCAAGATCCTGAAAACATAATTACTAGAGATATCACAGAGATGTTTAAAACCAGATAGGCTAGAGGGTTGAATTCATTGCACAATTAATTTAATGAACTTATTGATATCAATAGACTTCAGATCAGACACACAGTGCCAAAATACTGAGGTCTCAGTCTTTCATCAGTGAGAAGCTGTCCTCTTAGATAATGTACGGGGAATTTTTTTTCCATCCCCAAACAGTTAAAAGGAAGACAAAAATTCTCTGCTGGGATGAGTGTGTAAGCGCATCGGGATCTGAAAGGGATGCTACCACACCCAAAATAAATGAATCATGGGAGAACATTTTGAAGAACATTACATTTTATGGAAAAGGTTCTCCCATTTTCCTGAACTATTTCAGGGGAAGAAAAAAGTGACTGTAACGTCACCGAGGCTGCCAGGTAGTTCCAATCTGGGCTTGCATTACCAAGTATTTCCAGAGCTGTGATGTGATTTTGGCTATGTCACTACTGCTATGTCAGCTGTATTGCCAGGCAGCCTGCGAAAGCAGCTCCAGTGTCATTCCAACCAGGCTGTTGCTGTCTTTCAAAATCCTCGTCATGGATGACACTACAAAACCACAAGTTGGGAAAGAACTAGCTCAAAAATAATAAATTATAATTTACGTAGATGGATAATACGGGTAAAGCCTCAGGCAGCATTAGTATACTTAGCATTTATCATGGAACCAAGTCTGGGGCTAACAAAATTAAACAACAGGCTCAATAAAATGAGCTTTTCACAGACTTGCTGTTAAGCAGGCGTGTAAATGTTTGCCCACTCCAGACTTCTGTAGAATAGCCCAATGAGGAAAGGCCATCAGTGAGTACTTTGCCTGGAAAAATAGGGCTCCTGTCCAGAAGTGGATTCTCCTAATCCCAAGAAAAGATTATTTCTCTGCATTCCAGTTGGAATGTGTTACTACAGCAAATAAAAATTGAACTAAACAGTAGCTTTTGTCATGTGACGCACATAGAAATAGGAAACTTTCCCAACTCCTCGTTTAGAAGTGAGTTCACTAGTTTTCCTGTGGTAGTTCCAGTAGATGGAGCAGTTTTATCTCAGAGCATTTCCGCCACCAGGCTCGCTGCTGCAGACTTCGCTCTCCCCCTGCACTTCTCCTATGGAGCTTCGGAAGCACAGGGTGACAGTCCTTCAGGCCTCAAATTGTGTATCTGAAGGAAACTGAGGAATAAACAAGTAACATTCATTCTGAGAGACCAGTATATATCTGTGACAGTAAACACTAAAAGTGCTAATGCAGAAGTAGAACAAGTATTGGAGTAAAAGCTGTTTGCTGACAAACTCAAAGAGATGCAATCTGGATGGATGCACAACTGCTGCAGTGAAGGAATCCCCTTTTGTCTGCTCTTACATTTTTTCCTGCAGGGACACGTGAAAACATGGCCACTGATCCTGCAGAAAACTGACACACACAAATCATCTGACATTATTCAGCTCCTGGATGGGTGAGATGAGGCCGGGTGTGAATCCCACAGGTATAGGTCCCAAGACCCAGTTCCAAGCAGCTCACAGTGCAATCTGTCACTGGCGCTGGAGTCTAGACTAGCCAGGCTAATGCTAAACCAGGATGCAAGTGCTGCCATTGCATCTCCATACTACAGTGCCAATACAGCCTTACAGGGCCACTGGGGACAGACCTTTAGCTTCCAGAGACTTCAGAATATGGACCATTTAATGACAGATTGCAAGTGGCCATGCCTCAGCTGATTTGACCTAAGGGTCCACATACATAGTCCGTAAATAATGCAAATTAATTCAAGTTTGCCTTCATTAATCTTTTCTGGTGGTAGACTCCCCAAGCCCAGGACAGCAATGAAGAACTACCATATTAAACACAGTTCTCTTTCAGTTTCTCCCTATACCAAGGGAATCCATACGAACAAAGAAGAAACTCAAAATGGCAACCTCCAACTATTCCTTCTCTCCAGTATGTGGAACCATAACAGCATAAGGTAGAAACCACCATATGATGTATCAAGAGCAGGAAAATCATTCATGCAGTCCTGAAGGGATAAAAATTGGGAGATTTCACTAAGAGTAAAAATAGCAAAGATATCAAATGGGCATCTTTCAAACTATACCGAGTTTACTTGGACTGAGGGTCAATCTTCCAGTTATACACTGATCTTACACCACTAAAGTCAACAAGCCTTTCTCCTTTGATTCGAATGGCAGTATAGACTCATTCTAGCCTAAAGCAATCAACATATATGGCCATAGTAGAGGTAAATCTAAGACTGTGGATTTAATTACTGACTACATGCAAAGATAGAAAAGTTATGATCTGGCTCTCTGATGAAAATGGGGCACCTGTGCCAGTAGAACATATTTTGACACATTTGGGGACACATACGTGACACATAACTAGGGAAGAAGGTGTGAAAAGCAGAAGAATGAGAAATCAGTTGAAGAATTTGGGCTAGATCCATGATAAAAGACGTGTAACCAGCATGATGACAGTGAGAATATAACCATCAAATGTCCATAAAATAAACCAGATCTGCTGCTATTGAGGTCAGACTACTGCTATTCACTAATTTTCCTAAATAAAATAGTTAGAGGGACAAATCCACTCTTGAACTGAGGTTGTGGTCAAAGATGACAAAGTGAACCAGGGTAACCTGGTTGAAGGAGACAAAGACTATGGAGAGACCAGCGTTAATAGGGTAAGAACCAGTTCTGGCATAGCTAAAACCTGATCAGTGCCACTGATTGTTGGATCCTCCTTCTGCAGTCAGTGGTTTCTCTCATTAGACTCTGGTCCCTCTGGTTCCATGCAGAGTTTTTCCTCTGAATATTTTTAAGAATATTTTTCTGGTCCCAGAATTTGGTAGATGGAAATTTGTGTATGTGGGGAAACTTCCAAGAGCTCTTTGCAGCCACATAATGACAAACTCCTTCACTATGGCAGTCTGCTTTGGAACTAGTGATGAGGTTTTCCTTTTGGTATTTACAAGTGCTCAGAGAAGTTATTTCACATCTGTAACTCTAGCACTACAAAACCCTGAGGAAGTTTTCATTTCGCAGAGTCAGTAAAGCAGGAATAACCATCCCTTCCTTCACAGAAATTCACAATGAGCTATAAACATCTACAATAAACCTAAGAATTGTGACTACTTCATAAATTAAATGTTAGAGGCATTTTGTTGCAACTCCAAAGATATCCCCAGTGTTATTATATTTTACCATACTACTTTAACAGGCTTTAATATGTACACATGAGACGAGGTGTATTAACGTCCATAGTAGTTATAATCCAGTAATGGGCTTAGAAAGGGAAACAAACCTCAGTAACATATTTTTGATATTATTTTATACTTCAGGGTAAGATCCAATGTTGATTCTTTTAGCCTTGGTGTTACGTGTTAGACTAGAAAGTCTCTGGAACCCGCACCCTGATTTTCTAGTTGTAAGAAAACAGCTAAGCTCTTTTATGGCTGAAATAAAAGCCACTTCCAGCCTAAACATGGCATACACCATCACCTGAAAGAGAAGCGTGAAGAAAAGATAGATAAGCAGAGGGCTTTTACTTGCTCTTCTTCTATGAACATGCATATTTTAAGTAGACAAATAGGGAGATCAAAGGAAACACAAACGCAAAGGATAAAACCTGAGAAAGCATCACCAGTGTGAAATGGTAAGAGGGAAAGCCTTCAACCTAAGTGTCATGGAAAGAGGCTTACTGCTGTGAGGAGAGCCGTTGCCTCTTGTTGCCTGAGTCTTTCAATGTTTGAAGAAGCCAGATTTTGTGCCTTGCTTATAAGTAAGCAAAACTGCCTGAGAGAGACACTACCTACCCTCCTCAGCTTCTCTTCACCTGAGCACTCCATTACGTCCCACCGTTAAGCCTGACAAGCTACCAGCACCTATTGATGAAAATCAAGAAAGCAGCATGCCACTGTGAAACTTCAAGTCCAGAGGCAGTAAAATGGTAGGAAATGCAATGTTTACATCAATTATTATTTCTTAAACATTGAAACTGTGATAGGACTACTGTATTTGCAGCCACTGGTTTATCAGTCTGGGGGCTCCATCACATCAGAAAATGCCAATTCAAAGAAATACCACAACTCAAAAACCCTTTTGCCGACTACACAGGGAGGCATTCAGGCTAAGCTTTGGGAGCGCACTGTTCCCAAGAGACAGTACATAGAGGCAGAAGCAGTTATGCCTCGAAAACCTCCCAGTACATCTTTATTTCATTTGTTTATGAAAAACCTCCAGTGAAGCAAGCGCTACAAACTCCCTAGGCAACATGTTTCACTATCCTTACAGAGGTATCACCCAAATCAGTTGCCATTCTGCAGATTTGCATCATCCAGTATCAAATGCAGTGTGCTACGACTCTGTTAAATATGTATCGTGGCTGGCATCTGATGTTCTGTTTTTAACTTATAAAAGTTATCATTAAAAATTGTTAGATTGATTAAATATATCAATTATGCTAGTTTTATTTTCAGTGTCCTTTTATTTAAGAAGAGGTTGTCTAATTGAACATTAATGCCAGTATCTGATAATTTAGAAGATTAGTCTAGCAGAGGGTAAGAGTTAATTTACAAACTTGTTCTATTCTTCCAGGTCTCAGGTGTTCATTTCTTTAAAGCCACTTTGCTTTCTCTGCCTTAATCCATACACTACTTAGAGGGAGGTCATTCATACCCATAAGGTGTGCTGTGAATCAAACGCAGACAGTATTGGTCTTTTCAGTCTGCTCTGTGGCAACCAAAGTGATGAACAAGTCACAGAGCCACATAAAAGTCCCATTTTTATGTTAAGCTGTCGTTGTGAGATACAAGGGAGTTTAGTGGGCTGGCCAGAAATTATCCCAGGATTTCTATCTTGGATCAGAGCAGGGATCCATCTGGCTCAATGTCCCATTGCTGAAAATAACAAGTCCCACGTGCTTCAGAAGAAAGTATTAAAAATATCTCAAAATAGTCAAGTATAGATTGATCTAAAGTTTGCATCAGATTTCAGCGTTATATCTCATTTTTAGAGACTGGCTTATCCCAAAACAGCAAGATTTAATAACAAACTACTAAAATTTGAGAGAAAAAAGAAGTAAAAATAGTTTGAATGTAAGAGGCTATTTTAGTACGGATGGATACAAATAGTATTAGAAGGAGAGAGGTGGGCTCAAGACTGTCATCCTTTCTGATCTCAGGTCCAGATCTAAAGCAGCATTTGCATTCCAAGCTGCTCAGTAGGTATGGAAATCTCAGTGAAATCAGTGACATCTCAGCATCCAGATGGCAGTTAGACACTGCTCTCATGCCACTGTCCCTGCTCCACTCATTCATAGCAGTCTTGTATTCTGCTTCATCCAAACTTGCATGAATCCTGATCCCAATAAGGTTCATACACATACCTGATCTTATACTCCAGCCATACTGATCCCACTGAAGTCAGGCAGAGATTTCCTAATGCCTTTATCAGAGTCCAATTCTGTATAATGCCTCTGTCTTCATTGAGACCACTTCCAAGGGATAAAGCTAACCACTCGTGTACATCTTTGCATGTAAGAGCCTCGGGAAAGATTTATGTTCTTACTTCAAGCCACTTAATTTCAAATCTTGATCTTAGAATGGACAAATAATCCTAACCGTGGCAATTCAGAGTTGTTTGGTGAGTCATGATCAGAGAATGACTGCGGGCATCTCTCTTGTAGAAAGGATATATCAGTAATACTACACGGTACTGAACTCAACCAGCAGACAGCCGTTTTCTGAAGTAAGATCTGTAAGAAAATCTCACTCATAGCTGTCCCTGAATAGTAACCAGCTCTGATAGAGACTGGAAATTAAAGGTGCCTAACTTCAGGAGTAGAATTCAGCTCCAGATGAGGCATAAACTTAGCGGTCTATGTGTGCACTAGCTGCCTAAATTCACACTGCGGTCAAAGCTAGGGCTTGATTTTCTTGGGCAAACATAGCTGTCTAATGCTGTTTGATAAGACCCAAGGAACCCAAGACATCCATGCAGGGTAGGATGACATAGCACTGGACCTGTGAGATGCCCAGTTGCTCCCTAAGATGCGTCAGAGGCCAAGCATGATCTCCTAAGGACATATCCCAGAACATCTCGGACAGTGTTTATGTAGGTGACTCAGTCACCTAAATACAGGCACCTAGTGCCATCTGAGATGCCTGGCCTCCAGCTGCCATTTCAGGAGGGGATGGATCTCCTTTAGGTCCTATGCCATATCTATCAGCGCCATGTGTGCCAGACACACTACAGCATCTCAGCTGACACTTCGTAAGTGTCTGCATGGACAATGGAATCAAGACCTACATATTTCTTTATAGTTAATGGAGAGAACTTAGTAGTATCTGAACAACTACTATCTTAGTAGTATCTGAACTGCTTTAGACAGCTCTTCTGTGATGACAGGAATTGCATCATGCATGAGTCTGTTGGTACTCATTGAGTGTAAAGACGGTCTTGATGATGGGCTCAGATACAGACATCAGTACTGAATACATCTTCATCTGATTAGATGGCAGATGCCCCAAAGAACATACTTCCTCATATTTCAAGTTTTTCCTGAGGGACATTATTCTTCCTATATAAAGCCAAAAATGGTGATTTCTTCATGATTGGGTTACACCTTGATATTCTTAATCATAAAAAAAAAGGATGTGACCTTCACTGGGCAGAACTGAAGGTTTTCCTATCAGTAAAGAATACAGCAGTCCATTTCAGGAAAGAAAGTCTTCAAACATTTCACAAAACAAGTATCTGAATTTACTAAACTGAGTTACAATCAAGACTGAAAGAGATTTGACATTATCAGACACCTTAAACTGCCAAAATAGGTTAGGGAATGAGCATAAATAGAATTATGTTCTTCCACATACTCTCTACCAATGAATATTCTATCCAATCAAAGTTAATATATGCTTGATATGATCAAGCAAAAATATTATGAGTGGGTGGCTAACTATTGAATAGAAGGTTGACAGTAGAGCAAACAAATGGCATCTTATCACTAGCTCGTCAAAACGGGCTTTTCCATGTTGAACTGAAATCTGTAAACAAATAATTTAAGACACTCTAGAAAATCCTGTCTTCCAGGAGCAGAATTCTTCAAAAATACCTAACTCTTATCGCAAGTCTCACTGTTGACCTGTTTTTGCTAGTGGGAAGCATTTTAGGAGGAACAGTTCTTCAGTCATTAAGATCATCACAAAAGCAGCTCATACTATGTTTTCTCAATCTATTATGTAAGTTTGGCACGGGCTTTTACATGCTACGTATATTGTATGTGTTTATATACTGCTAAGAGATAAGCGATAATTAGTGAGGAGAATGGTAAGTTAACCATTGTTTAAATTTCATGAATAACATTAATTTTACTGAGCAGAACAACAATAAAAAATTATGTAGAGATTTTTAAAAGACTTTTCTAAACCGGGATGATATAGATACACTTATCACGCCAAATTATCACACCTAACACAATTCCCTAAAGCTTGGAATCAATTAACACTTTTGTTTCTAGTTTTCATATCAGATTATAGTGCACAAATTTGGCTCTTGCCTGGTATATGGGATTAGTAAAATGTTTCTTAGTATATAGAAACTTACTGCTTTTAGCAGTAAAAAAAAATAGAAAAATGTCTATTAAAAAAAAGAGAAAAAAGACTATAGAAAAAAGAGAATTAATTTAGTCCTTATTTCAGCATGTGAGAGAGTAGACATCCTCTCATAGGAAACTAGAAAGTTCATAGCATCTGGTTGCTACTTTTGGTTTCCAGTGGACTTTATCCCTACTGGAAGAATCCAAAATGTATTAAATACAATGAATCTACCTTTGATTTGCGTTAGAACACTGGAGCAGCTTAAACACAAGATAGACAGAGACAGCTCAAGCCACCGCAGCAAGTTTTATTAGCACGTCTGTGTCAAGAGTCCTAACAGCACAAACAAAGCCAGTTACTTTAGTCCAGCTGAGAATGGCAATTTCCGTCTTGTGACCAACTCCTTCACTGACCAAGTGTAGCTCTACTGAGAAGGACCCAAGGATTATGGTGGACCCCAAACTAGCTACGAACCAGTAATATGATCTCATATGAAAAAAATAAACTGCATTTTGGGTTATATTTGGAGAAGCATGGCCAGTACATCAAGGGAAGTCATTATTCTCCTCTATTTGGTACTGGATTGCTGTGTCCAGTTTTAGGTCCCCAAAGTTCAAGAGGGAGGTGGATAAACTGGAAAGCATGTATTAGTGGATAATCAGACAGTCAGGAGCCTAGAGAACAAGACCTAGGAGGAGATGCTGAGGGAGAAGAGCTTATTCAGTTTGATCAGAAGAAGGCTAAGGGATGATCTAATAGAAGTCAACAAGTACCTGAAGATTACTTGTAAGGGTAATAGGCTTGGGAGGCTAGTTTGGATTGTAGGGATAACACTAGGTGGATAAACAACATGGGAGGGTGTTGCCCATAGAGGTTACAGCTCCTCCATCCTTAGGGGTCTTCAAGAGCCAGCTAGGCAAAGCCAAGCTGACCTGCTCTAGGGTTTGACAGTTATCCTGCCTGGAGAGGGCTTGGACTGGGCACCTCCAGAACTTCCATCACACCAACTCTTCTGTAGTCCCTTGCTTCGACAAGCAAACACTCAGATCTTTCTTCCAACCTGATTCGCTGCACAGCTTAATGGTGGATTGTGGCCCAGGGTGGGAGAGAGCAAGGGCAGAAGTACCTCAGAAAGAAATGTCACTTTGGATAGGGCCAGGTTTTCCTCCGAAAGAAGGTAACAACTCTTTGCATGGATAGTTTACCTAAAATAGCGTAAACAGAAGCAAAAGCAATACCACCCTTCTTAAGTCACTTGTTTTATCGCTTGGGAGTAGTAAGAGCTTGTAGTATTTGTGTTCCTTTTTATCAGGAAGAAAAGAAGGAGGGAGAACTGGTAACCAGAGGAACAGCTGTTCTGGCATCAGTTGGAAGGCACTATACATGTTGAATTTTTTTGCAAGCTGGCCTTCCTAGGAAAATGCACCTAAATTATGCCTTTGAAAGGGGGAAAGTTGAACTTTATGTGACACGGAGGACAAGAACAATTAAACTCTGTTCTTGCCTCATTCACACTTGCAAAGTGCTCAAGGAAATACACATCACTCCTCCTCCCTCCTTAAGTGAAATGTCTCCAGATGCATATTAAAGCACAGCCTTCTCATGTGCCTGCTGCAAGACTGACAGCAAAGAGCGAAGACACCTCCCAGCTCTCAGGAAACCGTATACTTTGCCTCTCCAGTCCTTCTGATTTGGTGATCTCTCTGTATTTACAATTGCTGTTTGAAAGTCAACACAAAGGGAGGCAGACTAACATATGCAGCCTGACATTTAAAGCTGCGCACAGTCTGTCCTGGTTATTTTGCGGGTGCACAGATTTAAGACTTCAGGGCACCATAAAAACCGTCCGATCCAACTTGCAGTGTTGGTCCAGAATTCCCTTTGCTGTTCCTGCAGAGCACTTGTTAATTTATGCTGGCGCGCTGTGGCAACCCCTGCTTTCTTTTTGGGGTTGGAATAGAAGGGATCAACGAAGCACAGTTGCTGGGGAGTAGTAAATGCTCCATTCTTGATCTCTCCCACGTGTACAAGAAAGTAAATGAAAGCCAAACAAATAGAATGGGACACAGAGGAGCATATTTTCAAAGTGTGGCTCTTAAGCTGTCACCCATTACAAGCCACATGCACATTAGGCCCATTTATGTCACATTTGCACTTGCAGATTGAAGGCCTCTGGTGCAATAACTGTACATTTTATACCAGTCGAGCTTTGACACCGGAGGCGAACATGCCCTGCAAGGAGCAGAGCAGCTCTGCGCAAGCCAGGCTTTTTTTCCACAGAATTAAAGCAGACCTCACTGTTTATTAGACAGGTCCCTCTTCACGTATTTGAGATGCACACACCTCAACGTACACTTCTGTTTGAAGTGTGTCTACAGTAAAATTAAGGGGAATCCTGGTGACTTCTGTCCCACCCTGTCATGCCCCTACTGTCTCTCCTGCCCCATTCCCTATCTCTCTCTCTAGACTCTTCGTGCAGTCTAACGGTAGCTATGAAAGAAGCAGTCCAGCATCCACCTGTCCCCCGTCCTTTGCCCTTGCACTCCCCTCATATGGATCTAGTGGCTGGACAGCCTGGACAGCTCACCGATGTGTTTAAGGCAAAATGACTTCAATTTCAGGTGCCTGTAATTTCTGGCAGTTCAGCAGCTGCTACATGGTTGGCTGAGCCAACCCTGTAGAAGGAGATGGCAGGAACCATTGTCACGGTTTCAAAATAAGCTGGACATTGTAAGGGTCATCGCCGACTCTGCCCTGTTCCCAAAAGCCATGACAAAATTTCTTCCTGTACAAATGCAAATTTCAGACACAGAAAGCGACTAGGAAAAAAATCAGGACAAGAGATTTATACTGACACAAAGAAAGTAAAATAAATAACAACCACGATCAAAGTTACCAGGTCTGTGCCCGTCCTAGATGGCAGAATGCACGGCCTAGCTGTGTTACAGGGAAGAGTGCTTGGAGTACAGATATTTTTAGTTGAAAACTTAGAATATGGAACGAATAGTCTTGGTCATATTTTGTCCATTAAGTTCAGTGAACTGCTCTGGAATAAGGAAACGAATGAGAGAATCCCTGGCCAGATTCCACCTTGGCTTCTATCTAGTGCTTTCAGCTAATCCTTGTGCACCCCGCACTCCAACAGAGCACTTACAAAATTACTTAGCTTTAAGCGTATAATTAGCCACCCTCCCATTCACACTTTAAACGAACATTCAAGAGTTTTGCTGGAGCAAAGTTTTGCTGGCCCTTAGCAAGTAAGAATAATCAGGGATATAGCCAACAAAATCAAAACCCAATTCTCTGCATGAGGGCCCCTCAGCTGAAGGACTCTTGTCCAGAGTGGGAGCAGGAGTAGAGTTTGCTCAGGCCTCTCCAAGATTTGTGATACAAGTTCACCTACTTGCAGATGCTCACAATGCAGATGTTGACCTCTGCTAATCACCTTAGACTCACTTTATAGGCAATGGAGAGAAATAACTCCTGTTAAGCTGCTCTTCATCTGATCCCTCTAGAGGTCCATCTGGGGGAAGCTGCAACTCACGCCACATGCCGTTGACTAGCACTCCATTGACTATACAGGGGACCTGCTCGGTGTAGACGCATGGCATTTAGGGGCCAAATTCCTCCCACAAGGCTTCCTCCCACCTGTCTGTCGAAGGCAGGGACTGTTCTCCCTGGTCCATATAGAAGAGCTGAGACCCAGCGCTGCCCAGCCGTGAAAGGCAATGGGTGGCACTGGCCTGGCCTCACAAAACTGGAGCTAGTGCGCCACTTTCTGCTGAGCAGAAAGGCTCAGCCACACAGGCTATAAGGCTAAACCAGCCACGCAAGGTGGAAAGAAATGCCATGCAATGTACAGCCTCTCTACAGCACAGCCAGGAAAGAGGCAATCAGACTGCTGTCCTCCCGCTGGGGTTGACGGCTGAGATGTTGGCCCAGGCTGAAACTTGAGAGCAGCTAGCGAGCTTTGTCCCACATCAGAGCTAATTCTCTCCCTGGAGGCATGAAGCAAGTATTCCACAAGAGGGCCCCCATATAACAGGAGTAGTAGGAGACATCTCCACCCCATGGTCCAGTCCCATCACTTGCTGAGATTCAGAGCCTCCTTCCCACTTTTCCTCCCCTTCGCCTTTCCTCGCACCTTGAGCTCTGTGGCAGTCTCGGAAATTGCCTCCCCCAAATCACCTCTGATAGAGACAAATGATAAGCAACCTCATTGTGTGTGACAGCTGTGCGTTTCAGTGTCAAAATCCTGAGGTGGTGTGGTGCTGACCTTGTATAAATAACTTCCCGTGGAGGAGACGGGAAAAGAACATCCTGAGCGCGCTGAGTCACTAATGGTGAGATATGTCAATCTGAAGGACGTCTGTGCCTCAGACAGGCCTTGAGAGAGGCCGGTGAGCCACCCATCAGCCTGGCTCAGCAAGGAGGATGCAATGCCCTGGGCAGTGCCAATACCTTGAGACAGGACTCAAAAGCCAGCTGACAGAAGAGATGTTTAGCTACGGCTAGCATAAGGATTGCTGCTGCAACTGCCAGTGTAGCAGACTAGAAACTGGGTGAGGCAGAGCAGACAGACACATCCACAGCCAGGATGGCAGACTGACCAGAGCAGATGCTGCAATGAGAACTGCTTGACAGCCCTAACCATGACATACCTTTGATGTTGCTAACACTGTCATTTTAGTCCAACGAATTCTTGCTGAGTTCCTGCTTCCAACTAAGTGTATTCTGTTTTAGCTCTTGCACTTATTTTTCCCTGTTGAAGTTGTTTGATTGCTGGTTTAAATCACTTGCTTTTTCTATCCCAGAAGTAATTAGAGATTCCTACTGAGATGAGGGTCTACTTGAGCGTGGCAACATACTCACGCCGGAAGTTACAGTGCTAATAGTCAAGGCATGGAGCACTACTGCTCTCTGCCTTTTATGACTGGGGAGATGAGGTACGAATGGATCAGCTAACCAATGCCACACGTGAGGTCTGCAGCCAGAGCAGGGACATAACCCCTCCCCCGAGCCTTAGCCTTGCAGCATCCTAGGTAGAGCAAGGACTGCCACTCGTTTGATCACAGAATCACAGAATGGTTTAGGTTGGAAGGGACTCTGGAGATCATCTAGTCCGACCTCCCTCCTCAAGCAGGGTCACCTAGAGCATATTGCCCAGGATCACATCCAGGCGGGTTTTGAATATCTCCAGGGAAGGAGACTCCACTACCTCTCTGGGCAACCTCTTCCAGGGCTCTGTCACCCTCACAGGAAAGAAGTTCCTCCTCAGGTTCAGATGGAACTTCCTGTGGTTCAGTTTGTGCCCGCTGCCTCTTGTCCCGTCACTGGGCACCACGGAGAAGAGACTGGCCTCATCCTCTGAACACCCCCACTTCAGATACTTGTAGACATTGATGAGATCCCCTCTAAGTCTTCTCTTCTGCAGGCTCAACAGGCCCAGCTCTCTCAGTCTTTCACCCAGATCTTCACCCAGCGTGCAGGGTTGCGCAGTTGTTGGTGGAAGAGCTGAATCACCCAGCTGTGTGAGCTGTGGCGCTGACCTTGGCTATGGTAGACCTATGGCACGTTCATCAGATGTGAGCGTGGCTACTACACTCTTGACTGCCCACTGCCAACTCTCCCAGCATGGTTATATGATTCTTCCTCAAGCCATAGTGAACATATGCAGTGCATGTCATTAACAGAGGCTGGGTTTAGATGTGATCAAGCTCTGAGGCTGCAGAGATGCTAGCAGAGAGGCTCCTGTAGCTCGTATGGGAAGCAGCCAATTGCATTTTCCTCAGGTCAGTTAAGAATTCGCTCCTCATCCTAAGCAGCCGTAAACAAAGGTGGTGAAAGCCTTCTGGAGAGCAAATGCTCCGCTGACAGTTTCCAGGTATCTCCCCAATGAGCAGAGAGGCCCATATCAAGCAGCAAGAGCACATGTGAACAGCTGCCATGGGAGGAAACCGCTCAAGTTATGAGGTTTGTTTTCAATTCTTTCCCCAAACTCAGCTCCATATGTTGCTACATTTTTCCAGCGTCTGCAATGTGATTCATGTGGCATGTTGCCTAACATTGCACAAAGTGTGCCCATACGAGGTCGCACAAGTGCACTGGAATAGCTCTGCACTAAGGCAGGTCCCACCTCTCCAAGGACAGGCAGGACTAACGTCTCCGCCCTTAACAATTCTGCCATTCTCCAGCTAAACACAGAGGATCCCCACAGCACTCAGGCCCTCGCCATCCCACAGTGCCACAGGGCAGACAGGGTATGATATTCCCATCCCTTTCACTGCCCTTCGGTCATGCTGTTGCAGTTAGTTGAGGGAATGCGCTGTAACTCCAGCAGCAAATTCTGTCCTTTGGCCATAAGTGTCTTGCAAATAATCCTTTGGTATCTTTGTCCCAGCGCTGTGCACTATGCTCCCACATAGATCTCTTTGTCCAAGATTTAGATTAACGTGACATAAACAGCATCTTCTATCTGGAAACATAATTGCAAACTCTCAATTGATTTTATGCCAAAAAGATATACCATAAAACTCAAGTGGGCTATTAATGAGAAAGACGTTAGCAATAAAAAAAACATACAGCTCTGCATATAAAGATGAGCGATCATTATGAGAGTGGGAGAAGGACATGCAAATACTACATGCTGTTTACTTGGGGTGATTTTGCTAACATTTGGAGCTCTGGTGCAATAATTCTTCACATAAACATTAGAAGACTCCACTACCTAATTATTCCATCTTGAATGTCATCATCTGTATTTTCTCCCAGAATACAAGTGGTTTGGATAATTGGAGGGAATATTTGAGGCTTGATCGCTGAGTACTGGGTTCAATTGTTTTTGCAGCAGCATGAGCATATGTTAAAGGTATGTCAACTCCAGGGGACGCAGATAGACTGAACTAATTTGATCCACACTAACGCCACAGTGTGCAGCACAGAAGAGTGCAGTGCAAAGCCGGCTGAGCTTGATTCCAAGCTAAACTGTGCCTGAGCTAGTAAAATCTGCTTTCTATGATGAGATGAGTGGTGCTGTGGACGAGGAGAGGGTGGTAGATCTTGTACACCTTGACATCCGCAAGGTCTTTGGCACAGTCTCCCATAGCATCCTTATCACCAAATTGATGAGATATAGGCTGAATATGTGGCCAATAAGGTGGGTGGAAAATTGGCTGGGCTGCCAGGCTCATAGAGTTACGATCAGTGGTGCAAAGTCCAGGTGGCAGCCCGTAACTAGTGTTGTCCCTCAGAGATCAGTAATGGGACCGGTACTGTTTAGTGTACTCATTAATAACCTGGATGATGGGACACAGTGCAATCTCTGCAAGTTTGTGGATGACACCGAACGGGGAAGAGCAGTCGATATGCTGGAATGCAGGGCTGCTGCTCAGATAGACTTGGAGAAATGGAGAAGCGGGGTGACCGGCACTCTTCAAAAACCTGAAGAGTCCCACGTGAGCCACAAAGATCCCTCCTCAGCGCTTGGACATGCCTCAGCCTAAGCTTGAGCTCCCCTCATGCGTGCCAAAGCCCTTTCCAGATCAGCATTGCTGACAAGGTGCTGTCCTTCATCTCGGGCGTTTGGGGTCTAAATATCTTTGAAGGCCTCGATCTGAGATCCTTGGCCTAAGGCCCCTTGGTTTTAACAGGCAGGTTCAAGAAGAAAGAACCAGCTAAAGCCCATTCATTAAGAATATTAAACTTTTAAAATACAGAATTTCCCCCAAACTGTGATTCAATCCAAATGGGGATGAAATTACCCATTATCCAGTGCTCTGATCTGCACTAATGGTACAATGACATAACTCTGTTAAGCCATGGTGGCTCATGTCATGCCATCATAGAGAACACCAACTGCCAGTGAGTGACAATCCCAGGAGACTTGGTGTCAGCTTTGCATTTACTGTTCAGCAAATCTGCCCAGCTGTCTGCAGACAAGCATGCACCTAGAAGAAAAGATATGCAAGTGTGTTTGCAGTGTCCGAGCCGTGGTAGCCCTCGGAGAACAGATTCCTCAGTGTCCACTGAACTCAGGGGCTGTCCTCCATGGGAGCAGCTCGAAGGGTCAGGTCCTCATTAAATAGGGCCATAAGAAAGGAGGAGTGAAACAAAAAGCAGAAAGAGAGAAATCAAGAGATTTTTCTGCACCTGCAAGTGCCTTCTTCTCCCTCCCTCCCTTCCTCATCCCTCACTACCGACATGGAGCTCTGGTATCAGTGACCTGCTTTCCAGTATATCTCCTTCTGCTTCTCAGCCTGCATCTAAGAGCCTTCCTGCGAGGAACCCTGAGCCTGGAGTTTTTTTTCTTCCTCACCTTGGGAAGTCATTGGGGACCTAAATTTGCAAGAAATAATAGCTTCCCCCTACTTTTAGCAGCAAAGTCTATCATTCAAGGTGCTCCTGGGCAAGCGCTTCCCTGGTCATGGCTGTGAATGACAAGGGGGAAGAAGCTTCTCCGAGAGCCCAGCCTGACACCTCTGCATTTCCTACAGCCTGTGAGGATGTCTGTGAGTCCCAAGCCCCAGGGGTCTGCTCCCTCCACGTGTTTGCTGGAGCAGTGTGAATTCCCAAATTGGAGATGTGGGTTCACAAGACAGCATGTCACCTAAAAACAAGGCTCTGAAATACACAGTGATGCAGCATTTAAGTCTTGGTGTTGAATCTAAAGATTTCTGTTTTGGCTCATCCATCTAAAAATGAGGACTATAGTATTCACTCCTCTTTACAAAGCTCTTGAGAGAACACGGGCTTGAGGTGGGGAAAAGCTGTGCACATCATCTCCATGTATAAGGGAGCAGGTCCTGCTAGGAGGTGAGGCTGTTTTGGGTGCTGAATCGGGATTAGGAGAAGGCTAGGTGAAGTCTCCCTCTTCACCATCCCCAGAATACAGCATTCATTTTTTTGCATGTACTGAGTCCTCAAACAAACTACCTGTTTAAGGCAATAAGCTGAGGCATTTAATTACAGTAATGCCATTCATAACACTGCAGGTAAGCATCTGTTGGCTTTTGCAGTATAATCTCTATTCTATACCAAGAAAAAAAAAAATGTCTGGGGCTAATCAGGGTGAAGAGCCCTGACTGCAGAGCCCGGGAACAGCAAATCCCTCTCTCACTCTCAAGTAGCTCAGATTTATCTTCTCTGCACCACATACAGTCTGCATAATCATCTATAACTTTAATAGACCTCCAGGATAAGTCCTATAGCAAGGACATCCTCACAACATGGCTCTGGTTCCTCCTCACACTTGGCAATTTAGGCCATACCCTAGCAACAGCCTGCAGTCTAATCCAGGAGTTTCCAAGGTTTCTGGACAATGTGACATTCAGCCTTCCTCTTTCTTTTGCTGCTTGTACTGCCATGGATCTCTCTCATCTCCGTCTTTCTCAGTCTTTCCATGGTAAATGCTACAAAAGTGATGTGGTTCTGCAGATTAGCTGGACCCCTTACCATGGTCTTACAGATAGCTCCAGACACAGTTTCGGAGCATTGAATGGGTGCTCAGAATAAATTGTATGGATACCCACAACTCTCGAGCATCTCTGCATTTCTATCATGCTCTTCCACCCTTGCTGAATATTTCCAAAACGAAGCTCTGGATGGATAATAGTCGTAAGAACCACCTAACCCGTCACACTATGAGACAGCATCAATAATAGGTTTTACTGAAGCATCCAAATCGGCTGAAAGCAAATGCTTCATTGTACATGCAATATAAGCTGCAGAGTAAGCAGCGAACTAGAAGAGACCTCCAAGTCCATCACGTCCCTTCACCAGACATACCACATAACTCTGTTCACCAGCTACTGAACTCTGCCTTAAAAACTAGCAAAGTGTTTGCAGACCTTCGCTTTTCTAGGTAGTCCGGGCTTGTATAACACCCAGCTCCAGGGCAGGGTCACATAACAGTTTCAGAAGCAGCGGTGGCAGCTCGGGACACAGCAGTCCAGCCAGTACCACCTCTCTTCTGCCACCTGTGGTGCCCAGAGCTGAACGGGAGCGGCACAGCAGAGGTCCTCCATCACTGCAGCACCAAAGCAACTAGTTTTGATGAACCCGCCACTGAAGCCTCTACAAAGGCCAGGAACCAAAAAGGCAAGGCAGCAGGGGAAGCACCTGCTGTCCCCATTTTACAGACAAGAAAGTCAGGTAGCAAGAGATTGAGTGATTTGCCCAAAAAATACAGGACAAGGTTATTTTCTGAGTCCAGTTCTCCAAGGTCTTGTCCCAATGCCTTATCTTCACCGTTAGACTGCAAAGGAAGCTAAAAAGCCACCACCACCATCCAGCCTACACCACTACCACTGCGACACGTCCATAAAAAGAGCATTGGCATTAAATAGGCAATTTTTCATTAACCAATTAAAAATACCTTTTGGCAATATGCATCCTCAAAAGTCGATATTTTTGAATGTTTCCTGGATGGATATGCTAAAGCTACAGCACAATCCGAAAGTTTATAGAGGTGCAAACAAAAAAAGTATCCTCTCCCCAGGCCCAGTGGCACAAGAGGCCTGGACCGGCCGCTGCTCCCTGGGACTGTGCACAGCTTTCAGGGGCTAGAGTTTCATCTCAGCTAACACATACTCTGGGAAACATGCTGAAGAATCCAAGTCTAAGTTCAGCTATTTTGGAGTCATTAATGTGAAAAATAATACTTTATTATAGGAAAAATCCCGGGAGACGTCCTCGCACACATTCATCACTCAGAACAGCTATGAGGAACATATTCAAACTTTCCATCCCGGCATTAATTGTAGCAGCACCTTGGAGTCCCAGAAAAAGCCAGGGCCAGACTGCAACAGGCACTTTGCACACATTTAATAAAGGAGACAGTCTGTTCTCCAGGGAGTTCACAGTGAAGCAGATAACAGAAATAAATAGATCAGCTTTGGGAGAGCAAGCAGCATGGAAAGCGTCAGGCAAAATTATAACACTTTGAGTAAGCTGTGAATGCATGGAAACTGCTTTCTAATTGACATTGTTCTGAAATCCTAACTATACCAATTGCCTTCAAGTGGACAGAGCAGTCTCACAGAAACCCTGAGTACATTCAGAATAAGCCTGACAGCTGTCAGTCAGCCCAACCATTAACTGAACAGTTCAGAGAAGAAAAAGGACCAGAGCATCATGATCTTCAACATTATTGGACTGATTAATGTCTCTGTAAATTATACCTGGGTCACCTGTACTGGTCTTCTTCCCTGCTGTTCAAGGTTTCTTTGCTGTTTTTCAGTTCTAAGAGAAAAATCTTCTGATGGTGACATTAGAATTAAAAAAAAAAAAAAACTCCCTCAGTAATACACAGGAGTCTCTCGAGCTCACACGGTGAAACACAGCAAGTTTAGAGCATGGAAGTCTGCTTTAATGCCCTTTGCTCTGCTGAGATGAGGTTTGCATTCAGCAAGGTCAATGAGTTCTCTGTGATGGGGCTGTCTGCACATAGCTTTTGAAAGCAGTAGTGTCCTGAGTGTCAGTTTTAAAAAATCTATGTTGCTGAGTTCTGGATTCACTTTGTCATATTAATTTCTAGACCCATACTCAAAACTTGGCACCCAGGCTCTCCAGTTCACAAACTGTAATTAGGAAGACCTGACACCAGACTACACTTGCACACTCAACGGGACAGGGGGTCATAGGAAAGAAGGGAGAGAAGATGAGGGAGGAATCCAATTCCTCTATTTTAATAGGTAGGACTACAAAAGGTAGGTAATGAGAATAAGCTTGAAAGGAAAAGGACCAATTTCAGAAGGAAAGAAGACTTCTCAAAGGAAAACTGAAGGTACTCAGAACAGCAGAAGGCGGTGAGAAAAAGGTGTTGTATACACAGGCCCGGCATACATCTGTGTGAGCCAGGCAACCACAGAGGCATGCTGAAGTGCAGCGTATCCACATCACTTGTATGCTGAGTTAACTTCACCTGAATCCATACTACCTGTAAATCCTGTCTCCTCTCAATGGCATAAGGCTCTCCTTCAGGCTTCCCCTTTCAAATATATCTAGAGATGTCAAAGAGGACAGAGCTACCCACCTCTTCTAGTCCCATCGGATGAAGGTGGCATATCCCAGGACTTCTCATCTAGACGGTGGATGGACCTACATCAGGAGAAGGCAGAGACACAGAGGTGTCAGGAGCCTATATATTCTTGGAGTAGCATCCATGCTCTTCTTTCTAGACCTATTATGTATTTACCAGTGCTACCAATTTTAAAGGGAACTGGCATCTCCAAGAGCTGCTTTTAAAAAAACAGGGCATAGGATTTTAACGTGCTTGTCCTGGTTCAGAACATCTGGGGATCTCTCATCACTATGTGCATGGGGAAGAGATTGCTGTCCTTTTAATGTTTTGGTTAAAAAATGAAAACCGTACATCCACTGAAAAAATGCCAGCAGAAGACCTAATTTAAAACGTATAAAACAGGATTCTAAGCAAAGAGATTCTTCAGTTCAAAAAGCCAAAACTGTATCGTTGTAGAGAATTTGGTCACTAGGCGAGAGCATTTTTTTCTTTCTTTTTTCAGCACATTAAAAATGGATCAGAATGAGTCTGCAGCCCTCCAGCAGCTCCCAGCCTGCCCACCCTCTGGGGTTCAGTTGGAAAGTTGTGCTTGGAAAACGTCTACAAAAATGTTGGCAACTGCGTATCAGCTTTTCCCCAAAAGACCTAATGGATTTTTATTATCCAAAGAGATCAGATGGCTCGGAAAATCCACATCTGTATCAAGCTGCCGAATGGGAAATGAGATCAAAATGTGAAACTAAGAACTTCCGACAGCTCCTTCACAAGTGACATTTCCACCAGACGGAGGAGAACGAAGTTGGGCTTCGCTGGTTCACCATGTTCCCCTGATTCCCGAAGGCTCAACAGGACGAGACTGTTAGTAATGGAACGACCTCCCCGTGAAGTCAGCCCGTTTCCAATTAACTACACAGGGGAGGACTGATGAGCTGTGGTTACAAGGGGGCAACCCCGGGTGGCGCAGTCTCCCTTAACTGCACCTCGGCTACCGGGTTATGCTTAAACAGAGGAATAAATCCTCAACAGCGCAGAGAAATAGATACATATGAACAAAAGCACTTTCCTCTGGTATTTTATAAATCAGAGACAAGACTTTTAACATAAGGCCTGTTTTTATCAGTTTAGGGTTTTTTTTTTTTTAAATACTGACAACATCAGGGCTAGCTATGGGAAGGACTGCTAAGAATCAACAGAGTGCCTAAGTTTCTTAATCATAATCTTTCCCTTCTGGACAATACAAAAAAAGCACACACTGTTTTTTTGCTCTGGCAGCAACGCCCGTTGTTGTTATTTCCCCCTCTCTCTGCTAATGCTGCCATTTGAGCATGGAAAGACACCAGAACGGAGAAAGTCAACAGGATAAAAGGCTTTGGGGGTGAAGATTGCCCTACATCACTTAAAGAAGGTTAATACAGATAGCTCATCTGCGCTCCGATGGAGCTGGGATACGTGTCTGGAGGGAAACCCAGCTTTTTGGTCAGTGATATAGTTTGTTCACTATAAGCTTTCCGTCAGGATGATTTTGAGCTCAGCTTCAGTCTTTCCAGGTCGTGCTGCTGTGTTGAAGCAGAGAGTTGCCCCTGTGCAGCCTGTGGGAGCCTTGTCCAGAGCACAAACCGGCCACTCCTGCTGCACATTTCCTCAGCTCACAGAAAGCTGACCTTAAGCTGAATCCCCCCAATATATCCAGAGAGACCATTTCTGTGATACACAAAAATGAATTAGACACACACAGCCCAAAGGCAATAAAAAACAATGTGAAGCAGGAGGAGCTTTTCTGCACGAAGAACTGACTATTCAAACAGAAAAGCCTCATTAAAGGAAGAGAAAAGTTACAACCCTTTGGTTCTGCATAACTACTCAGACACTCACAAAAGCCAGGACAATCCTGAGATGAGGTTTCTCTATAGTCCTCTTCTGATGTGTAGCTATGATAAAACATTTTGACTGAGCCATCATTTTATTCCTGGTGACAGATAACAGGACACGCCATTGCACAAATATTTGTCTTTTTCTCAGGAGCCAAACCAACAAATGCTTGGTGCCCTCCTTGTCCCTCTCTGCTGCCATTTGGGTGTCCTTAGGGACCACAGAGAGCAGCCGGCAGCCTGGTAGCCCAGTGCAGAAATGGTACAAATGTCACACTTGGACCCCACCCCGAGGCCAGAGGATGCTTTGGCAAGGAGCAACCATCTCACAGGTAGACAACCTACCTATTAAACCCCAGCAGACACATCTGAGTCACACTGCAGAGAGGATAGACAATATTTAATCAGGCTGGACTTGAAGCTGGCTCTGACCTCAGCAGCACAGGTCTCCCCAGTCTGCTACCCACCTCCTCAGTGATCTAAAGATAAGCTGTATTTGCCTGTTACAGAATCAAAGAATCACAGAATGGCCAAGGTTGGAAGGGACCTCTGGAGATCATCTAGTCCAACCTCCCTCCTCAAGCAGGGTCACCTAGAGCATATTGCCCAGGATCACATCCAGGCGGGTTTTGAATATCTCCAGGGAAGGAGACTCCACTACCTCTCTGGGCAACCTCTTCCAGGGCTCTGTCACCCTCACAGGAAAGAAGTTTTTCCTCAAGTTCAGATGGAACTGCCTGTGGTTCAGGTTTATGCCCATTGCCTCTTGTCCTGTTGCTGGGCACCACGGAGAAGAGTCTGGCCCCATCCTCTCGACACCCCCTCTTCAGATACTTCCACACATTGATCAGATCCCCCCTCAGCCTTCTCTTCTGCAGGCTAAACTGGCCCAGCTCTCGCAGCCTTCCCTCCTAGGAGAGATGCTCCAGTCCCCTCAGCATCTTTGTAGCCCTCCGCTGGACTCTCTCCAGTAGTGCCATGGCTCTCTTGTACTGGGGAGCCCAGCACTGGACACAGTACTCGAGATGTGGCCTCACCAGGGCTGAGCAGAGGGGCAGGATCACCTCCCTCGACCTGCTGGCAACACTCTTCCTCATGCACCCCAGGAGACCACTGGCCTTCCTGGCCACAAGGACACATTGCTGGCTCATGCTTAACTTGTTGTCCACCACAACTCCCAGGCCCTTCTCGGCAGAGCTGCTTTCCAGCAGGTCAACCCCCAGCCCGTCTTGGTGCATTGGGTTATTCCTCCCCAGGGGCAGGACCCTGCACTTGCCTTTGTTGAACTTCACGAGGTTCCTCTCCGCCCTGCTCTCCAGCCTGACCAGGTCCCTCTCAATGGCAGCACAGCCTTCTAAGGTATCAGCCACTCCTCCCAGTTCAGTATCATCAGCAAACTTGCTGAGGGTGCACTCTGTCCCTTCCTCCAGGTCATTGATGAATCCACTGAACAAGACTGGACCCAGGACTCACCTCTGGGGGACACCGCTAGCTACAGGCCTCCAACTAGACTCTGTGCTGCTGACCACAACCCTCTGAGCTCTGCCATCCAGCCAGGTCTCCATCCACCTCACTGTCCACTCATCCAACCCACACTTCCTGAATTTCCCTAGGAGGATGTGATGGGAGACAGTGTGGAAAGCCTTGCTGGAGTCCAGGGAGACAACCTCCACTGCTCTGCCCTCATCTGTCCAGCCAGTCATTCCAGCAGAGAAGGCTCTCAGGTTGGTCAAGCATGATTTCCCTTTGGTGAGTCCATGCTGGCTACTCCTGATCACCTTCTTGTCCTCCACATGCTTAGCGATGGCCTCCAGGATGAGCCGTTCCATCACCTTTGCAGGGATAGAGGTGAGACTAACTAGCCTATAGTTTCCTGGCTCCTCCTTCTTGCCCTTTTGGAAGACTGGCGTGACATTGCCTTTCTTCCAGTCCTCAGGCACCTCTCCTGATCTCCAGGACCTTTCCGAGATGATGGAGAGTGGCCTGGCGATAACATCCGCCAGCTCCCTCAGCACTCGGGGGTGCATCCCGTCAGGGCCTACGGATTCGTGGATGTCAGGTTTGCCCAGATGATCTCTAACCCGATCCTCCTCGACCAAGGGAGAGTCTTCCTTTCTCCAGACTTCCTCTCTTGTCCCCAGGGTCAGGAATTCCTGAAAAGACTGAAGCAAAGAAGGCATTCAGTGTCTCTGCCTTGTCTGTATCCCTCATCACCAGGGCACCCACCCCATTCAGAAGCGGGCCCACATTTTCCCTAGTCTTCCTTTTGCCATTGATGTACATATACATTGTACTCCATATATTGTATGTATATATATACTATATATATAAAATAATATATACTCCTATATATTGTACTGCAGTACATTATGCACAGCATGGATTTCCCATGACCTCTGGGTTGTCTTTATGTGATTTTGGGATGTATAAATCCAGAACATAGTACACAGGGTAGTACATATTCTATCTGAGAGTTAGCTCCTGTTCCACTGGAGCTCATGAGTTTTTCGCCATTTTCCTTCACTGGGACCAGGATTTCAGTTAAAGTGCATAGAAAACACACTAGGTTTAGGAATACAGGAAAAAAAAAGTTGGTGGACAGCCCAGGCCCAAAATCTATTTCCTGGTAGTAAGGGAGTGCTTCAGTACTTGGTTTATAACCCTAGCTGAAATTACTGAGCTCTGTGGTAGATGCTTTGCCATCCCTCCACACAAAATCTTAAGGTTTCCCCCTTTCTCTCATACCCTGTTACACGCTGGAGGCTTCATGCAGTGAGAAAACCACAAGTTACACTTTGCTGATACAGTCACCAGGTAGACCACACTCGCAGCAGCACTCAGCCAAAAATACCTTGAATCCCTCCTAGGACTTAAGTGCGTTGCACCCAGAGTGGCAACATACTTTGCACACACATGCATGCACAGATGTGGGCAAACTGCGTGATACACTCAGGTCTACTTTCTCCAGATCTCCCTGGTTGGACCCTAAAAGCAGTGAGCAGGTTAGTGCCAGCAGGAGCACTGCTTGGGCTCTCCACAAATCTCATGTCTGACAACCCAGGCACACATCACTAGCTAAACCAACAGGAAATTCGCTCTTAATTGTCACGTCATTTCTTATCTTCATCAGCTTCTCTGTCACCCTGCTCAGCTTCTTTCCAGTAATTAATTCTCCAAATTGTGGTTCGATGTTGGCTCAGATATTTTAATTGCCCCCAGTCTGCCTGGAATTCAGGAGCGCCTTTGCGGCCAGCCAGACCCACTGCCGCACTCTCAATGTTTTCTTTCGTCTTTACAGCGTCAGATGAGGGATAGTAAGATTCTCACCACTTCCTGCATTTTTTACCTGCCTCTTTTTTTTTTTCTTGCAATCTGAGTTTTTCATAGTGGTTTATTACCTTAGCCCGTGCTACCCTGCTTATGTAGTTTTTGACTGATGCTTAATCCATGCCTGGCCAGCCTGGTGCCCAGGCAGCATAAGCTTGCTTCTACCTGTGACGCACAAGCGTCTCAATGTTCCCAAGAAGCACCTCGCCAAATTGTCTCTGGTTTTAGCTGGGGCTTCTGGAAAGTCTGATATGACATATATCTCTGCGTGCAAGATTTGCTGGGACCACAGCTGAAGGTGGACTGGCTGCACCAGGCATCTGTTTTCTGTTGCAATCAGGTCATTTCGAAATCAGCTGTCTTTACTGCTGAAGCAGTAGTGTTTTACCATTAACTTCAATAGGGATGGCTGTGCCAGAGAAAGAGATGAGGCAGTCCCCCGCCCCACCCTGTCTTTCTTTCTTTTTTTTTTTTTTAATTTTACAGCAGACACAAATATCAGCGTCTCATCCCGATCAAGCTCTGTTCGCTGGCCCTGCGCCAAGCCCTCTGTGGAGCCTCCTGCTCGGCGCACTAATCTCCTGAAGTTGGAGGGATGCGGTCCAAATCTCTTAGCAACATTAAATATCATTCAATTAACTTTGTTGGGGGAAAAGTTACTGCTGTTTGTAAGTCTGCTGTCTATAATATGCCATCGAGCAGTGAGGCCATTCTGCCTTTAGACGTATGGATAAGACGACCTGATATGCTCCAGCGCTGGAGCTCTGGCTACAACAGGGGTCCGGCCTGGCCTCATAACCAATCAGCTAAAAAACACCCACCAGGTCCTCCAAGCTGGTTAGGAAATATGCATAGGATGGAAGGATGTAGGGGAGGATTTTACCTAGAGGCAGCTGGGAGCGGAGGTCTCAGGGAGGGGGACGCTCGTGTCCCCAGAAGGGGACCTCATCCAGCGCCCGCCGCGCTGGCATGCACCTGGGGCTCCAGGCTCAGCGTGCAGGAATGCGCCTGTCTGGCACTGCTCCATGAATAAAGGCCGTTATTGTCTCAAAAGGGACTTTTTGCACCTGCGATAAAGCCGGGGAGTGTATGGGGAGGCCTTCTGGGTCCCCGAAGGAAAAAAGGAAATTGCTACTAAACTCAGCTAGAAGACCCTGGGGTACGGTACAGTTTTGGAAAGGAGGCATGAACACTGCAGGACTCCCCTCCGTGTGATTTTACACAGTATTTATGCTTCCTTGCAATGCGTGAATCTCTAATTACACCTGTAAGACGCTAAAGAGAAGTTAGTTTAGTCCAAACTCATTTTTCTTCCCAGAACTGGTCAAAAATAACCAAAGGAGCAGGAATTTGTTTTAATCATGTAGCAGGAAGGTGGCATTTTATCTCCCATTAAATTATACAGATACAGCTAATAGTAATTTGCGTTTGTATCAGTATCCATCACATTCAGTATCCATCACACCATCCTTAGCATAGCATTTACTTTTATACGCATTTCACTGGATTGTTAAGAGGTCAGTAAAAGCGATGACTACAGCCTGGAGATTGAAAGTCCGTTTTTCCCCTCTAGCAGGTAGCTCCCAGGCCTTCTCTAAAAAAATCTGTCCTGCACCGAGGACACAACATTAGGGAAATCATTAATAAAATACACACTCTGTTACTGATTTCCAAAGAATGTTGCAAGTAAATTGAAGGGGTTTGGGGAGAGGATGATCCCTTATCTTTACAGTTTTTAATCTTGAAAAGGATAGTTTTGAAACAAGCGGTTCTATACAATTAGTAGCTAGCAAAATGCACTCGCGTTTCTTTATAAAGGCCTTTATCAAGTTACCGTCTGGGTGTGCGCCCTCCCGCTGCCCTTTCCAAGCTTCCTCCGGTGTCGGCACCCTTGTATTGCACCTCCTAGTTCCTGTCCTGTTTGCTCAGCAGCGGAGGCAGCGCCGTCGTTGGCAGCACGGTGCTAAATTGAATTTGTGTCTTGTAATGTAAATGCGCCCAGAGGTTGAGGCAACAGGCACATGTTTTTATAAATCAAATTTTACATACAGTATCAGTTTTTCCCCAGACACTCTCAGAGTGCAGGAAAATCAGCATTTTACAGGCAGCACTTGAGCGGAGTTTAACTGTCTCTGTGGAAAAATGTCACCATAAATTTGTCACTGAACCAGGCTGACATTTAAGGTGGCTAGTGTGACAAAACATTTTGCACTGAGGAAGCTGCCTTTCTGCGTGTTATCAAGAGCTGAAAAACATTCCCCTTCAGTTGTAGTAAATATGCATAGCCTAACCTGTAATTTAGCGTGTTCTCCAGCAGCTAGCTTTTCAAACCCAGCTCTCAGAAACTTGCAGGAGATATTACTAGCATGGCCTTGCCGCAAAATAAAATCCCAGGGCCGCCCCAGCACACAGGGAAAATACATGTGCTTAGGACTTAAGGGCAGATCTCTTACGAAAAAGATGTTATGAACTAGTGGTGGAGCCGCTGTAGGATAAAGACTCCACTTTTTATTTCCGTGAGCACTATAACACTTCTTTTATATTTCTGATGGTGACACAAGAGCACTTCTCTGTGAAAGTCAGAAAATTCCTGCTGCCACTGCTAAAATACAGGCCTGTCTTATAAATATTTCCTGCAACATGCAGCGACTAGAATATTCCTGGATATTCCTGCTGGTGTCAGCGATGGAGGTGAAACACGGGCTTTGTAGCTAGGCCAGTGGGTTTAGGCTCAGGAGATCTGCCTTTAGCATCTTCCCGTGCCGCAGCTTCAGTCATAAGAGCCACAATTCCGATACTGATTTTTATGAACACTTGCCCAGAGCCAAAATCACAGGAGAACTCCATCTCCAGTTTCCCCAGACCCCAGTTTCCTACGGGATAACCATAGCGGTTTACAATACGGGCATGTTTTAAAGCTTCTGAAGTTAATGTTTCCAGCACTTTGAGACCCTTGCATGGAAGGGGCTATAGAAGTGCTAAGTATTGCTATTTTTGAGCCCACACAGCCAAAGACAAGTAACCTAATTACACTCTTCTTCAGGAAAGAAAAGACCCTGATCACATTAGATCTGGCCTGGGTAAACATACTTCCGTCCTCCTGCTGTTAAACTCTCTTGCCATAAGTGTTTAGCGTAACATTTGACCTGTTTCTCTCGAATCTTCCTAGATTACGGTCAAGCCATTTGCACTTCAATAGTTCAGGGGCTGCACAGTGTTTTCGGGGGCTGGAGCATAGCTCAGCTGTAAAAACTTGCCGGAGGCCGTAAGTTGGCCTTAAACAGGCTGAGCCAAGGAGTGCTTTTAAAGCTAGTTTCAGAGGGAGAAATCATTATACTTGATTCTTTTTTTTCCTCCCCTTGGTTGTGAGCCTAAAAATTTATGGACTTCTTTGGGGTCGGCTCTCTGAAACCACTTAAAGACAAATACTGAGCGCCGATGTGCCAGCTTTCTCACTTCGCAGGTAATGCAGCCATCAACACAGAATGAAATGGCCTTGTAAGTCATGCACTCGGCTATACAAACTACATATGCAGCAAAAAGATACAGGAGAATATGAGATGCGCGAGGCTTTTCAGCCTGCTAAACCCTCCGCAAACCAAGGGGCAGAGGAACCTGCCAGAGCCAAGGGCCCGTACACCACTGCATACACCTTGGCACACGCAGGCCACAGACCCCTGTGGTACCCACGGCATTCCTGTCATAGAAAAGTTTAATACTTCTCCTCTGCATAACATGCACCTAGGGAATGGCTTCATGCTCCCTGGATTCCCTCCTCCCCTTTCCCAAAAATCCTCTCCTGTCACACTCGATTGATTTAACGCATATCCTTTAATAGGGACGGTGCCTTTAAGTCCCCGTTGACAGCACCATGTCAATTTGACAATGTATTAAAAAGCCAGTCTAAACGTCTAACTTTCCAGTTGCCCACACATGTGGCATATTGCACCACCGGTTGTTTTATATAGCAGAATTCCCCAAAACCCCCGTGAATGCTGTTCGTAGCATCAGTTGTAAATAGGCTATATTGCAGTCTAAGGGTCAGAGATGAAGGCATGCACTCCACCCTGCAACTACTCAAGTATGGATAAACATATAGGGTGTCTCTGTGAATTAATTACTCGTGCAAATAGCTTCCTGGACAGTCAGGCTTAGTTTGAGGGTTAAAATCTGATCCAAAATCCACAGGAATCACACACACACACAAAGCAAAGAAAAAAGAAAAGAAGAAAAATACATTCTCTGCTTTGAACTAGGGGCTCTGGATCAGGTCTTCAGTCACTGAAAACGGGTGACATTGGCTATGACACCTGCTGGGCAGCTTTTGGTCATTAATGCCCTCCAGTTGTCCGCAAAGACGTGCTGCAGCTGTTGGCCGTCCGGTGAGGCTCGGCAGGGGGGGTGCGAGGTGAGCGCCTGGGAAAGCCAGGCCTCTCGTCTCTGCATTGCCCCTGGCCATGCAATACTTGCATCTGAGCATCAAAAGGGAGTTTGGTCCCCACAGTCTCCAATCTATGGATACACAAGAAAAAAATGAATCCAAAAATTCAAGGATTTCTATTGAACCAGTACCATGAAGAGGTGAAAAGGGCTTTTCAAAGCAAGCAAGTTTCTGTAAAGACAGAAATACCGTGATTTCTCAAGGGGATGCTCCCCCGCTGCACTGAGGTCCCCTAAAAAGCCCCCTTCTCCTCCTGGCTAAACCCCACCTGACTCCTAGCAGAGCTCCCACTTCTGCTAATAAAGAAGCTGCTTTTCATTCCTCCTGGCAGAGCAGCCCGGCGGGCCCCGTCCCGCAGTGAGGTCATAACTCGGGGCTGATCGCATCACAGCGCGTTGCCATGGCGATGCTCGAACTGTCACCGAGGATGCGCGTGATGATTTCACAGCAGATGGGCTGTGAGGGAGGAAGCCCTCATTTAAATTTTAAAAATTGCCTTAGCAATTAGCAATAGAAAAAGATATTAAAAAGCAAAAAAAAAAAAAAAAGGGCAAAAAAAGCAAGAAGTAAAAGAAAACCGACAGTCTCGGCGAAGGTTACCGAGCGCGCGGCCGAGCTGCGGGAGGGAGGGAGGGAGTCCGGACAGGGGCTGCCGTCCTGAGTGACCTCAGCCCTTTGGCTGATGGGTCCTGAAAGCCAGGCGTCTGCCCGGCCGCCAAGGCGAAGGTGCCCACAGGCCCCCCGGACCCACGCGCAGCGAGGCCCAGGAGCGAGCGGGGAGGGCCGGGGAGGGGGCCGGGGCGCAGCCTGCTCCTCGCTCGTTCGGTAACTCACTGTTGATCTCTCCGAGAACAAGGTAGAAGGCTGCGGCAACAAGCCATCGGCTCGCCCGGTGTTTCCGAAGCACATGAAGACACCTCTCGCCAGGACCCATCTTCAGCTCAGGGAGGTCGCTCCCAGGGGACTCGCTCCGACCAGCCCCGCGTCCCGAAGAGGAGGTGTCCGGCCTCCTGGTCCAGCATAAGGGCACAAAAAGCCCTAAGGGCAGCCCTTGTATGTGCATCGCACCTCAATGCTGCTGCGCTCTTCTCTGCGTTTAGGGCAACTTCACGTTCGGCAGAGAGTGCATCCGCGCAGCACTCGCTGCCTCAGTTCATGTTTGTGCATCCCGACAATTAAGAAAAGCGATAGGATTACTTAAAACCGAAACCATTTCAGCAAAGGAAAAAAAAAAAACTTAGTTTTGGTTATTGCTTTGCCGGGCAAAAAAAGAGACAGGTTGAGAAGCGAGGCACAAATGCATGAGGCTAAAGTTTCTTGCTTCTCTGCCCCTGGCTTGCACAGCAGTTGCTGACCACCCAGCAGCGCTGCTTCTTGCCGTATGCAGAGAGCAAGAGCCCCTCAGGAGAGAAAAAAACAGCAGTGTTTATCTGCTGACCTCTCTGTAAACTGTGTTTACCTTAACTTCTGCCGATAGCTGTGTAGAAAGCCTAATTCCCCTATTGATCTGTAATTAAAACCACCGAGTGCAGTGGAACAGCCATACCTGTGCGGAAGAAAATCAGGGTGGAAAAAGAGCTAGAAGCAACGTGTAAAAATAGCAACTGAAGCTGAGCCCAGCTCTTCCTGAAACCCACTTTAAGTCATGGCTTTGGCCCTCTAACCCCAAGGCTGGGCCCCCTCACCGGGCAGAAGCGCACCCGCCCTGCAGCTCACAGCCCACCCATTCCTCCGCCTGATCTCACGCTATTAGGCCAGCATAAAAATGAGCAATGCGTAGCCATGCACTGAACAGAGAATGAGTTTCCAGTTCCATTATTTACCAGCCTCTGTTCCGGCCTTTAAAGGATGCACATTTCCTTCACGGATATACACGCGCTTTCTGCCGAGCAAAATCCTGAGCAGTGCCTTCAAGAGAGGGAACTAGACCTGTAATGCTGACTCAGCTTGCAATCTCACAGGATTAAATAGGCACAAAGAAACTGTTAAACTGAGAAAGATTGAAATGGGTGAATTTATTTGTAACATACTCATCTCCTCATAAAAAAAAAGAGATATATATATAAGTACACAGTTTATCATCTCTGACCAAGGTACGACTTTACAGGACAGCTTGCAACTTTATCTGAAGTATTTATGGAGCAGACGTCACTTTAAATCTAGAGAAAGTGCACAGAGGAAACAGAGAGGGCACTAGATTTAAAGCAAGCAAGCACTCTGCCCTCACTTTCCCAGGAAATCGTGCACGTGGGTGTTTTACGCTTTGTGATCACCGTGCCTTCCATTGTGGCATTAACGGAAAGCAGAGGCCTCGCACACAAAAAATTGCAGCCTTCCTTTTTGTCTTCTGTATGAGCAATTTCCATTTTGTTACGTTACCCTGCATCGTTTTAATTTGAGGCTTGTATAAATGAGTTACATCCTGAGAGCTAGCAAGAATACCGGCATTACGTCCGCCACAGATACGTTGTGGGGTGGAGCATGATTTCCCAAGGAATTAAGGCTTTTGTCATTGCAAACTCTAATCGTAAACACTGTTCTACCATCCCTCAAAAAGCTTTTGATCCTTTCAGTTAATTTCGATTAAATTTGACACATGGGTAGAAGGCAGAGGTAACTGCCTAACTACGAGTTTCCTAAAAATTTCCTTCTGGATAGAAAAGCCACACAAATTGCTGGTCCTAGAAAGGCAAAGACTACTGTCACCTATTCCGACTGCCCATCAGTGCCCAAAGAGCTTAGAGCAGCTCAGGGCAGGTAGGTACACGGCTAGGTATTGTTAGACTTATCTAGGTAGTCTCAGCAGTTTTTCTAGCAATAACACTGAATAATCTATGCTCAGAAAAGTGGGTCTTAATTTGTTCATTTAAGATAGCGGTAACAATTGTTGCAACTTTAAACCCACGTCCTCCTATTTAAGGAGAACCACAGCCCATTTTTCATGACCTTTTCAGCTCCTAATTCATGCGACATCATCCAGGTTTTTGGGAAGGCAAATGCATCTCACTAGGCACCTTATTTAGCACAGGGATCACTCTGACCTCCGGTTAGATCTGTCTTTGTTACACCCCAGGCACCAAAGACTGCCCGAAAACACAGGGCCCAGTTCCCACTGGCATTTCTTTTTTTGCACTTGAAAGCCAGCATTAACTAGTGTCAACCCAATCAGTCAAAGGTCCTTTTGTATTTTGCAATGCAAAAGAAGTTAAAGAGGCCTTAAAGTAAGTGTTAATTAGGAAAACTTCAAGTCGATGATTTTTCACCTGCTTTTCTATTGATCCGCCCTTTTAAGAATATTTTTACATTAATAAACATACCGGTCATATTAAAATAATTTGGTTTTTCTTTGTTTTCATTTTCCAAACCATAGACAGAAAAGTAATTTGAGACAGTAAAAACAGAATTTATTCGGGGGGGGAGGTAAGGTAATCCCCCCCTAAAATAGCTTTTATTTTTCCAGTCACTCAAAATTCAGAAATACTTCCAGGGGTGAACAGCCACTAAAGAGTTAAAGAAAATATACTCAGAAGCATTTTTAATAAGGTAGTATTCCCATTTAAAAAAAAAAAAGAAAAGAAACTATAGGGAAGAAAATCAAAGCTCAGTGAGCATCAGCACGCTCTCACGGTCATCTCCTGCGCCCTCAGCCAGCGTGGAGAACCTGAGAACCTGCATATGCTCTTTTCTTTCCTAACAGCTTTAATCTAGGGAGAAGAGGAAAAGTTAATGCACGTCTCCGGCTTGGTAGCAGAGAGGAAGGAATCCATTCTGTTATCAAATGCTTGCAGAGACTGTACTCAATCAGGCAGTCAAAAAACACGCCTACTCAGATAAGGGTATCCCTGCAAAGGAATCTCTTGACACTGCTTTGACATATTTACTTTCTTACGCGATTATTCAGTTGCAATAACTTAGAGCTCCTCTTCTGACACTCTAATACAAGCCAGTCCCAACCGCTACGCGAGGCAGAAAAACAAAATATTGCTCAACAAAGTTGTACAGCTGAGTTAAGGACTCCAGGCTGGCTCTGACGGTTCATGCCACAACCCCAGCGATACGGGGCAGGCAGAGAGCAGAAGCAAGTGGAGATTCAAATATTTTGGAGGTTTAAGTATACAAGTGAAGCATTAATTTAATACGATCTAACCAAAGATGCCTCTTCACAGAGAAAATATCCCTGAAGTTAGAATGAGATTACGCTGCTGGAAAGTCCTATTAGCCTGAACTTGTTGGAAGATCTGCTATCAAGTAACAAGACACAATCGCTAGATTATTTCTTTTAATTAATTCATTGAAGGAACTAGAAAATAGCCTGGGTCCTATCTGTCCTACATCTCTTTGGAAGAAAGGTAAAAAGACGCAAGAGTTTAACGACAGTTTTAAGCCGGGGGGGAAAGGATTCCCACGGTAGAGCAGAGGAGCCGAGATTGCGGCAGCCCGGGCAAACGCGCACCCCCTTCCCCGCAGCGGCAAACCACGGTCGCCGGGAGCTCTCCCCCCACCCCACCCCACCCCCAGCCCGGGAGCTTTTGAAAACCCCGTTACACGCCGAGCACGGAGAAATTCCGCCGGGGCTCCCCCGGCAACCTGCCCGCTCCCGAGGAGAGCCCTGCACAAGCCTCGTACACCGTCCCGTCCCTTCGCGACCGCTGCCGCGGTATCCAGCCCCCGCGACCCTTACAGCGGGGTCCAGCCCCGCCGTCCCTATAGCGGTGTCTCCCTATAGCGGTGTCCAGCCGCGCGGTCCTGGGGGGGGTGCCGTCCCCACCGCCCCATAAAGCCGGTCCGGCCCCTAAGCGGAGCGGAGGCGGGGGGGGGGGTGCCCAGCCCCCGAAGGGGGGGCTCCGCACCCCGCCCGCCCCCGGCAGCGCTGCCCCCCACGGCCGGCCCGGCCCCGCCGCCGAGCCCCGGCGCCGGGCGGGGGCTGGCGCGGCCGCCCCGGCGGCGGCCCAGGGCGGAGCGGCACCGCGGGCGCGGCGCGGCGGCGCCCGGCCACGCACCCGCCGCCCCCCGGGGCCGCTGCCGCCCGCACCGCACCGCGCCGCGCCGCGCTGCGCCGCGCCGGGCCGGGCGCTATGGCCACGCGGGCCGGCGGTGCCGGAGGAGCGGCGCGGAAGAGCGGGGCGCTCCGCCACAGCGGCGGCGGCGGGACGAGCCCGAGCCCGAGCCCGGGCCGGGGCCGGGGCCGGGGCCGGGGGGCGGCGCGGCCCGAGCCCCGCTCGCAACTTTCCGCCGCGCCGAGGGACCCCGGCGGCCGCGCCGGCGGTGGTATCGTATGCAAATACGCACGCTGACGTCAGAGATCATGTGGGTTTTGGCGTAGATCCCCACCGATCGAGGGCTCTTTTTTTTTTTTTTTGCCTTTTTTTTTTTTTTGCCTTTTTTTTCGGAGCGGCCGGGGTGCCGTGCGCGCCGCCGTGTTTGCCCGCGCGGCGCGGCGCGGGGACGGGGGGCGCGGGGTGCCGCCGGCCGCTGGCTCCCGCGGCGGCGCGGAGCGGTGCGGTGCGGTGCGGCGCGGAGCGGTGCGGAGCGGAGCGCGGAGCCCGGCGCGCTGCGCTCGGGACAGCGGGTGCCGCCGCCGCCGTCCGCCGCCCTGGGCGCAGGTAGGAAACTTCCCACCGCCCCCCGCCGCGGAGCCGGCGCTGCCGGCAGCGGCGCGCCCGCTGCTCCCTGCCCACATGCACTTGCAGCGCTCCTGCCCCGGCCGCTCGCTCCCAACTTTTCTCCTTTAAAAAAAAACTGTTTTGTTCCCGGGACTCCAGCGGGGGCACCGGCCTGGGGGGTGCGGGGAGTCGCGGCGGGGGGGGGGGGGGAAGTCAGCAAGGGGGTTTAGGGTGGGTGTTTTAATTTTTTTTTTTTAATGCATCCTCCCGTCCCGTCCCCCCTCGTCCTTCTCCCCGCTCCCCAACCACCTCCCGGCTGCAAGTTTGGGGAAAGGGGGGAAGAGAGGAGGAGGAGGAAGGGGGGGAGGAAAAAACATGTCTACGTTTGTCTATGTCGACATCAGCAACACAAAATATGGCGTCCGCTTTCGACAGGGCGTTACGTAGAGGCGAGCAGGGCGATTTTGTCAGTGCGGGCTTTAAAAAGAAGCCGGTCGGTTCAAGGGAGGGGGGGAAAAAAACCCCGCAGATGGGGGTGCTGCAAAGGCAGGGGCAGGGGGTCCCCGGCGCGGCTGCCCCGCGAGGCAGCGGCACCTCCGGCCCCGCGGAGTTGGCAGAGATTTCTTCTTCTTTTTTTTTTTTCCTTTTTTTTTTTTTAATATGTCCCCCCCCCTCTCTTTTTTTTTCCGCCGGTGACGATTTGTCCGTAACGCGGTGGCCGGCGCGGCGGCTCGCAGCCGCTTGGCGAATCGCTGCCGGTGGCTGCAGAGCGGGGAAGCGCGGCGGGGCCGGGGGCAGCGCCGCTGCCGAGCTCCGCGCCGGGCACCGCGCCGGGCACCGCTCCTCGCCCGGCCCCGCCGGCGGCCGGCGCCGCGCACCCCCCCCCCCCCGCTTCCCCGCGGGGGCTGCCGCGCTCCCCGCGCTGCCCTTTCGGTGGCGATTCCCTCCCCTCAGAACGGCATCGGGAGCCGTGGGGAAACTCTTGGCGTGTTGCATCCACTTTTAGGAAAAAAAAAGGGGGCAGCGACTTTCCCTTTTGTTTCAGCTGGTTTCCAAAGCCATCACTCAGCTGTCTTTTTTTTTTCTTTTTGGGGTGCCTTTTCTCTCTCCCTCCAGGACAGGACAAACCGAAGATGCAGATTTTCTCTCCCTCTTTGCTAGGAATAAAATTCATCTGTCTGGAAGGGTAGCGGGGCTGTGCTGAGGAGGTCCACCTGGCTGGGGGGAGCCCTCTGCTCAGCTCAGCCCTTGTGCTGGCTTCACGAGGAGGAACCCCTCTGTAGAGAGCGAGCCTGCTAGGGTGACGTGGCCCTGATTTCCTTGCCCTCCTCATGTCACCCAGGCTCCTAGCCCCATCAGGTTGGGTGCTCCTTTTAAACGCTGGGAGGCTGGAAGGGGCCTGCTGTGCAGCCGAGAACCAGCAAAAGTTTTGAGTCAGAAAGCAGAGAGCAGAAGGGGGAATAAGCTACAGAAGGTGTGGGAAGGGGAGGATCCTCTCTCAGTCAGAAGGTAACTTTATGGTTACAGGAGTGCTGAGTTTCAGAGTCTCATCCCAGCTGCGTCCAGAGGCAGCAGCGTCCCCGAGCAGCAGGCGATGGTGGAGGAACGTGGTGTCTCCTAAAGCACTGCTTGTGCCACCACTGGGAGCTCTGCAGCCCTCCTCCCAAAGTGTCGGGGTCGCGCTGTAGGGCTCTTAACTGCTAGAATACACAGCTAGTATTTGCTGTTTGATTTTTTTGTCCCACTTGGATTCAGATGCACAGGTGTCAACATCCCTTCCTGTTCACTTACGCGCTTTAGCACATCCTTTATTGCAGAAATGATAGTAACTTCAACAAAATACTTTCTGCACTGGGGCTGAAAACTAAATGGCAAATACCTCCACTTAATTGTTTTTTAAAAAATTATAGTACATCATCGCTGCTTGCTGCTTCATCATCCAGTTTACCTACGAATAATCCCCACCTAGTTGGTCAATGGGTTGTCTTTTTTTAAAACTACAGATTAAGCCTCAGGCAGGGTCTGGTGGCCCTTGCTGGGGCCAGAAGAGCTTTGCAGGTCTGGGTGCGAGTAGATGGGGTTCGAAGCAGACGTCTCCGGTAGGAGTCTCTCGCAGTATAGCCGTACTGGGAAATGATGCGTGAGCTATTAGGGCACGGCTGGATGTGTGCTGCCGTGGGTTTAGTAGACTGGTAGCAGAGTAATTTTGTTGTTTAAGATGTATCTGCTACAGAAGTGCTTTGCCAGTGTGAGGTATTCCTGTCCCAGTGAAGCCTTTCTAATGTAGATGTGGCTTCAGTCTGTAGTATGAACTCAGCCACCCTTTGAAACACAGAATTGCAAATTGATCCCCTGCTCAACAAATGCACTGGCCAGCAATCAGGAAGAATATAAATGCTAAAAAGTCGGTGCATTTTTCAAGTTGTTGGCCAGTCCTTGTTTCACCTCGGCAGCCTTGTGTGTGTTCATCCTGCTGCAGACTTCTCTGTGTGTAAGGAGAACCGAACAGCCACAAGCGCTCCCTTATTCATGTTCTCCTCTCGTACCTGTGATGGACTCAGTCCGAGAAAGCGCTTGTAGATGTGCTTAGCTCTAAGCCATGAGACCAAAGTCGGTGCAATGTCTCGCCTTCATAAAGTGATGTCTTACCTGCCTGCCGCTGCGCAACTTCTCTTGCCAGAGCTTCATCCTGCGGGAACATCTCTGGCTGTCAGGGTTTGAAAGGAGCGCGGTCCTTCCAGTGAGCTTTCTCTGGAAAAGGGTTTGTTTTTTTTTCCTTTCTACCCTATAATAATTGATTTCCAGACCGTGTCTGTAAAATCATGAATCAGTTGCATGAGACATCCCAAATTGGCAGTGTCAGTTCTTTCTGTGAGGAGAACTTTATTGTGTTTTAGTAAAAGTGAAGGGGAAAAGAGACTTGAATGCAGCAAAAGTGCTTGCTTTTTTTTTGCATTTTCAAACTAGTGTCAAACTGTTGCAGATTGGAGTATAGAATAGGACAGGTTTTGCTCATCTCTCTCCATACAAGATGAGGATTTTAGTACCAGGCCTGACATCCCTGTATTTGCATGTACAACATCTTCAATTTTTATTTCTTTTAGCTTTGCTCTAATTAAGATGTTCCGCAGAGATATCATTGGGGGTATCTTTTAGCTGGGATGTTTTGACCCATGTCTAAATTATTTTCCCATGTGTCCACTTAACTTAAGGAACGAAAACATCTAGCAAAATTAAATAAAAATAGTATGTTGATTATAATTCATTTAGAAATGAGCTGTGTCACAGCTGAATTCCCTAGGATATCTAGCAGGGTTGTGATGCTGCAGCAATACTGCATTTACTTTGTATGCGGCGAGAGTGTAATTTTAGTTTTGACTTTTCTTTCAAGCATAAGCATGATCTAGCAAGTATGTTTTTTCCCTAAAAGTTAACTGCAAACCAAAGGTTGTAGCATGCATAGCAGCGTGATGGTATCTGCTAGTATTTAAAGTACGTAATGCACAAAAATAAGCACTAAAATACAAAGACTAATTCCGTAAAAGTAATTCCTGGTGTTCTGTCAAGGTGTGTTTACATGTGTCACGTCAGCTGGAACTAATGTTGGTTTTGACAGTTTATTTTATCAACCTTTCAAAAATACACAGGTCTGACGTTTACTAGATGTCATTTTACGGTTAAGTCACAGGGCAGCAGTAAGTTTTGGGTTTTTATGTAAAAGCTGGCAGAACTGTTCATCTCCAGAATGTTACAAACACTTTTAATATGTGGTAGTATTTGATTGTTTGGTTTAGGTGCCCGTTAAGATGTAGCAAAAGGTGAATTAAGTGAATAGGGCTCTCCAAACATTAAGTCAAGAGAGCTCAATACCAGCATTGCCATTTTGGGGCATTTCAAAAATCACAAATCCAGCCCTCCCTCCCCAAAAATGACATGGCTTTACAGATCATAAGTTACTTTTTTGTTTGGTTGGTTGTTTCTTTTAATGAGAATTTTTTGGTTCTTTCAACAAACATTGTAGTTTGTGAGTTAAGACAGTTCACTTTGCAAGCTTTTCTCTGTAACCGTGAGGCCCCCAAACTTTTATTTTTAAAACGAAAGCTGGGGTGTCTGTTTGACTGCAGAAGTCATCGCTTTAAGTGCAACAGTTAGTGTTGTGGGCCTGCTGGTACGGCTGGGAGATCTGCTCAAAGTGAGCGATGTGGGGTTTCTCAGCAAGGCGATGTGAGATGATTTTGTATATTTAGGATTGGAGGAGCTTCGAGTGACTTTGTTTTTTGGTTGTTTTGTTGAGGGGGGGTGACAGAGGTAAGCAGGGGAGGTTTGGGCATCGGTAGGTGTGAACAATAGGGGGCTTCTAAAAGGTCCCCCTGGCGATTCTTCTTCTGATAGCTGACGACATGGATTGTGCTATCAACTCCACAGAGACTGAGGCGAAGTAGTCTTTTAAATGCACAGATGAGACAGCACGTGCCTGAGCTTTTTGGTGCTGCCCCAAGACAGGCTGCTCAGCCCACGAGAGCGGCAGTGGGAAGCTTTGTGTCAGCGCTCGGGAGAGGGCAGCTTTTGCCATCTGGAGGTTTGACAGGAGACGGGAGAAAGGGTCAGGAAGCAAATCGGGAAGGAAGGTTGAAGCCTGCGTGGTTAGAAATCGCACGTTGGCAGTGGAGGGGGGCTTTCAGCTAGTTTTGACAACCTTTTACAAGTAGGGCCTAATGCACATCATATGTGCTTGGACGGTGAAAGCAGGACTTGTGTAGAGAATGAAAAGTCGCTCTGGCAACGAATCCCTCAAGCTGTGTTTACACCAGTCAGCTTTTATCTTCTCCAGTTTGTGAATCCCGTGCAAACTTTCCGGTGGGGATGTGACTTGGCAAAGTGCAGCTTGCCGGCAGGTGCCTCACCTTTTGTGCTAACTTCTGCAGACGTTTCAGAGTAATTTGTGGGCTCCCACCTGCCCCTTTCATGAGTTCAGAGACCACAGGTTAAAAAATACCAGTGGGTACTACCGAGCAGGCCACGGTCCGCGTTCGTCCTCAGGCTCGCTTGCCGTCTACGCTGCTGACAAGCCCTGGGCTGACTAAAGTCTGCTGCGGGGGGAGCCTTTGGGAAGACTCGGCTCAGCCCCTGAGCAGGCTCCAATGGTCATGTGCAGGTTGGACACAGGCAGAGCTTGCTCCTGGCGTGGATTTGCAGGTTGTGCCTTTATTGCCCTGACCCTGTGTGGTGAGTTTGATAGGTGACATCAGCCAAAAAATGCCCTTTTACTGAAATAACGGCTTTTCTACATGTGGGTTTTGTCAGCACAGGTACCTCAGTGACAAATGCTGCCCCTGGGTGATACAACCGCGTGGCAAACGTTTGTGGCACAGACGTGACCACACTATTCCTGTGCAAAGCTATCTGCTGCCATATGTTTTTCAGCTCTTGATGTCTGCACATCAGCACTCCTCTCTGGGACACCCTTTTTAATGCTTCAGTTAAGCACAATTTGGTGGCATCTGTACAGGAGTAGGTGTTGGAGGCGTAAGGGTCTGTGGTAGACACGAATAGAGAGAATCGTGGCCCAAACACAAGTGGCTCTATACATTTCTCGGTGTTTCTTCAAGACTGGTTTTAGCTGACCCAAGCGCAGCGTGCTTCACTTAGGAGACTAGCCCTGAAATTCGTCCTCCACGCCAGTACTGGCTTCAGTGGCAAAGCTGAAAAAATGAAGGTACTTCCTTCGTGTTACACCGCTTCCCTGTCCCTTTAGCTGTGGAGTGCCCTGAAACAATTTGGGTTATAAACAACCCTCTGCTTCGCTCTCTCCTTTCTTAAGAGATTTTTTTTGACTTGCAGCATTGCAGTGATGTGATTTACAGTGTGGTCTCAGCTGGCACCAACTGCGAGGACCATGAGCTTTATGTGAGCAGCTGGAGGGGCACGGTGGAAACTTCTCACAATGCTTTCCATGCCCAAGTTAGCACATCACAGGCCCAAAATGTCAGTTTGCCTTTCCTGTTTTCCTCCCATTCTTCCTGTCCTGACCCTATTTTCCCCCTTAGATTCTAAATACTTGTTAAATTTGCAGCCTCGAATTACCTGTAGATTTTGGCTTCTCTTCTTCTGTTGGTTTTAATTGTCTGTTGTTCCACTAATTTCTGGTAAATGCTAAGGCTGCATATTTGACTCACTGGAGCTTTAAACAGAAAAACAAACGGAGAGCGCTTTTCTCGCCTGTGTGGAGACAATGACCAATAACTGAGGAAGCTTCAAGTTCAGGATTATTTAACTTTCCTGTCCAGTCTGGTGAGCGGAGGAAGAAGTCAGAGACCTGCTGAGCATCTCTTACGACCAAAGCCATGTGGAAAAAATGTGATTCCTTCCTGTTTAAACAGAATCCTTTTTTTTTTTTAAAGCACCCAAAAGAAGCAGGTGCTGGAGGCACCCTCGGGGAGGTCTGATACAGTACTAATCTCTCTCAAGAAATCTGTGGCCCTTTCCCTTGCTTTCAGCGTACGTGTGCCTTTTTCTCGCGCTCCAAGCTTTGGAGATTTTCCTTTTTAATCTCTAAACTTACATGTCATGCTTATTAGTTTCAGTTACTTAATGTTACGCTTCGCTCAAATGGCAGAAGTGGGAAAATACTCGTTCTTCTTTTTAATCTCACTTGGACGAAAACCCAAGAGTAAAAAGTTGGAAGTAGGACGTTTTCGAGCTTTCAAAGACTGCAGGGATGGAGGCGCCGGGAAGCGGTCCTGGGAGGTTTGGCATACGCTCGCTCGCGGGAAGTCAGCAAGCAGCAGGTAGCGTTGGCAGCGCCGACGCTTGCTCCCTGGCTCTTGGAGGGCTGCTGATTCGCTCTCGCCCGAAACGAAGGAAAACCCTGATGTTTGTGGCCTGAGATGTTTCTGACACGACTCTTTCCCCACCCCTCTCTCTGCCTCCCACCTCTAAAGCAAATATGTTTTGTTGTGTTTTTTTCGTCATCCTCTTGAGCACGAAGCTGTCAGGCGCTGCGGGGAATTTTGCCTCGTCTTTTTGTCTCCCCGGCATCTGATTTATTTAAATGATATGCTCGGCGCACGCTGCTCTTGCAGGCTTCGGTGCTTGTCGCCTTCCAGGCTTTGTTTTCGTTTCCTTGAAGGTTGCGGACGGTGGGGCTATCTGTCGCAGGGGATCGTGGGCGCTCTCGAAGCTGAGTAAAACGTGCCGCGTTTTTCCACAGCGATGCCCCTTCCGTGCGCCAGCCGCCGCGCCAGCACCCTCCGTCACGGGTGCCTCCGTAGCCCTTCGTGGGGCGCGTGTTTGCCTGCCGCGGTCGGGCGCTCCCCGGCCTCTCCTGCAGCCTGTCCCGTCCGTGGTGCCGCGCGATATTACCGGCTTGAAACGGAGGTGCGGTGACCTCGCGGTCACGGATGGGAGCGACGTTCGGGGTCCGCTCCTCATCCCTCACCGCCGCCCAGCCCCTTTCTGTTATTTTTTATTTTTTCCAAAGCTCTGGGAGCCGGAAACCCTCGCGCGCGTGCTCGAGCCCAAGGCCCCGGCTCTTCGCGACGCAGCGTTTGATGGCGCCCGGCGGGGTCGTTTCGTCCGCGGGCAGGCAGGCGGCGCCGGGGCTCGCGGTGGCGGCGTTAAGCCGGGCCGCAGGCCCTCGCCCAGGCCGGCCGCCCGCGGAGCGGGAGGTTCGCGCCGCCGCGGTCGCCGCCGCAGGTCCTGGCAGGGTGTGTGTGGGGGGGGGGGATTTCTTTTCTGGTGAGAAGGTGGGGAGGTGGGGGAATCTCCTTTGGGAGGTTTTACTGCCCTCCGTCCGCCTGGGATGCTCGGCACGGGGAAGGCCCAGGCTGCGCCTGCGTTTTGAACGCAGTTAGAGCGAAGAGGGAGAAGGGCGTGCGTGGAGGGAGCGGCTCGGTGTGGCTGGCTGGTTGGTTTTTAATTCGCCTTGATTTGGCCTCTTCTGTTTGTTTAGAGTTGAGGTGTCCCCCGGATTTTGCTCTTGTTAAAACACGGGTTTTGCGGGACCGCTCTGTGCCCGTCTGCTGGCCGCTCTTCTGCGCGCCTTGCGGTCAGGCCAGGGCGACAGAGGTGGTTTGGGGGGGAGGTCGCTCAGGGCAAGCACCAGCGTCAAAATCCGCAGTTCGTCAGGCACGGAAGAAAACGTTAGCGCTCTTCGGTATCCCGCTTTTCAGCCTGAATATACTTGAAGTATGACTTGTCCCGTTATCCTCTGTTTTAGCCTTTATCTCAAAAGTGCCTTATTTTTACGTTTTACTGGGTGAAGCTGTCTCCTGAGAGGGAGAGAGGCTGTTTGAAGCCTCGTGGTCGGCGGCTGGGGTGGGCGCCGCTGGGCGCCGGCAGGCGTCGGGCTCCCGCGGGCGGACGCAAGGTGTTAACCCGCGGCGGAAAGGCCGCCTCCGCCAGACCATCTGAGCTCTCGCCCGTCTCTTCTGGAAGAGCGGAAGAGCCCAGTGCTGACTTGGCGGATTTGCGGTTGATCTCCTGGAACCTGAACGCCTTTTTCCGCTTCATTTCTGCGTCTTTGCGAGTGGCCTGTGTCGTTCTCGCTCTTCCCGTTCAGCAGGAAGTAAGTTGTGGAGATCATGGTTTGCAATTTTAATTTCTTTGTGGGCTCTTGCCGGTATCCTTTTCCACTTCCTTCCCTTCTTCCCTCGCCCGCCTTTTCCCACCCTGCCGTCACGGTGGAGGGCTCGGTGTCCCTGCGGGCGCCTGCTGGGGCAGCGTGACGGGACGTGGCGAGAGGGTCGTTTCCGTCTGAGGCTGCCGCCGGTGGTGCCCTGTGTTGAATCAGACCTGGGTTTTCAGGGGTTACGAGCTGTTGGGCAGCCGGCTTGCCCAAGGTGCCACTCCTGGCACTGCGGTGTTGTCTGGAAAGATGAGGCTGTCCATCACTGTAGCGAGAGTCGTGAGTGCCGTGTTGCCAGGCTTCCCTTCTACGTGAAAGAGCTTCTTGTTTGCAGCCATGGAAAGTGGAGTTTGCTCCGTTTTGAAAATTCTGGATTTGCGCAAGGAGTCGACATGCAGCGGTGGACCTTTGAATTCCTGCCTGAGCTTGCTCTCTCTGTTGATTTCTGCAGACAGGGCTGGGATATGACCATTTGTTTCAGGGTTGGGATACGACCATTTGTTTCAGTTAACTGCCTTGGACTTGATGCATCCTTTTCCATTTGCCTGTTCACTGACAGCAGCGACGGGCACTGCTCTTGTAGGACTGCTCAGGCTGGCTCACGTTGTCCTCTAATGTGCTTTTGTTAATTTTTTTTTTTTTTTAAATCAGCCTGCATTTTATTATTGCCTGTGGAGACAATCGTTTCATTTCTTCCCTCTCGCTCTCCTCCTGACCTTCCTGCTGTATCTCTGGATGGGGACCACCACCTTGCACTGCGATGTTACTGTCCCATTTAATTTATTTTATGCCTTTGGGCATTGCAATAGCTTCCCCCTGGAAAACCTCTCATGCCCGATTCCTGGCACAGGCCACTTGGGAGACCGTTCTTCCGCTCAGATTCATTACTGCTGGCCTGCGCAGCGGAGAAAAAGGACTGCGATTTGCCATGGTTCATTATTGGTCTTTTACAGCGTACAGATACTCAAACTGAAACATTGCTCACTTTTTGCTGCGGCCACTTGGCTTGGTTTGGGTTGCAACTTGATTCATTTTTGGCTAGCCCTAGAAGGTCTTTGTCCATTTGCTGTGTTTTAAAATCAGTGGGGGGGGGGGGGGGGAAGCATTCACAAAGTCGGAGAGAGTGAGCTTAGCAGATACTTAGTATTGCAACTTTCATGATGTAGCTAGCAGAAGAGAAAAAGAAATGAAGAGTCTCATTACATTTTTTCCTTTTTTAAAAATAAAACAGTGAGACAACTAACATGGGAAGCTGATTAAGAAACATTTGAAGTTGGGTAATTTTTTAGTCATGAAACTGTTTTTGGCTTGTCTGTGGTTTTAAAAATATTCATTCTTAAAATATGTAAAATATATGGTATTAGGGGGAGGAAAAGCCCGATGCACATCTGGGTTTGGCAGGATTCTTTCACATGTGAACTTTCATCCTTAATGTGATTTAAACAGTTCAAGCTATTAAAGTCTTTAAATCAAGGCTTATAACAACTTTAAGATGCTCCACACTTAAAGCATGAAGGAATGGTACACGTCGTGGGTTTTAAAAGGAAACACTATACATTTATTGCTAGTTACGTACTTTACTATTAAGTCCAAATAGTAATTTCTTTTCAAGGCATGTTTGTCAAATGATAGTTTTAAATCAAATTACAGAATAATACGATTACTAGAGATTTAACATAATAAACTCGTGATTTACAAGTCTTAATACAGTGAGGATCTATTAAGGCCACCTTTGATCTTCATTGAAATGAGATAGGCAGGGTCTTGTTTGAAGGCAGGCAAAACCAGGGGCCTTTTTTTTTTTAGAAATGAGAAGAGATCATCCCAAGAAGTGCTTGTCCGGAAGCACGTATATTTTAGGTGAACATGACGTGTTGCGAGAAGAGAGTTGTTCCTTTTGTCTCTTCAACAGGTACAGGCAGATGGATGAGGGAAATCGTAATTAGTCAACAAAGGGCCAGATGCTGCAGGTGCATTTGACTCCAGAGCTATTTAACAGCACTATGTTGGAGGGTAGAATTAGAACTGTAACTTTGAAATTAAACTTTCCTTCTTTTAATCTTCCCAATGATTTTAAGGCTCTTGACCATCAATTTAGAGCATTACAGATAAAGTGCAAACTTTTGCACTTTGCTCTAAGAACACTTGTATGAAAGCGAGACCTGCAGGTTGCTTCCACAAACCTTTCAGGGGTCTTCTGGGAGTCGCTGCGCTACAAATTCTTGCTTTTTTGTAGACCCTTCTCAGTTGTGAGGTAGGAAAAACTTCATCTCTGACAGTCCAGGTCTGATCTGAGCAGAAATCCAGAATATTGATAATTTCTGGGAGCAGCAGAACTGATGTAGCCTGTTTTGCAGTGGATTTGAAGTTTGAGTTTCTCTGTGGAGTTGGAGAGGGATCAGACTAACCCTGCATGCTCTCCCCTTAATGGTACCGTTAATAGGGAGCTCTCCTCCAAGCCTGCCTGTTTGCATGAGACTGGTAGGAAGTTAACATCTTCAAGGTTTGACCTCTGTCAAATGTGGTGAACACTGGCCAGAGAGTTAAAAAACGTAGCACTGGGACTGGTAGAATCTCATACATACGTACACATACATGGCATGGTCACATGGGAAACCAGCCTAACGAATCCCTTAAATCAGTGATACGGGCAACAGTAAAAAGAAGGAAAAGGACTTTATCAGCTTCCAAAATTTTACCCAGTTCTGCCTGTTGCCCTCTTTTGTTTTACCCCTGCCCTGGGATACAAGTCAGGACTGCTGATGGCAGCATGTCGAGGCAGCAGCCACCTGGTTCCCTTGCTCAGGCAAAGCTCCTCCTAGGTGGAGTTACCAACCAGTGAGGACTGAGGGATGCTTCATACTTTCCAGGCTGTGAATACACAGATAAGGGGATCTTGACTCAGAGGTCTGAAAAAGTAAGTAAAGCAAAACTGCCTTTCCACCAGAGTCCCCTCTGCATGCAAGGTTAAAAGCAGGAGTGGTAGGAGATGTTCTTTGAAATCAGCTTCCTGGTTGTATTGTGAATTTGGCTTTTAAAGGGTAGCTTTGAACGAGAAGAAGTGCAGATGCCTTCAAAAGGCCCAAACTCCCATGCCTTTCACTGGCATTTTTACATGTGCATGGCCGCAGGGTGCACACATGAGTCTGCACGCACACATTGCGTCTTCATACCTGTACCGGTGTTTGAGATGCTGCTTTTGTATCTGATTTAAGTAAGAAGTAGCACTGAGGTCTTTTTACTAAGGTAGACATACCCAGACAGGACAGTCTGTTCAGACCCTTTTTGGCCGTTTGCCTTCCTGGGGGCTGCTCAGTGCAGGGCGTACAGCATAGGCGAGGCAGCTCGCCTGCGTGCATGTGAAGGTGCATGACCTACTGGGCCAGACAGGTTGGGTGCAGTTCTGTTGGAGGACTTGCAATCAACTCCCTCATCTTGCCGTGATGGAGGGGATTTGATAAAAGGATCAAGCCGTTCCTTCGCGTTATCACACTGTAGTAAATGGGCAAACACTGCTGTTCGCAGTGTTCTCGTCTTGCCTTTACCTCTGAGATCACCAGCAGCTGTTTCATTAACTATTAATGGCCTGCTCATTAATGCTGTAAAAGGCTAGGACCAATCTTGCAAATTTTCTGGACTCTTCCCCTGAAAAATTTATGATTTGCTCGCTGTGCAAAAGGGCAGGAGCAACAGCAAAGAACATGCCTCCAAGTTTTGTTGAGCATTATTAAAGAGCTCATGAATATGAAGAAGGTAGCTGCTTCTCTCTTTTTTTGGCTTCCTGAGCTTACGCTGCATGTCTAGCTGTAGGGGTCAAACAGCCTGCCTGCAGTAGACAGTTTGCTGAAGTGTCAGTGACTCAACTCGTCCCTCACTGAGCTGTTTCTTCAAGCGACCTGCTGTAACACAGCAGATTCATAACCAAACTAACCTAGTCTGGTGTCTTGTCTATCTTCTTAGCAGAGTTTTGGCTACTTTACATGTGATCTGTACTTCCTCTAGTGCTTTCCTCTCACTGCAAGGTACTTTACAAGCACTGTGATGTAAATGTTATACCTGGGGGAGGTTGTATAGATAGGGAAACTGAGGCACAAAGGTTAAACTATTTGTCTGAAGCCAAGCAATGGGAAGCCAGTAGAGGATGGAAATTTTTCGCCAAAACTGTAATTGTACTTTGGATTGAACTCTGGGTAGTGTGAAAGGGGGTGGATTCAGACCAGTGAGCAGTTGAAGGTCTCTTCTGTTACTTGAATGACTCCTCCTGCGGGCATCCCTAACTTTGTGTCCTGCAGTGTCCTGAGAGCTCTCTTTCTCCTGCCCCCCACCACTGCTTTTTATTCTACTTGGGTCTAATGGGGTGCGCAAGCCCAAGTAGACCCGTTGAACCACAGACGGGCTTCAGACTCACCTGCTGCATCCCAGGCACTGCTGAGTCCCTGTGTAACAGATCCAACCAGAGGTGGCTCCATCACTCTTCTCTGCTCTCCTTAAGTTTGCTGCCTGATCTGCTAATTAGACGTAGATGCTACAAAACAAGCCAAGCCCTTGCAGAAGGTAGGCTGAGAGAAGTCTGCTGCGACTCTTGTGGAGGCAAGGGCTGAGAGAGGGAATCTGATCCCAACCGATGTCCTTCTGTCACAGGGACTTGTGTCGGGGCAGGAGTGCTTGTGCCCTCAACCCCTCTGCTTGCAGCTGAATGAGCCTCCGACGTGGACGCTGGCGGTGCAGCCAAGCTGCTCACAGCTCTTCGTAGGTGCAGGATTAGGTACCGGCTCGCTGAACGTGGGTCTTGAAACAGAACTAGAAACTTCAGTAGAATTGCCAAACCTCTGTCCGAAGCCAATGCTACAAGGTGTTCTCTTCCCTTGCAAGACAGAGCTGCTGCGTGGTCACCGAGATGAAGGTGAGTCTTGAGCAGTGCTTTCCCTAGGACGGTGCCAGTTGTTTAAGCTTCCTCCTGCACCAAGAAGCAGCAGGAAAGCTATTTTTTCCTTTATCCAGATTTTGGAGATAAAATTATGTTCTTCCTGTCACTTACATGTAGCAGCAATAAAGAGTCTGTCCACTATATCCCAATTGCAATTTAGCTGGTGATGCGCCAGGCAGATTAGAATCTATATTTCTTTCCCACAGCCATCTGCAGAGCAAACGCTGTAAATAAATGTGGGAGGCCTTTTTTTTTTTTTTTAAGTGAAGTAGAGAGATAGATATGTTTTAAAGAGAACAGGTAAATGCACGCTGGTCTCTTAAGTGTCACTGCACTTCAGAAGTGAGGACTAGTCTGTACAAAGTTTAATATCTTCCATGTGTACCTATCCTCTAGAGTAAAAAGGCTCCTATGCACTTGGAAGATGGATAGCATTTCAGGAACAACCAGCCTTTAATGTTGTTCCAACTTACGGACTTACAGACAGCGCTGGAGTAGAGCCAGGCAGCAAAATTGGTCTCTATCAGGAACGTTTCCTGATAGAACTGTTTCGCTGTTATTTTTTACAGAGTGTAAATATTTTATCCCACATGATATCAAATTACAAAGGAAGCTTGGTTTCTCTCCTGGGGCCATTATTTTTAGTTGACAGAGCTGTTAGATGGATCCAGGATAGAGTTTCAAAGTCTTTTCCTTCACCTAAGTTCCATCTGAAGGATTATCTTAACACTTTAATTTTATACTGCCAGGACAAGGTGACAAGTGCGCTTAATCCAGCCCGGTGATAACCACAACCCATGGTAGAACTGGCTTGTGTCGCACCTCATGTGACTGCAGCAGCTCCTGGTGAGACTCCGTTGTCACATGGTCTCCAGGATATCCTAGCAAGAAGCTGAATGCAGCCTGGCTTTGCTCTCAAAACTAGTATCATTTTCTCTGGGGAAGACTGCTAGGATTCTGCTGACACAGCAATAGCATCCGGATCTTGAGTGACCCCTGTCGCTCTTTATTTATTGAAGCCATTCTTCTAAAAGCCAGAGGATGGGTAGATGCTGAAATCGGATTTCTGGCCATTTGCTGGTGCAGCTCTTCCAGAGATAGCAGTAGTGGAGGCTGCAGAGCAGATCATTCATTTTTAGTTACCGATAGCTCTGTTACAGCGCCATGCGCAGTTCTCAGTCTCATGGAAGGTCTCTCCTCCTAATGCCACTGGGGGCATGGAGCTCCTCATAAGCCTGGGAGTCCTTTGCGTGTTTCTCCCTTGGCAGGCAGAAGGAGTCTGCCCAGCACAGGGATTGTTGCTCCTTCCTGAATTTGGGATTGAATCACACGTATGGGTTGTTGGAAAACCTCTGTTACTGAGCTGCGTTGGAAGACTAGCGCAGTTCAAAATATTGGGGGCTGTGTCCCGTCCCTGCCAAAGGTGTCCGTCATCAAGTGTCGTTGATGGAATAAAACACAGTGATGATTAATACTTTCAGGAAGTAGAAACTTGACTATATCCTACAAAATAACTGGAGAAGGGAAGAGTTCGCTATGGAAACAGCATCTTCAGGTTCTTGATGTCATAACTTGAACTAAAAGAAGAGCTGCCTGCAGCCAGAGAAATTCCAGACGGGTGTTGTGCTTGTCACTTGAGCCGGGGGCTGCATTTCCAAGGAAAATGTGAATCTGTGTGTACTGTTAGGCAAATGCCTGATTTCAGTACTTTCAGACTGAGGACTGGACTGCACTTTCGAGGACACTGCAACTCATTATTCATTCCCCTTTGTTGCCAGCGTCTTCTTGTCATGTCCTGTCAAGATAAAAATGATTGCTCATATTTTTGAGTAGAGGTTTCTAAAGTTTAGCCTTTAAATTCCTATCTTAGCATCTAAGTGAGCAGTGGGGTACCACTAGTTCATTGAGACTTGCGGGTATGCAGCATTTTTGATAAAACCAGCTGTTCATTAGCTGTATCCGGGTTTGCCCTGTGTCCCTGGGGAGGTACCCAGGTTTTAAAGCGTCTGCTTAAATTTTGGTGATCTCGAAATAGGCATTTAAATTTGTAGCCACTCCAACCAGCAGTCACTTCGGTAGATGATAAAATCTGACAGTCTTTAAGACGATTGAGGAAAATGCTATCCAAGGCTAGATTAAGAGGGAGAAAGGGCAAATTCAGCCTCGCAGCTGCAGAATTTATGGATAGAAATTGGGGGAACTAATCCCCTGGCTATATAAGATGGGTCCTGGTTAAGTCCAGGATGGAGCTGTCATGGAAGACCTGCTAGACTTGCCCTTTTCAGAAGATTTTAGTGATTCTTTGAGGTTTGTTATTTCTCATTTTTCCTCACTGATACTGTTGACTTCTTGTGCTTGCCTTGGCTTAAGGAGTGCAAAGTTGTCTTGCTACTTCCATGCTGTGTAGTCTGATACTTCTGCACTAACGTAATGTGACAGGGCCAGAGTCATCAATGCTGCAGGGCAGCGTGCAAGTCGTGAGCGTTATGGCTTCGTTCAGGGTGCCGAATCCTCTTCCAAAATGGTGTTAATATAGAGTTTGTGTATCAATGAAAATTGGCTTTTGGGGCCTTTGGGCTTTTTATAAGAGCTTTTCTTTCATAGCATCAGCATCTTAGTTCTTCCTTTACAGCATCTGACAGTCTCTGCCTTCGGTGGACTGAGAAGCTCCGCGTGGAAAGGAACAAAGGTTGATTTCTGTGTTTTCTAAAATGCAGGTTGTAATGTATGCTGGAAAGTTAGATCGCATCTCACTTTCTTCTGAAAATAGCTTAGGGTTGAGCTATGCCTACACTACAGACTTCTGCCAGCAGGGCTGTACTGGCCAAAAGCGTGAAGATGTGTGATTCCTGAGTGACTTAACTGTGCTGGCATAGCACCAAGGGAAGGCTTGGTTATATTAGAAAAAAACACCCTTTCTCACTCCTGCAAGGAAGTTTTGCTACGCTGGTGTAGAACGTAGTTTTGCTGCAATAGCTCTATCTAACGGTAGCATTTTGCCCATGTTATATAGGTATTCCTCTGCTGCTAAAGTGCTTCTAGTGTCATTGTGGTCTTAGTTCCTATAAATTTTAAAATGTGTGTTTGCAGATCCTTCTCAGTAGGAGAGAAGTGAAAACCACATTTTAATGTTGCATGTTGTTTTTTACTGGCCTTCCTTGAGAAGCTGATTTTGATGTCCCCTCCACCTTCTGGAACGGGGCACGGACAGCTGTTATTCTAACCACCTGTGATGTAATACTGGATAATGTTGCAAGATCCAAAAATAAAAAGTGGGGGAAAAATGCAGACAGAGGAAACAAAGTGCAGCTTTACCTCTTGGACAGAGCAGCTCCCGCTTCTCAGTGCAGCTTCAACCCTGGAGTCTTAAAAGACTGATAACGCTACTGGATTTTTACTACTTACCCTGGCTTCCTTTAAGAGCTTATGTTGTTACATTGCTATTACAAGTCTTTGGTGAAATATTGTTCCTTTCTTCCTCCCCAGCCTTTTAGAATTCCACATTTCTTTGCTCGAAAAAACACCTCGAGGTTGGTCTCAGCCTCAGTGCAGAATCAGAGAAAAGAGCACCTGATACTTGTCTGGGTATTTTCCATCCCAATGTCTGTGATATAGAAAACGTCTATTATAAAAATCATGCATACAAGGACTGGGCAATGAAAATGGTTTGCACAAGTTCACGCCGAGATTGAAAACTTTCTGTCTCATAGCCCTGGCCAGGGCCTTACCCTCTTGCCTGTCCTTCTGCTCTGGTGCACCCGCGTCCCTGTGTTTTGAGTTATTACCTGACTAGCTGGGTTTCTCAGTCCAGTACAGAACACGCTGGTTTCCGAACGGATCCCTAAGGATGTGCCAGCATGTGAATGGCAAAGGCCGCATCAGACTTGAATATCTCTTATTATCTGTTTGCTTCTATGTTTAAAGTTACCTGCTACCTTTGTCAAAACTAGTGCAGTAATTCAGTCTACTGAAATTGCGCGACTAAGTCCCAGATTAGACAAAAGTTTACCGAGAGGTAAATATTGGCAAGAAAACGGCAGGCTCCCCAGCTTAGCCTCTGTGAAGAATGAGAGTTCGGACTTGAAACACGTATGTGGCGAGGCCGTGATTTTGGCTGATTTTTCTCCCAAAATAAGAATGGGAAATGTGTCATCTTCGGTAACAGGTTTTCTCCTCCCAGTGAAAGTCGGCATTTTTCCTTCCTGCAAAGGGGACCCAAAAAATGCTTTTGTTAGAACAGGGTCTGCCAAAATACAAAAGCAGTACGGAGGAGGTGAGCCTGAAATGTTACTGCTATCCAGCAAGTTTCCCGCAAGTATATCTCAGGTCTGTTTAGAGCATTGGAGAGCAGGGATTCCCCCCTTCCCATGGCACGATGCTTTCATGATTAGCCTGTCCTGATAGATCCCAGGACCTGAATGTGATGTCCTTAATAACATCTTGTTTCCCGTGTTCTCCCTCTGCCCCTGCTGCAATTTTCACACTTTCTGCCGCTGTGACCTCATCATTACTATAGGATTTAATACTGACATGCCAGTGTTCAAAAACAACCCTTGCTATTTTTACCTGTTTATTGATTTTTGAAGCAAAATACTAAAGCAAATAAACAAAGCAAAGCATTTAAATCAATATGCAGTCATTATAACTGATACCAGGGCAAAGGAATGCAAACAGCAGGTCTGTGGCTTGGTGCTTCTAGCTCCTGTCCCTCTGTTTTGTTTTTAGTTTTGAGCACAGGGGCCAATATGTGACCATATGTTCACAAACTGCTCGTTACAAATGTCTTCCAAACAATGTTGTCATAGTCTATATGTGATGTATGCATCACATCTTATTACAATGTGAATGCACCCACATGACTGTAAACCTTACTGCATTTTCTTTTCCTGTACTTTGTCACCAGGAACAATTGTTTTCAGTGAACTTCTGCATCTGTTCTGAATAAATCGGAGATATGATTTCACTTCATTCGGTATGGGTGGAAAATTTCATACCACGGAAAATTTACAAAGGTATTGCAGGGAAAATGCTAAGCATGTGCTTAAGTATCATTGATGTTGATCAAGTTAAGTGGACGCTTAAGCCTTAGGAGCTACTACCTCTTCCCAAGCATTGATCTTAGTGCAGGGTTCTGAAAGAAGAGGGACTTGAGCTCCAGTCACAAGGCCGTAAAGGTAGAAGTGCACCTTGAGATGAGGAGTAATCAGCAAAAGTTGATGCAGCCATTACCATAAAAATTGTCGTGGTCATGCCTTTTCATTTTCCAGAGACAAGATCCTTTCAGCATTATCCCCAGATTCTTTCCATTTTCAAAAGTTTTTTTCTCCCCTTGTGATTTGTTTTCCCTTATTTTCCTTTTCGTACAGTCACATTTTCATAGTTTTAACAAGGTTCTGAAGTTAACACTACTCTGAGGCGGTGATATCTAGGCCAAAGAGGTTCACGCCTCTTTGATGTGAGTGAGTTCTTGTGATTTTTGGGGAGGGAGTTCTCGTGATGAGGACATGGAGGAGCAGGGAATGAAGGCTCATAGATCCAGATTCGATCTCTATGGCTTTTCCTCCTGTGAGCCTGTGGCAAATGAGAGAATAATGCAGATTCCATATAACCATCTTTAAAAAAGATCTTCCTTGGGGACAGTGCGGATTAATTAACATATCAGAGGTGCTTTGCGTTCCTTTGATAGGTGTTGCAGAAATGCAAAATGCAAAGATTTTTTTTCTTACTAGACATAGGCTTTGTGAAGGATGGATGTTAATGAAGTTGGTTTACCTCCTTAGAGCTTTTTCCAATGGAAGACTATTTAACTTCTTATGTATGCACCAATACAGTGCTTTACCATCAATTTAAACCAAATAAAATATGCAGCCTCTGGACCAAGACTGGATCTGGTACCTTCACATCATGGAGGCTCATGCTAGTAACTTGCTAGTAGCCTCAGGGCTCTGATAGTAATTTGCCAGATGCTATGCTGAACTTAATTTGCATCTGTATTTACATAAATGCTTTAATTAAAAATATATGCACCAACCTGAAGGGGATGAGCAGCACTGCCTCCTATTTGTTTGCATTCCCCAACAGTAAAAGTCTACCTTGGTTTTTTTCTTACCAATCATACAACTTGACAGAGCTATTCAGGGTACAGACTAGACACTTGACAGATTTGTAGGTAGCTTCTGCTGCAAACTGAGGAGAGGCCTTAAACTTCCAGAACCAAATTATGCCTTTATTTTAGCAACAGAGGAGGTTCGAGCATCTTGGTTCTGATGGTCAAATTTGGTCCACGGGTGCTATAGGTTTAGGGAAGTTCTGTACAGTCATGATTAAAGGGTCTGGCAAATGATGTCTACCTTGTAACACGTGTAAAATAAGGGGTCCTGAAACCCCTTTGAGGCCAGTAGAAATACACTCTGAATACAGCCTCCATCAATAACAACATTTCTGAGCGCTGTTCGTCTCTGAGCCGAGCATTACAGAGCTACCTGCAGCACAGACTGCTCTAAGTACAGGAATTTCTGTGCCTGAGTGGGGACCTGACGTGTGAGAGCTCGTGACCAAGAGAGGGTGAAGGCAGTGGAGATGTTGACTGAGATTTTCGCTTATACGCCGTATTTGATCTGGAAAATGCTTTATAAGTAGAAATAAATTGAAGCCTGAATTAAATCTAGGCTGTGCAGTTTCCATTTGGACAGCAGAGGATGTGCCAGGGAATTCCCTTCAGTGCATGTCACTGTGCTGCTTCATGGTTATTGGGGAAGGTGTCATAAAATGTCGCAAAGGATACAAATTGAGTTGCAAAGTTACGGCCGATTTCTCCGACCACTTTGAAGATACACAAAGGACATGCTAAAGAGAGCCGTAACTACCCTGTACGGATTTGGAGGGCTGCTGAGCTTTATTTAAAGGTGTTTACTTAACTTGCTCTACATGAAGTACTTCAAAGCTACCTTTTCCCCCACTGCGGTGTTGCATATACATCAGAGCGTTACCTGTCCCTTTCTCTGGAGGCCTCTAGCTGAATTTGTCAGTAGTCACGTATGAATGCAGCTTGAGAGAAGCCGTTCAAGGTTCAGCCTATGCAGGTAGTCGTTTGTTAATGAATTTGCCCAGCAGCCCTGTCAAAGGACACAAAGGACATAGGACACCACGTAGGACAACTTGCCATAGGGCAGGTGGCCAAAAGCTGTTCATTGAGGTGCGTGGTAGGAGTCCAGGCATGAAAACGTGTAGGTTCACAGCAAAGTGGCCTAGATACTTAGGCAGGGAGGTGTGGCGCTGGCGGTGAGCAGGGTTGTCCTTCATGTGGTCGGGGACTGGCGGCGGTGGGTGAGGCGCGGGGTCGGGCTGAGCGAGTTCCCGCGCGGCGCCCGGCCCCACGGAGCTGCCGACGGTGGCGCTCCCGCCTGTGGCGCACGCCGGGACCGCGAGCGCAGTCAGAGACCCCGCGTGCCGTCCGGGGTGAGAACTGGGATCCGTCGGGGGGGCTTTACAGCCAGGCAGTGCTTTGCACTACGGGAACATGGTGTTTTAATGCAGTAATGGGCTCAACAAAGCCGGACTCGGCCATCTCAGGAAGCCACAGCCGTAGTTTAGACTGATACAACATAAATAAATCCAAACGATAAATCTCTCTCCACCTCATCTGTAATAAGGGGATGAAGATACTTGCCCTGTTAAATTCATTAGGGCAGTGAGGTGCTCTGATACTTGCTGCAAAGGTGGTGGGAGCAGCCGAAGTAAAGCAGTCCGGGATTTGCCAGCGCAGCTGAAGAAGGGGAAGGGGTAGGTGCATGCGGGTTCCTCAGTCTGCCTTTTCACGGTTGCTAACCAGAGCCAGGAGGGAAGACAAAGCACTGACGGAGGAAGAGACAAAGCTCAGCTCCTCTTTGGGAATGGCGCTTTTTCAGTCCAAGTGGAGCAGATGAAAGAAAGGGGCTGGGATGTGGAGCACAGTGTTATTCTGGACCTTTAGAGAAAGAAAACAAAAAAAAAGGCACAGAAAGTGCCCTGTTAGAAGGTTATATATTTGGGGGAGGTTTCAAATTTTGTTTTAAATCAGCCTTGTAGTTGCCTCAGTTGGTAGGTAGGTTCATCAGGCAGTTTTCCCTGCTTGGTTCTGAGCTTTTTCCCTGCTCTCGTCAAGGCTGCGTCTCCAAGGAGAGGCCGTGCGGTAGGGTAGCAGATCGGAGCTACCCGATGCGCCATCGGAAAGGGTAGCAGATCGGAGCAAGAGGCATGTGGTCTGCCCCCATCCTACAGACCGGATCATTAGTATATGGTAAGTCCATCTCACCTCTGGAGCAATCCCCGTTTCCAATTTGAACCGACAGCCCCTGTTTCAAAAATCTGGTTTTCCCACGGCGATCTCTCAGTGAACTCTGCACAAAGCGAGGGAGCAAGCTAGGCAAGGAATTAAATGAACGGCACAGAGTTTAGAGTAAGGTTTCTTTGAAAATCCTAGTGTCTGCCTGGTTCTAAAATTCACTGCCAAAGCTTTAAGTTTCCTAAGCACTATAAGCCAGGCTTTAATCAGCAGGCGTTGCAACAGCGCACACATATTTTAAGACTCGTGGTATCTGTTACTGTTTCAGAGATACCTGGAGACTTGGTAGAGAGAGTCTGGCCTAATTTCTTCAGCACAGCTAGTAATACATTTTCATTTCCCTATTTAATGCGATTCTCTCTAGTCTTGTTTTTCAAGGGGTTTTCTTCGAAAGGTTGCAAAGCTGCAGGCGATGAATTAGCGCGCAGCAGAAGATAGAAGTCAGGGTGTAGTACAGGAGCCATTCTGCAATTAGAAGTACATTAAAAATTGGGCTTAAACCTGGGAGTGGAGTAGGGTGTGACAGGGCGTGGGAGAGGGACCAGGCCAGTTCCCTGCGCTGCTGTAAGGAGACAACCAGGACTGAGTCTTCTCAAATTGCAGCTGGAGATAGCGAAGCGGGAAGGTGGTCGAAGTGAAAGTAGGCGACTTCACGTCGGCTAGGCGCCGGCGGGGACGAGGCTGGAGGAGGAGGTGACGGCTGCTTCGGGCAAGGAGCACGCGGCGCTTGGGAGAGGGCACCCGCGGGAAGGCCGCTTGCCCGCGTGCGGCGCGCTGGCTGGAGTCAGGCACCGACGGAGGCCGGATCCTGAGCCCCGCGCGGGGCTGGCCCCTGTGTCCGGCTGCCAGGCCAGCATCGGTGGTGGGAAGCCGGCTCAGCGGCCCGACGGCGTCTTTCTGTTCATCGTTTTCATGAAACTTCCGCACAGGCTTCTGTAGCGAAGACAAGACTTAATTTGGCAAAAGCGCAGAGAGAAAATGTTGAGGTTTAATCATTTATGTATCAAAAATCCTTAAACTATTAGGTCCAGTGAGGTTGGGATTTTTGTTTGCATTACACAACCCGTTTGGTGGAAACTATTACTCATCTTTCAAGTCTCAGCTCTCCAGACTGGGAAAGCGGGATATGAAAATGTAACTCTGACACAGCTCAGAGGTCCGTCCTGATGATCTCCGAGACCTCGAGCGTGCCAGACGGGCATCCCTGAGCCGGGAAAGAAACGCTCAGCGTTAGGAGGTTCCTCGCGAGCTCTGGCGCCGGCGCGTGTGTGCAAGTGGGGCTGCTCGTGGTGTGCCGGTTTCTCCACGAAACGGGGCCTTGCCAAAGCGCGAGCCCAGCTTTCCGCAGAAGCAGACTTGCTGGTCAGTCTCTTGGGCAACGTTTAGTTGTTGCCAGCATTGCACCACTGACAAAACATGCAAAAGCATCTCAGAATGGAAAGGACTGCATCCTGGAAACGCACTTGAGAGCCAGTTCATTAGCTCTTTGTTTTCACCAGGAGTTAATTAGGCTTCCTTACCACTTTATAATTTTTTTTCTGCTGTCATCTGGAGTTGCAAGTGAATTTTCTGAGTCGCCCCTACTACAAATCGTCGCCTGCTTATAGGCATCTTCCTAGAAGTGCCGCTTCTTCATTTCCCCTCCGGGTGTGCAGATGAAGTTGATGCGACACCTCCAGATATCTGCAACAGGTCACCTCATCCTAGGAAAGGACCTAGTCCTTTGTCACCTGAGGCCAGTTCGTATTTATTATTTCTGTTTAAGAGTACCTCAAGGCATAGATGAGGGTTGATGAAATAACATAAAGCAAAGCTGGAGGCTCTACCAAATAGTTCATAACCACAGAGCAAAACATGGCAGGGGGCGGAGAGAAGGAAAGATGAATCGATGGTAAAATGTGTGTGTGAGAGTTTTTAATGTGTCTGTCTTTACGTTAGCCTTCCTAGGCACTGTCAGCTGTCAAAGCGTTGTATACCTCACAACAAAATTGTTAAACGATATTTAATAAAAACAGATGAAACATGAGAAGAGGGCATTTACTGAATTTAGAAATCAATCTCGATGCTTTTTCACTGTGAGTTAGACTGTATTAAAAAAAAAAGTCTACGTTTTGATTTGGAGTCACTCAGCAAAACTGATCCTTGGCTTAGGTGGATGTTTGACTTAAGTTCTGATGTTCTCTTTTTCTTCTTTTTGAACTAAAAAAACCTTAACTTAAAAAAAATGATATGGTATTTGCAGAATCAATAGAAAAGCTGACCCAGATAAAAGTGTGCAAAAATTGGTTTCATGCCCTAGAACTTTTCCTGCATGCTTTTTGATGCCATGTATCTGATCCTTCAAAAAGGAGGTAACATACAGTGATCTCAGCAGCTTTGAACAATTGTTCTGGAAGAATAACAAGGAGCACTGGAGAAAGGGGTGTGTGCACACAGTTTTTTTTTTTTCTTTTGCCCTCATTAAATATATTGTGAGAAGGAAAAAAATAATGTCACGTTGCAGGTTATGTTTAAGGGTAGGAAAAATTTTGTATGAAATGCATTTTTGTCCAGTTTTTAAACAGTGAAAGGGTATTTCTCCTGAACAACTATTCACAGTAGGATGCAAATTGTACCGTCTCTTCCTTGTGTTCTGACCGGCTCCTACTGGAGTGCATGGCAAAGCTGTATTTAAATAGTAGCTGGAGTCACTCTCAAAAAATGTAATTATGCCCTGGATTCTGAATTAGGTAGAAAGCTGTAAAAAGCATCTGTTGCTACAGACTTACTCCAGCATAAGTGGACTCCAACCTTAATTTGATTCAAATATAGCATTTAGATCTGAATTTATGGAAGCTGTTGCACGTTAAATGTCTGGTCCTGTATTCCTTTGGCTTCCAAGAACGTCCAAGGATATTTTGAAGTGTGGACCTGGAGGCATAGCAAATAAACGTTCAATACAGGCATTACTGCAGTGAAGGTGATAAATGGACAGGACAGATTTATGGGGCTATGAGACAGGCAGGCTATAAGGAGAAAGTTTCGTTCCATCTCTTTGTAATCTCAGGTTTAAAAAAAAGCTTTAAGGTGTGGTGAGATGCTCTCCTGAAACACGTGGACAAGGACATCCTTGGAAGTCCTTGCACGTAATCACAGGGCAAGGTGTCGCCTGGGTGCTAGGGCAGACGTGCTTTGGCTTGTCCTACCATTTCTCTTGGCTGAGAGCAGGCGCGTGTGACAAACGGGGCTGCTCCAGTAGTTTCCCATTACAAGAGCAGTTGGAGCTAAACGCCATGAGGGACCGTACGGCACCGTGTAGGGGACTCCAAGCAACTTTTCCCACGGTCTCTTTAATGGCTCCTTGATTACTTCTGGCTGAAAGTAGGTCACCCGGCATGAATGTATGGGCTTCTGACCCAGCTGCACTTCGCAGAACATGCAAGATGCAGATCCATAGACGCTCTTTCTGAAAATAAGGGACTCAGTAACGCACTGCTCTTCAAGAGCGAAGGAAACACAAGCACAATTACTCGAAAGGAGGAGCAAAGTGACTTCTTGCTCTATGGTTACACCCTGTGTTTATTTTACTTCTTGTACCACTTTTGCACTGATGGCTGCTGCCTTTGGCTGGGAACTGCAAACACATCAGCGCTTGCAGCCAAAACTAGGAGTGGTTTAAACAGCCGCGAAAGGGAACCCCCATCTTCTTTTATTTATTTTTATAACAACAAAATGTAGGTGCTGGCTGGCCTTGGTCAGTCATTTTTTCCCTTTTTATTCTTTTAAGTTGGGGGGGTCAGCTGGGCAGTCGAGGGAAACAAGGGAGGAAATGAATTAAGAGAGCAGGAGAAAGAGTGTCTGCTCTGCGGCTGAGTATATAATTTGGTTAGAAAATCAGGCTGAAGCTGGAGAGACCAGGCCAAATCTAAGAGTGGTGCTGGGAGGCACTGAAGTGTGTCATTATGACAGTGCACGTGAGTCCTGAAAATAGCTAGCGATGTTTCTGGCTGCACTCTAATTTGAACAGATTTGTACACACATGAAATCATGCCTGACTGACCGCCGTTCGCATCATTTGCCGCAGATTCCTGCGTGATACCTGTTAGAGACAATCTCACATAAATAACCCCCCATCCTTTACAGATTGGCCCACTCATTGAAACCAGTGGGATTGAGTTGGGTTAGTTTATTTTTGCGTTCTGTTCAGTTCTCTCTCTCTGTTGGTCTTTTTCTCTTTAACCCTGCCATTGTTATGAGCTTAAATATTTGCCGGGGAGTGGAAGGAGGGTGTGATTCTTGGCCGAGGCCTCTACGTACCGTGGCTGGAGCTTCAGTGCATGCCACTGTGTTTTTTAAACAAACTCATATCACGACACCTAGGTGGATCCAAACCCTGGTGCTGGACATCCCTTGGAGTTGAAAATGAATTAGCGGATGAGTAGTCTGCAGCTTGGTTACTTAAAAATAAAATAAAAGTTACTGTTGTATGTATGTTGGTCAGCAAATGCGTCTTGCAGCAGTGCTACTGTAGCAACAACTGTGCTGGAAAACAGTTATCAATCACGATTCTGGCAGAAGAGAGTCTGACAACTGTTTTCCAGCACATTTATTACTGTGGGCAAGCCTTTAGTGCCTCGTGTCATAGGTAACTATCCAGAGGGTGACAGGCTGAAATGCAAGGAGTAAAGAGGAATAATTTGAAGTAGCTAAGTCTACTTAAAGCCAAGGAAATTAATGATGAACTTTCCGTTGGGCAAAACCCTACAGGACGTTTTCTCTCTCTCTCCGGCTGAATTTTCTGACACGATCAAACATTCTTGTCCTCGCTTTAAAGCCTTTGCTGCCAATTTGAAACGGTATATGAAACTGAGATGTATCATCCTTCAAGAAGGCACTTTGATTTGTTGAACAAAACTAGGAACAGTTAAGAAAATGGAAAAGAAGGTAATACACCTTTCTCCTGCGCTGACAGCTGCAGCTGGGGGATGTGCTGGCAAGTAAATGCGATTAGCTTTGAGCAGCGCTTTCCCATTCTCTTTCATTTCAGTTCGGTTCCCTGGATCCTGACTAACGAGATTTAATGATGGGAAAGCGAGGTGTGGAAAGACTGCGTGAGCTGAGCGGAGAAGCGGGGGGTCAGATCCCCGACGCCCTCTTCCCCTCTCCACCGCAGACAGAGCCTGTAGGCGTTCGCTGGAAGGTGCGATCCCCAGGTGCAATTCCCAGGTCAGGCAGAGGCGACGTTTCGTCGTGGGGCTCCCGCACCTCGGTGCCTGCCCGGGCTATTTGGGTCGGCTTCTTGTAGTTTTGGAGCGTTGCTTTCCTGCTTTTCCGTGGCTTTAAGCGGCGAGATTGCTTTGAACAGATGGATTTCATCCCAAAAGAGAACGTATTTTCTGAAAGCTTAGGAAGTTTTGACCGGGGAAGAATACTTTCTCATGCACTCTGTTCTGTAAAAGTGCAGCAATAACAGTGACAATGTGGCTAAACCTAAAACACTTGTTCCTTGGTTTTTTTCAGGCTCCTTTTTGCTTATTTTTGTGCTTGTGAATACTTCAAAAAAATAGCCGGTAACATTTAAGAAGGCATAGCAGAGGGGTTTGGTCCGTTCTTTGCCTTGCTGTAGTTTTTAGAAGATTTCCTGAGGGAAGAGAAGCACGCTGCGGGTCGGGAGAGGAGACGCCGTGGCAGGCCCTGGCACAACCGCAGCTCTCCTTGGACTCGGAGCAATGCTCCGGGACGGCCTCTGGCCGCTGTTACGTGCAAGTGGCGGTGTGGTGCCTAGGGGCTGGGTATGGGTTAAGACCTTGCGTTACCTGGGTATGGGTTAAGACCTTGTGTTGTCACGCAGCCGAGGTGGAGGAGAGGGTCCGTCGCAGAAGCCTGAAAGATGCAGGAGCCCTTTTACCCTCTGCTCCGTCTCCGTTTTGCGCAGAGGTTTCCTGCTCGCCTCCTTCCTGCCTCCGCAAGCTGCAGGTGTGTGACGGCAGCTGGATTTCCCGCAGCGATGCTGACCTCCGCCAGGTCTGCCGGCGGGCAAACCGAGATCCTCCAAGGGAAGATGCAGGCACGGTGAAGTGTGTAAAAGCAAAAGCCCTCTGAAAGGTGTGCACCGTGTTTTCCTGGTCGCTGCTGGCCCAGGAGCCTTCGGTTGCAACCTCTGCCTGCCGGGGCCGGCGAGGACTCGGGAAGCAGCCTTAGGAGCGCCGGGGTTTCTGGCAGCAGCTGCTGTGAGATGGAAACAGCCGTATCCATTTCAGCTTCATTCAGAACGCGGCGGAAAGCCAGTTAGATGCCAAATGGGATAAGGATGAAATCGCTGGGGACGAAGAGGTGTGGAGGAATATGTCCAGGCCTCTTAGAGAGCGTTACCGTCTGCGTGGCCTAGCATATTAGGAACTGTGCACAGGAGAGACTTCAAAGCATTTCTGGGTTTTTAAATAACTTTTTGGCTGCCTGTGTTAAGTACTCGATAGAAACTCTGGTCTTCCGTTTTCGTGAGTCTGTCTTAGAGAAGGCCGGGACGGGGTGGGTTAGTTAAACCTTGTAGTGGACTTCCCAGCTCTGCAGTGGTTTATTCACATTACAAGCAGAGAAACGGAGAGGTGCTGTGGCCTGCCCAAAGGAAGGCAGGACGTCGCTGGCACCACCAGCAATGCCACCCATATGCTCCAGGTATCTCAGCTTGGACCGTAACGCCTCCTATTCTTACGTTATTTAAGCATATATGTTTTGTAAGTGAATGCATTAGCTCCACAAAAAGTTGTTGAAGTTAAGGATGCTGATGAACGCGTTATTCTGTTGCGCTGAAGTTTGCCAGACCTTGATGGGTGTTTAAAGAGGAGCTTCGGAGAGAAAATCCCTCGTGATAACGCTGTGGCCTGCGAGCCGGGATCCGTTCGGTAGCTCGGGACGTGCCAGGATGGTTGCAATTTGCGGCGTGTTGATACAGATGACTTTCAGAGAAGCTTATATCTGCTAATCACGCCATAATAACAGTGTGCGAGCGCCAGACTGTAAACCACGCATTTCCTACCCAGCTGCGAATATTTAATTCGACGGAAAACATTCCTCTTTTAGCGTTAGAAGTAATTCACAGCGCTAAGGTTGTAATTTATATCACGGCAGCTTGCAGAGAAATCCAGGTATGCGCGAGGTTGAAAAGTTAATTAATTAACGCCTGCCGGGACGCAACCGCCGAGGGGACGGCGGCGCGGGGACGGCTGGGGCGAGGGCAGGCGACGTGGCGGCCTCGCCGTCTTCCGTTTAGCGGCAGGGAGCCGAGAGCCGCGGGGCGGGCGGAGGGCGATGGCCCGCCGGAGCCGCCTCGCGTCGACGCGGGCCGCGGCCGCCCGGCTGGCGTCTGTCCCGGAGGTCGGGAGCGGTTCGGGGTTATTTTTTCTTTGACTTGAGCCCAGTTGGGGAAGGCGACGCTTGCAGGACTCCCGGCTCCGTTACTCTCTGCAAAATGTTCTTTTGCAAAATTGATCGTTTCCTTCGGTTGAGAGAGTCTCAAGGGGACTTTACTGTCAAGCTGCTAAAAAGTACAGTTATTTCTCTTCTCCGCCCTAACGCCAGCTCCGGATTTGCTCTTTACCTCACCAAAGAGCTCTCGAACCATCTGGTTATTTGGGAAACGGCATTAGGAGCAATGAAAAATAATCCCGTTTCCAGGTGTTTGGTGCTGCGGTGTCCAGGTTGCCGAAACCGCGTGGGGCGCTCGGGTTTCTGCAGTGACATACTTTCTAAAATCGTTCTGCTTGTCTGTTTGTCTCACTCCGTCATGAGCTGCTGTTTATTTTGGAAAGCACCTGGGGCGACAAAGCAGGGTTTGGGCTTGTGGTCGGTCGCGCCGCCGCAGCCTCCGAGCGAACTTGCTCGGCCTGCAGAAGAGGAAGGAGGGCTCCCGTAATTTGCGTTGTTGTCCGCAGGCTGCAGACTAGGGTTGCGTGCCCGCCCGCCCGCGGAGGCAACGCCTGGGAATCAGGTGGCGTACGGCGATTCGTAAATCACAGCGAGGCGTTTCGCACGTGCGCTCGCTAGGGTGCCTGTAGGAATACTTTTTCCTGGAGCGGAGAGCTCGTATTCTGAATTAGCCTGATCCAGCGGTAGTGACACACCTGAGGAAAGTGATGGTTTCATGCCAAAATGTGCTGTTTCCCCTGATGTAAGCTGATTTAGAGTAAGCGTGCCCGCCTGGGAGGTTATTCAAGAAGAGCCATTTGGGATATAACTGCCGAGGTAGGCGAACGCAAGATGAACAGACTTGGGCAAGATCCATTTCCTTTTCAGAGTTAATTACTGACCTATTGCAAAAACGTTGCAAAAATTACAATTTATTTCAATATTGCCTGACTCAAGATTTTGAAAAGCAGCAGCAGATCTCCCAAAACCATGAGACTATTTAAAAGATCCCCAATGTATAAGAAACTTGTTTCTGAGCAGTTATGTGACACTTAAATCACATTCTCACAGCCACAAGGGCTATAGAAACTTTTTACATGAATTCTGAAGAGCGCAACAGCAAGTGGATTGGATTTAATAACTCTGGGGAATTTTTCCTGGTTTTCTTTCCTGAGATCATACCAGAAACTGTTGCCTTCAACAACTGGGCCTTCAGGAAAAGCACTAAAGATTGTGAGACTTGTTATACAATCCTAACTAGCAGCAGCACCGTATGTGTGTGTGTGTGTATTTTTTTTTTAATTCACCTTCCTTAGAAAGGGTTGGGCAATGGGGACTTTTCTTCTGGCTGATGTCCCAAATCAAAGTGCTTTACAGGAGACCAGCTCCCTCAGAGCAGAAGCGTGGTAGTCTTGGAACCGCCGGTCGTAATAAGTGGCTATTCTGCAATGTTTTGGGGCCAAGGGTAGTAAAGGGGGCTCGGCGTATGAAAGCGTAGGAGTTAATTCACGAGGCAAGAGCTGCGTAGTTCCAAGTTTCGGTGCTGAGGCTGTGCTGAGCTTGCTGGGGTGGGATGGGGCAGCAGGACCATAGGGGCCTGGGTGGCCCAGAAGAAGAGTTTGCCGGTTTTAAAAGACAAGCCCTGAAGGAAGGGGTTTGGGAACAGAGAGGTCAGAGGCCAGGGGAAAGACAGGACTACTTAGCATTACAGGCGACTGTGTTGCTCTTCAAAACGTTTTATTCATAGGGGTGGGCTTGGTCTTGTTGGCAAGTCTGGCCGCTTTTGTGCTTTGGTCACAGCCCTGAAAAGAAAAGATGTCAGATAGAGAACTCAGTACAAGATACTGGACTAAGCGCATTAAATACAGAAAATGTTTTACACCTGCCATGTAACCTAATATGGAAGAATGGGGGATTCTGCCCCAAAAGAGGGACGGGCCAGCCAGCAGAAGAGCCAAAAAAGGGTTGGAGGTTTAAATAGCACAAAATCCATAGCTGTTCTATGTGTTTACTTCTCTTTTGCAATTCAGGGAAACCAATGTTTTGCCTTACTTTCAGATGGAGCAAAATAAAAAGCAGTTTCCTCTTTAATAATGAATAAACGTGCAGCTTTTTCTATTCTAGCCTTTAAAAAGTGATTTTGGTTTTATAACAGCTCCTGGCCTTCCAGCTACTTGAGTAGCTATGGTGCTCTTTCAGGAAAGCGAGTCGTATCTTCCTTTAAAAAGAGCCAGGAAATATCTTCCTAACCTGCTAGGAAGGAGCAAAAAAAGTGATTTGCTTTCAGATTTCCCAACTAACCCTTCTCTATCCGGAAAACAAGGCGAGAGTGAAGTTCCAACCTTAAATTCTTTGGCTTGAGTTGAAAATGAAGGTTTTGCTCCTGGTACTGTTGAAGTAATCAATAAGCATCTGTCTCCTTTCTTGAGGGACAAGCAGGGCATTTTGCTGAATATATTTCTTTTACTCAGAGCAGTCCCATGATCATTGCTTTTCTCTCAGAGCTCACCTATTCCTTGCCGACCCTCAGGCAAGCTGTTTCTCAGATGTGTGTACACACGCGTGCGCAGTCGCCACCAGAGTGGGAGAATTTTTTTTATATCCGTTCTGCTGCTGTGGCTGCTGAAGCTAAACCTTACTCTCCCCTTTCATCTCTTTAGACAAAAAAAAGTAAAAACGGATAAAGCATACCTGCACCTTTGGGACACAGCAGGTGAGACCCTTTAAGGAGGAGAGGTGCAACAGGCCAGATGGCATTTTGTCAAAGTTCCCACTAGCCAAACAGAGCTTGTTCTGATATGTGACTCTTGGAGCAGATGTTTTGTGGGTCCAGCATAAGCCTCAAGCAGCAGTGTCTTAGGGCACCAGTGGATGAGTGTTCCCCACTGCCTGCTTGGCCTAAGAAATGTAGATTTTTTTTCCGCCCCCCAGGAGGCCCCCAAGGTATGTAGTGTTACTGCAGCGGGGTTGGAGCGCTGAATCTTTTAAGCTCTGCTTCTGTCTTCGTCGTGGTCAGTGAAAAAGGGATTGCGGGAATTCCTGTCTGTCAGTGTTCCCATGTGCTTTTTAAAAAACTAAACGGCCAGTCAGAGAGTGGAATGGATGCATGTTATTTTCTCCTTTTTTTCCTGATTTACTTAGATTTTCTCCTCTTCTGTAGGTGTCTGAAGTTCTGCTCACCTTCAAAGAGGTATAAGCACTGAGATTCCCAGGATGTAAGAAATACGTTGCTGTGAGTAGCTTTTTTTTCTGTTTTGCCTTTAAGTGAGAAAACCAAGCTTGCACAAACAGAAGGAAGATTAAGGGGGGGGGAAAAAAAGACACTTTAAGAAATGTTTACAGCAAGCAAATCCAGTATTTTTGAACCAGTTATATGTCTTTGGCACCTCTTTGCAATCCACAAAATAAAGTCAGCATTGTATTACCACATAGGCTGAATAATTATCTCACTGCAGATACGAACCACATGAATGTATTTAACTGAAAATATGGTCAACAGAATGGACCATTAGCACCATCTGAAGCTTGTTTATTATTTTCAAGCCCTACCAGCCATTGCAAGACAAAATCTTGTTGGCGAGTTGAGACAAGGAGTTCTTCTTCAGCAAAAAAGCTTGCACGTTATGAAAGGGGAAAGAACGTAGGTTTGCTGCAAGGCTTTGTACGTAAGGCAACCCAGGTCTGTCAGCTAAACAGAAAACTAACTGAGTAGCAGCGCAGGTAGGAAGCAATATCATGCTCCTGCTGGAGACAGCAGGATAACTTCAGAGGAGCTTTTATGCCACAGGAGACACCTGAATGCTTGGCTCCCTCCCCTTGCATAAAGCAGTGGGGGCTGTATCTCACGTATTTTAAGAGCAGTGGCACCATGGGCTTCTCCCCTGTGTTGCTGAAGGAGCTAGGGCTGTGGCTGCTCCACCAGCTGCAGCTGGTTTGCAGGCTGGCCAGGTGGGACAACCTGGGCTGTACTAGGACCAACCGTGGCTCTTGAGGAAGCTCTGGCCAGTGCCTCCCTGCTGTGTGTCCCAGTGTGGTGAGGACGTGCAGGTAGGAGCTCCTTGTACTGGAGCCCGGAGCCAAGAAGTGCTATGGAAGAATGGGGCTAAAAATCAGCTTGGGTGTTTGGGTGCTGCTGCTCTGGTGATCTGGGCTTGCATTTCTGTAAGTCCTTTGTGCTGACTCTAGTGTTAAGAAGCAGTAGGTAGCAGCCAGAAATTAGCTGGTTCAAAGCATCGGACTTGGAGCTTAACGGCACCATTGCTCTTTGCTAGAGAAAAGCTAGATTTAGGGCAAGGGCAGTATGTGTGTGTGTGTTTTCTTTTTTTCAGTAGAATAGTTAAATAGTTTTCTTGAGTTTTAAAATCAGTCCAACTCCCATTTTTACCCATGCTCTATGGTGATGGAAATCTATGGTTACTTGGAAATCAGCAGAATTTTGTTTCCATTTTTATTTCAGTGGCATACAGCCTGTTTTCTATTACACCAACACAAATCTATTTGGGCCAGAGCAGAATAAAACCCTAAATTGAAATCAGCCTGGAGGGGGAAAAAAAAAAAGGAGGGGGGAGGGGGAAAACTGTGCTTTCTTAACAGGAAAGAAACTGAGTCCAGCAATCTTCCAAAAAAAAAAAAAAAGTGTTTTAAAATTGCAAAATAAGTTCTTAGCAAGTATTTAGAAATTGGTAGGAATTTAGTATTTAGAAATTGGTAAGAAGAAGAAACTGTAATAGGGCATCTTATTTTCAGCCCCTTGTGAAGGATACTGGAAATGAGTCCAGGAACTGGGAGAAAAGGGACAGAGAGTTATTATCATCCATCATCTTTTGTATTTATCTTTCCCTCAGCAAGTTCCATAGCTCGTGCTCTCCCTTTGAATCAAAAATGTTTTCTCCATACTCCTAGTGTTTAAACTGCCACGTGAGGCTTGCTAATCAAGCTGTGGGATTTTTATTTTATGCCAGTCACTTCTGATGCCTTGCACAGAACAGGCTCTGGCTTCTTTTTCTACAGCCCTGGTGGGAAGAGTAGAAACTGGTTTAAGTGAGTAAATTCAGCAGACGTACCCCACAGCTGTCTCGGGTGCATCTGCTAGAAAGGTGCCGTGTTTACATACTTATTATCTCTCAGAGTATATCCATATGTTAGAAATGCTGTTCACTTGTCTTCCAAGCAAAGTTTGCTGCTTTGCTCCCCTTCCTCCCCCCCCCCCCTTTTTTTTTTTTAATGAAGTAGGCAGTGTTGAAATTTGGCACGGTTCTGCTCCACAAGCATTTCTTAAGTCTGGTCTGCTAATGAATCTCAGTGTCCTAATGAATCTGTGTGCTGTTTGCTGCTGTAAGTGGAATAAACAAGGAGACAACTTGTTTCCGTTGTGCGTTCTGCTCTCCAAAGGCAGGTCAGCAGTTACAGGGTAGATGTAGTCTGCTAAGTCAAAGCTAAGCAGTGATGCTGACTGAGGCAGGCAGTCTGCGGGTGCCTCTGGTGTATCGTAGCTGTGTTAAGAGGGTGAAAGATAAAAACGGAATAGCATGCTGCTTGGAAGCTGCCCAGGTAACTTGCGAATGTTCTCAGATGGCTCTGAAATTATTGCAGTATTGCAGCTCAGTGGTGAAAGAGACTGCGATCTCCCCTTTACCTGTCTCCTAGTACTCTGGCATATGAAACACTTTGACAGAAGCCTGAATGAAGAACTGGGGAATGCAAAATGTCTGTTGTTTTAGCAGGGTGATGCTGATTGTAAACTTATGTGCTGCTCAAAAGGTAGAGGAACCAAGCTTTTCCAGCTTCAGTTTCTCCTCTGTCTGCTCTCCGCATTAATTTTTAGTACTGTCCTTTAAAATATTTCGGGAGCAGGCATTCAGGAATGTGTGCTGTCACATTCAACCTGGAGAGACTTGATGGAGAAAGGAGACTTTCTTTGCTGTTTTCCCTTCTCCAGCTTACTCTCCTTTTATCTCTGAAGATGCAACCTATTTCTTGACTGAAGGATGAGAGTGTTCACTTGCAACCTCAGGTGGAAGCTGGGTAGAGGTGGAAGCTGGTTAGGGAACTGCATGTGGCTGTCTGCTCGTTCCCCAAGGTAGCGTCCCCTTACATGGGGTGGCATTGGGCAAGGTTGTTCAGGATGGCTCTGGCCATCCGCCATACCTAAGGGAGACCAAGACTGGTGCCAGTTTGCTGTGTTATGACTGATCATAAACTCTGTTGGTGTGGAGAACTGCTTCTGTTCCCAGCTGGCCTGAGAACATGAACTTGAGGAAAGAGGCAAAGGTGAGAGCTGGACGCAGCAGTTGCTTCACCTGTTAGACGTTAACCCACCTGCTCTGTGTTATGCAGTGCTTTTATTCAGACTCTGCTATTTAACATAAATATCCATGTTGTTTTGCTCCACTGGGCGAGATCCTATTCACAGGGTTTTTTTCTGTGGGTAACAAGGCAGGGCCACCCCCTCATGAGAGAGAAGAGGGGCTAAGCACTGGGAGGAAGCAGGAGGAGGCTGTGCCTGGGTCCGCTGAAGGAGAACTGTCTGCAGCTCTATTGTCACGGTGTGGTTGCTTTCTCACCGTGGGATGCTGTGTATGAGGAAAAGTTGGTGGGCAGCCAGCAGCATGGGGTCCCTGGGCCAGGCTGTGGTGCTGGGCTGCTGAGATACGGGAGGTCCAACAGAAATGTGCACACTTCATACAGCGTGTAGTCAGTGTTTCTCATGAGTAATGTAGAAAATTTGCCAACTGTTTTCTGCAAACAGCTGGATTTTATTTTCTTGTGGCTGACCTGCATTCTCATGATGCAAGACTGAACCAAATCGCTGCTGATACCTGGTTGGGAAGCTTGTGTGTGTGCCGAACCAATGTGTGACTGTAAAGGATATGCTTATCGTGGCGGACCATTCCTAGCCAGGTGAGATTTGGGTGGATTTGGAGTTTGGAGACTCTAGGGTATGTGTGGGTGTGTTTGTGTGTGGTGTGTTTTTTTTTTTTTTGTCTTGTATTTGAAGCGTGAGTACTGAATTTACAAACTTCCTAACAAAGCAAAGGCAAACAAAGCATAGAAAGTCTCTGGCAGTGGTGCGTCCTCTGAACGCTGGCACTATGTATGGGGATGACAGTGCAAAATATGGCAGCAGTGCTGCCGCCTCCTCTTGCATGAGGTGAAAGATCTGGCTTTAGCTGCAGCCTTCCTTGAAGGCTGAAACGGTCATTTCTGCTAGAAAACCCACCTCGCTAAACAGCGCCCTCGTCACAAAATCAATGGCAATTTCCCCTGTGCTCAGTCACGCTATTGTCCAGCAGTCTTGGGCAGACTGTATTTAATTTTTAAAACGGGGAGGAAGAAGTACTGCTGTATCTGAAGAATACAGATGGGGAGGAGAAACTAGTTGGAGAGCAAGAGAAATTTAGTCAGGAGAACCTAGGCTTAACTAAACCCCTTCGTTCCTCCTTTAATCTCAGATTTGGAAACCAGCTTAGGTGGAGATGGAGCACGCCTAGCGGATCATGGGGTGGCTCCTCAGCCAGGAGAGGGTGAAGAGATTTTCTCCATGTAAGTGTGAACCTGCAGTCAGTCCCACACAAGTTGGAGAGGAGGGGAAGAGCATGGGTTTTCCAAAAAGCTCAACACCGGCCTGACCTGGACAACTCTGGGGCTGACCCCGTCTGGCCTTCCAGCAGCACCCACCACAGTGGTCCCTCAGGATGTTGCTCAGTAGACAGGAGTTGACAGCACTTGATGAAAAGAAAGCAGGTTTTGTTCTGTAGGGGAGTGGTGGGTTTTTTTCTTGGTAGTGTCTCTTTCCTTTCTTTTCCATTGAGCATGATGTCACAAATGACATCAGTCCAATAACTGCTTGTGGTTGTCATAGTCACAGCCTGTGACACCCAAACAAAGCAGCAGGCAACCAAAGCTGGCATACAAATGCTGTAATATTCATCGCATTCCTTTTGATTAATAAGTACATGGTTAAGGACTTATTTCCATTGGAAAGTGTTGGGGGGAGGGCGTTAACAAAACAAAATAGTTGAGGGGGGAGGAAGGTTGTCCCTGCCTCGTGTCGAACGGCATAGCTCTGCTTCTCCCTCCCGTTCCTCTTCCCCAAGTTAACGTTATTCTGGCCCTTGACAATTGGACTCCCTTAAGACCCCTGCAGCCATTCCCGTTGTCAAGGCGTGTGGATGAAGCCAAAGGGGAAGAAACCCCGCTGCCTTTAACGGGGGCCATGTCCCCAGGTAAAAGCCTTCAGAGGACAGGTAGCAGCTGGTGGCAATAGCAGCACTCAGCTGGGAGAGCCGCATTGTGTGTCTGGGGCAGGCAGGGGTGGTTGGGGCCAGTGTTGGCTGTCTGCACGGTAGCTGCTGGCCAGGTCCTGGTGATGGAGCAGGGCAGGCGTGCCCAGGGAGCAGCATGGCCCATCCAGGGTCAGTGGGATGGTGGGGCCCAGGAGGGCCAAGCTCCCTTTCCCAGCGGCAGGAGGAACCAGCACAGGCTGAAGGGGCTCTGTGATGGCTGCAGTTGCCACCCTGCAGTGCATGGGAGACCATGCAAAGTGAGGGAGTGGAAGAGCTTTTCAGATGGAGAATGAAGTGGGTTCCCTCCCATAAAATAAGCTGTTCTGGGCAAGTTGCAGAGCTATTTTGCCCTTGCTAGGCTTAATCTCCTCTTGTGAGTTTTTGCATAGTTGGCCTGATGGTAGGAAGGAACCTGCTGCAAGAAATAATTCCAGTAATTTAAAAAAAAATCTTTACAGAAATAGGTCTAGAGCAAGTTGTGTGTTTGTGCAGCAAGAACAGAAGGTGGGTGATCCAGACTCGCTGGGATGAAGCTGCATAACCCCCTCCCCACCGCTGGCGTGAGGGGAGCCGTCGTTTGAGCTGCTCTCGCCAGAACCTCTCGTTGCTCAGGGCTTCCGTTTAGTTCCCGCTTTGTGCATCCACCGAGACTCTGGCACGGCCTCTCAGAAGTATTTGGGCATGTGATTCCTGTGCTTAGCCTGATAATTAGCCAATCCTGCCCAGATCGGGGGTGCAGGCAAGAGGTATCTGCTGTACCAAGGAGGACAGAGGCCAGCACCCGCGCGACTGCTCTGCCACTATTGATTCAGCAACTCGGCGCTTCTGTTGCCGCTGCTGCAGGCCCTTGAAGGGGGGCGCTCATTATATAATAGCTAGTGGTTGATTAATATGCTGTGAGTCAGAAACACCAGGGTATTTTAGCTTTCCCTGGTTGCTATGGTAACATTATTTTAACAAATAGCTTTTTAATATTTAATTAAAACTCTGCTTTTGGCAAGCCAAAGTAAGAACTATTACAATTGCTACTACAAAGGGTTAGTAGTGAAGTGTATTTCAGAGCCATGATTTTTTGGTTGCTTGCCTCCCCCCGCCACCCCTGAACTGTCAGGTTCATTCCCTCCCCTCCCCCTCCCCCAAAATCACTGTAATTCATTAGTTGTGAGAAATGTGTGCCTCTTCCCAAGACACAAAGCAAATGTAATGCAAATCTGCAGATATGCTTCACAATTGAAGGTTGTCACTTCTTTAATATATAATGTCAAGCTCTCTATATAAGGACAGAGTGGTATGATAGCATTTATGAAACTCTTCTTTGTCATTGGAGTTCCTTGCTCTACCTTTGCCTGCCTGATGAGATCATTCTCGTTTTGTTTGCTTCGTGTTCTCTCTGTGTCAGGTTGGATGCTTTTCCCTCGGCAGCTTGTGGAGGAGGCTGGTGCTGTGTCCAGATCAGGCTCTGGAAAGAGTCCTAGTCTTTTTTTAGGTGAGCGTCTCTGCTCCCTAATACTGAGAGAGTCTACAGTGGAGACAAACGAACAGAACCCGGTGTCAAGAGGGAAATAAGTATTTAACAGCTCTCTCTGTAAATACCTTTTATTTATAGAACACTTATAGGCTCTATCATGCTTGGTAAATCTGGATACTTTTATGCAAGAATATCCTACCTTGAGGGACTTGGTGGATACTTAATGTCACTTGTGATATAATAATGAAATAAATGTGTTGATCTCGTGGGATTCCCTCCCAGACCTTATTTTCCATGGTTAACGCCAATATTACACACTTTGTATCTGTCTGAATCACATCCCTTAGACACATTACTTGGAAAAGAGTACCCTCATTTGTTGAAGGGAGGGGAAGGCTGTTTAGTGTTTTGACTTATTTGGAAGAGTCTGACGTTAAAGGTAGTTCCCTCACATACCAGCAGGGTGTCTTGCCAGGTCCCTGGTTTTGATGCTCTTGTGGTCCCAAAGGCTAGGATGGTGCTGTTATCCCATCTCCTGCACAGGGGAGCATAGACCCAGAGACAGATGGACCAAGTTGTTTCTCACCTCGGCTAACTCTAGCCGTCTGGAAGTTGAGCAGTTATTCTACGCTAGCTGTCTATGCCACCTCTATAGTCAGCTGAGAGACCATACCGTTTCCAGAGATGTTTCATCCTGCCTCAAGATAGATATTCAAGGTGGGCAGCAGATAACCCTCGGTGGGTGCCTCTCTTTGCTCATGAATGATGAGGCCATATGTTGGATGGCAAAAGTTAGTTAAGAGAAGTGCTGCCTACAGGCTCTTTGTACCTGTTTCTATAGGCAGTCTGTAACGATGTCCCAGGCTGGAGGATGTTCTTGTTCTTTCTGCTGGTGTGGTGACAGTAATTTTGGGTCCCCTTCCAAAGTAGCACAATTAAAATCTCTGTCGCGTGCTGTTCACGCCTGGGTGTTAAGGCTTAAATAGCCCAGAGGGATATGCAAAACCAATCTCTAGACATGTAAACTAAGGTACAAAAGACTTGCCAAAACTCTTCAAGAAAGCCAGGAGGAGAACCAAGGATCTCTTTCCCGTTTATGCTGAAGCCATACTACTGCAACTGTGATGGCAGTGGTGATGTTATTGCTGCTGTAATATTGCAAACAGTATGTGTTTTGGATTGTTCTTTAAAATGTTCTTCTTAGTTGCAGCCCATGTTTTGGGGGGTTTTTTTGGTTTGTTTGTTTTTACGCTGAACATTTAGGACTCTGTTTAAACTTTTCTGCTAGCTGGTGTAAGTCCCTAGAAGTCGGAGACAATCCCAGGAAGCGCTAGAAGCTGTGGTTGGAGCAAGGTCTCTTGGCACACAGTGACAAGCGAAGGCCTCGGCAGGGCAGCACGTGGCTCCCAGCAGTGCTCGTGGCCGCACAGATTAGGCGCTGTAAGACTTGCAGGTTCCCGAGGGAGTCTAAGAAGGCATCCTTTTTAGTTTCTACTGGTAACGAACTGAAACTTTGCTGCTGGAAAACCAAATGCAGTTGGTTTCACAGCAAACATGGGTCTTCCCTGAGGCTTGTAGAGCAGCAGCAGGGACTGGTTTTGCGGATGAACTGAGGCAGGTCCTGCCGTGCCGAAGGGGCAGCGTGGAAAGAAGCTTGGTGAATAGTGTGGGGGAAGCCGACAAGCAGATGGATGAAGCTGGTGTCACTGGCGGAGCGGAGGATGCGAGTGTTGATCCGTTAACAAACAGGATCAGACAACTACAACGGGGCGAGAAGGGCTACAAAGTTTGACTCTACCGCACTGGAACAAGGAGAGCCTGTGGAGCCGCGGTTCGGGTGGAGATGGGAATGATTTGGTGACAGTGACTTGTGCGGATAGTGATCCGTGTTAGTGCTCTTGAATACATCAGGGTGGGGTTGGGGGGGGTAAAGTAGCTAAAAGGGAAATTGTGGTGAGAAGGAAGAGAAATGAGAAAATTCCGTTATGTGGTCAAAACTTGAAAAAGGCACAGAAGGAGAAACAGCAGGATATCTGTCCTGCCTAGACTTCCTGCCGAGGTGTAGGAGAAGCGACCACCAGGGTCACTGGGTCCGAGAGGCATGGCCAATAGCCAAAATAGGGACAGAACAGCAGATGGGAGGGAGAAAAGGAATGTGCAGGAGCTCAGTTTGCCCCGAGCAGAGGTGGCCGAAGAGGCAAGCAGCAGGTCCGGTGGGGGGATTGCTGTGCTGGCAGGGTTCATGGTGAAGCAAGACCCAGGCTGTTAGCAATATGGAAGATTTCTGATGCTGACTGAGTGCCATGTCGTGCAGCAGGTCTGGCTTTTCTGCTCTGCCTGGAAAAAGAAAGATAAAATAGCTTTTGAGAAAGAAATTAGTGTGGGTTTGGGGTTTTTTTGCTTTTTTTTTTTTTTTGGAGGAAAAGTAGAGATGTGAGCCTATATCTTTGCTTGTAGATTTAAACTGGGAAGTTTCACTGAAGAAGCTGTGTTGAGCTGAAACGTGATAGATGAGGGAAATGAAAGGTCTGCTGTGGCTACAGATGAAAAAGTGTCAAAAGTGTCTGTGCTGGGTCCTCAGCTAGACCTCCACAGCTCAGCCCCCCTTGTGTGGATGGGTTTACTGCGTCGCAGCGTGCTTTCACAGAATCACAGAACGGTTGAGGTTGGAAGGGACCTCTGGAGATCGTCTAGTCCAACCTCCCTGCTCAAGCAGGGTCCTCTACAGCATATTGCCCAGGATCGCATCCAGGCAGGTTTTGAATATCTCCAGCGAAGGAGACTCTACAAACTCTCTGGGCAACCTCTTCCAGGGCTCTGTCACCCTCACAGTGAAGAAGTTTTTTCTCAGGTTCAGATGGAACTGCCTGTGGTTCAGTTTGTGCCCATTGCCTCTCGTCCTGATTTGTAGGGTTCCAATTTACAGTAAGTTTGAGTTGGCACCTCACTTTGAGAGAGGTATAACAAGAACTGTGGCAGGCTCTGATGTTGCTGCCCTTTGTGCTAAGGGGGGATCTGAGCTCGTAGAAAGCAGCGGAGGGTCCGTCTCTGGAGTGACGGCTCAGAGGTACTGTGGTGACGGGACTCCCAGAGACGGAGGGAGCCCGAGTGCCCTTCCTTTCTGTGATGGCTTAGCATCCATGTACTTGCTTGCACGTGTCTTGTATCCCTGTTATGGCATCTGTCCCAAATCCCTGTATAACACACGCAGAGCCTCTTCCCTTCCTCAACAGCCTTGCTCCCTGTGCTTCAGCAAAGCTAACCCAGAGTTTGCTTGCTTTCCACTTCCGTAGTTGTTCTCGATTTAAAAGGCACGCTCGCTTTCACATCTGCCTGGTAAGAGAACATCAAGAGAACGAATAGAAAAGAGGCAGGTAAATTGAAAGTGGGGGGGAGATAGGAAGTGCGAAAAATCACAAGGGATTTTCCTGGAGCCAGCGCTCCCGCAGGACACTGTCTCCATCCCATCATTGCCTTTCCCTTATCCGCTCTCCTGCTGCCGCAGGTCTCTTCCAGTAGTGTGGCTTCCTTGGAGCACTCACTATTGTGCCTGCTGGAAAATTGGGAGCCTTGATATCCTGAAGGAAGGAGCACTTAAATGTGTGACTCTGTCATGTATTAGACAACGTGTTTCTGCCTCAAAACTCGGTGAGTACGGGGTGGGGGGGCTGAGTATCACGTGATTTCCATCATGATTAGTTTGATACGATGCAGCTCTTGATCTGCACCGCACGATGTGTGTTTAGTCCCAGTTTTGCTGATGATGGAGTTAGGCTAGTATATCATATATGTATTGAGTGCAGTAATGGTCTCTGAGTTTTCTCAGTTTTCACTGTCAGCATTAGTCATGACTCAGGTATAAACAAATCTGGCACGTTTCCTGTCTGCACTTTGCAAAGTACAGCTTCCCGCGTGCGTGTCTGCAAGCAGACTGTAAGTGTGCTTGGCACTCTCTGAAATCCAGCCAGGACTGCTCGGGATGAATCAAACGCAGCAGCTTTCGGCGTGGCTGGATTTCAGATGTTACGGTGAACGTGTGTAGGAAGGCAGAGTGAGTACAGTTGTTCACGATCTATTACAGGAGTCTAAAGCTCCAGCAGTATGGGGAATTGTGTTGCATTTATTGTGGGTTTTTTTCCAAACTGCATTCGTGTGTGAGGAGGAATACAAATTTCTTTCCACGGAGGTTCTTCCCACCCCCTTAAAGCATTCGGTGGATTCCTATTTCTGGTGTGACCTTTTCTGATGGCTTTCTCGTATGTCGACGAGCCTGCTGAGTGACCATGAACGGGCCCTTTCTGTGATACTAGGGGAGTGCGGAAAAGGATCTGCTGCCACCTTTGATCTTGCTTCTGTTGAAATCGGTCCCAAATTTCAGAGGACTTCAAGGAGCCAGGATCTGCCCCTTTAAAAATATTTGCACGGCGCTTAGCAAAGAAGCGCTCTCAAGTAGGTGAGAAGAGCGCTGTGCCCCCCTGAAGTAGGGGGGAGGGAACGCACCAGAAATAAGGGGTGTTTTATTATAAACACGTTCCCTTTTGGTGCATATTACGCAAAGGAAGGGAACTTCAGGCTTCTGCAGCAGGAGCAGCGTGATGTGCGCTGCTGCCTATTGTCATGGTAAGTTGTGTTTTGGTCTGTTACTATAGAAATAGTGCCACCTCTCTTCTTGAGAGAAGATCCAAAAGCAACTTACTTCGCTGTCCCTGCAAACTCCACGTAGGCGCTTCCTGCGTGTGGGGAGGCTCTGCGAGCGCCTCTTCCTAGAGGCGCCGTTTGCAGTCGAGTCCTTTGGATTAACTGCTGATAGCTTGCACGAGGCTTCCGCTCGTCCTGGCTGATGGAGGTGGCGGAGAAATTGGGGTTAGGCCCCGTATCTCAAAAGGGATACGAAGCTGCTAGAGGCTGTAGTGTGTACCATCTTTGGGGATCGCAGGGGGACAGCGTTTGAGCCTAGGAAGGTGGGGGGGTTATGTTTGCGTTCACTTCCACGTTATGTATAGCCACGGTGGCAGCGCGGCAGAGGCGGAGGAGGACTGTAATACGCGTCTGCCTCCCTCACGCGCCACCAGCTCTGACACGTCTCTGCGCCTGAGGCCGGCAAGGCGGAAGAAACGCGCTCAGCCCCCGCGATGGCCTCCTCGCCGCCCTCCGATAACGGCGTGGCTGGTCCAGCACGGAGCATGGCCGCGTCCTCGGGGGGGGGGGGGGGCGAAAAACGGGAAGGAGGGAGCCCAAACGGCTGCGGAGCAGCTGCCACGATGGCACCGGGGTGGGGGGGGTGGTCAGTACATGAACTGCGGCTGGTTTTCGGGAGGTAGGTGATGGCAAAAGAGCCTGTGAACGGTGAAACAAGTAGCAAGCTGAGGCTGAGACTGGATAATCTGAGTGTTGAATAAGGGGCTTACAAAAAAGAAATGGTCGGTCTCGTTTACGAGGATGAGAATTTCCACATCCGTACGCAAGCAGATCTTGCAGTAGGATCTCTTACGTGGCGAAAGCTTTGCAGCGCCAGCACGGAGCGCTCAGCGGGGCGGCTCGGCTGCTCCCGTGGCCGGTTTTCCTCCGGTTCCCGCGGGAGCAGCAGCTCCGTGCCCCTCTGCCCTGCCGGCTGGACGCCCCTTGGCTGGCGATAGCTAGCGGGGCCTGGAGGCCCCTGGTGTCCGCAAGCAAGGCTCCCGGAGCTGCCTGCAGAGCCCCTTCCCGCACGCAGCCTCTGTCAGTATTTATCAGCCGCTCTTCAAGTCACCAGCTCGGGCCGTGGCCCAGTTTGCAGATCACCTTCTGCTCGGCTACGTACCGCTGCCATCGCGCAACGCGCTGCTGCGCTCGTGATCCCGTCGACCTGCCCTTTTGTCCTGCTTATTCATGATTTGATCACTTCCTAGATCTGGCGTTTTTAATTGGAAGCCTTCATGGCCAGTAAGAGCTTCTAATGGACTTAGCTGGCAAATTCTGCCGTAAAGCAGAATCCCTGTCTGCTTGTTTCTGTCTCGTTGTTTTGTGTGTAATATCTCTTATCTCTCAGCTAATACACACTGCGTCCATCAAGTCTCTGGACAGTAATACATATATATTTAAAGTGTTACTTCTCCTTCCAAAAAGACTCGAAGGCAGTGCTTCTCTCATGCTCGGTGCAGCAGCACCATATTGGGAAACTGCTGCAGCGCAGTCTGTCGTCCTGGCTCTTGCTCTGAGGCTTCACAACGTCTCGAGTGTTAGGGGATGCAGTATCAGCTGTCTTCTGGCTGTTGAAATTCTCCAGTAAAACATGCTATTCTTGTGATGCTTTCAAACCTAAAAATTACACAACAAATGCCGATTTCAAAATACATCAATTCTTATCTGTTGCATTGCATTTCTGTGGCCTGTGTCTGGTCATGCAAAGACTCTTCCTGTGAGTTGATTGCTCCAACGTGCTCACGTTTGGTGATAATTGCAGTGATTGTTCAGAGACAGACCCATTTTGAGGGACAAACCATCCTCCTTTGTGCAGCCCCATCAGTTGTTATCAATCAGCTCATTTTCTTTTTCATGAGTTCCTAACAGGATTAGTCTTGCTAACGCCATCTGACTCCACTCTTTGTGCCTCTGTGCTTTTCCTCAAGCATTAAGTCTTAAGATCTGCAAACGGAGGACAGTTCTAGGTGACACCTACCAGGAAATAGTGATATTCACAGAGTTCAAGTAATTAGCTGTTCTTTCCTTTAGATAACACCTAATCTATTTGAGCAAAGGAGCCAGTCATCCTGTTTGCTTCGGTAAGGCTAGCTGAGGCATTACATAAAGATCTCGGTATGCGTGCTGGCGTTTTCCCTTGGTCGTCTTGCTTGTGGGAGCCTTGGCATGGGTAGCAGTGCAGACCCAGATAACGTCATAGTTGGCGTATTTGCCGGTGTGTAATACCAGTGCTGTGTCGTACACCTGTACAAAATGCGTAAGACTTATTTTTCCAGGTCACTGAGCTCCTGGGGGTCCTGTTAATTTGTTTTGGAGACTTGAATGCTGGGAGCACTTGAAAAGTATCGGTGGCTGCTTTAGGAAGGCCAGCTTTTATTCCAAGCAATTGGAAGTTCTGCAAGGGGAGATGTTGCATTCCTGTGAGTGGATTTGGTGAATTTTTTTATTTAATCAAAACGTGTGACTGATAGCATGGTTACATGCACACACAGTGGTGGCCTGTGCGTCCTTTTCTGTGTAGATTATCGAGGATGACCGGTGTTTCTCTGCTGCTCCTTGTCCGAGACCCTCTTAGGCAGAGGACTGGTGCCAAACTGCACCTCTTCAGCACAGCAGTGCTCAACTCAAGGTGAGCAAGGTCTCATATAAAATCCAGAAGGGTGATTGCCCCTTGGCCGAGGTTGGAAGTCACTGTGATAGACTCCACGTGCTCTGTGCTTTCTGCAAGGTAGGACCCCCTCAGCTCTGTCCCTTCAGTGGGCTGAAGAGCTCGAGCGAAACATACCTGACTGCCTGAGTTGGAATGGACAATACTGTTGAGCAAATCCGCTTTAAGCTTAACCTACGAGGGGGTCTTACCAAATAGTTACACTAGCTGTTACTTGTTGTTCCTGAGTTGCCAATCATAATACATATAGTAATTTTGAGCAATAAGCTAGTTTTATCTTGTTATAAACAGTTAGTGGAGAGTTTTGAAGAAGATATGTTGACTCATGGGGACAGCAGTATGTAGCACTTAATTTTTTTTCTTCTTTTTTAACCTTCAAAGCAGTTTACAGCTAATAATCCTGTACTCACCTTTGAGGAAGGAAAGGCTGTACGGTCTTTGGCACAGGGCTTGCTTTTTTGTTTCTTTTGTAATACTGATGATGTGACTTGGAAATACTGTTGATCTGGTAAAACATTTTTGCTATAAAAGTACTACATAATAATTATATGGGAAAACCATTTTAAATGAATTTCTAAAAAATGCTAGAGAAGTTATCAGGATCAAGACCCTTCTAGTGTTAATAATTAGATGATATCCTGCCTTTCTCAAATTCATGCAAAGAAGTTTAATCCATCTCAGGAGGTTTTATTTTGTTGTTCCATGAATCTGCATGGGAGATCTTAAAACTGGATGGGGCCTGTGTGACTAAGTGAGGCATTTCTGAGTTGTAACTGGAAGCATAAGAAAATGTTCTCTTGGCTTTTTTGCGTTACTAGAGTATATTTGAACCAGTGTGTTGCATGTCATTAAACACATGGTGAATCATATCTGACATACATGCCAAAAAGAGTCTGAGATAATGGGACCAAAATGTCATTTAGTAATAGTATTCACATAACAGAGTAATTTCCTGGAATATAATCTACAGGGAATATAAAATGAAAACTGGAAGAAAAAAAAATTCTCATTTCTATCTTGACACTTGCAAAGTATCACCACGATGAATCATTAACCTCTTGGTCATCTGTTCAACCAGTCATAAATGTTAGGTTTCTTGTTGAGTCTCAAGTGCCTCTTTCATACCCCACCTTCACCCACTCAAGAGTAAAGTGAATCTGTGCGCCATCCACTTGTGTGGTCACTGTCTATGCTGTGTATAATGAAGATCCCTCGTATAATCTGTAGTTATGGACATCATCTGAGTCGTAGTTAGTGGCTATCACTTGTGTTCTCCTGGAACAGTAACTGTTTTGAGCACCACTGGTGCCGCATGGAGCGTAACAGATCCAAAAAGACACTCTGGGCTTGTTTTGGGTTTCATAGGATATATTCAACTGAAGTACATGGCATGGAGTTAAATGTGTAGTGAACCAGTGCTGGCACAAGCAATGTGACTTCTAGGCATTTTACACTATATTTTATTTTCCTATAAGGTGCGTAATTATTCTAACCTATCATAAAACTTCATTAATTATAAGATTGCTGAGGTTATGGGGTAAGGTTTTTCTGACAGACAGCTCCCAGATCTGCAGTCTGTTTGAAACATTGACTTCTAGCAAACCTTCTTTAACTTCAAGTGTGTTTGAAGTGGCTAATTTACTGAGAACTCCTAAGGGATTCACTCTGTTTATGTAGTCCTGATTGGACTTGATTGAAGAAGCATTGTGATGGAATTTTAAAGAAAAGCAGAATGTGGAATTTTTCTTATTTTTTTTGGTAGTGGTTTCGGGGGAGGAAGTCTAGGGAGTGCTTATCTATATGTAGATACAAATCACTAGCAAAAAATACAGCAAAGAAAGTGTTTTATCGTTGCTGTCTTGGCCAACATGCCGCACCTTCAGAGCTGAAACAGGCGTATTTCCAGTTTGGATTAAAAACTGGACACGAGTGTGTTTTTGTTTTGGGGAGGTTTTTTGCAGATAGATGAGGTGGAGAGGGTTAAGGATGCTATGGTAGAGTTGGATGATCCTTTTAATTAGGAAAACACAGTAAACAGTGCTTGCCCAGCATCAGGTTTTGGCACAGACCTGGAATCTGTCCTGGTCCTGCTGGGGCATCTGGGCAGCATCATGATGTGGGCAGGCACCGTGGGGGACCGCGACAGCCAGAGGCTTCCTCTGCATTGAGACCGTACCTGGCTGCGGTGGGGCCAGCTATCCACCACGCGCAGCACGAGCAGAGAGCAGGCAGCCAGCATGCGAATCCCTGAAGGTGCCGGCTGCTGCTGGGATTTCAGTGGGAATTGGGATGCCCAAAAACGTCATATACTCGAGTATAGGATTTGTCGGCAGCCAGGGAGCTCCACTTCTGTGACCTCAGGCCAGGACACGTCAGAGGTTTCCTCTGCTCTCTTCTCCCATTCCTGCCTGACCTTTGGGAGAAGACGAGAGGATGCTGGTGGCACTGAATGCAAGAGGACAGATTGTAGGAAATTGGGGGCAAAGCAGCTCCCTTCTTTATTCTCCTTTTCCCTTTTCTCCAAGCCCGTGGGACCCCTTGCAGCTGCATCTTCCTTGCTCTTCTCTTCCCCTTGTCAGCAGCCCAACAACCCGGCAGCCAGATGAGATGCAACCTAATGACCAATGTTTTCATCATCTACCCACAAATCACCCCTTTTCCCCTCTCCCCCCAGCTGAAAAACCCTGTGCTGTAATGCATGTGGTGAAACAAATTAAAAAACAAACTGGTGGCTACCACTGGGATAAACATTGTATTAAAATCACACATGTAACATAATCAAAGCTTTGGTGTAAGCAGGGCAGATAGGTCAGCAGGGCATTTTCTAATGCCCATTAAAAAAAATAATAAATCTGTAGCTGGTGTCAATGGGATGCTTTTTTTCCTTTCTTCCCTCTTTCTATCCTTTCTTTGCACTCTTCATAAGAACTTCAGGGCTGCATTAAAGAGATTATAGGTGCTTTTCATCTTTATCTTTTTTCCCCCCAATTTTACTTCTTCCCAGCAAGCCTCAGGGGGGTAGTTTTATATATATATATATATATATATATATATATAAAATAATTTTTTTTAAGCGATAGATTTATAGCTTTCCTACCTGCTGGGAAAGATTGACCTACTACTGTGCACCTTCAGAGAGCCCTTCTTTTGAGTCACTCAGGACTGGGAGCAAACAGAGGGCTGGATTCAAAGGTGCTCTTTTCCTGGTGCTAGCTTTTCTTGAAGGAAACGATGATGGCATATGCCATTATTTCATCGCTCAATATAAATTGCGTGTGTGTGTTGAACTGATGCTGTCCAAGGAGGAAAGACTTTTTTTTCCAGTAACACCCTCTTGTTTTCTTACTTTGGGTCTGGTAGAAATCTCATCTTGCTTTTCTTTCCCTCCTCCTCCTCCAGTATTTGTCTGTCATAAAAGCCTCAGACACTGCTTTGGTTCCTCTAAAATGTGAGGCTTGGATGCCATCCAAGGCTCCTTTTGGTGGGTTAAATAATTTCTAGTTCTCCAAGTTTACTGCGCCAGTCTGTGGTGTAGCTCACTGTTCCTGCGCGTCCAGGACAAGCACCGCAAGGTCAGCAGCATTCTTGCGACTCTGTGCCAATAAACAAATAGGGAAGGACCTCTTTCACAACACTTAAATTCGTTGCATACTGAGCGTACCGCGTGAGCCATCCCATTGTTCAGCTTTTGAAGCACTCCAGAGATAAATTTTGGGCAGTCTAGAAAGGGGAATTTTTCAGTTCCTGCTGTCTGATACCAATGTTAGATTGTTTTACCTTTGAGCAAACTTGTAGCGTCAGGATGACTGCTCCCTGTCCTTTCAAAAGGATGAACTGGATTGCACTGTATCTTGGGCCGGGTCCCCTGCTTTTATAGTTTGGCCTAAAACCACTGTCCTCAGCAGATTTGGGCTGAGTTACTCCAGAAAAGGAGTAAAATCTGTCCTGCTCTTCTTTAAATTCAGTTTTGAAAGAATAAGATCTGGAATTAAAAAAAAAAAAGATGAGAAGAAAACAAGACAAGTAGAAAAGGGCTTTTCCTGTTTGCTAGACCTAGTGTTAAGGGTCCTTTCCTCACTCCCTGGTGCAGCAATGATATAGACGTCCCATGGACATAGCTCCTGAGCTCTTTTTATGTAGTGTCACCTTTCATCATTACAAAGCAGCTGGAGATGCTGCATTTGAGCCTTGGCAGGTGACAAAAGGGACTTAAAGACAATTTGGCTCCATTCAGAAGAATCATCGTGTCGGGGCAATCTATCTCACCTCTCCCACCCCTTCTTGTGCAGCCAAGGATGGTCTGGATGTAGCTAACCTTGTGTGCGAGTCGCCAGTATTTTGAGAGTAGAGGCCTGGGAGCTGACTTCAGCAGCTCGATCCGGTTTCTCAGCAGTGTTGTGTGCAATTGTGTTGTTTCATCATGTTCACTTTATTTTAATCTCCTGTTAGGAGAGGATTCTGGTGACTTAGTGGTGATTTTTTTCCATTACAGTTTCTGCAGCCTTTTCAAACTCCCTGGCTATTCTCCCTCCTTTTGCAGAACTTCACCTGGGATAACTTCTCTTTAGAAATGAGATCTTTCAAAAGGAAAATGGAGACGCAACTCACCCTGCGCCTGGCCTGCGTGACAGGGAAGGGATTTTAAGGGCTCCTTGTTTGCATTATCTCTAATTTCTGCCCTTTTGCTCCTCTTCATGAGGCTGCAGGAGATACCAGTGAATTGAATGCATCAGGTATTATCAGGCCCAGTCACTTCCAAAGCCAGAAGCGTCTCTTTTCTGCAGAGCCGCCTGAAGCGTATTTGTAAAGACTGTCTTGTACAAGTCAGGACCTATGTGAATAACCTGCCCTGTTTCTTTGACCAAACTTCCTTAACCCCCTTACTATTCTGGTGGGGGTGGAGAAGGCAAAAGGCATTAGAGGGGGAAAAGATCACTTCCACAGGACAAATCATGGAGACAAAAGGAATTTCTTTCAGGTGAGGAACATAAAGCAAGTCTTGATCTAATTCACCGTGTATCACACAACAGTCTTGAGACTAGAGTTGCTTCAGGAAATATTTTTGACCAAACATTTATCCATCAGAAGTAAGCTGATTACTGGAAAGCACTTTACAGAAATATGTGCTTTGCTGAAGCTTTTGTTGGGAAAGATGCCTGAAGCACCGAATGGATTTGAGAGAGGGAGGTTAGTCTGAATTATCCTTGGAGATGTGGCTTCAAGTCCCTGCTGCAGCCTGAAGAGAGTAAGCAGTTGGACCTCAGCTCTCTGCCATCCACAGCCTTAGCAGTTGGACTGTTGTCTCTCCCTTTCCCCTTTTTACTGGGATGAGGGGTGTTGTTTCGTTGGTTGGTTTTTTTTTTTTTTTTTTAAATCAGCCCTCACTTTTATTCAGCCATGGAATGTGTGTGTGTGGTATGTGGTTTTGTTTTTTGTTTTTTTTTTCTTTCTAAACCTCAAACTATTGTGAAATGAAGTCAAGCTTTCACATAAAATCTCAGGAAGAATAACCCTGGACCACTCCTGGATGGGTAATCGTAGTGCTTAAGGCAGAATCTGGCAGGTGATAAGCAGGAGAGAGAATGTTGCTGGGGAGAAAAAAATCCTTGCGAACTGGCTTGTGTTGGCTCTGGATCCCAAGTAGTTTCACAAAGGATTTGGCTGCATGGCTGGGTTGAAGAATAGCCAAAGACAAGATGTGCCTGGAGGCTGTAGCTCCCCCAGATGTCTGGGGATGCTGAATTTCTAAAGTATTCATTAAAGGGTAGGGCAGAGGGGAAGTTTCAGAGAAAAACGTGTGGTTGCAAAGGAGAGCCTGAAAGCATAGCCCAGGTTTGACTGATGCAGCAACTGCAGGTTGGTGCTACCAGAACATCAGGTGCAGCAGCCAGCAACAGCTATCGGAGGCAGAGAGGGAGCTCGCAAGGACCCTGCCCTTGCACCCACTGGCCGCCTGCAGCAGGAGCACTTTGAGCGAGGTTATATTGCTGGTGCTGGACAAGAAGCCCTTGCTCCTCCCGTCCTCAGAAAGGTGCTATTCCCATCAGTGAGCTTTTTGCCGTTGCAAAAAATGTTGTGTATATTGACTGTGACACCAAAAAAAAAAAAAAAAAGCCTGCAAATGACTGAGCAGCTGGTTAACAGTTTGAGATAAGATGCATTTCAGTAGTGAGACTTTAAAGTGTTACCTTTCTCTCATGTCCTCAGTGTCCTGGGGTGGCAGGGTTGTCAGGCTAGAAGAAACAGCTGAAGCTTTTTAGCATGGTCTTTTCCCTGCCCTTCTTCCTTTTTTTGCAGCTAGGTCCATGCGGAAAAGCACTGGTGCGCTAGAGGGTTGCCATGGAAAGAACTGCCACATTGCACTGAGTTTGTACTGGCTTTTTGTTGGTGGTGGTGATTTCTTTTAGAGAAAAGCAAGAGAAATTTTCACAAACGTTATAAAATTGGGAGGCGACCCAAATCGGCCCAAGCTGGCCACAGAATCGGTGGCTCTTGAAATTGTGCAGTTAAGTTAGGGATTTTTTTTTTCTTTCCCCTCCTTCCCTTGGAAGGAGCTCATGTGAGTTTTGGCAACCAAATACTACGTATTAGTGTCACATTTAGATTTTGACGACTGGTTGGTTGGAGCCTGTTTCGCAGCACGGGGAAGGAAGGGGGAGGAGTGTTAGCTGAAGCAAATGAGGAATGAGGGGATATTCTGGTCTCTTTGCCTCAGACCTGTCCCTGGCCACTTTCTTGCTTTTCACACTCTGTGGTCCTGGCACGCCGCATTATGGATTATTAACATATTGTGTTGGAGGAGATGCGCCTTTTAACTTCTTGCCAAAGTCAGCTGTTAGCATTGCTGGGCAAAGCGGAGACGATTTCTGCGTGCTCACCCTGCGATTGATCTCGGGTTTGGGGGTTCTTCTGACGGGAAGGTTTCGTGAGCCGTTCCCGAACAGCTTTTGCGGTGGTGATGCTCAGGGTGTTGCAGGATTGCAGTCTGGCTGCAAAGGTGGCACCGTTTGCCCCAATGGCAGACTTTTTTTGGAAATGGTAAGACTTAACGCTTCAGTAACACCTCGCCTGTGCGGACCTTGAAGTGCCCCGCAGGCAAACAAGCGGTGCAGCGTTCCTGCGGAGTCGGAGCCGCGCTGCGCACCGCTCGCAGAGACGGAGAGAAAGAGGTTAACGCTTTCCTTTCTACTTCTCTTTGGCCTTGTTGAACAATTTAGCAAGAAGATAATCCCTCCCTTCAGAAGGGGGAGGCAGGTTGAGAGAGGAATATGAATAGTCTTAAGAGGAAAACTGAGCTGATGAGGTTTACGGGATGCTACAAACTTGAGCTCAGGTCTTGCTTTCCTTCTGTTGACCTAGATAACAGCAAGATTAGCTGTCGTTTGAGTTAATTCCTGTTTTTGTACTTCTGCCTGCCTATGGTTTCTTTACATTGTTGTATTCTGCTCAGTCTGGTGTAATCTTTTTGGAGAATAACTGTTAGAACTTTGATTCTCCCCTAAAAGCAGTTATGCCTATGAAATTACTCAAAAAAAAAAAAATCCTTCAGATACCTTTTTAAAGGAGTGAAATTGCTCAGTGACAGATTTCTGACATACCAAAAAGTGGTATGAAATAATCAGTTGACCTTGTAAGAGGCGACTAAGGTGTGTTCCCCGAGGGAGATGTTTCTTCACGTGGATGAACCAGCCTTGGCCTTTGAAGATGAGATCCCTCCTTCTCCGGAACAGGAGGAGAAGAAACCCAGCTTCAAAAAAAGGCTTTGGACAAATATTCCTCGGGAAGAAACTGTTCTAATAAGCAGTTCCCCTTTTTCTTCATTTCTGAAGTATTGCTCAAGAAACGTTGTAACAATTTGTTCATCTGGACCTGCTGTGGAGTAGCCCGAGGGGAATCGGGCACCAGAGAGACAGAGGCTGATGCCGGTAATGACTCTAGTTTTGCACAGGGGATAGTAAGTATGCCCAAATTAGAACGAGTGGGAAGAGATAGGAGGAGGTGACCGTCAAGTGTACTTTGTTGCATTTTTAAGATTGTAAACAGTCTTACATTGGAAAAACTGGTGAATGGGAGGTTTGGCCATTTCCCCTTTGTTGCTGGCGGCTTATTCCTCAGCACGCAAAAAGTCTATTGGGGTGAAACGTTGTCCTTCTGCAGCTCGGAGCGTAAGGGACGGTCTGCCGGCGCGCCCAAGTGTCTCAACTGTGAATGCTCAAAATCCAACCCAGTTCTGGAAGCAGGAGCCAGTTTATTCTGCACCACTTGACAAGTTTAGAGCGGGAAATGAAAGGAACAAAACGTCTCCCCCTTTGTGGCTCTCTCTGTGATGAAATTCTTCTGAGGTATCGATTGTGCTAGGCTGATCATATTTTACGTTTGTGATTATGTTTTAAAAAAATTGACTAGTTTTATGAAACTTCACTTGCTTGCAGAGACTCTTCATTCTCTTCCACTTCTTATTTGAGGATGAAGTAATCTTTCTTTTGAACTAGGGCATAAATAGTTTGTGAGCAATCTGATAGTCACTTTTTTCTTAATTTTTTTATTATTATTTCACATATGCAGCTCCAAGAGGTGGCATTCCCGCTCTGCTACGTGCCACTCTTTCCCCCCAGCGTCGTGTTGAGGTGTGCTTGTGCCCCGTCTCCTGCCCCAGGCTGCTGGCATCCTCCTGCTGGAGCTCGTGGGGACTGGCTGCTCCCACCCGCGAGCCGGGGACCCTCGTTGCGCAGGCCGACACAGTAACAGGTTGATTCTTGAGGACAGGAATGAACCTGAGAATCAGAGATCCTTATATTCAGGTTGTAGTATCCATCTAGCAAAAGCACTGCAAAAAAACCCTGAAGCTGGAGCTCCTGCAATGTCCCAGCCCTGTTGTCTCTTGGCTGCGAGTCGGGATAGGGTTCGCAGGAATTGCTGCCCCAAAAAGCAGCGACGGTTCCCCTCCCTCGGGCTCCCCTCCCTTGCAGTACTTCACACAGGATATAATATCTGAGCAGGGGAGTATTCTTATCGTCATGGCTTGGTGGTGTGTGGTGGGGTTTTGTTGGGGTTTTTTGTTTTGTTTTCCTCCTTTTTTGGATTGCTTTGGGGTGGGAGGAGGGGTTTTTGTAACCAAGCCCTGGAAAAGCAGCGTTGTGTGACAAGGGGGAAGGATTGCGGCGTCGGGCACCCGAGTTCTGGTCTGGACAAAGGTCCTTTGTGGCCTTGCCAAATTCTCCCAACAGCCAAACTGTGACTGTGCACAGAGGGCAGCGGCTCTGCTCCAGGACGGAGCCAAGCAGCAAAGGGCGCTGCCAAGAGGAAAAGGAAGCTCCTTTGGTCCCGTGATCCCTAAAGGCAAAATGCATGTGTTTGCCGTTCTGCCTCGTAGATGCCGGACTTGCCAGTAGTAACGCTTAATAAATGGTATGCAGCCAACCGAAATCCCAGCATGCTACATAGCAAGGCAGGCCTGTTCACCATGAGCAGGTGCTGTTTCGAAAAATCTTTCTAAATCTGCATATTCATGTCTGTGTTAATTTTTTTAATAATGTGTGATTATCCTAAGGAAGATGAATTTTTGATTGGGAGCATATTAGCTGGATGAAAGATGAAACTAGAGCATTGGTGCAGAACAAGAATGTGTTGTTCTTTGAATAATTTTAGCTGCAAACAACTATTATTTTTAAGCAGCAGATAGAGAAGAGTCAGAGACTGAGAACAGCAGTGACACTTCAGCTCACTTCTTATGACACACAATAGTGATGGCTTTTGGTCTTTTATTAGATGTCTGAAATTCTCAGTAAGCTGGGGAGAAGTGTTGTGTGACCAGCGGTGAAGGGGATACACGCAGGTGTTTTTTCTTTGCCTGTTCCCCTGAACATGTCATAGGCCCTCTGGCTCTAGCTTGCTGTACGTAGGATTATACTGAAGCCAAGTGGTTTCAGAGTATATTTAATTCTCTCGCCTTTTCTCAGTAGGTGCCCAGACCTCATTCCCGTGTAAAACACAGTGCTGAGATAAAATTTGAAGCCAGTAAGGGCAAAATGATGTGCAGAGGTGATCTAAGTGGGAACTGCAGGAGGTGAAGAGCAGATGTAATGAAACAACTTCAGCAGGCAGGGTATGTGATTAGGATGATGGAAAGCAGCGTCGCTAAGCATCTTTTAGAAGATCACTTTTCAGTATGTGACCTCGGACCTGACGAAGGGATAATGTGAGGCATGCAAGGAGCTCTTGACTTGTGTTACCAACAGCGGAAGAAAACATACCCTCGATGGAAAGATGTATGGCTCAACTCAGAGTAGTGCAAGACTTCTAGGGCCTTCAGAGTTGGAGAGAGAAGAGAACAAGTATATTCACAGACTTTGGTTGAGGTGGGCTGGGTGTCGTCATGAGAAGGTCACTTTCACTCAGAGACCCTCCTTTAAATACTGGACTTTCCAAAATTTAGGCAAAAAAATGGAAGGGAGGGGAGTTCTGGAACTGTAGCCTTCAAGCAAAGGAAGATGAGGAGGACTTGGCACTGCTTGGCTGGTGATTGTATTTTCTTGCAGCTGCAAGACAGTAATTTTCAGCTGGTGCAAAGACTGAGGGAGACTTGGCACCATCAGCAGCTGTCAGGCTGCTCTGCTGTATGCACGCACCTGGCCTGGTGAGTTGTTTCTAAGGGAAGGCAGCTAGTTCGGCCCTTTGATCTCCAGACTTTTGCTTCCTCTTTTGAGATCGCTAGCGAGTGAGTTGTGATGGCAGGTTTCGTGACCCTGGTGGTGGTTCACTGACACCTAAATTAAGACTATCGTCTCCTTTTGCAGGGCTGTTAAATATTTTTAACTCATGAGTAATGAGGATAATGTTGATTATCAGAAGATAGAGCAGTAGCCTGTAGCATGGTAAACCTGAATATAATTTCTAGCTTTGTCAGACTTCCGGTGTGACGCTGGCAAGGCCTGACTTGGGCAGGCTGGCAACATCATCCCTTTTGGCAGCAGCAGGGTGTAGACTGGCGCGGCCATCTAATGAAACCTTGGCCACAGTCTTTGTGTCATGATTACCCATCCAAGCAAGGGGGGTAATAGCACTGCCTGAGCTCCTGGGCCTGCTGCAAGGATGGATACCTTAACAGCTGTGAAGCCTTCAAATACTAGGCCGGTGGACTCCTCTGAACACCATAGGTCATTAATTATCTAAGGCCAACTCTACGTGAGGGGAAGGGACGGGACCTAGAAAAGATGCCTACTTTACATCATCAGTTGAAGTCGCGTGACTGCTTTTAAGGATTAAAAGCCTCCAAATGTGGAACTATGTTTTTTGTCATCTGGTGCAAGGACACTCTTGGCAAAACACTCTTTCCTTTAAACAAGTAGCAAGAAGAAATTTAATTAAAAATGTGACAAGATCAGAGTGAATCTTATTTATACCAAGATGCTTGGAAAACCTCTTGGTAGCCCCAACCCCACTAGTCCCTGGGGCTTGAGGGGAGCAAGGAAGTCAAAGCAATGGAGAGTGCTTCCCAGGGCAATACCTTCCTTAGCTGTTAAAGGGAGATGCTGCTGCTTGGGAGGGATTCTCGCATGCCGGGACAGCAGGGAACGTGGTTTAGTGGTTTAGGCTCATTCACGTAATGCCGTGCTTGCATGTTGGGGAGCCCCAGGCAGAGCGCTTCCCGCATTTGGCCAGCTAGCGGGGACCTGAGCTGACCTTGCACAAGGGGCTTCCTGCCACCTGGCAGCGGTGGATGAGTCAGGGTCTGCTTGCACCCCTTGGCATGGACCTGGGAGCGTCTGAGGCTTGCCACCTAAATTCATCAGGGTATTCAACTATGCGAGTTAGGCCAGAGGCAGCCTGTCTGTGTGCTTAAAATTAGAGTTGTCCTGAAGTGTCTTTCATGTGAAGTTTATCTAATGTCCTCTGGCTTAATTTGGAAGAGACCGAATGTTTGGGTCTTTTTGGAAAATCTGGCTGGTGGTTTGTAGGGGCGGTGTGGTTTTGCAGGAGGGACATCTGTAATAGTTGCTGCTGAAGCTCAGACCGCGTAAGCAGTGTCAGTTCGACTGCTTTGTTATAGCTGTGATGTGAATCCAGCAGAGTTAAAGGGTGCGAACAGAAATGGGGGTTGGACAGAAGAAGAGCCGTGTTCTGGGGAGCAAGGTAAAATCACATGAAAGGAAGGTGTTACGCTAGCCTGTTGTAGTATTTTATCCTGCAGTCTGTACTCGTCATTCAGGAATGTGAAGATGCCCAGAAAAGCTGGGGGGGGGTGGTCAGAGTGACTCATCAGCATTATACATCGCAAACCATCTGCACTTTTATAACACTCATCTTGAATGAGTCAAAGGGAGAGGTGTGCAACACAATTAACACTAAACGCTAGCTTATTAGCCCCTTCCTCTTTCTGGCAAACATCATAGACTTCTTCAGTGTTGCTGTTTTGTTGGACAAGGCCAATACAAGGGATGCTTCCCATATCAAGGAATAATGTGGCTGGCTAAAAGTCCCCCAAGTCTGCATGCGTAGCCTGCTTCGTTAAAGCTGAACATCCTGATTATATGGATTTCTTTTCCTTTCTCTTTCAAATTAAAACCATTCTGAGAAGTCACTAGATCTGCGGGCCTCACCTCTGGTCTGGACAATCTCCCGGATGGGATGGTGGACACGCATTGGTGCCCTGGTGTTTCTGCAGGAGGAACGCCCGGGATGCACTTCTGGTGGGAGTAGTTCTTCCCCTTTGCGGTTCGTGTTTGAGAGTGTCTTAACTTCTCCTGAGAGAAGGAGAAGAGGAGGAGGGGAAAAAAAAAAAAAAGACGTTCACTCGACCATAACGAATGATTCTGCAATTCCCAGGGTAGAAAAACTTGCTGAGGGGGGTGAGTGGCATGGGAAATCCTGAAGCAGAAAAACTTCTGTACTGCTGCTTAAGTTTTGGAAGCATGTGGAGAAGAGAAATCAATCAAATGAGATGTTTTGATTCTATAATAATCTTCTTTCTGCTTTGGAGACACTTAACTGAGAGTATCCTTACAACAGCAATAGATCTGAAGAGAGAGATTAGTTCTGCAAAGAGATATACCCTGTCTAGGTGGCAGTGTCGTGGAAGAGATCGCAGGGAGGAGAAAGGGGACGAACGCGTTGCTGTTCAGATGTGAGCAGCGAAATGATTTCTAAAAGCTGCTTGAGCAAAGAGTACTCTTCAACCCGCGCACGCCCCCACCGAGGAATAACTTGCTCTTTAAAGGCATCTAGAAAAGAAATGAAGCCAAATATTCAAATGGAATAAATTATTTTTTCTTTGTAAAATCAAATGTGGATATATCCTAGTGTTACCTGTAGGGATACAATATTTTCAGCTATACAGGTAACTTTTGCTTGATATCTGTGAGTCTCTTGTCCTTCCACCACGTGGTCCTGCCTAAACTTAATGTGAAGGAATTACTTGAATCTAGTGGTTTTTAATCCAGTCCAGTGAGGAGGATTCAGATTGCTGCACAAGCTGAACTGATCAGAATGAATGTTTTCAGTGTTTCTCTTTCTCCCTTAAGAAATCTGCTGCCCTTTTTTTTTTTTTCTCTTATGAACATGCAAATACCTTTCACAGGAATAAATATACCACTGATTAAGGGGGATAATTTTGACGTGGTACTCGATTAACCTCTGGAGCTCACTGCCACTGGAAGGGATTGATGCAGGGAGTTTGCAAGAAGCTTAAACCCCCGTGCGGACATTGAGGACACTTGCTGTTGTATCGAGCAGTATTTTAAGGGGGTGGCGGGTGATTAATACATCCCGCTCAGAAGAGCGGTAAGGAGAGACGTTTCCCAGACTGCAGCCAGATCGGGAACCGGAGGGAGCTGCGGCCCTCGTGTGCCGGTCGCGATCGTCCCGGGCGCCCTATTTGGTGTGCAAGCTGTAGGTCTCCTTATTGTGGCGGAGAAAGTAGTGGCCAGGAAACAAGGAAAACTGGATTTTGTCCCCAGCTCTGCCCCGCCGCCGGTTTGAACTGCGCCTTTCTGCAGGGGAACCGTCTCGCGCCAGGCCGGAGATTCAGGCCGCTGTCTTGGGGGGAATAAGTGGACGTTGCTACGACATAAACATCGTTTCAGGGCATGAAGTAGTATGTAAGGTAATGTTTTCCTCTCTGGGTAGGTTGCTCCATCGTTTTTTCCGAAGACCAGAAGTGTTAAAATCGCACCTATTCCAGGTTTTAACAACTAAGCGAAACCTGCATTTAAAACAAACAAACAAAAACCCTAGTGATCACAGATAGGTATTTAAAATACAAAATGCACGTTCACAGCGCACAACACTAAGCTGGGCCTTTCCAGGAAGGGCATGACCACTTGGGTTCATGCAACGCGCAGCACAGAAACCCTGTTGTTTTACCACATCTTTGGCTTTACAGCAGTAGAAATGAGAACGTTTTAGCTCTAAAAGGATACGCTGTGAGCACAATACTCTTGACTTTTCTGTCTGTTTTGAAAACCCTGTCTCAACCTACCTTAACTCCCCCCTTTCCCCTCCCAGCCGTATCTTTCTGTGCACGTGTTTCTACGGTATCTCGCTGTGCCGGGGTGCGAGGCAGAGGGGCCGGCAGGATCGGTTTACCTCCCCTGCTTCGCCAAAGCGTTGGCGTCCGCTTTTGAGAGTCGGGGCGTCGAGAGCCCTGGAGGCAGCCGGGTTCGCTAGTTACCTTTGCGAATTTTGAGCCTCTCTTTTCTTAAAAGAAAGAGAAATTATAATCGCTGCTTCTATTCGGGCATCAGGTTCACGGCTGTAGCAACCTGCCATCGTCAGTAAGGTCTACACGCTTGGGTTTTTATGTAATTATTTTAATTTTCTTCTCGTTATATATGTCTATATCAACATGTGTGAACGGAAAACATGCAGCACTTTCAAACTGTATTTCTTCACAGGTACCCAAAAATGATGAATATGGTGGTCTATGCACTTCCCTGTTAACTTTGGTTTATTCAGCATACTGAGAACTGCGATGGTGTTGGAGCCTCAGGCTGATCGGACTTAAACGCTGTTTTTAAAAGCTTTAGTCTGTAGTTCACAAAATTGTTCCCTTCTTTCTGTTGTTTTCCTGTGTAAATCATTACAATCCTGATCCACTGTGCAGGAATTATAATGGGATTATAGGAATAAGCTTGTGCTTGCACTCCCGTGTATAATTAAGCACCATTTTAAGTGCGTTATCACAGCGGAGAGCGATGGCGTTTTTGCTGCGCTTGGCTCATACGCTTTTTGATTTATTAATGTAAGAGCTGCACGCTAAAACCAGTTGCAAGGAAGGAAAAACATCGCTCTAGACGTTTTCATTTTCGCGCTGTGAAATGCTTCTCCCACCTCTCATCCCTGGGTTTCTAGGGGGCTGTTGCCGCACCGTTAGCGAATGTGGATTCAGCCGCTTTGACAGGGAGCAGGGTAACGGTGTTACTCGGCTGTGTGTGTTCTTTTCCCTGCCACTTTCCTGGGTGAAAAGCAACTGATTTGGGCCGGGGGCGGGGGGGAGGTTATGGTGTTATGGCATAACGTTAATTTAATTTCTGCTCCGAGCGTGACTCTTGGACAGCCAGGCAGGTTGGAGTCGAGCGTGAAGAGCGGGTTGCGCGGGCGCCCGCGCTGGAGTCTGGGGGGAGCTACGCCCCCGCGAGGCTGGGGGGCAGAGGGCCGTCGCTGAAGCAAGCCCGAAATGAAGGGAGCCGCCGCGGCGCGGAGGAGATGTGACGTGGCGGAGGGCTGGCCCGCACGTGGCGGTGGCAGATCCCCCAGCCCGGGCTGGAGGTGGGGGAAAAAAAAAGGGATGCATGAGGGGCCCCTGCTTTAAAACCAGCTCTGTGTTGTTTGCAAGCTAGTGGGAAGCAAGGCCTGGCGGCATCCGCCGGGGGCAGCCGAGCTCGGGCGCGCTGGGGTGGGTTTGCCGCCTGGTAAAGCAGGGTAACACCCCGAAACCCAGGGGATGAAGGAGTTTGTGCCTGACGAGTCCTTCGGAGCGCGCCGCCCTGCGCAACTCCCCGGTTACTTTTGCCGCATTTAAAAACCGAGGAAGGGGAACGGCAAAGTTATATGGAGCGGTTGTACGTCGGCAGCATGAAACATCCCTGTTTGGGTGCGGGAGTTTTCAGACGTGTGGGCTTTTTTTTTTTTTTTTTTGCTTAGTGGCAAGGGTGTAGTTTGCTCCCGCTGTCGGTAGCTGAGGGGATGCTGTTGGTGGAGACCGAGCTCCCGGGCCGTAAAGCAGTAAAATGTTTCTACCCTCTTTAGACTGCCGCTGGCCCTCGCAAGCGGACGTCCCTGCGTCGCGGCGCTGGTTTGTGGGTATCCTCGTGTCGTTGCTTTCCCTGCTCTTCGCTCCGGGTCGGGCCAGGTGCTGGGAGCTGGCCGCTGGCGCGTGGCAAGCGACTCGGTAAGAGGAAAAGTAGCAAAAAAACTTTCTTGGCCCATCAGACAAGTCTCACTAAAGTGTTTGGGTTTTTTTTTTTTTAAAAAAAAAAAAAGCGTAGAGTATATCTGTGAAAGGTAAAAATCATTTGTACTGGGTGGGAGTTTCAACCTGTTTTCGGTCTTTTTGTTGTATTACTTTCTTTCAGCCCTGGCTGCCTCTGAGCTGGAAGCGAGATGCGGTGTGAAGCGGTGCTATTCCTGGTGTGCCGCCCCCCTTCTGCGAGAGTTAGGCAGGGTCCTTCCTGCCTCGTGACGGCACATCTCTGCAGATTGGGGATAATCTTTGGACACGCTTTTTCAGGCACTCTCACTGGTTTTGGATAGGAGTGAAGGCCGCGTCGCCGACTCCTCCGCGCTCTCCATCTCTCCGCTGCTTGACCGCTTTCCCAGGGTTTTCTCTCAGGGTTTTGGGTTATGCGTTGTGTGAACGGGCAGTATCCCAGCTGCCATGGAAAATTCCCACCCTGCCACCACCCCTGAGAAGCCGGTGTGGGAATACAGCACTGCGGGAAAGGGTTCAGCCTCCATCCAAACGCTCGCTTTTGGGAGAGAGCTGGATGGGAGTATCAGACTAGCTAGGGGCACAGAAAAAAGATGGGAGAGAGCAAAAAGGTCTCAAAGTTCAGCAAGAGAAAGCTGTAATTTTTTTTTTTTTGACTCTTCAGCCCTTTGCTTGAACCGTATGTAACACCAGTCCACACTAGCAGCTTTGGTTGGATTAGTAATGCTGGCACAGGTTACGTTGGATTTTCCTTTTTTTTTTTTTCTTTTTCTTTAAACAGCTCCAAACTGGCAAATACCCTAGGGCAGGTATAGTTTTACCAGCACGAAAGTATTTTTACCAGCCAGATTTAATTCACTTGAGAAGCCTATAGAGAGGCAGGAGTTACCTTTTGCTGCTGAAAGGTGGCATTGCTACACAAGTAAGCCTTTCCTAGTGCCAGCAAGACCTAGAACCTGGTTTATTTTTCCCCAGAACTTGTGGTTCTCCACAGTTTCCCCAGTTTGCCCTCTGTCTGGGAGCCAAGAGACCAACTAGGAAATCTGGTGTTTTGTTATTCATGCACAGAGTTTCCAAATTAGTTGCCACTTTGTTCTCATGTCTGCTGCTCTGGGGCCATTTTAAGAGGGGTCGTAAAGATCATAGGACTGTGGTTGGACTATTTCGTTAGCTCATGGAAATTAAACAAAACCAGACTAGGGCCCCTCTCCTAACTGCTGCGATGCATTTTTTGAGGAGGTATGTTTAAAAGAACACATTGCTTCTGACCTCTACGCTCCCTTCCCAGATCACTTTTCTGAAGCAAAGCAAATCAAAAGCTCTCGCTGCTGCGCGCACGCTCTCTGCGGTTTGGTTTGGACCTGGTTCACGAGCGCAGCTGTCTGCTTGGAGACGAACGCTTTTGTTTTTAACCTGGGTGCTTTTCGCTGCTTTGTGTGTCTGCTTGTTTTTTAAACAAAAAAAAAACAAAAAACAAAAATTTTTTTTTGGTCGTTCTGCAGCATGGCAAGGCGGAAGGGAACCACGGCAGCCTAGCTGGAGGGGACGCGGGGTGCAGGAAGGAGGCGAGGGCTCGGCTGGGGGAAAGCCACCTTCCTTCCCGGCGCCTGGGTGAGTCACGCACGCTCGGCCGGCTGAGTCACGGGGCAAAGGGCCGGCCGGCGGGGGCCAGCTCCGGGGCTGCGGTGCCAGCAGTATCCCCGGCCAGGAAGGTGGTCGGTCGCCTGGGTTCCCATCAGCCACAAAACATGAAGAGGGAAACAAGCCGGGCTTTAGCAAAGGAGGTTATAAACATGCGGGGAGGAATCAGTCCCTGGTGCAGCTCCGTTCGGCGTGCACCAGTTGTGGAGGTTGTCCCTCGGAGGGGTGTGCGCACGCTAAACTCAGCATGAGCTGTGAGGTGAAACGTCCATGTTTCCCACCTCGGTTTGCTGCTTGCTAAACCTAGGCTGTTCCCGAGGGGTATTTGTTCCCCTCGTCCCCTCCCCACCCTCTCCCCAGTTTTGGAAATCACTGCTGGTTATTGCTAGTCACAGAAACGGCCATCTGCAGGTAAAATTTGGCAATTCATGCAGTCAAGTTAGTATTTGTGTTGCCACCTGAACTCTAGCTGACTCGACGCCCAGGAGCATCACTTCGCTCCGCAATCAGAGGAGCAAAAGCAGCTCTGTTTAGCAGTGTTGTCAGGAGGAGCCCCATGTGTCTAAAGCTGTTTGTGATGGCTTTGATGCTCCAGCAGGTTACTTTCTTTTGAAAGCTCTGAGATGCTTCTGCTGTTTCCCCCAACGTGCTCTGTAACAGCTCCTAGATGCGATGTGGCAGCCCCTCCAAATGCATAAGGCACCGTTCCTGGAGATGTGGCGTACGCGGTCCTTATTTACTCTGAGAACTGACTGGTGGCTCCAGGGCAGGAAAGACATCTTGGCAACTTAATAAAAATCTATCCCAATTGAGGTGTGTGCTGAGGTCCTGGAGGGGCAGTAGCCTTGGAAGTCCCAATACGCACCACCTCCTCACTCAGGCACGCATCCCACTAAGGAGACTTTCCTCTGACGGCAAAAGGCAGCCTGTGAAGCTGTGTTGGGCCTTATTTTTCTGCCTCTCTTTCAGGATGCTGCCTTGCATCAAGGTCAAAGGCACGCAGTCTCTGGTTGTGCATGACCTTCCCCTTCTCTCCTCCCTGCCCAAAATTGCCTGTCTCAGATAGAAACTCTCTTCTTTTGTTAGTGGCCTCCAAAACAAAGCGTTTGACTCTTGAGGTTTGGTTTGCACAGCAGATAGTGGTTCTCATATGGCAGAAAAACTATTAAAAATAGTGAGTTAGCAGAGCAACAGTTACGGAAATAAGTGTTATTTGTGTGAAATGGAACAGGCACAAGTGGCAATCCGTAGAGTTTTCTGGTAAAATCTTAACAGGCAGAATTTCTTGTCTTGCATCCATCCACCTGTTTATTTCACAGCTGTTTTGGAGGGATCTTGGCCCTTTTGTCTTTCCTGAGCATCCTTGCTTAGGCTGATGAGCCTGGATTCGTGAGGTGCGAGAGTTTAGTAGAGCAAGCCAACTCGGTGGAGGAGTCAGTGAGGTCCCAGGAAATGAGGAATTCAGATGGATTTGAAAACATTTAGTCTGACTTCTAAGAAACCTTTGATCTGAAGGAGTAATCTAGATGTTTCTCTTTCTTCCCCTCTTTCTCTCCCATCCCTTTCCTTTATCTTTCTCTTCTTAGGTCTTTTTTCCTTTTGGGGGGAGGGAGGAGGATATTCAGTGAAATATAAATAAGCTTTGCTCTTGCTTTGATGTCCTTTGATTCTCTTCCCTTTGCTGATGTTGCCACATGACTCTCGGGTAAGGTCATACATCAAAGAAGGAGCAGACCGTTACAAGTGAAGCTGTGTGGCCCAGGAGAGCAGCGCAGCAGCAGCGAGGGGAGCTGTAGCTTCAGTCCTGTCTCTGCCACCCTTTCTCGGGTCGCTACCTTGCACCTCCCTTCCCTCATCCATAAAAATCACAAGTGCTTTGTGATCTGCAAGGCAGACTTAGTACATTTGCCACAGTTTCTGACAGCGGCGAGGGCAATACCGTTGACTTCTGCCCCCTTCTCTCGCCTTTTAACCAGTTTTGACTGGATTTCGTGCAGGGGCAGAAGTTTCAAAGATAACTAATTTTCTGCAAGTTTCATAAAAATGGACGACCAGGAGGATGGGGGGACCTGGTGTTTGGACAGTCGCATGTTTGTCTCTAATAACGTCTGGTCCCAACTGCAGTCAAACACAGCAAGCCGTAGATCAGAGCCAAAGGACTGTGGGAGGACGACTGTGAGGAGAAACAGAGGGGAATTTTGAGGGAATATGTGGAAATAATTGAGAATATTCAGTGTATTCCAGTTTATAAAGGTCAGTGAGCACGAATTCATAGAAAACCAGGTGCCATTTGTTCCCTTGCTCATCCCCTTGCTTATTGCAACAGAAGAGGAGATGGTGGAAACCCACAGCTGCGTTGTTATTGTTTCTTTTCTTCGCCTGTAGTTTTAAAACTAGTGTGGTCATAACATTAGCTGACCTGTGAAGTGGTCCTGCAGGTGCCTTGTAAGTAATGCCAGCTTGTGGAAACTCGAATTTGAAACTGGTGGAGAAGTGCAAAAGCTGGTTTCTTTTCCAGGCAAATCGGCGGTGTTCCCGTGGAAAGGAGCACGCTGCTCGCTTGGACAGAAACCGACCGCCCTCTGCCTTCCCCAGCTCTTCTCCGCCAGCCTCCCTGCCCGGGCTGCGGCCGCTCGCTTTGGCCACGGCAGCCTCTGACCAGCTGCTGGGGAGCCCCGAAGCTCGGCACAGCAGAAACGCCGGAGCTGCGTTCCCGCAGTCTGGCCCATTAAGGGGGTTCCCGTGTGGAAAGGGATGAGATCGTACCGTGGTAGACTGTGTTACGACTCGTGTTTGCGAGGGGGCTGCCCAGCCCTAAGGAGGCCGCTTTTAAGTAAGTGGAGGGGCACGATGCGGGAGCATCCTGCTGGGCGCAGTTGGCTCAGAGGTGCTAATGCTTTGGGAAGTGACAGCTACAATGTTGGTGGTTCCAGGTTAGCGGGAAATGGCGCTTAATAGTCCTGACCAAGCCAAATGCTTAAGGCATGTATTTGGCTTTAAGCATGCGGACAGCCCCGTCCCTCATTAGCGGAGCAGGAAGGTGGCTGCGATCAGGAGAGCACCCGGGCGCATACGCCGCGACGTCCGTAATCCAGCCTCTCCTCTGGGCTCTCCGTTTATCGTGTTAACGGCTTGTGTTCAGCGAGAGCCTTATCGGCTCAAGTGCTGCAGGAGCTGATGTGCAGAGAATTGCTTGGCGCTGTGTTTGGAGTACGTGGGGCTGGAAGCTGGCATCCCAGCTCTTGCTCCCCGCTGAAGCTGCTTCTCCTGTCAGTATGTGGTTTCGTTTTTCCAGATATGCGTAGTGGGCAGCTCTGTGATGGGTACAGTAGCAAAAATATGCTCTAGAGATTTAGACAGTATATATGCACCTAGAACTGGTTAAGTTAGCTTCTGCTTTTGAAGAAGCTGTTTCTAGCTGTCATGCCAGGGCACAAAGGAGTAGGTTCAGGGACAGCAGTGAGGTGGTTTGAACTGTCCACTGAGGACTACTGCAATGGGATTTTACTCTTTCATTAACGTCTGGTGTTTGTTGTTTTTTGTTTTGTGTGTGTGGCTCTGCTGGGTGCTGGACACAGCTCATCGCTTACAGACTTCGCAATGAGAAAATCTGTGTTTGATCAGACACGAGATCTCTAATTCAGATTCTCCATTTAATATGAAATGAACGCAGGTCCTTATTCCCTTATTTCCCAAGTCTCCACTTTCCGTCCTGCTCTAGTTTGTATCTCCTGGTGCCGGCCCCCTTTCTCTCCCCTGCCAACCCAGGGACTCTTTGAGTGGGAAGGATGAGTTTCCTGCAAGGCCCGGAAGTATTAAAAATCCAGATCCTGCCTGATCAATAGTAGCAAATCAGAGTCAAGGACTGATTAGAAAAGGTATTTTGCCAAAGATGTGTTTCACCAAAGAGGCCGCTGACAGCTGTTATGGGTACAAGAGGAGACTCGGTGCTCTGCCAGCTATTTCCAGAGCTGCACCATCTTTGCTGTAGTCGGCAACTCTTGGCTGTAAGCTACAGCTTTACCAGTCTCAAGGACCCAGCAAACCCTTGCTGCTAGAAGCAGCTGGTGTGCCTGCTCAGGTCGATGCTGCAGTACGTATGCCATGAACCCAGGGCAGATGGGATTTCCTGCCCAGGTGGTGTGGAGCTGACTGACGTATACAGAGCGCTTTGCGGTTAGTACATCTGTTGCAGGGGATGCCCTGGATCAGCTGGTTTTGAACAGTGTTGGTGCATCTGCTTTGATAGGGAGCAAAGACCTTCCTTTGCCACAGTACTGAAAGCCTGATGTATGGGTTAAAATCGGTGCTTCTGGGGAAAGCAGTCTGCTAAACACGGCTGTGCTGGGCTCTCTGCATGATGCGTCACTCCCCAGCTGGATAGCTTCGTTTTGCACTGGCTCAAACCTGTACGTGGCCCAAGTGCCTAGCAGAGAGATTTGATGGTAAATGAGAGAAATGACTCTGCTTGGGTGACCTGCACTGTCACAGTATTGGTTAGCTGAGCCAGTGGAAATGTAACAGCACTTACAAGCTGTTTCAATACTATTTCTTAATCCATAAATAAGCATTAAAGAAACTTTTTTTGATTCAAGTGTAGGTAGAGCTTTTCATTCTTCCCTATCTCATGCCAGTGTGAAGCCACTGGAGTCGGTGCCAGCGAACTGAGGTTAGTCTGATTTTTCTCTGTACGTGAGAAAGCAAAACCAAAATTTGGAGGTTGCTGTTTCGTTATTTTTGCTTATGTGTTTTCTGGTTGTTTGGCTGGTTTTTCTGCTCTTTGAGTGAATTTTTGTTTGTGTTTTAAGTCGACCTCACTTCTAGGCAGTGCTGGACGTCTGTAGCTTCCCTCAGTTTCAAGAGTTCAGTTCCTCAGCATCTCTGAAAACCAGCCAGTGTTGCCAAGCACAAGACAGTTTCAGAGGGGTTTTTGTCCTTCTAACAGTTCCTGTTGTTTTGCAGGTGAAACTTAGCGACATCAGTTTTTTTGGATAGATAAAACAGTTGCGACAATCAAATTTCCCCCCATCTCTCTCGCACACACCACCACCACCGCTCCCAAAAGAGCGCGAGTTGATCATAACTTATATAGCGTCTGGGTTTTTTTGCTGACTGGTGTTGAAGTCGAATCTTCTTAAAAACACTTTTTACAAAGTGCTTACATTTGGGAGCCTCTACCATTGCTTCAACATGTGAATCATGTTTTAAAATTTTGATTTCTTTTTTCTTTAATTCTATAGAGTCGAGTGCACAGGTGAGGACTTGATGAGAATAACAGCAGGACACAGAAAGGGACCCTATTTAAAAGAGATCTAGAGGCTTCTGGTAGCTGCCTTTGTCAATATTCAGTGAAAAGCGGTGCTTTTAGGAAACTTTAGTTCAAGAAGAGAGTTGTAGCAGGTCTGTAGAGGCCTGTCATAGCTGGCTGTTACCTCTTTGAAGTTATCTCTAGTCAAGGCAGAGCTTTGAAACTGTTGGTTTGTATTAACTCTTCTTTCTCCCTTTTGTTTTGCAACTAAGGCAGGGCCCTATAGTTTTATTTAGAAATCACCCGTCATTAGTAACCACAATCATTTGGTAGGCATTTACAAGGTAAGTGACAGTGAGAAGTAATTAAGTTTACTATAAATCACACTCAATTCCAAATCTGCAGGCTTCAAAATAATAATTAATAGAAACTGTAACTTCTAAGAAAAGATATAGTATTTATAGCAGCATCTGTATGCAGCAACTGTATATTTTGACTGACTAGTAGGGATTAAAATCCAATGTCTGATCTTCTTATTTGTTTCAAAGCCATTTCCTACCTGTGGTGCACTTCACTGTGAGTTATCCACTGCTTTTTATTCTTTGTGGGCAGATTTTTACCTCTTAAATTCATTAGGAAGAAAGAGCTCAGCGTTGTCCAGACTGGTGCTGTAAAAGCACATGTCTTGAGCTGCGGCTTTCTGCTAAATACATGTTTTATGGATCAACGCCTAACGCCATGTGCTTTGTTTCACAGGTATCATGCAGCCGATAGGTTTGCTATTGAAGCTGATGGTCACAGCCAGCGCGGAAATGCTTTATTAAACAAAGTAGGGTAAAATAATCCTGGAAGGTTGGAGCCGTTTGCGAGAAGTTCCAAGTTTATTGCTCCCCCTGCCAGAAAGTTGCCATCCGGGACAGCAGCACACTGCAACCAGCTGCCATGGCTAGCAAGAGAAAGTCAACGACTCCGTGTATGGTGCGAACTTCTGAAGTAGTGGAGCAGGAAGTTGCTGAGGGCCAAGAAACTCCTAAAGAAAAGAGGGCTGCCACACCGCAGCAGGACTCCAAAAAAAGTCGGCCTGCAGAAAGCTCAGTAAAAGATTGTGAAGTGGTTGAGGCAAAGCCGCCAACTGAAAATCAATCTAAGAAACCCCAGGGTGGTTATGAATGTAAATACTGCCCTTACTCAACACAAAACTTAAATGAATTTACAGAGCATGTTGACACTCAGCATCCAAATGTCATTCTCAACCCCCTGTATGTCTGTGCTGAATGTAACTTCACAACCAAAAAATACGATTCCTTATCTGACCACAACACAAAATACCACCCAGGAGAGAGTAATTTTAAATTGAAATTAATTAAACGCAATAATCAAACTGTTTTGGAGCAGTCCATTGAGACCACCACCAACAATGTCACTGTCACTAGCAGTGGGCTAGAAAATGCAGAGTGTGATGACCCGCTTCATGGGGGGATTAATGCAAGTAAAACCCCAATGATGAAATTGGGAAAGCCTAAAGTGGACACCAAGAAGGGTCCCAAAAAGCCAGAAGAGGGCCTTATGGAAAACCATGTGGATGGGACTCTCCCTCGCATCATAACTGAAGCCACTGAAGCTATTGCTTGTATAAATGGAGACCTTCTCCATGATGTGTTAGCTCACGTTATGCCCTCTGTACAGCTACCACCAAATATTAACCTTGTCCCCAAGGTCCCAGTACCTCTGAACAGTACCAAATACAACTCTGCACTGGACACTAATGCAACCATGATTAACTCCTTTAATAAGTTTCCTTACCCAACACAAGCGGAGTTATCGTGGCTGACAGCAGCATCGAAACACCCGGAGGAGCAAATCCGAATCTGGTTCGCTACTCAACGTTTGAAACATGGTATAAGTTGGTCTCCAGAAGAAGTGGAGGAGGCAAGAAAGAAGATGTTTAATGGTACTATCCAGGCAGTTCCGCAAACCATCACTGTCCTACCAGCTCCTTTGACAACTGCAAAAATGCCGCAGCCTATCATCCAGACAGCTTTGCCTTGTCAGATACTGGGCCAAACTGGTTTGGTTTTGACTCCCGTGTCAAATGGTTCAGCAGTTTCTTGTTCACCAATTACGCTTGCTGTTGCCCCTAACCAGGGGCAAAAGAGAACGATACAGACACTATCAAACATCCCAGAGGCCAAGCGTCCGCATGTTGTTCAGGTGCCCGAGGTTCCTGCCAAGTTGACTGCTGCACCACTGACGCCAACAAGTGAGCGAAAAAAGACGAAGGAGCAGATAGCAGAGCTGAAGGCCAGTTTTATGGCAAGCCAGTTTCCTGATGATGCAGAAATCTACCGGCTGATAGAGATGACGGGTCTCTCCAGGAGTGAGATCAAGAAGTGGTTCAGTGACCACAGGTACAGAAGTCAAAGGGGCGTTGTGCACGTGAGTAATGACTCTTTAGCAAAAGATCAAATAACTTCAATTGGTCGATATGGCCGTTCGTTCCACCCATATGCAGATTTTACACCCCAGAGATTCAAAGAGAAAACCCAAGAGCAGCTTAGAGCTCTTGAAGAGAGTTTCCTAAGATGCTCTTTTCCAACCCAAGGAGAATTAGACAGGCTTCGAGTGGAGACTAAATTGAGTAGGAGGGAGATTGATTCATGGTTCTCCGAGCGGAGAAAGATAAGGGACAGCATGGAGCAAGCTGTCTTGGACTCAATGGGATCATACAGAAAAATTAAAGATCAAGGAACCCATAATGGTGCAATAAGCCGGGCAGAACTGCTGAACAGCTCCCAGCTACCTGGCTCTTTATCTGGGTCCTCTGCCACGTTTAAAAAAACCCAAGAGCAAATTCATCTACTGAAAAGCACATTTGCAAGAACCCAGTGGCCGTCACCACAGGAATATGACCAGTTAGCATCTCAGACTGGGCTCACAAGAACTGAAATAGTTCGCTGGTTCAAGGAAAACCGGTCTTCGCTGAGAACGGGGTCGCTTAAATGGATTGACCAGTACCAACAGCAGTATGTTGCTGATGGTCATAATGAGCAAAACCAGAAAAGGGGATCAAAACGCACTGAGAGCTCAAAGAATGGTAACGAGGTGTCTCGGCAGCGTTACCAGGAACATAAAAAACTGAACGAAGAGAACGAGGGGAAACTAGTTGTGAGGTCAAAAAGAGACTGTGAACCACTCAAAGACTCTTTGTTGGGCAATCAAGCGGAGGGTGCAGACAGGTTGGAGTGCAACAGCCACGACGGCCATGGCAGCGAGGAGAATGAGGAGCCAGCAGATGTGAACTGGGTGGAGGTGACAGTGGGCGAGGACGATGCTGCATCAGACTGTACAGATAGCTGGAGTCAAACAGCACCTGAAGGCCAGGCAGAACTGGCAGACTTTGATTCTGAAAGTATATCTGGAGACAATTCCCACGTATAGACAGGTAACACTGCTGCTGCCCTGTTCCTCTGAGCCAGCCTCAGCTTGGTTGTGCTTCCAGTATCCAGTAGCCCCTTTTTCGGTGTCAATCCAGGGAGCCCATGCCTGCTGGATGCTTGAACACAAGGGAGACCCATCCTGATTTTAAATTAAAGTAACCACGGCAGGGGAGCAGTTAGCACTGTTTGCTTTGTTTCTCATCGTCTTGTGGGTCAGGTCCTGGATAAGGCAGAACTTAACTGGAGTAAGCGATAAACCCTAAACTTTCTGCCTTTAAATGACGTGTGCAACTTCTGCGCAGCTTGATGTAAAATACGCTAATTGAGCATGCGAAGAAATAGGCGGTAACCCTACTCACTAATGCCCATCTTGCTAACAGATATAATTATCTCCTGTGAATAGATGCTCTAGCTGTTTTTTGTACCCTGGGTGAAGCCTTTGCAGTGTCTTGACCTGCTTAGGAAAAAAAGGTTACTGGGGGAAGGGCCCAGGACAGAGATGTTTCTTTATGCAACAGCAAGCAAAAGAAGTTGTGGGGGCTGAAGTGGCTCATGCAAATGTGCTCTCCTCCTCTTGCAGGTGAGAACTCTCTCCAACTTTGCTTTGTTCTGCTTGCTCAGAGTAGAGGTTTAGGAAATGCCCCAGACTAAAGCATGTGAGTGTTTTAGCAGCTCTTCACAGGAGCCTAAATTTAAAAGCCAACTGCAAGGCTTTGTTGAAGGGAGTTTGTACAGTCTCCCAGAATGTGAAAGGACGTGTTATTGGAGGCCTGAAGCCTATTTCTGATCACAGTTGGGTATAAACCTGGAGCAAGCACCATCAGTTTCTCTTGACTTGCCTGCTGAATTGAGTTTACTGGAGCCTTTAACGTTTTATGCTTGGTATAACTGTGATCAGAATCTACATCTCTCAGGCTGGAGTCTACTCAAGCTAGAAATTATCCAATGGAAAACGCTACACAATGCATTAACAAATACAGGGAATGCATATTTTGGGAAGAATTAGTGGTTCTCTGTTATCTAATAAGGAGAAATACTGAAGAGTACTTTTGAAAAAAAAAAAAAAAAAAAAAAACCCGCACATGTGTGCACACACACACGCGCACACACGCGCACACACACACACAAACCCAGAGCTGACAGAAGTTCCTCTATGCCTTCAAAGCCTTCTATTATTGCGGCTTTGCAGTACTTGAGTTGAACCATTAAATGTTGTGGCAGTGCAGTTTTCCTTGCAAGCCATGCTGGCTGGCCAAGAGCTCTCTAATTTCCCCTTGTGAAACACTTATCCAAAAGTCTCCTGAACATTTTCTCCAAGTTTAAAAAGGAAACACTCCAGTAGCTTTGAACTGGAAATCGTATAGACTTTAATTTTGAGAAACGTCACAGCATCTATACTGCAAAGTGTTTTACAGCCAGACAGCAGTATGACACTTTGTCCTGTATTATGCTTGCAGAAGTTGGTAGTTATGGGTATAAGGAACAGGTTGTGTGTTACCACATTGGCAAACACTGAGGTTAAAGGAGGAAGGACTTGGGCATGGCATCGAGAGGTGTCGTCTTCCAGCCCCTGTAGCACATTGCTCTCTTTGGGCTGCCTCAACTGTTTCGGAAGCCATGTCCAAAATTAGAGCTGGGAAGTGATCTGGCTCTTAAAACCAAATGAGCAACAAACAAAATATACTGTAAGATTTTTATTCCCCTGCCAAGATTGCTATTCCGGATCAGTTCCCTGTTCCAGCTATGAGTTTTTGCACTAACATAATGGAGGAGAGGCAGCATGCCATGGGCTAGGAGTGGGAATGGGGGTGGGAGGCTAGGAGAGAGAGGGATTACTTTATAACACCCTTATTTTTGCCTCAGATGCTTTGTACTGTGAAACCAAGCTCTGTTGCAACCTTATTCCAGCAGCATAGGTTTGGTGCCTGTGTTTTTAGTGTCTGTGGGCAGCGTAGGGTATGCTGTGGTCTGAAACTTCTGACTTTGAGCCTCAGCGCAGGTACTGGCCATAAACCTCCACTGCTGTAGAGATGTTTGTGATCAGAGAGAAATTTTATTAAAAATTTTGGTCTCAGTTGAACTTTCATCACTTTATCTTTTTGATGAGGTGGTTTTTTTCAAATGGCTGATTACAAAATATGCTTCCTGAGAAGAGATGCGCTGGAGGGAGACTTTCACAGTGTAGATTACTCGAATAAGATCAGAGGATCACTTTGTCCTCTGCTCTTCACCCCTTTCTTAGCACGCCAGTTTGGGCCCTTGACAAAAGTCTGTTACCTAGTTTGTTTTCCCTTCGCTTCCTTGTAACTCTCAGCCCAAAACTGTGATTATCTGCCCTCTGGTGAATGCATGGGAGGCCCCAACAGGCAGCCGCTGCTGCAGGCGCGTTGACGTGGAAGCCAGAAGCTTTATACCCTGCCACTGAGGGGAGCCTTGGCAAAAATCCCTGCTACCAGCTCCAAGCAGCCAGGCACGCAGGAGGAGCCAGAGCTTCACACGCCACGAGTGTTGGCTGCAGTTTCAAGTAGGCATTAAACAAAGTGCCCGTTTCCTTCAGGATAAGCCCTTGCTCTTATTTTTGTGAAACATGGCTGTCTTACCTATTTTTTTTTTTTTAAACAAGAACTTCAGTGTTAACTAGCAGTTATCTTGAAAGACAGCCGTGGTATGACTTGAAAGCAAAGACCATGTGAGACCTGAAGGAGAGCTTATTTTTGCTGAGTTGGCAACTTCCCATGTGTTATGCTCTCACATGAAAGTGATCTTCCTGCTGGTGGAGCCCTCAGTACCTTAGAGGGGCTGTGTTGCTGTCCTGGCCTCAGATAAGTAGCGCTGCAAAGTACTGAACAGCTAACAGGGGACTCTTCCTCGTCTCAGCTTTCACACAGCTGAAGTCATTATGTGAAACTTTCACTGCTGAACTTTACATCATGCACAAATGTAGGCCTTTGATATTCGTGATGTTGCTAGTTTCTCAGCTTGATGTATGTACTTTAAAGTGAAGATCATTCTCTGTTCAGTCTTGATACTTCTCTTGTTGGCTGCATTCATGTGTAGCTTCTGTAAAATGTGAAATGTTCCAGAACTTCTCAGGTCCCTCTTAACTCGGGCATGTAGTTTTAGGAGTTTCTGGAACTGTTAGGGAATACTTCATTATAGCCATGATGGACACAAAATAGGAAATGAGATTTCCCCTTAGGAAATGGGATTTTTTCAGAACTGCTCTGTGGTCCTCAGACTCTGCGTCTACTGAGTCCAGTGGGAGTTTTGGTGCTGCCTGACCTCAGTGAGAGCAGAATTTGCTCAACGCTATGAAATAATGGCTATAGACCAATAGAAGTATCTGTCAGAGTCGGTTTCTGCCCGTTTTACTCTGATTTTGTCAATAACTTCATTCCACAGAGTAGGATCACATTCCTTAGGCAGTAAGGCTGCAAGACCTGTCTCCCTAAGGTACCGGGGCCTTCAAGATGTGCCTGGTGCCTGTAAGGTACATTGAAGTCATCACTAAAAATGCTCCATACGCTGATCCTAAAGCCTCCCCTCCTCCTTGTTCAATCTGTACGGTGTTGGAGCTCCATTTCCATCAATAGTGATATTCCTGACTTCCAACAGCATGGGTCAAAACCAGGTCTGTTGTCACCATTTGTGCAAGCCTGCTGGACAGAAATTGGGCCTAAATTAAATACAGCAAATTACAGCTCAGACGTGAGAGTGGGAACGGAGAATACCAGAGCAGTTGGCAGTTACTGCTGGCTTTCTTCACAGTGCTGTCTCCCAGGGGGGGTTTCCCAAGATCAGTATTTCTTCAAAACAGAACTTTTTCTCAGAAACATACACTCCTTCCCCCCACCCCCCATCCCTGACATAAACTTTCTTGTTTCGAGTTGTTCCCATGACCGCCATGGCAGGCCCAAAGCCTGGGAGCTGCAGCCACCTCGCTGCCTTGCTCGCGGTGGGGACGAGCTCCCTCCGTGCCTCTCTAGCTGGGAGCTGCTTCCACGTGTGCTCGCCGCCCCAGGCCGGCTGCTTGGCCGCGGTCTCCTCGCTGCAGTTGTGTGGAGCTTTGTGGAGATCTGCCACAGGAAAACGAAAAACAATCTGCACACAATTAAAAAAAAAAAATGTCCCCCAAAAGTCACTCCTTGCTTCCTATGTAAGTGTCGTACTGAGCATCAAAGACTGTCTGGGCCCTCTTGCTGTCTTCAGCTCCTTTTGTACCGTGGCGGGAGCTGAGAGTGCTCTGTTTCTCATGTGGCCTAACGCATTCCTCGCTGTCTGCAATTGGTGACAGCTAACAACACTGGGCTTCCCCTCCCTTCCTGCCCAAGTTCTTGTTTTTCTTGTGGTTTAGGGTTTAATCCTTAAAGCCAGCTGTAGTGCCTGTTCCTGTTGTAGGGCTCCATCCTGAAGTTGGTGTGGGATTTACCAATGATCGCAGCAGAACTCAGGTCAACCTAGACCATCACAGGACTGAGCCCGAAGTATGGGCAGCTTGCCCTTTCCCCTAAAAACAGTAAGGCTGTCAGAGAGCCAAGCTCTGAAGCAGTGAAGCAATTCAGGGAAGGCAGCAAAACTCAATACAGCAAATACAAATTACCAAGGAGTTGGGATGGCAGGGGGGAGCCTGCAGAGCGTGGGATGTTTTTGCCCTAGGTGTGCCTGCAAGCCCATGCCCTTTTACTGGCCTTGACTGCTTTGCTTCCCGAGTTGCAAATGCCAGAGCTCATTGCTTCATGGGAAATAGCAGTGCTATTAGCAACATTAACAGGTGCTGTGAAACGCTTAGGTAGCCCAGGTTTCTGTGAGCCTTGGTGCGGGGTGAGTGTGGAAGACGGTGCAGGAAACGTAGCTCTTGCTGCTGCCTGCAGCTTCAGCGTGAGCAGCTGCTTGCGCTTGCACACTTCACTCAAGCGGAGGTATGTGCAGAGACAAATGGCTGTTGTAGTGCCCTGGCCACGTGTCCCCATCTGATCGATGCCGAGAACTGGGTGTATGCGTAGGCAAATGAGTATTTGAGGGAGTTTTTTAAGCACTGGTCCCTCATGCAGCCTTTCCTTCGGTGCAGGAATCATAGGAGGGCCCCGAGTCGCTCTGTGCAGCGCAGAAGAGTGTGCTTTTTTCCCATTGTCTTGAGGTTTGTGTAATTCATTTTTAAACCCACGCTAAAAAATGTATAACGGGAGGATTTATGGGCAAAAAAGGACCTGCAGTCTTCTTGCCTTTAGCACTATCTGTTCCTCTTCACAAAGGAGCTGCCTCCAGCCCTTGTGCATAAAATCGTCTTTGAACAACCATGAGAATCTGTGCAATTTATAGAGTAATAACAAACCAGCGGAGGGTCCAGGCCAAGCTCTATGTCCCTATTAGAAATCTGTGGGGAGGTATTAGCTGCGTGTTGTATGCAACAAAACATCTGGTGCCCTACTGCAGGGTCAAGCTGAGAAATGGGTAAGCTTCAGGGTATGGTTAATAGAAAATACAGTGCTACTGCATGTACGGGGAAGTAAATGAAATGCTTTCACTTGGCAGTGTCTTTAAAAGTAACGTTTCTTTTTTAATTTTTGCAGGGGTTCTGATCGGCTGCACTGTCCTGACAATGAAGGGGAAACACTGTTTGAAAATAGAAGAAAAATCTGTTCTCCTGCCTGGGGTGAGATAGAGCATTGCAACTCCAAGTCTCAAACTGCGCTTGCAGAGGCACAGCGAGAGATACTTTTGTGGAGCATCATCATGGGATTGTTTATAGTGCCAAAGTCCTACTACTGCATTAAAGAGAAAAGAGAGAGCGAAAAAAGGATCCCTGTATATAGGTTTCTCCTTTGCTTCCTCTCCCACCGACTTTCCTGCCCAGCCTCTTCCTATACTGGAGCAGATTTGTACAATGTGGAAAGTTTGTTAATTTTTTAATCGGTGCAAGTTATTCTTGCATGTCATGCCATTGCAAAATTTTAGGGTTGGTTTGGGGGAGGGAGGTGTCTTTTGTGGGAAGGGCAGGGGAGAGGAGGGCTTTTTTGGTGTTTTAAGAAACATTTGGAATCCCTTTGGTGCGGATCAGCGCCTGGTCCCAGATTCCCACCCCAGCAAAGGGGTTGTTCTGGTTTAGTTGGGGGCGGTTGTTTCAAGGCTTTTTGTTTTGTTTTATGGCCATCTGCTACCAGTTGAAGTATTTAAATCTCTGCTTTTCTGTGCTCCTATGAAGCGAGTCTTTTCCAGCTCCTGTACTTCACTTTTCACAAACCAGCACAGGCCATGGTTTTTTGAAGATCTTGCTAGAATGCCTTTTTTTTTTTTTAGCACTTTTTGTTTAAACGTGCAGTACAACCCCCAGAGGGGTTGCAGTGAGGAAATTAAGATGCTTCAAAATCTGAACTTGTGTTTCTTTGGTTGGTACAAAGATGGACAATATAAACAAAAGTCTGCCCTCCAGCTTTAGATGTTGTAGCACACAAAAGAAATTCCTGATTAACCCTTGCCACTAAATTTTTAGATCAGTTCTAGATTCCCGAGTGCACTTTTTTCAAATAATGCTAATTTTCTTTGTGTGGGGGTGTCTGTGCGTGCATGTATGAAGAAGAAAAAGAGGAGAGTGCATATGTGCGTGTGAGGGAAAGCGCGTGTGAGAACTGTGTGACGTGCTACTCTGACTAGCTGTGTTTTGAAAACTTACCCATATTTCAGTACACTGCAAAAATATAATGCTATGGAGTTTGAATAAATCCAACTTTTCTAACTTGTTGCTCATTTGTTGTAACTCAATAAAACAAAGGCTAAACATTTTGGTAACCTTTTTCTCGTGTCTCTCTTTTTTTTTTTAATGGAAAGCAGAAATCAGCCCCCACCAACTCTGCATTGTACACAAGAGCTCAGTGTCTTTATAGCTGCGATTAAGGTTCTAACTGGTTTTGCAGCAATCGGCTTGGCAAACACTAACCAGATTAAAATGAACTCAGTGAACTACTGATTTTCTTTTTCCCCCCCGATGTTAGAAGGTAGTTTCCCTCTCTAGGGGCTTAGATAGCTGGGAAGGGGGGTCCTTGCTCCCCACACATCCGTGGGCTCTCTGCAAGGTCTCCGGTGGGGAGCGCGGCAGTTAATGCAGTACCAGCAGGGTGAATGTGACTGAGTCCATGGTGGGACTGGTGTGAAACCCTGGCCTGGCACAGCTGGGGGAGTGTGCATGTACCCCTGGTTTTATTTCCTCTGGAGAGCTCAGCAAAAATAGGAGCAGGATCCCAGGTTTGAACTGGGATCAAAGACAGGAGCTACATGTGTTGGAAGTTAAAAGTTCAACGCTTGGTTGGACTTGGAGGGTACCTTTATTTTGGTTGCGTTCAGAAATCAGATGAATGAAACCTTCACTGAGACTTACCAATAAGGAGTTACTTTTGCTAATCATCTGCACAGCATTTAAGTGCCAGAGGAGGTTTACAGTTGGTGGAGGTTTACAGCAGAGACCCCTTTCAGACTTCAGCTTTCCAAAAAATAGAGTTGTCTTGTTCATTGTTGAAGGGGAGTGAGTCACCTCCCACTGTCCTCGAGCATGCATAGGGCTGGATCGTGCTGTCGTGTTCCCTGCATATCATGAGCAAAATCTAGGGGAACAACCTCAGCTTTTAAATATGCAAACGCAGTCTGTCAGGGAGCATGTACATGAGTTATGCCATTGATCACAACAGGTCTAATCATGCACCGTGCTTTGAGCTACAGGTCATGCAACCTAATCCTCCATACGTGGAGCCTGTTTCCTGTGCAGTCACACACACACGCACACACCCTCTCCCCTACACCCACCCACCGACCCCCTGTGTGGTTTGTTAAGTCAGTAGGTGAATGTGTCATGTGGCAAAAAAATAAAAAATAAAAAATAAATTCCTCTGATGAGGTCTCCTCCAGGACTGGAAAGTTGTAATGGATGCTTATTGCCACTTCTGTCTGCTTTGCTTGCATGAAAGGATGCTAATATATTAACTACCCTCGAGTACAGTTTTTAACAACCACTTAGCAACTTAATATTCCAGTTTGCATCTCTTCTTGTATAGTGTGCACATATGTATGTATATCTGGCGCACTGACCTATTTTGCTTAACTAGCAACACTCCCATTGGTCACAGTAGGCATTTTAGGAAGAACAAGATGCACCTGGGTTTTCTGTATTTGCACAGCACCATACACAATGGGATTGTGGACCGTGACTCAGGCTCTTTTAGATTGCTGCAATACAAATGCAACAATAGCAGTAGCCCTGGAGTTTGTGATTGCATAGATAATAATGTTGATCCTCTCCCAGAACAAACTTGCTTGCAAAAGCATGACATGGCTTTTGCCGGAGTCCTCTGTAAAAGTTGGCAGTATGGCAACAGCGAAGAGGTCTGTGTAGGCAGGTTATGGTAAGATATCAAGCCTTCAAATGTAAGGTTTCACCAGGGGAAAAAAAAAAAAAAACAATCCAGTTTCCCTTTCTGGTTAAATCATCCCAGCTCTGCACAGCGATTGCTTTACTGTGGATGTCTGAACAAGGTTACAAAATAGGTATTGCAAGTAGGCTTTGTTTTTAATTAATAACGATGCAGAGACTGCATGTCTGTGAGGTTCCAAGTATCGAGGCACAATCAGAACATTGTTTGTACTCTGCTGTGATTAGGGAACGTATTTGGGTTCGGGGCTACATTGCATGCTGGTGAAACTAGTCTGCTGCCACAGGGTTTTGTCATTCATTACTTTGTCTCATCCAGTGCAGAAGCCAGACATTTTCTCCGTTGTTTATTTTTGAGAGCAGTGTCCTCCAGCCAGCTAAGCCTTGAAAGTGAGGAGCTTGCTTGAGATATCCTCCCGGTGGGATGCGAGGCTGCTCCTCAGCCTCACTAACACCACAAACTGTTCCTCAGGACCACAATTTGCTGGCGTGCGGGTTGTGACTGACATCTTTCATATATTCTTTTAACATAAGTAGTTTCTCAATTTTTTTTTTTTTAATAAGAAGAAATCTAGTGAACACACACACAAAAATCAGTTTTTGCACTTTTTACAGTGCCTAAGAAAGTCCAACACTTGGAAGCTAGGAACCACTTGACTTAGGTGGCCTGTACTTCCTTAATTTGCTCTACTTGTATACTGACAAGAGGATAGTTTTTCTTTGTATACAGATGCTATTTTTCCTTCCTTGTTCATAAGCTGAGGGGATGGATGCTGTTCAGCAAATGAGCAGCTGTTTGTTAGCCTCTTACGGCACAGTTATTCAGGCTCTGCTTTGAAAATAGATTTAGTCTTTTTTTATTTTTTCCTTCAGGTTTTTCTGTTGTTCATGCTGCTGCATCTCAGCACCTCACCAATAATAAAGAGTCAGTTTCCAGAATAACTAGTGATAGGGTGTCTGGATATTGTCCCCATCTTACAGAAACCTGAAGGTCCTTCTAACTTGAGAGTAGCACCACAGGTGTTTGTTTGTTTTTGTTTTCAGCGTGGTTGGCATTTTCTAGCCTTTTTTTCCATGTACAAAACAGTGTTCCCACCGACTCCGGCTGCAGCTCATGCATGCGCCTTGCCTACCAAACAGGTCCCACGTGTTCACATCCAGCACCCAGAGGAACAAATGATTTAAGGCTCAGCCAAGTCACATTTGAGGCCACATTGCAATTAGTGCCCTCCCAGACCCACGTAGAAGGTGGGAAGACTAAAACCCACCCTTGTCCTCCTTGGTGTTTCTTTGCGAGTGGACCAGGGCACTTCTTTGCGCTGTAGTTCTAGGTGGGCCCAGGGGGACCAGAAATACTCGATTTCTCTCTCCCATATCAGGTCACATCAGTAGGGCAACCGCCTGAGGAGGCCAAAGGTTCAAGTTGACAGTCTGGGTTGAGGGACACCAACCAGCGTTTGCCCGGGGACCACAGGGGCCCAGGGCGGTGCCGTCAGGCCCCAGGTTTGGCGCGCAGCCTTTTCTTCCCTTTTCCTCCGGGCAGAGAGACAAGTCCCACCGGCGTGGGAGGACCTTGTCAAACACGGACCACGGCGGTGGTGCCCGGGGCTGCCCCGTAGCGTCCCCACGTTTGCCAGGTTACCACATCGTGGGCACCCCAAGTGCTGATAACTCCTACTTTCAGGTGTTTGGCTTTGCCGTTTTAGCGGCTTTCTTTCGCAGCGCTCTGGCAATAGGATTTACTGGAGGTTTTTTTGTTTGCTTGCTTTTTAATGAGGAAACAGAAATGTTACTCGATATAGTGTTGACATAGTGCGTTAGAATATGCTGTTGCTACAGGTGGCTTATAATTAGGCCATTTGGATGCTTTGTTTTTTCAGGGATGGTGAAAAGCAGAGCTCACATAGGCCATTTCCTTGCTGAGGGAAGCCCTTTCCCCAAAATGGGGCGGGGGGGGGGCAGGGGAAGGGAGAGAATAGGAGTTTCTAGAGCTTTCCAAAATTAATGCCACCAGAAACTTTAAATACGAGCCAATTTCATCAGTCTCAGTTTTGGAAGTGGTTGAGCCTTTTTTGTTATTTTTGTCTGAAAGTTTCTGTGTAATAAAAAAAAATAAAACAAAATAAAAAACACTTTATTTGGAGACTTTTTTTGGTGAGGGGAAGGTCCAACCACCCCGACGAAAGCACCCGCCGCTTGTAACGCTGCAGTAACCTCCCTGGCTCCGCGTCGTTACCTGGGCCCCTCTTCCCTCTCCGCTCGGGAACCAGAATAAACGGCGAAGAAACAACGGCAGCCTCCAGCTACTGCTCGTCTGACGTCCTGGGGACCGGCCGAGCCGCGATCCTCTCAGGGACTCGCGCGCCATGGCGGCTTCTCCCCTCCGCGCGGCGCCGCCCCCGGCCGCCGCCACATCGCGCCGCGCCACGACACGAGGGGGGCGGGGGGCGCAGGGCTATGCGCCGCCCCCACCGTTTCCCCTCCTCTCTTCCTCTAAATCCCTTGGCTTTTGAACGGCCTGGTTGCAGGGGTGCCATTTCCAGCCTCGATTCTCCGCCGCGCATTTAACGCATCGCTCCAAAAACCCGCGGATCTCATTGCTGAAACTTTCCCGGTCGTCTTCTAGCCCTCGCACACCGTTCGCTAGGGAAAAGACACATTTCTAACTTGTGCTGGCTAACAGAAACCAGGGAAAATAGTTGTTGTTAACCGGCTACAAAGGCACGTGAGATGACGCTTGCTCTGGCGTGTGGATAGCAAGGGAAGAGCACAGCGGTGAAGCGTGAAACCTCGCTTTTTTTAATTATTTCCTGAAGAGAGAGACGAAAGACGTTTTAGGTCAGCCAAAGAGATGACTTCCATGGTCATTTGATCGCTAACTAACAGAAAGCTGCTAGGAAATGGGGTCGACAGCTCCTGAGCAAACCCTGAAAATATTCAAACCACAGCAGGAAAAGGGAACGGGCTAAGAGAACGTACGCAATATATGCTCCAAAGGAATGAAAAAGCAGCACAAAAACCCAAAGCCGGGTGTCCAGAGGGCTGCGCAGCTGCAGCATGTCCCAGTCAGATCAGTGCAAGCTCCGGGGACGGTGGATGCAGGCACTGAATGACCTGGTATCTGTCAGACCCAATTGCAGAGCAGGCATTTTGATCACAGGTGGCAAAAGACGGGTTTTTCATTGTCGCTTCTCCAACAGACAGAATCACAGAATGGCCGAGGTTGGAAGGGACCTCTGGAGATCATCTAGTCCAACCTCCCTGCTCAAGCAGGGTCCTCTACAACATATTGCCCAGGATCGCATCCAGGCAGGTTTTGAATATCTCCAGCGAAGGAGACTCCACTACCTCTCTGGGCAACCTCTTCCAGGGCTCTGTCACCCTCACAGTGAAGAAGTCTTTCCTCAGGTTCAGATGGAACTGCCTGTGCTTCAGTTTGTGCCTGTTGCCTCTTGTCCTGTCACTGGGCACCACGGAGAAGAGACTGGTCCCATCCTCTTCACACCCTCCACTTCAGATATTTGTACACATAGAGGTGATCTCATCACAGTCTTCTCTTCTGCAGGCTGAACAGGCCCAGCTCTCACAGCCTTCCCGCCTAGGAGAGATGCTCCAGTCCCCTCAGCATCTTAGCAGTCCTTTGCTGGACTCTCTGCAGGAGCTCCATGTCATGCTTGTACTGGGGAGCCCAGAATTGGACACAGTACTCCAGGTGTGGCCTCACCAGGGCTGAGTAGAGGGGGAGGATCATCTCCCTCGACCTGCTGGCAACACTCTTCCTCATGCACCCCAGGAGACCACTGGCCTTCCTGGCCACAAGGACACATTGCTGGCTCATGCTTAACTTGTTGTCCACCACAACTCCCAGGCCCTTCTCGGCAGAGCTGCTTTCCAGCAGGTCAACCCCCAGCCCGTCTTGGTGCATTGGGTTATTCCTCCCCAGGGGCAGGACCCTGCACTTGCCTTTGTTGAACTTCACGAGGTTCCTCTCCGCCCAGCTCTCCTGCCTGTCCAGGTCCCTCTCAATGGCAGCACAGCCTTCTAAGGTATCAGCCACTCCTCCCAGTTCAGTATCATCAGCAAACTTGCTGAGGGTGCACTCTGTCCCTTCCTCCAGGTCATTGATGAATCCACTGAACAAGGCTGGACCCAGGACTCACCCCTGGGGGACACCGCTAGCTACAGGCCTCCAACTAGACTCTGTGCTGCTGACCACAACCCTCTGAGCTCTGCCATCCAGCCAGGTCTCCATCCACCTCACTGTCCACTCATCCAACCCACACTTCCTGAGTTTCCCTAGGAGGATGTGATGGCAGACAGTGTCCAAAGCCTTGCTGAAGTCCAGGGAGACAACTTCCACTGCTCTGCCCTCATCTGTCCAGCCAGTCATTCCAGCAGAGAAGGCTCTCAGCCTTGGTCAAGCATGATTTCCCTTTGGTGAATCCATGCTGACTACTCCTGATCACCTTCTTGTCCTCCACATGCCTAGCGATGACCTCCAGGATGAGCTGCTCCATCACCTTTCCAGGGATAGAGGTGAGACTAACTAGCCTATAGTTCCCTGGCTCCTCCTTCTTGCCCTTTTGGAAGACTGGCGTGACATTGGCTTTCTTCCAGTCCTCAGGCACCTCTCCTGATCTCCAGGACCTTTCCGAGATGATGGAGAGTGGCCTGGCGATAACATCCGCCAGCTCCCTCAGCACTCGGGGGTGCATCCCGTCAGGGCCTACGGATTCGTGGATGTCAGGTTTGCCCAGATGATCTCTAACCCGATCCTCCTCGACCAAGGGAGAGTCTTCCTTTCTCCAGACTTCCTCTCTTGTCCCCAGGGTCAGGAATTCCTGAGGACTGGCCTTAGCAGCAGAGACTGAAGCAAAGGCAGCATTCAGCAACTCTGCCTTCTCTGTATCCTTCGTCACCAGGGCACCTGCCCCATTCAGCAGCGGGCCCACATTTTCCCTAGTCTTCCTTTTGCTGCTGATGTATTTGAAGAACCCCTTCTTGTTGGCCTTGACATCCCTTGCCAGATTTAATTCCAAACGGGCCTTAGCCTTCCTTGTCGCATCCCTGCACACTCTGACAATGTCCCTATATTCCCCCCAAGTGGCCTGTCCCCTTTTCCACATTCTGTGCACTTCCTTCTTCTGTTGGAGTTTTGCCGGGAGTTCCTTGCTCATCCAGGCAGGTCTCCTGCCTGCTTTGCTGGACTTCTTACTCAGAGGGATGCACCCATCATGAGCCTGGAGGAGGTGATGCTTGAATATTAACCAGCTCTCCTGGACCCCCTCTTCCTTCTAGGGCCCTACCCTGTGAGATTCCTCCAAGTAGGTCCCTGAAGAGGCCAAAGTCAGCTCTCCTGAAGTCCCTGGTTGCGATCCTACTCATTGCCCTGCTCCCTCCTCGTAGGATCCTGAACTCCACCATCTCATGGTCACTGCAGCCAAGGCTGCCCCCAACCTTCACGTCTCCAACCAGACCTTCTTTGTTTGTTAGTACAGGGTCTAGCATTGCACCTCTCCTTGTTGGCGTCTCCACCACCTGTGTGAAAAAGTTATCCTCAGTGCTCTGCAGGAACCTCCTCCACTGTTCATGCTTAGCTGTGCTGTCTTCCTAGCAGATATCAGGGTGATTGAAGTCCCCCATGAGAAAAATGGCCTGTGACCATAAGGCTTCTTCCAACTGTCTGTAGCAGGCCTCATCAACTGGTACTTCCTGATCAGGTGGCTTGTAGTAAACCCCCACAACTCTGTCACCCATGTTAGCCTGCCCTTTAATCCTTACCCATAAGCTCTCAACTTGCTCTTCATCCACCCCGAGGCAGAGCTCCATATGTTCCAGTTGCTCCCTCACATAAAGAGCAACTCCACCACCTCACCTTCCTGGCCTGTCTCTCCTAAAAAGCACATAGCCATCCATGACAGCATTCCAGTCATGTGAACTATCCCACCACGTCTCTATAACTGCAATGAGATCATGGCTCTGCAACCACACACAGATCTCTAATTCTTCCTGCTTATTCCCCATGCTGTGTGCATTGGTGTACAGGCATTTCAGAGAGGCAATCGAGCATGCAAGCTTCTCAGGAGAGGTGCAAGAGGATCCTCCATAGCCATGTTCCATGTGCACTCTCCTGGCTGCCTGCACCCACTGGAGGCATCCTGACTTGAGCAATGTTTTACTGACTACCCTGTCTCTGTAACACTCTCCTTCCCACATCTTTCCTAGTTTAAAGCCCTCCTTACCAGGCTGGCCAACTCCATTGCAACTCCATCGCTGTGGGTGGTTGGGACTCCTGGAGCTGCACGGTCTCTGAGAATACCCTGTCTATCTCTTGCTCGTCTTCTGGGATGCTACGCAGCCTACTGACTTCCTCCCGTAACTCCTTTACCTGGCGATACAACCGATCAACCACAGCACACCTTCTGCAGGAAAGCTGGCTGTCAGCCCCAGGCCTTACAAAGAGGCCCTAAGCACTCCCTGCAGTCTGAGACCTGAAGAGCTGCATCTGCTGTCAGAGGGTCTGTCTGGGCTGAAGCTTCAGACGCAGTTGATGCAGCAGCTCGGGTAGCCGCTGGGGAACGTGCTCTGCAGCATGTCACGACCATACCTGAGGAAGCACACACTACTACGAAAATGAAGGTGCCTTCTTGCCTTCTGGCATGCTGCTGCACAAACTGCTATCGGTGTTCGCTGCGCTCTTATACAGGCCGCTGCCTAGCAGTGACCTGATGCTCCAAAATGGTAATCTTAATCGCATTATAATTCTTAAAATTTAACTATACTTTGAAAACCACATATCAAGCCAGTTCGCTGGGGCAGAGCAAATGGGATATCTGTGAAACTTCTTCAGTACCCAAAATGATCCCTTCCTTACTCTTTTTCTTATTTCTTTAAAGTCTACACAACCCCAGTAAAATATATCATGTAAAAATTTAGTGTCACACTTTTAATTTAAAAAAAGCATTACTTTACAGCGCATCTATGAGCTAGTTAAAGAAATAATACCACTAACCTGAGTTTATGGATAGAGAAACCCGAAGATAACTACACAATTTTTCCCAAGACTGCAAAACAAACGTGCTAGATACAGAGCTAGAGGTCAAGTTTGCCTGTTTCAAATTCGGATTCAAAACTGCATGCTTGTACTGTATCTTTGTTTATATTTTATATTTAGTACAAAATAGTCATTATTGCCGTTTTGTCTGCATTTCTTGGTCTTTCACATGAGGCATTTTTACCTTCCAAGAGGTGAAGACACATAGGGCAGAAAGGAGCAGGCTGAGGCTGTGAACCCTTGGCCAGTAAAGCAGAGCTCCAGGTTGTCCTGCAGACACGTGTCCCACCCAACCCCACCGAGACCTTACCTAGTCCGCAGCATAACTCCCCAGCTGAAGCTTTCACTGTTCTGCTTTATTTGCCTTCACCTGTCCCCCTCCACCTTTAAGCCCCTCCCTCTCTCCCAGTTATGGTACCCCTCCTTGCCCTTGGCAGCCCCATGGAGGTGCTGGGTGCTAAGTGCTTCTCCAAGCCGGGCCCCAAATCGCAGCCTGTCTGATGTTTCTGGCTTTGTTATTACTGCTGAGGGGGGATTTCTCCTTCTTTTAAAAGAGGAACTCACAGAGTGCCTTTGGGCATACATTGATGAAATCCCTCTCAGTATTAAGAGCAGCATGATCGCCTCAGCTCCAGAGCAACAGAGCCGTTCAGCCTCTTTGGCCCATCTTGAACCGCTCATGCAATGTCACTGATATCAAAAGGGACTTTGCCACACAATGGCATTTAATGTACACCTGTATCTAAATGTTCAAATCTGAAATACTTTGCTCTTTTCGAAGGGCTCATCGTCTAATCCCAGTGGACCCTCTAATCTCGACGCCAGTGCAGTCGGCTAGTGCTGATTAACGATTACACAGTTCTCAAGTGACTTGGAAATACTTGACTTTGCCTCGTACCTCAACATGCTCCCAAGACATGCATTAAACAGCAGAGTCACGGCTTATTGCCTGACTGTTAAACCTTTTCCTAAAGCTATCTTCCCCAGTGCCAATTAATTGCTTTCACCCAAATTCAGATGTATTTGAATGTCCTCTGATGGTCTGCTGTCTACAACTCTGCTCCAGGTTTCCCAAGGTGCTTTTGAACATTTACCTTCATTTGGGCTGTCCGTAGCTGCAATCTTTGATCCGCACTACCTTCTTGCTGTTTTGAAGGATTACATTCTGCCTTCAGAAGTGGGTGCATAGCTCCCCCAAAACTTGCTAGAGTTGAGCAGAGGATGCCAAGCTGGGGAACTGGCCCTTAAAGGCCAGGTAGTCTCACTGCAACTGGGAATTTAAACCAGCATCAAATTTGATCCACTGCTGATGTTAGTAATTATTACTTGTGACACATTCACAGACAGAGACGAAACTGAGGTGTGCCTTAAGATAGGCACAGCCCGTGCTCAGAGCAAGGGGATCTGCTTGGAGTAGCCTGCCACACAAATAGGAGGATGCAAGTGTTATTGGCAATATTAGCCCCGTTAGAGAGTAGGGGAACTGAAATGCCCCAGACTGGTGAAGCATGGGCTCCAACCCCGGTCTCAAGTCCAGATGCAGCTACTGCCCTCACTGCAGGCAAGTGCACACGTGCTGTGGTAAAGCTGCAGCCCGCGTTGCATGGCTGGCTGGGAGGTGAGCTCAGTGTTTCAGCCAGGCTTATAAGCGCCCTCATGCCTTCCCCTGGGCACTGTGAGGTGCAACCAGCTTGAACCACAAGCAGGCGGACAGCCAGGAGGCCATGGGCAGCCTATTTGACTGCTCCAAATCTGTTCTCCATGTTATTGATACAGTCCACAGGAACAGCCCCAGATGAGGAGTTCAACCTCTACCGCAGCCTCTGATCAACATCTTGCTTTAATGCTCTCTATTAGGGATTTAAACAAGAATTTCATTTTAATAACGCCAGCGCTTCAAACTTGGGGGATGGAAAATCAAGCATGAAGCCACACACTGAAGGTCATACAAAGGCAGAGCAGACATTGTCTTCAATAATATTAAAAAGGAAGACCAACCCTTCTGTGACAGAGCAAAAAAATGAATACTTCTTTTGATTGCAAAGAAAGTTTCTCCATGCCCAGTTGTGGCGCAGTATTGCGCAATGGAGGCTGCTGTGGCTGGAAGCAATGAGAGTTAATTACTTTGCTTTCTGAAGCATGTGCTGCTCTGTGCTGTTGTGCCAGCTTCAAGAATGATAAGCCTTCACCAAAAGGCTGTTTTTCTTCTGATGCAGGAGATTTACCTGTGTAAGTCACAGGCAGCTGTTGAGTTTTTGGGGTTTTTTTTTTCTTCATACTTGGCCTAAGCTTGAACTTGGGCAGCATCACTTTCCTTTCAAATTCACAGACACGAATTTTAAATTGTCCAAGAGAAGAAAATTTGATTGAACACCAGCATTCATTGTGAAGCACCACAGTGTAATTGCATTAAGCAGTGCCTTAGAGAGCTCACTACTGTCACAATGGTAGATTAGAGCATCGTGCTGGATGCAGGTTTTTGACAAACACAAATTTATCTCCAAGCCACCTACTCTGTAGATTTTGCTTTCAAGGGCATTTTAACATCTAAACCAAGATGAAATGCACCTCCATTATGGAGCACACGGTGGGGTGGTGGCACTGAAGGATGCCTTCAGTGCTTTGTCCTCAGCTGCTCAGCAACGAATCTTGTTCCAGAATCAGCTTATTGATGATGGGTTTGGCCTTTAAGAGTTTTGAATGCTTTGTTGAGTCTCTTACTCCATTATTCATTTAGGAGTTTGTTGTTGTTGTTGTTGTTTAATATACAAGTGACTTGGGAACTGAAGTCATAGAGGCTTCTGAAGCTTTTGTCCTCTGCTCACAAATAACTTCCAGGTGTCCCTTAGCAGGAGAGAAATGGTTTCACTCAATAAAAGCACCACCCATCAATTCAGGACAGCTGCAGATGCTGCCACACCGACCTTCAACACACAAAATTGTTACACAGCGTTTAAATTTTCACTGCAGCGTTGATACCCCTTCTGGTAAGCAGCAATTCCCATCTCTCCTGAAGCCACCGTTTGTGGCCACCTGCAGCTTTAGAGCCTTAACTCTGAAGTCTCTTCCTAATTTCAGTTTTTTGGCAACAGCTGCTTATTTACCTAAAGCGTTGCCCTGCACCTGCATCCTCAAATTCTTCTGCAATTTTTATACGAACAGCTCCTCCTGACTTCTTGTTATCAGACTCTTTCAGCAGTAGTCAACTGTTTTCTCAAGACAGTAGAGCCAAAATTGACATCTCCTTAGCATCCTGCACACTGAAGCCCTTAATTCATCTTTGTATCTTTAGTAGTTTTTTTTAAATGTAACAAACACGGGATTATATATTAGTGACATTCAAATCTTAGCAGGCTTCTACCATTTATTTCTTGATGTGAACTAGAACCCCTTACTGCTTATGCTTCGGACAACTGATTTTAATTTGTTACTCCTGAACAACAGTGGTGTAATAAATAAATAACAACAAAAAGAGATTATCACTTGCTCTACTCAGTACCTAAGTAAGCCAATAAACAAACTCTCATGAACAAGAAAGATCAGCTCTTATTTGGAATGATGTCGTTAACTTATTATGTGCAGGTAGTAACTTCTTGATTGACACTTATGCTTGTTCAACACTAGATCAAGGCTTCAAATATGACCCCGATTACCAGCTTCTGAAAACCATCCTCATCCAGGCTGCCAGAAAAATGCATAGGGTGGGGGGAAAAAATATATATATATATTTTTATATATATATATATACACACACACACACACACCACATCCTCTTTACTGCTGCCACCATTCAGAAAGGGGGATTGCAAACCCAGGGCTGCAATATATTTTTATTTCTCCACCTTTCCCCTCCCATCCCTATATTCACGAGCTCTTTCGTGGGGCTGCATTATCCATTAGTGGCTGTTTTCTGGCATGCACGTAGCAAAGCTGAAACATGACAAACAGTGGCATAGTCCGAATAAAAATGCAAATACACAGAATTGCCCTCCTCTTATTTGGGCAACGTACAGTGTACCACTGCTCACCGCCCAGCAGGGAACAGCTAAGAGTAAGTTGGCTTACCTTTTAATGCCTACTTGAGCACAGCTTGCAACTTTAAGATACTCCTCTGAAATGGAAAAGATCAGAGCTTTGCAGGCAATACAGATGGTGAATTGGGAGTGCGGGCCTTACAGATTTTGCCCACAGACGAGTGGAGCTCAAGTCCAAAAAAATAGGAGCAATACAAGAAGAAAGGTACATATCCTGTGTGAGGGCTCTTGGCATTGGCAACAGCGCTGAATTAAAGATCACCAGATAAAAAGGTCAGGCCGTGTACAGTGCTCCCCTGGGCAGACGGAGATGTGGAGTCCTGACATGCTACTTTGGCCCATACCCAAGGGCATCCTACAGCAGAGGGGTTCCTCCTGCCCTCTTCAGCAGCCCTAGCCCCTTTCATTCCACATTAGTCCCCACAGCAAGTCAGTAGGAATAAGCACATCTCTTTGTGTAAAAAAGTCATAAAAATGGAAGCAAGTTCTCTGGCCTTTTGTCTATGCAGGCAGAGACCAAACTATTCTTAGATACCCTCCCCTGGGGTCACGGTTGCTCCCTTCTTGGTAGTATACAAACAATTGCTTTTCTGCTACTTCTTCCCCCCCCCCCCCCCAGACAAAACTCCTGCTTTCCCTTGCCTCGAGTAACATTCTCACCCCCCCTTTTTTTTTTTTTTTTTTAAATGCAGCTAGGGGTCATTATTAATTACACTGTTTGCCATTCTCCATTTTCCCGCTCATTGTCCTGTGCTGCTTGTTGAGAACCTTATCTTTATTAGCTGGTCTTATCACAACTCGATTACACATTAAAAGAAACTCTCCTTATTCAGCAGGATTTCCTCAGGATTGCATTGCTTTCAGCTTCAGAAAGCAGCTCTGTGGAGCAAGCCACTCCACTACAGCAATCCTAGGAAGTTATCGATCTAATTTAAGATGCACAAGAGGACAAGAAAAGCTGTAAAATGACTTTGAGGAACTGGCAGGAGCAGATTTAGAGGACAAAGCACGTCTGTAGAGGAGCAAATGCATTAGCTTATGTTGTTTGCATTAGCATTAAATTATACAGCAATTACTTGGTTCTGGTGAGCTGTGCTCTGAGAGCAGCTACAGAGCTATCTACGATCCTGCAGCACAGGGACTGCGTCCAGCTAAATCGTCCTCCTATCCACTTAGTTACTCAACCAAATAATGCAGCTGTAGGGCCTACTGTTATCTGTCTGCTTTCACAAAGTTTGACTACGACATAGTTCTCAGAGGTTTACTAGACCTTCTAGCGCTGTATCACCACACCACGTACACTACTGATAGAGGATGTTTGCCCTTTAATGCTTCAATCTCGCCCAGGAAGCCTAAATAGTATCAATTTTAAGGAAAGGATTTTGGAGCTAGTTTTCACATTTCTCTTGCTTTTTCCTCACGATTAAGTATGAATTACACAAAATAATCAATTAGTTGAAAAGGACAGGCTGAAGGGAGCAAGAGACAGGGAAATGCAACACGAGAGATGAGAAAATTGTTTCTTAGTTGGCAGGTTTGTCAGCCCCCAAAAATCCATCTCTTGAAGGCAACGCTTCATCCGAAGACTCCTCATGCACATGAAACCTCCCAGTGCTAGATACAGGACTGCAAGAGATAGTCCAGGCAAGGAGGAGCAAAGCCCCGTATGTTTAATGAGAGCTTTCCCTCTGAGTTTGAAGGAATGTTATGCCTGTAACAACACAGTCCTTCCCGCTCCCCTCTACTCCCAAATCGCAGCCTATGCATGTCTCATGGGGTGGCTCAGGGGAATAGAAATGAGAAGGTTTGGAGAATTCATTAGACATTCAATGAACACAGCTGGAAAAAATAGGTAACGCTGAAAGCACAAAAGCTCTTCTGAAATAGAAGCAGCAAGCTCCAAAAGCATATACAGAATATGAGAACAATTGCTCCGAGTTTAACTAGTTACTTTCATCAGGCCATTTGAGAGAAAAAGCAGCTGATACCTGGGAAACAGCAATAGATGTGAGCAAAGAAAGAGGTATTAAACTGGTTTTCTCCTATGGGGGGAAAAAAAGAAAGCAACTGGTTCAACAGGCAATAGGAGAGTCAATGAAAGATTATAAAATTGATGTAAAACCAATATTGCTACTGGGCCTATGACTTTAAGTATAAAGACTCAGCTTCTGAAAATGGCTTGAAGCGCTTCATATATGATGGCTGTCAGGATGGGTAACGGATGAAGAGACCCTGCTCAGGCTTTGTAAATTGAGGAGGACTTACAGAACTCACCTGATCAGCCTTCAAAACATATGAAGTTTTTCCTGTTTCTGCAGAACACTGCCTCAAGACTAAGCACAGAGAAGAGGCACAGATACAATGCACTACAACAGAGAGAATATTCCACAGAACATTCCTCCTGTGTTGAAATATTAATTCGGACCGAATTCTTTGGGCATAGTTTCAGATCAAAAAGCGGAGGAGGGGGAGTTTGAATAAGATAATACTGTTCTAACTAAAACACAGAGGAAAAACCTAAAAAACCAGCCTGCAACTACCCCAATCAGAGCAGCAAACATGCTAGGTAGCTTTCACCATGAATGCAGAAACTCTGCCCAGAAGTTACAGCTTCTCAAGCATCACCATGTACACCTTACGCACAGGGCAAAGCGGACAGAAAGCTGTTGACAATGACTCAGACTAGACCTTTTTCCAAACTGCAAATCCTGTTTCAGGAACAAGCTGGAAATCCCACATTGTTCCTTATTGTAACAAAAAGCCACTACCGGAACACGTTATGAAACAAAGGTTACGAAAGTGTTTTCCACCAAAAGGATATAGCTTCAACTTTCAGTTTCATTTCGGTTCTAAAAACTAACACAAAATCCTTGTTACGTTCTAACCGAACTGAAAAGTCACTTCAGCAGTAAAGCCTTGAAGCATTTCATCCTAACCAATATCAGCCAAATGAAATATCCTCATGTTGGAGAACTCCCTCCTACACACTGATTTCTTTCTGAGATTATTTCAGCGAAGCCAACACAAGTTGTGAGCAAACTCAAATCTGCTCTTCAACCAGGGACCTGCCATTTATAATGCACATCATTTTTGCCCCTTTCCTTTCATATTAGAAACTAAATCTCCCTCTACAGCATTCAGGAACAGCAGTTTAAATCCCGAGAGGCCTCCCTGGAAAAGGCTGCACACTAGAGGTGCCAAACCACAACCTAGAAGTGATTCAGCTACATCTTTAGCCTTGTCTGCCTCACTCCTTTCAGGGCTGTACAACCTCCCCAGCTTAGCATAGCTACCTTCGGCCCAAAGAAATTCAACTGTCAGGTCATGCCTGACACTTCCCTCCTCCCTCTTCGCTCAGTTGCCAGAGAGTTTTCGCATTTAGGTGTGCTAGTCTCCCATAGGGAACTACTGCCCGTGGCTACGTGCAACTACGATAGCCAAAAGAGACACTGACACAACCAGAAAGGAGTCAGTCTTGCTCCCTACAAACAAGTGAAGCCTATGTTTTTCAATATTGCTAAGAGAGAGCCGCACAGCAGAAGATAAGTAAGTACCACTGTACTGTGTGAAGCGGAGCATTTTGAATTTCAGTAAAAGAGTTAGGATTGTCGCAAAATTCTTACTCTCTTGCTTGTGGGTATGTCCAGGATCTTCTAGGAATCCTGCAAGGTTTAATCTCCATTTTCTGAATTTACTTAACACTAGGGCTGACAGAAAAATATATGCCATTAGCTGTATACAACTTTGGGATGTTCAGGCTTCTTAATACCGCTCCAGAATCTTTGCTGTATTTTTTTTTAATTGGATTTTTATCTTTATTTGCGTACTTTGGGGGAAAAGAGCAAGACAGAGCAGCGAACAGGACAAGACTGCAGCTTTCCTACTCATTTATATAAATTAAACCCAAACCCTCTAAAGTTCAGGCTTTCAATCAACTTTCTGGAAAGTGTCATCAGCACTTAAAAGCTTCTAAATGAAAAACAAAACAAAATTAGTGTTACGTTTCAATAAACTCCTTACGATATGATTGAGCCCCCCAAAAAGATGAGGCCAACTGCCAAGGTATGGACATTTCCCTTCGCTTTTCACAACTGCTGAAATTAGTAACAGCAATAAACAGACAATCTGGACTGAATAAGTGTCTGTTTAAAGAGATGGGGAAAACAATGTTGCAAGGCACCAGCTCAAAGCTTCCTTCTAGCGATAGACCTACCTGCTTATTCCAGTTACAATATAAATAACAAATAGAGTCTCCTCTCTGCTCCTTTATGGGGTTAAGGATTCAGCAAATGAAGACAAAGATGAGTGATGCTTTTCTTTGCAATCTGAAAGCAGATTGTCACTTCTGAGCCTATATTGTGAAAAAAGCACTTCAAAAAAAAACATTCTTTGATCAGTCTATGAATACAACCCAGTATCTTTTTTTACATTCTAAAGTCTAGTTAAAATGTCATTTGCCAGCTTCTCAGTACCTTTAGATCCCTTCCTCCTGATTATTTTTTTGTTCCAAAAATTAGTACCTTATTAGACTTCACTACCTTACGCATCCACCAACACCATAGGCTCACTGCATTTTCATGAGAAAAGAAGCAACATCATAACCTTAGTTGCATTCCTTGGTCATGGTACTTCTACCTCGCAAGACGGGCTACGATCACACACCACTGTCCAAGCATCAGCTAAGCTCAAATAGTTTTGATGGGGCTGGCTTGAAATGTTCTCCTGTGAATAAGAGTCTCCTGTGAATAAGGCACTGTACGAACTGCAGTCAACTGCGATAGCCCCCTCCGGCCTAATGCAGCAAGCAGGAGGGGCACTCCGCACACGGTAGCCTGAAGGGAAGACACGGGGAAGGCTCCTAGACTCTTCCTCTCTCATGACGGTGAAATGAAATACTGGTATAGTCACCTGCTAGAGTTTTTACAGCACCAAACCTGAGGGTTGGGGGGGACAGGAGGTTGAAGGGTCTTTCACGGTTCATTAGAGCTAACTGATCAACTAATTTGAAAACAAAGGGAACCATTACTACAAGGAAGCTTTCCACATTTAACCGGCTACTGCAAAGTGACCCGAACTCAGCCTGGTAAGCCTAAGGATTGCTGCAGGCAGCCTACTGACACCCCTGGTAACAGTAGAGACAACCAAACTGTTACACAGGCAGCTACCCATGGCCCTTTTATCCACAGCCAATCCAGAGATTAAGTACCCGCACTCCTTTTGAGAAATAAAGGCAAGTATTCAGATGCAAGAAGCTGGTTGTCATGTTTTTGTTTTTAAACGTGGCCTCCAGTTTCTGTGACCTTCATCATGGGAGGGCTACTGTTGCTAATAAGGACTCTGGAGAAACTTGGCCTTAACAGCCATCTCCAGCCTTAAAGGCATTTGCAAGTGTTTTGTCCTTAGGGTGGGGAGGGGGGACCACCTCCAAGCACTAGAATTAAGGTTTCTTCATCCTCACTTCCCACCCCCAACATCAACAAGATTTTGTAGAGGTCTTGCCAACATCCTCACAGCTCTTTTTATGCAACTTTTGCTCACAGCCATTGTGATCACTCCTCCTAGATCATACTCCAGATGATAAAAGGGTTAGGTGCTGCAGCAAACACAACTCAAAGACTGCACCTTAAAAATTTAAGCTGCCAAAATGACAACGTACTGGGGTTTTTATTAGTATTGAAAAGATGAAAAGGTTCATCTTTTGGACATAAGTACTTCTGCTTAGTATGCACACGTTTAACTTCATTAATAAAACTACTACAACAGAACTCAATGCTGAATTTCAAGTTACACTCTTACTAACATCATGGCAAAACAAGAACATAAAGGTGCACAAAACAATAAAAGCTACTACTACTCCATGCAATGGCAACGCTAGGAACATCTTCGCCTATATTAGTGCCCCACTATACTACAAGTGCAAACTGAGCCATCATCCTAATCCCTTCACAGGGCAGGGAGCGTGAATCCTCTTTGTTTTAAGAATGAGCCAGAAGTACACAGATATTAGGTGACCTGTCACATCAGAACCTTGAGACTGTAAATTAGCATGCATCTCTCGAGCTCACCATCTTAACCAGCAAAGCAGTCTTCCCCCGACAAAGTACACAACGACACACAAACACAGAAAGGATCTTATGCTGTATTGCAAACCGTATGCTATTCTGAAAGTTAAAGCCTCTCATTTTTCCCAACAGAGCCATTAGATGACAGCTAAATGAAGCAGCAGGTCCAGTTTCTCAATAAGGCATTTGCAATACCACATTACCAAGTTGTACTGAGAGAGAAGCTGGCACCAAGACAAAGGAAGCGATAGAAATGAAAGACGAGGAGTTTTAGAAGCAGACACATTTGATTTCAATGTTCCTGGCTCTTCCACTGACCATTCACGCAGCCTCAGCAAAAATCAAAAAGCACACGCTTGCCACATTGCTTTATCTTGTGAATTTAGTATGGACCAAGACCTTCCCAGCTGAAGGAGCTCAACAAGTTCATATAGCACCTTATGCACCAAGACCATGGTCTTCTTCATGGCCTCTACGGTAACAAATGGGACAAGTCAGATGAAAAACAAGGTTATGAAGGAAGACCAGAAAAATCATTCAGAGAACGCTCACTGCAGGTCTGAATCACCTGAGATAACAGACCTTCAAGAGAAATTCTGGCATACACCTGGCTGGACAGAGAGAACATATTGCAAAACACCCACGCTTACCCCTGGTAAAGTAAGTGATCTCTATCAATCCCACACAGTTTGAAGGTGAGCAGAAGGCATTTCCTCCTAGAGGACAATAAAGGAGGAACAATCAGGTACACAAAGTGCGGGGGTGGGGGGGGGGGAAAGGTGTTAAGAGGATAATAGCTCAGGAAGGACAGAGAGTCAAAACTCATGCTGATAAACAGAGGCAAAGAAAATGCCTTTAAATTTTGCAACTGATCAGAGATTTCAGAGAAGATTCCCTTGCCCCCCCCCCCCCCCCCCCCCAAAAAAAAAACCCAGATAGTTCTCTTCAGTACTTTTAATCAATAGCAGGAGGTAGCGCAACAACATAGCTGTGAGACGTTCTCTGGAGACGTGCAGATCAGAAGGCTTCTCTTAAACTGAAATAGGATTTAGTGAAACAGAGACAAAAAACAGTGATTAAAACTTTAATTTAAAACTTTGCCAACAAAAAAATTGATTACAAAACAGGGAAATTATCTGTACAAAATAAGAAAGGAGGTACTCATTTAACAAGAGACTGCCATTGTCAGTGTTTGCCCAAGGACACACAAGTAGCGCTTGAGGTCAAACGGCAAATGAGGAACACGCAAACTGAACTTGTAATATGGAATTCTGAAGTGGATCTTCCATAAACCAAAATAAATTGAAGTTTTTCAAAAGCAAATTGAGACTTATCAGAAGCCTATTTCCCTTGCAAACCCTTTCCTCTTGATTTACAGAGGGAGGATACACTACAAAGTGAGACCCAACACAGCGCACAGGGCCAGGACAATGACTTGTGCCACGCTTCGTCCCTCTCGTACCTTCATGCTGGCCTTCTGTGCGAAGATGTTCTGCAATCTGTGCGTGCCAGAGTTTAGTCACAAACTACTGCATCTTCACTTAACAGTTAGGTTCTGACTCAAAATAAAGAGAAATGCTTTGGAGACAGTGATATTGCCATGACTAAAAGATGACGAGCTGCATTATGACTCCTATAAAAATGATAGTTCTGAAACTTTTCAAGTTAGCATCAATAACAGCTGCCAGTCAACAGTAGATTAGTATTTACAACAGTGCAGTCCTATTTTCCTCCTACCATTTTATAGAGGGACAAGATCTTCTTTAGAACTTATCACTGAATGGACAAAAACAGCAGGTGATTTCTAACTCCACGTTCCTGTACAATCTAAACACACAATATGATCATTACTGGTTTTCTACATCTGCCCATAAGCCAGATCAACAAAACTGAACTGCAATACAGAAATGGAGCATGCATCTTTTTCAGATGAGCCAGGTGAAAACTTTCAGGCTGACTGCTTGATTTCAGAGTTTCACATTAAGTGGTAAGTAGTATTTTACAAGTTTTTAAACCTTCAGAACTCAGGTTTAGTGAAGAAAAAGCAGTAGTAAGACAACGTTTGGGCCCAGATTCACTTCACCTAGTTGTAGATACCCAAGGCACCCGTGCTGGGGCAAAACTGCCCTCTGTGGCCGAACTACCCAATAAAATGACAGACAAATGCTGGAGGAAAATTCAGTCTAAGATCTGAATCTCACCCTAGTGGTGCTCTTTTTCCTCCAACTACAAAGGGAGGAAAGGGCAACTACACTCCAAATCAGAAGCCTCAGTTAAGCCTAGGGCAACTACATTCCCAGCTTAAGTGTCGTCATCTACGTGAGCTCAGGCCTTACTTCTCTCACTAGCAGCTCACACCTAGGGGAACTTGGGGGACAGCTACATTTTCAAATTCTGAGACATGCATGAGTCCTCCTCACAACAGGGAAAACTGAGATAAGCAAGAAGCTTGCTCAAGTTCATACGGTGAGTCAGTAACTAGCTAGCATTACAGCTTCCTGGCTCCTAGCCCCATGCTCTGCCCACAAGAGCCCAGTATTAGGAAAATACTATACAGAATCATTCCCTTCTCCACGTCAAAAAGTTTTAACCAAAAAATAGAGATAGTAATAGACAGTTTATGTAGATTTTTACTGAACAGTGGAAGAGTCCTTTAGTAAATCTGTTCTGTTGCATCTTGAACCTGGAAAAGTTTATTTCCAGCTTTGATTCTTTGATGTCTTAAAGCTTTTAAGAGAAAGTTGTAGAGTCGATTAACAAACAATGCTGCCATCAGTACCCTTCACACTGACTGCAATGATACGTTAGGTTTTGTAGTTGTAAATTAGTATTTGTGCTATCCAGTTTTGCAATCAGAACAGAAACCCTGAAGCCAAGAATTCACAGATCTCAAAAAAAAAATAAAAATAAAAATAAACAAGCCAGGCAACCTCAGTTTAAACAGAGCAAGCCTTGTACATGACATGAAGAATTCAGAGATTTCAATTCCGAGAATATTTGTTACGGCAATTTCAAACGAAAGCCGTCTTATCCTTAGTCTTGCCCATCCCATGCTGCAGCAGATAGGACAAACGCTGCGTAACAGGAAAAAACTGCTCTCAAAATACAGCTTAATAATGGAAGTTAAACACTTGCACTTTGCTTTATAAACGCAGCACAGATATATCACTTAACGTTTTCAAAGACCCTGCAACTTAAGCACAGCTACGGGGAAAATCAACTTCCTAATCATAGGGGTTAGTTTGATCTCTGCCACACACTGGATTCTTACCTTACCACAGCCAACAAACCTTTGAACACACCAGGCGAGATAGAACACCATTAGGTTGTTCCAGCACATCACAGGCCAGGATGCCAGAATAGATGCCTGTTGTTACAGATGGACAATACTGTACAAAGAAGGCTTTTTAATGGCGGAATCAAATTGAATACTACTTGCTAACCTGAAGCAAGATCTACATTTTTCCCTTCTGGAGTTTTTATTTTGTCTTGCACCAGAAAGATTCTTTCTAATCAGTTAAATCCAAAAATACTACAAAGAGCTCATTCTTAAGCACGCTCTGTGCCAGGAAGAATCGGTCCTACGTGCCATTAAAACCAAAGAATTGCTGTTTTTCGAGAGCAGGAGTTCTTCACTGGTCACCTAGTCGGAAACCTTGGCCCCAGTTGTGTCTTCCACCACCTTGTTGATCCTCTGCAGCTCTTCTCATGCTCGCAGGTGGGATGCCAAACCCTGACACTCCTCCTCTTCTGTTGGGCAGCCAGCGGTACCTAGGGCAAGCCACAGGGAGGAGGGAGAGAGAGAGTCTGAGCAAGAGCTGTACCTTGGGGTGTAACTAGCAGATTAGCTCTCCCAGCACTTCCTTTGAGCTGCTAGACTCGGCAATAAAATTAGCTTTTGAAAACAGTACCTCACAGAATTCTTTCCAAATGTGAAGCCCTCGTCACAGAAACAGGAATTCTGGGGAACTTAAGTCTCTGTGATATGGTCATACACAATAATCCAAATGGAGGAAAAATACACGGTAAGGAAGCCTCAATGTTGAGAGCAAACACTGTGATACCAACTTAATTCCCCTAAATTCCCTCTCTTTTTCCCCGGAGAAGTAATAAAACCAAAAAAAAGAAAATACATCAAGCCACTGCTGAGCATATCTCTTTAACACGTACAAAGCTCCACCATCCAGCCATCCCGCTACTCTCTGAAGTAAAGATTCCCAAGAAACTAAGGACCAAAGAGACTAAGGGAAACACAGGTTCAGCCTGACTATCTAGCCTGACTGAAACCAAGGTTTAATTGACTTGGCCAGAACAAATCAGGGCTGTAAAACCTCACCATTCAAATTAGGTTACCATTTGAATAGGCAGTGATCTAAAACAACTTTTGCATTTTGCAAGCGACACTATCAATTCAGAGTCATTTGAGCTCTACAGTACATAGACAGTCATACTGCACTCCCGTAAATACCTTGCTGAATTTGGCCATGAAAATCTGAGGCCCAAGGAAAGAAGAGAGAAACAGCAACAACAGAAATTCCTTTATACAAGAAAAGTGATCCATTATAAAAGAGTTCATTACTCTATTAAAGGTATCAGTAATTCATCAGAGCCTTTTTTTTTTTTTTAAATAAAACACTGCAGTACAGAGACAGAATTTATCCCTTTAGAGATGTTTGCCATAGATCTTTTTGTGAGAATCAGGAACAGAAAAGAATTAAATACCTGTAACAGGAATCAAGAGAATTGCACACGATCAACAAGATTGATGGTAGTTTCAGAGCTGTTATTACTTTGAAAGACATTTTAAGGTAACATTTTGTCTTCTAATCTTTATGGAAAATTAGGTTTAGCAGGAGGGCTTGCAAAGATAAAACCGGTGTGTACAGCCTCCCCTATTCAGATTAAAAGCTGTACAGAAAGTACAACCGTAATTCAACTTTGCATCTTATAATCAACACTTTAGGTTATTAAAAAGGATTAATTCAGTTGCTAAAGCTTAGTAGAGAAAGAACATTCACAGCCCAAAATGATGATGACAAGGCGAACTGAGGAGATGATCGTCAGCTTTGATCTCAATCTTTCAATGCCAAAACAATGAACGGATTGCAAGAAAAGGCACTTCAGAAACCCAGATCTGCAGTTTAATCAAGGCCACTGGTATCAACCGCAGAGCAAAATATATATTATAGTACTGAACAGATCTACAGCAGGCTTCTGTTCTGTTGTTGTTGCAGGTTGCTAGCCTGTTGGCTAACACAGTACATGGAAATACAGATAAAAGATAATTTACAGGGGAAAACGTGATTAAGAAACAAAACACCAAAAAACAGGCAGATATTGCCTGCTGATTGTCAGTGTTCAATCCTACACAGTTCAGCACACAAGCAGAAATAGGACTTTTATCTTAGTCTCAGGAGTAGGCAAAAAGCCATCCACTGTGTGGTAACAAGGAACTTCCACCTAAGCAACTTACAAGCAACGCCGGGTTTTTTATGACTCAGGATATCTAGTATGATTTTCTATGCATGCAGCACAGTCGGTAGATTGAAGTAAGTTGATTTAGGAAAATATTTTACACCCTATCCCAACAGGTGTGTGTTATATAGAAGATTGTTCCAAATAAACAGTGAGCCAAAGAATAAAGCCAGCTTACAAGAACTGAGGTGTGGATAGAAAATTCCTTCCTCCTAAATCCATTGGATATTTAAACATTAAGAAGAAATACAGGTGTCCAACCAGATTTCCTATCAGCTCATTGATGACCCTGCAAGGCAAAAGAAAAAGAGTTGTTGCACATGCTCTCTTTTCCAGAGAAAAATGACCATCTTCTGTCTGTTAACCCTGTTCAGCTGCTATAGGTATCCCCATGGCCACGGGCAACAGAAAATTTCCCTTCTCTCAGTGTTTTGCATTCACATCTTTTGAAGTGCCAACCTTCTGTGCCAACACATCAGCAGGCTGCTTCACCCTCCCTTCCAAGCCTTCTCTACAGATTGCACTGAAAATGCAATTAAATGCTTGTTTACATCAGTGCATTAGACCATATAGCTATTAGTGTCTAAAATAATAGTCTACCTAACTTGAGAAGTTACTGCTGTTTCCACTGGACAACCTGTCTCCTGCTGTACTGAACAGTTTTGTTCCCAACTCTGCAAAAACACTGCTGAATGAAAGCCCTCGAGTATTTTCTGTCATGCATAGAAACAGCAGGTATCCAACAGCAAGTAGTTTTCTCAAGTGATGGATGAGTCAGTAGGAGGCACAGCCAGAAAAGGGAATTTGGAATTGCTGTACTCCTATCTCCTCTTACAAATCAAGCACATAACTTGTTATTATTACTAATTGTGTTACAGCGGCACCAAGAGGCCCCAACCAATACAGGGGCACTAATGCGAAGACAGTACACAAAGGGAGGATTTCTGCATCACAGAGTTTAGTCAAAAAGATGCAAGACAGACGAAAGGATTCAGAAAGTACCGGCAGCTACTTTGTCGGCTTTTTATTGCCGTATTTCTGTTTCACAAGCAGAAGAAAATAGCGTGCTGGACAAGATTTTGAGGGAAAGAGGCAACAATACTGTCAGAATCAAGCTGAGTTTGTTTCTAAAACCAGTAATAATGGTTGATCGCATGGGATGAAATCTTTCTTTACTGAAAGTCTAATGCATAGACCTACTCAAAAATAAACGAATTCTTATCCCCTCCCCCACCTTCTCTAGTTCGCTTATCCACAACTCTCCTCTATTGTTTTTATATTAAATAATCACCGTATGACAACGAGCATTACCAGTTGTATGAATACAGCTTTAAGGCTCTTCTTTTAATATTGCTGCTAAATTTAGTGACAAGATAAATAGCTGTGAAAGCCTTTATAGCTTCAAACTGGCCATATTAGTAAATACATACGATCCGCCAATGATGTAGTTGAATCCCAGAATAACCCATGGAAGGTAACAGGCCTAAAAAAGAATTAAATGGACATAGAGGACTCGTAAGCACAAGTGAAGGACATACGCCTGCATATGCTCCATTACAGTTTTGTAAGTATGCCTATGTCACCAGCGTTTTAGACATTACACAAATCCTGATATATTAACTTACGTAGATTTTAACTAAAAGGTAGGATACTCTAAACTGAGCAATCACTAACGTTTTTAGACAAACATACTCATTTAAATGTTGTAGGCAGATGTCTCCTGCACTCTGTCTTCCATAGAAAGCTTACATCTGAAAAGTCCTAATATTTTTGAACTTGACAAGGTTTGGAAACAAGTATCAGAAGAGTTTTCACTACAAAATCTGGCAGAAACAGAATAGGTTGCAAAGTAAATAAATGTTTAAAATTTCAGCATTTTTATCATCATCATTGAGCTTTTATTTCGGTTAACGTTCCTCAGGAAAATTTTTCCTCTTTTTTTCAGGCCAACAAATTTCAGACGTCAAGACATCTTTTCAGTAAGGCCACACTGGGTGACACAATATGGAGGACCACAGAGAAATTTGTCTTCACTGCCTCTCAAGGAGTCTCTAGCTTTGTGAAAGTATAGATTGTCTTTAATAAGAAAAAAACATTTGTATTTTGAATGCTGGTTTACATAGAACTAATTAACTCCAACAGCATCTAGCATCGCCTTCCCGTGCATCTCAACTGCAGAAGCTTTTCCAAAATGTTTTCTGATGTACCTTAAATCTTGTTCCAAACCAAAATGATACAATCATGTCTCTGTTCAGCTGGGCCCAAACATAAAGCACGGACATGATGAGAGGAATCATCAGCAACTGCAACGTTAGAAAAAAACAGAAAAGTTACCATCGCTTTCATAAACACCTGAGAAACTTAAACAGGTAGTAGCAACTACAAGCTTTAGAAATGGTCTATGAGCACGATACATCACCAAAATCCTTAAAAGTTTACCCCAGAATCTTTGCCATCAAACATCATGGATCTGTTCACAATCTCATGAGAAAGCTAAGGAAGAACACCAACACATTCACTCTGCATTGCTGTGCTGGAAAATACCTTCTCTGTTAATGAAGACAGGGCCCCAGGAGGCTGTGTATTTTGGCTTACGTGCTCACCTCAAGTATCATAGGCTGTTCACTTCCTAGTATAGATATCAAATTATTAACTCACTTAAAAAGCACAGATTTTGTGAGCATCATACCAAATATGATTAGCTCTCCTCCTCACTCTGTGATTAGCATCTCCGCCTCACACAGGCGGGCCGATGCTTCAGCGTAGTGCAGCGGAGACACAACAAGGCATCTCAGCACATAAACCAATAAGTAAGCACAAGAGCATGTGAAAGCAAAGGGCTACAACTCTTACCGAGTAAAACAGCAGCTGGAGCCAGGTCTACTGCTCCCAGCTGCTTGGTACCATACCTACAGTAGTCAGCAGCACAGCATATATTTGTGCCCCAGTCGTTTCCGTTCATGAGCCAGGGCTCTAACCCAAACACACCCTCATCTGCAGCTAACACGCCAGATGAAGTGTTACTGCATCTACTTGCCCACTGCGTCTCTCTCAGAAGCTACCACCACAAAGGGAAGGTGTACCGCTGCTTCAGCATCACCAGCTCAAAGTACCACAGCTAGATTTGGCAAAAGTGATCTCAATAGAGCCTCGAGTTAAACCTTGTCCCGCACCAGGAGATGAGACCGTTTCAAACACTCCAATCAGCTATGTACAGTCACAGTACGGAAGTATTGTTAGCGAAACAAATATAAAGCAGTATTTCAGCCGTCTGCTGATTTCTAAACTGAAGAGAGGCGCTGCGCTAACAACATTTCTATAAACTGGCTTGAACATCATCACCCAGTTTGGCTGACTGGAACCAAAGTTAAAGCACATGCCTTCAGAGGTGGCCCTAATTTAACGAGTTCCACTTTAAAGGTGGCATACCTGAGTCAATGCAGCCTTCCCCAAGCCCTAAGTTGCACCAGCAGTCTGGCTGTTCACACAAGCACTCCAAGTCCTTTATTAAACTAGTTTTTGCTTTCTGGAAAAGCAAAGTGATGTCTAGACTCTGAAAGTATCTGACGTGGGAATAAGGGTCCATGATAACTCCATCTTCTCACTTTGCAAACAAGCCACTCAACAGGAGCAAAAAAACCCTATTTCTAACAAAAAAAAAAGCATATTTGTACACCAAACAACTGCTCCTCTTTCAAGGCATACTTTGAATGCAAATTTAAAACCATTTTAATTCCCCTTTTACAAAGACGACACAAATCAGTGCTTCAGTCTCAATTCAAACAACGCATGTGTAATTGCAGCATTCTTCAGAAAAATTTCGTGGAGTCTTCCCCCAGCAATAAAGTTTCAAGGGCCAAATCACAGACAGCCCATAACAGCACTCAGTCCTCACTGTAGATGCATGATCACTCTTTTTTATCTACCAGAGGAAACTCATAAATGATCTAATAAATGCTAAGATAATCTTCTACAAAATACTGGAGATACTGCTGTAGGCCTTGGGTGATGGGGACAGAAATTAGATGAAGAAAGAACATCAGAGGCAGGCTGAAAGAAAACAGTTATCTAATTAGATACTCTGTTGTATCTGATAAATGCTTCCGCCTTTTCCCCTTAGAATTTGGGCAGATAAGAACTGCCTTATTGAAACTGGTTATTTACATCACTATTTTAATCATTCTTGGGAGGATTTTGCACTTCACATGTCCGGTATGAATCTCAAGCAGCATTTTTCACAAAAAGATCCGTCAGCAAGCAAAAGGAAGGAATGCTGTGAGAGGAATTCGAGAAGTAATGAACCCAAGAATCATTTTTAGCTAAAAAAATAAGAATGCACCTCCACAGATCTTATTATGCATTCATTAGAGCAAATGGTACCTAGGTGGAACTCTGGGTCCATTTTAGTAAAAAGCAGAACACTTTCTAACTAGAAGACTAGATTTTCATTCCTCGACTCCCTACCGACATTATTTGGGGCAGAGTCAGGTTAGATTAGGCTAACACAAACTACTTTGAAAGTCAAAAACTAATGGTACACACATAACTAGTCTATTCTGATATAAACTAAAACAACCTAGCTTAACTCATGATGTGCAATTATGCAGGTACGCTGTTTAGAAAGTCATTAGTCACAAAGTTCCAAAATATTTTTTTAAAAACTGCACTTACCTGCATGTCCATTGCCAAGCCAGTTATCTGTCATTGCATCACTAAGGAAAATGCAATAAAACTTGATAGATGAGAATGACAAAAAGAAGCTACACATACACACATTGAATACACATGGAAAGGCCTCTGACTTTACAGCTCAAGCATAAGCAATGGCCATGTGAATTATCAAGTTCAGCTTTGGAAAGATGAAAAGCCTTCAGGGATGTACAGACCCATGCACATTGCTCATGTGCATCAACAGTTTTTCAGTAGCCTTTCAAAGCTATCACTTGAAGTCTTTACACTGAGGGCTGACAGATGCACTGGCCCTCTCTCTGCAGTGCAACTGGTTAACCCCAAACCCAATCAGTGTTTGCAGAAAATCACGTTACAGGCCAGGAGCTGACTCTTTCATTAGTCTCTTTAAACACAAAAGTGCTGTTTTTATAACCGAAAGCATACCAGATCAGAACAAAATATCTACTATCGCAACTGGGCCAGAGAAAATAAATAATTTACTGAAGCGTATCAATGCAGGTGCAGGCTTTTAACAGAATTTTCCTAACTTGGAACATGAAGGATCTGCTTGCTGTCGTAAATGCCGGGGAGAAACAATTACTGAAGAATTACGCTATGATCAGAATGCTTTTAATAGTTCAGGAACGAGTATAAAATGGCACTAAGCTTTTTCCCGGGTTACATATCTGGGTTACTCCTTACACCATATATGGAACAAGCAACTGAAAACTTTCAAATGACCAGTCTGAAAGTCAAGTCAAAATCAGATTCTTCCAACAGCTCACAGCTCAACAGGCTCTGATGAGAATTAAGATGACGGTTTTCTCCACAACTTAACTAAACCTAGGTTGTTTTCCTAATTATTGCTATAGCTTAACAGGATCAGCGGGAATGACAACCACCATTCCCTCCATACAGTGGAACGTGACTTGAGATAGTCAGTCTGTCAATAAGGCAGCAGCACTTCTACACAGTAGCTTTTCTGGCTTATCTGGTTCATGCTGCAGTCACGGCTCCCTTTTTTCCTACATATTGTGCTACTGCAGATTGCTACAAAGGAGGCTAGGAACAGCAAAAATAGAACAGGAACAGAGATGATTTTTCTAATAGGGTACAGTAAGAAAGAATAAAGAAGTGCCATTGCGAACTACTCAAATCAGTTTTGTTCAAGAAAGAAACGCACCATGTAGTGAAGCCTGGGATCATTCAGCACTCACTAGCTAAAACAAGTCTTTTAGATAGAAATTGTTTATCCAACTCCAGCCCGACTCAGTATTCAGAAACATTATTGTTCCATGACTTTTCTGGCATTAGGCAGCAAGAACTACACTGAAATGAGAAACTACGCAAATAACCAGAATAAGTAACAATATTTGTTAGCTAAAGCCTGAACAACATAGACCGAGGAGGGCACATCTACACTAGGAAATTGAGTATACAGTAGAGATCCATAAAATCAAAGAATCATAGAAGAGTTGAGGCTGGAAGGGACCTCTAGAGATTGTCTAGTTCAATCCTTCTGCCTAAAGCAGGGTCAACCAAAGCAAGTTGCTCAGGATAGTGTCCAGTCAGGTTCTGAGTACCTCCAGGGATGGAGTCTCCACATCCTCTCTGGGCAACCTGTTCCAGTGCTTAGCCACCCTCACAGTAAGAAGGTTTGGGGTTTTGTTTTTTTTTTTGGGGGGGGGGAGGGGGAAGGGTGTTTCTAAACATTTAAGTGACATTTCCTGTGTTTCAGTTTGTGCTCACTCCACCAAAAGCAACATTGCTCTCACAGACTTAGCTCATTTGTAACCAGCAGGTGACATCTCTCTCCAAGAGATAGGTCTCTTAAATTTCCAATTCAGGGAATAGCAAAGATCTGACCTGTTTGCAGGTCTGCCAGCTTAAGCACACTAAATGCACTCCTAGTCCATATGGCAATCCACACAAGTGGTTAGTTGAGACAATACAGTGACCATGACGGAAGCTCATGCAGCACAAGCAGAGCATTATATAAGCAGAGCTCCAGTCCCCAAATTACAAACCTTAATCAGTACACTGATTAGGACTCTCCCTGCAAGCCACTCACTACTTTTCCAGGAAGAGGACAACTTACCCGTGAACATTTGCTACGTTTTTAAATCTGTCAGTTGATAAAAATCTGGTCTTTTAACATATTTCAGAGAGAAATAAGAGAACCAAAATATTCCAGAAGTTTGATGAGCAGAAGGATACAACAATGCAAATCCAATTAAACAGGAGCATGAACATGTAATCTGCTGGTCTTCCATCAAAAGCACCTGTAAATAAGAAAAATCATTAGGAAAACCCTTGCAAGGTACTTAAAATTTTAGAAATCAAGACTCCTTCCAATTCATTTATATAATGAAGGTCCACTAAAATAAAGGTCTGCAAACTCTGCTCTGTGCCCAAGTAATCAGCTAAGTTGGCAGGCAGCTGGAGTTTACTATTTTGCCTCGATTCTTCAAACAGGTATTCTGGATAACAACGTAGTATATCACAATCACAGAACTGTTGCAGTTCTTTTGACTTCCATCTACACAAACGCTGCCTAAGACTGCTTACAAGTGAGCTTTCCCTTGCTTATCCTGAGCATCTTTTCTAAGGATGTTGGTAGGAATGAACTCAACAGTATAGCTGGTTGATGAAGTCGACCAACACTAAAAAAGGGACACTATACGGCAAGCTAATATTGTGGATCATCTTCCTTACCTTTTTTATTTTTAGGACTTTCAGGAAAAACTCGGATAGTAATAGTTACCCGAAATATAGCCTGTAGCTTATGAGTTTGGTTTTGTTGTTGGTGGGTTTTTTTTAAATTTATTTTAAAGAGCCGTATAATGGAAAAAACTACTGGAAACCAAGACATTCAGCCTATTGCACTGCATGTGCACACATCAGCTCTCTATTAAAAAAATACAAAAAAACAAATCAAAAAAACATTAACTCTGGAGATAAGTGGATTTAACTTTGTAAGAGTTAACAGTTGGATTCAGTCCTTCCTAAGGAATTACCAGTTGGAAGCACACAGTAAGAAAACACAGCTTCACAGCAGAAGCGGAGACACAAAGTTTAACTATGAAGTCATAGGAAAACTAGTCCTTTCTTAGCCATCTTGCCTCTTTCTTGCATCATTTAGTCAGACAGGAGATGTGACTCTTTTTAGACTCCAGAAAAGTTAACAAACGTGACAGAAGAGTATACCTGTGCATGTACACATGTGCACCGTTCCTCCTTACAAGCTTGTTTCCAGTTCTGAATATGGATCAACATTTTAAAGGAGATTTTAATTAAAAAACAAAACCCACAACCACTCCTTGTGAACATGAAAATCATAAGCTCCCACTCTTGCAGATTCTGACAAGCGTGTTATCACAGACCTCGGCATCTGAGCACAGTTTCTGTCAGCTCTAATATAACCCCATACAGGCATGGAAAGCCCAAGAATACTACTGAGATACACTCAAAACATGCAGTAACAAACAGTAAACCACAAATAAGCTGAATTACGTAAAATTAAACATCAAAATGCCTAGGGATTTCCATTGTCAAAGGAAGCAAGCTGAAAAGAGGGACACTGTTCAATGTTAGCGCTATTTAGTTTCCTACAACTATTTTACATGCCCCCAAAATATAAAAAACCTACTTAGTATTAACTTTTTTTTTCCTCCTACAAAAACAACTAGAATAACTCAGTCGATGTAAAGTAAAATTGATATTTCAGCCATTTTACTATTTAAGTTTCGCCACACAAGTTACAGGGGGAAAACAGGAGGGGTCACTTCAAAAAATACATTTTAGAAAGTTTTAAAGTTGGAGAACTACATGAACTGGAGTTTTCTCCTTACTGTTGCCACACAACGAATCTCAACAAATAAAGAGAGGAAGCTGACTAACTCTGTAGAAACTCCAGCAGAGCATAATATGAAGGAAGCAAAAGAAATAATTTTCCTTTCAACTTGTTCATTTCTCATTTTTCTAATGTTCTTGTTAATAGTCTCCTAGATAAAGTCTTTAAGTTGATTTTTCCATTTAACATCTGAGAAAACTGAGCTACAGACTCACAAGTGACACACAACCGAGCTGCGGAAGCCCTTTGCTATAACGAGTTGGTTCAGCACAGGGATGAGGTGGGCTCGAGCCCCCCACGTCCATCCGTGAGGCCCAGAATACTGTTCAGTCATCTGGGGAAGAGCTGCAGACTCATCGCATCATTCATACTGCCACTGAGCAAACTCTGCATATGCCCATTTTGGTTTCTCTGCTGATATTTGTGATGTGCTTCAACAGAAACAAGACAAAACACGTCAATCTCATTTTCCTCAGGAAGCTAGAGGTCAGCTCGTTAGGAAAACACCACAAGCACAGTACATAGCCATATGGGTATTTTTACAGCTAAATCTCCTCCCCACATAGATTTGAAGTTAACATTTAACATTACTGTATGCTCAAAAGCCACATACAACCCCGAAAATAGACATTTTCGCTTCCTCACTTTCACCAAAGGGAGAGAGATCCCTTCTGATTCCAACCTGTAAATACATTAACAGTAACTTATCCACCTCCCACTTCAATAACTACAGAAGGATCCAAATCTTTTTTTTGAAGAAAGGAAAGGACTGACCTAATTAAAAATTTTTTTATACCAAGAAAAATGACCATTAATATGTAAAGGTGGCATGCATTGGTTCAAACAAAAACACACCAGCTGACTTCCCCATTTCAAAATCCAGGTGCACACATCAGGAGTGTAAATTTATTCTCGAAAGAATCCAGTGTCTTTCCTGACACTTGTGCTATAGCACAGACACCTAGATTTTTTAGTATGGGCAGTGATGCCTTATAATATATAAGGAACTCTTACTACACATAGCTTTGCACAGTAGAACATCATAGCTGCCATACCCTCTTGCATGCACGTCTATAATATTTTAGAAGACAAAAGAGAAAGAGGGACTGTTTCTAGCTCTCCAACTACTACTTACTAAGAAAAAAAGATATTTAAATCCAATCTGGCACCATGGCTGCATTTTTTTCCCCTTTCTCTGCTACTATTCTTATGAGAAAAAAGGGATTTTACAGTAGTCCCTGGAAGATAGATTTACTGGGGATCTCTTCTCTGCCTACCCAAACACCATCTTCCTATGCGTTGCCACTTAAACCATCAGCTCTAAGACTCCATTAAAACTATACAGAAGTTCTTCTTCACAAAGGCTTTTAGTTCAGCTTTGTAAATACTTTAGCTTAATTATTTACCTCATTTGAAATAATTTTTGTCTAGCATTAATGGAACATGCAACACAATGAAACCAACTCTGAAGCTACCTTCTAACAACCACCTCTGAGACTATGAAAATGATGCTTTTTTCATAAACTGTGTTTTTCTCCATAACCTCCATAATTCTCCTTTCTACTGCTTCCCATTTTTTCCTCTAAATTGAAGTCCAACTAGTTTCCTAACTTTTTAACATTTCTACTTGACAGAAGGGTACATTTCATCCGTACAGGATTTCTCTCAACACAGGTAGTCAAACTACAGATGAAGACAGGTAAGCATCCCTGCCTTAAAAAAGCTGAGACTGTTATTTTCTCAAGAGGGATACATTTGCTGTTATATATGTTCTAGCATGCTTCCATGTTAAAGGAATCAGACACAGCAGCACAGAGATAAAGTTGTCTTCTATTCTCATTTCCTGAATTCCAGCTGGAAGCACCAGGCCATATTCACAGGAGAAGTGTCACATTTAGATCCCAAATGAACAAATGAAAGGGCCAGTTGCACCAGTCAGTTTTCAGAGCAGCTTCCTGTTGACCAGAGTAAGCGGGCACACCGATGAGCTAACTTTCTCATCAGTCTATCCAAGTCAGCCATGTCCCTGCCTCCACAAACCAACAGAAGCTCTAGCTGACAATGCTAGGTTGCTATTCATTCTGGGCAGAGTTTACCAGGTGCACGCAACTTAATGGAGAACATACCTGTTTCTAATCGTGACGAATATTGATACAAGAAGTATAAGTTCACCAAATAGAGAAATCCCGTTCCAGGTCCCACTGGGAAGAAGAAAGTTGCAGTTATCGGCCGCCAGATCTGTCCAGACCAAAAGAGAAGGAGGTCACTTTTATACACTGTAGAATAAATTAATATGCACAGTCTTCTTATTTCATTTGTTACCAATTAGGTGGAAGATTAAGGAGTAGATTAAAAATACGTTGTCCAACTACCCATTTCTGCTACTTCAGCAGCCTTTACAGGCTTTTCTTTTTATGACCTGATAAGCAAAGCTACCAAGATTGCAACAGAAATCACACGCAGGTTTTTTTTTCCCTAGATCCTAAACATGTGCAAACCAAAAGGGCAAAATCTTAGAATCTTTTTTTCTTCTGTTGAGGGTTTATGTCCTGTTTGCAACCACCCTCTGCACTGTTAACACATCCAACAACACTGCACGTCTGAAACTCCAGCACTTCAGTGTTAATTTACATCAACCACAGGCACAGAAGTTGACAATCACCTAACAATTTTAAATTTTAAGTAATAACACAAACTCTACAAAGGCACGTAAAATACACTTCGCTAGCTCTGCCTTAACGTTTCCAGACGCACCTCGGGTTTAGGGCAGTTCTGTGCCTGCCTGTTCACGGGGTCGTACACACACGATCGCTTTACATGGTGAGCACGGCTGGGAGAGTCACCTGGAGCCCAGAGAGCACCCAGGCACAACCAGTGACAGCCAAGAGGGCAACCTTGAAAAAAATACCTAGGAAAGGGGTGCAACAGGACGGGGTTCAAGCCAAACTACAAGCTGCAAGGGCACCTGCCTCCTTTCTGCTCGTCAAAGGGCCCTTGACAGGGCTGAGCACCACCACCACAGGTGTCACCTTGGTGGGGAGCCTTGGGGCTGCGGAGGACTAGCTAAGCCCAGCTCGGAGGCTGTACACACCTTAAGCGACGGGCTCGCTCATGAGGGCTGCCCCAGTGCGGGGCTCCCTCCCAAAGGGGCCGCCGAGGCCGGGGGGGGGGGGGGCGGCGGCGGCCCTGCCGCCCGCGCACTACAACTCCCAGAATGCCGAGCGCGCCCCGGACCTAAGCTCTCTACGGTGCGGGCGCCGCAAGGCACGCCGGGAGCGGTAGTACGGCGCCTACCTGGAAGCGGTTGATGAAGGCGTCGGGCCAGAGGAAGAGATAGACGGGGCTGACGAGGCCCAGCTTGCCGATGAGCGGCACCGCGATGGAGCCGGCGAACCAGTAGCGGGTGATCAGCGGGATGCTCCGGAACCAGTCCCCGAGATCCGACATGTCGCCGACAGCTCGGCCGCTGCGGCCGGGGCCTCGCTGCGAACAGGCCGCCGAGGGAGAAGGCGAGGGCGCGGGTTTGGCCGCCCAGCGCCCACAGCGCCGCCGCCCCACGCGAGGAGGAAGGGGTGGAGAGCGCGACCCGCACCCGCCAGACGTGGCGCCGCCGAATTCGGCCCCCGCCGCAGCCACTTCCGGCCCCGCCCCCTCCGGCTGCCGAGGCAACGGCCGAGCCGGAAGTCCCTCCTCCCGGGGCGGGGCAAGACAAAATGGCGCCGGCAGGGGAGGGAGGTTGGAGGAGGGGAACGGTGCGGGGTTTGGGCGCAGGGGAAAATGGGGAGACGCGTCCTCGTTCCTGGCGGTGCAGCTCTCGTTTCGCTTTTATTCAGCCTCTGCGCGGGCTCAGGATTTTCAGCTGCTTCGTTTTTTTTCCCGAGATTAAGCGCGTGAGAGGAGCCGCTGTTCTTTTTAAAAGAGATGGGGTAATATTCGGCAGTTCCGCAAAAAACGCGTCAGGCGTTTGCCTTGAAAAGCGCGGGCTCCGTTTAAACAAAAAAAAAAAAAGGTGACTACGTGCCAGTCTTCTGTTCGTAACCTTCAGCAGGTATCTCGTGTCAGGGCGTAACCGACTTCGGGAGCTTTCAGAGCGCTTCGGGCGCGGTCTGCACCCACGAAGCAACGTAGCGTTGTTCTGCCGTTAATAACAGCGTGAACTGCAGTGGCGTTACGCGGACGTATTTTTTGTTGGCTGACGGTTAACCCCTCTTTTCCCTCAGCTCTGAAGCTATATGAGGGTCTCGCCTTCGTGCGTTTATGCGGTTTAGTAAGCGAGTTTCTACACGTGTAAAATTATAACCCCTCCTGTACAAAAACCCGGTCTTTAATAAAAAGTCATGCCGATTTGGGTTAGGGCAGCGCGCACCCACCCAGACCCTGCAGCTCTCTGAGCACAGCTGCTCCCCATCTGAGAAAAGGTGAGCGCTACCGTGAAATCGCTGAAGTAACAACGAGCCCGCCACCCTCGGTAGCAAGAGGTTAACACCCTGAGGTGTTACTGCGATATCTGAAATTGTCCGCAGAGGCTTTTGCAGTGTTTCAGTATTACATTAATAGTGCGTTCAGCTGAGTGGAGGAAATCCTTGCCAGGCTGAATGCGCAACTTCAGGCTCCAGTCCTAACTTAGACACGTTGCTGGCTTTTGCTTAGCTTGTTAATAACCCATTCCCGAGCTCCTCGCCGCAGCCGCGCTACAGCAGTGCTTCCCCTCGCCGTGCTCATCAATGCCGGCTCCGGGGCCACCACGCAACGGGAACTACAACTCCCGGCAGGCTCCGGGGCTCCCAGCCCAGGTGGCCTGTTCCATTCCCCGAAAGGCCGAGAACGGGGGGGGGAATTCCCGGTCTCCTTCCCATTTTCCTGTATTGATAACATAGGAGTGGGGCGTACCATGTGTGCAGCCCCCCCTGCCGCGGCGCGGGCGGGGCGGCGCTCCCCGCGGGGGCCCGCGCGCGGCGGCCGTTACGGCGGGCCTGGGGGGAGGCGGCGAGCGGCGGCGCCGGGCCGGGCCGAGGATGCAGCGCTGCGACCTGGGCGGCCGGGAGCAGGGCCCCATCTGGCACCGCAAGCCCAGCCCGGCGGCGCGGCAGGGGTAACGGCCGCCGGGGAGCGAGGGGCGGCGGGGCAGGCCGGCCGGCCGGCCCAGCACGCAGCGAGGCGGCGCGGCGTCTGCGGGAGGCGAGGGCCGGGCGGTGCCGTCCCCGTCCCGACCGGGCTCCGGGGGTCCGGCTCCGCCTTGGGCGCCTCCCGCGGTTTCCCGTTGCTCAGCCCGGGCCTCTCTTTGCTGCCTCGGGGCGTGAGGAGGCCGAGAGAGCGGCCTGGCGGAGGGGAGGCCCCGGCGGTCGTACCCGCGGGAGGGGGCAGCGCCAGGGCTTTCGCGGCGGTGCAGCGAGCCTCGACGGACACAACCGGGGGGTTTGCGGTTAGGTAGCAGGAAATTGTTTTCACTGTGGGGGTGGTAAGACGTTGGAGCTGGTTCCCGGGAAGGTGCTGAAATCTTCATCCTCGGAGATGTGCAAAACTTGCCTGGACGAGGAGGCCCTGGCCCACCGGGTCCATCTTGGAAGGTGGCCCCGCTCTGAGCGGGGCTTGGACCAGATGACATCCAGGAGTCCTTTCCAACCTCAGTTATTCCACAGTTTTGTTACACATCTAGGGTATTTGTGCGTCTGGTCCAGCTCTCATGTTGTACATTCAAGCAAGAGACATAGCTTTAGTGGACTTCATAAATTATCTGTGTAGCAGCTCTGTAAGTACCTCCTTACAGGTTAATCATCAGAGAGCTAGCAAAAGCATATATGGTCTTATGATATCTAGTTTATAGTATCTCTTCCAGGTCTTCCTTTACATAAGCAGGACTTTGAACTACATCATTGATTGTATGATTTTGCAGACCGTATCTGTGATAAAGGAGATCGCTAGATTACCAAAATGATAAATAAAAGCCCGTGCTTGTTGAGTTGCCTCAGAGATGTGTGTAGATTGGGGTGTTTACAAATAATTTCTCCCGAAAACTGAGCAACTAATATAGTAGCAGTTACCCATGCTAACCGTTTCGAGCTTGTGAATATCAAATCAACCCAATTTATTTTTTTTGGTTTGTTTGTTTTTAATTTTATTAAGCAAATTACCATGGGCAAATTCCCTGGAGAGTTTATTTAAAATGTTTATGATCCATAAGGAAAAGGTCAAAACATGATGCAGCCCAAGCTAAAGAACAGTATAAATGCTATTTTTTTTACTATATGTGTTTGGCATATAAATTCTGGATGTAATTCCATGAGCTGATTTTTTTTTTTCCTCCTAAATTAGTGTAGTAGCAAAGGAACTTGTGAAAGGCAGAGAACCATGTTGAGGAAGTATTGGGAGATGCTGTAGCTAGACTGATAAGTGCTCTCATTTCAGGATGTTTTTTAAGTTGGAAGTCATACTCTGTTTTTGAATGACTTTAAAGATACTACCTGTTATCACATGATTTTAATATAATTATAAAAAATTAGCTTAACGTCCATCTAATCTTATTTTTATGGCCCCTTCTTTTTTACCCCAGAAAAAATAATTTTAGCAGGATGAGGTTCAATTAGTTTTGTCTCTAGTGTGGACAATAGCGATATGGCCTATCTTCACATGATATTCGTTCACGCTTTGTACATGCACCAACAGTTGTACGCAGATGATCGGTTGCATACTGTACTCTCTTGGCAGTCAGTGGCTTAGTTATCAGCATCTTATGTAGCTGTGGTCACGGTATTCTGCAAGTGCCTAGTAGTCTTTAATCAGCATCCCAATATCCTGTATGTTTTTAGGTGTTTACTTTGATTCCGAATTTACATTCAGGTAGTTATAGAAAATAACTTTTCTAGTTTTAGAAAATAACAAATTCGCCCTGTGTTATCCAAGAAAATCCAGGAATAGCACATCTCCCATGTTCTTAATGTCCTGCTTTCTGGACCAACCTTTGTCTGATGACTTGCTCTGAATAAGAGCTGCCGTTCTGCATCTGGCCCCACCCTCTGCTAACAGAGTTAACAAGTTTAGAGTGTGAAAAACTGTCAGAGAGCAAGTTTTGTTCCATAAATCTCAGGTGAAAATGATAACAAATGGCTGGCTTCACACTAGTAAAGACTTTAGAAAGAAGTGGTGTGAAAACTGAATTGCTTCCCATCTGGTCTAAGCGGTTTCTTATAGTAACTCATAGCTTTGCACTTTTCTGGCTTGTTTCTTTACAGGGAAAGTGAAGAGCCTGACAGGCAATATATCAGCATAAAAGTTAGCGCTATTCATTAAGAATATGAATGACAGTTGTGTAACTAGGAGCCTCATAAAATGGCCAGGAATGGTGGATTTCCCCCTGTCTGCTTTACATATCTCCTACCTTCCAACATAGTGAATACTTCAGTATATTTTTTTGTATTAAAAATATATGCCCTTTCACAGAAGAAGACTTCTCAAAGGTGACAAGGAATGATTGGAATTGTAATACCATAATCTAAGAATACTTTGGTCCTTGATCCTGGAGAAATACGTGTTAAGGAAACAATTCAAAACATGGTCATTTTGTTTCCTTTCTTCACAGAGTTATAGTAAACATAATTCGTAGTGCCATAGGATATCATTCAAAGACGATACGTTTTCTGAATGTGGCTTTTGACAGTTGTGGAGATTCTCTGCTTGCTGGAGACCACCAAGGAAATATTTATGTTTTTGACTTGAATGGAAACAGGTAAGAATATTTATATCATGCAATGCTATTTTTAGTAATACAAAATAATACAAAGTCTTGATATCTGTAACATTCTTCCTGCCTAGTAGAGACAGTGGTTTACTCAAAGCTGAAAGTGCAAGCCAGTGTCTGACAAAGGCTCCCTACATACCATTTCGTTGGTTTAGCTGCTCCGAAAAATCAGAAGGTTGTAACTAAACTGAACAGACATCAGTGTCATAGATCTTCAGTGGTTAGTTAAAAGTAACCTCATGAATAGGTTGCTCTGTGAACAGTATTGATCAATCAGTAATGATTGACAATAAATAATCAATAGCAATGACAATAAATTAGACCTAGTATTGTCGTTTGCAGGAATATATAAATCAGTCTTCTCAATTTTACACTACTGAATTTTAAATATGAGCATTGATTTTTATATTTGTTTGCTCCCTTCTTTAACATTACTTTATTTTTTTCTTCGTGAAATATATTGAAACTGATTAGTTTACTATTTTATTTGACATTATGAACCAAAGTTCCCTAACACAGTAAGACCATCCCTTTTTAAATAGGTTCAGCCTTGTCCAGCGAACAATGCAGGCTTGCACTGCTTTGGCATTTAATCTTCGCAGGAAGACAGAATTCCTTGTGGCTTTGGCAGATTATTCCATTAAGTGTTTTGATACAGGTAGGGAGAAATTTAAAGCCTTTCTGTAAAAATCTGGATTATTATGAAAACATATTTGGGTTTAGTTTCAACCTCTAATTTGTCAGATTTTTGGTGGAAGTCTTACTGTATACTACAGGCCACATATTATGCTGAAACAACAAAAAAAAATTACGGTCTTGTCTTTTATGGGTAGAGAACCCTTTGCTTCATCACAGCTTCTTGTTTCCACTGAGTCACCAGGCTTTTGTTTAAGTGAAGTATAGCATGGGATTAGGATTATACGTGTTAGCTTCTCTGAAGTAGATCCATATATGCTTCTTCGAGAACAAGGTGTGTCAAAACAAAACAAAATCAGTTGTTAGTGTATTAGAGTTTGCAGCTGAACCAGCTTTCAGTTTTATTTACAGAAAAAATATTTAAACAAGAAAACAATACACACTAGAAGAACTGTCACCAGTTTTATGTATGCAAGTAAATCTGTATTGTTGTTCAACAGTGACATACAAAATTAATTTCACAGGCTACCTGTTTGTTTTTTACTTGATTAGAAGTTAAATGTTGAAAAGCATTGGCAGTTCATTCTTCATAAGTTAGTCTTAGTTTATCAAAAAGTACACTTGCAGTGTCTCCTGTCATCTGGATTTAAATGTTTTTGAAAAGCAGTAGAAATAAATCGTAGGGTAGTTTGGAGGTTTGAGTCTGATATTATTGGTGAAAATTTTTAACTTACGCTGAGGAAAAGTAGGAGATATGGTCTGAAATCCTCTGTGCGTTTGTTCTCTGTAACTTTCTCACAGTAAGACCCAGTTTAGTTTTTGGATGCGTTTAAAGAAATCTTGTTAATCAGTCCACAGAGTTCTGGTTGTTTGTATCGTGGTGTTTCCAGATGTCAGATCATACTGAAGAATGTTCTAAAATACTGTAAATACTTTCCACGTAAGTCAGTATTGGGCAAACTATCTGTAGAGGTGTATTAGGAAATACTCAGTTGGAGGGCTCCATCAGCTGCCTTAGAAGCTATACCCTGTAATCCCATGTCCTCCTGCCATGTGATAACAGCCCTAATGAGCTGCTCAAAAGCCGTTTCCCATCTTTGATGCCTTAGCAGTAGGTCAGTTGGAACCACCCCATGGGCTGTCAGGCAACTTACCCGATATAAATAATATAGTTACCGCAGATATTGTTTAGTTGCTGAGGAAAGATTAGTGGTCGTGCAGTCACAACTGGGAGAGAACGCAGTCAGAAACCATTTCCTTAATATGCAATACGCTGCATAAAAATGTTTTGCACTCAAAAAGAATTAATGAGATGTTGCTTTCTGACTCTGCCTTTCTATAGTCATAACCTGTTGTCATTAAGCTTTCCTTCTTTGCATCTGTAAATAGCTGTGTAATCATTCATGCATATTGCCCGCAAGTCAAAACAAGTGTAGAGTTCTAACTAGGACGTTCAGTCTCAACTTTTAGAGATTACTGCTGGTGTTTACGTTGGATAATCTGCCTACAAAACATACTAAATTTGTCTAATCTCAGTGTTCGTGACTTGTTAAGGCTGATTCTTAGGCTACATTAAACAAGTCTATGCAAGTTGGCTTTCAGTGTAGAGATTAACTTAGGAAGTCTGTTACTTAGAGGTGAGAAGAAGGTTATGTTTCTGTAAGGCATAATAACTCTATGAAGACTGCTACCTTTTTTCCTTGTTTGTTGGATTGTGCTGTTCAACAGATGCATACTAGGTACACTTAGAAGGCTCTTTCACTGCATAGTTTTGGCAGTAAAGAGTAGAGTAGTAGTTACTTTGCTTTGAATGACTTTCAGATCCTTCTCCTTTTTTTCATCACCACCTACAGAAACCAAGGAACTGGTTAGTTGGATGAGAGGACATGATTCTTCCGTGTCTTCCATCTCTGTCCATGGCTCGGGCAGGTACGCCATCACTACATCTCCTGATACAGCACAGCTCTGGGACTTGGACACCTTTCAAAGAAAAAGAAAGCTGAATGTTCGTCAGTCTGTGGATATACAGAAGGTGAGTAAAGAGCAATTGCTGAAGGGTAAACAAGCATACCTGGATGGGAATAATACCACATATCAAAATCACAGTACTTGAAAATACTTTAAAAAACAGAGATGAATCTTTTCTATGTTCTTTCGGCATATCTCCTTAACTGTGATTCTGTCACATCAGCCAGACCCCTGGAATCACAGCACACTAGTTGCACAGGTCTGCTGGGAACATTTAAGGATCCTCCATCTTTGGAGAGAGTCAAAACTAGGCTGGATTTGACCCTGACACGCCCAATCTAATCTGGAAATTGGTGCTGCTTCTCGACTGGCCCCCCTTTGAGCTGGGAGTGGGCCTCAGAGGACCTCTAGAAATCCTTTCCAACCTAAGGGTGTTGGTTTTCGGCAGTAATGGTAGTTTAAACAGTCACCACCCCTCACCCCCCCTCAGCCGCTTATTGCAAAGCTTCTCCTCTTCCCACGTGCCCTAGTTATGCCAGCACTGACTGTGGGAGCTAACAAAGCTGAAAAGTAACTCAGCAGAAAGAAAATACTATTTTTCAGCCAAGTGACTACTTTGGTCTGGTTTGCTGCAAGACATTTATGCTGGAACGTCTCAGGGAATGAGAAAGGATACGTTTGTGTCGAGGAGTGGTTCAAATAGGTCTCCCCTAGCATTATGCTGATTTTATTAGGTCTACTTGTGCCACCAAATGTCAGACCTTGGCATAAGTACTACAGAAAGTACCGAAGCTGTCCCTGGCCGTTGTTTACACGTGCTGCACTGCAGGCAGTAGACTTGCAGACCCCACTTCAAACTGAAGTTCTTGTCAAATTGGTCACTAAAAATCCCGTGCTGGTGTTGCAGAGAACAAGGGTATTCATTTGAGTGTCTCCGTGTTCTAGGTCAGGCAGAAATTCTGTCAACTTGAAATAATCACCTAGCAATTTCCATGGGATATTAGGTATATATTGTTTGTTGCTTTGTTAAAACTGTTCTGTAGTGCAGGTCACTGAAATAATTATCACATCGTCCCTCCAGAGGTAAGCGTGTTTATTTGGTGGATAATGTTTTGTTGATGCTCAGTATGTTTCTTTGTATAGGCTAGGTGTGGGAGGTTCTTGTTGGCTCTTGGAATTTGGTAGGATCAGGATATTTCAATATGAAAACAACTTTTAAACCAAAATAGTAGTGAATGTGGTTCAGTGAATAAATGGGAATCAAGAGCCTGTGGTTTTGTTTTGTCTCTACCAGTCCTGACATGACCTTAGGCAAATAATCTAGCTTATCTGGATCTCATTTTCCTGTCTTTAGAACAGAGATAATGGTGTTTACTCCCATGTCATGATTTAAGACATGCCGATAAGTGCCAAATTAAAGAACAGGTTTATTATTAGACTGTAACTGATGACACTCAGTGCCAAAGTGGCATTCTCATTTGCTATATGAGCCTTCCTGGTAGTTTCCCCCCAATCCCCGCAGTGTGCCTTGGGTGGTTTCTTCATGTAAGCCCTGTTTGCAGTCCAACATACAGTTTGTATTCAGTCAATACAAGGGCAAAGCTGATTAGAAAAGGCAGAGAGAGTTATACCCTATAAGAATGGCAGATGAAAAAAGACAAATGACAAAGAAGAGCTAAAGAGAGGACATTTGCAATGGCCATTTGCAAAACATCACTACTTTTCAACAGCAGCTTGTGACCAGCTTGTGGTATCTTTCTAGAATAAAGCACAGAATGAGGAACTGTTTGGTACTCCAGTTTGTCACAGATTAAAATGGCAACTTTCAGCTGCTCCTAGGGCTTCACTTGCTGTTGGAAGGACCCATAGCCTTTTTTTGAGAACAGGAATTAAGAAAAGGTAGAACCTTTTGCCTAACTTCATCCTTCTGCATGATACGCGTCTGCTCTCAGTTCGTTGTCCAGACTTCCTCAGAGTCCCTGAACAAGGGCAGGCAGCTCCACTGCGCAGTTCAGCCCATCTAAATATGAATGACTGTGGTAGGTGAGGTGACTCTCCGCCCACAGGTAACTTTCGCTCAGTGTCAAGTGACTAATTTGGGCTGAACATCTAAGTTTTAGTCACCAACATTAGGCAAGATGAATCCTATCCCACATATCCAGATTTACAGATTTTTCAAGCCCCGAAGATACCAGTCAGGGCAAAACTCTGCCCTTCGTAGCACAAACTGTAAATCTCACCCTGTGAAACCTTCAAAGCTCAGATACCAGAAACTACCTTCAAAGTAGAGTGGTAGAGTCAGTCTGTTGAAGTTGCATGTGCTGCTGCCAGAGTAGAACCTCTGGTCTAGGCCAGTAATTTGCCATTCAGCAAGAATGTATTTGATGAGATCCAAATATTTAAATAATTCAATTTTTTTTTTTATGATAAGAAATTACACGCAAACAACAAGCATATTCAGAAAATTGAAAAATATAACCTTTTTGTTATTGTTTTCTTTCATCCTGGCAGCAAAAACTGCATTTCATAGATGAAGATTACATTGCTAAACTGTCCACGGTGTTTTTCTACATTTAAGAGTTATAGGTAAACCTCAAGTGCCCAAGTCTAGAGATAAGTGCTTCATGGAGTTCATTTGCAGGCTGTTGGTGCTGTTTGGAAGCAGTTTGGATGCTATTTGGAAGCTATGTTTCAGATGCAGTGAGCTATTCAGAACCCACCAGTCCTGAAAGAAAGCCCTTTTCCTCCTCCTCCTGGGTGCGTATCGTACCCTTTATATTATGCCTGTTTAACACTCATCAGATCCCCCACAAGCCAATTTAACAGTCAGAAAAGTAACTCGGAGAAGACTGATAATTCTTTGTCATTTCAGCGAGCTAAACTGGCTTAGCGAAGGGTACAAGCTCTGAACCAATGCAAGGGAGGGCAGGCCTGCCTGACTGGAGCAGGGGAAGGGGACCTGCCTTCTCTGGGATCTCAGCCTTGCATTGCAGCTGCATTATGCAGTTACGGTATATTAATATCCACGCTGTTGTGGTTTCTTGCTGCATTTTGTTCTGTCATTCAATTTTGTCCAATTTAAAAGGACATTCTTGACAACTTTATTCCATTTTTTTCATCATGTTCTTTCAGGTTTTCTTTCTTCCGCTGAGTAACACCATCCTCAGCTGTTTTAAAGATAACTCGGTTTTTGCCTGGGAATTTGATACTCTCCACTGTAAATACCAGTTGCCAACTCCGGTAGAAGGTTCTGCATTGCTTTATAAGGTCTTTGCAGTTACCAGGTAAATTGCTATCTTAAGCATTCAAGAGGCTACAAAAAACTACAAAAGTTGTAGTTTAAAAAAGGTTTTCTCTGCTTATTTGTAATGTTTTATGGTATGTTATGGTAGGCTTTTGAACTCTGCTCTGACTAATCCTTTCAGCAATGAATGACGTCAGCTTATATTACAGTGCTATAGCAGCTGAAATAAACTAAGTTGATTTTTAATTACTACTAGAATAAATTTTAAGCTATCTATTACAAAAGCAAATTTTATTATTTAGGAACTGTTGTGTTCTTTCAGTACAGTATGAGAGGAATAATGATAGATTCAAAAGTGGTCTAAGAGCATAGAAGGAAATGTATGATCTCTCTTATTTTAGCCAATATAATAGTATTCTAATGGAAAATTTTGTCTTGTTTGTGATCCAGAGATGGTCGGATTTTTGTAGCTGGTGGAAAATCAAATCATCTTCACTTGTGGTGTTTAGAATCAAAGCAGTTGTTAAGAATAATCCAGATGCCTACAAAAGTACGGGCTGTCCGCCATCTGGAATTCCTCCCTGATAGTTTTGATGGAGGCTCTAATCAGGTCAGTTTTTTGTAAGGCTTAAGGCTGGAGTATTTGGTTCAACTTGATTCAACGCATGTAGTTTTCGGGGGTTTTGGAAACAGTGAAGGCATGGGCAATTTGCCATACAAAGGAAAGTTGCTATCTTAAATATTTGTTCTCTCTCTTTTTTAACTTAATGGAATGTAGTTTCTGATTTCAATATTCCTCTTTGTTTTGTGTTGTCAATATTCATTGTTGAATCCTTTTAACTTGTAGGTTCTTGGAGTGTTAAGTCAAGACAATATTATGAGGTTTATCAATATAGAAACATGCAAGCTTCTTTTTGACATCGGGAGTCATGAAGAGGGAATTAGTACAGCAACGATTAGCCCCAGTGGACGGTATATTGCATCAGTAATGGAAAATGGTAGCCTTAATTTGTACAGTGTCCAAGCTTTGACTCAAGAAGTAAATAAGGTAGTGTTTTAAATTTCTTGTAACAGGAGGAAATGCCATTAACGATGATACTTGTCTACAAGAGGTTCATACCAGAAATAGTTTGCCAGTGTCATTGGCTTAAAAATATTGGAGTGCTGTGCTTAAAACTACAAATAAAAAGTGATTTCTAGAGTTGTCTTCATATTTATTTCACCCTGACAGTTAGTATGATGTTTTTAAAGTACATCATTGTGTTTCTGTTTTCACGAGGTCGGAGAAGGATTTCTTTCTACAGCAATTTATATGGACCATATTTATTCTTTGTGATGATGTTGTGGTAGGGGAGCAGGGGCAGAGATGAGAGGATTGTGCTGCTTCAATTCCATTTTCTTTCAGGAAAGAGTTTGCAGCTGATGCTCTCTTATTCTGCTGGCACAAATGGTCCTTTTTTTTTTTTTTTTTTTTTTTTTTTTTACTGTGATTGTGTTCTTCTTACTGTGTTATTAGATCCGTCATTATGGCACAATTATCTTCCTAAATAACAAACATTCTAACCACCAGTTCTTATTTTATTAAAGTAATTTATTAATGGGAGTCAAGTTTCTAAATCCAGAATTCCATGTATCTTTAATCACCGTGCCTTTGAAGTAACCAGCTTTGTACAATAAAGGTGTTTGAGCAGAGGAAGAGTTTGTACGAGGCTGCAAATCAGACATGCGTTTCATTTGGACTTTTGCTTCTGGGTTGACCTGATTTGGGATTGTTACTTGCTTTCCCAGTCTCCAAAACTGGATTAATAACTACCTGACAGTGAAGATTAATTAAAGTGTGTAAAGGTCTTTTGTATTCTCTTTTGACAGGTGCTGTAGAAAGATCTTTTAGTAACACTGAGAACACACTAAAGTAAATGAGCTGAATACGTGATGCAGTTGTGCTATCCAAATTATCTTTTAGTATTTGCTAAACAAGAACATACATGATGACTGAGTAGGCGTTTGGAAGCTACATAAACTTTCTCATAGTCTTTCTAGTTTATTACAACATATTTATTCACTTGCCTACTTATTTGGGGGTTTTATCTTTGTTTCCAATTATCTTTGTTTCTGTTATAAATGTGTATCTATTGTTCCTGCTATGGCTATTGAGCTCAAGAGCATGGCATATAAAATAGAGTAAACATCAAATTAAAGCGTCCTTTAGGCTGTCTCACGAGATGTTAACTGAGTTATTTTCATTTAATGCTAGCCTCCACCACCGCTGTTCAAAGTCGTGGAAGATTGGTCCAAGTGGAAGTTGGGAGCAAATAAGCATACAATGAGGGTAACTTCAGGAAGGTCAGAGCGGCCTTGGAAATCCAGAGGAAGCAAAATTCAAACCAGATTGCTGAAACCACAAGTCAACGGGTCACTTGAAAATAAAGAGGTAGGAAGAAGTTGCAAACGTTCCGTTCTCCAGACTGCAGCATTTGAATTTCATTGCAAAAAGCATTTAGCCGCTTACTTTAGAAAATAAGTTGAAGCGCTGATTGACTGTGATGTTTGAACAGAGAAGGGATTAAGAGAGTTTTTAGCACCTTCGTCACCTTCTGTTTAGCACATACTCCTGCGTTGGATTACACAGCCAGAGCACTGAAGCAGTCTCTTGCCCTTCCCCTAGTCTGAAGTTTTTCAAGTCACTAGAATCACATATGGATGTTAAATCCGCTCTGCTTCTCTGCTAGCATACAGCACTCCTAAAATGTCTACCTAGAAGACGTTCCATTTTTTTTAATAATTTAGGAGATGTATTATTGTTAAATTTATTTCCCTTTTCTCATCACTGTGTTGTCTTCTGTTTCTCTACCCTGAATCTTATAAATGTTCTCCTTAACAGTAACGTTCATCGCAGCATGACCCATTCCTTATGTTAATATTCACTGTGGTTTGCCTATAATTTAATTGGATATAGTTTAGTCATTTGGGGTCTGATCTGTTTTGTGGCTGAAGTCAGTGGCAGCTGTTCTTTGACTTGAGTAGAAGGTTGTTGTTAAAATATTCAGAATGATGTAACAGCAGTATACCTTATAGTTTTTCTGAATACAATGATAGGAGCTTCAGTATTTAGCTACTATCATTGATTAGAACGCAAGAAAAAAGATTAGGAAGCTGAAATCCGTACATACGTTCATTGTTAATTTCCTGTTTTGTAGAATGAATTGCCAGGTGGATTAAACAAGAAACGTCTGCAGGCCTTGTTGAAAGGATTTGGGGAATATCCGGCAAAATACAGGTACGTCTGTGTGCATGTCTGTGCTTGCACAAAACAAAACTGCTTGTGCTTCCTGGCCTATGAAAGAAGTTGCTTGACTAAGTCTGCATTTTAATTGCAGGATGTTTGTTTGGCGCTCCTTATTACAGCTTCCTGAAAACCACTTAGCATTCAGTAGCCTAATAGATAAAGGCACCCACAGTGCATTTGTGCATATTCAGAACGAGTATCCCATCAAAAGCAGGAAGCTGCTGAGAGTTTTACAAAGGTAAACATATATTTTCATGTACTGATCTGAAGGGTACCCCCCAGCTGGAACGAGCTGCAATAAAAATCTAAAATGAAATAGTAGTGCCTTAATGCAGTTTTCTTTTTGTAACTTGTGTACACAGCATCTATGTATTGAAAGTGTAGTCCTCTATAGGGTTATGATGTGCGTGTGATATTGTTGTTCATTGTTGGACCAATATTTTCTACTCCTTTTCTTGCTTTTACGTATAGGACCTTATCAGCTCTAGCTCACTGGTCTGCTATCTTTGGTGAGACACCTTATATCCCTTTGCTAGCGTTCCCATTTGTAAAATTATTTCAGAACAACCAGCTGATCTGCTTTGAGGTTGTTGCTACTGTAGTAGGTAAGCAAAAATTTTTAAAAATCCAATATGCTGCAACGTATTTAAGCCTTTTCATTCAAATGAGCGCTTCTTGATAAACTGAATGAGGTATTTTCCTGAGAGGTGACCAGAGGTTCTCTTCTAAAGGTGTTCACCAGGAATTATTATGTAGTAGCTGTGTGTTTTTAAAACCACAACCTGTTTGTAAATCAGAACAAGATACTAGACTTCCTTTGCACTGTTTCTAGGAAAAACTTAACAGGGTAAGAGTAGTTTTTAAAGTCTATTCAGTTTAAAAAAAAATGTATCTAGCATAATTGTGGTATCATATTGAACAACCAAAATCTGTATCTGAGACATGAGAAAAGAGTAGTCAAAAAAAAAAAAAAGCAAAACCCACAAATCAGAAGGGAATGCTCTCTTTTGAAGTTTTACTGTGTTTAGTTGTCCTAAACATGTGGTAAGTCCAGATTAGTCATTTGACTGAAAGATGGTGATGGCTGTCTTCTGAAGAAACATACTAAATTAAAGTGCTCGGCACTTAAATTAGTTGTTGCAGCTGCTTGTAAGTCTACAGAAGGTATGTGCTGCCAAGCGTACACAGTCACTTTGCAAGCATGCTGTTACTGTCTTAAGTATCCAGGTTTACAGAAATTATTTTTAGTATGTTAAAAATTACTTGATACAGGCAGTGGTTTCATGAGACAGGAGAACTGCTTTAAGTATCCCCATCTGCTTCCAGCTACTTAGTCCAACAGCACACGCAATTTTTTCGTTTTATTTTTAAACCAAATTAGTCCCCCAGTCTGATTTACAGAGTACCGCCACAAACATTTGTGCCACTCCAGCTAGAGGACCAGTGTACTGTGAATATGGGTTAGGAGTATATTGTAGGGAAGAGGAGGGATGGGAATATCTTCAATAGGTTTCTCTGCCAAAGACTTCCACTTAAAAATTCACAGCCTTTATAATCAAACCGTAGCATTGTTTTGAGCCTGTCACTGGATTATAACGGATTATGTTACTTCTCTTGTAGTTAATTTTTGTCAGCGCTGGTTTGAGTATTTTCCCAATCCTCCAGTTAATGTCCTTAGTATGGTGGAAAATATTTTGGCACATCACGACAAAGAACTACTTCAGCATTTGATAAAATACAACGTGACTTCACAGGTAAAATTCTAGCCAACTTTTGCATATAAAATGTCATTGCAGTGAATGATAGTGCGCTAGTCTTCTGTTTTGATGTAATTCTTTTTGAGGGAGTTTTCGTCAAGTAATAGTTAATGATTTACTGATATGAGTTTGAAGAATATCGCGTCACTTTCCAGCAGCTTTTCCTGCTGCATGACCGTGAATCCTCACATAGGTGCTATTGTAGTTCTTAGAAGTCCCTTGCTTTCAAGTGCACATTGTTTGAAAAATTACTGATTGGATTTTAAATGTATTTTTACTTTTTTTTTTTTTTCTTCTTTGGAAAGCGGACATAGCTGTGGTGAATGAATTTAGTAAATAAGGCAATGCCATAATTATATATATTTATCATTAGGGATGATTTTAGCTTTGCAAATCTAAATGGAGGATTTACACATCCATAGAAATAAAAATGTCTTTATAATTACTCCCCTGTTCATTGAGAATCTTTATAATGAGTGATTAACTTACCTTCAAATCTTCCAGCTTAGTGCCAGTTTGTCTTTCAGAAATAAATGCACTTTTGGTATAAGACCATAACATTTCATATTATTCTAATAAAAGAAACAATGAAATTCCACTAATGGATTATTTTGTTAATTTTCCCCAATAATGTAGGTTTATGCCTGGCCTCTTCTAGAAACACTGTTCTCCGAGGTTCTAACAAGAGAAGAATGGCTGAAAGTCTTTGATAATGTCTTCTCCAACCATCCTTCATACTTTCTAATGATTGTTGTTGCGTATGCTGTATGTTCCAGAGCTCCATTGCTTCACTGTATTCAAACAGAGGATTTTGAGGTAAGCATCTTGCAATCCAAGTCAGTCATCTGAAAGCGTAGTTACAGAAAAGTGTAAAACATCGTATCTGTTTTTAACAGAAATGAAAAAAATATTTCAATTCTGTATTGATATATTACTGCATATTTGAACACCGTCATCTAGTACCTGACAAACGTACTGTAAATGAAAAAAATATTGAGCAATTTCCTGCAGTTTCATGTAATATGAAAATCTTTAAGCTTTCACAAGGTTTCTAATACCACTAAAAATCATTTTTTAAACGTGGAAAGTTCATCAACCGCAAAATGATTCTGCCTCTTATTTGGGGATCTAATACTGGCTTTATGTGGAGACAAAAGTCTATAGTTCTGTCATGGTTTTATTTATTTATTTTGCCTTCAGATTTGCAGAGTTAAGCAATATTATTTGACTTTCTCTGAAGCAACGTGAACATGTTTTCTTACGTTTAGCCTTCTGTGAGAGGAAGAACATTTTTCATATGATGATATCTTTATAGGCAAACAAAGGGCTCCACCTTGAAAACATACTTTTGAGCGATTAGTTTGAAAGACATCATACAGACAACATTATTGCCATATTCCTTCAATAATCAATAGACAGATTTTCTTTTAAACATCAAAAGTCATTGAGATTTATCCAGTGGTAGAACTGTCTGTGTAGGCAATTGGACCACTCTGAAGTCACCTCCTAGCTTCCCCTATCCTTTGTGTAAATGTAATTCAGAGAGAAGAAAAAGAATCAGAGGATGCTTTTAGAACTTGAAGGGATTTGGATCAAGTCACTTGAGCCAGTAATTTTTTTTTTTTTTACTAATTGATAAGGCTAACTTGATAATCCCTTTTTTAATCAACTTTTGGAATGCAGTGCTTACTAATTTACCTAACTGTTCCTACAACGCATATTACAAGTTTGCTTAATGTTTTGTAGACTGTAAATAGAAGCATGTCTCTTACAGTATTTCTTTCATCATCGGAACAACCTGGACATTAATGTCGTGATTAAAGAAGCTTATCGTCTTATGGAATCTACACCAGTAGATATTCATCCACAACGTATGCTTGATGACTTCATACCACTTACAAAAGGGCAGTACCCTGTATTTAATAAATATCCCAAGTTCATTGTGGATTATCAAACTCAGGAACGAGAGAGGATCAGACAGGATGAAATTGCATATTTACGAGAGAGGTATTGATGGGAAAGTTGAAGACAATGTCAAAATGGGTGGGACAGGTAGATAAGAGAGAGTTCTCTCTTTTCTATTTTAATGTATATGCTTGAGAAGGGAGAGAATAATTAAGAAAAATTGGAGACAATGACTTAAATAGCTGCAAAAGTTAAGAGTTATTTGGTTTGCTGTGTTTTTAAGTTAAATTAACAGTCTTATCTTAAACCAGTAAAGTTTGTTAATTCTCAGAAAATGTTTGGCCTAAAGTCTTCACATTTGAAAGCTTAGAAGTGAGAACCTACATCTGTATTAACCTTGTAATGTCTAGCTTTGTAAAAAGGCTGGGAGTTACCAGCTTACCATTATCTGGCACCTTTAGACATCAGTTTTCCTTAAGAACGTGAGAAAGAAACTTCATTTCTGCACTCAGCTGCAGTACCCTGCTTGTAGCAATTGGTGCTGTAGCTCTTCTTTATGCTTTTATCAGTACATAGAGGGGATCTCATGCTCTTTCATGACATCACATTTCAGCAGTTCTTTGCTCTTATATTCATCCATTTCTAAGTAATCAAGTAATTTCTTGATACCTGGCTGTATATGTTAGCTTGTGATCTTCCGTTTAGACAGTTAGCGCATGAATTGGAAGCTAAAGCACAGGAATGGAAAACAGAAGATGAAGCTTGGTATCGGAAGCAGGAACTGCTTCAAGAAGCTGAAGAACAGAGGAGAAAAATGCTGCTGGAAGAAGAAGAGAAGCTGGCAGAACAGAGGCAGAGGTATTATAATATAAGAGGAATTAGGGGCCCAGCTACAGTACCCTACTATTATATTTTTAACCGTGAGTGAAGGAGAAATCACCACTAATTTGTGTAAATTATAATATGGGAAAACAGTGTGGTCTGGTGGATCAGATTCTGGTGTGGGAATGAAGTGATCTGGTTTGTATTACTGCCTTGCCAAAGGAAATATAGCAGATCAGAGGCCAAGTCACTTCATATTTTTGTCTCAGCTCCCAGCCTTTCTCTGCTCTCTTCAGATTGTGACTGCTCTTGGGCCACCAGCTGCTGCGTTTTTGCACACTGGCACTCAAGACTCTCACTGTGGACAGACTCGCGCTGCAAACATAAGTCATTTTTAATATCAGTGAGCTGTACATATTCTTGCACTTCAGATGGATGTAGAAAAAAGATTGGTGTAACTTTGTTAGTTGCTGAGTAGAGAGTTGTCATAGTACTGAAACTAATGTGGTAGTCCCACATTCTGCAGTTATGAACTTTTAAGAGAGTTTCAACATCTCCAAAGTTTTGTAGATCAACTAAAAGTAGTATTTTTCTTGTACTCCTGTTTCTTACAGACTAATTTTTTTTTAAAGATGGCAGTGGGCTTAAAGAGGGCTTTCACTGCAAACTAGTTCACAAGGTTGTGATTCTGTTCCTTGAAGAAGTTTGCTATTTTACGAATAAACTTAAGTAATAATTTTGTGCAGAAGGAGGTACTAGGACACTGACACTATTCTAAGGAATAGTATTCCAGATCATTGCAGTACTAAACTATTGCTTATTAAAGTGCAGTAGTAGCAGAACACAGGTTTTCAAAGGTTAATTCAGAGAGACTGCCATTAAAGGACCTCTGTGTGTCTGTGAACTTAATTTTGTGTTGGAAATGAAAAATGGGTGGTCTGCAGAATGAAAACATCTGCCCTAAGCATTGTAAGTTAGAGATTAGCTCATAGTAACTACTGAATGACTCCAGTGCACACTTGTACGCTTTGGTATTGACTATTTATGCATGCAAATTCCCTTGTTTATGTTCACTTTGGCTTTGAAGACTAGCTGCTATGAAAAGAGAACTGAAAGCAAAGGAACTGCAGTTGCTAGAATCTGCAAGACAACGTTTCCTGAAATATCAGCAAGATCAGCGTCAGATGGAAATCAAACGTCTTGATGAGGAAATTGCAAGAAAGGTTTAGTATTGCTCAAACAATTCTTTTCTTGAAGGTTTATCAGGAAAAGCAAATATGAAAAAATGCACAACTAAAATTGCAGTTGATATACTGTAATTTGTGAGTGCAGAGATGTATTTAGCTTGAGGTGGACTACCTTATGTAGTAAATGCATGGTTAGCAGTCATCTTTGGCACTTGCTATGTTACACTGGCTTGTTTTAACTGGCAAAATTCCTGAGAAAAGCCAAATTCATCTGTATATTGGCATTGCTGAGTAATGAGCCCCTTAGAGGACTAGTCAATTCTCAGTTGTCTGTGGGCAGTATACCCAGAGGGCAAATTAACTCTCTGTTGATTGAGAGGCACCAGAGCTGCCTCTGATGAGACCTGGCTCTGCTCCTGCAGGGTTACTAACTCAGGCACTGTGGCATGTGGACACACAGAACGGAGCCTGAGCTTTTGGGCACAAACTGACTTTTTGCAGGCCATTTCCAGCGTCTCAGCACCGTACTTTGCAGAGCACAGTGTGGCCGAGTGGGTTTTTCTGTAGGAAGGCGGTCAGGAGATTGTAAGATTCGTTAGCTGCAGCCCAGCACAGGTCCTGCCAGATGCAAACTGGCCGCTTCCATATCTCGGTACTGTCTTCCCAGGCATTCCAGGTTTGGAGTGACTTTATTAGATCAGGAGCTGTGCCCTGCAGATTATTAGCACTAGATCAAGCTTGACGGTTTCCTAACTTGGCTTGCCCAAAGCAAAACTATTCCTGTGTCTCTTTTCCACCTTGCCCTGTACTTTTGGTATCCCTTATTTTCCACTATTCATAGTATGACAGAAAGTCATCTAGGCTTGAGATTTGGACATTTTGTTGTTTTGTTTTGAGGGGCAAGAATTTTTCCTTTACTATGTTTTCATGGGTTATTTTTCTCCTCAAGGCATCCATAAGAGAGCAAGAAACAGCTGCTACCGCTCAAGATGTTGAAATACGGCAGATGGAACTTGAATCACAAAGACAACTTTTTGAACAGGTAAGTACAGCAAACTATACAGACATTTATATGTAATGGTTATTCCTGTGCACTTCTCAGATTTGGTCACGTTTGTTCAACCAGCGTATGTGGGGAAAGAGGTGGGTCTTTTTTTTTTTTTTTCGTGTCCTATCTGATACCCTTTTTAGAGTAAACCCTCTGTTAATAACAGCATTAGGAGAACTTACTGACATCCATTCTTCTGGGAGAAAATAATCATATCCTCCCCATTTTGTTCTTCTGTGCAGAGGAATCATTTGGTTGCTTCAGTGTGTATCTATGTGCTCATCTGGTTAAGAGAAGTGAGGAGAACTTAAAGGAGAAATAAGTCTGTAATAATATGTTCTTCATTCCATAAACTCTCACCTTTTCCTCTGTGGTATCCAGATATATCTGCATTTTCTGGAGAAATCAGTATAACAGAATGAGGTAGCTGATCAAAGAATATCTAGCTGCCAACAACATAGTTAAGCAAAAAGGAATGGATGTGTTGTGGGGAAGTTGTAGTTCTTTTCTCAAATGTCTTTGTTAGTCATCTCCCTAAAGAAGATTCCATTTGGTGTATAATGCTGATTTTAATGATTCAGAGAGATCACTATTCAGTAATAAACATTTTAAAATCAATAAATAATGTTTAAATGTAAAGTTAAATATGAGTTAATTATCATAAATGGTTGAAAAGCAAGGCTGCCAATGGAAGCCTTTAATAACATTTATTTTAATTAGAAATGGTAGATTAAGTGTTTAGAAATCACAGCTGTCTATGCCCATCTTGCATACGTGTAGATCCGACTGGAATGCATGCAGAACTGGTCTTCCAAAATACCTTACCCCTTCCTTTAAAGTATGTTTCTTCTTATAGTTGACTTTTTAAAGCTTTTGACCATATGGCTTTTTACAATCTGGGCTAAATTTCTTTAAGTGCTTGTTTATTAAAGACACAGCCAGCTGTATTGTGGCTACATAGCGCAAACCATGCTAAGCTCATTTATACTCAATAGTATATGTAAAGTCAACTGTTTAAGACAATTAATCCTGTGATGATCATCCTCTTTAGGCTAGAAAGGTAGCAATTGTTTAACTAACTGAGGATATATGTCTGCCCACAAGAGACTCTGTAGACAGGGTTTCTCCGCCTATGCCCCGACCGACTGGAAGCTGTTTTACTGCGGTTAGTGAGGGGCTATATTCAAACTCAGAAGGCTTATTGAGAGGCAGTGTACGTTAACTCTGCTTCAGTACCCTGCTGACACCGCTTGATGGATTCCAGCACGACTGGGGAGGGGTCATGTCTCTCTGCAAAAAAAAAAGGTTTAGCTATTCCCAGATCGATGTAAAGAAAAGGTGGTTGGTGAGAGTTACAATTCTAGTTCTTGACCTACTGCTGATCCATACTGCTTTGGCAAATCAGCTCCTCATTCAAGCTACAGATATGTGTTTATGACAAATCCCCATACCGTGAAACATGATTTAGACTTCTGTAGCATTGTGAAGTTTTGGCTAAAATATGCTATCAAAGTACAAAATATTTTTGGAATGAATCTGATCCGCTTGTGATGGAGTTCTGCTGTTATGCTCCGTTGTGATCCCTTGGGTGGAATTACATCAGTATAAACCTGGGAGACCACTGTGCTGACTCAGGCCTAGTGTAATTCCAAGTGGATAAAACAGCAGGGAGTGTCACTTTCTTGGACATCTGTAATAGGTTAGGATAGACAGTGAGATGAAATATGTGTATATATTCAAATATTATGAAGTTTTATTAAAGAACCGGAATTACAAATATGAGTTAGTAGCTTAGTAACTATAATTTATGCTTGTATGTTTGGTAGCATCTTATCAAAGATCAAGAGACAGTAATGCAGGAAATGAAAGGAGAGATAGATACCAGTCGAAGAAAGGCTGATCTGGAAGATCATCTTGTTCAGAAATGGATGGAAGTAGATCGAGAAGAAAAACAGAAAGCTCGGATGGTAAAAACATTGGATCTTAACATGTATTTGTGGAAGTTAGTGTGTTAACTAGTAATATATACTAACTTAGTAGAGGTATGAGAAATATTTTCTAAATCTGTTTTCCAGATACCTGTGTTAATAGATGATGATGGTGTGTTTAAAGTTGTGTTCAAATCTCGTATTTGAGGTTTTCAAAAATTTGAATGGCGTATTCAAACAGCTATGTAATACCGAATTTCTGTAGGCCTGCCTTGAATATTAACTTTTCTTTACTTTCCAGCAGTTATGATGGCAAATGAGATTCAAGAGTGCTCTTCTGCTCTTCAGATTAAGTTATCTTCTGTTAAGGAACATGTTTTATTTGTAACCATAACAAAACAAAAGTAAGCCGTCAAAAGAACTTCCAGTTGGCAGTACTTGGCATGAAATTCAATTATTGAAGCTATCTTCTAGATCACTATAATGAACGTGTATAGCTTGACATTAGGAATTGTTCAGATTTTCAAGCTCAGGACTGGGTACTGCACAGTTGGAAAAATAGTTTTAGCTAACCCACTGCCCATATGCTTGGCATCTGCATTTATATTTTGTCTAGAAATAAGCATATGGGTCTGAATTTTTGTAAACAGCCTCCAAATTTTGGAAGCAGATGGATGTGGGTGGAAGTATTGGCAGGCAGGTATCCATCTGATGTTAATTGCACCTGAAAATCAGATGAAGTCCATGCTAGGAAAGCAAAATCCTGAAAATCATGGAGGGGGTCCATGCTTCATTTCAAGAGGAAAAAAAAAAAAAGCCCTCAGTAAATGAAAGAATAACAAGGATGAAAAAGAAGCAGAAGAAACTAGAGAAGACAACCTACTGTAACAAATGGAGAAGTGGCTCTGCAATTGCGTCCCCTGGTAGGGACACCTAACAGTGACACCCGGGAACACCTCAGTTTGACAGGAAAGGATCTTCACTTATTTACATGTAAGGCTGCGTGCTTGAAATAAAGTAAATGCATTCCTGATAAGAAACGTATTTTGTTAGGTAGCTGAAGAAAACTTAGCCAAAGCAGAGCAGAAATGCGTTGACACCGACTGGAGGATGCAAGCATTGAACAAACTAAGGTGTGACGATCAGGACCGTGAGGAGCATTATAAAGAGATAGCCAAGCTCCTTCATGACAACAGAGTAAAAGAAGCTGAACTGCTGAGGGCTCTGAGGGAGGCAGAAGAAAAAAAGGTATTTGCGTTATTTCTTTTCTTAGTGGGACTGTCAAAAGTGTACTGCTGTTTGCCAATCACATGGTATAGCATAAAGCTGAAAGGTGTTTACCAGAAATATTTTGTTCTAAGGACTCTTCTTTCCTGTTCCTGTTGGAGGTTTCTAAAAGCCCTAGAGGACATCAATGAGGATATGTAAGGTTTAGGAAAACTTATTCTTAATTCTGCAGGCTCCTCTTATTTTTTTTCTCTAACTCAAGCCTTTTACCTTTCTCTAGCTGTTTGAAGGAAAAAGTTTTAAACAAGAGAACATTCACTCAGTGTCATAGCGTACCTTTTGATTTAAGGATGAAATGTAATCTATAATAATTCAGATGGATGTACTTGTTGCTTTTTCCATGTAACACATCTCTTGAATTATACTCAATATCTCTTGCAGTGGGAAGAAGTTACGCGGAAAAAGGCTCAACTGGAGGCAGAGCAGAAGGCAGCTGCTGCTGCAGATGAACACAGGAAACAGTTTTTAGAAGATGAAATGAATGATGCGTTACAATTGGCTGAAAAGCTGCAAAAAGAAGATGGCTATTTTGGTAAGCATATAGATAACGCAATTCTCCTGTGTATCCGCACACCAGATGTTGACGTGAAGACCTGGATTTGTCAACTAAGACAAACTAAGTGTCTAATGTTAGGGATAAACTCAGGCTTAACTCCTTTATATAGGTACTTTTTGGCAGAGTCCCTTCATGAACCCAGTATTTGAGGGCAGACTTGGAAAGAAATCTCAGTTTGATATCCATCAGCTGCAGCCATATAAATGACCATGTCCGGAAAATTAGCTGACTGCTGTGTGTAGTTGGGAATCTGTGTTTTGTGTCTGGTTGCCAGTGATTCCCTCATGCATCCCTAAAACTGAAGATAGTTTTTGTCCCAATATACTGTTATGTAATTTTTTCTAGGTGGGTGGAAGAACAGATGATGTAGGGTAGTTTGCACTAGTTTTTTTTTTTATCGAATCAGAAACCTCAGCTTGTAACTCTCTTTTCAACTTGAAGATAGCTAGTTTGGGCTTCCCATGATAGATGCACAACAATCTTCCATACAGATAATAGCAGTTTCACTAAAGGCTATACATGAGTTATTTACTCATGAGTTATTTTTCTGTCCAGCATTTAGATCTTTCACACTGAAGTACTGTCCCACTGACATTAGCCTCACTCCAGCCCAGCCTAGCTATTACCCATCGTACAGTGAGTTGGCAGAATTAAGTTCCATGCTCCCCTGGCTATTCTATATACAGTTAAAGAATACAGGACAGAGTACAAGGTCTCTCTTTTTACCTCCTCTCCTTTATCTCCATTCTGTCATGTTTGTGCAAGTATATCTCTTTTTTGTGACAAGGTAGGATTTCTCAAATCCCTATGATTTCATTAAGTGTCCTTTTGTAGACTGCCATCGGAATGGACGTTCCTCCTCTTCCTTTCTGTGCTGGACATAATGTTTGCATATCCTCTTGCCTCAGATCTGGCATTCCCAGGCTATGTAACTGGTTAGAGCAGCTTGTTTATCCAGCTGCACGTTAGTCCTTTTTCCTACTAGAAAGGACTAGATTTAAGTCACATCAGGGAACTGATTGGACTTTGCTCCATAGTTGCCTGAGATCCAGTGCCAGCACAGAAGAAACAGTGACCAATAGCAAAGGGAAGGATGGAAATGGCACGTTTAGTGGGACCACAGTCTTAGGTCAGCTTAAGCCAATCACAGAATCTCGTCCCTCAGAAATCCTCTGTCAAATAATCTAAAGAAAAGCAAACTCACTACCAGCAAGCGAATTTGCTGAGTGTTTGTTCACAGAATAAAGTAGTATTCGCTTCCAGGCCTGGCCAGTACATTCTTCTCGAATGCTGCCTTTGTAGGGCTTTCTAAAGATTTATCCCATTCCCCTGTCTCTCCAAGGCGCACACAAGATGCTGTGAGGTGGTTAGTATTGCTTCGGGCGAACTTTTTCAGACATTGCCCTAATTTGCCTAATGCTTTAATATGGAGCAAATTCCAACTGCCTTATTAAAATGAGTGTCTCCTATTAAAACCGCAAGTATGAGTAGCCATATTCTGCTTGAAGTTAGTGAACCATCTGTTAGAAGATTGATTAGTTACATAGGAAGAAACAGTAATATGGAGCTATAATTTTTTAAAATGAAATGCAATGATTTGTGGCTTTGGTCCATAGACTGAAACTGTTGACTTCTGATTCTGAGCAAACTGAACTTGCTGTTAGCTGGAGAAAGTGATTGTTCCAGCTTTGCTTCCTGGAGAAGAAATGCTTCACCTCAAGCTAGAAAAATTACTAGAAATTTGAGCACAATTTACAACGAAGGCTTCTCCCCATTTCCCACAGAAAGACTGCATGATTTAAAGGCTGGACGTACAGAGAGAGGTTTAGAATTCCAGCAGGTACCAAAGTCTAGAAACGTCTGTCTGAACGATGTATCTGTGTCACAGTCATCGTCACATGGTAAGTTTCTAAGTTAGGACCTTCCTTCCTCTCATGTTTAATTTTGGAAGTGTTACTGGAACATCTGGATGGGTGATTGAGTCATTATTAATTGTGTAGGTGTTTAATGGGCAATGAACAGGTTTATTGCTGTGTTCAATTTCACACCGGAAAAAAATTATGTGCTACCAGGAATAGCACAGGTAGGAGGTGCCTGAAGTGTGTCCCATTATGGGAATATCCTCACTCTAGTTTAGTCCCACTCTGACCTGATCATTCTATGTATGCTTTTTCTGTTTTCTTAGTTGTGTATGATTTGGGCAAGTTGAGCAGAACTGTCTTTCATATAGATTTTACTGAGAGTTATAGTCAGGAACTAGTCTAGAATCACTTAGTCTGGGCTGTCCTTGCCGTTACGGCCAATGAATGTACATTTTAAAATCATATGTACTTTATATACAAAACTCTTTGCACGCAATGTAAACCTATATCTTTTGACCTGTCATAGCCCCCCCCCGCCCCAATCAAGATCTGACCTTTTTGTAACAAATATTGTACAGCCTTGGTACCACTTTCAAATAACCTAGGAGGAGTTGCTCTTCACTTTTGCAGGTCTTAGGGCTGTCTTGGATACATTGGTACTAAGGAATGAAACAGCATTTCCATGCAGGAGTTGTCTGTTTTCCAATAAGAGTTCATTGTATTTTATGCAAAACTGTTAGTCGAAATATTAAGCCTGAGTCTCTTACGCTTAAGTTTCTTTAGATAGAAGGCGAGAAGAACTGGCATGCAAAGAGCAAGAACTGATGGCAGAAGTCAGACAGCTCAGACAAAAGCTTACTTCACGGGCTCGAGCTAGACATTTTCCAACTCGTTTCCCAGCTACAAAGTGGACGCCTTGAGATGGTTTGCTCTGGATCTCAGCTGGACATTCAGATCAATCACTGAAACACTAAATATGTATAGTGTGATCAAGGACTAATCATAGATTATTATAAAGGTCTTTGGAAATATTTTTATATAAAAATAAAACACAAGGTAGAAAATGTGTGTTGTGTTTGCAGCCTTCTCGTTATTTTTTTACTAATTATAATTACTGTTTTTTCTTTCTAAAATAAACTCACTTTTTGCTATTAGTCATTATAGTATTTGCGTATACAATTTGTTCTGGTCAAAACAGTGACATGAAAAAACAAAGCACTGTTAAAATATTGCATTTGCCAGTGCTGTTTAACTGGAATCTGCAAGCTGCAGCGAGGAAATTTGATGTTAGAGAAGAAAAATCTTCACAGTCAGGATGGTCAAATACTGAAAAGGGGCCTTGATTGGCCATTAGGAAACTGGCCAGCCTGGATTTTGTAAAAGGAGGAAACAAGGTGAACACGAGGATTTCTACATAAGGGGGGGGGGAGGGGGAGAGCCTGTGGGACCATGCAAAACTTTCTAGGGAAATAGGGAAGGGGATTGTGGAGGAGCAGAGAGGGGAACAGAGAAGAGGGGGTATAAAAGGGGCTGGGTGCCCGTAAGCAGATGCTGATCTGTTTGTCTGACCGAGCTCTTCCCTGATGACCACAGTCTAGCTTGTCTTCTCAGTAAATCCTTTGTTAACCATCTGTAATCTCGTGCTCTGTCCCACGTGTCAGGGCTGGAAGGTCCAGGCGCCAGCAGCTGGAGAGACACGGGGGAGTGGGTTCGAGCCAGCGAACGGAGTCAGACCTCGGGTGATGGTGGCCTCCGTGTCCATGGTGCCAGGAAGTGGGGCTAGAGAAGGTCCTGGCGACCACAGTTGGTGGGACCGCAGGGTCCTGGCACTGTGTGTCAGGAGAGGCTGTTTAACTCCCTTAACAACTAACGCGTTGGCCTAAAAGGAGAATGTTATGTGCTATTAGAGTAAAAAAGAATGAGGCACATTAAAATAAAATGAATCAGTCAGAATCGTTACCCGCAACACTGATGCAGAAGTAGACTTGACCATGTAAAATAGTATGATGAGCTGGGACTTGATTTGTTTGTTTGTCAGCCTGATGCACTGAAATTTTCAGTACCTCTGCACGTTATCCCAGTCAGTGGAACGCGACTAGTTTTTCACTTCGTTCTGAGCAACTGGGCATCGTGGATTGCCATGGCTTGGCAGCTTGTTGGCATCCTCCGCTGCTGGAGGCTGAAGTCGCTAGGAGCTAAGGGGAACCACGGAAACGTCAGCAAAGATCCTTTTGGAAACTCTTAGTAGAATCTGGGAAGATGAATCTTTCCTCTTCAGAAAGAGAAAAACGCGATGGGCAAAGGTCTTCGCTGGGCTGTGTAACGAGTAGATGAGAAAAGCGCCTTTTTTCCAGGCACTGCAGTTGTCTTGGAGTTTACATGTGATTATTTCTGTATTTTAGAAAAAACAAATTCTTTGGCTAGCACCTTCGGCCATATGTATTGTTAAAATGTTACAGCAGTAAATGTGTTTAAACCAGAATGTTTCCACCAAGAGGAAGCTGGTGCTCTTTCATACTTCTGTAGTTAGTTTATATTATCTTGTCTGGTATTAATCTGCTCAAATTGCACATGGAAGTTGGGGCTGAAACGCTCTCGCGTCTCTCCAGCCTGCCTGTGAACTTGTTTTACTCAAGAGCCTGCTGTAGAAACGAAGGCCATCTCTCTGTGCCCAAACGCTGAGAAAGGGTGCGGACAGCTTAGATCCAGAAAGTCTGTGCCAAAGTACGTTTTTAAAACAATACAGGATGTAGCAAATATTTCTGCCATCCCACAAGCAGAAAACAAAGCCCCTTGCCCTGAAAATGCATCTTAATAAACCACAATTAAAACAAAACAACAACAAAAAAAAAAAAAAAACGGTCACTAAGTGCAGCCCCGCAGCGGTTTGTGCTGCTATACCGTCACCTTCGTGAGCTGACCTGTTTCCTTTAAGGAGACCCCGTCGGTCGAGACCCCGCCGGCCAGCGCGGGGCGACCGAAGAAAAGAGTCGCCGGCCTTTGCCCCGTGTGAGGATCGAACTCACGACCTTCAGATTATGAGACTGACGCGCTACCTACTGCGCTAACGAGGCGGCTGATAGCGCTTCCCCCGCGCCGCCTCTGGAGGCTGCCCGGGCGCCCCCGCTCCGCCGGCGCCAGCCGCTGCCGCAGCCGCCGCGCGTGACCGGCCCGGGCCCTCCTCGGCGGCGGCGGCGGCGGACTCCGCCCCCCGCCCCGCCCCGCTCTGACCGGCTCCGCGCCGGAGGGGCCCGCGGTGGCCGTGGGGGGCTCGGGGTGACAGTGCGGGTGACCGGGTGCGGCCCCAAGGACAGTGTGGGACCCCGCGGTGCCTCTCTGGGTGACTGTGGGGGGCCTCGTGGTGACGGTGTGGGACCCACGCAGGACACCGTGGGGGCCCCGGGGTGACAATGTGGACCCCAGGGCGACTGTGAGGCCCCACAGTGGTGGTGTAGGGCCCCGGGGTGACAGTGTAGGACCCTGGAGTGAGCGTGTGGGACACCGGGGTGACAGTGTGGGACCCCATGGTGACTGTGAGGCCCCACAGCGATGGTGTAGGACCCTGGGGTGACAGTGTAGGACCCTGGAGTGAGCGTGTGGGACACCGGGGTGACAGTGTGGGACCCCATGGTGACTGTGAGGCCCCACAGCGATGGTGTAGGACCCTGGGGTGACAGTGTAGGACCCTGGGGTGACAGTGTGGGACCCCATGGTGACTGTGAGGCCCCACAGCGATGGTGTAGGACCCTGGGGTGACAGTGTAGGACCCTGGAGTGAGCGTGTGGGACACCGGGGTGACAGAGTGGGACCCCATGGTGACTGTGAGGCCCCACAGCGATGGTGTAGGACCCTGGGGTGACAGTGTAGGACCCTGGAGTGAGCGTGTGGGACACCGGGGTGACAGTGTGGGACCCCATGGTGACTGTGAGGCCCCACAGCGATGGTGTAGGACCCTGGGGTGACAGTGTAGGACCCTGGAGTGAGCGTGTGGGACACCGGGGTGACAGTGTGGGACCCCATGGTGACTGTGAGGCCCCACAGCAATGGTGTAGGACCCTGGGGTGACAGTGTAGGACCCTGGAGTGAGTGTGTGGGATGCCGGGGTGACTGTGATGCCCCACAGTGATGGTGCAGGACCCTGGGATGACAGTGTGGGACCCTGGAGTGAGTGTATGGGACCCGAGGGTGACAGTGTGGGACCCCATGGCGACTGTGATGCCTCACAGTGACAGTGTAGGACCCTGGAATGACAGTGTGGGACCCCTGGTTGAGCATGTGGCACCCTGGGGTGACAGTGTAGGACCCCTGGTTGAGCGTGTGGGACCCCGGGGTGACAGTGTGGGACCCCATGGCGACTGTGATGCCGCACAGTGATGGTGTAGGACCCTGGGGTGACAGCGTAGGACCCCTAGTTGAGCGTGTGGGACCCCGGGGTGACAGCGCTGGCCCCCCGCCAGCAGGGGTGAGTGCCCAGCCCCGGGTGAAGGACTCCCACGACGGCGTCGCTGGGCACGGAGAGGCCCTGATTGGTGTTGACAGGGTGCAATCTTGCACGTCACATTAATTACGCAGCATCATTTTCAGCATAATTGCGCTTAGCAGGTCACTAGATAATTAATGACTTTTTACTGTGTCTGACAGCTGCAGGCAGGTGTCGGGGGTGGGGGGGCTGAGGCCAGGGGGTAGTTTTTAAAACCACATCGCCAGCTGTGCCGTGGTGGCTGGGACATGGTGGGGTGGCTGGGCTCCGGGGGCTACCTCTCCTTTGGCTCTTTGAGGTGGGTGTTTCCTACCTTTCATTGCTCTAGGTTTAAAATCTGAACAATTATTTCCTCTTCCCTTCTATTTGAATATATATTTTTATGTCCTACTAGCATATAATTACTCTCTTCCATAAGGCAGACCCATTTGGTATAGAATCTGGCCTGAAAAAATAGGTCTGTGTTACTCCTGAGAACATCTTTGTTCCAGAGCACTTTGGTAAGAGCAGTATGAGTCCCAGCTCGGACGTGCTCTTAGCTGCCCTTAACCCCTGTACAAGAGACAAGACTAGCATTTATGCGCCAGCCTATCCGCTCCAGACCTGTAGCACTTTGCATGCCTATACCTAGCATGGAGCAGACTCGCAAAGCTGACGGTAAGCTCTACCTGCGTGATAAAAGTGTGTCACATGGGCCTGCATAAAAGTATGCATGCAAGTATTTATGGAACACCTAATGCACGGTACATTCACACCCTGTCTTACCTCATCTTTGTGCGGACATACCAGTTAGCCTAGGTCCCCACAGGTATTTCACTTCTTGTCCCTGCTGAGAACGTGGGCCTTAGTCTCTATAATGACACAGCAGCTGAGCTTCCAGTATGACGACGTGACACCAGAAGCTGCAGCTTAAGGAAAAAAAAGAAACCAAACAGCACTAAATGTGCACAATCAAATGATGAGTGTATTTCTGATGTGTTGAGGCTGGCTCACAACCCTGCCTTCACATAATATTCAGCATGTTTGAGAAAGGGTATTTATTTCTTTTAATAGGACAGAGTAGTCACAAAGCTTTAAAGAAACAAATTAGTGCATCGTCTATGGTAATAGCAGCATACTATGAACGGGACACAGTGACAAATTTCAGGCTATTTTTACACTTGCCTGGCAGCATGTAGGCAGAGACAAGAGTCCCTGACCCTTTTTGCAGTTCTGAAGTTACGACCATGGCTGGTGACTTTGTCCCAGTTAAACATCATCAGAGTTGTTTGTGCTCCATAACGAACATTATAGGAAGACTGAGAAGCCTCAAGCTGTTTTGAAGATTGTGCAATGATGCTTGGAAGCCTACCTGCTCGAACGCTTTCTTCCTCGCTCGCACCTCTCACAGAATGCTCCGGGAAGGGAAAGAGAACCGAATCAGACAGCCCTGCTAATTGGACTTGAATCCTCCGTATGCCCTTGGGGTAAGGTGGGTGCCTCTCAGATAAGCAATCTAATCAGCTTTGTGCTTGTGTCCCATCTGGAAAGAGATTGTTGCTGAAGCACATCAGAGAAGCGAGCGTGTTCAGGTTTGCTGTTGGTTTTTTTTTTTTTTAAGGTAATTGTACCAACAAAATCAGAGAGTGTGAATTTGCCCGAGGTGGTAAGATCTCTTTATTTTTATTCATAATTAATTCCTTCAGCTGAAGTGAACTTACGCCAGAATGCAGTCTCTGAACGAGAAGGAGGATTGTGTTGCCTGCACAGTGCGTATGCATGGTGGCTACCCTGCGGATCGACTGCTGAGACAAAGGACCATGAGCCACTCGAGACACCTGGGCAAGATAAGGAAAAGGCTGGAGGATATCAAGAACCAGTCCCTTAAGGTGACAAAAGCGGATTTCAGCCACAATGAAAGTATAAGACTGGCCACGGACGCCTTCTTGGATGGTGGGACAGACTCTTATCTCGAAACCTTAAACAAAGAGGGAGAGGTGGATTTCCTCTCCTCCGTGGAAGCTCAGTACATCAAGGAGAACGCCAAGGAGTCTTATTACGCGCACGAATCTCTGGCCGACGGGGCAGCGGGACCCAAGCAGAACGATGCCGGATCGCTTACGTCGGGGACCTACTTCCCAAGCATTTCTGACAGCAGTGAGCCAGCTCTACTGCACACATGGGTTACCGCAGAAAAGCCCTATTTAAAGGAAAAATCCACTGCCACTGTGTATTTCCAAACAGAGAAGAACAGCAACATCAGAGACATCATACGCCGGTACATCAACAAGACCACTCAGGTACAGAGAGAAAATTCATGTTCCCTCTGCGTTTATTTGCCTTCCTGCTTTTAAAAAGATCAGCTAAACACGGTGCTTGGTTAAAGCCAGCCTGGTGGTACATTACAGCGTAGCTTTGCTCTGGGAGAGTGACTTTAGAGAGGCCGTTGCTGAACAAATGCAGTGCTTTTTTTTTTCTTTTTTTTTTCTTTTTTTTGTCCTTACGTCAACACCTCTTCGCTTTGGCGACTTAAAAACAAAAACCAAAAAATAAAAGGCATGTTCCCCGCTGTAACCTCCCGTTACCCTGCCCAGCAAGCGCCTGCTGCGGACAGGGCGGCCGGGCTCGGGTCCTCCTGGCGGGCGGGTTTGCTGGGGTCAGCGCCGGCCCAGCCGGGCGAGCGGTGGCCCTGGAGATGGGCGGCCAGCAGCGCTGCGAAGGAAGGGGCGCTGCCCAGCCTGGGGCAGGGCACGTATAGCTTTACGGGGGTGAGAGGCAGCACTGCTGTGCCGGGAGGCGTCCCCAAAGCAATGGGCTCGTTTAGAAAAAGTCCTTTCGTCCCTGTTGTGTTGTCAGTGCCACTAAAAGGTCCTGTGGGCTCCAAGAGAAACTCCGCAGCAGCCTAACGCAGCTTGTGGGAAACGTGTAGGCGATGCCCCCGGTGACAGAGAGGTGACAAAGGCGCCGGGGAAAGGGTCTTGTCGCAGGTCAGACTGCCCAGGAGCTGGGAAACCGGAGGGTGCGCGGCTGACGGGTGACAAAACGCTTTTGTGATGTGTATTCTGGTGTAACTGCTACAGCTCCGTTTTCGGGGTTTTTTCCCCCCTTGGAGGGGGAAAAAAAAAAAAACAGTAGACGTTGCAGGACTCTGCTCGTCATCATCGGGGGGTTGTATAAACTCGAGACTCCATTAGCCGTTTCACGGATGAATGGTCAGAAACAAAACCATTATGGCTACTGCCCTGGAAGGGAAATTTGGGGATTCCCACTAATTCAGCAGCAACCACAGAGCCCCCAAGGACTTCTCAAAGGTCAAAGCAGTGGGCCACGTCCGAAGCAGGAGGAGATTTTCTGGAATTTCTTGCTAAAAGTGAGATCACTTACCAGAGTACACCCTCGGCCTTAGGGTGGGCAGTGAGAGCCCCTGAGGGACACAGATACGTCTCCGGGAAGAGACTGTACTTTATCGACTGGTTTCTTTGCAACCTGGCTTTCAAATGTTATAACCACTAATACTGCCCATTGTTCCTAATCTCAGCTAGGCAAAACTGTTTTGTTATTCCTTTTTCAAAACTTTAATCTCAAATCTCTACTGTCTAGAGAAATGCAAGACGTGAAGGCAGGAGGCCTCTGGCGTGCTCGCTACCCGGCAAGGCCGTGGAGTCCTCCAGACCTCCTGTCTTTGCTTCATTATTCCGCTGCAAGGGCACGCTCTGGGGCTGAGAGCCCCAAGAGCAACAGCGGAGGAGAAGGGCCCCCTCCTGCAACTGCCCTTTCGCACGCTACCCATGCTCAGCACGCCAGGGCAATTGCAGAGCAGTCAGTTTAAGTTCAAAGCCTCAGAAAGATGCAGCAGCAAAAGAAATACCTGAGGAATAAGCATCAGCTGACACATCAGTCCAGTTTTGCATCTTGAGAGGAGACCATCTCTAGGGGAAAAAATGGGAAGTGCAATATAAATCCACGGTTCTTGACCCAGTCTCACATGACCTTCTTGGCAAACTAATTTACGTTGCAAGAGGTTGCTAGAGTAACCCCGATGGACAGTAACCCTTTGGCGACTGCTCTTTGAGTAGAGCTTTGCAATTGCCGGATTTATTAAATAGTATCTCCCAAGGGTCCGTTCTAGATCCTGCCGTGTTTGATATATCCATTAACAACTTAAACAATGGGCTAAAAAACACATTGGTGGATGGCATCAAACTGCAAAGCATTGGCCAGCAGCAAGTACTATAATCTTAAAACGTTGGTGAAATAGGTCCAGATGGTAAAAAGAAATTCAGCCGAGGAGAATGAGAAAGTACTGCAGTTAAGAGAGAAAGGTCAGATGTAGAAATACAAGTCGGGACAACTGGTGAGAAAGCAGTACTAGAGAGACTAGTCCAGGGCTGTGGTGAGACTGCAAGTGAGGCAGCAGTATTACGCTGTTTAAAAAGACATTAGCAGTAACCGTGGAGGTGAGCTATGGGATGTGCTTACTTGAGCTCCGCAGCGCTGGCAAGCACTGTGCTTTGGGTGCAGACTCGGGATGGGGGACCCTCGCTGTCCTGCTGATAACTCGGCTCGTCGGAGCAGGGTGCCTCCACGCGGGGCACGCTTGGTCTAAAGAAACTAGTAAGACAGCTCTCCCAGAATACTGTAAAGGGTGTTTTGATTGGATATATTTTCAAAGCTGTTCACACCATGAGTGCAATTTTCACGGGTTTCCGTTCGAGTCAGTAGAGGAACCGGCACTTTCTGAAGGTAAGACAGATACTAGCTGGGCTGAATTGCCCTGGGGCGATGGCCCTTTCCATGGACAACAGCTCTGTGGAGACCAGTGCCTTAATCAGGCAGGGTGAATCCATGCCCCGATGCTGAGCCCCGGGGGCAGTGGGGTAGAAGTGATTTTTTTTTTTTTTTTTTAAGCAACACATTTACAGTTCCCTGAATCCCAGCTGTCTGGAGGCTGCAAGTTTACGTAGCCGGAGGGTCTTTTGTGCCCAGTCCAGGCCACTCTGAGACTTTTACACGCTATCCCGCCATTTGTGGATTGGGAGGTGCGGAGATGTGTTTACATTGAAACAGTAAGTTTATCAATCGTTGTGAAAGTTTGGTGTAAAAAATAAAAAAGATGGAGATGTTGCAGTCTGTGACCCCCCACGACCAACTGCAGAATCTGTCCCAGGCATAAGTCGTAACAGAGAAAGAAAGCGTCATGCGGTGACTCTGGCTAAGCGCATGCTCCTTAGGAAAGCCGGCCAGCTGTTTGGCAAGAGCTGCGGGCTCCTTTTTTAGCTATATCCTCATTATTCTCTGATTACTTCTTCAATATATGTCTGAGTGCTGAAATCTCACTCACAAATTCTCTGATTACTTCTTCAATATATGTCTGAGTGCTGAAATCTCACTCACAAATTCTCTGATTACTTCTTCAATATATGTCTGAGTGCTGAAATCTCACTCACAAATTCCTGGGTCTTACTGTGTTTTATGATGAAAACGACTTAAGTCAAGCATGTATGTTATATTGGATCTATATGACCAATAAAACAGTGAAGCAACATATCTCATTGATTAGGGCACTTGGGGAGAAAAACAGAAATACCTACATATAGGTTCTAAGGCTTGTGTTTGTTGGAAATTTTTTAAAAAAACAATGAAAAAATCCCACTACATTTCAGTGGCCTCGCAAGCAACCTTAAGTTATGCAGACATACTCTGCTAATGCCTCTGCTTTTCCCCCAGGTGCTAGCTATCGTGATGGACGTGTTCACAGATACGGAGATTCTCTGCGACCTCCTGGAGGCGGCTAACAAGCGCATGGTGTTTGTCTACCTGTTGCTCGATCATGGCAATGTAAAGCTCTTCTCTGAGATGTGTGACAAGCTGCAGATTGCTGAGGATCTCTTCAAGGTACTGGGGCTCTGGAAAATCTTGGGCTCTGAACTTTGGCACTTTGGGTTAGCAGCATGATTATGCTCGAGTCGTTCCACCTTGTAATTAAAAGGGAGAAGGAGACATCCAGAGGTAGCGTTAACTTCCCTAACACACTACTGAAGATGCCTACATTTTTCTGCGAATTATATAGGAAGCTGAGCTATTTCCGTTAGTTGCTTAACCTTAAATGAAACTAATCTGGGCTCTTAAGTCTTAAAACAGAGCTTAAGGCCCCCAGTAGAGATGCGTGCTGTAAGCATTACGACGGCTTCTCTTTAATAACTGTGCAGGAGCCGTGGTCTAGCAGCTGCAGTTAGTGGGCAGCTGGAGCTGCACACAAAAATGTGTGAGCCGACTCCTCAGCGCCACTCCGTTTACCGAGGCCTCGCTCCTACAAAGGATAAGTGAGCGCGGCAAACAGCAGCGCAACGCCTGGGTACCTGACCTAGCTTTAAGCGAGCACGCTCGGGTACAAGGAGCAATTGTACCTGCAACAGCGCAGAGCCTAGCAAGGGGCTAAATCGACCTGCTTCTCAGTTCGTGCCCGTACGTACATTTCCTACTGCAGCGATGCCATCCGTATGGATTTCACCAGAAGGCCCGGATGTCTGTGCAGGGCCAGTATGAGTACAGCTTTTTGCCCTACTGTGTTGTACAACAGGCAACGTAAAACACGTTGGGGTCACGTCTAGTGCAAATTGTTGCTGGGATGTCAGTGGAGGTGACAGACTGGTCTCAGTTAAGGACACTTATCTCTTACTTACGGTAGGTGTAGCACCCGTCACAGGCAAACAGTGCAGCTCCACCTGCATGAGTTTCCATGCAGGTTTATAACCGTATTGAAATAAATAACACTATCAGGTGAGAAAGCTTAACTAGGGTTACGCTATCCCCAAACCTTTAAATGTAACATTAGAAAATTCATGAAGATATCAGAGCAGTGGGAAGAAGTGAAGAGGTAGGGGTTGTAGGGAGAGAGGGCCCCTTCCTCCTGATTTTTAATTAAAAGATGTAATTAATTCTGCTTATATTAACTATTATTTTTTTCTTTACTAGAATATTTCAGTCCGCAGTGTTACTGGAGAGGTTTACTGTGCCAAATCAGGCAGAAAATTTGCAGGACAAATACAAGAAAAATTTCTTATTTCTGACTGGAGATATGTGCTCTCTGGATCTTACAGGTGAGATCAGCCATTGTAGTTTGTGTCTCTGGGCCCTTTTATTATTTTTAATATTACTTGACAAAGGAAAGTTTTTGAACAGCTGAACATTTTTTTAGAACAAAAAACCCCCATGCTTTCAAGTATATGCCATTTTTCAACAATCCATTTAACACGTTTTTCTAACTTGTTTTAAAGCTTATGAGAGATCTTTATAGCACGTGGTATTTAATTTAAATGTTCAGGACTGATGTAAATGACTTTTCCAGCGCAGTCTGGAGCACAACTAGAAATGTGTATATCTTAATGTTGTGCTTTCCTCGTTGTTTGGGTCCTCAAATGATATCATGAGCCATGATACATTTCCATCATCTCCCTCAGCAGCCCTTGATGTAGCACATGTCACTCAGCTTATCTAAAGATTTGTTCTCCATACGACAAATTTAGTGACTAAAGGGAAAACAGAAATACTTTGGAGACTTCCTATTTTTTCTTGTTGTGTTTCTTTAACAGATAAGAAGTGTCTATGTAACTGTTGTACCTTACTTTTTTGTGAGCTGCATCTGCAACATCTGATATCCTGTCCATTTTTGTGCTGCTCTGATTATTTCAGGTACAAGATATAGCATCTCAACAGTTGTGATTTGAATTAAGATCCAAGATTGTCAGACTTGAGTCTCTGAGCTTGGCTCAAATAAATAAAGTTCCTAAGTCTCATGACTACAGAGATAAGCTTCACAAATGACTGAAGTGTCCCCTAAAAACTCAGATACAAAAACGCAAGAGGAAAAAAAAAAAACACAGCTTTGATTATTTAATTAAAAGGATGGGATTTTTTTTTTTTTTCTTAATCCAGGTTTAGGATTGGAGGCTTAAATGCCCTTCGTCGGGTAAAACTATGCCACCGGCAAGATTATATAACTGTAATAACGAAAGTGAAGTGAATACAGGGGGTTAGCTTAGGCTGTGCGAAGTGCAGGCGCCCATTTTTCATTCAGTTCCCAAATGAACCATCAGACAAAAATGACTGAACACACAGAATGGGTTTAATTGCCCACTCTGTGTTTTTGTTGTTCTCTCAGCTTTCAGTTTTCTTTTAAACCCTCACCAAAATGCAACATTAGATTTATATATGGAGTGGACATGTGGGAGGAGAGGGACAGAACAAGACATTTTCTTTAGCCAAGAATCTTCCTTTTGGCATCCCTTTTCACTCCTAAGAAAAATAAATTAAAAAAAAAAAACAAAAACCCACCCTCAAAGTCCCATGCAGAGTCACTTCTGTCGTTCTCTACTGCTCTTGCAGTATCTTCTAACCCAAAGAGACTTATCAAACTGCATAACCTCCTATCCAGCAAGCAAGCAGAGAGGGTGGTGAGAAATAAATCTCTACATTTTTTAACTTCAGCATGCTCAGCACAGATTTGGGGAGTCATCTGGGTTATAGCTGCCTCTCACCACACGGCATTTTTATGAGCTTGCTAGCTCTCGCTTTAGTCAGTTGAAAGTTTTCTGCTATCCCTAAAACCTTATTCACCAACTTCTGCAGGTGTAAACAAGAAAGATTTTAACATTGAGTAGAACAGACTCTTCTGCACTGTGGTTATTAGATTGCATTTGGATAGATTTCAAAACTAATACAAAAGCATATTTCACGTAAGTGCTGCGCTCTAGTTGGCTTTGTAATATCAATGAGGGGAGTGGGCTGAGGAACTGAAATAGCCCTTCAGTACGTACTGCCCTAAAAGGGACCATGATTCAGTGGTTGTAGCCACAGTGCTTGGGCACAAAATATATTTGCCTAGTAGACAACAAAGAGGACTGAAGGCCATCGGTTAACTGTTAGGGGCAAAGGACCTGCCAGCGAGTCTGTGGGATCTCCTGCTCTGGAGTCATTTCTAAAAACACATTGAAGAGCCATCGGTTAGGTTAGTGCGTATGCTTGGTTCTGCCTCGTACAGCACACGGGCTGAGACATCTCTGAGGGCCTTTTCAGCTGTGTATTTGTATGAGCACAGGCCCACAAGCCTTTAAAAGTGTTTTAAGATGTAGTTTTCCCCTTATTTTTTATTGTCTACATCTGTTGTGTGGGGTTAGGATGTAGGATTTTTTTTTTTCCCCTCTCTCTGTGTTTATCTATCTACCCCAACTTAAGATAACTGTTATTCCTTTTTTTTAACAAAATTTGAGGTTCGATTGCATGCAAACTCAGTGCTCCTAAAAGAGGTAAAATGGTAACGCCAGACCCCAGCCCTGTCTCCTCAGGCAGAAAGCCCTAGAGTCGGGAGCAGTGCGACCACCCCCTTGCACTAGGCTAACATCTGCTCCTGACCGTCTGCCCCAGGGGTCAGAGCCCCAGTCCCTCCTTGGCTTTTGCTGAGTTGGTAGAGTGAAACAGGGGCAAACACAGACCTTGCTCCTCGGAGGCAACAGATGATTACCCCTCCGGCTACCACCCGTGGAAAGCCTCTTCAGAGCCAAGACCTAACCCCAGGCATAAGTCCCTCGGTGGATAGCGTCAGCTAAGCTGGAGCAGGTCTCTCACACAGCGGTTGCCCCACCAGCAGGCAACACTGTCACATTGAGTAGTTCAAATGTCAAACCTGAGCTCAGCTGAAAACCCAGGCTTCCCGCTATAGATTAAATTTGTTTTGTGTGATGCTGCTCATTACTGCAGTGTCGTGAATACAAGGAACGAGAGCACCGAGGGGTCCGTAGCGAACTGCAGCTGGAGTAACGGGGCAAGGGGCAGTCAGAGAAAATGAAGCTGGTGCAAATGCAGATCAAAGAGGAGAGGTGGGTTTTGACTCAAACAGTCTGAAGTGAGACAATGAAAAATAGCGCGTGCTTTTTGAGGCAAAACCCTGGACATACTTCCGAGAAATATCTGCCGATGGCTGAACGTGTGATACTTGGGCCTTGGCCCCAAGTGGACAAGTACATCTTTGTGCTTTCTCTTCTGCCTAACGTGCTTCAGCTCAAATAGGCATGGTGGGATATGATCCTTCTGGACAACTGGTCTAATGAAAAGTGAGCCTTTTTCTGAGCCTTTCTCACAGAGCCAAGAGCACTCAGAACTGTAAACTATTGACCTAAAACCAGACCTAACACCTCTACAATGAGTTTCCTCTCAGAATGAAGCAAGTGGAAAACGTGCTAGGTCTTCATGAAAGTTTTGCCTTGTTTTTCAGCCAAGTGCACAGACGGTATATTGCTCTGACTTGTTACATGGAGAGTCTAAAGTTACGCAGGTCTCACTTGCCTGAATTTATGACTGACCCATTTGCTATCAGTCCACAGAGGACTTGGGGCTATGAATTGGATCTGACTTTCTGTACTTACACGGGTTACAGGAAACAAATAACTATCAGCTGCCACAAATAAATATCAGCCAGGTACTTCAAGGAGTAAGCCATGGAGTAACACATGGGAGTAAAGTTATCAGAATTAGCCCAAGAGTTTTTTTCTCTGAGCTTGTTGAGTGTTTTTTAAAAGCCACTTATAAATATGTAATTTTTGTTTTTATTTCTCCATAAACTCTCTTCTAAACTAGAACCCCATATCTATCGTACCTAAAACACAAATCCGTCCTCCCGGGCCTCAGCTCTTTAACAGGTTCTAACCTTAAACGTAGCTATGTCAGCAGAACGTCTGACTTCTGATCTGCTTAGAGTTAAACAGAAGATGTACCAAGGCTTACAGCGTGCTTCTTAGCGGATGAACGCAACGTAGAGTTAGTGCAGCAGACGTTACCAAAACAGCGGGGAATTAGCTTGTTGCACTGTCTACCTTGTGAGCTAAGGTTTTGTCCATATTTACAATGATTTGAACAAAGTAGATGAGAAGTACCTGTATTTTCTTAACACTTATTGTATATTTTAGTGTCCAGTCGTACAATGTGCAATATATATTATACTGTTGCCCAGTGGCATTGAACTAGCCAGTACTTCACTCCTCTCCTCCCCACGCCTGAAGCAACAGCATAAACACTTCTGTCCAAAACCTAACCCTCTACAAAAATGCCCTGAACTGGCAGATTCAAATTGTATGTCTTGACTCTGTTCGTGTCAGCTTAGGCTGTCAGGCCCACTGATTTTCACAGTTTTGTCAAAACATGACAGGAACAAGATTTAAAGCGCGCACACCTCCAGCCAAATCTGGCTGTCAGCAATCCTGGTGCGAATCCAGCCTAGCTAATAAAGTCACACGGGAATAACCGGGCAGCATTATGCCGACACAGAATAACCTCGGGTCAAGCTCCAGCACTGCTCGACGGTCTCTGCCGCGTGGCTCAAGCCCTCGAGCAATCACGTTTCGTTCTCGGAGCTGTGCTCGTTTCATTGCCGATGCTGGTGCTCGCACAAGGCGGGCTGCGCAGCAGAATCAAGCTGGCAGGGGGTTGTGTAGAAAAGCACAAATTGGGATGAAGTGTACGTTTGCCTAGCGGAGTAGGGAAGAACATAAAAGAAAAACTATTTAAAAACTATGGGGTAGTCTAAGGCGCATCTCTAGATTATGAGAATACATCAGAGTTTTGGTCTTATAGTAAAGTAGTATTTTTATTTTTGTAAAGGCTGTAGGAAAAATTTATGCATGTCATTATTTCTCTAATGAAGTGAGCGTTTGTCCGACACCTGTAAAAGCAAGCGTGGAGGGCTTGTTTTGTGGGACTGGGATATGACAGGGAGGGTGAGGTTTTTGTGTGCTTCCCTTTACCAACTTGGACAAAGAAAACAAACACAGGATGGCTATTTTTGCTGTTCTTTCTGGTGTCAGTACTGAGTGGATAAGATTTACAAACTGGTATGGCAACCTGCAGGGAAGATGCAATTTATATGTGTGCATGATAAGACCTTACCTTCCATGTACCGTGCTTAAATTAAGCATGTAATAACAGGGGATCCAAACTCCTTTCCAGGGAACAGACACCCAAACTTTAGGTACTGAAGGTACCAACATGTAGTCCTTCAGCTGATTTCGATCTTGGTTTTCACCACTCCCTTCAGAAGGTTCATATAACGTTACAAGGTTTCTTGCTGGTTTGAGAGGCAGCTGCAATAACAAAGCTTGATCCAAGTCAAAGAGAGAGCGCTGATGGGAACTGACCTGAAATTCAGCTGCAACACCATCTTCATCCTCTATTTGGACAATAAGTCTCAGCTGTAAAACGCATATGCTTTTCGCACCATCCCTGCTGGGATGTCCAGTTTCTAACAGTGGAAGCTAATACTAACCCTCACCCCGTCTCTCCTTCCAGCTTCACATGGTTGTGTGGCCAGGTCCACCGCAACCTCCTCTCCAAGTTCACTGGCCAAGTGGTCGAGCTGTTCGATGAGGAGTTTCGCCACCTGTACGCACTGTCAAAGCCGGTGATGGGACCCAAGTCTCCGACCCGCGCCATGCCCTTCCTCCTCAGCAAGGCCTGGGCCCCCCAGCGCAGCCCCCCTGACAGCAGCCCAGGAAGTGCCAACACCCTTTCGGATCCTTTCAGTAGCCTCTCGGCTGGCAGCACCCATCAGACCAAACAAACGCCGAGAACTCCCTTATTCAGCAGCAACTTCACCCCCCAGTCTCCTCTCCATAGAGTTAACTCCTTCCACAGCTATGTCTCACTCACACCACCGCCACCACAGAAGACCATCCAGGCTAACTACTATCAGCCGCACTACGATACCACCATGGTTCTTTACAACAACGTGAACATTTACAGACCTGTAAGACTTAGACAAGAAGATCCAAACAGGACGGGGTTAAACTCACCTTGGAGGTGCCTTCACAAAGCTAACCTATTTGCATAACCACCTTGTTTTGAATTGCAAGTAAGCGTAGCAAGGACCTGTTTAGCAATTGCTTGTGTACTGATGAATATAGAAATTCTGTATAATATAAAATGAGGAAGATTTCAAGGCTGTTGTTTTGGTTTGGTCCTTAGGGATGCTTCTTTCCCTAACTGAAAAGCTAAGCCTGCTCTCATATAAACCTTGCATGGGTGTACCATGACTCCAGTTAAGAACACATATCAACAATGCTGCTTACAATGTAAAATTGCAGCTGCCCGTCACCCTCTCTTGATAACATATTTGTGAATCAATAGATTTAGGTGGTTAACTCTTCTTCTTACAGCCAGGCACCTGAAAGAGGGCTAAGTCACAGTTTATTATTGTGGATTTTCCACACTTGTGTAAGGAGCCAGTTCAGGAGACTCAGGTCTTGTATTTACTTGCCAAACAGACATGATGGTGGCAGCAACAGTCTAAGCTGCGTGTTGCTTAATCTTGACTTGGGAGGACTGCTTTAGGGCTAACAGAATTTCCACCTTCACACTGTCTCTCACCTGTCTGCTTGAGGTGGAAAATACAGATGTCTGTCTGCATGGTTTCTAGGCTCAGGCTTGCGAACCATGAAAAGGACAAAGACCAACAGTCCAGGTTACACAAGGCATCCTACGGCCACCATAGGCTCGTTTTCACTCAGAAGCGACATGGTGTATTCCCATATGCTTTCTTAAAACCCTCCAATCCCATCACCTGAGAGCAATTTTCCTCATTGCAAAGCGTCCGCGTAGATTCAGACTGCAAAAGGGAAGCCAAATAAAGAAGCAAAGACCTACTGGTAACACACCTTTCCGATACTGAGTTCCAGTTCATTTAGTGGTATGTGCATCTTAGAAATACTTTTAGTGGTCATTTGACTCAACATTAAGTTAGAGATCATGATGCTCTAGTCCAGAGTTCCTTAAAGTTTCGATTTTTTTTTTTTTTAAATACAGAGAAACTGGGTACCTGTAGTTCCCATTGAATAAACGGGAGTTCCAGAGGTTCTGCAGCTTGAACCATAGTGCCTGCAAAGCAGAAAAACTTACCGGCAAATAATCTTGAAAATGACAAGAAACGTTGGTGAGAGCCATAAAATATTTGTAAGAAAATTCATGAAGCATAAATAAAGGGTTTCTATACAATCCAAAGTTATTAGATGCTTAACATCGGATCAGTAATTTTTTTACACCTGCTTTGTATCATCATTTCAACTGACTCCAAGAGAAAACAGAAACCTAAACATATTTGCACATCTGACCCATTTTGTCTGACTTCTCACCTGTCCAAAAAGAAAAGGAATAAAATTAAATTATTTAGGCTGTGCTATATGCAGCAGCAAGATTTCAGGTGAAGAGAGTTTCTCATCCTTGGAAAAAGCTATTGCTTTGAAAGTATACTGCTGAAGTTTACAGAACATTAGAAAAGGTACAGGGAGGACAAATCCTGCACTAGCTGCAGAGTGGACTTTTTCCACCTGTGGAATCTAGTTTTGGAGTCCAGAACGAACAGTGAACTATTGCAAATAATTGTAAATCTCTGTACACAGCAACATTTTTAAGGATTCCTGCGGCAGAAGGAGATTTGATTTTTCATTCCTAAGACAACCCTATTGTGCATGGCACAATATGGCAACCACTCATGTAAAAAAGAAAAAAATAAAAGACTCATTAAACTCCCTCTGAGATTCATTTTTTTCCTTCATTTTCTCTTCACTTGTGCACCTTAATATCTTCTCTTCCAAAAGCTAAGCGGTCTGCATAAAGTCAGAGCCCAACTGAACAGGAAGTACGTTTTACTTCTTCTCAGATCAAGAGGAACAGAATTAAACGTAAGTGTCCCTCCAGCTTGGCTAGCACGTTTCTTCCAAATTTGGTTCAGTTCACTGCAATCCTGTTCCTGGTGTGGCCCAACCGGGATGGTGCAGCATGGGACGTGGGGAGAAGTTTGTAGACCACTATCTCCAAAACCTTAATTTCCTCTGGTGAGGACCCATCAAATCCATAAAGGAGCTCCTTTCCTCACCGTGGGGCTAGATGGTTCGCCTACAGAAGTTGTGGAGGACGCAGCTAATGAAAAGTAGGTAAGAGATGAGCTAGTAATACCGAAGGAGCATTGTGAGTTAAAAAGAACTAATTTCAACCCTGGATCAAGGGTACAGCTTGTGCTAATTTAGACGACAGCTGAACTTGAATGCCAAATGAATGGAATTTCAGTTTTGATGGAAAACAAGCAGAGTTTACAATTTAAGCAGTGAGTTATGCCAAAAATCCTAACAGGCTCCCACAGGCTTGATCACTCAGTGATCACAGAAACGTGTGGTTACAGGCAGCTGCAGAAATTACCTGTCAGCAGGGCCACAGCAGCACGCTGACATACCATGTCAGCCTGATACCAGGGAAGGGATCACATAAACACTGCTGCCATACAACGGAAAAAGCTGTGCGCTAACATTGCTAGTTACAGCACTAACACGCTCCATCACCTCAGACACAGAGAGCAGCTATCCAAGCACCTAACGGCAAGACACATCATTTGCCTGTGTTTGCACACAGCAATCGGTTCAGAACCATCAGATCTTGGGTCAGAAGGTCCTGCCCAAGAAGTCTGTAACACGAGGAAATGTTAGAAGGATAAAATCAAGTCTTAGGAACAGTTAGGGGAGTTTCACTTCCACTTTGCAATATTAAAATTTGCTGTTTAACTCTGTGTGGAGTACTGGTGCGTGCATTAATACCAATAATAACACCGTAACAGCCAAAACATGAAGAAGTCTGTCACAGGCAGAGGTAGAATGCAGGGAGGTTGGACGAGATGATCTCCAGAGGTCCCTTCCAACCTAAACGATTCTGTGATTCTGTAATTATGTAGACCTCAGAAGCAAGGACAAAGCGTTCAAAGGCAAGATGGAAATGCAAAGCCACTCGTGAGATATGATCGGAACAGAAAGCTTCAGTTAGAAGTGGCAAGCCAAAAAAGTGAGAGCAGGCCAAAAAAGGAGGAACCGAAGTAGCTTAGATGAGAGTTAGCCAGACGCAAATGGGACAACGGAATATTTCATAGGCCCTGTGCAATAAACACCGGCTATTTGGAACAGTAACTATGCAACATGTTCAGAACAACATTCATGTTGTTTTCTTTGCAGTAGTTAAAAGCAACATTTTTGCTTTCTTGTTCTGTTTGAGAAAATACTGCCCCTTCCAAAGGGCTGTTGCCTGCCTCCAACTCCGGGAGATACTTGGGAGTTAGTTAACTCTTGTGCTGCCAGTCTAAGAGACGGCCTCAAGTTAAAGAATCTCCACACGCAACAAAGTCTCTAAACTGCCTTGGCCTAGTCGCCGTGTATTTTGGACATCTCAGTCACAAAGTGACAACATTCGGAAAGTACTTCATTTGCTGCTAGAACAGCTCAAATGCAGTTCCTACCTTCTCAAATAGCAGAGCCAAGTCATTTGGCTAGTCCCTATGAAATATTTATACAAACCTCATCCCAGAAAAGCTGTGATCCAGTGTTGTAAGTACTGAACCCATTCAAGAGCTGTGGGAAAACAAATTATAGCCTTTGTCTGTGCCTACTCATGACTGTAAGTTTACGAAGAAACTGGAAAAATTCCCTGGCGCAGTAACTTAAGTTTTTGCCAAGGTAGTTTGCCATTAAGCTTGCTGTGTTTGCTATGTCTTTGCTATAAGACATTCAACTGTTGATGCCAACACTGTAACTAATTTACAGCGCATCGCGGACAATCTCTACCGAAAACACACGGTCAGGCTACCTAAGATGCAGATGACAGCAGTTAGTCTTAAACACATCCCCAGCCTCTGAGGTGGGCTTCGCTGCCAGCAGAATACAGCGCTCTACCAAAAATTACTTCCACCCAGCAAAGCACATGTACGACTAAAAGGAATATTCTGTAATACATTACGAGTGCACTAATGCTTACCCAAGTATACTTGCCAAAGCATCTTTCGTAACAAGCTGACCAGGATGTGGTTTAATCTTGTTAAGTCACCAAGCTATCAAAGATAATTTGACATGGCTGAAGGCAATGTTCCGTTCTGCTGGAGAAGTTTCTCAGTCAACTTAGCACAAAACTATACTCTACCAAGTGCTAGCGATACATTTCCTAACCAGTATCCTGAAGCTTTAAAATCTGTGTAAAAGTAGCAGATACAAAGACATATAAAAGTAGCAGATACAAAGCATGTTCGCGCAGGGAGAATTATGTTTCAATTGTCAGTTGTTTAAAGTCTCCACGCTCTTTAGTACTGCAAACAGAAACCCAAGGAACATGTGAAGTCACAGCAAATTATGTCTAAAAGATTCCTAGTTTTAAAATACACCCACTAAACAACACTTCTATGAAAAGCTGCTGAGAATTTGAATCACAGTCGAAGAGGGGATAAGATGGAGGAAGAGCACACCCTGTTTGCCTGGAATGTAAGTTACCTCAAACCAAAGAAACTACAGAGTAACTTCTGCCTTCTCCTGAGCAAGCCCAAAGCCTGCACTGTCAATGCTTCAGAACTTAAAAGCAAACAGGTATCATTATTCACTGAAAGCTTAACGTGCGGATCTGGATGATGCAGAAACACCACAGCCAGCTTTCACAGCTTGCAGGGCTTTACAAAGGATATGATCTGACTAAACACTCTTCAGTACATATAAACAATCTTCACAGTTTTTTGCCTTCCTTGTATAAGCACAACTAAAGATGCACACCTTTGAAGAGAGAAATTCTCCCTCCACTCCCGACTTAAAACATTTACTATTTAGACTTTTTTCCTTAAAAAAAAAAAAAAAGTTCTTATTGAAATTTGCTCAACATAAATATATTTAAGATTCCCATCTATCCAGCTTTGAACAGTTAAACACTATAATGTAAATTAATCATGAAATATTAAAATTTTAAGAAATTAGCTAATTGTATGGCTCTAAATGCCGCAACATAACATTTGATATCAACAAACTTTAAAAATGGACACCATAAACCAACCTGGCGTTCCAAGGGCATCCCAGGTCAAAAGAAATCACGAGCGCTTCAAGAACAACTTTGTGAGGCTTATGACTGAAAGCTACCTCTGAAAACTGAATTGCTCAGCTCAATTTTATACTGGACTTCTTCTGAATACAAACAAATCAGTGAAGGAAAAAAATGTTGGGACATGAAGACTGTCGAGACAGAGAGAAATATATATATTTTCTTAAAAGACATACAATATGAATGGTTAAAAACACAATATGAACTTTATTGCATATATCACTCCATCATCATCTGATGGCAGGAGAATAAATACAATAAAACCTTCAAATTCCTGAAGGTGGGCTATATATATCTGAAAAGAACTGTCCGTCAAAGTGACATAAATCATCCTGGAGATTTCTGAACCATCTGATTTCAAATTCTGTGGCTGATGCAGTTACCAATGATGACAGCGCTGAAGGGCCTAGGCATTTTACCTCACCCTGAAATTCCTCTCTTATTTTTTCTGGTATAAGATCCACCCCCATAACCTGCAAACAGAGTAAGGAAGAAAATGGGAAACAAGAAAATAACTTGCAGGGAAAAGAGGAAAACATTACATTAGTAAAAGATTTTTTACATGAAAAGCCATTTACACATGAACCATAAACCATCTAGGAGAAGTCTCCAAGTCACGATCCAGTCGTCTTTTGCCTTCTGCAATAAACAGGGAAAACACAGCCTGAGCTTCACAGCTACACAGCCCCTCCCAGCTCCCGGCTGCGCTCAGATGTGGGGATTTTTACTCTCTGAATAGACGCGGAAATCTCAACACCAGCTCTCCGTTCAATGCCCACCTAGCAACCACACCAACACCCTGACCTTCTACTGGGGACTAGCGTCAGATCAGGGCAAGCAAGGGGAGAAATTTCTTTTTGCAATCTTCTTTTCAAAACCAGAGATATTCTGCATGCTACTGCCCTCTTATGGATGAAATCCCACAAGATTGCCTGCCAACTTGGCAACGACTTGGCTTTTATTAACTTAAAGCCCCGATACAGACAGGAAAGCGAGGACGTGACTCTCTCTCTGACTTCCTTTTCTCCTTGACGTGGAAGTCAGAAAATCCATAAATGACACTACAAACGTTTAATCTCTGTGAATAAAGCCATATAATATTACTCTCCTCCTCCGCAGTTCTTTGAAACTGGAACCCAATACACTGGACAGACCAAAGAAATAACGTAAAAGAATGTTTCTGGCTTGTTTGCCAATCTGCTGAAAGAATGAAGTGGTTAATGATACTGTGGCCCTCAATATAGTCTCCACTTCCATTCCATACGTGTGATCCATTTTGTGGCTTCTAAAGTTCCCGAGATAAAACTTATGTCCTAGGAAACGCACAGCGATGATGATTAAGAGCATCTGCAAATATAAGTCCAGTGAGAAACGTAATAGCCCAGAACATTCCCACAAGGGGAACCTCAGCAGAACAAAGACAGGCCTATACGACACAAGCCAGCGCAGCACAGACGTCAGTGCCAGGTCAGCATAATGCGCTCCCAGGGCAACCCGCCCGGGCTAAGACATCCTGCTTTGTAGCACAGTTAATTAGCTCGGAGGAACATCGCGCACACAGGACTTGATATCTGAACAGGCTCAGGCACCTCAGCCGGACTTGGCCCCGTGCTGTCTGCACATATCTGAGAACTCCCTCGCAAGGAAACATACCCTTACCTTGGTCATCAGCAGCAAGGAGCTTGCTTTTAAACCGAAACGCTTCACTTGGTCCTCAATTTCTTTTTGACTTTTTATGTTATTCTCTAGAACAAAGGAAGACTGTTGTGACTGTGTGAGCTGAAGTAAAAGCCTGAAATGAAAAAGTCAGTTAGAAAGGCACAGCTGGCAAAACAGCAAGTCAGCAAACCCCCAAACAACCCCAATATAAGATACTTTAAAACAGTTCTTCCTGACACTTGCTGACTGCAAGAACTGAGGAGAAATGAATACATCTGTATGAATCTACTATGACTGCTATACTGCTGCTAGGATAAAAGTATTTAGAAGTACTTCTGAAAAACAATACGCCAAGTTTGTCTGGTTGCTTTGCAGAAACATTTTCTCACCGTGTATTTGTCACACAATTCAAAAGTGAAGCTCTGATCTGCTAGCATTAACTGTGGCATATCACATGTCCCACATCCTTATCAGGACCTAACAAGACAGCAATGCATTGCTGCATACAGAAATCTTTGTAACCTGAAGAGCTAGAAACGTGGGAGGGTTTAGACACATATCAAATATCCTCGTCCTGCAGGCCAACCCTGAGATACGTTACAAAATCTTTCATGGCAATTTCAAATTCAAGGAGGTGCCCCAAAAGTCAACACCGCGATTCATTAGAGGCTAGATGTTGCACTCGCAGCATGGCTACGTGCCACGGAGGGACCTCATCACCAACGGCTCGACCAGAGAGCAGCAGCAGTTTCCCGAGTCACCTTCGCACAAGGACTGTGGAACATCTCAGCAGGGGAAATATCTATGTACGTTCAGACAGGGGGCCACTGCGACATGTCAGTATCATTACTGAGAGCTTTATCCATAAAGTAAGAAGAACAACAAAAATAATAATTTTTATCACATTTGCTGAAGTTAAATGAAGTAGGTGTTAAAATACAGACGTGTATTTTTATCAACAGAAGACTTAATCTTCAGTGAAAGTTTTTCATTTGAACGTTATATACATCAAAATCACAAGTCTGAGCCAACACACCATTTGTGAATTCAGCGAAATTTTGATTTGGAAATTAGAAATAAAAATGGAAAGGATTTTTTCCTATGAGAAACATGTTTGTATCCAAATTTGCATAAATTTAATGTTAAAAGAATGAAATCTCAGCAAAACTAGATCTTTCTCCATTTTTTATTTTGTTGGCAAAACTACGAGTCAATTATCCACAGTGCTCTAACACAGAACCTTATTTACTAAATAAATCAATACTAACATCTCTTTTTCAGCTGAAATTTACCCTGTCCAAAGGTTTACACAACACTTAGGTCTCACTTAAAACCCAGCAAACTTGAAAACGTTAGACAACCTATTTAATACGTAAGCCTTGGGCAGGGGACAAGCTTACCCTAGGCAAAATTAATAGTCATTATGATGTGTATCTGCCAAAATAAACCACAATAACACTCAGTCTAACTGTGTAGCCACGCATGCAATCACGGAGTTTAGAACTGTCTCAATGCTGAACCATATACCCGGAAAGAAAAAGCACAAATTATATAGAACAATAAAACGACATCCATATTAAAATAAGTATAAAATACATTGAACTTCTCCCAAGCAACAAGTAAAGTCCCAGCACAGTTACAAGTTATTATATCTGTTTTTATATTTCTTAAATCTTGCCTTCATAGGACATTTATAAGGTGTTCACTGTAAACATTTTCAGAAGTTCATAAAATGGCTTTAACATGTTCCGTGATTAATACACTACCGAGAGGCAAGAGAAAAGAAATCAAGACTATTTTAACAAACAACAGTTCCTAATGATCTCTTTGAAAGATTATGTTTTGGGGAATTTGTTTTGTGCAAGAGTTTTAGGAAGCAACGGAAGAAAAAGAGCATTTTAATGCAGCCTTGTCAATCAGCTGTCACAGAGTTCATTTTTCAACCTCATCCATTATGCAAACTGGGGTATTATTAAAATAACACACTTTCTCTCAAGCATTGAGGCTTCAAACAAATCAGACAGGTGGTACTTACACAAAGCACGCTGGCTACGGTTCCTTTTGGAGAGTTCAGTTGCTCTGTCTTTAATAGCAAACCAGAAAACAGCCAGGCTCTAACAGAGTATTTGTAGGAGAACAAACCCTTCTGTACATAATGATTTGAAAAAGATTCATATCCCGAGATCATTCAAAAAATGCTTTATTCTTCAACTATACGTGACATTGGTCTACTCTTTCCACTGAAGTTTACATTGCTCACAACTACCACGTTGGTGGGCTTTATTTTTCAGCCCTCCAGCAATAGCAGGGTGCTCTAGGTTTGTGTTGCTCATACAGAAACAAACATTCAATTTGAAATGTAAACTTGCAGTATTAAGGCTGGGGAATAACATGCTCAACATTGTTTTTGGATTGGAAGAAAACATTATTCTAAGAACACATTCAGTTACCTTGCTCTAATAAACGAGGCACATGCCTTTACCCCAACTTTCTTCAACGTGTTCTGCTCCCAGAACTCAGAGGCTATGTGTTTCCCTTCGTCTCTTCTTTCAGCTTCTTCTGAAGTGCAGAGGAATTCTTTTATTATTTCGCTGTTGCTACAAGTTACTGGATTTTTATTCTTTGTTTCTATAGCAAAGCCGGGCCAAAAACATTCTTTCTGGCTGTCTGATCTGTGAGACTGGAAATTAATCTCTCTTCCAGTTGATGTTTTGAAATTACTGTCACTTACTCCAGTCTCTTCAGACTGATTTAGTTTCATTTCTGGAATGAACAATGGAGACAGATTCTGTAAAAGGCTCATATAAGCTTCAGCGAGTAACTTCCAGTACCAAGGGTTGAAAGGATGTAAGCCAATCAGTTGCTGTAGACACGTGATCTTTTTTTCCACATTTTCCAGACCCTGATAAATGGCAAACTGCAGGTTGAGAACAGTCGTTAAGTGATCTGTATTAGTAGCACCATTTCTCTACAAATAAAAGAAAACAAATTAAAACTAGCAGTAGAACAGAATCATCCTTCACAGCGTAAGAAAATGTCTCTCTGATAACGACACACAAATATCTCTAAAGGTTTTTTTTTTTTTTTAAATCCCCCAAAACTGTATCAACTCTGTTAAATATTTTAAATAACATAACATGATATAGATCATGCCTGATCAAGTTGACAGCACTCCGCCTAGTTGCCTTGTCCCAGGCTGAAAGACAAAAAGGTCCCTGAATATTGTCATTTATTTGCCTTCAGAGTTTTATACAGCTACCCTTCTTTGTAGTACAAACACCTTTTATATAAAATAAAGGGCAACAGTAAAATCTTAGAGACTGCAGAGCGTCTGGACTTTTTCCTTTATGGGGAAAAACTCAATTTGTGGTTAGATACTCTTCCTGGTGGCAGTGAGTCTTTGGAAATAAAACGGAGTTTTGAACCGTCACTTTTACAGTGGAAAGATTTAAGCACTCATTTATCCCCTTTCTTATAATTCCTATTACATTACATTAATTCTGCCTGGCAGAGCATGATATTTAGTCCCTTCCAAGACTACCAGCCTCCTTGCACAGGGAGTTCATTGTGGTACAGGGTGTTCTGATTTCTAAAGAGTGATTATATCTGCAGTGACAGTTACCCTCTGTTTACCAAATACTCTGAGCACTGAACATCCTGAAGGGTTATACACGCGAAGGTTATTTTTCCAGAAAATGGTCCATGCAAAAGAATTACTGGGAACATTTCGATGTTCAAAGTAAAAATAAAAATTGCATTATTTACCAGTTTTTCTGCAATATCCAGAGCCTCCTTGTGTCTTCCTAGCTGAGATAAACAGCGAGCCTGACCCTCTTGGACATCTCTTCTCATTGCAATGTTACTGGGAGGGAGGAGTAGTAAGCAGCTTGAATATTCACACAAGGCTTTCTAGTAGGGTGTTGACCAAAAGAAAAGCAAAACAAAATAATGAGACATTTTGACTTATTTAAAGTAAATTACTTATTTTTACTATTCCTATTTCCTTTACTTACATAAAGGAAAGCCTGACAGCACCTTTTGTTTACAGTTATAACCCAAAAGACTTACAGTCACAAACTCTTACAGTCTGACTGACAGTCTGACTGACAGTCAGAATTCAAGAGCTGAGTCAGAATTCAAGAGCTGAAGTCCAAATTTTCATTTCTCCAGACTAAGCTACCCGCTATTGCTAGCAACACACGAAGGCCCCGGTACCAAAGAGCCCATCTGAGAGCCGTGCTCGGAACTGCCCAAGTCTGGATGGTGATAAGCAACCTCAGTCCTAGCTCAGGTTTAAGCCCTGCCAGGATTCAGTTTGTCTCGCCACCTCTCTGCCCACCAGGCTTGATCCAGAAGGGATTCTAAGAGCTCATCTACTGGCCTGGGCCCCACATGACCCAAGGTGCCTTTCTTCTAGCTGACCATACAATGATCAGAGCGCTCATCCTAAATTCGGGAGAGCTGGTTTCAAATCCCTCAAATTCCTAAAGAGAAGATTTGAAGCTATATGCCCCTTGCCTCACATGAATAATCACTAAGTCAGAGAATATTGCAAGGAAGGTGATTCTCCATCATTCCTGTAAGGCGGTTCTAATTTGCATGAAATAATTAAATATTAATTGGGCCAAGGAAAAAGACAAGAATGAGCAATACTCTGTAGCTTAATGCTCACGGCACTCACCAGGACTCCAATTAACATTTAAATATATTATATTAAGTATTCAGTGATGGTAGGACTGGAATCTCCCTCTGCGTGAGTGCTCAGACCAGAAGACTAAAGAGCAGTGCTCATTCTCCCGTCTCTCTAAATGAATATTTAATTATTCCTTGCAAACTTGAATGGTTCTAACAGACAAGCTTAAAGGCAGCATACCCTAAATACCTCCCAGCATAGCAGCTGAATTCTTTTTTCCCCCCTTGTAAAGATTAAGTTCACATTCCTTCTCAAGCAAAAGACCGATATTTCCTATGCTCAGGGATTGCAGTAGCCACGGGGCAAATGGATGTGAGGAGGTTTGCAGGACATCCCTGTTTGCCTTGTTTTGCGACAAAGGGATATAACCTTGGCAATGAACTGGCATTATGAATCCCAAGTAGATTCTGCGGTCAGCTATATCCTAGCGGTGATCCTGTATCACTGGCGTCCTCAGCATTTCCTGTCGGGCGGCCTCGGCTGACATAAAAAACAGCATTTGCAATGAGCTGAGTGAAAAGATTACTACCCCCGCTTACTTATTACCAGCCTGCTTCCTGAGGTCAGTGCTTTCAAAACTGCAGGCATAATGTCTCCACCCTGGTGCTGTCGCTGTAATCCAGGTTAGCATAACCACTTAACTCTAGATGCTTTTAACGTGGATCTTTGTGACAGAAATAGGTTAGGAAGGAGCTGTGTGTTCTAGTACACTAGCAGATCTGAGGGGATGTCATTCTCTCAAGGGAGACCACAGTGGCTAATAGCAAGGAGCAGTAATCTCTTCACCTGGGCCAGCAGCCAGAACAGGTTGTCTAACTGCAGCCATAGGCATCTCTCTTCTCAGCATACTTTTATGAATCCCCTGAAGGCATCTCAACTGGGACATGGGAAAACACATTTGCCAAGTATAGCCAAGGTGGTAGTACAACTGGCATAACAGCAAGAAACAGGAGTCGGTGCAAACGGAGGTAAAAAGGGATCCACAAACCCAATGGGCAAGGCAAGGGGAGTACTTTCAGAAGTTGGCCTCAAGGCTATGAAATCAGGGAGCCTGCCATGCAAAGCATAATCTGGATAGTTGAAACAAGGGCAGGAGAGGCTGATCTGGAGCAGGAACCGGAACTTACTGGATGCTGGAATTAGGACTACACAGGCTGGAGAGCGCTCAGAAAGCGGGCAGTGAGGACAGGGATTAGGACTATAGCAGGTAGGAGCATAAACGGGGAACATAAACGGACCCCAAAGGCACAACAAATCATCCAGAGCAAGACAAGGCAGCAGAGAGATGGGACAACTAATGATGAGGCCCAGCCAGCCTCTGTGGAGCCTGACTATAGTCAGCTGTAACGTAACGGCTGGGGAGCTTGGAAGAAGGTCAACAGCAGCCAGGTGGTGGCCTGTGATTAACAGCTTTGGTGGGATCTGACTGTCTCGTTCTGAGGTGCCAAACTCACCCCAGGAACAACACTGAAATTTGCGTGCCTGACTATGATTTCATGACCACAAATACCAGCTCGGATCACTACTGAACCATTCAGATGTACAGGGTTGATCTGGCTCAGGTCTGGGTGCGTATCACAGTTTCTGCTGAGTTGGCCAGAGCTTACGTTGACTTCATCCAGACTCCAGGAAAGGAGATGATATCTGACTGCGAAAGCTTGCCAGGACAAAGTTATCCGTTATCGTTTAAAAAAAACCTTTTAACTAGCAGAATGATTCTTCACCAGATCCGTGCTTTCGGTCACATGGCCACCGTGCTCTCAAAACCAGCCGAGGAGCCACCAAGTTGGCACTACTCTATCAGAGGATACGCCACCCTCGGGTCACGGCTCCGGCAGGAGGCTAACGGTTGTTCGGTTGTTCGCTTAACGCACCGAGGATCATCTGCGTTTAACTCCTGATAACCCCTTCCGCCGGCCGTGCTCAGCCGAGCGGGGGGGAACCACGACAATACCTCAAACTCCTGCTCCCTGTACGCCAAGTCGCCCTGGAACTTATTGGCCGTCAGGACTTCGGTGTCATCCGCGCTCGCCGTTTCCCTGCGAAACCACTGCAAACGCACAGGAGAGCGGTCGGCGGAGGGTGTTTAAAACCACAACCGCCACACGCCGCCCGAACCGGCCCCGCCCCCCGCCAGCTCCCCCTCCCCCCCGGCCCCGGCCCCGGCCCCGGCCCCCGGCAGCTCCCCACCTGCCCCGCCCCCCGGCCCCGCCAATCGCGGCGCGCCCTGTTCCTCAAGCCCCGCCCCTCCTCCAAGTCCCTCCCCCGCAGCCCCCTCACGGCCCGCCCCTCCCCCCACCTCCGGTACCGGGCGGCTGTGGCGGGCGCCCCCCGGTCCCCCGCTCCTCACCCGGGGCTCGCAGCGCTTGGCGCTGTACGGCGGGGCCCCGCCGTCGCCGCTGCCCGCGCCTCTCTCCTTGCTCTCGGCGAACACGGAGTCCTCGAACTCGCAGCCCAACGGCAGCTCCATGCCGTCAGCCGTTGGCCTCCCGCACCATAGAGTGCCGCCTAGAGTGCACCCCGCGCTGGCCAAGGGAGCGGGGGGGGGAGGGTAGCGCGCCCCCTGCTGGGCCGCGGCGCTGTCTCCCGAGGAACGACCGGCGAGTCTTCCCGGAGGGGCACCGAGTTAAGGGACGGTTGTTGGCTAGAGGGGATGCTCCCGCAGCCACAGAGGAGCGGCGAAGCGAGCGCCGCAGGGCGGGGTGCTGGCAGCGGCCATCTTAGATGAGGGCAGGGAAGCGGCCGGGCGCCGGCGGGAGCGCAGCGGCAGTGGGCGGGCGCGGCCGCCGGCCCCGGGCGCAAGGGGAGCGCGGGGCCCGCGCCGCTCCCGGCATGCCGTGCGAGCGGAGCGCGGCATGCCGGGAGCTGTAGTCTCCGGAGCGGGGGGGAAGGGGGAGGCGCCATGAGGGAGGCGGTGGCGCAGCTGACTAAACTCTCCGCATCCTCGTTTCACAGGAGGCACAAGCCGCGCTCAAAATTAGGGCTGGTTACAAAGCCAGAGAGAGCAGAGCCGGTTGTGCTAGAATAGTCCCTTTTCCCACCGGCTTTACCTGCGTAATGGGAATATCCCTGGAAAACAGCGCTGTCCTCTCTTTCGGGATAGCTTGTGACACCTGCTTCCCGGCGTTTGCACGTCGGTTTGGACAGGTGGGCTGTAAAAACAGTGAAGCCTGCGCTCTGATTCGGAGCAGGACCCACAGCTCCGGTGAGGATTGCAAGTCACCAGTTGTCTAAATGGGTGTTTTGTAAGGTACCGTAACAAACGTTTGGACCTAGCTTAGGTGAGTTATTTGCATAACTGCAGCGTGGCTGCGCTAGTGTCAGGGCCCGGTGCGTAGTCTAGGGTGGTTGGGAGTGTATTTCAGTAACTTTTCCATCTGAGTTGGTTTCTGCCCCAAAGCAGAATGGGAAAGTCATGAAATTTTAGTCTTTCAGACCAAAGGATGTTCAGAAGAGAGGATTTCCCAAATCTCCCTATGCTCCGTGTTGCTAGGCAATGGAAAGAGGGAATATGGCAAGTAAAGGCTGATCCTAGAGCTTCCTTAGGACACAAAAACTCTCAGCCACACTGCAGCAGGTTAACAGCACCAGGCTGCATTCATATCTGTTCCAGCTTTCTGCCCTTCTTCGTGGTATTACCACACAAAGTGCATTATGTTTTAAGTGAACTGCAGTGCTGTTTCCTCTCTCTGCCTTGCCGGTCCTTTCAGGTCCTTTCATCCAGAAAGGTCTGTTTTGGCACCTCTGATTACCATGCAAATTTGGGGATGGTCGGCTGAGAGGTTGTCCTTGCACAGAAAGATTGGCTAATGAGTTGTCTCTACCAGAACGGCCTGGGAGGCCAAAAACTTTACTGGCAGGGTGAATTTGAAAGGTTTTCTTTTAGCAGAGATATGAAATATGTGGGCTTTTTTGGTTCTTCCCCACTGGCTACATGCTCAAAATATTCTTCCATACCAGCATAGCTGTGGCTGCATGTGGCATTAGCTGACTTAAATCCTTGGGGTAGAAACTAAACTTTGGCAGGTAGATTTGATGAGGAAAGAAAAAGGGATTGAGGTGGAGGTTTCTTTGCTTTTAAGTTTGGTATTAAGCAGGGAAAATAAACCCTCCTGAGCACAGGAAACCATATCGAGCAAGTCGGTCTCAGGGAGAAGCAGGAGTCTGCTGCACATGTTGGAATCTTATAAGCATCACAGTAGACGAGCACAGTCAGAGCTTCTTGTATGGGCACACTGAAACCATCTAGCTTCCTTCTGCACACGGACTGGCGTGATGAGCTTCTGCAGGACTGGCCGAGCACCCAGGAGTCAACCTACAGGGGTGAGCCCTGCTTGCGTCTCACCAGTTACAGAGCCTGCAGCTCTGTTCACATATACTTGACACGCATGCTTTTTCCCACTCCCCCAGGACAGTCAGCCGTGCTGCAAAACCCCAGTTCAGTCTGACGAGTAAAGCACTGAAGTCCAGCAAGACCATTAAGAGCAAATCAAAACGAAGAAGAAAAGCTGAAGCATGAGTAATCAAACGGAAACGTGGCACCAGGTCAAAGTAAAACACCAAGTGCAAGGCAGTCCCAGGGGCAAATCCAAGAGCAGTCAGTTGGCTGCAAGCTTGGATTGTGGAGGCCTCCAGGGCTCGGGGTTTCAGCCATCCTTGCCTCTAAGGACACCAGCGTGGTCTGCCAAGGCTCTGTGTTGCAATGCAGAGAATGCCTTTGTCTGGTAAATGATAGGAGAGAAACAATTCCTGAGCACCACATGGGGGACCCAGCAGCTGACTACAGGGTTTGAGTCATAAGTCACAGGCAGAAGATTGCTTCTCCCCTTCCCCCGCCTTCCCTCAGACATTTAAAAGGCTCCTAGTATATTAGCTCTAGAAATACAAAAGTGCAACTTAACCAAATTCGTGTGCCTCGTCAGCACCGGAGATGAGCTCTGTTTCTCCCCTAAGACTCAAAGTCATCAGTGCAGCTGCCAGAATACAAGCTCCCACTGTGCTTAAGGAAAGCTGTTCGCCTGAGTTTGTAGGGCATGGCTTGCAGTCGTGCTGCTAGCCTTGGCTTCATGCAGGAGAGAGCTATATCTCTGGAAAAGGCACCTGAGAGGGACGTGGGAATACCTGAGCCCTTCAAGAACGTGCACTGCTGCAGCTGCTCCACGTAGACAGGCTTTCAGGGATAAAAACAAGCCATGGGAGAATCCCCCCTAAAGGCAGCCGAGGTCTTAATTCACTGCCAGCCTAAACCACCAGCTCAGCGTATGAAAATCAGAACAATAAAACAAACCAGCTCCAGTAAGTTGCAGTTGCTTAACAAGTTCCTATGCATCAGCAAAGCTATTGTAACTGTTCACATGAGCGTGGCCAGCTACTGCTGGCTGTGAGGGGCTATGACCCAGCTTCAAACCCATCTTGCAGTCAGGCCGAGCCCAGAGAAAACCTGGATGGTAAAGATAACTCAAACGATAGGTGGTAGTTTGTGATGCTGCCATATCGCCTGTGCCTTTGGGCTAGAGAAGGAAAGCACAGTGTGGCAGGCAGAGCTTGTCTAAATCCCAACAACCCTTCTCCCGGCTTTCCAGTATACTCTGAGGCAGAATTAACTCAGGAGAATTCTCTCTCAGCGGTTCTTCAATTACTGCTGTTATTATTTGTATTGTGATAGCCTCTATGGGTCCTCACCACAGCCCAGGCACCCTCGTGCCAGGAAGGGAACACACACAACAAAGGTTGCAGCGCCCATCAAACACGCACACTGGAAACTAGAAACCTCGATCGGCAACTATGGCCCTGTTTGGGTAGGCACTACCCACACATGTTGGCGAAGGAACAGTCGAGCTCTCACAGAGATTATAGTTTTTCAAAAATATGCCGGAAAGGAGCTGCCCTTGGAAGAGAGCAAGAGAGAGATGACTTCCCTCCTCAAAGCAAGAGCATCGCCCGCAGTGAAGAGAGCAGTAAGGCCCACGGGGAGAGTTCCTCAAAGCATGGGTGGTTCCCGAATCATTAACTGGATTCTTTCACATGCTGTGAAATATTCATACTCTTCCCTAAACATGTTCATGAAGAGAGGCGCAGCCCTTTCTTTGCAGACATTGTCTTGCTGTCTCCGTGTATCTCTCTACTTATTGTCTCTTGCCTCTTATTTGTAAGAGTGCAAGTTCTTTGCAGCAGAGACCATCTTTCATCCTCTTTGTATGGTGGCAGACAAAAGGGGAGACTCTCCATGACCGCAACACAGGAGGGTAATACAAATAGCATTCCATGGCTGGTACAGACAGGCTATGACCATTGCCAACAATAAAGACAAGTGGAACTGATCCAACAGATCAAACTGTGCCATTAAAGCTCTGACAGATGAGCTCTAGCAGAACTTGCCATGCTACTTTGAGATGTAACTACAGAGCTCAAGAGCAATCCTCCTTGAACAAGAAGTGGTCACGCTGAGGGGAGCAAAAGACTGACACCTGGGCCAAAGCTCCCAGAACTCACAGATCACAGCTTCAGGAAAACAGAACTTGTCTCAAACTCAGTACATCTTTACGAAGTGCTGATAGAAGCAGAGTGAACCTCCCTCCATCTTAAGCTAGTTGAGAAACCAATTCAGCCATATGTGACAAAGCAGCAGCTAGATTTGCTAAATCCAGATTCTTACCTTAAGGAAGGTAAACCCAGTGCTGAGCAAGGGCAAATACAGAAACTGATATGGTTGCTTACTCCTAAAGGGAAAAACAACAGTGCTCCAGTGCCGCCACACACCGTGAAAAAAGGAGAATAAACTGAAACCAGGCAGTATTAAAATGAGAGCGTGGAGGCCAGCAGTTGAGCAGAACAACATCAAACCAACCATGCGGGAACAGCTGACTGATAAGGTGAAGACAGCCTGAATAACAGCACTGCTCCACCCAGCCTGCATCAGCACTGAATCCAACAGGCAGGGAATCACCATGGGAGAGAGTAAAACCATGGAATTTGACTTCCTGGTAAATTATCAAGACACCCCCCAGTTCTAAAAAGTTACTCCTCCCCCCCCAAAAAAAAGAAAAAAAAAAAGAACGGGGAGGTGAGGGGTAGAGCATCATATAAATCAGAGAGCAAGAATTTCTTGCTGTTAACAGAAGCCAAAAGCTTTTCAGGAATTCCTTTGGACACAGCCTCCAAAAGATAGTACATTTGCCTGATCCACCTTAAAACAGTACAGCTTTTCAAAGCCTGGTAATCCATGATAACTAGGCCATAATCCTTCCCCCTCCAGCCTCACAAAAACCAATAAAGTCATTATTGCCAAAAGGGTGCACTAAATACAGATGCATTCGGCTATTAATGGGTTTTGCAACTATTTGCTGTCTAGTAACATAAACACTGAACAGAACGCGTGCACCCTTGGGTGCAGGAGAACGTGCTTGAAAAGAGAAAAACGCTTTTCAGAAAGAAAGAGTAAGGCCATCAGGTGCCTAAGAGAATCTCAAAGCAGTGCTCTTTATTTGCAAGTCTGCACTTCTTCAGTACTGATCTGACATATCTGAACCACTTTACTTACCGCATGTTACAAGCACTACAGCTGCAGCTTGACGGTGAATGGGTGTTTTTTACACGATGGTTATCACAAAGTGCGGTATCTCATATTACCTCTACTTGGGAAAAATGGTCTTGCTGTCAGCTGCAGCAAAGAGTTCAAGTGCCTCCTTCTATGCCTCTTTTTCAGTTTTCTGAGACCAACTGACAAAACGCACTGCCTTCCCCTGCTTAATCGTTGCTGGTAATGAAACCAGGCTGCAGAGAGCAGAGTGGACTGGTTACCTCTCTAGGTTAAAACTTTACTACTGTGAAGTTGCCAGGACCTGGCAGGACTAAGCAGTTGTGAGTAGCAGCTCCTCTAGGACATCATTTAAGCAGCCAGATTTGGCTGCTGTGAACCTCTGTTGTAACAGCAGCCACAGAACTGAGCTGACCTCCCACAGTATTGCTGTCTTGCAGGAACAGAGAGAAACAAATCCAAACAATTAGGGGGGAAAAAAAAAGCTACATTGGAGAAAAATATTCAGGGCCCCAGGATTGCCTTTGAATGACCCTCACGACTTGTGTTCTTCTCCAGTCACAGTCTCCTTTTCCGTATGGGGGCTGACGGGGCAGGCTGCCTCCACGAGGGAAACAAACTATTTTTTTTTGTTGATCCTCCAGTGCCTTGTTTCCCAGGCAGCTTCTGTCCGGCTGGAAAGCACCAGTGGAAATTGCTATTAAATTTAGCTCGTATGGCTTCATGCTTGCCTTATACAAGTATCAGTGGCTGCACAATGGGTGAGGCAAAGCGGGGGGAACGCACCGCTGAATGACCCAAGGCAAACAAAATGCAGAAATCAAGAATGGACTTTGCTCTAAATTAGTTTTGCTTCCAGTAAATTGGGGAAGGGAGCAATTGTGGGAGAAGAACACGAATAGAGTTTTTAACGCTGCGGTGTCAGTAAGAAAAATGGTTAGCCACTTCCATCACTAGACTAGAGCGGGCCTCTGCTTCTGCGCTTTGTGGGTGCTGGGCGCTGCGCTTGCACAGAAATCACGGCAGCGGCACTTCCTCTGGACGCGCTGACCAGCTGCTCGAAAGAAACGGCAGCATCGGGGGAGCAGCTGCAACTGCACGAGGATTTGCATCATCTCCACGGGTGCCGGACACGCCTCTTCCACGTTCGTCCCTTAAGACAGGTTTCGGTGTGATTCTGTTCCTTGCTCTTTGGTTTTCATTTAGGAAAACTGAAAGTCACTAAAAAAAAGCATTACTGCCAAACATTGACCTTTATTTTCACCCACAGACACAAATCAACTAGGTGAGACAAACAATTTATCTCCCTTTTTGTCTCTTTCCTTTTTCTTCTATGAAATAAATATTTTAAAATAATAAACATCGGCTCAGCACTGAGCCTGTAAGGAAACAACACATAGGAAAGGAATTATTCACAATACTGATAGTTCAACATTACTGCAGTAGAAACATATAAATATATTCAAAGGTGAAACATATAAATATATTCAAAGGTTTCATTTTACAAGATTTGAAGTGCAACAAGTCATTTAACAACTAAAAACGTTAGAAACCACTGTCAAACAGACTGGAGACCACCACCAGCAGTGTTTCAAAGCAAAGCAAAGCCCACAGGGAGCAATTTAACATCATTCTAGAGATCACTTTATGGTGTAAAAAAGAAAAATAAGGCAGTGCATGAAGTAGCTTAGTATTTTAAATTATTAAAAATGCCAGTTGACAGTAGTATGAAAACAAAGGGAAGACGGGAGCGGCTGGGAAGAGGAGACTGGGAGAGGGGAAACAACCCACAAAGCCAGCTGCTCTCTCGTGAAAATATCGACTAAATTGCAGCATTTCAGAATCACTAATAAAGCATTAAATAAAAAAGGTAACTTTAAAAAATGCATAATCCAGGGCTTTTCAGCAACTCCCTCATTAGTTGGCGGATCCTTGAGTAAACATTTTTTTTTTCTATTTTCTTTGCTGAACTGACTAAAACTATTTGGACAAAGATCAAGCTGTACTGACTGCTAGTGCTCGTCTACACCCTCGCGCATAGGTCACTGCTTCAGTTTGGGATGTCATTTTTTTTTTTTGGACTGACCTAAGCCAAAGCGTAGAGCTTAAACTTCTTTTTCTCACCTAGGGATAGGTCTGCAGGCATGATGCTGGGGCCTCCAGCAAAGCGAGGGGAAGCCTGCACACTGAGCTACATCGGGGCAACGATGCTGCTGCACCCTGCCAGGAGCTTCTGAGCAATGGTGAGTCCCGCTTGACCGAGGGCTGGCCAGAGAGATGCCGAGGGCTGGCAGAAAGCGCTCGTCTCAGACCGCTCCTCGCTGGAGGAAAGGCACATTTTAAAGGCAGCCCCAAAGCCGCAACAACGTTCAGCTGACGAGGGCTTCAGGAAGGAGGTCTTCCTAATTGCCCCTCTTCCTCCACCCCAGTATTTTAAATAGGAGAATAAACAGCATCTGCCTTCATCAGAAAAATCATGCAAATGTCCCAGGCCTGCTGATATGGCAGAACATTTACCAACAAATGGTTTCAATAATTCGCTCGTGAACCTGGCCTCATGCTGGCTCTTTAATCAAGCCAGTCTCCCAAATTTAATACAGCTGGGGAACTAGTGAACTTCAGTTTTGGGTAACAGGAAAAAAAGACATTTGAAAAGATCTCAATCGCAACCTTTCTGTACAATCATGGTTCCTCCTGGTTTCCACACAGTCTTTTAAAAACACACACACTCAGTAAGGAGAGATTTATTCTATTATTTCTCTTTTCAAATTTTTGGTACAAAGTTTATTTTGAGACGTTCCCACAGGATGCTTTCTTCTACCGGCGTCTTTTAGGGTTTTTTCTATCTCTGATTTATTTTCTTTATCTGTTGAAGCAAAAGCAATAATTGCTACAGAAAGCAATAATGGCAATATTACAATTATTTTACAGCAGCATTCATTCACTTCTTTGCCTCAAAAAAATAATAAAAATAAATCCAAAGACAAGATTTGTCCTGCCACAAAGGCTTAGGTTCGTAATGTCAAGAAGTATGCTGCGTTCCCATACGTGAGTTGTACAAGTCCAGCACAACTTTCCAAGTTTGTGCAGAGCCTGATAAATAAGACACAGAAATATCGGTTACGTTATACTGTTTCTAAGAACTTTTACTCTGTAAAATGTTTGGTCACTCAAAGCTATAAGCTTAATCACATATCAAAGAACACAGGCAATAAAGCCCATCTTACTAGAACATATAGTAATAGGCCAAACAAAATATAGGAGGACAAAATCTAGTGGTCACTGAAGCCTCTTCAAAAAAGGTCTAAAACAGAATGTTTCCATCATGTCTCTTAATAAAAACGTACTGTATTAAAATTTGATTTTTTTTTTTTTTTTTACAAGCTGTCTTTTAATCAGTCTTCTATTTACAGTGCAGAACTTCTGCCAACTGCAGTAGTTTAACTTTGGCACAACACTAAGTTCCAATCCTTTTGAGTATTCAAGTCCTGTGTGTGTCCAAAAATTTTCTTGGTTTCACGAAAGATTAGGCCCATTCACAGTTAACCAGTTATCTTGAACTTTTTCAAGAATTGCTTCCCCTTCACCACATTGGGCAGCTACAAAGGAAAGACACTGTAAGCTATTGCATCGTTCAAGAGAAACTCTTCATTCTAAACAATAATAGTATTGTTGCTTCCTTTAACATCACATACACCAGACAGATCACACAGACTGCTACATACTGAACACCTTCTAAAAACCTTGCTGGTCGTTAGTGAATCGTCTTCCTCATACTTCAAATACATAACAATGCATTAACTTAATTTCATTTCACATGTCAAACAGGACATTTAAATATATTGCAATATATTATAGAAATTGCAAAACTCCATCATTTCTGTAAACGAGATCGACACCTGTTAACTCTCCTGTGCACACGAAGAGCCGTACCTAGTGCCACATTTTCTATACAATATAAAGCCTTCCCAGGTAGGGCAACTCATTCATTTTTAGTGCATTTCTGTACAAACTGTAAGCATACATGCAGATAACCAACTGAGCAAAACTGAGAACACTTTTGTAAGCTGGAACTGAAGGGGGGAGGAACATTTCAAGATCATAATGAAGCTCTTGTGGTTGATCTTTTCGTATCACAGACGAAGACGTGGCAACTTGAACTCTTCTGTCATTCTAGCAGACTCTTTAGGGAAACTTTCATGATAGGTATCTAGTATTGAATAAGCATAAGGAAATACTTTGATCAATTGGACACACATAATATGTATCTTAACACATTCTAAGTTACGCAAAGTCCAATGTTTATATAGAAATCTTACTTCTATAATACTTTAGAAATCAAAAGTCATATTTAAGCAACGGTATTATAACCAAAGATCAATTACTTTATCCGCCACTGTAGCGCTACCTGCTCAAATCAAAGATAAGGCCTCACGCTTCCCAGCAAGCATCAAGTGGGAAGTGGAGGTGAGTACCACGGCTAACCACAGTGAACGCCCAACGGGGCACAACAACCAAGTGCTGCAGTCAGCCAGCCCGCTCCAGCTCAGGCTGCAGCTCACGGGGCCAGCTGCAGGCATTTAGGACAAGCTGACCTGCACTCATCAGCTACACTGACTAGCTCTTGGTCACTACAGATGGATGCTATGACGTCTTGCTCAGGTGTAGACATCAGCATGTCATTAGAAAAATCCCACCTTAAATCATGAAAAGTGCCACAAGATCCTTAATTACTCTATATTTTACAATATTGTGTAAGTCATTTTTGCAGGGAGTATCCACTGGAAAAGCACAGATTCTCTTCACTGCAGAAGGGGGCAAAAAACCCCAAAAGCTCAGGCCGTTCATTTGAAAATATAGGCTGTAAACCTTCTGTGCTTCAAAAATCTCCCTCTTCTAAAAGTGAGAAAATGGTAAAGAAATGTGAGCAATTGGGTGTTTATAAATAGCTGTTAAAGGGATTCTTCACCTTCTTTTACAACTTATTTCATTTTCAAATCTTTTCCTACAGCATTTTAATACATAATCAAAACTCAAGTAACTTGACCCAAGAAGTTTGTGTCCTGCTACTTGCTAAACCTGCTTATCCTAGGATATTAAAAGCTTTATGGAGAATACAGGAGTGACCCAGCATCAGTCATTGCAGGGAACTGAGCGCTCTACTCGTCTTTTCCATGCTAATTTATACAATCATCCCGGACGTTCTGAACAACTCAACAGTTTTAATGATCTCTGATCATTGATACTATCCTTCCATTAGTATCTAATGTAGGCAAAGTGATTCTCCAAGAAACAGGAAATTAAATCAAATAAAATAGCTGCATTTTATTGCACTCTATTTTTGTGCATTCAGGTTAGGGCAATGGATATTTAATATTACAGAAGCTTAATGTTTTATCTTTTCTCCTCAGAAGATGTGAATATAGACAGATACGGGACTGAGGCGGGAAACACAAATTGATACTGTCATATTTACAGAAGCAAACACTGACATCCAACCTGAAAACACCGTACTCGGTTAAGTGCAAAAGGGAAAATACTTCCCACCTTAAACTACAGCTTGGTTACTCAGCAGTCAGCAAAAAGTTGTCAGAAATTCTGCTGCGCTCTCGTTTCAGAGGAAAACGGAGGAGGAGAACGTCTGCGTCTTTGGGCTTCCTGGCCTACAGGACTGCATAAGGCTATGAATCACTTTGTATGGGCTCCAAAAATCCTTTCTCTAGTCTGTAGAGGAAAAGGAAGTGCTTTTGCCTGCCTCAGAGTTCCTTGGTGAGTAGGAAGAAAATAGGCTTTTGCCCAAAGTCAGCAAATCACGCATCGAAAAAATTATTTCTGTCATGTGTGCACTCTGTCTGCATTGAGTTTCCTTCCCAATAATCCAAGTTACTGCTAGGAAGTATATTGCATATAATGTTGTGGAAAAGCAGGTTTAAAAATGGTCCTGGACAAAGCTCAACAATTGAGTGGCCTGATTTACTACAGGGTATTAGAGATAATCCACTAAATTCTAATCATGAGGTACTAGATATCTTTGCTCACTTTGCTTTCAAAGCAAAACAGAGATTTCTAGGTGCTAAAAATGAGTGATTGCAGTACTTAACTTACTTGTTCTGTCAGAACAGCAAGAGTAAAACTTGTTTTGCTTATCAAGTTTTAGGTAAGTAAATTCTGCAAAAGTCAGAGTCTTCAAGCTTCTGCATTCTCCTTCATTTCCACTTCTTACAAGCCGGTGTCAGTTCATTCAAACCTTCCGGGAGGGATAGGTCTGACTTGCTTTTTACAACTAACTCCAATTCTGGGGTCATTAGGAGGTCGATACTGGGAAGATAGCACTACTTAGATGGAATCGTGCTCTTTCATTGTCCTCAGAGCTAACGCAAAGCATGCCAGTAAGCAGCACGACACAGTGATAGTGAATGCCTCTCCTCGTTCTGACACCAGAATGTGTGTTCCTTTCCCCCTCTCCCTCTCTCCATCTGGCACAGGATTATCTTTATTCTTGCATTAGCTGAATTCCAGAGACAGCAGTAACTAGCCTAATCAGATCAGGTACCCTTGGCAGAAAGAGTAGATGAACAAGGAAGCTCTGCTTTAGTTGCGGAATAACTCACGTTCACAGCTAAATTCCACAGCAGTACTCTCAGTGAAGACCGAGAACCACCCAACAACCTAGAGGTAAGATCCGAGCAAGACCAAATTGTTTCCTCATCTCACTTTCAATGACAATCATCAAAGCCTGGCTCATAACTAGCTCCAATGTAAGAAAAGAAATGCAGAAAGCACACCACAAGCTCGTCTACACACAGATATTCTGGAAAACCAACAAAATCCCATACGGACACTTATTGCAGAGCAGATGTACTTTCTTGACCCATTTTCCCCCTCTGTCAACCTAGCTCACTCCAGGTGGATTCCAAAAAAACATCCAAATGTAGATAAGCTATAAGAGGGAGTCAGGCTGCAGAGGTACACTGTGGAGCTAAACAGGGATGCTCAGATTCATCATATTTAGATGCTTGCCGACATCTTCAAGTTCAGAAAGTTGCCTCTATGTAACTAGTAGACAATGAGAATGTGCTGTATCCCCTCCATCCCCCAGGCAACTTCTGTTTCTCTCAGTTGACTATATAGTGTGCCTCGGCCACCCAAATGAGGCCCGCAGTGGCCTATGGTTAGATGAGAAGATTCTGGGCTAAACCACTGCTACCAGTAGCTTTGGGTTCCCACCTGCCACAATCCCAACACACAGATAAACAGACCATCCTGTCACACTGTCAACATGCTGACAGCTCCTTCTATGCTTTTTCTGTTGCTTCTAATGAAGGAGGCCTCTGGAAAGGAGTCTGCCTCCCCCAGGACACAGTGCAAATATATAAATGTTGTAAACATGCAATAAACTGGTCATTAATGGACTCCCATTTTTGCAAACAGAAATAAAGGACAGATTGTGAACAATGGTAAATGCAAACAACTGCTATCTTTAGGCGTGCACCTATTCAGATTTCTCTTATCCTTGGCACTACTTAAAGGCTTACAACGTGCATCTAGCCTTAAGGAAATGTGGGTACTCCGCATCACTCAGCAACTGGCCCATAGCACATGGTTTCATGTAAATTCTAAATTCTGCAAATGGATGATGTCCCTCAATAGGTTGCAAATTCGGTTATAGCCACTGGAATACACAGAACTATAATATTTACAGCAGCTGACAATCTGACTCAGTATACTATCAACCATCATCTCTGATCATTTTAATGAAAGAAGACTTCCATCCAACTATATTTAGTCTGATAAACAATGTGTTTCCTCTTCCTGTGTTTTTCAGACCAGATGTGCTAAGGCCTACCATTGTAGTTGAGTGTTATTTAACAGAACACTGCCAAAATGGAAAATTTCCCAGTGTAATTATATAATGAACTCAGATCTTTATTTTTTTCCCATCTTTTTAAAGAAGGTTAGATTCAATGCTAAGCTAAATGCAGTCTTTGCTAACGAAAAGGGACATTTATTTAGGTGGGTTTTTTTTTTTTTTGCGGGGTGGGGGGGGGGGAAGGGCAAAATTAATTCTGGCGCACCCTTAAGAATTAAGGCAACTCCAAATTTTGCTTGCTAGAGGCATATTTCCAAGAAGTTTCGGGATTTGCTTTAATATTTTTGAAAATTTAAAAACAGCACGTCTTTCCCTCCTTGTTTGTCCTTTCCCACTCAGCAAGCACTGCATTTTGACCCTGTATTCCCACTGGAGCTTGAAGCTAACGTGAATCTTTCTTTACTAGCATCTGCGACAGCCTCATCCCTACTATTACTTGCCAAATGAGAATACTGCCTAACCACTTTTAGCAGTCGATGCCGAAAAGGCCAGATTCTAATCTCTCTTAAAGCACTTATCTCCTGACTCGTGGGACGCCCATGAAACACTCACAAAACAGTTGTGCTTCTCCCCCCTCAGCCCACAGTTAAACTGAAGGATGAGAGGCTTGTCCTCACAGTGATAAGCACCATGAGAAAAGAATCACACTGCTGGCTGCTTTGTGCCTTGGTTCCCCCAACTCAATGCCAGGGAACAGTTTCATAATCAAATCTGTGTAATACGCAGCGTGAGCCATTGCCTTTCGTCTTTCCAGCTCACCCCAGTAACTGGCTTTCATGCAGACCGTTCTCCTGCAACTCAGGCAGCCCGTCAGATCTGCGAGCAGAAAGATCCCTCTGCTCCCTCTGTGTCCCGAGAGGGAGCGGCAGTCAGGAAGGCTAACAATATTTTTTGTCAGACATTTTTCCCCTTCTTGTTTTGACCTGGGTTTCACCCATAATCAGGCATGAAAAAGATGATCTAATATAGACTCCTCTGCTGCAGCAAATCATGACTAAAAGGGCTGTCTTGATCTTTTGATAGGTGCTTATCACAGTGAGGAAGAAAGAATAGTTCTAGATTAGGTTCTCGGAAATATGGAAACATTAGGACCAGTTTTTTTCTAAACTAATCTGCCTCTCATTGGTCAACAGAAACAGATGCCTACGAAGAAGATGCTGACAGATGTGCAAAAGGAGACTGCTGGAATACTTTCTGCTACAGCCAATATAAAAGCAGACAACGCTGGCAACAGCAGCGCCAGTGCAACTCCTTTGGACACCTACATCTGAAGTAACCTATCCCTAAAAAATGCAGGCAGACAGTAGCAAGAACACACACTACTCCTTGGACTTCCAGTGCTCATCTGCCTAAACTCGTGAATATGGCCTACTGTTTTTTAGCTGGCTATTCAAACACTACTACTATATTATACCCTTGGGACCAAGTGGCTTTTTTTTTTTTTTTTAAGACACGTATTTAAGATGCAGAATATATTCTCCATCAGATTAAACGACTTTTGGAGTTCAGCTCAGATAGATCAAACTTCATCTCTAGAAATAAGCGTGTTCACCCAACAGTCCTAAAAGCAATCAGGATAGTGGTGAGCTGAATCCATTAGGATGAATTTAGGTTAAGCTTGCACAGAAATTATTCAGCTGGGCTTCTACTGAAGAAGAACAAGTAAACATTAGTGTTTATCATTCCTAAGCATCCAAAAGCCATATAATTTAATTCTGTTTGAGAACAAAAAATCAGGGCCTTGCCAAACTTGCTTGAAAACTGTTCTTACTAGCACCTGAAGATGCTTTTCATCTCTCTATCTGTGTATTCTTACAAAACCCTAAACTCTGAACAGGTTTTAGGCAGTTTCCCCCCCATATTTATCATAAAAATACAGTGTAAGATTACAAGGACTTATGTTTTTTGGCTAGAAATATATATACTTTTCCTACCGTTTTCCAACAAAGGAACGAATGCATAAGTTAAAAACAAATGTCGCTGTCAACTGCATCAAGTCTGTCAGGCATTTAAATTAAACCGACGTAGGATACACTGATTAAGTTTAACGAAAAGCATCTTCTAGCTTTAAACTCATTCAGTTAGCTCATAATTATCAACAAGAAACATTTCAGCACAAGTTCTGTAAACCCAAAACACTTTGAAGATGCACAAAAGGTACCAATACCACCTTATTTTCTTAAACCAAACAATCCTCACCCCTAGGTTCATTGATTCCTTTGTCACACTTTTCCCCTTCTCTTTTGTTTTGAATTCTTGCCTTAAGAAATAAACCCAGGCCTTGAAACCTTTCAGGTGAAGCGACGTTTGCAAAAAGACATCTTAGGTTATTGTATTTTCCTCCTTCGTGAGCAAGCAATGTTCTCCTACAGCAATGGAAAAATGTGTCTATGTTTTTTTGGAATTAAACAACATAAGGCAATTAAATATTGAGAATCAGTCACGTGAATGATGAACCTTCCCATCAGAAAACGTAGAAGAGGAGGAACTGAACTGGAGCTGATTTACAACCCCATGTCCTAGGCTAGGCCTGAGCATGTCCATCTCTGGTAGCAAGGAAGCCTGTATTGCTTGCCTGCCCAGGTAGCATCTTGCCCACGTTCTCTTAAGTTGAAGGAAGATACTAAGTAAGTGCTTCCTAAAACTGAAGGCCGTTAAAAATCGTTTGGCTCTTCATTATAACATCAAACCCAATCCATAGGTATTTGGCCCCCAAATCCCAAATTGCACGTCAATCTGATTTTGAGAGTTTGCGCTTAACATGTCGGGGAGGTTCCCAAGTGTCGCTATCGTCCGTCTCTTCCTCGTCTTCCTGATCTTCTAGCATTTCATCCTCCTCCTCGTTCTCCTCAAAGAGCTCTATTCCAAGCTCTAACCTTCTTTGCCTTTCTGCAAACCACTCTCTGACCTGCTCATATCCCATGTGAGATTTGGCTACAAGTTCATCAAGGTCTTGCTCATTAAGGAACTTGTGCTTCATGTAGTAGTCCTTCAGGATTGCTGTTCCAGTTTTGAATTTTATGACAGATATACCTCTGTCCCAGCTATTTAACCTCTTGCTTCCCCGAGGCCTCCCCCGAGGCCTTCCTCTCCCCCTCCCTTTTGGTCTTCCTCTCCCTCTCTTCCTCACAAAGCCTTGGCCATTCAGACTGTTTGCATTGGCGCTCTGGTAGTAATAATACCACTTCAATCCACCGTTTTTCCAGGCATAGCGAGTATCTCCGAACCAGCTCACAATTTCTGACCTTGGGAGCCCAGTTTCTTCTGCCAGCTTGTTGTATTCTTGTGGAGACGGCCACTGAGTACGGACAAACGAACTTTTAAGCATGTGCAACTGCTCTGGTGATTTTTTGCCTATTTTGCTTGAACAGGAACCCCCTGATTTTGGCCCTGCTCCATCTCCCACAGATGTTTCTCCAGCCTCCTCTTTTGAGCTGCTGGCATTGCTGTCATTCAGGTCGGCTCCCTCCTCCTTTAAGACCTCTGATTTCCTTCTTTCTGTAAACCAGGCATCAATCTCTCTCCTGGTAAGTTTGGTTTGGGCTCTTAACCTGTTCATTTCTTCATCTGTTAGTACAGGGTTATTAAGAAAACTTGCTTGGAGGACTTGCAGCTGTTCAGCGGTCTTTTCTTTGAATTTCTGTGGGGTGAAATCAGGAAAAGCACTCCATGATGACTTGCTCTGTGGAGTGACTCCCGTTGGGGACTCATTCATTTCATCGCTTGAATCAATAACAATGGTGGCACATGAATCACTGTTGAGATGAATCCCGTGATTATTCTTTGAGTTTCTCTGATTGTAGCGTGTGTCACTGAACCACTTTTTGATCTCTCCTTTAGTCAGGCCGGTTATTTTCATAAGCCTAATAATTTCTGAATCTTGAGGAAACTGATTTTTAAGGTAGCTGACTTTTAATTCTGCCAGTTGTTCCTTTGTTTTTTTTGCTCGGATGCTGAAAGAGTCAGGATTCACTAGCGCGGTTTCATTTTTGATAGGCTGAGGGGCTGGAACGGCAGCTACTTGCTTGGTTTCTGCAACAGGCTGAGCAGTGTGAATTTGACTCTTCTGTAACTGCGTTTGGTTTGGGACTCCTGCTACAGTCAAAGCTATCGGGGCTGTTACTGGCAGTGTATTTGCACCTGCAACTTGAGTGAGAACGAGTCCCGGCTGACCAACTATTTGGCATGTCTGCAAAATGGAGGGCAAACCATTGCTAGCAGCAGAAATGTGTGCTGGAATAACAGTAATTGTCTGTGGCACAGTATGCACGGTGCCATTAAATTGCTTCCTCCTTGCTTCCTCCACTTCCTCCGGTGTCCAGCTCACACCATGTTTCAGACGTTGGGCAGAAAACCATATTTTAATCTGCTCCTCTGTGTACTTAGCTTGAGTGGAAAGAACAGTGATTTCTGACATGGTTGGGTAAGGGAATTTGTTGTAGGTGTTAAGCAAAAGAGGATTGTTATCCAAAGCAGTATTATAGGTTGGAATGCTATTTACAGGTATTAAGACTTTTGGAATCAGGTTTGGATTCTGCGGAGCTGTAACAGCTGTTATAACCTGTGCCACCCCAGGCTGAATCACTGGTGCTGGAGTCACTACTGCACTAGCTACATCTGCTGCACTGCAAACAGCCGAATGGCTTGCTTTTGACTCAGAAACTGCCGATGGTGGGTTTTCTACTACTTCATCAGAGTTTGGCTCATTTTCAGTTCCCTTTTCTTCACCAGGAATGTCATCAACTACATTGTGGAAAACAGCAATGCGTTTAGTCTCCGTTTTGTTTTTCATCATTTTCATAATAGGAGTTTTGCTAATGGAGATCCCTGATGAGGGGACCTCAGAAGGGTCAGCCTGTTCAGCGTTTTCTTCTCTAACGAAACTCCCATCAAAAGTAAGATCATTTACTGTTTGCTCAAAGATTGTCTGATTATTACGTTTCACCATGGTCAATTTAAAATTCTCCTCTCCAGGGTGGTACTTCAAATTATGCTCTGAGAGCGCATCGTATCTTTTGGTAAGAAAATTGCATTCTACACAAACATAGGATGAATTTAATACTACATTGGGATGTTCTGAATCCACATGGAAAGTAAACATATTGAGATCTGGAGTTTGAAAAGTACAGTATTTACATTCATAACCACCTTCTACTTTTAAATTTTTCTGATTGTCTGAATCCACGTACTCGTGGACATCCTCATCACTTGTTATACTCTCTGCTGTGGGGTTCTCTGCTGGCGTGAGTACAGGTGGTCCTTCCTCCATGTCTGATACCATTTCTAGATCCGGATCCTGCTCGTTGGCTAGGACCATGCAAGGTGTTGTGGATTTTCGTTTACTTGCCATGCCTGTTGTGTGAAAATGATACTGACTAATCAGATACAGACTTAGCTTCGAGCTCTTCTTGATTTATAGTAATGGCTTTTGGTACTTCAAGTCAGTTCTTGTAACGTCTCAACATTTATCCCATTAGCAGCTTTTCTTTTGTAGTGCAATCAGATTAAAAATAGATAGTTGAGGATGAAATGTTGAGACACACTGTTTTAAAGTCCACATCCACCACCTGTAGCAAAGAAGAGACAGCATAATTAGTTCAATTTAAATAACTAATTTCTGTTCTACTACGTACTATGGCTATAAGTAATTCGGTTCTCAGGGGGTTCAACCTGCCACTGCTTGTCTTCTGAATCTAGTACATCCATTCCAAGAAGAGACGCTCAAAGCTAAGGTAGGAAAGGCAAAATCCAATTCAGTTACTACAGTCTGAAATTTTGTTTTTATTTCATGGCAACGCAGTAAAAGGCATAAAGCTCAGGATGGTATAAACCGAATAACCTTCTATCCGTTTCCTCTTCTTCAGGAGCCTTTAGCCTGGCATAATACTGAGATCAGCTGTCCTACACCATTTTTACATCTTGCTTTTGGACTGCTTTGTCTAAGCTATGATAACTTCTCTCAACTGCCCTATGGGAACCAGTCCCTCCCACCAAAACTCTCCCCCAAATCTGACCCCTCTGCTACTGACGCCATCATGTTTTTTAAGCCAGAGGTTGTGAAGTGTCCTAGAAAAGGCAGATTAGGAGTGTTTTGCTACTGCACTAAGGGTGCACATGCATGTGCAGGGGAACTTCTTTCCCCAGTCTGAAAACAGGCAAACCAATGCCTGTTTAAGGCATGCTGGCAGACAGAAAATGACTATCCTTTCTTCCTAGCTCCCCTAATGTCACTCGCCAATTGAAGACCAACCCCAGACCAATAAAAGTTGATTGCTAGTATACGGCAGTGAACTAAAATCTGTTTTCATGGCTCTGTGCATTAATGGGGACATGACTGATCAAGTGAATTGTACCAGAAAAATGCAATACGACTGAAATAGCAAGCAGAAGCCAAACAAAATTCTGTATTTTTTTGTTAAGAGATCCTTGTCAGTTTCTAAGAAAAACAGGCACCAAATAAAATTAAGGGCTAAGTAAACTCAGAGAATAAGTAAAATCTTAAATAGCATAGACCAAAGTGAATTTTATCCCACAGGGACCGCAACTGGTGCGTTGGAAATGACGCAGAAACTACCGCGGAGGGTTATAAACTCTGTAATAGTTTTCTTCCTGAAATAAAATCACACACTGATTTCTCCTACCAGAAATCCCTAAGATATGTCAATTTTTTGGCAGTGGAACATCACCTACTTCCCAAAGCGGCCACATCCTCAAGTTCAAGAGGAATACTTAGCAGCAATCACTGTGGGCTGTTTCAGATGGTTTATAAAGGGAATAGCTTTTAACAGGTTAAAAGCAGAAGGCTAGTTTTGTTCATGACAAAGTTTTAAAAGAAAAAGAAGGGCAGTGTGAAAGGAAAAAAGGGGCAAGGAAATACTGTTTTCCACAGTATGGTAACATGATTCGTTATTTTTGATTATGTGGATGGCAGAGGCTGTGGATAGGAGGGAAATGAATAATTCTTAAGCTTCACATTTTGTTTAGAGGGGGGGAAAAAAAAAAAAAAAAGAAAAAAAGTGTTCATCCCTAGTAGCCACATCGTGCTGTTCTATAAACTCTCGTTTTGAAAGTATGTTCTGCGCTTCACTTCTTTCATAATCCTCACCCAATGTTTTTAAACAGCGACCCTCCAAATCTATCTGCACCAATTCTGTGCCTACATCCAAATGCCCAGCCTGACGTGATCTGCTCTTTGTGCCAAGGATACGGTTACACAGTACGAGGACACTGACGACGCTCAATAACTCTCAGGTAGACTCATCGTTCCAGAATGACAACTATTTAATAGCACTGGACTTGAAAGATCCCCTCTTCCACAAGTTAGTTCTGGCAGTCTGTAAAACCATGCACAAGTGTAGAAGATATTTATTTAAACGTATATGAAAGTACGTATTGCGAGCCATCTCATTTATCTTGGCAATGAGAGAGCTGTGAAGCAGAACTAAATGGATCCATTTGTTTCACTGTCCTGTGGGATGCGAAGTAGAGCATTATTAACCATACTGCTTCTCCGGTGGGCCAGATGACTCTTCACAAAAGAAAGACACTGGCCAAGACTAAGTGTTGAGTAATTCTCCTGGGGAAGAGCTGGGTGGCATTACCTAATCCTTCCGCGATCTTGAGTACAATTTCAGAAATGCCAGAAATGCCAATTTTCAAAAGCTACTTGAGGGCTACTTCTGCCAACTTAAGTTGCAGTTTAAAAAGTGACTGAGGCACTTTGCAATGCCTCGTCCATACTGCAGAGCGTCGGATCTATACCCAGGGCAGCCGGAGGAAGAGTAGGAGCTTGCTGAGGGCCAAAGCTGAGGTGGCACAACCTGTAAGCAAAAGCAACATTTGACCTCGCATGCAGTGTTGAAGCAAGCTCGAGATACATTTTTCTGGGTTTTTCTTTTTTTCTTTTTTTAAATGTTACTTAAGTTAAATCTCTGTAGCACACCTCTATTGTGATTTGCTGTGGTTGAGTATGTCACACTGTGCATAGGCAGATCATCCTACCCCTCCACTGTTTGCCAGCTGAGCAACGCGTTTCTTTGATGCAAGCAGGTTTCAGAAAAAGAAAGCTTCATTTACACTCTTCTGACTACACTACCTAGGGATTTTTTTAAGAGGATGTTGTAATTTCAAAAACCTATGTTTATGTCAACACAGGGCTATGAAGAGCTGCAAAAGCATTCACTAAAATCTCAACAAAGAAAGATGCTTGCAAACCTTCCCAGCCTTCTGTCCTCCGTAAACTTTACAAAACACCCTGCTCCTTCTCCTTCTTGCTAGCAGGATTATTCCATCTGTAGCACCCTGCTTGACACGTTCCCTCAGTTTACCAGGGGATTGCGAAAACTCAAACTTGAGTAGTTTATCAAACCAATTATGTGCCATACTTATACGCCAGTTCATCTAACACATCTCTCCAGTGCTGCTCACAGGAACGCCGTGCGGGACCCTTGTCAGGTATCTTGACTTCAGTAAGGTTTGCAACATCCCACTTAACACATTTCACTAGGCCAATTACTCTGGCAAAAAATGAAATCAGGTTGGCTTGAAAAAATCCACAGTTTCTTTAGAATCTTATTGTTGTCCAGGTGCTTGCAGACTGATTTTTAGTAAATTCTTCCTGTTCTTCAGGGAACAGAGATTTGGTTGACTGTTCTAGAATTCCCCAAGCGTTCTCCTCCCCTGCTCCTGCCTCCCTCTCTCTCATTTAAGAGTAGGTATTACGTTTGCCTGTCTACAGCCCTCTGGGACTACCCCCAACCTCCATGAATTCTTAAAGATCATCACTAATGGTTCAGAGATTGCTTTGGCTTGTCCCTTAAATACTTCAGGGCCAACTACATAAGGTCTGCATCGTGACAAGATATCATTTAAGCTTTTCCTGTCCTATTCTGACCTTTTAACCCTGGTTGTTAATATTGAAATTATATCGTGCAATTTGGCTTGTCACTGCATGTTTCAGGGGTTTGTAATACATCAAAAGCAGTATTTTTGAATGAAAGAATTTGGAGAAAAACTTTACATTAGTTCCACTTTTAACCTCTCGAGATTTATTCATTATCGTGATCCCCTTTTGGGATTTTACCTCGGATTTTCCTATGGGCTACATTCCCAGCAAAACGAACCCACAAAACAGACAATATCCCAGTGATATAAAAATTTAAGTGCAAGCATATGTTTTTGAAGGTTCAGGACCTTAAATCCTATCTTTGAACATGCAATTGCTCAGGAAGCTGCTCTTCACAAATGGAACATAAACCATTAATAATCCCAATTCATTAACTGTTATTTTAACAGAGATTTATTCTCCAGAGTGAAATTCAACACTCAAAAAGTTCTCTCTATTTCAGATTTGGATAAAGTTTTAAATAAATATTTCCTAAATGCAGAGAGAAACCTCCTTGCCTCTTATAAGATTAGAATTTGAGAAGGAAAAGATAAAGGGCTGAAGCAGGAGATTTATGTATAAAAGGTATTTCTCACACAAATTTTTACCCACCTCTTCTCCCTCCCCCCGCAGTAAGAAGCAGCTGATGCAGCAAGGAATAAAGGAGTTACAGGAAGCGTTCACCCTATGTTCAGGTTATGTGCTTTGTGAAAAGTCATTTTCCCCTGCTTGCTGTATGAAACTTTTATCCAGCAGGCAGGCAAAAGGAAAAAAAAAATCAAAATCGAATAATGTGACTGTAAGAACACACACAAGGAGGGTGACTCGGGAGAAGATGTAACAGTGGAAACTGCTTCTAACTTTTAAAAAATCACCTCAATTCCAAGTTGCCTACAATCTTTCTTAACACAGAAGACATTATTTTGTCTTCTCCTTTTATCTTCCGGTTAACCCATGACAATATGGGATCGTCAACCCCTTCCTTAGCCTCCTCCTATTACCAGTTATTCAGCGTAGATACATCCAAAGTCAAGAACCACTCTGCACGGGGCTCAGGGCAGGCTAGTCCGCTCTCACTGGTACTGCCCCTCAGCCAGAAGGGTGAAGCACTTCGTTTTCTACTGCCATTTTCTTCAGTTGTTCATTGTTTGCAAAGTTCAAAGGGCGCTATTGCTATAAAGAACAAAGCTCAATTTTGACCTGGCAATGTTCACGTTTCCTTCTAGTTTTAAAATAAGGTCTGATCCCAATTCAGCAAAGCAACAATGCTTATCAAACCGATGTCAGGAGGACTTCACGTGTGCCAGAAGGTAAGAGCAAGCTTAAGGGCCTTGTTGCATTGCAGCTTGCACGGGTACCAAAAGGTCCTGCCCTGTCTGCCCACACACAACTACAAGATATGCCAAAACCAGACCTGTGTTGAGGTTGAGAAAGAGGAACCCAGTGCGAAGGCCACCGGAGGCTGAAGGGAGTCTGCCACAGGACATGCCACCAGACTTGCTTGGTTAACTCTCATCCCCACCGGTTTTAATGGGTTACTGAGTAGGTTCCATCAAAGTAAACTCTTCAGAATCTCAGGCCAGAAGTGACCGTTAAATGACCTTGATTCTCTTTCTCTATTATAAAATGCCTCCCGGGTACCCCTACGATGAGCATGGTAATTTGTGCTACTGCTTTTGACACACACAGCCATAACCAGACTTTATGTCTGATCCTATAGATGCCGCTGATCAAATCTGGCAAGTACTTAATCGTGGCTGCATTGACTAAGTACCTTCAACATATACGGTACTGCCCTCCATTCTTCAGTCACATAAGCATGTATTTTCTACTTTATCCAGTCATCTTGGCAGCTCAGCCTCACATAGGCAGGTCTCGATTTTCAGATCTCCAGAGCGTTAGTTCAAATTGTGAGCACTCATCACGTATCTCTGGGTGATTATTCTTGAAAGTGAGTATCAGACCTGGTTAAGATCACTTATGCATATGCTTATCATATCCAATAAACAGTAGCCGAGCTAGGGATACATTTTTTGCATAGTTATATCTCTGTTTTGTTTTGCTTGCTGTGCTGTTACATAGCGGAAAGAAAAGAAAAGAAGAGAAAAGAAATTATTGACCTGACAAGATTTAAAAGAATGTTTTGGGTTGAATAAACATTTAATTCAACCTCCAAATGTTTATTTCATACTGTCTTTTAAAGAAATAGAACAGAAAAAAAATACTCCTTTTAAAAATGGTTTATCAAAAAAGTTTCTTCTTGAAATGTCAAAACAAAAGGTTTTGTTCTCCTGGGATTTCCTTCTTTAAAATGAAACAATCTGGCACAGAAACAATTTCACAAAATGTTCCTTTCAACTCATATCTGCAATTTTTTTTTAGCTGAAAAATTTCTAGAGACCTTAGTTTTCCCAGGCCCCAGTGTCGAGCTGGAAGTACAAGACCTTCCCTTCACTCCCCGGAGCTCTTGTCCCCAGACACCTTTCAGCTTTTTCAGAGACTAAAGCAGCACTCCTACAGATGGTCTCCTTTGCTAGAGAGCCCGACTCATTCTCTAGTCATCGCTCATGCTGTACGGGAACCCCCGCGTGCGCAGAGGTGACGCAGCGCAGCACAGACCGTCCCCCTCCTCCACTGAACGCGACTAATGATACGTGCCCTCATCACACTGGAAACCAGATTTCAGATAGGCTATTTGCCTGTCACCGTAGCAATACGAAATCTTCTCAATAGCAGCACTGGGAACTCTCTTCCCTTCAAACAAGCGGGACCAGAGCTCAGGGCTTACCGGCTCCCCAGGCTGTCACACCTCCTGCTTGGCCAGTGGTGTTCGCAAGAGCAGAAGCAGCAGCAGTAGTTCAAATGCTACGTTACTACCAATATAATAACCTAGGCAAGCAGTGGAGGAGGATCGATTAAATATAGGTGGTTTAAAGCACCCTGCAAGCGTACATGACAGGCAGAAAAGCATGACGGAGAGACGGCAACAAAATATCCTGCAAATTCTTCCTTGCACACCAAAAGGTGGGGTGGTACATTGTAGCTCATAATTCTGCCTTTTTTTTTTTTTCTTCCCCCTTAAAATGACAGAGAACAACATTTCTCAGACTGCAGGGCTAGATCCTTGCCAAATTTCAAGTTCCCATGTCAAATTCCTGAGGTACAGAGTTGTTCAGAAAAAGAAAGATAACATGGCTTTTACACTGAGGCTGCCTGTCTCGCTTCCCTTCTTTGCCTCCCTTCACACTCTACTAATTTTGCTTTTGAAACAGCTGAATGTTTCGTCAAAATTCAAGAAACAGAACAAAATTAGCCTTCAGACAGAAACAACGTGCAAGAAATTTTCATCTAAAAGACTGTAAGAAAGTGAAAATAAGGACTTACAATGGATTTACCAGGTGACACTAATACGCACTGCTACACACTCCACATGTACACACAGACACTTAAAAATAAGTCAGGATACAGACCCATGATTTAAGAAACTTGTAAAGGACCCCAAAACACTTGACATAAATATATAAAGCCAGTGTTTGTATAAGCCAGTGTTTCACAAATGGGAAAAAATTAAGTCCTTAGAGTGTCACTTCAAAAGAAAAAAATTATGATTCTATTGTTTAGATTTGTTTAACACTCATCGAGGTGAAGACTGATGCTTGAAGGAAGATTATCAAAGCTGCAACTTGTTCCTCAGAGCCTCTTCCAACACCTAGACCACTGTGGGCTTCTGCTCAAAACATGCTTCCTCAAAACATGGTCTGCAAGACTCAAACCCACCCCGCTTCCCATCCCAAGTCTTCCTTAAAGCCTCCTCCAGCCTCTTAGGTCTGCCACCGCTTTCTGAGGAAGTGGCTTTGAGAAGGTCAAAGAGCACAAACTGCACAGAAAGCCCTTTATTTTCTTTGCCACATGATTTGCTTCTCCACCTTTTGGGAAGCCAAAAATGTGAGCTGGTATTTAAGAAAATAATTCTACGTGACTCCAGAGTATGTTTAGCGTTATATAACAGCTTTAAAACTCTAAGTCATATCACAAAGATGGACAAGAACAAGATGTCACCTAGTCTGACAGACTCCTCCATATCGGAGAGATGTGGATGTATTTTTTGTCTGTGCTTGCAAGTACAGAGCATATTACAGAACTTCTTAGGGCATAATCCTCTGACCTGATCCAACCAACACTGTTCACGTAGCAGCACTTTTCACCACACAAGCACAACGGTTAAGTTTCCCTCTCCATATTCAGAACATTCAGTCACTTACATTAAGTGTATGTATTCCCAGTGCAGCCCAAAACTACTGCCAGGACCAAAGTGAGCTTGTCAAGCTAGTTCAGGCTCGTCTGCACCCTGCTGCAATACCGACGTATTTTTGGCACGCTACAGATGAACGTTTAGGGATGTTGTAAGTAACAAAGCAGATGCTCTAACATTCCACGCTCCCTTACAACGAACCTCATTTTTGGGCCACAGTGACGGTAGAGTCACAGCATCTCAGCACTGGCTAGGGACTGACACTGGCTGCCCAGACAGGTTGTGGAGATCCGCTTGGAATTTTTAAGGAATTTCCATCCTTGGAAGTTCTCAAAACTTGTCTGAACAAAGCCCTGAGCAATCGTAGCTTCAAAGGTAACTGGGCTTCAAGCAGAAAGATGGACCAGATGATCTCCGGAAGCCCCTTCCACTCTATAATTTTTTTCTAGGATTTTTGGATGTTTCAACTCATAACGAGAAGGAAAGAAGGCAGACCAAGCTGCCTGCATAAAACACACTCTGCGGGTCTTAACTACCTACTAAAATACCACTGTGCACCAAGTTAACCTTTGCCAAAAGCAAAGCATTTTTATTTGCAACAGCGATTTGACTCCACCCTCCTGCTGAGCCCTGCACTTTACTTCGTAGGTCCTCCTGCTGATTTCTGTGGGAGACAACATGCTATTCTTTGTGTGACAAAGACCGATCCCCCTCTTTTCCCCACCATCATGCATTCACAATGTGGATAAACACTGCTTACTGCCAATTGGGCCAGTGACGAGGTAAAAGACAGGGGAACATACAGCATTCCCAGTATAAGATGTGGAATAAATAGCTGAATCTGGAAGTAGGGTCGGTCTCATTTGGAAGTCACCGAGAGATGACTGTGTGCTCAAGTTACAATCGAGCAATAAAGAGTCTTAAAGAGCTAACAGACCAGAACAAGTTTCTCAGCCCATTGCACAGTGAGCAGGAGGTTTACACTTAACACGTTTAATACGTTTTACTTCACAAGTGTTGCCGGACTAAGAGCCAAGCGACAGGCGGGTGCTGTCCCACAGCTGTTCTAAGCTGATCTAAATGCAGGCCTTCAGTACAGCAGAAAAGTAACCCAGCAAAAATAAGAAAGTCTTCCACTGGCTTATTTCTTTGCCCCGCTTTTATCACTTGGCTACAACACTAACACTAACGCCAGGACAAGGGAAGGAAGGCTGAGAGAAAGGGAGGGCAGGACCATGGCATTTCACAGAGGCTGACCTACGGATCAGCTTGGATGAACTGTGAGATCAAAGCCTGAGCTGATACCGCTGCCAGGCTCTGCCCCAAATGTGGAGAGTGAATCCCACTTCTGTGACTTAATTTCCACCATGAATATGACCCCTCCCCGCTCCACTTTAACTGCTTAGATCACAACCTCCAGTCTGGCAACCACTACCTAACTAACAGAGGGGGCTGCATCTTTTGCCTTGTTAACCTAAAGATGTTAGGCATGTGAGCAACTCTTTCAAGAGAAATATAGACCCCTGATTCTCAGTCCTCGCAGGGAAGTAAAGAAGATTACAAAAAAGAGACTACTCAGTTTCCCTTTTCGTCTCTGATGTACTAGCATCATCCTGGAAAATTAGTACAACACGGTTTAAGCAAAAATTAACTAGTTAACTAAAACACTGCCATTAAGATGAAGAGCTGTGGGGCCTTTTGGATTTTTTAATTTATTGTTTAAATTTAGTGCCAATTAGTTCTGTTTTAAAATATACAGGTAGTTTAAATCACATAAGTAGCCTAGGGTCAAAATCATGTTCTTACTGATTTGAATGAGAATGGACACTAGAATTCTGTAACTAAAAACACTACGTATTTAAAAACACATTTAAGAAGCAACTTAAAAGCCTCCACAATAAAAGAAAAATACACAGCACAAAACAATATGGCATCAGAATGAGGGGTAAGACGACAAGATTCAGTTTTATACTTAAACATCCTATTATCTAGAACAGGGAAAAAAAAAATCAAAATCAGTTTAAATCAGAAACGCTTTGTGAATTTTAATTGATATTAACATTTCAAGTATATACTAAACATATTCCTTCCTATGAGTAATACCTAATTTATCAACATTAAAACAGTTACTCATTCAGAGCACCGATTAGTGGTTTTGAATAGCTGAAGTACTGTTCTCACTGTAAACACACACGTTTTCATAAATGGGATAAGAGTAACGAGGAAAAAAAAACAGTATTAAAAAAGCACCGTTGTGATTCATATACATTTTTCATTTAGAAACAAGTCACCTTAATTAAAGGTAAAATTCTTAGTCAAAAGACTGAATCAACGGCAGCCAATGACTAGCATCCTAGTCAAGACGGCATTCACTTTGCAGACAGCTGCGCTGAGTGATGGTACAGGTGATCTTCTGAATGAAAGAAGACTGGTCTCCCTCGAAGTTGAAAAAGCAGGGCAGTTTGTTTTCTATTTCAGATCTCTGTTCAGACTTGAGCACAAGCTTTACCAGGCCTAAAAATCTTAATGGACATGGATACGTTATCATAGAAATGACCAGTTTAGTAAGTAGCAATAAGTATCATATTTTGTCTTATAAATCAGTAGGCTTTCAAACACAAAGCTATGCTTGCATAAATGTATTCTTAGGTATTCTACATATTTACAGCAGTTTAATAATACAGCCATGCCATGCTGTTTAGAGGAATTTTTAATTAAATTTTAATTTCCAAAAGCTGTCTGATATAAATTGTGAGTAACAGGAACTAATCATTATCTGAGAGATAAGATTTGCATAATTTACCATTTGATACGAAAATGACAAAACGTAAAAATTAATAGTCCGAGCAAGCATATGTTAAGACAAAGGACTGAAAAACATGCACAGATATCATTTATCCCTTTTAGTAAACAAAACTCAGCAAACTACCATGATGTCAAACAATGAAAATCAGTGCTATTTATGAGAGTTATCAAAACCACAAATGCAAATTAAGATTAAAATAAAGCATTTAAATCAAGGTTCCCTACTTGCAGATTTAAGCTGTGATTAAACCCCCTATTTTAAAACGCTTTGATTTCTATCACTTACTCCAGCTCACATCTATTCAAAATGTTTGCAAATTACTGCATTAGTCAAATGATTTTTGGAGGGCAAAAAGGGAACAGAAAGATTGGTAAAGAGAGGCAAGACTAACAAGTCTAGTGTCGTTATTAAAACGACCAAATTAAAGCAGTCCAGGATAAGACGAGGGTGTGGTACTCAACGAGAATGTTTATGAGAGTGTCCAAGTTTAGCAGAAGAGAATAGGCAGGCCTGGAAAGCCCATGTGAATAAGATGCATCTGTTGTTGTAGGCAGCCTCTGCAAAATGTTACTGGTTCGCTAGCCTGGGGCAAGGGTTTTTCACCCCCTCTCCCCCCTCCCCTTCCCCCTCCCTTTATTTTTTTTTTTTTCGTTTTTGACAGCCAAGTACAATATTAGCTTGCCTTTTTTTTTTTTCCTGCCATCATCAAGCTGAGGCCGGGTGAGAATATTCTGTGTCTAGACTAATAAATGTTTGCAAAGATTTTGCAAGACCTGTTTATGGGAACAGAATCTACTTTTTGTTTTCTGCTGGAAAAAAAAAAAAAGCAGCATTAAAAGCAAATGAACACCATCATGCATTTGTTTTAAACTGCATATTACGGCACTGCTATTTTGTGCGCAATCAATACATAATTCGGGAGAAAAATGCTTTTTAAATTCAAAGCTATCCCTGAGCAGCTAAGGTTCTCTTGGAAACTGAAGGAGGAGTCTGAAATTATTGTTCTTTTGTTTGCAACCCCCAGTGGGAAAGGCAGCACACAACTAGAAACCACTGTGCTTTGAGGCAGCATGAATCATTAAGAATAAAGATCACCTCTCCACACTTCATTTAAACATTAGATATTAAAATTGAATCCAGGACAAAGGTAAACTAAAATAGACCCTTTCCTTCCCAAGCAGTTATTGGGTTAAATAAAACATCAAAAGGGATTTAATAAATCTTGTAACTTCCTCTGCTGAAATTAAATAAAATACGTGCATTTTGCAAAACATGGCCTCTCGAGATCCTAATTAGAAGCATCAACTTCTCCAGTGGAAATTACTGGGATATGCATGGACCAGAGCCTACGTTTTCTTTTTTAATATTTGTTTTGGAGGGCGGGGTATCCCAAAATGAAATGGCTGACTGAGCTTTTTATTTCATCATTTTGGGTGGAAACGACTGAATCTTTCCACACAAAGTAGCGCAGAGAAGCTATTCCTGCGTAAAGCGAGCTTCGATCCCAAACCTCCTGCCGGCTTTCACACTCAGCTGGGGCTGCTCTCCACGGTCAACGCTGCAGCATCCAGACTTAAGCACTGCCTGGTAAAGAAGAGGACTCTTCTCCCAAAATCAAAAAGCACCACTATTTCTCCTGTTCAGTAATTCACAATAATAGCTACATGCAGTTCAGACCCAGAGAGAGGACATTCACTCCTGTAACAACCGCATTTCCTCTAATTTCACCCTTCAGCTAGCTCGTGCCCATATGCATCTGGGCTACAACTGCGGTAGAAGAGTTGCTTGCTCTGGGTCAGTGAGAACGTGTGAGCATACTGTCTGGCCATCGTGTTTGCACTGTCATCATGCAAGCTAATACTAATATACCGGGAAGCTTTAAAGCAAGGATTTCTAAAGTAAAATTTTAGCGTATTCAATAACGTAAAACTTCTCTCTAACTATTTAAACATTATACACACAAAGATAAATATATATTATTTCTAAGGATTTGCATACATATCTGTTTGTTCAGTATGTGTGGAGTAGGTTTATTTTACTTCAGTATTAGTCCTTTTTCCTCACTCGTCCCCTCCTTTCCCCAAAAGAAACAAACAACTAATATTAACCAGGCCTTTTTTTCCCCTGGAGGAATCCAAGAACCAGAGAATTAAAAGACTCAGATTTAAAATGAATGTTTGTGCACTGCAAGATAAAACTCCCAAAGCTTTGGTCTTCTCACAGAAAACAAAGTCTCCTTCCCTCTTAAATTACTCCTGTTAGCCAAATTAAAAAATTAATTCTTTACTCACCAACAGAATCCTCCAACAAATTTAGGTAAGACATATTGAGAAGAATGGTGAACCTCTTTTGCAATCCAGATCTTCACTGAGAAGTTTGCAGGACAGAGAGCCATAAATATTCAACACTGCAAACCAGGCTGGATATAGTGCAGTGCTCAATGCTCCAAAAATTCCACCCAAGCTACAAATGTGTTTCATCATGCTGAGAATCCTACTGAGAAACAGAAACTCCCGAGTTCTCATGCTTGCTTCATCTAGCTCACTTTGCTACTGCTGCCAGGTCCCTAACGACTCCTGATACAACTCTGATGTGCAGAGCATCCTCAACTTCAACTGATGTTGCTGAAGGCAACCAACCTGTACTTAAAAAGTCAGTACTTCCCTACTTTGAAACTATTCTAAGGATTAACCAGGTATCTGGATTTTTTGAAGAAGCACACAGCTGTAACGCTTAAATACAAGTCTTCTTAGTACACCCCCTGCATTAATAATTGCTCCTTCCTCACCCCTTCTCAGTTGTTCTCCCTTCATTCTTTTTATGACATATAACATTTCTAGACCCCATTTTGTTCCGATTAGCAAAACAGACAGATCCTTATGCCCACACACAGACCCAGGAGCAGGGTTTTAAATTCAGCAGTATTTTTGAGGTATCTTTCTTTGAGTATCTTGAGAATATCTTTCCACCGGGTACATATTTACAACAGGGAGGAATACAGTTGCATTAGCACTGTGTTCTGATTAGGCAAACAAACATTCATTTCAGGGAAGTCGGCTGCTCCAGGAAGAAGGCCACGCTACCGTGACTATACTGCTTCTGATACCCAAGCTCACACACCTCTGCCAACACTGCCTGGGACTACACAAACGCATGTCGGTATCCATGAAGCTCTTAGCATCTTTGCAAGGCTAGACAACACTGAAATAATCGCTCTCCTAACCTATAAACAAGGACTCAAGCCTTAAAACCTATACAAAACATGTGCCTAATTCATGGCATTTGTTATAAGCTGATAGTTATTTTCTGTCTAATTATATGTGGCTCATCAGATGCTTTGAAGATTCAGCATGCTGAACGTGCGGAACTTTAACCGTAATCATGAGGAAGTTCAAAAGCTCGCTCCTACCCTTCTGTCTGGTGGGGTGAATTTGGCGTTCGTGATGCTCACAGAACGATGCTGGCTTTGCCAAAGAGCGAGGGCTGGTGTTACGCATGCTTCATTGCACAGCTCTGTCTGCCCACTGTTCAAACAAAACTGCCAGCTTCAAGGCTTGTTTGAGCAGTGACTTCAAATTGCGGGTCCCACTGGCAACACGTTAAATTCCTTCAACTCCTACCGAGACCAATGGGTAAGGAAGGTGAGCAGTAGATTGCCAAACGCCACTGGGGAAGGCCAAGTTGCACAATGTGAACCTAAGAAAACAAATACACTTTCTCGAAGGGTTCGAAACAAAACCTGAATCCTATTCCTTGGGGTTTGAACGTATTGAGCTCTTTTTGACCTGTTCTCAATCTTATGTACGTTTCAATTCAAAGGCTAAATAGATAAGAATAGTCTATGAGGTAAAAAACTGACTAAGAAATCCTGAAAGTGTTAGCGTTCTAGCAGAAATCAAGCTTTCAGGGGATGTTAGCACTCTTTGCTATCTTCAATATCATTTAAAGAGTGCAAAGTTGATTCAAAGCTCTTTAGGTTTTTCTCCTAAACGTTCTCTCATCTAGCCACATCCATTCCTCTTCTACTGGTCCGCAGTTTTCTAGTTCATGTGCTTTAGCACGATCCTGCCATGTTTGTGCTTTTAACAATATAGCAAACGCTTTACTCTACATTCTTGTTCCTGCCCCTTAGGATCATACCTTTTTCTTCCCACTGAACTCCATCTACTTTACAGTTACTACGTTCTCAAAGACGTTAAGGATAAGAGAGCAGCACATATCTTGCCAAAAGCAAAGACAGCAGACTTCTCTCCAGTTCGGACTGATCTCTGAAGCTGGACAGAAAGGAATCACTGGTAGTAGCGACATTTGTTTTAGAGAATATGTTACAGTTCACCGAACTCTGAAGGATACAAAGGAGAAAGACCCAAGAGGACTTTCCCAACTTCCTCCCAGTGGCATGACTGAAAGAAACAGAACTGGAAGGGAAACATCAGTTAAAGTGATGCAAGGCACAGAATTATGAAATGTCATCTGGTTGGTACAGGATAAGAAACTGTATCACTTTGGGTGGCTTTCATCTCCACAGGAAAATAAACAAATGTTTATGCAGCAAAGTGGTTTAGATGCTTGAGAAGGTGCAAAGTTAGAAGCACCAAAAAAAAAAAAAAAGAGAGAGAGAGAGGGAACAAAAAGTGGAATAAATGAGTAGTCAGCAACATAATAAAGATACTGAAAACAGAAGTAATCACATCCTTTTAGTGGCTTGAAGAAAGAAGCATCTTTAATAGCTAATTTGCCAATATCAGAAACCTAAATAATAAAAAAAAAATTGAATTCTTATGGGCATATATTCAACCAAGTTGATATTACTGACACATAGAGGGGAGATACACATGACCAGAATGCCAAAAACCAATATTGCTGCCTATTTAGGAAATATCAAATGAACAAAAGAAAAAGGGGAAACGGTACTACACCGAACATGGCATCGCTTGTTTACAAGTCACTGACAACTCAGGGCAAACCATCTTGGACTTCTATGGATCAGTGGCCTCACATATAAAGCACAAGAAGGAGAGGGAATACTGACCGTTAATTTACGGAAGAGATCAGAACGCCCAGGGCCTCATGCACCCCGCTTAACAACGTTAAGAACCGCCCCCACCATCACAACCCCAAAACTGTTATCACATAGGACTGAAATTTAAGGGGAGAGGAATCAGTCTGTCAATTTTGAAAGAGGCTCAGGCTTTCAGAAAATTAGAGAAGATAATTTCATAAAATTAAAATGCTGCATCTGACACAGGGGAATTCTACATTAGACCTCAGTTTGACAGGTAAAGAACAAATGAACACCAAAACAAAGACGAGCCATAGCTTAGCTACAAGTGAGCATGATTTGATTACACTTACTGTGTGCAAACAGAATGAAAAACCAGCTTGTAAGTACTTGGTGCTTTAAAAGGACCAGCTTCATATAGCTGGAAAAAAATTCTGAACTCAAGCTAAAAGAGAGAATCTGACTTGATAAGACTGATAATTTTTCAAATATGACCTCTCTAAATTCCAAAGAACTCATCTCCCAAACAAAACGGCCGCAAAGGTTAAACATAACTAGACAAAAAATTGAATCAAACTGTAACCCTCTCTTTCACACTACACGTAACAAATGGGAGAAAGGGGAGAACTAAGTGGCAAAGTTCAGAGGCAGTAATAAGCTTAAGTCGAAAGATACACATGGTTAAATGAAGCAAAAGATGCAAGGAAACCGTCTTTTCAGTACATTAGGAACAAAGAGAAACCCCAGACATAGTACAAAGTCCATTATTTGTTAGTGATGCTTCAGTACCGAGAAATCCACAAAAGGCAGAGATGTTCAACAAACAGCTTTAGAAGTCTCCAACGACCTATTCATAGGCAGTGATAAATATTCTCTATTCCAACAGTAACTAAGAACGGTAAGTGACAGCAGTCAAGGCTAGACGCCAGAGCACTTGATGAGGCTGAAGCACGCACAGGTCATCAAGGGTGTTGTCAGAAAGGACAGAATCCAGGAAAACTCCTAAGAACCATTAAGAGAGTAGGAAAGCAGGCCTTGCAAGGAAGAGCGCTGCCTCAAACCGTTATGCTTAACAAAGGCAAGTTTAGGACAATCGCAGCAGACGCCTATGCTAACCAAAAGGGGAGAGCAGAGGGCTTGTCAGTCTAGCAAAGACAGAGCAAGTGCCAGGACCTGAAAGTTAACGGCAGATCGTTTCCGCTATAAAACATAGCATCTATTTCTCATCAGCTGAGAGGAATTTGTGGAACCTCACAGCTGAAACGCGCTGCCTCCCTGACCACGTCTCAACGCAGTGACGGGAGGGTTTCCTGACGGTGCGTGCTCGTTCAAAGAGGTCTTTGCTTAGGGCAGCCCTACAGTTTGCGTCGTACGGGTTGTTTTAAGCAGCTGGAACGGGCTCTTTTCTGTCTCTACGCGAGCCCCAAAGCTTCTTTTTTTTTTTTTTTTTTTTTTTTTTTTGCGTGCGAAATCCTTCTGAACAAAACCAAACAAGACGACTGCTGGTCAAAACCAACAGGGCAGCTTCTAAAAATTCCCGTCTCTAACTTTAACAAAACATCAGTGTCCATGTCACAAGTTCCATAACGAAATCCACTTCCATACGCACTTTTGACGTTCCCAACACGCTCTCTGCTCATCTCTATTTAAAAAAAACAAAACAAAACAAAAAAACAACCGAGCGGCACCTCTTCCAGCTGGCAGACCCATCCGCACCCCGGCCTTTCCGCTTTCACCGGCGCCCGGTGCAAAGCGAGCCCCTTGGTCCCTCGGCTATTTAAACCCCCAAGAAAAGCAAAGCGGCTCAAAACATGAAGCACGGGGAAAGCAGGAAAGCAAAAAATGAAGTACCTGCCCGGGAGCGCTCGCTGTTGCGGATATCCCGAGTCCTCCCGGGGATCCAGGGCCGCCTCCGTCGCGCCGTTTACCGAAGTGGCTCCCGATCGCCGGCGCTGCGCATCCTGCGGCGGGGGAGAGCGGAGCGTCAGGCCGCGCCCGGCGCCTCCGCGCCGCCTTCCCCAAAACTTCGCCCGCGGAGCCGCCGCGGGCAGCGCAACGGGCGGGCGGGCGGCGGCGGCGGTGGGGCGGCGGCCGCCCCCGCGGGGCGCACCTGGCCCGCGCCCGCCGGCTGCTGCTGCGGCGGCGGCGGCGGCGGCGGGCGGGAGGGCGCCGCCTGCCGCGGGGCGCCCGCTGGCCTCCCGCCGCCCGCTCGCCCCCGCCGGAGGGGCCGGCCCCTACCTGGCGGCGCCGCGCTGCCTCCTCGCCCCCGCCGCCGGCGCCTCCGCCGCCCGCCGGCCGCCTCCCCTCACGGCCGCGCCGCCATCTTGCGTTTCACAAACTACTGCACTTCTTTGGCGGCGGGGGGGCGGCGAGCGAGCCGCGAACTCCCAGCGCCGCCGCCGCCGGCCGCCCGGGCCCTCGCCTCGCCTCGCCGCGGCCCGCGGCGCCCACTCGCATCCTCCCGGCGCCTCGCTGCCCCCGGGCTGCGCGGGGAGGCCGGGCAGCGGCGGCCGGAGCCTCAGCCTCCCTCACAGGGAGCGGGGGCGGAGCCGCTCCGCCGCCCCGCCCGTGAGGCGGCCGGCGGGCACCCGCCGCAGGCCCCGGCCCGGGGAGCCCCCGCGGCCCTGCCCGGGCACCTGCGGCGCGGCCCGCGGCTCCCCGCGGCGGGCCGGGGCAAGCGGCTCGGCCCCGGGCTGCGCCTCGGGCACGGGAGAAGGCAGAAGAAGCCCTGGAGGCGACAGGGAAGAAACCGTTAACGAGGCGGCGTTGGATCAGCAGCAGCTTCCACCAACTCCTCTGAACCGAGATCTCCGCATACATAGGAGGGATGTGAATCTGATATGTACCTATATGTGTACGTGCGTGTGTCTGTGTACACGTGCATGTGATTTTTTAAAGCTAGCATCGGCTTTAACCTCACAGCTTTTCCTTCTCTGCAAATCTGAGATTGCGTTAGCGACGGCCAGTCTGTCACCAAAGCAGGGAGTTAGCGTACGGCCCAGCACCCCCGCGCCGGGCTCGAACAAACTGGCACAGAATTAAAGGTTGGTTTTTTTTTTTTGGGGGGGGGGGGGGAAGGGAACTATAAAACCAAATAACGTGGGTTTTTTTATACCTCCTATCAGAACTTGGGGAAAGAGGACCTCTTCAGTTAATACGCCCCTCAACGGGTTAGTCAGGCTTTAGTTTAACTCCTGCCACACGCACTTTTTGAAACGTTCTGTTTAACATACTAATCTTAAGCAGTAGTTTGCAATTTGGGGTCACACTAAAATTTAAGTTTCCTCACAGTAGGAAGAAAAAAAAAAAGCAATAGCATCACACCAACCTTTAAGATTTACACATCTATACATTTTTAAAACAATATAGGTACTGTTTCCTGCTGAGGCTAGCAGTACATAAAAGTTGAACCAAAACTCTGAAGTTTTGAGCAGAACACTGTTTCTGATTCTTCGTTTGCCATGCTTTTTTTTTTTTTTTTTAAAAAGTTCAAGTAAGAAATTTCCTAGTTACCATACAATGAGCTAGCAGCGACTCCCTGGTGAAAGGTGCATTTTGGATGTCAGGCTTTCAACTTCACCTTGAAGTGGTAAAAAAGGATTTTTTTGCTTCAATAATTTTTTCCCTCTCCTCTCCCTGGAGGATGAAAGCTTCCTGTTGTCCACTGAACGTGTCCTCTACTGTGGCTTTCAGATTCAGCATCAGCATACAGCGTTTTTTCGCTTACATACACATGCACTCTTGAAATCTGGAATTTTTATTTTCCAGGTACAGGTGAATCCTGGACAACACTTGCATCCGTAACATACCCAAGGAAACAACTGAACTAAGTTATATTGTAGGTAAATACAGGCAAATCATATGCCAGGTAAGTTGCATGTTTTATGACTGAAGTAGATGTAATTGTTAAGATAAGGAAGTAGTGTACTATGCATAGAAGGACACATGTCTCAGTGGAGGCAGAAGTTTATTAGACCGGCCTAAGAAGGTGAGCTGCTGCTTGCTTGCTCTAGGATGCTAGCTAGCATCCCAAAACTTTACCCTGCAGAACTCAGCTATAGGAGAAGGGCGATCGTATAGTTAAAGCAAAAAAGGAGGAGAGAAGGACAAAGAGACAGTGTCTACTCTTTCAAGCTTTCCAGAAGCTATTTCCAGTCTTCCTTCTCATAATTTCTCAGCCTCACCCCCATTATACAGGATTTTAAAAAAAGTAATCTTGGAGAATAAAGATCAGCAAACCATACAGACCAATCCTGCCAAAAATCTATGACAGCCACCAACTAAGTTGGAGATCAAGCTAAGGCAAGATGAGATGGATTCCTTCATCCCTCAATATACATTTTCTTCCTCTCATGTTTGCTTCTGCCATATAACTGATTACCCCATTCTTGGTTTAACTGTTCATATAAAGTACTTGCACTTAAAATACCAGTGTAAGTCTTAAGACTTACAAGTAAGGTTTTTAATGCTCAAATTATTCTACAATTAAAACTGACAAACTCAAATGATGATTCACTTTTTAATAATATACATCCAAACACTACCGACAGAAGAAAAATTCTGCATAGTACACAAATGTTTGGGCACACATTGAAGAGAAAAAGATACGAAAACTAGAAAACTTACATTCAGAGATTGCACAGTTAGGCATTCAGTATCACTAGGTGTTATGTCATATCACATACACAACAGCAACATGATACACATACTTTATTGTACTTGTTATATATTTTCATTTTCAAAAAAATTTAGACCATCTTATTCTCAACTGCTTTTAAAAATAACTGTCAAATTAACTTAGAATTTTTTTTCTTCTGGATTGAAGAGGTATCCATCTTCAATAAAGGGTATTGCTTTAGTATTATTTAAATATATTTATCAGCAATAATGTATTTAGTTTTAGGTAATACACAAACATAATACTCTCCAGAAGACCAGAAAACTATTTACAATTTAATTCCACTGTAAGCCACCTACACGTGCAATTAACAATTTATATTAAAATTCTATTCCGTGGTATCAAGATTGTCAGTATTACAAGCAAGACTAAACTTTACTTTAGAATCTGTAGAATCTTGCTTTCTGGGTTTTTTTTTTTTTTTTTTTTTTTTTGGACAGTTAAGCAAAATATGTCGTAGCAAAAATACTTACGTTTGTGGAAACAATGTTCCTCCCACACACTTTCTTTAGGTTGTTAATTTTATGAAAGCCACTTGAGGTGCTATCAGGTGATTAAAAAAATTACATCTGAACCAGATTAAGAGGTTTCTAAAGGATTTACTTTTCATATATCAGAATAAGATTTGTTTTAAAGCCTTTATGTAATATACAATGGAACATACAGCACCACAGATGACTTCAGAAAAATATACTCTAACAAGTTGGAAGAAGATGATAAAAGTGTATCAAGTTTTCCAATGTTTTATTTTAAAAGAGGCACTTAGAGTACCTGGAAGATGCTCAAATCTACAAAGTTCCAAAGGCACTGACAAACATATGTCACAAAAAAAGACGACAAAACTTTAAGGCAACGCATATTGGAAAAGAAAGCTGAACACACTGATCTCAACAGATCATGTATAATCCTTCTGTCCAGATTTACTATCATACAATAATGTATAGGACAAAAATATCAAATAAAAGCAGTTAAAGGACTTTATTTGAGCCTTTTTAATATACTTTAAGATATATTTGTTTTATATATGTATGTATACATAATATATATATTTAGAAGTACTTTTTACTGAATTATACACAGGTAACAGAACAGCATGCAATGAAAATAAAACATTACGGAGCAGAAATCAAGTATTCTGAAGATCACATTACTGAGCACAACGGAAGGTTGCAATTTCTTTCTTCATTTCCTAATAAAAAAAAAAAGAAAACAAACTAGGAATAAGCGTGAACAAAAGTTTAAGAACCCTGCTGTTTATTTCTTCATACGAAGTTAAAGGATCTGTAAATACATACAACTGTTGGTGATATTTAGCAAGAACACGTGCTGAAGCCGTCACAATGTTTTTATATTCTCTGTAGCTTCCGAGGCATTGCTGCGTGTCCAAAATAGAATAGGATACAGAGCCTGTATCAACAGTTGTTTCAACAATTAGGAAGGCGATCCTTCCTGAGAAGTCACAACTGAAAGCTGAAAAAGTTACTCTGTGCACGCTGAATAATTAATTTACGGTAGCTACTCGCACAGCACATTCAGAATAGGAGAGACTGTGTTTAAAGCTAAAGAAAGAAGTAGAAAACAAAGAAATCCAGTCACCTTTAATTTGAGCATTACGATTTAAGTTCCAGAAGCTCACAAGCCCTGGGATAACATAAATAAATTCCCTTGTCAAGCTAAAGCATGACATTATACTGGATGAGAAAGGCACATTTTTCAGGCATGGCCTCCTTGAATCCAAATAGTCCTCGCTGTTGCACAATCAGAACAGAGCGTCCGTTCTAACTCTTTTATCAGATGTGAAACAAGAGATCGAGATGACCAGTGCCTAAACGAAGAGGCTTCCTCTTTTTAAGGTAAACTGCAGAAGAGCAAAGAATTTTATCTATTCTCTCACACAGGCATCTCAAAGACAAACGGGTTTGTGTCTCTTGGATCTGCAGACTGCATTTCCAACAAACCTAAACCAACTCAATAGTGAGAATGCCTGACTTGGACCATGGATGCCTCCTGAAGACTTGCTGAATTCTGACAACTCATAAATCCTCTCTTACAGGAAGAGATCAGAGAATCTGAATAATTACCCAAAAACCTGCATAGGCAGAAACCTCCCGTTATGTCAAATTAAAGATGCTTGAACTTGCTAGTTAAGAAGAGATTATGGTGGGACTAAAGCTCAAACTCCTGCTTTGTTTCATACTTATTGTTGAAGAAGGGAACGACTAAGCATTTCCATGTTTGACTGCCTGTAGGGGGGAGAAAGAGGAAGCAGTAGACTGAGAACAGCACCCTCCTTTCATGACCCCCCCACCCCTAAAGCAAAAAAAAAAAAGAAAAAAAAAGAAAAAAATAAAAGCTATTCACAGACTCTAAGGTTAACGGCTTTGAAGGAGTTGTGTGTGTGGAACCATTGTCTTCAAGTTCAATCTTTTTCCTGCCAAAACTGCCAACAATTATGCCAAATATAACAATGGTTTTGCAATATGGATAAATGTCTCCCAGACAGAAATGAACAAGTCTTACAACAGACAACTAAGCAGTAAAGAGATTAATAATAAGCATGATATCCAGAATGCATGCATACTGTGTAACATTGATAGAATGCTATATATAAAAATAAAAAAAATACGTTAAAAAAAATTACCTTTACTAATTCGGTTTTGTCATAATCTTTCCGATGTCGGTAAATACACTGACTGAGCACAGCATATAATTTTTCCAAGTGAAATATATTGAAGTTCTTAGTTATCTCACTGACAAAATTCAACAGTTGCTGAAGAAAAAACATGGAGACAACACAAGTTTAAAATAGCATGAGATCTTCTCAACAGGCTCTTCCAGTTTTCAGAAGCTAAACAGTAACAATACAACACAACTGACATCCTACTTTCTTACATTGTTAAAAAAATGTGAGTAACACTTCAGAGAACAGATTAAATGTTGCACCAGATTTCACTGGGGGAAATGAGTTAATTTTTCATACTGCAGAGAAAAAAGGCAGCTTAAATTTCAGGTAATATTGTATTACTAAACAATCACACTTCAATGAGAATAATCGCAAGTCAACTTCTTCCAGAACAGCAGGAAACATGGTCAAGTTTGTAGAAGAGATGCTGCCCAAGCAAAGCCACTGTTGCATTTCATTAGAGAAAGTGTTGCTGCAATGCAGGGCACTGTAAAATGAAGGTTTGAAAGACAGGCTACAGATCTTCTAGATACAGCTGTGCTAGCTGGAAATGGCAGCATCCTTACATGATTATCTTCACCCATTAGCTGAACGTTTACCGTGCCTACAACATTGCTGGCAGAACAGACTGCTCAAGTGCCTGAAGCAGATCAGGAAGCAAAGTTAGATCAGTTAGCTCAAACCTACCCTTAAACAGGTGGGTGGATAAAGTAGCAGAGTGACTTTGCCTGTAGCAGATTACCAGTCTCTCACACAGTCCTTTCCCTTGCCAAAGACGAGGTGATAATCTCCAGCAAAGTAATTGTGACAAGCTAGCGGCAGCACCTTCTTCCACTGCCAGAGCGGTTCAGTATCTGTGTATGGTGTGAAGCTGTCAAAATGTACCTTAAGACAGCAGCCATGCCAAATGAAAATACTACTGCCCACAACTGCCAAAACTCTGCTTCCCTCGGATCAATGGAAAAAATGTTCACGTGAGTATTCCCATCAACTTAACTTCAGGAAACAGCCTGTGAGAATAAATGACTAACTTGCTAATAAATGACTAACTTGCTAATTAGTCTATTTGACTGAAAGAGGTTAAGTAACAATCAATACAAGGAACGTAACCATCGGATATTAGGAAGCCAAAACCACTATAAAGGAATCCAATCTTTTCAAGCAGCTCATGCTGAAATCAGAAGGCAGCCTGATAAACTTGAGGTACCTTGGACACATTATTCACCCTAATGAAAAACTGCAAATAGTTCAGTGACAGCCAGTGAGCAGGTAGCATAAATAGCCCCGAGAACTTTGTGAGCTAGTAGAAAATGAGAACCACTTCAGCCTTTCAGTCTTATGCATATTTCTATTTGGTTTGCTTCACAGTAGCACAAAACGCCAAAGACGAGACAAAGTCCGAAGCCACAGAAGTGCTCATCTCCCCCCAAGTGGTAAGATTTCTCCTGTTATTCATTCTTTGAAAAAGCTTATCAGCTGGAACATTAGCAAAACACAACATACAGGCAAAACAAAACAAAAAAAGCTTAGAGCGCTTTCAGTTGCCGCAAACAGCGAGCGAGGCATGCGAGGTTGTACAGTCAGCCTCCCTGGTGAAACTGTTCCTAATTGTTGCCGTACACTTACACTACATACTCTCCAATGCGTTCATGGAGTTCTACTAACAAAGAAACCACGCCCAAAGAAACCTTATGTGAAAGTTTATCTAGCCTATTCAACAGAGCTCAGTTCCAAAGAGGATTCCCTGTATGAGTAGCTAGTTCCAATGGCACCAATATTAATGAAATATGGTTTCTAGAAAAGCCGTGTTTCACAGCTGACAACTCACGATGACCGTAGCTCTCCTCATAGCCAAAACATTTCAGTGCTCTACTGTACGGTTTCTCTAGTGAGCAATACCTTAGGAGCACATGCTATTAGTGTCCTGACTCTGAGAAAAACCTACATGGATTCTCTACGTACACAGCCACGGACCAGAGAAAAGCTTAAAATATGTTTCCTTAGGAAGCGAGGTTTAACGTTAGTTTCATCTCTACAAATCAAGCCACTGCTTAAAGATGCGAGAAAAAGCTATGTTTACAAGCCTCTTTATCAAAGAGCATTCCTATCTGGTCACATTTTCCCTACACAGCGGAAACATTCACATAATACTCCCTTCGCACAGCAAGCGAACAGCGGCCCTTCTCCATTTTGGGCCTGCCTCCAGGACTTCTACCTGGCAATTTTCTTAAGATGCTCGTTCTGCTGTCCCATGAAGTTCAGGTTCTTCATTTCAACCTCTGCAGTGCAAGCAGAGGAGCCCTCTTTTACCCTCCTGCAGTTAGGCCCGCTTGTAACCACTTTTGCGACTGTAGCCTAGGATTACTACTGCCCTTCTATGAGGGACTAACAAACCCTTATTTACACTGTATAGTATATCAAGGCAAAATTGGAATGCTACGTTTTTGAAGAATTTCAAAAAAAAAAAAAAAGGTATTTGCCCATGATTAGCTTTATTTCAATTCAGACTGCTAACTTCGGGTTTAAAATAATCACTGCTAGAAATAAAAGTCCTTTTTGTGTTCCTAGTACAAAGTATGTAAAAACACCCAGACCCATCTAAAAGCTGTGAAGATAATGTTAATAACTAACAGTACTAGCTGGCTGTTAGTTGACTCTTTTAACATTGAAGAAGACCCTTCTAACTTAAAAGATTAGCAAGAGAATCTGGTCTCCTAAAAGTTCACCAAAAGCCAGAACAGCAGTCCACAGCAATCTGTATCAGGTGTGGAAACAAAACAGCCATAGTCTGTTATAGACAGAATTATTTCACAACCTATATATCCTTCCAGTAAATTGTTTTAATTGGCAATGGTTGATAACTGACCTAATTTACAATTACACACATAACAAGACGACTTCCTACTTTGGTATGAAGAAAACTAAAGAACAGACATACCTTAAGATCTTTGTAATCCACAATAAGTGGGGAAGCGGGCTCTGCGAGAATTTCCATAGCTTTCTCGACACTCATAAGCTGCTGCTGTTCTACCTGAGAACGTCTAGCCCGAGTCATGTGAAGTACACAAGTATCTGGAATGCAATAAATCTCTTTAAGTCACGATCTCTGTTTATCTGGCATACAGTATCAATCAGGTATCCCACAACCGGTACACGATCTCTCCCTACAGTGACACAGAACTGTTATTTGTTCACTGAGAAATACTTGACTTCTACTTTATATCCAGCAAAAGAATAGAAAATAAAAATTAGCAACTGAGATAAAAAGCAGTGGCAGTGAAAAAGGCACGGTAAGAGCAGAAAAAAAAGTTAGTCATGTGTTGCCCATTATAGCACTACACAGTTAGAGAAGTTGAAAGCAATTTAGGTTAGGAAACACATCTTACATTAGAAGCAAGCATCAGGACCTAAGTCTTCTCTGCCACATACGACTGGATCTACACTGCTTGAGGCACAGCTTTTTTTCTTAAGCTGCTCATTATCAGAAAGATGCTCATACAATAAAAGAAAGCAAATGATTGTCATTTTTCAAGTAGATAGAATTACAAAAACTGACTTCAGAATCAAGAGAACAGCAGCTCAGGAAAACTATGAGTTTGCTAGCATAATTAGAGGGACAGCATCATTAAGAAAGAAACATAGTGCACTGATTTTTAAAGGGAAATATAACAGAAATAACAGAATGAAATTAAAGAAGGGTAACATTAGTAAATAGTGCAATCCCCTCAACAACAACAAAAAAGTAGCTAAATGGCCTGCTGGACCTTTCACTTACCATTTGAATCGCCCTCTTCAAAACTTTCTGTTATTTGGGAACCAGAAATTTCACTTCTCTTTTTTAGCTCTAAATATCGAGGAAACTTGGCACTCTCCTTTTCAAAACCAGATTTAGCCACCTCAAAGACAATTTTCTCGTTTTCTGTCTCAGATTTATTTTCATAGCCATTTGTCTGTCGTTCTTGAAGAACATTTTCACTTTCTTCCACACAAGAATCTTGTAGGAGCTCAACTTCAGTTTGATCCACGTTAGAAACATCGTTTTCCACACACTCTTCTCCACCACTCTCTACTTCATCTTGGTCTTCTTCTGGAATTTTATTCTCTTTATTGAATTGAAAAATCTTTCTCCTCTTTGTTATACTACCTGAAGACCATTTGTTCTTTCTACGTTTTCTTTTTGACACAGCTGCAATAAGATATTAGAAAAAGCAACCCAAAACATTACCAAAGCAGCTTCTTCTTCAAAATCTAGCATCCTCATCTTACTTGAAATACAAGGAAAACAAAGGAACTGAAATACTGTCTCATGACATACGTATGTCTAAGGAAAGGGTTGCAAGTTAATACACTCAATTTGCTATTAGAACAATCAACTTGAAGATCTCATACACAGAAAATTCCTACTTTAGCCTTGCTTTGTAGTCACATTTTCCGTCTATGAGGTAAAGTTGCTTACTCTCTTTATTACGTGAACTAATACAGATGCACAGCAGAAAAGCCTTTGGAGACAAGCTCTTCTTCAAATGTCATAAAACCAGTAAGCGTCAAAAGCTGAATACATGTTGGGAAGAGTTAAAGAGAGACAATTTCAAGGGGATATTTGAAGGATAAAGAAAACTCTCAGGAAAGATTACACCTCATGTGCTTTCTGATTCAGGTAACCTTGTTTTAAACAAACTTTGTATTTATGCCTTCCAGAAAAAAAAAATCACCACTCTTTCTATTCATGGAATATTGCACAAAACATATGGCTGAAATTCATGGCAGAATTTCCACCCGTGCCACTGAGACCAGCAAATTTCACACCGTATCACGCCCTTTAGTTGAAAGGAAACCAAGTCCTTTGTTCTTTCACACGCTTCTTGTAGGAAGAGAGGACAGTGAAGAAATCACGATCTTCTCTTCACATATCTTATTACTCTTGCTCCCCTATTTTTTCCCCTTTATTTTGCAGGTCTAATCCTTTCAACTGGAAATCACAGTAAGAAGTATTGCTATTTCTATTTTTGGCATGGGAGAAGGAGGAAGGAAGGAAAGAAAGAAGGAAAGGAAAAGGAAGCAAAAAGGAAAAAAATATACTGTTTCCTTTAATTAGAATAACGAGAATATTCAGAAACAGCCACATACAACATTTTCTATTTCAAGAGTTAGCAATTTAGGGGCCATTAAACATCAGCTGGTTCATTAAAGACAGGTGTTTTACAAGGTAAACCAAACACTGCTCTTAGACTTTAATTCATAACCCTGTTGAGTGAAACGTCCTCTGGATTAACCTCGCCTTTTAAAGTAAATTCAAAAATGTAATGCTTCTGGTGTAAAGAACCTGGCACCACAGAAACCTGTTACGTCACAAGAATAGAGAAAATCTCAGTGGCATTAGCAATTTCACCCAGAAAGTCTGGAGAGGGGAGGAAAAAAACTAAAATAAAAAAAAGCAACTTGCCATTAGACAGGGGTGTACTGGAATCTACAGGCACCACAGGCATCTTTGTTTTTTCATTACACTTGTGATCAGTTTTCTTACAGCCAGAAACAGAGTCCTGCTTTGGCATCACATAGTAGTAAGATGGAGCATACTTTGAAGAGCTGCAACCTTTCAATAAAGAACAGGTGACAAAGAATTTTATCTTGCGTTTCTGGTTACAAATACTGAGACAAATCTTAAAATCCTTAGGATTAAAACACACACCTCTTTTCTTGCGAGATTCTTGAATTTCTTCACAAAGTTGTTCAAAGTCTTCATCCATTTCTTCCTTTACTATGGCATATGCAGCATCTCTCAGAGTACAAGCTCTGTGTCTAATGAGACGATCTGCAATTTTATAGTCAGAACTGAATATTTTCTACCAGCTAGTGAAATCCTTTATTGTGATCATAATGAAAAGATTAGCTCTTTTCACAGTTAGGTTCGGAAAGTTATTTCAGTGAATGTTTTTAGCATAAACAACAAAAAAGTTAATAATCAAGGCAGAGGTACTACTTATTAACACCAGTATCACGTAATTTCATCCCAAAGTAGTTTAATGCTACAGTATTTTTACAAACTGGCAAGAAATGCTCTCTGTGGATGTTTAAAGTGATCTAATCCAAAGTCCATTGTCCACAGACAACACTTATCAATCTATACATTTTAAAAGTTGTCTAAATTAGGGATAAAGACACATCCTCACCTCCAGGATCTCTATCTGGGTTGTATTCTAACGCATTGCTACAGATTAGATCAATATCTTTCAGAAAATCTCCTGCAGTTAGATATTGGTGCAAGTCAATTTTAGAGAGAACTGTTGAAAGATCCATTGGCTGTTTAATAACTGTGACATAATCAGGTACCTACAAATTAAATATACGTGTTCAGAGACTTTATTAGACTTACACAGTATCTACCAAAATTAATTATTGTAATAAATGCAAATATATGACTTCTTAAAAAGCCTGAGTATTTGTGACATATCAGAAGATGCTAAAATTAACCGGTTAGCTTCTTGAAAATGGAAGGGCTCTTTCAATGGCTTTGAAGAGACAGACTGGAAGGGAAAAGCAAAGCAGCAGGAAGGTCAGAAGCATACGTGGGACAGAGAAGGGAACAGACACCTAGAGTAGGATTCGTTTCACTTAGCTTCAGAAAATCACAGTAAACGCACTTGAGTAAGCCACCCGTGATTGTCTTTGTTCTTTGCAGCAAGAAATAGGCTGCATGAATTGCACCTTTGAAATATCTATTCGAGGTATCTACTTTAGGATGAGAGATCTGAACCAGAGGAGCCTATTTCTTTACTCAGACCATAAGAAGAGCCTAATGACTAATTTAGATGAGGACACCTATATTTGTTTAGATTATTCACACCTCAAGACCCTGGAAGGAAAGGGAAAGACAAGTCAGTGGATGCCGAAGGGAAGAGGACCTTGCTGATACGCGGCCATATTAAAAGTACACCGGACTTTGAAGTATATACCTCTAGCTTAATAGACTTATTCAATAAATTAAATGAGGAAAAAAAGGGACTTATTAAATATTTGGTAGAAGGGTGAAACCACGTGACATTTACGGCTGATCTCATACTGGGGAGCCACACACAAAAGTGGAGAATAAACTCTTTAAATCTATTTTGCAAATGGCTGCTGCTACTCCTGTTCCCATAGAAACTACTGACAGTCTACAAAAATGTAGCAAGAGCTTCAAGTTTTATTAAAACAGACCTATAAATATTGTTTGTAATTATAATGAGAGAGACCTCTATGCTCTTCTGTGTTGTAACGTGCCTACACATCAAAGCCTTTTCACGAGCAAACTGTGCTGATATCTCGTCTAACTTTCTAGACGGAAACCAGAGATTTCAGTGAATACTCAAATAACGGACGTTTGAGAGCCTCAAGGAGTCAGCAAAACTAAAAGCAAAACACACTTTCTGCTCCTTGAAAGAATCCTATTAGTACAGTGCTAAAAACAAAGATAAACGTTCCTCTAAAGAACACACAAACACTGGGCAATTATAAATACACACAGACAAAATGGTATTACAGATCATCGCTAATTTACCTCCTCTAGGTCAACAGGCTTTGTGAAGACCCTGAAACGCCTGTCAACAGCAAGTCTATGAGTAACATCCCTTAAGAAAATCCTAAGTTCACGAAGTGTATCCTCCTCTTGCTCCTCCAACTGTTTTATTTCTTCCTCTGTTAGTTGTCGAGGCTCGGGTGGCGGTGCCACAGGCAGTACTTCCAGGGCCTGCCAAACTTAAGTTAATTGGAAAAGTTTAGCCAATTTATGGTGCTCGAATACAAGCATACAAAAAGCTATTTATAGAAAATCTATTACCAAAACAAATACTATATGGCTGTTAACGTACAGTTAGCAAAGTTTTATTTGTAGAATATCCTCACCTGCTTTCTTTTTCGATGCAGGAGGTTTGGCGGCTTGATTTACAATCAAGTCCTCAAAAAACTTTCTTCTTTCTTCTTTCCTAGGCAACTGGATATTGAAAACTTCTCCATAATCATTAATAAACAAATCTTGTATCTAAGGCATAAGAAGGAAAGACATTTCAGATACAAGACCACTGAAATTCATATTCTACTCCAAAAAGATGAACACCTGTTTAAATTAAGGTAAGTAATGATCTGAATAAGAAAAACTGTGTAAAGTTATCTTCCTGGCATTAAAAGGCTAGATTTTCTTAGGTTAGCCGAGCAAATAAAATATCCTTTTTAAGGAAAACCTCTAGAATTAAAGCTCAATGAAGGTACCATATGATTCACTGATAAAGTGATGACATTTACCACCTCTGAGATTACTTATTTTGTATTTACTTGCCTTGCTGCCCTTTAGTTTGAGAACCCTTATTAGTAGCCACAGAGGGGACAGGAAGGGTTCAGCAAATAAGTGGGGGTTCTTTGTTTTTTCTTTTTTTTTTTTTTGGGGGGGGGGGAAAGGGTTGTCTAATTTAAATTAAGGTTTCTGAGGTTGCATGCTTCCAAGTTTTATTCCATTTTTCAATTTCTACTAGCAAAAGGAGGAGGAGGAGTTTCAATATTTATTTTAGAAGGAATCTATTAACAGTACGAAAGCTTCTGTGCAAATTCTAAGCTGAGCACTTTGAAAGCATTTGATGATCAACACATCCAGTTCAGATTTTTTACGCATAACCGAGACAAAATAATCAGAACAAGAACAGCCTGTTTCATATTTTAAACACCTTACTTTAGTGCAAGCTCTCAGAGCTCTAGAAAGTTAAGGATGTACTCTTACTGAACTTTGCTTAGGAAGACAACTAAGTACATGTTGAAGTCGCTGGAATTATTCTCTTAAGTAAATTTTTACATCTGTCTAATAAGCATGTGTGTGGAAAACCAGGGAAGTGAATCTCAACTTAGGAAACACTTTAGACAAATGTTTTCAGTACTGTTTTCTGTCTAAGCAAATTTAAGAGATTCAGTAGGGTGTCCTAATAATAAAAAGCATCCATTTGCTTAAGAGAGCACAGTATTCAGATGCTCAAGGGATTCATAAATTAAAATGAAACTGAATAAAAGTAGGAAAAGTATTGATAGAAATACCTCTTTTGGAAGATCTGCATGACATACATCTGATGTTGCAAGCAACAAAATTGGGGCAAACGTTGGAATGTTCTGTAATAATGTTGTAAAAGTAGCTTTCAGTGCAACTCCAACTGTCTCCCACCATAAATGGATATGCGGAATATAAATTATACTTGGTGCTGTCCTCTGAGCTTCTCGGATCAACTAGTAAAATGAAAGTTTTGGTAAGAATAATGAACCAGGCAGAATAGGCAGCTAATAAATAACTGTGTATCGATCAAACTATCCTACAAAATAAAAGTACCTAAAGACAAAGTGCCAAAGCCAACCAACAAAAAAACCCCACTTGTTAATAATAGGATAAAATTCCTACTTGGACTCCATTATAGACAAAGCTACACACACAGAAACAGATTCGAATCACTGCCTCATTTCAAAACTACTTAGGTGTAAGTTGACTTCCAAAGAGCCTCACAACTCGATTAATGTCACGATGGGCTCCAAAAACTAACACCAGCCCTTCGGAAAGATGTATTTAAGTGGGTAAATTGCTACACCGCTGTGACTACGCAGTTTTCAATTCAGGACGGGCTTGTATCCCAGTCAGTTTGGAGCACAGGCAGAACAAACAAAAAGGCCTATGTGAAAAGGCGAGGGCTGACCCTGTAAAGAAACCCAGTTATAACTTTTAATAAAGGATAGAGGTTACCAATCTTCAGCCTGTCTGAATAGCTATATAGCTTGCAGTCTCTTGATTCCAGACGATCCGTCAGACCAGATTACATGCTCTGGAAGATCACAAGCCATTGCCTGCAGCTGGTAGGTACCTCAATCACGTGAACGGACGTGAATCTACCACACGAAGGAAGTAGCAAGTGTCCTTTCACATGATGAATCGCTCTGGGCACCTTTTCAGGTGATCAACAGCTGGGCAGGTCTGGTCACAAAATGGAAAGTACTAGGAGTATATCTACGCGCTGACTAGACGCTGCAGTTATATGACCACAGATGCAACCATCACATAACCAAAAAGTAAACGTCCCTCTTATGTGACAGATGGGTATCCAGCCATATAACATCTGTCCTTACTTGTGCAGCTCTCAAATGCTTCTAATAAAAGGTCAAAATATTATAACACAGTGATGAAAAAAGAACAAAATATATTTCCCGTCCAAAAATAAAAGGGAACAAAAGAGCACTAAATCTATTTATACTGTATTTTTCTATTTAAGATATTAGTGTACCAATAAAAGCGTTCTGGGAGTTTAAGTGCTTTTACTGCATATGCTGCAACAGTACAAGCTGTATATTTATAAGAAAGAAAAGCAAGTCATTTCTTTCCCGAAAAACCTTGACTGCATTACACTATTACTAAACAAAAACCAGCCAAACAAACAAATGGCTAGAAAAAGTGCATGACGTGCAATCAGGCCGACACAGAGCCACCTACTGGAAGGATCAAGTCTTAGGAGGCAACAAAAACAACTTCTGGATCCCACCGAGGTCAGCAGGAATTCTTGCCATAAAGAGAGGTTTACCGGCAGCATCTTTCCGCTTCCTGAATATCTAGCTATATCCTTACTGTTTAACGTGGAACAGTGAACATGGTCACGTACAAAATCCTTATTCTATATCACTCAGCATAAAAGAGAGTATTTTCAGACACAAATAAACATAACACAAAGCACGTTAAAACCAGGTCACCGCTATTAAAACAATGAATTTCACTTACCTCACTGAGCAGTTTACATACAGTCAGTGAATCTCATGAGATTAAAGAGAAAAAAAGATACCTGTGCACATGTTTCTTCTGGTGATGTGACACTAACAAACAGAACTGACAAGTCCAGTGTATAAACCGCAAACTTTTCCAAAGCATGTATTACTGCAGGTGCCAAGTGAGAACCCTGTCCGTATCCTGGCTCTCCAGCTAGTAAGAGCCTCGGCCTGTAAGATGTTGGCTGGTAACAAGCATTTCTAGAACAACAATTAGAAAACAAGAAGTTTAAAAATCAAGTAATGAATACAGACATAGATGTTACTTTTCTCTGTACTTTTTTTTTTTTTTTTAAACTCTCCACATTCTAACTAGTAGTAAGCTGTTCTGTGATCAGGAAGACTACTAAATCCCATTTGCTTAAAGATTCACACCATACAGCCCCTGAGCAATCCCACTAATCCCCACCTTGTCTGCTGTTTGGTTGGCTGGGTGAGTAATAGCCCCTAAATCATACGTGGTGACTGTCCAACCAAACACTCACAGGACAACCGGTCAGTTACCTGATACGGGGGAGAATGATCATTTTCTCCCTCAGCACACCAGCTGGATCTCTTCACTACCTATGAGCTAGATCTTGGGCTTAAATAGCTCCGAGATCTCTACATCTGCCAAATTTAGCTGAAATTGGTCAACAGTTATTGAAGAAGGTGGGAAGGAAGGAGCAGAACTTTTCAGGAAAAAAAATTAACACGGGCACTGAAACACATTAGCTGTATCTGAAGATGTGCAAAATTGTATTGGTTAAATTACAAGTCTTATGTACTTAATGGTAATGCCGTATTTAATTCAGTCATTCCAATTGTTTCATCTTTCCTTGTGTGCTGTTTACTACCAACCCAAATCGGAAATAAACTTCCCAATAATCTTGCTTTATTAGGAAATGCGTTTGTGAACAGCGTTTGTTTTTTGTTGCCGCAATACTGCAGTACCTCTTCTGGCTCAAGTCAAAGATCTCACACAAATTTTTCTTTACTCCCTCATTGACCACCCCTCACACTTGCAACAGCCAAACCTGTTTACAAAGATCCAGCAATCTGAATTTGAATCTAAAAGGAGGCAGGTATTTACCTGTTAAAGTTGAGGAATTTTTCCTTTTGTCTACCAGGCATTTTATGAGACAGCTTATCTTCAAAGACTGAAGGTGACTCCTCATCACTATAGATCGAATCATTTTTCAAAATATGGTTTATACCATCTGAAAGACAAGAGGGGGTTGTTAACTTTCCTGAATAATTTGCATCTCTCTCGTGCTCTAATACAGCTTCTAAATCAGTGCTGAAACCCACTTATCGTGTATTTCTTCATTCGATGGGCGCACACTGAATGCTATTTCCAGAGACTTCATTTTACCACAGGTCTAAAGAGACTGCACGAGTCTCTACAAAGCTCTCCTAAGTCTCACGACTTGCATAAAGTATGTTTCTTTGTTGGTGAAAACTCAGTCCCCTCCCCCGCCCCCAAAGAATAAAGATATGTGATTATCATGAACAACTTCTGTAGTTCCTACACACCTAAACAACCTATAAGGCTGCGTCTTTCTGGAAACAATGTCCCACAGTAGAAGCATGGGAATTAAGTGAACGCGATGGCTACAAACTCCCATTTGTCGGAGGCCCGCTGAGCCAGGATATACAGATTAACACATCTTTCAAATAAAGTTCCTTAAAGATCCCCGAAGGAGGAAATAGCAGACGCAGACAATAGAGAGAAACAATTACCAATCCCCTAGCCTCTCTGCTTTCATTTTGTTGGTGGTTTTCGGCCTCTATTTTACCAATAAAAATAAATCTACCAACTCTATTGGGAGTAAAAACTACTAGGATATCGCCAAGGAATACGATGCACGCGATCGCACATGCAAACCTACAGTGTGAGCCACAAATATTTAAATTGAAATGTTATGATGAAAGATGAGGATAGCTAAAATAATATTTAACTTAAATCAGTTATACTGCTATCCTCCATCCTGAAGTTGTTCATAAAGGAATTAGAAATATTTGTGTAGAAACCTCCCCTGCCCCTGAAGAAATATTTATGCTGAAAGAGAAAGAGATAACTCATACTTCAAAACTTAAATCAATCTCTAAAAATGATAAATATGATGCTAGCTACTGTCAGAAACAGGATGCTTTAGTAGATAACACGTAGTTCCCCCCCTGTGAACGGTGAGTAGTTCACAGCTCTCCCATTGCTCATTTCAGTTTAGAATCCAAAATAAAAACTATGCACTGTATTCTGTATATTCCTGGAATAAAGATACGAACATGCAAATAATAAAATTCTACCATTTAAAAATAATCCTGTCGTGACAGAAAGGTTTGTACAAGTTGATTGCACAAATGAGAAGTTTTTGCTTTGCAGGCTTTTAAGGAGTGCACGTTATTGTTATACCTTGCTGTTGATCCTTCTTTAGTCCAAGCTCTGCATGAGGAAATACTCTCTGCAGGGCTTCTAAAATTCTCTCTAACGTATTTTCAAGCAGTGGTTTAGAAATGGGTGACAGTGCTTGTCCAGGTGAAGCCACAGCCCTCTGTGAAGCTGGTATAGTCTTCTGCATAGCCACGACAAAATCCTTTGCTGTTATTTTAATTGAAGTGATATCTAACTGCAATTTCTCACTGCTTCTGTATATCTGAGGATAGCGTCGGCGCAAAGCGCAGAGGGCAGCTTCAGCACACACGGATTTAATATCAGCACCGCAGTATCCTAATAAACAAAGCATCAAAGTGAATGTTGTGTCAGTCTCAGGCAACACAGAAAAGTCAAGAACCCAGTTTCCAAAGTGCAACCTGCAAAGACTTTGTATGCAGTTCAAAAAGGAACAGTTTAATAGAGAATTTAAAGAGTTACTGCTCTGCAGGAGAGTTTTGTTATCTGGCTTGCAGCCTGATATCCCGTGCTTACAAATTAGCTTTCTAAGCAAAACATTTTTCTTGAGGAATATGCCCGAAAAGCCATTCAGTGTCCCGAGGGGGGGGGGGGGGGAAGAAAGTGGATGAAAGCATCTAACTTTAATCGCTAGCAAGACATGCCAGCTGGCTCATTGGCTAATTCTGCAGCAAGGCGCGAGAGCTTGGTTACTGCCTGATATGAGCTAAGACTCCTTAGGACTCAGTCACATGCAGTAACTCATTTCATTTTTGATCTTACCGACACATTTTTCAGCAAGCTCTTCAAGAAACATGTCCAGTGGCTTAGGGGTCCAGTCTCGTGTGTGAATCTTCAAAATCTCTTTTCTAGCCTGGAAACAAAGTGATAATAAGGCAACAGTTTGTCTTAAGTCAAAAGGCAGGGGGGGATGGAACCCCTCACATTAACATATTAAGATAGGTGATTGAATTACATTTTTAGGAATTTTAAAGTTCAATTAATTCACTCCCCACGTTTTGAAAGTTTAATAATTCTCAGTTTGTTACATTAAACTCTTTCTGGGGACCTGTACTGAAACAAAAGGCATGTATAGCTTCTATAGGACATAAGTTTCGACAAATATGAGACCTAATGATCTCGGGGAAAAAAATTTCATAGAAAACTTTGCTGGAAACAAGGGATTTCTTCTCCAAGAAAATTCTCTCAAATTTAGCAAAACTTCACGGCGACAGACTCATCAATTCATCGTATCTGCTCTTCTGTTCGTTCATTCAAGCAAAGTAGTCCTAGCACTGTTTTAAATTGCTGCAGTTGCTACAAAAGAACAGCTGTGATTCAAGCCAGTATCACTAATCCAGAAAACATTGTTTTCTCTATCTTCATCTCTGATCTTAGCCAGAGATTCAGTGAAGTATCTCCTGGTACACAGATTAATTACAGCAGAAATTTCTAGAATTCTTCCACGCTAGCAAATCATATAACAACTCCATTTCATGCCACCTCCTCTCCTATTCATGAAAGCACATGAAAACGGGAGCCAAACGTTAAATGTTAAATATACTGTTGTGTGCATTTGCATATGCCTCCAATCCAGTAAGTACTTTTCCCAAAAAGTGCTAATTAAAAAGAAAAGAATCAGTAATAGCCAGAACAAAAGGCACCAAAAAAAAAACTGTTTCACATGGAGGTTCTTTTTTTAAAAAAAGAATATTTACTTTTGGTTGCTATATACCCATTTTTTCATTGCTTAGATAATGCCAATCAAATAGAAGCTTCCCAAGCCTTGCCACTATGTCGCGTACTTCACATCTTCATCCAACTCCCTGTTAATACCAGTAAGAACGTCAGTTCCCAAAATAGCTGTGGGTGGCTCCCAGGATTCCCTGCCTGGGAACTATCAAACACAAGTATGTCCCCTACCCTTTCTTAAATGAAGAGCTGAGAGCAAGAACACAACTTCAGAAGGAACGCGCCTAAGCAGACTGAACGACTACACAGACACGAACCACTTTGGGAAGAGAGAAAAACGTGCTCCATCTGAAGTGAAACACCCGATTTTAGCCTTGATCAGTTTTACTTGGGGAGAAAGGAGTTCTCTAGTACATGTATCATTTCTTTCATACCAGATCCACTCCCCACAATATGACACAGTCTCTCAGGATATTGCTTGTTTGTGCAAGTTGTACAATACTGCATTCCAACTTAACTGCTCCATGCTACTGTGTTGTTACACGGTTCTGTTATAAAGAAAGACTTTGCTGCGTGAGCATTAAGGTTGAATAGAAGTACTTACCTCTTTATTTGGCAAGCTGAAAAGGAATTCCCGGTCAAAGCGTCCAGGTCTTCGTAAAGCAGGATCTATAGAATCCAGTCTGTTCGTGGCTCCAATTACAACAATTTCTCCTCTGCTATCTAAGCCATCCATAAGTGCCAGAAGCGTTGATACAATAGAACTAATAGAAAAATATCATTTTGATTCACTGGTTTAGTACATTTTGTTATGTTCTGCATGACTTTCTCCAATGGTCGCTCAAAAAGGACAAGGTTTTGCTCATAAGATGTTGATTAGTGAAAGAACTCGTTTTAAGACGCTCAAAAATTAGATCAGGTAACATAAAAGTTATGCTGATACCAAGCTTAGTGAATTGTTTTGAACTATTGTTTAAAGTCATGCGAAATTTAATATAATTGAGCTACAAGTCTTCAGGATAACGTGTCATATAAAGTTAAACAGGTTGTAGTCGTCTTTTCAAAGATCAAGCAGATTATATGTAGATGCAAAAAACGTAGTACCTATGAATTTGATCCTGTCTACTGGACCGCACAGGAGCAAGGCCATCTATTTCATCAAAGAAAATAATGGAAGGCCGCATCTGATAGGCCTAGAATAAAACATGGATACAGGAATATTGACATAAGTAAAACAGTGCTATTCAAAGAGGAAATGCCTGAAAAGCACTATGGTTGCAAAGTCATTGGAACTAGATTTTCAGATCAGAGATCTCTAGTAATTGAGTTAACGGAGTAACTGGCACGAGTAACAGAAGACAGCAGCCTATGGTAACCAATCGTGACTGGGTGACAGGAAACAAACCGTAACAGTAGTTTTTAAGAGCTATTTGGCAACCAGGGAACAGAATTAGAACTTAATTCAATTACAGGTCGTGGAAGCAAGCTTCCTTTTTGAGTTTTAGTGATTCTGTGACCATGTTCTCAGCCCGCATCCGTTCCCCTCTGAATCTAAGCCATTATCTCTTGTAATCTCTCCCGTGTTTTTGGTGGGAAAAATTATTGGTTTGAGGGGGGTTTTTGGTGTGCTTTTCAATCTTTCCCAACACATCTCCAAGATTTCAAGCCCTTGACCCAAAGGATGAAGGCACTGGGAAAGGAAACACTAATATTCCCATTTCAACGGAAGAATCTGACAAAACAGAAAGAAGAACAAGCTCTCCTTAAAACCATTCATCACAGAACATTACAGTTACAACTCTGACAGAACATACTGCACATTTTAACCTTACCTGATCAAATAGTAAACGAAGCTGTCGTTCAGATTCTCCCACCCATTTACTTAGGCAATCAGCACCTTTTCTCATAAAAAAGGCTATTCGCCTGTCTCCTTGGCTACATTCATTAGCAAGTGCCCGAGCAACCAGTGTCTTTCCAGTCCCTGGTGGACCGTAGAATAGACAGCCTCTGTAATAAAAAGGAGATTCACATAGGACAAAATCATGCAAAAATGCCTATTTCAACCCCCCCCCCCCATCCCTAGAACGAACAACCCTGCCCTCCTACCCAAAACGCTTTATGTCCAGAATAACAGTATCATCTAAATTGTGAGAAAAGTCATTTTTGTGTTTCTACACAATTTCACATGACAGTAAACCGACTAAACAAAGGGGATAACTCAGATGTACAAAAGCTTCAGAAGAGAGCGCAGCGTCCCAGCAGGGCACTTCCAAAACTGCTGACAGGCTACACAGGTGACTACAGCAGAGTGGAGCCAAACAAGAGCAAACTTCTGCGCAGAATCTGAGAATGGACTGAGACAATTTATATATCACCAACTTGTTCTTCAGCAATATACTGCACGTTCTTGTTTTCACAAAAGTCCAGATTGATAGTAAAGCACTTCACTCCACCTTAAAAAACTTTAAGTTACTGGATATCGTCTCCCAGACTTTGTTGCTAGCAATAAATGAGGTGGAAGTCTAAAGCTGGAGGGGAAGGATTTTCTGCATTTCCATGTAATACTTAAAATATCAGCTAGAAAATTTAGCATACTGTTGTTTAAAAGAGAACTTCCATGAGTAAAACAGCAAAACATTTAAATGTTTTATTTTTGTTATTTGTAATACTTTTGAAGTTATTGAAAGCAGAGAATTTAAAGTCATATTTCAACACACTATGATCGAGTTTGGTCGACTGAGAATACATAAAACTAACCATTAAATCTATAGACATTAACCTTCCCCAAGGAACGACACTATGTATGCCTAAAAAAGTTACCCCATCAGTTAGCAGCTATAAATTAACACTTCTATTTCATAATGCAGTGCCAATATGGCTATTTAAGAAGAGGACAGATTTTTATTTTAGCAAAATAACAAACACTGCAACATTCTAGTTGCAAGTCCTAAGTATTACAATTGATACCTGAGTATTAACCAAAAAAAAAAGTGGGGAGGCGAGGAAGGCAGCTGGGCTATCAAGCAACAAGTGTATGTTACCTTGGAGGCTGAATTTTGAATCTCTCAAAGACTTCTGGATAAAGCAATGGAAAAATGACCATCTCTTTTAACGCTGAAATGTGGTCAGAAAGACCACCGACACCATCAAATCGTACCTAAAGATAAATTCAACAGAATACATTTTATATGTTAAAGACAGCGGCAACCTAGAGAGGTTCCATCAGAAATCATTATATGCCGGCACAAAGGAAACATTCAGGATAATTGCAAAGTTCCTTGAGAGAAAACTTAAATGATGGTGCTTGTAGATAGCACATTACGGAAAGTTCTCATAAACGCTGGAAAAGTCCCACTAACACAACAGATTAAAAATACTTACCGAACAATCTATTTGCATTGGATCAACGTCAGCCAGACTCGCTCCAATTTTCATTCGATCCTTGTGAATTCCCTTTAATTCATCTTTCCGAAAGTTTAGGGGAAGACACCTGATTTGAATTAAGGAGAAAGAGAAAGGCACCTTCTCACTGAAGATGCAGCTAGAAGATTTTGCATTTTTTTGTCTTGTTTTTTCATGCTGGGAAGCAAACGTAGAAAACCTTACAAATTTCCATAAACTTCTTGAATGGTTAAAAATTCATTCAAATTGTTACGCATTTCATGTCCAAGAGTAAATAAAAGGAAGGTGGTCACTCCAGACCACCTGAGTAGGAGGTGAGTAATTACTTTTGCAACTCTCAGCACTTACGAATATCCCGTGCCAGTCAACGTGGCACATATATGAATACAAGATTAGAACCAGTTATTCCACACGTGGATACTGGGAACTGACCTTCATTTCTGTGATGAAAGAACCCCCCATTCGCACTCACTTCTTTAAAAGATTCTTTGTTTCTGCCTTCAAAAAGCTACAGGCCCCAAGGGGGCACTTACGTCAGTGTGGACTAAAGCTACGAAAGGCCACTCAGCACTGGTCTTTCCCAAATACGTGCAAAAAAAGACATGCATTTCAGAAACAGCTACCTGAAACGTATTTGTTAAATAGTTATTAACAAACACTAGTTATTAATATAGTTATTTATATAGTTTTATATATACATATATATATATATATTTATAGATAGATAGTAGTTGTATACTAGTGATTAATATAGTTATTAACAAATACTGTTAAAACGCTATTTAAAGTAGCAAAAACTCCACCATTTCCTCTATTTTAAATTATCTGCTATGGGAGTTTTCTTTCTAAATAAGCCACTGGTAAAGCAAAGGAGTAGCAGAATTTTACATTAAAAAAAATTATGTAAGAGTTCTCCTACAGCCCCTCCCCCAAATCCAATTGCTAATAGAGTGTCAATCTAAAAGTACAGTTTGAGAGAGCTAAGTTACAATAACCAGTTTCAACAGACATGATTAAATATTGCCACAATTTAGAATCTGTACAAGATTAAGAGGATAACACTTCTCGGTTAAGCAGATGCTATTCCTCTTTAGTAGATTTCTCCCTTCCCCGTTCTCTAATCGCATTAACCTTCTTAAAGCTCTATTGCGGCTGCGCTTCCTATGCCTCTCAAAACGCTCTTCATCATCAGATGAGGATGACGAGGAAGAGGACGTCGAATCACTGTTGTGGACTGCGTGTCTCCGTCTGCAAATATTTAAACAAGTAATTTAAAAGAGATTAAGAACTCACAAAGTAATGTCAGAAATCAAGTGCATTCTACCTCAGAATTTACTTTGACATCTAAGTTTCCAGTCCATTGTATTCCTTATGAATCGGATTCCAAGGTACATTACATGATTTTCCTCATAACAGCAAAATTCAATTTTTATTAGAGGTAAAAATGTTTATTTTACAACCAAAATTCATAAACAAATTACTCATTTTGTCCGATCAACCTGACACACACACACACTCACAAAATCAAGTTTCATAAAGTATTCACTCTGTGAAACACAAGCCCCTCTAACTTTTTAAAAAAAAAAAAAAAAAAAAAATCGGTCTTCAAAAACTGATACACTCTCTCCCTTTCTAAACTGACTTATTTTGAGAATGATAAACCAAGTGTTCATATCCAGCAATAGATAGCATTCACCACGTTCTAACTGCTTACAGAATCCAACCTCCCTTGTTGGCAATTAACACTTTATTTGGAATTTTTCTTTTTAAGGGTAGTTCCATACAGAAATATGACTGATTCCAAAAAAACTAGAGTATCTGAGTGATTAAAAAAATATGTATTAATATAATGGTACCTGTACTCCGTTTGTCTTTCATATGGTACACTAGAGCAGTGCAAAGTAACTGCACTGTTTTAGTGAGTCTATTTCCCCTGATTTCCACTGAACTTAATGTTCAAAGCTGTTACCAAAAAGAGCAGGACAAGTGAAGAAGGGGGGGGATCCTGAGAGAGCTTAAACTACTTAGTCTCATGATCTTTATGCTTTATGACTTCCCAGGTCATCCTCCCTTGTTTCCCTAACAGTTCTTTCTCCCTGCCATAGGTAGACCAGAAAGCATTGCATGGAGCTTTAAAAGCAAATACGGATCTAGAAAGGCAGGAACAGCTGGGTCAAGCAGCCTGCCAATGGAATATAGGATCTCGACCTAAGATCTCGGACTTCTTTAAAATCACTGCAGACTACAAAATAGACAGTATACAAAGCTAAGTGAAAATATATATTATTTAATGCCATGTATCACATGTAATTACTGAGATGCCTATCAGATTCTGTCTTTAAGCTAAGAATTGTATCAACTTCTTCACTTGCACTAATTACAAACCAACTTATTGAATTTTGCATATAAACAAGGACTGTTTCACCCAAATGTCAAATTAAGAAGTTGGTTTTTATTAATTTATTTCAATCATGGGACACAGGAGACTAGAAATCTACTAAAACTTCTGAACAGACTCTCCTTCTAACTACATTATGTTTTAAGCAAATGATTTCTATACTTCACAATTAAATCGTCGAAGATTTTTGGAGGGGGGGGAGGTTCCAGCTTCAAATCCAGAACTAAAGAATTTCAATTACAGAATTCTCAGCCAATACTTCTATAATCATCTCACCACTAACCCCACAATATTGCATTGTAAAAAACTAACGGCTAACAGAAGGTTTTCTTTATAGCCTCAGACTATTGCAGTAACGATCATGATTATTCTGTAATTACCACCAACCTGAAAAGTCTTTGAAGCACTATTCAGTGATGTGACTGACAGCACTACTAATAAACTACCACTAACCATACACCAACCTGTTAGTTCTTTTGCAGCAAGAGCTCTGTGACTGAGCACTTCTGAATGAATATCTTTGTCTGACAGTAGAGGATCGTCCCGAAAAAAAAATCTTACGTTGCCTTGGTTCTGTTGAAAGCAAAGAATTTAGAATAGCGATACAATCTCCTTTAAGATAAAGCAGGACAGCAGAAGAGGCAGAAAACGTGACGTTTCACCCATTTCTAACTCCAGAAAAAAGTTTAAGTGTCTTTTAATCAATGCATAGTGCAAGTGAAAAACACACGCCTGCTTTTTAAGGAAAACAAAGTCACAAGAGAGTAAGGCTAGCAGGTTGGTTTTGTTAACATTCTTTCAAGGTACGTACGTCTTTTTATACCTCTTAGAGGAGATCTTTAATTTAAAATCACACGTTCAGATATGGAACTAGAAAAACTTATTCTGGAAGTCTTTGATAAAATACCACAATGAAAGAAGATGTTATAAACTAAACTACAAGCAGAAAAAAGAAACAATTATAACAGATAACCTTCTGAAGTCACCACTATAGCACTACATTTGTAATATAGCATTGACATCCATTAGAAACTGACTAATGCACGTAGTAAATGAAAACCAGCAATAAGCATGCGAAATGGCACACGCACAGGATACATGCATGCAATAAATGCAGCAAAATGTATTTGCAGAATCAAAGTAAGACATTTAAATAAGAGTTGAGTATGTGTATATGTATTTCCATTCAAGAAACTGTATCTCACTTATATGCAAGAAATTAGCCTTTAAGAGCAATTGTGCCTACAACGTACTTTCCAATGGAGCTTGATAGCGTACAACCGTTTTCCTCTGTCTAAGGTCATAACGCTTCTGAGTATCTTCCCCATCTTCATCATCTTGGTCTTCACCTTCTTCTGATGATTCTATAATTAGAGTACCTCAACATAATTATTACTGTTTACAAAATATCTAACATTATATTGTTTAAATACTGTTCTTATTTATATTGAATCCAAAACACACTACACAGATACCTATTGGATTTACTATTATCATCGTATTAGATCTGAAAGCCTGCAAAACCAAGAAAAACGTAAGCAAGACAGTCCACAAATTAGAAATCAGCAGAGGAGCATATATAAAAAAAATATACGTATACATACATATACATACGTACATATATATAGCTATTGTTCTGTCCTTGCTGAAATCACTGGGTGATTTGTCACCAGCCTCAGTGATGATAACAGGCAGAATTCTGTCATCTTGCTTAGCTAAGATACAGCTGCCATGAAGAGAGTTGTTTCAGAAGGTTATTTCTTGTTATTCAGAGAAAGTGTTTCAATGAGTTTCTTTTTAGTACTCTGCAGTGGTTAAGACTAATTACGGTAATATAGTTCCAAATCCCAGCTCTGCCACAGATGTCATGAGCAACAATAGGCAAGTCACCAGTTTGAACATCCCCCAACAAGAAAAACAGTATCTAATGCATACAGGAAAAGCTTACACCGTTATCTTCTGTAAAGTAACTTTAACTTTTTTCATGGCAAACGGTAAGAATGCAAAACACTGAGTACAATTATCTAGCAAGCTCTTAATAATACCCTCTCATGTTAACAGCTGGACACCAGGTAAGGAATGTAAAAAGCTGTTTACCTACCTACTCACTAAGAGTAATTAGATTGTATTCCTAGAAAAAAGCACTACTTTTCTTTCCTTCCCCAGAAAGTTACAACTGCTTTCTGAAGGCAAGTTACGCGGGGTATACAGACAGAGCACATGGGAAACTGAGAAATGAGTTTGCAGTCACCAAAATCCCCACTCTTTGTGATGAAAGAGTGTTGGAGGACCAAAGGCATGAATTTCTCTGTTGCCCTGTTCCTCTAATTCTTCCACTTGCTCCACTGATCCCATCCAATCTCCTTTACACCAAAATTCACACACTTGTCTCTCTTCTGGCCCACTTCTCATTATAAAAGCATGCTTTAGCTTTCTCCCAGTTTAAAATTCTAGAGTTTTCACTTCGCTCACGTATGAATTGCACTACACCTTTTTTTTTCCCCACTCAACATACTCTTTGTAATTGCTTTCTACAAGTTCCTCCTGCTCAGCTACCCGAAATCCACACACTTTAATGAAGCCATATAGCTCCAGCCTCTAGATTTATGATACCTTGTATTGAAGCTGCTCTTACTAAAATTTTAAGTTAATTTTTCCCAACCAGATCACCAAACCATTGGCCAACGCTCATTCTGCCTTACTAGTCAAATGCCTCTGGCACGCTGGACCATGTGTCTTTTTATTCATGTCTTGCCGTACCTTGGTATCATTAGGCCACCCAGCCTCTCCCTAGTTTCCTCTTGGCACTCCAAATGTTCTGTCACCGTTCTATGAGGAGTTCTGATCACCAAAGCGAGTGTTTGCAAGTCCCAGGCTAGGTCTGAGCTAACAATTAAAAACGGGCCATGGACTGTTCTCTGACATGTTAATGATTGAAAGCAAGATTACCCCAGTGCTCATTAATGCCTATTACCTGGATATTTAGCTCGAACCTTTTTGTAGGTCTCCACTGCCAGTGTTCAAGTCTTGCACAGACGGCATAACACATAAAAAAATATTGCCTTCACTAGGTATTGCAGAAGTCATCTCTTACTCGAGTTCTGATCAGCCCAATTACTGTAATATCCTTTTCTATCCTTAAATACAGTCTTGCTCCACTTGGATCCCTTCAGAAAGCTGCCACGAGGATCATATTCCTAACTTAATGCCTTAACGACAGCTAACATTGTTCTGTCACATCAAATGTAAAGTTACTATGCCCTTTCATGACCTAACCTCATTCCTTATATTACCTCCTACTGAGTACCAAGATGACAGCTCTTAATTCCAAACAGGCCCCGACAGCAGCTTCCACTGACTATCTGCTAAACACAGAAATGAGTAACACTATCTTCTCCCTTGCTGATCTTCACGCTTCGGAGCTTTCATCTGACAGCCCACCTTACTTCCTGAGAATTCTTGCTGTGCTGCGCAAAACCATGAAAACGGTCACAGCTACTGCTGTAGCAAGAGCACTGTTTCTCATTCTGAGTAATACCGTCCATTTCTTTGCATTCTCACCTGTCTGTAGCCATCTGTTGCCTTTTATCTTACGTTTAGCTGTAAGCCTTTTGAAAAGGACTTTTTTTTGTTGCATATCTGTTCTGAACTCAGTACAGTACAGCCCTGGCATCCATGACTCTGGATTGTAACCCTCACGGCAATACAGAATTATGCATAGATGAAAATTATCCAGTAGTCCAGCTCGCTTCAATTGTTTGAGACAAAGCTTTTGGCTAGAACGCAGTAAAGAAAACTTAAAGCCAGAACTAACCTACACTCCCATCTCGATTGTCAGCTATTTCTTCATCAGTTCTTTGAATGTCTTTTTTCTTCTTTCCTCGGGAGTACACACCAAGATTTTCCTCATTAAAAGAAACAGGAAAGATCAGGTCTCAAATATGCAGAACACCTGATACGCACATACTTGGTGCCTACATAGTAACTTTATCAAGGCACTGCATATATGCAAAACATTCAATTAACATACAGTTCTCCTATGCAGAAAGCAATTAAGGATTAATGGAATACAACCATCTACTGCTACCTATTATCACAAGAGACACATACTATCTCACCTTACCTCCTTCAGTCTAATATATATGAGAAAGCAGAAGCATGTTTTCATCTAAGAGGAAACCTGTACTTGTAAATTTAGTTCATGGCCTAACTTGCCTCTCTCAACACTTTTAGTCGTGGCCCAGGAAACGTTCAGAAAGCGATTAGCGAGGTAAAAACAGGACATCCAAAGACGTTCCTTAACTATATTACTCTATCAGCCATTTTTATCCCAGTGTTCTCAAAGAACCAAAACTTGAAAATGGATGGCAGTACTACCCGCAGGTGGCACCCAGGAGGAGAGGACATCATTCTGGCACCCAGGATTAGTAATAAGAATTTCTGCTCTAAACTGGGGCTTAGTAAAAGTGGAGTTTTCTGCAAATTTCTTATCCAGATACAAAACTAAGCGTATCAGTTAATCACAGATTAATAATCTAACATTGCAGTAGAAAAAGCAATACTTTCCTAGCACACATAAAAGACTTCCTGCTGGCATTTGCGAGATATCATGAAATATTGTGGCTAATTCTGCTCTATCTGAAAAAACGAATTCAGACCTAAACAAAAAGCTGCAAAGGCAGGCTATAAAGTTGCTCAAAGAATGAAATGCCTATCATTCCAAAGGACTCTAGAAGAATTTAAATTAACAGTGCAGAACTAAGAGGAAATATGATTGCTGTATATAACTTTCACAGAAGTTCCTCCAGGGACGGAGAACTACTTAAGCTCACAGACAATGCTGGCAAAGGAACAAATATACATAAAGTAATCACCAATAAATTCAGTTCAGAAATTAAAAGGCTTCAAGTCCCTGAAAAGGAAATTCTGGCTCTTAATCAAGGGAATATTCTAAAATGGAGTTTAAGTCAACTTATGAAAACATTTCTATGACACATTTGCCTGTAACACGTTTAAACTACGTGACACAGGAGATTCTTTGTGAGGTGAGGAGCTATCAAGAAAAAATACAGGTAAACAGGAATCAAAGCTTGAGCCACACTGACAAACACATGAAGGCATTATACAATGCTTTTTTATAGCCTGTAGACTAACCAAACTTTCCAAACAAATTTTTTTTTTTTTTTTTTGCATTATGAGAAACGTAAGTTAGGAACTAAGGATAAAAGGACAAACAGTTAATTGCCCCAATGTGATGAAAGGCACCAGGCAGTCTTTGTGCATATTTAATCCCCAGTCATAGCTTTTAATAAGTTTTGAAGTGAAAAAAACCCAAGTCCTGAAACAGATGTTTGTAAACAGCGTGTCCATTCAAAAAAATCACAATAAGGCAATTATTGTGAGATAAGTGTGAGATAAGATGTGTATGTCAGAATCTCAGTGCTGTTTCACCTTTTCTGAAGATGATATTTCTGCCACCCTTAGAGAACACTTGCAGTATGGCCATACCAATAATTTTGTAAGTTACAACTAGGTAGTTAAAAAAAATTGTTTCAGACAGCAATACTCTGTGGAGTTAAGTTATTTCAGTTAAATTAAAAATACAACTAAATCATTTTTCCTATTTGAAATACGTTATTTATACAACAATACATAAATAAATACATAAACTAAATAAATAGTTACTTCTTCTGCATCATTGAACACCCCAAGGTCTTCTAAGTCCATCATTCGGCGTCTACGCATCTTCTTCATGTCATCCATTTTTTGTAACACTGCTTCTGCAGTGCTAAGATAAAAAGTTGACATATAAGACCAAAGATAGGCAAGTACAAAAAATGTTTAAAACAGTAAATATAATCAGTATGGCATTTTAATGTTATCCACAAAACAGAGCCAAATTGATACTTAGCCAAGGTTTATAAGTAGTAATTAAAAATTAGGTCAAACGTTCACTTTTTCACGGAGAGATTTTAGAACAAGCGCGTGAGGATTTGTAATCACACACTGTATTCAGGTTTATTTTCCCTATTGCTGAGCACTGAGAAAAAAAGAATCTATTTAAGCAGGAGAATAATAAAAAAATCTGAAGATCATAGTAAGACATCAGAAAGAAATTATGGTAGTTTCTAATAGCACTTAAGTTGCTCTGCATGATATCATTAAGTCATTTTTAGTTAACAGCCATCCTCAGATTAAGAGGCTGCTTATTCTTCTCTTTAACCGTAATCTAAACTTCCTAGTGCATGTAATCACAGAAAAAACAACGTGAAGGCCACCCCTACTGTTACACTTTGCAAATCTTCTAGAAAGCAACGCTAATCTGGGCTTCATAAAAGCCACCTGGAGAAGTAAGCCACAGACAAATGCAGGAAGTCAGGACTACTTCAGTTTGCCTGTGTTCCTCAGGATCTTAACCACCGTTAAGAACCATATATATTTTGTAAGCATGAAACAGAAGCTCATTAAAAATAAAGGAGCTTCTGCTGCTAAGAAAACTGCTGAGGACAGCAAGTTAAATCTAATGAAAGTCACAACGTAAAGGAACCTCTTTCGTTTGTAACACAGAAAGCATTGAGCCCATATACAAATAAGGCACGAGTACAATGGTCTTCCAAACAACAGTCACAAAAGTAAGACATCAATGGCAAATTAAAGATCAGCTGTGTCCAAATTCTTTAGATATAGAAGCACCTTCAAAATTCATCCTCTCACACACATTTGCAGTCCTGGCAGACTTAAATAGCTATGACTATCTACTTCCAAAACACTCAAGGTTAAACCAGCTTGGCTGCAAAATACCAAAGATCACAAGTATAACTTAATAAATAAGATGCATTTACGCTAATTCTGGGAGAAATCTGTGTAGGCAGAGGAAAAGGAGGAGACTTTCATCTGTGCAAGGAACAAAGGTCCTATCACCACAATCAACAACGGAACGGTAACAAGGATGGGAACGTGTTGCTTGTGAGCAAACATCCTGAAATTCCACGCTATGCAACCCTGACAGGGCTGCGTTATGGAAGGCACCAGGAGCCCAACAGTTATCAAAGATGTATCACATACATAGGAACATACAGGGAACACTCAGCCTACCCATTTAATACATTTACCTCTCGCTGCCAGGAATAATAGGACCTCCTTGCGTTGTCAAAAGGAGGGAGAATGCCTACCCAGTATTACGTCACTGGACGAAGGCTTGCTGATATGGATTATTTTAGTTATTTTGCAAGGCAACGCAGAGAATACTTACTTTGTTATAAGTTTATCAAACAAAACAGATTGGTTTGTAGCAGTGTAACGACTTCTTTTAAGTCTGCAACTTCGTCGGACTTCCAAATCCCCATTTTCTTCATGGATTTCTTCTGCAGCTTTTGCATCAGCTCTGGTCTTCTGCGATCTGGAGACTGAAATACATTAATACATAAAATATCTTGAGACTGTAAAGATGTCATTCTCTTTCTTTCACCGTTGCTGTAGTAAACTATGTAAACAAAATTCAAGATGAGTTGAGTTTTTGTTTAAATACTTAATCAGAGGTTATTGTCACCGCCACAGCATTCTACTTAAGTTAGTTTAAACAAACAGAACTATAACTATCTACTTTAAAACGTGACTTGTACAGGAACTTTTTAATATACAGAAAACAAGTCTGATCGAAGGAAACACGCCATTTTTCTTTTTACGAAGGAAGAAAGTTACTCCAGTTACTTATTTTTGGAAAAGTAAGAATAATAAATACCTCTAAGCTGTTTTTACTCCACTGATATAAAATTGAACCTATCAATGTTCCAAAAAAAAAAAAAAAAAAAGTTTTCATGGGAAGTCTCCTCTTAAGATGCATTCAGTTTTAGTACCCTGTTTAAGGGCATATCACTTTCATTTTCTGAACCGTGACACAAAACCTCAAAGAGATAGAATTGTCTCAAGATAAACACCTAAATCCTGGAGAACACGCTTTTAGCTTGCTTTAAAAAAATCTGCCCATTATTTACCATATAGCATCGTTTGCCCCAGGTTCCAGTTACTTATGCTAAAGTAGCTAACATACAGAGGACAGTGAGAAAGTAACAGTTTTATCACCTTGTTAGTATAAAAACAGCAGTGGCTTGAACTAGTACTAGCTGTATTTACTAAACTCAAACTTAGTTTTAACAATTTACATTAAACCTTTAGATCTTGAATTACAAACCCCTCAAGTGTATTTCAGGCACCTTCACCCTGTTCAGCTTGTAACTGACAGAACGCTGTCTAGAACTGACAGGTTCGTCAGCAAGCAGTCTCACAGCACCAAGGGCATTTATTTATCCAGCACTGCCATTTGGTTCCAGGTTAAACCACTGAACATCAGTGAAACCCTCCAAACTTCCATGGTATTTCTGCGTCTCGTGTCCGAATTACTATTTAACTTGCAATATATTATAATTCATAATACTGCAGTATTCTTTCCTCTTTGCAAGAACAACTTTCAGTTACTGTGTGTCCTGCAGGCTCCAGGAAATTCATATAACAGAGAAACCTAAGAGCAGATTCTCTAGTGCCTAAGAACAGGTTGGAATTCACACTGCATTCTCGCCAATCTTTCAAAGGATTAATAGCTATCCTCCCATTTGAATCTACCTCTTTTCATTAAACTTATAGGAAATTCTTCATCTTTGACATATCTGTTCTCACAACAACTTCAACGGATTTTGGCCAATGAGTTCAAAACTTTGAGGGCTAAGTGAAACTGACGGAATGACCAAGTGCAATCCTCATTTAGAAGCCAAGTTGTTCAAAGGGGATCCTCTGGAGTTACCACTACTTACCTTCTTTACATTCTTCAGGCTTTTTGTCTGCTTTCAGTTTTGCCAATTGCCTAAATAAAAAAAGAGGATGGAGGAGAGACGGGAGAAAAGAATCACCGCGTTAATTCCATCAAGAACAGGGAACTTCACGTTTCAAAACCACTGCTCCAGTTTAGGCAGAGAAAAGCCTATAGACACAAGGAAGAATTAGAACCCAATCTGGCACGTATCATATGTGCAAAGGCCTGTAAGTACATGCTTTTCCAAACTTGGCAACTTTGAAGTCTCAATAGTGCAGATAATTGCTCGGTAACCAATTGGAACAGAGATCTCAAAAGAGTTTGGAAAAGACGTAGGATTTTTATACAAGCAGAAGACCTTCACTGAGAAGGGTCACTCCAGTTCTAAGGTACTGACATCAGTTAACATAATAATATTCCGCTGTAGATTTTTAGCTGCAGATTTAGCATGCAACAGCTCATTGAAAAGGAAGTGTAACAGCATACACAATCTACAAACTGACAAGATACAGGAAACACATTACCTTGTAAAGTGTCTTCCATTGACATCTTCACTCAATATTTCCATGCTTTTGTCAAAGCTAGAGTCTGAAGAGGGCGGGATGCTTTTTCTCATTGATCTTAAGCAATGTCCATTGAAACATTCAATTTTGCCTGAAGAAAATTCCTAAGAAAAGAAGGAAATACAAATATATTTTTTCTGACCCGCATATACGTTCAGCTAAGAAGGAAATTCTGCCCTATTCATGCCCTTTTGTTCTAAAACTCTCCTGACTGATAGTAGAGCAACTAGCAGCTAGTAAAACCGTGATCCACTTCTGAGCCTACAAGTAGCTTCCAGAAAAAATATGTAAAAAAAAAAAAAAAAAAACTTTCAAAGCTAATACTCCCTCCCTAAGCTTTTCTTGTACATGACTTAAGCTTAAAATCCTTTAAAAAAAAATCACTGCACACTTCTGCCTGTAACAAAATTATTTTAAAAAGTTGTCTCATAAAAAATTCAGACTTTCACGAAGACGCCATCTGCTATTTCAAAATAACTGGTTCAGAGGGACAGTTAAGCTTGACCTCATATATCGTGGAACTGAAATCTAGATGGGAGGATTTTTCTGCTTTCTCTATCCCCTTTATGACGGCATTCAGAGGGACAGAAAGATTCCCTTTAGAAGGACTGCACTTATCCACAGGAAACCAAAAGGGAACTTAAGATACCAGCTTGCCACAGTAACATCTCTTTCTCATAATATTTAAGGGAGTGTTGTTGAAAAGCCTCATATACCCTGCTATACACATTTATTATGAGCTCTGTCCACCCACAAAGAAATGAGCAAGACTCATCATATCAAATCTTGTGATGTTCACTTATTGCTGTTGGTCTTGTTCACATTGCTATTCGTACAGGAAGGATGAGTACTACCACTTTTACTATATGAGGAAAGCGGTGGTGACCTTCAGAAGGGGCTTGTACAGTCTACAAAATGAAATTTCATTAGGAGCATGCCAAAAAGGCAGAAAATAGGCAAGATTCTTCTACTTCCTGACACTAACTCGGGAGCTGGATACTAAGAGGTATATCAATTAGGACCTGATTAAGAGCATGACAGGAGCATGAACACGCCAGGACAAGAGCAACAAAATGCAGTTATAGGAAGGTAACGGTAGTTGCACAGGTTCCTTGCAGTGACAGCTGCTAAGACACACCGCTCAGGAGTCAACCCTGAACCACAGGCCCAGGCAATCCTGTGGACACCTTTCATTCTTCTTTTCAGACAACTTTGAACAAGTTGTTTCAATGCTCATCTTGAACTTCTAGCAATAAGAACGGGCCTTTTGCACGTGGAGGATTTCTATCGCACTCAAAAGGAGCAATGAAGGACTGCTGTCCTTCCTTCTCTTCTCCTGCCTGATGGAACACTGCCTCAAGACATACTCCTCGTAATGTCTTTAAATTTGGGCATCTGAAAGAGAACTCCTAAAGATATTTGCTGCTTCTTTGATCCAGTGTAGAGGTGGGTACGGGCCTCATTACGGGCAATGCCAGGGAGGAGCATTTTGGGATTAGGTGAGACTTTACTGGACATTTAGGGGAAGGACCAAGGATGGGCAAAGGGAGAGAACAAGGTGAACTGCAGAGGCACAAGTGTGGGAGAACAGAGCGATAAGGGGATAAAAGGGACCAGTGCTGAATAAATGGGTTGCTAAGTCAGTCTGACCATGCCCTATGCCTGATAAGCACAGTCTGTCCTGTCACCTTAATTAATCCTACTCCTGTTTCCCTGGGTGAGGAGGTTCGTGTGTGTATGTGTGTAGATGTCCAAGTGCCAGCAAGTGGCGAAGGGGTGACAGGTCACAGGGGCCTGGACATCCGCAGTGCCAGCAACAGCAAACTGGAGCGCACGCATACTGTATGTAGGTGTGCATGCCAGCGTGCGCAATCGCTAACAGACATCAAGCCAAACTAGGCAGCAAGCAGGATAAGAGGTTTAGGAGCCAGGTATTGCAAAAGCCACAAGTCGGAACCAGATACTAGAGAGACCAGAGGGTCTGAGAGTTGATTGCTGAAGGGATCAGGAGGTCTGGCCTCTTCAGTAGCTGAGCCTCAGAGGTCCAGACCAGTTACCTGAGAGACCCATTTGCCTGTATGTCTGTGCACGAGGCAGCTGCGAGACCAGGCAATCCTGGTGCCAGTTACTAGTTAGACCAAACGTCTGAGGCCAGTTACTGAAAGGAGTCATAGTACATATGCATATTCGTGTGCATGCAGCAGGAGTCTGAGTACCAGCAACTGGAGTGGGACTGTACACCTCCAGGGTTTACACATCCAGGTGCCAGCAACTGGGGAGACCTGAGGGCAGCTACAGACAGACTGACTGTCCAAGGCCAGACCAGAGGGATCCATATTGCATGTGTTTTATACATAGGTATGTATAGTCTATTAGGAAAACCTGCTCAGCTTCCATACAGGCTGCACCTGGGGGAAAAAGAACCGCAGCAGCCTTGCCTCTATAGGGCTACCAGATTCAGCCACTCCTAACATACAGCACTTTCAAATGAGCACCAACATTTAAAGTATGGGGTTTTATTTATCAATATATAATCACCTGTCAAGTTAGACTCCAAATTTGGGAGCAACTCCAGAAGATTCAGCTTACTTAAACTCCAAGACACGCAACCTGTAACTATTGCTTTGGATATTTCGCAACTTACAACTATTGCTTTGGATATTTATCCTTCATTGACCCAGAAGTAAATATTCTTTGGGAGAAGTCTTAACAACGTGAAAAATTTGCAATACAAGCGAACAGATAATGACAAGTAATATGTTCCTTTAAACCTCCGGGCCAAAGCCCAGTTAAAAGGAAGAATGAACACTCGGAAGACGTCACCATACAGGTTAGATAAAGCAGTATAATGACTTTCTGTGTGTTGTTATTTTTTTTTTTTTAAATTAAGTCTCTGTCCACAATACAATTACTTGTTATATTTATCTTCTGTGCTGTCTTCATCTTGACTCAAATTAAAAGGATACAGCCAAAGCAGAAACAGTGGATATTGCTAACTCTGACTGTCTTCCATTCATATGGATGGCATCCCATTTCAATGAGGTTGTAAACACCAAGAACACCAGAGTAACTCCAGCAGGCTGTCAGCAGAGCAATAGTAACAGGCTCTTATCAGCCAGATCAGGCTGGGGTGGGGGTGGGGGGCAGAGGAGGGGAGCACTCAAAAAGTGAGATCAAATAGAAGAATAAGGCTAAATCTAAAACATAAGGAAACTGAAAAAAGGGATTTTGAAAAGTATTTCTAACTTTGAAAGTAGTTGTTACTTTCCTCGTGCCACATGAAGTGATTAACAATTGCTTTTTAAAAGACTTCTTACAAAAACTGCATGCAGCTATCTCATATCTCTAAGGAAGTAAACTACACGTCAAAGCGCCATCACGTAAATATGCTTAGGCTACAAGGCTGTGAACTCTAGTGCTGAAGTCTCTACAGAGAGGGGTCAAGGAAGACTCAGCCTGCCCAAGTGCAAGTTTTGCTTTGTTCAGGCAAAAGGGAACTCGAGCACACAGGCCTCAAGTACAGGTCACCGTACAACATTGTTCAGCCCGGGTAATTACACCAGGGTTAAAACCTGTAGATACACAGCTTCCAAAGGGACAACTGCCACCTGTTATCTTCCTTGGGACCGGAAACAGGAGAGAATATAACCCATCAGATTCTTGTTCAGTTTAACAGTCTTTCTACCATACGCTGCATACTCCATACGGGTGAAATAACCTGAATAGCTCCCTGGTATCAGAAAACCTGCAAGAGCTGCTGCCAGCAAGTCCTTGCACATCAACAAGTAAGGAAGATAAATTAAGACTTTTGAGCACGCAGCCAAGACCAGGATCATCATCTTTGTCATCTAGGGCAACCCTACATTGTCTCTGCAATTAGAACGCTCCAGCAAAGCCTCACTGACCTACAAAGGAAGCAAAAAGGATTCCATAACTTGAAACATAGGAAAGGTCTATGAAAAAGAGGAGGGAAAAAAGGAAAGAAGGAAAAATCTTACAACCAATTGCAATGATCAGTAATCATTCTGCTTTGGTTTTAGTAAAAAGTTTACATTTAACTTCCTCATTCCTGTTCTCCAGGTACTGAAAACGTGTGCCAGCTGCTTTCTTTGCCTGTGTAGCCTTCCCCCACCTGCAACAGAATTCCTTGTCTTTGACAACCATTTTTAGCATACACCGCAAAAACAAAGTAGCAATCTTTGTAAGCAGATATGGAATCTGCTTAAAGAAAAAAGCACCCCAAGGATTTCTTCCTTCCTAGCTCAGCAAACGTTAAAAAAAAAAAAAAACAAAAAAAAAAACCAACCACAAATCCTGGAATAGTTCTGCTATAAGGAAACAGAGTGCACAACAAGCATCACTTCAAGGCAGGGCTGCCCTGAAGATCAGACCAAAGTTTTGACTTAGACCTGGTCTGCCCTTAGTTGCCATGGAAATGAGGAATACCCCACTGAGAACAGCCTGACTTGGAAAGACCAGGGAAGATTCGCAGCTTTTGAAAGCTACATTAAAAAGCAATAAACTTCTCAAAGTGAAATTGTTCACTTATGAATAGTAGCAACACTGAGATGCAGACAGCACGGAGTACTTAATCTGGTTTAAAATGGTGCACGTTGAGACTTCTTCTCCTAGCATCTTGCCCTAGGTTATTAACAAAAATAAGCAGAATTTTCACTATTTTAGGTTACGCAAATAAGCACTTTAATTAAGTACAAAGTAACCCTGATTCTTAAACACAGCTTTGTTTTAAAAGCATCCAAAGCGGTAACTATATATATTTCATTGGAGCATATCTCACAGGCACTTCAGATATTCAGCTCGAGTGCAGTTACAAATAAAATATATTTTGTGTCAAACATTATATTTGATGCACGTATGCCATCCAAACAATAAGCACCCTCCCTATAAACTTCACCTCGATGATCTTGAAGTAAAAACATTTCCAAGCTCTTTCCAAGATGATTTTTTAGGTAACAAATTTAATCGAAATAACCTAGGAATAGGAAATAAAGGCACCATACCAAATTCTAAGGGGATGCAAAAACACCTGTTCACACAGCTGCAGGCAACCAAATTACTGTCTTTTAGCAAGCTATCACTAGTATCCCAGGCCAGCGGTGGGTTGCATCAAGTTCCCCTCCTTTCAAAGCAAAAATAAATCAATTTTAGAGACCGAAACTGATACATTTTGCATTCGGAAGCTGCAAAAAGCAGTTCTTATTGTGGCTTTGCAGACACGGAGTAACTTTTTCATATACAGCAACTCAATCGTTATACGACCTTACCTTAAGTACTCTTCCCCTCCTCCCCCCTCCCCCGTTCACGAGACCCCTATCTCCGGTGCTTCTATACTGCCTACACAGTGGAAGAGCTCTACTTCTACCACCGATAGAGAGGGATGGATGACAAGCTCGGTTACCTCTGGAGGGACGCACAGGAGGCAGTCCCAGGCTCGCAGACGTGTTCTTTGCGGCCTACACCGCAGAGCCGAGCGCACAGCACCACCTGGCCACACTCGGGCAAGCGGCGGGGCCTTGACTGCCCCCTTTGCCTCAATGGCGCCCGCGGGTTCAAAGCCTGCCGAGCACAACGCCCTCCCCGGCCCGGCCCTGCCCCGGGACCCGCTCGCGCGGCTGCCTCAGCCCAGCCAACGGCCACCTCCACCGGGGCGGCCCCCGCTCCAAGCCCGAGGCCTCCCCAGCGGCCAGCCCTGCCCCCCCCCTCCGCCCACGCCCTCACCTCCTCCGCCGCTCTCGCCGCCCCCCCGGCGCCCTTGGGTCCTTGGGCGGCCCCCGAGCGCGTCCAGGCGCGGCGGCCGCCGAGCGGGGGAGACTCCAGGGAGAGGAACTCGGAGCTGGAGTCCATGAGGTCGAAGGGCGGGCGGCGGCGGCGGCGGCCGCCGCCGTCGCGCGCCGCGGGGCCGGGCCGCTGAGCGCCGCTGCTCCGCAGGACCACCATGGCGGGCCGGGCCGGGCCGGGCCGGGCGCGGCGCGAGGCGGCCCTGGGGTCGCGCGGCGCCGCTCCGAATTCTGGCGCCACAGCCCGCGCGCCGCCGCGATCGCCGCCCTCCCCTCGGATCCCTCCGCCGCGTCCCCCCTGCCCTTCCCTGCCGCTGTGCCGCACCGCCGGCGAGCGCGGCTCCCCGCCGTCACCGCCCCCCTGCCCTGCCCGCCCCCGCCTAGCCCGGCCTGGCCCGGCGGAGAGCGCTCCGCCCCGCCTTCCCCGCGGCCTCTTTTCTCTCCGGCAGCTAGTCCCGGCCCCGATGGCGGAGGGGCACAGCTCGCGCCGCGGCCTTTTGATATTTTTGGCGCGTGAAAGTCGAAGCAGGTTGTTTTGCCGGAGCCCGATTGGCTGGGAGGCGCGCGCGGGGCCCGCCCCCCCCCGCCGCCGCTGCTTCCCGCCGGGCGGGGGCGGGGAAGGCCGGCTCTCTCAGCGCAGTCTCTTAAAGGCGCCCGCACCTCAGGCGCGCAGGGCGGACGGCTGCAGCGCCCCTGGCCCGACCTCGGGTTTTCTGTTCCGACACGCTCAAAGATCTCCCTGGAAAAGCCGTAGGATGACTGCAGGTTCCTAGTTTAGGAAACTCCGGTCCCTAACTCTTTGGGACCCTAGTAGGGCAGGGCAGCGCTACATGGCCTACCACATATCCAAAGCCAGTGTTACTCCAAACTGTCAATGCTGAAGTTGTATTTAACAGGGAAAACGCCCCCATTTTGTTTTCCTCCTCCTACTAAAGGAAAAAAAAAAAACAACAGTAAAGGCTTAAGGCAATCATTCAATACCAAAATGCACAGAACAGCTGAGGTTGCAGAGCACCTCTGGAGTCTGCAGTCCAGCCCCCTGCTCAAGCAGGGTCACCTAGCGCAGGTCACCCAGGGCTGCGTCCAGTCAGCTTCTGACCGTCTCCAAAGATGGAGACCCCGCAATCTCTCTGGGCAACACACCCCAGTGTTTGACCACCCCCACAGTAAAGAAGTGTTTTCTTCCACATATTTGCTTTAAAATGCATGCACGTTTGCTTTCTAATTGGTTGGTACAGAGATGATAACTGACTTCCAGTTATTAAAACCTTCTACACCAGAGTTTTTTCATCAGAATGAGAGATTATCACACGAAGACAGCTTTTCAGGAGCATCATGTTTGGAAAAGAAAAAAAATGCTAACAAAATACGAATCAAACCTCAAAACCTCAAGCTTTCCGGCACCTTCCCTGGAGACAGCATTATCTTCACCTACTGGGTGAATCACCCTAGGCTTATCTGCACAGAAGTGTTTTGTAAGCAGAGAACAAAAGCTGACATTCGGCAGTGCACAGGGTCTAATAGAGCAAAAAGCAGTGTATGTTCAGGCCATTCACCGGCACAAAAAGACGTTGCAGAAGCTCGAGGTGGTCCGAGCGTGCCTGAAAAACATGCACTGTACAGAAGCTGCACCTGAAACAGCAGAAAACAGAAATGGATCAAGTAACCTGAAGACTCAAAACGCACTGGGGAGGTGCGCTTGCTTTGTTACCCTGCAAACAGCAAGTTACTTCTCTCACTTTCCCTCCTCCCTGTAGGAGCCCTCCTATTAACGTCAACTTGTATTTTGCAGAACAGATGTTTTGCAGGAATCACCTGTGCTTAGGCAAGATCCAAAGCACAAAACAGCAGAGAGAGGGCCGCTATGCATTTGGGCACAGGAAAATTCCCTTCGCTGGGTCAAAGGCGTTAGCAGTACTTACACAGTCAGTCCATGCAGGCAGAGGCAGTGATGCCAGCAAGCTCCCTTGCTTCTGCCTTTTTGGCTCTCCCCATTTCTAAGCGTTACCTGTTTCCAGCACTCCCCCAAAGCTGTCACATGAACGTTTCATGAAAGGCTGACCCATTTTGCCCCACTTTAAGCAACCCCTGAGTGTTTCTCAGTTTTTCTACTTGCCTTGGACGCAAGAGCTTTGTATTTGCAAGGAGCAGAGGGATGAAAACATCCACATACCCCTGGCACAGGACAGAAAAGCACGAGGAGCTCCTCGGTAGGCCAGACTGCCACCCACCAGCCTCCAAGGTCAGCCTGTTGTTCAAAAACCCCTTTCCACTTGCAGCCAAAAAGGGGACAGAAGGCCACACCAAGCACCTGCATCCAGCATTAACGTTTATCTGGTGAGTTCAGGCAGCCGCGACCCTGTCTGTGCTCCCTGCCAGCCCCCAGGACGATAAAAATCCCCTCTTGCTCTCGCCTGACACTCGCTTTTACCGCTCCCGGGGGCCTGCCCGCCATGTTACGCCCGTTATTCCCGGCTCGGCGGGAAGCGCCCTGCGGGGGGGCGCTAAGATGGCGGCGGTAGGGCGCTTTCCCTACCGGCGCGGGCCGGCCGGCCGCCCCCTCGCTGCCGAGCAGCCGCGTTTCCTCGCGGAAGCCATAGCCGGTAACTCCCCCGCCGCCGCTGCCGCCAGCACTTCCTGAGCCGCGCCGTGCCGCCGGCCATGCTGCGCCGCCGCCCCGCCAGAGCACCGCTGCGGCCGGCTAAGGCCGCCCATGGCGCGGCCGGCGGCCGCTTATGAGGCGGCGGTGCCCCCCCGGCCCGCCTGCGCCTACACCAGCTGCTACTGGTAAGGGGGGGCGGCCGCCGCCGCGGTGCTCCCCGCGCCGCAGAGCCGAGCGGCAGCCCCGGGCTCGGCCTTTTGTTTAAAAAAAAAAAAAAGAAGAAGAAGAAGAAGCAAAACCAGCTTGGAGGTTTTGCGTAGCATCACGGAGGAAGGGAGGCGGGGGGCGCCGTCGGGGCCGCGGGCCGCGCTGCAGGCAGGCGGGAGACCCGAGCCCGAGCCGGGAGGCTTTCGGCAGACATCAGTGCTTGGCTTAGCGCTCCTTACTAGAAACGAGACTGCGAGCAGGAGAGGGGACAAACAAAACAAAACCCCCAAACCAACCCTTGTCTTTTACAGCGAAGAAAACGTTTGGAAGCTGTGCGACTACATCAGGAGTCGGGATCAATACCCTCTGGAAGAGTTTTACGCTGTCTTCATATCCAATGACAGGAGGATGGTGAGTCGGCGCGTCGTGGTTAAAGGCAGCCGTGGAGCAGCTCCGGCCTCGGCCCTGCAGCCAGAAAGGCCCCGGGGTCCCCCTGTGCGGTGTCCCCCCCGTGCGGGACCTGCAGGCCGCCGCACAGGCGATCGATCCCATGGCTATCCGATGCGTTTTGGGGCAACCCAAAATGCAATGCATCTTCCCTGTAACCTCCTGGTTTAGGAGAATGAGTACGTTACGTGGTCCAGAACACTATCTGCAGCTTAGTGCCGCTAAAAGAGCGACACTGGGCAAGTTTTTTCTCGTTGCAGGACAGATGTAAGCTAATGAAATGGGTTCGCTGGCAAACTACTACTTGTGTTAATCTTCAGTCAAAGTATTTTATGACTTTCAGATTCCCCTATGGAAGCAAAAATCGGGACGTGGAGATGATCCTGTCGTCTGGGTAAAGTATTTTGTGCTTTTTGTGTTCTTTTTAGGGTTTTGTTAATATATGCTTCCCTAATTGGCGTCTGCAAAATCAGACATGGGCAGTGTTAGCCATATCTTTAACAAACTGCAGTTCTATATTAACAACACAATACTAGTATTTATTCTTCTTCTACAACGGATACGTAAACATTGTAAGTCTGGCTCTCTCTTTCACTGCCTGTAGTGCAGTAACAATGAAGCAGTCAGTAAAATTGACGCATGGCAAACATTGGTAAGAATGCATAACAAATCTGTGAAAATTACTGTGTATATACTTCTGAAGCCACCAACTTTGTAGAATTTTAAGAAATAGATGTATATTCTTTTAAGACGTAGATGAATGAAAATATCTACATACGCTTGACATAGCATAGAAAAAGACAAGCAATACATGTCTTCAGGAGTCTGCATGTAAATTTACTGCAAGTGCTGGCTTTAGAACGTCATTTGCAATGAACAGTAATTCAGTAGTTTAGTAATTGCCATTATAGAATTCCTTTTAAATGTGGATCATTACAGAGTTCTTTCAGTTACCCAGTACTGAAAAAACATTCTTCTAGTTTGGTGTGGTGATTTCTGTGTTTCAGGAAATGAAGATTAAGTTGGAATTTATGCTACAGATCCCAACACTTTTAGAGATGTGACACTTATCACACAAGAATGGGAAGGATTTGTTTGGGAAAAAGTGACAAAGTACTTGGGAGAGAATGAATTACTCTTCAAATGGTTTAGCAGACTCCCAAGACGTTGGTATACTTATAAAGCAAAAAAAGGTTTAGTTTAAAAAGAGGCCCGAAATGTTATGAAGCAGACCTATGATGAAATAGGAGATAGGAGAGTCAGGAGAGGCCGCTGCAAAATGTTAATTTCCCATTTAAATGTATAGCTTGAAAGCTATTTTTCCTTTGATGTTTTAATAGCTTGCAGAATTTTCACAGCTTCAAGCTCATTTTTATTACACTCTATAAAATACACTTCTAAATATTGTTGTTGCGTACAGTTCTAGATCGCTCTGTATATTGGTCTGTCAAAATACGTTGCCTGAGATCTTTTTCATTCCAGTCCCTCTATGGTTAGGCCTGTTTAATAAGTTCATAAGAAACTTCGTAAGACTCGAAAGTTCATAAGACTTCATGAGAGTGCCTTAGACTCTTGCTGTGATTGGATTTAGTTTTCACTTTAGTAGGCTGTTAGCAACCCTCCTTCATTAAATTAAACAACAGTGTAAGTAACTGGCAGCAAAACAAAAGGAATTCCAGTTTCCCTAAACCTGAAAGGACTCTTTGCCGTACCTAGATTTCTTATATGTTAAGGAATGAAATTGCATCTCAGAACCTAAGTGTCAAGGCAAAACAGGTATCCTGCAAAAGTACAATATAGCACCCACAAGCATTTTACCCAGCTTCAAGAGCTGCTGCAGGAGTTCATCTTACTCCTACAGTCCAGATTGTATAGGTTTTTTTTTTTTTGCAGTTGCATGCTACTGCTTCTGGCAACTAAATACCAGGCCATCAATTTCACAGCCTGTGTTACTACAAACAGGTAAACATCTCTTATTAAAAGAGATTGCTAGTTAATTTTAATGTTAACCTATCATCACATATTGGTGTGATCTTTTATTTAGGACTGGAACTAAGCTGAAAATGCGTTCTCCCACTCAGATTTTTATTGTATTTTTTTTTTTTTGTGTGTGTGTGGGACGTGAAGGAGATATCTCTGCTGTTTTCTTAGGAATAGTGTGCGCCTCAGTTTAGCTGTCCAGGCTTAAATCAAAGGAGGCAACTGAAGAATGGGGAGAATACCAAGGATCTCTTGGAAGAAACAGTGGGTGAGGTAGGCATTAGGAAATATCTCTCCTTCCGGTGCCAAAAGTGTTACACGTCTAATACTTCAAGGGCAGAAAAGAGGATTTAGAGAACGGGAGCTGTAGTTCCTCATTTCAGGAAACGTATTTCTACTCGCTTTCCTGATTTCTCATTAGCAACTATTTTGCTCATAGCAATTATCTTTCCTCCCAGGACTACCATGTTATTCTGCTTCATGTTTCAAGTGGGGAGCAGAACTTCATTTATGATCTCGACACAGTGTTGCCGTTTCCATGTCCCTTTGATATATATACTGTGGAGGCCTTTAGGCTGGATGATCGCCTTCCTCCAGAATTTCAAAGGTAAGGAGGTAAAAAGATAAAGAACGTGAATGTTATTTTAAGAAATCCAAGTTTAAATTCTCTTTATTGATGCACAGTAGCAAAGGTGTATTTTTACTATACTCCAGGAAACTAAATTCGCTGTATTATTTTTGTAAAGCCCTTTACCTTGGAGTTGCCATCATCTAGTCATCAGAAACCCCTTTCTTTCCTACCAGTTTCCTGTTAACCATTTAGCTGCTAGGCACAATGTTTTTGAGTTACTTGCTTAGCTAAATTAATGCTCCTTGTGAGGAAGAATGGGCTCTTGTTCTGAGTAACTGATACAGTATTATATAAATCTCCGTCTTCTGATATAATTTTGTTATTGTTTAGGAAAATCAGAATGATTCGAGCAGATTTGTACTTGAAGACGTTTGCTTCAGACCGATCTCATATGAAAGATGCCGATGGCAAGTGGCAGAAACCTCCTCCTTCATACCCTTGCATTGAAACTGCAGGTAAGCTGCTAGAACTCCATCTGGATTTAATCCTTTTTCCTTTTTAGTGAGATGAATGACGTAGTCAGAGATGTGCACAAGAGGTGTGAGTATGCCTCTATAACGCATCCAGAAGCACATCCAGCTAGCTGCTTATTGCGTGTGGAAAAAGTAGGGCTATGAACCGTTTGGCATTTCCTTTTGTGAATATCTGAAGTTTAGCATGCCTCCTGGCATTTACCATTGTCAAACCCTAATTGCTAATCTTCGTAAACTGAGCAGAGCAGGAGAGGTAAGCAGTATTGTTCTGTTGTTGCAGCAGGCAACTGAAGCAAGATCAAGTAATTTGCTTAGGGTCACCAAGTGCTTTAATTTTTTTTTTATTTTTTATTTTTTTTGGCACACTGATTACACTACACTTTAGTTGGCAGGTCCCATCCTTCCAGAGCATAGTATTTTGGCAGGATGAAGATTTTTGGCTCAGCTCAGCAGGCTAGGTTTGCCCGCACCAGATGTTTGAGGTTTCTGCCTCAGGTGAATGGGTCTAAGGATGCTTCTAAGGCAAAGTGGCAAGTCAGCAAATTTTGCCGCAAGCCTTAGGGCCTCCCTTAAGTAGTAGTCCAGTTATAGCCTCTGGTCCCAGCACAGAAGAGCTGCTATCTCTTCTCTTCTATAGAGATTCTTGGATCATTCTTATCACACAGGATTTCAGTTTCTTCTAGTCATGCATTAGGCAATCTAGCTAATATTTGCCATGTGTTTATTTGTTCTTTCATTTTCCTCCCAGATGGAGAAAAGGGTGGTGAAGTTTTGTTTTGAAAGAGTTTTCTTGTTGTTGCTGTGTGTGTGTTTGGTTTTGCTGCTTTTTTTAATAGCACAGTAGTGCTATGTATTTATGTTCAATAAGGTAGGGTCAAAGAAACGTGTTTTGTATTTAGATCCAGGGATTGTGAAGCTTATTGTGGTTTCTAGTTGCAGGGAAGTTAATTCTCAGTCTTTGCCCTGGCCTCTAAAAGGCCTAGTGTTTCACGCTAGGATAAAAATGGGTGTTGGATGTGGTTTCCTTCTCAAACATAGTCTTCACTGTGAAGCTGTCACTGGTTTTTAGACATTTTGGTTATGAAGCACCTTACATTCTAGGTCTTGGTACTCGTCTTCAGTAATTAGTGTGCAAAGCTACTGTAGCAAGTCAAGAATGCCTAGGCTGCGGTGCAAGGTTTGCTGTTAGCTGGAGCTTCCTAGACACTGAAGGCTTCTTGCCTGTTGTATCCTTATTGTTGCAATAGTTGAGAGCTGATAAAGGTGTGATGGACATCACACCAGCACCTTCCGGGAAGGGGAAAAACCTGTGGTCAAATCAAAATAGTAGAAAACATTACTTGCAGACGCCGAGGTACAGAGTGACTCAAACAATTAGCTACGGTGAATGACTCTGTGGTTACAAAGCCTTTAATTCTCCCTTTATCTGTCTCGCTTGGTTGAACTTTACCTCACAGATGAGCAACAGCCAGATGATCTCAGCCACTCCTCAGATTGTCTTTGTGTTGTTGATGGTGATAGATACGTAGACCTTCATTCTTCCTATACTTGATTTCTTTACTCTGTGCCATGCTGCATGGGTCAGATAACAGAATCATAGAGCCCTGTAGGTTGGAAGGGACCTCCTTAGGTTATCCAGTCCGATCCCCTACCCCTCTGTCTTTTCTCTGTATCCTCTGATTAGAGGATAGCTGTAGGCTGCCGTATGGTCTCCCCTCAGTCTTCTCTCTTTGAGGCTGAATAGGCCCGGTTCTCCAAGCCTCTCATCACATGTGATGTTCTCTAGCCCCCAGCCGCCTTGGTGGCCCTCCACTGGACTCGCTCTGGTATGTCAGTACCTTTCTTGCACAGAGGAGCCCAAAACTGGACTCTGCGCTCCAGCTCTGTGATGAGATGCTCTCATCTCTTCTCTCATTCAGTACCAATTCCTCAAGTTTTGTTTTGTGTTGCATCTGATCGCTTGAAACATCTGGTACTGCTGTGTGCCTCAATGTACCCGATGCTGTAAGTCATCGAGAAGTCTAGGTTTCACTGTTACGGAACTAGCATGCGATTAGCTTCTAGCTGAATCTAAGCCCCATGCTTCAGTGATGCAGTCCCGTATGTCAGCAGGAATCCTGCATGTAGATTTAGAAAGCATCGCTGTCAACAAGTGGAGCTGGTAATTCTCTTCCTTTAGAGACAGTGTTTAAAGAAATGTCTCAGCACAGTTTTATCAAGCATAAAAATGCCTGTTTTAAACTCGGTGGAAAACTGGGTGGCTGACCTTTTGTTATCATGTGAGAGCCTGGGGTATTAATTTTCACATCCATGCCAAATTCCATTACAGATAACTATTTTCTCCCTGCCGTTTCAGATAGATAGGGTTCTCTGTTTTCCATGTTAATTTGTGTTTGCATAAGATTAAATTGCTCACATATTTCATATTAGAAGTGACTGCAGTTTAATAGCTTGCAGAATGGACCCACATACATTCTTTTAGTATCAATTTGTTTGTGAGACATTTAGATCAGAGCATTGTATTTATTTTTTCATCATCATTGTTGTTATAATTATATTGCTGTCATTTTGAGCAGGCAAATTCTTAAGTTCTTGATAAGATGATTACAAAAGCATACAAGGTTTTTACATTACTTTGTTTGCTATATGTCGTCTTTGATGTTAAACAAATATTGGGAGACTCGGATATATTTTTACTCTATTTTTTTCAGTCTTTTTCAGAATAGGAGCATTGGGCTGTTGCAAAAAAATGTACCCATGACCTCTTTGTATTTAAAAGATAATCACTTCTGTGGTACTGCTCTGTTGCTAGAATTGTTGTATGTTAAAGCATATTAGTTACACTTAACACACTTGAACTGTTCTTATCCCATGGGTTTTGAAAGCTTTCAGTAAAATTAAAAATACAGGTGTTTATCCTTAATAGTGCAATATTGCCTCTTCCAGAGCAGAGCAGCTGTTAAACTAGAATGTAGCACTTCAGAAAAGGAGATTCCATAGCATCTAAGTCGAATGAAAGTTAAATAGAACCATAGATAGGATAATGTAATTACCCCCTGTGGAGCTGGGGCAAGGCACTGGGACTAGTGATTTTTTTTTTTTCCTTTTTTTCTTTAATATGAAGTATATCGGGAAATATTTAATGACTATGAACTTCCTTTTGGAAGTTCACTTCTGTCAGTGACCTATGTGGCTTTTTTTTTTTTTTTTTCCCAAATACTAACTCGAATAATTCCTAAACTAATGGTGCTGCTCGTGCTGTTGCAAAATAAACATTTTAAAACAAACCTATCTTGGGGCATGAATTCAAGTCCACGCTTAAAAAAAACCTGAAGCTGGAGTCAAGTGATTTTTCTACAAGCATCTCAGCGTTATTAAAAACTGAATACTCTGACCTCCAGTCACATCATATCAGAATTGCTTGCTGAGCATTAGCCTTTTGCAGCTGGTTCTTGCATAACTGTTTCCCAAAGCCAGGCCTATTTGTTTCATCCTGGCATTGCTCTGGCCTCTGTTGTGCTCTGCTGCTGCATGTGCTGGAGGCAGCTGGTTAATCTGAGTGATGAGGAGGGTGTAGCTGTGAAGTCAGACTGCCTCCTCACCTGGCCCTATAGTCGAAGCAGCTCTGCTGGTATACGCATTCCTGAGCTGCCACAGATTTCCTTGGTCCCACCTGAATGCCAGTGGCCTCCTGTTGAAAGAAAACAGAGGAGAATCTGGTATTTTATTCCAGAAATAAAAATGATCATGATATGAAGCAGGGATTCGTGACTCTAGGGCTGGCTAGCCTGGCCTGGGGTTTTCTTTTAAGTCTTCTCTCTATGAATGAATGAGATCTGATTCTGCTTAGTTTGAGTCCCAATGAAGTCAGCCTTCCTTACTGCAAGCTGGTGTAAAATACAGCTTGCACAGTGCCTTTCAAAATTACTCAGTACAGATGGTCTTACTGCATATATACAACTGTTAGCATCAGCTCTAACACTGAAAAGCGTTAGTTTGAATTTTGGGTCTCCCTAGGTGTGTGGTAGCACACTGGCAGGAATGATTTGTCAAGGCTTTTTGTTCTTTTTGTTTTAATTATTAAAATCCTCGGTTGTCATAAATGATGCGTTTCCTTTTTGTTTTTTTAAGAGACTGAGCAGGACAGCTGAGAAATGCTGGAGACAGTGGGTATGACACATCTGTCTGACAGGCGGGCTGCTAGACAGAGGCCAGGCAGACGTCTGCAGTTTCTTCCTCTGTCTTCTGTCTGAGGTGGTAGGATCCTAGTGAGAGCAAAGAAAGCATCGAAAGGGACATGAGTAGCTCATATGCACCACAACCTTCTGTTTCTCTCATCTGAGAAAACTCAAATCTGTCAATTAAGTCCTTAGCTCCTGAGCTTATGTGTGAGCAAAGAATCAGGTCAGGATAGAAGCAAATAAGGTAAAACTAGGGATAGAAGTATTTGAATACTGCGAGTGGCTTATCAAAATTATACAGCTTTCTGTAAAAGAATATTTAAGGTAGCCAACTTTATTTTACGCTAAGATGGACTGAGATGGTTTGCACAGTGAGTTGCACAGTCAGCTACGGGGACCCCCTCCTCCAGCTGAATGCAGTAACAGCCTTTCCCACTCTGCCTGCAAGGACATGTGTCTCCATCCAGGCAGGGGAGGGGGATCGGAAAAGAACTGCAGACACCTAGATAAGTCTGTGAAGACCCCAACTTTCTAAGTATGTTAGGTGCCCCCGAGGTTAGGCAGCAGCAGAGCTAGGCTTTGCGGCTTTATTTCAGGCTTGCTTATCCGCAGCAGCACTTTATGCAGCTATTGTTATGCAGAGTTAGTCCAAGGTCTGAAACACTGCTTTTTAACTGCCGTTGGCAGAAGCCATAGTTATCATGACTGATAATGCCATCTGATAGTGCATGGCCTTTTATTTCGCCTCTGGTCAGGGCAAAAGTGTCAGACTTGATTTAAAGAAGGAGGGGGGGAAAAAAAAGGGCAAGAATACCAGAATGCATCAGCTAAGTCTCATTGACAGTGTGTGTAGGAAAGTGATTTTGGTCAAAGAGAAAGCGTTAGCTCTGTGTAAGCACAAATGCAGGCTAGTGCAATAACCGCAGCTCCCAAAGAGGATCATGAGTGCAGTGTACATGTTAAAAAAAAAAAAAAAAAAAAAATTCTCTTGATCTTGTATAAATCTTACGGAGTGGTTGTTCTTCTTGTGCCTTTGTAGAATAACCCACTGGGTTTGTCAACAGTAGCATCCAAACGTCTGTCTCTTGTAAATTCTACGGTTACAATTTTTCACTGGCCTCAGAGAAAGGACTTTGTGTTGTTCTCATACCTTTTTGCCTAGTGTTGTTCTCGTGCCTCCTAAAACTGTAAGGTCCAATATAGCATGCATGGCATTCGGATATGACACGTCAATAATGGTGGCATAGGTCTCTTATCTCCTGAATTCAGTAAAATGTGAGAGGTCTCGTTAAGTGTTTTACTATGGACGGTTACCCAGCTGTCATGCTGCTTCAGTGCCATCTGCTGACTGGCTCTTAGACCATCTGCCCTTCATGGGAAGGCTCTTGTTTGCTGTGATAAAAGAATTTTTCCTTTCATTAAACTTCTGTGATGGAATGTCCTATGCCCTGCCACAATCTTTCCTCCAGATGTTATGACGGCAACTTTCATGTTGGTAACAGCAGCAGCTGTGTTTGTAACTCTACTGGAACAATCCCCTTTGGGCTTTTCTACCATTCAGAGAGCGTTTTTATGAAACTATTATTCTACTATGCTCAGCGCACACAAAGCAGGGAATTGTCCTGTCTTTCAAACCTTAAACTACGTGCATAATCACATCAATTTTAAAACCAAAGCATCTGGGAGAAAAAGACAACTTGGGAATTGGAAAACAGACTTACCAGTCCTCCAGCGCGCACGCAACAGTTGTTATTCTCTCCTACTGTTTTTGAGCTATAGCAGCAAATTGCTGGGCTTGTGCCGTTTGAAATCTCCACATAGTCAGACAGGCAGTCTGGCCCTGTTCTGGCAGACTTGCTTCAGCATAAGGACCATGCTTGACTGGACACAAGGATTTTCAAAGTGCAAAGCTCCAACAGGCTAACAGCAAAAGGCGATTTAGATGCCAGAGGAATGGTGAGGGCTGCGATTAGGCTGATCACAAAGCCATACAATAATAGATGTGTGGTGCAAATAAGAGGGCTTCAGGGGCTGGACTATGCATGGGACTGTTAGATATGGGATTCCTGAACATCATCTTCCCTTCCTCACTTATGCTGTCCATAATTGTGAGATTAATTGCAGAAGCTTTCTGCAGCTGAAGCAGACTCTACCCTATGGATTTTCTAATCCAGTCATTAGACCCTTACTCTTGTTTGGTTCTTAAAGCTTAAATATGTACATGAATCATCCATATTAAAATAAACGCAGCATAAAGGCTTAACAGTAAATATGTTGGTTCTCCTAGTCTGTTCTCTAAACTTGTCCTCTTCCAGTTTTCTTTTAATGAGTATTAAAGATTATTTGCACAGATCACCAGTGGTGACATATAACAACAAACCCACAGGTATTCATAGTCAGAGCTGACTAAACTCGGGAATCAGAAACCTCTGATCAGTATGGTTCTGAGTCAGTCAGGGTTGTAACAGGCAAGCTCCAGAAAAAGGCTGTAAGTCTTGTTTTAGCTATCCGGGGGGGGAGTTCAGGTGCCTAAATCCAAAACTCTGAGCTTTCTGCGATCTACAAACAGGTCAGGGGTCTGATCAAATCACACTCCTTGCCAAAAGCTGTCGTAATTGCTTTTCTTTTGCAAGAAGAGGCTTAGCCTTTCCCCCCCTCTGACCTCATTCGGTGGTTCAGGAACGTGTTTGCTCCCAAGTTAGGCTCATGCTCCTCTTAGCCTGAGTGTCCCTCTAGGCTACGGGCTAGACTAGGACAGACATTTCCTCCAGTCTTCGTATTCTGGCCTTGCAGTGGGCCAGCAGAAAAGACAAAGTTCAGGCCTAGAAGGAAAGCAAAGAAGCTTCAACTTCTGACTGATGTCTGCTGCCCTGATCTAGGTTCTTTGTAGTCATTGCAGAAGTTCTCTGACTCAGTTGACTTTGGTTCAGATCTTTAGGGGAAAATAGTGTCTCCCTTCCCTTTGAGTAATCAGAATGGTGTGAATACAGGCAGACTTCTGTTGAGTTGCAGTTCTCCGTTTCGGTTGTTCGTACTTGTGCATCAGTTCCCTAACACTACTCAACCCTTCTAGGCTGCCGCTGCAGGGAAAAATCTTTCCCTCCTACGCACACTGTTTTCTAATGACCAAGGATACTGATCAGATAATGTGATTATTGCCATAGGCAGAGAAGCATCGGGGACAAGTGTAGCATTTCAAGCACTGGAAATAAGACGTTCTTGTAGCATCATACAGTTTGCAGAATCTTGCTGGATTGTAGCTCAGCAAATGTGTTATTAACTCTTTGCTATTGCACGCGTTTTGATCTGTACTATCAAAACAATTTTTTCTTGGCATTTGATTGAGAGAGATGTTTACTTGTGCTACAGATGCTGTATCAGGAACTTTAATATTTCTGTTTTCTGCTCCTGTGTAGACTCCAAGATGAACCTGGATGATTTCATCAGTATGAATCCCAAAGTAGGATGGGGCTCAGTGTTCCCCCTGCCGGACTTTGTGCATCGTTTTGGCAGACAGACTGATTACAACCATTCCTTGAAAGGACAGTGAAGTAAACAAAGAAGTTCTCTCTGCTTCTCTTTTGTGTGAGTGTGTTTTGTTTTGCTGCTTTTGCATTGTATTTATTAATGGTTTACATGCCTTTACATGGAATAAGTATTTGGGCAAAGAGAATACCCAGTCAGAAATATCATGAATGAATAAAAATTATTTTGATTATGTAAGAATAAGCGTGTTATTAAATATATCAAATCGAATGCAGACGTCTCACCATAGCATATATCCCTCTACTGTGCTGAGATTGGAAAGAACACTTAAATGCTGTAAGAAAAACTTTTGGAAAAATATGTACATAAACAACGGAGCAATGTAGCTCGGACTGCTAAATGTCACTGCCTTTTAGAAAAGAAATACAGAATATTTTCTTTCTATTATAATTTAATTTTTGTCACTTATATAAACAGACTGGGTGCATCTCAATTTAGCCCCTCATGTTATCAGCCAGGACTTATTTGGCAGAATCCTGAAAGGCAGACCCACAAAGGGAATGTAAACTCAGCGGTACAGTCTTGAACTCCCAAGCACTATGAAAAAAACAGGTAAGTATCTAGGTTTCTGTGCTATGTGGCAGGAGAGCTAAACGCCTGACATTTTAGCTAAACTGCTCTAACGCCAACTGGAAGATGCAGTTTCTTTTCCTTCTTACACTGGCTGCACGTTCTCACCTGCTCTTGCCTGCCAGCACTTGGCGTTTTTCTGGCCCCAAGGTAATCCAGGATAGGAAGCTAAGCTGACAGAAAGAAGTAAAGCTTTTTTTTTCTGCCTTTTAGCTCCTTGAACCAGCTCACCATGGGGTCAGACAGCTGCTGTTGCCGGTATAAGGGAATCAGCAGGAACATACGGTTGGGGGGAAGGGAATGAACAGGCCTGCCCCGTTTGCGGTGGCTGGCTGCTGAACTGGCTTAGAGTTATTATCAAGCTGCACCCTTGCAGGGAAACCCAGGAAAGCCATCGCGTTGAATAGGGATTTGGAGACCGGTTTCCAATATCTTAAGAGAGTGTCCTAAACGTAGGATTAAAGAAATAGTCTAAAATGGGGTATTTCATTCCCTCTTTTGGAGCTGTTCCATTTTATGTACTAGCATATCATAGAATCACAGAAATATAGAGTAATTCAGGTTGGAAGGGTAGTCAGGAGGTCTCTAGTCCAATCTCCAGCTCAAATCAGGGTCAGCTCTGAGGTCGGAATAGGCTGCTTAGGGCTTTATCGAGCTGGGTCTTGGCAACCTCCAAGGACGGAGAGTGGAGCTTAAAGAAACATTTGTGATGGACTTCAGTCTTGATGAGGAGAAGCACAGTAATGGTTTTAAGAGTTAAAGGATCATTTTATTTGTAGCTACAGAGCAATGTAAAAACTTCCAAGATATTTATGTGTATATTCTTACTCTATACATGTATTTTTATATACATGTTATTACTAGTATCTCCTATCAGTTCCAGGGAATTAACGCAGTATGTTAACAGAAGAGACAGACTGGTGAACGGCTGTGGGATTGATTGATTTCATCCAGACATCTCTTTTTCTGTGTCATCTGAGGGCTGGCTGAATGTAGAAGCTTCGTTCTGTTGCCAGATACAGCGTTAGTTGGCTGGCTGTGCAGATAGGCTGCTAATACACAGACTGCTAGGGTGCCAGCACAGGCTACAAACAGGAGACCAGTGGTTGTGGCGCTCGTGTAGGGTGTGGGAGACTCGATCTGTAGCTCCTGCTCCAGGGAACCCCCTTTGCCGGAAGAGGACAAGATGCCTGACCTCAAAGATTTCCAATTAAGCTGGTGCTCAGAGCTCTCCCGAGAGGTGAAGGCTCTGGGTTTGACTCATTGAGTCAAATTAATTAGACAAGTGCTTTGAGCCCAGGACACCTTGTGTCAAAGGTCTGTTTCATGGGCATCTGGATAAAAAGGCAGCTCTTCCTTCCGTAGGTATCTTGGGTGAGGCTGATAGGGCAGGCGTGCTTTGAGTGAGTGAAGGCGTCGTTATTTGCTGTTGCTGAGCAATGTGAAGACTTAGCTAGCTGTGAACACGCATAACATCAGAAGTCTACCTGCTCGGCTCTATAGGGAGGGTAACCCAGTGCCCGGGACGTTGCACATTCTCCAGAGGATAGACAGCAGCAGAACTGCTAATTCAAAGATCCACGTTTTGGATGACAAGGTTACATCAAGCCCCTTTTATCCTTCAAGTAAGTGATTGAATCTCATATCCGTGAGTTTATATACATTGCTTAATAGAATTTCTGAGCTGTTCCAGGACATGAAGTCCCCATACTCCTTAGTATGGATTTCTGTACAGTCTATACTTGAGTTTCTCGTTTGATTTAAATATTGTGCTACCATCCTGCAGCGGGGTTCTGGCGGTTGAAACTTGTGACGCTCCGTTTAGTGGGGCTCAGATATTAGAATGTGCCTATTTGAATCCTGTATCAAGGTTCAAGGCTGTAAGGAGAACAGTCACAACTTTTAATCAGAATATACAATTTAAAAAGAATCAATGTGGAGAAAGATTCCTTTTTCTCTCTAATCATTCTGAACAGATGCTTAATTTTACAGATAGTCTGGATAGGTGGGAAGATGGATTTTATATAATAAATAATCCTTCTGTAGCCCTCCTAAAACAATGTCATTCCAGAGGGGTGGGTAGAGGCCAAGGAACTATTTTCTTTCAATACTGAGAGCGTTCGTATCGTGGGGCTATCTCTGTCTGTAGCCCTTGAAGCCTGCTGGCATTTCAACGACGTTTCAGAGCGTGTTATCAGAAAGCCTGAATTCAGGAATACAACGAGCGCGTGTTTAGGACTCCAAAGACAAGGAGGAGCAGAGAGGTGACTGTTTACTGCTTGCTTCTCAGGAATGACCTGAGAGCAGCAGCCCTTCTTACGCTGCCCAGCCCTCAGGGGCCATCGGAGGGTTGAAGTGAATCCCCTCCCTGCTCTGCCTCTGTGCTCCTTTCTCTCTCCTGAACCCCCTTCCTGATTGTTTCCGGGGAACTTGCTGTGTTTAACCTCTCTGCTTACACCTCAGGCTGACACTCGAGGTGGCCACACCGGTGTGTTTTACTCACTGAGCAACCAGCGCATAGGCGACAGACAGAAAAGCAAAGTTTGTTGAGAGGTTTTTTCTCTGCTTCATACTATTGATAGGCCTTGAGACGTCTAATATTCTCCCTGCACTATTAATTTCTAATAGTTTTTAACTGGAATTTTCCTATTTCTGTTAATCTTACTGAGACAAGACCGAAACCAGAACCAGCGTTTCCCATAAAGATGTGCTGTGCGTTCACCCGCTTTCAGTGCCGATGATTTCGTCATGCAGCTTAGCTTTCCGTTCCCTTTCAGCCTTCTTTAGCTTGTCCTTTCCCACAGTGAAATCCATCTGCCTTTCTGTTGTCCAGTTATTATTACAATATTTATGTGCTGATGGCCCTTGGCAGCGGCTCTTTGGACTGGGTCTTCCTTGAGCTGGGCACTGAAAAAATGCAGAAGAAAAAACCCTGCCCTCGGGTCAGTTCCTCACAATCCGACTTTGTCTTAGCTAGGCTAAGTACTCTGTTGGTCCCTGGAAATTCGCCAGTACTTTTGCTACTAGAAATGACAGAGCGAGATCCTGAGAGCCTTTTATTCACACTGGGGGCATCCTATTTCCCAAGTAGTTCCTCTGCCTTCCAGAAAACTATTGATGCGGTAAGCTACAACGTGAGATAGGAGATCCCTGTCTGTCCTGCCCTTTTCTCCTCTTTGCGTATATTCTTTTTAATTGGGAATATCATGTACTTAATTCTTAACTAGCTGCTTTTATCTGCCAATTTTGGACCTTAGTTAAAAATGCTGTTTTTCTGGCATGCGTTTGCTCGGTCAGTGCATTTCTGTGAACTTTTAAACAACCAGGTCTGTCTTGGTAAAATACCGTTTTTTCAAGTGGCCAGCAGAGAGAGCAGTTAGCATTCAGTAAACGTGCGTGGTCCCACATTTTGCCAGAGGCTCCCTTCCTGCGTGCACAGTCGTGCCAGGAACTGTTACAGTTTAAAAAAATAAATAAATTCTGACAACAGCGCAGAGGTGATCCCTATCTTCCAAGGTTGCAGCTGATGGGTTATGTATTGCCCTTGACTGTCTGAGTCTCTTAAGGTCAGTGCACGCTCTTCCCGAGCATCAAGGGCTGTGTGCCAACATCGGCAAACTAACTCCCAGCTTTTTTTTTGGATCTGTTCAGCATTCACAGCTCCCACCAAAATGCACGCGTGACACCTTAGAAAACCAGACTAATTGCTTTGCCATCAACATCTGGATTTTGGTGGCTAAATTTAGGCACCCAGGACCCTGCAACGCGATCTGCACAGAGTGAGTCCTGTTAACTAAATGGCAGGGAGGCCTGGGATGCATTTGTATGAATCGGATTCCAGGATCAGAGCCCGAGCTTGGAACATTTTGACCTGGGTAACCTTCCCTTTTTATCCACTCATCAGCCAGCCAGCGTCTCATACATGCTATAAAATGCTATTGTACTCCAAACATCTATTGTAAAAATGGCCATCTTCAGAGTCTGCTTTTGTGTTGTTACGAGGAGTTTGGTCCAGATTTTCTCGTCTTCTTACAGTACTACCATTTTTTTCCCTGCCATTTTTACAAATGCCCTGAATGATCTGAGGAAGCTGTAGCAGGGAAAAGACAAGAGGTGTGAAAAGCCCATCGTGCCCTTGGTGTTACCTCCCACCGGTCCCCTTGCCGAAGGGTTTCCAAAAAGCCATCCACGACCTCATCAGGGGCTGGCCTGCCTAACCTTCGAGAACCGTGCCGCCGGAGAGGAGGACCAGCAGAGCATCACTTATGCATCCTCAGCTAAGCAGATGGCTCCAGGTTTGGTGGGGTTGCCCTCCTAAGATGCTTTGGATTTGCAAGCTTCAAAAATCTCAGCCCCTTCTCGGTGTGAAACCCTTCTTGATGTCTGTCCCTTTTACGGTAATTACTGACTCCAAATCGGATGGAAGGGGAACTGCTGATTTACTTCTCCCTTCTGGCCTCCTCCAGCGGGTTCCTCCTGATCCAGGAGCTGGCCCAGCTGAGGTCTAGGTTAATGAAGGGTACTCTGAAATGAGTGTCTGGAGATACCTACTCAGGTTCGCTGCAGGGCCACGTGCGCCTTTCCCCGTGGAGCTCAGCTCTTGGTGTAAGATTTTCTTTTGTGATCGTGGAGTCAGATCAGAAACACTATATAAATGTGGCCTTTCAACAAGTTAAGTGCAGCTGCAGTAGTGGTTCTGGAAAATCTCTCCAGTTTGACCTAAGGTAAACAAATATGGTTGCTTAAGTATCCTCAATGTTTCCTTATACTTACAGTAGGAAATACCTCGGATACTGAGGGCAGCTAAAACAAATCTTAGCTAGTTAACTAAGGTCTCTGGCAAGTCACTGAGCTTTTAAATGAGCTAAGGCGCTTCCTATGTGCGGGCTGCTCAGAGCTTCATTTTGTAAAGACAAAAATTAGCATTCAAAGGACCAGACCTGTGAACTCTCACTTGCAAAGTCTGGGTGAAGTGGCGTTACTCACCTGAAGCTCGTTTAAAATATTTGACATTTGTGCAGAGGGAGATGAGCCGGGTGTTTCCAGTGAGCTGTTTTCCTGACATTAGATTACTTAAAAGCAGGAAATGCTCATTTGGCTGGGTTCAATGTCATACCAGCCTTCCCATGCAAGACTATATCTGGAACGCAAACACTGCAATAAGGCAGGAATCATTATATGTTATTTTTTCAAGCGGCCTACACAGTAAGAATATGGTAGTTATCTCAGCCTCCCTTTCTTCTGAGTATGTAATTGTGGTGGCATGCGTCCCCCCCGTCTCCGCTCGGCTGTTTAAATGGCAGCGCACCAGGTTTGTGCTCGGAGCCATCCGCAGAAAATGTTCTGCTGCAGCTTTTAACCCTTTAACCGGAAAGCTCCCTCCACGTCCCTCCTTTCCAACATCGTGGGGTTAAACAAGGGTTTTCAGTCCATGTTTATAGCCAGCCTGATTTGTTTAGCTATTTATACCGTACTCGTCACAGAGCACTTTTTGCTGTATGAAAGGGACGGGGCTATATTTATATCGGTGCAAAAACAAAGTCGTCACAAGTTGAGGGGACAGCATGCAACGTATTTTTTTCCTCGTTACGTGATGCTGTTTCTTCAGCAAGTCGAACTTTTAGCAGGCAAAGTCACGTTCCTAGTCAGAAAATACAGCCTGCTCTCAGTCAAGATCCCGCTGGTGTTTGTGCTTGTTTCTTGTCTTGCATGCAGTAAATATGAGTGTTTAGTACAGAGGCTCCTACTGGCTGCTGCCCCAGTACGAAAACAAAGTAATGCCAGCAGAGTCCATTGAGTTACGGGCAGAGAGCTGAAAGCAGAGTTTGATCCCTTCTGCCAGAGCTACTAAAAATACCTTTTAATACGCTCAGATCTGCGTCTGGCCAGAAGTTGTTTTCAAATGCATTGTTCCACGTAGTTGCTGCAAAGTAAATGGCCCGAGACCAGCTTGGTCACGGGATGCCTAATAACTGGCGCTGGGAAAGGTCTGGAGGGCCGAGCCTGTCCCTCGGCCGCGGCAGTGCCCGCCGTTCCCTGGCTATCGCTGCTCAGGGCTCTCCGGGCAGAGCCGGAGCAGCTTGCTGAGAAGAGCCTTGGAGGGATTTGCGGTCCTCCACCTGCCCTTCTTATCCCAGGTGTTTTGCTGTGAATCCCCATTCTCATTCAGCTTCTTTGAAAACCATCCTCCAAAAAAACATGGGCATTTTTGATCTCTGAAAGGCCGGCTGAGAGACCTGGTTCTCAGTCGAAGGATGACCCGCCCGTCCTTATAATCCTCCTGTGCCCCCGGCAGCCTCCTCGTCTTTCCAGCCTCTCCAAATTCATGCCCTGCGCAGAGGTTGGAGCTGTGCTGCCCTTAATGAATATACTGCTGCTGCAAAGCCCCAACTATCATACGCCTTGCAAATTTTAGGCACTGTGAAAGGAGAGGAAAAGAAAACCTCAGACGTGGGATTATTTGTAGTCTTTTGAGGAACAAATGCCCTGGCTTACCCGGGAGCGTCCCCAGCAGTAACGCTTGGGAGAAACTTGTCCAGGGCTGAGGATGTTTTGGGGCCAGTCTGCGATAAAAGCACACATTTGAGGTCCAAAAGAAGCGCGAGGATCTTTACTGCCACGTGGCAAATTTTCCACACGGACTTTTTATCAGAGATACCGTTCCTGTGTAACGCAGTGAGGGCCTGTTCCCTGTCTGAATAGTGCAATATAGCCTTGCTTGAACACAATGTCATAACTACGTGTTGCTGCTTAACGACCTTTGGGGAACGACCTCTGGCCCTCCAGTGGCACGGCCCTTCGTGCTGCTGGATTAGCAAGTGGAAGCTCCATTTCAAGCTTTCTGTAATAAAATACTACTGTATTGGGGTGCTGGGGCTGGCTACTGTTTCACTGTCGACTTAGGAAAATAAGGGCAAAAGCTGTTTAAATATTAAGCAGGATGCAAGATCCTAGCTGATGCTGCTCCTCTGGTAACCTGATGAAGGGTAGACGGTTAAAACAGGCTCTCTATCTGAGGAGAGACACCTGAGCCGGTATTACAGTGACGTGCTAAGCAGGAGGTGCGTTTTGGGTTAATAGCATCGCGTCCCTCTTCCTCCACTGCAGTTCCGCCCGCAGGGGTCAGATCTGCTTAAGACGGCAGTTAGGAGAAAGGATGTAGCTGGTTTCCTCTATTGGTTTCCAACTCCTAGAGACTTCAAGGGGTCATGGGGAAGCACTAAAATTGGGACCTCCGACTATATCTTTTTTTTTTTTTTTTCTATTCACATTTCCACCGTCTACCATAAATCAAATACTCTTTCTGGTTGCTTTAGATTGTCAAACAGGCTATGCTCACATCAGGCAGAACTTATTCGTGAAAAAAAACCCAAGAGGTTCATGATTAATGCAGAAACATTCCTTTCCCGCCGCAGGATGAGCCATACCCCCAAACCTCTCCTTCCAGCAGAGCTGCTGCCGACAAGAAAATTATTGACCTTCATTACTCATGCTACAGAGCTGGGCTTCTAAAAGACGTCTTTCATTAATTACGTTTATGTACGTGTGCGCGTGCATCTCTCGACCTATACATCTGTAGAAGAGTTCCTTCACGGTAGCGGCTGCAGCTGTATTGCCTTACAGCCCTGATAACATCGCCATGCTGTTTAGTGTCACGCAGATAAGCTAGGATGATCGCTTGCTCCGTTTTCTTTGCTCCCCCCCCCAGGAGAGGAGGTTGCGCGTCGCTGTGCCCCCTTGCCAGGCTCAGGAAGCAACGAAATGGTTCGGCTCTGCTTCCCGACGGACACCCAAGGGTATTTTCCCAAAGGCAGCACCGCCACATCGGCTTACCCGATTAGCATTAGCTACGAGCGGCCTTAAATTGTGCCTTTATTGCTCCCGCTAGCAGTCGGTTCTTCCTGAGAAATATTCCCACGGTGGCTGTTCCTGCCTGGCCGAGTTTGAGGGCTTTAAGGTCTGGCAGCTCTGCTGCTCTGCCCCCGTTTAGCTGGCTCTGTCGTTGGCGTGGGCACAAGACAGTTAAACTGCATAAATCCCTTTGCTTCCAAGACTTTCCAGCCAACATCTTACAGCCCTGTTAGTGATTTTTAACTTCCATCCTCCCCCTATCCCGTAGCCCTTTGGAAGCATTCGAAGCTGTTGTTTTTTTCTGATATAAGCGATGCCAAATATTGGTTCCTTTAGGAAGACAAGCTGGCAGTGAAAACACTGACAAATATCCACAAAATATTGTATTGCTTAAAACCCTTTCTTTGGACTGCTCTGTTTGGAGGCTTTGGCTGGCGGGGCGGGGGGGGGGGGGTGGCTGCTGCTAACGACTGAACAATATTAGCTCCGGCGTTGTTCCAGTGATTGGTACACTGCCAATTCATGTGCCTTCACAATTAAAAAAAAAAAAAAAAAAAAAGCATGATAAAATGAAGCAAATGAACCGTCCTCAGGGCAGCCCAATCCTCTTCTTGCACGCTCCCGGCGGCCCCCGACGCCGCGGCCGGGCTGAGCGAGAGGCGCGCTGGGGCGGCTCTGTGGCCCGGCCACGGGGAGAGGAATTTTTTTGGCAGGCGGACAGCGCGCGCGGCGGGTGCAAACGCTTGGCTCCAGCCGCAGCGTCAGCCGAGGGAGACGACACCGAGCCCCGGGCGAGACAAAGAGGGCCCTCGCAGCGCCGCCGGGCTCGGCGGGCCACCGATGCCGCCCCCCAGATTCGGCACGCGGCCTCCGACGCTGCCGGCGCGGGAGTCCGGGCCGCCCTTGGGACCCAAACGGGCAGCCCCCGGCGCATCCCGAAGGGCATCGCCCGTGCCAGGACATCAGTCACTTCAGTTTTCCGAATTTCGGAAAAAAGCTGAAAAGCAATATTAGAGAGGCTTTCAGTTTACACTTTCGGTCAGGGAGTGTTTTGCATCCCAGTAGCAGCCCCTTCTGCTTTTACAGGACCGCCGGACTTTCCCGGTGGCATCAGGCGTATTTTGGTCTCCGGGTCCATTGCAACAGCCCTGTCAAACCCGGGTCCTACCCTGTATTTCAGCAGGCGGAGACCTACTGCCGGGGCATCCTGTGGGGCGAGCGGAGGACTTGGGCTTTTCTCTTCCGGAAGGTCCCAACGAGGGAATTTTGCATTTTTTTGTCGTTTCTACTTCAAACGAAAACACGCAAATATTAAAAAAAAAAGCCTCGAGGCCTTACACAGTCGGAGGAGAAGGGGGTATAAGATGCTATGAGTCGTGAAGGTGGGTTATAAACCTGCTCGGGCTGCCTGCAGGACGGGTAGTAACGGCTTCCTCTTGCAGCCGTCGGGGCTGCGTGTGCAACTGGTTAACTCGACCGGGTTTGTTTTGACTGCTCAGCGAAGCAGGGAATAATAAAAATGCAACTTTTCCGCAGAGACCAGGGGAAAAGAATGAGTTGGGTGTAGCCAAGGGCAGCGTTCGCCTCGTCGTTTTCGCTGAAATAACTCCCTCTAGGCCTTGTGGAAACCCAGCTTTTTTTTTTTTTTTTTTTTCCCCTCCCTACTTCCTCAAACTTTCAAAAATACTCTGCTGTGAAGTATTTTACCCGGTCACATGTTTTAGCTAGAAGAGAAAAGGTTAAATTCTCCTTTCATACTACAATGTAATTCATTTCCTGTTTTGCCCAACCGTCTAGACACAGAACTAACGAGCATTAACCCTGAGTCCCACCATTGGGTTAAAAATAGAGGGTTTAAATATAAAAGTGTGCGGCAGAAGGAAGATTGTAGGTTTCTACCTAGCGCCGTGAGCCAGTTGTTTTAGATGAGAACCATTTAATTGGCTATAAGCAAGAAAAGGAACCAAATAAAACTGCCTTTCGGGTCAGAGGTTTAAAAAGAGCCATGTTTGCTCTCTGCGAAAGCAACAGCACAATTTCCGATGAGCCATGGCACCGTTTGATCCCCTTTCAGAGTTTATATTTGTCTGGATTTACACCTCCAGATATATATCCCCCCCCCCCTAAAAAAAAAAAAAAAAAAAGATTCCACTTGGGTGAGAGCGCTATAAAAAGACTGGCAGAAAGTCATTTAAGAGACAACCTACGTTGCAAAACGCACTCAGGCTCTGATGAGCGACCAACCGACCCCTGGTCGCCCGCGGGAGCCCAGCCACGAACTGGGTCCCAGCTTACCGAGGTATCTAACCCTCCCTGCGCTCATCAAGAGCCCCGCTAGGCTTCTCATCAAGTTAAGGTAAATCCTGGATTGGCTGAACTGGAAGACGTTGGCCCTAGGTTAAGTTGGGAAGTCGCCCCTTGGCTCCGTAGGCGCCTCGGACGTATTTCGAGCAGGCTGGGCTGCAGTAGCAGGCCAGAGAGAGGGATGCTTCTGGCCCACAGCATGCTCTAAATCCCTCTCCAAAGCATGTGCTTTGCTTGTGGAGACAAGGCAAAGAGAAAACAAAACTGCGGCGGCTCCGCGACCGGGCCCCTCGCTGCGGCAGCGAGTACGGAGGCGTCAAAGGCGGTCGCTCACCCTCTGCTCGAACAGGATGCGCCCTCGCAGCTCACCAGCGACCGACCGCCCAGACTCGCAGCGTTTTTGGATGTGCTTTATGAATGAGCTCATTCTTACCGACGTATTTTTAACTCAAGAGCTCTTTCAAAAATCATCAAAATCCATGGTGGGCTTGAGCAAGGAGGAAATCAAATTTCCTGAACTGAGTCGAGTTTCTCCATCTGTAAATGCAAAATCCAGAGGGCAGTCTGTTTATTCAATCTGTGACACCGGGTATCTTTCCTCTTTAGCCATCCATTTTTAACAGCTGCATTTCACAATTGCTGCAACAAACAACCGAGAGACCGCAGCGACGAAACGGTTTTGTTGGGACATCTGATGAAGGCATCAGCAGCACTCAGCATCTCTGGCTGTGCAGGACACTTTGTCTCAGCTGCAAAAATCCTGTTTGCTCCCTCCTCTGCTATGAGTTCAAGGCCTGTTCTGACCAGGACTAAAATGATCCAAGTAAAACATATTAAAAAGACATTAGCTTATTTTCTATTAAAAAGCACAATATAGTACACATCAAGAATTCTGATGGGTAAACTGGTGTATTTCCAGCTTAGGAAAGGCCTTTGAACCTATGGGAGTTATTTATAGCGCCTTTTTGAGAACAGAGCTCTCTCCCATTTCTGCATTTTTATGAAAGTAGCAGTTTTGGTCTCATCAAAAATAAAACCACCTCCCGAATCGCTCAGTGAAGCTCATCCCACACCCCTTTAAAGCAGAGAAACAAAAGGTGAGGATTAAGAAAAGTTTCAGTAAATTTGACTAATCATTAAATTATACGGGCAAGTAATTTTCAAAATGCTTTTGCCCCAAATTGTACTTTATTGAGCTCTACAAAAGATGCTGAAGGTTTCAAGGAATTCCTATCTGATTATTGGCTTTGCTAGACTTAATCTGCCCGATCAAGGCCCAACAGAGCGCTTCACACCATCTAGCAAGCCATTCCCGGCCCCAGGATCGCTTAAGGGATGAAGCATTACACTGACAATACTATGGAGAAGGAGCAATTACACCTTTGTTATGTGAAAGGATTATGGACAGGTCTCACTAGCTCACACACAACACATCCCTAAAAAGATCAGGCATTTCCCTTAAAGGTTTAGAGTCAAAGTACTATTTTTTTAACCTATCTTAATGAAGTTTGAGTAAGAAAGGATATCTGAACTTTCTCATTCCCTTGTTTAAAAGCTGGTCATCTTGTAGACTGTCCCCTGTTTCCAAAGAGTTGTGTTCAGAGGTTTAACCTCTGGTTATTATACACTTGAGAGACAGCATAATCAAATAATTATGAAACTGCTCAAATATACCTTATTTGACACTCAGCACAAATGAAGAAAAAAGCTTCTGCATTTTGTCCTTATTTTTGTTGCCAGATTCCCTAAGACAAGTCATCCAAGTTTTACACAGATGACTTCCCGTTCCAGCCTGTGAAGCATCTCAATTACCGTTCTCCCCAGTTTGCCCCAAGTTTCTTCTATGGGCTCCTTGTTCACATTCCTTCTGAGCAGGAGCCTGGGTTTGAATGCTGCAGTCCTGACCTTGCCCCTTGGGCACCTTGACCAAAAAACCCACACCACACACAAACCACTGTGTAATCCACAAGTTGGAGTTGAAGCTACAGAATCAGTGCAAGCACTAGTGATTTCGTTCAAGGCAGCAGTGACTCCTGGATAGTGGCAGGGTGCAAATTCAGGGCACGAGCTCCACTTGAGCACTGGTTTTTACTGAAAGTGTGTGCTCCATTGACCTTGTTTTCCTTTGAATTACGATCAAGTGACAGCTCTGTCTATTCTAGATACTCCCAATGTACCTACTGCCACAGCCACCCCAGTTCTGGAAGTTCCTGCAGAAGAGATTTTGCTTACAGCCGCAAGAAGCTCAAGGCTGATAAGGTCACCAACTTGGAAGCAGTGAGACAACCAACTCTGTGGTTCACATTGTTTGAACATTTATTTCAATTCAGTGTCAAAAATGTCTTACAAAAATACATTACTGTCTGCACAGAACAGCTGTAAAAAGAGTTGAACATGCAAGGGAAGAGAAAAAAGTGTGCAAATTCATATGGAAGGATTTTAACCACACAATAATATTAAATAGAAGTCTTACTATACAAGGGATGCCTTTCACTTCATACTATCTCTAGTTATAACTTTAAGGAAAAAACAAAACACAAGCTCTCTTCCATATATAAGTAGGTATTTCTAATTATTGTAGATCCTAAAAATTAGCATATTTGCTATTCAAATTAAAGCGTTCTCTGAATAGTTGACCTGTTAGCTTTCTGTAAAGCATATAATAGCTGCAGAAATGCAAGTTCCACCCTCAGCTGCCTTCCCAGCAGGGAAAAAGCAGCACTTGGTCAACCAAGGGGGAATTTCTCTGGTGCACAAGGGATTAATACAGTAGAGACTGCATATGTCAAGGATAAGATACATTTATTCTCCCTGGGGCCAGATCCTGCAAAGCCTATTCACTACTAATGAAGGCACTGGAGGAAGATGATGTGGGATACAAATCAGAAAGATTCTCGTGCGCCCTGACAGCCACGTATGGACAGCGGTGTGGATGACCCAGTCGCATCTTCAGAGCGCTTAACAAGCGGCATTATAAGCAATGAGCCGAGTGAAACAGGACAAGCACAACACCGCAGTCTCAAACCTGGTAACAGAGTCTTTAAAACTGATCAGCCATCAGCTCCACAGGGAGCTCCCCCCTCCAGACTCTCCCCCCCCCCCCCCCCCCCAAACAGGCCAGCTAGAAAGAGTGGCATTTTCATTTAAAGCTATTTCTTTTGGCAAGGTGCTGCTTCGTGGGGAAGCTGTGCCACGGGTTTGTAAGAACACCCCAGAGGACAACGTTGGCTTGCTGTACTGAACAGCAGATAAGCATGAAACAGCATGTCTGATTTATTAGCTATTTAACAGAATTTGAAGTGTTCCTGCTCTATTTCAAATGTAGCTACTAACAGCTAAGGAATTTTCCAGGCAGGAAAAGCTGGTTAACTACCTGCATATATTGTAGGAGATAGCTTTGCAAGAGTAACTGAAGTCAAACACGAATGGGAACACAAGCTGTCACTACTGCAGTTCAAAACCCGGGGGGCAAACAAAAATAAAGAGACTCCCATATACAGAAAGTGGCAGGGTGCAATTAAATGTTTACATACAAAGCATGCCTGCAGAGCAACACAAGTTTTCCTAAACACTTTACAAAATAAAAGGCTCTAGAAACTCCAGCAATTGAAGAAACCCAAACAATATAAGAGGAGGTGCACACATTTGATCAAACTTTGCCATCCCATAGTTAGTATAAACAGCTTAAAGTATGTACAGCTGAAATTGTGCCTCTTGAAGTGGCTATCACATTAAAGTTAACTCCAAATACTTGCCTCTTCTAAAAAGCTGAAATGCTAAGGTCTCTCTCTCTCTCTCCTTTAGCCTCCTCCCTGGCATGGATCTGTTTTTCCTCTTTACAGCACCACGCTCTGCACCGCTGCGCTGGTTGACGCACAGCAGTTCCACTGAAGACGGTCACATTTCTTTGGATTTATGCGGGCAGGAAAAAACCCCAAAACAGTGAAGCCTTCCTTTCATAGCGGGAAAACTGATGTACTCCTAACGGAGACGCATCCGCTAGCTCAGAGAGAACTGCCATTGCAAAAGAACGTTCTATTTCCAAAACAGAAGTAAAAGCCTGTTTTCCATTCACAATAGATTCACTAGTTCTCCTTAAAAAAAAAAAAAGGAGTTTTTTTGTGCAAGGGCAGCCTTACACCATTCTGCCTAGAAGCCCAAGTTATCACAGTAGTTTGTTACCCCGCCAACCTAAGCCAAGCAGATGCCTTTGTGCTGCTGAAGTACTGAGGGTTTTGTTCAAGTGGATAGACGAAGGTCTTTGGATAGAAACAGCATTTTGTTTTAAATACAAAAAATAGTACTAATCCACCACAACATTGCTCTGTACCAACCATTGTAACACAAGGTCGTATTTGACAGTTGCTGCAGCAGAAACACAATGACTGAGGCAATAATTGAATGAAGCATATCCCATTTCTTTTCCTAGTAGACTTCAGTTGGTTTTGTTCTTTAATTCAATAGTTACTTGGTCTTCTGCTGCTTTGGATACTGACAGCAATGCCGCAGGGCCCTGCACGAGTAATGCAAAAGCGTTTGTGTGTACAAACAAATCAGTCCTCGGTACTTTGACCCTTTAAGATCTACGTAGAGATTAAGGGATCAGAAAAAACCATTCTAACTGAAATAAACTTCATAAATAGGAGCCTCTGGTGCACATAGATAGGTAGGTTGTCAGTATTATCCATGCTTTCTGGGCAGAGGGTACAAGATGAACTATTTGCTCAAGACCAGAGAAGGGCTGATAGAGGCAAGGTTGGAGCTGAGAAGTTCTCAAATCACAGCCAAGTGCTGGAATCACCTGTCTTGCAGTGCAGGGAATGCACTAGGCCAAATTTAAACCTGAGCTTAAGTTCACCCAATGTCACAGTCTCACAGTGGGTAAGTTATTTGATAAGTAAAACCTCAGACCAAAGCAGATTAGTAAGACGACCCAGCATTTCATTCTGATACACCACTGCATCTCCAGTCGCAACAGGCTGACTCGCTACGGATGGAGGAAGCGAGCATACAAAACAAACCAGCCCAAGGTCAGGGCTGGAGGCAGGAGATGCAGAGGGTCACACAAGTCCTCTCACTGCTAAAAGAGGAAATAATGAGAATCTCCAAATACAGTGGCAATACTTCACTTACAAGTTCCTGTCCTTAACATCCACTTTCACCAAGTCAAATTTCAGCCTCATTAACCCACTGACATCAATGTGGGAATGCAAACAAACTGGCCTCCTTCGCTCGTGACGGAATACACCCAGCAAGCTCAAGTTCATTTTTTCCAAGGTAACAGCTTTTAAATCACTTTCAGTTGACATGAACATAATCAGCAGGCTTATGCTTCCCACCCAGCAATCAAGCTGATGGAGAGGGCATCAACACAAAGATAAAGTTCCCTATCCAGCATGTTTTTTCCTCTTCCCTGGACAGTGCCAGCCTCTGACATGTTTAAGAGTAGCACTGGCTCCTAGAGAGTTTTCTAGAAAAAAACACTTTGCTTTTTGGAATACAGCAGAATGGCAGTTCTTGTCAGTGTTCTCCTGGCTTCCCCCTTCCCAAGGTTTCTACCTCCCTTCCTCACTGCTCCATCTAGGAGGATTTTTTCCCTTTTTGCATCTCTTCCAAGAGTACACAAAGTGATTCAGTTTGCAAAAATGCAAATACTGTCCATTTTTATATATATAAACAGCTGCAGAAGTGTTGAAAGTCAGTTATAAAAATGTAAAAAAAAGAACAGAATATTTAACAATAATTAACTCAAGTAGTTCTTCCTGAATTGTCCTGAGTACTCCTCTTCCTCACAATTCTTTGTGCACAGTTAACATACAACTCGCTAATATTTACGCTCCTGAGGTACCCTGCTTACATTGCACACAGAGAAAGTGCTATACAGGAAATCTACTGGCTAATGGCAAAAAGCTTTCCAATGCAGGTTTTCAAATTCTTATGTATTCGCTGGATTCTTCTAGCTCCGGCTTGGTGAAAAGTACAGAATTATATGCAACAGAGGGGACTGAAAACCAAACCTTCACCATGATGAAGCAAGCACAAGCCTGGCCACTTACTCCACAGGACTGAAAATTTAACTCTAGGCTAGTGTTAGACGAGCCCATAAAGAAGGTCAGAATGGGCTACATGGGTCTTCTCCATTTCCTTAGCACACAAATAACTGAAGACGTCAAGTGCCATGTTGGAAGTCCCTTGCTTATCTCAGTCCTGACTGCACTTTTTAGAAAAGCACCAACTGGTTTCTTTGTACTGTCTCTCACATCACCCTGAATTCCAGCAGTCGGAGATTAAACAAGATGCTGCCAATCTTTCAGCGATTAAGAACTGCATCATTTCACTAGATTTAATGGCCCAGTTCTCCCTACATTTTACCAGCTCTAAGATGATTCAATTCATTTGATAGCAGTGGGAATAGAGAGCAGCGTACATTGGAAAAATAAGGAAAAGATGGGCTTGAAGAACCAGATTCTCATCTCACTTGGGATTTCAACCAGTGCAAGTAACTTAGTGGAGTGGATATGAATTTACACTGTGAGATTAAATCCAGTCTCTTATTTCTCTGCAGTAGAGCTTCCTCCCTCTTAGATAATTTTCATCCTTGTGGCTTTTCTTTTTCCTTTTGCTTAGTCTTTCATAAAACCAACCAATTAAGAGGATGGAGTAAAGTCTTAGGTATTCATAACGGTGCCTATCATCTAGGCATTCAAGCACTGAGTGGAGCAAGAAAATTAATGTAGAGAGGTAAGCATTAATGCAAGAAAAGATGCTTACTATCATAAACATTTCCCTTTAAATCATTGTACAAAATACAAAAGTTCACATTGTACACTGGATTTTTGTTTGAAAGGTACTCCATCTATTAGAGGTAGAAAATGGTATGGTATGATTCTCTTTTGTAAGTAGGCTAGAGTTCTACGCTAAGTATTTCAGAATGTGTCTTTTTAAAAAGCATAAAATTATTAAACTTGTCACAGGGATACTTTTCATAAATACTTTTAAAATGTCATAATTATAAATACATATGCTAAATAAAACCAGATGGAGAAACAGTTCAACAGTCCTAGCCTCATATTGCTTTCTCTCGATTATTAGAAACAAACCAAGAAAGCTCTCAAATGGCTGTGGGACAAATTCATTTTTAACTTCTAAAAACAAAAATGAAGTTTCTGCCCTGTATCTTGTACTCTGATCAGAGAAAAGGGACTCTGTACAACATGCTGCATTCATACACCAGTCCTACGGAAGTCTGTATTCCTTAAGTGCTGCGCATCAGTGAGCAATGTCACCTTTCGTCTCCAAGATCCTCTTGTTCCTTGACTCAGGAGCTTCAAACAGACATGAATATTTACACTATTTACAAAATGGAGTGTCCAAGCTCAGTGGCATAAAGTGTCCTGTAAGAATCGCGAAAGCTGTGATGAACCGAGTTCAGAATCTGAACAAGTTGATAAAGTCTTGCGGTGAAAGAGAAGTGGAGCACGTCTCCGGGTTGTTGGCTGTGCAAGGGTGATCGGTACCCTGGGAAAGGAGAAGACTTCATTTAGAGAGATTGCAGAATGAGTACCACAGCATCAGCCAACTTAGTGCTGCCCTTCTGCCAGACATCCTGCTTGCAAATAGACTGAGCAGAGCCCAAAGTAATATTTCCACCCTTGCTAAAAAAAGAAGGCTCAAAACTGGGCTTCAGATTTTAGGGGCTACTGTCAAGTCAAGGGAAATAAAACCAGCCAAGATCCCATTCGCTCCTGTACCCTCTTCTGAAGGATCAGAGGCCAGAGTCTACTAGCAGCTATAGAAGTTTGCATTCAGAGACATGCTACGGATATCAACACAACAGCCAGGAAATTTTTATCCTGGGCTTCTTTGAAGCCATCAGCTGTAGTCCCAGCTAATCCTGCTGAAGACCTCCATCTCCAAGTAACAGGTGGCAGCAGTAGCATGCTGGCAGTGCTAAGATACTATTTACTATGGGCAGCCCTACAGTATGCCCATCGACCTCTCCTTTCCCTCCAGCCTTGATGGCAATTACTCTTTTCAATGATGAGAAGATGGGATCTCTGAAGCAAAAGAGAAAGTCTTAACAGTTAAGATATAGGAAAACACTAAGTTACACAGGCAAAGAAATTGCCACATCTGAATCCAGCTGCTATCAGGGGAAGCACTGGATGGCTCCATAGCCCTGAGATGCCTTCCCCTGAACAAACTCGGTCCACCAACACCTACCTTCCAGGAGAGGATGTGGCAGTGCCTGCATAGCTGCAGCGTGTCACCATACTGCTCCTTCCGTGGGTAACACCTGATGAGTTTGAAGTACATCTTTTTCCAATCCAGCTGTCCCTTGTCAGATAAGATTAGCCGTTTGCGAATCTTAAAGATAAAAATCAAAACTGTAGCTGGCTACACAAAAAACCCCACAGTTTGCTTTCTCCAAGCTTTGTTCTTCTCTGTTGTAAAAGTGTTATCTTTACTGGTCCCATAACAGTCCCTGAACAACAACAAGAGAAGTTCTGCTCTGAATGTTCCACTATAGCGAGCTTGCTCACAACACCACCTTCACACAATACCATTATCAGGGTCTATCCTTATTTCTTGGATATTAATGTATGATAGCCTCAAACCTTGGGAGCTACTTCATACTACTCTAGCTGCTGTTCCTGGCTGGCAGGATAGCAAGTATAACCATATTTAACAGTTTCAGAAGTGGACGTGTTCTGCTCCTTCACTGACTCTTTAAGCCTCAGTGATTTGTCACGCTTCCAGCTTGCGAGATATCTTTTTTTCTTATGGGTTCATTGGTCGCAGCAATAGGATTTGAATGTACTTGTTAACAGAAATGACTTTCCCCAGAGTCACTTCCAAATTCAGATCCAGATTGAACAGATAGAGAGTGAGTCAGCAGATTACTTGGCATATGATCCCTGAAGTACAGAGTCTGGTATAAACACCCCAGATACTCACCCATAAATCAAGATTTTTTTTTTTTAAATTTAAAGACACCAGATGATCACCAGCCTGCAAGAGGCCAAGCAGCTTTACCCAGGTACAATGTGGGTAGCAGCAGGGCTAGTTTCCACATACCATCCCGTTACTCATGGAACAACTCAGAGGGATTTCTTGTTCTAAAGGGCAAGAGAGTAGGACTCACTCCTCACGGACCACATCCCGAGACCACCCATGACAATGCCAGTCCCTGGGACACTGCAGTTACTGCTGGAGCTAGTCTGCACGTTCTCCCTGCACACGTGGGGCAAGCAACCATGGCTTGCAGTTATCACCTGGATCAGGGCTGACATACCTCAGACTCCTGTTTCAGGAATCACTGCTGTGGCAATTCAAAACCCCCCCTCAATAAATCATCTTTATGACCGTTCTCATGCCAGCTTGCATTATCAGCTTGCAGCACAGCCCTCAGATCCAACAGGCAGCCAAATAAGAATGGTTTGCCCATAGTGGGAGGCGTTCATTTGCCAGTGGGTAACAACAGAAAACTGATGGGAGCTTGCATCTCTTCCTATACCTGTCTGTCTGTGAAGTGGTACTGGCAGAGTTTTTTCCACAGCAGCCGGTCTTCGCTGAGCACTTGCAGGTCAGGAGCCACTTGACCAAGGCTAACCAGGTCTCTCCCATCACTCAGTCGCTGCATGATGTTTAATTGCAAACACAACGGCAGGTCTGTGAAAGTAGTTCCTTTAAAGGCAGGCTGAAAGAGAGAAAACTGAGCTAAGGGAGGAAGCTGAAAACTCGAGCAATTTTAGCTTGTAGTAGAGTTACCACTTTTTAAGCACTACTGCTCCTTACTCACCAAGCGAGGAGTAGTTCCCTCTCATGAGCAGAGAGGGAGATTTTACTAAGTGACCTTCTCCTCTGGGACAGCCTTTGAGTTATCTTCAGAGGGCAATGTTTATTTGTGTTACAGCAGTACTTAAGAAGCCACAGCCAGTGTCTCCCTTTTCATCCTTCCCACATCCATACTCAAGGGCCCCCCCAAAGCATCTCTGCTGGCTTTCACTGTGGTTGGACAGCAACTACATTGTACTATCAGACAGTAACCGTCAAGGTCTCTGACACAAGAGAGGTAAGTGTTACTTCTCAACTTCAGCTCTCCTACATATGTTGCTGGGAATCTCATGCTCTTTTAACATGTGTTTTTAGCTTCTGTCATCATAGGATCCCACTGTAACCACAAAAATGGCTGATAAGTAGCAGCAGCAGGATTTTCTCTGCACTGTTTCCCAGGTCACCCCAGCAGTACTAACCTTTCTTCTGCAAACAGCAAGGACCTGCCTTCCCCCCCCCCCATCAATCCCCATAGCTGCAAACAGTTTTACAGGTTGTTTAACCATGTCACAGCACATGCTAGCCTGAAGAGCTGAAAGCTGGCCATCAGCCCCAGTTCACCTTTGCCTGGTCTATTCATGCTCCAGCACAGTTTTGTGGGTCCACAACAAGGAATATCTCCAGGACAAATAAACCACGACAGATTGGTGAGGCCTGCGCTCAGGGAAAATCCAAGGCACAGAACAAAGAATCAACAAGAAGCAGAATCTGGGTTCCAGCTGTTCCAAAGAGAAGCCCCAGCCTTAAGGCAAACAGCAGCCTTTAGGATCAGGCCCCAAAGCAGCAATGTAAACAGACATGCCAAGTTTATCATTTATCCTGTGCAGAGATGCTATTTTAAGTTGCAGAGTCACATCACCCACTTTGCAACTGGCAGAACTATTAACCATTTCAGACACAAAGCATGCAGAGTGCCATCAACAGGGCAAAACTGCATGAGGCAGTTCTTAAATCATATGGCCTCACTGCTATCCATTTGATGGGACGTGAAACTTCAAGGGCTTACTGAACGTCCATATGCAAACGGCTCCTACTTTCCCACTGCTGTAAGGGTCACAGCTAGTCTAGAAGAGGACCTCTCTTTCCTTGCAGCTCTCCCAATCTGGCTAGACTGTGCAGCATGACCTACACCTGCAGAACTCTTATTAAAGGTATCATTTTAGGCCTTATGATTGGCAGCTCCACAGCAACAGATAGAGGCCTGAAACCACCAGTCCAGAAGCAGCACACTGTCTCAGTCACCTCCAGAAAGTGTTTGTTCCACAGCCTACATATGACAATTTTAATGGTGGCATTGTGAACTAGCTCCCTAATTGTTTCAGCACAAACAATGGTGCTCCTATCCTTATCTCCCAGTCCCAAGCAGCCTCATCCAGTACACAACTCAGCAGTTTCCAGTTCTACCTCACTCCTATTTCTATAGGAAATTGTTTGCTCTTAAAACAAAGACAGCTCCTCCAATGCTTGCTAAAAGCAAAGCTGCAAGCATACACACACACACTGTGTATTTCAACTAAACTGAAGAGGGAGGCAGAAAGAACAATTTTTTTTATTAGACCTGAGGCTGGTCAGAGTCTCCTATTTCCTATACAGCTGGCTCAGAGTCCCTGCAAACTGAGGTCATATTTAGGGGTAGGAGGAACGCACTGAAGCCTTGGATCACCTCTAATTCATATCCCTTTCCCTGTGTTGTCCTTTCTATTCTCCTACACGTCCTCCAGGGCAGAAAGCTTAAAGAAAAGGTTTACTAGTCGGCAGAACACGCAGCTAAGCTCAGAGGCTCTTGGTTCAAACAATTAAGCATATACTTATGGCTTATTATTGAAGAAGCCAGTTAACTCAAGTAAATCCTTACACGTTTTCCAAATCAGAGCCAGAGACTTATCTGCTACTTTTCCTTTATAGTCCTTTCCATGACTTTTCAAACATTACTTTTTTTGGAGAAAGAACAGATTAGATCAGAGCAGACCATTATGCTGTCACTTTCTGGACAGATGTTTTTAAAGTAACTATTCAGTATTTTGCAAGTTTTTTGTTAAAGGTTAGGTCTTGGCTGTTGTAAGGCATTTTTCCCAGCTTCAGAAACACCAGAAGCACTCAGTTCACTCCCTGTAAGCAACTGGCTGCACAGAACTGAGCTTCTTCTTCCTTCCTCTTAGCTCAGCTTTCTCTAGCTTGACCTGAATTCATCTTCAGTAGTGCAAAAGGTTCTTTTTTGCAAGCTCTACATCTAGAGCCCTAAAACAAGGCATCTATATTTTCAATGCATCTATTAACCTATGCATAAGTAAATATACATTATAGGCAGCTCAGTTCACAAGTGGAGATTTCAGTGCAGTTTTGTCTGGATAGGTAGCTCCGGGAAGAGTCATTCCGGGCTCTAGGACCCTAAAAGAGAGGAGGAGGAACACACTGTACAGCAGAGTTGAGCAGCAGCAGGTAGTTCCTGATCCCGCAGTGAGCTTGGGGAAGCAGATGCCCAGGTGGACTCGGCACACCATGGAAGCGTCCAGGTGCATGGCAGCTCTTCTGCTCACAGGCCTGGTGTGCCCCAGGAGCCACCCTGCAGTCTGGGAGGAGAGGACAACACAGGCTTTTGTCCTTCTGCCTCCCCCGCAGCAACAGAAGCTGCAGCCTGTCCCTGGAGCTGGACATGGGCAGGGAACAGCATTGGACAGGCCTGCCCCACAGGACAGGTGGGGCAGAGAGCACTGCAGGATAAGGCAGTGCTGCATTTACAGGTCTCCCAGATGCCCAGGACCTCAGAGTTCATTTTCTTCAGTGTTCTGCCACTTGCATTAAACCCTAATTGAAGGGCTGAATCATCTTTTCTGGTGCTCCCCAGACAACGCAACCATTTAGAAATGGTAAAAGCAGGTCTTTTGTTTAATCCTTGGTAAATGCCTCTGTGGTTGACCCACCAGTGAGGGGAGAAAAAGTGCTTTTTATATTCCTTTCAGCCATGTGTAAGGTAACCAAGACTTCCCAGCCCATTCACTGCTTTTGACTCTACGAGGGGCACACTGACACGCAGGCCAGCATTGAGAGAAGATCACGTTCAAGACTCCCCCCCCCCCCCCCCCCCTTGGCGATACATGTCAGTTCAGCTCAGATTCTGAGATTACCAACAACTTTTTGTAGTGTAAGCATCTGTTCAAGGTGAAGTGGACCAAGTTCTGATTTGATTCACACAAAGGCCAGGTTAGGCATTTATGAACTAACGTCTCTTGCCCATCCCCACAGACTTTGTTGGGAAAACAGACGTTGTGAAAGCAGGGCTTGTCTGGATGAAGCAGCCAGCTCCAGACTATTGGAAGAATCATTGGTGTTTTCAGTCAGAAAGCATTAAATTAGGCAGCTATCAGCAGTTTGCACTTAATTTACAGATTGAACAAACAAAAGAAAAACTAACAGATTTTGAGGGGAACTTCTCAGTTTGAGATTCCAAATCAACTTTTTGTACTAAGGCCTGATCTCTGAAGACTCTGCAGGAAGGAGATTGTTTCCTGCCCAGCTCTGTTCATATAACACTCCATGGCCATGTAGGAGTTGAGCCACAGTCTGTAACCAGTAGTTGTCTGATCCTGGATTGCATAGGCTGAGCTGGTAAAGCATCTGACTGTTAACACCTTTAAGAAAACTGTTAAGAGCTACTGCTGATTTTGAACCAAAGGACACAGGCAGTACCAACAAGGGAACCACGTATTCTGGCAACACCGGTTCCTTCCCTAGCACTGTGTTTACACTGGAAGTACACAATGGAATGAAGCCACCCAAATGAGAGTTGCTACACAAGGTTTCATGAAGGAGCTTGCTCTTTTTTGCCTTCAGATTCATGCTTACCCTGGTGATTTGAATGTTGTTCAGCTGCTGCTGCCAGTGGAGAATAGTCTCCATCCTGTGCACCCACATGTTGATGTTTCCAACCAGCACAGACTTGCCAACCCGTTGAACCAAGGTGCAGAGGGATGTGTAGAGAGTCTGCAGCAATTCCCTTATTAGTCTGATGTTCTGCTGATCTTCAAGAACTTTGGAGGAAGAGAAAGGGTTAAAAGTGGGACCTGCCCAAGCGCTTGTTCTGAACCCATTTCTGGGGGAAATCAAGTTACCTGCTATTATCTCAGGCCAAGAGACAGTAAACCTGGGCTTTTAGGCACAACAGGTTAGATAGCAGATAAACAGATCCTCTCCCAGGATAAACAGAGGAGATACTTGCCCTTTCCACAGTACTTCCCATTTCTAGCCTCTGGAGATTGGCCAGCTTTGCCCTCCAATGTTTGAGAGGTTATCTATGCACACTTCTTCCTCCATTTACCCTACCGATGACAGCTGATGAAGAGACAGCTCAGGATCTCCTCCTTTGTACGCATGCACACACAGAGGTGCTCTCAAAACCTACAGCTAGGGTTCACCCAGAGCTAAAGCATCAGGAGGGAAGCAACACATCTTGACTGCAAGTCAGCCCCCTGAGACCCCCAAAGGAGGTGAAGGCAACCTTCAAGCTTTCCTTTCCCCTAGAGGAGTTGCAGTACTTGATATAAGCAAGCTGGAGACAAGGGAGCAGCAGAGACTATCTGCTAGGCATGGAAGCAGAAACTGCAATGTCTGCTGCAGCTAGACTGGATTGTCAGTAGGATGCAGAATGCGTAGTAAGGGAAATAAAACAAGGAATTGTCTCCTGGACACCTATGAAAATACAAACGTGTCTTCTCACTCTTTCCTTCTTAGTCCTTCACTCCGGAAAAATAAAGTGGAATTAAACTACAGAAATAAATGTTAGTGCCTCCTCTTCACCCTTATCTTGCACTGCCTGTTCTTGAGGATGTGGTTCGTAAATAAGAACATCAGATTAAGTGAACCTCTTCCACCCTTGGATTTCCATTCCTTACCTTTCTGCACCACTTTTTCCAAAATGTTCATGTAGTTCTTCTGGGCAATGCCACTCAGTGACGTCAGCTGAGACTTTGCTATCAGCTCCAACAGCTGCAGATAAAAATAGAAGTTGCAAGGCTTAGAGTGGAGAGATAAGTTTCTAATCTTGACTCCTAGTCATGTGACACAGCAAAACAGTTCAGATACTTGTTTGCTGCTTGAAAATAAAAGGTAGACCCAGCCAGAGAGCAAGCCAGTGCAAAAGGAGAGAGAACAGAGGCAAAATAATTAAATCCACATTGAAAAGTGTGTGTGTGTGGGGGGGAGGAATAAGAGGCATTCTAATGAGGATTTTTAGGCAGAAACTTTTTTCATGGTTCAAAGATGTAGAGAAACCACAGAGCAGCGCTCAGCTGACAGTGCCTATTCACACTGAGGGAACAATGAATGGTAGACGTCACTGTCCTTCACTGGTACATAAACAAGTAGTGTCATAAGGGAACACAAGCAAATTCCTGTTTGGATAGGGATATTATTGATGGGGCACAAATGAGAATCAGATTCCATGATTTACGTCAAACTCTTGGGTTGCATGGGTTTTGTCAGGGCACTGTCACCAAGACCGAAAGGTTGAGAACTATATTTTAAAAACCAAGCCCTCCCATTAAAAAATATTCCAATATTTCCTCCTCTGTCCAGCTGTTACAGCTGTAACAATACCAAACCATTCACCCCATTCACCTTTCACCATTTGTCCTTGTTTATATGTTAATCTTCCCTAATGGAAATCTCACTTTTACTTTCAATTACGACTTGCTTCCTGTCACTGTGATCTGAGTTATGCACTAGCTGCATGCTGAATTTGGGTTGCAGTTACTAAAGGAAGCATTTCCCAAGGGGAAGATACCCTTTCCCCTGGCTTTGGGCTGCCACAAGAACCACCATGCAAGCTTTCCTCTGGATCATGTTCTGCAGAACATGTGGTCCGTGATCTTTCAAGCCTTTCTCACTTCCTCCCTTCCCCCAGCATTATATAAATACACAGACAGTCCACATGTTATTCCATTTGTTTTGGATGTACACACCCTTCTGTTTTAATTTAGAAGGGAAAAGAAAAACCTTTTATGCTACAAATCAATCAACACATTACCACATGACTAGCTTATTAATCCTTTATCACCTGTAGTTATGGTATCCCTTTGCTGGCACTGCTGAGCACAGAGAAGGTGCAAGTACTTGTGTCAAGCAACTAAGATGGTTTTTGACAAGAGTTGATAAGTCATGAGCTGACCTGTTTGCCCTGTTATAAGAATGACAGGAATGTATCCATAAAGTTGCCGGCAGCTTGCCATAAAGCAGGGAGCTCAGAGAAGAGGTATTATTGCAACCATTTGCCCATTCTGCTCAGTCACTAGCATGTGACTGTCAGTTAGGAGCAATAAACTTGCCTAGAGTGACCCATCTCTTCTTCCGTTTACTTTCCAGACCAACGCCATCAACAGATGGCTTTGAGTTTGTTCTATTAATATCTTGCACCTCATGTGACTGAAAGAAAATAAGATGAAGGCCTACATTAACACTTCTGCGAAGGGCAGGCTGCCTGTTTTCTTGACTCACTATTTGGGAGAAATAAGATATGCAGAAGAGTCAGGTAGTATTTGCTGCACATAGCAAGACAACCTACTGATGCCTCTCAGCTAAACTGAGACTACAAGGACTAGACAGCCCTAAGCACAAGACAGTTCACAAGATGTTTAAGTCTTTTTCTAATTTCACAAAATACTGAAGGTGGAAGTAGAAAATAGCCAGTGGCCCAAAATAGTCTCTGTAATACTCTGCTTGTATACAGCCATGATACCTTTGATTATAAGGATCAACTTGCCAGACTCCATCTGTACAGTAGCTATAGAAGCACCAGATAAGCTCTTCTGTGCTTAAACTGCTGCCTCTAGATCGCACTGTTATCCTAGAACAGGCATGGAGACTGCTTCCTCTAGGCAGTGGTAGCAATGCTGTGCCCATCACTGAAAACACTAAAATGCTCCCAAAGGATATGCATCATGTAATGCAATATCACAAAAACCAGATGCTAGGGACATTCTTTAAGAGGAAAAAGGATAATCATCTCAGTTCCTTGAAGAATGTTAAATGGGTATGAAATTAAGTTAGCCAAGAGAACAGATTCAAATTTGTCTTGTCTGTGTTTATCAAGGTTCGATTTATGTTCGGTGAACCAGCTCAGATGTCATGTGTTACCTCCCTTCCCCTGCAGCAATAACACAGGATGAAATTCCATATGAAAACTATGTTGTGAATACTTCTGGGACTATTCCACTCCCCAGGGGCGGCTGGCTGAAATGGATGGCCAACCCTCCAAACCAAAACACATCTTTTTATTCTTGTGTGCTCATATACAAGACATGTAAAAGCAGTAAGTGATATGGCTCAGTCAGGCTCAGACCCATCTGGCCCCAAGCACTCCACTGCACTGAAGGTCTTTTAGTGGCGATAAACCCAGCAAAGTATGGTCTCACGTTTAATAGACTGCTAAATTTGGGTCTACAGCATTATAAAAAGTCAGTGTTGTCATTTGCAGAACACAGACTAAACGCAGACTGATGCATTCAGATTAATGCCAAGTAGGGTAAAAAGGCTAGAGCTGCAACACTGCATTACGGTGCAGGTGCATTATGTACAGCCTGCGCTTGACTGAGGGACACATGGTAAGAGAGTGCAAAGGGAAAGGTTAACAGTAATTTTAAAAGGTCTGCCTTTCCAAAAGGGTAAGTAATTGCATTCCAGCTGATTTTAATTGGAGCTGGGAATCTGCCTGAAAAATAGGGCATGAGTTCCCTATCTATTCTTTGAACTCCTCAGAAGCAGGGAAAAAAGTGACCCAGTAACTTCCCCAGAACAATCCTTCTTGCTTCCTTGCCCCCATGTCATTTGTTGAGGGGACTGCAACAGCCAAGGAGAAGAGACAGGATGAGATGGTGTGCGTTACTCCAGAGCTTCTGCAAAGCTGGCAAAAGGCAGTCAGCTTACCCAGCAGGGCAAAACCAGCTCAATTCCCTGATGTCTCGGTGCTGTGGGACTTCAGAGCAGAGAGATACTCCTGGATATCTATGCAGCTGGAAGAAGGGGAACTAGCAATCAGTTTAGAGCAGATAGAGCAAGGAGCTGCTTAGCTTTGGGAGTGCAACAGGTCCTCCTACCCCCCCCCCCCCATAAGAGCACAAGAAATTAAAGAGAAAGGAAGGAGCAACATGCATCAGGGACTGAGGACCTGTGTTTCAGGACCACAAAACATGCTGCTCTGCCCTGGTGACTGCTGTGTCCAGCACCACTTAGATATGCTATAGGCAGATGGTGCTTTCTGCAGCTGTCCCAGTACAGTGGTGCGCAGTTAATCCATATCCCAAACAACCCATAGCTAGGAGCTTACAGCACAAGGAGCCACAAAAGCTTTTCTGCAGGCCTGTGGGTTGCAGTGAGCAGGAGGGCTAACCATGCCTCAGAGGGCAATGCTTTATAACAATAAAGAGCATAAGCCCCAAACTACTGACAGTGAATCCACATTTGAATACCTACATCTGTGTAACCTAGGCTGCCTCCTGCAGGGATCCACCAACTCCTCCCCACTGGGGGACTGGCTCTTAACATCTGAACTGCCAGGACAAACCTACTGCAATGAAAGTGTCCCAAACCCTCCTGAACTCACAGCTTATCATGTTATTTTGTGGCATTTTGTGACAGACTAGTTTTTCAGCCAGGAGGTAGAAATAAGTTAATGATTCATGGTGCAGGCACGGACAGATCTTCATGAGACAACACTGACCTGATATTCTTTCAGCACAGCATAGCTCCGGGACTCTTGGAGCTAAGCGCAATAGAACCTTAAAAAATAAATTTAAGACCCTATTTCAGCAGGCTGTCCACTGTCCAGATCATGTTATTCCAGAAGAGCTGTGCCCATACAGCTTAATTTGACTTAAGCTTTTACGAGCAGAAACAGGACCTTCCCTTTGAGTTATTACATAGCCATCATGTGACAAATCCTTCTGAAAGAAGCAGCCTGCAAGACCTCACCTGTCATTTGAGCAGAGATTTCTAAGGAAAACCAACAACTTTTGGGCTGCAAGCATTTACATGTCTGCTCATTGTACTTATGCTCACAGAACACTTCGTCTTTTAATCTTTAGGACCAGAAGAAGTAGGACTGCTTCAAGCCTGAGAACAGTTTGGATCCACCGGGTCAATCTGCTCCAAAAACTGAAAACTTTCCTGTAACATGTAGGCAGACGCTACAGCTAAGGCAATCCACAAGGACCAGGCTGAAGCACTAATACCTCTGCTTCACACTTCCACTGCTGTATCAGCAGACTGTCAAGATCGATGTTGGAAGAAAATTTTCCCACTTCAGTGGCATGAACTCACTGACTATAGCTGATGAAATACGTATTTGCTTGTAAAACACTTGAAATTCTTGCAGCTTACACCTCCACCTCAAAGATGACGTGTCCCTTTTATAACAGGAAAGCACACTGTCAGGAACTAAGAATTTGGTTTGAGAATATCTTAGACTTCTGCACCACAGGAAAAACAGTGCTGAAATCACTACCAGGCTTATGTTCAGAGATAGTCACAGTAACGCCACAAGAAAGGCACTGCATGGACAAGTTGTTCAGCCTGAAAGTCCACTTTGTTATCAGAGGTAATATACTGGTAACTTGCTTTTCTAATAAAGAAAGATTGGGTGTAACCTGAAGAATCATAAGCTCATAGCTGCTTCTATCTCTTCTTTCTCTATGGTCACCCGCCTACTCTTTCTCTGCCCCCTACTCTAAACTCTCCTCCTTGGAGATTTGTTTGCTGACTAAATACTATGACATTGCTCAGACACTCTGAGCAATGGGTGGAACTAGGAGGGTAGAACAAGGAAGGAGGAAAAAAATTTTGCCTGCTAATATTCAAGGCATTTTCCATGTGACAGACTGCTCATCTGTGTGCTCTAGGAGGCCTGTGATTTGCAAAGGACCATAAACAAGATTGACATCCAGGCAGAGCTTTCCGTGAGCAAATCTGGCACATAAAGTATTTTATGAGCTACTATCCACCAGAGACTTGGCTGATACAACCTTTTCATTTAAGTAGTCAGTTTTATATTTGATCCACAGTACCAGGTTTAATATCTTTTTTTATCTGCCAAACCACACAAGTCAGCCTCAATTAGAAAGCTTTATACTTCTCAGCTGTGCTATATCCTTAAAACTCCTGGAAGGAGAGAGAGAGAGTCTTAAAAGCTCAGAGAGGTAATTTGCAGGAACAAGGCTACAGGCTAACTTTCATACAGTATACTGCTACTTTTGATGCGTAACAGGGAGCAATAAGCCTGAAACTGAGAATTATCTGTTTCCCCTCTTCCTTCAGAAGTCCTTAAACCCCATGGATCAAACTCACTGACAAAGAAAGGCCAAGCCGAAATCTCAGTAATTGTTTCAAGTTATGGAGAAGCTATTTTTACGCTCAAACCTTGATTTCCATTTCCTCTAAACTCCCTTCTCCCACCCTTTTATACTGATCCTCAAAGGGGAAAAAAGCAGATGATAGTCAACCTCTGAGAGGCCCCTCTTCAATAGACTGCACCAACTCCATTGCAAACTGAGTCTGCTCATCAAAAAAATTCAACAGGAATGCTTGCAGGATCCTTGCAGTCCTGCACAAGACGCCATCGTGTCAGACGGAGTACCAGGCCGATCACATGGCAGAGTCTGACCTGAGGCTAGAATGTGCAGAGGCCCTTGGCAGATCTTCCACCTTTTGACCAGGAAAAATTCCCAGGAAAACTCTGGAGAGCCAAATACAAGTTCTATTTTAAGTCAATCAAATACAAGGCAAGGAATAGCCTTTTATAGCTATGATTTTCCAAAATAATCCCCCCTCCCCCCCCACAAAGGCTGCATATATATCCAGTATCAAAAAACACTAAGCATCTCAGTCCTGATGACCATCTTCTCTTTGCAAGCGGGATACAAATTGTTCCAGGACCAGCAGAGCTAGGGAAGCCCGAGTTTGTGGATTCGTATTCTGTGCTTCCTACAGCATCCCCGCTGCCTCCCACCACCCCTGCAGCACTACGTCCAAGCCATCAGTGTCCTTGCTACGCAGCAGGCAGTAAATCACCCAGGAGGCCTGTGCCCTACCCAGCATGCTAGAGGCTTTCATGGGATCCATCTGCCTGACCTAGGCTTGACCAAACAGGTGAGGGGAGCAAACCAAGGTGAACCTGCTCAGATCATTTCTTTCTTTGCAGACTCTTCATGACATTTAACTCAGCACTGGGAAAGCAATACCAGTGTCACTTGCTCCAGAACCTAAAACCTAAACAGCTGGTGCCTCACCAGTGATTAACTGCTGATGAAATGTGCAAAGGAGCTGTTTATAAACAGCCTCAAGTTAATAGCAGATTTTTAAGCTTATTGAATTCCAAGCCTTGATAAGCATTCTGAAATTTGAGATCAATTTGCAGATCACATGTACATAAACATACTAGCAGCCTCAGACCTTGTGATAACAAATACCTGTGAACACTACCACCCTTTGATCATCCTTAGCTGAATGTAAAGCCCTAAGCTGCTATGCAAAGGCATAGCACGTAAGCACTGAGTTTGTCACGGTTCCCCAACTCTTTCCTACAGAACTGTCAGGGCTAACGGAAGACTTCGCCCACTGAAACCACGGCCAGTCAGACAACATTAAAAGCAACCTCAATCTTTGACAGAAGTTCAGATCAGGGGACTCCAGAAGGTTCAGACTAACTTTTCACTCCCAGCACACTTGGCTCAAGTTTCTTCTGTATCACTTCACAGGTAGCAAGTCTCATGGCACTCAAAGCCATGCTGGCTTCCCATGCAAAGAGAGGGCCCCTCTGCACTACAGTCTGCGCAGAGGTTCCCATTATCCTTTTGGGACTGCAGAAGTTGCATTTAGAAGCTCAACCGGAAAACCAGAAATAAGAAACAGTAACTTCTGCTTTGCTTTTTCAAACATGAGCTTCATGACCAGGAATGCTAGGATAAAGACAAGTCATCTTCTACATCACCACCACTTCCCTGCCTCTCCATTTTAACAGATCCAAGAGCAGGTATTTGGGGTGTGCCCACAAAATTCATCAATTACTTTATTCACAAAGTTCAACACCCTCTACCTGCCAGCATGGACCTCGCTTAAAATTTTTACTAGTGCTTCCATCACCAACTTGTGCTCAGTTTCAAGTCTCCACCACCGTCACAGCAAAATAAATTCTTGCGTACACTCACCCTCACAACGTAGTTGAATCGTCTGGAGTCTAGGATAGCACTTGAGAAGTCAAGTCTGTTGAAAGCTTCTCCCAAAGTACAGTAACCATGGCGCTGAGAAGAAAAAGACTGGGTCATGTTTTGGCATACATAAATCCAGACAGCACCAGGGAGACGTGACCCAGGGCAACTCAATTTAGCAAGCTAATGGGTACAAATCATGGAACTAGCTCGAGGTGGAGGAGGCAAGCCCATCTCCAGTGCAACTGCGCCTATTGACGTCACCACTGAGCACAGTCCAATGGAGGTTGTGGTTGTTTCCCAAAAGTGATCCAAGCTCTGTTTATGACCCTTAGATAGCTCAACTCCATCCCTCCAGAATTTACGAGGCAGAATGAGCAACACATTCCTAGGGCTCAATATATAGCGCAAGTTCACAAAGAGCAGCTTCTTACGACTGCTTCTCTCCACGAGCGCAGCTTAGCCATTGTGGTGAATTCCAATGATTTTCTGTGTTAGGACTGTACTGGGTGAAAGCCAAGAACAGTATTATGGCTTGGTCTGCAGTGGCTTTTTTTTTTTAAACAGAGGGAAGCAAACAAGTCATATTTTAAACACATGTACAGAGCCTTGCACAGCAAGTTCTGGCTCCCTGATTAGGGCTTAAAATCATTACTGTGATTCCAACCACAAGCCAGATCTTCCACTTATCTCAAGAGCCTCTGCTGATTTATAAGAGCCTAGCATCTTCCACTGCTTGGAAAAACAGAACAAAAAGGAAACAAAGATGACCTACACTGGCACTCACCTCTTTTGTGCTCCCCTTGTGAACATAGATCCACTTCTCTTGGTGGAAATCTGTTAGACAGACATTTTACTCAGTTAATCCCTTATTTTACAGAAGGCTGGGTGTCTGTTCTGCTCTCACATTACTGCCCTTTTAGCACCACTAAAAGTATTATGGGTTTATACCATTGCACCTGAAATCCAAACTAGCAACTTGCGGAGCTGCTTTGTTTCCATACTGCTTCAGCTGAGACAGCGGCCCTGAGCCTTAGAAGGCTTTTGTTTCAGTGACACAGCTCAAGACTGAATGTTTTATCTGTCAGTTGCAGATATACCATAGCACCTCCTCTTTGGTCCTAGGGGGTAAGTGTGGCTGACAGCCAGGTTTTGTTGTTATTGATTTTTATTAACTATTCATTACCTTGGTAACAGGCTTGGGATTGAATGTCAAATCTGAAGTTGAGCAAAAATGTCATGAGACACCAGGCACGTGGGAGAGCTTTTAGCAGTGAGGTCAGGCTCAGAGGAGCAAGCTTGTGCTTGCAGCTAACTTTCCAAAAAAGAAAAATCTACCTAGGACCAAAGTCTTCCATATTTCTAACCTCCCCTCCCTTCCCTCAGGAGGAAGATTCAGCCCCATCCACTCCACAGAATAACTTCCCTGCACCCACCACACGCTGCTCAGTTTGTCCTTTCTGTAGCAGCAATTTTATTCTGCTTAATTTTTTCCACCCCACTCACATATGGGCTAAGACCCTTGCTTAACTCTGCACCGGCAATTCAACAGCCAGCATGAAAAAAGAACTCTCCCATCCTGCAACTCTTTTCCTTAAAGGAGATATCGTGCTCCTGTAGTCTTTTTCCACCTAAAGATGCAGTGATGTACTTCCGCATGGTAACAGCAGCGCAGGGGCTGAATCCAGTCATACAGGCATATAGCTTCTGCATGAGACCCTTTTAAACAAGTAGGTCAAGTTAGAATCCAGCCAGGAACTGTCATGGTAACAGTTGTTTGTTCACAGAGTGAACCAAATGCACAGAGGGGCCAGATTTTGGCATCAGTTTCTCAAATCCTGGGGGGATGTACAATGAGCTAATACTAGTGTGGGAATCTTAACTCGTTTCCTCTGCGTATGTTTACATTTGTAGCCTTCATGTCTATTAACTTGGGTACCCATCCTGCAATCAGATCAACGCAGACCTTGCTGTCCCTGTGGGCTCCCACAAAACGCTGAGACCTCAGCTGCTTGCTGTGTATACAGAAAAACTTCAAACCCTCCATTGTTTTGGGCGAGCTCAAACCTTATTTCATTTTTCATGCACTTTGCGCAGAGACGGGATCAAAGCTCACGTTCAGGCTTGTAGCCTCCAGTAACGTTGATTTGTACTCAACATGCACATGGAAGGAAGAATAAATTTAGTCTGCTGAGCACAAGGAAATATTCAGGGGAAAAACTGGAACTGGTTCATCTGAATGTACTATAGGAAAAAATTACCCTCCTTCTGACAAATACAAATGACAAGTTCGAACACAACAAGCACAACTCCTCAAAGCAGGGATTACTAACAGGGGCATAAATCTTCACATTAAACTGTATCCAAGTTCTGTACTTAGGTCAAACATGGGCACAAAGCCCTTCAAGATACTCTGGAAGGCATCTCCTATGCTGTGCAAAACCCATAGGTCTGAAGTGTTTTCCATCCTCCTCCTGCAACAACTTTTTAAAAAAAACACCCTAACAGACATCTTACATTGGATCTTGGCTTTGTTATTCAGCAGGTCTTTTTTCCTCTTCTTGGCAGCAACATCATAGTTCAGGCTGTTAAAGAGATTCTCTTTGTTGTGATCTTCCTTTTTACAAAAGCTGCAAGAGATACAAAGCAAAGATTCTGTTTATTTCTGCAGCCCACTCACTGTTTCCTGTAAGGAGAGAAAACACACAAGTTTTCAGTGTCCACTCTGAAGCTGCCTCCTTGCAAGCTGCTCTAAAAAAGTCTGGATGCAGTTTTAGCATTCAGTAATGGTGTTGCTATATGAACTTCCAGCATCCCATTTCTAGGCTAGTCGACATATACATAATTGATAAGAACAGAAAATGCAGATAACTGAGCTCCGGGACACTGTTTAACAGCATTCTCATCCTCCCTTTAACCTGACTGTATGTTTATGGTAACATCATTTCTTCCTACTGCAGGTGGTAGATCCCTCTGAGCCAGCCAGACTTCCATGCAAGGACATATATATGCATTGCTGAGGACATGAACATATTCAGAATAGTCATTAGTAAAAATACTCTACATCCCTAGCTTTTAAGCTTACAGGAAAAGCTCAGCTGAGGATCGCATCTGGCTGGTGGCTTTCCCAACTCCACATGCTAGCAACCGTATGCACTAACAGCCAGGATTTCTTGTCCAAGATCGTCTGCCTGCTGTATTTGCTCAAGCTCTGCTTTAACTCTATTAGTGAAGGGAGCTATAACGCTCCCCGTTTTTCTATTGAAGTGAATGAAAGACATCCATAAAGGGGTCGCACATCAGACTTCCACATTCTGCAAACCTCCAAATCAGCAGATCCAAGCAGCAATGTGAAACCAAGAAGCCCCGGGCAGCCTCACTGCTGTTGCCCAGATGCCTGAAGGTGGCAGAGGGGAAGGTAACACCTTCCAGGAGCTCTCAAGCTTTAGTGGTGGCCCTGCACTGGAGCCCGTTGTGGATGCATGCTGCCAAGAACAGCAGGGATGCCTTGCAGGTGCTAGGGAGAAGACCAGCAACGCATCCAGGAGAATGAAAGAGCCTCCTCTCTGCTCTAGCAGCTGGCAAAGGAAGAGGAGACAGCTATCGGCATATCTAAATTGGAAGAATGGTCCCAAGTGTCTCTTTGTACCTCTAACAGCTGCTATGGCAGCACTGATCTTGTAATACTCCCGGAGCTCAAGCAGGCACTGCCGTGTGCTGCTTCTCAAGGTGCTCTGCAAGCTTCCTGTGCGAGAACCACACGGGTAAGCAGTCTCCTCTACAGAGACCCTTACGCAGCCAGGCTGCTTCCTCTCTACAGGGCTAGCATTTACACTGTTTAGCCTCAAAAAAACAACATGAGCACCATATTCTCACACCTCCCCCAAAAGCTGTTCAGCACAGACTCCTGCAGAGGAACGAAACCTGCAGGACAAAGCTCCTTACTCCTCCCCCCCCCCCCCCCGCTACTTAATAGGATCATCTCACCCAAAAGCAGCCCAGGCCCATAGCCAAAAGGAGACAGGACATTTGCAGTCTGTCAGCAGGACCACACCACCAGCACAGAGAGAAGTGAAGTCGCAGGTCCTCACCATGACAGCATCAAAGCTGAGTTTCAGCCCATGAGCGACCTGGTTTCTTTTGGGAGACAGCCTGCTCCAGCAGGCTCCAGACAAAGTGGCACCTCCACACAGCCCCAGAAGTCGGGCTAGAGGTAGAGAAAACCTTCTCCCAACCTCAGGACCTGGTTGAGGCTCTTCACCACAAGCCCTGGCATCTCCTCCCCACTCCCCTGGACACCACAGCTCTCATCCTGGAAGGACACACCTCTTCAACAGGCTGCACTGCAGCAGCTCAAAAGGAAAGCAGTAAGGCAGGTGGGCAATATTCACAGCAGCCACAGCTCTAAGAAACCGACATGTCTACCAGTAGTTAACTGGGCAGTTCCCAGGGTTAGAAGAACCTAAACATCAGGCTGCACATTTCCCCCCATTAATGTGGCTTAGCTAGAGGGAGCAAAACCCAAGAAAGATAGAATATGGCCATATGGAAGAAGTGTTTTGAGAGGTGCAAGTTCATATTTTATCAAAGTCACACAAAATCATGATGCTGTCCAGGTTACTTAACATGCCCAATGACAAGGCAGAATCCAAGCACAAGGGCATAAGATGGACCTGCTTTACATCTTACACATCAACAGTACACCCTTGACTGCTGACTTCCTTCTGAATGACTCTGTAATCTGAAACCTCCATAACAGCAATGGATGAATTCCAGCATGGGAGGCAGATTATTTCTTGTTTATGTACTGCCAGATTTCCACATGCTTCAAGGCATCTTGACAGGTTGAACAGTTGGGCATCAAAACCCAGCAGCTTGAGAACCTGGCAGTTTGAGTTCAAGAGTGCTGCGTCATCTCCTCACTTCAATATTAAATAGGATGTAAAAACCCATGCCAAGCTCAATGTTCTGAGCTCAGTCACAGCTACCACGCAGACATTCTTCTACTTATTTACAAAACAGAGGCTTTGCATCCTAAACTGGATTTTTATTTCAACCTTGCATAAAGGAGGGCAAGAGATACAGGGCTACTACCTAAACCTGTCTGCACAGTCAGATCTCGTTTGTACAATTCGTAGCAGGTTCCTGTTTGCTCCAAGCCCCTTCTGTCATGTACATTCCCATTTCATCTCCCAGCCTGGCTCCAGCCTACCGAAACCTCACTGCGCACAGCTGAAAACAAGACATAGCTGCACAAGAGAGGTTTGGTTTTGACAGGAGCAATCTGGTCCGAGATCATCCATACTGTAGCAAAGACTTTCAGCCTATAACTACGCAGCACTAAGGAGCTTAACTGTCTTAGGTTTTTTGTTTTGCAGGGTAATCAAGCTTTACATAATGTATGTTGTTTATTATCTGGGAAGTATTTATGCCTTCAGATGCACCATATTTCTCCAACTCCAGAACTAGGATGCCTGAGGAAGTGTTTGCTTCTGGAGAAGGAGAGGGATATCACAAAAGTTTCCCAGTGTAGGTGGCAATGGGCCAGGAGATTTTCAGTGACACTCCTTAAGGGCACATTCCTGAAGCAGTGGGGCAGCAATTGTTTTGACATTTTCTTCAATACAAGCAGGAATAAAAGGTTGCCGCTGCCCAGCCTATTTCTGAATTACAGCATGTCACAAACCGAGCACCCCCTTCTCAGATTTGCATTACATAGAGCTTTGCAGCTCTATTTTTGTAGGAGCCACTCTTGGCTACAGCTAGGGCAGCACAGCCCACAGCACCCACACATTGGCAAGCCAAGCTCTGCAGCAGCACTTACAGGCACCAGGGAGCTGCACAGGTATAGCAGGAGAATTAGACTCAACACGCTTACCAGCCCAGGCTGTCCTGCTAATTCCCCCACCCCCATAATCAGGGGAAGTCAAGGTGTGGTTAATGAACTTATTTATTGGCATACAGATGCCAGCTGATGACTCAAAGGTGATTTACAGCACAACATCATGTGACACGGCAGGTTACAGAGCTGCAGTAAGGTTGAGACCTATGCCTCACTCAAGAGGTGACATTTCAGAGCTTTGGGGTTTGCTAGGTCAGTAGAAGCCTTCTTCCTAAACTCAGCCCTGGTCTGAGGGGGTACCATCCCCCAAACAGGCACAGGATTACATTCAGCCTCTGATGAGGTGCCTTAAACCTGCAACCGCATGATTTAGCGACATACCAAAGGGAAGGATCTGGGATTGTAATGCAACATGAGCCCCAACCTCCCCAGGCGACCTTGGGAGCAACACTGACCACACTTACACAGCCAGCAGAGGACCTCAGAGAGGATCAGACAACCTTTCAGGAGTAAAGGCATCCCAGAGGTTTTGCTCTCCCATCACACTACAGCTTCACAGGGGTAAACTACTGCAAGGGGGTCAACTTCACCTCCCAGACAGCCCATAGCAGGCTGCAAGTTTCAGAGAATAAGGACAGAAAAGGCATTAACCAGTTATGAAGGAGCACAGGAGGGGGGCTCCTGCTCCACAAAACTTAGACCATGCCTTTCCATTTTATGGCTTATACATCAAACCAAGAGCAAGGCCACTAAACACCTTCCTAAGCAGGAGCCTTCCATAAACAAAAGCAGATCTGTTTAACGGCCCAGAGTCAAGGACACACCGGAGCAATAAAGCACCCGAGCCCACCGGAACACGGCACATCAGTTACACTCACAAAAAAGGCCCCCCCGCGGTTAAAAACAGCCCCTGCCCGTTCTGCCTCTTCGACGGGGCGCTCTGCAAAAGGCGCTGGAGCCGCCCAAACGCGCGCAGTGGACTCCGAAGGGCGACGGACGAACAACCGCCACCAGCAGCGGGGCCGCGGCGCTGGCAGACCGCCCCCGGCCCCCGCCGCCGCCCTCCCCGGCTCACTCACCGCCGCGCCCAGCCCCCGGCGGGCCGCAGCCTCCATCTTAGGGCGCCCCCCGCCTCCGGCCGCCCGCCCGCCCGCCCAGCGCCGCGGTGTAATGGCAGCGCGGGCGCCCCGCAACGCGGCGCCCCCTGGCGGCGGTTGGCGCCGCCCCCGCCGGACGGGGCCGGCTACCTGCTGATATCGCCCACGTAGCCGCCAGTCTTCTCGTCGAGGAAGCGCGTCCAGCCGTCGGCCGTCTTCACCCAGCTCTGCCCGGGGGAGCGCCAGTCCTGCCCCAGGAACGGCATGGCGGCAGCGCAGCGGGCCGGCGCGCAGCGAGTCGGTAGCACCGCGGCGGGGCTGCGGCCGCCGCGCCGCGCCGCCCTATTTATGCGCCGCGCCGTGTTGCCGGAAGCGCGGCGCTGGCCCGGCCCCCGCCGCCGCCGCCGCCGCACGTGGCCGTGTTTACCGGCGCCGCCCCGCGGGCGCCCGCCCTCGAGGAAGCGCCCGCGGCGGGGCGGGGCGCGGCGCGGCGGCGGCGGCGGCGGCCCCGGCCTCGCGGTGATGGGCGCCCCCCGCCGCCGCGCCCGGCTCCGCGGGGGCAGTTGTTGTGTACGCCAGTAGTAATAATAGCCGTGTACCTGCATCTCTTTTTATATATTATATACTCACACATATAAGTGTACATACACACAAGTATGTATGTATATATGAGCCTATGTATATATGCAGATACGTGTACACACGTACATCCACGTACGTACACGTACATACATCTCTCTATATAAAAGTACACATACGAATACATAGAATACACATGAAGAGCATGTTCGCATATAGAAAGAATTTATATATGAACGATTCTATATAATGATGTTACATAGAAAAGCACATTAAAATACGCACGAACATATAGTTATTTTCTGTATCAAATTTAACATTCTATGGTATATTTGATAAATGTGAATATACATTACACATCTATACATATAAATGCGCACACACCTATACATATTCATATATACATTTTTATGCATCAGTGTTTTACATATTTATATGTAATGAATTTATATTCTGTTTATAAAACATGGATAATAGATGTATATGTGTATATATAGTGTTACATATGCTTTTGTATAGAGAATGTTGCATGCAGAATGTTTTGTTTCTTGTGTCTATAATATTTTGTTTATAATGTTTTATATATGTGCTATATAGAGAATGTTATATGCAGAATGTTTTAGATTTGTGTTTCATGTGTCTGTAATATTTTGTATGAATCTATCTTTTCTATATGAGCACCATATTTTGCGTATGTGCGATGCCTCATATATGCATGTTTCTATCTGCATGCTTTTATATATAACTCATTTTATATAGAGTTATTTATCTATGTATTGTTATAGATGCGTAAATATTAAAGTATACACCAAGCCAGTATTACGTACGAAGGGATGCATGCGTGCATGAACGCGGTGGGTACAGCGCGCGAGCCCTCGGTAGCGGAAGCGTTGTATGTTCACCGTCGCAAAAGCCCTCGCACCTGCAGTCCCGCCCCTGGCGCCGCGGCGCCGTCGGCATGAGACGTTCGCGCTCCGTCCCCGGGTCCCGGCGTCCCCGCCGCGCTGCCCGGCGCCTGCTCGCAGGCGCCCCGGGGCGTGATTAAATCCGCCGCGATTTGCAGGTGACCTGAAACGTGCCGGCGGAGGAGGCCACCTCGCGAGAGCCCGGGGCCGCCGGCCGCCGGGGAGAGAGACGCGTCGCTGAAAAGACGTTCGTCCTCCTGATGGGGATCGTTTGGCAGCTCTGAAACGCGGGGCCGGTTCGGACTATGAGAAAGGGAGACGGAAATTAGTGCTAGAGAGCGCCCGGACGCACGGACTAGTTTATTCTGTCTCTTTTAAAAGATGTCCTGGTCTGGGGCGATAACCGCAAGCGTGGGCCAACCCTCGCCAGCGGGAAGGAGGCCATCAGCTAGCGACTTGCACTGGCTGAGCTGTCGGCGGGCTGCAGCTGGCTTAAAACGTCGGGTCACAGTATAAACCGGCCCTGGCTGTCGATTCGAATGGACGGCGGAGGCGTTGAAGCCTTTGGAGGTTTTAATACGGCGTGGCGGGAGAGCTGCAGGCCTCGGTGGCCGTGTGAGGTGTGCCGGCGCGTGGGAGCAGCCCGGACCAGGGCTCGAGTTTTTACCATCAGAAAAATGAAAAATGAAAAAAAAAAAAAAAAAAAAACAGAGGCTACCCGCGCGTACTCACACGTAGGTGCGCAACCCGGCTCGGCCGCTTATCAGCGCTGGACGGCGTGCCCTTCGCCGAGCTGCCGGCCACCGCCGCTGACATCTTAGAAGCGGCGGCAGCACGGAGAGAAATCAGAGCCGCCTGCTCCAAAGCACGGGCCCTTTCCCCGAGACCAAAATAAACCTGCTTCGCGGCTGAGCTGCTCTGCTGCCAGGCGGCTGGGGACGATGGCAAAGATCTGCAGGGAGCGGGTCGCGGAGCGGCTGCTTTCCCGAGGGCTAGTCCTCAGGGAGAGCTTCCGCACGTGAGGTTTTGCAGGCCGGGAGCCCAGCTGTGTATCTTGTCTTTACTTAATGGCTGGGGATGCCTTGGATCAACAGGTAGCACAGAGGCTGCAGGACGTTGGGGCGCAGGGGTTAACAAAGCGGGAAAAAAACGCCGTGCAAATACCATGGAAGGTGCAGAGATTTGCAAATGAGCCCCGCGGAGGCCTTGGTTTTGTCCACAGCTCGTACATCTGCAACTGATTGTGGCTCCGCGTGTACGGATCCGCACATCAGTAGCAGAGGGGTTAAAACCAGCATGTTTAGCGTCGAAAGGAGAATCCTCCTCCTTTTACTAACGCAGAGCCTCTTCTAGGGGGCTCTTTGCAGCAGATCTTTCACTGCTCGGGTTATCGGTTGTCCAGAAACTTGGTTGCACACAGTAGGCCCGAAGGTGTTTTGTGCATGTGTATGCACATGCCCATTGCGAAGACGCCAAAATAGCCTCTCATGCCTTCTCCTAAGAGGTTGTGCATATAAAAGCTGCTGAACCGTGTGTGTCTCACGGTTGTGCCGATCGTATTGTTCATTACACTTATAGCTGCAACACATATCTGCATGGCGCTGTTCATAAAGTGGCTGATGTTACGGGGTGAATCGCGGTGTAATTGGGCTGTGATATGAATCTGCAGCCAGCAGTTATGCTGCAAGAGTGAGAAGCAGCACGCGATAACCTGGTAATGGAGAAAATGATACGTTGCCTGAACGCAAACACTGACAACGTTGGTTCTTTACCACCTTGGAGGGGTCATTTGGACTGTACGTTCCAGGTGGAGTGCAAGGTCTGGAGGTTTTTTAGTCAAACTGAGAAGATCAGAGGAGCTGGTTTTCTGTCACGAAAGAAGCAGGTGGCTCCACGCCCCTGCTGCGGTGAGCGAGGGCACACGGGGACGCTCCGCACGCCATCCCTTCGCTTCGACATCAGCCCCTCCGGGGCTGTCTGGCTCCTCATGCGCAGGGTGGGCAGACAGCTGAGGATCACCAAGGTGGGACAAAGTGTATTAGTTTTACCTAAATACACGCACAAACTGGGCAGGGTGGTTCTCTATTATTGCCCACTGCAGGCTGGAGCTGGAGAGAATAAGCTGCAGTGTAGTTTCTGAGTCAAGAGCTGGATTTTTGGGACAAGTTGGCTACAGATTCTCAAACAACATCACTGAGTGGCCACGCAGGGCTAGCACGTGGCTGAAGGTAGCACGATACCTAAGGGGTTCGGTGCAGCCCTCCTGCATGGGGGTTGGAAGAGCCTTTATTCCACTGGCATCTTGACTTTGACCTGTCTATGTATGTAGTCAGAGGAAACAGATACTGCAGTGCAAAGCTAGCCCTGCAAATCAGCTTGGATAGTGAAAATCAGGGCCGAGGCCGCATGTGAAACATGTTAGGTCAGGACAGCACATGACAAAAATTGGCAGTGTTGTTGTATGGAAACGCAACTGGCACTTGGCTACTGGTCATGGCTCATTCAGGTTCCCACAGGTGGGGCTTACAGAGGATTATTTACGTGGTAATTATATCATGAATGTGTGAATTAAAGGATGCGCTTCCAGTGTGAGAATAAAGCCAGGAGCACTTGCCCTCTTTCAGAGCAAACTTCGGGCAAGAAACTCCTCATTAAGTGCTGACCCCCCACCCCAGCCCAGAACAGCAGGGATTTCATAGCCTGCAGGTGCAGGTTTGGCCTGTGTTACGGGATCCTGCTTGCGCCATGAGTTCAGACCGTCCCAGACATGTTTGCATCCTCCGAGTGGGAGAGGTAAGGAACTGTGTCTGGCTGCTTTGGTCTCTGCGTAGCTGGTGGCTCTGGGCCGTGATCTCAGACCTCAGGAGCAAACGTGCCGTTCCTTGCCTGAAAAACGATTTCACCTGCCAGATCCTGATGGACATCTCCAGAGGGACGTCTCCAAGCCCTAGTTCCCCCGGCTGGATATGTGAGCGGCCAAGTCAGCCAACGATGGTGGGGAGTTGCTGGTGGGGAGGTCCATCCCTCCTCATGCTGGTGAGGAAGGGCTCCTGCTGGGTGCAGCTGGGTGAGGATGGGGAAGGACACCTAACTTCTGGAATGGCCTTCGGTGCCACATCATGGTGTGACCACGCTTCATTTTGCTGCACCTCCATTTCCTGAAATAACCTATGCGCTGAGCAGAGCGAATGCCCAGTGTTCATTGAGCTGGCCGACCTGTGAATGACGGGGCCACTTCGTGCCCTTGGTGGCAGTCAGTTTTCCCCTGTGAGCTGGGACTTGCCGCCTCACGGCGGCTCAAGCCAGCGATGCTGGTGTTGCTTTCTTCCCGAGGGATGAGATAAGCCTCAGCAGCTCCGGAAATCCTCCTCCCCGCAGGAGGGACGAGTCTCGCGCCAGCACGGCAGAGCGAGCCCCAAGGTGAAGAAACACCCTCCATGGGCCTGGCCAAATGCTGACACGGGGCTCCCCACTTCTCCTCTCTGCACTCTTGGCGGTGCCCAAAGGAACATCATCTTTTAGCGACTGAAGTCATCTTCCCCTTCATTTGGCCCTGGGTGGTCCCACGCGTGCTCAGACCCCTGTCTCCCTGCCCAGCAGCCTCGCAGTGACTGCGCGGGGGAGGTGGCGCCTCCGTAGGCACGGCACAAAATCCCTTTGGGATCCCTCCCGAGGAGGGACGTTGCGTAAAGCCGATTACACAGCGTCCCGCATCGCGGGCCTCTGGGCTGCTGGTTGCGAAAGCCGGTTCACGGGCGGGCAGAGCGCAGGTCTAGCGATAATAACAGCAGCGCACGGCCGCGCGCGCCGCTCTCCTCATCTTCAAAGCATTAGCTGGTGCAAATTAATCCCTGTACCGGGCAGGCCAGTCTCATGATCCCGTGCTCTGCAACGAGAAAGAGTCAATGAGCTGATGAGGGCGCGTCAAAGGGTGAATCAGGTCACAGCCGCCATGCAGTCGCTGGCGTTGCTGCCCGCCTGCCCCATGACCGTGAGACCGTATGCACTCATCGAGGACGGAGCCGGCTCCGACGAGCTCCCCAGCTCCCCCCGGCCCGCGAGGAGATGCGGGGCCGTTATTCACCTCCAGGAGCCAGTTTCAGTGCGGGATGTGCCTGTGGAGCCGCTGGGCACGTCCTCTGCCAGCTCACTCCAGGGCTCTGCCAGGACAAGCCTGTTGCATTTCGGATGCCGAAAGGCAAAGGGAGTCAGCGTTTGGCAAGATGTGGGTGCCAAACGTCTCCTTGGAGATGCAGGCCTAAGATTTTAAGTGTCTGAACGGACTCGAGGTCGCTGATTTGGGGTGAGAAGGCTGTTCGTGTAAATCGCTAGTGGGGGCTTGAGCCGAGAGCCTGGGCCAACGGGGGTTTGGTCTCACCAGTTGCCGCTCGACCTTGGGCAAGTCGCCCGATATCCCCAGGAAGCAGCCCGTTCTGCCGTGAAATGAGAGCAGGGGAAAGCAGTAGCTGTCTGGAAACCGGAGAGACAGCAATATGATCGTGTCCTAGGTAAATACCTGCAACTGAGTTTGGTGTGAACACTTCAAATTAAAAAACACTTAGGGAGAATGAAAACACTGCCTTTGACTTACCTCGATTAAAAGAAAACTGTCCCCCTGAACACGAGGTGATGTGGTTAGGACAGATGATACTTGCAGAGAAAGCCACAATAGTACTGGCAGTTCCCCACGCATGAAAGACGAACAGCAGGGTGTTGTTTGCAAGCCAACTTCCATGTTCGTTGCACCCGATGGGCTGGCCTGTGTTCCCCTCCTCCCTGTGCTATAGGTAGCTTTAAAGGAAAAACAGGCTGGCCACGAAGTAATGTCAGCAGGCGGATTGATAAGAGAGATGCAACCTGGGGGACATAGGTCTTGTGGAGGGAATTAGACATATGTCCAGGAATTACTTCTTGTAATGAATTGTGCACACTGTAGCTATCAGCAGGCTGAGGGATTTGATTTCACAGAAATTACAAATTTTCCATGTCAGAGGGTGTCCTCAGCTCCTCTGCTGGGTTAAGCGTAGGATTTTGGAGCCCAGAATTGTTAGTGATGTGCGTTTCCACAATGGACACGATAAGAAGTGCGGAGCTATGGTGGCAAATGCCCAATAGAGCCTGAATTGTGCCTCGGTGACAAGCCTGCAGGCAGCAGGCGCCTCTACGGGAGAGAAAAGCACCAAAATCAACAGCCTGATCAGCTCCGGGCCTTCCCTGAGCTCCACAGCAGCATGCCCCACTCCACGGGCACCGAGGAGGGCAAAAGGCGTGTAAATGCACCGAGCTCAAAGGGTGCTGCAGCTCTCCACACCTGCAAAAATCAAGTCAGCAGTGGGGTTTATCTGGCCTGCCTTTGTAGTGTAGGTCATGGCTGACTTCTTGGAAAATCAGTGAGCTCCTGTGATTACCCTACGGACTTCATATTACTGGCCATGCCCTTGATCTCGTCCATCTTTCTTGTGGCACATTACTGCTGTGGTTATAATGGATCTTAACTCGGTTATGAGCACTGAGATGTTTGCTGTGGCTTTTAGGGTAGATGTTCGGTGGACCCTTGTGCAATCAATAATCACTGTTGTGTGGTTGCCTATAGTCTCAGGGGACCCCACATGGTGACCTAAATTCTTTTTTGCCCGCTGCTCTTCTCTGGAGCTGGGTGGGAGGTGCTAAACACCAGGCAGTCACATTTGCAGCCTCCTTGTGCCTTAATCTTCTGCCTCTGAAAAGGAGTTTGGGTCTTCAGAGAGAGGAGGAGGATGCTGTTCAAGGACAGAGCCTGCTTCAGAGCGTGAATGACCTGTCACAGTCCCTGAAAGGGAAGGTAGGAGCGCAGATGGGGGGAACGGAGTGTGAAATTTCCACCCTTATGTCTCCCTAGCAGCCTGAAGAAAGCAGCTGTTTCCGCTGCGTGAAGATCCATTCCCCGGCAGGGCATTTCCAAAGGAGAGACATGGCCCCAGGGAAGGTCTGGGAAGGTGCCAGGGGGTTGTGGCCCCGTCTATCAAGCAGCCTGCCCTCTCTGAGCTGTGGGTCAGCAGCATGGGGGAGGAAATCTGAAGGCCATCCCTTACTACTGGACCACATAGCACATCAACGCCCTCTCACAGTCTCTGAAAGGAATGGTGATTTTTCTTGCTGGTGTTAAGCAAATGCGGATTTCACAGTTATGCTATAAAAATCACTGCAGAGGGGCAGCTTGGGAAGTCGTTCCTGACTGGATTTGACTGTACCCCTTACATTTGACCATGTCCTTCTCGTCTGTTATGGGATTTTAGAATGCAAGTTAACCCAGAACTGCCTTTTTTTAAATAGGATAGCTCATTTTTACATTTGTGAGGAAGCCCTGTCCTGCATCAGCAGCTGTTTTGGATGAAAACCAAAGCTTTGACCGCTTGGTCGTAGTAAAGAATCCACAAGCGTTTCTCGAGATGTTCGCCTCAATGTCTGTGGCAAGTTCCAGCCTGGGTCACTAGATATTTTGCTTACCTAAAAATGACCCTGGCAGCATTAGCGGGATACAGTAAACATCACTTCCTTCCTGGAAGGACTCTACAAAGCTGCTGTGTATGGCTCCAAAACCAAGGGTGGCTGGGTCTTGCTGGTGGCCGGTGCTGGGTGCAGCCAGTGAGTCAGACTGCAAAGGGCCATGGGATGATAAAGCTTGTACAAAATCCTGCAAAAGGAGGGTCTTTGTTGTCAGAGAGTTCCAGTCCTCGCTGTTGGTAAGATATACAACTGTTCCCAAACACAACCAGTCAAGCTGCATTCCTGCAGCACACATTCCTTGCCTGCGTAGCTCACCCAGAGCATGGCCAGGAATAGCACTGTGGCTTCACATGGAGTCACTCCCAAATACATCTCTAATTGAGCAGGGCCACATGGCCCGCATGATTGAATTCGGACCAGGAGAGAAGAAGAATTGTAATTACCAGTCTTTTTGCCGTTTTGTAGCCATTGTCTTCTCTTCTTTATCCCTCGCATTTAAGACATAAACATCACTACTTTTTCAGCTTCATTTTCTGTTTCTTGAGCAATTACGGGGTGTCTGGCAGACTCTGTGTATGTCCCATTGCCCTCTATTGGGCTGTGCACTGGGCCATTGTGGGTGCCTGGTGAGCAGGAACACCAACAGAGCAGCCTTCTCGAGTTAATATAGTTAACGCCTCTTTTTATGCAGCTGGAGGCACTAGTTTCTGTCTCTAAAACTGCATAGCTGAGATTCAGCTGGCCACTGGTAGCCACAAAGAATGCTTTTCTGGAAAGGCTACTGCCAGCTTTCTCATTTTATCATAAGTCTTGTGATAGCTGCCTTTTTCTTCTGAAAGCCCCAGTTTCTGGAGCATGATTTCAGGGTGAGAAGCTCAGCTTTCAGTTTAAACCCAGAATGCACATTTGCAGCCCTTACAGTTGTACAGAGAAGTTGCAAGGTGAGTTCTGACTGTGCTCCAGTGGCTCAGAATCCAGAAGGCAAATGCAAAGTGCCTTGTGCTTCAGTTCAGAAGACAATCAGAAAAAGAATGTTATGATTTTTAAGAATAAGCTGTGGTTTTTGAGTAGTTGGCACTGGCAATCCTAGGGAAAGATGCCAATGTGCCAGGCCTTTGCGTTACAGAGAAAGCTACCCATAATTTTGAGATCCAGGATTGCGGGGATTTAAGCATCCTGGAATAGGTGGTAAATTCTTCCTTTCACTTCTTGGGAGTCTTGAGAAGCGCACAGCTTTAGTGGTGAGCTGAGCAGGGCACCTTTCATCTCTAGGACTTTTCACGGGAGCAGGTAGGATGCATGAGACCAGACTCGTTCCTCTCCCTTGCCTTGCCTTGCCTTTCACTCCCCACAGGCAACCTTAATGCCAGCACTCTTAGTCTAAATGCAGATAAGTAAGATATTTTTACAATCCTTACCTTTTTTTTTTTTTTTCTGATGAAACACAGTTTTGTCCAAACTGGAGTTTTTCATCCCCTTTTCTTCTAGCATATATGAGACCCTAAGACAGTTTGATGGCTGCAGTGATCATATGGGAATCTCCTGATGAAGATCTGACATCCAGTTTTCAGCAGGAACCTGGCTCTCCATCCCCTGGGTGACTGTCTCCTTTGTTCTCTCATATCTGTGGCAGATATGACCAACTGGTCATTGGGCTGCAGACTTACTTTATGGGCTGGGGAGAAGACTTGAGTTCAAATCCTAGGTAGAGCTTGAAAAGAAATTTGGATTTCTTCATGAAAATGAGTGCCCTACTCTCCCACCCACTCTGTGCCCCTCCATGGCCCCTAACCTCCAGGGAAGGGCAAAGACTGTGCAATGTCACAGCCTTGAAGAGTTGCGTGAAAGAGGAATGTTGTTTTCTGACCAACCCTATTGCTGAAGACCACTGTACTTTTGAGCCTTTGCCTTCCAGTAGATAACATGAAGACATATTCTAGGGGCTTTGGCTTCATCTCTGCCAGGCTTGGTCTTGCTCCAGCACAGGCACAGACCATGCGTCTAAACAACCACAGTTTTTAATTCAGCCTTTCTATCCTTCCCTTTGCTTTGCTCGTCTTTGTGTAGACGTAATCACAGTGGTCAGTCCTTTCTTTCAGCTTCCCCTTTGCTGCCTGGTGATGTTTACATGGTGTGTACTGTTCTGCAAACTTCAGAAAAACAGAAATAAAAATCAGTGTTGGTTTTCTTTATACGAGTAACCCCTGGAGTCAATAGCCATTCACTACTTGTAACCTTTAACCCTCACACCAAGAGGTGACTGTATACAGGAAACAAATACACTGTCGACTCAGGGTTCCCATGTGTCACGCTGTTTTCACATGAAGCACTAGCAAACTGAATGCAACACAAGAATGAAGCAATAAAGCATCTGGACTGTCTTGGCCAGGAATAGAGGACAGCGTGCCTGATTTTTCCAGGAAGCAAGTGAATTTGCAGAGAAAGTGGCAAGGAGTCACAGCGGCATCACTGTTACTGCAGGGAGGGGAGGGATGTGCTGTGTGAAATGATGATGGGCATCTGCTGCATCTTTAGGATCTTGCAGTCTTTCTCCTGTCAGTGGGAGTCTCACCCCTAGAAGATGCTGAAAAAAGGGAGGTAGCCCAGAGACAGCTCAGGAGTGACACTTTTCCGTCAGTCTGGAGCTAATATCTGCAAGGAAAGAGCACAGCACTGGTACCGGCTGCAGAGGGAGTGAACTTAGAGTTTACATCTGTTCTTATTTGGCTGTATTTTCCTGTCTTCTCGATTTTAACTGGGAAAGATGCAATCTGCTCCCTGTAAAATAGAAGGAAGGCCTAAGTAATACAGATCTATCTTTATAAATATATATGAAGAGTGGCTGAAATATATTTTAACATAGATTTAAAACTGAGCAGGAGAAAATACGACTTGCTGCTTTGAGGGTCTTCCTATTCAAAAGCCAAGCCCTCTCTCTTAACTAGGGCTAATACTACAATTACACAGCCTTGTGCTGAGTTCATCTCAACATTTGGCTGATCGACAGGAGCATTTTTTTGGACAGTATCACAGGTTCCTTTCCCAAACGCTGAGGTACAAGCTGTGACAATTCCTCAGAGTCACAAAAAGGCCCCTTTGAACCTTGGCAAGGGTTCAGCTGCTTGACTGTGATGGAAAAATAATTCTCCATAGTAATGTTGAGATATGGAGCTGTAAAACTCCAAGTAACTCAGCAAACCCAAGGGGATCATAATTCAGGAGAAACCCAAGCAGGCCACCTGCATGGCTCAAACATATTTTCTTTTGGCAAGAGCTGGTGCGGATTAACAGTCTCTGAGCTCTGCAGAAGCTCTACCCAGCCACTGCAAATCAATTCCAAAGGAAGAAAAAGTGACCTGTCATCCTTCTTTGGCATATGATGAGACATGTGAACTGCTGCATTACAGTGATGGACCAGTTCAGGAGACAGCTCTGTCCCTCTGATCCAAAATGCATCACCTGGCCCAAGACAGGACCTGTCTTCAGGTTTCTGGCAGCTGAGAGTCACGGTCACCTGGGTCTGCCAAGTGCCTGCGCCCGCATGGAGCTGCAGTAACTCTGTGGCTATGCACTCAGCCGGGAGGTGATGCAGTCTAGCTTCAAGCTCTTAAATTAGGTCAAATTACCTTGCGTTTCACTGGAGTCAAGAGGGTGTTTGGGGACAGTTACTGGGGCTCAGCTTGCAGGCAGGAAATTATTAAACTTCAGTAATTGACTGCAGGAATGAGTCTGTCAGCTGAATCTAAGCCTTTAGTTTAGATTGCAGGTCCCTGGGAGTAGGAGTTGTTTTTAGCAGAGATAAAACCTCTAACGTGGTTTCCCACTCATATTGCATCCAAAAATTGAGTCCTCCTGTGTTGGCGTTTCATTTTAAGATTTGACCCCTCTAGTCTACCAGAAGTTTGCCCAGGGCAGGTGGGTCCAGTAGCTTGTATTGATCGAAGCATGCAAAACAGACTCCTCTTCTGCTGTCAGAAACGTTAATTCAGCCTTTGCAGCTGTTGTTGGTGACTTTTGCATTGATGTTAGTGGAGCAGGTTTCATTCTTAACTTTGCAAGACACATCCCTAAGGCAAACTCTAGCTTGAAACGTAACAAGAGGCTTGAAAGAGGCCTTTTTGCTGAAGACTACAACGGACCGGTAGTCCCCTTCCTTCAGCTCTGCTGCCTGGGCGCAGATCTGATGGCCAAGCACAAAACATATCCCAGGAGATGCTGTGCTGTTTATTGTTCTATACTGTTACATATCGCTCTGCTGTGTATATACATTGCAATATATTGTTATATATTGTTATATTGGTATATAGTACTGTATATGGTGCTGAAGACTGTACAGAATATGCTGACTTTTAAAGTGTGACCACTGTACAGTCACCAGCTGGAACACAAGGAAGGGAAATGCCTCTGGATCCAGGTTTCGTGATCAGCTGTTCCACTGAACATGAAACTAGTGTCAAAGCTTATAGTAGTCAGCATATTTCTGCTGAACCTCCAAGTAACTGCGGCAAAACCAATTCCAGATAATATAACTGAGGTTAACTTTATAGAGAAAAGCTTGGAAGGCGTATTTGGAGGGGTATATGTGTCTGTCTGTCTGTATGTGGGTATGTGTGTTTATATCTATACATGCATACATAAATATTTATATATATGTATATCTCCATTATGGGAAGGACATTAGCTTTCGTGTGGGAGGATAAAGTCAAACACATAGAGCCCAAATGAGAACTCATCATGTGTTTGTGGAAAATAATTATTGTCTAGGGCAGTAGGCGCAGCATGTGAGAATGAGGGAACTTTGAATAAATGACAGCTGATTGAAAAGCTCTAAGCTATTAGGAATAAAAAGATACATCATAACATAACTACTTGCCTTAAACTGCCTGAACTCAACTTTTTCCTCCTGTTTCCAGGCACTGCAGCTTACCTTGAATAAAACTGTTATTGTTTAGGCTGTGCAGAAACAGGCTTTGTCCTCATATTTAGAGTCTAACTCCAGCTATATTAAATCAGCGTAACAGTGTACGCAGTATACAAGCCTGGAAGCCAGAATGTAAATTTATCCCTTTTCCAATAAAACTAATTTCGCAATATTTCTGGAATGAGCTTTCCTGCTGTCTTTTGAATAGAGCAATAGTATCATTTAACGCTGTTCAGGAAAGTGTCTGGAAAGCACTTTGCGTTTGAGTTGGAGGGTGCAAGAGAAAGTAAATTTAACTTAAAGTCTTCAGACCCAAGATCAGCCCCAAAGGTTCAGTATCATCAAAATCAGAAGCCACCTTATCTTCTGGTGTGGTTTCTCTGTAGCTGAGAGCTTGCAGGAATGGCTCATCCCAGGAGAACAGTTGATCCCATAAGGTTCCCACCCTTCCTGAGGCTGGGATTTGTGTGAGATTACATTCAAATGTTTTTCTCAAGAAGAGTCAGCTGGGGATACCAAAACCACTCAGCTCCCTTTTCTTGATGGACCTTCCGAGCCAGGCCCTGTCGTAGATACCCAGCCTTATCTGTACATAAACAGAGATGCTCAGCGCATCCCTGGGTCGTGTTCCTCATGTGGTCAGACTATATGGTGACCAGCTGCTTTAGCAGCGGAAGTTGGTGCAAAAATGCAATGGCTGAAAGGTCTGTAGACTATAGAGAAGGGACGAAATGCCTAGCACAGATGGACGCGTTTTGCAGAGGAGCGCTTCGGTCAAGTCCCCCTCAATCCTCCTTCTCGGGAAGCGTGGGATCTGTGGGTATACGGATCTCAAGCTCTTTGTAAGGGCCTGGGGTAAGGACTTCAGGATGCAGTTGCCATCAGTTATGCCAAGGACTTGCACGCTGCTGTGCACTGTCAGCATGACCACAGTTCCCTCTAGAAAGAGGAATACATTTTTTCTCCCCCGGAGCTTGCAGTACAGAGAGCAGAGCATTAATGCATTGGTCTGACTAAGCTGACATAATAGGCTTCAAATAAATAAGACTGAGGCAGAGGGTAATTGCAGTAACGTGGGCTTAATGGTGAAAACACAGATCGCCACAGGTATGCTCCCCGCTGAGAAATGAAGGCGTTGTCTCTTCCTTTACTCCTTGTCACATCGGAGAGTCCATTTTATAATTTATAATTAGAGCTTGACTGGCACTGCAGACCAGAACCAACAGATGAAATGAAACCTGATAGTTCCCGTTATTTAAAATAATATTCCAAAAATATCTCCCTGTTCCCCAGGCATGAAAAGCACAAAGGGCAGAAGAGGACATGGCCTCCCAAATTCTGAATCCATCTCTTTTTCCCCTGACTGTAGCCCAGTCATTTCCTGACTATCTGTATGACTTACAAATATTCCTGTCTTTAAAAAAAGAAAGGAAGGGGAGAAAAGGACATCCTCTATTGGCAAGCAAAAGAGCTAGCTGCAATGTTTCCAGCAGGAAAAGGTTTAATTTGATTTTATGCCTTTTTTTTTCATAGAGTGTCTGCTTTCTAAGGAAACTTTGGATTTAGAAACATTAGGGTTTGTCACCTCGTTGATATTACCTGAGTGTACCCCCCAGGCAGTATTTTGATTGCTCTTCTTTTTTGTTCTTTTCTATGGACCGATCTTCTCAGCCACAGAAGGTCTTCTGTGATGCACTGGCATCAAGGACTCTCATAAGACAGTTTTCCTTCTCCGAGAGGAGGGGCTATATAACACTCTCTGAGGATTTTGGTCTTTACCAGGGGAATGGTCCAAAGAGTAACTGGCAGCATAAAGAGCGTTGACTACCAGTTCCACAATGTTTCATATGTGCACAATAAAGTCAGCACTGGAGTTATGCCTCCTTCACGTGTAAAGCTAATTTTCTGACCAGGCACATGCATGGTTTTAATGTACTTTACTGTATACATTCCATCAGCAGCACGCAGTGTGTTAGCATGATGGGTTTCTTCCCCTGGAAAAATGCTTTAAGCAACATACAGATGGGATGGAAGCCAAGGCTAGAACAAACTAACCTGAGGGAAAGGATGTTCAAAACAAAATAAAACCAGGCCTGCACATAAAAGTTTTAAGTAGCGCAACATTATTCCTGTAGTTAAACCGATACAATATCAGATTTGGTTTGCTGGAGTAGAGAGAAGGATTAAACTCTAGTTGGCAGATATCAGAGCTTTGATCCAGGATTTATTTCTTGGATGTTCTGGGACCAGAGGAGAGCCCTGAATGCAGGAGCTCATCCCGTAACTGCTCGATTCCCTCTGCTGCGAAGTGATAAAGGACATCATTTTTACCAGTGAACCAAATGAACAACTCTTCTCAGGAAACACTACTGTAAAATTTAGGGGCATCGTGTTTTGTAGACTTTCTGCTTCCTGCTGTGTTGGATAAAAATAGTCTATCGTATAGCCTATATACTATATATATTATATATCTATACTATACCTATAATAAGGCAATTGACTGTCATTTAGCCTGTTAAGCAATCTGGCCTCAAAAGTCATCCAACAACGCACGGGAGAATTGATCCCCTAGTACAGGCAATCACAACATGCGATTTAGTGATGCAGTTAGCGCTAGAACTGCCTCCCTCCCAAACAAACTGCAATATTATCCCAGGCGCACAAATGGCATGGATCCATGCGGACCAATATCTGGAGCGTAAAAGAATCCTAGTGGTCCTCCATTAAATGTTCCAGCCAATTTTTTTTTCCAGCGAAAATGCCCTGCAGATCTAATGGTAGCGTTTGGCTCTCAAAGCTAGAAGGCTTCATCTGTAACAAAAGTAATATCCCAAAATAGAAAGAAAAACGAGAAAGCAGAAATGTTGTTTTCTTCTTTCAAATGTTTCAGCAGGAAGCTAGCAGTGAAAAACCACTGAAATGGCTCTCTTCCAGTTACCGCTCCTGATCTTATAAATGAGTAAAATGCTCAAAAGAGCGCTCATGCTAAGGTCCAGAGGGGATCCTTGATTTTATGCCTGTGACTTTGGTGACAATAGAAACCACGTTAAGGTATCTGAGATCAGGATTCGATCTTTCTGTATGAATCAGTTTTAGGGAAGCTGACAGCTTCCCTAAATTCACATGTTTTTGTCCTGATGAAAATAGTCTGAAGATCTAAATTTAACATTTGATTTCACAATATTCATTTTTGACTGTAAGTAAAATCACCCTTGAAAAATATAATAGGAAGAAATATATTCTTTAGATGCTGGAAAAGCAAGCTGAAAAAGCAAACAGGACAAATTTATGCCCATTGACAATGTAGTTTGCTCCTAATGGAATAGCTTTCCTCTTCCTGCTTGGGGCCTTAGGGTGAATAATGTGAAGAAGAATAATGTTTGTGGTTACAGAAAAGATTCATCACAGTTTGCAACCCCATAGCAGAGGACGATGCAGCACATATCTGTGGTGTCGAGAGAAATGATGTCTCCAGATGGAATCTGTGATGTGAACATTTTTTCAAAAGAGGAAACTGGACAGAATATTTTTCCAAGATTAAAAAGATTCTTTGCACATACAGCTATTATAACAATTTTCCCTAGACAAGTTTTCACTATCATTAACACTGCAGTCACATTACTACATTTTAACAATATAAAGAGACCATAAAGTGAATGTAAGTATAATTTATAGTTCAAGGATGGCATAAATCACCCTCACACTATGAAGTGATTTACTGTAAATGAGAGTGGGACCTCTCCAGTGAAAATCTGCCCTGAAGAGTGACAAATGGCAACTTCTGCTAGTTGCTTTTGGACTGCATTTGAAACAAGGTCTGCTTTTAAGTGAGCATCTAGCTCTAATCATCTCAGATGAACCGATACGGATAACAGGGAGTGATCTGGATCCTGTTCTTCCTCATGCCTCACCAACAGCTCACCAGCCTCCACAGATACAGCCAGGCCAGTGCATCGAAGACAGTAAGATCGTGCATGTGTCCCTGGAAGCATGATTTTTATTTTGAAACATTTGGGAAAGCATATGAGAGGGCCAGAATTTAACCTCAACCTTGGATGCCCACGGTTTGTCAGTCTAACAATTAGAAAAAAGTCACTGTGCTTGTAAACTGAGCACAGCAGAGACAAGTCATCAGCAGAAATTACACAAAGGTGCCTGTAATATAGTGTACCATGTCACAGCTCCCCCCACGCCAAAAAAGGGGATGTACATCCCTGACAACACAGGTCTTGCCTTCATTCATGTCCTGCGGATCCATATCCTACAGAGGTGTGCCCCCTCTCCCTGTGCCAGCATACAATTACATGGACAACCCCGAGGAACCGGTTGGGAAATGGAGGTCAAGGACCCAGGTATAGCGCAGGCCACCCGTCCTGAGCTCCTTGAGGTGATATCCAGGGAACGAGACAGGGCTTTTCCGGGTTGGAGGAAAGCTAGAGCTACAGAGACACCTGAGACATCCTCTTCTCTCGCTTCCTTGGATGTAGATGTCTCAGAAGCCATCCATCTGCTCTAGTAGGGGAGACGGCTGCGGTCCACCACCTCTCCAAGCAAAGTCCACCCTACATCCCCCAGAATAACCACCAACAGGATGGTTGGCCCTGTGATGCTGACACTTCCTCGTTTCCCACTTGGACAAAGCACAGCTCTGCCAAGTTGGGGACTTTCTGTTGCCGTAGCAGGCAGCCGGGTGCGGCCAAACTGAAGTTACACTAATGGAAGAAGAATGTGACCTGTCAGGGAGCCTCTGAGTAGGCTCAGTGCTGCCTCAGCTGGATGTCTGGTGCATTGCTAAGTCTGCCATGTGACAAGTGAGAAGGCAGCGTGGCATGCTGCCGCTCCTCAAGTATGGTGTGGTCTGCTGGAGAAGCAGTAGGCTGGTGTTGAGCATTACCTTTGCTCAGGCATGAACCCAGTAGGCTGCAGGGCAAACTTACCGGGGAACTGGGAATGAAATGGCTTGGGAAGACTCGAGGTTAGCTGCTTGTGCAGCATGGAGAAAGTGGGATCCGTTTTATGCCCTAAAACACATGGAGGTCGCTAAAGTTTGCCCCAGCAGTCTCAGCCGTTTCACTGTAAACAAGGCTTGGTTGGACTCCCGCATGTAAAGTGGTGTGTACAGGCAATGGATTTACCTGCACTAGACACAGCTAGGTGGTCCATCAGGCACTACCTCTGCTATCAGCTCTGCTCCCAGCAACCTGACTCTAGGTAGCTTCTTGTGAGAGGCAGGGCTTAATAAACTTGACCAGGAAGAGCTGAGGCGGGGCTGACAGTTCACCACGTGGTCAGGTCTGTATAGCAGTCCCACCATTACACCGCACAGCTGTTTGGGTTACAACTGTGCTCTGAAGCCCTGCCCCTGCCTCCTGACACCCTACTTCCTCCCACTTCATGTAGGAGTCTGGTCCAAAGGACATAAATAGTAACAAAAATTAACTATTGCTGTTATATTGCTCCTTGACTTCAACCATGCTAGTCACCTGGACTTTTGGTTCGGAGCAGACTTCTCTGCCTTGTGGCTGCCTTGACTTCAGTACTAACTCCTAATCCTTCCTGGAGTCAGATCTAGCCCTAATCTTTGGGCTGGACTGCCTTGCACTATTCATGCTTTCCTAAGAGGGTAAGGTATCTCTCTGTTGGGTCCCAGCTCTTTCCTTGAGGGACAAATCCCAGTCTGTGTAATGGACTTGGTGTCAGCCTTGGAGAACCTACGGGCTCGGGTCTGAACTCCAGCCACCTTATGGTCCCAGGCTGCCATAGGCCCTGTACTCCTCTCTGGGGCCTGGGAGTCTGGAGAAATTTGACAGCCAAGCGGTTATTTTGGAGAGTTCCTCAGCCAATGTTGCATACTGGTGGCGTTAAAGCTACAGTTTATTTCCTCTGAATAATCTCAGGCGAGGCTGTTAATGAAAATATAAAATCCAATACCCTACGAGAGACCTCCTCACAATACAAGAAATCATGTTGCTAGCAAAGGCCAGCTTATCTGCTGGAGTTAATCAGTGTAACATCAGTGAGGCTTTGTCAGTTTGCACAGGCAGAGAATTTGGCCCCAGTGCCTAGTCCTTATTATTTTATAGCGTATAATGAATGTAGCTTTGTCATGCTTGCTTTCCCTACCCTTCTGTGAATGTTACTGACCTGCAAACATTTTCCCACTATTAAACTTTCAATTAGGACATAAATCCTTTTTAAGATGCAGAATACCACACGATGTCTTCTCTCTGTGTGGGAACAGCTCTACTGTACCAAGAGGAGGTGTGAGCTTGACTTTCTGTCGAGAAGGAAGGCAGGATAGAGATTCCTTGTGGCACTGACTCATATGCTCTATGTCTGCGCTCATTTTCACATCTTCCTCCTGATCCTGTTTTAGGCTCCGTTTCCATTACTCCTTCATCCTGGGGGAGGAGTCCTCAGCCAACACAGTTCTAACTCGGAAACCACAGAGGATGAAAAGACCTTTCATAGCAACAACGATGCCACGTTCCTCTTTTCTGCAGCTGCATTTCAAAAACAAAAGACCAGGAGGCAAAGAAGCCACCCACAAGCAGAACTTGCAATTCCGCGGCTGTCGGGGACTGGTGCAAGTAGCTCTAATGCATATGTGAGAGAACATACTTCCTATTGACACGAGGGAACAGCAAGACCTGAAACTATAATCTAATCTAGGGTGAGAAGAAAATGTGTTTTTGCCTGTTCAGCAAGGATAGTCTCAGGCCATGAGCTAAGAATTACCTTTACCCACACCCTAAAATCTTCACATATTTGTAATCAGCTGTTTGGTTCAATCTATCATAAAGACTAGGGAATGCCTGCAATATGTAGTGGTGGATATACTTTGATGTTGCACCTCAGTAGATAGCCATCCCTCTATGCATGTCCAGTTCCAATGTATGGTCCATGAAAGAATCCTCATCAAAAAGATACGGGAAACCTGGGAACACATCCAGGAGTTAGGTGAGTCCAAGCTCTTTGGAACTCAGTGTACAAGAACAGGTTGAAGGCTACGCTCTTATTACCTCTTTTAACTACAGCATATTGCTAGGCCAGTTTTAACCATGTGCTTCTGGGCTAAAGTGTGCCGGAGGTCTCCTTGGATCTTGCTTTTCCAGTGTGGATAGTGCATCTGAACTGGCAAAGGGTGGGTGATTGACATCAGACAGAAGGCCTGATTTCATCAAGACTTTGGCATGCCATTTGCTGGAAAATCTATTCTGACAAGTGCCATCCAGAGTTATTAAATGTGGCACTGAAAGATAAACTAAGTCCCTGCCAAGGATCTGCCACTGTGGACTTGTTTGCTCTCTGCTTGTACAGACAAGCCTGATGTTAGTCATCTATGGGAAAAGGTCAGTGTGGCTAGGAAGGGTCTGACTGCATGCAGACTTTAACTTCTGAAAGCCCCAGCCACTGCAGCAGCATTATTCTGTAAGCTTAGTATACAAAAATTCAGCTCCTCCTTCTCTTGGGCAGACTCTTACCCTCAAGAGCCTGAACTGGAGGTAAAATACAACTTAAAGTTCTACGATGCTTCACATGCACTTCATGAGTCAGTGACCACATGAGTGGTAGCAGGGTGGAGAATCAAGTTCAATGTCCATGTGAGACTTTTCTGGGCATCTGACACCCATTCCCTCCACCCAAGGCAGTCTGAACTATGAAAAGCTTTTCTGTGTTGCCAGAGACTGTGCTTCAAACCTTATACTATTTGTTTTCCTCTCCACCTGCTACAAGTCCACTCCTATAGCTGCTCAGGGCTTTTTAATCTTCTCTAGATAGCAGTGCTCTGCTTGGCTTTCTGCCGCTGCCTCTGTGTGACCTGCTCTCTGCTGGGTGGAAACTTGTACGGTCACAGAGGGCATCGGTGATGAGCTGGAAACATGGTAACGAGTTATTCCTTCTGAGTCAAGTGGACTGACACCTTCACCTGCCTAAAATAAGGTCCTCATTTCAAATAGCCTTTGCATACCTGGCACTGTTGAATGCGTTTGTCTTCTCAAACATGCAGAGTAGTTAAGAGCTATTTTCTCCACAGCACGGAAAGGAAACAGGAGAGCTGAGACACCAACACCCACATCTACGAAAGTGTTTGAACACTTACTTACACTTACTGGGATCTAGGCATCATGGCCAAATTGGTTTGCTGATAGTCGCACACAATCTGGGACAGCAGGTGCCTAAACCTATGTTTCCAAAGTCCTTATCACTGGATCGGGTTTCTCCAAAACTCCTTGAAGGACCAATCCTAGGAAAGGGCTGATGTTGCTGGGGCTAGTTCCTCTGTTTACTCTCCGTGGTGTCCTGTACTCCCAGATAACTTTTCACCTCCTGTCGTGCATTATCCTTGGAAGAGGTTACTTTGAGTGCCCCAATGGTCCCTGGCTCCGCTGTTCCCTCGTGGGTGAAGCGAGGGCAGCAGCAGCAGGGTGCTGCGAAGGAACCACCTGTTGCTCTAAATCTGGAGGTGTTTCCTAATCTCCTCTTCATCCCTGTGCTCTCTTTCAGTTTCTGTAACTACATATGAGTGACCTGTTCTCTTCTGCTATGCAGACACTTGGGCAGTCACATGGGGACATGTAGGGTTGCCTGTACTCTCCTGACCCTGTAAATGTAGAAGGATCAGTTTCCTTCCAGAAACTATGATTTACATATGATTTTCCTTTAATTATTTTGGATGTAGCAACCTGTCCCCCAAAAGGGCTCAATTTGTTCCTGTCAGCAAAAGCAAGTAAATAGCTGGCCTATTTAGAAAAATGTAAAGAAAACACTAAAGACCTGGAGAAACCTTTGGATGCCAGAGGCATGCTGAACTGTGTGTGACCTCTGGAGAGAAACATAAGCTTAAAATATTAGTACGTGTTATTTAGCGGAGATAAAAGAATATTAGAGAAAATATACAAGGCTTGAGGTCAAAGGTCCCTTGCAGTCTAATTCCTATGGAAATCAAATAACCAAAATGAAGAGGTTAGCAGAAGTTTGCTTGACATTGGATTGAGAGAAAATAAGGAGAGCTCTTGACTCACTCCAGGGAGAGCTGTTATCAAGAGAAATCTCTTCAATGAAATCATGGCTGAGGCCAGGATTTTCAAAAGGAATTATCTGGCCCAGCCTGAAGCACCCTGAGTAGATGCGCTTTTGGGGAGGTAGGAGAAATGGTGGAGCACCAAGGAACTTCCACTTCTTGGAAGCCTCAGCTAACACCTTAAGGCAGCCTCCTATATTTGGCCTGTCTACTGTCAAATCAAACTCCAGGGGATAATTTAGGGAATTTTGACTTGGACGAGCGCAGGTGGATCAGGTTTACATTGTCGAGTGTCCTGGGTTGCCAGCCTGGGTGCTGCCACTCTGTGCCCCCTTTTGTGCCAAGATGTGCACATAAAGGCGAAAGAACAGAGATGTCATATGTTCGATTTAAGATTTCAGGATGACTTGAGCTTACTAAGGCTGGAGAGGAGTGCAGAGATCTGAGGAGCACTGCTTAGAAGACAAAGTTGAAGGACTCCTGCAGTCCACAAATGCTACTTTGGAACTGGAGAGTCAAGTACTGCCAGTTCCTAGAAGCAGCTTAATGTTAATGGGGTGATGGCGGGTACCCAAACATCCGTGCAATCCTCCATTTTCAGGCAGTTTTCATCACAGAACAGACAAAATAAAATGATTTTTAAAAACAACATACCCTGCAGGTCTCTGTCCTTGCCACTGCCTATATGAAATTTAAACTACCATGAGAAAAAAAAGTGGATTGGATTCATATAAATAGCGTAATTGGAGAAGCTTGAAAGTAGGAAGAATGTGTGAGACTTTGATGCATTTTTATCCTTTTAAAATAAAACAGATGCTGAGGGGAGGTTATGAGAAGGCGTCTCAGGAAGGCTGGTGTGAAAACATTGAAGGAACTGAAAAACTTTATTCTTCCAAAAGAACAGGCAAGACTTGGTCCTGCAGACCTTGGATGTATAGATGCATGTTATGGAAATGCCATGTTTTGGCAGGTTCTGAAATTACAGACTTGGAAAAGAAATGAGTGCATGGAGTGCTACATACATCATTACTTTGAATTTTGAAAAAAGGTTTCAGTATAACCTCAAAGGGATGATTTTCATATCCAGGTACTTGGTAGGAGATTTCCATCCTACTGGAGAGGTTGCCTCCAAGCAGAGGAGCCCTTCTTAAAATAAAGCACAATGCCACTTCATGGGCACAACCCACCTGCAAACACTGCACGCGTTTGTGTCCTTTTCATAAAGCCCATTCCTCCTCCAAAAGGTCCATAACTCCAATTCATTCCTCATTTCTGTGCAAAGTAACGTATGAAAACACGTAGCAAGAGGAGGTGGAGACTAACTTCAGCTCTGTCATTTAAAGAAAGGCTTTTCTTAATACTTGCAGTCTTTAATGGAGCATAAATTTTTTTTTGACAGCCTCAGTCAAAATCAGACCTCTGTTAATTTTATGAGACTTTGTATTTATCCAGCAGATTATCAGTTATTCATTTCAGCAGCACTCTATTTCTATGGGTGTGGTTGCTTCTTAAAAGGCAAATAGCTATAGTGGGATTGTACAGCAGCTGTCCTTGGCAGTTTTTGAAAGATAGCATTTTTCAGGCTCTGGTGGCTTCATTCACAATGCCCTTGTGGGGCTGGCGCCATCCTTCTTTTAAAGATGTGCCAATGGAGACACAAAAAGAAATAGCATAATTTGCCCACAGTCACTCAGCAAGTCTCATCCTCTCTCATTTCACGGATGATGCCTCTTAACGCCACTGCTAGTATACACTGAGAAAGTAACTCTCACGTTCACTAGTAGCGCTAATCAAGAGCAAAGCATGAAGTAAGGCAAGAAATGAATGAACAGAAATGTCCCTGCAAAGAAGGGACACATATCCCCATCAGTGCACATCTGAAGCCTCCCTCCCAGCTCCCCCCATCAAATGCACCAGCTCGTGCTGGTGGAATCTCTGCTGGTGTCAGTGGAGTCACACCAGTGTGCTGGGCACCAAGATCGAGACCTGGCTCAGCAGGGATTTTTTGTACTGTCTTGAAAATGTAACTTAATCCTATGAGTAGATAAAAAGCAAAGCAGTGAGGATAATGTACTCGTGAGTTTCTGGCTCCCTTGACTCTATCTCTATCTCCATCTAACTTCCTCTAGTCTCAGTGGAGTTAACTGAGTAAAGATTTCATTATTTTTCTCCCTAGAGTTTATTATGAATTTATTAAAAAAAAAATGCAATCCCTTCAGCTATGAAAATTACCCTCATTTGTCTATAAATAGGCTTAACCTCTTAAACTATGTCAGATGCTGCTGATTCACCAATCTGATCTAGATCTTCGAATGTCCTCTGCTCCTATGACTTCAGAGCAAATGACTCATATTGTTTGCAAGCATAATATCCTGCTGAACCTGGCAGTACCACAATTCTGGTAGCAGCGTGTCTTCGGGTTTCTACTAAAATCTATGCAAGGGGTTTTCTCCTGATAACGTTGAGCTCACCAACATCCTGGAGCCACAAACGGTATGTTGTATTTACAGGAAGATTCATGTATTTGCATTAGTCTAGCCGCAAATCAGCAAAGGAAAAACGTATTCTAGAGTCAAAGAAATATGATAAAGGCAAAACCCTTATTGCAGAGAGATGCATGTGATCATCTCCTAAGCTGCATTTCCTTTTCATGCTGACAATCTTAGGAAGGTCTGTCTGCGCCTACCTATCACCTTATCTTAGAAATAGCCTTGGAAATATGAAAGGCAAATGCCAAAGCATTTTAAGTCAATCTAAATGGGTTTGATAGTTTGTTCCTGGAGTTCAGAGAGCCCTGAGCTCTCTGAATTTCTCCCCTCCCTCTGTGAAAGTATTTGTTGTCAAAAGAGTTTCCCAGTTCAGTGCTGGTACCTAGAGTTATCCCAACCCTTCTGTTAGTTTGCCTGGTTATTGAAAAAGGTAGAAGTTGAAAGCAGTGAAAAAGGTTTTCTCTCAGGCATCTTTTAGCATAATGATACTCTGCTGGCTGTGGGACACCTGGGGACAGAAGAGGTTGGTGTTAGACAGCTAATGCCAGGACATAGCCGGCCTGGTGTTCCTTAACTTCCCAGGAAGCCCTGAGCCCTTGCCTTGGCTCTTTACAGAAAGACCAAATGAGAGAATCTCTGACGTTGGAAGGGACCTCTGGAGACCATCTGGTCCACCCCCCCTTGCTCAAGCAAGATCACCTAGGGCTGGTTGCACAAGACAGCGTCCAGTTGTGTTTTGAATATTTCCTGGGATGGAGACTCCACAGCCCCTCCGGGCAACCTATTCCACTGTTTGACCAACCTCACAGTAAAGAAATGTTTTCTTACCTTCAAGCCGAATTTCCTTTGTTTCGGTTTGTGCCCATTGCCTCTTGTCCTGTCGCTGTGCAACACTGAGAAGAGTCTGGCCCTGGCCTCTTTACATCCTTCCCTCAGATATATATACACATTGATCAGATTCCCCCTCAGTCTTTTATTCTCCAGGCTGAACAGGCCCAGCTCTCAGCCTCTCCTCGTATGGGAGATGCTTTGGTCCCTTAATCATCATTGTGGTCCTTCACTGGACTGACTTCAGTATGTCCATGGCTCTCTTGTACCGGAGAGCCCAGCACTGGGCACAGTACTCCAGATGTGTCTCACTAGGGCTGAGTAGAAGGGGAGGATCACCTCCCTCGACCTGCTGGCAACGCTCTTCCTAATGCAACCCAGGATACCGTTGGCCTTCTTGACCACAAGGGTACACTGCTGACTTATGGTCAACTTGCTGTCCACCAGGTCTCCCAGGTCCTTCTCTGCAGAGCTGCTTTCCAGCAGGTCAGCCCCCAGCCTGTAGTGGTACATGGGGTTGTTCCTCCCCAGGGGCAAGACTTTGCATTTCCCCCTGCCGAACGTCGTGAGATTCCTCTCTGCCCAACTCTCCAGCCTGTCCTGGTCCCTCTGGATGGCAGCACAGCCCTTTGGTGTATCAGCCACTCATCCTAGTTATGTATCATCTGAAGACCTGCTGAGGGTGCACTCGGTCCCATCACCCAGGTAATTAATGTAGAGGTTAAACAGTATTGACCCCACTATCAACTGCTGGGGTACACCACTAAGTGACTGGCCTCCAGCTGTGCTTTGTGCTGCTAATCACAACTCTCTGAGCCCAGCAGTTCAGCCAGTTTTCAATCCACCTCATTGCCCATTTAGGCAGCCTGTACTTCATCAGCTTGCCTATGAGGATATTATGAGAGACAATGTCAAAAGCCTTGCTAAAGTTGAGATAACAACATCCCCTGCTCTCCCTCATCCACCATGGCAGTCCTTTCATCATAGAAGACTCTCATATTGCTCAAGCTTGATTTCCTCTTCGTAAATCCATGCTGACTACTCCGAGCACCTTCTTGTCCTTCATGTGCCTGGAAATGCTATTCAGGATTAGTTGTTCCTTTACCTTCTCAGGGATCAAGGTGAGGCTGAAGGGGCTGTAGTTCCTTGGATCATGCTTCTTGCTCCTCTTGAAGATATGAATGACATGAACTTTCTTTCAGTCCCCAGAAACCTGCCCCAATCTCCATGACCTTTCAAAGATAGTCAAGGGTAGCCTTGCAACAACATCAGCCAGCTCCTCCATCAGGTCCCACCTGTGTTTATCCGGTTTCCTAAATGCTCCCTAACCTGATCTTCCTCCACCAAGGATAAGTCTTCCCTGCTCCAGACTTTCCCACTGGTTTCAGCGACATGAGATTCCTGAAGATTGATCTTACCAGTAAAGATTGAGGCAAAGGCAGCACTGAGTACCTTGGGTTTTTCCACGTCTTCTGTCACCAGGGCCCCTGTTTCCTTCAGCAGTGGGCCAGCAATTGTTTAATTCCATTTGTGTGCTGATCTGTGGGAAGAGCTGTGGATGAGGGAGCCACAGCAAAGAGATGATTTTTTTCTCAGAGGTACTTCAGTTATCGAGGATATGATGTGAGGAGCTGTTCTTGACTAGCGCGTGACCTGGATGCTTTGAAACTCCAGCTCCTGATGCTCTGAGGGTCATCTGTGTCCTCCTCTGCTCTGATTCTCTCTTAAGCACTTTGGAGTAAGGATCAGTGTATTTTACAGTGCCATCACAAATAACATACTCTCTGCTTGAAACCTGTGATTGACTGTGCCTGTCACATTTCATGCCATTAAAAACAATCTCAAGCTCGGAAGGGTGAACGCACTTTTGGCTTCTCTGCCATTTGTATTTCAGTCTGCAGGCAATACTTCTTTCTCTGGGTGTTGCTGTTTTTGTCCTGAGAAAATTTCCAGAGTCCACTATGACTGGAGAAAAAACAGACTCTATTTACTGACATTTATTCCAAGCTATAATGAGCAAAAAGACACCTCTTGTAGGCTCTAAACAGGATCTCTCAGTTAGAAGCCTTCAAGGCTTCAGTCAGCACCTCCCAAGCCCAAATATTTCCTTCTTTTAAAAATGGACTGAATTCTCCATGAAATACCATGGCATCCTGAAGAACTTCCATGGGCCCCTCTCTGTTTTCATCCTTCTTCAAGGCCTGATCTAATGCCCAGTTCAGCTGCTGAGATTCTGCTCATTAGGGTGTGCAAGCTATGCGTGTACTGCCTGCCACAGAATGGGTTTGTGCACACTGTGGATAGGGGTGAATTTGGGTTCCTACATGCTAACCTCCACGTGCGGCAGGGGAGGATTGCGCGCTGGTGGACAGCCTCTGCCTGGGACGGTGAGCAGGGGCTCGGGCCACGTGGGCTCCCTGCCCTGAGCAGTGGCGGAGGTTTCCTGGGTGCCTCATTCTTGCCACAGGAACATCCAAAGGGACATCGTCCCGCCCGGCGGTGGCAGGGCAGTAGTCATGCATGTCCCAATGTTGTCCTTGCTAATTCTCCTCCTCATGCCAAAGGCACAATTTCCTTGACAAGGGCCATATTCCACGGTGCTCAGCCTGTCTCTAAGAGTAAGAGCCCTATGCAGGGAACAGATAAACAGAACAATGTTTGAGCCTCTGGTACTCTTTAATGTCATTTTCAGAGAAATATATGTGTCATAACAACATAAAGCAGGCATATTTCCCTAGCTTTCGATCTCCCTGGTGCCAGGGTCCACGTCATTTCAATATCAAAACAGAGCCAGCAAGCCCGTGGTAACTTTGCTGTCCCAAGAGCTGCCTCCTTCGCCCCTTTGCTTTGTGTTTGTCTCTTGTCTTGCAGCAGCTTTCCTCACCCGTCTCAAGGGAAGTGACACACTGTTATGGTTAACATCTAATTTTCACTGGAAGCCCTTGGGAGTTGGGCCCTTATCTCCACATACCATGGACATCAAAACTGTTTAATCAGCCGTATGATAATTGCAGGGCTTGCTGCTGATCTGGGTAAAACACTGTACTTTCCCAGCACTTTGGATCTGTAGCCTGAAAGCGTTTCACGTTTCAGCAGCCTCTGTGCAGTTTGCTCTCTGCTCCTTGGGGGTGACCATGTTCCCCTCCTGGCTCCCACAGAAGGGCAGCAGGTGCCAGGACTCTGCCCTGAGGCTCAGAGTGATTTTTGCTGATTTGCCAGACCCACCAGCTCCAAATCTGGGGGCGTTAAAAGGGCTTGAGAGCTCTCTCAGCGTCGTTTCCTGGTATTCTGGGCAGCCTTTCACACCCACGAGCGTGGGTGTAAAGCACCTACAAAAACTCATCTGCGCAGTTGCCTGGCCTGCAAAGGTGGCTGTATGGCAGAGAGAAACCTTAGCAAGACACCAAGCCCAGGAGGAAGCTCAGGGGCTGTTCCAGCGGCTGAGAGTGGCTGAGCTCAGGGAGGGCGGCTCAGCCTTGGCCCAGGGGGTCTGCTATGAAGGTGTGATGGGACACGGCTCGTTCATCAACAGGCACAGCCCAGCTGAGAAACTTAGCAGAACTAGATATAGGAGCATTAGACACAGGATTGGATGTAGATATCTTCCTGATCAGATCAACAAGTGGAGCAGATCCTGCCTGCTTTGCTCTCCTCCAGCAGTATCTTATCCCATCACTGGCCCCTCAGCTTAAAGCCGAATGTCTCCAGCAGCTGTGGGGGTGCTTTGCACTTAAAACAGCGACTAGGTATTCACCTAATGGCCCAGCACTGCTCGAGACATGCTGCTCCTTGCTTTTCTAAGAAATCTTTCTTGCATCATGAAAGCAGTACAGGAAAACAAAGAGCCGCACTGAGAGAAGTGACAAGTGGCAGCTGGAGCACGCGTGTGACTTGCAGAGTGACAGAGCAGTTGGGTCCTTTGCTACACTGCTACTATTTTGGAAACTTCAATAAACATTAGAGGCCAGATCGATCTCTTTGTGCCCTAGCACAAATCCTGAGGAGCCCCGTCGACTTCAGTAGCAAACGCAGGCTCTGAGATAAAAACTTTTCCTGCACAGCCCGCTGTAATTCATTTGTACCCTGGATGAGAGAGTCAGAAATAGCTAATGAAAGCATTATTAACAGCCTGCTAATTGGAAGGTCTCAATTTCTTTGCTGGGCAAGCTGCATCTAGGAATTATGCTCTTTTATGCCATGGTGAATATGACTCTCTAACTTTTGTGTGGGAGCTTTCAAGCAGCTGGAGAAAAAAAAAGTAGAGATGTTCATGTTTTTAAAAAGGGATTGTTTCTGCTGCTGTCAATTATTAATGGCTCTCCGGTCAGGCTAAGGAACAATGCCAGGGATAAGTTACCCTGTATGCTATTCATGTATGCTTTCTCCAGTTGTTTCCTTCTTAACTAGGGGATTCACCTTGCAGTGAACTCCTTGACGTTTGGAAAAAAGGGACTGACAAAGTGATGAACTTGGAGTGCCAGTTTATTTCTGCAGCAACATCTTTCCTACTTTGTCAGGTGTGTTTAATCAAAAAGAAGCAGGAAATGCATTGTAATTATAAACATATTACTGTGCAAGAAAAAGGTTGCCCTTGGAACAGATTGTATTGTTTGATAAATGGCCGCTGTGAAAAAACACAGGCTTAACCTACAAAGCTCTTTGCTAAGATCAAAGTAAAACTGCCTTCCACCACAAGCTGTCTGTGCAGCGGGATTCGGCTTTGAGTTTGCAGCAAGGGAAATGGAAGAAACTTAAAAAGAAGAAGTAATCTCCTCCCTTCCTTATTTTTTGCCTGAAACCTTTTCCCTAGTATAAAAATGACTCAAACATAAAATATTTGCTATGAAAATTAGTAGAATTAGAGCTGAATCCAGCTGAGAACACAATAATTAGGGCCTGGTCCAAAGCCTGTTGTTGAAGCTCATGGAGAGACTCATTGTTTTCAGCAAGGTCTGGCTCAGGACCCTGGGGAGCCAAAGGGAAGATGGAGTTAAGACATAACCCTGGGGGATCTTGGATCTCCCACAGTCTTTCCATCTGACTTTGCCCAAACTTGCAAGCTTTCCTTAATCCTGAGGCCTTGAGCACAGCAGAACCCAAGTCAGTAATCTGCTGCCACTGCAAAAAGCAAGTATCCTTCTGGGACGTTGCAAGCAGAAGTGCTGTAGGTAAGATGCAGAGGGGTTTTATTCCACTCTTCTCAGCACTGTAAGGCTGAGCCAGAGCAATGCACTTAAATTAAAAAAAATATAGACAAATTGGAAAATGTCCAGAGGAGAGCAACAGAAATGATCAGAGGGCTAGAAAACATGACTTCTGAGGAAAGATTGAAAAAGGGTTGGGCTTGTTTAGTCTGCAGAATCTGAAATCATGCTAATGAACTTTAAGGGTGTAAAAAAATGTAGATATGATACCAAAGAGGGTAATCAATTCCTCTCTATCTTCATGAGGATAGCTGAACGGACGGCAAAGATGATTTTAGGATGTATACTATTAAAAGCTATGAGGCTGATACAGCATTCAAATACATTACTAAGAGAGGTCAGCAGAATGTCTCTCATCGGAGATTTTCAATGTGTTAGGCAACTACCTGGCACAAGGGACCAGGGCACTGTCCCACAGAGGAGGCTGCCCTCAGCCACGCCATCCTACAGTTTCTCTGATCTAGTGATCGTCTTGGGACACCCACAAATGAGGCCTCCAAGGTGGTGAGCATTCGCAGCCCTCCCTGACTTGCAAAAGAACAGCAGCTGCTCAGCTTCTCCAAAAGCTGACTCACAAAAGAACGACCTTTTTTGAAAACCTTCTTTTCTTTGACTTCCACGGTTATTAAATAGAGAGCCATAAAAACCCACCTCCACATGGAGTTGTGATCATATTTGTGAAGTACCTTGCTTTCCATCTAGGTAAACACCCTGAATACTCAAATATTTGGATGATGAGACCTTGGGAAAAGCTTGTAACGAGTCAGAAAGTGCTTGGGATAGAGCTAGCCTTGCAGATCCTGTTCAGGAAAGTCCCTCCCTGCCACTGTGGAGAAAGGGGTGCCTTGGCTGACACTTGCTGTGAGTGCCTTCATCCACAGCACCCCTGGCTACGACAGCCACAAAGCACTCAAGGGGCACCAGGTACTGCCCTCGGTGGAGCAGGTGGTGACCAAAACCTGATCAGAAAGGCAGCCCCTGCCTCCAAGCTCTATCCTGAAACTCTGTGGGTCTGTTGGCACTCTGGCAACCGAGTGATGGGACCTGTCTTTGTGTGCATGTTTACCTCAGTAATGCTTCACTCTGTTGTCTGATTTCAACCCTTTTTACAAGGAGCCCCAAAGCTTCAGTCAGAATTTGCAGCTTCCTGGACATCAAAGTCAACCAGCCACAGAACAGAAGTCTACCAGAAACATGGTTTCAGCAGGCCCAGAGATCTCTTTCCTGCCCAGGGAACCCAAATTCCTTGAATTCCCTTGTGAAGGGAAGGAGCAGAGGGTTATAGCCACTGGCAGAGCTGGCCAGAGCCCTTGGCAACACGAGGGACTTGAGAGTGACGTGAGGGATCCCTGGGGGATGGAGGAAGGATGCTTTGCTGAACACTGCGTCTGTGCCTGCTCCTTGCGCTCTCTGTTTCCTGCCCGGCTACAGCTGCACAAGGTACTATTTGGTCCCTGCACAAATACTGAGAAAATTGGTAGTTATATGATACAGGAATTAAAAAATCTGTTTGCTTCCAAGCATAAACCATTCACTGTGGCAATGGTTTGCAAAGACAGGGTTATGACCCCAAGTGAGCTTCTTCCATCAGCTCCGGGTACAGTCACGAGCCGGCCAGAAATCAGTGTCAGCTGAAATGTATGGCTGCAACTGGCACCTCATGGAGTTATGGAGCTGTGACGGGGTGGGGGGGGGGTCACAACAGGAAGGAGTTTGGGAAGGCAGCACCGAGGGGTTAAGAATAAACAGTTCCCTTGGGCAGAGTTTCCATAATTGGCCATGACAAGGCTTCTTTCTCCAGAGAGCTGGAGCTGGCCTGTGAGGAAGCAGAATGAATCACTGCTCCAGTCCAATTTGGCAAGTGTCGTGATTTAGCCCTGCTTTGCATGGGGATAAGATGATTATATAGACTGAAAGACAGAAGAGAATTGTAGCCAAAGGCTTCCAAGCTAGGAGATGAGTTTGGGTTCCCACTCAATTTTTTGCACGTTTACTCAGATCCTTAGAAGGAAACCCTGGCAAAAGCCTCTGGTACAAAACAATTCCTTTTATCACCAATGCGGAGGGAACAATGGGGACTCCTGAACACAAAGTTCATACAAATAATAATAACCATTTTATTTTGCATTGTTAAAACAGCAGTCGATATGCAATTCCTCCTTCCAGCCTCCCGCTTTGTCAATTATTTTTATTGACCTTCTGCTCCCACATACAGATTTACGGGAGGAGGTGTTAGCTCCACAGTGAGCGGTTGGAGTCTGTGTCCTGTGACATGGCCATGACCGGGTGGCTGTGCAGCTGCCTGCGAAGAGAAGGGCTGAGTGTGGTTTCCTCATGCCATTCTGTGCCCTTGGAAAAGTCCCTCTTTCTTTCAAATACAGGGAGAAAAAGTGTGGTTCCTGCTGTCCTTTTCTGGGTGATGGTCTCCAGTGCTATCATAAAAGCTCCTTGCTGTCTTAGCAATCTTACCAAGCCTGGTGACCTGACAGCAGTTCACAGTCTGTTCAGTATCTGATGATTAATCCCCTCCCTTTAAAAATATGCACTTAGTGGCAGAACCCCGCAAAAATATTGGTGGAGCCAGAGCTGTTTTGCCAAGTGGCAGATTTAGACTTGCTCTTCTTGGAAAGCTAGTTTCCTGTCACTGGCTTTTTCTCATCACTGTTTTCGAGTGGTTTGGAGAGAGGAGAAAGGAAAAAAAAAACTCAAAAAACTGTTCCTCCCAAATGCCTCTTCTCCTTTACATCCACTTTCTCCCCTGTGTTACCTCTGTTATTTCAGCTTTCAGGAACTCCATCAACCTAGAGACGTCCTGACCACAGTGCTATCCCCGATGCAAAGAAAGTAGAAAGCTCCATGCAAAACAAGATCCCTCCAATAAAACAAGATCTCTCTAACAGGACAAAATCCCTCCAAGAAGAAGATGCGAACAACCTTCCTTTTCATCTTCCCTTCTCCTGCTCCTTCAGAGCAGGCAGATGGAACAAAAATCCTTGGAGAGATTGTCTTCCCTATACTGAGGAAGAGAAGTAGCTTGGAAAACTCAAATCTGCATCTTGCCACAATGTACGAGAGCTCAGACTGAAGAATCAGGCTTTCGCTAATTTGATGTTTGGAACATTAAAATATTATTTCTTCTTTGATAACTACTGCAGCTAATCCAGATAATTGCTACTGGGCTGGCTACTCAAGCCTTCATGGTAAGAACAAGGCTCAGTTTGGGGCTTCCTGTTCCAAACGTTCCTGCTACTCGAAACGGAAAGCTTGGTCAGCACCGAGCAGCAAAGGGCCATGGCCCACAGCTGAGTAGTTATGTTTCTTTGCATGCTAACACAAATGCAGATCACTCAGATCTTATTTTCTCTGGAGATAGCAGCATTCCTATCCACCTTTCAGTGTAAAACCTGCACAAGACCAAATCCTGCACTAGGTCCTTGCCCAGTATTTCTCTCCTGTTTGCTACTGAGATGCTGGGTAAGGCTTCAGGGCTGGACTTTAGCAGCACCACATGCAATATTGTCAGCTGAATACGGCATGCACATGAAACTCATGACCTTTCCAGTAGAGCATTTGGGGAATGACCAGCCCCTCTGATGCCCTCATGAACAGCAGTCTGTGGGACCCTGATAGGATTCTCTATGTGCTCTGTGCAGAGCAAGGTGGGTCCTTTTCGCGGGGGAGTACAAAACTCCTTTTAGAGAAGGTTAGAATAGGGGACACACTGGAGAGTAAGGCATCCATGGTCAAAGAGTTTGTGTGGCAGTTTTCCCTTTGGTGTCCATGTGTTGGTCTCTGGGTCATAACAGTCCAATGAATCCGAGTCTTCGATGATGTTGTCCGCGGTGAGACATCGTCCTCCTGTGACGTACAGCTTGTTCTTGATGACGGTGGCCCCATGATGCATCCGCCTGTCCTTCATGTCTGCACATTTAACAAACTTATTGCCCTTTGTATCATAAGCGATTATTCTCCGTGTATACCCTAGATGCAAAGCCAGAGGTGGGAGACATAGGTAGGAATTAGAGTCTATGGCAAGCAGGAGAAATGACAATGTGTTTCTTGCTAGTCTTCAATACAACCTGTTATACTGCTAGATAATTTGACAGAATTAAGACATCTAATTTAGCTGGGGAGTGATGATGTGTTACAGGAATGTCTGTCTATCTTCCCTTCCTCTGTGTCCTCGCTCTGCCTTATGTCACCTTGGTGGCCAAGGTTCGGTGATCACCATAAAACCCGCCAGATGAGAGACGCAGGTATAAAGCATGATTTGCTGTTTTAAGTGGGCCACCCACCTGTCAAACACAGTTAGAATTTGCAGTTTTCTGCCTGCGCCTTTCAAAGTCCCAATGTATTTCTTGTAACCTAACAGACTCCTAGAGCTTCACTTGGAAATACAGAAGCCAGTGGCATCTGGGAAGCCAGAAGAGATACAGGGAGCAACAATGCCTTGTTGGGTTGGAGTTGTTGTTGTCTATGGATGGGAGCTGGCTGCTTGTTAGTGCAGTCCCACCCTTGCTAGCTCCATTCCCACACCCTGTGGTCTGGCTCTGTGCAAGCCAGGAGGACTGTAACCCACACGCACAGCTCTTCCACTGAGAGGTGAAGTAGCCTCACGTCTGTCGAGAGGTAAGGATCAGCACTTGGGCCATTGCCCTGGAGTAAGGGAGGTATAATAGCGTGTTACCCAGCAGTAACTTGTGCATGAACCTCTGTAGCTAATCAAGAGTGCCAACGGCAAGCAAACTGCTTTGGGCCATATGTTTTGCAGGCCTTGAGGACGTTCTCCCTAGCCAAAATCAAGGTCTCTCTTGCTGAGGCCAATACATTCCCCTTTATTATGATGTGAACAGTCATGCAGAGAGGTGGTGAAAGCTATTTTTAAGAGAAATTGTTATTGTTGTGTGTTTTTTTTCCGTCATCGCAGTGGTTGATAAACAAAGAACATTTGGCCAATGTTTTGGCATGGAAGCTGATAAATAAAACCTGACCATGGTAAATCTCTCTGCTCTCAAGCAAAATGAAAGATGTTTAAAGTTAATATGGATTTTTGTGGCTTTTGTTAAATAAATATAAGAAATTGAGAACTTAAGCTCATCAGCAGAATACTTTGGTCAATACAGGTCTTTCAGAGAAATGCATCTGAAGATAAAAGAGCTGAAAATACTGTATTCTGAGCACTGTGGTCTGATGTCAGGGTAATCTGCCGCACAGGGGCCTGATAGTCTTGAATCTTTGGACTCAGCCCTCCCCTACTCCCACTGCAATGGGTAGCAGTGGCCTCTTGCAAGACAGCAAGAGCAGTCTGCAGTTGCTCTTGACAGAGGGGGTGTTTGAACCCTATGTGACTCGAGTTCAATCCTCTGCTCTGCCATAGCTTCTCTATGCCTCTTTCTCCCTCGAGCAATATAACACGTCTTCCTGTTGTCCATGTGTGGTCAGGGTGGCTACTTTAAAGACTGCGATTTGCCAAACCGCCACATAAATGTGGGCCACTGAAGTGCTGCGGGCAGAGGCTGACCCTTGAGTTGAGTAAGGTGCTAAGAAGCTACCCCCTCAGGATATTTCACATCTCTCTCAGGACGTTTCACGGTCACCCCCAGGAGGCAGTGGCAGGAGTGATCAGCCCCATCTGTCACAAGCAGTTGGGGCAGCAGGTGCCCTGGCCTGGCCGTAACCCCACTCTCCGCCCCAGGCACTTCCGAGAAGAGCAGCTAAGGAGGGCCAGCTCATGAATCAACAGGGGAGGTTGAGGGCCTCCCGAGCCTCTTCCCTACTTTGAGTTCCTCCCTTCCTCTGCTGGTGAGGCAACTTGCATTGGCCCTTCCCCAAATACCCCCTCTACACACCCCCCTGGCTGTGTATGGGCCCTGATACATGAAGTAAGTTGATGTCCCGTGGAGAACTTGTCCCCACCTTCTCCACCGTGCCAAGCCTGCATGAGAGGCTGGGTGCGCTCCTGCTCTTCTTCCCAACCTCCCTGTGCTTCGGGGAGAGCACAGCCCGCCTCCCGAGCACAACAGCGGTGGCAGGAAGTGGCACCTCTCCCTGCGCAGTCCATGTGCGAAACCCTGCAGGAGCAGGGTGCGAGCGAGTGGGAGGGAGGCTGAAATAGAGCTGTTACCTCCAACAATGATAATCTGGTCTCCGATCACGACAGCTGGTGCACAGACATTCTTCACCACTCTGGTCTCCATCCGAAACCACATATTCCTGGAGACGTGGTAAACCTGAAAAATAAATAAAGATACACACGCAGCTGTTCATGCTGCATTTTAACTGGCAATTGTAATTACAGAGGAACTTATGGTTCTTATTTTTGTCTTAATGAATACAATCCACTGGCTTGAACTGCTGGAAATCCGAGAATTTACCCACTTTTTCTCCTAATATGTCCCCTTGGAAAACATTCTAGTTCTCTGGCCTTGTCGGCTCAGGGGATGTTAGCACATAGCACGGCTGAGTGCATCTGTTAGAAACTAGCTTCTTGGCTGCAGATATTTGTGCGGCCATTAAATCGCTGTAATTCCTGGCTAACGCTCTCCCAAACTCACTTGCTTTCACTTTCCAATTATTCTGCGTACTCCTGCCTTAGCCTATGGCATACCAATTTCTCATGCAAACAAACCTCAATTTTATCTAGCTATGCTGGCAGCCACCTTGTTTGCCCTGTTGCTATATTTGTGCTGGTGGCTGGTATGCACTCAGTTTGGCAGAGAGACTTGTTGATGGGACCTAGATGCTATCTAAGTCATCAATTTATGTGGGAGAAAGAGCCGTTGCCAGATGATGATCGTTCAGTCATCTATATCTGGGCAACACAAACTTTTATGCCATGTCATCCGCTTCTTGACATAGCAAATATCTCCAAGACATCTCCCCGTTTATTGATAACTACATTTCCTTCCCCCTGAGGATGAAATAACGTTATCATCATAACCAAATATTGCTCATGTGCTGGCTGCCATCTTCACCTTTAACGATCCTTCTTAGTTAAAATACCTAAACCAGTGAAAAACACTCACATGGGAAAGTAACATTACAATGTTACTAAATCATCAAATCAGATAAGAAAGAATGTCATATATTTTTTCCTCCTAATATAGTTTAACCACTGAAGGGAGGCAGAGAGCCAGCAACATGTGGCAAGAGGCACATTTTTAAAACAACTGTTTATGTGAAATAACTGTCAGTTTAAGTTCCGACCCTTTGATGAGCGAGAATCTAATCGCTCTAATAATCACAAACCGGCACCTTCGCTCTTACTACGAGTGAACAGATGTTCAGCTGAGACCCCAGCTCAACCACATACCTGCCTAATGGGAAGCATTGATTAAGTGAGAATACTGTGGGCATCAAGTTAGGCACGTGGGTAAGCTTCAGCTTGCTACGTGGTCTGTAGTGTCGGCCTCACGAGCCCTCAGGCCTTGGCTCCAGCGCCGCGGTGGGAAAATTGCCTGTGACAGGGCTGAGTGAAGAAGGGCCGCAGGACTTTTGCCTGCAAAATAATCAAGGTGGCTCTGGGGGAAATGAAGGAATTGCAATGCCAGCTCCCTACATACAAGATTTCCCCAAAGGAACGTTTCAGTGTATCCTGCCTCTTGCTGCCTATGATTCACAACATATTTCATTCAATATTGGGCTTTGATTTCCTCTGCGGGGAGCTGAGCCACTGAATCCTTTAGATGAAACGACCAGGAGGAACAGGACTAGCTGTTACCTGTATCAGCCGGACAGGGTTTTGCATAATGTCTTCTCCCCCAAAGAGGTAGATTCTTTGGTCTTTGGCAGCAACAGCAGGGTGAAGGACAGCAACAGGCATGCTTGCCATGCTCTCACAGGTGTTGTAGATGCTATCATATCTTTCCACAGAATTCAGGATGTCTTGTTTCTCGCCAATTCCACCGAATGATAAAATATAATTGTTGTATGCCACGCTTCTATGGGAGTATCGTGGAACCAACATGGGTTCAACTGACCTCCACTGATTGAGTTTGAGGGAGTAAATGTAAATATTATCACTGACTGGGCTTTTCTTATTGCTAACGGGCATACCTCCAAGCACATAAATGTTGCTGTGTAAGCTCACTGCAGAGGCTTTGTATAGGCGAGCAGGTAGTTTGGCAAGGCTTAGCCATTGGTTGGTCTTGCTATCGTACAGCAAGACATCCCTTGTTGTCTGCTGGTTGTCCTTTCTGCCACCAACGATGATGAGAAACTCCTGGCTGGAGTACCTGCGAGGAACGTGCAGCATGGGCTTGATGTCAGGCGTGTTGGTGCTGTATAAGGAAAACATGTGTCTCCGGGCTGATTCCAAAATGCTCCTGCAAGTGGGCGAGGACTGAACAAGGGAGTCATTGGCGATGAAGTGGAAGAGGAAGGTTGGATGGACGTACTGAAGCCGGACCTTCTTGAACAAGTCTTGGATGTAGCCTTGCCTCGCCTCGAGGTCATGCCGGATCCAGACCATCAGTGCCTCAAAGACCTGCTCCTCCTCCCCACAGAGCTCGTCATCCCCAAGGTAGTCAATGAGTTCCAGAGCACAAAGGTCCTTCAGCTCCTCAGAAGATGCCACCTCAGGAAAGCATTTCAAAGCCATAGCCTTGGCTTTCTTATTAAGGCTTTGGCAGTTTAAGATTTTTGCCAGTCTAATCATGCTCAGACAGTTGTCAGGAGTCAGCTTGTCTTGGAGGTAGGCAGAACAGGCCTCGAACAACTTAGCATACTGAAGCATGGATGCAGTCTCTAAGAGGTACAGGACATTCTCAGGGGATATAAGAATCTCCCCCGTGTAAACATAAAGAATAATCTGATATAAAATCTCAGAGTCAACGCCCTTCAGGATGACTTTAGGCTGGCAACTCTCTTTAAAGTTGTTACAGAACATCGCCTTGAAGTAGGGACTGCTGGAGGCCAGCACGTTTCGGTGGCAGGGGATTTCAAAGTCCCCGGAGCAGAGGGTAACGTCAGTCAGCACCCCGCTCTGCCGCAGCCCGTTCAGCTGCTTCAGCAGTTCGGAGGAGAAGTCCTGGTCTTTGAAGAGAAGCTCTTCAGCAGATCTTTCCTCCATAGCAAAATCAGAGAGAGATGAATTCTGGACTTGGCAGAAAAAACAAATTCTTAGCAGCTTTTATTGAACTATCCAGCTCCAAGGGAACAAATCAGGACTTTGATGTTGCTCTAAATGTTTGTTCGCTGTTATGCATGAAAATGGAACATGGGTTAAGCACAGTGGGAAACTAATAAAGGAGCTAAAAGGTCACTAAGACCCTTTTAAATTTTCTATAAAGCTATCAGATAGGTTGTAACACTGAGGTCAGTATTGCCTGTATCCCTGGCAAGAAGCAAAAGCGCTGAAGTTATCTTGCTGATTTGGGATGAAAGCTGAAAGGCTGAAGCAATTGGTTTGTTCACTTTAATCACACTGAATAAATGCGCTTAGACATTTATTCACTATTTTAAAGTATTAGCAGTTTAGTAACTTGCTCCTCTTTCCCCTAGAGTTAGTCATTCCCAAAGAATGTAAATCTGGCAGAGCCGAACTCTGCAGCAGGGCAAACTAAACCCTAGAGACTGGGAAACTGCATTAAAACGGTTATTTATTAACTCTGCTTAGCTGAGCTGTGTGCTTTCTTTTTTTATGTTAATTAGACACACAATGACTAAATTAAGTGCCAGGCAGAACAATCTGATGAGTATCTATTTTCATAACTAACAGCTCAACCTGCAGTGAAATCGTACGGTAGAAACATTTACCTTCTGCTGTCCTTCACTGCTTTCATTTACTCTCTGTCGTTTATTCCCTGGTGAGATTTTCCATGGCTAGAGCCTGAATACAAACTATAAACCCACAGGACGTTTCTTTCAGTAGGTGATTCATAGAGGGTGATTTCTGGCCGTGTTTATTCTGAAGTCCCTTTTGCCGCTTTCGGGACCTTTGTGACGGAGCGGCGAGGCGGGGGGGCACTGTATACATTCCTGCGCTAAGAATAGGCACATATGGACTTTTCGCCGTTATCACGTGTGACTCCGCCGTTGCCTTTTGCAATGACCTGCCTGGGACTGAGCATGCCCGAGTGGTGTTTTTCTGGCAAATGTTTACATATAATAAATAGACACGGGGAGGAAAGTTCACTTATAAAAGTCCTGGCTGGCCGTTTGGAAACAGCAACAGGACCCTGTCCTAAAGCGCCTGGGAACTCGAGAAGCCTGTAAACAGTCTGAAACGGCTGGCGTTAGGTAATGCGCCGTTACTTATTTTTGTAGAGAAAGAAGGCCTTCCAGGGGGCCCAGTGGGACAGGCTGTCTCCATCCTAAGGAGACACCTGGGGAGCATCTGCCCCTTGAGGTCCTCAACTGCAGGTGGGAGACGCTGCTACCCCAGGACTCGCCCTGCCGTCAGCAGAGCTTGCCTCAGGTAGAGCGGCTGGCGGGCACCGGAGAGTCCAGCTAATTGCTGGGCAGAGACCGAAGTTTGCTCTTCAAGCAATTTATCTTTGTGATGCTGCTTGATACTCTGCATAGCAAACAAGAGTTTGTGGCCTTTTGCATAAGGAGCTCAGCTTTCTTTGAAAGCCTTAGCCAGGAAACTTCCCAGGTGCCTTGGGGAGTTAGGCATTACCAGGAGGGCAAAGCAAAGCAGTTTGCTGAAATGGTATAGCAGGTTGATGTCAGAGCTAGAAAATAACCTCAGTACTTGGCTCCTGGGGTGGCTTTCAGCTCCTGGGGAGACACCTCCACTCTGCAGATGTGAACAAGGTGTCCACGCTCCCAGCGCACTCACTGAGGTCTAGGCAGTAAAGGGAAGTGCAGAGCGTTATTCGGGTCACCAGCAAGTCCCACCTGCATCTGGGCAGGTGAATGGCTCGCTGGACACCCCCCGATTAAACCTCCGCTGGCTCTAAGGGCTTGGCTGCCTGGACTACACGCAGGCATCTGCATTCGATACATGGAGGTGTCCACGATGATGAGCCTAAATCCACCCCTGGTGCTGCTGGAGACTCCTCATAGCCCTGCTGGGCCCTGTCTGCCATGGCAGAAGGGCCAGGGTCTCCAGCGGGTCCTGTGTCATGTGTGCCGGCTCCATGCCAAAACCCTGGACCTTGCAGGAAAAACAGCAGTGGCTGCCTGTGCCTGGGTAACCAGGTTGAGCCCCTCGCCCGCCCTGAAATCCCTCCCTTTGATTCAGAACGGGATCGAATCCAAAACATTGTTTCTATGCATCGCTCCTACAGGGAAACACAAGGTTAAAGCAAAGCTCCTTCGGCCGTTTTTAAAGCCAAAGCTCCGTGGTGAGTCACGTCTGCATCTGGGCACAGCAAGGTGGACGAGCGAGACCGCTGGGACCCCCTGCGCCCCAATAGCGGCTCCCAGGTGGCATGGGCTTTTGCAGTCCTCCCACAACCACTCGTGTCTAACCCCGAATCCCGCGGAGTCTGGGGCAGGCTGTTCTAAAAACAGCAGCTTTGCAGTGCAGACCATGCCATGCACGGCCTCTCCCAGGGGCGCTTTGGCCCAGCAGAGCAACATGCTAAAAAGCCTGTAAGCTAGACAAAACCCTGAAGGCCTAAACCCGTGCTAGACACAGAGTGGAGTCAGTCTGGCACACCGTTTTGGAGGCTACAGCATCGTCCCTTCCTGTACAGTGCGGGCACAGTTGGCCAAGTGAAGGAGCCACTGGACTTGCCTCCTGTGGATGAGTCACTCTTTAGGAAAACATGGCAATGTACAGCCTTTTCCCGACTAAAAGGATGACCCAGACAATTGCGTTGGGGAGCAGAGAAAAGCGCGCCATCCCCTCCCCGCGCCCTGCCATCGCTGCCTCACGAGCTGGCCAGGATCTCACTATAAATATTTAGAGTGGCATTAAAAACCCAAAGGAGAAGTTCTCACTCTGCGTCCAGAGAACATTAGCTACCCAAACAAACCGCCCTCTCGCGCGCTCTGTATGTATATGCTCTCGTCGTGGCGTGCTGCAATGATTGATTTAGCTCTATGTCTCTGTTCTGGCTCTAACGCTTCTCTGTCTGTTTACTTCTTCTGGCCTCTTCTTGGCAGTGGCCACGGATTATTTTTTTAACCCTTAAAGAAAGTAATGATGCTCTCTGACTTAAGTAATGATGCTGCTTTATGGGGTCGGGGAAGGGTAGATAGGATGTTCTACTGCTTTAGATACTGATAAATGTGACAGTTGCTTGGAAGATCCCAGTCTGGAGGGCTTTGCATGGTTATGCAAACTCCCACTAGCCGGAGGACGGCATGTGCTCATTAACTAGCTCCTTGCAGGTTTCTGCTAATTCAGGGCTGAGATGGCAGAGCAGTGAGGAGCCCGCTGCCTGCTTTGCAGCTTGCTCTTCTTCGCTTCCTGCGAGGCCACGGTTTCAGACACGTCTCCAACCAAACGGGCACATCTGCAAGTTGCTTGCCAACATAGTTATGCAAATTATTTTTTAGTCATTTTTTTTGACTTAATCATGCAGCTGAACCTGCAGTGAATGCTTATATAGGATTACTCTTATAAATAAATGAGAAATAATTTTTCACGATGTATGAATGTAGAATGGCAGCTCTATGGCCCCCAATGCTGCAGTTTCTTAGTGCCTCAGAGTTAAGTGCATTTTCCCTCATGACTCCCAGCGAGGGAGGGAAGAGCTGTTTCTTCCGTGAGATGGTGGCACTTTTCTGAGAAAGTGTGTCCCTGGGCAAATCTTTGAGTCAGGTTTCCTAGGTAAGCGTGCTGTTCACCGAGCAGTTCTTACAAAGGCTTAAACAGACTGGATCTTGCACGGACGTGCGACTGGATCACGCGACTGGGATCTTGCATGGACAATGGCCTGGTCTGAATGCAGTGCCCAAATGGGAAAGTGCCTTTGTTTGCAGGGTTGCAGCAGGTGAAGTCCGATGGCCATAGCATGGGAGTCAATGCTGCAGACTTCCCATAGCCCCTGTGGGAGGCTGGAGTCCCTGGTGCCTGTTAGAAACAGTGACCTCTGCAGCCTTTAGGTTATGAAACCCATAAACGGCCACTTGCTAGAGACTTCAAGTGCCTACCAAGGAACGACCACGTTTCTGTAATGCTGTACACTTACGCTGTTTCTTTAGTATTGCTCAGTTTGGGAATGTGAATGGCCAAACCTTTGATCTGACCCAGAGCAGCTCTTCTTGTGTTTTAATGTAACGAGATGATGAAACCTCTATTATCATGTGCTAAGCAGCAGAGCGGAAAAAAAACGGTAATCTAATCAGCCAGCAGACAGGTGCACGAAGAAGACCGGTGATGTCAGACAGTTTCTTAAGCACATGCACTGATCCTATTACAATTCAGGTGAAAATGAACGAATACAAGCAAGGAAAAAGGAGTGTTCAAGGCAGGGGCTTCCCTGGACTTTTTCAGTATTATGTGTGCTGCCCTAATGGCTACCAGGTCCCCCAGTATCAAGAGAGGAATCATCCCCTCTCCAAAATTCAGTCTAAATAGATTAAGGGACAAGAAAAATTATTCCTTACTATAGCCTTATTAAAACTGGAAGAGGTAACAGCAAACAGGCTTGACAGTCCTTGTTATATAAAATGACATCTTTTATCATAAAAAAGACAAGGGATCATAGTTAATCACATGCCGTGAGCTGGAGCAGGCAGTGAGATATGCAAAGCCCCGGTGGCAGCTGGCCATGAGTATGTCTCCAGCCCATTAGCTCCGGGCTGGGAGAGCTGCCAGCGTTTCAGGGACACTGGGCAGCCTGGCAGCATGTGTACTAGCAGCACGGAAAACTCAGTCTGTGGGCCCCCACTGCGGTAAGAGGGGTACACGACACCATTTGGCTTAGTGTAAGCCAGAGGGGAAAGAATTATGGGAGCAGAAAGGATGATAGGGATTATTAGATTTATGTATCACATACTTACATGTACATGTAAATGTATATAAGAATATACACACAGTGAGAGAGCGAGAGGAGATATGTCTACGTTACCAAACTAAATATGCCCGGAGCACAGGCCCTAGCACTGGCTTATAAGGCTCCACACGGTGAAATTGTTAGCTTGGTCTTTGGCATAGTTTTGGCCCAGGCCGAGTAGTGCTCCTAAAAAACACCCAGGCGTGGGTCAGGAGACAGCACGACGGGGAACCCTTCTGCTCAACGCATGTGTCCGTGCCTTACTCGGCTGGTAACACCTGGAGCCCTCACCCAATACACAGTGTCAGGCCAGGCCAGTGAAGGTAAAGCCATCCCATGGCACAGCACTTGGTTTCTGGCACATCCAGATGCTCCCCACTGAAGCAGCATCCCCGAGTCCTGTCTGTGCTTGCCCAGGCCAGAGTGTGGAGTCACTATTTGCCTTGCTGTGTTGGGAAAGCAGTGCTTCGACCCCACCCTCTAGTTCCCTGGTTTACCTTTCAGCTTCACCAATGGTAATGAAACTCCCCAAACAAGCAAGGAGTGTAGAAGACGTAGAGAGGCAAACCTAATCCCCTGGGAATATATGGAATTGGGAAACGTTCATGTAACAATAAGAAGAAGCCCTTCATACTACTTCAGGTAACAGATCTACAAAGGCTTATTCCAAAGCCATCAAGCTGCCAGGAGCTAGGTATCATTCATTTTTCCAGTGAGGTAGATCTGTGATCTCCTGCTGACAAACTCTCCGATTCTTCTGGAGTCATTGGAAGATTTATGTTGAGAAGGCCCCTGGGAGCTCACTTCGTCCAACCTCCTGCTCAGAGCAAGGCTACCGCAAAGTTAGATCAGGTTGCTCAAGGCCTTGTCCTGCTGAGTTTTGGCAATTTTGAAAGATAGACATTTCAACAACCTCTCTGGGCAACCTGCTCCAGTGCTGAACCATTCTCATGGCGCAGATTTTTTTTCTATACATTCACTAGGAATTTCCTTTGTTGCAACTTGTGACTACTGCTTCTTGCTCACGTAAAAATCTGCTAACTTCCTTCTGCTGCTATTAGTTGCCAAGTACCTGGTCTTCCTCCTATTTTTTGAAGTCCAGATATCTTTGTGATCCTTCCCTCTCATTTCTCGGTAACTATCGGGTTATTCATTTTCTATTTAGTCGCTCAGCAAACATGATTTCACAGAGGTCACCATCACCACAGCTGTCATTCGCATTGGTACGATACTTGCTTCTGATCTAAGGCTTAATCTGAGTTTGGTTCTGATTCTGTAGGCTAGGTAATGGACTCATTCTATAGACTTGAAAACTGAGCTTAAATTTTGAACCCCTGACTCTTTTGCCCTGCAAAAGAGGCATACGGGCAAATTTTACTCTTACATCACTGGAGAGACAGAGCAACTTCACAAGCTTCACTGCCATCTCTGTAGGTACTGTGCACAGGAAGACATATAGGCAGATAAATATAGCATGTAATTCAGTGATGCCTTTACTGCAAGATGTGTGGATGTGAAATCTGGCTTCTGGCCTGGTTACAGGCCAACCTCTTTCAAAGGCTGAAAGATTAAGATGAAAGCAATTGCACTCTTCCTTCTTTAGTTAGAATGACTGGTTAGTGTTAATTAAAACAGTCTTCAGGCAAAAATAAATTTGCCCGATAAAGTGAGGCACTTCACATTCACATTAAATAAGTACATAGTTGGTTTCAAGGGGTGATGAACTTCTAGAGGTTTCTCAGAAACCAGGGATATAGCTATGGGCACTCTTGTTTGAATTATTTAAAACAAGTCCTTTGCCTAAATCAGGTTCATGTGCATTTCAGACATCAGCTGACTTTTTATCCAAACCGTATCATTCGAGAATGGGTACCTACCGGCTTATCTTGGATTGAACATGCAATCTGACCTCTGAAGGATAAAATACCACTGGGAACACTGGACACCTGAGTAGATTATTCACGTAACTCTTTCTGCAGTCTCTGGTTACAAGATCCCCACGGAAACAGCAACAAGGAGATATGCAGATCCTACGCTTCTCCACACTTTCTAGGTCTGAAAATCAAAACACCTTTGATAAAGTCAAATCCAGAAGCATATGGTTCATTTCAGCTTCAGCCTCTGATATTTTTATGTTTATAGAAATGTTGCCAAAGGGGGACTCAACCTCTTAAATATGAAATATACTGTTATACTTGTGTGATATACAGATCATCATTCTGAAAAGCCTTCCATCTTTCCCATTATCCAATTTGTCTTGCGCCATCTTTAGAGGCTATAACTAGGTGTCCAGATACTATTGCTGTGACGTTGATACAAGCAGGGAGAAAAAGGTCCAGTTCTTCAGAGATACTGTTGTCAATGGGAATTAGATGCCAAAACGCTTCGGGGGATGTAGGTCTGAAAGACCTTACTCCTCACCGTGTAGTACACTCAAAAGAAGGAAGGGGCTAAACACAGAAAAGAGCTCCTAAGCCCGTCTCCTTGACCCAGACTCTCCTCTCTCTCCCTTCTTATTTGTCAGGCCCTGCCATGTTATTTTTAACCAGCATCATCCGTCATATGATTATAGGATCTTAGGGTAGTTCAGCTTGAATGGGACCTCAGGAGGTTTCTAGCCCAACCTCTTGAACCTCTTGATAAAAGTAAGGTCAGCTACAAGATCAGACCAGGTTGCTCAGGGTGTTATCCAGTTCAGTGCTGGAAATCTCCAAGAATGGAATCTGCACAACAGTCCTGAGGCACATGACTATGTCTGTGGGAACAGCATTTTCCTGACTGAACAGCATTTTCCACTTCATGAAGGCCCATTTCTTGCCCAGCTGTGCTCCAGCACCATATCACAGGAGCCGGTGCTGATGGAGACTGCAATTCCTTAGCTCCTTTGTGGGATAACTTAGGAGTTGACTGTGCTAAGGGGGCAATATACAGAGAAATCACTACAACTTTCCTTGGTGATAGCAGGATTTTACTCAGGGCCTGACTTAAGTAATTAATTCACAGCTCCCCGTTTGGGTAAAGAGGTGTGATAATGGGCTGAGAAGAAATTAACATCAATTTTCTCTTGGCAGGACCTGTAACGGCTTGACATGGCATCCTTCAGATTGGGGATAAAAAAGCAGGGAAAAAATGGGGATAATCTTCTGAACTGGAGAAAGACAGTAAGTCTACCCAGAAGACATAATGTCAGAAGATAAAGATTCCTCCACATACGCAAACACAAAGAGGTCAATTTAGATTTAGTTTTTTTTAAAATATCTTTATTGCTTAAGGACATTTGGCAAGATACCCGTAACATAAACCTCACGTCCAGCATTACTTGGCAACATGTTTCTCAGCTGGAAAGAAAATAAATTGGATTTTTTTCTTTCTGCTAATGCCACATTTTTTGGATGCTACTTTGGAAACTAATCAAGAGGTGGCTGCTCAGCATGCCTCTCTGTTCTGGATGGCTTTTTAGCGTATAATAGCCAGCAGCAACTTTCTGAAGTCCCCAGAGGTATCAGATTGGACAGCTTCAGCTAATGACTTGTTGTACTTCTGCTGGAACTTCTCCTTTATTGCTGGCAGGTCACTCTGAGGAGACAAGGAGAGCCTCTTTAGAAGAGTGGGATGTGCTTTGTATAATATGTCCTGCTTCTACCAAGCCCCCCACCGTCTGATCCAAAGTCTACTGTGCTCACTGGGAGGAGCGGAGGAGAAAGCAGGAGGTCCAGAACCTTGAAGGACTTTCAGGTTAATGTTTGGACTTGAGGTACGGCTGCATGATGTGGTGTGATGATGGGATGCTAGCTGCAAGGAGGGATACGGGTGGTGTGCAGAGCTGAACCAGGGGGCCTGGTGGGCATCTCTGCCCAGCACTCGGCACAGCCTTAGTACTGCACAAACTAGCACAGGTCGCTGGGGCCTCCTGAGGCCACTCTTTGGTGGCAAGAACAGAAAGAAGCACTTCCAGGAGTATGATTAAATGATAGTTGTGTTCTTCTAGCCACAGGTAATTTCCTGGTTGTTATGTGGGGAGAACGAAATACCTTGTCTAGAGTTTTCCTTTGAAAAGGCACCTACGCACAGCTCAGATCTTTATTACTGGGGTTTTTAAGTATTATCATGACCGGACCACGTCTTAACAGAGAGACTACCCTGGTGACTAACTTCTGTTTTTCATACTCCAGATCCCTGAGATCAGATACAGATCACCTCCTCACCCCTCCTCTACGAACAACTTCTCCTTTACGTCAAGACTGAAACAGCCCTGGGGTTACAACCTAAACAGCTTATAGGGAAGGAAGATTTAAAGACTGTGTTTAAAATCTGAACTGTCTTGTGCAGTGCTGTTCTTTTTAGAATCACAGTTATCTCCTTTGGCTCTTTATTTTACTTCCTTCCTCCCTTCCTTCCCCCATCTGTTTTTCCCAGCTAGAATCACAAAGAATTGGCAACATATGATTATAAGAAATTCTCAATTTGGGAACTGCTGTTTTATCTTAACCAGGATTACCTTAACTAGGATTTTACTTATGAAGATCTTTCTGGGGCCAGATCTCCCCATGGGCCAATTTGATGCAGGTAAAGCTGAAATTGCTTGCATGCTTTTGTGTTCAGTTCTTTTGAAAACAAAAATAGATGCAATATGTAAATTAGGGTTGCCTATGTACAAAAGCAGAGTGTAACCACTGACTGACGTCAGTGGCTCTGCAGTAATCTGAAACTGGGTTGACTGAGCACACGGTCCACCAGGACTTACCCTGAACCCTTTAAATTTGTACTTCTCCCAAATACAATTTGAGGTACGGCAGATCGCAGGGTACCCTACCTCAGCCCTGGTCACAAGGATGCGAATCAAAGTCTCTTCATCAGTCCCAGCTCCTTTCATCGACTCATGCAGAAGTGTAGCAAAGTAACCTTGGCAGTCTTTGGCACAGCTGACTACAGAAGAACAGTAAGAGGCTTTCTTATACTTGCGTATTTACACTCTGTATTACATTTTCAGTGAGAAGGAAATAAATAAAGAAGAAATAAAGAAAACTCTTCAGGGTTTGTGCTCAAGCAGACATACAAACAGGTAGGGCTTTAATTCTGTAACGGGTCCCCTACCGGTATGCTAGGAGGAGGCTTGGAGTCTAAATGTGAACATATATTTTTCCACAGGGAAAACATGCTACGCAATGAAATGATTAGCACCAAATACACTGTTACTCCACAGTGAGAATGTCATGCATGAGAATCAGGATTTGCCCCCCTGGATTTCTCCTTCCCATCTACTCTGGGGAGAGCTGCTTACTCCGCAGCTTGCAGGGGCGAGATACGGGGATCCCAGATGCTCTTCCCTCACTCAGATAAAATCTATAGCAGTAAACCAACCCGAGCCAGGGCATAGGCCTGTATACCGGTCACAGTCATCCACAGTGCTGAATTGTTGTCATGGTCCCTGTATGTCTCTGGGTCTTCTTTGCCTGGCAGTTACGTTTGCTTTAGTTTAAGACTATCTCAATAGCTCTCATCAGACCCCTAAAAGTTAATATCAGATGGAGATAAGAACAAGAAAGGAAAGCTATTGACATATTTCTTTTACCAAGAGTGAGATAGGCCTTCTCCAGATCTCCAGAAGTTTCACTTTTAATGGCTTCTTCTATGTCTTTCCCATGCAGCTACAAGGACAACAAAGAGGAGCCATCAGAGCAGCTGTCTGTACACATAATCCTGCTACCATAAAACCAACATCGGATTTTGGATCCAATGGAAAAAGGCCAATTTAGATCCCTTTCAGCCTTTCTAAGGGAGTAATTCAAAGGCAAAGGAGGTCTTCCTCTGGGTAAATGCTCACAAGTCCACTGGCACCAAGGGTAGAGGCCCTATGAGGTCAGGTAAAGCAGAACAGTTAAGAGGTGAATAACCTAAATCAGTCATACTTGTATCCAGGGGCTTCTATGACAAAGAAGCTGCAGTTTCTTCTTGGGTAACCCTTAGGCAGAAGAAACTGTTTGAGCTCCTTCTGATTACTCTACCAAGGCTCTGGATGGTTCCCACATAAACATGATAAATTTTGGAGCTTTCCCAGCTGTAAGAAGGTTTCTTACTTATTGCCTTTGGGCTCCCAGGGAAAGTTTACAAGCACTGCAGTTGTTCCTGAGTTTCTATATTATTCTGTAGGAAATAAATTGTCAGGCTGAAGAAGGGGAAAAACAGACTGCCACTTCAGAATAGAGCTTATACTCACTTCTGTGAATCAAAGAAAACCCCAAAGCCTTTTACTTTGCTCTGTTTTGCATATCAGGATGGTCCTGCATGGCTCAACGCTGCAATGGACTTTTAGCTCAGACCTGGGAGACCACAGATACTAGCCAGCAAGGGATACCTTCTGAGGGTTTGGCCTTGAGCTCCGCAAAACCCAAGCTCATTTAGATCTGTCCCTATTTATCTTTCCAAATGCAGAGAAGGACTGATGTTTGCATGGCTCTAATCTTGGCCCGTTTCTCCCTCAAACACAGCCAGGCAGGATGTGGATGGATCGGTTTGGGCAATGTGATCTGCTTGGCTTTAGAAATCAAAAAGCCAAGGTATCTTGGATAATATGAACTCCCAGGGTATGGGCTGCTCGGAGGGAGGGAATAGCAGTTAGTGACTGGTTTTGTTCTCTTGCCAGCAACAAACCAAGGCTTGGATTAAACTGTGAATGTATTTCCAACTAAGGGTTCCTTATTATGCTGACACTGAAATATGGCCTTGACTGAAGGTTTTTTCATCTTCAGTGCCTAGGGTTATAATTTTCTGATGATCTTAGAGTCATCTTAGGGAAGTGTGGGGCTGTGAGCCAGGGGCTAGAGGGGAGACCTTCTTCTCAGAATAAATGCTACCGCTGAGCTTCCAGCTAGCTGCCAGGAGAAGGACCTTGCGTCTCCAATGGTTTTGACTTTCAGAGGCAATTTCAAGGCAAGAGGTCTCAGTGGAGGTGAGCTCCAGGCCTAGATATGAGTAAAATGTCACTGGTGGGTGACACGGGGAGAACTAGCAGAGAGTTGTGACCTCACTGCCTACCTTTCCCTTGGCTGGGAGAGGCTCAGAGGCAGAGGACAGCACAGAAAACTACTCACACAGGCTGTCTGGCCAGGGTGGGGAAAGAGGAGGTGGCAGGAGACATGCTTCTACCCTGGGAGAGGGGCTGCTGAACGGTGTGCAACGGTGGAGGTGGGAACCTCAGACACGTGTGGGTCTCGGGGGCAAGCCAGGGCGAGCGTAGACTGAGCCAGCTGTGTACCTCCCTGCTGTCCCAACAGGATTGAAGCCCCGGACACGGAGGGGCCCACCGTGGAGTAGTGGCCACTTGGCAGCCACCACTGCTCTTCAACCGTGTCTCCCCCTGTCTTCAGAGGAGATGCCGTGACGTGGAGTGGGGACAGCAAGGGTCTGGCAGAGGACGTTGAGTTGGAAGGGGGGTAGGTTAACGTGCTAAATATGTATGAGAGCACCTCTTCTGAAGCGGGGGGATCAGGATGAGTGACCTAGTCAGGCTCTGCTTGGGAGAAGGAGAGGAAGAGATCGGAAGGGCTCTGCTTCAGGGCAGTATGTTGTGAACTTGTCCTTTTTCTGGTCCTCCTGCCGGAGTGGGAATACACATCTTGGTGCAGTTGTGGAAAGAAAAGGACATGATGACGTTTATTTGGCTGGATATTGTGCGGGCTACAAAGGGAAACCAGTTATTTACTGGAAGAAGACGCAGCTTTTACGCCCTGCTTCTATAAGATCAGGGTCCAGTCCTACAGAAATATTTTCCAAGATACTTATAGCACCGAACAATTTTCAAAATGGAAAATAAAAGATTGCCTGCTCCACATGTAGCTGTAGGGTCTGCCAACTACGTGTTAGGCCCTGCTGTATGCAACCCACACTGCAGAAGAGAACAACTCACCTTTTCATAGGCTTCAAAAGTAGCTCTCAGCTGCCGATAGCTTCTCTTTGCTAAGACCGTGTTGAAAGCCAGCTCGTCCGTTCCCCAGCGGCCTTCCCCTGCCTTGAAGATTGCATGTTATTTTGCAGAGCACTTGTTTATCCACGGTGGAAACAGGAAGGCAGCCTGAGCCCGGGGCTTGCAAGCTCCAGCACGTGCCCCCTGCCACGGCCTCGGTGCTCTGTGTGTGCGGCCGCCTCGGAGGCAGTGCGGAGCCCTGCAGCACCAGGCAAGGCGGGGGTTTCTCCACAATTGCACTTACTTCATACAGCTCTCTGGCATCCTGCCCAGCAAGCTCGGCATTGACCTCTTGGTCCTCATCTCGGTTTGCCTGCAGAAAAGGACATTACGTTAAAAAAAAAAAAAAAAAAACGCCAAGCGCTGGCCGCTCTTTGCAGTGGAAGGGAGGTTTGTCAGCCCAGGGCCCTCAAAACCCCTTTGGTTATAGCTTTGCTGCCATCTGCTGACAATTGGCTACTAATTGGGCAGTTGGGGCCTTGGCACTACGGGATTGAATGCTCTGCGTGGGGTGATCGCGGTCTTTTGCAGACGTTGGTGGCGAAACCTGTGCGTTACCCAAGGTGGGGTGTCTATCCTACAGTTCCATCCGTGTGGGGTGCCCACCGGGACGTTTCTTAGGATAGCAGCTGCCGTATCCATCGTTCAGCTACAGAGAAAATATTCCCAATACTGGAAGTGCTGTCGCTTTTGACAGCCCGGGGTAGGCCCCGAGAGCAGCAAAATGTCCCTCTGTACTTGCCTCACTAATCTATGCACCCCGAGTGTTTACTAACACTGTAGTTCCCGATCGAAATCATGAAGGACTTCTCCACATATAAACCCTTTATTTGTCACTCCTGAAAATACTCCCCAAGAGGCTGAACAGAGCTGTGCTATATCACTGCTTTCCACAATGGGAATCTAGTTGCAGTGTATTTAGCAATGTGACTGTTGTGCCCTGAAAGTTTCTTGTATTTACTGAATTTTTTCATCCCTCGGGGCTGTCTGCTGAGGCTGTCCACCACACTGATTCCTGCTCGTGTTCCTCCTCTTCTCACTTACAGTCTTCCTATGGAGAAGTTAATTTCTGTCCTTATTTCAAGCTGATGTAAACTAAAGTGCACTCTTACTGAAAATATATTTCTCCCTTGCGAATGAAAGAATAAGACGAGGACAAGCTCCTACTACTTTTTCTGTATTTATCTATCTGAGTTGCAGATTCCTCAGTGGAAATGGAAATCACGTTTTGCTGGTTTTAGACAGAAATCAGCATAAGGCAGCCCTGACCGTGAGTGGGTATTCCAGCCATTACCACGCTATAAATAATAGTAAAGCCACAGTCTGTCCTCTTCAAGGTACCAGAATTTATAAAATTACCTATGATTTTACATAACCCCTTTAATTATATTAAAAAGCTGTAAACACGGAAGGCTCTTTCCCTGATGAAAGCCTTTTGCTTGTTATATCTACCTCACTATTACCTTACTTATTGTAATTACCAGCTAATACTTATTAGCGTTGCCCACGGTAGAGAAAAGAAAATGTCTCTGTCACGTAGGTGCATAACAGGACCGCCCCCAGCCTTACCTCTAGCACAGCGACTAATATCTTCCTCATGGACCCACCAGTGTCGCTTTTAATGTCAGCCTCTAGATCCCTGTCAAAGACTGTGGAGAAAGAAGTCCGTAAGGGCTCTCTCAATGCTGACAGCGTTCAGTGAAGGTGTGTGAAACAAAATCTTACTTACGCCTTTTGTACGCCTCCTTTATGCTTACGATTTGCTAGGCGAACGAACAAAAAAAACAAAACAAAAACAAATACAAATAAGCAAACGAGCAAACACAGCAGCGGGTCGTCAGCACGCCGGCGTTTCCCGAGCCCTCCGGCGCCCGCGCAGCTCCCGTTCCCACCGCCGCGATGGCCGGGCTGGCGGCGGCCGCCGGCACCGCTCCCACCCGGATCCGATGCTCCCCTTGTGCAGGCGTCTCCCCGGTTTTCCTTGCATTTGGGCGTGAACTTGTGAAGGAGGCGCGCGTTCCCGTGCCCGGCCCATGCCGGAGGGGCGCAGAGGGCTCTACAGTTGCCTGTCAATAGACTCGGGGGATCTGCATGCCATGGACGTTGCCTCTGTGCTGTCCGAGGGAGATGTACGTCCGGCAAACGGGACCGAGGAGCGAATTTGAATTGTATTGCTCCTAAGTCCTCGCCGAGTTTCCACCCCGTACGGCTGGCTGGCAGCCTTCGGGCTGCAGCCACCGACGCGGACTTATTGCACAAGCTGACATTGCTCTCGTCCCGGCCCCTCGCGACCGCACAGGCGCGCTTTGCCCCGCCACCTAAGGAAGGTTGTGGGTAAAAACAAGCAGGCCTGTCCCGACCTTGTTGTTTTGCGTGCAGAGGATCTCGATCAGCAGCGACTCGTCCGTCCCAGCGCCTTTCATCGCTTTGCGAAGCTCTCGGGCCTCGTATTCGCAGGGAAGATCCAGCAGGGCCAGCACGCTCTTTTCGAAATTCCCGCTTAGGTCTCCCTTCAGCACCTCTTCCAAGTCCTGCGAAGGCAGCCGGAAGGGTTACTGCCAAAACTGAAGTGCGATTAGAGAATGTATTTATTTGTTTATTTGTTTCAGGTAATTTAATGATTTCAACGTTTCTTCCGTACCAAAAGGGAACAATATCAAAAAAAGTATGAAGACCCGTGAAACACGCGGACAGTTTTTGCAAATAAAATTCCCTAAAAATCATTGTTTTATGTTGACGGAAATGATCCCCTCACCTCCAGATATCAGCAATACTGGAGCAGTTGTAAGTATTACTTGTTGGAAGAAACGCAGGCTAGTGTTTTAAAAGCTCGACAGAAGAAGCTTTGAAACACAATGTAGGATCTCCTGCTCTGAAAAAGTTGTAACAAAGGAATCAAACTTACTAAATTTCTCTTTTAATTTTTCTTAGAATTGATTTCTTGGGAAAAGCAAAACATTTCTCTGAAGTGCTTTGCTTTCAAGCAATTAGCATTTTCCACCAGAAAAGAAAAGAAAAGAAAAGAAAAAAAAAACCCTTTCTGATGTGATCTACTTAATTTAAAAATTAATAAGACCCTGGAGAAGAATTAGCTACTGCATATGTGTCAGCTGAACATTCATGCTGAGAATTATTTCTAATGATTTATTTTAAGCCCTATCTGCAGTTAACATCTCCTGTCGTACAGGAAGTCTTTGACAAGTTCAGATCATAAATGAAAAGAAAACCCAACTTTAAAACTATTGTTCTCCAGCGTCCTCTTACGTGATCGCAAATTAACGCTTCATCTGTTCCAGTAGAAGACTAACATCAAGGCTGAAGCAGTTTAAATGAGCGCATCATGAACCTAACTTCTGTGACCTGTTACAGGCTAACAAAACCGGGATGTTTTACAGAATCTGCTCATTTCTAATGCATATTTTTATTAATCCTCCTTAAAGAACTAATTCTGTAGTATTCATGCAACCAAAATCCTTCACACGCTTGTTGTAAGGTTTACAGACAGCAGGCTTTCAGGTTCAGTGATGCTTGCCTTAGTAACACTGATTAATGACTAATGTGCAAGCAGACCATAAAAAAGACCGATTCAGTAATAAGCCCTGTAGGATTTGGGTGTTTACCTAAATAACACATTGGAAGCTTTAACTTTTCCTATCTGCCAAGTCGCCAAGGCAGTCAGTGTTTCCTCCTTCAGAAACCAAGCGCCCAAAGAGATTTCTCAGTTTTGCAATGTGCATTCTGCTCCATCACTGGAATTTAAACAATGCTAAATCCATTTAACTCAATACAGATATAATGGTGTAAGATCAAACAGTGCCTCTCAATTTGCATCTGGTCTTGGAGGGATCCTAACTGGGAATTCGCCTGTTACATTAATTGCATTTATGCTTTTTTTCAGACTTGTTTCCCGTAATTGCGCTGCAGATGAACACAGCCGAAATGTTTTTGATTTCATTTATGAATTATTTTCTAGCTCTGCTGGCTTTGATCTGGTTGAGGCTGGTTTCCATTTTGAAGAAGACTCTGAGGCATAAGATTATTAATAATCATTATTTTATGAGATAAAAGAAAATACTAAATCAGAAGCCAACTGACGCCCTCTTCAAAACTACTGAGCCCTCGGTATTTTCCAAAGTAGGGGAATGTAGGCTATATTTCTAACAAGCACACTATTTGAAACAAAGAGGCCATTTATTTTGAAATACCTTGCCAAATGCAGCCTTATACTTCCGTTTTATCTGTTGCCTCTGCTCCGATGTTCGATTTGACAAGATTTCAATAACTGTTTTTTCGTCAGTTCCTAAAAAAGAAGTTGGGCATACAGAGAATTTCATCAGAAACCTAATGTAGCAGGAAGAAAATATGATCAAGTGCCCCCTCTCCAAAGAAAAGAATATAAATATACATATATCCACCGGTGCCAACTTTAGGTTTTGTAGCATCTAAGCTTCTTCTGAGGATATATTTATCTGTAGTTGGGTATAATGCTGAGAACATAAAGTGGAAGTTCACCATCTCGTGCTGCTTAAATTTTATCAGGGGGAATTGAGCCTTCTCCATTGAGCCTTGTCCTGTTTAGCAGATCAGACGCTGTCTGCTCCTAAACTCAGGGTGTGGAGAGAGCCCCTGGCCTGCCCCAGGGCCGCGTCCCACAGGAGACATTGACTTAGCGAAGGTGATGGGAAAACGCCCCCTGACTCCAGCGGGAACGGACGCACAGCCCCGTGCCCTGCTCCGTCGCACCTAGCTTTGCAAGGTTGCTTGGACGCCGCTCGGCCACACAAAGCGCCTTATTCCACCATTTAGATCCTCAGATCCGGCTGTGTTTAACCCTAGATGCCGAAGCTGACGCCAGCGAAGCTCTTTCATGCCACCTGAGCCATAAGAGCACTGAGCTGTGTCAGGCCTCAGCTGCACGCCCCGTTGCTCTGCCCGCTGCTCCCGCAGCGCTCAACGTGGGACCACAAGCGCTGTCGGCGGGACGCAGCCCTCACCGCTAGCCCAGTGGCCGCCAGGCTGGCTGACGTGCAGGTTTTGGTGGCGATGCTGGCCTGAGCGGTCTCTGCCCCTTCACCACCCTCTTCCCTCCGCACTTTCCGGCTCTCGTATCCTGAATCACACGGCACTTCCAGCCTCCCATGCCCAAAACAGCAAATCTGCTGGAGAAATAACCTTTTCCTACAGGCTTGCTTGCCCGACAGGTCCGTCTCCTGATCTGGTGTGGGAGCGCGTGTGCCATCAGCACAGAACGAATGGCACAAGATGAGAGGGGTGGGTGGGGATGAGTGACTCTTAAATCAGCCTCATTAGCCTGCAGCCTGAATCCACGGCCTGTACAAAACGCGTTGTGCTTTGAATCACAGAATCACAGAATCACAGGATCGTTTAGGTTGGAAGGGACCTCTGGAGATCATCTAGTCCAACCTCCCTGCTCAAGCAGGGTCCTCTAGAGCATGTTGCCCAGGATCACGTCCGGGCGGGTTTTGAATATCTCCAGCAAAGGAGACTCCACTGCCTCTCTGGACAACCTGTTCCAGTGCTCTGTCACCCTCACAGCAAAGAAATTTTTCCTCATGTTCAGATGGAACTTCCTGTGGTTCAGTTTCTGCCCATTGCCTCTTGTCCTGTTGCTGGGCACCACGGAGAAGAGACTGGCCTCATCCTCTTGACACTCCCCCTTCAGATACTTATACACGTTGATCAGATCACCTCTCAGTCTTCTCTTCTCCAGGCTGAACAGGCCCAGCTCTTGCAGTCTTTCTTCATAGGAGAGATGCTCCACTCCCCTCATCATCTTTGTGGTCCTCCGCTGGACTCTCTCCAGGAGTGCCATGTCTCTCTTGTACTGGGGAGCCCAGAACTGGACACGGTACTCGGGATGTGGCCTTACCGGGCCTGAGCAGAAGGGGGAGCATCATCTCCCTCGACCTGCTGGCAACACTCTGCCTAATGCAACCCAGCATACCATTGGCCTTCCTGGCCACAAGGGCACTTTGCTGCCTCATGTTTAACTTGTTGTCCACCAGCACTCCCAGGTCCTTCTCCGCAGAGCTGCTTTCCAGCAGGTCAACCCCCAGCCTGTACTGGTGCATGGGATTATTCCTCCCGAGGTGCAGGACCCTGCTCTTGCCTTTGTTGAACTTCAGGAGGTTCCTCTCCGCCCAGCTCTCCAGCCTCTCCAGGTCCCTCTGAATGGCAGCACAGCCTTCTGGTGTGTCAGCCACTCCCCCCAGTTTAGTATCATCAGCAAACTTCTGTCCCTTCATCCAGGTCATTGATGAATCCACTGAACAAGACTGGACCCAGGACTCACCCCTGGGGGACACTGCTAGCTACAGGCTTCTAACTAGACCCTGTGCCAATTACCACAACCCTCTGAGCTCGGCCATCCAGCCAGTTCTCAAGCCACCTCACTGTCCACTCGTCTAACCCACACTTCCTGAGCTTGCCTATGAGGATGTGATGGCAGACAGTGTCAAAAGCCTTGCTGAAGTCCAGGGAGACAACATCCACTGCTCTGCCCTCATCTGTCCAGCCAGTCATTCCAGCAGAGAAGGCTCTCAGGTTGGTCAAGCATGATTTCCCTTTGGTGAATCTATGCTGATTACTCCTGATCACCTTCTTGTCCTCCACATGCTTAGTGAGGACCTCCGGGATGAGCTGCTCCATCACCTTTGCAGGGATGGAGGGGAGGCTGACAGGCCTGGAGTTTCCTGGCTCCTCCTCCTTGCCCTCTTGGAAGACTGGGGTGACATTGGCTTTCTTCCAGTCCTCAGGCACCTCTCCTGATCTCCAGGACCTTTCCAAGATGATGGAGAGTGGCCTGGCGATAACATCCGCCAGCTCCCTCAGCACTCGTGGATGCATCCCATCAGGGCCCACGGATTCATGGATGTCAAGTTTGGACAAAAGATCTCTAACCTGATCCTCCTCGACCAAGGGAGAGTCTTCCTTACTCCAGACTTTCTGTCTTGTCCCCAGGGTCAGAAATTCCTCAGGGCTGGCCTTAGCAGTAAACACTGAAGCAAAGAAGGCGTTCAGCAACTCTGCCTTCTCTGTATCCTTTGTCACCAGGGCACCCCCCGCCCCCATTCAGCAGCGGGCCCACATTTTCCCTAGTCTTCCTTTTGCTACTGATGTATTGGAAGAAGCCCTTCTTGTTGTCCTTGACATCCCTTGCCAGATTTAATTCCAACTGGGCCTTAGCCTTCCTTGTCGCATCCCTGCACACTCTGACAATGTCCCTATATTCCTCCCAAGTGGCCTGTCCCCTTCTCCACATTCGGTAGACTTCCTTCTTCTGTTGGAGTTTTGCCGGGAGTTCCTTGCTCATCCAGGCAGGTCTCCTGCCCGCTTTGCTGGATTTCTTCCTCAGAGGGATGTACCCATCTTGAGCCTGGAGGAAGTGAATGATTTGCGCTGAATGGAGACAGGGAGAGGAGCAAGAACCAGCCTCCACTTCCTGAATCCCTCTGTTGATGCTGCTTCACTTGGCAAAAATAACCAGGAGTTAGCTGGGAGCGCAGCGCCTGGCTGTACAGCTGCTGGGGAGCCCTGGCATGGGGCCCAACAGCGAGCTTCAGCTCCCAGGGAGGTGAGAGGGGAGGCCGTGCAGGAATCGAACACGTGACAGCCCTCTGGGAGGGGTTCCTGGGCGCGGAGAGGAAATGGCAGCTCTGAGTTGCAGCTGCTGCAGGGTATGGCAGCCGCTTACTAAAGGCAATGACCTTGTTGTTGTGCTTTCCCTGCCCTCAGCCATGGAAACAGACGTTTGCACTAAACAAAGCTGCTGAAAGGCGTTAGCCAGTGTTTGCGGCTATGGGGCAAGACCACAGAGATCCTAGCTGGGTGCCTGCGTGGTGCAACAGAGGAGGTATTGCATTAACGTGCATGTCCCAGAGTACTTCCAAGTGCTGGGCCAGCAGCTGGCCTGATACTTCGTTTCTTCAACATAGGGAGTGAAATGAAGAACGTCTATCGGGACCTATGATCCTGTATGCAATAGGCACCGCCAAAATGTCTATAGGATATAAAGGGTTTAGATGTTAGATCAAATGCATCCAGCCATATGCCAGGTCTGCTGAAGCACGCACTTCCTGTGGGCTGACACGGACATCGCTTCTCTCGCGCTGTACTGTTGGTGGCATCCACCAGCGTGCTTCATGGCATGTCATGCCTTGCTGGCAGGCTCTTACGAGCAGGGACCCTCTTTCTGGTCCCCTGCCCGCACAGCACCTAGCACTGCGAGGGTTTCCAGGGAGCTGCGAAAAGACGTGTTAAAACTGCAAATGGCAGTTGTGTTCGGCAGCAGCTCATTCATTTTCATCACTGCATATCATATCTGCACAGGACAAGTTTATGGCATCCTGTCCAGTTTTTCCTGCTTAGAACTGAGACAGAAGGCATGATCCAACTGTAGACAGGAAAAAATGCTAAAATATGTATTTAATTGCAAATGCCTAGAGTAGGTTAATAACTTGTTGCTCTCTTGTGCTGACTGGCTGTTCCTCCTCTGCTGGACGTTGCCACCTCCATGGCTCTGAGGAGCACTGTATTCCTTACGCACATTAGTGCAAAGTCAGTCAGCTTAGTTTAAACTCCCACAGAACATGGTGTGAGCCAACATTTTGGCTAATAATTCCTGAGCGAGACTGAGGAGCACCCTATAAACCTTTCAGCTGAAGGTGCTGCAGTGGGCTCTGAGGAGCATATGGAGGTGGTGATGTTTTTGACTGTTCCTTGAAGACCTGGAAAAGGACATATAACCATGACTTTAATCTAGCCTGGCTAGCTGGACCCCACAACTGTCATTAGCAGTGGGGACAGCTTGATGGTCCTATATCAGTGAGCAAATGCCATGTTCATCCTGATCTCTTGCTGCCAAGCAGTTAGCAAAGTAGATGTTTCAGATCTTTGAGGAAGAAGCTGGCTTCCTTTCCCATTTATCTTAATCATATAAATCTCTGCGGTTGTCCCTGTGTGTGCACATTCTTCGAGTCAGTGAGCGGCAGAAAGCATAAAGATTAACTCAAAATGGTTTAAATAGTTGCTTTGCCATAAGTTTGTGCATATGCTCTCTATAACATTGAATAGTCCATTGTATAGAAAACAAGAGCTTTCTTACCTGCTCCTTTGCAGGCTTTATGCAGTTTCTTGGCATCCCGGTCTGCATCAAAGCCATGATGACGGTGATGAATGGTTGACTAGAAAAATAGAGACACAACAGGTACACGGGAAACAAATTTGCGTTAGACTCTGTTTTCCCGAAGTCTGGGTCAGGCGGTCGCTCGGTTTTTGTTCACCCCATCTAAGCTGCGACGTCTAGGCTGGGCTTTGCTGGTACGATGTCTCTATCATTAGTGCTAGCAAGATCAGAACGAAGGCAATTGTGACCACGTGGCACAAGGTGCTGAGCCTGTATAACCTCACTCTGCCCGTTCAGCTGTGCTCAAATCTTTTTGATGCAATCACTTGATACTAGACAATTTTATGCCAGATCAGATAGTATTTGTTGGTACCACTTTAACGTTAGGCCAGTATGAATTCCTTCTCAGATGCGCACAGACTTGTGCTGCACCTCTGCAGTACGTTTGTAAATACTGGAAGCTGGTTTTCTTTCCTCCAGGCAAAATCCCAGCTGGCCTAATAAAAAGCAGATCCAGCAAACCTGCCCTGTGCTGGTGCATTCACATAAACAGATAGCTGGGCACATATACCATCATAAAGCTGGTGGAGCTTTTTTGTCAGAAAAGTATATCTGGTTACCTTGAGCTAAATCTATTAGGCATAATAACTCAAAGTCCACAGCAGCGGCAGTTTACAGCCTGATATATATCAATAACTGAAAACTATGGAAAACTGAAAACCATGCCAGTTCGTACGAATCTGACCGGCTGAGAATCACAGGGGTGGACATGCCAGAGCACCCTCTGCTCGGCTGCTTCGCAGACAAGGGTAGAGGTCTCCGGCAGCGGGAGGTCAGCGACCTTTTCAATCCCTCTAGTACCACGAATCAGATCTTTTAAATGCCTATGTGCTAAAATAAGCCTGGAAAAGTGGTCCTAGGCTCCTAAATCAATTAGAGCTGTATGCACCCCATCAACTGCGGGGGTCTAATACGGGCACTGGGAGCGCTTTGGCATTTCCATGCCAAGAGCAACAAGTGGATCCGACTCCTCGCTTTGCAGGGTTGCCCGCCACTGGCTCACCGCTCTGCTAATTAAGGCTTGTGACACCCCAGGGCACAGCAGTGTGCTCTCCGCTACTGCTAATTAAGGGTAATGACACCCCTGCGCTCCTAAACCCTTCTGAAAATATGGTGACAGGTATAAAGGAGTCATCTGTCCAGAGACATAGAGTCTTACACCAACGATAATAGCCAAATGCACTCTCCACGCTGTTTTTACCTTTGTGGTAGACTAAAGGCCATTTAAGTACACAGCTCTTCTAATGCAGTTAGCAACCAGGATTCAAATTAATGCTAATTGTACCCGCCGTAACGCAACCATCTCACTGAAATTACCTTAACTGGAAGTCATTTTTACAACAACTGCAATTAGAAAGGTATTATAACATTGCAAAAAGTTCTCTCAGTCTTGTCTGACTGCGGCCTCCCAAAGTAACGCTTTCACTGCCTTGTCATTAGCACAAAGCTCACTTGTCAATAGGTATGCTACCATATACTATGAAAGGATTGTAAAGCAAGCAGACATATGCCAGCCTCGAAGATATGCTTGTCTAAACCTTTCAATTAAGGTGGAAATAGACGCATATAAAAATTAATATTTTCCAGTGGGAGAGTTTATTTAAGAGTCTTCAAATCGGTCAGGAAAAGGAAAACGAAACAGAAAAAGGCAAAGTTAGAAAACAGATGCATTTGCACGAGCTGCATTCACATTCTTCTATTATCACAGGGTACACGTGCTTTTCCCTTGATGGAATCGGGCACAAAAGACATTTTTGCAAAATATACTTGAAAATTAAACAGACTTAGTGTCTTTACTCCTTCTAATTGATATGCTACACCCTCATTTGCAGTCCCACTTGGTGATAGGAAGGTCTGCGAGTATCAGATTGGCCTTTGTCCTTTGGAACGCCAGACTAAACAACAGCAGCTGCCCGGAATCGGCGATGAGTTTAGGTGAGCGCAATAACAGCATCCTCCGACAGAGCGAAAGTCCGTTCTGCACACACCGCTCCGCCACGCAAACGCTGCCTGCGCAGTGGCCCTCTTTGCCTGAGGGTTGCACACGCACGGTGTTGACGCAAGGAGCGCGGTTCAAGGGGTCCTCGGCAAGCGCTGGGTGCAACGAGCATGGCGGCGTAGCGCCCAGCAGGGTGCTGGGCTGCTGCTCGCCCGCGCGTGCCCCGCTCCTGCCCGCACAGGGGACCATGAGGTACGCTGTGCAATTTGTTTGTGCAAAAGCGTTATTTGCCAACAGCTTGCGCTACATGTAATATGCATCGGGACCCTGGCAAGTCGTTCGAGGGCCTTTCCATCTGGAGATCCGTTCTGCAGAATGAAAATGCCTGATTCGCACCAGCATTACTTCTAGAGGCCGTCACTTTTCTTAAGGCTACATAAATACAATCGGAAACCAATTCTACGTCCGGCTGAGCTCCCCCCTTTTTCTCACTAATTTACTGTTTGCTTCTGGAAAGCCTTAGAAACATGTCCCTCAGGTTTCTACGCATGAACTTCCGAGCTCTTGAGTGGGGCAGAACTCATCCTGACAGCAGAGGGCCCAGGTTTGACAGCGGCGGTTGTAGTGTGGGACACCACACACGGGTATGTGGTGCCGCTACGGTTGCCCCCTCCCCATAATACCACGTTTAACAGGCAAAGGGTTTTCAGCGCTTTAGCCTGTAATTCAAGATGTGATCGTTAGTATTGTCAGCCACCAATCTGTTAAGTCATGCCCTCGTGGCTACTTCTTGCACCCTGAAGCAATCCCAAAGGACGCTGTAAGCGGGAGCGACGATCCCCCTGCCCTTCCACCGTGCTGCGCGGAAGAGAGCTGCTTGCACGAAGAGGATGCTATCTGAAGGAGTAAATAATACTGACATGAAGCTATCGTTATTTAGAGTCAGCATATTTTTAAGAAGGTGTTCCTGCCACTCATAGGACTGATCCCTCTGTCTGTGTTAGGCAGCCAGCACTGCACTTAATTCTACACTTCCCTGCAAAGCATTTCTTTGTGAGGGTACGGCCCACGGATGTAGCTGAAAAATCAGCAAAGAAAAGACAATTCTGGAGCACAAAATACAGAGGAAAGCACTGACACAATATAACAACAGTATAGATCTGCTTGTTTTGCTGTATCCAAGTGCTATGCTAGTTGAGAGCCCCCCAAATTCATTTCAGGAATGGGGGGAATTCAGACATTCATTTCAGTTCAGAACCGTCGCTCCAGATTTGCGTCCGTGTAACCCAGGACAGAAGTCGCACTGGGGAGAAAAGAGAGGGAGAAAGCTTTGTCTGGCGTTTGCTCCCACTTCGCAGTCCTTCAGCCCGGATGGAAATACCTAGGCAAATGCCCGAAGGTGCTGGTCTGTACTTTGCTCTGCCGTAAGCACCGGGATTCGGGTGGGGGTTAAGCTGGGAGCCGGCCGCGGGCTCGGCTCCCTCTCTCCCAGCTCTCGCCAGGCCAGCGCTGCCCAGCCCTGCCGGTCCCACCGCCCCAGCCCTACCACAGAGCCAGCTCATCCTGCTAATAACGTTACAAGACTTTGGGAATTGCTATTTTAAGCCTTCATGGCTGTTCAGTTATACCCAGATTGGAGCGAGTTCCTACCTCCTAAGGGCAAACGTTGCCGTTCGAGCGTAGCACAGTTGCATCGGGTAGGAAAAAGGTGGCACCAATGAATGAATTAACAGTGTGGATTTACAAGGATTCATAAAGACATAAACAAAGAAAGGCATTTCTTTTCAAGGGAAAAAATCATGTAGAAGGAAAGGAAGGCTTGTTTCTTAGTGACGCTCGGCATATGTTTGTTTTAATGCACCACAGGAATCTATTGAGTCAGCTGGGCTAAAGCTTACATCTTCAAATAAATCACTGTAAAACATTAATCGAGCCTGGGAAATACCATTCTTATAGTATTATGTGCAATACTAGCATGACAGCTTTTATAGATACGAAATTTGATATTCTGCGTAGGTGACTGTCAAGGCCAACTCCTGAGTCATCTGGAAAACTCTGGTTAAAATGCACGATCTGCTGGCACCACCTTTGGTCTTGGCCTCGGGCACAGCCTTCCCGGGCAGAAGAGCTGTTTCAGAGTCGTCCTGCTTCCTAACCTGCATGTCTGGCAGGTGGATTTTGCTGTAAGGGATAAACGGCAGAAGAAACTGATGTTTAACACTACTTGAGGCTTTGCACATAGTATTCATCTAAAAATATGCACAGAGTCACTGTTTAACATGCCCATTGTTTTGGAGTAAAGATTTTAGATTAGAATTGAGTCATTAAGGACTTTGAGTGACTACAGCAGTTTGCTGATTGTGCGATGCGGAGTCTCAAATACCAGCTGGGCTGATTACATATATATTTTGCAGCTGAACATGGTATGGAAGGGAACTCGCTCTCATAAACTGATCAAGCTCCAGCTACACAGTTGTGTAGTTGCAGTCCATTTTCTTCCACATTTCCTTCCAACACTTCTAATTTAATCAGAGCAATCAGCGTTCTGGTGGCAAGAACCCTCTTTTAACTTTGAGCCTAGCTTTAGTCTTGGCCTATGTGTGTCCACTCGTTTTTTTCTGCCAGCAGTCTTCCTTTGGTTTAAACAGCGATTGCCTCCACGATACGTTAATAGACAGCAATCGTGTTCCTCTGCAGCTTTAGCTAAAATCGTCACAGATTTATTTCAGTTAAAATGGGCAGATTTTTGCTGGTCAAAAACTAACATTTTAAACTTGTTGTAAAGCACACAAAGTAATTTTTCTTATTGTCTATTACGCTCCATTTCAAGGAGATGTTAGATGACCTTATAGTTAATGATGGTCCACAACGCTTAGAGAAGCATTTGGAGAATTTTCTTCAATACGTTGGCATGGGAAGTGCTTATGGTGCACAAATAAATGTTTTAGCAAAAAGGTCAGCAAAACCAAGAAAGAAATAGAGGAAGAATAAGAGCTCTGGTGGGTTCAAGGCATCAATAGTTAGAATGTTGCAATACATAGCAGAAATTTATGAAGACAAAAGAAGATGTGAGCTTCGGGACCAAAATCTCATAGCTTGCTTGACCTAAAGACAATTAAGCCTGAAGTAGATATAAACTGCCAAGCTAGCAGAAAACAAGCACAGAAGAAACACTACCAAGAGCATGCCGGATAGCTTCCTGTATTGCAAAAGAGAGACAAAGTACTCCATCTGAAAATAGCTGATAACGGCTGGACAATCGCAGCTACTTTGCCATCCATATCATTTTAAGCAGACAGCACGACCACGCTCAAGAGCGGATGTTTATGGAGGGGTAATGTCACAAGAGCCGAAAGGGCAGCCGTTCAGGATGCTGCTGACGGCGCTTGTCCACTGCAGCTCTCACACGGATCGATGCTGATGATGTGCCTGGATAAACGCAGACATGGGCCCTTAGGGGCGATGCGCGAAGAAGGGGCAGCAGCAGCGTGGCTGCTGATCAAAGCAGGGCAGAAGCAGATATAAGAGCTCAGGGCAGAGCTCTAATCAGGGCTGGTGATCCAGGGGGGTTGAGAGCCTGCCGCAGTCTTCATTTCCGCCAGATCCACTTACGCGCTTTATCCAGTGGATGTCTTATTTCAAGCTTATCTCGTGTTTCCTTTTTCTTTGGCTAACAGAAGTACAAAGCACATCTAAACCAGCAGCCTGTAGGAAGGGCAGGGTGACCCAGCCAGGCTTTTTACAGCCCTAACCACTGCAGGTAAGCGTGGTTTCCAATAAAACAGGGCAGAATTCAGTTGTCCAAACTTAGGTATCTAGTGCCGTCGGAGATGCCCCAGGGTAAGCGACCAGCTGCCAGTTTGGAAATGCATGGTCTCCCGCGGTTCCCGGGTCTGTCAGCCCGGTGCAGATGCCTCACATACCCAAGGGCACCTCCAACAGCTCTAGATGCATGTGTTTGGGCAACAGCATAAAGTACCTAGTATTTTACCGGTTTTGTTATTTTTCACATATATTTAATTATGTTGAGAAGAACGCATTGGAAAGAACCAAGTTTTTGAAAACCAATTATAAAAGCCAGTTCCCTATGCAACAATTTTATCCTCCCTTACTGCCAAACAGGTGAGCGGCAGATATCCCTCTGCCTGGTTTCCCACAGATTTACCTCTCCTGGCTGACTGATTTCAGTGCCTATGCTGCCTCCTCCCAGCAGAAGCAATTCCTGTGAGTGTCACAGTCATCGTCGCCCAGCACTGTGTGGATTCTCTGGGGTCTAATAAGGGTTCAGCTCATGCCCCTGACTTTCGTTCAGGGGATTTCTAATACATTCTCTCTCTTCTATTGATTTACATGAAACTTAGCAGGTACCTCATACTTTTGAGACTTGTACCCTGCTGGTAAATTCAACTAAAAATTTTCCGGGGCTTCAAATGTCTTTAGCTGGTGGAGCAGATATGTACGTGCTGCAGTCACATGCACTCTGTTTCTTTCGGAAAACAGGCCAAAAATGATCCATAATATCCCTGATGATAAGCACAGGAATGGCAGAAAAACAAACAAACCAAAACAATCCAAAACCCATCACAAATGAGAAACTGTGGACCCTATCGAGATGTCTCAGCTCTCACAGTAGCACAGTCACAGATTCACCAGTTCAAAGCCCTTCGGGGAGGATCTCGTCTCCGGCTGATGAACCAGTTTTCTTCCAGCTCAGTGCTGCTGGATCTGTCAAAAAAGGTTTGGGTAGATTCGATCTTGCTGCGGGCAATGGATAAGTTGGCTGACATCTCAAGATGCCTTCCAATCCCATATTCTATGACTTTCTATTTTCTTTTTTCTTTTTGTGTGGAGAGGAAGATTTATTTCCTCTGTCTACCAAGAAATGTCCCAGATCATCCGGTCATTTTGTTAGTATGATAAATGACGGGACTGGGGTGTTCATCTCATTAGTTAAATTTTATCTAAAATATTCTGATCACAGAAGACAGCTTTTGGCAAATCAGTCCCTACATGATTAATTATTTATCAACACATACATACTTAAGATTAATTATTTATCCTAGTAGAAGCCTTTAATGTGCTATAATGTAACTGGAATCCAAGGTTAACTAGACTAACCGTCCTGGATAGAGAAAGAGAAAGACATATAAAACCATATCTTGTGGTTTTAGTCTTCTACTACATCACACAATATCGGGACAACATCCGATACATCAGAACAAACTCTCAACTCTTACCTAAAGTGACAGTTTGAGCAAAAAATAGCCTAATTCTTGTCACTCACTTCCAGGCCTTTCCTTGTGTTAAGAATAAATACAAGAATAAATGTGGGAGTAAGCTGTTCTATTTTGGTTCCGGTATACTCCAAAAGACAGACTGAAAACATGATGCTATATTTGTACTTCACCAATAGTCTAATTTATACTAGAACAACCATTTCCAGTCGTAAAAGTTTTGTTCAACCTATTTTAATGCCTCCTTAGGCTCCCTTGAACAGGGTCAATTTTTGGATTGTAGTAGAAGGCACGAGTCTAACAGGAATAGTCACCTTAATTACAACTCCTATAGCTATACAAGGCCCAAGGCGACTGGCAGCCTCTGCCCCGGGGCAGCCTCACTCGTGGCCGTGCCAGCCAGCCCCAGCACCAGGGCTGTAGTCATGCTGCTCAGCAGCTGCAAGAAGGACCACAAGCAAATATTTCCGGGAGAAAGAAAGCTGACTTGCTCAGAAAGCTCCAGACTATCAATCAGAATGGGCACAAAAGCAGATAAAGCCCACTTATTTCCATTCACAGATACTTTCATGGGGAAAGCTTCCAAATATTAAAGGGCTCTTTAGTACAGTGTGGGAAACAACAACAAACCCCCTCCTAAGATCAATTACTGGTAGTTAAGGTCAGACCTCCTCTAAGTCTAACATAGTCTAAGGCTGTATTTTTGATGGATGAGGATGTTTAGTCTTTAGCAGACGGTGGGTTCCCCACCTCTAAGAGTCTTTGTGTCAAAGCAAGAGGCTTTTCTGCAAGCCCTTCAGTGAAATTCAGATAATTGGGCTCCGCTATTCAGGTATGACCTCATGTGAAATGCAAAGGTCTTTAACACCCTGGTCGGAGTGGATGGGAGCTAACATTTAAAAACAAACAGAAGCCAACAGCTGTGGCACGTTGGCAGCAGGGAAGTATCAGCAAGCGTCAGGGTTTGTGCTATGGTAATAAAAAGGTGGGGTTGTTAAACATTTGCAATTGGAGGAAAGGCTTAGTTCTGTTTTTAAAGAATTGCTACTCTTGAACTTCATTTTGGACATTTCTCTACTGCAATATCTGCTAAAGAAACTAGTTCTTAGGGGATGTAATGAGAAGATGAGCACAGGTGGGATAGGTTTAGGCAAAACACACATACGTCGGTTGGTGAGTGCTCCCTTAAAGCACACACGTGTCCTTTTGACCGCAAGGGCTTCTTCCTGTGCTGTTTAGCAGTTTGTAAAATACACCTGTCAATCTATCTTGTTTGTTCAAGCAATTTTCTCAGGCAGCCACAATATGTAACTGGAAAACTGCTATCTGCTTCCACCACTGCTCAGAGGACCGTATCCCCGCCGCCTGCCAGGCAGGCTGCTGTTCTCTCCAAAATCCTCATGGCTCTTGTAGGTCTACCGGCTGAATGAGAGCCACCCCCACCCAGAGGCTAGCCTGCTGCAACGAAGCAGTTCGGTATGAAGCATTTAATGGATAACGCAACGTGCACAGATCGCATAGACTGCTCTTCCCTGCTCAGCAGCCTTTGCAATGGCGCCTTCCAAACTGATAGGTGCAGATATACTTCTTTTCTAAATCTGAGACTGAAACTACAGCGACAACAGGATCATAATAGAATTAGTTGCATTTATTTTTTCCTGTTATAAGGAAGTGGCAACAGCCAAGCCCATTGCTCTGGCAGTTCTTTAAACTGCAAAATCAAAACATGTTTCTCCCACAATGTCTCTCCTGTTTCAAGGCAGTTATTAATACATCATTTCATAACAGCTTATGGCTACTTTTTTATCCACCTAGTTTACTTAGGCTCATCACCGTGATGGAGATGTCCACAATCAAGAACAGTATGTTTTGGGAGGGGTTCTTTCAGAGCTGAATTGTGTCCAAACTCCTGAATACAGATTACTTTTAAAACTGGAGTTATTTACCATGGTCCCATGCAGTGGAAGTGGATCGCCTAAGCTGTGAAACCACTAAATACCATCACCTGCAAGACGTCCCAGAGCACCTGGGATCTCTGCCCAGGGCTGGCTGACGTGACATAGGACTGAAGGGACCGGAGCCCTCCGCGTGGCAGCTGGAACCAGGTAGGAAGGGTTGCTAGAGATCTCCAAAGGCACCATGCCTGCATTTCAGGCACTGAGTCATGCCCCATGCGAGTTCCTGCCAACATTTATCTTGAAAACAAAAGCCACAAAAAATGGCAAACAAATGGCTTTATTCGCCTAGGAAAAATCTGGAATTTCAACTGTGGAATAATTCCGTATTACACTAGGAATAGATTTGTCTCCTTTAATTTTACTGATCATAATGCCTGGTTCTACAACACTGTCTATGCTGAGCCACCGGTGATTATGACTAAAATGGTCGGAAACTGGTCTGCCTCTTTTTCAGTAGAGATACCGAATCTCTGGCTTGAACGGTAACACAGATATAGCTCAAGTGTTCTTATGATTTATTAATAATTTTACACTCTTCTCATTACATCAACTAAGTCTTGTGATGAGTTCCAGTAAGTTAATATTGATGGAGCAGAAGTTAATTCTTCCGTATGCCAGCACAAAAAATTACGTCACTTAAGTATGCCTATACAAGGCTCAAATATATGGACACAGTCTTTGGGGATGTCATGCTGACTTCTTAATATATTCCAAATCTGAATTATTTAAAAGCAGAAGAACTGGATGGATGTAGTGCCTCATCAAGGAAGCCCCAGGCTTACATGCTTCTCCCTACGGTCCCTAATGTTTCATTGCTTTTAAAACATTCCTGTGCAAGATGCATTATCTAAACACAGTGTGAAAAATACCTCTATATATCACAGATACATACCTGGGCTATTACTGTACAGACATTGCTCATATGACGGTTAGTGTCTAACAAACCAACTATCTTTACTGAACATGGAGGCTTCTGTGTCTAACTCCTTTCTGCCTCATAGGATGGAGGAAATCTCGAGATACAACCAGGTCATCTGAGCCACCGGGGTCAGCTGAATCAGTGCATTACTTCAGTGGGTGGCCACAGCTAACAATAAAGGGGAGAGTATTTTTTCCTTCTCTTCATAGGAAAGACGGAACTTGGCAGAGCGTACTAAAGATGCTGCATACACAGAAGACTGAGATTCCAGGCATTTCGCATTTTTTATGTTTTTTGCAAAAATAATGACCTTTTAATACTTCCAGTAGTTTTTGGCCACAACTGAAAGGCATCATAAATGTTTCATGGATATATGCTTCTTAACACTTACCACAGCTGCACTCAGGTCTAAAAGGAACAGCAAATATCATGGATAAATGGGGACCACGGACACAAATAGGAATCTGCCATGGTTTTTCCCCAGTATCGCGTGGTTGAACAAGAAGGTATTTCTGTCTTCTGCTGACTCTGGGCTTATGGCCAGGGACTGAACAAGAATCTACTGTCACTGAATTCGGTCTACCAGCGCAAGCAACAAATAACTATTGTTGACCTTTGTGATGAGATAACAACATCATGCTGCAATAAGTAATACCGGAACTAAGCAGACATTTCTGCAAGGGTAGAAGGGTCTATAGGCAATGCAGAGACCCTTGTGATGTTTGCGAGCTTTGAACTTATCCCCAAGAAGCTTTATCAGGCAGATGTGCTCTACAAAGTTATACTTACTTTTTTACCTTCAAGCTCTCAAACCATCTGGCCAACGGCAACCTGCCGTCCCCTTCTTATGTTAGAGCCCTCCCTGGCAGAAGGTTTGTGCTGCTCACAATGACAAGATGAAACTCCAGGGACTCCCAGAGAATCTCAAACAATGGTTTAAAATAAAAACAAAACCCTTGTCCATCCCCCAGATTAATTTAAGTCACAAACACCACTGAGAACAGAATAATGCACATAGGATTCTTGAGAGATGGAAAGTTTAAAAAGCTAAGCAATTTCACAACAGTCAAAACCAATCAAACTTTTGAAATCATCATACCGTGAAAACCATTGTTATCATTCTCAAACTTTCCCCAAAGCACCTTGCTTACAGAAGAGCAGCTACCCAGATTTTCAGGATTCATTCCACTTGTGGTAATTTTGAAGAAAAGCAGAACTGCAGGTAAGTGTGAAGATACAAGACTGCATAGAAACAATAACTGGAGAATTTAAATCTCGTAGGATATGCAGTCAAGACTGGTTGATTGTAGAAAGAGGGACTGGATTCAATTTTCAGACAGTGAAAAGCATGTGGAAATATGCAGATTTGGAGCTGTAATGTTGCATTAGGTGCAGCTCTTGACCAAGAGCTCAATTTCTGTGAGAAAGCTATGCCTTGTAGCTGGTTGGAAATTTTTTTGTTGAAACCTTTTTTTCAGTAAAATCTGTTACTTTTGTTCAAATTAACATATTTAGGAAGATAGTGGTTTTGATGAAAGTTCTATTTTAAATATGATGAGACATTTTGATACAGCTGAAAATTTCCATTTTAAAGTCCACGTAATGGAAAATTTCATTATTTTGTTTCGAACAATGCTTAGCCTTCAGTGCAAACTTCATTTATTAATGACACCTTATTTTTTTAAGTTTTAAAACCTAAATCCATATAACGAGAACAAAATATCTCAGTTGGCACAGACGATTCATTTGCCTTTTCTCCCATCAGAATTTGGGCTATTCAAAAAATTTTCAGTTCTGAAATTTCAAAGCAGACAAATTTTTGGAAAGATGCAGTATTCAAGAGAAAGAAACAAGCCAGTTTTCACCCAGCTTTACTAGTGTCAATCTGGACTGCCAAAGAGGGGTTGCCTCTGTGCACTGCAGTGCCTCCCAAAGCCACCATAAGCCACTGCAAAGTGTGCTGTATAATACCATGGTGCCCCTTTCATCCTTCATAAAAAAAGCGCTTACTGGCTCATCTGCTGACAAACTGGTAGTCCCTACAGTTGATTTCCGTATATCCTCTGTGAGGCTGTAAGACTTGCTCTGGAGGTTTAAAAAACACAATACACAAGACACTCATGAACCTATGATTGCAAACCATGAGATTAGGAGAAAGAACAAACTGCAGTTAAAAAGCTCTGGTAAGAACTGAATATTTTCAGGTTATTCCAGAAGTGGTTCTCTGAAACAGATGCAGGCATTTCTCCAAGATGATCTGTAATTTCCTAGAGGCAAACACAGAATGATGATAACGAGCTGCAGTTCTCAGATGAGTCATGGGCTGAATCATGAGATACTCTTTCAACCATGGGCTTGCACCTCTTCCCACTGAAGCCTACAGCACAACTTCATTTTTCTATAGATACATCCGGCCAGCGTTGCTGGCTACCTCATCCAGCCCAGAGCTCATACAACTGCTAAACCGGCCTGAGATGCAGCGCTGTGATCTCCGTTGCCAAAGACTGGCTAATTTAAAGCTAAATTGGATACATCTGCCCCATACTGCATTTAGTGCAGTGTCCAGTGAAAGCGTCCCTCCGTTAGCGGGGACAGGGGCAGCTCTCCAGGGTTGGGTGCCTCGGGAGGTGTCCACCGTCCACGCTATAATATGTGCTTCTGTGAGCACACAGGGCTGTGCAGCGGGAGCCTTTCTTGGCCTAATGTTTCCTGTGCAAAGGCAGATTGCTGAACTACTTCTTTCTGCCCTTGCAAGCGGCTGGGTCAGAAACGGATGGTGAGCAGATGGGGCCAGCTACTCTTTCATAGGGAGATGCAATGATGCAGGAATTGGCCCTTTCTACTGGCTCTGACTTGTGATCCCTTCTAGGTCCTTGGCTCAGTAGCTGGAGCCTTGGGCAAATGGTACGGGTTCTTCCGCTAGGAGTCTGGCAGAGAAAATGACTTGAAGAACAGCTCCAAAAGCAACAGGTGCTCTGCATTTCTCAAGGCCTTGCTAAATTTGAATAAAAAATAGTCATGTAATAAAATAATACACATCTTAAGACAGAAACTACTGCAACATCAGTCTGTCAAAGCTAACATGCTCTCCTCTGTTGAAACTGTTAAAACTGCAGATTTTCTGAAATCAATATGCAAAGCTGAATAAATATTGTTGTCATTTATCCATTAATTTTAAAATAAAGCTAAAAAACCTCTTCAGTGCAAGCTACTAAATTTTCAGAAGCAATGAGCATTCACAGCTATTACGTCAATTTTTTGACAATAAAGAATACATTTTTTTGAGAATAAATATGCAATTTAGATATTTATTATTAAATACCTGCATATTAGCCAAAATTCTCTCAGTCAAAACTCGTACGGTAATTCAACGTGATAAGTCCTGATGCCTGGATTTTAATCAGGCCCTTCTGAGAGCACTGCAGTTTCAGATTACTCTTGTCCCTGCTATTCAGTGATAAACTTAGTCAAAGTTTGAAACTGTTGGCCTTTGGAATCGGAAGATTTTCATAGAGCGTTACGGAGCTATTTTAGTGTTTAAGAAAATTCCAATATAAATTTGCCATTTAAAATGAGTTGTCCCATGACATCCTACTCGTCATTTCTTTTTCTCAAAATGAAAGTAATGCCATTTTAAACTGTGCCTCAATCAGTGTTAAAACACTCAGAACCCGTGTGTTACAGTAGCAATTTCATAATTCATGTAGTGCAATGAAGTGGATGTTACTGGCTACACACAAGAGCTTTTCCCTCACATTTAAAGTAGACTTTGCATTTAAATCTTCATTTGCAGCTGCATTAACGTAATTTAAAGTGAAAATGGATAAAAATAACAAAAGGAAACGGCTGTATTCCTGACAATCCAAATTAAATAGCTACTTACATGCGAGCCACCCATTTTTGCCTAGTCTGAGCGTGGAAGAAACGACTCTTCTGCTCTTCAATAAAACAAGCACTCAGATGGAATAGTCAAGTTTTACTAGAGCAGCTAAATCATACCCAACCCTAGGTTAATCAATAACTTCTGATATTATTTAAATTCTAGTCGTTTCAAGGTGGGGTGTGTTCATCATTATACAGTGGCTTTATCATCCCTACAATCTAATAGCACATCCTGTTGGGTCATAGAGCTGGCTAATCTCTTCAGAAAAATCTGGATTTTACAATATAAACTCCCAGGTGATATATAGTCTTTTATCTAATAGTTATTACGATGATTTAAAATATATAACCATGTTAATGCCCAGCAAGAGCTTTCCAAACACTTTAGAAGGAAGGATCCCTGCTTTGAAGAAATTGTACTAGGTCTGATTTTATATGCTATGAGGACCCCTGAGCCCCGTAAAATATTTCAGACAGAATCTCACTGCTTTAAACTGTGGCCAGGACAGGCAGAAAACGGTAACAGAAGAGAACAAGAACATTTGAAATCACAGCAGTTCTTGGAAAAAATTCCGAATGATTATCTAAGTAGTAAGCAAAATTAAAATCATGGCATTACAGTGAGTACAGTACTAATTCTAGGCAACAGCCTTGGGAATATCCATCATTTATTTAATATTAGAGTGCTCATTCTTAAGACATCGGTGTCGGTTTTAAACAGTTTGACGGACAGCATTTTTCTGCAAAGACCTCTTCAACATTCAAACACACTTAAAAATAAAGAAATTGGTTTTGGTTACGGTGTTCAAATATATGAGATGTAAAAATCAATTGTGATTATGAAGAATTGTGTCTAGAATTCAATGCTTTGTGGTAGCAAACTTTCTCAAAGACATTTTCAAAATCTGGACTACGCTGGGAACCTCCCACTCATTTCACCTCATTTCGGGGGACAAAATCGGCCCGTTTCACATTAAAGAAAATACTGAAGTTGGAGAGAAAGCAACGTCAGGGCTTCTCTGCAATCTGTCAGGTTAGAGTACATCCATAACCTCCAATACAGGCTTGCAATCCTACTGTTTTACTGGTGAAACACTGCAGCCCAGAAGGTAAAATAGAGGATCGCTCATTAAGGATTTCATACAAACAGTAGAATGAGTCATACTATATGATGCTGTGCATGCAAATGGTCTATTTGCCCATGCAAATAAGGTGTCAGCAGGCAAACTATGTGCTACTTGCACAGACCAATTTTGTGGACTTACTTACTTTATGTATTGGGAGTTTAAAGGTTCGTATGATTAACAAAAAAAAAGGATTGTACAGTACTTTTGCCTCCCTGCAGAAGACCTGGGCATCATACCCCTGTGGCAACAGAACAGGGGCACCACTCGGTATGTAGTGAATGAAGCCTGCCTCCATCTATTTCTTCCTTCTTTTGCCCAGCAGGATTGAAAACTGAGGGTCTGGTATTATGCCATGGCAAGATCAAGCAGGCGGGATGCTGAGGATGAGTAGGCACTAAGGGCTTGTTAATAGGGTGCCTATAACCAGATATTGTCCTCTGAAAGGTGCAATGTGGAAAGCTGAAACAGGTGAGAAAGAGATAAAACGTTATCCTAGGTAAGAAGCACTGCACGCTGCTATATGCAACTATAGACTAATAACATTGCTATTAGAAGACTGACAGGTGATCTCATCAATGTGTACAAGTATCTGAAGGGGGGGTGTCGAGAGGATGAGGCCAGCCTCTTCTCCGTGGTGCCCAGCGACAGGACGAGAGGCAACGGGCACAAACTGAAACACCGGCAGTTCCATCTGAACATGAGGAAAAATTTCTTTGCTGTGAGGGTGACAGAGCACTGGACCACGTTGCCCAGAGAGCTAGTGGAGTCTCCTTCGCTGGAGATATTCAAGACCCGCCTGGACGTGATCCTGGGCAACATGCTCTAGAGGACCCTGCTTGAGCAGGGAGGTTGGACTAGATGATCTCCAGAGGTCCCTTCCAACCCAAACGATTCTGTGATTCTGTGATTCATTCTGTGACTTTATTCTAAAGCAATTGGTTAAAGCTGATGGGCCTTAACTGAGGTTAAATGGAAGAGGCTACTAAAACCTTTAATCTAGTGAAATAAGTGAAATAACAAAGGTAGCAGGCAAGGCCTAGGTTAAGCTGAGCTTTTCAGTGAAGATGGCTTGCACTTTTTGCAGCAGATGATATTTGTGGCGGCTGTGAGCCCATGTGCCTTGGCAGCAGATGAGATGGTCCCTTGCCTGTATGTAAAAAGAGGCAGAACTGTCCTTCTGGAGACACAGATATGTGGACATCTGAGTGGCAGAGACACAGGGCTTGTGGATTGCACCAGGACCACGAGTCAACAGAATGAATATCTTCCCCTTGGTTGCAGCACTGGCGTGAGCCGTGAAACAGTTCTCATAGTGGTAGTGACTCTCGCATTCCTGTTCAACCCTCGTGAACCCTGACATTCCCCATGGGACAGAGAATATGCAGAAAGTCAGGACAATCACAAAAATTCAGAACGTATTTGGAGGTTTGTCCAGGCCAGAGAAAAAGAGCAGTGGGTTGACCAGAGACTAATTAGGCACTATGACGGACCGAAAGATTTTCAAGGAAAAGACAGTGAAAGCTTTACCAAGGTATTCACTGACAGGGATAAGCTGCAGGAAGGAATTAAACTTTCAAATGTTCAATTTGAAACGAAATTCAAAGGGTCGAAAACTGGAGGGGGAATCCTAAACAAGCAATCCAGCTAGCCAACAAACTTGGCTAAAACCAGGCATTTACAATGAATCCATCTCCAGTTAGAAGTCAGTGTGTCCTCAGGGGAAGCGACTGGTCCCATTCCGGGACGTACAGAAATTACTGTCTCTGAGGGGAGAATTCCCTGGCAAGTATTTGACCTGAGTAATGATTATAGCTCAAATGAACAGCTGTCAACTTGAACGACCCCACTTGGGGGTACTGCAGAAGTCACTCCTGAGAAGGAGCCAGGAGTTACCTAGGTTGAGCAGACGTTCTTCACATGTCAGGGAAGGCAGGAGGCAGCTCAGCCAGCCAGCCAGAACTAGAAGGTATGGGAAGAAAGGAGACCTTAGTACTTCTCAGTATTCAGTCCTGGGGAGACCTGTGCTGATTCAGTCGGGTGGCTTTCAGCACCTAAGTTAGCTCTTCCAGAGCACTGCATTTTACTGTGCAGATATGCCATTAATTTGCTACCTGTCTATGAGAAAAGAGAATGAGCAGGCCGTCACCAATCTATGAAGCTCTTTGGGTGCATCAGAATCAGCTTCTGTCTCAGGAAACAAAGGAAACCACTATGGGAAGTCGTGCCTCTACTTCTGATTCAAAACAAGGGGGCAAGGCTTGAAAATCCCAAAGGTGAAGGTAGTTTCTTTGAAAGTGGTAATGAAATAGGTAGTGATAACAGGTAATGATAGTTAACTTATTGTGAAGAAAAGGCTGGAATAAGAGAAGAGCAGACCTTTTGGAAAGGTAATCTCAAGGACGAAGAATGACTGGAAAATAATATATTAAAACCCAAAAGGGAAATTTTCTAACCAGGAAGGAAAAGTAGGAAGCGTAGTAAAAAACCAGGTAGCAATAAGTCTGCAACAGGTCCTCTTTAAGAACATGAAACTCAAAAAAGGAACAGGAACAAGGGCTCCTAATTGCAGCTGAACATAAATGCAGAGAACAAGAGCAGAGGAATCAATTTAGAAAAGCAAAAGGACTGAACGGATTGTGAACAGCAAAGAGACATCAAAGGCAAAAATTCTAAAAACATATCAGAAGTAAGAGGTAGACATAGGTAAGCGTAGATTTATTAGGGAATATGGAAGGAGAGTCACTAACGGATGATGCATGCCAGGCTGAAGTATTCGATCCCTTTTTTGTTTTTCCTCACAAAGGAAGATAATTCTTGCCAGAAATGAATGCATTTAAATAAGCACTTATGCGTACCACTCAAAATAGGAAAAAAATCTGTAGGAATTATTAATCAGATACAGTTAAAATAACAGATCTACTCAGTGCAAAACTAGGAGTAGCAATCTCTGATCTCAATCATCTGTGAGCGCTGATGCAGGCCAGGGAAAACTGCAAAGGTCTGAAGAAGCGCACAGTGAACTCCTGTGATTTATAGGGGAAAATTCAGCCCAAAGCAATATTGGATTTGCTGCAACCGAGTCAAGAGACTCTACCCCATCCTAGGCACTTTTAGCATTTATATCTGTAATAAAGCATGTTTCAAATGTGTTTCTACAGAGTAATTGATCATGAGGCAGCATTTATACAGGAAAGTAATACTGTAAGGAAAACAGTTTCATTTGACACAGACTGATGCCTACCACAGGATCAGTCTAAAGAACCTCAGGATCATCTCTGGCTGAATTCAGATACACCCAAACTAACAAACTTCACTTGGTTTGATCCACTGTCCTGACAGACTGACAAACTGACCAGAGCTGATCCAGATTAGTCCGGACTGATAGAGTATGTCTCTACTGCTAAATCATAATAATAAAAATAACGATAATAATAATAAAATAATAAAGTAACAAAGGAGGGTCAGCAGCAAATCCCTGATTCTGAGGTCATGATACAGATCACCTCACCTTCACACTGTTTAAGGCTTGCTCCTCATACAGCAAATATGTTTTGGTGAGAAACAACTGGATATGCCCAAAATAGAGTCTGGAGATAAGCTAGTAAATCGGCTGTGTGAACAACTGGGAGTCCAGCGCTCACACTTACTTCATGGCTCTATTTATTCAGCCACAGAGAAGTCCCCACAGTGAATGCCCCTTGGCTTTTTCCTTTAATTTCTTGGCCTTTTCATTATTGCCTCTCACTTTTGAATTCATTTCTTTAAACGACAGCTAATAATCTGACATGGGGTCATCTGCGCTGCTGTAGTATATATGTCCTGCCATTTAATTCAAGATTACTCCTTCCAAATTGCAAGGCAAAGAAATTGCTTCTGCAGTTTTCAATGGCTTCCAGTATCCCTATTTTATGAACTAACACATTGCCTAATAATAACAATGCTGACTTTCACTCCTGCTTATCATGTGATATCACCTATTTAGCAGTTTAGCTTCTTTTTGCCTCTTCAAAGAGCTTGGTTCAGGTCTTTACAGACTGGTACTACAACCTAGTCAATGTTGTAACTTCTAGCATGAAAAGTTTACTGTTTTAATGAAAAACAATAATACAGTATGTTGCACGTGAGGGAAGGAAGGGACACCAGGACTAAACAGCCATGCCCACGGTCATGGCGCAAAGGCTGATCCGCACTGATCAGCAAATACTCTGTGGCCTGATCCTCAGCTTTCACTGCATTTTACCCACATGATTTACACCAGTGTGACTGAAACTGCAGAGTCTGGTGACCTCAACATAAGATGCAAGAGTTCAAAATGTTTTATTTACTGCTTTCGTTTAGAAAGTGAAACTGAATCCATTGTTTGCAAATCTCAAACTCATTATTAAACACAATTTTTTGTATGGTATTCTTTCTAGTAACAAATTTAAATCTTGCTGAAAATCAGCTACGTCCAGTATTGGTTTCTAATCATAGCTCTGATCAGTTACGCTGCCTTTCTGAATATCTACCCTACATCAATAGTTTCCTTCTGATTATATTGTTTTTCTTCCCTTTTTGCCGGTATTATCAGTCAACAGTCTGAGGCAGCTGACGGGAATACAACGGAAGCCTCCAAGCTATTGGAAAAGTTTTGTTATTGCATACATTACCGTGATTCTGAGCACCTGAATTTTTAGCTTGCGGATTCTCCTATCTATGTCTTACTAAAATTTGTTATTCAGGTGCTGGTGCCTCGGCAAGAGAATACACCTCGGAAGCACACACGAAAAAATTGTCCTTGCCCTACTGAAAGGTGTGTCTAATTACTGATATCAAAAGCAAACAGACAGTACCAGCCAAAGACTTGTACCATCTGGTTATGTACCAAGGCAAAAAGGGCTTCGGATTAATGCCTGTTGATAGTTTATTTATAAACTAATGAAGGGTGTGACAGAGGACAACTCCTAGAGACCTGACAACTGTGGTTGAAAGAAACGAGGGATGAGGTCAGTGCAGCAAGCTCTGACTGTGCTCCCAGACTGGACCTTGCTAGTGCTATGAACAGGGAGATCTTGCCTGAGACTCTGGAGCTCCTGTGCGAGCTGCTGGACTGACCGTAGCTGTGGCGACCTCTGCGCGCTGGCACCACGGGGCACGTCCACAGGCTGAGCCTTGGGTGTCTCTGTGTTCCTCTGAAGCGGGACTGAAGATATCTTTAACGACATTGATTTGGCTCTGTAGTTCTTTGGGAACTACTCCAAGTTAACAGAGCACTGAGTTTCTTTCTATTGCTGTTGATCTCCTTTCAGCTGTCACCGCTGCCCTAACTCCAAAGTTATTACCGAACACACCAAGCAACATTTTTTGTAGTTAAATGGAGCAGCTGATCAGGCGCTTGCTTGCTTTCAGTTGGTTCTACTTATGAATCAACTAATTCAGTCACAATGTTGTGCGGTGTTAAAAACAAACAGCCCTTCTCCCATCTGCAATACCCCAACGTTTATTAAACAATGAGAAAATCCTACTGCACGGAAAGACGGCAGTAACTTCACCACTGGCAGAATTCTAAATGACTCACAAAAACCCGACTCCTAAGAAAAGGAAGGGCAACCTGCTACCGTTTCAGTTGGAGCAAAGTCCTTGACTCCATTAACCCACTTCCTCAGACACCCTGCCCGAAGAGGAGGGGCGGCGCAGGGCTCCGGGTGGGCAGCGGGCATCCCCCGGCGGTGCGGACCCCGCGCGTCGCTGGGGCGCCGTGCTTGGCCTAACCGGCAGACGGTCCCGCTCTTCCCCGGCCTGCTCCCGCCGGGCTTTGGGCAGCCACGGCCTTCCCCTCGGCTCTCGGGCCAAGGGGACCGGGCAACTATATCAGGGCAAAACCAACCCCGCCAGCAACGGAGACGTTTGCAGCATGGATGTGTAACTTCCCGTGCAGGGGAAGGTGCGAGCGAGCGGCCGGGCCGAAGGCTGCATCCGGCCCGACCCGCGGGCCGGCGTCAGGGAGGGCTGCGCCACACGGCTGCCGGCCCAGCGCAGGCCTCGCCTCAGCGCAAAGCGGCCCCGAGCGACCGGAACGGCCTCGCCCTGCCCCGCCCGCCGCTCCTGAGCCCCGGAGAGGAGCGGGGGGGGGGGGGGCGCGGAGCTCCGCACACGGACAACGCGCTTGGCTGAAGCGTTGGGGCTGAAGCGAGGGCCAACCGCCCACCGGCGCCTCCCGGCGGCCACCGCGCATGCGCAGCGGCTGCCGCTCCCCGAGCCGGACCGTGCCCACCTCCCGTCCGCGCCGGAAGTGACGCGCGGAGGGCGGCTTCCGCGGGGGGGAGGGTAACGCGGAAGCGGGCGGCGGGGAGGCGGGAGGCGGCGGCGGGCTGAGGGCAGGGCGGCCCCCCTGGCGGCAGCGCCCCCCGGCGGCGGGGCTGAGCGGCGCGGCGCGGCTCCGGCGGGCCTCCTCCCTCCCCCCCCCCCACTGCCGTCGCCATGAACATCGACGTGGAGTTCCACATCCGCCACAACTACCCCTGGGGGCGGCTGCCGGCCAGCGTCAAGCAGGTACCGCCGGCTCCCTGCCGGCCCGCCGCGGGGGGCAGCGGGCACCCGCCGCCGTCTGCCCCGGGGGCAGGCAGGCAGGCAGGCAGGCAGGCGGGGGGGACCCGCCGGGGGTCGGTGTGGGGTTTCCTCTCTGTGGGGAGAGAGGGGGCGTGCGACCGTGTGCGGTCTCTGGGCGGAGGGGGGTCATGGGGGCGTGGGGGGCCCCTCTGGGGGCGGAGGGGGGCCATGGGGACGTGTGGAGCCCCTCTGGGGGAGGAGGGGGGTCATGGCGTGGGGGGGCCCCCCCTGTGGTCGGAGGAGGGGGCCATGGGGGTGTGGGGGGCCCCTCTGGGAATGGAGGGGGGGCCATGGGGGCATGTGGGGCCCCTCTGGGGGTGGAGGGGGGCCATGGGGGCATGTGGGGCCCCTCTGGGAATGGAGGGGGGGCCATGGGGGCATGTGGGGTCCCCCTATGCACAGGTGGGGGTGTGGGGGCCCCTCAGTGGATGGAGGGGGGCCATGGGGGTGTAGGGGGCTCCTCTGTGGGCAGAGGAGGGGGCCATAGGGCTGTAGGGGGCCCCCCTGTGGGTGGAGGGGGGCCATGGGGGTGTGGGAAGCCCCCGTGTGGACAAAGGAGGGGGCCATGGGGGTGTAGGGGGCCCCCCTGTGGGCAGAGGAGCGGGCCATGGGGGCGTGTGGGGGCCTCTCTGTGGGTGGGGGGGGGTCATGTGAGTGTGTGAGGCCCCTCTGTGGGTGCAGGGTGTCACGGGGGCATGTGGGGCCCCTCTTTAGGGAGAGGGAGGCATGAGGATGAGTGGGACCCCTCTGTGGGGAGAGAGGGGGCATGGAGGTGTGTGGGGGTCTCCCTCTGGGGAGAGGGATATGGGGGGTGTGTTGGGCCCCTCTGTGGGGCGTGTGTCTCCCCACGGGATGGTCACGCAGACACAGGACAAGTGGAGGCAGGTTTTTCGCCAGGCCACCGCCGGACAGCGCGAGGTGAACCAGGACAGGTGTCGTCCCGGAGCCTTGTGCCGCCCTGGGTTTTGGCAGTCAGGGAGGTGTTGCAGTGAGGGGCCTGTGGAAATGAAATCCTCGTGAAATTTTGATTTGCCAGGTTTAGCGGGCCTCTGACAGCCCAGGGCAGATTACGCTGCTTGAAAGCAGATACTGAAAAACAATTCCTGCTCTTGTACAAGAGAAAGGATGGAGAGGCTGAATAGTGACTCTAGATCCTGAATAATTGAATTCCTTAAGTTTGAGACTTCAGGAGCTAGTCTGTAAGAGGAACATGAATGGTGTTTTCTGTTTACCTGCCCGATTGAGTACCATACTATTGTCCAACAGATTCAGGGTAGAAATATACTTGTTAGATTCAATTTTTTATTTAATGTAACTTCTGGAATACAGTTGTTTAGTTTTAGAGTATTCTTTCTTTCTTTCTCTTTTTTGTTTTTAAATTGGAGAAAATCCTTGGAGCCCTCTTTGAATATCTAATTAATTATCGACTCTACTTGTGCTACCAAGCGTTCCTTTTCTAATACGCGATTCTGGACTGTGTGTGTCAACTTACTTGCTCTAATGTTTATCCCGTATATGCAGTGAAGTAGTGTCCTCTTATGTAAGGATGGTTTTTCAATTGTGAACATCAGTTGAGGGAACCAGGAAAAAAAATTCTGATTTTTTACCAGATTCAGAGTAGAAGAATAATGTGAAGAATTTTGAGGGGAGGTTTTCTGGAATAACATATTCAAAACCTCAACCAAAGTGTTTTTGTTTTGTTTTGTTATTTAAATCATGCTTCATGATGGTCAAGTAATTGCACTTATGCCTTCATCTTGTGACTTAAGATCACTCGATTGCCTGCTTGTGTGAAGCTGCAATTGGATTGTTCAGTTTTTTGGTGGGTGGGGGAAGGGGAGGTTGCAGTATAAGCTTGTTAGATTCCCCAGTTGTGCTACAGTTGAAACTTCAGGTCATTCACAATTCCTTGTTTATGCTACAGCGATTCAGGCCTGTTCTACAAGGCTGTGAATGCTGTATGCTTTGCATGATGCTTGATGCTTTATACCATTAGAAAGGTTTACAGCCTTTGATTTGAGGATTAGATGATCTCTTTTTGATCAAAATGGTACTAGGAAAAAAAAAATCTGAAGATTAGTGTTTAAATCTTCATCTTGTGTGCATGGGCCCATTTAACTCAAGATACTCTTGGCCTTTAACAGAGACTCTGAAGATACTATCGATGTAATGAATTGGGGTTCTCCTTAAGTAACGATGAGTGTCCACATATCTTCCCTTATAAGATACTTTGCAGTCATTTCAAAGGAGTTTTATGCCTGTCAGCTGAAATGCTTTTATGTTTTTAAGGGTCTTGGAAACTCTCAGAGGGAATATGAAAGGCAGGTTGTGCTCTACAGTATCCGCAATCAGTTACGATACCGGAATAACTTAGGTGAGTGAAAAAGCAACGTAACTTCTAATTGCTACCTGATTCTTTTGTGTGGAAGTTATCTTAATGTATAACTGCAAGAACTAGCCTTGTCAAAACTCCTTCCCTCCCTGAAAACATGTGCTTTAAAATGATAAAGCATCAAGAAAAATTCTGAACTTTTGAGTCCCTTTAGGAGCTTCTCTAAGAAAGTACTTTCTAGGATTACTGAGTTGGTAGATAGACCTGAATTCCTCCTGCAGTTGTTGTGAAGTTTCTATTAGTTATGCTGCGCTATTCAAATAAGTTTAGACCTGTTAACAGAAGACCTGACTAATAAAACAAATCGTGCTGCTAGATGAGAAGTAGACAGAGGCCCTGACTTGTATGAGTTATTGGCTATAATTTGTTTGTAGAGTTCCCACTTACTTTTCTCTGACTGCATCCATTCCTCCTTCCACAGTAGATAATAGTTCCACTAATTAAAAGATAATTTTCTACTGCCTGCCTGACTTTTGCCTCAGTGTGTCACTCCCTGGTAACCTGTGAAATAAATGTGTTCTGTCCTAGTGTGAGCCTTTAAAGCTCTGAGTACTTGTATCATATATCGAGATCCGTGGATGCTGAATGCCCTGCGCCCCTCCTTTATTTTGTTTTTTATTTTCGGTCAACTGCCATTTTACTATTTTTAATCCTCCTCTGCTGCTGTGTTTTAAAAATATTTTCTACTCAAATTTCATAGAACAGTCTTAACTTTTTCTTCTCATCTTTTCCTGTAGTTAAGCATGTCAAGAAAGACGAGCGCAAATACTATGAGGATCTGTTAAAATACAGTCGAGATCATCTCATGTTATACCCTTATCATTTGTCTGACATCATGGTAAAAGGTCTGAGGGTGACACCGTTTTCGTATTATACAGGCATAATGGAGGTGAGTACAAAACTGCAGCGAGAGAAGTTGTATCCTGTCCTAGGAATGTCAGTGATGACTCTGTAATGCTTACTAGGCAGTGTCTTGTGATTTGTTTGCTTTTGGGTAGAGTCTGATAACGAGCCGCAGTAAGGAAAGTTTCTGGAGAACTGCTTGTACCTGCAATTTTTTTCCCCTCTGTCCCCATAAACCTCTCCAGAACTAGAATTTGTCATGTAGAGCTGGGTGGGAATCGCTCTTAGGGCAGTCTTTCTCTTTTGACATACTGAGATTTGTGACTCTTCACTTCAAACTCTGTGCACAAGAGATATCTTGTTCTCTTTGATTAATAAAGCAAATATAATTTCTATTTTTAGAAAACACCACATTTGGATTTTTTGGTTTTTTGTTCTTTTTTAAAAAGAACAATTATATTAGAAGTTTTTTCAAAAGCTTGAAGCGTGTCCTTTTTGTGAGAATTGAGATGGTTCTGCTTTCTGTTGGTGCTCTGGCAACCATGTTTCATTTTCATTGGGTATCATAACTGTTTTTTTATGCTGCATATAATGACTGTAGACAGTATTATGTAGAATAAACTAATACCTGGTTTGTGTTATTACTATTAGCTGTTTCTTGTGCTGTTTTTTTCTTGTGTGAAGACAGATGCAAGTACTCTTTGTACTCTGTCAGTCAGCATTTTTATTCTCAAAACTTATATTAGACCCAAGTATCATTTTTGTGTATAGAGCTTCCTGTATAGTGATTACTCAAGTAATTGGCAAGTTTGATAGAGTTAACTGACTTTAATAGAGTTCTATTTTGTTTCAAATTTAAAAAAAAATGCAAGTAGGCTCAACTTTTAATGTTGGCCTATATGAATAGACTTCCCTCTCTGAAGCAATGACTTTCTTGTTTTGACTAAGTTTTCTTGTCTCTTAAGGATATAATGAACAGTGAAAAAAGCTATGATTCGTTACCCAACTTTACTGCTGCTGATTGTAAGTATTATCTGGTTGCATTACCACTGTAAATGAGTTGAAATTATGGAGCATCTGAAAATGAATTTGTAGGGCATCTGTTTACTTGAAGATGTGTGTGTGAATGAAGGCATAGAACCTTTGAAATAGTGCTTTTAAGGACAGCGTGCTCTCCGTGCAGACCTCTCCCCGTATGGTTGGCATTGGAGTTAGGATAATTGGAATGCAAATACAGTAGAAAACGTTGTGCAACTTCTGTCCTTGCTTTTATTGCATTCTTGCTCATTTGGACTTCTGGGCAGAAAGTGTTACTGGCCCTTGTGCTTCAGCAGGCTGAGCTGCTGATCCTTTCCTAGTGTGTTTTTTGGCATGTATTGGGCAGAAAGCTTTGGGAAGACACTGGAGGGCTGTTGGAACTTCTGCAAATTACCATCGGTATAGAACAAGGAATGATATACCAGCTGTGAGAGAAAAGAGAATCCAGGGTCTTGTGACACTTCTAACTGTGCCAGATGTTTCATCCTGCCTTCTGTTAGACTGTGTGGGAACGTGGGAGGGAGAGATGGGGATGATGCCTGAGATGAGAGCAGAAAATCAAACCTCCAGCAAAAATGTAGCCTCTTCCATTGAACTGGATGGAGAGCAGATAGAGTGTGATACCCTCCTGAGAGGTCTTATAGCAGAAAGCTCAGACTGCTGCCGTGGGGAGGGTGTTGATCAAACCTGAAACTTGAGATGTTAATAGTTGAATGTTTCATTCTTCACCTTTGGTATGCATTTTATGCAGTTCTCCTTTAAGAATGGTGTGTAGTCAGGTGAGGAGTAGTCTGCAGTTTTTGAAAACGGTCTTAAAAAAGGGCAACTTCAGTTAACTTTAATTCACCCCTATGTCATGTTCCCATTGGGAAAATGGCTAAGGAAGAACAGAATCCATCAGTTAGAACTTCTCCTCAGCAACTGGCTCCTCCTTTATTTGTGGAGGAAAGAGTAATTAGAAGTCTTATTTTAGAAGTAGGTTTGAGCCTTTCAAGACTGTTTTATACATCTTCAGCTTAAACCCTAGGAAAAATAAAAACCTAACTTATTTTTCAGGTTTGAGACTACTTGGTATAGGAAGAAATCAGTATATAGATCTAATGAACCAGTGTAGGTCTTCAAAAGTAAGTTTGTCTTTAATTTCCTTTCCCCCCCCACGCCCGGTGCTCAAAGTCCGTAGAGATTTTTTTTTAATAGGAGATGAAGAATGGAAACATTTCATGGGTCTTATTAATGAAATACTATGTTACATTTGATTAGCCGTACTGTGTTGCTAATTAATTTGTTTCTGAACAAGTACTACTTTTACTAAATGGCAAGGTTAATACCCTCTTCATGCAAGGTTAATACCCTCTTCATGCGTGTTCAGTCTGTGAATATAATGTACTGAAATGTGCTCCACCATCAGCTTATATAAAGTAAAGGGAAATGGTAGCATCTGTTTGCACACGTGAAATGCTACTTATTACTATCTCAAATGGACTGTACCACTGCAGAAATTTTTCAGAAGGAAAACTGCTCGTGATCTGTTACCTGTGAAACCTGTGGAGATTGCTGTAGAAGCTTGGTGGGTTGTGCAGTCTGGCTACATCACGGAGGATGACATCAAGGTACTTTAATACATTTTAAATCTTTAATTTTGTTTGAATACTGAGAGCCTCTGAAAATAGGGGCTTCCCTTTGTATGTTCCAGACAAAGACCATGTTGCAGATTTATAATGACCTTTTTATGGAAATAGAGATTGGAACTAATGGAAATTACGTATTGTTTTCTTTGTCATGTTCTGCCCTCTTCCTCTTTTTTGCTTCTTGGGTTATGTACCATCAGGAAGTGCTGAGGTTATTACGCATCAACCAATCTGTCGTAATTGATGTGTGTCCTTTTAATTAGTAGAGAACAAGTGATAATGTGTTCTCTTAAATTTCATATTTAAGCCCTGACAACTCAGTTCTGACTGGATCTTCACCTTCATTACAATTATGAACGTTAGTGGACTTTTTTGACGTGTTTTCTTTGTTTCTCATCCTCACGTCTCCTTACTTTTCGTTGTTTGCACATCTTTTGCGCTTTCAAGGTCACTAAATGTTTCGTGCCCGTTCTACTTCCCTTCTCCCAGTTTCCTCCTACAGAAAATTGCCAAACTCTTCACATGGAAAGTCAGCTATTGATTTGACGCATGCCCTGTGCTTAATTCCTTTTCTGTAGGTTGTTTTTTTTTTTTTTTTTAGATTGGAACATTTTTAAAACAATGTTGGAATTTTTTGTTTGTCTACTATTGGGAATGTCTTAGACACCGATTTACTCATATTCTGACATCCCCTCAACTCAGAATAGTTAACCTGAAGCAAATTACTCTGAAACTGGAATTGACCTCTTTCTAAATTGCTTCCAGTTGCGTAGTTAAACATTCAGTTCAGAAGTTTTAAAGAGTAACTTATTTGACTGTGGATTTCACTTGGCAAATGCCTGAAATTCATCCAATTAAATATTGTTCCTAGAGCATGCATGACTTTATGCAGGGACAAGAGTAAAAATGTCAGACTTTAAAAAGAACTCCAGTGAGCTCAGTGCAGGCATTCTGATTAGGAATATTGTTACTTCCTGTATTCTGATATTAATTACGACCAATTTGAAACTGAGTCTTTTTTTTTTTGCCATGGTAGTATTTCAGATGCGTAGGCTGATTTCTGCAACAGACTAACATAATTTCTTTTACCTAGATTTGTACTACATCTGAGAAATCTGCTATTGATAAGATAATTGATTCGGGTCCTCAGCTTGCTGGTTCACTAGACTTCAATGTAGTTCACAGTAAGTGTTTAATCAGTGTGGCTTTTCTGTTCATAGGTCTCGCTCAGTAAATTTTGAGACCAGTGTCTGAAAAGTAGTAATAAAAGGGATGTAGACAGCTGAAGCATAAGAGGATGTGGAGAAAAATATTCGAGGTCTTGTACAGACTGCGGTCTTGATCTTGTAAAAGGTTTAATAGTGAGCCTCTGGCAAGCGTTGCTCTGTTATTGTTTAAAATGATTCAACAAATTCCTCCCATGGAACGTGACAGTAAAGGTTGTGTATGGGAGAAAGGCGATGGATGAGAGCAACTAAAAGAGAAAATGTCAGTATTAGTAATCCTAGATGCTAGCATGACACTGTTCACTCTTCAAAGAAGAGATTTTGAAATTTAGTACTGTTTGGACACAGCCCCTAAGACGGGGCTTAAATCTGACAGGCTGTCTTGTTTCTCAAAGGTCTGCAACTGTTACTGAAAGACTGTGGGCATGTGTGGCTCCTTGTTTCAGGATAACAAGTGCTAGGTATAGACAGATCCTATTAGTAAGGAGAGTACAAATTCACCAACAAACTCTCTTCCTTGAGAACTCTGCATGTAAATATTTGGTTTACTGCAAGCTGTTGGATCCATGCACTATACTTTTCCCCAAAAACGTGGGTGTAATTCTACTGCCTGCTAACGAAACGGAACAAAACCTGTAGAAAAAAATGAGGTAGGCTCTATAGTGGATCTGAAGCAGTGCAGGCCTTTTTTAAAAAAAAAAAAAAAAATCAGAAAACACTTAGTGATCATCTTTCTTTGTACATGGCCTGATGTTGCTTATGTTGGACAGGCTTACGACTTAGTGGGAAAATAGGTTTAGAGGAAGCTGTCCTTAATCCATGAGTGGAAAAAGTATGTTCAGCCAATCAATGTAATACTGTTAGTAAGGTAGGATTTTAGCGGAGAAGAGGACTGGCTGGTCGAAACTCTGGCATTTAAGGTACAGTAAGTAAGAGTGCATCAGCTGCGAGAGGTGAATCTCAGCTCTGAAGGAGACACAGTATAAAGCACCCTTAGGAGGATGATGGCTTGTAATGTCATCCTGATCCATTAAAGCAGGTCTGTTGATACAGATAGGTTTGCATACCTGAGTATGTGTCGCTGCTTGTGCTCAACAGCAACTGTAGCAGCGTGATTTCAGGTTGGTCGTTGGTGTACTGCAGCCATCTTATTTAAGCACTGACTGGAGGGGTTGAAATTTTACTATGGATTATAGCTATGCCTTAGGCTAAGTGCATGTGTATGAAACGTCATGATAATTCAAGAGTTTAATAATATTTCACCTGAGAATTGTTGGTGGCCCCCTGTTACACTGAATGTGATATAGATGGAGTGATGTTAGGTAACATCAAAGAAACAACTGAAAATAAACTGGACCAATTATATAACGTGTGATCTAGCTTTAAGCTTTATTATCAGAGTACAGCTGTTACAGGACTTGGAGGACGCCAAGATAACCGTGCTGAAATGTTTTACTCTTCCTTAAAAATTTATCTTTGGGTTATCTACTCCGCAGAGCTGAGTTGAGATGCTGAGTGCTCAAATTAGTCTCATATGGGACTAAAGTGTCATTTAAAATCTACCATATTGCTGCTCTTCTTGTATGCATGCCTCTCAGTATCTGGTGCACCTTTGCTGATGCCTTGTGCTGAAGCGCTCCAGAATTTATTTTTGTAGTTGGATGAAACACTTTCCATGAAGGACGCTTGGGAAGGATGTGTGAGGACCATCAGAACTCACAAGCTTTAGTTTTTACCTTTGCTACAAAGTGCGCAAGTTTCAGCCGGAGTTAGGGCAGAACCAAAATGTGGCCGGCCTCTTCAGCTGACAAAACTAGCTCAGGGTAAAAACGCTTTCAAACTAATCAGATTCTTCTTGACAGTACAGTGATGGTGGTGAAAGCCAAGTTAACTTTCAGGCAGAGACACACACAACTTTTTGTCAAACGTAGCTGCTTCAATCTCTGGTCGTTCTTCTGTGCCCTTTTCTATTTTAGCTCTGTTGTCGTACGAGTAGATGTAGAGCTCCAAATGCATTGCACTAGATGACAAGTAAGGAGCGCTGTTTTAGGTTGATATATGGTTAATATTAAATGTAGTTTATTGATTCATGCATTGCAAAGTAGTATTCCCCTGTGGAGGCTATTAACTTGTTATTTTAAATTCTGTGTTGACTGATGGGGAACTCTACTTGTACCATTAGTACCTTGCATAATGCTTTTTGTAAAATGATGTGCTTTTATTTGTAAAGGCTTGTATAATAAAGGATTTATTTACCTCGATGTACCAATATCTGATGACAGCTGTATAGCAGGTAAGTAAATAATTTAATGTATAATACCTTTTTCTTTTTCTTTTTCTTTTTTTTTTAGATTCATTTCATTTGTCCTATAATTGTCTTTCTCGGAAGCTGCTTGTCTGTGTGCATGAGTTTGCTTAAACAAATCATTGAGCTATGAGATTTTTTCCCAACCGAATGTTTTTCGAGTGTGTTAAAACATTGTCTTTATGGTATATAGGATTCATTTCAGCTTGAATTCTCATATTTTGTTATTTCGCATACATAAAATGAGATACTTTCAAAGATTTATGGCATGATTTAGTAAGTACCCCTGCCACATATCTGTAACAAAAAGGAAGAACGGTATAAAGAAACATAGTTGCCTTGTCAAAAGGGCATGCGTTTTGACCCCTATCTTCTAGAGCGATACAATTTATTTTTTATTCTTTTTTAAAATAAATATCAGTTCCATCCGTCATGGTCTTATCACCTCAATTTTAGTAATGTGGGCACATAATACCCACATAGTAATGGGTACATAGGAGCTTAAACGAGCACAGCATATGGCTGCCCTTTGAACAACTCGGTACTATACTAGGTCTCAGGGGCTTCTGAATTCAGTGTAATCTGCAAAGACCTAAATGATTTGGAACCTGGCCATGCAGAAATACCTGTCATTGCTGTAGCAGAGATATCTCGAGCTAAGCAAAAGTCCTCCAAGTACAGGAGAGGTACTGCTTAGATATTAGCTTTGGGATTCTCGGCTCTGGAGTTTTTTCTTCTTTTTCGGTCAGAACTGAGATTTACTCTCCGTTCAGATTACAAAGCCAGCCTTTTCCCTTGAATTTTTTGAGCCGGGTGACTGGGAATTATCTATAGTGGATGAGCTGGAGTGTGCAAGACTGTGATGCAAGATAGAGTGGCTTTAGTTTTTATATGAAAAAAATATTGACAACCATTACTTTTCTCCAGGTGATGGGAGAATTTTAAATGTAAATACTGTATGAACTACCTTTAGACTTTTTTAAACTCTGGGAAAGCCTCAAAATTACAGGCATCGAGAAAACTAAATAAATGTAAATTTATTTTTCTGTTCTTAAGCAGGTTAAAACAGAAAGTGACCAAATTGTAATCTTGCAAGTATTTCCTTTCAGTGCCACCACTTGAAGGTTTTGTGATGAACAGAGTGCAGGGTGATTACTTTGAAACTCTCCTCTACAAGATATTTGTCTCAATAGATGAGCACACTAATGTGGCAGAGGTAAGTGAAACTTAGCATGTGTCAGGGAGACAGGAGAACCTGAAAGGGCCCAAAGGACACTGGTGAAATGCTTATGGGAAAGAATGGATAAATATGAACTGACCTCGTTTAGCTGTATCACTGAGTTTGGAGGATTTTGAGATCCAACCTATTTCTTTAATCTTGGATGTAACTTACTGTTCTGCAGGCCAAACGTATACCTTTAATTCAGTGAAGCAACGCCATCAGCTAAAGTGAAGTTATGCAGGATTGACTCATGTAGACTATTTTATTCCAGTCAAAATTGGAGTAGAATCTACTTTCCCTCTGTCCTAAGCAGATTAATTCTGTTTTGCTTATGTGATTCAAAAAAAATTAAAAGAATTTTTCTCTGACGATGAAAACGTGCAGGGAGCTGGCTTAAAGTAGGAAAATAATTTCAACACAAGTATTTATAACTTTAATATGAGAAATGTGTTTTTACGAAGTCCAATTCTCAAACTTTTTGAATTTTTTTCTGAAAAATACCTGTCAAATACAGTTGGGATTTATTTTTCCTTTTTGCATGTCTTCTGATATAAACGGTTATCTCAGGAATTGCATAATAGAATGCAACCTCGTATTTCTTTTGCATGCTTTGAAGTGGAACAATTAGGAAATACTGTCCATTACTGTTTGTGAAGACAAAATTGCTCCTCCTAGTACAGGTTGTGTTTAAAAATGCAACCCTTTCCCCTCTGTGTCCACTAAAAACCCATGAGTGATAATTACTTTGGATTGTTTTTTCCGGATTGTTGATTCTTTGTTTTTACTTTTTAGCTTGCAAATGTTCTAGAGATTGACTTATCTTTAGTAAAGGTATGTATGTATAATACATCTGTTACTAGATGTGGAGAGTTGGGTCTTGTAACCTGGCTTCATAGATCGGTTTTATATTGTAGTTCCTTATTATATTTATGTGTGTTTCTTCAGAACGCTGTGTCCATGTATTGTCGATTAGGCTTTGCACATAAAAAGGGCCAAGTAGTAAATCTGGATAATCTTCATCCATCGTGGAAGAATGTTCCTTCGGTAAACAGACTGAAGTAAGTGTCTCCGTTCTTTCACAGAGCTCCTCTCTGATTAAAGAGAAAATTAGAACGTAAATATGATTATAGAGCTGCTGGTTCCTTTCTTTTGACTTCTGCAGTAAGCAATCTCATTTGGCTTTCTAATGTATGTAATGAGAAGAATACTTGATTACCTCTGTAATCTGAGGCTAAGGAGTGGTAAATTACCCTGTAAGTTCAATGTACTACTTTTATCACTGTTACTTAGTGTTGGCTTTTTGACCTTTAAATACGCAGTTACTCAGTCGTGCGGCAGACAAGTGTTCATTTGCTTTAATGTCCTGGAGCCAGAAACAATAGCTACGGTGGTAGTACAGAGACAGTGTCTCTTGGTGCTGCTGTCGGTGAAAATGCACATGATGTTTGCTTACTGTGAGGTAGCATCGTAGTTCTGTCATTGACAGCCTGAAAAAAAGTGTGCGTGGCTATATATGTGCGTGTATGCGTATATATATGTATACGTATGTATAGATGCGCATACACACATATACATGTATGTATAAAATCCAGGGGACATGATGTTAATCGTAGTCAGCCACAGGTTCTCTGAGTTGGAGAGCCAGGTTGTATTACTTAAGAAGCATAAGGCGCTTTGTTTAGTCTACGTTTATTGGTCCATTTAAAACAGCTGCTGTGCCTGAACTTTCTGTAATGTTAACTTGGACTGCTGGGCTAAAGCAAATTAGAGTTTTCCATTGGATTTTTCTTGAAATGCGATGGCTTGCTCTTCAGATCTCTTGTTCCAAAGCCAGTAATTTCAAAACTCAGTACAAGCTTTTCTGCTAAAGCTAGGGCAGGCCTCTGAGGACGTCAAGCTGGACTTGTCTAGGGCTTGGAAGTATTGCGAGAGATGTATTAGGCGTGCCTATGCATGGAGTGCTAATACTGGAAGGCAGAGCTGCTTCTCCAATGCTGCAGTGACCAGTAGATGTGGATTTTAATTCATATTAATAGGAGTACTTTGGATCCGCAAAAGATGCTGCTTTCATGGGACAGTGGGGAAAACAGAAGTCCCATACAGGAAGCTGGATCATCAGCCACAGATACAGATACCAACAGTCAAGATGATCCAGGTTAGCACTAATAGCGAACTTAATGCATTAGGATCAATTATTTATAGAGGGCTATAAGCTGTAAAGGGGTCTAGAAAGAGATGAAACACGTAGAATGTGTTGATCCTTTTTTGCATGGTATACAGTGGGGCAGGTGGTATCTATTGCTTGGTTTAAATTCTTCAGCCTCTTCAGAAATAAGCCATTTAGCTAGTCTGTATTATGGCTATTAATAAACATAAAGTTATCAACTTTAAAATTTGAATTAATACTTTAGTAATGACAAGGAAATTCTGTTGTAATCTATGGCATTATCTAAGGATTTTTTTGTTTTTTGGTTTGTGTATATTTTTGACTTAAACTTGATGATTTTATATTTAAGTAAAACAAATGTGATTTTTTTTTTTCCTTTAATAGCTGAAACAGCCAGCGTGAGCAGCCTGAATCTGTCTAGTGGCCACACAAAGCGTATTGCCTTCCTGTTCGATTCCACTCTCACTGCCTTTCTAATGATGGGAAATCTTTCACCAGTATGTCAAAGCTGTTTGATCTGTTATGCCAAGAACAAATACATAGAAGGTCTAAAATACTTGGACATCAGTATAATACAGCTTTGTTTATTTTAGAAACATTTATATTAATTGTTTAGAGAATAAGGAACACTTTTGCTTAATACAAATTTTTGCTTACCCATTCCTTCCCTTCTCGGAGAATTAAGACAGTTTTGTTTTGTTGTTTCAGAACTTGAAAAGTCATGCAGTCACCATGTTTGAAGTTGGGAAACTGTCAGATGAATCTCTTGACAGTTTCTTGGTGGAGCTGGAAAAGGTAATCTATTACATGCATGGCCAAATGCTTTTTCAGCACTGAAGTGTAAAGCAGAGGTGGGGGGTAAACATGAACAATATTTTCATCTTGTAGGACTGCATTAGGAGCCTCTTTTAGCCATACAGCAATAGGAACACAAACCTGACCATACCGAATCCAAGTGGTTCGGTTAAAATTTTGCTTCTTCCTGGCATTTATGCCTTCAGTGGCTTTCAGGGATGCACTGTGCGTGTACATGAATGTGACAGGTCTGGTAAGCAAAGTGAGTTCAAGAACTGGCTTTGTCCAAGTCTGTGCATATGCATATCTGCAGTAGGGCTTGCTAAATGGCAGTCACTTTCTTTTTGGTAAGATGTTAATGTTTTTGAAGAAGTGCATGTGGTTTTTTGTAGAAAAACTTGACCATTACTTGCTGGAATGTTTAGCTTATCTTCTTTTTTAAGACAATTCCACCATTGTTCTTCTTAAATTATGCAGTAGGACTGTGCTGTTAATTACAGTATGCTTTTTTTCCAGCCACGATGACTGAACATCTAAAGGCTGGTATCTTTTTACCTAAAGACTGAGTGATCGTTCTGATTTATAGATGCTGTCTTTGTGTACTTTTGACTGTTTGACTTAGCCTTGGCTAAGACTCACTGTTCACTTAATAGTTGCTGTAAATCACCCTCACCTGTAAGCTGCAGAATTGTTATGCAATTACAGAGCTTTAAAATGCTGATTTGTTAGTTTTTCCATTTGTGTAATTGATGCTTATAGAAACAATGTGCTACTGGTATGCATTTATTTTGCTTCTTGTTTAGGTTCAAAGTACAGGTGAAGGGGAAGCACAGCGGTACTTTGATCACGCACTTACACTGAGAAACACGATACTGTTTCTGCGGCATAACAAGGACCTAGGAGCACAAGCTGTGCAGCCTGATCAACCAAATAACGGTACTGGGAACGCTTTCTCATCAGGAAATCCTTCTAAGTTTGTTCACCTGTTTGCTGTGGACGCTTAGCTTTCTGATCAAGCTGCTATTTCAGAAAGCAATCAATATCTTACTAAATAAAAAATTTTGAGGCCAGAACATCACGTTTCATCATCCCTTGAGTCTGCAGTACTGATTTGTACGTTGGATGACAGATCTAACTGCACAGGCTTGGACTTAATGTCCACGGCAACAGATTAAAGCTTAGCAAAGGCAAGACGAGCTGAATTTGAGGAAGGGATTGGTTTCAAATCATCCACTTCCAAAGACAGCTGATAAAGGAGTCGCCATTTATCCAGGCAAAGTAGTTCCTTCAAAGAAACTTTTTCCAAGTCATGAAAGGAGGTGTATTCTTCTAACATGGATAGCTATTTTTAAAGTCTTGCCTGTCTGGGTTCATCAGTATATCTGTGTGTGCTTGTTTCCTGGGATCAGTTAGTGAGGAGCAAGTTGTAATTTTGTGCTAGAAAAGCCCATATGACTGCAATTGCTAAAATTATTTGAATGAATTTGAATAAATCTGTATATAATTTAAAACTTAATTGTGAAGATAATGCGGTCATGGCTTAACGGGGGAGAATGGAAAATTTGAAGTGATATTTTGGTTTGCTTCATCTCAGCTGATGACTTAAGAATCTTACGTTCTTAACGTAGGGTTTCCCTTGGATCTCTTACGATGTGAGAGTTTGCTCGGCTTGGATCCAGCTACCTGCAGTAGAGTTCTCAACAAAAATTATACCCTGCTGGTTTCCATGGCACCACTCACCAATGAAATTCGACCTATTAGCAGCTGTACACCCCAGGTGAAAAAGTACTGGGGGAAAACCCCAGAATCTAATACTATCGTACCTTCTTAGTAGCTTTGTGTTGGAAAAGTCTGAGATGCCCTTTTTAAGACGATTTAATTATTGGCGTGCAGAATATTATGACAGTTCATCTGAAAAATGAAAAGTATTTAGTGAATTGAAATATGAATGCCTATTACGTTCAGTTTGTTTAATCTGTTAGCAATATATCTGCTCAAGTAGGGTCAGTGAATGGTATTTTGTGCTGGAATTCATATTCTTAGAACTACCTTACTATTCCTGTAGAGAGTCTTCCAATACTGGACTAAGTACCTAGGAGATCATTTTTACTTTGCAGGGTAAATTAATACAGTTAAGCTCCTGTGCTGCAAAACTAACTTTATATATTTTTAAAATGATTAACTCTTGAATTACATCTATACGTTTAAAAGTTGCAGTTTTAGGCTCTTTCCAATTTGTTGGATAATCTCTCTTCAGCATATTGGACCTGCAATACCAGAAGTCAGTTCAGTTTGGTTCAAACTGTATATTTACCATATAACTGGACAAGGACCACCCTCTCTCTTGCTCTCTAAAGGAACACGTCTTCGAAAACTTCCAGACATTTTTCAGGTACCGTATGCATGGATTTCTTCTCCTTCCTTTTTCCAAATGTTTCAGAGGCATGCTGTACACTAAAGCATTCAGGAATAACAGTTGAAGTCGGAGGTATAATTTGCTGCAGATGGTGTGCCTTTCTTAGAAAGCAAGTTTTTGCAGAATCTTTTTTTGCTTTCTTTTAGGCTCTTGAACAAAGAATGCTACTTGTATCTCTTTCCTGGTCACATTGCGACCTCAGTGTATTTGGTGCCACTCCTTTCCGTTTTAATTTAAAGTATGGTACTGCAGTCATTGTGAATATAGTTTGTAAGCCCTCCTTAATCCCACCCAAATGGGTTACAAAGAAGTAGAAAACCTGTAGCAAAAGAAATACAGAGGCGCAGTATATGGTGCTCTTCCTAGTACTGTATAGGAGTGGACACCCTCCCTTCCTGCTGGAACACGTGACTGCTTGGTTTGGAGGGTGGCCAAGCTGATCGCTCCCAATTTGCCCACTGTTGGAATCTGTGAGGGAGACTTTGAAGTTCTAGGCTGTAATTCTCCCTTGCAGCTTAAATGACATAAGGATTTAGTACAGATTGCACTAGATCACATATATATATATACCTATGCTAGATTAGACAAAAGCTCTTCCTAGCCCAATAGGCTGTCTCTAGCAGTGGCTGTAAATAGGTGCTTAGGAAGAATAAGCCCAATATATCATATTTAGTCTTAAGGTCTTTCCAGCCTCCCCATTTTCTGGTCAGAGAGCTTCCTGAACTGTGCTTCCATGATGCTGTGTGTTTAGAGGCTGTCACTGGAATTCTTAATCTGTACACTGTTCAGTCCCTTTTCTGCCTTTCCCCCAGCCTTGAATCCATCTAACTTTACAGCATCCCTACAGGCCTTTGGCAAGGAGTTCCACGGGACAGCATAGGTTTGTCCGACTCGTGCCTGGAAGACTTTAGATGCTGCCCCCTCCTGTTCTGTACCTCAGAGATGACGATAATGCCAAACGTGCCACGAAGGAGTGCCATTAGCTATTCTGTATCCTAGGCAAACCTAGGTAGAAGTGGCCATGGGTACTTCTAAACTTTTCTGAACTAAAAATCGTGGTATCTATTGGCTTTGATTTGAAAGGCTGCAAAGTTTTCACCAGAGACTTAGCAGGCTGTGGGTCTCATTGATCGTGACAGAGTTCATAAAGTAATCTAGTTTGAATTTATAATTGGAGACAGGTCTGTACGGTTTTCACCTGTTCATTCTGAGTAGATGCTTGAAAAGCTGAACACAGAAGAGTGGTTTGGAGACATTAAGAGAGGGATGTGTGTTCTTAGATGTACCCATGTCAGCAGCCATCTCTGGCTCTTGGATTTGTAGATGCATTTTTCATTTTTCATCTCTCTTGCATCTGGCTCTTTGTTTCTTCCCTTACCCTGCATGACCTTTCTGATTTTAAAAATGTTGATACTCCCTATTTCTAAGACATGTTTTAAAGTAACACTGGATTAAGTGAATCTAGGCTTCTATTGCAGAAAGCATTTTTAAGGCTGTTGAAGAACAACTTGATTGAAACTTTTTTTTTAGTCTTATCTGTAGTTTAAACTGCTGGTAAACGTATGGATTGTACCATTTGATTAATAAGAGGTGTCCAATGTGGTAGCCTTGGAAAACTTCCTTACTGAACTGAATGTTCAGCCTGCTGATGAATCAATCAGATTTTCTTGTGCTAAATGATCTCACGTTCTGTGTTACCACAAATTTACTGGAAGCTTTTTTTCCTCCCCACCTCTGTACAGACGTGAATGCTTTTTTTTTTTTTTTTCCCCTACTACTATTTTGCAGTGTCTTTTTTTTTTTTTTTTTTTAAATGAACTGTCAAGGCACTTCTAGAACTCTTACAGAGAGACAAAGGCAATCAGTTATGAAAACTAAGAAGTGGAAGTTGCTTCCTAGTCCATGTCTTTCTCTTCCTGTCCCTCTCTCTCAGATAGGTATTTTTGGGGTTGATAAATCTTTGCTGCCTTTTTGACAATGTTAGTTTTGTCTAGTATATATTTTACTTTTAAATTTATGTGGGATTATTTTCATCTCCTATTTGCTAGGAGACTGCTGCGATGGCCGTGTAGTTCTACAGGAATTGGTGACAGATACCTCCTGTTCAAACTAGCATCTTAACTTTGAGGTTGGCAAACTTCTGTCTTTACCAGGAATATGACCATGAGTGGTGCTTGGGACAAAGCATAACGCTATAGAACTGTAGTTACCTGTGGTGTAACTTCCTAATTGTAACAGTATGCTGTTAGCCTAACTATAGTATTTCACTTTATATGCTTTGATAATCCATTACTACTGTAAATAGTCTTAATTTCTGTCTTCTAGGGTTATGATCGCTTACTAATAACGTCTTGGGGTCATGACCCAGGAGTAGTTCCTACTTCGAATGTGCTCACAATGTTGAATGATGCTTTAACACATTCTGCTGTTCTAATTCAGGTACAGAATGCTCTGTATAAATGATGAAAGCATATGTAATTTTGAGTAAAGCTGTTACACAGCAGAGGGTATTAAGAATATAGGAGAGCTGTATTTCTTTGTCAAAACCTGGAAAATGTGTCTGCCTTCTTAGCCAGTACTACTCTGATTAGGTGGTGGTAAAGAATGGTTTTGTAAATGAATCCAGCTTGCAAAACATTGTGGTAAGATTTATTGAAAAACCAGTTACTGATAAGCAAGGTAATTCTTAAATTTTTGTTTTTATATACACACACGTGCACACATATATATATATACACATCCCTACATATATGTATGTGAAACTTTATACATATAAAACTTGCACAGTTAGGTGTTTTGGACTGTAGTACAATTTTGTATTGGGGAGATGCTAATAGCAGCTCTTTGCTACTGTATGTTGTATTTACCTTTAGCAAAGGCTTACAGGGAGTAGAGCTATCAGGGCACGTGAGAAGGCTGCTGCATTATGGGTAGACAGAACAGTTTCAGTAAGCAAAAAAGATGTGGATTTGGGGGTGTGTTGGGGATATGGGAAGCTGCAATGAAAGTGAAGAGCCCCACAAGCTTTATAGGCAATAGTAGAGCAAGGTGGCTTGGTATGTATTGTTATGTAAGAAGGGTACTTTTCTGGAGAGCTTAATATTCAGCTCTTGCAGTACGATACAGCTCAAATAATTCATGACTGCCTTGGTGAAAAGTAAAACATGCTCTTTATCAGAAATTTCAGCGATAAAGCAGATTTGTCCCTTTATTTGTGGGAAGTTAAATAGCTTTTCCAGTTTTATCAGTTCAGGTGAACTCTCGGAGAATTAATCATTCGAATAAGTAGATGTTTGATATTGTTACAACAAACGCAAAATTATATGTTCTCAAAAGCCCCACTTGTAACAGCCTTGGTTGCGCAAAAATCTTCCACGCTTGGGGTGGAAGTTCTATTATTTTGCTCCTTCAAAATACACAGTGGTAATGAGCTTTGTAGCTAAAATTTGTAGAGAAAAATTGCTACTCTTTACTGAAGTTTAACATCATTGCATTTAGTCTCGTTCATTTGAGGGGAACGATAGGGTATTTAATTTTGTTTATTTCAGCTACCCAAGAGCTTTTGAATATTGCTTTGGTCTGCTTATTTGTTTTATCAACTGAACTGATAGCCTGCCTTAAAAAGGTCCACAAGTAGAACAAAGTTAGGCTGATGACTATATTTTTGTGTTGCTTATTTAACTTTCTTGATGTTCAGGGACATGGCATGCACGGAATGGGGGAAACCATGCATATACCTTTTCCGTTTGATGAAGCTGAGCAGCAGGGAGGTAACTGTCTTTCTTGAATGTGATCTCTACAGCACAGCGTTTACTTTTCTCACGTGTTACCTTGGGCAAGGTTGCAGTAATCCTTTGAATACAAATTTTCCCATAATTACAATCCAAGTTGGACAAGCAAGTTGAAAGAATGTTTAAATTGCTGCCAAGTTGGCTCTGAATTCAGAGAGATACGATCTCCTCCTTTCTATGTTCTCTGTCCTAATTACGGTGTGTTTTCTAGCCTCTCTTCTCTCCTAGCATAGAGGTAAAGAAGTAGCTTCCTGAAGCATCTTTCTTTGTGCCTACTTATTAACTGTATAAGTAAACGTACTGTATGTCCTTCTATAAGGCTCACTTCTTTTCCGTGCCTTAACTAGAAGACAGGTGAGAACAAACGCTGCAAATCTTATCAATTGTTCGTGTTGATTAGTGGTACTAGGAACTACTGTAGAGGTTTTCTTTTTATTTTTTTCCTCCCCAGGAAGAGCTGTGCTAGCAAAATCTCCTGTTCCTTCAAGGTCTGCCTAGCTCAACTGATTTTTCAAAGGCAGGAATTTACATATTCTGAAATATTTGTTGGTGAGTAGGGCACAAGCTTTGGATAGCTGAGGCCATAGCCTTCTCAGCTGAGGGTTCTCGTAAGGTGTGAACTTTCAGATCTAGAATTATCCAAAACTTTCAGATTATTTAAGCTACTACTTAAAAATCTAGGCCAATTAGAAATTAGTTTTATTTCTTAATTTAGTATTATTTTTTTTTAGCCTCAAAATTAGTTACCTTTATATTTGTTCTCTCTGGTCAGTCTTTATTTTCTTCTATCTTGATAGTAGGCAGAAAATCTTGAAGGCAGAATCTCTAATTTGCCATTCCTTCTAGCATGAACAACTCTGTTGTAGCTCCGTGTTTCCCTCTAATACTATACTCTTAATTGTTCAAAACTTCAGACCTGTGGAGCATGTCTCTTGCACTGAATTTGCCAAGAAAGCCTGTGGCAGCGGTGGAGCTGGACATCAGTGGATTCTACCTGAACTTTGCTATCTCGCCTGAATAAGTGTGTATGTGTGTGCACACGTGTGTGTGTGTGAGAGAGAGAGAGAGAGAGAGAGAGAGGGAGGTCATCTTCAGTTTATGCTTTTTCTTCCTCCTCCACAGCTTTACTGTAATATAAGGTACTAATTAGCATTTGGTGTGGGAAGACAGTGTTCAGTTATGTATTGTCCAGACCCACCAATATGATTGCTAAGCTGGAGCATTACGGGAGAGAGACATCCAGACAATAAAAATTTACCCTTGCCTACAGATGAACTATATGGGTATGGAGGAGGCTTCTTGTAAGGTAAACTGGAATATATGTTGTTTTCTACTAGACTTCTCTCGTATGAACATGGGCATTCATACAGCTTTGAAAATACTGAGAAACAAAGTGGATTTGCAACATTTTTGTGGCTATGTCACTATGTTGAACCCTGCAAGTCGGTACGCTAACAGAAAGCTGAGCGATGCTTCTGATGGAAGAGGTTAGTTACCCGTATTTTTCTGCTGTGTTCCTTTAATCCACAGTCACTTCAGCAAAGTTGAATAAAGGATTACAATTCTTTGATTTAGAAGTCTACAAAATATCTTCTAACATGACTAGGAAACTGTCTTGATTGTAAATCTATTAGCAGTAGACTTTGTGAGTAGTTCAGAAACAGCAAATGCTGGCTGATAATTACTGGACTGGAATAATTTCAAAGCATTAGAAGTAAATTGTGTCATTTTTATATACCAGAACTCTACCTTTCATAAGTGTGTTGAAGATTTCTAAGCTGCTCTTCAGCCCTAAAAATCAGTAAAGGTCCTGTTTCTCCATACTGCTTTCACTAGCTTTATAGATATCAGCTTTGGGCAAGACTTGTCACATTTCTTACATCAGGCAGCAACTAACCTTATACCAGCTAAATATTTATGTAAGAATTGCCTTACTTCTAGGAGAGGCTGAACTAGCATCCGGATCTGATGTAAATGGGAGTACAGAATCATTTGAGATGGTAATAGAAGACACTGCAGTGGATTCTACTGTCAAGCAAAGCCCTGAAGGTAAAAACATTGCAGAAGGCTTGTGCTGCCTGTAAGTTTTCAGTGCAATCAGAAATCTTGTCGTTAAGGATCTGAACGTATGCTGCTTGATATTGTTTGGGATAGTGCAACACTGTGTTCTTTCTTCTTAAAATTCACATTCCCTTAAATCTTTGAGCGTTTCAGTATATGAAGCTCCTGTCTTCAAAAGTGTGAACTGTCCAGCGGATTCCTGATCAGAGAGACTCAATTCTGGGATCAATGTTCTTGGTTTGTCTTTTCTAAAACTTTGGTTGTCTTGCTTTTCATCCTGTAGTACCCACAACAGAACTGGAATGGGTTCCCCTGGAATTATGCTTTGGCATTCCGCTCTTCAGCTCTGAGTTAAATCAGAAAGTCTGCAGAAAAATTGCCACTCACGGACTATGTAGAAAAGAAAGGTGAGCATTGTTACAGGTTTGCCAGGTTATGTCCAGAGCTTCTGCAAAAAATGATTCATACAACTTTATAACAGCAGAACTGAGCTGTGTTTGATAGAGTAACTAAATTCTAGTGTGTTGGCAGATGGTGTCACTTTTAGGCTCAAAGATACCAGCTGCAATGCAAAGAGTAGTCTGTTCTTGTATTATTGAAAATGAATAATTTGTGGTGAACTGTCCAAGCACAGCTCAGAAAGAAGCACTTTGGGGGCAGCTTCCTGCCTATTTTCCCCTTCCTGGCCTAGCACAGACCCCCACCCACCTCCCAAACCCCCTTCCTCATAAAGCTTTGGTGTAAAATGCATTTAGTTCTTGTGGAAATTTTCATTACTTTTGGTATCTTACTGGCTAAGCCTTGTGCTGGCTTACAGTCAAGGTAACTTCTGTTTTTGACTGTAGCTTTTCGTTATGAAAGATTAGTGTTTTCCAGCAAAGAGTGTCTATTGATTTCCACCCCCTACCTCGCTCCAGGCTATGTTCTACAGACCAAAAGGAGGCTGCCTGAAGACAGGGCTCAGGGATTTTCTTGCAGTAGTTGGCTTTTAATAGTGTGCTGATGATCTGCCTCTTGGTCATGCCATCTAAGAAGCAATGCTTACTAGGCTGTTCTAGATGAGAATATGAGACATAAAGAAGTCTGATGTATTAATGTCTTTTGTAAATTAACATTTTTCGATTGCAATTTTTAGTTTCATTTCAGCACAGTATAAATAACAGGGAAAATAAAATTCACATGACTGGACTCAAGAGCAGATGGTTTGGTGTTTAGTTAGCCTCTTTTTTTAGCGATGACACTATTATCAAGCTTTCTGTGTGAACGCACATTTTTGACTAATTTTTCTTGGTGCCTGCTTACTACCTGTGTAAGTAAATCTGTTATATGTCCTTCTCTACGGCTCACTTATATTGGGTATATTAATTAGATGACAGGTGAGAGCAAATCTGAAAATCTTACGAATTGTTCGTATTGATTAGCAGTACTAAGAACTACTGTGGAGGTTTTGTCACCAAAACGTGACAAATCTTGTCACATGATGTTATGTACCACACGTTATTTTTGAGTCGTTTACTTTGGTACTCTTTTCCTAGCAATGTTTAGGCACCTTGAAAGGCTGGGTATTGATGCACTTAAACTTTTTATTTGCTTTATTTGTACATGCCTTCTCTCCTCTTTCATTTTTAACAGCCTTCAAAAACTCTTACATTCCAGTAGAAAGCTGTCTCTACAGGTCCTTAATTTTGTTCATTCATTCCAGGTAAGGAGACACAGTCCAGCTGTGAATCATTCCGTATGGTCTGTCATCCCTTTTTGCCCTACTCCTTGCTATTCTTTGCTGTGTGGAAACGCATGTGGTTTGGTTTATGTACTTTTTCTTTAAATGGTAGCTGTATTAAGAGCACTGTCGAACTCTGAAATGTTACTGGTAACAAAATGGGAGTATTTCTGTACCTCCTTTCTAGTTTTGTTTAAACTCTGTCTCAACTTCTGGGTTTGCATCTTGTGTATAATTATTGTCATTGTTTTTGTATGGCTCTTGATTGTTCTTCGTTCTTCTTGCTATAACACAGCTTTGATGGTTGCTTGGTTACTTCCTAGGTACATCAGGGAAACTACTGCAGAGTACAGATCTACTAAACTTTTTAGATGTTATCTGCATTTCAAGTCAACTGTGTTCCCTAGGAAAAAAATAAAATACGTTGCATGTATTTGATAGCGTTATTTTTTTGCACTCATCCTAAGATCGTCTAGTACTTTATGATTAAAGGGTATTAATAAGTAAAGCTACTTACCCTGTTTGGGAGGATTTTTAAGAGTACGGACAGAGCAATTCTGCTCAGTTGTTATGCAAGTTCATAACCTGCCTGTAGTCTTGTGTGACGCTATGTGCTAGCAAGGTGTGTCCACAAGTAAAGTGGACTAAAGTAAAACTACTTAGTTGCTTATATTTTGTGATGCTTTTGTCTAAAATTCTGTCTTCTTAGAAAGATAAGGAGCTTGCAGGTAACTTGACCAGGTAGTGTTGTGGGTGATGTGGCCATGAAACCTCCTCCTCGTATTGAAGATACGAATATTGAAGACTCCCAGTGGATTTGAACCTTGAAGCCATCTGCCAAACATAGTCTCAAAGGACTCCTGCCCTAATCTCTCTGACACACATGCTCTCTCTGAGATTTTTATATGCATATGTATGTCTGTGTGTGTGTATATGTATAATATATATATTTATACATTATTTATACATACACACACAAAGATATTTATATTTTATATATATATATATATATATATATATATATATATATATATATAAATGAAGAAGTGATTTTTAAACTGAGAAAACCAAACTTCATATGGGCAAGTTAGTGCCTGCAAATACGTATCTGCATCTTAGCACAAGACGAGTGGCAGTGCTTAACATGCTCAGGCTGATACAGCTGCTGCTCTGAGAGGTTTACATATATGTCAGTGTGACTCAAAGAACACCAGATTAAAAAAAGGAAGTTCCATTTTAGGCTTTTTCTTTTTGATAGACCATTTGTTTCAAAATGATACTGGAGAATTTCAGATGTAAAGACTGATTGCTGCTTTGACTGAAAGAAGACAGCCTGAAGGAAAAAGACCACAGTCAAGGACAAGAGTAAGACTACATGTTAGCCCTCTTTGTGAAGGGCAGTTGAAGGCAAATCCAAAGACCGATCTTTCTAGCAGACCAGACTCTTTTCCAAGGATTAAAGAGTCTGGCCCTGGGAGGGAAGGGAGTAGTTCTCTTAAATGCTGCTGGAGTCTGTTAAGTAGCTTTATCCCATAAACAAACTAACAAAGTCTTGGTTGTAACTCCATTTCACAAAGAGCTGGACTGCAGTGTAATCAAATCACTAGATGTTTTTTGATAATGAGAGTGTATTCTTGCCAGGTCTTCCCTTCATTTTTAAGTCTCGAATTTCCCTGACAGCTTCTTCGAACCCGAATGACGCACCTGCAGACCTAATGCAGGCAAACAAATGCTTACTTCATGCTTTCCTTTGTTTATTCTGCTTTTACTTCCATAATGATTAGATGTTCATTGGATTAAAATAACACTTCGGAAACACTAAATGATGTATCAGCAGATTAGATGAGCCTGTCATATTATAGCTATTAAGTCCTTCTTTGTTTCTCTCTTTATTTTTAAGACCCTGCATTTTTCCCTTTTGCTTGTAGGAAGGTATTTCAACAGTGGATCAGTTTCCTGATGCTGCTTCTTCAAGCTCACTTTTGCAGCCTACTTCTGCAGATACGGGTGTTCCTCTTCCTGCGAAGAATCTAATGTTCAAAGAAGGTGTATTATCTGAATGGAATGGACGGTCCCCTTCCTCAATTTTTATTTCAACAACAACGAAGGAACAGGTCAAATAAATAGGGATTCTTGTGCATTGATCACTAAATGCCTTTCTTCTATTACAGTTAATTTATAGTGCCAAGCACTAAAAAGTGTCGTCTGCTGCAGCGTAGTCCATGTAAAAGTAGTGTTACAAAAATGTGTTGTGTTGCAGTACTGGGGAAACGCTTAAACTGTTTAGAACTTGTTACTCATTACTGCATATCTTGCTGCAACAGAGAGCTTTTTAGTTGTCAGCACTGTATTTTTATCTTGAGACAATCTTTCTTTTATAACTAAACACGCCCTTTCTAGGCTTTCTGATGATTGTTAAATTTCTATGCTGTCACCACAAAATTGCAGTAGTAGTTTTCTATGTTCGTTACTCAGACATAAATTCTGTTTAGTTTTGTACTGTATTACTGAAAGTCTTTCTGTATAAAGGTAAGAGATTTGGCTCTTCCTCTGAAAGCTCAGTGATACCAACTGTTTAAAAAAAAAAGTATCATGGTAATGTGGGGCATTAAGAATTGTTGAATTATGTAGTTCAGCTTAACTCTGAGGCCTTGACAGATAGGCACAATAGGAAAGGATTTGGTACTTATAGAAGGCTGAGTCGGTGCAGACTCAATGCCTTGCCGATGACTTAAGGCCGCTTTGAAAATGAGTGGTGCTGTTTCATCTTTGGCATAATTTAATGGAGATCTGGAATTATGGGAAGTTGAACTAGTTGGCTCTGTTCATGAGGTTCTATGTGATAATAGATTTGTGTTGCTCTTTCCTTTGTATGAAGCGAGGACTTTCAAAGATCGAGCACACTGGGAGTAGTCCCTCATTGTTATTTCAAGCTGATGATGATTGCTGTGAAAAATGCTTGATGTCATAAATTGACTTTAAGGTAGATAAGTAGATACGTTCCTATTGATTAACGTTTGACTGACAGCACAGAGCTCTTGATTTTCCACATGAATGTCATTAGCAAAGGAAGATAACAGTGGAGGATCTGTAGACAGAGACTTCTCTGAGTCTGTTTTCCTTGAACCGTTAGCTGTTCATTATGACAACCACTGATGCTGAGGTATTTCATCTAAAACCATGTTCGTGCCCTAATTGTAAGGGAAGGTTTTATGTAGCATAATTTCACTTTGTTTATAACAACTTCTTGCCAGCTTAAAAAAAATTCTGTCTCATTTAGCATACTTAGGAGAACCAGAGATGTGGAATATTAAGAGTTTTAACACAGGTTTCTGAAGTACTCTGCCAACTCTTTTCTTTACTGGAACCTCCTTTGCTTTAAATTGTCATAATTAAAAAGAAGACTTAACCATCCTGTCGTTTCTAGCCTACAATATGTATCGGACCAAGAATCTGTAGCGTAGATGATGCCAGGAGAAGAATGACAACATTTGGGTTTGTATCCTGTTCTATTTGTAAGAAAAAACATGATGGAAGTTTAAAAAGAAAAAACGGTAGCACAATAGCGTAATGCAGTTGACGTCAGTTAGAACTGTGAAAATTCCGTTCTTTTCTCTTTTGGTTTATATGCATTCCTAGAGCATAACCGTTGGACTTGCACTCGAAGAAACTGGAAGTCTATAGTACTTCAGTTTGCTCAATGCTGCTCATTCTAACATCTGTTTCTTTTTTTAGATTTTACCAACAGCAGCTGAACTTAGTATTCTGCATATATTAAAGAGCTTGATTATCTATATAAAGCTGATTATTTACACTACAGTGACTTTTGTACAGGAAGCGCATACTCATTTTTTTTTTTTTTAAAAGTGGATGGTTGCCTTATTTCCTTCAAAGGAAGTTAAAGAGGAAATAAATGTTAGTTTGGGGGAAATGGTAGAGAAAGCAGATCTGCCGTGAGAATTGTTATATGAGGATTAAGTCAGTATGCAGAACTAAACAGTAGATGGTTTGCACTTTCAGTACTACAACAGTGAGCTGTGATAGATGAGCTAGTCTGGCATATTGTAGCAAATGTTGCCATGCACACCGTCCATACAAAGCATATACAGTGGTGATGGTGCAGGTTAAATCTGTTGTATGGAAGTTTGGAAATGAATGAAAAAAATTTTGTTCTCCTCACTGCATCTCCTTCACTGTTACTGACTGAGGCTTTGTTACTAGGTTGTTTAATGTTCTTAAATAAAACTAGTCTGCTCTTCAGAATTGTTTAATACCCATAAATCGTACAGTTAGTGGTGAGAATTGCAGATACGTTGCAGTTTTTAGAACGCAAGCCACTCTTATTTAGGTGCTTCGGTGAATGAATGTAGGAGCTTAAATGTTCAAGTTTGCATATCTGAAGTTTACCGAATAGATTGCAACCAAAGAAGTCCATAAAATACCCCAAAACTCGACTACAGCTCCAGTGCTTGGGATGGTCCAGAGGCTTTAGTCAATGTACGTGACTGTTTTAAATGTGGTGTAAAAAAACAAGATCTCGAAGATCTTCATACCAAAAGAATCTATTTTATATTGTATTGCAAATAAAGGCAAATGAATTAAATCTCTTTTCTTCAGATAGTTTTATTGACAGTGGGAAAAATCATGTGCATTACAACATTTTAAAGCTATTTTAAGTTTCTGTTTTCAACAAGATCTGTCTTTAACTTGCAGAAGAGAGGTTGGCTTTGTGCTTAGGCGTAACCCAACTAGTATTCGTTCTAGATGGGTTTACCTGAAGATGTTTAGGAGCCAGCTAGAAAGCATGTTTTGTTTACTTTCAGGTTTTTTGATCATGATTCCTGTTATTTCACATTCCCGTTATCTCTCTTCCTTTCCACCATTGTTCTCAGATCTTCCTTTATTTTCTTGTTCAGTGTTCCTAATAGTTTGTATTTTGAAGGTTTTAAAGTATGACTGTAACTGAATACAGTTGACATCTTCTAGTGTGACACTGTTAATATTATATATTGAATTGTACAAAGTCTGTGTTCAATTAAATTATTGGCACATGTAACATGATCACAAATAAATGGTGGTGTAGGTCAAACCATGTGCAAAATCCTTCACCTCCAGTAGTTTTGTCGTCTTGGGCACAGCTGTAAAATGTCACCTTGTCACTGTAGCGCGCAAAACTGCTGACTGTCGTCAGAATGTCTTTTATTCCTGTATGCGTGCAATTCTTCAGAAATGCAGCTTTATGAAAAGAAGCCCCCTGTTTTAATGTAGCTTTTTTCCTGTTCCTAACCTGTAAGGGAAAATACAAGAAGCTGCTCCTTCCTTCAACCACAGTTTAAACTTGACAGCTTTCCCTGAGGTCAGACACTGGCACAGTGTCTTCCAGTAAATTGTTCCTAGGAGTGATGCCAGTATCCCAGAAGCTGGGAGAACTCTAGCCTTGGAGCTCTGGTTTGGCAAAGCATATCCTTAATCTTCTAAACCACGGGGTGGTATTTTGACCAAGTACATAAGAAAATGGTTTGTCACAGATAAGATATTTCAGTGGAGTTTGACTGAGATAGATAATGCACACTTCAAATTGTACGAAACAAGTGCGAGTCTTTGCCTGCTTCCGCAGAAGCTTAAGCTAGCACTTACCTCTTGTTTTCTTACTAGCTTTTGGATATTTGAAAGCGCTTGTCAGCGCTTTTGGGAATGTAAGGTTGGTGTCTGACCCATTTTCTTCAACTATGTGAATGATTGGCTGAGAGGTTAGATGAAGTGAGACCAATGTTTCATTTGTTACTTTCTTTAAAATAATCTCTTTGTTCCATCTGAAGCCTAGCTTATAGCAGAACGGCATCAGATTGGAAACTCTCTTGGATTGGAACCTCACTGGGGTTTGAGTAGATCTCTTGGCCCACACTTAGGAGAGTGGGATCCTGAGTGTTTAATTCAAATATTAGAAAAAGTAGTACAGACCTAGATGGGGAAAGGTACCTAACAGATAACCTCCTCTTAAGTTTTAAACCTTCTTTATTCAATCTGAGATTTTCTTGAGAATGTGCACGTGACTGTCTTCGCTTCCCCACCCCCATGGCAATTGTTTGTATTTGAATACTATTCATGCATGCCTTCTAGCTTTATCAGCTTAATACAAGCAAATTCCAACTTTTCCTTAGGACTAGAGCTGAAATAAATCTGAATTTATTGCTCAGCATTTGAAGCTAATATTAATAACGCCTCCCCCCCCCCCCCACCCCAAAACAACAAGCAGCTCAGCTATTTTCAAATGAAACCAAATTTTTTCACAATTAAATTTTTTCACAATTAAGACAGCCAAGTACTGGAAGAGGTTGCCCAGAAAGGTTGTACAATTTCCACCCTTGGCAGTTTTTCAAAACCTGTCTGGATAAAGCCCTGATCTCGTAGGTGACCTTGCTCTGAGCAGGAGGTTGGACTAGAGACCTCCTGTGGTGCTTTTCAGCCTGAATTAGTCTGTGATCCTGGTGGCAAAATACATGAAGCAATTTTATATGCTTGTTTTTAAGGAGGGCTGTGTTGAATTATATGCAGAACTTAAATTACTTGGATAACGCTGGTGTAGTGGAATGTACAGCCAGTTTTACAATGGGTAAGTAATGCAGTGCAACACATTTTGTAAAACTGGTAGTTCAGTACTGATGAGCTATAATGTTAGACCAGTGTTACGAATGCGTGTGGTGATTTTGGGGGGCAATTTTGCTGTTGAGAAACGCACAACTCTACTTGAGCTGTAGCAGTAGTGAGTTCTCCTGTATGACTCTCCATTGTGTAGGTCTGTACAGGTGGTTACTGGGCAGTTAACCTGATTTCCTAACCTTGGAGGCTGCAGTGGTAGCTTCTTTATCTTTTCTGTTGGCTTTACTGTCCTACTGGAGTTTTTGTTTTCCCTTGTGTGTGAAAGAGGGAAATGCTGACAGAATTCTTTATTTCTAGATGTAACGTGCCTCTAGGAAACATCCTAGCTTTAAAAAAAAAAAAAAAAAAAAAGAGAGAGAGGAAGAAAACAAGCACCGTGAGAAACCGTAGAGAGAACTGCTGCAAAGCTTTCATACATTGTTTGGCTGCGTCTTTTGAACTGCTTCTCTGTTATATGAATCCATGATAAGATTGCTTGAGAACAATGGTTTCTGTGTTTGTCTTGCTTCAGCTTGTGTGGTATTTTGTTTGTAAGTAAGATGAGTTTAGTTACTTTAGGACTTCACTATTGTTGGACTTCAACTTGTTTTTGCTTATTCTGTTTTCTATCACAGTACCCATGGGCAAGTCTGCCACTTATGCTATCTATTTGGAGGGCAGCATTACCCTTGTTGATAGTTTTAGATTTCCATGGGCTATCCAGGCCTTTGCTTCCAAGGACGGTACTGAGTTCGGACCAAAGAGTTGGCCGAATGAATAATTTGAACGTTCTGCAGTATTTATTAATATGCTGTTTTGTTGTTTTTTCAGCGCACAAGTATGCGTCTTGAAAAACTGCATGGCAGTGGGATCCCCAGGACTGAGAAGAGAGTAATTTAGAAAGAATAGGGAAGATTGAGTCAGTCATCTGGAATATAATGTTCCCTGTGACATCTACACAAACCTCGGTGATTTGGAAGCTGCTCTTCTGTGACGTGTATAACCTGTGTAAAACCACGAGATTTGGTGAATAGAGTTTTGACCCAGATTTCAAACCAGAAAGAATCATCATGACAGAATGAATGCAGTAACTGAGGGACAGAGTAGAAGTGGAAATGAAATGAAGCTAATGGTGAGAAGGGGGAGGAGTATTAGCCTAGAAAAAGTAACTGGAGAAGGTGAAAAATGTCTGTACTGGCATATTATAACCTAGAGCTCACCTTTACAGAAAGGGAGGTGGGAAACTGGCGCCTGTTGAATTCAAGTCCAAATGGAGAATTTGTACCCAAAAAATCTGGGAAAGAAGTTAGACGCAGGAATGAGAGGTGCTGAGGGCGTGAGCAGACTGCAGACAGTAGAAACGTAATTGTAAAAGTACTTTCATGGCTAGTTATTCTAGCTCTTTGAACTCTTTCAAACAGTCAACGTGAACTGGACTGGTTTTGCATTTTCACCTCAAGTATGGAAACAAAACACAGGCTTTGAAAATGAGAGATAAGGCATTATTCCAATCATGATTTTAAATTGAATCAGATGCAATTTCTGATATGATGCTGAAATCATACACTTGTCCGATTCGACTTTCCAGTGTGAGCGATGCAGTAGGATGTGGTAGGCTGAGGTTTCCACACATGGGAACGTGCTTTCCTGTAGGTGTCAGCACTTCTCTTAGTATTGTCTTGATTTCCAGCAACAGGCAGCATCAGGAAATAAGTGAATTGTTTTTTTTTTTAATTTAAAATATTCTTGAGGCAGATATACTTTGATAAGAGAACCCTACTGAACTAAGGCGATTTTATATAATTAACAGGCAGAGCTCTATTTACTGGGTAAAGAGATTTTGTAAATGGATAAAATATTATTTGCAGAATATCATTTAGCTGGTTGTTAAACTAGCTAAATAATGGAACTAATTCTTTTGTCAAATATTGATTTGATGAGTGACATTCATCAGACGTAATTCAACTTGTTGTTTCACTAAGTATTTCCACAAACATTGCTGTGTATGAGTGTGTGTGTCATAGCTTAACTATTAGCTACAGGTTGGCTGGGTTCTGCACAATAATAAATTTTATTCTCAGCTTTCTGTCGCTTCCACGGCCATTGGCCAGAAACTAATATAAACAGGATCAGGCTTCTGCAGATTAGTCAGCACGTGAAAGACTGATACCACAATAGCAGCACCAGTAGTGCCGCTCTGTTAAAAATGTGGACTCTGGTGATGGGGCTAAATTACCGTGGTGGCGGGGTGGTTCTTGGCTTTGTGCCTTTGCCTGCAGAGGCAACGCAGTTTCTGATAAAGCAGCTCCTGAACCACCGCTAAGTATAGCTTTGTTTTTAAGGAGAACTTCTCTAGTTTACTTCAGTTTATCAGTCTGTGGACTGTTGAAGCAGAGCAAGGAACCTCTGAGAGAACGATGAGATACAGGACTCGGTTAGTCCTTATGTGCAACCGATTCATGTTCACGTTTGTTCCCGTAAATGCAACGGGAGCAGGCTTGCTCTAACTCAGTTCTTCTGGAGGACTAAAGTCGGGCTCTGGAAAGGTGGTTCAACGCTGAGCTCCCCATCTAACTGGGTTGGAGTTAAGTGTCAAAGCAACTTCAGGAACCTGGATCTGAGGGACGTTAGAAACAGGAGGAAGAATGTGGTTTTAGCCTAGTGCTGTGCTTATATAAGACTTTTGATAACTGTAGTTGAGAGGGTGGGAAAGTGATTTTGAAGCATCTTTTTAATGCATAGGTAGAACAATCAGTGTGCAGCCTCCCCTTGCTCGGACCTGCTACTCCCTCAGGTGTCTGCGGACAGCTTAAGTGGCAAGGCTGACAACGCTAGTGTAGTCATTTCATTCAGAAATAGATTTGGGATTTGTTTTGGACAGACGGCTTACGCTCAGTTTTCTAACATTTTCCTTGCACTTGTTGCTCTCCATTAACCCCGGCTAGCAATTTGTCTAGGCTGTCTCTATATTTCTAACACTGCGAATTTCCATAAAGAGCTCTTTTCCTTGACAGTTGCTTCTAAGGCAGCCCTATAAAGTATTGTTAGCTGGATTTCCCTGCGGCAGTTTCTAAAGTGTCAGTTTCTTTGGCTAGCAAATCTGATAATATCAGCTCTTGTTCTTCATTAGACCGTTGTTTCTTGCCTTGCTCCTAGAAGACTGGTTTTAGAACTATGCAGAATGTAGCCTGAGAGGAGTGAATGGATTTTGGGGGTGCAAATGAGCATTTATCCATGGTAGCACACGCGTGGTAATGTTTCAGAAGGGGAGAGGAGGGTTTTTTTTTTTTTTTTTCTCATCTCGAGTCTTCAGAGTGGATGTATCTCGCATGCATTGCTAACAGGTGGCAGGATCTAAAGTTGAAGTGCTCTCTGTATTTGTCTTCAGGCTAGCTGCACAATGGTTGAAGATGCTGTGAGATACGATGAGTGAGGCAAGATGAAATCTTCTAGAGAGGGTGCTCTGGAGATATCTTTTGAGTTGGGTTCATGCATTGAAGTAATTAATTTATCTACATCAAGCCTGTGGCCTTAATTGATGGAGACTGCAGCTCCTGGGGACACTGCTGAGCGTGTTTTAAGGTAGGTGAGTTGGGCATAGGCAGTTTGCCCCACGCAAAGCCAGCAGCGGTGTAGAGCTTGGCCTTGGCTGCAGCATCTACCCACTAAGCTGCATGACTGCATGGGGTGCCTGAGGCAAGCCTCTGATCACAAAAAACAGTGGAGGGCTGAAGTGAGTGAGAGAGAACCAGGTTGTTCAGTTAGTGACAAAGGAGGTGCTTGTGGAAATTTGCTCTTGGACATCTGTTCTGCATACTTTTTGGTAAACTTCCAGTTTAGAGTAGCAAACCGCAGAAAGATTAGCGAAAGGTGGTCAGCAAATGGCTTATTTGTTTAACTCCTGTTGGAACTGGTGGGGATCTTTTTTGCTAGTGGCTTTGGATAGAAAGGGATGATTTGCTGAAACGGGAACTTCATGGACTTCACTTCCAAACGGGACATGAACTTCAGTTCCAACTATATCCTTTTACGTATATGAAGGACCCTTTTTCTCTGCATCCGAGGGATGCTCGGATGGGATGCTCCTGCTGCCTGGGATGCTCAGGTTCAATTCCCTACTCCGAACCATTGCTCTGCACCATTACTCTGAAGTTGTAGGCTTTTTCTAGCTGGAAATAGTATAGTTTGTGTGTAACTGCATATTAGGGAAAGAAAGTCCGTTTGTGCCCTGGTGATTAAAAGTAAAACAAGACACACAAAAAGCCCCCAAACATCCTATGTAGAAGGATTGGTTCACAGTCCTTGCTGTGAGTTGGGCAGAAGCAGCTGCTTCCTTTATCAAGGGAAAAGTCTGGATGCTGCTTTGTCCTGATACAGAACAAATTCTTATGTTTTTCATAAACCTGAAAATCTCTTTTTTTTAACTCCCAGCCAGTAGTACTGCTGTCCTGCTGATACTGGAAAATGAAAATTGCTGCCTGACAGCATTTTAATAGGATGTGAACGGCAAGCAAGGCTTCTCCAGACCAACAGAGAGCAGTCTTGCATTAAAGATATGATAGACTAATCTATAGCTGAGAAATGCTTTTGAGTTTGCTTATCACCAGATAGGATTGAAGTTCTTGATTTTAGATTTTTTTTTTTTTTTTAAGCAGGCCATCTTCCCTCTTATCTCTGTTCCTTACTGAATCACCATCTACAAAGGGTGGATGAAGGTGCCGTGAAGGTGCTAGGTTTCTGCCTGCAGCTCCTGGCTTGGGTTGCCATCTTTCTTTAACTTTGTCTTTGGAAGTGCGGCAGGGCAGAAGTGCCTTCTCACGGTGCGTGGCTGGAGCGTGAAGCAGTGCTGGCTCTGCAGCGCCCAGTGCGATGCCTGGCTCTCCGTTAGGGCCTCTGGGAGCTCTCAAGGCACAAGAAGAGCAGGGCTTTTCTGGCAGCCTATGAACTGCCTCTTCGTCTGGCTGATTGCCTTTTCTTGAGGAGCGTGGATTGTTTGCACTATTCAGGCTGCCAAACGGACAACTTCTGTGCATGTTCGCTTAGAGTCGGTGCGAGCACAGCCGGAGGGCAAAGAGCATAGCTTCACCCACGCCACCTAGCAAGAGATCCCCAAAAGCAGAGTTTCATCCAACCCCTTTGGACCATCTCACATTAGCAAAATGAGGCTGGATTCTCTGCTGCTTTCACAGTTTGCTGGACGTTTTCTGACTGGTTGCAAATCAAAGCTAGTGCCATGGCATGGCTGATTATCTTATCAAACTGTCAAATGTAGATTGGTGTCCTCCTGGGCTCTGGGTTATGCCTTGTTTTTTCTGGGCTGTCTCAGTCGTGAGACATATGGTCAAGTAGCTTTTTGTGGGAGGAGGGAAGGGGTGAGAGGAAGAAATGCTTCTTATTGCATAGATCTTGTTAGACCTTAAGAAGAAGAATTTAATTTTTAACGCTCTTAATAAGTTTTCATTTGCCTGAGTAGGGAAGAGCTCAGGTTGATTTCTTAAAATTTTAAGAAAATAATTTAGTTTGATAAACACTATGTGGTCTACTACTGAGGAAGCTTACCATGATGAAAAAACTTCCCTTTTGGAGTCAATGATTAGTCTTGTGCTAAACTTATACTGGGGAAGTGTGATTTGAGGGAAGGAGTATGACGCTGAAGACTGCAGAGACCGGCTGGAAGTTGACTGCCTCTTTGTGGTGCCGGGCAGGCTGAACGTAGGGGCTGCCAGCTGAAACCTCAGGGCGGACAGTATAGGAAGCGTCGTTGAAGGATGGGACAATGGTCGCTTTTAGTTTCTACAGTCACCTCTTGATCAAATCCACAGCTTTCTCCGTGTTTCTATTTCAGCACGTCGCAGCCCTTTGGAAAGGGCTTCTCCTCACGGCAGAATAGCGCTCTGTCTAACAGCTGCAGCTCTCACCTGTGCCGTGTTATGTTCTTCATGGCCCATGCAGCATCTCCTGGGTCCAGCGATGGCCCCTTTACAGTGCTGGATGAGAAGGGATGAAGATGAAATGCATCCCAAACTGCTCTTGAACATCTTAAGAGTGCTGTGATTAAAGGTGGCTTCAGGAAGGTCTGTAACAGGGGTCTGGGGCTGGAAGGAAGGACGGAGCTGCTGGGCAATTGCGGCAACAGGATATTTAATAACCAGCTAACAGGGAGCTACTTCTGTTAGTGCTATACTAACTCCATAATGAGTAATTGTGTCTCTGAATGTGTGTACTGATAATTGAGGCTTTCAGAGCTACAAAGCTGTATGTGGCAGCTGCATTTGGAAGAATTTGTTCTGTGCTGGAGAAAAACAAAGCTGCCTTTTTGATAGAAGCTTAGCAAACTATAAGGCATGGAGGTTTGCACATTAAGAAAACTCTAGTAAATTTTTTAATGCTGTGGACTCTTTTCAACTGTAATGCTCTATGTGTGCTGCTGAAATGAAATCTCTGCAGTCATAACCGCTATAAAGCCTAATTTTTCTGTAGCGGGAAATTGAATGGCAAAGCTAGCCAGGATAATTATGCTACAAGGCTGAGCTGTTATTCTGGAGTAGAGTTATTTTTAATCTAGGATTAAGTGTCCACATGGAGGAGTTGTATTGGTGCACCTGAGCTGCGTAATTATTCTGCGAGAATATTGCTTGCCAGTTCCTCGGTCCTCGCATGTTCTTACAGTTGTTCACCTGCTGAAAAATTTGCTCCGCCCTAAATTATGGCTACCAAGGTCTAAAAATAGGAGTTAATTTATTAGCAAGCTGCCAATTAGGTTTATTTACACATTAAGAAGAAAACAACAAAAAGATCTTCAAATGCTTCAGAGAAGATGTTGGTTGAACTTACCTGTTAAATAAGGGGATTTTTTTTTTTTTTAATCACTCTATATGTCTAGCAATGTTTCTAGCTACCCCGCTGATCAGGCTTAGCTTGGAGAAAAAAAAAAAAGTTTTTGTAGAACTGGACTCCTATCTCCATGGTCAAACTGTTTTTGGCTTTCAGAGATAAATATGTTGAGAATTTGGATATAACTGGCCCTTTTTGCCTCCCACTCCCTCTTCCTTTGTGAAATTCAGGCTTCCTTTAGACCTGACAGAATTAGCTTGCTATGCAGACCCACTCTGTAGAGGCCTATTTCCACACAGAGCCTGGTAGAGCCAGCAAGGACAGCCCAGGTGCTTCCAGCCTGATTTAATGAATGATTAAGAACAAGGCTCTGTCTCCTGAGTAACGCTTACCATCTATCGAATGCACTCCTTTGGTAAAATTACATAAGGGCTTGATATAAGCACTGTCTGAATTAGACTTGCTGCAGTCTGGATTGAATCTGTCAGTAAGAAACGCCATCCTGCCCCGTCTCAGCAGGTTTGACGGTTGTGTGTGATGGCTTCTGTCAAAGCTGCATTTTGATTGCCTAGGCTTTCGTAGGCTCCAATCTAGTCCTTGGTGACCTGAATCTGCCTGGCTTTAAATCAACCCAATGTCCTGGCTGAGCTAGCGGCCAGCCAAGGCTCGCTTACGCTGGCTTCGCCGATGAGGCGGTCCTGGGTGGTTGCGGCTCTTTTGCCGTCGCTGGCAAGTTGTGCAGCGTCTGCGCAGATTTGTGCTTGTGCTCCTGGGCGAGAAGGACGCATGGTGCCAGCTCCAGTCCCGGCCCTGGGGCTGAGGATGGCCTCTGGACCTCTGCTTCTGAGCTGCCTTTTGCTTTTCTATTCTTTTCCTTTAAAAACTGTTGAAATGAGGAGAGGAATGGCCTGTGACACTATAGTATCCCTGGGTATCACTTCCCAATATTGTGTGGAAAGCTGCTTCTTTTTATAGTGGCTGGTATAAGCCAGGTTTCTGCCTTCACTTCTCAGACATCCAGCACGTGTACGGCTGTGGGAGAGGAAAGTTTCATCTTGGGTTTCATAGAAATCCCAGCAGAAATCTCAAATCTCCATTTTGAGTGTGGTTTATATGTCTTTATTTAAAATGTCCACCGAGGGGATATATACCTCTCGTCTCCTGCAGATCTGGGATCTGCAGTCCCAGGAAAGTGCTTTCCTGGATTATCAGGGACTACAGAGCAATTACAGCCTCTGTTCATTTTACACTAGCAAAATGATCAAAGTTTGCACTTGGGGACTGCAGTCTCATTCTTTTCTGCTGTCATGTGAATGACTGATACTGGCATTTCTTACTGGGGATGGCTTTGATTCATTTGCTGACTTGCTGCTTTGCAAAACAACAAAATCGTCGTCCCTGGAGCAGGTTCCCTTTTTCACATGATGACAGCATCAGCGAGAGGGGCAGTCTCCGCTTGCTCTCTCGGGAAATGCCCTGCTTTGGAGCAATTGTAGGAAACAATCGAAAGCAAATTTCCTTGCCACAGATTCAGTTGGAGAAGGCAGTAGAAATTGATGCTAATTATTTTGAGAAGGAAAACTGACATTACCAAAAAGCGGAATGAATTTCTTTATCTTGGTCTTGCGATAGAAATGCTACCTGAGGTGGGCAGGGGTGTGAACAGCAAAGGTGATGAATGCATCTGGCATGAACTTGGTTCATCTGAGAGTGGAGCTTCTCCCTGACCCTCTGGAGACCTTGCAGCAGTTTGTTTTATCTCAGCAGAGTGGGGTGCTTTAGAAAAGGCAAAGCCCTCCCTCGATAAGGGTAATTCTGTGTGTTGGCCAGGGGTCAGGCTTGGCTCCTGTGCGAAGGGCAGAGCTGGGTGCTGGGTCCACATGCTCTGGCCACAGGGGGCCAAAGGAGAGGTAGGTGGTCACCTCCTTAGTCCCTATTGCATTCACACACGAAGAAAGGGCGGGCTAAATTGGGGGTAGGAGCCCAGCCTGTGATTTTTAGCTCAACTGCTGGCACCTTTGTGGCCTTGTCAAGTTGCTTCTCTACCTGCTTCCTGGTTTATGAGATGCAGATACAACTTTCTCAGCCTCCCTGAGATGCCATGAGAACCGTTGCCATCACATCTGCAGCATGCCTCGAGGAGACGAATGGTCCACGTGGGTGTTTCTGTACCTGCGACCACAGCAAAGGGAGGCCCACTGAACTCCTTGGTCTGTTAGGGGCACTTCAGCCCGGACAGGCTGTGCTGAGCTCCCTTCTGCCACGTTTAAGCTGCAAGATGTACTGAAAGTTGCTCGCTTAAAACAGGCCTATCTTACCTCTTTGTAATTTCCCCTGTGGCTTCAGTTTCTGTGCCTTCCTTCAGAGGGCTTTAACAAGACAGCGTTTCAAGAGGATGGGCTGGAAGGCTTAGCAACGTGCTCCAGTGCCCTGACCTATTTAATATGCCGATGTAATGTGTGTAACGTGCGGCTCATCAGGACGCGCTGGGAATAGGTACGTTTCCAGCCCGAGGACAGTTGACAGATGACCGCAGTGATCTCTCCCATGGTGGTGTTCAGCTGCTTCGTATATTGCCTTACTCTGATAAACCCGTGGCAGCACTGTGGAAATAACAAATCCTGGGTTTCAGAGAGGAGAGCAGTAGAAGCATTCTTGTTTTGCCACCTCTGAACTGAATTGCATTTTGATGTGATTGTGGAAGAAAATAGAGATCTGCATGCTTGAGACTGAATTCATAGACTTAATCTTTCTGCCTGTCTGTCTTGTTAAGTGTTGTCTGTTTGACCCGGCACAAATGCTTGGCTTTGGATACCTAGAAAAGGAAGGATTTTGGTGGTGCTGGAGGGGCAGGTGTAGCGGGCATCCCAAGGAAGTTCCCCGTCCCATGTGCACAGACCAGGATACAGACTCTTGAATTGCACAGCAGGAAAGGCAGCCTATCGCTGGCTGCCTGATCTAGATGCTGAAACTTTTTAGGTAATGAATACAGTCACCAGGATCCCAGGAGGCTTTTCCTTTCCTCTCCCAAATAAATCAAAATCTCCCTGCAGCTGATGAATCCATGATGCTAATTGCAGCTGTGGGAAAGGTTAAGTCGTGTCTGCCAACAACTCATCGGCACTGCTGAGGCAAAGGTCAGATCCAGGAAGAATTTTTCTGGTGCATATCTGTATTTAATCACAGTAGCTGCTCTAGGCTTTGTTATTATAACAGCACAGACATCCTCAGTTAGTTCCTATGATATTGCTGTGTGTGTCACTTCGTATGGGCTGGGGACGTATGGGGACAGCAGCTTCTCCGAATAAATGAAGGCTGCATGTGGGTAGGTGATGGGGGGAACGGTTCAGCATAGAGAGAGATTCCAGTTCAGGGGAAGGAAAGAATGTTTAATTGAATGAAGAGGAAAATGAGCAAAGATCTCTGGAGGTTTATTGTATCTTATTAATATTTAAAATTAGAGAGAGCGCCTAGCTCTGAAAATTACAGAATCGTGCTGTATATCAAGTCTTTTTGCTGCAGGCTTATCTTTGCCCTAACTGGGACAGAGGAGAACGAATGTGAATGCCTTGTGCCATTTTATTTGTCTAAATAAAAATAGCTAGACCACCAATAATTTTTCTATAAGCAGTATCGATTAATCATTGTTAAAGAAAAGGCACCTCACCCCTGGAGGCCTAATTTCTGAGACATTGGAACAAAGTCAGAAAGGTCTTGCAGCCTGCACTCATGTTTGTGTGATACCTGCAAAAAGCAGTGTTGATGCTTTGATGCTTTAGAAGTGATGGAAACCTCTTTGCCTCGACTTACCCCTTCCCTGTGCGACTGCCAGAGCTTGTGAAGGGAGCCAGGAAGAGACGGAGCTGCGTCTGCTCCCTTGTGCCCAAGTCAGCAGAGGGACAAATGCACTGGAATATGAGGGAGATGCCACCAGAGACCTTCCAGCTTTGTGCTACCTCCACTGGGCTGTATCTAAAACACGTTGAGCCTTCGAAAAATGAATTTGCAGATCTGCAAACTTGACTGAACTTACTGTTTTGATTGCCCAGAAAACAACTGGAGGTTGCTCTCTGCCCTATGCACAGCAGGGGCAGCCTCACGTTCATCGTGGGCTCTCTACACCATTGTATGCTGTAGGTGATGCTTAGGGGCCAAATGGATCATTTTGTGTGAAGCTGGTAGGGGAATTGTGTCTGCATATATCTCTGTACATGCATCTATAATGCCACGTGTGTTTTCCTTTTTTTCCCTGCTCTAAAGTATGTCCCCTTTTCTCAAATGCCTCTAGAGAAAACGCTGTCAGACCACCGATGAGTTCTGTGCTTATGAAATGCAAAAAAAAGCCTACCTTATAACTCTGTCAGCATAGAAGTGTTATGGGCCCTCCTTGGGGGTTTCACATCAGCCATTTCTTTCAGATATTTTTGAGAGACAGGTTTTAAATATATAAATTCACAGCAAAAAGTTCATGTTTGTCTCATCAAGAAGTTCATAATACCCCTGTCCTGGGAATACTGAAGGGCAAGGAAGAAACCAGAGGTATTAATGAATAGCTTGGAGCTAATTAAAATCTAAATCTGGTAATCCTGTTTTTAAAAAAAAAAAAAAAAAAAAAAGTCTAACTTTCTGTGCTTGATGCCTCATCATTTTGAGGCAGACGATACCAAATTTTCATGAAGTGACTGAAACTGGCGGAAGCGATCACTGTCCCACATGGTATTGGAGACGCGACAGTCAAGTATTCAGCTAGCAGGAGACTTCTCAACCTAAAAAGGTCATAAAATATGCTAAAATTATGTTGGAGAGGTTTTTGTCTTTGACTATAGAATCAACAGTTTGTAAAGAGCTTATAGAGTAGGTAGTCCTGTTTTTTAAAAAATGAACAAGACGGTCAAATACAATCACATGACTCCAAGAGGAGTAATCTTTGTTATCTTTGGCTGCACCAATTACGCAGCAGGAAAGCTTTCTAAATCTAGGTAACGTTCAGCAATAAAAAATGTGTATTTTTTTATCAAAAAAGACAAAGACAATAAAGCATCAATTCACAGTCCAAATTCTTTTTTTTTGTTTCTTTAAACAATTTGTTTCTGTTGAAATGGAGAACTTGAGTTTAGAGGGGATGCTAAACTTTCTTTCTCCTTCTTCACCCCACCGTACTATCTATTCATTAGATAGTTTACACGGTCCATTAACATTATTCTTATGACAATAATAATGGTTCAGCCTGGTGCAATGAAGCTCCCTAGTGGGTATTCTGCAAAGTGCGATTGTTGTTGTGTGAAATACATGGGATTACGTCCAGGTTGCAGGTTAAGTGTGTGACTCTACATCTTGCTGGGTTTCAGTTTATGACGGCAGCACTGAGCCTAGGTGACGCTTTCCAGATATGCCTGCAGTGCCATGGAAACGACATGAATAAGAGAATAGCTATCCCGTTCCTGTTTGGTTTAGATCCCTGTTCCTTTTTCAAAAGTCCTTCTGGGTCTCAGCTGCAGGCTGAGGGAGAGAAGGAGTGGTCTCCTGCACCCCGGTGGCTTTCCATATGGCACAGCACCTGAGAGCCTGCAACTGCAGGGGTTACAGCTCGTGGTACGATCTGCTCTTAGCCATGCTGATGGTGTAATGCAAACAACTCGGGCAAATGCAAGTGAAAGCTCCAGCCTTGGTGGTGCTCAGAACAAGGTAGATGGTGGGGTGCTGATCGGAGACAGCAAAAAGTACTTAGTAATATTGGAGATGCGGTGGAGATGTGGTGCACTATGTGGTTGTCTAAGACTCCCGTAGGATGTAGTCTCCAGATCAGATGGCAAATTTTACCCATGCTGTAGGTGCAGTGGTAAAGAAGGGTTGACTTGTGATGTTCCTTAAAGATGGAGTAAAGATGCCTGAATTTTCCTTCATTTCTTCCTTTCTCCTCATAAAAGATGCAAAGACGTCTCTGTGATGTTCTTAAAACGGTGGGTAAGGAACAAAAAAGCCCTTGAAGCTTTTCCATGGACTTGATTTGAAAGCCTTCAGTAAGGCAGCAAGGAGGTAGTTATCAAAGTTGAGATTAAATTCTCCAGGCTGAACAGCAATGGAGATGCTCAAGATGCTCAAGCATGAAGCTCTGTTTGCATGACTGAGACACTGAAACACAAAAACTAAAACGAACATAATGATACTTAGCTGTGCTATGGAAATCTATATCTTGAAGATCTGTCAAGATGCTGTAGGCAGGGGGATTTAGCATTTAGCACATTGATTTTCTGGACGAGAACATTAACTGATTTTTATCTGGTAGCAACCTTTGAATGAGCTTGCACTTTTAAGAGTGGGAATGAGCTTGCACTTTTAAGAGTTCCCACTGCATAAGAGTAATGCAGAAAGGATTTGGGGGTTTTAGGGTTTATCTGCAAAAAGAGCAGATATTTAAGTGACTGTATTACCCGTGTTTTTTTAATCCCTTTCTAGCATTTGCTGTCCACAAAGCTTTTGCTCTGATGCTGGTGCCATAGTTCTTTACGAACCATTTAAAAGCTTTAGAGGGTGCTGGCATTTCTATGAATGGATTTTGGTTATCTGCCTTGAGGCGGTTGAAAGGTCACAGAATTAGACTCCAGAAAAGCTGTTTCTAGTGTTACAGATCATTGGAGTGTGAGGCTCACTTTTTCCCAAAAGCGAACAATGTTAGATGAAAAATCTAAGAGTGATGCAGTTTTCATAATTTGGACCAAAAAACAAAATGTCCACATGATGATTTTTAATTAGATGAAAACATTTTCAACTTTTAGAAATTGATTTTGTTGTAAAGTCCTGGCAGCTACCTTATGTGATTGAAACAGATAATTTAGTGCTCAAAATGTAGGAATCTGTTTGGGAACCTAGGTTTCAGGTGAATGTCTGTCAGTAATGATACTATTAGTTTTGCTTCCGCTGTGCACTGAGATGAGGAAGACTGTTTTCAGCAAAGATGTTATGATGTGTGCTTACCTACCCAAATGTTGTGTCTCAAGTGATAATGTGAGACATGCCAGAATGGCAGCTTCATTGCACCCTGTTCGTGGCTCGGACTGAGCTGCAGCAATGCCAGGCACTCAGTGCTGGGACAGCAGCCCTGGTAAATGGTAATTAAAACATCTGCACACAGGGCCGCAAGTCTGCCATCAAGTATTTTATGACTAACACTGCCATGGCCCGGAAAGGGAAGCGCACAGCCCAGTTTGTGTCCAGAATTTGAAAGGTGCCTAATAAGTTTAAGGCTGAACATAAATTATCACGGCTGTGGTGTGGGGGCACCTGCAGGAGGAAGTAGTGAAGAAGGTAGATACGTAATGGCCTTACCTGCAGGTTCCTGAGAGGACTGAAGACTAGAGGTTGCTCGCTGGTGTTTGGCAGGAGAGCAGACAAGATTATTAAAATGGGTTTAAATCTGGTGAATCACAGTATAAGCAACTACTGTTGTCTTTCTTGACCGTGAGGCCCACGTTTTAGGTGCAGACACTAGCAGACTATTGCACCGTCTGTCTTGATCCACGTGCAATGAATAAATAGCGAGCGAGATGTGAGATGCCATGATTCCTTTCCTCTGTCATTTTGGAGGGTAAGCAGCTTTATGAAAATTAGCTTTACTCATCACATATGAAAGACGGTCAAATGCAGCTGGTAGCATGGTGATCCTATGATGGACTAGCTCCAGGGAGAGCATAACTCGGTTGTTGTGCTTTCGGCATTGATTGCCCTCTGTGCAGTCAACCACGACCACAGATTGCACCTCCTGAGAAATAATGTTCTGTAGAAATCAAACGTGACTGACACATCTCGTGTCTCCTTCCTGCATCTCTTCTGCTGCCTGGCGTATGTCATGGGCTGAGTGCCAGCTGGCCAGCCCTGTTGCTCCTGGCCCCAGCCTGGGACCCAGATGAGGGAGAGCTGATGGCCTTGGTTTGTGGATCAGCAGTGGTGGGATCGGCATCATGCCTGAGCCAAGGCAGTGGTTGCAGTTTGCCAGCGCTCAGGCATATCGATCTTGCCCTTGAGATGCTCCATAGCTTTTTCTCACTCTTGCTTTGAGCTTGGATTCCTGTCTGAATGTGCCACCATTCATAGTGTCATCTGCAACGAACTCAGGCTACTGCCTGCGTTGGGACAAAGCCAAGGAGAAATTAAATTATGCAGTAGTTTCCCAAGTAAAACGCCTACGTGTTTTATTGGCCCAAACATATGCATGGCGTTTTTCTAGAGCTAGATGTAAAATGCTCTTTGGATAGTGTCAGTGTGCTCACTTTCAAAAAAAACTTTGGGTGATGCAGCATCATGTAAGTATTTTTTATAGTCTATATTTTAATTGTATTTCCTTCCCCTCGATGTTTTTCTATGGGAATTACTGCTGAAGAAGTACTGTAGGAGATGATTTATGCCTAGGAGTATCAAATGCTTCATTTCAGGGTGCCACGAGCCCTTTGAGTGGAATAAGTCACGCGAAGGTCTTCCTCGGAACATATTTTATTTACTCTGCAATCGATAGGATTTTGCTTCTGCAGTTTGTCATCTTGAATTCTGAGAACTAAAATGCAGTTTTTCAATCTGTGTGGCCGGCTGCAAAGGGAAGGATTCAGCTATTGCACTGTGCAAATCTCGCCTTGTGCGTGCCGTGTACCTCCTCCAGGTGTGTGCCGCCGGTTGTGCTTTTGTCAGTTCTTTCTTGGGCTAAATGTAGTCTATAAGACAAGATGAATTATCTGCTTTCTGCTGCACAGGTTTCTCTGAAGATTTCAGCCTCACTTGATTGAAAATTTGCAAACTAATCTTCAGTCCTTCACAAGGAACAAGACTACAAAGGAGATTCATGTCTGCACCAAAGTCTAATTTGTTCTGTTCTGGTTTTTTTTTGCTCACTTCAAAGTGTACAGATAAGTGGTATTTTCCGGAGAAACAGAGTTAATCTCTTTCAAAGCAAGACATAAAGCAAAATTAAACAGAAAATTGTTGAGGCAATTTCATCTACGAAAAGAAAACTGCTTTCACTAATAGTAAAGTGCTTCTTTACACAGATACGGTTTATAATCACCCTTGAAAGAGTCGTCATAATATTTTAAACATTTAAGCGGAGGTGTTGTTCTCTTTCCTTCCCGATGCCGGCAAAGAGCAAACAAGTTTGTTAAAGCTTCAGGACTGGAGCTGAGACGCTCCATTTGAGTGATGTTTGTTGGACAAATAGTTTACCTGTTGAAAAAATGCAATTGAAATAGACTTTTTGCTGAACTGTCCAGTGTCTGACTGTCAGAGCCAGCAGCTTCCTGGGTCTCTCCTGACTTGCTCTGTTGCATCTTTCAGTCTTTATGGCCCATTTTTGGTCTACGGAGGCCAGGCCTGTTTCTGATTTGTGAGGTCACCACTGAAGGCAGTGTGCAGGGCAGCATCCAGCGGGGGGCGGGATGAAGGGCTCCACACTCAGGAGACCTCCGCTGGCACATAGGAGACCTACGGAGGACAGGTGTTCCTCATTTAGAGAAATAACCCCGGGGCTTGAAAGAACCACCTTGAGATTCCCGGCTGTGCAGAAGGTATGAGCTTTCCACCTATTAACGAAGGCAATAGCTCATCCCCTAAGTCAAGGATCCTTTAAGTACCAGACCTGGCCAAGCACCAGGCCCTCTCAAAAGAAATATCCCTATTCCAATAATTTGTTTTGCTCCTGATTCATCATGAGAAAATTTGGGGGAATATTTCCTCTAAAGGAAAATTTCCTCTAAGTAAAATGTAAGAAAAACATTTCTGTCTCGGAGTGCAACAGAGTGAGTCAGAGGACTGGTCAGTAGAGCAGCACAAGCTACTCTGAGGGCTAGAAGGGGAGGATGAGGGTAACATCCCTCTTGGCTGGCTTTTTGCATCTAGCTGTGTTGAACCATTTTTGAGTACTGTAGAGATGACAGCAGGTGGAGGCCGTACACCTTCTTCTAATAACATTTAAGAAATATTTAAAACAGTGTGATGCAGACAGACAGGACGAAAGTCTTTGCTGTGCAACAACTTTGGGTAGCTATGAATAAACATCTGGAGTAGAGGACAAATAGGTGATTAGTCACGACACCAGAGTGTGCAGTCAAGCCAGAGTCAAGTCAGATGAATGGAGACACTGATGAACACAACGTTATCTTTTAGGGGAGGAGGAACTGAATTAAGTTTTGGGGCCAATCTCCTTTTCTCCAAACCTTCTAGCTCAAAATACTGCTATGGGAGCTCACTTTCCCAGAAGGCAGGGAAGGGCATCCAGCTGGGCATGCTGGTGTGCTCCAGCTGGCTGGTGTCTCTGCAGTGGCTTGGCTGCACAAAGCAGCTGTCACAAACCGTAACTGGCTAGCTGGGGCTGATCCGTGAGGAAAAGCAGTAAAGTCATATTATAGCAAAACGCTGAAAAACCTAGCAGCAAGAAATCTCCCGTTAAGGCAAATCTTTCTCCTGGGAAGGCCAGGTGGCATAGGAAGAGGTGGCAAGGGGTTGCCCTGGACGTGGCTTTAGGCACACATTATGAGAAATGCTGCAGGGACCCATTGCTGGGGAGGGGAGTCTTGATGGGTTTTGAGGTCCTCCCTATCTCTGCAGAGAACTAGGTAGCTAATTCAGTAGTACTGCTATGCTACTATATGTATATTAATGAGAGCTACATATATGAACCCTGGGTACTCTGCGGTTCACTGAGGTTCTTCTGATTCTGATGGCTGTGATGCCGTTTCTTCAGCTGCCACTTCTCTGGCTGCTCCATCTGAGATACCTGTGGATAAGTGAGCCTGGAGGTTGCTAGCAATTGAGCTGCTCTGGTGGGCTTCAGCCACGCTAACCCAAGTCTCTAGGGACGCTGATGGGCCCGAGTCATTCAGGCAACTGCTGGCAAGATCCAAGGTTGAATTTATCTCAGTATCTTTAAATCTACTGAAGTTCTTTAGAAGAGATCAGGTGACACTGGTCTTTGCTGAAGCATGTCCTCTGTGCTCTGCTGAGGGGATCGCTATTGCTTTTTCTCTTCCTGGAGGTAGAGGGGCTGCAGCCCTTCTAGGAAGAGAGGTATGGGGCCAGGTGCTGGCTCGAGGTCTGCTGAACCACCAGCCTGCTTTGCAGACACCTCGCAGTTAGGTTAATCTTGAGAATGGTGCTGGCAAAGCTGCCTCTAGGAGCCCTCCCAAGAGGGAATGAAGCGTGATGGTAGCCTCCAGCTTCCTGGGAACTGTGTTAAAAAGAAAAAGATGCTCCTGTCTTTCTCACATGTAAGTTGGCTGTGGAAATAGCTGATCAAGAAATAATACAGAAAACACTGACGCCACCCCTCAAAGTCTTCTTGGATGTGTTTGCTCCATATTCAGCACACGTCAAGAGCTGCCCAGGACTGCTGTTTTCCCTCTTAGTCTGGGGCTGAGGCAGAGAAAATTCCTGCTGTAGCAAAGGCCCTGCTGCCGCCGTGCCTGCCCGAGCCCTGGGAGGCAGCCCGAGCTCAGCCCTGCCGGGCAGCAGTGACTGCGGTCAGAATAGCTGTGAGGTGTGCGCCTGGCTGCCCTATGCATATAGCTTTAGTTACATAAAGCAGAACTTCTTCAGGAGAGACTGAAAGAGACTCCTTCCTCCTTTCATCCCCTTTTTCCTCAATTCGTAGTGTCACAGGGAGAACATTGAAGCAGGATGTAGAAGGCCCACCTTCCACTCCGATTTCCATCAAAGGCTGGACCAGGAGCTTCCAAAGTCACATAGAAATACTTCAGCAGTTGCTGAGTGATGTAAAACTTCAAATTTTGTGCAATTACTTTTAAGAGTAAGGCTTAGAGTTTTTGCAAGTAAACATCACCAGATTCTTTGCTGGCTTTATCCAGGTTCTGATATGCTGATATTTGACTCTTGACAAGGTATTTTAGGGTTTGAGACTTGCCGTTATTTGCAGCATGCGGTCAGTACGTGGCCCTTGCAGAGCTCTGTGCACGTTTCCGACGCCGAGGTTCCCTCTCCAAGCGTTGGCTGCTGGTGCCTGGGTGGGAACGGATCTCTGAGAAGCTGTCCAGGAGCTCCTGTGCTGCCGCTTCCGCGGGGAGCCAGGAAAGAGCTGGCGGGCTGCAGACTGTGTTTGCAAATGCTCCTTTCCTTCACTGAAAAAAGAAAGCAGTCAGATGGCAAAGGATTTTTGTTATCCTCTGCAAAAAAGCATCAGGCTTTCTTCCCTCAAATCCTATTCTCGTGTGCTTGAACACACAATGGCAGTTAAATGAACTTTGTTAAATCTTTCATAAATTGTTAGCTGTGAAGAAGGCGGAGGAGTTAAGAATCTAACGTTTTCCCTGAAGACTTTCTCACAGAGACTCGTACAAATGCAGCGTCTGCGATTCCTACGTGTAGTTGCTCATTTTTACATGTAAGCATTCCTGTAAGTGGCCTTTTTGAAGGTGGCATCTCACCAATCCTGAATTTTCTTCTATCCCATCTCAAGTCAGGGAATTCTTTTCAAATGGGAGAAAAACTGGGCGTAAATGTCACAATGTTTTCAAATCTACTGATATTTTTTCCATAAAGGACCAAATAATTTTTTTAAGGGTTCTATACAGAAAAGAGAAGGGGCAGGCGTGAGGGAACCGGGGTAGCTACAGTTTTCTTAGGTCATCCTAGTTCTTGGGGATAAGTGATATGATAAGCTACCCCTGGATCTGAAACCGTGTTCCTTTGAGAAAAATCCAGATTCCCATTTGGAAGAGAATCTGGAAAAAATGAAGACTATGCATGCTCAAATGATGAAGTGACGTAAATAAGTTTTATCACAGGTGACTGACAGCTGGTTTTCCAATTTGAATGGTGGTTATTACAGTGCTGCTTTGGTTTCAGTCTTATACCGATTACATTTTAACATGCCTGAACTTTGTGTTAATATCTTTTTTAAACTAAAATCTAAATTCAAATTGAAAAACTGTGGCTAGCAGTCTACATAATATCTGTTACAAAACTAATCTAAATGTCCTGAAAAAATATTTTCTTTCACTTTTGTCTCAACAACTGATGCAAAGAGGCCACTGTCCTCCTCTCTCTCTTTTTTTAATTCAATATTTATATTCCTCGATGCCTATTTTTATCTGACTTTCAAACGCTTAATGCAGTGAATTTTTTCTTTTTTTTACTTAAAAGAAAGCAGATCCTTTACAGGCTAACAAATTTGCTTCTACACCAGAAAGAAAAGTATTTGGCTTCTGTGCTTCACTAATCTGCAACGATGCTGTAAGGAGGTGAGTTGTTTCTGTGTTAACCCTGGCAGAGCGTTGATGTGTTCAACAATTAGGCATCACAATCTCTGTTGTGATTTAAGGCAGTTCAAAACAGACTATGCAAATATTATTGTTGATTTCATTTTGTGCAGAAGAGCTGAAATGAAGCAAAAAAGCTTTTTGCACTCATTGATGCCTTCTTGTTTAATAGGGGCTATAATTTCTGCAGCGTGTGTTTGGTATGGGAAGGCAATTTAATGGGGGCATATTTTCTGCCATTTACAAATCAAACGCTCCTAACAAGCAGTGAGTCAAATCACAGGCAGCTTAGGGAAATATTTTCTCTCTCATATGTTTTTTTCTGTTTGGATAGCGAATGCTTTGAGGCAGCAGCTACATTTTCTTCTCTCTGAGAGAGTCCAGACAGTGGTGGTTGGCTTTAAAATCTAGGCAAGTATTATAAAAGGAGTATGGGAGCAGCTTTTATAAAAGAATCTTCTCCATTTCCTTCACCATTGCCTTTCATATTTTTAGTACAGTTTGATTCAGCATATAGCTTGGCCACTGCCAAGGGCAGATCTATTTTATGACTCAGTGTATAGCTGTGGGTCACCTCATTCATCCAATAATCTGGGATTTGAGAGGTCTGCGTGACCTTCCTGAAATCACATTCTCTTCAGCTCATTTTTTTTTACTGAAGTAGGGCTCTATTTTTCACCTTATCATTTTGTACCCAGACAAGTTTTGTACATGATGATGCAAAAAACAAACCCAATAAGGAGAAGGTCATGTTATGGGGTCTCTTTATATGCCAGTTCACTTACGAAAACACAACCTAAGTTTGCCCAGATTTTTAAGATTTTTGGGACAGAGGCTGTCTCTCTGCATGGATCTGAATGAGTCCTAAGACTGTGGGACCCAAATTCTGGCTGGGGACCTCAGGGAGTAATCACTGTTGTTGAACCAGAGACACTGAGAAGCACGCAGCAGTTGTTTAAGCCATTTGGTGAGCCATAGAGTGCTTGTGTTTGCACAACAGCACCATCGTCCTTCTTGAGAAGAGATGTGAGTGACCGTGGAAAAAGATGTGAAGAACAAACGTAGAGCCAGGAGGTGCACACTTGGGAAAGGCTAACGAGATCCTCAAACAGGACACTGCCAGGTGACGTTTGCCAGCCTCGCTGTCTCCTCCGCGCCCTGCTACAGAAAGTGAGTTCACGGAACCAGGGAAACCGCAGTTCTGGCTTTGCGTATTCGGATCTGAAGTTGAGTCTGAAATCATTACTGAGTAAATAAACATTTGCCAGAAATACAAGGAAATTTCTCACGGCCGTAGTATTCAAATAAGATTCTTCCTCAAAGTAAACTGCGTATCTGATGCTGAGTTAAACTGATCTGAACACATGATGGACAGGGGTGTTAATGCACCAGACTGCTCAGCAGATACCGCTCCATGTTATAGTCCAATTTTATATTTCTACCCGGCCTACCATTTGATACTTTCCATAAAAACTGCACCATATTTACAATCTCAATGGGCTGACAATCTAGGACAAAAATAAGCCAAGAACGGAAAAAAAGCTGTTGGAAGAGGAAAAAAGGAGTCCCATTGTCAGAACTGCAAGAGGGAATTTGCTTTTCATCTCCCCCCCTCCCCCTTCCTTATATGTAATTTCTAATAATTGAGCAAATTCTTTGATCTCTTAAGACTGATTTGCACAATATGTGGGAACATTAAAAACTGCACACCGCCAAGTGGTAGAATGCTCCAACAGATAAGAAGACTCTTGAGTTATTCTCTGATTTCTCAGTCAGTAGATGGTTTTGCTTCGCGTATTAATGAGTTTCTCTGCAGCTGAAGGATGGTAGAAATGGACAGCATTTTTTTAAGGAAATGTTGAGATTCTCGAGCGATCCCATCCCAGCTCTCAGCTTATGAAAAACCCTTGCCCTATGATGCTTTGCAAAAACTTAACGATAAAATGATGACAATTGGAACCCCAAGATAAACCTGGCTGTAAAAATGCTTGTGAAAAATCTCTAGCATTGATCGTATCAGAGTAAAGGGTTTGTGCTGTTTGCACTGTGACAAATGCCATCTAACTTGCTGCTTTGATAATAGTAAGTGAGATATTTGCCTAGCATTTTGAATAAGTGAATTGAGCTATTAGTGGCTTAGTTTGCTAGAACTGATGAGAACTGAACACCACATGGGATACTTAGGTCAGGGACTCAATTATTGGATGTTCAGAAGCGCTTGTACGGCTATTTGTGAAGATGTTTGCTATGTCCAAAAGTTAATGCATTGCTTTGGAAGGCTTATTTGGTTAAAAATGGAATCCTGAGTCACTTGAATCAAAAATTGCCTGTTCACATGCAACCCTGGAGTTTTCCAGCTGCATGATTGGCATGCGGAGCAAAGAGCTGCTCACGGGGAGAGCTCTGCCTCCAGCAGAGAGGCCCTTTGCTTTGGTTGGTGGGACTCCTGAGAAGTCTTTATCAACTATATGTGCAGTTATTTCATGGGCTGCAAATCACAGAGATGATTCAGGGACCGGGTGTTTTAGGGGTGGCAGTATCTATGTTGGATGCTGAATGCAGGCTGTCTGGATCTGGCCCTCTGCTATACTTTTTTTCTGGAGCTTGTCTGTAACAATATTGGGCCATCAAGAAGACAGAATATGTTCTATTACTTCTGTAACTCCCTATTTAAGTCCTGTATGCAGCTTTGAAGTAGGGCCGTATGAAGATATCACCATTCTGGTCTCATTCGGAGACATCGTGAAGAAAATTAAATACGGGCATAATATAAAAAATGGTCTACAAATTATCCCACAGGTATTACGAGGGAGAAGTGGCACACATAAACACACAGAGCAATTCCAAATCCATTAGCAGCGGATGTGCTTAGAGGCCAAATGTCTATTATGGAAATTTGCGGGCAGCTGTTCAGAAGTTGATAAAAAGTGTACTCCAAGGAATGCTAATGAAGTCGGGACAGGAACAGTAATGGGGGGAACTGCAGAAGGCTCTGATGCTAAGTATTCTCCATAACTGCATGCACACAGAAACAAAGACAAGGCTGGGAAAATCAGAATCAATGGCAGTCCAACTTAATAAGGGGAAGTAATCATTTCCCAAGTGCTTGTAAAAGGAATGAAACTGTTAATGCAGAATCAAGGAGAGGGGAAGAAATTCATTATGTGTATGTGGGGGCTCGGTCTGGCTCACACCAAAATCAAAGGCAATTCAAAGGTATAGTTCTCTTTTCTTCATCAAGCATATTCTATGGAATAGGATCTGAACAAATGAACACACACGTGGTGTTATAGATACAATAACTACTTGGTCATACAAAAAATAGGTAAATAATGATCCCGTGAGTAATGTTACTTTAAAGCAATGTGTTTGTAGGCAAGTAGGTAAATCGCTGGAGGATGAGGAGATGATTTTTTTGGAAGGGAGAATGAAAGATTACTGTGGCCAATGCTGTGAGAGGTTTTAAAGTGCAAAACACTCCCTCATACATATGACCAAGCGGCTGAGGCTTGGAAGCTTGCCCAGAGGTGAGATTGTATTATGGACACCGCTGAGAAAATTCTGTATAAGCTTGTTTCCGCTGAAGCAGAAAAGCAAAATGGACATCTGCTAACATACAAGCATTAAAATGTCACCCACAACATTTCTGATTTAATTTAAATGAATAAATTGCTAGTGAATTTGATAAACCAACAGAGCATAACTGTATGAGATACCAAGAAGTGCAACACAGGAAGGAAGAAAACCAACTTTGTCATGCTTTTACTATAGTTATATAGATGCAGCTGTTTGGATGGACAATATGGAGTGTTTTATCGCAGAGAGAAACTAAAATATGTACATCTGAGTTGCATGGGAAGCCTTAAGGATGCAAACGAGGAAGAGAAATTTATTTGATTAAAATAGGAGGCATTTGCTTGAGGCAGAGAAATCTCTGTGTGATAGACCATTGGCAAGTGCTCATATAACAGCAGAGAGGGGTCCAGATAAAAGCCTCTGTAAGCTGCATTTGATTTTGTTAAGCAATACTAGGCGAAGGTGTGGGATCATCCTGTAAGGATGTGGTTGAAGCTTTGCCTGTGGAGCAGACTGGTAAGGTGCCAGTGATCACACGGGTGCGTACTCTCATGATGTTCTTTCCACTTGATGCCAAAACCAAGCATAACGTAGCTCTCAGGTGGTATCAAGTAATACAGTATGGGAAGGCTACATTAGGGGCAAGGCTGCTGTGGTTGACGCTTTGAGCTTGACAGGAGTATATGAACAGGAACTGCTCCCTTCATGGCGTTAGTTATTAGACATGTCTTCTCATTATGTCAGTAAGTATAATATAGGACCACAGGGTTGGGAAGGACCCCTTGATCCACTCTCCTGGCCGAGGCCACAAATAATCTTAAACGTGTAACTGCTCAGAGAGCACAAGGGTGGGTTCCCCTAGTAGGTGTCCATACCTGCACTGGTTCTCTAGAGGGATGTGAGGCCAACCAAGCTCTCCCAATGCTTATTTCCCTCCATTGACCAAAAGACTCTAGATCACTGATTCATGTGTGAACATTTACTCTGCAGATATCTGGGGTAAGGAGAGATGAATGTCACCTCTGCCATCCACATTAGGTGGCAACTTCACTGTCAGTGCAAAGAGGAGAGAAAACAGCATAACAGGAAGTTTGGCTGCAGGTTCAAGTTCTTCCTCCCATGTGTGCGTTGGCTTGTATATGGCTTTCTTCATTTTGCACTTTTTTTGTTAGATCTGTGGGTAGGCAGGGAAGTGGATTGCGTTAAGATGAAGGTACGCTTATGAGATAAGCAAAGTGAAATGAAAGAAGGCCTGGAAAGCTGACATCCTGTAGACTAGTACCGTAAATGTGTTTTCAGCAGTATTGTAAACATTGCTATTGTCAAGGCATTCGTGGCGTGTGTGGGTTTGGGTGATGGGAACTACAAGAGTTGTAGGAATTACAGCATAGACTATAGAAATAGCAGAGCCTTGTCATGTTTGTTTATTGATGCTTCAAATACAGTGACTCAGGGAATAAAAACAGGATGCTTAAGGCTGTAATGTCAGAAAGACAGAAATGTGCCTAAAGCAGCACTGTGCCTGCATGATGTCCATGTGTGTGGGTGCTTAGTGTCCAGTCCTGTTGGGTACTGCGCACCTGCGGTCCCACTACGATCAAAGGGAACAGACCGTGCTAACCTGTGCCTGGAGCTGCGTGGTGTCCCACGTGCTTGAACCCTTAGATTTCACAATGGTGCACATTTTCCTCCTGGCCCTGTCGTAACTTGTCCTGGCACTAGCTGCTTGCAATGCCCTGCAGCGGTTGAGAGGACTTTGTGCTCTTGAGATCGAGCGGCAAGACGGGGTGTATGCCAGCACCCTCTCCAGTCTCACATGAGGTTGCCTGTGGCGTGTCCTCCTCAGGTGCAGCTGTGATGATGATGGGGGAATCAAGCGTGCAGGATGTCCCTTCCTTCTTTCTTCATTTGTGCTCTGTTCTTCCATGCCAGCTGCAACTCAGAGGCTGTGGCTGTGTGACAAATACCTATGTCTCTCCTCACTGTGCATTTAGAAACGCAGGAGAAATCTTCCCTTGTGGTCAGGTTGCACTGGTGCTAATGGTGAGGAGCTGCCTACCATCTGCAGCCGCTGCTGAAGCCCTTGTGATGCTGGCAGCCCAAACTTGCCCCCTTAAAAGGAATATCATAGAAGAGGAAGGATTCAGAAGAAGACAGCTTGGATGACCCAAAGAATGGGAAATGGCTGAGAACAACTGAGCTTTGTAACTTTCCAAAGAGAAAAAAGAGGATGGAGGATGCGGTAGAGGTCTCAAAAGTGCAGAGTGGCCTGGAGGGGGTGGCTAGACGTTGTCCATTGTCTCTTCTAGCACAAGGACTCTGGGGCACCAAATTGCAAAGAGCTGTGTCAAAACAAATTAAAAATATTTGGTTCATTATACCAGGTTTAGGCAAGCTGTGGAGCAGATGCCAACAGGGAGGTGGGGCTGTTAAAGGTGTAGACATGATTTCAAGAGAAGAGTGAGCAATGAACCTGAGACATCACTGGTTTTCCACACAGCAGGAAGAAGGATGCCTTACTTGACACGCCAGTGACAGGGGCACTTGTGGCTGCTGGGAGACTTGGCTGACCCCAGAGACCTTGCATCTCCAGGCTGGTGTCTGACCGCAAGGCTATTTGCATTGCTGGCATGGAGCATTTTGTTCTTCTTTCTCTTCCTTCCCTATTCAGCCGCTACGGACCAAGAAAACCCACCTCTCAGAGTGGCTCTGGCCCTTTAGCACTACTTCTCAGGGATGTTCCCTGCCAACGTTTTCCAGCAGAAATTCCTGTTGTCACAGCTATTATCAGCTCTACTAACTAAGCCAAAGAAAAGGAGGAGGGCCACACCCTTCCCTTCTTTCAGAGCATCGAGTGGCTTAGGACCTCCAGAAGACCTCAGGCCTGAATGACTTTGACCACAACCTTTTCCTGGAAAGAGGAGGTCCACGCTTACCCCTTCCTCAGCTGTGGAAAGGCAGAGAAAGGGGATGCAGCCTCCCTGGCAGCTTTCCAGGCTCTGTGCTAGCTTAAATTAGGCAATATAAGATGTTAACTGTGTGTTTCGGGGGGTTTCTGTTCTGAAAGTGGAGAAAAAGCGCCATCAAAATTTTAAAGCAAGTTGTGGTTAATTTAAATGACATATTTTCTTCCAGTTCAGTACATGGAAAGTGTTTTTATAGTAGCTGTACATGGAAACTATTCCGATCCTCTTTCATTAATAACCCTCTTTTTAGGACTGAATTTTTGCATGAAAATCTAGTGACTTTCTTTGAGAAGCCTGAACTACTGGAGAAGCCAGAGATGAAATTCACACTGTTAAGTGTGAATTAAAAAAAAAAAAAAACTGTTTTGAAAACCTACTGTGCTTGAGAACCTTGTCCTCTGAACGGAGCAGTTTTACCTTGACTCAGTTCTGGATGTATCGACATTACATGGTGCAGTGCTAAGCAGCGGCACCTGAACTAGTTCGTCTGTTCCACAGCTTAGCTGCGTATCCTATGCAAATAAGCTTCTACATTGAGAAATAGTGAACAAATGTTTCCTGTTCATCTTTGCCATTCCCCCAATGATTTTTGAAGCCCCCATCATATCCTACTTTTTCTTCTTTCCCAAGTTTGAACATGCTAATTTTTGCAGTAGTTACTTGTCTGGATGCTGTTCCATACCCTAGATCGTATTAGTCCTCCTCGTCTCTACCCTGCCCACTTCTGTCATCTTCTGTTGCAGAATATTACAGTACTGCACGGAATATTAAAAGTACAAGGGTAACGTAGATATACACAGTGGCATAATATTTACTTTTTGTCACAAAACAAACAAATGATGGATGCTTGAGCCATACTAGGGTTTTTTTAGGTGTGACCACAGTGTAAATGAAATATCTTCATAATAAAGTCCCCGAATGAGTTTTCAACATAGACCAGCCTTTTGGTATCCCCTCACCTTTCTTTCTGAAGCATATGGAAGCATCCGCCAGCTTTGCCTCTGCTTGACTAGGTCCCTTTTCCTCATTGCCTCTTTTCCCATTTCTGTTCAGCAGTGGGCTTTACACAGACTGTGCTGCTCCTCAGCATTTCGACAAACTGTGCTACGCTAGTTAAACTCTTCCTTGCAAGCATGATGGCATTATTCAAAGTAATAATAACAACAATGTAATGAAAGCTAGCCACACCTTTTGGTTGCTCTCATTTAAACTTTCTAATCAAGTTACCTTATAGTCATGGGTTGCGGAAATATTCATGAGTAAACACTTATGAGTCAAGGATATTTCTAGAAGTCACCTGCCCTGGCACCAGGAAAGTGCCTAGCTCACGTAATCCCTCGGCCAGATGAGCAGCTCTTTCTAATCAGCATCGTAGCCCCGAAGATGGGTTGGCCGAGACAGACCTGCTTTTGTCTTTCTTTCCTTTATAGAAACACAAAAATGTTTTCCGTGTTTAGTCACTGGATACATTTTTGTTAAAAAGCTCATCTGTTGTTCTTTGAAATGAGTGTCAGCTCATACCAAACCAAATCCCACTGTCAGAGGACAGCAGAAGCCCCACTAAGAATTTGCACTCATTTTATCTCTTTGAAGTCTGCTTATACAATAAATTTACCCTGTGTTCCTGGCATTTCTGTGAGTGTGCAGTAGCCCTGAGGTACTGGCACGTGCTTAGCACCAGGGTGATCAAAAGGCATCGGCACATTTTCCTCTTCCTTTCCTCCCTGCTGTCAGCACACGAGCACCGTGGTCCCTCCTTTTCCAATTCACAGTTAATATTTTGCAGCTTCCTCTGCGCTTGGGGGCTTCAAGGGGATCACACATCTCCCAGACAAACTCCTTCAGGACATACAAGCACCCCTCATTTCATTTTCTATTAATTCACTTCTTCCAAGCTTCAGCAAACCAAATCAAATTAGTGCCACTTTGATCCTGAGCATATGTCTCTATGTAGAGATTAATGCGGTTGAATTTGTCCACGTTAAAAATTAATTCAGATTAGCTCTCCTGGGCTCCCCCATGCAGAAAAGCCTTTGGTGGCCTCCTTGTGGAGCCAGGAGACTGGCCCCTTCCAGAGGTTTAGAGAAAAAAAATAGCTAGGGTGAGGTTAATATCACTTAATCTCATGAAGTCCCTTTCTGCTCATGTAGAGCAGTACAGTGCAGCTCTGCTGGCCTCCTTTGGACCAGTGCATTAGGAAGTGCCCGGAGCTGTGATGCAAAAGTGTCTGGAGCAAGGGCAAGCTGATGCCAATGGCTGCGTGATGAGTTTCTAGCATTGCATGAGATGATCTTCCCTCCTTAAGGTGTATCAGTATCCTAAATATGAATGAAACTGCATCAATGCTGTCATATAATTACCACCCCAATTATCATATCCCCTGACCTAAACGAGCTCCAGAAAAATGCCCTGAATACAAAGTAAAAGCGTTCAGCACTGTAAAGGGCGAACACCAGAGGCACGGCTTTTTAGTCACTGGCAGAAACTGTGAAAGGAGCTCAGTTCGCGGCACTGCCTGCTGAAAACTAGAGGGTCACACCTAAGCAGCCTCTGGTCTGCTGAACCACAAGCGAAATGGGCCAGCATAAACACAGGCGTCTAGTGCTATTGGAGATGCCAGCGATCCCATGTTATGACATCTGCAAGGGCTGGCAGGTGAAGCACAGGCTCTATGGGGCATCCACAGGTTTCTGGAGGAAGGAATGGAGGCCAAGTGGGGACATCCTGGAGCGTCGTAGATAGCACTGGCTGACCCTGCTGAGGTAGCTGAATTGCTCCCTTTGCGTCCCTACGTCTGTGCCTGAGCCCTCTCCTGTCTGCCGTTGGAAGAGTCCTTCCTCAAGCACCAGAATTACTTTATCATGATAAACTTATCTTGGGACAAAACAAGGAAGGAGCAGCATCCCCAGTGTCTTCATTGACCACACAAGGAGCCTGTAACCCTAAATCAAGCTCTTAAGACAGAGGTTTCACGAGTGTCCTGGCCAGTCTGATGACTTGTTGCATTGGCTCCATCCCCCGAGTCCTGCTTCCTGCTCCCAGCTGCGTGATCGCACATGAGATCACGCTCCTTCCTTTTCTTCTGGCTCCATGCTCCCTGCCTCCTCTGCAAGCCAGCTCCACTCATGAGCCCAGCAGGAACATGTCCACTCATTCCTGCTGGATTAGTAAGTTAAATGTGCTCGGAGCAGTGCTTCTCTAGCTGGCGTAACATGAGCAGCAGCAACAAGGCTGAGAGAAAAAAGAGGTTAGCGAAGGGAGGTAATACGTCTATCCCCTTTCAGCGGTATCGAGCTGTTAAATTGGCTCAAACTGCTGTGTGAAACCCCGCCAGATGATCAACGTCTAAATTAGATCATATGAACAAATCTCTGTGTGTTTTCCATAACAGCTAGAACATCTGTGCTGGCTAGCCAAGGGCTGAAACAGCCATATAATCTGAAAAATCAAATCAAAAAAACATCCCAACAGATGCCAACGTCCTTTGTTGTGTCCCTCTGCCACAACCTGTTTTTAACCAAGCTGGAAAGGAGTTTCTGTTTGGAAAGACTAGAATTAACTTTTCTGTAGTAAACACTCCTTTTATCAAGAGCCCAGGCTTTTCTTTTCTTCCTCATTAGCTCCTGAACATGACCTTTTGGCAACACTTGAATGTGAATTGTAAAGCTACTGAACTGAATACTAATGAGCCAGGTCTCCCCTCTTTTTGCTAATTGTATTAGTTGCATCAATTTGTTTATCTTTTTAATTAATTGCATTTTTTTAATAAGCGAAGCAGAGCTACTGTCAAAGAACTTTAAAGAACAATGAAGCATGCATATATTTTTGATATGGGAGCTGAAATGAATGGCTGATTACCACCGTCTGCCTTCATATTTAGTCAGCAGATTGATGATCTGTTGGTTTAAGTAGGATGAGCGAGACATTTCTCATTGTCTCGAACACACCTGTGCTTTGTGCCAACGTTTACATTCTCTTTGGTCTAAGGACCAATGTAAATGCTACGTCTGTTGTATTGCTGTGACACTATAGAGTATCATTTGCTGAATGAATCATCTCAAAATTTCATGCTATGATTCGAAACGCTAAGGGAAATGCCCCAGGGAAATAAGGAACTAGGCTCATTCCCGTATTACAAAGGAGATGAACTGTAGTTCAGAGAGGAGGAATAACTTGTGTGGTCACGGTAACATTAACAGCGGTACATGGAGCAGATTTCATTCTCAGCCCATGCTGTGAATGCTGATACATGTGCACATGCCTTTATCAAGACTAGAATACAGGACCAGAGGACAGACTCATTGGATAATTCAGGCTGGAAGAGACTTCAGGAGGTCTCTAGTCCAACCTCCTGCTCAGAGCAGGGTCAGTTGTGATACCAGACCAGGTCGCTCAGGGCTTTATCCAGCTGGGTTTTGAAAACCTCCAAGCGTGGAGGCTGCACAGCCTTTCTGGGCAACTTGTTATAATCCTTGACTGACTTCATCATGACATGTTTTTTCCCTCTATCCAGGATATATAGGAGCAAAATCTCTGAATCCTTGAGGAAACTGAACTTCTGAGCTTTTTCTGAGCCTATCTAGTCCACTGTTTTCCACTATCTTGGCCAAACTCCCACTGATGTCATTGGGTATTTCTACACTAAGAGTAGTAGCCTGGACTGGCAAGTGTGGAAAGGGAGGAGGAGCTGTGTTGCAAATACCTGAACTGCACGAAACTCTGCGAAAGGAAACACATACCCCATTTCTGGCATAGTTACACAGCGGAACATCAGGCTGTTGTGTTTCTGGAGCTGTTTTACGAGCCAAAATGCTGTCTGGCTGTAAGCCAGTTCCACCTGACTGCTGCGGCAACAGGAACCCACTCGCAGTGGGAGGAGGAAAAAAGGTCTCTGTGAAGAAGCACTGTGAGCCAAAACCACTAAGTTTTGAGAGTCTTCACTAAACAGTTAATACATTTGCACACGTCAGTGTGTTGGGAAATGTTATCTAGAATAAGAAAAGAGTCATTAATATAATTAAGTGTTTAAACAGCCTCACCCTGGAGTGGCGGATATCTCAGTGGGTTAATCATAAACACAGGCAGAATCCCTACGGCAGCCGGAGGAGAAGAGTGGTACGTCTTTCAGGTGCTGGATGAGTTGCTGAAGGCCAGTCTGACACCGTGCAACGACGAAACTCAGGAGATGGATGAAAAGAAGCCAAAGTAATGTGTCCTCTATATTTCCTTTATTTGTAATAGTGAAAATGCAAGCCATTTTGGAGTGAGAAAAATGAGGCTTAGAAATACTTAAGAACGTACGATTTTAGTGTTGATGTGCTTGTGTGAGGGTTTCATTTGTATCAGTAGCTTTTGTCTTACTACAGGTTTAGTCTTGGAAAGTCTTCAAGGAAAGATCATTAATTCCACTGAACTGCAAATGGGAGGAGATGACTGTCTCTGACAGTCTCTTGTGTCTTCAGGTTTTTCTTTTCCTGTCCACTGTTATTTAGAAATGTAATACACTGAGGATTAGCCTGGCTCATACTTAGTGTGCATCACTCCAGCAGTGCAAGGAGGAGAACTTGCATCAACCCAACAGCGCGAGCAAGAGAGCAGTAATCACCCGGAGCACCCGGGTGCCTTGGAGCTTGAAGGGATGAGGGTTATTTCTACAGCTCTCTCAATCGGTCTAATGTAACTGGTATTTCTCCCTGCAGATTTGTCAGTCTACCTTGAATGAGTACATAGAAACAATAGGCCTTGTTTCTTAGGTGGATAAACCTGACTTGTAAACCTGACTTTGCCCTCTGAAAACTTCTCTTGATTTCAACAGGATGCATCTAAGGGCAGAATTTGACACTTAAATCTTTCAGTGCTTAAGTACAGAGCAGATGATCAGCAGCTGGAAATAACCTTAGCTTACCAAAATCAGTTTATGAAATGAGGATCTGCCTTAATCTGTGAAGTGCTTATTTTTCACAGGGAAAGGATACTGGCTTTTTGCTGGAAGAGAAGAGAGAGTATATGAATGTTTGTGCATGTCTATGAGTGTGTGTGTGTGTGTGTGTGTGTGTGTGTATATATGTATGCATGCATGTTTATTTATACATTTTTATATTTCCATTCACAATAAGCTGATTTAAGTAGGACGTCCTGCTTATAGTGTATTTCTCATTTCTACCTTCTTTTACAGTAGAGCTGAATGCAGTACTAGCAAACAAATTTTGCCCTACCGGTAACAGACCTGTTTTATAGAGCAGCTATGGACTCACAAACGTGGAACTGAGATCAAACCTTGGCCAAAGCACTTAGAGGATTTACCTGAGAACATGCCATAAATTAATTTATATAAACAGTGAATTAATAGTAATGGTTGCATAAGTTTCACTCAGAGACAAATTTTAATTTGTGCCTATCCTAACTTCTAGGACTGTGCGTTGTGTACAAAGAAAAAGGCATGTTTTATTTCCCTGGTTTGCTTCCTTCATTGAAATAGTGTAAGAAGCCATACCTAAAAAGAATCTGGCATTAGCTCTGATAAGATTTAGATCAATTTTTATTCTTCCTATTGAAAGAGATTTGTTCTGCTGAGTGGTGGAGTCTGAGTTATTTACTGCTCTGTGAGTCTGATCCTGTGCTTATGGCAGACAACAGAAATCTTTTCCATCAGATGCTCAGGGTGTTGGATTAGTCCCTGCATTAGAGACTTCACAGGCTCACAGTCTTTAAAATTGACTCTCAACACTTTATTAGCTTTGAAAAGCAATAAGGGTTTGTTTTTAATGGATTTTCTATATTTTATTTCAGTTAATGTTTCTGATTTTTACGAAACCATAGCTGCACACAGTCCGAAGCATTATAAACAGCCACTGCTAAAGCACTTGGGAATTTGAACTAGTCACATGAAAATGTGGAACAGCACAATGATGCGAATCCAGTCTAGGAAATATTGCTACCAATTTCTTGTTTCCTGCAAAACAGTGGGTCCTTTGCCCAGGTTTTTCTTTTTGACATCAAAAGATCTTTTACTTTGAGGATTCTGGATTTGTGTACAAGCAAAATACCAAAAGTGTTTCATATTTTATTCAGTTATACGATCTTGTTTTCTTACACACTGCTACTGTAGCTTCAGAAGTGAACCTTGTTTCTATAGGGAGGGAAATATTGACAATTAATACATTGTTAGCACCAACCTTCTACATATTGATTCTGATTCTGTCTCAGCTGCGGTTCTGAGATCACTGTAGAGAAATGAGGAAATGCTCATCAGCATGCCCAACAGTAGAATTTAATCTACTAAGAATAAATGATGCGGCTTTATTAAGGTGCAAATGACTCATTTTAATTTAAATTGAAAGAAACCCACATTGCAAGGCAGCTTCGGCTTGAGGCAGGCGGGGAGAAATTGTCAGCAGCAGCAGAAAAGCACACCAAGGAAGGAGTTAGATCTCCCCAAATCTCCCCTGGCTAATTCTGTGAGGCTGCAAAGAAGCATTTGACTCCATTGGCATTGTCACTGCTTTAGAGAAGGTTTGGGGTTTCTTTGTAAGCACTCAGGGAATTGTAACTGTCCTCTTCTTCTGTCCCCCTCTGTGGATTATCGGTCATCCACACCACTGGTACCCCTTGCTGGGACTCCACGTTGTCTCTTAACACACCTTGCTCTCATGTGTGAAGGTCTCCAACACATGTAAAGCTTGAGATTTCTGACCCAGAGCTCTGACTTCCCAGGGATGCTGGGCCGGTGCTTAAGGTGCTCTTAATTCATGATTAGCTGTGAGCTACGGACTCAAGTTTTGCTTTTTGGGAAAGACAAAAGCCAGCTCAAGAGCTGTACTGTGTGTCTGTACAGAAAGAGCTCATGGACACAGCAGGAAACTTCCAGCTGCTTCTTACGCACCTAGCCAAAACGTGGTGGCTTATGAGGCCCAGACAGTGCTCTCTGCCAAGGAAGAGAGTAAAATAAAACTGTAAGTTTCTTAAGTTCTTCAAACAAATAGCTCTGGGACACTTTTTGCTTCAGGGATGCATAAAATGCAGCTTTCCTCCTTTTCCTCGTTCCACGGCTTGAATCCTTTTCCATGGCAAAAATGGATCGGAGGATCAGGGTGATGTAGGGACACCAGAGAACAAGCATGCTTCTCTAGCAGGACCCTCCCGGGCCTGGTCCCAGGGAGCGCAGACTGACGGGACAGGCTCTCCAAACCCCTGTGAATTACGTTATTGCTCAGCTCTCTGCGCTTATTAAGATTTGCATAATTAATGTGCTTTCATAACTTATATCCTCATCTCTCCCTGGTTTAGTTTGCTCTGTTTTTATCTAACTGGTATTTGTGGTAAGCCCAAAGCAGCAGGTCCTGGGCAGACCACAAGGACAGAACACGAAACGAGCAGTGGAAGCCTCGGAGGCATAAATTTTTAGGAGGAGTGCAACGGTGAAACTCCTGTTATTAGAACCGAGTCATCTGTCTCCTTCCTGAGTGCTTATTACTTCTTTATTCCTTTAAAAATGTTTATTACCATTTTACTGTTTATCACAGAGCTACTGCAAAAGTTCTGGGAGGCTTGCATTCATGTTGCTCTCCTGAAGCAACTAAAGGTATCACTGAAACTTTGCCTGGAGATAGCCCAAACGTAGGCTGTTCGGACGTACATGGGATCCAGCAATGTGATCTGACTAAAAGGATCCATGTGGATATAAAAGGCCAGGGCTTCAAAGAAGGGCCACCAGATGGCATTTGAGGACAAAGTGCTGGTGACACAGGCAAGGTTCACATTTTCCATGACTTCTCCCTCAGGACTGTGATCGCTAATCCCAGCTTTCATGCTGGAGCAGGGGGAAATCTGCTTTACTGTAGGCAGTGGGTGAGAGCTCACCCCTTGTGCTCCCCTGGAGCTTCGCGACAGCTCGTGTCCCCCTTCATCAACTCAGGGCAAAACTGACACCGAGTTGCTTGATGGGAAGCCTTGGGGTACAGCTAAGCTCATGAGAGATAAATTGCACTCATGTGGGGTTCAGTGCAAGGGTAGTGAATCCCTTGCATCTGGGCTCTTCAAGTGAAACCTCCCAAATTAAAAAAAAAATCATTTTTTTCCCTCAGAACACAAATGCTCTACACAATCTTTCTGTGTTTGAAATCTCTCTCTATCTCTTTACAAAGTTTCATATGTATTTTTATTGTTTTTACGTGCTGTTGCTTCGGCTGTACTTGCTCCATGGGGGTTGGATTCATCTGGACAAACGCAGATGTCTCACGCATCTAGACTCCCGTTCCAGCTGATGGAGACAAATGGATGCTCCTGGAGCATGATTCATTTGATGCATCTCTGCCCCCTACTTTGATGCCAATCACCTGGGACGACAGGCTGGGCAGTAGCAGCTCCCTGGAGATGTCTGAGGTTAGATGAGATGAATCTGCCATCAGTGTCTAAATCTGTGGCAACAGATCACATGCAGATAAGACCCGTCTTGTGACTTTATGCAGGATCAACAGATGGATAAGGAAAGGAAGGCGCTGAGGCAAACAAAAGCACTTCCATGCTCTCTGATGGAAGTGCTGGCCAGGCGAGTGAGCTGGGTCCAGTCGCTGTAAGTGGGGAAATCTGTGCCTGGTGGGGAGCTGTGCTCTGTGACACCAGCTGAGCATTCGGCTTAAATTTCTTTTTCTATATGCGTTCGTATTTCCTACTTTACTTTCAGGTGAAAGTCACCCTGGAAATCTTGTTTCCTGGTTTTTTTTTTTTGTTTGTTTTAAAGCTGCACCTTTGCAAATGTCAAAATAGAAGCCAAGTGTATTTTCTGTGCTAGGTCTTTACCATTGCTGCTTTCAGAGGAGGTGAGGTGGATTTTCTGGGTGTTTTATTTCTTAATAAGCATTTCTTTTTATTTCTTAATAAAGCATTTCTTAAGCCTTTTTTTTATTTCTTAATAAGCATTTCTTAAATATACAATCTTTTCAGTGATGATGGATATTTTAAAGTTCGGTGTTTTTGGTTGTGCAGGCTGGAGCCACGAATGAAGCCTGAAAGCGCTATCAAAATAGCCTTTTATTCAATCTGTGCATGAACCCTGAGGCTGAGATGTACACATACTCTATCTCATCAGTAATAACTCTGGTCTTGTATACTCTTAGAAAATACAAAGTAATTTGATTTATTTTAGCCTGGAATGACAGACATTTAAGTTAAGTTAAATTACTTGGCATTCCCTGTAGCTAAGGCTGATAGAGGGCAACTCAGTTGTCTGTCTGAACCCTTTTCACATTGACTATGCCTCTTTCAAACCATCGAGTGCATCTGTAGGTTGGAGGAGTGGAAAGCACTAAAACAATACCCCTGGGCTGTAGGCCAATGGTTTTAGCTAGCACCACCAGAAAAGCTGCTGTGGAGGAAGTGGCTGACAAAGGCACGAGTCTCCTACAAATAACTCCAAGCAGGAAAAACTAAGTCTTTACTGTGTCCCTGCTGAAGGCAAAGGGATCAGAAATTTTGCTGGCTTCCTGTAAGAGAGAGATGTTCCAAGACTGTATCACCAATGAGAGCAAACAGCTGTATCGTCTGTTCATTTCTCACGCTGCTCCTGCTAGTGTTTGCTCGTACTGAGGGTTTATTGGCGGTGAATTATAGAAGATTAAAAAAAGAGAATTGCTGTAACGCATAGCTTGTGACAAAAATAAGTAATCCTTTCTAAAGCCCAGATCAGCTTTCACTCCTCACTTTATTCACATGCTTTAGCTGTATCCCAAATAATCCTGCCTTTTGGGCAAGCAGATAGGAATCGTGGACTGTGATTTGTAGTCTAGCCTCTGTATGACCGTTAGTTTCTCTGTTCCTTGATTTTGCTATCTTTGAAAATGAGTTTATGCTTGCCCTTGCCAATCCCTTTGGAATCCTCAGAAAAAAGCATTACCAGTTATTACCAGATAGCTCTTTCTGCTGCATTCCTGAGGAATGCACTTGGAGTAAACAAAAGGAAGTATCTTCTTCTGCAAATGGTTTTTCACCGCAGAAAGTTGCTTAGAATCTGGATGGGATTATTCACGTGGCTTAATTTTAGGTATTAAATATGAGCCACGCTCCTTGTATTGTCATCAGAGGGCAGGATTCCTTCTGAGAACAATTCATATAATACCAGTTAAGCCTTTGCTATGAAGTGCTGTCTGGAAGGGCCTCTCTCTCTCTGCTGGCCTGCCAGGGAGCCTGACTACTGACGGGCAGTAGGGCCATCCCTTCCTTGACCCCATCAAAGGCAAACACGGTGACTGATTTTTATTTCAAGGCTGGGGCAATAGTTCTATTTCTTACTGGTCGGCAGTTCTATTAGGGAGTGCTGCACAAGGGGAAGTGGATCAATTGTACTAGAGAAGATATGTTTTTAAAATAGTGGATATGGTAAATGTCTTCAGTGATGAATTGCTTTCCTTCTGAGTAATATGAATAGGACATTAATTATTTCTCTGTGTCTTTATACAGAAAGAGGCACGTTAGTCATGCCTCCAACAATCTTTCTTCATATAATAATCTATATCTTATTTCACGTTTGCCTGCTTTTCTTCTTTACTGAATGATCCCGGTAAAATACTGGTGAAATTTGAGGCACAAAGGTCGCAGATCTGATCCTTTGTGAGGAAGCTCATTCCAAATTTTTCTTCTTTGGAGACAGGACGTTGAGCTGGAAAAAGACCACAGCTTTCAACCTATAGAAAATTCTGATATTTCAGCATTTTCTTTTCCCTGTGAATCAGGTCACAAAGTTGAAATATTGACATGCAGTTCACAACTGCAACACATGCAGTTGTGACATTTTATTTCCCACGAGTTTAGCATTGAGGCATTTGAATGCAATGGGGACTTGTAGTATGGACTGCTCTGCTGCTTGCTCTTACACAGGAGACAGGCTCCACGCCAGACTACGCAGACAGCTATTTTTAGCTGGTCATTCCTATCTATCTATCTGTGATACTAACATCTCTGGTTGCCACTGCCGGTGTTTGGCTGCTCCCAAACACCTACTGAAAAGTACCACAGTAACAAAAAGTGTTTACGAGTCAACCAAATGTTCTTATTATTGACAAAGGGTGTTTCATACCCCAGAACAGCAAACTCAAATGAGTTGCACCCTGTCAAGGCAGGCTGCTTTCAGGGTAGGTTGACTGGAAGCAAATATTGAGACATAAAGATGTTTATTTGAGGCACTAGTAGTGCCCCAGTCATTTTGTACAGCCTTTGTTTGAACAGCTTCCCTCCAACCCCTGTACAATAAAGGAGCAATAGCCACGGATGATACTACGTTGATGACTATGACAAAAGTGCAGAGAGATGTTTGTTTGAGAAACCTTCAGGCCTTCTTATCTGCAAGGTACAGTCTGCTTTGAATGATTTTCTTTGGAAAGCCCGGGCAGGTTGCACACTTTCTTTCTACAAATTTAAATTTACTGGTACCAAAGGGAAATTGAATTGCTGTAAAACCAAGAAAGAGACTGATTTCACCTCCAGTATAATGGGTTTGCGAGCGTTAGCATGGAGCTCCTGTTTGCGGCTGACCACCTCTACCTCCCTGCTCAGCATATCCGAGGGCTCACCTGGTGCTGAATGGCAGCAGTCCCGTGACCCACATGGGAGCTTTCAGAAGCTCCCATGAGTTTGGCCTGCGCAATAATCTAATGCTCTACAAATAATTATGTTCCAGGTGATATTATTTTTCTTTCTCTCATGACTAGTTCAGGACCAGAAAATGAAAGAGTTTATTTCGCCGGGCAGGGTACAAGCTATCCAGAGGGAAAAATGAGTCACCCTGCAATGATTGCTGTCTTAACTTGGCCAGGATTACAGTACCAGCTATTTCACTAAAACGCTCAGTTTAAACATAATTTCTCTAGACTTTCAAAAGAAAAGTCTGTTGTGAAGATAACCCCCTAAAATCATACTGAAATTTAGCTTGAAAGTTGTGCAGAACAAGAGGGTATTCCGGAAGATATGACTTTTAAGGTCGAGCATTTCATAGCCCCACTGAGCTGCACCATGGATAAAAATTGAATACTTAACACTTCAAGAACTGACGGATAGTCATCCTGTTTAAAGAGATACCAGAAATACCTGCTACTAGCCTCTTTATCTAACAGTGTATTTTACGTTCCAAATGAGATCCAATGCTGGTGATGTAAGATTGCAGAAATAGGAAGCCAGAGAGTGTTGCAAGTATATAAGCAGTGCAAAAACTATGACTTTGATCTCGTACACATGCAGCTTTACTTACAGAATTACATTACTCGCTCAAGAATTGGCAGTAGCTTTTGACAAAACTCCAGGAGGTTAACCTACATCCCTCACCCTCCACAGCTGCCTGTTGGGGCCCTTATGCGTGTCTGACAGGTTTCCTGATGTTGAATCTTTTACTTATCACGGACTCGGTAAGGTGAGCTACCGCCTTTCTGAGGTCAAAGTGAAAAAATAAGAAAAAGGTTGTCTAGAAGGTTGTCCGTAGCATGGAGAGACTTTTGAGAAGATTTGTGCCTTGACACTTTTGTTTATGGAAACCAACCTGCTCCTGCTCCTGAACGGTGTTTAAACTTCGTGATTGCTTGATAGGGCCTCTCACCGCATATGTAATAAGCTCAGATGCTGAGCATTTCCTACAGCAAACACTCTAGTTTTGTTCCCATGCCAGAAAGGATTCATTGGATATTAATATGTCCCTGCTGACTAGCCAAGGGTTACATTCCAATGCAAACAAGGTACTGATAAAACCAAAGCATCTTTGCAAATATCCTTGCTCAATTGACATTCCCAGAATATTTTACTGCTTTACGGGAGCATTCCCAGAGACCCAGCCAGCAGGTTGTGGTTTGCATTGGTGGGCCACAGTTTTGGGCCACTTCTCCCAACAGCGAGATGCAGAGCCCTGTACTGAGTGGGAGGCAGAGACTCATTTCCCCACCAGAGCACAACAGAGCTCGTCATTCTCCTTGTGGAGGTGTATTTTTACAACTCTGTTTACCAGAACGGCTGGGGGTGCAGCAGTGCTTGAATCCAATTTGGGCAGGTTTTGGCGTAAATAGGGCAGCCCTAAGGATGTTTTGTGTTCAGGACCCAGGTAGCCTTTGATGACTGGGGATGTGTGTGTGGACAAAGGCAGGAAGAAGAGGGTTCAATCTCTGTGGCTTAGTCCATACCCTGAAAAAACTAACATCTGACATGGGACTGATCACCACAACTGCGTCCAAACCTTGCATCTCTTTGTGCACTCAGTCCATCCAGCTGGGACTTAATTATTCTTCTCCCCTTCTAGCTCCATGCTGACAACGCTTGCAAATAGTCTTTGGAAAGCAGAAGATTAAGTGTGCCGGGAGTACTGTAGAATAACAAGCCCCTAGAGGAGAAATAAGATGCGTAGTCGAGCTGCTCGTTAGTAAAGCAAGTGCAAAAAGACTGAGTTAAAGGTGAAATTGCTTGATAAAGCACAAAGTCATGGTCCCTCTGGGTGGGACATTGAATGTAATTCTTCACTTTCATGAGACATTTATTTTGTTTTTCAAATTCAACATCTTTTTCAAAGCATTAAAGCATCCAGCAGTTCAATGTTCAGTAAGAAACGTACTCCTTGACCGCATTCCCCAGTGCCAGCCAGGACCTGTGGTCCTCAGCAGGCTGTGGCTCTCCATCCCGTCCCAACGAGTCTCCAACATGTCCATCAAAGCTACCGGGAGCCTAGAAATGTGCACCCTGGCTGCCACGGTCTGGTACGGACGCTTGCAGATCTGCACTTCTCTTAGTCCACAATAAACTCTGCGGCATCACTTATGACAGTGAAATGCTGCTTTTTAAATAAGATGCCATCAGACCTCTTTACTCATTTTCGTTTGGATCAGTAGCTGGATGCCTCTGCCTGGATTTCAACACATGGATTACTCCCTCAAAAATCATAGTAATCTCATTTTTAGGGCCACACTGTCACAGAGATAATGCACCAATTTATACCTGCTGAGGAGATGGCCTATTTAGACATCTCAGTTTTTCTGGTAAAGTATTACTTACTCTCAAATAACATTGTTTCTACACTTCCAGGCCTCCCTAGCAGCGGGTGATTTACAGGCCAGGCTTTCTGGCATACCACAACAAGAATTAACTCTTCAGTTTATAGTTGTTTGCATTTGGCAGCAGCATGTTCAGCCTGGGACCAGTTCAGATCCCATACAGCAAAAGGCATCGGGTCCCTCAGGAGTTCAAAGATGATGGAGAGTTATATTTTGCAGCCTTTAGAGAAGCCTAAATCAAAGCACACTTGATTTCTGAGTGCCTATACTAGTTGCAAGGACGCACTTTGTTCAAGGGAGTTTTTCTTTAGTTACACAGGCCCATCTCTACAAATACTGCGGTTTACATCAGAGTGCTTTTCTAACAACACTGAAGTCTCCTGACACTCTTCCCATGGGACAGGTAAGTATTTTAAGTCCCATTCACTGAATGGACCGCCCAAAGCTACATAACGTTTTTGGATGTGGCAGGGGTGAGGCTGGCAATGAACTCCATATTGTGACTTTTCTCTTCCTTTCCACATCACTTGTTCCCTTTATTTCCCTGCACATCCTGGCTTAGCCCAGGATTGGTCTGCTGTTTGATGAGAGAAGATGGTCTGAGTCACTTTTTTAACATATTGACTATTGAAAACCTCCCTTTATGTAAGCTGTCCAGTTCCTTTACATTGCTAAATGCTTATGACTAGGTGCTGGGCACAACCCCATCTCAGTTTATCGGACAGCTTTTGGAAACACCCGCTTTGTAAATACGAGAGAGTTTTCTGTTCAGCCTCAGATTCGTAAAATGAAACAAACCCTTTTTGCAGCTTGCTGCGGTGCCTTCAGCTGCTGCCAGGACCCGATGCCGATCCTCGGGCAGGCTCATTACTGCACTGCAGCACCCTACGAAGCAGCCCCGGTGCTCATAGCCTGCTGTCTCTCTTCGAGAGGGGTTTTCTGTTTGACAGCAGTGGGAGTTGAAAAGCAACGGTCAGCCTCTGGGCACTGCATGAAAAAACGCCTTCACCAGATATTATCAGGCAGGCATTTACTAGGGGAGGGGAGAAGAGCGGGATGGTGCAGGGAGAAGTAGCCGTCCAGGCAGTGTTTTGTGATATAAGATGAATGTTTTGCAAAGGCAACGTCCTTGTGGCCGTTCAGCACCACTTCCCAGTGCTAACACCACAGCTAGAACTAGCCCCTGTTGTTTTATACTGATTTTAACGTGATGATTTTAACCAACTGCTTCTCCTCGTTTTTGGCTGACCCCTTGAAGACTGCTATCCCCGAAAATGTGCAGTGCCCTTTCGGGTGCTTTGGCTTTGTTTGACAGCAAGAGCCAGAATTATTGTGGGGACATTTTTCGTTGCTCCTGTTACGATAGCAGCTGGAGGCCAGGACCCCGCGGTTTGGGCCAGGATTTCTGCACAGGTAGAAAGAGTCTCTTTCCTGAAGAGTTTTAATCTCACTAGTGAAGAGGGACACAGGGTGAGGGGAAAGCAATTATCAGTACAACTGTCGTACAGGAAGGAAGCAACACATAGAGTGATTTCGGTAATTTGGCATTTGCTTTCTGTGTAATAGTCACCACTTTTTTAGTGATTAATAACTAAAGGAAAGGAGTAATTCCTAGGACAAGACTCTCCATTGTACCAGGCGATCTACAAACATGTATTGATTTCAATGCGTATATAGTTACACACAGACAGTCTGTGTCTGCCCTACTTGTGGCATGGTAGCTCTGGACATGTAAACTTTAGGAAACGTGAACAGAAATTACTGTTGAAAGGATCACAGTGGACAAAGCAGATCTGTGATCCTTCTTGGCAATAAGTAGAGCAGATACCACCCTAGTGGCCTTTCCTGGCCGTTATTTTATTTAATTATAAAATTGTCAGTAGGACTTTTTCCTCATGCCAACTGGTGACCAGTCTGGAGGCACGTGGACTGATGAGCCATGCTCTTTTTTTCCATCCATATCTTTCAAGATTGCGCCTTGTCTTTTCATCGCAGTGGACAGTCCTTGAGCAAGGCAGGTGCCATAGGTGTCTTCGGTGTGAGCTGCTTGCTAAAGCACCTTTCTGACATGCATCACATATTGGTAAGGTTTCACAGCTCATAGGAGGGGTGGGTGTGTGGGAAAAGGCCTTGCAGGCCAGCTCCAGGCAAGCAGCCCATGTAGCGTGCTGGTTGATTTGCTCCTCTTTGCACATCGAACCTGGACTGTTAAAGTCTGATGAGTCTGAAAACATTTCCTGTGCAAAAGAAACAATCAAAACACACGTAATCTCCACTTTCTCCTTCTTCCAAAGTGTTTCCTCTTTCTATCTTTTAGTCAAGAGCTGTTTTTGTTACCCACTTTAGAAAAAAAGAAAAGAAAAAAGAAAATTCTTGATTAGGACAGAGCAAAAATTGAGCTGAAAATTTGGGTCAGCTTCTGTTGCTCAAGTGCTAATCGGGTGCTGAAGTCACTCTTTCCAGCTGAGCAAAAGAGGTGCTTGCGGACCTGCTGCAGATCTTATGGGAAGTTTTGTGCAGTTAAGAAAGAAGCCATTTGGGACCCAAATGGCTTAGCAGGCTGGTAGCGTAGCATGGAGGCTTTCATCCATAGCAAGGAAATTTCGATTGCCTTCCGGGACCTTGGTGAGCAAGACTCATTAGCTACTGATGGAGGATTTGGAGTGTCCAGGACTGCATCTCCCCTGATAGCTTTTTTCCTCCAGAGTTGCCGGTTCAGCTTATCCGAGTGCAAATTTCAGGGCACTGTAGTGAAACCGTCTCATACTGGTAATGAATCATTTCTGAATTGAGCCCCACAGGAGAAACATGGCTGGAAGTTCTGAAAGTTAAAAGTTTGATATTGCCCTTTTTTTGCATGTTACCGGGCTGTGAGCACCCTTCCCCTGAGAGCTTTTGCGAGCTGCTCGCAATGTTTAGGATTTCACTTGGAAACAGAGTGCTTTAAAACCAACTTTGCTGAATGTGTTTTAAAGTGACAGCGCTATATGGTGTGTCCCAGAGAGGACACTGTTCTGGTGTCACCCAAGTCTCCCTGGACTAGAATACACTACTACATGCTACTAGATATTTTATTATACCCTACCAGGGTCGATGTAGCTAACATTTTGTACTGAAGAAGTTATGAAGTTTTTTGAGGGAACTAGACAGCTAAAGAAATGGTGGCCACCACCCAGAGCGTAGGCACATGTCGTAACTCCAGACTGAAGCACGTGCTCGTGATGATTTTCATTATTGATATATTTTTTTTATGATGGCTTGTTTGTGTGAGAAGCAGCAGGAGGATGAGAGAAAGTGGAAAAAGGAATCAAAGAAAAACATCCCCACAAAAAGGCAGAGTAGGAGCTTTGGGCTAACTGGGAGTTTTGGAAAGACGAATGGAGAAAACATTTCCCGTTCTGCTCCACTGGAGAAAATGGGATTTTGAATGCACTTTTAAAAAATGTAGGATTGTATGAGATGTAATTACCAGTTTCTCCTTGTAACAGAGCTTTGCCTAACTGCTCAAGTCGAACACGGGTGTACCTGGGGTTAACTGAGGACTCCCTGGCAGCTAGGCTGGATGCTTATCCCTTGCTGAACCAGGACAGAGCAAATACTGTAGGCTCTCGGGGGCAGCCAGCTGTCAAAATTGGTCGGAGAGAAATTGAAGGACTCAGAATTTTGAACTTGGCTGATCACTCGGATTAAAAACGCTTAATGCTGTTTTGTTTGTCCGCTGCACTTCGTATCTGAGTAAAACTGCAGATGCTTCGCATGCTCTGTGTACCTCAACACAGCAGTGAACTTGATGATATATTTTGGGAAGGATGAATTCACCCTGCTGGGATTTGAGTACATAATTCCAAAGGTATCCTTAAAAAGATACTTAGCCTAGTGTTAATAGACTGCCCTTTCAATGGATGACTTCCTTCTCATTTGTGTTACAAAAGGTTAAGAGCAGTGTGAAAATAGTCTTTTGGGAAGTGGCAGAAAAAAGGAGGACTTTTGCTTCTGTAACCTGTTCTCGGCAAGGATTGTAGTAGTAGCTGAGTTATGAGTGGAAACAGTGAGAAAACAGGCAAAATGAAAGGATGTTCTTATTAAATAGTAACTGCATATGCATACACGAATGCAAATTGTAATATCTGGAAGTATTCAAATATTTACTTGAAATCAATACTTCCTACCGAATTCCAGAGTGATTATTTGAAATGACCAGGACACCAAACAAGCAGAAAAGTAAAATTTCAGTTGGAAGGTCAGAAGCCTCCATTTTTGGGGAGCACTACTCAGTTTTAAACACTGGAAGGCCTAATTTTCCAGAGAGCGGTTGCACAGTCTGTCTAAAAGCTCACTCTCTTTAAGGTGTCTCGGTGGGCACGAAGATCTCGATGTCCTTCTAGCTTGGAGATGGTACTGGTAAGCAGCGTGTGGCTCACAGGTGTGCTCCCACGGATGGCTGCGAGGTGTGAGAGGCGTTAATGTTTGCACAGAGAGAATTCCTGGTTCTAGTTCAGTGTTTACCGACTTGCCTAACCGGGTATCCCATTTGCTGCATGCAAGTAAATGAGTCTTAAATACAAATATGAGCTTGGAGAGTCTGTTCACAGTGTAAAAGGCAAGAAAACCTGGAAGAAAAACATTCCTGAGCAGGATGGAGCCCTCAGCAATGACACCGCAGTCCCAGAGGTATGTCTAACGCCCGTAGGGAATCCTCCGAAGCTCTGATTTTAAATTCAGCTGATCATGTTTAAAGACTTCTTCTTGAAGGAAAGGAAAATAAACAAACCCTTTAGTCCTTAACTGTTGGTAGCAGAAGCAATTACTGTTGCTTATATTTATCTGTTCCATACTGTCTGTTGCTTTCTCTAATCATTTCTACCTGCACAAAGTACAGGCAAGATTTTCTCAGACCAGCAGGTGATGGCTCAAGTCCCCTTTGGAAAGGGGGAAATGACTGTAAGAGGTGCAGGAACGAGATAAATCTGTTCCCCTTGCGGGTAATAATGTGTTTGTTATTTTGTGGGTGTATGTGTTCATACTTAGTCGGTCCATTACGCAGCTCTTGTGCCCTGACACAAGAGTAATTATGCAGTACAGCTCTTGATTTACATCTGCTCAGGATGTGGCCTATTTGCTATCATGACTTCTAATTTATAAGAATGCTAAATGTATCAGTTAAAAGCTGTTGCTTCCCTGCAGGAGGGGCAGGATTTGAAAGAACCAGGGCTATATGTCCCTGGGTAAATGGTCCACATTTGCAGAGGGCCTCTGCTGCTGCTCCATTGCCTCGAAAGCCTTGTTGGAGGTTTTGAGTTGAATTTCATTTGTGAAAGAATTGTGCACGCTTCAAAAGGTTGAAATTACAAGTTGTGCAGGGAGTGTTTGAGTATATCTGGTATTTCCTCTTTCAGATTATCTTTTAGTTAATCAGCGTATAAAAGCATCTAGGGAAACAGTACTTTTGAATTAAAGCGCTAAAAAAAAGGGAGCAACTGGATAAAGTCTCCTTAACCCTAGTTTCTGCCTTCCCAGAGTTGCCAAGGATGGATACCTGAGGAAAGAGTCTGTGAAACGGGATGGGAATAGAGTGATCCTAAGCTAAGGGGTTTCCTGCAGTCGGGGAGTTTCTGAGCTGGATGGACGTTCAGCGTCCATGTCAGCAAACTCCATACATGGACCTGAAACATTTTTGAATTGTTTACTCTCAACAACATTCCCGGCAACGTGTGTTCTGACTTATGTGCCTTATAGAAAAACATTGCCACTGTTTAGCTTCAAGCCTGTTGCCTGATATTTTCATGCAGTGCTCCTGTTTTGTGGTCTCAGGACTGAGAAATTGCAAATACTCGTTCATCTTCTCCATATCATTCTTTTTTTTTTTTGTAACTCTGTTCCAAACACCCGTTCAGCTCCAGGGAGATGAGATAGTAAATCCAAGCACCTGGTCAAGAATAGTGCTGGTCACACGAGGCAGTGCTAGTGCGGCAGAAACTCACCTTCCGGTTCAAACATGTTCCCAGAATGGATTAATTTTGCAGCATGAGGCTTTATGGTGGATTAGGTGTAAACTTGTATTGCGTGTTCTGATCATTTTGACAGATATACGATTATGAACCTCTTCCTGAGTCAGATCCAGCATGACTGCTAGGTGATTCAGCCATGCACAGATATAGTATTTATGATCTATATCCATAAATACTAAAAGGACTAGGTAAAAATATACCCGCTAATAACATTCATAATAAAAACATTGTGGATGGTGGGGGAAAGGACCACAGACAGTGGCCAGGCTCACCTCCTTTGCCAATGCTGGAGACGGAATAGCGCTAGATGGATAGCAGGCCTGACCTCGTAGGGTATTTCTCGTGTTATACAGAGAATTATCCACAAAGAGAGTAATATTTCTTTCCTGAGTTGTAACAGCTAATTTAGAGCCCACTATTGCATGTACAGAGTTAGTGTATAACTAACATTGACCAGCATATTTTCACCTTGCAATTTTGTCTTGCTGTTGCTGATATGTTAGGAGATATTAATAGCTCAGGTCAGACATAAGATCATGCTGTCTTGTAGATGTGACAGACCCCAAGCCTTGGAACAGATACCTGTGTGTGTGCCACGCAAGTATTTTAAATAGCAGCTTGTCACACAGGGTTGTGTATCTAGCTTCCTTGAGAGGCTGAAGCTTTTCTCTTACAAATCCTTGGACCTGTCAAAATACAGGAAACAGTGGGAAATCAGGAAAAGTGGAAACAAGTTAAGACAGCTCATGAGATCGGCTGGACTATGAAAGAATAGCAGCAGAAATAATGGATTTTGGAATACAGGGAGTCTGATTAATCAGGATAAAGTACCCGACAATATGCTGTGTGAAGCAGTCCTGCGCCGGCAAGGGAGATAAGTTAAATGAATAAACAGCCAAAATCTTCCTTTGGCTTCTGAGAAAAGAATGGAGGAAGTGAACACTTCGTTAATCATTCATTAAGGTTCTTCCCGCTTTCCACTTGACTAGATAGATAGCTGCTGTTTTGTTTAGCCCTTTGCAACAATTAACTTTAATGCAATAAATATTTTCCATGGGACTTTATTTATTAGCACAAATGAGTTACTGGCTGAGTAAAAATTGTTTCTGAATTAACCAGTTACACTTGCATCATGGTTATAAATTGATCAAACTTTTTCTTCTGAAGCCCCATCTTCATATTGTAATTATGTTTTATCCCTTGAAATGATCAGTTTAAATAATAAGATAATTTACTTTTCCTTTCAATTTCCTTAACTATTACATATTGGGGAAGTGATAAAAGGAGCCAAGAATCTTTCTTACATTTTTACATAAAAAAAAGATATTCTTTTTGTTTGGGTTTATTCAATGAAAATGGGAACTAATAATGTGGAGTTAATTATTCTCCAATGCAATAGTGTTTGATTTACTGCAAAATTCTGTGGAAAATTAAGTTTTATTGAAAGAGGCAGAATCTTAAGGAGCCGCAAAACTGTGTGCAAAAATACAGACCCATCTAACAAATTTTACATTCATGTGTGAGAAAGCTGAATGGTACTTTTCTTGTTTATTCAATTTCTAACACTTTCTCAGATGTCAAAGCAGTCACTGGGCTCCTAGGTTTACAGTCCTTAGGCACTGGAGGTGGCTCAGATCTGAGCTGCACAAAGCTTTGGTCATCTCTAGAACTAAATTGTTTTGATGATACCAAAAAGTTTACTGAAACTGCTGCTTTCAGTGAGGAAGGGACTCTGTGGGTAAGTGGAGCATCTGCTCCAGTGAGGATAGTCTGCTGCTGGTAGCTCACTCACGCTGTCCTATGAGGACTTCTGGATGGTCTCTAGAGGTGTACTTTGCCAAGATAAAATAGTCTTTGTTTCCATGTCTGGCCTCTGTGGTTCCAAGGATCCCCAGAACCACAAAATCACGGACTAGTTGGGGTTGGAAGGGACCTCTGGAGACTATGTGGTCCCCCTGCTCAAAGCAGGGCCAACAAAAGCAGGTTGCCTGGGGCCTCATGCAGCCAGGCTTTGAATATCTCCAAGGATGGAGACTCCACAACCTCTCTGGGCAGCCGATTCCAGTGAATCGGAATTCTTTGACCATCCTCAAAGAAAAAAAGTTTTCTTATGTTCAGACAAAATTTCTTGTGTTCCTGAAACTGTGTTTCAGTTTGTGCCCACTGCCTTCCATTCTGTTACTGGGCACCACGGAGAGGAGTCTGGCCCCGTCTGCTTTACCCTCTTCCCTCAGATATTTATACACATTGATAAGATCCACCTGAGCTTTCTCTCCTCCAGGCTAAACAGTCACAGCTCTCTCAGCCTTTCCTTGTATGACAGATACTCCAATGTCTTAGTCATCTTCAGGGCCCTTCATTGTACTCTTTCCAGTATGTCCATGTCTCGGGAGCCCAGCACTGAGCACAGCAGTCCAGATGGGTCTCGCCAGTGCTGATGAGAAGGGAAGATCACTTCCCTTGACCTGCTGGCAATGCTCTGTGTAATGCAGTCCAGGAGGCTGTTGGCCTTCTTTGCCACAGGGGCATATTGCTGGCTCATGGTCAACTTCGTGTCCTCCAGGACTCCCAGGTCTTCTGCAAAGCTGTTTTCTGGCTGGTTTGCCCCCAGCCTGTACTGGTGCATGGGGTTATTTCTCCCTAGGTGCAGGATGCTGCACTTCCCTTTATTGAACTTCATGCAGCTCCTCTCTGCCCATTTCTGCAGCCTGTCCAGGTCCCTCTAAATGGCAGCACAATTATATGGTAGTTTCCTGGCCACTCTCTCTGCCAGGAAGGTCCAGCTTTCCTGCTTTCATTACTTTGTAGTCGCTGGGAGTGTGGTCCGTGTGCCAGAAGGCTATCACAAGGCTCATGCCTACAAAAATGGGCCTTGACGAGCATCTTGGTCTAATGCAAGTTAAGAGTTGGTTTTGCCTGAATGGCACAGGACCGCTGTGGAGAGAAGGAGACGTTGTGCAAGGGAACTGAAGGTCCCTCCGTGAGCGATGAGGTGAGGTTGGACTACATACCAGAATTAGGATAGTGCAAGCTGCTCTTCTGATTTTATAAGAAATGGAGAGAAATGTGTTTCCTGTCGTCCTACAGTAAATATCTAAACGAGTCAGATAACGCACGGCCTGGAAGTGCCCATTTCTCTCTACCAGCTGGGAAGGTACCTAGGATGACAGAGGTAGACTTCTAGCTGAGGTGACACAAATCCCTCCCCTGCTGGTAGAGGGATGAAGTGTAATGTGCTTGTCCTAAAGTGATAGTTGAACACACGATGTGCAAGTGTTCCTGCAGTAGAAAGGTATTTTCCTCCTGTGTTAATTTTCATAGGACATGGACTTCTGGGAACATTTTTCTGGAGAAGAAACTAATTTTAAACAACGAGGAAAAACTCCAAGTCGATTCAGTGATTAGTAAGGTGGCTCTTTCTCTTCTGCTGACAAGTCTGAAGTGCTTTTTTCCAGCTTTCCTTTAAATTAGACCTCAGATTACAATTAAATGATAGCTGAGAGAACATTATGCAGAGCAAGATTTGATCATGAGGCCCCTGTGAATGGACAGCTTAAATGAAAACAAAAGGGCATGAAAGGATTTTTTTGGAATGCTAACAAGTGGGAAAGACGAAAGCTGCCATAGATAAATCCTGATGAGAGAAGAATATGCAAATCAGTGAATTCAGAGACCTACTAGGCCTGTGGCATTGATTATGGGAAATGGGCCCTTGTTCTTGCAGATCCCTGCTTCAAATCCAACGCAGTTTGAAAGCTGTTGTATGGTTGGTGTCTCACTCTTATTTACTGTTTGTATCCAGGAAAGATCAATGAATCACAGTCATAAACTAGGACCCATATTGCCGCTGTACATATGCAAAAGAAGGAAGTAGTCCTTACTCCAGATTTTTTACAATCTAAGAAACTGTTCCCGTGTGGAATGAGCTGAGAGACTCAGTCCTATTTGTACTAAGCAATGTTCCTGATTAGCTGAGATTACTGATTTTTAATTGCTTCTAATTAAGCACTTTCAATTGGAAACCTCCAAGGTAAGTATATTAGTAGCCTGTAGAAACTTTTCTCCAACCTTCTCTTTGGACGTGAATTTGTTTTATTATATCTTAAATTAGCTTGTTGGCTCCAGACAGCAACAAAATCATTATTTATATTTTCGTATTACGTAGTATGTCAGTACTGAATCTGCCCTAAATCTTGTTAGCGCTACCACAACAGCAGTAACCTCACCACAGGACAACAAGAGATGAACGATCTTTCCTGCACCCCGTGTGATCTGTTCAAGTCTGTCCTGACATCCCAGTTTCTTCCAGTGCCATATTTCTTCCTGAAGGACAGCCATGACAGCCAGGAAACTCCCAGTCCTGCTTTTCACTGTGGCAAAGATGTTTGTAGTGTGCACCACGTGTAGTGACATGGTCAGCAGCAATAGGCGGTGGCAGCCATGGAGCATTGGAGGAGGAGAAGATATTGGGAGTGTTGCATTAACTCATTCTCATTCTTGCACCCTGGTCAAAGGGATCTGACAATTTGCACTCCCGCCAGTCAAGAATACCTGCACATCACGTGAGGGCACTGGCTTGTGAACATACCAGCAGCTCTGTGTTAGATGGAAAATATATCCCAAATATTACTGTTGCTGGGCATTGCCGGTGACAGATGCTCTTTATGTACTTTAGTGGCTGGCAAAATCCTGAAGCTTCAGCTTGTGCCTGCAGAATCCCTTATCCGTTTCCCCATACCAGTAGGCCTTGGATTAACTGGGCATCACAGTTTAAAGAAATAAGAATGATTATTTTGCTCCAGAGGTGCTGTGGCAGGGTCTTGGGAGAAGGCAGGCTGCTGGGACGCCAAGACCCGTGGGGCACTGCTCAAGGACGTGGCAGTGCCATTGCACTGTGAGATGTGGGAAGGCGGGCCTGAGCACTGAGCTGCGGAGGTGGTGGAACAAAGGTGAATAAAGTGGGACACCCCATTCGGTCCATCACCCCAGGTGTACTGCCCACAGTGCTCCACCAGGCCTTGGGGGTTATGCGAGGAGCATTGGAAACCCTCTCCTCACAACACCTTTGCATCTTCCTAGAGGTGGCAAGCACAGCTGTGTGCCTGTTTTGGGGATAACAAATGGGTATGAATAACTTTTGGAACATAATCAAATTCGGTGAAACTGTATGCATGCCTGGGATTTTCTCTCCTTTGAAACATTTTCACAGTCTTGTGGGGGGAAAGAAAAAGTAATTTTCCAGGTTTCAGCAGCTGATCAAATTTATATCTTGGCGCTGAGGTGAAAAGAAACACCCTTTGTGGAAATTCAAGGAAAGTTTACTCATTTTATCTTTCCAAAAGAACAATTTTTCTATCAGGAAAATAATATCCATAGAACAGTCTCAAAAGGTTTTAATGACTTTCCTAAGCACATTAGGCATGCTATTTGTGTGCTCTGGCACAATCTGTGGGGCACATGTGCTATCACTGAATGACAAGTAGCTTACGTATTAAGGTGATGGATTGCCCCTATTGTGAAGGATAAATACCTTCAGTTCCCTGAAAAAAACATTTACTTAGGCTAGACCTACATGGAGGAGATTCTCTGCAGCAAGTCGTATGTGTGTAATGATTTTTTTTTTTGGCCAGACTCCGTATGGAAGTTGTCCACTCTCTGCTGTAGAGTTAAGCGTTGCTAACATTCCTCCTGGACTTGGCAACTCAGCTGAATTTGCTTAATCTGAATAGGATGTTTAAACCTTATCAGATTCCCTTTCTAGTTTTCAGTAACTTTTCCTTTAGAGCTAAACACACTCTTTAGCACTCTGATTTTGGGTGTTTGAGCATTGATTGGTATCAGGTTTACATAACTGCTTCTTTGGGCTAGTTGGGCTGTGTACTTTTCCAGAAAAGTTCTTTTTTATTCCTATAGCAATCTAAGCATATAATTACTCTAATGATAGGGGGGAAAAGTGTGTTGATAGTCTATCAGTGCGTGCTTGTGGCCATGCATATGTCCTGCCTCACGAAAGCTCCCTGGTCCTGGACAAGCATAATGGGCGTGTGGCAAGGTGTTGAGACCAAAACTGGGTGAATATAGGAAATAAGGAAACTTTAATGAGGCTACGAATATAACCTCACTTTAACCAGGCATTATCTGAGAAATGATCTGGCTAAATCTTCTCCAAAGCTTTAACTGGGTCAGTTTTTGGCTGGATTATTGCCCCAATCAAGCGAAGGGAGAAGTGGCTACAGGCAGGTGAAGGAGGCAGAAAAGCTGCATGCAATGCTAGCTGGGACTGATGTTGGGCTGAAGCAGCCCTGTAACGCAGCTTGAGGAGAAAGTTCTTGTCCAACCCCAAAAGTAAAGAATAAGTAAAGAGTAATAAATAAATAGACTGCAAAAGCTGTTGTGGTGTGTGTGCCACCGGCACAGTGGGCGTCCTCACAAAGGAAATTTAAACAAACACTTTTATGCTTATCTTCATTCACTGGAAAACTGCTTTTGACCTGGAACCTATTATTTGCAAGTCGCTTTTATCTCTGGTCTCATCAGAGGCAGAAGAATTGGGGGGAGCGGGGAGGAAGCCAATAGGACTGGAGGCTTATCATGGATTTCCTTTCTTTGCTTCTCATTCATTGCATTTGTTTGAAAAGAAGTTGCAGCTCTTTGCTTAGTATGTTCCCCTGTGTGCTGCCAAATGTTGAAGTGAAACAAAATTAGGTGAAGCACAGAACCAGAGCGTTCCCTTGTTTACTTTCTATAAAAGGAAAATCAAAATCAAAATAAAATGATCTCACTGGGAAATTAAAACTGCTGCTCAACAGATCCTTGAATTAAACTAGATTCCAGTACAGAAAAGGCCTAGAAGGCATTACAATGAGGAATTTTCTTTACTTTTTCAGAAAGGGGCTGTTTGCTGGCATGAAGCTGAAGAAGAAGAAAAAAGGCGAAAAAGGGTTAACTATTGCAAACAAAGACGCACTGGGTAAGGCCTCATAAATCAATACTGCAGCTGGTGAGAGCAGGATAGGGATTATACTAATTTCGCAGTGAACTTTGAATTGCTTTAGGGCTATTGACTTAGTAACTGATAAAATGAGCAGTAAATTCCTTATCACTCCCAAGTAAAGAGCGAGTGTATTCCCTCTGCATTAGCTGTTGTGTTAGAGCCACCTTCAGATCCTGCGAGCCCAGACTGCCGCATCTGATAGAGCAAAATAAAAATGTTAGCCTGGTTCTTCCCACAGAAAGACAACAGGTTTTGAAAGGTTTTTCTCTAATCTAGAGATAGATAAGTCATTGCAGGTATGTAATTCCATCCAGGAGATCTGTTTCTGCTAGAAACCGTAAGGACACAGCCTGAGCGGTGTGTGATGGCTGCAAGCTTTATCTAGCAGCAGTTCTCCTCCTAAGCGTGTGCAAGGGTTTTGTTTTTATCTTTATCTAACTGGTATGGGCACGTCCACAAGACATACGGAGGCTCCTGTTTCTTCCTCTGAATGCACTGCTGGTTTCCAAGCTAATGAGACGTTCTCCTGCACACCCACCCGCTGCTGTTGCTCTTTCCTGTCTAAACAGTCTCCTGTTCACCTTCAACACAACTGGTACTTCAGCCAGAGCGAGCTATTCCCCTTCCGTCGTTGTGTGTTACGGTCTCTTGCCTCTAACTTCGCGGGGTCTTTTAAAATATGGACTCCTGAGTGTTTAGTGCAGCCCAGGAATTATAGTACTGCAATAAACCAGCCATCCATATCTTGGGCCGCTACCGGGCAGAAGCAGAAATACTTATTTTGTATCATAAGCACTGTTCAGCTAACGGGTGCTACTTTTAAAAAGATTCTCCTTTGGCCTTTACAGCACGGGCTTTGGAACAGAGAAAGCCAAATACCATTAAACTTCCAAGCAATTACAGATATTTTAGAGTTTGTTATCTTACACTCGATAAGATATACCATGATCTACACTGTACTTTAATTTGCTTCAGTCTTCCTTGTAAGCATCCACACCTCTGCAACCTGATTAGTTACCCACAACATACATGCCATTATTGAGGAAAAAAGGATGCCCGTTCAGGTGTTTAAAAAAATGTTAGAAAAATGGAACCTTGAAGGGAAAGAAACTTTAAGAAGACATTACATCTTAATGGAAACAAAATGGAGCTTACAAAGATTGGTCCAGGCAGCGCGTCACACTGACACACGCCTGGTCCCAGCCGGCCTGCAATTTTTATCTACTTTAGCCTACAAAGCAAATAATACAGAGTATTACAAGACCGTGATCAAACACCCTGCTCTAGAGTAAATAGGATGTGGGAGGTAGTCATGGGAACTTGGTGCTACAGATGCAGAGCAAATCTGTGGACAGACACTCTGCCCTCAAGGGGTGAAAAGTAGTCTTGCTTACACGGACCAGGAGACAAGTTCACCCTCCCTATGTTCTGGTAAGGCTGGACAAGAGCCAGAGGGGCGGTCAGAGAGCATATATGGTGTATGAGATTGCTAGTGTAGAGATTTTTTGGAGAGACTGTACATATCAGCTCCAACACAGAGCTGCCCTAACGGGGCAGCAGGACACCTCAACCAGAGCTGGCTCATGCTTGGAGCACCAGGCCAAAGTCACATCTGTTTGTACCTGCCTTGACATAGGGGCTTAGGGAAGCCAGGCCAAAAAAGGCACAGATGCATTCAGGCCTGATGAGACCTGTGATTAAGAAATCTAAGTGAGTTTTCCTGTACCATGGATGGTCCTTTGCTATCATCACTGCAGTTTATAAGTGTCCCTCAAGTGACCACATCTTTGCAAAGAGATAGGGAAGCACCATTATAACCTTTTCTCTAGGTCTGTAGTTGGAGCACAGTGTCATAGGCTATGTGCAGAAAATGCACTTGGATGTGTTTCCTCTCGTATACTGCAGGGATGTCTCCAGAAGGTCACCTAAGCCACTGGGTATTTCTGACCAAGCCATCCTTACTGTTGTGAATACCATTTGATAACTTCCAGACCAGAGACTGCTCATATCCAACGTCATTAAACATTCCTACTTATAAATATCAATATCGGAATGAATTGCCAATAAATTTTAAACCTTTACCCATAACATATAACTCCCTTCCTAAGGCAGGCATTGAACACAGACACGGCAGGCAAGGGGCAGAGGTACTGGTGGGACTTCTGCCGGACCGGGAGGACAAAAAGGAGAGGTGTGGGGAGGGCTCCTCTGGTCATATGTGGATGGCTATATCTGAGCTAGCTGTTGAGATTCTCTTTATGGTCAGAAAGAAAAATAGGCACTTCTGGAAGCAATTCATCTTATCTGTCTATAGCTGTCTGGAAGAGATCATGTGAATCAGACTCTTCAACTCTCTCTTTCTGTGCTTTGTCTTCCAGTCTTTCCTCTCTGCAAAGGGGAAAGGCGAGAAATGTTTTCCAAGCTAGGCTCCAGTTTGGCCATTTGGAAGGGACTGGAGGGTCTCGTACTGCTATGACAAACCGCAAATGGCAGACTAACTGCTATGAAGTAGTATGTGTGAAAAATGATGATAATCTGTCCCACCATCTTTCTACCAGATGAGAGCTGGAGCAGTCACTTGCCTCTGATGTGCGTGTGCTCGGTGTGGGTACACATGCAGTGAAGAGAGGGGATGTGGGCACTATTTATAAACAGTATATGGCTTTGCGCAGGAGGGGGACTACTGCTGTTGTCAATGCTGCACAGCACAAATGTATCTTTAATCGTGATATCCAAATAAATAAAATATTCAGTTCATGCTGCTGAATTCACTGCTCTGCTCCAAGCTAGCTTTCTGCAAGCAGAAATCAGAGGGGAATTTATTCTCTTGATTGTTTTGTTCACCAGATGATCACAACGAAAGTGAAAATCTTCATGACACTCTCGGAAGACAAGAAGAGGGAAAGGAAGACGTGGCAAGCAATGATGCATCGTCCAGCATTTTTGCACCCTTAAGCCCAAAGAGGAAAAGGTGCTGCTTGGCATATCTTACCTCACATCCCGAAACATATTTTCTTTCCTTCTCTGGAATGGTATTGCCACAGAGCAATGCATCTTCCGACAGAAAATCTAATTGCTGACAGCGCCTCTCTCTCCACTCCTGTACTTCCACCTGACAGAGTGGGATGTACTTGTCAGCAAAATATTATCAGCTCAAGACAGATTGTCACCAGACGCTATCCACTGCAGAGAGAGATTGAAATGGAAGCTGAGAGAGCCTAAACTGTGCTGCTTAATGAAAATGAACCAAAGGAGACAGGAGCCAATGTGTTTGTGTAGTTGTTCATAGTGGGGAGGAATAGAGTCAGGTTTAATGGGATCAACAGGTGAAATCATTCTCATGCAAGACACAGCACTGGGCTGTGTGGATGCACAGTGTTTCCCCATTACCAAATGTATGAGAGATGGAGAGAGATCTGAAGTAATGTGTCATGCAAATCCAGGGGTGAAATCCTTTACTACTGAAGGAGTGATTCTACCAGATTCTTCCTTGTTAAGTATCTATGCAGGCTGGATAAGAGCATCCCATGCTCTTCTTATGTCTCGTAATAAGCAGTAAGAAAAAGTTAAAGACACACTGGGTGCTGTTCTGAGTGAAAGGTGCAATTGCCAGAGTACAAATTACGGTGCTTACCAAATTGCTGTGTTCAGAGGTGAGCCGCAGCAAGTGTCTTTCCATGTGCTCTGACCTCCTCAGAGATACAAGCAAACACAATGAAGCCAGCTTCGTATCAAAGAGAAGGACGCCATTTTGCATTTCTTTCTATTTGCATTGGCCTTGCCCATGGTCTGCTACTGTAGCTCAACTCACTACGCAGCTGTTGTCTGACCACAGATCTGAGCCTTTGGACTGCTGTTGTCCACAATGCACATCCCAATGATGGCGTTTGAGTGACCGCCGGTGAAATCAAGTCTAAGAGTCCGTAGAAAACTACCTCCCATAAACAATATAGGCTTAGTGACACAAAGTCTTTTCAGCACATGTTAAGCACTAGCTCTTGCCTGGAGATGCCTAATAATCTGATCTGTGATTTAAACAGGGCGAAGCTGGTGCCCAGAATTCATGGGGAGGAGATGAAAACCCAGAACTACCAGGTGAGTGCGGGGTGAGGGCCTTTTTGCACCTGTGCAACTCCCAGATGGGCTGAATCTGAGCCTGGGAGTGTGTGTGGTGTCCTTGTGCCCCACAGATTGCCATCACCATCATCGAGGCCAGGCAGCTGGTGGGTGAGAACATTGACCCTGTGGTGATCATAGAAATTGGTGACGAGAAGAAGCAAACAACAGTAAAGGAAGGCACAAATGCCCCTTTTTACAATGAGGTAGGTGCTTTGTCTTGGAGAAGGCGTTTTCTTTGATGGTTCTGGTGGTGACCACCTCCTGGTAGCTCGAACAGAGATGAACTAGGCTGGCAGCACCTACATATCTGAGCAGTGAAATCTGTCTAGGAGCTGCTTAAGTTTTGAGCTTGGCAAAACACAGGCAACAGCTCCCTTGGGTTTAGCTCTTCCTTTGTCTTCTCAAGCTCTGTCCACCCTGATCCCCCCATCACATCCTCCTCTGCTACTACTGCCTCTGTGCGTTTTTCCAAATGACCCATTTGGAAGGTCTTTCTAAACTGACCCCTAACCTCCTTGCTCTACCATTTCCCCACTTAAACCTTCCCTTGAAGCTTGCTTTCCCCAGCTGCTGACCAAAACAGCTCCTAAAACAAAGTGCACCTTTGGGCTTCTGAGTACCTCCTGTCCGTTTTGACTCTATCTCCTGATGCTGAGTGAGCACCAGGGGTACTTGCAAACGGCAGCGCCGTGCAGCAGCAGGAGGAGGAGAGAGACTGAGTGGTGGCAAACAGGTCCGGGCCACGATGGTGATGAGTGAAGCGCAAGGAAAGGGGGTTGCTGTGCCCACCTTTGCCCCAGCAACTCACCAGGGCTGTGTGTGATAGCCCAGAAAGCCAAACCACGTTGCTGGCATTACTGGCCAACAGCACGAGGGCGAACCTGATCCATTGTTCTGTTCTCCCACAGTACTTCGTGTTTGACTTCGTTGGACCACAGGTATTTCTGTTCGACAAAATTATCAACATCTCTGTAAGTACCGAGGAAAGCTTAGCACTATAAGTAAAGATCCACTGTTATTTGTGTCACATTGGCTCTAAATGGTTCTTCTTAGTGTAATTAAAAAGACAAATAATTTTAGGTGCTAAGAGTGCTAGAAATTCAGCATGAAGTATACTGAAGAATGGGAAAGGGAAGGGGAGAGGGAAAGGAGGAAAGGCGGCTGGCAGCAGTTTGAGGGAATGTAACCCTCGGGAAGATGAAGAGTGCATTTTTCAGAAGAGCTTTTTTTGCTGCTAGCTTGGCAACCTGCAGAGTGGAAGGAAAAATTTCACCTTATTTAATAGAGTCCTCAGCATTATCTCCATCCCTTCATTTTCAAGCTGCCACTTATTTCAAACTACTGAGCTGAAACTTCTGGCTTATCTCAGTTCCTCAGGTACAGTGTGGTTTTTAGCTAGAAATATCCAGGTATCCTACCCTCAGCAGCGGCTCTTGCACTGTCCAGGAATTTCAGTGGCTGCTGGTGTTAATTAGGAAAGAGGGCTCCGAGCATTCGGTGCTGTTTCCGTTGCTTGCACTAAGTCAAATCTGGGAGAAGCAATGCGGCATCTCAGAACAGCCCTGGTGGAAGGGCTCTCTTTTTGTCAATCTATTGCCAAAATAAGCCCCTAAAAACTGCTGGAAAGATTGTATCAGGTTCCTACAGCACTGACAGGCTTCGAGTATAAAACCGGTGAAGATAAACCAGTGGCAGAGCACTTCTCAAGCTCAGTTGCTTCAAAGTGACAGGGAAGTGTGGGCTCACCAGCTAGAGTTAAAGGGACACCTCCTGTCGCAGTCTGCCATGGCCTGTGAGACAAATGTCCCCTCGCCATGTGGCTCTGAGAATACCCTCTGCTCCCACCTGCCAGCCAGGTCAGACCCGGGTCTGCCCTCCTCAGAATGTCTAAAAGAAATGTGGATTTGGGGAATTAGACGCTGATTTACAGGTTAGGAGGCCGAGTCTAAGAAGCCATGCTCGTTATCTTAGCTGAGGCTCTAGGACTTTTTCACCATGTTTAGCAAACTGAATACATATATCAAACCAGGAGATGAGTGCGGTAAGAGCTCATGAGATTCTGGACAGTGCAGTATTTGGATTAGTTAGAAATATCATAAGCTAAGCCCCTCATGTAGTGTTTTTACATTTCTACTGTGAAAAGTGCTGCAATCTGGCCAGAGAAGTGATTGGTGAGTTGCTGCCCCAGGGAAGGTCCTTCTTTTTGCCCTGAAGGACTGTGTCCATTCCCAGGAAATTTGTACACCAGGAAAGGGTCTATGCCAGCTTGGTAGAGCCAGGTGGAGCTTAGGAGCTATAGGACGGCATCTGTACCAAACCTCCTCAAGACTCTCACTGTGTGCCTGCTGAGCTGCTAATTAAGTGACTTCCTTGCTACACAAATCAAAAACCTTCATTTAAACATGGCTGACTAGAGAACCGGTTGTTCAATGCTGTTAGTATATTAACAGCCTGCATCCTAAACTCCAGCTCAGATGCAATGCACCACATACACAGTTCCAGTACACAGAAGTAACATTTACAACTGCATAGGGTGTCTGTAGATCTAACTTTTGCTTCTCCCTCAGGACAAAGTTCTGATAATGTTGCTTAAACTGGGTTCGTCTTTTTGCATGGGAGGCAGTGTCATCTCACAGTTATGGCTTATATCACATCATACGGCCCTGTGCTTCTGACATGGTTTGAGTCAGGACTGCTAATGCCCGAGGGGCATTAAATCTTTGTGAACTGCTGCTGCTTTGAGATACAGAGACATTTTTCTCCAAGATGCAGGCAGTCTGTTGGATTTCAAATTCTTTTCATATTGCTTACATATATCCAGTGATAAAGGGGAAAATACCAGTTTTCCAAGTGTGTTGTACATGGGAATATGCCAGCTCTACCTGGTATAAATCAGCATAGTTTCATCAGGCTCAGAGAAAGTGTTTGATTTATATCAGGTGAAGGCGTAACACCAATGAGTGAGGAAATGTGTGCTGGTAAGGAAGGAAGCTCTGGGGGATGGAAAATTTCCTAGCACTTGCTTAGCCTCACTTAAGGAGAAACAGAGCCTAACAGCTTCCATTGCTAGCAATCTCTCATGCACTGAATTCACTTAATCTGTGAAAAAAATTCTGTATCTGAAATCTTTATCTGAAAAAATCTGCCTCTGGAAGCTCAAGGAAAACAAAAAAGTATCAAACTATCGTTTATCAGTTCAGCAGTTAATCTAGCTGCATTCAAGTCCTGCACTGGAAGGGAAAATAAGTTTATCCATTTCTCAACACCTGCTGATGGCCTTGGATCCCAGGGGTTTAGTTTATCTTTGCAGTTTGGCCAAGGCTTGTTAGAAGAGTCAGCCCACTCAGAAACTTTTCCATCTTTTAAACCACTCTCAGGCCAGGTGAGATGTCTGTTATTTTGAAAATAACGGTTCTGGAGCCAGTCTTGCCTTAGGATACGTTGCTAGCCTCTGCCTTGTCTATGAACTGAAGCACACATTTAATCATAGCAATCTGAAAGCATGTATTTGAAAACCAGACGCAAGAGTACGTAGATCCAGGAATTATCTAACAAAGTAACATTATTAATTAAATTGAATTAAATTAAATTAAATTCCTTTGCTTACAAGAAGGATAAGGAGACAGACTTAACAGGGCCTGCTTGCCATCTCATTCATACTCATTTACATCTACACTGCTGCTTTGATTTTGTTACATTTGTGTGATGGCAAATCAGAATCGAATCTCTTGGTTTATGTGCACACTGAAATGTTTGAAAGAAACACTTTAATTCTCTCCCCTGTGAGTGTACTCAGTTTATATGGAACCTGTGTAGAAAATGGTATAATTTCTGCAGCCTAATGTGGAACCAGTTGTACTCCATGTGTTTATACTCACTGCGATTTATTTAAAAGAGCCAGTATAAGTAATATAACTGTGTCTGCTTTGAAGACACAGCCGCCTAATCCCAGCCTATTTGAACCTGGGACCTGTGACGAACCTGGGTGATTCCGCCTGATACTGCTGAACTGATTCCTAAATTGGCCCAAGAAGGGGGTGAAGAAGAGATTTCAAGTACTTGCTGTGTACCCTGGCTGGGTACATCTGTCTTTGGCCACTGCTGGATGCAACTACTAATTCCCTTTGAGCTAAATGTGATCATTGTACGGATTGTTGTTTCTTGCTGATGGGAAAGAGAGAAAATGACAATCTTTCTTTAATGTGCCTTTTTCTAACAGGTTATGCATAATAAACTGATCGGGAGTGTGCTGATAGGCTCCTTTAAAGTAGATCTGGGGACAGTATATGGTCAGCCAGGTATGCAGTACATTTTCTGCTTTCTTTTCTGTTAAATGAGGGTGCAGGGGAGTAGGGGAAAGGGAACTGCATGGCTTTTTTCCTTCAGAGGGTTGGGGTTTATGCCAAGAGGTAAGCGAAGCAAGGTTTTCAGGAGAGTTACTTTCCTATTTAGATGCCAGAGTAACACCTAAATTTTGGAAAGAGAGTTCAGCAGTGAAAATGCCTTCAAAATCTGCCCATTGGTGGGAACTGTAGATCTGGGGGCACTTTAGAAAAGTTGGTTTTTGTTTAGGGGGTCAGAGTGGGGAGCTGAATGCTTAGAAAGCCTGACTCTTCTTGGTCATGATGGAGTGGCTGAAAATCTGCCATGTTTGTGTTGGGGTAGGAGGGAGGGAGTGTGGAAGGACCGGGAGATGAGAGGAGAGGCCAGCCGGAGAGGGAGAGAGAAGAAGGACGCGACAAAGAAAGGCGAGCATGTTTCCACTTGACTTGCCATCTTCAGAGCTGTCCAGCACTTTCTGAAATTTTAAACTAAATAAAGCTCACGGACCCCTTTTTGGCCCCTGTCTGTTTTTACAGCCATCCACAAAACACCTCTCTTTCTTTCTTCCCTAGTTACTCAAGGTGTCTTCTCAGTCTTTAGGAGTGGAGGTATTTAGGATACTTGCTATAGATGTCAACCAGTTATGGCATCTAAAGTTAAGAGCAATGTGTCTTTCAGACCACTCTCTTTTCAGGGCTCTGGAAAAAGTAAATAGAGAGAAACAGCCTGCCTGAAGCGGGCAGGCTACTGCTTTAGTCTCTGAATTCTGCCCTATATTTCTTTGCTCATAGTTTTACAGGAGGGCTGTGTCTGAGGGATAGTCTTGAGCTCATATCCTTGGGATCCCGGAGCAGCCTAGTTCACTCTGGTCTATCCTTCCCTCTCCTTTACACAGCCGAGGTAACAGCCAAGGACTTAATGTAAATGGCTGAATGCAAGTGAATTAGGAACCATGAGGTGTTGGGAAAACAGAGCAGTGAAGGCGAATGAGGGAAAGGAGAGGAGAGCTGAGGCAAGGCTGGGGGGACTGTGTTTCCTTACCCCACCTCCCGCTCCAGTAACACAGGGGCTGCCCTCGCCCCCTGTGACTTTGCTGCACAACGAACCCCCCACTGCTGCGTTGCCTCTCCTTCTGATATTCCTGAACGTAGCTGGCCCAGTGGGTCTCATCCCTGTCCATACGCGTCACCAGGAAAGGTTTTAGGACCTTCCTCGAGAAGGGTAGCTCAAGCAAGGCTGCCTCTGGCTTCTTCTGATGGCTCTCTGCCTTCTCAGCTAGGTTTTTTCTACAGAAGAGTATTAATCTCTTCAAACAGTTCTCATTAGAAAGATGCCCTCTCCTCATAAAGCCCTAGCCTTAATTTGGATGCTGAATTCTTACCCAACCCTCTACTGATCTTCAGTCCTTGACCTTTGCAACCCTTGATGAAAATAAGCTTATTTCTGCTGAGTTCTAGATCAATCCTCTGCTTTGCCTTTTTGGTCACACTACATTTTGGAGCTTGCCAATGTATCTGATAAACAGGGGTAATTCAGCAAGGTCCTCCTGAAAGCACAAAGCTTGTTTGCAGCTTTCTGGCTTCGGAAATGTCCTTCCTGGGGATGGAGAGGAGAAGGGTTTGCATTGTTTGCATCATCTGTCTGAGTGTTTGTATTTTTACAGGTCATCAGTTTTGTGACAAGTGGGCTCTTCTCACAGACCCTGCTGACATTAGGACGGGAGCCAAGGGATACCTGAAGTGTGACATCTATGTGACTGGGAAAGGAGATACAATACAAGCCACTCAGAAAATAACTGATACTGAGGAACAGATTGAAAAGTACTGCAATAGTTTCATTCTTCCTGCATCCTTTTCTATGGAGTACCTCAAAAGTCCTCTGCTCTCCTTTCGGTCCTTACCTTGCTAACTTGAAATTACAATTTTGTAGTGAAAAAAAAAAAATCACTTTATTGTCTGAGTTTTCCATTTTAGGGAAATGGCTTCTTTCTCCTTTCAGGAACCTCTTGATCCCCAAAGGATTTCCATCTGAAAGACCGTGGGCCAGATTTTATGTGCGAATTTACAAAGCAGAAGGACTTCCGAAGATGAACTCTAGCATCATGGCCAATGTCACCAAAGCGTTCATAGGCGACAGTAAGGACCTTGTGGATCCCTATGTGGTGGTCATGTTTGCAGGTCAAATGGTAATTGGGATCTTCTTGATCACAAATGTAGGCCTTCTTTCCTATTAGCTGTGTTACAGGCAGGCAACGGAGCTGATGTACTTTCACTTACTGTTATGTATATTAGGGAAAACACATTTTTATTTCATCAGCAAGAAATTCTCACTTCCTAACTTATGTAGGAACAAAGTGAAGGAAACATCTAATGGCAGCTGAAGGACCAATATCAGCAGCATAGCAGTAGATTAGAGTCAGATGGCAGTAGGAAAGTAGGAAAGACAATTCTGTAAGTTGGTTACTAAAGCATCAAGTTATGAGACAGTGGATTACACACTGTGATATACATCACAGTGCTACATCAGTGCTATATTCTGGTCTCCTTAGAGTGGAAAAAGGAAACAGGACTAAGATCAGTAAAGATGGTCCAGCTTGGACTGTAGGGCTGCGTATTCACTAGAGAATTACAATGCTGTAGTTCAGGACTAGTGCAAATTTTCTGGGAGCAGCAGAAGAGGAAACACTTGAGTAGGCACTACCTCAGTGTTACCTGGCGCTATTGCTCCTGTAGCTACTGCAACACGCAATGTGATGCTACAGAGACCTGCTGAGAGGGCTATTCTGACTAGGTGGTTTGCAGATGAGGCCTCAGGGTCTAATTCTTGTCTTAAACCCGTGTAACATCGTAAGAGGGAGCTTGTCTTGATTACTGATCTAAATAAAGAAAAAATCAAACTGAATGTGTTTTTAGGCCAGCAATGCTTTCCATGTGCAAGGAGACTTTGGGGAGAAATCAGTTTTGTCCTTTACAGATGGTTTGGGTATGGGAATGAGGCCCATGGTGCTGACTGTGTGCTACGCTGTGAAGCCAAATAGCAAAGTATGACATCCAGAACTAGTATGGGTTAAAATCTATGATCAGATGCATGCAGTGACTTCAGATTTAGAAGAAATCTGAAGAAGAAGTAAGAATGGGTCACTGATGTGAGTTTGCCTGCTGTCATGTAACATGGGGGCTTAGAGATGTTGGTGGGATTCCTGTCACAGTTCTCTCATCAAATATGTAAGTAGAAGACCTGCGACAGCCTGTAGTTGCCCTGACATCTTTGGAACGGTCCTGCCATCTCCTTCAGACCTAGGGGGATAGCTCCAGCCTCCTGATGCCTAGTATGCAGGCATTTGCCCAGAACGTGAGCCACAATAACTGTTATACTAGATGAATTGCCTCAATTAAGGTAGTTCCGTTGGTACACACAGCCTGGCAGTCATAATGCATTCCATCTTCTACAAGGCCATTATGCTGGATTACTCCTATCCAGATATTTCAATGGCCATTTAAAGATGTGTAGTTTGTAACACAACTGCCAAGGTCTGGCTGCACGAATACATTTTGTGCATAAGGGCCCTGAAGAATTAGACCTTATTCCCAGCTCTGCTGTGTGCAAGTGAGGCTTCTTAAGCCATAATGTGGTCTTTTATTAGATATGGAGAGAAGCAAACAGGAACATCTTCCGCGTTTGTTACTTTAGTGCAATGTTACGCTCTATGCTAAGACTAGCTAATAGAAAAGCAGAGGTACTTTCAGGTTTCACCTATGTTAGACAGGATTTTTGCGCTTAGAAGTTTACCAGAGAAATGCTGTCAAGTGCAGTTTGAACTCCATTCATCATCATTCTCCAGAGTCTGACCTAAATGCTAGGATTAAAGTTGCTGGACTTTTATTTCAGGGTCGGACAACAGTGCAGAAAAACTGTGCAGATCCTGTATGGCATGAACAGATTGTCTTCAAGGAAATGTTCCCTCCACTCTGCCGAAGAGTCAAAATCCAGGTCTGGGATGAAGGCAGCATGAATGATGTGGCCTTAGCCACCCACTTCATTGACTTGAAGAAAATATCAAATGAGCAAGACGGTGACAAAGGTGAAGGGGGAAACGTCTGTTCCAAAATATGCCCTTTGGATAGAATCCACTTGCTTGAGATCTAGGCACTGACTAATCCCACCTAAGGGATGCACAGAGGTCAGGTGAACATCTAGACCTTTTTTTTGGCTCTGGGAGACCTTCTCTTGTCTAAACTGAAGTTGTATCACATTGCACTTGTTGGTGTGTGGTGGTCTGCCAATGCCTTTCTTGCTATAGGACCACTACATAATTTTGTACCTTTTTGTGCCTGTGGCAATAATCTGTTCTAATACCTTAGGGGTGACTGATGTAAGCTCACAGCTTGTGCCAGTTTCTGCCTGGCAGTGAAAGTACAAAGTGCAAATTGGGGCTGAGCAGATTTCCCTTTCTGATCTACCCGGGAAGAGCTAAGCATTTAGTTAGGGCTTGGTGAAGAGTTATCACAGCTCAAGGAACTACCACAGGCTGGTGTTTTTGCTTGTCACGTGTGTGAGATAAAGTTCATTACCTGAAATCTTTTCACCGATGTTTGAGCTAACGTGTATAACCTTATTTATGCTACCTTATCTTAGTGTGGAATGTGGTCATTCATCACAGCTCAGCAAAGGCACAGTAACTCCTTAAACTTGACAACTCAAATGTGTATGTCTGAGCCACTAATCAAAAAATAAAAAATAAATCATTTAAGGTGAGTAGTAGCATGGGCTTGGGAACCATTTGTACAAGGTGAGAAAGCCTCTGTTCCTCTCCCATCATGACCTAGTCCTCAGTCTGCGGAAGCAAGCCCCTTTTCTCAAGAACTGCTATCGACTCCGTGCCTCCAGCACAGGCAGTGTTAGTACTCTCCTCCTGAGAAAGAGCTTCATATTGGCAGAGTTCCTGGTTCACCCTGTCTCTCTTCAGTACCTAAGTATTGCCCTGCAAAACAGTGCTCTGTATGAAATGATCTCTGCCTGAATAGATATGGGTCTAGCTTTGACTTTTAGTGTGATGGAGGTAGGCTTTCTTTGGGCAGACTGTGAAAGAGAGCCTGCTAATGTCTGAATGGAAAGTCTGAAAATGTATTTTATCTCCAGGGTTCTTGCCTACCTTTGGGCCTGCCTGGATCAATCTCTATGGCTCACCCAGGAATCACAGCCTCATGTACGATCACCAGGAGCTTAACGAAGGTTTTGGAGAAGGGGTCTCCTTCAGGGGACGTCTCCTCATTGAGATCGCTGTTGAGATACTTTCAGGAGGAGCCCGTGAGTCAATGTTTTCAAGGATTGTCAAAGATATTAAATTGCCATCTAAAGATAAAGACTCCAAAGCAGCTAAAGGAAAAGACAAAAATGACAAAGCAGGGGAGGATGGAAAGTCAGCTTCTCCTTCAGATAAGACAAACTCAACTGAAGTGGAAGTCGAGCCGTTCGATGTGCCTTCAGAGGTTAGTACGAGATTAAGAGACTGATTGGCATGCATCCCTAAACCTCCGAGGTAGGTGCTGATTCACATATTTGGATCAGGCTGTGGAATACTACCTTCTTCATTGCTACCAGAGTCTTGGGACCTTTCCACAACGACGTAAGCACAAATGGAGCATTAGTGTACACCTGTAACTCATAGAATATCTTGAGTAGGATAGTAATTACTGTAGCCATGAGTATAGTGTTAAGGTAAGGTTTTTCCACATGACTCTGTTTCCGTAAAACTTAGTCTCTTATCCTATTGCCCCTTCTGTACTAGCTGCATCCATGTATTTCTACTAGAAACTTAAGTGACATAATACCAGCTAAATGGTAGACAGCCAAGGAGGAGAGCTTGTAATTTTGAAGTCTGATTTCTTGCTTTTATTTGAGAATATCGGAAGGTGTCAATTGAAGTCAGTAGGGGCTCGCTGATATAAGACTGGTGCAAGTGCAAAGAGATACAGCCTAGCTGGGTGCATGTTTTATTCCTCCTTTAACCCCTCATGGTAGTACTAGTTTTAGACTGATAATCTGTTAGATTGATAATCTGTTTAGGAGAGGGGATGCAAATTGTCTTGTCAGGCTCAACTGGTGTTAACTGATGTAACTTTGCTAACTTCATCTCTTCTTCTGATTTACACCATGGAAGGACCTGTGCTACAATGCTTTGGGAAGGTTGCCCAGTTGTAGGAAGACATGACTTGGGTGCTGAGCAAATACTCGAGAACCACAGCTTCGACTTTCTGCTCCATCACATCACTGTGCCTGGGAGCAGCAGCAGATCGCTACATACACAAACTTCATTTTTTACCCAATAAATAGGAAGAAAAGTATTCTTATACCCAAATTTCTTCCCACTTCAGTATATCACTGATCACAGTTTTGGTGTTTGTAGTGGGAGTCTCACCTCACTGCCTAAGACTTTTGAGTCCTGTATTGGATCTGATTCTTGGTCTTTTGACTGAATCTTAACTAGTAAATAAAACCAGAGGGATTGTTCTCTGTCTGGCCTTGAGACTAGGCAGCGCGGCCCTGCTTGCATCTGTATACCTCAATTCTCTTTCTCCCTAAAGCGAGTGATTATACCTAGAGCACTTTTGGGAGCAGTCCTTGACAAGGGCTTTTCCTTTGGCTGTGCCCTGTCATTGCCTGCATGTGTGCTAGCTGGACAGGTCAAAACCATGCCAGGGAGTGTGCTAAGAATGAAGTGGTATGGATGATTGCAAGCCAGCGTGTAAACCTGTGTCCTGGACTTGTTTTATATAGTTATACAAATTTAAATCGCCTCTGTGCCTCAGTTCTCCTCTGAAGATTGCCCTAGAGGTAACATAGGAAGAAGCCTATTTCTATTTTCCTTTATATAGAGAAAATGCATTACTGTGAGAGACTCAAATACTGTAGCTGAATAGTTCACATAGATGAACAAATCCTGTTGTAGCACCAATAAATATTAATGGTAATAATAAGGATGTTCTGCTGGCAGTTGTGTCTAAACTCCAAATACAGAATGAGTGAGAGGCAATGACATAAAATGGCACTGCTTGTTTTTTTTTTTGTTTTTGACATTCAGCAATATTTCATGCTACAGCAGACACAGTAATTGCATTATGACTTTCTAAAATGAAAAGCAGGAACAGAAGACGTTAGAAGTAAGGCAAAAAATGTTTCATCAAGCCCCTGAGATAAAAGAGGCAAATTACCTGGCTCTATAGCCCAGTATTAGCAACTGAGTCCAACAGCAAGAAGACATTAAATATCAGCAATTTGCTTTCTTTATGAAGGGAGGTAGACGTGTGTGTCAAAATCTCTGAGCCTCAGCTTTACTAGGCACACCGTGCTCTGTGCTCATGCTGAAAATAATCCAGGTGCAGGGGAGCTAAAGCTACTCTGCAGCTGCAGTCTGTTTTAGTGCTAGGTTTGAGAAGAGCTGCTGCTAATGCTGTTGCTGAAGACCTATGCCCCTTTGCTGTGTCTGGAGGAGGTGCTTCTAAATGAAGGGACTATCGACCGTGTCAAAAGCTGTTACCTGCTTGGCAGAAGGCTGGGAAACAAACAGCTGGTACAGCTGGTATCTTATTCATTGCCTTGCTCTCTTCTCTGTTGCAGAAGGGGCTAGTTCTGGTCTTGCTGGTAGGGCTCAGTATACTGGTATTCATGCAGTGAAATCAGTGGGGTGACGCTGAGGAGACCGAGGCAGCCAGCATGTATATTGGGGCAGAACTGGAAGCACATAATTCAGCTTCATTAAGCTTAGTCTTGATTTGGGGCTAACAGCTTGTTTTGTTAATGACCCAAGAGCACTGGAGGTTTAGCTAACCCTCCTTGAGCAAAAGTGTGTGCTGGGGCAAGTAGATGATGGGTTTCCGAGAGGTTTATACAGAGCCAAACAGTATCTCAAAACACCATGGGAGGTCATTACGTTTTCCTGGGTGTGCTGCTGTGTCAGGACCCTTTGGTTTCTCTGCTTCCAAACTTTTGGAAAGCTGACAACTGAGTTACCAGTTTCTGTGCAGTGATGCCAGGGAAAGCAAACCGCAGAGGACGGCACCATGGCAAGCCCACCTTTGTGCCTGTGGTTCAGAGCACAGCAGCATAAATCCATTTGGTTGCAGTAGGCTTTTGTCCTAAGGGTGACGTCTAATAAAATGTGGACGCCAGAGATCTTCAAATCCTATTGATTTCACCAGGAGCTGAGCATCTCCGAGCCAGGTTGAAATCTTGATAGTATCAAGATAGTACAATCTTGATAGCCAGTAGGTTAAAATCATCTCTCCTGGGAAGCAGAGCTAGGAAAACTCTCCCCTGGCTGGGTGCATGACAATGTCAGCGTTTACCACGGCAATGCAAAGAAACAGTACGGCCCCACTCACTGTAAAATGACTTAAATCAGGATGGTGACGCTTTGTTGCTGTTGTGCCCTTGAACTGCTACAGATATACAGTTTGGATGATGGTATAACAGTATGTGAAGATACTGAAATCCTTTAATAGAGACTACTGGTGAGACAGAGTTCGGAGGGGGAGGTAATGATTTTTATTTGATTGGCTGATATAGCTGCATAGTACTGACAAGACTGAAGGCACACAGGTTCATCTCTTTTTCCAATCATATAAGTTTCTCCAGGAAGAGATATTACTTCTCACTACAAATTTTGTCTCACCTCAGCCTCAGACTAACAGATTTACAACAATAACACAGCTGTTAGTGATTTCTAAAAGCTTCTCTGTGCTGGAAAAAAGACTAGAAAGTAAAATAAATCATTTCTACCTCATGCCTCTCCAACAGATCTATGAAGAGAAGCCTGAGGAATTCCTCCTCTTTGGGACGTTTTTTGAAGCCACGATGATTGATAGGAAGATTGGGGACAAGCCGATAATCTTCGAGGTTTCTGTTGGTAAGTGTTTTAAGCTCTTCTGTAAAGCAGAGAGGGAGTCTCGGTAGCAAGAGGACACTGAGTATTATTGATAGGCACGTCTCAGAGCTCAGGAATTGGCTTCTGATAAGGACTTCTATGTTTGAATTAAACCGTGAACATCATTTCTCCGGATAGTACCACACTGCTTCCAGTCAGGTTGCTTTAGCTGTCTTTACTCCCAGGTGCCCCCTATTAATCTATACCATCTCACCCGATGCACAGCTACTCACCCAGCAATCTCCTCCAACTCGAAAAATTTTTTCTCAGAGGGGAGGTCATTCAGCAATGCCCACCGTGACCTGTCCCTGGCTCTAATGGAGCTCCTCCGCAGGAGGACCCTCCTGCCCAACCCTGTTGATATATAGATATGGCGGATATGTGAGGGTGGCACAGGGGTGATGCACAGCCAAGCCTGAGAAAGAACATACCAGCATGTCCACTAAAATCCTCCTGGTAAGTCCTGTCCTCCTTCTGTGTAAAGCAGAACTGTACTGCACTGGGTCCTCCTCATGGTGGGCTGAATTTTCCCTGAGAGGAGACTAAAGAGAAAAAGAAGGCATGTCCATGAACATCAGCCTAATATTTTCAAAACAGAGGAAATTTCTCGAGAGAGAGAAGCGTTAAATGGCCTTATTTTCCTTGCGGGGCTTTGCTCATCTCTGTATTAGTCCCAGTAGACCCCCAGTGCACAGTAGCATTCTGGCACTTGCCAACTTTGCATTAGTGTACCTGGCTGCATTCAGTTGTGTGGGGGATGTGCAAGGAGAGATCTCCATGACAAACGCTGGTCAACGCGTGATACCGATTCATGCCGAAACCTTAGTGAGAAGCAAGGCTGGAATAACAAGAAACTCATTTGTATACTCGGACAAGAAATGATGCTGCTGGAATTAATACTGAAGGTGAGTCTGGCTCTGAACTTTTGACCTGAACATCTTCCAGCTTCCTCTACAGTTGAAATTTGGGTCCAAATTCACCAAAAGACCATTATTTGCACAAAAGGCTGAATCAAAATTGAGGTCAGGATGTTGTATGGGGTGATTCAGCACATCCCTCTCCCTCAATGTTTTCTGTCTAATAAAATCTGTAATTGCCAGTCTGATAGACGCACCTCTTTCCTATTGCTGATAACTGCCTTTTTAAGGCAAATTGCTATCAGAGAAGACGGCCGTAATGTTAGCAGAACTGTCCAGCCTCAGGTACGAAGCTGGGCCCTCAAGCGTTGTTATTAGTGAAGGCCCCTCTGCAGCCTTACCGTGCTGAATTTACTCAGCTGTAAACAAGCTCTAGCGCTTCTGAGGTCAGACCTTGTAACGCTGTAAAAAAGAGACACTACTGCTATTTAAATCAAAGACACACAGGGGCTCCTGATTCTAGAAATACCGAGAATTTCTCCAGGGGACAGAAGAAGATCCCATGATCTTCCTGAGGCCAGCAACAAAAGGAGCCCTTCACTTGGGGGAGCAGAAGTCGTGACTTAGCCAGGTGTAGTATGTGTTTGAGTACTGCCGGGTACCGCAGGTAAGGAAGCACCCTTCTCTGCTGCGGAGTCTGAGCAGAGAGCGGGACTGACGTGCCCTGCCAGACCTTTATACGCTGTGGTACGGCCGAAAAGGGTAATGAAGAAGAGATGACAAAGACTTTCAATTGGTATCATTGTTCTTTCACTTTTTAAAGCCTCACTGAGGTTTGTCACCTCCTATTCATTCCTCCCTTCTTTTGTAATCCTGTGCCTCTAGGCAACTTTGGAAATATTACTGAGGGAGCATCAGCAGGAGCGGGAGGGAAAAAGAAAGCACCTGACAGAGAAGTGGAAGAAAGTGCCCCTCTGCTCCATGAGAGGGAGGATGAAATTTCTCAGGACCTTGGAGCACAGCTGATATCCACCACACACCCCGAGAAGCCACTAGTCACAGATGGGAACAGGTGAGGAGCTGTGTTTCAAAACCTCATTGTGCAGGACCCTGGGAAGTTCAAACAAGGATTTGTGTTTAGATTCTGAACCTCCACAGAGTTAAAAAATATTCTCATCCTTTCTTGCAATCAGTGCGTCAATCAAATTAAATGAGAATTAGTGAAACAAAACAAGAATGAAAATATCATGGTAGAAATTTTCACTTCTGCAGCAAATAAATAAATAGAAGGAGAAAAAACAATGTTTGACAGAAAGATTGTTGCCTCTCCTCATTAACAATACTGCAGATTTGGGTACATGCTGGTTTATTATCCTCCATGGCAGACTATGGGATTTTTAGTTTTTCCCTTAACAAGAATTTAGAGTTAAAGAACTATTGTAAAAGAATGAATCATTCTTCAAATCTGCAACTTGCTTTTTGGCTCACTCCAGCTTTAGCAAAGCTTTCTCTTTTAAGGGCCACTTTTCCTCAAATTATGGAGATGTGAAATGTTGTGGGTTTTTTTCCCCCTCTTGTGCTGTCTGTAACTGTTTGGCCAGCCACAGATGCCATATAGTGACTTTGTGACCATCACATCGTATTGGAATCTTACAGGTCTCACTACTGGCTATTTTTAGCATTAATCAGTACTTAATGGGATATCTAGTAGATAAAATAAACACTACATTTTACAGTCATAAATGAACAGTAGAAAACAGTAACAGAAGCTCTTTTTGGAGATTAAAACCACTAGCTAATTAAAAGAACAGGCAGAACATTACGACATCCAAAACAGACACTATGAATTTGCTAGGGATTTTTCACATTTATATGAAAATATATAGCAAGGGTAAACTAACAACGAAAAAAATGATCCTCTCAAATCTCGTAGAGGGAATAATAAACAATAAACTCAATCCTTATGAACGATTTCATGTCCATATAATTTCCTTAGTAACAAATCCCATTAAAGGATTTATGAGCTCTGTGGATTTCAGGGAAAGAAGTCCTGGCAGTGTGCGATAGTTGGATCGTTCTTCCCTATTATGAAACCACCAAAGTTATGATTGCCCAAGACCTTTGTGGCTCTGCTACTCACATAATTTAATGAATAATGTTCACTTTGCTGTGGGTTATTGAGGAGAGAGTAGTTAGGAAATTCTGTTTCTCTTTCGATATTCCATAGGACAGTCAAATGAGGTGGTAGAGAAGATCATCATCTCTTTGGAACAGAAAAACTCTTATAGAAACCTATTGGGGTGCCTGGAAGCTAAAACATATGGCTAGGATTGTCAAGTGACAAGGGATTTGATCTCTTTGAGCTTTGTTTAGTGGTTAAACACTTGTGCCCAGTTCTATCTGAAGTTACCTAGGGTATCTGAGATATCTCTACAAGTAAATATGACACAAGACTGTTGAAAGACCCAGCCCTTTCTGGGCCCACGGGTGGATGCCCATGTTTAGGCAGCTCAGCCTTTGGGGCTCTGGATTTCAGGAGCTGGACGATCAAAACTTCCTAAAAATTTGCCTCCACTCAGATAGACACCCTGAAATGGAAGGAGTCAGGTCTCATCTCCATGCCAAGTGCTTTCACCTTTCTTTTTATCCTTTATTTTCTATGGGGAAATACTGAAAGATCACAAGAAGATTACACACCAGAAATATCTTTGTGGGACAGCTTCCGCTGTGCTGCAGAGCACATATTGGTGGCACAGTCTTGGAGCAATTCCCAGAAGAGCATAGAGCAGTTGATAGAGCTTCATTTCCATTAAGGAGCTCTCCAGTGCCCCATTATTAGTAGGGAAGATGATGAGACCTCTAGTGTTGAATAGTATGCTCCGAGGAGGTAACCAGATTTTACTCTTCGTTCTTTGCTTACTTTCGTGCTGTGCATTGTATCCCTGTTGCTTCCCACAACACCACATTTCAGAGCTTGTCTGCACGGCTTGGCTTTTTCCCCACCCTGGAAAGTGCCAACATTAGATCCAGTGGCTTTCAGCTTCTTCTCTTCAGAAACCTCACAGGTAGCCTAACTGATGCTTGTATTCATTCTTCTCATGCATTTACTGGGCAGCGCGTGTGAACACATCCTGTGACGTCTTCGGTTTCTGTGCTTTGAGAGAACATCAAAGCGTGTTTCCTTCCAGTACCTCTCCCAGACTCCATGCTCACTTGTATGCTCTGCTCCATATTTTATTTTCACAGGAACTATCAGTACCTGCGATATGATGAGCGGAAGCCCTGCATCTGTGTCAAGAGCTACTGGGGAGACCAGACCTTTCGTTTGTACTCTTCCAATGCTCTTGAGAAAATAGCAGATCACTTGGTAAGTTGCAACCATTTTCTGAGGCTCAGGTGTTCAGCAGAGTATGCCAGTGAGAGGTCATGTTCCCCAAAACATGCCTTCAAAATTTACCCCAACTATATTCATTATTATTCAGTTTGTGAAAGGGCAGTAGATATCAGTCCCTTTCTTTTTTCCAATTTGCTTTGGTCTGTCAGATATATTCCTGACTAGTCAAATATTCCTGACTGCCCTTTTGGGGGGAAATTTTTTTTTTGGCTATAGGGCTGTCTTCTTTCCTTTAAAATATTTTGTTCTTTGTCAGAACAGCCAAACATTTAAAATGTGGTGTTTAGAATTGTTTTGTTTCCTATGGCTTTTCCTCTGGCATCTTCTGACCCAGTCCATATGTGTTTAGGCTGTTTTTAATTTTCCTAAAGACATTGATAGATACCAAATGCCGTATAGTCTTATGAACAATAACGCTGAAGTCATACTGATGCAAGGTTGGATCATGAGAAGAAAGTCGCTTATAGGCCAGCATTTTCAAACTAGAGTGACTGAAAATGAAGCATCTGAATATATAGAGAGAGGCATATGTTCATCAGTCTTGCTGGAAAACCAGCCATTTATTTAAGTATATGAGGACAGATTCCAGTTCTCAATGATGATAGTAGGTGTTGGGGTAGACCTGTGTATGGATACAGGTACCCGCTAAGTTTTGAGAAGTTGCACGAGTCACTTGCTACAGCAAGCAGTAGGGCTGTAAACAAAACGAGGAGAACTGTAGTTTTCCATCTTGCTAGTGGAGAATGTTTCCTACCCACTGGCCTTCTTGAAAGAAGTGAAAAAATCAAAGCTGCTCCAAGCAATAGTTGGGGAGCCACGGAAAAGGTCAAAATAAATCATGCAGCTGGAGTCTTCTCTTTGTGTGCCTCAAGCTTAGTGATATTTCAAAGGTGCTGTTTTGTCAGGTTACAAAGTCGCCTCCCTCATTCTTGCTAGTCATACAGTGAATAATGGTATTATAACACTGGCACAATGACTAAGTGCCCTCCTTTACATAACAGCTTTTTCACGTCTTTTTCTTAGGAAGAGTCATTAGAGCAAGTAAAAGACTTGATCAAAGTTTCGGAGATTGCACCTGAGGAGAAAATGATGAAGACCATAAGTGATTTCATCAGTCAAAGCAGGTAACTGTATTCAACAGATGCACACAGAAAATCAACTTTATATGTTGGCTACAAATTCCATGCTAGACTAGGAAGCTGGTGATAGTAAAGGAGAATACAGTGAACTGACTGAAATGTATTTTTTTATTCTGCTATAAAAGCAAAGGGCTCTCCAAATTGCCACAGGGAAAATATTTTGTTGTTATTTTCAATATCCGGTATTGACAATAGAAAACTGCCAATCACTGGCTTATTATTTGGGCTTTCTGGACTCTAAGAATAGAATGTGTATGGCAATAAGTGGGAAGGAATAAAGTGTGTGATAGGCATACTGTAAAAATATGCAGAATTAAAATAAAAACAAAGGATTTCACATGCTGCGATAACCTCTCCATGGGCCCTGTGCCAGATGTCATGACTGAGCTCAAAGTAGATATAAATCCTAATTTATAGGTATTAACCCTGATTCATGAAATATGCTATACAGTTTTTTTTTAAACTCTTTTCTTTGACCCTTGCATAGGTGCTCAATATTTATTTTAGCCTGAGCATTTCAGCATCTCTGTCTTCTGCTTTGTGCACTGCAGCAGACAGAGAACATTTCATTCCAACCTATTTTAGCGGAAAAAACTCACATAAAGAATCTGTTTTTGTTGTGTCCTAGGGCCTTCATTAGCAGTGCTGAAAAGAAGCCCAAAGGGTTGAACTACACTAGTTTGGATAAAAAGAGACTCATGCTGTTCAAGCAAGAGCTGGTATGAATGTTTTTTCTTTAAGCATCGATGCAGTGATGTTAACTGAAAGCACACTGGTTGTATACATGTTAATTAGTATTTGACTTCACCTTATTGGAGTGCTTTGTAATTAGCATGAATGTAATATCCAAGAGCACTCTTTTTTTAGTAAAGTCTTCTGTGCATGAGCTTTAAGATATCCTGAAATAATTCAGAACTTCTTCTTCTTTAATACAAATAAGAAAGTATAATAATGAGCTGATTTTTCTTTTCAATGTATCTTACAGTGGGATGATGCTGAGTTCGATGGAATAATACCCAATTAACATTGTCGTTAGCTATTTAACTACTGTGGTGGAGGTAAACTCCAAGACTAGTAGAATCTGACATTTGGTATTCCTGGACCCATGCAAATATACACATAGATTTCAGTATGTTTTCTGTGTGCTCTAATTTGAGTCTGTTCTTTATTTACGCATTATTAAGTTTCTTTTACAATGCTCCAGCACATTTTCCCTCCCTTAAGTGCCAGAGGGATGTGAGCATAAGTCAGGATCTGGATCAGGTTAAACAGAGCAAAGGAGGAATTGCCTACACTGTGTATCTTTTTTTTTTTTTTTTTTTTTTGAGATTATGTCTATCTCTGTATTACCTATCAAGGCAGATTTATGGGCATCTTCCATTAAAGCAGATATCAGAAACAGTCCAGACAAGTCATTGCTAAAGGCATCTATCTCTCCTCATTGTATATAAAGCAAGCTTTGAATTCCTGCATTGTTGGGGCCTAAATTTAGAAGGGATGAGACGCATTCTCAGTGAGGAATGTGAAGACACAGGATGCACCGTGGGGATCAGCTGGGTTTAAGTATCTAACTCCATTATGGGCAGTGAGTCACCTTCCCAAGGAAACTGGTGAGAAGAAACCAAATTGGATGAAGGTCTTTTGAACGTTTATTAGCTTTATTTTCTGTTTGTAGCACAGCATTAAGTGGTGCCTTCTCTCAGGACTGAGGCCCTATAGTTCTAGGTAGTAATTGCATATTTTGGGGGATTTACATAAATCCAGTATACATACAGATGATTAGGAGGTGGGAGAGATTCACATTTTGTATCATTCAGCTCCCAAGGTTAATTGGGAGCTTTCTGTTGTGACAAAGAAGATAATAATTACCTTGAACCGAGTTTCTCCGCGTTTTTTTTAACTTCAGTCTGAAACTGTTTTCTGCTTCTGTGTACAGTTCAAACTACATGATAATGTAGCTACTACATGTTGTCTTCCCTGATTGCAGGAAGCAATGTCCAGTGATGCCAAGGAAATTGTTCAGCAGCAGAAAAAGAAGGTGTCACTGGAGGAAATGATGCGTGAGACTCAGATCTTTATAGATAAAATTCGATTCTTAGTTGATGAGGTAAACCACACAGAAATTTAAACAAGTTTGAAATCCAGGACTAGACTTTGATTTTCATAATCCCATGTGAATAATAAGCCCTGACCTAGTTATTTAAAGAGTTCTCCTTTGGATTTCCGGCCCCAAGCCTGTTTCGCGATTCATGGAGTTCTTAATGGACTGGTAGGAAACGTAAGGCTAGGTTGTACGGCCAGGGCTTTTTTGTTTGTTTGTTTGTTTTTTAAAAAAGCCACCCCATGTCTGCTGTGGTGGTTTAGAGACAGCCTGCTTTCTGATCTAAATTCATGTCTGCACTTGTACGGACACACTGATTTGGACTGCTATGAACTCAGGGGTTTCTGCACTATCCTTCACAGTGCAGACGCTGTATACACAGGTTGTTAAGGTTCAGGATAGCGTAAGAACATATCTGATCAGACTAAAACCCAGCTGGTCAAGTGTTTACTCCCTGAGCATGGTCTACTGGCAAATTTGGGGGCTGTGTCTGTGCCAGCGAAGAAAACAGGGAGCTATGTAATAGCTATAGCTATTCCTTGGCTTAGAGAGTAAGTGGCATGGCCTGGCATGGTTTGCCAAACTCTTTTCCTTCCCAAAACAGGGTGACCTTGTCCATAGAGCCTCCTGGGAACAGCTCCCGGCCTTTTCTTTGCTTTTAACCGCACTCAGGCTTTACTAGGGGAAATTTGGAGCAAGGCAAAGCCATGCCGTGGAGCATCCTAACAAGCAGAATAGATAATTGTGTACCAGTGCCTGAGTTTGTCCCTGGTCCCTTTTGATTTGCTGATGTAAATGAAGTTGCTGATACTTCTCCAGTAGGTACTTCCAACTTCCACACTCTGTGGCTAAGGGGCTTCCTGAGCCAGGGTCACGCTCAGATTTTTAATTTCCCCTGAAATTTCACTCTTAGGAGCACGTACTCCTTAAGCACCCACACAAAGCATTTACCTTTGGCTCTGCTTAGGAACGGAGGCCTGGACTGCAACGGCGTGAAGGCACAGCCTCTCCAATTCGGAGCGTGCATCTGCTGCTCCGTGGGAGAGGCATGGGACTAGGGTCTTGGTAGCTAGTGTTTTCACAGAAAGTGATGGTGGCTCGCAGGAAGAATTCAGTCTGCTCGTTCAATATTCCTTGTCTTTTACTAGCCACAGAATACAGTGCCTGACGTGTTCATCTGGATGCTCAGCAACAACAAAAGAGTCGCGTATGCGAGAGTCCCAGCAAAAACCATACTCTATTCCCCAGTGAAAGAGCAAAGAGGCAAGGACTGTGGGAAGATTAAAACCCATTTCCTGAAAGTAAGTCTGGGACTTTCCCTGCACGTAGGTAACTCTCTGGGAACCCTTAGTAGTCACATTTCACCCAGGGATTGTATTTTACATGTTCGTCTTTGTAATGTACTAAAAATGTACACATACTTATATCTGCCATCCGTTATTAGGGCTTACTTCTTCTATTTATGCTTGTCCTTTTTTAACCACGGTATCATACCAAGGCCCTTGGTGTCTGAGTGATTCATTCCTTTGCTGCTTGTTATAGCAAGATCTGTGGTTTGTCTGTAGATATATACAAAAACAGGTAGAACAAGCACAGCCTCTTTCCTGTCAAAGACTTCAGAAAACAGCACATGAAGCCCAGGAGGAGCTTGGTAAAAGATAAGCAGGTACTTAGCTCAAGATAGCAAAGAAACCTAGATATTCAGATGTACTGTAGCAGTACCTGCTACTTGAAATGTGCCCAGGTGTTTGTAGTACCTGTCCACATTATTTTATAATGTTACTTATTTTCGAAGAAAGTTTTAGTGGATATCATACTCCTACAAAGGCAATACGACCTGCAGTACCCAGCAGTGGAAAATTCTGCAGTCTAATTTTTATTACGGCCAGAAGGTAAAGCCTGAACACGTTAGGCAATAGTAAATTCGTATAGTAACATTTTTGCTGCTTTCTATCAGGAGTGGTTGGGAGCGCTCCCATAAAGCGTAGCTAAAGAGCAGATAGAAGTACCTAACCTCTTGAAAATTGTCATAGGTATTTGTTAAGCATGGTACTCTTTGCCTGCATAAGCAGAAAAAAAATAAACGTAATTCATTCTCCAGTCACGTCAGTATCAATAATTACCTTAGAAACAGATAATATGAAACAGTGAGTTAAGTAGAGCTGGAAGAAGTTAGAGGAGAGAAGAAAGAAATATTATGGGTATTTCTTGTTAAGGCTAGTAATATTGTATATTAGAATATATTTTCTGACCTGCCTCATGAAGTAATATTTTTAGTAATACACCGGACCAGCTATCAGAGACTGGCAAAACCGCACGCAGTGTAAAGTGGGCCAAAGTCTGAGGAAAGGAGGATATCAAATAGCATTGACATGCTTGCAGCTATTACCCAGTTCGCATAAACCTGTGCACATTAGCCACTATACCATTTACGCAGGCTTTCAACTGAGTCAATTAGTCATTACTTCCCTAAGAGTCACAGACGTTCCTTGTGCTAAATGGGTCTCAGGACCACCCGCTGTGGAGACATGTCATTTGTCAGTTTATCAACTCAGTGAATGCTCCTTTAAATTAGTGACCTACTTTGTCTTGGCAGGACTCAGCAGCCAGTCATCTATCTTGAGCTTGCTGATAATGGGTATTTTTGCCTCAGTTACCAGGCAAACGCCCGCCAGGCTGGAACGTGCAAGCAAAAGTAGACACCTACCTGTGGCTTGGACCTGCCAGATATGCCCAGAGCATCATGGAGAACTTGCCTGTGGGATACCAGGCAAAAACAACATCCAACACCAGCCTAGGGCACAGCACGGTGCACCCGCCTGCCTGCCTGCTGTATGAAAGTAAGACACTGTTTTTTCTGTATAGTGGCAATGTAAGAAGGGTTGTAAGAAACACAAAGCCTAAATACCTCTAATTTTGAGGGCTGCAACACCTTTGCTTAAAGTAGCTGTTTCAAGATGATCATTGTTTGGCATCTTCTGATCACAAAAGACCCGTTTTGTTGCCGATTCTCAGTCCTGCCACTGACTGGGAGAGAAAGGAACTGTTATCTTACATTTTCTGTTCCCCGTCCCATGGCTCTATCTTCTCATGATGAGGAAGCATCCCTCAGGTCTCCTGATGGAGCTACCATGTTGAATATCTCAGAGGTAAACAAGTAATGGGAGATAAAAATTGACAATTAACAATCTAGCAGTAAATACTTTTATCAGGCGTTGATTTTAAGTGAACACAGGAGTCTTACTTCTGAGTGTATCAGGTGTTTCATTAAAGAAATGGTGCTAGCAACAGTTCCCCTTGTCCAGACCCCGGGCTGGATGGTGGGTGGTTGAGCTTCACTTCCTGTGTGCGTGCTGCATCATTTCCATGAAGCTGACATTACTGTTTTCATTGTAATGACATAGCCCCGCACCTCTTCCAGCTGAGAGCCCACATGTATCAGGCGAGGGGGCTCATTGCAGCTGACAGCACTGGACTTTCCGACCCCTTTGCAAAAGTTACTTTCATGTCACACTGCCAGACCACGAAGGTAAGCTGCAAAGTCCCTTTCACTATGAAAACATAGTTGTCTCAATCAGGCCGTGAAAAGGAAAAATCTTGGTTTTGCAAGGAAGCACCTAGCAAGAAAAGTTAGAGGGCTGCTGTTAAAGAGCAGCTCCTAACAGTCCACTGTGAGCAAGGTAAATGTGTAAGCTACTCTGTGAGGTGCAGTAGTACTTGTTTATCTCAGCTCCTTTAGATGTCAGGTTCCCTGGGTCTATCAGGCCTCTGTAGCAAGTGAGTTACCTTTCTCTCCATCTATTCCTTTTGAGTTTGGGCCATTGTCATTGCTTGGTGTGAGGATAACCCGCCTTGGTTCTCTTTTACTACTGTCTATGTGTGCAATGACAGAGGAAAGAAAGAAGAAGAACTTTATAGGGCTTCTGTAGCCATATTAGTAAGTCAGCATTGGTCTTGGCGATGGAATTCAGCAGTGCACAAGGATGATTTTAGGGTGGCAAAGTTGAAATGAGCTGAAGGTGTTGTGAGATGTGAGATCTGCATCCTTTAAATGCTGAAGAATTGTGCCCACGGGGAGTGGTCTCACCTCTCTCTCAGACATTTCTGGGGATGAATGGTCATCATGTGGGTGTTCAGTAGAGCCTCTAGAGGGAACGGAGGAACTTCCACACAGCTCCTGCAAGAGGAGTTAAAATATAGCCCTGACAAATGGTCGGGAGGATAGTCCGTCTCAGAACAGGAGGACTGACTTTCAGAGGTCCTGAGCTCTCCACATCTACCCTGAAGTTCAAATGGAGTTTGGAGCTCTGAAAATAAGCAGAATTTGCTGGGCCAAACACGGTATCCCTTGGGAAACCTCTCCTCCCTGCCCCCCAACCCTCTCCCAAAAAAGCTACTGCAGAAGCCTGGCTAAATTTCATTAGCAGGTGCCTTATCTTGAATACTACTATTGAATGCAAGACAGTGTCTGCTATGCACTAAGGAGCTCATCATCAGAGGCCAGTGGAGTTGCTTAAGTGTGAAAAGGCACCTGTTAGCTCTGTGGCACCTTGAATTTGCTGATCATGTGCACGATGGAAAGACTTGATTTAGAACGTAACCCAGCTGTACTTTCTGGGCTGTCCTCACTGTCCTCCTAAAATGATCTCTAACAGCTCCTACTTGGAAAAAAGTTCTGCAGCACGTGATTAGGGGAGGGAGAAGCAAAAAACTTTCTCTACTGGAAGCTGCTTTTACCTGGAGAGTATGAACTGATGCTTTTCCTCCAATGTGATTCTAACTTCCAATAGAAGCTGGTGAATAAAGTTATTGAAGTTAGTGTTTAGAGGCACCAGATTCACGAAAGTAAAATGTGGCCCAGAAAGACAGCAGTTAATGGGCACAGAAGTGTGAAGTTTATTCACTGCCTGAATAAAATACTGCAGGCAACAGTAACTTGCATGTTTTTAGAAGATTGTCAGCCAAGTGACAATAAACTGTAGTCAAAAGCCTTATTTCCATTGAAAAGAATGATAGCAGGTTATGAGTCATTTTGCAGTTGGCATATTTTTTCCTTTTTAAATGTTATCTTTGTTAAATATATTTCCTGCCAAGGCAGTTAAAACATTGTCTGTGATGAAATTCCATAAGCATCCATGAAAGTTAAAGCATAACAAACTAAAAACTAGTGATTTATTATGAGTGATTCATTAAAATATCGTGTTTTTATAAAAGTGTGTTATTATATTGAAAAAAAAAAACAAGTCAGAAAAAATGTATTCTGGAGAAGTGAAAACTGGATTCATTTTTCAGTAAGGCCTTTATTTAACAGCATTAGGCCTGACCCTGATTTCCTAAACCAATAGCCTTCTTCTAATTTATTTCAGAGTCTTTTCTATACAAAGAATGGAGGTCACGCAGTGAAATGTTTGTGATGAGTCCATGAGGCAAACAGAGAACAGGAAAACAGAAAGACTTCAGGAGAATTAGGAGATACAGACGTCAAGGCAGATTAATCATGTTCTTTTGGGTGGGAATAGCTGCTGAAAAATGCAGTGGCTCAGAAACTGAGTTGTTTGGGAACAACCTTTGCCATGGGAAAGGATGTCACCAGTGTGTCAGCGCATCCTGCTGAAGCCCTCCCAGTCAATCTATTTATAGCATATTAAACATTTCCTTGTTTTCATTAGATCATTCCTCAGACGTTATCCCCCACCTGGAACCAGATGCTGCTCTTCAACAATATTGTGCTTTATGGCGATGGAGAAGAAATCGCTCAGTTCCCCCCAGAGATTGTCATAGAGCTGTATGATGACGATGCAGTGGTAAATTTGAAATTCTTAGTAAAAATCCTGAGCTATTACATCTTATCAACAGCATAAAAACAAAGCTGTGTCACTGAATAGGCATTAAAACAATTATCACACAATCTGGATGACCTTCCTGAATGAAGCTCAGTGTTACAATGGTTTATAGCTGAATATAGTCCTGAGACTCACTTAATATCCTTGCAAAGCTGCAGCTTTGTTTTCCCCAAGTGAATCTTCCATCCAAAGACAGGCTTAAAGAAATTAGAAGCACCTTCCTCCCTCCTTATATACAGCTGTAAATATTGTATCTGTGTCTTGGGAGACCTTGATTTATCTCTGGTCGTGAAAGCTCTGACACGATCTCGCTGGTTTAGTGCAGAGCTCAGAAACGTGGGATGCCTGAAAAGGTAAAAAGGACTCAGCTGCCCCATTTTCATAGCTGCCGTTGCATTTTATTTTGCTGTTTACCTCAAGAGAAGGTTTTGATCACAAATACTAAACTCTACATCACCTTGGCTCCTGAGATGGCTGTTACGTTCAAAGACACTTGACACACGTATTCTCCTTTGTCTAGGGTAAAGCAGAATATATTGGGTCTACAGTGGCTGCCCCTGGGGTGAAACTGGCTGCTCAGAAGTATGAACCACCTAAACTTTCTTACCACCCGGTGTACTGTGGAAATCTTTCTGGAGGAGACCTGCTTGCTACATTTGAGCTTCTGGAGGTAAACTAGATTTTCTGGACAGTTAGCTCTCTCTCACAGGACTCTTAACTTACGGGCTGCTAAAAATAATAGCCATGGTGTTGAGCACACCACCCTCCCAAATTGGTGGGAACGGCAACCGGAGCAAGATCATTTTGCCGTTGCGCTCTCTGAATGTTACTCCTCCCATCGTGCTGGGGGACCAAGGGCCACTGCCCATGCACGCAGCCCTGCCAACCCTTTGTATGCTCTATGCCAACTTGCCCTGCTGTCCTTCCAGTGACTACATCTTACGTAGGACTCTGGCCTGTGGGACAACTGTGAAAATGCCGCTGCTACTGCAATAACCTACTTTATGCCATAATGCACGGCATGATTTCAGCAACCTCCAAACTCTCTTACTACCACTTTCTCTCTTTGATAATGGGAGCAGTGCATGTGTGATGATCTGTGTGAGGATGGACATGAAAATCTCTAATCACTAATTCATTCTCCTCTTCTTTTAACCTCTTTCTTAACCCCTTCCGGCATAACCCTTTATGCTCTCGATAATTCTGATCTGCAAATACCATTTGGTCCAGTTAGAGAAGCAGAATGGAAGAGCTATACCCTTCTTTGTCAAAACAATGCTGATATGCATGGGTCAGTGCTAGAAGCTAAACTGATGTATATAGCAAAGCAGCCAGGCATTATAAAAATAAAAGACTAAGACAAGACCAACTAATGCGTACTAGGAGCCTTCATTTTTGCTCAGGGGGGCTCGAGATTTGCTGAAAACGGTTCTCTTCAATCAAAAGAACAAAGTCCTCTTGTAAGGTAGATAGATGGTAGATATCCTCCTGTACTTTCACTTAAGCGCGTTGGATCATTCTTCACTTCTTGTTCGGTGCAATTTCACTGTGACCGTGAAGCAAAGTCCTCTCTGAGTTACGCCAAGTTAATTCCACTGAAATTAATGGAGTTTCACTGTGTAACGCAGAAGCACTCTCCACTTCACTAGTAATCGTTAGATTTTGGGAAACTAGGGGCGTTGCAAGGTACTGGAGAACTGCTAATTTAATTGCAATATGAAAAAAGAACAAAAGTGAAGATCCAGGAATCTAGGTTTGGTATCAGTCTTACATGACCGTATGTCATGGTCTGCACAGGGTTTACAGTCCTGGAGCTCAGGGGACTGTTCCAGTAGTTTAAAAAAAAAACCCTTTATGTGGCTATTTTGTCCTGAGACATGAGATTTCTCCAGCCTTCCTCTCTTAAGCTGTGCCCTTGTAATCTGTTCTCAAGCTGTTAGAAAAGAGACAAATAGCCATTTGCTTTCTAGTTTTAAAAAAGATACGATAAATGTGCCAGTTTAGGAATTACATATGCGTAAGTCACTTTATCTTGTAGGTGAACATAGTTTTCTTGATCACCTGTCACCATTATCTAAGTCAGATAATACAATGAAATTGAGAACCCTGGGGAGGGAATCGGTACAGGGAGACAACATCTGCCATGACACCTGGTTCGGGTGGTCTCTGCCTCTTATTCATTTATTATTTTGCTTCTCAAAGGATAAGTTAATCTAGTATAGGGTAAATTTTTGAGTATTAATTAATACACAGTTAGAAAGGGTGAATATAATTAAAGCCAGGACTTCTCGACAGGTAGGTAGAGTTCACAAAGTTGTATGTTTCTGTTTGTGTTTTAAAACAGCATCACGGAGGTGGCTGATAGAAACCAGACACACTGGTGCAGCAAAACTAGATCTATCCTAATCAAATGATTAGAAACACATTTCTATTTGATTAGAAATATGCATTAGATGCAAGGAAAAACTTGAACTGGATTGCAATGCTTCATTACCAGAACTCAAAGGGAAGTGCTAACAGTGAGCGTGAGCTACATGACCCCTACCAGCAAATGGATAATGATTTAGTGCTAAGATGCTAGTGGAGATACTTTTATTGGAGATGTTGGCGATATTCCGCCTGAGGCCTGTAGATGCCTAAACTTCTAAGGGGGTTTAGGAAAGATAAAAGTTCATCTATACTATACAGCAATTTCTGCGTGTGAAATTTCTGGAAAGGTTGATTTTTAATCTATAATTTTTTATGTTTTCACAAATTTTAAAAAAAAAAGGGGGGGGGAGTACCTTTGGGCTCAAAGTCAGAATTTCTGAATGAAGTTTGATAGCTAAGGACTAGCTACTTACAGATTGTCTCCAATCCATCTTTGAGGAAATGGTAGATACTCTGCTGCCACCCTGACATGCATACCAGGCTACAGGTTCAAAAGGACCCCATTTGATTATATCTTCCTGGCTCCTCATCTGCAGTTTTGGGATACTGCCATGGTATGTCCCAAGTGCTAGACACCGTTCGTAGCACATACCAGACCCTCCTCAAGGCCCTACTGCTCCATGGTGACCCGTAAGGAAATGTGCTGGGAGCCACTGACTTGGTTAGAGCAAGGTTCTCCTCTGGCCTTCAATTCTGTGAAATCCATTAAATGAACTGGTTTGGATTCTCATGAATAAAAGGCAGTAAACATGTTCATGTGAATTATGGCTATTGATTATGTTATTACTAGCACATGCTGCAGGTGCTGTGCTAGGAAATGTGTTTTCCACACATCTCCCTCACCTACAAGGTACTAAGAAATACGTCCTTTCTTCCTTATGCTAATTAAAATCCTACACAGCAGAGTACATAGCTGTATATAACAGACAGATGGCCCAGTTAAAAGAAGCAGACGGCTTCAACTTTACAGGTCCCTTGAGAGCTATATCTCTACTTTCAACAGTGACAATTAAGCTTAGTAACTATGAAGCACTCCAAAAGCTGTGTTTCTTTTTCCTAGAACCCAGACGTTTTCAAAGGTGTTTGGTCCACATCCCAGCAGAGCTCATCTATTCTATTTTCCTTTAAATTCATGTAAGATATTTTGCATCCATCTCCTTGACTATATGTATTCAGTACTCTTTAGGTACTGTACTTCACAAAGAAGCCAAAGAGAGTTAAGTCTGTAGGTTGTCAGTTCACCTGTTAAACCAATGTTCCTACTTCTATGTGCTATCACAGCCTGAGTTTCTGGTAGGAGTGATCATCACGTCATAGGTTTAGCTGTTCTGTGTAGAGATCTACTAGACCGGGCTAGGCTTCAGATTGGCCTTACATGGGATGAGAAAATCAAAGGATGGTTGAGGTTGGAAAAGACCTTTAAAGATCATCTAGTCTAACCTCCCTGCTCAAGCAGGGTCGCCTAGAGCACATTGCACAGGACCCTATCCCTATGACTTTTGAGTATCCCCAGGGATGGAGACTGCACAGCCTCTCTGGGCAACCTGTTCCAGTGCTCTGTCACCCTCACAGTAAAAAAAGTTTTTCCCTAAGTTTAGATGGAACTTCCTGTGTTTCAGTTCATGCCTGTTGCCTCTCATCCTGTCAGTGGGCACCACGCAGAAGAGTCTGGCCCCATCCTCTTGACACCCTCCCTTCAGGTACTTGTAGACATTGATGAGATCCCCCCGAGCCTTCTCTTCTCCAGGCTGAACAGGCCCAGCTCTCTCAGCCTTTCTTCACGGGAGAGATGTTCCAGTCCCTTAATCATTTTAGTAGCCCTTTGCTGGACTCACTGCAGGAGCTCCATGTCTCTCTTGCACTGGGGAGCCCAGCACTGGACACAGTACTCGAGATGTGTCCTCATCGGGGCTGAGGAGAGGGGCAGGATCACCTGCCTCGATGTGCTGGCAACACTGTGCCTCATGCACCCCAGGATCCCATTGGCCTTCTTGGCCACAAGGGCATATTGCTGGCTCATGGGCAACTTGTTGTCCACCAGCACTCCCAGGTCCTTCTCGGCAGAGCTCCTTTCCAGCAGGTCAGTTCCCAGCCTGTCCTGGTGCATGGGGTTCTTCCTCCCGAGGTGCAGGACCCTGCACTTGCCTTTGTTGAACTTCAGGAGGTTCCTCTCTGCCCGTCTCTCCAGCCTGTCCAGGTCCCTCTCAATGGCAGCACAGCCCTGTGGGGTATCAGCCACTCCTCCCAGTTCAGTATCATCAGCAAACTTGCTGAGGGTGCACTCTGTTCCCTTCATCCAGGTCAGTGATGAAAAAGTTGAACAGGATTGGATCCAGTACTGACCCCTGGGGGACACTAGGCTAGTTCCTGGCCTTCCGCTAGATTTTGCCCCACTGATCACAACCCTCTGAGCTCTGCCATCCAGCCAGGTCTCCATCCACCTCACTGGCCACTCATCCAACCCACATCTCCTGAGCTTGCCTAGGAGGATGTGATGGCAGACAGTGTGGAAAGCCTTGCTGAAGTCCAGGGAGACAACCTCCACTGCTCTGCCCTCATCTGTCCAGCCAGTCATTCCATCCGAGAAGGCTACCAGATTGGTCAAGCATGATTTCCCTTTGGTGTATCCGTGCTGACTACTCCTGATGACCTTTTTGTACCTCATGCGCTTAGAAATGGTATCCAGGATTAGCTGTTCCATCAGTAGGAATCAGCAATATACTGTTGAAAATTAGCAAGGGACTGGGAAATGAAGCCAGGAGGCTTTCCTACAGAAGGCACAGAAAGCTTTCCCATAGTGAGGAAAAGGGTCTGGAGCATGGCAAGAGCAGGGTGAGATCGTCAAGCCCCAGAGGCATGGTGGCATACGTGCCCCTCCATTCACTTGACGCAGGGTCATTGAGTACAGCTAAATATGCTCCTGAACGTGGAACAAGCTCATGCACAAGCGCACATGAAGAACGTGAGCGCTGCATGCGGCAAGATTATTGCAGTTACAGAGGACCCGACCTTAATATTGGAAACGGGACTGGCATGTTCTCAGATGCTGTGACAGCAAGTTTTCCAGACTGGCAGGTCTCCTGACCTGTTATGTGTGCAGATAGTAGGTGTGACCAAATAGCTAAAATAATGTCTCCAGAATAATGCAAGACTGCTATTCCAAAGTATAACATGGCTGAAAAGTGTTGGCATTCTGTCCATCTGGCAAATATGTGATTCTGCTCATCCGTATTAAACTTATCAGCCTTTTTTGTAGCTAGCATCAGATCTAGAATTTTCCTACAAAAGTCTTCTCAGCAGCTTTTACTCAGGATTTTTATTAAATAGAATTGCCATGCTTCATCAGTACATGCTTGTCTTTAGGGCAGATTATGTCCTACTAGGACAAAAGAGTCTTTTTTTGGAAAGGTGCTTTAACTCAGTCTATTGATCGCACTTCCTGCCAAGTGTTTTAGCATCACAGCAGGACAGACAGCAATTCAAGTCACATTACTCTCACAGTGTAACTTCTCTGCTCTGCAACGTGTCTTGAAAAGCTGCATTAAATTGATGCTTAAAGTACCATTCACAGATATTTCTGATATTGTTTTATTCTTCCACAGGGCAACCTAAGCCTCTACTGTTGAATTTTTCAGATTCCTGAGTCAGAGCCAGACAGTCTTCCCCCACTGGATCCACCTGATGTTAGCCAGATCTACCCAGTTCCAGCTAATATCCGACCTATTTTAAGCAGATATAGAGTGGAGGTGAGTTAGAATATTTCTGACTGTTTTAAAATCTCATATCCTTACATTCTCTCACTGAACCATAAAGCTTTAACTATGTAGTGATGATGATCTTTAAATTCTAATCGGTGGGAATCACATAATGCAAAAATAGCATATGACTTCCAAAATATAGGAGGTAAAGTCAGATCGGATTGATTCTCCAGTGCAGGGCATGCAAGGCAGTGCTTCTTCCTGCAGCCGGTCAGGGCTAGACAACAGTCATGGCCAGCGGGGGAGCGACAGCTGACGCAGCAGAGCGTGCCTGGTGGTGCTGCTTCTCCTCTCCCACGCTCTGTGCAGCCGAGGGAAATGCTTGTGGGAAACTGAGACCTTCCCCTGGCAGCTGACCCCACTGGCAGTGAAGTTCAGCCTCAGCCACCTCCCAGGCTTTTCTGGGTCCCAGTTTTCAGCCAAGGGATGTCTCCTGCCTGTCTGTGAACGTTTGCGCTTCTATGAGCTCCTCTCAGTCAGCTACCATTTGGGCCCGAAGTGCCATTATGTTAAAAAGCAGGGAAATGTGGCAGCTTTTCATTTGTCGGGACAGTGCCTGGATTCTGCCCAACCTCACCACTCCCTGTCACTCATCCTGCAGCCTTTGCAAAAGTGGCATATTTGCCCACTTTGCTGTGCCAAGTCAGACTCTGCTTGTGTAACCTGATGGCACTTCCTAAAAAATACTTCTGCAGGAGCTCAGAAGCTGTTCCTGCTTTGCCTTCAAAGATCAAACAACTGGTCTATGAAAGGGGAGCTAGCTCTGCTGCATCCTTTAGTTAACTACTGTTCTCTGTACACATGAAAGAGTTTTTTTTAGCAGTATCTCTTTTACACCCAAACCTGTGAGGTAAAGAAGGCCATGAGCTACTGCACTGATGCTAAAGGGACAGCTTAAATCCTGAAGCTTAGATATTTCTGTAAGTATTGTACTGAGAAGGCCTTCCCACTGCCCCTGCAATAAGATTGCTTTGCGCTGCTGGAACACTGTCTATTTGACAGTGCTGTGAAATTCATCCCACTTATTTCTGCGGTACCCAGCCTAGAAGCACCCTTGCTGCAGGCTTCTAATTTGGTCGGCTGAGCAGAGCAGCCACCCTCCCAGGACCTCACAGACCCTTGTGCTGCTCCAGAGCCCTCTGCCACCAACAGGACTTTGGGGGCCCTGTGTGACTTGCTGCATCCCACTCACACCAGTCCCCCATCCTCCCAGTGTTCAAGTCATTCAGAGTCCCTCCATTACGTCCCATCTAGAGCCCCGTTTTAATTGCAGGTCCCTGGTTTACAAAACAAGTCTCCTCCAAACCAGGAGAATGGGCCTTTGAAAGAAAGCTGCCTGGAGACCTGCCCCACCTGTTGCAGGCCTGAGGGCTAACTGAGTGCTGTTAGCCATCTCTGCTTGTGTTCAGTTTGTTTACCCCTCCAACAGCTCTGCCACTTCAAACAATCTGAGGCTCTGCTCTTTGGATTGATTCTTTCTTTGCCCTGCTGAAAAGAAGACTTTTGCAAATGTGGTTGTTACTGTTTGCTGATGACAATAACCCCCTTGCCAACAAGCTGACATTGTTAACTGCTTTAACTTCCACCATAATCCCGATGGTTATTGAGTACTAGAGTCACCTTGTTTTTCCTGGCAATCCTGCATTCCCAAAGGGATATGAGGTGACAGGGTCACAGCAGGAGACTCTGTGTGCTTCTGATGGTTTCTGTCTGCCTACGACAGGTTCTGTTCTGGGGAGTCCGAGAACTGAAGAAAGTCCAGCTCCTCTCTGTAGATCGCCCCCAGGTTCTCATCGAATGTGCAGGGAAAGGGGTGAAATCCTCCGTCATCCAGAGCTACAAGAAAAATCCCAACTTCAGTGTCCTTGCAGACTGGTTTGAAGTGGTGCGTACAGCATGCTGCTCCTTGCTTGTCCATTCGGTGGTAGGCAAGGTGTTAATTATTAATTTCCATCCTTTCCTGTCAAGTCATTTCCTCTGTGCCTTGATTAAATATTAAGGAACATTAGTTCTCGTGTAAAAAGCTAATGATTCAAATATGCTTTAAAAGACCTCTGCTACAAGTGTATGATAAAAGAAAATGATGTTCCTAATCATGTCTCAAGAAGGCAAGCAAATATGTTGCAATCAAGCTTTTACTGATAGGTTGGAACTTGTTGCCAGATAACAGGCATATTTTTAGCCCTTCTCTTCTCCTCCTGCTCTCCTATTTTGCAAGGTAGAGCTCAATTTCCTTTATTTTCTTTCAGACCTCTTAATTTTCCCTTGTGTGTTGCTGGGCTTTAAGTGAATGGATCGTATCTGGCTCATGAGCTCTGGGCTTTTTCACATTATAGCCCTTGCTGTTATGGACTGGGGATTTAATTACGGTCTGTTGGTTGGGTCATAAGAGCTGGTAGTTTCACTGGACAAAGGTCAACATCAGAAAAAAATGCTGTCTGATTTCCTCTAGCTGGCATTATCCACAGAGATGAAAGTATATTTATAAGGCACGAGGAGATCAAAACCCCAATAGCAGTGGCTGTATACTGAATCAGCAGCCTTAACACAACCTCCAGCCCGTATTCATTCCCTCTGAATGTTCCTGATTCTCCCAGAGGGCTGATATGGGATGATTGTCAGTGACAGCATGGGGTTGGACTCAGCAACACAGCCTAGGTTGTATGCGTTTTGCATTTTGAGTATGTTAATAGCTGGGGAGGAGAAAGGAGGGAGGAGTATTAGCCTCACTGCTGTGTATGACAAATATTCTACAGCATGATCTCTATTCTGCTGTCTGTCCTTCTCCACTAGGAACTGCCGGAAAATGAGCTCTTGCATCCGCCGCTCAGTATCTGTGTAGTCGACTGGAGAGCGTTTGGGAGGAGTACTCTTGTTGGAACGCACACCATAAACTGCCTTAAGCAATTCCTTTATAAGGCTCAGCCATGTCCTCAGACTACATCAAATAGACTAAACGTTGCCGAAACCCACACAGGTAAATGTCCAATCCTGACCCCGAATGAAAAGCCAAAGCACTATTTCATGAAAACAGTGAAGGGCCTGCTGAGAGGCTTAACATTATGCATGTGCTTAGAAGATGTGCTGTCTTGGGGTCGAGTGTAGGCTCAAATCTTACCTAACTTGGAAAGTTTCAATTTCAGATTCAGCTGAATCCTCCCAGCCTGCTGAGTTATCCCTAGCAGAAGCATCTTCAGCTGGTCATATCTATGTTGAGGTGGAGCATGGTGAATCTACAGTAGTAGAGCCAGAAGCAGATCCTGCACCACTTCCTGCTCCTCAATCAGAGCACCCTGGCTCTCAACCAGGGAAAGAGAGAAAACAGAAGGTGGGCATAGCTGAAGCTGCCAGCTAACTTGCAATTAGAAATGTTATTATTTCTGCTGCAATCTTGTAGCCTGGAGCCCTTATCTATAAAATGGCAATGTCTTATCTTAAACTCATGAACTCTTATCTTAAATGTCATGATTAGCTATGACATCCTTAGATGTCATAGCAATAACAGAGCAGTTTTCCAGATAACAACTTGCTGGAGATTCTGGGTATGGCTGGGAACACCCACAGGATCTTGCACACAGCACCCCACTGTGTTAGTTGCTGCACAAACATGGAGCAGAAAGAGTTTGCATCCCAGAGAGCTTACAGTCAAAGTATAAAACTGATATCAGTTGGTGGGTACAAGCAGAAAAGAAAGCACAGGGAAACAAGGCAATTCTGGTCAGCAGGACAGCTACAGTGTAGTATATGTTCTAAATTGTCCACTTTTTTTGTGTTCAGTTGCATGTGCTTTAGCTCTTTGTTTCTCTGTAGTGTCTCCTATTGCAATCACTCTTTCATTAACAACAGGAAAAGCAGAAGAAACTGGTCTCAATTTCCTTTCAGAAGATGTTTTTCTCCAGCAGCATAAAGCATCTACTTCTTCCTTTAGCCCCTGGTTTATTGATGGTCAGGAGTTTCCAGCATCCTTCATAATTAGGCCAAGGAAGCTGCATGGATGCTGCCCGGTCTGGATCTTTCATCTGTTACAGAACAACTTTTATGTGTAAGGGCAAAGTATAGTAAGAAAAGATTCCTAGATGGAACCTAGTAATTTAGCCGTCTGTGTCATATTAATTATCGTTGCCACCTTTCTGTGTACACTCCTACCTCCATAGCCAAACTGACAACTCTCAGTAAGGGTGTAAGGGGAAACTAGGGCCAATCTTTTTAAACAGAAATGAAGCTCGTATGATTTGCTGCATGAGCAGGTGATTTTCAGGATCCGACTCTAGCTTTTTTGTGAGGAGAAAACGGCTGAATTGCAGCAGCTACTGGGAATCTTTCTTCTTCCAAAAGATAATACGGATAATGGGAGTTCTTAAAATACTTGCAGACTTAAAGATCTCAAGGTAGGAAAAATCAATTTGTATCAGGATACTTAAAACATCATTACTATTTCTCTGGGTAAATTTGCTTCTTGTGTGGATTGCTCCTGTGACAATACTTAAAATGCTCAAAGTTTTGGTATAAGCAGAAGGTAATGCTTAAAGATTACTTTAATAATATGATAATTGTGATGAAGTGTGTTGGAATAAAAGACAGAGGAACTGTCTTTTATTAGCTAAGTAATTAGCTTTTGGAGGTTGAAATATTCTCCATATACATCTGTTCATGCTTGATGTCACGGTTCAGGCGATTTTTAACTAGTCCTACAGTTCAACAGTGTTTTCTTTCTTCTTTGCTAGGACTTGAAAAAATCTGTCCGACGCTCAACAAAGAGGAAAAGAAGAACAATTGCAGATGAATCAGCTGAAAATGTTATTGATTGGTGGTCAAAATACTATGCTTCTGTGCTCAAAATGCAAAAAGTAAGTTACCTCTCAGCTCAAAAGTCACATAGCTGAGCGGTGTTATAAAGCTAGATTTACCGCTAAATGATTCTTTTTTGCTATTACATTAGTACTAAGGAGCTTGTCCATCATCTTTTTCTTTTGAAAGGCAAAAGAACTTTTTTCCAACGAGGGAAAACCTGAAAACAGTGAGTGAATTATTTGAATTTTGTATTACTAATACTTTGCTTTTGTACTATGTTACTGTTCACAATAAATGTCTGATAACAGAATCATGCCAGTAAGACTTTCCTCTGTAGCTGATCAGATGGTGGGTACATTAAAACTTCACAGGCAGTATTGGGTTAACATTCAAATTTCATACACAAAGATTTGCCGATTCCATGTCCTAAGTGATGGAAAGTGGAGATGATTGTAACTGTAGGTTGCACTTGTAACAGATTCAAAAAAAGAAACTTCTCTCCATTTTGAATACAATTTAGGATCAACGACAGGGGAGCAGATTCTGCTAGGACGGTCCCAAATCATGTGTGCCACTCCCACAGCTGCTAAGCTTTGTGTCTATCTTAGGGTCGACTGGAAACCCTTTTGCACAAGATCCTAAAAGCATTGGCTTCTGTGTGGGTGTGGGTGTGGGTGTGGGTGTGGGTGTACACATATATATGTACCCATATGTGTGTGTGTACACATATATATACTAGGAGAAGGAAATATTCCGTGGCTTAACAGGTCTCCTCGCAGTGAAACAGAGCTCTAGCAAATTGTGTTGACTAATGCAACCGCTTGAGCAGACTGAGAAAGAAAACAAATGTTCACTGTTTGCACAGAACTACCATTCAGACTTAAACTATAGCATCTTTCTGTGCTGGGGCTGACTGGGCTTCACTGGTGATTGAGGTGATTTCTATTTTAAAGAAGGTGTAGAGATTTCTCTGGATGGAAGGCTCCATATAATTGTCAGGTTTTAGCGTTCTGGAAACGGCAGCTGACTGTTTCAGTGATCATCAGTGCTACTGAGAGACAAGTCAAAGAACAGTTTCTGAGGAGAGCTCTCCTATCCACATGCGAGAAATATTTAGGTAGAAAACATTCTACAAAGGCGTGATGTTCAGTTACAATTAGATTTTTGCTTGGTATTGTGACATCCACCCATGTGCTATTCAGGCAGTTGTGGCATATTGTTTTTGACTGACGACTTAAGACCTTGTAAAATCTCTTCTGATAGTTTTTGCTACAAAGTTTAACCTGTGATCATAAGCATTACGCATATATGAAAGCACTGAGATTTATATTAGTTCTATAGTTGTAAATATTTGTCGGTATTGATATCAAAGATACATGATCTACTCAAAAAACAAAAGTGAAGTGAACTCAAAATCCAGACCTCAGCCCAAGAACTGAACCATCATGGAACCATCTTTGAGGGCTCATCCTGTTCTTGTTGGGAAGTCCCCCCTCAGTGTTTGGAATCTGGCTCGAGGCTGGTCAGATACTTCCTCCCATTTCTCATGCTTCTGGGCTTTCTCAAGGTGAGATAAGCTCCTTTTGTGATGCCTCTTAGTAGACAAAGAGTGACTTGGAAATCTGAGGGTACCAGTCAGCCTGAAAGTGATTTTGAGTTTTAAATAAGCCTGACGTTTTGCATGAAAGGTAAAAAAGTTTGTTAGTTCATTCTGTGGGAGGACAGAGAGAGGCAGGAGCGGAGCACTGTGGGAGGCAGCCAGCAGGGAAGGAATGGGATGGGTCAACATCAGGCTTGATACCCCAAGCTCATCTTAAAGACTGGGTCAGGCATAGATGGGTTAGCATGTGACCTCTCTGTCTGGGAGGAGTGGTGGGAAAAGAGAGGACCTGCTGCTTGGCAGTGTAAAAGTGAATGGATGAGGACAGAGAGGGAATCCTCAAGATGTATTTCCCATCCTTATCTGAAACATTTGATGGGCATCCATCACTAAAAACCTAAATGATGTCATGAAATCCCTGCAGATAAGTCGACTTCTGACCACATTGCATTGAATGTAGAAGAGGAACCAGGCAAAAAGAAGAAGGATAAGATATTCAAAAAGAAATTGAAGGAAGAGGCTCCCAGCCTAGCAACACTGGAGGTAAGAGAACAGAATAACAGGTAAGGCTGCTAGTTGCAGTCTCCCCAAAGCTTGTCCTCAGGAACCAAGTTAAGTAATACTCCTCCTTGCGTTTATTTCAGACACTTTGAACTGAATAAAACACATAGAATAATAGTGATGGTGCACGTCAGCACATGGGGCCCAGAGGAGAGCCAAGACCATGTAGGCCCATTTGACCTTAGACCTTCAGTTTTCCAATATAGATGTTGGTGGTGAGACTCAGGTGAAATTCAGTTTTCATGCTCTCCTTCTGTAAAACCCTGAATTGTTACCTGAATTAAGTCACTGTGAATATCAAACGCCTCTCCCTTCTTCTCTTCTCTGTTGTAGTGATGTTTGGAAATATAATTAATCAATCAAAAGTATCCCTGCACCATGAGGTCACTTCACCTAGCCAATTCACTTAATTGTTTTAATAGTTTGGCTTAAAAATATCTTTTCTGGAACAATGCCAGCACTGAAATGTAGTTACTGGGGCATGTCATGTTGGAAAGATTGCAGTGTATTAAGAAAGGCTTAAAAAGAGTATGGAAAACATTACTGCAATTGCCAGTGCATCCTCCCTGATGGCGAGGCAATATTCAGCTTGCGTTAGATAAGCTTGAGCAACAACAGAAGGAGTTCAGCGAAAACGTTATGGTCATGCAGAATGACTAGAGATGTGTGGAGGTCTGAGAAGATAAGGACTGCCTGCGTTAGACAGCAGCTGAATAAAGAGGAGTTTGAAACAGCTGTCAGTACTGCTTCCATTTTTCAAGAGACGGCATTAAACTAGGCCCCGTACCTTCACACTAAATAGCACTTTCTAAATTACAGATAGCGGGGGAAGGATAAAATTGTCCTTTTAAAGACTATTCAGTCTTTTCGACCTATGCTAAAGCTCTGTCACCACAACACTTTATCATTGTCTCTTTTGCTGTCATGTTCTGATGCATTAACAAAACAGTCAAAAAGGGTAAGTACGTGACAGGCATGTTGCAGAGCCTTCTCGTATAGGAAAAAGCAGCCATCTGCATTGCTTTTTCCCCAAATCAGTGCTTATAAATGTTCATCTGGGCCTTCTAAAGCCACTTTTATCTGCTACATTAATGCAGTGTTCCAGTAGTTGGGCAGGACATTGGTTAGGAACAAAATTCTTCCTGTTTTAAGTGAGGAATGGACTACTTTTCCTCAAGGAGTTTTCTAAAACTTTGGTTTTATTAAAACCTGTATTTTGTATCACAATTGGATTTCAAGTCATCCTCTAATAAAGCAGTTGCTATAAATATATTCACCACACCACAAAAAAGAGCATTCTCTTATTTTCAAAGATTTATGAAGGAGACCTGGAGAGTGAATTTAATAACTTTGAAGACTGGGTGAAAACTTTCCAGCTCTTAAGAGGAAAATCTAATGATGAAGTTCATGCTGAATCGGAGGACAGAGTAATAGGAAAATTTAAGGTGAGCTCAAATTCTAATTAGATGGGCGATAATTTAGAGGCTGTATATTTTCATGCATATTTCAGGTGTACCAAAGGCAAAAGACAAAGACATTGACAGCCTGTTATAAATAGAGTTACCTCTTTTATTGGATCTAGAATCGTATTTTTCCTTTCCCGTTATCTTATAGATGAAAGCAGCATCTTTCAAGCACCTGGTGTTCGCTATTGTTTTGAAATAAGGAACTACATAAAAGTTTTAAATCACAGCAGGAGGAAAAGAGACATATTATGTAGTCCAGTTTCCACTAGTGCAACTTTTTTCTACACTGTTAGTTATGGTACTTTGTATGTAATTTTGACTAATTTACATGAAGGCTCTTATAGTTGCTCCTTTTGGAGACAATTGCACAGCCTGATCCAGGATGCCGTTAAGCAATCTACAAATGTTGTTCAAAGCATAGATAATATTAGGAGGACTTCAAGCACTTTGTACTTCAGAGGAACTGGTATCTTAAACTCATTAATTCCTCAGCTAGCTTGCAATGGAAATTTCTCTTCAAATGACTTGCCAGTTGCTTTCAGGCGGTATGATTTTCTCAGAAGCATGAGTCAATATTGATTTATATGGCTTGTATAGTAGCTGCGAAAATATTGGGTTCCAAGCTGGGTTCCAATCAGACTGAATTTAACTCAGTGGAATTATCAATTTACAAATGTGCCATTAAGAGCAAAATATTTTCTTTAGAACATTAATGCTTACAAAAATAGACTTAGAGCACCTGCAGCTGTTATATTAATTTAATAAAATGCAGAGCTAGGAGCTTGCAGGTACTTCTTGCAGCAATCTAGATGCAATAATAGAGAGCAGTATGTTATAGAAGAGAAATATTTAAAAAGATCAGGCTTAGCACATTGAAGCCTTTTTTTGTATTGCACTTGATATATTTTTAATGGAAATAAAACACGATATATTCCCAGGGCTCCCTCTGCATATACCCATGCCCTGAAGACTCCAGCATGCTGGAGGGAGGGCAGCCCCGTATTCTGCAAGGGATACCGCCAAACCACTCCGTCAAAGTCCTCATCAGGGTGTACATTGTGGCGGTAAGTAGACAGATGCTCTTTTAACCTTGAAGTAACTTGCACGTGGCTTTTCAGTTTACCTCTAGCGTCTTTGCAATGGAGCTTCTGGAAAACCTCCTGTGGTAGAATTTTTGTTACTGTATTTCAGACAATGTTCCATATTTTAGGAATGGATGTTTAGAGCAGAAAATATTATACACTCCTCACAATAAATCACAAGATGCTAGCTCAGAATGGAGAAATGTTTCACTTCTTCAGACTGAAGGGGCTAGAGCTGTAATTAATGTAGTATGGACAACCAGTTCCAGTCACATTACGTAAATGCCGCCAGTTTTAATCAGGAGAGGGGTTTTGAATTTGCACGTATGTAAATACGACATTCTCAGTAAGGGGGAAGTGGGAGAACGTATTGTGAGGGTTGTGAATTGGGAGAAACCAAAGTGGTAGGTGTTGTGAATAAGGTCCTGGGAGGGAAAAGAAGAGGTGGAAATATAGAGGATCAAATATAGAAGAAGCATACTTGAAAATTGAAAGGAGGAGACGGAAGGAGATGGATATTTCAGAGGAACAGGAGAGATTCGGATGATCTAACTGGGGGGAGGAACGGTGGCTAAAGAAAAGATAACAAACAAAACAAATGCGAAGCATAGAAGTGCTTACTTTATTTCCTGAGTGTAAAGTCTCCCAAGCTCTCTCTTTTAAATGCAGCGAGCCAGTCTGGGAAGTGGTGTTTTATACTGTTCAAGGATCTAATCCAATCTTTATGGAAAACCTTTCCTGGATCCTACATACACGAGTGCAGCCAGCTTCTTCCTCAGCGTTGCCTCTCCCTCTCACTTTTTGTCCCTTCTTAGCAGTAGCGGTCTCCGGGGAGGGGGCTCACATCTGCTCCACCTTTGGAAACCCTCTCCTTCTCCCGATCATCTTTCTCCAATAGTCTGCAAACCCAAATGCCAGAATTTTTACGACATCAGGCAAGATGAGCTTTACCCTGCACTTCCAGGACACCCCAGGACCTGCAGGGAAAACCCAGAGTCCTGTGTGGTCACCATATTGCCTTCAACCTTGATGACGCAGTCTTTCTTCCCAACAGGCTTTTAACCTCAGCCCAGCTGACCCAGATGGCAAGTCAGATCCCTACATTGTGCTGAGACTGGGCAAAACAGAAATTAAAGACAGGGAAAACTATATTCCCAAGCAGCTAAACCCAGTATTTGGAAGGTCAGTGATGGCTTCATTTTATTTTCAGGGGTGCTTCTACCTCTGCTGCTGCTATTGCAAGCACTGGGTGGTTATTATACGCTGATGTCTGCCTGCTTGAATGTTTTGTAATGGTACTGATTAAAATGTTGAGAGCTAGTGTCACCTCCTATGATTATAAATTGTTTCGTTTTCGTAACAGTCAAAACACATCCTGAAATGCAATCTGTGATAGGTTTTGTAAACTAAAGCATGAGAGGAAATGAAGCGTCAAATGTTCTTAACTGTTAAGTTTAAAGTGAAATAAATATCAGCATAGCAAAGTGTGATTTCAAAATATTTATTGCCATTTCAAGTTGAACAGAGTGACAGCTAAATCTCATAAATTTAGGATTAAGACAAAATATTAGGTTTTTGAAAATGCCCCGTCTTCCAAATGTAAGCACCAATGGCAAGTTCTCAGGAAGCATCAGCTTTGTGCTATCAAATACTCCATGCTTATTTCTACTAACCATGATTTTTTTTCTAAGTCCACTTGTTCTAAGGATGAAAATGTTTTGCATCAGGATGGAGTTATTCTATCAGAACATTAGGATATAGGAACTATACTAGGCTGGACTGAAATGCCCCCAGCCCAGTGCCCTGTCTGCAACAGCAAAGACTTAATGAAAAAAAGTGTAAGAAGAAAATACACAAACTCTCAGTTTCTGTGATTTAATCTCTTCCTTAGTAGAGGCTGCGACTGAGCCATCATGGCTGATAAACCTTAATGCGTGTCCATTACTAGATATATAGATGGAATGGGAAATTGCCGGCTTTATTTGCTCCAGATGAGATGGTAATTGACTGATGGTAATTGATGGTAATTAACTTGGATAGTCCTTGCTCTTGCTGCTGCCGCCAATGAAAGTATTGGGGGGGGGGCTGGACCAGCAACCCTTTCCCAGTAGTAGTATCCGTAGCAGCAACGAGCTCTCACTGCCCTAGCAGCCCTGAGATCGGTCAGCATGGCCCGACCGGCCCCACAGCCGCTGCAGAGCCTTCCCAGACCTCTGTCCCCTCCAGAACTTGCTTTGCTGCTGCTACAAAATTGACTTTGGCTGCTCTGAGAGGACTAAACTCCTCCTTCAGGAGACAAAAATCAGTTTTGCCTGTGCTGTGGAGAAACCTGGAGCAAATGTAGGGCTGATGGCCCTGTCTTCCATTAATTTATCAAATCCCTTTTAAAATTACTTTATATTTTTTGTCTTCCCTATACCATTACTACCACAGAAATATGCTCTGAGTGAAAAGCAGGTTCTATTCTTTGCTTTTTGAAACTTATTTTAAAACTTTTGCTTGATCGTTTCATCGGTTTCCCCCAAATTCCTATATTCCAAATCTAATCTGGAGCTTTTGGAGGAAACCAGAAAAGACTCGGATGACCCTTTTGTCCCTTTTGAGGTTCCGAAAAATGTGCAAGAACTCTCATACATACTGCTTCTTTAACCTGATACTTTTCACGCTTTCACCTCTGTTGGAAGAATATGACCTCATCAGGATAACCAGTGCAGCTGACCAGCTCCCTCCCATCGCTCTGCTTGCTGTAGCTGGGAACAAGCTCAGAACTGTAGCAGGAGGTGGTAGAGTAGCGGGAGAAAGAAATTACTTTTGCCCTGCATGTTTCCAGTATGTTCAGATATTTTATTAAAACGAAAAGCACTACCCACAAAAACACGTTGCCTACTAGATGAGACAATTTGCAGGGTAAGAGTAATGTCCACATGTTGTTTGCACAATATTCATTAACTTAGTCTTTTAGGTTTCAAAACCACTTTGACTAGCACGTGCTTCTCAATTTTTGCCACAGATCATTCGAAATCCAGGCTACATTGCCCAAGGATTCCTTGCTCACAGTTCTGATCTATGACCATGACTTCGTGGGAACAGATGACCTCATTGGAGAAACTAAAATTGATTTGGAAAATCGTTTCTACAGCAGGCATCGAGCAACCTGTGGGTTACAAAGTCAGTATGAAATGTAAGTTCTTCAGACTGTTACAGAAAGCAGTACATAGTGAATGAGGGACTTGAAGGGGAATTTCCAGACGTTGCCAAATATTACGCTTTGCCCAGCACAGAAGTCGTAGGAAGTATTTTAATTGAATTTCACCAAAAAGCTCAGCAGTGGCTTTGGGTAGCTGCCAACCTGAGCAGGAAGTGGGTATTTTAAAATTAATTGGTATTAATTTTTCATTAATCTTTGTTCATAAAGTGTTTGAGATGGCAAACGATCTGTGTATAACTTCTCTGCTTGACAAACTGCCTTTGGATGGGCGGAAAGGGCAAATTAAAAATAATCTGTCAGAGAAACTGTGAAAGGGCTCAGCTCTGCCCTCCATTATGCAGCTACAACCGGAGTAATTGCAGCAAAGCCTGTGCATCTTGGCATGCACCCGCGGGTGAGCAGGAGCCGCACCAGACTGCCGGCTCTTGCAGTGCCATTGTGCACAAAGGTTGATTGATGCAGGCAAAAGCAAACTAAACTAACTCCAGCACCTTGAGGTTGGAGCACTTTGCTAGGAGGTGAGAGTTTGGGGCTCTTCTCCTATGACTGGAGCATGCCAATGACTGGGACGTTTTATCTGAGCTGGGGATAAAGGCTGCACCAGCTTCTCCTGTATTTTAAGAATAAAAAGTGAGCCCTGCTCAGTCCTGGGAAAGGAAAGACAAAAAGAAGTATTGGCTTCAGGACCTGAGCAGACAGGAATGTATCTCAGGTAAGAAGTAGCACTGGACAATCCAGAGAAAAAGCTGATAGCGGAACCACTGGCCACAAAGTGGATCTCCATCTGAGAACTGTCAAGAGCACTTTACTGAAGGAAAACTTTACCTATTTCTCCTTATTCTCCACTCCATTCTTGCAGAGAAGGGTACAACGCATGGCGAGATGCAACCAAGCCAAGCGAGATCCTAACTAAGCTGTGTAAGGACTACAGAATAAGCGGTCCCCTCATGAGGCCTGGAGAGATACAAGTAGGAACAAAAGTCTTTAAGGGACAAACGATCTTCACTGAAGATGAGAACGGTAATGAAGTAGTTCATTGTTCTTTGATTGCATTATAGCAGTACCTAGAGGCTGCCCCAGCTGCACCTGGGGCCCTGTTGTCCTATGCACTCTGAAGTCTGATTACTGGAGCCAGTCTCCGCTCTGAAACACTTGCATGACTGTGGTGATAAAGGCAGTGTCTATGTTACCTAGTAGCATAGCTTAATGGGAAAGAATCTATAGAGGAAAACATTTTTTGGTGAGGACCTGACATTCACATGTTAGGTAGTGGGGGTATTTTGAACTAGCTCCTGCCCGGTACCAAGGATGGGGTGCGTGAGAGTGGCTGGAGGACACAGGATGCTCCTGGAACTTACCTTCTTGTTTATTTTCATCTGAAAGGAGTGCAGCTTGCAGCTCTGAGCCTGCTCCACACAAAAAAGAAAAGCCAGGGAAGTCAGGATAACTGGTGGAGTCTCTTCAAAATGCATTCCCTATCTGAACTGACACACTAGGGCAGACATGGCTTGAGCAGTGAGAAGTAGGGGGAAAGCAAGGCCAGAGGTGAAGTGAGTTGCTCAAGATCAGAGATGTTGGTGTTCCAGGCCATTTACCTGCTGGTCCTACCTTACCTGCTTGGCTTTCCTCCTCTTGGTTGTTATTCTCCTCTTGGTTATTATCATTCTGACTGCTCTTTTTAAGCACTAACCTGATCCCGTGCAAATCCAGGTACCTGGGGGGGGGATCCATGAATCCAGAGGGCAGGACTGAAGTTGCTTTCAGGGCTCCCAGGTGAAAAGACGGGCAAAACTACTACAAATTGGAGTGTTCATATCTCATTTGCGGAGAGTGGGACAGAGCCGTCAGTGATTCAGTTTTATACTTACAGTAAGGAAAAGGTATGTGAGGATGGAGACTGTGAAGCGGGAGCAAAAGCAGCTGGTCTTGGAGACAGTAGTGGACACTGAGGCAGTGTAGGGCAACCTCTACTTCTCACTCCTTTGTGTTTATTCCTCTTTGGTCAAACTCCCTTTGATAGATACAAAGCGTAGTTCACACCTTGCTCAGGTAGCACTGTTGGAGGGAGAGGAGCCGATCCATTTTGGGTTTGTTGGGCAGATGTTTTATGACTCCAGTATTCCTGCTAGTTTTCTTCCCTAGTGGAGGAGGGAACTTGACTGCCAGCAACAGGATCGTTAGGTGAAAATTCTGGTTCACTAAAATGAGCTTCAGACCAATCAACATCAGACAAGATGATGAAAACCAACAGGAACGAAATGCAGAAACAGATGGCAAAGCCTGCCTCCTGAAAAGCTTGTGTACACAAGTTTTTCAACATAAAGAAATAGGATACAGCATTCAACCTTCTGCATTCTCCTCATCCAGACTGCTGCTCTGATGCGTCTGTGTTGGTCCTGCTCTAGTCTAGAAAGACTCGTCTACCTGTAGCTAATGGGAAGAAATAGCTATCTTGAAAGGGTGAAAATGGTCCTTAGAAAGGTGTTTGAGACAAAGAGGAGGGGTTATCAAGGGACAATCTATCCCACTTGACATTGCAGGCCGCCTGGCTGAGTAGCTCAGCCTAAAAACCTTGTTGGCTGGCTAAAATTAGATGAAATGCATCACATTTCAAACACATGCCGGTACTCAGAGGAGGGCTGGGTCTCATAACCGTAGGATCCTCCTTCCTCCGTCGCTGAGCTATTAGGAAGGGCTTGATAACTACGATTTCTATCTGAAACAAGCCCTTTGTCATCTAGTAGCAACTCAGAGTTAGTAACATTCTAGGAAAAGTGAAAGCTGTTTTGCTAAGACAAAGAGATCCTAACTTTCTTCTCACTTGGGTACTTCTCTCCTAATTGAGGAGACATACCCTCTTCAGATCTCTGGGTTCCTTTTTTTGTGGAACTCACACAAAAAAGGAGTAAAGAGAAGCTCAAGGACTCAAAGGCTTTCTCTGCTTTTCAATATCCACCCGTCTTCACCGTCTGGACTGTTCCTTCGTGGAGATGCCCTTCACTCATGTCTCCTGCTCCTACAGCAGCCAAGCTGAGCGCACTACTTCTCGGGAGGAGACATGCGCTTGCTCATGGCTTGTTCAGCCCTCACACCACTGCTCCTCCCTTCAGGTGTGGTTTGCTTCTCCAGGGAGGTCTTTCCTCTTGCCATCACAAGGCAAAACGAGGTATAGATATAAGACTTAGTGACTAATTTCTGACAGCTCCATCAAAGTCCAAGCCTCCTTGTCTTTCATGAGCCGTAACGTCTCACATTTGCAGTTATCTGTAAGAAGAAGGGAAGTTGCACAGAGTGCTTCCATCTTCCTGTTAGAAGTCGTTGCTGTAACAGTGAAATGATTCATTGTGTTTTATAGATTAACTGCTACCTAAGTGCTAATCTTCTATTTACCCCAGTGGGTACCCTTATTTACAGGGATTAAATGTGTTTTAAGACCCCTTTCTTTTTAGCTGGGATACATAAAACCTTGCTTTTAGCTCAAGCAAATTTTTAATGACGGTCTTTAATAATTAAATGGACATATTACTCAGGGATTTTATACGAAACTCAGCTCTGGTTGTTCCTTTTGTTTTACTCTTTCCCATAGAGGAGCCAGTTGAATCGTACGAACATCTCTCCTTAAAGGTTTTACGTGCTTGGGAAGAAATTCCTGGAGTTGGATGCAAACTGGTTCCAGAGCACATTGAGACTCGGCCTCTCTTTCACAAGGATAAACCAGGCATTGAACAGGTAGGACCGCTCACAGAGGGTGGTGTCGTTAGACCCAGGAGCAGTTTTCCTCCACTCATTCTGGTTTCTATTGGTATCTGCAGACTTGCAGAGATAGCTTTCAGGTGCTATATCATACAGGAAACTGCGCACAATATTAACTATGACGATATAAATTATATATAATATATACAATATTATACAATATGTGCAATATAGAGTATTATATAATATATATATAATGTGACAATATACAGATTGCCACACACATAAAGATATTTATTTCTTTTCTTCAAGGGTCGTGTACAGATGTGGGTGGACATGTTTCCTAAAGATATGCCTCTGCCAGGACCTCCAGTGGACATTTCACCAAGAAAACCCAAAGGGTAATAACCTGTGCATTCCTCCCACAGTGTCATGCCACGCAGTGGCATAAATCTTCAAAGACTGAGTTTTTCTTAAGTCTCTGGAAAGAACTATTAAAAGAACTGTTATCACGCAGTTCTGTGACCCTGAGAAAAGTTTTCCTAGATGTGCACAATTTCAAATTGAGAGAAAGCGTTTAGTTCGGTCTCCTCCATTAAAAGAACAAGTCAAAGAAGGGTTGGCAATTTTTGCGTCAAGGGCTATCACACCTCTTTTAGGAAGATATCTCATTTTCATATAGGACTTCAAGCGGCTAGAGGCAAGAGTCCCTTAATAATCCTGATGTTATCATCCATTTTCTGAGCTGAAAAGAGTAATACTGTTTTTATTACCCCTTCCAGCTAGATAGTGTACTTGACCATGGTGGAGATCTTTATTCTGATGCAACGGTATTGCACCTTTTGGATTTCCAGTACAGGCTTCAAATGCAAACTCAAGAAACACATAAAGTAACAACAGACTGAGATGCATTCGGAATAGTAGTCACTCTCATTACAGATAGCTACTTCTCCAGCTCTGTTTGCAATATTATACAGAGCTCTTCAAGCTAGTTAAATGTTGGTAAATGATAAAAAATGACCAACAGAGTTCTTACCTCTTTTCGTATCAGTCTTATTCCAGCATTTTAATAAGGTCTTTCCTGGGAATTTTATATCTGAAGCAGCATCAGATACTATTTCTCTATTATTTATTTTTGAACAAGAAATAATACGTTACAAAGATCCAAGCTTTGACAAAAACAAGAGTCTATGTAACAATTACTTTCTTCAGACCACAAGTATTTGTAAAATACTTTGACAACAGGGCCAAAAAGATTTAAAATTAGAAATACCTGCAAGAGAAAAAAAAACAGGGAAAAATATTGCTAAACCATTATTTATTAGAAAGAAGAAAAACATGCAAACATGGGTTACATGTTTTGCAGAGAAGTGCAGATTTGCTGCAGCAAAACAGGTTTCAGGCTCTATAGGCCCGGGGATGCTTTATGAAAACATTTCTCGTTAATGATCTTAGATGTGAAACTGGCAGATATATCAGCAGCTCCAGCAGACCCTGGTTCGCTCTAAGAACGAGGGTGTTTCCCAAATAGCACATGCCGTTTCAGAAAAATCATTTGTCGTTATTTCCAAACATATCTTTTATTTTGCAGTTCACACAATGACTCAAGGCATACCCAGATTTTCGAATACCAATTTTTTCTGTCACTTGCAACACCTACATTTCAGTTCAAGCTTCCAGAGCTCTTGATGACCACTATAAATATCCATACATAGAAAGCATGAAAAAGGTTGAATTCCTTTTATTATTGTTCCTAAAGATGATGATTGAACTTCCCTAGTGGAAGTATTTCTAAATAGTACTTCTCTTGCCTTTTAATGCACTGGGTTGCACTGAACACCATATTTTAGTCATTTCTTTACAAAATCACCTCCCAGGGAGTTCTGTCTTTTATTAGCTCGCTGTTTTGCAGACTGCTCTGATGATGATGCTCAAACCAACTTAACCCTGTTCACTGCAGCATTTTTGTGAACAGAATTGAAAAGAACCATGCAGGTAGAAAAACAAGGACTCTTCCCATCTTCCAAAGCTGGCGGTGATACCTTTGGTCATTCTGCATGCCCACAGAGCTGAGAGAGGAGTTACCCTCTCTGCTCTATAGCTAGACACTCCAGTAAACAGAAGGGGCCTGAGGCTAATCCTGCCTTAAGAGATTTGCACAAGTATAGCATTTCCTACATTATAAAAATATGATTTGATACAGCTTTCTACCAGTGTCTGCACGCAGCACAGGGCTGCTAAAAAAGAAAAAAAGAGATCTTTTGCTAGTGTGGTCTTAAACTCAGCTATACAAAATGCTGTTTCTTTTCTTTTCCAGCTATGAACTGAGGGTAATAATCTGGAATACAGAGGATGTAATTCTAGAAGATGAAAATATCTTTACAGGGCAAAAATCAAGTGATATCTATGTAAAAGGGTAAGTTCTTCAGGACAGCATCATCATACTGGTGCTACTTGTTCCTTGAAAGGACAAATAACATATGATTCAAAAATCAATCACAAAAATTACACTGTGAGAATATGTCATGTGAGAATATGTGAGAATATGTGAGAATATTTCTGTGACCTTGATCCTTTGCTCTGAACGCCTGTTCAAATTAGTCATCTATTTTGGATACTGCTTCATCATTTTTTTCTCTTAAAATCAAATAACTATAAAAATGACATTAGTCCTTACTTCCTGCTCAGGCAGAGATGACATAAGAAGAGAACCAAGCCCACACTTTAGCTCAAACACTTACAGAATTTGAACCATAAGGACTTACACAGATGCAGAGAGGTAGAAATAATCAGAGAAAAGGAATTCTGACAAGAAAGGAGGTGTATCCCAGGATATCCCTATAGAAAATTCTTTCTAATCAGTCACTCCTTATGTGGGTGAGTGTCCGTGAACACGGTGGGGAGAACCTTGCATTGGCAGCTAATGCTCTCCCTCTTGATGCTGCTGCAACCTAAAAGCCTGTGTCAGCTTCAGAGCAATTACTGTGATAAACAGGAAAAGGGAAGAAATTCACTTATATAAAATGAAGAGAGAGTGAAAGTGGAGCCTAACACTCAACCAAGCTCTTTCCTGATATTGCAGCACATTTCTGCTTAAAATTACTTTCCTTTTTTGGAGTAGTGCTGTGCACTTTCTGCTTCTGATCAGGACTTGAACGAAGGTATCAGAGAGGGAGGAGGGAGAAATTATGGTGGAAGGGGAAGTAGCAAGTATTCAAAATCTCCAATGAGTGACTGATCTTAGATTTCTTGCTGTGTTTGTGATAGCAGAGGGTGAGATAGATACCAATATGAATTTCCAGGATGTTACGCAAATGGAAAAATGAATCTCCTGCCTACTACCTCCTGCATTGCGAATGGGCAGATGTGGAGAGGTGCAGGAGGGGCACTAGGACCGAGTGAGGCGGGTAGGAAGGATGTTTTCCACTTTGCCCTTTCTGGGAGTCAAATGAACATAATAAGCGAGCCAAAATAAGCCTAAGGACAGAGCAGGCTGGTAGCAGCTCTTATTCCTTTGCAGGGTATACCTCCAGGCATTTTGCCAGAGAAACTTGAGCTAGCTCTGACCAAGCTACAAGGGGCACCAGGAACGGTGCCAGTCCTTTGGAGCAGGCGATACTATCCTGAGCAAAGCGCACTAACACAGCCACACAGCTCCCGGGATGCAAGAAGCGTAGTTATTGCACAGACTGGCCGAGCAAACCCTGCCTGGCAGTTCCTTCAGCGGCATTTAGTCTGAAATTACTGACATTCACATGGACATACACACCTTAGCAATAAATTATTGCATTCAGCGTAGAAGCGGAGCAGCTCTGATAGCACAAAACTCAGTGCAGGCTAGAAACTGAGGAAATAACCAGGCAGTCCCTTCAGGCTGAGCTGCGTTATAGTGTGACAGCATTGCTGTCTGCATCAGAGCTGGCCAACAAGGAAAACCAAGAGTGGAGAACTTCTGCGCCCTGGTGATTAAGACATAAATCTTATTACGTTCAGGTAGCGCACTTAGCAGCCCAGGCACCAGAACCTGTTACCAGGCATGAATCTGCACTAGAGACAGCACTGTACTTGGAGCTGTTACTGGTTTTCACTATTTCTCTTTGAAATAATGGGGCTTGCATGGAGGTGGCCACGCTTTTGGCTGCACAGCAAAACATTTTAATCTGTACTCAAGCTGTAATAAATCATCTTCAGACCAGAAGCACACACAGCTGCGTCATTAGCTTCAGAAGAGAAGACAGTGTATACTCACGAAAGCACTGTCCTTTTGTAACATAGCATTGTACGTCAGAGGTTTTTTACACTGTATCAGAAAACAAGGGGAAAACAGAAGAAAAAGCAGGGAGACTTCTCCAGCCATGTTTATGTCACGTTTACACCCTTAAACTGCAACTGCAAACAATTGGGACTCTCACACCAAGCATTCAAATCAGCCTTGGGGCATTGTTACAAAATTTATTAGCATGGCACAGCACGAATAGAAGGTGATTAGGAAAGGATATACAAATGATGCTCTCTTTGCCTGTCCAAAACAAGGCTGGCAACAGTGAACAGCCAACTGGAATTTTGCATGTCTGATCTAAAAAAAATTCGTGTTCTCACTCTCAAGGTTTGATCATGACTGCCTGTGGTTGCATCCTGCGCCACGACTGAGGGGTAGCTGAGACCCCTGAGCCACAGCTGTCACTGCGCTGCCGCAGTCCTGAACTGTGCTATTAACGTGCTACTGACTGGGAAAGAGCTAGGAAATGATCATTCTTGTAACTGAAGGCTAAAAAACACAATTCAAGCTCCCCTGGTGACTTCCATGTATTCAACCATGTGCTTGCCGTAGGTGGCTAAAGGGCCTGGAAGAGGACAAGCAGGAGACAGATGTACATTACAACTCCTTGACGGGAGAGGGGAACTTCAACTGGCGCTTTGTGTTCCCTTTCCACTATCTCCCAGCAGAGAAACAAATGGTGGTTAGTAAAAGAGAAAATATATTTTCCTTGGAAAAGACAGAGCGCAAAATACCTGCTGAGCTGGTTCTTCAGGTGTGGGACTTTGAAAGACTATCTTCAGATGATTTCTTGGGTAAGTATACAAGGAAACTGTCTGAACATCATCTGAGGTTTTCCCCAGACCCCTATTTTATAGAGGTACATACAAGGAGGTGTCTGGCATCCAACATTTGCTTATATTTCTCTGAAGTACCAAATTGCAACCTTATACCATTTCTTGGAGAGTGACTAATTAGGAATTCAGATGAGACGATGCGAGGGCAATATGAATGAATGTCTGATGGTACAGAAAGATTCGCAGCTAGGCAGCTTGGGCCCAAGCTGCTGCGTTGCTCTGCGTATCTTAGCTGGAAGCTGCTGTTTGAGTATTTTCATGTCTGTCTGGTCTCTGAGTGATGTTGCATTATTTCTCCCTCCAGGCACTCTTGAAATGAACCTGAATGGGTTCCCTCGAGCAGCCAAGACAGCCAAGAGTTGTGACCTAAACATGGTTGTAGCAGTAAGTGAAGAAAACAAGATCTCCATATTTCAGCAGAAGCGTGTCAGAGGCTGGTGGCCCTTCGTCAAGGCTGGAGAGCTCACGGTAGGCAGCTCCCTAGAGGTTTACGGAAGCTTTCCTCTTGGGTTGATATGCTCTGCTGAAATCCCGAGAGAGACAGATGCTAATTTTGGATAGGTCGCCTGCAGTAAACCAGAACAGACAGTCCATAGGACTTCTCTACAGGCTTCAGTGGTCCTCTGTAGATTGGGTTCAAATGATCTCAGGCAAATAGAGCACTTTATATTTTTCCTTTGCTTCCTTCCACTGCTCATCTCCCAACACACTGGATGGGTAGAGTGGAGAAGCAGGTGTTTGCAGCCAACTTTATGCCAGCTGAAGAATCCCTGGGAGAAATCTCATTTGCTTATTTATTTCTTTTCTACTTATTTCACACTTTAAGCAGGACAAAGGTCCTGATTTTGGAGTCTACTATCACTCTCCTTGCTGGTGATGCATCTCAAGCGGAAAGTACATGGTCCACTCTTCCTCTTGAAGCATGCTCCCTAGGCCAATTATTTCTTTGTTTTAATGGCAAGATGGAACTGGTAAAGGAATGCAAAGGGGAATGACAGCTTCCTCAAAGCCCTGCAAATCTCATTAAGAAGAGTATCCTCCTAAGAAGATTACAATTGCAGCCACACTAACTTTCATTGACCTAAAGCCAGCCTTTAGTGCAACAGTGCTTGCAGCAGGGTGTGAGACTCACTCAGCACATACCTATCCATTCATTTCAGGGTCTTCTGCTACAGCTTCTCTCCATAATGTTGGAGTGCTTCCTGTTTATGATTTGCAGCTGCAGTGAAATTCTCGGTATTTATTAGAACTTCTCCCTTTTGCCTCTCTTTAAGGCTTCTTTGTACTGTTACAGCAGCACAGGAGTCCTCAGTGTAAACGAGAGACAGTTCTCCTCCTTTGTTTCCTAGGTACGCTGCTAGTATCTAGCCAAGAAATACATCCTGATAGTTAACTCTGCACATGGTCTTTGAGGCAGGTCTACCATGAAGCAGAGCTACCTAAGCTAGCGAAGGAAGACCTGAGCTGGTGAGCTCACACGGCCACAGAGCACTTTGGGAGCTTGGAGCTGAACCTGGGCATCCCTGCACCCCATCCCTACACTTTCAAATTTGGGGTTAGCATGAGCAAAGTGTTTTCAACTCCATCTATACGAGGACAGAGACCAAGAGCTACAAGCTAGATTCCTGTAAAATAACCATCTTCTCCAGATTCACTTGCTGTGGCCTTGTTTTAGGGGCTCTCCCTCCCTCTCTAGACTTTCATTGACTCTCCAAGGGTTCTCGCTATCCATTTTTCTATAACCTTGCCGTCCTTCATCTTGCTGTCTCTTCCAGCAAGAAGAACGTTTTAATAAAAGGCACCATCCTCACGTTCACTCCCCTCTTCAAACTGAAGGTGACTGCTTACTTTCCACAAGTTTAATGAAGAGACTCCCATCCCAGATCCCTGCTTTGACTCCATCTGGAAGATCTCCAGTGAACTTTGGATCCCCCTGCCAGACTCACATTATTTTAGCCTTCTTATTACCTGAACAGAGCCCAAACACTGCTTCTCGCATTCCATGACATTTCTGCACAGAGATCTTATTTCCAGCCATCCTCCTCCTGAGAGCTGAGACCCCACAGCCTGACTGCTCCAGCTACACAGCTGGCTAAATTTCTCCCCCGCTGCTGCAATGCACCTTGTCCCCTCCAGGCTCCTAGCTCCAAGCTCGACTATTCAGCCCTGCAGAGACACGTGATAGTTCAGGTGAACAGGAACAGATTTTGCAATGGGTCTTTCCAGATCGAATCCTTTGTAATTTAGGACGCAGGAAAGGTTTTTATAGGTCCAGATTAAAACATCCTACCTGTTTCCTCTTGATCTTTGAGCATATGTTGGGAATTGGGTGCCTACATTCTCCTTTATGCCTTTTTTTTTAACTACAAAGTCTTTCTCTTATTTTCTTTAATCACTTTCCTTCACCCTTGGCTGGTTCCCTTATTTCTCCACAAGCCAAACTCTGCTGTGATTTAACTGTAATAACTTAGGATTACATGTTTATGTATGATCTCTCTGATCTAGGGCAAGGTGGAAGCTGAATTTCACTTAGTCACAGCAGAAGAAGCTGAGAAGAATCCTGTAGGCAAAGCTCGAAAGGAGCCTGAGCCCTTGGAAAAGCCCAAGTGAGTAGGAGCATATTCGTTAAACAAGCTGGGGGCAGAGGCATTCAGTGGGAGCCGGGGAAGAGCAGATCTTGCGCTTCTCCTGGCTTTTCTCTTCTTTCATGCTATAACCTTGAGAAAGCCGTTTGGCCTACTTGTGAGTCCTGGTGCGCCCTTATGACGGGGAGGGCTGGCGGCATTTATAGCTGGCAGCTTGTTCCAGGTGAGCTGAAATGTCTTTCAGCCAAAATAAAGCCAAAATAAATCCCATATTACTTTCCATCTGTCCTCAGCTAGAGTTCACATGTGGGCCAGTGCCACAGCTGATTTGGCTCTTACACCACCGTAATTTATTCATAAACCTGACACCTCAGTTTGACCACGTATAAAAATCAGAGGGTTGATATTCATTATATTAAGAGGATAAGTATAAGTGGCTAATGTTTAAGTACTTTGAAATGATTGTATTCAGCTTTTACTATGACCAGTTTTTATTAATCTGACCATTAGGAGACAGACTTCTCTGAGTATTAGGAAACAAGAATTATTTGCACACATATAAGTGTCTTAGTTGCTACATACCAACAGAAAACTGACCTCTGTATATGTCTAGTGTTTTTTGCATAAACTGATCACATGCAAACAAAGGCACATTAAACTACGAAAATCAGGGCATACAGGAATCATACAACTGTAACAAATCTATCTCTAATTGTACTGTGCTTTATAATCAAAGAATGAAGCCACTTATTTTTCAACATAAGACTTTCTAATGAGGATATTTTAAGTGATTTAACAAAGGCAGGTGATCTGGAAGGAGCACTTTACCTTTCAGTATGTGTCACGCTAAAAAAAAAAAAAAAACAGCTGAGAATTTTGTATTCGGGTAAAAAGTACTTTTAATCCATTTTAGCTCACATACTTTGTATATAGTAATGAACTAAATAAGGAAAAGAACTGAAATTAAATTTCTTCCTAAAGAAAGGAATTTCTTTCTAATTTCTTTTCCTAAAAATCAATTGAAAGTAATAATGGTAATTGTGGTATATTCTATTTATGTTTTATTTGCTTGTTATATAGCTCAGGATGAACATGCAAAAGAATAAAAGAGCATAAAGCTGGAATCGCCAATACCCCTTAAAAGGGTATAAATTTAGGCTGAAAATTAGAGGTGTCATTGAAAATTAGACTTGGAAAGACTTCAGTCAATCACCTAATCCAATATCTTTACCCACAGCCGGGATGAGCTATCCCTGACAGATGTCGGTGTGAAAGATTCACAGGAATGAAAATGAAGGTGCTTTCTTACAGAGAAAGGAGGTCTGGGATAGCTCTGAAATACATGTAGAGGAAGCAACCAGTTCAGGCAGTTTTAAGAGGGAGTGTAGTTGCTTAATGAAAAGTCTACCCGCCCAGAGCAGGACTCTCAAAGGCCTCTCCTTTTCCAAGCTCTCATCACTAGGCTCAGTCCGTGTACCCCAGTCAGTCTGGTCTGGCGCTCCCGGGCTCCCTGGGTTTCACCTCAAGGGCACTTTAGCTGCAAATGTGCCAGTGTGCAAAAAGGCTGTCACTAGCCTGGAGTCCCTTTCTCTGCTGCACGGCCAGTCCTGAGGTGTTTCACAATGCCAGCGTCGTCTTCTGGGTCTGGTTCTGACTTACGGGAGAGGCTCTACATATGTTTTTTCATGGCGAAATACACAGGCAACACATGGCTCGACCCAGTTCAACTCATAATTGTGATGTATGCCCTAGTTTAAATTTAGGATGGGGATTGTCTCACCTAAGTCTATGAATCTCAGAAGAGAGTATTAAGTCTTAGGCTACTCTTTCAGTCTCCTTCTATAACTGCTAGCGGACAGAGCAGGGAGTCATCCCACCTGCCTAACACAGCTACCTTAGGATGGGAGCAGTCACCACCGGGAAGCTGGGGAGAGAGATGAATTGTCCTCTGGCAGGTCCTTCCTCTCCATATTGGCTGTACAGGCAGCCCACGTGACTCACCAGACCAGACACCTAACTTTTAAAGCTAGGCAAGATAGATCCTAAAGCATATAAGATTATACTGGCAGATGGATAGCAAATGCTGCCTCAGTCAGATAGTCAGGCACTGCAAAAAAATGAACTAATTATTCAAGACATTACATGTCTCAGTTCAAGAAAACACACACTTTTTTTTTAAGGCTCTCCTTTATATTAGCTCAGAAACACACATGAACTGGATATGAAAGTTTACCAGTTCAGTACCACCGAGGGCTATATGTGGCATACAAAGTTCGTACAAGTACAGTAGTCAAAATCAACTGATAGGTGAAGGAAAATTCTTTCTGCACTTCAAATGAATTATTTCCAGGAAGAGGTGGGTCTCAAGGAAGTATATGTTAGGACTTCTACATCTCCATGCCAGTACCTGTACATTCCCACTTTGGTTGTCAAACACACTGAGAGGAATAGGATTTTCAGTTTATTTTACATACTTAAGTTTTTAAATTAAGAAACAAAATAATTTCAAAACCTACATTATCTTCTAGAAGCTACTAGACAGTAGCTGACTCTCTGATATACCAGAATAAGGGCGGACAAAGACTAAATGGGGACTAATGCAAAATATGGAAATGAGAAATAAAGTGCATTGTTTTTAACAGAGAGGGTAATTTCCTACTGGCCAAACCACCGTGAGGTTATCCATCTTTTCAACTCTGTTGATCACGACAGGATGCTTTTCTGGCCGTTCTGGCATGCAAGCTTTCAGCCTCAAAGCCCTAGCAGGGGAAATTCCTGCGTTGCACGGGAAACTAGTTGAATGAGACAAGGTTTGGGTTTTTTCTGTCTGCAAAAGTTATGAAAAGCCCTTGAGTAGCTGGAACACGTAGAATAATGGCTTTCTTACTCAAGTGTACTGTACAATCAGTTTTATTATTTATAGTATCCATTTTCTTTATAATTCCTTTATATCTGGAGGGCTTCTTTGTCGATTTATTTCTGAGCCATGTCCACCCTCAGTATAAAACGCTTTTAATTAAAAGATGTTCAGTTGGCCTTTCTGATTTCCTGACTTTCTGTCAGATTGGCATTCACCTCCACATCCTGGTGAATACTGAATTCTCAAGATGACTGAGACATTGTTTATATTCCTTTAACAGCTTTCTGAAGTAAGACATAGTCATTGCTCTTTGTGGTGTCTATTCTTAGTTTTATTTTCCCTACTGTTCTATCCGCACAATTATAGTAATATTTGATAGGAAAGAAAATGTGCACCAAATTTTGCTGCTGGTAATGTTGCTTGGCACCACTGTCCTCTGCAGGGCATCCCATTGTACACAGCTGACAGATGTTGGCTCAGCTCGTTGCAGGGGTAAAGCTATCAAAACCACAGGCATAATTACCTCCCAGGCTGTGGGTCATGCCGGAGAAGAAGTTGTGCTAGCATTTTTCCTAAGGAGACGACGCTCTTCCTCTCTGTACCCAGCCAGCTTTGTTGCACAGTGTGAAGGGACTTCAGGTTATCAGCCTGCTTTTTAGGAGGAGAATATGACATGGGACAACATTTGGAAAAATTTAGGATGGTAGAGTGCAGATATTCTCAGGCAGGAAAAGGTGTCTCTTCTTGCCTTTATGTAGCCAGACAAACAAAATAGATTTGGGGGTCCATCTCTCGTTGTCTGGAGACCTATGTTAAAATTGCTTCCGAAAATATGGTGTTTTGGGTTCTCTCTGTGCCTGATACAGCACTATGACCGTCACCAAGGAATCACATTTGTTGTACTGGCTCCTTACTTCTATTGCAATGCTAAATTCATCGCAGTGAATAGAGAGCTTCATACTCAAGAATCTCGGGGTAGCTGCACTTATCCTTTAGAATTTATGGTGGTCTTGCCTGTAATCTTGAACTGCTTATCTTGTCTTAAACGGGAGTAGTTATGAAGTGTGAATTGGAACGTCATTCCCAGCGGCGTGTGGAGCATGGGCTCAGGGGCTAACAGAAGAAGAGTGACCCGAGAGTAGGTAAAACTCATAGAAGTTACCTCTGGAGAGTTCATAAACCCTTCAGTGGGTTTCCAAGACTTAAAGTTCCTTTTTAGACTCAGTTTTGCAATGGGGTTGCTTTGAATCTGCCTTTACCAAAGTTTTTCTTTCTTTTCTGCTTTCTTCCCTTTTAGCCGACCAGATACCTCCTTCTCTTGGTTTGTAAATCCTTTCAAGTGTTTGTATCACCTGATCTGGAGAAATTACAAGAAGTACATCATCATCGGCATAATCCTGCTTATTATTATTATCTTCTTGGTGCTCTTCATCTACACGTTGCCAGGTGCAGTCAGTCGTAGGATAGTTGTAGGATCATCATAGGATTATGGTTCTCGTCGTAACTAATCATGTACAAATACTTCAGTTAAAAATAAAACTCAGGCATGCAGAATTAATGAGCCTGAAACACGTCTCTTTCCTTGTAAATAGAAAATGTAACTAGTCCTAGCAGAAACTGAAGCTGTCTTAGAATAGTTTAAGATTTTACTTCTTTGTCTGCTCATTCAGACTCAACCTTAATGTCCATTATCATTAAGAAACCACTGTAGATTTAGTGACAATTAAAGTTTGATCCTGCATCTGAGACTGAGTTTGAAAGTAAATTACTTAATACTATAGAGACTTGACAAATCAAGTATTTATTATTATTACTACTATTATATAAAAGTGATTAAATACTGAGAGCAAAATCTGTACACAGAGATAGATCTACAGTTCAGTCCTTGTATAATTTTGTAACCAATTCTTTTAAGTGTTTTCAATGACTTGGTAAAGGTACCATTATTCTGAGATAGAAAGGTTATTTTAAAAAAATCCGTATTTAATTCTTTCACTTTGTGTCATTTGCAGATTTTTTCGTGCGTCTCTCAATAGGGCTCTTTGCTCTATAAACACAGGTCTTGCATATTTGTAAATGATAAAAGTGGCAGTGAAGGGAGGAGGAAGGAGCAGAGGTGGAAAGACCTTTTTCCAGCTGTAGTTTGAGAGAGGGGGAGGTTGCTGGAGGGTTGCAGGATGATGGACTCAGCTGCAGGCACTGCAGCAGCAAATGGTCCTTGTAAAGGACAGGGAACAGAGAGACTCCTGTTGCTAGGTGAATGGGTGGATAGAGGGATGGAGAAGACAAAGGGTGCAGAGCGCCTAGAGTCACAGAGGACTGAAGAAAACAGTCAATGAAACCTTCCACAATTGTTGTCAATGTCAAAATATTCATCCTCCTTGAGAATACAAATAATGCTGCAGCTTCTTGCATGCGCAAGGCAAGGCTCGATAATCTAATGGTTCGATTGCCCTTAAAATGAGTGAATGTGAGTTTGAAGTAGCTATAAAAATCTCCTTTGGCCTCATCTGTGGTTAGACATAAGGTGACCTTTGAGAAAAAGCCTTCCATCACTCTCCTGTCATACAGACAATGAAGAGTATGAACTCTTATGCAGCTCTGAGCTTCTCTGCAGCCTTTGCAAATTGTAAAGGATCAAAGGGGAAGATAAAGTAATCCTAGAAATGCTGAGAGTGCTGCCAAGCTCAGGGTGCAGGAACGAAGATTTAACCATGGGCATCGTTCTCAGGGGTCACTTCTATGGGATGCTGGCGTGGCTTTGGTTTGTACTCAGCTTGTTTTAAGGCTGTGCAAAGAAGCTCTGTTATCCCGTCTGGCCTACAACACAGCTAACTGCAGTGTCATGAGAAACGGCTGGCAGTGAAACTCCCCCTTTACGTTTTAAAAGCATTTTAGAGGCTTTTTTTTTTTCAGATGGGGTGAACTGTCCTTTTGAAAGTGCCTCTTCTTTCCACTGCTGATAGAGGCAGATGGCTGAAGGTAAGTCGAAAGCATCCCATCCACATCCCGTCCAGCTGACGATGACACTTAATGTTTCTTCAGGCTTTCATGTTTTAAGTATTTGGTAAATATGGCTGAATTATTTCGGCATGTGAATAACGCCATTACAAATAGATGTGTGGCAAAGTACCACACTACATGGGTTAGCGTTCACTGCTTTGCACAGCTCCAGGTACCAAGCCTTGGCTCTGGACCACAGCAGCAAATATACAATGGCAGTGCCATTAGGAAGAGACTGAAACACTACAAGTCCTGATCAGAGTCTGGATGAGCCACGACCTTGCATTGATACTGTCCCCCTCCTTCCCTTGTATCCTCAGGAGAAATAGCCACCTCTTTCAGCCCTGCTGCCCTTGGAGTCTTCAACCCCTGCAGCACAGCCATTCCCGAACCCCCTTTTTCTTTATTGCTGAGCTCTGGAGTCCTGCTGCCTCTGGACAGCCCAGCAGCCTGGGCTAAAACCAGCATCACTCAGCCACAGAGTAAGCAAGCTAAATCCTCTATAAGTCTTAAACTCTTCAGGCTTATCGTTAAACTCCACATGTGTCGGCTGATATGGATAGCATCATCCCATGGGGCAAAGCTAAATTGAATACCTCTTTTTTTGGTCTTCCAGATGGCTGCAAAGTAGCTGGAGAGGTGAAGCTGTCAGTAAGTATCAGAGAGACAAAATACAGCATCTCTCAATGCTGAGCTACACAAGCAGATGCCAGATGTTATGGTTTTACATCTGAAGTGAGTTTATGGTAGCATGGGCTTTGTGGTTAATAGGGAGTGAGGTATATACAAAGGACTGTTGCTACTGTCAGGGGCTGATATTTATTTCATACAGAAAGAAGCCATCCTTGTCCTGAGCAGTTATTTCAACATTGATCTACAATTATGCTGGCTCAGTTCTGAGGCCAGCTGGTACAACTTGGTCTTTTATCAACAGATTTCTGACCACAAATAGCTCATTAAATAGCGAGTGCTGCCACTGGCAAACACAAGATTTGTGGATGTAAGGCTAGGCTCTCAGAATAGGAAGCATCCTAAAAATATTTCGAAATAATAGCCTGCCACAGCTGATCTAAAAAGGCATGACCTGCTTTGAGTAATATGGCTTGCAAGAATAAACATTGCTTAGTCCCTCCAAAGAGCTTCTCAGGTGGGAGCAGATATTATCCTTCTGGGGAGCCAAACTTGAAAGATGGAGAGACTTAATGCCGAAACTGTTGATGATGAATTCGTGTTTGGGGTGTATTTACTTCTGAGTCAAATTCAGGTAGCTTGGGTCAGATTTTTAGATGTGAACCCACCTCCTGCTAACATCTAAGGAGCAGAGTCCTGTCATTTAGTATCTGTAGAGCAAGAGGACCATTGATCATCTCTTCTTTCTACAGCTTCCAGTCTTCAGCTGATTAGACCTTTCTGAAACTACGGGCACATCCAGATGTTGGTTGGGGACAGACATGCCAGAGGGTTGTGTTGACCATACTGAAGCTAGCTCTAGTCTGTAAACACGGAAACATGGAAATGCTTTCAACAGGACACATCAGGGCACAACACGAAACTAAGACAGTTCTCAGCTTGCAGTCCAGAGAAGGGGAGAATGGGAAGAGCAAACAGTAGTCAGTCATCACCCATGCATGCAACCACTGCTTTTAAGTGGATGTATAGCATTTTCAGTCCGTAGTAAGCATCTTTGCTTCAAACTAAATTGCGTAGGTCTATAAATCCTCCCCACAGACGCCGAACAGCACAGTGGCAGAGACACTGCAGCAGGGGAAGATGACCTCTGCCTGTTCCGATGATACAGCTGGAAAAAAAATTCGAGGAAAGGAAATGGAAAGTTTACTTTTAGGGAGGAAAAACAAGGTATAATCAAGATATAAAGTGATAGTAAAAGAGGAATGGTCCTCTGCAGGAAAAGCTCAGCTCCAGGCATATTCGCAAGCATACGAAAATGAAATCTTTATGAAACGTTGTTATTACACGTGTCAGGAGGATGCAGTATTACTGCCATTGCAGTGTGGAGATGTGAAAAAACTACTCACTTTAACAGAGCAGGATGAAAGTGATATAAAAACGCTATCAGATCTTTGCCAGTAGGGCCTCTCATGAAAGGGAGCAGTATCAAATATACGCAACAGATTAGGAATTGTAAGGCCTCAAGGAAAATATCTATTCATTTATACCTCTGTCACTTCTTTTGGCTCAGTTCTGGAATATACACTGACAGGTTAATACGACAGGCAAGCAAGACCATAAAACATTTAAGCAGCAGCAGATGTTTTGAGCAGGACCCACAGAGTATAACCAAAGGCAGGATATTACTCTTACACTCATGGCCAATAAAATCAGACAACTACCAGTAATACCACCATGATGGAGTCACCACAGTGGGGTCACCACAGTCTCATTTCATTTCCTACTTTAAGAGCAGAGAAGAACCGTTACCACTGATTTGGCTGCATGGTAACTAAGTCAGCAGTGGTGAAGGGTGAGTCGTACTGCTGAGGATGAATTTTTACAATTTTGCATTACCATGTAGCTTGTTAGAAAAAAAAAGAAATCTTAAACGCTTACACTTCACAATGTAACAACTTCCAAAGGATAAACTTGCTGTTCCTGGCTCTTGCTAGGGAAATATTCAGCACAAAATAATATTTATCTGTGTAAGCAAAAGCTATCCCAGCCCAAAGGCCTGCTGAAGACCAACTGTTTATGTTTGCTGCTCTGGAAAATACCATATTGTGAAATGATAACTGGACTCACAGGGAGTTAAGGATGGGGTCACGTGCAGCACCCACTAGCAGCCATTCTCAATTCACAGTGCTGCAGCCCCTCAGAAAAGCTCAAGCATTGGTTTCTCTTCTGCCACCACAGCTCAGGAGCTTAAACTATCATGAGATAAAAATAAATTAGGTGAAAATTATAATTTCTTTTCCTTGTCTTTCTGATTTCCCCTTGCTACCCATTGGGTGAGACAGAAACAAGCTGTGCTTGATTTCACTGTGAGCCAAGTTCCCACCGGGCCCCCATGGGGGCTAAGGCACCCAGAAGAGCATGACAACCACAGGGTCCCAAAGCAGGCCTGGTCCCCAGCAAAGGCACAGCTCTGACTCCGTGCTGGAAGATGAGGTTTCAGGCTCAGGTTCATGTGAGCTTAGCTAGGACACGCTCACCTTCATCTGCAAAGTTGTTTCTGCAGAGCTCACTGGGCCCTCTGCAGCTTCTGTACTTGTGAAGCTAGTGTACATTTCATACCACAAGCTTGTTTCCCAACAGAGCTCTGGACCTGGCTGGTACTCTGGCTGTCCAGGGGGCTACACTCCTGTCTACAGCTTAGTACTGTCTCGAGTGATCTGCTCCGGAGTCCTGTTTTCCTGTCTTTGTCATGCGGACTCTTAGCTGCAGCACAGACCTCTTGGCAGCGGTACATCCCTCTGTTTCTCTGTGCAGGAAACCATCGCAAATGGGGAGATCTAACACCATTTCCTGGTTCTACCATGGAACTCCTCTTTGCCTTTTAATAGGGCACAGCAAGTCAGGTTTTCATATGAAACATGAAAAGTATCAAGAACTGATTAAATCTAAAATATTTCCCATGTAGGCACCTAAGCAGGGACCAAACTGTGAAAAAAGTGAAAGGTCAACTTTTGGAAATGCATCTTCCAGTTCTCAGTGTATAAGGAAAGAGTAAGTTTTTTTGAAAGTCTAATCTTTTTATTTTGTTTAGCTTCTTGCAAGCATTTTAAAAATGAAGACAATAATGTGTTTGATAGAAATTATGGATAGTTTACTTGATTCGTTTTGATGGGATTACCATTTTGAAGTTAGCTTTTTATAGCTAAACTGCATTATTGTTGTAGTGAATATTGAATACTGAACTCACGCGCTGACAGAGCAATTCATCCTACAAAACAAAGCAAGGGGGAAAAACTAAGCTCCAAAACAGACTGGATACATATTTATCATGTGATAATGACAACATTGTTCTTCTGAGAGAACAAATTTGAAAACACTGTGCCACTTCGTTTTTTTTTAAGGCCAATATGAAACTGCCTGAGAGCTCAAGACCTCCTAGATTTCAGGTTTTGCGTGGGGAGGGAGGATTATTTATTTGGAAGGGATCACCTGAACTTTCTTGAAAGTTAAAATTCTGGGAAAATTGAAGAGATTTTCTTCTGCAAAGAGATTTATTTGCTACTCAGAAAAGGTTTGAAGGCACTATGATTGATGTTCATGTGATCATAGCTCAAGAGACTAGTTTATCTGAAGGCTGAGTACCTGGGGTTCTCCCTGCCATTGCACCTCCTGGAGCTGTCCCATGATTTTGCGTGGCCTGTATTATAAAGGCTCAGGCCAGCCCTGGTACCCTTCAGTAAGGGCAGAGTATCCTCCACTTCCACCCTGGAAGTGGAGAAAGGTGGTCACCACCTAAGGGAGAAAGGTGGTCACCACCTCTCAGGATGTGTTAAGGACATACAGGAAAAAGGAAGGCTTTAGCCAGACCTTTGAATCTTTTTCCACGTGTAAAGGTCCCCTTTGATATTTAGCTGTCACCACTCTGCCATCTATATAAGTAAGAGACAGCTGTACACGTGCTACCTGGAATATTATAAATCATACCTAAATCCCAGGGCACAGTCTGTAGCCTCAGATTGTTCCACAAAGCATAGAAATACCTTGTAGCATTGCAGTTGCTGCTTCTTCTGAGTTATGCTAATAAGAGTTTGCTGGGAAGGTAGTTCAGTTGGGGTCGTAAAAGCTGAAAGGATCAGTGAGAGACTGCGGGTTTGCCTGGCTCTGCATTCTGCAGAAGATTTTGTGCTTTGCTCCCAGCCTGGAAAGTGCACTGCACCTGGTGGATTCGTCTCTGTAGTGACTAATACCTACATTAAAATGACTCTTACATTTGGAAGAAACAAGTTCCCTGATGAGATGGTATAAGAATTTGTTTCCTCCACGTTAGTCACAGAAATGGCTTCTGATTACCACGAGAAGCTCCTCATCGTGCTGCATACTGTGAGCTCCAGAAGGGATATTTATGAGATTGGCTGAAAACCCCGCTCTCCTTCAGCTCCAAAGTATAGAATGCTGTCTCTTTCCAGACAAATTTATACATTTGCTAACTGTTATTTGTGGCTAGGGAAAAGCTCAACCCAAGAGCTGGTTCCAGACTCCTAGACATTTGGTATATGACAACCATCTATTCCTTCCCCTCTTTCTAATTAAGCCCCCATTTCAAAAGCAAATGAGCAAACAACTTTTCACATATTTCTAATTGAGAAATGATGATTCATAAAGATCTTCCAGGTTGTGTGTCTTTTAAGGATTTCTGCAAACAGGTCCAAGAGACCAGTCAAAGCTATATTAATTAGCAGAAACTGTGCATTTGCTCCCCAGATGCCTCTCTGCCAAGGCTCCAGGACTTCTTGGTGTTAACAGAGCTCCACCTTCACTGAAAGCAAACTGGAAAGTTCTCTAGCTGTTCCCTTCTCTCCTGCAGACAGTTCAGTGACCCTGGCTGAACTCTGTCTGATGACGCTGACAAGTAATTAACATGCTAGTTCCAGCATCCTGGTCTTTCAAAGTAACTTTCCCTTCACACCACAGAACCTTTTCATATTTCAGCTCTTAAAAAGGGCTGTGCTTGACCTGCCTGCATGGGAGGATGCCGTTACCAGCAATGTCTCCCCCTTTTGCTGCACTGATGGCTGATACTCTTGCTGCAAGCAGCTGGGTCCTCCTGGCTAGCAAAGTGGAAGAGTGCAATTGCACTGCAAGTAACCCAGCTGGAGATCAGTAGAGAAGGACCAGGGAGTCCGTGTGGACAAGTCAAATATGAGCCAGCAATGTGCCCTTGCAGCAAAGAAGGCAAACAGCCTCACGAGCTGCATTAGGCAGAGTATTGCCACCAGGTTGAGGGAGGTGATCTTCCCCTCATCAGCCCTGGTGAGACACATCTGGAGTGCTGTGTCCAGTGCTGGGCTACCCAGTGAAAGCGAGACATGGGCATACTGGGGTGAGTCCAGCGAAGGACCACAAAGATGATTAAGATATTGGAGCATCTCCCGTACGATGAAAGGCTGAGAGAGCTGGGCCTGCTCAGCCTGGAGAAGAGAAGACGGAGGGGGGGTGGGGGGGAATCTGATCAATATGTACAAGTATCTGAAGGGGCGGTGTGAAGAAGATGGGGCCAGACTCTTCTTGGTGCTGCCCGGTGACAGGATGAGAGTCAGTGGGCACACACTGAAAAACAGGAAATTCCACTTGAACATAAGAAAACATTTTTTTCCTTTGAGGGTGATCAAACACTGGAACAGGTTGCCCAGAGAGGTTGTGGAGTCTTCATCCTTGCAGATGTTCGAAACCTGACTGGACATGGTCCTGGGCAACCTGATCTAGCTGACCTGGCTTGACTACAGGGGGTTGGACTAGATGATCTCCAGAGGTCCCTTCCAACCCCAACAATTCTGTGATTCTGTAATTGCTGGTTTAGAAGCTGAAATGATGGGAAAGGTGCTGAAGAGGAAGGAAACCAGAGGACACATCTCTAGTTTCCATTTCAGCCTCTGTCCTGCATTTCCCATTGCCATCCATGAAAATGCAAATATGGAAAACTTGCAGGGGCTGTCTACAGATGTTATGACTTCACACCCAAATCACTTTTAAGAAAGATATATCCAGAAATTTGGAATCTGTTAGTAAGCAAGACAGATAGTCATTGGAAACTGGGAACTACTGACATATATTACAAATATAGATGAAGAGCTCTTTGGACGTCTGCTTCTCTAGGTGGGATGGTTTAACAATATGGTTATATTGCTGTTGCCTTCCTCCAGGGGTTTCCTTTTGCTCCACTTCTTTATTATTCTCTGCAGTTTGCTTTCAGTTAAATTCTTATCCTGAAGGGCCTCTGTGTGCTCTAGCTCCTCAAATCTGAGCAGTCTATCACTCTAGAGTATCACAGCTCAGACAGCATTCCTTCACTCACTTTTGCTACCTGCAGCCTAAGTGGATACAGCCGGTCTAAATATCTCGTCTGGAGCCCCTGTCTCTGCAACCTTCACCATTGATCAAAGCATCTCACATCCAAGAAGCAGCAATTGCACCTGCAAGCCCCCGCTGTGCTAAAGGACAGCTGTGCTCTCTGACACAATGAAATCCGGATAGATTTTTTGTGCCAAGTGCGCACTGGTACGAACCTTACAGTTGTACACTGCAGATTATATGCCAGATTTCAGGAAAACGTTAGAAAAAGTGCCAAAAGCAGAGAGAATCAAAGACTGCCTGGATATAATAAGAGAAGGAGGTATTTATTTATTTACTTAATTATCAGTGATGATATTTTTTTCCTGATTGATAGATAAGCAATGGTTAATCCACCAGAAACAGGCACACAGTTCTAATACACTGATGAAGCATTTGCTTGTCAGTATTACTGTATGGCAAAGGAAACTTGGCTGTGTTTGATGCATCTGATAAACTTCTAATTAGCCATTGCAATAAGCTCTCATTGCACTCAACACACTTCTCAAAGCCTATTGATGGCCTGTCGGCATTTTTGACCGTGAGGAGGGTCTATTCACTGCTCTGGGAGCCTGAGCCGATTTTAAAGTACCAGGGGTCAATTCTTCCCACTCAGGCACAGCAGCTAACACCATGACACAACGAGTTGGAGTAGCTAATGTGATTTGTGACGTGTGCTTATGGACTGGATGCTTTAAACATGAGAATATGGAGTTCAGGATTCAAAAGCCAGGCACTGTGATTGCCTTCCCAGGAGTATGGTAGGCCCTTGGCAGAGCTGAGCATTTTCTTTTTCCAGTGCAGTCCATGTGATGCTGATTAGTGGCATCTCTCATGGGTGACGCTCACTGCCCACCAGGACAAACCTTTGGAGGGTATGATCAGCACATGGGCTTATTTCATGGGCTCAGGAAATAAGAATTTATTAGGTGCTGCAGTTGTTTGAGCTTTGGACATGCCTAAAATGTTCCTGCTCTGAAAAGTAAGGCAGGGATTCTTTGTAAGCATCTTTTCCGTGGCTCTCACATATGTGACAGTGAGAGGAAAGACAGCAAGGCTGAAACCTTTGTACTAACTCCACGGGCTTTGATCAGGGCTTTTGGTTTGTAAGAATAAAGGCTGCGCAGACAGCTAAAAAGGAATATGACCCATCAAGTTTAGAAATACCATATTTGCCAAAGAATGTGGTCCAAATTCTATTTCAGCGCTCTAAAGTTCCTCTAAAGATTGTAGAGCACTTCAGTTCAGGTCAAGTCCCACATCTTGTTTATTTCCAAGAACTTTATTTTTTCCCAAATTAATTCTGATTCTGGGACTGAAATTTTACAGTTTTGTTTTAATTCTTCCATTTCCATTCAGTGGTTTAAGAAATCAGGTGGATTTTGGAAAAAGAAAGCACAGGCTGACTAAAGCATGGGATTGTTGCAACAGATCAGACTGGGAGACATCAACTCCAGCGTTCCACCCCAGCTTTCCACTCCAGGCTGTGAGATCTTGCACTATTGAACACCTCATTGCCAAAGACTTTTCTGACTACATTGGACAAATTATTTCCCAGTTACCTGAGGAGCTTTCTCCATTGGACCGAAAGGTAAGTTGCACCTGCAAAACAGTAATCATCAGGGTGCTGATTGGCATCTGGAGGTGTGTCAGACCTGAGACACTCAAATACTTCTGCCAGAGCGAAAATATTTTTTAGGGACAGAATGAAAAAGGTATAACATCTGCCTGAAAGGTTGTTCCACTTGGTTAGTATTCAGATATGCTAATGCATTCATGGTGGGAGAATTATGCTGCTGCAAACAAAACTAAAGACTAACTGCTGCCATCGTTTTCATTTCAACAGCTTCACAAAAAGCGAAGGGACTGATTCTGAGTTCACTGCCGTTCGTTTCACTCTCACCGCGGGCAAGTTCCTTCTGACTCATCTGGAAAGCAGCCTGAGGCCCTCCCAGACAGACTGAGGGACGGACAGTTGGGAAAAGAAATACTGATTCATGCTTTGGATCTGCTCATGGAAGAGTTACGATGTTAAACCTACCTTGCTGATGCCGTCCTTGCTAACTGATCCCATCTGACAGGGCTTAAGGATGAACAGATCATGCAACACGAACGGTAACATTTGCTTTCGCCCTATCAGTTATTTATCTTCGGGTCTCTTCCGGCTTTCAGACTACTACTTGCTTGCACGCTTCGAGGGCACAAGGCCTTCCCTGGAGTCCCTGCTCACAGGGTAACAGGGCTTCTAAACCAGCTTTCACTCACCGCTAAAATTACATATTCACTGCTGTCAAATGATCCACTAAAAACTGTATTTCTGTCACCGGAGACCACCCAGCCCCCGTACTGCAAGGACAAGTCATTTCCTCCTCTTTGAAAGAAAGCAGCCTTACGGCTTCTTAGTGCCCGTTTCATTTTAAAAGCTGATCCAGCAGACTCGTGTCCCATCAGCAATGAAAAGCAAATGTACACTGGGTTTTACTGGGCTCAGAGCTGCTTTGTGGGACGCAGAGCACTCAGGGCATGTTCCTTACCGAACCTGTATTTTTATCTTTACCTGGGTAATTGGCTGTAAACTGAAGGATAAAAGCAGGTGTATCACATCTCTACAGTCTTTTAGACTGACAAACTTGCACCCTGCTTGGAAATAAGTGAAAATGAGCTACAAAAAGAGCATTTTGCAAGAAGAGCTGAAAGCACAAATCGTTGCCGGAACTTGAACCAAACTTCTGAGCTTCCCTAGCCCACAGGAGAAGCTTAAATCAGGAACCTGCTCCAAATTTCACAGCTGGCTCTGCTAGCCCCAGGTTTCAGAACAGCTTGAGTCGGACAGGAGCAGATTTAGCAGCTGAATTAGGTGCCCTGTGGGATGTGTGCCAGCGGGCTGACTCGCAAGCTGCAGAGGCCTCTCAGAGCTGATCGGGATCAGCATTTGACAGCACCAGCCCACTCCCAGGTGACCTGATCTAATCCCAGCTCTGTGGCCCAGATGCCGTTCTAGTGCTTTCTCCCCATCTTCGTTCTGTGCAAATTTCTCACAGGCTACGGGCAATTCAAAACCACTGGCAATTTCTTTTGTGTTTGAGTTAAATAAATCACGGTCTCAGAAATCCAGGCAGTACATTTTTCCAGTGCTTTTGAAGAGGCAAGGCAATTAAGTCAATGAAAAATGTTATTTTAACCGGGAATGGCTTGGGACTACTTTAGATGTGAGACCTCTTTGATTGCATTGCTTATAATTACATCAGCTCAGAGTTTTAACCAAGCTCTTAATTTTTTGGCTATGCATAACTATGATCTCTTTTTTAATCCATCGAAATGCTTTTCATCCAAAGGCCTTAAGATCTTTCACAGAACCATTCTTGAGAGGTGGGTTTACTCGTGAGGTATTGCCACATACCTAATTGTAAGGTAAGCAAACTGAGTAGGGCTCTGAACGGCTGATGCAAAGTTGCGAGTCATCTGCTGAGCTGCACACAGCCCTGCAAGCCCTGCTTGCACTTTGTAAAGCTATCCTTGTGAAACCCGAAGTCAGAGCAGGGCTCTTGAAACATTGGTATGCCAGAGCATGTATGCTAGACTAATTACGCAGTAAGCAATACGGTTTCCGTGGTCAATCATCCTTGGCACAGCTTTAGCATTAATCCGAAATGACTCTCTGCAAGCTTTCAGCCCCTGGTTTAGCAAAGCATTACATGGGGAACTAATTCTGCTGTCACCGAAAACAGTGGGAGTCTTTGTATCTGATGTATGTAGAGCTTAAGACTGACTGACTTCAATAAGTCAACAGATTGAGAGTAAGTAATTTCCCTGCTGAAGCCTAGGAAAAGCCTCTGTTGCCTCTCATTGAAAATGTGTGTTTTGAACACATAGTAAAAAGAAGGCACTGTGATCAGATGCTCCATTATAAAAAAGCTGCTAGTAGGTTCGGGATTTGTTTTTTGTACTGTAGGACTCAAGATGACGACTGAAAGAGAAGGCCTTTCCAAACTGGAAACCTGCTGCAGTTAGATCGCAGCCCCAGGGACCAATCTGGCTCACCCCAGGATCGCAGGGTGCAGCTCTCGAGGAGCAGGTAGCACGCAGAGGTGTCCCTCATGGGACGCTGAGGCAGAGTCTGCATGGGACATCCCTTTTACACTGTTACAAAGGTGTTGTGGGGCAAAGGCGGAAATGAGACGGTCACTCGCACTCACCCCACCATTCTCATTTTAGTGCCCTGGTCAGGGGACACCACGCCATCTTCACTGGTAGGTTTGTGTTTTCTGCATGTGCAGATGCTCCTCCAAGGCTGTATAATGAGCTGTTGCTGCCATAGCACCTAAAGGGTCTTATTGAGATGGGACCAGTGATCCCAGGAAGCCTGTTGAATGGTCAGTGACTGCAGAACTGAACACTTTTAGTCAAAAGCGTCCCAGTGCCAGATAAGAGGAACATACAGCACCCGCTACAGCCTGTCTGAGTGATGGTGGAGAGAAATCCACTGAGTTCAGAGTGGTTTGCCGTGGAGACCCGGAACAAGCCATTTCGATAAACCTAAGAATCAAACCATCATGGGTACGGGGCAGTGCTTGAGGTAACAGCCAGAGTGTTCAGTGGAGCAAAATTAGGCCAATAGACAAAGCTACTTCATCCTATTTTGCTGGTTTCAATCCTTTTATTGCAAAAGCTGAAAAGTAGTCTATGTAAATTCCAAATAAATATATCTCAGCAGTTGCAAAAGAGTAGCATTTCAGTTTGAAAATGAGTAATAGTAAACAATAAGACCAAATGAATGAGATGGAGAAAATTCTACCATGTCATTTGTGATTTTCAGCCACATCTATCATTTTCATTACATTTTTATTGGAATGTCAATTTTTTCCCATAATCCGTGCTGTTCTTTCACTGATCACACTCAATGAAATGGAGACGCCTCATGCCAGAAGTGTCTTATCTCATCATCAGTCCCAGAAAGTTTATATAGTGGCTCACTATGGCTCGGCTGATAAAGCACAAAGTGACCGGTTCCGTTAAAGGACAACATTTGAGTCATCTACCCAGAGCATTACTATCTATTCCTTTTTCTCCATTTCCTGTTTGCAGGATAAGTAATTCACAGTTATAAGCAGTCATATGTTTGGAGTAAATCCTTTAGAAGAAAAACTCTTACTAAAGTGTAATAAAGTGTAGTAAAGTGACTGCAGCGGCCCGTAAATCCACCCAGGCTAGTGAGGAAGCTGGTAACCCAACTGTGTCGCTCCATATACTGCAGATAAACTGCAGCACCAAGCTCAGACATTATGGCCTCCTAAAGCAAATCCCCATGCAAATATTTATTTAAAAAAATAAAAAAAAAATCAAATTATTAATGGAAGACAAGCTATGTAAGTAAAAACATCATCTTCTATTAGACCAACCAGCACAAAAGGAAAAATCAGGCAAGTTTTTAGGCACGTAAGAGTTTCTTCAGATCTGCAATAGAAGCAGCAGGCTTCAAAGCTGAATATGAGCAGAGAAAAGTTGTTAGAGTTTGATTAGCTACTTATCAGTTAGTCAGTCTCTGAAGGAAAGGTGTTTGGTATCTCTCAAGTGGAAGGATATTAGTAGAAAGGATAGAAATGTAGAGCATTGTAGCCAAAAGGGCATGTTGTGTTGCCCAGTTCAGTGCTTTGTGTGATACTTGCCCCATGTGGCTACTGGAAGCAGAGGTGGCTGTTTTAACCATGGCGGGACCAGCATCATTTCTATAGGACCAAGCTCATACCTCCAAGACTTTTAGGGCTCAGCACGGGTAACCTTGCTAGGTCAACATGAATAATCAGAGCAGGAGGAACTTGCCCCCTTTCTGATCAGCCTCAGGTTCTCTTTGCTGGGCTCGTGTGCCTCCTAAAAGCTGAGTGGAGGCAGAAAGCAGGGCAAACTGCAAGCAGAGCAATATATATCCCTTGCCTACCATTTGCTTGGGAGGGTTTGGCTTTTCAGATCCTTCCCCATCCTTGTCTCGCCGAGCAATAGCGGCAAAAAGGCTCCTACAAAGCTGAGGCTTATCAGGAGAGCTGCCTGCCTGAAGTGAGGGCAAGAGATAGAGAGGGCTTTTGGATGGGGAATAATTTCAGGGAGGACAGAAGGAGCATCCTTATTGTGTGTAAATTCACTTACTGGGAACTGATTTGGGGGAGAAGCAGAAGTTTGATGGTGAGATAGATTGGGTAGGTAGAAACGGGTTGTTCCTGGGAACAGGAGGAACGGCTGTGTGCAGAGGAAGTTTCATGTCCTTCCCGCTCACATTACTCTCTATGTTCACTGTGGGCTCTACGTGTCGTCGTTAAGTGGTTGTTTGATGTGTCCCCTTTGAAGTGGGCTTGAACCCATGACTAACATTTCCGTTCTGGGGGACTGCCTACAATCGTACTGAGGCTTTTCTTTATGTAGTGACTCCTGAACTGTAGCCTGCAGTTCATCAGAAAGTTGCACAAAGAACAAGAAAGAGCAAGGAAAAAGTCAGTACAATTTACTCCTAACACTTACAGCAAGGGAAAATAAATCATTTACAGTTTGAGGGAGAGTCACTCAAAGAGAACCTGGAAGACGCTCAACTACCCGTCCTACAACTAAAGTACTGCAGCTTTCCCTCATGATAACACTGAGCCTTGCATTTCTTACAGCTTCAAAATAGCCAAATGATAGCTGCCAGGGAACCAATTGCATGCTGGAATGAGCAGTTTAGCCTCCAAAACAGCCACCGGTGCTAGGACCCAGTACTTTTCAGTTATGCAGAAGGTGCTCTCTTCGTTCGCTCTTCTCAGCGTTCCCATTTATGCTACTCATTTGCTGTAATCAAGATCAGATAGGGTGCAAATCAGATTTTAGAACTAGCCCTGATTCAACATGAAGTTGCTACTGATACCTTCTCTTATAAACAGACAAATAGGAAGCTTTCTTAGAAAATTAATTCAAACTCTTGGCAGGCTGCCATTAAGATACGCTGCCTCCCATAAATAAAAACAGCTCCTGGCTTATTTATATGGTAATGGACTCATTCAGAGGTAAATATCTGCCTTTTCCCTAAGTCTCAAATGAAAATAAGCCTGGGATAAACCTATTTTTGTAGTATTTAAACTAGTCTCAGATAGCACGGAGCACTCTGAGGAGGCATGAGAGCCGCCAAGCTCTTCTTCGCAAGCCACCAGGAGAGGAGAGGAAGCATGGACAGACACATCCGACTTTTAAGAGACAGCAAAGATAGCCTGAGTCCCATTTCAAGTACTTTCCTATAGAACATCAAGGACAAAACCTCTTTTAGTCTACAGAAGTTTCTTTTTTCCTTTCTTTTTCCTTTTTTCAAACTTGCAAGAATTACACTCTTAAATAAGGTTTAATTTTCTCCTCATCTCCTGCTTCTTAAAGAAAAAGAAAATTTGGGCAGCTTTGCAGCCTCCTGAAGAGAGGCTGAATGCTGTGAAATTGGGCACTCAGATCTGATTTGTAGCTGAGCACAAAGGCAACTCTGAAAAAAATTACAGCATCTGAGCAGGGGGTACGCAAGCTCTCCTGAGGCTAGCTTATAGCAGGCTCTGTCTTGAGAAAGAATAAACCGTAACCTGCAAAAATAAATTTACCACCTTTAGCAACTCAGATACTTTCATTTGACTTCCATCCTTTTCCAGCTATACTTATGAGAGGTGTTGGAGATGGGAGCTGAGCGAAAGCACTGTCTGGAAGAAAGAAAGAGCTGTAAAGCCTGAGGCACTTTTAAATGATCCATAAAACCTGAATATTTCTAAGAGTTTTCCAGTAACTATGCTGATCCTGCCAAGCTGCAAGTTTGCTTTTCATTTTTCTTTAAGGAAAAGGCATAGCAGATTCTGGGCGGGAGACAAGGGAGAGAGTTTTTCTTTTTGACAAGAGAATAAGAGCAACTCTGATGTTTGCTAATTAAAAGTGATACCTTATGTCACTTTGCGGGGGGAGATGTACTGAAATAAAGAGGAAACATAGAAAGGGATGCGCTTAAATCTCTGAGATATGCGTAGAATTACCGTCTCACCCTCTTCCCCTCCGTTGAATGCTTTTGGAAAAATGCTGAAGAAGTCATATCACCGCTACTGCAGAGCTGCCAAATCTCAGCTTCAGAGTGCAGAACAGTAGGGGCTGCGAAAAAACAGGGGCTGTGAAAAAGGGCACATGCTTTATTGCCCAAATTAGAGACAGGTGAACTCTAGACTACCTTGCTGCTTAAATGCTCTTAATAGACTCTCTGATTACCGTCCTCCAGAGCTCCTAAGCCTCCCCTCACTGCACTAAGCAGTCTGCACAGTGAACGTAGCTTGATTTTCCTGCATCATCTGTGCCGAAGGTTTCTGCAGCGCTACCGAGTGTAGCATTGTAGCCTCTTCCAGCTCATAAAACTCACGTCTGGTCCATTGGCAGAAAGAATAAGGGCCCCTCTGTGCCAAGGCCACCAAAAGTCTAGTGAAGCAACAGCAGTTTTGAACTAGACCATACTTATACTAACTATATTGTGCTGGCCTTGGGAATCACTTCACTATTTTCAAAATATACAATTACAGTTGAAAGTTACTTGTCCTTTGAAGTGTCTGCAAATTAACACTTTTAAATAATAAGTCTTTGCAGTCAAGCTACTGCAGGTGCAAACCTCTTTGAGGACCATTGTTTTTCTGAAAAATGGGCAGCTTTTTTCATTTTATTTTTACATTGCTGAAAAGTCACCATATGTTCCTGTCCTGAATGGGTGCTCAGCATGGCTGGATCTCGAATTTAATCTGAGGGTTTTTTTTTTCTCCTTGACCACTATGGGCTTTTTCCAAATATCCATATCATTCCCCTTCAATTGGGGCTTAGGTAATTAATGCAGAAGACTGGATTCCCATGCTCTATTAAGAAAACATAATGCAGGGCTGCACAGTTGTTTCTTTTTGCAATAGCTTTTGCACTGAACATTCAGTTAATGATTTGGAGAATGACACACTGCTCCCTGTGAGGTACCGGGGCTGCTGTCACAGAGCAGGTACATGGTTCTGGCTTTGCGTTGTCTTTTTCAACACATTTCTTATGGGGAAGCAGAAGCAAGTAGTCCTTGCGCTGCTCATGGCGTTTGAGGGTTCTCGTAAAACAAGGAAACAGTTCTCATTAAATGTGAACACTGGGGAAATATCCCTTGTTGACAGCGGATGCTGTTGCCCTTTCCAACTTTGCTGCTGTATTTACCTACTGCAGGTGCTGAGGGTCCCAGACTTCCTCTTCCAACCCAGGAACACACTGTACTGAGCCACATTTTGCTCCTACTTTCACCTTAGACCAGTTTAGTGAATGTAATGGATATGTAGCAATGCTGAATTTGACACTTTGCTGTTGGCACAAAAGGCAGGAGAAGAAAGAAGGCAGACTAGTGAGGGACTGTGTGCAATCAGCTTGGTTCAATTAATCACAGTGTAAGTTAATTAGATAAGAATGATCGAACACCTGTGCTCTGCCGCTCAGCTGAGTGGCTGAGCTTGCCTACGCCTGCTGCAATTAATTTAAGACACCCCCTAGAAACCTTAAAATAAAGATTTGACTTTTATAGTTACCAGAAAATGCTGATACAACCAGCACGTGTCCTGCATGAAGAAAGAGACTGTTATTGAACAGAGGGCTAGCGTGCATGGCACACTTCTCAGTCCATCATACACTTGTGCTGGGCAACTGATAGGGAACTGACAGGACTTACAGGTACCAGGGCATTCAGAACTTGATTTTTTTTCTCTAATCACAAAGAAGCTCCCTTAAGTGCCTGCAAAATGGTGTTTATTTGATTTGACAAGTGAGCGTTACTCCAGAATAACATTCACTGTGAGACCAGAACTTGTTCCACCTACAAATGCACCTACTTCTTTGTCGGCTGGATATGAAATTCAGTGCCCATCATATGCATTTCCCCTAAATGCACAACCTCTCTGGGCAACCTATTCTAGTGTTTGACCACCCTCACAGTAAGAGACTTCTTTCTTACGTCTAAATTGAATTTCCTGTATTTCAATTAGCTCCCATTGCTTCTTGGTCCATTACCAAGCACTACTGAGCAGAGTCTGGCTGCACCTTCTTTTCTCCCCCCACCAGGTATTTATATACCGATAAGCTCCCCCCGAGCCTCCTCTTCTCCAGGCTGAACAGTCCCATCTTCCTCAGCCTCTCCTCATATGAGCACTGCTCTAGTCTCTTAAACATCCTTACAGCCCTTCATTGGACTCACCCCAGTATGTCCATGTCTCGCTTATACTGCTGAGCCCAGCCCTGTACCCAGCACTCCAGATGTGATCTCACCAGGGCTAAGTAGACAAGAAGGATCACCTCCCTCAACTTGCTGGCAATACTCTGCCTAATACAGCCCAGGATGCTGTAGGCCTCTGTAATACTTAATACTTAGCACTCATAGGTAAATTCAGGAGAGTGACACTGTATCACAGAGATGAGGAGAAATTAAAATTCTTTCACGAGTGTCAGAAATTTTGGCAATAGGGCCTTTCATTGTTATTTACAATAAGGAAAACATTTTGCTCTCAAGTACGGACCGAAGTAATGAGAACCCCTTCAGCTGCTTCCCACATACCCCACTGTACAATAAATAAGTATCTACTTCCCAGTGAGTGCACTGTGGTATGTATGCAGGCAGGTGTGAGAGAGAATAGTTTGGACCCCTCCATCTTCTGCATTGGTAACGTCACTTTCAGTCTCTGTGGACAAATAAAGCTCAGTAGGACTGTGGATGACCTACAATGTATGTATGATAAGTACACTTTATGATGTGCTGTAAATAAGTGTCTGATCGAAGTAGAGCCAGTTTTATCATGAAACCAACCCAGAAGCTGGATGCTGGTCCCATGAATGGCAGCAGGGAACAGACCCTATTCAGAAGGGCTAATAAGGTGTGAATGGTCTTTCTCCTCTAAAAGCATCAGCAGGACAGAGATAAAGGTGTGGGAGCTTTTTACTGCAGCACAGCAATGGGAGCAGCTCTTCTACATGGGCACCAATGATACTGCTAAGGGCAACTTGGAAAGTATGAAATGGGATTATAGAGCTCTGGAGATGGTGCTAAGAAGTGTGAAGGCCCGGTCATTTCTTCCTCGATCCTGCCAATGAGGAGGAAGGATGGGAGGAGGAGTAGACGGATATTGCAAGTAAACAACTGGCTGCGCAGCTGGTGTCAGCAACAGGGTTTTGATTTCTATGACCATGGGACCCTGTTTGAAGATTGACAACTGACTGGAAGAGATACAGGCCCACTACTAAATGGTGCAGTGGCTCTGGTGATAAAGGATACAGAGAAGGCAGAGCTGCTGAACGCCTTCTTTGCTTCAGTGTTTACTGCTAAGGCCAGTCCTCAGGAATCCCTGACCCTGGAGACCAGGGAGAAAGCCTGGAGTAAGGAAGACTGTCCCTTGCTTGAGGAGGATTGGGCTAGAGATCATTTGGGCAAACTTGACACCAGTAAGTCCGTGGGCCCTGATGGGATGCACCCATAAGTGCTGAGGGAGCTGGCGGATGTTATCACTAGGCCACTCTCCATCATCTTGGAAAGGTTCTGGAGAACAGGAGAGGTGCCTGAGGACTGGAAGAAAGCCATTGTCACCCCAGTCTTCCAAAAGGGCAAGAAGGAGGAGCCAGGAAACTCCAGGCCTGTCAGCCTCCCCTCCATCCCTGCAAAGGTGATGGACTAGCTCATCCTGGAGGTCATCACTAAGCATGTGGAGGACAAGAAGGTGATCAGGAGTAGTCAGCATGGATTCACCAAAGGGAAATCATGCTTGACCAATCTGGTAGCCTTCTCGGATGGAATGACTGGCTGAACAGATGAGGGCAGAGCAGTGGAGGTTGTCTCCCTGGACTTCAGCAAGGCTTTGGACACTGTCTCCCATCACATCCTCCTAGGCAAGCTCAGGAGATGTGGGTTGGATGAGTGGCCAGTGAGGTGGATGGAGACCTGGCTGGATGGCAGAGCTCAGAGGGTTGTGATCAGTGGGGCAAAATCTAGCGGAAGGCCAGGAACTAGCGGTGTCCCCCAGGGGTCAGTACTGGATCCAATCCTATTCAACTTTTTCATCACTGACCTGGATGAAGGGAACAGAGTGCACCCTCAGCAAGTTTGCTGATGATACTGAACTGGGAGGAGTGGCTGATACCCCACAGGGCTGTGCTGCCCCTGAGAGGGACCTGGACAGGCTGGAGAGACGGGCAGAGAGGAACCTCCTGAAGTTCAACAAAGGCAAGTGCAGGGTCCTGCACCTCGGGAGGAAGAAACCCATGCACCAGGACAGGCTGGGAACTGACCTGCTGGAAAGGAGCTCTGCCGAGAAGGACCTGGGAGTGCTGGTGGACAACAAGTTGCCCATGAGCCAGCAATATGCCCTTGTGGCCAAGAAGGCCAATGGGATCCTGGGGTGCATGAGGCACAGTGTTGCCAGCACATCGAGGCAGGTGATCCTGCCCCTCTCCTCAGCCCCGATGAGGACACATCTCGAGTACTGTGTCCAGTGCTGGACTTCCCAGTGCAAGAGAGACATGGAGCTCCTGCAGTGAGTCCAGCAAAGGGCTACTAAGATGATTAAGGGACTGGAACATCTCTCCTGTGAAGAAAGGCTGAGAGAGCTGGGCCTGTTCAGCCTGGAGAAGAGAAGGCTCGGGGGGATCTCAGCAATGTCTACAAGTACCTGAAGGGAGGGTGTCAAGAGGATGGGGCCAGACTCTTCTCCGTGGTGCCCAGCGACAGGACGAGAGGCAGCGGGCACAAACTGAACCACAGGAAGTTCCATCTGAACCTGAGAAAAAACTTCTTCACTGCGAGGGGGACAGAGCACTGGAACAGGTTGCCCAGAGAGGCAGTGGAGTCTCCTTCGCTGGAGATATTCAAGACCCGTCTGGATGCGATCCTGGGCAATGTGCTCTAGAGGCCCCTGCTTGAGCAGGGAGGTTGGACTAGATGATCTCCAGAGGTCCCTTCCAGCGTCAACCATTGTGTGACTCTGTAATCCAGTTACATTGGGCAAACGGATGCCAAAGGCTTATGCTTCATTTGAGTTTCCAAATGCAAGGAGGGCTTTTAAAGGTAGCAGAAATTATCAACTGAGATAGGTCCTATATTGATCCTGGGAGAGGGAGTGACACTTATCTGACTTTTTCACTTATGTTAGAGGGAAAGGAAGTTGCAAGTGAAACATCAAAAGCATCTTAATGTGACTTCCGTGTCCAGGAAAAAGTAGCAATAGAAGGAACCTCTCTAACACTTGACTGAATATCACTTGTTTCGAGAGCTGTGAGGGGCTCAGCTTATTTCACTCAACCTGGAGCCTTTCTGCTTAATAAAGACAAAACGTAAATGTCTCTGTTGGGTATGTACAGAGCTGTTTGTTTGTTTTTTTCTAATTAGCTAGGCCACTTAGGATTGGATGATCCATAGCAGTAGAGATTGCAGTTTTCCAAAACTCAAGTCCTTCCAGTTCAAGTCAATAAGCAACAGAGAAAAGAGAAGTGGTAGAAACTGAACCTTTGTGTTCATCTTTGCCTGGGCTGAAAGTTTTCCTAAAACTCAGACCCAAGGAGATTTCCCAGGCTGGGAAATTTTAGCTCAGATAGTTACATCTGGGCAAAATTAGAAGCGACGGGAGACAGATCCTTACAAAGCAAATTGGAGGACTGGAAGGGTTTTTACCTTCAAAGAAGGCAAGTAAGGGTCATCTTAATAATTAGCCTGGTGCGACCATCCCAGGCTCTAATGCTTGGGAAAAGGCAGAGGTGGAGTGAGGCAGGTCCAGTTACCATTTTTTATGTTTCTGAGGCATATACTGCAGAAAGGAGAGAAAGAAATGGTCAAAGAACTCTATTTTCCCCACCATTAATCTCAGCGGATCTATAAGGCCATCCTTAAAACCTTTCAGCTGAAAGGTGTTTGGGAAGCAAAAGAGTGTGTGTGCACAGCATGCTGAGAAGTGGAAGATATCTCATTGTACCAGGGCATTTTAAAATCTTTCTTACTTCACTTTATCATATATGCAGAGTGGACTTACAGGCAGAATCTGAGCAGAAGTGGTGGCAAAAGAAATGTTCCTGTAAGGATTCAGAGGGAACATGAACACTCGAAAAAAAGAAAAGGACAGGCATGTGGCTTATTTGCATGTCATCTAAATTCTGTGTCGTATAGAGACCTCAAATCAGATTGCATTTATTAGATGATCTCTGTAGATCAGACATAAAATAGACCACACAACAGTATTCCCAAAAGGCTGTCTCTAAAGCAAACTCAGCCTCCCATTTCTGTCAATAGTGGATTACTGCTGACAGACGAGGCAGAAGATTGATTAAACCTATCAGTTTTTTTGTGATCCCTCTTCTAGTGCAATAAAAGGCAGTAATTCAGCTATCCAAGGAGCAGTGAATGAAAAGAAATGAAGGACTTAGTTAAAATGAGTAATTCTAGCTCAAAAGTTACTGGCTAGGTGATTGCTGAATCCATTTAAAATTCTGCTCAGTTACTCTTATTTTAACCAAGGTAAATCAGCTATGAAGCCAGTAGAGCTACACCAGTATTCTACTATATGAGGTTATATGCTGCATAATCATAGCTAAAGAAGCTTTTTTGAACAGTGTACTTCTATTTAATGCATTCTTTTGTTTAATAAGATTATTCTTTTTTCATATTTTCTACAGAGTACTGCAGCTTCTTTATGCGTGACAATGCAGCAAGAAAATATTCCAGAGCCTAAAAGACACATAATGTATAACATAAGCTGGTTTCTACGGGCTGGAAGAAAAGAATGTCCTGGTTGTAAAATGGTTACTACATTTTCTAGAAAGAGATATAAAGTGGATATTGAAAGGATTTAGCTACATAGCAGTTCAGGTTTAAAGGGTCAGATTCAGAAGATTTTTAAGGAAAAATATTTCTAAGAAGCAACCTTATACTAGTGAGTGTATAATAGCAGCATGGCAATTGCACACTGAAGACCTGAAGATGCCTGTAACATACCATTGAGCCCTCTGAGAAAAAGCTACTCCAAAAGCGTATATGCTGTGAATAACTAACTAGCCAGAATTCATACCTTTATCTTGAATAGAAATTACCCTGTGTATGAGTAAGGATAGTGTTAACAATGCGCATCCAGTTTGGGAACACTGTCTTAGATGTGTCTCTCCGCTCTGTGGCGTATGGAAGGGTCTGGCTCCGGCTATGCTCGTCTGCAAGCAAGGTGCTGGGACGCACCACTAGACAGGCGTCCGGGATTCTTTGAGATTCCGGTGTTAGTTGCACTGAGCTCAAGAGATCATCATTTGTCAGATATAAGACTTTATTAGAGCTAAGCTGTTCTACGCATGTGACAAACACTGGACAACACTAAACAGTTAACAGTAGAAAATCTACAAGTATAACAGAGCTAAAAAGTTTACTAAAGAACTAAAAACAGAATACACATATCAGAGCTCCATGGTTAAGCCACGGATGCATAGTATAATGACTGTTCTTGGCTGCACGGTATAATGACCGCTCTCGCCATTTCCTAGTCCTTTTGGGTCACCCCTCCGGTACAGCTTTCCCCAGATTGTTCTCACCACTCTCGAGCTGAGCCAAGAAGATTCAGGTTCATCCTGGCAGTTGGCATCAGGGGTGTCCCCGCTGATGGATGAGTTGTCGGGTCTGCAGGCCAGTTGACGGTGAGTCCGAGTCCACACAGGTATGAGGTTTACTTTCTTTTATCCTTCCCAGACTTAGTTCATTATTCAATTAATCAGTGCCAGACCACTGTTGGACAATAGAACAGATGGCCTCAGTCGATAACAGTATGGATACCAACAGTATGGTCGAGAGGATGCTCAGCAGTACAGTCAACAAATAACAGTACACATACGGATAGAAGTACGGATGTTCAACAGATAACCCAGTGCGAAATATCACAGTACCTAGATGCCTATGGTGTGAGTCTGCGGTGTCACTTCTTGTTTGCTTACTAGGTTTGCTCAGCACTCATGGAGTCACTGGAGGGCTCGGGAAACCCCACAGTGTGGTGGCTCTGGCCATGGTTCACCAGGGGTTCCTAAACTCTTGAGGAGCACCCCAGAGCAAACCCCTCTTCTATGGGCTGCACCATTCCGAGTCCCATGCTGGCCTGCGTGGCACCTGTCAGGTACTGTGTGGAAGGTATTTTGGGAAGTCGGCTACGTGACGAGAGACATGAAGACACGGCTGCAAGAACTGCTTGGATGTAACTGTGTGTCAGGAGGCAATGTGAAACGCGCCTGGGTCGCGTGGATTTGGGGAAGTGTCTGGTTGAGCGGATGTGGGGTTGAGGCTAGGTTTTGTATCAGCAAAAATGCCGGTACAAACAGGCTGACCGCATCTGGCTGTCGGGCATGATAAGTAACTAATGTTAGCAACCTATAAGGAGCTTGGCTGTTGCAATATGTATGAGCTAATTAACTCTATTATATAAGTCATGAAAAGGTGCAAATAAACTGAGGCTTGTGATCATCATCGGATGAGCATGTCTCCCGTTGCTTCCGACAGTACTGAACACCTATGTGGAGGGTTAAAAGCAAAGCAGGAAGAGGCCAGAAGTTCCTTTAAAGCATTTAAGGCTGGCAACCTCCAGAGATGGGAGGGTGGATGAAGCAGGCACAGGGAGTGAGTCAGTGTGGAGGGTCCTTAAAGATCAGAGAGTGAGATCCACAAAGGGGATCTATGAGACCCACTGAAGGGACGTGCGGCACGCAGCCTCATAGCCAAAGGAACCAAGCCACTTGCCCCTGCACTGAATCCCCTGTCCTGGGCTGGAAACCCAAATTCTCGACGTGATGCATTAAGGGAGGTCACACAAATGCCAGACTGGTAAATAAGGTAGCAGAGCACTCCTGCAGCCACCTAAGGGCACGTGGCAGGGAGGACCCAGGCTGCATACACCTTTCTCTATAAATTTTCCCCTGCAGTTAATGCCTTTCTCATGCAAACCAGTGAAAGAAGTTGTTTGTGTCCCATTACTCGCTAAACGGAGCAATCACCCAGCAATGGCAACATTTCAGCTGCAGAAAATTGAGGCAGAAATCTTGCTTCTTTCTTTTCTGTAGTCAAAATTAGAATCTGAGTTTTTCATTTTGTCCAAGTTCTTATTTGGTCAGTAAGAAAAAGTCACTTCTGTAGGCTTGAATATAGCCAAAGTAATGCCATTTTGTGTATGCAGATTCCGTTTTGCTTTAATGAGCAGGTAACATATTAAGTTTTCTGGCATCTTTCTTACTCTTCCCATGCCAATATAAGGAGATGTAAATTCAGTCAGAGCCCTCATTACCATGGCTGGAATACTGTAAGCAAATAAGTGTGAGAAATGGCAAAATAAAAGGTGTGATACTGCAACTAACAAGAGACAAAGCATCACAGACGCAAAACTTCTCAGTAAAGAAGCTCAAAAGGTAGTCAGAAATCACTTTATTTAGGATTCACCCGTGACAAGGCTTTTAAATGTAACCAAATGGATGCTAATAATATTTAAATTGGAGGCAAAGGCAGTAAAAAGTGAGGCTGGGATCTGGAGACTGACAAACCGTGGAGTTTGTTGCAGGAATTAGCCTTGTCTTGCGTTTAAAGGCTTGGCCTGTGAAGTCATGAACAAGAAAGTACATCTGCTACTTAAAATGGACTGTTTTGTTACTCTGCTTTGTTTCATCTGACAATAAGTTAATGGAACCTGTATGACAGGATTCTGGGGTTTTCCTTCTTATCACTACCTGGCCAACTAAAATAAGGGTATAACATGTTCAGTGATTACTTACCTACATGTGTAAAATAGAAACCTTTTAAATTGGGCATTGAGGGGTGCCAGACACACTATCTATCTAGGAGTAAGAGCATTCCTCTGGAAGGCAGAGTGCTTTTGTCAGATAAAAAGGGTATTTCAGTAATGACTGTTGTATTTACAGGAACGATCAACTAAAGCAAAGCCTCAAGTGGATTCGTAAAGTCATTTGGTGTTATGGAACCTGCTATTATTGAGTTTGGTTTTACTGAATATACGAGCCATTACGTGAAAGTATGTCCATGAAATCTTCTTCTTCATTCAGCAGAGAGACATGGTATCTCAGGTGCCAATCCAGCTGCCCTACAGCAGGCACAACCTCACTGCGACCACTTGAGTTACATCACCACAAAGCCAAGACCATCGCCTCTGGCTCTGTCTACCAAGGACTGTGGTAAGGATAACTTCTGTAAGCTATTTTCGTCAAGTTGGCCGAGAATCAACTACTATAGAACGGTTATACTTGTCTTTGTCATTAAAACAGATATTCTGTCCCTAGGATCCTAATTAATTGAACGTAGGATCTTACATCTGTCTGAGGGCAGCTCCAAAAGAATCCAGTGTGAACTTGGATGTGCTGTGGTTACAGCCACAGAAGCAAGACAGTCACATAGCCTGGGTAGGCTTACACCTGCACAGTGTTCCCCCGAAAGGTATGGTGTGGCGATCAGATTGGGACTGTTTCGCAGCTCTTCATTCAGAGCAGGAGCCTCTTGCCAGTGCTGGGAACTATGCTACTTCATTCATCAGTCTAGAGTTGTTACAACGTTATTGGTGCTGCTGAGGTTTCCATCTTCCTGTCCATTGCTGTACTGCAATACTGGCTTCAAAGGCTTGTTCCCGCGGCTAAGGACCATCACTTCGCTCAGGCTGGCCTGTTAGCTTCAAAGAGCAGTGTTGCGAACCCTTGGCAGCTGGCAAACGGACCAAGGCTGCTATTTGATATATGCTGCTGGAGAAGGATCTGCCTCTACTCTCAAAGCTGCCTGCTATTAGTGGGACATATTCTCAAAGGCAAAGGACTTCCTCGCTCAGTGTGACTTTATGTATAAAACTGAGATTATACGCTAAGAAACAAAATGTAATCAAGCATTTTTCTCAGCAGTGACTCAGCTATTGGGAACCTCCTGTGAAGCTGAAAAATCAGCCTTAGAAAATAATTTCTTCAACAGCAGAAAAATGTACCGAGGAAAGCCACAGAATCTCTGCCACTTCCCCAAGTCTTCCCAGCACAGAACTTTTTCAGGTCTTATTTAGATTCCATCTCTGAGTATATTAAGATGATTTCTCTCTCAATAACACCTTACTGAACACCCACAATCTGCTCATGCCTATTTTTCATCCTTGATTGCAGTGCCTTGTTGGAACAAGCGCTATGACCAGGGTAGACTTCCTCTAAAATCAGGCTCTGAGAAAAGCACACCATAAGTCTCATTGTGATATGTTCCATCAACTTGAGTGAGGAGAAGACTCCCCAGTATAAATCTTCTTCACTGGCTTTTGAAATGCTTCTGGCACTTCAGGGAGTCTCGGTCTCACGCCACTTGTGTTTCCTTGGGGGGTTGTCACACCTGAAACTTTTACTTCAGTTTAAAAACCTTTTTTCTTTTTTTTATTAGCATGCAGTTCTTAATTCATGTATGAAGTTGTGTTAAAGCATCTAAGTGATCTGACACGTGAGACCACAGGGAAAAACGCTCCCTCCATTAATCGGCATGTGGGAAAGAGTGAGTGTCGGCTATTTTGAAAAGCTATTTTCAGTTCCATTGAGTTTACAGGTTGAAAGTCCTTGTCCCTTGCTGCCTGCCCGGGGCTCCCTGGTCATGGCTATAGAGCAGACCCTTTCCTCCTAGCCCTGGGAAGGCAAGGAAGGATCCCCCACTGCTCCAGAGGGGTCCACTTTCTCCAGTAAGACACTTCTTTCACTTTGTGCTCCAGGAGAAATCCCCACCTCCGGGCTGACCAAGCAAATCAGATGAGCATTAACAGCTCCTTCTGCATCAGGAATAGCTCTGTGCTGGGAAGGTCCATGTGGGACAGACAGCCTTGGCACCGGTGACTCTGCTCTAACACCAAAATATAGCAGTGCTGCTTCCATTTCATGACAGTAAGCACTTGGACAGCCAAACCTTTCACTGCTACCAGTTGGTATTGTGTTGGCTCTCACACCATATTTCTCTTTTCTAGAATATCCTATAGGGACAACCCCAGAGGTTGTCCACCTGGGTTGCTAGCTGCCATAAAGCTTGTGGCAGGATTTAAACGGCTAAATGTAAATGTCTGCAGATAAAGGTGCCTACCTCTGAGCTAGGCAAACCAGGCCTCCCTTGGAGCTGATATAATGCACCTGTTCAAGGGTACAATTTTAACTGATCTTAAGGCAGCTGTTTAAACCTTGTCACATTAGTTGCACCTTGCTTTTTATTGTTTCATTATATTCCTGGAGATGTTAGTCAAGCCAGGGCTCCGACAGCCTCTTCTGCTTATTTTGATTACCGATCAATAGCTGAAATCCACAAGACTATAATCTGGACCTTTAGTAATGTGTTTATGTCCCATTTCTCTCTCATAAAAGTATCTATATCATATATTAAATTTGGTAAGGTTGCTGTATACTCATTCTGTAAGGAGGGCCTTTTTTCCCACATTCAGGTAGGCAATAACTGGTTGCTAGTTCTGTAAAATTAATTATGTGTGAACTATCACTTGAAGAAAAAACAAAGAGTCAGTTATCCTGCAGCACGTAACTTTTCTGTGTGTCTTGAACTCCAAGATTCAGCATTTTTTTTTCAACTTTAATCCAGAGCCATATTTGGATGGGCTTATTTCTGATGATGCTTACGGTAGCTGAGATCGTCTCCACTTTATTCTCAGGTCTGCTACTGCAAAGCCATATTGGCCTAAAGCACAGGCACACGTGTGCTGGTATTCAGAGGGTATGACCTCACGTGCATAGGAGCACATACGTACCTAGAGGTAAACCTGAACGCAGGACACAACTCCAAGCACTGCACTTATGCAGTACCACAGAATAACTTCCAGAGAAAGAAACCTGCTCTGGAGGATGCTCCAGCTTTCGGCCTTGATCACATAAGACACTTACAACAGCAATGTCGTAAACTGAGTTTGGATATACCAGGAATCAATATATTAATGCTTTTTTTCTGTAATCCTGTTTAAAAAGAAAAAGAAAAAAACCCAGGGATTTTTATTACCATAGAGAAGAAAATGCACATAACAGAAGCAACAGTTCTACTGATAGTTGTGTGCAAACAGACCTAAGAGGGGTTATGCACAGGCTAGCTAGGTTTCATGGAGAATTTTGTCAGGACGCTATAATAGCAGGATGAGAGGATGTTCTGACTCAATTCCTATCATTTCATCAACGTGAGATGATGAATCCTGTAACAGTCCCTCCAGGCAGGCAAATGATGTCAAATAACCATTTCATGCAAGATAACCATATCTGGAGACAGACAAGCTTCCTAAAAATCTCTGCAGGATTTTGAGTACAACAGGAGTAACACAGGAAAACAAAATAGATCTCTAAAAGTCTAAAAGCTTTATCAATTTGCTGAGACGAAAAGCACCAGGCAGTAAAAAAGACACAGGGAAAAAAGGGTTGGTGAAACTATAAACTGGATAGACTCATCTAGCATTAGGAAAAAAGCAGCATCTTCAATTTTTTCCCCAAACAAGAAATCATATCATTTTTTGTGTGCCTCCATTTGTATAGTCCTCTAATATCACTCACCAAATAGGCCTTGACTGGGATTAATCATCCCTAAATAGGATCTTCCCAGATATATATTTGGAGTGATTATTTCTGAGAAAAGGAAAGAAATGATCCTCATGTAGTCTTTCTTGCAAAAACACATACCACTTGATGTTCTCAGTATTTCCTCTGTGGCTGTCGTGCTGATGAAGCCCAGGAGGAATCAGCAACGCACAGCTGAGCACTTTCCCTGCTGCATACGCCTGTTCTTAGTGTGAGACAGGTCCAAGCTTTCTCTTGTGTGGTCTGGCTAGGTTAGGAGCAACTATTCAGTTGGCATGAGTAAGTCTACAAAGGATATTTGTTAAAACATAGGTTATTAAAATGCCACTATTTTAAAACATCAGTAACCATTTCAGTGTGTTACCTAAAAATTAGCAAGTTAAATGAGCCCAGATAGTGCCTTTTATAATTTTCCCATTAATGGCCAGTAGTTGGAAGGATCCACAACATCACATTTGATCCATGTATTACCATGTTTGCAGAAAAACTCACGGGCCCATGTTTCTGTGGTACATAAGTCAGATGGTAAAAATGACTTAGCACCTCAGCAAGTTGCCTGTAATTAATGGCTGCTATGTGCCCAGGAAATCAAAAGGCAGGGGCCGTAAGGTCCCTCATGGTTAGGGTCCTCAGCCAGAAGGACCTAAAAGCTGCTCCCAGAATGACATATTTTTTTTCATCCAGTGATGGTTTGATGTAAAGATGTGAAGAAGTGGTGGGGTGCAGGGGCCATATACACGCAAACCAAACCTACCTGTTATGCTGATACACACAAATATAGAGCATAGTTAGCTTGACACACGAGATGGCTGAGAAAGAAAACCTTTCACTTCTCCCTCGAGATGATGGATTGGGAAGAGATGATATATCCATCAGGTGTCCATTCACACGAGGCCATTCATAAACTTAGAATCAAAGGGGCTGTGTAGGCTTGTAGTAGCCCCCAGGATGATCAGCAGTCCAGATTAGGGCATGTGCGTAGTAGCTGTCAGATGCATGCCTCCGCACGGTGCTACTACGTGTCTGCCAGGCTTTGTGGTGATTCCCAAAGCCCACTTACACATCTAACCTTGTATAACCAGCAAGCGCTAAGGAGTTGAATCGATAACCATACCACGGCTTCGGTGCTTTTGAAGAATGCGCGAGGTGGAGGGAACAAAGTTAAAATCTATTTTTCAAGACGTTATATAGCAGAAATGGGGCCCACATTAAGGAAATAATTGGTTTCAGGGAAGGACTTAACGCTCTAAGCATGAATTTCCATAGACGGGGAGCACAGATCTCTGCCGTGTAGCAAAGGCATGCAGAAGAGCCTGGCTTTGTGGGGTCCTAAGGACATCTATATGGGTGAGTGCCTGACTGATCGATCTATCTGCATCCAGTTCTCTCTGCACCCCAGTCCCACGTGGAGAGCTGGACTTCCACCTTCCACAGAACCATAACACTGGTTTCCATCACTTTCTGTTTTCTCCTGTGCTACCTGCCCCAGGGTTGGAGAACTGATTATCAACTCCAGAGCTGACTCACTTTCCTCCTTCAGGTCCCTCCTTAAACTGCCCCTTTGTTACAGCACATTTGACATGGGTTACAGTATGCAGCTCATAAGACTGTTGCTTTACATGCTGATCGGTACTGTTTTACTGTTGTCTGGCATATCCCTGCCCTGTCACAGTCTGCCTGTGTCCGTTATCTCGTATTCTGCCTTTTCCCCGGGATTCACCTCACCTAATTTCAAGCACGTAGGGTTTTTCTTTGTAATAATACCTGACAACAGTTTCAAATGAGCCAAAGAAAGCATTTATTCACACTGTAGCAAATCAGCCTGTGAACTCTTTGCCTCAAGATGCTACGGAGGTGAAATATATGAAAATACTCAAAGAAAGGCCAGAAGGAATTTATAATGGGATGGATACATCATAAGCCACTTAACATGGCAGTTCAGATCCAACCTCTCTCACAGAAAGCCCCCCAAATGATGATTTCTGGAGGTTGGAAATACAGTACTGAGGGAAGTACGCTCTGCTATTTCCTTGAGACTTGCATTATTTCCTAAGCATCAGCCACTGGCTCCTGGCAGAAATATGCTAGATGAGTGTTTGCTCTGAGCTGGTATGGCAGTTTTCACATTCTTATTCAAAGAGAGGTTCCACAGAATAATATAGCAATATTTCTCTGGCTGGTTTGGAGCTCCTGATCTAGTTTAGATTAGGACATCTAACTTTTAAGATAGTCCTCTCTACACTGAGCTAAAGGCCACACGGGGTCCGGAGGTTCATTAGCCATGGCTGCGTCTAACGTGACTCTTGGCCTCCCAGCACCTCGCTTCTGCCAAGGCCAGGAACAGGGTCTTGGGAGGGCAGCCTAAAGCTGTTCCCGCAGTACCTAGGCCAGAATAAGCCATCCCACAGCAATAGATCAATATAAATGGGGTAGGAATGAGATGAAGATCCTCCCTCCGTGATGGTTCAGCCTACTGCCCTTGACACATGAGCTTGTGGAAGAAGGAGGCAGAGGTCCTCCTATGCAAATGCACACTGTACGCATCTTGTTTGCAGGCCGTGGGAGGCAGCAGGTAATTGCACGAGTCTCAATAAAACTGCATACTTCAGACTGTCATGTAACATCCTCTGTATATGACATTATAAAGCAGTAAGAAAGACCAAATTAATCCCTAATGTATCTCTATCGACACAGCAGTTCATCCTTCTCCAGCACTGAAAATTCTGTGAGGACAGAATGCCAACAAAGCCTCCTTCCCAGCGGCGAGTTTCTTACCTCTTAATTTCTTTTACTCAACAGCATCTGGCATTCATTTAACTGCAGAAATTTATGAAATTTCCTTTTTCCTCTGAGTTCACAGCCTTGTGTTCTTCAGGAGTAAAACTCAGTCATTAAAAACATCTACCTCCTTTTTTGGTTTGTTTTTGAAGATAGAGGGAAGGAAATCAATAAAGCTCTAGGAGAAGGCAATGAAATACTCAAGAAGGGAGTAGAGAGGAAAAGATGGTCATCCTAGGAGAAAGAAAAAACGTGGATATCTGGAAAATGTGGATCATGAAAGCAGGACTGCACAAGCAGCATAGAGCATATAAGTTCTCATTTGCAGCTCCCGCATAATTCTAACTAAGTGATAGAGTAGGGGAATCGTGCTCTAGGAAATAATAACTGGTGTATTTTTGATCCAGGAAGCAGAACTGCCGAATGAAGGGGATAAGGGAGGTAGAATAGTTTGGATTTGGATAGGGAAGACCCACTGCCTAGTCCCAGCTGTGTCACTGGTCTTGGCTGAGTTGAGTCGCTATCCACCAACAAATATTGGTTCCACTTTGAGGTTTGTGGCTCGCTCTTCCTTGCTTCTAACTTTCTTCCACGGAAAATAAAATGAAATAATTTTTTTGCACTTGAAAATTCAACATGAGAATCCTATTTGCTCCTTTCCCGGAAAAGGGGTTCAGCTACTCCTCTCTAAGACTTCTCTAGCGAGGTTTGCACTCTTCTGCACACTGGAGTGGAGTAGGAAATGTGTGCCTGCTAGGGTTCCCGTCTCTTTCACCCTGTGCACTGCAGTCTTGGAATTTGATAGAAGTGACCTGTTTCATGCTCCCACCTGAATGTTCATGTATTTTTCTCTTTCCCTGGTATGTTGTCTGCAACAATATCTTCACTCTCACAGCTATAAAATAAATAAAATATAGACACAAAGAACTGCAATGTGAAATGAAACCGATTTTTCTTTTTTGGGGATGTGTTTTGAGAAAGGCTGATAGAAAGTGCTGCACGAAAGGAACCATTTGAAGGGCATGAACTTCTCTCCAGCCCATGCTGCCCAGGGACTGGTCTATGTATTCCCGAGTGCCATCTGCTGGCACCTTCTCTGTGGAGCTCTGATACATGGATATCACACAACACTCCTCAAATGCTGAAAGGCCAGAAGAGGTTAGTGTGTCCCTCACTCCCTAAGGGCTGCTGCACAGTGCTATCTTTATGGATAGATGTGCCACAGGCCCCGTTGAGATTGGTTACTCCATCACCAGGTCACAGGCAGTTCAGCTCTATAAATCACAGGAGCCCAGATCTTGAAAGGTCTTTAAATGTAGTTATGCTCAGCTTTGCCACGCCGACCATCTACTGGAAACTTTCATCCTTGAACCCAAGTCTTCCCTTACAGGGAGAGGGATTTATGAATATAACTGGCTAATGGGCCAAAGATGGACTCCAGCAAAAATTTGTCGTGTATCTCTCCCCAGGTCACCTGCTTAGATTTCTCATTCTCTTTATGTGAAACACTCTCAGTCCCCTCTTCTCCTCCCTTTTGCCTGCATTGCTCCATCACAATCTTTTTATATAATCAGGTACCCAGGAAAGAGAGTTTTGTTATCTCTTTATGTGTCTGGTAACATACTTTATTTGTCTTATACTACTAAATGCATTAGAGGACCTTACCTAGGAATATTTTACATTTCTGCATGTGTGCAGAAATCTGGCATTTATTTATGCAGGTGGCAGGCAGTATGTATAAAATCCATCAATAGTCAGTTTACCTCCTCCATCATAATTCTGTGGGGAAATGATGCACAATGAAGCATCTACTGAAGTCAAGACAAGCCTCCCCACGGACTCCTCAGACAGACTGGATTGAGTATCAGGGAGTAACCCTAAGGCATGCCCATCTTTTCAGAAGCCTATTTCTGAAAACAGCCAATACTGATTTTTTGGTACCTTCCAAGCACAACATGCCCTATCTTTCTTTTCACTTGCTGCCAACAGGTGAGATCTGGTAAGGTCCACTCTATCCAGATAATGAAAGAAGCCATTCAGTGAACCAGCTAGCTGAGCTTTAGATAGCAAATATAGCCTGTAGTCTGAAACTGCTTGTTCTGCTCATGCCCTTACACAGAGCAAATCCCCCATGTTAAGACACCTAATGAGCCTTGTGAGAAGAGAGAGCTGGCAGTGTGTCAGTTATGAGTTTCTTGTACTAAACAAGGTATGTGACTTATAAGACAATGTCAGTCCACTAGGATCCTTGGCTGAACAGATTTAAATTTTTTTTTCTGGGATTTTTATTTCCTCTCACTATGAATTCAATCAGTTTAACTTAAGAGAAGAATAAGGAGAGATTGGCATAACCACAAAACGGGCTCGTTTAACAGTTCCTTTGAAAACAGGCAAGACTTCATGCCCATTGTGGCTCTGGTAGAGCTGATTCTGCCCTGCCCTGGGGAGAAGCAAGGCAGATGGACAAGACGATTTTAAGAAGACGTGTGTCCTACTGGCTATATGGACAAAGATGGAAAGATGGTTCTTACACTCCATTACTCTCCCTGTTCAGGCTTGGAAAATGAGATGTGACAAGTCAGAGTTCTGGAAACTGAGCCACTCGATTAGCGGCAACCAAAATATTCACATTTATCTTTTTGGATGGGATCAACCTCACATGATTTCATTAGTCTAAAAATTAGTAGTTAATGAAAGCTAGTCACTAAGGCTCTTTGTACAGAGACAGATGAGTGCTTCTAAGGTGCAATTCATCCCAGCCTGAGACGGCTGGCTGTGCTGAGATGAGGTGTCTCAGAGAGTTACGAGCCATTTTCTACACTGCTTATTCAGCAGATGCGGCTTGCTTTTTCTTTACTGGAAAATGTAATGAGTTAAAAAGTACTTAGTTTTAATATAGTGTAGGTCATGCCAAGTTTTCTAAATTTATGATACAGATTGTAAAATAGAAAAAAAAGAAAAAGGAAGTGAATGTGTCTTTTTCATGCTGCCTAGAGGTCCTGGCTCTGCACAGGGTCAATCCTACAAATGCTGTTTTCCAAAGCTCTTCAGTCAGCAAGACTGAAGGCAGATTCTGGTGAACTGGCTAAGACTAAGTAAGCTTGATAGACTGTAATAGCTCAGAGCAGGACATTTCCTACCTGGGAATGGTTATGGCCCAAATTTGGATAAGCCTAGATCTGTGCAAAGACTACACCAGGGTCTCTTCTTGGAGTGACATCGCTTTCAGTGGTTACAGCAGTCTACAAGTCTTTTTTTTTTTCTTTTGTCCAGGTTTTCCTTTTTCTTTTTATTCATCCTCCTTCGTCAAGGCTAATTGGTTCTAAAATTCACTACATGGAGAATGTTGTGAAACACAAAAATGGTCCTTTTATCTTGTTTTCTTACCCTCTTACCCAGAAGTTTTTTGGTGATGGGTGGCTTCTGTAGTCAACTATGTTGTAAAACTTTTTAGTTACAGAGCTTGTTGAATCCATAAGATAAGAACTACAAGTTGCGTCCATGACCAGGCAACATTACACAGTCTGATTTGTAGTTTGGAGCAGAGTCTGAGCATGGCATACGTCTCAGGCCAGCAAGTAGACTCGAGTGGTGTGTCGGAACCAGCCTCAGAGAACAGTGGCACTTGTCACAGTGCATGAAATCTGACTCACAAAACATCCATTTTTATGATATAGACACCTATATCACTGTGATGATGAGCTATTAGGTATTCTAATTATTTATTTCACTTAGAGATTTCATAACGACAGTTTTCTCCCCTGGGGCTGAAGGTGCGGAGAGTAGAATGGGAAAGAAAGGAAGGGAGGAGGAGGAAAGGTTGAAGCGCTTTGCCAATGAGATCCCTTCATACAGTGATTTAGGAACAGGATGCCAGTGAAGCTTTGGCACTAGCAGAGCTCACACTGAAGCGCAGCAGGAAATGTTAGAAGGCCAGGACAGAGGTGAAGCGAGGCGACGGCTTTACAATCCCAGCAGGGCTGGCTCACTCGGAGCCACACGGCAGAGGTCTATTGGCTTTAGTTGGAACTCCAAGAGTACTGCAAAGTTAAACTTTAATTGCCTGCCTTATGAAGTCCGCTCCCTCGTGTATCCTGAGCATGCAAATATATGCACTCATATTGCTTTCTCTAACATATGCACAGAACAAAATCCCTCTCTATCCCTTTGTGCTCTTTCTGATTCTTCATACCCATATTTTCTCTCTATCAGCTGGAGAAAAGCTCTTCAAATTCACTGAATCGAATCTGTCCCTTATTTAAATACATTGGTTTACACTGGGAATGCATTCAGCAATTCGAACCCTTGCCACAGAAAAGCCAATACCTAGAACAAAGAGACTTCATTAGCATAAGAAGAAATGCAGGGAAAATAATCAACTGAGTGTGCAAATAAGGTCATTACTGGCATCGCATCGTGAATTTTTAAGATTGATCTTTACTTTTGGATTGCACAAACACAGAAGGTGATCCCAGTTTTTACGGTAGTTTATGACCAGAAGCTATTTGCCAAGCAAACATGATAATAGCAAATAAACCTAATCTTGTTCTGAAATCGAAAGGAGGGTCACAATATATATACTACTGTTTATTCCAGCTACTGATGGGCTATCTGGAGAAAAGCTATTTGAGTAACATTAGCAAATGTTGCAGCATAGCATGCTGGCAGAATAATCTCTCCAAATAGCTTTCTTAAGCCAGTATTTCGTCAAGGCAGTATAGTGAAGAAAGTCAGAACTGGATGAAGAGATAGATTTGATTAAGCTGTCGCTCCAAATGCCCAGATTAGCAAATTTCCTTTGAAAAATATTTATTTTGTGGAATCAAAAATTTCTCCTTAATTCCCTGGCATAGTGGTACAGCTGAAAATATCTGTATTAGCAGAAAATTTTAAATTTCTGAGTTTTCTTTACAATTTGGAATGACAAGAAAAGTCAGAAATGCTAAATTTTCCCAGTGATGGAACCTGCCATTCCGGAAGCTCAAAGGATGGAAATGAGACAGGAGCGTTCCCAGGAGAGCTGGGCAAGGACTCCTGCAGGGGACCTTGACTTCACTTCTCCTGGGAAGTTCTAGCTAGGTGGGGCTGCTGCTAACGAGCTCTCTGGGCTGCCCTGGTCAGAGGGAGTTGGGGCTTTTGTTTCAGGTGGCTCCTCATTGGGTGGGTCAAGCACCCTTGTGAGTCACTGCTAGGCAGAGGCCTATAGAAGAGCCAGGCCCAGAGCGCAGCCAACACAGGCAGCGAACAGAGGCAGCAGTTTGTGCAGAAGGCAAGGAAGGCACCTCTCCATTTTGCACAGTGGTGTGTCCTTCCCCAGGGCATGGTCATGACACGCCGCAGAGCACGTTCCCCAGTGGCTGCGGGAGGTGCTGCATCGGCTGTGTCTGAGGCCTCAACCCAGACAGACCCTCAGACAGCAGATGCAGCTCTGCAGGTGTCAGGCTGCAGGCAGTGCCTGGGGCCTCTCTGCGAGGCCTGGGCTGACAGTCAGCTCTCCTGTGTGAGGTGTGCTGTGGTTGACCAGTTGCGTCACCAGATAAAGGAGTTACAGGAGGAGGTTAGTAGGCTGCGTAGCATCCGAGAGGATGAGCGGGAGATTGACAGGGTGTTCTCGGAGACTGTTCAGCTCCGGGAGTCCCCTGCCCCCACTGCAGCGGAGATGTCAGAGGGCTCAGCACCGTGTGTAAAGGTGCATCATAATGCTGTTGAAGAGGGCTGGAAGCTGGTGACCTCTCGTAGAAGGAGAAAGGCTCTTGCTCCTCCTCAAGACTTACCCTTGAAGAACAAGTTTAGCGCCCTCCAAGCCGAGGAGGAGCTGGGCATGGCTCCAAGAGAGGCAACTGGCCTGGCAGACCCTGTGCCGTGCAGGAACCCCCGGAAGAAGCGGCGAGTGATTGTTGTGGGTGACTCCCTGCTGCAGGGGACAGAGGCGCCTATCTGCCGACCTGACCTCTTGTCCAGAGAGGTTTGCTGCCTGCCAGGGGCTCGAATAAGAGATGTCGTGGAAAGACTGCCAAGGCTTGTCCATGCATCAGACTACTACCCTCTGCTGATCTTCCATGTGGGTGCTAATGACACGAAAGGCAAACTGGAAACCATCAAACGGGACTTCAGAGCTCTGGGAATGGTGGTGAAGGGTCTGGGAGCCCAGGTGGTTTTCTCCTCAATCTTGCCTGGGAGGGGAAAGGATGGGAGGAGGAGTAGACGAATTTTCCAAGTTAACAGCTGGCTGCGCCGCTGGTGTTGGCAACAGGGCTTTGGTTTCTATGACCATGGGACTCTGTTTGAAGATCAACAGCTGATGGAAAGAAATGGGATCCACTTCACAAAGCGGGGCATGCGTGTCTTTGCCAACAGGTTGGCCAGCCTGGTACGGAGGGCTTTAAACTAGGCAAGATGGGGGAAGGGGAGTGGTATAGTGGCAGGGGAGTCAGTAAAACACCGCTCAAGTCAGGATGCCTCCAGCGGGTGCATACAACCAGGGGAGACAGCATGGGACATGGCTATGGAGGATCCTCTTGCACCTCTCCTGGGAAGCCTGCGTGCTTGACTGGCTCTCTCAAATGCCTGTATACCAATGCACGCAGCATGGGGAATAAGCAGGAAGAGTTAGAGATCTGTGTGCGGTCGCAGGGCCATGATCTCATTGCAGTGACAGAGACATGGTGGGATAGTTCACATGACTGGGATGCTGTCATGGATGGCTATGCGCTTTTTAGGAAAGACAGGCCAGGAAGGCGAGGTGGTGGAGTTGCTCTTTATGTGAGGGAGCAACTAGAATGTATGGAGCTCTGCCTCGGGGTGGATGAAGAGCAAGTGGAGAGCCTCTGAGTAAGGATTAAAGGGCAGGGTAACATGGGTGACACTGTTGTGGGGGTCTACTACAGGCCACCTGATCAGGAGGAAGTCATCGATGAGGCCTTCTACAGACAGCTGGAAGAAGCCTCACGATCACAGGCCCTGGTTCTCATGGGAGACTTCAACCACCCTGACATCTGTTGGCAAGACAGCACAGCTAGGCACAAACAGTCAAAGAGGTTCCTGCAAAGCATTGATGATAATTTCTTGACCCAGGTGGTGGAGACGCCAACGAGGAGAGGTGCAATGCTAGACCTTGTACTAACGAACAAAGGTCTAGTTGGAGAGGTGAAGGTTGGGGGAAGCCTTGGCTGCAGTGACCATGAGATGGTGGAGTTCAGGATCCTGCGAGGAGGGAGCAGGGCAATGAGTAGGATCGCAACCCTGGACTTCAGGAGAGCTGACTTTGGCCTCTTCAGGGACCTACTTAGGGGAATCTCCTGGGGTAGGGCCCTAGAAGGAAGAGGGGTCCAAGAGAGCTGGTTAATATTCAAGCGTCACTTCCTCCAGGCTCAGGATCAGTGCATCCCTCTGAGTAAGAAGTCGAGCAAAGCGGGCAGGAGACCTGCGTGGATGAGCAAGGAACTCCTGGCCAAACTCCAACAGAAGAAGGAAGTGTACAGAATGTGGAAAAGGGGACAGGCCACTTGGGAGGAATACAGGGACGTTGTCAGAGCGTGCAGGGATGCGACAAGGAAGGCTAAGGCCCAGTTGGAATTAAATCTGGCAAGGGATGTCAAGGACAACAAGAAGGCCTTCTTCAAATACATCAATAGCAAAAGGAAGACTAGGGAAAACATGGGCCCGCTGCTGAATGGGGCGGGTGCCCTGGTGACAAAGGATACAGAGAAGGCAGAGTTATTGAATGCCTTCTTTGTTTCAGTCTTCACTGCTAAGGCCAGTCCTCAGGAATCCCTGACCCTGGGGACAAGAGAGGAAGGCTGGAGAAAGGAAGACTCTCCCTTGGTCGAGGAGGATCAGGTTAAAGATCTTTTGTCCAAACTTGACATCCACAAATCCATGGGCCCCGATGGGATGCACCCCCGAGTGCTGAGGGAGCTGGCGGATGTTATCGCTAGGCCACTCTCCATCATCTTGGAAAGGTCCTGGAGATCAGGAGAGGTGCCTGAGGACTGGAAGAAAGCCAATGTCACGCCAGTCTTCCAAAAGGGCAAGAAGGAGGAGCCAGGAAACTACAGGCCTGTCAGCCTCACCTCCATCCCGGGAAAGGTGATGGACCAGCTCATCCTGGAGGTCATCACTAAGCATCTGGAGGACAAGAAGGTGATCCGGAGTAGTCAGCCTGGATTCACCAAAGGGAAATCATGCTTGACCAATCTGATAGCCTTCTATGACGGAATGACTGGCTGGGTAGATGAGGGCAGAGCGGTGGATGTTGTCTTTCTGGACTTCAGCAAGGCTTTTGACACTGTCTCCCATCACATCCTCCTAGGTAAGCTCAGGAAGTGTGGGCTAGATGAGTGGACAGTGAGGTGGATTGAGAACTGGCTGGATGGCCGAGCGCAGAGGGTTGTGGTCAGTGGCGCAGAGTCAAGTTGGAGGCCTGTGGCTAGTGGTGTCCCCCAGGGGTCAGTCCTGGGTCCAGTCTTGTTCAATATATTCCTCAATGACCTGGAGGAAGGGACAGAGTGCACCCTCAGCAAGTTTGCTGATGATACTAAACTGGGGGGAGAGGCTAACACACCAGAAGACTGTGCTGCCATTCAGAGGGACCTGGACAGGCTGGAGAGGTGGGGGGAGAGGAACCTCCTGAAGTTCCACAAAGGCAAGAGCAGGGTCCTGCCCCTAGGCAGGAATAATCCCATGCACCAGTACAGGCTGGGGACTGACCTGCTGGAAAGCAGCTCTGCCGAGAAGGACCTGGGAGTGCTGGTGGACAACAAGTTAAACATGAGCCAGCAGTGTGGCCTTGTGGCCAAGAAGGCCAATGGGATCCTAGGGTGCATTAGGCAGAGTGTTGCCAGCAGGTCGAGGGAGGTGATCCTACCCCTCCCCTCAGCCCTGGTGAGGCCTCCCCTGGAGTACTGTGTCCAGTTCTGGGCTCCCCAGTACAAGAGAGACATGGCACTCCTGGAGAGAGTCCAGCGGAGGGCTACCAAGATGATTAGAGGGCTGGAGCATCTCTCCTATGAAGAAAGACTGCAAGAGCTGGGCCTGTTCAGCCTGGAGAAGAGAAGATTGAGAGGGGATCTCATCAACGTGTACAAGTATCTGAAGGGGGAGTGTCAAGAGGATGAGGCCAGCCTCTTCTCCGTGGTGCCCAGCAACAGGACAAGAGGCAATGGGCAGAAACTGAACCACAGGAAGTTCCATCTGAACCTGAGAAAAAACTTCTTCACTGTGAGGGTGACAGAGCATTGGAACAGGTTGCCCAGAGAGGTGGTGGAGTCTCCTTCGCTGGAGATATTCAAAAACCGTCTGGATGTGATCCTGGGCAATATGCTCTAGGTGACCCTGCTTGAGCAGGGAGGTTGGACTAGATGATCTCCAGAGGTTCCTTCCAACCTAAACGATTCTGTGATTCTGTGATTCTGTTCACTCTCAGACTCTGATTTCAGGCCAGAACCCTTCAAGAAATGTAGACTACTAAAGTGAAGAAATTTCAAGGGAAAACAAAGAACTGGCAAGAAACTTCAGGAGAAAGACTGGAAGAGCAGGAAACATCTGCAGCAGAAGCCAAGTGGAAATTGGTCACCTAAATACCCTGACTATAGAAGATGAAAGGACTTTTCGCCAGCCTTGTCTATGCCTGAAATCTCTACCGGAAAAGTTTTGCTGGTATACTGCTATCAACAACTATTTCAGCAAAGTGAGAAAACGTTATACTGCTTGTCCTCTTAGCAATATATTGTAATGTGCTCTGTAAAGTACAGCTCTTATGGTCCTTGTTATCATTAGAAAGTGGAAGGGGCAGTGCTCAGGCATCCTCAAAGTAATACATATAAACCAAAAGTCCAGAAAAAGAGACTTACTTCAAATGGTGCTGCCCAGATATGGTCTATTCCTAGTCATAGCCCTCCCACAAGACCTTCCTCTGCTGTGCTATTGCTATGCGTAAGAGAAGAAAGACCGTTTTACCTGGAATTACTGAGACAAAGATCAAACACTACTAGCTCTAGCAGATCAGTGAAATTGTCCCAGAGGATCAGCAAACACTGCAGGTTCAGATAATTGCTCCTTTGGTGGGGTTCGTCTGGTCAAAGGTAGAGAAGAGCACATCAGAGCCACTCATCTAGCTTAGTTGTTAGTCAGTGGAGAGAACTAGGCATATCAAGGTCTGGTATCTCACTCTAAAGTTAGTATCTGTGACATATAAATCATATTTTAAACTGCCTACTTTTTCTTTAAATTGACAATAGCAGGAGCTTAGGATGAGGAGCTCAGATGGAGGTAAGAGCACTACAGCCATTCAAACTGCAAGGTGTGTCTTTCTGTATTTAACCACGGCAGACATATTTTAGGCACAAAAGTCTATGCCTAATCAATTTAAAATGAATTATCTGCAAAAGCACGTAGTTTGAGGACTTGCTTATTAGTTTGCATGTAGCATATAATGAATGAACACGTTCTGTTCTTCTTGCAACGTATTGAGTTTTATTTGATCACATTGCCAGTAAATTCCCGCACTGTGAGGGCACTAAGACTATTTGCTAAGTGCTCCTTAGGAATGATTACTAGATTATTCTGGCTGCTGCTTGTCTACTTCTACCTACTCCCATTTCTGACATAATCTGGTGACTTTAGGACTAGATTCCTTCCTTGTCAGAAGCAGCTGGCTGAAAACATTAGTAGGACGCAGTTGGGTGTTTCAGAGCACAGCAGAAACTACAAAAAAGGTATGAATTGTATTTATAAGAGGTAGCTGGCCGCTAAGTAACCTCCTGAACTGTGGAAGCAAAGACAACGTCAATACAATGATTGGACAAGTGGCAATACTTTATATTGGGCTGTAGCTTCGTTTTCCCATGAAAGGGCATGCTCAATAGGAAGCCAAGAGATTTCAAAATGCTTTCCAGTCTTCCTCTGACTCGCTAGAAGAAAAAAGGTTGAATGAAGATGGAAATGCCCCTACCATAGCATTGCAAACAGAAATCTGCTGCAGCCACCTGTTTGCCTCCAGCACTTGCTGTTTCGCCTGACAACTTCTATTTTTAAACTGACTGAACTCCTGTCTGTAAGGAATTACCACAGCTACAATCAGCCCGGCAGTCCCACCCCGCTCTAGGTTCGGGATTACATTTCCTCATGTGTGCAGTCTTGTTGCCATTTTATGAGTTTTGGTAGGTTGTTTCTCTAGTGCCTTAGCCACGTGTACTACGCGGTAATGACTGGAAACGAAAGGGAGAGGAGGAGGAAATGAAAAGGATAGGAGGTCCCTATCCTTTTCTAATGTCTTTAAGATACAGAGCGCACTGCGTTTTGCTGATTGCTGTTTTGTATTTTTTAGTTCTTACTTCTGTGCCTATTTTAACTACGATCTTCATATCTTTCTGTGGCCATACATGCCACAGGCATGACCCAGGATCTCGTGTTGCTAAGTTTTAAGCACAAGTGTTTCTTGCACAAGTCAACAACTGACTTCTTTTTCATCTGAAATTTTTTATTTTAGCAATTTTACATTCCTCTAAATGGTAAATTCATTCAGGTAGGGATTTTGCTTGTTCTTTGTCCAGTGCTTAGCACAGTGTAATCCTGCTGTTTCAAGACAAGTAATAAATAGTGCAAAGAGGTTTTTTCCCATGAATTCAGGTCAAACCAAGCCCTAATCCTTCATCTGCCCAAAATCCGAGGTTTCCAAATCCTTACCCACATGCCCGATTACATGCCTAACAGTAGTCTGTTAGCATTCAAATTCTTTTCAGTCCTTTATTACTGCTCAGTGTGTGCTACAGGCAAAGTTTCCTCCACCATTCTAATATCTTAGTCTTTTAAAAAGTCGTTAATGAGGAAAAACAAATCCTTTCTTTTTAAAATGGTGCTACAAAATTCCATGTAATTAGAAATGAAAGCCCATCAAGTCATGAAAATGCACTACCAAGAATACACCTGCAGGTAGGATCTTAATGGGCAAATAATACTTCCTGTTCTGGCCTGTCACTGAGATCCACATGGCCTGGTCCCACTGTCCCGCAGGGTGCAGCTACTGGGGTAGGTCCAACACCACCCTGCGGCACCAACAGATTCAACCATTCAGACTTCACAGCAGTAAAGTTAGGCTCCAAGTCCCCTTTGTGCAGTGCAAGGACAGTGCTAGGTATCTCGGAGCATGGTCTAGGGAGCCAGCAAACACAGCAGAATTAAGTGGCAGCAGAACAGAGAGTGGGAAGGAGCCCTTAATCTCCTGAAGGCTGTTGGAGCTCTAGCCACGAGCTTTTTGCTTCATAGCTGAGCCAGACAGGAAGTCTTTATGCCATTCCAATTCTATTCCTTAAATAGTCCTTCAGAGGAGCCGTCGCTACCAGCTGCTTAACCCATTCCACAAACTTTGTGACTTGGTGTATGCTTTGCACTTCAGAAAACAAAGACCAGCTGTGTCTTGAAAAAAGATTAATATAGCCAATTTACACACAAAGGTCCTGGCTTCCCAAAGGCAGAGGGCATACTTGTCTCCAAGAAAGGTCAACGTCAGCCGCAGAGATAGAGGCAGTAAGCTGGGCAGGCCAGAGCAGAAGGCATGCCCTTCATAGTCCAGAGAGGCCTTCTCTGGCCTGAGGGGATCCTGGCAGGCTATGAGCAGCTTCACTATGTCATCTGTGAAGAGCTCATTTTGATAGTTGCCAAGTCTGGTGGTCATGAGTGGCTGTGAGACCTGCTTCACACTCTCTTCCACAGGGACTTTCCTGCAGGCTGCCATATGTCACATGTTGAGTTCTCTAGAGTGCGTAGCAAGGGCGGTAGAGAAGACATTAAATTGCCTCATCCTCCCTTCTTCTCAGCACTCCAGTGCGCTGGTCCTCGTTGCACTGCACATAGGTATGGATCTTGAAGCGGCTGCAGAACGACTACATGAACCGTGCTGGCAAGGGTACGTGGACAGCATTAAGTGTTGTCCAACGAGGTCATGCACTTGTGATTTACACTTACATAATGATTGTGCAACATGCTGGGAGACTGTTCAAGGGCATCCAGATATACACTGCTTTCTGCTCATGCAACACAGCGGAGAGCAGGTGGGCCAAATCCTGTGAGAACAGCAGGAGGGGCAAAATTGCAATCAGAGAAGGTTTACCTTCTTGGTTTCCTCCTCTGAAGTGGGACACTTGCATCGTTTTCTCCTCAGGTCTGCAAATTGCTTTGGGGAAAAATTTGAAAATTTCAGAATTTCTGGGGGGAAACAATTTGGAAACATCGATTTTTCCAGAGCTGAACCCAGACCTGGTGGAGGACAGTGCAAACTTGGTTTGCCTGCTGCATACACTGATGTGAGCAGCTGCAGCGCTGGATCTGCACTAGGGAACCAAGCCCTTCATTTGACCAAACTGGGCAGAGTTTTCCTCTCTGTCTGCATAATACAGGTGTAACATCAAATTTTTTTACACAGTGCGGTTAACTACTGCTCCCTGCATCAAACGCGGGCAGCAGTCTCACATCCAGAGTGGAGAGAGATGGGCACCCACAAGTAGGCAGGAGGTCCCACCAACTTCAGAAGCCTATTCCGGGATAAGAAAAGCTCACGTCTTTCCCTGGCCTGCCGAGGGAGTCCAGACACTGATCTCAGACTGACGTCTAACTTCGAGACAGATAAAATGGAGGGCAGTGACTCCCACATGTGGGGACCACAGGGCCTCCTTTTCTGCAGCCCTGCACTTTATGATGCTGCTTCCACTGCAGGGAGTGAGCAAGAAATGTTGCTCTTCTGATTTTGGAAGGCATTTGCATTCACTTTGAAATAAAGGACTGAAAAAGATGAGGGTTGGTGGAGAATCAGATCCAAAGATCTTTCCTAGTTAACCAGGAGCCTATTAGCTACTCCTCTCTAAAAAATTATTTGAAGATAACAATTTCCCAAAACCTTTTAAGGGGATAGTTATTCTATACAGAGATTATGAATGAAAGGCAATGATTATTTATCAATGTGTGCCCAGGCTGCAGGGATTCTCCCAACATAATTTCATACCTTAAATCCACTGCGTAGTCTGCTTGCTTGCCAGTACTCCCTTTAATAAGTGCTGTGATCACATCAAACAGCCATTTAAAATAATGCAGGTATTAATAGCTCTAAATCTTACTGGAAATGGAGGATATAACGAGCAGCAGCAAGAGACAGGGCAAAGAGGATATTTGATCCATTTGTTGGGGAAGAATTTTTTTTACATTATGTCTTTCATACACAACTGTAGAAAGCTCCTGAGAGTTAAACACAAGCTGAGGGGAAGAGGAAAATCTTGGGCTGAATTAGAGTGAGAGAGTGATTCTATTGACTCTGGAGTTGGAGAGAAAGGGGCAGCACAATATCGATCGTATTTGACAGTGCTATCAAATAACTGAGGGCTAGCACTAAACAAGAGGACAGATCAAAAGAACAGCGCACCTGAATCATAAAGTAGGACTTGACACTAAATGATTTAAACTACTACAGTGGAGAAAAACTGCTCAGGGAGATCCTTAGGGATGGAGACTTAGGGACCTGGTGATAGCAGTCGGTGGGAAATGCGGACTGGAAAGCTACGTTCGTGGGTACCCATGACATAATATCTCCTTGTACTCATGCAAGAAAGTGGTTGCAAGAAAATATGTGGCTTGCGCGTCTGACCTCATTGAACGTGCAGACAAATCAGGGCAGAGTTGCGCACACTTTTTTTGTGCATTTTTGTGCAAGACTTTCTGAAAATAAAGCTTCTAATGTGCATAATCTGGAGAAAGAGTCTCACTTAAAGAAAAGCTCTTAAAATCCTTGAGTAATTGAATTCTATTTCAGAGCAAGATAAGTACTAAATGACGTTTTTCCTCTGGGTACCTTTCAACCTAATAAACCATTGCTGAAAATCAGCATGAACTTATGCTAATAGTTTTTCAGATTTACCTCTAGTGTTTTGAAGGGTGTGTGAGTTCGCGAGTGTACAGCTGTGTGTTAGCTGTGTTCAGCTCTCCAGTCTGTAGTCAAGACTTTGAAAAATGACCCAATTTTTGTTATTTTTGCAGATCAGCGAATCCAAAATGAAGTAAGTGCTCCTAAGCGACTTAGCATTGAGCTATGCACGATGTTAAGGAGTCTTAAACAAGGTAGTGTGGATATGGACAGGATTCATCTGACAAAATGCTGACATCTACGTTCCCCATGTCTCCACCTGAACTGCTCATCTAGACACCCGGTAGAGTCAGACTGGGCAGATTGAAGGTGCATTTTGTCTATTTTTACAGTGATATTTAAAACAGATAGGGTGAATCATTCCCTACAAGTTTCTATCTCCATCAAGATAGAATGAGATGCCAGGCTGCTTTGTGGGCATACAAAGTTAAGCAATTTTAATATACATTAATAGTTTTGTCGCCTGTCCATTAATAATTGACTAGGAACAGTTTATTAGCTCTCCCCAGTTGGAAAGTAATACGATTTAAGCCTTTATCTCTGGTGATTAAGGTTGGCCTGTATTCTCTTCTACTGAATTTCGACTTCCTTCCTCTTTTGGGGGCTTAACCTCTTATTGCAGTGACATGGGCAGCTGCTCCAGTTCAGGTGACTGGAGGGGACTTGTTGGGCCTCAGCTCTCTAGTTACTGTCTGAGCCCTGTGCAGCTTCTGAGAAGTCCAGCTTTGGTCTGCAACATTCATTTGGTCATACGGTAAAACTTTCCGATGGCTATGGTGGAAATGATTTATTTTACTTTCAGAAAATCAGACAAAGTCTGCAATGAAGATAGATTTCTAAACAGACTTGCAATCATTTTCCTTTTTTTTTCCCCCCCATAGCATTGAAATCCTATTCTCAGTTATACAGCTTAACATAAAAGACCCATGTAAAGACCCGTGTAAAATCCCATTTCTTGCATAGGCTCTGATTGAGTGCACTGTCCCCTGGAGCTCTGAGGGGTGGCTTGGCCAGAGGCAAATAGGTATATCTCAAAAAAACACCATGCCATTCCTGACCTTGCAAGATGTCGGGGAGGTACAGGACTGGGAGCTAGAAAATCTACTTGAATAATAAGATAAGAATTTATTTCCTGACGAGAATATGCCTTCAGCTTGTACTTCCACACTATAGATCAGCAGAAGGAGGTTAGGGAGAGCTTTTGTGGCATTAGTAAACCAAAGATCAATCAGCAGCAACAGCCTTGTGCCATAACATGCTTTGCATTCTGTGTGTGGTATTAGCCAGACCACTAAATACCAAGATAACAAGTGTGGTTTCAGCGCTAGAAAAAGGGAGTTCCTCACACTAATATGTTTTGCTTCTGCTACAATGGCCCGCCAAGAGTGAAATAAGGCAGAATGTGCAATGCACTATCCAGAAAGGCCAGGTGTTTTTCATTCTATTTGCATACCTGTCATGTAGCATACTCAACTTGGACCATGCTGAAGATGATTAGGCATTATGGTAATACAGCCAGTCAGTCCAGAGGGGGAAAATATGTAGGTACATCTCTCTTCCTCTGCTCTCAGAAACTGGAGCAGAGCCAACCACGCAATAGCTCAAGATCTCCTGCTCACATGGGTAGGTTCAACCAGCAGGGTGAAATGGTAAAGTGATGCTTTGTCCATGTCCCAAAAAATAAACCAGAGTGATGAGAATTGGAAATGGGAACCACAACCTTGCCTCCAAATCAGGGGAGCTCTGCTTTGAGGACGGTCCTTCTGTCTCAGGGCACTTGTTTGTTTGCCTGTTAGATGCCCCCACTGCCCTTGCATCATGGCTGCATCACAGGTGGGAATGAGAAGAAAGAGTCCCTAATACCAGCCAGTCTTGTCCATCTGTAATGGCACAGTGCTAGAAAATTTACAGAAACACCCATGGGCCTGTCCCAGGCTGTGGTCTCCCAAGCTCTCCTGAGTCCGCTGTCCACTGCATGCGGACATGAGCAAAACTGGAAAGACTGCATGCAACTAGAAGTGCAAACATTTGTTTCATGATTCACAAGCAACCTAGAAGTGAATAGCAGTCATATAAAATTCCTGCAGCTGCCAACTCTCATGGCTTTAAAATGTTGCTTTCTGAAAGTCCTTGATGCTGAGGTCATATCTGGTAAAGAAAGAATCTCATTTTTTTCCTTAAATAGTTTCCATGCTAACCCTTAGTGTGGAACTGAGACTCTTCTGCAACTCTTGAAATCTTCTCAACAGAATTGGCTGCATTTCTGGAAGGCTTCTTTTACTGAAAACATGCTATTAGGCTTGGGCCAAAAGTCTTGAGGTGAAAGTCTAGGCTTCTACCATTCAGAACATCACATGAGATTATTGAAATTATTATTTAAATTAAGTTTAAATTATTATTGTTTAATTATCCGTATAAATTTTTAAAAAACACAGTAAATGAAAATTATTCAGCTTTTTTTTTTTTTTAATTTTGTGGGATTGTATCACTTTCCTGATTTTTGAATGTTTGGAGATATTAGCTTCACCCTTCAATCTGAAAATATATTGCCATTTGTTTTATAGCTAGTACCTAGAACTACTACAAAGGAGAGAAATCAGAGCAAACAGTCAATAGGGTCGAGCCAGGGTTGGAGATGAGAGTAGCATCATCAAAGCCAATGTCCCTGAACTCTCTCTCTTGCTGAGAGCCAAGCCTCAGAAGTTTTTTTTAGCTTCACAGCATCTGTGGTTAGGTGTAGCACTACTATTTTTGGTTTATAGATGGGAAAATAGGATACTAAGGGGTTATACAACATCACTTCAAGTCATTCCGACAGTCTTTCATAATGCTGGGAATTGCTGTGTTGTTAAAAATAAGGACATTTGCGGTCATTTCATGGCCCACATTAGCAACGCCTACACAAGCAAATAATTTGGTAGATCAGAGCATTTGACGGTGACACCCTTTTCTCTACACTGTGTGTGGTTGTGGGGTTAATTCTGCCGAGCTTCAGCCTGGTCCTCTGGACCACACACACCCATCCCTTGTGTTGCCCCAGGAAAGCTGTTCCACAACCCTGTGCCCCTCGTCAGGCTGCCCAGGGCCATGCTGGGCTCCCGTTGCCCATGCAGGGGACAGAAGCATGCCACTTCCCCACCACCACCACCCAGGCAGGGCTTCACACCTGGGAGAAAACCGCATTGGTGCTGGTGCTCCTGCCTCATTTCACTGAGAAGTTATCCTTAATACAGAAATATCGCATATAGCCTCTGCATAACCAGCTGCTCTCGTCACTTTGGTAGGGTTAGATTTCATTGTGACCAAGAAGCCAGGCAGCAAATTGACACAACGCTCCTCCTTTACTGACAGTTTACGTACAAAAAGTAGATCAGCTGTCTCCCCTGACTTTGAGGTATCGCTCCCAGCTTCCTGCCTGTAAATCCTTCTCATATGAGACGCAGCAGAGGACAGGATCATGGATGGGACTGCACATTACAGCTGTGGCTTAAATAATTCAGTCCAATCCAGCAAGCTGTTTGCTCAGAAGTTCCCCAGCGCCGCACTGAGAATGAGAATGAAATCACTGTCACCAAGAAGATTATATATCTTAGTAGTGGAGTTGTGCAACAGTGATCTACTGTTCTTCTGGTACTTTCTGGGCAGCATGAGGAATTCTCCATGGAGTGAAAATTTGTCAAAAGTGATAAGTAATGGATACGCTAGTCTCTGGGTGAAGAGCTCTCAGCAGAACTGCTCCCATATTTACTGTTTTAGAGTTTCTCTCTATTCCTAAATGTTCACACTTCAAGAATCAGGCACAGAATTGCATCTTTAAAACTGTGAGATCTAGACAAAAAAAGAAAAAAATCCTTTTCCTTTGCCTTCTGTTAGGTATTTGAGCCACTAGATTTATTCTTCAAGTCTTACCCTGCAGCTGCAAAGACTAGGAACTTGGAATTCAGACTGTGGCAAACTAGGCATATATAAGAATAGCCACCAGAAGGTGGGACGTAGAAATAGTGAGTCTTTCAAATATCTTTCCAGATAAGAACTGATCCCAATCAGACAATTTTGAGGCTTTGTAGGTGCACACTTAGCCTTTTTCTTCAATTGTTTGGTCAATTCTTCATCAATTAATTCAATAGACTGCTTCTCCAATGTCTTTGCTGAATGAACTGAAGGGGGGGAAAACTTTTCTCAGATTAAAGCACTGGAACAGGTAGTTTAATACTTATTCCTGCCTACAGATTTTGTGGGTGAAGCTGGAAAATCCTTTAGAGGCAGATTCTGTATGTTCGGTGGCCAAAGAGCATTCCCGTTTTGCAATTATGGCCACCCAGTGACTGAGCTGCCCGAGTTGAAGATGCACTTCTTAGCTGCAGTGCAGTACCAGACCATGTATGCACTGCTTTGCTGCTGTAATCTTAAAACAGAATGGATTCGTTTAAACCTCACTTGAAGGAGGCTTTGGGTGAGTGATGGTATCACCTAAAATACATGCTACCACAGTCACTTGCAGTTTTGTGAACATAACTTAAATAACTTTAAAAATCAGCTGTAGTATGTTCATTGCTCATCCACAAATGGGGCAACAATGTTCCTTTTATCTCTTTCATTTGTTTTGGTCTTTGGTTTCTGCAGAAATTTGCTATATATTTGTTCAAATCTCAGCACAGGAGGGCAAGCATGTTGTTTTGAGCTATTAGAAACCTTTCAATAGAGATATTGTAGATTGTCAGCAAACAAACGGTTTTGTAGCACAAAAACCAAGAAGAAGGACTAGAGTTTATTGTTCTGGGAGGTGGTGATTTACATTTCCTACGAAATAAGAAACTCTAACAAGTCCTAAATTATCAGATCTTTAAATTTTAGCATTATATGTTATAGCTGCTGTGAAATAATGGTTTTAATGATATATGACTTTATTCAAGCAAAATTTATTAGCTCCAGGACAGGAGTAACTTGTAAAACTTAATGGCCTTTGGCACATTAATTGACAAGCTGTTCTGCACTAGCAAGAGTGAGAGACTTGAAGGCATTTTAAAAAGGCATTCAGATGCCCAGGAAACTTTACTAAGAGAGATGAAACTGTCCTGGGAACCTCCAAAGTTTATCAGCATCAGAAGAGTGTTTTTAGAAACTGTATTTCAGAATCGGATACATAAAAGGTACATGGGGAGCTCAGGAATAAGTCTGTGCTTCAAACTAGAGGTGCTGGTTCTGGAGAATAAAATTGCAATAGTAAAGTCACTAAGCATGCGTTTTCACATGAGCATTACAAACGCTAGGTGCAGATTTTGAAGAGTAAGGGTTTTGTTCTACCTTTTTGTGTTGCCTTTTACCGTCCACTTTTTATGCAAAATAACTTAATTCCCTTTCATATAATTTCAGTACTGATCGTCAAAAACCTTGTTAGACTCATTCAACAACTGCCTCTTTTCTTTACAACGTGCCTGGCAAGTTACAGCACTGATGCAGTACTCATGGAAATGGATGCCCATTAGCATCGCAGAATCCTTTAGCTGCCGTACAAATGAGTTTCATCAGCTCCTTCTTAGAAGTGTTGAATATCTAGCAGAGGATGCATTTATTCAAACAATGAATTACAATACTGTGCTATCAGGCTGGAAAAAGGTCTTCTCTCCTGCATGGAACCAACGTAGTCGGAAGATAGGGTCAAGCTGTGTGTTTCCTCCTCCTGTTCGGTACAGCTTTGTGTATTTGTAGGGCTGAACACATTCGCACAACTGACAAAAGGATAATATTGTCAAGGGCGGGAGAGATCCTGCTGATCAGACATGAAACGCAGTGACTGAAATTGGTGACTAGTCTTAATATAAAAGCCATTCACATCATCTTTTCAAACACATGTGCCAGCTGAGGATGTATTGCTTATCTTATTATTTTCTTTCAGACGTCTTTCTTGTGAAGGTTTTCGTTATCAAGTTGGCCGATTCTTTACCAACTAATAGACTGAAGTCCTTTATACAGCTCAGCAGACAAGAGCATTACCCTCAGAAGCAGTGCACACCGTTGTCCTGCAAGGACTGCAGGCCGTTCTCTGTCTCCGGTACCTTAGTAAATGGTTACTCCATGCTCTGGGAGTGACATTTCGTTTGCTATTTTTTACCCAGTTGTTTTGGCTAAGCTGTTTCTGAGTTTAATTGAAGAATTTTGTCAGCATTATTCAACCGCTGAACTATTTAACCATTGTTCCCCTCTGTGTAATGCTGTGTCTTTGCAAGACAGTTATTCCGGTATAATTCCAATGAAGCAGTTCAAGTGAGGTTAGCCTCTCAGCTGGGATCAGACAAACTCAGACTATACATTTTCCAGAGGCTTCAAGTATGCAAAAGGACCATGGGTTTGCTGAAACAGTAACTTGATTGTGTGGTGGGCTTTCATCTTCCTACACCATAGGTACCCGCCTGAAAAAAGGCGATGATGATACTCCTCTCCCTGATAGGGGCTTGTAAAAACAAATTCATAAGAAGCTTGAGTGCTGCCCGATGCTTTGGAGCAGGTGTTACACAATTCAGTCAGGATATGTGTTAAGCTTAGCGTCAGTCTGTCTCCAATAAAGAGCTGGAAAAACTAAATAGACTTTGCTGACTTCCAGAGGTTGGAATGAACTGGCATGCCCTGTGCCTCTCCACATCTCTGTCCCGGTGAAAGTAGTGCTCATGCTGTCCTTCCATGCTGACTGCAATAAAATTTGTGCCCAGTTTTGACAGAAAATACAAAACTCAAAGCACCATTTCTGCAAACCAGCTGTTCTTCAGAATATTGCATCTCATTAACAACTTTTAATGTGCTTTTTTGACTGATTGCCTGCGGAGAAGCAGGTAGGAATCTTGCAGGTTTACCTTGTGGTCTGTTCCTCTTTTATGTGCCTTTTGATTTCCCCAGACTAGGTTCTTAAAATAAAATTCTGAAGGTTAATAGTTAGTTTTGTTTTATAACCTGTTGTCCATACCTTGTACCCACCTCCTAACATTTCTCTAGGAACATGACCGATACAATGTAAATATGTGCATTATCTGTAGTAATCAATCAATCAACTGCATAATACTAAAATGCTTTTAGCATCTGAATCTTTGATTAGGTCACCAGTGACTTAGCAATGAATTTAATGAGACATCAGTGTGAGTTCCTGCTTCTCACAATTGCAGGAGAGAGTTGCCAGGTCTCCCACTGAACCACAGGACTTGCACGCTACAAGCTCTGCAGTGACCCAGGGGAAGTGGTAAGTGAAGGGCTGCATTTAGAAGGTCTTTGCTCAGGCCGCAAAATTCAACCACTGATGTAATCCTTTTAAGACTTTAAATAAATATTTTAACATCTTTTTCTCTGATTTCTGCTGCTTGAGCCTGTATGTTTTATGCTGGCTATGTTTTCAATTTGTCTTGCAATCACGTAAGAGAGACACTTTTAAAAAGAAGGAAGGAAGGGTGAAATTATTATAAAAATACAAGATTTTGGAAATAAAATTTCCTAAATAATACCAGATGGAAACCCGGATCAAAACCATGAGAAACAACAGCAGTGCATCTCTTTCTTGCCTCCACTAGCATTTGTTCCTTTTTCTTCTCTGTTAAAAGCAAGGAGCCCAGAGATCTGAGCAAGGAGCTCAGATTCTATTCTGAATTTTAAAACTTCAATCATTTTGTGAGACACTCTTAGAGCAGGAGGGATAAAGCAATTGTGAAAAATAGTAGTATATCTTTGCAGTGAAAAAGGACCAAATTTCAGAATTTCCAATGTTTTCCTCTGCTTTCTTTCTCCATTTCTGATATATCCAAGCAAGACAGATGTTATGTATGTGCTGCGTTGCTTTGAAAGGAAGGAAATTCAGAGCCTGAGCTTAACCCACAGCCCAGTGTATCATGAATACTTATTTATGACCCTTAAGATTTCTGCTGTCGGATCAGGAGGAGACACATACGACACGAAACTACAAAATTTCAAGCCTTTGTGGCAGCCATGAGCCTGAAGCACGTTTCCCACCCAAAGCTGACGCGTGATCGCCTTTAACGCACCTCTATCTGTTGCACAACGTCGCTATATGTTTAGTGATTTGCTGTATTTAGATGCATTAAATGGATATTATGCCTCAGCCCCCGTATGGATACTAACAGGAAGAGGATAGTCTTTCTCCCATCCTCTGCTTCCCAAGAGAATGAATCCACCGCAGTCGGGGTGCTCATTCATCCATAACTGTGTGACAGTGAATCCTTATTAGCGCCGCGATTCAGATCAGGAATGCACTTTTGGAGCAAATCTCCTGAACCTCCTGCACTTCAATCTGTACCCCAGAGCGGTGCTAGAAGAGAGCACCTGGATCCCTCTCAGCCAAAAAAAAAAAGCCAGAAGAGGTGCTCCCCAGGCAGCTCCCGCCTGCCAGCTGCCAGTGGGCACTCAGGCCTCCAGCCAGGCTAGAGACAGTCCACAGAGAGTCCCCCAAGATAATTAGGGTGCATTACAATTAGTGTTTTGCTGATGTCTTAGACAGAAGCTTCATCTAGGTAACTATTTTTAATAGTTACTGATAGCCCATTACTACAAGAGTTTATCTATTCCCTTTTGGAGCCTGTTTGTATTTTGGTCTCCACCACGTCTTGTAGGAAAAAGTCCAACTGTTAAATTGCACATTCTCTTAACCAGGATGTCATTTTCTTGGCTTTAAACCTATTACCTGGTAATTTAACTGGATTGTCACTAGGACACATGTTATGAAAAGTAGTGAATACTTTTTTCCTTTTCACCTTCACCTTCTTACTCATAATTTCACAGACCTCTGTCACATACCCTTTCTGTTGTTTTTGTTCCAGACTTTAAAGTCTTTGCTCATATGAAAGCTGTGAAATTGTCCCTGCTGCCCTTCTCTATACTGTTTTAAGGTCTACTGATTCCTCCTGGAGGTGCGGTGACCTGAACTGCATATGCTATTCCACACGTTGGTGTGTTTAAGATAAGCATAATTAGCCAGTCAGTCCTTTTGGAGGATGCTAGAAAACCTCACTCAATATTTATTTGCTGCATTGATAACCCTGGCTGCATCTTGGCACTTTGAAAATGTATTTCAAGAGAACAATGGGGGAAAAGGACTCAAAAGTTGTAATGAAGCAGAGGCAGAAGCACAAGAGGATTATTTGTATCATCTGATCTTAGATTAAATGAACTAGGGAAAACCACAATAGAGCTGGAAGACAAAGTGATGAATTTGCAGTCTTTGAGGAATCATCTCAGTTCAAATGACAACAAAATGCCGAAGTTACACGCAGCTGAAATTGTTTGTTTAATAGAAAAATAAAAGAAGCTAGAGAATAAGCTTTCCATTTCATATACCATAACTTTTAATTACGGCAAGGCTCACCTCTGAAGCGCCAAACGCTGTGTCAGAGAAAGAGACACGCAGTAAATCTGCCATTCAACCTAACTGAAATGTTTTCCAACAAGATGCTGCAGCAGCAAAAATGTTATAGAACTGACCAGAACAAAGAAATCATCCTTTCCGTAATGTTTACGATCTTGCCCTTTTACAGCAAACAGGAGCTTTGCCATTACATTCAAGAAATGCAAGAAAAAAAATAGTTTCCCAGACACATTTTCAGTTTCTAATGTCTAATGGACTAGAAGTTGTTTATAATTCAACCTTACAAAATGGCCAAAGTGTATTTGTGTGCTTTCTCCTGCTCTGTCAAAAGTAACTCATCCGTCTCGCTTTGTAACAGAGGCAAGTGCGTTTTTAAGCATTATCAAGAGCACCCTGAAGCTGCTGCAGAAGTTACTGCATGAGGATAACAATAAACAAGCGTGTATGTGCACCTTCTGTTGATCTTAAGATTAACGTTACAGCCATTAAAGCTGTAATTCTGAAGTGTCATTTCAGAGCTAAGAAGAAGAATCCTTCATCAAAACTTCCTGAGAGATTATACACTGCTCGCTGAATGTTTCCCGGATTCTGTCAATGCTCCAAACTCTTGCAAATGAGCCTGCTGTCAGCGTCTGAGCTCCGTTTGCAGTTCTTACCAGTACCATTGGTCTCCGTAGGAAGAGCTGGATTCAGCCCACAATGTCATTGAACGAATAAAAATAGCAATAAGGAGAACAATTAAAGATGAACCTGCACTTGGAGATCATCAGCCGGGGCTTGCAGTGGGACTGGGGCAAGACAAGGATGTGATATGTCTCCACTTACATTATTTTGGTCCTTGGATCACAGGACAGCGCAGAGCTATGCAACAGGCTGCTCAAGGTCACCTGGGGCTCCTTACACTCAGTCCCAAAAGCACTTGGACTTCTGTCTCCTCTCCAGCCTTTCTTCTTATTTAAGTGGTTCGCTAACCAGATGCCAGCTGAAAATGCATGACTTTCACGAAGCTTCAAACACAGAAATAATATAGATGACAGAGGCATCAAGGGGCAGAGGTGGTAACACATTAGGAAGGGCCATAGTTCAAAGTAAGCCTACAAAAACACTGGAGCCACATTACTGCTGGCGGAGAAAGGGAACTAGAGTCCCTGTCTCCTGCAGCTCCGCTCTTGATAATTTTGGACGCATTAAAATGCAAATAAAGTAATCTATTTTTGTATAACTATCCTAGGGAGGATAGAGCTAAGTCTGACACATGTGGTCTGGCCAAAAAGATCTGTGGTGATGCACCGGTGGAGGTCAGGTGATCCAACAGCACCATTTTTATTGTCATGTCTAACTACTCACGTTAGTTTTTCAGTTTATCATTCCTTTCTATAAGGTAATCTAATGTAATGTACTGCCATATTCCCCTTCCACAAGAGTTTCTTTGAGAGGGCTGCTACGATGCAGGAAACGCAGTCTGTTCTAATATTCTGGTAAGGAATGGCAGCAAACGCCTTTTCGTTGTTGCTCCATCTAGGTGGTAGGATTACAGATTTCTGCTACAACAAAATCATTAAAAGTCCTTTTAGGAAAACGACACAAGCAAAAAATGGAGAATTGAAGAAATGCATTTACTTTTGATAGACTTGTGCCGGTCTGAAAACACCCCAGCTGTTTTCCTGCAGGGTTTTTCTTGTTTTCTGCTATTTTACATTTTAGAAACCTGAACACATACACACATACATGCATGCACACTACTTAAATCTAGTTCCTTGCTAATCTTACCCTTGCATTTTGTAAGTCCAGTTGCTAAAAGCACTGCGACTGTCAGTAACAGGTCCATTCTGCTGCAGCTATCACTTTTTCTGCTCGTAACACTTTTTTGGAAGCGAAGGCTTGGTATTTTAGAGTGCTTTCTGGGTATTATTTTTCATAGCTTCCGTATAAAGGGAAGCTTCATTCTGCCCGTGAGTCACAGAGTACGAGGCAGGGGAGAGGACACTGCTGAGCCCATGGGGCCGGACGCAGCACGTATTTTGGTAGGCTCTGAAGTTTAAATGACTCTTACTACTTGCCGGAGCCCTGGAGCATGGAGGTGTGTCGAGCTGCAGGCAGTGGCTGCATGGCAGCTCTGACCTGCAAAAAGTCCTCACAGGCTGCTGCCAACCAACGCACATTAAAGCGCCTCTGTTGCACGCTCTAATTTACAGCCTTGGCAGAGGTGGACCTGCAGAAGCAGAGGCTGAAGAAGCCGTGCAGGGTTCCCAGATGGCTCCTGTGAAGCTGAGGGCTCTTCTCCCATGTCTCTGACACTTTATAACACTCTAAAAACTCTTATCTTACAGAGACCAAGGTACTCCCACACGCCTGTGTCTTGGGAGACACAGGACTACTGGCAAACACTTTGGTTCCTAATCTTGGAAGAATGGAATTAACTTTTCCACAAGGACAAATTTCCCATTCCTGTCCTCAACAGTTTGTGGGATATCATAAGCTAGGCCTGGGGAAGACCAAACTCTTACCCACTGTATCTCAGCTCAATGTAATCCGGGGGCAAAGTCTGGGGAAGCTAGAGAAAGGAAAGGCTTTTTTGGGTAACTGCTATTCCAGTAGCTGTAACTGCTATTGGAAGACGTGAGGACAGGGCAGTGATGGCAGAGGTATGTCTTGATCACTGGGCAAAGTTCAGGAAAGAGCTAGCGCAGAGGGTCACCACACCACCCAGTCCCTGTCCTGCATGGTCCTCCACAGCTTTTCACCCACCTCCGTGTGCCATTCGTTAAAGTCTCTCCTCCACCCTTTACAGTCTGAGTACCCATAAGGACAGCCGCTGCTCGAGGCAGCTAAAATGAATAAACTCTTGTGCCTCTGCATTGAAAATTATCCCAGCACACTTCCGAAGGCTTGTCTGCTAGGGTTTGTCACGAAGCCCCAAGTGGTGGCTGGCAGCCTTGTGGCGCTGGCAGTATCTCAGGAGAAGCTACGTGTCCTTTCCTGTTCTGCTGTTGCCCGAGGTTTGTACTATACTGCTACTGTCAATATTGCTATTATTGTATATTATTATAACCTGAGAGAGTGAAATCAGCTCTCTTGGAAAATTTTGCCTCTGGAGAACTGCCCCCACGGCTTGGGCCAACATGGATCAGATTCAGAGTGAGAAGTGCTATCCTATATATTGCCCTAGTGCTGAAATATTAAATGGTATAAATGAGGCTGATCAAGCTTTTACTATCAACAAGGGCTTCAAATGGCAACTGTGGGCATTAATTTAATATCTATATCTAGGAAAAAGGAAGAAAAAGGGGCATTATGCACTCAGGTTTTTTTTGTTTGTTTGTGTTTGGTTTTGTTTTTTTCTGCAGCACAATCTCAAACCAGCATCTGTTTCAGAAGGCTGTACGGTGAATGGGAAAAACGGGAGAATTTGTCTAAGCAAGAAAAACTACAGGCAGAGCGAAAAAGCATCCTCATCTCCACGTGACAAGACCAGGGTCTGATCACGATGCTGATGCCTTCAGCAATTTCTGATCATTTCATTTCTGCTTTGTTTCATCTTTCACTCCTTAAATGTAAGAGGTCAGAAGCTGTGTCTTGCCTTTAAGTTTTTCCTACACTAAGCAAGTCAAGACCAGATCCTATCTGGACCAATAACATTTTAGGACAGTTTTATTTTAAAAATAAACAAAAAAATTGCTCATAATTCAGTGATGGCACTTTCCCACATAAAGCCTTGAGTATATATGTTCTTAGAAAACAGAGAGTCTGGGACATTCAGGGCATTGTGCAAAACCCAGAATTTATTCTTAATTTCTTTTTAAATCCTCAAATGCCTATAGGCTATCGGAAAAATAAAAAGCGAAAAAATGGGACACAGTCTTGTCAGTGCAATCCCAAGACACTGCTTCCCCTACTAGCAGTGGTATATTCCCTATGTCCTCATTAGCGAGCTTGGGGAGAGAGAAAGTAGAAAAGCCTTCAGGAGATATTAGGGGGAGAAGAGGGAAGAGTACAGAAGAGTCTCCAGTCAAGCAGCTCAGAAAAGCAGTAACACAGCTCAGGCTAAAAATAGCTCCTTTTTTGGTGACAGGATCCAGACACGGAATGAAGTCCGATTCATGTCACTCAGCTCTGGCTGAAGCACACGCAGTGAGACTATAAGCAAAGAAATGATGATAAAACAGAGTTGTAAATCAGTGACTCACAGGATCCGAAAGCAACAGCTTTCTAGTTCCCACGCTGAAGAAACGCAGCTAGCAGGGCTCACCCATAAAATAATAAAACAGGCCAATGCTTTTTATATCCGAGAGCTTTAATAGCACTGGAACGTCAAATGCTCCTCTCTGCAGAGAGTAATCTCTGCTTTCCAAGCTCCTCTCAGCTCGCTGTGTCAGACGGGCACTCTTGACCTCGCTACAGCTTTCCTGCTAGGCTTAAGGTGGGGAGCACTGAGATGCCAGCCGGGTCAGAGGAGTGCTGGGACAACAGTCTGAGAGGGCAGAAGAACAAGGGGTAATTCCTTTTCTTGGAAACCAGTTTTCCTGTGCTGACATTGTTATATTCAGCACCGTTGTGGGCATAATGAATAGGACCAGAAGCAAGTGTGGCGGGTCCAAACTGCAGGACGCACATCATGACAGATAACGTTGAAAGAGGGAATGTAGCCTTGGCAAATTCACCCCTGAAAAAATTTATCAGTGAGATCAAAATGCTTCAGCTGCATAACGCAACTGGATACGCACACAGGGACCCCTGCTTTGGGCAGTGTGCCTTGGAAAGGCCAGACACCACAACTTTAATAGCTTTTTGCTTTAGCAGTTCTACCAGGTGACGCTGGGCCAGACAAATTGGGAGATCAGCTGATTTGGACTACGGCAGAGGGGAGAGAGAGGCCAGCAGCACAGAAGAGCTCAGCTTGCTCCTATTTCCCTGCTGTCCTATGAGAAAAGGATGACCAGCTGCCATTTGTGCACCGTCTCTGAGCCCATTAGGCTGAGAACAAAGAGGGAGAAAAAGGCTGCCCTGCCAATCCAGACCTGGGAGGGTAGAGATGACCTTCTTGTCGCCTCTCAGTGCCAGGAAAACTGTCTGGGAGTGGAGGAAGAGTGAAGGACAAGCTCCTTCGGGAGCTTCCGGGATGCTGAGCTCCTTCATTGCTATAAGCTGCGTTGGGGCGTGAGTCTTTGTACCTTGGTACCAATATCTCTCTTCTCTACCTCTTGGAGACTCGCTGGTGCTTACTAAGTCCCAGGCTCCTCATCGTTGTCAAGACTGGTCTAAAAGCTGGATTTGAAAGATACTGGGAGGAAATGACTCACAGATGGACAGATAGAAATACAATTGCATAAGCTTTGTCCTATTGCAAAGCAGGCTTAAAAAATCCTCTCTGATAACTTTCTTGTTATTACCTAAATCTTTTCGAAACACGGTAAAAAGTAATAATCAAACTAAAAGTGGTTGCTGCCTAGGAGTTAAGTTTGGTGTTTCCCCCTGTACTTCAATTGACCAAAAGTCTGTCCAGCTTACAAAAAAAGTGTTCTGGCCCAAATTATTTATTAGAAAGTTTAGACTCCACTACCAAGAGCAAGCAAATCCAGTTCTGTATGGTGAGAAACATTGCGAGTAACATTACAAAGTGTATCAGTTCTGCTTCAAAATTTAGCTGCTCTAAACTGTTACAGCCACCCATGCATTTTGATAATATTAACTTACTTATAAAAAAATTTGCCTCAAAACTCTCATCCTAAACTTTTATTTTTGACCTCAGGATAAATCTTCCCATTTATAGGCATTTAGGACCCTGATAACCCTTCTGTACAACCCAGACGGTATGGAATTGTTCAGTCCTTCAAAACAGAAGAACAGCTAGTATAAATCCCACTCAAAGTGAATAACATCACAGAGAAAGCAATCTGACTTCCTGCTAAAACCTCCAGTATTTCCCAAATGTCTCCCTTCAGTGTCTCCCAACTACTGATGAAAACTTCAAACAATCCTTGTAGGCTCTCCAGAGGGGACATACATATGAGACTCAAGGAACCACAGAAATTTGTCCCATGCCTTCTCCATTATTTTCAAGCTGCCATACGTGAAAAAGATCATTATTATAAGTTCTTATACCCTGACCTCTCTCTTTCTCTGCACGTATACTTTGGCCGTAACTTTTTCAACAGAGCATGTGCTATTACAGCAGCTATGAAAATGGGAATTTATTAGTAGCTGTGTGGGTATTTTGACAACATGGTTTCACCCCAGGAAAAGTTTGTTTCCACCTCATTTCCCCTCTGGGAAGAGATCCACGTACCCTTTTGAAATGCTGGTGTGGCATATGCCCAAATCCCAGACCGTTCTGACAACCGTGCGGGTGCATAAAGCAGGCCAGCCTTCCTCTCTCCGCTTGGCAAGAATAGTACTGGAAAACAGCTCTGGAAGGAAGGAACCAAGGGACAGAGAGGGCTTCGCTGATGATTCCTGTGCTCAGCATTGTTTTGAGCCATTTCCAGCTCCCTGAGTAGCCCATGGTCACCAGGCTTAAAGCCATGTCAGTCCCTCAGATGGCAAAAATAAGAGTATTAAAGTCCAGTCTTTCATGCCCAGATCACTCTGCCTGCCTCTTTGAAACTGAGGTTGCACTTCTTGAAACAATATGCAAAACCAAGTAATAGGAAGTGCTGGGAGGAATAGCCTTGCAGACTGTCCAGGATGCTTGGTGCCTTTTGGGCTAGAAAGGTGTCGATGAAACAGGCGGGCCTCTTTGTGTTCGCCCAAGGTCTTCCATCCTGCGTCCGAAGTCTGACAACCCAGCCTGTGATCCAGCTTGTCTGCCTGCAAATGAAAAGCATCAGAAAGCAGCTTTCATCACGCTAAAACTGCAGAAGATATATTTTTGTGAAGTACAGGTATAAAAGCAAGCAGGAAAGTAGGCCATGAGAAGTAATAATTACTAGTTAATGGTTGTTGATCTAGGATTAAGGGGGAAGAGGTGAAGACTCAGTGCAGCCCATTAAACTACCCAAGCAAAATCCTTATAGCTGGATTATTGAGTTATCCTACTCTCTGACCCATCCAACCTGGAAAAGGACAACTTCAGGCCAAATAATCGTTGTTAGGATGTTGTATTGCCAGATCGTCCAACAACTTGTTTTCCTCTTAATAAGAAATTGCACATTGCTACGCTTTTCACCCATTTGGTTTCAAAGTACTTTGCAAACTCAGAAACTACTAGATAAGCTTTGGCACTTCACTCACCACTGAAATCGGGCTGTGTGTCGTATAGAGAAGTAAAAATAGGGAGTGATAAAAAATGCTCCCTCTCTCTTCCCGCTCAGAGCTGCAGAAAGATGTTACACAGGTGGGATGCAACTGCTCCAGGTAGGTGTCAGCCACAGCACTGTCTCATGATGAGCACACCGCAGTTTGTAGTGGTTTGGTTAATCAGACCTGTCATTTAGGTAGGACATACAGTACCTACCATGCCAGATCTACCTCATGCAGCCTACACAGCCTGGTCCTTCACTTCTGAGGAAAGTCGTCTCTCAGGATGCAGAAGGTCCAGGAGCTTCCCCCCAGGACGGGCAGGCAGTGATTTGCTCAGAAAGGTGGCTCCCTCCTACCCCCTTTCAGGTATTAATTAGCTTGTGACAAACAATAAACTAGAAATACTTTCCACAAATGCACATATGCTTTTATTTTGTCTACTCTGATGGTGGGTACTCCTGTTATCCAAACAGGTGCCTAATTTTTTCCTAGCTCCTGCTCAAACATCCGAATAAAGCAGCCGTTCAAAACTTTGGGACCTTGTCCCTCTGTGATATCCAATCCGCTCCTCCATAGGAAGTTTCACTAGGGAGGAAGTGTATTTTTGATTTCTACATGGTTCGTCAACATATATAGTCAATATTTCTTTCTCAAGAGGGGAACGAGAAATTTAACCTATAGCAACGCAGCTGAAGTATTTATATTCATAGGATTAAGGGTTTCAGTCTACTGACTATATTCTTTATGTCTGTTTCTACCTGTTCTAGCGTCCCTTGAGTCAGCCTGTTTTGGCCTCTGTAACGTGCACTGACCTAGAGCACGGCAGAATGCACTGAATTTCCTACAGTTCTGCACTGATTTGTTGTTCATTTCTTCCCTCACTTTTCTTCCACGGGCAGCTTGCTTGAAATTAGAATTGACAGAATCAATTTCTACTGGCAAGTCAGAAAAGTTAACTGAAAAAGGTAGAAGTGTAGGGATTTCAAAGGCAGCACAGAGTTGCCCTGTATTCCTGCCAGTTACCTTAAGTTGCCACCTTTCCGTGGCATTTGGGTTACACCCCTCAAAAATGGATCTACGATAACATCTAAGCACACTTTGTTCCTGACATTTTTGACTGTGCGAGAAAAAGCGATCAAATGGCTTTAAAATAACAGCTGTATACAACTCCTCTGACGTTTATGCCCAGCTTAGGCAGGAAGCAAATCCACATATTGACTGAAAGATGATTAAATTGCAGCTGGAGGGAAAGACTTGGCACACTGCGAGTGGAGAATATGTCTGGCTGCAATAAAGATGAATATTAAATATCCAAGTTGGCTGATCAGGAGCAAACAGGGCAGCTATTCACGCCTGTCAAGGGGGATATGTGGCCTTCTTGTGATATAGCAAACAAGAGCTGAAACAACACAGTTTGCTCTGCTGCGTTCGGGTGAAGGTACTGCGGTATGCCCGAAGCCGAGCCTGCCCGGCTGCTTTCCTGCGACGGCCTGTTGCCGCTTGCCAAGGCACAATGCCACAGCTGCGGCACTGCTGCATCGGCTTCGCGAAGGACGCCAGTCAAAGCCAGCCACTGCTTCTTCTGGAGATAAACATGATGCTATCTTTCACTTTTCCAAACAGAGGTGGAGATTTTTTACTTTATGTATTAGAGAAAGGAAAAAAAAATGTTTGTTTTAATATATACTTTAATGTTATGATTAAATTAAATAATTACAGAATCACAGAATCACAGAATCGTTTAGGTTGGAAGGGACCTCTGGAGATCATCTAGTCCAACCTCCCTGCTCAAGCAGGGTCACCTAGAGCATATTGCCCAGGATCACATCCAGACGGCTTTTGAATATCTCCAGGGAAGGAGACTCCACCACCTCTCTGGGCAACCTGTTCCAATGCTCTGTCACCCTCACAGTGAAGAAGTTTTTTCTCAGGTTCAGATGGAACTTCCTGTGGTTCAGTTTGTGCCCATTGCCTCTTGTCCTGTTGCTGGGCACCACGGAGAAGAGGCTGGCCCCATCCTCTTGACACTCCCCCTTCAGATACTTGTACACGTTGATGAGATCCCCTCTCAATCTTCTCTTCTCCAGGCTGAACAGGCCCAGCTCTTGCAGTCTTATTATTTATAATTATGTATATATGTATTATATACATAATATATACATAATATATATATTATGTATTTATAATTATGTATATAAACATATACTTTGCAAATATAGATATGCAAATAGAGCTTGCCATCCACACATGCTCACATATACATTTGATTATTCTGTTATTCATATATTGAGGCTAAGAAACTATTTTTATCAATCAAAAGTAGAAAAATGATGGAAAAAATAACAATGGACTAACTGAATCTTTTACAATTAGTTGCTACCTCAGACTCATACAGTCTAACGCGTTTACTGTACATAGAAAGAAAAAGCCCAATTCTGCTTTGTCTGCTTAAGGTCACCTCACCCTTGTGACCAGCAGATTTTCTTCCAGATAAAAACTACACTTAAAGAAAAACTGAGATAGCTTTACATACAGGGAAGAGACAGTAGGAAGCTTCCTAGATATCCCAGGCTATCATACCTCTACCTCTCAGAGGGAATGCTTATTTCTAAATTATTGTTGTCCTTTCAAAAGCAGTGGAAGGCTGCTCCCAGGTTGTTCCACCTCCCGGCTTGGAGCCTGCAAATTCACGTGCTCCCCTCGCCCTTGGAAAACACCTCTCTTGTTGTATGGTGAGAGCCAAATGCGTCAGGACTTTGTCGTACAACTAGTGGATTCCTAAGGCAGCAGACAAGTGTGTGCTGTGAGGAGCATTTAAAGAAGTGAATATGACTTTTCTGTAATTATAAAGTCAGAATCTTAGCTTGCGGGTCAATGCACTAGAACTGCCTCATATGCTGGTTTCTGAATGTTGTGTCTCTTCAACTGTTCCCTGCATCTATGGCTGCCAGGAGTTTTCTTTAAATGCAGTAGGATATTCAATGACCGTCTACAAAAAGTAAAGCTGTGATTAGATTTGTTCTCTTCTATATGGAAAAAACAGGCATTTTGGAGCTGAAGCAAAAGGTTCGAAAGATCCCCTTTCTATGAAGCAGAGAACTTTGTATCTGTCCATATCTGTATCACCTGCATCATGAACTTAGGCCACAGGGTTTGGAAGAGAATTGTTTAAAGGAGGCCCCTTCCAATGCACACTACAAGACATATTTCTGGAGATGCAGAAAGCAGTGGCTCACGAGCCCATTTTTTGTCACCCTGCATAGATATGAAATGACTCCTACTCACTTTGAATGTTTTAGTGCAGGTTTAAGTGGCCCATTTCATCAGTTAGCTCCATGGTCAGTGCTGTGTACTCAGCTTGATGGTGGTTGTAACGATTTTCATGCACAGGTTTTGTCCCAACAAAGTCACAGAAGCAAGTGTTGGGATCTACACAAGCAAAATACATGGGATTATGACATCAAGCGCAAAGCACAAATCATTTTTTGTGAAAATGGCTTTCATTATTTACAAGGATTATTTGCAGCACACCAAAAAATGGGCAGGAAAGTGTTCCAAGTTAGTTGCCTATGCATACATCAAACAACCAAGTGCCAAATACTGGGTGGGATCCTATTTGTTTTGCTAAGTTGCAAAAGAAGAGAAAAAATTCCATGCTAAACAGAAATCAGAAAAAAAATAGCGGGCATCATTCTCCAGATTTTAAAAGCTGTTTACATCTGCTCTTCAATCAGGAGTCCAAAGGGATCATTCCTCATTTTGAAACTCATTTCTTGACCTTTCTACTGTGGAAAATGGAAGGCAAGAGGGGTAGCAGGGCAAGAGCAAGCCAGAATGATGCATCAAACCAGGCTGCAAACAGCCCTGGGGTAGCAAAAACCTCAGTGGATCTTTATCGGTGGAAAGGGCCACTGTTTGCACACAACAAATTCCAAATCAAAGTACGTCTTTCATTGGGTGGGTATAAAGCTATCATATACAGGGGGAGAGTATCTTACAATTATATAACAAACTCATGAACAGAAACCATTAGTAGCTATTTCTAATTCAGGCAGAAGCTGCATGTTTGATGGGACATCAATAGTTTAATCTGTGATGAGTTCAGCAATATTGAGCTTTAACTATTTGGATCTGGGTAAAAACTTGAAGGATGTCATGTGATTGCTGAAGATTTTCTTAATTTCTCTTCTGGGAGAGTTCCGTGCTTCTTCCTAGTTCACTAACAAATACCACAGAAGCATCATTCTTTGACCCTACTTAGGTTTTCAGTTGTTGGGCCTGAAGTTTTACACCTCTTGGATGGGATACTTACGGTGACTTGAGAAATATCAAAGCCTTCCTGAAGGTGAGAGCAGAAAGGTAAACTTTCCTTAAAATTTATCTGTGACAGATTTGCAGATTTTACAGCTTAGCTAATATCACGTTCCACTGAGAATTCTGCACTTCCCTCCTGTTTTGATTCCTGTGCAAGTAAGAATTTACTACACTTTTATTATCCCTCTGCTGAAGCTGTTTTACAGCCAGTCACAATTCATTACAACCCCTATTGATCCTTGAAGCAAGTATTGAACAAAACTTGGTCTGCCTTGAGTTTCAATAAGTACTTTTTTCCTAACTTTGCTAGCTCTACTCATGTTGTCAACAATCTCTTAATGTTTGATGTTTTACTTAAAACCAGACCTTCGGAAGTCACCTGGTCATGTGAACACCTCTATTTTAAAGAAAAAGGTTTACTCCCTTGGTTGCAGAAGAAAATATTGAAAACATTCATATCGTATTTCTTTGGAACTTCGTTTAGCTTTTGAAATTTTAAAAAGGGTGGTCCTTCCCCCAGCTAGGTAAATAAATGTTTATTTTAATAAACATAGAGCTAAAATGTTGTTCATCAGAGACATTTTGAGAAGAAACTGCTGTGGCTGCCTTTGTAAACCACAACAGTTTTTACCTTGACATCAATATTTGCCTAGGCTATTTCAGCCCTTGTTAATATTGACCCCAGGGATATCTACAATAGAAACCTATTAGCATGCTTAGAACTGTTTTCAGCCCAGCATGAAGTAGGATGTCTCAGTCCTCATTACAGCAACACCCTGCTGGTTTTGAGTCTTAATTAGTCGTTGATAAAGCACTTTTAAATCTTGAGATGAAAGATGATATGCACTTACTAAATATTATTACTGATTTGTTTACTTTTTCATTCCTAGATGATCATCTTTTACATCATCATTTCCTATACTAAAAAAAAGGCATGAAAAATGCATTTAATGAGCAAGCTGAGCTCACATTTTACATATATCTGTTGGCTCATTCCTCCTGATGTTTTGTAACAATATCAGATGCGCACCTCTCTATAACAGCCGTGCTGAAGTATCGACCATTCGTTCACCTACTGATTTGAAGAACCTGTTCATAAAATTAACTGTAGAGGCAAAAATAAATAAGGCAACAAGAAGATTGCACGTTTCTGGTGTCAAGTGATCAATCAATGAGCCGAAAGAAATGAAGCTGGCAGGAAAATGCTTGATGGGGTCAAACTGAAAACTGCAGCTACAGTGCTAAATAAAGCGTAAATCAGCTTTGATTCATTTCGCCATACCCAAAATGTGCTCAGGTTGTAAACAGAGTAAGGGAGGTAAGAAAGGGCTGGAGATAAGGTACTTGCTGTATCCATGAACTCATGCCCATGCTCTGGCACAAACAAAAGGTCACATTACTGAATGTTCTTACATGTGCCACCAGTGCCATTCAGAGAGCTTGAATGCATGCTAATAATAACCACACAATCTAACCTTTCTTAGGGAGGCGGCGAATAAAAGTACCAAGTACCACGCAACAAGGCCCAGAGCAGTCAGGAAAAAATGGGCTGAGCAGGCCGAATCCAGGAGTCGGTACTCCACTGGTAGCAACAGCAGTGGACCCAGACAAAGAGGGTTTATCTAGAGTAGGCTGCTGTAACACTACCAGTATATAGCTCCCAGCATCTTTTTTTCCTACAGAGTGCTTGACGTTTGATTCCCTTGGTGTATGTGCTGCATCGTCCTGGGATGTGGCTGCAGTAGGACCATCAGGGAGACGGTTGCTGTGTCCAATCCAGGAGGAAACACATGATGCTGTGAGAAAGCTTCCTCCAGCCCTTGGGATGGGGACACCGCGGTCCTCGGCAGTGTGCCCTACTCAACCCACCAGAGCCCAGTCCAGGAGGTGGTCACAACAGCGCGCTTGTGAAGGGCATCTGGCTTGGCGTTCGACAAGTCTCCAGTGAGTGCAGCCCTTAGCCAGCCACACAGCGCCATGCAGCGTCTGGCTGCTCGGCACTGGCACTCTACGCAGGAGATAACAGGTCAGGTCCATGCAGAGAGCTCTGCCTCTCCTCTCTGTGGTCCCCGAGTGCACATCCCCATGGCAGTGCAGCACGGGCAGGTGAGAAGAGCTGCAGCATGTCAGACTAATGCTGAAGAAAACCTGTTATCCTGTCCCTGGAAATGGCTAAAGCAGATGCCTTAGGAGGAAGGACAGGGGACCATAGCACAACATTGCCCTGGAGTACTCCAGCAAACTGCTGCTCAGGGACTTTACAGGATGAGAGTAAGGTTTTGGAGCTTAAGAGTCTTCAATGGATTTTTCTTCCACCCTCAAGGAATTACTAGACCAAACCCACCTAAAAATCTTTGCATTCATAACAGCCTGCAGCAAGAGCTGCACCGTTTAAGTGTGTGTATGTGGCCAGAAGCAGTACCTTGGGGAGTTTGTTTTGAACCTGCTACGTAGTGCTCCTCATCTGTGCTGTGAAGAGACAGTGACCTTTCATTCCCCATTCACTTTCTCTGAACAAACTATGATTTTACAGACTTTGTCAGAAAACTCAGACTTAAAAAAAGATCATCAGGGACGCATTGCTGACACTAGTGATGGCTATCCCCTAATAATCACAGGGACACAAAATGTTTTCACAAGCTTCAAGTGAGGACCTTTTCCTCCACACTTCCATTGTCATGCTGGCAGTGTTGCTGTGCTAATTGTGTTTCCTAAGGTCCTACCATACCCTCGCTTCCTTGGGAAATGAAGAAATATATCAATCATAACGATCTGTCCTACAGCAGGCTAAAAATGTGCTATTAAAAGAGCAGATGCTGGATGATCATGGTGTGTCCCTTTGGCAGTTTAAATGACCTATAGAAAGGCCTTATGAACAGACTAGAAACTACCCGGCAAATATTTCTGTTATCGATGCATTCTGTGTTTTGCACACTGTTTGAGAGGCCAAGAGAGATACGTAATTGCTGGGGGAGGGCTGAGGGACAAGCCGTCTGCTGCTTTGCAGCAACCAGCTGCAAGGCAGTGGCAAGAATCACCCTAAGTGCTGTAAGAGCGAGGTGAGCCCCAGCTGCACCGTTGGCCCTAGCTGTTCATAGCAAATATACACGGTGTGATACTCTTTGCCTGCAGAGGCAGAAGCTGAGGTTTTTTCCCTTGAAGAGAAATACTCCTCCTCAGAAGGAGGGGGAGTTAAACTGAGTATCTGCACCAGAAGAGAAGGAAACAGCTTGGCTTTTTACACAAGACGGATTTCTGCAATGACACTACATAACCAGCTCAGAAAACCAAGTGCCTACAGGCAACCAGTGACAGTGCAGATGCGTTTGGTAGCCCTGTTCTCCAATGGTGAAATGCTCTTCCCAAGAGCTTTCTGGTGCACTTTACTGGGAAGGGAAGGCACACAGAGACAGACATGGTTGCACCCAGTACAATGTCTGTCAAGATGGTCCTCAGGCTCTTTGCTCACTGGCTCTTCGTTCACTGGCTCTTTCAAGTGCCCCATTTGCTCTGCAGGGATCTGGAAGACAATGTTACGTGCCTTTTCATGCTTTTCTCTCTCCTCCAATGTTTAGGCCCACTTTCAGCCTTTGAAGTTACATGCTTTTCTGTGAATGCTTCCTGTTGTGCGTCTTCTTACTTTATTATGGGAGGTCTCAGGAGGTGTAGCAAGAACAGCTCCTCAAGACACTATGAGCTACAGGTAAAGCGATCAGATTGGGTATTACTGTTAAATTCAAAGAGGTTAACTCCCCAAAACACAGACACACAAACTCATGAGCGTGAATACCCCCGTACTAGTGGCTAGTGAACAGCTGCCCAGCTTAGTGAGATCTTGGTACAGTTCTGGATCTGGTAATGGGGAAAGGTGTGGAGGGGCTGGGTGACTTGTGGGAAACACAGCGTAGACTACGAATTTTCTTAAGTGCGGTGGTGATCATGGTGGATTCATGCTTCGGGTGGATACTATAGGCTAGATAAGGAAGTTGCTTAAGAAGTCTTGTGGCTGCCCCCCACCATCCTGTAACTACTCTCCCTCAGTTACCCATCCGCTCCAAGATCTCTGGAGATTTGTGTGGGCAACGTCTTGAAGCTGTGTGAGGAACAAGACAGCTCTGCCTAGGAGCGTCCAGGCTGTGAGCAAACACCAGCTGGGTGAAAAGTTCAGCACAGTTTTTCCAAAGAAGCTGAAAACTGTGCAAGCAGAGATAAATCAGAGCCTCTGCAAATGACAATGCTGTGCAATGCTGTGGTCCTTACCAAGCTACAGCCCTTCAGCTAATTGGGCATTTGGTGCTTTTGGCTGTTTTCTTAATATAATCACAACATACAGTGGTGTATTCTGAAAACTTGCATTCAGTAACTTTGCAGCCCTTTTTTTCTTCAAACTCATGTAGTCTGTATGCACATTTATTGGTTGTTTGCCAATACTTTTCTAATTCCAATGTATTTCCTTGTTAGCAGGAAGATACTGTCACCATAGCTACCCTGAATGTTTCAGTACATCTCTGCACATGGTTTACACTCAGGGAAAGCCAATTTATTCATTTGAAACGTGCTTTGTTGGATTACATTCCCAGCAAAAGCCTGAATTTTCTACGCAACAAAGCTGATTACGGAGTTTTGACATGGGAAGACATTTTGGCTGCTTCGTCCTGTTTTTACTTTGTCAATGCTGCCTTGTGCTGCCAGGTCATGCTCTCAAAATAAATGAGTTATTTTACCAGCAGAATTCCTCTGGTCCCTGCCAATGCATGATCATTTGTCATCCAAATAGGGAAAAAAGGTGACTTTTTGGAGGCTCTAAGAAATACATGAATTAATGGATTCAGTGAACCCTGACCCTGCCTCAGAAGGTAATTTGTCATCTTTTTCAGCTGAGTATCAGAGAGGTCTTGGCTCTCTGGTGGTTTCCCACCACCTTCCAGCCAATTCTAAGGGCTCTCTCTGGCCTCCCTGGACATGGTAGTGGGGTGTCTGCTCACTGTGGCCGTAAGCTCCAGAGAAATGCTGCACTTGGGGACAATGCATCACTCCAATTTCATCCTTGTTTAAACTGGTCAGTGTCCTCCCTCTTTGCCCAGCTCTGGGGCTTATCCCAGTCATAAGCTAGTTTACACCTAAATACTTATGGGCTAGGCAGAAGTGTGAAGGTAAATAGAGATTTTACCTGAAATCAGGTGCATGCAGAGGTGAGCTAGCTACCCTCTCCAAAGAGCAGGAGAGGCTGTACAGAAACAGCATGCTTCCAGTCACCAGAGCTTCTGCACAGGAAGGTTCAAGTATGAGCAAGAACATGAGGCATAGACCCCATGGGTTTGCTGCTGGAGGAACACAAGCACAGGCGCTTCGGCAAATATTCATGCATGGTGCTAGTAGAGGGCACGTGTCACCCAGCAAATGGGTTTTATGTCCCTTGGCAGCATTTCAAAGTGCTGTCACCATGACTCAAATTGTGTGTAGCAGCCCACAGGGAAGCTAAGGATGCTGGTGCAGCTTAACAAGGCAGAGAAACCCGGGCAAGTCTATTACCCAGAGGTCTGCAAATCACACGTCACCCGGTATCTCTGATACATCAATATCTAGTAGTGTATCCCTATGGACAGTAGGCTTGATCCTGCAACCTTTATGCACAAGGGTAAAGCAAACAGAAGCATCCATCTGCTGAAGCTGTATTCACAGAATTAAGCATGGCAGATATTCAATAACATATGGGGCCAGTAGCAGAACCGGTGTGAGCCCATGTACATTAGCGTCACTGATTCAGTGTTTTTGACCCATTGACTGTACTGATACTGCCGTTAATATAATAATGAGTCTAAAGGGGACAGAGTGGTAAAGAAAGACAAGTACCTACATAAAGTCTTGTTAAATAAAGGTCAGACTTTCAAAAAAACATGATCATGAAGGTAGGTAAAACTCTATGCTCTGTGGTTAGGTTTTCCTGGTCTGCAGTTGTTTACAATTTCTAAAAATCTACATGTCCGGCTAGTCTGGTTCCACACACAGTTACTGGAGAGAAAAAGGGACTTCCAGGGGGTAATTCACACTATCCTAAAAGCAGCGCTTAAGTCAGGTAGGATGATAGTCTCTCCAGATGTGCCTGTCCCCCTCCCTTGGCTATCATCTCTGCAGTTTTCGATGGCTGAAGGTAGCTAGGATGGTGTCCATGCTATGAGTGGATTGGTATGCACTATTTTTACTGGCATTAGGCAGAGGATGAGGATGGAGCTTGCTGCTGTTTTACCAGTCTGGTGTCTCATGACAGTTGGCTGTCAGTCTCAGGCCACGTGGGAGTCCTTGCAATACGGAGGTTTCCTTTTTAATAGCTGCACTGTCTGAGAAGGATGGCTTGTGCTGACAAAGAGGAACAGAAGAAAAGAAGTTTCAGTCTCCACCTTTTCATCTTGAAAGTAGATCTATGGACACTGGTGACATAAGAGAGGCTTCTCCAGTCTTAATCCCAAGAACAGGGTGCTGAGATCCCACAGATGCACTGACGGAGGCTTGGGCACCTGATGGGCTGGGTCCGCTCCCAGCCCTGCTGGCATGGCCCACGGGGTACAACAGCCAGCAGCCCTTCCCACACCAAGAGCGCAAGGACCTGCCTGACATGTTCACCAAGGCACAACCCTTGCCTTGCCTGCGGCAAGAGGGAAACACTGTCTCCATCAGACGGCTGCTATTCTTCTGACTTTTCTGCCTTCAGGGAGAAGGGACTGTGAGGAAACCTTGGTAAAAAGAGATAGCTCTTCCAGACCAGCGGGGAAGACACTTCACCATGACTCAAGCCTAGATACGTCCCTGCCAGCACCAGAGCAGCTGAGGTAATGTCAGAGAAAGGCCCCAGAGTCATGATCCACGCACACTAGGAGCACTTTGTCAAACATCCAACTTCAGCGTGACACGGCAAAACCCACCATAGGCCTTCATTTACAGCGACCACCTGAGGAATTTAATGTGCAAAAGAATGAAACTAAGAGCTTTTACACCTCTCTAGACACCACGGGCAGCTAGACTGAGTGCAAAAAGTAACCACCATTCACTAGAGATGGTGAACGTTTCTTTTCAGAGTGTGAGACATGGGTGAGGGCTTTCTTTGGAGGAGAGAGGGTAGGAAGGAGGGGTATCCTCTGACCTGCTTAGGCACATCTATACATAAACCCAACGGTATTAGTATGAAGTATAGTTACAGGGAATCACAGAACAATCTTTTTTTATTCCATGGAAGGACACTTGTAAATTAAAAGAAAGAAAAAGTAAGACTATTGTATCAGGAATTAAGTCCCATAACGATAAAAACTCCTTCTCTCAAAAGCCTTCAGAGTAGAAAGCTTTCTGCTGTCCCCCCACTGGCTTTTTTATTTCCCTGAGCTGTCCCAAGCCCTAGCTGTCCCCCAAGTGGAGAAAAGGCTAAAAAATCCTATTTGTGCTTATAGGGTGATATCGTCTGCAGGTTCCTGCCTGAGGGAATTAGCCTCTACAAGGATGTGAGCAGCACTGGGGATCTCTGAACAACCCATGAGCTGAATTGTCTGGATGAAAAATGATTCATTAGGACTCCCCTCGGAGGCAGTTACACCTATAACTTCCACTGCCTCTCAGGCCGACAGCTGATGGGAATAGTTGCCTCCGCATTACACTTCTAACTTAGATGCTTTGTTTTGCACAGCAAGCAAGATTTAAAAACAACTATTTTGTGGTATAGGCTAGCTAAATGATGTCTACTGCATTCAGTAACACAGTGTGGAAGGATGATAATATATTGAGCAACCTCAAATCACAGGCAGCACTTAAGATACCTAAGGCTGTATTTTGGACAAACACTGCTGGCTATGTTGGAATTATCCAAACAGACCTAACTGCCTTCAGAAAAGGCTTAGCCCTGCAGGCTGTCAGCTTCATGAACTGCCCACATCACTGTTATCACGATCAATGAAAATCTTATCTGATTGCTTTCCCATCTTGGGGATGAAAAAAAGTGATTTTTTTTTTTTAAGGCCTTCCTCTCTTTATAGATCAGGACAAGAAGTCCAAATCTTGGAAGCATGAAACTATAAGTCCAAAAAAGCTTGACGCAACTAGAAAATTGTTTGGTTTGATGTTATATTGGATTTGCCAAAAAATAATAGTATAAATAATTAAAAGCCATTTTGAGCCATAAATGCCACCCTTTTGGGTTAAAAGTATCACCAGGTCTTTTAAAATTAAAACAGCTATTAAAGTCAACCTTCTCCTGGAAATAGCTTCGGTTCTGACAAATCTCTTTTTTTTTAAAATTATTTATTTATTTAATAGATACAATTTCTAAATTTAAGAAGTCATACACATTTTTTCTAAATCGATAATGACCTTCACCAAAGAATTGCTCTCAGATCATTCATATATATAGGAACAGAGGACACTGAGAGCCTATTTAGAGCACATTTCAGATCAAAATCCGTTTTTTGACATTTGTAATATGTGCTTGGAGATGTTTAATACATACAATTATTGTGGGCATTTTTCTCTAGAATGTGATTGTATGTTTTGTTCAATAGCAATTTATTCAAAGCTTGTTAAAAAAATGAGCATTACGTGCACTTCCTTAAAAACTTCAGCCAAAATTTACATTACTTTCCAATTCTTGTTCACTTTCCATTGACCAGTTAGTCATTGTTCAAGGACTTGGAGGAAGTGGGCCGGTTAATTTATAAATGTATATACACCATCTGGAAGCGTGTTGATATCTGGTTTTGGTAAGCAGGTTTAGGCAAAACCCTCCTCTAAAAAATGCTCATTCAATTTTTTTTAAGAAAAAGACATCTGATTTTTTTTTTTTTCCATAGGTTCTGTTATAAGTTTCTTCCTGGCTTAGTAGGTATTTTAAAGCAGCATATATTTCTTTCTAGACCTTGGCTGAGTTCCAAAAACATTTTGGGACTAGAGGGCAAAAACATAATACTTTGGATGTTATATTGTTATTTCATGGCTAGAGCAGAAAAGTTGCTTGGCATTTTTAGTTAAATAATTGCATTAAGGCAGAGCCCCATTTGAATTTAAACCACTTTTTTATTGGTTGGATGTTTACTACAAACCTACGGCAACTGAAATATCAGCACTATTGTGCTTCTACTGAACTCCCTGCCAAATTCCTGCTGCCAGTCCTGGGAGTGGAGTTCAGGGAATTTGGCTTCCAGTACCATCAAGTTTCACATTTGTTCCAGGAAATTTCTTCTGCTCATCTATTTGCTGAGAAGAAAAATAAAATAATTTAGAAGGGAGGCAAAATGAATGAATTTCTATTGCAACTGAACAGTGGCCTCATGGGTGAAGCACAGGAAATGGAGGCTGTGTTTGGGCTCTGAAACTCTTTGTGTATAATTTGACGTAAATTAGCACAGCTCAGTTTTCTCCTTCTCTCAGCGAGGCAAGTAGTCACTCACCTCCTCAGGTGTGCTGTGAAAATGAATTAATCAAAATTTTTAGATGGATAGACCTAAGAAACCCTAAGTGGTGTTAATGATTATCCCCACAGTATCATCAATCACCATAAATCATTTCTAGGACGTGGTCTAGCAAATGCAGCCCAAGACAGAATTACAGATATTGCTGAATTCAGAACCTAGTCTTTAGAGTAACTTGTCATACATCCTTCACCAAATCATTTGGATTCACATCGTAAAAGGTACTTAAGCATTGCAAGGCACAATTGACTGAAGTCAGTATTAAAAATGGGACCATGAAGTTACTCCACTCGTCACAAATCTAAATGCAGAGACTTTAAGGCATCTCAGTTCTGTACTTTGCCAAACTGGACAAATACAATCTACCCACTGTGGAAAATATTGAGAAATAATGCATCCAAAGTGCTTTGAGAGTACAAAGCAGATATAAAACGTATTATACATTACTGCTGTCACAGTGTTAAGGCAAATGCTGCTGTGATTTGTGGCATGGACTTATCTCTTCATTAATGCAAAGCTATGGAAATGCCATACACCATTTACCCAGCACTCTTCTGTTTCCTACAGAGAAACTGGAAACCGTCTCCCTCCATGTGATAAGGGAGATTAACATCTTCACTGCTTCCTTCTGACTTCCTGCTTTCAGCATTTTCTTCAGGTACTTTGGCTGAGTTTACTTCTCTGGGCTGCCCAAAGGCACTGCTCAAGAATTCAGGACATAGTCACAAAGGCAATGACAACTGCAAGGTTTTCGCATGAGCTTTTTTCAGTTGACAGACTTATGAAGAATACTCTTTCTGTGACATAAAGGATGATTACTGCGGCTGGAAACTGCTCAGTAGTAGCCATGGGCCCACACCTCCTGACTTTTGACACTTTCAGATGCCAGATTCGAACTAGGAATGGGAATCCTTGCTAAAACAGCTTGGAGAGCCCCAGCATCAAATGCAAAGATGTCCACGGATAGACCTTGGCAGAGGGAGCCTAAACAACATAGGTCTGCTCAGCAGGGACTAGGCAACCTCAACTGCCTGCCTAAATCACCAAAGAGCCCTGAGGAAGGAACTGGGGACAATGAGAGGTCTTCAAAAGGCTGTAAATTTTGCCTTAGCTCATTGTCTCTTATCACAGCCTTTGTGTCGTGAGGATGGTGAGTTCATCCAGTGCTTTGATGGCGTAGCCCCAAGGTCACAGCTGCTTATGCCGCGTTCTCCTTCACCTCTTCTCTCTGAAAGTGTCCCACCTGCAACTGGTGACTAGCCAGGAAACAACCAGAGGAGAGGTTAGCCCAGGTAGCTTCAAAGAAGCACAGAAGAAAGGAGCTGAAAAGAGGAACTGGGGTGGTATGTGGGGGATCATCCCTGCCATCATTGCCATCGTCTGGCTGGCTTTCTGACCAAAGATGCAGAACAGCGTCCCCAAGCTGCCCTGAATGAAAACAGCTTTATTGCTGTTTGAAAACTTCCACAGGGCACAGTAAACGCACACTTCACACCCAAGTGATCCTGCTAGATAAAGAAAATGTTCCCTCTTCACTCCAACACCGATGGCTGCTATAGCCAACATTCATGTTCCGTGGCCCATGGAAATGCCGTGTGTATTACAACCATGTCCTAACTCGAGTAAGGCAGAGATCATCAGTTATTCTGTCTGCCTGGGGCAAGGTTAGACTGTTTAATGAAGAAAGAGATTATTTTGTGGGTTAAATCCTCTCTGAAACAGTTAGCAGCATGAATAAGGTATTTTATAGACTTCATGCAAAGGGATGGCAAACATCACTCCAGATATTTGAAATAAGACAAATCATTAGACCTTTTAAGCCAATCGCACGTATAGGTGTCAGTGAATTGTTTAGTCTCCTTGGCTTTGTTTTAATGAGATAATCTAAAGAATAGCCTTTTTCTTTAATTGCTTACTGAACAATCAGTGATTATGAACTGATTTTTTTTTCACTTCATCTAGATTGTTTCAAATGAAATGCTCCATTCTTGCTTTAAATACACTGCACTGTTTGACACATTTGTTCTGCATCTGACTGAGGACAGGGCTATTGTCCAACAGCCAGGACAGCAGGGCGCCCTAACAAAACGCAATCTGGGATCTGGAATTTTGTATATGGTCCGTAGCTGTTTTATACCAAAACTACATGGAAGCTACATGGGCTAGGTCCTAGATGGGGTCACAGCCAAAGCCCCGAGGCTAAGTCCCGAGGCTATCTGCACTGACGGCTGCTGAAGAGCACAGGACACAGTAGACGGGGCTTGTTGTCCCTGTGCTTGGGACTGGCCCTCCCTGCAGCAAGCCGCGGCGCCTGTCAGCTCCAAGGGCTCGCAGCTGGGACGCACCACAGCCCGGGCCCCCCGGTGAGTGACTGGCACCCGCTGCACTCGTGCAGCCACCCCCTGGCCTATGCAGTCCCTCCACCGCCAGCAAACGTCCACGTCTGTGTGGGGAAGGTTGGCCGGATTCAGGGCTATCCCAACTGGCTCTGCACCAGCGCCGGCGCCTTTTCCCCCGCCCAGCAAAAGGATCTCTTTGGGGTAAGTCCTGCTGCTTTCTGTCCCTTTGCTTTGCAGCAAAAAAATTGGCCCATTTCTATAAAATGTTTGGACTTCTGAAGTGACTGCAGATGCACCCAGGAGATAGCGCTCAGTAGCTGAAGCTGAACATTTCTAACCGGAGCTTCTGGCCTCTGCAGAATTAGCCGATGACCTGAGAGCTGTGACTGCTAATCCCCAAAGCACCAGCAGATAACCCTATGCATAAATCACCAAAGACCAGAAAAGCAGTACTTTTTTTTCCCCTCAGCTTCTAACAGCTCTCATAGCTTCTAAGCATGACATTCAAAGAGGTGGAAAAGGAAGGTCAGACCAGGCCAGCAAAAACAGAGCGGCAATTTGGGGATTTTGACCAGAAAGGTTCTCATTACCCATCTTTACAACACAAAGGGATGTGAACTTGTGTGTGTAAACTGTTAAATATTGCAGACCACTGTTGTCTCACCGAGAGAAGTGGGGACTGCTGTGGTCTATTTAATCATTTGAAAAAACACATTCCTTCACCAAAAAACAGCAGATATATTTAACCGATGGGGAAAAGAGAGTGCAGGTCTTCTCCCCCATAATACTGAAGCAGGACTCATTCTCCTGCTGTAAAGGTGGTTGTGCCTTTGGGGCAGCAGCATGAGATAACGAGTAAAAACAGCAGTAGCAGGACCTGCTAATCATTGCACAGATGCAAAGTTGTTCTCTGTCACTTATTATGCAAGTCCCTCCTCAGTGACCCGTAAAAACACCAGAAAGCTCTTTCTCCAGGTCCAAGAGATGAGTGGACTGTGTCTGTATCTTGGGAAGAAAAAAGCAAGAGAGGTGAGCTATAATTTGTTTGGCTATTTATCCACACCCTCCCCAATACACAGATCCTATGCACTGGAACGTGCTGACGGAATAACTTTAATTATACTGTCCAATTTAGAGGCCTTTGCTGGACTGAGCAACAGGGGAAGTAACAGATGAGAGAGGCAGGAGACTTCCTAGCAGAAGTAGCCTCTAGAGCCGTGCCCAAGGTAGGGGTAGGGGTAGGGGCAGGGGCAGGAGCAGAGACAGGGACAGCGCTGGGTGAGTGTCCCTGCCCACAGCAGAGCAGCTCTTGGTGCCGGGGTGCTGCTCCAGCCTCCGGGAAGCAGCAGGGCTGCCATCTGTTACCATCAGGCTCTCTTTCACCCAATGTCAGTTCACTGAGTTCAACCAATTTAAATGCACATCAATTTACAGCTCCGAAATCCCTCCAATCAGGCAAGTAAAAGCAGGATGCTCTGAAGGTTCAGCCTGCTGTGGATTATATTTGGCTCAAGCTGCACAGACTGATAAGGACTTCAACAGTTCAGCAAATATTTATGCAAAATAAGTAGTCCTGCTCTAACTGGCCATTTTCAGAAGAATTCTGTGGTTTCTGAGTGACCAGTAACATACGATTCCAGCTTTTTAAAGCTTGCTTACGATGAGTTTCCAGTTCCCTAAATGTAAGCCACCTGGATTAATTTTTAGCTGCGTTAATTCCAAGAATGTGGCACTAATTAGTTGCTAAACCACTTTTTACAAGTGTAATTCCTAAATAAATGGTATCAAGTGTTCCCAGCTACTTGCATGAGGATGGGGCAGAAAGAAAAATAAATTAGCTAATCGAGTCTGGGATTGGGGGTAAGATCTGTGGGATGAGAAAGGCCCTCCACACACCCATCAGTGCCACTGAAGCTGCTACAGGGAACTATAAGCTAACTGTAAGCTAACTACAAGGAAGCAAAATGAGAGGTGAGAAAGGGGAAGCCCACCTCAGGCCCCAGAGGACTCTGGGGCAATTGTGCAGCTGACTTGGGCAAGGCGTCTCGCACAGCCACAGCCCCCAGGTCAGAAAGGGGACGGCACCAGGTCAGGATGAGTCCTAAGTCCTGCTGGAGCTGAACTGCACTGGCAAGCAAGGACGGGACGTGTCTTCTGCAGGAGCCAAGCTGTTCAGGGCCTGAATAGAAGCAGTAATCCCACTTCCATGGTAGAAAATCACTCATACTTACATATTTACAAAGACGGTTTGCTCAGTGTCCTAGGCTTCATATAACCCAGGTAATCCCCAAAACCTTAGCCCAAACAGACACTTTCAATCTAATTCGGTGCATGGAGAGGACTCAGAGAAAAAGAACACAACCAAAATTAATAACAGGGATACAGGCAACCGCTAAACATCAGGACATCGCTTTCCAGGTGCAGGACAGTTTGTGTGGGCAAGACAGGCTTGAAGCAGAATCTGCATCGACAAACCAGCCGGCCAGAGCAGTCCTTGGAAAGCCGCTCTGCCTTCACCCCAGGAGCTTATTTCCTTTGCTGCTGGGCTGCATGCCCGATGTCTTTAAGCCAAACTAATATAGTGTCCAACTGTAGCAGATCCCACTGTCTTCCCTATGGCGTGATCCCCCTACTTCCGAATGGGCTCCTTTCTCTTTCCTTAGGGAAAACTGTGGCCGTCTTTCAGCATGGACAAGGGCGCCAGCTCAGCCTGTCCTGCTGAGACACTGCAACTGCTGCCACCCCAAACCAGCTCTGCCAGAGAGCCCGTTCCATAACCTTCTCCAACTTTACCCAGCCTGTCAGCAAAAGTTCTCAAACAGCATCTGAAATGAAATAGTCAGGAATAAGGAAGCTGTTCCCTGGGGAGGTGGGTTTTCCCTGCATTCCTGCAAGTTAGACTATCCAATATCATCTCTCCTCATTCTAAAATATTCTGGTGCGGAAGAAGAGGCAGGTTATACCTTCTCCTGATGAGTGATGGTCTCAGAGAAGGGAGCTCTGCCCACCTTACCTTTCACTACAGTCTGATAAAAAGTACAGAAATCTGGGGCTTTCCAGACATCAGTCTCATCTCCTGAACCTTCCTGCTCTGACCTTCAAGAACCAGCATGTCCTATCAGATGTCATTAGCCTTTCTCCACGAAGGCGTTTCAGCAGAGACTGTAAGAGATTAAAAAGAAGGAAGCCAGTACACTTATTTTTTAAAACTGTATCAGGTTCTGCTTAACTTCACAGTTGCTCCACTGACCATATCCCATCTTTACCTGCCATCCATGTACAACTGTCCTCATATTTCCATTCAAGCTTTTCCATTACCTTTCACACTTAACCTCCTTACGTACTTCCATTTCTTCACAGTAAACAAGTCCGCCCCTCACCAGCTATCAGCTCAGCTTTCCTCCTCTCTCAGCTTCACGTCCTTTAGATGCACAATACTGCATGACCACCTGGAATGAAAAACTCCACAGAGGAGTATGAGCAGCCATAAGCCCACGTATATACGAAATATTTGATCTAACTACAGACATATCTATGGTTGAGCTAGTCATTCAGAACCCCCTTTCTACTCAACACAGATGTCTGTTTTAGGGTTCTTGTTGGGGAGGTGCCGTTTCTTTTAGTTGACTCTGAAGGAAAGTAACCAGCTTAGTGTCCCTGTATCGCAGATGCTGGTCAGACGAATCCTGTTTAATATGTCTGCAAGCACCCCCAGCTCTGTTGGACACAACTAGTACACCCTACATCTTGCGATCTGCTGCCACAAGAAATCACCTCTGTCTTCCCTTCTTGTTTCAGTTCATTCATATTGCTGTAGCTTTCAGACACATTGCATTCATGGCCTGAGCTAGTCTTAATGAAAAATAAGAAAAAAAGAAAGAAAAAAAAGAAAAAAAGAAGTAATTAACTCAGGAAAACATCCTCTTCTGTCAGGCAGTGTTTAACAATACGCACACAAAAGCTATACTTTGGACATTTGAACTTACTGCAGTTCTTGGCTGTGCTCAGTGGTGTTGCAGTTCAGACTATCGAAAGAGTAGATCATAATTCTCTTCTTCCACCCCACATTTTACCATTGCGTCATGCAGACCAGGTCTTAACTTGTTTTTAGCATGGTTAATTATTTAATCCGCAGAAGAAACGGCAGGTCAGAAAATGCAGAGACCATTCTGAATTATGATGATATCGTTATCACGAATAGCTCTTTGGTCACAGAGCACAATACAGCTGTGCTGGGTACTGGACAAACATGAAATGAAAAAATAGGTCTGATCCCCAAGACCTTAGAGAAATAGTGGTCATATCATGTAGATTATTACCCCCAAACTAATTACCTTTCACTATGTCGCACATGTGGGCATGGGCAAACCAAAAAGCTGAGTTCTGCCATCCTGTTAAGCTGTATTAATTGTGCTAATTAGGAAGCCCCAGGTCTGTTTCTACTTCTACCACCGAATCACCAAGTCACCTGCAAATTACAGATGAGTGCTTATCCACTGTGTTGAAACACTTTGAAATCTCACACCGAAAGCCATTGTAAAGTCAGATATTATTAGTTCAATGCAAGACACTGTTAGAAAATGTGAAAAGAGCACTGTGTATGAGCAAGACTAATGGCAACATCAAGAAGGCTTTTTGAGTCTAATGTGCAGCAGTAGGGATTATCTGGTTCTTCTCGTTACTTTTTATCTTGCATTCCTCCAGACAACACTTGGATAAGACTGAATGCCTCCTACCTGAAAGCCATGCCAGGAAGGACTCCGTTTAATGAGACTGCTGCCAAAAGGACAAGCAGGGGATGGAGTTTCAACCCTTGGCAGCAGACAGATCAACTGGCTTGGTGACTGAAGGTCTGTAGAAAAGGAGATTCACTCCTGTGTTTGGGTTGCTCCTTAATTAAGTCAAATAACTTACATGTACCTAACAGGAGGTTTTATGTATTTATGCATGAAGAAGTTTTCTCACTTTCAGGATAAGGGCTACAGACTTTTAGAGAGGTAGAGGACATGCAGCGGATGTTTGGAAACAAGATGCTTGGCATTCTCTGCTCACAGTCATTTTCTAAACTGCCAAGAGGAGCATCCTGCACTGCATGGCTGTTGTGCTGCCTCATCTTCCTAGAAAATGCAAGAGTGTGTGAAGTGAGAAAATCATTCTGGCAAAATTGAAGGGCAGCCAAATTCTTCTCAAATGCATATGAAAAAGATCTCAGATTTGGGCCACAGAATCAGCATTCCTGGCAAATAACTTTCCAGCGAGTCACTGTTAAGAGGCTTTGCCTGCAGTGATGTGGAAGCTAAACTTTGCTACATAGCTAGGTTGCTGCCATCAGCAGAAGGGAGAGGGCATATAAGACACAAGGGACCTAACATAAGACAGGGTGTCCTTTCCCAAAAATGCCAGTCTGGATGGCAGCGGTGACCTCACACCAACCCCCTTAAAGAACAATACATACCCGAAATACCCACCAAGTCCCTACTGTTACTAGGATTTGAGCTCTCCAAAATACTGCACAGAGAAGCCAGTGCTTTTAGAGCAGCTATAAAATATGTATAAATATAACACACATTTTCCTTCGCTCCTTCCTGCCTAAGTGCGCTTTGGCCCAGTTATTTTTCTGCGTCAGAAGGCAATTTACTGTCAGCAGTCAACTGCAAGAAAAAAGGCACAGAGGAGAAGTGCATAAGGTCAACCATTCGCGTGTGCCCAGAGAGGCAAACACAGAGCTTTCGGTGAGGGCTGCTAGGGCTCAGCGTCATTACCATCGGGCCCTCTGCTACGTGCGGCTGCATACCTTTGCCATATGCATCTGCATGTGCCAATGCTCCCTAGCTTAGTCTGTAACGTGAGCCACAGCTGCTGAAAGAAATAAAACATATGTCCCTGATCTTGTTCCTGTGTCCGGCTCTATAAACAGAGTCCCCAAATTCACCCCCCCCCCTACATTCTGCTAAGTTGGATCTTAGCAGGAGAGAAGATGCTCCTCAACTTCTCACCACCTGATGAGAACAACTTCCGGACCACCCCTAGGACGTGAGGATTAAACCTCAGCGTTGCAGATTAGGCCAAAATCTCTGCTAAGCGAAGGGATTATTTTGCTTTGTGTTCGAGTTTGTAAGACGGGAAACGCTTCCCTTGCCTTACCATTCTTTCCTCATGGGAGATATTTTTGAGCAGTTCTGCAAATATTTTGGCATGTTTCAGCACCATCACCAAAAATTCACTCTTTTTTTCTTTAACCTTTGTGTTAAAAAACCTTTAAACAGTAAAGGCGAATAGGCTCATTTGGGACACTTTGATGACACATGGCTATCTTCAGCCAAATATAAAACAGTTCTGCTTGTGGTTTATGCCTGTCTCTCACTGAAATTTCCTGCCTGTTCAGAGAGGCATCAAACATATTAAGCTTAAAGCTATGCAATTTGTGCAATATAATAATAGGCCAGACTGAATATTCAAGCTAAATTAAAGCTTTGCTTTTGGCAGAATTGCTCCTACTTACAACAACAAAGACTACAAGCTGCATGTGTTTATTACTGCCTTAACTCTGCTCACCATTCCTTACACATCTGAAAGAAAGTGACTTAAATTGCCATTGGTTCTGATTAGCGCTAATAAAACATTAATCCCTAGGAAGCATGCTTTAAATGTGGCCTGCCTGTCAGCCTTCAATCAGCAGTTACATGCCTTCGTTTAGGAAAATCCCTGGAACATATTGGATCCTGGGCAAATTTTTTTCCTGTTTTAATTCTCAAGCATGACAGATGAGCCTTAGACTTTTTCTTCTTAATGATTTGACTAATTTACAAACTCTTCCAAGAAAAGTTCTACCTACTTGGCTGTTGCTCTTTCATTTTGCCATCAGTTGGTTTCTCTAAGAAACACACCCTTTTTCTCCTAAAAACCTTCCAGTTAGTTAAACCAGAGCGAGATTCACCTACCAAACATGGATGCTGCAATGCAAACATTTACCTCTGTACTAACCGTTACCTCCTCTTTTCAAACAGGGCAGTGCTGCAGACTCTCTTATGGTTCTAGACATCGTATCATAATGAAGATGCTAAAAAGCGTCAGAGGAGCCCTTCAAGTTCCTATTTCTCCCCGAAGAGTAATGAGAATCTTATCACAGACGTTTACAGCCAAGTGGGGACTATCACAGTATCTTCGCTCATATTCAGTAGCACCAATCCACTGGATAATCACATAGATATATATTCTCAATACAGTTCATGAGATTCAAGTCTATATTCTTAATACAGTTCATGAGATTTAAGTCTGTAGGTTTTTGTATACATTTATATATATTTGATTTTATTATTAATACAGTCAAATACATTGTAACACATCTGGGCCTTACCACATGAAAATCTTTTCCCTCTGTCATACAGGAGGTTGTGATGGTCATGAATGGCTCTTTCTAGGCTCAAAATCTCTAAATCTTCAATGCGATTTTGTAGCTATCTTTTTGATATGTTCATCACTGATCCATTTCATCATCCGAGCCAGACTCCAAGCGACTGTAGTGCTTACCCTGGGCTGGATCAAATCAACTCCTAATGATAACAGCAAGGATGAAAAGGCTCCTTGGTCCCATTTGCCAGTGCCCTTGGACGTTGGATCAAACTGCAGCCAATGGATTTTGCATGTAGATGATGGTGCTAACCTTCTGTGGAGGGGCTGCTGGCAACATGTGCTCTGAATGCACACCTACCCCGAAAATGGGCATATCCAGCTCAGTTTTCTTCTGTGAACCCTCTGGAAATTCAGTTAATTTACCTGTGCTGACTGGCAGCTAGCCTGACATTGAACTCTGTTTTGCTACACATTTAACTTAATACACAAGTGCGAGCTAGTTCCATTTAATTAGTGAAGTGAGTAACTCACCTGACATTCCCTGGTTGCAGAAAGGGGATTTCTTAAAAAGACACACGAAAAAAGCCATCTGTTCACCTCTATTTAGACACTAAAAAGATATTGCCTTGATAAACTGTGTTAGACTGCAAGTCTACCAGCAACACCTTAATAAAATAAATACAGCTGGCATTTTTAATATAATGTACTCCTAAGTTAAAATAGCACAGGGATTAAAATGTTGGGGCTATTTTAATATTTGGGGTGCTTGTACATACTTATATGCTCCTGCCCCTTTCTACAGATTTTCTCATATTTTTTCTTACAAGATTCCTGAGACTTTAAATGGTCTCTCTGTTGGCACCAGAACCCACCAGCCCCATTAGTGGATCCTTAGGCTTTAGCCTTTACGTATATTTTGTTCTGTGGAAGAGGTCCAAAAAAACCAGTCACGTCTGCTGTTGGGTTAAAAGCCACAACCTTAACAAAAGCATGGGAAGGGATATGCCCTTTCCCATAAGAGTTAGTTGAGTTACAACTCAACTCATCCAGCAATAGCTATCTAAAATGTTGCAGCTTGAGCTTATGAAAAAATCTTCAACAATAATTTGCTAAGTTGTTGGGGAAGCTCAACCTTTGCTTCTGTCACCTAGTCTAGGAGTTTGGTTTTAACCTCCATTAATTTGATCACATAAAAGTCAAGCTCTAATCTAAGAGAGCTTGGACACTTCCAAAGAGAGATTCATTCAGTTTTAAAGGCAGTGGCCAAGACAAGTGTAGCGAATAAGTTCCTCTCTCCTTCTCAAGGCTAGAGCAGGATCACAGAAAACTAGCTTAGACTAGATGCCTAACTTCTAGCTAGCTGGAGACGGATGGATGGTACTCCCACCAGCTAAATAACAGGGGCAAATGGTGCCCTGTAACGATTTGAGAACAATTGCATTTTCCTAGTAACAAGCATATGGTTGTCAAGGACCCTTCTGGGGTTCCTAAGTAGGGCAGAGTTTTATATAGGGAGATACTGCCCACCACTTTCAGTCGACTCAGCAAGGAAATCCTTTCCTTCCCTTCAGGCATGGGGACGAGGCAGGCAAGATTCAAACTGTGTATCCCACACAGGCTCCTTGACTCAGGCTACCTCTCCCCAGTGACAGCACAAAATCCTGGATCTGGCAGCCCCAAATCACTGCCCTGAATTTTGATACCGTGGTAGCCGCTGCATTTGGGTCAAATATCTCTGTGAGGAGCTCAGAACTGAGCCTGCGTTTCTCATGAACATACACAGAACATAATTCCGTACCTATCTAACACCACTGGACATCTCAGAAGATCCAGTCCCCAACCCCAAGGGAGGGGACAACACCCCTCTTGACCTACCAGAGTCCTAGCCAAAGTGTTTTGCAAACTCCTGCCGGGTCACTAAGCTGATGCCTAGAGTTAATGGCACCTGCTTTCCCCCACCCCTCTGATCTTACCTATTTATGCTCTAAACTCGCCATAGCATGGATCGTCTCTCAATATATACAAGTGCATTGTGTCTACTGCAGGAACATCCTCTTCCCAGTAGGGACCTCAAAGCAATACGGTGGTTCAAATGATTCTTAATAATAATAACAGTCATAGTTATAATAATAGTAAGAATAATAAGAGTCATACACAGAGAAAGCTTTGAGAAAAGAGTCCTTGAAAGGTAGGCTACTACTGGAACAAGGCTGTGTCCCAGTAGATTTCATTCTAAGTTCCTACATCTGTGCTGTAAATCATCCTTTCAGATGTTACTACCTAAAACAGACAACTGAGTCAGGAATATCACTCACATTTAGTGCCAGCAAATCTGTGATATAAAGCCTTCAGGATCTCAAATGCAGACTAATCTATGGGGAGGCCACTGGCAGTGCTCACGGGGCAGGAACGAAGAAGCATGGGGACAGAGGGATGCTTTCATTTTCCAGTAATGTTCTGGGAATACAGGAGCCTTGTAAGGCTCTGAGGAGTTTTGCTTCAGAATATTGTTATCTTCCAAAATATTAGTGACGCTTTTACTGCAGCTACTAAGGGGTTTAGACCAACCACACAGTAAGTTCATTTATAGCATTTTTATGGAGGCTTTCTCTTTTTTTTTTATATGGCTTTTGACCTCAAAATTCTAAATGAAATGTCAGTCTGTACATACAGTTCACTATAATGTTAGGTCTGGCTAATGCAGATGAGTCAGACATTTGCATATCAGCTGCATGACCTTTAGAAATATACAGACACAGACACAGACACAGACACAGACACTCTCTCTAGCGCTGTGTGTGTTAACGATAAGCAGCAGACAGATTGCTTGTCAGCACACAGTGCTCCAGAGAAAATTGTTCTAGCAAGATTTTTCTTTTATTTGCCCAGATGTGAAAGATGAAGTATGAGCATGTAACTGCCCAAAGGAGGAGGAACCTGGGGAAGGACAGGCACTGGAGTCAGAAGATGGGTGAGCTTAGAGAAACCAGTATCCCAGTGTCTCTTTCCAGTTCTCCTTGACTGTCATGTCTATTTAGACAACTCCACCCTCCCACAGCAAGCTTCTGGGGCAGTGACCTATGCCTTTCTGTTGCTGTCTGTCTCTCCACTTACTTGGGCAATATTAATAATGCTTCTGGAAACAGCTTTGGTCAGTCTCCAAAAGGAAATCAGATTCCACCAAGCACCAAAATCTCCGTCTGTCATGCAACGGCGTTTACGGCCACATAGCGCTCCCCTGGTACAGAGGCTATTCTGTGCCCTATGTGCTGACCCTCCTGGCATGCAGCTCTTTCTCAAAGGTGGAACCAAACCCCGCATGGCTGCTTCCCTGCAGAAGAAGTAGAGCATTAAGAGCTGGGCTGTATCTTATACACAGAACAAGTGAGCTGTGTTTCTTTGGTACTTTTTAAAATGATGCTTTGCACTGAAAAATGTCCAAGTTGCAGCTCCCTCTAATCTACAAGCTGTTGATAGATCTACTTACTACTCTCAAAAAAAAAAAAAAAAGAGACCGTGCGTCTGGAGTGCACAGTCATTCCCCTGCAGGCAACTGGGTGGCTACTTTCAAGCCAGCCATGTAATTAGCAGGCACTTTACCATCACCACACGAAAATCAGAGGATGTTTAACCAAATAGATTTCTCATCCCAGGCCTTCAATGCACTTGAGAAATAGTTAGCAACTTTACTTTTTAATGAGGCAGCAAGGCTGTGGAAATTGACATTTCAGAGAAGTAAATCATCTCACACAACAGCAGTGCCTAGAACATCTTTGTGGGTCCTAAAGACAGAATGAGGCTCTAGCTCCAAATTCAGTGCTCCTTTTCCAGGCTAGCTTTACATATCATGGAATTGAACTAGGAAGCAATGTGTAGGATGAAAGGCTTCCAGCATATCATGCAGGGCCACCAAGCAGGACTGCTGGCTCTCCAGCAAGCCCCACAAGCACCCACTGCCGATGGAGGATGGGGCCACAGCTATGCGGGTTACTGTTGGGATCCACTGAAAGGTAAACAAGTGCAGCTGAAAGGAAACGCAATCCCTGCTTGGGGGGGTTGTACTAGGGTTTTTGAAAGATGATAAAAATGAGGCTTCATTCCACACATGCAACTGCACCAGACTCACCACTGTTCATTAAATGCAGGAAAATACCTGTTGGCTCCTCCTCACTCGTTCTGCTTTATAGTTTACTTAGCCCATGTAATGGCGCTTCGCAAAGACTCGCTGACCCTGACTACAGGACGAGACGGTGAGATTAAGAGACCTTTTGAAATCCTTGTTGCATTTGATTTCTTTTCTGAGAACGGTGGGAATACAAACAGTTTTGTTATGTTGTCTCCTCCACAGGCAAATCCTCTCTTTCAGAAAGAAAAGAGAAAAAGTGTTTTCAAAAGCATAATCGAAAGCAGGATTGGCAGAATCACGGACCCATTCAGGTCAGAAAGGACTTCAGGAGGTCTCTAGTCCACCTTTCTGCTCAAAGCAGGGTCATCCAGGGGTGCATCCAAGGTCTTTTAGCCAAAGGTAGCTGTGAATGAAGTGCTGAAGTGTTGCTTTGCAGAAGCTCTTTGGATACCATAAGGTCTCTGGGACATCATTGGAAATTCTTCTGAACTCAAGTGGAGTTAACGCTATTAGAATTTCTTGCTAAGCATCTGGAGGACAAGAAGGTGATCCGGAGTAGTCAGCATAGATTCACCAAAGGGAAATCATGCTTGACCAACCTGAGAGCCTTCTATGCTGGGACAACTGGCTGGGTAGATGAGGGGAGAGCAGTGGATGTTGTCTCCCTGGACTTCAGCAAGGCTTTTGACACTGTCTGCCATCACATCCTCCTAGGTAAGCTCAGGAAGTGTGGGTTGGATGCATGGACAGTGAGGTGGATGGAGAACTGGCTGGATGGCAGAGCTCAGAGGGTTGTGATCACAGAGCCTAGCTGGAGGCCTGTAGCTAGTGGTGTCCCCCAACGGTCAGTCCTGGGTCCAGTCTTGTTCAACGTATTCCTCAGTGACCTGGAGGAAGGGACAGAGTGCACCCTCAGCAAGTTTGCTGATGATACTAAACTGGGAGGAGTGGCTGACACACCAGAAGGCTGTGCTGCCCTTCAGAGGGACCTGGACAGGCTGGAGAGCTGGGTGGAGAGGAACCTCCTGAAGTTCAACAAAGGCAAGTGCAGGGTCCTGCACCTCGGGAGGAAGAAACCCATGCACCAGGACAGGCTGGGGCCTATGTCTGCAGAGCTCTGCAGAGAAGGACCTGGGAGTCCTGGTGGACAACAAGTTGCCCATGAGCCAGCAATATGCCCTTGTGGCCAAGAAGGCCAATGGGATCCTGGGGTGCATGAGGCACAGTGTTGCCAGCACATCGAGGCAGGTGATCCTGCCCCTCTCCTCAGCCCCGATGAGGACACATCTCGAGTACTGTGTCCAGTGCTGGGCTCCCCAGTGCAAGAGAGACATGGAGCTCCTGCAGTGAGTCCAGCAAAGGGCTACTAAAATGATTAAGGGACTGGAACATCTCTCCCGTGAAGAAAGGCTGAGAGAGCTGGGCCTGTTCAGCCTGGAGAAGAGAAGGCTCGGGGGGATCTCAGCAATGTCTACAAGTACCTGAAGGGAGGGTGTCAAGAGGATGGGGCCAGACTCTCCTCCGTGGTGCCCAGCGACAGGACGAGAGGCAGCGGGCACAAACTGAACCACAGGAAGTTCCATCTGAACCTGAGGAAAAACTTCTTCACTGCGAGGGGGACAGAGCACTGGAACAGGTTGCCCAGAGAGGCAGTGGAGTCTCCTTCGCTGGAGATATTCAAGACCCGTCTGGATGCGATCCTGGGCAATGTGCTCTAGAGGCCCCTGCTTGAGCAGGGAGGTTGGACTAGATGATCTCCAGAGGTCCCTTCCAACCTCAACCATTCTGTGATTCTGTGATTTTTCCTGCCTACTACATTATCAGAGAAGTGGCCTGTCCAGGCTCTGTTGTACCAGGATCGAGAGTCTGACTGAGGGGACCGATGTCCAAGATGTGGGGCCAAAGTCTCCAGATGGTGGTTGTCAGCAGAGAACTGTTTCCATCTGGTGTGAGAAACGTCCAGTAAATTTAAATAATTTATCATATTCCAAGACAGATTTAACCAATAGCTGTTTTAACTTGGAAATTCACTCTACAGGTAGACGGCTGCCTATGTTTTCACTTCTGTTTGAATTTGTGTGTGTGCATAGGAGTGTATATGTAGACTTTTCCTGTCTTTTTCAATACTCCTGCAGCTCAAATGCACGCCTTGTATAAGGCTTGCCTCTTTTGGAAATGGTTGCTGGTATTTATTAGGAACAGATTTTTTAAAATTTAACTGAGACAATAAGCCAACTTATTACTTTCAAATTTAATAGATGTCTGGAAAAGGATTATATGGTCATTAAAGTAAATTCTTGTATGTGTAGATTCCATTTTTGGAGAAAAGCTACTATGGAAAAATCCGATTATGATGGGGTCAGAGGAAAGGTAAGTTCCCTTTCCTCATGTATATGATTGTTTCAAGCTCTAAATTTTCATCCCTTCCAATCCAGGGATAGGGCACACAGGGACATGTTTTGACTATCCGATTCAAAAAATGACATGAATGAGGTCTCTGATACAGAGCATGATCCAGATAAGGACAGAATTAAGAGCCAGGGCAGACCTAGCTATTCATGGGAATTCAGTTCACTTCTGCAAAGCTCTGTTTTATTGTTTTTTCCTCCTAGTGCCGGAAGGTAACTTCGCTTTGCTTTTCAAAATGACAGAGAAAATGGTTTCTGAGCGGCCCTTCCATTCTCCTGAGACTCTATAAAAAAATATAGTTGGTAAAACGTGCATCAGGACAGATAATCACTCTACTGTTCTCCCTTTCTCCACTGCTACTCAGCCTTTTTACCTCTCTTCTTTTGCCTGCTTTGTCTTTCTCCTCCCTCTTCTCCCAGCTCCACCTCCATCCCACCTCCTCTATGTCTGAGGTTGTCTGTATTCCAGCCCTGTCTCTTCCCTCAGGTGTCAAGACTTCTATTTTAACTCTATATTTCATTATTAATGGGGATTGCCTTGCTGACTGTATCTTCCAACGCACTCTCACTGCTTTTCTCCTTTTTCTGCTCTTCCCCACCAGCAGCAATGCCCCTGTGTTGGCTGCCTGCTTCACACAGTGGCAGGGAGATCCCCAGTCCAACTTTAATGGAGATTTTCCCCTTCACAGCCTGACTTGGGCAGCCAGCTTCATTTTAAGCAGATTGATCTTTTAGTCTATGCTGTTGGTCCATCTTGGCGGACAACTCACAGATGAGGACAGTTTCAACGTGAAGGTTTCTTTGGATATCTGCCATAGGGGTTCATGGGTTGCTGGGCCAATGTGCCAGTAACAAACAGTGTGAAAGTGCCAATGAACTGGCCTCACATGACTTTCCTCAATTTACAAGCCTCCCAGAAAGAGTGGCAAGGCTCGTAGAAGCGACAGACTTAGCACTCATCCCCAGAACAGTGCAGTCTCACCCATTCGTTATCCAGCCTCCCTAATCATGTCCTCCAAGCTGCAGACAATGCTCTAGAATAGAAACGGTGTTTTACACCGCGGACCTAGTTACAGATCAGCAAGCTGGTGAAAGCTGCATGGGGTGAAAAAATGAATGAATAGAGCATTACCTAATGAGCAGTTCTAGCAAAACCCCAGCCTAAAAGGCCCCAAGGGATCACATTAAGAGGGCAATTTAAGTAAGATTTATGACCCTCAGCTTTGCTCCAGAGGCACAGGGGGTTGCAAGATAGTCAGCACGCTGAAAAGCCCTGTTAAGTACCTCTGAGCTTCCTCTCTGTGGTCTGGCATAAAAGCAGCAGGCGGGAAATGACTGGCAAAAAGGAGATATTTATCAAGTGAAGATGATGCTAAGCAGGGGAAGAATCAAAGGAAATTGCATATCATCATTTATGTCGGTCCTTCACGCCTACTAGCAAGGAGGTATCCAGTGGGATCACAAACCCTCTGGGGCAGAGGCTGTAGTCTAAATCTGTAATACACAGAGATATCTCACTCCCACTGGTTATTTCTTTGAGCATTAGGATCCTAAATACCTTTGATAAAAATCCAAACACCTAAAAAAAGTTTCCTATATTTACTCTCATAAATATGCCATTGTGTAGAACTTATGCACACATATACACGTGCACATTTGTGGTTTTGCCTTGGTGACCCAAAGATGTGCCTTCTCCAGAAATACTAAATGAAACGTTCCCTGGCACTCAGAGCTCAATACTCCACACTATTAAATGATTGCCATGGTCCCCAGCACATTTTTGGCCCAGGCCAGCTAGCACTGTCCCAGGTGATTCCCAGGCATGGCTCAGGGCTTAGTGTGGACCAGACACCACTGCCAACTGGCGGGATGTGGCCAAGCTGCATGCTCTGAAGGTTTGTCTGGGAGACACAGGCCACCCCACAGCAGCGGGCTCAGGAGCTGGGAACAGGTACAGTCGTATTTCATCAGCCTCATGTGGCCCAGAGCTAAGTGTGTTGGCCAGGGTCACAGCAAAAGTCTGTGGCGGAGGAGGAAACAGTAGCCTTCGTCCTCGCTACGGGCCCCCTTTTGGTCACAGAGCCAGCGCTGCCTGCGGTGTGGTCCAGCGTATCCAGTCCCCAGTTCACGTGCAGCTTTAGTGAGAGATCTCAAATATTTTATTTTCAAGAACAAACATCCTTCTTTCTTTCTCTCTGCAGTAAAGCTTTGCTGCCCTTCAAAAATAGATAAGAAGCTGAGGCAGCCACAGTCAAGCACTAATGAAACAGCTACTATCCTTCCATATTTATAGCCTGCTTATTACAAAGTTTCAAAATGCTTTGTAAATGTGCCCTATGCCCTCCATCCCATGGAGGACAGCACAAAACATGCAGACACCCTCTGCACCAGACAAGGAAGGCACAGGATCTTTCTAGAGGACCCAGAGATTGTGTTCATGTGCCATTTTGCAGCAGTGCCGTGGATTAGCGTGTGTTTGACAGCACACTACCCGTGTTTGCACCACTGCTGGCTGCTGGGGAGCGTAGCCCAGTGAGCTGCCAGGAGGTATTTTGCAAGGATAAGTCAAGTTCCCCTTTCCTAACTCCAGATGTGGTGCTTGAACCACTGAGCAACATATCTTTCTCCTTATGGTTTACTTGGAGAAACCAGGCTGAGTTGTTCTGCTCAGGTAGCGGCATTTTGGGTGTCCTTAACCAACTGAAAGACCATGTTGAACCAGCTATATTGGCTCAATGACACTAGCTGTCTCTGTAATGCTAACACAGCCCCCCACACAAATGACCTTTTTATTACTATTCCTCTCAAACTTTTATCCTCTGTTTTTCTACTTGCCCTTAGTGATAACTCATTCCCCGACTCTCCTGCCCCGTCTGCTGACCTAGAAGAGTTAGTCCCGAATTAACTTCAAAGAAGGTGAAGTAATTCGAGTTGCAGAAATTACTGCCAGAGCTGCTCCTGGCAGAGGTGAGACAGCTGAGTGAGGGGTTACCGGTTTCCTTTGTGCCTTGTGGTGCTCAGGACTCAGCACACAGATGTGCTCAGCGAGCAGACTAGCAGCGCCAAAGCCCAGGGGACCATCAGCACAGGTTCTTGCCCGTGTTCCTGCCCATCCCTTCTCCCTTGTCTGTTGTAAAGGTGATGGGAAGTAAAGACTTCATTTAACATAGCATCCTGCCAAGCTGAAATTCCTACTGCGCTAGAAACTGTGTAAATCCATTTAGGAGCTCCGCCTGCTCCCAAAAGCTCGTGGAGAGTAAATGACTGTCTGAGATTTATGTACTCACGTTCCTAAAAAGTAGCAGAACTAGCAACAGATTGGGTCTCTTGACTTCAGTGCAGCGTTCCCACCTAGAGGACAGTGCTGCTGCCCATCGTGGAGAAACTGTGACTCTTGTCCCGTTCAGGTAATGTCCAGAGAGACTTTATCTCCAGTGGCAAAGACTATTAAAGACATAGACAGAAAATACGTTCTTGGGCCGCCTAATCTCCCATCAGCATTGGTGGGACAGGATTGTGGCTACAGCTGTTACATAACACACCCCAGTGAGAGCTTCCTTGGGAAATACTTCTTCCTCCCCCTGGCAGACTCTGTCACTATATATAACTCCACTGTTATCTGTGAAGTCTAGAGCAGGCAGAGTGAAAATGAATCAACAGGAACATTTTAAGTGAATGCAAAAATACTTTTCAAAACACAGTTTCTGAGGCTGGGAAGAGCATTTTGTTTATATAACTTGCTATTTTCAGAATAGTGGATGATTAATAATAATCAAAGATGATTACAGAGGCAATCATTTTAAAGATGGACTGGTTTTTAAGCTTGATTAAAAAAAAATCTGTTCAGGCTTTGCATTCAAGGCAACCCCAAATGTTCTACCAAAGGGGGGGGGGGGAGGGATGGAGAAGCAGAGAATCAACAAGGCTCACTGTTCAGCTGAAAAGTGAAGAAACAGAAGCCATATGGGCAGCAGAAAGGCACAGGCTGCTGTAGTCTTGCAGGTATGCATACACAGAGCAAGATACTGGGGACACTGTCTCCATAGGCACCTCAGGAAAGACAAGGAAATAACAGAGATTCAGGAGATTCAGTTGCACTCACATCAGTATTCCTGCTTGTAGTAATGGTAGGAGACTTGCAAGGAGACAGATGCTTTGCATAGTCTTCTCATTAATTCTGCAGCGAATCACAAACTGATAAAAAGCTACAGAAAAAGATTCACTGCAAAACTCTCTTCATGTATAGCTTGTCACTGGAAGGTTAATTTATTCACTGGGGGCAGCTTGCTGGTTTGGGGCTTTTCATTAACTGAGTGCTGGAGCAAAAACAAACCCCTCGCAATAAACACCACCTAGTGTGGAAGTAAAGCAGACCTGATTTTCATATCCTGAGAAAGCTCTGTCCATTTTCTCTCTCTCTCCACTGGCCACAAGAATTTGCAGGATCTGCCTTTCTATGGCTGATTTTAGTTCCCCAGTAACGTGATTGCCTTATCAAAGTGAGATGGTGCTGAAAAATATGTGCACAGGATTTGATGTGTGCGTCCAATTAGGAGAAAAGTGCATTACAGCCTTCTGTCATTTTTCTGAGATGACAGGTGTTTACCCACCTTCGGACACCATTTTCCATATTGTGTGGGCTGAGCACTTACTGACCTAATAAAAGTAGGGAGAGCTATTGCTGCCCTTCACACCTGAAATAAGTCAGTATGTTAAAAGAAACTCATTCCAGTACAGGGACTTTAAGGCAGCACAGGACACCCATCAGCTCATTTTCACAAGCAGCAGAAAGGGGACCTTTTCCATTTCATTGCAATAAAGTGGCCCTTCAAAGCATGGGTAGAAGATTTACATCCGGGGACCCAGACTCTGCTCTCAGGTTTTGAGTACGGCAGCAGCTGGTGGGGCAGCTCAGCTCATATCAAGCATTTTTCTGAGATGAATTTCTTGCTCAAAGATAAGCTTCTAGATATGGTGCCAAGAAGGTAGAGTCTTGAAACCTCTCCTGAAATATTTGCCTTAATTTCTCTGAGGTTGTGGTCATTGCCTGAAGTTCCTCTCCTATATTTAGCAGGCAGTATCATCTGGCCCTGGGGTGTTATGGACAGGTATGCTACACTGAAAACCAACGAGTAGGTCTGCAGTGAAGAGTTTGCTGTGCTGCTAACTAGACCCAGATCTGACCCTTCGTCTTCACTGTCTGTCTTGGTTCTGCTGAATCTACAAGATATTTTAGCTTTCTGAGTTACTTGCCCTCTGTAAGTGGCTCTACACAAGTGGATGAAAGGTCATTGCAATTTTTTTTGCAAGTGTGTAAAGATCACCATAAAATGCTTCTAAGGAGGCATCCTTCAAAAATTACTGTTTCTTACTGCCTTTTTCCATTTGTTTCATTGATAAAGTCAAGAGACAGAAGCATAAAAGGAAAAACTTGAATGCTATCTTCTGTTGTCTTGTTGCCTTTGATTTCTGAGTGTAACAGAAGTCTACACAGACTATACAGTCTATAGGTGTCTGGCTGACTGAGATCTGCATATGAAGCACCTTTTAAAGTGAAATCTGGATAAAGTAGCCTTGAAATCTGTAGGTCTCCATTCTCAACCGTGAGTCTGAACACGTCAGAGCCTTCCTAATCACCAGTGTGCTGAGGCATATCGCTCTGCTAGTTGTTAGCATTGTGCTAGAGGAGCCCACCACTGTCCTCATGCTCATCTGGCATTGACACCAGGAATGAGCAACCAGAAACACTAGCAGAACCACAGAGAGCTTCTCTAGCCTAGTTAAAGTGCCCAAGATGTCCAAGAGGTCCAAAATCTTCCATCTTCTGTCACTCTCCTAACTACCACCAGGGGCCATGAGCCAGAGATGAAGCAGACACTGCCAAAGTAGGTGTATGTTTAGAAGTGTGCCCAAAAGTAACCCTTAAGGATTTTATTTAAAAAAAAAAAAAAAGATTACCTACACGAGGTACAGTTGGTGCTAGATTAAAGCCTGAACTGTCTGACAGTGGTGACCAGCAGCAAATATTAGCATGGTGCCCCCAAGCAGGAGAAACGCAGGTCTGCCTGTGACTTGCCCCTGTGTCTTCTCCATCCTAATCCACAGAAGACGCTCCCGGTGGCTGCGCAGCTTCCCATCGCCCCCGAGCCTGCCTTTATTATCATGGCCTGCAAGCTGGGATTATTTCATTTGTCTGGAAAGCACCTAGCACGCAGGGAGCATCCATTAAATATGATATAATAGTGAGACTGACTCATCTCCAGCTAAAAGCAATATGATGTCATACTTGCACATCATTGGACCCAACATTTTTATTTGACCTAGAAGATGGAAACTTTACTGGGGAGAGGAAAATGGACAGTGTAACTACGGATGAAATTGAATTGCAGGAGGAAAACAACGAGAAAGCATAGAAATTTTATAGGTAATTATATTATTTATTCAGCCAAGCTAAAACATCTTTCCTTTAATTTGTAAGTCATTTCAATGGTGCTATAAGTAAAGATTTAGCCAAATTCAGTTTTGCAAACAAGGCCCTAATAAGTGTGCTTCTTTTTGATGGGTTTATTTTTTTTTTTTATGTAACAGTAATATTACACAAGGACTGCTTAATACTTTTATTTGTTTAGTGTTTCCTGGTTATTGAAACTGTCCCTTAACAGAGGTTTCAGAGCCCTGAATGAAACATTGGGGGCTGCTTATGAATACTGCTGTCTGCCTGGAACATTACTCTGATGGTAATTTAACATGGCCCAACTGTGGCACGAATAGATCATTGATTTTTATCTGTGCAATGCTGAGCTATTTCAATTACAGGTTTTCTGGAGCATGCGCTCTGGGGAGCACGGTGCCTAGAAAATCAAAGTAATTTCATTGCTTCTTCACCTCACCATGAACTGCTTCAGATTGTGACTGGAGGGTCAGAGTCGAACACTTCTCAAGAAACCAGCAGTCAGAGAGGAAACTCAGGGTACAACAAAGCTGCAACATTTTCACACCAAGGTTATGTTGATTTTGGTGACATTTTGAAGGAGAATCTTCAGATCAGCTCTCATCGCATTTTGATGTGTAGGTTTAGACAGTTGTGAAGGGTATCGTACAATTGTTTTGTTTTTTTAATTCCCCGATTGCTATGAAATACCTGGTATTCTGTGGTCTCAGCCCTACATGCTGCCCCACTGCAAAGCTGTGGCCGTGCAGAGGGGAAGGCTGCTGTGTGTTTCGGCCTGGGTGCTGCGTGCTGGGCAATGTCGAAGCTTGAGGAAGCCTCCACGTGCCTGCAGAAGTAGCGAGCCCACTCACGAGAAGACGCTTCAAGGGTGCAGGGAAGGGCAGGGGGACACAGCCAGCACGGCACAGGTTTTTTGTTCACAGCAGAGCCCACGTGAACGAAGGCTTGCAGGGTGAGGAACAGTAGCCCTGGGCTCCCCAAGCAAACCAGCTTCAGGCCAAGGTCAGGAAACCCCTGTCAGAAGATACACCAGCTTGGACCCCAGCCTACTGCACTCTCACTGTTCTCCAAACAGCCTCCTTAGGTCTCCTTGCTGGTGGCACCGCGGTGTGCAGCAGAAGCCAAGGCAGTGGAGCCCAATGGCGAAATCTGGTGTTTCCTCAAAAAGAATCCTTTTCTGCTCAACCTGCTGCAAGTTAGCGCCAGCGCAACCCTGCCGCGCACCCCGTTGAGGGCAGGCAGCCCCCTGGCCACCCCAGGAGCTGAGAAGAGGAGTCTTCCGGCTAGCACTCCACCATCTCCAGGGGACGTGCAATGTGCCCTCGCCCATCCAGGAGCCCAGCCCTCACAGAGGCAAAAAAGGACTAGCCAGGCTCCCAGCTTTGGCTTGTCCATGCCGAGCTGCAAATGAAGCAAGGGGATATATATAACCTGTGTGGTATTGGTGAACATAGTGTTCAGCCCACAGGAAGAACAGAGGAGGAGGTGAAGCACCATCTGCTGAAGTTTGCAGCCAAGAACCTTAGAGGGAGAAACCAGAGATATTGAAACAGCTCTGGGGAAACTGTGGAAATTACCCTGAGTTGAAAAATTGTAGGAGCTCCCACAAGAAAAAAAATAATAAAGCGGTGACCCCAGGCATGTAGGAAGGTTATCTTGGATTGCTGAAATGACTATTTAATTTAGGGGATAGATTAGCAAATCCTGAGGGGCCAGCCTGTAACTCAGCATAGGCTTGTGAAAGGAAGGTTTTGACTTCTTCCTGACAAGATTACAGATCCGGTAAGGTGTCACTATTTATATTCTTGGACTCTTCTGAGACACTTGATTGTTACGTGGTGAGTTGATTCATCAATGTGCATAACAGGGACGTAGGCATTGGAACAAGCATTAGACGGATTAAAGGCTGGCTCAGAGATAGGTCTCAAAGGGTTCCTGGGTGCAGAGATAGCCAGCGGGGATCAGTTTGGTGCAGGCTTCTGCAGAGATTAGTGCTTGAGCCAGCACTACTTGATAAATGCTTTGAGTATGATGCAAGCTTTCTGCTAGTAAAATATGCAGAAGATTGGCAAAGTTGGAAACAAACAGGAGGACAGGTTACCTTTGCAAAGTGATCCGGATTGCTTGGTAAAACGGGCACAATCCAAAAGGATATGTTTGAATACAGGAGATTGTACTAGGGAACCAGTTTCTTTACATAGAATAAACAAAGCATATTTATAAGCATCGTACGGAGAAAATCTATGGCTCTTTGACAGCAAAGCATTAAAATAGTCTGAAGTGTGTTCGATGTCAGAGAATAGAAGCTATATCTCTCAGAAACAGTCCTCAGAATGTCAAAAATTTTACTCTGAAAAGTGAGACTTCCTGAGGTGACATGCTCCATCGGATTGCTTTCTGTTGCGTTTTGGAGACAGCGCTAAGGAGCAGAGTGCAGCAAGCTGTCCTAATTTTCATTATCCTAATTACTCCAACACTGCAGAAGAAATCCACGGCTCTGAATATATACCACACCAAAAGATTTGTGATGAGTTTTTCACTGACACAGCTATTAGTATACAGAATGAAAGCACTGAGAGATGTCAGAAATACAAAATGCACATGCCAGTCGGAAAAATTATTCTAGTTAATAAAAAAAGCATTTCAGAGCATGGCATCAATATTCTAATATGCAGAAGCCCCAAAGGAATGACATTAAACTGACGTGAAAAGTCTTAAAACAGCAACATCTTTAACTTATCAGTGATTTGATCTTTTTGCTCTCTTTTCCTGATGGAAAAATAAGACATTTCCCAAGACTCATAGGATACACATACATAGCCCACACCAGCAAATCATCTACTGCTCAACGAAACCGTCGAGCATATCCGTCTTATAGCTAAACATCTGAAACAGAACAAACCATTCCAGACAATATGTTGAAATACTTTTTCCAAGGAAGATAATGCCCTTTCTGAACGACTTCTTGTGACGCGCCACTAGAGGGGCGTCCGGGATTCTTTCGTATTCTGGGATTAGTTGCACTGAACTCGAGAGATCGTTCTTTGTCAGATGTAAGAATTTATTAGATCTAAGCGGTTCTACACATATGACGGACACTGGACAACACTAAACCATCAACAGCAGACAATCTACAAGTATAACAAAGCTAAGAAGTATAGTAAAGAATCAAAAACACACACATATCCGAGCTCTATGGTTAAGCCACGGAAGCACGGTACAATGACTGCTCTCGGATGCACGGTATAATGACCGCTCTCGCCCCTTCCTTGTCCTTATGGGCCACCCCTCCGGTATAGTTTTCCCCGGATTGTTCTCACCACGCTCGAGCTGCGCCAAGAGGATTCAGGTTCTCTCCGGCAGTTGGCATCAGGGGCGTCCCCGCTGATGGGTGGGTTGTCGGGTCCGCAGGCCCACTGACGGGGAGTCCGAGACCACACAGAGGTATGTGGCTTACCCCCTTTTATCCTTCCCGGGCTTAGTTCATTGATCAGTGCCAGACCATAGCTGGACAATGGAACAGATGGTCTTAGCTGATAACAGTATGGATGCCGACAGGATGGTCACCAGGATGCTTATCAGTACATTCAGCAGCTATCAGTGCGCATGTTTAACAGTTGCACGTTCAACAGCTATCAGTGCGCACAGTCAGCAGCTACCAGTACGCACATTCAACAGCTATCAGTACGCAATTCCAAGGTATCTAGATGCTTACAGTGTGAGTCTGCGGTGTCACTTCTCCTTTGCTGACTCGGTTTGCTCTGCACTCGTGCTCTGCACTCATGAGGCTACGGCAACCCCACAGTGTGGTGGCTCTGGCCGTGGTGCGCCCGGGGTTCCTAAACTCTTGGGGAGCACCCCAGAGCAAACCCCTCTTCTTCGGGCTGCACCATCCTGAGTCCCACGCTTGCCCGTGTGGCGTCTATCACTTCTTGATGGGTCCTGGATTGACGGACATGTTAGAACTTTCCGTCTTTGCTAACTTCCTATCTCACATCTAGGGAGACACCCATCTCCCATCCAGGGTGAGACCAGAGGGAAAATCTTTAAGATACATCTCTCTTTGCTCTCAGTTTATCAAATATATATAAATTGCTCACCCAGTCCCTGCAGTGTCAAGCACTGGTCTCACAACCCGCCCTGCACTGGGCCAAAAACTAGGCACAAAAGAGGCTGCAGCATGAGGCTAATTAGTCAAGGTTAATTTTAAAGAAAGGTCCTGTCGCCCTTTTATTGCACAACATTTCAAACTCAAACTGTCCTGGAGGAAGCATAACCTGAGCAAGAAAGTCTCCATCTCTCCTTACCAGAGATGTTCCCAAAGCACAAAATTAAGTGCCCCTTTAAAACAGCATATTCTTTGCAAGTACTGTACCATTAGCAAACTAATTTCTGCCAGTGTGATTGGTTTTACTCAGAACTTTCTACATACTGCAAAAAATTGGTGTGATAATCTCATATTGTTTCCTTTGGCTTTTTTTTTCAGAGATGATAGAGTTATCGATAACCTAAAAGAAAATCTGGTCATGTACTTCCGTCTCCTCAGTCGGCTTACTCCTGAGTCGTCCTTATATTCTGATCTCGCTCAGCTGTTTTTTTGTACCTGAATTCTTTTGCCTGCATGCCAACCCCATCTTATTTACAAACTCACATTTACAAATGTGCTTCCAGTCTCTCCTTCGTGCTCTGGAGGAATAAGAAAAGAATAATTCAATTTTATTTCTTAGTTCAAGAATATGAGCCAAGGGAAACGAATACAAATTTTGCTACTGTTGTGAATTGAAAAACTGAAATTTGAAGTTGGAATTCAGGATTTGTCTTCATTTAGCATAAGAAGTACTTCCTGCTCAGAGCCCGGAATGCATTTCTACAATTATTAATGCTGAAAACACCCCTAGGGGGCAAGAGTTTCTAAAATCTGTTTCACAGTTGAATAAACAGGAGTATGGAGAGACAGAATTTGCTGTTTTACTGTAAATATTGGAGCCATTTTTCCCCTCTGAATAGAAGCAGAAAGCACATATATTTCACATTTAAGAGATACCTGGCGGACCTGCTGCACATGAGCATTTCTGTGCAGGAGAGCGGCTGTCATTGTGCTTCGAGGAACCTGGCAACTTTACTGTTAAGAGAGAAGGGGGACATCCGACAAGAAGGACCAGTCCTGAAACTGTTTTGAAAACAGGGGATGTTCGTTGCTAACTTGAAGCAAGTCTCTTGCAACTGCCCAGCAGCGAAGGCATGACAACGAAACCTGTTTTTCCTAACAGCCTGACTTTCTATCTTCTCTCTCACTCACAACTCAAACCAAAACGCATTGCAGTCAGAGTGACTTGCTGAGCTTTAGAACAAATATATAGGGAAAATTATGACTTTTGGGAACCCATGGAACTGTTTTTTAGGGGAGGGAAAAATAGATGTTATAGCTAAAAATGAGAGGGAAGTGTAGGGCAATACCTGGGGAACCTTTTTTTTAATCGATGAGCATAATGTTTATTGGTCCCAGGTGTAAACAAGACCTTTTCTTTTAATTTGCAAAGGGGCTTTAGGCCCTAAGCAGGGATTGAGCCATATTAAGCAAAATCAGTGTTGCCAGGAGGCATGTAAGGAAGCGGGTGCGTTTTGGAGCTGATTTAATGGTGACAGTCATAGGAACATAGTCTGAGAACTCTGAAATACTTTTGTTTGTTTAACGTTTTCTGCTTGCAGCAACTTTTCTCTCACCTGCCTATTAGGTTATGGGCCAGCCACTGCCCACCCCGCCTCCTCTGGCATGACGGAGTCTGCAGACAAGTGGCACTGGTAACTCAGCTTTCTCACCTCGCGAAAGGTAACGTGATATGTGCTGCCTTGATCCACCTAAGCACATTGAGAGACATGAATTCAGGCCAGAGGTGCCTGATGTACAGCAGTATTCTTAGGACAATCACAGAAACAAAGTCAGTGAGACTTCCAGAAGCACCTAGCACTGGTCCTTGCATCCTTGCTGAACCGCGCAGGAGTTTTCCTGTTGAGCTCAAGCAAATCAGAGTTAGCTAAACCCCAAATACAGTCTGAAGGTCTGTTTCAGAGAGGTGCATTTCAACACTGTAACATTTACTCATTCTTTTCCAAACCAAGGAACCTGGTATCTAAATAGTATTCAGTAAGTCAGAGACTAAGGTCAGGGCACATGTTACCCCCCTAAAATACACCAGGAAGAACAAGGAAGCGTTATATGACTCATCAAGGACAGAATCAGTGCAAATCAAAAGAATCCACTCGTAAGACCAGTGTTGCCTCAGAGACTGCGATAGACAGGTGAACTTTCAAAGCGGAAGTGCGTCCGTCTCTCCTGCACGCAGACATTTACTGCTTTAACGTAATACAAGCTGAAGAGTTTCACCCATTAACCTCCACCCGTAACTTGGTAGCTGCAGCACAACCTGTGGAAAGACATTCAGCCTCGATTGGCAAATTTCTAGTGAGGGGGAGCGTGTTTTTTTTTAACTAAAAAAATATACAAAGCAAGAACACGTCGATTTGCATAAGGAGGGTGAATTACGGATGGCTGTGGCTACACTCATAATTCACTGCTTCAGAGCACTTCTGTAATCAAGATTTGTAAGCTGTAATTAGTTCTCAGTAGATCTTTAATCAATCATAAGCGCAGAAGAAAGGAAAAAACCCTTCTGGATGTGATGATGTACGTGGATATGAGGAAACACATACATTAAGAAACACGTATTTTAAGAAAGAATACTTCCTATACCACTTATTCAGACTGTACACTCTTCAAGAAGGGCCTGGATTTTGGTATGCATTTACACAGTGCCAAAGCTAAATCTGCGCTGTGGCCTTTAACCACTGACACTAGCAAAGACGCCACAGCTTTGCTGTAGGGAGGTTGCTGAAACACACCTCCTCGGAGGGTCACCCATTCAATTTGGGCCGAGTCAGCAAGAGCTTGGCGCTGTTTCTGCTGGAAATCAGCTTAAGAGCCTGTGAAAATCTGTCTGTGGTCTGCTCCATGGATGGGAGATAGGAAAAAAGAGAATTATGACGGCCTCAAGATGCTTTCAAGTTCCCCAGCGGCACAAATTTCCAGCCAGTCATTGTTTCCCAACAGGTTCAAAGTCTTCCCTGGGAACACGCCAGTTCGGTGGCCGAGCAGGGGAAGCTCTACTCCAGCATGGGTTTAAGGTAGGAGCCCATCTACGCTACCCAGCTCCGCCTGAGGGCACAGCACAAACAACTCCTCCTGCAGCAGCCCGACCGCAGCTGCACGGATACCAGCTTTGCCGCATGCACGTAGCTGCATTAGTACAAAATCCCTGATGTAAACGAGGGAGGAAACGTCACTCCTCAGAGTTGCCAACTCACCTTCCCGCCCTGCGACTGCATCTCCCTGTCTGCGCAATGCAGGTAGCGTGCAATAAAACACTCTTGGTCGACAGTTTGCATCCTACAGCAAGCGTGAGGTTTCTCATCTGACTCTCTTATGACCCTCCTGCAGAGACTCTGCAAGGACTGGAGGTTTTCACAGGCACTTAATTCACCTCAGATTGTAACTGAGCATCTCAAAATAACGGTGAGAAGGAAAAACTTCCTATGTTACAATCTCATTGCTTAAATTCATATGCGCTGGGCATACAGCATGGTGAATAAGTTGATGAAATGATTCATTTGTTCATTTGCCTATGTGTGTTAGTAATTATATGCCAAGAATCCAGTGATTTGTTAGCAGCCTCATTTATTTTAAGGAAGCTGCTGTCATTCGTGCAGTGCCAGCTGGCACACATCCCTTCATCTTCCCCTCCTGCCTTCATAAATCTCCTGTTAACTTCACAAGCATCTTAGGCACTTTATGAGGGAAACAGGTAAACAAAAACACGAAACATTAAAAAATCTGCTTTGAGGCAAGCGCTGATCATCTGCTCACCTTGCAAAGGTCTCCTGGGCCCCTGTCCCTTCCACTGGCCATTGCATCCCACTGACGCAGTTCATTTCTTCGAGCTAGAACGAGCGTTTCGGCCTTTCTCGTCATAGTTTGGTGCTTTGCCTGTATCCTGTATATGATGAGATATGATATGAAATGGGAAAATAAGAGGAACGGCTTTAATCTGTGCCAGGGTGCCATGATGAGAGGGTGCCTCTGGCCACTGAATCTGTGAACACCAAGCCTTACAGTGCTCGTCGTAAGCCTGGGTTGTCTGCAGCACCAAGGCACTGCACAGAAAGAGCCAGGAGAAGTCCTGGAGCTCGCTCTGGATACCTGAAGGATAGAGTGATTTCCTGTGGTCACCTAAGCCAACGGACATGCCTGAGAGCTCCCAAGGCCTAAGACTCCCCTCCTTCCTATAAACACACAAGATTTAACCAGCAAGTCACCTGACGTCAAAGCCGCACCCTACAAGTTCCTCATGATTTTCCACCGTTATGGCTGGATCCCTGCTCTGTATTTTCCATTCCTTGTAACTTATGCAACTCCTCTTGGTAGACAAATATCTATCTTGAACTTTACTGCTATTTCAGATAAAGCACGCTGTATGGACCCTGGGACACAAGCTAGGATGTAGATATTTTTCCTATTGGCAATAATGATCCAGAAAATTCCCAACTCCTTTGAAATTGGCCCACTTGTTACTCTTGCAGTGCCTGGTCCTGCTATCTGAAATTTCCCGTTTCATATCTAGATTGAAATGACACATGCTGGTGCACTAAGTGGGACTGGACTTTTGCAATGCTGACTCTTTAATCTCACTAGGTCTCAAATGGCAGGCTGATGCACAGCCCTGAGACGGTCTATATCCTGCACACCACTCCTCCATGCTGTGCTATTCCCTGTGCCGGATCCATCACTAGGATGTGACGGGAATGAGATGCAGCAACTTGCACCATCCTTTAGCTGTTTGTATATCCAGAACGACCTAGGTTACATTTCCGTTTCCTTTTTCTACTACCTACCAACTAACTGATGTATGAGGCTTCAGAGAAAAAAATGCATCTAATTTCATTAATTTTGTGTTAACCTGGTGCTGTGAAGCAACTGAAGGAAAACTGAAGTGTTTGGCCCTTAGTGTGCAAAGTGATGGAAGCAGGTAAGATCTGAGGCGCTTCCCCTTCTATCAAATAATACTAGAATTACTCTTGCACAGGTGCAAGAGCAATACATTTAGTCCTTGATTTCACAGAAGATTTCACTCATACTGCACAAGTGCAGTTGCCCTAGCACATCCTGGCAAAGATGAATAAACGTCACCAAAATTTCTCTTGCTGGGGTCTTTCTGGAGTGGCTGTGTCATAAGAAAATTCAGTGCCTATCCTGCAGAAAAGTCTTAGCAGTATAACACGCAGATGGATCCCAAGGACAAATTCAGAGCTCACCTGCACCCACGGCCAGGCCCATGGCACCCAAGGCTCATTCCTTGCCTCATTAGAAACCCATTGCTTTTCTCATTTCACCGGTGTGCTGTTTCTTTCTACCAACTTCCACCCCAGCAGGTCAGCATATTCTGCAGAAACGTGGGTTGTTGAAAGATGCTGATACCTGCTACTCCTCCAGCAAACAGCTGACTTCTTTCCTCTACTGCTCCTCTAGCAACCTGCTCCAGGACATGCTGTGAAAAACTAGGACCAGGAGGGGACTACTACTGCCTGCTGCTACTCGCGTTTCAAACAAGGCACCTGTGGCTTTTCAAACATGCCTACACATTTTTAGAGGTCCGAGAAGTATTCAGTTATATATATATATATGTGTTCCAATCTGAACAGCTGGACTTATGTTACAAAGCAAACTAACTTTACAGAAAAACAACACAAGGGAGCATTCCAGTAAAGGGGTCTAAAGTATACAGTTTTCCTGCAAAGTAAAATGGTGATGCTCCTTTAGGATGACCCATATAATTCGTGCCAATAAAATATTTTTACCAGCTACGTCTCCAAAAGAGAGAAATTGAACTTCTGTAGTTTTTTTAAATTTAATAGAATTTAAATGATAACTGAATTCAACTGAAATGGGTATCAGTAAAATGCTTTTATATCATGTTTCTAAATTAAATTTTGTTTCATTCTGATATGCAGATTTGCCTGTGGGCAGGAATTTATCTTGCTGAACTTTGGCTGTTCCAGAAGATAAGTAAAGAGTCCACCAGCTGTCTGGGCTCCTATAATCAGCAGAGGAAAATGGGGTCTTCCAAAAGGAGATGCTGCCCATTTGAAAAGCAGGTCTAAGGCAGGCGCGACAGCTCACCTCCTGAAGAGACCTCCCTTCCTCCACTGAAGATAGGGGGAACTAGTGCTAACTAGGCACCACCAGACTAACTCTGCTCTTCATTCAAAAAAAAGTAATGACACAAAGCCTAGAAAAAAGCAAACCTTTTTCTAAGAATAAAATGAGCTTAATGAAGCTTAACTGAGCGTCTTCCTTGGAAAAGCACAAGCCATTGATCAAAGGCATATGGGCTCAGGCATTTATTCTAGCCCATTCACACACATTGCTTTGTCTCCCTCTGTCTAGCTTTCACTTAGACAAATTAAGAAAGCCAGTGTGGTTGCCACTGTAAAAATAATGGAAACTTGTAATCGAAGGGTGTTCACAGCTCATTAGAACAGTTTTTAAGTTATAGGGAGTATTACTTTGCTGTCATTACTACTTACTTAATGATGATTCACACCCAAAAGCAATTCTGACTCTCTATAGTTGGCCTAAACCAAGCAGATGATTTTTATTTAACAGCCTACAGAATTTAAAAAGTGGGTTTTAATGCAATCACTTACAACAGACATCACAGAATGAAAACAACTTAAGCATTAACTCAGTTTATCAGTTTACCCACAAGAAGGATGTGTTTTCTGCTACAAAGTTATGCAGACTGAACTACCAAATGCACAAGGTTACAACAAACCCGATTTGACTTTTCAGGATGATACTTTCATTATAGATATCTACCACCCCTGTGGAATTAATGGAGACTCTTCATGACACTGTCAGAGGGTCTGTTCAGAAGCTGTCAGTGGCAATGGGGAACAAAAGAAACCAATTCAGACCGTAAAAGCCAGTTTTCCGTAGTATACCAGAGCTTCATTTCCACAAGATGACCCCAGAATCTACCGAGTTCCTACACTTGAAAACCCAGGCGCAAAATGCCAGAACAGCCAAGTTCTGCAAAACAGCAGAAGACAATAATGAAGTCCTCAAAGGATGTTCATCCTGCAGTTGTCTGTATATGACAAGGATCTCTCTTGTAATCACTTTGTTTCATGATCTCTCTCCCTCCTCAGCCCGCTGCTGTTGATGGGGACAGCAGGTGGGTCCTGTAAATCCTCCCAGGAGGACTTCCCATGCAGGCTGGCACTGCAGTAGGGCTAAGAGAGGGGTTAGGATGAGCCCTTGCGGATTGTCCCATAAAAGAAAGCTCCGATTTGCCTTCGGAAGGTTTCAGGACATGAAAATGAACAAAGAAATATACGGGAAGGGACAGTGCAACTCTGAAAGAATGAATTGCAACCACCCTTCGTGCTTGGAAACATCAGCTACAGGACGCACAGATTTAGTGCTTACAAAAAGGAGATACATATAGCCTGTTTAGGATAGGCAGGGAAGATATTTAGTACTTGCCCAGATGTCCACAGCTTCCTAGATTTCCGTAGGACTCCTTAGGTATTCGAATCCAGCCTTGCTTCCTGCTGGAGGTACTGGGGAGAAGGATGATGCCTCCTTGAAGCCTTTAACCTACAGCTTTCCAAGGACAGAGAAAACTTGCCTAACATTTCCAGTAAAGAAAGGGCACCAGCAAAACTTTGTACTTTAAGAAACTGCATAAATAAACTTGCCATGTGTTTTAACTGCTTGTCAAAACAACAAAAAAAAAGGTAACCCTATTTTTTTTAATAAGCTTTAATAACCTTCACCAGTGAAATGCTGGAACCCCAGACTCAGACACACATTCAAACCAAAGCTAAGGACTTCAAGAGTTTTTTTTTTTTCCAAATCACTGCTTCCTGCCTAATAAAAACGTGGCCTGACAATATGTTGTGTTAAGATAGAGGAAGAACCCAGTATTTTGAGAAACTGCAGAGAAGCTATCAATCTGACTTTGCCTCTGACAACACTGAAGCGACTACATATATCAGCTTCTTATTCACTATTTTTAATGGTATAATAATAAGCTGTAATGGAAAAAAATAATTGACATTTAATCTGAAATGGGTTGGAAAGAGAGATAAATCAAAGTGCTTACTAAGAATTCTTATCTGTATGGATAACCGTAAGAAAGCCAGATCAGAGTGGATTAGCTATATGCATGTTTAATTCAAATTTGAAAATGTCACTTGGGAGAGTTTCCACTGCCGGGTTTAACTTACAAGCATAAACCTTTTTTGTGCTTTGTTATTTAATAGCCATTTTAGGGCCACATAATAGAGCTAGCCAGGCAAACTTGAAAAAAAATTTGAAATTCAGTTAAAAAGGATATCAGTGCATCATGTGCAAAGGAAAGAAAATAAGTTATAAGAGGACAATTTTTTCCCTTCAAATGTGTTACTAACATACTGAGTTCTCTTCTTCTGCATATTAAATTTTCTCACTCAGCAGTGGTTTGCCTAAAAATACCAATTTATCCCTGACTGCCTCAGCAGCACTCTTCCCGCTACCTCCTTTTATAAAAGTGAGGGCTTGCACTTTAATGCCACCAAACTTTGGGGAAGGGGATGTCTTTTACACCAAGCAGCAGGTCATATAGCCACAGGCCTGGCCCAAAGTTGTATATTTATGCAGTCAGAAAGCGTGCAAAGGTTTTTCAGAAAGCATACGGACATTTTAACCTGTTATGATTTATTTTGTCTTTTAGTCAATGTTTTGGGAATAAGCAGCCAATTATCTTCTCCCTTGACAAGAAAATCCTTACAGCTACACAGGGAGTAACAGGAAAACCCTTCCACAATAGATTTTAGGAAATTACATATGAAGTCAGATGTTCTTCTGGCAAAAATCAGTACATGCTTCCCTTTAATTGCACATTATTTATGCCAAACGAGCAGCTGCCCGGACTCTAAAGCAAGCTTCCACAATTTAGAAACCTGGAAAACACTTTCCTTTCCCCAAGAGCATGGAGTTTCCCTTTAAAATGCCCCGTAAATCTCAGTTGCAGGGTAATTTTCAGCCTTTAACAAACGTCAGATTTACCTCAGTTGTGAGAAACAAGAGCTTCCTACTGCAAAACAAAACAAATTCCCAGTGCAGGTCTTCCCGCTGTTGGGAATTCCCACTGCACAGAAGGCAGGCAGTGCATGCAGGAGATGTTGACGCAGGGACCGCAGCACCCAGCCTCCCTCCCCTCCCTGCCACCCACGCAGGACCAGACCACGGTGCCGCTCTGCAGGCACTCAGTGCTCATCGGCGGGTAGCTCCAGGCATCCCGCAGCTGTCGGTGGTGCTCTGCAGCAGCTCCTTTTTGCTCCGGTTGCATCACCTGCCAGAGGCACCAGCCTAGGACTTTGACTTTTTGTCCAAAGAAAGAGGAGGGAGCGCTGGGAGTGTGAGCAGGGAGAGGGTTGTGATGTCTTTGCCTCCTTAGGAGAGGAGCGAGACATCTTCCCCTCCACAAACGCACAGAGCGGCAAGCGCGAGGCAGTCCTGCTGCGATCTCAGCTACCAGAGCAACTTCCGGATACGCTCCTTTAACTATTCGGAAAATGGAAACAAGCTGCAATACACATTCGTGCAGTCAATAACCAAGAAAAACCACTGATGCTTCATTATACGCATATTTTTATGCATTAAATATTTGTTCTTCTCACCAAGTCTGCAGAGGAAAACTATGCAATAGATAGAGGGCCCTTGCCTTGCAGGCTGTGGCATACGAAATATAGTCCTGATTAAAAATTAAGCTAGTGTGGTGATTTGGTGAGACCTCTTCAGCAAGTCCTGAATAATTCAGCAGTGGCTTTTCTTCCTGTGAATAACGCATTCAACCCTGAACTCATGCTGACAAAAACTTACATCACATCATGGTAAATTTTCTGCTATACATAACACTAGCAGTGATGCTTACAGATAAACGCCTAATGGTCTTTCGGTGTGAAATTGCTCTGTGGGTGCTCCCAAGGCCATGCGATTGCAGCAGAATAGTGCTAACCTCAAAGTAATAAACCCTTCTCACAGGAGGGACGTATTAGGTCGAGTTTGGCACTGCATTAGCGTGGCCACGTGGCTTTAGATCAGCTTGGAGAATGGACAACAGAAGTTCACTTCTGCCCAGATGTACGCACCCTTACTAATAACACCTGTCTACCGTTACTTAAATGCTCCCAAGCACAACACTTTTCCATACACCAAGTTGTTTTTTCGCTTGATTTCTTCATAGAGGAGAAAAAACGAGATTTTTCTCTCTAATCACCTTTTTTTCCATCAATCTCCCTATAACTTTTGAATCTATTGACTACTTTTAACCACATTTGAAAGGGGGATAACGGTAACGATATACGATACCGCATTTCTGCAAGTTCTGTGGAAACAGGTAGCTGGGTAGAGGAGAGACACCTGAACGAGTGACCCAGCTAAAGGAAAAGCTGCACCATGAGCTCAGCAGGTCCCTGCTCTCTCCAGCCCATGTATTCGTTCATTCTTGTGGCCGTCCGGCTCACGTGCCCTAGCCAGACACCTGCTATCCGTACGCTCAGGGGTCACAGAACAGGCTGCTCCTTGCCCAGGCTGCAGTTAAGAGACAGGAAGGGGCAGGAGATCTGTGACAGAATTGCAGATATTGCCTTCTTTGTCGCCTCTCGCCCTCGGTAATCTTTTCCAGGGTGAAGAGCCTCAGCTTGCACTGTAATTCCCCAAAAAGGATCCATCCCATCCTCATCCTCTCTGAAACATTTTGAGATGGCAGATCAGTGCTAAATGCTGGATAACGTTAATGGTGCGGCCACATATTTTTCAGCTGTATAACAATGTTGTCCATCTCTTTCCTAACAGTTCCTAGACGACCCAATTTGTGGACCATTGCTGAGCAACTGAATTGATGTCTTCATGGCACAAACTATCATAACCCAAATACGTTACTCCTGAGTGGTAATATTCAGCTTAGAGCCAATCATCTTATACATGAAATTAGGATTGTTTTTCCCCACGTACATCCCTATACACTTACAGATATTGAATATCATCTGTTTTTCTGCCTCATGAGATCCTGTTATTCTCCACACTTGGTCTGATCTTTACTGTCCAAAAAAATATAATGCTATCATTCATTCTCCTTCCCAGTTTGTTAGGAATATACTGAACAGTGTGTTCAGCTGCCTTAGCCATGAAATCATTCTCTCTTTCCACAAGAAATCATTCCTTCTGCCCCTTCTATGCAAGCTGAATTTTGGAGAGAGATGAAGGAGAGAAGTTGCAAAGTAAAGGTGTAAAAAACATACCAGCAGAAAGAAGCAGATTACAAGAAAATAAATACAGCTGGGAAAGTATATCGGTTTTCTCCCATCCTTAGATTCCCTAGTGGGGACACACACTACTCCTCTGGATTCCTCCTGGGTGCACCCATTTCTGTGCTTTGGTGGGACAGTACAGGACAACCTCTCTGTGGCTGACTCTAAGTACACGCTGATGTGCAGCCTGTACAGGGGACAGGATCAACCAGGTGCTTCCCTTGAAGATGAGGTTCATAGCACTGACCACTGCAGTCCGTGCCTGAGGCCACACCAGAAGAGGATTATCTTGCTTATCAACAAGGGAAATATTTTGAATGAATAAATCCACATCCTAAAGCCTTCCAGACTCTGGCATCTTTACAAAACCGCAGCACATCTTCAAAGCTAATCACTCAAGACTGATGGCTGAACATTGCCCCATCAGCCTCTGAGCACACAGGCCCAGACTATTTTCCAGAGCACCAGAAGAATGCCAGGCAGCGCTTGGGAATGCCATAGCTATGTCCAGGAGGTTGGTGATCAACCAAGAGCTGCACTTGCTCATCACACGTTCATGGCAGGAGGTCTGGGACCCTCTAGTTAGACATTCTACGCTTCAAAAAGCAAAGTGGAGGTCAAACGAGTTCTAGTGCATGTGCCAGATTTATCCTTGGTGCTTGAGAAAAGCACCAGCCTTCAAAGGCATTGCCTTTCACAGTCAGTCATACGCCTCCTCATCTGCCCCCAGGTTTCTCTGTTGTGTTATATTTCGCCTCAGTCTGCGCAGTTCTAACACCCAAGCAATGCATCAAGTGTCAGTTTAAGCAAATAAGATACCGGATTCAGAAGGAGAACAATAAAATGAAATTCTCTGAGTCCATGAGATCAGACTGTATAATCTCATGGCTGTGCTAAATCTCTTACAATAAAACCTCTAAATATGTCATATCTTAAGATCAAACATCATCACAGCCAAGATACATTGTTATTTATAATGAATTCTCCCAAAAATGTATTAGTAATAAGCACAAACATTGCCAATAGCACATCTGACAAGGAACTTCAAAAATTTAAGTTTTTCTTTTAAATCTGTATTTCTTATAGAACAAACATTTCTAACATTTTACAGTTCTGGAATATTTCATTTGCCTCATTTCCATTTGCATCATTTCCATTCATTCAGCTGAGAATGTTTTATTACTCTGAAGAGATTGCAATAATCTCTCTGTAAGTCTAAATGAAACACTTTAGCACTTAAATGGAAGAAAGATTTTCCACTTAGAGACTCACAAAAATCAGCAGGTATCTGCTAAACATTTCTATTTTGATGAAACTACACTCTGCACTGGAAAACTATCCCACCTGCAGATTGGATTCAGTCTGCCTAATAGTAATAGATATCTGTGAACTGCTGCAAAATACAAAGCCCTTACAAATACCCACGTGGAACTGATAACTACCACTTGTTTTTGATTATTCTCCTCTGCAGGAGGACTGGCTTGTAGTACAAAAGAAGTAGGAAACACATGGATCATACCACGAAAACTAGCCCCTGTTCTCAAAAACGCGGAAGGGACTTTCCACATTTAACTTTCAGGAGCGTTGCAGTGCCTGTTGGGTCTCTCCCAAGGGCTCAGCTGCTAAGCAGCCACACCGCGAGCAGCGTTGTATTCTCCTGCCTGCTGGACCCAGGAGACTGCTTTCTCCTCCTGTGCAAAGATGTAACAGTACCTGTATTTTCATTTTGCCTCACTCTTGGCTATTCATTTATTCAGATTTATACCAAAAACTAAAAAGAGATGCCACAGGTTTTACAGAAGCCCTTCCAGAGATTACAAAAATTAGGAATAAAATTTAACTGCTCACCAAACCACAAATTCCTCATTCTGCCTCCAAAGTGAATTTGTCCTCAATTCCACCTTATCTAAAAGGCAACGAGGATGAGCGACATCTCTACTAGGTTAAACTGAGCAAAATGTCTGCGTTTGGTCTTACGCTACATCAAAGACATCGCCTACACCAAACAACTGATGCTCTGAAATGACCCCCGAAAGTCTCCCTTCACGTGACTCTAGTTCCTCCTCCCAGCTCCCAAGTCAAGGCTCTCGCCAAACCTTGGAGATAGGACACTTCCCCGCCACAGCTCCGCTGACCACTGGATATCTGTCTTCACTCACAAACAGCAGTGATTCATGCCATTCTCTCTTCTAATTTTCTCAAATGCCTAAATATTTTCTCTTTCTATCAGCATCCTTATTAGAGATGGTCTGAATGGGTGACTCCTGCTTATGGTTTTACTGTACTATAAATGCTGCTGCTCTCAGTGCTGCGTTCTCATTTCTGGGTATGGGTTTAAGTACCACAGTCCTCACCACGACGCTCCAGGGGGTTGTTCCTAGATATGTTAGACACCGACATCTGCTCATCTCCGGTCTTTCTGTTTTCTCAGTCCTGACTAGTATCAGGGACAGGTTCAACGATAACCTGAAAAGCCTCTGTACCCAGCAAAGGCACAACAGATGATTATCCCAAATGGGAATTTCTTCGCGAAATGGTAGTCGTCACCAGACTGAAGAACAGATTGCAACACAATTTGATTCTCTTTAAGCCTATGCAAAAATCACACATGCCCTTGTTCCATATTGTCTCGTTTGTTTACAAATTGTCACAAACACTTGTCAGCAACAATTTTCTAGTATTTAACAAGACCGGCATCATCTCATGCGGAATTTTAAGGGTTTAGTGTTAAAGGCATTCTTAGAAAATAATGGAAAGAGAAGAACTTTCTCCTGCATGTCAATACCCAGCCTGACAGGCTAAGCAAAGGAATGAGCTGACGCACAGCAAATCTCTGCTTTTGCCTGGCCTGCTGAAGGATTCCCACACTGAAGCAGTGGGTCTCCTGGAGCCTCTAAGGACATACATACACAAAAGCCATTCTTAGAAATGAGGAAAGTCTTCGTACAACAGAGACTTCCTGGCAAGTCCTTAATTTCCAGGGTTTAGATAGTCCTGAAGCGTTCTTAAGAGTTCATTCCAAGTGGGTGTAAGAAATACCCTTTCCTCCGATAGGATCAAATTTGCAAGTATCAGTGTTCAGGAGGCTGCTTGCAAAGCCTGTTAGCTGCAGTTCCTCTGGATGCCAAAACATTTGACATTCCTTAACTTTCCCTTGAATTTCAGGTTTAGGCAATTGCAGATATCCAGAAGTATTCAGGTTCCTTTGGCAGCTAAGTACCTTTGAGGATCCAAGCCTGATAGACTTCAAGCGTACCTCCCTCATGACAAACTCGTATTCACAGCAATCTCTGACTGCCTCGTCCTCCTCCGTTTTCCTCCCTGTTTCTGACTCTGACCCTTCTCTTTCCCTATCTCCAGTTTCAGTGCACTGCGAAGGCCCCCCCCAGTAGCGAGCCTGAGTCCAGCAACACCAGCACTCGCTGGCTTTGCATCAGCCCGAATGTTATCTGTGCCCTGAGATGGCATCATATGGTTTAGAGTCAGGGCGGCATGAGGAAACATGGGACATGAGCCCTTCCTGAGCCAAGGACCATTTTTTGCCTCCCCATATCTGCTTATCATCCATCCCTGGCACTGCCAGGCAGGCAATGCAAATTGCAATGAGTACTGTAAAAGCAAGAGAGGAAAAAGTTAAAAAAGGCCTTTATCCCCCTCCCTTGTCTATGTAGAGGTGGCAGGACTTCTTTCCTGAAGGAATCCCTGCCCTGCATTCCCATGAGCAGGGATCACCAAAAAGGCTCTCCTGCTCACCTGGGTCATCCTGCAGCCAGCACATGATTTTCAGCACTCCCAGCATTCAAGGTCCCTGCATAACCTCTGCCCAGGCTCAGGCCCTGTTACAGGGAATTCACAATACCTCCAGAGAGGGCCCAAAGGTCTTAATCATATGAGAAACTTGAGATCTAGGAGCCTAAGGCAGACAGCTGGGGAAAAACAAAAAGCATGCTGGCATTGTGTCACCCCCACTGTGTTGCCCAGGGTCACTCTGGATTTGAGTAAGCGTTTATCCAGAACTAGCTAGCCCAGCTGTCTGATGGCCTCCCCTACGTTACACAGGCATTGCAAAGCAGTAAAAGAATAAAAAGCAGAATTATTCAAGATAATCAGGGTTGACCTGCAATTAAATAACAGCCTTTACTTGTTTCAACGATTTTAATCCAGCAGCTTTAAAATCTCATTGTGTTCAAGACATGTTTCTTATCTAATAGTCACATTAAGCTGATGACTTGCAGAATCAGTTAAAAAAAAATCTCCTCCTCTCCGTTTTTTTGACTTACAGTAATAAATATATTTAGAAGAAAATCCTCTTCTCCAGCTGCAATCCCACAACCCACTCACACAGTAATTATATTGGTAGAATACTTGGAACCCAATATTACTATTTAACAGATGGTATTTTATAAGTTCCTATTGCTAACATCTTTTTGACCTACACTACAACCAGTCTTTTCCTTATGCCCACCTCTAGGCAACTGCAGATTATATCTCCTCCCAAGCCACACTTTAAACTATAATTTAATGCTGAGGCTTTCTGAAGATGGTTAAAATACAATTCTTTAGTCTTCTTGCCTCTCCCCTCCAGAGAACAAGAAATGCCCACTCCTACCGCTGCTATCTCCATATCAGAGAGAAATCCCAACCTGCCAAGTTTTTCTATTTTCTAAGTGAGTAGCACTCTCCAGCACTGATTAGAAAACAACTGCTTTCAGGAGGAGAATGGCCGAGGGCAAGGATAACGTTAGGTGGCTTCAAGGAGATAAACCTGACTTGCAAGAGAAGAGGTATTTTGTGCCAAGTTACAGGAGGATCAGGCTGCATTTCTCACATGCACTCCAAGTAACTCATTCCACCGAGATCAGTTTTTTGGCCAGCAGACCCTGCAGCTGTTATACCCCCAGCCTGCTCACAGAGCAGACTGACCTGGAGAGTAAACACCTTTTGGGACCCATCATACACAAAAAGGGGAAGAGAGAGAGAAATAAGCAGCAAATTAGAGATACATTTAAGAAATAACAGAGATACAGGGTCCTGTTTAGCACAGAAAACGAGGCACAGGAGCTCAGCAAGCTCTTCTACCTCCAGATGTGGTATGTCACACGCAAACATTATTACAGCACACACGGTATGCTATTTTCAGCAGCTTATTTCTCTGTGCGGATGCTATGGGAGACTGCGTCCAAAGCTTGATAAAGACAAGATAAACAACATCCACTGCTCTCCCCTTGTCCATCAAGCTAGTCATCTCACTGTAGAAGGCAACCCAAATTCAGTTAAAACCGTTGAAAAATGGCACACGTACCACAGGAGCAACGACTGTTATTTTAAATTTCAATTAATGATGCTTCTTGACTTGCAATCAATTTATATGCTCATCTAAAGCAATGTATATTCATGTTTCTCTACGAACTAATAACTCCTGAGTGGAGTCTGACACTATGAACAGCCAGGTGAGCAGCTGCTCTTCCCCACGCATCCTCAGGAAAAGTACGCTAGCTAGAGCTCCAATAAAGATGTCACCAAGATAAAATAAGTACGTACTTCTGTGAAGAACCATAGTCATTCACATGCTGACTTGGTCTTGCTGCTTCTTGACTTAATTTTCCTACCTTCTCTCTTGTTGACTCCTCACTTTTTCTCACTAGTCCAGTTTCAACATCCAAATAATGTTTTCTCCCACACTTCCCTGCTTTTAATCCTGCCTCGCCTTCACAACTGGCTCTATTATCCTTATTTTTGCCAGGTGCAGACCTCTGCAAATATTCAGACCTCTCTCCTATTGCATTCAGTGTACAGTACAAGCAGCGGGACTCCGCACAGTGCTGCAACGGCAACTATTTTTGTGTTTGGTGCCAAAATGATTTTTAAAAGCACCACAGCTCCCCGTCGCTGGTGCGCACCAAAATCTCTGTTGGCACCAGACTTGGCTGCTATCAACCCTTTGCCATCACTGATGCTAACAGCCAACAGCTCCCAGAACAAATGGGTTTCTCCAGCAAATTTCTTTACCCACACAACTAGAGGCTAAACCGTTTGGTTAGCTAGGGGGTCTGCAGCCATCAGAGGACCCCTGAGTCCACCAGGAGGGCAGGGGACACCCTGTGAGATAACAGAGAAGAAAACATCACACAGCTTCAGTATCATATAGTTAAGAAGGAACTGCACTGGAATCTATCCAGTTTCCTGCAGCAAAGCCAATTTTTTCCTGTCATAAGAGGGAGCCTTTATTATCATTTATTCAAAAAGATAGCGTACCCAGAAAGAGTCCTTTTCTTCTAGATAGAGTGAACACTCATACCTCTCTCACTCTATTAGTGCAGTCCCTCACGTAACAGGAACCCTCTATCCAAAATGTTTCTGCAAGGAGACACTGCACAGCGTCTTCATAGAGCTGACTGACTGACTCTGGCTTCAACAGACATTTGCAAAACACTCAGGACTGGACTCTTACTACTTTACATATGTATTTTGATTTTAAAATCCAAAGTGAATTGGCAAGTGACTAGCCTACAGCACTGTGGAGGAAAGGAATGTCTAACTTCAATGCTTAGACACGCTCTTTACCTACGGGCAGATAAAAGTCATGAATTAGCAAGTTTTGATCTATCCTTCCAACACCCAAAAATCTAAGGGTTGGTGCATAGCTTCAAGTTAGTCAAGCTCCCTCTCTAGAAGTGAAGAGATACAAATAGCCTCAGGACATGTCTGTCTCTCTCTCTCTCTCTCTCTCTGAGTGGCTCACAGGCATAATTCCTGGACAGCCACAGCTGAAAGAGACAAATCCTAACCTCCAAATAGAATGACACGTTGACATGCTGTAGATTCTCCAGCAAAGTGAAGTGATGAAACTGCCAGTTTCTAAAAACTGATTCACTATTTCTATGGTCAGCAAAACCAGACAGTTTCCTCTTGTGGGCTGAACATCTAACAGTTCTTGAAAGTCATGTAAAAATGCTAGAAAAGACCAAAAAAAAGAGAGAGAGAGAGCGCGAGCGCAAAGATTGTGGAGGAAACAGCAAAAAATATTGACGGTATTCTTTATACAGGTGGTCAGTAAATGCCTCGCGTGCTCTGAATAATAACGTTTAGATATAACTGACGTTTAGAAGACAATAAACAAAATACTAATGTTAAGAAATAAACAAATACACTTTTCCCTCTACTGCTGCTAACACTTCTGCTAATACCAGGATACTAGAAGAAGGATTCAAAGAGGTTAGGAGGAAATTCAAACGTTTTAAATACAAATTAAAATCTAATTGTAGACATAGGAAAAATCAGAGACAACCATTTAGTGTTGGAAGTCAGTAAGGCTGGAAGCACCAGGGAGAGAGAAAATGAAGAACAATTTACGCTGTGCGGTAAGGAAGGCTGACACAATTTTGGATGCACAGACAGTAACATTAGGAGGAAGGAAAAGTAAAAGCAGTAAAATTCTCCTATTCTGTATTGCTATCTTGTGGCAATCCATGAAACACTCCATCCTGCGATTATAAGCACAGGTAAATGGATCTAGCTTACTTGCAGAGAGGACAGCGTTAGATAGGATTAAGGGACTGGCAGAATTGACAAAGAGTAGTATGTTTCAACAGTGGCTAAGATTGGTTAAAAGAAAGGATTTCTTTGCAATATATGAATATTTTTTAGTGCGAATACACCAAAGATGGGGAGGAATTAGTATGACACACCACGGAACGCTAACGCAAAGCAGCGAAGAAGTGAAAATGAAGGCTAGGGGAAAAGAAACTATTGAAACAAAACATATCAGAACAATAGTTTACAGTTTGCAAGAGAACCATGAAGCCCACACAACTATAACATCCTGGATAAAATACTGCCAAATGCAGCCAAAACAGTCATTAAGTATTATCAACTACATCCTCCCTCCTCCCCCCCACCTCCCCCCCAGCATTTACATATCTTGAAAGCATCCAGGCAAAGAGGAGAGCATGCTGAAAAAATGCAGGAACTCCTCTATGCCTTTTTTTCTAACCCTCTGTGCCACCGCTGTTCACTCTACTTTTTCTTAAAGTACGATGCAAATAAGAGCAATCACCTCATTGCAAACGTATCAGAAAGAAGATACTAGAGAAGTTTGTGCAGAATAAGATTAGATGTGGATGTGAGATAAAATATGCAAAACCCACAATGTTTCTGAGTCAAAGAAGGCTTCAGACACAAAACCAGAGGGTAGAAACCATGGTATACCACAAGACAACAGCCTGTTGCTTGTCCTGTGATAGATCGGTATTTTCTTAAATTAGTGCTTCTTGGCAGCACGTGCCAAGAAGCCATCACAAAGTTTGTATGCACCTTTTGGCACCGTAGCATGAGCTACGCCCGAGTTTTTTGGCAGGTACCACTCTCAGCTAACTGTTTCCCAAGTAGCAGCTGAGAAGTGGTTTAGCTGTTGACTGGGAGCAAGTTATCTCAGAACAGGAGAAGAGCAGCCCTCAACTGCAAACACAGCTTCCACTAGCAGACGGAGTGCCACTGCTTGATTTCAATGCCATGTCAAACACATTAGTCTAAGCCATCTTCAATGGCATGTACATTTATCGCATGGCATGTTACGGTGCTAGAGCAAGCTGAGCACTTCACTCGCTGTCTGATTATACCCTGTCTTACTGATTGCACATGCGGGTCACAGTCTCAATCAATAAACTTACGGGGCTGGATCAGATGATTTCCCAAATTCTATTTCCTGCATAGGTACTAAAGCATAGCGTCATTACCATACCAGGCCAGATCACAGAAGTGAGTCATGGCATACGCTGGAGACTTGCAACAGAATACTTTCAATCTGATTTGCATGAACTGACGACATAGTCCAGATTATTTCTGTAGCCAACTATACGAAAAAGTCTCTTCCATAACACTCAAAATCCATCATCACCGAGATGTATATAAAATCAGTGCCATAACAGAAAGCAAGAGAAGGCTGCAGGTTTAGCCCAGGGAGAAGTTAGCTACAGAAACAAACATGAAACCAGTGTGGTAACTGCACAAAGAACAAGCAACTACCATTGTACTTTCCATTGTGACTTGTAAAGTATTTGAAGGAGAGTGCCACATAAGAAATACTGACGTGTACTAATCAATTACTATCACCTAATATAAGTAAAATACAAATTACCATTAAGGGAGAAAATAAAGTCAAATTTTACTAACTTTTCCCATTTTCAGGTTCTGAGCAAGAAAAAAGACCGTTTACACATGACACTCTCTTAACAGCATTTATCTCCCTAAGAACAGCCTGATAATAGTTCAAAAATATGCTGAGTATCATGTTAGCACATAGGAACAAAAATATACTCTTACTGTTTTCAATAATCATTTACAATGACAAGCACAAAACAGAAACAGCAACTGTTGCTCTTTCACAGACTGATCGCACATATGGGGAGGATCAGGATTTACCAACCTAGAAAATAAAGATTAAGAAAAAATACATGCAAAATTCATCATTTCTGTTTTCTGCTACATCAGTCTAACTCAGAGTCACGTCAATATAGGACTTGTGCCAAAGTAACTTTGATTAGCTGGAACACAGGACCATCATCATCTGTCTTAAATGGGATTGCTAGGATGAAAGATACTGGTTCAGAATGAAAAACTGCTTTTGCCATTTTTTTCCCAGATATTTTAATGAAATGATTAACTTTTTTGTACTCCTCTGAGCCTCTGCAAGAGAGAGCTCATTTCCTTTCTGAGGTCTCTTCTTTCGCAATTATATTTCCCGCTGTTTCATTGTATGTGGTGTCCCACATCGGCAGGAGAACCACAGATGACTAAAGGAGCAGGAGCTGCAACTAAGAACCAGCGCTGAGAGTGGCAGCTACAGCAAATCCACCCAGATCTTCATGTTTCTTTAGGCCAGAACTTTCAATATTTTTGCCAGTAACACTGTCTGCTACTCAGAACCACCCACCACTGGCCTTTCTTTGGCCTTACCTTATATTATAGCAACTTTCAGCAACACCAAGCTGACAGGATTGAAAAACGTCAGTAGTTAGCATGCTGCATGTTTTTTTGGCCATAGCGCACACGGCTCAGGGAAATAGTTCATTTTAAGTCACCATTCTTCAGGCAAAGTAATTTGCAGCAGAGACCCAAAGAGCCCTGCTGTTGTGCAACACGTGACCCTCGCATCGTGTGTCACAGCAGCTGAAATGAAAACAAAAAGTTGCAATTTGCTGCCCACATGGAGTGTCACAGAGAACAATCGCCCAGAAATAAACGATTCTTCCCTGCTGGAAAGTTTCAAAAGAAGTCATTTGTTTGCCTGTCATCCCGCTCACCACCAAGCTACTCCACTTGCAATTAAAGTTCTCAGCTTTCTTCACAACAGTAAACCTTTTTATCCAATACAGCTAGCTATATTTCACTTTGACACAAACTTTTTGACTTCATGCCTACTGTAATTTGCACAATTGACAATTGCACTGATCAAAAGCAACAGAGCAAGCCAGGTAGATCAAAAAATCCCACAAACTTTGGGAGTGAAACTACAATACGCTCCAGATGGTCAGCATGGCGTAGAGAATCTGAGAAGACAGTAAGAATTAACAGCAGCTTTGCATTTTTGGCCGAGAGACGGTTGATCACATCCTGAGCAAAACCACTCCAGCATCAGTTAAGAGGGAAGGGAGAGAGTGGGAGGTGAATTGCTGACTCTTTCTCGTTTGCCATTGTTTTCTTCTGCTCGGATACTAAGCACAATATTAACATAAAAGTACCAAGCGATCCTACTACAGAAGTCTCAAAAAATCCACCTGATGCACAAGTCAAAGAGGAGACAGTTGGGTTCATCTCACCTAACATTACAAATCTATATTCTAGACCTCTGGGTCTGAGCTCGTAATTCCAGGCTTTATTTTTAGCAATACATCAGTGCTTGCAGAGTGTGACCAATCTCCTGCTGAAGCGGAAAGCTCAAATACATCAGACAAAATAAGTGCTAGTTTCTGTTTTACACAGAGGGGTCACAGGGTACGTAACCCAGATGAAGATGTCTGGTTACAACATTGGAGCCTACATTTATTCAGAGAAATCCCATTTAGTCAGGAATTCCCAAAATACGTATGAAAATTGAGCCTGAAAGTCTGCAGGGTATCCATGCGTGACAGAGTTCATGAGTACTCAAGTACACATTCCCGTACCACCTGGGTGATCTGCAGAAGCGTCCTGTGGAACTGCATTTTGTGTTGCCCAGGACTTCATAATCTGCAAGCCCGCACAGGCAACCCATTAATCTCTTGCAGAGATAAGCGGATGGTTATCCTAAGAGATGCTATGGTTTCCAGTGTAGACCTGAGCAGGGAGGAGCCTCCTTTCCATCTCTTTTTAACATCTACATGCGCAACTGCCCTGTTCCTCAGCCTGCCAGTCCAATAACCCTTAGCACAAACTCATGCAATCCAGCAAAATAATTTCTTTTACCACAGGAAATGTTCCGCTGTCTGATTGCCTTAGTAAGACTGTTGAAGGGGACTGTAAATCAAGATCAAACTGCCTCTCAACAGTAGTACCTGCTCTTGCAGTATTTTCCACAAGTAATGGCTCTAGACATAGCCCAGCTCCCAGTCCTGCAGTCCTTTAGCAGTTCCAGTGCTCTCATGAGGGGAAAAAAGGGGCACAAGGAGGAGAAAAAATACCCTTGGCTGTTCCCACATCAAGTGGGAGCTAACCAGGGCAAAACAGTCAACAGGTAGAGAAAGAGCCACTCACACAACTGCATTAAATTCTATACTGAAACTTCACAGAAATAGTCTGCTTCCCTTTCCTTTCCCTTTTAAGATCTAACTGGTTTTTGATGTGGCCTTTGAGAACTAGGCAATTGTGTTGCAAAGATAAACCACCTGCAGTCATTCTCTTCTTATTGAAGGGCTCCTATGTTCAAAAAAAGAATACTTCACTATCATTTTTCCTCTGAGACTTGCCTCTAGTCAGGGATTATTGGCAGCTTGATAACTAAGACGCACAGAAAAGCCATGCTCGGAGAGGTATGCTACATCAGCTCATTCTTCCAATCTTCTAAAACATTAAAAGAACTCAAAGGCACAGAGAACAACAGGCAAGCAGCATGAATGCAAATCTCAGATCTTGCTTTCTTTTTCAACAGATCTTCCATGCATTCCCACAAAGGGAAAATGACCCAACAGAGGTCCCATTCCTCTCCCTTTCCTCCGCCTTCCTACTGGGATGTAACACATGAGCCATTTTCCACAAAGAACAGATAGCAGCACCACTCTGCAAACAGATCACAAAATCCAAGAAGCAAACAAAAATCCAAGAAGCAGTGGTGTGCAAAGACAAGAACACGCTCCATGGTCTTGCACTACCGTTCTCCTCATGGCAACCTCTTCCCAACAGCAGTGGCAGCTGCAGCAAGCCTTATTCGTAGGATACAAGTTTTTGAACCACGGAATGGCCCCATTCGATACACTTCATCAACCACTGCAAAAGAATCGGTCTATTTACAGGCTATTCCGTTTATCATTGGCAAGCAAAAAATAATCACAGTTCTGGAATGGCTTACAACCTCCAGGCAAAAGCATAAGGCCTTTTTCATAATCAAGGCTATAAATAAAACACTTGCTGAAAAGCACAAAATCAAGACAAGAAAACAAAACAGATAGATAATGCATCAGATTAAAACCTCAAGTAATTTAAAATGGGTATGACATTTCATAGCAGCTTAGTCTTTGCATGAGTACACACAAACGCTCTCAACCTTTCTTGCAGCAGTAACTCTTAACTGCCACAAATAGGCATTAGGCACGATGCTACAATAAAGAACCCCGCAGCAGGGAGCTATGAAAATGCCTTGGACCTGGCTGATAGATACAGGACAAACTCAGCATCTGTGTAGTGCCTTTCTCCGCAAACGTGAAACCACGTAAAACTCTGTTCATTAAGTCCCAGTGTAAGGTGAAACGACACGCCAGATGCACCTTCAGTGAAATAACTACTAAATTTTGGATTTTAAGATCCCACTTTGAACACAAACAGTGCTCTGACTTCTTGAAAAGGACAGCCATTCACTGAATACCAACTAGCTGTTTGCTTTAATTTTTAACATTTGCAGGTGGAGCCATCTCTAGCCTGGAACATAACCAGATTTTGACAATACAAGGAGCAATTCACAAAAGGGACACCCAACTTTCCAGTTAAGTCTACCTGACTCCAAGAACAGGGTCAGAAAAGACATTCCCAATCTTTTAATGCAGCTCCAGCCACACCATCATTTTACCTCTTGAGCCTGGGAGAACACAGTGAAAGGCCTCTAGAGTAGTTCTGTAACCAGGAACTCAAGGGTGCTGTGTGGTATGGACCATCAGATGTTACTACTGGCCACAGACACGCAGGTTTGGCTGTACCTTTGCACAGAAACATCGGTTTGGGCCAGAAAGGGCAGACTTCTAAAAAGTCATTGTTAAAAATACGATCTTTTACCAAGAGAGGGACTGGAGAGCCTAAGGAGAAACTGTCGGCTTCCTTTTCAAATTGTGCACCAGGCATCAAAGGAAGACACTATCTTATACTGTAGGAGCTTAATTCCCAACGTAGCCAAAAGTCTGATACGAATTAAAGCCTTCAAAAGACTCAGTCCCAGGGACAGCTGAGCCATCAGCAATACTTATATCTTTGGAAGCCTGGTCCATTTCAGCCTGGCCAACCGGGTCCATTTCAAAGACCTCTGCCAGAGTAAAATTCAGAACCATCCCAGGCAAAAACAAAAGATAATCAGGAGAGATGTTAACGTGGAAGTCCTTGTAAACAAAAATCTTATTAGCATTAGAAACTTGCACAGTATCACTGCCATTCATTCCTGAAAGTGCAGGATGTCTGTTAAGATACAAGCGGTGGTAGGGAAAAATAGTTCAAATGCATACAACTCCATTTAGAGGAAGGCAACACAAGGCAACTTCAACAATTTTTATTCTTGTGGGAACTGGGGACAGGGAGCAGTACCAGGCTCCATCAGGAGTTGCCCACTCCTTTCAACTTGCAAAGCCAGCTTCGTCCAGAGAAGATCGATGAAGATGCCTCAGTGGACGGCTATCTCTGTTAAGCATGCATAAGGAGAGTCCAACATCAGCGACTGCTGGCTCTACACCCACTTGGATTAAAGTTATTCATGATACTGTACTCTGTGATATTTAGGAGAAAAATGGGAATGGGGGAAGGAAAGAAGGGGATTACACTTTCTGGATGCCAGAAGTATTTCAGCTAGACTTGCCTCAAACAGTCAAAATAAAAACAAATGCTTTTATACTTATAACTCGTGTATGTAAGGGGTAGACTGTATTCTGTCCTCTAACAGCTAGTGGCGCTAGCTACCGTGTTTAGTGAGGACAGCAATTGGTAGGACATAGACAGCAATGCCATTATGAAGGCTGATGTGACGTTGTCACAGCCACCTATAGGGCTCATCAACAGCAGCATACAAACAGCCTTAGGTCATACAGTTGGGTCAGAGCTTTAGTCAAGTGAATTTGTCACTGCCTTACAAATTTCCTATGCACATACCTTTCGTTACAAGTCACACGCACCGGAAAAAAAAAAAAAAAAGTCACATCACTGCAGTAGTTTATTCTAATGACCACTGCCTACCAAAGACAGTAGAAGCAACTCAGGAGACAGTGAAGTAGCATTCATAGCTGTGTCATTGCGTAAGCCAGTTGCTTAGATACCTATTGACTTTCCAGGTGAAGAACTGTTCTTCGGTAAATGTTGCTTCCCAATTCTCTTCGTGCTGCTGCAACAGGCCTTATTTTGGCATCATCTGCTTACGGGACCACACTGCATGCCAGCATTCCCCACTGTCTGCTACTACCCAAAATAACTACTCTGAATTACATACTTGAGGCTCAAACACTGACCTGCTCACATCCTAATGACCACATCCACTCAGCTGTGGATGAGAGGGAAGGGAGGGGACAGGAGAGCACAGTTCTGCCCAGAGAGCGGGTTTTGTTTTGAATGGACGGGGGGGGAGGGGAAGGGGCTGGCTGTCTTTCAAAAAAAGAACAAAGAAACAAAAACCTCCACCCAACCCTTCTGCATTTAACTTAGCTTTTAAATTCCAATTTGCTCAAAACCCTCCCTCCCCTCCACGCAAGACTCTCTTGAAGTAATACTTCAAAGACCAAGGGTCCTGGCAAGAATAAGACCTCAATAAACATTAAATAAATTTAAGAGGAGCTGGAATTTGTGTTGAAAGCGTAACTGCAACACTGGAGTAGCTCTAACTAGTCTTTTAAACTTAAAACGTTACAAAGCCACGAGACTCTCAGAGCAGGACAATAATTCTTCAAGATTATTAAGGTCGGTATTTATACATGCTCCTTCTGCCAGCTTATCACTGGAGGATGTAAACCATCAGACAGGGAAGAGTATGTTGGCTGGAGGTGTGACAGACCATATGAGCACACTTACAAAGAGTTCTATTATACAGTGCCATCAGAAGTGGGTAAAAACAACGGCCAGCATACAACAGGCTTTCAAAATGAGATTAGACCATCATTCCAACACAGAGATACTTCACTCATCATCTTGTTTATGGATACCCACCCATGAAAAGGATTGGCCAAGCACTGAAACAAGTGAAGAGCGCCAGAGTTCAACGGAGAGTTCCAAAAGGCTTAACTGGGCTACAAAACTCAGTTATTACCTACGATTAAGCACAGGTGGACTTCTAACTAATATTAATCACAAATGCTGCCATTGTTACCATGCAAACAAACATTTTAGTTGTTCAAGTTGTCCTCTTCCAAGCATGGAGAGAATTACAGTATCAGAAGGACAGAAGCGGACTGCTCCACAGTGGTACCACACACAAAATGACCAGGGACTTCCTATAACTTTTGTAATAAATGCCTGTTGACTGAGGCTGAATACCCACAGGATATTATTAACATTTCCCCTCCAGCAACTGGTCTAATAAAGAAACACAGAACAGCTTTGCTGTAGTACAAAAGTTCACAGAAAGTTTGACAATTTAATTGAAGATAATACAAAATACGTTGTCTGAATTCAAATAATTTATGTAAAAGTACATGAATGATGAAGATATTGGCGAGAAGATTTGGGTAACCACATTGTTAGATGCATGTTCTTTACTTTTTCTCCCCTCCCTAGAGTTAACATATAGTCAAAAATACAATTATATTTTAAAGTTACAATAAAAGATAGCATTGCAAAAATAAACACAATTTCAGGTCTATCAGCCCTTTAACATGAGAATTTCCTGTCAATACAGGACACACTTGATAGAATAAACAAAGTGGAGTAACACTGAAGTCTCTGAATCAGCTTCGTCATATTTGGTTTCTCCTTTTATTGGGGAGGGAGAACGGAAAACAGATGACAGAAAACAAAGAGGAGACTTTGTTAGTGCTCCGTCTTTCAATTTTGTGTTTGAAATAGCATATCCAGAGCATGGAATTACTTTCACCTATTTACCCCAGGAAAAAAAGCACCCTCCTTGTCAGGAGGCTCAGGGTACAGATCAGGCACAGATCATCCATTCCTCATGAAGCAATACCCCATCCACACAAAAGTGGATCCTGCAGGCAAATTAAGCTACCTAACCGTATACAGGATGGCACCTTGGCCCCAGCAAGCACTTTCTCCCAGCTTCCAGCACAGCCACAGTTCCACTCAAATCATGAGTTATTTCTTCATGCTTGACAAATGCTGACACCCAAAGAGTCACTTTCATGACTATGACATCAAGCAACAGCCTGAAACACCCAAGATTTCTTACCATGTATCACTTGCCCTCCACATTTTTGTGGTCAGCTAAACAGTTAACAAGGAAACACATGATTACTTTCTTTAAAGATATTTTAGTTCATTGCTTCTTGTTAAAAGCATTGGTTGCAGTACAATAGTTTGACATACAGCAACAAAAAACACACTTGATTTACATGCACAAGCCATCAAACAATAGTACATGGTCCTTCCTATAGCCTTTCTAAAAAGGAGCACCGCTATGACAGCTGACACAGGCTTTCTGATTGTTCATAAGAACTCTCAAAAAGTGATGAAAATAGCGTTCCAGTTAACACAACAGCAAAGAACAGAGGTTTGGCCATTGCTAGAAGATTCCAATGAAGATGTCAGTATCTTAATGGGATGCAGTGTTGGTATTATTGTATTTACAGCTACAAAAAAAGCTATGCAAAGTTGTTTTAATGTGTACCTCAACTTAAAAAAAAACATGGGAAATACTTACAACTTTCAATAAAAACATACTAGAAAATAAGAATATGTATGCAGTGGAAAAAAAGTTAGAGTTTAAGGCAAGAGAAACATGTAGGTGCTTAAAAAATCCGATTATTGAGGTACTGTATAACAGCAACAATCCACCGGGGAAAAAGTGCATTGTTTCCTAGAAGGATTTAAAAAAAAAAAAAAAAAACACACCCACATACACCACACCTTCCGATTTTGAAAATGCAAGCATTCACGTTCCGTTCTTGCCTAGATGAGATTTCTTTAACTTTACAGTTTGGTCCAGATTGTCATGGTTTAGCTTACAAAGAGTAGTATACGCTATTAGGACTGCTCACTGCAAGTTTACACAATCTGCTTTTCAAAAACAGATGCAATCGTCACCTTCCTTAAAGACTGGTGTTACAGTTTCAGTACTGCTGCTATGGTGCTTCTGGAAATGAGAACAGAGAAGTCAGATTTATGACTGAGATGAGCAATCAGCTCTGTAAAACAAATATGCATGTTATAATAAGGCTTCTTCTACAGCAAATAAAACTTACTATCATGGGATTTTAAAAAAAAAAAAAACATTTATTTCTAGGTTTCAAAAGAGTTAATAATTCTAGCAATAAGACTCTCAAAGTGCCCTGGCTGCGCCCCTCTTTTTTTAGTAACTTTCCCAAGTGGTATTCAGACAGGTGAGAAAGTCTCTCCTCTGTAATCAATAGTCATCAGTTTATAATTATACTATTGGAAAATCAGATCCTGAAATATCATGAACATTCAACATGATAGTTATAACCATAATTCATTCATGACCATATAAAAAAGCACAATTATATGTGACTGCACTGTTAGATCTATGACACACCAAGTAAGACTGCAAAAATAAAAGACAAAAAAGGAAAAAGGCCCCGAGTCACCATTTCTTTTCTTACCAAATGTCTCACAGCAAAAAAGTAGCAAAGGTTTAATCTTAAATACAAAGTTATATTCTGCAAATCAGGTCCTCTAATCCAGACTGATGGTACTTTTTATTATCATTTCAATTGAGCCACCTATTACAAACTCGCAATGCCAGCACTTATTCATAAATTGTGTTGCCCAGCTTTGTCCACCCTTGTCAATTATTCACACCTTATTTTTTACAGAACAAGGAATAATGCTGTGGTTTGCACTTCTGAAATAGGAAGAGGTCTCAGCTCCTGTAAACCACGTTAAAAAGCTCAGGAAGATAAATTAAAGGACACCTCAAGTGAATTGTCAAAATTTTGCTCATAATGGAAAAAGAGGTATGAATATGAAGGCATAGAAGGTGTTAAAAAACAATCTAAAAAATGAACCTGGTAGAGACTACACTAGAAACACTTACCTTGTTCAAGGCATTTAAATGATGACCTCAAAAGATAATCAGTAAGAATTGTGAAGAAATGCAAGACATGCAAAGACTGTTGTAGATGGCTGAAATATCTCTTGTAAAGGCAGTGTAAAATGACGGCTGGGGAGGGGTCAACCAGTCATCTTGCTGACTTCAACCCACCTGCCACTGACCCCCTTAATAATCTGCATTAAGGACCTGATGAGCAGCAGTGAAATTTTTGCCATGCAATTACAACTGTTAGCAACCAATATGCAACTCAAGAGCGATACTGTCATTCATATCATCCATTCCCATCCAATAATGGATTATTACTTTAATAATCCATTAAAGTACAAGGTCAAAAAGGGAAGTGGTAAACATCTGTTGCCATAAGTGAAAACACTTCAAAAATTTACATTAAATTAAAAGCTAAATGGTTTCTTATAAAAAGAAGTACTGAACACGACAAAGCCACAATAAATTAGTGTTTCCATAAAACAACATGCTGAAGGTTTTGTTCCCAAGTCTATACATTTTTTTACTGTCTGTTAATTCCTAAATGTTGACAGCATAATTGAATAATTGAGGTACATTAGTTTACATTTGTATATGTCTTGTAAAAATGTTAATTTTTTTCTTCCAGTTTTTCTTCCTCATCGCCAAAGAACAACAAAGGAAACATTCCTAAAATGCAGCCAACGGTCACTCCAATAGCTTTACCCTAGAGAAAGGGGGAAAAAATTAACAAGTTTCTCACAGATCAGTTGTTACTTATTTTCTGTGTAGTACCCCCACAACCAGGAATACAGACCCTTCTTTCAAGCTTTTGGTTGGGAGCCGCATTTTTCTCAGCATGCAGACTACAAACGCAAGCTATGAGGGACGCACAGCTATGTATACGGAAAAGTGACAGGATCAGAAACAGCATATACTGTGATAAAAGACAATTCCAAATAAAGATGAGGGGCATGACCCGTTAAGAGTTGCCTATGTGGTAAAGGAGGAGACCGAGACTCAAAAGGGTCAGTAAAATGACCAGGAAGACAGGGCAGGAAAAAAAACACATTTGAGGTGCAACTATAAAACATATCTTCTGGTATCTGGTAACGCAAATTGTCACCAAGGCCATGAACAGGGAACTCCAAGTAAACACGACAGTTGGCAAGGGCACAAGGTAGAGACAAAAAAATAGATAGGAAAAGATTTCACAATTGACCTAGATGTAAAGGTCAAAAGGAGAGGAAAGAAATAAGAAAGGCAGCATCCCGATCACATCTCTACCAGCAGTAGGTGGATGGCATTGAGAAGCTTCAGACAGTGGGTAATTATTTAAAAGAGAAAAATAAATAAGGAGCATGTAGGCTAAGACACTCAAAAGTCCTTTGAATAGAGAAGGGCTGTGAACAAACTGTACTGAAATGACTGAGATTTGGGCCACAGACTCAGTTTCCACTGAAAAACCCAAATGTTAGACAGAGACTAAAAGGCAGCCAACTTACGACTTGCCTAGTTCCTCTTCCCCACTCACTGCCTTGATATATCACTGCTAAAGGCAGACTTTTTTCCTGAACCTTTCCTCAGGAAAGGTTACTTCTCTTCCCTTAAATCTGCAAACAGATGTTTTTCCCCCCAAAATTTTTACGCTTGCGGAAATATCTGAACACTAGACATAGTGTTTATTTAACCACAAGTGCCTTGCTACAAAAATAAACTAACGCTCTCATTGCTAAAGTGGGACTGTTCAAACGTTTAAATGTTAATGAAGTATTCATCGTGAAAATGCATCTACAAGATGAGTGTCCCATAACTATGCAAGTTACTATAGAATTTGGCAGTGATACTTGAATGCTAATTTATCCAGATAAAAATTAATTTAATATCCAAGCTAACTATAAAATATTCAAAATTAATACATACTAGTACAGCTATATTACTAATAAGCACTTGACAAAGAATATAAAGGAATAAAACTGCCAAGGGTGCGGAGACATATATACTGTCATAACTTTCAAATTGACTATCTTAGCATTGTAGCTAGAGTTCAATCAAGGGATCTGCACAACATATGTGAAGTCATGGTAGAGATTATCCACGCTACCAGTTACTCACGGCTTGTCTCATACAAAAAATACCCATGACCAAAAACAGTCCAGTCTGATAATGCTCCCCCTGACATGAACGCACAGTCAAACCTTTCAGCAAATCTTCAAAATTTTAGTGGTCATTAGGTATTTAAGGACAAAAGCGACAAAAAGAAATCACAATCATTAAATATTAGTAAAAAGAAAAAAAAAAAAAAAGAAATTCCACATAAATAATTCTGAAAGGACGCTTACCAAGTGTGCACTGAGACGTGTTTGCCACATATCAGCTTGTTTCGGTGTCAAATCAGGGATTGACAGACCCAGCCTTGAAGCTAAAGCTTCTACATAACCTGCAAGACTGGATAAACAACAAAACAGGAACATATGATTTAGGATCTGAAAGTGTCTTTAAGTGAGGATTTTCAACTATTTGAAGCACTGAACTTCAACAAGGAATAGCTTTTCCTTCAGTACGCATAATGCCAAAGCCATCACAAGGCAAATATAGGAACGTATTCAGACTTCAGTTCACATTTTACAACGTAAATTAACTAATTTTCTCACTAATATGCAATACCTCTAGAAAAACTTCAGCAATAAGATGCTACTGTCTTAGCACAGCTCGTAGCAACTTTTACAATAGGAAACATTCCACCACTCACACACTGTTCAGCAATACGCTTTGTTATATACGGAAAAAAAAATTAAGAGTGGAAACTATGCAAACTTAAATAAAATAAAAGGAATCCGCTGTATCTCTTTTTAACAGAAAAAGAGCTCAAGCGCCACTGATTAGTAATAGATAGGTATTTCTGGCTCTGAAGATGTTTCCTTCTCTTAATAAATAGATTATATATTTTCCAGGGCCCTATTGTAAAAATGCATTTTCCAAGCTGTTCAGAGCAGTAGCCATACCAGGCGAGACGAAAGGCCCCCCCCCAGCTCAGCACCCCACCCTCTGGGCAACAAATGACTGGGAACAAGTGCTTACAGGAACAGCACAACAGGACAAGAATACGATGCCTCCTCCTGCAATATTTGCCCTCCCACGGTCCAGGGCTTGCGGTTTAGGGTGTCATATTCACTGTTATGTGGCTTTCTTGAAAAGGTACTGGACTACAAAAAGCTAAACTGAGTTTCTCTTATCTCAATACAGGCTTCCACTTTCTACTCAGAGATATTCAACACCTTGAGTTTCAACTCAGCGACTTCAGAGCCAAGCTTTCAGATGATGTTCTCATCAATCTCTCCTTGACACGTGTGCAAAACACACATGTAAATGGCTCAGGTCATTTTAACAAACGCACTTTCTAATGACAAAAATCCCACTACTTCTTTACAAGCAAGCAGTATCTACTGAGTACATCAAATCAGATTAAATGCCATTCCCAATGTTATCAATTAAAACATGTAATTTCCCCAGTACATTTTTTTGATTATGTTGTCAGAACATATTGAAATAGTCAGAGAACTACTCTCTGCTTCAAAACTAATTTGAACCTCAACAAGGAATATAATTTAACTGTTTCTTTGGAGAAAATAGGACGCATTTCTATAGTCATTTGGTTTACTGAAGCGCAATTTAAGATCTGGAGAAAAGAAATAAAGCAATTTCAACAGCTTATATGGTACTGGTTTGTTAGCACCAATTAGCAACCCTAGCTTGTTTTCAAAGCAGCAAGAAATCAACATATTTTTTAAAAAAATTCAGACATACCCCAGTCCAGCTAAATCTGAAACAAGGTTTCCCAAAGCAGCAGCTGGAGGGGGGAAAGGGAAGAAAAGGGGAGGGGAAGGGAGAAAGTATTATTTTAATAATACAGCCCAAAAAATCCAAACAATCCCCACAATTGACCCTCACTCTTACCACTAAATGTTGCATAAAAGACTAAAAATTTCTTTTGTACAGCTAATCTTCTAACCTTACTAGAACTTGTAATAGTGGCAGTTGGACTAACAATAGCAGGAAATGTAAATATTTTTCTGAACTTCTACTAGGAAAGCTTTGTGAATACAGAAAGAGTGACACCTGGAAATTGGTATAACAGCTTTTCAGATCAAAGATAACAGCCACAACACAGTTGCCAGTTTCATACATTTAACACTGGACACCAAACAACACCTCCTAGTGCCTGAAGAGGCAAAACCACTGGAAACCGAAGGAACTGTTACTTGCATACATAACTTTGATAAACATTTTAAAAGTAGGCATGATATTCATGAACTCTGGTAATTCAGGAGCAAATACCGCACACGCAGTTGAATAGGTAATACTTTAAAGCTACATTCTTAAAATACATGATTTCACAGCAGATCTTAATGAGATAAGCTTGCCTGCGACTATCCTGCATTGCAACAGAGCGTTCAAACCATTAATCGGTTCTGCTATACAAATTCATTTAAGCAATTAGGGTGCTTCAGAACAGTGCTACACCTGCAGCTGGCATACTGCTTGAGCAGGAAGCATGAACATTTCTTAGTTAACGAAACTCTGACGTCTTTTTCCTGCTAAACTTATTAGACCCAGTATCACAGATACAGGGAGGACTAGCAGAAAACTTGCTAGGTAAAACACTGCATCCTCAATTTTATTACCCTATTTCCTTCACATTTGAGATGTTCAGTTGGGGAGGGGGAAAAAAAATGGCAAAGACCGGAAAAGCCTGGCACTCCTAGAAACAAGCAAATTTATACTGTCCATGAGCAGTTTCTGTCCCTCCCATTAAGCGTGGCTTTCTTGCAGATACAGCAAAGCTGCTGAGCAGGTTTGGCACAGTGATAGAGCAGGGCTGCTTTTCTGTACCATTGCATGGTATCACACCAAGACAACGAAGCCAGCGAGAACACGGGACAACGTACTAAAGGGACCCCAAACATTGATCTTCACTTAGCACTGCAAGCAAACAGCAGCTTGCCTAACAGCAGCAGCACTTCTATTACAGAAACAGAAATAGGCTCTTCCAAGTGACCCAGGAGCTGAATTTTTGGATTAAAAAAGAAAAAAAAGAACAAAACACCCACACACCACAACAATAAAAGCCAGTATTTCAAAAGCAATTTGAACTGAAATTCCATTTCTGCAGATGGAATACATCCTTGCTTCAGCCAAAGGTTGTTTCTTTATTAGGACAGGCAGCTGTAAGACCAGAGCTGTTTTAAGCCCGGTAGCCCATTTTCAGTCTAAAATATAGGAATGTGTCAAATTAGTCTATATATGTTACATTTTTATTACTTGCCTGCCATAGTTGAAATTCCTAGGATAACTCCAATTGACAGTTCTATTTGCGTTCCCTGAAAAATAAGAATTTTTTCATTATTTGAGGGATTCGGAATTAAAACAGATGATCTCACTTCAACTGGCCTAAGTATTGCTTACTGCTTGTTTATGTTCGACTTGAAAGGATAAATGAATGTTATCTCTAATAGAACTGCACAGATCCTATCCTCCCAGCATACGTATCATCCCTTAGAACAAGGGCCTACCTCATATGTTGTTTTAATACTGTTCAGATATTGTTTTAATACCATATATCATCTCATAACGGCCACCTAATGGACAAAAAAAACCCAACCCTTTTTGCATACCGCTTTCCCACTACAATTCTTAGCCGAATGCACAGTTCAGAAAGCAAGCTTTTTCTACCAATACTGAGTAAAATAATAAAAAAGTAGTATCATACCCCCTTATCTTTTCAGTTAAGGAAACTGAAAATCACAGTGAACAGCGGGATGATATACAGCAGTGCTTCGCAGGAGGATGAGTGACAATGGGCATAAATCGAAATAAGAGAGGTTCCAGGAAAATTTTTTTTCAGCGAGGGCAGTCAAATATTGGAATAGGTTGCCAAGAGATGTTGTGCAGTCTACATCCTTGGGAGTTTTTCAAGGCCCAAAACCCTGGTCTGACCTTATTGTTGACCCTTGCTTTAAGCAGGACGTTGGACTACAGACTTCCTGAGGTCCCTTCCGACCTGAATCATCCTATGACTAAGGTCACAGCATCAATGACTATTCGACATAAGAAACAGCATCTTTGGCTTTTACTCCTCTTCCCATCCCACAAGCCCATTTCATCTTCCAAACGAACAAAAAAAAAAAGAGTAAGCATTGCTCAGCTACGTCAATGCAAATCAGCACCGCTATTAACAATGCTTGCATCACCCAGAATAAAAGGAACACATTAGTAAAGAACACTGAAGACCTACTTATCAATGCATTATAACTACATTTGGCTACCAGTAAGAAGAAACAAGAATACCGACTCTGTGATCATAAACGTATCTTACAGCACAAATTAGGAGAGGAAAGAAAAGTGTCATTTCAATTCAGTAAAATTTGTTACAGTGCTCGCCTTCAGGAGGAACAGCACTCCTTTGAAAACATTCTGCAGAGTCTGAATAAAGCATGGAAATTTTCTCACTGGAAAAACTGAAATAGAAATTAGTGTCTTAAGGCAGAGGGAAAGGAGTCTTCCTGAAGCTCTCATTTGCTCATTTAGCACAACGAACACTTGAACAAAATGAAGCATGACGACTTGATCAAGGAATTAAAAAATGAACTTACCGCAGCAATCATAATTGCGTTATCCAAAAATCCAAACCCTACAAAAGGCAATGCATTGTGGAAGAACACTAAAAGAAATAAGTAATAAAGAGATAATAAATATTTATTAAGAGAGTTCATTAGTTTACATGAACAACTGATATGTCAGTTTAATCAGCAGGCATCGCCTTTAAGAGAAGCAAAGACAACACACAAAAAAACCCTTTCCTACTATTTCTGTTAGTGACCTGTTTTTATTTTTAGCAGGTTTGGTAAAACCTCTGCTACATCTATGGCTTCTGAATAACCAGTTAAACCAACTTACTCTTCACAAATACTTGTAAACTTTTGGATGGAAGCCTGCTAGTGCATAAGGGAAATATTTAAAACTACACAAACTTTGATACTACTTACAATCCTTCCAACTGATGCTGCAGTATCACAGAAGACTGGCAAACTCTGTCTCAGACTCTTTGCATTCTTCTCTCATTCTAGGAAGCAGCTTCAAATAAAGCCCTTACTTTCTCTGCAATTCCCTCTCTATCCCAGTGCAAGAGATCCATCTTCTTCAAACATTCCTAAAAATTCATTTATTTTATTTATTTATTTTTTTTAAAGAGTATTACCTACAGCTAGGCAGTTCTTATCATATAAAGCAGAGTACCCAAAGACTCCTTCAGCAAAACCTGCAAATACTAAGACTATTTTCACTAATGTGTTAATTATCTCACTATTCAACCCAAACCTCTGTATCTTGATTTTCTTGGGGCACTACGTTGAATACAATTAGACTTGAAGAGGGTCCTCCATACATTGTTTAAAGAATCAAGTTCCACCTTTTATTTCATGCATCTTTTCATTCTTGACACTCCAAATAAATCCTGTTTGAAAATATTTTCTTTTGCAGCAACTTGGGACATGCTAGTCTGAACAATTTCTGACAGCAAGCACACAGTGATACTGTATCTTTCCTTTTGTCCTGTTCCATTTTCTCTCCCAAGCTTTAGCTTATAAATTTCTTACAGAGATGGGACTAAATTTGCATGGCATTGCTTCCAACTGAGTCTTAAGGTGCTAGCAGCATAAGCCTAAACACAGCACTAGGGACAGACTACTTGACTAAAATACAGTTTAGAAAATTAGTTTTCCACTTTTTCAACTTTTAAAACGTACCAGCTATTTAGGGCTTTTCCACTTCAGATATGATCAACAACCACATTTTTAAGTGTACAGAGACACAAACATACAAAGAAGGAAGGGAGAAGAGTATGTATGAACCTCACAGTCACACGAAATGAAACAGGTAGCTCTCCCTTTTGGTTCTGCGTACCACGGGAAGCATGATCACATAAAAAAGCAAAAGGCCACACTTCAAGAGACCTTTCATGCTCAGGTACCAAAACGTGCTTGGACTTTTGAACTATTTTGTAAGACTGTCAGCATTTTTTAAATATAAATATAAGAATAAAGCATGTAATATGTGGACTTTTAAAAAATTGTTTACAGCAGGAGAGAAAAAAACACTGAAAGATAATAAGGAAAAAAGCACGCAAAAAGATGCTATCGGTTTTTCAGATTTGTGTAGCTAACTATGAATCTGCAGAGCTCAAATTTGGGCTCAAATTCTTACTGAAGTTGACAAAATGTTGGAGTCCATGGAGTAAACAGAACTCCAGTGGCTAACACAAAAAAAAAAAAAAACATAGATACACAGAATAGGAGAAGATTTGCATAAATGATTGCTCACTGACAGAGCTTAAAAACACAAGAATACACTGATTTGGAAAATGAGTCAGAATTTAGTATTATAAAGAAAACCAAACCTATTTCCAAGTTCTCTATAATTTTATCTCTCTTCTCAGTCCATTTAAAGTATATGTGACCAGAAGTCAGTCAGCAGTTTTAAGCTTAAACACACAAAACCGCACACGCTACCGCAGCGTCAAAGCAGCTTGGCTTAGAGAAACATTTTTGCTACTGGCTCTGAACAATGTTGTTTCATTTGGACTTTCGGCCCTAGTCCCTTTCTCTCTCCAACTGAGGTATTATGAAATAGAGAGGGCAATAGGATTGTGGGTGCTTGCTTTCGTTCATCTACAACTCGGTACTACAGGGAGGAGTACAAAGTAACGCTAGGAGGAGGAGAAGATGAAGCAATTCAAATACAAAGACTGCACAAATATTGAACTACATTCAGACATTCTTGTTTTACCATGTCTCAGTTGTCCTGGAGATGGTGGTGCAACCTCCAACTTCTCTGGAGAAGTTAAAATGAAATGAGAAAGTTAGCTAGTTCATCACAAATTAAGTTTTCTGTAACACAATGAGTTTACACAATTACCAGCAGGCAAAAAACCAGTTACGTTGATTAATATCATTAAAACTTGAGCAACAAAAGCTTTATATTTCTATATTTTAATTATTTTGTATTAGATAACATGATATTAAAAGCCAAAAAGTCTCTCAGATTGATATGACAAGATTAAGCTTATATTTACAAGTGACTATGCAAAATAACAGTTTATGCACTAGAACAGCCCAGTAGCCATCTTTGTTACTGGATTAGATAAGAAAGTTAGAAAAATCATACTAATATTAGAAAAAAAAGGGACATCTAATGAATACAATAATTTACTGTTAGATTTTAGAGGTACTCTAAGCAGGCAGCAGACAACCTTCATTCCTCCAGCCAGTTTGCAAAAACCCCCTACCATTTCTGTCCTGACAGCAGACATCCGTTAGCCGGTGAGAGAACAAAAGAAATACTACGACATTAGAGACCACGGATTTCAATCACAGCAGATCGAGTTTGGTCACTTGGTGCATGTTTTAGGTATGCTGGGCTCAAACCACTGAGAGCTTAAGGCAAGGACCCCGTTCCTGAACCCCACAGAATATTTCATAGGAAGCTAATGCAGTTTCACCAAGTGACAGGTGATGAGTAAAAGGCGGCAGCAGCAACAGGCACCCATTTCACAGCAAATTTCTGGGACATGAGGGAGGAACTAAGCTACTTATTTAGTTTTTTTTAAATGGTCTTCAAGCCAAACAAAACACTCCTCTTCAAAGGAGGAGTTTAAAAAAAAAAAAAAAAGTGGCCCCAATATCTTCCAGTACACCAAACCCCGAGCTTTTGCAAAAACGCTGACAGATTTTTGGAGTAGGCAACTTCAACTTCTCTAGGCAAAGGTTTTCTCCTGTAAAATATTTGGGAAGCTTATGTCACTACCCCAGGTGATCAACATGTACTTGGGGCTACCACAGTAGCTAGTGTAAAAAGACAACACTACAAACACAGGCTGTCAATCATCCTGGCACAGTCCGCACCATGTCTGAACTGCACAGATTAGACTGAGCATCCCTGCAACATCCAAGTGAGCTGGTATACTCAAAACTATTGCAAAGGTGTAACTAGTAAATTCACCTAAACCGATGTTTTTGTTTGGCTGGTTTTTAGTCTAGAACATGACACCATTATTCAGGCAAACCGAATACTGCCTTCAAAAGTAACTGCATTAATTTAAGGTTGAAAACTATAAAACCTTTCAAGCTTTAACAGCTACAAGAGCTCCTAGAGAAAGATAAAATATCCAAGCTCCAAAGAAACAGCCAACTGTACTTGCCATGAAAGTGAGAGAAGTCCAGCCCAAGTACCACAAAAATACATATATTTTTTAAAACAGAACAAGCTACAGCGTTCCCAGATTAAAACCTCGAGCTAAGGGAAGAACCAAACACCAGCCAATTAGCAGATGGGAGCCCTGTAAGAACCAATCTGCCCCAGCTACAGGCATTATTTGTGCCCAACAGCCAGAAGAAGCGACACTGAAGTTCTCAGCTGGTGTCCAGGAGGACTTGGTACAAAGGAGGGAACCCACTGCCCACCCAAACTTCATTGCCCCCGTCTGCATGCGGGCTCCCCTGGGGGTAGCCAGGCAGCCTAAGCCAACAGCACCAGATTTGGCATCAGTTCCTGACAAAGTTCTCCCAACAACCTGTTGCTCCATCTTGTAGGATGCCAAGGAGAGAGGAATGAAAACGCAAAAATCACAAATACAGGCATAAGGGAGTACTGTCTTCCGGAGCTCTTTGCTCCGGCAAGAAGCTATTACATTGATTGCTAGGGCTGCTTGCTTCGAACCCCATCACTGAAGCCATCCTCGGTGAAGTATCATCCGTTCTTCAAGTCTAGTTCTTCACAAACAAGAATTTCATGACAAAAATCTGCAACAGCATACACAAGTTGCCAAGTCACACTCCTTTTATTTCTGAGGACCTGACATCTTTTCACAGTTTGTCCCGATTTTTAAAAGGCAGTTATCATATCCAGTTAGTCTAGGCAACTCCCAAGTGAAATATTTGGGGTACCAAAGCAGGAGACTATGCAGTTTTATCGCACAAAACTGCAAAGCTTTAGTACAGCAGGTGACGGTGCGCAAAGCTACCCTCAGAACCTAAGACTTCGTTTAAACCTGGCCGACTGGGAGAAAAAAAATAAATAAGTAAAGAAGAAAGAATTAATAAGCACCATGGCATGAAAGCCAAGAACGATTTTACAGAATCGTTTCCAGTACCTTAAAGCCTTACGCACTTTAACACCCTGTGAAATACGCAGTCACAAGGGGATCACTTCTCAGAAAGAACAACAAAAAAAAAAAACCACTTTGAAACAATGTATAATTCTAGATACACTATTCCCAAGCATATTTCACAATTTATTCACAGGAAGCTATCCTGGCTTTTTGAATTTTCAAGGCTCAGCATAAAAAGGAAAAAAAAAAAAAAAATCTTCAGCGAGCAGAGCAAAGGAAACCTATCCTTTACTTGTTTTACTGGAGGAAAGAAAAACCGTAAGTGCAAAACCCAGTTTCAAGAACTGAATTCATTCAGAATGCAATGCTTGAGAGTTGAAGTGTTGAGGTAGACGGAGGTAATTCACTACTGAAACTGCAGCTAACACTACCATAAGATTTTACAGCTAAATCCGTTACTGTCATCGCAGGGCAGCAAACACAAGTACTACTGAAATGTTAAGGCAGAAATCGGTACTACGGCCAGGGCTGCTTGAGGAGCATACACGCTATAGTTGAACAGCATTAAATCTAATGCAAGAATCTAAGAAGTGTGCTTTATAGTTTTTAAGTAATAACTGAATTCTTAAGAATAATGGTTTAACAATGAAGGTAAGAAGGTACGGGGGAAATATGAGAAATATTAATAAACTGGATCCATTATAACCCTACCGCAGAGTCTGAATGACAGTCTCTCATGTGGAAGAGGAGGGCGGCTTTGCCTCAAATCCATCAGTCGAGAACATCAGTTTTGTCCAACCTGCCTGTCCAAGCAGTTCCGGCAAATCACTCACATAGGCTTCATGAAAACAGCAAGGGCTTCACATACACAGAACAAGGAACCAAAGCAATTTTTGTTTCTATATAAAAGCTGTATTCCTTTATAGATGTATTCATAAGAGGATAAAGGTCTATGGAGACAAATTCTGGACTGGAGCATAAAAACGACATAAGCGTTATTGCTTTCTTCAGTATCTAGAGACGGAGCCTTAAGAATAAATTCTGATTATGAGGTAAAAGTTTACTCCCTGAATAATCCTCATCCCTCTTTGTTCCTCGTTTTCTCCAAGCTTTAGTAAAAGCTGCAAAAACCTCAGTACGCACAGCAAAACATAAGACTGAATAACCGCGGTCATTGGTTTTCAATTGGCTTCCCTTAATATTCCATACAGGAACAGTCGAGCCATGAACTGACAGCAGAGAAAAAGATATCTCCATCTCTTGTGATAACTCACAAATGATTTCCTGTTAGTACAGCAATTAAAGCATGAAAGGATGCTGACTCGTGCAGCGCTAAATATAAGCTCTACTGTTAGCCAGTTCAGTCACATGCACAGAAAAAGAGAAAGCTTAGCAAAGCACCAACAAGCAATGAATACACAGAGAAAAATCATTACATCGTGTCCTCTATCACCAGTGAAAAGATAACTCTCTCAAAAAAAAATTGTTCTGCACAAATACAGACGTGGCACTACAGGTATGAAAGACTAACTTTTGCTCTCCCTAAAACTGCAGAAAACTACATAATGATCATGTCCCATCTCCCTCCCTCAAAAACCTTAGAGGAGCAAAAGAGATCATCATCATCTTTACTTGGAGCTGCTATTACATCTAAAGACCAAGCGCTGGGAACAGTTCCAGAGATCCTTTCCTAGCAGGCAAGCAGCCGCAGACCCCAGGAGAGCGCTGGGGCCAAGTGCCACATATAGTTGATGCAAGCAGTCTGGGTCCAAAGGAAAAAAAAATCCCTAACAGGGGGGTTACAACTACTCTATACCACTGGACCTAGTGGTGTAGAGCAGATGCGTTAGTAACGTATTTTTTCACGAGATATAGCTTTTAACATCATAGAACTTCGTTTCAATTTTCTCTTCAGCGCCTACTGGATGTTCATCATCAAATAATACAAGTATGCAATCTACTTATTCTCTTAGCCCTTCCGACAAAGCAATACACCATTAATAGCATTTTAAGGACATTTGCAATTACATAGACACTTAAGGTGGGAAACCCAGACTGGAAGTCTAAGAGAAAGCATTAAATGAAAACAGGTATCCAGAAATCCACATCACCATCTGTATCTCTAAGGGACTTTTCCTGACCCATTCCAACTTCATTTCAGCACCTTATAAACTCAAAGCTCAGTCCTTCATTTCCATCCAAGCAGATTCATGCCAAAATATGACTTGCAGTGGTTCACTTTGCAAGGTCCCAAACTGCAGTTGCAAAATATTAGAAATAAGACGGTTGCTACAAGATTGGAGGGGGTTAACTCGGCTAAAACGAGGACGACATAGAAAGAGCTTTTGGTTTATAACAGAGGTACAGGGCAATGATAGATGTATGGCGTTTGAGCTGCCTTGTTCAAAGAGAAATGTCAGAAAGAAACAGCTGAAGTGACTACATAGAAATGCCAGACGCACGGGAGATAACACTGCAGGAATCCAAACATGAACAATGATGCAGTCCTCTGATCTGTGCATTCAGACACAGATCTAAGGTGCAAGAGTACTGCCAAAAAATAACTTGGCTGTTGTAATTCCCCCACGAGTGAGCCATTCACAAAGTCAAGACTCTGCCACAAAAAGGTAAACTCATTTGCAGAACCATAACGGCCATCGCCACAAACAGAGGTGGGCTCTTCTCTTCCTCTTCACCCTCCATGTTCGAACGCTCGGGGACTGCAATGAATTCGGAAGAAACTGAGACCATAAGATAACAGAGGGACACCTCTCAGACTCTTGCATCTTAGGATGAACGAATCTTCCTCAGGGATTACTACTGCCCTCCCCATTACCTATGGAACAAGACTGAGTAACTATTTCAGGCTAACATTAAAGCGGAATTAATCTCATCTAACCATACGCTGCTAGTTATGGTTCTGTAATAGGAGGTGTTAACACTTCTCTGTCAGCACTGAATTCTCCTGGGCATCTCTGGTTTTGGGTACCTATTAGTGAATTCACTGGCTTCCAGCCGAGCAGAGAAGCAGCTCAGCAACAGTGTTGAACTGGAAGCAAATAAAATCATAATATCTATATGCAATCATAGTCTCAGGTTAGGTTCTATGATTTCCTTTGTAGTAGCTTCACATAAGAAAAAGCAAGGAAAACAGCTGTGACACCACAAAAGATTCGATAACGAGGCTTGTCACAGCTCTAAGCCCAGCCAAAGAGATCTCATCTAGTACAGTGCCCTCCCTCATCTTGAAAGAGGAAAATATTACGCCTTGCTGATGCCTAAATATGCATGTTCATGAAGTATCTAGGGAGGAATATATACAATTTAGGGATCCTTTATTTCACAATGTTCCCACCAGGTCCTGTTTTTAAAAAGAAATTTGAGAAGAAAGCGAGAGATGAATTTGTTTCCCACTCTGCCTCTCACTTACGCCCTTCCCTCACCTGCCCAGAAACATACTTGTTTCCCCAAAACAGGGGGGGGGGGGGGGAGGAGGCGGTAATTTGTTATGTTTCCCCAAAACGGGGGGGGGGAAGGCGGTAATTTGTGAAGAACAGAGAGCAGTGCTGGCTTTCAAATATAAGCAAATTGTGCTGTATTTGTAAGCAGCAGTGCAACTTTGGAGGAAGAAGCCTACTGACAACGGCCTGCGCAGCAAGAGGGGACTGGGTGTTCCCTCCTCCTCTGTCCCAGCATGAAAAATATTAATAATACAAGGGCTTGGGCCCCAGAAAAGCAGTAGTGGATCAGGTCCCTGCTACACTCATTTGCTTTTTCTAATACATTTGTTGGTCATATTCCTACGCACACAGTGCAAGCTTTTGCCTCTTGCAGAGCTAAGGGTCTTGACAATGAGAAGCAGCTACTTGGTTAATATCAAGAGATGCAAAATCCATAGCAATGCTTCCTACAGGAGTGAATTCAAGGCTGGCAACAGCAGTGCTTCCCATACTGCCTGGTACCGGCAGCCCCAGCACCTGTCTTCAGGCAGACAGCAACAACCGTTCCAACAGCCAACACCACGTACAGGCAGTTACTACTGTGCTGTGGCACAGACAGTCAGTAAACTTAAAGGTTTCGGTTGTTTTTTGTTTCAGTTTTTTCTTTTTCCTTTAAGAGAACTGTACTAAAGCTAAAGGCAAACTGCTGTTAAACCATGTGTCAGTAAGTATCGGGCTTTTTTTGACCTAACAAGCACTGAAGTTCATAGAAAATGGAAAATTCCATTCCCCGCCCGATGAGGAGCTCGGGAGTAAGACTGCAGAAATAAGAGTCTCTCTGAAGCATTTTTAAAGACTCTGAACGCATATAGATGTTACTGCTTTTCATCCGTCTCAGAACGGAGACACCCACCCAGAATGATAGGGCAGACAGATAAACTGAATGGCGTCCAAACATTTTGTTACAGATTCGCAATACGTGTAATTATGCTCCTGCTAAACTCTCACAGTGGCACTAAAGACAAGGACTTTAGGGCAGCACACACATTTAAGAAACTATTAAGACCTATCAGCAAAAAGAACAATGTTAGAAACTACTGACAATTTCAGTTCCACTCAACTAATTTGTACCTCTCTTGTATTTAATATCTAATGAATATCTAATGAATACGAATTCAGTAGCCATGAAGTTTTTCTCAAATCTTAACCCTACTGTTAAAGGTAGCTGAGCAAACCTATCACTTGGATATCTTTCCTCTTCCTTTCCCCCATGTAATTTAGCAATTCTTGCTACCGTTGTGGAACTAGTCAGATTTTAAAATCTGGCTCTTTGCATAGAGAGAAACTAAGATGCATTATCAGCTTTGACAAACAGCTGAAGGAATTAATGTTATACAATATGATGTAAAAATACATAAGATACATTTCACATGGAACTTGACCTCAAAATGTTTTCTTTTGGCTTTTAAGTTACAGGAACATGGAATACCCGCCAGATTGTTATGCAGCTGCATTACCTAGTAAGTTACTCTGCACATGAATTTTAAGTTTTACTAAAAAAAATATTTTACTCTGTTCATGAGTGATCTGATTAGGAAATTCATATAGCTACTAAAAGTTGATTTTATAAAGTCTTATAAATACAGAGAAGCAGAGGATAACAGGGGAAGAGTAGAGCATAGTAGTCTACAAGCAAACAGTTCTCACCAAGTTCACTTTTAACTCTTTCAAACAATTGCCTTTATTCTGCAACACAAAAAAGGAAAAATTCTTCTCCTGATCGGTGTTTCTGCAGAATCTCCTGCATTTTGGTAAGCAAAGCATGATTCCCGCCACCCCCCCCCCCCCGGAGGATTAATTAGCTCAATGCTCAAGATTAATCAGCACAAGCACATCTATATAGCCTTCAACTGCAGAGCCAACTCAAGCTTCAGCACTAGTCATGCTATTGCAAAATATGGCGGTGCCCAGACTTTCTCTAAAGCTACTTTGGGACTTCTGCTTTAGGAAGTACTACAAATGTGATCCATTTAACATCCATGTTGACTGACCCTTGCCTTGACACTAAGCAATGAGCACTTTAAAAGACTAGCTTCCACCATTTAACGTTGTTTCAACTTTGCATATTTTTCCCTTCTGCTTTTTCATTGTCCTTAGGCTTTTTCCTGCTTTTTCACAGAAATTTCAAGTGTGAGGGAGCAGCAAATTCCTATGAGAGTACTGAAATTGTATCCTCTACCTATAGCTCTACTAATCAGAGCAGAACCATTACCAAATTATGAACGTAAACCCACAGCTCAACCCTCAAGACCTTCTGAACACAGAAAAAGTCCATTTTGTTTTCTTCATGGGAAGAAATAAAGAATCTAATCTATTTAACACAATTCTATCAAGAAGACAGTGCAAAGTTGCCTCTACTACGACAATCATGTTTTGCCTGTGTCAATGATATACCTGTAACACCAATATTTACTGGAGATCTGGATCACATTTGTACTCCTATTTGTTTCATGCTCTCCTACGACACAGGCCTCCCTGAGGCACGAGAAAATGAACCCCAGCTTGAGGCAGAAACCCCTCTACAGCATTTCCCATGAGACAAAAGGAAAGGTTGAAGCTTAAGACAAATACAAAACTGTACCTTGAAGTGATCTAAATTCCTGTTGCTGCTGCAAGAGGTGATTCGACATGCTTTTCTCCACGTTCCTAAATTCCTTTTTTGACCATGTATTCTGAGCTTTTCCTTTATTCTAGCACTTTTGCTCAGCCAGGTAGGTACACAGCTAGATCTACAAAAGAATACTAGTGCCAGCACGGAGCAACAAAATGGGACTGCACATCCAGACGTTTTCAGGGTAGTGGAGAAGATTGGGACTCTCTCTCTTTACAACTGCTCGGCTTAAGCCAATGGTGAATTTGTACCCATACAGACAAGACACATCTGCTACACATCAGCTAGCCCATTTTCCTCCATGGTTAGGAAAGAATAATTAAATGAGTTCAAGCTTTTACAAAAGACAAAATCACAGTGGAACTCAGCTATATACAATCTCCAACCTTCAGAAACTGAAATAACCAACATCGCGGAGCAAGACTGATCTGACACATTCCTAGCATCCAATCCAGAGACTTGAACAGTGAAAAAAACCCAGTGAAAAATATGCAAAATCCAAAGACTTCTTTTTCCTTTCTAGTAAACCACAAATAATAAATAAGGTTGTAACAACAAGTAACATGTATTCCACAGTAAAACTACTCATCTTTAGCACTGGCTATTCAGGCTGTATCAGAACTACAGACACACCTTTGTTAAATTAACCCTATTCAGAGAGAGGGAGATACATTCACAGAAAGTGAAGAGAGGAAGTCTGGAGAAAGGAAGACTCTCCCTTGGTTGAGGAGGATCAGGTTAGAGATCTTTTGTCCAAACTTGACATCCATAAATCCATGGGCCCCGATGGGATGCACCCACAAGTGCTGAGGGAGCCGGCGGATGTTATCGCTAGGCCACTCTCCATCACCTTAGAAAGGTCCTGGAGAACAGGAGAGGTGCCTGAGGACTGGAAGAAAGCCAGTGTCACGCCAGTCTTCAAAAAGGGCAAGAAGGAGGAGCCAGGAAACTCCAGGCCTGTCAGCCTCACCTCCATCCCGGGAAAGGTGATGGAACAGCTCATCCCGGAGGTCATCACTGAGCATCTGGAGGACAAGAAGGTGATCTGGAGTAGTCAGCATAGATTCACCAAAGGGAAATCCTGCTTGACCAATCTGATAGCCTTCTACGCTGGGACAACTGGCTGGACAGATGAGGGGAGAACAGTGGATGTTGTCTCCCTGGACTTCAGCAAGGCTTTTGATGCTGTCTCCCATCACATCCTCATAGGGAAACTCAGCAAATGTGGGTTGGATGAGTGGCCAGTGAGGTGGATTGAGACCTGGCTGGATGGCCGAGCTCAGAGGGTTGTGGTCAGCAGCGCACAGTCTAGTTGGAGGCCTGTAGCTAACGGTGTGCCCCAAGGGTCAGTCCTGGGTCCAGTCTTGTTCAACTTTTCCATCAGTGACCTGGAGGAAGGCACAGAGTGCACCCTCAGCAAGTTTGCTGATGATACAAAACCTTGGAGAAGTGGCTGACACACCAGAAGGCTGTGCTGCCCTTCAGAGGGACCTGGACAGGCTGGAGAGCTGGGCGGAGAGGAACCTCCTGAAGTTCAACAAAGGCAAGTGCAGGGTCCTGCACCTCGGGAGGAAGAAACCCATGCACCAGGACAGGCTGGGGGTTGACCTGCTGGAAAGGAGCTCTGCCGAGAAGGCCCTGGGAGTCCTGGTGGACAACAAGTTGCCCATGAGCCAGCAATATGCCCTTGTGGCCAAGAAGGCCAATGGGATCCTGGGGTGCATGAGGCACAGTGTTGCCAGCACATCGAGGCAGGTGATCCTGCCCCTCTCCTCAGCCCCGATGAGGACACATCTCAAGTACTGTGTCCAGTGCTGGACTTCCCAGTGCAAGAGAGACATGGAGCTCCTGCAGTGAGTCCAGCAAAGGGCTACTAAGATGATTAAGGGACTGGAACATCTCTCCCGTGAAGAAAGGCTGAGAGAGCTGGGCCTGTTCAGCCTGGAGAAGAGAAGGCTCGGGGGGATCTCAGCAATGTCTACAAGTACCTGAAGGGAGGGTGTCAAGAGGATGGGGCCAGACTCTTCTCCGTGGTGCCCAGCGACAGGACGAGAGGCAGCGGGCACAAACTGAACCACAGGAAGTTCCATCTGAACCTGAGGAAAAACTTCTTCACTGCGAGGGGGACAGAGCACTGGAACAGGTTGCCCAGAGAGGCAGTGGAGTCTCCTTCGCTGGAGATATTCAAGACCCGTCTGGATGTGATCCTGTGCAATGTGCTCTAGAGGCCCCTGCTTGAGCAGGGAGGTTGGACTAGATGATCTCCAGAGGTCCCTTCCAACCTCAACCATTCTGTGAAAGTTTGTCTGACCTTTTAAAGAGGAAAAGGTGATCAAGGCTGGCTACTTATAACACCACGGCCACTTTTGCAGCTACCTAGATCCTTTGCTGCCTTTACTTTACCCAATGAAATAACATAAAATAGGCCATAAATAGGAAACTTGGCAGGGGAGGGAAGGATGAGGAAGGTCAGACTTCTCTCCTACCCACCCTCTGGTCAAAATCCTTATTTATTTGGCAAGATGGCTGTAGATCAAGCTGGCAACCTCACGAACAAAACAGTTAATTTTACATTTGTGACACCACATCTTTCCTTATACTTTGTAAAAAAATCAGTCCATTGCCAGTATTCAATGAAGTGAAGAAATTGTTGCACTGAAAGGCTTTTTGTAATCTGAAAATAGAAGCCTATGGTACATAAAAGAACATGTGGATTAAAAAAAAAAAGTTTGTTCCATCCACATTTCTCTCCAGTCTTCCATGAAAGCCAATAAAACACAATTTCTATCCATTCAGGTTGTCACAAGAGTTGGGATAATATGCAAAGGGATAATGATGATTTACACACTGCACATAACTTGAATTATAGAGAGTTGGGCACCATTAAGTAAGGGATAGGTCATGCACACAGCCAAAAGCTACAAAGAGCAACTAATGAAAGTTATGAACAAAGTTTTTTTTTTTTTTTTTTGAGGCTACAAGTAACCAGAAGCTGATGATATTTACAAGCACAGAAAGGTAACCGGTTAAGGGCAACAATTATCTGTTGGGTCACAAGGAGCATCCGGACACCAAGAGAGTACCAACAAAGCTTCACAGCAGCACCAACGCACCCAAAAGCGGACAGACTCCTCTCTGTGGCATAGACAACAATCGTTTACCATTTCCTGCACTTTCTAGAGAGTGTTTGTCCTCCTAACCTTGTCTGAAGGCTTCCCAGAGCGTTTTGAAAGCACTGCCCACGTCCAGATTACAGGTCCCAGATTTTCTCTGTGAAGAGAGCTTTCGAACCGAAGCCTGGGCCATGGCGAGACCTGTATCTCTGGCTCCTCTCAGTCCAAGCTGGCCTCATTTACAAGCCTCTTTCTCTCAAACTTTTTCATTCTTTTTGAAAGGAAAAAAAAAAAGTTTTCAAGACTGTGTCCTTCCCTCAATCAAGCAGGAGCCGTACCTAACAGATATTAACCATGGCAAGGTAGGTTTTAACCTCTGGGAATACCTGCTCTCACATCTGGCACGTATACAGGGAAATGATTTTCCTCCTCAAAGTGCAGCACAACCACTGCTAAGGAGCAGCTTACGGTACATACACTAAACCCCTAAAAGCCACAAAGAATTTAGCAAGTGTGTCCCTGGGTACAAGTGATAGGTGAGAAGAAATCAAGCCAGCCTCTCCTTATGCCTGTTTTAAGGTGATAGGAGGGCTGCCACAGAATACACCCCATCTCTAAACACACAGGGAGGTCAGAATATTCCCGTCTTCAAGTATGTTCCCATTTGTTCATTATAATCCCAAGAGAAACATGTATGTTAAAATCGACCTGTTGGAATTTGCCAAAATGTGATGCCTGTCAGTTTGTGGAGATTAAATATGAGAAATTCAGAGAGTACCCAAAAAAGCGAAGAACATGAGCTCATCGCATACAAATGCGAACTGGCAAGTGACTCAGCAAACAAGGTGTAACAAGTAGCTGGACTGAATAATATGTATTATGGCTGCCTGGGTGGATGCGTTACTCATAATTCACACGCTATTATTTAAGCATCCAAAGTAACGCAAATGAACACATGAAAGACACCTATGATTTCATATCATACGGTTTTGAATGAAATATCCATTCTACTAGATTAAAACAGGTATTTTGGGGGTTTTGTCTTAAAAACTTGACTGTGCTTCAGAGGTGACAGGGGTTCAGTTTTCAGCGTTGTTAGTGCACAGCGCAAGCATTCCAGCAGGCACCACAGCTATTAAAGGAAGTTCTCACATACAGCAGAAAAAATGGACACAAAAACATTCGCAATCCAGTTTTGCCAATAGCACCACGCTAATTTAAGAAGAAAGAAAGAAAAGCGAGAAGGGGAAAGAGAAAGAGAGATCATGGGTGCAAGGGAGAGGGAGCAAGCCCGCCTCAAATCCAGCTTTCCCCAATCTGAGCCACTTTTCTACTGGCAAAAAATGAACTGAGCCAGAGATCCAAGACAGCTTCCTTAAGTATATCAGGCAAGCAGTGTATCTTACTTTTCCGTTTACTTTGTCTTTTATAAAATGTTTTCTCCTAGAGACACAAGCTGACTCCGTAGTTCCATACTTGCATTGATTAAATAGGAAAGAGGAGAGCCCAGTTTTTAGCTGAAATGAGTAAACCCTAAAGTAACTTCTTTAAGTAAACTGATTGAACTAAATGAAATTTCATTTTCTTTTAATTTAGATTATACACTAAAACAAGGCCTCTATATTCACAGAGTATACATGCTCCATTTCATTTATACCTATAACATGAAGTTCAAAGTGTTTCTAATCTAGGACTCTAAAAGGTTCAAGTTACTGTAAAAATTGCGTTTTAAGTAATCTCTCCTAAAAATGCTTAAGTCAAAAGCACTCCTCAGACCAGAAGAGGAGAGGAAAAACAACAACAAAAAAGACTTCCAATGGCAATAAAATGTATTATCTTTCCACACAATACATTTAAAGAATAATGGCTCGAGGTTTGGTAGTTTAATTCAAGTAGTTTAATGAAAGGCTGAGAGAGCTGGGCCTGTTCAGCCTGGAGAAGAGAAGGCTTGGGGGGATCTCAGCAATGTCTACAAGTACCTGAAGGGAGGGTGTCAAGAGGATGGGGCCAGACTCTTCTCCGTGGTGCCCAGCGACAGGACGAGAGGCAGCGGGCACAAACTGAACCACAGGAAGTTCCATCTGAACCTGAGGAAAAACTTCTTCACTGCGAGGGGGACAGAGCACTGGAACAGGTTGCCCAGAGAGGCAGTGGAGTCTCCTTCGCTGGAGATATTCAAGACCCGTCTGGATGCGATCCTGTGCAATGTGCTCTAGAGGCCCCTGCTTGAGCAGGGAGGTTGGACTAGATGATCTCCAGAGGTCCCTTCCAACCTCAACCATTCTGTGATTCTGTGATCTAAGAAAATGCTTGTGCATAGTAATTACTTTGCACATACCACATGCTTCAATACAAGCAAAATTTGGAAAGCAAATTTTAAGTTGAGCAATACTCTATTTCACCTTGCCCAAAACATTAATTACAGAGGGGCAAAGTCAGTTAACTAAATTATATTTTTAACAGTAATAGCATTTCTGCATTACATTTGGACCATGTAATTTAATGCACAGCACTCTCCTAGGAAAACACATAACGACACTGAGCTTAGATGAACGTAGACAACACTGAGCTTCTTAAAGGGAACGCAGCTGTCTCAGTCAGCAATCTCTGGTTTAGCATTTTCTAGAAAATTATAGCATAGCTCAGAAGACTTTCCGGAACAGCAGGACATGAAACACTTCTCCAGTCACATTAACAGCAGGTCTCCAAAGTATTAAGGGAACCACTGACATTGAGACTGAAGTCCTTACACTACATAAATAAGTACTGTGAACTTTTATTTCTGATAGAAAAGCATGCCAACTGCATCAAAACAAGCAGGCAGAAAGGCTGTCAAACCAGCAGTTTGCTGGCCTTATGCAATGCCACTTCTTAGCAAACAAGCTTTTTTTCTTTTTTCTTTTTTTTTTTTTTACTGTACCAAAAGCACTGGTCGTCTCTGGTGATACTACCTCCTTCGCTGGTTTCTCAAGTCTCATACGTGGTTTAGGATATCTGGATGCTAAAATTTTCCAAAAGCAAGACAGCAATAAGTCATTATTTAAAACATTCCAGTTAATATTGGAGTATCTGCCAGCAAGGAAAGAGCCTTTACAAGTAATAAGGAGACTGGGTTCTCTTTAGTCTTCCCTGATTTCACTGCTTGATGTTTAGATGTTTGCAGGCTTTCCTCCGCAGAAACACATGGCCAGGTTCCCACATTTCAGCGGAGAACGCAGACTAGAACCAATTGTGCTAAGTTACACAGGCAGTAAAATTACAGAACGGGGAAGAAAACTGAACCATAACAGCAAGAACAACGTGAACTTCAGCAAATAGTACCTTGCTTAATGTGGTTTAAAGGTGGACACTTACAGTGATATTAGGCATTTTTAAAGAATTGTTTCAGGCTAGTTATACTACGGAGGATCACCCACCAACTTTGTTGTTTATAGCATTAAATCTCAGTCCCTTCCAATATTTAAGTAACGTATGTACGGCCTTTTCCTGAAGTACTCTGTACTAGCACAGACAGAATAAGACTCACAAGCAGACTGAGTACAAACAAAAAGTTCAGGAGTTTAAACAGGAAAAAGAAAAATCAGCAGATTTACACTAATCCAAGTTAAACTAAATGAAAAGTTTTATATGCATAGTATATCTCATGGAAATTAGCCGTATGTGCTGAGATGAAAATATGATAAAACACTTAACCTTCCTAGGCACCGAAATTTGCAGTTTTACTGTTACTTGAAAAGGAAGTCCAAATAAATCATAAGCATTCAGTCATATTAAAGCTTAAACACAAAGGTACATCAGAATAAAGACACCAAATGTAGAATTGACTAATATAGCACAGTAGGGCTAGAACGAGTAATGGAAGTAGAGATTTTCTATTGCTTGGGAGTACCTTTTAGAGATGGGATTTTGTTCACGTTTTTTTGCTTTGGGATCTTTCAGGGTGGGACGCGTTGTTTTTTTGTTTTGGCTTTTGTTTTGGTTTTTCCTTCTTTATCACTATTTCACTTTCAGGTTTCTTGGAAGTGGAGAGTATCTGTCCACTGGACTTCAGAAGTATTAAGTCTCTTAATTAAGGTACCCCCATGCAGCATTCAGATCTTCCCATGCAGTTGGTCTCTTTTTAGAACAGGCACCCATATTCTTGAGACAAGATACAAGAAAAAGAAGTTTTATAACAAGTGAGAGTTTAATCCAGGGAGGAGAAGGATGTGGACTCCCACCTCTATCTGTTACTCAACAGAGCAGTCACCGAGTTACTTGATCAGCGAGGTTTTCCCTGCTCATACCATTTATGCAACTGCCTGGTGAGCTCTCCACAGAAGAGAGACTCAGCCTCCCTGGCCAAGCTCCATCCTCATTCTCTGAACAGAGCAGAAGGCAGGACCCTACTCTTCAGCAAGGGGGCCTGGGAAAGCCAAACACCGAGTATTATACATATAGAAGCATGTGACAGCTAAGGGCCTTGTGATTTTTCCTTTCAGGAAAATACTGTGTCAGAACAGCTACAGCAAGATCTGACTTCACATTCTCTCATTCTTATTTTTGGCGGCAAAATGGCATCCATTTCAAGTAAATGGCTAGGGTTTAACATTACTGTTAACGAACCTTTGGGGTGAAAACGCTTTTATAATAGTTTACCACAGATAATGAAATATTTTGCATTACAATTTACAGAGATGATCACCATATGAAAATACAACAACTCCATCTGTAGAACTTAAAATAAGCAGTACAACCTGTATAGCACTCCTCCTTTCGTACTCTGCTTTCATGTAGGGGCTCCATGAGTTTGAACAAAAGCGATAAGAAAAGTAGTATGTATTTCCATCTGAAACACCTTATTCCTGTCATCACTGAGTATTTTTGACTCAGAAGTGAGATAAGCAGTAGTCTTGGTGCGTGCTGGGATGGCCTAAGAACACAAAAGGGATTGCACACAGGCAAGCTGCAAGAGTTTGTCATTTTATCAGCTTGACAGACCACTTCAGTCCGTTAAACTGCACATTTACCAGCAGTCTGCCAGAAGATCTTTTGCCGGAATAGCAATCAAATACCAAAGTTAAAACAACAAACTTTCCAGACCTAGGTCACAGCAAGACAGAGGCAGATAGTCCTTCTCCATACACAGCTCAGTTCACCTGCGTACACACATTAGGCCTATGGAGGGGACCAAGTCACACAGGCAAGACAGTCCTCTCCTCTCCCACCTCAGCTGACCAGCAGGCCCCCCAAAAACCCTCCTACTTTCACTGCAAAAAAAAAAAAAAAAAAAAATTAGTCTTTAAATCAGAGAGCAAGTAATCCCAGCAGGATCAAATTCTGCTTTGCTGGGTTAACATAGATTAAATTGTACCAAAAAGAGGCACTAAAAAGAGTGCTATCTAAACCATCACATAGGGGGAAATGGTCTGTTCATACCAGAAAGAGGTATCGGATCCATACAAAACAGAAATCTTTTTTCATACTGGAGCACGCTTAAAGAGACTACAAACTGCAGTGAAATTAATTTTCCTTTAAAGCTACTGAAATAGTGGCACCTAGGCTCTATTATTCCTTAGGCTATTCCAGTAAACTGGAGAGTTCATAAATTTTACAGCAGACCACAAAACAGAGATGATTATTCTGACACCAAAATCAGATTTCATCCAACATTGGCCAAACATTGGCAATCCCCTCAGAAAGATCTTCCCCAGCTGCCAGCCCTATCGAACGCGTGGAGGTGGTGCCCTTTACCAGGAGTGCTAACAGTCTTATGAAGATAAGCACAATACTTAAGCTTATGAACATTTTTCTCTTAGAATGCACCAGTTTGGTCAGATTATTTATTAATACATACGTGGTATGGCATACCAATGCCGTCAAAGGGAATCTAGCTGAAGACTCCATTCTCCAGATGTGCAAATTCAATCAACATACCAAATGGCAAGACTGCCTTGCCACCGAGCTTTCTGTGCTTTTTTCAACTAATACACAGCCTCAACAGGAAACAATCAACCAGTTTAAAAGGCTTGAATTTCCTTCTATTCAGTGAATGTATTACAGAAACTTCCATTAAAAGATAAAATGCAACTTGGTGCGTTTAAAGAACTTTGTGTTCAATGTACATCTGCTATTCCAACAGAAACTGTTTTCCCATCTTTGTAGCAAAGATGAGAAATAACTATCGCCATCAAGACTTGATATTTCTAGAGGCACTATATACCCATTGTGTTAGTAATATTAATGCAAAAGCGTTACATTTGGACATAAGGATATTTTAACCCAATACACATTTAAGAACAGCACCCTTAGTATGCCTGCGGTATCTTTATTTCCCTACGTTTAATATTTCCTATCTAAGAAAGTTAAATCCTTCAGTAACTTCCCTCCTTGCTACTGGGCTTGCTGCACTGCTTCGGAGTGCTTTCGTGAATCGTTTCCTAACATATGCTGAAAAGTGAAGGTAGAAAACCTGAATGCATACACCTTTCCTCAAAAAAAAGGAATTACACCTTCTCTTCAAAACTACTCTCTTATAATGGAAAATTGCTAGAGAAGGACACAGGCATTAAATCATTCTCCACATTGCCAGTAAGTTTTTTGTTTTTTGGTTTTTGTTTTTTTTTTAAAAAAAAAACTTTCATCGCCCTTGATTAAGAAGGTAAGAACGGAAAGGAGGATTTGACTACCTGCTGCCAACAAAACTAAACCTTGCTCATGGGGCACAGCTTCTACAAAGAGGAAAGCTGAACTGCTAGGGTTTATCTTAAAATGAATTTGTCAATTCGCCACTTCAGCTTTTCTGTAACTACGAAAAAGGAAAACGTAACTTATTTGTATTCAAGTCCGCGTGCATCATCTTCTGGCATCACCAACCGGCTTAAAAGGAACAAAAGCTGAAATTTTAAAACTCTGCTTTAAATCTCTCCTTGAGAAAACATCAGAGCCCAACTATTCACCTTTCAAAGACTGGAGGAAAAAAAAAAAATCACCTTTATGAGGAGAAAAAAAAAAAAGTCCAAGTGGGAAAGACTGTAGCTTTCTTTACTAAAAACAGCAATTTAGTCATGTTTTGACTAAATTGTAAGATAGCTGGCAAAACAGAAATTATAGTTTAAACTGAGACACTTTAAGGAGGGAAAAAAAAAAAAAAAAAAACCACACTATTAACACACTCCCATTAAGGTTCAGTTTCACACTCTTCCCCCCAGCTTCTCCTAAGCAAAAACCATCTATTATTTCAATCTCAGCTCCCAGGTAAACACAGTTTCACAGCCATCCTTTAGCACAAGCTCACAGACAGAAGACTTCTGACTGAAGCATTAAAACAAACAGAAGAATCTCAGTTTTTAATTAATATGTCAAGTTTCAAGTGCTTTCAGGAAGCTAAACCATTCAAATCAGCTGCTAGCGCTGGAAAGCTGTAAGTATCTAGATGTTTTCCAGGTAAGACACTCGATGAGGTGACAGGAACACGGTAACCTGTGACAAACCTCTCCCCATCTACAGGTTTTGCAACTGCAGTGCAAATAGATGCATTAAGTTTCAAAACACTTCAGAGACTCACCTAACTTAAAGATCAACAGCTATGACTCACCTACCTGAGGACTGTCCTTCAGCGTAGGAGCCGCGGCAAAGGATGGGTTCCTCTGCAGCCTCTACCATTAGCGGAGGCCACAGATAGTGTGTCCTGTCATATTTCGCGCTAGGGCAATTAGTTGATGGAACTGCATCCTTCTGGTGGCAGGCCTGCGCATGGCCTGAGGAACATGCCCCTTTTGGCTCTTGATGTGCCCAGGTCTCCCCATATTGCTGACAGCTTCCCCTAGCTGATATGGGGTCTGTTAGGGCACAGAAGAGGTAGTGAAGGAAGAGCGTCAAAACTTACCCCAATAAGGACTATGTCAAGAAGGGCATGGACTAAGACCTCCCTTTCCATATAGAAGTATGAAAAGATCATAGGCATGAAACAAGGTTAAGTACACAGAGCAACAGAACTGCTTACACCTTTCGTGCCTGAGGAGAGACCGATTTCCCAGACTCGAAAAGGATATAGGAATTTACTCAGCGGAGACAGGCAAGTATATTTGAAGGCTGCATTTGGATCACTTTCATGGGAAATCAACACCAGAGTAAAACTAATCTAAAGAATCAACTACCCATAGCTCACAGACTGAGGCAACAGGGTTGAAACACATCACCAAAATCATTTCACACAGATTGAGCTCAGCAGTTATCAAAACCAAAGGTGACACAAGCAGACTGAAGAAAGTACTTAGAAAGCGAGGAACACATACCTCTGCCCACCCTCCCACCCCATGTGCCACTCACAATCACAACCTGTGTACCTAGGTAGATTATTCCTACACAATCATTATTTTAACTAAACATACAAAACAGCATCTAGTTATAATAAAGCATATAAAGTATACCATCATCTAACCAGGTAGCTGTATCATTTTCTTTCCAGCTTTCATTCATTCTGTGTGCATTTGTCACTATCACTACTTCACGCTGAAGCTGTACTTTTTATCTGCTGGAAAACTGAAGTAGAGCACGGCAGCCACTCTAAATGTTTGTATTAAATTATCCTCACATGAGATCTGAATTCTGTCAATATCGACTCTCTACAGAAAACAGCTATTGGCAATACATCCCATACAAGGGCTCCTTTCAGTCCTTTCAGCACAGTTCCCTTCCTTTGTTAGCCTTGAACAGCTTGGATATCTGAGCACCAGTGCAGCAATGGGAGCATCTATTGAAAGCAGAGCACCTATTTTAACTATGCTGAATGATTTTTGTGTCACGTTTTTTCCTCCTGTTCATAATAAATGTGCTTTTAGTTCTCAAGAACATGGAGGAATGTACAACAGGTGTTCACTAGAGTTCAAAAATTAAAGATTAGACACTCTGTCGCCCAAAAAAACCTTAATTCACTAGACCTCCAGCAGCTTTTCAACAGACTTTCTAGAAGCACATCTTGGTTACGATGTTCTTTAAGCAGTGAGATGTTTCTTGACATGTTTTAAAGTTAAAAGCCGACAGTGGCCACAGGGATGTAGGTAAAGGCCTGAATAGACCTGACTAAAAGAAAAAGTTAATTCTCAAAGCAGCTCATCAAATTACTATTTGGGCAGATCAAGAATCCGGCTGGGAGGCCGGAGGCCGGACAGAACTATTACACTCTGGGCAATCCTTATCTGAGAGACTAGAAAGCACACAACTGAGGGGTTTTTTTTTTGGAAGTGATTTCTGATATGAAATGATAACTTCTGATAACAAGTTAACTGGCACTTCCACTACTGAAATAAATCTGCAGCTTATGAATAAGGTCACAAATAGTTAAGTTTCTAAACTGAAATTAATGCTGCTTTTGTTACTCAGTCTTCTAAATCCTAAATTATCAGGTAGTCACAGTATTTTATAGAAACAGACTCATACTGTTGCTAACAGTAACTGAGCAACAAGATACTAAATAGGACCATCTGTTGAATTATCTCTGTGCAAATCTTGAGATGTTGTACTAAAATACATTTCAAAGATTCATTTTGATATTCACAACACCATCCTCCAGTTACACATAAACACTGCAAGCGACTAGTTTTACCTGAGCAGTAACTGCTGAGGTGGAAACTCGCACAAAAACCTTATTGCAAGAACCCTTCATAAGCTGATAAGGATCTATTCTGCAAGAGTATTAGTTGTTAGTATTGAAAAGTTAGTGCCAACTTAGAGTTTAAAGCATACTGCCTACTATGCTGGAAACCAAATACAGTCACTTCATACATTGCTCTGCAAAACAGTACTACTGCTCCTAGGAAAAGTGTTTAAGAACTACTCTTGCTCTGACTAGAAACACTAGTGTTTCTATGCGATAGTGTACTATAAACAAAAATGAAGAGGCACCCGAAAAGGTTGTTTCTCTTCACAAAAACAGCATTCCTACGGCTGCACTGTGGAGCTGTTCTCTGCCCACCGTAAGATTTCTCCAAGGCATGTACAGAACAGCCACGAGCCACACAAATGCCCTTTCCAAGGGCATGCTACTATCAAAGTCACAAAGAGGCCTAGATCAAATGCACGCTGATTTCTTAACGTATCTGCCATCATCTTAGCTGTAATAGCTACCATAAATTACAGCTAAGCATCAGAGGCAAAAACGCCGAGCTAGTAATGCGCAGGATTTCATTTTCTCAGGCTTTTGTTCTGTTTGAGGACAAGTTTCCAAGCACAGTTGGATTTAAAAAAAAAAAAAAAAACCCACTCTGCAAACTGTTTTAACGGATGCCGTGTGGCACTACGGTCAGAGATACACCCTGACGGCTCCCCGGCACGCACAGCCCTGCCGGGGCGAGAACCGACCCTTGCAGGCAGCGGTGCAGGCGGCGAGGCGAAGTCCAGGAACGAGCTCTCGGAGCAGCAGCCCGGGCTCTCTCAAGAGCGGTCTGAAACCGGTTTACTGCCGCCCTGGCACCAAGAGGGCTGTCTACCAGGTATCTGGTCCTGCTCCCCATGCTGAGCGTCAGCCACCTACACGCCTCCCTCAGCGGCTCACCCCGAGGAGCCGCCCGCCCGCCCGCCCTCACCTCCCAAGGCAAGGGGCGCCGCAGACCTTTCTGGAAGGCAGATTTGACGCGGGGTCTTTCTGATTCCCGTCGGGGGCCGCGTCCAAACGCGCCCTCGCACGTGTCCGGGCCCCGCGGAGCCGCCTGAGCCGGGCGGACCCGCCGCCGCCGCCGCCCTCGGGCAGCCCAGGCCCCGGGCCCGGGCCCAGGCTCCCGTCGGTGGCCCCGCAGCCCGAGGCGAGGCCGGCGGGTCCCGCTCCGCCGCGGGCCGGGCCGGGGCCGCTCACCTTGGGCGATGGCGATGGACTCGAAGCGGTGGAGCTCCCGCAGCAGGCAGCTCCGCTCGGTGGAGTGCAGGCTGTAGATGAAGTCGCGGGCCCCCTGCGCCGTGTTCAGCGCCTCCATGGGCTCCTTCTTGGGGTGCGTGCCCAGCGCCCGCCCGCCCGCCGCCGCCCGCGGCAGCAGCAGCAGCCCCTCGGCGCCGCCGCCGCTCAGGGTGCCCAGGCGGCGGCGGCGGAGGCAGCAGCAGCAGCGCGGCGGGCCCCGCGGCGAGCCCAGGCAGCAGGAGGAGGCGGAGGGCGCGGCGGCGGCGGCGGCAGCAGCGGGGACCCCCGGCCGCCCCAGCCGCAGCGCCGCCCGGCCGAGCCACGCCGACATGGGGCAGGGGAAGGCGCGGCGCTCGGGCCGCCCGCAACGCCCGCCGCCGGCTGCGCGGCTCCGCTCCCCGCCCGCTAGCGAGCCTGCGGGCGCGGCGCGCTGCTCATGGGCCGGGGCGGCGCAGGCAGGCAGGCACCACCCCCCCCCCGCCACCGCCACCGCCCTCCCCGCCCCGCTCAGCCGCTCGCCCCCTCCACGGCCCCGCGCCGCGCCGCCGGGAGGGCGGGCGGCTGCCCAGAGGGCGGCTCCGCGCATGCGCCGCGCAGGGCGGGGCGGGCTCGCGCCGTTGGGCAACGGCCGGCGTCCGTGCGGGCTCCGGCGCCGCTTCAGAACCGGCGCGGACCGGACCCGCCGCTCGTGACCCGCCTCGGCGCGCTGCCAGCGGCCGGCCGGGCTCCCTGAGGGGAAGGGCGGCGGCCGCCGAGCCGCGGGGCCAGGCCGCCCGGGTGGCAGTAGGTCAGTCAGGGACAAGCCGGGCCCGGGGCGAGCTGGAAGTTTCGCTTTTTTCGGAAGAGGAAAGACACCCTCAGATTTCAAAACAATAGCAATAGTAATCCCGACTCTTAGTAATATCGCCGCTATTGAGGTTTCGGGGAACCCGTAAGGTTTACTCGCAGCATCGAAAGCGTGTTGACGACTTGCGCTAGTCCTCAGCATCCCATCGGGTTGGTGACGGTCACGAAAGCAAGGTTTTGCATTTCCTTCCCGTTTTTGTTTTCCAGACCTTTGCCTTTAGAGTATTACACCATGACGATTGCAGGTTTTGTTTTAATATGCGTAACTGGTTGTGTATAACATTTGTATTTTTAAAACTAATTAGCGGATGTTGTGTTTAAGCCATCCAGTATGATTTTTTTTTTTAAGATATACACTTGGGACAATTACGGTTTACATCTCTGAAGGAACTGAGGCTCTTTTTCAACTGGATTTTAAGTGTCCTGTTGTGAGGCCTGAACAATCCCCTGGATGCATATACTGTGCTTGGGGTAATTTTAGGTGGGTTTTTTTTTCTTCAAAATACTATACAGAAATTACTGGGTTGTATAATTAGACTGCAAAGAGCCTGAAGTACCATAACCGGAAGGGAGTCCCTTAAAATTCGTTGTTACTTGTCTATTATTAACACTAAGGTAAGGGAGTCCTGGCAGGGGGAAGTCGGAGCAGATGGTCTCTTCAGCGGGCGCGACTGCTGCCGTCCCAGAGGCCACAGGGAGAAGTTAAAACTGTAACTGTAAAAGTAGCATTTTCTCCCCAGTTCCACAGCTGCAGACTTAAAAGCATGGTATTGAGGCAAAGATCTCATAGTAAATAGAGATCTCCTACCTAGATTACCTGTTCCGGAATATGGATATTTATATATAGTATATGTACTATAGAGAAGGAGGAAAAAAGCACAGCAATACAGAAGACAGACCGTAACGGTCTGGATAGGTGATGTTATAATTTTCACCCTGTTAGAGAAGTAGTAGAGGTAGATGGGTTTTGGCTAGTATTTCCAGTTAAATTTTTGTCACGCAGCTTACAGATACCAGTTCTGAACCGTTCTCTGCCTGCAAGACCAACCTTTTACAATTCTGTGTTCTTTTCTTCCAGTGCTTACTCCTGATTCATAGCCACTAAGACTTTGATAACACTCAGAACTCTACTTTAGCTTCCCAGATGTTTTATTGAAAGCATAGTATCTTCTGCTGCTCTTCTGCGGCTTTGTGGCAATCAGTAATATTTTTCACTCCTATAGAACTGTAACAACAGGGTTATACAAGTTTGTTCAAAGATGCTGTTAAAACTTCTTAATCAAATAGCTGTTTCAATAAAAATGGAAGGTTCTACACAAAGAGGCAGAACACGGAATGGGATTGCCAAAAATCTGAAAAAATATCATCAGAGAAATAGGGGAAAAACCCAAACTTTTCAGATGTCTAAAACTTTAAAGTTTCAACTAGACAGATTTCTGATTGGATCGGAGTCTTGACAATAAGTTAACGTTTATTTCAACTAAAATAATTTTTCAGCTTCAGTCTCTTCCTTCTTCTTATGCCTGTTTAAGTTGTAAGGAAGTAAAAATTTAATGATGACTTTAGATTTATCAGAGGTCTAAAAATAGTTAATTAGATTTAAAATCTGTGAATCTGAGATAAAGTACTCTCCACTTTGTAAGACCATGGGATGTTTTATTAGAAAAGATCAGGTACATCCTTAAGTCTGCTCATAAGAGTGCAATGCAAGTTTTGTCATATTGCAAAACCATAGTATAACTGCTTCATTTTCACACAGCTTGACTGCACTAGAATACAAAGATGGAGCAAAGAAGGAACAGCAGTAACTGGCAAGAAAAGGATACTTCCTGCCAACACAGCCCACACCAACCATGCTATGTGTCTGTTGCAGAAGGTGATTACATTTGCATTATTCCTGAGATGTTGGGACAGAACTGAAAACATCACAAGTGTTTTTAAACTCTCAGAGAGAGAATTTCTTTGCCCCAAGAGAATGGCAATCTATCACACCAATCTAAAAGAATTTCTTGCAAGCAGGACCTTGTGCCAATGTGGAGCTGCAATGAAATGCATATGAAATCAGTGGCAAAGAATGGGGAGTTTATAACACTGGAGCCTTTGGTATTTGCAGTATAGGAATACCAACCTTACATAGGTGTGCAAGCACATTATTCGAGTAGACATGTTGCAATAATATTATGAAAAAAAAAATCAGTACCTGTATGTCAAGATAGATAACATGTTTCAGGGTCTGACAGACTGCAAATTCTTCTGTGGGTAGAAGCCATGACTTAGTCTTTCCAAGCCTTCCAAACTGCATTGAACAAAGTGTAATAAAAATGTTTTCAGAGGAACTAGTCTGCAATGACAGGGAATGAACTAGATGACCTAATAGCTTTTTTCCATCTTTCACTGTTGGAACTTTTATTTTGTGACAAAGTGATAATGAAGCCATTGACTAAACTGGCACTTTAGTTAATGAAACAATCTCTGTAGCTTGATTCAGGAGGTGTTGAAGAGTAGCTTTCATTAGTCAGCAGAGCTTGTGAATCTGCTGAAATGCCTGTTTCTCACAATGTTCTGAAAAATGCAGAAGTTTCTCTTTATTTTCTTGTTTTCTTGCTGATAGGCTAATTTTCTCCTCACAGGGCTTATTTTATGAGTCACCAAACTAATAAAGCTGGTTTACAGGCCAAGTTTTTTAAAATGCTACATGGAAATTTTGCCAGTGTTCAGCCATAAAAGCTAAAAAAAAAAAAAAGGTTAGGTAGGAATCGGTAGAAAAGTGTGAACCGTCTTTAACAATTTCTGTGAGCCCTTCTACAGATTGCAGGAAAGTGCGACAAGCTCTCCACAGAGCTCCAGTCCTGTTTCTGTTGGCATAGGTGTATTTTAAAAAGGCAGAGCTGAGAGAGATGTCTTTTTCTAGAGATTGGCTGGAAATACTAGGCAGCCCCTAATCACATGTAGATATGTGGTCCAGCTTTAATGATGATATTTTTATGTGATGAAGCAATTTCAGGAATATTATTTTGGAAGGTGATATTGGAAGGTAATTTATAATATTCAGGAATATTATTTAGAATTATTTTGGATTCCTTCATGCTTACAGTCATGAAGGAATCTTTTGCTAAGGGAGTAATATGATTTCTCTGGGCATTGTAAGGGTAAGTATTGCTAGCTAAGGAGAGACTAAGGCTGGTAAATTTTTAACAGTATAAATTGCAACTATGCATATTTTGTGACTGTGTTTTACCAGTTAATTACTCTATTTAGGAAGATACACATTTCCAGGAAACTTGCAGATAAATAACTCCAGAGAGGTAGGCATAACTGACTTTTCTTCTGTCCCACTTCTGAAAAAGACCTGGCTCTTTTAGCACAGCTAGACCTCGATCCCACAAATTGGTTGTGTGTGGGCAGATGGATGAATTGCGGAGAATGCAACGCTGTGCTCATTTACAAAGTATTTTAGGACACGAGCCTTGAAGTGTACTAACCACTTGCTGAGGCTGGAGATCTTCCATACACTCTAAAATAGAATGTAAGATATTATTGAGGGCCTATAAAATCATGTTTCATTTAAATAGTGCAAAAGATCTTGTTACATAGTATTAACGTAAGAAGTTACAATAATCTGGGGGGTTTTTAATGGACATATAGGAGTTCAACTCAAACAGAAGAGCTTTCTGATCATCATTTCCTTCATTGTACAGCTTTGTACAATCATACGCATTAATGTATTGCTAAACATTCATAACTGACTGCAAGACAAATTTTGCCTTACGACTCTGCAGCAAGACAAGGTGCCACTAGAAATCTCCTTGTGTTGCTCTTGTTCATGTAAATTATTCCATGTTTTTCATATTATAAGAAGCTGATGGGTATGTTGTGTGGCTGAAAAAGTGCTGAGGCTCATGGTAGACAATCTGTGGAATATGAAGCGTTCCCTCTGGAACGCTATATCCAAAAGGAATGGTATGTTTTTTGGATATATAAATATACTATTATCAAGTAGAAGATAAGAAGTTACTCTTTTTCTGTTTTTCGAGGTAAACGCTGTTAGAATATTGTAGTCAGTTACAATGTTGACAGTTTAAGATTAATTGAACATTGCTTAAAAAAACTGCAGCAAGAATTATTAAAGATTTGGAAAATTGCGTCTTAGTAACAGACTACAGGGATCAATTTATTTAGTTTATCAGCTGGAAGTTTGTGGGTTAACATAATGAGTCTGTAAGTAACTTACAAACTTTAAAAAAGGAAATTTTCAGCACAACAGTATTGTACATAACAATGATACCCATAATTATCAATGTAAAGCAAGACTTGAAGCTGAAACTGGGCGTTTTTTTTTTCAACAGTGAGAACAATTAACAACTGAAGCAACTTTATAAAGGTTGTAACAGACTGTCACTGGCAATTTTTAAGTCAAAATTGCTTATTTTCTAAAAGATGGGATCTGCTTGAGATAATTACATCAGTGAAGTCCTATATCTTTTAGGAGGTGTTTACTGTAATTCCTCCCAGGTTTATAATTTATGCATGCACAGCACTTCTTAAAATGAGTCCTGGAGTTTTTCCACACTAAACCCTTTGGAAAACTTTGCCCTATTGCACCAATATTTGTGTTTAACTTGAAAAAGAGAAAAGATCACTACATCCTTTGAGTTCAAAAAAAGGATTTTGTTAATAAATTGGCTGAAGTGACACTGCTGAACTATTTCGGCTAGTGAACTGCATTGAAATATGTCTGGGCAAAAAATAAAAAAGAAGAGGACTATTCCCCAAGGGAGTAGGGAACATCACAGAAAAGCAGTATATACAGCTTACATTTATTGTGCCTACTTGGCTATTTTCTTACATGTGTTTATCAGAAAAAGGACTAGATGGCCTAAAATTGTCTCTGGGAATATCTGCTGTGCAGAGAGTTTCCTTTGTCAGTGTAAAGCTGAAACCGTGGTCAGGGGCCACCTCTACATAGCTTCAGCTTTATGGCATTAATTTTGGGCATGTAAAAAGCTGAGCATGAATTAGAGTGGCTCTGAAGCTTTTCTAACCTGCTGTGAGGAGCGAGCCGTTCCTGTATAGCTCTAAAATCAGGTGAACACACAGTTGCTGTAAAGCACCTTTGCCCAGCACCTTCATCTTGCCGCTCACTTCCAGGGCAGTGTATCGTGCAGTGGTTATTGTACCATTATCTCTCCTCAAAGCATGGAAAAAAGATAAAGCTCTCGAAGTGCTACTAAGCAGCTGATTTAGCACTTTGGAGACCTTTAACACTTTGTAGGGGAGAATGGATCAAGTGACCTGGAGCTCCCTGTCGTGATCGTGATCGTTCTTGCTATACCTAGAACAGCTGTGCCATTAAGTTATACAATAACACCTCTGTCAGCATTAGCAGTGTTGCCCCTTGATCCCATTTACCTCTATTCAAGTGTGCCAATTAATGGCAGAAGGTAAGAGTTAAATACCACCTGAAGGGCAGCACAAGCAGTTGTTCAGTCCACTTACCCATTCAGTGAAAGGGAATGATAAACACCAGCTTTGTTACCTCTCATTAGAGAGCTTTTCAGGCTGTTTTACATCACAGATTTCTGTGTCTGCCCTGTTTTCCCTCTTCATCAGTGCTTTCTTTCTCTTACTCTCCTGCTTTCTACTGTCTTCGTTTCCCCTCCACGTTATTCTGTTAACATACTCAACCTGGCTTTTCCCAGTCCATTCCCTGAAGTGGAGCTACAGTTGCTCTTTGGAGGCTTTCACCAATCCACTGTTACTCCAGCTAGTCTCCTCGTTTTCCAGTTTAAGTCATTCTTGCCAACTACTCTGAAGTCCGCCAGCTCCAAAACTCTAAAAAGAACTAAACTCCTCCCTTAAGCAACCTATTTCCCACTCTGGCATGCAAATTGCTTACCCAGTCCTTCTTTCCTTCTCCTCAACACATGCTCGGTTTAGATTTGGGCCTTTGAAGAGTACCCCTGTAGTTCTGAAGGTCATACCTCATGTGCAAATCCACGTCCATGCAGTATCCAAATGCTTTAAATGCCTTCCCCGGCTTTTCCGTGGTGGCCAGTCCCTCTCTAGATAACACTTTCTTTCAGGTTAATAGTAGTAACCCGTTTTCTCAACACAAATGAAGATAGGCAAGTTCCTTTAAGCCATGTAATCCACCAAGTGCTATGTCATGGCAAGTTTTCCTTAGAGAAAGTAAGGTGGCTTTTCCTTGCTTTGCTGTGCGAAATTGCTCTTTGAGCGTCATGACAGCGATTGCAGAGAATGTGAAGGAAAAGAGGGCCAAAATGAAAAGTCACTTTACCCAGTTACTAGCACAGATAAATTCTTGCAGAGACTGGTACCCCTCCTTAGCTCCTTGAAGACAAGAAGTAGTGTAATACACTGTCATTTTCTCTAGTAAACCCTTAGAAAACAATTACTGCCCCTTTTTCTTTCTTTTCATTCCTTTTCTTTCCTGTAATTTTGTTTCTCCTCGCTGCTGAATTAGTGGATATGACAGAGGTTCAGTTTTCTTCTCATGGGGATAGGTATGTTTTTGAAAGTCCTTCTCCCCCATTCCTGGTGATTGGTAGGGAAAATTTCTTTCGATTTTATCTTCCCAAGATGACCTTCAGTAACCCTGTTAGTTTAAATACCTTGTAGTGAGGTTCTCAGTACAAGGTTTTCAATCTCCATTTGCTGATTTGTTGATAAACATAATATATTCTAGTAGCTGTTGGAGGCTGCCTTATTAATACCGAAGCAAATATGATTGTATATAATGATTAATAATTTGGATAGGCCCTTTTTACAACTGTAAAATTTTATAGCCTTAAACTATTTTAAAAATCTAATTTTAAAGGTCACATGATGCATTAATTTCTGTGAACGCAGATTAGGATGCCAACTGATTAACTAATTCTGTCACATAGATAGTTTTCAGGAAGGAAATAAGCAGGCCAACCCTCTCCCCCTCCAACATTTCATTGTAAGATTATTTGTATCCTCATCGTCTAGAAGCTTCAGAGTCTTCTAAATCAGTGAATACAAACTCTTTTCTCACAAATGTGTATGTCCCCTCAAATTAAAAACAATTCAATAATTAGAATAGATTAGAATCCACATCTAGAGCTTTCCTGATAAATAGCTGGTGTGCAGATTTAACTGCTGGATTAATTCACCAGGAGATGAATTTTTAATTACTGTCTATTTGAAATTCAGAATACTTGTACAATATTCCAGTGAGATCCTCAAAAGTTCTATTGCATACAAGATGTTCCAAACATTTTATTGAAATTCATATAGAGAGTGAATTAAGCTATTTAAAATAATATATTATAGTAGAAAGGTGAAAAGGAAATAGGAGCAAAAAGAGATGATTTGGAAGATCCTGGTGACATTTTACACTAATATTTCATTCAATAGTAAAAAGAACAAGTAACAAATAGTTTATAATAACTACAGAGAGACAGTCAGCTCCTAACGGTGCAAATGGCTGTCAAATGCTAAACTCACCCTCACACCAAGTGGTGTTTATTAACACGGTAACGTATTATGTTGTTTTTGTTTCTAATTATTTAATGTCTGTATAGATGAATAAGGATAAAGAAATTGAAAGCCTTAATTCCACTTTCCCTTTACAGTAAGATAGGCAAATTAACTTCCTAAGAATATGAATTATAAGGCAGATTAGAGGGGTTTTTTAAAACTGTCCACGCACAAGAGTGAATGTGAATATGCACGTTATGCGCACATGTCTGTCTTTTGTGCAGATAAAATACAGATGAGTAACTCCAGCAGACTTCTAATGTTGCATTCAACCTACTACCAGATTTGGACTGTGAGAGGAGGAGACTGGAGATTGCTAGTGAAGAGAATCTCCTTCATCTCCAGAAAACGGATACAAATGCAAAGTAAGTCAGTAGTGACCAAAAGTCACTGTTCTGTAATGACTGGTGCAGTATGACAGTTTGAGCTCGTTCGTGACCGACATTGTGTTGTATCTAGACAGAAACAATCGTCAGATGCAACCGAATGGATACGGGGGCAGGGACTGAAGTGCTCTGTCACGGTTGCTTTAGGGTGCACTGTTAACAATCCCTGAATGTGCTCTCGCTGTACCAGTTTTGTAGATAAACCAGAATTACAAGGAACAAGATAGGCAGTCTTGTATTGGGCTCGAAATTCAAAATAACCCAATGAAACTAATATCCAGCTGTTACAAGACACGACTGCACTTATTTTATAATATATAACATAATTGTATTTGTTTGACATAATTTTAACATATATTCTGCAGATTAGTATCCGTTACAATTTTAGTACTTCTGGTGATAATAATTATTAATATATTTTGTAAGTAAACAAATTAAAAAACATGTTTCATTCCCAAAATTTGGATACACAGGCCTTGTGCAGGAGACCTGGAGAAGCAACTGACAGAGGGTATTCTCCTCCTAAACTCGGAGGCGGTGGCAGAACACTGGCAACATTCACTGCAGCAAAGCACGAAGTTTTGGCCACTGAATCTTGGCTTTATTCCCTGTGCTCTCTCTAGCTCCACCCTCATCATTCTTGCCTGTGCTGTTGTTGAGAACGCTGCTATAAACAGTGGCCAGGGTAGGAAACCCGTCCTGGGCATGCTCTTTAACAAAATATGCTGAGCTAAAGAAGAGTTAGAACAAGGTAAGACACTTAACAGAATGCTTATTAAATTAAACGTGAAAAATTTGGAAAGGAGAATAAAGCATTATCAGTCAGGACCAAAGCCAAACTCCAGCCACAAGCCATTTTGTATGGAGAGCAGGTTATTCCAGAGCTACCCTTTGTGATGTTTCCTATATTCATGCAAATGTCGGATACTGGTCACTGTCAAAGATGAGCTTTTTGAACAAGAGGGGCTATAGGCTGGATGAATAATGTCAAATCCAATACTTCTGGTGTTTCTAGCATCCTAAGCTATTTGTTCAAAAGACATTAAGAGTGGATGCACAAGCAAGTAGTTTTGTGCAATAAAGGAGAATTCTTGCTGCTGCTCGTTTGTATCTCACTTGTGAAATCCAAGGATTTTACCTTGCTTTTAACCCACTTACATTTCTTCTTAATTTTTCAGCCCCTTGGTAAGCTGTGGAAGAGTGAAGTAGTGAATTAAGGGACCCATTTTCTCTCATATGGAGAGTAGCCACTGTTTGTAGAGTCTATTTATTCCAAATGCAGTAGAACAATATTTACTTTTGCTTTTCTCTTTTGTTCTCACTCCATACCAAAGTCTCTTTAAATTTGTTCCTTTTCAAATGTGGGTTGAATAAATCTACTGAATATGCATGTGGGCAAAGCATGCGTTATACCAAAGGTGCTTTAACAGCTGAAAACATGTTTATTGCTCTATTGACCTATTTTTCTCAGGTACCTTAATGCCATGCAAGAATTGTTTTCACAGATATTTTGCTGTTAGAAGAAATACCGGATATGGCGGGGGGAACCTTCATAAAGGCAATTTATTATGTGATGTGTTACATAGATATTTCTACCCGGTAAACAAACAAATGGTTTGAGCCAGACCTTTTGGTGCTTGAAGGTAAATAGGTTCAGCTGAGCCATGACACTTCTATCGTCCGAGGAAATACTCCACAGCCTTTGAGCTCGTTGTGTTGCTTAAACAGGACAACAAAAAACATCAGGAAACCAAACTGCAAATTTTTATTTTCAGTGATTTTCTTTTTTTTTTTTTTTCAGTCCACTGTCTTTTTGTATGTTTGCACAGTAGTTGAAAATAAATGTTAAATATTATCCAGGACTATAAAAGTCATTCTGAACACAAAAAAAGGCAACCTACTCAAGTACCAGAGCAGGATATTCTGGTCTTGCATGATGAGACATCGACGTAGATCGTGAAAAGACACAACTATGAGATAAGGATCTTACATTAAAAAAACTTTGCCTGCAGTCCTTAGCATCCAAAACTGCTTGCTCATAGCAAGGACAGCCAAACTCTGTCCTTAATTTCTTTACAGCTATGTACTCCAAGAACCTATTGATTTTTGTTTTATTACTATGTTTCAATATTGCCCAGACCTCAATGATCTCTTCTACTGCCAGCCTAGCTAGGTCATTGATTTCTTGCATTTCAGCTTTGCACTGACTCTTGGATGTTGGCCCAATGCTCTCTGAAGTTTACATGATCTGGATCGGCACCATAAACTTTTACAGTTCTGACTCCATGCTGCCCTTGCAGATTTTATATCAGTCACCTTAGCCTTCCTCTCACTCTGGCTGAGCTATGGTTTCCCTCCTAGGCTTTACTTTCCATAAACAGCAGAAATCATTTGCCTGAACTTCAAATTTCCACAAACTATAGAGACTAGAGTGACTAGTTCAGATGTAGACACCTCACTTTTTAGATACGGAGGGTGTCATTTACAGTATAGGTGTCCGCATATGAGCTACACGTCTGGGCTCCCAGCTCAGACAGCAGAAGGTGCCAACACCTCAGGAGAGCAATTTGGTTTCCTTATCATAGGGGTGTGCCTTATGATGAGCTTAACCACCCGCTGCAGGTGCCTCGTTATCACCACTGAGTGTAAAGGAAACCACAGGTGACTAACTGTGACTTAGATGTTTAACTTCTAAATGTGTAAGCCGTAGCAGATGAATCTCGCCGAAAACCACCTTTATAGTACTGACCTGTTAGCCTTTCCTCAGATTCTACTTTAGCCAATATTTAAATTACCATTTCTAGATAGGATTTTAAACCTGATCAGCAGAGTGCTTGCTCTCAGGCAGAAAATAAACACATAGGACAGCAGCACACAGGCCCGATCTGTGGCTTACTAGTTGCTCTAGTGATTCATGCAGAACATGATCCTACATCTTGTCCCAGGCCTTTAGCAGAAGGTAAAAACCACAATCCAGACTAATTTCAGCCGTAATATTAATCCTGTCCTTTTGCACTCTTCACTCTCTGATTATCTAGAATATAAACTTGTTTTGTCGGTGTAAATTGTTACCTGAAGAGCAACTGATATTTTTTTAACAACTGCATATTTTCCCCAGAAAAAAAGTGTTATGAGGCCTTTGTATGTGAACTGTAATTGAGGGAGAAACAATTACTTTTTCTAGCAGTTGCTAATCAGTCATAATACACCACAGGAGCTATCAGTTGGTGCTAAACATTGCCCTTTTCTGCTTTACTACCACTAACAAATGTGATTTTTAAATGATTTGCAAAGTTATTCCTAGGAGGGAGTTTGAAAATGCATTGTGCCTGAGAAAACTGGATGGTAATGCAGACGTGAAGTTAAGGACTCAAGGCAAATGTTCATCTGTAGACATATCAGGGGTATTGTATTCTCCAGAGAAGCAGCTTCCAAGGCAGAGTTTGCACTGCCTAGTCACTTAAATACAGATGGAATCATGAGCAGAAGTTTTGCTCTTGGTATTACTGTAAGCAAAATAAATTATCAGTAGCATAGCAGTGATAACTTCAGAGTCGTCACAATAACATTTTTCAAGATTTCTGCTTCTCCAATATGCAAGCTAATCACGTGATTAGATAAGGAAAAAGAACCAGCTCTCCAATACATATGACAAAAACATGCACTGCGTATGCACTTATGATCTTTGTGTATATCACTTCTTTATTTCTGAAATTCTGTAAGATTACTATTCTCTTTTTAAAAAGCATGTTTCGCAAGGATACCAGTGAATTTGAGATTTGAAACTTTTTTGTTTGACATGTAGTACATAAGCCATAAAACCGGGATATGAGATGAAATTCAGAAGAGTAAGTGATCTGATGTCCATTAAATAACAAGGACATTTTCTAGTAATTTCGCAGTGTATATCGGACAGCACAAAGCGTATGTGAAGAATTTCAGAACAGGGGAACATTGGACTCCCAATAATAGAAATTGCCTTTGATTTTCTGCAGCACAGAATGTTGCAGTTGTTGATTCCATCGCTGAGTAATTTCATTACCCAAAGTCTGGCGGGCCAAAGAGATCTATAAATACACGTGAAGGATTTTGAGGGTTGAATACAAGAGGAGTAATTAATTAATAGATCTATGAGCTGGGAATAAGTCTAGTGAATCAGCATCAAAATACTTCTATATCTTTTTTAATTCTGATCCAGCCTGACGGAGGTTGAAAGTTCACTTATCCACAGCTCTTACTTAGGTTCCATATATGGAAGACCCTGGTCTTCCTGGTCAAAATCAGCCTACAGCCTGCACCTACATTAGATAGTTGCTTAAAAATTGTGCTGTTTCCTTTTTACAAAATTCTTCTTTGTTTACATTTGTTTTTAATTATTATTATATGGGAGTCTGGAGTCTATAGGATGCATCCTGCTAATATCTTCAAGGCCTTTATCATAATCACAAGGGCTAGAAACTTACATAAAAAGACAAAAAAGGGGACTGTCTTGTAAACTTTACACTCGAGGTCTCAAGAAGAAAAACACCCTGTTGTATCCTAAGAGTCATATTAAGATTATCAGGGTTTGTCCAGATTGGAGCTTTCCGATGAGTAGAGAGGTCTTGACGCTGCTGGAGCATGCCCTTCAGGTGTGCTTGGCCTTACGACCCTTGTCAGCTTCCAATGCAAATAGGGGGATCTTCCACAAGCCTGGGGATCGGGTAACAGCTGAGACTCCAGGAAGCAAGAACTACATGTACTTTAACTTCAGGGTTTGACATACTTAGAGTAATATGGCAGTACATGTGCCAATTTTGACTTTAAGGCTGTATTTGTAAATATTATTTATTTATAATCATATGAGTAAATTAAGGTTTCTAGAAATACGTTGAACAAGCTGTGCTAAATCTCCAAACGTATCTAGATATTAAATCTCCTATTTGAATGGGTTTCTAAGTATGCCTGCTCTTCAGCACAACTCTAATATTCTGAGTTTAGCTTACTACCACACATACTTGGATGAGTGTTTGGCAAAGACAAGACCGAAAGCTTATTTTATCTATTATAATAAGGCCCCTGTAAGCTACTCTGGCAATGCAAAACACCTAGAAAGTGTACGGAAGTGAAGTGTGCACCACTTAAAAGCCCTATCATTCTGCTATTATGCAATAAAAGCATCTTACTGTAACAGAGCGTTGTGGCTCAAGACTAATTAAGAAAAAATTGAATCTTTGTGAGATTTTAAGAGAACTCTATGCAGCTGTAACACGGTCAGCTGGAGTCATCTAGAAATTTGCATATTCTTGTATAAAATATGAAATAACATATTAAACATGTCACAAAACTTGTTTTGATTTCTACTTGTGTATGCACTCTACCTCTGGGCAGGTTCTCTCTTGTTTTGGAAGATCTGACTGAAGCTTCTCTTTCTTCCATCCCATTCTCAGCAAATCATCAGGAAGAGAGTTACTCGATAGCATATTTAACAAATGAAGAAAATTTGGAGTAAATATAGCCTGTGTAGGATTCCTCTCATGCAATGGGAGGAAAAAATTGGCTCTCTATATAGAAAAATATTCTATAAGGATCCAATTATGTATAAAGTATAGAATTAACACCAAGTAGCTACATTTCTGTGAGTATAACTATAGGAGAATATACATACTCATATGATATAATACATAATAATCTGTAAGGTTTAAATTAGAAGTAATAGGGGTTTTTTATTTGTCCTAATGGTTCAAAATAGCTGCAGAAGTGTGATTGCTGCAGCTGCTACAAACTCTGTGAGGGACTCAGGCCCTGACTCAGAGAATGTTGTGCCAGAGAAGTCTGGCATTGACTATCCTGTCAATAACTTTTATACGGAAACCACTGAAATGCTAGTTATAAGAATATATAGCAACCGAGGGTTCACAGGTATATTTACAGAATCACAGAATGGTTGAGGTTGGAAGGGACCTCTGGAGATCATCTAGTCCAACCTCCCTGCTCAAGCAGGGTCACCTAGAGCATATTGCCCAGGATCACATCCAGACGGGTTTTGAATATCTCCAGCGAAGGAGACTCCATTACCTCTCTGGGCAACCTGTGCCAGTGCTCTGTCACCCTCACAGTGAAGAAGTTTTTCCTCAGGTTCAGATGGAACTTCCTGTGGTTCAGTTTGTGCCCGCTGCCTCTCGTCCTGTCGCTGGGCACCACGGAGAAGAGGCTGGCCCCATCCTCTTGACACCCTCCCTTCAGGTACTTGTAGACATTGCTGAGATCCCCCCGAGCCTTCTCTTCTCCAGGCTGAACGGGCCCAGCTCTCTCAGCCTTTCTTCACGGGAGAGATGTTCCAGTCCCTTAATCATCTTAGTAGCCCTTTGCTGGACTCACTGCAGGAGCTCCATGTCTCTCTTGCACTGGGAAGTCCAGCACTGGACACAGTACTCGAGATGTGTCCTCATCGGGGCTGAGGAGAGGGGCAGGATCACCTGCCTCGATGTGCTGGCAACACTGTGCCTCATGCACCCCAGGATCCCATTGGCCTTCTTGGCCACAAGGGCATATTGCTGGCTCATGGGCAACTTGTTGTCCACCAGGACTCCCAGGGCCTTCTCGGCAGAGCTCCTTTCCAGCAGGTCAACCCCCAGCCTGTCCTGGTGCATGGGTTTCTTCCTCCCGAGGTGCAGGACCCTGCACTTGCCTTTGTTGAACTTCAGGAGGTTCCTCTCCGCCCAGCTCTCCAGCCTGTCCAGGTCCCTCGGAATGGCAGCACAGCCTTCTGGTGTGTCAGCCACTCCTCCAAGGTTTTGTATCAATCATCAGCAAACTTGCTGAGGGTGCACTCTATTCCCTTCATCCAGGTCGTTGATGAATCGATTGAACAAGACTGGACCCAGAATATTTTCCTCTTGCCCTTCTGATAATGCATTTATATAGCAATTTATATTTTCAAAGACCTGGATAAGTATCAGTGAATTAATTCTCAAGATAAGGAAGTCTTTCCACTTTATTTGACAAGCAGAGAAAACACTAATAGTGAATCACTGAGCTAAGTCCTGCCAAATCCCATGCACTGCATGTGAGACTTGCTCATCTGGTTCCGTCTTCATCTTCCCTTGCTGTGGCACTTCTAGGTCACGTGCTTGCTATACAGCCGTGTCGATCATCTTCTGCTCTATGAGCTTCACCAGCTACACTTTAGATCCCTTCACTAGCTGCACCTTCTGCCTAGGGACAGGTGAACTACTCTGCTCTGCAGCTGTTGGTCAGCACCCAGCAGGGTCCTGCGCTCCAAGAAGCCAGATCCCTCAGCTGTAGAGTAACTCAGTATTGTGATTAGTGTGCAGGCTTTCCTCATCATGCAATCTGACACACAGGCATACACCCAAATTCAGACCCAGGGGACATTTGGACAGCTCTGCCATGTGGTTTGATGCAAAGTCATATGTCCCATTACATGGTCGAACACAGGAAACTCACATAGGGGATCGGAAGAAATGTTAGACATGCCTGACTTGGAAAATGTACCATAATGTAAAAAATGCAAGCCAGTTCTAAAACTATTTCACCTAAGCCTTCTTTTAAAGCCATTGAGTCCTACTGTAGGAGGACTCCATGTTGCAAGGAGCCTGAATTAGCCTTAAAGACCTCTGAAAATGGTTTTTAAAAAGCTCAGTTATAGAAGTGCAAGCCACATAAAGCTTTGTCTACACAACAGCTGCAACCAAGTTGAAAATTGAGAAAGCATCTCCACACCGTACACTAGGTTTTTAAAAAATATTAGTAGGATTTACATCTACAGTGAAGTCTCAGGAGCTTTGCCATAGTCCTATATTGTGTCCACTAGAGGCCACCATCTCTCTGTATTAACAAGTAGAGATGTTGAGAACAAATATACTATGCAACGTTTCGGGAAATTTTCAAAGTATTCTCATTCATTTAAGTGTGCTTGAAACGATGCATCAATGTAAAATATTTATGTTAATACTACATATTGATGTACTACACGCTTCTCCTTCTATCCAAATACATTTTTACTAATTAAAATATTTTCTAAGACAATGATCAAGCAGGATAATGTCTTCTCCACCATTCTCAGAGAGGGTGAGATTTATTCCAGTTATGCAGAACTGTGCACATTGAAAGTGGTCCTATTAGCAAATATGAGAGCTACCTCATTGCTGAAATACCCTCTCAGCTAGCTGCACAGAATCCTGTAGCAAATTTAGATCAAAAGCCCATTTCCAGACTGTCATCCAGCTAAACTCAGTATGGCTTTCCTCAAAGCTGCAGCAAGGCTAAAGTGCAGTTCCCCCCGAGTCGCTTAAGGGTAGCACTCACGATCACAGCCCAGCAAGAAAAAACAGGAGAGCTTTGGGGGAAAAGATAACATAGAGGAAGGTGTATTAATCTTTTCATTCGTTTTCAGGATTGCTGCAGTTTCCATTATGTTGCAGAATATACAAAGTCAATCCCCTACAAGCATGGGATAGGTGCAGGCAAAGGAGGCACAACTTAAACATTCTTCAACACAAGAAAATCGGAATATTAAAAACTCTCTGTCTTCTGCAAAGAATACGTTTATTTACAGATGACACAAATAAATGGGCACATGCTATACAGTGACACCTGTGGCCAGGCCTTTGCTGACAGAGAGTTTGGAAATTTCCCTCTTTTCTATGAGACAGATTATCTTCTCTCCCTCCCCACATTTACTTTAAAAGGCTCTTCTTTATCTGAAATATGCTATGCCTATGGTAAAAATGAGGGATCTTTTGGAGAGAAAGAACACATGCTGCTCTTAATGGAGATTTTCCACTGGGTTATTTTTGTATAGTCATGTGATGGTGATTTGTAGACCGCAAAGGTCTGAAGATCATTTCCTACATTGTATTACAGAAACCTATTGCTTCTGCGCACTGATATCATCACTTCACTGCAGCTAAAAGAATTGCAAGCTCAGATATGATGAACTGTACTTAGAATTTCATTTCCAAATTGTCTAATCTCTGTGTTCCTCTTTTATTTCAAATTAAAGCTGTTTGACCACTAAAACTCCTAGTTCTTCCTGCAATCATTCAAAATAGCAAAATTGAACGTTTGTATTAGTCGATAAATTTGCAAAAATAAAAATAATTTAAATAAAAAATCATAGATTATATAGATTTAAAAGTGCTTGTCTAAATCCCAAGAGAATTATTATACTGAATTAGGCAATACCAGGTAGATGCTGTATCATTTAGTCCTGTATTTGATCGCGGACAATAAGGAAGGTATTACTTAACAATATGAAAACTGTAAATATCTTCTCAACCATGAATCATTAATAGTTGCCTCATGGCATAAATATTTTGTGCTTTTCAGCTAGGCTGTTTGATTCAGTGTCATCTAGCAGCAAAAAAAAATCATATAATATTTACTAATAATCACCCTTCTTTGACCTTATCCCAGTTTTATCTGTTCCTGCTATATAACTCCATCAAGGCCTATGCAAATGGTGTGGAAACTTTTCTACTGAGAGCCTCTGAAGTCCATCGATGATAACATTTTCTCTCTTTGACATATAATAAGATTCTTTCACTGACTGGCGTTGTGCAAATTCATAGACACGATGCAATAGTAATTGAACTCAGCATCTTTCTTCACATACCTGTCACCTCACTTCTTTCATCTGTAACTAATGGTGTTCCTACCACCCACGCTTTCTAAACTGGGTGTGATTTGTTTATTCCTTTTTTTGGAGCACTTCCTCTTCACCATCTTCTTCGTTAAAATCAAATTTCTTATTTTCAGCTTCATGGCCCTGCAGGATGCCCCATTTGCCTTCTTTTTCCTTTCTTCTTAGTTTCACTGGCCATCCCAGTTCTTTTATGTCTTCTTATTCTCACAATTCATGTTTCATTACTAGATCTTAAAGAAGAAGCACTATCAGCCGACCATGTCCTCTCTCTGATGACCCCCACCATTTAGCCTTCTGACTTGCAGTGTCAAGAGACACAGCTGGATTTAGAAATGCTTTTCGAATTGCATGCATGGTCAGCCAGACACGTGTGCAGGCAATAATATATCAATTGATGTTTTCTGTGGCTACAAATATTTTAGGAACAGCAAATCACCCCTGAATTATTTTGATGTCGTGCTTGACATTTCAAGTTATTTTTGCTAGTTACGGAGGAGGGAAGATGGTGAGGGGGAGTGAAACCTACTGTCAATATTGTTCCTGTGAAGGTTTGTGACATGCTTACCATTAACTGTCTTCAAATAGTCTCAATTTTTAGACAATTGCTCTACCTTGCGCAGTGTGCTGAAAGGAATAGTATACCTTTGTGTGGATTTGATCAATGATTATGAAACTCAGCAGCATGTTTTTTGTGATGGATTCAAACTTCCTGTTCTCTAAGTTTCCTTGCCCTAGAATCTATTGTATTTTTGGACTTTCACTGCCAAATTCTCTTTCTGGACTCTTGTCAGAATCAGAAAGGTCCCATTAAAATGCGATTAGTGTTTGATGTTACAGAAGGATTTGTTAGCTCAACAATTGAATTGAAACCCAAAATAAGAATTTTGGTCGTAAGTGGAAATGAGCCTGTAAGTTTTATCTTAGTTCCTATTTGTTTCTAAGAGATCCTTATGGGGAATGAAGAAAGCCCTTTTCTCCGCCTGTGCGGTGGATATTCAGTTCTACAGATTCTGAATGGGTGGGATGTGCTCCTGCCTGTTTCCTGACCTACTAAATTAGTTCCCTCCAAATCTCTTATTCTATTATCTGTCATGAAGCTCCATTGTCAAAGTCTGTGATATAGTGTTGGCAGCTCAAATTGCTTAAGAGGAATCTAAAATTGTAGGATTTTATAATAATTCATTATTTCAACTTGAAATAGTTTTATATTTATTTCTGGGAAAGGAACAAAACTGTTCCACCAAGAAGCAAAAAAAAATGACTTACCTGAACAGCTACTTAAATATATTGCATTATAGAGGACAGCGTCTGCAGCAAAAGTGAAGCTGCCTTGTAACGCTCTGCGGTAACATTATACACAGTAAGGTTATGCGGTCTAAGTCAGATAGAAAAAGACCAACCTGCTCCATTCAGTCGTCCCAGGAGGCTGAGACTGCCGGGTACAGCTACTTCTTTTCTGATCCTAAGTGGGCAGCAGAGAAACAGGAGTAGGGAGGTTTATAGTCTGAGGTCCCTGGGACCCTAACCCAGGACTGCAGTAGTGTAGGCAAATAAGGGGCTGGGCAAGAACTAAAAAGACACAGAAGCTTGCGTGGGGCATACTCAAAAGTGGCCAATGCAGACAGGTCACTGCAGCCTAGGGTGACTTCAGAAGCAATCTAACAGACCAGTGAAGACATAGCTAATGACATATCACTCAGATGCTTTTGTATCCCCAGCCTGTGGAGCCCAAATGGCAGCCTGTGCAGCTGCAGAGCACTGTGCCTGTGCTATACATCTACTAGCAGCCCAAAACTTGAGTTTGCAGGCTCAGAGCCCAGCCGCACGGGAGCCACCGCACATGTTTCTCAGCCTTTGTTTTATTTTAACAAGTAAACCCTCAGTAAGAGTTTGGTTTCCTCTTCTGCTGATAATCCACGAACAATTTTTGCAGCAACTGATGAGTTAACAACCAAACTGGGTGAAAGGCACTACTTCGAGCTGTGTGCAGCCATAATGCGGGCCTGGAGAAGGGAAAAAGGGCTCTGAAGCCTGACTCCCGTCAAGTGACATGGAGCACGTGCCACACCAGGCAGTAAAGCTGCAACTAAAACCCTCTCCTCCTGCCCCAGGAGAGCCACCTTGCCAAGAACTACACTCCAACTTGGAACTGGCTCCATCAGACAGAATGAGTAACAGCAACGGAAAGAGGCATTAACACGCAATTCTGGCCCCAATGAATTTGGTAGCAAAAGGCACTACTACTTCAAGGGACCAAGAGTTTAGGCTTTGCATTCAGCTATGGGACTGCCTCTCTTGAAATGCTTAGCAGAGGTCCAGTAATCACTTTCAATAGCCCTTAATGAGATAAATAAATTCTAAAAACCCACTGCTTCCTAGAACTGCATGCTGAAGCTAATCTTCCTGTCTCACATAAGTGAAGATTAAAGAGTATGGTAAAAAGCAGCTAATAGCTCAGGAAATGGTTTTTCTTCCTCTTCCTGGTTACAGTTGTACTTATTTTATGACCTTATTTATCATCTCTAATGATATGTGAGTACATATGGAAGCTGGGGACATTTAGGAAACAGCAAATTGGCCATTGCTCCAAATATTTTTTGTGTATACGGGAGCCAAAGAGATAACATGTCCCAGAACAGCAGCTTAATGAACTTATTTAGTGGACTATTGCATTTTAGAGACAGAGAAGTGAGAATAATGGGTTTCATATGTTTAATTGCTTAAATAGTATGAAAACTACATGAGTCTGAAGAACAGCCCGAATGAGAAACTGCAGAGGCAATGAGAGTAAATGACTCACTCTCTTCTCTAACATAGTAGTGAAAAGCCTGCCGGGTATTTGATGCTGGACAATAACATTTAGCGTGTTCCACTTTGTTATAATGGTTGGTGAGAAGCAAAAACTGTTCAATGCGTTACACTACGTCTGTTATTGTGTCCTGCATTCTTGCACATAGACAAAAGCGCTGGGCTAAAAAAGAGATCAAATTCATACCATATGCAGAAATAAAGCAGATATATTTCTGGGAAGTGAAGAGTACATTATCTCTCCGCATAAATCACTGGGAATTTTTCTTTTAACTTCAGTGAAGCAATCCAAAGGCATTAAGAGATAAAGAAAATTAGCATAATCAGCTCATGTTGTTTAATCCCCCTAGTCCAACCCAGGAATATTCTCTACGTGTTATTAGTTAACACTTTTATCCCGGCCAGGTTTATATGACCTGTAGCTTCCCTATTCCACTGACTGCTGTAACTATCAGAAGGCTCTCAATGTGCATCTTGGATTTTGTAGAAAGATGCGTTACATTTAAGTTGTATTTTAAAATTATAATATAGTAAGTGCAATGGAGAAAGGAGAGCACAGAACAATGTGGGAGCTACAAAAGAAAGTACTTTCCAATTTGACTTTTTATAGATGCATAATATAATAAGTATGTATTTTTGATTCCTTAAGAAAGCTGCCAAAATTTGGTACTGGCTGGAGCGAAGACCAGCGTGGAGCTCAGTGATGGATGCCAAATTGAAGGACACAACAGGAGAAGGAGGGCTTCTTGAGGGGATTAGTCAGAAAAATAAAGGTCCTCTTGAAAGCAAGCCTATTTCTTTCACACAGCATGAGCACTGAAGGCTCAGAACTACCACAGGTAAGAAAATCAGTTTCTGTTGAGCAAATATTTGTACCACGCTTTGGTAGTGTTTGGCACCTGTTACTGTAACGTTTAATTCCATGTGGTCAGAGCCAAGACTATAGAGAAATCCTCTGGGAAATCCTATCCCTCTGTTCAGTCAGTACCTAAACTTCCACTGATCAAGGTGAAATCATCTGCAGGTAGCCTTCATCTGAAATGAATGGGATGTGCATTGCTGATAGAGCATGCAGTGATTCCGCGTTATCATTTGAACAGAATTTTGACATGAGCGACTGAGTATTATTAATGAAATGCTCTCTGTTACAGTGGGAAAAAAGCATGTTAAGTAGGTTGTTTTCATCATTTTCTCTTCATAGGTGAGGAAAATCAAAACACTTAGAAAATATTCAGGTACTTCTGCTTGATTTTGTGTCATTAAACAGAAATAATGTCAGTTCTGTAATAACTTTTCCCGTTTGTCATGGACTCAGAGTAAATCAGTTTCTTCAGTTGCACTGACTTAACAGTAGGACAATTGTTGACAATTTGGCCTTATGGCCGAATGCTGTTCCAATATACAAAATCTGGATGTTATTCCAACACACAAAATCTTAAAGAGGAAGAGGTAAAACTTAGTTTAGTGTATTATGACAGTTGTTAGGATAAATATCCTGACAACGAGAAATGGAGATGTGATAAAATTGGACAACGTGACTTGGCGGCACCAAGAACGAATGGTTTCAAATGGTTCTAAGAACACTGAACAAGGATGAAACCATTTGCAGTGTAGGTGGTACCTGTGTAACTGACTTTGGGCAATGGCCATAATTATTTTGTGCTTTCTAGAGATTAATGTGGCTTTGGAAGTTGCAAAGTGCGCACACACACATACCTCTGAATCATTTCTCAGTGGCACATTTGTATTCTTGCGGATGTTATCTGCTGCTAACACAAGAAGGAAAACATTGCAGTCATGATGGTTTCTATTTTTAAACTGACTTTGAAAAAAAGGCAAACAAACAAATTGCTACCAAAAGTCTGCAGCAAAGAGACAGGATAGTAATGGGATGGGCCACTCAGTCTCTGAAAGGCAGACACGCTGCTCTAAGGCCTAACATATCCCAGCTCTCTCCACGGCTTTCTTCCCCTCCTCTCACAATCACCAACAAGATGCATGTTTAAGAATATGAGCTAGTCCAACCAGAAAACGCTTCTTCCTTTTTCTGTAAAGAACCTAACTAAAAGAGATTACAGGTTTTTTATTTCAAGATTTTTGTTTTTGTTGTTAAAATGCCAGTTTTTATGCCAAGAAATATTCCCCCCCGGTTAAATTTTTTGTGGAAATGTTTTAACTTTTACTGTTTCAACTGATGGCGGAGATTATTTTGGTTTTGAATAAAATATATACATATCAAGGTACAGAAGATCCACATACTCTTCTTCCCTCTGTGATGCTATTAATATTTTTCCAGTTCACTCTGTATATGCGCTGCCAAGGTCAAATAAAGATATTGAAGCTCTTAGTGTGAACAGTTAAAAATCGTTATCATAAGTGAATTGCAGCCTTTTGAGACATAGAGTTAAATGACAGAAAACACTGTAACCAACATTTCAGAGGACGGGGTACACGTATGTTTTCAGGCCGTTGTTTTTTGACTGCTTTAAGCCTCTCTCCATGTACCCTACTGCTAGATGAGGTGATTCGGTCCTTATCCCTGCTTTCTTGTGCATGATCCCATCCTCTTCCTCAGGCCAGCAGTTGCAATCGTGTGTTAAAGTGATAATCCACGTCCGGGAACTAATCTAGGGCGAAAGAAACAGATGCTCAGTCCGTAGTCTGGTTCAAGAGTAGCCACGCGAGCTCTGTGCTGGGATTAAGGGAGGCCCCAGCGCCGTGTTGCCAGAGGGATGAAAGAAGGGCGCGCACGTTTCACTCTCGGCACAGACGTCTATCAGATCCATCCAGCTCATCAAGAAGCTGCACGCAGATGGCCTGGACCAAGTCCTGCTAAAGCAGTGCAAGCACTCCACATCATCTCCTGCCACTTGGAAGGATTTCAGGGGTGGCTGACTGGAGAGAGCACGACTCACACGGAGCAGCCTTACAGGCACCCCGGCCAAAATACCTGGAAACGGTGGCAGGGGGTAGTCAGCAGCCAGAGTTGTTCCTGGAGTCCTGAATCATCCTTCACAACTTGAAAAGTTTCCCACAGTGCTGATCAGTAGGGAGTGAGTCCTATTTAATCAGACTCTGGGTAGGGGCCAAGAGTTTGGCTCTCAAAAAGGAAAACGTGCATTTTTTTTCACTGACAGTGCAAACAAAGATCATTTTATAAGAATCGCCATGCCAGACAGATTTTACATAGATGATATCTGCAGACTCTTTCATCTAGGGAAAACTAATTCCGGGTAATCTGAGGCTGTAAGTACAAGAATATTTCCTCAGAAGCAGTACCAGCACAAGGCTTGTGCAGAAACGTTTGAGCTGGACTGAGGAAGTGTCTAGCTAGAAAAAGGGAAAGGAGTTTTTCTTCCATTTTTTTTTCCAGCAGGATCCCTTTCCCAATTCAGTTCATCATGAAAGCAATGCTGTGGAGGTTTATGTAATATAATAAATCATAGTGGCATAATACGGCTTATATAGGGGAAAACTCCATCATTCTGGATGTCGATATTAGTTATGAAAGTCAGTCAATACGCCAACACAAGTTATTAAAATAAACATTCGTCACAATTTTGCTTCAGTTCATCACCAACCACTGGTAGCAGAAATAGCAATATGCTACGTTACTTGAAATTAATATTGAACATCCATCCTCTTGCTATACTAGGTTAAAAAGCGTCCAGAATATTCCTTTTAGCTATTTCTCTACCCTGCTGCTATAAAAACCATCAATGGCAGAATTTCCACTACCCCCTAGGAGGCTCGTCTCAGTGCTGAGCAGCCTTTATACTTAGGAAGCTTTCTGTAAAATCTAGTTGAAAAATCCTTGACTGCTTATTAGGCCATCCTCTTCTTGTCCTGCTCTCAAAGGTTATGCAGAAAGCATGATCAGCAACTGGTTTTTTTTCACAGAAAATCAACGGGTATTTTAGGCAATAGAATGCCGTCGTCATTTATTTATGGATATATTTTGTTCCGGAGATTGAAATGCTTGTAATAAAAGAGAGAAATTTTATCTTTAACATGAAATAACGGGGAAGAGGGAGTTAGGTGTCTTCCCCAGTCTCCTATGTGACACCAGACTTTGCTGCAAAATTTGGAACTTGTTGGAAAGCTGGGGTATTTTCAAATAAGCAGAAGAAATATATCATTCCTGTTTCCTTTCTACATATACTTTCAAACAGTGACACGTTCAAAGCTTCTGTTTCATTCCTGGTTCCTGACAATTCTAGCTGCTCCAAGTATGCATATGGAGATCAGGTCAACAGAAATCTCAGTAATAAGACTAAGGTAGCTAAATGTAAAAACAATACATCTATTGATCCAGGCACTTTTCCCTCCTTGGAATAGATACTATTCTGTTTGTATCAGCTTTCCCCCCCCCAAAAAATCTTACTCTGCTCTTTAGCTTCACTGCAAGCAAAGTGATTGTATAGACCAGAGTTTTTGTGCAGCTCTAGTGTCTGAGTCCACCCTAAACAACGATGGAAAACTGTACTTTCTGCAGAGGTCAGTTCTCTGTCTGGTCCTAGTCAGTAAACTCATGTAGGCCCCAGATGATCTCATAAGATGATTCCAGTTCAAGCGCTAGTAGTACATAATAAATGGTGTACGATCCCCCCTGTGCCCTCATATACAGTCACTACAGTGGCCTAGTATGCAAAGGTCATGACTGAAATGTAGATGATTGAAGCCTACTACATCCAAACCAAAAATTATGCCAGTGGCAGAGGGGAACATTTTGGGTTAGAACAGTTTCCTCTTGAAAACGCATATCCACAATTAATCAAATTCCGAATGTGTGACTCTCGGTTTCCTCACTAGCATCAACTCCTCACATAACTACATTAACATTATTGCTACCACCTCCGTGTCTGCAGAAGTTTCATTCTGTCCTGGAGGACAATGACTTGGCTTCAGCTAGTCATACTTTTATGACATCTCAACTGGACTACAGCAATACCACATATCTGGCCACAGACCTTTTGATAAATGTCTATGTAATATATACTACATCTCTTCAGAACCCTACCCTTTGCTCCCTATGCCAGTTTCCCTTCAGTATTTAGTTAAGTTCAAGATCTCTGCTCTTACCTTTAGGGGAACAAGTGACCTGAGCCCAGGATATCTGAAAGATTAGCTAAAGCCTGTGAATGAAAATCACAGCCAACAGTTTCATTCCTCTACTAAAGTGAAATATCTTACAGTCAGGAAAGGTATGTTCTCGCAGTGCTGTACCAAAACTGTAAAATGAGCTCCCGTAAGTAAGACACGTTACGAGCATCATGACATTTTGCTGTAAGTGCTAAATGTATTTCTTTGACTTTGTCTTCTCCACGAACACGGAATATTTCCACACTAGGGAATGTCAAGTCAGTGAATAGTTCAGAGCTTTATAGAAATTGAAAGTTCAGCCCCTACTGGGAAGCAAGTACTTTGCTTTACTTGGCATTTTTAGCCAACTCAAAAATAAGTTGATAAATTAAGAGGCTTATCCAGTTAGCAAAAGCTGGAATGATAGGTCCAATTTCTCTTCTTCTAAGGAAGAAAAAGGACTGTTTGTAGTTCTGCAAAGTATTTGGAAATTGTCAGTCCTTGGCAGCTGTGAAGGGGAAATGCCAGACTGTAAAGCAACATCTACAGTCATTGCATGTTTTTCCTTGCCCCCACCCACCTGAGGTTATGGAAGGAAAGAAGAAAATAATAATAATAGAGCAAATCAAATAATGAATAGCATATTATAATTCACTATAATTCCACTGTGAGAGTGGATGCAGGATCAGAAAGCCCAGAGTGGGAAGGAGGTGTTTGGTAATATTTGTAATCTCATTCGTGTGGGATTCCTGTTTTTCGGAGCTGTGCTGTTACAGAGGCAGACAAAAAATAAAGGGCTGCACGGGTGCAAGAATGGCACCTTGTTACGTCACCTGAAAGCAAGTCCCGTAGCAGTGATGCTAGTGGGGCCAGAGGGGCTTCACTCCCCTGAGCACGTCTCTCTCCCAGTACCTCTGCAGCTGTAAATTTTGTTCTCCTTTGTTATCTTATGATTTAACCATTACAAGGATAATTAAAATGATGTTAACATTTCAAGTCTGGACTGTGAATTATGTCCTTCTTAAAACCCAAACACCTATCTGTTTGGCACACTTTCCTTTCTCCCACAAAACACGCCTGCCATCTTCTGGCCAGCCCGCTGTGCATCCAGGTGCTGGCTGGAAGCGCCCTTTGGAGTGTCTGTACTTGATGGGCTTTTCCAGTTGTTAAAGCAGTCAACCAAGCAAGCAGGCTGAAATTAAACTTTGGTTTGGGTTGTCATGTTTCCTTGATCACAGAGGAATTTAGCTTTCAGGTTGTACAAAATTCCTCTCTCCCGATTCATAAGGATTTGCATGAGCTTTTCCTTTTATCCTCATATCCGCAAATATCCTAAGGATTTCATTTCATCCAAATTTTAAAAAGGCATTCAAGCAAAACAATCATTATTCAACTGGCTTTACATTTAAATCACGATTTTCAGTGGCATTGGCAGGAAAGTAAGATTGATCAAAGCGGGAATGATGGTTCTGATGAACATATATTAAACACCAACATTGCAGTGGAACTTGAGGCTGGGCAAAGTTCGTGTGGTGTCGGGTTGCAATGCAAATATTCAATGTGACTCTAATCAAAGTCAATGCTTGATATCACCTTAGGAAGCTTCAAGGAATTTGCTAACTAAGAATAAAAACCTTTTTTGGACATCAAGCATTAAGTTTTGACAACCATTCTTTGCTCCTCAGGATCTTCAAAGCAAGGCTAAACCTCTTTCTAAAGAATATAATTTGTTATAAGTAGGGGAACTACTGCTCGAAATTTCACAGTCCATCATACAGAACTTCAGATTGGATGCTCATAATGACTCTCTTTGGTTTTAACGTCTGTGATTAACCCACAAGAGCAGACTGATTATTTTTATTTTAGGATAGAACCATTCTGTAGGAAAATGAAATCATATGAAAATCAAAACACTTCACAAAACCATATTGCATTAATAAATCTGAGAGAAAATGAAAAAGATTTATGACAGTCGGTTCCAAACAGCACACTGATTTAGATTTTTTAAATTTAGGAATATTTTTGCTTCATTTTCTAGTATGTTATATATTACAATATCATATATAGCCTATAATATATTTCTGTAGTATATACATGCAAGATACATATGATATGTACATTATACACACATATATTATAGTATATATATAAGTATTATATTATACATGTACATATTATATATATCGATGAATATATTAAATCTTAAAAATAAAAACTTGAATTGCTCAGAATTTTTACATTTTCGGTGCTTCAATTTTAAAATATAAAATCGATCCACAAAATAGAAAATCTGCCCTCCACATCACTTGTAGTTGAGCAGGATAGTGTGGGAACTGGAACCACCTATACGACCATGTAAAAATCAGTCAAGTAAATTTCTGCACCCTCCAAAATGCCATTATGGCCTTTCCTACATCAGTTACAGAGATTGTGCTGTTCAGCCCTTAATGACACACTTCACCTTCAGCTTAAGTCACATGAAGGGCTGGGAACCATCTGAGTTCCCAGGATAGTCAATGAGAAGATCCCTGAGGTTTCCAGACAATGATTCCACCTGTTTGAAGATAAGTGTCTAAGTGTCTAAGGGTATCTCTTTCTCTTTGTGAACTGTTCAGGAAGCCTACCTAATTAACTTAGAGTGGGCTTTTAGATGGCAGTTAGCTGGGACGAATCCTACCCAACATGACTACCCAGACTATATGGAGACACAGAGAACAGGTTCCTCTGAGCACTTTTGGTGCCAGCTGTGGCACGCAGCCAGTCACATTTATAAGATAGGATTCACCCCTCCTACGAAACTAGATCATGCATTACCTCGTTTTTTTCTAAGCCTTAAGCCTACTCCGTAAAGTTCATGATAACCTCTGCACTGAGACACGTTTTAGTCTGAAATTGTAATCTAGCTTTAGCTTACAAGTCAGGCGTCATCCCAAACTAGGTACCCAGGCTCCACTAGTAGATAGAGATTGACAAGCAACTCCAAATGAAAATTCATCCTCTTCGTCATTGACGCAATCTTCAGATGGGAAAAACTGCTTTTTGGACTCTCTTTTTGCTGTCTGCAGATGATGTCTCCAGTCTGACATAATCTTACTTAACCTGAGGTTCCCCTGTTAGAAACAGTCATGTTTGGCCCCTCAGTATAGTCCCTGGAGAGAATAAGAGGCATCTCTAGCTGCTGATAAAACCAAAGAGCTGACACGCTTTTGAATGAGCTTGTTTCTCTCCATTGACACGGGAAGAAGTGAGGCTGACGGGACTTCCAGCTTCAACTCTGCAACTCATTGCTTAACATTAGGCAGAAGTAGTCCAGACTTGTGCATCAAACCCATCGTTTTATCACCGTTTATCACCATGTAATCCGATCTAGATTTCCCCGGGAGAAGAAAGGCTAGACAGGCCATAGCTCCGAGTCCTCCTTTGCCCTATGCTGCAAATCACTTGCGCTCCACTTCAAAGACAAATGAGACAAAATTGTGCTAGCCTCTTCCTCCCATCCCCTCATCAAGATGGTTTCTATACCCAGTCCTAGTTACACCGATCCCTCTAACCCAGCCTCATGCATGGTTCATACTCAGAATTGATTTTTTGCTGATCAGATTCAAGGTTTTAAAAACAGATTGGTGAAGGCTTTCCATGGGAACAATGGATGTGCTCTTCCAGGGAGGTTCTTTCAAGAAGACCACCTTTTCTGCTGCAGCTGGTCTAGCTTCCAGTGTAAGTCTGATTCTCTCCACTTTTGTCTCTCATAAATTGCCTGTAAACAAATATCGCCCGGGTTAGCTCTTTTAAAGGCTGAAATCATCCTCAGAAATGTGTTATTTTAGCTGAAAACAGAAGATGATTCTTTCCAGTGGGCTTTATCAATCGAAATATTTGTTACATTAGAGAGCAGTTCATACTTTCAATTGGCTTTAACTAGTTTGATATTAGCTCACTGATGTTAACTAGCTTGAAGTAGTCTAACCGGTGACCAGCAGTACGCTTCTGGCCTGTGAACAGTTTTCAGTTATCAGAGACTAACTAAATTTAGTAGCCTAGCCCACAGATTAGCAAAAAACAGCTCTTGCTTGTGACTGTATGCAAAGGGCAGGGGAGCTAGGGGCAGGGCTGCTCTGCACATGGCTTCTGAAAACTGAGCTTTTCCACTGAGATCTCTTCTACTAAGGCTTTGTACTGGTAGTGGAGTAGGTGGGACTGGCAATTACTATGTGAGCCTTGAGAGTGTCTTGGTACCATTGGCCAGGTTTGCCAGCACAGACATCCACTTCAACTGGGAAGTGGAGGAAAGCTCTAGTGGGAGAGAGACAGCCCACTCACGACAGACAGATTAACGACTGACCAAGGAAACAAGTAGCACAAACACTGAAAACAATGTCACCTCCAAAGCCCCGGGAACCTGCCTTGCTCCTTGATATTTTATTCTGTAACTTGGAGGTTCTATGATTGTACCCCAGATGTTGCTAAATATCTGAAAGAAGCAGCTCTACGAGGCCTTTGTTTCTGTACATTGAATTAGAATAGCAAAACCTTGCCTTTCGGAAGGAACGTCTTATCACATGCAGCCATGCATGACCTTTTAAGGGTAAAAAAACGTTGACAGTAACGTATAATTGCTTGGGTTAGCTATGAAAAACAACATATAAATCTAGGTTCTATATGGTGCAGCTGCTCCTCCATGGGAGGATAGTGCATGGGATGGTGGTTTTCCTTCCCTGTGGAGTGCCATCTGGGTATGCGTCTTGGTCAGTGCAGGTTTTACCTTTTAGGCCCAAAAGCCAGCTATAATTGCACCGCGGTGGATCCCTGGCTTCCAATTGGAAGATAAATGACCTTCCTTTGGCCCAGTTATTATTTAAGTCTTCCTCTAAATTTGGGAAGTAGAGACAGATGGGCAGTCGATCCTGGGTTGTTTAAACAAGCTGTGATTGAGGAGGTATTAATTAAACAGCTGAAGAGTTGTGTTTGTTTTAGCATTACATTAGATTCGAACCCTTCATTCTGTGAGGGTGTTTCCATACTATCAGCAACGAGTACTAAGGTTATCAGATCAGTGCTCTCACTATATTTATTATTTGGAACAAATTCATTTTGCACAAGATTCCCTTAGGATGGATTCGACCACTTTTAGGGTGGTGCCTTTTTGCTTGGGGTTAGCAATTTGGGAAATAGTAAGCAATACTAATAGTTCCAGTCTTGCCAGGAGGATTCTTAACTTCAGGCCTCGCTCACTGATGCTGTGGAAATAAGAATAGCGTGTCTTGGCGGGATGAGTCCAGACAGGTTACCCCGTTAAAAAGAAGGAGAAATCCCTCGTGCACCGATTCTGTGTTTCGCACCACTGCTATCAGTAGTTTCCCAGGCAAGTGGGCCACGAGGTTTAGTTGAAGTCATAGGCGCAGCAGCGATGGATGGCAAACTGAGCATCGCAGGCTGCAACGCTCTCGGACACTTTCCTTTCCCAGTAGGTGGAGCACTGAGTTTAGTTCTTAGGAAGAACTAAACTAATCCGCAGCGGGCCCGGACCGGTTATTCAATTGATGGAGTACGCTGGGAAGTTGCATATCCCATTGGGCCTCCTGCGGTTTGAGACTCTTTTTCAATAAGCCATTAGCTCTTTCTGTCATCCCACTTGACTGAGGATAGTATGGGGTGCGAAATACCCATTGAATACCTTCTTGTTTTGCTCAGTCTTGCACTTCCTTACCTGAGAAATGCCAGCCGTTATCACTTCGGATAACATTAGGAGTAGGTGGATTTGCCAGCCAAAGCAGTAGTCCTCACGTTGTATTTTGCCTATCAACTTTTTGACACTTAGTTGCCATAAGCAGGCCGGAGACTGCTTCCACTCCTGTGAGGATGTATGGATATGCTGCAGAGGATCTGAATGGTCCAATACAATCAATTTGCCGTGTAGACCATAAAGTTTTCCCTTCATTGATATATGGAGGTGGTGCTTTAGCAGGGTGATCTGCTTGTAATTTTAATATACATTCGGGACATTCTGTTAGAATAGATTCACAAGTTTTCCTGTGTATGAGCCAGCCCTCACTCTGTGCAGCAAGGTGCCTCCTTACGTGTGTGACCTAGTTGTTCATGTATCCATTCTCCCAATCGATATTACTCAGCAGCTAAAGTGGTTTTCCTAATTTTAGTTAATTCACCTACCTTTTGGTTCCACTTTGTGGCTAGTTGATTACCCTTGGTATGAGCTTTTACCCATCCCGTCTTGACTAGTGTTTTCCTTGCTATATCTAGTAATAGTTGCCAGTCTTGATTTCTCCACACTGGAAATCTATTTATTTCCCAGTTCAAGGTTTCCCATTGACAGAGCCATTGTGTGGTACCGGCCCACACAGCATAAGAATCTACACATATGATTTTTGCTCCATTCTGTGCTGCTGAAACAACTGCTCTTAATCCTCCTACTTGTGCACTGCCATCACTTTCTATTACTTGTTTGCCAGTGGTAATATCTAGGGCAATGGCCTCATACTGCCCTTTACCATTTGTCCTTTTTGCTAAGGCATCAGTGAAGCAAATGTTTCCTGTTAGTGTACCCTCAGTGAGGGGCGGTGCATTCAGAATTGGCGAAGGTTTAAAAGGTTGTTGTAACGTCTGCATTTATAGGCATCTGCAATTTGGAAACCTTAGTGTGTGCCTCAGTTAATTGCAAATTTTCTACAACTGCTGTTAAGTAGGTATACCATTTCCTGACAGTGGATTTTTGTGCAACTCCTTGTGGGGGAGCAGTCCCCTTTAGGATTGCTTCTAGCAAATTAAATGGTTCTTTAGTTTGCACAAATTGTCCCTGGTGTATTTTCTTAACTTGTTTAACTGCTCCGACTAAAGATAAAAGTTTTCATCCCTTTTCCCATCCAGAATATCGTCGTTCTGTTTCTTTAAAGGCAGTCGAGTTAAACAATAAAGGTATTTTTGGTCAATCGGGGCCAGTTTGGAACAGGTTACAGTATATAGCGTGCTCGGCAAAACCCCATTGGGTTATAACAGGGTCGCGGGGGTGTACTGGTCCCAGTGACTGATATGTCTTTAGCTCTTCAGTTAGGGTTTTGGCTGCCTCTTTGTGTTCTAATTTCCACTCCCAGGGTTCGTCTTTCCGTAAGAGCGAATATAACGAATGAGAAATGATAGAAAATCCAGGTATGTGCGTCCTCCAATATCCTAAAGTTTCCATTAACTGCTGTAACTCCTTCCTTGATTGGGGCATTCGCAGTTTTTCGATTTTTCTTAAAGTGTCTGGAGGAATCACTGCACTGCCTGCTAACCACCAGTTACCCACGAATTTTATTTCCCTGCTTGGTCTCTGACAATTTTCAGGCGGACCTCGATTTCTGCTTTATGTAGTGCTTGCCATACTGCTGCGGCCGCTTCCGCCAGCTTCTCAGGGGAAGTTCCTCCGAGCAGAATATCATCTATATATTGGTGCAGTTTCTCGTTTTGAGGGAGTGAGGCTGTCCGTAAGGTCAGCGAGCGCGGCATGAGCAGTTGTGGGTGAATGTTTACACCCCTGCGGGAGTCTGCTGAAGGTGTGTTGTGTTCCTTCCCAAGTGAAAGCACACTTCTCTTTATGCTCCTCCTGCAAGGGGACCATGAAGAACGTATCTTTTACATCTAGCGCCGCCATCCACGGGCGTGCGGCTCCTTGCAAAGCGGCTGTAAAGTTTGCAATATTTGGTACAGCACCTGTTAGCGGGGCTGCATTAACCAATACAGCCGCTAACCAGTTGTCCCGCCTGGTTTCCCGACTGGCCCGACGGGTGAGTTACATGGGGAGCGGGTTCTGGACATAACTTGTCCTTTCTCCGAATCGGCTCCGACTTGAGCAATCCCCTTCCCCGCCGCAGCAGAGATGGGATAGCGCGGTGCGTTAGTGATTTTGGCATGCGGCAGTGCCGGCACCGCGCGGGGCACAGGCGCGGCAGCCTGCCCGCGCCCCGTCCCCCGGCCGGCAGGCGCCGGGCTCGGCCGTTTGAAACACCGACACCTCAGATACCCTCGTGGCCGCCTCTGATTGCTAAGTCGACGTGCGCCCCTCGCCCGGGAGCCCTGGATTAACCCTTGGCGGTTTGGCACGCAGCACTCGCTCCGTTCACACCGGTAATGTTAACTCTTCGCCGCCCGGGTGGCGCATCCAGCTTCTTGGCGTTTTGTTGCGTTAGTATTGAAATTTAGGCTCCCCTGACTATTAAAAACTTCGCCAATTGTCGGTGAGGACCAACCGGAATCAAGCTACACGGGCCGTTATCACTCGGCCACTGCTAAGCCTCCGCTTGCCGGACAGGCAGACCCAATCGCCTTCCGGGCCTTACTCATTTTTTGGCTTCGTGCCCTGCAATTCCCGCCTCAGGGGGAGGAAGGGGTAGTCTCCCTTTCTGGGAGCTGGCAGCGGAGGAGCCGAAATACGCTGCCTCCTTTCGCCGTTATCTCGTTTCTGAGATGCTTCAATCAGACCGGAGATAAGGCCAGCAGGCCGACCTCGGAGGGCCGCTCGGGGGGGGCCTAGGGCTAATTTCCTCCACAATTCACGTCTCCCCTCTCGAGCTTCCATTCGCGGGACTTCAGGCTTATTTCCCCTTCATCTAGCTTCTGTTCCCTGCCGGGGTGCCTGTGTCACCGGTCTCACCCTACCGTCTCCTCCACCGGGCTTCACGATCGGGTTTTCGGCTCTCGGACCGTCCCAGCCCGTTTCTCGGCGGTGGTTAAGGACGCTGCCCACCTAGGGAGTTGTCTGCGGGGGGTCGTTATCACCACTCTTTCATTGTATTCTGTGTCTCTTCTTATCCCTTTTTGCAACTAAATAGAGTTTAAGCAATTGCCCGGGGTCCTCTAATCAGTGGTTTTAAAACATTGCCAAATCTGCTATAGCAGAGAGCGGGGCATCACCGGCTCCTCCTTGGCGGGTGGCTTGTGTGCAAGCGGCTTTTGTGACGGCTGTGGAGAGCTCACTTAGAGATTTAATGCGGATTATGGGGGGGGGGGGGCCTCACCTCGCTCCAAGGTGTCTTATTTCTCTAGCCCAGGAAGCTACCCACCCGATGCTAGAATGGGGCATATTTGCAAGGTCGGGCCCTAAATTTAAGAAAACTCCCGGACCCGAGCAGCCGTTTGTTTCGTCCCCGGCACTCAGCTTTATTCGGTCGCCGCCGCCTAGGCAAACTCGCTGCAAGTACTCAGTTTCAGTTTCACCGGGTTTTCTGCTTTATCTCCCTTGCAAATTTGTCCCTTCTAACGGATCCCAGGGAGTGACCCTCGAAGCATGTGGTGAAGGACCACCCCAAGGTGCTTTCTCTTTTAACAGTGGGTTTAGCTTCATATTCAGGAGGATTTGAGGGGAACAGAGGATCATCTTCTCCTGGCTTGCTATTATCGGGATCACCCCAGATGTCTCCATCCCAGTCTTCAGAGGACACCACGAAGTATTCTTCAACCGCTTCCCAATTATGCCAATTGTCACGATCCCGCTCTACCGAGCAGGTGGGACGCGGGTTCACGCCATGCCTCCATAAATAACCGGTGAGACTGCTCGCCATCCTGGCGACTGCGACAATTTGTGTCGGATGAGCGCGGAGCGATGCACTTCACTCGTAAGAGAGAAGCAGCAATATCTGTCATTGCTGTAAGACAGTGTTTTAACAAAGATCAAAGGTAAATGAGACAGTGGTATAACGGGAGCCGACGGCAAAGTTATCTTGGTTATTAACGGCATAGAGGACAGGTCAGAGGAAATCGTCCAGGAGACCCTCCCGTTGAGTCGTGGGGTCCAGGGTGGACTCCCCTGCTTTCCAAACCCCTACCCAGCCCAGACTTAGTCAACGGTTCACAATCTGTCCTAGATTCACTTAGCAAAGTTTGCAAAGTCTCAGGGCGCTCTTAGTCACGTACCGAGGATCGGTGGCGGGCACCGAGTCTGCCGAGGCCGAGGAGTAACCCCGAGGGGCGTCCCAGCTCCAGGGGACGGACCAGGGGGCCGCCGGGCTGCAGCGCTCCTTAGGGGCACGGAGTTTGACTCCTGGTCACGCAGCGTTTGGTGTGGAGGCATACCTTTTGTGCTGCTCTCATGCCAGGTGTGGGGGAAGATACCTTTTTGCCGACGTCACGCCGCGCAGGGGAAAACATCCGCCTTTTTACTGTTCTCATGCCCGTTTCTGGCCTCACCAGTTGCAACCAGTATCGCCTGGTTCCTCCTGGTCAGCCCTGGGCGCTGTCAGCTGTGTGCGGTCAGTTGGAGCCCGAGATAAGGGAGTTGCGCTTCTCCCACACCTTGGGCTGGAGATCGGGGGGCGGAGGGGGCGGGGGCGGGGAGTTGCGCTCCGCCACTGAATTTTTGCCTGGTTTTGGGAGATGCAACTGCACTGACGGTCAGGCTTTTCCAGCCGCCCACCTATTTTGGGAAAGACTTTTTTTTTTATTCTGTGAACAAATAGATACTGAGCTCATGAGAAGTAATAGTCACAGATACCTACAGAACAGAAACAAATATTAAAATCTAGAAAAATATTGAATATCAATATCTAGGATAAATGTCTAGCTTCTGCTCTGAGATTCTTTGCTATTTTACTACTTTAACACTCTGGAGTTATTTTTACTGGGTATCTAATTTGTAGTAAAGTATGCTTTTCTACCATGAATTAATAGGAGGACTGGGAGGAGGGGATATAGGAATCTGTCAGGAGAGTGCATGTTACCCAAAAGGCAAGCACCTAACACAGCCTGCCTCTAGCAAGATGCACTCAAAAACCCATCAACCCAATGATTCTAATAAACAGCGCATGAGCCTGACTAGTGATTGCCCGTCTGGTACCTAAGGTGATTTGATCGCTTGCTTAGGCTATTCACCGTGCCTGTAGATTTTAGCTATATTCCAGGTTCTTTCTCCCGGGTTTGGATTCCTTCCTGTGGTCTGCTCATCTCAGATGTCTATACTCTGCCTTCTGCACCCAGCCAGGCACATAAACTTCCGGATGAAGAGAGGCAGCTGCTTCAGTTACTCGGGCAGGATAACAGCTTTGCGCTGGACTTGTCAGCCAGCAGCAGCATAAAGGTGGAGCCGCCCTCATCTAAAGCGTCATGCAAAGGAGTAGCTTGCTCCATCCAAAATCTACCCACTTGTGGCCTGAAAATAGAAAACCAACTTGGCAGTAACAAACATAAACATGATCTATATTCATTATTTCTTTTTGCCTGCTTAGTTAAGCCTTTAAATCAGGTCTGCAATGCACAGCTAATAGTTCTGGAAAAGCGGACAAGCTGCTGCAGCAGAAGCCGTGTGTGTGAGAGGGAGGGAGTTTTCAGAGACAGACACGTCTCTATGGAAGACATATGAAGGGCTCAGAAACCAAACCAAACCAAAACAAAAAACTAGTGTAGGTGAAGGATCAGGGAGGAGCATTAAGTAGTGCATTCCCCATAGGCCCCAGTGCAGAGGAGAACTGGAGCCAAGGAAGCAAAAAGTAAGTGCTGTGCTAAGCACTGTCCCTCTCTGCAGGAGCTGGGTGAGCGCCCAAGTGCTGTGGTCCGTGTCCGATGGTCCCAGAGGGAAAGGAGGACTGCGGCTGTGCAGCTCTTCTCTCATGTTGCCAAAGAGATACTGGAAAGGGGTCTGCTGTACTTAGATACATTTGATGTCTCTTGCTTTTCTAGTCTCCTTGCTAAGTGTGCCCGCCACATAGATAAGCAGGAAATGAGATAAATATGCCAGTTATCACATGTTCATATAATTTGTTCTCTTTACACACTTTTTTCCACAGGGGGTGAAACCTAAACTCTGCAGGGAAAGAGCTTTAACTGACAACTATAGTGCTATAAACAGCAAGGTCTAAGCAGCTTCTTTGCGGTCACCTCTTTGCTTCGAAGAGAATGAGAGAGCTTGCCCTTAAATATGGGGAAAATGATAGGACTAAGGGATTTTCCTTACACTGGCGGCGCACTTATGTATGAATCTTTTCTCCTTTAAGAGATGACTCAAGGCTTGTAGCTATGTTTTGACTCTCCAGTGTGTCCCTTGTTTTGAAAAGACACAAAACTCTTCTGGCCGTTTTCACTTTCCAAGGGAGCATTTTTTCTGAATGGTGAGCGCAAGCATCCTGTTCCTCACTGAGGGAAACAAAATAAAGTGAGTGCTCGTATGTTATGGCCATTGTCACTTCAGACAAAGGTGAAAGCTATTACGATTAACTTTGTGAACATTTTTAATACGAGCGAAATGCTTTCCACAGTCTCAGCGTCTTTTTAAAAATGCTATCTAAATGCATGGCATTTAGCTGTAGGGAAGGAATAAGTATCAAATTGATAATACAATAGCTAAGTCTTAAACACGTTACTTTGTATAGGGAAATTCTTACTATATCAAAAACGTCCCTGTCTCAGTAACAAGTATTTCCAGCTCTTACCTTTCTTTTTCTCTTAAGAAGACGACGCAGATATAAACTATTCGAGGGTAAAGACTACCACTGTCTTGCGTTATAATGTAAAAAAATAGACCTGTGAGTGTAAAACTTTTATATTAAGCCTTAAGTAGGAACTACGCTAGTCTTTAAATATCTTTTGTTTTGCAAGTACCACATATGAAAGTCTATATATACTGAGTTGCAGAACAACAGGTTCAGCTTTAGGAAAGTATCTATCTGCTGTTGATATTTCGATCTTATCAGTAGCACACATCTTTACAAGCCTGTGAACACTGAATTCACACAAGCAGAACTGATGACATAAGCTGTCCTCTACAGGTGGTTATGAGCTAATTTTACCAAGACACAGCTGGGTGTCACCCACACACTGAATCCAGCAAAGCTTACATTAATAAAGCACTGACACTTGGCTTTTTTAAAAAAATCATGCACATGAATCTCTCTTATGCTAGAATATCATCCTAGGCATAGAAATTATTGTTGTCCGCTTTAGGTTCCTTGCACGATGCTTGTTTTTTTGGTTCGGTCCAGGATACAGATGGCCTTATTCATTTTAATTAAAAACTGCTGTGAAAAAAGGAATGACATACTATACAGAGCTTTCTTCTTACACTTCAGATAGTTCATTGCAAAAGAAATTTGGGAAGGAGAAATAAAATTTGGGAAAAGTTAATGGGTTGTTACATTCATGGCAAATGAAAACTTGTGATTTTTGACACGCACATTTTGAACTGAGCTTTTCTTAGCATCCAACTATTACAGTTCTTGCAAAACTTACTATCTTTGCATCAGGCTAAGTGTATGTGTCGTGGAAAAGACACTGGATATATTTAAAGCTTCGCAGGTCATGTAGCTAGAAACAGCAACAGTATTCTAAGACCTTCCCTGCATTGTTGTCCTCTTTCCTTAAAAAATATGCTTTTTGCAAGACCATGTGATTTTGCAATATCTGATGTAAGCATTGGCTTTAATTCAGTAAAGTTGTTGCCGTGAAGGGCTCGTGAGAAGGCTTAAGCGAGAGGAGGAGTTTTAACAGCTCAAAAGTTGTTTTGCCAAGGAGCAGCTGTAGATGTGGCCAACACATACGGACACAGACCCCAAACATTCCTTTGGCAGACAGGTATAAAAAGGATGCATTTCTACCATTCCATAGGATAACAAGGGTTATTTCAGTATGTTATTAAACTAGCTGTAATTCAAAGAGGTTAATCAGAGGCTGCACTTGATAATCTGTATTTATGCAGTTCATCTTGCTCCAAATATCTCAAATTCGGGATTTTTAATAGCTTTTGAAAAACTGTATTTTGACCACTCTGAGCTGTGAGAAAACACATAAATCATTTTAAATAACAGAGAATAAAAGCCCAACCTTCTGCTACACGCTGTAGAAAACATCAAACAATTACAGTGACTTTTATTCATTATTCAAATAAATTGATCGGGAATTTTACGACTCCTTGCCTGCAAAAAGAGGTGTATTTAGTTCTTCAGAAAGCACTTTCTAGGTTTACGTTCTTATGCATTATCAAGTAAACAATCACGTTCTTTTGTGCTATCTTGTCAAGGGATTTAGGCTTGACACTTGACACTTTGTAAAAGTCAGGTACGTGCAGCCACAAGTGACATGTGGAGCAAGCTTCACTTTGGAGTTCAGAACCCTTTGCCCCTGAGAATTTATCTATATAGACAAATAAAGGAATTTTATGCCTAAATTATACGTTAGCTTATCAACAAGAAATTGCATAAGTCCCCAACCGTATAAGAACACTTTTTTTTCCTAGGAGTATTAATATGAATTTACACAGAATAGGATCTAACCTTATAATATACATTAGAAAGAATTTGAGACTGGATTTAACCCCCCCCAAAAAAAAAATTGACAAATTTTCTTGGATGTGTATATATAATTGAAGTGAATTTAATAGTTATGCTTGTGTAACAACGTTGGATTTGGTTCATTATTGCACATTTAAAGCTTTCAGTAGCGCAAACTGCAAAATTACAAGTACCCAGCAGGTGTCACCTTCATTCATATTGTATATATGATAATCAAGTTTAGAATTTTTTTATTTAGAATTTAAATTCACAGCAGGAGTCTTAAACACTGGAACATGTTTTCAGAAGAGCATGTAAAACGTATGAATTTGATCTGATACACTTTAGTAACACTAGGATTTCTGAAACACTTGTAATCTGGAAATGTTTATGCACCAAATAATTTACACATAGCCAGGACTGTACTTACACGCCTCAATAACATGTGTAAGATATGCCTGTAAATGCACATATTTAAACCTGAAAATCCATTTAACGGATTCGATTTAATTCGTATGTCCTTAACGCCGTATAAATATATACTACAACATTGCCTTTGATTCTGAGGCCTGTATTGCAAAAATAGATGCAAGCTCCTCTTTACTCACGGAGATCTTAAGCGAGGTTGGAAGTGCTGCAGGAGGGCACGTAATTCCACTTCCGCAGACAAGTGCTTTAAGTTGCTGACTTTTTGAAACTGCACCTCACAGAAATGAATTTTCATATGGATTATGCTGAATTATCAAGCAAACATCACAGATCCACTTGATTTACATTGCTTTTCAACGCAAATCAAATGTTTTTATTAATATTTAGCAGCTTTATACTTAGCTAAGGTGTAAATTTACTCAGGAAAGGTTGAATCACTGTGATTCAGCCACCTTCAAGCAGAAGCAACATAAAGAAACATGCACTCTGCATTTTAAACCTCTAACCTCCAACTACTATTTGGCATTGGGATAGTTACTAGGTCAGAGTCATGCCTTTTAGATAGTGATTAAAAAATGCACTTTGTCCATGTAGCTGGATTTTGTAATACGATCCTGTAGCAATTTGGTAACGTCTCTGGTTTTGTTAGTGTGGCGCACTGCTTAGAAAAGTGCATGCGCCACACGGCTGGGCCTGATTCAAAATCCTTTGAAAATAATAGAAAGACTTCTAAGGGCTTAAGCCATGAGGCAGTCAGACGTGTGAAAAGGCCGAGCTATGACAGGTGAAGGTAAAAGTAGACATTTGCAACAAATCACACGGCGGCAGACGCCAAAAAGCATACAAGCCGATTTCAATTGCCGTCTGAAAACTGCTTTTAATTCACAAAACTCATTGGAAAATGCCACTTTTTTTTCCCCAAAGGGATTAATATTGATTACACATTTGCACTTACATTACTTTTTTTTTATTAAATTTATTTAAATCAAGTCAGCTTGAGGCTTCCGAAAGTTAAGGTACGGTATAAGCTGTACTTCCGTGAGGATGCATGGGGAAGGAGACACGGTTTCAAAGAAAAATGCCTTTTTTTCCATATGATCTAGATATATGCTTATGCTTAGAATAAGACAGGGCTTTGTATCACATGTGAAAAAACAGGAAATTCTACGTAATCATTCCCTAATTAAAAGATCTTTATTTTTTCCAAGGTGAATTACTCACTTAAAAGCCAGGAAACGATTACGTTAAGGCTGACTACACCTAAACATTGGCAAGAAGGCGAAAACGCAGACGCGGGGAAATTTTACAAAGAAAGACGGTGCGCGCAAAGGCTTAGAGAGCAAATTACAGATTTCTGTCGCGAAAACAAAAATTGCCGGCTTGCTGCAGACGTCAGGCCGGCAGGACTGTGTCTCAGGCAGCCTGCTCGGGGGCTGGCAGAGGTTCACGGCCACCACAGCACCAACACGTGTTCTTGTTTGAAAAGGTTTCTTTGTTTTGAAGCAGTGTTTTCGCAAATGCGAGGAATGAATCCTGGCTCGTCCTCCACGTGACGACACGTGCTGTGTTTTGCGCAGGGACAGAGTGTTTTCTGGGGGGTCGGCAACCGGGAGAGCGGAGCCGGGCTGGCGCTGGCCTCGCAGGGCGCTAGGCGTCCACGCCGCCTGTACCTGAAACGCTGCCCAGACGACGCGGGTGCGTCTGAAACGGCCGTGCAGCGCCCGAGGGCAGACACCCTGCGGTGGGACGTGCGCAGAGCGGCTCCCTCGGGAGGCGGGTAGGAAGCGGAAGGGACAGGGAGAGCTTTGACGTCTGCCACCCGGGGATTAGCAGCGTGAACGCTTTTAGGATCGAGGCTGGGGCAGCGTTCAGAGCGGCAAGAGAGCAGCTGCCGAGGGCTCCCCTGTGGGAGCGGGGTTTACCCGAGCGGCAGGCCTGCGGCCAGCTCAGGCCGCCGGAGGGAGCGCGCGGAGCGGGCGGCCGCCAGCCGCGGGAGCTCCCTGACGGGGCGCACGCGGCGGCGGTTGCGGCGGCGGTTGCGGCGGCCGCGCGGGAAGGGACGGGGGAGGGGGGGAGGGGGGGGGGAGCGAACGCAGCGCCCACCGCCCCCTCCCGCCCGCGTGGAAGCCGGGGGCGGGGCCGCGCTTTGTGACGCGCGGGCGCGCGCGGCCCCGCCCTTCTCCCCCGCCCCGCCCCGCCCCCCGGCCCGGCTCGGGCCGAACCTGCTGAGGGAGCGGAGAGGGAAGATGGAGGCGGCGGCGCTGCGGGGGGCCTGGCCGGGCCGAGCGGCGGGAGCGAGGCGGTAGCGGCTCCGCCGGGTTTTCCCTTCCCCAGGCGCCGCTTGTGAAAGGCGGGAGGCGCAAGCCGCCTTCCCCCCCCCCCCTCCTCCCCGCCCCGCGCAAGGGGATGGCGGCGCCGGGCCCTCCGCAGCTGCCGTGGCTGCGGCTGGGCCCGCGGCTGCGGGCCGGGCTGGAGGTCGCGCTGCGGGTGCCCAGCCTGTTCCTCATCGACGCCATCTTCAACTCGTCCCCGCTGCCGGGGGGCTCCTTGAGCGCCGCGTTGCTGGGCGTGCTGCTGCGGCTGCTGGGTGAGCGACCTTCCCGTCCGGCGCCCGGGCGGCCCCCGCCGCCTCGCCTCCGGCCTTCCTGCCCGGCCCGGGCCGGTGCTGCTCCCCCCCCCCCCCCCCCCCCGTCACGGGGAGCCCGCGGGGCCGCTGCCGCCCCCCCCCCACCCCCCGCCGCTGGCCTTGTTTACGGCTGCAGGCAGGGGGTGGGCGCTGCTGCTGCTCTCTTCCGCTCCCTTTCCCGAGCGTCTTTTTTTTTTTTTATTATTACTTATTTATTTATCCCTGCTGTTACGGCCTGTCTCTCTCCTTCCCCCCCCCCCCCCCCTTTCCCCTATCTCTGACCCCCTTCTGGCTGTTTCCTTTCTGCTACTCTAGGCTCCCCCCCCCCCCCCCCCCCAGCCCCCTGCTCACTCGCTCCTCCTGGTGTGCTGCTCTGGTAGCTCATCTTCCCGCCCTCCCGTCGGGAGCCGGAGTGCTTGTTCTCCTCCTTTGCAGCCCTTGGCTGTCCCCTCCCCGGCGCCATGGCGGGGACCTGCTGGGCGCCCCCGGCTGTCCGCCCGGCCCGCTCCGGTGCCGTCCTTTCGTGCCTCCTGAGCGAGTTAACCCAGGGGAACTGCTCGAGCTGGCTGGGACGGCTCCCACGTACCGCCGTGATGCTGGTGGGCGGCCGAGGGGTGCCAGGGCGGCCGAAGTAGCGGACCCGAATCGGGTTTGGCGATGTTTAATGGAGCGGGATGGGTTTTGTGCCATGTGGCAGCTTTGCGTTGCTGTGACTTGCCGCTTCTCTACTGCGAGCGGAGGGGGTGGTGGCTGTAGTCTGGAGGTTTCCACCGTGCCTGTGGAAACCTTGTGACATCGTGATTGTAGACGTTAAAAAAAAAAAAAAAGCACTTGGATAGTGTGGTGTCTTCCCGAAATACGCTGCTGAAGCCCTTATTTTAGGAATGGCAGTTCAAAAACGCTCGAAACTTGAATCCCAAGTGGAATAGAACTGGAGGGGTCTCTTAAAACTGGATATTTTTGAACTTTTTTTTTTTTCTAATCCTGGGATGAAGGCTGAAAGTCGTTTGTATAAATCACTATGTGCTACTATTCTCAGTGTTACATACAGTGTAATGAGAGGTTCTTTATGCAACCCAAGCAAGGTTGGGTTCATTGGATTATAAACGACATTGCGTTAACAGCTAAACAAGTCGTGGTGAATTATACTGGAATCCTGAGTCAGGAAGGAAAGCAGAGGAACATGAAATACAGCTAGGATTTTTGCAGGCCCCTGATGTGTTGACGTTTTGTTGGATTTTATGAAAAATTATGATACTATGAAAAATCTGATATTATGGGAAGATTAGGAATGCAAGAAGGGAGGTGAACAGGAAAGAAGATGCACAGCGAGAAGTGCAGGGGTGACAGTACTGCAGTAGCTGGAGAGCAGAGGGGAAGAAGTGAAGGATAATCTGTAGTAAGATAGCAGATAACAGGAGAGTGAGGCAAGAAAATAACAAAGCAGGTAGTTCAGGTGTGCGCTTTCTTCTTTGGTAAAGGATGTCTGGGAAAGTTGCTGTCCTTATGAGAAGCGTAGGCCTGGAAGATTCTGACTTAGCTACTTTGTCATGTATTGCAGCTGGTACTGTTGGCTTCGTGACAGCGAAGAGGGAATTCTTCCTCTCTGTTTCCCATTTTCTAGTACTTTTGTTTTATACGTCTAGAGCTGTGAAGAATGCTTCTTGGTGATCAAAATATTCCTTTCTAAGGAAATGGACATTGCAGTGCCTTACTGAAATCATTTTCAGAGTCCCTTGTTGTATGATCCAGATGCTGTAGAAAGGGCCTTGAAATTAATCCCACATAAATTAGAATGGTGGATTTGTTATTGGATGATGTCTCTTAAGTGTATGATAATGGGATTAGATGATTAAGAAGTTCTTCAGGATTGTGTTTATGTGCTCACTTTTAATGCTAAATGGAGTTTTTTTTTTAAAGTTGCCTGCACAGTTCTCCAGCCCCCCCCCCCCCCACCCCATCACTTTCTATGTATGTAACTTCATTGGGTTATAAACAGCAACAAAATAAGTTCTAAAACTGTAACACAATTTTTTTCTCTCTAATGTTTTGATTAACTTTGCTTTACGTCTCCTACATGATGTTTACCTTTCATATCTTTGACTGCAGATTTTGTAAGTGATTACAGGAGAAGCACCACCTCAGAAATATAGAACAGTTGCATCAGAAAACAGTCCCTCCTCAGTGAGGACACTGATTTTCTGACAGAGTCACTATAAATACTGTACTTTACGGAAGGATGCAGAAACAAGCAGAATGTCTGGGGCTAGGAAGAAGAGTTATTTGGCAGTTCCACATAATTAAAATATTATCATGTAAAGGTAGTTATGCCCTGCAATTGACTGAAAAGAGAATTCTAGATAGTGTGCTACTGTAAGGATATTGGCAAATGGCAGGAGTTGAGGGAAAAAACATGAGAGAGAGAGATTCATTGTAATATAAGAAATATGTGTGGCTTGATTAAGTGCTCCTTTTGGAGGCGATACTAGATAAATGGTGATGGAATAATACAGATAGGAGTAGTAAGTTGCACAGGAAAAAGCAGTATATACGGAAACATGAAAAAAATCTTAGAGATACTGTTGTATGTAATAATAACAGAGGGAAAATGGGAAGGATCTACTGTTTGGTGAATACTTTAAAGGGAAAACCCTCTTTGGTGAATACTTTAAAGGGAAAACCCTCTTTGGTGAATACTTTAAAGGGAAAACCCTCTTTGGTGAATACTTTAAAGGGAAAACCCTCTTTGGTGAATACTTTAAAGGGAAAACCCTCTTTGGTGAATACTTTAAAGGGAAAACCCTCTTTGGTGAATACTTTAAAGGGAAAACCCTCTTTGGTGAATACTTTAAAGGGAAAACCCTCTTTGGTGAATACTTTAAAGGGAAAACCCTCTTTGGTGAATACTTTAAAGGGAAAACCCTCTTTGGTGAATACTTTAAAGGGAAAACCCTTGTTGTGGCAAAAAGGTGGACTGAATGACATAAACTGAAGCTGGGGGTTTGCCTCCCGTTCCAAGATTTCAGTCGTCACGTGTAGCCTTTTGGGGTTCCTTCAGGGGGCTTTTACACCTGGGTTTTGACAGAGAAATGCTACCATTTTGTTAGGCCCTCTCTAGGGAGACAAGTAAGTGTAACTTTTCTTTCTGTGACTCATTTACAGTACTGTTTTTAGGTATGTGTGTTGCATGCAGGTAGTCAGTATTTTAAGATGACCTGTAGTATATGATACAGACTTGTTACTACAGCTGCAAGGAAGAGAAATGGATTTTGTAACCTTTTGTTAAGGTATGTTTCAGAGCAACCTGGTTAGTACAAAATGCATCTCATTTGTCTCAAATTGTCAGAATTATGTAAATATGTTGTTTCAGTCGTTTGAGCCTTTTCAGTGACCTCTGAAGAAAGAGGAAGGGTACAAACCTGTCATTGATGTTGATTTACCCATAGTATGCACAAAAAGGGAGCAAAACTGTCAAGCCTGTGAAAAAGACCACTGTATATAATGAATATTTAGCTTTCATGGAAGAACTGAGCTGTGATACAATGCACTTCCTGAAAATTGATTGAGGTTTTTTCTCAATCAACTTCTCAAGGTTAATGATTAGTTAGGAAGAATGGTTTTCTATATTGGACTATGCTGCTTGCAAATTATACTGCTAACATGCATTCATAACTGGGCACTCTTTTTTTTTTTTTTCCCCTTTTGTAGTCTCTCTTTTGCTGTTGATTCACGGTGACCCTATTCCTTCTCGTTCAGTCTTTGAGGCCTTTTCTGAATAAGTGCGGTTGTCAATGCTACCAATAGAACTAAAGTGCTAGTTCTCAGCCAAGTTTCCTATTCCCATGATCAAGATACTATGGCTTAAATTTTTTTTTTTTTTTTTTTTGCAATAGTTTATTGTGGAAGATTTGGAACAATCTCAAATACCAGGCTCAGAAAACACTGGTGCTGTCCTAAGTAAAAAAGCAGAGTACTTGTATTTTCACTAGTTTTAGTGCAGAAGTTGAAAACAACTCATAATCAAATACAAGTTGTACAGATCAAAACCTCTCCAGACTGGTTTGGATGTGACAGCGGTTGCATAGGCTGGAAGCTAATTGAGAGGCCCAAAACAAAGGTGTTTCCTGGAGAGGAAATGCTTAAGGAAGTATCAGAGAATCTAGTCGTATGTGCCATTTCATTTAACATCTGTTGGGGTAGGGTGCTCCTCTATATATTACACATTGAAAAGTGTAAGCACTACAGAAAGAATATTGCAAGGACATGAATGCCATACAAAGGTACTGTAGATAGGATGACAGCGTTTCTCATAAGGAAGTGCAAACTTTGAATCATGGGCAAGACATATTCCTGGTCAGATATCAGGCAAAGGTTAGCAAACAGGAATTTTGAGATCTAAATCTGGCTTCTAGCAAATAGACACAAGTTCACACTGGTGTTTGGTAAAGAAGTGTTTGGTACAGTTTTGGATTCTTGTGCACAAAGTGCTACATTGCGGGAAAAGGTCTTCCCCATATGACTTTTAGTTCAGGATGCCTTTTCAGAAATTCAAGCATATTGAAGAAATTGCAAAGAGGCTGTCCTTCCTCCCTTCTCCTCCTTCTGAGTAAGCTACAGCAATTTTTCAATATTTTGACAGTTGTGGTAAAAAGTCTAAAAAGTTGTGGGATGCAATTAAAATATTTTAGTGTTATAAACATTATGCCTTCTGTACTGCCATAATAACTTGATGTTAATAAGAGTTAAAAATGAAACCTAATAAAAATTACTTAAAGCTTGACAGATCTCACTGCTATGATATTAAATTGTCTGAAGCAGACTAGTTTACCTGTTCCTCATCCTTCAGTGTTGTGCATCTTGTGACAATTTCTCAACATACTCAAACTGATATATTACTGACAGTATAAGAGTAAACTGTAATAAATAGTCATGATTTTTATTGAAATGGAAACCTTGAAAGCCAGGTAGTTACATTGTAAAAATACCACATTCATTGGAACACAACTAGCAATCTCTAGAAAAAATGGTGTGTTCCCGTTTTCCTAGTAACTTTCTGTAAACCACTTAATGCTCTATAGCATTCTGTATGAGTTAACTTGACTAGTTTTACTCTTTTGCTTATTTTATCAGTGTCAACTGAAATTAAAAAAAGCAAAGATCCTATTTGCTGTTGTTCAGTTCATTTCAATTTTAAATTGAGGAATGGGGGAAGGGGAAGGTTGTTAGCCGCAAAAGCTTGACTTGTCAGAAAGCCTGACATAACGTATGAGAGTTGTTAACCTATTGATAACCTACTTGCATCATACTCTACCGTTGATTCATGCCCATACTTAGTGAAAGGGTTTAGCTCAACTGTTTTGGAAAATATGTAATACTTGGAGTAGCTTGGACTCTGGCAGTTCAGTACATTGCTCAGGTGAATTAATGGACTTAAGGCAGGATAAATGGGTAAAATGTAGTAACCTTAAAGAGAAAAGTGAAGCTGTGTGTGGTAATTCTTTCAGCTTTTAAAACTTAGGTACCCTCAGAGTTCAAGACCGATCTGGAAGGATCTTTGAGGAAGATTGGGGAAGTTGTCAGTGTTGTAAACTGAAACTGCAGATAAGCTTGTCAGTTGCGGCAACTTACGCTTGCGTTCTCTTTGCGTCACAGCTGCAATGCACTGATGTATTAAATGCAGCTTAAGTGGTTCTGTTGTCTGTTCTCTGAAAATGGCATCCTCAGCAATGTAGAGTTTGAAGAACAGCTCATATGAGTAACTAATCTGAAAGCAATACATTAAATAATTGTAGCTCAAAAACCAATAGGTAAAATCTGTTGTACAACTTCTGCTGATAACTAAATTATTTCAATCTGTTTTCAGGTGTTTTTGTATCCAGTGTTGTTCTGGTCTTACAACAGCGAGCACTTTTCAAGTTTTATATGATCGCCTCGGCGTTTCTGCTGGCTGCAACTTCAGTGTTGGTGAATTACTATGCTTCTTTGCACATAAACTTCTACAGTGCCTACTACACAGCAGCTTTTGGAATTCAGTTCTTCCCTCATAAAGGACCTTCGCTATGGATGGCACTTTCCATCCTTCAGCTTACCTTTGGAATTGGATATGTTACCTTGTTAAATGTGCAGTCCATCTACTCTCAACTAATCATACTGGATATATTGATTCCTGTAATTGGCTTGGTTGTTGAATTACCTTTAAATGTCCGACAGATGCTTGTTTTTGTTTCAGGCCTAGTTCTGACACTAAATACCACAGCCATCTTAGTTATGAAAATTAAGTGGTTCTACTACTCGGTGAGATATGTTTATCTGCTAGTAAGGCATATGTATCGCATTTATGGATTACAGCTATTGATGGAAGATACGTGGAAAAGAATCCGTTTTCCAGCTGTATTGCGCGTCTTCTGGCTAACAAGACTTACGGCACAAGCTGTGGTATTAACATACGTTGTAAAGATGGCAGAAACTAGTACAGAAGAAAAATTCTTCTTAATATCATGGGATAGCTGTTGGGAACTGATTTGCAGTCTGATAATAAGTGGTTGTGATTCTACTTTAACTGTGTTAGGCATGAGTGCTGTAATTTCCTCAATAGCGCATTATTTGGGCCTTGGTATCTTGGCCTTCATTGGATCAACTGATGAAGACGACAAAAGGCTTGGTTTTGTAGCACCTGTTTTGTTTTTCATTTTGGCTCTACAGACTGGTTTAAGTGGACTGAAACCAGAAGAAAGGTTAGTTCGCCTAAGTCGAAACATGTGCCTTTTGTTAACCGCAGTCCTGCATTTTATCCATGGAATGACAGACCCTGTGCTGATGTCTCTCAGTGCCTCTCACGTGTCATCATTTCGCAGACACTTCCCTGTACTGTTTGTTTCGGCTTGCCTTTTCATCCTTCCAGTTCTGCTCAGCTATATCCTCTGGCACCACTATGCACTAAACACGTGGCTTTTTGCAGTTACAGCATTCTGTGTAGAGCTTTGCCTGAAAGTAATAGTTTCTATTACTGTTTATATATTGTTTATGATTGATGGCTACTATAATGTGCTATGGGAAAAACTTGACGATTATGTCTACTATGTTCGTTCAACTGGCAATATTATTGAATTTATATTTGGAGTAATCATGTTTGGAAATGGAGCTTATACCATGGTTTTTGAATCAGGAAGCAAGATTCGTGCTTGTATGATGTGTCTACATGCTTACTTCAACATTTACTTGCAAGCGAAGAATGGCTGGAAGACTTTTATAAATCGCAGGACAGCTGTTAAGAAAATAAACTCACTTCCAGAGATAAAAGGAAGCCGCTTACATGAAATAGATGATGTATGTGCAATCTGCTATCATGAGTTTACCACATCTGCTCGTATTACTCCATGCAATCATTACTTTCATGCACTTTGTCTTCGGAAGTGGCTGTATATTCAGGACACTTGCCCAATGTGCCATCAGAAAGTATATATTGAGGACAAGGAAAATGTCAATATTTCTAACAGCAACGGGTTTGTTGCACCAAATGAAAATCCTGTACAAGTTGCAGAAGAAGCTGCTGATGCTGAAAATGAACTAAATGAAGATAACGACAGTTCGGATAGTGATGAGGAAGATGACGACTGCGTGGCACAGCACTTGAATGAGACTGTTGACTCTAATTCTCTTGGTGATTAAAATGTCCTTTACTAAACCGTGAGGTATTGGTTTCAAATTGACTTCAACAGAATAAAATTATCACTTTGTAGTTATTACACTTAAGCACAACAGCAGTATCTTAATGTTGAGTCTGTGAATGGTGGTTGTTTACTGTGGTATGTGCTACTGTAAATATACCTCTAATTTCTGCTGGTCTCTTTCATGACCACCTTAAACTTATGTACATTATTGTACATGGAATAAAATGTTTTCACATGTTTTTAAGATGGTTGGAAAAAACACTCTTTAATTGATGTAGTGATATGCTGTGCCAAAGACTGTATACCAGTAATCCCTGATCAGTGAGTTCTGGGTGCAAACAAAAAATATTGGTGAAAACAGACTGTTCAGTAGGTCAACTTAGAAATGAAAGAAGCCTGAACCAAAGCAGCTCTACTTACTAATGCAGTATTAGCAGAGCTTTATAGCTATAAACTAGTGAGCTATGTAAAAAAAAAAAAGTAAAATAAATTTAGGTTGGTAGACTTAATGTTCTAGCATTTGCATACATGAAACAAAAATTGAAACTGCTAAGCTTTTTGGTAAAGTAGTAAAGCATGCCATTGATTTGTTGAACGCTTTACTCCTGAATTTCAGTACTAGCTTGGACTATTCTACATGTGAATTTAGCAGCTTGGCATTCAACTTGTAATACGCACAGCTATTACAAGAGTTGCTGGTTTGGATTATCCTAGAAATTGATCCTGAATCTTGATGCAAAGGGGATAGGGCTGAGAAACTGCACAAATGCAGACCACCTTTTTTCAAAATCATCTTTAATTTTGCACAAAAAAAAAAAAAAAGCACTACATACTGGTTCCAATGCTAAGAATGTGCAGATAAGATCATTCTTAAGTTTTTGCAATACATTTACTGAAGTTACGCTGAATAAATGCAAGAAAAACAACTTTATCTATTTGGAAAGAAGACTTTAATAGTGTTGTTATATAAAGTATTGGCCAACTCAAGTGGGTCATCTTCTCTTACTGCTGCCATTATTTCCAGTATTTGACTGAAAAAAAAAAGAAAGAATAATATTAGTAAACTCTGAAACTCAATACTGAATATACTTGTCTACTGCATGTGTATGTACACAAGTAACTAAGATTAACCTGGAATAAAAAAAAAACTATGCTGAGCGCAACACGGAAGGTGTTCAGATATGCAAATAGCTTCACTTTTAAGTCACTAACTTTTATTCCCTTTACACGGAACACTGGTTGCTCACTGGTACAGATTCAGCTTTGGTCTTTTGACTCTTGTTTGGAGGTAATTAAACAGCTTTCTGTTTCAAAGAAAGTGTCATTTTGTGGGTGTCTTCATCAATAGTCTTAATTTTCAGATGGAAATTTATTAGCCTCCTTTCAAGGCTAAAACTGCACTATAAACAGACACTGGTCTATGGCAAAGCTTACATTCCTGCCATAAATTTATCTGTTTTGAGAGTATTGCTGCCAAAATGGTTCATTCCTACTTTGCATTTGTCTATATTAATTTTGAAGAGTAAGTTCAGATCGTGTAGTGGTAGTACATGTTAAATGAGCACTTTTAAAAAGCCTACAGCTTGGCACGAGCTAGGAAAGCTGCGGGGCGAGGGGTGTGAATTAAAAAAAAAGAAAAAAAAAAAAAGGAAAAACAAGTCCTAACCTTTCTTATTTTCTCACAGTCACCTAGCACTTAATACATACCGGGGGGAAAAAAAAAATGCATACGCTGTACAATTTCTAAGAGGTTTTTATATCATCTTACTATTGAAGTAGGAGGAAAAAAAACAAACTCTCATGGTAAAGCTGATGACCCTCAAGCTTGGTAGTAGCATTTGGTAGTGGTGGTTTTTGGATCGTGCATCTAACTTACGTACTAGCCAGACTTCTTTTTGAGAAAGGGAGGGCAGAGAAAGTTCCTTTAAACCAGATGTGGAATGCAAACAACTTTTTACTTAATGCAGCACTCCTGGGCTTTGTAGCCAAACATCATCTTGATTTAAGGGGAAGCTACTAACTGCTCATTCCAAGAGAAGCCAAGGGGAGATCAGGCCGTTTAGCTACAGGCTGACACAGAAATAAGTATTTAATAACCAAGAACTTAAGCCTTGAAGTGTTTTGGTTGGGCTTACATATCTTTCCTCAATTGGATACAGCAGGATTAGCCAGCCCATGTTACTGTAATACTGTGTGTGTGTGAAATCACTACGGTGGGGGGGGGGAATCTTGCAGGCTAAAGTTTTAATGAAAAGAGCTTCCAAGGGGAGTTTTTTTTTTTTTTTTAAATATACATTAATCAGCAGTATCTCCAGCTAAATTGAAAGCTGTCTTGTCTCTGAAAAAGACAAGTGCACAGCGCCTTCTGCCAACTTAGCTATGATGAATGGTTGTGGTCTGATGTTACTTTCCACTCACACCAGATCTTGCTACTTGAGAAGTCACAAAATACCAATTCTCACTTACCATACTTCATTTTTCCTGAGGTTTAAGAGGTTCTCAGGTTACTAATCTACAACTAATATGGGCTATAATTAATTTTAAAGGGACAGTACTTTTGAAATAAGGTTGACCCAAACAAGGTTATTTTACAAGAATACACTAAAACACTAAAAGTATAGCACGTGTGTACCTACTGTAGGGCACGCTCCCTGCGTTCCCCATTGGGGGGTTTCTGAAACACTTTCACTGTAAACTACAACTCAGGCAGCAGAGATGTGCGTGTGTGTGTGTTGGGGGAGGGGGGTGGTGTGAACATATAGGGGCTTGCCTAAATGGTCTTATTCGGTAACAGTAGAGGTGCTTGACTTCCACAAGTCCTCAACTTGTTCTCAGAACCTGTTGTTCAGTTAGTTTCTTCCACTACACCAAAAATCCCTGACTGACCCCAGAAAATTTAAAATACTAAAAGAACATTTCCATGCTAATGTGTGCACTTTGTATTTAAAATACAAATTAAAATTACAAATAATTATTATTGCATAAAATATCTGAACGCTAGTAGGTGTCACCATGAAAGCTTAAACCATGCTTTTAGCATGACTAGTGGTCTTTTCTGGAGAACATTTCTTCAGTTCTCCCAGAGAAGCAGCAGAATTCCCTTCACCTCTCAAATAAATTCTTGTACCGATACCTCGCCAAATTCCTAGATATTTTAGTAGCACCCTGGGAACTGTTTCAAAAGGCTAGTTCCAAACAGGTGTTTTATACAGCTTTTCATAGACAAACAGACTTCACAGCCAAAGAGAGCTCTTCTGATGAAGTAAATAGGCTTTGCATTTGGATAGGTATAGCTGTGAGCTTTATTTACTGGGCTGAAAATTCATCCAAATACCATACCACGACAAGAGAATTCCCTGAATTTCTTTTCTGAGAGTTGATAACAAGAGGATGACAGAGAAGGTTGGTATAACCCACCAAGCAGACTTAGTAACACTTGTAAAAATCTATCAATCAGGGCTATTCAATGGATATAACTAAACCTTTTCACTGAAGGAAGGATACCCTTCCCTGCTTTTCATTGCCTCTGGGAGGGAGTGTGTGAAGGGATAGTAGAAAACAGGGCTTCTCTCCTTTCAGATTCTAACAGTGTGTCCACAAGCCCCTACAGTTTTAATAATTCCTGATGTTGACTACGGTTCTTTGTATCTTAAATGTGTAGGATCACAGTTTTTTGTAAACCTCAATAAATTTTTAAGCACAGCAGCAGAATGAAGAAGCGATCCTAACCAATTTTCGTGTTACTGTAGTTTGTAGCAGAGAGGCCCAAAGACTAGGCTGGTAGGCAACTGGGAGAAGTCATTTATAAATGACTTCTTACGAAAGACTTTTTTATATGACTTGTTGCTTATATCTACTCCATATCGTAGCACTCTCCACTCTTCAGAGGATCACACAGCTCTACCGCTGAATTCATTTAAAAGCAAGTGGAACAACAACCGAGTGAAATTTATTCCAGTCAGGTTCCTTTACAGGATATGGCCCCTTATGCAGTGTATCAAGTGAAAAGATAAAAACAGTACTGGTTTCACTTGCGGGGATTTTTTTGCATCCAGACCTTTTTAAGTTTTTCCACAACCTGTAAAGCGATTCCTTGCTCGAGGTTCAATAAATTTAGAATTCATTTCCATTTACTACGTTTCCAGTGAACTGATTTTTCCTGTAAGATGAGATTTGAACTATGTTAAATAATATAGTACACTTACATTATATGGCAGGGTTCATTTCTGTCCTTCAGGCAGTGCCCTATTTCCCATTTCTTTTTTGTAGGAAATGTAGTTTTTATGTATTTTGATCCCGCATGAGTATTTTTCACTCCACACCAAGGTGCATCTAGTTTCATGCAAAAAAGAAGTATTAGAAGCCCTTACAATCACTTTCTAAAAATTACTTCTCTTCCTGTTTGAAATGGAATTTAATAGATTTGGACAATTTGACATTTTCACTGCCTTTGGATTTTTATACCAATACCATCAGGACTTCACATTTTAAAGTATCAACAATAACAACATATAACACTAATTTCTTCTGTCATAAAAAAAGATCACTAGATAGACTACATGCATTCCACAAAGTTTATGTATGCTTTAACAGGTCGGCGCTTTATATGTAAATGCAATTTACATATAAAAGCATTTAGGTGGGATTTTTTTTTTTTAAGAGTTAAAAAACTTGCCCAGATTCAAAAATTCAAATAAACGCTGCATTTTTAACTGTCAATTACCGATATTTGAAATGAATAGGAGAAAAAAAAAATGACAACCCTAGCCAGTCAATTAAAAAAACCCCAACAACACAGCTTATTATCCCAGGAGGTATATTCAAGCCTTCTTTCATCTTACTCCATTTTAAGAATTGGTGTTTCCAAATGCCATTACCGCCACCACTGGCAAGGTCATGGCTCTTTACGTAGTCCTGTGTTTGAAACATATACAGCAGGCTAGATTTTAACAGATATTCCAGCAGGATTTTGGTACCTAAGTACGTGAAAAAATCTGGGCTTCTAAATTTGTCCTCTTCATCTTCACCTTTAATCTCAGGAACTGACAAGGCAGCTTAGTCCTTCTAGCAGAAGGCTGAAAATGAGTACTTCTGGAGTCTGTAAACTGCTTTCTAACCTGGAAAAAAAGGCAGTCCTTTCTCTTGTCCCAGTTTCTTAGGTCTTGATTCTGCTTTTCATTGCTATACAAGCATATCTCCTCATCTAGCAGTGTTTCAGTCACAAAAAAATCAAGATACAAAATCTTACCAGTCTCTATCATTAATCGTTCACTAGGAATGGATTTCAGGGTCTCCAAGTTAGCTTCTGTCTTCAGCGAACTAGAAAAATCACAGTTAGGAAGAAAATGTGTATAAAAGTAATTATTTTGCCTGCTGAAGTGTTTTGTGGCAAAGGCAGCTTCCTAAATAATTTCTTAAGTGAATAAAATCTGCTTCATCTTTTAAAAACCCTGCCTGCAAATTCAGGATTTGCAGAAGACAAGAGGCTTGGGCAGTTATTCATAGAAACTGTCTCAACCTAGCACGAGTGTAGAACTCCTACTTGCACTGCCCTACTCACCTGGCCTTAACAACCCACACAACTAGAAAAGTCAAGCGGGCTGGCTTTTGGCCAAATGAATACTGCAAATTCAGATTATTTAACTAGTTTATGAGGCTGATCGGATTGCACTTAAATTTTAGTCCTGGATTTGACAAGGCAGCTTAAAATTACAGAATTTAAAAAGTCCTCTAAAGGACTGCTTCTGCAACCCACAGCCTCATTCACTTACAGAAAAGGATTGACCAGAGGATAGCAGGAAGGACCCTAAGACTAGACTAGCTCCCCGAGCTGCGAGTTAACAACTTTTTGTAGCTAACAGATTTATTTTAATGAGAGGAATTCTAAATCTGTCAACAGACAACCATTAAGAGTCTACTGAGCTTTGAAGACTTGACCTGATTTTTTAAAAGAAATCAGTCAGAGGTCAGTAGAGCTGACATTTTAGAATAGTTTTATTTCTTGGAAAGAACTTACCAGCCATTTATTCCAATATAGAGATCTAAATCTATTATAGCAGCTGCTTCTTCCTTTGTGCCATCAAAAGAATGTACCTGGAATATATTTATATATGTGATCATTTGAACAGCTGTCATCAAAAAGTACATATTGATTTTCACTTGTGATATAAATACTTCTGACGGTATGTATTACACATGAATATAAACATCATAAAGATGTGGCGCAGCTCAGCTGATTCTGAATGCGGGCAAAGCTCAGGCTGAAGCCCTTAAATACTGCAGGTGGAACAGTGAAGTAAAAATTTGTTACCGGGTTTCCTTAGTTATAAATACACATAGAGAGGGGCTACACAAAGATACTACTTCGGGCTCAGGAACTCGCTGAGCAATGGATAACTGGAAGACCATACAGAGGAAGCAGTACTGTGCTGACTAATATTTACATTCTTCACTCACTATTCCCCACAGGCCACTGTCAGAGAAAGAGCGGTATTACATTCTACATAGCCTTAGTCCACTGGAGCTGGCGAGAGGGACTGTACCTGCCTTTCTGTCGGTCCAGGGACTAAAGAGGCAAGGGGCAGGTCACAAAGGGCGAACCCTAGTGCATTTGGGAGCCGCAGCTTCTCAGTCCCTGAGTGGAGCAAAGAGAACTGCCTGCTCTTCCATGCTGTGAGAGGAGCAATCAGCTGCAGAGGGTGCCTGCTCTTCATTTCTCTACTAGTAACCAGTTTTGCAGAAGACAGGAAGGAAGGAGAGATTGTGCAGCATTACATAAGAGCAAAAGTAACATGCAAAGTACAGAGCTAGGGGAAGGTATCTGCGGTAAGGGGGAAAATTGGGGACTGAGATGGTATTGTAGGAGACGTGGTCCAACATAAGTTAAGAAAGAACAATCCAAGTCTTTACTAGTTTTGGGAAACCCTGCCATAATGGAAACCTGAAAGAGTGTTGCTGGGCTTTTTAAATCACTTCACTGAAAGTTTTTCCAACTATGCTTTTGAATTAAAACACATGATCTGAATTGCTAAAGTAATCAAAAGTTACATCTGGATATAATTTAAAAGTGGTGTCTAATGTAGGAACCAAATATTCAAGGTTATGGCTTACACAGGGAATATGCATCTGAATTATCTTTGGTCTGAATGTACTACATCTACCGACACTGCAGAACTGGGGAGAAGCCAACGTAATTTATAAGGTGCTTAAACCGTCCTTCTGACAGGCCAAGAAAAACTGCTCATGTCAGCTGCCGAGTTTTTTCTCAGCCTATCCTCTTACCTTGCAAAAAACTGTTGAATAAGCAACAAAAATAAAAACACTGGAAGGGACTGGAAAGTGGTTACTAATTTGTAATAACTTAAATCATGTAAAAGAAAACCTACCCAGACTCTATGGAAAACAAGAAGTTGCATACTAAGGAATAATATTCACACACATTCCCACCTCCCCCCACAGTAGCTACACATATGTGTATATAAAAATGAGCACTACACTGAAGCCTGTACTTACCACCCCTCCCACAAATCTATCTCTATTTCTTCTCATTATATCTGTAAAGTGAAATAAATGAGAACGTAAGAACAGAAAACTTTATAACAGAAAAAGGCAAAAGATTCAGGTTTTCAGATTTTTCCATATTCAGTACTTGTTATTCCTTGAAGCTTTCAAACAAAACCCACCTAAAAATTCAGCATGCGAGTTTCTACAGTGGAGAAACATTGGCAGTTCTGTTTGTTCTGACAGGTCAAACTGTTTTTCAAAATATCTGTAAAAGAAAGAATGCTTAACCAGAAACTCAATGTAAGAACAAATAAACATACTAGAAAATTTTTTCCATCGCGTGTACGTTTTTGTCTTCAAGAATTAAAGACGTAACGGATTTGCCATGCAAAAGTTCTTATTTGTACAAGGATTTAAGCATTCAGTTTTAAAAGGAACCCTTTCCCATGCTATATTCATATACATTAGTGATCTATGTTGGAAGACAGATAAGAAGCGGCCAAGAATGACAATACTGGAAGAATCTATGCTACGCAAGTACTCTCATGGAAGCTGCCCCTTCGTAACTTTTCTTTTTTTTTGCTTGTTGTTTTTTTTTGGGAGGGGAGGGGGTTTAAATGAAAGAAGAACTGACTGTTTTATCTACCAAGTTTTGAAATTTTAGGAATTGAAGAGAGCACATATCGCACAGAACACTATCTCAAGAACCACTTGTAAAAGCAGGGACGGTGAAGGAGCGATATGGAGACTTCTGTAGCCTCAAATGGCCCAAAGTAGGTATCAGAGCTGGTTGCCCGGTAAAGTAACGCTTGTTTGCTCTTCAGTGAAGGTCAAAGTCATGTCTGTCTTGGGGTGGAACAAGTACCAATGTGAGACATTTTATTTCTGCCTTTGGTCTTCATTCTTTCAAAATCTTCAACTGTTTCCCTCCGCCTGGTTGTATGTCTCCATCCCTTCACTGTCACTCATTTTCATCCCTGTCCTACCTTCTACTCCTAGTATTGCCTTTGAGGAATCAGTAACAGCGAGGCAGCAGTCCTATGAAGAGACATAAAAAGGTGGGCAGAGGGAAGGTAACTAGGTAGCCAGTTTTCCCAAGACACTTTCTAAAGGAAACTAATTACCACTGAAAGAACCCTGTCACCTGTCGTTTGCAGCTAGTTCCGACCTCAGAGTATTTTTAATTTACCATTTCTGGCTGTCTGCCACACTACACCGAGGCATGCCAATTGCAGACGCTGAGGAAACATGGTAGAGGAACATATGCGTGGTAGAGGGCCAACGGTGCATAGCTCACTCAGTCTGCATACATAATGTGTAAGATGGCATTATATGGACAGGCCCGGAAGACAGCGTTGCTTGTCCAACAGGCTGGAAGCATCTGCACATATTGGATTTCCTTATGTGTTGCTGCTAAAAGCAGTCCAGGGCACTGCGACATTCACATCGTCAGATATCAGAAACATTTCAAAAGGAAACTCCAATATCCACATACTGCTGCATGTGATTCCCATATGAGTTGGTAGAAAATAGGAGGAGACCATTGGTTCGATTTACATTTTTGTACCACAAAAACAGGGAGTAAAGACAATAAAAAACAAAGACAATGCAAGTGGGTCACTTAAATTTGTTCAATTTTCACTATTTTCTGTCTATTACATGTTGCTATCTTTCTGGTACAGTTAAATTCTCTGTTTATGAGCGCAGATCCTTCACATGCAGCATGTGAAAGAAATCAGCTGTAATGTTAAAAAAAAAAAGACATGAAAATTCACAGCATGAATTACAGTGGCTTAGTATTTTCTAGATCCAACAGAATTTTAACTGGAACTCATGACTGCTCTTGCGGTTAACTGACTAAAATAGCTTGACTAAAAAAAAAAAAGACTTTTTTTTTAAAGGCTCATTTCATATGGAAATGAGGCTTGCAGATACTGATCTGCAAAATAAGCTCCCTCAGTAAATCCTGAATCTACTGGCCAACTTCAATCTAATTTTGAGAGAAGGGTGGTGGTCTTGAAGATGTAAAGTTGGGTGCCCCGTGGAGGGAAGGAGCTCAAGCAGCTTTTTTTCTGCTCTTGGCAACAACGAAGTCCAACACATGCTGCTACTTACTCTGCCGGAGGGACAGGAGTATGAATGGGGAAGGTCTCAGAGTTGAAAAGGAAAGGGATCGCACACCCAGGAAACGTGTGAAGAAACCAAACACGTGGCAGTCAGGATGGTAACAACCTAAATCAGTCGGAAATCAAGCCTCACTAGTTCCACTGCTTAAGGAACAACTTTTTTCTCTCGGCAAGTAAACTGTAATTTAATACGCCTGTTCTGCGTTGCCTCAGAAGTTGAAAATACTTTTGCAATATGCTTGTTTGCAGGTTTAGTTTTGACCATAAAAGTAAGTTTAAGTGTGGTATTTTTAGGTTTGGAATCCAGCCACTAAAGGAGTTGAACCAAACTGGTCTTGCTGAGATGGAGGCTCTCTAGATAAAACAATTCTGGACCCATTTATGAATAACAATACACATAATTTTGGGTGGTTCCTCCCACCCCCTATTTGGTTAAAAAACCCTTCTGTTTCCCATGTTGCTGAGTCCCACAAACCCAGCACAGGTCGCTACAGCAGAAGTGAAATCTTTATATATGCCTTGATTTATAATGTGATTTTCATTATAATAGGAAGGCAGTATCTTCATCTACCTACCATTTAAATCACCATAGAAACACCATACAAAAAGTTATGAGAAAGGAGGACATAAACAGTTCCTGAGGCTGCTTCAATACAGGAATTTCATCCCTATTGGCTTTTTCATCCAAGACATTGGTGGAATGATCATTTTCAATTTTACAGGTAGAAGATTATCCAGAAGAAAACAAAACATAACTAGAAAATAATGATTAAACATTAAACAAAACAGAGAGGTAACGTCCAGATACCATCTACCAGGAAACAGTCATACCCCTCTCCTACGGGGCAGCCCTGCAGCTGCTTGCTAACAAGTGACTGGTATGACACCTGGACTCCAGCTGAGCGGACAGCTGGTCAGCTGGCCCCTCACACTTCACTCTTTGCTCTCCTTTCTTAGTTCATTTATCAAGCGTACACTGAACATTAATTTGAGGAACCTGCCATCTAGTCTGAAAACGGTCACAAGAGTCGGACTACCTAACTCTAGAGCATTTCATTAGTGGAAATGGAAACCACAAAATAATTCAGAACGCCGACCACGTTTCACACACACGTGAAGGATGAAGAATAGGGAAAGGTGAACATTTAGAAAATAGGAACTTTACAAACATAATGCTTACGTGCACCTTTCCTTGGGTCTTTCCTTTTTTCTTTTCTCCCTCATACTTCTTCCTTCCTGTCTTTTTCATCAATCACCTCCTTCCAATTGCAATTTCCAGCAAGGACTTTCAATAAAGTTCTTAGGAACTAGATTAACGTACTTCATACAATTCACTGAAATAGCATCACCTAGAGACTTTCTGTCATTATCAATCTTAATTAGAAAGGAATCACCTACCACCTTTAAAAGGTGATTTCTGTTACACTTCTGTTAACTTCTTTCCTTGTACCCCAAAATTTAAGTGCGCCTGATTACTCTTCCACTTGTCCATCAGCTGCAGTCCATTAGAAAAGAAAAATCAAGATTTTTTCCCTAAATTGTCCACTCAATAACATGAAGCAGATAAAAATCTTAATATATGATACTCCAGCAGTGTTCTAGTTTGCCAGAAAAGATAAACAGGTTATCCTCCAAAACTGTGCTTTGCTGAACTTGGTGCACCCCGAATTCTACCCGAAGAAAAGGTTCTGCCCGCTTGGCTAAATATTTTACTGTATGATTGTAGTATTACAAAGAAGAGATTAACTCTACCGACTGCTAACATGTGGCAATTAGAAAAAAACACAACTAACCACTGCCCCCCTGTGACTAATTCTACTTAGAACAGCAATATGCAAGCATGACTCATTAATCCCTCAACTCAGTGGAATTTATCCCCTACCTTTTTCAGTCAGTTCCCTGTGTAGACGGAGTTCATCATTACAAGAATATGAGCTGATTTTAGGGACTATGCTAGCTTCTTTCTACTCAGTACCTATGCTGTACGTATTACTTCACAGTACGTCACTCGTCAGCTTTTTCATCAGCTTTCCTCGATTACCTTGCTCGCAGGTAACACCTCCCTTATTAAAAAAAGCTTACTCGTGTCCACTGCTGATTTAGCCTATTTGACAGCTTAGTTCCCTTCCTCATGCCCTCCACTACAACAACTCCATTCTTCCTTTGCACACTACAGTACTGTTATTCTCCCTCTGGGAGTCTCTAACAGTTCTTGAATATAAGCAAGAACAAGCATTTGTCACACCCAGAAAATCAAAAATTCTGATTGATTTCATAGAAAAGGACAGGCTAAGTCAATGCCAGCCAGGTAGTATGGCAAAATTTAGCGTATAACTCTGCTTGAATGTAGGCCTCTTTCTTTAAGGTCACATTTCTGTCCAAAAAAAAAAAAAAAAAGAAAAAAGAAAAAGAAAAAAAAAAGCTATAACTTCAGGTCTGTATCTGACAAAACGTCACCTGGGAGAACACAAGATAGAAAACATTTCTGTAAACTACTACAAAGTCCATTTATAATTATCAAAAGTTTCTTACTTGAGCTGGATGTCCTTTGGGCAAAACTCTAATCTATCAAAATCTACAAATGGAAAGAAGAAAACCCGGTTAGTAGTGTTGGGTTTTTCCATACAGAGGAAAAAAATAACGTTGCAGTACTAAGTTAACACTTACCTAGGCCACATTCCCCAATTGCTATTATTTTTCTCTTGTTTTTTTCAGTCAGATTTTGTAATTCAGATAAATACTGATCAGGGCTACTCTGCTCAAATTCTCCACAGCGGGTAGGATGGCAGCCAACTGTACTGTAAAACATGTCTAAAGCAAGGAAAAAATGGCAAATTTATAAATTACAGCTATTATCTGGATTTGAGGTCATAACTTTAAAGAAACTCCTTCTGAATGTCTTTTTATCTTTTTGATGATTTTATTACACTGATATTTGTTACTGGAAGAATGGCAGACAGTATCTCTACAGGGGTCTTTTTAGAACACATAATTTAACTCACTCCAAAACTGCAACTCATAGTTGAGTTATTCTGTTGGAGAAGCCCTCAAAGAGAAATATGACCTGTTCAAAATGGATCAGGTTATCCTCAGCTGCAAAATTCGTAGATAGCCTGTCAATTCCCTTGTACGTCTCCACACTAGCACAGACTTTATCAAAACAACATCTAGTCAAAAGACAGACTTTATCAAAACAACATCTTTATCAAAACAACATCTACTGATAAGTGCTCTTATGGAAGATGTAAACACATGAAAAAAAAACTGAACACGTAAGGGCCTGAGAAATGTGACCTACTATTAAAAACAGTCCTGCTTTGATGGGGGGGGGGGGGGCGGGTAGGAGGAGGCGGGAAGGGAGAAGAGGTTGGGCCAGATTCCCTCCTCAGGCTCTTCCAACCTACATTATTCGAAGATTATATTTTGCAAGCAGTACTTTAACATATGTTCATATATGGATAAGTAATTAGCTGAATGACATTTGCCAAAGGAAAAAGGCTGGGATACTCTCCTTTAAACAGAACGAAAGGGAAAGCTAGGAGAACCGTAAAACAGAAAGACACCTCTCCATTCTTCATGCTGGTCACGATAGCTTGGTAAATAAAAAACAAAAACCCACCAAGCAGCATGTGCTCCACAATATATAAGCATTTCAGCTTATTTCTGGAAGAGGGCCTTGTCCTTTCAGAAACACATATGGTTTGATTTTTCTAAGGATCTGTATTACTTAGAAATACAGATACAAATTGCAGGAAAGACTGATCCCCTCCAGCATCCAGGGACCTAAGTAACAGCATGAAGAAACTCATGCACAATACATTCATCCCATCCTGAAGCATGATTTCTGTTTTTTAATCTGAGATTCCGTCAGGACCTCCAGGCACGTATTCCTTCAAACTATTAATTCCGAGAGAGGAGAGGATTGTATTTTTGACTGACAAAAAAAGTTTTAAGCGAGGATACCATTAGTCTGTGCCAGCTGCAATGCATCCTTACTATCTTGTAGACTTCCACCTGTAATCAAAAACTTGACAGAAGAAAAATACTGTCAGTCAATGCACTTGGCTTTGAACAAACAGCTGCAGAATGTTTAAGAAAACACTCAGTTATAAATAAGAATCTAAACAAGGAAGATCAGCAGACAGTAATTGCTAACATATACGTAACAAAATATCATAAATCAGTAACAAATCTCCATATTCCTCATGAGCTAGTACTCATGTACTAGGGACTCGACTGGAATTTTTTCTTAATCAAGTATCTTCCACACTATTTTAGGTCATTTAAGAAGTAAAATGCTTCTATTTCCAGCAATATTAACTTCATTATACAGTGACTCAAAAAAATTGTACTGCTTTTTTTTGCTCAAGCAACGGTAGCCAGAAAAGTACTCTTCCCTGTCTTACAGTTTGGTCTAACCACCAAAATATGATTAAATAAGTAGATAAACCAACAAAGCAATCTGTACCAGGTCCAGGTTTACAAATTTAAGAATTTCTGGCTCCAATCTTGTATTTTGACCTAAAGCTCAAAGTTTAGCATACCAGAATTGTTGCTAACCTTTTTTTTTTTAAGCACCATCTGCAGAATCTATACCCTAGGTCGTAAACCAGGAACGTCATGCTACGACTATACTGCTTTTGGACAACTGTTATCGCTTCATATGCTACGTACCAGACTTAGTCAATCCCAACTCAGACGTTTCTGCAGTACACTCTCCACTACTACCACCACAGAAAGGAATAAACCTGAAACTGACTCATTGCACATAAAGCACAGAGCCAAACTTCACAAAATTTATCATAAATCAGCAGCCATACGGGCAAGTATACGTATTTTCAAGTGAACAGATTAAGCTCCAAGGCAAGCAGAAACAATCTGGGACAGGGCAGCAACATGACCTAGTAAGACTAAAAACGTAGCTGCGCACAGGGACCTTCTGAATTCTGTCTCTGAATCCACTGTGCGTCTTGAAAAAGTTACGTAGCCAATCTCTTCTTGATGATAAAATAGGAAAATTACCACTTACTCTCAGAGGTTGGCATAAAGATTGAACAATGCTTGTACAGCACGTATATAAGCAATAAAAGTAACCGCGACTCTGTATTTGCTGTTTTCCTTCTTCCTCTCCCGATTTCTTTCTAACTCTTTGAAATAAGAACATTTCAGCAAACTTAGATGCTTGTTCTTCTGCAAGAGGAGGGTTTACTTTTTCAGGGGAAAAAAAAAAATCCACCAGCCTCAGTAGGCAGTAATACAGCTTTGTAACAGTATGCAATGTATTCTGCTTTAATTCCTATTCTTGTCTTGAAAATGTATTCAGTTTAGAGAGATACAGAGAGGTGAGTTTGGACTATTACAACAGAGGGAGTGCGGCCCATTACCGACAAGACTGATTTTAGGCCAAGAGTTCCAAACCTGTTCATAATGATGCAATTTTAATACATATAAGTTAATAGTTACTAGCAGACACTCAGATATGTTATCTGTAAACATTCATGGGCATTCCTAGCTTTTCTGCAGTCACGAATTTACTTTACATATAACAACATCACCTGAAGAATCACAGTCCTGACAAGAGATTTTGAGCTGAGTCTATAGCAGTAACTGCTGTGTGAAAGAGTCGCACAGGATACAAGAAGCCAGTCCTGGCTGCCTATAATATAACTAAAACGGAAAATGACATACTGATTGCAGTAGGTCAGAGGAGAACATCTGTTAAAACTGTACAAAACAAATTCTACATGCACATCACATATGATACCATTGAACTTAATACGTGAGTATCTAATGATCTGTGCAAACGAAAAACAATGCTCTGCACAGAACGTTTTTGCTTTAAGGTACTGCAGCACGATACTGCATTTTCCCCAGCAAGTTACAAAAATATTGTTTTTGTAGTGCTCCACTACCAAATCAAACGCATTGGAAAGCAGTTAAAGACATTAAAGAAATTTTCTAATTATAAGAAATTACCTTTTTAACACCAACTTTGACTGCTCTCTCTACTACGTCCAGAAAGTCATCTGCAGAAGTTTACAGAAACGTCATGAATTAAACACGAGGTTTTACAGCATAGTTGAAGTACTTTTGAAATATAAATCACTTTCCAGCACTTAAAAATGCCTATATGCCATGAACAATCTTTAACCGATATTTGATTAATCCTTAGAAGGGAACTAATCCCTTAGAAGGGAATACAGTAACTGCAAATCTGATCCAAACCTAAGAAGCCAACAGGAGTTTTTCGTATACTTCAATAGGCTGCTTGTTTTTACCTCTGTATCTAAAGATAGAGAGAGCCAAAAGCACCAGTTCTAATGAATAACCATGGTTCACCAAAGCAACGCTGTGACAGCTTTTATTTTTCATAAGGCTCAGACCCCAGTTTCTTTCATGCTATTGGATGTCTCCTACTATAAATACAGCAGCAACCGTTTTCCATTTGCCCCTAGAAGTTACCCATACAATAGCTCAATTGCGGTTGAATATAAAGCAATATATGTCACTTTGAACATCTAATGTATTTTGTTATAGTTTCTACTTCAAGCACTAGCAAAACTTCCAGTCGTTGAGGAAAAAAAGGAAATCCTAACCTCACCTTCTGACAAACTTTTTAACAAGAGAAACCACACCCTCCAGCAGATAAAACAAAATATTCACCTTGATGTTTCTGTGTTCCTCTGTAGATTCCTCTGAACATAGGATCGGTCAGGTTAATACCAATATCTAGGAAGAAAAACACCAACAAATACGGAATAAGGCGTTACAGTCATTCAACGTTTCATTCTGGCAATCAGCACAGTAGGGAAGATGGTGAAAAGCAAAAGCCTTAGCGACCCCTGACTACCACACTGACAGGCAGCACAAAGCCTAAGCGTGAGTCTTCTCCCAGAACCTGAGGGCTCGCTCCTCCTTACCAGGAGCGACAGAACTACGACGTTACGGCCCTGTGCGCATCAAGCCCAGAGTTACCCACTAGCGTTTATAAGACGTACCCTAATGCTCACCAAAGCAAACGCATATACGCTATCCGCTGCAAACCATCCCCCTTCCCACATGAAAATGAAGACCTTAGCTCAGCCAGCGGCCGCAAGGGCCGAGGACAGACACAGGGAGCCGCGCACGAGCCGCAGGAACAGCAGCGAACTGAAAGGAAACCCCACCCAGCCGCCCGGTCAGACCCAGCCGCCCGGTCAGACCCAGCCGCCCGGTCAGACCCAGCCGCCCGGTCAGACCCAGCCGCCCGGTCAGACCCAGCCGCCACCCGCGCGCCGACGCGAGGGAGGCGGGCGAGGGTCTGACAGAGCCCCCGAGCGCGCCCGCAGGGCGCCCAACGGCCCCTCCGCCGCCCCCGCCGGGGGGGAAGAGCCGGCGCTGCTTGGGCTCCGCCACAGCTCGGGGACACGTGCGGCCGCCAAGAGGCACGACGGTGACAGCGACACAACCTCACCGATGAACTTGGCACGGCTCATGATGATGATGATGATGGCGATGGCGGCGGCGGCGGCTGCTGCCGGGGGGGGGGGAGGGGCGGTGCGCGCCTGCGCGGGGCGGTGTCCTCCAGGCTCCCGTCGGCCCCCGCGCCTGAAGGTGAGGGGGAGGGCGGCGCGAGATGGCGGCCTACCTGACGCACCAGCAGAAGGTGCTGCGGCTGTACAAGAAATCCCTGCGGCACTTGGAGTCCTGGTGCATCCACCGGTGAGGAAGGGACTGTGAGGAGAGGGAGGAGGCCTGAGGGGAGGGATTCGCCCGGCCTGGCTGGGGCTTCGTCCTCTTCCTTCCGTACGCAGGGCCGTGGTGGAGGTGGGGAGGAGAAGCCTCCTCAGTCGCCTGCCTGTGCCCGCTGTGGAAACAGGCGCTGTGAGAAAAGGAGTTCCTCAGAGGCCCGTGGCCAAGCCCTGTCTTTACACGGGGGCAACTGGTGATGTTGTTGTGCTTTATTTCTGTATCTGGCTGTGGTGTCTCTTTGTTTTTTCCCTCACGCGTACTGTGTTTGTCACTATGCATAACCAACCTCTGTCTGTAGAGACAAGTACCGCTACTTTGCTGTCCTCCTGAGAGACCGGTTTGACCAACACAAGAATGAGAAGGACATGGTGAAGGCAACAGAGCTGCTGAGGGCAGGTGAGGAGGAGTTTTGGGCAAACCAGCATCCTCAGCCTTACATCTTCCCTGACTCTCCTGGGGGCACTTCTTATGAGAGATACGAGTGTTACAAGGTAAGGTGGCCTGTAAGACTGTGTGTTAGTGTGCTTGGGACTAGCATGCTTACCTTGTTCCTCTTCTATTGGATGGAGAGTGTTTTAAGTAGCCTTTTCATAGCTCAGCAGTATCAGTAGCTCACTGCTGTTAAAAGTCGTACTGCTTGAATGGGAGAAGCTGTCGTGCTTTTGTGATCCTCTGAAATGAAACTTGCTGGTCTGTTGGAAGACAGCTAGTTTCTTTTTGCTGGAGTAACCTTCTGCCATTTTAGCAAGTTGGAGCTGCACAGTGATGGGTTGGACGAGCCCAGTGAAGTGCGGCAGAGCTGTGAGAGGACTAAGGGTGGAGGAAGCAGCGCTAGCCTCTATGGTGGTATCTGCTCACAGCCTTGGTTTCGCTCTGGTCCTGTGTGAACTTTGATGTCAGCTTGGTCTGTTGGGAGACTTGACTTCACTCAGTCCTACTGTTCCTCCAGCATTTTGAGCAATGGTACAAGTGATTGTTTCCCTTGGTGTGTTATAGTGCTAGATAAGTATTTGAGAACCGTGGTGTGTTAGTATAAAAACAGTAATATTCTTAGAACTTAAGGTGCTTCTAGAGAATTTTTTTCCAGACTGTTTTCTTTACAAAGAAAGAAACCTTGCTTTCACATTACAAACATGATGTTTGGGCTTTCTTGGCACTGGCTGTTCTAGTGTATTTTTAAAAAGTTCATATAGAAAGAGTATGCACCGTTTCTCTCTGGCGTTTTGAAGAAAATGCTGATACCCAAGACTAGATCCAATCAAGTGTATGTGCATAAGAAGCCACGTGAAAGAAAAAACCTGACATAGGTTTATCAGAGGTGGAAAATAATTTAGGAGTGATTGTGGTATAAAGGAAGGACTAAGGTTAATGCCAAAGTTACATGCTTTAACAATAGTAGAGATAACGATGACAAAGAATAAGAATCTAGGTGGGAAGAATTTTGTTTGAGCAATAAATGGTCAAGATTGGTCTCGATACAGAAATGCCAACTGTTTTATATTTTCTTTTTTCTTTTCCGTGTTTTTCATGCTAAAACAGTCATTTTGTTAAAGCACAGTCATAAGGATTTGCTTGTTACTATATCAGTAATTGTCTATTGTGGATGCTGCTACGTAAAATGTAATTTTTTTTTTTTAGATCTTGCTCTATTTGATTGGTTTAGTTGGTGTTTGCTGCATGTGGAGGTGTGCGTGTGTGTATATATACATATATGTATTTTTAGCATTAGCTCTGCTATTACTGTATTCAGCTTCTTAGTGGTTAAAAAAAAGGGAAGAAACTGGAACTGTAAATGTCACTGGATGAGTGATGGTATTGGAGCCGTTTCTTAATCTTCGTAATTTTCTTTTTTTTTTTGGTTGATGTTCCTGTCTTTATGTTGCTCCAGATATGTTGCTTCAGAATTCTAAATTCTGCTTTTATTTTTGATTGGACGTCTTAGAGATTGTACCGTAATCGAGACCTTATAGGTGACTAACTTTTGAATAGCTGTAGATCAGCAGAAGCGAGCTGTTGGGTTCTCTCTCTGACAAAGAAAATGAATTAATAATTGCAGAACAGGATCAGTCTAATCCACTGCCTTCAAGAGTAGGAGGGGAAGAAATGATATCTCTTCCATTAGCTGAAATTGTTTTTAGAGCTTTAAAATAAACTGAGATGACCTGGGGTCTGTCCTTGGGCTGCTGGGATTTCAGCAAGTCACTATGACTTCTGATAACCTGTGAAACAGATTGAAAGCACTGACCACTGACATAAGTGTCACATGCTCAACAATTCCGATAGCTCTTAAACAGTGTTTTTATGTGGTACTTTATTTCATGGCCTATTTACCCATTTTAAGACTGATTTCAATGACCAAGTTTAATTCTTTGTTGTGTTTGTGTGTGTGTGTATACATATATATATTTATATTTACCAGGAACACATGCGTTTTGTTTTGTTTTTTGACAGCTTCCTGAATGGTGCTTAGATTTCTGGCATCCTTCTGAGAAGGCAATGTATCCTGATTACTTTGCCAAACGAGAGCAGTGGAAGAAGCTGCAGCTAGAAAGCTGGGATAAAGAGGTCAGTGCTTGCTCAGTGCAAAGTGAAGCTGCTACAGCATGCAAGTATTTTGTGTTACATGCAGTTGTGTTCTTGGAAAGTATTTTAGGTGAGAACAGTGAGTTCACCTACTGTGATCTTATGTAGACTCTGCTTTATTAGAACTTTTGTCAGCTTGAAACGATAACTTAACTTAAAATGCATACGCAGATGTCAAAGAGTTACAGCTTCTTAAAGGCCGTGAAGGGAATTTTCAGTTAAAGCTAAATCTGCAAACTTATTTCAGTTCGCGCAGGGCTGTGGTAGCCGTTTTGCTAAAGGTAGTTCCAGACGGGGATGAACAGAGATTAATGACCGGAGAATTCCTCTTCTGCACTTGTGAGGCTCTGAATGCTTTTCATTTGCACCTTTGAAAGTCACTTGTCACAATGCCCCACATCTGGAAATCCAGAATAATTTCTGGTCAATTTAGGTTTAGCTTCAGTTGGAAGAAGTTGCTGAGGCTGTTAGACTTTTTTTTTTTTAAGTTATTATTTATTTATATTGACTTCAATTGTAGAGAAACGGCTAGATGCTTAAGGTGTCAATTTTGCGAGAATTAGCATAGTGACAGCCAGCACCTATACTACCTCAAGAAACACCTGTGGAAAGCATCTAAAGGGCTGTTGGTGGCATGCAGAAACAGAAAATCTTAAGTGCTTTTCTAGAATACTGCTTGAGGTCTGAGGTCTCCTACTGAGAGTTATGGAGGTTGTTCAGGACTCGTAATTATCTAGTAGCTTTCAAAGCAGCAAAGAAATACTGTCCGTTTTTCATTTAGCAATGGCAGACATGAATTGGGAAGAGATAATGATCTTTTAAGTAAAACTGCTCTTGTAAATCACTAGAACTCATTTTTAGTGACATAATATGAGCTTGCAATGATTACTGGGTTTGTAAGTGAATATTGAGAAACATGAAATCCGTCTGTCAACTTAACAGAAGACATTACTGCGTAGCCCTTCTCTCCCAAAGCGGGGGCCAGTTTCACTTCCTGTCTGAGCACCGAAATCCACAGTGTGGAAATGGTAGTACATACCAAAGCAATTGTATGTCTTGTCTTCTAGGTTAAGCAGTTAGAAGAAGAAACTCCTCCTGGTGGTCCAAAAACTGAAGCCTTGCCTCCAGCTCGTAAGGAAGGGCATCTGCCACCGCTGTGGTGGGAATATGTAACAAGACCCCGTGAAAATCCCATGTAAAAGCATTAATTTCATGTGTGAATTAAAGCAGTCTATCTTCGGTAAGCAGTAGACGTGTCAGTAAACGTACTAGTGTAAGTAACACAAAACGAAGCCGAATAAAATAAAGTGGAAGGCATTTGTGTGGTATATTGGTCTCCTATTATAGCATGCACACAATTATCTTCAGTTTGTGCAGTGTATAATAGATGACTTAATACCTACACCACGTACCTGTAATGTTAACGAGAGCATTGACCTGCACGTGAAGAGGTCTTAACACCAGAGCACATTTGCTAAAGATAAAGAAAGACAGCTTGTGAAGATTAATCTTGGTTGAATTTGTGATATTGCAGATAAAGTATGGATGGTACTTCATTCAGATTTTAACTTGAACCTTCTCGGGTGCCAAGCCTGCTTGCCCGTTTACCTTTGCTTCTTGCATTGAGCCTGAGGTCCCAGAGGAAGAGAGGAAAAAAGGCAGTCAGCTTTCTGCCTTTTTTTTGAGGGCCCTGGGAGTCTGTATCCCTTGGCAGGGAAAGCTGAAGTGTAAAAGGCTGTCCAAGAACAGCTATTGATGACAGAGCAGTTGCATCATGCCAAGCTTGGAACTTTAGGAATGGGTTCCTAAATGTTTAATTTCCAATTTAAGTGCTCAAAAAACAACTAGTTTAAAAGAAACGCCAACCCGTAATATCTGGCTTGAAGCTATAATCCCTGCTTTCAAGCATGAGTAGCAACCAGTGCCTTGGAAAAGTTAAAACAGATGCAGTGTCAGTAGATAATTAGATTTCATTAATTTCTTAGCTGTCTGATGAGGCTGGACAACTCCCTGAACACCCTTAGAAATCTTTTCAATGTAGTTGGTCATGTGGAGCTATAATATAGAGTGACATACTAATTTCCTTATACATAAGAGAATTCCGGTATCTTTCCTCCACAAAGACTAGGGTGGAAAAGGTTACAGAAAGCGTTCTTTCCCTCAGGGAAAATAATGCTAGTTAAATAACGGCCTGTGTAGAGCACTACAGAGGAGAAGGTGCCCAGGCTACAGCAGGAAACAACATGCAAGTAATTTGATGCTGAATTGGGGTATTAGAGCTGGTAGCAGAACAGGAACCACCAACTGTGCCTCTTTGGATGATTGCCCCTATCGGACTGAACAAAATGTTAGCCTAGGCTGCTGTGAAGTTCACCTCCGTTTGTATATATTCCAGCTCTTACAGGAAACTCAGCTTATGAGACTGAAAAAAAGTGGCCAAATAAAACTATGTTCCCAGAGAATGAACAGTTGCTTCTGCTTAAGGCAGAAGGCGAAGCAGGTTTGTTGGGAGGCCTGGATCAAACAATAAGTAACTGAACTAAGTGGCAGGAGCCAGCCTGCCAGCAGGGAGAAGGTGGGAAGGAGTAGTCCTGGAGGAGGTGGATGAAAGTTTCTAAGCAATTTGGATCAGCCTGATAACTTGGAATCTGGTACCACATGCAGGTGAGGTGGTAAACGCTTGTGCTAGGGCTGGAGTTCCAGGATGCTGGCAGCGACAGGCAAGGGCTTTGGTTGTTCCTGGAATGAAAGTATTTTTACCTTGCTTACAGGTAAAGACTTGTTGCCTTCCCGACTTAATAACGCTATTGGAAGTTTTGGCTGCATTTTTAACCTAGATACCGAGTCTTATTAAACACAAACCTTCTGCATGCTGCATTTCTTTACTACCACGGTTGAAATTGCTGTAGAGCACCAGACAAATGTTCATCCCTGTCCAAACTGAATTCTAGATGCTTACAGAGTTGTGTAAGTGAAGCCAAGTCGCAGTCTGAGGAATACAGTTCTCGTATGCTCATTTACGGGTCACAAACAGTTCTCATACTCAATACTTAGGAAGAGCTGGCGATGAAAGCAGTTCACTCCCAGCTGCAGGCCAAAAGCATATATGTAAGATCTAGGAAACTTTGCTAACATTAGCACCTACAACTTCCCAGTGAGTAAGAGAAAAGAGAGGATGTAGGCACCTAATAAAAGCTCATAGGAAAACATAACTTGCTCTTCTGCTGTAACAGTATTGCTATGTTTAAGGCTTCAAGAGAGGATAATTAGGTCAGCCTACAGAAGCTATTTGATTGTGCCGCATTTAGCCCTCACTAGGGCTTATTTTTTCCATGAACTCCCAACTTAAGACTGGAAGATAGTAAGAGATGGCAAAGCCGCTAACTTCAGTTGTTTGAAGAACATATATTCGACTTGTGTATTAGGAGGGACTTTAATCTAGCTGCTATTTAGAAATCGTTGATGACCATCTTCATTAAGCCTAAATGCTAAAATCTGCCTGAATCAAGAAAAATGATTTCACTTGTTCACATGCTCTACTTTGGAAAGTGTCAGTATTTCCAGCAGGCTGGACCTCTTCTCTGTCTTCCGTTGGACCAACGGCAGTAACAGAACTGAGGAGAGGAAACTGCAGTTGCCCTTTTCCAACGCTGATTTCTTCTCTCCACTCACGTACCAGTGCTTTTCAAAACTGAGGGTACATGTTCACATTAGGAGTTCCCACTTGTGTCCTCTTAACTCGTCATGGCTTTCTAATACAGGATCTGCTATACCAGAATTCCAAAATTGCCCTTAGCTAAACTGCAAAAGCTGATTTGCTTTAGCAGCTACTTGCATTAGCCTGTATACGAGAGGCCAAAAATGTACATGCGCAAAACTCACATGGGTCAAAAAATCACAGGGTTCTGCCCAGCCCCTCTGCCTTGTGTCTGAGCATGCTTTGCCATCTCCCCTAGCTGTAGACAAGCAGGCCTCAGGTCAGATCTGGAGTCATAGCCAAGTACATGCTGGCTGAACTGGTCGCTTTGCTTGCCAGAGGGCCCTGCACCATGATGGGGTACAGCTACTCAGGCCGCAGTCAATTTTTTGGCCAGGAACTGAGCAAAAGGAAGACCCAGGGGAAGGCCTGTTAGCCTCACCCCCATCCCTGCATCCAGCCCTGAGGTGATGGACCAGCTCGTCCTGGAGGCCATCACTAAGCACCTGGAGGACATGAAGGTGATCCGGAGTAGCCAGCATGGATTCACCAAAGGGAAATCATGCTTGACCAATCTGATAGCCTTCTCTGATGGCATGACTGGCTGGGCAGATGAGGGGAGAGCAGTGGATGTCGTCTCCCTGGACTTCTGCAAGGCTTTTGACACTGTCTGCCATCACATCCTCCTAGGCAAGCTCAGGAAGTGTGGGTTGGATGCATGGACAGTGAGGTGGATGGAGAACTGGCTGGATGGCAAAGCTCAGAGGGTTGTGGTGAATGGCGCAGAGTCAAGTTGGAGGCCTGTAGCTAGCAGTGTCTTCCGGGGGGGGGGGTGGGGGCGGGGGAGGGTGTCAAGATTGGATCCACTTTTGTTCAACGTATTCCTCAACGACCTGGATGAAGGGACAGCGTGCACCCTCAGCAAGTTTGCTGATGATACTAAACTGGGGGGAGTGGCTGACACACCAGAAGACTGTGCTGCCATTCCGAGGGACCTGGAGAGGCTGGAGAGCTGGGCGGAGAGGAACCTCCTGAAGTTCAACAAAGGCAAGTGCAGGGTCCTGCACCTAGGCAGGAAGAACCCCCATGCACCAGGACAGGCTGGGGTTTGACCTGCTGGAAAGGAGCTCTGCCGAGAAGGACCTGGGAGTGCTGGTGGACAACAAGTTAAACACGCGCCAATAATGTGCCCTTGTGGCCAAGAAGGCCAGTGGTATCCTGGGGTGCATTAGGCAGAGTGTTGCCATCACGTCAAGGGAGGTGATCCTGCCCCTCTCCTCAGCCCTGCTGAGGCCACATCTGGCGTATTGTGTCCAGTTCTGGACTCCCCAGCGCAAGAGAGACATGGCACTCCTGGAGAGTCCAGCAAAGGACTACTAGGATGAGGAAGGGACTGGAGCATGTCTCCTGTGAAGAAAGGCTGAGGGAGCTGGGCCTATTCAGCCTGGAGAAGAGAAGGCTGGGGTTCGGGGGGGGGGGGGGGGGCGGCGGAATGCGATCCATGTCTACAAGTACCTGAAGGGAAGTTGTGAAGAGGATGGGGCCAGACCCTTCTCTGTGGTGCCCAGCGACAGGACGAGAGGCAATGGGCAGAAACTGAAACAGGCAGTTCCATCTGAACATGAGGAAAAATTTCTTTATTGTGAGGGTGACAGAGCACTGGAACAGGTTGCCCAGACAGGCTCTGGAGTCTCCTTTGCTAAAGATATTCGAAAACTCATCTGGACACAATCCTGGGCAATGTGCTCTAGGCGACCCTGCCTGAGGAGGGGGATTTGGACTAGATGATCTCCAGAGGTCCTGTCTAACCTCAACCATTCTGTGATTCTGTGACAAAGTCTCTCCTGACTCTTACAGCCATCGTAACAGGCTTCATTGACGTTCTCTACGAGGATGGATACTTCACCTCCCAGCATGAAAACAAAACAAATATGTCACACACACAAATGCAAATGCATCAGAGATGCACTGTAGAAACATCAGAGATGTGCTTCAAAATTAGCGAGCCTGGCCCAGCAGTACATGGAATTGGGAAATAAGCCACAGAGAGACAGCAGGAATGAAAATACGATCCTTTTCAAGACAGAATGTATTTCCAGCCAAACCACCTTGGGTTTTCCTTTAATGTCTTCATGACAAACTGAAACCTCAGGACAAAATGGATCCATTGCAGTGTTAAGGAAATAAATGAGGCCACTGCGTGATAGCTGTAAGTGGGAGCAATACCCTCCCCCTCTCTACCTTTGTTTCTGAGCAGGCTCAACAACAAAAGTCTTCAATCATCCAGGTATGTGGGAGACAGCACTTGTGTTATGCTTGATAAATTTTGTCTGTAATCATGTGTGGTGTTGACAGCAGCAGTTTTCCTCCCCTGGCAAAAAGAACTGCAGTCCATCACTGGAGCAGATGCACAAACATGTCATCTGTGCTTCCTGGCCAGATAACAACAGTAAGGGACAGAGAAATATAATCAGTGTTTAATAACGGGAATTTCCATCATGAGCTCTGCACTTTCGCTCTGCTACTTCAACTACCCTTTCCAGCATGCATCAGTAAAATGTAACTATAAGCAATTTCTTTTTGAATTCTCTCTTGCTTCTGTTACGTTTTTGAAATTGGCAGCTGGAGTTCAGATGCATGGTTTGCATGACCTTCAGAAGTTTGATAAAGGAAAGCATTGATATCCAAAGCTCTAGAAGCAAAAAGTTTTTTTTAAAAACTGAAATACAGAAGTTTTCCAGCAGTTCTTTATTTATAACGTAGGCTTAAGCAATCATTACAATGTAGAAGGGAGACACACTTACAGCAATTATTGATACCAGTTTAGAACAAAAAACTGCACAGGGAGAGGTCAACTCTCAGTACAAACTAGCAACTAAACCACAATAATTTACCATTAGAAACATTTTATTTTTTAGCTGTGACACTGCTTTTACAATATGCAAAAACACAAACAATAGAACTATCCAAAGTGTCTTGTCACATTCTTTCTACATTGAATTTGGCAACATTTTATATTAAATTTTACTGATTATACTAACGTTTAAGAACTAAACAAGTGAAAAGCTGTACTCAGGTACAGTTACATCCATTTATTCCAAAGGTTTAAATAACACTTTTAACTATTGAGATTATCTCCTAGCAGTTTTTGTTTATGCAAAAACCATCTCAAAGCCTCATTTGCACAATGCATCAGCTACTGTATCAAGATTGGTGGGCTACACCACAGGCACTACTGTTTATTATATCCTGTAATAAGGAGCTTGTTTTTCAAAGAAAGGAAGGTTTAATATTTTCTAAGAATCATGCCTTTTTTCTTTTTTTTTTTCTTTTTGCTTTTAAGCCATAACAAAAAAAATGTTAGCAACCACAGCAGTGTAAAATGTTATATCGAACACAGTGACTACACAGTTACTAGAAGTTCCACATCCAATGCAGTTATGCATTAAAGCATAAGAGGTTATGTAGGCAAGTCCAGAGCCAACAGAAATCTGCAGAGTGTCTGGTGGAAACTAGCCCCTTTTATAGTATTTGGTGCGGTTTTAAACAATCCCAGATGGACAAGTCTGGTACCCACCCAGGTGTGGGCCTGCTGCGGGTGGGCAGACTGCATCCTTCTGGACCGTCTGGACAGAACACCCCCATACGCCCTGGGGTCTGCATATTTCTATCAGCTTTAGGAGACGGGTATTGCAGCAACAGCTTACTTTTACTTGAAGGAAAAAAATCCAACTCTTACAGTTCTATCAATAGCGTTCCAAAAAAAATGACTTAAAATACAAAAAAAGAGAATATAGTGCTCAGACTCCCAGGAACAACAAATAAAAAACCAGTATCTCTCCCCCCCCCACCCCCACCCTACACCCCTTTCTTTTCAGGATTTAATAAAAGCCAATCAACTGCCATTCAAAAGGAGTTAAGAAAAACAAGCCCCTGTATTGGAAAGAAACATTCGCAGTTTATTAGATCACAAGCTGGTTACCCCTGTCAAATTGGTACATGTTTTCTCAAAATATTTGGGTCTTCCAAGGTGCCCAGCCTGCTGGGCACAGTCAGAAAAAGGCATTTTGATAATATCTAAGAACTCCCTGCTTGCACTTTAAAAATGTTTTCACATTTGTAACTGCCTTAAGCCTGTTGACCTTGTTTGTATTCAGTGAAAGGATGAGTGGAACGGAAAGTGACGGTGGAAGAACCAAGCCTACACAGTTAAGGCTGCATGCATGTGACTGAGAGTTGTTGCTGTGCAGTCAAAAAGAAATGTGGAAAAAAACCCAAAGTCTTTAAAACACCCTACAAAACAAAACACTGCAATCCAGTATGGCTTATTCTGATGCATTTACCATGAAGCTACTAGTAATTAATCCTACTAGGCTACTTTTGTGCAACAGCATCTGCTATTTTGACGGCATCTCCCTCCCCCCACTACCCCCAAATACTCTACACCAACTGCAGGTTTCTTCCTTGCATTATATATTGCTTTTATGATCAATTTTTATTCCTGCTTTTCAAACTTTTTAATACTTAAATGAGGATCTAATTCCTTACTGCTTGACTTACTTAAACTTTAAAATAAGTCCCATTGTTTTTTTTTTTTTTTAACCTCACTATTACAAGGCGCTCTACAAAAGCTTGCAAAAAAAGCCAAATTCATTAAATCCCTTTGCTGAAGTTAACTACTCAACATTTTTTTTTTCTCCTATGATTCAAAACTTTACAAAGAGTTATAAAAAAGGTAAATGGAATTTGGCACCTTCAGAAAAAAATTAAAAGTGTAACTGAGATCAAAAAAATGCAGAAACAAAACCATTGGTATTTACAAATTAAAACACCAGTGAAGATTATGTCTTACTATGCTCTTTCACCTTGATTTCCTTTAGAGTACTTTCAGACCGTCTGTTACCGAGTATCCTAAAAAAATTCACTGATTACAGATTGGAATGGATAGAGACAAATTAGTTTTCCTCACAGTTCCTTCTCGGCGGCTAGTACTCTGGCAGCTGTATCGCTCCTAGGAAATACGAGGTGCTGAGCGATCATTTGTGGTCGTCTTCTTCAGTTTGACACCGCGCCGGATGGCGTTCAGCATATCTTCGCCTTGCGGGACATCGCTGGGACTGAGCTCCCCAGGCTCGAGCTCCGGCTGGCCGGCGGGCGCCAGGGTGCTCACGCCATCCCGTTCGCTCTCCTCCCCCTCGCTCTCGGCGACCGCTTGCCTCTGCTCCTCGGCAGCGCTCAGTTTCTGGCTTGACGGTGGAGGGTTGACCGACGCTTGCCCGCTCCACGAGGAGGAGGGCATGCTGGCGACGCCTTGCCCACCCTCTCCAGCTGCCGGAGACTCAGGACTTTGCTCAGCACATTCTTCCGTCCCGGCAAGGGCGCCGGGCAGCCCCCCGGGGATATCTGGCACTGTCGGCGTTTTGACGGGAATCACCGGCGTCTTGATCGGAATCGGACCGGCCCCGATGGTACCGCGTCTGACGGAAGGCTTGGTGGAAGGGGTCCGTCTGATGGTGGCGACGCCGGGGGTGACGATGACGGGTCCGAGCGTGGTCGGCAGACCTGCAGTGGAGGCAGGACGCTTGGTCTGAAACATTCTGCGATAGGACTGGCTGATGTCACTGTTTCTTGGGATGGTGGAAGATTTGTCAAAGTCTTGCTGCTCTGCCTCCTGGTCACCACTCACAGAGAAATAATCATAATCTGAAACTGATGCCAAAAGACACTGTTAAGAAACAAGCTGCAGAAGACAGCTGTGTCATTTAAGTCTAAAGTAGCTGTATGTGTACGTAACCTAAAAAGCCTGGAGGACAATACTAATCAGGAAAGGTTTCCCCTCTAGGAGGGAGAAAGCCTGAAATACCGCGACCAAGATTCTCACACCGAGCGACTGAAGCCAGGCACTAAAGCAGTTTTGAACCTAAAGCTGCAGAGTGCCGGCAGCTCTCATGAAAGAGCGCGAGGAACTGTACACATTCAGTACCTTCTCTAAAAAGAACCAATTAAGTAACAAAGACTTGATATTTGTTGCGAGCATGAAGACACAGAAGACTTAAAACCTTCAGAAATTGTATCCTGTAAGGCATATGCGACTACTACAAATACAAATACTGAAAACGGTCAGTGACCAAAAAGTGTATTTTAAAATAGGGCATTGTGGGGCTCAGGGGACTGTGCACCAGTGATTTCAGCAGCAAATATGCTTGTTTTGCAAACAAAATAATTCCCACCTATCGACAGCTCTGAAAACTCAGCCTGAGCGCTAATAATTACATCTGGGTCCTTCCTTTCCACACAGCTGCTGAGCCAGGCGAGGCCCTCTGCAAGCCCTGCTGCCTTTGCGACTGCACAGCACGACTGATCGCAGCTGAGCAAACGCCATCAAACTCGGCCCCTCTCAGCTTGCTGCTAGTTCCGAAAAGGGGTACAAATAAATTCAACACCTTATTGCAAGTTCCCAGACATGCCCAGTTAAGGTCTCCAATGGATTTTCCCCCAAGTACCACGATTTCTGCTTACATAAGAAGTAAATCTCATGAAGAGAAACGAAGAGCACATTCGGAGTTACTGATGGAGCAAGAAAGCAAAGTTTGTGAGTGCATATTTGCCAAGACAATAGCCCAGAAAGGATATTACCACCACAAGAAGTGTAAGATGCAAACCCAGTGATGTTTTGCTTAACCCATTAAATATAATTCCAGCATTCTCTTTAAAATATGGTAGCATCCTTAAGCTAAAACTCTTTCTAATAACATAGCAGAAAACACAAAATTGTAGTGCACTATCTAGCAATGCAGGTCTCTATTCGGTTAATAAATCCAGACTGCATTTGAAGCTGGAAAGAACTTCAGGACAGCGAAGACCACCTGCTTCCCCCCGCCAGATGCCACCTGCAAAGCCAGCGACGGCTGCAGGAACGCGCTTCCCTCCTCCCGAGGGGCTGGCGCCCGCGACAGCCTGCACCAGAAACGCTCGGAGGGGTGGTGCTTGGACGGCAAGTGAATGCAGGACCGGGCACCTTGAGATGGGATGGTGTCCTCCGAGCAGCACGGGGTTGTCGTCTGCGTGCTGTAGCCGCTGGAGCACTGCAGGGAATCCCGACTGCTCCTCTGCGTGTCCAGCTGCAGGCCTCTCGTCAGGGCCAGGGCCAGCTCCTCGCAGGCCTCCATCTCCTCCCCCGGCTGCACACACACCAAGGAGAGCCATTGCTTACACAAGGTTTGGCCGGTCTTCGCCCAATTTTTAACCATCTCCCCCCTCCCGAGCGACGCTTGCCACCATCCCAACCTGACCGGATTGCGTCCAACCATTTACTCCAGTTTAGAAACATTTTTTTTTTTTGGCTGCCTTTGCTCTACAAATGCTGATGTCCTCAACAACATCATCTCTCGTGCCCACACAACTTCCGCCACCCACCATACCAGCACCACGCAGGTCCCACTCGGGGGGGGAAGAGATGTGCCAACACAAAGCGCGTCAGAAGGGTACCAGCAAGGAGCTACCACCTCCCTTTCTCATGTGCCAAGCAGCGTATTCAAAATCCAAGCCTCACCCTCGTGGCGGCCGACACCGTCATGCTCCGAGGTCTCTGGGCCTCCTCAGCGGGCACAGCTGCTCCGCTCTGCACTCCTCCGTTAAGGTCCGGCTCGCGCTTTTCTTTGCGACGTTGCAATGTGTTCACCATTGGTTGGTCGTATGGGCCCGGTTTGGCCCAGTCCTAAGGAAACGTGTTTGTTAGGAACAGCTTATGTTATTCATTGCACTTCAATTATAACTAAAACTATATAATAGGACAATTTTAATACAATAGAGATGTATGCATCCAACTGAGGTGCCCTTCTGAATCAGGCCAGGTGTAAATTAATTTTGAAGACATTAAAAAATGTTCTATTATAAACAACTATCTATCTCCTTTATTAAATGGGAGACCTAAATCTCCTAGTCTACCTAAACTGCCTTTTACAAAGATATTTAATTTTCTTTAGATGAAGGTCCCTTGTGTTTAAAGCCTATATTTTCAGAAGTTCAAATGCAGAAGTCACACGTGTAAACTTGCACTTGCTAAGCAGCAGATATATTTAAGTGTCCAGTGAGTTCACTGTCCTAGGTGTATGCAAGTTCTAATATTATGTATTGTTACACGTGTCAACAACTCTGAAACATTAGTCCTAAATAGATTTTTAATACATATTAGATGTGCAAGCTTCTCCGGGTAATCTCTCAGCTTACTTACTAGCTGCAATCTAGATTATAATAACAATCCGCACTGAAGAAAAACTAACTTCACCCTGAATTACTGATGCTGAGTTTGAAGCAAACTCCCCAGGCCACTGAGCCTATATTCACTTTGGGCTCTATTAAGCAAAGTCCTGCAGCTGCCTGGGCGCTGCACGTTGCGCACCAAGGGCGGGATTCATCAGGGGCCTGCGCTGGGAGCCAGAGGGGCTGCGAAGCGGCAGCTCCCCCAACGCTAACTGCTAAAGGGGAAAGCCCAGGCACGAGCGAGTCTTCCCCCACCAACACAAGGGGTGCCTCAAAAAAATAAATAAAAGCAGAAGACGCCTCACGTCCCACCGCTGGCAGCAGCTGGCTGCTGACCAGCCTCTGCGTGGCCTTGTGATTAAATCCTTAATGACAAGCTAAGACCATATTATCCATTTTTACTGACAGGTGTCTCAGTCAAGGATATGGGAAGTGCAAGGCAGCTGTACGGACAGAAGCTGCTTGTGTAGACGGATATTTCAGTTTTATTAAGCCATGCAAAACTCAGCTTTGCCTGAACAGCGTTGTCTTTGCTGGGTTTTGCTGCAAAATAGACTGGCAAAGTGTTTCTAGCAGGGGCACAACTAATGACGCTGGAGCCCGCGATCCCTGTGGCCACCCAGTGCACGTCTCGGTCTCCAGCTGCTGGAGAGAGAAATTAGGGAGTCTGCAACGAGATGCCTCTGAATTTACATTTATGAAAAGGTCCCACCAGCGCGCAGGGTGCATCGCCCAGGGAGCGCATCCAGGCTAGGGCAGAGCAGCGGCGTTGCAACGCAAAGAGAGACCCTTGCAGATCCAGCTGGAGCAACTCAAAGAAGTTACCGCACTCTGACATTTGGGACCATCTCACCCGAGACACCAAAACAAGCTGTGTGAGGGCTTCCAGTTTGGATAGCGCACCATGACTCGATACCTCTGTCCAGCGACTGGGGGCAGGTGACTTCTTAAACCCCTCCAGCCAGGTCTACAAGAGCATGCGCCTGCCTGTGGCCACGGGAGGGGTAAAGTGCAACAGCCCCACTGGGAACAGCGTGCTGTTCAATGTTTGGCTGCACTAAGCACACGAGGTGCCGAGGCTGCGCCTCACTGCTCAAACGAGCGCGCTAAACCAGCTCTTCTCGCTGAATAGAGCCCAGAGTGCTTTCAACATCACGTTTGCTCCAGACTTAAACTCTTCCCTAAGTTTAACATATTTTAGGAAGTATCAGAAGAGACAAGACCGTTCAGAACCGCTCACTGCCCTTGTTCTAGCTCTCTATATGGTTACCACCAGGCACTGCCCATTCAGAGTGATACTAAACAGAGCAAATCAACAGGCAATTGCAGGGGTCGAGAGGCAGCAACTGCCACGAGCACAGTGCTGGGGGGAGGAGGAGGAGGAGGAGGAGGAGGAGGAGGAGAAGGAGGAGGAGGAGGAGGAGGAGGAGGAGGAGGAGAGGATGGCCACGACAAAAGGAACACAAACCTTCCAGCTAGGGATCTTAGATGATGGCAACATGCCTGGCCCAATGGTGTAATAATGAACGTAGTCTGGAAGGAGGGCTGAGGGAGCCCGAGTCCACGCGCGGGAGACAGGCGGGAAATGAGGGAAAGGACCTGCACCAACTGAAGCTACGGATGGGTCACTTGATAAACTACAGTGATAAAACCCGTTAGACAACTGGAAACGAAACAAATAAACAAACAAAAAAAACAGAAATTAATATAAACAGAATGAATACGAAAATACACTGTGACTTTGATGCTCTAGGGAAAAAACTTCTGTATCTTAAACCAAACAAACAAACAAAAAAAGTCTTAGCTTTGCCGCAAATAAACAACAGAAAATTGATACAATGCTTGGTTCAGAAGTGAGATTGCTTGAAAATTGTTATTTGGTATAACAAATTTCAGACAGCAACGTGGCAGTCATTGTCTCCAGGCTTGGCAGCTTTGCCTTCTGTCCACGCAAGCGGCACGCCGTGAACGAGCCCTGACAATTCAGCTGCTCTGCAGACTGCGGACACAGAAACAAAACATCTCCAATCCTGAAGGCATTTGCAATGGTGGCATTAATTCTGTGTAAGTGGACAGACAGGAAAAGCATACGGCCTTCGAAAATGACGTTGCAGCCATGTGATGGTACGGAAGAAAAAAAAAACCAGCAAGGATTTACCAGATGAGAATGGATACCGCTGTCACTATCTCCCCCAGTTTAGGGCGTTTCCCCCACGATTTATTCCAACTGTGCTCTAGCACCGTCCATTTCTTTATCTTTTTTTTTTATCTTTTTGTTCAAAGACACACCCAAATTCCTTAAGAGTGTAATGCATGCCACCTAATGGGAGAGCGGGGAGAGCCCACGAACAGCATGACCTGGACAAAGGGCCCCGCAGCAGGCGGCCAGCTGGGTTTAGGGGGCGTTTCACAGTATCCGAGTAGAAAAGGTGGACGACGAACTTTTAGAAAATTGTGTCTCTTTGCAAACCCCCAAATTTGTAGTATCCCCCTATCAACTAGTTTAAAGGCAAGTGTCACTGCGGTTTATTCAAACACATTCGCTTTTCAGGGAGAGCGTAACAGTTCCTATTCTCATCTCCGCAGGGAGGAATCCTGGCTGTGTCCCATGCACGCTTGTTCGGATGTTGCTGGGTTTGGATAACGAGCTAATAGGTTCGTATGTCTTTGAGATGAAGTTTTTCACCTTATCTGCGGAGGCCCAAGCCCCCATGGTGGAGCCTGAGCTGACTGAGGTGGGGGAACTGCACTCGCTCACTGACTGGCAGGTTTCAGAGGCTTCGGAAGAGGCAGAGCTGGACGAGTTCTGCAGCGTAAAACAGCACCGCAACAACGCAGGGAAAGGATACACAAGCCACCAAAAAGAAAAAAAAAAAACAACACACACAAACAAAAAAGAGACAAAAAGCACATACACAGAGACACACATAGGAGAAAGGGAAGGATGAGAGAAGCAGAGGGTTAGGGTTAAAAAAAAAAATCAATTATATACTGCTCAAAACCATTGCTAATGTTCAGGAAATCTATAAGAGAAATAACAAGCCCATTGCTTAATGCGAGAACTTGCCACACAGCTTGTAAATGAGGGAATCGAGGGAATCTCTTGACTCCTCATTGCAATTTCAGCGGCTCAATTCGGTTAGGCGTCTCAGAGCAAAAAGCTGAGGGAATTGAGGAAACCTACAGTCCAAACATGCAATACACCAAGACAACCGATTTGTACAGAAAAGCAGGTTGTCCATACTTGAAGGACACACAGTTTAGATTTAAAACATGGAGCAGCAAATGCCACTTGCATCCACAAGTTCTCGGATATTTTGAGCTGCAAAAGCGCTTGTGAAAAGCTCATCTGAGTTTGAACACTACGGAACAGAGAAAGAAATGATACTTACCGAAGCTGGAGTTTTCCAAAGTGCATTATCTGTATGCATGTGCCTCTGCAGGTAGTATGCATACATTAAAAGTGGTCTAACTCACGCTTTTCTGCCCTGCATTCACTGTGAAGGTACCCATTTCTCTGCTGAGCGCATGAGTGGTGGCCTGTGCTTGCCTCCTGCTTCCTCTTAACAACAGAGATAGAAAATTTCAGGGACTCAAAAGGAGAGGGACAGAAAATGCAGGACACTGCATGTGTATATAGGCAAAACACCTCCAAACATTCAGCTCCCGGCAAGCAGGCTGACTCCTAGGTGAATAACCACGTGGACCAGTTTACAAGTACAACGTTATTTTGTCTCTCTCCCCCTGAAAGCGGCGGTATCATCATCAGTGGAGGTTTTGCATGCAGGTCCACCTGGATCCTTTGAAATCATCAAGAAAACAGGCTAAGTCGTCAGGGCAAGCAATAAGCTCTGCTCGCTGCCACGACATCCAGCACTAGCACCACTTTAATTCATCCTGTTGTCGTCCCAAGACCGGCAAAGCAAGCCTAAAGATATCCCTGGCATTTTACTTTATGACAGTAGAGACAAATGGCTGAGATTTCCAGAAACATGCTCTTATACAAAGGTTGTATCGCAAAACCTCAGATTTCAAGGAGTGAAATTTTGAAGAGGGAGAGGGAATCTTATCTGAAATTAAAATGTCACCAGTAACCTTAGGTGAGATCTTGCGGCGATTACGCCAATAACATGACGGCTGGATAAGAACAAACGTAGAGGGAGAATTGCTGCTAACGCATGAAACTTGTCTCACAGCCTGCTAAAAGCTATGTAAAAAGAATATACAGCTGCTAACCGCCCACGTGAAAGGAGATGTCAGTCTCCTGACATGGGACACCATCGCCATAAGGAATCTGGTGAGGACTACTGGGACTGCTGCGAAGCCAATATGGGATCAGCATCTTGAGCTTATTAGTGAACTGTGGATTTGAGTAAACGCTGTGAAACTTTGCAAAGGCAAAAGAAAAAAGGCAATAAGGATGCACTCCCTGTCTTATGCTGACAGCAAAGCAGACCTGCAGGTGACTTCACAAGTGTGTTTAGGGTACAAGCACGCTCAGCTAACGTGACGTGTATTCAAAGTGGACTAAGTGCTGAGGTGAATGCAAGACAGAAAGAAAACCGCAACAAATGATGACACGTAACTATCAAGCATAGAAGTGAAAAGTATCTACAGAGAAGTGAAAAGTATCTACAGGGATACTCCATGATGCAGTGGTTTGATGTTTTCTCTAACTTGTCACATTCTTCTTGTTTTCATGAAACACCTATTACAGGAGAAAAAGCTCTAAAGATAACGTAAGTGTACCTGACAAAGATGAGCTCCAGTTGACTCTGTCACAGTACACTGAAGAGTGAGGAGGCTATTCTTTGTCTCTCCTCAGAGAAAAGCACGTTTTAGGAATTCTTTCGCTCTGAAACTCTTAAGTTCTGCCTACTATTCTAGGCAGCTCAGCAAAAGAAACTATCTGAAAAGCCCCAAGAGAACACATGCACTAGTGCCGCACCCTGTTCAGGAAAAAAAAGAGAAAAATGTAATTTCAAAAATGTTTTCTGAATCTCATGCTCATAACCCGAAAGAACTGTTGAAAAACCATCTTCGGTCGAAGTATGCTGCACGTGACAGGACAGACAGTGAAGGAACTTGGTTCCAAATGCCATATTGGGCCAGCTTGCTTTTTGGCAATTCCTTGATGATGATGACAAGTGCGAGTTTGGAGTTTACACCTAATGGAAGGTTCCTGTTTACAGGCCAGAAACTTCAGGAGATTTATGTCAAGCCATGGTGAAAATGGGACATAAACGGGCTAGCAAGAACCCTGCATAAAGCAAATAAAGGGAAAAAGACTAAACCTGCAAATTCTGAACATGCAAAGATTTCCTCAACTTACTTGATATATGGAGGAAAAAAAAAAGACTGGAAACGGTTAACTTGTTATTGCAATAAAATGGGCTTTTGCTGTCTTTTCTACCCCTGGGTAGACAGGGTTACAGACAGTAGATGGCAAGATACCTGCAATAGCATCCTAATTTGTGATCAGAGGCTGGGATGGTTAATTTGACATTATCCAGCTACGTGCCAGCTGTGGCAAGAAGCAGGTGACGTTTTGAAGCAGCACAAGCAAACCTGCTGCCACGCAGCGGCTGCCAACAGTCTCCTGCCCAGCATCCAAGGATCAGCCACTGACTCCTCTCGCGAGCCAAGGAAGCAAGCCTCATCATCCCTCCTGGTCCAGGAGACGAAAAGGAGGACTCCCCCAAACCTCGTATGACCGTTTGCAATAGACATAGCTAGGCAAAGGATGAACCAAGATACCACGGGCCAAACCGTCTTGGGAGTTGAAGGAAAGGCAAGAGATGGTGGCAGGGAAATGGGGCCTCCTCGTCTTAAGAAATTCACACGGCACAAGCCAAGGGAGGCTCAGGTATCGCTAAAGAAGGATTACAAAAGTGAGGAAAACAATGGAGAGAGCAGCAGCAGAATGCTGAACTCCTGAAGGAAAAACGTAAAAAAGTGTCAGTGAGGCAAACGCTGCCTGGATCAGACTGCAGAAATGCCTTGAACTGAACAGTGGGGAAGCACAGACCACCCTTCATTTCTTAGCAGAAGCACTGAGAACAGGAACTGTACAGTTACATCCAGGGCAGAAAGTCTCCAGATCTGAGCGCTCGCTCTAGATGCGCAAACGTCCGGTGCAACACGTACCCAGGGAGCGCACGCAGGCAAAGGCTGGGCATGAAGAACGACTTCGACCCCACATCCCTCAGAGTGAGAAACTTCACTGTGGGATTTTTGAACCTATCTGTTGAATCATTTTTAAAATTAATTCTTTCATTTTGGCTATTTTAATCACAGGAGTTTCCCCCCCCCCGCCAAGGCTGTGATAACCGATTGTATTCAGCTCTCAAACCATCTCTTCTAAGAAACAGGTTAAAGCCAACAGTATTAGCAGAAACCTAAAGCAGTGCTTTGCACAGTAACGTGTTCCTCAGATGACCATCACGCGTAGGTAGCCCGATAACTAGAGTCTCAGACATCGGGCTACGGCTCGTTCTTCAACTGCGTCCCTCTGCCTGGTGTGGCATGCCATGAATTCCAGTGAGGAGATAAAAAAAGCTATGTTGTATTTTCCATCTACTGTCCCAATAACCTATAAAAGGATTGCAGCTGTCTCAGACCACTTGCATCCTTTGTTTGCTACATTTTCCATTCAAATGTAGTATTGCTTTCTTAACCCTTTCCCTTCTTCATATACGAGGCAGAGCTTCCTGGGCAAGGTTTCCCCAGGAGACCAGATCCTAATGAAAAACCTGGTCCAATATCCCTCGGAGATCAGTGGAAGAGTCAGCAGTTACCTTTCAAGAGGCTGTGGATAGTGACTCAAGGTCACCTCCTGTGATTTCTCTCCTTTTCAGGAACACGTCTCTACCGACCTCTCTTCTCTGACCAAGAGCAAACCCTTAGGAAACTTATTTAGAAAGGAAGTTTGGGAGAACTAAACACCTGGTGGTAATTAATGCAAGAATGGTGCATTTGTTTTGTTTAAGGTCTAAATTAGGAGCATTTCTTAATTTAAATAGAAAACTAAATATTCATAACAAACTATTTCCCCTATTCTAACTTAATTTTATTTCAAGCAATACAACCTCCTGAAATGCAAAATCTTATCAGCTGCCTAGTTTCTACACACAGAAACAAATTCACATCTACTTTCCCTCCACTTCTCCGCCTAGGGAAAGCTATTTCAAGAATATTCTAACAATCCAGACTTTGACCGCTTTGGTCCGCTGCAATTTGACGACACACCAACAATTCTCTTTTCCTCCTTTATCTGTTTCTTTCTCTTTATCTAACACACTTTGCTTTCATCCCCATCAAGTGAGGAGCAGACTTTAAAATCCAGCTGCATAATCACTGCCCACGTTATTCCCACCACGCAGGTTCTCTCCAACTCCAATGGATCCTTTTATCATCCTCCTCCTAAATCAAACACAACTACACTAGGACTGTACTACTAATACCACTACGCTACTTGATCGCTCTCAGCCCTCAGTTTGTCTTCCCCGTACGCTACGTGTAGGTTTAGCAGCACTAACCACGTCGCGTGTTCACCTAAGAGCTACTCTGCTCCCATCCAAGAGGAGCCCGCACACGCTTTACGCTGTTCAAGTACAAGCCGTAGGCAACGCTGACCTCCAGGAAGAGAGCTGTCACGCTCTTCAGCTGTTCAGCTATACCCAAATGCACTTGCTTCATTAAGGTTAAAGCATTTTACAGTGACCTTTCCACGTGTACAGCTGGCTGGTACGGGCTAACACCTTTACTCCCAGTGACGTTAACATCAATGCTGCAGAAGAGAGGTCACGCTAAAGCAGAACAAGGCATCAGAGTCTGGTTTTATAATTGCTGTTTCTCCTTTCTTCTATGCAGAGTGTAATAAAGAGATAAAGAGTTACTAATCGAGGACTATACTCTGAAAAGCAGTTTCCTCTTTGTCAGTCATCTCCCCTCTGGTAAAGTCTGTATCTTGTTTGCTTAAATCCCTAGTTATTCCTTGCTTGAGAGAGTTTCACTGAAAATTGAACTGTTTTTATTCAGAAACCACAAAGGTAAAAAACGTCTAAAATGTAGGCGAGAACAAAAAAGTCTCATATAGCTCCCATATTCTCACTCACATAATATGGGAATTTTGTGGCCCCCTTCTGCTTTTTTTTATTAAAAGAAAAGAGGCTTTGTTGCTGCTAAGAGGTTCCAAAGCATGGAGCTAGCAAACATTACTAGCAAACCATCCACTTGTGCAAGACGTATCGCTTTTAATTTCCTTTCCTGGTTCCACCGCTCGCTTTGCTGCTTTCCCAGCGTCACTACTAGACACAAGGACATCAGTGTTTCAGAAACAGTCAGCAGCCAATATTCCTCCCCACCCGCCACCGAGCCTCAAAAACACAGTATCAGAGGAAGATCTGTCAGTTGGTTAGAGACACGCAACATCAAAAACGCTGTAAATTGAAATGCTAGCTTTTCAGTAAGCTCACGACCACAATTTTCTGTCAGCACAACACACACGTTACTTAGTGCTGAACATACAAAGCAAGACACTTAAGCGCAGATGAAGCGGCCAGGCAATGATCTGTTACCTTTCCCTCTGTGCAAAGGTATACAGAACTGGAGACATACAGAGCACGCACCTATTTGTTATACCAATACACTGCACGCTTGTCAAGTCAACGTCACGCTGCTGCAGCCTCCTACAGCTCATGAATAGCTCAAGTGATGTTTGGATCAGTTTGCAACTTTAGGGGTAGTGTCCAAAATGAAGTAAAAGCATATGAGAAGGTTCTTAGCTGGGGTAAATCAGCAGGACTCCAACTTTCAGGAGGTTCTGTCAGCAGACACCAGCCTAAGTACCAGCCTAAGCTCTCTCCCTTGCTTAAGCGGGGAACTTGCAAAGAGGGATGTTGGTTTTCCTTTTTTTTCTTTTCCATGCTAAGGACAATTGCAGAGCTAAATTCTTGTCTGCAAACATTGCGTCATCGTGTAGACTACTACTTTTTAGGCAGGTGCAGTGGATACTAGGAAAAACCAAAGATGATGCTAGCATGTAAAACCGATGCACGTATCTGAAAAGTCAGCTTCCTTACCTTGTTACTATTCCAGTTTATTTGTGCTCATGTACTTTTTTGCATTTCACTTAGGTTATCCATAGCCCTTCTAAACAAAACATTCATTTAATTAGTCTGCACAACGTTCTAAATCCATCTCTGTTTCAGGATGTTGTCTATAAAAAAAAAACCACCACTGATGTGTCCAGAACGGGGACACTGCAGATCTACACATTTGGAAACAAAACACTTCTATTAAAATGAAAGAGAGAAATAGAAAGAAAAATATCGAGCTTCCCTTGAGAATACGATCCAAGTCTGAACGAATCAGGGTTGTTCTGGGTGATATCCTAAAAATTTCACTGAGTGCTGCTGACTGAATGTTTCTGCAAGGAAAAGGGGGTCTGTGTGCTGTCAAAGGTGGTCTAGGAGTAGCTGATGCGTGAAGACGACACTTGCTAACTGGTAACACTGAGATTGTCAGCTGCTTGCTCAGCGCGAGGATTACGGTTATCGTTGGCTACGAAACCACCTACTCCCCAGCATAAACAGAAGAGTACGACGGCATTTATTACACTAAAGGGCAGACTTCTACAGTGACCACAGAGCGTATTAAAAATGAGCAACACTCAGCAAGAGGAAGTGAGGTCCACCTCGGATCGTGGCTGAGAGTTACGATGGGATTTTGAACGTGAGATGGCAATTCAGCCTCGATTGAAAAATATGCAGTTGCAATGTGATTTGCTAAAAATCCCCCAAAACCAGAAAACAGAATTCAGGTGCTGAAAGATAAGTCAGGGAGGCAAGCAAACCTCTGCCTTCAAACAGTCAGCGAATTTCTGTAGCGCAGCTGCCTTGAACAAATTGAGAAAAAACTTCCTTCTGCAGACAGGCAAGATGTTAGGCAAAAGTTTCACTTATCTTGACAGTGAAATCCTCTTAATTTGACTGGATTCAGGATATTATGCTATTCGTCCACACAAACATACTTGTTACGAGTTCCATGAAGAATCAAAAATACCACTTATTTCCTGCAGAAATCTTATTTCTGCAAGGAGCTCAGTGGAGGACCAAAAAGGACAAGCCTATCTACAGAAAAGGACATCCCCAAAAGCGGCAAAACCAGTTTCACATGACGGTCTGCTAGTGGCATTTTGGGGATTCTGGGTCCTTTCTGGGGTCCACGCGGAAGGAATAAAAGCAGTCTTCCTGCTGCCAGAGCCACCAGCGTCAGTATCAGTGGTCGCGAGGCTTTTCTGGCATGGGCGTTTGTCCATTAAGCAGCAAACAGCCACCAGATACTAATCAACTGCAATCTGTGTGGGATTATTTACCAGTAACCTCAGGGGGTGAACTGAATATTTATTCTCTCCCACACGGAGGATTTCTCTTGCTCTTATCGGTACATATCTGAAAGGCAGGCGTCTAGGACCAACAGAGAAACCCGTATCCCCTGCAGAGTGACCTGTCCCATCCTGCAGCGCTAACCACCAAGGGAGCATCAACAGGTCACTCCAACTAGGGGCCCAACTTTCAGATGAATGAAGTTCAGTGAGACTTATCTTACCCTCAGTGCTTAACCTGACTCCAAGGTACCCCCAAAACCATGTAAGATCCTTTTGTGAAAGGTGAGCAAAGCCAGAGCGTCCAGCTCACTTCTCGTTCTCATGCTTCCACGTACCTGGTTAGGTGCTTCAGGTGGCATAGGGGATGGCGATTTGGACTGGAAAGCATCCTGGGACATGAATCCAGAGTCATGGGAGGACACACTGGACAGCCTCATGGGTGCCTGCTGAGGCAGATTGGAGCTGCGATAGCGATAGTGTGAACTAGGTGAGTGCGAGTGCGAGCCACTGGACCGGGAATCACTACTGTTAACGCTGTTCAGACTGCTGTGAGAGACAAAAGGAACAGAGAAAGGAAAGGGGAGAGGAAAAGACAAAAGGGGGGGTGGGGAGAGACCCATATACAGTACAATTAACATTCCACGTGTCTCTAGCAACAGGCAGCATAAACCAGAAAAGAAAAAAAAAAAGAGGTTGACAAAACAAATTTAAATATATATATATATATATATACACATATGCACATATATATCATAAGTCAAGAATCATAAGCAGCTGCAGTATCCTTGGCGACCACAGAGAAAATGGCACTTGACCCTGAACTTCGCTCAGAGGATCAGATTCTGTAGCCCAGACGCCAGAAGCTGAAGGCTGAGTCAGGCCCAGAAGAGGAGGTCCCTACGCGCCCTCCCCAGCCTTAACGCAGCCTCCGCGTGCCGCGAGCCACAGCTCGCTTCTACTCCTAACGCCTGGCTGCTCTTGCACCAAGGGCCAAATTCTTCCGGGGATGCCAACAGCAAGGCGTCGAAGGCGTAACAGTGCATCCGAAAGGCTGTATGTGGGCATGCGGTTCCAGTCAGCCAGCAGGCCAACGCGTGAGATTTCTGAAAGCATCACCAAAACCCTGTACTTCAGGGTGTCTGTGACCGGTTTCACTCGCATGGAGGCTCTCTACCAGAAAAAAGGGCAATTAAAGACAATCAAAACTCCAAGTTAGGAGCTATGGAAAAAAAAAAATAATCAAAGAGATTGATTTTTCATCTCCAATATCCATGAACAACGGCAATGACTCATCAGTCACAACGTGGGAGCTTTTAAAGCTTCCTTGTGCTGTGGAGGTGACTGAGCAGGACTAGCAGGATGCATCGGTCCGAAGGCAGATTCCTACTTTCATTGACTAAGCCTACCGCCTAGCTAAAGGGACGGCTCTAAAAGCTACATGGGCAAATTCCCAAATTTCACGTATGAGTTAAGATGTACAAGTCTGCTGGGGGCAGGGAAGAGGCACTGCACTATTTTATCCATACGTAACAGTCTCTTGCCACAGGGGTTTTACTACACAAGAAGATGAGTTTGATTAGGAACAGGTGATGGATTTTCCAGCCATTTTCTTTTACGGCTTCAGGATATTGCATCTTTAAGCCTGTGCTCAATGCTTTATATATGCGTGTTTTCACATATATATAAAAGTATTGAATTTTTTTAATATATATCTGCATGCAGAGGCAAGTACATACGTGTCATGTTCACTTGTTCTGACATGCTATAGATAACTCTGCTCATACACAGGGAACCTGTAGTACATTCTTCATAAAGCAAACTAAAAGGTAATTGTTTGAGAGCAGCTACAGAGGTGTTAGAGCAGAACACACAACAGAGTATCTTCCTTTTCAATAAAAGGAAAGAGTAAATATAGACATCAGGGTACAGGGGCAGCATGCTAATAAACCGCTTCATGAGAGAAAACAGCTTTTACAGAGAAAGCGTCAACAGAATCCAAGTGTTCCAACACATTTCAGGACAGCATTAGACAGCACTAAACAGTCAAAGAACTTGTATCAAAAAAAGCATTTCCATGTACCAGACTGATAGGGTTATCGACAAGGATGTTTTTCCTTTTCAAACACTTAACTTACTGATTAGCAACAGCTACTTAGAATAATCTAAAAAGCCATCATACGAAAAACAGAAAAGGAAATTATGAATGAACAATCTCAGAGCTTAGATCAGTACAGTCTGCTCTTTGATCTGAAACGGGTTCAAGAGAACTGAATCGAAAGCATCTTCAAGTTGTCTTGACTTCAAAAGTTGTTCAGTCACGCCCATCCTTTTCAATATTCTCAGTCACACACGTAAACTGATGAAGACCATGAGGGATTGATTTCCTTAAGAGTTCTCAGTTAAGATTTACTTATGCACACAAATCCATACCACAGTCTGAACTTTCCTCCCTTTGCCCCCAAAGAGGTTAAAATGAAATGTTACCCGTCTACTTACCTGCAAACACTAGATTTTCTGGACATGGTGGTACTGGGAGAAGATGGAGGAGTCTGATAAGACCAGCTGTAATCAGAACCTTTCAAATCTAAAATTACCTGATGAAAGATAATCAATAGTATCAACCACTTGGAAAATCTTTTCTCCTACTAACAGAAAGAACCTGCTTGTTCCCAGCATTCTTCACCACAACAACTTTTCAATGTCTATTTATCCAGTCTCCGTTTTCTTCTAGAATTAGACTATGCATGCTATAGTTCCTATGCAGGACAGTCAGCTTCATCCTCGGATTTCCGAAAACTAGCATACTCAACACCACGGCTGCTATCGCAGAAGGACAGTTTACATTCGAAGAGAAAAATCTTTAAAAAGTAAACCTAAGATTTAATTTATTTCATCCATGTTGTAAGTTATTTTTTCCTTTAAAAAAAAAAAAAAGAAGTTATAACCTTAGAGTTTAAGAACTGTCCTATTAAAAAAATCCTCGAAGATACGGTATTAACTCACGGCAGAAATTCCCTCCTTTATACTTTTCAGTCAATGATAAGGGGTTTAAGGCGTAATAAGAATCAGATAAGAGTTCGTGCAGCAGACTTGGAGGAAAGGGCCTATTTGGAGTCATTCAACAATACGTGTTTTCCTATGCGCTTTAAGGATAGCATGGGAAAAAAGCTCAAATGTTAGAATCTGTGGAACAACCTAATCTCAGCAATGCTGCTGCCACCACGTAAGCCAGGGATGCTCAAATGCAGGGGGAGGAGGTGGCACCCGTTTCTCATGGAGCCTCACTCGAAGGTGGGCACCTTCATATACGTCAAACTGCTACACAGCTACCATTTTACACTGGATATTTTCAGGAGCTCTCAGTTGATACTGAGCAGTCAAATTTTTAAAACTGCTCACGTTAAGGATGATCTTGCTGCAGTTAAGCATCTCCAAAAAAGAACGTAAAGCCACTGAATGCTAGCAGTCGATACTTCTCAGAACATGTAAAAAATAGTACAAGCTGAAAGCTGAAATGTTCTCCAGGTAACAAGAGCTAACCTGTTCACTTGAAGATGGCAATTTGTGTGGATCCATGGTGAGACTTTTCAGGTCATCTGATATAGTTTGTAAATGTGTTATTTCTCCTAGCATTGATATTTCTTCTTCCTGAAGAGACAAAATAGCAAGGCTTGTCACGGCCTTGGTCTTAAAAACGAGGCCCAGAACACAATATACAACCTTCCGCATTTTGCTGATGACTGTAGTCGTGCCCAGTGGAGCTGCTTTTTCTCTTCCATAAATCAATCGTTACTTATGAGAAACGCTTGGAAATACTCATTTACAGAATTTTATGCCTACTTCAAGATTAGTTAAGCTCCGAGGCTCAGAAATCCTCTCGCTCATCGATGAGATAAATAAGACTTGGAGTTCTTTTGGTCACGTCTTCAGAAAAAGAACCATTCTCTCTGCATTTAGAATAGGTTTATCCCTTCTATGCATACTCACTACTGTGCCTTAAAGACTGTAACCCTGCATGTAAACAGGGGTTACACTCATAATTCTTGCTAGTTTTGGAGACTTTGACAAAGGCACTATACAGGTGTAAGGCATTAAGACGTCTATGATTCATGCTGGCTCACACTATAGCAAGAGCTAGCACCACTCTGACAGTATCGGCACTGTAAGTTACCATAGTAATCTCTCAGCTACCATGGTAATTTCACCCAGGTCTTCTGAGTTTGCAATTCCCCTCCTACTGCTCAGCCATCAGCTTCCTACTTCTCTAATCATGGTTTTCTGGTGAGGCTGATGCTCTTTGTAAACAAGCACCAGGGAGATTCTCCCAGTACACCACAGCCTCTTCGGAAACACACCAGCTTACACAAAGCCACAAACGTTCCAGCGCTGGGCTGCAGACAACCTGAGATTAGGAAAATATACCTCAGCTTTCGGAAGGAACTGAAGAAGCTGTCATGTAGGAGGGAAAGAGCTGCCAGAAAACTGCATGGCAGCGGGCTGCAATCTGTCAGATAATGTCATTACATGCACAGGGGAGGTCTTGAAATATTTAGCAGTCCTACTGCTAGAGTAGGAGTAAAGAAGGTTTTCATTAAAACGTGATGTGAAGGAAAAAGCGGTGGAAACTACATTAGCACTGTCTCAGGGCCATATTCACAGCGACTCAAGGGCCACCCAAGTCTTTGTGCCTGCTGCTTCCCCATGAGTTGGCTTGAAAGTTTTCAGTGTCTCTGGTCCCCACTCCCAGGGCCCGTAGGGAAGCGCCCAGCTCTCGCCACTGACTAGGCAGAGATGCAGGAAGGATTTCAGCTGGTTTCTACAGCTCGAGAAATCCCTTCCAAAGACACGATGAGCTACCCTTTTCAGCGGCTGGGGGTCACCTAGCGCACTTGTGCACTGTACCAACGTGGAACGGAGAGCTCTTACTATGACAGGCCGCAGCATGGAGATGAAAGTACAGAACCGGCCGCGTTCCTCGATCAGAGCTTTCCTGACAGCTTGCTTCTCGGTTTCTTCAAGCAGCAGGTACTTATCATTGACGTCTTGTAAAGCACTATCCAGCTGGGGCTGAATGTCACCCCGTCCTGCACACAGGGAACAACCAAGAGTGCATTTTATCAACACTGTGCATCTATACAGACAAATCTCTTGCTTTCAGTCAGCGCTGCTGCCAAATTGTGCTTTTGCAATTCAAATCTCAACCAGTATTTTCCCTTAATTCAAATTATTTATTTTCATTGAAAAAAATGTCACTGAAATTAAGCATTTTATAGCAATTCCCCCCCCACCCCCTTTTGCCTAGGAAAGAAATCCAGCTCAATTGAAAGAAAGTTTCACCATGCCAAAGACAGCATTTCACGTATGGACTCTCTCACGCTGTTAGTTGTTAAAATCCCTCATGTCATCCTTGCTGACAATCAACATCTTACTGATTGGGAGGGTATTCATCACTAATCCCAGGCGTACTCCTCCTCCTTCCTACTGCCGTGCTTGGCAAACTCCTGCTAACAACTTTGTGGAGTCACCAAATGAGCGGATGAGCCTCCTATATGACCTGACAGTAGGAACATGTTACTGAGACTGCTTTATGCAAGCCACTGGTACAACAGCTTTCTTCATTCTAAAGTCCAAAACAAAAAAAAACCCTATTGACATCGGAAATACATAAGTATGTCCAGTCCAGTATTTGTCTATGAAAAGTAAAAAAAAAAAAAAAAAAAAATCCAGTTAACCATAAGCCAACTCATACATAACACTAAAAATTTCTCTGCGAGTTAAGCACCTTGCTCTGCAACAACTGTTTACCCTGCATCATGCCAAAAACTCATTCCTCCAGTAACGAAGAGCTGCTTAACTCCAGCATTACTGAGTCAACCCTGATGCAGTTACCAGATCTCTTCACGCAACCTATCACCCTGAATATTTTAAGGAATCTCAGTTGCATAAACTTCTCTCAAATCTTCCAGAAACACCACACAAAGTAAGAATGCCAGTTGCATTTCCATTCCACTGTTGCTCAATACAAGTGAGACCACATTTAAAAATGATGTGCAAGTTGCAAGCAGCTACCCCCCAAAAAATAATTTTTATGGACAATCTTTTTGAGGGACAATAATCTCTGTGCATGGAGGATTTAAAAATACGAGCAAGAGGAAGAAAAAAGCCTCTTGGTATGTACAAGTACCCAACACCATGTTCCACAAGACGACTCAAGGTCAGAGCTACAAAGGCAAAGCTTTGCATGAGTATCATACCTATGACTGTAATACTTCAGAGCAAGGTGAAGTCATCAGTTCCGCAGCACTAGTGAAGAACCAGAACAGAAAAGATCGAGCAAGAACGGAGCAAAGAGAATCACATTGGCTTAGAGACATTACGGACTGGATGTATCCAAATCTCCTCTACACAGTCAGGTGTAATCCAGATAAAACTGTACAGATCCCCAGGCACAGGGCTCCGACGTGCATCCCCGAGGAGCGGCATCCCTGCCCTCCCCGTGGGCTGGGCGGCCCCACCACGGCCTTGGCTGCGTTCGGCACGCGGGCACCGAATTATCGGCGTGAGCTCCCAGCGTCATCCTGCAGACCAGACTGACTGGTGCAAGGTGGATCATAAAACTGGTGTGGGGAATAAATAACTTTAAAACAGACTCTGAAGTTGTAGAGTTACGTGGCCTCTGCTCTCAAAATTAGCATTGACCAGAAACAAGCTATAGAAGAATTTTAGGTAACTCCCTAAAGGGCCTGTGCCTTCTTACTTGTCATCCGCTTCAGGAGATAAAGCAATGGCCTTCTCTTTGACTGCTGCTCTCTACATTTCAGGCCCTTTTTCATACTCATCATTGCAATCAGATGCAGGGATTAATCATTTTACACCTCCCTGGAGTTGTTCTTTCAAACTCCTTACAAAACTGAGACCTACATTATTACCCGGAACCTTTATTTTGAGAGCTGCCTGGAAACGCTCACAGGTGAAACGAGCTCGTGTTCTTTAACCCTAGAGGCTGGATCGTTCGTATGGCTGTACCAAACACAAAACGTATTAGCTGCTAACTACATCACGCGCTCACCAGTCCAACTCTGGAGAACTGCTGTATATAAAACCGCATTGCTCTCCAGCACCCTCCGCACCTCTGTAACATTTGTATTTTACTTCCTCAAGTAAATCAGGAAATTAATGGACGTACCATCCACTCACAGCCAATTTTATGGGGCTGAGACTCTTGGAAGCCTGTGCAGTCAGTGAAAACAGCCAAGCTCTCCAGGGTGTAATTCAGAGCAGTGAGCCTGCCTAGGTGCTCTGAATCACCTGGACGAGCTTCTCAGGTCAGATGTTTACAGGGCACAAACACAGCTCTCTCACGATGTGCTTCCTCCTCTCCAAGCACAGCCCTGGGCAGCCCTCCCACACCTGGGGATGTCAAGGCCACGCAGGCAGGTTGCGCATCTCCGTCACTCTCCACCAGCTCCAGCCTTCCTTGGTTCAAATCCCCTACCTTTCTCAGGAGGGAACATCAGCATCAAAAGCCATCGCTGATACCAGGTCTCCAGAGGCACCAGGGCTGTGACCCCTGCTGGCACTGTATCCCTCACTTGAGAGCACTGATGGCTTTTCCCTTTTGATTTGTGAAGGGAAGGTCACTTATTTAAGGTATCCCTGACAACTGATTGCACTATTTTTGCAGTCTATCGGAAAATCTGTTGCAATCTATCTTTGGGGACATGAGGTACGCTTTCCTAAGGAACATTAGCAATTGATTATTCTCTCTAGCACAGCAAAGGCTTAAGGTTACATATTTGCAAACACTTCCAAATCAATGCAATTTTTATAACGACAGAAAAGAGTTCCAGAACAGTCTCATCATTCAGCAGCCGGATGGCTGTTGTGGGCAAAGGGGGACCTGAAAGGATACTGCTACCCCAGCTGGAGATCGGTTTGAATGACCCACCAAAACACTCGGATCTAGAGATGGTCAAACGTGTCCAATATCGTCACCAAACTCTGACCCGGAATCGGCCAGAAATGAGCATGCTCTAAGGACGGCTCTGCAAAACACATCCAATTGCATGCAGAAGAATGAGTCAGTAATCTGAAAAGCCAGGAGAAATGCAGATCCACCCTTTCTCCAAATGCGATCTTTGGTGTTGCAGCAAGGAACAGAAACGCCGGATCAGAAGTTACAGCCTGCCTTCATCCTGCCAGGACCAAAAGCAACGTGCGCTCGACGGCCACGGGACCGGTGGGTTGGCATAGGCAAGCACACAGTGCGAGAGCTGCAGAGCGCACGGCACTGCAGTTGCTGAATCGCTTCTCATCAATACTGACACGAATTCACCTTTACTCACCGAACAGTCTTAATATGTTGCCTTCAGAGAGGGGGCTTCACATCATTAGCATGACATGCAAGAGCTTTAAAGGACTGATGTGCACTAAAACATCAGCTGTATAGTGGTCTACGGCTAAAAGCCTCATGCAAATTCTTAAATAACCACTGTTTGAAATAAAACTTCAGTCAAAGGAACATATTAGGGACAAGACAAAAGGTAAGTCTAATTTTCAACCCAATTTCATGCTTATATTTTTTTATAGGGCAACTTAAACTAGCAAAATTGTCAACAGCAGCAAAGAAGAAAAATGATTTTTAAATGCTCTCAGTCTAAGTCTGGCTGCTAAAGTTAATGCTACTAATGGCAAAGTAGATAATGCAATAAATATTGGTGAGATCAATGTTTCCCACGTCGACATTCTCGCCTAAAGACGGCTCCCTCACATTCTTTTTGGGTGTTTTTAAAATTCCACGTGGACGCTTTACACAGAGTGCCAGCACGGACACTGTGAGCGCACGTCTACCAGTACAAACCCAAATGAGCTCAAAGCCATTCGTCCCCAAATCATTTCCTTCGCAACAGCATACCTGCTCTGTCTTCCGGGATGAGCACCCCTTTAAGCCCTGCACAGTAAAGCCAACAAACTGATACGGATCTAGTCTGAGAAAGACACCACAATTCTGCAGCAGGTTACAGAAAGGTGGAAAACTTCATTTGCTGGGCTTAACTTTAGAGGCTAATTCCAGAAATTCAGCAATCAAATCTTGAGTCTCTCCAGTGACTGCTGGAGATCTGAATCAGCTGCGCATGTTCCCAAGTGCTACGCTGTCTCTTACAAGAGAACGTCCAAGCTAAAGGAAACTTGCAGATCGAATTGCAAACTAGGAAAAGCAAAGTGTAGTTTCAAACCAGGAGACCACGCGGCAGGTACCCAGTGACCAGCTGCAGGAGCCCAGCACTTCATGAAGAGCTTCCCCGTCTGATCGACCTAGGCTCTTCCAGAGGGCAGCTTTAAACACCTCCACGAGTATTCCTACCGGTCGAGGTCTGATATTTTCTCTCAAATTCAAAAACACTAAATTTAACTTCAGAGAAGATCTCAAGGCAACTACTTCACGTTTTCGATACAATGACTGAAAATAGCACTCCACCTTGAACAGATTTAAGGTGTGACCAGGCAGGAGAAGAGGAAACAATTGCGATGCCAATTCCACCCCTTCCCCAGCATGAAGTTATACGTGATTTCTTACCTATCATTTAAGAAAGGTGCATGCGAATTTCGGAGAAAAGGGATTTGGACCACAGGTTTACAAAAAACAACACTAAGGACTGTAAGCTCTAGACTTTAAAAGTCATATTAACAACAAGATATTCAATTATTTGAACGTCACCTTGATGACATGTCTATTCCATTTAGCTTCTCTCACAACCGTGATATGATTTAAATCAGTCCATGTTAATCATCCCTTTCTAAAATAAACCACAGGTTTGGCGACAAAACCGATTTTCTTCTTTTACAGTGCTCCAATTAGATGCCAAAAGAAGATACGAATCAAAAGATGGCTTGCTCATTAAGGTCAGGCAATGTTTTAGTTTCATTAGAAATTAAAGTCTAGGCAGTTAGCGGAGACCAGACACCATAAAGAGGCCACAGCAAGGGCTACAATAAACCAGCCACCAGGGATACAGCATGGCACAGACTTACCCAGAGCCTCAGCTGTCAGGCAGGTGCGCATGATGAGAAATTGCAGGACACAAAATTGACACAGAAAGGAAAATAAAAAAAGTCAAACTGGTATTCCAGCACTCCTGGAGTTTAGACATTATTATCAGCTCCGCGACAAGAGAGTGAGCAGTATGGACTAACCTATTTTGACTTCTGCTGCTGCTGCTAAAGGCAAACGCGTTAGCTTTGCTTACTGATGGGCTGCTGTAAATCAAACGCCTGGTTATTTATCATGCAGTTTTATTTCAAGAAATTTAAATCAGCCGAGGAACTCTGTTCAGCTTGCAGATTCTTAGGCAAGAACATGGTAATTTGTGTTGAAGAGCAAGTGCAACACAGACAACCGTCAAACCCTGCTCGAGCCGATGAAGAGGACCAAGGTACATACCCTAACGCGGAAGGGGGAACCTTGGAAACGTGCAAAACCCAAGGCCAGTGCTACATTAGTAACCGCAGCAATTTTTGATGTTCTCCACTACAATTACATTAATAGATTGTTATTTAAATGAAACATTAATTGCTGATGCAGTGGGGAAGAACATCAAACACCATGATATACATATTTCAATTAAAAACATTTTACATTAAGCTTTGCAATACATTTGGCTAGCTGGCAGGAAGAAGTGTCAAATGACATTCAAACTCAAGGAATGCAAATGAAAGTCAAAGACCTTCGGTCACTGAGTTGGCAACACGTCTTCACTGAAGTTTTATAAAGCAGAGCTTACGTTATAAAGGTTGCGGGGGGGGGGGAGGGGGAATAAATCTCAGGCACTACAAAAATCCACACAGGATTTTTCCCCGAAACACATAAAGATAATTTGCTAATTAGTTCTCCTCCTCCTGAGCCATATCATATTGACTGCAGAGCAAGTCCTGGCTCTCACTTCACTCATCACCCCACACTCGATCCATCTGAAGAAACAACTTAGTGGAGCCGGGGTCTGCTCCGAGGTCCTCCCTCCCCAGACTCCTGCTCCCGGGAAAGGGCTAAGCACAGGGACCATGCAAAGTACCTGAATGAGAAGGTCTGAATTTGCTTAACAACTGAGATGTTCCTCAGTTATAACTGCGTGGAAGAGTTTCATGGTTTTTAGTTAAGAGTCATAGGGTTCGCACAATCATCCCTGAGAACAGTACAGCAATTATTACGGTTTGCAAAGACCAGAGTGTACAACAAAACAGCTGCAAAGGCTCTAAAAACACAAACATGTCATCTCAGCTAAGTGGGAGGAGGGAGAAGGCACTTTTGACAGTATTACATTTAGTTAATCATCTATTCTGCGCTCTCAACTTCCTTAAAGGGCTGGTAAGCATACTTTCAAAAACTGCTGAATAACGCAAAGTACCAAAGCAAAGTACAGGTTGTGCATTTGGATACTCAACATTGACAGGACAAGATGAAACGTTGTGCTGAATGTTTATGGCACTCTGCAGACACATCTCTGAGCTACGGCAAAATTCAGCTTTTACTTTAATGCATGTTACGCTAGCCTTGGTATTTTATTGGGAGTGTTACATGCAATCCCTTTTCTAAAATCCCTTTGGATTTAAACATTTTTTTTCCCCTCAAAGCTAGCACACAGTACCATGGGAACAGCCTCAAAGTGAAACCTTCCAGACACGTTATGAGCAGAATGGAAACCTGTCTAGCCAATCGCAAACATCCAAGGTCAACAAACACAGAGAATAAAGCCAACAGGCACACCAGATTTCACACAGTACATTGTTATACTTTAAGTTAGCCATTTGATCGTTACAATTAGATCCTTTTTTTCCTTTCTTTTCTTTTTTTTTTTTTTGGGGAAATAAAAGCCATGCATTTTATTAACCTTCCAAAATGGTTACAAGCAGAGCCAAAGCCGCTGCTACCTTTCCTCTGAGCTCAGTATAGCTGCAATAGCTTCTAGCAGCTATAGCTATAGAGGCCTTGACTTGGCATAAAACCTAATCACGGATTTGTTTTAAATATATGCATAATTATTCTGCTGAATTAGGTTAGCTAGGCAGACTTTTGATGTCCAACATTTGTCTGAAAACAAAGAGCAATTTATAAGATGATGTACGCAGGTTCATCCAACGTGTAACCTCGTCTTTTAGAAACTGGGGAAAAGAGCAAAGTTGCAATGCCAGGGAAGTAATGTGCTCTACAGGCCTCATCTCCTGGGAACATGGGTCTAAGGGAAGAGGTGTGTTGCGGATCCTCCCATTACAGTGCCAGGACACCCCAGGGAATGCATCTGGTGCTCCAGGATCTTCTTTAGACTGCACGTATTCAGACGTCACATGGACTTCTCACAGTCAAAGACAACAAAAAAAAATGAATACCATCGCTGAAAGGTCCTTCAAAACATAATACTTTCATTTCTGCAACGACGTGTCATGTTATCAGCTATATCCTACCAAAGTTCCTAAAAGGACCCATGGGTCCTTTTGGGTTTGTTTCAGAAGTTTGCTGTTTTCCTCATCATTTCCTAATTTGGAAGCACCTTTATTGCAATTAAAAGAAAAAAAAACACCCTTATTCTGTGAAAACAGTTTCTAAGAAATGATCTCAAACGGCAGACCTGATCTTTGGTAGCATGGAATCGGACCAGGCAGATCATGCAAAACAGAGGCAACCCCAAACGTCCTCGGACCCTGGGCGCTCCGGGGGTGCCTGACCCGCAGCACGCCTGCTGGAACAAGCCACATGGACCACGGGTGTCTTCCCAAAGCCCTGGAGATGCAGGCAAGGAGCGAGCAGCTACCATGCAAGGGGCAGACCGGATGCCATAGGATGTAGGTGCTGCAGCCTGACACGGCTGGCAGAGAGGACACCACCAGCGTTAACACATGCAAGTGAGAAGCGCAGGGCTGTATCTCAGCTTCTAGATGTAAAGCTGCCCAAAGTGAATTAATTCCCCTTCCAGTCACAGCAGAAAGCGCACTTAGAAAAGGCTTTCAGGAACATGCACAGTATTTAATCAAATCCAGAACTGGGCAAACATCTCACTTGCCCACAGATGATCGTAAGGTCAAGTCAAAACCATTCCTACAAGCACTAGGTAGAGAACGGGTTTGCTGTTCTAGAGTTCCCATTGGTGGGTCACTAACTTTACAGAAAAATCAAAGGGACAGGCCCTGCTCGAGGCAGAACAGAACAAAAAAGCAAGCCTGACCAACAAGGAAACAGAAGAGCTGAAGACACAATCAAAGGAGCATTCATGCACTCAGCCACATGCTGGGATGGGTTCACCAGAGACTTTCCCTGCCAGGAGGTTCAAACCTCACCTGTGACCTAAAGCAAAATCAGCTCTAGAGCGCTATCATTTTGTAAATAAACCTCTTCCTGATTATGTTTTTGCCTTGCTGACAAACACAACATACTGCCCAATGCAGCACATTAAACAGACCTGTCAGGAGAAGACATACAACGGAGCTTGCATAGTAACATCCGACATCGCTCTTAGGAATTCAAACTAACACTTTCTTCCTTCAAGGCAGGGATCAAAAAGGCAAAGAGGGGAAAAGGCAACTGCTACTTTTTTCTTCTCTATATTTAACTGCTTTAAATAGTTTTTCAAAGGATAGATTTCCCTCCCACCTTCCTCCCATCTGTGCCTGTAATCCACCAGCCCGGCAGGTTCAGGTACTGCGTTCTCACGTCTGCACGAGCCTCAGCACCTCGCTGCGTCTCTCCTCCCCAGGGGGAGCGAGAACAGACGTTTACAGCTCTCAGCTCCTCAAAAAGCTCCTCTTTCAGCTTCTGTGGGCTACTCCGGTGCCTTCATCACCTCCGTCATCCCCCAGCCCCTCCCTTCGCAGCCGGCTCTCACCCTGCCTCAGCACCGTTTGGCTTGTGTTCCGGACCCAAACGCCATGTGTGCGACACCCATTTGAGATCTTACTGCATGGAAATGCAGGAGGTTCACTGACAGCTCTGAGAGCATCTCCTAGCATTGCAAAATTAAGCGAGGGAATGGCTCTAAAAAAATTCTCAAAACACTTCAATCACACTACGGCTGCTATAAAAACAACAGCAAAATGAGGTCTACTCCACTCCCCACTTAAGATGTTCAATCCTGAAGGAGGACAAGACACTGGGGCGCTGACTTCCTCTTGGTTACGCATGGCAGATTCAGGCGAGGGAGAGAGGAACCCAAAAACGCAGGAAGAGAGCTTCAGCCTCCTTGCTTTAACTATCGCTGACAGCACAAAGTACCTGTCAACTTACAGAAACAAGCTCTAATTGAACCATTCTCATTCCCAGGACATGGACAGGCTCTTCTCAGTTCCCACCTCCTGGGCACTGAGGGATTGCTCCTGTTACACTGGGACAACGGGGACCAGACCAGAAAGGGGCAAGGAAGGAAAGAGAGAGAGAAGGAAGAGCACACTCTCCAAAGCAGTGTTAGTCCGAAAGCAGGCAATTCATCACACAAAACGGTAAACAAGTTAACAAATCAACCAAAAAAAGTCTTATCACAAAAAAAAAAAAAAAAAAAAAAGAAGATATCCCCTAACGATAAACATTCTGACCCAAAACGTTGCGCTTTTCCAGCAACACACAGACAGACGCACTGGGCACACGTAGCTAAGCTCTCCCATTAGCTTCTGTCTTTCTGTGCCCTCCTCTCATCCCTTCTACAAGTTACTTGAAATTCAAGAGCAGTTTGCCAGTCGTGTGCCTCTACCAGTGCAATTACTGACTCACGGACTCAGAAAGACAGCTAAGGAGAGTTCACCTATTCTGGGTAAAGCACAAATAGGTCTAAACTTACACATTTTGAAAAGTCCAAGAAACTCTCAGCTCCAGGGTTTGCTTTGCTCGTCTCCAGGCTCGCAGTTTTTAGGCAGGAGAGGAAGCACAAGTGGCAACCTGCAGCCTGAGAGCTGTTCAAAGCTGGAAGGAACCCAGTGCCAGGAAAGGGAATGAGCGAATTTGCTTCCCTGTAAGTTCCGGATCAGTTTTACAAAGCCTGGTGGTGCTTGCACCTAGCTAAAGGACACCTTAGTGAGGGCAGTGCTGCAGGTATCTAAGTGGATGCGTGTTTCCATGAATAGGATGAAGAAACTCCGATGACAAGATGGTGGTGGGAGAGCAACAGAAGCATGAGGTTCAGCTGCTAAAAAAGAAAGAGCCCTTTTGCGGAGACCTCCCTTTCTTTTCCTACTCATCTCTAGTTTTCTATGGTTGCCAAGTGCCCTCCCTGACAACAACCCATGCCACCTTCTCACACCCTGAGGAATAATGCAAGATTTAGGGGATTATAGGCTGTAAAAAAAAAAAAAAAAAAAGAGGGTGGAAAGGGAGAACAGTGAGCAATGTTAATAGTTACAGAACATTTACATAATGGCTTTTTTATATTACTCCAAAAGGGTCTAGAAGATTTTACAGGTATCTGCACAAGTCATTTACAGCGTCGAGGCTCTTAACGGGAATCAGTTAGCAGCAAGTGTTCTGTTCTAAAAAATGACTGACTCTGTACAAACAGCTTTAAGGCTTTTGTGTAAGAACATGAGACAGCAGCATCTGAATATGATTTAAGTGACACACAGTAAGTGTACCCTGGTGCACAAGTACATACCAGCAGTACATTACTGGGGACTGAGTTATTAGACTAGGAAGTCCCGTCGTGGTTCAGTCTCTGTCAATGAGCACAGCACAAGTATGGAGCAAGTTACCTTTTTTCGCTTTCTTCTGCAGCTTCAGTGTGTCAGATGATTTCTTTTTTATCTCTTGGCGGGCTTTTTTGTATTCTAAAAAACACACAGTCTCAGTATCAACACATCTGACATTAAAATGAATGCTTTTCACAGAAAAGGCTATGCTTTCAGATATCAGACCACAAATTTTAAGAGGACAGTCATTTTTAAACAAAGCAGCTTAGAACTCACGTTTTGTAGTGCCTATATGTTTGGCTAACTATAATGTTTTAGGGTGTGAGCACATTCATAAACTGAATCTTTCCCAAATAAACAAAGCCTTTGCAGAAATAACAGCTGAGAACGCAGTACAAAACGAGAGTGCTTTTCATTTGAGATACTCATCCACACTCAGGAACGGAAAACAGAGATGACAGGTTTCTCAAAACATCTGTGTTCAAAAACCAGGATGGTGAAAAGGCAAGGCAGAGAAGATCCCAAGATCCCCATCCAGCAGGAAAGGGAGAGGGTGCTAAGACTTTGCCCAAGGAAGGGTCACATTGCCAGCTCTTGCACACCAAGTGGAGCAGACTGCAGCTGTCCTCATTTTTAGATGAGCTGCAAATCCCAGAAGAATTAAAAACCCAGAACAAAATATTCCACCTCTGTCTAGGCACACTAAAGATACCAGATAAGAAAGCTGATACAAAAAAAAAAAAAAAAAATATATATATATATAAAAGACGGAAGGTATGCATGTGTGTTCACATACACACACTTTAACAGAGGAGGTCAATGTTACTGCTCTTCTATAGAGGGAAAACCAGAAGCAGGTTGGTGGTAGGCACAGGAATTGCGCCTGGGCCAAACGCACCTCCAACACCCAACTCTGTCCCCTAAGCCCTGGTGTCTCTGTGTTTTGGTGAGTCAGCCCTACCTCCTTGTAACAGACCACCATGGTACTGCTTTTATTAGGCAGAGCAAAGTCTTGAATTTTCAAGGGTGAGTGCCAAACTGTGACCAGCTTATAGCACCTGTGCTAGAGGGCCATCATCCCCTGGCAGGAATTTTGCAAAGCTGAAGCCATCTACTAACAAGCTCCTGCCACGCACGACCCCACTGCTCGTTCCTCCAGGAAAGCTTCTGCAGTGGTGCTCAGCACTGCAGCTCTGAGCACCTCACGTCCAATGACACAGCTTTCCAGATCCCCGGCTACACATCTCTGTCCCCCACCAGATATAAAATAACAGCACTGAATGTTTTAGAGAGCTGTGCTTTCTCTGGAGAACACTACAGCTGAGGCATAACACCATCTTACAGTTAGCTTTTAGCTGCACCCCAGAGCTTTGTGGAGATAGACGTGGCATCCTCTGCACTATGGGAGATCACATAGTGAGAGTATGTTAACAGAATTAAAACCAATGACTGCCCTACCAGTCTACAAAAAAAAAAACTATCACCTGGGGTCCTGCAAACTGTGTCTTCAAAATTTATGTGCAAGAGTTTAAAAAAAATAAAATAAAATAAAAATTGTTAGGCACTTTTGGATGTAATGTTTTAAAAGAGAAAAGTTGCTATACATATTTAAAGACATATCATTTCGTTCCCCAGTGCAACCATTAAAAGAGGAAGAAAAGCTGGTATTACAATTTTACTCCTATTAAAGAATTCTTCCTCTGTAACTACCTTTTGCATGGTCTTTATCCAGTTGATTGGCCACTTTCTTCCACTCTTCCATCTGCTCTTGAAGTGGGTTTATCAGACAGTCAATTAAAGCACTAATTTTGTTGAAAAAACACAAAGAGCAATCAAATCCTGCAGATGCCCCTATTCTTACAGAGAGCCAAGGTCAACACTGGAGTATTTTTACTTTTCGCTGTGACAGCTACCAGTGTCACAATGTAAATATCAGAACATAAAGATGTTTAAGCTGGAGAAAGCAAAAGGAAGGACTGGATCAAAAAAATCCACATCACAAGATAAACCAGAATTACTGTGCAGCAGTTCAGGGAAGTGAGGAACTGAGCGTAAACCAGAGGAGTGACCTGAAACAGGGCCAACGTAAACAGTTAGATTCCACTCATCCATCACGCAAAGAGCAGTCTACATGAACCCCCTGGGGACTGAAGAGCTTTATGGGCCCACGAAGATTATAAACTTACAAAGGACACGTACACGCACAGGACGACAGAGAGCAACTGTAGGAGCTATTGGCATCCTGCCCACTAACGAGCCTCACCTCTTACTGGCCGGGGCTCGAGCGTGGAGGCAAGTCAGATGCTGAGCCCATGCCATGCCTGGCACCGCTACTGGGAATATTAAGCAAGAAGAGCCACAGGAGCAGTGGAGTTTGTGACCGAGTGCTAGTAAGGCTCCACTAGGATAACTGGATTGAGATGGCACTATTTAAACAGCTAACTTTGGGGTACCTAGAGGTGAAAGCTCTCTCCATGCCGCCAGTTCCTTCATAAATACCTTTTTAAAATAAAGGGGAAAAATCTCAAGTCATCAAGCAAACGGTAAAGCGTTAATTCGGTTCACCTTGGGTCAGGTACACATTCTGCACCTCTGGTTAAAGGGAAGCGTATGTACGCACTACAGAAGCAGGCTGTGTTTTATGTACAGCCCTGCTCCCATGCAAGTTGCTACTCTCGCATTACCTCTACAGTCCGACTTTAACTGGAAGAAGGGGAGGATGGAATTTAACTTTTCCGAATTAGCTTCCTTTTTGGTTGCAAGCTATTTGGGTTCTCAGGCGAGTTGAGGAAGCAGCACAATATCACTGCTGCTTTCAGATTCAGTGAAAAGGCTTAAAGTCCCGAAACACACGGACAGGTCCCTTGCCCCATCGGCAGCCTGCTCAGCGATGATCGACGCTAACTGACGACGGGAATTTGCAGCATTTGGAGTGATCTGAGGTGACGAGTCCAAGTCCTAGAACATGCAGCGAAACGCTGCATCTCCTGGCTTTGAAAACACTTAGCGGGCCCGGGGGGGAGAGCAGAAAGGCTATTCTTGCTGACGGGGGCAGAGATTAGCTGCAAAGCCAGTGCTGGTGAACACCGTTACGCGTTCCTCAGTAACGGGGGCTGCACAACACCTACGCTGTTATTGCGGTCCAGTAGCTACCAGGCACACAACCACTCACCTGGAGAACTGCCTGAGTTTGGACTCTATACTCCTGTGCCTCATACACATCCTGGTCAGAGCAGATCCAATCTCTCGGGTGCCGCCTGCAAAACAAAACATGAGGAAGGTGAGACGTCTGATAAGATTCCTTCGCGTGACGGAGGCATGGCGACCTGAAAGCGCGTGCCAAGCCTTATGGAGCAACTCAAAACCAGATTCATAATACATACATCCCCATAAAACCAACCAGGTTTTCACCAGGCAGAACTCAGTGGTGTCTACCAACTTGGGGAGAGATCAGAACTGAACCGTTAAGCAGGATCAAAGCAGTTCTCCCCAGCAGCTTCTTGTGCGGTGAGGCCCTACTCCTTGGCAGGAGGGCTGAGAAAACAGGGCTGGAGATGGCAAAGCACAAGGGGAAGAAGGTCGGCAGAACGCTGAGCCTCTACAACCAGGCGGGTTTTCAGTAATACACCAAATTTCCGAAACAAATCCAGCACTTTGGTCCAATTTTCTCATTACCAAATTCTTTAGCCCAATGCTCAAAAAGGATTCTGCTTTCCAGAATACGCTCCTGCCCCCTTCTGCTCCCTCGTACGCATCGATGATGATACGCCTCACCGACCCAAACCATCACCCACACCTGCATCTCAGATCATGCATCTAGCTATTCCCTACGTGCCAGAAGATGGCACTATTTGCTCTAGACCCTGTCTCACTTCAGTTCCTCTGACAACTGCGTGACAGCAGGAATAATTTTTAGCAAGTCTTCCTCTTCCAGAGTTTTCCTTTTTAAAACCACAAGTTCCGCCATTTCCCACTTTCATCAGCATTTCCAATTTTGATCAGCACTTTATATGTCAACACTGTTTTGTTTTGGGTAGCTTTAGTTTTGATAATCGCTTCGTTCCCATTTGCAAACCAAATCTACTACTATCAGAGAACAAAACATTGACCTTTTCACCAAGCCTTTCCAAACTGTAATATTCTGTAGAACAGTGAAGATACCAGCATCTATTTTAAAGTCTCCTGTGATTATTTAAATGGCCTTAGACTTGCATCGTAGAGTATAATATCCTTCTTAGGTTTTATTCTTTTTTTTTCCCTTGAAAAACTGTATGGGTGCAAGAAAAAAAAATCTAGCAAAAAACCTTGATGTCTTTAATAATTTTATTTATTTTTTTAAACACAAAACCAAAAGTTACCGTTTCCCGGCATTCTTACAGAACTGAATTTTGTGCCCAAAAAACGGCTCTGGAACAAAGACAATAAATAACTGGAACAGATTTGCGGCTATTTGGTATTTTCCATTGTTCAAAAAGATACACACCAAGCCCTTTGTCATGCGCTCACACTTACTCCTGTTTTCGTAAGGAGCTTTGGAAATAACGATATTTGGCTGAAGAGCTGTTGCCTAGCGGGGTAACGGCGGGCGCGCGAATCGGCCAGATCGCAGCGCGGAGGTTCACCGACCCCTTCCAGTGTCGCTGCACTGCAAAAGCAAAAGCCGTGATAAGACTATGGAAACTCAGAAAAGCAACACAGAGGATGGGGAGAGGCCTCAGCAAAACGGGAGGAAAGCAGCTGGAGCAACAGGATCATTTCTACGATAAAAGGCACACCTCTGTCCCAAAGGAGGGGCGTTTTTCCTTGGAGACACGTAACTTGGAGCTTCTTGGAGGAAGACCTGCAACAGCAGATATCAAGCCAAAGGGGCTGAGAAACGAACCAAAAAGCTTCCATGACTGTCGGCGGAGTAATTCTCCAGCAAGTTCAAGCAAAATGCAATGAGGCTCACGTTAAAAAACTCACACAAACACTTAAGTGTTTATGTCTGCCAGCGGTTAACTGACACTGCTTTCCTAAGCTCCACCATACAGAAAAAAGGGAAGAGTCATTTTAGAACAATAAATAGGAAATAAGGCACCATGTGTTTTAGAGAGTAGGAAACCAGGGTCAGTAACTACTAATATTAAAACTGCAAAGTAACAACAATTTAACTGAAACACCAATAACCAAAGCATAAATATATTCACTCAACACAGAGTACAGACGAACGGGCAAGGTCAGCAACACAGATATACTGAGTTAGGTCTATGGATTGGTTAAAAAAAGAAAAAGGCGGGGGGGGGACACTTTTTTTTTTTAAACTGTTCTCCCCATCTTTTGCAACTTCATGTTATCCTTAAGAGTCTATAAGCACATGGAAACACCACGTGCTAGCTATTCGAGGAATCTAGGAATGCAGACTACTCCAACACAGTGAAGGAGAAGAGTTTTGAAGAGTTTTTAATAGCCCTTTTGGAAACAAGGTGGTGCAGAAAATGGGTTTCAGGGCGTGCACAGGAAGGGAACGAGCTGCGCCATGGGAAAGCGTGGATGGCCAGTGCCGGATCGTGAGCGGGCGGCGAGCAGAGGCCCACGGCGTCAGAGCTTAGCAAGGCCAACGATGCTACTATAAGAACCAAAAGTTATCAACTGAGTTTGACTACGCTGGAAATGAGATTTCTGCAGTACTGCAGCATATCAAAACAATTCTTGCAAAGGGCTCGCCCCCCGTACACGGGCTTTTCAGCCACCCTCTGTGCCCTGCTTGCTACAGGGTGGTTGAACGAGTTCCCTGCAGCCCCCTGCCACACCAATTACGAGGCTGGTCGGGGCGGACGGCAGCACGCTTCCTTTGCGTTCCTCCCAGCTGCCTCGCCTGCAGCCCGCTGCAACGTGCCGGGCAGCGGATGGACACGGGGCGCATCAGCCCGGAGCGGGGCCGGCGGTGGGCGCGCGCTCCAGAGCTGTGCTGTGCGCCTGGGCTTCACCGCGGCACGTGGAAACCGCTCTCCATTCAAGGTATGCTGCTAAAATAAAGGTACTCTGCATTTCGCATTCCCACTTTGAAGCTAACGTGGCCAAAGTCTAACTAAATGTACGGGGGAGAAGCTCTGGAGGAGACAAGGGGCTTCTGACACTTCAGCACCCATCGGATCGGCAGAGGCAAGAACTGTGGCGACGTGTCCCTACTTACCTACCGGGGCAGACGGCGCACAGAGCTGCCAACAAAGCATCAAAGCTGTAGCATTAAAGCACGACGCAGTTAAATAGTGTTTTGATTCACTGCTCCTGACTACATTATCAAAAATTAAAATGCTTCCTGCGTGGTCAAAGAGTGGTCTCGGCACACCTTAGCTCATCCGGTGTGAACGCCCTGCCTGTACCAATGCACTGAGCGGGGACACGTGCGTAAAGGGTTTATCTCACCTGACACCAGGTTCCTGCAAGGGCTGGGTCCCAACACCATGACGGCGCTGCTGCTCCTGTTTTTGAAGGGCTGGGAGCAGCTGGCTACACAAACTGGCAGAAGTAAGCCATTTTGTAGCACTGCAGCCGGCTCAAAAATGTCCAAGCATAGAAAGGGACAGCAGTTTGGATTTGTTTCTTTATCCAATCCCAGCCAGATGGCCTTAGTGAGCAAGAGTAACATATGCTTTATTTATATAAATTATTTTTTGGCATTAGAGTGGTGGTTTACCCACTCGCAATGAAAGGGTTAATCACTGCTGTCGCATACACTCTACAAAGCAGGGGCTGACCTTACAAACAACACCAACGTGCACAGGAGCCTTTTTACTGGATATGCAGCCTAATATTTCAAGTACAAGACAAAAGAGCTTTCAAAATGTGATGATAAGTTTATCGTACTGGGCTATGCCATGACCACAGGACACCTGGTTCAGCCTCCAAGCTCATTTATGGTTTTTTTCCCCAAAAGATTGGCTCCCTAAGTGACCAGTTGCCTATTTGTTCAAGGATAGGGCCAGAAAATGGGAGATTAGCAAACTTTTAGTCAGATCAAGAGTAAACTGGAAGGCCTGGACTTTATTCACTGCTCTGCGACTGTTTAAGTTGAACTCCCTTGCCTTTGGCTCTCCCTTTACAAAGGGACGCTAGGAATTATCTGCCTCTCTGACACACTACAATAATTCATCCACTAAGACAAACCGTGCTTGGGAATTGTGTAAAGTAGCAGTACGAAACCAGAGATCAGAGCTATACTCATGAGAATCCTCACTCAAAGAAAGTGGCTTAACAAAATACCCAAACTTGATCCCAAAGTGTGTGATGACATCAGACATTTCTCCTAAGAGGCAACTCTGGAAGATGAACACGCTTTTGCTCTCACCTTCCATGCTTTTTCCTACTCCTGCCTAAATCCATGAAAGGCCAAAAAAGTCTTTTTCATGCAAGATAATTAAATGGAAGCCTGTGGACCACTGCACTACAATGAGTCCACTATGAAGGCACAAATGATTCTCTTTCTGCGCTTTCCATTCAACGCTGCAGAGAAGCAACAGGGAGAGATCGTAGCAAAGAGACTCAATTGTTTTATTCAAATCATTATGTTTGCACTTAATAATGCCCACATATGAAGGAAATGACTATCTGATGAAATGCGCAGCTGTACAGCTTCACAGCCTCTGTATACTCAAAACAGCTCCCTACAATCAACCTCTTATCTTCCTCCTTGGGCTTCGGTGTTGAGCAACCCCAGGCGGCTCAGAAGACGATGGCCTTTTGGAAAGTGCCTTGAAGGCTCGAACTTATTAACCAGCTCATCTTTATTTTCAAGGGCAGGGTCCAAACGCACCCGAAAGGGCGAGAATGATGAAAAATGGGTCTAATACTTCTGTAATTTCTGAGTTACCAGAAGAGGCTTCCATTTCGGAGCAAAGATTGAAGCAGCTGCTGAATACAGGCTAGATTATTAAATACAGCTCTGAACACAGAGGCTATGACAGGATGACTAACAGTGGGCCGTTTTAAGCTAATGGTCATTATTCAGCCCTTACCCAAACTCACACTGTTGGAAGACAGTTTCCATCGCTGATTGCACAGGGCATGGACCTTGATCTCGCAAAACTGTTTATGTGGATGGCCCCACGAAACCCCAGGATGGTGGGATCGGTGCCAGGGTATCACAGCAGACGTGGAGAAGAGGAGGACTTTTGCCTCAAAGTGACAGTTCCTAACACAGGGATTGCAGGAACTGCCACTGGAACAGGCACCTAATGAACAGAACTACAGTAGCATTTTATGTTTCGGGGTGTTGACAGCCTCCAGGTAAGGCTTGTAAGTTGGAAAAGCTCATCAAGAACTGCATGCTACAGTGCTGTTGTTCAGCATCTACTACCCAGCAAAAAACAAACCAACAACCCCCCCCCCCCAAACCCCCACCCTTATTCCTACAGGTGCTAAGAGCCTCTCTGAGCAGCACTCAGCAAACGTCTCTGAAAACTGCTGTTCAAACAAAGCTTAAAAAACACTTCCTCAAGTATTTAAAAACAGCTTTCATTTAAACATCTTTCAAAAAACTAAACTAACAAATGCAAATTAAAGGTCGAAATCATCTAAATATTTTAAATTAGCCAATCTGAAAAAACCCGAATGACGGTGGCAGACCGTGGTCACGTACTTGCATCCCTGTCACTGTCATTGCAACGAACAGATTGCTTGCAACGTTTAGCAGAGCGCCCTTTTGGTTAAGTTACTTGGAAAATATATTTATAGGAGCCCAATACTAGCTTGTCATGTTATCTACAACTCCACGCAGTCCAGATGATCCTGAGAAGAAAACGTGTTAGGTTACTGTTTCGCAGAAGAGGCTAGCTTTTGTTCGTGGATGGGGGTAGCAGGGTCTTAAATTGCACTTACATCAATTTTCCAAAACTAAAAAGAGGAAGAAGAGGCAGTCAGCTAAAGCAGTAAAGAACAAGCTAAGACAAGAGGAACAGGAAAACAGAAGCATCCCTGGGCTACAGCCTGCTCTGGCAACCGCCAGCTTCAGGAAGTCCTTAAAACAGCCCGTGAACATGTCTAGCCGGTATCTTAAAAAAGGACATGCAAGAAAGCTCTTCCAACGTCTTCTAGCCTAGTTTATGCCTCTGCCCAGCATCGCTGGACCCTGCCAACACACTGTAGAGCAGTAAAGGTCCACGCAAAGAAGTTTCTCACTAACAAAAGTCTCCGATTTGACCATGCTGGCCTCAAGAGCACAAGCTGATTTGGTCCCCCAACTCCTCTCCCTCTCACAAACACAGCACAGGCAGCAGTATTTTATTTCTGGAGGTTTCTTTCAAGAAGTACTATCCCACTCTTTGCAAGTACTTCTTGCTAGTTTTTATGAATAACAAGTTCCACATCCAAGTTTTAATGTCACAAAAATAGTGTCATTAGAAACAGATTTGCTCAGAAGAACTAATACCGCTCTTGTGCTTTCCAAGGCTATTTACATTTTATTCCCTGGAAAACAATTTGATTACTGAACACCTAGAAGGTCTGATGAAGACCCGCGCTCACAGTGAAGGTGCCCCCAGTAACACCGCCCGTACCCTTCCCCGTCCCTTTTCAAATTTAGAGCCAAAGGTGCATCCGAAACCGTGCTACGAATAGCGACGTAAACCTCACAGGCGTAATCCCAGCAGATCCAGCTGCTTTACTCCAAGTGCTACTAACAGCTTAGGGAAAGCAGGCAACGTGAGTCATCGCGCTCACAAGCGCTTCCCGAAGGGACGGCGAGGAGGACTGCCTCTATCGCAGAGGGGGTTCCCGGAGCGCCGGCCCAGGCAGCGGGCTGCTCTGGGGCAACCTCACGCCTGTGCAGCACCCAGACCCGAGCCATAAGGCCAGCTACACCTAAAGAACGGCTCCACCTGACGGGGATATTCGCTGCACAGTGCAACAGGCGCGACCCAGCAAAAAGATGACGGCCTGGATCAGCAAACATATTTAGAGAGCCGGAGCTGCTGATCTCAGCGCCTTGGCAAATCTAGCTCTAAATGAATTTTTAATGTCATCCCAATGCGTGAAGGCAGCCGTAATCCAAAATCCTTCTGTTCTTCCGAAGCGCAACTCTCTTTTTTGTCTGGGCAAAGCGCTGAGCTGCAATGTAATCTGATTAGACGCCAGCGATGCTCAATGAGGGAAGGGGGTAACACACTTAAAGCAAATGGGCTGGAAGAGCAAGTGCCGTCTCCCTCCGTGCTCGGCATCACATGCAACCGTTCGTTTTGACCTCACTACTTCCAGACAGAATATGCTAAAGCTACAAGTTTTCCGACTCTTTTTTGGGTTCAGCAATCAGCCTTGCTGACATCGCCAGCTCCAGAAGTCAAAAGCCTCCGTGACCACCCAGCTCCCAACCACCTGTGCTGCTGACTGCACTCTCGCCAGGATTTCAACTGCGACCAAACAGCTGCTGCCTCTGAAACACAGAACCAGGCACAACCAAGACAAACGGGTGCAAAAAGCAGAACAATTTTTTTTCTTTTTTCTTTTTTTTCTTTTTTTAAATCAAAGTCAGCAGATCTAACTGAAACCCAGAGCAAGCAGCTCTGCAGACTGCAGAGGATGGGCTATTTTTACATGCTGCCACTCCTCACGCGCTTCCTCAGTGCATGGAAGGGAGGATCATGAAGGGACAAAATGATGCAGAATCACGTAAAGCTACCTTAAGAAATAAACAACTTCAGAAATTTCACAGAAAGTTAGTTATGCCTCAGCTCGTTACGAAGAGATCCACTGACATCAGTGAATAAAACAAATCAACGGCCAAGTAAGCCACAACGGGAGCTCATTGCTCTCAGTCCCTTTGCCCAGGGCAAAGCTCTGCTCCTCCTCAGGAGCCTCAAGTTGTCTCAAATGAACCATCTTTTCCGACTTCTCTCCTAAAACCCAAGAGCTTCTTCAGCAGGAACACGGAGCACTGGCATGCCTCTTTCATCGAATGACAGATAACAAGAAGCCTTTGCAGGAATCCAAGGCACTAATTTTATAATATCTAGATTGCCTCAAACCTCTTAAAGCCTGCTTCGCCCTGTGCTATATTTAAAGACAGCTGCTGTGCTGTTCAGCATACCAACTCTCAAACACTTGACCAGCTCTGCCCTCACTGAAATGACTTTTTGTTTTTTGTTTTTTTCGGCAGCGTCCCACTTATTTTCAACTTCCTCAACCTTACTACAATATTACAAATTTTCACATTGCAAGGGAGAATATCCCCGCATGGGTTTGACACCAGCTGGCTGCTTAAGCCCACAGCGTGAAGGAATTTGGTACACAACACCGACCTCAGTTAAAAAAAAAAAACCCAGTAATAATAAAAAAGCCACCTGTTATAAAAAGGGAAACGAGGACAGTCATCTCCAAACAGAGACGCTTGAAGTCTCTGCACTTCTGGCCCGTAAGCTCAATAAATGCATGCTCAGAAAGATATAGCTTAACAGCAAGCTCGGAATCCAAACTTCTGCTTTTGGAAAAGGAATTAGCATTTTCTCTTTTACTTGTAAGCCGTAAGCGATGCAAGCTTCGTACACAAATCGGGTTGCAAACGGATCCAGTGAGCCAGCTTACGGACACAGGCCCATGCTCCCCAGATCCTTGGCTCCTTCGACTGCGCAGATTCACGTGCTCTGCAGGCAAACTGCTGTTTATCCCACAAATCCTTCCAAACAATCTAAGCTGCCACACTGAATTTCAAGTTTGCCTGCTTAAACCACAGGGAGCACAGCAGGAGGAAAGCTTTGCGAGTCCTTTGATTCACCCCAAAAAAAAAAAAAAAAAGAGCATGCCTTGTAGAAAACGTCAAGCGAGCTGCGAAGTCGCGCAGCATTGCAAACGCGCCATTCTGGCACAGAGCAGGACTCGCAGCAACGCTCATCGGCATGCACATACCAAGCACGGCAACTGGATCTCGTCTTCCAAAGAGACTCCGCTGGACTGTGACATGTCTTCGGACCACGGGAACAGCAGATGCGCGTAACTCCACTGTACCTCTCTGCTCCAGCACACGCACTCAAAACACACATCAAGCTGATAAATCGGTGCATGAAGGCTAAGTATTAAAGTACTGCCTTAATCATCCTCCTCAGTAAAAACGACTGCAAAAAAGCTTCAGGAAATCAGGATTCGAATCAATGAAAAGAGGCTAGAAACCCAAAGAAAGAAGAAAAAGACAGAGCAAGAATAAGGCTTTGCAAATCCTGAAATTTAAGCCTTGAAAGGGAAGCAGAAGTTATCTTACGCCCACAAAAGTTGCCTTCACAGCTCTGCTTTTCAACCTTTTTAGCCTTTGCCTCGCTGAAGTATAAAACCCCGTTTGTGCCTACCCTATTCAGCACAACTTAAAGCACTATTATCTTTCTAACCAAGTCCTGCTTATTTTAGAGTCTTTAATAACGTCAAAATCAACTGGGGTTGGGTGGTTTTAAGTAAGGGACATAGAGTACTGCTAAACTTTCTCGGTAATGGTGTGCCAACCACCTAACACCCTTCCTTATAGGATATGCCTCCTTCTACAGGTGGAAACCCCTTGCTGCCTACTCTACCGCCCTCCAAATATTTGTGCAACTGGTTTGGTCAGCAGCCCTTCCTTTCACCGATTCCAGTGAAAAAACCAGAATCAAAGAATAACTCCCGCTGGAAGGCATCTCTGGAGGTCATCGGTCCTCCCCCCCCCACCAAAAGCCGGGCCAGCTTAGACCAGGTTCCTGATGTCCTTGTCCGGACCAGTTCTGAGCATCTCTAGAGATGGGGATTCCTGGGCACCTCTTCCAATGGCTGACCATTGGCACTGATTTTTTTTCCCCCTTATCTAAACATCCGGACGGAGTTCAGTGCTCCAAGAACTGCTGTTTTGCAAACGCCTTTTGCAAAGCTGCACTCCTCTGACACTACTTCCTCAACATACATTAATACATAACACAACAAATTCACGTGGTCAGCACAGCCGATGAAGTTAAGTGTTTGTTTTACCAAAGCAAAAGCTTTGAGTGCAAAAAAAAATCCATTTTATGCACTGTCACAACCTAATTTGAAAAAAATGAAGTCTGTGGCTTATCCAAAACGACATAAAAATCAACTAAAGTTCACCAGCAAAACAATCCCGCAAGCCAGCTTGTTCAAATGCATCCATATACATTTCCTTTCTTTGCATTTCTCAGTGTTTCTCAAAAAAAGAATTCATACTGCTAACAGTTTAAGCTGACTGCAGCCCGCAAGTAGAGAAACCTGCATCTGCTCATTTGACATTTTTGGTAATGCACCGAATCCATCTAAATCGCATAGCTCCTCACATGCTCTGATGCTCTCGTGTTCTACTAAACAGCCCTCATCAGCCTTCGCCTACACACAGAGTTGACTGTGATCTATTGCCATTATATTGTCTATTAAAGACAAGAGGAAGTGTCAAAACGGGCTGGAGGATTTCTGACCTATGCTTTAAGCACTGTAATGGACAGGACTAGCACATAAATTACAAGTTGAAAGGAAAGTGCTCAGAAAGGGTCACCTCCTATTTAGGATTTATTAACTATTCCCCGCGAGACCACCTTGATTTAGTGCCATGTAACCTACATTCCCCCATTTCGCAGCGATGTTGTTGCACAAAAGGCTTCTCCGCATCCTACTCTGCCATGTAAAGCAGGAACTATCAATTCGCCCAGCTGTTCTAAAGATGGTCAACGTGTGAAACAGGATGCTCGAAGAACATCTGTATACAACCAGAGAGATCAAAAAATCCCATGTGTGACACCAAGCTGGATACGCTAGGGAAGAAAAGCCTTGCACTACTCACAGAAAGTCCTCTTGCCGTGTGCTCTCAAGCAAGTTTGTAACACACAGACCTTGGGCAAAATTCAAGCTACGGAGACCAGGAGATTCTGCTTCTGTTAACCGAAGTGAGAGCCCCCTCCTTGAGTTCTGGAAGCTTTCAGACCTGGGCCGCAGTCCCAAATCCCCAAACGCAAGCATGACTCGAATCCATCTGCTGCTCACCAATGCGTTCAATTCTGGCCTAGCCTGCAAGGCAGAAGTCTTGGAAAAAAAAAATAGTCAAAAATACAGCTTACAGAATAAGGATGCAGCAGCTTTGAAAGGGTGCACAGGACAGAGGCAGTTACCGAACAGCCAGTTGGTCTACCTTGACCCTGATGGACAGTAACGTCTTAAGGCAGTGATTCACAAGCTGTGTTTTGCGAGACCATGGTATGTAGCCTACAGCTGCTTCACAGAGAGCAATGACTCCGGGCTGCCATCGTCTCTCCTTGCCCTGCAAACGGGATCGCCGCGCGTATCGAGATCACGGTGCTCAAACAGGCTAGATAGCAAAGCACTTTCTCAGGGTACGTTCCTATGAACAAGTTATTGCACATCAGCTGCTCAACAACATCCCACGTACCCATACTTAAAGCCTGCACTGACGAGTAATTTACCCTTTTATTTAAGAGAAGCTTCTTGAAAGAGGGCTAAGTTTCCTCAAACTATTTCTCCCCAGAGTAAGGTGTGTGTGCAGACAATTCTTGAGGAGCCGCTAATACACAGGAGCTTAATAACAAGACAGCATTCCTGGTCCTCGCGCGCCTGTCATTTTCCCAGGCATTACAGTGTCAACGCAGGCTAAAACTTGCAAAATTCAAAGCTACAGGTGAAAAACCAACACGCGTGCTTTTCACATCATCTAAAGGCACAACTTCTACAAGAAAGAATCAGTCTTTCTCCTGCTTGGACAAACACCTCCCAACCAACTAAACCAGGCTAAATAACGACACACTCATACTAGTAACATGTTGTCTTGCCATAGCAGGTCAAAAGTTAAAATGTATACTTACTTACTTGCTCTTACTAATGTATACTGCTATACTGCAAGCAAGATCTTAAAGGGTCTTTTTTTTTTTTTTTTTTTTTAAATGTGGTCAACTTTAAAGTTACGCTCTGCTAAGCATGACGTATCATCAGTCTTAATAGACTTCCAACGCAATAGCAGTTGCTGATTTATTTCCTCCCATCCCACATCATCTTCAGAGCCCAGTTCTATTTCAAGCATCAGTAGCCAGTGTTTTCAACATCTGCAGGCTGCCAAGCCAGTTTATCTGTGGAAAAATGGATATGAGCTACTCGCCAACAGGAAAAAAAAAAAAAAAAAAAATCTGTGCTGAAAACTATGGCTAGTTCATGCTTTTTCCGTGTATCTATAAATAATGCAATGCCAGCTGCTAATTAAAGTAGCCAGGTTCAAATGGTGTGAGAGCACTAATCACAACACGACATGTTAAGTCTCCAAAGAGTAAGAAAAGGCAGGCTCAAAAAAGGAAGGAAAAAAAAAAAAAAAAAGAAAGGAAGAAGAAAAATCCCCAACCCCAAACCCGGTAACAACATAAGCTCTTTCAGCTTTTTACACAGCATGAGGGAGAAGAGAGAGGAGCTGATAAAGAACATCCTGTGCAGCAAGCACAGGGCACACAATAAGAGCCACAGAAAAGGCAGCTCATAAGATTTCTCTCGTTGCACAGTACCAAAGCCACACTTTCCTCCGGCTCCTGAAGAGCGAACACTTCAGCAGCCCGAAGATCTGGTCGTGACGTAAGCTCACAGTAACTGCAATGCAGCACTCGCACGGGCTCCCATTATCGCAGAACTGGTCTTCGGAGGCAGCAACGCTGTCACTCATCCCGCGCGGGACTCAAGGGCAAGTCCTTAACAAAAATAATTGCTGCGCCTAATCTGCTCAGCTGCAATCCGTTTCAGATGCAACTGCTTGCAACAGCCCTAGCCTAGATTTTGTAACAGTTTGTTTACAGTAGGTAGAATAAACGATTCAATTAAAAAGACAGCCCCCCAAGAACTGGGGTTTTTTTGCACTAAGGACAGTATAATTGGTTCTTCTTGTAAGCAGTATTTCTGCGGTTAAGAAAAATCTCTCCAAAGAAAGTATTTGGTTTTGTCAATCTGCCTTTTCCAAAAGGACAAAAAGGCTGTGAAAGACACTACATGCAGGGAAGATTACAGTAAAAGAAGAATGAGGCACCTCAGTGGGCAATACGAGATAAAACAGCAACGCACGTGGGAGATATTCTATGCAATGCGTTATTTTACAATTCGGGAGATGGCACAAAAATCCTACCACAGAAGAGCTAGGGAGCACTAAAAATCCTTTGGAGACTGATGAATTTTAGAACGCTAATAAAAACAGAATCATGCTCAAGGAGCTTCTATTTATCTACTAATAATACTTTATACTAGATTCGCTAAAATGTTAGCAAGCTACAGGCAGGTTCAGATACGAAATAACGACGAAAAGCACTGAGTTCCAACGAGAAATATGGCGAGTTATCTGCTATAAAAGCAGAATAAAACCTAATACTATTTTAAAGCATGCAAGAAGGTGACGGTGACTGAAGCCACAATATAGGTGCAATTCAGCAGCAGCAATTGCTCATCCAACACGCTCCCCCCAGCTAGAGGTAGCTCTTGCAAGTCCAGTCAGCAATCACGATGGGGAGGAGGAGAGAAGGGATCCCCAGGGACACCCTTTCTACCAGGAGCTGAACGTGAGACGACTCTGCCTTAAGCTTGCAGCGCACGCAGAAGGTGCTACGATACGGCTTCTTTTGAAGTTTGACCGCCTTTTGCAGAAGGAAGAAAAAAATACATCAAAAGGAAGAGGCTCGCAAAAAGGTGAAGGGATCTTTCTAGCAGAAGCTGTTCTTCAAGAGGGCAGTACCTGCCTTCAGCCTGACCCACGCATGGAGGAGGCTACGGAGAGCGGTGCCGTCAAGTTGCTCCTCATTTGAATGCAGCTTTTGGCTACTATCATGGCACCTTTATTTTAAGGTTCCACTAGCAGAATTACGTTGGGCACATTTCAAACAACTTTGATGCTGTCAGGTTTTGTCAAGCTATAGCTGAGACCCCGACCTACCGCTACTCTGAAGAGGTCAAGGAGCACTTAATTAGGGGGGAGGCACTGGAACATTTGGGGCAGGACGAACACTTACTAGCGGTCTCGCTGCAAAAGCACAACCCCTGCCCCGCACTACAAGCAAAAACGTTGTGAGAATCGTACACAGATCGAGAGTAAAACTACTGTGCGATCTGGTCATTCTCAAGCCTTTCCCTTGCCAATTTACTCCATTGCTTAAGCACAGCTGACTCCAAAATCTAGGTGAGGCATCAGTCCTCACGGGTGAGGCATCCTACTTTCTGCCGCCAGCAACACACAAGTGGTTGAGGTGTTTGGCATCACAGCCAGCTCCCTTTGGCTCTCGGGACAAAGCCATGTGGTACATCTAGAGCAGGGGTGACTGGGGACAGCCTTAGGCACAAGTCCAAACCCAGGCACCAAGCGAGGGTCTCTGGATCTGCAGTGGGATGCTATCATCCAGCCTGCTACTTCGCATGTTTTGCTTCCTTCTATGTCTAAATGACTAGCACAAACGTCTCTCAACAGGAGTTTGACAGCTTTGGAAAAAGCCGCAAGAGCATCCACGGATCCATCCTACAAATATCAACAACCGCTAGAGATGAGAACACCTCACCGAAAAGAGGGCTATAAAAACGGAAATCAACACAGAGCATCTCCCAATGACTCACCTGATGTCAGACCAATGTCCACCCTCCGTCAGGTGACAACACAGCTGTTCGCAAGCAAGGCTTCCCCTTTGGACAAAGTTTTGCTCAGCTTCCTAGGCCGGTAGGGTAGATCCCAACAACCATTAGGAAATACATTGTTCCTGTACTGTGCTTTCTCAAACCATTATTTCCAGCCCTTTCCAAAATTAAGGAAGTGGTCAAGCTCAAAATATGCCAGCGGTCTATCAATTTAGTACAGCCAACATTTCCAAAAGAGAAAACTTCCAGGCTTAAGTCATTCATACATGATCTTTAACCCAGTCTCTAAAATAGGCTAATCTGTTTATCACAGGATATGCTTCCTGCCATAAAACATCCATATGCAGAAGATATTACAGAAAGTTTCCCCAAAGTCTATATTTAAATTGTGATGACAATACATTGCTGGTGTCTGGTTATCTGGTCACCGATTTTCTAAGCTGAAGATTCAGACGCTTTAGAACTGTTTGCTGTTATTTTACCTCCAAGTTTTCCTCTACTGACATCAGAAATCTCCTCCAGAAGAGCTGCCAAGACAGATACCTCCCATCCCAGTGACTCACAGGAGCGAATTTGAGGTGATATAAGCAGCGTGAATCATAAAGGAAAGCTTCTTAAAAGCAGCATTTTGATACAAAAAGCGTATCTTTGTCAACCTTAACAGCTCTTTTACAGCAGAGAACAGCAAGGACCCAGGAGGCAGAGGCAAGCTCTCTCCCTGCCCAGCCTTCCTGACAACTGCGTCGAGACCAGAGGAACGGGAACGATAGCCCAATCCAGCCAACGCAGCCCTCCACTCACCTTCGTGACAGGCTATCCCCTGAAAAAAAACATATATCGCTTTCTGGATCAACACAGTGAAACGAGAGTCCTGTAATCTTCAGGGACAATCAGGAAAACTCTGTTCACGAGATGATGTTCTTGGCCCAGCGAACAACAAAGCACTATTAAATCCAAAACACTGGACATGGGAGCAGGGATTTCCGCTCCACTTTTACTCCTAGAATTCCCTGTGATAAACAAGAATGAAGCCCCCAAATATCCCTGCTTTGAATTTTAGGAGGTTTTGATTCTCCATAGCAGACCAGCTCCACACTGGGTGTCTCTGGGGGAAATTTGGGCAAAGTCAAGGCGACGTTCTCCAGCACGGCCTCTGACATAAACGAACGCCTCTAGCTACGCCGCGTCAGCTGCCACGAGAAGCGCGCTGAGCCTCTTCAGCACATGCATCTCCCAAGAGCATCTTTTCTCAATTTCCCCTAACACCTTCAGACCTAACACCGGGCTTGGGGAGGGCAGCAATACTATTACAATTACTATGCCTATGACCTTTAAATGTTTAACTAGCAATCTATTCTTTGCAGTCAAGATAAAGCAGCAGGTGATTAGCTTCGCTATGAGTCACCATGCCCCTGTAGTGCAATAATTCAATTAGACACTTTAACAGCCTTCAATTTTGTGCGGGATCTGTTTACTAGAGCCATGCTCCCCGAGCTGCAATTCTGTTTTGCCTCACGAGCTAAGCGGGGTCAGTTCAGGTCAGCGCTGGCTTGAAGGAGAGGTCTCACAGAAAATCCCAGACGCTGCAAGAAACGGGGCTGATGTTTGTGGCAGAGGTGCTATGAACACGAGCTTTGGGAGAAGCCTGCAGCCTCTGCCCGGATACGAGTTGTGAGCTACAGCAGAGACCCTGACCTCTCCGAATCGCTAATCTCAGGGCACGCATATTTCACTCGCTCACACCAAATCAGATACACTAGTCTTCATTGGCTGCTGCAGCTGCTCAACATAGTACTCTTCAGGAGGTGTTTCGCATCTCCAGAAACGGTGTGATTGCAGTGGCATGCGCACACCCCCCCCCCCCTTCACCTGCTCCCTCGAGCCACGTCCTCCGCTGCCTTCAGAGCACCAGGAAGCAGCCGGCGCAGCCAAGGAAGGTTCCCCACGCAGTAACGCACCGACTCGTCTTCATCCAACCACACCCGGACCTCAGAAACTGTACCGGGAAGTACCGGCAAACACGACCTGCGTTTGTCACAGCCGAGCCTGTTCCCCACCTCCGCACGGCTTCCTTACCCCGCTAGCTCGATAGACAAGTCTGAAGAGGAAGCAAGCAGGTTTCCCTCCTGCCCGGAGCTGAGTCAGCCAAGGCGACCGCAGACTCCCAAAGCGCAGCTGCACCCTACTGACCCCTGCACCTGGAAACCTGCTCCGCTTTCCTTCGGCGCACAAGGTCCCTAAGCCCCAGCGCAGGCTGAGGCCTCCAGTGGTGTCCCCAGCTCCTGGTGACCCTGCCTCTGATTTCTGCTCACAGCACTGAGGGCTACCAAAACCCAGAGATAAGTCAGTGAGAAGACTAGATATCCTCCTTTTCCCCAACCCAATGGCCAGATACAGCTGCAGAGAACCAAGCTGCACCACTAAGCACGCAGGTTAAGCTTAAAACTATACTTTTGCAAGTTCTGGCTTAAAAATAACCTCTGGTCACCCTCTCCTGCCCATTTCGTAAGGCTTAGGAATCTCTTGCCGGCTGCAAGCTAACAGATGAGTGTTTCGGCTCAAGACCACATTTGCTCGTAGCTTTAGATCCAAAGACCTTGTGTTCAAATTCCAGTGCTGTCAAATGACAAGATTTCCACAGAGAACAGAAAGAAAATTTTGTTTTATGGCACCGAGGTCTACCAAAATCTTTCATTAAATAGCCTTCCCTTTCTTAAAACGTGTGCCTGCATTATGGAAGGGGTTATTTTGTCTGATAACTATTCTGGTTGTATTTGAATCTGAATGTGTATAAGACCACATTCAGTGCAATATTTTTTTTTTTTTAAACCAGGATTAGACTGAGAATTTTATCAACACATCAGGGAGTTTCAAGGAAAATACTTCCATCATAAGCTCCAGCACGCATGCACTTGACAAAGCGCAACTCGTAATGGTATATTCTTCTTCTCCTTTAGAAATAGCTTCATTAGCATAAGCACATTCATCCCAGTTAAACTGCATTTACATCAGGTGTTGCATCACTATTCACGTAAGTACTGCAGTAGAGCTACTGTTTAACGTGTCTAAAACTACTGTGGCATAGGAAAGCCCCAATGAGAGCTTTGCAATGCAGCACTGCAAAAAGGGCACCAGAGCTGGAACGGCCATAGCAAAAAGACCCACGTCAAAGACATCTACAGGTCTACGAATGGGAGAATTTTAGTATTACAGGGTTAAAGAACTAAAACTGTAGGTGATCTTGGCCCCCTAACAAAAAGTGAAACAAAACAAAATAAATCATTTTACACTGCAGGAAGATAATCTGGCAAAAAAAAAAAAAAAAAGGCAGGTAGAGTCATGCATCAACCGTGTGACTAGAAAGCAAAAAAAAAAGATATCTATTTGGCTTCTGCTGAAGTCCAAAATCTTGTATTTCTTTTGAGAGAAAGCCTTCAACAGAACCTCTTATCTACCAGGAGAGTCTTGCACTTTGGCATATAGCACCATAGTAAAAGCCCACCTATAGGCACCATAATGAGCTCTTTCAGTATGTAACTTGCAAAATCACTTTTGATCTTCAAACTTCTCAATACTCCTAGAATAAAAACGTAGCAAGTCACAACAAGCAACCTGATGGCCCAAGAGGTGACCTGCGCAGGGCTGGGAAGCGTTTTTCCTACCCGTGGCATTGCACCTCCCCAAAAAGATACCGACAAGCTTTGAGACAGCAGCTCTCAAAACCTGAATTGGCGACTTCTGGCGCTTTCTGCCCAAAGCAGACGCGCCACAGCCATCCCGATCGGAGGTCTGGGGCAGGGAAAAAAAAAGGCAAAATAAAACATGTGCTTAACAGCTGGCCTAGACGAGGCTCTAAATCTTTCCTTTAAAACAGTAATTCAATCTCCGCACCACATCCCACTTTGCAGAAGTGTGGGAGCAGGCAAATCCCTGGCAGGGCCGGCCGGGGTTGTTACCTTACGGCTGGAGCGCTCTCAGCCGAGAGCGCCTCCTCCGCAGGCGGTTTGTCCTCTGGTCTGCAAGAGGGAAAACCGCTGCCAACCTGCGAGCGGTGCAGGCTGTGCTCCTGCGCGCGCCTGGGAGACAGTCGTCGTCTTCGAGCGGCGCGAGTGACTGACGTTGGGTCAATTAATTCTATATTAACATGCACCCAGGGACCCGGTAATGAGAACGGTGGTTTTTTTTTTTTTTCTTCCTGATTTGATAGAAAAGACATCGAGACATGTTTTAATCTGCAAAACAGACTGATAAAACCAGCTGCCCGACACGGGCTCTCTTACGCAGGCTTAGCTCTCCTCGGAGAGCTCGAGAGCAGCTCCGCTGCCGGCCGGGTAAGTCGCGGGCGCCGCTGATCCTCCGGGCTGCTCAGCCTCCTGGATGCACTTGGAAATCAGACCAGAGGGGAGATTTTCAGAGCAAAGGTTAGCACAGGAGACGATGGATGAGCAGCAGGTCAGGGCAAGACGTGGGGGGCCAGTCCGGACTGCTGGGCAGGTCGCAAACGGTGGGCATCTGCCCCCTGAAGCCCCCCCTGCTCCCCGCAGACCACCTCAAGCAGCTTTTGTCGTGGCAACTTCTCTTCCCTCCCGTTTCAGGGCTTTTATTGCTAAAAAAGAGGGGCAGTGGGCAGCCCTGGACAGGCAGGGCTGCCACATTGCCGTGGTTACCGTAACACTGCTCCATCTGCCGGCAGGCAGCGTATTTCCCCAACGCCGCCTTTCTGCTCGTGAGTCAGCAACTATGTCCTTAACTTAAATAATACGCCACCGCCTCGCCGGGCCTCGTCGCTGCACCTGGCTGGGGGAGCTCCTGTGGGGCTGGCTAGCTGCACCCGACCCTGCTGCAACCACGCGCAGAAGAAGCCGGCGTGGGCAACTGTGGCCACCGCTCACGCTCAGCGCTGCTGCTTCCGCCTCGCGTGCACCATACCCAGCATCGAAACGCCACTCCAGCCTCCAAAACAGAGAAGTCATTAGGCAGAGGCAAAGAGGCCAACTTGCTCAAACCAAAGCTACAGTCAGAGGAAGGCCAGGAACCATCAGCGGACGCAGCTCCTTCTGGGTTCTCCACATGCGAAACAGAGCCCCGGCACCAAAACCCGTTTATTCTCTCTTACGCCCAAAGAGACTAGAGAATGTATCAAGAATTTATCAAACAAGGCTCTGCAGGGCTGGTTTGTTTGCGCTCTTCCCCATCCCTCAAAACTAAGCAGCCCCTTTTCCAAGTCAATCAGAACTTATTATCGGCTTTCAAGCCACAGACATAAAGCGGTCCCAATAAATACTCTCAAGTTACCTCTAATGCATTCCTACTGCAGGAATCAAATTCGCGACCATAAACCCCAGAGTACAAGCAATAGCTGCATGTTCAAGAGTTTAAAAACTAGCAAACCAACTCATTTGCCTTACACAAATGAACTGTTCAGGCACTTACAGTCCTTAAGACCCTGTAGCACAGAACAACATACACACAGCTTCTCGTGAAGGGCTAAATACAGTGTTATGGACAGGTAACTAAGAGGTGGACAGGCCTTCTTGTTACTTCGTAAGCATTTACGAAGCATTACGTCCCGAAAACGGCAAATGTGCGTGAACTCAAAAAGCAACCAGCAGTTCAACAGGAGCTATGCAAGATAACAGAACAAGCAAAGCAATAAGGCTACACCCAGCCCACTGCAGCTTCTCAGCAGAAGAGAAGAAATCCTGTATGGTTCCTGCCATACCCCTTTTCCAAGGAATTTCCCGCTCAGAACGGTGCCTGGTGGAGACGAGCTACAACAAATCCGATTCAGGAGAGAGCCGGCCTACAGCTCGCGCTTAAGGGAGGCACAACAATTCTTGAAAGAACGAGAGCTAAAAATAACTCCGAGCGACCAGAATAAGCGCGTGAACTAAATACAAGGCACATATAAGAAGATTTATTAGGTCTCATGTTGTGACTGTGCTAGGAATCACAATGATGCCCTATTTGCTACCTGGATACACTTGTAACTCAAGGGCGAGTTTACCTGGTGCTGAAACAGAGCATGCAGGATTTCACATGCAAAGGCTAGGTCTAGACCTTCCCAAGTGAGTTTCATTCACCTGAAAACTGGCTACGTTGGTGGAAAAAGAGGGAGAAGCCCCATGAGGTCTCCCAGTTGGCAAGCACGAGGGGTCGACAAGCAACACGACAGGCTGAACTGCCCTGCAGTGTCAGAGTCCAGGATATACATTAGACATGCCAGTAAGTCAATGGATTACACGAGTGATAAGAGCCGGTAATCTTATCTCCAAGAACTCCTTTTTACTAGGAACTTGGGGTCTGAACTCTCAAAATCGAGGCAAGCATTGCAGGAATCAACGCTGGCCTTGCTTTTAGAGCACTGTGCTGGCTTGCAGGCCCTGCTGGACAAGGTGCAGGGTGGTCAAGTCCTGCTTGCAGGCATAACCAAAGGGAAAGTTCAGAGGGTTTAATAAGCATGCTAACGAGGGTTGCAGTAATGAATCCTCTTCAGGAGGAACAAGGAGCAAAATATGCCCAGAGGACCGCGCTCAGATGATGCTCTGAAGGGCATGAGCATGACCACCATTACATTGGCTGTAAACGGCCAATGGAAACTACAAGGAGCAATGGGAAGCGCTGAGAGGGGAAGAACTGCCTTTGGAGCACCGAGTCGCTAAGAGTAGCTCTGTTTTTTCCTCCTTTCTCCCCCCCCCCCCCCCCAAAGTGACTACACATCTGGCTTCACAACCAGACTCTTCCATGTGCCAGATTTGCTGTCTCTCCTGTGTCTTTTTAGGCTATAAAAGATTTTGCAATAGATTTTCATAACTCATGCAAGAGAGCACATACAAGACCTATTTAGAGGCTGCCTTTTCAAAACAGTTTTAGAGATCGTGACCTTTCTGAAAAGTCCCACATCACTGCCCCGCATCCTTTTATGTGACCTGGCTTTCAAGGCTAAATACACAGCAGCAGCACAGGCTTGGTCACCGACCTCTAAAAGATCCAGCCTTGCTCCTGTGGGAAGTGCCAACGCTACATCGGCTGATCCGAAGACATATCCAAATCTTTGGCTCACAAGCAGACAATTCCCTTTAACGCTAACTTTGGTAAGGCTTTTCAGATGGGAACACAGTAGAAAGAGGACGGTAACCAACAAATCAGTTTGCACAAGCCTTTTAATAGCCACAGGAGGAGCAACATTCAATCACTGACAGTCTGCTCCTAGTTAAACTGCAACCCAAGTATACCTAAAGATGCTGCAGGCACATTTCATCTCCTAAACCACCTACTTCCTAGTAAATCCTGGACAGACTAGGTTTGAGCGTGTGAAAAGCAAAAGAAAAGATACCAAAGCCAGACTAAACCTTAAGCAAAGGTCATAATTGCCCTCCCCCTTCCAAATATACCTTATATTCACTGATCCAGTATCCTAATTGTGGGAACTTATCCGGGATCCTTAGGGAGACACTAGACGGATATGATAGTTCTGAAGTCTACATACTTTTTCCATGCTGAAAATCCAGAGCTTGTTCAGACAACAGCTATGGGAGACGAGGAACATCCCGGCTCTTGCCCAGCGATCTGTCCACATTCACTGGATCCTCCCTAGTACGTGTGCCTACACAGCATCTCTTATTTCACAACAGGTCCTCCTATTCACGCAAACGTCATACAACAGACATTTGCAAAGGACAAACAAACCGGGCAGAAGGCAGTGCTGCTCCCACCCTGCTACTGCATGCCTTGGCCTTGATCTCCCCTTCTGACAAAGATGTTGCAGAAGAGGCCTAAGGCAACCGCTCACACAAACGGCTGGGGAAAACAGTCAGAGGCTAGGCTGTCTGCCTCCTCCAGCGTGCAATACAGGCTGCAGACCTCACAGGGGCCTTTCCAGCTGGAAACCTCCGTATGCTGAGCACGAGACTGGGCTGAGCGCGAGAGGCAGCAGCTGGAACGAAGGCAAGGGGGCTTTGGAACAGCCCTGCGCGGCCCCAGAGCTCCGACACCTAACCACCGAGAGCTGCTCTGTGCTTAGGATTATTGATTATCCTCTCCTAATCCTGTGATTGAATGCCGGGGGCAAACAAAGTTTCATATCATATGTAGAGGAATAGCTATTTAAAATCATTAACAGAGATTTATATCTCCAAGCTAGTCGTCTTTTCTCTGGGGAAACCAGACAGCTGCATAGTAAGAGACTGAAAGCTGCAATAAAATGAAGAAATGAGCTCCAATAAATCATTAAGCTAAGGCTCAGAATGTTTATCTGCAATGTCATGTCCTCGTAATCTACAAAAGCAGATGTGTAACTTTTTGTTTTTCTTTTATCAACTATTAAACCGTCATGTAGATATTACGAAAGATTATAACTTTTTCTAAGCGCTGAGCATCCGAGGTTGCAATTTCTTTTCATGACAGGGATACCTGCACATGCCACTCCATATCATGCAAGAGGAACTGGAGATAAAAATCTGTGGAAGCAAACCCTTGAAGAAGAGGCTTTTAACATGACGCTTATCTTCTGCTGATGTTCTAGCAGCTAGACATGCCCAAAACACCGCTTAAAACTTCACTTCATTGTTCATTAATAAGACAGCTCCATGGAACCAATTATACTAGCTCTATTCTATCTTCTCTCATTTTTCCTTCTTCCAGCACCTCGCACTCCTACATTTAAAGGGCAACGCTGACACAATCGGGCATCAGCAGCGTTGCAATTCGCTCAAGACCTCCCAGCAACACAGCTGAAATTCACTGCGGCTGCGGCACACGCTTCCCAGAAGAGGAACGGAGGAGAGACCAGCTGTACTCCAAGAGGGTCCTAGAGACATCCCACCAGGATGTGATCCAGGAGACACAGGGCCATTCCCTCCAGGCACCTCTGCCTGTGCCTTGAGTAAGGCTGATCACCAGAAGGCTGCCAAGAAAGAGTCCGGAGCAAGGAAATAAGCCAGTTTTCTACCTGAAAGCTCACAGTTCGTCCCCCTCCAGGTAGCTCCATACACGTAGCGGGACATTTTCCAACCTTGCACCTTACAAAACAGACCTTCGTCTCTTTCTTCAGAGCTCTACCCCAGTCACCAGCACAGAGGGGAGGAGAATTAGACAGCATTACAGGCACGTAAGACATCCAAAAAAGTTTTTTTTGAACCTTGTTTCCTTTTTTAGAAAAAGGATACAGTATGAAATCGCTGCGGTCCCTCAGGCCCAACATCTGAAAATTAGCATTTGTTTGTTTTACAGAACAGGCCCAGCTCTATCTAATTTAGACCCAATCTGTTAATCTACAAAGAAAGCTAATAAAACGCTGAAATTATGACTGAAGGGGGATTTCAAGAGGCCTGCACCTTACTGTGTTTTTTATGTAGTGAGAAGAGAGTCTTGCATTATTCCACTGTATTCCCTGCTGGCTTGAATGCAAAATTCAGCAATCCTGTAGCTTCTTTTGTCTGCAGATCATCATCTGCAAAGTGTAACTACGTGTTGAATCCAGCCTGGGAGGGCTGCCTTTTAAACCGCATTGGAAGCGTGATTTCCAAGATTTTAAAGGTATGAATCTGCAAGTAAATCTCAACTATTTTATGTGAGCCACTTGAATTACTGCTACGTTCAAGTCCTTGAGGCCTACCAAATCAACAAGCTCTAGCCCACATGACTACGGGTCACAGAAGTTCAACTCCTCCTCATGTAAGAGACAGAATCGAGGTTTGCCTTAAAAAAAAAAAAAAACACACACACACACACACAAGCCACCAACAAGTAAGATGGTCAGCAAACATGCTGCACAATATTTAGCACGAAAAAACTGGGACCTTAACAGGCTTTGCAGCCTAAAACTGCTCCTGAAGGCAACAAACGTGACATGATCGTTCTGACAGCTGTGACAAATTAGGTTTCATTTGCCTGAGAGCCAGCCATGTTCATTTAACTGCAATTACTGGCACATCATGATCCCCACTCGGGAGAATGCACCCAGTTGTCCTGCCAGACAGCGAAACAAAGCCTCTTGTACAGATCAACACGCTTAAATTGTCCTTCTGTAACAGCACTAAGCCTTCAGAAACAACCATTTGCTAATATATGTCAATAGCTTCTACAGGTGTTTATCGTCGTCCCTTTGCTCTGTTTCAGCCAGCGGAATAGCAAAAGCTGGTTGAGATGCTTTAAGCTATTCACCCGTTCCCTGGATGTCTGGTTGCAGAATAAAGCGCTTACAGGAGAATGCGTTATTTTAAGACGTTTATTCTGTCTGGTCCAACCCAGGAGATTTGAAAACAGGCTGAAATACCATTTAAAAATCCTAAACACATAAATTAACATTATTTTTCACTTGTCTTCATGCCTAAGTTCAGTAACATATTTGGATTTTCGGGGATCTTATTTAGCGTAAAATCCTCCACACACACCTACGATTTCAGATGACTCCTCTCCTCACCCCCCCTTACGCTTCAGCCCCACGTCCTGCTGTACGTGCATCACTGAAACATTTTTCTTTGCTGAGCTCATTTAAAGAACTGATGTACCACCATCAACTTCCTCAAAAATTCCTAGATAACATCCCATTTTCTGTTTGATCCATTTAGTTACGTCACCACACACTAGTCATTCTTCTTCAAAACAAACCGTATTTTATCCGGAGCAGGACTTCACCAGCGTGTGCGTTCCGTAGGTAGCAATGCAGGAGCCCTTTTATGCACGTGGTTTCCAGCCAACAGCTGCCGCTTGCCTGTACTAACAGGTGGTTGCTAGTTTTCTTTTCAAGAGCAAGTCCCAGTCGCTATCTTCAGTGGAATGCAAAAACAACCACCAAAAAAAACCAAAAAAACCCCCCACGCAGCGGCATTTAGGCCCTCAGTGCCCGGCGCAGAGCCACATTCCTTTCAGCAGCGAGCGGAAAGATGCTTTCCATTACATTGCAATGAGCAAACCGGGACACATGTTCTCAAGGAGCAACCTCTATTTGCGTGCACACACTCAAGAACGTCCGTGAAAACATCACGCAAAGCCTGTAACGCTGACCTCGCAGGACGCTATCCGAGCCTGAGAAATCTTACGTGGCAGTAGCTAATTTCTGGTCAACATTTCTATCGAGGGAAAGACTTCGAAAATTATTGAAGATATATATATATATTTTTTAAACTGCAGTGAGCCAACATAGCGCAAAATTCTCAGAACAAATAAGCATAAATACACACGAGAAAATGAACACAGAAGGCTTCAGAAAACAAGTGGCAAAGATATGGAAAACATGCAAATAGATTTTTGATTAAAAAACCTACAAAATAGCCCATGACTAAAGCAAACAGCCGTGAGACATGCCACAAAAATCTTCTGAGGAACAGTTAGCAGCAAGGCATTATATGCCCGAAAGCAAAGTTCATAACCAAACCAAGGCTGTTTCTGATCTTGCAAGGCTTAGAAATGTGTTAACCTTTACTCACGGTGTGTAGTCATGCAGTTTTACAGTGAACCAAGTCAAACGCGGGCTTAAATAACTGTAGGATTCCAGCTGAAACAATTCCAGCTTAGAGTCCTTTTCTACACACTGGGCATTTTTAGATAGCAAATTGCTCGTAGCGGAGCCTGACTGCGGCATCTAACACGCTCCGAGCGCGAACGCAACACAAGCAACAGAACTGCGGCCCAAAATCTGGTCACGTTGCCCATGCAACGTAAAGGTTATGCCTACTGCGATGCACACAGCTGCGGAAAAGGTTATTTCCAAAGGTTAACTCCATCGCCCACCGCACGCGCGCCGGGAACGAGCATACCAAGGAGCGAGCTGCAAAGAGCGTAACGCCGCCTCCCTCCCCACCAAGGAGCTCGCCAGAGAGCCCGGCAAACAAACCGAAAACTGTCCTGAAGTTAAACTAACCTTCTTCAGGCACTCCTCTGCCATAGCTGGTTGGTTTGTTTTTGAAACAGAAGTCTTCGTTTTAAACCAACCCTCTAAGAACATGGGTTTGCAAACAAGCCCTTGGAAGAGCAAGCTCAGAGCTAAAAACTCAGCTTACCTTTTTATTTACCGCAGTCAGTCATTAAAAACAAAACCGAGGTGCCAAATCGAGCTCCTCCCTCTGCTCGCCATCCCAATAACCCTACTGATACAGCTAAACCGCAGACGTTAACTTGCTCAGTCGCCGGCGGCTGCTGCGCTGCCGAGAACCGAGTCCATCCCGTCTTCACCCTCCGTCCCCCCGAGTCCTTCGGGACAGAGCAGGAGGCACAGAGGGACCTCAGTACGGCGATGCTAAATACCGCCGCCCGTACGAGTTAAATCGCTGCCTCTTTACACGACTTTCCAATACCCTTATTCACAGGTGCCACCCAGGGATCTTCCCCTGCACCGGGGCTGGCGTTTCGGGGGTGGCCGGCCTGCTTTCTACGATTCTTCTTCCAAACGACCAAGTTTTACCAAAAAAACCGGCAGGAGCGCGAGAGCTTTTTGAGTGCGGTTCCCGGGACTGGCCACCTACCTCTCCCCGGCCTCACGTTCAGATCATGACATGCTTTTTGCCATAGCCTACTTCTTAACAAGCAGCTTTCACGGCTGCTACCTTTTGTCAGCAGCCAGGCAGGCAGGCAGCCTTTTTCACAAAGAGATGGGCCGCACAGAGGCTACTAGCTAAAAATAGCAGTTAATGGGAAGCTACTGTAATATTAAAAGCATTTTTTTTTTATGCTTAAAAGCACTCAAATCTATTCCCTTGTCAATACAAATAAGGCAAACTTAAAATTCAAGAGGAACCCAATTTGCCATTAGGTTTTCCAGATTAAAAAAATAAAGTGTTCAATTATTTATTTCTGGGGAGAAATTGTCCCACCCCAGTCTCACTTCCCGCATTTAAAGAAAAATAAAACATAATCAGTGTCCACACAAAAAAATATCCCCAGGCCCTTTGGGCATGTTTTGAAGAAGCCATTTAGAGTAAGGAACGTGGGTATTTGCTGTCCTCGTATTTATAATGAGGCTCCACCATCCCCAGGAGCGAAGGCAGAATGAAAATGGGTCACATATCTAATTAGCACCACTGAAGCGTGAAGCCCAAACATCCCTGAAATGTAATAGATTTTTTTTTTTTTTTAATAACTCCAGCTTCATCAGAATATCCCACGGTCACCTACGTGATGTGCCAGAAGCTTTACAAAGGGTACCGTAAAGCAAGCGCGTAGCATGCTGCTTTATGACTGGGGAAGGGGAAAGGGCGGTCTCGACAAAAATCTAATTTATTTGCTCAAAAAATAAAGCCATTAGTTGATCAGCCTAGCACAGACTGTTCTTTAATCACATTTAAAAATAAATAAATTAAAAAACCACTCTCTTGACTACAAAACAGCATACACAGGCATGGATGAGACTGCTGGACACAACTGCAGATTTGAAAGCAGACAGCTGGACTGAAACCATGGCGAATTCCAACTCTTTCTTCCAGAAAAGAAACACAAGGGAGGAAGAGCAGGAGGAGGAAAAACAGGAGGAGGAAGAGGACTTCTCCTTTTTTCAGTGCACAGGGCTCCCAGCAGGACGCACGATCACCTGCACGTCAGGCTGCCGCGCTCTCCCAGCCCCATCTGCTCCTGCCTCTTACGCTTGCTTTTATCAGAAGCGGGATCCGCTCCCCAATCTGCACCCAAGCTCTCATTTGTTTTGGGGGACACTAATGGCAATGAAGCAATGGGGTCAGCTCAGTTCCTCCAATCCAAAAAGACGCTACACGAGGGCTTCCACCACGCTCAAAACCACTCGCAGGACTCCGCGCTCCGTTTCGATCCAAGTCAACAAGCCGTAAAAGCCACTCATGCGGGAAGTTTTGGAAGTCACTATAGCCTTCTGGAAAAAAATAAAGTGGAAAAAAAAAAAAGCGAGGCGGGGATTAATTGACCCTGCAGCTGTCTGCTCTCCATATCAAACGTCACCGAGTTCATGTTGCTGCACAGGTTTTTTTTTTTTTTTTGTGCGAGAGAAGAGGAGGCAAAAGGAGCGCAAAACCGGAACAAAGCATTTATTCTGCCTATCCGTGACCACGCTCCTGCCCTGCAGGCGACTGTATCTTCTGTGGGACTTGGCACGTGAGCGCTTCGATGCGTCTCCTGCCCCGATTTTGCATTTCTGTTTATTACATTGAGGCCTCTTTCTAAAGTGCTCTGTCGTCACAGCGGAGTACGAGGCGCACCAACTGCGTACAAGCGAAACCCATGGTATTTTATTTGCAGATAAGGGAGTTGCTAGATTAAACCAAAGGGAAACGAAAATAAAAAACACACACTAGTGCTTTGATTAGAAAGGCGCATATAAACATTTATATCATCTTCTCTTCAATGGTGTACCGCAGGCAAATCATCAGGCTCTCCAAAACCGCTCAGACGCAAGGGAAGTTGAATCTACAGCAGAGCAAACAAGGATAATCCACGTTGACTGTGGGGCCCAGCACAGGTCGGAGACCGCCGGTCCGGTGTCGCAAGTCCAGACCTCAGGTTATCACTGCTGGGGAAACGGTGTCCATTTTCTTTGCTTGTATTTGCAGAATTTCAATTACATTCATATCAACACCACTTGCACCAAAAATGATTCTTGGGCTCCTCTTCTGTGATCCGAAGTTACTCTGCACCACTTCATATTACTATCAGTACTAAGGATATGGCTGTTTGGAGACTCGCGTGCCAGCTATCTCTGTGTGGCTTAGGTGGTACAATGCTAAAAACATACCTAAATTTTTGCCTCTGTGATAGCAGAGACTGGTTACGCTCGCTCCAGAGTCCTGAGGCCACATTTGCTGCAAAGTCCACTCAGGCACCAAACCTGCTCAAACTCTCTAGCTCCAGCAGTGCACCCAGCAGCCTTTTGGAAAAGCGTCCAGCACACACAGTTCCTAAAATAGGACTTCTTACTTAGATATCTAAGTAGACGCTAACCCACAGTGTGTTTCCCACCGTGTTTTACACAAGGATTTCCAGGACCTGAGAACTGGCTCTTGGGGAATTTAGCACAAAAAGGGGCCTCCACGCACTCTCCACTGAGGACCTGGGCGTCTCACCCCAGCTCACGTACCCGGTCCGCAGAGGAGCCAGAAACAAAGTCCAGAGACAAGAAAGTCTCATTTACTGTGGAGCAGAAATAGTCGAGGGGAGGCTTTCAATGGAAAATGTGATGAGAATAGAAAGTAAGAGAGTAAAAGCCCTGTCAGCACATTTCATAGACAGTCATTTTAATGAGGAGATAAACAGATAAAGCTTTCAATCCATATATGGAGTATTTTTTTTTTTTTTTAATTTGAAAAGAAGCTAACCAAGCACATGGAATTCGATGGAAAACAAAGGCCGAACAAAACATTTTCTGACAAGGCCTAAACTTAATCTGAAAGATGTCAGTTCTCGGGCCACAAAGAAGTGGAGGGTTTCCTCACTTCCCCTACCTACCCCATTTATTTTCTTTAATTATCTCTTCCTTTCAGGTATTTGGCCGTGTCACGAAGTTAACAAGTACAAACAAAAACCGACCCACAGTTGTGTCCAAGACGCCCCAGCTTTGCTGCAACAGCAGAGAGTCTGGGCAAAGACCTCCAAGCAAGTTATCTTCTGCCTCCTTATATGCATGCAGAACAGCCTCTGCACAGACAAGCGAATGGCTCCTTTGGTATGTTCACATTCACAAACGTGTACGTGAAAACACTTTTAAAGAGCTTTCACAATGCAATGCTGCAACAAATACACCTGAAAAAGATTTCTGTGAGTACTCTGTAGTATTTCTGATAGTATAGGAAAACACTTTAGAAGAAAAAACAACCTTAAAAATGGAGTTCTGCCTTTCTTAATAGCATGATCAGGACAACATACACCTTTGTAGGCTTCCTTTTTCATTCCCCACTGGAGCCAGAGCCAAGCCACGTAGTTTGAATCTAGACCTCCCCAGGTGTCAGGCAGCTCCACCACCGTGGCGAGACCTCATCACTACCGTGCAAGTTGCCAGCTATACTCTCTGCCACCTCTACAGCCATTTGTTGTGCAAAGAAGCCATCCCACCAATAACATGCTAACTGTTCCTTAAATCTGATGCAACACATTTAAACTAGGTGTGTAAATGGAAAGCCGATGCTCAAAAGCCAGCCTGAGACTATGAAGCAACAAGAGTGATTTCTTCATATGAAGATCATTTTCAACATGGGCAGACTGCGATTTCCCCCCATGAAGTGGGAGCTGGACAAATAACCTTGCAAAGGAAAGCCCTCTCTTCAGAAGCCACGTGGCATCAGTGAAGCCTTCTCTCTGACCAAGGTTACTCCCGTCATAACCTGGAGTGATCAGCCCAAACAGGGGACAGCAGCTTAACCTCAGCAGACCCTTGAATCTTCCCCCCCGGGTGACACTCACCCTTTGGGTGGAGTCTTCAGATAAGCCATCTCCCGTTCACAGCCAAAAGCATCGAAAGTCAGCAGCCTCCAACGAAAGGCTCTACACCCTCTGTGTTACGCTCTCCTGGATATCTTGCAATACTTTGAAATTTTACAGGTGATATTTTCAAGGATAAATGATTTGGGGGCATTTTCAGCACTTAAAACAATACGAAACTACCCCTGCAGCTTTAAATATTTAGTATTACTCTAGCCTTGCTGCTTTAAGAAACAGCATACGTACAGCTATGGACTCCTCTCTACACACAGTGAATACATCGATACAAAACACAGTTTTAATTAAAAGGGAAAACAGAAAAGATAGTTGGGTTTCATATGTTAGGCTAAGTGGCAACCATACAAAATCTCTGTGGTAAAGAAATCTTACTGTTTTGGGGTTTTTACACTTCAGAGATTGTATTTCATGTTAGCAGAAAAAAATCCGTATCCTAAAGAGCCAGCCACAGAAATCCATTATGTAAACACATATACGCTTAAATACGTGACATTGCCGCCAGACTCTTCCAACAACCTGCAAACCTACTGAATGTTCAACTATTCTGAATGCTCCTCAGGGACTATTTTCTGTGGCAACAGTCAAGACGTGTAAGTGCCACCACGTAGGAAGCAACACTGTCCTGTAATCCATAACCCAGGTTGTACCTACTGTGCAATTCAAAATGTGTAGGTTTTTATTTTGAAGCAGTGAAGTAGGGCTAGAAACTGCCCCCTGTATATAGTTACAAATATAGAAAAGTAGAATTAAATCATTGCCTCCTGCCAGACGCAATAAAGTCTAATGTGATTTCTTATTTAAAACAGCTGGGCCAAAATTGTATCTAGTCAGAAAGGGTCACGATGGGAGCAGCCACTATACCACTGTGGACCTCCAGAGCCATCGCTCAGATTGCCTACACTTCAAGGCTGGCAGACTCTAGTTCCCCGCAGCAACAGCAAGGGACGGAGCTCATTTCCAGATCCTTTGGGAAACTGGCCTAACTCGGACGCTGGGTCTGTGTCTTCCCACCGCCAGGAGCCCCGCCTAGCAGAAAGTCCGTTTTGCTGCTTCTTCCTTGAACGAAGACACCATGGTACGTGCCTGTAAGTGTTTTCAGCGCTGTATAACGCGGTCTGAGTACAACCACTGCAACTCTCCCTTCTCATCTGGATTTGTTCAAATAGCTAGTTAGAAGGGTATTCTCCCCAAACTATGGTGTAAGCGAGCTTTTCATAGTTTGTTTTACAAATTCTTTCTTGCTTCTGTTTTGCAGAAGCAAGCTGGGCTAGACTAACAAGAGCAGCGTACCAAAGGAAGCAATAAATTCATCACCACTTTGCAGTCTTGAGATCTGAACAGCCTCCCCAGAAGTTCTGGGCTCAAAAGCATTCCTTTCACACTAGGGACCTCTCAGTACATAAATTCCTTTGTGAAATTCTCAGGCTGCATTGTGCAAGAGATCAGATAAGATAACGAGGACACAGACTATTTTCAATAAGCCTCTCAAAACGCCCATGCTTTCCGAGTAGATGCACAAGTTAATGTGTATCTACCTAGGACTGCAGGTGGATACCTAAACTGCATGAGTGATTGTTCCTGAAATCATGGAAATAAGCCCAAGGGGACGGAAAAGCGCGAAGCAAAATACCCCAAACTTGGGCGTCTTTAGCAGACATCCCAAACCAGCAATAACGGTTGTTTGTCCTACTGTATCCAAAGACGTGACTTTGATTCACAGGCATCTTGATCCACCACCACACTCACCACCACAACCTATTTTTAAACTCACCACGAGTGAGTGGTGTCTGAGCTAGTAAGTATGCCAATCATTAAAAGTAAACAGCATGGTATTTCAAATTCCCATGTCTGTTTTCCCTACCCCCAGAAACAGCAATCTCCATCAAAGAAAGGCCAACTGGCCAACAGTCTAGAGAATCCCAGTTCATTTTAATAGTTGGCCAATCCAACTGAGCAAAGGTTTTTTTTTGTCTCTCTCTTAACTCTTAACTTTTAAATTACACCCTGTATTGCTTTTCTCCAACACCTTTTTTAATTTGAAAGCTTACTTCAGTACTGAGAAACCAGTCCAGGCCACTTATTAAATTTTTGAAAAGGAATTCAATTTTTAAGCACTTTTTTCTTTTACTTGGGTATTTCCCCTGGCCCACAGCATTCATCTCTCTCTCCCTTCAGCATAGGGATTTGCTAATGAACTTTGCTTCAGTCCTGCTCGCTTTCATGGCATGTATCTACAGCAAAGAAGAAGTTTCTACACAGATGGCAAACTTCCAGCCTTTGCTTCCAGTCTGCTCTTCATGAAAAATATAGATATATTCTTTAAATATTATATGAACCAGAGCTGTAACTCAAAACCAGAAACAATGACCTTCTCCTGGATAACATTCAGCAACCCATTCCCCTCTTCCTTGGCCTGCCAGCTGCCTTTAGCACTATCAGCCACATTCCTCCTTTTAATCATCTCTCCACTCCCTGGCTCCTTATGGTTTAGTCTTTTCCCAGCTTTCTTCTCACCTTTCGCACTTGGGGTTTTTCTAGTCTGCTGTGCAGAGCTCAATCCTCTGTCTTTTGCTCTCTGCACTCTGCTCAGCTTCCTCCCATGGGACCAAAGGCCCACTGAAATAATTTTATTGTGATCATCTGGAGTGCAGCATCCCCAATCCTGAATTTTCGGTATTTTCGAACATAAACACAATTTGAACTTCTTGGCATTGACGGCTCAGATTACGATAGGGAACGAGATTGAAAAGGAGAGTCAAACAGCTTGGACCACTTCCATTTTTCGACAACGTTCAGGCACCACTAAGTGAAACGCTGCCAAAAAACAAGGCAGATTCAAACCGTGCTCTAGCCCCATTTCCCGATCGCTGCAGACACTGCCACCTTAATGACAGACCCTTTCCACTAAGCCCTTTCCCCAGACTGTCCTGTTCAGGCTGTGCTCAAGTCTCGTGGATTTTTTCTGAAAAACAGTAAAGACATTGCTTTTCCTACCTGTCCTGGCAACTGAAGCGCATAGCTAGGCTTGGTTTTTGGTACTGCAGATATCCTTCCTTGGTACACTCACACTTAGCTTTATTTCCCCTGGTTTAGCTACACCAGTGCACTTAAAAAAAAATCAAGCCACCCTTCCTTTTTTGCACTCCTTTATTGCCTCTGTCCCATCAGGCTTATGCTACTTTTATCTTTCTCTAATGAACTAACCATTCACCCTCAGGGATCTACAACACGAGTCTGTCTTTCTTCATACCCTCTGCCCCTTTTACCCATATTGATCAGTGATTTTTGATCGCTGCCCGTCATGTTGATATTTTGTCATGCTTATGCACTGTAAGTATGGTGGTTATGTTATGCACTGTAAGAGGAAAAAAAAAGCTTTCACTGGGCTCGATGATGTACAATCTTGATCCAATACAGGCCAAAGTAACCTGCCATTGATCAAAATTTACTCAAATAGGTCAAAACATTCCCAAATATTGTTTTGACTGAAAACATTCCCAGTTATTTCACAAAAAAAAAATTCCCTGCCTGCCTGCTGCTTTTTAATTTCAAAGCATGTCATACCAACAGCGGCGTTGATACTAGCACATGGAACAGACTATTTTAAAGCCGCCAACAAGTTTAAACAAACAAATTGCACAAGTTAAAGTTGTAGTAAAAGTTCCTTCCCAGAAACAAATACTGACATTAGATACAAAATATGAGAATGCCAAGCCAATGCAAATACTCAAGGAGACAAAACAAAACGAGGCAGGAATGCATTTCATTTTGGCATAAATGGCAGTAGTTTTGTGCCCAGATCACAAAGCAGAACTTTCATTTCTGAAAAACAAAATCACTGTACCTCCAGGTGCGTACCAACGCGCCAGGGAAGGCCGGTCGGGAGAGTCGTGTTTCACCTGCCTAGTGACTCACCAGGTAGATGCTCACCAGATCTTTCCTGGTGCTGTTTGCAGATGTTTCACACGGGGCAGACGGACAATTCCCTGGGGTGGCCTCTCAGAGCAAATACTACCCAGATAGATTACAGACGCCATGAGTGGACAAGCCTTCCAGGCAGAAAACAGAGTGTGCAACTTCAATGATAGAGACTTACTTTGATGTGACCTATTGGATTAGCTATAATCCTGGTGTGACTAAATATGTTATTTGCAATCTTTATTGCCCATGGAGTGAAATTTAATGATACCCCTGCTTATTTTCCCTCTTCCAGCAAAAGGCTGGGGAAAAGATAAGGTGCAAGTGTATTGCATACTACTATTTCACACTCAGCCGTTCGCTTCTCCTTGTTTGAAGGCTGAGGCAATACTTAAACTATGAAGAAATTAATAAAAGAGCAATCCAGGCATCCCGGCCAATATTTCCTCCGAACGAAACACATTCTGTTGTCCTCAGCTTCCTGTGAGCTGTTGCCACGCACTTAAAAAGCGGCTCCATTTGCCTCTGAACACGCTGCAGAGACAGCACGGAAGCCTCTCCTTTACACAATGCTTTGGATTACCTACCACGAGCTATCCAAATTAAAACACACAGAATGAAAACAGCTCAATCTTGAGCACTGTCATTACGTTTCCAAGCCAAAATGCAAAAGCTACAAATTTCAACAGTGAGCTCTGGTTGAAGGAAAAGTAAAGTGGTATTTTTAGACTATGGGTTAAGTGTGCGGAATATAGCATAGAATTTTGTGCAGTTATTTTGTTACGTGACACAATCGCCTCAGGCTAACATTAGATGTGGTCGCTATAAAAGATGAAGAAAGTAATAAGGTAGATTACAAAAATAACTAAATCTTATCTCGGGACCTTTCAATCGGAGGCTAAAAGGCAGTTCATCTCAATGGCAGATCACTGGTATAATCAAGGCTGCTCCATCAGATTCTTCCTACAGTCCAGTCTAATATTACATCAGCAAGTCAAAGGAGGACACCACCATTTAACTTTTGCCTTAAATCGAGACTCGACAAAAGAAAAGCTTTTTTTAGCGCTTTGTTCCTGCTCAAAGAGAGCCATTATATTCACATGCAACTATCTGTAGTGTCTACAGGCCTAAGGGACCCAGGACCAGGTTGTCTGTCTTTTCCCCTGGGGCTGTCGTACGCCATTGCCTGCGCTCCTTGCGATCTGCGTATTCGGAGCAGCACGGGACTAAGTAATTCACACGGTTTCATTTTCACTGTCAATACGCAAAGGACTCTGACTTCTTGAAGCCCCTTCTCAACATATTTTCTAGAATTAACTTCAGGAGCTTGGGGGAGGGAGTGTCATCTGTACATCCTGGCTTCACCTCCGTCTGAAAGTCCCCAGCAGTGACGTTTTGGTTGCAAACAGTTCAGCACTGAACATGCAAGCACCCAGCTCAGGCAGCACAGTACCATTATTCAGGAGATAGCCGGAGAGCCGTAAAAAAAGTCAAAACTGTAGGAAAATACTGACTCTTGAGCCCAGGCAGCTATTTTCTCTACTTAATTGCTTTTCCTGGTCTACAGATTACTCCGAAGTCGTTTGTCCCAGTCTGCATTCCTCCAACTGCTTGCTCACGGTAAGTACCTGCTTACTTAGCTGCTCCTGGTCACGTACACAGTTTGCAAAGCTCCCTGCCCACACTCAGTGTGGCCTGGAAACAAAGCAGCTCCTTCCAAAGCTGATTTTGGGTAATGTCTGAGCAACGCCTCGCAGCGGAAAGCAAACTCGTACGGAAGGTCTGACAGGCCACAAGATGGTTTAGTGGAGGGGGAAAAAGGCACCCAGCATAAAAAGGCTAAAACCACCCTATAGAAATACTCTTCAAACTCCTAGGAGGAAACCTTTCTAACTATTAGAGGCTTAGAGCAATGGGAAATTACATGCCTAAAGACCTCTGTGGAGTCGCGCCCTCGTGCCAAGGCCTGAAGGTCTTAGCCTGCGTCCTCCTGCATCTCACAACAGCAGCCTTATCGTGGGGAGAAGATCAGCTGCACCCTACGCATACCTAAAAGGAGGACGTGCTTTGTTTAACTGTTTAGGTTCAAACAGCCTCTCAGATATTTAATTAAGTAGCTCCTATCAGAAGCTATAATATTTCTCCAGCATCCATTTGTCTACATCTAATACTGTCAATAATGCGAAACTTGGCACCGCGTTTACAAGAACCGAGCTGACCGTGCGGCAGGGCGCTCTCTAACGTTTCCAGGAGTCTAAATACCAACTGCTCTCCACTTCTGTTCCTGATAAGGCTCTCAAGGTAGCAAATCCCAGCATTTGTGTCTCTGCACTTGAAGAGAAGTGTAGGGATGACTCATTCGCATATACACAGAACTGTTATTTAAATGGCTATTTCTGCCACATACCTCTGACATAGGAATTAAACTCAGTTTCCTAGTCTCACTCCCTGTTAGCCAGCCCAAAGTCCTGCCGTTAGTCAGACACAGACGTTTCCTTTCTCCTAGCGAATGTCTGGATCTTCATTGCAATCCAGGTCACTCCCCACTGGCCATACAGCAGCTACAGCAGGACCACCAAAGCATGGAGGACAGAAACATTTCGGTATCTCTAATACACGACACATCAGACATTTTACCGAGGCTGAACCACAAGAGCAACAGCAAAAAGCAATCTCTCGTGCCCATTTATCACTGCCTGCACGCGAGTCTGTTGCAGCCTGTCAAATATCTGGAAGCTCTTCCCGCCATCTGTTTTCTTCCTCTAAGGGGGCTGCATATTTCCACCACTGCTCTCTCGCAGAAAAGTCTCTATTTCTGTGAATCTGAAGCAGTATTTTTAAACGGGCTTTGTATTTTGAGCCTGCCCACACAGGCTGTAACAATTGCCACTTGCTTAATTTGGGAACACGCACCGCGCACCGCGCGTTACCGGTTTCCACCCCTGCAGCACAGGCACCAAACCCACATTTGCCCCATCCTCGCTTTGTGAGCTGATAACATTAAACCAAGCCAGTTAACAACGGCAATAGCAAACCGGGCTGTTTCCAGAAGGCGGTGGCCTACTTACTCCTGCAAAAAAAGCTGTCAACCAATTACCAAACCAATTAACAGCAACGAAACAAGGAGGCTGATTTGTAGAAGGACTTTCCGGAGTTTCAGCGCTGGGCGGTAGTTTTATTGTTCTCCTTTGAACACCAAAGTTTACAATAGATTGTTCAAGGTACCTTTTCTGCAGGGCTGAGGTTCCCACAGATTAGCATCTGTCTCCTCTCTATATGTAAATATTGCCCTTTTCTTCACTTCCTACAGAACGCAACTAAGAACTTTACCATTCCAGGAAACAAGCGGCCCTAAATATTTAAGGAGCCTTTTGAGTTTTAAGACAAATAGCCCTAAACGTACACAAACACCTACTCACTGTTACAGCAAAGTCTATCTTCAAAGTCTATCTTTTCCGTAACGCAGGAGATGCATTTACACAGAGCAAACTGTGTTTAGAACAACAAAAATAATCCAGTGCCTCAAATTACAAAGTAATATTCTTGAAGAAAAAAACGAGTTAAAGAATTCGAGTCATTGACCTTCTGCAGCTACTAGCTTCGATAATGTAAATCTGGGGTAGGGTGGCTACCTAGCATTCATTTTCCGTTTTGTTTTACGCCACAGCCCTCTTGCCGACAAGGAAATACGTGACTTTTCGCAGGAAAAAACAATCATTTTCATTTAAAAATTTGGATTAAAAAGTGGAACATTAAGAACGCCATCGCAAATTCAGAAGCAACATAAACAGTGTGGTGTTAACATCACCTTTGGAAGTAAATCCTAAAAATCTGTTTACTGCGTACTTCGCAGTCGGTCTTCTGACAACAGAGAGGAACCGGAAAGCGTCCCACACCAGGTAACTGAGAGTTCTAGTAACGCCGCCTTTAAGTAATCTCACTAGACAACACTGGGCCAATCTGACCTACATGTTTTAAATAACCAGCTGCTTCTACTTTATGGAGAAGCTGGTATTAAACCATTAAGCTAATAGTCAGAGCTGTCTACTGTTTGGATTTTAATTAGATCGGGCCCCACCTGATAAAATACTGGGAGAAGCAGCTTTGCAAATGGAAGCTTCACATGAAAATCTGGTCATGGTAAGACCAGCTCAATTGTCCCTCTTAAAAAAGGCCACAAAGCCAGCATTAAGCTGTTGTGCTTTACCTAGTAAAAAAATATCAATATCAGTCTGTATTCCTGCAGGCTCTGGAAGCAAAGACATTTATAACGTAAGGATGTCTCCGAGAAAGGTATAAACCTCACCGTTCATATATTCAGAACTGAGCCTTATCCATATTCCCCACATTTTGAGTATTGAGGAGTTTCTCAGAACCAAGGGTAGCGTGACATGGCACCTTCTGTGACTACAGGTCTGGCTGAAGCTGTCAACTCTGCCTACTTGGCAGATGGGTTCCGTCTGTTCTGTCCTCAAATTCACTTCGGTTTTTTAACCTGGTCTTCCACCAAACCCAGCATGGTCCTGCAGTGCAATGCCTAAGACATGCCCCAAGAACTCTGTTACGTGGCGACTCCCGAATGCTGCATCTCAACAGTCCCAAAGAGAAAGCACCAACCCAAAGGCCAGACCTTGCGTTACTCAGTCTTTTATACAGTAAAGGACCACCTGACTACCCTGACTGCAGCACTGCTTACTCCAATGGTAAAACTTCAGGAATCAAGTCTAGTTTTCCAGCCTGTACAGCACATCCAGGTCACATCTTCAGGCTCTCTCCCATAATCAAAAATGCTAGAACGTCCTTCTTTTTAATCAAGGATTTCATAAGACTGAAAGAAAAATCTGCAAAAAACTGAATGAATGATTTGGATACCAGCACAACAGCACTTTATATTTGCAGCATTCCACAAAGAAGCCCTTAAAAAAGCCCCCTCTGAAACAGCAAGCAATTAGCATTGCACTTCTAACTCCGTGAAGGTGGATGTACTTTGGGTTCAGATGTTCAGAGCGAGTTATGCAGTCTGCACAACCCGAACCATTGCCTGCTGCCTGGATTTCCCTCGAGGAACATAATTAACATCGAGTTAAAACCCTACCTCCAGCATCAGGGAGATAATTGAAAACCAGGGAGTCCCAAGACTCTTCTCAAATTGAGGAGTTGCTAAACCAAAATGTAAAGCTGCAGCAAGATGTTTATATTAATTATACTAACCAATCATCAAGGGGCTCCTATCTGAGGGCACTTTTCCATGGATAATTTATGGCAGTGTTTAAACGATGGTATATAATACACTGTACATTCTTCAACAACACGAACAAGCTGTTACAGCTACTTCAGCCTTCTAGTATGAAAGCAGAGTGGCTGCTTAACTCCCAAAGGGAACTACTCTCTCAAGTATCATCCTGCAGCAATTCCTTTGGCAAAGAGAACGGCGTTTCATCGTTTATTTTCCACCAAGACACTGCCTTATAGCACCTTGGAATTGTTACTAGCTGATGAAGATACCTACATTAGCTAATAACATGAATTTTCACGCAAAAGATGCCTATAGAAGCGTTTAAAAAAAAAAAAAAAAACAAAAACTAACTAGGCTACGCTGCCCTTTGCAACGCCTTCCCTTTCACACCTTTCGGCCACTTCAGGTTCTCCTCTTGAGGCTCTGCCCGATCCAGCCTTTTGAAATTCCTCTGTATAAAACTACACGGAGGGTTACTCCAACATAGCGGGTAAATACCTCTCTCTTGTATGGGCAAATCAATTTAATTGACTAGCTAGGAAGTTAATCAACTAGATTAACAGCTGACCTACTTAGAGATAGGGAAAAAAGTATTTGATACTCATTTTACAGAAAATAACATGCAATTCAGCACCGTCACATGACGAGTCAGGCAGTCTAGATATAAAGTAGGCTGAAGACTAAGGGCACACGCGGTAGTGGAAGAGCGTTAGGCTCAGCAGGGCGTAAAGGATTCCATTTTACCCTGGAGCATTTAGATGAACTTTGTCATTCTGGGGGAAAAACACAGCAGGACTAAGGATCTCCATGCAATACGGAGAGCATCAGCTCAACACACGGAGCTTTTCCAAGAGAGGCAACTCCAGTGATCAGAACGTCTCCCTCTGGATTTTCTCAGAGGTCAGAGTTCGTGGTTTTGGGTTTCACGAGTAGGTGGGGAAGGAAGGAAATAATACAATTCAAAAAAAAAAAAAAAAAAGACACCAGTATGAGCTCATGCACACCTGTGTTTCACACTGTTGCATCTACTTTATAAGCCACCTATCCTGCAGCAAACTACGGCAGAAAAGGTTTAGCAGCATTTGCCCTCAACCACAGTCAACAGTTATCTCACGGTACTTACTGCTATGAGGCCTAACTTCTGTCTAGGGATCAATTGACAGGACACCTAATTTTCTAACCCACTTCTATTTCCTCTTTGGCTGGCTGCATATCAGTGACATACCGCATTATGAACTGATTCACACTATTATTCCAAAATGTTTGGTATACTGGGGAGAAGGCTGTTGAGCTCTCCTTTTTTTCCTTTTTTAGTCGTCGCTTTTGGAACAAAGAGTTTCATTGGGAGAAACTGTACCTCAGACAAGGGTTATGGATGCGCACTCCTCAACAGGCCAAGCAACACTAACTTGGCTAAATCAGCATCCTCCACTCAACACTGTAGCTTCTCTGCCTACCATTTGGTTTCACATCGGCATCACCGGATTAAGGTAGTCCCTACAGAGTAGAAAGCCCTATGAGGTTTTTTGACGAAAGCCTCCTGTGAAAGCGCCACGCTACTGAAAAAGAGCTACTTGTACTGGAAGATGGAGCTACTGCAATCCTAGTAAATCACTTCTTCAGGTATTCATCAACCAACATACACAGATGCACTTGGTGGCGGCTGCAATTTTTCTAGTATAAAGTGCTTTCCTTTAGTGTAGTCACTCTAAACGTCATACGCCCAGCTCATATCAGACTAGCTATAACGTCATTTACAATTAACAAGGCTGAAAAGCAGCAAATAATTCTAATTAGGAGCGACAACAGAACAAACGATGTCAGCTTTTATGAAAAGGTAGTTATGCCAGAGGCAATGCAGCAAACAGCTAAGCTGCATTAAACCTTCTTCAGAAGAAAAGTTCACCTGCTCTCTATTAATTTACTGATTTGATATTTAAGGACCGACAGTGCTGAAAAATGTGTCATTCCATTAGATGAATAGCTGTCCTGCCTACAGGGGAAACATCATTACTGTAATGGAAAGAGATTTAAGACTTGCGTGCTGCCGATGCGGGTCCACACTGAACAGCTGCTCAGAAATCCTGCGCAACCACTGCAGGCTCTGGCTGCTGGAGCCATTACTCAGAAAACCACAGACTGAACGGGAGGGCCAGAAGTTTCTAAAAATGAAAGGCATCTCTCATCCCTCAGAAGAATGCAGGTAAACAGGCAGAAGAACGAACAGCAAGAAGGGGAAACAGAGAGACTATTTGGTGTCGAGGCAAGCCTCTAAGGAATGTCTAGTAGAAGGAGACCAGTCAAAGCGGTAGGACATAATGACAACTAATCTGCTTTAAAAGGTAAATCAGGACGATTCACTCACAGTTCCTGCAGATACTTACTCTGAAGGTAGTCCGGCATATTTCATCCAACACATATAGAGAAAGGAAAAGTTTATTATTTGCATTCTTATTTGCTCCCAAGAGATGCTTTCTTTTCCGTTAGCAAAATAAAAAAACCAAATTGTCATTTTGGCTGCATCTTATTCTTCCCCCCCGCTCCAATTTTTCCTCTCACTTTTCCCAAAGGCTCCCACTGGGAGAAATTCAGTCTTGGATGACTTCAGTTGCATACTCTGCCTTCAGTCCCCATCTCCTCTCTAAGGTTTAGACTCTTTCCATATGGTGTCGTCACATAACTTAGTTTCTAGTCATCTAAACGGTACCGGTGTTTAAGGACAGCAGCAGTACTTGGGATGGACAAAAGTCTCCCGCTGCCAATGGCGATTTCAACTCCCACCATGAAAGACAAAACCTAAAACGCAGAAAAATCAAGGCTTGGGGGAACCTGACTACAGGAAAGTCCAGCTTTGAAAGCAGTAAGAATAATTTCCAGCCATTTCACTGCGTTTACATACGCAGTGACAGCATATCTTTTCCCTGCCTGCAAAGATGGCACTGCTATGCCCTGCTGAATGAGAAGTATGTGAGAGAAGAGATCCTAGCTACTGGGTTGCAGGTTAAACGTTATCTCCTAATCCTTCTAGTCGAGCTGACCGTGATGGTCCTTTTTTAGTTTTTCCGATGCCTGGATTTGTGTCCTGCCACGCACCTATTCCCTAGCTTAGGGGTGCAAGGAAAATCGGGTTTGGTATCTTTAAAGCAACGTGCCAATACTTCACTCGGGCCTTCCTGACCCCTCTGTCTCCAAAGCAGTGGCACTGCTGGTTGAATGCCATCCCGACCAGCTGGCCCTCTCAGCACTCTTTGCAACTGCCTAATATCTTTGTGTGACCTTCACACAGCGTCAACCAAGCAGAGAGAGGACCAGGCAAACAACCCAAGGAAGAACACTAAAAATAGCCCAAACTTGCGTTAGTCACAGGACCACGACCCTACCGAGAGCACAATTCAGCTTGCGTTCAGAGCCGCAGCCCCGCTTTTCCAGCTCAAAGAATTGCTGTGTCAAATGAGATCAAACGCCTCCGTTTTGGTTATTTTAAAATGGCAGAGCAGAAATACAGATCTCTACTGCTGCTTTTTGTCCCATGAGCAAAATAGAGTATTATGAGATAGCTTGCAGCTTCGATTGAGCAATGGCATAATACAGCATTCAACAGCTTCATTGTGCCAACGCAATACTACATCAAAGCTTTGCGAGGGTCGGTTGTCCTCCCACGATTTACTAAAACCAGGCTTCTTCTCACCAGTTGGTCAGAAGACTCAGCTGAGGAAAGTCCTTGCTCGGTCCTTACTTCAGAAAGGAATTCCCTGCAGACACGGAAACCAAGACGCACAAGCGCCACACAGAAACATGGAGTACCGACAGCTACTGGAAACTGGGCTGGAGTGGAAGCAGCTATTTAACTCCCATCGGGTTAAAAGAAAATGCAAAGTTAAGGAGGGATGGAAGCTAAAAGGAAGTACAGGAAAATAAAGTTCTAGCCCAGCGAGGGTTTCGGAGATGAAAGGGGCAAAAAACTGGAGGCAAGGAAGAGCTGACAAACAGATACTAAACACAGCATAAAAGCTGGCTATTTCGCTAATGTGAATGTGTTCTCCTGCAAATGAAATCCTTTCCCCGTTCACAGAAAGGCTGGTTAGGTGGTTTTCCCAGCAGTCAGGGCAGTGGGGCAGGCCAGGAGGGCTGGGGGCCCCCCGGCTGACAGCAGCTGCTGTGCAGCACAAGTGCACACCAGCTGCACGGCCACACACCGAGTGGGCTCCAAAGAGTTAAATTTGGACACCGCCCAAAGACTCATGCACCTGAAGCTGCCTCGTCCCAGGGCAGTATTTGCATTTCCATTTGTTATCATTTCCACGTTTTGGGGAGCAGGGCAGTGGACGCGAAGGAGAAAGGCAGCATCGTTCTAAAGGTTTAGAAAACTGCTTTTTCAGGATTTTGTTTTGAAGACGAAGGCAAGAAAAACCTCAAGTGAAAGTGAAAACCCATCAAAAAGCACAATGAAGTGCTTCGTTTGTGCTGAAAGCTGTCACTCCATGACGTTCGTCTTGTGCATGCATTAATGCAACACCACGCGTGTCGGTACCATCTCCCACCAACAAATCAGAAGATACTTCTGTACTCGATGACAGTAATCCTAAAATACAAGGGGCACTTTCTCCTACGGCCACTGTGCAGCTATATAGCGGTTTCAAACCCCAGACCGCCTCACTGCTAACAACACACGTGAAGCACAACCAAGACCTACAGACAAAACTGCCCATTTCCCACTCGAGTTCAAGTAAAGTTCAGGGTTTCGACTGGTGTTTTCCTCCGTTCAGCAGGCTGGCTGTGACCTTCCTCCACAACCCTTCTGTTTCGGTGGAAACATTAATCTCACGATCGAGGCACACAAAGGAAGCGGTTCTTTTTTGGAAACAAACTCTCTGAGAGGAGTCGGGAACAACCACAAACCTTAGCAGCTGGACAACAAAATCTAAAACACAGACTCCGGCTGGCCTTCCTGTCGGCCGCAGCCAAAACAAAACGAGCCCTTGGGGGGGAACCTCCTCATCCTGGGACAGGCACGCTGACCTGCCGGCAACACAGATGGATCGGTGTGTGAGGTGTTACCGTGACAGTAGAGAGCCTGAATATTAACAAGCTAAATATTAATAACCTTTTCAAACAAACCACAAGAAGGGAAACCTTAATAAGCATTGCCTGCCAACCCTGTGATCCACCTCCAAAAATGCCCTGAGACGCCCACACCACGTCTCCCTTTTTTCTCCTCCCATTCTTGAGGGGGGAAGGAAGACAAACATTTTTTAAAAGTTGCAACTATAAAGAGGTCAACAGTAATAGCTTTCCAGGCACACCAAATTTCAGCAATTCTCAGGGGGTCTCTGAAGATCCTTTGAGGGACACCAACGTACAGCAACACAACTACCATCACCATCTCTCAAGCTGATTGCTACCCAGCCAGCCTACGTTAGTCAGGCAGGAGTCAGTTGCTCCCCCCAACTATCTGGCTATTAACAAGCATCTTTATATTTTAGAGAGAGGTGTACGGCATCCAGTAAAGTTACAGAAACTGGTTTGTAAATTGTGAACTTTAAATCCTACTCAAATCCCTCCAGCCCTGCTGAAAGGAAGGCTTATGTGCTGCTGCTTACTGGGGTAATCAGTGGACAAAGCTACTCCTTGACTTTGCCTTTTGCCGGGGGCCGTGCCGGGCAGCCACAGCACGCTACAGTCAGCGATAGTCACTGACCACCTCAAATAGTTTGCGTTCTGCATCTAACGCCAGCAATGCATGCCTCTCATCACGCCTCAGTCGTGTAAGATTTAATGAAGACGTACATCACGCACCTGGAAAAAAAAAGTGTCTGAAAGAAAGGCATCAATTATTTAGCTACCAGTGCATCTCTTTCCCCATTGAGAGCAATCCTATGAAAGCCTTCCTCTAATACAAATCCTTATCAAACAGCCAAGTACCAGCTTTTGGGAGCAGAGACAAGGAGTGAATTACACTTTTCTCCAAAACAGATCGATACAAACAGAAAAACGCCACATACTCCCTACACACACACACTGAATGAAGGAAGGTGCTTTCATCTTGCTACAGCCATTGTGACCCGAGCGACACCACCAGCCTCCTCCCACAGAGAGGGACCTCAAGGCGAACTGAGCGCCATGCTGTAGCTTTATTGCCCAAGTAGAAAAAACACGTCCTTCCATTCCCTAAAATCTTAAGATTTTCATTGCAATTCAATGTAAGGAACCAGAACAAAGCACTGCAAAAAAACCACCCTGAATTCCCTGGGAGGGAAGCTAGTTATTCCCCTTATTACCGCCTTAAGGTGAACTGTGGCACAGTGAGTTTAAGTTTCAGTTAAGAAAAGTGAGGGTAAACAGTACTTCAATGTTTGCGCAAAAAAGACCACCAGAAAATGGCAGCTGCAAGGACTAGGATGTAGCTATGATTTCTTAAGTTATTCCAGTGATGTCATCTCAGCAAAGAGATCACATTTAGCTCACGGGGTTATACTGGAAACATCATATCTTACGACAAGCCACAATGATACTGTGGAAGACCACAAAAGCCAAAACAGTATTTCCCCAGGAAGAAGGTAAGCAAGCTCCTACTTTTCAGGTCCTATGAAGAAGATCTTTATAAAGCCGTTGCCGCAAAGAAATATTTTCAGTTGCTAAACCTCGTCAAGACAAATCTACGTCATTCATAAGAGTGGCTATACAGAACTGTCAGTCCCCAAATAAACGTTTGGATAGACGGAAAAAGAAATACACACTCTAGCTTAAGGTGGGTTCTCACCCAGCAAGCACAGCAGCAAGGGAAAAACAAGGACAGTATTGTAATACCACTGAATTACGAAAACATTCACCCCATTGTCACTAGTATTTTTACACTACTTGCTGTGGTAGTAAGCCAAGAGAAAACAGTTCTGGAATAAACATCAGTGCTATTTATCCTGATGCTTCTCTTATTTTGGGTATAAATACATCCAGAAGAATCAAATCATATGAGAGCTATTCAGATATATATGCCTCTTTCCTGCTCCACTGAACTTACAGGTTATCTAAGTGCAAATTATTTTACTGAAACTGCATTTTAAGAAAGTCATGGTATCAAATCTGTTTCTCTTCAGCCACACACTCCGCAGGTCACAGATACTCAGGAAGAACACGCTTTGGAAAAATAAAGTGCAAGTCGTTTTCAACATAGGTATATTTTTTAAAGTTAATCAGAGCAGTGAATTCCGTTACCTTTAAGTGGCTAGATCAAATATGCTCACTCCTCCTTAAAAGACAGGTGGCAATCTTCAAAAATGAGCTAGGCAATTTGATATAAGAGCATCAGGATACATTAAACCATCTAAAGCAAGTCCTACTAGTCTAGGAAACAAAGAAGATGTCAGAAACCAGAATTTTAGCCTTGGTAAAATGTTGTAAGCTCATATCTTCTAGAGTTTCACTGTTCATTGTGGAGTTAGAATTAAAGCAGTTGGAGACTGTTTTAACTAGCTACCAACCTCCCAGGAGGTTACAGCTCTGAAGACAGCCAGTATTGGCCATGTGGCAACTGCATGCACGTGCATTTGGGGGAAATCACAAAGTCTAGCTTCTTACAGGTAGGCAAGTATTTTCTGCGGGCTCTTTGTGAAATGATCGGTCCGGTCAAGGACAATATGCTTTCACGAAAGCCGTATAGCCTATTTTAATCCTACTTTAAGTACAAGCCAGCAGTATTTCCTTACAGTTGGTCGACGACAACAGGATGCAGCTTTTTGTTAGCAAGCAAGGGTTACCTATATCCAAGGGATATCCCACAGAATATGTTTCATGCCGTTTTAGCGCTCACGTTCAGATTGATGCATTCTGCCTGCTCCATTGTTAAACCGTTTCTCTAAAGTTTCCCTCCAGGGAGTTCATTTTCCTCTTGAAAACAGTCACAAGAAAATACAATGCCCCCTCAGGACTAAAGACTGTACAATGATGTTCAATAATTTAACCATAAAAATAGAAGACCTATCTGAAAAAATCCTTTTCGAAAACCATTAATTTCTGAAAATAGTTATTTTCCTTTTGCAAATTAGTTAACTGAGCAATAATAAAAAAAAATTTAAACCACGACTGGAATAGTCACAAATTGTATTAATGGGTATCAAGCATACCTTTTTCAGGTAATGGAAAAAAACCACAGAGTTTCATATTCCAGAATTAATGCCCTGTTATTAGGTACTAGTTAGGCTTGAGAACTGAGTGAGAAAATATAACCTTCGCAGTGGCACTCTATTTGAGGCTGGGGTGACTAATTACGTATTCAAATGCTGCTTGATTTAATATCTACTCAATGCCCATTCTCTCTGAATGAAAAGAAAATGTCACGCTCAGACTACGGAAGAAAGTTTTCCTGACCACAAAGAAGAACTTCATGATGCAGTATTTCAAAAGAAAAAAATAAAGCTCATAACGGGAGCAACAGAAGCTAATTTGCTTCTCTGCAGAAGCCGTCAAAAGGTTTCTGTGAGCAATGTGTGAAAATGCACAATGCCAGCAAAAGCTGAACTAAACCATAGTCCCCTCTCCAGCTGCAATACTAACAGCTCCGTTGCACTACTTCAGCAGGATTTCAGCTCTGAAGAAAAGTATACGGAGAGCAGCAAAACGGAAAATTAGTTACTTTAATCCCCCCGAGTGAAGTTTCCCTTTATTCTATTGAAATATCAAGGATTTTAGAGAGACAGCAGAATATCGGGGGGTGGGGGAAAAAAAATTTAAGTTCTGCAGAAAATTAACAGAGCTTACATCACATAAAAAGGAGTGAACTTTCCTTTTGCGCTCCTGAGCTGAGGAGCCTCCACATTAACCCCCTACACTGTATTTCCTCGGCACGCGGCGTAGTAACAAACACAGTGTGTCTCGCGCAGCGGATGCGAGCCTAGGCTTTCCAGCCAAGCTTGGGCTGTCAGACGTGCCGCAGATTTTAGAAACCCATTTTCGGTTGTACAGCAAGTATCCAGAGCTAAAAGCAGACACCTATTCTACCTCCGCGGGTGCGTAAATATAGCAAGCACGCTTTTTTTCGTAGGGGCGGGCCTCTGGAAAAGCATCGCCTCAAGTACGTTTGTTACTGCGGACGCAGGGAAAAGAGAAGTCAAAACCACGCGCCGATTCCTCGTTACGCAGCAAGAGGTTTGCGTTCTCTGCTTGCACGAAGGCGAAAGGACAGCGCTTCCCCCCCAGACCAGAGGTGCAGGACGCCAGCTTCGGCGTCATCGCTTCCGTACGGGCGTTCGCTTCATCTCTAAAACGGGCGCCAGCAACCAAGGGTGCGGCACCGAGACACGCTCTCGGAGGGCGGCCGACGGGAGCCACCTCTCTCAGGGGCAGCCGGCGCTTAACCTAAGACAAGACAGACTTCATTTTGAGTTTTAACCTTTTCCTCCTATTTACTCGTTTCTTAAAGGATCTACTCATTTGTAACTACTTGCAAAGCAACTGAGGCCGACCTGCTTCGCAAGCCGCGGTAACGTCAACGTTGCTGTGCATGACTTTGCTGTGGATATGTTTTCAGTGTATATTGGACTGCGGCAAGTGAAAACCCCTTCAGGCATTTTAAGCCGAAGCCTATTCCCATATTACCTCTCCTTCAATTATTGCTACTCATTTCTTATAAACGCAAAGCGGACTGCAACCCAACTAGAGTTTTTACTAGTCCTTTCAGGCAATCGGGAGCAAGTCCATGCTCAAGGCAAGTCAGCGGTGCCACGAGCTGTTCCCTGCTCCATCAGGAGCTTCGTTTTGAACCAAGCAGGGAACGGTTTCAATGCCGAAGTCTTAAAAAAATCCTCCCCGCCTTACCCTACCCCCTCGGGCACTGCAAAGACCACAGCAACGTTCATGTCGAGGCCGAGATGCTAACGGCATCTCCTGGCACGCGTTACCGGGTCAGCTGTGCGACGCAGCTTCCTCTTCGAAGAGCGAGGAAACGCTGCCCATCTCTTTTCCTCCTCTCATTTTTAGTCGCTATTTCACAATTGAGCACAACCTCATGACGCTGAAAAATACAAAAGTTCAGCCGTCAAGTTCTCTCTTCCTCCCCCTCGATCAGATATGTTTGATATCACTCAAATGTTTAAAACACGAGGTTTTACCGTGCCCGAAGTACAGTGGCACTGTACTTCCTGCCAAGTCCTCCTGGCATTGAGGAGATTACTGATATTTCTAGAAGACACACGTGCACTCAAAGTAATCAGCAGGTAAACACAGACTCATCTTTTACCACTTCAAGAAACACCGAACAGTCCTATTTAAACGGACAGCATTCTGCTACCAAGAAAACGTGCTCAAAAACGTATGCTAGTGAAAAGGATCTAGTACGCCATTAAGAAAAGGAAACAAAAGAAACAAGTTTCAACTTTTCTTTTAAAATGTAATAGAGACTGCACCGAGTATAAGCAGATTTTCTGAGCGCATATGCAGATATCAGAAAAGAAGGGGAAAAGGGAATTTTAGCAGTTCCAGAGAAGAGATAGTAAGAAGTTTAAAAAAAAAAAAAAAAAAAAAGAGAGAGAGAGGAGAAATAAAACAAAAACAAAAAGGCCCACCCCCATTTTATTCTTTGTCGTTTTGGGGGAACTGCTTCATAAACTCTGGCATCCGACAGCAGCCTCAGGTTACTCGGATACGCCAGGATTCTCCCTTTTGTCTTAATTTGGTCTGCGTTTAGAGACCACACAAACATTCTTCTCCTAAAAGCATTTGTTTTCTAAAGTTATTATTAGACCTGAAGAGCTAAAGCAGATCTGCTCCGCCTGCATTCACAGCCCAGATGCGGACAGCGCGAACGCTCGGCACGGAGAGGCGAAGCCAAGATTGCAGCGTCGCGGACAAGAGGGCCCACAGGAGATGAAAAGAGGGCTGTCTTCAGTGTTTCCAGCCTACAAGCTATTTAGAGGACTATGACTTGATACTTGTTTGTGCTTAAGTAGCACAGATGTGCTCTCTCAATTCATAAGAGTTGGAAGCCAGTAAGCTCTAAAGAAAAAAAGAAAATTATTTTTGCATCCACAGTTTCAGCAGGACAAATATAGAGCACCAACAGGCTTTGCTGCTTTATCATCACGGTAGAATATACGTATTCACATAAATACTTACACCATATACTGCCTGACCATCAAATCTGAAGAGACTCTGAAGCCAACAACAACAAAACCAATAGCTGGGAAAATATTTATTTTGTTCATGTTCTCAGCTGGCCTGAACTGCAACAACAACTGCTGTCTGAATTAGGAGCAAGCCTTTCTTTTGACGTGCATATTAACTGCAAGATGGCAATTGTTGAAGGGGTTTTTCTGCTCTATTTTTAAAGCAAGTAATGTCACTTTTACATAAGGCATCCTGCCTTCAGAAGTTATAGTATATAAAAATTAAAACAAGCACTATTTCTAACATCACAGATGCTAGTAGGTCCAGAAAACTGACTTGCTGTGCCATAACACAACTTCTAAGCGTGCCAAAGAAAGAGGGAGCAGTAGAATTCTTTCTCGTCTTGTTGCGAGTTTGCAACACTTACTGCAATTAAAGCTTAAGGGAAAATACTTTTTAAAGCAACCTATAAAGCCCCCTTTCCTATGATTTTTCCTTTACTAACCACACTCCCACCTCCCTCACACACACAAAAGTTACATTTGCCACCAACTTGAAAACGCAAAGACACGCAAACATACATCAGAAGGATCGAAATTTGTGAAGAATTGAAGAATTTGCCTTGGAGTGCTGCTGGACATCGCATCCTGCTGGCAGGAGCTGCACTGACTCGCTGCTAAGACCACCCCACTGACTATTCTGCAGCATACCGCAAAGCAGCACGTAGCTACAAACAGAACTGCCGCAATTTAAGGGATACATTCTTCCATGCACTGTTCTTATTCCAGTCAGTGGCACAAATTAGCAAGGGTGGTTCCTTAATTACAACGTGCCGCATTTAGAATTGCGACTCATTTCTCAGCTCAGAAGGTCTCGGCTGTTTCTTATTCCAGCAGCTACAAAAATCCACCTTATACTTTAACGCTGTGTGTGTTACAGGGCACGACTTATGGCGCGTGACGTTTAGCTTAAAAGGTTTTGACTCCACAAGTATGAACACGCCCTTCCATTTCTCTTTCCTCTCTCCCACGTCCACTCAAAGCAGGTGAGTTAAGAAAAACTCTACTCAAGCTGAGCTATGACGGTATTAAGAGCTAAGCGTCCAGTCACAGCTTTTGCAATCAGCAAGTAGCCTCAGTTTGCGTTCCCTTCCCATAAACCTCCTCTGGAAGTCTATAAAGAGGACTCTGTATTTTTTGATAAGAATGAAACACGTTTGAGCTATTAGGGACGCCTGCACTACTAATGCCTACCAGGAAACTGCAAGCGCTGTGGTTTGCGTTATCTTAATCCAAATACAACACCGTTGCTTTTAAAAAGATGTCAAGATTCACAGATAAACACGTCATGCTACTGTACTAAACCGCACATTTTCATTTACAACACAGAAGTGTTCAAGAATTAGAAGAGCTAAGTGTTCAGGCTGCAATTTTTACTGTACTATGAACAAAATCTCGTGCCGTTATTCCTGTTCCAAGGCAAGGCCAGCGACATGCACGGTGCTGAGCATGCAGACACTGTCATAAAGGTCTTGCAGCCAGAGAGTTCAGAAAAATACTGCGTTAATTATTAACCTCCAGTTTACTGAGCTGCAATTGCGTTATCACTCAGCTTCCATGCTCTTCATCTGCCTACAAACACATTTTAGCATAATCCGGGTTTTGCAGCATTTAGCATTATGCTACACAAGAGATGAGGACTGGTCACCAAACAGGGTGCACAACTCATATGACCACTCTGCTACACTCCTCCTACCCACCCGGCCAACAACGGGCAAGATCAGTGCCTCAACAAAGCTCAAAGTCTGGTAAACGCACGGATCGCTATAGCGCTCATCCTGCAGCGCATCCCAAAACACGTAAAATAACGATCCTCAATCCTGCGACACAAATCTCCGTAGATCTGCGCAACTTCATCTCCATCCAACCAGCAGGTACGAAAAGCTCCTCTAGTCACTAGGGTGACCACTATTTACTGCAGGAGGAGGATATTCTGAAGGAAACCCACTTCCTACATGGCACCTCAGACCTTGCTCTTGGAGAAGGGCGATGGTTCAGATTCATCAGCCACAGAGCTGCCTTTCTTCCAAGTACGCTGGGCTCCCCCAAGTTTTACATGCTGTCTTAGTCCACAGATACTTTCCTCTTTAGCACAATCATTAATCCAGCAGATCTATCAAAGTGCCGTGCCAGTTGTTTCCAACTGCTAACTTGTAGGAGCTATATGTTCTTTCAGTGAAACCTTTAGAATAGCTTGTTTCCAGTCCATTTACAACAAGTGATGATAGGTAACAACACTAGTGCTTTAATGTCTCTTTGCAAATACATGCTCTAACGTACATGAAGTTAGCAGCCTCCTGCACAGACTAGACATACAAGCCACAGGAATTCAAGATAAACCAGAGATCCAGCTGGTGAGGCTCGTACTGCTTTAATTACAAAAATACAGCACTTATTACTGAAACACAGGCTCTGAAGTGAATAACTCTCTCACTATTAAATGTGCAGCATAAGAAAGTAGCCTTAAGATATTATTTCAAAAGCCACATAATAAAAGTATTCCCTCCCAGTCTGGCAGCTGCACAGAAGCACTGGAGAATCTGCAAGGTCCGAGGCTGTTTCCTCCAGATACGGTGGACACATCCAATTGAAGTGGTCTGGAGCGCAAATCAAAATTGCATGCTACAAGCTGTTGGACATCTGTTGCCAAACGGTCTGTTAGTTCTTCTGAGTCTTCTTAAATGGAAAATCTCACCCTTTTTAAAAGAAAAATCTTTCTCTCATTTCGCAATAGTTGAAAATACATAATTTAATTCAACAAAGAGTTCCCCAAATTGGAAGACTACCTCCATAAACACGTAAAATTCAGTTATGGAACGACTAGCCTATCGACTCCGCTAACAGACACACAGACACTCAGACACTAACTTGTTTACATTAAGTGCTCAATGCTTTTGTCGAGAGAGTTGAAATTTCCATTCGCACTAAGTAGTATTGTCTCTTTTCCTGCAAGCTGAAGAGCATCTCATCTCTCAAATTAAAAAAGAAATTGCTGAATATACACTACATTTTCCCCTCTAGATGAGAGGGGCAAGAGTTTATAATGCATCACACTATTTCTCCTCTTATAGTCGCTTGCAAATTCTCTACTTCCAAAAATAAGTGTTTCAAAGTAGACAGCAGTGAGTATAACTTGCCCTACTTTTGTAGGGGTTCAGATTTACAGGAGCAAAGGCTTTGCAAATATGTCCCCATATTTAAAAGAAACCCACTTCCCCCCGTGCCCACCTCCTTCCTGTAGTGCCAATAAGGAGGAGAGGAGAGAAAAGCCACTGTGCTCAGATTCAAGGATTTTTTTCTACGTTCTTTCAGAAAGCTGTCTGGGCAAAGAGCTGCTCAAGCTCCACGCTTCGGAGCACCCAGTAAAGGGCTTCCCTTCAGCCACAGTGTCGCACCCACACGCTCTTCGACATCCCTTCTGTGGGTCCTCGTGACCATCGCTGGAAACCGTTATTTGTGCTATTCAAAGCACGGTGCTAAGCACATCTCTCTGGTCAGAGCAACACACGCCTAGTAGCGTGACAAGCCACTCTGCGAGCACTGCCGGGCAGGCAGTCTATGCGGCTCCGAGGCGTTTTGTAAGCAAGCAGACCTACTGCATACCAGACAGAAAAATTTAGCAGCATTCTGGAACTAGGGCTTTAAAATACACAGAAGACACATCACTGGCTTAACTACACTAAGCATCCCACTTTTTTTTTTTTTTTTTTTAAATGCTTAAGGTTACTATCCCATTTTATTAGCTTTAAAATGTCAGAACTCGGGCACAAAAACGGGTACTACAAACAAAGAAGCAAAGCAGTATGTTGTTTTTCTTCGCTTTGCACATACAATCTTATGCAAACGATACCGGCATCTTCTTTCATTTCCCTACATCTTCTAGATGGCAGAGCATGAACATGCTTAAAACAACACAGAGAGAAGTACCTGAAAGATTACCACCACCAGCCAGGGGACCACCTACCTTCCTCTCTTACTGAGCTGATGCACTTTCAGCTCTTACACATTCCTTCACAGGCTCCTGACTCAACAGCACGGCTATGGAAACGGGAGGAAAGCTATTTTCAACTGCCCGCTGTAATTCAGTATTCTAGCTCTCATTTCAGGCAAGCGGACTGCAAAGTTGCACAGCATCAACACAGAGAGCGACTTGGCGTCTCCCAGCCAAGCTCACACCTGCAGGTGGTTTCCATGAGCCTGGCCGCAGCTGTGCCTTTCCTAACCCTCTCATCCTGGCATGGACAAAAGCAGCAAAACACAGAAGTATTAACGACCCACTACCGTCATCTGTTGTGTTAATGAAACCTGTCCATAGCAAGTCAGGGTGGCAGATTCATATATGCCTCAACTGATGGGCTGTGCCACCGCTGATGTAACTCTACTTGGTACCATTGCAAGAGGTAGGGCAGTTTGGTCAAGACCATTTGCTAGAGGGGCTGGGTTTTGGGGGGTTGTTTGTTTTGGGGGTTGTTTTGGGTTTTTTTGGGTTTTTTTTTTTTTAAAAAGTCCCATTCCAACAACAAAACAGTGAGAAGAACAAAAGATATGCAATATTGACAATTTCCGAATAGAATTAGACAGCTACTAATGCCAGCACGAACCACACGAGCTCAGTGCTAAACATGACTTTATGAGTGCTCTAAGGAGAAAAGATGATCTCTTCACTCCGTTTTTACTGAAGACTTTTGCAGCTAGCCACAGCAGGAGGTTACGCTCTCTCAACAACTCGATTCCTGGCCACGGCATTTCATTCCAGGCCATTGCCTGACGCGACTGGTTTCCAGGAGCACTGGGAGACCCAAGCATGACACAAGGAGGGAAGCATTCCTGGGATGCATCAGGAGAATCCTTCTCCTTTGCGTTTGCAAAAGTTATGCAAGGTCCACAGATTAAAGACCTCATCAAAAGCCAACGTCTGTATTTCACTGAGGACTCGAGTCAGCAAAGGTAATCCAAGCAAGACTTCTTGTGCGTACTAGTTTGGTTAAAAATTTTTTTTGCATACACATTATACAAAGAAGATGCAGCCAGAGCATTTTCCAGTGCACCTTTACTTGCCCAGCCCCTGCCCGTTCCCGTGCCGCTCTCTGCCAGAGAGCGGCAGGCATTGCTGAGCCCAACCTGGCTTTCAGTAGACTAAGCACTGACCAGTGCTCCACAGATAATCAGGTTAGATGATCTAATGATCGTTCTGGTCCTTAAAAAGAAAATTAGCTGTGAATCACTGTGATGCTTTCAAACCCTGGTACGGTTTCTCCCACACACTGAGACCAGCCACTGCAAAATGAAACTCAAATCACAGCCAAGTTTTCCTTTGCAGTAAGCAAAACACGGCTAGAGCCGTACACATTTGAGACAACAGCAAAGTGAAGCAGACAACCAGGGACGAGAGAGGAAGCCAGAACGGCTGTTCTCTGCTTTTAAGACACAGGGGCATCCAGTTTGCTAAGAAACAAAAAGGCATGGAGATAAGAAACCTGAGGGGCTTCCTGCCCCGATCTTTGCATATGCAAACCCTAAAACAGTAGTCACCTGCCTGCCATGGTTCATTCACTGGTCCCTATTTATCAAGGCACACTTCTCTCTTTTAGCTGGGTAGAATTTGTCATCTTTCCTCTTGAAAGAACTACAGTGAATAATTCATCTTATAATCATGTTTCACCCTAATGCCACAACCCCCCCCCCACACACACAAACACACATCTGAATATGCATTAGATGATTATTAATAGGATACACCAAGATACTTTTTTCAAAGCTCAAAAACTAATTTTTGTTCAAAAGCTACTTGTTCCATTGTCAATACTAATATTGACGGATCTTTAAAGCAGGCTAGGCCACCACTGTTCAACACTCTCACAGAAGCCTTCCCAACCGAAAATTTATGTTAAGAATTTATCCATCTGACCTACGGATGCAGTTGCTGCTGAAGCAATTCTCTTCTTCCTCCAGCACGACTGGGTTTAAAAAAAAAAAAAAAAACAAAACAACAACCTCACAAAAAATATTAAAATGGTTTTCATCCTAGCTAAAAGTAGTGAGATGGCTTTGCAAATTCTCTCCACAAAAGCAAACTCCCTACAGAGCTTTTCTAAAATATTCGGAAAGGGCTGTACCTTCAGCTACAGGGCTGTAATCTAAAATGAGTTAACCAAGAAACAAAACAGGAGACAAACTACTACAAGAGAATCGTTCCTTGCTGCATGGAAAGGTCTTTGTCTAAACACATTGCATCTAAGAAATCTTAATATTGTGTAATTAAAACCTGAACTAACATGGACAGGGAAGCGGAGCTTCAAAAAACAAGGTTTTCAGGATTGTCTAGTTTGACACCTACTTTACAGTGCAGAAACGAGCTTCTCTGCCTTCAGCCTTCCTATGCAATCACTGAGAAAGGTCTGCATGTGCTAAGAGCACCTGGAGTTTTCAGAGTTCAAGAAAGATGGGCTAATATAACTGTAGCTAGGCTTAATGCCACTCAAACGATCAAGAATACTGCATCTTGTTCATCTCGCTATTGCTGGTCCTCCCGCAATAACGTGAAGGCTATTCTTCACATTAAATGTTTGAGTCATTCAATGCAAATATGCTGAAAATGCTGCAGGAAACATGCACTACCACAGAAAGAAAGGAAAAACCATGGAAACCCACAGAAGTTGAAAACAAAAAACCACAGGTAAGCTTCTTTCCAATGAAAACAAGCGCTGTCCTCTGAAATAGAACTAACTGAATCAGACAGGGAAACCCAGACAGACCCATGAAACACTGGGAAACAACAGTCACCCCAGACTTTTCATTTATTTTAAAAGAGGTGGAGGTAAAAATCAAGTTGCTCTCAGTGCACGTCCCCAAGATATTGTGAATTGCGTATCCACCTGTTTAGCCCCACTAATACTTAAGTAGTTTGGGGCATGCGGAGCAGCATGCATCTACAATTCCAAACAACATACCTAAAAAAAAAAAAAAATAATACTAATAAAAAAATAGGCTCCTTGAACAAGGTGGCCGGAGTCCCACACCCTGAATTTTAATTGTAGGCACTTTGTTGAAGTTACATGGCATCTCATGCTGGATCTCCAGGACAACGGATACTTAAATAACTTGCACAAACTTCATGAACTTTAAGACCAGAAGAAATTCATATTGCTATAAACAAAGGTCACACTAACCAGATGTGCCTGGAAATGTTTGAGATCCAAGTCTTGCGGTCAGACTACCACTTCACACCTCCATCCCAAGGGAGGGTCAAACTTCGACAACCCAGCACGGTTCTTGGAAGTCTGCATTTTATTTTCCCCTCAGACAGGACTAAAACTCCCTTCACTTAGAAATTATTGCAATTAAGTGAATTGCCATTTTGTTATAGTTTTTTGACATGCTTACTTTAAAAAAAAAAAAAAAAAGAAAAAGGAAAAGAAAACCCTGAGTCTCCCTTGGAAGTCATAAATTCTATGCGTTCATCTATTGAAAAATATTGTTCGGGGCAAAACATGTCATTATGAGAAACAACTAACGGAAGAGGCTCATATTTGCCTTGTGTCCATTCAACCTTTTCTTTAACTGTTGGAAGCAGTGAATCAAAGGTAAAATGAACTGACTTGCCCCAGTTTGTTTCCGTGCAACTTAAAGCTGCATCATTAAAGTTTAATGTTTACTCCCGTTGGTCACGACAATCTTTTTACATGCAGAATGCATTTCATCTAAGATCTTTTCTCTTTAAAAAAAAAAAAAAAAAAGAGGGGGAAAGAATAAAGCTATTGGTACATCCTTTATTTTCTGTGAAGACTTAAAGAGCTTAGATTTTTGTGCCCAGCTTCCGTTTTTGATAAAAATCACACGTCAACTGGGACTAACTTGAAATAAACACAAGCTAAGCATTAACTCAGCAGTGTTGGTAGTTTCATCCATTGTGATCATGCCCTCAAAACCAGATTTGGCACAGAAGTCAAAACTCTGACCATTTTTCAATAGACAAGAGACCATTCAAAATATGGTGCTAGACCTGGAAAATTGGAAAGGTTACTGAATAATTTTTACCTTTTAACCTTATTATACTTTAACCACTCTCTCCTCGGGGAACAGGACAAAGATTTCTTGCCAGTCTAGTCCAAAAATCCCTTGGCAATATTCAGGATGGGCAGATGGGCGGCTGTTTTTGAAAGCATTAGCTTGTTTACAAGCTAATACAAAGCCTGAACAAGGAAGCTCTATTCTAACAAAGGTAGCGTATTTGTTTTAAAATAGTCACTTCTGCACTTCAAGCTCACTTATGCTCATACAGAAAGTCATGCTACGCTAGTATCTCATCCACTTTCTTCACTTTCCTTGTATGCAGACCAAAAGTTCAGTACTCTCATTGTCCTCTTTGATAACATACCCCAAACTCTTCCCCTCTCCAACCCTCAATTTTGGGAGCCGTGTTAAATTAGTAAGGTTGCCAACAAAGAAAGTATATTGTGAAGAACAAAGAGGTTCTGAGAATAGGCAGCCGCTTCAGAGAGAATGGCTCAAGTCCTTGTTAAAACGCAGCTTGAGAAAAATGAAGTTTGCAAGTCCCTACTTAGGCCAACCTCAAGCTTACAACGGAGGATTAAAACCTGTTAGCGAAATCAATTATCCATCCTGAATGTGTACGGTAGCACTTGAACCACGCAGTCTGGAAAGGGCTCTGCATCACCGTGCATATTCAGCGACAGTCTTCGTTTCCCCAGCAGCAAGCTAAATTTCGGCTTAATAGCTCAGACATTCCCCCGATTATATCCACAGCTAAGGCTCCTGCCTGTACGGCAGCTACAGAACAGCAACATGTGAACTCTTTACCTTTGAACTCGCATGACTAACACTCACATCAAGTTGCTCTTCTCCACCCGGGATAACCTCGATTTAAAAGGAATACACATTCACAACCGCATCAAAGGGAAACACGGTCTACTGGTCTACAGTGACTTTCCAAACTAGTAGGAAGTGAACAAGCATTAAAAAAAAAAATCAGGCATAATCCTTCATAATATGCAGTTTAGTCCTTTATTTAGCAAATGTACTTTAGGCTTCATTTGTTTATAACAACTCGGTGTCTCAGAGTTGTATCAGTATACTATGTAATACACGAAAATCTTAGCCTAAGACCTCATTGCCAGACTCTGCTCAGTACCTGCTTGCAAGGAAGGGAGATTTTCTACTTCTACAGAAGTACACAGAAGAATATGATTTCTCAGCAACATTATATTCTTGAGCTACGACACTTAATAACATTGCTTTTCAAATTGTCAATCTAGCCGTATCTTAGGGTGGTCTAAATTCAACCGTTCCAGAGGCATCATTACTCAAAAAAGAAAAACAAAAAAGGCACTGTCATGCTTTTTGCCGACTATCCATTTCCTCTCCACAGTCTCTCCAGCCGCCTCCAGCGTCCTCGACTACCAAATGGGCAAGAGGCAGCTCCCACAGCGGCTGGTTCAAGGCTGCCCTCATGCCGACTCAGCACACGGAGTCGACGCTGCCGAAATAACCTGAGAGCTTTGCCTGCTTTTCTTTTCACCCAGCCATCAATTTTTCAGAAAATATTTTTAAAGTTTCCTTCTTTGGCACCGCTCTCTCAATCAGGTGCACGTACATGTGTGCCTGCAGGTGCACCTAACATGCACTCCCTCAAAAGCCAAATGTCTTTTGGGGGGAGAGAGTTTCGGGGGCAGCACACCCTCATGCACACCTCCTTTTCTAAGGGGGACGTGCAAAAAAAATACACCGCAACTGACTTCCAGTCACAGATGGAGACCTCTTCAGGCTTCATTTTGTCAATTCGGCAAGCTTATTTGACCATGAAAGTTTTGGCGTCAACACAGTCCTGGGGAACGAACTACCAGACAAAAAGAGAGCAAGAAGTACTCCCTCCTGGCGAGGTCCAACTTCTGTCCTTGGAGGACTCCCTTGGAGAGAGACCACTGTTCTGCACTGCTTCCCCACCTCCATCACATGGAGGAGTTTTACTTTGAAAGTGCCCCTAAACGGAAGCCTCAGTAGCATTTTTACGCACCTGACCCCACTATGCCTTTCTGGATTACTTGTATATACCAGGCTTCCCAAATTGCCAGGCACCCCACAACCTACACGCCAGGCTTCAGCCTTTCCCATTTGCCCTTCCTTGCTCACCTGCGCCGAACAAGCACATTCAGCGCTTCTGCCAAAGCGAGGGCAGAGGCTGGTCCCGGGGAGGAAGCCCCGTTAACAACGCTATTTCTCATGCTCAGCGGCACAGAAACCAGCTCTGCTTCAAAACAGAGTAGCAGCTGTGGCAAGGGCTATAATTCTCTGGAGAAAACACATCCAATTCCTGGGCTTGCGTCTTACTCCAAGATGGGCTGAAGCAACGCGAGAACACAACTGTGACCGGTGCGCTCTTCAAGGTTTCAAGTCCAACTCCTGCATTTTGCAAAACGCATGTTTTCAGCCCGCAAAGTACACTGAAGGTACGCGCACCGCTACTGCGGCAACGGCTGCCACAACCTCTACCTTCTTGTTTGCAATCCATCAAATACTTGCGTGGGGTTGCACCGAACTGTGAAACAGGCGCAAACACAGCTCCAAAGTCAAGTCCCAGCCAGCTCCTTGATATTAGTTACTATAGTAACCAGTCCCCCAGCACCGGCGCTCGCAGCAGGAAATCATGCAGATTTCTCTTTTCCATAGTAATAAATGCTGCAGGAGAGGAGAATTTCCCAACAGTCGCAGGGGCCGACTGTACAAATCCGGACCGATTCTACCCCGCGACGCTACCCCGCTGCAGATGAACGCGCTCTCCTCCCCTCCCACGCGCACAACGGCCACTGCTGTTCGTTTCGGAGGGGCTCCCCCAAAGCCTGCATCAGGACTGCTGCTGCAAAGGTGGCAGCGTTTTCCATTGGCTTCGTTAGATGCCAAACCACTCCTTTTTATACGCGAGAAGCCCAGTTAGAAGCAACAACAAAAGCAAAGCAGCACAACGATTTCAGCATAGGTAGGTACACACAGAGTCCAAGCACTGCATAGGAAACGCGGTCAGGTCACAACCCAAAGGTCCTTTGGGAATAGCCCGTCCTCCTTTCTTTCTCCATCCTGTCCAAAACCAAGCTGAATGGAGGGCAAGTCACAGATTCATTTGAGGGGGGGGGGGGGGAGAGGGAAAAAAAAACCCTCCGTAGAAGGCAAGAGAAGGACTCTGAGAAGCAAAACAGCAAGGTAACGGCATTAGTTTAACTTTTCAGAAGTAGTTCTACAGGTTGGACTTCACCAAGCGTGGGAGTGGAAGAGGAAGACAACAGAACAATATGCTTCTTGTCCTGGGTAAACACTAATTTTCTAGTGAAATTCAAGAACCAAGGGAGTTTTTCCCCCACCTCTCTGAATGGGCCCGTAAGCCTGAACACTGCAGGTTTTGCTACCTCAGCCAGGGATGAAAAGATCAGAAAACTGCTTCACAGAAGAAAACTAACGTGTAGGGGAGGAGGGAAGGGGGGAACAGCTTGCACAGCAACAGGGACAAACATTTGTGCTGGCAACACCCGACAAATCATCGTGCAAACAGACGGACAAGAAAATGAAGGAAGCTGGTCTATTTTAAGCAAGACCTCATTATTACCATGAACGTGTCCTGCTTTCCTGGAAGCAGCAGGTATGCAAACATGAGATGAATCATATCACCCTGCAAATCACTCTGCAGTAGGAATGCTAGTTTGCATGGACACACACGGAGAAGACGTGTACGCTCTGCTGTTCGGACACTGCCGAAAGAGCATCCATCTGGGAGGCAGAGTATTACAGAGAGCCAAAAAAAAAAAAAAAAAAAAAAAAGTTTGACCACGGCAATGCCACCAGTTCATTTGTTAATGATTAGATAGCTCTGTTGTTCTGGACGCTCTGCTCAATGCTAGCGTACTGGAGCTTGTAATTTCGCATTTCTTTGCGAATCCTTTATGTTTTTAAAAATAAACATGATTTCTGTCCAGCAAGGGCAGGAACAGACTTGGGGAGTTAGACAACACATCCCAAGTCAAAGCATGCATTTTTAAACCACAGCCTTCACATAAATTGCCTTGCACGGCATCCTGACGTAAAGAAATGCCGCAGGCAATCAAAGGGACCTGCCGCAGGGCACAGAGAGGTCTCGGTGACAACCTGGCCCTCACTGAGGTGATGCAAGGACCTCCTAGAGCTCTGGCAAGTTTGCATGGAGGCAGCTGCCAGTACCAGCTCAGTCCTTCCCCAACGCATTATCCCTCCATGGAAGCTGCATCCCAGCTGACCAAGAAGGGGGCAACAACCCAACCTGCATTTCGAGATAGCTGCAGGTCTCAACACATGAGGCAGCAGAAAACATCTACAGCAACTGCTCTGCTGCCTCCAAGGTATGTTGTGGGCAAGGTCCACAAGGCAGCACGTACTGCCCTACTTCACAGGAAACTTCACTTACTCTTGACTGACTTTGTAATACTCCCCCCACAAGACGTTCCACCTCCCTTTTCGTCCAATGGCAAATAAATACGAATAAAACATTAAGTAAGATGCAATGGAAATAGCTCTTCAGCAACTGCTGCTCTCCAACCAGTGACGTTAAAAAAAGGAAATAAAAGCTGCAGCAACCCTCTTGTTGTGATTACTACAGAACCGTTGCTATGTGCCAACCAGCAATTTATTACATCCAAAGGCTGCTGGAATTAGCCTGAAAGGGGATCTCCCACCACAGGAACATGTGCTACACTGGGAAAACCAATCACTGACCAAAACCTCAGCCTCCATTTTTAAATCCACATCCCATTATCAAAAGGATGCCTTTGCCTCCTCACCTCTTGCACATCATCTAACAAATTAACTGAAGGAAATTCTTCAGAGCTATTTACGATTTTTCCTCATTATTTCTCAAACTGGATGCTTAAGACATCAAAAGTTCAGTTCTATTTCCGAGCCTGTGAAAGCTCTTTGGAGTTACAAAATCAGTATTTAGTTCCTGAAGCGCAGCAGCTCCGCTTGAAGATGCCCACACAGATGCAAAGTCACTGTGGAGTCACAGACAGCATGTGAGAGCAGCAATCAAACTACCCATCTCCAGCCTTCAGAAAAATTAGGACCTTACAGTCTCTCCAACTAAAAGCACCAGAGCTGCTCAAGGAAGGGGAGAGGAAAAACCACAACTAATACCGAATATATCAAACTAACTCTCTCCTCTTCCTCCTCCCCACATTCCCATCAAAGATTTCTGACTCAGATGACAGTGCAGCTTTACATTTAGTCAGGAAAAAAAAGACATCAGCTATTCTGATCTTGATACACCTGCCCACTCCTTGGATGAAGCATTAAAGAAGCTTAGGTGCACTTCCCCTCAACCTTTCATTTTTCTCCTTCACAGAAGTTATGCTCCTGCACTCACATTTGTTTCTGTTGCCAGCACATGCAACCACCTGCTTTACGCCTCTCCTAACAACATTTCAGTCTCTCAACAAAGCACCTTAAGCTCAAAAAAAATCCTGGGTTGTAGGGCAAATACAAAGTTTATTTATACACCACTTTGTGCACTGCACCATGGGCTAGCTTACTACATAAGTTACTACAGCAATTATTTTAATCCATTACACTGGAAATTTCTCCACTGCTAGGAGCATCAAAGCAGCACAAATGCTGCCAATGACTCTGAGCTAGCTTTTGTCTTGATCTTAAGGGGGGGGGGGGGAGACCCTAAAATAATTAAACATAATTCCTTAATGCTGCAATGTATGCATTCACCCAGAGAAAAGGCTTTGGGAGTATCTTCCCCACCTGGGATCCCTTTTCATCCCCCAAATATAAAATCTAGATGTTAACAAGCAAATCAATCAGATCCTGTTTCTTCTGTTTAGGAATACAAACATTAAATCCCAGTCAGGAAGATTTTCATCTCATTCTGACCGCGCCAGCCCAATGGGCCGACACCAGCAGCACAGTTCTCGGGAGCGCAGTGCCTGCTCAAAGCCTTGGGCTGGCATTTGCTACCTGCCAAGAGAAAGAGAGGAATACGGGAACAGAGAGAACAAAGTAGCACTGCCTCTCCTATATACGTAATGTTGTAGTTTTAGCGCTGGAGAGAAGCATTTCTACGTCCTGCTTCTCACAACGCAACGAATTGTGCAAACAGGTATCCAGCCTCAAAATTATCTGCCAATAATTTTGAATTGATCCTGTGTTTTGCATCATCTGCACGAAGGTATAATGGAAGCCTGAATGGTTCAGTTAAATTATTTTCTTTCTGATTATCTTCTACTTTAAAATCTGCAAGGGAAAAGCTTGGCCTGTATTATTTGATTTCAAAAACTCCATGGAAGGAACAAGTGCTTACTACAGAGTCTCACCTTAACTGAGAGGAAGCTCTAACAAAGGTCTTGTTATTTGAGCGAGAGCATCTGAAGTTAAGACAAGAGTTCAGCAACGAGAAACCTTTTCCTTTCGTGGCCAGCTTCGTTTTCACTCTGGATTTACAGAGAGCATTATCGTAGGTCCTGCCCATGGCCATGAACAGGTATCAAGATTTTTGCAGAACCTTATCCACATTTTTAGTCCCCTGCTGTAGATAGTTGAAAACGCCCTCTTCTCCCCTCAGTCTCCCATCGTGCTTTTCAGAAAAAGAAGAAATCGCCTTTCGGTACTGTCTATACTATTTTGCTGTGGCACCAAGGATTCAAGATTCATCTCCGTGGTTGCACTGCACCTGCTTTCAGTGAGCAAGCGGCCGTTCAGAAGGCCTAAGAACACTTATGTGGGACATACGGATGCCAATTCCACCTCTGCCACGGACTCAGTTTATGACCTTCAGAAGGTCACTTCAACACATACCACTTAGCCTGCCCAAGACAACAGTAAAACATCCTAGAATAAGGTACCTGAAGGCGTGCTCACACAGTACCTGCAGCCACACGGATGCAGAGTCTGCTGAGACACGCGAGTCTGCACCCAAGGTACTACTTTAAGCAGTTTTATTAAACGTGAAAGGAAGCCACTGAACACTAAAGCACAAGAGCTACCTTAGGCAGACGCTCGCAGACATTAATCAGGTTTAATTTCATAACTAAAAGCATTAAACTACATTTACATTCCGGAGTGCTGCTACAGTTTAATGGGGCCTGAAGAAAGCACAGACACTTTAATGCAGCACTTCACCCAGGCTAATACATCCTGTCCCTTGCAAGGGACATGAAACGGCTATGCTGGTTTTGTTACCCTGCCGCTGTCGCGTGCCGCGCGGCGTCACTTTGCAGCTGGCTGACCATCCACGGCTGTCCCCTCCTTGCCCTCAAACCCTCGGTCCCCCTCAGCTGCAATTTCCTCCAGCTCTTTTTGGCAGCATCTTAAAGCTCAGCATTGCCTCCAAGCCCTCGCTGCCATCCGTAAAGTGAAAGAGATGGAAAGCACAAATAGTGCCAACCAGCATGACATACGTCCAAGTTACCACAGGCGGGGAAAACATACCTGGAGTAGGGCTTGCCAAGTTGAAACGTGGCACCTTCAAACAGCATTACGATCCACCACATGCAAGTGGCCACAGAAAGCTCCGTGCAATACTTCTCTTAAAATGATTTAATTAGTCTGCTAGTATCAAACACCCCTGTGTACATGTAAAACAATTCAATACGAAGGAAAAACCAAAAAACCCACAAGAGTGGGTATCAGCTGCCTCATTAACAATCACACTTTGAAGATCAGTTTTAAGCTTGAGGGTAAATCAAAGCTTTTAGATCATCTTTCCGTAAGTTTTAATTTACACCTGTGAAAACCGATGTAGGAGAGACTGCTTGTTCTATGGAAGCGGCTGACAGTGTATCAAATAGATACAGAAAACTGCATATGCCTTCGCATTAACCTCCCTCATAACACAAGGGGAACAGGTACTCCTCACCTACTTTCTCAAGTTCCTGAACTCTAGTGCTTACCTACGAAGGCCATCCAAAAGCAGCAAAGCATTGGAGCAAAGGCAGAAAAACGCTAGCACATTCACAATTACAGTGATCAGCCATCTTACCCCATCACCCAAGAATTTCATCAGGAAGAGCTGAACGGACTTTGAGCATGGTGGAAAATCCAGGGCTTGATTTCTGTAAACATTAATATCCTTCATCCATTTCAATGAAACTGTGATCTTCAGCAGTGCAACTTGAGCAAAAACAGAGTGCCCTGACCAGGTGATCTTTTTTCATACTGTCAGATCCACAGAAATAAAACCTTTTGGCAATAGACTCTTCAGGCTTACTTTCCACCTATTTTTTGTGCCAGGCTGACTTCAAAAAGCATTGAACCGATTAACAAGGGAAAAAGAGAGACAGAACTCTAGGTTAACCCATATCTGAATGGATAGAAAGCTAAGGATACATATTAAGCCGTTTTTGAGAATTGGTCAGGAAGTTTATCTCTGCATATTGAATTAAGAGAATATGCTGGATACTTCTTCACATTGGGAACCTTTCTGACCTCAAAAGCTATGATGGCAAAGTACGGGTTACCTGGCTCATCCGACCTCCTGGCTTTACTACAGGCAGAGCTCCTATTACGCCCTTTGTTTGAGCTCCAAATGGGAATGCAAATGTAAAGTAGTACCATTACTGCTACAGAATTAGAAGGAAGGAAGCTGGAAAACATAGAAACATGGAAAGAAAGATACACCAAGAAAGAAAAAAGGGGTAAAGGCACACGAGGCAGAGAAAGGCATCAGCTGGCACAAGGACTGGAGCCGATGGCAACAGGCTCTCCGTACTCGTACTTGTGTGTTTGGTATCTGCAAAGATATTTGCCTCTCCTTCTGTGTGTGCGGACGCGTACACCCACGCAAACGCTTTCCTCTTTCAAAGCTAATGCTGATGCGCACAGATCAACAGAGGAGCCAGAGAGTGCTTCTGCTGACTGACAAAACACTTTCAGCAGCTCCATCACCGGCTCTTAAAATAATACAGCACTTTCAGTAAAGCTATTACAAATAAAATCCAGCACCCTATCTTTACAAAACTTCAACCATCCTACAGGGTACCAACACTGAAACGGGCATCTGTTTCAGCATTTTCATATCAAGTTCTCCAGCAGCATTGGGCTCATCCAATGACAATCTGTAGCTATGATTCAAAGCACGCCAACCCTCTCTACCTTCGCCATGGCAAGCGTTACACAACTCTTGCGTTATCTCCTACTCTCATAGTTTATCTTTAACATTTGTATGTGTATTTAAAAGGAGGATGCACCCATGCACAAGCACTTAAAGGTTGTAAATTAACTTTACTGACTTTGGTTAACATGTTAACCGAGCACCCTCAAAGCAGTTTGAGGCTGACACAGTTGTCTGATTAAACAACCGAAAACATTCTATGAATTGAGTAAGTCACAGGCCAAATGTGGTACAGAGTTTTCTAAGTTAGATAACTCTTTAAAGGGAGAATTGAGAGCCCATTAAAATTCCCACATCAGAGAAGAAAAAACACCAGGTTTGTTTGGGTTTGTTTTGCCTTCTGAAGACAGTTGTTTATACTATCAATAGAATACTTTTTTTTTTTTTTCCCCAATGAATCTTGCCCTAGTAAGTCATACCAAATGTCACTTCAACAGCGCCAGGATTTTATCCCTATCCAAAGCAAGCTAGAAGGATTTATATTTCTTAAAGGACCCATGTGCAAAACCTCAAGGATGCTCCAAGGCAACAGAGTACCTCTGTGCTACTACTCAAAGGGGCAGGAGTGGAAGCTGGGCAGGGAGGCACATCAGAACCACTGTGAGCTTGGCATTTTGATTCTTCGCCTGGGACGTCAGCTTCTAAAAATAAAAACAAAATTCCCTTCTATCCTCCCAGTCACAGGAGGCAGGAAGACAGAACAGAGGAGCTATACAGATTTGGCCGGCCGCGATTTACAGAGCTCCTTTTGTAAGGGATGTGCTGTAAGAGATAAGAGACGAGACACGATGCTCGCTGGGCTCCTTCCAAGTAACACAGCAGAAAGTGTAAAATACCCTTCAAAAACCCGCACAAGCTGTTTTTGTCGGAAAGGAGGGGAGTGGCCATCGTTCTGGAGACTGAATGCAAGTTCCACAGCCCTCGCAGCATGGCCAGGACGCAAGGCAAGGCGCAAGGTTTTTGTTGTTGTTTTTTGTTTGTTTTCCCTTTGCAGGAGGGAGAGGAAGGAGAAGGGAGTATGCTTAAAGAGAAGACATTTCAGAAACCCAATTGAAGTTCTGGCTTGGGTCTCATCCTGAGTTTATTCCACTTTCTGCAGTGTTTATTATTTACATGAGTAGACGCTGCATAATTTACAGAAGGTATCCAGACAATGAAGGAACTTATCAGAATGTAAATATTAGCTTTAAAAAGTGGGGGGGGGGGGGGGGGGGGACCATTGTTCCGTGTAGTCATGCTATGGTTTAAGACTTGCTCCGGCAGCTGCTACTACTCCTCTTAGCCAGCAGCGGCGGGGAATGGAAAGCTGGCTTAGCTCGCACACCGATAATGAAAATGCACGCTCTTTGCATTCGCAAGGTTACTTTTTTACCCTCCAAGTCAAATGCCAAGGACACGTTAGGGCTAAATAAAATAAAATTATTAAAAAAAAACAGTGCCTCTAAGGTTAGAGTTGGCCAAAAGCCACCTGCTCAGTGGCTTTCCCTTTGGAAACGCTCTCCCCCAGTAGAGCCTGCGGGACACAGTGACCGTGGAGAATGCCCCACCACTGTAGGGACATCTGCACGCGATGCCTTGGCTGCTGTGCCTCCAACATCACAGCGGAGTCGCCTTTTGTCTCCTTCCAACTCAGCAGTCTGGAAAGGTTGCCAGCTGCGCTATTTTGGCTTCCCTCCTCACAAACGAGCTTACGCTGTTACCCGGAGAAGCCCACAGCTCAGGAAAATTAATTTTTACCAATAATGTCAGACTCAAAAAGGAAAAAGGGGAAAGGCAAGCAAAGACTTTCCTCCAAAATACAAGCACAGGCCACCGCCGTTACTATCTGCAGACCCCAAAGGCCACAGCATCAGCTGGTATCGGCTCCATCTTCAGCAGCCCTACACTAATTTACGCCAGCTGAACACCAAGCCTTACCGCTTTTACATTTACTTAAGGTACAAAAGTGTCAGTGACTACAGATTTCAATAAATCCTGCTTTCTAAAATATTATTCATCAACATATAATTCAGATGGTAATTAAGAACTGTTCACATGATTGATGACACATTTAAATTACAGGTTTCCAGCATTTTTTTTTTGGTAAAGAAAAGACGACTTCCTTTTTCACGTGCTGCTTTTTCAAAGTGCAAGTCCATCTAACAGATGTCTCACAGATCTGCTTGTCAATGTAACAAGTTAGGTTTTTTTTTTTTTATTACAACAAATGGTATAAACCACACAGCATTCTGTTAAACTCAATATTGACACATCTGCTTACCACGTGTATTAGTAGCCATGTCAGCCACTTTCTGAAAGGCATCCAAAAAGGCAGCAGCTGCTACTACTGTAGTCCTGAAATGCATACAGATAACAAAACATTAGCAGTGTCTCATTGCTGCCTATTTAATTATTGCCAAAAACATTCAGGCTTATAAAGAATATCAGTGTGAACTTGCAGGGGCCACAAAAAATATCCTCTTTTATATCCGAATTTAGCATTCTCTCTCCCTTAATCTCTCCCTCGCTTTGTGTGAGGGCTGGGGACTTGACGGCAGCCCTGCTAATTCTGTGCAGTGAATTGCACGGGACAGGTGCTGTTTCAAAAGAGCGCAGCCATTCCCCTTCTAGCTGATTCCCTCTGATGAACTAATATTAAGTAGTCAAACATGAAAAAAAAACAAATCTAACACACATTATGCTGCACCCATTAGCGTACAAATTACAGCCACCACTCTTTCCAAGGAACATGTATATTTTAAGGAGAAGCCTGCAGAGCCTTCCCTTTATCCAGATCCCTGACTAAATACTTGCTGCATCCCTTGCAACAGAAAACAACCACCTCCTGGAAATCAGGCTGTTTTAGAGCTTGTGGGCAAGCAGGAACGAGGAAAAGAGCTTCCCCACTTCAAAAGAAACTTTCTGATCCTGTGCTCCTCCAAGCAGCGAGCCTCCTCCCAACGCGTCCACCAGCGATCCTGGAGACCCTACGGTCCAAACAGCCAACCCTGCTTCCCTCCCTCTCCCTCTAGATGTGAAAACATTTGGAGACCACACATCTATTCAAGTGGAGAGCCAACGTGAGCACCAATTTTCCAACGCGCTTGCTCTAAATAAGTAGGCCTTAGAGCCCCTAAGCACCTCAGATTGGTACCAGACATCTGACGGTTTACAGTCTGGTCGACCCGATTTAAATGAGACTGGGCCAGGGCTCTACAGATAAAGCACTACTGTGCCCTCACCATGGTTAGCTCATGGTTCTGTTTCTGCACATCTTTTAAACCAGCAATTCTGATTTCCTCCCCTCACTGTAACAGTCCGTCTCTCCAAGCAAAATCCTGACGGAGGAGGACCTCTGTCCTTTGCCTCAAGGGCTTCCTGCTATCCCTCAAAAAACCCAAGAGGGCTGCAGGAAAGCTGATCCATGGCCAAAAAGGACCACAGAACCGCATAATTAGGTCAAAACGTACCCAAGTTTCGCTCCGAACGTGCTAAAATACGGAGGACAGAACTGGCAGCATAATAAATGGCCTAGAGACCACACAAAAGATTTGACCGCAAAAAACAGGCTTGAGGGGACATGCTTGAGAGGATGTACGAAGACTCCCTACACACCCAGGCAAAAAACCTGACAGTTCTCCAGATAACTACTAACATTTAGCCCCAGAACTAGCTATCTTTTTTCAGCATTTTCCTTAACAGTATTTGTGTACTTAGTCTTCCAAACTTGTGGGTCATGCTGTTATTCATGTACTATGTTGTTAATTATTAATTATACTGCTAATAACAACGTTCCACTTCTCCAGTAACAAGATACAGGAAGAGCTGGTTCCAGCTCAGCTGACATCTGCTCTCCTTTGTCAGAGCACGCAGAAATGAACCAGCAGGGAAAAGCTCACACGTGCTACAAGTAAAGAGCAAATCCTTGAACGCAGGCTTTCAAGCTGTCTGTTTGCACGTTCCTGCAGCTAGAAAAGCACTACGCTGAACGCAACACCACAGGACTGGGAAATAAAACTATTTTTTGTGCCTTCCCAGGAGAGCTATGTTTAAATAGTGTAAAGGACTAAGGAAGTTCTACGTTTCCCTGCTTTTACTGCCTCCACTATTTCCTCCATGCCCACTCAACGGGATGAGATTGCCGGAAAAGGACAAGCCACATGCAAGTGCGATATTTTAAACACGGCATAGCAGAACAGCATGTTCCAGCTGTTTAGGGCAATTGAGCCTAAACACTAGCTTCTTCAGAAAAAGCTCACAACAATGCAGAACCACAAAATATCCTGCCAATAACCATACCTATCACTACCACTGCTGCTGTGAAAAAAATGCTGATGCTCTAGGGAGCCTGGTGGAGATTGCGGTTTGGGGAAAGCAGTGAAGAAATGGAGTCTGGGTTCATATCAGCAGAAACACGCTTTACAAGGGAATTCCAGAGGTAACAGAATTGGTCACAACGTGATACGTATGGTGCTCATTAATGGAAATCTGTGGAAAGCTACATAAAATGCCATTTGCAAAGTAAACCTCAATAAAGGGGTTATTTAATTTTTTTTTTTTTTTAATTGTAATGAGCACTAGTGAATGACCCAGCATGGGAATTCCTGTAATTTTTAAGGCAGAAGAAAACGTTGCTAAGACTCCCAGAGACTCTAGTTAATGTTTTGAGGCCTCTTTTAATAGAAGCCAGCTGTATTCTACACTGATAAAAAGGACAACATATGTCTTCTAACTCCAAATGTGTGTGCTCACTAGCAATAAACCATCTTTTTAGTTTTCCATCAGGATCCATGCCTCAATTTATGTTTTTTTATTATAGTGGTAGATTATGTATTTTTCTAAAATACATCAAATCAGCAGCAGTAGCATGTGCCTTGGTGTTGCATACGAAACACGCACAATTTTACTAGCATATACTAAGCAAGTTATCCTGGTGGAGGCTGCACCTAGTCGTCTTAACAGTTTGCACACACAAGGAATTGGAGGGGATCTTGACTGTGCACTATAAAACTTACCGAAGCTGAGACTGCAATTTCCCAGCTTTATTTATAAAATCTTCCCACACTGGGTAGCTTCCCTGCAAGAAAAAAGAAAAAATAATGAATACTTAATTTGGGCATTCAGTTTTTCATATTCCAGATTCAACGCTCATATGAAACTAAAAGCACAACTAAGACTGTTTATTAAAATCTCATCCATTAACAACAAAATATATTTTCCCAGCAAATTATGTGTCACGTCTTTAACATCAGCCCCAGACAAACGGGACTTAACTAGTTCTGATTCCGAATAAAAGAATAAGTCCTCTGAGGAGCCTTTACAGTTTTCCCAAGTAGATACACCGGGGGAGAAGAAAGGTTTCCACCGAAGCAGCAGTAAGAACCTCCTTGCTTTGGACAGGTACAATAAAAATAAACATATCAGAAGTAAGGTGCTGAGATTTTACAACAATATGTACAGAGAAGTTCCCAACACCCAAAGGCAGAATCCCAGTTGCCCTTCTCTACATATGAATTTCTCTATGCAATTTCCAGGCTCCCCTCCTCTTTTCAAAAAGCCTCCAAGATAATGGTCCGAGTTGCCCAAGACACCACCTCAAACACTGTCTCAAGGTAACAGAGCAATCAGTCACACAAAAGGCACAGGAGCCATAAGGAGGTCAACTTTCTTAGCAGCTGCCCTACAGCTGTGGGACTTGCTTCCAAATCAGACCGCAACGACCTTGGAGCCGATGTCAGAAGCGAAGCTGGTAAAGCAGCGTGGCATTTACAGCGTGCAAAATTTTTAAGAAGGTTTGATTTCATTCCTCTTGCCTTCAAATTTCAGGTGGACTTTCCCCCTCCTCTGTTTTACATTGCGTTAAACAGCGAATTTTCATTTAGAATATAGTCCGGAAGTCGTCTTCTGATCTTTACCTTCCAAAGTGGGGGGAAAAAAAAAAGAGGGGGGGAGGAGTTGATTTTTAAAGTTGAAAAAATATATAAAAAAAATCCTTTTTAGACCAGAAAAAGGTTAACTTGCTCTCTGCAGAGTAAGAGCAAATTTTCTGTTAACGTTAAAAATGGTGGCAGAAAGAACCCTTGAAATTTCCCTTTGATCGGAGCCTAGAGAATTTAAAAAAAAAAAAAAATCCTTGCTTCCTTTAATAAAGGTATAAGACTTGCTGTTACCAGAGCAACGACACAATAAAACCTAGATAAGGCAGCTCCTCAAGGCTAACATTACCACCGCTCCGCCTGGAAGAGGCTGCAAGCGCTTGCAGTTGCTTGCGGCGAACTCCGTCCACCCCGATTAACAGGTGCTGCTCCCGTTTTTAAGTAAAATGAAATCCACCGCTCACGCTACCCCGAGGAGAGCCCGCATCTCCGTTTTGTTCAGAACAAAGACGGCCCCTTCCCCAGAAGTCGACAGCCTAGTTCGGGTGCGCGGCACCTCGCTGCCCTGTTGCCAGAAGGGGCTTGGGCCGAGCCACGGCAGACCTGGATGCAGAAGCTTGCATGCCTACTGCCGCTACCACGGGGCACGACCTGGCATTCTTTCAAAAAATTACCGAGAAAAGTCATTTGAAGTAATGTAAACCAGGTCGCCCTGAAACCTCATTATACCTACACCCTAGGGAGAAGGGGAAGAGAGGACAGCGTTCGTCAGGGTGGGAAGAGCCAGAATATAAAGCGCTTTGTGCTAAGCGAGAATTGTCAGCCATTCAAAAAACAGAAGAAATCCACCAGTTAGTTGAAGAATGCCATTTTCTTAAACCTATTAGTCTTAAGAAAATCCACAGCTCTGAACCCCATCTCTCTCAACAGTCGCTGCTGGCACTTCAGCATCGGCCCGCGCGCCAGCCACGCGTTATGCATGCGGACGCCAGGAGCCCTGAAAGCACCGACAATTAACAGCAGGGCCTAAGGCTTTCCGGGGTTCTCCAGCAAAACGCAAGCTGACAAACGCAGGATACCAAAGCGGCCCAATTATGTTTCCATTTCGGCGGTGCGTCATCCTGCTAAATGTGCCTGATGGCACGCAGGTGGCTGACACCAACCTTGCTTCGCTGCAAAACGCAGCTCAGGAAGAAGACTTTTTTGCCAGGCCGGCCACAGAGAAAAATCCAAGTCAGAACAGTCACCTAGCATTTCTATCTATTTATTCTTTGTCTTTAAAAACGCTGTTCTCTTTAAGCCGAGCCTACGTATATAAGCTTCAGCAGCTCACTCAAATTGGTTGCTAAATTGGTTTGATTAAAATCAATGTCATCTCTTCACGTGGGCATTCCTACACTGGCCCAAGAGCAGCTGATCTCATTTCAAACAGGGGAAAAACCCAGTAGTCGGTTAATTTGGTCATATTTAAAAGATCTCAGGTCTTTCAATTGTTAAAGAAAACACTTTTCAGCAGTTTTGCATCAATGACATGAATGCCTGCATAATCTCTTCAGCCAGCAACACCTTGCTGTTTTCTGACTTCTCTCCAATAAACTTAGCTGAAAATTAAAAAATGAGTTTTTATTTTATCTGTGTCCCCGCAGAATTTGCTGGGTGCTTTTCTCTTTTGAGGCTAAGTCAGCAAGTCCTTCATCTCTCTCTCCATAACACAGAATTTGAGTCTTGCACACAAATTATTGATCCTGTTTGAGACGTTTGTTCTGTTTGAGCTTTTCCAAAAAAACATTTTCACCAGCATATCCTTGCTAAAACCAAAACCCCTCAATTCCCACCAAGCGCAGAAGCGTACAATGCCATCTACCACTTTACAGGCCCTAGTAATAGGTTTTTAGATCACCTCCAGCACCTGGAAAGCAAGGAAACCGTTTAGTGATTCTTGCAGGGACAAACGGAGAAGATGACGCAATCCAAGAATTAAGCTCGTTCTGTAAATACCGCAAGACTCCAGGAACCTGGGGGTGGTTTCCTCTCCAAGACCTCCTTGCGTGTCACCTTGAACAAGGCAGCCCCTCCAGCACTCTATTTCTCATCTACACATCTGGAATAATGGTCCTTCCTTTTGTACAGGGTGGCTATGAAGAGAGATACAACGGTGGTGGAAACCACACACTGAAATAGCCATAAAACTTAAAGCTCAACTTAAAATGTATGACTTTTTCAATGTAAAAAAAAAAAAAAAAGAAAAAAAAAGAGGAAAGGTAGAATACACTGTCTTTGACTAAAAAAAAAAAAAAAAACTTTGTGTGATATAAAGCTGCTTTCGGAACAGCAATAACGTGTTTAAAAACACCGTGTTTCCCAACGCTTGCTCTGCGCCTTCTGCAACTTCCAATTTCAAACAGCTGATAGAGGAAACGGATTTTTGTCCCTTTAAACATCATCAGGCCCCAGCATTATCTGTAAAAGCAGCAGCCTTCCTTTACCTTTCAACCCCTGCTTGGAGCCAGGAGGACCTCGCGGGAAGAGCCGCTATGAAAATCCGGGTCCCAAATCCTCTACTTGGCTTCTCATAGGTTAAAACAGAAACCAGTCATGATGCTGATTTGTTGAAAGGGTTAAATGGACTATTTCCCCTAAAGTAACATTGTGCCTAATTATTTCTTCATCATCAAATGTCACGCATGGGATGTTCTTTCTTGCAAAATGGATGTTTCTATCACTGCATCACATCAAGGTAGCAAGGCTGTGAAGTCCCTCCTTGCTTGGCAGCACCCCACCGTCACCCGCCCGTCTATCATGGCATGGGTTGGCCATAGCACGCCGCTATCAACCCCAACCGCCTAACTAGTTGGTTTACAGGCAATTAGTCATCTGATCCGAGGGCCCAGCCATGCTCTAGTGAATCGATGCCGGGGCAGGGAACAGCCTCCTGCCGACCGACTCGCCTCTGGACCGAGAAACGACGTGGAGCCTCGTGCCACCACCTACTTGGCCAGGCCCAAGGAGGGACACTAAACAGCCTTCCCTGTGGGATGCATGCTGTAATGGTACCTGACAGGCACCACAGCAAGCTCCCAGCCCACCTCCAAGCATCCAACACTGACATCCAGACCTACCAGCGGCAAGCACGGGCACCCATCACCAGCGGGCAGTTTTGGAAAAGGCAGAATTTAACAAACCCTGGGTGGATGACGAACCTGGTTCCGGTGACCCTGCACAAACATAACTCTACAACGGATTTATTCAAGTTTGTTTTTCCTTTTCTTTCAGGACAGCCATCCTGTAATAGGAACAAGCAGAGACCCAGAAGCAAAACTCAGCAGTTTCTCAATGAAGCAAGGGCAGACGTGCAGCAAAGGCTCATATTTACCGAGACTGTTATTGATTAACATCTAATAGCAAGAACAGGAACCCAGACTGTTATATTTATTTGGGATTACGACATGCGCATCAGCAGCCTTGACAGATTAAAGTTGCCCTATCGGTCCTGCTAAGAAGTTACGATCCTTCTGTTTTCTCCATTAAGCAGAAAGACTCTTCCTTCCTTTGATGACTGACTGCACGCACCCCAACTCCCAGAGACGAGATGCATCTCATCTTTTAAGAAAATACTCGATGGTGTCCTTTTAAGTGATTCCATTCACCAAAAAGACTTGGCAGCCCTGTCGTCAGCTCTGGCTGGGACACCAGCTCCCAGGGCAGCGCAAACGGCCCTTGCAGCACCAGCCCGCCTCAACTTGAAGGCAGACTGAGACACGGAATTCGGCTGTTACCGCAGGGAGGTAGGAGAGAGAGGGACTAAGTGGGCAGTGCCCTGGTTTTATTGCACCGGTACCAGAAGGGTGCTGAACAATAACTAGCTACAGACTTCAATAAAAAGGAAAGAAGAACCTCTCCACCTTAGTGCTATTGTGCAGTTACGGAAGTCACCAGCTAAAAAGCCTAGTGCCCCAAATACATAGTGCTGGTATCCAGCTTCACACGCTAGAAACGCATCCAAAGGCTATACATTTATCTTCCGGACAAAAAATTGTAACATTGCTCCAGCACACGTCCCCCCACACCTCCAAAGTAAACGCCACCTAGCCACAAGAGATTTATTCTATAGTTTATCGTCTATCCGAACCACAAGGACTATTATGAATGTTTCATTTCAGTGCCATTTACTACGCTACCTCCAACCAGCAGAGAAGACTTTTACGGTGCCGAACACCACACACACTCACAGATGTCACACACACAAAAAATGACCTGGATAAAGGACTACAGCTTCCACATGGAGACTGTCACTTTTCCAGGGAGCCTTCAACAGGCAAAACAGGAAAAAGCGGAGGGGAAGGGGATCGGAAAACACTGACAGCCTGAAAAAAGGCTTCCGGGCCCAGCTGTCTCAACACGTGGCGAGATGCAACGGCTGACAAACCGATTTCCCCACCCTGCTAACATCTTGCACTGCAAGCTTTTGTCTTTTCTGAAATTGTTGGTAGTCAACTAGGGAAAAGGGCACTTGGCCAGTCGTAATTGCAAGAGTTACAAAGTACTACCCAATACTAATACATTTCTCCACACGATCCACAGTCAGCAAAATTTGCAACTCAAGAACTGGGCTGCCTAGTCCTTTACTAAGCCGCAAAGGCTCTTAGAAGACATAGGTGAGTAGAAAATGAATATCAGCTTACAAAGAGTTCGCAGTTGCTCTTCCCCAACAAAAGAGAGTTCTGCTTGATGGCTTCCCCTACTTTTAGGTTAAAAAATAAACAGCTCAAGAACCTGTCTCACGAAGTTTTATAAGCGGCCTCTATGTATTTCCCAACTACTTGCCAGAATAGTCTCAAACTTCCAACACACTGAAATGTAAGTTTTGCTGGTCAGGGAGATCTCACTTTTTATGAAGAGGGAGAGCTGTACATAACATCCGCTGCAGGACTTACTTCGTTTCGTTCACCTCGTTTCAGTTGCATCCTAACTTCAAAGAACTGCATCAACAAAGACCTAATACTGATTTCAAGAGCATCCTACAGAGAGATGTGGGCTACCAGCTGCTCCAGTGGAGAAGGACAAGGAATAAAGCACTTTTTCTTGCAGCAAAGAAGTTTCAGATAGGACAATCCTTCCTAACATCCAACTATAAGAACAGCTGAACTTTGAAAGGTCAGGTCTTTATTAAAGAGTAACACATCCATAAGGATGTTCTAGGAAAACTGAGTACTGCCAAAACACAAGGAAAGAAGGGACTTGGCAGGCACGTAGTCCCTGTATTTCTAAGCTAAGGATACTGCCATGCACAGGGGAACTCAGGGCTTAGCTTTAGCAGCCAAAGGGACTCTTGACTCATGCAGAACCCATGCTGGGCCAGGAATGAAGAGTCAGTAACAGTAAAAGACATTAAGTTCAACGGATTTCTCAACAAAAGCAGGACACACACGTTACTGAATGGAGGAGGAGGAGGAGACAGGTGAGAACTCCGGGTCTGACAGATTAGACCACATGCAGGTGAAAGTAAAAGCAAGTCAAAGATCAGGTTAAGATGTCACTTAACCTGTAACTACCCCCTTCAGGAACAGAAAGGAAGAACAATTAAAGTCTGGTGTCAATACAAAAACACTACTGCAGATAGTTCTCATGCTACTAAAAAAACCACAATCAATTAGATATTTCTTCTATGTATCACAGACCATCCTTGCCTAATATTTTCAAAACTGTTTGGTTTTAAGTCTAAACAGAGCATGAGGACACTGAGAAAACACTACCTACCCTAGGATATGGGTAATAGCATAATATCTTGATAAATCCAGACAAAGATCCGATGAGAAAACTGTACAAGAGGATATACCTCCCACCAGGAAAAAGCAGAGACATATCAGTTATTTCTTCCTTCCCGAAACCACTTGACGATCTTTAAAGGAGGACCGGTTCCTCGAGCTCCGAAATGCAGCACCTCCTACCAAAGAGTTGCTTATTAGACTACGCATTTATTTTTTTATTTTATTTTTTTAATTTAGGTATGAGGTATTTATTAAGACTGCAAGGCGCCCTGCCTTATGACCCAATGAGGGTGCCTGCTTGCTCAGCCAGTAAAGCTCCATGTCAAGCCTACGTCACCCACAGCCCAGTTTCCCCCTAAGTCTGAGAGGCAAAAACTCAGCTCCAAAGCAGCCACGTTGTGGTTAAAAACCAAATCAGACTGGGTAACGAGCAAACAAAGAAGTTATACTGTGCAAAAAATGTAGCCTGCATAAACATATATTCGCCCTCTCTCTAAACACCGGAAGTTATTTACGGGGTGGGGGGGGGCACCACTAGCCACAGCTTCTGGGGAACCTTTTATCCCATGCTATATTAAAAAAGCTGGACATGAAGTCATCTTTCAGAGGAAGCATTTAGTTCCACGTTCTTCCCTTCAGGTCTAAACAAGTCTGCAAGCCTGAATAGCAGATTTCTCCTCGGAGACTCATCAATACCGCCTTTCATCCACTGAATCGTTAAGTGGCCACTGTGCGTACTCGGCAGCTATTTTATAAACCCACAATATTTCAGCTGGATCAAAATTCAGGTAATTAAAATATCGAGAGGCACTCATTCAAGCTAATGCCTGCACAGCGCCGTCTCGAAGCAGAGCTCACAGCCCTGCACCTCCGCTACCACCGCTGCGGTTTGATCGCTTCTCCCCAAACCTCTGCAGAGGCAAGGGAAATCCTCATTTCTAAGTGTCTATTCCTTGGTCTCAGCAATATCCATCATACCAACAGGCAAAACGATCTCCAGGACCCAAGAACAGGCAGTCTCCGCTCCCAGAGCGCAAGCGTCCGCATCAACCATGGCCTGCGCAACTACCTCGCAGGGAAAAGGGCAGCAACCAGGAAACAAAGTTTAGGGCTTTACTGTCTGGAAAGTGCCAAAACTGATTATCAAAAAGTACAACTACACTTGTCACAGGCTATTTTCTCTCCTTTTCACTCATGAGAAAAAGAAAGAAAATCATTTTCCAGCTCCACGTTATGCACTTTGGCGTGATTGCAGACAATTTGGTTAGGAAGCATCTCATCACAAAATTTCATTAACCAAAGTCCCAAATTGGCCACAGCTACTAAGCCACTACACAAAAGGGCTTTAGTGATATTAGACAGCACATACACCTGACTTACATGACAAGAAAATCTCACACTCGGGTCAGAAGCATGGTGGCAGTTTATGGAGAAATAGAAAATGGGAGCAAAATAATCTGAACCTTTTTATACCATGCATCAAATTCCTCCAGTTACACAGTCACGGCTAGCGTTGCACGCATCAACATCAGTGTACACAACTTAATTCATGCAAGTGTACTTCTTTAAACCACGTAAGACGATTTATGAAACACTGTTTATACATCAGCTAGCATCCTAGAATTAAAATAAAACTGCACAAGAATATTTTGCTATCTACTTGTTGACCAGCACGGTGAAAAATGCCGAGCTAATGCACAGCCTCATACCGCAGACATCCGAATTTTTCATCATCTACCTTCCTGTGATTAAGATGCTCCTATCACACTTCTCCACTTACAGAGGCCCCATAATTTTAGCTACAGAAGAGGAGTTGAACACCGTTGCGTTGAGTGTTGATCGTTCATTTGTAGACGTTATCTGTTCTGCCTGCAAACGGGTTATCACAGGGAAAGAGCAATGTGTCTTAAGCAGCAACAACAAAATAAAGAGATGTGCGTGCGCGTACAGAAGCGGGTACTACGCTGGGAGCTGAAGAACATCCCCTCAGTAGCTCTGTGCTCTAGATGCACTCGGCTCCTTCTTGTCCTAGGGGAAAGGAGCGGAAGCCACTGAACCTGCAGCCGTACCTCACCTTTCTGCAAAATGGCAAACCACTCCTAAGAGCTAAGTCACATGCTTCCAGAGCTCTTTGAAGATGAAAGCTGTTATGGTCCTAACCACAAAGCTACCAGACATTTTGTCTCCAATCCTGCAAAACAGCTCAGCATTCAAGTTATGTCAGCCCTGTAGGAAGGGGTCAATCAACATACTTAAAGGTCAGCTCAGAAACTAGTGAACGGCGTAGTGCTCAGCACCTTACAGCATCAAGGTGGGCATCATTTTGAATTGGAAAACACACCCCTGAGGAGGCAAATGCACTTTTACAGCAGCCTCTTTGTGGTACTAAGTCAAAACTAGCTGTATGCATCCGTGCGTGCTTTGAAGTAGACCAAAAAGTAGACCAAACTGTACTTTCTAAGTACGGTTCCTACTCTGATCTATGTCATGTAATCCTTTCAACTCCTCTTCAATACCACACTGCCTCTGGGTAGACCACGGACATTAGAGATGTTTTTTCAGAAGCTAAAAACATACAGGCTGTTGAGCAGAAGATATATTTACAGATGCACAGAAATGGTACACCAACTGTAGCGACTTCTACATTTTGTGAAGATATACCCACAAAGCAAAACTTTTCTTGCTATTTTATACTGAAGGTTTTGGGGCATCACCCACACGTTCAGAGCCAAGGAAGCAGCAAACCCTTCGGGAATATCACTCTTTGGTACGTATTTACCAGCGCTGAGCCTGTCATTACACAGACTTCTTATCCTCCAAAATTTGGTCAGCCAGCTGCCTTATGCAGCACTGCACAATCCTTTTGACATATAGAGCATTGCAAACCCTATTATACAGCCCTTGGCAACCTGCCAGATCCGAAAGGCATACTTTTTTAAAGGCATGAACAATTCTTGCCCCCAGTATGCCAGAAAAACAAACCAGCCTCGTACGCGTTCGAGTAGCAAATGCTCCTCAGTTGTACATACTGTCAGCACTCACACAAGAGTATATGGATCGAGAAAAGAACGCGTCCCTAAAAATAATCATTCTCCTGGCTGTATGGAGCCCCAATATTCAAGCAGGCATCAGCAGCTCTCTTCCTGTATCATCATTCAACCTTTGCAACACATGACTCCCTCCCCCCTTAAAGATGTTTACAGAAAGATAGCGCAGCTGCGTAGAGAGGGCAAGGAATTTCGGTGTAAGCAAACTAACTGTTTGGGCAAGCAGGTTGCCAGCGGGCAGCAGGGGTAAATCAGTGCAACTTAGCTAGGCACAAAATGTCTTGGTGGTAACACCTTTCAACATTTCTTTTGAGAAGAAAACGTTAAGCTGCACGAAGCAGAAATGAACTCATTTCATGCTTTTGGGGGTGGGGGGGGAGGGAGGGGAAAATGTTTATTTTTTAGACTTGACGTAATCACATGTCCTAAGGATCGCCATGAAAAGGATACGCCAATGCAATATAGCACACATGGGAGACAGATACCTTTCCTTCTCTGAGCCTGTACCTGCGCACTGCACGTCAAGCTTTTTTTTCCTTACACTGGTTATCATCTTTAACAGCTGGACTGAAACTAGACCTTAAAGTCATTGACGTTAACATTCCTCATCTCCAGAGAGACCCCAAGCTTCAAATAAAACACAGCTGCAGAAGAGCTGTCATATTAGTACATGTCAGAGTAACACAAATTTGCCAGATTCTCCGACGCGCGCAGGCGGCCCCTTGGATTCATCTGAACGCAGAGCACTGGCAGCTGTACTTGCAGGAGTAACTGGCTCAGCGTTTTATTTTTTCTAACAAATATCTTTCCCCACTCACTTTATATTATATTTCTGACAAGCACGAGTCCATCCCTCACCAGCAAATCAGCCCTACTTATCAAAGGGCTCTTAATCCTTGATGTGACCACCCCCTGGCTCCATCTTCCACAAAAAGCAAGATGAAGAAGCTGCTCATCACTGGTCATAAAGGCAGGTAGAAGGCTGCAAAAACAGAAATATGCCTTCTTATGCCTGTCACCACACGTTCTCTTCTGTCTCTTTTGCTTTCTCTCCAAGACCAACAGCTTTGAAAGGCTGAAAGAAAAGGCGTACCACGTTCTCGCCCAGAAGAGCTCACTAGTTGCAATGAGCAGAAGAAGAGGGTCCGCCTCCTTTTGAGCATTAAAATAGCAGTAACTGCCAAAAGCAAAGGGTTGATGTTATCGAGATTTCAGCGAGAAGATCATAAATAAGGTGCAAACACTAAAGAGTTAAAAAGACAACATCCCTGCCTGTAGCTACACCTCTAAATTTTCACTCCTTGTGCGGAACCTTCTTTCTTGTTCACCAGCGGGATGAAGCTTGGAGTCCTTTCCATATCTGCACATCCCTCACGCTCAGGGAGAGGAATGAAACCAACTGGGAGTCCTCACCAGATCCATTAAAAATTAGTTAAAACCAGTGTAAGTAAAGCCCCAGGAGACTCGTGTGGGCCTGACTGCTCTTTATTTGTATCCCCACCTCGCTGCATCAGGTGCTGCATGCAAACAGCAAGCCCCTGCCCTGCGCATGATGACAAACGAAGACCACGTGAAAAGGGAAAGCAACGACATCAAGGAAGTGGTGAACCTCAAACGCTGCTAATTTCAGTGTTTCCAGATACGTTTTCTTGCTTTTCTTTTTCCTTCCAGAGAGCAGAGAAGGATGCGATTAAAAGGAACACAGGGTTAGGGCTCAAAAGGAAAAGCAGCATTACAGAGAACGCTCTCGGCCTGAAAAGACAGGATCTTCCAAAAACCATTCTCAAAAGGCCTTCCCAAAAAGTCATCTGCACAGATTTGCCTCGCGCTACAAGAAAAACTGAAATTAACAGCACGTTACGGCAACGCATTTCCCAGCTGCCAGAAACGCGTCACAATCCATTCGGATCGGACGCTCTCTTCCCGCAGGGAGCTCCAGAAAGCACGTTGCGTTCACAGAGAAACTGCCCGACCTTAGAATACAACGCTCAAAACTGCTCCTGCGGGGGTACACGCGTTTTTTGCTTTTGCTTTAATAAACTTCAGCCACTTTGAAGAAGATCTTGCGTAGGAGTGCCACAAATTACAAGTGCCCCACACTCGAGGACGCACCACAGGGAACACCAGCGCTTCGGGAACGGACAAAACCCCGCGGCGGCCAGACTTCTTCCCCCCCGACCTTTACGATTCTTCAATCTGATCCCGAAATCTCAAGGCGCCAAAGCCCAGTTCTAGCGCACACCTGCCAAGCACAATTCCAGCTGTGAACCCGCCACAAACCATGAGGTCCAGATGTGATCTACACGCTACATAGCGAATGTGACCCTCATTTTGTTTGGGAGACGTGGATTTTTCTTGCAGGGAAACCGAAGCTCCAGCTCTCCCTGAAGTTGCTGTACCGGTGTAATGTTTGTGATTCATTTTTACACTTGATAGTGTTCTCCATATCACTCAGCTTTAAACTTAATCATTTTGGAGCTTGTTTTGTTGAGCATCAATTGCATAACTACGCTGTGGTAGAAGAACAGACAGAAATTTGGAGTTTCTGGAGAAAAGGTTTCCGGCAGTTCGAGGGACCGCTGCCAACAAAAGATCATCTTGCTATCAAAAATACGATATATTAATCACATCGGCATATATAGTCCTCACCTTGGCTGCGGCACCTACCTGCCTCCGCTGGCAATACTTCAGAGTAATTTTAACACAGCGTTGATTAACCCCACTGTCTTTAGAATTAAGTTTGAGGGAGAGCAATACACATGATAAAAAGAATGTGCAAAATATTTAGTTGGGGGGGGAAAAAAAAAAAGAAGAGGTGGATTCTGCAGCAAACCCCCCAGCACTGCAGGCCACCTGGGACCTCGCTCATAGGCTGCTACGAGGAACGGGCACCGACAGCGCACTTGGATGCGTGCGGGCAGACCCCGAGCCTGGAGGATGCTGCCCGAACCTGCCCACACAGACCCAGCTGTGCGGAGCGGCGCTTACAACGCCAGTTTTCACTTTACTACTAAAGGTACGATTAGCTGAAAGGCTCTGGGCGGCTGTTATAAAACAGCTACTTTTTAGAAACCGACACAGTCCTTTGTGCACGATTCACAAACAATTCTAACGCAGCTCATCAGGCGTATGGCATCGGCTGCAGCAAAAAGCGCGGGTCAAATTTATTTGTTCTCCTCATGCTAAACAATGGGCAGATTTCCCCCCCCCTTTTTTTTTTAATTTTTTAATTTTAACAACCATCATGCTGCTAAAGAATTGTGATGCGCTCCAAACCCACTCACCCCATGTAATGCCTTCGTGATATCCAGTTCACAGAAAAGCTTCCACTACTATGATGGATTTAAAAACAAAAAACAACCAAAAAAAAAACCCCACCTGTGCCCATCTGCACAAGCTCCTGTCAACCTATTTTTGGTGAGCAGCACTGACACGCGAGGAGCGATGCCTAAGAAAAATCAACACACCAAAGATTCATTCGCTCAAGAGCAAGAAAGCGTTATCGCTTAGAGAAAAGCGGCAGAGGATGAACATGCTGTCCGTCCTTCTGCACCGAAATCCCAAACCGCACGCTTCGTCTGGAACAGAACATCTCCTACATGTTCCTTGCACAGCGCCCTGCAAATGGCTCCAGGGTTTGTGATCGTTTCCTGGCTGGGGCTTTTTTTGTTGCTTTATTTCAAAGCATAGTTAATAAAAAATAAAAGGAGAAGGACAGCACGGGGACCACCCCAGCACGGGGACCACCCCAGCAAGGACTGCAGCATCCTCTTGACCGACGCACACGCGTGCTCCCCCTCCCCTCCGCAATCCTCCCGCTCTCCACAAGCCACGCTTTTAATTAAAGGTCTCCTAGAGAGAGATCCGTTTAGAGCACGCGCAAGCCCTCGCCGAAAAACAACTTTGAGCGCCAGCAGCTTCTCCTCCTCCCCCCAAAACGCAGGGGAAGGCGCTCACCTGCGCTCTGCCGCCGACCCCTCCGCCAGCCTCCTTCCTCCCGCCACCCTCCCCGATGATGAAAGCGCACCGGGGGGGGGGGGTTCGGTGCCACCGGGCTGGGGGGCGCGCGGCGGCCCCGGCCAGGACCCCCTCGACGCTGCAGCATCCCGCAGCGGGGCCGGGGAGCCGTCGCTGGCACAAGGCGGCAGCGCTCTCGCGCCGCGTATTTCGGCGGGCCACGGGCTGGTCCAGAGGAAACCCTGCTGCTTTGCCGCCAAGGGCGCGTTCAGAGGTCCTTGCCGGGCGGGACGGCGGTCGATGGGTTTCGGGGGCGCTGGCGGAGAGGAGCGAGGTGGGCACGCGAGACCTTGGCGTTCGCGCAGAGGAAAAGCCCCAGTGCCACCGAGGCGAGGGCACGCAGCCCGGGAGCGCTAACGCACCAAGCGGCGACGGCAGTCCGGGCGCACATCAGCTGCTGAGCATCTCCAGGTGGTTTTTTTTATTTTTATTTTTTTAAATTGTTAATTATTTTGAACCGTGCCCATCAGCGTGGGCACGGCGATACCTGCGCGGCCCTTGGCCGGCCGCACCCCACGGATCACAGACGCGCGCATCCCCGCCTGGCAGCGACGGCATGGAGCGAAACGGTGGGGGGGGGGGGAAAGGTGGAAAAGGAAATAAAATAATAATTTAAAAAAGAATAACAACGAAAAAAAAAAAACCCAACGGGTTTGGAAAGCGCTGGCGCAAGGGAACAACTTGCACCTTTCGGCAGGGGCGAGCGGGAGGGCGAGGCGGCGTCCGGGGCACAGCTCGCCCGCCCGCAGCCCCCGGGGCCCCCAGCCCCAAACCGCCCCCTCTCACCTTCATGTCGCTGATGATGGTCTGGAAGAGGCCGCCGAGCGCGCTGCACTCCTTCTCGATCACCGCCTCCATTTTCCCAGCTCCGGGGCACGCCGAAACCGCGGCGATTTCGCTGCTCGGCTACGGGAAAACCAGCCGCCACCTCCACCTCCACCTCCTCCTCCTCCTCCCCCCCCACCCCCCGGCTAGTTCCCCCCCCCCCGCCCACAAAAAAAAAAAAAAAGGTACTCAAAAAAATGCAATCCTTAAAAAAAAAAAAAAAAGGTGGAGGGGAGGCAAACAAGCTAATTACAAAAAAGGGGGGGGGGGAAAAATAAAGCAAAACGCACACACCTGACCTCCTGTCTACACCTCTAAAAAAAAAAAAAATAAATAAATAAAAAATGCAAGGGGGGAAAAAAAAAAAAACCCGGCGCCACCGGTGGCTCTCCGCTACACGCCGCTCCGCCCGCCGCGGCGCAGAGCCGAGCTGGCGCTGCCCTCCCACGCGCGGGCAGCGGCACAGCCCATCTCCGCGCCCCCAGCAGCACCGGCCCGGCCGCCCCGCAGCGCGAGCTCCGCCGCCGCCGCCGGAACAGCTCCTCGCTTGCAGCGCGGCAGCGACCCCGCCTGCAGCGCGAGCGCTTAAAAAAAAATAATAAAATAAATTTGAAAAAAATAAAGCGCCGAAAAAAAGAAAAATGCGTGCGTGTGTGTATAAATATAAACACACACACACACAACACCACGGAACTGCGTATTAAATCAAGCTGCGCTCGGTGCACCCGAGCCGCTCCGGCGCTGCCCCGGCGGCAGAGCCCTCCGCCCGCGCGCAACGCCGCGCAACCTCCCCGCTCGGCCCCGCGCGCGCGCCCCCAGCGCCGCCGCCGCCGCCACCACCTCGCTGCGTCACCGATCCTGCTGGAAGGGGAGCGGGGGGGGGGAGGGGGGGGTGCCCCGGCGCGGCTGCTGATTGGCCCAAGGGGAACGATGGGCGGCGGCCCTGGGAGCCGCGGGTTCGATTCCCGCCACCGCCGCCGCCTCTGCGTGGGAGGGTTGCTTGGGGGGGGGGGGGGACGAGGCCAGGCTGCGCGAGCGCCGTTCGCGGCGTGTCCCTGCCCCTTGTGAAGCAGGGAACGGGGGGAGCTCCTGAGGGGGGTTTCCTCCAGCGCTGCCCCCTTGCGGCGTGGAGCTGTCAGAAGAGGCCTGTGGAAGGCTCGCGCCCGCGGGGCCGCCCACGCGGCCGTTAAGCCCCGGCCACCTGTGGCGCGGCGCGCGCTGACAGTGAGGCGCGGCGGGGCCAGGCGCGCAGCGCGCCCTCGCTCTCCCCTCACGCCCCGGCTGGGCTGCCGGACCCACCCGAGGCCTCGCTCCTGCGCAACGGCCCCCTGCCAGGGCTCCCCGAGCCGTCCCGGCCCCACGCGGCTCCCCACGGCCGGGCCGCTCCACCTCTGGCCCTCTCCCCACCGTGGGCTGGGAGGTGGCGCAGGGGTGAGGGTCTCCTCGGGACCTGCCGCCGCCGGCCGCGGCTGCTCCCCGCACGCCGAAGGCCCGGCGGCCCCCGGCCCAGCTTGCCTCACTGGTGACTCTTGTTTTTTCATCCTCCTCCTGTCTCGCGCCGTTCGAGGCCCTCGCCGTGATGCCACAGCCGAAGAGGCCGCTGCGATGGTGAGCGTCGAGTTCTTGCTGCGAAGGGAGGTCGCGCTAATGCCGTTCAAAGCGAGTACGGTCGGAGAGTCTTAACGCGGGCGAGGGAAATATTTTTTGCCCTTGTTCTTTGCGGTTGCCAAACTTCTGCTGTCTCAACTGAAAAATGTCAAGCGGCCTATCTGCCTCAAACCGAGTAATTAGAAAATTTCCTCTGAAAACGCTCAGCAAAGTTAAAAGCAACTGAAAATATAACCTTAGCAGAGTAAAACTGACAGCTACTTTAATCATAGATCAAATGGGGCTGCTTGTACCTCCTGTCCTACAAAGGCAAGACGATGGTTAAGGTTGTTAGCATGAATTATATATAATAAAATATATTTTTTAAAGTAATTCAGTTTTAAAATTCTCTCTGCTGAACCTCCAGTTCTACAAAACATCAAAGTTGAAATTTACTTTATATATATGTGTCTATATATATACACACCCTATATATATGTATGTGTGTATGTTATGGCTGAAGTCCTTTATGCACTGATGCATGTGCTTAATACAGCAACCTTAGAGGTACAGACTGAATATACTGAGGTTCATGAGACTTTTCATAGCACTGAGGTTAAGTGTCTGCTCGTCTTTTTCAGGGACTTGAGGCCTTAGGAGCCTTAAGATCCTATTGCTGCTAACTCCAGTGGAACCACCACGCTCCTGGGAAAATAGCCTGCGTTACTATGCGATTTGATAAAACTCAGATGCAGAACCAGGAAAATGTAAGTGTAAAATAATAAGTCTTAGACCTCAAAATGAGTTTACTCTCCCTTCATATATACATACACACACAGGTACGTGCATAAGGATGAAAAGGATAATTTTCATCCAAGGATGACAATTAAGCTTATCTTAAAATCTCTGCCAGAGAAGACCCATTATGGCACACCGTCATATCTTGGCTCACTTTAGGCACATACAAATGAAGGATTATGTTATCTATGTTAATTTAGCAATGGTGAAAAATACTGGACAGGTGCCATACCTCCAGTGGAACTGTTGCAATACAGACTTTAGCAGTGATTTCCCCTCTGCTTTTTACCACTTCACTTCAGCTAGGAAACACCTCCCCCAAGTCTGGCTGGGTGATTCGTTTTGTGGCTCGTTATGACTCCCTCTCTTGAAGAAAATTCCGGTAAATGTCCACCGTGGTTTATAACAAGAACACCTGCTCATCATGCACAGACCTACAGCTTTAGGTGTTTTTGCATAACTAGCATAACAATTGTCCCCTGGGACAGAGTTATATACAGTAATCTAACAGTAAAAGTTTGTGACCTACTTTGCACCCACTCCGTTTCTAGGATGGTCCTTGTTTTAGCATAAGTAATGTTGTCTATAACCTCTTTTTTGGATATTGCCATTTCCACTGTAAAAGGCTTCTAGTAACAAAAATTACAGAACGCATGGTGCATATGGGACAAGATGGAAGCAAATCTGTTTCTGCAAATAAAGGGTTGCTGAGAGAACTGTTTCGGTCATTTTTAAGAACTGCTTTAACGCTTTAATTTTCTAAATAAGTTAGTCCTGTCTGCTCTGTACTAAGCAACAAATCTTCATACCATGATGAAACAGCATGGAGGCATACAATAGAAAATTAAAGTGTGCGTTTCAAACCTCAAGACGTTGTAACACATGAATTAGGCATACAATATAAGAGAGTGTTTTTTACTTTGCAAAACTGAACGGACAAAGCATGCACACCATTGCTTGTGTTGAGTAACTTGCAAAACTACTATAAATCAAGCGTATGCAGTCACATGCCCATAACCTAGAAAGACCTTACCAAAAGTGTTTGAGGGTAATATTTTTCTGTCAGAAAGTACTAGTGTGTCAAAAATGGAAACATTATGATTTCAACAAACTTTTCGTGCAGGCAACAAAAAATTAAAATGAAATGTTGCAAATGGAAAAGCTTTATTTTTCATTTCAGTATTTTTCATTTCAAAACCTATTTTGTTAAATTTTCATTGTACATATCACTTCCAGTACTGTTGATGTTATTTTTCTATTTTTCTAAGTTTTTTGTTTATTCAGAGGATGTATAGATATAAAATAAAGCAAGAACATGTAATTTAAAACCAACAAAAAGGGGTCTTGGTGACTGGAAACTTTTTTTCTTTCGTATTGAAGGAAACTTCAGACTTTTAATTTTATTCTGCTTGTAAGGGACTTTGAGTTCTAGAATTTTCTGCAGAATGGCAATTCAGCTTCAGCCAGCTGTGGAGTTGGAGTTAGCATTTTTCCTCAAAGACCTGAGTCCAAATGGCTGTTTAAAGTGCAAGTGAGAAGGAGTTTAGTGATTTTGCTCTAATGTCGGGTTACCATCTGTCACGTTATTTCTGGGATCTACTTGACTGATTTATAGCAAATCGCTTCCTGCAAACATTATTTGCAAAACTCTTATGGTCAAAGGCTATTTCTGTGCTCATGAGACATCGTAACAGAGGAATGTTTCATTACCAAGTGATGACATTCTGTAAAATATCCTGTTGCATGGGCAAATGCCAGTACCACTTCATGACAGTTGGGTGGCTGAGTGTATCCTGTTCGGCAACCCCCAACAGATGTCAGCCTTAAAATTTGTCAACAGCACCATAGGATCCCACATTCTGACATTCTTCAACACATTTCGCAGCCTGCTGACACTGAAACCCCAGGAAGGCTGATAAAAGTATTTTTCTAGAGATAAGTAGGAAGCCTGGGCAATGACTTGGTTACTTTGCCTGGCCCGGATGGTTTTTGCTACTCCTCCTGCACTCCGTACCAAGGCGGGAAGGATAGCCAGGCTGAACAGGACACAAATTCATCAGGGTCAAGAGGTCTCAGCCCACTCCTAGCTTTGCCAATGGACTTGCCTTATGACCGGAACGTATCCATTCGCCTTCCTGTGCTTTGCTTTCTCTGTCTGTGAAACAAAAATCTCCAGTTTTAAAAGCATTTTAAGTATTTTTGCACTAAGGACAGGTGTGAATGTTCATTGCAATCAAGACTTTGTCAATGTGCTATGAAAATGTTTAACTGGGGTACTTATTTAGGTCCTGATCTTACAAAGATTTAAGCCCACTTATGAGTGTGAGTAGCCCCATAGCAGACTAGATTACACATGCACTTCAGTGTTACCAGATTGAAGTCATAGAACAACAATCACAAAAGGTACTTAATCACCTTTAAATTACAGTGTTCCTAATTTAGCTAATGTTATTCCCTAGGGAAAAATTGCCTCATCTAGCATACAATCAAGAAAGAATCAAGGGTTGTTCCTTCAAGTAGTTGACAGTTCAAAAAGAGATATGATATAGAAAAAGGGTTGCTAAAGGCTGAAGTATTTTATTGAATTATCTCTTTAAGGAATTGATGCAAATGAATAGCATAATACTACATTATACTTCCACAGAATCTTTCATCCTCAAGCTTTCCTAAAATAAACTTGAAAAACAAATGTATGTTTTTTTTTTTTTAATGGAACAAGTATTCTGACCCTGTTGGAGGCTTTCTGATAATGATTTATATTTTGAAGGGGGTTTGTAATTTCCTCTTTATAGATTTAGAAGAAGAGCTATCTACTAAGTGCCTGACACGATCCTTCAGTCATGGAGGTGCTCACCAGGTTCAGATCTGCTCTGTTCATAAAAGCAGATACAATCACTTTACAATGCCCAGTTGGCTAAGAAGTAAGATGGCAGGCAATAGAGCCAGAAAGATGAAAACAGGACTTCATGAGAGCAGAACAAACCCAACAGAATTCCTGTGAGCCAGGAGCCCCAAATTCATTACGTATGTTAAATAATAAGCCCTCCCTGTTACTAGTGAAGGATCTATATTATTTCTAAAGTAAGTTAATTATTCACTGGTCATATATGCAGTTGGGGACCAGGTGAGGGAGAATTCACAGCTTTCCAGAAGAGCTGCTTACAGTTTCTGGTCTGAAGACATGAGAAATAACAATTTTCTGTTTCTCTAACTTTACTCAGGTTATTTTTGTGCTCCAATTTGTTTTTAAATAACCAAGCGGCATTGCTGTAGTGTGGCACCTCTGCAATTGTTTCTGCTTGCCGGCAAAATAACAGCTGCTATTGCTTTACCATGATTGATTTCCACAGAGCAGCTCCATCTAAAGCCTACCTACAGGCAACAACTGTGCAGCAAAAAAAATCCATGCAGTCTCATTTTCAGTTGTAAGCTTTTCTTGGAAGAAAAATACATTTTCAGCAAAATCCGACATGGGCTGTCGTTCAGTCAGAACACGTTGAGGATGGCCCTCTTATTTTTAACGGAATAAATTAATCTTCCAATTTTTTCCCCCCATCCAGTAGGAAAATAAGTCCTTCCAATGGCTGTCTCTGTTCACAAGGCACAGAAGATCAGCATCAGGGCTTTCATGCTATCAAGGACTTTATAGATTGGCAGGGCTATTTTTCTTTTTCATGTGGTGGAATTTTAAATGTTCTTGCTAAGTTTTTCATCTCAGGCTGATAGGTTCAGAAAAGGTGCTGAGGCCTATCACTGCCTTCCAACCAATGCTCCTGTCATCTGCCTTAAGACTGTTGCATGATGAATCTTTATAAATGCCAGCTCAGGTTCCTGTGGCTGTGGTTGTGAAGATGCTTTTACCTTCTGTAAGTCCCCACGGCCCCGGAGAGCATATTTCTAAGCTACCCGCTCACCCACAGCCTCTCCTTCTTTGTCACTGTCACTAGAGTTGTGGCAGCTATATAATGAGTCACACCAGGATTTGACTTGGCTGAAAACTATGCCTATGAGAAAAGTTCATTTTAGCCCCAGAAGACGACCCTGACTTCTTGTATTGCATGAAGAAGGGGCAGCCTGTATAGCTGCATGCTTGTTCCCCACTAGATACCTTCATGTTTCTCACCTACAGCTAATGCAGGTTTAAAAACCCGAACAGTCAGGCACTCCTCTTCCCCCACCTCTAAAGAGTAAGGACTGCTCAGAACTGTTAAACTGAATCTGCTTTTAAATTAGATCGATCACGTTATACCAGATTTTGGTGTGGACACATTCACTTTGCAAGAAGATGCGTCACTTTCACATACTAAAGCTGTTTCGGTAATGCATCTTAAAGGCACACCTTAAATTACTTTGGATAAAATTTCCTGAGTGGGCCTGTGCAGACAAGCAATAAGTAAAAAAAAAAATCAGATCGTACTTGCAGTTACATACACGCTTAAGTACTCTGAAGAAATGACGCTTATAATAATGTCACCTTTGAAAATAGTTTGTGAGCCATTCTTTCAAGCGACATCAACTTTGACTTCAGTATAACTACACATCAGTCAAAGTTGCCTGTTGCATTACATCTTCAGCATGTGCACTAGTCCAAGCCTTTATGAGCCATTTCTTCTTTCCTGTAGCCTGTTGATGTGAATATTTACACAAAAAATGATTAGGGAAGATATAAGATTAAACTGAATACTCCTGTAGTTCCTACCAAGCAACAATGTTTAGTAGGTCATTATTTTTGAAATCTCTGAGATCTGTATTTATTGCTACACACAAAAATCAATATGTTGAACCGCCACAGGACACGGCCATACAAAACATTATGCAACACCTTCTCCTATAAAAAGAAAATGTTAGTCTGCCAATCCATAAATCCAGCTTTTAAACAAGCATTACATTCAAAAAGAAACGATTTAGAAAAAAAACATAACATATTTCAATGAGCAGACTTCCAGCTCTGCCTTATATAGGCGTAAGTGTAGAATATTCAGGGTTTTTTTTTTCTCTCTTTAGTTGGGTTTAGTTTTTGAAATCCTGAGGAAAACAACTTGAACGCTAATCCTCTTTAACGGACCTAGACACCTGGGATGTCAGTAAGGAGAAATCATTAGGTATAGGTTTCAGCTATCAGTCTAAGTTAAAGTTCTGCTGTGAACTCCATGGACAGAAAGAATTTTAAGTAGATAAGAGCAGAGTGAGAGCCTGCTACTATACAGTTGCTTCAAAAAAAGAAACAGCAAAATTAGAATTAGAAACAACAGGAGCCCTTCGAATAAAGCAAAGAAGATGGACAAAAAGAAATATCTAGCCTACTTATCCAGATAATACAGGCAGACCAGCACGTACTGGAATTTGGGACTAAAACCAAAGAGAGCTGACATGAGGACATACTGCAGGGAGGGACAAGAACAACAGTGAATAGTGCCATTGTGTGACTATTTTAATTAATTTTTGTAATGAAGCCAAAGCTCTAATTTACCATATCCCAAAGGTAAATAGAAAAGGTTGTGACCTTAATTTCAGAGGTGGGGAAGGAATACCTAATTGTTATGTAGTCAGCTGTCACTCATTATTGCAATTGGATAGAGACACTCTGGGTGTTACTAAGAATAGTCCAGATTCAGCAGTTCAGCGGTCAAAATGGTAATGACAGTTGCAATCTCTCTCTCCTTCTTCAGCTTTCTTAGTCTTTGATTAGTAACATTTTGTAGTAGTTTTACTGTGTGGATTGAGATACTTCCTAATCCACCGGCCTCTGAATGAACCTGTCTGGGCTAAGTAATATTTTCCTTCTGTCCTCTCAATATATGGATTGGGTGCAACCTTAGCAGGGTACAAAACATACAGAGATTACAGGCACTCCATCCTGCCTTCTTACTTTCTGTTAGCTCTGACTGCCAAGTAAGTAAACGCCTATGCGTTTACTTACCGAGTATGTTATTACTGAGTTAATAACAGAAAGGACATTTCTAGATAACAGGCCTACAAACTGAAAAGGTGCAGAAGCCACACCTTTTCTACTGAGGACCACTAGTAAGTATTATATTTAATAAAATATGCCTTATATGCTATTCAAAAAATGCCTCCCTTCCCATCGATCAGACTTAGCACAACTGTCTATGCACAATACAACAGTGTTGTGGGTTCATTTTTATGGGCCAAGGGAAAGAGGCCAGGACAGATCTGAGATTTGTGTGAGGTCCTTTCATCTTATCAAGTGCTGTACCTCTGTATGTGCGCAAATGAAAAGAGTACGATATCGAGTGCTCACTAAATGAAGTGTTTTATACCCAAGGTTTTTTTGTTCTTTGACCTATAATGACAGTTTGAAGAGGAAGTTATCCAGTATCAGAACATGCAGGATATAAGCAGAAATGCTGATAGTAAAAAATGCTGTCCTAGCAAGTTTGCCTATGACAGAAACAAAGGAGTGATCTGTGTCAGGCTAACCAGTTCAGACAAAGCATTCTGGTACTAGACGGTGTGAATATTGCTAGATTAAACACCTATAACGTGATAGCTGTCGTCCAAAATACGAAAAACAAAATGCTTCCCAAAATGCTTGTGTTAGTAGTGTTCCTCCTCTCTCAGCATACTCAGAAACAACCTTCTTTATCCTAGAAACATGAACATTTCTTTTAGCACTCTCCTTTTGTTCAATATTCCTACTCAGAATCCTGAATTACATAGTGATCTCATCTATGGTCTGTCATTAAATGTTCGTTGGCAAGGGAGGTTAATTTGCTGTTTGGCATCACAGTTTAACAGTTTAGAACTTGAGCATAAATTTAGATACATCCTTCTGGCTGGGATAGAGATCATCAGGAAAATTCACATTGTGCTTTCATCAACCAAGAATAAACATAATAAGTGGCTTTCTAAACTTCTATCAGTATTGGAAAATATAGCAACTCTTCCATCTTCTACGGCTGGCAAACCAAGAGTGGACCGTTTTCTTTGAAGGACGTGTTTCAACAAAACAAATTAGCGAGAGCCCTTATGAAATCTGATACCCTGTGCCACCAGGCAGGATGATCTAATGGTCTCTTTTGACTTTGAAATCTACGGCTGCGTGAATCAATCTCTAAAGAAGACCCAGGGTTTAGCGTAAATCTTGAGAGACAGATGCCAGTCTTATGGATGTTCAGGGATGATATATAGGGAAAGCACTAGTCCCGGTGGGGTTGAAGCATAGCAGTGGGAGGGAGAAAGTTATCATGAGAAATGACTTGTGCATGCCAAGTGGGCAGTGTGCTGGTCTCCACAGCTATATCTCTTTTGAGGACAGTAAGGTTGTTGGCAGAGGTAATAATGTTCCTTAGGCCAAATAGGGTATTTGGAAAAAGTAGACAAGTGTCTGAGTGCATGAGTTTTTCCTGAAGGCTAACTGAGAAGCAAGCAACTTCAAAGCTAAGTGAGGACATTTAAAATACGAGAATGATTTTTGGGTAATGTTTGACATTGTTCTAATGTGTGAGAAAGAAAAGTGTCATGATGTGAAAACATACCAGTTTTGTTTTTAGGACTGAAAATATCTACCCTGGATGGCTAGGTACTTGATTGACATCCACTTCTTTTGGCCTTTTTGATCCAAATCCTTTGGCAACTCTTATTTCTCAGCCTATGCTCCGTAGAGCAGGGATTAGTGAACAGGGCCTGTTTGCGTTAATTCTAACTCACGGGGGCTATGGTGCAGGGTCCCCTCCCACCAGCAGTGATTGTAAAGGGGAGTAGATTTTACGCCCTTTAGCTGCAAAAGAGCGCTTGGCTCTACAGGCAATGTTGGCATTCAGCTCTATAGATCTCAGTCATCTGCAAAGAATCACTGCACACTGACCTAGATACTCATTCAGCTCTTCTGCAGAACTGGTTTAGTTATAAGGCTGCAATTTCCCTGGTCTTTGCTCTGCCCTACGTCCTACCTTGGAGAGAAAAAAACGAGAGACAAGTTAATGTTAATCTGAATAGTATTTTCCTCCAATGTTTTTTTTCTGGAAAACAGAGTTTCTCAGGGAAATGTGTTACCTTAATCCTTCTCGGCCGCTCCTCTTCTCTGCTTTCTCTTTATGTTACTTTACCTCAGAAATCTTACCACTTTTCAAACATACACTGTCCGCATGAGGTGTGCCACCCCTGCTCCGTTCCCACCTTTCGTTAGGTCTCCGCCATGAGCTCCATAGTACAACAACAGAGAATGGAGAGGTCAATTTATTAGATAAAAAGAGAGTCACAGAAAGAGGATCGGCCTGGATCTCTGACTGCAGCCATCTGAGATGTCTGAATTGCACTCTAGTGTCCTATTATTAATGGGGCACTCAGTCCAGCTTGGTAAGTACGGCTAGATAACATGAAAGTGTCTTTTTAGCCTCTGATTTGTACTAGATAGGGAAAAAAACCACACTTAATTGCCTCTAAAATTTGACTAGAGTCAAATTAGATTGGCAAATCTAATTTTTCCTCTGAGAAATGAACAACTTTAATTCCAACATCTGGAATTATCAATAAAGGGGAATATTTATCTATGCAGTTTTGCTGTAGAGGGCTATAGGGCAACACCAATACAACAACCCAGAAAACAAAGTTCTTCTGACTTCTTTGTTTCATGTGGCGGATTTAGACCTTCAGAAAGCATAGCATCGTGCAGCATAGTGAAAGTGCAGTACTGCACCGTCACTGCCTTCCTCAGTAGGTCAAGGAGAAAAGCTTCCTGGACCTGAAGGCGTTTTTGTTTAACTTGGTATACTATAGACTGCTTCTGAATAAAATCTGCACACTTCATTCTATGCAGAACCGTGTGGAGCCATGGGCTCAGTTCTCTGCTCCTCCACAGAGCTTTTGTGTGACCTCAAGTGAATTATTCAGACTAAGATGCTAAAAGGCATTGAACTATGTCCCTCAGTTTCCTGTCTTCAATATAAGGCTACCTAAAAGCCACGGGTAGACAGGCAAGTAACTCCATAGAAATGGAATTTCTCTGATCGCATGCACTCCTTCAGTATTAGACTGAGGCCAACCCACATGCCTAGTCCTTTGTAGATTTATTTATTTGAAATCAGAATAAATCTCTCTTTTTCCTTCTTTTGTCTCAGTTGGGGTGAGAAATGATTGGATTACAGGACTTTGTAGTTTGCCTGTTGGTGTAAGTACTTTTGCCTATGAAATATATGAAACCCAAATTGAAGAGAAAAGGAAGCTGAGGAAAATGATCTTGCATTTAATTCCAGGTATGATGAGGTGTATGATTACCCACATTTCCTGGGGGAATGGACTCCGCAGTCCATATCCCTATTCTGTCTCTCGTGTCTCACCCTTCCCCACTGACCAAGGGTGAAATGTAACTTCAGGCTCAGAGGGTCAGGCAACTCTTTGGTAGCACACCAGCGCTATCGAGGCATCTGAATAGCAGAACAGAGACTTTGATTTCGGCTTTGTATTCAGCAAGTCTGAGAGAACAGTCACATGGGAGATTCAGCCATAGCATATGACAGGAACAGAGATGATTAGCTCTAGATATTCTTGCAGATTGTTCAGAGAAATGGGAAGAAAATACTGTGAGGCAGAGCAATAAAGATCATAATTCACTTGACATGATTTGCAGGGCAAGGTGAATAACATAGAAGTAAAGGAAACAATGTGGCTTTATTCCCAGATATATAAAAATGTGTCTTTGGAGCTTGATAATTTCTTAGGATTAGAAAAATCCTGCAAAGAGCATGGTCTTGAGAGAAGTGAATTTTGGAGGCATCTTTTTTTAAAGAAGGGGGAAGCAAAAAGGAGATGAGATTGACAGCCCTTGCCTGTTCTCTTTGGCTGATGCTTTTCTTCCTAATAATAATAACAACATTTGCAGATGTGCTCTTGCTGGCATGACTGTGGCATGGGCTGCTCTGGGGAGAAGCCAGCCCCATTTTCATCTCGTGCCGCTGTGTTTTCTTTTTCCTCCCCCACCAACCTCTTGTTAAAAGTGAACTTTCTGTTACATTCGCAGTCTTACCGGGGCCAAATTCTCATCCCCTAGGCAAAGTCTGAATAACTACGCTCAGTGGGAGGAGAGAGAGAGGGGAAAGCTGTGTGGAGGCAGGACTGGGTTTTGAGAAAGGCTCCCAGAGGAACGAGGGCGTACAAGAGGGATTCCAGGTATCTGAAGACTTCAAAGCTTTCTCTGTGGCTAGGGACGGGAGTTGGATTTCATCAGAAGACGACCAGGAGCCTTGAAGGCCAGTGCCTAGCTGACTTTTGGTAATATTCTCAGATGACAGAGGATTTCAGTGTCCTGAAACGTTAGGACACGCTTCTCTCCCCCTGTCACACTGCTGTATTTAAGATGCAGAATTAAACTGACCTGGAACTTGCTCCGGGAGAAACAAGTAGGATCTTTTGTTTAGTGTTTCACCCACTCCCACTTTTTGCTCTGTTTCCCACAGACGGGTCTTGAAGCTGAAAATTCATTTGCTTTCCCTGCCTTTCAGTGCACGTTGCAAAGCCCATCTTTTGCAGGCTGTAAGGGAGGCCAGCATGATGTAATTGGAGATTATGAGCTGGAGGTCATAGGACGTTTCCAGCGGGTGCTTACAATTTGACAGTATAGGTTATCTGTAGTATTTTTTGAAGGAGGGTCTGTTACCAAAAAACTTTTATATTGAAATTAATGAATTAGAGTATCTCACTGAAAAATGCAGATATTTTATTTAGTTTTAAGTATGCATAGCTGTCCAGAACAGTGCCTTGGCGCCAGTGGAATTAAACATAAGGAAATAAGGCAAGCCATTGAGCTGGTTTGCCTGTCACCTGCCAATAGTTTAGCTTTCAGTTGAATTCAGCAACTTTACTCTTAGAGATAACAAGCTTTCCAAGTAATAAAGTAAATGCAAAGATGGCAAGCAGTGCATTTAAAATATTGACCAGGGCTCATGCAAGAAATCCATTCCTTTCCCCATATCTACTTATGAATTTCCTTAAATGCAGCTAGATGAAGTAATTTTACAAGGAGCATAATATTATTCCCTTGTATTAATCATGCGTTAATTGCCAATGCAATCTGAGATGGCGGTACGAAAGAACAAATAGGAAATAGGCTTCCAGATTTTGTTATTTCTCTCCCGCTGTGATCACTCAATAGGCTTGCTTTCCCTCCCCGTCCCATCCCTCCGTCACAGACAAGAAGCTGACCGTGCCAAGGAGGAATGGTGGCTTGCAATGCATCTGTTCCACACAGTTGTATGAAAGCGGGTCCTTCTGCTCCCACAGTAGCCCATACACAGAGGGCACGTTATGTGCATGGCTGCTGCAGGATGTTCTCTTTGAAACACTGTGTCAGCTTGTCTCACTGATACCCCAGTAAACCAGGACTTTTGGAACATGCATTTTTCAAGGCAGTGCTTTATACCATTGCAGTCTATATAAAGGTTGAGTTTTCTTCTGCCAGTCCAACTATCTTATTTCTTCAGGATTCAGTGCACTTTATACTGATGCTAGTGGCAAGTCTGCCACTTACGTTGCTGGGAGGAGGAATTGGCCACTGTAATAATAGCATACTTTATGTGTAATCTGGCCATGAGAATTTAGTGGATATGGCACTGCATGGATTTAATTGATATAATGTGGTTTCCAAGCATTGATCTGCAGCACAACCTCTCAGCTAAATTTCATTCTTGAAACTAAACCGGGCTCTTATCAAATGATTTTCTGCAATGGTCAAAGTAGAGCAAAAAAAATCTGAAAGGAGATGGTTCTTACACTAGCAGCAAGTGAGGGCTCCTGCATTTCACAAGTGGTAGGAAAATTTCTGTCTCAAGAGACACTGGGGCTTTCCTCACTAAGGTAGGAGCTAGGAGGTAGGAGCAGGTGTCTCTAACACTGGCGAGCTCTCGTGAAAGACTACGTCTCTGTCTGCAGCAAAAACTCAGCAGGCGTTCCTGTGGTCTGTGAACTGTTGCTGGTTGTCAAAGTGAGACCGTACAGCAGTGAGCAGTAGAGCCTCCCAGGCTCTGTTGAGGCCAAAAATCAGAAGGCTTATAAACCAATCGCTCTTGTCCCGGAAGCAGGACGCCACCATCAACTGAATCATGGGATCTTGTCTCCGTGATGGACAGTGCTGCTTAGCTTCCTGCAGTGTGCTTGCCGTAACTCCCCAGGGGCCGTACTCTTCTTGCAGGTCTTATGAATGTAGCTCTCCCTCCATCTCCAGATTGTGGAGATGCTGATTTCCTCGAAAAAAAGGAGGAGGAGGAAGAGACTGAAAGGTGTACTGTTGCAAACAGCTTTTCTCCAAGTAGGGATTTTTTAGCAAAATGTGTTCTGAAACTCCAGATCCCACCTTCTCACAAAGCACTAAAATTCACATTTAACTGAAATAGCAAGTATCTTTCACCAAAATAAGAAATTATTTTTATATCACACACAGTTTAGCTATGGACATCCTGGCTGTAGATTGTCACTGAAGCCAAAATCGGGGTGTCCTGGACATTTCTACAGGTAGAAATACTATTGAATGATAGCTTGTAATCAAAAATGTTTGGGAAAGTCCTCTTTCGGGTCTAAATCAGGCTCTGATAATTTGCGATTAAAGGCAAGACACTCATCAGAAACCGACTATTATCTGCCTGTCATACATCTGCGTACTTACCATTTTTCCTCTGTCTTCCTCTGCAGCACTGACTAGCCTATGACATGATGAAGAAGTTGGTAAATAGTGATGGTTCTTTGTAGGATGCCTAGGCTAAAGCACATTTGCGAGCAGAGCCTTAAGCAGGCCTCACTTGGAAAATGAAGTCATTGTCCAACAGTGCTTCCACTTGCGGGTGCAAAGCAGTGGAGCAGGCACACGTCAGTCCCGTCAATATTTTAAATCTAAATGTAAACAAGAAAGCAAGGTGCTGTTGAGGCAGTCAGCTCACCCAGCTGACTAAGAAGTAAATGATGGAGAATTCCCAGGCTAGAGGCAATGGCCTGCTTTTCATCTTCACCTCTAGTCCCTTGGGGAAAACATTACTATTAAAGCAAAGCTCCAGGGAGCTAAAAAAAACTGTGTGTAGAGATTCTTTGGAGGAAAATTTGGCTCCAGTGAAGTCAACAGGAGTTTTGGACTCAACCTCAGTGGAGCCTGAATTTCACCTTTGTGTCCTTAAATCTGTCTTTAAATGTTTCCAGGACTTCACAAAACATTGTCTGCTTGATATGGACTTTTACATCACGATTGTATGGCGCCTGATATAGTCCTATGAAATTCACCATTCTTTTGCGATAAATCACATCTTTCTCTCAAGGGATAAAGACAAATAAATGTCACCTTAGTAATCCTGTGAACTGAATCAAGAGTTTCATGTATCACTGGGCTTCATGACTAGACCTTCATAGTTTCGATGGGAAACTCCTGTAAATCAAATGCTCCTGCAGAAGCTATTTATTTGAGGGACAACTGGAATATTCCAGTGATCCGGATTTAGTTATTTTTGGTGTCTCTTTCCACAGAGAGTTGGCAACCCAATGGAATTCAGGGGACCATGACTAGCTATTCAAGTTTTGCTCTGTTGGATTAGTGCCGTGTATATATTTTGAAAACAGTGTCTGCTCTGAGCAGCAGATAGAGCTATGCCACAGCCCACATCAGTGAAAAGCTCCTGTGATTTTTTCCCTCTTCCATTTTCAGTGAAGGCTGTCCTGTGTTCTCACTCACTTCTATATTTTATTGCCAGTGTGGAATGCTTTAAAAATGCCATTAAGGAATGTGTTACTCACCCAATAGGATCTACAGTACATTTCGCTCTCTGCACTTTTCCTGACAGCAGCTAACCCCTGAATCTACAGTATCATTCTGATGACTGAGAGAGCACAAGCGTATTCTGCCTGGTAAGCGTAACTTTGGGGCTAGCAACAGCATGCCTCTAATACAATGTGCAAAGCCCACTTTTTCTTAAGTGCACAATGATTGTGATGTGGTTGGTCTGATTTTTTGAGGTGCTTCGGCAACTGAGGGTCTCAAGCGGAAGGTCTTTAATTTCTCAGCAAATGAGACCGGACACTGGAGATTCAAAAACTAAATCCAAAGAATGAGCCACCCATTCACTGAGCGGTCAATGAGCCACCACTGCAAAGTCCAATGACTTTACCTTTTTTCCTCATCGCCACTTTCCTTTCCTGTTCCTGGAAGAATTTAGCCTGATTTCTTCACTTTCACTCTACTTTCAAAAGCACTTTTTTAGAGCCACTGCTTTTACCAGCTTCAAAGTGACCTAGGATCCGAAAGTAAGTCAGCAGAAAGGGGGTGAGTCAGCAGAGAAAAATGGCTTTCCATTTTACAAACCTGCCGTCCACTGGGTCTCTGAGAAGGGAATAATCAGTGCATGGGCACAACCACCTTCATTCTTGGGTAGGCATGGAGAAATAACAGCCGGGCCTCGTGCAACATCAGTCTGTCCTGTCAGTCTCTGGGAAGTGCCTGCCATAATGCCACCTTCTCAGAAGCCAGGCTATGGGCGCGGAGCGGATTTCCCCTGCAGAGCCTTCACCGAGCAGGCAGCGAAGGATCCCTCCCCTGCCTCTTCCCCGTCTCACTGCTTGCCTGGCTCTGGTCCATGTCTCTCTACAGACCACTACTAATACTAAAGGGTCCCCAGTGCTCTGGGAACCCCTGGGGCAGAAGTTGGGACTGTAATTGTTTATATGCTATGGACTTTTATATACTGAGATGTATAATGGTGATTTGAGGCTTTGCATGCATGCATGTACTGCTTTACCATCCCTAGAACCCATCTCAGGCTGCTGTGGCTATGCACTTTGGGACAAGAAGCAGTAGGACTAGGAAAAGATTGGATGCACAGGAGTGGGAGCCCGGACTGTTCAGAGACATTCCCAGTTCTGCTTCTGACTCACTGTGTGAGGCTATAAAGTGAGATAACTTCTCTGTTCCCTATGTTGAAAGCCTAAAAAAGCAACCTCGACCTACCCAGATTAAAATAACTTGAGAGCCTGGGTAGCATCTTATTAACTGATCGTTGTTAAAAGGAGAGAGACAGAACGAGCTGGAAAAAAAAAACACTTTCAGTTCCCCTGTTCTGTCTGTAAGGATGACATTTGATAAAAATGTCACTCAAGCAATTAGAAGTTAGCAGCACTACTGCCATCTAATTCTCACAGTCCCTACCTACCACCCAGGGTCTCTGTATCCCACTTAGCGTTAGCAAAAAATTATGTTAATAAGCAGTCATATTCTCCCAGCAAAAGACAGAATCCTGGTGAAATGCATAGGAAATACTAGTGGGTGGTTGTTGTTAAGAGCAAATTTCATTAGAACTATTTGTAAAAGACGGAGGAGGCGGATAATAAACCAAGTGCTAGCACAGAGAACGTCATGTTGAAGTCACTAGAACTGCTTTTGTGTCTTCAGCAGGAGTCGGACTGGGTGCAGAGTCTGGGTCATTTTTGTAGGCTGTCTTCTATGCTCGTGAGCAGTCCTGGAGGTGGATGACTTTAAAGTCTCTTTCAGAGAGTTGTTCGCCAGAGAAATGTGTCCACCTTAGATATTACAGATGTTTAAAATTATTTTTCCTGGTTCAGTTTTGTAAGAAATGTCCTTAATGATACAGGTACTCAGTTCTTTGTTGCCGCGAGTTATAATATGAAAATAAATATTTCTCTGTCAATAGAGAAAGACTGGTTAGTCTTTGGTAAATTCTTGATAGGTAGTGCCAAAGCTGTGGCCTCAATAAGCTGCAACAGGTCTGTCCAAAAGGGCAAAAGGGATCTAGAGCCTAACTGTGTGGCCTCCGTTCCCAGAAGAGGCGCTAGTGTTGCATGTTGCTGTAGCATGCTTTAGCATGCTGCTGTATTCCTTACAGATGCTGTCTTGTTCCAAATGGACGATGTCCTGAGTTTGATACCTAGGTGAGTACAGGGTACGTAGAGCGTTTCTAGATTTCGGGGGCGGGGGAAGAAATCATAATTCAGCGATCCTTTTTCACCTGATCGTCGGTCCATGATATTTTAGAGATTGCTGGTGGCAGCCAAAAGGAAGGAAGACAACCAGAACTCCAACCTGCCTTGTTTCCATTTGGTCTCATTGGTTTTACTATGCACTTGCTGATTTCTATCAATCACAGCTACTTACTACTCATATGCCGCTATGGTTTGCCCAAGCTGGACCTTTATTTCAAAGACAACGACTGCCAGTGTAACATTTTCTGCTTCCAAGAAGCATAGGCCCTTGCCACGTGCATAAAGAAACTCCTCCAGCATAAGTCTATTTGCTTATATTTTTCCTCTGTGTACATAACATAACCTATAACTATTTTTATCTAGTTAGGCATAGATCTTTTGTAGTTATTTCTGCTTATTTTTAAAAACTTGAGTTGGACTTAAAGCTTGGCATGTGTCATATTGGTCCCACTGTTTTTGTGCTGATCTTTTTTTCCATCTCCCTTCATTCCTTGCCTCATATCCCTGGTGGATGCCAGCCCACGTTCTCTTTCCAAACACTCACTGTCTAGTTTCAGCCCTGCCTGCCCCTAGTCTGATTTAATCTAGTCCCTCCCCCGCAAATTAAGGAAACCTTCTCACAATAGTCAGTCACAGTTCTGGTGGCTTATTTCCAGCTCTTAAACATACAAACCTATTTATAGCTCAAAAAGGTCTGAAAAGGGATCATTAAGGGAATACATTTGCAAATGTAGAACAAAGATCTGATTCTGGGATTTTCTTTACACAATTACTTAGTGTAAATAATAATGTTTGACACCTGCTTTTCTCTCATATAGAAATCTCAAAGCACTTTACAACTATGAATTCACTAAGCCCACTGTCATCTGTGTACAAGTTAGCACGAGTGCAGTTCTTTGTGCAGTGGGGAGAGAAGTGGTCCTTGAGGCTCTTAGACTGACACCCTGCTCAGATCTACTAACATTATTATTCTTTTAAATTCACTAACTTGTGCTTACTCTGTCTGTGACCCCATTGATGTGCCTCCTCACTTTAGAGACTGAAGCCTGAGTGAATTAGACCCTCACAGATTTTAATTATATCAAAAATACAGCGCACACAGTACTGAAAGGAGACATTCAAAGGACACCTCGAGTTCCTCGTTTTATTCTGAAGCCATTACATGATTTTGTTCATCTATAAAATGTAACACAGTTACACATTGATGCAGAAACATATTTTTTTTCCATTTCTTAGTTTTCCTTCAATAGTCATGTGATGTCAACATCAGCGTATAGGGCTCATGAGCTCCATCCTAGCCATGCTCTACAATGACAAATTGAATACATTTTTGTGCAAATTATGCTTTGTTGTTTCCCTTTGGCTCTGATGAGAAACAGCAAACCTGCAGTTAGTGTTTGAAAATCAGCACTAAGTAGGAAAGTTAGTGCATCACTCCGGGAAATGCACTTCGATTTAAAAAACAAAAAACAGTACTTTCCTTATGGATTCTGTCTCTGCCCTGAGAAACCAGGACTCAGTTAAAAATGACAAACCCCAAACAGGAATCAAGCTGAGAATGCAGCCAAGTGAGCTTGCCATGGCTTTTTTATCCCTGAGTTTTTTTTTCTGTTTCCCTGTCATCCTTCAGCTATAAGCGTCATTTTGCTGCTTGTCACAAAAGTACGGCTGTGATGTGCGCCTGTTTGCAGTTTCTTTCAGTAGAAAGTCACGCCAGTGTTACAAGGACAATCACATTGACTCGACCAAGCAAAGCCATCTACCTTCACCTGATACAGCCTGACACTTGATGAAAGCACAGCATGGCCAGATATTTTAAATATTAGAAACAATTTTTCACAAGATATTTTCTTTAAAATTTTAGCTGACGTTCTCCCAAGAAAAATATTTTTGTAGAAGGGATGGTTTGCTCTGAAAAGTTTCTTCTTGCTGTGAATCATCCTTTCCAATTAATCTTTTCTGCGGATCTCGACAAAGGTCTCAGATCCATTTTGTTTTTCCTGAGCTATCAGAGGCCTGATTTTGAGGAGTTCTGCCCGTGCTTGGGCAGCGCCATGAGTGCAGGACTCCTATTTTACATAGACGTGCTCCTCTTGGACCAGGATAAAGCCTGAAAAACCCATTTCCGTGCGACTTCCCCTAGAAAACAAGGCAAAATTTAGCTGTTATGTGTGAATCTGATTTTAAACCAAGTCAAAATGTTAGGCCTCCTTTCTGAAAATTCAAGTGCATCTTGCTGTTTTAGGAATATCCTAGGTGTGAGGGTAGCAGAGTGATAAAATGGGGACACAGTTATTTTAGACAGTGAGTGGGGTCGAGGGAGGCAGAGAGGAGCTAGAATCACAGTTCTTTGAGGTACCATGAGACTTCACTTGGGGGTGAGACCAGAAATGCCCCCGTAGACATCTAGTACACATCTAAACCTTATCAAGTTCCACAAAGGTTTTCTCCAACTCATTTGCAGAGCTTGAGCTGGCTGGTCCTGTCAGGGCTCATGTCATGAACTGGTTTCAAAACCAGCCCCCTTATCCTGCTGCTCCTTTAATGTGATTGTGCAGGGCACAGTTGCTTTGCAGCCGTTATGTATTTGGTGGAAAGAATCACTGAGATCCTTAAAAACAGCAGCAAAATACATCCCTGTTGTGTTTGCTGGGCTGCGTTTACATGTCTTTATCCAGAGCATTTGCCTCACCACTTAGGGCTTTTTTCTTCGTCTGAAATGTGCCTACGCTTAGGCTGAGTATTAAGAAGTCTGCAATATCCTTCTTTGTCTCGTTCTCCATCTTTGACCCATATGTATCTTCTTTATACCTGAATAGAGGCTTTTGGGAGCAGAGACCTGTTGGATCTATAGAGGTTCCAGCTGCTCTTTAGGGCATACAAAAATTATGGCCCAGAACAGGGCCAAGTTGCTGACGAGTAGCAGTCGCAGGTGCCAAGCTGCTGACGACTCTCAGGCCTGTTGGCTACTCCTCTGGCTACAGCTGTACCAGTGAGCTAGTGCCAGTACCCTTAATTGATCATGAGGCCAGCTGGCATAGTCTGGCCAGGTCTTTACTTTTAGATTCTCTTAGCCTCCAATTCAGGTTTGCAGACTTCCTGCTAGTAATACTCTACCTGGTTGAGGCTAACTCCTGAACCTTTGCTTAGAAGAGTACTAGCTACCCTGGGCCATAATCATGCCAGAGACCTCTCTAACACTTTCAGTGTCTTAACAAGGATCTTCCAGGATCTGAGCCCAATTTCAGGCCAAACAACTACTGACTTGCTCTGTGGTTTAGCAATATCTTTTTTCTAGACATGAAGGACTTTTTTCCCTGCTCAATCTGTGCTAAGTTCTGTGAACCCTCACCTTGTCTCGCAGTTTTCAATGCATGTGTCCCCTTAGCATCCTTGCTAGGCAGGGAAATGCTGTCAGCCCTAATCAATGGTTGGGAGGCTGGGAAGTGGGGACATGATCTGTAGGAGACACTATGTGCACGCCTTCACTGTCACGCTAAAGAGTGACAACACTGTTGTAGAGATATAACAGAACTATCTGATTTAAAGTAATCATAATAACTTACAATTCAGCACTTGAGTTATTCTCAGCAAGATAAATCAGTCCTGCCGGGTTGCATGCTGCAGAGTTAGCTGGGTGTTCTGACAATGTGCTACGCTTTCTTCTGTAAGGTGGAAGAACCCATGCCCCAGGCCTGTGAAGGTTTAAAGAGCCTTGAGGATCAGATCCTATATAACTCTCTAAAGATCATGAGGGAAGTCAGGAGGTGGGTACAGTTCTCCCAAGTCACAGGCTAGCACAAAAGCCACTGGAGCACATTTCTCTCAAATGTAATAGGTGATAGGGCCTCTGAATCCTTTGAATTTTCTTCCCTCTATGAGAACAAACAGGATCAACTTTAGTTCATATAAGCCAGGGTCATATCTTCAAAAGTAGTCAGTAGTTCTTTCCCTTTTCTTGAGGGAAAAGGAGCCCCCCATAAAGATAGAGGAGTGTTAATTCAACCTGCTCCAAAGGTCTTAACGAGACCTTATATTGTATGTGTGTATTGTATTATATTACAACTCAGACGCCAGCAGAACAATTTCCATGATGGTGATATACCTCAGAAGGTGGAGAAACTTGATCACGGAAAACGGAAAGGATGGAAAAAAACACAGGGGAGCAGAAGTAAACGGAGATGTGTCTCTTACCCACCGCAAATTGAAAGTAGGATCTTGTTAAGGAGGGGCAAAGAGGGAAAATGAAAAGAATGGAGCCTCTGGCAGGAGGAAGGAGGCAGGAAGAGTTGCAGCAACTTCCTGATCAGGAGAGGGCTGGGAAGGCAGCGCACTGGAAGCGTAGGAGAAGGAATGGAAAAAAGCAGGAATGCCAGCTACGTACCACGTTCTCTGCTGAGAGCTGTTAAGAAGGGAACTTCTTAATCTTCTGTGACTGTTGCTTGGTATATACCTCATGTAACGATGAGAAGCAGGTCTTCTGAACACAAGAGTCCCCTTTATGAAGACTGTGGGCAACTCTTCAGCATCTCTGGGAGACACACTGAATTGCAAAGCAGGTGTTGAGAGAACTATGGTGTGTCCTGGAGGATACACCCCTTGCAGGATGTGGTAGTTCCAACTGCCTGTATTAACACCAGGAAAAGTGTAGGGTCAGGCAATCACCCCCTTAATAACACAGGGTTCACCACTCTTCCCCACTTACTAAAACAACAATATATAAGAATAACTTCTTTATTTTCTGTCATGCTTGGATCCTGGGGTCTTGTTTTGTCTGTCACATCTAGTCTATTAAAAGAGGCAGGTTCTGTATCTTGGTCTGCGGTATGATTTTCTGTTTGTCCTTTTGGATGACTTTGCCCAAAGGAGTGATAGTAAAGAAATGTGAAAGCTGGTGTCAGAATAATTTCTTTGAGCATGGAATATAATTTTTTTCATTATTCTTGACATTCTCTTTTATCTGTGTCTCTTCTCTTCCTCTTTCCACTTCTGTTCAGTATTAGAGCAAAGTGAAGCACATAACACAGATTTCACAGATAATACTACTTTCACATTTCTTGCCTCGCATTGACCTACTCTCATGTGGACATGTGGGAGCTTAACATACCACATATGCTCTCTATATTATTATGATTTCAGAAGACACACAGTTTTCCATTCACAAGTATACAACAGCCTGGTCACATGGAGGCTCTTTTGACTCCTGCAATGAGGAGTTCTGCTGCTGTTTCACCAGACCCAAAAGCTACAGAAACAATTCATCCAGCAGCACCCCCCCCCCGCCCAAAAAAAAAAAAAAAGAAAAAAGAAAAACCCCCACAGCGCCTCATATTGTCATGCAGATTTTCCAAAATACACCTTATTTGGTTCTTCCTTTCTGCTGGCCTGCAGACTTAATGTTTCCAAGAGGAGGGAGGCGAACCCAGGACTTCACACTCCTTATTTGGGTGGGAAGCTGGGATCTGGAAGGGAATTAGGAACAGATCCTTCCTCCACCATATTTAGAGGAATGTAATGGATGTTTGGTCTTTTCCTGTTACATGCTGCGGTGAAGAACTGAGCAGAAGAGGGCCCATAATAGTGAAAGGCTGGTTAAACGTGCCGGCAGGCATTAATTGTAATGTGGTCTGTAATGAGGCACCAGTGTTAATGCCCAGACTCCATTTGCATGGCTTTTGGAGGCCTTCACTGTGTAGGTAGTGGAAGCCAAATGGCAGCTATGCAAGGTTAGAAAGGCTCAAGAGCAGATGACATTGTTTCAAGATTAATCCACGAATAAGGCTGTTTGAGGAACAGAGCTTTTCTTACAGTGATATCATTTTAGCACATAACCACTAGCACTGTCAGCATGGTGATTTCTCCCATTCTCAGCCCTCTTCATCTCTTTCTAAATTCTCTCTCTACCCCATATTTTCTCTTTTAGACCCCACTGTAAAAGGGTTAGCCTGCTTCTAAACATATTAAAGTGTATTTCATATGTTTATCAAAAGCAAGGACTGATTTTTGATGACGTGTCTCCTCAGATTGGATAGATGCCACTGCTTTGACGTGTGCGTTTCAGAAGTATCATCGCAAAGCCTATATGTCAAGGGTGACATCTCAGAATCAGATGTAGTTTGGCTGGCACCATAGCTTTGTTCCAGGGCATGGCTGCTTCTCCTGAAGGCTGTGCAAGGTAAGCATTTGTGTTCTAAATTTAAATAAAACAAAATCTAACATATTTTTACTACTGACATTACAACAACTCTTTACAAAATGAATTAGATGATGTATTGACATGAGGGACACAATGGTCCAGCTCCCACATCAAAGATAAACAGACAAAGGATAGAGAAAAAGGTGTAATGAGGTCAGATTTGCTAGCAGATTTGATAGCACAGGTGGGGTTATTTCAATCTATCTGTCTGTCTCCTTAATATCTATAGCTAAAAATGGTTAAAATGAAAATTATTTTGCACTCTGGAATCCCAGCCAAACTACAGTGCCACAAAGCTTGTAAAGATGAGTTGTACGGTGCAGTCAATTGGTCCTAGTGAGCTACTGAAATTACTGCAAAAATGGGATTTGTCTCATGGCTGAAACAAGGGACTGGCAATCTCTTGGCATTTGTTACGGTCTCCACCATGGATTTGAAATGGTGGCTTAGGGCAAGTCCTTTGTTTTTCTACCTTTGAGTTCCCCTGTCTGAAATAAACAGTATTTCCCCCCCTTGCAGAAATACTCATGATGGGAGATTAGTAAGTTGTATTGAGAACCTGGCATGATTTGGTCACGGACTGAAATTCTAGGGACTGTTTCCTGAAAGGGCAAGTGTTAGCTAAGTACAGGTTTTTCATCTTGGCTGCTGCTGTCTGTCAGCAGCGCAGAGAACAAGGTGTTAATATGTCATCACTGTTCTCTAACATAACGCAGGAGTTACACCACAGGCTGAATTTGGAAGATTTATGAAGACAGAGTGCACAAATGTTTTTTTCATGGAAATATACACGTTTTCCTGGAACAGGTGAAGCACACTGTGAACAATTCAGAGAACTGCTTTGAGCAGACATGCTTTGCAAATAATAATTGTTTTGTTTCGAAACAAACACAGTGATTGCAATGCACAAAGGTATTGGCTATGCCACAATGAGCAAATTATAAGTCACTCGCACATGACATGTTGACTGAGTTCACAAACCGGGACTTCTCTGAAGCTAGGATTTGTGAAAGAACCGAAGAGCATTGGGTCTTCAGATCCCACAGAAATGCAGTGGTTTTTGAGTGCCCTACTCCTCTCAGGTTTTTAAAAAAATCCCAGTGTTATGAAGTTAAATACAAAAATGGGCATCAGAGGAATTTCCTCAGTTCAGGTAAATGATTCCTGACCTCGGGCTGCAAGGTCAGAAAGATAATGTCACAGAAAGCCCCGAGGTTCCTTATGGTAGTTGTAGTGTGGCAGTGGCCAGAGGCCCTGCTCAGGACTGGATCACACACAGGTGAGTTTTTCAGGAATGGTTCAGCATTTTCTTAGCTCCTGAGCTGAAATGTCTGGATGATACCAGAGCAAAGGATAAAGCATGCTTTGGAGGAGGATAAATCTGCTACCTGCAATTATCCGTAGGCAATCAGGCAAGGAGGTAAACTCTTTCCTGATGCCACAGCAACCAGCTTATTCTTTAAAAAGTGTGGTTTGATTAGCTCCTTTCTCAATATACACACCTTCCTTGCTATTTGTTTCCAGCTCCAGCCCCATAGTTAACGAGACCATTCCTCCTAGCAGGTAATTCCTCCTAACAGAAGGAGCTGTGCTGATTAACTGCTACAGGCATCTTCAGCATGTATCAAGCAGTAAGATTCAACCACAGGACCTAGAAACCAGTTTTGAGCTCATTTACTTCAGCTGAAATCTCGAGTAATTCCACTAGCTTCAAAGGATTTATATCAGATTCATATCAGTATAAACAGTCCAGAATCTGAACATACTTGCCTGTGTGCAGCAGCCGTGATTTTATATGCACAAGAGCAGATCCTTTCGCAGCTGCTTTTGGAACAGCTTCTTTTTATACATCACTCTGGCCAGTGAGGGCCATTTTGGGATAGACTGACCCACTTTGTGTTGTGCTTTACGGTATGACCAGCTTCTTGAGCATTCGAAGTATGAGGTTTGATTAGGCAGACTGCCATCCTACCTTTCTCTCAGTACAGTGATAAATAGCAACTGATAGAGCCTTTGCCAGAACACAGGTAAGCACTAGGAGCAGAGACCATCAGATTTAATGACCTAAATTCAGCCCTTCAGCAGCAACTTAGGGAAGAGTCCTACCTAGTATATTTACGTAATTTCACTATATATGTTAAAGTTAGGGTTCATTACTGTTATTATTTCTATTTTGGGCTGGACTTACTTAAACTACTCAGATCCCTCACTATTGCAGTAAATGCAACGTCAGGAGCTGGCCTGGCACATTACAGAGAAACGTGCTACACAAGATATTACTGCATTATTTTCTAGAATAAAAGTGACCTTTTCTCTTTTTTTCCAATATTGTCTAAAGGAAGAGTTTGGCCATCCCTGGATTTTGTATTATCTACAGAAAGTTTCTCATTTTCCACCTAAAGATTTAGATGGCAGGATGTGATTGTCATGTTCTGCTTTCTCTGTGCACACTCTCTAACAGTGCTGATATGTTTATAATGATGAATAAACACTATTATTCATAGTACAGTGGCATCTAGAGGGTGTAACGATACATTAGGGCCCTGTTACTCTAGGCCTGGTAGAAACCCACAGGAAGAACCAGTAATTTAAATAGATGAAGAATGTTATTACTGTTTTACAGGTGAGACACAGAGAGATTTGAGACGTTGTCCCATGTCTCATAGGAAGCTTAGCAGAATCAGGAGCTGAACTTGTATCCCCTGAGTTCCAACCTTACACCTCTAATTTTACTGAGGCAGAAAAGCAGGAGGAAGACCACTGTCATCGAGCCAAGTGCATCACAGGAAACACACTCTTTCTTTCAGCTTCATAGAGCTTTTCTTAAACTGCAACACTTCAGGGATTTTGTGTGTGTGTGTGTGTGTGTGTGTGTGTGTGTGTGTGTGTTTCCCTTCCCTGGTGATTATTTCTTCTTTTTTTCTTCCTCTTGCAGCTTGGGAGTCATCACTGTGCAGAGAAAATTTTTATCTAAAACAAAAGGAGCCCAATTTTTATCAGGAAATCAGACACTACTTCTGAGAGAATATGTTATTTCTTTCTCTTTTTTCTTTCCTTTTTTAAATAGCAAAGCAGTGCCAGATTGGGTTCTACAAAAAACAAATTGCATTTGGAATAACATGTGATTGTCTTTTATTATGTCTGACACTGATTCACCTCTTTCACAAAGACTGGTGCGGAGAATTTTATCACCTCTTTATTGTTGCATTTTCTAGTCCTGCTTGGCAGTGGTCTTAATCTTGTCCATTCCTTTGACATGGTCCTGTACATGTATCTCAGTATTTTCTCCCTAGTTCACTTGAATCATGAAGCTATGTCTCTGATCTCTTCCTCAGAGACTTGGTTCAGAGTCAAATCCTTCCTGAAAACTCAGCCCTGTCTTGATTTTCCTAAGAAATTACTGCCCAGCCCTGCCTAGCCTGGGGAGCACCTTGAGAGCCGTCTGTGTATTCGGGACCACGTCTGAGCATGACTGTGCCATCCTCATCTACCTCCTACTTCAGCTTATATTTGCAGCCACCTCGCTGCGGGTAATTGGTTTTCTGCTGCTAGAGAGCTCCTAGCATGCTGTGAGTACTCTCAGAAATAACCTTGCTGTTGGGTTTTGGGTGAAGAAGGTGGTGGTGAAGGGTAGTCTCCATATTAGTGCTTGTTTTCCTCTTTCTCTTAGCTACTGTGCTTCTTTTCATAGCACCTTTCATAGCACCAGCCAAGTGGGTGTGATTATAACCTTGCCAGTCTACATCATGCTGTGGATCCCATCCCAAATACCAGTAGGCTACAGCCTCTTTAAAAACTTTTCTTTGGCAGACCTTTAGGCCAGGTTAGGACATTCAGGCATTCAGCACATAATCAGGCACTGCTTCTGGTGTTATGCTGTGAGTAGGATTTCCATAGATGGAAAGAAATCAGCACCACTTCCTCCAGGGGGGCAGGAGCTTCAAGATACCCAATGCAAGTATCTTCCATGGCTGTTAGGAGGAAGGAAGAACCTTTCTCTGGAATAAGTAGTCTCTGCGGATAGAGAATATTGTGGATTAGCAAGACACATGGGATAGTGATCACAGAGGCTGTTTTCTTCAGAAAGGGAGCATATTAACAGAGCTTATGAAGACCAACTTCTACTGAAATGACAGAGAGGGAGTTCAGGGGGCGGAATATAAATACTCATGTCGGAATTGGCCAGAGTACAGAGGCTTACAACACTGAGCTCTTTCAAAAAGCTAAAGCAACATGAACCTGACGTATAGGCAATCACTCTAGACTTAACAAAGTGCAGTTCCTTATGTTCCCACAATAAAAAGCCTACAATACTGACTCCCTCCAAAAAGATGGCATTTCGGCAAAGAGATGTGCCTTTCTGGCAATGTTGCCATAATTCACATGTTACTTGGTTTGGATATCTTTTAGAGGTTATAAATGCACGGTCACCAAGACGCTGGCAAACTCAGTCCACAAGATGGTCTTACGGGTCATTTTGCCTCATAGCATACTGCAAACCAGTACAGCAAAGTGCTTTCCTCTTTATGGCATTAAATTTTGCGAGGGAGATAAAATGAAGCAGACTTTTGCTCAGAAGAAAGAGAGCAGATGGCAGGATCTCAAGACATGCTGTTTCTGAGTGAAAAGAAGGCATCATGAATGGCTGGATATGAAGGCAATGACCAGACGTGATTTAGTCTACTTTCGCCTCTTCCTTTTATTTAAGGACAACAGCTGACTGCATTTCCACAACATCCCAAAGAATTGCTTCAAATGATGTATTTCAGCTCAAGGCATCTGCCCTTTCCAGAACACTGAATAGCCACAGTGCTTCATAACTGTGGTGCTTCATAACGTCATTTAGAGCTGAGAATTTCAGGAGCACTAAAAACCAGACCCAAGAGGCTTCAAGTTGAATATCTAAATGTGGAAACACTTGAAAAACTTGACCATTTTCCAAAAGATGGGACTATACTTTTTCTTTGTAGAAACGAAACTGTTAAACTGACCGACCCTATTCAGTGCTGAGCATATTGAACATCCACTCATCTAACCGTAGATGCCAGGCAGCAAGAGAATATAATGGCTCTGAGGAAGCATGTTCATTAATACTGCTCATGTTCATTACAGCCTGCTCATTGCTCCACAGAGGACTGCTCCATGGAGACGTTTACATTCTTCCTGCATCTTCCATCTCTTTTGGGCAAGACAGACTGGCCTTCTCCTGTGCAGTGGAGGTAACTCTTTGTGGACCATCCACCGAGTATATACAAGGAAGAGAAATATGGTGCCATTTCCCCTCCATCGTCCTAGCAGATATAGGTCCTGATAGCTTAGAAGGAAAAACTGAGACATGTCTCATTGGCCTCAGCTTACAGTTTCACAGCTTTGTTTATGTAGTTTGCATTTACCTTGACAACAGTTGCATTGTATTTCATGTATCTTTGTGGGTTTGCTTTCTCTGTGCTTTGGCATTTTAAACCAACAGCTGATGTCAGCCTAGAGCTGGGCTTTCCCAGATTTTCCATTTTTGATCACAATCTTGTCAGAGCTTTTAAACCACAAAGACGTATAGGTGGTAAGGGAGTTCCGTGAACGGCCAGACGCTGTGGGGAGTGATGCTGACTCTTCTGTGTGTCTCACTCTGAGTCACCGCTGAACCCAGTGAGACTCTCCACTGACAGAGATCAGGAAACACTGTGCTGATCAAGATACCGTGCACTGAAGGATATATAAAAACAAGCCCTGGACTCGTGGATATTAGGACTTATTGGGAGAAAATACTGCTATTTAAAATAAAAATAATAATTAAAAAAAACCTAGCTTGGCTGGATCAAGAAGTTCTGCAGAGAGTAAAACTGAAACATTACCTGGTGTTAGATTCCTTAAAACACTATAGGAGAAATTCACCAATTAGGAGTGTATGTGAATAGCTCTATGACCTAAGCTCACTTTACTCAGCCACACATTATCTGATGGCTTGGAAGTGAGAGGCAAATTGTTGTCCCCAGGAGGGAGAGGGTCACTGTGATCTAATGTCTGCATTTGCAGTGCCAAGACTTGTTACTCATCCCTTTAAGCGTCTATTTTAAATAGTATTGTTTTTAAAGGTAGCCACATAAGACAGAATATAAAGCAGTTCCTTGTAAAAAAAATAATTGGTTCAAAGGGTAGTTTCATGCTGTAAATACATTCTGTCCACTTTAGATTTCCCCTGCAGTAAATAATGGATTAAGTCATGAAAATCACATTATAATGAGAATGGCACAATGCTTTAATGAAACCAGAGCTAGGACAACTAACCCTATTGTCTGTTCTCCTCAGAAATCAGAATAAGGTTTATCCGTTGACACACCATATCCAGCTTTAATTGAGTAATTAGTAGCAAGATAATATCAAAGTGCTTGACAGTGTTTTTCTAACTGGCATATAGACACATAACAAAAATCTGGGCTTTGTCTAGGAGTTGTTTACAACTCAGGAGAGAAAGTCTACAGCTGCCAACCTCCCGAGCGCCCTAACTACAGGATAATGACTAGCTGGACTCTCCTGTGCCCCATCTGTTTGCTCGGAGAGAGACCAAGGGAGAATAGTCCACTGGCACTGCCCCCAGGAAGGGCAAGCCCAGAGCTTTGCTCCTCACTCCTAGTGCTATTCATACACTTCTTATCATGAAGCACAACCAGAGAAGTCCCTTGAGCAAGGACTGGAGTGCCCAACCATCCCTCCTCATTCCTCACTCCAGGAATGCCCAAACTATATGCTACAGTCCTGATATCTTTTGCTTGCCTTCTCTTCCAGAAGCAAAGCCTCCCCTCCTTTCTGCACAATAGCCTAGCTACAACTAGGGATATGGAGTGCCGGAAACATTTCCTCCTCTCACTCAACTCTAGTAAACTTGTAAGGATGCATGCATGGAAAGGGCAGCAGTGGCTTTGAAATCTCTCAGGCTGAGGGTATAAAAACTGGGCCTTACAATTTCTGGGCAAGTGCTTTAACTAGTTGGCTTTTGTACAAGAAGAATGAATTATCTGTTCCAGTCATGTTCTGGAAGAAAAAAAGCTAGCTGGTAATCTCTACCCAAGGGGAGGATTATGGTTATGTATGGGAGTGCTTTGCAAATCCCCACTCTGGATGACTGCCCCAGACATTTCCTGATTGTATGCCTGGGGGACACTAAGGTGTTCAGTAACCTTCCACTCTCTTCCGTTCTCTGGCTTCCAAGAGAAGGAGACATGGGTGCATAGGCTGGAAGCTGTGACACATCCTGGCCAGGTCTTTGGCTTGGCTAGTTGGAGGACTGTAAGATGAATCATGGATCATCAGTGTTCTGCAGCCAAGATGTAGCTGGATGTCCCAAGATTCAGACCCACACCTAATTTGATGTTGCAGGTAAATTCCTAAGTCCAGGAGAAAGATGGGATTTCAAACAGTGGCTTCTTTTTCAAGTTTCAGGTTGTCTTAGCATTGTGCTTAGCACCCTCAACGCTGGGCCCATTGTGGGGCGCTGGCTCTCCTCATTGTGGCACAGCACCGTTGATGCCTGAGCCCATGTAGCACTAAGGGCTTTCTAGCTGCAATTCGGTAGCCTGCCTTTCACTTTCCGCTCTGTACTCTTTCACCCAAGCGGCTGTGGCACCATTTTCCAGAGCTTCTGGAGCAGTTTTTTTCCCCTGTTGTTCTCACGCTGTTATTCTCATGGCCTTTAACTTGCAAACCCCGATACTGTTGTTATGGTAGGTTCTCACGGGAAGCAATTGCCACTGAGATGAGAATCATCTCTCCTTCCCCCCTGCTCCTTTCCTTCTCTGTGGTTGTCGCTGTCAATCAGGGGACCCAATAATACACATGCACAAGCTTAACAACCAAGCAGCAAGCAACACCTGCCATGATCAAACAATCACCCCTAACAGCATTGTAAGCAGGAATAACCAATAGGGAATTTGGGCATGTCCTGATGAAAACTATATCATTATTATGGGAAAATTATAATGGGGAGAGCCAGATACCCTGGAGAGGACACCCATCTGGAGGGCCCCATTACTTCTCTGCTGGCTGGCCACTTGGAGAAGTTTCCCTTAGCCTTTTTTCTGTCTCTACTGCAACACTCTTGTCTGCTGTCACTGATGGACGTAAAACAGCAAGTGCTGTTTGATAAGATGATTACAAACATGGCATCCTAAGTCAGGATGTGGTTATGACTATAGCAAAGAAAACTCACTCGTCTAGGCGCTGTCTTCGTATTTCATCATTCTTCCAACCAGTCTGATTCAGAAATGTACCGGGCACACTGCACTTTCCAGGAAAGGACTCATGGGATATTCAGCCCAGTTTAAGATCAGGTCCTTAAGAGAAACTGTCTCTCCATATTTATTATAAAAAGCCATCAGCTCAGCCAGTTCTGCAGTGATGGCTTGTGTTATTAAGATTTCATGATATTACAGAAGTGTGAACCTACTTCCTTCATACCAGCGATGATGTCAGTCCGTGACTGATGAGGTTTTTTTAATCGTGTTTATCTTTAGACCCACCCACTAACTAAGACTCAGAAAGGGACTGTATGAATGTATCTGCATGCAGAAAATGATGCTCTGTGTGGAGTAATGGATTCTATTAGCAGCTTCAGTTTTGGCCAAAGAGTTCATCAGTCTTGCCAAAACTCGGGAGTTAATCCAGCTAAGACAGATATGATTTCCTTCTATGTCTTCCAGCCACTGTTGGCTAATCTGTTCAGCTGGAGTCCTAACCAGTTCAAACCCAGAGAAAGCAATGGGAATACACCGAGATACAGAAGGCTTAAACTAAAGAGAGTGCAACATCCTGGCATCCTGGAAGACAGCTGCAAGACATTTATTAGCAGTGATGATGCATGAGATAGAAGGAAAGATGACTAATAAGCCTTTCACTTGAAGTTGTGGCTGAGCGTATCGTAACCAGTAACACTCAGCTACCTCTAGGCAAAATCCTCCATCAGTCCCAAAGAGCAGACAGTGCATTCAATGAGTAAACTGAAGTTGGGACATAATGATTTCTCAAATTACTTGCTATTGCTGATTTCCATCCCCGGTGTTTTGAGGGCTACTATTCAGCTAGCAATGCCCTTGCTCCAGAATCATTATTGGCTCGACTGCTTCTGACATAACTCACCCATTGCACATTGTCTAGGGTTCGGCTGTCATGGCTATAAACAGTGCAATAAGGAGAGATAAGAGATTAGCCAGATTACTGGCAGCAGTAGAAGCTGTAGAGCAACCTTGGCAAGGCTGCTTGTGCTATCTGGCAGAAAGCTGAACAGAGAGAAAAACAAGGCTCTGCGCGTACTGGGAGCACGGTCCTGGGCATACACCTAGGAGAGCCTGACACAGGCTGCCATTACCCAGGGTTTTTGACAAGCTGCCTTTTCAGCTCAATGAGGCTCTGTATGGGTTTAAGGCATCTCCCATGCGCAACATGCAGCAGCATCAGGGACCTGCCAAAGGTTCAAACCCGCAAGGGAGTAAGCGAAGCCTAGGGGGCCACCACTCACCACCTGAGACACTCTGCTTCTTCATCTGCTTACCCTGAGCTGGCCGGCCACAAACATGAGGCAAAATTCATTAAAATGCCAGGAAAAAAATGTTTGTGCTAGCACACTGCAGCTTCTGTCTGAAACAAGCTAAAGCTCATTAGAAGACGGTTGGGGTCACTGCTGAATTGGAGCCCTGTGGAAGCTCAGACGAGTGGGTGATGTCCACACGTTAGCTGAGCTGTGGTAACTGTTCACGTACGCACTCTCACCCCTTTGCAAATAGCAAGGAAAGCACATTCATCTAACCCTCTTCCACTGAGGCTTAACTTAATGTGTTTTACCTTGCGGCTGCCGTAGGCTAAGCGTATGAATCAGTCAGCTCTTGCAGTGCAGCTGACATGTAAGAACTCAACCATGTGTCTCAGCCCCGTGGGCTAACTATTGTCACAATGTCCTTCCTCCTGCATTTGTCTCGGCTTGTTTATGACCCTGAGTGGCTGGGTTGCACCAGATTTACTTTGTGACTTCCTTTAGCAGGGACCAGGCTCCTGTGTCATTTTTGCTATGGACTTTTCATATTTTTGGGCTGCTATGTTTTAAACTCCTCTCCCTCCATACCCATAGGTTTTATGGGTTTAGTTGAATCCCCCGTTACCAAGACTTTCTATTCATATTCAGACATGTGCATCTATTGCTCTTCATGCTAGAAGTAAAGCTCTCTTCCCTAATCAAGCAAACAAAAAAATTAGCTTAGCACCAAAAGCTGTTTGAAACAGATAAAGTTTAAAGCAGTTCATAAAGACGTGGAGCTGATTTTTGCAACCCTTTTTATACTTGGAGGACCATTTTATCATTGTAATATTGGACTATAGCAAAAGAATCTTGCAATAAAAGGCCGACATAAATTGACCTTTTGTTGCAAATTCTGCCATTCAAGCATAAAGCAGGAAGAAAGGCTACATAAGCTGTGTTAAAAGTAGGTCACATACACTGTTACCATGGCTGTCCTGGATGCATTTTACTAAGTAGGTTTCTTGGTTTGAGCGGTGATATGCGCACAGGCGAGATTCTGAGTTTGCTAGACAACTTTGTATGGCATGAAAAGACTTGAGTAGTATCAAGGGGTGTTAAAAGCCTTATTCCTAGCTCGGGCAGGATTGCTGTGGAACATTTATAATGCTAGCTTCGGAGGAAAGGGACATCCTAGTGGCAGGGATAGTATTTCTGTGAACAGGCTGAGAGCTGGCAATGCCTTCCCTTAGGTATGTTCCAGGACTGCATAAGTGACATGGGAGCTAGTGTATCTCTAGGTGCAGCAATAGTACTTCAGGTCCACACTACCTGGCTTTGCGGAGCCTCTCCCCACTGTGCTGAGCTGGAGCAATGCTAGCTGAGGGGACTTCCTACCACAGCAGCACTCCTCTTCCCCCAGCCTATGGTGATCTCTTTCTCCAGCAAAGTGGTTGCTCTGCTATGTTCTGACAGGTACAAGTGGGATGGAGGAGAACAGAAGAGGTGAAGAAATGACTTGCACTGGGGATCTCATCTCTTCCAGTCTTGTCTTTTTTATTCAGTCTCTACCATTGCATAAAGTCACCCACTTCTCTGTAACATCAGCTTGCTCTCAGCTAGACGACCAGAGAGAAAGAAACTTTTACTTCCTTCACAACTGTCTGAACTGTCATTGATTCTCTGGTATTGGTCCCATGAGAGATTCAAATGGTCTCTGAAGCTCCAGAACGGTCCAAGCAAAAATGACAGAGATGGCTGAACTCACTCTGGCCCCTTTTAGGGCTGCACGCTCGCTGTGATCCTATTAGAGGATCCCTGGGTTTTTTTCTGCACTGTTAATATTACTAAGGAAAAAAGTTGAGTCCAAGCCTCCAAGAGTCAACAAGATCTTTGTCCACTAACTCCAGTGGGCTGTCGACAGACCTTACTTCAGAAAAACATCACCCTCCAGGAAAATGCCTAAGTACAAAAGGCTTTTCAATATCCTTCTGAATAGGAGTGAATTTAAGCATGTGGTCAAACATTTTATTGACTCTAACCAGTGTACTACAGATAATGAAAACCAAGTAAGTCATAGGATCTCCTCAGGAAAACAAATATAACATCCATGTTCCCCAGGACTGTCCAAGCTTATCTGACTCAGCTGCACTAACAGCTCCAAAATAAGACTGGATTCAAGATCTAAGCTCCTCCTTGTGATTGACAGCAGACCCTTGAAGGTGATGGAGAACCAGAGCACTTCCCCAAAAGGGAGTCCAGTGCCAGCTCAAGAATTTCCTATTAACGTTTTTACTCGGCCAGCAGGGAAGGGCCTCCATTTATCATTTCCTTTATCTCTGACATAAAATGATATGATAGACCTGAGGAGAAATTGTTTTCCTTTGTGTTGCCATTATAGACTTACACAGTGAAATAATGCTCGGCCTTTGATCTTGCTCTGCTTGTGTTTTGCATGATCTTTCCAGACGATTGAGAAATAGACTATAGGATTAGTAGATTAAAAGAAAGAATCAAAGTAACAAAGTAGCTAGATTTTATGATTTGTGCTGAATTATTTATCACACAATAAATGGCTTACCCATTTTAGTAGACAATCCATCTACCTACCCATCCCCTTACATGGGCTTCAGTACAAAACAGATTAAACACAGTCAAAGGAAGGAAGAAACAATGGGAGCAAGTAAAATTCTGGTGTTAACAGATGGAAAAACAAAAGGTGGAAGTTCTTTTTAGTTATAGCACTGGATAGACATTAAGTAGGAAGATTCTTCACTGCATTTCTATATAGCAGTTCTGAGGGGTCCCTAATGGAAATAGGTTCTAACGTCCTGAATAAATATATGATAAAAGACTATCCAGGCATGGCTGGCACAAGATCGCACAGAGCTAAAACTACTCCACACAAGTAGGTGAAGGACACTGTAAGGCCCTCAAAACCTGGTCTGATTTGCTTATCTGACATGCAAACTATTTAACTTAACATGCATTTTCTACTAGTTGTGAAGGACTTTCACCCAAATCTCACTCCAGTAGGTCCATTTCTTGTACTGAAGAGCCCAGCATTGGACACAGAACTCCAGATGTGGCCTCACCAGGGCTGAGTAGAAGGGGAGGATCACCTCCCTTGACCTGCTGGCAATGCTCTTCCTAATGCAACCCAGGATCCCCTTGGCCTTCTTGGCCACAAGGGCACATTGCTGCCTCATGCTTAACTTGCTGTCCACCAGGACCCCTTGGTGCTTCTCTGCAAAGCTGATTTCCAGCTGGTTGGCCCCCAGCCTGTCCTGGTGCATGAGGCTGTTCCCTTCCCCCCCCCCCCCCCCAGGTGTAGGACCTTGCATTTCCCTTTGCTGAACTTCAGGAGGGTCCTCTCTGCCCGTTTCTCCAGCTTGTCAAGGTCCTTCTGAATAGAAGTGCAACCATCTGGTGCGTCAGCCACTCCTCCCAGTTTTGCGTCCTCAGCGAACTTGCGGAGGATGCAGTCTGTCAAATCATCCAAGTCATTAATGAAGGTGCGAAACAGTATTGGCCCCAGACTGACCCCTGGGGGACACCGCTAGTGACTGGCTGCCACCTTAAGCTCATGCCGCTGATCGCAACCCTTGGAGCCTGACAGTTCAGTCAGTTGTCGACCACCTCACTGACCACTTACCTAGCCCACGCTACATCAGCTTGCCTGTGAGGACGTTATGGGGCACAGCGTCAAAAGCCTTACTGAAGTCCAGATAAAAAACATCCACTGCTCTCACCTCATCCGCCAAGCCACTCGTCTCATTGTAGAAGACTGCCAGGCTGGTCAAGTATGATTTCCCCTTCGTAAATCCATGCTGACTACTCCCAGTCACCTTCTGGTCCTTGACGTGTTTACAGTTATTCGCTCCATCACCTTCCCAGGGACTGAGGTGAGGCTGACCAGCCTGTCGTTCCCCAGATCTTGCTTCTTGAAGACACGCGTGACATTGGCTCTCTTCTAGTCCTCAGGAACCTCTGCTGATCACCGTGACCTTTCACGGATAATCAAGAGTGGCCTCACAGTGACGTTCACCAGTTCCCCCAACACTCATGAGCGTATCCTGTCAGGTCCCGTGGACTTGTGTATGTCCAGTTTGTTTAAACGATCCCTAACCTGATACTCCTGCACCAAGGGCAAGTCTCCCTTGCTCCAGATTCTCCCTCTGGTCTCAGGGACTTGGGATTCCCGAGGGCCGGTCTTACCAGTAAAGACTGAAGAGAAGGCGGCACCGGGTACCTCGGCCTTTTCCACGTCCTTTGTCACCAGGGCCCCTGCCCTGTTTAGTAACAGGCCCACATTTTCCCTAGCCTTCCTTTTGCTTCTTAGGTACTTACAGAAGCTGTTCTTGTCGCCTTTCACATCCCTTGCCAGTTTCAACCCTAGATGGGCTTTAGCTGTCCTAACCCCTTGCTGCATGCTTGGACAGTGTCTCGATATTCTTCCTGGGTCACCTGTCCCTGCTTCCACCTCTTATGTGCTTTTTTTGTGTTTGAATTTAGTCAAGAGCTCCTTATTCATCCATGAAGATCTCCTACTACCTTTCTTTACTTCCTGCATCTATGGATGGACCATTCCTGAGTTTGGAGGAGGTGATCCTGGAAAATCAGCCAGCTCTCCTGAAGCCCTCTTCTCTTCTGGGTCTCTTCAAAGCAGATCTCTGAACAGGCAAAGGCTGCTCCTCTGAAGTCTAGGCTTGAGATGCTGCTATTTGTCTTCTTCCCTCCTTGCAAGATCCTGAACTCCACCATCTCATGGTCACTGTAGGCAAGGTTGCTCCAGCCTTAACATCCTTGGCCAGTTCTTTTTTGTTTGTAAGTGTCAGGTCCAGCAGAATGCCTCCCCTTATTGGCTTCTCTGTCACCTGTGTCAGGAAGTTGTCGTGAGTGAGCTCCAAAAACTCCTGGATTGCTTGTGCTCTGCTGCGTGGTCTCTCCAGCAGATATCAGGATGGTTCAAATCCCCCATGAGGACATGGGCCTGTGAACATGGGGCTTCCTCCAGTTGTCAGAAGAAGACACGATCTTCTACCTCTTCCTGATCAAGTGCTCTGTAGCAGACCAAGCTATTACTATTTACTTATTATTTACTGAAGACCAGCGGCATGCTTAAAAAGAGCCCTATACCAAGCTTATAGTGGAAGAATAAAATTAAAAGCTCTAAAACTCCGAAAGACACAGCTCCAGCTATGTGTCAAAGCCCCTCGTCTCTCAGATTTACATAGGAAGATGATGGAATGAATCCAGTGAGTGCATGAAGTTACAAACCGCCCTTTATATGCCGAATAATTATTTGGATGGCTGTTGTTGACAACGTGTTTATTAGTTTCCTGGTGTAAGCAACCATATGTTCTGTGAAAAAAAAAAATCTGATTTGAAATCAGAGTTTCTGCAGCTTGTTTGCAAATATGATTTTCTTGGAATTGTTTTAAAGCTTAGTACTATTTGCCTCGTTTTAAATAGGCAGGAATGAGGAACAAAAACATCAGTTATTACCTCAGGCAGGTATCTCCTACAACAGGGCTCCTTGAGTGCTGAAGTCTGACCTTGATTCAGGGTTGCTGCAGGTTAACTACAGAAAGAGAGGGCAGCACCTGGCCTGCCTGGCAGAGCTGGGCCAGCACGCAGAGCTCAGTACAACTCCCAGCATGGCTCAACACAGCAAAAGCAGCAGCTCTGACCCTTGGGAAGGATAACACAGCTAGGCCCTGTGTTAAGCAATTAAACGCTTCTCTTTAAAAAGGGCTCTTTGTTTCTTTTGTGTAAAATTCTGAAAAATGCACGTCTTCCTTCTTAAAAGTAACAGGAAGCCCTTAGCCTGAGTCTCCAATGCAGCTGCAGCTGAGTTACCTGATCACAGAGATCTATAGGATCTAACATGCCCAAATATTTTTGAGGATGTGGGCTTAGAACTTAAGTTTCACTAATGAGCAGTGGAACAGAGATGGCAAAGTACTAGTTTTTTAGAGTGTTTAGGTGTCTAAAGCATTCTAAAGCACATTCAATAGCACCAAACCACGCCTCATAATTAGCATTAGCCCTTGCTACCCTTGCTAAGATTTTTTTTTTTCTGTTCAGTCTGGTGCTTTGCTGGTTTTGAAAAGTTTACCCAAAATCTATAGTTACTAGTCTAACCCAAAATCTGTAGTTATTAATTAGTCTAGCTGTCCAAAAACCCAACCACTCTAGAGAAAGATCTGCTGTAAGTTAAACCCTGAAAATCATCTTGTTACCAACATACGTAGTGGCTAGGTGCCTCCATCAGGCCAGAACTGCACTTTGATAGAAACATATACAAAATAACGCTGCGTAGGGGCAGTCCTGCAAAACCATGGAGTCTCTTCCCTTTCCCTTGCTATGTGACCAGGATTAAACAGCATTCCAGGCAGAAATAATGGAGCTGCAGGTGGAGGCAGAAAAACAGCCTTCTAGGCTCTTGTAAGCTGGTCTTGTAAATGCAAGTCAGTGCCCAGAAAGGCTTTTATATTACCTGCAAGGGGACCACAGTAATGTTAGTGACAGGAGATTTCTAGCACCAAGAAACAGTCCTCCTCAGAAGATCTTCTCCAGGTCTCCATCATTTGTAATGATGTGTTGCCACCGAGGTCACAGGACAGCTTAAGTACAGCTGTCTTTCCCATTCTTACTGCCAATATTCAGGATGATTGGTTTGTCATGAGCAAAGATTTTCTCCCAGGTACAAGCAAACATTTCAAGTATTATTATATTGCATTGTATTTATATATTGTATATAGTATTATATTCAAGTACAACTTGCTTCCAGTGGGATATTGCTTTCTGTCCCCAAAGAGTTTTTCTGATATAAAACTCTACAGTTATCAAAAAGCAGTCAGTGAAGTTTTTTACATAGCTATAAATACAAAAGACAGGTAATATTTTAAAAAGTAGGAAAAACTCCCCCTCAAATTGCTTTCATTCACTAACATCTGCCCACACCATTTCCATATGAAAATGACAAGACTTTAGAATTAAATTCAAAAGCAATGTAAAAGAAATCTCAGACAAGTTGAACTATTTGTTCTAGTGCTGAAGTTCTAGTGCTGGCGTTTCCTGATTTTTTGCTACATCAGAGGTGTTATTTTTCCTGTTGCTGTGACCCTCGTCCAGCAGAAGCTCAGGACGGCTGCATCTTATCCTTCCAAGGCAAAGTGCTGGAGATCATTCGGTAGGAATGCATTAGACTAGCATTATTGCACATTGTATGATGTGCTTGTACAGATGTCAGGTGAGAATTTCACAGTTACGATAAAAATCAGTACAAATCCTGCAGCTGGCCAGCGTACCAGGAAACCTCTGCAGACTTACGCAATACTGTTCATTCCAGTTAGGTCAAACAAAATTGCCCTGGCTCAGAAAGATAAAGCAACTACAAACAATTATTTTCAAATAACAGATCTCCTAAAATGAAATTAAATAAATCCTAAACTTTCTGTTCTATTCCCATTAAAAAAAAACATTCCATACATATCAGGGATTAGTCAGAATTCCCCTTCCTCCGTCTTGCCTTCATGTAGAATTTACTTTTAATATCGCTCAGTTTCCTGAACCCACAAAGCTAGCTTGTCTGTTTTGCTGTTATTCACTGGGGCAAAATAAAATGATAGGGCAAGAAGGGAATGCAGATGTGTTTATCCTGGGTCAGAGCAAAAGGAATTTGCATACTAGCAGGGGTGGAGACACAAGCAAGGGGCTGATGGGTTGCTTTGAGGCTTTGCTGTGGGAGAAGTGCAGTGGGAGGTCTCCTACATAGGCTCCCTAAGGGACATCAGCCAAAACTGCACCTCCACCTGCACCTCCTAAACCCACATGCTGTCCACTGGCTGGTCTTGGAGGAATTGTGATCAGTCCCTTCCTACCACAGGAAGTCCCAACCTTTCAGGAAGCACAGGGCTATGCTGGGGTGGGAGGCATCTCACACACTGCAATTTCCCCCTAAGAAACCATCCCACTTCCCTTGTAATTTGAAATCTTATTGTTATAAGTAAGCACCAGGGAGAGGACTCGATGCCTTTCATCCCTACGGTGTCTCAGAACTCGAAGCCTGCAAATAACACAATCCAGTGCAGATGTTACAGTGCATTTACTGAAAAAGATTCCCTCTTACCTTAGAGCTCTTTTGATTAGGCCGGAAATTGTCCTTATGCCATAAATGAAAACGTCCTTATAGAAAAATATGATGGAACCTAGCAGAGGTGACTGGCCAGATTTTAAGAAGCATTTACCTCGCTACAGAATTAGACAGATCTTGGAGAGAGATTTTTCAACGGTGTTTAAATCTCATTGATTTCCACGGCAATTAGATGTTAGTCACCTTTCAAAAATCCCATTAGGCACCATTCCTTCAGAACCTGGCTTTTAGTTAGTAACGGGCAGTGCCTATAAAACCAAGTTTTGTGCATGTGTGGGAAGAGGGCTGAGGCAATTACTTTTCTGAGAAAGCACAGCAAGAAGTGAAGCTTAAGAAACTGAAGGAAAAAGAATTGCCCTTTGAACCTATGCCATAGAATTCTATATAAAAGCATACAAAAATACTGAGAATATATTGGTCAGTTCAGGCAACTAGCATTTCTTGCTATATTTTATAGGATTTGCTATAAAACTTTGCTTGTTCCACTTATCTAACACCTAACTGAAGTGTTTCCTAAGCCCAGCTTTCTATTTCTTCAGCACACATATGCCAGTGCAGTAACAGGCTGTTCTTGGTGTATGATGAGGAACAGAGACACACTTGGCACACATATCGTGTCACTATGATCTGGAATGTTGACTACAGATCCATGTCCCATTATGCATCCAGGGAGGGACCTTGCAAGAAAAGGACGGGAAACAGAACAGATAATGCTTTTATGATCACTCTTCAGTTAGGTAAAGAGTAATATCTCTCCAAACCTGGAAGAAGAAGAAAAGTAGGTGTGGGACATACTTTATAGCCACTCTCCACAATACTGACTAACCATTGTTAATTGTCCTCCTCTAAAGACAGCTTTTCCAAGTTAAGCATGTATTTACATAATCCAGTGTGTGCACATAAATACCTATGCAAATCATGCAAATCAGGTATCTTCCTAGGTACTTACATGTGTGACCAAGTAGAGCATTGACGCTAATTCCTGATTAAAAACATAGTCTTAAATTAGGCACAAAATACTATGAAGGAATGCTTGCATTGGTAGTAGACAAATACTAAATTTAAAATCACATGAGACAGAGGTCTGTTTTCCAAAGTAAATACAACTAGTTGTTGGTCTTCAACTAGAAATATAGTCCAATATTTTATTAAACCACTTTCAAACTCATTGCTTAGCCTATGTATACGCTGAGCATATTTGAAACTATTTAAGCATAAATACTGGCATTTCTGACTACATTTTTAATGCTCAGTCCCCTCACCAGAAAACAGCTGTACTTGCTAAGGATATTCTTGCACATGGATTTGTTTGTCAGGAACATCCACAGAATGTTTTGTGCACACATTGCAGAGTACTACAGAACCAAAACCAACACCCTGCCAAAGAAAACACCTGAAAACCAGCATTCTCTGTGTATAAATGGATAAGAAAGGGGAAGCTGTGGGCTAAAACCCTCTTAGGTTGCCCTTAAGTTAGAAGTGGGAATCTTCCTCCTCTCCCCCAAACCATGCTACTGCTCAGGTACATTAGACATTGATTTGAGTGTATTTGTCTTACCCTCAATGACTCTGGGAATGAATGGGAGCGCTTGCTTGGACTCCCAGGCAACTTAATATCTCAGTTTTCAACCGTAATTGATTTTAAGGTTCACTTAACTTTTGGGGGCACATGAGAGCTTGAATAAAGCCTCAAAGTAAGTGTCTCAAGTCATGACTAGGTGGAATTTAAGCATATATTTCAATATCTACGTATTTGATAGGAACAGCTACAATGTTGAATACCAAATGCTTGTAATAAATTTTTCACAAATATCAGGGAGAGTTTAACGAAAATGCGAAAAAGAAAAACCCAAAAAACAAAGTGCAGAAAAATATAATCTACTAATGAACAACACAGAAGTAGTAAAGTTATTCTGCAAAACCACTGATGGAGCCACAGCTCAACTGCACCACAGACACCCTCAAATACTCAATTTCTAACCCAGCTAGAGCAAAACATCTCCTAGTCCTTCAATATCATTTTTAGCTTTGCTTTTCCTATAAGACAAGGGAGTGCTCTGCAAATAGAAGTGAGCCGTGCTGCTATGAAAAATTACAGCCTGCAGGTGCAGGCAGAGCAGTTCAAACGTTTTCTTGTGGTTGTCAGTTTGCAGGCTGACGGGCTCAAAGGGACACGTGGGGCCATTGAACTTGACCCTGGGCATAAAGTGAGGGGAAAGAGGGGAAGAGAAGGCAGCTTTCTGCCATTTGTCTTTGGCAGATAGCTTTTGTTTGGGTAAGTGTCATCTTGGTATGGCAGGACACTCAGAGGTACTTGAGATCAGTAGAAACGATGCAGAAGTACAAAGACTTGAAAGGAGGGAGCAAGAGATGGATTTGGAGCCATGGGGAGGGAAAGCGATAAGGTCTTGCTGGTTCAGGGAGCTTTGGGCATCAGGGGCAAACCTGCTTCCCTTTCCCCTTTGCAAGACAGGGAAGCTCTGAAGAAAAGCACATCTAAACCTCCCACCTATGAAACAAGAAAGGAGGCTGACAGGTGCTGAGGGGGCACAGGAAGGACAGGGAGAAGCTCAGGCATGGGAGGAAGGACTAGAATGAAGGGAGGGCGAGTAGGCTGGCAGGGGCAGGACAGGGCAGGCCCAGCGGAAGCAAGTTCATGAAGTACAAGCAGGGTGACATGTGGCAAGGTGCAGGCGCTGGTCTTGCATATGCACTGGGCACAAGAGAGAAGTAAGGCCCCCCAGAATGGTCCAGTTTGAGATACCTTAATGCAGCAGAGAGAGGAAAGGGAAGCTGGGAATTCTCCCTGTGAGTAAGTACACTTCAAACATAAGAAGGAAGCATACAGGAGGTGGAAGCAGGGACAGATCACTTGGGAGGAATATAGGGACACTATCAGAGTACACAGGGATGTGACAAGGACGGCCAAGGCCCATTTGGAATTAAATCTGGCAAGGGATATCAAGGACAACAAGAAGGGCTTCTTCAAATACATCAGCAGCAAAAGGAAGACTAGGGAAAATGTGGGCCCACTGCTGAATGGGGCAGGGACCCTGGAGAGAGAGGACACAGAGAAGGCAGAGACACTGAACGCCTTCTTTGTTTCAGTCTTCACTGCTAAGGCCAGCCCTGAGGAATCCCTGACCCTGGGGACAAGAGAGGAAGTCTGGAGAAAGGAAGACTCTCCCTTGGTCGAGGAGGATCAGGTTAGAGATCTTTTGTCCAAACTTGACACCCACAAGTCCATGGGCCCCAATGGGATGCACCCACAAGTGCTGAGAGAGCTGGCGGACATCATTGCTAGGCCACTCTCCATCATCTTGGAAAGGTCCTGGAGATCGGGAGAGGTGCCTGAGGACTGGAAGAAAGCCAATGTCACCCCAGTCTTCAAAAAGGGCAAGGAGGAGGAGCCAGGAAACTACAGGCCTGTCAGCCTCAGCCCCATCCCGGGAAAGGTGATGGACCAGCTCCTCCTGGAGGCCATCTCTAAGCATCTGGAGGACAAGAAGGTGATCCGGAGTAGCCAGCATGGATTCACCAAACTATGCTTAACCAACCTGATAGCTTTCTATAATGGAATGACTGGCTGGGTAGATGAGGGGAGAGCAGTGGATGTTGTCTTTCTGGACTTCAGCAAGGCTTTTGACACTGTCTCCCATAACACCTTCACAGGTAAGCTCAGGAAGAGCAGGTTAGATAAGTGGACAGTAAAGCAGATTGAGAACTGGCTGAATGACGGAGCTCAGAGAGTTGTTATCTGCGGCACAGAGTCTAGTTGGATGCCTGTGGCTAGCGGTGTCCCCCAAGGGTCAGTCCTGGGTCCAGTCTTGTTCAATGTATTCCTCAATGACCTGGAGGAAGGGACAGCATGCACCCTCAGCAAGTTTGCTGATGATACTAAACTGGGGGGAAGAGGCTGACACACCAGAAGACTGTGCTGCCATTCAGAGGGACCTGGAGAGGCTGGAGAGCTGGGTGGAGAGGAACCTCCTGAAGTTCAACAAAGGCAAGAGCAGGGTCCTGCACCTAGGGAGGAAGAACCCCATGCACCAGGACAGGCTGGGAACTGACCTGCTGGAAAGGAGCTCTGCCAAGAAGGACCTGGGAGTGCTGGGGGACAACAAATTAACCAAGAGCCAGCAGTGTGGCCTTGTGGCCAAGAAGGCCAATGGTCTCCTGGGTTGCATTAGGCAGAGTGTTGCCAGCAGGTCAAGGGAGGTGATCCTGCCCCTCTCCTCAGCCCTGGTGAGGCCTCACCTCGAGTACTGTGTCCAGTGTTGGACTTCCCAGTACAAGAGAGACATGCAGCTCCTGGAGTGAGCCCAGCAAAGAGCTACTAAGATGAAGGGACTGTTGCATCTGTCCTATGAAGAAAGGCTGAGAGAGCTGGGCCTGTTCAGCCTGGAGAAGAGAAGGCTGAGGGGGGATCTGATCAATGTGTACAAGTATCTGAAGCAATGTGCTCTAGATAACCCTGCCTGAGGAGGGGGATTTGGACTAGATGATCTCCAGAGGTCCCTTCCAACCTAAACGATTCTGTGAAGGAAATTCTGAGGGTGATCTGGCAATGGTGGTGGTTAATGGGAAAAGAAGTAGAGACAAAAATCATCTTTTTTTTTGTTGGTAACTACCCTGTAATAAAAATACCAGAAATTAAACTACAGACCATGCATCCTCTCTCCAGGCATTTTCATTTATAGACATCAAAAAAGCACCCCAAAGGACCATCATCATTTTTATTCATCATATAGCTGTAAGAAACTGCTGAGAGGGGAATTCATTGTTTCTCTGCTTGAGCACAGCTCATCTATAACCAGAAATATTAACTGTCTAAGTGATCACCAACTCTCCAAACATTTCTATACCCATTAAAAAAAGCCACATTGTCAAAAGGCAAAAAGTCCAACTCCATTAATATACAAGTGAACTTTCCTGAAGGTGTCTTGGCTCTCAGAACCTGCTTTGCCGAATTTGATTTTCTGCAAGAGGGGGAGCTCCGCAGAACTACAACCTCCCAGGCAATCCTACCTTGGTGATCCCTTTTTCTGCCTCTTGCCTATGCTGGCCACCTGTGGCAGTCATCTGCCAAATCGACCGAAAAGCCCTGTTTCACAGCCCCTCATAGTAGACGCGTACCACTGCACCTCTTTATTGACAGCTGGACAGCCACCGACAGGCGCTCTCCATCTCCCACTGACGTCCTCCTGCTGCTCAGTGCTACTGTGCTCCACAGTGAGCACCAATTGAGTGCTCTCAGGCTCTTCCCTTTGGCTGTTGCCAGCCAGGGCAGCGAGAAGATGACAGAGTTCAAAAGAAAAATTTCAGGCCCAAGCTTATTGCCTGCATTTTCAGCAGTTTGAAGAATTAAGATATACTCAATTGCTTAACCAGGGACATCATCTGGAACAAAATCAAGATTAGGAAATCTGTGTTTTGCGTCTTTCTGAACAACGCGCCTTTAGGTGTCTTGAGACAACGCAGTAATTTTCTGCTCTCTGTAAGCTGTAGTTTCGTCCCCTCTCCCCCCCCCCCCTTTTTTTTTTTTTGTAAATATGAAGTGCATTCAAACAGATCCCAAACCTTTCCAAAGCTAACAAGGAAAGGATTTCTTTCCCCAGTTGAAGCGGAGTTAACAAGGTTGCGAAGAAGCACTGCATGCTAAGACCTGCCCCATGCCAGCAACAAGCAGGTATTAAGATGAGAGGAGTCTTTGTAAAACTCTGGGCAAAGGGGTTGGGCCCATCTCTTCACAGCCTGACGTACACCTCATTATTTCAACAGCAGACAAACAGTGATACCAAATTGTTTACAAGAGTGTGGAAGTACATCTTGACAGTATTGTTTTTGCTCTGGTTAGTGATGACAGAATAGATGATTATGAAAAGCAATTGAAACATATTTTCCACAGATAAAATGACTCATAACTCCTTCTCGATGCTATTGTCTCAAAACCAAAGGTTATAGAGGGAGGCGAGAGGAGGAAGAAGGAAGAAAAGAGAAGGACGGGGAGCGTGGTGCGCTTGCAGCAATTCCTCTGCAATCCTGAGCCACCCCTGCATGCATTCTTTAACTTATGCATACAAATATCCCCCTCACACAGCAGCATGCAGTCCAACACACAGGTGGGAACAGGAGTAAATCAAAGTACAAAACCAATGCCTGCAACAAGAAGATAAGGCAGAAGATTAAGTGCATGGCTGAGTGTCTAGACTATGGTTTGCATTTTAAGCTTGTTCATAACTTCTGACGTTAAACCATCAGCGTGTACACCCAAAATGAACATCCTGGATAAAGGTCAAGAACACTTTTGTCAGGACACAGGGACCAAGAAAGCTGTAGGTTAACATGAGCTGGATCCTCACTTGTGTTAGTCAGAATAACTAGAACAAAACCAATACAGCCGTGCCAGTTCACACCCACTTCAGCTGTGATCTGTTAAAGTACTTTTGGAGGGAGTCCTGTGATAGAGTCTAGACATTGTTATTCAGAAATAACTTGATCTTCATCTTTTCCTCCTGTACAGAAAGAAAAAGGAAATGTATGTCACAAAGCAACAAATAACCCAGAACATCAGGGAAAGACTGGACAGTAACCATATTAAAGGCAGATCAGAAACGATTCAAAGGAGCTTATAGAGAAGCATCGGCTATCTTGGTCCTCCTTGCGACTGTGACTGCATGAAAAGAGATTGCACGGAGCACAGAATCAGGTGATCTGCTGTGCAAAACCATCTTTGCCTTAGAGAACAAAATTCAAGAGCCCATTTCATCAGCCTTGCCTCTTGGGTCATTGCAGCGATCTTCTGCTTTTATCTTCCTCAATTCCAGATCTGGCAGACCCAGTGCCTAAGAAAATGAGTCTTGTTAGCATCTGGTATATCATGTTTGCCAGGAAAAAAATCTAAGGAACTTGCAAGGTCTTCTGTGTTTAGGGGCTATTTCAAACATCACCATCGTTTTGCCCCTGGCTTGCTTACCAGAGACGTTGTCTGAAGTGAAATAGCTTCTCTAATTCTAATATTTTGTCTCTTTCTGGCCTACATCGCCTCTAGGTCTCCTGGTCCCAAAGTTTTATTTTTAGCTTACTTCTCTTATTTAACTTCCATGGAAGACTTCAGCATGCTCCTTCCACACGAATATCTACACTAAGAGGCAGGGAGATGAGAGATCCTTTGAAAGGAACATCTGTGAAGTCTTTGTGCTGCAGTATCCCGAAGGCCTTGACATTATGTCTTTTCCTTTGCTTCTGCATCAGCTTCTTGTCTCTTCACATGTAGCTTTTAAGGATATTTTTAGATAGCTGAACAATTCAAACAGTGTGCCCGGAGCTAGCATTTAAACTTGGGCCTACATTTTCAGAAAAAAAGGTTTAAAGTTAGACTGGTTATTTAGGAGTTTCAAAAAGGCTTATCTCCCATTGACATTTTTACAGGTCTTATTTTTGTAGCTGCTTATATTTCAGATGAAGAATGGGCATATTATAGAGAAATGTTTCAAGGGTTTCATGGGAAAGAAGGACATAAATCCTAGTAGCTAAGTCTGTCAATAAAATGGTAGATTTTATTTTTTTACCCATACTACTTAGGCTGACCTCAGCAGGGCTGCTTTAGTACAGCTGAGCCTATGATGTGATGAGATGCCAAAGTCTGCATCGGACATCTTAGCATTGCATTACAAACATCATGTACACATTGCGCAGAGCACTGAGACAGTACAAAACTCACTTTGCTAGTTCTCATTTATCAAAACATTTTCACAGATTTATATGGTAGGGGTAAACAATATGCTACATTACCTGCTGTCTGTTCTTCTGTAGCTGGCAAAAACCAATACAAACCTCAGCTTGGGAGTCTCCGCTAATTGAACAAAAGCATGTTCTTGTATCCACACACTAGTCTGGTCCAACAGGGCACACTTATGCCTGTGGAACCACAGCCTTAGAAGACACATCAGGCATGTGAGCATGAAGAAGAAAGCCAAATGATGACAGCAGCAATCAGGAAGAATACAGTGGTTGGATATTCAGGAGTATAAATGCTGAAACACAGAGACCCTCCTCTCATGGGACTATTCCATTTTCTGACATCAGGATTCTTTGGGAGAGATGTAGCATGACACATCTAAAACAAGCAGATTAGTTTTTCTCTCAGAACTCCAGCTATCTCCACTACAGCCTATTCTCCAGTCCTGGGGTACCCAACCTTTCCATGGTACCTGTTGAGAAATTGTGTCCGTCAGTCAAATAAAGATGCTACAGAGGGATGAAAGATGAGGAGCTGTAAGGGCCTGGGGGAAAGAACATTGGGTCCCTGAGGCCCTCATTCCCTCCTTGCAGGATATACCTATCTTAGGTACACAACTGAGCTCTGGATGATCTGACAATGCTGCTCTCAGTACCTGTAGCTAACTTGCTTCCTTCCACAGATGAGGATATGATCAGCAGCAAGGCTGTGCTGGCCCTAGTCATCATGCCATCACAGGAGTTACATAGGGATTGCTAGAAAGCCATAGGTGGCTCAAGGGTACCAATGCAGTCACCACTGTCTTACTGTTGGGATTGCTACTGTCACCTCCTGCCTACCTACTCTTCTCTATTGCTGTTCTTTCGTTAAGGTTCAGACTACTGGCAAAAAACCAAATATAATCAAGCACTGCAGTTCTTTGCTTTCTTCCTGTTCCGCTCCTGGTCTCGCTCATTCACCAGTCACCTCTTCATTTTATACTTGCTTTACAAATGATACCAGCCACCATCCAAACGTTAGTATCTTCAGTGACTGCTACAACTGCAGTCTTGATAGTGGGATACTTCCCTTCTCCACACTGGCAGCACCATACTGTTCCCTGGCAACTACTTCTGATGTATCCTCTCATGATGAATCAGAGGAGACTGAGCAGAAGGAAGACCAGGACCCCAGTGGGATGACTTGACGCTCATAGTCAGTGAAAATAGGATTTAAGTGACTATCACAGTAGATAGAAGAGTTAAGATTGAACAGGATGAGAAAATAAATAAATTATACAGGAGAGGACTGTAAAGAAAAGGAATTGTGATGGGGCCATATTGAAAGAGAAATTTACCCTATTTCAGCTAGTCTCTAGCATCTGTCCACAGAAATGTGTTATTATCCACAGCACATGTAAAGTAACCCAAACCAGTTTAGCCTTTTCTCATTGCTTCAGAATGGAAATCCAAAACAAATGGTTATCTTCAATATTTGCTTATCTAGGTTTCAGTTCCCCCTTGGTAAAACAGAGACTCACACACTTCTCAAGAAAGGTATGAAAAAAATTCGATAGTGTTAGTGATAGCTCTGAGAGCCACAGAAGAGTGCATGAGGAAAGTAATGTTTCTGACTTCAGTGCAGTAGTAAGCAGAACACCCTGGAACAAGGTGATCACAGAATCACAGAATGGTTTAGGTTGGAAGGGACCTCTGGAGATCATCTAGTCCAAACTCCCTGCTCAAGCAGGGTCACCTAGAGCATATTGCCCAGGATCGCATCCAGACGGGTCTTGAACATCTCCAGCAAAGGAGACTCCACTACCTCTCTGGACAACCTGTTCCAGTGCTCTGTCACCCTCACAGTGAAGAAGTTTTTTCTCAGGTTTAGATGGAACTGCCTGTGGTTCAGTTTCTGCCCATTGCCTCTTGTCCTGTTGCTGGGCACCACGGAGAAGAGGCTGGCCTCATCCTCTTGACACTCCCCCTTCAGATACTTGTACACGTTGATGAGATTGCCTCTCAGTCCTCTCTTCTCCAGGCTGAACAGGCCCAGCTCTTGCAGTCTTTCTTCAGAGGACAGGTGCTCCAGCCCTCTAATCATCTTGGTAGCCCTCCGCTGGACTCTCTCCAGGAGTGCCATGTCTCTCTTGTACTGGGGAGCCCAGAACTGGACACAGCACTCCAGGTGTGGCCTCACCAGGGCTGAGGAGAGGGGCAGGATCACCTCCCTCCACCTGCTGGCAACACTCTGCCTCATGCACCCCAGCATACCATTGGCCTTCTTGGCCACCAGGGCACACTGCTGGCTCATGGGCAACTTGTTGTCCACCAGCACTCCCAGGTCCTTCTCGGCAGAGCTCCTTTCCAGCAGGTCAGTTCCCAGCCTCTACTGGTGCATGGGGTTCTTCCTCCCCAGGGGCAGGACCCTGCACTTGCCTTTGTTGAACTTCAGGAGGTTCCTCTCTGCCCAGCTCTCCAGCCTCTCCAGGTCCCTCGGAATGGCAGCACAGTCTTCTGGTGTGTCAGCCACTCCCCCCAGTTTAGTATCATCAGCAAACTTGCTGAGGGTGCACGCTGTCCCTTCCTCCAGGTCATTGAGGAATATATTGAACAAGACTGGACCCAGGACTGACCCCTGGGGGACACCACTAGCCACAGGCCTCCAACTTGACTCTGCGCCATTCACCACAACCCTCTGAGCTCGGCCATCCAGCCAGTTCTCCATCCACCTCACTGTCCATGCATCTAGCCCACGCTTCCTGAGCTTACCTAGGAGGATGTGATGGGAGACAGTGTCAAAAGCCTTGCTGAAGTCCAGGTAGACAACATCCACCGCTCTCTCCTCATCTACCCAGCCAGTCATTCCGTCATAGAAGGCTATCAGATTGGTCAAGCATGATTTCCCTTTGGTGAATCCATGCTGGCTACTCCGGATCACCTTCTTGTCCTCCAGATGCTTAGCGATGACCTTCAAGAGGAGCTGTTCCATCACCTTTCCCGGGATGGGGCTGAGGCTGACAGGCCTGTAGTTCCTTGGGTCCTCCTCCTTGCCCTCTTGGAAGACTGGGGTGACATTGGCTTTCTTCCAGTCCTCAGGCACCTCTCCTGATCTCCAGGACCTTTCCAAGATGATGGAGAGTGGCCTAGCAATAACATCCGCCAGCTCCCTCAGCACTCGTGGGTGCATCCCATCAGGGCCCATGGATTTGTGGATGTCAAGTTTGGACAAAAGATCTCTAACCTGATCCTCCTCCACCAAGGGAGAGTCTTCCTTTCTCCAGCCTTCCTCTCTTGTCCCCAGGGTCAGGGATTCCTCAGGGCTGGCCTTAGCAGTGAAGACTGAAACAAAGGCAGCATTCAGCAACTCTGCCTTCTCTGTATCCTTCGTCACCAGGGCACCCACACCATTCAGCAGTGGGCCCACGTTTTCCCTAGTCTTCCTTTTGCTGCTGATGTATTTGAAGAACCCCTTCTTGTTGTCCTTGACATCCCTTGCCAGATTTAATTCCAACTGGGCCTTAGCCTTCCTTGTCGCATCCCTGCACACTCTGACAATGTTCCTATATTCCTCCCAAGTGGCCTGTCCCCTTTTCCACATTCTGTACACTTCCTTCTTCTGCTGGAGTTTTGCCAGGAGTTCCTTGCTCATCCATGCAGGTCTCCTGCCCGCTTTGCTCGACTTCTTCCTCAGAGGGATGCACTGCTCTTGAGCCTGGAGGAGGTGACGCTTGAATATTAACCAGCTTTCTTGGACCCCTCTTCCTTCTAGGGCCTTAACCCATGAGATTCCCCTAAGTAGGTCCCTGAAGAGGCCAAAGTTAGCTCTCCTGAAGTCCAGGGTTGCGATCCTACTCATTGCCCTGCTCCCTCCTGGTAGGATCCTCAACTCCACCATCTCATGGTCACAGCAGCCAAGGCTGCCCCCAACCTCCACATCTCCAACTAGACCTTCTTTGTTTGTGAGTACAAGGTCTAGCATTGCACCTCTCCTCGTTGGCGTCTCCACCACCTGAGTCAAGAAATTATCATCAATGCTTTGCAGGAACCTCTTTGACTGTTTGTGCCCAGCTGTGCTGTCTTCCCAACAGATGTCAGGGTGGTTGAAGTCTCCCATGAGAACCAGGGCCTGTGATCGTGAGGCTACTTCCAGCTGTCGGTAGAAGGCCTCATCGATGACTTCCTCCTGGTCAGGTGGCCTGTAGTAAACCCCCACAACAGTGTCACCCATGTTACCCTGCCCTTTAATCCTTACCCATAGACTCTCAACTTGCTCTTCATCCACCCCTAGGCAGAGCTCCATACATTCTAGCTGCTCCCTCACATAAAGAGGAACTCCACCACCTCGCCTTCCTGGCCTGTCTTTCCTAAAAAGCACATAGCCATCCATGACAGCATCCCAGTCATGTGAACTATCCCACCATGTCTCTGTCACTGCAATGAGATCATGGCCCTGCAACCGCACACAGATCTCTAACTCTTCCTGCTTATTCCCCATGCTGCGTGCATTGGTGTACAGGCATTTCAGGGAGCCAGTCAAGCATGCAAGCTTCCCAGGAGAGGTGCAAGAGAAGCCTCCATAGCCATGTTGCATGCTGTCTCCCCTGGCTGTATGCACCCGCTGGAGGCATCCTGACTTGAGCGGTGTTTTACTGACTCTCCTGCAACTATACCACTCCCCTTCCCCTATCTTGCCTAGTTTAAAGCCCTCCTTACCAGGCTGGCCAACCTGTTGGCAAAGACACGCGTGCCCCGCTTTGTGAAGTGGATCCCATTTCTTTCCATCAGCTGTTGATCTTCAAACAGGGTCCCATGGTAATAGAAACCCAAACCCTGTTTCCAACACCAGCGGCGCAGCCAGTTGTTAACTTGGAAAACTCGTCTACTCCTCCTCCTGTCCCTTCCCCTCACAGGCAAGATTGAGGAGAAAACGACCTGGGCTCCCAGACCCTTCACCACCATTCCCAGAGCTCTGAAGTCCCGTTTGATGGTTTCCAATTTGCCTTTCGTGTCATTAGCACCCACATGGAAGATCAGCAGAGGGTAGTAGTCCAATGCGTGGACAAGCCTTGGCAGTCTTTCCACGACATCTCTTATTCGAGCCCCTGGCAGGCAGCAAACCTCTCTGGACAAGAGGTCAGGTCGGCAGATAGGCGCCTCTGTCCCCTGCAGCAGGGAGTCACCCACAACAATCACTCGCCGTTTCTTCCGGGGGTTCCTGCACGGCACAGGGTCTGCCAGGCCAGTTGCCTCTCTTGGAGCCATGCCCAGCTCCTCCTCGGCTTGGAGGGCGCTAAACTTGTTCTTCAAGGGTAAGTCTTGAGAAGGAGCAAGAGCCTTTCTCCTTCTACGAGAGGTCACCAGCTTCCAGCCCTCTTCAACAGCGTTATGATGCACCTTTACACACGGTGCTGAGCCCTCTGACAACTCCGCTGCAGTGGGGGCAGGGGACTCCCGGAGCTGAACAGTCTCCGAGAATACCCTGTCAATCTCCTGCTCATCCTCTCGGATGCTACGCAGCCTACTAACCTCCTCCCGTAACTCCTTTATCTGGTGACGCAACTGGTCAACCACAGCACACCTCACACAGGAGAGCTGACTGTCAGCCCAGGCCTCACGGAGAGGCCCCAGGCACTCCCTGCAGCCTGACAGCTGCAGGGCTGCATCTGCTGTCTGAGGGTCTGTCTGGATTGAAGCCTCAGACACAGCCGATGCAGCACCTCCAGCAGCCACTGGGGAACGTGCTCTGCGGCGTGTCATGACCATGCCCCGGGGAAGGACACACCACTGTGCAAAATGGAGAGGTACCTTCCTTGCCTTCTGCGCAAACTGCTGCCTCTGTTCACTGCCTCTGTTGGCTGCGCTCTGGGAGCTGTGCGCTAGGCCTGGCTCTTATATAGGCCTCTGCCTAGCAGTGACTCACAAGGGTGCTTGACCCACCCAATCAGGAGCCACCTGAAACAAAAGCCCCAACTCCCTCTGACCAGGGCAGCCCAGAGAGCTCGTTAGCAGCAGCCCCACCTAGCTAGAACTTCCCAGGAGAAGTGAAGTCAAGGCCCCCTGCAGCAGTCCTTGCCCAGCTCTCCCTTCCTGCTAGCAGCAAGCACCGTCTAGTTCCTCGGGGGTCCCCAGAAAGTCTCCACAACTTCCAACAAGGCCCACACAGAGCCCAGACAATGCTGCACAAACTGCTGCGTCTGTTTGCTGCCTCTGTTGGCTGCGATCATTCAGCAGATATTGTCCATCTTTTGCACTGAACAAACCAAGCATCGTATCAAAAATATACCATGTGATCATACAATGGAAACCTGCATCGTAATGCATATAAATGCTATAAACTAATGTTACAGGGTAAATGTTAATTCTAACATTTATCTTCAGAACTACTGTCTTCATAACTTAATGTTTTTCTAATATAGCTTTTTGGATGAAATATCCATATATGCTAGCAAAAAAGAAATTCAAACCAGACAGCCAGACGTCATTTTTTCCCCCCCCTCTAAGGAATGTCATGTTTGGAATGGCCTACTGGGCAAAAGCAAATACATAACGGTTATTCAGAAAGCAATTAGATTCTGACCGCAGGGAAATGTTTTCTGAATGGATTGAGCTTTAATGGAACAGACCCAATAGTTTTTTTTGTTCCTCTGTTTCTTATATAAGGAATCTTTTTTCTTTAGAGTTAAGATCTGGGTTAACGATGAACACGTTACTATACTCTTCATACCGTTCTTCAGTATGAACTCATACATATATCTTAATAGCTACAAGGGCTCCATTCTAAGACAGATATAAATAAAATGTCTAAAGATATTTTGAGGTAATGATTCTATATATGCCCTTAACCAGAAGCACAATTAATGCTAATAAATTTTAAGTCTTTTCATTTACAGAAACATCAAATCACAGGCATAGTCAGTGTTTTGGACTGATACAAATAACAAAACCAAGTAGTAACCCAAGCCAAAACTAAAAAGGAATTTATTTGCCTTTGAGCTATTCTAAAGATTTAGAGATTTCACATCATCTTCTTTTCAATTCTACGATATTAGAAGTTACAGTTTATTTAAAGAGCTAATAAATAACAGGCCTAATTCTGCTCTCAACAAGGACATATCTGAGAGAGCAAAGGCAAGAAGGTTCAGTTAGGTTAGATAAGCTAACATTGCTACAAGGTTTCACCTAATACTAAACAGTGGCAGAAAACAATAAGGCAGTGTTTGATAATATGATATAAATCAGTGTTTGATAATATGAGAAAAGTTAAATCTTTTAAGATACCTTTATAATGACAAATTGTAGATATTTCCATTACCTGAATCAAAATCAATAGCCAGGATTATTTAGTGACAGAACACATGCAGTCTAGGCACTGGGAGGAGAGAGGAAATAAAAAGTTTCTTTCTTTTATTTTTTGTGGATGTTTCATCCAAGGAGCAGGCTGATTCACCCAACCTACAAGATGCAAGACAATACAGAAAAGAAGTAGCATTACCACCTAGCTACAGAGGAAAACATACCCTTCATTATCCAGGAGGACCATTAGGGTGACTCTGCTTTCCAGCACTCCAGCAATACCTAGAGGCTCCGCTACAACAGCTCACTACCGCACTAGCTCAGAAGGCCCTGACACCTTACATACATACACTTTTTTCTTGAGGTTTTGTCAGTTCTCAGTTGTGTCAATTATGTATGCAAGGCTTGCTTCATGCAGACTTGAATCTACCAGCTGTTGCTTGTCTTCACACAGAATCAATCTCAAGTGTCTCTAATTAGCCAGTGAGATCAGGTGCTCTCACAAAAGACTGCAGTGTTGGCTCAGCTTCTTGGTACACCAAAGCCAGACTTCTGTATCTGAGAGTGATCAACAACTGTGGTGTGAGTGGAAAAAGCTCTAAGTTATGATTTTTTTATTTTTGGATACCACGCATAACACAAGGTGGATCAATCTCTTTTCATCCTACTTTGCTATTTTTCCTTCTTTGTAAGTGGAAAAATGCCTTTCTCATTCAATATACATCTATCTCTGTGAGGAACTAGGCAGGCAGGATGCCTGCAGAACTCTAATACTCCCATCTACCTTCCATATATGGGTTGGTTTAAAAAATAGACTTCCTTGATTTTGTAGCACTATCAATAAGAATATTTGCCATGTGGTGAACAGCATCTAGTTACTAAGTAGGGAGAGGGACTCTTGTATTATTAATGGCATGCAAATAGTAAACAAATTCTAATCGTGAAATCTGCTCTTAAGAAAGATAAAATACCTGCTTGCACAGCTACTGGAGTTAAAGCGCATGAATTATATGAGGAGTGATCAAATAATAATACCTTGCTCTTGTGAAGTCCTTTTCACTAGTATGCTCAGGTGTCAAAGCACATTAACATGGAAATCAATACTACAGGAAAGAACTGGGAAGCTGATGTACAGGGAACTGAAGGGACATACCCTGTTAGCCAAGAGGTGAGTGGCAGGGATCGGAAGAAAATCCTTGTATTGCAATTCCCAGATTAGTCTTGCAGCAGTGTGATAGAAAGCTGGTATCATTTAGTGCTTTTAAGATGATAATATTATAGAGACAGTTGCAAAAAGAACAACAGAAAAATGATCCTAGGGACCCTCCTTTCAAATTAGCACAATATTATAGTGGGAGTTTGTCCACTCAAACCCAACATCCACTACATGACCAGTTCAGATTTCCAGTAACACATGGGAGAATGGTGGTTTGAGATGGTTAAATAATGTCTGAAAAAAAACATATACTATTAAGTGGGAGAAAGAGAACCTAAATGAAAAGAAGAGCAATCTAAGTCCATTTGACATTTGCTTTCTAGTATGTGGGAAAACTTCCCTCAGGAAAAATGGACTTGATCCTTTGAGAACTTGCGATCAAATTTACGTGGAGAAGAAACTGACTGTCCTAATCTACCGTTATTGGTGGCCACTAATTTAGAATAATCTTTTTGTGTAGCTGCCAGTATACTTCTATTTACAGATGATTTTATATAAAAGGCAGCTCTATTGTAGTGATCAGGCAAGAACAGTATTTTCCTCCATGATACTGTCCTTTATGTAGTCTGGAGTCACATAACTACATGCTGAAGTGACTAAAAGGAGCATTATAGCTTTGCACTCATGTTTAACCTGCAGAGCCACTACAGCTGAAAGAGGAAGGTCCAGCTCTCATCTGGCTCATACATCAAAAAAATTGCTCTGATTTCAGAAACAAAACTGAACTTCATTTATACCTGAAATTGCACCAATGTAACTAAGAGCAGATTTTAATAGAAATCACAGAAGCACAGAATGGTTGAGGTTGGAAGGGACCTCTGGAGATCATCTAGTCCAAACTCCCTGCTCAAGCAGGGTCACCTAGAGCATATTGCCCAGGATCGCATCCAGACGGGTCTTGAACATCTCCAGCAAAGGAGACTCCACTACCTCTCTGGACAACCTGTTCCAGTGCTCTGTCACCCTCACAGTGAAGAAGTTTTTTCTCAGGTTTAGATGGAACTGCCTGTGGTTCAGTTTCTGCCCATTGCCTCTTGTCCTGTTGCTGGGCACCACGGAGAAGAGGCTGGCCTCATCCTCTTGACACCCTCCCTTCAGATACTTATACACGTTGATGAGATTGCCTCTCAGTCCTCTCTTCTCCAGGCTGAACAGGCCCAGCTCTTGCAGTCTTTGTTCACAGGACAGGTGCTCCAGCCCTCTAATCATCTTGGTAGCCCTCCGCTGGACTCTCTCCAGGAGTGCCATGTCTCTCTTGTACTGGGGAGCCCAGAATTGGACACAGTACTCCGGGTGTGGCCTCACCAGGGCTGAGGAGAGGGGCAGGATCACCTCCCTCCACCTGCTGGCAACACTCTGCCTCATGCACCCCAGCATACCATTGGCCTTCTTGGCCACAAGGCCACACTGCTGGCTCATGGGCAACTTGTTGTCCACCAGCACTCCCAGGTCCTTCTCGGCAGAGCTCCTTTCCAGCAGGTCAGTTCCCAGCCTCTACTGGTGCATGGGGTTCTTCCTACCTAGGTGCAGGACCCTGCTCTTGCCTTTGTTGAACTTCAGGAGGTTCCTCTCCGCCCAGCTCTCCAGCCTCTCCAGGTCCCTCTCAATGGCAGCACAGTCTTCTGGTGTGTCAGCCACTCCCCCCAGTTTAGTATCATCAGCAAACTTGCTGAGGGTGCACGCTGTCCCTTCCTCCAGGTCATTGAGGAATATATTGAACAAGACTGGACCCAGGACTGACCCCTGGGGGACACCACTAGCCACAGGCCTCCAACTTGACTCTGCGCCATTCACCACAACCCTCTGAGCTCGGCCATCCAGCCAGTTCTCAATCCACCTCACTGTCCACTCATCTAGCCCACGCTTCCTGAGCTTACCTAGGAGGATGTGATGGGAGACAGTGTCAAAAGCCTTGCTGAAGTCCAGGTAGACAACATCCACCGCTCTCTCCTCATCTACCCAGCCAGTCATTTCGTCATAGAAGGCTATCAGATTGGTCAAGCATGATTTCCCTTTGGTGAATCCATGCTGGCTACTCCGGATCACCTTCTTGTCCTCCAGATGCTTAGCGATGACCTTCAGGATGAGCTGTTCCATCACCTTTCCCGGGATGGGGCTGAGGCTGACAGGCCTGTAGTTCCTTGGGTCCTCCTTCTTGCCCTTTTGGAAGACTGGCGTGACACTGGCTTTCTTCCAGTCCTCAGGCACCTCTCCTGATCTCCAGGACCTTTCCAAGATGATGGAGAGTGGCCTAGCAATAACATCCGCCAGCTCCCTCAGCACTCGTGGGTGCATCCCATCAGGGCCCATGGATTTGTGGATGTCAAGTTTGGACAAAAGATCTTTAACCTGATCCTCCTCCACCAAGGGAGAGTCTTCCTTTCTCCAGCCTTCCTCTCTTGTCCCCAGGGTCAGGGATTCCTCAGGGCTGGCCTTAGCAGTGAAGACTGAAACAAAGGCAGCATTCAGCAACTCTGCCTTCTCTGTATCCTTCGTCACCAGGGCACCCGCCCCATTCAGCAGCGGGCCCACGTTTTCCCTAGTCTTCCTTTTGCTGCTGATGTATTTGAAGAACCCCTTCTTGTTGTCCTTGACATCCCTTGCCAGATTTAATTCCAACTGGGCCTTAGCCTTCCTTGTCACATCCCTGCACACTCTGACAATGTTCCTATATTCCTCCCAAGTGGCCTGTCCCCTTTTCCACATTCTGTACACTTCCTTCTTCTGCTGGAGTTTTGCCAGGAGTTCCTTGCTCATCCATGCAGGTCTCCTGCCCGCTTTGCTCGACTTCTTCCTCAGAGGGATGCACTGCTCTTGAGCCTGGAGGAGGTGACGCTTGAATATTAACCAGCTTTCTTGGACCCCTCTTCCTTCTAGGGCCTTAACCCATGAGATTCCCCTAAGTAGGTCCCTGAAGAGGCCAAAGTCAGCTCTCCTGAAGTCCAGGGTTGCAATCCTACTCATTGCCCTGCTCCCTCCTGGTAGGATCCTGAACTCCACCATCTCATGGTCACAGCAGCCAAGGCTGCCCCCAACCTTCACGTCTCCAACCAGACCTTCTTTGTTTGTTAGTACAAGGTCTAGCATTGCACCTCTCCTCTCCCATTTGTGCTATTAATGATTATGGCTAATCATTAAAATTATTTATTTATCTAGTAAGTAAAAATACTTATTTACTTGTAAGGCAAACTCATGAGGTATAGAAGCTGCTGGGGATTAATGGATTTAGAAATTTAGTACGGCATTTTACACCCGCTTTTCAGCATATAACCACCCACAGAAAGAATTGTCAGGATTATGGTCTGGTGTTTTTGAGAACTGTAAAATATATACTGTCATCTTCTATGCACCTCACTTTTAAGAAATGCTGAAAGAACATGGCAACTATTTTTTCATTTATCTTCTGCCTCTTTGAAACCAAATGTAATTGTTTACTGTCTATTCATCCCTTCTCCATAATACATCATGGAATCAGAGGCTGAGAGTCTAATGGACGAAAATGTTAAAAAGCCCATAAAAATGTTTTCAGTCTCCTACCCCCTGCAGGTAGGCCACCATAAAATTGGTTGTGGAGCTGTGAGGGCAACTGATCTAGAATTGGAAAGATCAGCCTCTTCTCAAATATTTTTAAAGCTGTATGACGCACACACATTGAGGTTTACTTGGTTTATGGTCTTCACTCTGTAAATCTCTCTGGTTGAGCCTGTTAGGTTGGATCCATAAAGGGACATAAGTGCCTGAAGTTAGACTTAGGTGATATTTCGGTACTAATGTCAAAATATGCAATTTCCAAAAATTTCATTTATCCCTACAGACACTGAAGTTTGTAGACATCTACGTTTTCACTCATAAGTTTTTCCAGCAACCTAAAGTTCTGCTTCTGGACCTGCTCAGAAATACAGTCAAGCTCTACAACCAGGTCATCCCCTACCTACATTTCCTGAAGGTCCTTATCCAGTTACTGTGCTCATTTAATGAACACCTACAGCATCTTTTTTTTCCTCCTATGGCAACTGTGACTTTTGTTTGGAAACATGACTACAGGAAACCTTCCCAGAATGTATGCAACTTGCCCTGTAGTTCAGATGATCTCAGAGAAAGGCAAGCAGAGGTGACAAGGGGTTGCTAGCACATGAAGAAAGCGTCAGCCTCTTCTTCTCTCCTCAAAAATACATCAGTGATGTACATCAGTGATATTCCCACAAACACAACTGCTGGTTAAAAAACAAAAACCAAAAAAAAACCGTATGTGGCTTTCGGGGTCTTTTTTTTTTAAACTGGGTTGTATATTTAGGCATTTTTTAATTTGTTTTTAGAAAGAGCAGAGAAATATTTCTTTTTTTTTTTTTCATTTTTCCTGGACATAGCAGGGAATATCAGTCGTGTTACAAAACCTGTGTAGTGTTTCTAAAGTGTTCTCTGTGGTCATTCAAGTTTCACAGAGCTTCTTCTTAAGCAGTGAGAAGAGCAGAGAAGACAATCTCATACTACGCATAGGACTATGCAACATAATTTTCTTGAGAAGTGCTTGATATTGGATGCTACAGACACGGACAGATTTTAAATGAGTGTTGTTTTAAGAAGTATAAGAGGCTCCTAAGCGACTGTCCTCTCTTCATTCTGATTCCATCCGCAGTCTCAGTTCTCCTTGGATGCCCCCAGGATATGACTCAACAATGACATTTAAATCATGTCTAGAGTTTCTATATCGAAGAAGGGGGAAAAACTGCAACAGCCAACACATCTATTATCTCATGATATGTATGTGCGTTAGCTGAGTAACTACACTATTATCCCTAGTATAAACCTTGCTTACTTTTCTTGATGCTTCTTTCCCTACTCTTCCTAACTTTTACTATAACTTGTTGTTAGGCCAAATCTGAAATTTAATGGGATCTCTTAGTGTACTCACGTGTACAATGGTCTCCAAATTCAAAGCTATAGTTTGTAAGCATGAAGGATCTTTGTGCATTATAAGGTGCCGTTCACATTTTTAGGCATGGTAAAATATTAGTTTATTATAAGAATATGTTGCCATGAAAATTAGTGTTGAAATCATGGGTCACCAGCCACAGGTCACAAATTAGCCATGTAATGTACTCTGTGGGCTTTATCTTCTGTGTTAATCCTGAAAATGTTCTACATTTAATTTTAATGCACTCCTTAGGTCAATTTTCAGCTGCAATTTGTCATGTATCATTAATTCACAAGTCCAAACAAGTCCTGATATTAATTATTAGTATTACTTCACTGCAGCCAAACATTTAGCAAGCTACAGTCGTGTTCCTGCTCTTCATCTCTACCTGTAAGCATCTGGCTGCTGCATATTTGGTACTCGTTCCTTATTTCTTCTCATACTTTGCATTTGTTAGTCTGTACTTACCCCCCAAAATACTACACTATAAAATATGCAATTATAATATTCATTCTTTAACCTTCTGTGTGGTATTCGACATCCAAAGAGATTTTCCCAGCTCTGGGAATTGTTGAGTCAATGTTGTCTCAGCTACAGACCAGCAACTATAACCAGTGTTTTCAAAGCTAGCAGAACCTGCACTCCTAAATCCATTATTTATACCCTTAGATAATAGTGATCCGATTTTTACAAATATTTAAACCCAATACATTTCTGCCTGAAATCAATGAAGAACAATTAACATTCATAACTGGCAAATAGAAACAATAGTCTATATTTATCCTTGAGTAATTGTGTGTGGTCATATCTCCATCAGGACCAGTTTGGCCTAGACGCTCCCATCACACAGCCTACCACATTAGAAAAGCAGTTCTTAGGCTTTAGGTTAATATTTCAGCGGTAGCCAAAGGGACACCACAGTCCAGGTCATACCTATAAACAATTTGCAACCAGTATCTCATAAAATAGATGATTAAGAGTGAGGAATGAATGTGAATTGAATAAAACTGCCAAACTGTAACACGGTTCTACAGATTTTCTTTAAATACTCAGAGAATTTGAGAATATTTTAATTTTAGAGCCAACCAACAGCCTTGTAAAGGCTGATTAACACCTTCTAGAGAAAGAAATGGAAGACATCATTGCCAAAGAGTTTTCCTTTAGAAAACTGCTCAGAGGACGCAGTGGGAGAAGTGAAGACTCCTTCCTGTCACAGGAATATTTGCTTCTGTCACACAGCCGAGAGGCGAAAATTTCTTCCTTTTGCTGCAGTGACTCCCTAGGCCTTCCTGCCATGCTGGCCCCCTTCCTCTTCCTGTGGGACGCTGAGATGAAGATTGCAAGTGCCAGCCTGATCTCCCAGCACTGCAGCACGCAGCCCTCAGCCGCTGCTGATGTTGCAATGGGAAGGGAGGAGTAGGAAAGCACTACGCAGTTGGGTGAGGTAGCAGCAAGGGGAAGAGACAACTTCCTTCACCCTGTACCCAGGAGGTACCTTCCTCCTATGCTCGTATTCGGTCTCTGCTTTAGCTTACCCCACCTATTTAAGCTGCCTGGATTTATATTCCCTTTGCAGCAGTAATGCAGCCTGTCCAGTCCAGCTGACCTCGACTGGCTAGTTTACAGCTAAGAGTCTCATTATGGCACATGGTGATATGCTGTACTTTTATATTAAGAGCTGAAATAACAAACTCAGTTCATGCAGGGGTCAAAGCTTTGGACTCATCTCTGCTTGAGAGGTTTGGTTATTTATTAATTATACTTAAAGTTTTATAACAGCTTAAAAGGAATGTGAGCCAGAGGCAACGCTTCCAGTCAAGCCTCCCTTGTGCAATGCTTGTGTAATTCGCTTATTTTGGTGATGGTTCGTGCAGCTTGGAAAGGCTCCAGCCTGTTCCCTTCTCTAATGTCTTCCTGGTGATTTCCTCATCCTCCGAAAGGGCAATGTTCACACAGACCCCCAAAAGCACTACTGTATTGTGAAATCCCAGCACATGAGAGTCCAGCTCGTTCAGTGCTGAGGAGGGCAGAAAAATGTCTTGCCCAATTACTTTCTCAGGAAAATCCAAAAGGTTGCTGTCTCCTGATACCCACTGGTGAGACTGGAGAAGTACACGTGGCAAGTCACTTCACTGCTTGAAATCCCACTCATGGTAACAAGTAAGGCACCTGCAGGGTTGACAGGTAGCAGGATCCAAGTTTTTGATCAAGAGGCTGCCAGGACTAGAGTTCAGGAGCAGTATTAAAAGGTGCTGTAAGTGAATGAGTTCTGGTTTGTTAAGAATTGTTGTATACCAGCTCTTTGAATTAGAAAAGCTTCAGCCCGTTATGAACATTGCAGGTCCAATTCGTCTCTGCCTCTTACTTGGGGCAAAGCAACCATGTACTTGTTAGTATGCACTTCTGAAACAGAAAATCCCTGGTATGAGTGGTTTGCATCCATTTTGCAGGAGTTTAAAACACCACATGGAGTGGTAACAGGAGAAAATAATTCTGGCCAAGCCTATGTGAGACATGGATTGGTTACTTTGGTCGTGGAAACTAAAGACTGGACTCCAACATAAGGCTAGAGTTAAGCACTTCAGTGAACCTCCTCCAGATTTACAGCGTGGCAGGAGTGAGCCTGGGAGCCTGCCCTACTTCAGGGGCAGCTCAGGCGCCAGCTCCTGGTAGCGACAGCCACCTGCTGGTTTATTTGTGCATCTTCAAGGTTTCTTCTTCACTGGGTTGAACTAGTTCATGCAAGGCAAAACAAGAAGTTTGAGACTCAACCTGTTACATTCCCAATGGATTTATGAGCAAACCACCTGTTTAATTTGAGAACAAGTTCTCACTCTTAACTGGTCTCTACTAATCTTTTTTGACTTTGCTTTCTATCAGCTTTCAAGTGACTATTTTTTTATCAGTCATACTTTTTGAGCTGTTCCTCAAGAGCTACTTCCACACACTGAATGTATTAGCTAATGAAAACATTGCAGTCACGTCAAGTAGCTTAGTATAATTACGCCCATTTTACAGCAGGGTAGTGTGTGAGAGTATTGGGACCCAAGTCGGGAGAAGGGTTCAAGATGTCTTCAGCAGCATTATCGGCATGGAGGTGCATCTGGCAATTCTTTCCTACACTGCTTGCTACTTGCTGGTGTTTCTTGAGACCCTGGCCCCAAAGGAAAGAGGAGCTGGCAGCATATGATGTGCTGTATCTCATCAGGAAATGTATGAGGAGTCGCTACAAAATCCTTTCCCCTTCTGTCCTTCCCTACTTGTTTTCCTGTTTGCAGAAATGCAAACAGAAAGAAGGTAGGCCCAAGCAAAAGGTAGGGCTGACATAAATTCAATGCAGTATAAGTGGTCTGCAGGTTGTAACTTTGATTAAATGAATTTGCATAGCCGATATTAGTTATATCCTAATGTATTAACACAGATGTCAGTTAAGAAGTGCTTAGAAAACTGTATGTAAAGTAAACAAAATAAGGCATAGGAAGGCGTGCTTAAGGGAGTGGATCTTGAGAGGTGTTTTCAGGGTGATGTCTGTGGATAATATGCCATCCTGCTTCTGCCAGGCCTTATTAAGATGAGCCATGAAGCGACTGCTTTGACTTTAGCAATAAAAGATATTATCAGTGCTTCTTGATTTCTCTTAAAATAACACACAACTTTCTGTAGTAATATTACAGGTTTGTTACCTATCAAAGGTAACAAACATTAATTGGGCCCACTGGTCTCAATTTATTGTGATAATCAGTATCTTCTGTTTTTTTCCCTTCCTTTGCTGCTGACTGTGTAATTTCTCCCCTGCTTCCCTCTCCTCATTCCTTTGCCTGGCACGTTAACCTTTCAGTTTCTCTCTTAATTTAATTTTTCCTAGAAAAATCATCCTCCTGCCCCTTGTCTCACTCTGTGTGCCGTCACATCGTTGGCCTTGGGTGCTGTCCAAATGAATAAAAAATGGTATGCTTTGTCCTAGGGCTCTCACCGTCTAGGCCTGAGACAAAAGAGAAGTGTATTCACAAAGTGACTGTGGTAACAATAAGAGAATAAAAAAAGATGACTAATCAAGTTTCAAGGCCTACACTCCATCCTCGTCCTCCTCGACTTGTCTGCTGTCCTTGACACTACCGTTAATGCTTGTTCTTTGATCTCTTGTTGCATTGAAGCTCATGAATTTTCCATGCTGCCTCTTTCTCTCAATCTAGACTAACTCTCAAGCATCTTTTCCCAAAGCTTTTCTTCCCACCTCAAAGTGGAGCCCCTTAAAACTTACTTGTGTCCCTTCCCCTCCACCTTCTGTTCTTCATCCTTGGGTGGCCTCTTCTGCTGATGTGGAGGCAGCTATTACCTCTATCTATGGCAGCTACCTTTAAAAATACATATCTATTGCTGACTGTTCTTCTGCTCATCGGTTTCACATCTACTGCCTCTCTAGTGCTACATCCTGACAGGCAGCTTGTTACCAAGCTCAGTGAGATCCAGAAGGAGCTTATTAAAAAATAAACCTAACAGCCCAGCTTTACCTAGTTGTCTGGCTGGCAGCCAGTGTGTTTGTCAATTTTAACTCCTTTGATATCTAAATTTAGCTCTCTTCTACTGCTGATACCATTTGGCAGAAGGTGTACTTACAATATTACTCCCAAAGCTGTTCAGCAGGCATCTCTTTGCTACATTCAAACCCTTCCCAGGAATTCAATTCTGCTCATAAAAAAAATAGGGAGTCAGTGCTGTCCTAAATAGCTAAAGGCATAATTTTATTGTTATCACTCTCTTCTGCTGTTTGTATGTTTGTATAATGCCATATCAAAGCTTCCTTTCTAGCCAGGGACTGTCTTAATTGTTCATGACACATTTAAAACACTTCAGATTTCTTGGTAAATTAGTAAGCGTGTTTTTGTGGTTCTTTCATAGAATTGCAAGGGAAAGAAAAGTATTCCAGTAATAGGAAAGTGACTACAAAACTGCAACATTGGCATAGGGTAGCAGACACAGATGAAGTATCTGTCCGAGAATGTTGTACTTCTATGTCCTAGATTTGACACTGATAGTTCAAGGTGGTTTTGATTGCACTAAAACTTTTCTTGTGTTGAGTGTCATAGAAGAGAAAAAACCTAAGAAAGTTGCTATGAAGTCTCCACAAGACTCTTTAGACTTGTACAAGTATTTTCTTCATGTAGTTCTTCAGTTATGAATTATTCTTCTCTGAGGTTCCTAATTTCTCTTTTGAGAAGGATCTGAAAAATTATTCTTGCTTTACTGTGACTCAATTCTGCAAAATTTTAAGAAAGTGCACAATGTTGAACTTTGAACTTACACAACACGAATTTAGGTGATTCTGTGTCATTTTAGGTGCTTGTGACCAACTTAAAGATCTCTGCATAGGCTTTGGTATCAATGCCTATGTCATGACAGCATCCAGACACTTTGAATATAATTTACATGGAAACTCCACTGAGATAAATGGGACAGATTTTCCTCCTCCTATTTCACCAGCAGAATTTACTAGGATATATAAACTGAAATAATTCCATACAATCGCAGCTGAAAGAGCCTGCCTCTTTTCCCTAATAGCTCACAAGTAAGGCATTAACCTAGACCTAAATTCTTTTTCAGTTTTTATCCCAGGACATTTGAACCGTCTAGGTGAGTGCTATAATCACACAGCTACTTAGGGGAGATTTTCTAAGCTCTATAGTTTCCCTAACATATTTAAATACCAGTAGGAGTAGGGCCCAACAACCATGTCCCGAATGCTCTTATGACTGCACTGTAGTATCACACTCATTTGCTTTCTTTGTGCCACTGAATATTCAGGTATGCCATACAGAGCAGAGGAAATTCAGCAGGGGACTAGAATATCCTGCAGCAGGTATGTGACAAATACAGCAGCAAAGATGGCAAAGAGGCACCTCTGGATTTAAATCTCCTCCAGAACAAAGGAAACTGGAGGTTGGTGTCCTGCATCCTGGATGCCTTATCCAGGCAGCTATGGTAATTACCTTGAGCAATTAAGTAAATGACCAATTCCTAGCCATCCTTTGAAGGGGCTGATAACCTTCATTCATTGGAAGATAGAGGTAAGTTCCCAATCCAGTAGAGAGTAGATGCTTCATGTGTCGGAAAGGTGAGTTCTGCTAAGCTGAGCACTGCAGCTTCCTTTGAGAATCTACCTCAAAAGAATTCTTTCCATAAGGAAAATTACACCTAAATATTTAGAGAATCAGAACTTTCAAGTGCAAGTGATTAGAAAAGAGGAGGTACAGTGAAGTTTGCAGATGTAAAGAGGCATTCGGCTAGGGAATTAATCTTTTATGAATGACTGCAAAAAACATGGTCCCTAGCCCTTTTTTGTTCATAAAAGCCCTACTATAAGCTGCAGAAGAGACTTGCTTCTTTTTAGCTCCTTAGAAATACTCAGCAAGAACTTGAACATGGAATACTTAAGAATGTAAGTTAAATTAATGTTTTATGGTAAATCTGGCAGAAGTAAAAATGTATTGGTACTCCTCACTACCGGTCAAGAATAGTTGTTAGCTGTATAGTTATCTATGATCTGTTTTGATGCTATTTGTCAACTGCATCTTTTTCTTATACATCTGGCATTCATGATACAATCCAAAGCCTGTTAAAGTTAACAGAAACTGTGCTGCTGATTCCTTTGCTCATCTGGAGAGCTTTTTCATGGTGCTTTAAAAGCTCTGCAGATATAAAAGCAGGAAAGTTTCAGTCTGAGAAGGCTGCTTGACATTAAATAATTAATTGAATGCATGTTAATATTCATAAGGACCCAATTATGTGGAAAAGGCATAGTGACCTTGTTTGCTAATTAGAAAAGAAAATAGTGGCATGTTATTTTTGTTAAGTTTGGGTTGTTAGCTAAAACTTGGGTCAATAACCAAGTGCAAGGTTAAGATGAAATAAGAAGATAATCACACTAATTAGATAGTAACTGCTGAAGTAAGAAGGATAGGATTGTAAATGAGCTATTTTTCAGCAAGTAAGAATCACAGAATCATAACTGAGTCTGGAAGGACCTCTGGAGGTAGGCTGGTCCAACTCCCCCCTCAAAGTTGGGCCAAATTCAAAGCTACATTATTCAGGGCCTGCGGGATGTGCTGAAGTGTTAACAAAACATGAACCAGGAAATGCTTGAGAAAATGAAATGGATATAATTAGGTATAAAAGCCATGCCTAAAGGTGGTTCTTTCAAATTTTCATTGAAGGGAAAATATTTTTGTTGTCACCAAGCTGTCCTGTTTCGCCAGGTAGTGTTAAAAGTAAATGAGACAACAGGCTGAAAACTTAGGGAAAGCAACTGCTTTAGTTCTAATCATAACAGTCTCCTAATTTTTGTAAAATGAATCTCACACTTTTTAATAAAAATGACAGCGATTTGGGTCAGCACTGAATGTAGTAAGCAGCAGCTGGGTCTTATTTAACATCATTTTAATCTAATAGTCAGTATCTCAAAAGACTCTGGATCAGTCACTGCAGGACCACCGCAGAAGCTGTTCTAAGAAATACCTGCCTGAGGCCTCTGAGGATAGAAGGAGAGCTTCATGGCACAAATGTGCAGGGGGAATGGCCAAGAGGTACCAATGTCCTCTTGAGACCTGGCCTGTGATGAGCAGAGTCTCCACACACAAACATCACCAGGTAATGAGGAGCAGCACTTCCTGCTCACGTGCATGCCTCCTAGAGCACACTTGCACTGCTCTCTCCATCACATGCATTCAAACCACAAAGTATTAGCCTATTCCCATCCCTGGAAAGGGTCATCATGCTAAGATTGTATCCAGGGCGCATACAACCTCCTTATAACTCTGCTCAATGCTGTTTCTGACTCCTGTCGTGGGCCTGAACCAAAGACCAGTGAAGTTCTTGGGAGAGGTGACCTTGTTCAGTTGGGCTCTGCCATCTTCAGCCAGTTTTCAGGTTGCTTGTATACAGTACGAAAGGTTTGACTCATTTGTTTGTTTTGATGCAAAAAAGTACCTGGGAACTTAGAAAATTTGACTTTCATTCATATTAATTCCCATACTGTGAGAATGTTACCCTTTTTGCAGCTGAGACTGGGTTAATTTGACAGCCGGAAAAAAATTGAGAAAGATTCTTATGGAAGAACTTGGACTTTTTTCTCTTATATCACCTAACATTTTTTGAAAGCTCTGAAATGAAAAGATGAGGAAATTTATTAGCTTACCTGAGATATCACAATTGCCTGGCTTATCCTTACATTTGTCTTCGTTGTTTACTTTATGTTTTGAACTACCCATGGCAGCACAGCCTTCCTGACTGCGCATATTCTGTCATTCAAGTCTGACAGATTGGTGATCAAATTCAGGAGATCTGCCAGCTACTTATAGTCCCATAAAGCACTGTAATATTTGCTTTAATTTTGCAACGAAGGATTAAAACAACTGCCAGTTAGAAAAAGCATGTAAAATTCTGATTAAAAGATTGTCTTTTCAGTGGTTTCTTTTGGATTTGTATGTAACCCATTGATTGAATTTGTTGTCCTTTCTGAAATGTTTACGAAAATGTACAATAGTTCTTTTTGTAAACTGACCTATCCAATACATGCTTTATCAAAAGGTTAATGTGGGTAAAAAGGGGAACGTGATATTAATTTACATCTATAAAATCACCAGGTTAATCTCAAATAGTGTCTTCTCAGTGCTGTTTAGAGTCTAAAACATTAGAAGTTCCAGATTGCTTCCGTGATAGGGTCTGCTTGAAGTTCAGTCCAGCTCTATTTTCAGTTGAACAGAAACTTCCATGGCAGGCCAGAACTAAGCAAGACAAACTAAGAAAGGTTTTACAGGTTTAAAGCAAAGGGGAGAGGATATGACCTGTAAGCTACAAATATTAAGAACAGAAAGGCAGAGGAAGAAATTCTGTTTATGATCTTGAGAAGTTGAAAGAGCCATTCTGAGTCCAAGCCCCTGGTGCTGCACACATTAACTTTTGTGGGCAAGGAAGCTTCCGGTCAATGTTTGTTTCTTCTCCATTCAGGGAAACAGGATTTCTACATGTTTCTGTTAAATAAACAGGATTATACTAAGATCCGTCCTGACTAAATTCAAACATAAAGAAACTGTACAAGAGGTGGAAGCAGGGACAGGTGACCCAGGAAGAATATCGAGACACTGTCCAAGCATGCAGCAAGGGGTTAGGACAGCTAAAGCCCATCTAGGGTTGAAACTGGCAAGGGATGTGAAAGGCGACAAGAACAGCTTCTGTAAGTACCTAAGAAGCAAAAGGAAGGCTAGGGAAAATGTGGGCCTGTTACTAAACAGGGCAGGGGCCCTGGTGACAAAGGACGTGGAAAAGGCCGAGGTACCCGGTGCCGCCTTCTCTTCAGTCTTTACTGGTAAGACCGGCCCTCGGGAATCCCAAGTCCCTGAGACCAGAGGGAGAATCTGGAGCAAGGGAGACTTGCCCTTGGTGCAGGAGTATCAGGTTAGGGATCGTTTAAACAAACTGGACATACACAAGTCCACGGGACCTGACAGGATACGCTCATGAGTGTTGGGGGAACTGGTGAACGTCACTGTGAGGCCACTCTTGATTATCCGTGAAAGGTCACGGTGATCAGCAGAGGTTCCTGAGGACTAGAAGAGAGCCAATGTCACGCGTGTCTTCAAGAAGCAAGATCTGGGGAACGACAGGCTGGTCAGCCTCACCTCAGTCCCTGGGAAGGTGATGGAGCGAATAACTGTAAACACGTCAAGGACCAGAAGGTGACTGGGAGTAGTCAGCATGGATTTACGAAGGGGAAATCATACTTGACCAGCCTGGCAGTCTTCTACAATGAGACGAGTGGCTTGGCGGATGAGGTGAGAGCAGTGGATGTTTTTTATCTGGACTTCAGTAAGGCTTTTGACGCTGTGCCCCATAACGTCCTCATAGGCAAGCTGATGTAGCGTGGGCTAGGTAAGTGGTCAGTGAGGTGGTCGACAACTGACTGAACTGTCAGGCTCCAAGGGTTGCGATCAGCGGCATGAGCTTAAGGTGGCAGCCAGTCACTAGCGGTGTCCCCCAGGGGTCAGTCTGGGGCCAATACTGTTTCGCACCTTCATTAATGACTTGGATGATTTGACAGACTGCATCCTCCGCAAGTTCGCTGAGGACGCAAAACTGGGAGGAGTGGCTGACGCACCAGATGGTTGCACTTCTATTCAGAAGGACCTTGACAAGCTGGAGAAACGGGCAGAGAGGACCCTCCTGAAGTTCAGCAAAGGGAAATGCAAGGTCCTACACCTGGGGGGGGGGGGGGGGAAGGGAACAGCCTCATGCACCAGGACAGGCTGGGGGCCAACCAGCTGGAAATCAGCTTTGCAGAGAAGCACCAAGGGGTCCTGGTGGACAGCAAGTTAAGCATGAGGCAGCAATGTGCCCTTGTGGCCAAGAAGGCCAAGGGGATCCTGGGTTGCATTAGGAAGAGCATTGCCAGCAGGTCAAGGGAGGTGATCCTCCCCTTCTACTCAGCCCTGGTGAGGCCACATCTGGAGTTCTGTGTCCAATGCTGGGCTCTTCAGTACAAGAAAGATATGGATGTACTGGAGCAAGTCTAGTGAGGGCCACTATGATTATTAAGACGCTGGAGCACATGAGGAGAGGCCAAGAGAGCTGAGACTATTCAGCCTGGAGAAGAGAAGGCTCAGGGAGGATCTTATCAATGTTTATTAATATCTGAAGGGAATATGTAAAGAGCACGGGGTCAGACTCTTCTCAGTGATGGTCAGTGACAGGAGAGGCAATGGACACAAGCTGAAACACAGGAATTTCTGCTTGAACATAAGAAAACACTTTGGTATGAGGGTGGTTGAACACTGGAACAGGTTGCCCAGAGAGGCTGTGGAGTCTCCATCCTTGGAAATAGTCAAAACCCAGCTGGACATGGTCCCTGGCAACCTACTCTAGTTGACCCTACTTGGGCAGGATGGTTGGACAAATGGTCTCCAGAAGTCCCTTCCGACCCCAACCATTCTGTGATTCTATGTTTTTGCAACATATCTAATTCATATCAACACTTCTTCATTCAAGTAGAAAAAAATCCTTGCATGGCCTTGCAGTTTGGCTATCTATGTGAGCTAAAAGGGCAATACTATTAAATAACATCTCAAATGAACTTGAAATACTTTGAAGAGTTGACTTTTAGTTAGTATTTTGCTTTGTGACAGTCACAAAGCAAAGTAAATCTCTGGTTTTTTCCTCAAATACTGAAGAACAATGCGTGTGATTATGTACAATAATAATAGATTGAAAGGAAAATTGCCCAAACTGTGATCGTCAAAACAGAGGAGAAATCAATTTCGTGCAAACTTGGACACAGCAGACAAATAAAAAAATAGACAGGTTTGGGAAAAGAAACAAGTGAGAATCAGCAGAAAGTTCGAAAACAGACATAGAAATCTCTGTGTTTGGTACTGCTATAGGAAAGACAGAATTTTACATAATGGTAACTTCTACAAAGTTAACTGAAACTGCAGAAGAAAATTTTAGGAAAAGAAATTTCCAAATTACCAGCATCTTTTATGAATACTTTACAGTTGTCAGACACCCTGAGAGATAAATCTTTTTTCAAAGGCAAATATCTTCTTCTGTCTGTCTGTGTGTGTATACATATATATTTTTTGGAGATAGATAATTTCAAAAGATAGGAAGCTAATAAAATGAAACACATCCATTTACTTCAGAAAAAATTACTGATATAAATTTTTCATAGATGACAACGAATCAGATTAAAACAGGATTTCTTGCATCTACAGATTCACCTTTAGGTCTCTGACACGTGTGCAGTCACAGATTAAAATTGGTTGGCTGAAATAGCTGTGCCACTGCCTGTCGGCCAAACCTCTAGGACAGAGTTAATGCCAGTGTTTTAAATCTAAAATCTGGAAGTGAACTACCTCTAAATACAATTTGCCTTATCACATTGGCTTGAAAACTGCAGCAATTCAAAAGCTGCTTCAATTGCCATTTACTTATCCCATGGCAGGGATAAGGCACGTATGTGCGGTGGTTTGAATCAACCATCAATTTTAGTCTGCCATCACACTGTGTGCAAACGTTAAGTACAGTTCTGCTGCTGCCAGAGAATAAGAAATTTCAGCCAATAAATGTTACTGGACAAGAGAAACTTGAGAAAAAATGTCCAGTCTCATCTGCGAGGAAAAATAGACTGAAAATACAAACCAGAGAAGCTGAAGTTTGTGGGTGAAATCCATTCTGAAAAGGGGATTGATGTATCTTTAAATACTTAGTCTCTCACTTGTATCTGGGAACAGGTATTCTGCTGTAGAAGAAACAAGAAATACACTTGTTCATATAGCGAACTCTTTTCTGTGTAACACAGTAGCATGAATATGGCAAAAACATTTAGACCTTACCACCTAACGACTTCCTTCACAGTGGAACTGCCCGCTAATTTAGACACTCCCTGTATGGTCTGCTTGTTATTACAACCGCTTGCATGGGTTTGAATACAAAAGCAGGGCTTCTCCCAGACTTTCTCTTCAATTCTGGCTCTAAATAACAACAAAAGTGCCTGCTGGTGTCCCAGGCAGGGGAAGTTAAGTGGACAGACCTCACTACCACACTTAATTGATGCTAATGACTGTGTTTTGTCTTTGCTACTAGCTTGATAGAGTCCCAGCAGTGTTTTCCCAGACAGCTCTCTGAGGATCATTTGCATTGCCATGGTCCGTTAGGTAACTGCAGGCCAGGATTCCTCAAACGGCAGAATCTGGTCTGTGCTTTGTGTAAGTAAATCGGCTTGCCAAGGTCTGGCTGCCCTGAAGAGCAACCAGAACCATACATCAGAAAGCTCAGGCAGCAGCATAGTAGGCAGTGCCCATAGGAAGATGCAGGGCAGCGGAGAGCGTCCTGCGTCCACTTCTTACTCCATTCCTCTGAGGAGCAGGCCCCATGCTCCCTGCTTGTTCATTCCTACTACTACTAGCTCTCCTGTCAGAGCACCTTCAGTCTCTCTCTCCGTCCTGCCTGATGACTGCATTTGACCTGTTGGTAAATAGCTAAGGACTCGTCTCATCTCCCTGAGACACGCTTTTAGCAAAAGCACTTCAGCTTTGGCACACAAGCTGTTGTCCAGCAACACGTTGCTTTCTTTCACTCTTGAAGCATCACAGCCACCAGCCAAAAAGCCTAGAGGAGGTCTGGCTAAGAGAGAATCTGAGTATCTTTGTACAAGCCTGACCTGAAGCAACAGAGAGTAGATGGAAAACAGATGTCAGTGAAAGAGAACTGCTGTAGAAAATAAAATGGAAAAGATCCCCTTTCTTTAGGCTCTTCTTTGTCATTCTGATGCATTTGCTTCCTGCTTGCCTTGGATTTTCTTGTCTTCTTGCAGTTACTGTACGTTTGGGAGTTCTCTTTACAGGCTCAGTTTAGATACTTGCTCGTGGAGGAAAAAGTCCCCTCCTTTTCCCAGTCATTCTCCTTGTAGAGTCATAATCATCTGTATTTCATTTACGTCAGCTATCAAGAAGTGACCAACTCATTTCTCCCTCTGAGCGGAAAAACCTGGATTTTGCTTTAATGTTATAATGTTGCATTTTCAAATAATATCTTGTCATACTCGCCTGCTGTTTTTCTTCTCTCAGGAAATCTGACATTTACAGGTGTCTCTGCCACAGTCAAGTACTTCGGTTTCATATTTGGGATTTTTTTTCTAATAATTCATTTAATAAGTATCCTTTGGCATTTTACAGAGGGTCCCAGAGTTTCTCAGGAAAAGGAGAACTCATTTCTTCATTAACTCTGGTAAGCAGCTGGTTTTGAATTCAAGAGAGTATACAAATTCCTAGAATTAAGTTCCAGGAGAAGGGTCACAGTCATTTAAAGTGTCATATGTAATACAGGCCATTTTGTGTCATCCAGTTACCTCTGCATTTGACCCAATTACTTGTGTTGAATGAAAGCACAGCTTGTCATTGGCTAAAATATGTATAACGTCACATCTGATTTAAAGGCATAAAGAGATGGTTCTACCAGGCATTGCACACCTCAGTGTTAAACATTAGGGCCTTATGCCTCAGCTGAAACAATCTGGGTCAGTTTGCTTTTGAGCCAGTGCTGCCTGACTAAAGAACCCTTTGGCATGTGGTATTTTTCTTTCTCTAAAGGTGTTTCTGTGCTGTAATCCAGTCATTTCTCAGTCACCTATTGGACAAATTCAGCACACTGAAATTCTTACATATCCTATTCCAATCCCTTTTTTCCAGTCTACAAGTCAGGTACAGTGCTCTTTTGTTCACCTTTTGTCAGTATTTAAGGTTGAATTTTTACCTTTGAGAACACAAATCCCTGATATCATTGTCACCAATGCCATATACCACAGTAAAATCATCTTACTTTTCCTGCTCACTGCACCACTGTACATACATCCAAAGATTATATCTTTAATATCTCTTGCTACATCACTGTCCTGGATATGCATGTTTGCTGATTTTCACAGTTGCTTCTTTTCACAGTAATCCTTTGTGTTATATTGACTGAAGTGCCAAAAGAGCTCTGAAGACCTGCGACCCTAAAATTAAGCATGAGATTAGCTTCAAGTACCCATTACTTTTAGAAAAATGTTGTACTAAGAAGTTAAAAGACAACTAAAAAGCAGGAAAAAGCTACAAATACAGCTTGATAATTCCCCCAAAGCGCAAAAGTCATGATTAAATGAAAAATACTTAAAATACTATTCCTCTACTGGAATTCCCTGTCATCTAGCTTTGGCTTGTGTGTATGGCAAAGTAGTGGATACAGGCAGCGGCATAGCTGTGAAGCAGACCCCGATTAAAAAAAAAAAAAGTATTGGAGCGTTTTGGCATGTAGTTTAGTACAGTTCCACAAGAGGGGGCTATTAGCTAAAAGCAAAGATTGTTCCGAAAATGTGAGTAATCGGACTCAGTCAGTCTGTAGAGGGTTTTGCCCCGATAGCAGTGCTTATGGCATTCTTTTTTTGAGGTGGAAATTTAAAACCAGTTTGCTGCTTTTACAGCTCTAGCTTAGCTATGCTAGGCATCTACAGTAGCTAAAACACATTCTATATAAAATAGTTGAAAAATCCTTTGTATGTGAATGAAGGATATGCTGACTGAAAATTGCCTATCAGTCACTGCAGCTTTTTAGTTCATAAGAATCAAATTCCGAATCAGGTGGGAAAAACAGCTGCAGCTGGCAGTAGAATTTGGTACCATGCCTTTATAAGAAAGGGAAAAAAGAGATATCCCCTTTTACAGGGAGTGTTACTGAGTCAAAACTGCACATCTAATTTAAGCCAGCCCTGTTCACATATGACTGCATCATAACAGAGCAATATTGACATCCATATTTAACCCATTTTCTTCCCTTTTGGCCTTAAGTACTTTTTTTCCCTCCTCTGAACTCGAGAGTTTGAAATAAGAATATCTCAGACTTGAATCTTGTAAAATCTGAGTTCTACACCTTGATTCTCAGAACAACCGCCTTTCTTCATTGCTGAATGCTTAGTACAGGAGCACACTGTGGAAGCTGTGTATCTGTGGAAGAAAAAAATTAACTTTAGCCTGCTGTTTGGCTAATCTACAGACAAGCAAGCATGTATAAATTCCTCCAGCACTGATGAATACTGAAAGTAACCAGCATGCTTGAAAATGATCCCAGTTTTTTTTTAAGTGAACAAACCTGAGATTGTATCTGAAAGAACCTTTTGGGGAAGGTGTGTAATATCAGGTAAATTTAGTATGTTTATGTTTCCTTATGTATACGTTTTCCCTGCAGTACATTTGTAATCATTATATACTCCCTTTTCATTTTGAAAGCTAGATGATTGCTGATTAACTCTGCTATTGTCCTGGAGACTAAGCCAAACTGCAGCTCTTGTAACTCAGACTTATTAAGGGATTTCAATGGGAAATGAAACGGACTGTTGCCTAAACTCTGGTATGGAGGAAAAGAGACACGGCTTCTTATCCTGTTAAAGGTGACTTTCAGATCATCAGAAGCAAGTCCAGGAGGCCACAAATACTGTTTATGTGATTCCTACAAGGGATTCATGCAGGAATATCCATCTACATTTTTATGGCAGGGCTCTAGGGCATCTAGAGAGTGCCCACAGTCTACCATGGGTAGAGAGCACTCATGGAGCCACTGCTTATCCCACCAGTCCTTGCTGTGTACCTCCTAGCCACCACGTCTTTCTATTCACTCTGCAAGACAGCCAGTGAACAAAACAGGAAAGGAAGATTGCCCGACTACAGCCTACGAGTCCTCTTGGCCTTCTGCAAGTCCCCAGAGGCCGAGTCTACTGGCCAATCCAGCCCAAACACAGATAGCAGCTCTATAAAGCCAGCCCTCCTCAACGGCTGCATGAAGACGCCCATCTCCTCCCTTGCGCATCATTTGTGAACGACCCAATCTCTCCCCTAAAGGAACGGACAGGCCAGGAGCAACAACCAGCAAGCCTGGTTCTGCTGATCAGCCCTGACTGAGCTGAAAGATTGAGATTCTTGAAAATCAGCCTGGTTTCATATTAGTAGAACAAATTTGAGAGCCTGGGACCCACCCTAAGCCAGGGCAGACAGAATCCTTCCTGGGAAACGGACTTGGCGTTGACTAAAACTTGTGGAAAAAGCCAGAGTGGAGCACAGGTCATCTAGTGGTGACCATTTGGATACGGTGAGGTGAACAAGAAGGGCAGAGATAGGCAGCAATTTGGGCAGCTGTCCATTTATAATGGTAGCGGTGAAGCTTGAGCCATGGTTGTGGGTACGTGCATCGTCCTATCAAGGAGAGAATATTTAGTGTATTGGCCCATAAACAACTGGGTTTTATTCTTAAATTGTCTACATCCTGCCTGCAGAGTTTCTACACAGAGGGTAAAAGTTACCCGAACAAAACAACTTCCAATACCCTCATCTGTGCAGGGTGAATCAATATCAAATTTATAATCAGTATGCCAGAGCTCAAGGAGTTGGAATCAGAGATTAGAAGTGTCACTAACCTGAACTTAGAACTTCAGAGGAAAATACTCAGTTCTCAGATTCAAAAGCGTATTTTGTCTCAAAGAACTTTTCTAGTGTTCAGAGATTAATTGTACTTCTCAATGAAAACTAAGAGTAGGTGCAGAAAAGAATAAAAGCAACAGGGAAGATCGATGGTAGGGAAACATACAGAGCTGGGTGGAAAAACTCACTTGCACCGTGAGATGATGGATATTCACAAGTTTTTATCACACACACCTGAGGTCTAAGGAGTCACTCACTGGCTTATAAAAAAAATCTGCTAAACGTAAATTCCCAGCTGTGTGGATTCTCTATACCAAATTTTGTAGGTCATGCATTTTTCTGTAATGTGCCTCTGCAGACACTATAATTATATGCTGCCTCCATTTTTATTGACATGTCCTACCCATAATTTTCAGTCATAAACTTTATCCAGGCTTGATATTGATAGATGTTTAATCAATTATATTTAAAACATTTTTCTTAACAAGTAACATTTTTTGTATGTTGCAATAAAGCCACTTAGGTATGAAGTTTGCTCAGCTGGAGGACAAGTTCACTCACAGCAGTTAATGTTGACCAATTCCCATCCTATAAGGATTTTTTAATATTTGCTAAGCTCTCTCTACTGATCCCTCTGCTTGTTTGGCTTGTCCTTTCTATTCGCCCTGTTCAGCTCTTCCGATATTGTAATGAATGGACAGATCATTGGTGGTGCGTAGTTTGCAATTCTAGGCCATGAGAACTCATAAATATGAGCTGCTTTCCTGCTTATTGAGCTACTGTACCTTTTGCTTCAGTGCTGTTCCCTACTGAACTTCAGGGCTTGGTTGTCTTCTGGGTGAATTTGAATTGCAGCTACGCCAAAACAAACCACTATCTGAGCAACTGAAGGAGAGAAACAGCCTGCATTTCCATTAAATGTTGCGTAACTGCACAAGACGAAAGACTTTTTTTTATACTACAAATACGAGTACTGTTAAGACATTGCTATGCAGCTCTGCCTTATGGCTGCCTTCTGGTTCTTTAACCTCTTTTTCCATCCCCAGTATCTGTAGTCTGTCTGTTATCTGTTAACCTCTTTCCTAAATCACCACCTTCACATAGCAAACCTGAGGACTGTAAACGCCTGTAGTGGCTGGTGAAAACATTTTGCTATCTATCCTCAACAAGGCAAGACTAGGGAAGAGTCAATGGAACAGAATTTCAAAATCAAGAAAACCCACAATATTTTGTCACTACTGGTGTGAAGATTGCAATTTTGAAAATAATGAGTTATCCTTTCCCTTTCTCTCCTTCCCAGTCAGCTGGTTTGTGATTGTGGATAACATTGACTAACACTTGCTGCTCTATATAGTAAGAAAGGAATTCAACACATTGAGATTAAAAAAACAAAAAAAGATGTACAATGTAGGATACAAAAAAATGGAAGAAATTGAAAGTATATTTCCAGCTTGATCAGGGAAACGGAACAGAGAAGGGCACAAGTGCTTATAGATGCTGGGGATGACTCAGAGGAAACACAATGTTCATCTGACCACTGGCTGTACCACAGCCTATATGTTGCCTGTCAAGCCCCCAAAACTTTAAATTATAACTTGAACACCCCAGGCATTACAGCTTTGTCCCAGAATAGGCTCCTTCTTAAATACTCTGTACCACAGGGCTGCAAAGAGCATGACGGCTACTGGATTTAATTCTCTAGCTATGCATGAATATGAGACAAATTATTTTATAGTCTTCCTGCTGGGAGGGAGAGAAAACATTGCTCAGCATCCAGCATCCATTTTTCTGTGACTTTAAAAATAGTCTCATCAGCATGAAATTCCATAATGTACTTCTTGACAGTCAAAGTTCCTTAGTGGATCTCAGGTTCACATGTTACACACATATTTGGTAATATTTTTGTTATTGCTTGAATATCTAAAGCGTTTTTTGATATTAAAAACTTACCAAAAATATCCGCAGTCACAGTTCTTCATTATGATCAGCTCCTGAAAACATCTAACTGCACTGCACTAAATTATTAGAAAAATTGAAACACTCAACTTTTGTGTATAAAATCCCCACATGAAACATGATAACAATTATGCAGTCCTTCACACACCCATTAATATATAAAGAACAATAATGACTGCAGCTTTTTATGTAAGTGTCCTCTTGCTCCAAGCATTCCTAATTTTGAATAATTGCAGTTTCATATAATCTCCCTTCCCATTTTTCAGGAACTTTGACACCTTCTTCTTCTAAACATTTACAAAGCTCCACTTGTTCTCATAACAAATACTGAAACATATCAATATAAGCAATAGGTCTGATACCTTAGAAATGGGTCCTAATGCATGTACTGGCAGGGTACTTGTGCTAACTCTCCAAACTAGGGGCCTGCCTTGTATTTTGTGGGTCTGTATCTTAAGATGGCATATGTATGTAGTCTACGTCTGCAACACTGGCAAGCTTTTATCTTAATCAAGTGGTATTTTTTAAATATCCCGACGTTCTGCCCATCACTTCTAGTTATTCCAATTTTGCATCACTATCCTATCAATTGCTGGTTGTCCAAGTCCAAAAACAGCACTTCACTGGGTGAAGCTGCTTCTGGAAAAGAGATAAGAGAAAAGTCTGCTCAACTCCAACTTCTCAGGTGCTCTCATTTCCTCGTTGGAAATTTTGTTATGTAATTTTAGAAATTCTTGTTTCAGCCTGTTTGTATTTGCTGTCGTGCGATTAAAAACATGAAATGGTGTTTCATAGCACTCATCTTGTGCTTCGCAAATGACAGAATACTGTTTCGTACTCTAGAAACAACATTCTTAAAAAAATTCAAGAATGCACACAAAAACAAAACAAAAAACAATCTGTTTTGTAAAATGGGAATAAGAGGCAAAAAATCAGTAGCTCTGCCTAACTACCTACAGAAATACCTTCTTACTTACAACAATGTATTAACAGAAGATTGTTCTTACAATAAAAAAAGAAATGTAAATATGTCAAGGTCTGACCACAGTCAGGGCAGTGAGGGTGAATTAAGAAATAGTGGGGACCCTCCCGTCCTATGCTGGAAATATGGAAGTGCTCTGCTAACATTTGAGCCTCTAACAGATGCAGCTCTCCAAAAAAGTCCAGACTGACGCGTGCAGGACACCTGTGAGTGTTCAGTGTACCACATATGAACAAGCATTCAAAAAACAAACTCGAAATTGCTTCACTTCACAACACTCACCATTTGGAATGTAACTATCAAGCAAAAACTGACTCATGAATTACATAATCGTGAAATATGTTTTTTACGAACATTTTGTCAACAGAAGGTCATTTCTCAGGGCAGAAGGGGAACAAGCGTGTAGTTTCATTGCTCATCTAATAAGATGTAATTACAGTCTCTAGCACAAGAGACACCCACACTCACTCTTTTCTGTTCTAGCCATCTATTACTGCCCCCTCCTGTATCTCAGATGAAGCATTCATGTGTCTATATTGCAACTAGGATTAATTAGAGTTAATTTTTTGTAGTGGAGTACATCTACATTTCGTCAGTGAACCGACCCAAGTAACCTTACAGGTGCATAAATCACCTGTGTAAAGAGGGGTTTTCGGCAGTAGAGTGGAAGATGAAACTTCATTCTGAGCTTAAAAACATCACTCATCCTCGTTTACATGATTCTGCTTTAGTTTGTTTTCTTGAACACCATCCTTCTTTCTATTAGCCTTACAAGCTTTTACTGCTTCTTCCGACTACTTGCTTGCATTATCCTACTTCTGTTTTAAGTAGTTTTTGCTTCATGCTTGTCAATTGATTTATCTCAGTGTTCAGAAGGTTGACATTGTTTCCAATACTCGCTCTAACTTAAAAGATTACTATTCTCCCAGTATTTGGTCTCTGCTATGAAATGCCCAGAAGGGTTATACACAGTTTACTGTGGTCTCTCAAAGTACCCAGTGATCTCAGAATCTGTAATGCTCAATTCATAAAATAAGGCAATTAGCAGGCACAACAAACATTTAGTAAATTGAACGCAGGAAATTAAGTGCAGGTGTAGCTGAGATGGTTCAGTCTCAAGTGGTTTAAACGTGCTACTTGCTAACAGCTATAATAATTCTAGTTCATCCTGGGGTGAACAGTTTTTACACTGTGAGCCTGCTGTGAGCAGTTTTTACAGGTAGATTCCTATGATTACAGATGCCTCCACTGAACCAAAGTTAGTTTCATTGTTGAGGGAATAACCACCATAGTTGGACAAAATCAGTATCTTTACCACATAGACAGACCTGTGCTTCATCTCTTTAGCTGCCGGTATTTTTATTTTTAGCCTAAACTGACTGACCCGATGAATGAACCAAAAAGCTTTCTCTTACTGGCTCCTATTCCACCTTTATTCATTCAAGTCTACCTGTTTGTTTTCGGTCTCTGCGTAGGCATGAGAAATTATTGGAGGTTTTTCTCCAAAGTTCTTCAGAATCCACCAATACAGTGTTATTTTGCCACCGCAATGATCGCAGCTCCTCTTTTCTTGACTCAGGACCTGTGTTGTTCAAGTTGCTTATCATTGGTTTTGCTCGTTCTCCTTCAGATACCTCGTGAGGTCACGTCTAATAACATAATTACTTTTAAGTACTATTCTACTGTGATAAGAGAGCTGTGCTAAATATTGTGTTGCAACAGGGGCATAGCCACGGAAGGGTGTGTAGTTCCTGTTACAGAAAAAAGGAAGGGCGACAGGTAGGTGCCTCTAAGAGGTGACCCACAGGAGGTCAGGGCTACACAAGGACCATCAGTTCTTTGGGACTATGCCTGTTTTCGTGTATTGTTTTAGTCCAGCGATCGCCTAACCCCTATGAACAGTCCCAGGAGCAGAACTCCTTGCCGGTGCGGACTCGGTGCGTGCCTGGACGGCCGGCCAGGCCGCCCCTGCCCCTGCCCCTCCTCGGGCCGTGCTGCGGCCGCACGGCTAGGTCTTCCTCACGGAAAATGATTTTAAATCTCCTCGGGCTGATGAACTAGGCTGTTCCCTGGGGGCTGAGCAGCTGGGGGACGAAAGCGGCTGCACTCCCGCCCCATTTCCCCACCGTTTGGGCTGTTTTGCCTCAGCCTCCCGCTCCCCACGCGCGGCAGGCCCCCGTCACCCGGTGTCCGTCCCCCCCCCCCGGACCCCGAGTTCCCGCCGCTCGCAGCGCGCATGCGCCGCCCCTCGCGGCGGCGAGTGGCACCGGGTCGGGGCACGCAGCCCCTCTTCATCCCGTGCCCATGGCAACCCGGGCGCTCCGGCCCCGCCCCGCTCACCTCGGCGTCACATCGCCCTAGGAGCCCGGCGGGCGCAAGCCCCGCCCTCCTCCCGCTCGGATTGGGCGCCCGGCCATAGCGCCATCTCGGCATAGCACCGCCGATTGGCCAGCTGCCTCTGAGGCACGGGGCGCGCGGTCCCCACGAGGAGAAGGAGGCAGTTGCTCATTAGCATAGCACCTCCCCCTCTTGGCTGGCTTGCCCCGCCTCCTCCCGTTCCCCCCCCCCACGCCCGCCACGCGTGGGTGCTCGCGGTGGGGCATCGCCCGGCGCGGAGGGGTTCGCCCGGCGGTGGAGCGCGCAGCGGGTCCTGAGGCGGCCTGACCCACGGCGGGGGAGGAGGCGGCTGCCTCGGGCAGGTAGAGAAGCATCAGCCGCCTCCCCGGAGGGGGGCATCCCGCGAGGGCCGAGCCGCCGCCTCAGCCGCCCGCCTGCCCGGCTCTGGATGAGTCACGGGGAACCGGGCTCGTAACGGCGGCTTCGCGTCAGGTGGGGAGGCGGCCGCTGCCGCCGCGCCGCGCCACGCCGGAGGAGGGTCTGCGCCATCCCCACGCCGCGGCCGTGGGCAGCGGGAGCCCGGGCCGAGGCGGCAGCCGAGGTTGTGGATTCTTTTAAGTGGGCGCAGCTGCTCTACGGTTCTCCGTGATTTTTAAGAAGACTTTTTACAGTGAGTTTTCTATCCGCCTTTTTGGAGTCTCTCCCTGGGCTCCTATGGCCCGGTGAGGTTGCGCTTACTCCTTCCCTGCGTTTTTGTGGAGCCCCTTGGTTTCCCACTGTGGGGTCTCTCTCTTTCATTGCAAAGGAATTCTCTGTGTTTTTGTATATACTTTTTCTATTTTTGTGTGAAAACCTGTTTCAGGGAGCCTTAGTCAGCCTAAAAGGCTTTAAAGGAAGCAACCAGCAGCAGTGGCCAGTCCCTTCACAATGTGGACTTTCCTGGGTATTGCCTCCTTCATCTACGTGTATAAGAAGTGTGGGGACCTGATGACTTATGCTAATAAGGAGGTGCTCCTGTCCGTGTTAGTGTTTTTCTCCCTTGGCTTGCTGCTATCGTATAGGTATCGCTTCAGAGGGCCCAAGCAACAGCAGCAGCAGAAGTCCCACTTGGGGATGCTCTCTCATGTGCTCTCAGCTTTACCGCTCGTTGGCTTCTTCTGGGCCAAACCCACCCCAGGATCTCAACAAGTTGAACAACCCAAATCCCGAAAGGTAGGTTCAGCTCAGACATGGCACACAGGGTGAAATGCCTTCCTGTTGTTACCTCTGACTGCTGCCCTGACGCCCTACTGAGGGAGAGGAGCTAATTAAGGGTTGGAAAGGATTTGTGTTTTGGTTCTAGACGGGTCATTTGCCAAGTTTTGCGTTAGCTGTGGATAACAAAAGAGACAAGCTTATTTAATTGATATAGGTTTTTTTTTTTTGGATCAAATGAAATGTGAATGTTGGAAAAAAGAGTTATAGAAAAGGATTTTTATACTAGCAGAAAATATCCTCATTGTACAAGTTGTCTTTTCTTAACATTCCTGGATGAAATATAATTGTCTAGAGAAAGCTGCAAATATAGTTAATTAGAAATTATTGCAGGTGTAATACAGCACCTGAGCTCAGATAGTCGGTCTGTTCCACTGAACCCAGCATGAGACTTAATACGAGACTGTAGAGAGAACTGTCATTTATAGCTGGAGCTTAGTCTTGCCATCTAAGACTACTGAATGAATATGCAGGTTCAGTACATCTGTGAACTGAAATTGTTAGACTACTTTCTCTTGTGTTTCTGGGCACTTTCGCCTGGGCCCTGACCCCTTGTGAAATAGAATTTGAAGGTATTTTTGGCTGCAAGTCTTGCAAATTTGCTGTCAGACTCTTTTTCTTTTTCTTTTTTTCTTTTTTCTTTTTTTTTTTTTTTTTTAAGTAAAGCCTGCTTTCACCAGAGTTTGCTTTATTACCTGATATTTTTATAGGTAATTTATTTTTGCTTATCAAAATGAAAAAGCATCGAGGGTTCCGTAACCCTCAATATAGATAGAAACATGACACTGTGCCACGAGATATCCTACTCTCAGTGTTGTTTTGGGCGTTCATTTCACTGATGCAATCATATTTTCACTGCTGTCAGCACTGTGGTGCTGATGCATTTGTGAAAGAGTGGGTTGCACTCCACTGCACGTTCTACCAGTTGGAGTAATGACTTGCAGGCTTGCCCTGGAATTTTCCTTGTAACTTTTTTGCACTTCAAAGTATATGTGATTAGTTGGTATTGGGAAGGCACTGTAATATAGTTGATGTTAAAGTATCAGATATATTCATAGTAATCTGATGTATGTAATACAATTTGATGTATGTCAGTTCTTGGCAGCTTTTAAATATAGGGATTTGGTAATCTTGCTCAGAGTTCAGACTGTTTAATGAGTTTTCATTTTAGCAGCAGTTCCTTATAACATTTCCCTATTAACTGTTTCTGCTGACACTTTCCCATGCTGAGTGTTTACCATAAACTGGTTGGTTGGTTGTTTTGTAGAGTAGTTTCTGTTAGAAAGACATTGATATTCTTTTACAGTAAAATTAAAGAGAAACACATTTTTCAGAGACTATAATAACTTTTCCCATTGCAAAGCGCTAAGGCCCCCATATATTAGGGGCTCACCGACATGAAGGCATTGGTATGTTACTTTGTAGATCAAGAAAATAGTACAGCCTTGGTTCATTGCCTTTTGTATGGACTTGACTTTCAGTACATCTGAGACTGAAATTATATTAGTGGTCTGGTTTTGATCAGGAGTGCAGTTTTAAGTCAGTGTTGGTTTTTTTTTTCCTGCTGTTTTTTGTGTTTTGATTACATTGTAAAGTACAACAGATTTCATTTTGGACAAAATTACACTAGAACATGCTCTCCAGCCAACTGGTGGACACTCAGTCTGTTGGATCAAAGTAGAACTAGTCCAGGGTTAACCCCCTGCAGAAGTCATGGTGCAGATGTTGAGTCATCAGCACATCCTGTTTCTCACTACTTCCAAATCCCTTGCTGCTCAACCATGTTCTTGTAAACATAGAATGAGTAGGCCCAGGAACAACAAAGGACTCTACTTAACCTTGCTCAGTGTCAGCGATGTGCAGGACTACAGGAGTAGAGGCTCATACCTATATATGAGGGACAAAACTGATTAACTTTGACACTGCAAAAATAAGTTCCTCATCCTTATATTCCTGCATCATGCTATAATTAATTAATTGTAAGGTGAATGTACAGCAGAAATTCTCTGTGTGTGTTTGTAATTTTGTTGACTTTCCTTTCTAAAGGGCAGAAGAGAAGTGAACTTCTCAGATTTACATATGACAGAGACTGCTCCAAATACAACATTATCACCTCAGTATGATCCAGAAATTATCATTGTGGGTTCAGGTGTCCTTGGTTCTTCTTTGGCTGCGGTGCTCTCGAGGGATGGAAGGAAGGTGACTGTCATAGAGAGGGATCTGAAAGAACCGGACAGGATAGTTGGAGAACTGTTACAACCTGGAGGTTTTAATGCCCTTAGAGACTTGGGTCTTGAAGGTAAGTGCATTTCAAAGTGCAGATACATCTGCATATTTGCAAAAAGCATGCGTACAGAGAAAATCAAGAAATACATTATCTACTGTGAATATTTGAATTAAAATTGCTTAGGTGTTTTTAGTCTACCATTTTGAAAATATTCTCCCCTTAACATGTGTCTTGTGATTAAAAAAAAAAATTAGACTGTATGTACGGAAGTAATTTTAATAGACAATTAAGCTTTTTGAAATACGTTTTTCTTACCCATGTATTGGCATATATTTTGCAGATACAGTGAAAGATATTGATGCGCGAGTAGTAAATGGTTACATAATCCATGACATAGAGAGCGAGTCGGAGGTTGAAATTCCTTATCCAACATCTGAAGATGGCCACGTGGCTAGTGGAAGGTCATTTCGTCATGGCCAGTTCATCATGAGTCTCCGAAAGGCAGCTATGGCAGAACCCAAGTAAGTCAACTTGTAATAGTGAACATCGCGTTTTGTCTCCTGAGATTTAGTAGCGTTTTTCCTAGTGTCAGGGAGATTTTCACTCTGTCTGAACACAGAGAGCTCCAATTCACAAGACTAATACAAAAAGACAGCTATACTCGTTCTCTCGGTTTTCTATACGTGTCACGTCCGTGAACTGAGTATACGTTGTCTGTTAGCCATTGGAACAAGTTAATATTTAAATTTATGGGAATATAGGCTTCAAATATTACTCAAGGTACTGGCCCATATGAAAGAACAGTTCAAGTGTAAAGGCTTGATTCTCCTATGCTGATTCTTGGGTTTGGCTTTTTAACAAAAGGAGCCTCCTCTTCTCAGTGAGCAATGCCTAGAACTGGTAAATGGTAGAACTGGTAAATGGTAAGTCTGATATCATTTCTTACGGTGATGTTATTTGTGATGTAAGAAGTCAAACTCTTCTTACATACGTATGTTTGTGCTTTTTCTAATAACAACAAAATAGGCAAAATAGCTAGAATGGAAAAACAGATAGTTGGAAAGAGCTATTTCTGGTAGCTTCAGTGTTTTGGAATACTGTAGACCCTTCCTCCTACTAATAAAATAAAAATCATAGTGTTTGGTGTTTCCTCTAACTGATCACTTTCTTTGAGAAACTTTAATTGAAGCAGAATAGATACTAGATGCTGTTTTCTGTGTGTTTTTTTTTTTTTTTGTTATAAATTATGCTTACAAGGGAAATACGAATGGCTTTATTTTCTTTATTCTTAATACATCTTTATTCTGAACTGGAAAATTGCTTGGTCCCATAATTTATGTTACATTTTACGAACTAGTAAAATCATCACTAAAAGCTAGCAACTTTGCAATACAGTTAAGGTTAATGACAACTACATTTGCTATCCATAAAAGCTAAAGCTTTCTTTTTAGGGATTCAAACTCAGTGAAATTTGGGCATATGTTCATTCAATTTGTGGAAGGCTCCAGAAGCTGTACACAAATTTTGAAGCAAACATTTACAACCACTAATATTTGACTTCAGATCTATGCTTTCCCATTTTCCAGGCTCTCTTTAATGTTCCTGTTGTGTATGTTTGCTTTCTTTTTATATGTCGTGTAAAAACAGCTTATTGAATCAAGGTGCAGGAGAGATCAATCAATCTTGGTAGCACCATTATGTTTTGTCTTTCATCTCATAACTTGTGAAAATACAGGGGAGAATTACTGCTGGTTAATATATCCTGTCTCTTTGTGCTAGGCAATATGAATTTATTTCAAATGAGTAAAGTTAATTTTGTAGAGGAAAAAGTAGGTGCATTTTAAGTTAATCATTTTTATAGTAGGTTAGAATCACAAAAGGAAGCAAGCACTTAGATAACTCAGGAAATAAGCACTTACTTAGATAAGTCACATGGCAAATATAAATAAATTTAAAAGCTACTGGGATCCTCAGTACCCTGATTCACCTGCTGTTAAACCAAGAGGGTGCTGTAGTCCCTTTCTGCTAGAGTACCTATTAGTGTGCTTACACAAAACTATTCATGTTTTGGTACAGCCAACCTGCCTGTTGCCTGGAAAAACTGTTAAGCTAGTCACTACCGCTTCTTTGACTTGACAGATTTGACGTGATAGGTATGCTTTCCTGCACCTAGGAGTTCAGCTCTCTTATGAAGTTTAAGTGTGGTAGTGAAATTTTGGGGCAGGTATTATGTATGAATATGTCTGTCCCATATTACTCACTGGCATGTGAGTTAGGGCACCCACCTTGGATGTGGGAGATTTGCTTGGAAATTTTTGTGCTGGCCGACACGCAGCAAAGATACAAATCCAATTGCCTATGTTCCTCTGAGAGCCTGAAACATCAGGCTGCTACATTCTCGCATGGATCTTTATCCTGCTTTTCGAAGTTGTTGAATTCCATATGGGTATGAAAGTATTCATGAGCTATAGAAAGAAGAGTGTCAGTTTTGAGCTGCTGAGAGTGTCTCTGAACTGCTAGGATCGGGTGTAACAGCTCAGACTGAACAATGAATTTAGGTGGACAGAGATTTTGGTTTTTGAAACCTGAATAGCCCATGTTGGGAGATGAATGCAAGGGGTGCTCAGTTCATCCATAAGCGATCCATAAGCGTCAGCAGAACTGTAAAGGCACAAACAGTAAACTGAATGTGTATCCTGAGTTTTGAGGTGAAAAGCTAGATGTGTCTGTCCTATGCAGATTAGTTGGATTAATTTGAGACTTAGGTATCTCAGTTCTACCTAGTTTACATATTAATGTTGAAGTGCTACTTTGGGTCTTGCTCCTTGGTTCTGTGTGGAGTTAGGTCTCACCCAAACTCTCAGCATTTCCCACTATTGAGCACAAATGACTTCTCAATTAGTGGTAGGTGTCTGACAGTTACTAGGTATCAAGTTCCTTTGTGCATCTCCCATGTGGTCATAGGACACCTAATGCAAAACTGGGGATTCTGCTAAGTGGTAGCATGTTTGAGTTAAGCATTACAGTTTTAGAGTATTCTCATGTACGAGACATAATGGTAATGCTGAACTGCAATTAATGACAGGCACTTCTTGCTATTTAATATGGCTTTCTGAAAGCGATAAAAAAACATATTTGTGTGCAAAATTAAAAATATATATTTGACTGCAGAAACAGGCTTATTGAAGAACTGGCCTTGCTTGTATGGTAGTGCCTTGAAATGTTGGCCTTGTTAATCCTCTTCCATTCTGTTCTTAACCCCTTTAATTTCAGTGCAAAATTCATCGAAGGCACTGTGTTGCAGTTGCTTGAGGAGGAAGACTGTGTAGTGGGTGTTCAATACAAGGACAAAGAAACTGGAGATATTAAGGTGAGACAGTTTTGCGTTTTGATCTTTGTATTCTGACGGTAGTTAAACAGCAATATATATAGCATTTTTAGAAGTTTGTTATTTCAGAGCACTGATGCAGAAATACTTCAACTGTCAGGAAAGCAAAAGCTTTAACAAAAGGGAGATCACTTTCTCGTGCGTACAATCCTGGCATATGAGAATTCCTGTTAGAACTTCTGATGGCAGTGTCTCTGGAGAATTCACTTAATCGTTTATTTCAGGATTCACATGTCTGGAGTTTAAAGTCTTTTGAAAAAAGTTACTGATGAGAAACAATATATTAAGACTCGTACTTGGTATATGTAACAGTCTGTGTTTCCACATATACTTCTACCATCAGCTGAGGTGTCTGAAAGTAAGAGAGTAGTTGCCTGTTCACAGAGATACTTCTCTGTCCAGTCGTTTCTTGGAACATAGAAAGAAAATGAGTGATTCTGGATTATTTTAATTGTGTCACTGATTTGATTCGTGTTCCTGCCTCCACTGATACTAAAGTGCTGGCTAAATGCTATGAAACTGAGTGAATTTATATTAAAAAAAAAAAAAAATGTTTAGGAGTCTACCGGCTGAGGTAGACTCTTCTTTGAAGTCCTGGGTATACTGCCTATTCTCTAGAAAAGCGAAAAATGGGAATCTCCTTTCTTGGTTATAAGGTTCCTTTGCTGTATAAAGTTATGTAGCGAGCATGGGGAAGACAGGCACCTTTCTCCTAGCTAAACTCTGCTGCCCTCCATACTAGATTCAGAAAACTCCTTAGTAGTCGGAGGATCCTATTCTGAGCATTGCTAACAAAATCTCACGTCTTTAGGTTGTTTAGAAATGAAAACAGTATAAAGCCATATGTAAAAGAGCCATTTAGAAGTACTTGCCTAAGATGTAGGAGAACTGGTTTTAGGCCCTCCTCAGGCAAAAGGCATTTCAGTCCATTTTCTAGCAGAGCGCTGTCACTGGGAAGCTGTAAGACTGCTGAGTGGAAACACCATCCTTGGCCCCCCCTTGAGGTAGCTTGCGGTGGGGAGTCCGAAGTCCTGTTCCTTGGTCTATCTGTTTTTAATCCCACGTACAATGAATAAAACAGCATTGCATCTCTCCAGCATTACTGGAGATCTACTCCAGTAAAATAAGCCATTGCATCACATCTGGGTACTGGAAAGGTATGTGTGTTTTTTTCTTTTTGTCTTCCTCGGATCCAGCTCACTTAGTCATCCAGCAATACCAATTTTAGAACAGGTTTGGCTTTTTTTGGTAGTGCATGTTTCCTATCTATATAATGGGCATAGCAAATTCATACTTTTCTTTGAATGCTCTAAATTCTGTGGCTGGAAAGAGCTATGTTATTTGCTGGCCTAGATATCCTCTGATTGTAGAAACCCAGTGGAAGAAATTTCTGCTGACCGTTTCTTCTGTGGCACCCTATAGCTAGAGAACTATTTAAAAAAAAAAAAAGAAAAAAAAAGAAAAAGCCTGTATCCATTCCTTAGCAGCTTTCATAAGGAAAGGGGGCTGATGTGAATAGGTCTGTGTGCTTTTCTGTCCTCCTCACCCCCATTCTCTTCTCTACCACATGATGTTTGAGTTTTCTAATCTCTTAAATGAAGCTGAAGTTAGCCAGTATAATAAAGTGAAATTACAAAACAGGCAGCTGAATAGAGGAAAGATGTAAGTACACCGACTGTGGAAAAATTGTAGCATGAGCGTTCAGATCATTAGACACTAGGGAATCCGTGCAGCCAGGCAACTTGTGCATGCTCCAATTGCAGCAATGATTAGAGCTTGCAGTCATCTGAGACAGGAATCCATAGGAAAAAAGGCTTTACTAGTTCTGCTATCTCTTGAGCTGTATTTCTGAACTCACTTCCATAAGCTCAAAGACCAGAAATATATATATTATTTTACTCAGCTGCACCCTCATTTGCCTTAGTCTAACATCCCTTCGTGCAGCAAAAGACAAAAGGATCGTGTCACACAAGTGCCGGAGTCCCATTCTTGTGCAGGAGAGAACTGCTCACAGATGAACCCATTCCAGGCACGGATGTGCAATTCACATTCTGGCTCACCAGATGCTTCTATCCAGAGCTGAAAAGTTTCCCAGGAGTACTAATGAAACATGGTGTGGCTTTTTGCCCTGTTACTTATAACCTGAAAGCTTAAAAGGAGAACTGTTTTTCTGCTTATGCCTGCTGTACGAAATGATTAAAGGCCAAGGACTACTGCTCATTATAGACCTACAGCTATTTGCAATTAAATGACTGAATAGACTGACTGAATGAGAAAGCTGTACGTCTCTTTTTAAAAAAGAAAACATCTACCTCTAAATGATTTCTGTTATAATGATGTTCTAATATTACCATAACAATAAAGTGTTTTAAAATATACTTTAAAATGTTAATCAGAATATAATTTGCTCATGTTAGAGAATAATGAATGTATTAAACATTAAGAATTTGTGCATGCATTCAAGTTGAACCTAATCAGTTCACTCAGATTTTATTTTGTATTTTCTTTATATGCACAATTTCAGCTCATAGTTCCTAAATACACTAGGAACTGCGGAGAATTACTTGCGTGCGCTTGAAAGTTTACTAGTATGCTTACTGCATTTCAGTTTGTTACACTTTTTTGGTTTGTTTTTGTTTAGGTGCTTGCGTGTGGTTCTTTTGTTTTAAATTTCTTTTTCGTTGTTTTGTTTCTTTCCTGAAGAAGAACATTATAGGGTGTGGGGAGCAGTTACTGTACTTTCTAATCTTTGTTTTTGCCCAAGCTGTTACACGGTCCCCATAGCTACGTTATGTGATTGCATATCTGTAAAAGCTGGAGCATATCATTAGGCTAAATTTTAGAAGAAGTAGAGTTAAATACCAAGATGAAGAAGGCAAAAAATACTTTCTTAATACATGTTTTATAAATCTGGTTTTGATCATCTTATATGCTTATTGTTTATCGAACATTTAGTGTGCAATTGAAAACAAGAGGGTTTGGGAATTATTCTCTACTGTTGTTCTGAATCAAAATAGAAAATGTTGTACCCTTTTTTTTATGCTGCAGGAGCTCCATGCACCACTTACTGTTGTTGCTGATGGACTTTTCTCCAAGTTCAGGAAAAATCTGATCTCCAGCAAAGTTACTGTTTCATCCCATTTTGTTGGCTGCATTTTGAAGGTAGGTTTTATAGATAATACCATATAAGCTGTTATGCTGCTGTTTCTTAATGCTGGTCTGAATTAAACTGAGTATGTTATGGCTCGTTAACTTTGTGCATATGCTTTGGCATATTGCCTATTTTTGATCTTCACTGAGAAACTCACTTCCCAGAATCTGATGCCTTACCAAGGCCTTGCAGCATCTAAGTGTTGTGGGAAAGATCACTGCAAAGTGATACCCAGTAACATTCTATGAAAGGTTTGTAAATTGCTTTTTCCCTAAAAGGGGATCAGGTGTGTGTGTTGGGGGAAGACTCAGATCACAGTCGCTGTTTCGTAAAACACCTCTTATTCCTTAAGCTGTTATATCAGTAGAATCAAGTCACAGTTATTAATGACAGGTACATGCAACATGTTTACTTAATCGCTCACATACTTTGCTTGGATGTTGACTCACAGTTACCTTTTGGGAGCAATGTCTGGGAGGCCAACCCCAACTGTATACTAATGCGCTGAGGGTTCTAGGTAGTGTTTGGAGGGTCCTTCAGAGAGTCCTCTGTTGCATGAGGTTTATGCATAATCCTACATATATAATTCTGTATTCTCTATCTGCATATAGCAGCCACTGCCCTCTAGACGGTGTCAAACAAGCTGTTACTAATGCTGGTGTGTGCTGGCCGTCTTGTACCAATTCAGCAGCCTCTTAATGCCTGGAGTTTATCAGTTCTTGTGGATTCTACAGGGTTGCTAGTCTCCAGAGTTTATCAGTCCTTGGGAGACTTTCACACGCTACCTTCTCAATATGTACTTTTCCTTTCTTTGGCCTGTTGTTTTCTGGTTTTATAGGTACTTTGAGAACATTCACACAAATTCATACAGAAGGGGCCTTTATAATATGGAGTTAGCATTTGTTACTATTTGTTATTTTCGGAATATTTTTTGTAAGGAAATGACAGCAATGTAAAGTGAAAGAAAAGTGTTTGGTCAGAATCTGTGGACAGAGATATGTACAAGATTTTAATCAAATATAATTGCTAGCAGAGGCACTGCAGGTTTACATAGAGTATATCTCTGTGTGAAAGATTTGAATGCTTTTTTTTTAAGCAACTACTGAGGACTGTCTTGAATTTTGATATTAAGTGGTCTCTAACAGAATGAATTAGAACCATATTTTAATGTTTTTTCTGGCCGTTTTATCAGTTTCTTTGTCACTTGAGGAATGCTTGGAAATGTTTGTCTATGTTTTTAACTCTTAAATTATTGATGCGTATGCTGTCTCAACTATAGGATAACTGAAGTTGCCATGTCAGAGGTAGTATATGTGGTACAATAACATCTCTGATTTTCAGCTCTTAAAGTGTGTTTTTTAAATAATTGTAGGTAATTAATTATTATTTCAGTAATCCAGATACAAAAAAGAATCTGGATATTGCACTTAAAAGTTAGACTGCCAGCTTTAACAGTAGAGTTCATTGTTAATCTATGCATATAATTTCCCTGTAGCTGAACAAGGGAGGGTTAAACAATTGGGCAGGGTTCAGCATAACTAATTAACCTGAGCTCTGGACTATGTAGACTGTGTTTAGGAAATACTGAAAAAGGGACGTTTCAACATCTCATATAAAACAAGTACTAATCCCTGTGTGGGAGGTAGGCACCTTTGACAAGCTGCAGTTTAATTTGTAAAATTGTTTGCCTAGGTATAGGTTCTTTGACTGGTTATGCTCATTTTTTCATATTTTTATTATTAGGGTACTTGTTCAGAGAGCAGAAATCGTGAATTTTAGTTCCACTTAACAGCTGTGGGTCAAATGGCTGTGGGTCACCTATGACTTATACTCCAGAAGAGTACCCTTACTGTGCTTCTGCCTGAAGATGGGTCACTGTGTAACTAGGGGAATACGTCTCTGAAGGACCTACGTATTTTGAGTGAGAAAGTGTGAATCTAGCTCTGTAGCTAGATGACTGGAGAACTCAGTTGGGAATACTGAGTGTATCTTGCCCTCCATGGCTGCTATGTTAACCACTGGATTAATAGGTAAAGTAATTAAGAGAGCAGGAGCGAGCACTACAGAACTGCCAGTGGACTGGGAACACAACTTTGGAGAAATCTCAGTACTTTTTGGATCCTTCCATCTTATAATTATCACAGCCCAAACACTGTTTCTCTACTTTTGGAAACTTGTTTTAAGCCTATGAGTAGCTACTCTAGTTACTGTCCTGGTTAGGATCCTATGAGTCTTCCTCAGCTGATTTCCCTATATAGGGATGTACAGAGTATTGTATTTTTCCCTCCCACCACTTAGTTTATTAAAATAATACAAAATGATCCTATGGAAAACTATCACACTGGCTACATTACGTGCTGACAATGGCATGTTTTCTATGCGTTATTGAGTTGACTAAATGAAATGTATAGCTTAACATACATTTTTAGTATCTATTAAAATGTATTGGCAAAATAATTGTAATTACACTGGAGGTAAGCTAACTTTTTCTTGAAAACGTTTCTGTTCTTCACTTAAAGACAACAAATAACACAGGCAAACTTAATATGCCATTTTATGGGATCTTATTTTCAAGCATATAAGACATGATTTTGTATATCTGAAGTTTAATATCCTTTCATTAATCAGTCTCGATCCTTCTCCCCCTCTCTTTATTTTTAAGGCTGCACCACAGTTTAAAGCTAATTATGCTGAACTTGTTTTAGCTAAAACTAGTCCAGTGCTAATCTATCAGATTTCTTCAACTGAGACTCGGGTCCTTGTCGATATTCGAGGGGAAATGCCAAAAAATTTAAAAGAATACATGATTGAACACATTTATCCACAACTACCTGGTAAGTCTAGAAAGGTTTCCCTCCACAATCTTCACAATTAGAATGTGCCCTAAAGTAATCATCCATTTAACTGATATTTTTTCCCCCAATTTCACTGCTGAAATGTTTACATGTGAATTTTAAATCAGATCTGTATATACACAGAATAATTTTTAGATTGTCTTAGTTTTCTTCAGCATCCAAATCCTTGTAAGATTTTGGGGAGGGGAGGGGAGGGCAAGACGTGGGGGATCTGTATTTTTTCCATGCACACGATTGCTGTTACAGTAAACCATTCACTACTTATATTCCACAGCAAACAGCAGTTTGTTCATTTGGCATCTGTAATGTTAGCCATTCAGAAGGATTACATTAAGATCCTCTGAGAAGAGCTTAAAATGGGTTATGTGGAAATTATTTAAGACTCCACCTAAGTAATGTAACTCAACAATTTGATTTTTGCAGATCACCTAAAGGAACCATTCTTAATAGCAGTTCAGAATGATCGCTTGAGGACTATGCCTGCAAGCTTCTTGCCTCCTTCAGCTGTTAACAAAAAAGGTCTATATTAGGAAATAAAGGGGGGGGGAAAGGCATTATAAATTACTTATGTGACTTAGAACTATATATGTATGTTGTTCAGTAGAATTGTCTGATGATTCTGGTGAGAAAAATGTGAATATTTTGAAAATGTGTGTATATTTGGCACAATTTAACTAGAATGCTTGTATTGACACTAGCCTTCAAGTTAATATCTGCTTCATTTTAAAGTTCAAGGTTTTTTATTATTTTTAACATGCAGAATAAATCAGTTCATGACTGAAATCACTCATGCTCATACAAGATTTGGTTGTTTGTTGAAAGGAAAACTTGATATTAAAAAAGGCTCTTGAGCTCTGTGTTTCACACACGTGTGAGACATACAGGAAAGAAATATTTTGAATGTTTATCTTTTTAGAGCTTTTTAAACATGCTATTCGAAGACATCTGACTTTAAATTTCTAGTTGTTATCCATCTTGTTTCCTGGTGGGAATGAATTCACTGTAAGTTTGATACCAAAATACAGGATTTGCGTTTGAAGTTTGTATAGTGGTTTGTACAGTGTTCTATTAATTTTTCTCTTCTACTTAGGAGTTCTTCTTTTAGGAGATGCGTATAATATAAGGCACCCTCTAACTGGTGGAGGAATGAGTGTTGTTTTAAACGATGTTAAAATATGGAGAAGTTTGCTCCAGAATATTCCAGACCTTTATGAAGATTCTGAAATTCTTCAGGTGAAGCTTTATTTTGAGCTTGTTTTTAGGCAGCTTTAGCTGCAGTTTAGATAAGACACTTAAGTTTCATGTAACGCGGGGACGTGCAAGTTATTAGTGAGGCACAGCTGGTTTCAAAATTTTGGATAGACAAATTGTACATCAAGCTTTCACTAGTAGGCAGAGATGTGATTCGTGACTTCTGTGTAAGTGAAAGTGTATTTTTTTTTTGAAAAGTGAGAAGCATTTAAAGGGATCCTGAATGTCATGGATCTTCTTATACAATACAGGATTTATCTGACCAAGAGTAGATACCTACATCTCAGCATCTCAGATTTACAGTTATTTCTTACTTACTTTCAGTCAACAGAGAGAAATACGTGAGTTATATCTGTCAAATATCTCATCTAATCTCGCCTTCTATGTTATGAGATGAAACACACCCTGGAACTGCCCGCTTTCTCTGTTGAATATCATAGCAGCCTGGATAACTGGTTCAGATAAATTTCCAAAGCTCAGTGAGCTGGTGTGGTTTTTCATCGAGTCTATCGCTAAATCCACTCTGTACTTTCACATGAGTATGGCTCTTTCACCCATTTAGAAAGCTTTTGAATGCCCTTCTGTAGTTTCCTGACAGAAATGTGTGTGTGTGTGTTTTATATTTACTTTTATTTTTACTTTTGCAGGCAAAAAGAACGTTTTACTGGACAAGAAAAAAGTCTCATTCTTTTGTTGTGAATGTTCTTGCACAGGCCCTGTATGAACTTTTTGCTGCCACAGATGGTAAATACGTTTTAAAGATAACTTCTAACTAGTTACCACTTGGTAAATAAATACAGGGTGGGGAGGAGGGGGGAATGTGTATGTATATAAGCATATATCCATGTGTTTGTATGTACTTCAAAGGATTTTAATGAGTTAGCTTAACCTGTGTTCCCAGTTGTTGAGCTCTAGTCTTATGTAAACTGAGTTTCAGTGATGTGACGGAAAGTCTGGAATTAGTATTAAAAAAAAAAATGTATCAGTTAGTACTCAGAAATATGTAGCTATTTTGTAAGATTATCCTTTACTTAAATAAAGCCATCTCCAAATCTCACTGAATTGAGATAGACAGTTGCAGAGTCATGGATTTTACATCACTCTTGTGTATGCTGAAAAAGTTTCAATATCTGCTGTATATTTTGCTGAGTGATTTTAATTCATTTTGTAGATTCCTTGCATCAGCTAAAGAAAGCCTGTTTCCATTACTTTAGACTTGGTGGCGAGTGTGTCTCAGGTCCTGTTGGATTGCTATCTGTGTAAGTTCAACGCGCTGATAATAGTTGATATGAACCTGATCAAGTACTCTGAGCCTCTGTTGGGACCTACTTTGCTCCCAGGCAGGCAGCTCTTGTGCAGGGAAGAATGGTCTACATGGACTGATACCTTTAGGATTAGGTTTAGATCGGAGCTTTGTTAGAAGCCACGTGTTCAAATGCTAAGTTTTTTAGTGCAACTAAAATATGGAAAGAAGTTAGTATAAGTGGCATGGGAGTTTGAATGGCTCAGAGTGGTCTAGGCTAGCTGAAGAGTTAACGGTAAAAGAGACTTTCCATGTTTGATAAGTTGAGAGTAGTGACAGATGTCCCCCATATATAAACAAAAGGAACAGAGAAATTAGTAACTCTCCAGGTGTTTCAGATACCCCGAGAAATGGGTGAAAGCACATAAATCGTACTACTTTGAATGTGTGAAGGGTGAGCATTTGTTTCTCCCGTTTTGGAATAAGAGCTAAAACTGGTAGAGCCTGTTGAGACTAGTGCCATGGGAGATGATAAAGGCAGACATAGACTATGAGAAATAAGAGAAAAATGGGGGAGAAGAAAGAAAAAAAAAAAAAAAAAAAGCAGTGGTGGACTCTACTGCAGAAGGGAATACAGAGTGTGTGTTAGCCCCAGGATGTACCAGCTTTTTTTCAGGTGAGATATCAGGACCAGAGCTGCTTTAAAGAGAAAGACAAACATGATCTTGAATGAAGCTCTCTATTTGTAAATTGAAAGCTTGTAGTGCTTTCCATTTCTATTTATTTGCATATTTTATTTGGTATTTTGTTTTTGTGTTTTTTTTAATACAGGTTATCTCCTAAACCAATGGTACTGATTGGTCACTTCTTTGCTGTGGCGCTATATGCTGTTTATTTTTGCTTTAAATCAGAGTCCTGGATCACCAAACCTCGAGCATTCCTCAGTAGTGGAGCTGTCCTTTACCGGAGTTGCTCTATAATATTTCCACTTATTTACTCTGAAATGAAATACTTGGTGTATTAAATTCCAGGGGGAAATGACTGAAGGAAGACGACATGAAAGTCACGATGCCTTTAAAATCTTGGAACATGTACTATTTAATATTGTATTATGTTTTTTTTCTCTTTAAAACGCAATTTTCCTGTTCAGGTCTGGCTTAATTTTGGTTACATATCCATATATTATATGTAAATATCCTTTCCTTTGCAATTTAAATTTAAAAATGAGTTAGCTGTTTACAAGGACCATAATTTAGCGTTGACATTTGATAGATAATTGCCAGTCTCGTCGGAAAATTCATTCCTCACTTTATCCATTGCCTAGAGTGTGCCACTAATATTAATAAACTGAAAAGTGAAAAATGTAAACCATATGCTGCTATTATCCTTCATGCTTTTTTCTGTTCAGTAGTTCCATAGACTGTTTCTTTATTAATGTGAAATGTTGTCAGAAAATTCTTGGTTTGTGTTATTTCATTAGAAATATTTGCCTCTGTTGTATTTCAGTTGCAGCTAAGATACTAGTCTACTGACATTTAAAAGGACACTGTAAAGGATTTCAGATTGTGAAGTGTCACCATATCTTTAATTTTGATCACTGTTGCAAATGTCATGTTGCTTTTCTGAAATAATTTTTAAACCAGAATTACTTTCAACAATTAATAGTCAAACTGTAGTTCTGTTGACTACTGCATTGCACCCAGGTAGGGAAAGCACATATTTTTGAAACCTTCTTCCTACCTGTCTCACTTCCTTTTTAAAAACTTAGCGCTTTTTGTTTTGTTTAGCTTGGTGTATGCGCAACTGAAGTTTATAAATACTGCCACTAACTGAAGCACAGCATCAAATTGTACCCACTGAAACAAATTCAGTCAAGGCTATTTCCAGGAGACAGTAAAGTAACCTTTAATATGACTTCTAAAAAATCATGAGAAGTACTGTGAAAGTGTCCTTTTAATACTTGGAATATATTTTTTCCTGTAGAGGTTACTGCATGCGACTAAAGAATTCATATTTTTTACTGTTGGTCAATATTCCTCTCAATGTTATCTTCAACAGTGTACTTTCCTTTGTTCTTGTATATTTTCTTTTTTTTTTCCTTACGTTTCTGCTGATTGCTTTGGTATCACTGCGTGGCTTTTCTCTTTTGGCTTGCCTAAACAATCATGCATCAGTGCGGGCAGGAGTTTAGAGAGCAGTAGCAGATTACACGTTTCTGTACTTGCAAAACTTTGACTGTATCTTTTGAAAATGACTGATTGCATAAGCTGTATATAAACATAATTTTTCTGTTGGATTTTCAAAAAAAAAAAAAAAAACTATGGAGAGGCTTTTTTTAGTATTTTATTTGATGGATATTTCAAATGACCAATTTTTTTCCAGAGGAGACAAAAATATGTATATTTTTCTAACCATTATCGCTTTTGATACCCTCTTGAAATTAAACATAGACACATTCACAATGCGTGAAAACTTCAGGGTAAAATGCTAGTATTTTCAAATATCATTATACATGGTAACTAAATGATGCCCCTTTAGGGTATACCAAGTTTGCAGAATTTATATAATGTTTTCAAAATTTGTGACGATTTTGAAAATATTGGTTACTTTTACATATTCCTATTTCTTAATATTATTTGCAGTCAGTCTCTTTAAAAATCAAAGATTAACAATCCTGAGCCAAATATCCACCCTCAGGTAACTTAAATAAAAAAAAAAGTTCTGATATCTGTAGATCTCTGTTGTGTATTTCTGAACACTGAGTTTTAGTAGGTCCTGAATACCACTGTGCTTAAAATTTTACATATATGTTTAGGTTTTTCATTTCTGTTTGTTTGTTTTGAACCCAGTTTCTGGTTAAATTTCCTTTCATGACTATAAAAGTAAATATTACTTGCTGAAGATTGTAACGGGGGGAAATCATGTACATATGTGCAAGGAAGAACTACCTGAAAATGTGCCCTACGAAATGGATATATAAACTTGTCTTCTGTACAAGATGGAAGGACTTAATTTGGTGAAGTATTGAACAAACTGGGATCATCTGGAACACACAGTAGCGCAGAGTCTGGTCTATTAACCGAGAGTATCGTTGCATTAACCCTCAGTAGTGTTCGCACAAAACAAGGCTGGGATCCTACCCCAGCTGGCCAGCAGCACACAGCAAAGCTTTGTCAGGGTGAAGAGAAGTTGCAGAGCAGAACCTCACGCTGCCTTCGGTAGTCCCTGGCTGTGGCGCTTTTCTCAGAGGGACACAAAGGGAGGCGGAGGACAAAGAAGTAATGAAAGAAATCATTTCTGAGCCAAATGCGGGTAAGAAAGGTAAAGCCGGTAGGGAGGGGGAAAGTCCTTAGTCAAAATGACCACAGATAGACTCTAACAACATCTAGCGCTAGCCAAAGTTTGCAGTAGAGAGTGTAAGAGTTCTGGGTTTCGTTTTCTGCGTCTGTGTGCAGCAAAGGGAAGTGATATGCCAGAAAAGAGGAATCACAGTCAGAGCTCAGAATCTGAGAGGAACAAAAAGAGACCACATACATAGACAACTCGGAGGTTGCATGAAAAAAAACATATATATACACACACACACTCACTCACTCACTCTCACACACATATATATATGCAAATTTTAAGTTAGTTCTAAGGATTTGTACACTGCAAAATTTAACACTGTCCTCTACCCTAATCGATGCGCTTTTGATAAGCGTTGCGGGCACATGAGGGACACATCTTGTTGAGTATGTGGTTATCCCTGTATTCCAGAATGGATGCAGCTGTGTCTGACCGAGAGAGAAAAAGTAGCAAGAGAAGCATCTATACAGTGGCAAGATTATAATTAGGCAGTGCAGGAGCATATGGAAAATTGCTAGTGGTGGGGAGGAAGAAGAGTACCATAGTTGCCCCTAGTAAGTGGTATGGAGGCATGTTCACAGGTAGGAAGCTGATTCATGCTTGAAGATGTTTGTCGCATTTTTTTGAGCTCAGCTGAGAAATTTGCTGGGTAACGGTATCATGAAGATTAAGTGTTTTGGTCTTCTGGGATTTTTGTTGTTGTTTTGAACAAGCCCTTTATTGGAAATTACGTGAGGCAATGAGAGTTTTTTAAATACAGCTTTAAAAGCAACCTGTTACTGCAGGCGTGCAGTGTTGTGAAGAGTGTTGCCTGTCTGGTCTGTGTGTGCTTGGTGCCTCCTCTTGTTCCAATGCAAGAAAGTGAAACGCGGAGTGGTAGTGGTGGTGGTTTTCCTCCTTCCATCCCCTTTTGATCACCTGGAACAATAAGAAGGCACTTGATTAGCCTTGGATCAGCTCCTGGATTTTGTAATTTATAACTTGATTGTGCTTCTGAGACAGTGGTTGTATAATGTGATGTTTGAAATACCAAGCATTATTATAGTGCCTCTCTGAGGAAGTGTATGAATAGAGGCTTAAATATACTGTTCTGCAGCTGCAGAAAAGAGGAGCGCACAGTTTCCTGTAGATACATACGATTTGTTAACGGGATCTGATCATTCATAAAACTAGGGGACTTTATACTATCATATTGATATCTGTAATACATTTTGGGGAAACAAAATAATAAGGAACTCGCGCTATACCTAGACTGTATTGCCCAATCTCTGTTTCAGTTGAATGATTTTGTTTTTGAATAACCACACTTCATTATGGTTATAATCCAGCTGTTGTAAAATACGTGCAACATCAGTGCTGTTGCTAGGGTTTCTAAACGTCTGTAGAAATCTGCCAAAATGGGGATGATTAAAACGAATTACTCTTCTTGATGACGCCAATTCTGTGTTTTTTTCTCCTTGTATTCTCCTTGTCTCCTGTGCTTGTATTGTTCACCACTGCCCTCCCCGGCGCTGTCCTCTGCCTCTCCGTTCTGGTTCTCACTCCTCATTCGCAGCCGGGAGCATGCTGCAGCTCAGGCCTCCGTTCCTGCACTGCAGAGCAGGTAGACGGGAGGGTAACATCGTGCCAGTTGCCCATACTGGTTTACCGGGTGAAAGCTCTTACCTGAGGCTGCTTACGTTTCCTAGAACCTACATGTTGGTATTTACTGTAACACTGTTGATGCACAATAATTATTTTATGTCAGTAAGGCAGTAACTTATGGCTGGCGAACAGTACTTGTGCATACTGCTGTCTGGAACCAGCTTTTGTGTTCTGGACAAAAGCAAAATCCATTCAGTCTGGAATAAATATGGGCAGCTGGTAAATAATATATGCGTCCTGAAATTGTGGCTTGCTCAGCATGATGTTTCTAGATGGGAAACAGTGTCAGCAGTTCCTAGATTGTTCCCAGTGGAGCTCTGAAGAGCTGTGCAGGCTCCTGTGCTGTGCGTAGTGAACAGCAGCGTGACAGTTTGCTGATAAATTGTTATTCAAGGTACCGAAAATAAAAGCCGACTAGATATTCTAAATGATATTCTAAAGTGAAATCCATTGCTAATGTAACGAACAGGAAACAGAATCCTGACTCACTTTGTGATGGATTCTAGTTGTAACCGTTCAGGAACGAGATACGGGAGTCGCTGTGACTGGTTCTCCGAAAACTCCCACTCAGTTCTCAGCAGTAGTCAAAAAGGAAAGCAGGGTGGTAGAAATTGTTAGTGAAGGGCTAGAGGAAAAAACACAGAAAACAAATACGCATGAAATGGTGCTTTGCACCAACTGATGTCTGTCAGAGTGGGAGCTGATAATGGTTTGGGGAAGGTCAAGAGAAGCTGCAGAGTGAAGCTTTATGCCTTTGCTGCTGGTATTTTTTCAGAAGATAAAAAGGTGGTGAAAAGCCGTGGAAGAAGGGGCTTGTGGTGTTGCATCCAGGCTTTAGAGCCAGGCTTCCAGCGTGGGTAAGCAGGCCAGCCAAACACAAACAACATCATAGGCCAAATACTGAAATAAAATTCCTGGTAGTGGTAAGAAAATAATTAACCTAAGTACTACATGAGTAGTTCTGAAGAACAAAAGCACCTGCACAACTTAGTGAGGTATGTTGCAGTCTCATAGACGAATTAGAGATGGTTCCACCTCTGCGATCAAAATAGTTAATTTCCCCACAGGAAGGCTTGGGTTGTCTTCAGCTCAACACCTTGTTTACCTGTGGAGCCTGCTTTGGTAACTACTGCTTTTTCAGGTTTTTGTGTACCGAGTTGATGCAGCTAATTTCTTCCAGATGCAGACTAACATTTTTCGGGTGATGGCATTTAATGATGTCTTCCCAGGTGTGGTTCATGATAGCCCTAATACTGGGGCTAATACCTAAATACAGGTATTTATATTACATAGTAAAAGAATACGTAGTTTTATTTTTTTATATACATATATATCCACACGTATGTGTACAGATACTAACTTTTTCTAACTACTATCTGTATAGTTACGGCAATGCTGTTGGTACGGGTTTGTATTTGGTTCTTAGACTACAACAGTGAATTCTCTAAGGGCAGGATAGGGAACCTCGCACCGGGGGGGTGAGAGTTTGTAGTCCAAACTAATTGAACTCTTCGGCAAAATATTGCCTATTGACGTGAATGGCTTCATGTACACTGGGAGACTAAACAGGGCCACAGCAGGGGCCTGAGCACTGGCCCGTGGCAGTCTGTCCCCCTGCGCTGGTAGTGCTCCGGCCGCAACGGTCTTGGTTCGGGTGAGTTGCACTCTCCCAGGCAGCTGCTGGCTCTGACGGTGGGGTGAGCAGGATCATTCCCAGCAGGCAGGCGCAACGGGCCACCCTGTTTTGGGTGTATGAGAGTTCAGCTGTCTGGATGTGAGCCATGCTGGGCCAGGCGCCTCCCACATCAGAGGGTGCGTCCTGACAGGTTTTATGAAGTTACGGCCTGCATACTGAGACCTTGGGCCCAAATGTTGGTGTGAGGCTTGCCAGGCCCAGCTGTGAGCCCAGGTGCAACTCCTCCATACGCTTGTTATGGAAGCATGGCATAAACATATCCCTTGTTCATATTTCAACATAAGTATAAACCTGCTATTAAGGTTTTATGTTGCAAAGCTTTTAACACTTCCCTTATGACTGAATATATTTGCTGCTGCTGTGTTTACCATGCCACGTGCTTTGCCCTACTATCAGCTGGAGGAAAACTCTTGAAGAAGAGGTCACTGGTTGCAAGAAATTGGTCGCTCTTTTGAGAGCGTGGCGGACGTGCTTTGACCTTGAGTAATTTTTGCTTTGCTTTTTAAAATATAAATGTTAGACGGTCTCATCTTTGAATGGGGGATTGAAATGCAATTCGTTGATGACGACGGTTGTGTTTCAGTGCAAGTCCCATCGCAGGCACGCAAACCCCTCGGGCATTGGAGATGAGATACTGGCAAGCACAGAAAATCCATCTCAGCTTTGCTTGTATCTGCCGGGGGAGGGAGGGCTGCCTTTTACTCCCTGCTTCCGTCTTGGGTCCTTATTACCATCTCTAGTGGTAGGAAGGAATTCTATTAACCTTGAACCTGATACCGTTTTTTTCTAGGCAAGTCTTTTATCTTTGAATTGAGAATTGACAGGAGACTGGAGAGGCTTCTGACCCGAGCAGCCTTGCGATTCCTGGGGCCACTTGTGCTCCCTGTTACCTTGCTGCAGGCCAGAATGCTCTTCTGAGTAACGATGCCTCTTCTATTGCATTTTTCTCCAAGATCTGACTCTTCACCTCTCTAGAAGCTCTTGACCCGGCAGGTATCAGATGCAGCGCCAGAGTTTTCATTTGCAGCCCAGGTTTCCTTTATTTCTGTTAAATGGCAAGCTGTGAAACAGCACAGCTGTGGCTTATTTTTTGCCATGTAGTAATTCAATAACCACAGGTAACCGTACTGCAATGAAAGTCTGATATTGCCTGACCATTGTTTCCTTTCTGTACATTTACTAATTAGCTATAAAGCATGCACAGAGCCACTCAGTCTTCTGATAATATATTTAGTGTCTGCATTTTTATCTTGCCTAGAGCTATGCTATCTTGCAAATAATATCTGGAAATAGATAGTGCATATATACATTATTTGCAAGCCCCACTTGGGACACTTAGACTAGAGGTCTCTTACTTTAATTTGTCTGATCCCACTGGTACAATGGAGCATTGTTTAACTCCATATAGTGCCTACACAGGAGCCGTCAGCCACTGCAGTTGTCACAAACAAGCTTTATAGTCAGAAAAATTAAAGCGTATAACTGGAAGGCACTTCTTTCAAACTGCTGCATTACCCATCATCAGACTAACCTGTGCCACTATGGTAGCTTTTTCAGTGCCCTGGAACAACGTGCTGGGGAGCTGCACATCTTAAAACTATCCTAATAACCTGCTTTTAGGGATCGATACACCTTTAGAAAGGATTGTTTAGATTTTAATCAGTTACCTTATACTCAGATGGACATATGAAGGCGCTTATTTACCAAGTGCAAAATAGCGAACACAGCATTCAAAGGTTTAAAAGGCACTAGCACCCCAAAATGAGATTATATCTATTTTAACCTAGGGTATAATATCAGCTTTAAAAGTCCTGTGTGATTCAGCTAGTAAGCTGCTTGATGTTTCAAAATCTTTCTGGAAAGGAATTCTTACGTTTTGCAACCATTATGTCTACGGGGAGCCTGGGCCCTGAGGACGTACTGTTTTTTTAATGCTAAAGGAGTCTCTGTGGAATTTATGCAAGTTATAACTTTCTCCAGGAAGGTGTTTCAAATGCCCTGTTAATATAGAGGCTAAATAAACGTAAACATCCCTTGGGCAGATCCAGGTGTGAGTCTTACATGTGAGCTTATCTAAAGGCAGTTAATGCGCTTTCCCATGCCTGGCTAACTAATTAAGAAATCTATAATGATGGTGAGAGAAAAGTGCTTCGGGTATCGGGTGTTCTCTTTCATGCCAGGATGTAAACTGAGAATTATATTTTAAGAAGGCTACTAATAATTTGTGCTTACCTTACACCAAGGATAATGGGAGCCAGTTACCATGGGGTGGAAATGGCAGTAGGCAGGACTACGGCCAAGGCACTGCTGTTTTCTAGGGCAGCAGGCCACGAGCAGCATCACAGGAGCTCACTCTCATAGGGCTGCGTGGCAACCAGCCCCACTGCGCGCAGCAGCCATCTCGGCACTACAAAACGTCTGGCCTCCTCCTGGCAGGGCTGCGAAAGACCCTCCTCGTGAGACCGTGGGGCTGGGGGAGCGCGGCAGAGTATCTGGTGTTCCTGCTGTCCTGGTGAGCTGGAGCTGGTCCCTCCCAGTGGGGTTTTTGCCTGGGTTGGGGATTTGGGCCACAGAAGTGTGTCCTGTGCTGGTCTGAAGCAGGGGGGAAAGGCAATTTGCTATTTTGCTTACTTTGTGCATAAGGACAGTAAAAAACTGCTCCTTTGGTTCTGGGGTGGATCTGAGCCCCCCATCTTTGCTCTTTTTCATTTGCCCTGTGTCTTTGGTGGCCTTGTGGTGTTCACGCACAGGATGTAATTTGAGGAACGTCATGGCCGTCCTGATGTTTGGTCACTCTTGAATTCAGCTCTTATCAGGACTACCTGCATCTTCACCACTGCGATGGAGGTCTCAGAGCAGCAGAAGTCTTGGAAAGGGACTGATCTCTGTTCAGACACTGTTTTTGTTCCTGGAGCTACTTTTTGTAGATGGAAACCGCAATAAGCCCGTGTTGATGGGGAGTTAGATACTGATTGTAGTGAAGGGGAGCATCAGAACATTCTCAGCAGGTTGAGAGCGAAAGTTCATGGGAGGTTTCTTCAGAGACAAGAATTTAGTGGTTTTTTTTGTTCTTCTTTGGTATGTAATTTTTGCATTACAAAGACTTAAGCTGCAGAATTTGAATCTAGAGAATTATGGCTTCGTGGAGTTTCATTCCTATTTGTTTGGATTTTCATTAATGCCTTATTTGTTGTTTTTTTTTTTTAATACAAAATATGAAAGCTAGAAGCCTTGCTTTTTATAGGTTTCTAGATTATAGACAGATGAGAAAATAACAAGAAGATTCAAGCAATTGCTACCTGCTAGAATTATATGCCTGTAATTTTTCTAAGTATTCTTTCAGTTTTTGTCTAAATAGCCACAGGTTTTAAAACTACATATTATAATAAAAAAAAGATGTAACTTGCATTATGACTTTTGTGGCATGATACGTACCCGTCTGTTTGTACCTGTTTCAAGTGAAAGGAAACCCCTGCACTGTAGTTTTATAGCTGGATTAAACACGAAATTATAATTTCCAGGGAGGACTGTCAGTTAACTCTGATATAACAGATAGATACGTCCCAAAGCAGAGTAGTTCAGAGGCAAGCATTAGCATGACTTTGGGCATAACATTATCTATTTTAAAGAAGAAATGCAAGGGTATATCCGCAATACATCATGAGGAATGCTTGTACATCTACAAGCAAGAGTGTGCTACTACTGAGAAGATGCAGTGAGGGAAGTCAAGTGTGTTTGGTTGCTTCAAGGGAATAGGAGTACTGGGGAATATTGTGATGAATTAGAGCAAAGGAAAAAAGTCTGCTGATGTTTTGGGGTTACTTCTGTTGTGGAAACTAATTATAAGTATTTTTGCCAGAGTTTCTTCTACTCTGTCTGTGAACCCTGGTTTTCCCTAGTAAAATCATTGGTTCTGTTTGCTGAGTCACAGCAATAATTTCTACTGCCATTAAACTGCAGGCTATAATCAACCTTCCCCTGCCCCCGTATCCAGTGTGTCTCTTAAACTGCACCTAAAACTTGAACAGTAAAAATAAATTCAAAGACAAAAAAAATAGTTTGACACCAGTTTGTATTTCTTTCGCTGCTGTTCTTGGCCTTCCTACTTAGCAAAGTAAGCATGCCCAATTCAGGTTTGGGCTACATCTTAAAGGCTTCAGGGTATTAATGTTGGGTAATGGCTCTCCACCCCCCATTTTCCCATGTACCTGCTTTCTTTTGGCAGTGTTACTGTCATATTCCCTACTGCTTCCCCTGTGTATCTCTGCTCGTTTACCTAGCTGGGAGACACTTGGAGACTGGAAACAGACCGAGTACTCGGCTGCCGGCTGGGAAGTGTATGCTGTATCTTGGCTGGTCTGAACAGCTGGGCAGCCTCATCTCAATCTCTGGGAAGGAGAGGGAGCAAATCCTCCTGGAAACCATTTCTGAACATATTTAGAACAAAAAAAAAAAAAGGGGGTGTAGGAGTAGTCAGCATGGCTTGATGAAGGGAAAAATCCTACCTTATTGGGGGTAGGGAGCATAAAGGAGATGGAGCCAGACCCTTCTCAGTGGTGCCAGGTGACAGGATGAGAGGCAAGGGGCACAAGTCGAAATACAGGAATCGAGCACAACACAACACTTCCTTACTGTGAGGGTGGGCGAATGCTGGAGCAGGCTGCCCAGCAAGACAGTGGAGTCTCCACCTTTGGAGCTATTCAAAGCCCAACTGGATGTAGCCATGAGCAACCCGTTCTACCTGATCCTGCTTTGAGCAGGGCGTGGGCAGGAGTTGGACTAGGCAGTCTCCAGGGGTCCCTTCCAGCCTCACGTCCTCTGGGATTCTGTGTGTATTGTCCCTCAGGATCATTTCTATGCCTCTGCTGTCACCAGCAAATGCTCTTCATAACAACAATTTTGTGCGATGAGGGGACAGAGGAAAGGATTCTCTTAACTACACTTGGAGTAGTTAGTTAGGCAATACATGTCACCAAGAAAGGGTCAGTTTTTTTCCTTCAAGGCTAAATTATATATTTTTCCCAATTATTTGATCCTTTCAAAATAAATGAGGTAATGCGTGTATTGCAGCAAAGCCCAGTTCTTTATGCACTGCACAGAAGTGCACCCCAAACCAGTCTTCAGTTAAACCTTGAAAGGCTAGTCACCAGTCTGCCTTTTCTGCTGTCTGGCACTACTGTTGTATTTTATGGTGCTTTTGGATTAAGTTCAAACCAATGCAGTCAACAATTGTACAATCCAGCACTGTGCAGAATAGACAGAGATCAGTTAAACAAGAAACTATCAGATAGTTCAGTCCTATTTTTTTCTAGTTTCTCCTAGGGCTTTCTGTATATTGCAAGTGAAAGCACTGAGAAATAAGAAGAGTGCTGGCTATACCATTCTGTTCAACTCTGTTCTAAAATTAAACTTTTAAATGTAATGAAAAGCAGATAAAAAGTAACGTCAAGCCGACAGACCCAGAGCTAGGGGTGTATGCGCACAGTGTTAGCAGTTCCAAGGCTGACAACATGGAACAAAAACATTCAGCCTCCAATTACCCCTCTTCAAGGCACTCCAGGCACTTCCAAGGGTAGGCCATGAGGTAGCAGCAAGGTGTTCTTTGTGTGGCAAAGACTGATCATTCCCATGAATTATAGCAACTACACCAAAATTCCCCTATGGAAAGGCTGCTCTGCAGGCAAGGGTGTCATGGTGATGCTTATTAGAAGTGATGCTGAGAGAGGTCACATTCGCTCATTAGGTGCTCACGTAGCACTAAACTTCTCTCTTACACTCAAGAAATATTTTATTGTAGTGACATGTTAACACTTAATACCTACATTTGCATAATGACAGACTCTCTGTTCAAACAGCAACACTATAATGTGATATTAATATTTACCCCAAAGATGCTTTAATCTGCAATAGGAACAGATCTGCAGCATTTTGTTATAGAATTAAAAAAAAAAAAAAGTTATCATCAAGTACGTTCTAGGACTGGCAGTGATCTGGTCTGGAGGCTGTCAGCTGTATTACTTTTAATAGTACTTGATTACAAAATTGAAGTAGAAAATGCTGAATACACATAAAATATTTTTAACAAGTTTTTTGTTAAAATTGACTATTTATATATATAATATAATATATTATATATATATATATAATATAATGTTTATTAACTATTTATACATACTAATCATGTCATAGTTGGACTGAAAAAAATATTTCTGCCTTTAAATAGTGTCACGACTTTTCAGCTATGGATATTTAAGCACAGAGACAGACGCTAAACCTCTCCCCACTGTACAGTCTTTCCCAGTAACGGTTCTTTTAACAGGAGAACTGTCATTTTGGAATCATCAATCCTGGCAAACAATCAGAGACCTTTACTTCTAATTTAGATGTTTATTTGTGATACAAAAGTCAAAACTTTCACAAATAGTTATTCAGAACAAAAAAACTAAATGATTTATACATAAACAATTACATACAGCATTTATAGTGTGCAGTACAAAATTACACTGTTTGGATGAGATAGAAATTGCATATGATGCCAAGATTTAAACGTTAATCATATATTCTAGTGCTGATGGTAATATTTCATATAGACAGTTGCAGGTATTGCCTCAAAACACAGAGAAGATACAGTTCTGAAGAGCTCTACTTGTCTCACCTTCAGTCCCCAATTGCCCAGATTTGGGTTTGAAGAAAGACCTGGCCATTTTCTGTATTCATAGAACAGTTCTGAATTCATCAAAAATGAAACTAGGCACATGTGCCTCAACAACCTAAAGAAAATAGAAAGTCACGGTTAGGTGTTTTATGCATTATTCATTTGTATGCTTTATTTATCCATTAACACAGCACATATAATCGAATCAAGCATGCAGCATTATTGACCTGAAGCACACAGGCTCCTGGATGTGTTCTTGCTTAGTGCACAAAACAAGGAAGGGACATGATATCAGGGAGCTAAAGCCAGCCTTCGGCTGCGAGAAAGACTTCCTAAATTGCCCAACTCCTGTCACCTAACCACTGTTAAGAGTACATACGTTGGGATCATAGATACTGTGTAAGGACTGGAAGAATGCTGACACTCTTTGCTATGCCTCCATATACCCCAGGATGAAGTGGAGCTGCCACAAGTACCAGCTCCGTTAGCTGAAAGGCCCTACTTACACAGGGATCTCCCACTCACAGTGCAATGGGGTAGGAAGAAGAGAAAAACTGGAAAACATCTCTTTTATTTGTAAGTATAACTAGGAAATGGCTTTTTCACGCATAAAAACTTTTCTCAGCTGAGGTACAGCCTATAGCAAATAGGATTACGACTTGCTTTTAATACCACATATAAATAATATATCATCTTCAGATGCAGTTAAGTTATACCTAACCCTAAAGAAAGTGTCTCTGCAGGCCCAGACTTCAAAGATTTCCCTTCTGTGTAAAATAGAGAGGATGCCTGGGAGGCTTTGCTTCCTGGACATGAAGAGACGGAAAGGGAAACAAAGGCTGGAGATGGTGTTTTAACCAGAATTTAGACTTGCTGAATAACATTTTGCTCTAGATTTAGAATACTACTGAGTTTGTTATTATTTAATTCTGCAGCATCTCAGAACTACTGTTTCATCTCCTCCTTCTCCCAAAAGCTCCCCACAACGGATGCTCTTTCTGAAGATGCAAAACAGGCTGCTTCCTGGAATCCATACAAAGTTGAAATATTTGCAAAATTAATTTTCTGTAAGGATAATAATGGCTGGCATGACGATATTTACACAAAGTATGCGCGTAACATACAGTTTGTAGATTGTGCAGGGTAAGAGAATTCATTAGGGCCTTTTCATAGCAGGTGACAATTTTCATCTATCTCCTTTCAGCAGCTTTTTTACCGAACACCTGAAAATGGTGAATACCGCTTTCTGTACATGCTTAACCAGTCCATGTTTTGGACATTCATTTACAGATGATGCCATATCCCACAGCAGATAGGTGTGAAACTTTTATATAACTGCACAATAAACTAAAATGTAGGTCCTCTGAACAGAGCTCCAGATAGAAAAGAATGTATTTCCAAGCAAAAATAGCATCTATTATTTAGATCATCTGATTCCAGTCTCCTTTTTTGTTTAACCACATAAACATAAGGAACAAGGAAAGAAAAAAAGTTTCCAGACTGAGTAGTAGTTGGACTGTCTGAAAATAATAATCCAGACCAATACAAGGCAATATAAAAAAGCATTTTATTAGTGGCTTCAGTATCAGTTAACACCACGTAAGGAAATATCCTAATTATTTTTAATTGTTTAAGCCAACGTCATTGGATTTATGAATAAGTTCAGTGGGGTCAGCACTCCTGGCACTATGTACAAAAGACGTGGAATTCTTTCTTACCTTTCTCGGTAACTTTGTATAGCGAATATAGTCTTCCAGGAACATGAGGGCATCCACTACATCAGCAGGCATCTCAGGTATCTTCTGGCTAAAATAAAACAATTGTGAAGATCATACTCTCATTAGCCAGCAGTTATCTGGATAAAACCAGAAAGAAAATGCCAGACTTCAAGTAATACTTCTTAAGTTAGGTACCATGTGATCCCATTACAAGAGAAAAAACATTTTAACCTTAGTCATTATACTTTACTAGAACAACATACTCAAAAAGCTGTGATAGTTGTACTGAAACCCTACCCAGAGATGATATTTAGGGAAAGAGAGAAACATGGATACCTTGTGCACTGCTCCATCGTTGAACGAATAAACTGACCGATTAGAGTGAGAAACTGTTCTGTATATCTTGAGTGAAACTGTTTCAACAGGGTAAGGAGTCCAAGAACTAAAGGAAGCCAGTCAATTTGATCAGCTGGTCGTCTGCATACCACTCCTGCACAGAAAAAACAAAACGAGTAGATGTTGATAAAACAGAATACATCCTTTATAACAGAGACAAACTTTTAGAATATAGTTGCATGAGGCTGTGTGTGCTGCTTCCCTTTCTGCTTGCCCACGCATGAAAATTAAAAACAGTGCAGCCACTGTATTTCTGCCACAGCAGATAGCTTGATGATAAATCAGGAAGACATAGGAGGGAATTAGAAAGTCAAAAGTTGGGATTTTGTTTCCTACTCCATTGTAGGAGTCAGAAACTAAGCATCTTGTATATAGCTAATTTTAAATAGGTTTTCATAAGGTTTACAACGAGACAACAACAAGGGAACAACGACTTATACAATACCTAAATTTTTGTTGTACTGAAGTTTTGGAAACTGGGAAATCAGAAATAGGAAGTTGACAGCGGGAAAATATGGGAGGCGTTTTGTTGTTATGTAGATCTGAGGAAAATAAAGAAGAACAACACAGTTTTTCCACATATTAACTTTTTTCCCTCCCCTCAATTGATAATCTGCAAAAGAGAAAAGCAAAATATGCCAAGCACCAGGAGGTAAGCCTAACCTTATTTAGTGGATTGTGAATGCCAGCTGCTTCCAAATAAGCTGTGATTTCATACAGAAGAGTGTTGTCTTCTTTTGGATAAGGCAGTGATGGATTCTGATAATGTGCTTCAATGTCAGCCAATATTGCTCTAAAAGAAATACAAAGTAATTGCATTAAGTACTTAAACCGTCCACAGAAAAACCTGATACAACGCTGCAGGTCATACTAACATAAAAGTTTCATGCACACAAAACTTGTAAATAGTTACAAGCAAGAGTAAACCAAGTTTTGGATTTTTTAAAACCAAGTTCATATTTGTTTCAAAATCAGCACCAAACAGTTTCACTCTTCTTATCTTGCATCCAAATATGATCTCAATTCCAGGTATAACCAAATGGAATTAGAAAGCTGCACTGCTCACTAACATGTTCATTCAAATTATGAGCTACCCGAGTTATTTACTTTAACCCAAGGTTTTGTTGGATTCAAATAACAATGAAACAAACCCAACCAATCAGACTCTACGTTTTGCCCTAATTTAGATTCTAAGGATTGCTTAGTTGACAACAACAATTAATATTGTATTGATATATGCAGCTCTTCCAGCACATTTTTCTTCTTACTTATTAAGATTTTCCAATGCAGCAGCCAAATGCTTGGAGTCAAACCTGCAGGAGTAATTCAATTCATTGGTAATCTGCCGTCTTAAAAGCTGCATCTGACCAACCTATTTAAACAAACAAAACAAGAGTGAGGAGTTATACTGAAGGCCATGGGGAAAGAGGAAAGCCAAACTAAGGAAAAACATTATAAATAATTACAATTTACAGTAATATAGATTACCTGGATTCCTCATTGCCCCCAAGAGCCTAGTACATACACTGGTGGTTGACCCTGCTCTTATTTTAGAGAGCACTGATTTGAACTGCCTGCAATCAGAACTGACAGACCCTAACTGCACAGTCAAAGGAGAGGAGCAGTCATGGGGCCCAAGTTTCAAACACAGTTAATGGGAGCAAATCCAGGCAGCGTGAAAGGAACACTAAAGCAGTAACAGATACAAAATGCCAAAGCAGAGTTTATTACAGCTGGTAACGTACCTCAGAAATAACAACTTTTAGATACCTAAAAGGACCTATAACTGAGCTACAACAATCCTTTCCCACTCAGTGGCTTTCCCACTGAGATGGGAACAGTTACTTTACTTTGCAAATACTAATTTAAAAGGAAAGAGTCACATGTGCTAAAAGAAACAGCTTGCAGAGAACCAAGGTGTTGCCCTATGATATGTTTTTATAGATAGGTCTTTAAGGGACTGTGCTCAGACTCCATTATTATCTTGCGTCCAAACCCAGGCCTAACTGTGCATTAAGCTGGTGCAGGTGACAGGGAATTTTTTAAATAAAAATAAGCTACTTGTCTTCCTCTATTTCTAATGTAAACTATTGACAAAAAATCACACTATGGTTTTCTGAAAATACAGGAGGTAAAATAAAAAATGTCTTAAAACAACAGGAGTTCAGGAAGAGAATGACCTGCAGCTTGGCATGGACTAAAGATTCAGTGGATATAAAACTATGCTATTTGTATGGATTTTCACTACCTATGCATTTGTGCGAACGATCGCAAACACACAACATTCACTATTTGTGATGTTGTAGGCTGGGGATGGAGGTGGGGAAGAGCAGAGAGAAGGAAGGGGACAGGAGTGCTGTTGAAAAATGCAGTTCTTTGCTTGTTTTGTTTTTTTTTCACCTATATATAAAAATGCTTGTATCCTCTTCTCTCCCTCTCCCTAGACCTTAGGATCAGCAATGGCAGGAAGTAAAAATGACAGGAAATCACAGAGGCTTGGTGCATTCCTTCCCTGATCTTTCCTCCTCTATTCAATAATACAAACGTTCAAAATACTTGGACAAACGTTAGCTATGAAGTATCATTTGAAGTTTAGGTCTTTTGAAAGGTTGGGGAAGATATACAGACACGTTAATGGGATAGCTTGTTTAAATGTTTGGCTGCTTGGACTGACTTTTGTGTGAACAAGACGAATTCAGCACATGTTCGTGCTTAAAACTTTAGCTAGGGTACCTTTATGCTCACATGGCACTATGGGGAATGTCAGGACCCCTGATACCGAGCACTAGCTCAGTCTTCCCAGAAAGTCAGACCTCTAATGCTTCACTCCATTTTAGGCAAGCTATAGGATTTTACAGATGGACTCCAGCGCTAAGCACTTTGTGGATTTTGAGTCCAGGTTAAGAGCTGTCCATACAAACAAAGCTCAGGAGTGCTCACATATCCAGCCATGCTTAATTTTTAACGTTACAGAACTCCACGCAAAAATAATACGATGCTGTAAAATACGCAGAACAAAGCACGTAACTAAAGATCCTACAGTGAATTCTGTGTATCAGTGAGTCATATAAACCTACCTTCATTATGGAGTCTAAATATGCTGTCCAGATCTTCTGAGTTTTTGCAATTGCTGTAGAATAAACTTTGTTTGAATTTGCTGAGAAAAGAAGAAGGGCAAGAAGTTTAAAAAAAGAGAAGAAAGAAAAAAGTAAGAAGAGAAATCAATAAATGCAAGTACACTAAGACAACAGCTTTCTTGCATCTTAAACAGAAAGCACTTACCTATAATTCCTTTGAGAGGACTGACAGCATTCATAAGCGCTTTTAAGGTATCCTGTACTGTTCTGTCTCGTAATATGTTTTTTTGAAACATGCTGAGGAAATTCTAAAGAAAAGAAAGAAAGAAGTTAAAATTCTCACACATGGCTATTATGCCATCAAGATTAATCATAGCATGTATGTGTTACACAGCAGTTTTTTTGCTGTTAGAGTAGAAGGAATGCTTCTGCAGATGCAGAGCTGAAGAATCCCTTAGTTAAACTTTTTGTTTTTCTGGATCACGCTTGTTAGGGTTACGAGACTTGCAGATCCACCTCACTAAAACATAATGCGTCCATAGCCAACTGTTAGTTCAGTTTTTAAGGAAAAACTGTCTTCATCAATATTTGATTTTCTTTTGTAATATCTAACCAGAATAGGACATATTCAGTATGCTTTGGATTCTTTTAAGAAAATCAAAAATTTGGTTCAAGTAGAGGTATTATGGAAAAGGACATTACATAGAACTGACATCTTATTTATCATGGCAGACCTAAGAAAACCAATTCTTTGTATATACCCAGACAGAAAAAGTAGGTAACTGCCAGAGAGCATACACCTCAGAAAGGTGTTCCTCATGAATTGCCTGTTTAATGTTAACATGTAACCTATAGTGATTAGCACCATTTATTCCAGATTAACAACTTTGATAATTGTATCCGTAACCTGTATTTTACCTTTGAGTTCAAAGGCATGTTTTTCAAATGCTTTGGATTTGAAAGATTATTTTTAAAAACCCTACCAATCACAACAAAATATTTAGTTTAATTTGCCATTGCAAAAGTTAACAGAACTTTCATTCCACTAGAACAATTTACTAAGCAATAAAAATATCATGATCTTGAGAAACTGAAGTTCAAAGATTACCTGCAGCTCCTTCACAATCATGAAGCAGAGCAGCCTGTCCAAACCATTGAGACCAAAGGTACCTAAAGTATCTTGGATCTCTGAGAAGAGACGACTACTGGTTACTTCCTGATGAGTTTTGATATCATACCAGGTGTTCATTTGGTCAATATAACACGTGAACCTAAAGAAAAATTAAACAAACAAATGACACGTTTTAGAACGAGCAGCAGACTGTTTCTGTGATGATCTGAGTAATAAGTTATCTTACTCTGAAAGACATCAGAAAGACTCTGTAAGTATCTCAGGTGATGTTTTGTCACTCCTCTTTCTGTAAGGGTTCCGTCACTCTTCCCTAGTTCATCTCTCTCCCTATTTGTGTAACACGTTGTTTTGCTTCTTAGACCAAAATCACAACTTTTCTAAACTAATATTTAAAACGTACAGGATTGACTGGGTAAATTCTGTTTTAAATAAATACGATGATACGACAGCCAAGGGAAAACTATTTGTCTATAATTAGTATATTTTCTTAGCATATAGTGGAATTGGATCAATTCAATGCACAGAGCTATCATACAGCTTGTGGCATCTAGTACTTACTTCGGATCTGTGATCCTCAGGATTTCTCTACAAAGCCGACCAATAAATGTTACAGATTCATCCACAGGTGTGAATTTCGGTATAGGAATATGGGTAGACTGGTATATACTTTGCCAGTCTTGAATCTGAAAAGTAAAACAGTAATTTGCAATGTTATCATTGCATATATTTTTCATTTGCCTTAGAAATTAAATTGATGTTGTTTTAATTAAGGTAGTAAAAGCTATAAAACAATACTGTAAATTACACATAGTAAAACGCTATAATGAACAGAATAAAGCAAAACTGAGAATTAATCTTATGTCAAAGGGCAAGCAGAATATAAAGAGTACAGCCTAAATTCCTGATGAGAATTCCATCTGCTCTTTTCTGCAAGAGAATCATCTGCCATTTCATTAGCTAAATTCAAGATGTATTCACTCCTTCACTTTTGAATTGTAACACAGTAACCAAAAAGAGCAGATTACTACCGCAGTCTTTGTAAGCCTGCATTTTGATACCTGGCCACAGATATAATGAGGACTGCTATGGTTCAGTAGTTATTTTCTGTTTTCCTCAGGAAGGAAAGGAAGGATATTCTTTATGAGAGATATTGAAATACCATGCTTGTGGCACTTTGCTCTGCTTGTATACATTTAGTACAATGGGGATGTTGAAATCATTCTGAAAAAGCTAGGGATGGATGTTTTCTCGCAGCGTCTAGCACATTTAGTTGAAATCACAGCTATCCGGACAGTGCACGATGTTCTATCAGTCACAAACGTTAACATCCAAAGACATTTTACAACTTTTTTGCCATTCTCCCTTTAACCAGCACCTTTGTTCTTAGGAAGTTATTGCACTCCTGTTCCACATTGTAGTTAATAATACGAGAAACTTCTTCTTGCCAAATTTTTAAACCATATATGTTGACATAATCCTGGATATATTCAAATGATCGATGGAATCCATCCATTGTAGCTGCCATTTCTTTCAATTTGGGCATCAGTTCACTTGGCTACAGGACAAAAAAAAAGTTAAGAAAAATAAACTCTGAATAGGTAGGATATAAAGAAAACGTGCAAGGCTTCTAAATGCCTTTCCATACAACAGTCTCTGCAGGATTTTATAACGCTCCAGCCAGAACTGAAAAGGTTGTTTCATATCCCAAGTAATTATTCTTATAAAATATTTTTTTTCTCCTGATTCTCATTTTAGGCTTCAGTGGTACTATTGATTGATACAGGAGAAAGACTCAAGAATCTAGACAGGAACAAAACAAGCTGTTATATTCCTTATTTTATCTTTTCCTTCCTATGTTCTTTACACGGCTGTTGTGATCAAACGTCACAGACACAGAGACACAACCGTGCACTCAGAATTCAAATGACACTTAGGAAGAGAACAGAAATCGGTTTTTGGATTCCATCTACTCTTACCAGTTTATGAACTCATTTTAACATCAAACAAGGCAATCCAAATAACCTTAGTTCATAAAACATACTTTATCTACAAAAAGGAAATCTGTACATAAAAGTAAAAATTATTTCCCAATAGATAGCATAATAAAAGAGGTTCTATTGAAGCCAAAATACATAAAGAACAGTATCAAATCTAGCTATAACTCACCTTGGCTCTAGGATTAAAGATAAGTCCCCTGTGAAGAGCTAGAGCTACCCGCTTTACTAGCTCCTTCCTTATTCCATCCTCTAGTAACTGTTTTGGGTCCACCTAGGTAGAAGAAACATTTTTTTTTTCCCTGAAAGTCAGAAAGCTATCAAAAAGATACAAAAAGATTTCATTTTTACCAAGGCAGACAATAAGTATTTATCATATAATAGGAAAGCAGTGCCAGCACACGCACTCCTCCAGCAGCAGTTCGTCCAAAGGATAAATATTTAAAAGCTTCTGCTAGATTACAGAATTATTCTTTTAAGTTGAACGGCAAAGGTTTGAATTGTACTTCCCATTTTCAAACTTGGTTAATGGTCCATTGAGAATGTAGTACAATTATGCACTTCCTAGTGCATTATTGGTTTTGTACGTTTGCTCAAGAGCGCTTATTCCTAAGGTCCTTACTTCTGAGGCCCTGAAAGAGGCATCTTAGTGTAGGAAGAGCAGCCTTTGCCAATGGAAGAAATAGCTCTTCAGAAAAGCTTCCAATCATTTTTCCAAATTTCCAAAATGTGTCAATTAAAATTGATGAATTGATGAATCTACATACAATGAGAACTGTGCGTTCTTAGCATCCTTAAATAATACAGTTTTTATCTGGATGCCAAGTTAGGCATCCCAGTTTAAGAAATAAATTGGCATTCAAATTTTTTTTTTTTTGTCTTGTTATCTTCCCTCAAGGTCCTGCTTAATGTTCTGAAATATCTACCCTAAAGTGCTAATTGCTACCACATGACTTTTTCCTAACAGAATAATGGAACTTTACCTTGATGATGCCAACTAAAGTAGTTTTCATCATGAGGATACCTTCAGTGAAAATTGAAATGGCGTGGGTTAGCTTGGCAACCTTTAATACGAACAGAGGATATAATTCATTGAAGTGATTCCTTAATATACAGAAAATCACTTCAAAAACATAATAAATCTTTTCCAGAGCTAGCTTCCTACTTCAGGATAAAGTAACTCATACTGATACAGCTTCAATTTCTCATCTAATTCTAGACTTACATATAGTACAATAATAACCTTTTTTTAAAAAAAAAAACAAAACTGGATCGAGATAGGTATGTTACCAGCAAGAAAGAAGAGGTACCTCCACGTGCTTTACGCAGGTTATGGGAGGAAACTCCTCTGTATTGTGCGTGTACAAAACAGCATGGACATAAATGCCAGTTAGGACCTTTGAACAGGCTAGGGGCACAGCTTAAATTAGTTATTTCACAATAAAACGTACTGCCAGTAATGGGTCCACCTCAATATTTCCACAGATTTAATACCTTATAATTTAAAATTAAGTGAATATGTTGCTGTGAGCATCCATATGCTCCGAGTACAGTCAGACTAACCATTCTTTTGCCTTTAAGACATTTACAAGATAGAATAGAGACAATACAGTTCAGACTTACAATTCAACAGAAAACATAAGTGAGAAGCCTGTGTGCAAGATGAGTACTTCCCCCCTCCCTTCTCAAAACACCCCCAAAAAGCACTATCCATTCTGCCTCCACCTCCATCCCTGTCCCTACAAAAAATAAACTATCTTTACAAAATTTAATGCAGGAGTCTAAACCTCATATTCAGGCCTGAATGGCAGCTTAACGAGAATCCTCTGCCTGTTCATATAAAACTCAATAACAAGCAAGCACTTTGGCAAAAACTGCTGGAAAATGATGACATATAATTGGTATCTGGAGAGCTAAAGCATATATACTTTCAGGGAAAGAGTTATTGGTCTGCTCAGATTTGTGCTCCTCATCTTCTAATAAAAACAAAACCAAATAATTTTAATGTTTTTTCCTATTTCCAGAGTGATAGCAGTGGAGACGAAACCCCCTAGATAAAAAGCCAAACAGCAATAGCAGCTTCTTTAGCTGATCAAGATAGGATGGAGGCATGCTGATTTCAGCTTTGAGGGTCAATAAGAAGCTTAACAATGCTGGCTCATTCAGTCATTAACCTTCTCCTCCTCTTGGAACAAGTATTCCGAACGTGATGGCTTCGTTCCAGACTTGGGTCTTTATTTTTTTTCTGCTCCCTAAATTACGTGGAAATATTTACCTTCATTTATAAATCTATTTATTTTTCCTCTTATGCTTTCCTCTCCTTTCCTCATTGTAACACTAGTCAATTTTAATTCTTACTCAGTGAATAAATCTAGCTTTTCTGTTCAAGCGCAAATTCTAAGGAGCTGTATCTATTTAAATTTGGCTGATGTTGGCCACCTATAAGGTACGGTTTTTCAGAATTCCCTATTTTAACTGCACCTCATATCGGGGTCCAAGCTGAGCATAATCTCGTAGCTTGTCCTTATCAAGGCGAGTAGGCACTTCAATAATATCATGAGTCTGAAGCTTTATAATTTTGAGAAGAGACGTAAACATGCTTTCTGGAATTATCTGTAGAACCTTTGCAAAAGAGAGATGAGACAAACACAGTTAGTACACTCTCATTTTTTAAAAAAAGTCATCTTAAATTGAGGATAAGCGGTTAAAGAACAAGACAATTACGTCTTTTCAAACGCCTACCTTTCTTACATAGGAAACCAACTCGCCAGAATAATACTGTGATACACTGAGAAGATCAGGGCTGTTTGCTTGATTGATACGGAGAAGTGGCAAGTCAAGAGCAGAAGCAAGCTAGAAATAAAGTTAAAATCTTAACTTCACATGTCTGTTTTTTTAATATAACTTACATGCCTGAAGTCTCTTGCTCAGGCCCCTGAAACTGCAACTCAAAGCATAGGATTCTTCCTAAGGAGCAGCATTACAAGATGAGGTTGCCCACCGGGAAAACAAACAAACAAACAGTCTTTTTTGTTAAAAAGCCAAAAACTCAATCTATAACAATACATTCCTCTTACTGATATTTCCTGATCTTATCAGTTGCATGAAAGATTTTTCTTGTAATTTTAGCTTTTATCCTCCCCCACTTGCTATTTTCCCATTCTTATTTCTATAGAAAGTGTATCTTCTCATTTGATGGTAGATCTTCATCATGACAGATGAAATGCATGTGCAACATTACTCTTGCAATTCCTTCAGCCTCCTCCGATACATATGCAGAGAATCCCGTCTATGCATCCATGTCTCCAGGAAATAACTGTAATGGACAGAGACTGGATGATGATACTAATTTGTCTAATAGCAACAATACGACCAGTTGCACGAAGTAAAATGCATAACTCAGTTTTATTTTCTTTAAAACTAGCCTTCTGTTTATTTATTACATCCCTAAAGAAATACAGATATAGGAAATGTCAGTAAAAAGATCTGAATCATACGTGACTTCACAGACTTCAAGTCTAACAACTGCCTTAGGTGACTTGCAGCGGTAAAGTACATTCACTCTCTTTCATACTTACCTTTAGAAAAGTGGCTCTGAGTTTAGTTACCATAGATGGACTGACTCTTATGCTTTCCTGCATAATAGATGTAAAGCTGAAGAAAGAAAGAACAAAAGTCAGCTCCTTCCCCTGGCACTCTGATTTTCAGCCATTAAATCATACGTCATTGGCATCAGCATAATCCAGAAATGGCCCAGGAGATCAGTGAAATTACACTAGGGAAGAATTTGGTCTGAAGAAATATTGGCCATGGAAAACCACAAGATAAAGGTGAGGTGGGGTAAAAGAAGAGCACATCAGGGACAATAACACCCAAGCTAATGAAGTAGCAGCTCACCAAATCCCACCATGGAAAGGAATTTTTGCCAGTCTTTGTTTTTGGTTGAAACAGGATCTCCAGTATTTTAGAGACAAAAAAATTTTAGATTTTTTAGATTTTAGATTTTTTTTTTATTTTAGATTTTTATTAACAAAGTTGTTATGTTTAGGACAAGGTAGAGAGTAAAAAGTTACAGTATCACATAACCTGCAACTAAAAATATGCCAAGGATGGCTGTTAATTCTTACTCAAATTGTTGAGAGCGGAATAGACTCAGCAGCTCACAGGCTTTAAGATTGTTTGCAAATTGGAGAGTTTGTAGCATTAATAATATTTACACATTTTATTTCCTAAAGGTTTCAAAAATGATGACTGACTTAGAAGAAAAACCTTCTGGTAACATACCTGTCAATTAATTGCCAAGCATAAGACAGATCACCAACTATCTGCATGGTGATCAAGACCTCTTCTTTAATGTTGATAGTTCGGATCATCTGATGGAGAAATTTGCGGGTGTCAGCCAAAAATTGGCAAACTTGCAGGTTAGTTTCCAGCTGGTGAAATTCTTGGACCTATATTTACCAAAATAAAGAAAGTGGGAAAAAAATTCCCCTTTTTGTCTGTTAATCTTTAAAGGAGAGCAATACAAAGATAATCAGTAAGCTGACCTATTTCTTCAAAGAAAAAAGATAGTAAGACTCTTAAAAATCCTGGCCTACTGCAGAGATGCATTAAATAAGAAATGTCACAGAATTACTGCAGAAGGTACACCATACTGAGGATTCTTCTTATAGTTTGGAAGTTGGGGGGGCTGGGAGGGAGGGGGACAAAAACAAGAAGAAGTTCACACAGGTATGGGTATTTTTTACTTTGTCTACCAAATTACATCTCTAGTTTCAACTGAATTCTGCTTTCAGAATTTCTAATAAAATAATGAGGAATGTTGCCAAATTACGTTTAATACCGGATTTATTGTTTCAAAGAAACCCTTCTAATTTTCAACTGGAGGTGGCATGTTTTTTCATGCTACATCCTTTGCTTTACAATCAAAAGATCTATAAGCAAGCCCTGGCGACTGTATATATAAGATTACAAAACAGGTCTGAATTTAGCAATTGAAGTCAGTAAATGCATATCACATGTTATTTTTCAAAGATATTAGTCTATTTATCTCAAAGTGTCTTTGCCATACCTCTTCCAGTGCCTGTATTAGCTGCACAGTTTTTCTGCCTGCTGCGGTGGAATCATCGTAGTTTAGAGACATTATTTGCTTGGAGATTTCTCTGAACCAAGCCTGAAGATTTTCTATTTAAGAAGAAAAATTTAATCAAATCGTTGCATGGATAATAAGCAGCAAAGACACAGGGAATTTGTTAGTCAATAACAACAAAAAATATTCACTGCTAAACATATTTGAGATTATTTAAGAGGTCTTCATCTTGCTTTTACATTTCTACACTTCAACAGGTGGCAAACCCTCTGGCAAGAATCATACACAACACTGAAAAACCCCTTCTGAATTACCAAGGACAATGGGCAGAATAAAACCCATATAAAAATAACAATGATGCCCTTTAAATCATAAGTTTGTGTTTGATGGATGGTTTTACCACGTTAATTGCCTTAGCAGTTTCAGTTTCTATATTTTAGTTACAAGTTTGCTTATGAACTCCATTAAACGTGGAAAAGTGAACCGGCATTTCATAGTCTTACCTGGCATCTCTAAATTAAGTGATAAGAAACACATTTAAAAATATAGACAACCAAACATTAGGTACCTAAATATGGGTGCTTGGCTTACATACGGAATATATGCAAAAAACCAAAGAAGAGAGCGTGCAAGTCACATCTATGATGGCTGAGGGAAATTAAAGTTTTTCTTATTATCAGATTAAGTCTCATCTATTTTCCTTCAGTATTGGCTTAGAAAAAAACAATATAAAATTGCTTTATTTCACTTTTTGTTTTATTATTACCATTTTTCTCCACTCTGGTAAGAGGCTTAATTCCTGAGAAGACATCAGCAAGCTCAGTCATCCTTTCAGACCCTTCTTTTTTATAGTTCTCCCATTTTGTTTGTTTTTCTGACAGCATCTGCTTGAACATCTTTTAGGAAAAAAAAAAAAAAACAACTTGTTTATAAAACTGGCCAGAAAGCATACTATAATATATAAATGAAATCAAATATTGAACAGATGGAACTTACAGTGAGTACTAAATACATGGAGATCTTGCCAGAACATTAAATACAAAATTGACAGCATTGAAAAATACAGCTAGTGGGATAGACATATACTGACAGAACCCGACTGAATTTTACAGTACAATACAATACATACATCATCGATTTTTAGTCAATTACAAAAATATCCAGTAATGTTTTAGCTTAGAGTGCCTAGAAGACTGCTCTCATATTGACTTATACTTTGCGTATTCATCTTAGCCTACGCAAAGGGAAACCCAGTTCAACAAGGTGTGTACTTGAAGTTAAGCCTACTCTTATGCGTTTTACCAGATTAGTCAACCGGGAGTATTTTTCAAAACTCAGAATTAACAAATCAAAAAAAAAAAAAACCAAAATATACATTCTTTATATTAATGGATTGAGCAGTAAGCGTACTATTGCTATTCAATTCTTTGGCCCTGTTATGCAATTCAAGGGAAAACACTGAAGAAGGCAGCGGCACATTACCTCTTTCAAAATGAATTCAAACTGAGCTGTGTCCAGCAGAAGCTGGAAAAGGATCTTGGGATTGTATCTTGAATCTGTCAGAATTTGATCCTTTATCTGGCGGAGACGTTTGTTATTTGGGTCACAAGCTGAAAACAGAAGGACAGGTTTTCTCCACTATTATAGAATTTAGCTAAGCCATTAATATTTGTCAATAGGCTCATTCTAAACAGCTCCAAAGAAAAAATATTTTGCTTCGATGTGTTAGTCCCTCCCTTAATCTCCATTCACATAGATCTGACCACCCTTGTGCAATCCCTTCCTTGTAACAGGTAGTAAGTAAGGTTTCTGTGGTGCCTCAGCCTTCTGCTACCTCTTTTGCTGGCCTCCAAAAACTAAGTGAATTTAGTACTTATGGCTGACAAATCCAGAGATCAACATTGCTGAAATTGTTACACAAAATGAATGGAGGCCATAACAGAAGCTCTCTTGTACACTAAGAGGCCCCAAAGATAGCACAAGCATACAACCAAGAGAATGCCTAAACAGGTAAGTTTAGGGATCCAAACTCTTGTCAGAGGCACCATTCAACAGTTACCAGAACAAGAAACTTGTTTTTAAATTGTGATTTACCAGGATATTGAAAAGTTGGTTAATGCTTTCCTTTTGGTGCTACACAAAACTCTCAGAATGATGCTGTAAACTGTAAGGCACATAAAGATACAGCTTCCTGACTTATTCCGTGGTGTATTATTCCACAGGATCATGAATTCTCACACTACTTCTTATACCTGTTTCTGCTTGCAAGAATGAAGAAAAAGCATGCATACCATTTCAGCCTACGATTTTAGGAGACTCGTTAGCAAAAGAACAGCTCAAAAAGCTACTTAAAAGTAACAGACGAAGCTCTGCTGATTTCAACAGCAGCACACCCTGGTCTTTGCTCAGGACCTAAGACAGAACTCCAGTATAGCACAAGTTACAACTCCAATAAAAGCCTAGCGCAAAGTCTCACCTGTGTCCGCAGTGTGAAGCATCAGCCAACGGATGGCTACATTGCAGTCTCGTAGACAATTCAGCAGCTTGGGAATGTTGTCCAGCACCAGCTCTTCCCTTAGACAGCCCTCTTTGAGAAATTGCTGCACTTGAGTGTACACTCGCTCAGTGACTGCAGCATACCTGCTAGCCTTAGAATATACAGTATTAGCATTAATACAATCCTTGCCTCAAAGGGAAAACATCACCTACAACATAGGGCTTCCCAAGAACTTAAAGGACACACAAGTCAAAAAGTGCTATAAAGAAAAACAAACAAACAAACAAAAACAAAAAAGCCCACCACGGTCACTACTGATTGGCAACGTCATACGCTGCAACTGCATGACAATGGAACGCAAAGTAAATTTGAGAGCAAAGTTTCTATATAGGAAAGGTAATGTTTCAAAAATGCAGATTTGCAAACCTCCCATATTCACTTATGTACCCTTTAAAAATCATTCATAAAAAATGGTAAAAATATTGTATTGCCCGGTAAGAACTGAACTCTAGAACTGGAAATAGTTCTTCCGAATTAAATGTTGGTTCTACTCAGAGAACTTCTTCCCTGAAGACTATAGAAAAATGTCTGCTCGTATTCACCTAGTTTACTCAACAACGTCCAGAATGTTCTCCTAATTAGACATTTCGGTGTGTTTCTTCTGAGCACTTGTGTAAGAGTCTAAGGAGGCATTTAGCTATCATCAGTCTAGCAAATGCGCCAGCCAAATTACTATCCTGTTGCACACAAATAGTTCAGCACCACTCAGTGTTTTCTAGACATGGAAAAATGATTTCATATTAAAAAACAAAAAAACAAAAAATCAAAAAAACAAAACCCAAACACTGAACTACATTGCTTCATGTAATGTTATGATATTCTTTTAAATCAGGTGCTTCTTCCAGATTGTTGTTTAGATAACCTAGACGGCCTTAAACTATCTGGCCGAGTGCTAAACTCTACAAATGTTCAACTTCTAAAACTGTAGCTCTTGAAGACCAAACACCATAGTCAGCTAAGACATCCCAGCACTAAACAACATAGTGATGACTCTCACTAACTATGTAATCAAGTCAAGAGGAAGCAAAATAAGCTACAGGGGGAAGACCAGATTTTGGAACTTACATGTATTTTTAACATGTATTCAAACAATTGTATGCAAGAGAAAAAGATCCATACATTAATGACATCACACATTATACCCGAGACGCCCGCATAGTTTGGATCTTGCTGAAAATATTGAACTCCAGCTTATATACCTGCTCTTTGACATTTGAAAGATCCAATGTGTAGTTGAGGGCAGTTTTGGCAGCTTTATAGGGTTCCCACGCTTCTGCTAAATTTACAGCAATTCCCATGTAAATGCTAATAACCTAGGATTGGAAGGAAAACGTTGTGTTTACATTCGTATTAAGAAAATATACTTTTAATTTAGCAATATGAGTAGAAAGAGAGATGTTATGGATATAAACATGAGATAATTAAACTTTTTTGGTTGCTTTACTCCTGGCTCCCTAATCTTTGGGAATCGAGGCATAAAAGGACATTGAAACAACAATTACACAGTTAATTTGAAGCTTAGTCAGTTCTGAAAATAAGTGGACCGTTCTTTCAGTCACTATGTGTGATCTTTTGTCTCTACTTTTTTCCATGACCTTATTTTTCATTTCCATGTTGCTGTGCAGAAGGCTCACAAAACCAACAGGGCAACCAACTACGATAGGGAGAAAAACAGCTAAATGAATCCTACTCTAGCAATGCCCAAATGACTGAATTGAAGTATAATGCGTCTTCTATGTTGAACGTAAACAGAAGGAAGCTGTGATTCCAAGGTGAGATTTTTAAAAAGAAAAGAGGAACTGACTGCCTAACTGATTTTGGACCCTCAACCATTCCAAGTTCAAGCGTGACTAAAAACACAGAATAGTGGTTGACTTACAGACGTTTGTAAGGTACTTGAAATGGAAGTCTTGGGCCACTGATAGATGAAGGATATACAGAGCTATGGTATCATGAGCTCTGTCACGCTATTACTGCAATATTCCTCCACCTTGTATAGGTCACATCTAGGGAACACTGCCGACCTTTGACCACTTCCGACAACGTCGGCAAGAAGGTCAGTAAAAGCAAACAGGACACTTGCGCATGATACGAGGATCCCTCTAGCACGGCTGCAGTGAAGTTCATTACTTTCGTGCTGGTGACAGTTCCTCAAAGGCCTGCTGTTCAGCTGCTAACCATGACATACAGATTTGAATCCAACTTGAGAGTCAAACACTCTGTAAGATGCAACTAACTGATCCACACCTGAGCAAGACAATATATGTAATTGTACTAAAATAACTGTTTAGACAATAAAATCAAATAAAAATGTTGGCATAATCAAAAATTCACAATGTCAAGCCCTCATTTCTCATATAAGCTTGCAGTTCTCTAGGACAAAAAAAAAGCCCAAAGAATTTTAACATCTAGCAAGCTATTATAGTTCCCTCACTCCTTTCTTCTCTGTTCCCCTTATGGTACAGAACAGAAGAATACAATTTGAAACTAATGGAGATATACCAATTAATTTCTAGTTTCTTCCTGAAGGCTGATTTCCTTAGATTTGGGCTACTGGGGAATCTACTGTTACACATCACTCTTATTTCAATAGCATTTTTTGCAAAATAGGGCCCCTGGCTAGAAATCGTAAATTACATTACTGAGTCACTGTATCTGACCAGGTATATAGGACTGAACAGAGGGACAGGTTTGGCTTCTAGGTTCTCTGGACAACGGATGGAACACACCCTCAGACAAGTTTTCACTTTCAATAGAGTGTGTTGGGGGGGGGGTGTAAAAGAGTAAGTCTACCATTCAGAGGGACCTTGACAAGCTGGTGACGTCGGCCAGCTGAAGCCACAAGAAGTTCAACAACAATAAATGCACAGACCTGAAGCTGGGGGAGGTGGGGAATCCCTTGTAACAGCACAGTCCGTGGACCGACTGCCTATGTAGCAGCTGTGCAGAAAAGGACCTAACAGTCCCAGTGGACAAGCTGAACGTGAGTCAGAAACGCAGCCTTACAACAAGGAAGGCTAATCACGCACTAGGCTGTGTTAGCAAGACTGCGGCCAGCAGATCGAGGGAAGTGATTATTCCCATCTAGTCAGCCCTCATGAGGTCCTTTTAAGAGTACTGTGTCCAAATTTGGGTTCCTCAGTACAAGATGCGGACAAACTGGAATGAAGCAAACAGAAGGCCACCAAGACAGTTAGGAGACATACTGCATTAAGAGAGTCTGACAGAGCTGCCTTTGTTTAGGCAAAGAAGACTAAAGGGATCTAACTGCAGTCTTCCACTACCTAAAGGGCAGTTAGGGAAAAGCAGAGCCAAACTCTTCTCAGAGGTGCACAGCAAAAGGACAAGGGACAACGATCACAAGCTGCAACGAGTGAAATTCTGGCTGGATAGAAGGTTAAAAAAAAAATCATCACGAGAGTGATTAAGCACAGGCACAAGTGCCCAAAGAAGCTGTAGAATCTCCATTTTGGGTATTTTCAAAACTCACATATTTTCAAAGCTTGACTGGACAAGGCCCTAAGCAACCTGACTGAACTTTAAAATTGGCCCTGCTTTGAACAGAAGGCTGAACACATCCACACATAGCTTCCAACCTACGTTTTCCTATGGTTCACTTCATCAGGATGGTATCAGAATACAGTTGATTTAAGCATTTAAAAGGAAAATCGATATTTGCAAAGGGTAGTTCTCCATGCTGATCCAGGAGCTTTGACTCAGTTTACTTCACTCCGAACAAAGTGTAATTTCCCCAGAAGACAATCTATTCTACCTTTAGAACACTACAGCAAGCTTTGTCGAAAACAAGATAAATTGTTTCTATAGCATTAAATCCAGGGTGCAGTTTAAAAATAGAATTAACACTTACCCAATTATCTGGAAAGTATTTATCCACTATCTCTCTCATTTTTGCTTGCTGAGTGTGAAGAATGGAAGGGTCAAAATACAGTATCACATAGAGCATAGCAGCCTGAGTAGCCAGGGCAGTGCTGCGGTGTTCTGGTAATGGATATGCAGAAACCTAGGAAAAAGGAACAAAACAAGACATAAAATAATGCAACAATCCATTGCAAATATTATGGGGCACATTAAAAAGTACAATACATGGATACTAGAAGGCTATCTTATTTGTCACATATAAGTGTGTCCAGCTTACCTATGCAACACATTTACCACATTTATCTACAGAATATAAAACTTGACTGTAGCCATCTGCTAAATTTAATAGGCTAATATGATTATGCGGTAAATGAGTCAAAGGAAGGTTGAATCAAAGAGCTTCAGATAGACTGAAAGGACTGCTCCTGCTGAAAGGACAAATAGATATTTCTGAAGGACTGGGTATATTGTAGCTCATCTCAAACAGAAATGAGGACTAACTAACATAATCCAAGTAAAAGGCAAATAGGATACAGATCATTTAGTTAATCACAAATCACAGGCACCAGCAAGGTCAATAAGATTAAAATTATTAGGGGAAATTTCATTTTTAAAAACGTACATCGGATAACATAGTCAGGGACCTTCATATAACACAAAAGTTGGCATCAAAATCATATTCAACGAGACATAATGATCTGTCAGTAGGAAAGCTGTTCTCCACTTTTGTTTAGTAACACTCTGTTTTCCTGTAAATTTTTCTGGTTACTTTATTAAGTGAATTGTTCAGACTAATAATAATAAAAAAAAAAAAAAAAGATAGGAGGCTGCTGCCTACTGTCATCAAGAATAAGCTGCAAGTATCAAAGGAAATAACACCTTACAGACATAAGATACTTCAGTAAAATAAGCTGCATTTAATCTGTGTTTAGCTGAAGATTTCTACTTCGATCTAACTTTTTCTGCTACAATTGGGAAAAGTATATTAACTATAATTGTGCTTCGTATAGAAGCTTTGATTGACGTTTTTAATTATCAATTGTAAGCAGTACAAAACAGAGATCACAGGTTGTACTATCTTAATCTGAAGGCACACAAGCTTATTTTAATAAAGAAAACAGGTAATTTTGACTAAAAGTGTTGAAAGACTTGAGTAAGATTTGTAGATTAAGAAGTACTTTAAAAGAGCACTCTAACACTTCGCTATTCCTTATCAGTACCATACATTATGTCATAAAATTAGCTTCTTCACAACTTGCCAAAAAAGTTTTCATTTTTTGTTTGCAGAACTTTTTGCACAGCTTAAAAAATTATTACCATAAACATGGTACAGTGTCTACAGAAGCACTTTTCCTCGTATAAGTTAACATGTCTGTCTATAGTTTGAAAGTGTTTTCGATAGGGTCCTTTTAAATTAATGCTCTTGCATTTGTTTATTTCTTACGTGATTCACTGATCTTGAGATGCTGTTTTTTTAGCGTCTGTAAATGTTTTCAGCTATCCAGGCTTCACTAGAGGTGTGCCATTAATTATAGAAATAAGATCGTTTGGGCCACCCTAAAGAAAGAACCCTGCTCAAAAGTAAATGCTTTGTTGAAGCTCATTTCCAAAGAGGTCATATAGAAGAGACTATAGAGTTCAAAGAGTAATCTCTGAACATACTTTCTTTCAATTTTTATTCTTTATTCATCCAATTGTCATAGATAAGAATAGTAATATTAGTGCTTCTTTTTAGTCACATTGCCTCTTAAGGGATGATCAATCTCTTTTCAGTAACTAGAACAATGAGAATCTTTGAAGGAATTGATGAGAGTTAATAAAAGTCGCCAATCATTTATTTTTTTCTAGGCTTCACAGTTGAGTAATTTACCCAAGAAACCATTTGATACTCAATTTTAGATTCCTCTTCTGTCTCACGCTAACTTACCTGGTTATAAATGTCATCTGATCGTAAGCGGCCAATAACCATGCTGATGAACGTTTCACTTATGGGTACCCTGCTGAAGTAACTCTCAGGGTAGTTTGGAGGCCTTTTAGCTCCAGGCTGGCTCGAGTACCCAGTGCTTCGAAGCAGTTTACAAATATCATCTAAATTGGAATCAGCAGAGGATCGGGCTGCGCTGTTTTCAAAAAGGAAAAAAAAATTAAGCTGTACGACCTGACTATTTCCTCCTCTCCTTTTCCTCCTAACCCTGCCTTTGTCTCCAAGAAAGTAATCAGATAGTAAGGTTTGGGAGACTTTTGTATGCTTACTTCCTGAACATAATTTTCACCATATTACAGAAGGACACTGACAAGTGCCCATACTGGAATCCCGGATAAGCGTACAAAACACAAACAAACAAATCCAAGAAAACGTTGTTCAGGGACAGAAACGACTACAGTTGCATTCAGAAGAGGTTCATTTGTCCATGCCCCACCTTTTCTGAATTCCCCTTCTTGCTCCATTCCTGTATTTCAGAGTTAAGGAATCCTTTGTCATTACACACTTGACAGCCATAAGCACAGCCAAAACACGTACAGGGTGCTCCCTTTTTTAGTTGCATTATTTGTGAAAGAGTTTGCACCGATATTCTCGGCGATTCTAGCTGTGATAAAGCAGTGCTGACAGCCTGCCCTGGAAATCTCGTTATCAGTTTGACTAATCAAGCTCTCTGACTACAAGAGGTTTGACTGTCTAGATGCTCGGGACTTTTCAGAGATTTGCTCCAACATTTGGGAATATCTGATGCTTTCAAAGCAGATACTTGTAGCTTCATGCGAAAGTTTATTTGTCAGTGGCTTTCAAATCTCTGTTGTGACAGCATGAGAAATCTGTGGCCCAAGTTTTGCAGCCAGATGTGCAAAAGCAGCTAATGCAAGGAGCTCTACTGACATTCAGACAATGATGCAGATTTATAAGGGTCTATCCGTATGGACCAAACGGTCAAAACGGTACCAATATTTCTGTTTATCTTAATTCAATGAGTTAACTGAACATACTGCATGTTACACTCTTTCAGCTTTTGAGTTCTTCTGAATACCAATCCACATTACCTGTATCTGTAGTAGGAAACCAACATTCTTTCTCTGACCTCTCCTTCAATCTTCTGGTCAATGACCAATAGCATGACTCCATATAAATAGAGTGCTTCACACTGTTAAGGAAAAAAACAATCAGAAAGAAATCAAATTAATGCAGTTTTGTAGCAACATCTGAAGACAAACAAGTGGTGACAAACTAACACAATGCAAACTATGTATATAGTCAATATAGTATGAAAAAATGGCAGGGCTGTAGACTTTGGGGCTTTGACTGCCTCAGATTGAGCCATAGCATTTCAATGTATGTGGTAAGTTTAAACCTTTGTCCATTCTTGAGACTAGATGTAAACAAAATAGACGCCAAAATATATCTGGAATTAAACTCGTTGGTTCATTTTCTACTATTACAAAACTCTTGAGTACTTACCAGAAGCTGTTTTCCATCTTCATTGAGGAGGACAGTTTCTAATGTTTGCTGAATGTAAATTCCTTCATTGAGGTCATCTAAATACCTAGGAATCATACCAAAAAATTGGTCATTGACTATTTTGCTCTTAAAGCATGCGTCCCCAGAAATCAACTGGCCAATTTTCACGCAAAGTCAGCAGACACGTCAATCACTCGTCCAGCGCAAGCAGCACACACAGGTTTTACACACAACAAAGAACAGATACTCTAATATGAAATGAGAGGCTGGAACTCGTAGCTAGGGTCAACCAGCTGGCAAATCCTCCTTCAATTTGCTAATGCTGTATGGGAAAGATACCGAAGGAACTCTGTAACTTAACAGCTAACAAATCAATCTCTTAACCTTCGCATGGCAGGACACAGCCTGAGAACAAAGTAGTCCTGGAAAGGAAAAGCTTTTTTTTCCTCCTTAAAATTTAGTAAAACTATCATATTCTCAGATTATCTCCAACAACAGCTACGGGAAATACCTTAAATTTATCTTAATTGCAGTTTGAAAGGCAGAGCTATAAATAAAATATTTCATCTTGATTAACAGATGATTTCTTCTTATTACAGGGTTTTCTAGTAAACTGCTTATTACCACAATGAGCTCAAGCTTTTTACCTAAAATCAACAACAAAAGCAATTCTTAGACTTCACACTCTCTTGCACCTCTTCCTTAAGGTTTTTTCATAAACCTTTCCTACCGTTTTGACAAGAGTAACAAACTTGAGACTATGGTAACTCCACTGAAAAATTAAATTTAGGAAAACAATACCAATGAAAGTTAAAGAAAAAATACTATCTGATTCTGTTCAATAATACGGAGTTTCTTTTCATTCATAAATCTTCAGGACAATCTCTCAGATAAAGAAGAATTAGCTCTAGCTTACGTTTATGGAAATAAAGTAGAGATGTTAAATGTTTTCAGGTCGTAGATTAAGCTGGTATGCAACAACAAGAGTAAAAGTTAGTGCCCAGTCCAGCAAGCCAGGTTTCCCAGTGCATACGAACACGATTCAAGGGCAAGCACTGAGTCTCCAAGGAAAAAGTTTCCAATCATTAAGATTAAACAGTACTGTAGTCTTTAAGAAACTCTAAATATCATTAAAAAACTATACCTGTTTAAATCTACAATGTATTTATGAACACTCTGAAAAGCTAGATAAAATCTTGTCAAAATTTCAATGTTGTTTTCACGAAATTCTTCATCTAAATCCAGTAACTCAGGCTTGGCTTCCAGCTTGCCTTCACACGCCTCAGGCCCCTAAGAAAGAAAATTCATATTTAAGAGACAATATTTGATTGTGTCTGTGACAGTCTTCAGTAGGACAAAGAATATACATGACCACTAGCATGTATGTAATGACAGAATTAACTGTTATTACTAAAATAAGGCACCTGCAGTTTTCCAAGCTACTTCATGATTAAACGGTGATCCCATAATGATGAATTCTACATTTTGCTACAATCTATGATTATCAATACGATAACACTTTGGGTAAAATTCTGACGCATCTGAAACCACCATGTGCTTTACCACGGACTCTTTTTAATGGCAGCTATCTCCTTTCTGGAACTTTTTCCTTTACACATTTGATCTGTTTGATTTCTCAAACAGAATCCAGAACATGAAGGCCTCACAGATAAGTTGTCAGCTTTGTACCTTCTCATACATTTAAACTCCTTGCAAGTATTAAACCTACGTGAGAGTTTTGACAAATTCTAGACCTAGGTCTGTGCTAGTCCCCAAAACTGGCACAGAAACCGTGTAATTAACAACTGTGTGGGAACAAGGGGAGAGGAAGACGAGCCTGACTTTCTGAAAGAAATGGTTCAAACTGTTTTAACCATTTGCTGCTGTCAACTCACCACCTTTCAGTCCTATCACTAACAGTTAACTGAAACTGTTATTAAACATCATTCCACAGAACACTTACATGGCATGAGATCACGACTTAAAAGGATTTTGTGAACAGGAACTCCATAAAAATCACTTAAAATAGGCTTAAAAATTAAATGTCAAGTCTAACACCTGGCTGACAACTTCTTAGTGGTTTTAAAAATGCTCTTCTATTTCTTTTTTTCTATGAAATGGCCACGTGAAACAAAGCATAAAAGCAGGCCCCAAACTGACTATGAAGCTTAAATGCACAAAGTAAATGGACTGATTTTCAAAATCTCAAATCTCATCACCTGATTTTAAGCATCATGATTGCAGGAATGGAGTGCTCATGGTGTTAATATCTGTAAATTCATGAAAGCCTGGTTTACAAGCATGTCTTTTATTGATTTTGTTGCAATTAGGCTGAAAAGCAACAGCAGTATCTTGCTTCTTAAACATTCAGGAATCTTCCAGAATAAATGTATTTCTGGCCAGTTACAACTTGACAATGTAAGAGCAAAGAGGTATTTGTATAAAAAAGGCTTGTAAAAAAATCTACATCTAAAGGTAATTGGGAGATCACCTGTGCTCAGGATTTTCCGAGCCCAAAGTACTCAGAATTTGCAATGCAAAAAAGATCCACAAAAAAACTCCAGCCCCCTTAAATGTTGCTGAAACAGTAACGTCTCTTTTATTGTACAATCTAAATGGAGAAAGTCAAATTACATCATCTGTAGAGTTCCTTGCAAATCATGCTAGAGAATGACAGAGGGGAAAAAAGTACTGCAAGAATCTTAGTTCTGTAAGAAAAATGAGACCTTTTCACGGACGCTACTCTTTAATTTATCTGTTGATTCAGTGCTCATGGACAAGCACCATGAATGAACAATCACAGTACTGTCAAACAGGAAAGCATAAAGCCGTTTGTATGGCTGCAAAGAAAAGGCTACAGATAACCAAAGGAAGACAGGCATACTGTGCCACAGAAAAACAACCAAGTGCTTAGGCTCAGAGCTTGCTGGTGAAAATGCAATTTTAAGTTTACTCAGGAAACAGTAATTAAAACCCCCCCAAATCCAATACTCAAATGTCATATAATCAGTCTTCTTTGAAACTCAAGGCCAGATGACTCATCAAACATTTTCAAAGCTGTATCAGGGACTGCTTTTGTATGTATGTATTTAAAGCTGTCCCATTTCCTGCCCTAAAGCTCAGTGCAGGTAGTGGTTGTACTTCTATTCTGCTTAGGGAGCTAAGCACACAATCTTCACTAGTCTGCTTCTGCTCAGTGAAATAAATAAGGTCAGGCTGAGTACCATCAGAAGCGTATAAACACAAGACAGCCCAGAAGAGGAGTGCTAGTATGCGAGCACATCCCATTTAGTATCTTAGTTTGGTGCATTTTTGGTAAATACTGAGTAAACAGGAAATTATCTTAGTCAATTCCGATGAACGTTAGCAACTAACATAACAGTAACTGTTTCCACACTTGTGAGGACATTAACACCCTTAGGCTTTCGCCCTTAGTGAAACACCCTTAGGCTCACCCGGACAACGATACTTTGAAGAGAAGTTTCACAATAAAAGAAAAGGATTTACCTTAAAATAACTGAAATCGAATATGATATCCCCATACTTCTGTTGATCAGCCTTGTCCTTGAGCCTGAAAACACCAGGAATAAATTCAGAAAGTCTCAGAAGTTCTGCAATGATGGCATTTCCACAGGAGACAATCCTAAGAATGGCCTGACCACAAAGATTATTTTCAGCTAAAAAATCAACCATTGTGGAGCTGAATGTGACCGCGTAGCAACAGTCCTGCAGTCTGCTCCCGAATGTTAGTCTTCAGGTTATTTGAAGAAGAACGTCTAATGAGAAAAGTTGCTGTTCCATTAATAGTACCTGTAAAAACAAAAACATACACATTTTGAGTGTTTCATAGTTATACTTCTGATAATTTATTCTATAGGGTTTTTTAAGCACACGATTAAATCTTACGCTTTATGAAATCTAAACGCTCCATGTTTTGTCCAAATGAAAACAACAGACTGAATTTACCTTCAACATATATGCAGTTTTGGCTCAGTCACCTGTGTGATCAGGCAAGAAATAATAGTGTGATCTTTTGTACTAGAAAATTTTAAGGTAACTATTAAAGAATGAAACAATCACAAAAACTGAAGCAATTGAGGCCATGCAGCAGACGGCAGCAAGGAAAGCACAAACTAGTACGGTACAAGACGCATGTTGGAACAAGGGAGAATCCAATAGCAAATGGAAAGAACATAGCTCCACTGCTTTATTTATTGCTTAAGGGAGAGCTTTTGTACTGTGGTTGCATTTCCTGGCCACATTTTTATTTATGGGCATTTTTTGCTGAAAGATCTGGAATGCAGCATGGCTAAAAATAAGCTGCTTTTTAATTCTGAAACATTTATGGGAGGTTATGAGCTGACTTCACTTTTTTTTTTTTTATCAAAAACCTTCTAAACCACTGAGTTACATTTAAGTTGACGAGGCATTTTCCGATCCCAGTCTGTCTCAAAATGCACACCAGGAGCCTCGTCTTCCTGCTACGCATGGAGGAAAGCATCGCTAGCACAACAAGCTCTGCTCTGCAAAGTCCCGCGCAGCTCCCAGACCCAAGTGAACAGGACCGGGCTTTAATTTACATCTCATCCCCCTCCAGTAACCTGATTCATCAGGCCACAGCGTGATTTCTTGACCGAATGGGACGTTAAAAATATGGGAGAGCCTGCAGACAGCTCCTGAAGTTGCACAAAAGCCATTTCCAGCGCGGGCGAGCCTCACCGAGGAGGACAGGCCGCCGTTTTAACTCCCTTTTCGACAGGCTCCTCCGAGACGCCAACGGCCCCCCTCAATGTCTGAACCTCCCCCCCCCCCCCACCCCCGCCCTGGAGCAACGGCCGCGCCGCGAGACCAACGGCCGCCCGCGCCCTAGGAACGGCCGCGCCGCGAGACCAGCGGCCGCCCGGCCCCGCTCAGCCCCGCCGCGGGCTAAGCTCTCGCCTCCCCGCTCCGGCGCCAGCCGCGACCTCCCCGGGATGCCGCCCCCGCTCGGCGGCGCTTACCGTCCCCGCGGCTAACGCGGTGAGCGGCGGCGAAGGGCGGACGGAGGAGGCTGCTCCGCTCCGCCGGCAACGGGCGAGCGGGCGGGGACGGCGGGCGAGGCGCAGCCCTCGGCGGAGCGGCCGCGGCAGGTGAGACGCAGGCAGCGGCGAGGAGGCGGCGGCGGCGGCGGCGGCGCCCAACCCTCCCATCACATGACAGCGCGCCGTCATGTGCCGAGGCGCCGGCTGATGAGGCGGTTCCGCCGGCGGCCTGTCCCGCCTGCCCGCGGCCGAGCGCGGCTGCCGCCGTAGAGGGTCGGCGCGGGGGCCGCCTCTGAGAGGAGCCCCTTGAGGGCCGCGGCGGCTGGGACTAGGTGAGCGGCTGCGGCTGCGGAGGGGCCCGCTTCGGCCGCCCCCCCCTTCCTCCTCCTCCTCCGGCAGGGCGCGGAGTGCGAGGGAGGGCCTGCGCGGCCCTGTTCTCCGGGCAGCCTCCTGCCCGGCGGGGTGGGCCCGGGGGCCGCTGCCCCGGCCCGTGCGCGGCTGGCACGGGGCGGCTCGGCGGGTGTTGGGGCTGCGAGGCGGGCGGCTGGCAGAGCGGGGCTCCCTGCCCCCAGGGCTCTTGTCCCCAGCTCTGCGGCGGCGAAGTAGCGTCTCCGTGGCACAGTGACCGTTGTAGGAGGTAGAGATCGATACTATTAATGAGCCCTGATCAGCTGTAGATCTTGCGTTTTGTCTCCTTTTCAAAGTTTGGAAGAATAGAGCAAAGGGAAGTTAGGTCGTTTGCTCGAATCTTAAAAATTGGTGGCAAAATTGAAACTTTAACCTTTTAGGGCTTCTGCTTTGCGGTCTTCTATTTTATTGTTGAAAGAAAAAACTGACCAGCCAGTCTCACTTGGCTCTCCTTTATGAATCTTGGTTTTGCTCATTGTATTTCCCAGAAGATGAAGGGTGGGGGTTGCAAGCTTAAGTGCTTCATTGATGCACCCAGTGAAGACCTTCATGGCAAAAGAGAGTGCCTTAAAGAAACTGCTCAAAACCCTGTTCCACTGAGGAAGTTGCCCTTTCCTCTAAAGGCAGCATGAACAGCTTCCAGCTGTAAGTTACACTTGAAGAATTAACTTTAAAAAAATTGAAAAGGAAGTCTGTGCTTGGGGTCATCAACTATTTCTATCAAGTTTAAGCTTTTGTTTAAAAAAAAAGAGTCTGTCTATGGGTACTTAAATTATCTGCCAAAACACAAATTGTGATGAAGCTACCAATGTGATGGTATGATTTAGTGTTGTACGTAACTTCAGTTCCTGTATACTCGGTGTTCCCCCATGTTTCAGAAGAAGGAAGAAGCCTTTTTAACTTTTCATTGTTATTTTTTTTTCAGATTCCTGTCTTTCACAGTGTGTGTGTTTGAAATTTCCAAAAGAACAGCAGACTTGCTCAATGAATGAGATTTACCAAGTTCAAGAAGTGAATTAGGTTCTCTCTGTTAATTTTGATACACTGAATGGGCCCAGAAGGATAAAAGCGCTAATATGCATTTACGTGACTTAACAGTGTATGAAGTTTGCATTACCGAGGTTCAGTATAAACACTCTTGGTGAAATGGCAAACAGCTGCTTTAAAAAAGTAGGTTAAAAAATTTAGTGTAACAGCCTAAAGCATTTGTTATTAAATTAAGCTTTAAGAGCATCCCTTTCCATTACTTTCAAGAAGTTCTCTAAGAAACTTTTTCCTTGTCTTCTGTTATCAGATCACCAGTCTCTTAAATGGTATTTTAGATAGCAATTGCTGTATTTTGGTGGGGAGATTAGGAGAAGAGATGAGCTGGAGCTATTGAAGATTGCAGCCTCCTTTATGACAAGATGCACCTTTAGCAGCGGGGAGAGAGAGAGAGAGAGAGAGAGAGGAAAGCTGCTCATATACATTTTAGAAGTTCAAGTTGTCATGAACTTGAACAGCTGTGTTGCTAAAAGGCTGTTGTAAGCTCGTGTCCTCAGAACAGTGTCATAAAAGATAGTCTTGAGTGGCCAAGCACATTTTTTAAAGAGAAAGAAGAAAAAAATAGGGAAAAAAAAACTGTAAGAGAGGAAAGAAGGTGGCAGGAGAAATTCCAGTCTCGTAATCTGCCTGACATTCATGTGGAAGATTGCAGTGCTGTGCAGATTAGGATGAGTGTAAGACATAGTTCTGGAATCCCAGGTAAAGTAGTAAATGTGAGACAGAGCCTCGGATATAAAGTTTTGTGCTTTCTATTTAGATACTATCCTGATTTCTGTTGGATTATAGCCTGTGAAAGGGAGTAATCCATAGAATGACTCATCTCCTTGTTACTCTGCATACTAGATGCATCTAACTTGGGATGTACCCCAATTTTGGTTTTGGATTTCATTTCTCCCCTCCCCAGTATAGTCTCAATATAGTCCCTGATAATACCAGTTATTGTTTACAAGGCCTAATGCAGTATTTCTATCTATTTAAGACTTTTGTTTTTTATAATCAATTGTTTGCCTAAAGCTGACCAGAATTTTTCTAACTTCCTGCAACTTGAAGTATAAAATTCAGCATTCAACATGTGTCTTTTACTAGCTACATGTTGTCTAGGCAAATTATAGCAGAGAACAAAAAAGGAAGAGCAGAAGATGGAACTTCTGAGAAGAGACCACCGACTGATGTGGAAAGTATGATTGATTCAAGTTATAGGGACAGTGTAAGCAATGCTACTTGAAGGTCATGTTAATGACAGAGGAAAAGGAGTTAGTCCTAGCAAGGATGTTGGTCTGTAGTGGAAAGGAAGTAAAGGTGGTAAAGAGCACAGACATGAGTCTTGTGTGATTTAGTGTTCTGTTCCAATAGAATATTGGTAATATAAACTAAATTTGTGACATCTTTGATGGAAATTCTTAACATTTGTAAGGTAGGCTTTTACTTAAGAAATAGTATTAGGTAACTTTCTGCTAAATACATTCTTAGAACAGTTACCATTTATTTGATTTTTTTTTTCTTCTTTTTCTGAGGGCTGGCTGTTTGTTGAAACAGGCTTGTAATTGGGTGAGGCTCAATTTGATGGAAGAAGTCATATTCTTACTAGCCTAATTGCAAATATATCTAGAAAACAGACAAGTTTTTGGGTACTCTTTCTTTGGAGCTGAAATAGAGCAGAAACTTTCAAGCTAACATAATCCTTGAGTATTTCGGTCTCACTGTGCTATAGCAATAGGAATGAGAAGATGAAAAACTGCAAGCTGCTGTTTGTGGTGTAGTTTTGATTAGTGTTGAATAGGAGGGGGGGTTGAAATCCTCTAGTGAATCACATTTCTACTCGTGCCACTGACTGAACTTTCTCTGACATTTTGGGAGCTGAGATTTCATCCCTGTTCTCTGATGTTTGAGGAGCCCTGTTACAGCTCTGTGTTTAGCTATCTGTACTTCTGTTTTCTCTTCCAAATGCGCTGTGTGTAAACTGCATTCAGAATGTTATATCTGTTATTTCTAGACTAATGGTTTCAAGATGCCAGGGGGTGCAACAATCTCATTCAACTGTGTGGATTCTTCTCTTTCATCTTTGAAAAACTGCCAGTCTTACATTAACACTGGAATGGATATTGCTACTCGTGTTGCCCTTGACCTTGTGGAAAGTCTCAGTAAGTAATTCCTTTGAGTATATTATCTTGCTTATATTGCTTCCTGAACTTTACAGATGGGTCCTAGGCCTACGTATTTTGACTTAGTTACAGTCAATATCTACTTCATCATAGAAACAGCAGCTCTTCTGGATAGTTCAGAGTGTTACCATTCCAATCACTTCACTGTCTTAAGTGATAAATTCAGTGAAAGTATAAACACCAAGTAACATTGTCCCGGCTTTTGTAACACTTTTAAAAGACTAATTGCATTCCAGTGTTTGTTATCTTACAGCCTTGTAGAAACTTTAACAGTGCTGAAACGGATGGACAAAGCCTTTTAAGCGGGTGAATAAAATGACTTTTCGTTCTAACACTGCTACTTTGTGTGTGTTTTATTTAATGTTTAGGGCAAGATACGTTAAAATAATACTATTGATTTTGAGTACAAAAATTGAGACATGTGCAAGAGATGTAATTTTTCTGAATAGTGTCTCTTTTCCTGCTGAAAATTAGGCTGATTTAGGGTGCTTCAGTTTGGACACTTGCAAACAGAAGTACTCTAAATCTGTAATCACTTCTGACAGTCTTGTCATTGCTGTTTTACAGCAACAGGTGCATTGCAGAATTGCTTTTCAAAGACAAGTATTTGGCCTCCTATTGCTACAACTCTTGGATCTACTGTAAAGTTTTCTCTAGGAAAAAATTAAACCTTCCAAGCTCCAAAGCCCTAAATGATAGTTTTAATTATGAGTGGAGACTGAGAGTCCTCTAAAACAACATAATTGCTGTCTTGCTCTCAACTAAGCCAAACTCTATATAAAATCAGAATGAAATTTTCTGTTTGTATACTCTCTCTCTCCGACCTTTTTATCCATATTACTGTCAGAGGTAATTGATGCCCCTTTTCAAAAGTGGTAGAGGAGACGGAAAGCTTATCTAAACAGTCAGCTGGGAATTTCCTTTGCAGTAAAACTGGTATAACCAGTTCTGTTTCCTCTCTGCATTTGAAGTTACCATCTGTCCTACTTTGCCGTAAGTGATACATGGAAATTTGCTGACTGTACTGAATTCCGGTAATCCCAAGACCTCAGAATGAGCCACAGAAGGTAGTTATTGGCAACAAAAGCTAAAAGCTGTGATTAATTTCACCTTTCAGCAGAAGTCAAATCAAGTCCCTGTTGCCATTCACATTTTGAAAGGCGGAAGGCAACTCAAACTCCTCTATGAAGGTTTGCGGCTGAAGGTGTGTGCCATATGCTTCTAGATAATTTTGTTATCTTCCTCACTTACCAACTTCTGGCATATTCATTTTAATTATAACCTCCAAATTATTTTGACTTTTCAGTAACCAAATGGGCCATATTTAGTGTCCTATCAAGAGAGGAGATCACTCTTGAAATTTCTATGGTCAGTGCTAATGGCTAAGTTATTTCATAGAACTGATTTTATTTTGGCATGAGAATCTTCCTTGTGGAATCATGACTGTAAACTATGAAGCACCACATCTTTTACATAGTGTTCCCTTGATCTACAGAAAAGGTATTCCAGGCTATTATTTGTTGCGTAAAGACGTTACAGTTCCTCTCAATTTGGTCTGGTATTACCTTGTTGACGCTTTATTTAAAGTAGTTCTCTTTCACACCACCTCTGTTTTTTTCCTTGCTGATGTAAATACATGTGTACATATAACAATTCTATCACTTTTGGGGGTTTCTTTTGTTTGTTTTTTGTTTTTCTAGCCAAATGAGCAAAGCTCCCTTACCTTTCATTTTAAGGTTTGGTTTTTCACTCCACTGACCGCTTAAATGTCATCTTCATATGTTCAACTTAGAATTCAAGTTGTTTTGTTCCATATAAATGCCATCGGGAAAGATACAGGGTTTCTGTGGCAAGATCTATTTTTGCTAAACACTATATTTTTGTTTTTTATAGTGTTTTAGAATCAGGATTGTTGAATCTGCCTGACTTGACTGTTTAATTCTTACCTCCAACTCATATGTGGCAGTTTCTGTATCTGTAGAATTATTACCCATCTATTCTACTTTGCCTTCCTGTTCCAATGCAAAGTATTCATTCAATTTTGAGCCAGCCTTAGGTTATATGCTGCTGCGTTCTTGTTGCTGTCCCATTTGCAGTTTTTTCTTCTTTCTTTCAAAAGATCATCTGGCTGCTGACAGGTTTTGTTGCCAGGCTTTGTAGTAGCAAAGAATTATATTGTGATTATAAAGTAATAACTTTCTTCACCAAGCACTCTTTCTGGGAAGGTATTTGTTTCCTTTGGACTTTCTTAGGTCTGGGGTTCATATATTTGACAACTCTGCTTTTTGGGAATAATACTGAGATAAAATTTTCTCAGGAAGTACGTGAAAGAAGTTGCATTTACATCTGGAGGTAAATAGCTGGAAGGGCAGATAAAGTTAGCATAATAAGTGGTATTGGTTTCTTCTCTTAAGTGCTCTCCTCTAAGAGCTCAATCCTGAAAACTTTCAATGTTAAGCATATTTATTAAATCGTACCAAGTAGTATTGCTGGGCTGGCTACTGGTTAAGGCAGTAGCGTGGAGGTACCTCCCATAAACCTACCTGATACTAAAGTAGACTTTTTTTTCTTTTTATGAAGGTCTAACTGAATTACTGTTCCTGACTTTCTTAGGTATAGTAGTGGGTTTGCTCTGATGTTGTATTCAAGCTGCTTTCTATAGAAGTCTAGGCAGCAAATGCCATACTTTTTTAAGAGTAAGCAGTCATTCATGAAAGAACCTGTGTATGGTTTTCTAACTTCAAACCTCTAAGCTTGAAAGCTAAGAAATATAAATTAACAAATGTAAGTTGTCTTTGATAGGCTTAACGTGCTTTTATGGTATGCCAATTTTGAGGGTGTTTCCCTGTTAAGTAAAATCACTTAGTGCATATTAGCAACTCTCAAGCTAGAAAGATCATCTTTGGTTTCTGACATGCTTAGTGGAAAAGGATATGGAGTACACTTCTAACGGATGTAAATCTGAAACAGTTCAGTGTTTCAGCGCTTTTGTATGCATCTAAGCTATAAAGCAACTACATGACTCTTCAGGTGGAGAGAAAATCAAAGCTCACTAGGGGGCAGGAGAAGACAGGAAGTAAGCGGTACTTCCGTAAAGTTACAAATGCATAGGAAAGAAACTGGCTTTTTTGCTGTGACTGTTGATCTGGCTGTGAGTAGCCGGTAATCCTCTCCAGTTGAATCATCCAGAGAGCAAAGAACTATTACACTGGTTAGGGAAGTTATTAAAAACCATTCAGAATGATTGTGAATTTATGCTATTTAAACAGATGGTGGTAGTGTTACATGGAATGAAGAGGGAGTGAAACCACTTGTTAGATCATGCTGCCAGAGAGCTGCTGATAGGAAGAGGTGCTAGACCTGTGGGCAGGAATTGGCTCAGGGTATTCAGTGATTTATAGTAATCTTGCTAGTACTTCATCCTTACCTTTCTTCAGGTGATCTCAGATGCTTTGCAAACACTGGTTAAGCCTCTCAGCTCTCTGTGAGGTAGATAATGATTACTTATACCACTACTGAAATAAAACAATCTTTTGAGTGAATAATGACTGCTGTTTAAAAACATGCTGTAAATATGTAATAATCCAAAAGAGCAAAATAATTTTCCTTTGTCTAAATGAAGCAACAGAGACTGACCAGAGAGGATAGGTACTTATTTGAGTTCAGGGACATCAGATTAAACTGCTTATTCATGAATAAATAGCACAATAGATCTTTCACACCTTTATTTTGATATAATGCTTGAAAGTTTCAGAACTGAGTGAAACGTTGGCTTTTCCTTTAAACAGTGATTTCATGTGGAGAGTGCCTGTCACTGAACTGAGACTACGCTATCTCTCAGCATCTTAATTTGTTTTAGTTAGCTGGCATACGCTTATTGACTCGCTGCAGTCCTGCTTAAAGACGAGAATTTAACTATTTCTGAGTAAAGATGGCATTGCTGCAACCCAGTGTATATACTGATGCTACCATTGATGGCTGTGCTGCTGTAGTTATGTATACTGGGCTTTGGATATGGAATAAATATATATTCATTGTATTAAAAATGAACACTTGTGCTCTTCACAGTTAACTTGCATGAGGCAGTGACTTTCTGGCAATAACAAATGAGTCTTTTAGTTTGGATACTTATGGCTGTCAGGTTTGGGGTTCGTTCTTTGTTTTTTCTCCTGAGCGTTAACTGTGCTCAGAGCTGCTGGTATTTTTCTTTATGGCGTTTGACTCTGTTCTGGAAAGATAAAATATCTCACTGGACGCAGTTATTTGCAGGAATACCTACAAGTATTAGAGAAAATGATGGAGGAGGAAGGATTCAATCAAATAATTAAATGTTTTAGCTCTGCAGTAAATATTGGACTGCAATAAAAGTGAGGGAATCGGTTTCACTGGTATAAATTGCAGTTCAAATGATTTGAAGGTCTAAAGATTTATAAACTCTGATGATATCTTCCTGTTATTTTGAAATGTAGGACAGAATCTAGTCTAATTCTCTGTGACTTTGGGTGAGTTCATTTTACTACTTTCTGCAAAATAATAATACTAATATAAAGCAATGCTTTCCCATTTCACATGAGTGGAAAGGTTTAAGACTCAGTATTTCTAAGGAGATTCACTCGCATCTCTCCTTATGCACATAGTTTTCCTGACCTGCATTTGCAGTCTGAGTAGTAGACTTAGAATGATTTCTGCCCATTTAAGCCTTATTAAATGTTGTGAGATGTTTTGGGAATCCTAGTGAGAGGTAATAGGGAAGTCTGAAATGTCCGTGAGGCCTCTAATGATAAAAACACTCACAATTTGTGCCTCACTTGACACTACCTCCCCTTTCTTTTGTGCCCCCTGCATCTTGTTCACTGCTGCTGCACTCTGGAGAGAAATCTTCAGTAAACATTAACCACAGTGATCCCCAAGACCCTTTCGTCTAAGGAATCCACTGTGCACAGGGTGCTGTGGGGATGTTTAGACTCCTGTAAGACAGGAGTGTAAGACACTGCGAAGATTGTATTCATCCATTAAGAACTTTGATCTAGTCCTGTATACATTTTTGCAAAGAATTCACTAGTGTTAAATACTTAGGTTAGGCTTTGAACCTTTATGAACATGTACGATCTCTAGCAAAATAAGGCAACAGTACTGTTCAGGGTTTCTGTTACCTGCTCTTAATTTAGGTGGATCTGATCTTGAAAACCTTTTATTTTTCAGTTAACTTTGTTGATGTCCGTGAAGTTACGTTGATGATTAAGATTTGTCTGTCCACTGAGAATTTGCAGACTTTTAGCACAGCGATGGCAAATAGACAAAATTGAGAAATATTCTGTAAAATGTTAAGGATATGTATCTAGGGATGAAAATTAGTTTCACCAAACTGCATATCAAAGGGAAACAGATGATTTGAAAACTACTTTTTTTTTTTATAATGAGTTAAAACGAAAGCTAACGTTTGTGTTCGTCTCAGTCTTTCTGCTGATTATCATTATATTTAGATGCTGACAATTGTCTAAAGGTCATATTTTTCTCTGCTTCCAAAAATAGCCTTGTAGTATAAAAACATTTTAAACCGTTACAACCACATAAGCAGGAAAACGGACTGTGTATAGTTGGCTTTGGTATGTCCTGTCCGTGCTCAAAATACTCATGGATGTTTTGTGTCCCAGCCCAACGAAGCACTGTAGGAAAGCATAAATTTAAATACTTGAATGATCCACCGACTTTTGGAGTGATCTGTGTGTTTTAAAGCTTAAGCACATGCTTATGTCCTTTGCTGGATTGGAGTCCAAATAGGTACAGGAATTTGAAGGTGACATTGTTAGAAATGAATTATAAATCCAAGTAAAATCATCTAGCCAAGCTTTGTACTGCTTTTTTTAGTCTATATAAATTATAAGTCTTACAAATGATTGTAAATTCTTTTTCTGTCTCAAAAGGTGGCTTTGGATAACAAATAAAGACGACTGGGATTTGGGGTTTTGGGGTTTTTTGTTTTTTTTTTTTTAAACTCGTAGGCTAGGCTAAATTCTACTGTAATTTATATCTTAATAAATTTAAAACCTCAGTGAGGTTCTTTGAGCTTTAGTAGCATGACTGAAGAAAGAACTGTCAGTCAGTACTTGCTTGTCAATTTCTCTTAATGGTAATGCTCCTAATACTGAGCTTTAAGTTCCCTGCTAAGCCCTCTTCATACTGAGAAACAGCTGTTTGCACTACTAAATTAACTTCTGTTAGTTGCTCAACTGTCTTTATTTAAATTTAGTGTAGGCATAGAGTTAGAAAGCACGGCTGCACGTCCATGTGAAATACTTGAAGGATAAGTCTTATACCAATTCTGAAAACAGAGAATAACCTGCCTTACGTGTTGACTGAACATGCTGATAATGATATAAATATGCTGGCCTAACATAGCTCTGCCATATCAGTAATCCATTCCCAGCTCTGCCCGAAGGAGTTGGATGTGAATTCTCAGAGCTTTCTGAGGACGGGAGTTCTATCTGACTACTACAGTGAAAGTAGGACAACTTTGGGGTTGTGAAGTACACAGAACTGTAGGTGTCAGAAGAAAGGAGACTAACTTGTTGTCCTCTCCTAGCTTCCAGCCCAGCCCTTTGCCCTTTCAAGAGATTCTTCTGGTCTCCTAGCTGGAGCCACCGCTGTGTGGGACTGGAAGAAGGTCCAAATGTCAAATAATTGGAAGGACTGGAGAGTATGCTAACTGTAGACAAGATGTTAAGAAATTCTTAGCCTAAAACTTCTAAAAAGCATTTTAACGCATGATCAGATAGGGTTTTTATCTGATTAGATGGACATAATTTTATGTAGAGAGCAAGATACTTCCTTAATGTCTGGGACTTTCTTCTAACCACACATCAAATTCCTACTGTAAAATGTAGAGGCCCTGCAGTGTAGAAGGAAATAGCTGGGTGGGAAGCAGTTATTCCATCTAGACTCTAATCTTATTCTGGGAAAGAGTGGAGCTGCTTTTCTTTTTCCACAGAAACTTGCCCTAAAGTTTCATAGTCACCTGCTACCCATGGCTGTTTGTTGTCTATATTACATAGCAATAATCTTCCTGTAGTAGTAGTGACCCTTGCGTGAGAATGTTATTTTTCCTACCTCTCCACTCCTCTCTCTTTCTTTCTGTACTTTGAAAAACTACGTACCACATATACGCTACATACAGGGAAGACCTGTGGGTTGTCCAGAGTGTTAGTGGTGTGCCCCGGACTGAGTTAGCCCTCTACAGCTCTGGCTCTTCCTGCTTGTCTGCTCTTGTTTCCTATTGCGTAACCTGCTCTCCTCTGCCAGCAGAGCTTACCTCGGTACTCACTGCTTGCCCGTTTCTGTTTCCCTTTGCCCCACAACTGTCTCTGCACTTCTCTTTGTGTGCACTGCACAGCGCCTCACAATGTGGAATGTCTTCCCTTTACTGACTCCTTTCTGCTCCCCAAATTACTTGGGATCCGCTTGTGTCATGATGCCTGTTCAATACTAGCCAACTAATAGTTGGAAGTGTAGGTTCTTTTAAATGTGTATTTGCCTTTGTGAGATTCCTAGAGCCTTTTTTATTACCCACAACATATTGATTTTTCTCACTGCTCTCTTAAAATGATGTTAAAGAGGAATCACTCTAAACGTTGCTGACCCTTGTTGATGTAGGAAGGAGCTCTGGGAATATAGGTCCATAGGTTAGCCTAGTCTTAGGAAATTATTGGCAGCCTTTTAACAGATGGTTGGTTCATAAGGCTGTATGGAACATCCATTATATTTATATCCAGTACCTCACTAAATATATTGCAGCAATCTATAACAAATGCTGGAGTTGGAAATCAGAAGTTGGTTCATCACTGAGAGCAGGAGGCCTTTCCTGGGAAGCAGCTGCATCAGTGGCCTAAAATTTCTCCTGCTTGGAATGATGCAAACCTCAATATATGGATGGGATCTGTACCTGTGTTTGAGTATAAATTGGTTTGGTTCATTTGTTTGGTTTTGTTCTTTTTTTTTTTCCTAATTTATTTTTAATTGAAAATTCAAATGCAGTGTTCCTGCAGTACTATAACATAACACAAATTTTAAGAGAAATTCTTGTGTGTGAGATGACCCATGATATGATTATTTTGGGATCCAGAAATGAACTTGCTGACACCTGTGCTTCTGAAATGCTCAGGCTCAATTAAGTTTCTGTAGCATTAGAGATCATCATGCTTTATAACAACAATAAAAATATAACATAGTTGTCCTGAGAAGAGGCTACAGTATACATAGGTCTGCTGACGGAGGGCGTGAGTAAGGGCTAAACTGTGACTTGCTAACCTGTCCTTGTCCAAGGGAGTTGAGGTGTGTTAAGATTTTTTTTTTCTTGCATGTCATACCTTTCTTTGCATATGAATTGGGGTTTTGGCCCCTATCCATCTATGGGATTAGCGGCCTCATTGTGGACATAGCTATGGCGTGTGATGTAGGGACGCTGCCTGAAGAACTGAGAGACTTTATTTTTGCCCTGTGAGTTGTCCTATATGCCCGTATATCTGGGAAGTTACTCTTGAGAAGGAAATAGCAAACAGCATTTTTCATTCCGTATAAGAATGCCATTAGAATTGGGCAATCAACTACTACTTTGGGGACAGGAGGGAGCAATGTTACCTGGATTTGAAATCCCTAAGACTCTGCCTCAGTTTGTCAGGATTTGCTTTGTCCTTAGATTAGAGTAAATTCCAAGTGGGTGGGTTTTTTTGTTGTTTGTTTAGGGTTTTTTTTTTTTTTGGAAGGGATGGCTCTTTGTGGTGAAGAGTGCAAGTATTGAATGTCTAAGTCTGTTCTGAAGATAAATGGCTTTGCACTGAAGCTTGATATACAAAAGGGTCTTTAACTATGAGGAAAGATATGGTAGAAAACCAGCAGAGACCACTAATCCATCAAGTTTGATAACTCTTCAGTGTTAGCCTTTACCAGATGCTTCATAGGCAGCTGCAGGAATTCTCTCATTGGGCTAAGCTATCCACAGAGGACGTTTCTTTCTGACCCCAGGCATCTAGTGATTATCTTGCTACACCAATGTCTGTGGTACTAACTGGTGGCATGCATACACTCAGTGTGGGCACCAAAATGACTTTTCTCTTGAGAAGGGTCTTTTCCCATTGTTTAAAGTAAACTTATATTTTTGGAGTATTCGAGATAAAATGTTTCCCGTTCCCCTTCTCAAAAATACTGTCTAATTTTTCTTTTGTTCAAATCCCTCTCTTAAAGATTTATCCTTTCAAGAAATATGTTCTTTTTTTATCGTAACCTATGCTCATGTCCTATATTATATTGGCTTATTGTATTGTTTTATAGGTATTTAACCTTTCATGATGATGAAGATAGATATGTTTTCTTAAAATAGGTAGGTGCATGGTGTCACACGTAAGGATTTTTTTCTTCAAGTAATTTTATTTTTTGAAACAGAAAGGATTGGTTGGATTTTTGTGAAATGCTTTTCCTAAGACGAAGAATCATGATTTGTGCTTTGTGCTCTACAATCAATACCCAAATTTTGAGAAAAGAAAAGTGCATTCATTTTTTGTCCTAATTCTGTGTAAAAAGAATTACAATGGAATTTACAGTTTTTAAATCAAGCATTGATGAGTCCGTTGCTAGAATACACTGTTTGGTTTTAAAGACTGTTCTTCAAACAAGAGGTCTGAAAAATGAGAGTTTGGAAATATGCCTTTTTTCAAAACCTGGGAAAAACATGACTTATAATGAAAGATTTGAGCTCTTTTATATTTATCCAAAAACCATCCTGACTAGTCTATAATCTTAGAAAGTGGGAAGAAATAAATATGTGGGCTTATTATTATTTTTTAGCTGGAATTTCAACTGTAAAAAGAACATAGTGCAGTGAGGGGAAAGTAGCTCTAATAAGCAGTACGTTTTTATTCCAACTTCGTTTTGTTTTGGGTGCTCAGTAAGCTGAATACATCCAAGGGAGGATCCTCGACTTGCAGTTCTGGGAGGAAAAAGAAACCCAATAGGTGGCAGCAAAGGCTTTCCTGCTGCTGGTGCCCGTACTCATTCACCTGCTGTGGTCAGCTGTGGCACAGATTGGATTTGGAGGTGTTGGTGCTCTATCACTAGACTTATGCATTTAATAACATTAAAATGCAAATGGAGGATTAAGGTTAATATTGACAAAGAGAATAAATATTATCAGATCATAGATTTTTTTTTTTAAAGTTGTTTGGGACCAACATGATCTACTGGTTTGACTTCCTGCATAGTACAGATCATTGCATTTCATCCAGTTGTTCTTGCATGAGGCTGCTCTGTTGTGCTTGAAGTAGAGCGCATCATTCAGAGTGAAATCCAGTCTTGATTCAAAGCTAGGTTACTGAATAACTGTCTTCAGTGCATTCTCATGGAACTGTCTTACCCGGATAGTTTGCACCTGAACATAAGGTCATACTGTGGACTTTCTCAGTTTTTGTCAGAGCTCTTGTGAGTGCTCAGATGAAAACTGCACATTTTTGATTTCTGAGGTTTCAGTAGGTGATCTTCACATGGTGTCTGTTTTCAAATATATATATGCGTGTATATATACATACAGATGCACGTATACTATACAACTGTGTGTATCTGTGGCTATACATACACACACATACTCCTTTTCTCATGAATTTCCTAAGGGAGCGGATAATTTTCTCCCCCTAAAATTCGTTATGAGTTAGGGGGATTTGCCGTCACCTGGCAGGTTACCTCATGTACCCATAGTCACTATAAATTTCTATGTCCTAGACCTCACAAATTCTCAGCAGTCTTTAAAATAGATCATAAGTGGGATTTAAATGCTGTACAGACCTTTTTGAAGACCCTCTGTACACCAGTGATGTTAACCTTAAGAGAATGAGTGAGCTTATAGCTGTAAGTTATAGGCTTGAAATTGCTGGGTGAGGTTCTTTGGCCTCAGCTATGCATGAAATCAGAACAGATGATCCTAATGGTCTGTTCCAGTTTCAAAATACCATGAATTACTGCAGAGGTCTTGTGTGGGCTCTTCAGCGCACAAATAAATCAACCTCTTTGAACAAAAGCCAGAGAGGAGTATTTTATCTGAATAATTTACTGTATGAAAATATTCTCTGCAGTATATTAATCTATCATTTTCTTATTGTCATATTTCTGCCACAGAAATGCGCAATAAGAAAATGCAGCTAACTCCTTTTTAAACATGCAGGCATTGAGTATATATGGAAAATAGAGTGGGCTTGGAGGAACCAACTCGGAAGGCTTTAATTTTTATCAATTGAGCGGATCAGTATTTAGCTTTCAGTGACCTAATTGTGTGCCTAAAAATGTAGAGAGGGAGGAAGAACCCTCAAAATAAAAAATCTGAGTTTGTCAGCATTTAGCAAGATTAAGAAAATAAAAAATTCTGTTTCTTTTCTTAATTCTTTCCGTTATGGAAAGATTTACCTGGTTTAAAAGTAAGCATTGCTAACATGTTCTAAATGTTTGATCAAAGCAGAAAAGAAGCCTTTACACAGATAGGATCATTCTGAGACCTTACTGTCCTGAACCCCTACTAAGAGATAAAGTATATTCATCTCTGTGTTTTATTATTATTATTCTTAGAATTTGAGAACTCGTGACTGTTCTGTTATCTCTTTCTTTTTTTGGTGCTCTCAATTAATCTTTCTACCAGTGTGTGTAGAATTAGTTCTGTATTTTTTAATAATTTCAAATAAAAGTAATTTAAAAAAAAGAAGACTTAAAAATGTATTCTTACTGAAATATAGGTTTCATGATAGGTTTCCATTTACACCAATATTTTATAGCAGGCTGACACTCTAGTGAAGAATGAAGATTATAGTGTGTACTGATTCACCAAGAATTTAAATAGCAATGTTTCCTTCATCGGTCATAGTTACATGCAAGACTTGCATTTTTCTTAGGATTGCGAACACTGAGACCTAGGAACGATTTAAGCCTTTGGTGGCAGGTGTAGATTGATCCTCTGAATTGTAGGTGTAGAATATTTTTTATTATTATTTTGATAGATTTTTTTTTTTGCTTCCCTTCTCCCCTTTCTCCTTCCCATTTTCTCTTTAAGAGGAACAAGGAATTCACGATAGCATTATATGAAAGAGGCAAAACAAATGAGGTGCCCCAAGTCTGATTTTGCTGAAGCCTTGAAGCTAGGAACTCTTGGGTTCTCAGTTTGGCTTTGCCACTGTGTGGCCTTAGGCAAGTCATTAAAGTTCGGTAGGCCTCAGTTTCCCTTCCATAAAAGGAGGTGTCAGGAGTGTTCGGAAAGGATGCGTTACATTTGAATATCTAAAACTCCTATGGATATATATGCAGTTAGTGGGAGGATTTAGTCTCATGCTTATTGATCTAGAAAGAGTCTTTTTCCAAATTATGTCCTGTGAGCCACAGAAAGATAGGGATGTATCTGCAAAGTTTTCAGCACACAATTAGGCCCTTAAAAAAATAACAAAAACAAACGAAACCCAACAACAACAGAAAGGAAAATGCCTGTAGCCCTCCTTTAGTCATTGAATAAGGGCCTGGCACTCACTATTAGCATCATATGACACCATATTTGGTGTAGGGCATATGGTAATGGGCAGGTAAACTGCCATCGCTCACATTGCTGCCCCAGTCACCGTTTTAGGCACTGTTTGCATTAGCTTAGTTCCCAAACGATGCACTAGGTAGTGCTTATTACTAGTGACTGGTGAGCTGGTAGCTTTTTTCTTCCAGTTTTTTCTTTGTGTGTTAATGGACTTTTATGCCAATAAAACCAATCAGAAAATAAAGAACCATGATTCTGTTAGAGCTGCTATTATGTAAGAAGGTGGGAGAGAGTAGGAGGTGATCCCAAGGACTGTGATCATCAGGAAGATGTCATTTACTAATAGAAGAGGGAATCAAGAAGTTGGCCACCAAATGCTTAGGGACAAAAGAGCAAGGATGGGTGACTTGGTTTGAGAGGAAGAGAAAGGGAAAGGAATAAGTGGTAAAGAAATCTGTGCAATGAAGCAGAAGAGAAGACAGAAATGAAAAAGCTGCAGCAAAAGGGTAAAGCAGGACTGGATTTTTTTTTTTTTTTGTTGGAGAAGATGCAGCACACTGATCATGTTCTAGGTGACCAAAGATATTTAAATGCCTTCCTAATGATGTTTCCCATGTAAGCAATTTCTGAAGCTTTCACAGAGGTGTAAAGCTTTTGCAAATAGAAAGAGTAGTCTGGCATATAAATTGAAGGAGGACTGGTTCATGTGGCTGCAAATGAGAAGGGATGTGTGGTCTTTCTGATTGTTCTCACTCTAGAGTTATTCTTTATATATAAATGTGTGAACCTCCTTGCTTTTTTTGACATTATCAACAAATGCTATGAGTGCTTTGAAATATGCATATGCTGTAGCACTCAACAGAAAGTGACAATCTCAAACTGCTCCATAAATTACATATAATGAACTTTCTTGTTAAAAAAGACTTAACAAAAGGAGCCAGCTGGCTTAAGGAGAAGGTGGCAGATGAAAAGAACAAAATTCAAAGAAGTGTTCACACATTAAGGAAGTATTTTAACAGGCTTTCCTCAGACTGTAAGTGGGAATGGAATTATACATTGCATGTAAATGTCAAGTGACAATAATATCTTGGGAATTAAATCAACCTTGCAAACTCTTTCCTATTTTACTTAAGCAGATGAATAAAATTCAACTTGTGATTTCCTTACTAATCATCTTAGTAAGCAGTGGGTGAGTAGACTGTTTTCTGTATGTAGATTAATGTGACATTTTCATAAGACTTTTTTTAGTTTATTACTTGTGGGTGTGGATATAATTCACAGCTGTTTTTCGGATGAATTAGATACGCCATCAATCATTCACATTCTGTATCTCTCTAATATTTTTTGGATTCATCTTCTATCCATTCTTTGTTGGAGGTGCATAGTCTGTCCTCATGTCTCAAAGTAATCTATTAATTAAAAGTTAAGACTTCTCTTAACAAACCCACTTCAGTGCACAGATATGGCCCAGTTGCTTCTACAGAAGAACTCATTTAAAAATAAACAAAATTTAAACAAGTTAAAACAAATTTAAAACTAAAACCTTATCAACATAAAGGGAGGAGGAGAGTTCCCTGATATATATTTCAGAACGTTTCCACACACCCCCCCCCCCCCCACCCAACCAAGAGGTCTCTAAAAAACTATTTCTTTTCTGCTATGGACAAAGATAAACAGGGTTATCTAAAAAGCATGTTAAGAGATCATCATCTGTAGTGTACTTTAAGCCTTCAAATAAATTCTTGTGTCCTCTCAAAAACATAAATATTTGTGCATATGTGAGAGAACCAAGCAATACAGAAATGCATTGTCCTTTCTTGCATGAAGAGATGTGCCTTTCCCGCAGGATAGCAAAGTAGCAACTCCTCATAGTAGGAGACATTTTTGTATGAAGTTTGTGGGAAATCAAATTCCAATAACGGAAAGATTTAGCTTTGTCACTTACCAATTTGCAAGGAACAGAATGAATGCCGCATACCAGTGATTCATGCCAAAAAAAAGGAGATCTGCCAATTCACAGAAGAGGTTTCATGTAAAGGAGGCCTGCTAGAGGCAGAACGAATTGCTGGTTTTCATTACGCTTGCCGTTTGTGTCCAGGCTTTGTCTTTTATGTGTAAGACGATTAGGTTTTTTTTTTTTTTTGTACATATTGGAGAATTTTGGGCTCTGAAAGTCTTAGCTTTGGTATTGCTACATGGTTAACACTTGAAGACTACCGTGTCAATATGTGATTGATGCTGAATTGGATGTTTTGTGTCAGGGATGACATCACTTGACCTTTAAGTCAGCCATTGGTGTTCTAGACAGCTTTGCTCCCTCTTGTGCCCTCTTATCTCTCCTTAGCAGAAACTAGATAATATCCAAAGCATATGGAAGTACCTACGTTTTCGACAATCAGTTAACTCTGGAGAAGATGCATATTTCTATTTGTGCCAACCTTTCCACAACACAGCTGTTTCTGATAGTCCAACAGATCAGTGCTGCAGATTTAAAACAAAACAAAAAAAAAAGCTTCCCATTGTTTACTATATATTATGAAACAGAATCTGATTTATCTGTTTTTTTATTCCTTGTTGTAAATAAATTTACATATGTGGACCAGGTATCAGCCGTGATGTAAGATACATCACTATTCCGTCCATAGTGGTGTAGAACTTGGAGTTGACTGCCAAATCTATCTAAAAAGTTGAGTATAAAACTGCATAGTTTTTTTCATCCTGAGCTCCTCCTGCTGCAGCTGATTACTGCTAGTCCCCCAGCTAGTTAGCTGAAGTCCAGCTTAGCTTTGTCTGTGGCTATTGAGTGAGTTCTCTAGATTCTGAATTCAGTAGCGCCAGAAGTTGTAGAAGCAGAAATAGAAAAACTCAGAATGGAAGATTATGCAGGTTCAGAGGAAAAAAACCTGTGTTTGAAAGCACCTAATCAAAATATTTGATATTTAAAAAAACAAACATTTTGGCATTTCTTCTTCTCCAACTGTTTCATTTTAGCTCAATAATGTTAAAATTTCAGTGTAGGAAGAGCGTTCATTTGTGTTTGCATGAAGCTGTTGTTGTTAGATGTGGAAGCTTAGTTTGGATTCTGTGTTCTCACCACGTGGGAACATGGTTGTGATCACTGAACTGAGCTGAAATAAGTCGGTGCTGTTGGGGAAGGATTGTATTGATCTTGCCTTCCCCTCTGATATGTACTAGAGCTCATGCACAGTGCAGTCTGCTAATAGGGCTTTGCTTGTATTACGAAGAATAGCTCTCGGTTTTCAGTGGGACCAGTTTGTTGAGTAGTCTGTGCACAAGTACTAGTACTGACACGTGTGAACATACGAGAATATGCAATGGGGGACTGCAAGCGGGACTGCCTCTGCAGTGAAACTGCACTCTCGCTCTCTCTGAGAGATGACTCCCCTGCTCCTGTCCCACACCATGGTGCTATTTTCTGGCAAGGCCACTGAAGGTGCAGCAGCTGACTCCTATTTCTTGTGGTGCCACACCGAGACATGGAACATGTCTAGTCTGTGCAATTAGATTTTGAATCTGATATATCTGCAGCAGCCCTGGACATTATGGTAGCTTCACTCTGGAACCAAGGTAGCTGCATTTACTGAGACATTGCATCTGACTTAATTAGCTCCGATGAGAGCTTGTTTGTTTGATCTCAGAGCTAAGTTGCCTCCAATTCTGGACAGAGATGTAATGTTTCTGAGAATTTTGAAGGTCTTGGTGAAAAGGGTTTATTTTCCTTTTTCTTTGTCTTTCCGTCCCATTTCTAGTCTCCCCAAAAGCCAGTTTATGGATGGAGGAAATTCTGAGGAACTACTGCATTTATTTTAATAAAGATGTAGTTTGAATGAGCTTTTCTGAGATGAGAAATGTAATAGGTTCATTAACACAAGGAAAGTTAATTTTATGAAGAACCTAAGTTTTGTTTACTTTTGGATAATGACAAGTATGCCTTTTATTAAGAGACAGAGTTGCACTTCACACTGAAGTATTTAAGTGTATTTTTCATCTGCTGATACAATTCACAATCAGGGAAGACTCTGTTATTGACAATAGAAAGCATTAATACTGTTGACTTATGTCTCTACGACTCATAATAAACAAGCAGAGATCTCTGTGTTAATACAGAAGAACCATACGATTCTTTAAAAAAAAAAAGAATAAACAAGTTGGAAACGAGCAATGAACAGAATGATTTTTGCAGGTATTCTTGTGCAATGGAGACCGTAGAAACAGTAGGCTGTTAACACGGAATTTTTAATTGCTGATCAAAGTTTTGAAATAAAATACCTTCATTTGAAATAGTGGTTTTAGAAAGTGTTTTGACAGATCGAAGAGTAGCAATTATAACACTGTTAGAAGTTACTTGTGAGGGAAAATATATTTCATGAAAAGAAATTTTTGCCCGAATTCTAATCTTATCATATGAAGTCATAGAAGGAGAAGGTAGACAGAAGGAGGACAGCAGAAGGCTCTTTGTTTTTTAAATTCTCCCAGCCCTCACGTCTCTAATTCTTGAGAAGGCTAGGTCAGCAGCAGCTTGAGGCTCTGAACCATGCTCTGTTGTGTAGCGTAGACATGCCCACGCCTCCACAGGCAAGCTTGTTAGTCATAGAAAAATCCTTTCCCATTAAAACTAATAGTGAATGTTGTTGTCAGTCTTAATTTCGTCATATGTTGAAATCCGCTGAGAAGAGATGGAGATTTTGTGTGTGTGTGTGTGTGTGTGTGTATATATATGTATATATATATATAAAAACTATATATAGTTAGGAAAACAGAGCTTTTTTGTTTTTTATTTTATGAGAGATTGGTCTGAGATTTCTACGTAAAGATAATGTATGCGTTCTACTTGCTTAGAAAATATAGGTGTGGTTTCTCTACTTTTTTCTTGGTGAACAAGTTGGCTTAGGATGTTATCCCTCCCCCCGCTAGAATTTTCCTCCACTGCAAGTGTGCTAATACAACTATTTGCACATCTGCACTGTAAATTCAATCACTAGAATACCACCCCTCCACACTGTCCCCCCCTCCCCCAGCATTTTTTTTTTGAGGAAGGAATGCTATATTTAGCTTGTCTTGTTTCATTGATCCAGTTTACAGTGTAGTGCCCTGAAAAGTAATGTTGTCCCAGCTGAGGAAAGGTAGAGGAGAAACATATGAGGGAGGAGCAAGGATGAGTGTCTGAGGAGATGGTCTGTGAAGCAGCCTTTGTTGCCAAAGAAAAAGTACATGAACCTCAGCCTTGAAGTTTGCTTGCTACTTAGCTGTCAACATGACTTGTGTTCCTGTTCTCCTTGGGTCGGTGAATGTAGATAGTGTTGAGGAATGCTGATGTAGTCATTTGTTGAGCAGAGCACAGTAGTTCTGGATAGCCATCATCATAATGCCAGAAAACCGACAGAATTATGAAAGGAGAGCTTGAGCTGCTTCTCAGAAACTTTGCATCTTGTAAATGATTTATCCTCCTTTCACTGGTCCTGCCTGCTAATTAAATTGTCTTTTTTTTTTTTTAACTTTAAATTATTCTTTCTGCAAAACTAAGTAGATGTTAAGTGATATAATAAAGATTAACAACACTGTGACCTTGGAATTTATTAGAGGTACTGGTCAGAGTTCTGTTATCTTTTGTCTGAAGGGAGGAAAGTAGCCTCTGAGCTGTATGGACCTTAATATTTAGTCAAGCAAGCATCCATTTTCAGTTGGGTAAGTGTGCACGTACTACCTGTCTTCATGTCTTGATATTGTACGCATTGCACCTAGCACAGAGGTTCTGACAGTGAAAATTATATAGATACGATTTAAGGACTTTTTTCCACTTCTCACCCACAGCAAACCTTGTTTACCTGTATGAAAAACTAGTTGGTGTCCTTTTTTGTGAGCGCGCGCCTTGGCCTAAATTAAGCTATCTCTATTTGTGTTGAATAATATTTTATTTTGGATTTTATATGACAAAGCATGTGAGCACTTGCTGAAGTGCTTTGCTAAATGAAACTGTATGAGCTGCCCTGTTTATTTCACTGGGTGTCACTACAGCGTGAACAAGAGTTGAGAGATACTACTACCCTTCTTACTTTGCAGTCTGTTTGGATACTGTGGCAGAAATATCTTCTAAGATAGATCTTCATTAGTGCTCTCAAATCTGAAGTGGGGTCATTCTGACTTCTTAGCCGTCCCCTGCTGGTCTTTAAGAAAAACAAGTATTATAAGGAAGTTACTTTCAAAACTACTGTTGGCCTAGATCTGCTGCCAATGGTGTCTAAGGGAGTTTCACGTTGAGCAAAAGTTTCATGATTACTTTATTATAGAATAAAATAGTAAGTTATTTTCAGAAGTAATTAGTAATGCTGGGTGCTTTAGCTTCTCTGTGCCCACTCTGAGATGACTCTTTTTTCGGAATGTGCGTAACACCCACTCTCTGAAAATGCTGGCCGTGTGAGATGTTTCACACTGGACATTCAGAATGGAGGCACCCCAGATGGTCCCTTTTTGTTAAAACATTAACTCTCTAGAATGTAATGTGCTTGGGTTTCATTTACAAGTGATTGGCAGGAGCCTCCTGGGTCACTGAATCTGGTCTCTTCTTGTTTCAGACAATCATAGCCTACAGGGAGATGGCTTGGAACACAAGATGAATTTTCTTGTCAGGAGTAGTTTGTAATTTAACAGACACTCTTGTCTCATCTTATTAAAAAAAAATAAGCTGGGAGAACTGGATAATTGACAATACATAGATTTTTTTCCAGTTAGTTGCTGAATAAAATAAATATTTCACTCCAAAGTGAAAAACATCCCCCTTTCCCCTTCCAAATAAAACCTCAGAAGACCTCACTGAGGTAAAGCAAAATGCTTGACCTGAATCAAAACACTGTAGTTTATTTTACAATTTCTTAACAAAAGCCAAATGGCAAATCAGATAAAGCTTTAGGAACCATTCACAAGTGGCAATTCTGGTGGAACTGTGAGCACAGGCAGCTGATACAGTTTTCCTGTGCCCTTCTTTACTTACAAATTCCTGTAGTCCTGTCTCCCACAACTGTCTCATTTTTCTTCTTTCTACTCAAATTTCTTCTTTGATGGAACATTGGGAACTCAGGTTCGACTTCCTCCTTTCTTTGAGCACTGTTGAACTCATATTCGTGGATTTGATCTCCCTTTCATCCATCTTCCAGGAGAACGGTTCAGAGACAAGGCTGTAGGATATTGAGGAGCAGGTTTCTCTTTCTCCCATGCATGTCATTTTACTTTGTAAGACATACCTAGTTTTCACTGGAGTGCTGGTACCTAGGTAAAAGCACCAAGCACTGGTCTGTAAAGTCACGCACGCACAGTCTGTAGCTCCATATATATCAAAGCATTCTGTGCAAACGGAATGGCTTCTTTAGGGGACAGGGAGGGAAATCTAGCTTGGAATATATTACAGCCCAGTTTAAGCATTTCCTGAGAAGCTTGAAGCTTCTTTAGGAGTTGCTTCAGCAACGAGTATCTTCTGACTATTATACGGAGTAAAATTCTGCAATTACTGGTCCAAGTTCCTGTTTACTCCACCAACTGCCATTTCCCCATATGGTCTTCTCCAATTGTTTTGTGAGAAAAATTTTGAGGAGGTTAGGTCGGTCGACTGGTTTTATTTGTTTCCCTAGATGTATGGTCTGACTTGAATTGCCAACGTTTTGGGTAAACCAGAGTGGTGTATGTGTGTATGTGTTCACACTTTTTGGTTATTTTGAAAATGCAATATTTGCGAACAACAATGAAAAATGTTAACTGTATCCTGAAGATGGAACTAAATCAAGGAATACTGGAGCCTACGTTCCTCTGCTGTCAGCAGTAACTTGAAACCTGCTGGCAAAGTGTGTTTTTTTTATCTGCTGCTGGTGCATATGAAGACAGCTGCCTACTACTGCTACTATCACTGTTGGCTCAAGTGGCAGATGTCTATGTTATGTTTGTTTTTAAAAGTCTGAAATCTACTGTCAAAATCTGTGGGCAATGGAATACCATTCCTCTTCTACACTGAATGATGGGAGAGCCTGATGGAAAAATAGTGTATTGCACTAAAGTTAAAAGCAACCTAATATGTAGTGCAAAGGGTAGAGCTCGTAATGTCCTGTTTTGTTTCAAATTGATTAACATAAATATACATGCACACTCATATCTTTATCATTTTGGCTATCAAAAGTCAAGCTTTCAATGTTGCGTATACTTAAACATTCATTTTAAGTACTGTTATATTTGTAGGCTTAGAGCCTTCCTATAATTGAATGGTATTCCAGAATATTTTGTTTGAGATAGTCTGCCATGGAAGTAAATTATTATTTGAATTGCTATGTATTGTCTGTAGGACAGCTGTTGTACCATAAATAAGTAAATAATGATGTTGTTAGTAACATTTTGCACAGAAAAAGAAGTTATGAAAAAAATGTTGAAAATTTGCTAACTTGTGGATCTATACAGATAACTAAAGTAAACATTAAATATGAGCTCAGAGATATTAGAAGGAATTAAACTGGATAAATGGGTGGTATTTTAGACAAGTGTTAATATAGGTAGCATTAAAGCAGTGCTGATTTGACTCCATCCTTTTTTTTTGCAATGTCAGTTCTAGCACTTCTGACTGCATGGTATGTAACTTTGCCCTGATTGATTACAATTTGAATCAGCAGTAAGCCACCTGAGCATGGTCAGTGGGATCTCTTATTAGAAACTAGAAATTTTGCTAGTGTTTTTATATATTTTGCGATGTACGTTGTAGAGAGACCTGTCAGAATAATACCTGACTTTTCATACTGAAAAGAGGGATGAGCTGAAATTCATAGTTATGAAGTGTAGATATTCAGCTAGCTAATTTTAACATGAAACACATGGAGCTTTGAAAATGAAAATTATGGCCTTGAACTGAACTTTCTTTAAATAAAAGATGTAATATTGTGAAATGTATAATCTCTAGGTGGTAAGGGTAAGGTCTTGTGGAGAAATGCTTAGTGAACTCAACATACTTAGCCTAGATAACAGGGAGACATAACAACAGTATGTAACCTCTTCGGTATTTTGTGGCAGTAGCTAGAAGCATATGCAGAGAGTTTGGAATGCATTCTTTAGATATGAATTAGAAACAAGATTAGGATAAATTTTGATTAGATAACAGAAATGCACTGATCTAACAGTTGCAGAGCGTTTGAGTTTGGCATTGGACTAGGTTTTTGGCCTGCAGGATGAAAGGTTTGAGTACTCTGGAGAGTTAGCTGGCTTTGTAGCTGGAATTTGGCTGGACGGTATTCAGCAGATAATGTGGTCACAATCTGATGGGAGAAGGACAATATCTTGCATATCTCTCTACTGTGAACCTCCACTCCTTTCCTCACAACCAAAATAAAAGTAGCAGTGGAGTTTGGAGAGTGTATAATGGATAATGCCATTTAATCTTTCAAAAGCCTGATGCAGTTGTTAAATTCTGATTCTTCTCAGTATCACAGTGCTGTTAGACTAAAGGGTCTGTGGTATTTGGGAGAGTGAGTTGTGGGATGGTGGGTGGGAGAGGTAGATAAGTCTTTCTTAGCTAATTTCTCATTCCCTAGTAAGATCAGATCAGCTGGGGTGTTCTGATTTGTCTGTGATGGGCTCTGTCCCAAGGTTACACTAAAGGTGCTGGTACCTCTGCCTCAAGGTGTGAGCTGTCAAACTTTACATCCCAGTACAGTCACCTGCTAGAACCCCCCAGCTTCTCATCGCATGTACCCAAGCTCTGCTCTGCACCTGCTCCTCACCAGGGAGGGCGAGAAGTGCCCTTAGCTCATCAGGGGAAGGGAGGGCGCAGTGGGAGCAGAAGGGCTACGCATAGAGGGTTATTGCATTGTGTCCTGTGGCATTATGAGAGTTTTTTTAAAGGCAAATAGAATAGGCTGAAATGTAAGTTTTCTTTTAATCTTCTTTAGGAGATGGGAAGAAGAGTAGCTGGGAACAACAAAGGAGATTTAGTTCTCAGTGCCTTGAATTATGGATTGAACCACAGACAGTAGGCTCCACTATCTCTCAGAAAGCAGAAATAGGGGATGGACAGCACTGACCTTTGTTCAGTCCTTCAGGATCCATCGTTATGTCCGTAACTTCTTTAAGGGCAGGCTCTAATCATGCACAAGTGATACACATTTAGAGTTTTCCCAGTATGTAAAACGTACTTAGCTTCCTGTGCGTGAAAGAACAATAGCAAAGGGACACTGATGAACATCGTTTGAGATTTAAAACAGGCCAGTGGATGGGTGTAACTCTTGGGACCCGAAGAAAGTAGGGCAGGATGTAGTTGCAGATAACGTCCCTGCTGCCAGAGCTGCCTTCCACCTCTTTGTTTGTGCTTAATTTTAATGTACCTCTCCAGTGCTGTAAGATCAGTTGCAGCATTATTATTCTTTAGATAAAGCTTTTCTGAACTTTTAGGAAAGATGGCATTAATATAGCTCCCTTGCTGTTTAACAATGCCCTTTTCTTCCCCTGGAAAAAAAGATTTAGGCCACTGTAGTTTCTTTATGTCATTGAGATGATTCATTTGGGCCATGGGAGGAGAATGACAGTTACTTGCTACGCAGACTTTTCCTGTGATTCATGGAGTACCATTTGTATCAGCCTTGAAGGAGGCACTTCATATGCTTCCTAGCAGGAAGGAAAAAGAGCATGATCAGAGCTACCAGATAGGTTACGGAAACTCGGTGCGGGGGGAAGGGGAGAGGGAAACGATTATTCAGAAGAAAGTTGCAAGGATGCCAAGATTCTGTCTGCGTTACCCGTTCATCTACTTAATGAAAAATGGATGTGTACCAAGCGTATATATAATTAAGGGAAACATCGTGACTGTAATTGCCATGTTCACAAAATAGTATGGCTTATTATATAACTTTTTTGTGTAAATATATCTTAGAGCTTTTCCTTCTGTCTCCTGAAACCGTCAGTGTTTCATGTGGTACAAAACTTCTATCCCTGAGTGATGTGTTTCAGCAACAGTTTCAGGTTTTGCTCTTAAGCAAAGGCGGCCGTGCACAGTGCTTTATGTTAGCTTTCTGCAGGGACGGATTTTTGTGCTCTAACATACTAATACAATTAGCAACTTACAAAGTGCACCAGCCTGCCAGATAGGAAGGCATTTTCCTTTCTTTACAATGAAGTAGTTTGAAAAGCTATACTGTGATTTTTTTCCTAAAAATAACAGCACAGATTGGCTACTTAATCTGCTCATAAAGAGAAATGCTCCTTTAGATGAGTCTCCCTATGTCTGCATTACAGATTTGGGGGGCTCTTTCACTGCTTCCAGCTGCTTCCAGCTCCTTTCCCTATAGGTAGAACTTACACGGTGGGAATAAATGGGAGCGGAAGAAATGAAGATTTCCGAATTCCTTAATTTCATCAGTGGGTTGGGGGATTGTTGCTGTCTGTCCTCCCACAGTTGGCCATATTTGGTGTCGTACGTGCACCTGTGTCAGGAGATAGAGCTGTGGCTGTTTAGCCCTGGAGCATGTATGAAGAGTCTTTATCTGGCTGACTGCACGCATAGCAAAGTTAGAATGGGAAAGTAGTGGTGTAACTGGAGATGGAAGGAGTGAAAGTAGGAGCAATGCAGAAAAGAATAAAAATGGATGTGAATTACTAATCACGTGCCCTGTATTCATTGATTTTTCACTGGCAATTAAAATTTTACTGTTTGATTCACCAATACTATTCAATCTTCCATTATTTCCTGGATTGTAAAATTCTGGCTCTGTTTTGATTTGGCAATAAATATGTTTATTGGGGGGGAAGGGTCTAATTATAGCTTTGAACTGTACTGTAGTGAGAGAGCATTTAAGTTGCTTCTGAATATTTCTGAGGCAGTGTGATGAGTCATGAAATACAACTTTTGCAGAAAATACCCTGATTGCCTAATGACTAGGTGTTGGTAGATGAAATTACATACACACTCTCTTGTTCACATGAAACCAGGGAAGTGTCTTTCTGAGTAAGCTGTTTGTTCAAGTTACCCAAGAAATGTCAAGGTTTATGGTTGCAAAATAGGTAAGAGGTATATGTTTGAGGAGCTTGAAAACACCTGCTGTTCCTTACAGATGCTGAAATACAGTTACTGTATTTTCATTCACAATGTAAGAAATTCATAGCATTAATATTTGTTTCCATACCTGTAAAGGAAAAATGCTGCCTAAAGCTAATGCAATTGATCATCTATGTACAAAATATTTTGTTTTGCAGATGATGTAGAGGAGGTTAACAGTATGGAAAACGTGATGTTAGAATATGCTGCAATGGACAGAGAACTTAATCATTATATGAGAGCAATTGAAGAAACAGTCAGTCAGGTAAACTGTCACTGCTGTTTAAGTTATCTACTATATATTCTTATTTAAATGTTATCTTTTAATTGCTAATTACACAATGTTACATTAAAATAATATATTGTTGGACAAACTAGATGTTTTAAAAGGTAAAATACTAAGGTTGCCCATACAGCTGTAACTTTGCTTCTCAGTATGCGTGCATTGTGATACAGTTTCTAATTACATGTTCAGTATTATTTTCCACAAAACTGCTGCACCAGTCAGGATATAGATGATTAGTGCTTTAGGAATGAATGGGGACTGTGTAGTTAACACAGCAGTCTCAGATGATACCTGCTTCATGTGTTGTGGATGATGGAAGCTGCGTAATGAATGAGGCAGCTGGTTTCGGGGATGAACAAGTGGTTGCAGTAGCAGTGGAACTAATGAAGCCTGGTTTCCAGTGTCTTTTTCCACATGAATTTGCTGATGCTTAATAAAGGGTGAGCTTGTGAACTGTTCATTCAATTAATCAGGGTCTCATTTGCTACCTGACCGCTCATTTTTGCAAGTCTTGTGGCAACTCGATGTTTGGAGTGGGTTTCTGGTTCGGCGTTGAACGTGATTGCAGTCGCCGGAGCGATTAGGATGACACAGACACAGGCGCAAGTTGCATAAGCTCCTTTTCATCAGCAAACCAGGCTGAACAGAGGATGCCACGGGTTAGGTTGCAGAACACAAGTTTTCAGAGGGGTTTTTCCTCTTCCTGCCTCTTTCAGACAGAAAGCGGTATCAAACAAAATCCCGTTCGTTTACGTATTTGCGCTCAGCGAACCTAAGAGCGGGGACTGGTGGAGGGGGAATGGCGGCCGGGCCGGCCGGCGCTGGCCGCCAGGGGGCGCCGGGGCAGCGTGGGCCCCAGGAGCCCTGGCAGGGTCCGCCGCGGTTGCGCATCAGCGCGCTCCGTGGCCTCTGCCCCTCCCCGCCGTCCTCCTCCCGCTGACTTGACCCTGCTGTTCCCACCCTGCTACTCTTCTTCCTGATTATCATCCTGTCCGCGCCCTTTGATTCTCTGTCCCTGCCTCTCTGACTCTGAATAATCGACTTAGCTGGGTAACCTTGTTGTCATCCTGATTGCACTACGTCGCTGCCCCCCCCGCCCCCCTTTTTTCCCTCTTCTCATTGTATCAGGCTGTCTCCAAACCATTCTCTTAGCACAGCTCCTTATTCTTTTTGCTTGCTGATCATCACTGCCTGGCTATCAGCAAGTGAAATATTGATAGCACAGGCTCCATGGCAGATGAAAATACTGAAAAAATCAATTTCAATGCAGTCTACTCAATCCTTACCTTCTTTTGGGCTGCATCATGCTTGGAGTACTTAACTCTCTAAATAACCTATCTTAGTATTTGCAGATAGAGTTTTAGGTGTCAATATTGTATGGATTTTTCTAGAGAAAGTAAAGGTGCATCCCTGATGGCCCTTCAAGATATAAAATCTATGTTTCAGTGCACAAAGACAGTAGAACTTTTCAATTAAACTTGTTTTTATTTTATTTTAAAAACAAAAGCAGGAGAGCAGAGCAATGCATTTTTCCTCTAGTTTAAATCTGAGAAACAATGACATTTTTATTTTGTAAACTGGTTTGCCTTTAATGAGTTTTAAGTATCATCCTGAATCAGATGCTTAACCTGAAAAGTTTTCATCCAAATAGTTAAATATCATATGCTTAGAAGGAGCTGAAAACTATGTCTACGCTGGCAAATGCTGGCCAGCATTAAATATGTTCTCTATGCAGTCTCTAAATACACATTTCAGTTCACATCGCGCCATAATTGCAGAGCTCGTAGCTTATATTTGGCAGATCAGTCAGAAGTTTTTCCTTTTGCTTAAAGTATTCATTATTTTTAAAGCCTTACCAGTAAAATCTAATTTAGTCATCACATCATTAGAGATTAATGATGTATATCAGGACTTAAGTGAAACATAGGTGGTATATGTATTTTTTGTAAGCTATTAACTAGTCAATGTGTTATTGTTGTAACTTTCTTTAAAAGGAATTTCAAGACAATTTCAACAATATCACTTCTCTCATTATCCCTGTACGTCAACAAAACACATCACTTTATGCATGACTTAAGTGTACAAAGAGTAAACCTCTCCCTTCGTCAGCAAAGCACTCAAATCCTGTATACTTCAGATGCATTTACTCATGCTCTTTAAATTAAGCACAGGCTTAACTGCTTGGCTGTAGTGGAGGTATTTTTGTTTGGCTTCAGTGGGGCATTGATACATTCATGATTTTTAGGACTGGATTCAGCAGTATCTGTCTTGTGTACAAAAATAAAGTCCTGGAGGTTGTTTTTTTTTTTTTTTCCTATTTGCTTTCTATTTTTAATTTAGCACATTTATGTTGTGTCAGAGACCCTTCCTTGTTTGGCTAAAACAATCTCCTTCTCTGTTTTTTCTTTCCAAAGCCTTTAAGAATGAAGCTCCAAGACATGCAACAAATTAAAGAGACTAGATGCATTAACAAAAACCAGTAATGGCTAATCAGCCACACTTCTCCCATCCCTTTTTCCTACCTCACTGTAGGGAATTTTCTGTACTTTCCACTGCCAGCACCCTGCACAAATCTTTTTGAATAAGATGAAGACATGTATATAAGGTTCTGCAGCAGAACAAAGATACAAAACTATTCACCAAGAGTAAAAGCTAGTAAGCTAATGCTTTAGGGGGGATAGCTGTGTATACTGCCTCTAGAACTACATACTATGTCTCCATTTACCTGTCAGAGACCAACTTAAAATCTGCTTCAGGAAACAGAGATACTATTACTGAGTTGAGGAGCGCTGCATGTGGAGGCAGCTGTAGAAAAGCTTGTGTTTAAAATAGCTTCCGCTGACTTGCTCCCTGGATCTAGCCGAATCCTTTACCTGAGGGCTTTCTCTGGGAAGTTGCAGCAGATCATTCATTTTCACAAGCCAACTCTTTTCATCTACAATATTAACAATATTTTTTCAAGCTGAAAAACACACTTTATTTGATTATTTTGTGAATTTATCTTTTTTTTTCCTGGTCTTTTAGTTTTTTCATACAGCAGTGAATCTCAAAGTAGGTTGTATTCTGTATTTCACCTTCTTATCACCTGTTTGTAGTGAATGTCCCACTGTAAGTTAACAAGATAAGGATAGCTTGCCCTCTCTGTGCAAACAGCATCAGTTAGAACTCTTGATTTATTATTTTATTATGTATACATTTAAGTGACATTGACAAAATGTTGATATTGTGCAACAGAGGTATGTAATATAAATAACAAGGAAGTAGTGTGAAGTATAGTTACATGCTTTTAAAAAAACAAGTTTTTGTTGATTTAGGCTGCAGTTGGCGGAATGCAGAAGATGAAACATATCAGCATCCTCTTCTGGTTGAATCATCAGCCTTGTTGAGTAAGAAATGAGCAATTGAATCACAGTGTTTCCAGCAATAGGCTGTGGGAAATCCTTTGTCTGTGGAAACTCCCTGTGCCACTGGATTTTCTTGTACCTGTGTAATGACTGGACTCCTACTGCTGTTGCTTTTTTCATTTGTAACGGGTATTTTTTAAATATATTAGCCAATATTTGGATGCTCTCCATGTGAAGTCCAGACAGCACTCTTTTTTTTAGTGTACCAACAACAACAAAGTGACTGAGAATGCTGGATTATCTCTTACTGACTTCTTTATAGTCTTGAAGTGGACCCAACTGACGGGGACTCACCAGGCTGACCTGGCCTGCTCAAACGTCCCCTGCTCTGGGAGAGCTCTCAGCTGGCAGAGGGCCAACATACTCTGCCTGCTCACTATCTTCCACTCTGCTTTCTAGATTTGAAGAGGGTGTCAATAGACTTTGATTGCTATCTCTGCTTTTCAAGCATTTGGCTTGTTTCAGGCTATAAAAGCTGGAATAAATTTTGTGAAGTCCACAGATTTTTTCTAAGTAAAATAAATCTCAAGGTATTGTAGATCTATCTAGAGAACAAGGAAGTCCTAACAAGCTGTATTATGCTGCATTAGTCCTGCCTCTCCTTTGCTCTGCAGCACCCCAAGTCTCATTATCTTCCTTGAATTTAGCAGGGAAGAGAATCTGGACTTTTTTTTTTTTTGCCGATGAGAGAGGGAAGCGTTGAGTTTCATAGTGGCATTGGCAATAAAGGAATAAAGGTTGCTTAGTACTTTCTGTTGTAGGTTACCACTTTGCTAAACTTAACTCCTTATTTTGCTTGTATTCTGTCTGCCTTCTGCTAAGCCTGAGCACTGAGAGGGAAGATGAGGACTAAACCTGAATGAGAGAAAGAAAAGCATAGGAGATATGCTTAAGAAGCATTTGTAATAATAATTTAATAATAATAATAATGGAAAAGGAAAAGGAAGGGCTTGGAAGGTCATGAAGTCGTATAGGCAGGCACACATGGGGAAGAGACTGGCTGATATAGTGCTAGGAGGTGGTGTTTTGCTGGAACAAAGAGAGGGGACTATTACAAGTTGCCTTGATGCTTAGGTATTGTCCCTACTTCTGCTACAGCTTTCCCATGCCATTTGAGGTGAGTCATTTGTATGAAAATGTCAGAGGCTGCTGACGTCTTCTTTATTTTCTGGTTTTCATACATGGAAACTAACTTGAGCACTTACAACTGCAGCTCAAGGGTCAAAGCAAGGGTAATTATAGTTTGAACACATGAAGTTTAATAAAACTGTTCTCTAGCTTTTTTTTTTTTTAAATCTGTAAAAGTACATGCAGTTGATGTAGTTGTGCATCTCGCGTAGGAATTGAGAAGTCTGGAAAGGGTCATTCATGCATGTGTGACTTCACAATTTGTCAAGTGCTCAGTGTTCTCTTCTTGGCAAAGATGAGGAATGCACCTTACACAAGAGTAGTTTTGTTTCTACAAAAGATACAGGAACTAGTCTTACATTTATTTCTGGTTTTGATAGAAGTTCCCTTTTAGCCTGCTAAGTTCATTGGGCAGGGTGTGGTAGGAGATGTTTGCTTTGTCAATAATTTAGAGCAGGATACTTGGTACTGGAGGTCTGCTGTCTTCATGGCCAAGTATATACATTTTAATCCTATAGAGGAATAATTCCTTTCAGTGATACAGCAAATGCCTTTATTGTGTGGAGGAAGGTCTTATTCATTCCAAGTGTGCAGCTTACAGATGATCTAAGCAGCATTTGCAGAAAAGGAGAAAAGTCCATGGAGGCTGTTTTTTGACTTGAAAACTATTTAGAAGAATTCTAGTTTCTTCACTTATAACTTGGAAGACAAGTGCTCCAATGACTTGCGCAGCCTTTCTTGATCTCAGAAAAACAGAAGGGACTCAGGGATAGTATCTCTGTTACCTGAGCTCTGCCAGCATAGCTGTGTTGGCAGAGTGTCCTGTTGGAGAAGGTTCTGCAACTATAGCCCTGTGACATCTTTGTATAAAGAAAACTAATCCCATAAAATACTTTCTGTAATGGAAGTTCCACTTGCAGTGCATTTTGAAGGAATAGCAAGGTCAATACCAAGGTCACCCTGCCCCCATATCCCTTGGTGTCACAGTTATAGCAGCAGAGTTTGGAGCAATGACCAAGTCCAGTCTGTGTGGCAGGCACTGACAGTGTCCTCAATTACCCTTGCTGCCTGTTAGAGACATGTCTGTGCTTCAAAATCAAATTTTCAGTTAGTCTTCCATATGGCTAAATATCAAAAGACTAAGAATCCCATGGGATGTATGTTTTGTAGTTGATTCATGACTCTCTGCCAGTGCACACTGATTGGTATTGCGATACCCATGAGAGTGCAGTCAGTGAAACCGTTTGTAACATGGAACTTCATAGAGCCTTACTGGATTTGATAGAGACTCAAGAAGTAGCCTTGTCAGATGCTTTCTTAATGAGCACTTTGCTCCTCTTTTTCTTCTTGCGGGCATTGCCATGAGAGCGTGTTTTAGGGCAGAATCCACCAATGATATCCATAACTGCAAATTTGACCTTTACCGTTCCAGTAGAGTTTTGAGTATGATCTTTGTTTGGTATGTGCAGTATGTGTCAGTGTTTCTTGATTCTGAAGTCTTGTATGCTGGTCGTGAACATTTCAAGACCTTTCTATCAAAAAAATCCTCTGCTACATAGAAACTGCTCAGGAAGATGCCTCCAAACTCTGCAGCCATGAAAATGGATTTAATGAAGTGGATAGATCTTGGGCTGGTAGGCGAAAAAAATGGACTCTTACAGTATTTCACCACATTTATTCTGACACTTGAACCGCAGAAGCTAATGAATCTATCTTAAAAGTTCACTTACAGTATACTGAAGTCCACCATCAGCAGCAGCAATGCATTCCCCTGATGAAAGGCACTGCACCTGTGCATTTTTCTTCTCTCCCATCAGATAGTGAATAGATTTCTAGAGACCTTACTTCAGCTTTAAAGTTTCTGTTAATGATGGAAACTATACCATGGCCACTATTTTGGTTCCTTGAATGCTAACTGAGATTGTTTACTTGCTGTCTGGCAATGAAGTCTTTTTACAGAACAAGCGAAACATGGACAACACTGGGGTCGAACCCTTATCATGACTCAGGCAGGATACTAGTGGGAAATAATGTGCAGCTCTAAACCTCTGCATAGACATAATGCTGTAGGGCTGAACACAGTTTTTGCAGGCAAACGTAATTCTGGCATTTCGTAACTTTGGAGTTCTTTAATGTTTTTAAATTTCTTTAATGTAATTCTTTTGAGATAATTTAGAATCAACAGTGGTATGCTTGTTCTGTCGTACTGCAGTCCCCAAACAATAATTCAAACAAAATTGTGCTGCTATTGGACGTGTACTCCGTTCCCTGCAGAAACTGAGACAAGAAGGCATTTCAACACATTTCTAATATTTACTTTCTAATATTTACTTTACTTTCTGTATGTGTCTCTGTACGTGTTGGGCTAAGCATTTGATGGAAGCTGATTTTATATTTTCCCAGAATTAGTAAGCGATGTGTATAGTTTACTACTGTAATATGTTACAGTTGACATTTGTTGAGCTGCACTAAAACCTTTTTTTTTTTTTTTAGTAAGCTGTATATAAAGAAATAGGAATAATGTTCATTGATTTATGTAGGTCATACAGCAGATCCTCAGTAATGTCTCTGTGTCTTACAGCAAGCATAAAAATATGTCCTGCTTTTTGGAAGCTAAACCCTGGAAACCCTTGCACACAAACGTAGGTTTGTTTGACTTGAGTGGAATTACTTAAATTTGTTGAGCTAAGCATTTTCCTAAATATTTGCAGGGTCAACACCATAGTTACTGAAATGGTGTTTGGCTTGTGCGGATAGGGGTGGAGCAGCAAGGGCCAGAGATGGTTAGCAGAGTGAGAATTTGGGTCAAAAGAAATGTTCTGGACCTTGGTCCATCGCATGGAACTGGGAGCTCCATAGAACAGTGTGGCAGCAGGGATAGTACTTAGGACAAACCTAGGAGGGAAAAAAGAAATAGAGCTCTGTCTTAATTTGAAAACTGTATTTGTTATGTTGGGTAGGAGCGCTGCCAAATAGGTAGCAAACTAGCCTGGGATTAAGGAGGACTGGATGCTATTTTCAAGTCTACCAGCAACTTATCTGGTTGACCTTGAAACAATTGTTCTACTCTGTGCCTTGGGCAATGGTCCCGTGTTCATTAATACCACTTCTGTGCTGTACCAAATCACCTGGTAGCACGTTCACATCAAATCAGCCAGATCACATGCTATCATGTTTATGCTGGCTGTATGCCGGTTGCAGAAGGACAGACACTACCTGATGGAGTATAACTGAGCACAATTAGAATGGGCAGTGAGTTGCACTTTATCAGTGTCATGCAGCTGAGGTGTTTTTAATCTTGGTACTAGACACATGGAAACTGAATTTACTATCTTGTTCAACCACGATCTCAGTTTCCACATCTGTGAAATGAGGACAGTATCCCGTAACTCTGTCTGTAAAGAGTTTTTTTTTTTTTTTTTTCCACCTGAGGATTTCAAAGCAGTCTGAGAGTTCAGCTTTGTTATGATTTTATTTGAATATCAAGGATTGTAACTGGCAGTCTGAACTGTTTCTGAAATTCCAGAAGATCACAACAGAGCACAACTGAAAGACTCTCTGGTTTGGATCTCTGATTTTCTAGAAAATGTCCGTATTTCAGAGTCAACATGAGTTAACTCTGTCTGATTTAGCTTAACCTGCAGGAGAGAGGAAAAAATTATGAAATATTCTGTTGGTAGGTGTCGAGGTAGCCAGTCAGTGCAAATTGAAAGGCTTTTTCATCTCAGATCATGGATTTTCTTGTTTGTTTGTTTTTTGGCTAATGAAACATATTACTGGCAACACAGGAGTTGTAGCTTCAGTTGATCGGTAGTGAAAATAGTCTTTCAAATTAACCATTTCAGCTAGAAAGCTCCTGCTGACAGTCCAAGGACTTGAATGCTGGGGTAGGGAGACCCTAAAGGCTGGATTATTCTCAGCAGCAGGGGGTTTGACTTGAAATTAATTTCTCCTGTTAATTGAACACACCCTAGTTGATCAGTGCCTTTGGGGAGACTGTTTTGGAATTGGTGCCGTAAAATGGCTCTCTCCAAATGTTCAGTATTGTCTTAATTAGTATAATTGCTTCCAGAGATTATGGGTGTTGGGTGTTTTAATATTCCTCCACGAAAGTTTAAATATTAGTCTACTCATTTAGAAATATTTGCTCTTTTCACCATTACGTTTTATATTGACCTTATCAATAAGAACATTCAATTCCTCAGATTTTCCCTCTTTCCGAAATTCTCAGCAGCTGCACAATGAATTATAGATAAAATATTGCTTATAACACTAACTAGATTAGACTTTTTGTGGCTGCTACTACTATGAATTTGTTCTTTATGAAAGAATTTCAGTTAAAGAGGAATTGATAGAAAAATTTTACTCTAATTCCTAGCTTCCTCATAAATTATGTTGTTTGGGATGTTTTTCTTGGTGAGCTGTACGGTACTGGGCTTAATCAGGAGCGTACATGTAACATGTTGTAATGTAGAATGTACCATATTCATGCAACTTCATAATATAAAGCTTGTCTGAATGTTTTAAGTTTTTATAGAACTGTCAATTTAAGGCCTTTGTTAAAATGGGAAGAGCTAAAGGTTTCTGGAGGATTTTTTGGTTTATTTTTTTAATGTTGAAAGTTTAAGAATAGCTCTTTGATGTTTCTTTTATTTCAATAAGTTATGTAATGGATTTCTCATGATTTTTAGCGCTTGCGCTCAGCCTTTTCTGCAAGTTTTGAATTGTCTTTCTTCCTCCCCTTTTGCAGTGCTCCTATGCATAGGATGTTGTGCTTTGATTAAAATGAACAAATAAATACAGCATAAGACTTCTTTGCTTTTGTGGTTTGCTGCAGTAACTATGCCTGTTTTAATGGCTGTTAACGTTAAAAAAAAATTATTTGTGCTTAAAAGTATGTATGCATATAACTGTTTCCAACATCAGTTGGAGGTTTCAAAAAAGACCTAAATCCTGCCAGAAATCAATACCAGATGTCACGGTATCTCCTAAATGTGGTCCCATTGTTGATAACCTACAGTGAGTTGCAAACACTGTGCTTGATAATAAGGGCTGGCAAGTTGAACTAATTTCTGGAGCTCTCCTCTTACTTAACTGAGCTAAATGCGTAGCCTGAGTAAGCTGATTTAACCAGCTGAAGTATTTCTTTTATCCTTAGACTTGTGTGTTAACACTGACAGTGAATGAAGAATATTTTAAAAGACTTATTTTCTTGAGTGTGTACATCAGATAAACCAAAAACTTCCTTGTAAAGTTCACACGCGCACGCACTCACACACCATGCCTGATAAATTCCACAAAAACAAGTAAATGACAAGCTAAGTGATGTTGCTACTGTTAACTCTCTGGCTTTCTTTTATGTCTTACTTCACCACCACAACACGTTTATGAACATTTCACTATGTTTGGTTGACCACATATTTATTAATTCTCTGTACAAAGCAGTTACTATGCCATTTTTTTTCCCCAGCAGTCTGTTGTATGGAGAGAGGATAGTCTAATAAGGGATTGTATGGGAAGGAGAGTTTACGAGGGTTGGTGGAAAGGTGGTAGCTCGAGTGGGGCAGGCTTTCGGAGTGTGGTTTTTGTGGTATGTGATAACTGTTGTAATGATAAAATGTGGGCTGTGGATGAGATGTTTTTCCTTGGATATTTTTATGCTTAGTTGGAGGTGTTCAAAGGATATAGGTGAAGGTTGGGCTGCACTAGGGATAGTCTGGTCCAGGTCAGTAAAACTGTCTATTGAAATGGGGCGTTTCTTGACTTGGCTCTTAACAACACTGCTGTCCCCCGGGGAAAAAAAACCCCACCTCCCCAACCTCTACTAAATTCCACTAACTACTGCAGCCACAGCCCTCATCATCACCTCTTTTCCCAGGAGTCACGTTGATTATGCTCAGTTTGGGCAGCTCCTCTTCCTGCTACAGACTATTTAGGATTTAGAATCCCTTTCTGGTCCATTACTTTCACCAGAATCAGAGTAGACTGTGTTTCGTTTCGTGGCGTGCACCAAACGGAGAAGAAACGTAGAAACAGATGTATTCCATGGATATTTTGGATATATATATTTTTTCTTTCCCACAGCAATGGATTATATCTCTTAGCAGAGAAAATCTAACAGAACAGTGGAGGATTCAATAGTATCTTCTGATAATCTGGCCTATCAGTCAGACTTGCACAGAGCTGTCCCAGTCAATTATAACTATGTATGCCTCTGCATACATATACTCAGGTATGCTCCCTAATCTACCAGTTAGGTTTGCATGTGCCTGGCCTCTTTCATCAGTCAGTCTTAAAAACATACAGACTGTTGAATCCCATCAACTGGATTTGCATACACAGCACAGAAAACTATAGCTGTTACATGTATAACAGCTCAAAATGAACTTGCACTCAGCCATTAAAAGAACACCAAAACTCAAAAATCAAAGTCAGTCACCGTTATATTAGTTCTCTTCAGTGCTCATTTGTCTGTTAAATTTTGAATAGAAGGACAATTTTTATGGTAATTAAGACTGCTAAGGAGAAAATCCAGCTAAAGCAAAAAGGGCTTACAGAGTATCACAGGTGTGGCTTTACTTCTGTTCAAGGAGAAACAGTCAATACATTCAGAAAAGAGGTAACTGTTATGGTAAGTACAGTCATGAATGGAAGAGAAATACTTATTCACAATATGTCGCATAAAAACAAAGGGACATTTTATGAAATCATCCAGCAGCAGGCTTTAAACAAACAAAAGGAAGCAACTTTTTACACAGTAAATAATTAAATTGTGGAATTAATTGGTACAGGATGTGGCACAGGACCAGAAGCATTAATGGGTTCAGTATGTTACTAGACAAATTCATGGAAGAAAATCTCATTGACGATTGTTAGACACAAAGATGCAAAAACAGTCACTGTCTCAGGAAATCCCTAAACTGCATCTTGCTAGAAGCAGGGAGAGTACATGATGGGGGACAGAGAAAGATCTTTTTATTTGGCCCTCTTGTCATACTTGTACTCTAGGTGTTTGCTTCTGTCACTGCTAAAGACAGGAGAGTATAGTTCTTTAGTCAGATGCAGTACTCGCATCTTTATCCTGTTATGACTAGGAAACAAACTACGCAGAAAATTTAGAGCCTACAAGCACTAATCCATCCTGAAATTTATGTTGACTGGCTAGTTAGCTTTAGAGGAAATAACATGTATGCTCTATTTCAAGCCTGTTTTGGAAAATAGTTAGATGTAAAAGCTACCTTTCACCTCCATCATATTAATATGTGGAAAGTGTTCAAGGTATCTAATAATTTATCTCTGTCGTCTTACTCTTATATTTGATGACTTAAAAAATAAGTAAATGAGCATCTCCTGCTCTGGGCATTGTAACATAAATGAAAAATTCTTAATCTCAAAGCTCACTTCAAATCTGCATCATATAAAACCACACAAGCCTTTTAATAATTAGATACCGGCAGATAAAATCCTTCTTGAAGTTAACAGTTACACCCACTTGGACCAGAGAAAAGAGGAATCTTGAGCTAGATCTTTGTCTTGCTGCCAGTTTTCTCCCTTGATGCTCGAGAAAAAGAAAAGAAGCTGTATAACATGTTCTAAATAACAAATCTTGCTGGTAATGCTGAAGAGGGGAAGCTCTGGATGGGTATCTTCTGAGACCCCCTTGTAAACTTGATGAAATTGCAGCTGAAGCACCTGCTCTGGTCATAACCACACCAAGTAGGATGAAGTATTTTCTTGGGCATTTAGGTACCATCCAGCATAGATTTCGAACTGATTTTAATAGATAAAAGTTTGAAACTTTAACACCAGTCTCTGAAATTCCTGAGTCAATGAACATAAAAATGTCTTTTTTATCCCCACCATCAGTGTTATAAACCGGAAAGGTGGTCCAAGTAGGATCAGTTATACGATCAACTGAGTTCTGAGTATGGGCTGCTTATCACTGGCGATAATGAGTAAGAGACAACAAAGTACACAGTATTTTTAAAAAGAGAAAACACTAAATTGATAGCACTGCCAGGAAAAAAGCATGACCTTCCGCATGTGTTTCCATGTGCTGAGAAATGTTTGGCTCCATCACTTTTGTAATTTTCCTTCAAGTACTTTTTGCCTCCTTTAGCCTCCTCCTTTATAAAAAGTCAGCTTCTTTAACCTCTCGTATAGGTTGTGTGCCTGAGGCCCCTCCCCGTTTTAGTATGACCTTTGTCAGTCCTTTGTTCTTCAGAAACTGGAGACATCCAGTTTCTCCATGTTCCTCTTGAACTGGGGAGCTTGAAACAGGATGCGGTATTCCAGCTGTAGCCTTCATAGAGGAGGATGGTAACCTCTCTTGTCCTGCTGGCCCCTAATACAGCCCAGTATCCAGTTTGCCTTACTTGCGATGAGAACGTTGTCTCACTTATGGCTTGGCATCCACCATAACCTCCATGTCCTTTTCAGTAGAGCTGCTGCAAAGCCAGTATCCTGTCCTAGCATGCACAGATGTATGGGGCTATTCTGCTCCCAGAACAGGTGCAGAACTTTTCTCAGTAAGCTTTGTAACGTTTCTGTTGGTCTAATCCTGAAGCTTTTCAAGGTACCTCTTAATTAAACCTCATTGCTTGGTATGTGAAAAATACCCTTAGTTTTTTATTGTCTGGAAAACTGCTGGGAGTGTGTTGGGTTTCATTGTCCAGCTTGTTGGTGAGGATACTGAACATTTGTTGTAGCCCTACTAGTCACACTAGGGTACCCTGCTTGTTACTGGCTACCAAGTGGATGTCAAACTAATGTTTATTATGAGCGTTACCCTCTGAGCCCAGCTGTCCCATCAGTTTTCAATCTACCTAGCAGTCCATTTGATCACGTGCAGTACTCACCCCATGTTTGCATAGCAGGTCATTTCATCACACAAGGCAATCAGGTTGATCAAGCATGCTCTGACCTTGGTAAATCCGTGCTGGTTGTTGCTAATTACCTTTTTGTTCTTTGCCTGTTTGGAAGTGGATTCCAAAAGGAAGTGGTACATAATCTTTATCGGGGCTGTGGTGAGACTAACTGGTCTGTAGTTCCCTAAATCCTTTCTCACGCCTTTTTTTTTTTTTTTTTTTTTCTGAAAGGACAGGCATAACACTAACTTTTTTCCAGTTGTCAGAGACCTCCCCGATAGCCATTTTTTTTTGTAGATGATAGACTGCAGTCTTGGAGTCACGTCAGTGAGCTCTTTCAGCTCCCTTAGATGAACCCCAATCTGATCACACTGATTTGAATAAATTCATCCAGCAACTCTTAACTAGCCCCTAACTTGTTACTCCTAACCTATTGCTTCCCAAACCATCCTGGAACACCTGGAGATCTGGGAGCAGTCTCCCTGTGAAGACTGAGCCAAAAATGTATTGAGTACTTCAGCATTTTCCATCTCTACCATCACTAGGTTGTCTCCCCCACTCAGCAACAGTCTGTTTCCTCTGAACTAACAGAATTCCTTCTTGTTGCTCTTTATATGCCTCACTTATTTTAACTCTAAACGCACTTTGGTTGTCCTGATTTTGTCCCTAAGTACCAAAGCTTCTTTGCTACTTTTGCAATACAAAAGCATTGCTTTGGTACTCCTTTGCCTGTTCTTTTTTCCCCATATACTGTCTTTTTGCATTTCAATTCATTAAGAAGCTCCTTACTTTTTCAAATGGACCTTCTGCTGAAATTTCCAGCCTTCCTGTACAACAGGATTATTTCATTTTTCTTTAGAAACTGAACAGCTGTCATTGGCACTGCATGTGACAGCCTCCCAGAGGATTCTGCCGAACAATTCCCTGAATTAACCTGAAGTTCACTCACTTAAAATCCTGAATGCTAAATCTTCTGCTTACTTTCCCAGCCTTCTTTTGGATCCGAAATACAATTAGCTTGCGTTCGCTGCTTCCAAGCTACTATCTGTGACTACATTTGCCACCTGTTCTTCCCTGATTGGGAGTAGAGGTCAAGTAGAGTATTACCTCTGCTTGGTTTCTCTGGCATTTTCATTAAGAAGTTTTCACCACTGCTATCTAGAAACATCCTGGATTGCTTGCACAATGTCATGCTACCCACGTGGCTGAAATCCCCAGTGAGGATCAAGGCTGGTAATTGGGTTGCTTTTACTCGTTGTTTGTAGACAGCCTTGTCTACTACAGCTCCTTGGTCGGGTGGTCTGTAACAGGCCCCCACTGCAGCATGACCAGTGTTGCTTTTTCCTTTGCTTTTGACAAAAAGGTTCCTGAAAGACCTGTCTGTGGTTTCACACTAGAACTCTGCATAGTCAAGGAGATACCCTGTAAGAAAGTACAGCTTCTCTTCTTCTTCCTTGCTTCTCCCTTCACATCCTCCATGACAGTGTTCCAGTCCTGCATGCTGTACCATTTAGTCTTTGTGATCCTGATCACTTCATAACCCTCTGACTGTGCGAGGACTTCCAGTTCTTCTTGTTTTTTTACCCAAGCTCCATGTATTAGTATCCAGTCACTTTGAGGTAAGCCTCTGAATGCCCTCCCAAGTGAAAATGTGTAACTGTCCCTTGTAGCCTTTTCTCACACATACCTTTTACTCTATATGCATCCTTTCATTATCTCTGGACCTAGGTACCTATTTCTTAGTGAGCCTCGTTTAAAGCTATCCTCACTACTTTAGCAAATCTGTTTGCAAAGACGTTCTTCCCTTTGTCAGGTGGATTTTATATCTTCTTAGCAGTCCTTCTTCATTGAATGAGCCATCATTAATAAAGAAATCAAAGCCTTGCTGGTGACACCAGCTACATGGCCAGGCATCAATCTGCTGGTTACATCTGCTAACCAGGCCTCTCCCTTGACTAGAAGGATTGAGGAGAGCACTACTTGGGGTCCTGTCCCCATCGTGCTTGCTCAGAGCTCTATAGTTCTTTTTGATCTGTGCAACTTTCCCCTAGTTGCGTTACTCATGCCTCACATGGATTAGCACCAAGGGGCAGAACTTGGAAGGTTGGATGCGTCTTGGCAATCTTTCTGCGACATCAGAGATTCAGGATCTGGGCAAGCAGCAGATCTACCTGTATAATAGCGATGGATTCTTCTGTCTCACACAAGAGACCATCACCAGCCACAAACACTGTTAGCGGTTCTAATCCAAAGACTTGAGAATTTTCTCCTAAAAGAGCTTGTTATCTTCTTCTGTTCCTGTAACTGCTATGTACGCTGCTGAAGGAAGAAGCAGAGCTTTATTCCTGTTACCTGCAGTCAGAGGCCTCCAGCTTCTGCAAGTTTGTATCCTCTTTGTGCTCCTCAGTTGCTTTGATCTTACGTTCCTTCTCACTGTGATGGGGCTTAAGCTCTTGCCTCTGCGAAATCTTTTCAAAGATCCTATTGATCTCCTGTGCATCACTGCTGGTGCAGTGAAGCCTGCTCACCTGCAGCCCTTCACCTAGCACAGCAATGAGCGCTCCTCCCTGATTGAAGCTGTGGCTCTCAGCTGCAGGGAGGAGCATCAGGCGTTCCGAGCAGTCCAAGCCCCAGATGGCAGAATCTACCCTCAGCACTACCATGGGGGTTGAAGTTGTCAGAGTACCAGAAATGGTTGCACCAGTATCCTGTGTTGTGCTATCACCATTCAGGAGCAGCTTCTGGGAGCAGCATCTATGGGATTCCTTCACACTCCCTGCAGTCTAACTGCCATTTTAACTGCCTTGCTCCTGCTTTTGTGTCCTAATTGCAAGGCTCCTGGTTGCTGGTGCTCCCTGAGGTACCAGATAAGTATGTGTAGCTGATGCAATTTAACTCTGTCCCTACTACAATTTCCCACCTGTGAGGGAACCTTTCATGCTGCCAGATAGTTAGTTCCCTGCCCTGGTTTATTTGTCTTGTGGTCACTGGTACCGTCACACTTTGCTTCGTCTTGCGCTGCTATTCGAAACAACGGTTGGAAATCAGATATGAGTTAGCCCTGCTGTTTTAGGACTGGGACTAACAGTCTTAGTTTAGGGGTAGACAAATTAAGGTGAATTATGTGGGATCTGGTTTAATGTGCTTTCCACTACAACCATTCAGTAAAGTAGATGTGTGTTGTTCCTTTTCTTCTGTGAAGTATTTTTAGTAAACCCTCAGCGCCTGTTTTATTGCATGACTAATGCATATTGGTACATCTGAATTACATCTCTCCTGAGTCATTTTGTTCTGTAATGACATATTTAAATGTTTAAATCTCTATAGAAATTAAATCTTGTAAAAGATTTTAAGCTTTTGTTCTTGGGATTGTTTTGTGCCCGTATTATATGACCACACACCTCTAGTATGGGGAAGATCTCCTGCATGGTGAAGATTAACAGAATGCTGTATCGCAAAAATGTGTCTGGAAATCATAAGTAAACTAGTGTGCTTTTGCACAGCCCAAGTTTTCTTTTTTAGAATCAGATTTTCCCTGCTTGACTTGTAACGTTGTCACGTTTAACATTTCAGGAATACTGTTGTTGGACTCTTAACTTTTCCTAAGCCGCTGCTCACGAGCCCTAGTAAAATTTTCCCTCATCTCTTCTCAGGTAGCAGTTAATTCACGTTTTGAAACTAGGGCTTTGTCTATGTGGAAGGTTTTACCAGTCAGAGCAGTATAACCCCATTACACCGGCAGACCCTGCATTTATGCTGTGGCATAAGTGGTTTTTTGGTTTTCTTGTATTTTCCTTTTTCTCTTTTGTTTGTTTTATTTTGTTAAACTCTCATATAGGAGATGTAAGCTGAATGAAATAAAAGGATCTGCAGGTTTGATACCAGGATAGCTGTTTACATTTATTGCATGTGTAGATCAACCAAACAGTCTTCCTTGAATTATTTTGTCATGTATACTACTTCTTGAATCTATTCCCTAGTCTGCTATCTTTCTCTTATCGGCCCACAATGCCCTTTTAGTCCTTGAACAAATGCCTGTTATAGCAGGCTGTCCTTATTTTGAAATGCCTCACAAGCTTTCACTTGTGTGTCGTTATCCCAGATTTGTAATCTCTGTTTTTCCTGATGTGTGGTTTATATTGCATTTTTGCTTGTGTGCCAGGTCCATTGTGAGCTCTTTTGGGCAGGGAGCTGTTCGTTGCATCATGTTCTTTCTGAAGCCCATACCATGTTTTTAGGACCGAAAGAATAATCATCGATCATTGTGAAAGAGCAACATTCCTCTATTCTGCTATCTATGAATATAGTTTGAGGCTTTTTGTTATGTTTTCCAAGCAAGAAATCAAAACCAAGAACCATAGAAAGTGTGTGTTTTGTACTTGCAAAAATGGATTATACTGTGACAAAGGATTTGAAAAAGAAAACGAGCTTTCACTACTAGGCAAGTGAGCTGGTACTATAGACAAGAAAAATGGAAGGTATTTGTACTGGTGGTTCTGAAAGAACCATGCAGAAAGGAAATAAATGACTCTTAAGCTGAATAGTTAGGCAATAACCTGGGATGTGGGAGAGTCAGGTTCGAGTACTTGCTCCAATTAACTTTTAATTAGTTATACAAAGTGGAGCAACTTCAAACAGGAGAGATTGAAATGTCTAACCCCAGAATACCCAATAGCCTATGGGCTAGGACAGCCAATATGGGATGAGTAGAGATTTGAAAACGGGTCACTCACCTTAGAGATGACTGTTTTAACCACTGAGATATTAAATCTGATAGTCTGTTTGTCTCTCTCTCGTTGTTTATGAGGAAGGATTTGTCTGGCTTAAGCATCTGACTCAAGGAAAGGGTTTGTGATGGAGGCACCCATCCCCATTAGAGAAACAGGACTCCCTGTCCTACTGAGTACCTTCAGCAATTCTTTGCTTAGATAGTTAGCATTTGTGATTCCTTATTTTTTTGACACTTGGCTTTCTTGTTACATTTTATAACAAGTCTGGTGGTCTAATTTAGGGAGGGGATTGTATTAGATAGCAGGGTCTCTAAAGCTTAAGTGCTGCAATTTGCGTCTTTGCAACAGTTTAGTCTATTTGTGAATCTAGTCATCTGTCATAAAGTAGTAGCTTGTAAAGGAGCTGACCGACCAAATGGGTGCAAAGGACTTTTAGTAGGGTTGACGTACTAAATAGCAGACATAAAGGCATGCACATCGGTAAAATGTGCTTACTGCTAAAGCAGGAAACTATGCTAATATGCTAATTACATCATCTTGAGAAACTGCTAATTATCTCAGTGGGATTTCATGAGTTCGCATCCATTTGATTTCTTCTAATTCAGATTCTTGTCATCCTCATCTGCAGTCTCTTACCCAGAGTGAGCATGGAAATCGACACAAGTATTTCTAGTATGCAAACAGACATCAGCAGTTCCACTTCAAAGCAGTAGCTTCTGAAGTGGGTGTTTTAATTATTCCGTTTTGAGTTAGTGACTCTGCAAAAGAGCTTTTCTTCTGCTAGTGAGCTGGGCATTCTTCTTCTCTCCCCTTTTTTTTTTTTTTTTTTTTTGGTTTTGCTCCCCAGCTTGCAGTAGGGCATGTCTCATTGTCTCTGGCATGAAAGCAATGAAATGATGGAGCAGTTAATGATCATCAGTTTACTGATCGTTATCCGTAACTCCCTCAGGCAGGGAGTTGTATGTCCGGTTCTTGGGATCTTTTGCATTCAGTATTTTTTGTGACAAGATGAGATTTGTCATTACTCGTCCCATGAGCCTTTCATGAACTTGAAAAACAAGGGCAGATATCAGTGCTTTTGTAGAGACGGACTATGTCTGCTGTCTAAGGCTAAGGCCCCTTGGACAAGAGGATCTGTTGGTGGGGAAGAGAAACTCGTGAAGCAAGGAGTATTGTCATATGATTCTGTATTGCATGGCAGAAGACAAACAAAAGCAAACAATCGTCATGTGGATTAATAATAGGTTGAAAGGTTAATCTACAGGAACTGCCCGAGTGAGTGATCGGCCAAGATCTGGCTGAACTTTCATCTGGTTGTGAATAACTATGGAGTAGTTTCAGTTCAAATCTAAGTATTTTGCTGCAGCATGTACTCATGGAGAAGATCCCAGTTAAAGATGGATGCCATTTTATAAGCTTTAGTTACACTGAGCCACTTTGGATGGTGTATTTTCATCTTCTAGTGTGGTGTCATGAAGTTGTACTGACTGTTGGGGACGGTGTGAAGCATTTACACTCTCAGGAAAAAGTGAGGCCAGAACCAATGGGTACAACTGGGAGAGCACAAACTACAGTGCCCCACTCTAAGTGAGGTCAGTATAACCTACCATTCCTGTGAGACTGCTGACCCTTGTATGAAGGGAAGGTAGTCACTTGCTCCATCTGCTCCCTACTCCTTTGCCAGTGACTCAGGAACTAGTGTTTGGTGAGGATGTACTATATAAAAGGAAGAATGGTGGCATCCCATGATTAGATCTAGCAATAAGAGAGAAAGAAGTTTAGCATGTGATATACAGTGGACGAGTCAGAGAAATGAAGGAGAAGCGAGTTTAATCAAGTTATAAGAGGAAAGGTGCCGTACTGAGAACTTGTGATGAATGGTGATGGGCTGTTCAAAAGGAGCACAAAAGAGGGAAAGCAAAGTAATAAGAGAGACAGGAAGGATGAGTTCAAACAACAGTACTAAATACAAGATCTAGGACTGTAAATTTAGGAAAGAAGTTCGGAAAAGTTGGAGCGACAAGGGAGATGTGATTAGGAGAAATGGCTGGCCTAGGGTGTGTATCAGCAGCCTGGAAGAACTCGGGCAGACAAATTTGATAGCCTTGCAGAAGCTGAGGAGCAAGAAAAAATATGCACATTGAGTTTGAAACGATCAGAAGGGAAATAGTAACATGCATAGAGTGATATGTTTGGAAGAAAGTGAGTTCTTTTTCATTCTTTTAAATAGTATGGGTAAGTGACATAGTTTCTAGTCATGGACAACACTAACTTTCTTGAATTGTCAGCCAGCATAACAGGAACGTTGTTGATGGTCAAAAAAGTACTTAGTTTTTGCAATATTATGGCCAAACTCATATCAGTTGAACTCCTTGTGTGAACAAGTTCTTCTTAGGACAAACAAAGTTTTTACTCCATAGCCTTTTACTTGTCAGCTGAGACAATATTAAGAAAAGTGCATTTAAATTTGAGACTGAGCCTCCTAATTTATTTTGCTTTTACAAAAAGTATGTCAGCAGTACATGTGAGGAATACCACAGTTTAGTGATTCTTCCATTTCACACTCCTTTTATTCCCAACTGCCGTGCGGATACCCTCTCAGGTAGAACCAACTCCTTCTGCCTTATAACTGCAAGTGAGGGCTCTCATTTTTTTCCTATTTCTCCTCAACCTGCTGTTACATTCTGCAAATATAACTAAATTAATAGTACTGTCACACACGAGGCTCATTTTTACACAAATCATTATTGTAACCATGAACTATTTAAAAACAGTTTAACTGAGGGTTGAATTTTAATTGATTTTTACATGTTGTTAGAAGTATTCTGTATAATGGAGAAGTCTATACTGGCTGGTGAGTTGGAATATAATTTCATTTTTACTTATCCATAATTTTAAAACTGGATTGATAATTTACCCTTAGGCTTAAAAAAGTCATTGCATAGAAATTGCAAGCCAGAGTTGCAAAATGTATGCCTTCAGATTTTTTAAAAACTCTCTATATGTGCTTTCTATTCTACAATCTGCTAACAGAGTTCCTCTGCTACCTACCTTACGGTTAGGTATTACTATCACTGGTGTTTTGTTTAATTACAGCTTATTACAGTGTTCACGTACTTTCAGGTGCCTTGTACTGTAGAGAGTACCCAGGTATATCAAAAAGCTGGTTTTGAGCCAAGATGTGGAAATTAATGTAATTAGCTATAATAAGAAAGCTGTTCAGTTTTCATCAGACTTCTTAGGACCCAGTTGTCCTTGGGCTGCTCCAGAAGCAGGATGTTGGACTCTGTCTTGCAGGACAGAGTGTTGTGATAGCACTGATATTCTGACAGTTTTGAAGGGTTTTTTAGGCATCATAATAACAGAAGATTTTTTTTAGCAATGATTTGGAAGAAGGATTTAAAGATATATTCCCAAATGTGTATGAGGTGCTTTCCCACAGCAGGAGGACTAGAAGAGAGAAAGTGCAAAGGTACTTGTTTTGAAAATCAAACAGGTAGAGTAGCAGCGACTGACCTCATCAGCTACGTCCTGGCAGGAGCTGACTTCTTGATACTCTCACAGATAACAAGGAAGGTGTGGATACGCTCCAAGGATTTTGGAGAGTCAGTGGAGGAATGTGTAGGGTACACAGCGCACACACCGTCTTACTTCACAAAAATTGGAGACTATAGAGGAACATATAAGCAGCTTAATTTAGCATAGTAAGAGCAAAGGCCTTTTCAATGCTGATTTTCTCATACAAGTCTGTTTCTGAGGCTTTGTTGAAACTGCATAAATAACAAATAGGGGATTTATAAGCAAAGAGAGGAGGAGAAGAATTTCATTGAACGTATTCTCTTTGAGTTATGTACTGCAGGGAGCCTATAAAACCTGGGTAACTGAGATGTCTTGGGACACCTATAAAGCAAAAAGATATATTCCAGAGTGTCCTATGCAACCTAATAGAAAAGAATCACTTGTGCATGTACTAGGAAAGAGACATAGTGTTTGCCAAGATGAGGGAAGAGATGCAAGGTGTCAGCCAGAACTGGTAGATCAAAAAGGATAAGAATAGAAGTAAGACCTGGGATTTAATGGCTAGTAATTCTGCTGAGGGGCTGTCCCAGTAGGAAGCTGGATAAGAAAACATTATTAATAATGGCTAAAGAATGTGATATGTGAAAAGGCTCAAGGGAGACACTTGTCTCTCAGGCATTCACAGTGAAGTGCAAAGTAAAAGGAAATTCTGCTCTAGGGCAAAGATTGGGGCTGTCATACAGTTGAGGAGTTTTGTACCCACTGTGGGTGTAAGCAAGCACGTTAGGTGCTCCCCGGCTATAAGGAAGTTTGTGGGGGGACATTCTCTGTTAGTATTCTTCACGTGATTTTTTTTCCTGGCTAGTGCAACCATCATTGAATTCAGTGTTCGATGTTAAAGACAGAGCTGATCCCTATGGAGTATTGCTATCCTGATCCTTCTATATGCTAGCATATGTATATTGATTCTGTGAGATTAGGCTGTAAGTGTCAGCAGGGGTATATATTTTTTAACTAACGTCAATTCAAATAAAGCATGAGTCTGTACGTAGAAATCCTATTGCAGTTTCCCAAATGTTTAGAGGTTACATTTGCTCTTAATGGAAAATGACAACTTGACTCACATTGCTGTTTTGGAGAGCATGGAGAAGAAATGTTGTCAGCGCTGAAGCACTTTCTGGGAACAGGAATTCCGTCAGATGAACCAAAAAATTCAAAAGGAGTAAAAGTTGAAAAGGTCGACTTGACTTCCACTTAGGGAACACTCAAGGAGTGTGAAAGACATCCCTTTGGAAAATGAGCTGATTTTAACAATACATGCTGTATGCAGTTCTCCAAAGGATAAGTCTCACTCTGTCACTCAGTCTCACAGCTGGTATAAATCACTGTGTTTTGTAGGAGCTGATGAAGACAACACTAACTGTTTTAGAATTTAGCCCTTTATTTCCACACTGCGGAAAACATGGATTTTAGTCATCCCAGTGAACCAAGCAAAGCCACACGAGAGTAAACAGGTTGTTAATCTGAAATCACCTTAAGGCCTTCGTCTGCTCCCACTGAAATCAATGTCATCAGTTTGAGTGGGATATTAAAGACAAAAAATTCCCTAATATCCATGTTAATGTATTTTCCAAATACATGAATTAATCAGCAGCTTGGTAAACTGGTTGAACAGCCTGATGCATTTGCTGAATCAGCCTTGCTAAAAGAGATGCACCATCCTGCCTTACAGTTTCTAACATGCTGTTAAAACAAAGCAACATTTTTATACAAATAGTTATTTTTGCTGTTACTGGCCTTAATCTTCGCTTAGGCACAATTACCTAGAACAACATGCTATGTATCTCTACTCCACCAAAATTAACTTGCACATGAATTATGTTTGTGGCAGAACTTTAAAGCAGGTAGAGGAACAACAGGATTAGTAAATTTATGTACTTGCTCCACCACTGTTTTTAACCATAATTTTTAAATGTTTTCATAAATGTTTCCTGAATGCTGTGGAATTTTTTGCTTTGTCATCATCATACTTCATCTATGGAAAAAACTGTAGAAAAACAAGATCAAGACAGACCTCAGTTTGGCTGAAATCATTATTCAGTCCAACCGTCACTTCAAACCACAGGCAACTAGGCTTTCAGAAGTGCTGAAGGGATAAGGTGCTAAACTTCTATTAACTTTCTTCACTTTGGTATCTTGGGAAAACCTCACCTATAATGCTCACATTTATTGCTGTCTTCATGAGCTAGTTTTGCCTCATTGGTAACAAGTAGTTTCAATACTGGTATTTAAATGTGATCCTCTTTCATTACTTTTTTTTTTTTTTTACCCTTTTGTCCTTTGCAAAGCAGCGCCCAAAGGGTCTTGGATGTTCACAGCCTTGAGTGCACCATTGTGGGTAACTGGGGAAAGTACAAAGATCATTTTTACTGTTAAAATATGTGCAGAGTAAAGCATTTTACCTGAGGTGAAACTTCTAACACCTGAGAACCCCAAGAAATGCTGTTGAGGCTTTGCATTTGCACCCAAGCAATTTTGTTTCTTCACCTGGTGCTCATTTACTTTAATCCCACTATGTATATATGTTCCTTTTTTAAATAGGAGAAAGAAAGCAACCAGAATGGGCCCAAACCCGTTTTTAGCCTTAGTAGAATGACTCTAATGTGTAGTGATTTGTGAGGAATTGCTTTGGATATACCCGAGTATATAGAGGAGCAGCATATGGCCTATGGCCCACTGTGTTTACTTTCTTTTTAAAGGTTAAACATCTCCAGCTGCATTTGAAGTAGGAAAAAGAAACTGTGGAAGGTCCTACCCTTTTCATTATGACACCTTAGCTGCAACCACTGTACTGCCATACTGCTTTTGCACCCCTGCAACCTACCTCACCTTCAGACTGTTATTCTGGCAGAGTTTGGGGGTATCTGAAATGTGCTGACAGTCCTCTTCTGTTGTGCTGGCCCAGTTTAATAGGCAGTATGTGTCATAAGTATGGGTCAGCTCTCATAAATGTGCCTCTCTTGGCATTTCACAATTGTCAGGGAAGGTGTTGCTCAACCAGAGTCCCAGCCCTGCAGCCATGGTGTATAGAGGTGTTGAATCTCCTGAATCAGATGTGGGCCCTTAGGCAATTCTGACTGCAGCAGAGCTATGTTTGAACTAGTGCAGATCCTGCTGCTGAACGATGATATCCTTTTTGACTGCCCTTGCAGATGTTTCCAAGAGCTGTATTTTATTTGTGCCTCAACAAATGATCTGATATTCACTAAGGGTTTGAATCCGGCCATTGAAGGATAATAAATGACTGCTTAGTTTAAGCTGAAATTTTGCAGCCTGATTCAGTTACAGTGGTGACTCACTTAGAGTTGGTTCTCACATGATTCACAGAGTTTATGGGTGACTCAACCCACAAATTTACTTAGCTCCCATGTTATTTTCCCTCTCGGTGAAAAAAATTGGTTATAATAAATAATCACAGCAAACTTTGACTTACCCTGAGGTAAAAAAAGTGTGTGTTGAAAGCCTGCATGTTTATAATAGTAAATCAATATTTTTTAGCGAGGTAATGATGAAATAAAAGGACATAGGATAGGAATCATTAAATAAGAAAAAGATATGCCATGCATTTTTGACTGATTTGATTGTATAGCAGAGGTAAATAAAGAAAAAAATAGTCATTTTTATCTGATAGAGGAGTTCATAAATACACAACTACTATTAATGTTCCATAAATCTATGCACAGGCAGATGGCTGTAGTGTAAATACAATCTAAGTTATCATGAGTTCAGAGTTAGCAGGAGACTGTCAGCATATCCTTCTTCAGATTGTCACAAAAGGATATAAATATCTAGGTAACTGCATTCCTCTGAGCTTCTTAGCACTGAGTAATCATCCTCCCTTTCATAAATGAAACTGCAAAGAATTTGGAAAATGAAGAAATTCTGCCCCGTCAGCTGACTCTGTCATTAAGAAGGTCATTAGCGAACAGGATTGTTTCTTTGCCTTACATATAACAGGTGTCAATAATATCCATAAATTAAACTCTAGAAGTCTGTATTTTATAGACATTAAACCTAATGGATGGTGATGGCAAGCCCCAGAAACCCAAGGGACATAAGCAGTGTCCCTGAAAATGGGTACCTAGAAACTATGGCTGGATTAATAACATGCAGCTAAAGGACTCCTGTGCTAAAGAGAGAAGAAAGAAAAGGCTAGAAAATAACCATGGAGTGTCACATGCTGAACTACTGCAATGCAAAGTCCACTGGAGCATTTTTGTGGTAGGCAGAATGCTGCTCTTCTATCACAAAGTTTGCCAAGCAGCCGCAAGCTGTTTTAGGCCTCTTTGTAGAGAGTGAAGCCAAATGCAGATGTTAATTTGAACTTTCCCTCAACTGAAGGAGAAGGTAAAAGGATGGCTCTGTGCTCAAAGCACAGGACTAGGATTTATTTATTCTTGCTTCTGCCACAGTATCCTTGCACAACCTTAGGTCAAGCTATTCATCTCTTCATGCCACAGGCCTCCCTATTTGTAAAATATAGTTGATTGTATATATGTCACAATGAAGGTTTGAGGCTAAATTCTTTAATATTTGTAAAGTGCTTTGAGATGTAATACTGGGAAGGGCAAATTACTAAACGCTGAAATGCTACATGCAGAATTACGCTTATTAGTGCCTTTTTTAGACACTGATCCCTTACTCTGCATAGGCTAATACTCCAAGCTGGCCCAATTCTAGTCAATAGTACCTCTGACCTAATTGGTTCTGGGCTTGATCTGGAACAGAATAATTTATCTCGCTTTGGTTATACTAATCAAAGAAATAAAAACTCCCCAGACTACCCTTAGAATATGTAGAGTTTCCAGGTGTCTCTGGCTTGTGCAAGCTCACCCTGTAAAAAGGTCATTTTTGGAGGCACAGTCTAACTGTTTATGCATGTAATAATACCAGTGCAAGAATCTACAGAAGGAGGGTTCACTGGTATGGATAGATAATGGTAGAAGTCAAAGACCTGCCTTGAACTGGGTCCTTTCATAAGCATTGCCCGTCAAACACGGTAGCCTCTTTGCACATAACTGCTGTGATCAGACAGTGTGGTATATTGCCGTGAACAAATATATCATTTAGTAGGTGAACCACAGCTATGTGTTTCGAAACAAATTTTTTTGTGTTTCTAAATGTATTTTCCTGTCAGCACTGTTGGTAGATCATGTATGGTGTATAAATTAATAATCGTATATAACATGCCTGCTCTTCCTGTTATTGGTGAGTTCCTATAGTAAATACCCCTGTGATTATTTATTTCTATGGGACCATCAGGGGTAGATGCTTTTGCTCCTCCTGTTGCTGTAAACAAGCAGTTGTGACTGATCTCCTTTTCGCCATGTCCTGAACACTCCCAGTTTATAGTTATATGTCATTTCCAGGATGCTTTGGAGGGTGTGTATGCCTCCACCCCATTTCAAAATCAATGTAACTCTCAATGGATTGACTAATGGCTGCAAGGTGTTGCTTAGCGTGCTGGTTTTGGCTGACAGTGCTACTAAATGTACAGTCGTTTGCTTAACGTGTCTTTCATGGTTCCCATGTGAAGTAATTTTTACTGACAAATTCCGTGTGCCAGTGGCTTCAGGTTTGCTAGTGAGCATTCATCTGACATGCTGGTGAAACCAAAGAGAAGGATGACCCCAACTTGTTGCCTTGAATATTGATAATTTTGCCCTGTCCCCTGCTATATCTGATATTTGTATTATCCCCATTCATTTTGTTATGCTGATCTTATCATCACTACATCCATCTTGAATCTGTAGAGTAGGAGTGGGTGGTGAGAGTTAAAGAAAACTGTGATGCACCTGTACGAGTGTTGTGCTGATGCAGTGCGTAAGATGTTGCAGTTCTGTCCCACCATGATGTCAAGTTTTCTTTCATTTGTTGTCATATGTGGTGTTAGGTTAGACCATTCTCAACCCTCTTCATGGAAGAGCGCATGCAGCACCAGAGAGAAATTGCTTGTGCACAGTAAACATACTTACTTGTTGTTATAGTGGGTGGACGTGCCTTGTTATTCACCTATGACATGTTGACCTTCTAGAAGGTCTACCTCGCGTTTTGGTAATGGCCTACGTGACAGCACAGTGTGGAGTGTGGTCAGGGATGGTGTCTCTACTAATGATTTTAATGAAATCGATTATCCTCTCTCTGGAAGTGAGCAGAAACTGAATTTAATCTTATAAACATGTGAAATAAGTTAAACTACAGGAAAATACATTCTTTGGGTGCCTCTCTTTGACTGTTTAGGTTTCTATATTATTATGGTTATCTGGGCTGATGTCATGTGTGCTGCATTGCTCTAACATTTTCAGTCCACAGCAAAACTTTATTGCTATTGGGAAAAAAAGCTGGTGTGAATGACATTCTTTTTTTTCTTGAAAACTGGTGGAATTGTTCATGTTGCCTTTAGAAAACAGCAGCTTAGCTCTTCCTTTGTTGGCTATATGGCAGCAAGCTGTGTGATTAGAACTTCTGCAGCCAAGGGAGGGCTCTGAGTAATTGTTCCCCTGAGGTTAGTACAGATGGCTGAGGTGTTACATACGTGCAGATTTTGGTAGCCCCATAGTGGCAGGGACAATGCTTATTTCTGTGCATATAATGCAGCCTGTCAAACATTGGCCCTTTTTGGTAAGTTGCAGTTCCGGCGCTTGTTCCGCTCATGTGTGTGAAGTCCTCTGCTCCTGGCAGTTGGAGCTGAGGGAAGTGTTTGAACTAAGATTGGGTGTGCCCCTTTCCTTCCCCGGCCACGCTGAGGGTATTCCTGGGGACACTAAGCTGGTGGATTTCTGTACGCAAATCTTCCATGAGTTGACAAACAGAAAAAAAGGAGCCCAACGTAACTGTATCAGTGTGCAGCATGTTAGTCTCTGTGGAGAGGAAAAGGTGATTGACATTATCTTTGTGGTAAACGGTTATTTGCAACAAAGGTCCAGATCATTTCTTTTACTCTTTGTGTGAGTATCAAGCCACTACAGAAGCCCTTATTTCTTGTACTGTACGTGACTGGATCTTGTATACAGTATCTGGCCAGAGCACTCTCATTCTTGATGAGGACAGGTCTTAGTGACTAGTTCTTATTTGGACCGTACTTGATAGTGTGGTTTTGCACTTGGACGTTATTTTTACGTTACGGAGAGAATGTCTGTAAAAACAGTCCAAGGGAGTTGTTGCAGAAAGGAGTATGTGTGTACTACCTCTTGTCCAAGTCATTATGTTCTCATGTGTTGGCTTTGAAACGTATTTTGATTTAGTAACTGTTTTCCTGTGCTTGCATGCAGCTGATGGCCAAGATTTTTCTATGGCTGAGCGTAGAACAATGTTGTTATTGTGACAGGTCATCTTTTGGAGCAGTTTGCAGTGATGTTGAGCTGACAGACAAATCATTTGAGTGCATATGATTGCCCCCATTGCCCCAGGCATAGGATGTCTGTTTTCCTTTGCTCCCATTGCTAAGTTTCATAATATGAGAACAGTAAGCTGCTGCTTGGCTTTATGCGCCTGCAATGACCTGCTGCTGGTCTTCACTGCTCCTTGTAAACCTCTTGCTGTGCCTCATAGTCTCTGTGCTCCTTTGGTAGCTTGGTATTCCTGGGCGCTCCCTTTATCCCATTCATTTTTGGATGTTGGGATAGGTGATCTTTTGTCTCCAGGTGCCTTTGAAAACTGCATGCCATCACCTGGCTGTACATGGTTTTCTCTTGCTTTTCTTCTTGCCACAACTTGCACCTGCCTAAAGCGAATGTGCCAAACTAGCTTTACTCTTGAAAGAAATTGTAGTTCAATGGATCGTTTTGCTTTGATTAAAAAGACAGTAAAGGTTTCTTGGCTGCGTAGGATTTTATATCTTCCCAAAGTTCATTTTTACACAAATACTTACTTTTTCTTTGTCTTCTTAAATCAAAAACATTCCATGGGATTTCTAGCTTCTTTGTAACCTCTGGAACCCATAACTGATTTGATGGATTGGGCCCTTTTTCATAGTAGGCTCCCTTTTGCTGTCTTTCTCTATGAATAATATGGTGGTCTGATGAGCGGCAGAATTTAGTATTTGTGGTAGGGGAGGAGTGGCTCAGCAGAAATGGTGCTTTCCTCCTTTCTTCGGACTGGCATGTTTTGCTGTATGTTTGGGATAGGCTAGATTAGAAATATCCTTTGTCTGGTTTAGAAAACACTTAGCATTAAGGATTTGACAGATGCCAACTTCTTCCAGAGTTTGTGCTGTTCCTGATTGTTGTTGCATAACACAGTCCCCAGCCCAATACTTCTAAGAGCTAGTTCTCATGAAAGCCTTTCAGAGGTACGATTCCCTAGAATTTAATGTTGCTTGGAGAAACAAAATTAAAAATCTAATTATTGGTTTTTGGGGTTTCCCCAGATACTTTTCACACACTTGGAATAACTCAATATTGCCTATGTGGTGACTTCCGTATTGTTTCCAGTTGTTTATTCTTCAGTCATCCCAGATACAGTTAGTGTAAGAAAGTGCTTTTAAAGAAACTATATCTTTGCCTGCTTGTAAAACATATTGCTTGTTGTTCACATAGCACAAATAAATTGAGGTGGTTTCCTTTCAAACTAGCTATCTGTACTACATTTGCTGGGGTCATCGTACCAGTCACGCAGGTAGATTATAAGCTTCTGAAAAGCTGATTGAGAAATGATGAGAGAGCAACATGCTTTGAGAACTCTGGAAAAGAAAAATAAAATTTTTTAAATCATCTCTACTCTTTGGGACAGAGTAATGTTCCTTGGTTTCATTCATGTTCAGTGTTATACTGTTTGTTGTTAACATTTTGACCTCTGCCACTCAGAGAAGTAAATTTGACTGCATAGATGCAATTTTCCCTATTGTTAGTATAAAGAAGAGCAGATAAACAGCAACTAGGTGAAATGACATGGTGAAATTAATCTCTAGATTTTAATAGTTACTTTTGCTGAAATAAACAATTACCTAGAGGTTAATGGTTTCAGAGCAGGAGACCTAGCTGGAGTCCAGAGAAACTGAGTTTATGCTCATGATTTTTTTCTTGATGCCTTTTGCTTTGTTTTACAGCATGTGTCATAGTGAATAAAAACATTTCATTCTTGTTCTTTGCAGATAAAACGGGATAAACCAGAAAATATACCAGATTTGAAATATTTAGTAAAAGAAAAATTTACTGCATTGGAGAGCAAGAATAGTGACTCAGATTTGCAAAGGAATGAAAAATATATGTATTTTAAGGATCAGCTTAAAGAAATGAGAAAACAATGTAAGTCTTAATTTAAAAAATGATTTTTTGAATGCTAAATGATAACATGTATACTAAATGTACTAAAATACAGAACTGCCAATTATGGCTTGAATGGAGGTGAGTATTCCTATTTCAAAACTTAATATTGATATATGTGTAGAAAAAAGCCAGCGCAGGTACCTTGGTAGCTTTGTATAGGCTCCCACAGTTCTTGCCTTGTCTGGATACAGATATCGTTAAAAACTTGCTTCACATCTTTTTTTTTGTAAGGTGGGCTTTTTCATTTGAAGTGACTTTTTTCTTAATTGATAGGATCTTCTGAAAGGATTAGGTAATCTGTTTTCATTTGTCACTTAAACAAATTGCTCCTGTTTCACAACTTAGGATGTGTTGCAACTCTAAGACCTTTGCTTTAATCATAGAACTATATTGTTGGAAAATGCTTACTGTGTATGTTCTCAGGTTCACAGCTTCTGTGCACGTACCATATAACACTGCAACATATTAAAATCCATTTTCATGTTGATTCACCAAGTGTTAAAATTTTAAGCTATTTGTGCTTGAATTACTAGAAAAATTGGAGAGTTAGCAGTTCTAGTGCTTATGCAACACAACAAAATAGTATATTTTTATTGCTCGGCATGCATAGCAGCTATTAAAAAAATAACTCTGATTACTGTTGCTGGGAAAGTTCATGGGCTCTAACACTATTTGTGCTGTTCTTCCCCAGTCATGATTATGTTTTGAAATCATATTATTTTGCTTGCTGTCCCTTGACCCCTGTACCTATTCACTCCCACCCTACATTTTGATTTCAACATAAACTGGTATCTCAGGAACTTCAGGAGTCATAGATTAATGATTTATACCATTGGAAACTGAAATTCTGGATGATCTCCTGTAGCTCTCCTTGAGTTTTGTTTTTTTGGAGCCCAATCCAAAACCCGCTGAAACTAGCGGAAAGATTTTTCCCGCTGACTTCACTGGACTTTGGATTGCTTCCATAGAGAGATTTATGAAGTGTGAGGACATGCCTGACAAGGTGAATTTTAGATCTGATATCTCAAGACTTGCTAGGACTAGAGCTTCAGGGCTTAACGCATTTGTTTCCCATCTGTATGGTTTTTAGGATTTGGGATTTGAGTGTTAACACTGACCTCTGAGTTTAATAGAGCCCTTGGCATGGCTGTAAGAAGGAACATACCAGGTTGCAGACCACAAAGCAGTGTAATTTTCACTCCCTCCATAACCATAAAATTACTACTGCCCCACATTATGTTGTAATTCCTAATTTCTCCGTGTTTGTAACTGAGAAGATAAAATCTTGATAACTGGCTTTGGATTTACTTTCCACCCTGTAATTGCCTGAGGAGGGGGGTGTATGCCCTAGTAATATATTCAGCTCAGGCTATGTGACTGACTTCTAACCAGTAGAACTGTTGACAATCCCCCAAATTAATTAAGCTCAATAAGAGTTATTCTTTTTTAAAAGAAAAAAAATACGAAGACATCATTCTACTACTACTGCCTGCAATCGAGGTTTGTCTTATTGGCCATTTGGACTTTTGTTTTGGTTGAACATAGAGGTCAGACTGTGGCCAACAGGATATGCATGATGATGTCTGATGGACTGCTGTGCCCAGTACATGGACTATTGATCAGCCAGGTCAGTTTAGGATTAGTAGAATTCATAATGTCTTTGATGCGGTACATGTATCACGTTTGCCCTTATTGCAGCATTTAATGAAATTCAGAAGATTGAGTGGAAGATTGTTAGTTGAACTTTAACAAACAATCTTGGATGCAACTTAATGATCTTGTGCTCAAGTAAACAATCTGTTTCAGCCCACCCTCTTTTGAAATAGTAAACTAAGTGCCACCTCAGGTCCACAGATAGACAAGAGATGGAAAATTCAAAGTTAGATTTCCTAAAGCAAGCGCCATTCTGCTGCCTTGAGTATGTATCAGCACTGTCTTTTCTGGCTAACTAATCCACTGATCTTCTGAAAGGTCACTTTCCTGCTTCAGTTCCCTCTTCAAAATGCTGTTTTACCAGGAAGGCTTCTTGAGTAATAATGGCTGACTGAAGATCAGTGGAGTCTGTTTATACTCACTTACATAAATCTGCTTCCATATGGTATAGTGAGCTGCAACCAGTCTCTCTGTTCTGTGCTATAATGTGTTCTCCTTGCCATTACCCTCAACTTCCCTCTCCCTTTTGTCTGTTTTCCACACTCAAGACTAGCCTTTTAAAAAGCCCAACAATTGTAAGCACAACTTTGAAAATAACAAATTTATTCCCAAAGTTAAAAATTACAGATATGCGCGTATTTGTAGGATCAGGACCTCTGACTTTAACGTCTCTGAGACAGGCTGAACTTACATGTGTACTCCCATCTAGCACAAAAAAGCCTTAATCTTGAAAGTAGCCTCTTCTCATTGTTGGGCTCTACGTAGTAGATTAATGTGCTGAGATGTATAATTGAGCACTGTCAGTATTATCTAAAATACTGCATAAGCCAAGTAGAAGGCAGTGTTACTATCGAGGAGCGAATATGGGGCTCAGAGGGAGGAAGTTCTGAGTTGTAATACCAGCTGAACTGAAGATTCATGAAAACTGTAAAAGACATCCACTAGTTTTGATAAGGTGATGATTTACCTCATAACCCACCGTGTGTACATTTTGTTCCCTTTTGTAAAGGGAACATTAAGGCCACTCAGTTAGGTGTTCAGCAGTCATGCTTAAATCAAGTTGTATGTGTAGTCTTTCATAATCAATCCAATAATACAGCTCCCATGATACAGCATATTATAATGCAAATTCTGGGACACATTTGGAAACTCCTTTTTGTGACTTATGTATATCAGTAGCTATCAGCAGCTACCTGTTTTATATTTTCTTTTCGGCTGTTAGTGTTGCCAGTTTTTGGCACAACCTAGTGCAAAACTCCTGGTCTGTTTCAAGCAGTGCGTACACTTATACTTTATGGTCCAATTTATATCTCTTTCCTGGGATTTGCTTTTATTGCTACCTCAAATAGCATATCAAAACATAAAACTTCAGCCAGGCTTTCTCAGATGAGCTCTGCCAGTTTTTCCTTTGTCTCAGCCTTTCCCATCTCAAAGAAGCAGATGGGGTAGATGTTGGAAGGATTTCTCTGCCATGTTGAGTTAACATGAATTATTAGATAGGAGTTGAGCATTTGTATTCCAGAATAGCTGAGCAAGGAAACGTTATATTCTCATGTTGCCCTGCTACTTAAAAATTAACTAGGATTTGAAGGAGAAAAGCCTTCTTGAGACAAGATTTCTTAGGCACAGTGAAGCAGTTAAATCTAACCTTAATTTAACAATCTGTCTTGTTCTTGAGATTCCTTATAGTTGCAGCCTCAGTGATGAAAAGGGAGCTGCGTGGTTGTTCTCTGTCACGTGACAGGTAATATGCACTGCAGTAGGTAGCCCTCATATCTGGGGAGGAGAAAGGCACCAAATTGTCCTCAGTTCTTCCTCTTCTCTAGGCAGTTCCGCAGAGAGGAGTCCTTCTTAGCTTTGAACTTCTGCTGCTGCTAGAATGCAGAACTGAGTTGGGAAAGTGCATTTCTTCACGGCATTAACAATAATAGTGTGTCTCAGAGCAGTTTACTTTCTCCTCATCTTTCATACAGTTGACAGGCATTTTCCCTCAATCTGAGCCTTTATTATGCAGCTATTTTAGCAGGAGTGTGTGCAAAATGATGCAAAATCTCCACTTCTGATGATATGTGTCAAAACACTGTCAGATAGGTTTTATATGAACAACTGGTGATTTTTACTGAAGCCCCATTTTCAGAACTATCTTATGTTCCTAAATGCCCACTTCTTATTTTTAATGGAAGACAATTTCATCTTTCTGCTCAAAACTGCTTGGAATGTAAGCTTTAAAAAAGAAGTTTCAGTTATTTCTTCTTTTTTTTTAAAGTTTTTACCACTTCTTGTACCCTGCAATGACTTCATTATCTTTTTCAAATATTTAAACACTTTTTAGGCATATTCGCTAAATACGGAAGTGTCAGAAAATTCTAAATGTTTGCAAATGTGGTTTGTAAGGAAAACTTTTTGTGACCTTAACTCTACATTACTGGTGCTCCCCTTACACGTAAGGGTCCCAGATCTGTAAAGTGCTTAGCGATCTGCTTTTGATTAAGTGAAATGTTTAAGCAAATTCCTCAAATTAAACTGCTTGAGTAGCTCCTTTGAAATCAGTGAAATTGCTGGCATCTTGCACTTCCTTATTGGATTGTAACCGCAGTACAGGACCTTGCAGGACTGAGCCCACAGGAGCTAAGTCATGAGAACTGTAGGAATTGTAGCTTTGTATTTGGTATCTCCTATAAATTTTAAATCCCACCTTCTGTTTAATGTTGTATTACCCACTCTTTTTATTTCATGCCAGTGTATCTATCAAAGGCATGTTCTGGCACAGGGTATGAGAACTGTACCTTCATGAAATGAAAATAAAAGCTGTCTTTAATCTGCATGTGTCAGTTTAAGTTTCTGATACTCTGTGAAAAGGACTAATCAGAAGGTGTAATCTCTACTCCGATGACCCTAGTTACCACTGCTGTATTTATTGAAGGTTATTTAGTTTCACATTTAGTGCACAAAAGATGGCATGTTTCGTGGATCGTTTATAGTAGCTGATAACATGCATTTTGGCATCCTTGATAACTATGTTCCGTGCGTACATCCAACAGAAACCTCAGTAGTTATTTTGCAGAAAGTGTTAAGATTTGAGTGAATTACAGTATTGCTGGTTAGGCCAAGCAATGAAAGGACTGAATTTGGCACAGTGAAGGAAGATAGCACTTTGTTGATAGGAAACAAATCATTTTGAGATGCAATATTGGTTTTGGCAACTTTTTGTCATAGGAAAACAGTCATTATAATGTCATTTGGAAAGTAGCAACACTGCAGTTGTAATGAACTTCCTTGCCCTCTCCACTGACAAAAATATGCCTCAGAAAATATGCTTTTGAAAGGGAAAAGTGTGTATCATGACTGAACATTTTGCTCAGACAGATTCATGTAAGCATAATATCAGTAAGCATATATTTTCAAAGGAAATTTGAAATATGATGTGTGATGTTCAAGTAGACATCATCATGCACTGCTGTGATACAGGTATTTTAAAACCATGCATTTGCCAGAAGATAATGGTGTAAGAAAGTGTCGTTTTAGAGGCAGTTTTGGGTTGAAAGATAATACAATGAAAGGAGTTGTCTTTAAATTCATAAAACAGTTTATCTGGAGACTCCAGGAAAGACTGAAGTCTTTGATTTGCTTTTAATAGGATAAGAAATCAAGCTGCAACATGACGCTGTGTAGTATAATGCTTGACAAGTATCATCCAGTTAATCCTCACAACGTTGTACTGGGGTAGGCAAGTTCATTTTATTCCTCACTGTCTAACAGAGGTGAAACTTGAATAAATAATTGAAGTGACTTGTGCAAAGCTGCATATCATTTGTAGGTCTGTTTTTCTCTTCAGTAGTTCCTAACTACTTATTTGGTCTATTTTTCATTTTTATCCTTAGCAGTGTAGGCAGAGGAACAGCTGGAAAAATAAGGCCAATGTATTTTTCTTATTATTTTTAATACAATATAGTCATTGAAATCATTTTACTGGGTCTGATCATGGGGAAACAACGTCAGCCCCAGAACTGAAAATAGGGTTGGAATGGATATTATTATGACAGTTCAGTGTTGTGTGTGGGATATGCACTTTTCATTTAAGTAAAATTCCTTATATACAGGCCTTTGATTATTAAAGAAATGAAAGGTAGTCTAGGACCTTAGGAAGGCAGCTTGCAGTTCAAGAGACCTGAATTTAGTTCTTTCCTTTGTTATAATCTTTTTGTTATTACCTAGGTTAAGTCATTTGGGTTCAGCTCGGACAAGATTTCACTGGGAGTTAGCTGCCTGAAATCTCTGTGATTCGGAGTCTTATGTCAGCGTCTGGATTTGGCTATGTGTGTATTGTCCTTGTGGACTGTGCAAGGAGGGACCAGTGAATGTGGATTGGCTCGTATCCATGCTGCTCGGGGCTGGTAGCCTAAGGAGCAGCGTAGCCACGTTCACTCTGCACTGCGCAACGCTCTGTTGCCTTGTGTCTCATGTGACACTCCTGTGGCACTAAAACATTACTACTTTTTGTGACTTTTCAGTTCAGAGAGCCTGAAATAATGACGTAGCTGTATTTAGCTTGCCAGAGTGATATTTTTATGATATGGCGCTGAGGGAGCAAACTGCAGCCCTTGAGGAGTGACATGAAGATGTGTAGAGGCATTTGTGTGAATGAAGCCAGACTTTTAATCAGGGTTAGAGGACTGTCCCGGGCAGAGGGGGAGAAACTTGACATGGTATTGTCCTTCTGGAACTGTTCTGTCTGGATATTTCTCTGGGAAAAACTAGTGGCTAGAACTAACCCACCTTTAATTTTGAAAGATTAGAAGACCAGTGCCTGGGGTGAAACGGAGTGAGCAAATTTGATGATGATTATATCTCGCATATGAACCCTCTGTTTCACAGAATTATTGGGAAGAGAAACAAGCCAGATTACGAGATGCTCAAGTACTGCAGCAATGGGAACCATACAAATGCCTAAGATGAATATCCAAACTGCAAAATTACTTAATCAAAGTTAGTAACCTTGCTAATTTGCAAAAAAGGGCCAAATCTAGGATGAATGACAGGTTCAGAACTCTTATCTTGCAATCTGGGACCATTTTTGCAGGTCAAAAACTAGCTTTGTTAGGAAAAGAGACAGAAGCTTGCATTAACATTAGTCCTGTAAGTGGATTGACGGAGAATGTCAATTGCCAATGGGTCTGGTCATGTGTTTTTGATGAAATGATTGTCTTTGAAAAATGTCATTTATCAAAACAAGAACTTTCTGCAGAGGTTTATTGCTCTGGGGTTTAAGGGTCTGAAGTGGAATTTGTGGTTAAAATGGAAGAGAAATCAACCCACCGCCTCAAATAGCCCTTCTCCAGTGGGAGTTACCTGGAATATAGGAGACCTAGATTCTAGTTTCAGCAATTTTTAATTCAGACCTGGGCTGAATCTGGGCCTTCTAGGTGATTAACCTGTAGGCTGTGGAATCAGTCTGCCTCTCTCTCTGTTAAATGTGTATTTAATTGCATATAAAAATAGAAACAACTGCAGAAGAAAATACTGAGAGACATTGACCTTTTAGCCCTATGGCAAAGGTACGCAAATGAGGGAGGTATCTTAAATCAGAAAGAGCATCAGATCTAGGTCTCTCTTGTTATGAATATCTACCCTTGCAATCAGTGAACACTTAATGGTAGTCTCTCTTTATCTCTTTCTCTGCCTCTCATCTGGTCTGTATGTCTAGGTATTTTTGAAATTCCAGTACATTTCATTCCGGTGCAAAACTTTTTTCAAGATAAAATTCCTGTTTTCATATCAGCCCAGCCTCCAGGGTTTTCAGATCAGCACTGAGTATATAAAATCAAGAAAGCTCATGGTGTGTTGCACAGAAATAATCTCTATTATTATTATACACTTAAGGATAATACTTTGAGGAAATTTATCGTTACTGTCGTGGGATAATTCTTTCGTAATTGAGCACTTTGATGGCTGCTGGCATGGCTTTTTTGCTGTTTGTAGGGACACAGGTAGGAAGGGGCCTTGTGGATGCTGATTCTGTTCCCTTGATGTTGCAGTCAGTCACCTGATCGATCACCCCATTGCAATCAATCATGTAATAAAATTCCCGCTTAAAATATGTTAATTTTGTGCCCCGTCAACTTCTTTTGGAAGACTGATAAAAAAAAAACCCTCAGAACCTTACTCCGAGGCTGAGAAATTTTCAGGCTAAGCAAATTGGCCAAATTATTGATATTTGTTCTTGTGCCAGCACTGTACCCGAGCTTAGGTATATTTCTCCCTCAGTGGTTTTCAGTCCGATTCAGTCAGGTCCCATATTTCTTGACAGTATAGATATCCATTTGTGCAAATTGGAAAATTACTAAATTGTATGTCTTGTGCCTGTATTTGAACTCATTGGAAAAGTTTTATAAATTTCAAATGAGTACGAAGCACATAAATAGCTGCCAAAGTTTGCCAGTAAAATTCTGAAGACTTCAATAGATAGATTATACCCTATGAAAAATGTCATTTCTGGTAACAAAATATGCTCTCTCTGGGATTTTTCATTCACTTACCTTTTTGGGCAGTTAGGATTCTTTAATGCTGCCATAATATGTGTTACTTTTATTGTAAAAATTTAAGCAGTGGAAATGCAGGGGCTGCCTCTGCCAGCTCAGTACTGTTTTACTTGCCGTTGTGTCTTTCACATGTCATTTAGACAAATTTGCGGAAATAGAGAATGGAGGAGTTCCCTTCCCGTGCCATGAGCTTACAGCTTAAATTTCAAGTGTGATCACAGGAAAGCAAGTGAAAAGCAGTCCAAGGAGAAGGGGGCAAAGAGGGAGAAAAGGGAGAGCATCACAGTCTTATGATTACTCAGTTGAGACATTCTCTTTTTGAAGTTAGGATGTTGAGGAAGAAAGAAGAAAAACTCAATGGAGCTTTAAAATTGGGCAACTTTGTTTTGTTTACTCATTTCCTCTGCTACTTGAGTTTTTCTTGCTCCTGGAAGGATAGTAGCTTCTTTTACCCTTGCCATATGTTCATTTTAGCCGTTTATATGTAGGACTTTGTATGACCAATATGCCGAGGGATCAAAAGAAAATCTACTGCAGTAAAGCATTTGGATTTAGTACCAACAGAAAAAGCATTTGAGGAGGAACAGGGAAGTAGATCTGAGATACTGCTGACAAGATAATAATCCATCAGTGCATATCACACTGCATGGTAACTTCAGAGAACTCCAGTTTGGAGAAAAGAAAACACTCAATGTTTTTATAGTTCCTGAAACTACTTGCCATGTAGCTCTCTTCAGTGTATCTTTCAGAAGAGCTGCAGGTTATTCAGCAAATACATGCTGAGCTAGACCTTTATTTGATAAGCGTCAGTGTAGCCTCTGAAGTCAAATGGAATTTCCCTGATGTATGCCTGTAACATCCCATAACATGCAAACTTTAATGTGCAGCAAGTTTAATAAATATCCTCCAATTCCTTATCAGAAGTTCATGTGTATTGGCTACTTATAATTTTTGATACTAGTATTGTTTGATTTCCTTCTTGAAAGCCTTAAGTACGAGTAAGCTCACAGTAAAGCATGATTTCTTTCCAATGTGAATTTTATGCCATTAAATATACTGCAGCTCTTCTTCACGCTGCCCCAAGCTGGTTAAATAAGTTCAGCTGAAGTGTAGGGAGAGAACTAAAGTGCTTAAGGACTGCAAAACACATCTGTTAGGCTTGTGGACCTCAGACTGGATGCAAGAGCCCAGAGTTAAGTGCCTCAGCTCCTACAAGGAGGGTTATGGTATGTACATGCGGTATGTGTGAGCAGCTCGGCTCAGTGAGGAATCTGTTCTGTCAGCATAATGTGCTTTACATCTGTATGTCAATCACTGTATTGCATAAGATTGCTAAAAACGTGCCGAGTATAATGTAAGACAGTAAAGGGGGTGGGTCAGGGCTTTAACTGTAAGCCTGAGCACACGTGCTCACATTATATAGATGGAGAGGAAATGGAACATGGCTCTAGTATGTGGATTTGGGAATTGCAGGCACTCACACAATTACTGATGCTATCTAGGAGCTGAAGTGGTAATTGCTTATACTGTCTCTTAGGAGTAACCTGAGATATGTTGCTTTCAGTCAGCTTTAGTGCAAAGTCAAAGAAGTCAAACTGTCTTCAGTGTCATTTTTGCTTATTCTAGATCCAGCTTGGAGCATTCGGATGTTCAGTTACGTCTGAGAAACAGTTTAAGTTGTCATCTTTCAGCTGTTATAAACTCTCATTTGAGACACTATATCTGACTTTACAAGTGTGAATAGGTTTGTCATGTCTTATCATCTCAAATGTGGATACAGATTTGTTCTACTACCAGACATGCTGTGAGTGATCTCAGGATTAAAAGCAAAGTCACTTAACAGGTGTTCCAGCAGGCACCAAAAATACCTTATGATGGAGAGAAGTCACCTAACGATTGCAAATATGAAACAGTTAGTGGAGGGGTAGTGGGAGAGCTTACGTTTTATATAATAGCATTATGTGTCTGCTGCAGTTGCCCAGAAGGTGTGGCAAATACATTCACACAAATTTATGTAAAAAAAATCCCTCAGGGGCTGTTAAAGCTGAAAGATGCCACTTCTGGCTCCATTCTGGCTCCTCCAAATGCCCCTGATCAGATTAGTGGAGGCTAGGCAAGAATACTAGGAAAACATCACTGTGTACTTTCCCTGTTTTAGCCCTCCCCTAGGGATTTACTGTTATTCATCATCAGAGAAGGACTGCTGGATGAAACAGACCTTAAGTCTGATATGATATAGCCACTCTTGTGTTTTTAACCCATCCCTCGGCTCTGGGCTAGTCTGTAGAGGGCGCTCTTCATCGCTTTAATTGAAGCATGACCTGTACTGTGCACAGCCAGGAATGTAAGGGGGCTAGAGAGAATACAAATAAGAGGGTGCATGACTGTATTCTAGTAGTTAGCTCACTCAGTAAGGCATGGAGAAACAGGGTTCCCCTGCATATCCATTGCTCTCTTCACTTCCTCCACTTGGATGGAGCTTTGCCTACTTTCAAGAGCCGAAGAGGTTGCAGGACAAAGAGCTGCTATTCCTCATTACTCAGGCTGGGGCAGCTCTGGGCAAGTACAGAAGTCAGAAATTCAGATCCCTAGAGAACCTGGGAGAGGCTTACCCGATATAGGTGCCTTCAGGGTTAGGAGGCCACTGAATGGTTTTTTTTTTTTGTTTTTGTTTTTTTTTTCCAAATCATCATTTTGGACTTCAGTGTCTGTAGTTTGCTTCAGTTCTTTGGATTTGGCTCAGACTTAAGTGGTCTCCTTCGCTCCCTATTTGAAAGTTTATGGGCCAATCCAAGACTTACTGCAATCAAGAGTCTTTCCAGGAAGGCTGTTCGTTGGGATCTATCTATAAACTTCCAGTATAAACTAAGTGGCTAGTTTATAATCAGGTAGGAAAACAGGAAGAAAACTATGCATCTGCATATTGCTACATGCAAGGCTTCATGCAGAATACCTAAAGAGTTTTCTTTGAGGGGAAAAAAAGTAAAAGCTGCCTGATTGCTTTATCAGCCTCTGCAGTAAAAATAGTAATTACTGCAATTTAAGTCTAATGAATAAATCACTGTATTAAAATGTGAACAAAAAAGTTTAACGAGCAATCATATGTAATCATTTAGCAACTCTATTATTAGTGTGGGCCAAGTAAGCTATTTACCTACCATTTGCTTCAGCATCCAGTGTTTGGGTTTTTTATTTTTTTCCTCCTACAACCCAGACACAATTCTGCCTTCCTTCTCTCAAACACAATTTTGTTATGGCATGTACTTCAACAGATGTCTGCAGAGTTCGGCTCATATTCCACAAATATTCTCCTAACCTAAGGAAACACCACTATGCAGATAGTTCTGTTGAAATTGTACCTTCATATGGGTTTTGTTGCACTGTGGCTATGTTACGGACAGATATTTTCCAGCTCTGCCATACTCTCTTTACCACTTCCCTCATTTTACCAAACTGCACCCCAGCCTGAATCAGCATCCTTCCTGGTTTTTCTGCAGATGCTTTCCCTTTTCACATGACCCCACAGAGGCTCCTAACCTCCTTTCTCCCTTCAGTGCTCCTCTTCAGCTTTCCTCCCTGCCAGTTCCTCCTTAGAAGTGTCACAAAATGTGTTAGTCATGATTGATGCACTTATTTTCACTAGTGAGACCTTCACGTCTGTCGTCTTTTGTCCTGAAACATTAACGTGACTTAATTTTCTTGATAAACTATGTAGTTCATTTACATTTGCTTTTTTGATGGGCTAGTGTGCTTCCAGGTCAGTTGTATTATTGCATACTGCAAAAGCAATAGTTTGGAGGAAAGTAGTGGCTATTGACCGCTAACAGTACTGTTCGTGGTGTGCTAGCTATTGCTTTACATTTTTGTTAGAACTGGAAAAACTAGTAGCTGAGTGACTCATAAAACCCAGTGTAGCAAAATTCAGTTGTAAATGAAAGAGGAACATTTCCATATTCTTTCTTTGGCTTAATTCCTGTGCCTAATGGCTGTGTATATACCATAAACATTGTGAAGGAGCAACCATGGAAACACTTGTTTTCTTGCATTGCTAAATTTACTCTGGGTTGAATATTAACACAGCGCCTGGCAGTACTTTAAAAGCAAAAATAGCTAAAGCGTGACTCACTATGAGTCATTTACTGCTAGTCCTGCTATACTGCCTAGAGCTTGACATTGAACAACTTGGCAGCCTGCATTGCTACATTTTTTTCTAGGAACTTTGAACACATTTCATTCTTGTGAATTCTCTTGTGCAACAATATTAAACACAGCAATGTGTTTATTTTACTTCCAAAGTCGAATGAATCAGAAAATGGTGAAACAAAGAGTATTTTTCTTGGAGATTCTGGAAGAGCTGGATTCTGAGAATTATTTTTTAGCTGCAATAGCAAAATGATTGCATGGATGTTAAAAGTTAATTACACTTTATACAGGTTATGTAACATATACTTTGAACGTTTTAACATCTCTTTTCTTATTTATTTAAATACATTTGCAGTCAAGGCTTATGTGAAATTGGAATACTGAGACTGTAGCTTGAGAAATTTTCTCTTTGGTTTCTCTAAGGCTTTTTGATGGGAAGTCAGTCAGCTCTAAGGGGCAGACAAAAAGAGTCAACTATATTCCTATTGGCCTCTGTATTTAAAAGGCACACCCTAAATATGGTTGTTGGTATCTGACAGCGAGTAGCTTGCTGGCTGGCTGTGGGAATGCCTATAAAAGATCAGCTGATTTCAGTCAGATGGATAGAGGTAATGAGAGAGGGCTGAAACCAAAAGCAACTTGCTGAGACGACCATGTGATGATATCCTGAAATACACTGGCAGTGCCAAATATCACTCTTCAGCATGCCAAATTTTGTTTCCAACTAAATGTCATTGCTAACTAAAAATCACTTCTTAGAACAACAGATAACAAAATCTTAACATTCTTTAATATTTTCCACAGAATTGTCCACATTGTTAATTGTTACATTGTTTTTGTAAAGAAAAAATTCATCAAAGAAAAACCTTCTTATGCTATCAGTGCATAACCTTTTGCATGGGTTTTAAGAAGGTACCAGAAATCAAATTAAAAAGCTAATGAAGTAAGTTCAAAACATCTACAAAAGTAAAGTCTGGATACAATTAAAAAGCTTGTTATCTGTCTCTTCCTGATGATGAAAATAGCACAGAATTGTGAATAATGGTACAGACTTAGCTGCACTGAAGAGAATTCCCCTATTTAAAATGTGTTGTCCAGTAAATTTAACTGAAATAAGGTTAAAGTATTTTTCATTATCATGCCTAACATTAATCCTGCAAAAAATGATACCGTGTTATTTTCCTACACCTAAAATAAGAAATAATCGTGCTTTATCTAACCCTCTAAAGTTTTTTATTTTCTTCTATGTTACCTCTTTGGCAGTGACCCCCAGATCATTGTTATTAAAAAGGTTTTAGTAGTTACTCAAGTTGTATGCTCTTTAGCAATTTCTTCCAAGCTACTGAATAGGTTGTACCTCAGCCACACCTCCAGACACGTTACGCAGAATATAGACATGAGAATTTATATTAAGGGTAAGACGGTACCTTTAAAAAGACAGCTCTGTGTAGGAGGTTTTTCTGCTCTGAGGATCATCAGAAAGATTGGAGCTGCCTAAGGCATGATATCTCTTGGGCACCTCCATACACGACGTATAAGTAATGCCTCCGTTAAGCTGTAGCAAATGATTCCCTTCATGCACGTGTGTGTTTGTGTGTTCACACTCACACATATTGACAGATAGAGCATGGGTAGGGCAGTAATGTGTAGTCTTTCTCTCTAGCACATTCCAGAAGATCACGTGCTGGGCTCCAGGTTGAGCACACAGGAACAAGATAGTCCACCACTAAATGTGAACTCTATTACAAAGGATGAACTGTTTTCCGTAAATGCATAAGAAATACACTGTTGAACTGAAACCAACATCCTGTATGCACGTACATCCTAAAATGACAGATGAAAACTCTCAGTTCTCAAATCACTTCCTGTTCCAGTTATGAATCCAAAGTGGTTTTCGGTAATATTTCCATGTGACAGAGCAAACAGAGCACGTTATATGAAGCTGTAAACCATATGCACAGTGCTGACAGAATCCATACCCGTTTAACCACTACAGACTATGAGGACTCCCACTTTGTTTCGTTCTTCTCCCGGGTCTTCAAGTGTGTTTCAGGTACAGTATAGGAGCCAATATGTCTGTGAGCTGCAGAAGGAAGAATGATAGGAATTTTGCACTAACAAAATGTTCATGTTCTGTGGATATGTTAAGTTTCAGCACTGCCTTCCACAGCAGAAGTAAGGCTCTTTTTCTTGCCATTTAAATTGATCTCACGGGGTACATCTAAGCTGAGGATCTCTCATTCGTATGTAATAGGTGGGATGCTTAGGATATAATTCCTCATTCCCCATGAGCTGTGAATAATACGGTTATTACAAAGCATAAAATGTAGTACTGGCATAATATGAGCTACAGGTAGCCAGAAAAAGTGTTCTTTGTCTGTTATACTATTATTATGTAGCTGTGCCATTACAGAACAAATCTCATGGACTAAGGGTTTCTCCTGTGAGCCTTTGACCTTACAAATAGTCCTTTTTGCTGCAGTTTGTTTGAGGCCGATTCACAAGTGTAGTTTTACAGGATCCAGTAGCATCACTGAACTGACTGTTAATCACTGTCACCTGTTGAAAATAAGATACTGTATATTAAATTGCTCGTCTCTAAACAGCTGCCGATTTCTTTTCTTTTTCAAAAGATGTTATTCTTTCAGAATTATCTATTTCCATTTTTTTCCCCACGCATCTTAAAATCTATGGCAAGCCTTTTTAATTTACACTGGCAGGTGTTTTTTATAAAGTATTAGGGGACAAATTGCCTTGACATTGATAATTACTAGAGACCAGAGACTGTTCACAGATATTAGCAATTGAAAAGATCTTCTGTAGTGAAATTTATTACTCTTGGGAAAGTCAAGTCACCAAAGAAGAAGGGAGTGTGAAGAGACGCTATTCATTAACTCCTACTTTAAGGTATGGCTAGCTAATGTATTTCAGATATAGCTAGCTAGCTAGCTGTAACAATAGGGAAGTTTAAAAAAATGAAAGTTAACTTTCCTCATCAGCACTGCACATTACAAAGTTAGGGTCCTAAATCCCCATCTAAATATGGAGTCTTATTTTTGATTTCTAAATCGACTTGGAGTCTCACTTTAGCTCCTTGATTGAGAAACTTGGCTATCATGTTTATTATGTTGCCCTCTGTGTATCATGGAAAGTCTGCAGCTCAGGAGGAATGTCTACAGACAAGTGCAGACACATTTGAGTTCCTCTACCTGTATTGTCTCTGCATCTAGCCCGTTCACTGCAAATGTGCAAGTGTGCACTATGTGCACATGCCGATGTGGCTATGCAAATTCTGAATCAGCACTGCTTTCTGCCTGTCCATCCGAGGGAATAGGCCACAGAGCTCTGTTTACACCTACATATGTACGTGTGCCCTCGGATGCCTCCGTATTCCAGAGAATGAGGAGCATAATTAGAAAAATGTGCTCATACATCCACATATGCAGATGTCTGTACATATGAGTTCATTTGCTTTAGTGCTCGTTCCTGGTCAGAAGTCAAGCCTCTATTTCAGCATGATTAATGTGGCACTGGATAGCCAGCACCATTATTGTATTTTTTGTAACAGGTAAAAATAGATAGCAAGAACTGGGAAGCTTTTAAGAAGCTGTGAACCTATTGAAATGCCCTTTTTTTAAAGAGAGACAAAAGAAAAGATAGGAAACATTCTACTTGTAGAATGTATGAAGATTATTCCAAAAATGCTTGAACAGAGTTCTTTAAAGAAAAAAGTCATGATGTATTTCCACTTCAACTATTGTTTTAGGCCTTAGAAAAAATACTCTAGAATGTGAATCAGTCAATAGTTATCTGTGATGAACAGGTAAACAAAAGATGTATTTCCCAATGGCTTTTTCATATGATGGTGACAAACTCCATTGCACAACAATGGTCACATTCCAAAGTTGCAACCAGGTTCTGGAGAGCTTAATTTCACAATTGCTTACTGTGTCCTATTGCATTACAGTGACCTTTCAATAAAGAAGGGAGATTGCTGGGTTGTTGTTTGTTTTTCAACTTCAAAATTGTACGGGGATATAATGCAGTGCCTTAATTCTACATAACAAATCTTTTCTTAGACATTTTTAAACTAAGGCCTCTAGTAAGATATGGAAACTTTTAAAAAAAAAATTCTACCTCTTTATTAATCTTATAATTTATGAATCTACTTAAGGTTTGCATTTACAGTGACAATACAGTTAACTGTAAAAAAGTAATTTCTGGTGTTGAGAGACAGATCTTAAAGGTGTATTTTCTTGGTGTAGCAATTTATGTATCATCCTTCTGATATATTAATGCAACAAAAGTATTTATTGCTTAGTGTTTTTTTATTTTTTTTCCAAGCTGAAAACAACTCACGAAGCTCTGATTTTTTTGAATTAACTAGTTGAAAAAATAACTACAAAGTAAAAATAAAATCATGTTATCATGATATGATATGCTAAGGTATTCTGCTATTCCTTTAAAGAGTTATTAAATATCATTTAGTTCTCATCTGTTACAATTTTGTGCTCATGACACGATACAGTAACTTATATTTTGGTGAAGCACTCTCCTACAAGCACAATCTTATTTCACAGTATGAAACGGTTATGTACTCTTCAAAATAACTTCAGTGAAAGATTGCGCTGAAGCTGACTGATTATGAGTGTCCAGCTACTAAGACAGCAAGCTGAAAAGGCCAGACCTGCAATGAAGAATGTTTTATCTTCGGTCCTAGAAATGCAAGTTAGAGAGAAGCCCAACAGATAACTAGCCATAACAAGAAAGTTGGCAGTTAGATAGTTTCTTAAAACAGTTGGATCTTTTATCATCTATGGTTCAAAATACAGCCACCATCACATATGGAACTGAACAGGTTTTCAATGAATAGGATATAGATTCTGAAGCCTGAGTAGGTGCCTCGTCAAGATAGCTGAATAATAACTCTTCAGCCCATTCTCAGCTCCAGACTTGCCCATCATCCACATTGTATACAATAGGCGTGTGCTCAGATGCAGACTTAGGTCTGAGTCTGGGAGATGCTCTCAATGAAGGAAGCTTGAGGCTGCTAGCTAGCATGACCCCAAGTTGTCAATCATGTGGTCTGATCTAATCAGGTGCAGGTAGATTTGAGCCAACCACAACTCACCAGGAGATCACATAACATCTGCAGTTTGTAATCATAACTTGGCTGCTTTGAGCCTGAGCTACCGGTGTGCTGGCAGCTGCCAATGCGGTAGTAGCCCTGACACTTGGAATGCTTCACTTTCAAACAGCTTTTAACCTTTCAGTATAGACATAGCCCAGGAATTTCCCTCTAAATTCAATGAGAATTAAATTGACTGTATAGCCCTCACTCTCTAGCTTGAAGGTGGTCTGTGTTATCGGTATCAACTGATGTCTTCAAAAGAGTCCATAGCTGTAGTGACATTCATAGCTGAGAGAAAAGGTCATTTCCAGAGGGAAAGTCTCCCCCGCTATTTCCACACACAAGAAGGAAGCTTTCCATGGTGCCAGGAAGTCTGACAGCAGCGTAAGCAATTAGCTTTTTTAGAGCTTGAAAATTCCAAAGCAAGAAGCGTTACTGCACGGGAGTGGAGACACTTGGGATTTTTGAGCCTGATTAGCTCCACTGACAGAGACATGATGTATGCTAATTACAACTCCTTAGCTTCCTTAGAAGCAGCTGCATAAAAACACAGAACTTATCCACGTTGAAACTTAGGGCACTAAGTTTCTCTACGTTGGTATGCTCAGACCGTATGCACAATCCACTGACTTGCCTGGATGATGCATAGAAAGGTGTGTCTGTGAGCGAACCTGTCAGTGGTTGTGGGTATGGGAATGGGAAAGTTTCTCATTAAGACGTGTGACTGAGTAATACAACCCCTGATAATATCTCTTTGGGTCAGTGAACCTTTGAGAGTTGATCGTTAAAACCATGGATTGTCAAAACTGTGGTGCAGTATTTAGTCAGTGTTCACTGGTGCAGGTCTGATCCAAGTTTAAAGAGGAGAAAAGTGTTTTTTATGTAAGATGTCATTTCAGTTTTACCAGATGCTATTTTTTCCTCTGATATGTTTTATATACTTCATTGAAACAACAAAAATAATGGCATTTCATCTATAATAGGCAGCATGATGAATTCTGATTGTTCAGTGTTGCTTGGAGGACAGATCAACACTATGTTTAAATCAACTCTTTGTTAACGTAAATACGAAAGTCTCGTCATAGATAATGGCTCTCACATTTTTTCTAGGAATTATAATGAAAGGATGTTTTTCAGCGATATGCCACATTTTTCCAGGTGTTTCATGGAACAGATTGTTTAAGCCATAAAATGGAAAAGCAGTCTTTTCAGGAGGAGGAAAATTGTTTAAAATTATTCATTTTAAAATAAACAACCAAAGCCTTGAACAAAAGGTCTAACTTGAAATAACGTGGTTTATTCTGCTTTTTTTCTATGCAGCTTTCTTTAAACTGGTGGTAGCGTTATAACACTAAAATGCAATTCCCTTATAGAAATTAATTAATAAACAATAATTAAATAATAAGGCATGTTTCACATATGTAACACTAGAAATTAAACTGGAAGACCCTGCATATAGCATGAAGCATGCCCCAGGAGACAGTATAGGAACTATGTGCCACAGCAAGCAGTTCACACCATTATAGATTTTATGCAGGTCATCAGAGTTGAGGCAAATGTCATCCCTGCTGTGTAGTAAACTTTCTACAAAAAGCTCCATACGTGCTTGGCTTAATGTTAGATTTCAACATGACTTCAGGTGAAACTGAAGATTTCAGTGAAACAAAATAACTGCAAACGTGGCAAGGTAGAGATGTCAGTGCACTTTCTTTTTGAGGAGCTGCATCTTCTAACTGGCTAAGCATTGGGTGGAGGGAGTTTCTTTTTCTCCCGATCCTGTTGTAGCCATTGACAGTCTTTGGACTTCTCAATTAGCTTTTCTTCAAGAGCTGAAATGGAAGCTATTTGATGGCTCTCTCCAATATTGAGCAAAATTACAGTGTTCTGATGAGGTGGGAGGGCATAAGTATAAAAAGGGCTTGCTGTTCCTGGTTGAGATGTATGAATTTGTATGTTCAGAAATAGATACTTTAAACAGACATCAAAGGAAGTACTGAAGTACTTGAGGCAGTGTTAGAAACGTATGTTCAGGTTGAGCATATTATCTATTAATTAAAGGTCCTTTCAGAAACATTTAAGAGTGCAAAATATATGAGATCTGCACTCATAGCCATTGCTGGATTTTACCCAGCACTGTTATTCTTAAAACTTGTGTTTATAGTCGTTTATAGTTTTCAGTTTGATTAATCAAGCTGCATATTCCAGCCGTGGGATTCACTAATTTCAGTCCTACTTCACACTCTGTCCTTGCAGTGACTTCACTCCTTTTACTTTACAACACTGCAGTCTTTCTTTTTCTGGTCAACGCTGATGAATGGTGCTCTGAAGTTTTGCCATCGTAGAGGCAGTGCCATCTAGCCACATCTTGTACTTGACAAGATCTTGCTAGAAGGCACTTTCCTTGAGAAACAGCCTGGCACCAGAGCCCTCTCCAGCCATGCAATCTGGTTCATGTTCACTGAAGATCCAGATATCCATCTGCCCCTGTGTTGTGTCACCTGATACACGGAGGGTCACGCATCTGTGTTAAGTTACATTGAGAGTAATTGTCTAATGACAAGAAGTCCCCATAACCTTGCTCTAAGTCCAACCTTCTATTGAAATAAGAACAGGAGGTGCTGTCCAGATGACTTTTGTTAGTTTAGCTGATATTCCAGCAAGTCCATTTTGGCTTTTCTGTATAAAGCCGACAGGAAAAGCTGTTTAATGTGCAGTCTAGCTTGTGAAATAGTAAATAAATCAAACTGCTTTGATTGTGTATTGTGACTGCATTGGTTTAGCAAAAGCACAGTGGTTTCAGGAGACATGTTTTAAAAGTTAGGAAAATAAAACAAAAAATTCCCTTTGCTACTCTTTTTATTAATCGTATATTCTTGATTTGTTTCCATAAACTAACTTTCCAGGAAATAGATTTTTTTTGTTAAATCCTCCTGCTCACCAACAGTTATGATTTTGTAAAAAAATTTGCTTTGATTAAGCTATATCCTGGTCAGTATTAGCCATTCAGAGACTGCATGGTAAGGCTCCCTAGCACGAGGAATGCCTACTAGCATAGTTTCTTCTATTTATCAGTACTCTGTAAGTGGCCTTGCCAGTGCTTCTCTGTGCTTAAGTTTACAGTCATTTTCATTTCCTTCATTTTCATTTCCTTAGTTTCCATGAGTATTCTTATTTTTCTATTTTTAGTTTTGCTCAGTTATTTTTAGTCCTTGATCAGTGTTTTCATTTTGTAATGCCACAAGACAGGCACATGTAGACACCAAGTGTGCGTGTGTGTGCAAGCTGTGAATTTCCCCCGGATTGTGTCTTATATAAAGCAAATCTGCTGCTATCTGTATCTATTCTAATGCTGTGGTTATCTGCTGCTTGCTACAGGCTAATGGCTGCAATCATGTAGTGCAGCCACTCAGAGTATCTATCCATAATGTGAGCAAGTACAGTTTGGCTTTCTTTTTAACTATTGGCTTATCCTTACAGAATTTTGAAATATTTTTGCACAGAGTTTAATGAGTTGTCTTTCTTGCCTTAGCAGAAACTGAAAATGACTTACATTTCCAGAACTGTGTTTAATTTATGTAAAAGACTGTATTTATAGAAAATGTCACAGAAAAAGGAAGGTAGTATTTTTACATCTTTATACTCAGTAGATATGTTGCAATGTTCTAACAACTGTTTTTGCTAAATCTGAATTGTGTGACTGCTTAATCCATAGTCACTCTCACTTAATGGAAGACAAGGAGTGGCTTATCAGAATGAACTGAAAATGAAATTTCAGTTCTTCATTTCAGAGTTGAAGGGCAAGAATCTAGACTCATTCAATAAGTACTAAATCTTTGTATTTAGAAAGTTTGAATGTGAATCATATATGTCCTTTCTATAATGACAGTTTAAAACAGCAGTCTCTAGAGTAGGTGAAACTAGCAGTTAATATATTCTGGATTCCTGTCCTGAGATAGTCCAGACATACTGTTTTGGCAGAAGAGGCAGAAACTCAAACATGGATCATTGTGGAATAAGCTGCCTTAAGGAAAAAAAAAAAAAGATTTCTTGACCTCCTCATTTAGAGGTTCATGTATAAACTTGAAGAAAGGGTTTTGCTTGCTTTAAAAAGAATGTAGGTGTTATATTTAGGCACTTCAATTATACATTACACTTTCGGTTCTTTCTAAGTCACTCTCTTGGTGTTCATGCTGCCACTAAAGATGTCTTCATTTCACTGTAAATAATCTTAGTACATCCTAAGATGTTAGAAGCAGCTGTTGAACACCAACAGCTTGAGGTTTTAGCCTTTCAGCTGAGATACTGTAACTGGAAATGGCAGTTCCTAGTCCACTGTAAATGAGAAGTAAAACCAGTTAGCTTAAACCACCGTGAAGGTGACTTTTGAGATTGTTGTGATCATGTGAGCAAGCCCTAAGCCAAACAGAAATATACCTTTGTGGACAATTTAGCCCTGCCTTACCATTCTGACCTGTTATCTCATTACATGTTTGACACCTGCCTTAGCACTATTGCCAGTTTCAATTTTCCACTTCTCCTTGAGCATCTGTATGCTTTCTCTCATGACGAATGGGAGAAGCACCAGGACAAAGTCCCATCATCATCTAAGAGTCTCTTCAAAACTGGTCTGCTGTAATGCATAGAGAGAGCTCTAATCTAATTATGGATGGGCAGATGGCGTGTTGTGATTGTTCTTCCTCATTGGCTGAGAATTCAGCGCATCCTATTATTTGTTACCCTGTCTTTGCTACCACCCCCACACCAACCCACTTGTTTGTCTCCTCCACCTGGTTTGTCTTGCCTTTTAGCTTGCATGTTTTGAAAAAGAGATTGTCATTTTTGCCTAGTATAGTGCTGCTCTGACCAGGTTGGCATTCAGGTGCTACTGCAATGTACTTATTATATAACTATAATATTTCTGAAGAAATTGAATGAGTATTTTATAAAAAAAGAGCCTCATTCTCTTCCAACATGCATCACATGCTCGTATTTTGTGGACTTAACTATGAGCAGAAGCTTATATCACATACATCTAAATTGAGCTACTTTGGCAGACTCTCTGTGATAAGAGCCAGCATTCTATGAATGTAATTTAATCAATGAACTGTATTTAAACGACTGAAATTTATTCAGTCTAAATAAATCCAGACTCTTTCATGACAAATGTTTAATCCTTCAAGATTGCATAACTGGAGGATTTAGGGATTAGTTAGCTTTGAAAATGGGTCAGGGAAAACATCTACATTTGGTTAAAAGCTAATCAGGAGAGGAAATAAGTAAAATAGTATAAAAGCTTTAGAAAAAGTCTTTTGCAAAATGAGTTTTATGTAATGGTACAAAGAACGTTTTCTATTTATATAAAAGATGCAGAGCCTTGTCCTGCCCTTTCTTTACACTGCTATAATGCAAGAGAAACTCCATTGAACAATTCATGCAAGTGAGAGGAGAATTACGTATTTTGTTTCTCAAAGGTTTGAATGTTTTGGGCTTTGGGCTTAGTAATGAACTTCATATAATTTTATAAAAACTTCAAAATTGCTATTTAAAGCAGTGACTCTGAAATATGGACAATACCAGATGTTGCAGTGAAAATGGGATGGTGGTCCCAGATGTGTGGTTATGGTCAGAAAATCTTGGGAATCACTGTATTAGAACTATGGACCTAAATCTAAAACTCTCTCCAGCCACAGAAGTCTGGATTAATTCTTTCAGCTACTGTTCATCTTTTCTTCCTATGTCTCCTCACTTCACCTCTTTTGCTCTCTGAAACAGATTGTCTGCTTTCTAGGGCTAACTGTGTGGCATCATGAAATGGCTGAAATTGTCTGAGGTTTTATAGTCTTAATGTCTGGGTTCATAAGTGTTTTGCTCTCCAAGGCTTTCAGGGAATAAATTCCAAAACACCCCACAAACAGGTGCTCAGAGTTTAATCTAGATCTTTAGTTTGTGATGCATAGAGAAAGAGATGCTATCTTGGAGATGAACTATTTTCGTCCTTGTAAATTTGTACATTTGAGTATTACAAGAAACAAAAAACACAGAAATCTCTCCAAAACTGCAGCACAGGTCACAGTGCAAAATGTGCTCCCATTAACAGGGATTGCATAATAAGTTTTTTCACCTCTTGAAATTTCTGTATAATATACTGAATGCTTTGCAGTTTAACAGCAGTAAAGCTAAAATTTGTCGTAGTGCTAAGTCTGCACAATTTTCTAGTCAAATAAACAGCTGAAGAATGTCTACGCCCCCCAAAAAAGGTTTTCCTGGCTACAGTAAATATCTGGATCTTTAGCATATCCAGATGGAAGAGTGAACGTTCTCAACCACTACACAGAGTTGCTGCATCAAAAAATCACAGAATCGTTGGGGTTGGAAGGCACCTCTGGAGACCGTCTGGTCCAACCGCCCCGCTCAAGCAAGGTCAGCTAGAGCAGGTTGCCCAGGACCATGTCCAACTGGACAATTGTATTTTGAATATCTCCAAGGATGGAGACTCCACAACCTCTCTGGGCAACCTGTTCTAGTGCTCAGTCACCCTCACAGTAAAGAAGTTTTTCCTCATGTTCAGATAGAAATTCCTGTGTTTCAGTTTGTGCCCATGCCTCTCATCCTATCACTGGGCACTACGGAGAAGAGTCTGGCCCCATCCTTTTTACACCTTCCCATCAGATATTTATAAACACTGATAAGGTCCCCCCAAGCCTTCTTTTCTTCAGGCTAAACAGTGCCAGCTCTCTCGGCCTTTCCTCAATGAGAGGTGCTCCAGTCCCTTAAACATCTTCCTGGCCCTTCGCAGGACTTGCACCAGTAAATCCATTTCTTGTACCAGGGAGCCCAGAACTGGACATAGCCCTTCAGGTTTGTCTCACCAGTGCTGAGCAGAGGGCAAGGATCGCTCCCTCGACCTTCTGGCAACACTTCTTTCTTGCAGCTCAGGATACTGTTGGCCATCTTTGCCATGAGGGTGCATTGCTGGCTCATGTTCAACTTGTCCACCATGACTCCCAGGTCCTTCTCTGCAAAACTGGAAAACTGTAATTGTAAAATTAGCTGATACTGTAGTTTATATGAATACAATTCCTGCCACCTTCTCCTTTCTCTAGCAAAATATACATTTGCCCTGAATAAGGACTGTGGGGATTTAGACTACTGATAAGGTTTATTATAAGGTATTTGTTATTTGTTCAAGGTTTTTCAGTATTCTGTAATTTCATAGTTTCAAGGTGACATGAATGTCACTAAGCAATTTGTCTCTTGCTTTAAACGGTTATCCTTGGAACACAGGTAGTGGGTTTTTTTTCTACCTGAAAAAGAGTTTTTAGTAAGTGGCAGTTTATATTGCAGGCATGTAATTTCCAGATGGCAGCTTTATTATAGAAATACTGAAAAGCATGCTAAAAGTTAGCTTGAGTTGAGCATTCAAACTTGGGTAAATTAATCATGAAACGCCTTACTGGCTTGTGGAAGTCAGAAAGGGGAAAAAACCCCCAAAACAAACGAATTATTGACTTGTGATCCAAAATTCAACATTAGTGTCACTTAAAACACTGTGAAAAACTTATTTTCTGTAGTTCTTGTTATTAGAACTGATTTCCTCATCGTTCTTTGCTGTTTTCAAATCTCATCTTATAAGCTATTACTTTTCTGTGCTGTGTCTTCTCAGTTAGCTCATCCTTCTGTTAACCATTTGATCAAATGCTTTTATAGGCATCTATTTTCTTGTCTTATTTAACAGGATCCGTTAAGTACTGGTTCAGCTGAGAAGCCGGAATATAAATGGCACTGTTGTTGATTCTCTGACTTCTAGGCTCAGATCTTTACTGTCCACATCCTGTGAGGCTGTTCTCAGGCCTTACCAGCAGCAAAAATCAATGGAATGCAAAGACGGCCCATGCCACTCATCTCTTCTGTGAGCTGTTAAGGCAAGAGCTGGGTGCATGTGCTGTAGAGAAGAATGGCATTGTTTTGTGCTTTATTAGCTGAACTGCAACTGTTAGAAAATATTATGGAGTCTGCACAGATCTACCTTGATAGAAACCTGTGTAACTTTTTTATTTTAGAGTTTATTTTAGAATTGGATTTTTGGAGGGGGAGGATTATAAATGCCAGTTCTTTTCTTTTTGTCGTTGTGCTTGACAGAAATGGCAATATATCCAAGAATAGGATTTTTGTTTGTAGAATTATCCTGTGCACTGAAAATTGTGAAAATACATGCTGAGAGAAAAAAGGACAAATTGTTGCTCTGAAATGATACTTAGCATACCAGTGCTGACTTGACCTGCATTATTTTTTTTTCTATAACCATGCTAGCAAGTCTGAACCTCATAAGAATGACACTCCCAGCTTTATGAATCCTACAATTGCTTTAAAGCAGCCCCTCCATGTAAGACCTACCCCTGGCGTCTTTGGACTGCCATACTAGAAGTCTGGAACACCCTCCCCTTGTATGGGGCAGTCAGAGTAGCTGCCATGGTGATGGAGCCTGTCTCCAGCTCCATGGCTTTGAATTAGGGCTTTAGGCTTCCATGCCTCTTACTGCAGTGAAGTCTGGAAGATCTGGCAGATCTTGTGGGTCCTTGTAATAACCAGATTCCTGAGTCTGCAGCAGGAAATTTGGAATATCTAGTGTGATGAACTGTTCTGTGTTCGCAGACCCTACAAGTTCACTTGCCCCCCAGCAACCCATCAGGAAATTAGAAACTTGCTGGTGAAATGAAGAAAGGTCTACAAATCCAGCATGTTTTCTCAAAACCTGTGAAATTGGACAAATTTACATTTTTCATCAAAACTCTCTTACACTGTAGAATTTATGACTAGCGTTGGTTGATAATCAGTTTCTCATGGACTTCAGATGGAAGCGTATTTGGATCCACATCTGGTCTGTGGGACTTCCTGCAGTAGTGTATGTAAGCTGGTAGAATCACTTCCCTTAGCCTGCTGACAACATTCTTGCTAATGCAGCCCAGGTTACCACTGTCCTTTCCCATGATGGTGCATTGCTGGCTTATGGTCAACTTGTTGTCCACCATGACCCCTCTCTGCCCATTTCTCCAGCCTGACAAGGTCCCTCTGCACTGCAGAACAACCATCAAATTGTGGGATATTGGAGAATCTGAGAACTGTTACTTAATGCAAATGTCTAGAAGACATTTAATTTCTGCTATTGGGGATTTGATTTCAACCTCTGTACTCAAACTTTGAATTCAGAAAGTTCCACTAAGAAGCTTAGAGGTCCTGTGCTCCAGTCTCCACCTTTGTCTTTATTTTCTGGAGTTCACCAGACAAAGACAGTATTTTCTGAGAACTTTTCACCAAATAAATCTGCACGGAGCTTAACTGTGTTGGTGAAACAATTTTTAGACCACTAAGCCACCATTTCCCGTGTTTCTTTACTTGTATGGTAGATTTATTTTTTATCAATATGACTTTCATGAAAAAAAGCTAATGTTTGACACAGCACATGGGTCACTATATGATCTCAGGAGATGATTCAACTGTGCCATGTGGGTGGTTCTCAGACCTTTCAAATTTAGATTGATTCCAAACATTAGATTTAATCATCAGTCCCCTGGTATAATTGTGTACATAAAACTGTAGGTAGCATAAAATGTTTATTCTCTGTCATTCTGAACAATTTTTTTAAAAGCCAACAGTTGATTCTATGACATGAGCCATTGTAGACTCCCTTACGAAGGCATTAAACAAGAGCAGCTGGGTTCATTTTATTATACAGTAACATATACCTTTGATGTAGACTTTCATATTCAACTGTTGATGACTTATGTCTTTGTTTCTAGCTTTCAGTTACTGTATAGTTCACTGCATCATCTAACATGAAGTAAAATAAAAGAATAACTGTTATGCTAATTCGTGAAAATGAGACCATCTGGCCTTTTTGATACTTTCCATTATAAAGACAAATAAAATGAGCAGAAGTGCGTTTGATAACACTTCGGGAAAAAGGGAAAAAGACTCCAGTGCTAATGTCAACTACTTGAACTACAGTCCCAAAGCAAAGGTATCGCTGTAGCTGTTTCTATTAACTTGAGCAGATACTAGTCTTTTATTGTCCTCTGACAAATAAGGAAACACAATCACAGTGACAGGTCAGTCATAACTAAATGCTGTTCAAAACATTATAGTCATGTTACAGTCAACTTTTTATATTTGTTGCGTCACAAAGATTTATTGAAGAGATAAAAGCCGTTATGGAAAACACTGTCCAGTAACTATGGCAACAGTTATTTGATCTCACAATAATTAGCTTAGCATTTGGTTGCACAATACTTTCACAATACCTCCATGGTTAGTTCATTAAACAAAATTAGCTTTTGTTTGAACTTTCATCATTTGTTGTTTTAAGATTAGTTTAAGTTCAGAAGAATTGGAAAATACATTTTCAAGCTGCTATTGTACATGAGTAATTTATGGTGCAAGTGAATTTGTTAACTTCATTATGCAGTAACTGTAGTATTTTTGTTCTAGAGGCGTTTTATTGGTTTAACTGAAAATTACTTAGTATATAGATATACCTATACACATGAAATGTCACTATGGAAGGTTTGTGAGTGCCTGCATGCACCTATATATATGTGCGCGCGCACACCCACCCACCCACCCACCACATTATGTGTGAATTATGAAGGCTGCAAAGGCAACCTTACGAGCTAAGAAGTTTAAGAACTGCAATTACTGAGTCTACTTTCTTTTATCTCCCCCCACCCTGTCCCACACCAAAGCTATAACATGTCCTTTAAGTTACACAGTCATGGTCTATGTTTTCCTCTCAATTCTTTCTTACTCAATATTTCATGGTCTCCACCTTGCCGAGTATGTGGTCCTGTGCCTCTTTCTTACTGCTGTTATGAGTTTTGCTTACTGCCTATGAGTTCTAATTAAATACCAAGACTTTGTTGTGCTAGACTCAAGATATATACACAGAGAGAGAACAAAAGGTTGGTTTGTTGTTTCCTCTACACTAATCAAACCTTCTTCTTAATGCAGAGATAGTATTTCTATTGTGCTTTTTTTATGGTAGTCATAGTATCTAACTGCTCTGTAAACATTAATGAGTTTGTTTTACGTTATCCATATGAGATTATTAGTATTATCCCAGTTTGACGGATGGAAAACTGGCATGCAGAGAGATTATCATAAAAAGTTTCCACTCATTTTGGTACCTGGTTTTGAGAAGCCTAGGATTTGGTTTAACAGAGTCCTTATTGTTATATGGCAAACAGTTACTATTGACTTCAGCATTTATGCAAATAAGACTGCAGTCTTAAGTTAAGTTGCATAAGTCATCTCCATTCATTCCTTTTCTAAATCTGAAATAAGGAAACTCCCTTTCTAACTTCCCATTCCCTTTCTCTACCAGTCTTCTGTTCGAATTTCATCCCCCTCAGGCTCCTTTTCCCAGCCTTCCTCTTCCCTCCTCAAGGCTTGCTTCTTATTCCATTTGGCTCAGAAAGCTTCTTCCACATTGTTTAGGCAGGGGAACAATCATCTTCTCTCCTCTTTTTGGACTCCTGCCCAGACCGGATGAAATCTCCATATTACTAACCCTGGAAGTCTTTTGACAATGTACAAATTTCAGTTTTTCAAAAAGTTATGATTTGGTCAAAGGGACAGATTCTTATAGGAAAGACAACTTACTTCCAGCATAGAGGTAACTTGAGCTTAACTTCAAGTTCCTGTTTCAGCACAAAGGGATGTTGGAGCTGTCCAAAGACCAAATTACGAGAATTTTGGAAGTAAAACTGCGTGTTTTCCCTTGTCTTCTTGGCTGTGGTGCACTGGATGCACATCTTTGACTGAAATTCAGCCTGATGGAAATATCCATTTGCCAGTCAGTCTTAGTCCAGGCGGGCACCATTTAGCAAAACTATAAGCCCTGAAATTGGAATTTATAAGGAGTATTTTAATAAGTGATATTACTGACACTGCAATTTCTAATAAAACAGCTGAATATGGTCTGTTGTCTTATATGTTTGAGCACAAAGCATCTGTTAAATGAACTTAAATTTGATACTGGCTTTGTCAAATAGCTGTAAATTTGGACATGAAAGAAATGTATAGGTCTCTCTTTCTCTAAGTGTTAACTAACTTATTTCAATAAAAATGCTACCGTATTATTGCACTAAATATGATATGGTGTTCTAGCTTGTCCTTCCCAGATATAGTAGAAGAGTAGTGGAAAAATTTGAGCATCCACAGGAAAGGCAAGGCCTGTATTGTGGCCAATACAGAATATAGTTACCGTGTGTGGTGGTGTGTTGTAGGACTGATCCTCTTTCAGCACTTGCTGGAGTCAAGCAGCAAACTTTGAATAGGTTGCAGGTCAGATTTTCTGGATATTTTATCAGTAAAGCGTGTTACATTTCATCCTATCTCAGGATTTGTTCAGCTATGCAACTATTTTATCCAGATATTAAAACCAGACAGTATTGGAAGGATAGAAGAAATGCTGGAGAATTCTGCTTGATGCCATCATACATCAACAGAATATATCCTAAATTGCAGAAATGGTTTACTTTTTGGGTATCAGGTTTGGTCACAGGCTGAAAATAGGAAGCAAGTTTCCTCAATAACAAATGGCTTATTTGTCTCAAAATGCTGTAAACAGAAATCAAAGCCTTTGCCAGATTCCTATCATGTAGCGATTCATAGCTTCTGAATTTGTGGACTGAACTGCTATCATGGGTTTTGTTTGTGCTGGATGAGAAAGATAATGAAATTAAGAGGTGTTAGCAGAAAAATGGTTTTCGCTTCTCTAACTGAAGCCAAACTGGGAAGAGATGTACGTGTTGGTTTCACGTGCATTCAGAATAGTGACGGATAGCTTTAGGGATGGACATCATGCCCCATTTTTGGAAGCAGGAAGGGAGGAGGTACTGAATTTTTTGAGACAAGCAAAAGTCTAGACCTGGCCCAAGTGACTGGTGGATGAGCTAGTAAATTCAGTAGATAGTATGAACAAATAATGAAGAGAGTATTACTGGAAATTCAGGACACTTGGAACCTCATAAACAGCTTTTTGCTGTGGGTCTCTAGATCCTAACTCTACTAATATCTGTGTGATTTGTCTGTTGCTAACACAGTAGTTACCAATTTTAATTGCAGGCTTCACACAGTGAGGGTGTGGGCGCTTACAGAGCAAGCCTAAGCCTGATGAAAATTATTTTGCTTTTCTTAAACTCTTTAGAAGTAGTCTAGTTTCACAGACCACAGTCTGAAAACCATTGACATAAGGCTGTGTAGGAATGGGGCCTTATATTGCAAATCCTTGAAGGCAGAAATGTTAATTTTAAAATATTTTTAAAAGCTATGTGTGCACAAAGCACCTCAAAAATACGTACCATTTCAAAAGTTATATTACAAATAGTACTAAACTGCAGTGGGAACTTTGAGACTTTAAAAATTCCCAGGTGCCTTACACAGCATAACCAAGTGTATACAAATCATTATTATATTTAAGATTAATTTTTCAAAATAGTATTTTGAAGTTTTTAAATGAAAGTTATATTCTATACTTCCTAAACGCTCACAGCTCAGCTGTCAGCTCCCTAGGTGCGCAGACCCCTATTGTTCAAAAAGTAGTTCTACCCTTAGCAACATGCACTTGCACTTGAGCTTTTTCTTAAAAATACTTTTACATAAATACTTCTTAAAAATACTAATGACAGTATCGGCCCCAAACGTTTGAGATAAAAGATTCATGTAACTGGCAGTAATGGGAATGTCATAACTATATATATATATATGTAGGAGTTAAGGGTATTCAGCTCCCTTGGGGAATGTTTGTGTTTGAATCTTAAATAAGTGCTACTATTCGGTCAGGGAAACAGTATCAGAGGAGAGATGAATGCTGGAATTGCTTGAGAAAGAGTGGATTTGAAGGTGTGAAGGGAGTGTGCTTAATGCTGCAGAAGTGGAAACCCTTTCTTTTAATATTTTAGAACAGTCTAATTTGCTGCAATTAAATCAGTATGGAGACTCACTTTTACTTGAGAGGCTGATTTCACAAGATAAGGAATCATGGATTTCGCCTGAACGTCAAAGAGCCTTGCATTTGGTACGGGCTATTTTATCCTCTTAGTAACCTCAGAAGAAACTATCTGGGCTATGACACATTGTCGTTTGATCGTGTCAGTTGATTTTTCTGCTCTGGAAATGGAGGTAACTCAGGAGTGGAAGCTATTAAAAAACAATAGGTTTTGATTCAAAAAATTGTATGCAGCATCACATGTTATGAAATGTATGTGCTCAGTGTGGTGCCCCCTTTTTTTTTAAAACTGCACTTCAGAAGTGTTTTCTTTTGGGTTGGCTCCTTCAGAGTTGCATATTGAAAGATTCAGTGATCAGCAGTATGGGAGGAGCAATAAGGGCATAAAAGATTTTATTAGTGTTTTAATCACTCTTATTCTTTGTCCTCAAAGATCAGTTTTCAAGTCACTTATGAGTTTGGGCATGCTGGAAGTTTTTTACTTCCTTTTCTGGAGTTTTAAGGAAGTTTGTAGTTACTTTGTCTGGTCTTTTTGAGAAAAAAGTAGCCCTAAGTTCACCAAAATTTGGCCTCCCGGTAACTTGTTTCTGTAGTCCTCGTCCTAGTATTTGATTCAACAAAATCTTTTGATCTCAAGATATTGTCATCTCTTGATGACTGCCGAAGTTGTGAGGCTAAAAACATAGCTTGGGATGTGTCCTGAAAATGTGCTTCTGCCAGGTTTTAGGCAGTCAGTCTAACTGTAATATACTGGAGATTTTACTGTACGAACACCTATTTTAAAAAACCCTCAAACATTGAAACGTACTCGTTGGTCATTTACATTAGGAAAATCAGGAATAAATTAAAAGAGAAATCAAGATCAGAATCAAAACAAAATGAACAGTCAGGTATTGAAAATGGGGGTTCTCTTTCTTAGCCTCTTTTATAGGAAAACTGTCATATCAAATCTGCTCCTTGGTACTTTGAAAAGAAGAAAAAAATCTTAAATACCAAACTTAACGTACGTAGTTTCTGAGGCCTAATTAACAGTGACAGGTCCCTGCTGCAAGCAGCTTACAGCACAAATGCTTGACAGGATGTGATGTGCCAGAGAACGTTCACGCTGTTGGTTAAACCTGGAATATTCTCTTTGGTGCGTTTATATAGGATTAACTATGGATTCAGTATCCAAACAGCGTAGTGTGCGTTTGCAGTCTCTTACAGCACTGTGAATTAAACTTTTATTTGAAGCAAAAGTGCTTAATTGAATTTTCTATAAGCTGGATCTTTCTTCTATTGTATTTCCCTTGACTGGGAACTCCTCTGGCAGGAAATGAACAAAAAATCCGTGTAAAACACCTTGAGCATATTGGGCGCTACTTGAATACAAATAAACCAAGGAAGTAATAAGTACTAAGCCTGCTTACTCTCTTCCAGCTTCACAGAGTGACCAGAAAATATTTCGGCTTATAAAACGTCCTTGTTAGAAATGTTATCTGCCTGTAATCAAATTCAATCCATAGTGTAGACTGTGGTTGACAAGGTAATAGATTGTTCAATGCCAAATACTCTGTGTTCTCCATACTTACTAGTCTTGTGAGTCTCATGTTTGTTAACACAATCGAAATCAGAGCATAAGCATATTCCTGACATAAGTAGTAAAGCTGAATGACCATCTGTTGTGTAATCAGGGAACTATTTTTATAGCGCTATAAAAAATGAAGTTGGACAGGTGAAATAAGGCTATGAAACTACAGTTTACTGTGCCGCTTTACCTTGGTTGTTGATACACTTACCCAATACCTTGCCTTGATCTGTTAATCTCCTTTTGCCTCCATGCTTGGTGCCTCATAAAAGGATTGCAGACTTCTAGGACTAAACGGAGGTCTGAGCTATGCTTTGAATTCTAGGAGAGTATGCTGAACATCTAAAACCAGTTAAGTAGTAAACATTGCATACTCTTGATTTCGTCATTGCTTTATCTTAAGCCTGCTTTTTTTTCTGTGGTGGAATTACATGTTTATTCAAGCTTTTGTCATCTGCAGATGGCTTCACAGGATGCCAAGTGCATCTGTGAAATAACTTATGGACGATTTGTGTCCTACTAGCACCATGTTTCTTAAGCAGAAAGTGGCAGAATATTCAAATGAACTAAAGCAGTTTCTCACGAACGAACAGCTGCAGATGAGGAGACTTGAAAAGCTCATACTGGAGGAAGGCCATACTGATGGGGAATTTCCTTTTTAAAAAAGGGAAAGTAGAAAGACAATTCTACTATTTAAAATGTAGATAAATCCAAGAACATGGAAGCTGCTGCAATCTTTATCTACCAAGAGGAAAATCAACCAGGGATGCTGGTATCCTGCTGTACTGTTGATGAATGTTTCAGGTACCACCCAACAGACAAAATGCTTGAAAGCCTGACATTTAATTTCCTGCACACTTTTAAACTGGGAGTTTTGCTTTTGACTTGAGTAAGACCAAAATTTCACTTATTTGGAAAAGAGAATAAAGAATAGTTTGGTTATTTTCCCTGAATTTGCCTGTCAATGGCATTTGGAAGGGTTCCAGGCAAGTTTGGCTTTCCTTTGCTTTTTATACTAGGTGTGTTAGTTGTGTACTAATTTCTTTCACTCTTAGATCCAAGCTGCTTAATCATCACTTTTATGTTGAACATCTGAAAGAATATTTGATTGTGGTTTATTGCTTTGGTGAACGAGGGACGTTGCTGATATGTTGGAGCCTATTCTTGCTCTTCACTGCACTTCTGAGAAAGGACTCAACGGGTACTGGCAGACAATTGTATATCATCACCAACTGTTTTGAAATGCAGCAGCCCTTAAGGCCATATTCTGCCTCCCAGGTAGTTTAATATGATGCCTTGTAGAGCCACCACTTCAGAATTTAGAAAGGAGACTCATCAGTATGCTGGTGAAATACAGACGTGTCTCTCTCTACTCAGAAGAATCTGAAAGTTCAGCATCTCCCGTGAAGTAGTGCTTGGATGATATTGCCAGCTGGCTGTGTTAAAGCTACCTTATTTTCAACCATGAGAAAACTAAAGTGTTACTGCTGAGTAAAGGTCATTAGCATAAGGAGGTTTATTCTGCCCTTTTCTCCTTGTTTATCCAGGGTATGTGTTCACAAGTAACAAAAACAAGCTAAAGATTTCAGAATCTCTTATGACCATGCCATTTTCGCAGAAAGCCCAATGTGTTGGATGTGTTACGACTTATTTTTTCTCACTACCCAGTTTCTGCTATGATTTTATTTTGCTCGTAATTGTATCAAATAAACAGCATATACAGCTCTCAGGTGGGCTTTTCTATTGCTTGTAATATGTTTTGATTCAACAACACAGCTGCTCACCACTTTGCACAAACTTTAAATACATGGCTCCATTTGATTCTCTCTGCTAAGTGTTATCAGCGTAACACATTAGCCATACAGTTGCACCATTTCTTTTAAAAAGCTTTTAATGAAGCAGATTCTAATTCTTTTGAGCTCTTTATACTGGTATCCATTACCCTCACATCAGTGTATCTACTACATTAAACTTTTAGCTTCCTCCTTGGAGGCATAGTACTCTCATGCTGCCTAGCATTTATTCAGTCTGTTCTGATGTCTTAAATCATCAGATTGATCACAATTTTAGTGTCTTGAGACAGTTAGCATGAAATACATTCAGTTGATAATTTAATCATGAAGTGAGAGGCACAAGTCCTAAAAAGCCCTAAAATAAGGGGCTTGGTAGTGCCACGAGTTAGCTGTATTAATTTGTTTCTTTGAAAAATGGATCGGGTTCTCTTTAATTTACAGTTTTGGAGCCCTGAAATTCCAGCTCTTTACAGACTATTTGACAGCATCCAGGGTAATTTCTGTTGTGTGGTATTGAACTTCTGAATAACATTCACATTTTCTGGCAAGGCATGGAATTTCCAAACTCTCCAGTCTCCAAAGTATGGCTTTTTAAAAGCTTTTGCCATCATCAAACCTGAGAACCATTTGAACAGTGTCTATTAGAAAAGTTTATAAATCGAGCAAATGACAACTGCTCTCACAAATGTGAGAGTTCATACAGAGGGAATTTTTTTCATACCTAATGAGATAACTGGATGTAGCAAAAACGTCTCTCTCAGCCTACAACTCCTTGATATTCTGGGAAGTAACTGCACTATAGATTCATAATGAAGCAATATGAAACAGATACTAAAAATAAGTAAAATGTGACTCAGTTCTGTCTTGTACCTCAGGTCCTTTACAAGTGTTGATCTAACTGATTTAGATCAGTTTTTTCCAAATAATTGTCATGTGTATGATTTTATTTTTTTCTTAAAGTATCTGTTAGTAAATATTTACTATAAATAGCCACCACAAGCAAGCTGCGGGAAGACTTAATATGATTTTGATTACATGCCTGCTGGAAAGGAGAGTTTAAATAGGAACAGCAGGAAGTGGTAATAAATCAAATGCGTGGCGCTTAATGACAGCAATATTTTGGCAGAAAATCTTTAATGCTGTTTCAAATGTAGAAATGCTTCTTCTCTCTTATCAGTTTTTGAAAAGAAGGGTAGATTGCTGTACCCTTGCTGGTTATCTTTCTTTTTGCCATACCAGTAATGTCACTGAGACATGGTTTTTACTATTCTGGAAGCTTCCTAGTGTAGTAGCTTGTCAGAGAAACAGGGAGTGCTGAGACAGTGAGATTGCTTATTTTAAAAGTGAGCTACAGCTTTCAGGCTGAAGCATATTTTTCTAGGTCTCCTTCCTCCTGTCCATTTGTGTAAAATCCTGTATATCCAGTGCCACCTTTAAATTCTTAGATACTGTGGGATACTAATGGGGAAAAGCGAAGCTGCTTGTGAAGATAAGAACTGCTGGTATATATATTTTTTGCAGATGGGTAGTGGAGTCCCAGAAAAACAAGACTTAACTTCCACCACCCTGTTTTCAGGGACTTAACTCCTGTAGGTTTCAGTGGAAGTTAGGCATATCTTTATCTCTGTGGATCTGGCTTTAGGTGATTTGTCCAGGATCTTGCAGGAACTGTGTCAGAACAGAGAACTGAATCCAGTTCTCCTCTGTCATGGGCTAATACTTTTTCTACTGATCCGTCCTTTCTTAGCCATATCTTTCCTTATTTTCCCTGGTGGGTATATCTCTACACATACCTTAAAGCAGAAGCTGGAGAATAGTTGCGGCACGATATGGGGCCACAAGCAGCCCCATTAACATGGTTGTTCACCAGAAGTAAAGCTGGATGGCAGAAACTTATCCCTAATGAACAGAGATGTAATTTTCAGAATCAGAGTGCCAGAACCCGTAAAGCTTTCAGAAAGCCTTTAAAGTATTTCTGTTTCGGCGGTGAACAAATTAACATTGTTAAATTTTCTAAGTATGAGAGTAATTCCAAGAGATGTACTATTTAACCACGGAATTAGTCTGGTCTCCTGACCCATGGCACAAAATCTGAAATTGCTGTGGATAATAAAGTCTTTATCAGATTTGGCAAATTAAGTCCTGTCCCTTTCTATGATGTGCCAGGTACTTTTTTTATCTCAAAGCAACTAAATGCAGACCAAGAGAGGATAAAATAAAAAATGAGAATAAGAATTACAAGATAAAGGAGAACGAATTTGAGGTGACTTATGGATCCGTTCAGAAAAAAGGACCTAATACAGTAACTCAGTTTTTTGGGTGAATTTAAAAAGTTAGCAAAGAAAGTAGATAGAAAGACTTGTGTAAACTGTAGTAAGCATTACCCTAGATTACTTCAAGATAGCACAGAAAAGTGTAGAAAAGACAACTTCAGGTATGCATACAAGTTACCAGGCTCAAAAACTTCTGTGTGCCTGAAGGAGAGGTTGGAGATGTCGCAGCCCATCAGGATCCAAAGGAATGGAAGTAGTGGCTTCTACTTGGCAACTGGCAGTGTTCCCTTCCAAAGGATTTGACACAAAAATCAAGGCATTTCAGAAGGACATATTAAGTTGTTTTCCTTAATAATTTTCTTATTTTAGCCAGTATAGCATACACTTCACAACAACTCATGAGCTCAGCTCATGAGGTCAAATAGATGTTACAGCCAGAAGGCTTTGTCATGGTATATCTACACTCTTTAGAAGGAAGCGGAGAGCTCTGACTTTCTCAAAAACTGATCCCAGCAATACACTATCTTCCTTATATAAAGCCTTGTTGATCGCATGCTTTTACTCCCCCGCTCCTTTTAGAAGCAGAGCGAATTTGAGCCTAAACTTCTCCAGCTGGATTTTGCCTCATTTTGTTACTAACAAACTGGAGAGAAGGGCCCAAAATGATGCGTATATTCTCCTGTAGGTCCCAAAAACCCGGCAGATCACAGTACAGCAGGAGGAAAGGATAATTTTAAAAAAGAATGGAGAAAGCTAAGAGGTTACATACAAATTATGTATCCTCACCATGAATGCTGTCTTCATCTGTGGGGATCTTATCTTTAAAGAGAAGGCAGTTAAGGTAAAGTTCAGAGAGAGAAAATTATTAAAGGCATAGAAAAACTTGAATGAAGAATTCTAGACTGGAAACAGAATGACAGAATAGAGGTCCGTCAAATAATGAATCATGTCAAGAAAACAAATTAGAGAATACTATATACTTTTATTCTTTATTTCAGATAGAGAGATACTCTACAGTATTTGAGTAGGTTCTATTCAAACCTGCAGAATGAAACACTCTTTTTCATTTTAAATGCAGCATTTTAAGGTAATTCAATATTAAAAACAACAAAAAAGAATATTTGAATTCCTCCTTAAGAACAAAAAACTCTATAAATAGCTTCCATAAACCAATGTAGTTAAGCTAAGAAATAAAAAATATACTAAAAACCCAGAAATCAGACCTTTACAAAAATTCAAAGACCAAATAAGAAAAAAGCCTCTTGAGAAGAGTTTTTTGATAGGTCTAGATTTTTAGTCCTTGGTCTACCATGCTAAATAGCCAAATATTCAGACTATAAGAGTTCATTTTAAGTATATGAAAATGAGGCTCTTATCAAATATTTCTAGCACGATTCAAAAATTAAGACACTAATGATTCTGGCTTGCATTTGTAAAGATATCCACATTACTAAAAGCAGTGCTTGTTAAAAAAGAATTGGAGGAACAGTGATGAAAGGAAATTATTCAAGACAATGTAGTTAACATCAGAACTATTGGTAGTAAAAAAAAAAAAATTATTCATCTGTAGTGAACGGAGAAAAAAGTACATTCATAGATAGTGATTAAAGATGGCAGAAATAGCTCTGTCACAGTTAGCAGTGTGTGTGTGACCGCATACCTATATGCAGGGGTGAGTTTGGTTATAGGGTAATGATCACCTCCAGTTCAGTGATGATTTCTACATTGCTGACAGAAAAAGAGATAGAAAGTGCTGGAGCATGGTTACCAAAGTGTTCGATGTCCTTTCAGTACACAGAGTAACAGGTTCAGATGACATGCTGAGTCACAAGTTTTACAGGAAATCAGCAAGGAAATAAATGAACCTTTAACTGACACTTGTACAAGTTCCCTGTATTAAGAGAACTGTTAGAGAGTTAAAAAGAGCAAAACTGAATAAATTTTAACTATAAATTAAAAACAAGGGGAAATGACTCAATATTTTTTGATTTTTACTATGAAATTTGCAAATATTGCATAGGTTTGTGCTGTAGAAATACTGCTAGCAGTGTCTACAGTACTGTGTCCTGTACTATTTATGTTAATAATTGTATTTCCACTTTGTAGAATCAAAGATCACCTACCTGTATTTTGTGCTCTGCTTAGTTTTTAGGAAAATCTTGAATACTGTTTGGAGGCTTTCCTTGAGTGATTGCTTTTTGTTCCTATTGTGTCTGTTTTCAAGTTCCTCTCCACCCCCATCTTGTCTTATAGACGTACTATTCATATTTATTTATACGTTTGTGATTTTCGCAGGAATAGCCTCTAATCACCTCAATTCAGATAGATGTCCCATCAGACTGGATACTGCACATACACATACGAAGAAAAAATCCCCGCTCAGAGTAGATTATAGTCTAGATGCAGAACACAATGAGAATTTCCATGCTATTCCTAATTTCTGTAAAGCAAAATCCTAAAGAGTACATGACAACTGTGATAATGCCTAAACTACTGAGTCCCAAACTACTACTTTAGCCACAAGACTGAAGTGTGGTTTGGGGTGTCCCTTGGGAGAATTGTTGCTGGGATCTACTCAGCGTTTTGCATGTTTTTTTGTTATTATGATTGGGTGATGGTTGGAGGAGGAGAGGGTGATGAAAGGAGGAGGTTGTTTGTTTTTGTAAGTAATTAGGACTACACACTTGGAGTCCTATTTTGAAGTAATATTCTGAAGAAAAGAGGGAAGATGATGAATGGAAGGTCTGAATTTAAAATCATCAGGCAGTAGCACCCTGTAGGAACTTGTAGGGCAGAACACTAAAGGTCAGAGGTATAATTTCTCAGTTGAAGTCAACTCATCAGATTGAGTTTATATTAAAATAGAGAAGCAAAGTGTAATCATGTGCTATTTACTCATTTTCAGCAGAAGTTTCATTAAACTTACTTCGTAAGTACTTGGAAGTGAGGTTTCACATCCTTTCTGAGTCTTTTGTAATATGGGCTCATTTTGATGTGCTTAAATATCCAGCAGTCACTGTTCTTAGCAGCAATTTTGTCGTTTTACTGTACAGAAACTATTAGCACCAGAGATTACATTTTGAGGCGAAAAGATCATCTTCTGAGTTTGGAAATCTTCTGTAGGAGTCTAAGGAATAGCATCATAAAATCTCCCCTGGTTTACAAACGGGCAAGTTCCTGCTCCTCTGTTCTCTCTTGCACATTCTTACATGGCTTTTTAGGATGAGACATTGTACGAGAGATTGTACATACAACTCCATTAAATATACTGAATATATTTTGGAGTGTCTTTGAAAAATTGGAAACTGGAAAACAATAGTAAAATTAGTTCATTCTCAGCAGACTCATCAAGTGCACATAAGAGATGGTGAATGAACTTGCAGAGTGAAGAAACCTATTGCTTAGCGTACCCTTTGCTACTTGATGTTGAGTTTCCCTGCTTTAATCTAGTATTTGTCAGCATCTTTACAGAAAATAGCTTCCTGATGTTTGTGTATTAACAATAACAATAGTCATTATCATGGGTACCATTACGGGGAGTTGGTGTGTCAAGACCGGTGGGTGCGCTGACGACTTTACAGGCCTGTGCACAATATGTACACAAAACCGGCTTTTACTTGATTACCTCTGTATATACATCTTTTTTTTTAATCAATAGATCTTGAAATGTTTTACCAACAAAGGCATCTCAAATGTGGAAATTCAGATACTGAAAGGGAAAGTGACTTGTCAAAGGTCACCCCACAAATCAGTGGCAGGGCCAGGAATAGCATGTAATGTCATGGAAAAAACTAGGAGGAAATGGATCTTTCTGTAATACTGGTTTTGATGGCTTTAGTGAATGCGACATTGAACCACACAGTGAGTCATGATGATAAAAAGAAATGTTAAACAGTGATCTATTTATTGTTCTCCAACTATCTTGTGCTATCAATAACGCAGGCATCCCATGTTAAAAAAAGGTATGGAACTGTGACTATCTATCTTTTAATACACACATGAGAACTTATCTTCAGGAAATAAAAATATTTGTTACATATGGCTAGAAAAGCACTCGTGTAACTCTTCTGGCGAGTTCCACTGTGATCCTTCAGTGAAGACATAAGTAAAACAATTCAGTCAAAATTCATAAAACAAATAGGAAAATTTCATCCAGCTTCAAATTCAAAGGTCAATTGCACTGCCTTTTAATAGCAAAAACATAAATTATGTGTAGTACAGATTATTTAATTTTCTCTCTTTTCATAAGTTGCTGGAGAATTTGTGGGCAAGTATTTACATCCCACATTTGGATTCAGCATGTAAAATGGTAAAATCATTGAGTTTCTTTTTCTTCATGTTAAAGTAGTCTGGTGTTATACCAATTCTTTTTTGCTTAATCTCAGTTCAAATATGACAAAAAAGGCACATTACAGGAAGAAGAACCCAAATCTTTTTTTGTATCTGAAAATAACGTTACATGTTAAAGGGAGAAAAAAAATACAAGCTTACACAGAAGCTTATGTAAGCACAGGGTAGAGAAAGATGCACGGCTTTTAATAAAAAATAACATTAAAAAAAGCAAACACAGAAAAAACTTGAGAGAATAATTGTGAAACAACTCATACATGAGGTTATGGCAAAGGCATTCAGAACATCAGAACTATTAAACAGAACTTAAACTATCCTCTTAAGAGAAGATAACCTTGTCAAAGTTAGATAGCTCTTCCCATTTATCCACTCAAAATGATTGTGAAATACTTGGATAGTAATGAGAACAGAGCACTGGAGGACTCTCGTGGTGAATACAGTGAAACTTATTAAGATTTATTTGAGGTTTTACATCACAGAACCTTAGATTAGTACTCATTAAAATCGCAGGAAGAGGAGGAACTTATTTGGCTTTGTAGTTCTCTTTGTAGCAACAGAATAGGTTTCTTCTGGTGCTTTAGAGTTTTATAGTATGTAGAAATATTGTTAACAAGGAAATGAAATACTTTAGACAATTATCCTGTTAACTAGTATTCTTGGTATAATATGATATTTCCTACTCTCTTGTTTGGATTCCAAGACTTACGAAAGTGTAATACAGAATGTAAAGATAGGCAATATAATGAATCATCATCTGGGAAGAAACATATATAGAAAGAAAAGTTTTATTGGCTATTCAGGGTGGATAACATCTCTGTAAGTGAACACATAGGGCATTTAAGACTGGAAGATTAATATGAATAATTTTTAATTGCTTGTTTTTAAAAAGAAGGACAAGACTGAAGCATTGTGAAAGAGTATTCTAGCAAGCTGTTTCAGAATGACATTGCACAATTCCAGTAGTTCAAGGTGGAAGTATTTAATCGCCCTTGCTGTTAAGAAATATTTTATTATTCAAGTCAAAACTATAGATATGGATAAATATGAATGGCATTATATTTGGATGTGGCTACTCAACCTGGCAGCTTTTTAGTTTGATAATATTTAGAATAAAGAAGTTTATTTACTTAGACATGAGGTCAAAAGGGTCAATTAAAAATGTGTAAAGAAAACATAAACATTTGTACATAGCTCAACTTTTTAAATGTCCCTCCTTTTTTATTTTATTTTCAGTAAAATTCTCAGTCATATATGCTATACCAAAAAGATTATTTTCTATTTAGGAACATTTTTTATTAAAGAGTACATAAAGAGGTAATAGAACTAGGTTTGTCACAGTTTTCATGAAGAGTAAATCTGTCTTCTGTTTTCTGATGAGAAAAAATGTGATTGAATCTGTAATGATATGCCTAGTACTTTATATTTTACATTTACAAGTGTTCTTCTACTTTATATTATCAATTTCTTTTCATAACAGTGCTAAAGACATCTGTCCATACAAGGTGGCGGTAGGGTGATTATAGCCTCCTGACACCAGTTATATGTGCATAATGCGACCTGTTGAAGACTTGTCTTTGTGGTTAATATGGTCATCAGAAACCAAAATAAAAACATATCCTTATGTCATAAAGTTATACCTTGTAATTGGTACATCTTGTGCAATTCTTGCAGAGGGGATTTCCCTTTCTTTCCTGTAAACTGAAATCTTTCAAGTCAGCAGTGTTTAGACATACTCTTTTGTAAAACTGATCTTATCAGAATTATTCAGCGCTTCCTAGTTTTCTGCAGGGGTCAAGGAGTAGTAACCGCCATTGGTATTGGTATTGCAACTGGAAAAAGAAGATACTTCTTTAAAAAAAGATCTTCTTAAAAAAGATTTTTTTTAAGTGTTAATGTTTAAATTTTTTTAAGGGAACAAAAGCTATTGTGTTTCCATGAAGACAGTATACTGAGTAGCATAGGCAGAGTTAGACAACTCCCTCTTAGGGATACAAGGAATCTCTTGTTAGTTTATTATCCGTTATTGCAACAGCTTATAAACAGGCCTGAGTATTTTGTAAGTTTTATTGATGCTGGAAAATGATTCATTGAAATGTCACAGAAATAGCCTTATAAAAATTCAGAAATATGTCTCATTGTTATGCCTTACTCCTCCCTTCTTTTCCACCTACCAACCTTCTGTCAGCCCACTACCCCACTTTATATGTATTACCAGAACAAAACAGAACACTTGCAAAACTTTCAAGATGAAAATTTTAGCACTTAAAGTTAGGAAATATTAGGACTCACATTGTTTGTGTATATAGGATCTCATTTCAGATACATTACGATTAGAATTACTTGGGCAAAAAATTCCAGTATTTTTAAAAACTATTCATTCTAACTCAGAATGAAAACTAGCAGATGTGACATTTTTCATAGGGAAAAAAAAGAAATTCCAGAAATTTTTGAATAATTTTATTCCAGTATAAATAATAAAGCAAAATGGTGCAACTGATTTATCCTTGCTTCTGGAAGGATACCCCTAAGTCTGCTGTGGCGAGGAATCAAGAACTGTCAAAGGAATTCCCTTTCAGTATGTTACTATAGACAATTCAATTCATCTGGAATATAACAAAATTTAAATGATAAGATTATTATATTGACCACATATGATTGTCAGCTGATTTGGAACATTTGGGTACATGGTGTGCCCTGCCATTAAGGCAAAAAAATACTAGCAGAAGCAGCACTTTATGTTTCTTTTTTCTGAACAGCTACTATTGAGAGACGAGGCACATTGTCCTAAAGTGTTAACATTCTGGAATTAAAAGTTTATTTCTAGATTTGAGGAAGAAATGTTGTATTTGTAGAAAGTCTCTTATTGCAGCCTGGAGTATTTCTCCCTCTCATCCTTCCTAGACTTTCTGGACATTCTTCATTGCACTTCTGCTTATGTCTGTCCCTCCCACCCCTTCTCCCTCAACCCAACTGCTGCTATATGTTTCATCTTACCACTCTCAGTCTTGCCCAACTCATTCTGCTTGTGCATTCCTACCCCTTATCTAATTTTCTGCCTAACTCTGCCTCCCTTCTCCTTCCTTTTCTTATTTCCAATTTCTTGTTTTCATTCATACTCTCTTCACACACAGATTCTAGGCTACAGAAGAATTTCAGCCCTTTTAGTCTTTCCTTTTAAAGCAGTTTGTCCCTCTCAGTGATCATGTAGTTGTCCTTTTCTGTACCTTTTTTAACTCTGGCTTATCTTTAAGATACAGAAAACAGAACTGTACACAATACCCAAGATGTGGGTTCACCAGTAATTTAGAGGCAGAACCACACCTGATGTCTTGCTCTTAATACCGTTTGTGATGATACCCAACAGTCTGTTGATTTCCTTGCCTGCATATTGAGCTACTGGCTTTAGAGGGATGGTGGGAGCAGCTCCAAGATCTCTTTCCTCATTTGTGACTACAGCACTGTGCAGCCATAGTTCTAATTATTTTTCCCTAGATGAATGACCTTACATTTACCTACATTGAAGCTCATCTGTCACTTTTTGACCACTTACTTTCGTAAAGTCTCGATGTAAAGTTTTGATGTAGTTCCTCATCATCAGAGCAGCACCTGATCGTCAGAAAGAGTTTAATAGCATCACCACATACTCCCTCCTCTGGGTCATTGATGAAGATGTTGAATAAAATTAGTTCAAGCAGTGATCCCTAGTAGGGATCACTGATCTCACTGCTGCCTCTCCTCTAGCTTTCAATACATAAAATGACCTTTCCTCAATCCTGCAGGAACGTAATTTTTAAAATAATCTTGGAGTGGAACCTTTTATGGCTCAGCTCCTGCTTGTGAGGAAATCTTCAGAATTTTTACCTTTCTAGTTCATAATCCTCTACTAAGATATGCACAAAATGATTTTTTTTTTTAGACTTTTAAACAGGCCCAGTTTTGTGTGAGGATGTCAAATGTCAAATCTATGACATGACGGTTTCCCTTTCCTTGCCAGATTTCTGGGGCTGGAGATTCTAGAACTCTTCACTTAAAACACAATTTTGCTAATCTTACAGATTCTTAACTGCGTGTCTTGGCCTATTTTTGTCTCAGAGCAGACTTGCACCACATTTGCGGAATTTCTTATCAAAACAAACATAGCAGCCAGAGTCAGGCAGCTGGCTCAGAAAATTTGTATATGAACTGTTAAAATTTAACAGCAGGATTGCTATCATTTCATCTGTAATTCCTGTTAGTAAGTTTATATTATGGGAGAGCCCGCCTTCTACTGGGAATAATGCAAAGGATTAAAGCTGTAGAATTTTGAAAACGTAATTTGGGAACAAAAGCAGTTAATCTACAGTGACAGTATGAGGTTTAATTAATTTAGATGAAGTATCTTTCTAGAAAATGATTTTAGTCTAAGGGAGATCCAGGAACCTTTACAAGGTCATCTGGTACTTGAATAAAGAGTTGTAGAGGGACATATCCTTTATGACTTTATATTTGTTCAAACTGGGGAAAAGTGGTCTTTCATAGTCTCAGCAAGGCAACCTAATTCACTTTTATTTCTGCACTTAAAGCCTTCCTTCATTTATCTACAAGGTAAAATATGTAGTGAGCCTTTCCGTACGCCCTTTGCCCACCCCAACGCATATTCTCTGATATAATTTATAGCGTCAGTATCTAGCTGAAGAAGCTAATCCGGGAGCTGCACGGAAGTTGCGAGACTTGTTTAAATCAAGTCTTAACTCCCATTTGGCCTCTTCTGGCAGGCCTCCACAAATGGCAAAGAAAAATCACTCTCTGGCCTTACTGAGCCTAGCCAGAAACAATTGGCGGGATGCAGAAAGCAGATCCTCTGAGAAAAAATAATTTAGAGCAAACAATGCTAATTTATATTGCAAAAAATATGTTTTGAAGCTAGGAAGAAGTTCAAACATTTTTTAACCGTGCTTTTAGAGCTACGGCAAGAATACTTAACTTTCTTTGCAGTTTCCCCTTGAACTTTAGGAATGGTCTTGAGCCTTCTGAGATCAAGAGTTTCTGTTAAAACTCTCCTGCACTGCAAAAAACATTTAGGTAACTTTATTTATAAAAAATTTGTTTTCATTGGCAGTAATTCTAGAATCAGTAGTCTATTCTCATCTCATCTCATTGTTATAACTTATTCTATACCTCTCAGTAATTCAGGACAACTTACCTTTCTGCTTTTGATCTAAACACTTACCACATTCATGCCTAAAACATTTCAACTGGACAACTCCTCAGTGAGGTGGGAAGTTTTATGATCCCTGTTTTACTTATGGGAAATAGCGTCTTAGAGAGGAGGGTGATTGTTTGTTGAAGAGTACACAAGGATTCTATGGTAGGATTAGGAACTGAAGGCAGAATTCCCTGAGTCTCAAAGTCCACTGTTCAACGAAAAACCGTTCCTTGAAAACATGAAGTTCATTTAAATCAATTTAGTGAAATCAGGATTCAGTAATATTTGCTCACATTTTCATAATTCACACATTTCCATTACCTTTAAAGTGCTCATATTTTATCCCTTTTTTCTGTTAATTTTGAAATTTGAACAATGTAAACTAATCTGATTTTTTAAGGTACACAGTTGTTGCAGAACCCTGATTCTTAAGGTTACTGTTGAGACCAGCTAGGGTCAATGTGAGGGTTAAAATATATGGCACAGGAGAGTATTTTATTAGCCCAGATTTATTAGGTCAGCTGCTCCAGGCTTTTGGGAGACAGATGGATAAACGTTGAGGTAGGGTATTCTGAAAGCTACTTAAATAACTGAAAATTGAAAATTGCTTCCAGAAAGAGAAAAAAGCAAAATTGGGGTTCTGTTTCAGGCTCCCCAGCTACTTTACTGAAAAAATGGAAAAGATTTCTTGCTGTCAAAAACTGACTACATATGCTTCATTTTAAATTCTTAGTTACTTGCAGAATTTGAAGGTCAAATCTACATTTCTCAAAGGAGATCAAGTCATATAATCAGTAGAAGAGCAGAACTGTGCTAACCTTGAATGTATTTACCTTAGAAGATTTTGAAGCAGATTGACTAAACTTTAATGACGTGTATGACTTCATTATGTCTTTAGAGAATACTGCTATTTTATAGTCTTGTGTTTCTTTCTTGCCCAAAAAAATAAGCACATAGGGATTTGTTTTGTATTTAAGAAAATGTGGGTTTTATGAAAGTGAAGAAGGTATTTCTGGGAGCAGACTTTGTGTTCCTCCTGTGTAAATAATTGCATTTGTATCTGGATAAAGAATTGATTTTGTTGAAAAGTCTTGTATGAAAACAGAAACAGAAAAATAACGTATAGACAGATACTTCTGAGAATGTAGATAACTAATGTTTTAATTGGATGGCTAGTTTTAACATGAGGCTTCATTCAATGCGTGAGGTAACGTTAGTTTTGTCATCAGCTGAAATAAAAATTGAAAGAGACAGGATGTTAGCTTTGTCAAAAGTGAGTATGTGTATACTGCAGTCACAGAAGGGTCAGAAGTACTTTGTATTACGCTGGGTAGCTCAAATACTGATAGCAGAGCTTGGAGCCCAGCTCAGGTTGATCTGCCCATGAAAAAGTAGAATATCAAAGATAACGCTGATGTAGGCTTGACTAGAGGCAGGTAATGGAAGAAGTGTAGGGGTTTGAGGGGAAAAGAAAGGGGTGCTTTCTCTCTAGTGATGTAAAACTGATGTTAACCCACTAGATTATCAGTTCCAAGGAACATAAGACATATTTTTGTGATTTTCTTAGAAGTAAGGGGCCATCACTGGAAAGGCATCCCTGTCTGCCTGTCACTCCCAGACTCTAGAATGTCTCCTTGTTATCATTGTTGTGACCCTGTTCAAGATGAAGCCGACCTGTAGCTTCTCTAATATGTGTTTGGCGTTTTCTTGCTTTAGAGAGCTTGAAGATTTTTTACTTTCTTGTTCCTTGTTTTGTAGACTGTTGTGAAAATTTGTCTGAATTTTAGGTTCTGACATAAGAATCATATTTCCACCCTTTCTACCTATCTTGGTGTTGAGGCATTTGAAATGAGATGACAGAGAGATGGGTTAAGATACAGGGCCAAATGAAAAGAGGTAGGTTAGAAATGGAAAGACAAATACATAAACTGCAGTCATAAAGATAGCAGTTGCAGCTATATGAGCGATTGAGATCACCCAGTGAAAAAGGTACAGTGACAAAAAAAAGATAAGAATTGTCTCTTATGATACAGAAATATTAAATTAGCAGTGTTCTGTAAATACAGTCTGTGAAAGTTGTATTTTTGTCAGGCTACCTCTAAACGATCTATCATTGTTTGCATACTAATAAAGTGACCTAAAAGGAACGGTGCTTAAAACTTCACATTAAATGGCTCACATATTTTGAATATTTAGAACACAAATACCCTGAAAATGGAAAAAAAAATCCTTTTTAACATATATATTCCAGCGTTTATAGTTATAAATGGGAAAAGAGATATTTGAATGAATCTGTTAACACAGTAAAAATATTCACTGTAGCTAAACCCCTGGATATTTTTCACAATGAATTTCTAAGCAAGTATACTTTGAGATGATAACTTTTTTCCTGTTGTTATTGTTTTTCCCGTCCCTCTTTCTCTCATTGTAATGAACACACAAAATCTGCACTTGAAATAAGATTATCATGAAAAACAGAAATCTATGCTAAAAGAGAGACGCACCATAGAGTCCATGAAGTCCACTAACAATTTAGGTCCAGAAAAATTCGGTCTAAAAACAAAGGGAGGTTGGGGAGACGTTTGTAGATTTAGAGATACCTTTCTTTAAAACATCGGAAGACCAAGTCATGTAGTGGAATGCCTGATGCTGAGTTAGGTGCCTACATATTCTTTATGATGAATGAAAACAGACCTTGAAGGATGGGATTTACAACACACAACAAGCTTAAGCAGCAGTATACTTAGAAGAGCTAAGTGATTAGGAGCACTGAATGGAGGTAAAACAGTGTCTCTCCTACAGATTCAGGCATTTTGTTCAGGGATGCAGTTAGTATCTTTGTGCCATATACTGTCCCTGTGTGGTATCTATACATCTCTAGTGAGCAATCCAAAAGCCAGTCCTGAACTGAGACACTTACTTACTTATTTAATTTGGGGTAGACCACTGTCTTGCTCTTCTCTTCAAAAAGAAAGGGGATGCTAGGAGGAGACCAAGCAGAAAGCAATGTTTTTGCTTTCTAAAGGTTGGGGCATGCAGCTAGATGTTGGCAGTGGCACTGCTCTCAAGATTGTGAGGACTGCATTTTACATTAGACAGTATTTGAGAACAAACTAGAAATAACCTCTGAAGCTGAGGCAGAAGCTCAAATCTTACTGCCTCCCAGTTGAATGCCCTGCTCTCTGAGCTGCAAAATCGTACTCTATTTTGCTTGCTGGCTTTTTGACCCGTTACTGCAGCTGCACAGTGGTCCAGCTTCAGTGGAAAAGGTCAGGGTGGCCCCCCGATCTTTCCTTAGTATGGATGCTGTTAGTACAAATCCTGCTGTGCAGAGATAAGAGTTGAAGCTACCTAAGAATAACTGAATGCTTTTTCCACTTGCATCATTATTGGATGAAAGGGAAACAGTGGAACTGTTTGCTTTCTTTTTTGGCTGTATTTTGAAAGAAACAATATCGTCTCCTGTAGTTTTGAAAAAAAGGGTTTTGAACTCCAGAGAAGTCTCAGAACTCTTAATCTTTGGTGGTAGGAGGCATTTCAGAGTAAGGCACCAAACTCCTGAATACAAGGGATATGAAATGCTGTCATCAGCATATGTCCTTTGAGATAGCTTCAACAGTTTCGAGCTTGGTGGTTGTTGTAGATTCCTTTGTTAGTTAGCTGACTTTCCTGAAGCACTGTGTAAGAAGCCTCAACACCTAATTCAGTGCACTGTCTGCCAATGCAGGGCAGGCCCCTGAATCCTTGGGTGGGATTCACCTGTAGGACTCACTTTCAATTTTACATAGCAGGTCCCCAAAGGAGGCAGTAAGGGAAGATTATATAAAATGTCAGGACTGACAAAAAGGCAGACAATGATCTTGATTAGTTTATGTCTACTTAGGAACAGCTTCTCAGACGGTACTAACTTTGGGCACCAGATCCAGATAGTTACTTCAGTCTATACTGATAATTTCTATATATCTGCAGTTAGTAATTTGGACTATTATAGCAAAGAACCCTCCTGACTGTTCTCTACTAAAATTTCTATCGTCAGCTTTCCCAGCCCACACATGCAATCTGAGGAAGGGAACCAGATTGCCATGTGTGTCCCCAAAGGAGACTCTCTTGTCCCAGTAAATTAGCAGGGCCTTATAAACTGTATTGTAAGGCAAGCTGGAATACCATACCTCTGATTGATTGCAACAAATGCAAATTACAGGCATGCTTGAAGCAAGACTTTCATAAAACTGAATGAAAAGTATGATTCATTACACAGGAAGACCCACCCACCCATCCATTCAGCCTTTGACATGGCTGTCTTTGCTTCTTTTTTTTTACGTTTCAAAAAGAAAATTAAAAAGTCTGAAATGTAAGACTTGCCTGAACATATTCCTCTTCAGGATTTAAATCGATTTGAAAATAGTGTTTTGATTGTAAGGTTTCTTAATTTCTAAAATGTAAATAACTCTCTCCATCTCCACAAATCTATTTGTCTAATAGTCAAAAGTATGGTTTGACTGATTAAATCTGGTGTTGTCCTCTGAGAAGAAGGTTTTCCTCATTTTAAATCATATATTGGAATAACTTGCTAATTTTGGTTAAGTGGTCTGTCTTGACAAATTTTGCATATAGCATCAGAGCTGTGCGTTATCTCAAGATAGTTCATTTTCTTGTGGAAAGAAATATGTGATGTTGCACTACTGACTCAGATTTCATTTAGAAACTAGCCTTTACAATATTAAAATATTCAACCCACTTTAAATGTTCGAGCGTCCAATGGCTACATCTTTATGATGTTGCATTGTGGAAAAGATGTGTGGCTACCTATGCCAAACAAGTCTGTAGGATTAATGCAAGAGTGGAGTTGGGGGGGGGGGGTAGTTCTACTGCTGCTGGCTTATAGCAGTTGTAGTATGTTAGGACTGGCTAATTTCTGTTCAAAGAGCCTTTTTAAGGTTTTAGCTCAGTGTGGGCATCTTTACCTGCAGGATTTTAATTATGTTCTCCACATAAAAATTCCTCTGCATTTTCAGGACCATTTTGCCTATTATATTATTTGTTTTTTCAGGTATGGATGTGCTTTGTCTAGGTGTTACATGGTTTCTAAATTTTATATGTTCAACAGACTAGACAGGACATTCTCAGGACATTAGCCGTGACAGCACTGTGTGTAAAGAGAGATTTCCATCCTTTAATGAGCTTTGGGACCACAAGATGTCTGTTCAACTCAACAATTGACAAGACTGCTGTGTACTGCCCTTGTGGAGCTTATTTCATGATCAGGATCATATTATACAGTAAAATTCCTTAGTTAATAAAAATGAACACTACTTTTGTGACTTTATTGGAAGAGGAGAGATTATTTCATTAGATCCTTAGAAATTCACACTTGTCAAAAATGGAAATTGAGATGGTAAAACAATGTACAGTGTAAGATCTGTTACTGTATTGATATAGAGATAGCAGAATGTATAATGTCTAATGCAGCATGCAATATTGTGTATGGCCATTACAGATATCTCAAAGGCAGCCTCAGTTTACCAAATCCGGATGCTCAAACCGTCCAATTAGTCAAAGATGTAGTCTTATCGCCAGAGTGAACTCTGCTCTTGTGGAGATCAAGTTAATGTTTTTTGGAGACCTGTAATGAGAGAAAGCTTAATTATTCAAGTTCATCAGCCTGCAAAGATGGTGGATGCTCTCATGTATGTCTATTCAATCACCATTCCAGAATATGTGCAACCTAAGTATATAATAGTGGTCATGGTTTGCTTTAAGCATACACTATAAGGTCAACCCCAAGATTTTCAGTAATGTTTTCATTCATTGTTAAAGATCCCCTCTTTTAGATAACTGCTTTTTAATGCTTGTTTGAGAAGTTTCACTTTATATACTCAAGAAATTATTATTAATTATGTGTATACTGGCATAAAAGAACTGCCTCTTTACTAGATAAAGAAAGATGTGTTCCCAGCCCCGAAACACTTGCAGTCCAAGATAAGTGAGACAAGACAATGAGGAAGCCATTCAAAAAGGGAGGGTGTGGATTGAAATAAGAGAGAGATAAGATATAAAAAAAGAACTTGATAGATAGGATTCTTGAAGGAGCAGGTTCTGAGAATGCTTTCCCCTTAAGGACCTTCAAAATATTGCCACACCTCTCTACTATACACTGTGTGATTTTATGGAGTCACCCACTACCCCTTTTACTTGGGCAGCGCTGGCTAATTTGATTGTCAACTTCCACCTATTTTCCCATGAGCGTCTGTGTGCTTTTTCTTTGCCACCCCTTACGCGAGAAGCACTCTCCAGAAGGAAGGGAGTGCAGTGTAATAAGTTACCTTCCCTCAAAACCCCCTTTAATGACTTCTGTTGTGGAAACACTAGTAATTCCTGAACTAGCGCTAAACTAAAGCTAATAATATCTTTACTGACAGAAAAAGTTCTGTAAGTAGAAACTGTATGCGCAGCTAATCTGTAGAAACAAACATGCTACTTGGACACCATCTCTCTCGCTCCGCCATCTGTTTGCTTCACACACCTATTACATTTTGTTTTTAGTGAAGTGTTTCTTGGCTCTTTGAGACAAAGTTGTTTTTAAGCGTGCATCAACTTTGCAATTGGACAGATAAAGCTGCAGCAATAGAAATCGTGAAGAAGAAAAAAAGTGGAAGTTTCATTTGCCAAAGAAGTAAGATTTCTAAGAAGTAAGTTTTCTAAGCCCAAAGGAAAAGTAGCCCAAAGTAGGCAGCAGATCTGAAAATAGCACTAAGGAGAGAAGTACAAGAAGATTGAAAGTTGGAAAGAGGAAAGAAAGGAGTTTTTCTACTTTTAAGAGAAATCAGGGGAATAAAGACCGCAGCAGCTCCTCTTTTATGAAATCTTCAACCATCAGCACTAGCCAGGATTGCCGTTTCTATCTGCCGTGTAGCTTTCTGCCTGAGAAAGGCTGGGCAAAATTCTCATTGGCTCTTATCAGTTTGATTCTCAGTGTACGACAAAGTGAATTCAGAAGTCCTCTGTGATCACAGGCTGCAGGTCAGGGTTGGAGAGCTGAGGAACTGACCTGCTCCTCCTTTGGAAGAGTTCTTCAGTTGCATCAACCTGCCTAATCTTTTACAGGAAAGAAGGCTAAGCCTTTGGTGGCAAAAGAATAAGAATAGAAACACTAAACTATTATTCTGTCTTTGACAAATAATGCCACATTCTAGGTTTTCGCAAAGTGCTTTGGTTTAAAAGAAGCTGCCACAGACACCTACTCTCGCTGCCCTGTATTTTTCATCTTTATTATATTTTTCTGTGTTCTATTTCTTGAGATGGCTGTGGCAGTTCTCCAACTAAGACTTCTCAGAGAAGATGCTTTGAGACTCTGCAGGCCTATGGAAACTGCCAAGGCCAGGGAAAATACGGAGAGTTTGGATGTTCCAGAAAGACCTTTGTGGACTGCTGAAAGCAGTACATCTTAGGTGTTCCACAGGAACAGCAAGAGAGGGACTGAAGCAACCACATATACATGCAGAGTAAATAGTTTGCTCTGCCACTGCATTAGCAAGGAAACCACTTCAAACAACTCTCTCTACCTAGGGAAAAATGTAGTAATAATAAGTAATAGCATAAGTCTCCACTCCTTGCCCCAGAGGTTGTCTACTAATCCTTTGGAGCCTTTGCACTCTGCAGGCTTCCTTTTTCTGTACTCATTTGTCACTGGAAAAATATTTATATGGGTCAGAGGCATAGTACAAGTAGAAGAAAAATATTGTTATAGAAAAAATGAACAGTTCTCCAGTGAATCCCTTGATATATGAGAAGCAAACAACAAACTATTTATCTTCTCAAAGGAAAACAGAAGCTTGTTAAAAGAAGTTTGAAATCCGTACTACTTCTGTGCTGCTAGTAGTCCATTATGCTGATATTTCTAACAGGAAACTGAGTGCACTTGCGAGGTTTCTTTCTTTTCTTTTTTTCCCTTTCCTTTTAAAAGGATCTCTGGTCTGAGATCTCCCCGTAGGTAATTAAAACAGAATACAGAGCAACATTAGTTATGCACCAGAGTGGGAGTCAGAAGATGCAAGTTCAGTTCCCAGCCCTGCCACAGACTTCCTGGGTCACCTTGGTTAAGCCTCTTCTTGATGTAGATTTTTGAAAGACCTCTGGGCCAAATTTTCATATTGAAGTTTGATTTTCAAAGGAGCTTAGTATCTAGTGATTTCCATGATGTTGGCTGTGGCCAGAATTTGAAGTGAGCTCAGCAACAAATCTGCTGAACTCATTTGAAAATCTGGCCCTTAATCTTTTTGTGCCTCAGTTTCCCATCTCTGACAGTGGTGGTAAGATACTTTCCTGGTCTGCCCAATAGACTGTAGCTCTGTAACACAATAAATTGTCTTTTCATGGATGCATATAATGTCTTGTGCAATCTTGTTTGATCTCTATTATGGTTTGGAGGCATTACTGTAATCATTATAACACCAGTGACCTGTTTCAGAAAAAAAGAAACTGTAATCACAAGAAAGCTTAATTATTGTGTTGTTTCTCAGATCTGGGTGACGATCTGTACTGATTTCTTTAGTTGGGTTAGGAGAATGTCGTCTGGAAAGTGTCAAAAGCTTTATTTAGAATCAGCATGTATATTAGCCGATTTCTGTTGTCCACTAGGGACAGTTAATCCTCAGAGAAGCAGGTTAGATCACTTTGGCATGATTCGACATGGAAAGAATCGTGGCGGCTGCCGCTTACTACCGTATTAACCTTTAGCTGCTTGTAATCTAATTGTTTAATAGTTTGCTATAGAATCTTTCCAAGCATTGACTGATGTGGAATTCCTTATGCCTTCCTTTTCCCGCTTGTTAAAAACGTGATCCCATCTGTGGTTCCTACTCAACCAATTCTGTTTGCGCTTTCCCACACTGCTTGCATGCTCTTGCAACATCTCTGAGCAGCGTTACATTCTCTCTTGGCAAAGGTATAGAGTGCTGCTTCACTTCATAAGTGCTGTTTGCTTCCCGGGACCCACTGCAACCCATTCCTGAAATTCCAGATCAGCATTGTCAGTGATAATCGAGCTCCTGGTTTCAAGCTCTGCGCCGTGCAAGCTGGAGGCCAAATGTAGTAACCCAGGAATGCATGATTGCAAATACTGTCACTTCCCAAGGAACTCTGCTTACTGGTAAATGACTCCCATTTCCACATACCTGTGGGTGTCACGAACACAGTGACTCTTCCCTGTTAAGTTTGTCATATATGGGTGGACAGTACCTCAAGCAGCTGAAAGTTTTAAAGTGATCATTTCCTATGTTTACAAAACTGGCATGCGACTCACTGCTGTTTTCCGGATTCCCCTGTACTCTCTTGCTGGAATTATTTGTTGTTCAAGTATGTGCCCTCTGAAGAACCTCTCTGATACATGAGATGTTCTTCTTTATGGGAAATGGGATGCTGGACCATGCTCAGCCGTGGAATGAGCAAACTAGCAGGACACCTTTAAGAAATCCATGGTTGTAGCAGCTTTTCAGTTAAGACTGAGTGCGTTTTGTCATGGGGAAAGCATAACTGTGTCTTTTGTCTGTGACTAGCATTTTCTGTTGTTGTATTTTTTAAGGATATAGTCCCATTGTGGTCTTTGCTATAAGGCCTTTCCAACTTTTTGATCTAATGAAAGAGTTCCTAAATTGTGTTACATGTTCTGTTATTGGCATGTAGGCCATCTCAAATTAGTATTGGATCCCACAGAGCTGAGAACTGCAGCTGCCAGGGATGGTATCTGCAAATAAAAGCTCGGAATCAGGGAAATCCTGATTCTACTCCTAAAGGTTTTCCACTCCTTTCAGTCCATCTGACATTTAAACCTAATTCCCACACAGTTTTACTAACTATAGTGAAACATGTAGAAACACATTCCAGAAAGGAGGAATCTTAATTTCCTGCACAAACTAGAGAGTCTCAGTAACACTGACCTAATGCAAATTCTGGGTTGCGGAGTCATGCTAGATTTCTGATGTAAAAGGAGCGTTGACAAAATCAGGTCATGCCTTTCTGGGGTTCTTCACTGTTTTGAAATGGTGATTCCTTAGAGTGTGTAGCCCTGTTGCATTCTTTTTTATTTCCCTTCCTTAATTAGCACACTTTAATTGTTTCACCTACATTAAGCTGTTAAATATTTTGAGTTATAAAAGGCTTGCTCTTTCTCAGCATAAATGCAGGGATTGTATGTGTTTCTGCAAGAAGTGAAGTGCCAGCCAAAGAGTGCAAGGAAAGTTAATAGTCCGTTAAGAGGACAGCTGTAATGTTACTCGATCCTGATAATAAATGCAGGATTGAATAGGTGCACATAATGCAACCTGCTTTGCTAGCAAGTGAGGACTGCACAGAATGCCGTGTGATTTAGCTGTATGCTCATCTATCCTTATTATAAAGCTCTCCGCAGCAGTTCAGCATTATCTTCCCTTGCTCTGCTTGTCCTGCTTAGCTGTTCTTGTTTCTGCTGCTACGTGCATCTATGCTGAGGGTGTTCAAGTCCTTTCTTGGTCCCGTTTTGACTGTCTTACTAACTAAATGTGGATCTGGAGAGAAGGAGAGCGTAGACTTGAGGGACGACGCGGGCTTAAAAGACTTTGCCTAGTGCTTAACCTTAGTCAAGTCCCTCAGTCTTCCTGGCGTGCTAGCCATAAACCATAGCCACTTCCACATTGTCTGTTTTCTGCACCGTGCAAAAAATGTCAAGGTTAGATCCGAAATCCATGTGCTGCTATGCAAATGACATCTATAGAACGGTAATGATTTCCTTATGCGTGTAGCGTTAATGAAGAAGCAGCGTTCCAGTTACACTCCTGGCAAAGGAGCATGTATACAGAGAGATTTTAAATAAATACTGATCAGATTTAAAGTTTACTAATTACCATCAAAAGCTATTAGATTGCTGCAGTTATAATCCATGAGTATTTATAGCTCTGAGCTTTAGCGTTAGATTTTTTTCTACTGCCTGCCATTCAAGAAGCCTAATCTTACATCACAGGACAGGTTGAGAAAGATAATTGTTCAGCTGTTCCTGAATGATGACAGTGTTATGTTTAGCTGCACAAGCCTCCATGACATTGTTTTGAAGGATATAAATTGGGATTAGCAGCATTTTTTATTTCTTTTAGGGAACAGCTTTGTGAAGATTATTATAGTTCAGATATGTTCAGTGTGAACAGCATAGTTTATGCAAAGTGTCTTCTAACACACACATGCAGTATGTCACTCTGCCTTAACCTAAATGAAACCTTTGCAGTTTTATGATTGAGCAATGGCAGATCTGTAAGTTCCTCTTTAAAAAAAAAAATCTAAGGTTTATTTCTTAACTTTTTTTGATATGATGTTAAATGTTGATTTTTTTTTCTTCTCTTGTGTTTTTTAGCAAAGAAGTACCATTTTATGAATATGACTTACCAAAAAATGATCATGTGTTCTTCAGTGCAAGCATTAGTTTTTTCAGAATAAACAACCAGATATTGTGTAATTACTAGAAGATACTGGTTTCTGTGTGTGCTTTTTGCTTTTAGCACAGAACTGATGAATTTGTTAAGAATGTATTTGGAAACTGCTCATAGTCTTTATTACTCAGGGGGAAGGCAATGGGGCCTAATGAGAAAGACAACAGTCTAGCACACAAAATATGCTGGTGGCTCTGGACATATTCCTGCCCTGTGCCTCAGTTTTCCACCAGTTAAATGGTCTTGGTAGTAAAACTGGCCTTTTTATAGTGTTTTGTGATCTAGAGAGGAAGGAATTGAGTGTTATTATATCCACAAATTATTACTATTTGGATATGTAAGTATGCTATTGTGAAGGGCTATTTTAGTAGGTAGGTAAAAAGATAGACAGAAATAGTATTGCGCTAGGAGGAAAAAGGCTCCGAGGCTCTTGGAGGTCATTTCAGCAGAGGCATTTCAGCAAATGCAAAACGACAGAATTCAGAATAGTATGAAACTAGAGTGCTAATGTTTACATTTCAAATACAGAAGAAAGTCATTGTTATAGAAAAAGCTTGGGAAATGAACATGGCTTCCCTCTCTACAAATCTTAATAATGTAACTCCAGGGGCTTACATACCTGTATGGTGCTTCACTGCACATTGAATTGTAATCACTTCATATTATGTATTTCTAAATGAAGTAAATGCATTTTAAAAGTAGTTAAAAATTTGAGAAAGCATTCTGAAGGATTGAAATGCATCAGTAATAACAGAATTGCAAATGTTGCTCTAAAAATTCATTGATATTCATTATGCAATAAAACATCTTGCCTAACAGCACTTCAGGGGATGGAGAAGAAGATATTTTGCCCCCATTTCAATTTGAGTTTTTCTTATTTGGGAACTCCTGTCTTTGATTGAAGAGTGATGTAGCACATCTGCCTTTTCCTATAAAAGAGAGAGAGATCAGTCTCTTCAACTTTCTTTGGACGAAGAGGGCAGTGGAGCTGGTTTCGTTTAATACAAACCTACCAGTTCCTAAAGGTGAGAGATTACTCTCCTGTTTTCTCTCTGCAGTTTCAGACAGCAGCTGCTGAGTCAGTGCAATTCTAGCCAATCACAAAATCAACACCTTAATGTTTAGGCATTATAGCTTCATGCCTTCTCACCCTACACTTCATAAATATTCTTACTTATGCCCTAACCCATGCCAGACTATATGTATCTATTCCCTGGTCTCCTGACATTGGGCCTGATGGCATTATTTTGGTGATTTTTTTAAGATGCTTTTGAACAGAGCTGTTTGGGAAAAAAATAGAACAAATTCTTTGGGAACAAGTCTTGTGAGGAGGACTTGAAGAGATAGAAAGAGATGATAATCACAATGATAGTCTTGTAGAGTTTTTTCTGTTAGTCACTAGGGCTGGCTAGGGGCTTTTCAGCTCACTGGTTCCACAGCAGCCCTTTGGATAGATTGCTCGGAAACCGTGCTGCCTGGTCAGCTTGCCTCATCGCTGCTCTTTCTGTTTTCTGTCTGTCTGTTAGCCTGGAACATTTCTGTCAAATGAATGTTATCTAGCAAAAGCTTATTCCATCTGAAAATCTATCACTTGTTCAGGTTTTTAGGTGAGTGACTACAAGAATACACAGAAGATGTCTTTGTGACCGTCAAGAGTATAGGCTCCAAGTGTACACGAAGTTGTCTTTTCTTGAGAGATGTCTTAGATATTTATGCTTGTGAGCTAATATGTACAGAATATTTGACATGGATTGTTCTGAGAGAATTGGAATTAAATTTACAGAACAGACTATCCGAGGACTGCCTAAGACTTCGTGCATAAATGGATGTGGCTCCAAGTTGCTGTCAATACTGACAGCTTCCCTGTCTGTACTCCTGTCCAGCATTAACACTGCCTTTCTGAGTCCACTGTGGAAGTGAATTAGGCTAAACAGCCAGAATAAGAGCATCCACACAGTGAATTAATGCCAAGTAGCTAATGCATTCTAGATTCACACCCTTGCTTATTTTGCAACAGCTTCCCTGTGTAGGCAGGCCCTGCATGTTCATGTCATTTGATGGTTAGCATTGCATCAGTGACATTGCAGATTTTGACCACAGTGTTAGTAATGGAAAGTGGTTCATCTTCTAATGAAATGGTAGATCTTTTTTTTTTTTCCTGGTTGCATCCTTTGCAACTTTTTCTTTCATGTGTCTAACGTGAATTTCTACATTTTTTAAAAGTGTGTGTCATATTGTCCTTCTAATCCCTGATATATGAAATGACACTCCCAAAGCATGCAAATTGCCTTCATACACTATACTGTGTGAAACACCCTATTTTATTTTGAGGAGTAGGAGAAAACCCATGCAGTAGAAATGCTCTTTCACATACTAGCAAATGAGTAGCTTGTGTCAGATATATGGTTTTTCCTTCAGAGATGCCAGTCTTTGTCTTTCTTTGCTTTTACTGTGGCACCCTTAATACTTCTGTTCTACCGTCATATGCCTGGCACACTCATGTATACCTAGAGTTTCCTGGTCGTTTAAGTAATCTGTTTATCAGTTAGTTAGGTTTATTTCAGCAAGCCTTTGGCATTTGACTTGCTTATTAAGTTTGCATGCCATTATAGGCGATTATTTTTAAGATAGAAGAGTATGGCTGCCTTAGATTTTCCAGAAGTAGTGGTTCCTCTGAGCTTACTGGGGAACTTTCATTTTTTCACCTTTTTAGGTAAGCTCCCTCTCCCCCAGGAGCTTCTTCAGATCTAGTTCAGACTTAAGCAAAGAGGAAACTGCTGTTTGAAATGTCATCCATGGACTTTGAAGTGCGGATTTCTCATGTTTGTGTGCAATGACAAAGTGAGCAAGAAAGCTGCCTCTCTGTGTTTGCCTGCCAAACTATTCAAACTACATAGTTTACAGTCACAGATGCACTTTCTGTTCACTTTTCTAGGGACACAGTGCCCACTGAGTGCAGTCTGATTTTCCTGAAAACTGAAGGAAAGGATCATATTTTGCTTCTCATTCTGAATAGTGTATGAGTTTAAGGTTTCACAGGACAACTCGCTGGAGTTGTTTGGCTGGAGTTGTTCGAGTTTTTTTCTAGGTGGTTTTTGCAGTCAAATTTTATTTATTAATGGATTAAACAGTAATTTGTATGTAGCTTCAGGTGTCTCTCTCTCTCCTTCACTTCTGTTTCTGTAATCCAGCATCCTATTACATTTGCAACAAATCACAGTCTGTCTTCATTATAAGAGCATTCTGGAAGACTGACATCAATCAGCTTTACCCTGTAGTAAAAGGATTAGGTCTTTCTAATATGAATGGTATATTTTAAAAGGCCTGCAGCTTAGTGGGACAAAATGCTGTTAAACATGCAAATGCTGTCAATTTGATGGCATTATAGGAATTTTTAGGCAGTTGCTTAGTGCAGGATACCGTCCTTTTCTTCTCCACTCCCGTTATGTAAGGGAACTAACAATTTGCTGATTTGTTCATCAGATTTGTAGTTTGGTCTTTCACACCTCCAGGAAAATCAGAATGGTTTATATTACCATTATTTTCATTTTATTTTAGATTGACCAAATCCCTGTCTATGTACTTCTCAGAGAAGTATATTTAAAACAGGGCACATATGAAGGACTTGTTAGTAAATTAACTGCAAATTGCTTGGCCTTGGCGGGAGCAAGTAAATTTGCAATTGCAGTCTGGAGCAACATGTTAGAGGCCACCTTCCTTAGATCAACTTGTGTATTGCAACACCCACAAGTAATCAAATTGTAATGTACTTTAATGCAAAGCCTAGGTTGGCTTGGTTGGCAAATTAAACTATCGCTTGCCTCTGGCAAAAGCAGGAAGCCTTTGAACTGTTTGACTGCAGCTGTAAGCTTGCACACCTTATTTTCCCTCTTAAAAATCAAATTAAACTGTAACCTGCAGCCTCTGCGGTATGTTTCAAGGAAAATTAAACTGTTGCTAACCTTTCTAGCAAAGATAACTGTCTCTAGTCAAGCTGGAAAGCCCAGGCCCAAATTCCCCTCTCCAAGTTTAGACAAATTCATCGGAACAAAACTCCAGGAGTAATTAAATACAAAGATATTACCTCTGACTCAGGAAGTCCTTGACCACAAATTGCTGTAGACTGGGAAAGTTTACCAGGAAGGTATTGCTTCCCCTGTTCTTTCACTCTTCCTATAATATTTACTGTGGGCTCCATCTGGGAGACAGGACATTGGACAGCTGTTCTGACTTTAGGTCTAATCCAAAATCAGAGCACTAAGAGGCACGCTGCCCTCACTTGTAGGCATTCGCCGTGGTGGTCTCAGCAACATGTTTTGTGGAAAACATTATTTGGGCTCATTCCCTCCTTTTGACTTGTCCTTGGCCCTTCCTCACCCTGCACCAGCAGCGGGTAGTGCCCCAGCTCCAGTCAGTGCCCCATTTGATTCTTAGACTTATTACCCTTGGACGTGATGTCCCTCAGCTCCTCTGCTTTTCATTTTCTTTGTCCAACTGGCAGGAACACTTGGCATTTGACTTGCCCTCGTAACATTTATGTTTTTCTTGGAGCTCTCAGAGACAGGATTTTTCCCAGCCTGGGTGAGCTGCTGTTATTTCTCTAAAGTCAGCAGTGCAATAGACTCGCTTGGGAGCCAAGACCTCATCTGTCTAGTGGCTCAGTCTTACAAAGACTCAATCCTGCATGCTTAACATTACCCTTTGACTTCAGGGATTAGCGTTTGGCTGATGGCAGGTGAGAAGGCAGAACAGTGCCGCACAAAAGGAAAGAAAGAAATTAAGTTTGCATTGCAACATGTACATACTCAAGGCCAACTAAAGGCAAACTTCACCTTAGAGAAACACGAATGGGGTACAGGACACTTTTGCCACTGGAAGCAGTAAGTAGACAGCATTGTGTCTGTCCTAGAAGTGAAAATGACAACAGAGAGGACTTTTCCTGTAATTTATTTAATATGTATATTATCAATGCTTAATATAGCTCTGAATATAGCAGTTCATGTCTCTGCACTACAGATTTCTCATTTTTAAAAGTTGGCTTAAAACTTCCCAGTCTCTCAGCAGACTTGAAAAAAACTTAGCTAGGGTATATTAGTCATTTTTTTATCAGGAGATGAAAGTGATAGAGATATAAAGTACTACCAGCTTTTAATTAAAATTGAATAAGTCAAAAACAGTTGGCAGTTGCAAAATTCATTATGATGTGTTACCAGAAATAGATACCTCCGTGAGAATGCGGTTTTAGTGCAATAGTGGGCACTAATTAGCTGTACACATCATTGCTGAGATAGACAGATACAAAATATATTACTAATACTCATAACAGATTTCCGTTGTGAGGCTGGGTGGAAAACTAGAGTCTCTAAGGCTCTTAAAATGTAGTATATCTCAAAGCACCAAAGTGTATGTATTCCGTTACTTCAGGCCACATTGGAATTTCAGCAACAGTAATTCAGTGTTTTCTTCGTGTGGTCTTAATTTGCAAGGAAAACCCAATTTTAGAAAAATGTAACCTGACTTAGCTGAAACAGGTATGACCTGGCATTTTTATTTCTTCTTCATGTAGAGTAGTTAGACTTACAAGTTAGATCCTCCAATTGGAATACGTTTCATTTGGTAAATAATCCCTTTGACCTTAAAAAAACCTCTCCTGATAGGAGTCTCTCGGAACAGATCTATAGTCTAGAACTGACCAGTTCAGGGAGTATGTCTGTCCGTTCCTCTGCTGTATTCTCTGCAAAATTTACAGTAATTGAAAAAGCTTTTTTCCTCTCTCCTTCTATAACCTAGAACATCAAGCAATAACCAAAAATCTGTGGGTGGTTTATCTGATTTATGCTAATTTGCTATTGACATGTTAGAGGTATCACTTACAACATGCTAATATTGCATATTTATTGTTAAAAATATTAGCTGGTTATGAAAGGGAAGTGTTTTAAATAATTATTCATTTGTGCTATGCTAACTCCATGAACCCAGGGCGCCACTCTGGTAGACTGTATACAAATTTATTGCAAAATAAGTCCAACCTGAAGCACTTAAAACAAACTTGCAGCAATAGCAAGATTTTAATTCATGAAAATTCATATATCCCACGTAAAAGGAATGGGTCTCCAGTTACCTAATTTCAGCTATCTAAACATTGGGCATCTGAATCACCTCCGCAGCCAGTAAAAGGGAGAAGTAGCCCCAGACTATGATTTATCCCACATAATTTAGAGACCTGAGACATTCGGGGGGAATCAAGCCTCGACACGCCAGTCTCAGCTAATATTTTCAGACTTGGATGCTTCAGTGTAGTCTCCTAAATTCTTACATTTTTGCCTAAGTACAAACATCGAGAAGTGATGAATGAAGTGGTGACTCCTTAGTGAAATCAGAGGGTCCTTAGTGAGGTAGACACTTTTACAAGAGAGGCCACTTACATGCCTAACTTGGAGCGCTTAGATTTAAAAGTAAAATCCCCGGCACAAACTGCACATTTTAAAACGTCACCCAGCTTCCTTGGCATCTAATTATTACTCACATAAAAAATGATCCTCTGTAATCAATCACCTAGCTTAGATCTCATAAGCACTGCTACGTTCTGACTTCATTGCCTGACATGATTCCCTGGAGCACTGGAAGTATATGCCAGGTTCATGAGCTGGAACAAAGTACAGCATACAGAAATGTAAGTTTCCAGGTGTTTTCAAGAAGAGATATTAGAGCTGCAGTATGCCAAAAATTACAGATACATGCATTTAAGGTAAATCTCAGTCTCTTGCTCTTTGTTGGCATTACTCACTGAAAAAAAAAAAAAAATCAATATGCTATTTAAATAAAGCAGCCCATATGGAAGCTTGCACTTACCAGTCTTTGGGATATTCTTTAGCCTTGCTGTCTAAGTGGGACATTTCTGACTTTCAAGCACAAAGTGATCTTGAGGGCAGGACTGCCAAAACTGCAAAAGCTCCACCTCATCCTTTGTTAGATTTTGGGGACTCATCTGCGAGTTACTGGTTTTTGGTGAATTTGAATAAGGAAAACCAAAGGGGCTTTATATGTATGCTGGCCAGCTTGCTTTCTTTTCTTTCTCTCCTTTCTAGTATCGGCTAGTATTAGCCCCCCTTCCATCCCCCAAAAGTGATTGCCTTTTAAAAAACACAGTTTCAAACAGAAACCGTATTACAATATTTTTTGTGATATCTTCAGGGAGTGGTACAGAAATATGTTGTGGCATCTTAATATCACTACGAGATAATGTTTAGTAAATGCTGGATTTTATTTGCTTATTTAAGTATTGGCTATGTATATTACATATTGAATGAAAATTGTTTTGCTTTCCATTACAGTTTGTCTTCAATCAAATAATAATGATAATGAAGGCATTGAACAAATCGATGAAGATATAGCTGTGACTCAGAGTCAGATGAACTTTATTTGTCCCATTACACAGGTATGCGATCACTGCTGCTATAATAGATTGGGAAATAGTTATTTCTTATTCTTCACTAGATTGTTTATTAGAAATCTGCAATACTTGTTAAAAATCAGGCAATATAAATGTAAATCATATTATCAGAGAGAAGCAATGTTGCTTGAAAAAAAATAACCCTGCAATGCAGTTTACCATGCCGGACCTGACCCCACAATTTGGATGGAACAGCATATATAAGTGCCAGTCAGTTTCATATAAAAATCTTGCATGAAGCATGTTCACGGGCATTTAAATCCCATTAAGTCTATTTAAATCCAACCTTATTGATTATAGATGGAAATGAAGAAGCCGGTTCGAAACAAAGTCTGTGGTCATACCTATGAAGAAGACGCCATTCTAAAAATTATCCAGGCTCGAAAGCAGCAAAAGAAAAAAGTCCGGTAAGCTAACAAGAATGTGTGGAAAAGCTATTTGCTTTGCTGCGTACGTGGAATTTTATTCCACTTGTTCTAGGAAATGTATTTGGATTGGCAAGGCTACAGGAAGTAATACTTCAGTGTCTGCCCAAGTCACAGGCTTCCTATTAGTACTGTACGCATGAAGAATCTTTTTCTTTTTTTTTTTTTTTTGAAAACAATGTGTAAGGATATATTCAGGAAGTGTGTGGGGAAGTCTGCACAACAGAATCAAAGGGATTTTACTTAGAAACAGGGAGAAACTTTAGTTTTGTAAATTTAGTTGGTCATTTTGTTCCTACTGCATATTTAGCAAGCCTGAAAGTTAATGAAAAAAACCCATCTCTCTCCTACGTGCAACCTCTTTTGTCATTATATTTCGATACAATTGGAAATGAAAAATATTAAAAACAATTATAATTTTTAAGTAGAGTTTAAGAACGATCAGACAGGATTGTGTAGTTTCAATTACAATGCAGTGAAATAATTCTTACTTTATAGCATGAAAGCAGCCTGCCACTTTCTACCTAGGACATATTTAGTTGATTGAAAACATGTAAAATGTTCAATTATTACACCCGACATTCTCCTCGAAAAGTTTCAAATTTGGGATGGTTTTGATTTTCCCCCCAAAAAATTAAAAAAAAAAGAAGAAAAGGGGCTTAAACATTTCTTAGAGCAAGAACTAGAGGAAGTATTTTTTCATAACTCTTGTTATTAATTTCACATTTGTTTTTTACACCAACTATACACGATCTTCATGTTTTGGATTGATGACTTTTAAGTTTCGAATGAAACTTAAAAGTCACGGACTTTTTAATAAACGTGCAGTTTTCATATGCTCAGGAAGGTCAGTTAGAGACCAGAAACATGATTTCCTCAAAGATTAAGTCACAGTCAGCTTACTTCCTCCATCCGTAGCTCTTGCGTTTTATTAGACTATACACGCTGTGCCACAGAGGTACAAGGGTGGAGCAGGACTTTTTATTCCAAACCTCTTCCTGGCTACAGAAAAGCACTGCTATTAAATCAAGAATCAACTGGGTTGGCTCTCAGTAGCTCTCCGTAGTCTAACCTCTACCTTAGCGTCCAGACAGCTTGAAGAAGATAGAAGCAACTTGCCTATGTTCAGGTTAGGGAGGGTTAGTGTACTGGGTGCACTATAGTGGAAATGACAACAAACCTAGCAACATGGAGGGACAGAAACTTGGCTGGAAAAATGAAATGGAGTTGGGAAATAGGTCAAAAGTTGGAAAGAAGAAAATGAGAGTACTGTAGAAGATGGACAAGCTAGGGAGCAGGTGCATAACAGCCTAAAACCATTACACAAAATACCTTTTGGAATCAGGAACTGAATTTAGGATGCCCATATCTAAATTTTTCTCTGTGTTGTTAAATCCATTGGGAAGATGTCATGACAGTAGATGTTGTTGTGGTGGATCAAAAGTTTCAACACTGCTGATAAACTTGTAGGATCAGGTTACTGAATTTTATTTCACCTTTTAAGAAATTAAAGAAATGACTTAGTGAAAACATAGAGTAAAAAGTCACGAAAAATGTATAAAATCCATCTTCAGAAGCTACAGTATACTCAGACTGAAGTTATTTGTGCAGTCGGAATCCTTGCAGTTCTTTATTTTGAGCTTTTAGCTTGTAGCCTTACCATTTTACAGCTGTTTATTCCAGTATGGCCGAAAAGCAGAGGCACAGCAATAACTGGGCTTCTCTGTAGCTAAATTAAGGAGGACTGCTTGGTTTTCTCTGCAAAATCTCACTGACCTGCTGTGATTTTAACTTTTCTCATGACAATGCAGTCAGTCTTTGAAAAACTATCGTCTGTTGTGGTGAGGAGTGGATGCAATAAGTTCCTCAATTTGAGGATGCTTTTCTGGTTGTGTTGCTACTTGATTGCATTCCTGCCAGCATTATTCAAGTGAAAGCAGGTAGCTTGAAAGAGCGGAATCCCGGTGAGGGGAAATTCCCCCTCTAACCTTACCCAGGAATCACTGCCCTTGCTCATGGAAGAGTTAGAGAAGTGGCTCTTTCCTCATACAAGGTTTCCTTTATACAGCTCTTGAAGCCACTAGATCTCTGTGGTGCGCGTGGCAGTCTTCTGGCTGAATATCCACTCTTCAGCTGACATAAGCACAGCCACTGGTTCTTGCACGGATAGACTTACTAATAGACTCCTTGAGGCAATTCTTGCTTATCTCAGTTTGGCCACTATTTTCCGCTGCCTAGAAGGCCATACGAATACTTTATGCTTACAGAAGAAGTTATACAGGAGGCTTTCTGAGCACTTGTTATTCATTAATCTTGTAAGTAATTATTGTCCTAATCCTGTGTTATTGTTCTAATAAGGTGATAGATGGAAAAATTGAGGCACAGAGCAATTAAGTGATTTACCATGACAAACACAACAAGCTGCGGGCAAATCTGGAATAAAAGCTATGGGTACCGCCTGTAAATTTAGTAGCTCAGACAAAAGTTACTCCTAACAGGGAAAAAAATCCAGAAAAATTGTGATTTCTGACTATGGGTACCAACCGTGCATGTTTGGGCCTCTGCCTAAGGAAAATGACCTCTGGTCCCCGAATATCTTTCACCCTACAAGTAATCTGTCTTTATCTGACTCTGTTAAGTAGTTGTAAGCCATTTCGTATTTGATCTTCATTTAAAGGCTGCTAATTTGACCCCGTCTCTCCTTTCAGCCCTTTCTCAGTTCATAAGAGAGCTGGCCAGTTTTCACTCCAACTAGATCTTCCACTGATTCACCAATCAGCCTTTGCAGGTCTCATTCTGTTTTATCTATTTCTCTATAAATCAGTTTCCCTATTTATCTATACTATATTTATCCACTGCCGATTAATAAAGTAAGAAGTAGTCGCTTGCAGTTTATAGAGCACTTCAGAGAGAGAGAGCAACGTAGAAAGCAACATAGAAAGATTGCCACACAACGTCAGCATTGCTGCTGCAGGCAGCCTGCGTACAGAAAGCAAGACAATAATCTACAGGCAAAAGGCTCCATTTCTCACTGTAAGCTGTTGAGCCCCACCTGTTTATCTAAACAGATTTATTTTTCCCCACAGAGAGCTGGTGGAGAGGAAAAGAGGTAACGAGGAAGTGATAGAGAGTGAATCTCAGATAAATACAATAAAACAGCAGATGTTATGTAAAAGCCTGTATCTGACAAATACAATTCTTCTGATTTACTGGAGTCTCTTTTTTCTTTTTAACAGCTGCCCTAAAATTGGCTGTAGCCATGCTGATGTAAAAAGATCAGATCTTCTGCCAGATGAAGCACTTAAAAGAGCGATTGACAGTCAGAATAAACAAAGCTGGTCAACACTGTAGAAGTCAGCTGGATACGCTGTTGCCACAAAGAAAATTTGTTATTAGAGGTCTTGTGAGATAAGCTGCTGATTGTAAGCAGGTTGTGTAACTGATTGTTATTTAAAGTGTTTTCATTTATAGGCAAAGTTGAAGGTCTCAGCTGTAACTGAAAGCATTTTTAAACTGCCAAATATGAAGAATTCCAGTTTAACTTGTTTTTTTTTCCCTTCCTGAAACTCTAAAAGCTTGCATTTGACAAATAAAATGCGTTTTGCAGCATTTAACCTTCCTTGTCAGTGTGCTAATCTTTTCAGCATTTTGGAGATGCAAATTCTGCCAGCATTCAACAGTGAGTGCTTTGCTCAGGATTGCAAATACTTCTGTTGCTCCCTGTAACTGCTGGGTGTACTCAGAATAGGGCACCCTGACCAGGATTTTCACAAGTCATATACCCTGCTTGGGAGTGTTTCCGTGTTTTAAAACCAGCCTCAAGAAACTTTAACAGAGCTTGATCTGCAGTAAGTTCTAAGCACTTGTGTTTGGACATACAAAATTACCCCTCACCTTTAAGGATCTTGGCCTCGTTCTTATATTTAATGAATATTCTACCAAAAACTTATGCTCGGCTTTGGAGATGCAGAGCTTTTATTTCAGGCTTTTTGGGTTTGGAATTCCCAGGGAGGTTTACCTTAATCTTGTATGTTAGGATATGACCCTTATTTACAAATGTATTCAGTGAACTAATTTGTAGACAATACAAACCATATGCCTTGAATTGAGAGGCAGTTAATCACAAATTATATAAACTTCAGCTATCCATGCATTTGGGCTCAGATCCAAAGAAGAACTTAAACTTTGTGACCCTCAGCACTTATCACCTAAATTGATCTGAAGACATCTAGCAGATAAGGCATATGAATCAGAAACAGCCATAGGTAAAAGAATCTGCCTTGATGATAAGGTGGCAATCATCTCTTGGCATACGTGAGAAGAGAAAGAATAGGTTTCTCTGGGTTTTGGGATCCCTAGAGGGTTAGATGGTATTTTCCTAGGTCATTTTTTCTGAAATTACAAACTGACAGTTAGTATAAAATGTAGCTTAGGTGCCCAAATGCTAAGCTTCTCACTCTGGCATACTATTTGCTAACAGCTTTCCTTTATTAGACTGTTATAACCCCAATTGCACTTGGAGTGCAAACTACTTCAAACTGAAACTGTTATTTTGTAACTGAAGAATATTAATCTGTAAATTGATTTCATAGCAGAAAATATGAACTGAATTATTATTTTTTGCATTGAGCTTTTGTATTCAAAACGCTTAATAGGAGTTAACTGGATGATGTTTATAACGTGGCCTAACCTAAAGGTCCATCTTTTAAAACTCAACAGTGATCAAGAGTGCTTCTGCCTGTGGAAGCCTAGAAGCCCAATCTGACATATTTGAAAAAGACGGCAGGGGTATTAAGCAGTATATATTTGTTTGTATGTTTATGTGTGAAAATCAGGCCCCTTTTAAGACATCTGAGATCTCAAACTGGTAACTTTTCAGAAGATGATTCACTGATTTTCAGGGACGTAAGGCAGTTCAATACCAAATGGAAGAACTTCTTTAGGTATAATATTTGCCTAAAAACAATGGAGAATGTCCTAAACTGCTCTTAGGTTTTTCTTTCAAACACGTGGTTAATTTTACTCCAGCACCATTTGCAAGCAGAACACTCAGAAACAGAAACTGGTATGAAACCCTGGTTAAACAATCTTTGCAGTTTGTGAGATGCGCAGGTGTGCATTGATGTTGCTCTCATGGATCTAATTTCAGCCTTAGTGGTAATCAGGCTCCCAAGTTTTCCGATGCAAAGATGTATACAGTTCCCTTTGGGCACAGTGTTACACCTCAAATGTAATTCATGTAGGTGTCTTGAATGTGCCTCTGAATAACACATAAACATAATAAATGCAAAATTATGTCTAGATTAATTTGTAGCCACAGACTGGTGGCAGCAGGGTTTGGTTTGCTGTGTGTGGTGTTTGTACCAACATAGCCTTAGATAGCTACGTTCCTGATACCCTCATTACCCTCCTGTTCCCATGGGTAATGCTATAAGTGAGATTGCTGACTTAAGTTACATTTCTTTGCCATATGTTAAAGAGAGAGGGCTTGACCCGTAGCAGTGTTGATGGCCCTAGTGGAAGCTACAGACACTCAGTCTGCCTCTGCACTAACTAATCCACAGGTAATATGTGAGCTGGCCTGGTTAAGGTGATGCAGTTGGGAGAAATACCAAACAAATCTGAAGCAACACTTTAAAAGAGAAGAAAACCAACAGTCAAGCACTCATTTATTTCTTCTGTAAGTAAGCCTTTCTGTAAGTGGAAAAGCATTTTTGAGTGTCTGCATTCCTGCCTCACAACAAATGATTTTGTTTTCTTCCTTTGCTAGCCTTTGCTAACCATCAGTGAATCTGGAAACTTGAACAGCAGCTGCAGAACGCAACCTATACATTCTGAAATCCTTTCAGTCTTCAGCTGAAAGAAGTGGACTGATCTTTGGCAGCAAATATCTGCCTTGCTTTAACAACAATTACATTTGAGGTGAAGATGTGTTTGAATTTAAATAGAGGTAGGTTTCTTTTATCATCAGAGATACCTCTTTTCAAGTATGGCTAGGGCCATATTATCCAGAAAAAGACAAATATTTGAGGCACTTATATCAGGACTGCTGACTACAGTATTTAAATAAGTCCCATCCCAATCAGTGATGCATAGATTTTCAACTGCTAGAGAAAATTGCCTGTATTTATTGAAATCCATGAAGTTCCACTCCCCAAAATGTTTGGCCTTTCTCGTTCTAATTTACATCCTAACATCCAAGGAACTCCAGGCAGGACCAGTGAATTTCTTTCTCTGGACCTGGAATTTGAGCCATCCTGCTGATTTTTCATGGCTGGTTCTCTCTTATTGTTGGTGCTCACAAGTAATTTTCCAACTGAAATTGAAATACTACGGGCTTGATCATTAGCTTGAATTGCACCTGGCACTTCACTGGGTAGAAAAACACAACTGCCTTGGCAATTGAGGAAGGCTGCTGTGCCCGTCAGCTGACTTTTTGATGGAAGTTATAAAATGCTACTGATTCTTTGGGGTGGCTGTTTGTATTTGTTGGCAGCTCTTTGCTCTTTCACTTGCAAAGGTTAGGTCTTGTTAAGCAATAGTGTCCTCCTTATGCAGATGTGGTCTCTGTTGCGCACAACTCTGCTCCAGACAGAAGTAGCTTGAAAGAGTTAAAGAATGAAAATGAAGTGTCTGATGATGAATAAGCTGATCCCTATGATTCACAGAAGTGGAAACTCAACAGCAGTTAAAGCTTCAAATCTTAATCTGTTTTGGCTATAAGATATCATATGTAAACACGCTATGTTAACAGTTCACAGAGTAATGTGTGTCTCATTATTTGACGTCAGAAAATTTTGCAATAATATTTAAGGAAAGAAACTCATAGGTTGGGTTTTAGTGTTTTTGTTTTTGTTTTTGTTTTTCCATAAGGTGTGCTTTACAAATACAGAAAACCTAGATGTGGTTAACAGGGGTCTCGCACTGAAACATGCTGAGGATTGGTCTCTCCCAGAGAAGTTCCATGTAACATTTCAAGCGATTAAAGAAATGTCTGATCAAACATTAAAATAAATAAAAAGCAAAAGAGACCTATATGCAAAGACTTTCAGTGGTACCCTGAGGCATGAGCCATTAACACAGTTCTCTCGCTTGAACAGATTATCCCAGTTAAACAGAATTCTCCATTTTAAAACTAGAAACGCTCTCTGAAGTTTTCAATTCAGTGGGAGCAGGAAGTATAAAGATAAAGAAAAACACAATCAGGCAGGCACCTCATGGAAGATTTAGCACACTTGTGCTAAAAGGAGCACACAGTCCTCTGAATCAAGGATATATTCATCATTACCGCTCCTGAGCAGCGATCTTATTCATTCTGGAAGAGTCAAAAAGACTGGGCTAAGTCAGTGTTCCCTTGAGAAATACCCGGAGCAAAAGCAGGGGCTGCAGGAAGTGATACCGATGACTCAGCAGCCAAGGCCAACACACTGCCTTATTTTAGACAATGTCCTACTGGATATACTCATGTTTCCTCATGAGTGGCTGATGACAAAGGTCTTACCTGTGGTCACAAGTACCTCATGACGTTTTTCTCAAGAATAGCTCTAGTCTTGTGGCCAAAATTAACTTAGAATTCACTGTGCAACTTGATTTAACTTCTACCACAGTTTCAAGTGAGTGTTAATCTCCATCCAGCCTAAAAAATCTCCATGTAAAAACCTCTCTCCTGAGGTTCTGTGTGGCCCATTAACTGGAAATTTCAATAATAGGTAGTGCTCTGTTACACAGTAAGGGTGCACCTAGTAAGGGTGCTTCTTGGAGTGGAAAATGTTAGAATATCCTAAGGACCAGTCTTCCTTTCTCCTTGTTACAAGAAAAGATTATTCTGCAAAGGGATCAGTCATCGAAGGTTTTTTTAAAATATATATATATTTAACATCCTAACTGCAAATAAATCTTGCATTTAATTTATATATATATATATATATATATACACACACACACACACACACACACACACACACACACACACACACCTATATAATCATTCATATATAACAATTTATTATCTGGTCATAAAATACTGTTAATATATATTATTTCAAAGACATGAACATGGTCACAGCAGTGCTCAGAGAAAAATCATATGCACAGATGCTACCAGATTCTGTGTTGTCAGCAAGTAATTATAAGAAGTAAAAATATTACACTGATTGTTAATCAGGTATAATTCTAGGATGAATGGAAATCATATAGTAAATACCCATGCAAGTGCTTAACTTTGTGAGGCACGAGTAATCTCACTGAGTTAATGGGACTGCATTGAGGTAGATGAGAACTGTGTTTCATCATTTCAAAACACTGCGTAAAATGGAGATTCAGGGCTAAGGAGAGAGTTTGCCTCAGTTACTTATTGTGATTTTAGTCCGGACTTGAACACAGAGCTTGCAAGCACTCACATGAATTGAATTGCATGGGAAGCTTACCAAAGGAAGTGTTTGCTTGTAAACTCAATATGAATAGGATCTTCTCTGACCGCAAGGGAAATGGAGAGACACTCATTCACTGGTCGCTTGTGCAATCAACTTCTGAAGTAAAAACAGGATTTGAGGTTTAAAACCTGAACCTTCACATATCTTTCAAGTAACAGAAGAAGCCTTCATGTGCTTTAGTCCATGAAGAAACAAAGTCAGGAGGTGCTGCTCATGAGACTCCTTGGATTTGATAACAACTGGCTTATCAAAAGGGAATTATTTAGTTTTCCTAGCAATAGCAAGCCTCAGAACAGTTTCTGTGAAGGCTTGAGGGGAGACGTCTGAACATCATTACATTTCAGTTTGTTTGATGTCCCTGCGTGCCTGTCATGCGTTCTATATCTTAACATTGAATCTGTCACTCAATTCCAGAATGTCTTAGTATGGTTGCATGTTTATCACGATGTGATTTTGTTGTAAAAAACATAACTTGTAAGCTCTTTTTATCACTGGGCCACACAATTGCACCTCAGACTTTTTCCACGCGGGTTGCTTTCACATAGCACTACGGTAGTAGATTATGGACTATTTGCTCGTTTTAAATGCTGGCTTTAAATCTACTAGTCGTTTAAATATCATGACATGGCTTGAGCTAACTTGTAAATACAGATATTTACTTTTCATCATTTGCCTGACAGTTAAATATTAGCTGAAATATTTGTGTGTGATGACTCTTCTCATCTGATAGCTAAAATGATGAGTTTTTAATTTCTTCCCATAGCAAGCAGCCAGTTTATTTATAAGTGGCCTAATCTAACACAGATTTACTCTGTGTATCCCATGAGACATATTATCAAAGTAACCAGACCTGTCCCAAGCACTTGGGAAGTGGGGAGATGGTTACACAATTCTCATTGCCTCTGGCTGTTCTAGTTAAAAAGATAAAGGGTCAGAGAACTGGAGCAGCAGAGATGATAATTTCGTGAGCATCTAAGGAAAAGCAGCTGATCAGATGCGGGCAGGCAGTGGCTGAGGGTGAGACGGGTAGATGCTTGAATACCACATAATAAAAATTCCCTTAAATAAAGTAATACATCAGGAAAAGGGAATGCAAAAAGCTTGTGAAAGCATGAGCAACTGAAAATATCTCCAGCTTCTTAAATCTTCATCTAGCAGGTGCGATAGCACTGCTTACCTGTTTTTAAAAAAGGAAAAAAAATATATATGAAAAGGAATATTCACCCTACCTTGCCATGGCTCTAGCCAATGTGTGCTGAGCAAGACCTTTCCCTCTGCTGGGATGCCTCAAAACTGTGACAGCCATCCCACAGGCTGTCACCTCTGCTCCAAACGCCAACTCCCTGCCTAGCAGTTGGGATTCCTGGAAGAGAGAAGACAGCAAGCAACCCTGATTGCTTCGATCATCCTTTTCCAAGGCAGGATCAGATTTATGGCCAGATTTTGCACCGTCCTTTGACTGCAAACTCCTTAGAATTCTTTAGCGTTTGGAAAGTGTCTGTTGCACGCAGATTAGTGATCCGTGTCCTCGAAGGCCAGGCCTGCCCCACCTTACTCCTACCCAGCCTGTATTTGAGCATCCAAGGCTGTGTGCTTGGTTCCTTGTAGTATGCGGGATTGTAGCTCATAGTGTTTCGTTTTTCTGGCACTTAGGTAACAAGACTCATGCACAGAGTCAGTATTTTATCCCAAAGTTAAGTCTATAAATGTAATTCTGCAATGATCTGTGCTTTGCAGTGTTTTACAGTGCTATCCATCTGAGATGCATGAGACCGCCTTGCTTCATTTGGAAGGGCTGGCTTTAAATCTACTAGTCGTTTAAATATCATGACATGGCTTGAGCTAACTTGTAAAATACAGATATTTACTTTTCATCATTTGCCTGACAGTTAAATATTAGCTGAAATATTTGTGTGTGACCTGTTTAGACTCAAATTCATCCCTGGCATAGCTGGGAACTGCCAGCACCAGTATTCATCTCCTCTTATAACCTATGGCAGCCCTCAGAAATATCCTTTTTTAACGCACAGCACCCTGTAAGAGAGCACAGATGCCCCATGGATCATCCCAAACCATCCCCCAAAATGCCTTCAGTCCCTGGGCTTCCTGGGAACCCGTTATAAAGGGGATCAGCTGGTACAAAAGGTATTCAGATGCAGTAGTAAATGCCCAGGGTACCTCTGAAGTCCTTGAAACAGTTGAAGATTAAAGATGCTATGGCTCATTGCTGGCTCCCTGAGCAGAGATGAATTTCTTTCTTCATGTATGCTAAGCAGGTAGCATGAGAAAAATCTTCCTGGGCAGGGGGGAGAGATGAAATGACGAAGGCTTGTGCAGGGAAAAGAAGGAAGATATCAGTGGCTTTTGATTTCAAGAGGAAACTAATGAGGGAGATACGCCTGGATATGCCTGGATGCTTAAAAGCCCGGGGAGCAATCTATAACACGTGACTGTTGTGGGAAGTGTGGTAGACTCATATTCTGCACTACTTTTCTAACACTAGAAAGCTACAAAAAGTTCTTCAGTTCTTCACACACCGCTCCCTTGAATTCCTCCTATGTCCTTTCTGCATTGCTTCGCAGTACAACCATAGCAAATCACTTCTTGTTGTGTTCTGCCACACGTGTTGGGAGGAATTAGCAGGGAGGGGGTGCTGCATGTGGACCTTTTCTGACAATCTGTACCCAAAACTTAAAACTGACAAGGCGAGCATCATTAATTTGATTAATGATTAAACCTTTCATGGCTACTATATATTTATTCATGATATTAATGCTCCGAGTACCCAAGAGCATGCTAAGCATTTTAAAGAAGCAGCGGCAGCTTCCTGCTGCAATGAACTGCCTCCGTTTTGCAAAGAGTTTAACCCTGGGAGATTTACGCCTCGGTTCACCTCAGCCACATTTAGGCAACAGAATTAGGAGCATGGTCCACCTAGGAGTCTGTACAGCCTGCTAGGAGAGGCCACCGAGCAGCACTTTGGGAGGGCCACACGGCTCTTGGGCAGTTGAATCACCTTTTTGCTGGCCCTGGAGGCATCTGTGGGGCTCCTTGCTGATGCCTGCACCCGTCCGGCGGGACACCTCCAGGGTGGCCAAGCCCAGCGTCCCAGGGAGAGCATGAGGAGGCGGCTGGCCTGGGGGGGGGGACAAGCCCACAGGCCGTCCTGGGCTGGGTGCGACATCGCGGCACCTGTGTGCTCCACTCTCCCTTGCACCTCTGGTTGATCTTTTAGGGGCACGGGATGAGCAGGGGGCTTTTGGCCATCTTAAGGACCAGCCTCAGGAATCGTCAGGCTCTCGGTGTCTCGAAGGCAGCGTGCGTGCAGGTGCTGGCGGCGCGGGGCCGGGTCGGGCGCGCCGAGGACTCCTGGGCTGGCCGTGGCCGGACGGGCACCAGGAGCCCTCCAGTGGGGCCAGAGGCCGAGGAGGTGAGGGACAAGACTTGTGATTTCTGCAAGTGGTTTCTCAGCACGGTCTGCTCCTTAAGACGTATCTGAGCTCACAGATACTTTGTGCTGGCCTATGAACGGGAAGAGAGGGACCATTTGGAGGGCCAGGACCAAAGGCACGTACATACTGCAGGTTCACCAGTTGGTGTTTACTTTAACGTCTTCACTTCCTGCGCATACGAAATCACCACACGAGTCTGAAGGACAAGTATGGTGAATGGTGTTATATGCTAATAACGCTGGTGAGTAAGGCTTTGTAGCTCCACTGTTATTTTGGTGAAGTGTCTAGACTATTACCCTGCCCCTAAAAAGCACTGACCCCCTTCTCATCCCCCGCCCCCAGTACGCTATCTCAGATGTAGCATGCAGCCTATTTATGCAAAATCCTACCAACTAAATTAAACCTGCAATGGTATCCAAATTGTAAAAAGTCCAGGAAGGGAAAAATAAAACAAAAGTCTGATGGATAATCAGGCATGTTTTATCTATGAAAGGGACAAAATGAAAGAGCATGCTTTGAGAGTTGAGGTGAATTGCTCAGAAGCAATCTGCAGACATTAATAGAATCACATTTCTGAAACAAAAAAAAAAAAAAAAGGAAAATGCAACCCCTGGGATATCCCTTTTTGGCATATGCATTTTGTGTTTAAATGCATTAATGGGACTGCTATGCTATGAGTCATCCAGCACAAGAGTTTCATATGTTTCTTAAAATACACTAGGAGTAGCTGAAGGCATGCACGGCTTTGCAGTGCAGTTATCTATCAGGAATCTCAGCAAATACCTGCTCTTCATGCAACCACAGGCTTGAGAAATGGAGGAACCCTATCTAGTCCTCTAACATCCTGCTGTTTAAACGCACTAGCGTGGTGGCATTCAAGATGCGATACAAAACCGATTCTGCAGCTTAGCAAAAGCCCAGGCTCCTTGTATTATTGTGCAAGCCTCAGTACTGAATTACAGAAAATTTGCATAGATGTAAATAGAAGAGCCGGGAGCAGTTTCCTTCTGAAGAACTGTCAGAATTACGGCTGACTCTATTTTTTTTCCAGCGATCGTTTGTTGTCTGTTTTCCTCTTGTTTTTCCTCCATTTACTAGCAACCCTGGCTGCAAACCGACTTGGTGTTCCCTCAAGCCTGCGCTTCCGAGCCTGCCCGCGGCTGCCCAGGCTGACCCTGCGCTTGGCAGGGCGCTCCCTCGGCTCGCTCTCCGTTCTGTTACCTTTCAGGACAGCGGATGCTTTAAAAACGGGCAACCCCCAAGGCGAAGCGTTGCTGACGGGGCGCAGAAATCCGCGCTCGTGAATGACCGACGGTAAATACGCACCAGCTTCGTGATGCAAACTGCGCGGTGAGCAATGGCTAATTAGCGACAAGTGACAAACAGGAACTGCTGGCGATGCCAGCAGCGAACAGCACGGCGCCGAGCGCGGCTGTGCCCGCTGTCTGTCCTGACAAGCAGCCTGGCTTGGCTGTGTTGTGTTTGCAGCCCCCAGAAGGGCGCAGCGGTGCTGTCCCGCGGGGAAGCGGGGCGCTACGGCAGCTGGCACCGTTCCCCAGCGGCACCCTTGCTGCCGCTTCCAGCACGGGCTTGCAAAACGCCAAAGCCGTGCTCCTCCTTTGCTGCCCGCGACTCCCGCTCTGCCCGACAGCGTGGGCGCCTCTGAGCCACGCTTCCCGCGTGGGCGCCAGGGGCACGCGGGGCTCGGGGCGCCCTGTCCCGGCAGCGCTGGAGCCAGCGCAGGTGCGAGACGCCCGGCGGGGCCGCGGCCAGCGCGACGGGGCGGGCAGCGGCGGCAGCGCCAGCCTCCGCCCCGGCCCCGGCCCACTTCCCCTTGCGTCAGGGCAGGGAGGAGGGGATAAACCTCGCTGCCTTTCTTTCCTTTTTTTTTTTTTTTTTAAAAGCCTCCAAGTACTTTAGCGCGGAGTCGGCGGCAGATGGTGGACACGGCCCGGGGCTGCGGCGGGGAGAGCGAGGCGATGCGCCAGCCGCCGCTCCGCGCCTGAGCCCCGCGTTGCGGCGGCAGCAGCAGCAGCAGCAGCAGCGGCGGCAGCAGCAGCAGCAGCAGCAGCCGCCGCCGCCGGCCCGACCCCGGCGCGGCCGGAGGCTCCGCTCCGCTCCGCGCCCGCTCCGCGCCCCCTCCATGAGCCGCCCGGCGCCGCCGCCGCCGCGCCGCGCCGCCGCGCTCCTCCTGCCGGCCGCCCGCTGCCGCAGCGCCCCGGCCAAGCGGCTGCCGCCGCTGCCCGACGGCCCCGCCGAGGAAGCGCCGGCCGCCAAGTGCCCGCGCCTCGCCGACTGCCCCGGCGGCGCCGCCGACTGCCTCAGCGCCCCCGGCTCGCCCTGCGCCCCGGCCTCGCCCGGCGGCGGCGGCGGCGGCGGCGGCGGGGCCGGGCCGAGCCTCATCGCCTCCTACCTGCTGCTGCCGCTGGCCGAGCGCGAGCAGGTGTCGCGGGCGCTGAGCGTCAGCTCCGGCCGCGAGCTGCGCTGCAAGGTGAGCGCGGCGCTGCGCGGGCGCGCGGCTTCCTCCCCCACCACGCCGGGCGGCGGCGGGCTTGCGGGTGGCCGGGCGCGGGGCGCGGGGCGCGGAGCAGCCCCGGCGACACTGGCCGGGGCAGCCGGGCGGCGCCGCGGAGCCCTCGCAGAACACCCTCCCGCTGCTGCCCGCTTCCACCGGCGGCCAAATCCGGCTGCCCTCGGCGGGCGTTTGCCAGCGCGGAAAATAAGCTCCGGCTGTGGATTACCTTAGAGTACCTGAAAGGCTCTTGGTGGATATTAAAGGCTTTGGGTGGTGCTCCCCCGCCCAACATAAAGTTAACAGTGCTTTAATAGCCTTGGAAGGGGTCTCGGGAACAGCTTTGCTGCTGAGCGTTGGCGCTTTTCCAGCTCCCTCATCATTGTTTGGGGCGAGTTGCTACGAGAGAGGCCGGTTTCAACGCCTTGACAATGAATTTCGCTTTACTTTCCTCCTTACAGGTGTTCCCTCTCAAACACTACCAGGACAAGATCCGGCCTTACATTCAGCTGCCGTCACACAGGAACATCACCGGGGTCGTAGAAGTGATCCTCGGAGACACCAAGGCCTATGTCTTCTTCGAAAAGGACTTTGGGGACATGCACTCCTATGTGAGGAGCTGCAAAAGGCTGCGGGAAGAGGAAGCCGCCCGGCTTTTCAAGCAGATCGTCTCAGCTGTAGCTCACTGCCACCAGTCGGCCATCGTACTTGGTGACCTCAAGCTCAGGAAATTTGTCTTTTCTAATGAAGAAAGGTAAGCCCTTACCGCCTGCCAGCCTCTGGGAGGGAGCGCTAGGGAGAACTGCCGCACTGAGAAATGCCATGTTTTTAGGCAAAAAGTATTCCAGGGAGTGGAAATCTCCAGGTAAACCAGGCGTCACCTACAAGATCCGAGTACGTCCATGTTACGTATATTTAATAAGTCACGGATCTAATTGGTCCGCGCTTATTTTCAGTCCGATCTTGACTGATGAAGCTGAGGAAACTCAGCGTCAGCCTGCACTCATTCACTAAAAGTTTGACGAAACCCTTTGGTGGAAAAAGGGATGATCGTGCGAGCGCTCCTTAGCGCCAGATGTCCAAATATATATCATCCGTGCAATGCGTTCGACAAGAAATGACTAAAAGGCACAGACCGCGGGCGAAAGGAGGCTCAGGCACTAGGCACGCGAAAGGGATAACAGCTCTGCTCTGGCAGCAGGAAGAGGGAGGAATCCCCGTTCCCGGGGAGAGCCCCATGGCCCTGCCAGCTGCCCCTGGTGGTTCCCCCCCCCCCCGGCACCTTTCAGCGCCGAGAGAGGAGCCACCAGCAAGGGTCTTCTCTGATAGCTTCTTATCAGAGTTGTGTTTCTAAGGATAGATTTGCTGTGCCCTTTGAAGCTTTTCTCTCTCTCATCCCTGCCAGCGGTGACGTTGATGGTTTCTGCACCCCACGTACACGTGGACGTGGGCACGCACAGGAGCGAGGGTGTTACATGGTTAAATCTGACTTTGGGAATTCTTCTCTAAGGGGGGGAAAAAAAAACCCCACAAAGCAACACCTTGATAAAACTTAGCCTAAAGCATAGGTTTATAGAGAGATGATTCTAAGCCGATTCTAATAGGAATACTTTCACAATTACTTTTTAATTTTAGATGAGGGAGTTAGTTCACATTTCCCGGGTGTGTTTGCTGCTCTCGAGATCCATCACTAGCACGGCAGAGCCAGAAATGTATTTTAATAAGCAAAACTGACATTGATTAGGTGCTTATCCCATTGACGGCTATAATAAGCAAGAGCTTTAACGGAGTTGTGCTTAGTCTGATGAAACCTGAAGTGTTATTAGTGAAGCAGAGAAAAGTGTATTTTTTTGAACTCGGCTGATACTCCTTGAAGATGCAGCGTACGAACATGATAAGAAAATGAACTAGAACTGCCCCTCTGACACAGAAACAACCATATGTTGTCATGCAAAGAAAGTAATTCCTTTGAAGGAAGCTATTGCAGCTTTTCCCGCCCATAATGAGGTGAAACATTTGTTGAAATGTTAGATTGCACACAGTCTCGCTAATTTGGAAATATGCATTGCACAGGCTAATGTCATGTGCATCAAATTTGGCAACAAGAGGGTTAAGCAACGCGAGGCAGACTCCTCGGCTAGCAAGCACAGGTGCAGTTTCAGCGCTGCAGCAGCCAATCCCGGGCCCACAGTCCGCATTGAGTCATATTTTCCGTTTACAGAACCAATGGGTATTTTGCATTACAACAGGAGGTCACACCGAGGACAGGCTGCAGTTAACGCATTTACACCCCAGCAGACTGCAAGGCAGAGCAGAGCCCTCCCAGAGCACGTGAACGGCTCCTTGACTCATTAAAAGCTCTGCTTTAACCCAAACAGCAGGTCAGGGTGGACCCCTCTTTGGGAGGCTGCCCGTTGCAGTGGTACCAGCTGGAAAGGGCAAAAATAAAAGATGAGGAGGGTTGAGGATAACCCCAAGCGCAGAGGAGATGTGGACTTTGAGTCTGAACAACCGTGCAGCTGCACGCTGTTTGCTCAAAGCTGGGACTGCAAACAGCAGCGCGCGCTGCGCGCCGCAGCAGATTGACCCGGCGCGGTTATAGGGCAGCTTGCTGCTGTTCCTCGAGAGCCCCCGATACTGTTAAAGCCCCGCGGTAAACAAGCTGGCGTCACCGCCTGGGCACACAGGGCGTCACTGATGCACGTAGCCGCGCTTGCGCTGCACGGCTCCAGGATAACGGGGAGAACTTCTCCATCTCAGGCTGAAAAGTGGCCGCCCTCTCCCTTTCCTTTGCACTGAAGCGAGACAGGGATGCTGGGGTTGCCCCGGCTTTTCTTGTTAAAGTCGTGCCCGTCTTTCGCTACCGCAGATTTATAACGTGTGCCTGCCTTTTCTGCGCTTCTTAGGACTCAGCTGCGGCTCGAGAGCCTGGAAGACACGCACATCATCAAGGGCGAAGATGACGCGCTCTCTGACAAACACGGCTGCCCGGCGTATGTCAGCCCTGAGATCCTCAACACGACAGGGACTTACTCCGGGAAATCAGCTGACGTGTGGAGTTTGGGAGTAATGCTCTACACCCTGCTGGTGGGACGCTATCCCTTCCACGACTCGGATCCTAGCAGTCTCTTTTCGAAAATCCGGCGTGGACAGTTCTGTATCCCTGACCACGTCTCTCCCAAAGCCAGATGCCTCATCCGCAGCCTCCTGAGGCGGGAGCCCTCCGAAAGACTCACTGCTCCAGAGATCTTGCTTCATCCTTGGTTCGAAGCGGTCTTGGAGCCTGGATATACAGACCAGGAAACGGGAACTTCGGATCAAATTGTTCCAGAATATCACGGAGACAGTGACGATATTAGTTCCTTCTTCTGCTAATCCTGAAAATCTCAGAAAAACCTCACAATTCTCACGCACGGCATCATTTTTTTGTTTTTTTTTTATTTTTTTTCCACATTGCAAATTCACAGCATCTTAAAGTGCCAGTAGGGTCAGAAAAGTGACCTTGTTTAAAATAAATGTCAAGCAGTAGGTCCGCTGCCTGAGTGTATGCCGAGTCTCACCTGCTTGCTTTGCTGGTGGGTCCTTGCCGCTGGCCCTGGAGAACCCACGCAGGAGCCACCTGGCTCATCTGATGCCTCCGGTGTCCTCTGCTGCTGTGACCAGCTCAGTTTTGATCGCAGAGCCTTATTGCTGGGCACGGAAGAGGCAGAAACGTTGGGTTTCCCCATCCTCAGCGGCTAAGAGGGTCCCACCGGTGAAAGGTAGCGAGTGGGGGGGTCACAAGGCACCTTCCTAGCTGAGCAAATCTGACAGGAGTTGGTAAAAAGGGGAATCGACTTGGAGTGCCACCGTGGCAGTCTTGCAAAGTGGTTTTCTGACTGTAAGTCATGAGGGAAGGAGGTCTTAATCCGCCGCGTCCGGCTACCTGCGCGTTGCTCCAGTTGAGCTTTTTTCCATAGGTAAATGACGTGAAGCTGTTAAAGATCCATCCGTAAGACAAGTCACTACCGCGAGCGCTGCTGTGACTCTTTACGAAGGAGACAGTAGTGGATCTCGCAGCCGCACACCCTCTGATTTCATTTGCTGAACGTGCAAGTGCTTTAAACGTACTTAAGCCCAAAGTCACCATGGCCTATTCTATATGGTTTAATGCCCTCAGTGAGTTTTGCAAGTAGCAGGTTTTGTCAGCTCTGAGTGCCAAAACATATCCGTTTACCAAAATGTAACACTATCGGGTGGGGCGCCTTCCCTCCGAAAACCATAAGGGGTATCTTGTACAGTACATGTAAACACTTTTGTGTTTTCCTGCAGGCTCAAGTCTTTAAAACATCACATCTCTTCTCTCTCCCTGCACCCCCCCCCATCCCCAGGAAGGTAGTCTTAAGCATAAAATCTCTATACATCCTAAGTTGATTGTTGGGGGAAGGTTGTTTGCCTCCAGCTACGTTTTTTTTTTCCCCTCCCAAAAAGAAAAAAAATTTTTTTTTTTTTTGCATGATTATTCCTAGTCTTTCCAATGTGCGTGGATAACGAATAGATCTAAATCCTTAGCTGCCTGGCTTGGGGGTAAGTCAAGCTTAGTCCTGCCTAAGATTTCTGCTTTGTTTTCACGTTTGCGTCCAGTGTCAAGAGACGTCCGTTCGCGTTAGGCGCGAGCGCGGTTTTGGAAAGGGATGTTCGGTGGTTAGTGCGCATCCCCAGCACGGCCCGGCGACGACCAGGTCGTTGGAAGGGTCCCCCCGCGGCAAGGTGCCGTGCCACCACGCGTGGTGAGAATACCACGTATACCTCATGGGCTGCGTGCTCTGTACATACCTTACCGTTCGGGGCCGGGGGAGGGAGGGGTGTCGTCTTTTTTTGTTTTGTTGTACTTCCTTTGTCCTACTAAGAGGTGTCGAAGAGCAATTTAATGTGAATTCTTGTTGGCAATACTAACTTGACAGAATCATGAGCATTAAGAGCAGGGCGCTACCGCTCTCCGTTGCACTAAACCTCTCATGATTGCTTGACATTTGTATCTGTGATACAGTTTAACCCTTCTATGAAAAGCAGTACGTTTGTATATATTGGTAGAAGACTCTGCCAGAAAAGCTAAAAACACTATGTCCACCTTGTAAATATGTATATATCCTGTGGAAACCTGGATGATAAAGTCTGACTTGTAGAAAGTTTTAATAAACTTGGTTTCATAACGGTTGTTCCTGCTCCTTGCGGGGCCGGGGGATGGATGCAGTTTGAACACGCGCGGCTTCCTCTGAAACACGTCTTGCTCTCCAAGAGGATGGGGCAAATCTGCGCTTCCTGCACGTGCCCCGTCACGCCTGCGTCCACGCCGGGCGTTTGAGCACCGGCTCCCGCCGTCCTCGCTCGGGCCGAATCGCCGGCGGGGCTGGGGGCGCTTGGGGGGTAGAGAGGGCGGCAGCCTTCCCCACCGCTCGGGAAGTGGAAGGGGGTCCCTAATTTTGGGGCAAACGAGGAGAAACCGCAGCCCTCGCTGTTGCATTTCAGCCAGCGGGCTCGCCAGCCCCGCGCCCCCGTCAAAAGCGAAACGCAAGGTTGCGGGAGCCGCTTCTCTTGGTGGCTCCCAGCGAGGGCTATAAATAGCAGCAGGATGGAGGTTAGGGAATGTGCTCTCCCGGCAGCGATCGAGCCGTCCTCGTAATCCACCCAGCGCGGTGAGATCATCCCTAGCGAGCGGAGAGCAGGAAGAGAGGCTTGGTTTTTATTTATACTTTGCCTCATGTTTAACTTTGTCCTTCTGCTTGAAATCTGTTCACCAGAGCAACCGCTTCCAGGCAGCTCTTTGAGCCAGAGCAACGCTCGAAAGGCTCTATATTTAGAAAGTGAGCTGAAGGAGAAACGAGGGAGCAGGTACCCGGCCGGTGATAAAGAAAAGTGCACTGACTTTAATGAGGGAGTCAAGGTGCCTCGACTCCCGCTATAAGAAAGCAGCGATCTGCGCAGTAAGCATATTTTCTTAGCACTTTGCCGAGTGAATGTCAAACACCAAAATAATCTCAAGTTACTTTGCTGAAGTTATTCTTGCAAGAGCAGTAAAAATACATGCGTCACATAGCCCGTCTGATTAAATTACCCCCCCCCCCGCCCTGCCATGCTTCAGATCTTGGACAGAAGCCCTGATGCATCTTCTTCAAACAGCTGCGGGAGGTTTGTGTTTTGGTAAAACCTTGAAAACTTTCAAAACATCTTTTTTTTTTTTTTTTCCTTTCGGTCTGCAATTAAGTCACCCTTAGTAGGTGAGTGCGTAGGTCACCCCATGACTTTATTTCACATGAGCTACACTGCAGAGCAATTAAAATAAATGCTAAGCTGTAGTAACATCTGCAAAGGGCTTCTGTGTTGCTTTAAGGATTATCATGCAACATCCGTTTGTACAGCAGAATAAATTGCTATTGCTTCGTAACCCCATCGCTTGTATTAGTGTATACAAAGTTTCAGAGCATGTTGAAAGACCAGCATATTAAGTGATTAAACTTTGACGGTGGGTGTGAGAACTTTGATTTATGCAATGCATACATTTCTTTTTGAGAGAGTCATAATTTGCCTATTTTTAAATGGTCCTTTTGGACAAGGGCTGTAGGGATCTCTTCATTTATTTCTCATGGCTAGTGACCGTTTTGGTCCTGCGTTTGCAAGACGTTGTTGACCTCTCTGAAAAATGCTGGGGGCCTCCAGTTCTCATCAGTTTTCTGCTGAAAACAAAAAAAGTTGAGGTTTTTCACTACCTCACGGGTTCCTCCCTAAACCAGCATCAAACTGCCTCCCAGTCAGGATAAACCTTACTTCATAGACATTTATCTTTATCGACTGTAAATGGATGCTTAGACTGCGTTTTAGGCCTCGGTTCAATAATTTTTTTGACAAAGTCACGGCAAAATATATAAATTAGCCTGCTCTTAAAGCGGCAGGTAAAACAGCCAGCTCGGCACGCTCAGCTTTAAGGTCAACGCTTCTTTACCAAGCGGGTGATACCGCTGAGGTTTTCTTTGCAGCTAATCAAGAGATTATTAGTACAGTTTCAGAGTTAACTATGCTCAAAAAGTGGCCTACTTTTAGGAGAGCACCATCAAGTCGGTTGAAGACACTGCTGCATCCGTGTGTTATTTATGGAAAAAAGGGGACAAGAGTGCTGCTCGGTGAAGATGTGCGAGACAAAGGTTCGTGCCGCTTGGCTGCAACACTAAGCTTGTACGAGGCTCTTCTCTCCGGATTATGGGTAGGCCTGAGAGACAGCTTTAAAAACCCATATTATTCAGTCTGTGCCGCGAAGCAAATCTCTTCAGATTATCTCTTTATCCAAAAGGAGATTTTTTGGGGGGGGGGGTCACTTTTTTCACGCTCTTGCGCCCTGTCTGAAAAATAAAAAAAATTTTTAGCGTTACGGCCCTGCATAGATTTAGCGGCATGAAGAAATATCCTACGCAGACGTTTCTTAAAAATATAATGTCTCCTTTAAAGCGTAGACAAGAAGAGCCTGACACAGAACCACGTTCTGGATGAATCCATCGCAAAAAAAAAAAAAAAAAACAGAAAAGAAAAAGGAAAAACAAAAGCCTCTGTTAAATGAACCATCTTTCAGAAGAGTTGCTAAAAGCACCGTAAAATTTGCAACCCTTCTTAGCACAATCCCTCCCTGACGTACAAAACCCTGTTCTCAACGCGAAAGCCAGGGTACGGCCTTCCGCCCGCACCAACTTTTGCTAGAGCAGAACTGCAAATCCGTCAGGACACGAGTGCACAGCAGGAACTTTAGCTTTCGGTTTTGTGTGGTTTTTTTTTTTTTTTGGTGTGTGTGTGTTTGCTTTTGTTTTTAAATGGACCCAGCCGTTTAGAAAAACGCCTTAAAGAAAACTCATTAGTCTGGTTTGCATCGCACCCGTGCGCGCGCGTGTGTGTATTTATTTACAGTCCTTAACGTGCAGCGCTTCGTTTCCTAATTTGGCTTTGAAGCCCCAGAGAGAGCGGCAGGAGTATCCATTACAGGGCGGCCCAGCGCAAACATTAACATGACTGCATGAAGCAATCATGTTTCCAACAACAGCCCGGCCGCTGCCCAGAGGACCAAAATAAATAAAATTCGCCGGGCGCCAGGTAACGCTTTTCTTTACGGCAGGGTCAGGGCCGGCCAGAGGGCCGACACGCTTCCCCCTCCGGCGGGCCGGGCGTCCCGGAGCGGGGGGGGTGACGGGGGGCAGTTGGGGGGCCCAGGGGGGCAGGTGGTTATTTCGGCGGCCGGGGGCGCAGGCTGGCGGCGGCGCGCAGACGGCCACGGCCGCTGTTACGAGCGGGTAGTTACCACACAGGAGAGGGACGGAGGCCGAGGCCTGGGCCCCGCGCGCGCGCCGGCCGCCCCACCGCTCCGCGGCCTGTCGTCGGGCTGACCCGGCCCCGGGGGCGGACGGCCGAAAATCAGCTGGGCCCCAGGCAGCCGCCCCGCGTCCGTGACGCCGGGGGCTGTTGTGGGAAGGAAGCGTCCACCTCGGCTGACGGCCGGCTCCCGCCAGCGCCGAGAGCGGCGTTTTGATAAATCGTTAGCGGCGACGTTCTCGGTGGCTTCGCTTAGATTTGACTCCTCTTGCGCAAACTGCAGATTAGGAAAGGATTAAGTAACAGCAGTGTGGCTAAAGTATTACACATAACGCTGGCTATTAGCCAAGGAATGCAGCATGCGAAAGCCGACATTGCCTAAGAAATCAAATATAGCTCTGGTCACCACAGAAAATGGCTCTTCCCCACCACCTAAGGGGGTGGCTCAGTTTCTCTTGTGTCACCCAGTGTCTTGCAGCAGAAAATCGTTCACTACAAGGCTCTTTTCTTTTTTTTTTTTCCCCTCCCCTTTTAACTTCCAGGTGGTGACAAAGCCATAAACATTCAGATGAATCACAGAAACCATAGATGTAATGGAGCGTAAAGCCGTTGTCGGGCCTCGCGATAACATCCGCGGCCCGTCGCAACTTGCCGGCTTCGCCGTCTCTGGCGGAGGAGGTCTGAAGGCCGCGAGCTCTCCGTGCCCTGCTATCGACCCCGGGGGGCAAAGTACCAAACCCGGCTGGGGCGGAAGGGCTGCTGCAGAGCCCTCCACCCGGCACTTGGCTTTTCAACCTCTCTGTGCTTTTGCAATCTCGAAAATCCCAGGGCAGCGAGTTCCCTAGTTTAACCTGGCGTGACTCGTTTAGACTAAATCGCCTGGGAAGGGGCTTGGCTCCAAGAGAGGAGACAACCGGACCCACCACCACCAAGGATGGACTGGCCCCGTTTCGTAGCTCGGGGCAACGAGGAGTCCAGCCCGGCACGCAGAAAGACTTAATCAGCAAACTCATGGGATTTTTTGTTTTTTTTTTTTAAATCACGGGTCTTGTGATCCTTCATATGTCAGAGCCCGATCCGCTGGAGTTAATGATCTCTAGGAGAACTCCAGCTTTCACGTGAGAAAGGAAGGAGCACAAGCGTCCGGTCCCCACCAGCGCAGAGGGAGGCTTGGACGTGTGCTGTGACCCCCCACCCCGGACGCCTCCCCGCCTGTCCCCCGCGTCCTGGCCAGATGCTCACGGCTGCGGGTGCATGCTTGAACGGCCGCCTCATTACAGCAGGCCAAACTTTGTCCTTTTATCTGAGCAGCTGGCAAAACAATAAATTAAAGAAAAATAAGGCAAAGTCAGCAAATAGTTGTCTTTCCACATACGCGAGGTTAGAGGAACTGCTCTCCCTCCTCCAGCAATGTTTCCTGACTCGGTTACGTTTTTCTCAATCTTTGCCTGCTTTCCCCAGGCGCGGGGGCGAGAGCAGGGGTGGCGTCTTCAGCCGGAGGGGGAGCACCTTGCGGTGCCACGCGCTGCTCGAGGCTGTTCACGTGCCCGTCCGTGCCAACCGCGGCCAAAGTCCAGAGAAGTCGCCCCGCGACATGAGACGTCGTCCCCGCTGCCGAGCTCCGCGGTGTCGTGGGGAGAGGGCTCCCAACACATCCCTACACGGCAGCCGGACCGGAGCCACCGGGGAGCCCCTGATGCCCCGCGCTTGCAGGAGGCGGCACAGCCTTTCCCCTGCCCCCCGGCGGGAGACACTCCATCCCGGGATGTAGCTCTGCGCTGGAGGGGAGATGCCAGGGGTGCACCTCGGCTCAGCCCTCGGCGTTTGGCACGGCTCCGGCTGGCCGACAGGGCTGGGGCTGCGGGAGGCGGCTGCGGCGGGGTGCTGGGGCCGAGCCGGGACGTGGAGGCAGCCCGTGATGCACATCCTGCTCACGCATGTGGCCGTGAGTCAGAGCCCCAAAGGAAGAGGCCTCACCCTGCGATAGGCACAGTGGTGCCAGCAGCTTTGGTCGTGTGCTGATAAAGGTGATTGCTGCTAAAAGCGTTCCTCGATTAAATCCTCTCCCCCCTCCCCGCCCCTGCCAAAGCCCATAGGATGGAGCTGCACCTGCAGCATGGAGGACCGCGGTCAGCGCTGACCACATCGCCCACCACACTCTCAGCACTGCAATGCAAATGCTACGGGATGCGTTTCAGAGACTTTTTTAGAGCGCGTCTTTTGGCATTGTATACCTTAGGACAGCGGGGTCTGGCTAAAATAGTCGCTCGGGGCACACAGCACATGTCTCTGCAGTCTGTGCCCATCTCCCCATAGCCAGACGGCGCTGGGAGGCTGAGCAGATCCACACCCATGATGCACAGAGGCCTCTGGAAAAGCAATGCAATCTTTACCCCTCTTCTTCCCATCAGTTTGACCTCGGTCTTGCTATCTTCAGCAGCAGTCAGCTGCTCTCTACCCAGGTGCTAATCTCGCTTGGGCGCTAGGACAGCTGAGAGATCGTCCAGACAACCCCCCCTCCCCGCCTTGTCAGGAAACAGGTGTCCAGATCTTTTTACCCCTGCAAATGATTGTATTTGACTATTTTTGGAAATTCGCTGCCGCGGTCTTCGTGTGATTCCTTCAGAAATTAGGCTGCTCTTTGCAAGGGAGCTGTTGCGTGTCTCCCGCAAAGGTCAGGATGAATCATTTTGGAAAGCATCCTCGCTGAAATGGACTCCCATGAGCATGTGAGTGGAAGTGTGTTTGTGGCTTGGCACTTTAAATGCAAAGCCCTGAACATCCATGGCGCTTCTCGGAGTCTATGGCATGACTTGCATGGAGTAACAAACACAAGGTGCCCCTGTAGCTAATTCAAAAGCGCGTGTTAGAAAGGCTGTGGTCCCGCAGCTGTAGTTTTACAATGGCTATTGATTCATTTGGAAGCAACTAGCACAAGTGACTTTGCACCGAATGGGATTATTTAGTCTCACCACACACCAGGCACACACAAAATACAGTAGAGCACTGACAGTCCCATAAAACGCCTGATAAGGCAGCGCCCGTTCGTTAAGTATGCCTGCAGCCTTCAAAGTGCATGTGTAGCCCTCAAAAGCAAAAGAAGTGCTTCAGTTTGAGATTAATAAGGAGAAATTAAGCTGGGAGACCATCAAACAAAACAAAAAAAGGTATGCAGATGGTACAACCCTGATCCAGGCAGCTGCAGCCGTTCAAAGTGAGAATAAATAAATACCACTCTGTGTGTGTGTACAGCAAACGCATACCCTGAAAGCACCCAAGGACAGATTCCCATCTCATATCTGGTTGCTACGCACCACTCAGGCAGCCCAAAGGATTTCCTTTATCGGCCAACCGAGGACACTCCTTGCGGCAAGGACACCTGGCACGATACCACCAGGGCCATCTTATATCCTGGTTCCCCCCGCTTTGCTAGCAGAGTACCAAAAAATGTCAAGCAAAGAAAACTGGGGGTGGGAGTTGCCATGCTGCATTGATTTTTGCCTGGCTTTTTGTCCTTTGTAGAGCTTACCCTGCTGGTGCAAATTAGAAAAGCTTCACTCAAAGCAGCTCCCTCTGAGAAGCTGTAATTAAAAGCTGGTAGCACAACCATCTCTTCTGTAGAGAGATTACTCAGCCTCGGTGCATTGGGGAGTATCTGGTTCTGCACATCCCAGCTGTAGAAAATTCCCAGATAGATCTTGAGGATATACCCAGCCTTTTTGCTCTGACACAAAGTCTAATGCAACTGCTGCCATCTGGAGCAAGCTCAGCCTCGTCCTACCCATCGCGGGTCAGCAGAACGACTACGACCCACTGCATTGCGGTTGTCCTCGCTGCATGCTGGGCCAAACCTGGAGATCCAAGCAGAGTTTGTACACACTGGAGACCGAGCAACAACCCAGGGACAAATTCTACAGTGCATGCAACATTCCTGTGCAAATCAACGGGAAGTGCAGAATCTGGCCTGAAGTCAGGATTTCAGGATTTGACCCAATTTAACCTTGGCATAAAGAGTTGCCCAACTCCTCTTTTTTTTTTTTTTTGGTGAGGCTCAACAATTAACTTTCAAAACAGCTTAAAAAAAAAAAATCGGTTCGGGTTCAGAAGTGCTGTGCTAGCCAGCACTGTTTTGTTAAAGTTACTTCCACTATTATGGGATTTGTTGGCATCAGCACTTTGTGCAAAGTAAAACACTGTTCTAGGCTCTCCATCCAGGGGAAAGCTGTACAAGCCTGGTGCAGATGTTGCGATTCTTCTCATATTCAACATATAGGCTCGACATTTCCTTTTACTGAATTCAGCTGTCAGGCTTTTTATTTTAGTCACTGCACTGAAATTCATCCATGTGCAAAAAGCAAGGACTGCTCATCGCTCCTGACCAGACAAGTCCCAGTGCTGAAGGTTTATTGGTCATTTCAGCCTTAAAGATATTATTTTGTTAGCTACTCCCCTGCATCTTGGAGTTTAGTATGGTGCTATTTGTTAATATATTAAATAGAGCAGGGGGGGTGCCAGCAACATGCAAGCTTGCTGGCATTTTGCTTCAACTCAAATCCTGACTTGTAATCTTGCACCAGGCAGTCCCACCACTTAAAATCAGACCCGGGCAGCAGCTGCTGTGCACGACTATGCTGGACACGACGTGACATCCTGCAAAGGCAACTGCTGCGATGTGAAGGACAAGCCTAACAGTAAGAAGTCGCTAGCAACCCTGTTATGCCCGTTAGGCAAAACCAAGCATATTTTCAGGGAAAGGGAAAATTGGTTTTATTTCCCCGGGGGCAAACACATGCACTGTTTTGTATGGGTTTAGAATAAAATCAAGATTCTCTCCCTCTTTTTCTCCTAGCCTAGCAGAATGGCCCATTCCAAAGTGCAAGCTGGGAGTGGGTTTTTCTGATCCAAAACTGTGTTCCCCTTCACAGGAAATGAATCTGGCTAGTTCCTTAGAGTTTCACAGCAGTTTTTCCGATTTAAACCTAGTGTCTCAGTTTCTTTTTTCCCCAAAAGCACCTTCAAATTTTGGCTCTGGACTTCTCATACCTCTGGGTATGAGAGATCCCTCCAGGTTTTTCAGCTGCACTTTCTCTTGCTCTTACAAAGTGCTGTGAAAACGAGAGAAAAAACAAGGATTTCAGCAATAAAAACATCTGATGGAAGTTTAATAGATGTGGGGCACTCTGGCCTCAGCACTGGGGCGTGTTTCAGGGCTCGAAGGTGCCTCGTGGCACCGAGGGTGACGGGACCAGCGCGGAAGAGCGTGGGTGTCGAGAGAGATACGGGAGTGCAGCAACAGGGGTAGGAAACTGCGATGTGGGAACGGGCGGTGGTGGTTGTGCCCTGATTGCCAGAGCTGCTGATCGTGTTTTGTAATTATATGACTTATTCCAGCCTCTTGGCCACTCTGTTATTGCTACTCTTTTTCTCCAGAAGTGATTGCAGGTCGACCTCGAGACTATTCAGATCGGGGAGGAAAGAGAGAGGGGCGGCGTTGCACGTCGATGCATGCCAGGGGGATGACTCTGAGGTTGCACCCAGCCTACTGAAGGCAAAGGGGTGTTTTCCAGTTCCCTTGCCGGGCTTTCATGTGTGAAAAGAGGACGATGGGGTTTCGGCAGTAGCAAAAATCTCAGATTCGCACTGGAAGCTTTTACTTTTAGCCTTTTGCTTTTTCGCCCTTCGTTTGTGACTCGACACCGTCTGCACACAGCTCTGTAACTCCAGGCGCAGGATCGCTCTCCAAATATTACAACTGTCAGGCAAGCAGATTACTCGCTCCATCGCATGCTCGGCAGGAAGGATTACAATGTAGATTAGGATCAGGATTGCCTTCCTAATGTTCTCAGCCTCAAAACAGGTGTAAGGGGAAAACACGTGAGGGAAACTATGCGCCACGGGAGAATCTCTCCAGGAGGAATTGTTGGCTAAATACTAACTCGAGATTGGGATCAGGCAGCTGCTGAGCTGGGCTTTTGCCACTCAGAGGTAGCCCGGGAGCAGCGTTACAGGCTGCAGGCCCGTGCAAAGCAAAAATGCCATTGTGTGCGTGCATTACGGTAATTGCCTGTGCGCTCATACACTGCATCCTCAGAGAATCTGTTAAAATGGCAAGTAATAAAATAATGGGAAAAGAAAATTGAATGCACTCCTTTGTGGCAAAAACAGAACGTAACATGCCCACTGTTGGAGCGTGGATTTATGAATGGAGGAAAAAGCATGACTGCAGCATAATATCCTAAGGATTCATATGTACATACAGCCTTTTGTTCAGTTAATCCTGCATGTGTTGGGGTTGTTTGACAATTACACACATGAAGAAAGAGTCACAGGCCCAAAATCAATATGTATTATTGATAATCTGGTGTCTTTGTTGCAGAATGTTAACTCTAGCCTGAATGTATGTTACGTCAATTGAGATTCTTTCCTGTAAATACATTTGTGCTGGAAAGCTCAGATTGGATCTAGCATGTATTTCTTGCTGCCTTTTTTCAGCTGGATAGACTTAAGCAAACTGAGATCATGTGACTTGCCAAAACCACCCAGTGAGTCATTGGCTCAGCCCAGATTAGATCTCAGGAGCTTTCTAGCTTTGATCTAGCCACAAGACCACATGGCTTCTTTCTATAGTCTTTGATGAAAGACTACATAAACACACATAAGGGAGTTTACTAAATTTTTTGGAGATTCTGAAAAAAGTTTTACCCCTGAGGCAAGCAAAATTGGAATGTGTTATAAACGGGTGCCTTGCACATATCTGCTGGAGTAAAGAAAGCAGCAGGAAGAAAAGCTTATGCCAAAACACCCGAAAGAAACACTCTGTGCAAACGGCAACAGGATGCTCAGGATAATAGTGCAGTGCGTGCTGTACCTGCCATATGGGTCTTTCCACAAGAGCTTGGTTACCTTATAAAGAGAAGTTGTTGCATCATCCTTCAGAAAGTATAAACACATTAAGCAATGTTATTCTCTAAAACATCAACACATGAGTTACTTACAATGGACTAAAAAGTCATTGTTGCTTTGAGGATATATTTGTCCCAAGTGATTCATAACAATCTGTGGTACTGAGGCCATGAAGACTTCTAAAGGATGCCTCCACTTCCAGGCAAGTATCCACGGAAACAAGCCCACAAGTTTTCATTGTTTGCCTTCTTTTACCTAGGATAACCTTTTAATCTACTTTGTAGACAGCCAGGCTTCCCGACTGAAGCACATGTTTATCCCTTATTCACAACAGGCTTCACTTTCTGGACCTGATGTGCTGCTTGACCACTGCGATAGCTCTTGGAGGAACAGGCAGTGGTGCCCGTTCATGGAGCTGGATGAAGAAAAGGCCATCTAGATGGCAACAGCTCATATAGTACAGTACTAATGCGGTTCCAGAGGCTGCTGCCAAGAATTGCTTGCCCCTGCCTGTCTGAGCCAGAAGATGCGAGGAATGATGAAACTGAAGCTAGCAGAGCGCAGGGAGCCGTGTCGCCATGACTCCGAGATTTGGGGCAGGACCTGAGAGCAGCCCAGATACCCTCGTGTTATCAGGACGGGGAACCCAATTAGACAATGTCCATCTGCTGGCAAGGGAAAGCTTTATCACTATCACCAATGCCAGAAGACTGTTTCTGCCTGTAAATCGCCTTTTTTTTTTTTTTTTTTTCCACCCTGGGCTTCCTGTCTCTCCACTCTAACATGTAGGGAGGCATCCTGTAATATTTTGGATCCCGTGAAACCCCCATGGCCGCGTGGAATTTAGCTCTCTGTTTTCAGAGATACTCGTGTTATTAGGGTAAACCAGCGTGTGTGTGTCTGTGTCAACACATAACAAAACAGTTGTGTGCACCCTGAGCTCAGGAACCAATACGTGCTCTGGCAGGAAGACAACTGTGCAAGCAAGAGCACAGGGTCGTAAGCAAAGGCAATATTATCTCCTGTGGGACTAATAAAGACAAAAGACAAAGCAACCGTTGACTCTGCTGTTGAGCTGGTTGTTTGGGACACTGCACTGTTGAACGCAGCAGCTGCTGGAGCACAGGCGCCAAGCACAGGTAAATGTTCAACTTAAAAAGCATACAGAAACTCAAAGCAAAGCTGTACATCGCTGTTCTGGATACTGAGGCAAGTGCATAATAAAGGCACGTTGGAGAATACTGTCTGAAGAGCTTGTATCTGCTGCCCTCCCCTCGTATTGGTATCAGCTCATCTTATCTTCTTGCTTTGAACAAATTTGACATCGTCCCCATAGGCTCATGCTTTCTATTAAGATCATTTGTAGAGGTACAGGGTCAGACCCCGTTCAATGGCTTTGCACACTCCTTGGGAAACCTAGGACCTTTGTGCTTCTAAACCAGGACTGGGATCTGTACAGCTGCCAAACTGTAAAAGCCTGCAGAGCATTTGTGTCCAGTACTAGCAGGAAATGTCTTCCTTCTGGTACTGTGAGTAACTAGATGTGATTTATGGAGTGAAGTCCTACTAAATAAAACTGAAAATGAGATACTGATGGTCAGCTGTAAAAGGACCACCTCACTGCACAAGGCAATAGGGCATTCAGTGCTCCAGCCACCTCTTTGTAACTCATGGGAGGAAGCCTATGAGGATTAAAATCCACCAGAATTTTAATTCGGTGCACTCTTAGCTTGATCACGTCATCCAGTCAAAAACAGCTCCCTAGAGTTAAAAAGAAATAGTCGATCATTTTGTAAACTTCAGACAGCCCTGGCTAGCTCAAAAGAGAGCCTCCTTCTGATAGAAATGGAAGAGTTAATTGCTCAATCTAAAAATTAGAAGTTGCTTCTGTACCACAGATCGTAATCAAATTAGATTTATCTCATGGAATTAGATTAGGGCCCTAATTATCAGTCTATACCTGGAGTATGCACGTGCATTTGTGTGAACAGGAACACACATACACCTCTATATTCAGAAATATACACAAGCCAGAACCCAAAACCCAAGTGGAGAAGTTTATTGGTACCCCATGCAGGGAGGAGGGACCCCGCATTTACGATCTTGGAGAATCTCTATTTGTTTGATGGCTTGGCTGCATCAGACATGGGCTTGTCCATGAAGATGGTATCTCTGAGGACTGGAGGATTTGGCAAAGCTTGTGGAGGTGGTGGAACAGCAGTTAAGCCATAGAAAAGTGTATGGCCTGGTAGGACTGGAAGAAGTTGCACCGGAAGATTGGATTTATGTCAAGGAAACATAGCCATGGGGCAAGCTAAGTCCTTGTGACCTTGTGGTCAAATTTCTGGCTATAGCTCCTGCGAGAGAGAACCCAAGTGATGCTGCTGCCCTTGCTGAAATCAACAGACCTGAGGAACTTGCATTATTGTCAGAAACCCAAGCATGCACTGACAAACTTTGTCACTTCTTGGAGACACAGGCTGGTACATCAAATTACTTCACTGTGACTGATGGAACTGAGACCTCTCTGGAGCAACAGAGAGCAACATCCTGGAGACAGAGATCGTCGACTTTTGTTAGTAATGACATGGCTGAAGGCCTGCTCACCATGCCGAGCATGGGTTAAATGCACTCTCTCACTTCAGTGTCATTACAGCATGCTGCCAACTCCACTCTTTGGTGTTCCCACTTAATACAAACTATTGCTAACACGACCATTTTTTCATGGTCCTCTTGTGTATGAGTTCTCAGGGTTACACTGTATAAGTGTGTGTGCATGTGTGTGGGTCTGTGTGCACATATTTAAAGCAGTTGCTGGCATAGTTGACTGGGAACATTAATGCATAACGAGAAGTGTTAGTGAAAACTGTGAATTATCCAAGAATATTCTATTGGATGTACGAAAATCCGTGATCTCACGGAGATGAAAAATACATAGGTTGAGTAAGAAACAGCTTGATTAAAAAGAGATATAGAAGGCGCAAAATAGCATAAATAAGTAATACATAAAGCATGCGGAAAAAAAAGAGGTGACAAAATGTCATCGATTACAAATTAAAAGTTAAAACAATGTAACTGATTGATAAAAGGGAACCAAAGCATTAAAATAGACTATCAACAGCCAGAGGAGTTAAAGAAATCCAGAAAGCATTCCAAAAATCATTTTAGGAACAATGTTGCTTCCTCTCCCAAACCCGTCCCCATGACAGTATAGATCCATTACTAAATGCAGATGGTAAAATCATAAACAGTGCTGCAGAAAAGGCAGAAATGTTCAATAGCTATTTCGGCTCTGCCTTTTGGAAAGGAGCAGGATATTTGTCCCATATGATGTTGCGGATGGAGTAGTGCATTTACCATCTGGAACAAAGGAGGATGTGAGGAAGCATCTGCTAAAATTAAACATTTTTCACATCATCTGGCTCAGCTATCTTTGTGCCTTAAAGGAGCCAGCTAAAATGCTTGGTGAAGTTTTATATTTGTAAATCTGGGAAAACTGGGGAAATTCCAAAGACATGGAAGACTGCCAGTGTAGCTCCAGGACGTAATAAGTGTAAAAGGGACACTCTGGGGAACAATAGGCTGCTTGGCTGGACACCATCCCTAGCTCCAATCCCAGAACAGTTAATTTGGGAGTCTGACAACAAGTAATTAGAGACTAAAAATAAAACCAATGCTAATCAGCAGGGTTTCGTGGAAGGTAAATTGTGTCAAAGAAACCTGCTGTCTTTTTTCAGACAGGATTATAGATCTGGTTGACACAGTGTACTTGGATTTCTCCACCACATGACAATTTGATTAATGAGCTCACATTAGGCAGGATAAATAGGACACACGCTACCAGGATTAAAAGTTGGCTGAGGGACAGGTCTGAAAATGCAGTTGCTAATGGGGAAATAGCAGTGGGCCTGGGATGTTCGACTGGGTAAAGCCAGCGGCATGGAGCTCTGCATTTCTGTAGCTTCAGTCTCACTCAAGCGTCTCCATCCTCCACCAAAGAGTCAGAGAGCCTAACCCTGCAAATTTCTCTTGGCAGGGTCTGTCTTGCCTGGCTGAATAGCACTAGAGCACGTCTCAGCAATTACCTCCACTCTACAGGGGAAAAAGACCAAAGCAGAGAGGTAATAGAGATGGACTGATATTTCGGGAAGCTATGAGAATAAATGGGAATAATGGACGCTGAAAAATCAGTCAGTTTTCTAAGGAGCACTTTGCTCACCCAATATCGAATTTCTGGCCTAACAAACTCACCAAGGCCATCCAGCAAATCAGTAGCAGAGCTGGGAGGAAAACTCAGCAGGCGCTGGCTCCAGGCCTGACCCAGGATGACTCACTTATCTTACACATGTTGCATCTTTTCCATGTGGGGAACAAGCATTGACATCAGCAGAGATCACACAGAACATTTCCTGCTGGCCAACGCCGACTATCTGTTCTCTTCCCAGGGTACATATCAACTTCCACCATCAAATTACCGGAGCAGCGCTTCATCAGAGGACTCCATCACTGAATAACACTGTGCCTAACAGTTGAGGAAAGATTTACGAAGGAGGTTCTTGTATGCTAATGTGCTGGTCAAGTGTTTGCTCACGTGTCCCTTCACTTGCTTGGTTGTTTCTCATCTCAACTTCACTATTCATAAGGAATGGCAGCTTGCAGGATACCATGCAGATCATGTTAACTACACAGTGAAATGCTGTTTAAGAAGAAGCCAGGCAAGAAAAGCTTTATTATGTGCATTAATATTTGTTTCTGGAGCTGGGGCAGAGGGAAGCTTGTGTCCTGATGTTCCCCCTGGCAGCAGCTGGCACCAGCTAAATGCTGGGGCTGGCTGCAAGGTGGTCTCCATCTCCATGTCCCTGGGACCGAGCAGGAGCCCACAGCAGGTTCCGGGCAGGCAGCAAAGAGAAACGAGAAACTCCCGGGAAGCCAGTTCATACATCATGCTGCTCTGCAGCCTCACTCCCAGCGCTGCCTCCCCCAGCCAGGCTCGCACTTGGCAGGCGGAGAAGCAGTAGCTGTTCTGCAGGAGGGTGAACTAGTCTTTAGGAAAACAGGAGGGTGAAATGGGGGTAAGATAACTGCTTTGCAAATATTTATTATATTTTGGAAGCCAGCAAGATTCATTTTATTTCCTCTGCGGTGCCTCTGCCTGACACAGGAGAGCTGCCAACTATGACATCTCCCTGCAGATCAACAACACAGAGAGCAGGAATAACCAACAGCTGGACCCATTCGGGCCTTTTATGAAAAAAAGAAAAAGAATTTTGTCACTGATAAATGAAACGCAGGGCAGAAAGCACGGTGCTGGCGATGCTCTGGGGAGGGCAGCAGGGAGCACAGGGCTCCTGAGCCTCCTTCCAGCAAGCAGGACATTTCCCACGCCAACAGGAGGCAGGTTCCCCCGAGGCAGGATGGTTGCACGTTGAAGGGGGAGGCAGCACATGTGGTGGCAGTGGGGAATGCGGCCAGAGCAGTGGCATTGAAGAGCTTTGGGAGCATCTGGCAATCACTAGAAATTCCCGATTTCCTGCTGGCTCAAGGGTCTGGAGCAGCAGAGGAGCTAAGCTCAGCGCCGGCCGCTACGGCGCGTACAAGCAGCCAGACTGCGCAGCTCTGGCAACATAAGGGAAGCCCTACCCGGCTGCAGAGCGGCAACAATATGTTCTGGATCTTGTTTTTATCAGCAACAACACCCTCCATGCTGCAATTAGAGCCAATTGCCCAGGAAAATTGGCTGAAACTCTACCCCCTGCAGCTGCACGATTGCAGCGCAGATAGATACGCGGCTGGCATACCCAGCTGCTGCCTTGACCGTGCTGTGCCTGTCCTGGCCCATGCGTGCTGGGGCTGGGATCCGTCAGTGTGCTGCATGACCCTGCGGCACCCACGAGAGACCGTCACCTTCCTGGGGAGCTGCGGTGATGTTCGCAGCCAGCCTGCCCTGGCCACCCTCGCAGACGGCCGGGCAGCATTTACCCGTTTTCCCGGAAACCGTCCGACCAACTCTTTTAGTGCTGGTTCCTGGTTGACATTATTCACTGTGACAGCAGGCATGAGGTCCTCTAGGTAGAGCTTAACAAAAGTTTCAGTAGCACCTGAGCCGGGGGAGCATCCTGGAGCGGTGGCATTTCTGTCTCCGTTCGGTGCACAGACACCCCAACACACCATGCTCCGGCTGCATGTTTGGTCATCTGCTGCCATCTTTCTGAGCAATTCCAATTACTCTGAGTTCCCTCCAAAGCACTGGGATTAGGGGGAATAATGAACAAATTCAAAAGCTGTCCTTCTGAGGTGCTGTAATACTGGATTAATTAGCCAGCATTACAAAGCACACAAAACTGCTGTGGCACAGCAAAGCCCCAAAGCAGAAATGCAGCTGAGGCAGCGGGGAAGAGTTGGCAGCCCTCACCTGGGCTTGCATCGCCTTCAAAACCCTAGGCAGCGGGAGAGGAGATCAAAAGGCTCAGCTCTGAGCTCAGTTCATACTGCAGAGGTGAGATAAAAAGGCTTTTTCTGGTGAAGAGGCAGCTGGAAGCCGAGGCTCTCCGGGTGGCTGGGGGATTAGCAGTCCCAGAGCAGCGGGAGCAGCCGGTGGGGTCACCGACAGCCACAGCATCGCGGCCAGGCGAGGAGCCCCTGCAACCCTCATGTGGATGTGGGCCCACAGCTGAGCTAAATCAGGAGCCTGACAGGAGCAATTGCACCAATGAAATCAATGTACCAATACAGAGCATGCAATTTTTGTCTTGCTTGCGAGTAGGCTGGCAGCAGCTAAGTCGGCAATACTGAGCAGTGGCAACACTTAAGCAGGAGCCTCTGTTTCTGCCGTGACCAAGCTGTGTATTTTTTTCAGGTTGCCTCATTGCTTGCTGCTGCTTTTTTTTCCCTTGAGAGAGAAAAAGAATGAATTACCTTCAAATGGCATGGTCAAAGGGAAAAACTCTCCCTTTTTTGTATAAGACATATATTTTTCAGTATTAAAAAAGTCCAATGCTAATAGCAAAGCGTTCTGACTCACACCTGGGTCAGGCGTAATTCAACCTGGTTTATGCCAACTGCTTCACGATTAATTGAGAGTTGGGCTACAGAAAACTTGTCGCTTGCTACCTCAGCCACATGCAATAACCTCGGGCTCTCCCAAGCACTTCCACACATCTCCATGTTGTGGTCAGTCTTGTGAGCGCTGCCTGCAGTGCGAAAATAGCTGGGGGAGCTTCCCCGGTGAGTCTTGCAGCCTGTGCTGAGCTCTGGCCAAACATGGTCCCCAGATAGGACAGGAGGGCAACGTTCACCTTGTCAGTGGTGCTCAGCGAGGGGCACCCAGGCCAGTGACAACCCTGACTGGGAAACTCGCTGAGCACGCGTGGGCCTGGTGGGATCCAGGCTGGAGAAGGCAGGCCGTATTTCCCCACAAAAATATGCTGCCTGGGAGCTCCCAGGGCCCATCTCTTGGCAGCTCCAGCCTGATTTGTCTAGACTACATCTGGACTTGACCTGGCTCCTGGCCAGCCAGAAGGAATCTCTCAACACCGTGCTTCCCACACAGCCAGTCCTCGGATTTACATGGGCAGAGAAAGCTGTGATCTATCTGAGCCAGCCCACATAGTCGGTCCCTTCGACGGTGATAATATATCCTGGATTTGCTAGAACGCTTATCTCCCAGACCTTTTGAAGTAGAGACATCTTGTTTTGGGTTTGCAGCTAGCACAAGGGTCCCTGTCCTTGACTGGCATTCCTTGGTGATATCGCAACATAAATACTAACAATATGCACTACAAATATACATTTTCTAGCAACAGAGCCAAAATCAAATGAGGTCCATAGAGGGGCACAGACAACCTTCACCGGTTTTACATTGGGCCATTTATTTTAGTTCTGAACAAAAAAAAAAAAAAACAGTACCATCTAACAGAAAGATTTCAGGTCATAGCCGACTCACAGGCTATGTCCATATTAGTATATTGAGCAGCACACATTCCTGGGCCCTGATACACAGTCATCTATGCTATTTAATAGTTAAAAATATTCCATTGTGCGCTTCTGGCCCGTATTAACTAACAGGCTCCCAGACAATTCCCAGACATGGTTTGGGAGTAAACACAGGCTATTCAACTCTCGATTGACAGATTGGATATGGCCACCTTGTTTTGGTGGGTAAGGGAATTTAGCTGTATGGACATACTGTTCCATGCCAGATGGCCTCAAGGCCAGATATGGTCCCCAGCACATTCATTTTACTGGTACAAGTAACTGGATATAGTCTTTGGTTGTGACCACTTACTTAAGTGTGTGTAAACAGGTGATTAAGATTGCTCAGTTATTGCTTGGATTAGTTGTGGATGCCAGATCTTTAAAAGAGGGTGGGTGCTCAGCACCCAATATGCACCCTCTTTTAAAAAAGAAGCCCTAATTGTGTTTAATAAGCACTTGAAAATCTGGCCCCAGGGGTCTATGTAAGGCTGGCAGAATTCAATAGGAGTAGTTGGCTTGGCTATTGTCATGGTGGTTTGGGTTGAGGTTTTTTGTTTGTTCGTTTGATCCTTATGGCAATTTTTGAAATTTGTGGCTTATTGTGGCCAGCCAGATGGTTGTGAGAGTAGAGAAAATTGGCTGCTCAACACTTTTCAAAGAAAACTGCCAAGCTAGAAAGTGCAATCCCTGAGAGTCCAGGAGGTAAAAAAACAACAAGGAAGGTCAGAAATGGAGGCCTGCGGCTAGCGGAGCATCGTGAGTGCTGGCTGGTAGAAACCTGATCCGCAGCACTAGAATCATGGAAGTAGGTGATTTAAAATGATTATTTAAATAGTGGTAGTTACCTCTATAATAAAAACACTTTCTTTTTTCCTTGAGGATTGTAACAGGATTTTCCTCTACGAGCAAATCATGGCTTTTTAATAATTCCCTGGACTTCCTAATTCGATTTCCTCATGTTCTTTAACCTGCACTGCACTCATAGCAAGGAAGATTTTAAATGTGTTTTAGCATGTGTTTTAGCATGTTTTCCCTTGTTCTACGTGGCTACTTTGGGACTGCATTCCTCAAGCTCTTTCCTGCCGTGCTGGTCGTTCAGCATAGCCCCATGACTAGGATAAATACTGGATTACAGTGAGTTTCTGTCAGATTTATGACCCCACTTGTAACTGCAGACGGTCTACTTGGGCTTTTGACCCCTTGTGTTGGGAACCATGGTGATAGTGTCAAATTTTTGAAAGTGTCTTTTAGTTCTAGTTGCCTTTAGTCTGGGTGCGCAAATAAGGCTGAGGGTTTTCTGACTCAGTTTATCTGTTTGCAAAATGAATATGATGATAATTAATCATGCAACAAAATCTTACTCTGTATATAGAGCCTTTTTCGCCCTCCTTGTAGTACCTCAAAACCTCTTGAAAATGTCACAAATAGCTCCCAGAGGTCACTTTATCTCCTGCTGAAGTACAGCCAGCTTTGGAGTGATCTGTGGCAAATATTTAACATTCCAGAGCAACGATTTAGGCTAGGAAGTGGAAAGGAAAGCCTCGTTCAATTGAAACTAGAGGGAGATTGCAGATAGGCGGGATGTAAATAACTAAATTGTGCTTTGATTAATTATGGCTACCTCCCTGAGGTAGTCATAAGCTTGGTCACCTTTTATAAACAGTCATAAGAGGAAAGGTACTATAGAAAGGGAATTTCAGAATCATCCTTTGCAAACATGAATGAGTTAAACACTATCTGATAAGAAGGCAGTGTTTTGGGTTTTATTTTCAAAACATCCCATGTGTAAATGAGTAATGCAACGTTCAACCTCTTGAGCAAGTGGCCATGTACATAACAAGCTGTTTACTCAAGATACTTCCATCAAACACAATCAGGTTGCCTAACGACGTTTGCAAGCTAATGTTACAAGACCCCCATTGCAACAGGTACTGACTGCAAAGGCCTCACACAAAAGTCTATGCCTGGATTAAAGCTGAATGTGACATGAGTAGATAGTGAGCATTGACGTACAGAAATGTTATCATCTCTGGGAAAACAGGGGCTGGTGACAGGCGGGTTGCTGGAAAACAAAGCCCATCAGGGAGCCAACAAGTGTAATACTCAAGGGAAAACCTGCCAGTCGGGGGAAAGGTGAGAGAGGGGAAAGGTTTAGTGGGAGATTTTGCCCTTTTCTGAAACTTTGGTTAGATCCTTCACAGCGCAGAGCCTGGAGCAATTTAATTTGATTTGACTCTTCAAGACAATCTGGCCTGGAAGTACATGTGCTCCGTGTGAGCATGCACAAACTGACTTTTAAAATTACACCTGATAAATGAGACCTATGATATAATGTGCCAGTTCATCTCAAGAAAGCCATAAAGCAGAGTAGTAATTGGGAGAAGATTCATGACAAAATGCCAGAAGGTAGATATATTATTCTGAAACCAATTACTCCTCAGCACTGGAAATTTAAGACACCTGCATATTAAACTCTTTCCAGGCTGTGGCACAGGAACCATCAATCTCTGCTAGTCAGATGTTATTCCCAAGCGCTGACATTTAAAGGTAGGCATTTCGAAGGTGTTAATCAAACTTATCCGTACATTAACAGGTCAGTGTCCTCTGTCTTATGCAAGACAGGAGAGCCAAACTTGTGGACTGGAGACTTGGAGCTGAAACAGGAACCTCAGAAGCCTGGGCAGTCTGGTGGTTCCAGGTCAAAGCTCTGGTACTTCTTCCTGCTTCGTTTCCCTCTGGCCTCTTCCACGAAGTGGGCATCCCTTGGGCAGGGGTAAGGTTGGCTATACGTTAAAATGGGGAATCGAGAAGAGGGAAAGAAAAAAATGGAATTGTAAGCACTTTTCTAAACTTCAAATCCTGGAAAAACTCTGGAACAAATACCATACAAGCACTTCGTAAGCCCAAGAGGTGAGCTGCAGCCAACACGGATTTGTTAAAAACAAATAATGTAAAACCCATCTTTTCTTTTACAAGACAGTAAAAGGATTAGGAGATGGGGAGAAGGTGAAAGTCTTCCATTTTGATTCTTGTCTTGATATGATCCCAGATGACAGGCAAAAGTGGTCTAGAAGAAACTACTGAATTAGTGGATAGCAAAAGTGGTTGCGCTTGGAGACTGGTGACTAGTTAATCACCATCAATATGGAAAGTTGTAGTCAGTGGAGTTCTGTAACGGTCCACCCTGGGTCATCCTTTTCTGTAATGACTTAGGTGATCAAATAGGGTGTACTTACTACATCAGGGATGACAAAGCTGCATGTATATTAGAGGCCATGGTGAGAAATCAAAATGTTTGAGACAAATTGCAGAAATGGGCTGAAAAAGGAGGAGTTTAGTGGTGCAGGTGCAAAATGCTACATGTGAGCAGAAATACAGTAACTAGACAAATTTGGGACACGGAACAACGGTTTAGCTGGCAGTTCTCTTTTAAGAAGACTCTAGGGTTATAGTAGATCACATGCTGAACATGAATCAGCTGTGTCATGGGATTTCAAAAAAGGCAAACATTGTACTGGGTTCTAGTAATGGGAACGCAGCTTGCAAGGCAGATGAAGTCATCCTTCTGTTATCATTGATGAGGCTTGGCTGGGGTATTACACTAAGTCTGGGGCACTTCAGCAAAGGTATGGGCCAAAAGGGGAGATCGTAGAAGAGGGAAATAGGAATGAAAGGAACGACCTTGTCATGCTGAGACTAAAGGAATTGTGGTCAGCTTAGAGAAGACTGAAGAGGGACACAATAGTAGTCTCTAAATGCAAAAAAACCCAACTTAGTCTTTTCTAAATGTATAGTGTGCTTTGGCAAGAAATTAGAAGCTTACATTTCAACAAGAAGGATTCAGATTTTTCACTGGGAAAAAAAATCTAATGATTAAACATAATGAAACACTGAAATCAATTGTTGTGGTAGTGCTTGAAAGACAAGCTTGGGAAATGCCCAGAATTATGTTGGTATGGTTTAACCTTTTGAAAGGATCTTGTTTTAAAACAAGAAGGATGATCTTTAGAGGTTTTTCCCCTTCCAGTTTTCCTATGAAGTGAGTCAGTGTATTTTAGATAATAAAATATCACAGCACAGTTGAAGTTGGAAGGGACATTTAGAGATTATCTAGTCCCCCTGCTCAAAGCAGGGTCAACAAGCACAGGTTGCTCAGGTCCAATAAAGTTTTGTATAACCTCAAGGCTGGAGACTCCACAACCTCCCTGGGCAACCTGTTCCATTGTTCAGTCGCCCTGATAGTAAAAAAGTTTTTTCTTACATTTGGAGGGAACTGCCTGTGTTTCAGTTTGTGCCCATTGCCTCTTATGCAGTCACTAGGTGCCACTGAGAAGAGTCTGGCTCTGTCTTCTTTATGCCCTCCCTTCAGATATTTATACACATGGATAAGATCCCTCTCAGCCTTCTCTTCTTCAGGCTAAACAGTCTCAGCTCTCTCAGCCTGTTCTTGTATGATCAATTCTCCGATGTCTTAATCGTCTTCTTGGTCCTTCACTGGACTCACCCTAGTATGTCTGTATCTCTCTCATACCAGGGAGCCCAGCGCTGGACACAACACAACGTTGATGGCCCATGTCCAACTTATTGTCCATGAGGACCCCTAGGGCCTTTTCTACAAAGCTGCTTTCCAGCTAGTCAGTGCTCAGCATGTGCTGGTGCACGGAGTTATTCCTTCCCGGGTGTAGGACTTTGCATTGCTCTTTGTTGAACTTCATGAAATTACTCTTGGCCCTTTTCTCCAGCCTGTTGAGGTCCCCTTGAGTGGCAGCACAATCATCTGGTGTATCAAACCCCTCCTCCCAGTTTTATATTGCCTGTAATCTTGCTGAGGATGCACTCAATCCTATTATCCAGGTCATTAAAGATGTTAAACAGTACTGGCCCCCGGTACCGCTGGGGGACACCACTAGTAACTGGCCTCCAAATGGGTGTCTGCCTCTGTTTACAATCCTTTGAGCCTGGCAGTTCAGCCAGTTTTAAACCCACCTCACTCTCCACTTACCTAGCCTGTACTTCATCAATTCATCTATGAGGATGTTGTGAGAGACAGCGTTGAAAACCTTGCTAAAGTCAAGATAAACAACATCCACTGGTCTCTCATCATCTCATCTAGAGGGCTATCAGGTTGGTTAAACATGATTTTCCCTTCATAAATCCATGCTGACTACTCCCAATCACCTTCTTATCCTTTATGTGCCTGGAAATAGTTTCCAAGATTATTTACTTCTTCACCTTCCCAGGGATTGAGGTGCACCAGCCCATAGTTCCCCGGATTTTTCTTCTTGTCCTTCTTGAAGATAGGATTGGCATTTGCTTTCTTTCAGTCCTCAGGAACCTCTCCTGATTGCCATGACCCTTCAAAGGTAATTGAGAGTGACTTTGGAATGACATTAGCCAGCTCCCTCAGCACTCATGGGTGTATCCTGTCAGGTCTCATGGATTCACATATGTCCAGTTTGTTTAAATCTTCCCTAACCTGATCCTCCTCCACCAAGGGCACGTCCCTTTGCTCCAGACTTTCCCATTGATCTCAGAGACGTGGAATTCCTGAGGGCTGGTTTTACCAGTAAAGACTGAGATAAAGAAGGCATTGGGTACCTTGGCCTTTTCCATGTCCTTTGTCTGCCAGTCCCCTTCCCCATTCAGCAGAGGGCTCACTTTTCCCCTAGTCTTGCTTTTGCTTCTGATATATATGTGGAAACCCTTCCTGTTGCCCTTCACGTCCCTCACCAGATACAGCTCCAGGTGGGCTTTGACTAGTATAGTATAAAAAGATGAACTTTGCTTTCTTTCCCTGCTGTAGGTCTGATAGGTTTAGAGAATTAGGGGATGGACCCCCTTATTTTCAGCCCATCTCTCTGTCCGTCACATCTGCCACTACATCTGGACAGGAAGCACCTCCAGGTTCAATTTGCTCTCTGTCAGGAAAGTGGGCAGTGTCGGGCGATTGTCCCGGTTACGCTTTTGAGCCTTGTCTACTAAAAACACAGACGCACCTTTCCAAAATCCTCTAGCGGTACTAGGCAAAAAGAATTATCAGGGACTTAATATAGGGCCTGCACATGGTAGGCACGTGTCTCCAGTCACATGAGGTTGACAGTTATGTGACTGTGTAGCTCTCTTCCCCATCTGCCTCAACCAGATATGTGGGCTCTTCTACTGCAGAACCTTTTCCTCGTTCTTGCAGTACAGTGTGACCTCAGGCCCCAGCACTCTGGGCAGTGAATTTCCACTGCAGAGGTCCCATTTTGGTCTGTCTTCCCAGATGCTTAGCAATGGCCTGAGTTCAGTGCAGGTGGCTGACCTTCTTTTCCTTGCTTAGCAGAGAGGAAGAATATCTGTGAGGCTGGAAATGAAAGGGATGGGTTGGAGGAGATGGAGGCTTCTCTGTCAGGGAAATAAAACAGGTTGGTTTCTTTTTCTGTTTTCAGGGAAATATTTTCTTTTCTCCAAGAGCAGCTAGGAGAGGTTATTCCTCTGCATGGGTAGCTGCATTTTAAATGAGCTTGTCCAGTGTTTGAGATGATATCTCTGAGCTGGAATCATGGCAATTAAAAAAAAAAAAAAGAGAGAGAAAACTCTCCTTTTCTGCAAATAAAGCGTGCAAAATAAAACCTAAATGAGATGTAAGGGAGAGGAGGACAGGCAAGATTATCATTGGCTGTAGCTGAATGGCACAATCCCAAGAAGAGACATGCCTTACACTTGCACAAACAGGCGTTACCTTTTGCCCTTGCTAGATGTGATTCAGCTATAAATATCATCTGCAATTGATTGTTACCCCGGAAACACAAATGATTTAAACTTTGTAGAAGGCCATGTGCAAGGCACTGGAGTCCAGCAACAGGACGTGAGAGAGATCAGCAGTTTGCTTACAAAAGGAGTCTTTCTAAAGACCGCAACAGCCTTTGAAGCTCACTTTAAGGCTCAGATTAGCACCACAGGCAGACAAATAAAACCTGGCTCTCCCTGAAATTGATGAAAGTATTGCCAGTAGCTAACTTCTTGGGGAACAGGCTGGGAACTGTACTACAGCCTCTAAACTGAGATTATATGCACTGCAGCAGTACTTACTGGTCTTGGCCTGTAAATGAGCAGCAGAAACAAGTTTCTATGCAATGAGCAATGGAAAAATATTTACCTCCCTGAAAAGTCAATATTTTAGCTCAAACAGAATTGGGAGAGTTTATGAAGGTGTTTTTTTGTAAGCAAACTTCAAAGCTTTTTATGAGTTAGTTTTTTTGGCTACTACGATTTACATTTGTTAGTGGCAGAACAGTTCCCAGAAGACTGAATGGGATGAGTTTTATGGCTCCAGCAAACAGAGGGAATGACACACAGTACCTCAGTGTCGGCTGCGCCGTGGGAGTGAGCGCACCAGGACGCTGGGCCAAGCCGCTTCCCAAGGAGCTGTTCGAAGTGATGTCCTCCCTGCGTTTCTGGCTGCTGCTAAGTGACACGGTGTGCAAACACCCTGTGGATTAAAGAGACCTCTCCAGTGCTCCCTACTTCTGAAAACTACGCACATTGAATCAAGTTTAGGTGGCTGTTTTTTAAAACCCTGGCCAATTCAGTCCTTTGCTGTATTCCCTCTAAGGGAATAATATTTTTTTGATATGTTGGGAGCTATTTTAAGGCTCCCAAATAAACAAAGGGACTATAGAGGAGTGACCTTGGAACAAGGCCAGGCCACCTACTTTTAGGCAGCGAGGTTCCCTTCAGCCTATAAAGGCATAACCCAAGTCTCCAGTAGTCCCTGAAATTTATCTAGTGGTTGAGTATTATGGAGGTATGTACCTCTTTCCTTTGACAATACAGGGAGCTATATTGTCATGTTCCCAATCGTTTTCCCAGCTTAGCTAAGTACCAAAAGCAGAGTGAGATAAATGCAGGATGAAGTGGCTAACCTGATGCTACTTGGCAAGCCAAAGACTGGGGTCTTATTCCCCAGGCTCCTTTGTGCCTCGCTATATAGACTCCTTGCTTAGCACCGTAACACTGCTAGGAGACAGAGACTGTCAGCTTCTCTCCCTTTGGCTTCCTTAACAAAAACTCTCACTCTAATTTTGAAATGCTGTAAGAAAATGGATCCAGACTTGTGCTTTATCCTCAACCCTGCAGCTCGAAATAGATAGTTTAAATAAAAGATGAGGTGCAAAGCTGAAAGGTCATGGAAAGATCATTAACCACGCAGAATTGCGGAGTCTGCAGTTTTCCCCCTACACTACAACTTATTCGTTTCCTGGTTTGATGACTTTAAACATAAATGTGATATTAGTGTGGCCTTCCTGGTCACCTCTGCGTCATAAATTCCAGAAAAAAATACTCTGTGATTTGCGTCTCTTTGCTGCATTGGAAAAGATAGATCTGTTTCTCATACGTAGTGCTTAACAGCTGCCTCACTTAAAATTGTTCTGATAACTCTGCCTAAGCAAATCCCAATTGTACAGCTGTTAATGCTGCTCTTGCTATACCCTGCCCTGTGGATGGCTAACATGACAAAGAAGCCAGGGTTTCCTGCAGTATCTCAGTGGTTAGGATGCTGGCAGATGACTCAGGCGCAGAGGGGTTTAATTTTGCTTCTATTCAGTGACCTTGCATAAATCATTTCCCTCCCTTTGAAAGTGCTTTGAAAACGATGGCTGACAACTGGTATATAAGAACTTGATGTTTTAGTATGGCCTGGTAGTTATTTCAACATAGCCATTTTGTAATCAGAGAGACAATGGTTTATACTAGTGCCAACGTATTTCATTAGGGCCCTCCAGTACTATGTGATTCCCAGTGGTGTAGCTCACTGCTATGCCGTGAACACCTCAGCTCTCTTTCCCACTGCCCCAGCCTCCCCATGCCTGCATTACCTTGGGAGAGTGCCACGTCCGGCTTTAAAAGACGGCTACCATGGTTGGCGGGCTAGTAGAGTTTTCAGTTCCCCCGGCCACAGGAAACTGTGCAGCGTGGCAGACTTAGAGAAAGAGACTATGAGGATGGACTTCAAGAGAAAGCTTTCTGAAAATGAGATCTGAAGGAAGACGCTCATGCAACAGGGACCCCGACCCACATGGAAATTCCTAGCTTGCTTCTGGATGTTGAATCAGTGGGAACTTGTCTCGGGAGCAGGCTCCAGTGTAAAAAGTGCTTGGCGCTCAGATGAGACTCTGCATCCGGGGCTATAGAGGCCTCAGTGAATGTATGCTTCTTATCTGAACTTCTTTTGTTGCAGAGAAAACACAGTACCTCTTTTACTTTCTTTAGGTATCTCAGGTTTTGCTAACTTCAGGCAATAGGCTTTTGGCCTATTATGTTGATATGAACTAAGTGTTCATGTTTATGTTCTGGAAATGAGAGAGCTCAGCTGAGCTGCTGCACTGAGAATTAGGTGGGGCACAAGTTAAGGTTTGTGTTTTCAATCACTTTGTCTCACATGCAGCAGTATTTCCATATTAAGTTGTCCAGAGGTTTCTTAATTTGTATCCCTCCCTCTTATCCTGTCTATTCTTCTTGATCTTCTCTTTTTCCTTCTGCAGTCCTGAAAAGCATTACCTTTGAATGGTTCTGTGTGAATGCTTCCATTGCATTGAGTGCTGGCTGGCCATAGAAGACAAGGACCATTAATTACTGTCATCTGAAGGATGCTCACTGCTCTGAAAGAAATGGCAATTTATTCTATCAGTCCCTATGTGAATCACCACCTCTCTTGGCATTATAGAACAGATTGAATAGGTATGGATTATCCAAAGGACGTATCTGTTTCAGTATCAGGAGACATGGAAAGCTGAGTATGAAGAGTGCTGACCTGCTACAGCTGTTGTCTGTGTTCTGTGGAGAAGAAGCAAATAGACATTTTGGAGCTAGATTACATCAAAGTCCTTAACCAGCATCACATTGTACCACATTGCTAGAAAGGAAGGGATACATTAGAAAAAGTTTTTCCCGCCTTTCACACTTGAATTCTCTCTGCTGTTGCTCGTTGTTTCAGTAGGAGTATTGTAAGGGGGCTAGCAAGGTCCATGGAGCAATTCTTTTTTTAACACTGCCTGATAATGCACTCTAAGAGTCTGTGATCTAATCCTGTAAATTATTTTGAAATGCTGTTCATGTACAGGGTGCCCAGCCTGATGAAATGGTCCTAGGATGATCCTTTTCAGTGTATGCTTTCCAACTTGATGCTCTGCCCTGACTGTGGCTTTCTGTCTGGGTGTGCCTTTTCATAACACCTGGAGGTGTATCTCAAAATACAGAGAATACAGGTATCTCAAAATTACAGAGAAAGGATCTTCCACTGTGTTGAGGGAACATGCTTGATTGCTATGCTCTTGGTGTCCTGCAAAACCTATGTGACTTTTTGCATCCTCTACCATGTGCCCCTGAAGAGGGAAACTGTTGGCTGAGCTACAAGTTGTGTTTAACCTACTGGGAAGCCAACACTGCTTTTGGATGAGTTCAGCGCCCTGGTCTTTGAAATCCCATTTCCATGAAGGGGTAACAGGTTAGGAAGAATCCCAGAGTGGACAAGCAAAGAGATTATCCAGCAGCCTTTGTGTGAGGTCTATGAGATTCAAGGAGAAGTTATGTCACAGTCACTGAGTGTGGAGGGACCCAAATTCAGCTTATGTGGCATGTATAATTGTATTGGTTGGCCTAGCTAGGACCATTTGCTTTTCAATTTCATTTTGCAAGCCTACCTTGCTGAAAATACCAAGTTGAGTATTATTTCTTCCGACCTGATTTCTATAAAGCAGTTTCTCTGTTAGGTTTTGCTCACTGAACATGACAAACTTTATGGCTAGGATTTTCTGAAGGCCTCCATGCTGGTGCTCCTGCATACCCAAATGTTGATAGGCCCTCCACTCCCTAAGGATGAGCACTTTGAGAGAATGCAGTTCAAATTCTTGTTTTCCAATGTGCCGAATGCCCAGAGCTCCGCTGAGTTCATCTGGACTTCCGATGACTTGAAAAGAAACCAGGAACGAATCTGCTTCAATTTGAAGTAAAGTGGGAATGAACAAGAACACACACAGTTCTTGTCACAAAGGTGGCCACGTCCCCATGGCCTGGGAACAGCCTGTGGGCTGCACTCTGTCTTTCTCACATAAGGCAGAAGTTGCTGGGCCAAGCAACACCCATGGATTCAGCAGGCCTAGCAGTAGTTGTAGCTTTTGTGTCAACACAGGGAAGGGGCTTATTGTTCGGCCTTAAAACTTCTGCTCTGAAAACTTTTTTAGGGGAGCTGAGAACACTGGAAAAAGCCCTATGCAGACCCCCGAATCTCTTTTTTTGTCTGCGTTTGAGGTTGTGCGGTGGAGGTATAGGGCTTGGTGTTGTTGGAGACAAGGGCCCCATGTGTGAGCCACAGCTCAGGGGCTGAGGTCTGGCAGGTTGCCTACGTGCTGAGGGCTTAACTCTGTTTCCTTATGCGCTGTCTGAGCCATCCCTCAGATAGTCCTCGTCAAGAGGCTGCTGAGCTGACACATGCTAGACTGGGAGCGCAGTAGAAAGTGCAGAGCCGGGCCCAGAAGGAAGTAGAGAAAAGATTGGATAGCACTCGTAGAAAACAGGTGGAAAAACATATGTTCCTTCATACCTTCCAGCCATGTCTTAGCAGCTCAGTTTAAAAGTCAAGGAAAATATCAGCTCGGCAAAATACGAAAAAAAGGCCTCTACAGATTTGTCTCCCTTTTTTCGTTGAGTTTGCACATTTCACTTCTACAGGGGGAATAACAGCTGCAATCTTTCCTCATCACAATTGCAAAGAAATGATCATCCCCTTTCGCTGCATTTCCTAACTCCCCCAGTTCCTCTTTCAGGTTTATGCCTTTTCTGTATGAAGTTCTCTTGGCAGCATGGAAATTAATTGAAATGAGTGTGACTAAGAGGGGAAGACCCAATAATGTCAGGATTTCAGTAGTAGCTCCTGAATTGCGTAAGTACTATTTTTACAGCGATTGCAGACAATCTCATGAATCATTGCAAATGTACACAGCTAAACACAGGCTGTTTCTTCTCAAAGGCTGAGCCTGAGCATTTAAAGCTTATACATCCACCCTGCATGGCTGCTAATAATAACCATTGCATTTAGACAGTGCTATGAGCTTCTGTCACTCACAAACATCATGGGGCCTGATCGATAGAGGTGTTGGGAAATCACAGCACTCCCTGAAACAAATCTCCTTCAAGCGGTTACCAATTCCTATAGCCTCCTTGGGCTTCCTGTAAAATACCTTACCCTACAGACCACTAAAATATCACTGCCAGGAGTCTTGAGGCAAAAATACTTCCAAATCCTCACCTGCTGTATTACTCCTTTCCTTCCTTTGTCTGTATGTTATTTCAGTGTCTTCCCCTTGCCTTCAAGGCCAGCCATATTCCTCAGAGGCCTCTGGTCGAGGAAAGCACTACTTCTGTAGTCCGTATACTGTTTGTCCAATTTTCCTGCAGAGACATTTGGATTTTCTTCTATCTCCATGTGCTGCCTTCTGTAACGAGGCCTTCTTCCTGAACTGAGACTGGCTCATTGTTCAGCGTCCATCTGCAGAGTTATCAACGTTGGCTATTTATTTAGGAAGAATTAAAAAAGAAAAGAGAGAGAGAAAGCTATCCTGTATACTACATCATGGCAGGCAGCAATCCTTACTAAATTCATCTGTAATCTCTATTGGTGTTGCTGCCTGCTTTCCTCCGCTCTGCACTCCTTATTCCTTCTTTCAATCTGAGCAAGCTGGGAGTTTTCCACTGGTCTATTTTTCACTGACACTGACCTTGAGGTGACATATGTCATTTTGGGAGAGGCAATATTAATCAGTGTGGCCATACGAGTATCTCTAATGGTTCATGGAGAAGGCTTCCTGTGCTTCCAGTCTCGGCTCCTCTTGGGCCTCGGCTCCGTGGCCACATTACATTACCCTGACTTACCGCACCATTGTCTCCGCACTGTCTACACTGCCAGGATGCATCATGGCAATTTGATGACTGGAGTGCATTACGGAGACGGACTGCAGCCAGGCAGTCTCGCTCACACAGTCAGAAGCAGGCGTGAGGCTAGTAAATGATGGGGACTGGGAAGAAGAAATGGCATTAGCTGGGACAGACAAGGTCAGAGGGGGATGAGAGACTTGCCTTCATGCAAAGGCTTCGCTCTGACCCTTCCCTGCTTCTGTAAGGACTGTGCAAGCATTAATGGGGTCGGGGAACCTTAAAGAAACAGGGTCAGAAGAGACTGTGTGTCCATTCCCCTGCCAAAAGGTGGGAATCAGTGACTCAGTGGTGAGGGAAGGAGGAATGTCATTCTCGGCGCCATGTATATGGCTGCCGGACTATAGCCCAGAGAAATGAGATTGCTTGGAGTCAGTTTGACAGTGCAGCTTTCCTCCTCCAGGCATTTGTGAAGCATAAGGGTGTATGCTAAGAACGTTGCAGCTTGAGAGCGTGTTTCCATCAAGTTGCCTATTTGCAGTTCACTATTGCTCTTAAACCGGATTGGTTTCCTGTTTCTCATCTGGCAGTTCTGGCTGCGAATGGCCAAGTCTGCGTCAGTTAATCCATCAGTACTGCGGTTTGCTACTCTTTTGCTGCCTGTTTGCATTCGTGCTGAAGAGTAGCAGAAGGAGAGACTCTGAAAACCCTTAAATCCAAAGACTAAACTAGGTTGCAAATTGCCTCTCCTAACCCTATTATTAGGATTAGTAGAGAGAGAGAGTTACCCATAAATCCTGACAGATGGTTTTTTTTCTACAGAAGATGCATAGGTGTGTTTGCAGAGTTTAAGAGGTCCTGAAGGTACTGCAAGTGTGCTTCCCAACCAGAAGCAAAAGATGCTTGAATGTAAACTGGAGTATGATATTTTATGACTAATAATACATCTGTTTGTCAAAATACCGTACAGTAATGTGGTAAAATCTTCTGCTTCTAAGCTATTTTATGTCTACAAATAAACGTATGAAGTAGAAACACTGTAACAACAATACAATATAGATGTGTACGGTACTATAATATGTAATTATACTAGTCTCAAAGCACTGGGCATATACTTTAGTGAATAAAACATGGGCTCCGGGTTAGAAAGCTGGGACTCAGGGACAAACTATGCATTTATCTGTATTGATACAATAACTGATATGATATGTACATTCAGTAAAATTTCTCCAGCCAAGAGCCTTCTGCTCCCCTTTGACCATCTGTGCATTTGTTTGTTTTCATTTCTGTAATTTGGAAGCAACCTTAAGTTTTTAAATTTCATGAAAAGGGAGGTTGTAAGCCTTCTCTGAGTCTTTCCTCTGTGCCTTGCTGTCTCTGAAAGCTGGATAATATGTTATATAAAGGCCACTGAGAGATAGAAAAGAAAAGCACAAATGTAGTTACAATGCTTTTAGAGAGATGAGTGTCTCAAATGTTCAGTGACACTTTGCTCAAGCACAGAGCTTGATATGGTTTTGAGTAAATCGCTGCTTAGTTCAGTTATTTCCCTGGCCACTACAAGTCTGCTGAAATGGTTCTTCCTAATGAATCCCCAAAAATACTAAAGATGGTGAAGCTGTAAGGAATGATAAGCCTTAAATGTAGTGTACATCAACACTCAGTGTATTCCTTCTCAAACCCCTTATAAATTAGTTAGCTAGCTACTCTTCATCTTAATCTTACGTAATACCAATGATAAAAGCCTCATCCCTTTAGGAATTGAGGATTTTTGCAGTGGGAACTACTCAAGGACAAAAGAGTGGAGGCCATTTTTGCTCCACAAGCTTAGCCATGCAATTGCAACCAATCATCTCCTGTTTCTTCTTCTCCGACACAGCCTGTGTGAGGCTCAGGTTAGGTGGCGAGGGAGCTCCTGGGGTGCTGAGCTGTAAAACTGGGAGAAATACAAGGTATCTGTGAAGAGGCCCGCAGTGAGGTGTAACTACGGGAGGCTTGTGTGCCATGTCTGAGACTGACTGATCCATGGAAGAAGCAGGATGCTTTCTGGAGCAGGATGGGTGTCTGTGGGGACCAAGCAGAGCATCTCCCTCCCATCCTGCCACCCCACACCGCTGGGGCTAAGGATCAGGGGAGAAACCCCAATGAAGAGGAAGCTCAGTTGGATTTGGTCAGTTGGGATGGACTCGCACTGGAATTTGGGCAGTTCCTTGGGATTAAAACCCAAGCACTTAAAAACAGGGTCAGGGGGTAATGAAGGAGCAGAGACGAATGGGAATTGAGGTCTCCATGTCACAATTGGCAGCAGCATGTGACAGGACGGTGTTCCTCTCACAAGGAGGACTGTCTGGCACCACCTGGTGAATCACCAGCGCTCACCTGTTGCTGTCCTTGGCTGGGAGCCTGCAAAGGCACCAATCCATTTTCTCGGAGGTGATCCGACAAGATCATAGGGTAAAGAGACCTGGCTACTGGCCAAGAGTTGGGCTTTTTTTTTTTTTTTTTTTTTTTGCAGAGACATGGCCTGGTCCCGCTCCTATGGCAGGTGGCCACCTTGCCCATGGTGGCTGAGTAATTAATCATCACATACCCGTGGACCAGCTGTTCACATAGAGGAGAGCATAGGGTGTGGAGTCCGGCAGCCATCATTGGGTCTTCACTTTGGCAAATGCTGTCTCCCCCAATCTGTCCAAGTGTTAGTGTGCAGCATGCCTTTCTTTCATTGCCTTCCCTATGGCTGAAGCTCCTGGGGGTTCCCACTGATGCAGTTATCAACACACACGCAGCCGGGCTTGCAGTCTTGCCCATCTGTCCCTAGAATCATTTATCACCACTGAGGCACTGTCCCTTCTCCCTGAAAATATAGGAACAGTAACATGTGCGGCAATCCAGTCGGCTTCTCTCATCAAGATAGCTGTACATCCCAGCTTTTATTAATCATACTGCCTCTGGCTATTCACCTAGGTGGCTGCTGTGTACACAGAGGGTAAACGTCTCTCCTCCCCGTACCACTCATGCTGATGTCACGCTGAGCTGACTGTGCAAGCAGTGAAATGCCTTGCCTGGTGCATCAAAAGACTCTCAGCTCCTGGTAAAAGCACCTTGGGATTTGATTGCTTTTTATGGGGCCCTTTGCGCTGCTCCAGCTGGTTTGACCCAAGGCAGCATGAAGAAGAGACTCAGGAGGCCCATAGGCAGCTCTGCCAAGGTTACTCTTCATGGTCTGCTGAAAAAACTCAGCAAAAAAGCAGAGGTACAAGTCCACAAAGGTGGGAGGACACACACAACCTTGCAAGATGCATTCCTGTGCACTGCATGCTGGGAGGGAGATTAGTCCTGTATTTTGTATCTCACTCTTTTCTTCACCTCAAACTATGAACACTTAAAGATGTGATTGTTTGTTCTTCTGCAATGTTAGCAGCCAGATGCTCCTGCCTGTGCATTGTGAGGCCTTTGGTGGGACAGGTGAGCACCAAATGGGTCTGTAGTTCACATTGCACAGAGCAACATTTTCTCCCAAATTCCTCTTGCTGACAAGAAAGTTGTTATGAGGATGCAGTGGAAAGAAACATCTCGCCTCTTTGCCCGCATGGCTCATAGTTCAATTCTGTTCGCTGGGGAAGCAAGTTTTTCTTGCTGAATGAAATCCACCTCTACTTCAAGGTGCAAGTGAGCATCTAGTCTGTTTTGCTGAGCTGGCACCCAGGGGTGAATGACCTGCTCCGTGAATATAGAAAGAGGTTTTCTAAAATGCTGCTTGCTGAGCTATATGACAGAATTTATTTCTCTGAATGTAAGGTGAGTCTGTGGTATTGAACATGTCAGGGACAATGACACAAGCCTAGAAGTTCACAAAGTGAGAAAGAGCAAGAGAGATGATCATTTAGTTTAATGTATTTAATCTGTGGCATGACAATGTATTTCATTATCCATGGACATAGTCCACATAGGTTAGAAATCCCCTGGGGACAAGATAAATCATGAGAGTGCTTGTTTAAATGTCAAATGTGAGGACAGGCACACATTGAGGCAACCGGTAACTTCTGGGGAATGTAACAAAAAGGAAAGCATGAAGTTCTCAGGTTCTGAGTAGTTTCTTGGTATCGCTTCCAGACTGATATGACTGCTGTGAAAATGGTAAGGCACTAAGAGCAAAATTCCATAGAAAACAGAATTGAAATGCCTTGGGTCAGTGCAGAAAAGTTCATTTTTCCTCACTGATGTCTGCTGGTAGGACTGTTCTGATATGTGTGCTATCATACCACCTCCTACGTGAATGTGAAATACTAGGTTTCAACAGGCAGCCTCTTTCTTCATGGGACATTACTCCATTTCAGTGGCCTTATATCACTATGTTCTCTGGAATATCTAAAATGTTCTGAGGGTCAGCTGTGCCTGCTTAGAGATGGGGCAGGAAGAGGGCAGCTCTTTGTGTTCAACTTTCCTTTTCATATATTTCTGGGTAAGGGGAAGTAGCAGGATTGCATTTTTCCTGATGCACCCTTACAAGCATCAAACAGCAGGTCGCCTTCCCATGTCTGGGCTGATGTGACACATACTAAAGCAGGTTACAAAAGGGCTTGTCGGTTATGTCACACAGGCTGATGTGGTGTGGTAACACCGTGTGACAGCAAGATGATATGCAAGACCCTGTGTCAAAAAAGGTCTGCTTTCAAAACATAGCCAGGTCCTTCCCACCCCATGGTGCAAGAAACTTTTCACCCACATGTCACACATTGTCTTGTACGTCTGACCCTCTGTTAGGATTGTTTCCCTAGAGCTTATTGCCATGGTTGAAAAGGAGCTGAGGAGAGATCAAAAGGGTGTAGGAAGGAGACACTGTCTTTACAGCTTTCTCCCTCCTCCCCTACATCCATGTCATTTTAAAGCTCATAGAAGAGAGTACGTTTACAGCTCTAAACATTTTGTTGGGCATTAGTGAAAAATCTGCTGGTCCTAGTGTTGTTGCTCCAGATATTTTGACAGGAAACACAGGCCGGTATCTAACGCTTTAGGTGAACCCCCTCCCCCCCCCCTTGTCTTCTCAATGCAATATAGTACAAGCTGCCCTATGCAGCCCTGGTGATGGCCCTCAGCTCGGTCCTGGAGGTAGCTACCTCTCTGGACAAGAATGTGATGTTTATTATAATGCTCCAGGAAATAAAGCAACTGTGTAATATGCTATGGAATAGTACCCCCCTCCTGCCCCCCCCCCCCCCCCAATCCAGTAACTACCTTCCATTTCACCTTACCACCTTTTTCAGGCAGGGCCGAGCACTTAGGTTTGTTTCTGAAGTACAGAGCAAAATGATGCCATGAACGTGATTGCTGTGTCTGACTGTATGCATTTAAATCCATGTATTTCGTATACATAACAGTTCATTCAACTGTTGGCAATGATCTTGTTTGTAGTAATAGCCACTTCTTGCAAAGGGGAACGTATTGAGAGAACAAGATCAATATTGCTTCTACCACACAAACACAGGTAATGCAGAAAAGTGCTGAGGTGCTGTAAGACGTGCACCTGAGGCCTATAAGATCTAGAATGATGAGGCTAGGCTTTCAAGGAGGATTTAAATGTCTAATTTCCACTTTAGGCTCTCAAAACTTGTCCTTTATTTTTTTGTTTCTGGACACTGGCATTTCCGCTAGCAATAGCCCCGTTGCTTCTATATTTGCATCTCTGGAAAATCTGTGGACAAAGCAGGTGTACCTCCACCTTCTTGCTCTGAGGGTAGAGCTTGCCCTCACACAGATGTCCTCAGGTTTGGAGAAGATGATAGCATTGAGGGGCACTTCTGGAGTGTGGGAGACCAGGATTCAGCTCTGGTCTTTGCTAGCAGTAGAGCAGTGATGTTTACATACATCTGCATGACTGTTGGGACCGTATGAATCTTTATGAATCTCTCTGGCTGATGGGCTTCTAGTTTATAATAAAAACATCGCTTGGAGCAGGGACTGGGGTCTTGACTCTTCCAGATGCACATTGGAATTGAATGTGCAGTGCACCAGCTACTTAGCTACAGAGTCACACTGAATGCACAGGACTTCAGCACTGAAGTCTCACCCCTACAGAAAGGTAAGTCCAGACTTTAAACAAACTCTTCTACTCATTTTCCATCAAAGTAGGAAAAATATAGTAGACATCAGCTTTTCATCAACAAAGTTCTGTCAGTACCTAGCATCTCTGCTTCTAGGCAAGTCTGCTTCATGTCCGCTTCTACTTTGCATTAAGTAGAGCAGTGCCTACACCCTTCCGTGATCCACAGTCCCTCCTGCCCCTATTTGTCACCTAGAGCCTGAGCAAAAACGTATCTCAGAGCACATATATAAAATCAGAACTCCCCCTGCCAAAGTTGTCTGCAAATATTATCGTGGTTAAAACACTCAACCAGAACGTGGGACTCCAGAGCTCTGTTCCTTTCTCTGCCGGAGGAGGTTTGAACTTGTATCTCCCATGGAGCCATTGTAATCAACAAGCTAGAGGATGTCTCACATTCTCAATCCTTCCTATTGCAGGTGGTCCCTACTGCATGGGCCATTAGGCCAGGGAGCAAAACCTGGGTTAGGTTCCTCGCCCAGTGAAGTGCTTCTGTAAGACACCAAAACACGCAGTGCGGGGCTGATGTGGGCACATTGCTGACTTGGGAGCCACACAGAGCCAAGGGCTGTGGAGCAGGGCCCGACACCTGGTGGCAGTGCTGAGCTGACCCATGGAGTCTGGAGCTCCAGGTCAGTGCAAACTGTGCAGAGGTGGCAGAAATGGGCTGGAGAGCTGGTCCTGCGGAAAGGGCAGATTAATTTCTTAGGGCTACAGGAGATCAGCTGGGAAGAATTACTCCCACTTGGGCTCTCAGGGAAGCTGCAGCGGCCCATGAGAGTGCAAGTGCCCTGGAGGGCTCCAGGCTTCCACCAGCCAGCCCGTTAGTAAGAGGGGCTGGAATAAGAGGGTGGACCAAATTCCTGATGCACAGATTAGACTTGCTTATTTTCTTCTTTGCAAACATACAGAGGATTATCAGATATCTTTCTATTGTTTTCCCATCAAACAGAGAGATACTTGTGACTCTACCTTCTTGAAAGCCTCTTGAGGTGTGTGTTTGTGCGTGGGTGTATGTGTATGCGTGTGGGTGTGTGTGTCTGAACAGATGGCAAAGGTGACCAGGGAGGTTTATTTTAGTTTCCTAGAGACACTTTGGGGTGAAAGCTCGTGCTGTAATCTTACTTACTTAGCCACAAGGACTTCCAGGCTGGCTGAACAGAGGTGTTCTTTGGAACTGCCAAAGAGAGCGTTTCTCTGGGAAATGTAAAGTGAAAGTGATGCTCTGATGTGGGCAATAACTGGTCCTTATGAGAGTAAGTGACATGAGGCTTTCTGCTGTGGGGTTTGGTCTTTTCATGCTAAGGAGACCTGGGAGCTGCAGTTGCCAGAGGGAAGTTGGGACATTTTGCTGCTGCTAGACATTCTGGGGAGGCACAGGTAGGACTATATAAGTGGGCAATCATTGCTCTCTTTTGTCTGAGGACAGAGTTAAGATGACAGATTTGCTGAAGAAGCAATTTGGGAAAGTCTTGATGTAACATCAGGTAGAGAGCAATCGGGTGGCCCAACTCTCTGACCAGTTTTTGGTTAGGGTTGTCAGGAGACAGCGCCCTACAAAGCCATGAATAGAGGAAGGCTTATTTGGGAAAGCTGATCCTCCATGGGATGGAGGAAAAGAGACTGATTTTTTTTTTATCCTAGACAGGGCTAAAAATGTTAATAATTAAATGTTCTATTAAAAACTTTCTTGTTTCCCTCTTGAGCGGAAATTGCTCACACTAAGTTAAAACACCAAGTTCTTTAAGCACCGAGGCATCTGAAAAAACAACCAACTTGCTAAACAGCAGAAGGTGGGTTGCTTTCTTTAGATGGGTCCAGTTTCTGCCTGTCCTATAGAAAAATCCAAATGAAAATGGTTCGGTGAAAGCTTCTGTGCCAGCATGCCTGAGATTAGATGTCACAGTATCAGTCCTGTAAGATGTGGAAACACAAAGGGAAATATAGATCTAAACCAGAATGAATTAATCGTATTGACGTCTATACTGGGAGAACCCATGGTATTCTGACCCTTTCAAATCCTGCAGCGCGAGATAATGATCTCCCAAGAAACTTCCCCAAAATGCTCCCACCAACTCATTTCACAGAGGCCACTGATGAGTTATCGGGTCATGTCTCCCTGGGAAAGTAGGGGCTTGTGCTGGTTTAAGTCTGGCAATCTAGAGTTCCAGCCTTCCAAACTACCTAATCCCCTCCTTTTCATAGTCTGAAAAGGGTGGGGGGGAAAAGGCTATGAAAATCAAAACATAACCACCAACAGTATATTTTAGACACGGTAGCAAGGTCTCCTACCAGCCCTAGAATTATCTAGTTATCAGTTTTATAGTGGCTTGAGTTTGACCTTTGTGCAGAGAACCAGCATCAAGCAAGCACCGCTTGAATCCTTCCACTCAGGAGTGAATTTTAGTCTGTATAATTTTATTATTCCTTTGACTATTGCAATCAGAGACATTTGCATAGAGGGCACACTTCGAAGAGGTTATTACTTAGCTCTCATCCTTCACTTAAACCCTCGGATCTTTTTCATGTAGCTATAGAGACAACACTTTCATGAGCTTGAAGACTTTTTCTTCTGGCTGTTTTGCATTGCCAGGGAAACAAATAAGAATGACTTTGAAAAGCTGATTAGCCTATGAGCTAGTTTATGGATTTTTTATAGTCTAGTTCTTTTGACCTGCTTGCATGGAACTGATTTTTGTTTGGAGTGAGACTGTCGATTTTAGTCAATAGAGAAAGGATTTTTGAAGTAGCTTAGCACTGGCTGCAGTGTCCCCTTCAAATTTAATAAGAGTTTTGCTGCTAACTTTAATGAAACCAATAGCAAAGGCTCTTGACAATCCTATTTTCCTTGCTTGCTGAACCCAGTGTATTCACACAGGAGATTTATTTAAACCTCTTTTTATGAAAGAACAGACCATGTCCCATCAACAGTAAGTTGTACTAGGTTATTTGATGGCAAAATTCAGGCCAGGATATTCATGGAAATTGCTTTGTACTGAGTACGGGGGGAGGGAGGGGCTTTGTGCCAAGATGACTGGGGAAAAGTCCTTTGAGGGGAAAATACTTTGGTTTCTGCAGGTAGACGTAGGTTGAAGTGCCCAAGAGCTGGGATATGGGACGTCTCACAGCCTCTGCTCATGGCAGGACTCCATAGGATTCTCCAATTTGCCATTCTGGACTATATTTGACTATGCAACCTGATTCATGGGCACCCTTGGATCATAGCTAAAATCAGGCCTCGTATAAAATATATTCAAAGAAAGATTGTTGGTGTTGTCTAGAAGGTGGCTTGTGAAAATTGCACATCCACCAGCGAGGCATTACTCTGGCACGTGAGAGATTTAAGTTCAAGGCTGTCCCTCTTCTCTTGAGCCAGAAATCTGAATCCAAGAACCATAACTACATGTTTATATCTTTTTTTTTTAGGTTGTTTTTTTTTTTCAGTTTTGCTTTTTCATTTTAATGAAGAAGTGCTGGTTTGGGAGATTCACTCCAGGAACAACTCACGACTGACAATCCTGAGAGCACATGAGTGTGTCCTTCTGACATGGAATCAAACTGAAATGTTTTATTTAAAACATCTCATATTCAATTACTTTCTGCTGAATGTAGAGCCTCACTCATTAAAATCTCACCCGTGTCCCTGACAGACTGCCCCTGCCTCTATGGTGAGCCAGCGCCTTGGAGCAGTCCACCTAAATTTTTGCCCACCCAAATAACTTTAAGCACCTGAACCTCGGAGGGGAGTTTAGGCCCTCTCCCACTTTTTTTCTTTTTGTTCCTTTTTGCTGGGGTACTAGTGAAGCAGGTAATCAAAGATCCATTCGAGCAGGACAGTTGCAGTTTTTTTCTCTAGACTTCTTGAGACGTATCATTTGATTTTGAATGTTGTTGGTAGAATATGTCCTTCTAGGAAACCACGTGTACAGCTCAGAGCCTGTGAGAAAACAGTCCTGCTTCTACCGCTGACCCCCTGGATGGCCTTAAGTAATTTGTTCTCCACTTTTGCATCTGCAAAATAGGGAAACTGATTATTTACTATCCTTATAGGGCTGATGCGAGATGATTCTCTCAACTAGGCTCTGTTCAGATGTGGTCCAGCTATCAGCCTGCTCTCTGAATCCAGCCCTGACACACTTTTCCCCTCTTGCATAGGGAAGACTCTTTGGGGCAAGCCGCAGCTGTCACAGCATGTCTGATGTCCATTATTCCAATGGCAGCACAGTTAGCAGCCTTTCTGTCTGCACCCCACAGCTTGCTTCGCCTGGCTGGCATTAATATTGAGTTTTTCCTTTCGTCCGTCTCGGCAGGCCTAGGAGGGTGAATCTGTGTTTGTTTGCCTGGCTAGATGCAGTGCAATAGATCTGAAGTCTGCACATGCTGAGGACCTTAAGAAAAAAAAAAAGAGAGAGAAAAAGGGAAAAAAGATATATGACTTTTAAAATGATTGAACCATGGTGCAAGGGAAGCATCCTCCAAGGTTTTTGGTTTCCTTAAGTAGACTGGTAGACTAGAACCACAAACTGTAATATGCAGAAAGGAGCGAAGTCAGCTAAACAGATAAATTGATGTTTTGAATCCTGTACAAGATGCGTCTGATTACCCTTTGCAACTTAGCTGATAAGGTTTGATCTATTTATGGCTGAGCGGTTCTGTGATCTTACAGGAAATTGCTTCCTGTACATGCCATTCTTAATAGATTTTTAAATTCATGGCTGCTCTAGGAAAGTGGATTATAATACAACAGATTATGCATTTTTCCCCAGCTTTTAAGGAGCAGCCTTAATGATGGTTATTGTTGATGAGGGCATTACAGAGCATTCGCGTAGCAACCACCTTGAATAGCTTAGTGTTGAAAGCTTTAATTTTCCATCTAATAATAGTGAAACTAGTTAATACTAATTTTATACAATCACTTCCTAAGCTGCTTAGAAAGCATGCAGTCATGGATTTAGTCTGTGCCGCGGGGAAGTGCCATACATCATGAGGCTCAGAAAAACCTCCAGTTATTAGAGCTGCGTGTAATATTTTACATCCTGCCTGGGATCCACTTTGTAAGGCCTCTGATTCATGGGCAATGCTGACTTTCCTGGAGATGGCTGCAGTGATTCCTGCCTCGGAAGTTCTCGTTCTCACTGCGAAGGTGGCTCAGCTCTTTGGGAGGCAGCCGTGGAACCAGCACAGTGTGCAGACCAGTAATATTAACAGCAAATCTGGCACCAGCTTTGTCTCTCCTTAATGCACCAGGTTGTAATTTGCAGTGGTTTCAATTACCATCAAGCTAGCAGCTGAGCTGTCTTGAAGCAGGGCAGGGCACAGAGGTGAAGGTGGGAACCCCTATAGCCATCCTCTGCCGTCATCAGGCAGAGACCTGAATCTGGGCTCAGGTTTGTAAACATGATCTGTGGTTCCTTCGGAGGGTCACACAGCTCCTTCTCATGGATGGGCTTTTCGCCTTGCCCCACAAGACCGCTGCGAGACATCTGTGGTCTCCCCGAGGGCACCAGGACCCTTGTAGGCTGGTGGGACCTTGGGAGGGGAGAGAAGGAGTGGGGATGAAACGTACTTGCTCACGTGGGGCCGGCTCAGGGCCGAAGCCCTACATGTGTCTCACTGAAACCTGCTTTTGAGGTTTCTGTGGTAACTTCTTCAAAAGCAAAAGTCAGAGGGTAATATTGGGTTGTAGATTTCACAATTCACTCTTACCTAAGATGCCCGGTCAAGGCAGAGTCGGGACTGTGTTATTTAACTAGCCAAGGCTTATGTGGGACATACCAGCCTGCTGCTGGTCAACGGGAAAGCTCCCACGGCTGTCTCACAGTGGGTGCTGGTAGTGAGCACCCAAGACTGCTTTGTTGCTGGAAGTCACTCACATTTTTTCCCCACTAGTCACTCATGGACTGATGATCTTTTGTGAACAGCTTGTGCCTTCTGCCTGCATTTGGTCTCAACAGCAGGACAGAACATCCCATTTGCTTCCAAGTCATACAATAATTCACAGTTGTTTTTAAAAAAGTAAAAAAAGGTAAAAAGGGATTGAATCCCAGTTTTGGGCTGTGGAGAAGGCTTCAAAAGCTGCTCTTTTCCATCAGACGTCGTCTCTTTTCAGGTACAACTGAGGGAGATTTTTTTGAGAAGCATGGCCTACATACTAATTTTGAGTGCTCATCAGAGCAAGGGCTGAGGCTTTTTTATGTAGGAAGAGCAGGCCAGGCTCCTACTCGGCTATGATAACCGGGCCTATCAACCAGCCCGGTTACTTCCCTCTCTGTGGCAAAGTGATGAAGGGGCAGCACCATCCTTGTTTGGCCATGCAAACCTCTCCAAGCCTTCAGGGGGCAGAGATTAAGGGAGGGGGAGAGGTGAGGCGCCTCCATCATGGGGATGGGCCAAGAGGGCACTTGCAAGCAGAGAGAGGTGTCTGGTGGCATATGAGAGAGGGGTATTTTCTCAGGTTAATTGCTGAGGGCAATGGTAGCTGCTCAGGTGCAGAGAGCAGGAGGCAGGGTGAAGAGACGTAGGCGGGGACAGGGGGCTATGGAGGGAGCCGAGTCCTAGGGACTGAGTGGTGGGAACTAGGACACTGAAACAGGACAAGCCAGGGATTTAGAAAGTAAGGCAGCCTGTCTTGGGACGTGTTTAACTTTCCTGTGCGGCACCCTGCTCGTTCCCGCAGCCCTGGCTCTTCTCCTTGGCTTGGAAACAGTGATGAATACAAAGGCCTACCAGAAGCTCCCATCCTTTTTCTTTTGCTGCAGGAAGCAGAGCAGTCCTAGTTGCATATTCAGTAGTAATTTACATGATTTTGGTTAGTTACACAAGATATGTGGAGTTTCTCTTCCCCTAACTTGAATGTCTTGCATAACTAGTCAGCATAGTGTGAATTGCCAGTGTGAATTGTCAGCTTTATGATGAAGACTACCAACTGCAGCTTGCCCTGACAAAGGAGACAGCAGAAACAGAGGGGGTTTGAGAACAGACAACAAAAATAATTAAGTAGGGACCAGACTTCCCTCAGGAAAAAAACTGAAAAGAATAGGACTACTTTGTTAGAGAGCAGATGACTAAGAGCTATACAAATTAATGAATGGAATAGAGAAAGTCAGGGGGTGTTCCTGTTTACCCTCTTGCGCTATAAAAGAACAAGGCAACATTCAATTAAAGGGGAAGCAAAAAGTATCAGGTGACAAAATCCACTTCTCTTAGGACAGGATTGAACTGCTGTTTGAGGAGTCTGTCTCACTACTGAGTGTGGAGGGACCCTCAAGGAGTACCCTGGAGAAGACAAAGCTTGTAGATGCTTACTTAAGTGGGATGAATCCCACAGCGGTGTTTTTTTAAAGAAAAATTTGTTTGCATGGAAAATTAGGGTAAAAACAGGAGATGGAGCATGTTTTAAAGTGTTCAGAATCCTATTACTAACTGCTAGTTTCATGAATTCAGGGTAAAAATTTCCTTTGTGGACAAACTGTTTTTCAGTTTTGGAACCTCTTTCTCTAATGCAGTAGAGTGCGTTTTATTGGTTCCAGCAGTCCTCCTCCACCAATATCTGACAGTTATATGATTATTTAAACGACATTTTCCTTTTTTCCTGTGATTAGCCTCCTAGTATGGGAAGTCTGATTATTGGCTCCCTCACTCACAACAAGTATAAGCGTTTCCATTACAGGGACCAGGAGCCTTAATTTCAGAGCAGAAGCTGTCTGAACACAATGAAGAGCTGATAAAAACTGAACAGACAGACCTTCTCTTCCCCAAAGAGCTAGGAAGATAAAGGATGAAAAAAGGTGGAAAGCATCTAATGTTTTAGTTAATATTATGATGCTACTTAGATCATCAGAGTTATAGATAGAAATCAGAACTACTCCAGGTACTTCAGATGTATAGAAATGTTCTGTCCTAATGATCTAAAAAGGTACTGAAAACTCATCTGAAATGGCAGGGATCATAGCAGGAGTGTGTCTTATTACTTTCAGGGTCTCAGGAACCAATTCATCAGAGATGCAACAGATGATATCAAGGCTGCCTATTGCCTGAATCAACTAGAACTTGAATTCTTCGACGTTTACGATGTCTTGCACAAACATGATCTGATGCCTAAAGGCTCCAATTAGGAAAGAGAATAGAAAATGAGCAGCTCTCCTTATTGAAATGGTGCTCAGCTACCAGAGTAAATATGGGTGAGGTGGAGACCAACTGATTACTAACTACAAGGGAAGATAAAGGACTTGGCAGAACTGGACTGGTGCCCAGATCAGCCTCAGTAATTAGAGAGAGTAGGTTTTCTTTGCTTGTGCAGTGGTCACATGCTGACATATAATCACAACAGAAACTTACTGTGTGCTAGCAGGGCTCTAGGACAGTTCTTCTGAGAGTAGGGAGGTCATGCCCCAAGTGGGTTACAAGTGGCGTCCTGACTCAACAGATACTAAACTATTTGGATTAATGTTCGGAGTCATGAGAATGTCAGAAACTGAGCTGTAACAGGGAGGTGTTCGAGAACTGCTGCGTGAAGAGCTTTGGCCTGTAAGATACTGCATAGCCAGCATACCTTTCCTAGCAAAGTCAATGAGGACATACCTGTGCGCTGAGTTAAGCATGCGCTTAAATGCTTTGCAGGATCAGTGCCGGCACATATAGCTGAGAGTCAAGTCTTGGGCGGTTTCTGGTGCTTCCTCCCCCCACATGTTTAAAACTTCTTAGATCTAAAAGTATTCAGTGAAGGAAAATAGAATTCAAGAAGTTCTAAATGAAAATACATTTTCTAATAAATATGAATATTAAGTATTGAGGTTTGCAGTGATCTGCAGATTTCCAATAGTTTACAAGATGGTAATGTAAGAAACTTTGCTATAGCCTGAAATATCCTGATGTTAACAGTGGGGTGAAAACCCAAGTGGTAATGCCAGAGATATATTCTCTCTCTACACTTTCAATGGGGTTATAATAAAAACGATATTTGGCCTAAAGAAGCTAAAGATCGCATTTTAAGTGTAGTTGCCTAAATTTTGAAATTTCATGAATAAGTGGCTTGACTTTCAGCGATACTCATGCTAACAGTTGTACCTGAAACGTAGGGCATGTTTTGTAATCTTTTAGGGTTGGAAGGGTCAGGCCGATGATCTCACCTGGCTGCTTGAAACTGGCCGTACCTTTTCACTTAGTAATTCTTTCAGCTGAAGGAATTCTTCTCCATTGTGTAAGCAAACACCGCAGAGCTCAATAAATAAGTAAGTTAGCTGTTCAGCTCCTTCATGTCTGCACTCAACAAGACTGATTCTTCTGACAGTAAGAGAATAAAAAAGAAGGTGGTTCTTGCCAGGTGTTTCTCTCCTCAGTACGTACCTGCAGTGTTCAGCTTTACTGTGTTTTCACTTGTATTTACAAGATAACATTTTTTTTGGTTTCCGGACTAAATCCTTCATATGACCTCTTCCAACCATTCTTTATTTCCTATGGTCTCTGTGCCTAGCTCTCCTCCTCTCACCGCTACTGTAAAGCCCACAAGAAGCAAGTTCATGAAGCGCACTTCCGACCTTTGTATTTTGCCTTGACTGAAACCAGAAGCATGTTGGGAAAGTCTGGGTGAAATAGGTGCTCTTGGACAAGAAAATGCAGTTGAAGTAGAAAACCACAAGGGCGTTTTGTTCAGTCAATATTTGACGAGAAGATTACACTTTCTGGGAGAAAGAGGCTTAGCGACAAATATGCTTATTTGCTGGCATCGTTCATAAGTAAATCATGCTACTTAATTAATCCTTCAAAAAATAACAAGTTCTTTTTGTCTTTTTCTGGGTGCCAACGTTCAACTGAGCAGCGACCTTATCCGTTGGTCTGACTATTACTGCTTCTACGCGTCACCCCTATGTGTCTCATATTATAATTCCAAAATTACTTGGATGTTGTCAACATTTGAGGTTCCCTTAATTTTCTAAAAAATCTACTACTTGGATCAGAAACTTTTCTATGAAACTGGAATGAGAGACTACTGTGCTGACCAGAGGAAATTGTGAGATTTATCCCCCCCAGTTGCAAAAACAGTGTCCCTTTGATGGTTTCTGTTAGCTCATGTGGCATATCTGACACACGGCTCAGAGATCTGACAGGAAAAAGACTTTAATAAGCACCTGGATTTAGTTGCCAGCCCAAACTGTGTTTTTACAAACAGTGTTCATAAGCAGATGTATATCCCAGGGTTTTCTGGGATAACCTTTCAATGCTTTAGAATTCACATCATATCCCCAAATTTCTTCTGCGTCCTTAAAAATAAGGACTTAACAGTAAAACGAGAAAATGATATTTGGTTAGGAATATGTGTTGAAGCAGATATGTCTTGTAATAAAAAGAACTCCATCAGTACTGAAAGGCACTGCTTAGCGCTGAATAAAGATTCACCAGGTCTGCCTTCAGGCTGCTATGCCTGCCAGTCACAAAAATCTAGCTTCTGCATAAAATTTGATTCTTTTTCTGCAGACAGGCTCATCACAGTGCAGTTTAGTTACTGCAGAAGCAGACGAATGGAAGAAACTGTCATTTTTTTGTGGACACGTTAGCACAATTGTTACCATTTAAAACCATTGTCCGTTAGTAATCTGAACCTCCCGTTAGACCTTGACTCTGGAGCTATGTTTCTTGAAAGCAGCAGTCAAACTGAATAAGAAGGCAGGTGTGATGATCTGAACCTCAGTTTGTTCAGACTGATGACGCTGTGTGAGAAAGCATGTGAGCTGAACAATGTAAGCACAAGAATGGGAAAAGAGTCATGATGGCCTTTATTTCAGTTTCGAGGTTTATTCTCCCAGATTTGTGACTAAGCCATCATTGACCTTGTGACGGAGGGTGCGTGAACGTGTGGCACAGGGTAGACTTCTAAGTCTGACCTGCTCAGACTTGACTTTTTTTTTGCAAAAAGTCTATGGAAGGAAGTATTTGGGGTGAAAATACTTCTTACTCCCCATTAGTTATACAATGAGCCTAATGTGATTAGAGTAGAGTAGAGTAGATTAGTAGAGTAGGTGTTTAGCTTTTGGATAGCTAAGTGAAGGCAAAGGAATCCCACCCGTGGGGGCTAGTTGCCTGTGGTGCGAACATGCCTCGCAGCTTTAGCAGGGTCAGCACTATCACGTTTGCTGAAAGGAAAGATGCTGTATTGCGTTCTGAGGATTTTGCTTATCTGGAATATTTCTCAGAGCTGTAGTAACTTATTGCAGCCCACAGTAACAAACTGCTGTTTTCTGAGGAAATCTAACCTTGTGCAATAAACTTCTAACAGAAAGTGTATTCAAGGTTGAGACAGTTCAGACTTCTCATACACCCAGAAAGCCTCTCTCACAGACCAATGAGTGTTAGAAGATGCTCATTAACTTCTTTACTTTTCTGGGCATCGCCGGTAAATGGAATAATGAGGACTTCACAGAATCATTTGTCTATGCTGTCTGTGTGCAGACCTCCTTGAACTCCAGCTACTGTTGGCTGCATTCATAGCAGAACTGGAAAATCAAGACATACAAACAAAATGGTAGGAATAATTTCCAGTCTCTTGATGCTGCTCCAAAGCTGAAAGAAGCTCCAGCCCAAGGATCATGTTTTAGTCCATCACTAATAGTTGGCTCCTTCAAATTCCCCTAGGTGGGCAGTTGCATCACTTAAGCACTAAAACTATCCAGTTTATATCAGGCTTCTTCCATGCCAAGTAAAATCATTCATGCTAATGAGAAGCAGTCTTTCTCTTGAAGGATTTAGTCTAACAAAAGAGCAGGATGATGGAGCTGGGGAAGGGCAATGGACTCCTATGGAGATGAAGGTCATACAGGAAATCAGTCTCAGAGGCAGAAACAGAATCAAGTTCCCGGAGTATTAGACCACATGGGTCTCAACTTCTCCTGTCAGCTGGTGAGCTGAAAAAGTGAGTTTGAAAGAGACTGTCAAATAGAGAAAAGAGCCGTTATATACTTCACTGACCTTACCGACAGAGGTTCTCATGAAGGTTTTACCTAATTAGCAAGGTAGTTTCTTTAACAGTAGAGGAAAAGGGAAAAATAAAGGAAAAATAAAGCCTTTACAACATTTTCTGCCTAGTGCTGGGAGTACCACAGTTTCAAAGCATTTGTCAGTAGAAAGCTTGAGATGCCACTGCTTGTGTTCACCAGTAATTTGCTCTCAATATCAGCTGACTTTGCAGTTTCTGATGGTAAGTGTTGCAATGGTCAGAGACTCTGTTTCATTTCTCTGTGAAATACCTCTGAGGCCATTCAGGCTAGCTCCTTATGTGATCATAGACATTGTATTGCCTAACTTCCAGGCACCCTGCTGTCTCGTGGCATCCCCAGCCCTGCGTTAGGCACTCAGACTTCCTTCCCATGCAAAGCTTGAGGAGCCTTAAACCTCTAGCACAAGGGGTTGTAGACACCCACAAACTGAGCAGGGACTTCTAGTCTGCCTGGTAAGAAAAAACAGCAGCTAGACCCCTTCACTGAGGTGTCTTCCTCCAGGCAGTCCTGATACAGGCTGCAAGTTATGAAGCCACTGTTGGAGGGGGCCTACCAGCACAATGCTTTGCCACCGGAGAGAAGGACATATCTTCTCCCTGGTACCCGTTATTCAGTGGCTAGGACCCTCATTTGGAGTCAAGAGACTTGGTTTCAGATTCTCCCATCTCCTGAGTGCTTGGAGAAGGGAATCAACCTAGAACTCCCCCAGTCCAAGGGAAATCATGTTGCTACGGCTTAAAATGGAATGGGGATAAACATAAAATAGTCTTCTCACTGGTGGTCTTCTATATGAGGTCTGGCCATGAAGGTGTGGCGGTGTAGATGTAGAGTACACCTACTGGTCTGGGACGCTTGAGAGAAGCGGGAGAATATCTAGGTTCCATCCTGTCCGGACAGGATCTGGGCATTAGCTAAGATGCTTTCAAGAAGCTTGATAGTGTCAGAAGCAAAAGGTTGTTTCTGGCATGAACTTTGTTGCCTATAGCACTAGATGTCAGCTGAGCAGGGTTTTCTAAGATCTCAGTGATCCTACGATGCCTCAGCCCTTCTAAATGTAGGTCTTAATTTTGAGTCACACCCTCCTTGTCCAATCTTGCCACTATTTTAGTTCACCTTGCAGATAACAAACACAAATCTCATTTGATACTAGCAAATTCTGAAGGACAAAATGTTATGTCATAATCTGAACATAAATATTCCTTTCATTGGAGTTTGAAAGGCTGTAGATTTTTTTTCTGCAACATCAGCTAAAGGCTAAAACTGTATTTCACAGCCTGGCTGGCTAATTATAACATGATGCTCTTTCAGTGGAGAAAAGTGTTCTGCATGTGGCAGTACAATTGTCTCCTATGTGTTGAGATCTATTTCTTTTCATACAACAGACATATGCTGGACTGGGTAAATGAAGAGTACCCTGAACTTTTTGTTTACTTCAAAAGTCTAATGCATGTTTATAGGCAAAAACTGCTGACTGCAAAGAGACTGAAAGATTAGGAAAATGCAGGAGTGATTTTCTCCCTTTTTGAGCAAGATATCTGGCTTGTGTTTATAGAAACATACTGTGTACAGATGTCCTTCAGATAAAAGGCATATGCAGAAAACTGACTTTCTATTGCCTTCTGCTTTGCGGAAAGGATGCAGTGCAGAAAGGATGGCACATCATTCACTTGTGGCAGAGTGATATCCTACCTTTGCCCTGCACAGCTGTGAATGGGAGCAGCTGGAACAGGACAATGGTGGTTTGAACAGTGTATATGGAATAGCTGGAGCTGAAGAAGCTACTTTTCTCCATAAGGCGGTATTATTAAAATGTAGGGTGTAATAGGAAGGGAGTTGGTAGAGGAATGCAGCCTCTGAAGAAGTTAATGACGCACCTGCCCTGCAGGTGAACAGTTCTGAAAAGTGGAGTGATGTTCTAGCCGGGGCATTGTCTCATGTACCTGTCACTGTAGAATAACATCAGTTTATGGTCCTCTAGTAGTTGAAAGCTGAATGTGAATTCAAGAACTTAGGAACTGTATGGTCTCTTTCATTAGTCAATAAATACAGAAGAACATGTTAAACTGCTGAGATTTACTGAAGGCTGGCAAATATAGCGCTGGCTGTCCCGTTAGGACAAAGTACTCATTGCAGTAGACGTGATGTTGATCAAAATGAAGTATGAAAAGCACAGCCCCTGTGACAGAACGTACAGGAAAACTGCTGATCCAGGTATCATTTAGGACTATTTGCTGATTAAGAGTTACAATATCCAGTACTGGTACTCCTGAGAGACAACCCATAGTGTCTGCTCTAGCCTAGCCCACTGGGTCATGGGAGATGCTGAAAACATTTTTACGACAAAGAGTTAGTCCAGTCCGTTTTTCAACCCAGAGAATAAGAGACTTAAAATTTGTATGTGATTACCCAAGCCTTTCCATTAATGGAGGCACTAAGGTATTCTAAGAAGATTGTTGGCCACCATTTCGTATATAGAATATTCTACACTTCTGGGAATAAATATGCAAATACAAGCTGTCCACAAGAGAGCTCTCATTGTATTTATCCTTTTTTCAAAAAAAAAAAAAAAAAAACCCAGAAACCTTCTGTTCCTTGCAATCCTAACTCAGTATTCAGACGATCTGATGCAGTTACTCCTGATTTACATCAATATGAATGAGTGAAGAATCAGGCCCTGGTTGAGAAATACATTTTTTCCACAGCACCACATTAGAAGAGTCCTTAATTCCCTGATCCTAACCCTGGAATGCGAGAAGGATTAGAAGTTTGGCAAAGGTTGTAGCCAGATGCAGTGTGCTTCTGTGTTCACACCCTCCCTAATTATTACTCTTTTAAAAATAATAATAAAATGTAAATAACTTACACCTGGTAAAGCTGGAAAGGCAAAGAAAAGCAGTAAGGAACCTGGAGGTTGTGGGAGTGTCATTATTATTTTTAATCAAATACACACCTGTCTAAAAGTTCCTCAAACACTGTATGCTTTGGTATCCACTGTTAATACATTGAGGTAACGTCCTTTGGTTGCCTTACTTAATTGAACAGATGATGAGGGGTGGAGGAAGCTATGCAGGGAAACATGCTGGAGATATAAGAGAAGAATTCCCACCTACGCAGTAGGTATGTACTGTAATAATGGAATAATTATCTGCAGTTTGTTTATAGCTGTCTTCCCCTAGCATCTATGCCTTGGGCTAGAAGTGAAGCAGGACGGGTCCTGCAATCAGTTTTCACAATCATATTTTCACCATGATTTGTATTTTATTCCCCATTAGAAAGCAGAGCAAATGCAGTGGCTTCAGCTCTTTAGGATTCTGCAGATCTTGAGTTTGGGCAGGTTTTTCATGGGTGACTTCTTTGGTTTGGATTTGTTCCATGACCCATGGACCCCAGGCCTGTAACGATGCTTCTCAGTCCACACTCCCAACCCGCTCCGAGTTGCTCGGAGCTGGATCAGTCTTGGCCTGAAAGATTTGCTAGCCTTTCAAATAATGAGTGCTGGGCTGTGGATAAAACCAAAGCCAGATGGCTTCATGTGGTGGAGACAGCAAAGTAACTGTTGCTGGAACGGGTTGTACAGCAGAGATCCTTTCTCTGTGTCTCTGAAGCAGGTCAGAAATTGTTCTCATGGACTCCTCCAGCCACCTCGTTAATGAAACTAATCTAGTCCTGGTTCTCGTATTTCAGCATGTGCTTTCAAAGGGGACGTAAAGTGCTTATGATTTTCCTTCTGTTGCCTCTCTAAATTTATTAAGGGTCACTGTAGGCTTCAGGTAGCTGCCATTTGTGTTCATTTCAGTCACAGTCTGCCACAGATGTGTGCAAAACGTTTCATTTCCACTGGCATTTGGGGAAGACAGTTCCAGACAAACTGAGTGTCCACAAGACAGACATTATCTTTCTCTTGCAGAAGGCTGCATACCATGCCCATGTAATCAAGAAGACAAATAGGAAGCATTCACAGATAAAATGCAAGGAGGTCAATAAAAAGACATTGGACTGGAAAACAACTAGAAAACTGCCAAGATAATTCCTGACATGAGAGCCACACCTGTTGCCTCTGACCTGTCATATAGGTTGTGAACTTTGGCAGCACATGGCTTATTTCATGTGCATCTATGCAGCACATAACACAGTGAGGGTCTTGATTTGAGCTTTAAAGGGTAGAGCTGCATCTTGGAAAATCAGAGCAACTTGCAGATGTCAGCTAATGAAATTCCCCCACTCATCTGCAGAGTAGACAAGGATAAGTACCCTGACTGTCGGCTTTGGAGGGGTCTTGGGAATTAAATATAGCTGTTGTTTAAGGGGTCAGAGAAGTAGTAACCGTGAGCTGACAATGAACAATATGCCTGGCAGCTCTTAACATCACCTTATATGTATGGCAGATATGCTTCTTTCCTGAGGGTGTTACAAGCTGAAATGCTGCTCTAATCAGCTGAAACCGTTGAGAGGAGCATAGAAAGACATGATCTTGTTATCAGAACTGTTCTAACCAAACTGGAATGAAAAATAAGGTTTGCCACATGAAAAAATAAATTATCAAGGGTCTCATTTAAAAACAGTTTTGGAATATATGATTTCCAGTTGTTTTAATAGTCCTTGCTTTGGCTTCAGCAGGGGAGGTTGCTGGACAGCTGGATCAATGAAAATCCTGCAGGGCCCCGGAGGGTGGCAGCCGCTGCCTGGGGCATACCCTGCTTCCTGGAGCACTGCTGAAGTCTGCCAGAGTCAAGCAGCAGGAATTAGGCAGGAAATAAGCATGCCTGTTTGGCTTCCACTGGGAATTTTGGTGGAATGAGTGTACTTCTGTGGAATACTGATCTCTCCTAACCAGCCCTTTCTGATGGGAAACTTTTCTGCTGAAATGCTGTTGCTATGTCTCGTGGTTCTCTCCCCTGGATCCCATCATGATTAGGGCTGTATGGTCATTAACAGGCATCTTCTTCGCTTCCTATTCCCAATACATATGTATGACGCTACCTAAAAATTCTGTAAAAGGAAATGGGTGAATTGAGAATAAACAGCCAGGTGTGGTGGGCTTAGCAGAGATTTAGGAACTAGCAGTTCTCTATTTGACTTGCTATCAATGATTTACCACAGGGCCTTGGGTAAGTCGCTTCATATTTCTATGACACAGTTTCTGTCTCTGAAACAACTGTCTGCTGATCTCACTGGGGTAGTTTTAAAGCTTAATTTAGTTATATTTTACAGCACTTTGAAGGTGTGAACTGCAACATATTATGGGAAACATTGGGAGTCATAAAAGAAAGAGTTGGTGCTGCAAGAGGAGGTATGATAATGAAGCCTGAAGTCAGAGACTTAATGCCTCAGTTCTTTGCTGAATCAAAGTCTGAAACTGCAAGTGCTTTGACACAGACTCTCCTCAATTAGAGGCCTGTTCAGTGCCTAGCATAACAGGTCTACAACATAGCTGGTGCCTCTGAGCCCTACTGTAATAAATGATTTGGAATGTAAGCCTGAAGATGGCACCAGTTGTAGGACTGCTACAGGTCCCGGTAGGTCCTACCTCTTTGTCTCACAGCTCTTAGGTTTTTTATTATCTACATATCTCTGAACCTTACTGCTTGCTCCATTCTCCAGGTCATTAAAGCGTTGTTCACACTATAAATAAAGAAGATGAAATTACAGAGTACTTATATGCATGCTAGCTAGGAAGCTGAACGGGCATGAAAGGGCTTCCTGGTTTCCTTCCAATTCAAAATGTTATTGAGTTACTATGTAATCAGATAAATGAGTTGTTAATCAAAGTGATGTCAGCTTGGGACATACTATAGAAAAATGATTCCGTTGTAATCAGAACTGTATAATTAAGCAATGAGGCATGACAGGGCTTGAATTATAGTGCAGTAATTTTCACCTCAGCGCTACTGATGAGGGCCATGGCTGTCTGCCATCCAAGTGCCCGACTGTGTCTTGCTGCACAACAATCCCAGTGATGAAGCATCTGAGGCAAACTGGAGTAAAAATCATTCTTTCATCTCACCTTACTGTTCTAGGGTGAAACGTTTCTGTGGTCAGGTAGGTCAGGGGGAGCCCACTGCATCTGGAAGCAGACTTTACCTTCATGTCTGTCTCCTATTAGAATATTTATGGCAAAAATACATTTTACTTAACACAAATTTAACATGGTAGTGGGTTATAGGATCCTTCACAGGGATAATGCCTTGAATCATAACTACGATTAGTTAAACTTCAGCAAAATGTTTAATGTTATGGAAGAGGTTTATAAAAGCAGTCCCTACCTAGAGATGCTTAGAGTTTCTAAGACTTAGCCTCCCCCCCCCCCCCCCCCCCTTTCTGAATCGGGAAAATTTAGATGAGGAAAAAACTTAGAAATTCAGAATTCTCTTTTTTTTCCCCCATCACTCTTCAGATAGAGAACTGGATAGACTTAAAGGAATGGTCTTGAGGAAGCATCAGAATAGCATGGGCTTTGGCAACCCATTCAAAGAATGGGAGAAGGGGAGAAGGCAGCATGTGAGTTAAAAATCACTTTTTAAAATACCCAGCTCCTATATGATAGTGACCAAATCCTGCAGTCACAGCTTGGGCAAAACTCCCACTGAAAGCAATGGGCGTTCGTCTGAGTCAGCAGCTCAAAGTTTGTTCCACAGACTCAGTTTGGAGGCGAAAATGCTGGGGCTGAAAAGTTCCCCTTTCTAGCAGAGGGGAAAAAATGTAACGTATGAAAACTTAAGCCTTGCCAACTCATTTTTCCCCCATCAATTATCAGCTTTGTTGAGGGGGTGGGGACTATTATGCAGTTTACCCTTTCCTTCAATGAACCCTCTCCCATCACGTGAGGCAGCAGGCCGTGCTCAGCATCGTCAGTGCTGACTACAACTGATTTGGGAGTCAAGTTTGCCAGTGAGCCGATGCACTGCACCATCGGCTGGCTGGGCAGTGCTCCTATTAGCTGATGGCCTCATTATGGTCCCTAATCCCTGGGGCTGTGCAAAAAAAACTTTCTACCCAAAGAGTTTTGCACCTTCTCCAGAGCCTCCTCCAAAGTGCCCCCTGCAATGGCAGCCTGCCAGGTAGCGCTGCTGCCTTGCAGCTGCCTTCTTCTTCTCGGAGGTGGAGTGGGGCCAATCAGCCCTGCTGCTCTCGGGGCATGTGCAGCCAAACTGCAGCTGCTTCCAGCCCCAGGAGTGGATGGCAAAGGGTAGCACCGCACTCCCACCACCGTTTGGCATGCCTGCACCGGGCATTTTGGCAGTTTGGCTCCTGTCCTCTGCCTGACCAGCTGCAAAAGCATTGATTAGCTCTAGTTAGGAACGGTGAAGCACATCAGTCTCCCAGTTTCTCCTCTATTGCAAAAATGATGTGCTCTTGGCAGTACCGACAGGAAACTGTTCCTGAGGCTAAATACATGCCAAGCAAAGCTTCCCTTCTGAAAAAAAAAAAAAAAATCTAATCTTGGCTGCAATAGCAAAACGCTCCTGGCCTGTTAAAATTATGTCATTGAGAGAAGTGTCTCTGTGTCTGGTGGTGTACGTGTAAATCAGTTCAAGTGAGCAGTTCTTTGAAACCCATTTCGGCTGATATATATGCTCTTGAGGATGAATGAACTTTTCAGCTGCTAATGCTGCCATTCCTCATAAGTCAAATCTCTTCTCCAGATACTTGAATCCCATGATGATAGTAAAAATCAAGAGTTTACAAGATACATAAGCATCAATTGTTTGAGAGCTTTCACCTTGGAAGGCAAGCAGTGTCCTCGGGTTGAGTGCCTGTCAAACGAGTGTGGCTGGAATAGAGGAAAAGATGAATCTTTTTTTACTCTCTTCCTTCAGTGCTGGCATGAGAAGCTGGCTTGAGAGCTTCTTCATTAATCAAAAGGGTGCAAAGTGGGCAGTCATGATATAAGTTTCTCTCTACCTTATGATTATATCCACATTGCTTTGAATGTGGCCACCACAGGACCATTAATTGTGGCATGCTCTGAGTCCTGCCTGACTTCCGTTCCCATAATAAGAAAAACAGAAAGTCTGGGGGGAAACTTGGGTCTTCTCTGAACTGGGAGCCTGGAAAGAAAGTGTTATCTAGAGAGGATATTCCAAAAGGTTATGTGGCCCTGCTAGTTACTATTACTTATATCTGATGAGGAAAAGGACAACTGGTGAAACTGAGGGTGACTGATGTGTAATTGGTGCAAGAGAAGGATGCTTTCATACGATAACAACTGCCAAGAGGGACTTCCTGCCACACGATGCTCTTGAAACAAAGAGTTTTTATCCATTTATCTACAACATCTGAATATAAGCATATTGACCTTCACAGCACAGGTTACATATCAGATATTGGTTAGATAGAGTTAGCAGGAAAACCAACATATGTTCCTGACATTTAATAATATGTGGTGTTGGCTGGCAGCTGAGAATGGAGTACTCAATTTGCAGATGTAGGGCCTGCCTGGTGCTGCAGTACCTGTTGCATTTTGTCCATCTCATTATGGCACCTGCTGCTCGGATTTATGTGGGACTGCCCTTCTAGTGTCAGCCCATTGCTAGCCAGTCTGCTGGCAGCTGGTGTACGGCTCATGGGGAGGTGTTTTGCAGGGCGATGCCTGTACCCTCATTAATGGCTCTGTATGTGCAGATGTGCCGTGGCTCTGTTGTGCAGGGGCCTCAGTTGGGTCGCCTAGAGCTGATGCAGAGCGTCCACTTTGACCATCCTGGTTTGCTGCAAATGTCAGGATTTATCAACACGGCTGGGAAAGGAGAAACACTGCCACGAGAGGAGGATTTGGTATCTGTCATACTCTCACTGCACAATTTCTGAGGCACTGAAACTGCTGGCAGACGCAAACAGTAGGCAGCTATTTAACATGGACATGAACTGAAAGAGGAGTGCATGTTTTATAGCAGAGGTAGGGAACAGCTCCAGCATGTCCACATGTCACAGTGTAAAAGGGAAGGAAAAGGTTTCCTAAAATTGTGATCCCAAAAGGAAATCAGATGCAGAATCCCCCATCTGGATTGAATTACTACTAGGAAAGATTTCGGTTGATGACATGAGTACAAGTCTTGGACTTCTTTTGCTCTAGACTTTCACTGAACACAGGATCAGGCACGGACTCCTTTGTGTCTGTGCTAGGCGTGCTGCTGTGACAGGGAAATGACTTGCATGGTTTAGCTTTTCCATTCAGATAAGATTACTAAATAACTGAGAACTTAGTCAGAGTTCACAAAATTCGCTTTTGTTAAAAAATTTAGCAGTGCCACCTACAGGAAACAACGCGGAACCTCAACGAAGGAAACGTGTCACAGTAGGGCTATGCTTTTCTCTCTGCTCTGTACAATGAGATTTCACTGTCGGTGTGGTGCTCCCCTGATGAGCAGGCTTCTCACCGACATCAAAGGGAGATGTGCATGCACAGATAAAGCAGAATACTTGAGAACAGAACTTTGTCCAGAAACCACTGTCTTTGATAGCTATTGCCTTTTGATTTCAAGAACCTCCTTTTTTTTTTTTTTTTTTCCCTAAGAGCTTTCCCAAACACTATGCATTGCATATAAGCTCTGGTCCAGCTCCCTGTTGAAATGATGGCAACTTTCCATTGAGTAGGAATCCAATCCTTAATGCCTTTTATGTATGCCAAGGAAAACTCTTTACATTGCATACTGGCACTCTTTAAAGGCTCTCAAGTAGATAGACAGATTAGATTATTTAGCACTATACAATGCCGCATAAGGGGTGCTGGTGAGTCATTAAATGGCATTCTTCCCTCTGACTCAGTGCAGAGTCGATGCCCGAGCGTGTTGCTATGGGGCTCTTTGTTGTTGGAGGTGCTCTTTTTCAGAGGAGAAGTAAAAACCAAGGTCCTGACCCACTATTCTTGCTACAAAGCCTGTTCGCCTGTGAGCCACTTGCTTGAACTTTATAGAATTTTTAGCCTTAGAACAAGTTATCCTGAGCTTCCAATAGGAAACTATTGTTCTCATTGCCAAGAGCGATCAGTGTTTTGAGCTATCTATCTGGAACAAAATGTTTTAAAAACAACAAGAATGGATTATTGTGGGGCTTAATATTGAAGGAAAACCTACATGGACACTTACTGCATATTAATATTTAGTGTTCTGGTTTTGTTTATCACTTCAGTGACTGTTTTCAATTACTGTTCCCTACATGAAACCACTTTGCTCATGCCTGCTGCATATGCAGGAGGACTGACTTAGAAGATGACTGCTCTGTTTTGCAGTAATTTTCAAGGTTTCAGACTGTTTTTTTGTTCCCTGTCTTTAAGGCAACATGTGCCTAGAGTGTGAGAGACTTGTTTAAGCCTCAGCTATCTTCTTGATCAAAAGATTTCATTCCACCTCTTTCTCAACTGTGCAGGGAAAGGAGTTTCACCTGGTTCTTCCTTCTCCTAGCCACTGTCCCAATCACCAGGATGTAAATGAAAAGATCCTCTTGCAAAAAAAAAAAAAATCAAAAAACAACAAAAAAAATCCCTTTCTCAAAAAGGTTTCACCCTTTCTCAAAACCTGATGTCTTGACAAGAACATTTCAGTTTTGAAAACTCACTTAGTGGAAAATGTTCTGACCAGCGCCAGCGTGCAGCCAAGTTTGCTTAACAAATTATACAAGGAGCCCTGAGACATTCCGTACGGCTTCTCCTGTGGAGCAGGGCTGCACACCCTGCGCACCTCAGGGTAGCTCTCCTCTCTTGGTAATGCCCCAAATTCCCTTCTCAAGGAGATAAGTGGTTCTGTACATCACTGCTCCAAAATAAGTCCACTGCGGGATAGGGAACACCAAGTGTTTGTCACTCAGGAAATGACCTTATTTCAGCAGTTGGTGAATGAACCTTAGGTGTGACTCCATCCTCTCCCCTTCCCGCACCCCCTTCAGGATAGCTTCCAGTCTCAGTGAAAGTATTTTAAATCTAGAGTAATTGAGATCATCAGGCATTATTCTGGGTTCAGGTTGTTGCAAGGGAGATGATGTGTTGCTGCTCAGCAAAGGCTACTGAAACAGAGAGGGCTTCTTAGAGACACACCAGCACAGGCAAAGTGGAAACCAGGAGGTCAGTCCAGGGAGGACTGGTAGGAGCAGCTCCTTCCTTGGATGTGTTTCTAGCTAGGCTGGTGACTGTCTTTGCCCCTTTTGTAGAAACATTTCTACAAAACCATCCTGACAAACCACCTGAGTTAGCTTATTTCATCTGTGTTCAGTTCTTCATCTTTGCAAATTTCTTACATGTTTCCAAAGGAAAACAGATTAAAAAACCCATTAAAATAATGTTTCAACTGGGACAGGAATCTTAATCATATTCCTGTGCTGTGATTATTGTCTGTAAATCTAGTTAATATCCATTAATGAATAGCTGTGAAATCCATAATATTCAAAAACCCATACTTTTTATTAAGAATCATTTAATTAAGGCAGATAAAAGAAATGATAGTAAAATGCTGGGTCCTGAGGTTTAACCTAGAGAAACCGTTTTTAAGGGGGAAAAGCAGTATTTGAGCCTGTGCTCATTGGCAGCTTTAGGTAAAATTCACAGTGTTTGGGGGAGAGGAGATATTTCCTCAGCACTTTGAATCATAAGCTCAGCTTTGTAGACACTTTCTCAGAGCCTAATTGTTTTCACATGAACCCATAGAGGGACAGAGCTATTGAAATTATTTCAATTGCCTAGGGAAGCATTCAGAAGTTTCAAAGGAAAGTTTTACTGCAAGGTCGCACAGCCAATAATACTTACTTCCTGTAAGTCCTCTTGCTTAAAAAACCTATCAAGTAGGCCAATTAGCACTGAGAAAAGGAGGGAGACTGACTTTTTTTTAATGGCACAGTTACGCCATGCAAGGATTAACATGGATGAATTATATCACAGTGGATGCAGCCCAGTATGTTTTTCAATCTAGTCGGAGAGTTTTTTGAAATACCTACTAAGAGTCTGTCATCATAATGAAGAGTTGACAAATGAGAGAACTTGGGAGCGAAGCAATGCCCTCTGTTTCCAAGAGGCATAACTGATCCATTGGGATGAAGGGAATTAAGGAAAAGAGCCTGTGACAAAGCCTGGAAGCCAGTGCAGATGGCCAGCCTCGAGGTTAACTGAGGAGCTGCTCCTTGTCCCCGGTGCCTTTCCAGCTCTGCAACTGCTGCGTTGTGGCTGTTAAATCACAAATACGGCTGGAAAAATTCAGATGTAGAGAGACTCAGGTATGCCTAGATGAGTTCCTCTGGATTTATACTTTGTCAGATGAGAACAGAATTTGGCCTTGACGTTTGTGCTTTAGGTGATATACGGCACACACTGTAAGTAGTAACAAAACATACTCTAATGCCTTCATTTGAGTTACTTCTGATTTACACCCCAAAACATTAGAATTTCTCTATATTTATATCCTTGTAAATAAAAACATTCTAGGGTATGAGGTTAAAAAGTGAAGTCAATACTTCTGCTCTACAAGATCAGGCCTAAAATTGTTTCTGTTCCATATTTTGGTGCAGATTTTCTCCCTCTCTATGCTGCCTGTGAAATATCGGAGAAGAGCACATACAGGTGCTGCAGAGCAGATATGCGGTTACCACGCTGCAGTTTGCTCACTCTTCTCTTCACAAGGGGAGGAAAACGAGTGTGAGGTGACTCACTCATCTCCAGCAAATCAGGCTTAATTGCTCTGAAAAGCAAGCTGCAAATGATTCTTTCCTACGTGCGAATTCTACCCTCTGTGTGCAAACACCTGCCCATGGCTGCAGTAGGAGCCACGTATCCAGGGCAGGATTGGTACCTCCAGACTTTCTTATAAGAAGAGGTTGTTGCCATCCACATTAAAGCCTGCACACAGATTTCAGTAATATCTAGGCTTCATTCTCACTCAGTGTTTTAAATTGGGACTCTCCCAGCTGCAGACTCTACCGAAGGACAGATACGCTGTTAGATGAACAAGACAGTCATTAACCTAGGACAAATGAAAATATGGGAGGGAAAGCAAGCGTAGTAAGGATCACGTCTGTTCAGTCTGTCGCTGACACACCTCAAGAAATCCCCGATGTGAAAGAGGAGGTTGCAAGCACGTATGTGAGAGTGTACTGAGAACATGCTGTCTATCAAAATGTCGCCTTGTGTTGCGTCTCTGTCCCTCACGCCCTTTCCTTGAGGAAGAGCCTTGTCTGTATGAGCTGTGCGATCAAAGCCTGTGCTGGCAGCTCTCTGCACTGAAACCTGGGACTTCCTGGGGCTGAAAGCCTTGAATTTTTGCCTCTGGAGCTGCAGAGCCATTCTGTCCAACTGTAGCTGTTGCACGCCTGTCTGTGCACTGGGTGTACACCTTAAAACCACATTAGTGGCGCAGACTCTTGCTCGGCTGGCGAACTGGTGTCAATCTGCTTGCCAGACCCTCAGTTTAGGTCTCAGAAGTCTGGGAATGAAGCCTAATCTTCCAGGTAAAAGAATGAAAGGATTTTGTACGAATGGGAGTTTGTTGCTTTTTAAAAGAGGCAATTACACTGCCCTAGCAGAAACGAAAAAGGGTTCTCACAGTTTTTTTCCACAACTGCTATGAGTAATGTTTCCAGTCACTTGGTTTGTGTTGTGCATAACGAAACATAAATACTGTGTGGAATGCTTTGTCATAGAAAAATATTTGTTAATAGCAGATTTGCAACCATCATCTTGTCTTTCGTTTGAGCAGGTTTCTTCTCATAAGGTCTTTTCAGGCTGCTGAGCAGTGAATGATGTGTGTTTATTTCAGCTGAGTCATCAGTATCATTAATATTATCTTATTTACCAATGTTTGTCATTTTATAGCGTTTAACTGGTAGGGTGACTCACCTCAGAGAGAAATGAGAACACGAATATAACACGCTTTTTCCCTTCTTCCCCTTTGGCTTGGGATAGGAACCGAGAATGACCTTTGAGGCACAGTCTGAGTCACGCAGTTATCATATTTACCTCTGCTGTTGTGAGATTAATAATTACAAACATCCCTACACACCAGGAAAAAAGGCTTGAGCTTTTATTTGCACTTTTGCTTGCTTTCTACAGCTTACATGGATGGAGTCATTTTAAATGGGTCCCTGGGAAGAAGAAGCACTTGATGCCTTTCTCCCCTCCACTGGAGTGAAAGGAGACAGCACAGAAAAGAGATAAAAAGAGCCAGACAGGAGTCCTCTCAAGAAGAGCTATCCTGCTGGCCCTGGTTGAACTTAGTGAAATTGCTCAGGGCGCTATGAAACATTTGCATTTGCTTTTCAGCTCAAGTGTGGGAACTGACTTAGCAGAACCTCAGCCAAACCTGCTTCTTCAAAACTAGAAACAACCTTTTCCTCTTCATATCTGCGTATTACTAATCACTGCAGTGCGCTGCTTACATCGCAGCAACCCGCAGAGTCCCGGGGAAAACTCGGGCCCTTTCGCAGTAGGCATTGCAGAAAGAACCAGAGAGAGCCACAAGTCAGTCCCACCACCTTGTAGCTCCTTGGGAGAGGAGGCTTAAAAGAACAAACCCCACTAATGACTTAGACACCTGAAAGTTAGCAGACTAGAACAAAATCCAAAACCCTCGTGGTCTCCAGTACATGAGAAAGGTTGTAAAAATGGACTTACTAAGGGACCCCATGGCATCTCACTCCCTCATCTCCCTCTAGATGAGAGCTGAGGTAAAGAAAAGGTGATGACCCAAACAGCCAGTGCCAGCAGGGAATTACCCAAAGCCGATGTATTCAGTGTGCAGCTGCCTACTGCTAATTAGTCAGAGCAGCTGAGAACAGGGGCGGGTGGTAAATCCCAGCCCCAGAAACTTTAATTTAAGCATCTCCCTATAGTCCTGTGCCTACTTAGAAACCCTGGCCCCGAAATGATGGGGGTGAGTGGTAGGAGCAGGAAAGAGCAAGAATGAGAACCGTGTATTCTTTCCAAGTATTGAGTAACTGTAGAGTGGGATCCTCATTCAGAGAAGGGGTTAGAGGGTGATGCCTACCCTTTAATGACAATAGAGCAGCTATGGAAATTTGCCCCTTAGCCTGAGATCTTGCACAACTGCAAATGCTACTTCTGTGAAAAATGTCTTAAATATTGTACTACTGCCTGTTATGTGGATGTGGCATCCTTCCTTTGACAGCTGTGCAGAAAAATGACCTCACACTAGCCGGATCAGAAAGGGCATAAAACAGCAATAGTTTTACGTAAAACTGACCTGAAACTGAAATCCAGCCTGTCCCTTACAGGAAAACTCCACAGGTGTTGGGCTAGAACTGCAACTGCATTTATACCTGTGTTTCAAAACAAGTGATTCAAAGTGTTTCAATTTATAATCTGGGGGAGAAACGGGGCTTTCAATTTCTGCCAGCAGAAGAAAAAAGATCAGGCTTTACTCTCCCACTTAGTGGCTGAGGGTGCCAAGCATTGAACTAATGATCTGGAAGAAAAACATCTGGTGCTGCAGCCTTTCCTGAGAGGCCTGATCTTATTGGTGAATGAGCTATAGATCGAACTGGATTCGGAGTGAGTTCAGGCTTGAATGAGGCCTGATGTTGCTTAAACTCTCAAAAACCCATTGCTTTTCAGGAAGGTATTGGGTCATGACCGGAGGTGCCAATGTGATAAACAGAGCAGTGGTGTTTAGGTTTACAACTCTGAGCTGAGCTTACGCTTATTTGTAGCGTGGGTGCTTGGACCCAGAATAAAAGTAGCGTTTGATGATATGCCCCAGATCATGTAGGGAGTCTATGGCATAGTCAGGGACAGAGGGCAGCTTTCCTGTGCTATAGTGTAGTGCTGCGACCCTCGAGGCTTTTCATTAAGACCAGTATTCTAGAAGTAGACTACTCCAATTATATTTCATTGGAAAACTTTGTCCTGTAGATTACTGTAGTGTGTAAGTTAAATGACAGGATCTTGGGACCCGGTGTAGCTGAGTTCGCCTTACCTGAACAGCCTCATCCCACGGCTCTGATTTCAGGGACAGCTTTTGGATAAGGGGTTCTTTTTCGCCAGTGACTACCTGCTTCCTAATAAATCTGTGTATTTATAGGGCTGACATCTTAAAGGAGTTTCTCTGTAACGTGCTTGTAAAAGGACTGATAACTTGGCAGAGATAAGTAATCATAGCCCTAGTGTTGCCAAAATTCTGGAACTAAACTTCCTTTTTTTCCCCAGCTGATAAAGTTGTAATTCCCCCTTTCTTAATTTTGCAGGAGGAGCCCAGTCTCACCCAAGGTTTTGGGGCTGGAGCTTTGATGCAGCATAATAATATTCTCCCATATACTACTAACTTTTGCCGGTTTCTAAAAATCTTCTAATTTCTTGAGGATGGATACGTAGGAGGAAGAAAGGATGGAGGAAATTCTTTCATTTTATCTACGCTGGGTGTTTTTCAAAACATGGCTGTCTCTTCTGAAAACTTTCCCTATTACTCAGTGTTGCCTCACACAGGTACAGTCATTTTCTTTGAACATTTTATCAAAATTCACTTAAAGATATGTGATAAACTGACTCATTCATAACTGCTTGGAGAACTTTATTTTCGGTTGGTTCAAATCTGGATCCATTTCAGAGCTGGATTAGGTTATTAAAGCCTTTGCTATGCTGATGTGATGATCTGACATTGCTACCCTTTTATTATCATGTGGGAAAAAAAATCGCACACCTAGATTCAGAGGGCTTGACTCACGGCCTGCCTGTACGCAAGCACAGAGCCTGTGCTACTCCGGGGCGTTTGCCAAAAGACCTTCTGGCTGGTCTCGCTTGCAAGCGAGATGCTTGCAATGGGACACGCTGGCAGGTGTTTCAGGCTGACTCAAAGCCTCTCTGAAAGCTCTGCAGGCAGGGAACGCCGAGCAGGGCATGGAGTTTTCCTTGTCATGCTGACCGTGCAGCCGATCGAATCCTGAGGACGGACCACGCTGATCGCTGCTGCCCAAGGGCTGCCGTCAGGGCAAAAAAGAGAAAACTGTGTTTGCCTGGATGCTAGAAGTCCAAACTTTGGACGTTTCAGCCTTCGACTTTTTTTGTATCCAGAAGAAGCAGCACCTATGCTAGAGGTTTTTTTATCATGAATTAGCTAAATTTAGCTGAGAACTGGTAGTGTTTGTCAAGGGCTAATCTAGGTGTCCGTTTTCCTAACCCGGTTGGCCCTCTGCAAACACCCAGTCTTTTCGTTGTCTTTCACTTAGCTTATTCCACAACAGCCCAGGTAATCAATCACAAGGCCCAGCTAATTATGCTAGTCTGCCTCCTTTTCTGACTTATTAAAGCCTAATTAGTTTACCACAACATAGAGGCTGCAGGTAATTTGAAAAGTCGGAGGAAAAATAGCCAGCAACAATTGAACTGCAATAATAAGGCTTCAAGAGAGACCAGGTCCACAGCTGTGTTTATACTCCCAGTTTTTAGGAAACCTGGACGCAACTGCCTGAAGGGCATAAGGAAAGGACAGTGGTGTTGCTCTGGGGCAGGTTAAACAACTTTGCGTTGAAGGACGCTATTGGCTTTTGATAGTGCTTCAGCCTACTGCCAATATGCTGTGTGGTGCAGCCGTGTTTATTGGTCTGTTAAAGGTATGTGATAATCCTGCAATGTGGCCAGGGTGTTCAAGGTCTTAGTCAAGCACCTCTAGAGCCTGTTGAGGTTGGTGAGCTGAAAATACGATGCAAGGAGTCTATTAAGAATTAAGGTGTGGTAAGAGGAAACTGCTGGCTGCATGTTAGAGGAATTGCACAGTGATGGAAAGACTCTATTTGTTTCTTTGCCTAATGGCAAAATCAAAGGATTTTGCAAGCTGCTAATACAGCGATTCCCCTAAACTGATTTGAAAATATTTTTTGGAGTCAGAGAAACCTACGGTAGTGGTGTTACAAGGAGGGTGTTGGAGCACAGATAGAAACAGGGTGGTAGAAAGAAGACTCTTCCTCCTGTCCCACCAGGAGTTTATCCTTGGAGCAGTGGTGGGGCAAACTCATGCGCCCCTCCCCAGAAACTTTCCATGTGGAGGCAATTTCCTAGGACCAGAGTGCCTACTAGCTATCAGTGATGGTATTACAGGCTTGTTGAACGGTTCTTGAGCAGCACGTCTTTCACTTAGCATTTCTGTGCTAGCGACGTGTCTCACATAGTGCATGTTGCATCCATGAGTACTAAAAGAGAAGTGGAAAACGTTTGCAACTATAAATTATTTAGATTTCTTTTTGTTTGCCTACTAGGTTGATGACGATCCCTTTTTCCCTAGGAAAACCTGAAGGTCTAGCAAACCTTGCAGTAGTGCCCATGCATATTGTGATCTGGCAGCTGGTCTGGGCTCTTACAGCTCATATAAATATGAGGATTGCAGAATAGAGTTCAGATACGCAGACAGCTTTGGTAAACTTTGCACTCTGTGGAGCATTGACCTTGGTCTTGTAACAGCTCACAGTTTTTGCAACCCTGATGCTGTAAAATAAATAAAAATGAATAATGGAGAGACTCAAAGTGGTATGGGAAACATAAACAAAGCAAGCAGTAGCAATGTGCAGCTGACTCATCTGCTTCTGTTATCATACAGATGCTGTTACAGATCTCAATTTCTCTTGCAGAATGTTTTTGTTCCACTAGGCAAAGTCAGAGTTGGAGCTTTTTTTCTCAGTGTTACTAACTCCATTTTCTTTAGAAACTGGTGCTAATATTCAAGGAATGCAGTGGCCAGGGTGGGTAGGGGATATTAAAGGGAGAGCCTGAGAATACTGATAGTGCCAAGATCTTGCCTCAGCAGTCCTCATCAATTTGGATGTGTCCATTTTCTAGTCATACCCTGCTCCTTTTGTGCCTTTATACTTGGAAGCTGGGGAATGCTTCCAAAGAAAACAAGTGCTGCGTGACCTTTTTGTGCATATCAGAGATGCATCTAATCTGCTAAAACTGTCTAGGAATGACAAGGATCTGCCAAGATGGCTGTGCTGGTACAAGTACTTTGTGCAACAGGATTTATGCAGGGGAGCCTCTGATCACCCTGCTTTCAAAGGGGACCCAAATGCAGATGAAGCTGTAGCAAATCCCACTCAAGAGCCATGCATTGCTGTGCTGTGACAGAGGAGCAAACTCAAGTACAGAATAGTGCTTTTAACTTTTTCTCTTACAATTACAGAGCAAGCGTTGAGTTTCAAACTCTAACCTGCTCCTCATTTTTTATATTCCCACCCAACTCTTCTGATTGTTGAACTAGCTTGAAAACAAGCCAGACCTAGCCTGCCCTTTCACATATGTTAGGCAAAACCACAAACAACAACTACGCTAAAACTTGCCTGGAACAAGTTCACTAACGCCGCAAAACGAGACCCGACCTACAACCAGAAAAGCAGGAAAAGATGTTAGCATTTGGGAATCTGTATTAGAAGAAGTCTCCTTTATTCTTCTTTCTTTCTGCCCCACGACCCCACCCTCTTTGGGGTTAACATCGGTAAAAGACATTATTTTCAAAAGCATCACAGTAGTTGTGGAGATCAAGGATGGGTGATGAAGGCAGCTGGGTGTCTCCACTGGCTCACGGCTTGCCACGATCTTCCTGTCTAGTCAACCAGAGGCGCTCTCCTGGAGGGTGATTCACAGCATCTCATTTAGCCTCTTCTGGGGAGCAGTTCAGAGGTGCTTACCTCTTTGATAAGCGAATTAAAAGACTGAGGGCAACTACCAGTTAATCTAAGGGGAATTCATACCTCACACTAAGATGCCGGAGGTTTTTTAAAAATTGGACTTAAAACCCTTGGCTCCAGATAACCGGACTCTGTTCTGTGCTGTCAAGGTGAACTGCCAAAAATAAGGCATCCCCAATCATTTAGTTTCTCTAGTGTTAGTCTGCACCCTACTGATTTAGAGTAGGTCTGGCTGGGGGAAGATCCTTTCTTTGAATAACCTCAGTTCAAAATATTTTCCCATATATAAAACACATCTTTCCATATGCACAGTTACTGTTTTCGTTAATGATATAATAACTTCAGCATCACACAGCAAGTCGGTTCCAACCGCTGCTCTAGCCTCAGGAGCATTACCAGGAATATTGCCTGCTAAAAAAGGGCTAGATCCACTTCTGGCTTCAGATTGGAATATGGCTGAAGGTCAACACCTTCTTGGGCTCACTTAAATGTTCTGCTCTTCTGACTCAAACGTCAAATATCTGTTTTCACATGCAGCTATCTTCTCTCCTTCTGAACTCCTTGTTAATATTTTCCATATTCAGATGTGGGCCTGCAAGATCGGACTTGGATTGAAATCTAGCTACTTATTTCTCTCCATGCAGCAGTATGAGCCAAATACGGACCAGTGCAATCCCCAGGGCCTGTCCTTGGCCAGAGAAACTCAGTATTAAGAGTTCATTTAGCTCTGACGTACGTTAATTTTTTGCAAACAGCAGGGGGAGCTCAAATTCTGCTTGAATTCCAAAGAAGCAGAGAAAGGACATTTTGCTGAAAGTCTTTCTGTTCTAACAAGGGGAAAAAATATTTGTGGGGTTTTTCTTACAAAATTCTGGGGTTTTTTTTCAGTATACCATAGGAATACAATTAGAGCATGTAAAACAGATAAGACAGTAGTTAACATGAGCAGCTCCCTAATAGGAGCATTGCCTGAATGATCCTTACTAACAGGTAAATGTGTATATTTAATCTTTCTACCTTCGTGGGAAAAGGTCAAAAGCAATTTTAATACTTGTTTCATGGAATATAGGTTCAGAACTTGGAAAGAGCTGAAATCACTGTTATTTAGCTGGTAAATAATGCTTAGAAATAATAGACCAAATCCATCTCTGAAGTCCCTTGGCCAGAGATGACTTCGGCCGGGGCGTGTTTACTAGTATAACATTACTTTGTCCTCAAAGTGCTGCACAAGTACTAATCAACCCACGCTGTATCCCCACACAGTATTGCAGATAAATGAGCACTATCAGGCTCTTTTGGTACAGGACAAATCTGAACGCATGAATGGGAGTAACTTATGCAAGATCCCACTGTCAGGACAGGACTGGGAGATTATGATTTTCCCTCTCAGTGTTTCCCTCAGAAAGACTCGACTAGTTGGTGCCAAGCTCGTTCATCCAGGTCCAAAATCCATTTGTAATTGCTTCCCTTTAATCCCTTGGGATCCTGCAGCCCTGCAGACCTCTGCAAAGACAGCTGGAGAGGCTTGGTGGGGACTGGCAGGTGATGACAGGGGACTGAACGGGTTTCGGATGGGTGCAGTTTTGGAGATAATAGGAAGCATCTTAATTCTCCTCCCTGGTTCTGCTCTAGTGGGGAAGCCTGTGGGATTTTGATGCTTTTGCTCTCCTTAAAGCCACTGGCTGTATCACAGGGGATGTCCCTGCTATCTTTCGTACGTGCCTACTGACTCTGGAAATTCTTAAGTGAACTGAGCAACCTTGTCAGGTGTGATTTTGGCTGGTCGGAGCTCTGGGGACCAAGGTGAGTTTGCTGCCATTTGTGTAGCAGGGAAGTGAATAGTCCATATAGCCAAGGAAAGGAGAGAGTAGTCCCAGACGTCAAGCCGAAGGCATAATCCTCCCTTTCTTTTATTTATGATATTTCTTTGGCCTACCGTATCCTCATGAATGTCTTTAGTAACAGTCTGTGCAGCCTAACCACGGTACCCAGTGCAAACAATACTAATGCCGTCTCTGAGGGGAGAAATTAAACTCTGACTAATCAGGAAATGTGACGATAAAGCTAAACCTTTACTTTTAATGTTGTTGCTTATCATTTTCTCAGTCAATATTCTGTTATTAATTAATAGAAGCTGGGATTTTTTTTTTAGACAATTTAAATACAGGTCCGTTTCCTCAGCTAGTGTCAGCTGGCCCAGCTCTTAAGTTTTTAAAGCTGGCTTGGGGTTTCCAGGAGTCCTACCTGCATTTCAGAATTTGTCCTTAACCTACAAGTGAGCCAAGGAATAGTAGTAGGAGTAGGGAACAGATATCGGATTTCAACGACAAACTCAGTATTTCTAGTAAAAATCAGAGAGATTGATTGTGCTGTCAGAGACAGGGGATTCAGAAAATGTTATAGCTAGAACAAGGACTTCAATCTTTAAAGCGGATGGGAGACGAAAGCCAGAACAGAGAAAACCAAGGCTTGACGACAGTCCACATGCAGGTAGAACACATTTTCAGCTAGCAGTGAGATGCCTCAGAAGAAAAAATGGCCAAAGGCGGAGGAAGAGCCTCATGGCTCCCTATGGCACGTGAGAGGGAATAAATGCCAGCTAGCCAGTTTGTGTAAAAGGTAACCTGTATGGCATGTGAGACTGCAGCGTGTGCCTATCCCTGCTTTCTGTAGGGAATGTGTCCTTACGTGCATTGCAGTATGCAGCCTCCCTATCACATATAATGAATGCCAGATTGCTGTCTATGAACGGATAATGGTACTTCCTCATCACTTCAAAGTCTATGCATTTCACCATTTTTTTTTCACTGTGCTGCTGAAAGAGATGATTTTTCTTCTCTAAAAACTACAGCCATGGAGAACTTACTGAAGGGGGGTGTTTTTGAAATTCCCAGGAGGCGATCCTGCTGCTTCTAGCTTTCCTGTGACTTTTGCTTGGGAACCAAGTGCTGAGCTGGATCCCTACTGCTATTAAGACTCATAACTGCAAGCAGAAGTGGCTGAGAAAGCGCAATGAAAGAGTCAGCATCTGACGTTATATCGGCACAAGAAGAACACAACAGTCTCATTGCAGTTTTGAGTGCTCAGTCCCTCGGTGGTATAAGGTACCAGAAGATACTGATACTTCAGTCCTTGGGCCAGATCTTTTTATATTTGTCTAGGTGTTTCACTACCTAAAATTTGTGAAAAGACAGAAGAAGGTGGAGACAAAAAAGTCATACTTGCTTTGTGTCTTGCTCATCTGTTTAACACTGCTGACAAATATTTGGGTCCCTCCTGTGCCAAATCCAGTGAGATAGTAAAGTCTTGGAGGGGTCATACCTAGACAACTGAGGAAGATGTGGCGGAACGGTGAACCAACCAAGAGAAGAGCCGGTTTTAGAGCCTTATTAGGTGGTCTTTTTCTTTTTCATTTAAGGGTGAGGGAGTTATGGGCCTGTCGAGTCCTGTGATGAGTAAATTAAATAAGAGAAACTAAATAAGAGAAAGAGGAAAGGAAGAGCGATCATTGACAAGGGGGCAGGAAAGAAGCCTGGGGGTGAGGCCAAGTTGAAGAAAGGCATCTTGTGTGTGGTTGGACAGGGGTGTGGAGGAACAGAAATGAATGGACGGTCAGCCCAGGAAGGTAACATCCACCATCAGCACTTCAGAGAGCAGCCACATGTCCTCACCTGTGTCTGACTCCTCTGAGAGTGGAGGTTGCTGCCATCTCTTGCATCTTCTGCTTGTTTCCCCAGCGTGCCTGCTGCCAAGCCCATGCTGCTGGGAGGTGCAGGAGCCCTGGGGAACTTTTTGCCTCCCTTGCATGTGTGTGGTCTCCCCTACATAAGCTTGGCCCTCAAGGCTTCTGTGGAAGAGGGCAGTCCCTGCTACAACATGTTTCTTCTTTTTCAGTTGCTGTGGCTGTTGTCAGTTGCTTTATTGCAAGCAGATGCTGTTTGCTCAGCTTATTGACTGGAAATTGTGTATAGCTGGAAAGGTGAGCCGGAATTGTCTTACCTGCAGAGGCTTTTTAAATGGAATTCTTCAAACTCCCCTTCATCCACCCCTAACGCTATTTAATTTATAATTGAGACTCAAGTTCAGAAAGCTTTTGAACTGTATGCTTATTGAGGTATGCTGAATTGAGGTCTAGGTGAAATAGATCCTCCCTTAGCATTGCTTTGCAGTTGCACACCTCACATCTGCCAGACAATATGGGATTACAGAGGAACTGATGCTGCTGAATGCACTTCTATAAAAGAACTAACATACTTCTTTTTGATTAACTTCTTCAAACACATCAAGTCTATTAACTATCCCCTCAAGTCATATCACTCTCATTGATATAGCACTTTGAAAATATGTAACTGTGGAGAACAGATCCCCATTAATTTAGGAGAAGCACATAGCTGTAGCCACGTTGCAAACCTGACTCACCACTTTTTTAATACATTGAACTGTCTAAGGGATGAAATATTCAAGGAGAGCAGGGTCTAACTTATACAAAAGAACATAGTTTCTTATGATGTTTTGGAAGACCTGGTTTATTGCTTCCTTAAGTTGCAATTTTTGATAAGAAAAGTTAACTTGGACTATAGTTACAGTAACGGCACTATCTCCATATCTGCATTCTTTTTACTTACAAAAATAAAAGAAAAAAAAAGTGTAGTGTGACTTTGAAGAGTCAAGGGAAAAGATATTGCCTAACTTACTGCATCTAATTCAAGGGTATTTAAGATAGGAGACCCAGGCAGTCAGTGGAGAGCAACAAACTGCTCCAGAGGGTAGTTCAGGATATCTGAGTTAGGGCTAGTGTTAATCCACTGGATGCATAGGGAGAGAGTAGTTTCCTATGGGAGATGTCTTAAGTTAATTCTCTGCTCCCCTTCTCTGTAAATAGGCTGCTTCTTTATTTATCTATTTTCTGCATCCATATATCCTGTTTTTTAACATACAGTCTTTGTACAAAGTGAACCAATATGCCAGTACTCTTTGGTTTTAGTGGGTTTGCTTAGTGAGGTTTGTACAGCTTAGCTCAGCGTAAGAAGTCCTTCTGCTGTATTGTGCTTAATGGAATCAACAGTTACCTTCAAGGTCAGATAACAAAAGCAATTTCACTTAAACAGGACTTTACTGGACCTTGTAATAATCAAGGTAATGTTCATGTTGAAGAACTCTCCTCGGTCAAAGATGTATAACGATGTCAAACTCTGCCTGTCCTGTTAAAAAGCTGGGACTGGAACTTAAAAACCATGAACTACTTCTACAAGAAAATGCTAAGCTGCTATCTGTCGAAAAATCAGTTCTGGGTTCACATTTATATTCCAAATAACAGGTAATGCATCACTGAAATGTCAAAGGACACAATGTTTTTAGTACTTGAAGGAAGAGAATTACCAATGTTACTAGTAAATGGGAAGCCTTAGTGTTTGAGCTGTGCTGTGCTTACTAGTGTGCAAGATGCATATAGAAATAACCTCAAGGGACCTGACAAATAAAAAATAGCAGGCGGACATTAAGATAAAGGCTCATACAAAGAAGTGAAGGTGCCTTTTTTTCTTCTCAAGAGCAGATATAGACATTTCAAAGGACTTTTTAACTGTAGTTGGTAAACAGATAAATCCTTTACATCTTGTTGTTTATGAGAGGGAGAAAGCTTGTTGGAGTAGCCTGGCAAAGTTATAAGGACCCAGTTTCTTGACCAGTGCCCACTACGGGGCTGCTTTTCATCTTATTTTGTGCATGAGACCAGTATACTACACGGACAAAGACAGCTCCAGTGGGAGCTGTGATAATGTTACTTCTGCTCTGAATATTTCATGGTAAATACAAGGGTGGTTCATTGTCGAATGTTCAGTGAGTGTGTGTATGCAGAGTCATAAACAAATATATTTAGCAAATTAATCTATTTCCTTGGGAGTTGATACTGCCTTCTAGGATATCCCAGTTTGAGGCTTACTGCAAGTATGCTAAAGACTAGCACAGACCTTGACAAAATATAGCATAATTACAGCATATGCACAGTTCTTGGTTTTAAAATGTCATGGTTTGGAAATATATCTATTTTGAGAGACCAGCTTGGAGGAGAGGATTTGAAAAAGGTCACAATATGAAGCTACAGGAATTTTCTAGGATGAGGAAAACTCTGCCTTTACTTATAGCACTGCAACTTTATTAGCCTCCCCTAGACTCTTGCGGCTGTAACTGGGAGCATGCGAGGACTTGCATACTTCCATGGGCAGGCTGCAATGAAGAGAAAAACAAAAATATAGCCATGCTAAACTTCCTTTCACTGTAACTGTGCGTTAAACACAGAGCAAGAATCACGGTATTTGGAAGTTATTATACACCAATGGACCATAAGATACAATGTCATATAACCAGAGAAACTCAGACTGGTGTGTTTTAGAGAGGGAAAAGGAAATTATCTCTAATGGCTCAGAAGTCCAGCGGAAGAAACAACTAGCAGGGTCACTTTGGAGAATTTCTCTTCTGTGATTCCTCATGTAGGAATTAAGATGGGAGAGTGGAAAAAAAGGAGAAGCTGAGATGGAGGAATGGAAACCAAACAATGTCCTCCTGGGGAAAGAGATAAAGCCTGTCAGATCAAAAACTTGGCAGTCCAGAAGAAGTAGTGTCCCATTACCAGCATCACATCCGCTACACTGTCTGATCCCTGCCTCAGCTTCAACCAGGTAGGCACCAGACCAAGAAAGGTGCTGTGAAGGCAGAGGCATGAACAGGCTGCCTTTTTTTTTTTTTATTTTATTTTTTTTCAGATGAGGAAAAGGGAATTGAAGCTTTTGGATCCGAGCTATTCTGAACCTTGAAACTCTGCAGGAATAGGTGTATCTTAGCAGTCCTTTCACAGGCCCAAGGTGAGCATTTCTCTCATTCCTTCCTGTCTTGTTAATTAGGACAAGCGTTTCAAACACAGTTCCTCTAGTTTACTAACTACGTTTATTACTTCACCCCCAAATTCTAATCATTTAGAAAGTATTCATAAATGTTGGTGACTCCTTTCAGTCAGAAACAAGAACAGAAATTACCGGCATTTTTAGTATTTTTAGTATGTCCGAGACCACCGCATTTCCAGTCAGCTTTCAATTCCAGTGCAATTCTCCCTTCCACTACAGCAGGAGTCCGGAGCAGAGTGTAATATCTGGAGAAATCTAGTTTGACTGGGCTTTAAGAGAGATGTTTTTGTGTGCGTTCATCATACAGCACCCTAGCTGAAAGCTGCAGTGTCCCTGGGCACCAGAGAACTAGCCCGCTTCCCAGACGGAGGGTGTATCATACAAAGACCAAAATTACTAAGAGAGGCCCTCATCCCTTCAGGCCATGCAGTTCTGGTCAGATATTGTGACATCTCAGGTGTGTAACGAGCTGTGAAGCTTGAGGCCAAAGGTTTCCGGCACTAGATAAGTACGGTTATCTTGCAAAACCTGTGCGCCCTTGAGGCTACTCTTCCACTTCCAATTTGAAAGGCTGAAACATTCTAGGAAAAGGACAATTAAAATGCCTTATGTGTTTTCTTAAACATTCACCAAACCATTAAAAAAATCAGGAAAGCATTGTAAAGAAAGGCTGAACAATAGTTACTTTCAAGAAAAGAGGGGTTGGTAGGTTACTTTCTTAATTCGATAGAGGAAATCCAGCTATAAGCAATGTAGCAGTACAGAGGAGCTCAGCATCAGTACTGCAAGAACACACAAGTATTACAAGATAGACAGAGGATTCTTCTCACTTTCTGCACCTATAGTGGACAAGATAAGATAAAAGCCTGCATTTGTCTTTCAGCTTTGTGATCTGTATATTTACCTTTCCCTAAGCTACTGCTCAGCTCAAGTCCTTGTGTTTTCATCCTCTTCAGATCTGATGACTGCAGTCACTGCATCACCTTGCATTTGAAATCCCTTGCCTTTAGATTTTTATTTTTAGATTGACTGCAAGAGCAAATGATTACTCTGGGTTAGTTTCCTTGTAAGCAACTTAACTGCAGCCTGCCTCGGAAAGGAAGAATGTTACAATAAAATTGCATGGCAGATGGAGGAGGAAATTCGTCTCTATTTTGATGCAATGGTAAGTATAAGGAATGTATCCCTGAAACCGATCATTTGGGAACAGGACTGGAAAGCGGTGAATGGAGAGGACAGACCGTGGATCTTCATCCAGCATCAACAGAAGGGAAGCATCATTTGGGCAGGAGAGTGTCTGGAGGTTGGTGGGATCATCTGTGCTCTCCTTTGGTCACAGAAAGGTACAGTATATCTGGGTATTATTTATACATGTGTACATACACTCACTTCCAATACAGAGCACAGTCACCCAACAAGAGTAGCAGAACTGAGCAGCTACCCTTCTTTCTACACAAGGGTGGTAGCTTGCAACCATCTACTGATCCTCTCCTTCAGCTTTCCCGGTTTGTGTTGCAAAAAATCCTTCCCCGAGCCAAGAGATACAGGCTTCAACTGGTGCAGAGCTTCTGTCAGCAGTGTGAGTGGCCTGCCACTACCAGCACTGGGCAGCAAGCTAGCAAGAGGCTGATTCCTGGCACAGCGCAGGGCTGCTGCGTTCTTAGCTCTGCTCCTCATTTCAATGTCCGGAGTGAGTTCAAAGTTGGGCAAAGCGCCTTTGCATCAGTGAATACAAGCTTCTCACTTTTTTCTTCAGCCAATGTGTGTTTCTAGACAAAAACATTGCAAAGTCCAGCGCTAATAGCCCTATCTGTTACTATAATGACTTATTGCCATTAAACAAAGAGCCAGGTATGTCAGGTATGCTAATAAGGAACCATCCCCAAACCCTGGCTGTATCTGTGTGCTGAACATCTCAGGAGGTACTAATGGGGAGCAGAAGTCATAATCAACGCAGAGAGATGTTTTTGAACAAAACCAAATGCTGTTTGCTTGGATGGGCTCAGTCGTGAAAAGATGAGCGTCTTTTACTCCCGTTGATTTCACGGAAGCTGAAAATCCTCAATATCTGCAATGACATCTCCCAGAATAGACTACAGTTGTCAATGTGAAATACTGTCAATATTTCTCCATAAGGCCAATGCTATTGTTCGGTATCTGGTGAAACAAAGCAAGACACCAAATTATCTGGCTGGTCACAGAAGAGGCAAAGATTTTTATGGGTATCGCATAATTGTTGACGTTGGAAGGGACTGCTAGAGATCACCTAGTCCAATCCTATCTAATCTAATGGTCGTCTAGTCCTCATTCAAAAATAACTACTGGCAGAGCAGTTAGGAAAATTAAGTGCTGAATCTCCTTTCTGCTGTATATTGCAGGTAACAAGTTCTTTGTCTTCATTTAAAACACCAAATTATCTTCCCTCTGGTATACTATCTGAAAAACTACAAGAATGATTTTATAGTCCCATTTGACTTATGTTTATCACTATCCCTGCATTATTCAAAGGGTGTTTTGTTTTGCCATAAATATAAATTAAGCACCAGGATTTCATAAACTGACTGAACTGAGGAAATCCCCTAGCATAATGCCTATATGATATATAGCGTTTCTATGCAATACAGAGAAGTGAATTTCTCTTGCAGGAATTCTGCTTCATTACCTTGCACATTAGTAGTATCAGGCCTCATAATCTGTTGTTTAAACAGGTTACACCCCGGAGAAAGATGTCGTTTCAGGTGTCATAACAACAAGAAGGAATTCTCTACTCACACTGATAAACTACTCCCACGACGTCCACGTAGATTTTTCCCACTAGGACAATGGTTTGAATCTTGTCCTTTGTGCCATCATGGTTTAAAAACCAGCCATTTCTGTGCAAGAGTGAGTTTTCCTCTTCTAGAACTGTTAAAAAAAACTCTTAGCTTTTTACTTTACTCTTACACAGTTGCACTCAAATTTGAAAATAGATATGAAATAAAGTGAAAACATCAAAATAACTGAGAAAGAAAGTGGAATCATTTTGAATCCACTGACAGAGGAATTACTGTGAAACTGCTTGTTTTTCCAATATTTATATTTTTTTCTCTACAAGGTCCTTAACTTCTAGAACGGAGAATGAAGAGAAAACATCAGGATTTGCTTTAGTACTAATGGGTAGTAAAGCTTTCCTTAATACAAGTCTCGGAATAAAATGATTCAGTGCAACGCTTTGACTCAATGCCTTGGTGTTAATCTGGAGAGCAAAATACTGGTCTACAGGTCGTAAAATGGTCTGGAAAATAGCTCTCAAAAGAGCTCTGCTTACATCCTCGTGTACACTGCTTTTTCTTACTTTTCTTCAGATAATTTTTTCTTCCTTCTGCTTTTAATCTGTTGCTGCAGTGGCTTTGATTTTGTTCTGAATTAGATTTCCGAGACTGTTGAGTGTGGTGTTGATGGAGACCTCACGCTGAATTCCGATACGTGGTGGGAATACAGTGAACTCAGCACTTCCGCAGATGGTGGGATCTGAACCCAGCACCAGCTAAAGAACGAAGCTTGTTTGCTTTTCGCTTGATTCCCACTGAAGTCCAGAGGGTGGTGCTACTTGTCTTGTTAAGAATTTCTTATCTGAGTAAGAACTGCAGAAGGTCCCTCTAACATCACAGCATTGTCTCCTTGGCATCTTCTGTTTGTCAGAGCCATGCTCCATCCCCGTTCCCAGAACAAAAAGTGGTGATGAAATTATCTCAAATATTGACATACGCTTGTTCTAGATAGCTAAAGATGAAATTGAAATGGGGAAATGCCATTGCACTGGAAGCTTGAATTCAGTACGATGCTCTTTCTCTCTCCTGTGGGCCAGGATCCTTAACAGCATATGTTTCCCATAATACACTGCAAGCCTTCTTGTGGCAAAAGGACAACGGCATTTCATAGGAGCTATGATCCAGGTGCATCTTGTAGAGCACGATATGGTCTTGGAAGCACCTCTCTATAGTGTAAGATGCGTGAGGTAAAATTAGCTAATAACATATTATGACAGTTTTAGGAAAAATATATTTCAAAGAGAAGCAGATGCTTCTTTCACAAAAACTTTATTTTAGCAAAAACTGGAATTTTAACAGTTGATTGATTGTTTAGATCATCCCTCCTGTTGGATGCAACGTGTGGCGTGAGGAAGCCAGCAAGTGAGCCTTATGATTCCCCTGGAATTTGCTGGCAAGTGGTGTCAAGGAGAAAAATTGGAAAATATAAATGCCTTACCTCTCTCTGAACTTGGGACATCAGCTGTTGAAAAACACCCTGTGGCCCTGCACAGCTGTTAGATTTTTTTGTCAGATTAAGCTGATCTCACAGAAAGAGAGAGAGAGAGAGAGAATGATATCGCTGACTTGCCATTTCCATCCCTCCCAAAGTTGTATTTAATAAAAGTGTGAGGCTGTCAGATCTGAAGGACGCTCTTGTCTCTAACCTCTCATGCTCAGTCACAAGCCAAAACTTGTGGAGTAGCTCAAAGATACCCTAACGATTCCCTCTCTTGCTCTCTTGCTCACTGCTTGTGTAAGAGAAAGGGTCTATCTGGCAGCAACCTGTGTCTAAAGCAATGATTAAACAAAATCAATGACTAAAAGCAGTCTGGAGACATGAGGCTCTTAAACCTTCAGTGTTCGCAGAGAACAGCAGCTGCAGCCCAAACCTGTGTGTCTGTTGTGCCAGACTTGTGAACGCGTTATGTTTGGAAACGCCGTAAGATGAAACAGATGGATATTTCAACACATCCACTCCAAGTGTAAAGCACCCTGTTGCCAGAAGTGCATTTATCAGAGGGAGCTTTTGGCCTGGAGGGGCCTGTCCAGGAAGGAGGCAGGGAATCCCTTCTTTATGTGCCCTGGGGGTGTGGAGCTGCTGGGAGAAAGGAAGAGTGCGGGATGCCAGCAGCAGCTCGTCCCTGCTGGGCCAGCTCGAAAGCCTCATGCTTCAGCAGAGCCTGGGACTCTATAAAGACATTAGGATCCTTCCACATTAACCGCTCTTGGTGAGAAAGCTGGCCTGATAACTAGATTTTGGGATCCTTTCTTCCAGCCTCATATCATTTTCTTGGAAGTCAGTCAGAGCCACTAAGCTCTCCCTTAGCTGCAATGAGATCAGAGGTGAACTTGATTGCTGTGTCTCCTAACCCTTCTGTCCCTAATCCTTCGCTGTATACAGTTTTCTCTTTTTCTCTGATTTCAGGAACATATGTAAATAATTAACTGACAAATTATACAAGCTTATCACACTATATCCCAACAGATGGAGAAACGCCATTAAGCTGATTTGTTCAGGCAGCCACATGCAAGATGGAAACCCAGAAAAAACAAGGAAATGAGAAGCTGCCATTCTTAACAGTATGTAACTGATCACATGGCTGTTATCACTGCATGTGACATTGTAGCCCATTTACAGTAATCTTAATTCTAACCCATCCTTTCCTTCCACCATATTCTTTTCCCTACCAAATAGCTGTTGTGAAAGTTTATTTGTACCGCAACATGGAGACGTGGTTGCAGCACGTATCCTAATCACACGTAATCTAGCTCGTCCACGTCGTTCTAGCGCTAGCGCTGAGATGAGGGCAGCGGTCCAGTTTTGCTCTCAGTAGCTATTGTAGAAGCATGTCTTCAAGGATGGCTGGTGATCATAACTAGACTGCTTGACATCTTGACTTGGTAAACTCCTGTACCAACCTTGCACCCTAATAATCGTGGTGGCCATGAGACAAAGGTGTTGTATTGCTGGGAGATGCTCTAGCAGTGAGGGGCGCAAAAGAAGTGTTGCATAAAATGTGAATGTCATTTAGGTTAGAAAAAGCTGCCAACTAGATTAGAAAAGAAAAGTACGTTTAATTTTTTTTCAAAGAGACTTGCAAAGAGTAGCTCTTGAGAGAGCTACAGAGACGTTTTGAAGCTGGAATTTTAATGAAAGCAAAAGCCTTTGCTGTTACAGGCAATGGTCAGATGTGAAGGATATGTTGTACTGAGCACAGTTCTTATGAGACGTTAACATTTCTCTTCGTTGTATTTGCTTAGGGAAAAAAGTGCACCTCTCAGATAATCTAGTCAATCACATGTGATTTTGATACCTGTCGCTCTTGCTTCTAGACCATGATTGAGAGTGAATGTAAGAACAATGCAGCACTTGGCAAGTTAGAAACTCCCGCTTTTTAACAAAGGGCACTATGTTGCTGAGTATCCACTGTTTTCCTCCAGAAAGTGTACCAGGATATCACAGCAGTATCATGCAGAGATGCCCGATGGCTTTTCCCTGTCTGACTCCAGCGTAAGTTGCAAACTTGCCGCAGCAGAGCTCAGCTCAGCAAATTTGCCATTCATCTTAGTGTGCGCTGCAAAATCTGCTTTGACTCTGTGCTACTGCAGCTTAAACTGCTCCAGACTATACTCGGGGACCTAGCACGGCACCCAGGCAGTGATGGAGCAAGCAAGCACCAAAAGGAACAGTTTCCTTTGCCTTCATTGCAGGCCCTTGAGCAAAACTGAGGATCTTCTTATTGCTGACCGCTGCTGAAGCGCTGCATTTGCATTGAGTGCTAAGGTGCTTATTTTGTATAATAGGGCTTATATCTTTGTTTTGGGAGAAAGCTGAATTTGTGAATTTTTGTCTTATGGAAGGAATTTAGGTTTCTGTACTTAGGAACTTTCTTTTTTGTGCTTTTATCACAGGCACCATCCATTCTTCTCTCTGTTCCCCGCTGGAGTGGTCAGCGTAGTGACATTCCCTCCAGAACAGAGAGGCTCTGACAGGTGACGCTATGAGGCTCAGAAAGCGCTTTTCATGTTTACATGTGGGCAGTATATGAAGACTATTGACGTTTCCTGGCATGGGAATGCTGCTTGTTGAAGTTCACTTACTTGGTTCTACACTACTGCTACTAACTGAAAGCCAAGTGAATGTGTGAGCTTCCACTGCTTTGGAGGTGTCTTATATGTTTAGAAACAGTTGCATGCTGGTTACGCAAAACGGTGTTGGGTCTTTGCAGCTTCTGCTGGGAATTTGAATCTCTTCACACTTGTAGCTCCTGAGCTGCTCTCTTCCACTCTCTCCCGGGTGTGCTAAGGGTTTGCACCCTGACCACCTGCGAGGAATACTTATGCACTGTCTACCTGTTCTGTCTAACCTCACTTTAAGGGCTGCATAAACCTGAAACAAATATTGCTGGGTACTGATCTGACAGCCCAAGCTGTTCTAGTCTCTCTCCTACTGCTTTTATCTCCCAATAGTAAATCACCCAAAGATTTGCTATTTCCCGTGGTCTTCTTTCCCTGCTGTTAATTCCCTAATTTCACGGCTTTCACACTCACTTGACATGGATTTGTTTTCATCTCCTCCAGACTACTTTTCTGACATGACAGCCTCCGTTCAGTAGTTTCTATTCACCTTTTGAAACCCTGTTTTGACATTCAGAGGACATCTCGATGGATGTGGTCTTTGCCCCATCCTCGGCTCTGCCACCCCTCAGCTGTCCTATTTCCGCACCTCCATCATAGCAAAGCAGCGAAGCACGCAGTAATTCAAGTGTACCCCCCAGCCTTTGCAGAATCCTTTCTTTCCTCCTTCTGATCTTTCTCTCAGCCTTTGGAAATGTAAGGCCAAGTTTTTCTGGCTTGCAGGTTTTTGGATTCTGTGCAGTTTTGCAAGTTGGAGTTATCAAAGCTGAGCATTGCGCTTGCCAGAGCGCTTGTCCTCCTCCAGGGGCTGAGCGCAATCGGAAGGTGGCGCAGCTCAACGGCCAGACACCGCTTAAGACTCAGCCCTGCCTCAAACCTCCCGTGCGGGGATGGAAACACTGCTAATGCCCAGGTACATGTTTAATGCCAAATCAAGTGTGCTTTTGGGTTTGGACTATGTGGAGTGCAATAGCCTCAATTTAGCTTTATGACAAAGGGCTGTGCTATTTTCTGGTAATTAGCATGCTAAGCACTGTGCTGAAATGCCACTGAAATGCCAGTTGTTGCTGGGGATCTCTGCTCAGCTTTTGTCTGGCATGATCATAATGAGGTGATTCAAACACTGTGTCATCTTGTGCCGGACTCTGTTTTGCCTTCCTTCTCCGTGGGACCTACCTTAGTGGCTCACTTGTGCAATGCCTCATTTTTTGATGTTGCTTTGCTATCTGAATTGCTCTGTCATTACTCTGTGCAACTGGGACAATGACTTTATTGAGATGTATTCCGGGCGATATTTTCAATATAAATATTTATAGGTAGAATTTTCAGGTATTATCTAGGAGCACAAATCCCGCTGAATGTCAGTGTGATTCATATTCCTATAAGTACATTGGGAAATGCAACTCTGCCTGTTAATAATGACAAAAAAAGGGCAATTGCTGTGGTTTAAGTACATGGTAGGCTAATATGAGCTTCCTGTAAAAACACCTTTGGCCCCAGCTAGGGCTGTATGGGCATTTAACTGAGAATAAAGTAGATTTTGGTTTCTAAGTTCTGAAGCTGCAAGGTAGCATTTAGAAAAAAAGGAAAAAAACGGTATTATTATTCCTAGTTTTTATTCAGTATAAAACCCTGCTGCTTTTGAAATTTTTCCAAAGCTTTTTTTCTAATACAAGATGCTACTACTTTTTTAAGCCCTTAAGCTTTCTTTTCAAATGGTCTCATGATTGCCATTCTAATTAGGAGGGAAAGTGTTTGCAAATCAGAAAAAAAGTATGAGTGATGTTGGTTGTTCGCAGCGTCTGCATCCACAGCAGGACCCTGGGAAAAGAGTGAAGAGAGGAAAAAGCATTTTCCTGGCTCACTATTTGAAAGATAAAATGTCCATTAATAGGATCGTATTATAGAATTATAATTCTAACCTTTCCAAAGGGTTTACATCATTGCAGATCTTACAGCCGGTGCAATTACAGTATGGCATAAACATTTTGCTGAAGAGTTTGATTTAACTATATGAAGACTTTGCTAGGTCAGCACTGTGGTACAGAATGTCTCTATGTTCTCCAGGCATTTGCTTTAATCACAGTTTGGATTTTAATGCTGGGCCTGACTGATCTTTATATCTTATGAGGAGTCACTTCTGTGTTATATCAGTGTTTAAGAGAACGCTCACTGCTAAGAAATAATGATTCTAGGGTCCAGCCTTATCCCTGGAAATCCTGCCTGCATTTTGCCTACGTTTTATGTTCCCCTAATGAGTGAGACCTCATGTGTCTGGTCCTGCAATAGGTTAGAGGCAGGAGTACCATGCTGTAGAGGTGGCACAAGTGTAGTAAGGTACAGCTGGGTGGCACAGCTCAGGTACTGCCTCTCTGCTGCGCTGTGTTGCCTTGTGCCAAGTGCGGTTGCTCAGTAGATCAGGGTCACCAACTGATTTGCATGCGACAGTGCCATGAAACCAAAGAGGAGCCTTGGTGTGGTTCTTTATATGCATGAGATGCAGGCTAAGTGCCTGGTAGGAGTGATCAGTGCGAACCTTGATGCCCAGTGGGTGAAACTTTGGCAGAACTGTGCAAACTTATGATTATGTGCTTCTGCTCTTCCTCTCTGTCCCCTGACTCCTTTGCAACACCACCCACTCCCTTCCTAGTGTTGATTTCAATAGAAGACTGACAAACATCTAAGCCCTTTCTAGATCCTAATGAAGACATCGCATCAGACTGACTTCACAGCACTGCCTGCAAGTTTTTACTCCTCTTCTGTTTCCTTTTGCTTTGCAGATACTTTCCAGTAGCCATGACAGAACTTGTTATTTGGTCCAATTTAGAATAATTATTTCCAGAAAGCTTTTGCGAGGCATTAAAAATGCAGGAAGTAGAATGGGTTTTTAAGGAACAAGTCATGCTAGACAACCTTGATTTTTCTTTTTATATATAATTACAAAATTTGTTGGCATTGGGAGCAGAACAGGCAGGATTGCCGATATAGCCATCTGGCATAGTCCATCTGTTCTCTTTGAGAGATAAACTGAAGAGCTGGGGAGAAAGAATGGGATCCAGAGGGCATAGATGATGGGAAGAGGAGGGAAGGGGGATTCTGTGGTGTGTCTGCTTCATATCTTATCTCCTCAGCTGCGTGTACTGTGCTTGCAAGTGCTAATGGAGGGAGACAACCATTAGTGTAGGTCCCTTGGTGTGCCTTTCCCACCAAGTCTCCCCTTTCCCAGCAGAAAATTCCTAAGTCATCCAGCTCCCCACCACCAAATGCTGTGTATCTAAGCATCATAGCTGCTTCTTACCAGTTGAGGACCGTTCTCTGCAACGTATTTCCTACTTGTTCCTCCACAACATACCACCTTATTTTAAATGTTTCCATCAACTGGATTTCTGACACTTCCCTTAGGAGACTATTTCAGTCTTGCACTAAAGGAAGCAGCATTAGAATTTTTTCGCAAATAATCGTTAAAATGTTTCCTTTCTAAGCTAGGAAACAGTGCTATAGAAGAGAGACTGCAAGGGTGAGGGGGGGAGGGAAGAAGATAAGATGAGAGGGAAGAAGGTAGAGAGGTGAGAAAGAAAAAGAGCACAAAGCAAGAGTTACCAATAATTGGCTGGACATCTGAGATCCTTCTGAAATGAAACTCTTTGTCTTTATTTCTTGGGTCCTCTACTTTTCATAAAAGCAGGAAGAAAGATGTTCCCTCAGTAAAAAAAAAAAAAAAAAAAAGGAAAAAGAAAAAGAAAAAGAAATTAAAACTCTAGTGATGTTCTTTCATGTGCTGAAGAACTCTGAAGTACGAGTGTAGAAAAGGGAAATGGGTTAATATCCAGGGCTGGTGTTTTTAAAGGTACCTAAAGGACTTAAATGCTTAGCTCTCCCTAAAGACTAGGCAGAAGGGAGTGGCAAGCTACATAAGCTCTTTTTGAAAATCCCCTCTTTAAAGAATGTATTAAAGCAGAGGTGGAAAGCAGGAGGCAGACATGGTGGTACATATATCCATGCGATGATTAGTCCTGAGGTCGGCAGAAGTAATAATTGATTATTACTTGCCCCAGGGTAAAAACTTTTTACTTCCTAAGGATGGGACCGGCCTTTTGGGTTTACCCTAAGGGGTAAACATACCCTGCAGTGCTATTCAGTACTGCTTGTGTATGGCAGACAGAAAAGAGAACCATGTAGTTTCAAGAAACATGGAGTACTGTGATCTTCTGTATAAAATGATGCTAGGGACAGTGTTTGGCTCACAGGTGCTGGTCCTGCCCTTCAAGATTAGATGTAAGTGTAAGAGCTTGGATTACAGAGCAGTGCTGGCACTTGAGTTATAGTCCAGGACTGGGGGCTGCTGCTGTTTGCATTCAAGGAGTGTGGAAATCTGAAAAATTTAAAAGACTGACCAAGAAAATGGCTATTAAAAAAAAAAAAAAAAGGTGGTTTTCAAGTCGAGGTGATGCTGTTCCTTCTCCCTACTCTTGTTGCTATCTCCAGAACAGCTGTGTTTGATACTTCCCTACAGGAAGGATGGTTTTGAAAATCAGCAGCATGGTTTTGTAGTGTCAGGTTTCCCAGGATGTCTTGAGCATGTAGCTGCTTAAGTCAGGATTGTAGGGAACATGACTGCTTGCTGCTAGAGCTGAGAAACTTTGGGAATATGTGGGAGAGGGAGAGGAGGGAGCAGGAGTGCTATTGACAGTATCTGCTACCTTTTGTGGTACTGCTGTGGTTGATATTTCACATTTCCAAGCAAAGCCTCTCTGCTAAGTAATGAAAGGTGTGGGGGGGCGGTATTAATTCACATGTTTATTGGGAAAGCCATTGGGAGGCCTTGCGGATGTCAAGATGACAACATAAAAATCGAACTAGCAAGAAAGTAGGCATTTGGGGGGCATGGTCCTGTGGCCCACGGCCTTGAAGCCATGAGCCCTTCACATATCATTTTCTCAGTGTTTGAGTTTGTGAGTCAGGACAGCCAAGAGGGTCCAGACCTGGCCATGAACCAATGCATGAGACTTTAATCACTGTACCTGTGCTGGGGAAGGAGAACAGAGGTGACGCTGGAGCTCAGCAGCTTTGGGAGGAGCAGCCCAGGTGGCATGTGCCTCACTGCAGTCAAGCATGGAGACCTCACTTCTCTTCCTTGATCTCACGCTCCAGGCATGGTTACTCAGTAAAGAACACAATGACTTGATCAGCTCCATGTGGTGCAGGTTGTGCCAAGAGGCAAGGGAAAGATTGTAGTCCGGCCCTACAAACACCTAAGAGAAGGCCCCCGTGCTGGGAAGGGAGGGGGGACGTGAAGGTCTTTATGAATCTGGCATATTAATAAGTATCACGTGTGACCTAATGAAGCTCCAGACCATGTCTTATGGCCCTGCTGCAATCAAGGTTGCAGACTCCTTCTCTGTTACTGGGGGCTGACTGCCTGCATGATTCAAAATCTACCCACTTTATTAGACTGCTTTGAAATTTGATAGGACTTGTGGAGGGCTGGGACAGGGAAGTTCTCCCACATAAGAAAGGAGATCAAGAGACATAATCCATTTTTCTCCATCCTCACCATTTTCTTATCCATTTCCTCGTTCCCTGCCCAAAAAGACAAATGAAGTGAACCAGCTACGCTTATCTGATTCTTTCTTTTTAATGAGCTTGACAACCAGATCTGTGTCCTAAATGTCCAGGGAGATGTCTCTACATGTCCTGAAGGAAAATACAAAAGGATTTCTAGCCTGGTTGCTTTTACATGGTCTGTGGGGACTCCTGCAGGCTCCGTCTTTGCTGGAGCTTCTGGTGTCTACTCAAAGCCAGTGTGGGTAGAAATCTAGGAAGGGAAAACAGGGATTCTACTGTACTCTCATTCACCAAGAGCATTTTTCTTGTTTCTTTTTCGGGAGTGCATTCAGTGGGGAGTCCAGAAAGCCTGAGAGCTGTTTTCTCAAATTAAAAAAGGGAAAGAGACAGTCAAAGCTTCCAGCAGAGGAAGGATGAAAATTTGGACGAAGCAGGGAGGCAGGACAGGGCCGACGATCACAGTGAGCAGGCTCTGGTTGGTTTCTCAGGCTCCTTTTTTTAGGAATAAGCTATCATCTTTTGGGGGAGGATGGGAAGAGGAGGAAAGATAAAGAAGGACCCTGTATTTCGACCCCTTTCCTGCCCTCTCCCTGGGGTAAAAGTGGACATGGGGCCTTCAGAGACTGCCTCTGTTGCTTTTCCTGCTTTTCCTTATGGAGTGGGATCTGGGGTCTGATTTGTGTTGTGTGAGACAGGGTTCATCTCCGTGTGGGGTCTGGGACAGGGGAAAGGAGATGATGGGTGAGCTCTCCCCTTTCCTCTGGCACGTGCTCGGATCTGTGTGATGCTGGTGCCTTTCTGCTCCTTTACCCTGAAGATGGGGTGCCCCTCTGCTGGGGGCACCTGAGGGCAACAAGCCTGCTGGATACCTACAGGGCTCATGTCCTGGGAGGAGGGGTGCAGTGGTGTAGCCTTGCACTTACCTTCTCCATTTATGTTCCTCCCAAGGGGCATTCTTTTACGGGCTAGATGTCCCCACTTACTATTCGCTTAAGTGTAAGTTATACTTACACTTCCCACTCCCCACTGCAATTAAAATGACTGCTAGTTACAAACAGTGAAAAAATCCTTTCTGTATTAAAAGCAGCTGGAAGTTGAATGGCAAAGCTGTCTATCCCTAAGGGGTGGGCTCACCTAGTCCTATTTCATGCCTTTCCACAAAGCTAATGCAAAAACTCTGACTTTGGAATCAGAAAACAAAGCCTGAGCCACTGCCTGGGGAATCTTAATTTTTTCCTTTTTATGTGGCATCTCCGTATATCTTGACTCCACTTTGCCTTTGAGCTAAGTAGAATATGCTGCCACCTACTACAGATAGTAGTGACTTCTACTTTTTCTCCAAGTAAGTGTCTTTCTCTGCAGAATAAACCCATCTGCTAAAGCTTTACAGTCTTTCTGCCCTTGTGAATGCAAGGCCGCTGGATGCTTTTCCACTTCCCTATTGTTGGTCCCGTGCTCTGTACCCCTCTCTGTCATAGATGCTGAGATCTCTTAAGAGATACGTCACTGCACATGAGATTAGACAAAGGACACAACTGACTCAGATTCTCCTGGCTTTGCCAAGCTGGACCAGGCCTACGTGTGACCAGAGCTGGAAGGCTGGCAGACCAAGTTTGAGATCAAGCTCCTGAGTCCTGGGGCCAGTCTTACGATTTCTGCATTGCCAACGTTTAATTTTTGCCTTTTTTTGGTCTTTTTTATGCTCTCTGTTCTAGTCCTTGACCATTTCACCCTTCGTACGGGCAGGTGGGAACATCCACTGAGCCTTACTGGTGGAAGTCTTGTCTAATCTGCTACGTTTCCCACAGCTCCCAAGGCATCCTGGTGAGTCAGACTTCTTCCAGGATAGGGTTGTGGCTGCGAAACCAGATACTTTTCTGTGCAGTGGGACAGACCCTCCCTCTAGGTATAATGCTTTAGTGTTTTACAGTGGTGTATCACTCTGCAGAAAACATATGTTCACATGGGCTGAGTCACAGTGTTAACAACATCAGTGTTTGTTTTTAATCAGACTGACCAAGTGCCACCTTCAGAACCAACTCAGCTTCAAAGAAGGCAAAGCATAAGGCCGACTGTTTGTTTTCTTTAGAGATTAGCTCAATTTTCTTTATAGTCCAGATAAACAGCATCCCCACTGTTCTCTGACTCAAAACAATACAAACCCTTAGCATGTGGCATGCTCAAATTAACCCCTAGGTAACAAAGCAACAGGAAACCATGGATTGTTTGTTAAACAAAAATCTCTTTACTCTTTGCGCAGGGTCAGAGATTCAGACACGACAAAATAAATTCCTATATTTATCAGTGACTGTGTAATCCTATTTTGAAGCTATAGTCTATATTTTGAGTCTATAAAGATGAATGCATTTTCATGTAAAAAATGGTCTGTCTTAGAAAATGATGGTTTTGGCAATCAGAACCAATGGTAAAAACAGACAGATGTTCAGCAGATGAAAATCTACTTCCTTCAAAAGCTCTGGTTGTGTATGTACCAACTGAGAATCAAGTCCACAGTATTTTAAAACTGAAAGAGTGACCTAATCTAAGAAAGTGATTCTTGAAGTCTGACTTGCTTCATTTTGTTACAGGTCTCTCAGGTTCCCCATGCTGGAAATAACAAAGTGAACTTTGATATGTGTAGATGTTGCCTCCAACTTACACGGACTCTTAAGATGCAAGCTGAAGAGAGATCATTTTTGTGGTTTTTCCCCTGTTAAAATGCTGGCAGAGCATCAGTGAACAGTACTACTAGCAGAATCAGCCCTTCCTGCCTTTGTTATTGCCTCAAGCTGAAAAGTCCCCTTGTGTTACACTGCTCGGTAAGACCTTGAAGTGCAATTGCTGAACACATTGTTAAGAAAATTTCTCTCTCCCCGTGTTTTTTGTTTCCCTGTTCCTTGTTCTGCCTCACGAGTTCTGCTTTTTTAAATTTAACTGCCTTTCCGGCTTGAAGGAACTGCCTTCTTTCTTTCCAAATCCATCTGTTGGCAGGTAATGGCTCCTGCCCATTGCATTAGTCTAGGTGTCCTCTGAGTGTTCACAGGGCTTCTTGAAGATTACATAGATATAATCATAAATATGAAAAGAAGCCTTGCCTTGGGGTAGAAACAACAAATTGCATGACGGTGTTTGTGCTGCAAAATGGAAGAAGAGGGTGGCTTGAGTATATTGAACTTGCCTTGATGGACTAAGAGACCTCCTGAAATCCTCTTCATCTCTATTTTCACTCAGTTTGAGATAAATATATTTTGTGACATAGGATAAGACCTACATGCTACATGTATATTTTATCTCTGTGTCCTCCTACAAGACCTTTCCTTTAAGGTCTCCCTGTTACCTTATTTTTCTTGGTCATGCACACTTTGTGGGAAAAAAGGGGAGGAAAACTTGTACAAGTGTACAAGCCTGTTCTGCATGTCTGTGCTGTTGCCTCTCCCCTCTCACTAATAGAACATGAAATGCCTGGTGAGAAAAGGCTACAGTTATTAGATTAGGGTATCTCATGCTTCAGTGAGCTGCCTTGATGTGAAAGAGACTGAAGAGGGAGAAGAGCTCATGCTCAGAGATGTTGAACCTGACATGCAAGTATCATTCCAGATCTTTGCAGGTCACACCACAGAAAAGTCTGAAAAATGAATTGATCAAATGGATGAGCTTTCCTCATGGTGAAGGAACCTCTTAGCTTAGGAGAGGTGTGTTGAGGGCTCCAGGGGAGAGCCCAGTCAATTAAATATTGACAGCTCTAGTCATTACTTGACATTTGCGCAGCACTCAGCGGTGTGCAAAGTTAGGATCTAATGTGCTCAGTGCTGTATAGAGCAAGGGAAATTGAAAATTGCTTTTGCGAAGACCTTGAAATTGTCATAAGTAAGGAGTAAACGTATCTGTAGTTTCTGAAGCAAAGAGCTTGGCTGTGAGGTCACAAAGGAGAAGCAAGATAGTTTTTGATTTGTTAAAGTGAATTGGTCAGAAATAGTGATGGTGTGAATGGTGAAAGCTCTTTTCCAAGGAGAAAAGGCGTGATGGGACAGAGCTGTTGAAAGTTGTAAAAACTCAGCAGGGTGCAGTCTTTGCTGCTAATTGTCTAATTGTAGCAGCTGGTGATGGGTTCTAGAAATAACCAGAGCTGGGGATTATTTAGGGGGTGGAGACTGGAGGGAGATATGCCAATTATGCTGCACATAGCAGCATATCTGGTATTTATGAGCTCTTCACCCTGGAGGAAGGAGTTCTTCAGTGCTGTTTGGTGAGACTTGCGGCCCTGACAGGATGCACCCATGAGGGCTGAGGGAACTGGCTGAAATCACTGCAAGGCCACTCTTAATCATCTTGGAAAGGTCACGGCAATCAGGAGAAGAGTGGGAAAGAGCAAACACCTCTCCAACCTTCAAGAAGGGCAAGACAGAGGATCTGGTGAACTGCAGGCTGGTCAGCCTCAGCTGAGAAGATGATGGAGCAGCTAACCCTGGAGACCATTTCCAGGCACATGAAGGACAAGAAGGTGATCAGGAGTAGTCAGCATGGATTTACAAAAGGAAATCATGCTTAACCAATCTGACAACCTTCTATGGTGAAATGATTGGCCGAGTAGATGATGAGAGAGCAGTGGACGTTGTATACCTTGACTTCAGCAAGGCTTTTGACACTGTCTTCTGCAACATCCTCATCAGCAAGCTGATGAATTATGCTCTAGATGAGCAGGCAGTGAGGTGGTTTGGAGACCAGCTGAATGGCTGAGCTTAGGGAGTTTTAATCAGTGGCACAAAGTCTAGTTGGAAGCCTGTAGCCAGTGGTGTGCCCCAGGGGTCAATACACGGTCCAATCCTGTTCAACTTATTCATTAAGTTGATGGGGCAGGATGTACTCTCAGCAAGCTTGCTGACAAAACTGGGAGGAGTTGCTGATACACCAGCGGACTGTGCTGCCATTTAGAGGAACTGGACAGACTGGAGAAATGGGCAGAGAGGAACCTCACAAAGTTCTGTAAACGGAAGTGCAAAGTCCTTCCCCTGGAGAGGAATAACCCCATGCACCAGCACATGCTGGGGGCTGACCTGCTAGAAAACAGCTTTGCAAAGAAAAACCTGGGGGGCTATTGTAGACAACAAGTTGCCCACGAGCCAGCAATGTGCTCTTGTGGCCAAGAAGGACAATGGTATCTTGGGGTGCATTACGTACAGCATTGCCACTCGATTGAGAGAGGTGATCCTTCCTGTGGTCCCAAAGACAACATTCCCCTCTGCTCAGTCCTGGTGAGGCCACACCTGGAGTACTGTGTCCATTGCTGGGCTTCCCAGTATGAGAGAGACACAGAGCTACTGGAGCAAGTCCAGTGAAGGGCTAGTAAAATGACTAAGGGACTTGAGCATACAAGGAAAGGCTGAGAGAACTGGGACTGTTTAGCCTGGAGGAGACTGAGGGGACATCTTATCTATGCACATAAATATTTGAAAGGGGCATATAAAGAAGATGGAGCCAGATTCTTCTGAGTGGTGCCCAGTCACAGGATGAGAGGCAATGGGCACAAACTGAAACACAGGAAGTTCCATTTGAATATAAGAAAAAACTTCTTTACTGTGAGGGGGACTGAGCACTGGAACAGGATACCCAAAGAGGCTATGGAATCTCCAGACTTGGAGATATTCAGACATCGACTGGACATGACCCTGAGCAATGTGCTCTAGGTGACCCTGTTTGAGCAGGGAGGTTGGACTAGATGATGTCTAAAGATCCCTTCCAACCTCAGCCATTCTGTGATTCTGTGATTCTTGGGCTTGCTGCAGAGCTTAAAGCTGCTTGTGAAGGATGCTTGTACAGTGTGAAGGGAAGGAAAAAGAAGTTCTGAGCAGGCAGAGAGACCAAAGTACAGATCTTCTATACAACGAGAAGGAAGAATATTTTATCAGAAGAAGGGTGATACGTGAAGAATTTTTGTAGTTAGCTTGTAAGAGCTGGAATAGGAAGAAGTTACGTGACCAGGGAGAGAAATCAGTCTATGATAAGGCCACTGAGTGTGCAACAGCAAAGAAAAGGCTTTAGTGATGAAAGAGCAACAGTCACCACAATATTATAGAGGCGAGGGTGGGGAAACTCACCACATGGATATCTTTACAGATGCTTCTGCCTGAAAAGGTGTGTAGTCTTCAGCCTGGAAGATTGTTGCACGAAGAGTTAGTGATCCACATAAAGGCTGATGCAAGTCTATGCCTACTGTGAACACTGTTAATAGACAAGCGTATGATGAGATGTATTGTTCTGTCCACCTGATTTGTGGTATAACTTTGTCTGTCTAGTATCTACTATTAGTAATCTATTAATTAAATTAAATCTGCTATTTAAATCTACTAATAGTATCTACTGTTCCCAAGATCAGTTTGCAATAAGAATGTTAGAGTGTATCACCCCAGGGGCTTTTCAAAGCTTAGTCCATATTTCAGTGATTAATATTAGTGAAGGTATTGTCAGCTAGGTTGTACAAAAGCCCAGAAGAAGAAGGAGCCGATGAACCTCATCATGGTTGGGAATTCCACACGGAATGCCATGGTCCTACAAGAGGTCCATCCGGTGCTGTATCATCTCAGGTTTGCCAGCATCAGTGGGTCATAAGATTGCTATTACCTTTTCTGTAACTAACTGTGTTAATAAATAGCTATCTCTCTTAACAGTGCCTGTGCCTTTCTCACTGCGATCCAAAAAAGAACAGGCATCTCCTGGTGCAAAATAACAAGTAATGGGGAGCTTTGGAAGATGACAGCTGACACCTTGTTGGAGGAGAAATTGCTATATGAAGCCTTTCAACATGGAAGAACCAGTTGCTAAGGAGCGTGTGAACCAGAAAGGGTAGATAATTCAAATTTCATAGCTAGTGGTGCTATATCCATGGGCTGAGTCTCCAGAGATTTTGGAAGACAGGGTACCGTCTTTGGCTTGGATTATAAAAAGGGCACATTTGAAAGAGTTAGTTAGCAATATATGGCCTCACAGTCTCCTTACTGTGACTAAGAGGTAGCTAAGAAGTTCCAGTGCCTGTATAACAGGTTCAGATTGTCCCTTCCAGTGTAAATCATCTCAATCTTTTATTACCTCTGTTGTAGTTTTGTCTAGTTACTTAGCTTTGCTTTGTTTCCCTAGGTTTTGGTACTGTTGTCTGGATCATTTCTGTCAGCAGCAGATTTTGCTGTTAAGTAGATCCCAAATGGAAATAATAATCCTTTCGGGGAAGGGGGGGAATAGTAAGTCTTATATGTACATTTAGAGGCTATAGTAGTAAGTGACAAAACTTCCTGGCAAAGTTACATTTGAAAAAATGGAGACGGTAGGTCAGAAACAAACATTTCTCTCAGGCCAAGAGACTTGCTAACAAGTCACAGGTGGACACAGCAGGAATACAGGAAGAACACGATTATGCTGGGATGTGGTGATAGCTTGTGTGCACTCCTAAATTTCAGCTCCTTGTTTCTCTCAGCAGTTTTAAAAATATTTTACGCAGCTTGTTATTTTGCTCAAGTAAGGAGTGCGAACTGGGAATTACCAGAGTGCAAAGTCCATTTTGATTGCTTGGCTGGGCTTTACCCTCCTACCGTCCTTTTACTTCCAACTTGGCCTAATATCCTTGTGGGATGCTGACCTTGCTGCAATAATCCTTTCTCATGGCATAGACCTACTGAGGTGACTCATGAGATTATTTAGTGATGATCATTGACTTAAGAGTGCTTCCTTTGAATTGTAATCTCTCCAAACTACTAGCTTGCTTCTGCTCAGGAAAAAAAAAAAAAGGGTTTTTCATGTGAGAAATGGCCTGGTAACTAAGCCATTCGGTAGAGGTCACTTTTCACCCCTTGGAGCTGGTCACTTGAGAAAGAGGGCTGTGGTTGTGTTTTGGACAGAAGCTACTTGCTCTGTTGGATAATCCAAGAGGGGAGGGAAACAGCCTGCATCTTCTGATCGCTCTCACCAAACTGACCAAATTCCATCTTAAAATGACTTTTTTGGCTCTGGGTGGCGGGAAGTTTGCCATTGTTATACCTATCAGCTCTGTGATTCTGGAGAGTCATACTGCATCCTCAAAGTACCGGCATGACGGATGTGAAGGTGGAAGTATGTTACATGACAGAGGAGCAGTAAGGGAGAGGCAGCTGGACTGCAGATCCCAATTGAGAGGGATGGATCCTCATTTGGACTTGATCAGACTCTGGTTGCCTTGAGCTGCCAGGAGAAGGGAGCAAGACTTAATCCACAGCACTGACACTGTGCCAGCTCTCAGTAGCTCTGTGTCCAGATGGTGATTATCTGTGCTCCAGATAATGCTTGGATCTGGCAGGGTTACTAAGCTGAATTGCAGTGCTTCACCAATCCAGTAATGGTGTTTGTAAGACTAATTTACCTTCCAATACGCAATGGAGAGCAATAAATAAATCCTTCTGGATCCAACTCACTTCTCTCTGCACCATGTTTCCAAAACAGGAGTGTAGCCAGGGCCACTCTGTGTTTAATGCTGATTTTAGCTGGGTTTTATCATCACTGGCCGTGCAGGATCTGAGGTGATTTCCAGAAGCTGTGCCTCTGCACCTGCTCCCTAGCACTTGGCTTCTGTAAAGCTCTTGATTGCAGTGCATTGCTATGTCAAGACAAGGAGCAAGGTTTCAGGCTTGGCCTGCACCAGACCCGCCATGGGACGCCCCGCTGAGCCCTGGGAGTGTGCTGTACAGAGGCTCTAACTGCCCAGCAGAAACCAGCTGGAGTGAATAAAACTGGTAAAACTAATCCTTTCTGGAGACCTTACTAAACTTCCTAACTTCTCTTAAAATGCCCAACAGATTTTGTGTTACCTAGGATGTTCCAGCCCACTCCAGGACCCTGCGTAATGAAGGGATGTTCTGTAGGCTTGAATTTCAACGCCACCTTATTCGGGGTGCCAGCTGAGACCCACTTTGAGCCCTGTAAAAGTGACTAAGATACGGAGCATCTACAGTTTCTGCTGCATGAATTTGTAGCTGAACTGCACTTCTGAAAATGAGGCCACAATGAGTTAAAAAAAAAAAAAAAAAGAAAGCAACCAAACCTTCAGCAACTTTTAAAATATCTTCACATTAATCTCTTTGCTCTCAATTTCTTCAGAAGCTAATGAGGTTAGTATCCTGGAGGAGTGCTGTGATACTTCATAGTGGCAATACTCTGAGATCCTTAAATGGAAAATGCTAGAGAAATGGCCAGTCATGTAATTTTTCTAAAAGAGGGAAAGAGGGAGGGAAATTACAGGGTAACTGTGCCTGGACAAGGGTGGGAAATAATCCTTCAGTGTGTAATGGTTGAGCCGTCTGCAAGATATCATGTAAAAATACCTTTTAGTAACACATTTCTAAAGACCTCTCATCTGAATTGCTTTGCAATATAAAGACCTTGATAAGTTGTTAAAGGAATAAAGAATATTCTGCAGACTTCTCTAATTACGTATAACTGTAAGTTTTAACTGAACAAGGAGCTCCATCTGCTTCAACAATACAGTTTATAATACTGTAGCTTGGCATCCTTAGAGCGCCTCAGAACAGTGAAATGCAGTAGCATATGTAAATACTGCCTAATTATGCACAGCAAGGGGAATTCACAGATGGGTAACACAACCATCTACCAAAGGCCTGCTACCTACAAATCCTCCTTGAAATGGTCTCTCATTGCGATGGATTCTGGTAGTTTTTGGAACAAATTGTTAAGATTCCATTATTGAAATGGGGTTTCAGGCAAGGGCGGACTCTAGCTTGCTTTTATAGGAGGATGTATAGCAGAGAACAGCATGAAGTACTGAACTGCGCTGCAGAATACTCATGCCACCCTATTGATGCAAAGGCAATGTTTGCTTTGTGGTGATGAAAATAAGAATTTACGCAGCAGCAATAGTGCTGTGCCTAGAGAAAGAGGTCACTTTAATGGGCTCATTCCTTTCTCCTGTAATAGGATAAAAAACCAATGAGTTTTACACTTATTTTGCTGTCAGATATTCTTGAGATAACTCGGGGTGAGTGCAGAAAGTGGGTTAATACTGGTGAGTCTAGGTAGCCAGTTCATCGTGTAGTGAACGGGAAACCGTGGAACTGGAATTCAGAAGGCAAACCCTTCTGAGTGAAACTTTTTGAACAGCCTTAGCTTCAGAGACTGTTACCATTTAGTTCAGCTAAATCTACCGTTTGTGTAATTCCACCTCCAAATGTATAGCTAAAAGCAAAGCATCTAAATAGGGATTTTTCGGTGCAGCATAAGAATCCCTGTACTTTTGCCTAAATCTTAGAAGATTTCATAAGAGGAGATCAGTGCCATTGGCCAGTAACATCACCGATTACTCTTGTGTAATCAACAGCTTATTACCTCTTGACTTATAAAGAGCTGGCCCTGTTGACTAAGTAAAATGGTACAGGAGTCCATTTCCCTACTTTTCTTTCAAAGAACAATAAGACAGTGAGCTTAGGAGTTGCCTGACCTATTGAATGTGCAATAAAATCTTTAGTAATCATAGAGAAAATAAGAAATAGAGGATTTTTTGTTAAGTGTGATAAGTGAGCTTTGGCATGGTGATATGACAAGAGCCTTTGCAATGCACCTACCAGTGGATACCTGGCTACCTGGGAGTATCTGGCAACTTGAGAAAGGGTTTGCATAATCAGGCCCTTGATCCACTGGCTTAGGGGAAGACAGCTTCAAAACTGTTTTGAAATCTCCCTGCTGACAGTAGTAAGTACAATCAGGTCTCCTTCTTGAGCCATGAGGACATGGCTCAAGGACAAGATGAAAGAGGATAACCATAAACACAATTATAAAGGTACAAGCCCTGTCTCCTTTCTTAGTCATTGTCCAATAATAAATACTTAAGAAAAGTATATAAGAAGTATTCAAGGAATATATAACTGTATCCAAGGAGTTCCTGCCTCTGAGTCATTTGTGTTTGACGGATTCTCTTTGAATTTGTCTCATCTCTATTTGAACTTGTTTGTAATCCACAGTATCCTGTGGCAATGGATTGTACGATTTTTTGCTTTGTATGTGTTTCTTGGGAGTGAACAACATTTTTTCATCTTTTCTCAACCTACCACTTGATAACTTCATTAGGTAATCCTAAATCTTGTACTGTGAGAAGTAGTAGATAATCGTTCCTTGTTTCTCCTCTTCATACCAGCTGTGATGGTGTACTCTCTGCTGTATTCTACTTTCTTCCTAGTTGTTTCTCTTTTAAGCTGAAGAAATTGAGCCTATTTGATTTTTGTATAGAAGCACATATCAAGAGTGAATCATATTCTATGGCTGCTGAGTAAAACTGACCAGGTAGTTCACTTCATTTGGCCCCCAGAAATGGACAGGAAATTCAGTGATGTAAAATACTGCTGTCTGGGATGGAATCTGGATTGTTTCAAACTGTGTTGTGTTTTGCGGCTTTTTAATTAGGACAGCTCACATTTTCAGGGATTGATTAGTCTGCTCACATGTCAGTGACGGAACAAACAGTGCCCTGGCTCTGTCAGTCCGTGCCCAGGGGCAAATCAGCCCTGGCCTAGCTTGGCATGTAGGACAGAACCGGGTTGTTTCCAAAACTTCCACTAGCAATAGAGAGTATTACAGCATAAATAAGGAAGGCTGAGCACTTCTAATATACCTTTCTCAAAGGGTATTATTAATTTGGTCCCAGAGTGTTCAGGGGATGTATTATAGTGCCTAGTGCACTTACTTTTCAGCATTTTTGAAGCTACTGTTAAACGTAAGTAAGCCAAGGATAAATATTGCTTTTCAATGCCACTCAACAAATCAATACTGTAAGCAGGAAAAGGCCTACATTTTAGCTAGTACTCATCTGCCTTCAGTTCAGGGGGCTCCACTTCTGCTACTCAAATCTTTTATTTTTCTGAAATGAGAAGTGATCAGTTGGTGCTTTGTTGTTAGGAAAAAAATGACCTTTGATTTACAGTGTTGGCACAACAAGACCAGGCAGAAAACCACAGTCATATAGGAAATCACTTCACTGTAATAGGGAAAGATAACATGAGGCAACTCTTTCAGTACTGCCTTGTTTTCTTCTTTTCAGCCGACAGTCTCAGGTGATCCTTTTTTCTTGGATTTCAAGGGTGTTATTAAACCTAGTGAAGCAGACCCTCTATGGAGATCAGATTTTGTTAAAGCCGATTTGCCTGCGGCCATTTAACAGCAGACTTTTTGCTTGACTTTTACTTGTTAAGGATATTCTTTTTTCTTTCTCTTATCTACTAGAGGTGACATTCTAAAGGAGCAGTTTCTTCCTGAAGTTTGATTATGAAATGAGAAGTGCTTGATTTAGGTTAATAAATGATCAAAGATTAACTCTATCTTAAAGTCTTCTAAGGAATTCCAAGTGTCATGTTAGGCACCTAAAGTTAGTCTGTGTTAGGAGGCTTGTTTTCCCCTGGCTCTTTTTATAGTCAAGGCCCTGAGCAGGCTGGTAATGAATGTGTATTACCAACACTAAAGTGGTCAGAGGCACAGAATACACCAGTGCGGAGGATGAACTATTCTTCTCAGGCTTCCATGGGATCCCTTCAGTTCAAGCTTAATGAATATGTGAGAAAGCTTTGGGAAATGCGGATGGAGACAAACGTGGTTCTCTTCTACAGCAGCCAGATATCATGGAGAATTCAACCTGTTGCTCTGCATGATCTAGCACTTTTGGGCTTCAGGTTAGACCTTCTGCCTCAGAGGCCACTTTTATGCTAGTAAATCACATTACTTGGGTCTATTCTGTGGCACTAATGGCCTGCGTTCACGCTAGTAAACCCCTTTGGTCTCCAAAACGGAGTAACCACATCCCAACTGTGCAATGGGAAAGGTCCTGGATCTGTTTCAGTTCCTGAACTGTGCTTGCAAATTGTTTGGAAGAGTGTTAATTGGCAGTAGCCAAACCCATTTTAAGGACACCTCTCACATTTTAACATCGGTATGACTGAGTTCTAGTTTCCGGGATTAGTCCCTGGCGCTGCTCAGCTTACTTGTGTAGTCATACCCAGAAGCTCTGAGCTCAAGCCCTGCTGATTGCAATCCGCCTGGGTTTTCTTACACTTGTGCTACCTTTCCATATTCAGCCACTGGCATGAGAAACAGGGGATTAGAATCAAAAGGTCTTTGGTCTACTAGCATTAGCTCTTCACTGTTCTGGTGCATTCAGATCAGGTTTTGTCTGTCTATCTCAGCTGTAAAAAAAATTGTGAAGTGGCCTAACATATCTCTGATTTTAGTGAACTCATCAGTTAATGATGAATGTGCAAGTTCAGCATCCTTTCAGAGGCATTAGTCATGAAACTGGATAAAATTCACAAGCAAGGTTAGGGATTTGGCAGTCCATTAAGCCAAAAGGTCAGCTGCAAGTGCTGGGAATAGTTTTGCTTGGAGGTTTAGCTCGGCCTTTCCTTTGGCATTTAGTTATTCTAAAAGGGTTCTGGTATAGCAATAGGAAAAATGATGAAGGAGTAGGGTTAATTCCTCCTTGTTGCCTTTCTTGTGTATAGAGACGTGAGATTTCACTGTTTCCACAGCAATTGTGATCTTTCATAATGTTAGTGACAAAATTTCTCTGGGTTCTCTTTTACTTTCGGGGATGACACCTCCTTAACATGAATCCCTCATATTCTATTACAGCAGCAGTAGGAAGTATGTGATCAAACACTTACATGACTCTGCCTCTTGGTTACATAAAAGAAAATGAATGTAATTTTCACCTACATACTTTTATCTTTTTACCAGTGGAACTGCTTATAAGACAAATAAGCCAGAAGGCAAACTGAGACGTATTAAGGTGAGAGAGAAAAAGAAAAACAACCTCAATATTTTCAGAGTAATGAGTTAAATTTGAATACATTTAAAACTTAGTGATACATGTAATTAGTACTAGTTTCCGTGGTTACAGAGTCAAAGATACAGAAGTTGCTGCTCCATTTCTTGTCACTGAAAACTACTTAAATCAGAAATGGAGTGGATCCAGGTGGCAAATATTCATATGTTGGAGTTGGCGTCACACATCTTGTGTTCAATCTGTTAGCAAACTCAAGTTAAGTTAAAATAGTTCAGGATTTGTGGTTGCTAATTAATGTTTTTGGAAAGTAAGAATGTAACCAGCACTGAAGAGGAAAAAAGAAGCATTTATGTCTCTAAAATGGCCTCCATGAGAGATCTCCGGTTGAGATTTAGCCCCAGTATGTTTGGCTGTATGTCTTGACACCGTATCATTGTCAAGTGATTTCAAATGAGAAGCTACAGAAATGTTCCTAGAGATAGGACCCTTTGCGCCTGTTGTCCTTTTAGAGTAGTGCCGTGTCTTGTTTTGGGATTCTCATTCTGGATGTCATTAACGTCTCTTGTTAATCTTTTGGGACCCACTTCATTCCAGGACTAAATTTTGTCTTATTGCCTGTCACCCTAGCAAATATAACACGACCAGGGCATGGGCTTGGGCGCTGGCCTACAACCATCCATGCTGTTTAATTGTTCGTGTGCTCCTGGACATGATTTTGGCTGGTTCGACCCAGCACTTCTCCAGACAACCCCGAGATGTTCTTCAGGGAACAACAGGTTTCGGAGAATAGATGGGCTATGCTTGCTTACCCATGCTCTGACTGTAGGCAGACATGTAATTTGGGAGTGGACTCTTCTTTGGCAGGCACACAGCAGAGGTGATAGTTAAATGCAAAATAGTTTGGATAGTTTGTGTTAACATGCCGTGAATTTTTCCCAAGCGCATCAAATTCAGTTCCGACATTAAAGGAGGGATGAGAGATTGGGCAAACGTTATGCGGGCTGTGTGAATAACCTTCTCTGCTTCCTGTTCACTCATCTTATTTGCTCTGCCTCCCTTTGGCATGTTTTTCTCTGTTTTCCCTATTTTCTCACTTCCTGGTGCCTCCTCCCAGCTTCTGTGCTTCAATACTTAATGTTTTCAAAAATGTTTACGGTCCCCTAGTCAGAAATGGAAAGAGTCTTCTTTTCTATCCAGTGTCTGGCTCTTCCTTTTCACACCCTGCACAGTTCTGTTAATCCACAGTCTGATTTTGCATTTTACCCTTCAGGTTACTCCCTAGATTCATAGCAGTTGAGCTATTCAATTGCGTGCTGTTATTGTCTGCACCAACATCAACACCTAGACCCTTCCTGATTATTTTACTCTGTTGAGGTGTCTTTTCTTAAATCGTCAGGTGGCTCCTCAGGGACAGGAATGGTAAACCACAATGGAGACTTAATGGCATCTTGAGGCGTGAACAATATGCTGGTACCTATAAAGCAAACCTACTTATCTGACCTTCCAATCAGGTTCATTAGTCGTGTGAAAGGCATGCGTGTGTTTCTTATTTGTCTCAAGGAACAAATTGGAGATTTAAGCAAAAATGAAAATTTCTATGTTGTGGTTAAAAAATGTACTTAAAAAATTTGTTTATTACAAGTTAGTAACACACTTTGAAATTTCTAGAAGAACGGAAATTTTGACTGTATTACACGCTGCATTACTTACGAGATTCTGTTTCAATATATTAAAAGCCTTTAAGTTCTTACTTGACTTTGCTAGTGTATTTGTTTTATAATACAAAATCTCAAGAATAAAATTGCCAGTAAAATGTAAGTGTTCCAATTTGAAGTTAAACTGGATTGTTTTACCTTATCAAAATTATTTTTTTATGTTGAAATAACACTTCCCCATAGAAAGTTCAAGATTCTAGAAAATGGAATATTCCAATGAAAAGGTGTGCCATGGGAAAACCTTTAACCTGCCCTGTTAGACTGTGACTCTGATTCTTCTCTTTAGCCTGTCTCATAGTCCCTTACTGCTCTCTCTGAGGGACAGACCAGTAACAGATGATCACCACCAAAAGCAAGGCTGAAAGTTGGGGACCATCTCAGAGAGGTTGTTTGTTCCATCCTCTGCTATTCGCTACCGGATCGGAATACAGTCACCACCAACACACACACATTTCCCATTTGCTAGAAATTTGTTTTCTTTGTCTCATGCTTGTACAAGTTGCTTTTTTTTTTTTTTTTTTAATTTGGCTTGAGAAAGAATCAAACTAAGCCCAAAAACTTGTTATCTGCCTGATCAGAAACTTCCCTGAGCTGCACTTGTCTGATGAGCTTGACAAGACTGCTAGGATCATTGATTGTGGAGAGGACCTCTGAGGTCTCCGGTTGCCCTGCAGGCCAGTTAGATGGACCTGCCACAGGCCAGACCACTCCCACTTCCCAGCAAGTCGCAGAGAACCCAGGTAGCTGAAGAGAGAGGTTGCTGAACTGGAGATATGTCAAAGAAAACACAATTGTTCAGTATAAATTAAAAAAGAAGACAGGCTTCCATCACATCACAGTCTGATCCAGCATGGGACAGAAAACTGTCAGGCTTCGTAGCTTCTAGGGAACTGTTTTTCAGCCTTTTATGAAAAGCAGATCTTTAGTGTACTTACTTTAAAAAAAAAAAGAATAACTGGTGGCAACTGGAGCACTGAGAAGAGGAAACTGATCTCGTCATTATATGAATGTAGACTGTTTATTTATAATATCTGTTAATGTTTTGCACCTTGATGTTAGCAGGCAAAAAAAAAAAAAAGAACCTGCAGGCTTCACAGATTAGGACAAAATCCGCAAAGATCAGAATTTTTCTTGCTTTACATAATGGACAAAGGATAAAGAAAAATATCTTTGAATTGTAATATTTTCAGGGCTTTTTGCATAATTATTAAGTCATTTAATGCACAAATAGTAGTTCTTATCTTAAACTGGGCTAGTGTCACAATTAAAAGTAAACTTGGATTTTCAGAATACTTAATTTTGTGACGTATGAGTTCTTAGCTCAGTCACTTTGTTTTGTTTTCTCTTTATGCAGCTATTTAAATAAAATAGGCGCCATATGAAATAGATTTGCTGACATGTATAAAAAAGCTCATTCAAGTCTCACCATGCTCAGTGTATCTTCCTTCATAAAAAATTTCTGATTAAATGTACATATGATACTTTAAAATCAAGTATGTTTGTGTGTATTATACATACATATATATGTATGTATTGAAATGAATGCTGAATATTTAAAATGCTAGTTTAGCTTATATACCTCTTCAGTACCATATCTAACAGGGCCTCTGTCTTCTGAAGGAGCACCAGTTTGTATGGTGGAGCCCTGCTAAAGGAATACTTTGGGGTCATGTCATTGCTGGGATTAACAGACAATTGAATTTCTGGAGTAAGCTGACTGATAGTGCAAATGAGTATTCTCTGAATAAGCCCCCTGAGGTTTTCCAGTGCTAATGAACAATTTAGAGGAAGGTAAAACAAAATAACAGCAAGCAAAATAACTACATTTATTGTACATATTTTTAGGGCAGTCAAAAGTTTTGGACCAGTGATAATTCACTTTACAATCCAGTTCCTCGGAAGATCCTATCGTACTGAAAAGTAGTTCTGTGTGTTTTGTTTTTTTTTTTTTTTTTTTTGATTTGCTGGTTACAAACATGTTAGTGCTCGATGCTTTGCAGAAATGATTACAAGAATTGATTTAGTGTCCATCACCACAATAACTGATTTCCAGCTCAGGCTGGAACATCTAAGAAATCAGTAAGAGACAAGCCTAAATATATCGTCTATTGCTTGCTCATGCCGCAGGAAACGGAGGCTAAATCCAGTAGGGAGCATTAGCTAGAAAATCTATTTTTAAAAGCAGTGGGCTTGTGCTGTGCTGTATTTCTGCGGTAAGCTCTGAGTCTGGGCGTGTTGTTGAGAACACTCTGCCATCAGCATGTATTTAGATAATAGCGTTTTAGACTGGTGCTTTTTGACTTCAGTAAAATTATGCCAATATTGGAAGGCACGGCCCGATAGGCCTATTTATCATACTTGTATTACATTGCCATGTGAAAAACGCTTGTAAGTGTGCTGGGAATAACACTTAGGGTGATATTTTAAAATGGTCCAAATGCAAAGTCTGAATAGTGGAAGCCTTGGAGGTTCATTGTGTAAGCTTAAGCATTTTTTGAAATATGATCTCTTTATTTCTACTGGAATGAATTGCTGGGTTTTTTTCCCCAGCTATTACATTCAAGCCTTTAAAATGTATTCAGTCTGTTTTTTTGAAATGTGCATGTTTGGGTTATGTTGTAAAATATAGTAACAAAAACATTACATGAAGCCCTAGTGCAGGAGCTATTTTGTAACTAATTATTGTTTTGTAATAGCAAAATCAAAATCATTAGCTTCATTATTTTTTACTCCCCCTAGCTTTCTGTGTCTGTAAAATCATGCAGGGTTTTTGTAGACTTGTAAACTTTAGCCCAAAGCAGGGTTTTCTTTCACTGCTAAGTTCTAAAAATTAAGTTTATGATGGACACCCTGTCACTACATCAGAGGTTCACAAGCAAACCACTATGATTAGCCCAATGAGAGCAGCAGGTGAGATGAGTGTGGCATTTCTGCATCTATTTAGGTATTTTGCATCAGCTCTCATAGCAATGAACTAAAAGGCATTTTTGCAACTGGAGGCGAGTTTTCCATTTTCTATTTTTTTTAAAACTTGTTCTGTTTTTTCACCTTGAACGCCTAAGACACATAATTCAGATTCCTAAAGCAGTCCAGACTTAACTGTCAAATGTAGCTATGTTAAAGTGGTAGTATAACGAGCACATGCGGCTAGTTTTTGGAGAATGGCCAGCCTCGAACTCTCTTAAATGCCACCACATTCCTGGTTTGTGTCTCTGTCTTGGAGCAGCTGCTCTGAGATGGCTTATACCTTCCAGCTCCAGCTTCTGATTCCCTTGACCCAATCTTCTTCTTCTGATACCAGTGGAAAAATGTAAAGAAAGTTAAAGTTGTTGCATAATACAGAATCTGCAAGTAGAATAATGTGTAGCTAACGCACCTTGCCTTGAGAGTTGAAGGAAGAAGATGAAAAGAGGTGAAGGAGTTGCTATGAAGCTACGTGATTCCCCAAAATGCAAAGCATATAGCTTTCCAAGGGTCCCTATGTGGTCAAAGACTTCAAACCACCTCGGTGTTCCTGAGGCTGCCAAAATACTTGTACTGATAGGAGTAATAGCTTTTCTAAGCTCATTCTCAAAGGAAATTTGATCTAGGATTTAATGTTTATAGAGCATGTTCTTAAGAGTTGGGCAGTCACCCCACATTGTGCCATTTCTAAGCCAATGCAAATGCAAGCTCAGGTAAACGCATTGTGGTTAATATTGAAATGAAAGGAGTTTGGCAGAAGTAGATTTTGATAATAGAACAGAAGAAAGATTTTTTAAAATTATTTTTGAAATGTGAATGTACTGGTTCCTTTAAAAATAAACAAACTGAAATACGGATGATTTTTTCCACTGGAAATCCCTCAGAACCACCAAAAATGAAAAATGCAACTGAAATATTGAAGTCTTCGGCGAGGGAGCTGAAGACTCACTTCACAGCTACTCCCAGTTATGAGTGTGACTTTACCTTGCACCAAAAATCCTTATGGCATGAGCAGAAGTAGGTCCTTCAGCTTGAACGGTGCTGTTGAAACAAATGTGCCAGGCAAGAGCTATGGGGCCCTTGGTCTCAGATAGATACTGAAGTTTTTAAAAATCAGCACTTAAGAAAATTAGGCCTAAGACTCTCTTGTATTACTTGACATTTTAAATATGAATCTCTAACAATAACAATAATCTTGGTGATGTTTTCAAAGGACTATGTGATGCTGTTAAAGATGCATAGTGTGTTGGATTCAAAAGGGAATTGAACCCTTCTGGCATTATCTTCCAGATGTTCTGACAGAGTGGTCAATGAAGATTGTTTTCAGACTATCACCCAAAGCACATGCTCGTGCAGCGTTGTATGGGGGATCTGATATGCCAAACTCTCTTTCCAGCTGCAGGTGCACAAACCTGGAGAAAATGGGACTGATGCCAGTCTTCAGCATAAAGAGAACTCGACTGAATTCAAATGATCTAGGAAGCAAAGTGGAAAGAGAAGCAGGCTCCCCCAGGACAAAATGTGGCCTTTGGTGAAATAATCTGTAGATAGATCAGAAGTTTCAGATTGAAAGTGAAAGGGGAAACTGTGTTTTTCTTCTTTGTAACTTGAAGATTTGCTGCAACACAAAGATGCTTTTCAAAAAAATAAATCTGACTCAAATCCTATGCGAAGGTCTGTAGTAATTAGTCCAGTACTTGCTGTAGAGGGACCACAATGAGATTGCCAATGTAGGCTGGCAGTTAGAACTCTTTTAACAGCGGGAACTCAGCTTCACATGAACTGATAAGGGCTGCAGGGAAAATTTCTAACCAGTCATTGTTCTTAAACTCAGCCAGTCCCTTGTAGCTTGCTGTTATAAATAAAGAGAGCAGAGAGGGAGATGGAAGTTTTCTCTGAAGAGCTGGGCAAGGTGACTTTGAAGAAAAGCGCAGTGGCTAACAGCAGTGAGGGTGCCCTAGTAGGAAGGTGCAGTCCATCCTTTGTTTTAGGAAGAGGCAGAAACTACTTTAGTTTTAAGGAACAAAGTGAGATGTATTGCCTCAGCTCACTCTCTTTTTCTGCATAGAAACAGAAGGCAGAGGGGATGTCCCCTATTTTGCTATAGATTAATAAAGAAGAGGAGATAAAATAAAGAATTAGGGCAGCAAATCATTGCCTCTAAAACCAGCACAGTTGCTTTTTTTGCTATGTAGCCTGAGGGCAAACTGGGGACTGCAGCATTTGTTACCGTCTTCTGATGACAACATGAACTAAGGCAAAATAAATGGTTATTTTTTTAAAATGAATTGAAAACTCTACCAGATTTGGCACTGTAGTGGTTCCAAGAATGCCTGGGGAGCTGCAGGTTGTCAACAGAGTGACCAGTGAGTTCCTTATTGTCAGGATGATGGTAAAGTCAAAAAAAATCCACCCCACTGTACCAAAGGCTGCTTCTTCCCTCCAACATCTTTTATCTGTGTATAGAAATCAGAGGACTACAGTACAGGATGTGAACCAGAAAATCAGAGATTTGGACCTGTCCCAGGGGAGGAAGATTGGTCCAGCCACTAGGTGACTAGTCTGGAACAGCATTTTATTTGGCTTCTTTTTCTCTCCCGGACTCCCTTTGACGCTGGACAACCAAGCTACCCCAAAGCCATGCAGTCAGATGGAAGTGAGCGGCCTTCATCTGCAAGGGTTGTCCTCAAAACCTCAGATGCTGCCTAACTTGGTTGGTGCCACTGTTATGAACAAACTATCTATCTATCTATCTATCCACCCATCCGTTTAGAAGTTTTTTAGATATCAAACTTTTCTTGTTCAGGGATGTCTTGATCTTGACAGAACTGAAGAGTTTATTGTTTATCTCCCATCAAAGTGCCATGGGAAGCCATAAACCATTTTGTCCTTTCTTTGTCTGAGCTGAAAGATTTCATCCAGAAAGTGTATTCTCAGAAATTGCCCCTCACAGAACATAGCAGAAGTTGCCTTTTCCTTTTGGCATAGAGGGTCATGTTATTGGAATTAGCACCGCTCCTGCTGTTATTTGCTGGCAAAGAAGTCAGAGCGCTCTTTCATCTGGTGGGGCACCTGCCCGAGGGGATTCAAATCCACATCTCCCAGGAATGAGGAGAGAGCCTACACAATGCAGTTATGGGGAACAGATTGGGATGCATGACAAACTAATCTAGCAAAGGTTCAAGAATTAGAACAACACTAAATTTTAATAATTGGAGGTGCTCATCTGGGCAGGGGATTGCTTGATCCCAATTCCTGCTCCAGAGGCTATTCTCATGTTTTATCCAGTGATTGTTTAATGCGCTGTCCTTATAGCAGGGATCTGAAGCCAAGTCCCCTCTAGAAAGTAACAGATCTAAGTGTACTATAGACATATTGCCCCTTGCTCTCTCTGAGTGGCTTAATGAATGATTCACGTATCTGCCATGCAAAGTGGAACATCTTCTTCAGGAGAGGCAGAGAAACCTACTTCAGACTGGCTACACTTTGGTGGTCATAGCATTTGCCAGCGCTGTGGTGGTCAAGCTGTTTGCCTCCCCTGACTGAAGAAGGAAATAATCCCTGGATTCCTGCTAGATAGGTGAGCAATCTGACACGACGACTATTCGTAAAACAGTGAGCATCAGTATCATCGTTGGCAGTAGGGTCTTAAAAGAAATATTTATTTCCAGGAGCAAGTGCTAGGCACCTACTGTCATGTGGGGAGGCTGAGGCACAGGAGTGCTTGAGGACAGTATCTGATGCACCTTATGCCTAGTGTTTTCTTCTAGATGCACTGAGTCTGCTCTCTGCTCAGCATATAAGGATTGTGCTTTCCTTTGGTAGTGCCAGACTCCCTCGAAGGCCCACATAAGAAGCCTGAGCACCTCAGAGAATTGCTTGGGGCAGTCTCTGAAGTGCAGGCACTTTCTAGCAGAACAGTAACGCCTAAGTTGCTTATTTGAAAGTAAGAATTCTGGCTCTTCATCAGTTTCTCTTTTTTTTTTTTTGGAGATAGACCTTGGTGTCTTTGTTGCCTGCTGCATCCTGAATTCTTGCTTAGAGCTCAGACCCTCCTTTAGGAGGAACTGCACAGTTGCTTTAGATGTAACCCCCACTCAGTCGTTACAGATCCCATTGCAGTGATTGATTAGTCCATGGAGTCGTCAGAGTCCTGTTGACTCCAGACAGCACATGCCTACGTCTAGGATTTGGTCTCCCTGCCAAACCTTGCTGAATTGTGGTTTAAATATTTCTACAGTGAACTTGAAGGATTTCTGTCCCAAAGTTTTTGTTTAAAGCAGTTTTGCTATTCACGTGTTCTTTAAAGAGAAACAGAAATGTTGGCGGTCAATTAATTAGACTTGCATCTGTTGCCCTTTGTTTTAGGGACTAGGGTATAGGCAAGGAGACAGCAGTGTATGCAGCTGATACGATTTCTTCCAGCAAAGGGGAGAAGTAAAGATTCACCATTTTGAAAGATTCTTATCTATAGATGGTGGAACCAGAAGTGACTGTGCACCTTTGTTGCTAATCACATACCCGTGGGAGAGAAACAGAGGGAAAGTAGAAGCTCTTTGGCAGCATTGCATACAGAATTCACAATTTCTGGATATGCCTCTGCTTGAGGAATGAGAGAAGCAAAGCTTGGATATTTTGACACACAGACACATGTCCCCGTCTATTGTGAAACAGAGTAGCCGTTCACTCAACTTTAGCTGTTTCTTGCTTCTGTTGGATTGATTGCTGACCTATCAGAGAAAAGATCAACCCATTCGGTACAGCGGTTAAAATTTTTCTTTAACTACTATAAAAATTCTGTTTTGCATGAGTAGTGCAATGATTTTCATTAACATTTAACAATCCAAGGAGGTCTAGGTTTAGTCCAGTAAGATATCTGAATAAACTTATTTCAAATTTATAAAGTGATTTTCCTTTGGACAGGCCCATAATGTCAGATATTTGGTTCATTCATTCTAACTGCTTGCTTCTGGTTGGGGAAAATAGGAAAAGTGTGGGAAGTGCAAAATCTATAGGACTCTATAAAAATTTTTCTTTGAATTAGATCCATAAATAGGGTTAGAGACTTAAATTCCAATTTCAGTACCTAAGTCCAATGTTTTGGCATTGTCGAAATCTTCAAACCTCCAGCAGCTACAGACTGGTCTTTAACATCCCAAGCCACCCACAGTTCCATTGAGTGTATCCAGAATGACCCAGTTCTGGTCCCTTTGGGTTTTCAAATCAGCTGTCCTCTTTGTTTCTCTCTGTGGTCTTCTGTAGACCTAGTAGTTCTCACTGGATTATTCTTTACATCTAAAACTACCAGGAACCAGCAATCTAAGATCTTTTGGAGCATGAACAGGGAAGCATTCAGCAGTAGAAACTTGATGGCTTTTGTGAGAGCCAGGCTTGAAACTCCGCTCAGAAACTCAGCACTAGGTCTTGCTCCTGTTGGTTGAGGAGAACTACAGGGGCTCTCATGATGAATCTCTCTTGCTGAAGCTATTTTGTTTCTCGTAAAGAATTCATTATCCCTTGGAGCATGGTCTTGAATCATCCCTTCCAAGACATTTACTTTTCCTTCCTCTCTGGCTCAGTGAGTAATTTGCTAGTGAAGAGTAATAGCTTCAGCAGGAGAACTTTAGAAATCCTTGCCTGTGAATGCTTAATAGACTAGCAATAAGAGACCACTTTTGGTCCAAAGTTTTGTTCCAAACAGGGCATAGCAAAGACTTATTTACAAGTGTCTCATTGTCATAGTTTTGAGCTCTAAGCTATTAGGGAAAATGGAGCATGCTCTCTGTGGTACACATTTCCATGAGGTGGGTTTGCTTTGAGGATACATGGGAGACTGGTCCTGTAGGAAAGTGAAGCAAGGGTGGTATCTGTAGTAGAAGCTTGAGTTAAACCTCTGAAAACATCATGACATCAGAGAGTAGGTGGTTTAGTCCATGGACTCATGAAGGGCCTAAGGCATTTGCTACTAGGCAAGTCTGAAGATGTGAGTGGTTGTGCTCTGCAGAGTGAAGGGTAGGTCTACAAGAGGGTTTTAAAGTTCCTTATCTGCTTCTGAATGTGGGGACAAAATGCTATTTCCTATAAATTAAAAAGCCAAAAGTCTCTTGCTACTTAATCTCTTCTCTTCTGAAGAGCTCTTGCGTTTTCTGATGCTAAAATGAGAGGCCAATACAACAAATAAAATAGAAAACCTGGAATGAATTCCAAGCACCATATACTGCTGCTGTGTTAGAGGGTGTCATACTGCTCCCTTCTGTGTTGATCAGTGCAAAGCCGGTTGCTTCAGTGCTGTTACTCCTGATTTATGACTGTAAAAATACAAAGCGAACCAGACCTGCAGCAGGTCTTTTAACCTTCCCTGCAAGAAAGCTCAGTAGTGTTTTCTTTCATATGAGTAGGATAGATGGAAATCCCAGAGCTGGGCTTTAGGTGACAGGTCACCTGCACCCTTGGATCGGCAGTTGGACAGAACGACCTCTGTGTGTGTTGCAGTGCCAAAGTTGTCACCTGCTGGAGGGAGAGAGTGAGATTTAAGGTGGAAAACCCATAGAAAACTCACATTAGGTCCCCTTGCTCATGCAAGCCAATGGTGCTATTTAAAACAGTTGTTGTGACAGGTCATGATATGATAAAAATAACTACTGAGATGGCATCCTTTGGGCCCTTTACCTGACACCTGCTGTTTGTTACTTTTTGGAAAAGGTGGGAAAAGTAGATAGATTCAGCTCTGTAAGCGCGCTTGCTTGTTGTTCATCATATTAGAAAATATATGATTTATCAGCAAGGCAGAACATTTCCTAACTGTTTTGAAGGAGTGCTGTACACGGCACTTTCCCGGTATACACATCAAGTTCAGCCAAATTTTAAAGCTGTCAGTATCAATACTCTGCTTGCTTATAGTTACTCATCCTTTCCCTTTCTGCTCAGACTTCTTACTTACTTTTGATGCATTCTTTGTGCATGCTCAAATACTGGCAAACTCACAGAGACTTTTGCAGCTTTTCATTATGATTTCTTTTACAAATACAAGGCCAAGAGTTTATAATTTCATTAGGTCTTGCAATCAGTATAAAATTAATTAAGCTGTTTAAGAAACCCATTACCACTGGCTTCTTATCAAAGTATTCCAAACATTTTGTGCAACATGACTTCAATTTTATATACTAAATTCTTAATACAAAATATCTTTGCTAGACAGTAATAAAACTGTAATTTTATTGCTTCCTTTTGATTTACTTCTTTACTCAGCAGAAAAAGTGTCTATTTCCATTTTAACTCAGCACACTACCAAGCATTCTGGGAATATGGTTATGGAGTTCAGCATAAATATCAGTCTTTGACTAACAGTGCAAAGCTTTGGCTATTACAGAGCCGGCCTTTTCTGTTCCTGACACTGAGAAGTGTGAGCAGCCACATCAGGCACAGCAACTGCTGAACTGAGCTTTTATTTTTACTTTTTTTTAAATCAGATCTTCATCTGGGCAAGCAACCACTGAAATAAAGGACGATGGTGAGAACTCAGTATTTCCGGAAAAGAGATTAATTTTCTCTAGGTAGTTTAAGTGTCCAGAAATAAATATCCTGCCCTGAGAATTAAGTTTTCCTCAGTTTACCTACCTGCAGAACATGTATAAGATCCCTGTTCTCCTTCGCCTCTTCAAGATACAAGGGCTGCCTACTTGAAAAGTACATTTGAATGCTACTATGAAAAGCTGTAAATGAGCACAAAAAGATTTTTTTTTCAACAGACATAAAAACATGGCCTGAGATATTTCCAGAACGTGCCTTCAAGTTCCTCGAGATATATAGATTAGCCTTCAGCCTAGCTTTCCACTGATCCGGGGCACATAATTTGCAAATACACGGTATTGCAAGTTACAGATGGATGGAGTAGCTCATATTCTAGTGCTCTTCACTTAATTTATAGAATAAGGATGTCTCTGTATGATAGACTGGTTTTCAGTTCTCCATTTCAGTATACGCTTAGGATGTTCCCATGTGAAATTTCTATTTAATAGTGGGGATCACACAGCTTTGGCATTCACCAGGATGCTCTGCTTGAGCCTTATATGCGGTGTTCATGTCCTTTAAGCTTTTCTTAAAGTACATCACCCAGAACACAGGATTCAAATTGTCCTTGTCACCTTCTTCCTCCTGTGTTGTTTCATCTCTTCTTAGTCCTTCTATTTTTGGCTTTAAGTCAAGTTCAGTCAGCCGGGACTGCCTTTCTGAGCCCAGATCAGCAACGCTACTTGAGTCTCATGGTGGAACAACACTGCCAAGCCTCAAAGTGGTCTGTAAAACTGAGTGCTGTACTCAAAATTATTAAAAAAAATAGTGAGCTGCAAGAAAGAGCCATTATCTGAGGTAGATGCAGCATGAGTCTTTTTTTGTTTCTTATATCACTTTTCTTGTTTTATCTTCAACAAAACTGGATCAAACTTCAACAACAACAGCCACAACAACTCCAGACCTTTACTCTTCTCTTCAGAAAGGACACTAATTACCATTTTCAATATAATCTAAAAGCTTCTATGAGTGGTGTTACTTTGTAAGTTCTCTCTTCAGCTAAGGAAAAACAATAGTCACAGAATCACAAAATGACAGAGTGGCTGAGGTTGGAAGGGACCTCTGGAGATCATCTAGTCCAACCTCCCTGCTCAAACGGGGTCACCTAGAGCACATTGCCCAGGATTGTGTCCAGATGGGTCTTGAATATCTCCAGGGAAGGAGATTCCACTACCTCTCTGGGCAGCCTGTGCCAGTGCTCTGTCACCCTCACAGCGAAGAAGTTTTTCCTCATGTTCAGACGAAACTGCCTGTGTTTCAGTTTCTGCCCGTTGCCTCTTGTCCTGTCACTGGGCACCACAGAGAAGAGGCTGGCCTCATCCTCTTGACACTCCCCCTTCAGATACTTGTACACGTTGATGAGATCGCCTCTCAGTCTTCTCTTCTCCAGGCTAAACAGGCCCAGCTCCCTCAGCCTCAGGCATCTATGAATACTTCACTTTCCAAGTGTTTTTAACAAATTCTTTAACAAATATTTGAAAAGATCTTTTAGCAATGGTGGTTGCTGCAAGATCCCTGTACTCAGAACCCTAGACTGTATTTAATTTCTTAATTCTATAAAGTAACAGGGCCACGTTAATACTTTTCGGTGTCTGAGTATGTCTTTTCCATTAAAATGAATACAACATAGTCCAAGCTTGGGATTCCACCTAATTGAATCATTGGGGGCTGGACCCTAGTTTTTTGATGTACCTGTACTAAAATCAATGAGGGTATTCATGTCAGTAAAACAAGCAACATTTGGCCCCAGTAATGAAATGAACATCAATTACATATACAAGTCTTGCCTCAGTAGAATTAGCTTACTGCTTAACTTCTTTTTTTATTATTTATTCCCTCATCATATTTAATAGCTTGAAGCATTTGAAAAATAAACTATAATATACTGGCCATAAAGGATAAATGGATAATGCTTTAATTATCTGGTGTCATAAAGCTAAGTCTTCAATTATAGTGAATGAACATCTTTAGTTCATTCCTAACAACTCTGAGGCTTATCCAATAATCATATATTCTGATTACTTGTCAACTTTAGCCAACACATCCTATGACCTGATGAGGCTTATGGCTAATCTAAAAGCAATGTCATCATAAATTAATAGATTTCAGTGTTAGAGAGTCCCTTCTGATTATCTGCTGTGACCTCTTGCACATCACAGGCCATAGCCTGTCAGCTGCTAATACCTGTTTCAAGCATTTCCTCTGTGCCAGCCGTGAACCCTCCAGTTGCTCAGCATCTCTGTGCAGAACATGATGTATTAACTAAACCTTACGCTTGTAATGTAGTTCCACAGCAGCCACTTTCATTTCACACCTAGCTACAGTTTAATCATGAAACAGCCATTTGGGTTAACTTCAAACACCCTTCACTGAGGACACTAGTAAGTAACATTTTTTTCACACTCTTCTTCTTCAGTTTTTCAGGACTTCAATTTTCCAGCGCTTTGCTTGTGAACGGTGGAGTCTCCTTCCCTGGAGATATTCAAAACCCGTCTGGATGTGATCCTGGGAAATATGCTCTAGGTGACCCTGCTTGAGCAGGGAGGTTGGACTAGATGGTCTCCAGAGGTCCCTTCCAACCTCAACCATTCTGTGATTCTGTGATTCTGTGAACTGGCTCAAAGTGACTGTTGCTAGTGTTTCACGGGAGTGAATGGCTCACCTACTCACAAAAATCAGAACTGAGTCCCAAGAAATGTTCTTTGTCAATGGACTCCCCCTCCCCCCTTTTTTTCCCCTTGGCTTCTACTGTGTATAACTCACAACATACAATTTAGAATAAGTTCTAGGTGGAACCTCAGTGGAGGATGGAGTTTAGTTCTCATTACACGTATATCTGCGCTGTTTCTGCAGGGATATCAGAGACAAGAAAAGCATTTGCTTTTCTGAGAAGTTTCAGGGCTCTGACTGAACATCTGCTCAAACTTGCGTTTTGTCACCTTGCAGGTGAGGAGATATTTTGCAAATTTGGATGGGACTTAATAATCATGCATGAACAAGTGCGAGCTCTAGCTGGATTTACTCATTTAGGTGAGTGTTGTAGTTTGGTGTGCTGGTACGACTCACCCTTGGCAAAATGACCTGGAGGACAGGCTGTGCTGAGAGGGCATGGTCAGCCCAGTCTACTTACAAAATGCAGTTTAAGGCAAACAGCAGCTCCGGTGGTTTGATATTGCTGGTGGCTGTGCTGTTTGTAAAGACCTGCTAATGCATGAGAAGCAAAGGTTTTTCCTGGGGTGGGGAAAAAAAGTGCCACAGGAAACAGTAAGGAAGAGCCACTTTCTCTTTAGTCTAGAGATTTGTTTTGCATCTTTTTATTTCACACTGGCGGTTCTGGTTAGACGAGATCTCGTACTCTGTTTTAATGGCTGAGTCACCGGCAGATGGCCCTGTGAGGAGGGATTCAAATGGACAAAATCAACATGAAATGGACTCATTTTACCCTCATCTGTTTCTACTACTTGCTTACTGATCTGTGCCTGTGCTCTCTGAGCAATCCTAGCAGGCTTCAAATGAGCCCTCAGGGGCCCAGCACCCTGTGAGCTTTATTTATCATCAGAGAATCAATTCACTCATGAGGTCAAGTCCAACCGGGCTCTACAGCTTTGAAAGCTGTGAGAGTTAAACAAAGGAGATGACTAGCTGAATAGTCATAGACTGACTGCTAATAAGTTGCCAGAAAAATTATTTTATATACGTGATATTGCTGTATGTGTTTTTGTAGCTCAATCAAACATGAGCAGAAGGAGGAGGCACAGAGTGTGACACAGGGAACCACTCAGACTTCAGAGAAAAGCCACCATTTAGAGTTCAGGACGAAATGTCAGGGTAAGTTTCCCATAGGCAGAAAGACGCAGGGTAATACACATTACGCTGTCTTTGCCACCCAAATGTTACTGTATGCTGCAGAAAGCATTATAAATAGTATTTTAAGTGTAGTGTAACTTGCTCCAAGGAAATCAGAACCGGCGTTCATGATGATCTGGTGTGAAAGCTCCCAATTGTTTTCTTGCACTCCATTTGCTCAAATTGTAACTCCAACTTCAGTGCGGTAACTCCAGGTGGAAGTGAACTCAGCTGAGGTGTCTACAATTGTAAAATAAACAAATCTCAGGAAAATGTCAGGGGAAAAAGAGAAAATTGCTATGTGCTTGTGAGTTATCAGGCAGCTGAACAGCAATAGAAAGAGATGCTTCTCATCTTTCAGGGTGCTGAACGCTCTTTGCTCCCAGTGTTTATCCCTTCGTCTAGGCAGCACCAGCATCTTGGAGGATAGGGCTTGCAAAGCATCTTTTTCTCTGCATTGGGGCTGGGTAGCTAATACTTTTTTTCAGGAACTCTGAGGAGCTTGTTAACCTCTCCCTTTCTCTCTCCTATTCATTCTCAAGGGAAGAATGAGGTTATTCCCTGGTCCTTTGGCTGAATCCCTTCCCTCCCTCCAGATCCAGGGCCAGATACGGACACCTGAGATATTGGGTGAAAGTTATAGAAAACAAAACTAAAAAGGAAAAAGAAAACTAAAGTATAAAGCTAAAATTCCTGCAAAAAAAATTTCCCTTGGAATGCAGCAGGATACAGTAAATATCAAATAGTTAACAAGCTTGTTTCAAGAAAAGGGATACCTTTTCTCCAACTTGGGTATGTGACCATGTAGCTTGCGGCAGGCACTGCGAAAGACGTAGGGCTGTCCTGTATTATTTTGCCAGCTGACTCCACATGACAGTGCACACTACACATTGCATTGCTGTCTTCCTTTCCCTCCCCATCAGGAATAAAGATAAATTCTCTCAGCCGGTATATGTGTTATTTAGGGTTTTTTGCCAATTCAAGAAGTCTTTGGTTCTTTTTCCAGAAAACAGTTTGTTATTGCTGCTATTTGTCTCCTTTCCTTGGGTGAAGACCAAGAATGCATTCCTGCTTGATTTGCTAAGGTGTGAGTTGGTTCATTAGTCTAATCGGTTGAGGTACTGACTTGGGAGCGCTCAGTACTTTTAACCACACATTTGATTTCTCTAAGTGACCAAGACTGACCAGTCAATGGGAGGTAGGCAGTATTTTTTGGGGGGAGCCCTTTGTCAAAATGAGAGCAGTGTGTTTCGGAGATCGGAACTATGTTTGCTCTCATATTTTTGGCTTTCATGTCATTTCGCAAAATGGCACTCCCAGGGCCATTCATTTCCCTGGAAGAAGCTGTACCAGTGAGAAGTCTTTTCTCTGATTTGGTTCATACAATACTGCACGCAGTTTCTGAGAGGAAAAAAGAAAAGATAAACACTAGCTCCTCCTCTGGGAGTATTCACCTCCTCTGGTTTCCCCGTTTCCATTCTATGCTGGATGGTTTTGTCATGGCGGATGCTAGGTGCAGCTTTGCTTCCTCCTTTGCCTTTAGCACTTCTGATCTCATCTGCAGGAGCGCTGGTGAAGACAGTTTGGCTTTTATGGGGCAGAGGAAAGAGAGCTCTGCAGAGTGTTCATAGTTAAATAACACATCATGAAAGACACTACTGTTCTATAATTTTCCCCAGAGCCTGGAAGAAGAAGGTTTTTCACTGCTAATAATAGGTTGGTTTTGGTCTTATCTGTTTTAGCAGCTGGGTGCAAGGTGGGATCTTTGGTTTATTATCTGAGTTTTAACCTCATCTACAGCTCTGAGTTCTCACACAACACAAATTCTCAACATAGTCTGATGCTGTACTTGCACTATAGGCTGCAGAGGACTAGAAGTGAGGCAGGAAGAGCATTATCTAGTTAGTGGGAGCTTTATCTAATGTATTGGTAAATATTTGAATGTGTGAAGTTACCTTTCTCTTCCTTGCAGCATTCATCTAATAACAACTTAACTATGCAGCAAAGAGGCTTTTGAGCAACAATTTTAAAGAAAATACAACAACAAAAAAATCCTCAGTTCAAGTATCCTTAAAACATGATAATAACAATAGTGTTACAGGGCATTTTTTATTTCATTTGAAGCATTTGGTCCTGCTGTTCCAAAGGATATATTTGATCACACCTACGAGCTGCATGCACAGAGAGGCCACGTACAGTCTTTCCTCTCCTGAAACCACAGAAATCTCCACCACCTTCCCAGAACGCCTGGGACAGCTTTGCACAGTTTGGGGGAATTATGGACAACTTATAAAAGCACATAATGGAGCTGAGCTTCCTAACTTCCTCCCCACTTCTGCAAGGAGTTCCACTTCTGCTTTAACCTCCTTACCAAGGTAAAACAGGATGGGTTGGGACTGGCTGGCAGCCACTTTCTCCAGCCTGCTGTGACCAGTATGCCTCAGACCAGGACAGATTTCTAAGTGAAGTTACAGAAAAAAAGCAAAAGCAACAAAGGAGACACTGCAAACCAAGAGAAAGGAGCTTGCTAGGTGCTTATCTTTTACCCATCTATCTCTCTCAGATGCTTGTATGTTTATTCCTAGAAGAGCTGAATGCTTGCAGTCTGTCATATATTTACTCTTACTAGATTCCCCTCTGTGTAATATAAGGACAATTGCGTAGACCTTAAACATAGGCCCTGAGGACAGGAGAAAACTAGACGCTCCATTGAAAAGGTAGAGGGAAAGGTCACAGCTGAGACAGGGGCTCCATTCCCTCTCTTTGTCTGTATCCACACAGCATGGTGATTAAGAGGTGCATTTACTGCCACTACCAAGAGAAAAACCGAGACCAAGATCACTTTAGGGTTAGATGATGTATAGAATTTAGCATAATTTTCTGGAGTCCCAGATTAATCTAGACAGTGCTGGTTCATCTTTTTTTTTTTTTTTACTAGAAGCCACTGACATTTCAGTTAGCTTCATATTCTCTATGACTAAATACATACAATAGCATGTCTTTCCTAGCACAGACTATGCTCTTGTACCTCCAGATCCCCCAGCCTGACTGTAGCTTCCTCTGCTACACGATTATATTGCACTACATTTTTTTCTTTTATATTGTCTGAACACACAGTTCATACTAAATCTCTGAATGCAGATCATCACTTACTTGAGAGTACTGGTGTTTTAGTCTTGATAATCAATTCTTCTCCTTCAAGTACAACTCCATGCCAAGGCAATTTGCAATTCTTAATGACTCTAGCATCCCATAAATTAATTTCATGTTTTGTGCTTTGAAGGAAACTCTGAAGAAAAAGAAATGGAAACAGAAAAGTTGTTTCGACTTTCTGGCTTTCATCTATTCTTATAATATGGAGTGGGATCAGATATCATGAACATTTGGACGGCAGAAAGCTTTGCTGCTGCAGAGCGATTTGGTTGCCTCTGGAGTTTAATGCTTTAGAAAACTGAGGAAAACACTAGTAATAGTGACAAGGATAGAAAAGCTCTGCCTTGGATTGTTTTGCATGTTGGCTAAATATTAGGGCTTCTTTATGTCAGCTTTTTTACCGTTCTTTTGCAAAACACTGGTAATAAGGGTTATTAATAGAAACACTTTCCAGAGTTCAGCCTTGGTGGTGAAGCAAAACCGATCGGCAGTCCAGGACATGTGTGGCTTCACCATCAGTAACATCCCACAAGTATTTGCACAGTGGGACAGGTGCAAGTAAGCTGACATATTTAGCTAAGAAACAGATTTGTTTCTCGGTAATTGTAGCAGTGAACAGACGCACATTAGTGAAGGAAGCAGGGGGTAGGTGGCTCTGTATAACGCTGGAAATGTGCTGGGCTAATTGTGCAGCCACCTGTGGCTGTGCAGATGGCGATGTCTGCGGCAGCTGTGATGCTCACCAAAGCCCTGCTATCCCTGAGAGAAGCCGCTGCAGCCTTCAGAGACGGGAGAACGGCAACAGCTTGGGCCGTTCTTGCTTCTGGATTACAAGTTACCAGTCGCCCTCTCCGTAAACTGCCTCTAATGGTCCATGTCCTGCTTCAAGGTGTGCGATGTTTTTGCATCCGTAACAGGGAAGAGTAAAGTTGCAGCTAAACTCTGTAAATCAGAAGAGGCTGCTGAACGTAAATGAACAGCACTGAGGTCACATGGAGTAGTCAGCACCTGCTGTGATGGAGGATGTTTCAAGTCCTTTGCCTCTTCTCCTACCTTATGTGTTTATGTGAATATGGAGATTTATTAGATTTGAGCTCAGAACTGAGGAAAACTTGTATGTTTTTAGTTTGCAAGTTCTTTGTGATATACCTTTAAAGCCCTGGTAGTTTGTGTCTTCTGCCTCTGGTAATATAAACTGCAGTTTATTTGGAGGAAAAGGCAATGCCATCTACAGCGATCTGATTACTGGGGTCAGCTGGCTTAGAACATACAGGTATTTTGTATTATTTGGTTTGATTTAGAAATTGGATTTGATTTAGTTTCTCCTGAACTCAGAGGCAGAGTGTTTATTTTCCAGGGAAACAAAATTGGGCAATTAGGGCTTTACTTGAAGAACGCTTAAAAAACGTGCACCTCTTCCCAGTTCCACGTTTGCCTCCTCAGGTTCAAACTCTGCTCTAAGCCTTTCACTGCAGTTTTTTGCCTGTTGTTTGTTTTGCAGCAGGACACAAAAGATCAGAGCTGTGCAACTGAAATAAATCAGCCTTTCCGGTAATGCAGGAAAATATTGAAGTGCTGCATCTTGAAAAATGCTACACTCTTCACTTGGACGCTGGGAATATGAGTAGTAGGGCAGTTTGCGAAGGGATGGAACATGCAGTGGGTTTCTCCCTCACCTCCATTTTGTGCACGAGAAATGCTAGGATGGAATAAAAATGAAGTTTAGAGTTTCTCCTCTTGGCCATTTGGGTAAGGGCACTTCTAGGAAGTGGTTGTTATGTCCATGTTGTTCCTAATGCTCTTATAGTGATCTAATGGCAGAAGAAGGGGCATGAAGGTGGTCAGAGTTGGAGCCCGTGCTCTATGAGGAGAAGCTGAAGAATCTGGCCTTGTCCAACCTGGAGAAGAGAAGGCTTTGGGGGAAGCAGCCCCCCAGTACCTCCAGGGAAGGTGTTGAGAAGATGAAGCCAGGCTCTGTGCAGTGGTGCATGGCAGGAAGATGAGAGACAATGGGTGTAAGCTGAAAGAAGAGGGGTTCAGAGCAGTTGTGAGGAGAAACTTTTTCCCCACGAGAACAGTCAAGCACTAGAATAAGCTGCTCGGGGAAGCTGTGCAGTCTCTGTCCTTGGAGGTTTTCAAGACCAAACTGGATAAAGCTCTGAGCAACCTGATCTGATCGCATGGCTGACCCTACTCTGAGCTGCAGTTTGGACTAGGGACATCCTGAGGTCCCTTCCACTCTGAATTATAATCATATGTTGCCGTGGGCATTTCCCTGGCACATTTTTGCATGAAGTAGCTCAGTTTTGAGGTAGAACCACTTTCAGGTCTCACTACCAGGATCAGAGAAATGAGAAATCATGGTAGAGCCGTGATAGCTTCCTGTTTTTCATGAGCACAATTTACAAAGCCTGGGGAACGTAGGCATCTGGTAGGTCCTCAACCACAACACAGATTACATAGGTGTTACTCCAGAGGATTCATGAGAACACAGGACAGGAAGGGCATGCTGGAGTTACTTACCACTAACTTCTGTTATTACAGGCAGCCAATGATGTATTTTCCCTTGTTAGAAACATACCAACCTATCTTAAAATCAATTAATGTTTTATTCCTGTTACTCCCATTGCAAGACGGTTCCAGAACCTCTGTTTTCCATTTGTTAGAAAAATTCTAATTTATAGCTTAAATTTATTCATGACCTTTTGTTCTGCTGCCAGCTTTTCCCTGTGGTTTAAATAGCTTTTCTGGCACTTATTTCCTGAATATGTTTATGGAGACCAATCCTATCCATCTCAGCTTTTGTCTGGTAAGTTAAACAAACCAAACTCTCTCACTTTGCTCTCATAAGACAAGCTTCACATTCCCCTCAATCATCCTACACTATTTCAGTCTAAATTAATCTGACCTGAGAATGCATTACTGGAGCAGTACATATTATGCCATATGGGATCTTTCTAATGCCTTGTACAATGCTCTGAACACTTGTCCATTTTCATTGGAAATACTGCACCTAATGCATCCTATGACTGCTTTTGTTCTTTTTATGTGGCAAGCAAGACCTCTTTGGCTACAACTACTTTTACAACAGCATGTAGCTGCTTTTAATTTTATTTTCCTGTGCATTATTTTTCTAATTTGTACCATAATTTAATCTATTAATCTAGTTGTCAAAGTTGTCCAGGTATCTTCTGTGCTCACAAAGCCCCCCCATCTTTGTGTTGTCAATGTCCCCTCTTTTCATTCCTCATGTGTATTCTTGATGGTACAGTTCCAAGATCTGTTCCTGAAGAACTCCACTTCCGCAGAACAGGCCTTTCTCCAGTCTCATAGTTCTCCCTTTCCCTACAGCTGCTATTTCTGCTTCACCTAGGTCCTTACCTGCAAGGGGGGGCTTCCTCTGCTAATGTCTGTCTTCAGAAGTTTAATAAGTAATTTCCCGTGCTATGCTGTATTAAGTTCTTTACTGAAGTCCAAATGGATGAGAGATACTGCAGTTTTTCTGTCTAAGAAATCTGTTATTGGAAATTTTGGGTTTGGCTGGCACAACATGTCCTTCCTCATTCTGCACTGAAATCCTTATGCTGCTGGAGTCAAGCCCAGCTGCTGCTAAATCATGCAGCACAACAGCAGAAAACATAAAGTCAAGAATGAAAAGTCCTGTGATCAACTAGAATTGCAGGAGAGAATTTGCCAGGCACCTTGTACTTACCTAGCTCGGGTTATGTCCAAGATGCACTGCTAACACCCTCTCTCTTCCCAAAAAGCACCTTATCATTAACAACCGGTCAGGGTGTCTCAATTTGGCATCCACTCATTTCATAGCCAACTGGAAGGTGCCAGCCAGCACACTGACTGATGGACATTGATTTGACATTGGCTGATGGATAACTTTGGGCTCTTTCTGCTCATCAAGCTTGTTTAATGGCACTCCTGTTTAATGACAAGAATAGCAGATCACAGGTAGGTGATGCATGTGCAGGAGAAGCCTTTGTTGCCAACTTTTCTCCTGAGACTCCTTTCCATAGGTCACCAGATGTGTAATTTATACGTTGCTGTTATTTCTTGAACTGCAAGCAATCCCTGCCTAGTGCTTCCCAGGGACAGAACTAGCTACTACTAAAACATCACAGGTTGCAGGAAAATAACGATCCAGGGCTGGAGATAGTGGAATTTTGTGCTCCGTCAAATTTTTTAAAGGAAAGCCAAAGAAATGAGGCTCGTTTCTTGCAAAGGCAATGACTTCTCCTGTACTTTCATATTGGGTCTGTGCTAAGTGCTGATAAAGCATGCTTTGGCGATCAGGGTTGGTGGAGAAACTGGTTAGCTGTACAAAGTAACAATTTCAGTGGCTGAATGGGAAAGGCTCATGTAGAATTTGAGACATCACTTAATCCTTAGGTAATACACAAATTGACATGATAATGTGCTTATGTGAGTTCTGAGTTTAAGGTTCTGTTAGGACAACGATCAGTGATTTCTGAGAAGTGTTAATGAAGTGTTATGGAAGTATTTAGCTGTAGTGACTTCCCTGGCATTTGATTTTCTTTTTGACTGAATATGTCCTTCTGCTAAAAATAACTGCAGGTAGGCTGATTTCTCCCTTTAACGGAAAATCCTGCTGGAGTTAGCAAAAAATGTTGCCAATGTGAGACTATGAGCATATGCTTAATTCTAGTTTAAAAATTGGTACAGGTAAAAATACGTCACTGACACAATAAGTAGACTTTTTCCTTTTGTTGTCGTTGTACTTTGGGTATTTTGGCTTTCAGCAAAACAGTTGTTTTTCATAAAAACCTGTACAATATAAATGAAAACTTTTTCCTAAAAAATGCATTTTCTTTTAAAAAACAACAAGCAAGTTCAGCAAGTTCAACATTTCAACAATTTCAACAATTTCAACGATAACAACTCTGCACTGACTTTTATTCCCTAAAACAACTGCCAAGTGTGAGTTTTTTGAGGGCATGGGGGAAGGAAGAAGATGGCTGAGTGGAAGCCTGTCTCTCTGGCTTTTGCTAGGTGCCATATGTGTCCAACTCATGCGGATGCCGAGTTGTATGATGTGGCCGTGCCCGTAGGGCTGCATGGCCTCCACGTTCAGAGACTGGTGCTACCGTGCCTAGAGCATCTGACAGCTGCTCCCATGACTTGGAAGTGGTGGAGGTGCTGCACTACCTCTCTCTAGGTGCCTGGTCTGAAGGCTAGGCTGTGCTGGGAGTGGGAAAAGGGTTGATTGATAGTGGAGGACACAATCCTCCAAAGCCCTCTGAGATCCTGCTCACCATGATCCAGTTGATTCATGACTTATTTACATTGGTGACCTCAGTGGAGCTCCAATTATGTGACAGTTGTGCCAGGATGATTGCGTGCACTGTACCCAATTTTTCTAAAAGTAATAGAACTGAACACTGTGATGCTTTAAAATACGCTTTTTGTTTGTTTTGTTTTGTTTGTTTTGTTTTTTTAGGAGCCACCCTTAACTAGAGTTTAATGAGCTCCCAACAGTAGACCCAAGTAGCAGTAAAACACTCACACACAGCCCACTATGCCAATTTGCTTGAAAAAAGTGACAATGGGGCACTTATCAAGATTTTAATAAAAATACCTCAGATACCTTTCCTTTCAGATTCTGAAATTCAATAGTCAAACTGTAAAATGGAAAGTTTCTCTGAAATTGTAGAGTCCATATAGGCTTCTGTGTCCTCTTTATTTTCTAGGAAGATCATGGGTTTTGGGCTTGTTAATATCAAAATAGTGATCTAGGTGGGTACATAACAAAATGATTCTGCATTTGAACAGGCATAAAAAATTCTCATTAGGAAGGAGCTGCATGTAGCTAAACTGTGTTACAGAACTATGATGTTGCCCTTACTGTTTTAATCTTAACCTGACATTAATAATAAAAGAAGAAGAGAAATAAAAAATATTTCTATTTTCTCATTTTTGAAGGAGATGAGAAGCCAATTGTATTATCAGAAAAGCAATTACATGAACAGGGTGTATATTGTATAGCTATTTAAAAACCGAAGCAGAAAATTCAGTCAAAATGAATAATGACCCTTTAAATGTCACCTACATAAATATTTAAATGTGTATACAAGAACATGCATGTGTTTGTGGGTGTGTGTGCCAGAGAGAGAGAAGAAAGAATGAGAGTATTTTCCAACATCAAAACTTTTGAATGATGAAGAATTTTCAGGAGTTGAGTGTTGTTATATTTAAGAAGGAGCACCTAATGCCCATTAGGAGGTTGGAGCACACTAGACGCACCTTAAAGCCCAGTTTCCAGCTTAGTTTCATCAGGAACCCAGTTTGTATGCTCTTTAACAGCTCTGCATTGTGAACAAAGGCACAGTAAATGGGAAACAGTCTGGAGATTCAATGCAAAACTAGCTTCATATTTAAGTTAAAATGCTCATGTAGATTCATCCTTTGATATGTTCTCTCCAGGTTCACACAAGACCCACTGAATTCATGCTAGCCCCTTGGACTGGACTGGGACTACACAAAAGCAAGAGCCGTCCTTTGTTATGCCGGGTGTTGAGTTATTAAATTGCTTCTCACCCAGTAAACATGACAGCTCCGTATTCTGTTACTCTAAGTTATAGTGGTAAAATATTTTATGACTATTAAAGCCATTGCAATCACTTGGATAAAATGTGAAAGTAAATATCCCATCTGATTAAGCTCATAATCTTGTTTATAATAAGACAAAAATAAAAATTTGTAAACAAGTAATTCGTGAGCAGTAGACTAATGAAGCCTGATTTTGGAACAGATTTGTGTCACTCAGTTGGATGACTTTGTAATTGAATCACCCCAAATTTTTTTTGTAATCTTTGCATCTCTCTCTGCATTTTCCTCCTTCTTCCTTATGACCATCCTTTCTAGGACTGTTTTGTTATGGATGTACAGGTGATAGCGTTCGATCACAGAAATTAGCTGAGGGGCTCAAGAGTTGTTGGGATGCATCTGTGAACATTCCACCTGTTTCTCTTGAGCTGCTTGCTTTTTAAATCTTGTAGGGAGATAATTACCTGTTAGGCGCTCACTGCTCTCCCAAGCATAGCTGAATTCCTAAAGCCTCCATGCTGTAGGAAAATAGGCTAAAAGCAGTGTTCCTCGTTCTCCTCCTAGCTTTGTTGGCTTTGCTCTACAATTAAACCGCGATTTTCACCTTTATTCATTTACTTCTGACTTGTACTGGTGTGACTTCAACATCAAGACTATTGATCTAATTGATTGATATGAAGGGGCTTCGCTTACAAGCATAAGTGGATGATAGTCTCAGCACTGATTTCATATCAGCAGGAGCAGAATGTAAGAGCATTTGCCAAGTGAAAGTTGAATAGATCTGAAGGATTTCTCCCTCGGATTACAGTGAAACCAGCTGATTAAGTACTCTTAGTTGTTCATTAAAGGGAAATAACTCACTTCAAAGAATGTTTTGTATTCAAGTACTGAAAATAGTATATAGAGCTTTGAAAACTCTGATTATATTATAATTCCACAACATAAAACCTGATTTGAATAAATCAAAGACTATATTAGATTTTTGTTATAAACTGGTAATACGTTTGTAGGCTTTAATACATCTTGGATGTGTTTTTGAAACAAAATAGCTTGTATTCACTTGCTTTGCCTGGTATAATCTTTCTGCATGTGTGGGACAAATATACATTACTTTAAAAACTAATTTTCCCTGTTGCATGCAGGCAAGGATTCCAAAAGAAAATATGAGTGAAGGAAAATAAAATATGCGCAAAATGTGTTGGAACTATAGTTATTTAACTCCATCCAGCTGATAAGCTGAGAACTCAAGTAAAGGTGGAAACTGGAGATAGAAACTCTTCAATCAAATCAATTCAATCTCTTCAACTCAACCTCTTTTTAAAAGCAGTTATTTCCTTATTTACTCAGTAGAGATCATAACATCACTTTTCCTGTTGTGTTATTATGAAATGCGCTGCAGTACAGAGGGATAGTTCAAGACCTATGTACCATGAGAGGGATTTTCAAAGGCACAAGTAATATTTGCCTAGCCCTTCCCGATTTCCTGTGGGAATCTGGTGTCTTGAGTTCTTGGAAACCGTTTCGTGCAGAAATGCTGCTTGCTCTTTGCTGACACAGCAGCAAGGGGTATGCAGACTTCAGTAGTCCTTTGCACTTCCTTACACCCTGCCACCAAGATAACAGGTAGTGTGAACCATCTGTTTTTTGAGTGATTGGAGTTCGTAGTACTGCTGTGGATCAGGCTCTCTTTGTAGAAAGCCAATTTCACAATGCTTCTGACTAAAGCCTTAAGCCAAAGTCCATCTTCCCTTGAAAACCTCATTTCCTTGATTTCACTATTCCAAAAGAGAAAGGAAAATCCTGTCTGGTACTGACAGCCTCACTGACATACACTAAAGCCACTATTAAAATTTCAAATTCTTGCAGTTGAGGAAACTGTTGACTGCTCTTCTACCAGCCGTTTATCTCACTGTATCAGATGTAGCCAGAGACCTAGAAATGAGCAAGCTGAGGACAAAGTTTCTCTCATGCTGCCTTCAAGAAAAGCCCAGAAGTTGAAGTCTACCTGGCACTGCAGAAGACTGCTTTCAGAGTGCCCTTACAACCCGGGATTTGCAGCAGATGACTATGAGAAAGGGCAGGATTCTCCAGATGGCAACTCTGGCAGTGGAGACAAGCCTCGAGGGACTGGGGCTATGAAATTCCTGCTGTACGTCTAAGAAGTTTTTAGCAGGAGCCAAGCAGTCAGTGAGTGTCGTGTTTCTGTTTACCCTGGATGTGCCTTCGTTCTCCACGTGCAGGCAAGGCATCGTACAGAAAGAGGAGGGCTTGCAAGAGACTCCTTTAGGAGCTAAGTACAGAAGGATTAAGGAAAGCAGGAGCAAGACTCTGGTTTTCTCTGTGAAGAATTATCTTTCACTACAGCTTTTAACCATAATGGTGCCATGACCTTTGTTGGAACCTGTCGGTGCTGCTAGGACACGAGCGACGGCTCTTCCATACGCTTATGTGTGTGTTATCTGGCAACAGATCCCAGATCTTTGTTTCAGTGACAGCTGTACCCATGGTTTTGGTTCAGGGTGACTTTTTAGTGAGTATTATATTCTCCTCTGACTGGGGAAGTTCCCTGATTTCGGACATCTTTGGCAGAGCTGTTCATACATACTTTCCCTTCTCTTTTCTTGTAGTGCACCATACCTCAGCAATTACGACCATCTTTACAGTTAAATAAAAAGCAGATCCTTTACAAGTACGGTAAAGAAATCTCTTTTAGCTGCTTTTTTTCTCTTCTTTCAGGGATTCCAACCAAGATCACTGTTTTATCACAAACATCCAAACCTCTGCAACTGGAAAAGTCCTTTCCAAACTGGAACAGGACTTCCACTCCTGCTATGGTCATTTTTTATTTATATTTTAATAAAAGGGTGATTTGGTTTTGCTTTTATTTTAATTTGATGGATTTCCTTTCACAGTTGCATTTCACCTGATGGCTCGCTCCCTAACTTCGTAGCTCATTGAGCTGGTTTAAATGCTGTGGTGGAATGAATGTTAAACTCATGTTAACAAAGCTGCAAGGGAGGTGTGAAACTCTAGGAACTAATTGTTGGGGAAAATTCTGCATCACACAAAGATATGGAGGAAAAGACTTTTAAGAGAGGGAATTATTGTGCTTTCTCTGCTCTGGGATCCTTTCGACTTAAAACTACTGTACTGCAAAAAGCTGCCTTCCTACAGTTAAACACTTCCTCACCGTTTTATGGCACCTTCCAGTTGTATGCCTTTGAACACAGTTTACAGATAGTGCATGATTTCAAAGCTATGCAGCTGAAGGGGAGGAACCATAAGCAGCCACCCTGGGTGCATTTTCAGCAGAAAACAAGGGCCAGTGAGAAAGGCTTTGTTCTTTTTCCAGCAGCATCTTCAAAAAGGTTAGGAAGCTCTGGCCAGTGAGATGTGAGGGTGAAGAAGCTACTCTACAGGAAATAAGGAGGGAAGATCTGACAGTAACTGGAGTAACAGGCAAGTGAGCTACCAAGACTTTGGACACATTTGATGAGATTTGGATTGTGGATGAATTGTGCTGGACAGAGGTGCTAGCTGATGAGTTTCTGACTCGCATATGAACATCGATCACCAGCTTGGTGAGGGAGAGTGGGAAGGGGCTGGATAATCACAGAATCATTTAGGTTAGAAGGGACCTCTGGAGATCATCTCGTCCAACCTCCCTGCTCAAGCAGGGTCACCTAGACCATGTTTTCCAGGATCACATCCAGATGGGTTTTGAATATCTCCAGAGAAGGAGACTCCACTACCTCTCTGGGCAACCTGTTCCAGTGCTCTGTCACCCTCACAGTCAAGAAGTTTTTCCTCAGGTTCACATGGAAATGCCTGTGGTTCAGTTTATGCCTGTTGATTCTCGTTCTGTCACTGGGCACCACGGAGAAGAGTCTGGCCCCATCCTCTTGACACTCCCCCTTCAGATACTTGTAGACATTGATGAGATCACCTCTCAGTCTTCTCTTTCACCTCTCAGTCTTCTCTTCTCCAGGCTGAACAGGCCCAGCTCTTGCAGTCTTTCTTCAGAGGACAGGTGCTCCAGCCCTCTAATCATCTTGGTAGCCCTCCGCTGGACTCTCTCCAGGAGTGCCATGTCTCTCTTGTACTGGGGAGCCCAGAACTGGACACAGCACTCCAGGTGAGGCCTCACCAGGGCTGAGTGGAGGGGCAGGATCACCTCCCTCCACCTGCTGGCAACACTCTGCCTCATGCACCCCAGGATCCCATTGGCCTTCTTGGCCACAAGGCCACATCGCTGGCTCATGTTTAGCTTGTTGTCCACCAGCACTCCCAGGTCCTTCTCGGCAGAGCTCCTTTCCAGCAGGTCAGCCCCCAGCCTGTACTGGTACATGGGATTATTCCTGCCTAGGTGCAGGACCTTGCGCTTGCCTTTGTTGAACTTCAGGAGGTTCCTCTCCGCCCACTTCTCCAGCCTCTCCAGGTCCCTCTCAATGGCAGCACAGTCTTCTGGTGTGTTAGCCTCTCCTCCCAGTTTAGTATCATCAGCAAACTTGCTGAGGGTGCACTCTGTCCCTTCCTCCAGGTCACTGATGAATATATTGAACAAGACTGGACCCAGGACTGACCCCTGGGGGACACCACTAGCCACAGGCCTCCAACTTGACTCTGCGCCATTCACCACAACTCTCTGAGCTCGGCCATCCAGCCAGTTCTCAATCCACCTCACTGTCCACTCATCTAGCCCACGCTTCCTGAGCTTACCTAGGAGGATGTGATGGGAGACAGTGTCAAAAGCCTTGCTGAAGTTCAGGTAGACAACATCCACTGCTCTCCCCTCACCTACCCAGCCAGTCATTTCGTCGTAGAAGGCTATCAGATTGGTCAAGCATGATTTCCCTTTGGTGAATCCATGCTGACTACTCCTGATCACCTTCTTGTCCTCCAGATGCTTAGCGATGACCTCCAGGATGAGCTGTTCCATCACCTTTGCAGGGATGGAGGTGAGGCTGACAGGCCTGTAGTTTCCTGGCTCCTCCTTCTTGCCCTTTTGGAAGACTGGGGTGACATTGGCTTTCTTCCAGTCCTCAGGCACCTCTCCTGATCTCCAGGACCTTTCCAAGATGATGGAGAGTGGCCTAGCGATAACATCCACCAGCTCCCTCAGCACTCGGGGGCGCATCCCATCGGGGCCCACGGATTTATGGATGTCAAGTTTGGACAAAAGATCTCTAACCTGATCCTTCTCCATCAAGGGAGAGTCTTCCTTTCTCCAGCCTTCCTCTCTTGTCCCCAGGGTCAGGGATTCCTGAGGACTGGCCTTAGCAGTGAAGACTGAAGCAAAGGCAGCATTCAACAACTCTGCCTTCTCTGTATCCTTCGTCATCAGCACACCCACCCCATTCAGCAGTGGGCCCACGTTTTCCCTAGTCTTCCTTTTGCTATTGATGTATTTGAAGAAGGCCTTCTTGTTGTCCTTGACATCCCTTGCCAGATTTAATTCCAACTGGGCCTTAGCCTTCCTTGTCGCATCCCTGCACACTCTGACAACGTCCCTGTATTCCTCCCAAGTGGCCTGCCCCCTTTTCCACATTCTGTACACTTCCTTCTTCTGTTGGAGTTTTGCCAGGAGTTCCTTGCTCATCCATGCAGGTCTCCTGCCCGCTTTGCTCGACTTCTTACTCAGAGGGATGCACTGATATTGAGCCTGGAGGAGGTGATGCTTGAATATTAACCAGCTTTCTTGGACCCCTCTTCCTTCTAGGGCCCTACCCCATGAGATTCCTCCAAGTAGGTCCCTGAAGAGGCCAAAGTTAGCTCTGCTGAAGTCCAGGGTTGCAATCCTACTCATTGCCCTTCTCCCTCCTCGTAGGATCCTGAACTCCACCATCTCTCTCATGGTCACTGCAGCCAAGGCTGTCCCCAACCTTCACATCTCCAACTAGGCCTTCTTTGTTTGTGAGTACAAGGTCTAGTAATGCACCTCTCCTCGTTGGCGTCTCCACCACCTGGGTCAAGAAATTATCATCAATGCTTTGCAGGAACCTCTTTGACTGTTTGTGCCTAGCTGTGCTGTCTTCCCAACAGATGTCAGGGTGGTTGAAGTCTCCCATGAGAACCAGGGCCTGTGATCATGAGGCTACTTCCAGCTGTCTGTAGAAGGCCTCATCGATGACTTCCTCCTGGTCAGGTGGCCTGTAGTAGACCCCCACCACCGTGTCACCCATGTTACCCTGCCCTTTAATCCTTACCCAGAGGCTCTCAACTTGCTCTTCATCCACCCCGAGGCAGAGCTCCATACGTTCTAGTTGCTCCCTCACATAAAGGGCAACCCCACCACCTCACCTTCCTGGCCTGTCTTTCCTAAAAAGAACATAGCCATCCATGACAGCATTCCAGTCATGCGAGCCATCCCACCGTGTCTCTGTAACTGCAATGAGATCATGGCCCTGCGACCGCACACAGATCTCTAACTCTTCCTGTTTATTCCCCATGCTGCGTGCATTGGTGTACAGGCATTTCAGAGAGCCAGTCAAGCATGTAAGCTTCCCAGGAGAGGTGCAAGAGGATCCTCTGTAACCATGTCCCATGCTGTCTCCCGTGGCTGTATGCACCCGCTGGAGGCATCCTGACTTGAGCGGTGTTTTACTGACTCTCCTGCAACTATACCACTCCCCTTCCCCTATCTTGCCTAGTTTAAAGCCCTCCTTACCAGGCTGGCCAATCTGTTGGCAAAGACACGCGTGCCCCGCTTTGTGAAGTGGATCCCATTTCTTTCCATCAGCTGTTGATCTTCAAACAGGGTCCCATGGTCATAGAAATCTAAACCCTGCTGCCAACACCAGCGGAGCAGCCAGTTGTTAACTTGGAAAACTCATCTACTCCTCCTCCCATCCTTTCCCCTCACAGGCAAGATTGAGGAGAAAACGACCTGGGCTCCCAGACCCTTCACCACCATCCCCAGAGCTCTGAAGTCCTGTTTGATGGCTTCCAGTTTGCCTTTTTTGTCGTTAGCACCCACATGGAAGATCAGCAGAGGGTAGTAGTCCAATGCGTGGACAAGCCTTGGCAGTCTTTCCACGACATCTCTTATTCGAGCCCCTGGCAGGCAGCAAACCTCTCTGCACAAGAGGTCAGGTCAGCAGATAGGCGCCTCTGTCCCCTGCAGCAGGGAGTCACCCACAACAATCACTCGCCGTTTCTTCTGGGGGTTCTTGCACGGCACAGGGTCTGCCAGGCCAGTTGCCTCACTTGGAGCCATGCCCAGCTCCTCCTCAGCTTGGAGGGCGCTAAACTTGTTCTTCACAGGCAGCTCTTGAGGAGGAGCAAGAGCCTTTCTCCATCTACGAGAGGTCACCAGCTTCCAGCCCTCTTCAACAGCGTTATGATGCACCTTTACACACGGTGCTGAGCCCTCTGGCAACTCCGCTGCAGTGGGGGCAGGGGACTCCCGGAGCTGAACAGTCTCTGAGAACGCCCTGTCAATCTCCTGCTCATCCTCTTGGATGCTACGCAGCCTACTAACCTCCTCCCGTAATTCCTTTATCTGGTGACACAACTGGTCAACCACAGCACACCTCACACAGGAGAGCTGACTGTCAGCCCAGACCCCACGGAGAGGCCCCAGGCACTCCCTGCAGCCTGACACCTGCAGGGCTGCATCTGCTGTCTGAGGGTCTGTCTGGGCTGAAGGCTCAGACACAGCCGATGCAGCACCTCCAGCAGCCACTGGGGAACGTGCTCTGCGGCGTGTCATGACCATGCCCCGGGGAAGGACACACCACTGTGCAAAATGGAGAGGTGCCTTCTTTGCCTTCTGGTGCCCTTCTGCGCAAACTGCTGCATCTGTTCGCTGCCTCTGTTGGCTGCGCTTTCTGTATATATGGCACTATAATATGGCAATGGTGTAGACTCTCCAGACAATGGGGTCTAAAATGCCTCCACTGATTGTCCATGGCTGCAGGTTCCTGCACCTTTTCCAGGCCAGGCCCATTGTTGGTAGCCTCCCTATTCCAAAGGACGTAGAAGAGCGTGGAGGGGGTTCGAATACGTGGTTTTTGACCCTTCCACCTTGGACAACAGGGCAGCCTTTCCCCTGATGTGTCACTTAATGAGGCCAAAAGCATTTCAGGGATAGAATATATAAAATCAGTAATAGATATGACAAATAACTGTTGTCTAAATTCTCTGTTCCTTCAGTAGAGGGTGGCCCAGTATTTCTTGCTCTCAGGACATAGTTCGTCTTTCATCTCATCTCCCTAGCGAACTGCTGTGGGTCCTCCTTCTTCTTCCTGGAAAGCTGTTTGGTCTTCTTGCTCTGTGCTCCTAAGGTTTGCAGCCACCTGGAGAAAGGTACTGTGGTGATTGATACAAAGTGCCTGCCCATTTGATTTTGAATATCTGCAAAACATAAATTGTATTTTAACTAGATCTTTTGGGCTGCTTTCTTATTTCGCTGTGTCCCATTTAGCTGGGTCAGTGAACATTCCCAAATTCTAATAAAAAATATTAATAACAGAGTATAGTTTAATAGATTCTTTGTAACTTTTCTAATATTATTATGTACTGCTGTCAACGAACTATAAATTGTATTCCAGAATACTTCTCCTGTAGATGGCATACAATGAAAAGGTGCAAGAATGCAATAAAGAGTTGTAAGAAAAATAAAAAAGGCAAATTAACCTGATTTTTTCACTGAGGCTGTCCATCCACTACTTGACCTTAGAAGGTATGAAAAAAAAAAAAGTCTGGGCTGCAGGATTCCTGCTTCTTGAACAAATAATGTCTGGAGATACTTAACACAGAGTTATGATAAAACTCCTCCATACATTAGATAATTTCCATGCAAGACAGAATCTGAAGCCCTGACTAAATGCCTTTTTGAAGTAATTATCATCTACTAAGCATTCATACACACACACACACACACACACACACACACACACACACACACGCACACCCACACACATAAACACACACACTCACACACACACACACTGGAAAAGCAGCTCATTACATTAAGAAATGAATTACTATTTCTAATTACTTCTAGTAGTTAATTAGTTCTAATTATTACACTGAGTAATAAATTGCTACTTCTAATTATGCTGTGGGTACAGTCAAAGTAATTAGAAATGCCATTTGCATGGTTGTTTACATCACAAGCATGTTTAAGTAATTGTGCTCCCTTAATTATATGGAATGGTTGATGTTAAATAGCATAACACATTTTGCAGCTTCATCTGCAATGTCATTTGTTTACCATTTGTGGTGGGTGGGTTTCAGAGAACTGAGGAATAGCGGCTGTGTGTCTCTGGGGGATGGTTATTTTTATTTGAAGCCTACAAGCATTGCGGAGTATCTGTCACTTGATAGGCATTTCTGGGAATGTGAACTGTGTTGTTAACTTACATTACAGTTGCAACTTCTCAGCCTGAGCAAATCTGAACCACCTAGAGAGACTGACCAAGGCTCATTGTCCTTAGTCAAAGTAAAATCTTACTTCCCATGTTCCAGGCTCTCTGTCATCAGATGTCAGTATGAGGGGTCTATTCTCCTTCCCTTGCCTCTATGCAGAGATAAGATGCCCTGCCCTCAGCTAAATTATTTCCTCCAGATTGACCTGAGCATGCACAGTTACCTATCTAATTTCTGTCCAAATGTACACCCTTTAGGAGCCTACTGTGTATAAGACTGCTATCAGGAGTTCCCAGTGAAGGCTATATTAATTTTTCAGATCATCTCTGTGGGCTTGGTGTGTCCCTCAGCTCTGTGGGACCTTCCAAGATTAAGTGTTACACATTGCAATTTGGAGTCAGTCTTAACTCCTCCACCAAAGAGGAGGGAAGGCTATGCAGCAGAGAAAACTGATTGTCCATTTGGGGGAAACAAAATGTATATTTCCTTCACAAGCATTTGATAGTATAACCAGAAGCTGTCCTCTTCCTCAGGCCTTATTTCTCTGTGTACTTCCATGGTAGTCTGGTGTGAATTAGGATTTGAAGGACTTAGCCTTCTACAAAGGCTTGCAATTTTATTTTCTCCTGTTCTCCATTTCTCATCTCCATTTACAATAATACTCAGCAATATTAGAATTCATTGCAGGGAAATAACTGTGTCTCAAAAGAGGTGGACAGCCTGCCATCAAGCAAGAGCAGAGGAGGCAGGAGCAGATGACCTACAGAGACACAAAAAATATTGCTCATCATTCACCTGTCCTCAGAGAGGAAAGAATACAGGAAATTTTGGACACATAAAATATATTGTTGTTAAATATCATTTTTCAAAGTTTTAGGTAGGGCACCAGTGGGATTTACAGTTAAGGAGCTGGAGAGTTCACTTACCACCTGCACACATGATGGATACGGAAGAGTGGGTTTTGCTAGCTGAGGAATATCTTTGCTGTTGGTAAAGGCAGTCCCCAGCTGACACAATTAGTTTGTTATTCTGGGTGGATTCTATTGCAGTCTAGTAAAATGAAACATTCTAGGGGGGAAAACAGTGTGACTGCTTTGGTGGGAGGGGAGCTTTAAAGGAGAAATTGGCAGTGGAAATAGAGAACGGTGGAAAATGGACTTCAAACACACCACTTTGTGTGATGACTGGTGGAGAGGAGCATGATAGGACTGACACTGTCAGAGACAGCGTTTAACAACTTTGGGAGGTGAAGTTAAAGCCTTCATCTTAGAGGACCCACCTAGCAGTCAAGAGCCATCAAAATCAAATCTTAAGAAACTTGAATTTCTTTCCTTGCCTCTGAGAGGAACAGGTTCTGGTTCATCAAGTGAGGATTCAGCCCTCAATTTTTCACTGACAAAGTGTATCTTCTTAGGACCAAATCTGCCAGTGTGGCCAGAGATCGTGCAGGATTGGGCTCTGCGTGGGCCGTACACTCAGTATGTAGCATTTTAACAAAGCTGTAGTGGAGAAAGAACTGAAAAGATGTTAACAATATCTCCCTTGCTAAATTACTGTTTTGTTCTGCCTATTATACCGCGTGGGACTCAAATTCTAATCAAGGTGTTTGATTCCGTTTCTCAGGAAGTTGGGGTAAAGAGTAAAGTAGGTGGTTATAAGATTGCGACTATTGTACTCCCAAGTCGGGAATGGAGAGCTATAATTCTGCTAATTATCATAACTAATTAGCTGCATTCAGAAGTGAAAAATCAGAAGGGCTAGATCACCGCCTCCAACTGTTAATAATGGGTTATTGAATTGCAGTACATGAGACCAGAGGGACTGCTATTACCACCAATGATGAGCCTGGGATGTGTTCCCAACACCATAAAATAATTCAGCCCTGAATTTTCAGAGTGCGTTGAAATGCAGGATGAAAGCATGCACCGTTCCTGGAGTGAACAAGATGAGGTTCAACACAGTGGACTCAGTCATCAAGCTTCGACCCCAGAAACGAGTATAGGTGCCCACATGTACGGAGAGGGCTCCTCTGGCCCCGCGGAAATGAGCTCTGTTGGCTCCAGGGAATTTGGACAACCCATGCATCTGGTCCCATATTTGAGCTCACAGTTGAAGTGAGGGCACATTTCCTTCGGACGGCACTGAGCTGTGCTCTGACCTGGTGATGGGCAAACTGGAGCCAATTTAATTGCTTTGGCGTAAAGCTGTGCCTAAGTTAATTGGCCTGGCTGATTAGCTTGGCTGGATCACCATACTACTCTGGCTCTATCGCTGCTGATGTATGGACTGCTTGTAGCACCATATAGAGCCATGTAAGTATGCCCTTTAGGCCAAATTCTTAAAGTCATTTTAAGTACTGGATGTTGTAGACGGGCAAACAACAGATGCCTAAAAAAGGGAATTCAGGAGGTACAAAAGACAGCCCCACCTGAGTGCTCCCTGAAATCTGAAACAACAGAATTGTGTGCAGGCTATATTTTGAAGGAATAACTGAAACATTTGGAATCAAATAGCAATCTGAGCCAAAACAATCCATTTTTGGCCTGAATAATTTCAATAGGGCTTTCCCTGAGATAGACTAAGATTTTATTAGCCCAGCTGTGAACATTTATGTGACGAATTCAGTAGAAATTCCAGCTCAAGGGAAAAGTCTTTTGATGAAATCTGCATAGCACTGCTGGATTTGATGGTGTAAGAGATATGAATATATGAACTACTGGTGGGTACATACAGTGTTTGTCTAGGTTATTGACAGGACCTATAGATTTCTATCATTGTTACATATGGATTTCAAATGGGTCCGGGCACACTTTCAAGTTGTTGCAAATTTCATGATTCAAATGTAACTTAGTAAACCGTATACCTCCCCTTCTACCTGCCCAGGGGTAAGAGCCTTCCACCCTCACAGGCATGCAGGGAGGAGACACTGAGTACTTCAACAAGGGCACACAGAGATTGGCAATGGATTATAACACTCCAAAAACATCTGTGCTTGTGCTTGACCATAAGCCTGATTTCACACCCTTCAGTTGGAAGCAGGTGCAACATAGTATTATGCGAAAGCTATTTTAAAAATCCAACTGTATGTTTTTCCATGTTTTGTAGTAAAATAATTGTCTAATGTTGATCAGTCTGTAGTGAATCACTCATAAATCTAAATAACTCTGTTATGAAAAAAGGCACTGGACATAGATTTGATCTCTGGAACATCAGCAAAAATAAGGAGTCATTGTAATTAAGTTAATGAAGTTTCATAAGGTATTATATCTACCTGGGATCATAATGAGGCGCACTTACACATAACGTACAGGCTTACACCTAGTATTCTCAAGCACAGATCTCTCACAGCGCTCTTCCTTAAAATAATTCTGAAGGGATTTCTCACTGACTGATGTCGTTGCAACCCTCTAATGTTAAGATCTATCTCAATTTCTCTTTCTAACATTCTGGTCCTTACTCTGCAATCGTCTAGGATTAAATTATCATGGTGCATAGTTCCCAGCCTCATGGACTCCTATGATAGGGGTTATATGTGCAATTATACCTTTACATGAGAGGGCTGAGTCAGAAGTGCCAGGCCAGCGTTTAATGTTATTTTCTTAATCTTGAGCAGCTGTTTTTTGAGATATAGGGCTAAAGAACCAAGATGGTGAGCTTCAAACACAATCCAGCATCCTGTGCCAGGAAAGCCCACACTTGTCACTCCAGAGTGATCAGATCTGTCCTGCAGAAGCCATTCAGACACTGCACTGAGCAATGTAATCATTGGGCATCCCACAGTTTCTCAATAGGCTGATTGCAGCAGGTCCTCCAAATCATGTAAGTGAGCAATAAGATGCTCCAGGGTTGCTCAGTCTCAGCATGCTGTGGATTCAGTGTGAGTCCCTTCAGCCAAGCTACCAATTTGTTGACGGCCCAAGACTGGGTCCAGAATGCAGGGCTGCACTTAGAAACTACTGCAAAGAGAGTAAAAGCAGGAACGGCAAGGATTTTGAAATCTTTGCTTGGATTTGTGTGGTGGTTACCATTGCAATGGATGTGTTGCCACCACAGAAGGGTAGATCTCTGTCTCGCTGGGCTCTACTCAGCCCTGGTGAGGCCACACCTGGAGTACTGTGTCCAATTCTGGGCTCCCCAGTACAAGAGAGACATGGCACTCCTGGAGAGAGTCCAGCGGAGGGCTACCAAGATGATGAGGGGCCTGGAGCACCTCTCCTCTGAAGAAAGACTGCAAGAGCTGGGTCTGTTCAGTCTGGAGAAGAGAAGACTGAGAGGTGATCTCATCAATGTGTACAAGTATCTGAAGGGGGGTGGTGTCAAGAGGATGGGGCCAGCCTCTTCTCCGTGGTGCCCAGTGACAGGACAAGAGGCAACGGGCAGAAACTGAAACACAGGCAGTTTCGTCTGAACCTGAGGAAAAACTTCTTGACTGTGAGGGTGACAGAGCATTGGACCAGGTTGCCCAGAGAGGTAGTGGAATCTCCTTCCCTGGAGATATTCAAGACCCATCTGGACGTGATCCTGGGCAATGTGCTCTAGGTGACCCCGTTTGAGCAGGGAGGTTGGACTAGATGATCTCCAGAGGTCCCTTCCAACCTCAACCATTCTGTGATTCTGCGATTCTGTGACTTGCCATTCCCTGTGCTTGTTTATTGGACAGCATGTTAATGTGGCAACTTTGAACTGCAGTTTTCAAAAAAAAAAAAAATTGCACAGGTATTGTTCTCATTTTAGCCACAAGAAAAAAGAACACAAACAAGACCAAATTCAGCAAATACCTTAAAGACGTGCATAACTTGTATCCAGTGTCAAATATTTAAAGGTATTGGGAGCTATTCATTTGTTAAAGTCTACAGAAATGCAGCATAATTTCTGCCTGGGGCTGCTCAGCCATACATGGACAAGACAGGGACCCTGCTTTTTTGCCTTTGAAGCCCTTCTGTTAGGCAGAAGGACAGAAATTAAATTAAAAACTAATCTAAAATATGTAGCCTGACAACCAATAGGTTCTACCCAGATACTGCTCTGTAGTGGAGCTGAATGGGACACATTCTTCTCTGCACACAACTTGATAGAAAAATATCCCCATCTGCCACACTAGAGTGTGCTCATAGAGGTCTTAGGCGTGCTATAGACGTGTGAAGCTGAGAGGCTATGGGTCACAGACAGTTACTGTGCTTACAATGCCATCTAAGTTCAAAAGACCAATGAAGTTCACACTCTTGCTCCTCACAGCTGTCAGGTCATGGTCCCTACACAGATGGCTCTGAGTTCCTTCCATTGCCTGCAGGATCTGCTGGACTTTGATAACAGCTTGATCTTTAGACACCAAAGTTGACAGGACAGCTGCACTGATGTTAATGTCCAACCTGGTGTGGATTGTTACTAAACGGTTCATTCATGGTAGTCTTTTAGGAAATGTTTATTCATTTATCCCACATGTACAATGAATCATAAGCTGATCGTGGTGAAGATGTCTTTGTTCCTGCACTTTGCAGGCTGAAGGAGATGGGGGGAGTATTGATTCATCTTTTACTGGCAGGGAACACATTGCAACCCTTCAAAATTGGTATGGAAGCTGCTGAGGATAACGAAGATTTCCACACTGAGCTGATAAGCTGCAAGAAAATCCCTGAGGAGCAGCTCCAGAGGTGTAATCCACACCCTGCTCTGGATGCAGAGGCAGGGCAGGTGCATGTGGTGCTCCTTCTCCCAGAGCCTGCAGGCTGCCTGCAACTGTGAATCCTCTTTTGCCTTGAACCCGACACAGTGCCGGATTGGGTCCTGCAGTGGGGGAAGTGTATGGGGGCTGCCTCACTCCTATTTTTCTCCACCGTACTTAGCCATGTGTCACATCATGATATACGTTAAACTGTACTGAGATATCTGTGCTGGTCCTTTTAGGCAAGTATATGTGTGAAACGCAAGCATGTATTAGAAAGAGAAAAATCAGGGTGGTGTCTCTGATAGGGAATGAGGAAAAGTAACAGTGAATAAGTGTTAAAGACTTGAGGCTATCACTGCTAGAACAGAGAAAAATCACTGCTAGAACAGAGAAAAAAAAGCTACTGCCTGCACCGGAAAGCCAAATCAGCCGGAGACTGGGAGGGAACTGGCAAAGTCTTGCTTCAAATGGTGCTGTTTGTGCTAGTCCTAGGTAGCCATCTGCAGAGCTGTCAGATCCGACTGGGCTTTTTTGTTTGGGTTTTATATTATTTGTTTGTCTGTTCTTTTACCATTACTTTACTGAAGGAAATAAAATAATCTTGCAGCTTCAGAGAAAAAAGACATCTGAAAGATGACTTAGGCGGCACATGAGGAGCATCCTTCCAGGATGCTGGGCTGGCTGGTACAATCCTGGCTGCAGCACAAGCCCTCGGCCTCTCTCCCTGCCTATGACTCTCTGCCAAACACAGATTAAAGGATCCACTGACCAACATGCTGTGCATATGCTAGTGTTTCTCCAGGTCTTGGCAGGTTTTGGATCTTCTCTATAAGGACTAGCAAGCCTGTAGATTGTTCTGAATCACTTCATTCCTTCTGCGTGGACTATGATCATTTTTTAATAGTGCTTCTATCTTGCTTTTTGCTGTTTTGCAAGGATTTACTCATCCTTTTGAATTTAGTATAAACTTTCCTACTGTTTGCCTTGGTTAATGTGAAAACACCACCACATCACACTCATGGAAAGACAGAAGAGACTTAATGAGCCAGATGTGAACTAAAAAAGCTGCATATGACAACAGTGACAAGGTAGAGGCAGGTTGGCCTGGAAAAAATCTGCGAACAGGTCAGCTAATATAGATAGAGCAGAGGATTCCTAGCACTCATAGGGATGATGAAACTGCCCAGAGTCCCCAAAGATGGAAAAGTGGCAAGCATTGTCTCCTTTCAACCAAAGCGCACAGCTTCTGTCCAAGCAATTGCTCTCTGGATACAGTTAACAAGGCTGAGGTGCTTTTGTCATATTTACTAGCTGAATATAATCTTATCAGATATCTCTGTCAGTCACCACTGTGCCTTTGAAATACAGCTGTACTGCAACTGCTATGGTGCTTCATCTAACACTCAAGCATTAATCTTGCATACAGAACTAATAAGGCAAAATAGAAACCAATGTGGTGCAATATGAAAAGAAAGAATGCAAGATTCAATAACCTAATTTGAAAGCACTGCCCATGTGTTCCCTGCTTGAGCTACTAATAATGGTTCAAATGACTGAAACAGAACTAATTATTAAAATGTAATTAGTTTGCACTGTTAGCACATTGCGTTTGCTTTTGGCACCTCTCTCGGCTTTATGAGTTTTAAATGGACTAGTCTTAGGCAGGCTTGACTTGTGATTAAGACATGGAGCTGATATTCTGGGAATCTGGGTTCAGTTTCTGGGTATGTGGATAAAATTCCTGTGCGACTTTGCTTGGTCTTATCACTTCTCTGAGCCTCAGCTCCTCCTCACTGGAATGGTGATGTTAGTGCTTCCTTTGTCTGGCTGCTCTGTTTAAACTAAAAGCCCTTTAGGTCATGGATTGTTTTTTAATGTGTTTATGTAGCATAAGATAATGAGGACTTGATCTTGTTTGGACAACAAAGTGCAATCTCATTGAACATTATGTTGATAATAATTTATTTATATCAATCCAGAGAGAATTTTTTTCCTGCTGCTCCTTGCACGATAGAAGAAAAATTTTTAAATGGTTTTTCATACTGATGTTATGGTGTGTAATATTCCGAAGAAAACAAAACACATCATTATAAAAGAGTAAGAGGCTGCTTTTGAGTTCCCCTCAGATAATTCTTTAACAATCTTTGTGAAGAAATAGTGCTTTGAAATAAAAAGGAAAAAAAAGCAAATTGTTTTCCCACTGCATTACATAGGTACCAAGTTCCAAATTAAGATTCAGAAAGGGAAGACGGCAGTAGACAGCATCTCCCTTGAAGGCTGTAATTGATGCATACAACTATTTTGACACCGATTCTGCTTGCAATTGGTCTGACTGCATTTCAGGCTCTGCGAAGCACAGCTTGAACACACCGTGCACACACAGTTCAGCCGGATGAATCACCTGGAAGATGCCTGAGGCCGCAACTGAAGTCTTAACTCAGGGAAAGAGCTTATCGCGTGTGCTTTAGTGTCGGGAACTTCAGCGCGGCTTTGAGCACACGCCGGAAGTTAGCAACGTGAACAAGCTTCTTTCTGAAATGAAGGCAGTTTCCCCACCCTGGGCTTTACTCACTGTTTGGCTTCCTTTTTGACAAAAGCCGCAGCAATGCTCTTCTGTTCCAGCTACTACAAAGATTTTGCTCTGTCCCCATACCTGCATTAACAGCGCCAACCAGCAGCCGCTACATGTATACTAATTAGTAAAATGGGACTGAGGTGCTTCTCTGAGCACAGACTCCACAGTTGCCCATGTTGCTTAATTTTCAGCACCCTCTGCAGCATTTTGACTGGTACCAACTGGTGTTTCCCAGACACTGCCTGTGTGCGGTTTGGGGAATAACCCATGCTGGGGGAACACTCAGAAGACAGTATGGACAAGGCTGCAAGAGGGTTGGCTCGCTCTGTGCTACCCAGTTCTCCAGCGCTATCCTAACAGGGCTCTGCATCCTTAACATAGCGCACAGTTCGCGATATTTCAGACACTGAAAAAAAGCACAAAAGTTACAAAATCTTAAGGCTTTTTATTTTAAAACACAGTGTCTGCCTGGTGGCACAGAACAATTCTTCAACGTGTTTTTAGTGGTACAGATACAGCATACAGCCTGCATGATTGCTCTTGATGCACATCTCTCCAAACTAGGGGGCTTCCGACCTTCTGCTTATGTTTGTATCGTCTGGTGCTGAAGCTGGTGCAAAATAGCTGTCATCATAGGCTACTTTTATACTAGGTGGAACTACCTGAAACTGTTAGAATGGATTTTTTAAAAAGAAAAATAAGTTTAATCGAAATGGAGATATTTGCATGAGAAATTTTGATTTTCACTATGTTATTTCTGACCAAGGCCAAATGTAATAGCATGCTATTTAATTATAAGTCTGTCCTGTTGGAAGGGAGCCAATTTTATGAAATAGACTTTAACTTCTTTCTAGAAAATTATGGTTATGGTACATTTTGAAACACAAATGTTTTGTCTGAAGTTTCCTATGAAATTAAAATAGGATTTTAGTTGTCTCTTATTTTAAACATTCTAAGATTTTTGTACTATGTTACGAATATTTACCCAGCTGTGTGCATATGAAGCTACATAGTTATCACCTACCTACTTTTAATTATCCAAAACAAAAACTACCAACTCTTGGATCACTGAGAAACTTTAATGATTTAACAATGATGATGAATTAATGCTGTAGTAGTAGTAGTAACTTCCACATAATATGATCTTAACTTAACCATGAAGAAATATAGTCATGTTAAAGAAATAAATACAGTTCTGTTTCCCAAAAGAAATACAAAAAATATCTCTGTTGCTCAAAATGCACAGTTAATACCACCCTTCCTACTGCAAAATGTCCTGAGTTTGCAAAACTAGTTTTTATTGCAGGCCAGGATGTTGGGAGTTTGAGAGAGGGTACCAATAAATGCTCCTCAGCATTTCTGAAGATCTACTAAAAAGTATATTGGGGATGGGGATTATGTACCTCGGAAATGTCCCTCTTCCCACAGTTTCCATTCCCTGTGTCAGGTCCACGCAGTCCAGTACTGTAGGAGGACTCTGTATGCTTAATTCAGGGCCATGGAGTGGCCAGGAGACAAAGAGTTAGGTGTTGGGAAGGAATGAGTCCTCTACAGATTTCACACAAAGGTTTGAAGGACTGTGGTCATGGATGTACCTCTTGCATGTTCCTACTGAAACACCCTTTGAAACAAGGCAGCTACTCTTCCTCGCAAAGTGAAGCATCATTAAGCTTCATGTGAACTCCAGGCATCTGGGATTCAGGAATTAGGCAGAAATCAGCAGAGAAAAAAAAAATGCTTTGAATTTGAAAGTGAAAATAGTGGCAAATTTCAGTCTGTTCTGCTTCAGAGACAAATGAGCAGTTTAGACTTTATGGTGCAGTGTCATCTATATCTTAATAGCAGTAACGGAACAGGAGACTGTAAGGGCTAATATAATTTATCCTGTTTTTATTGAAATGCTATATATTAATTCCATCTACCTATAGCTGGAGCTTGAATATAAATGGCCTTGTTTTTAACGCAGTGCAGCAGGTACTCCAATAAAGCTTCTAATGAAAAAAAATCTACATGCTGGCTTGATCTCTAAATATGAGGCACAGTCCAGGAGCAGAACCTAAAAACAGCTAATAATTCTAGAGAGTAAACAGTTGCTGAATGCTAACATAAAATTAAATGCTTTATAAGCCGTAATACTTACTGAAGAATCCAAGCCACAAAATTCATATTCCACATACAAAGTTTAAAAGGTTTTTATGGATGTGGAATTTTAGCCTGGCATAACATGCAAGAGAAAAAAAAATCATTTTAGAAAGATTTGTTCAAAATCATTTTAGAAAGATTTGTTTAAGCTCCAGTTCTGGGTACCCTTTCAAATATGGAGACATTAAGTATAGTGCGTCATAAAATACATCATCCTCATAATCTAGCCCATTTTTTCCAGAGATTAAAATGGCATTTGGCAGTGGACTACCAGAAAGTCCAAGAGTGGCAATTCTGGGGTGGCAAGTGGCTGCAAGATGACCTTGGAAGTCAAGCAAATAGATGCACCTCTCTCTCCCATGCCTTTTCTCATAATGTGCACCTTTCCACAAACATTAGCATGAAATTCTACCACTTCTCATGTCAGCTCTGCACCTGAGCTTTGCCTTAAGGTCATTCATGAAATATACAAAAGGCACAGAGAAGAAGAAAAGGGAAAAAAACCCACAAAAATGAGCTTATATTGTATCAGACTCTGATGTATACAGTCCTTCTTTCATCTGATGCAATCTCATCCCACTAAGGTTTCAGCTCAAGCAGAGAAAAAGTGTCCTATTTTTCTGCTGCACCCCTTTTTGAGGAAAGTTAAGCTGTTTAATTGGTGGCCACTTCAAAAACTAAGTTTCTTGAATTCATTGGCCTGCTGGTATTGGGCAAGGTTAGCAGAGCTCCAGGTATCCTGTAACATTCATTGGAGAAGTTCTACTATAAAGTCGCAGAAAACAGATGTTCCATCCAGAACACATAAAGGAAAGGCATGGCAAAAGCTTTATTAAATTCAAATTTGTGTTGTATACCTAAAGATTTAGGACATTCTGGAAGATGCTAGCGGGATAGAATTAGAGGTGGCTGCATCACTCTGTTAAATGGTACCAAGAGAGTGGGCAGATCCCATCTAGACTTGCGAAGACGGTCAGGTAGGACTCCCTCTGCTTCCTGTTTGCAAAATTGTGCCTTCCTCCTTCCTCAGATTGTCACATGAAATCTTAATAACATTCACCCAGGGTTTCCCACAGGACAAAGAGAAGATGAAGTAGTAATTGTGAGGATCTTTTTTGCCTCAATTTGCTTAAGGTTACGTATGAGAATTGAGAGGAAATTGCGGAAAACTATTTCACTGCAAATGCCATTTTGTGATACTTATGTGCCCTTCAAAAATTAAATGATGGATGTCAACTAGTTATCAGACAGGGTGATGGGTCTGCATAAGAAGCTGAATATTTTTCTTCTGTCTATGGGTATTTCTGAAGGGTGAATCTAAAGTAGTTGCTTATTCTCCATCTATTACAAAGTCTTAATCCAGAGTTTCTAGAAAGCAAGAGCTCTTTGCCGTTATCTGTGAGTGAGGCAGAGAATGAGATAAAATGGGTTAGACCATATTCTCATTCTCCTGTGCATCACTCCCATATGAATACTAGGTTATTTTACTAAACTTAAATTTTATGCAAGGAGGTAACTGATTGTTGCTGTCCTTGTAGCAATGTTGTATCTTTACAGTAAAAACTTCTGAAGGTACAGTCAATGTTGCCGGAACAGGGAATCAGCATTGCATGGGTGGAGGTTATGATTATATACAAAAAGAAATAGCTGGAGATGAACTTCCTGGGAGTCATCCACAGACTATATTAATCACTACTGCAAGAGTGGCTGTGGAAGATGGAAGAGAAATTGAATAGTCCTATTGACAAACAGGCAAATTGAGGCAGAAGGCTACGGTAGGGGTGACATTTTTAGTTGTCATTTTTTTAACATAGATGTACTATGGCATGTCTCAAAAAAACAATGTCTGTATTTCCTTTCACGAGCTGTCCCAAGCACAGGAAAATGGGATAAATGCACAAGCAGCCTGAGGATAGATGTGAGACACTGAAATCTCTGACCTTTGTTTCTTGGGGAAGGGGTCCTTCACTATCTGTGGAGTGAGAAGCCATCTCAGCAAGCCAGAGGGGAATGAAGACACCAGGGCAGGTGGCTGAGCTGAGGGGGCAAATGTGTTTCTCTCTGACCCGGCAGCCCTTCCCTCTGCTCTGGATACTCAGACATATTCTCTGCCTGGCATGAGGAGCCAAGAGGACAGTTTTCCCGTCCTTGGGGAAAACCAAGGGAGACTTACCTTAAACATCATACTAGCACACCTGAGAAAGATTTAATATGCAGAGCTTTGGTTTGTCTAATTTGAAGTAGGAAAACTCTTAGGAAGAAAGTCAGATAAAACAGCTGTATTGAGTTATCTACTTGTAGGTGTCTAAGCTCCCATTATACTAGTGGGGATCTAGTCAATACGGTCAGCAGAGCTTAGAAAGTAGTTCGGATAGGGAACAAGGTAGGGGATGCTCACGGGCATTGCAGATGAATCTCCTATCTCTAGATGGCTTCCCTAAATACTGGTGAAATAGAGGTGGTTGTGGCCCTGTCATAAGACACCAGCTCTCTTTCACCCTAAATGACATTTAGACAGTTGACCCAGGGGAGAAAAAGGAGAATTTAGTTGTTAAAGCACGTTGGTCAAGAGAATTACACATTTTGGATTACTGCAGTTAAAGCAATGATTACTTTTTTCATCGTTGCTTTATTTTATGCTGCTGTCAGTGCCTAGTACTGTAGTGGTTTAAGCAGGACTTAAATAAAATGATTTAAAAAGGAATACGTGATTGTTTTAAAGCCCTATTTAAAGACAAGTTAGAGAACAATTAGTTTCATTTAACACGGGATGGAAAAAATTCAAGCTATGAATACTGTCTTGCAGTTTAGTGAGTGAGAAAAAATGTGGAAGATGTTCTTGTACGTCACAGTTCAGGGAGCAATCGTATCACTATAGCAAACATTCTGACTGTGGATTTTGTAGGAACACAAAGACTTTTTTTATTCCACTAGATGTTTATAAGAAGGGACATGGTGCCTCCAGGATCTGCAGTTTTTTTAGGTAACATTTTGTTGCAATACTGCATAATGAATAAAACACTGGCTTTAGCTATGTGAATATAAACGAAAAGATATAATTTTCTTGATCCGTGAGACTAAATGATTACATATAACAGTTCCCCACCTTTCACCCTGTCTCATTTTTTTCACTACAGTTCTTCTGCATGATAACACACTAAATTGGGCTTCAGCAGTGGGTAAACTATGATTCATTTGGTCTAGAGTGTTCCATTCTTCTCTGCCTTTTTTAGCTTCAAGACTATCATCAGCCTCACAATCACCTCCTTTTATAGCTCTAGCCTGAGCCAAGTGAGATCTGTTCTACGTGACCAAGAAATAATTTTATTACTGAAGAGGTACCAAACTCAGTTGACCACAGCTCCTACTAATCTCTCAGCATGGTGAGTCTTAAATGACTGAAAGGATTGTCTCTGTTATGGGGCTGGTATGAAGAAAAATATGCTGTGAGATCATCTCCAAGGCATACCTTCCGCTTTGCTTGCTCTCTTGTGTGACAAAACTCTCTTTAGGTCAGGGCAACGCACACTAGGCACTGAGGTTTTCTGGCGTTTCCCCAGGTTGCCCTCTCCGATCCCAACAAAATCCCTGTCTGGCAGTGTCTCCTTGGGTCAAATGGCGGGAGAAAGCTTAACAGATCCGTTACCAGAAAGCAGTCAGGTAGGAGGGGAAGTGTTACAAATGCCAAGGCTCAGATCTTCAAAATGTTTCAGTTACTCATTCCCCACACTCAGGGACTTTTGAAACTATAAGGTAAAAATTCCTGTTTGGAAGATCCTGTACCTTTGATGATTTCCTTGGGGGCTGCAAGTGTAAAACACTCCCCCAAATTTCTTGTGATAGGGAAAATTCAGCACATGGAAGGCACATGGCATTTCCTTGAATTACTGGTGTCTGCGTTGTAGGGATCACAGGGCTTGGACCCTTGTCGTTTCAAAACAGTGCAGGAGACTTTTAGACTTGCCCTTTCAAGGCTGAAGTTCAAAGCAGTGGCCTGAAGCTTCCTTTAAAGTCATTGCCTTAAACTTTTAAAAACATAAATTCTGAGGGAAAGGTACCTCTAGCCATCTCCCTTCCCTCAACCTAAGTTGACCTAAGGACCCTTTATAGAGCTAAGTCAGCCATCACTGTTGTGAAGAAGTGATGTGCAAAGGAATCTCCTCTTTCCTAAAGCAGAAATGTCACAATAACATGGACATCACCTAAAATAAATGGGTGTCTTCTTCCACTGTTATACCCTCTTTCACTGAGATTTTTAGTAGACATTATTACTGCCATTATTTCTGCTGTTATGCCCTCTATTTTCAGCACATCTTACCTTGCTCTGGGAACTGTTTCTGCTCTGGCTGTTCCCCAGACCGGACCTGATTACAGCTCCAAGAGGTATTACACACACTCCCCTTTGGGGGCATTGCTATGACCCGGATAACTGTTCCTCTGCTTAGATCCACTGGCAAATACAGCGTGCTACCCGTGGAATGGTGTTGAGGAGGATCAGCCCACAAAAGCTGTTAGAAGAACCCATTTCTGATATCTCTAATGGGTACATGCAGCCCAGGACCACAACCGCTTCTCCTGCGTCAGAGTGAAAGGTGTGAAAAACAGAAGATGAAGAGGTCTGCCAGCAAATGCCTCATGATCTCATGTGGTGCCTTGCTTGTGTTGCAGGTGTTTCACTGCAAGTTCAGTCATGGCTCCACATTGGCACCAGTGGGCCAGTAGGACAGTGTGATGGGCTAACACTGTGGCTGCTGGGTGACCTAATACTCGGGTGTGGGAAGAAATCAACCAGCTTGAAGAACTGTGAAAGGCCCTACTGAGGAATTAGATACACGTCCAGCCTAATCCAGCCCCACGCTTAAATGAAACATGGGAGCTGGTGTTAGCTTTGCTGAGAGCTGCTTCTGTGTCTTCTCTTTTTTTTTTTTTTCCTTTCTGAGATAGATAGCTTTCGGCAATGCTCTCAGACTGTGACTTAGAGCTTTAGGACAGTGTGCTGCCCCAGTAGTACAGCTGATACTGTACTGATACTTTTAATGGAGGACATGGAATCCACTTTGTCCCTCAGCATAGCTAGCTCATCAGGCTTACAAAGAAGGAAGATATCATGATGTTCCTCTTGCATCAGCTATTGAGGCTGAGAAGGAAGGCACAGGGCAGGCAAGTCAGTTGAAATCCACACATCTGATAATAGGAGCAAAGCCAAAGTACAGATATAATAACAGATTTTAGGCTCATTTTCAAGCTAAACTGAAGAGGTCCAGTGGCACCTGACAGCAGCAGTGATGGAACTACCTAGGCTTTCTGTCCTTGGAGTTTTCAATGTGCAAGACAGCATGCAAGAACAGAAGTGGCTTAAGCTGCACAGTTACCAATATCCTGAACCCAGCTTTTGGCTTCAGTGCCAGTAACGAGGAATGGCATGAAGACATCACCTCTGCTGTCTTGCTGTGCATGGGGTGCCACTCTGCAGCAATGTGCAGGTCAATGCTAAAAAGATTTTTGAATCTATATTGTCTCTCTGAATGTGATCATCCTCATTGCTTTGTTCACAACTGGAAGCACTCAAAAACTCTGTGGATGAGCCTAGAAAGAAACCTCTACCGAAAGATGAATGACTCCTCATCTCCAGGGATGATATATGCTCCAGTCTCATGTTTCCACTCAGCCATTCCCACACTTTTTCAACCAAATACTCTACTTGCCACTATGTCCACATACACACAGGTCTGATTCTGTTTAGCAGAGATATGTGTAGATGGTTAGGATAAATTCAGATCCCCACCCAGCAGTGTCTCTAGGACAACATTTTAGCTGCAATATGCCTTTGCTAATTATGCGGTTGCTAATTAGAGGGCAGTTTTGAAGGTACCCATCTGTGCCCTATTGTGGCTGCCAGGCTCTTTAATTAAGCTGCTGCTGCTCTTGAGCCTCCGAGTGGAAAGTATACATGGGTGTTACCCTTCCTGCAGCACAGAGGCAGGTAATGCCATGTTTGCTCTCCTTTCTCGTGGCCTGACTTGGAGGTGCTGCAGACCCGCAAGACATATCCTCACTGGCTTTGTGGAAACTGTCCATCCTGGCCCACTCAGTTACACTGTGGTACGATGCAGTACATGGGAGCTGGAAAGCCTCTGTCTGCAGGTTAACTGTGCTCTGCTGAGGTGAAGAACTCCCTTCTCCCTTCCTGAAGGTAAAATTTAGTAAGGACTTTCCATTAGCTGATATTAATCATAAGAAATAAAAAGACTGTGTGGTTCCTCTTTTACTTTAGATACCTCTTGACCAGCACAAGAAAGTTCTAAAAGTCTCAGTGAAATGGATGTAGCATCAATTAGAGAACATCTATTACTTAGTGAGGCTAATAGGTGTCTCCCACTATGTCTCATTTACTGCAATTTTTAAGAGAAAAGCTGAGAGGTCGTTTTTGCACATGCTATAATCTACCATGAAGTTCCTGATTATTATTTATGTTAAAGATGTTTGTCATTAATTTATGCTATAGGGAATATTTTAGATGTTATATGAACATTAAAATATCTGATTTACTTTACATCCTTTTTGCTGATGTACTCAAGCAGCAAAAAAATCTGCTCAGCTTGATTTTAAAGCAAAAACAAGAGGTCTTCTGGGAAGAGGTGAGGGAGGAGAGTAAAGGACACCTATGAGAGGGTCATAAGTTTGGCTTAGATAGAGGGTCCATTTGTGAAATGCGGATCTTGGCTTAAATTAGTTTCCTCTAACGGGAGGAAGTTTTCCCAACAGAAACGTTAGAGGACCTCATTTTCACTACTTGTATCATTTGTTGGAAGTGGATTGGTTGATGGAAACAGACTGGTCAGTATTTATATTTTATAGTTAGTAGCTAATCAATCTCTCCTTTTCATTTCCAGCACCCTGACTAAAATCGAAGAGAATGTAGATCTCCTTTTAATTCACTCTTACAATTAAAAAAGAACATGGATATGGAATTATTTTTTGTTAAAGTTAAATTTTAAAGCATATTTGGAACTCAGTTTAATCTACCTTCCTGAAAACATTAAAGGGAATTTTTATTCAAGTACAGTGTAGCTGATGCTATCATTGTGACAGCTTAATCTTTCTCAGAATTTAGGAATAATATTATATATCATAACTTTAGGTTGCACAAAGACCCTACAAACAAACTAAACAGTTAGAGGGAGTCATGTATTCCTACCGAGGCAGGGACTTTCCTAAGGAAGGAAAGGGGAGAAACAGGGTCAGAGGGAGAACAGGCTGAAAGAGGCATTAGCATTACTCCCAGCAGCGTATGCTTTCTATTGCGCAAGGGTGAGCAGCTGCCTGATTATGCAGGTTCTCCTTGCCATCCATATTATAGATGCATCTGACCCTGTTTCCCTCTATATCCAGAATAAAGTATCATCTCAATTATAATTAAGTATAGTTAAATGACCTCTCTGCAATTAAGGACACTATCTAAACTGTTTCACTGGCTAGATCTACAATGCTCTGAATGCTCCAGAGTATGTCTGGTGTGTTTTGCTGCAACCAGACTGTCTGCAGACAAGGTTTTCAGGCGGATTTACTGATGCAGTCAGGGTCATGGCTTGAAGACTACTTGCAATATTTTATGGCATGAAAGGTAGACCTTGAGAGTAGTGTTTAAAGTTTAAGCTCCTGCATATAATTGTGAATTAGCAGGATAGTCCCAAAGAAATGGAGTCATGTGGGTGTGAAAAATCAATCCCTTTGTCTCTATTCACCTGTAAAGACACAATACCAGGTGATCTCAGATTTTATTGTTTTCCTTCACTGCAAGCAGTTGTTCTTTTAATTACACATAAAGTAAGAAAAGTTTCTCGTGATTATTTGGTCTACATTTGACAATGTAATCAACATGATAGAAGCTTTTTTATTTTTCTTATGTGGAAGAGTAACTTACTCCATGAACACTGTTTTCCAAGTCAATGGGACTGCTTATACTGTAAACATTTTCTGCTGTAAGAGATCAAAGTCTGGACCTACATTTCAGCTACTTTCATCTCCTTCTGTTGTTTTTCATCATGACTTTTTTCTTTTCTCTCATTGCACAGTGGATGTAACCTCTCATTCCTTTGGTGGAAAATATTCAAGTAGCTATATGTACAAGGATTTCAGCCAAAGATGTTATTTGCCACAGACATCTGTGAGCTGAGTTCTACAGTAGCAGTGAACCTTACAATTTACCTTGTCCCCAGTTCATTTCCTCATTTGGTGATGCTTGATTAGCTTTTTTAATAGACTTCGTGTGGTAAATTGTTTGACTTAATTTGCCTTAGGGTCTGATGGTGTCGCATTTTTATGGGGAAACTTTGATTATGTTCCAAGACTCTTAAATCTTTCTCCCTGAAAAGGTCAGTTCTCCCTCTTCTCATTATCTGAGGAATTCCAAAATGTAACTCTCCTAGCAGTGAGATCCCATAAAGTGCAGTTTCTCACCGTAGGCTCTGGGCATTGACTACGAACCATACCCCATCCTTGGCCTCTGAGGCTTCCTTGTTCCCTGTTTAATGAGGACGCTCCTGTATCAACTGAATTTGTCCCCTATGAACTCTGCCTGGAGATCATTTGCTCTGGCTAATTCTTACCCAGAAAGCATCAGGATGATCATCCTCAAATCTCGTGGGGAAAAAAAAAAAAAAGGCAAACTCTTACCAGGTAAAAAGACAAACCCCAGAAATTTCCCACACTAATAGGATATAGCTTATACTTCCAGTCATCCTTTGGTAAGCAGAATAAAGCAAAGAGCTGAAATATTATAGAACTGTGCAGTGAGTTTGAGTAACTCTATTATACTTTTAAAAGCTTGCCTGAGGGGACAAGTGCATCTGTGAAGGGGCATCTTGCTATAGATATGAAACAGCCTAACAGGGAGATAAACAATTAGAAAAGAGCAGAACAAAATGCTATCATATATGAGATAACCCATCTGATGGCTGTTATGTTTCCTGGGATGTTGAAGCATGCAAGGGAAAAGTTTGAGCAGAGGTCTTGTGACTCCACGGCTTGTGGATGTGGAGAACATGATGCTGTGAGTTCTGAGTTGTCACATGCTTCTGTTCTCTGATGTGAGTGTGGCTCCTTCACTGCAGGACAAAGACCTTCCTGTGCTTTCCCCCACTCTGGTAATCGAAGGTGAGGAAGATATAATTTAGCTCTGACAATGCAAAAATGGAAACAGCCAACCATCTTCACACAATTCAGTTAATCCTGTGCAGACTTGCATGAATCGCCACAGCTTGGAAGTGCACCTACAGAGCCACACGAGCGATAAATGGAACAGCCTAGACCCTATGGCAGCGTGGAACAGGCATTCACCTCCTCTGAGCATTTATCCCTTAAATAGCTTGGGACATGCACATTGCATGGGATGGGGCATGGGACATGGGACATACACCCAATTTGGAATGGAGGATGAGTTGTTTATCTGGTGGTCTATGCTGTTTAAAAAAAAAAAAAAAAAGTGAGATTGAGTCCTGGAGCTATGGTTGTCCATGTGGCTTGTTGTACAGCTTCCTGGCACCTTTCAGGACTGTTCTAAGCATCTCTTCCCAAGATAAATCTGGACATTTTTCAGGGAACAGTTTGCTCCAGGGGCCACTCCTAAAAGACAATATAGATGAGAACGCATTAAGTTTGGTACCTTCCAGCCCACAAAACTTCCCAGTGTATTGCGGCAGACTTTGTAACCTCAGCCACTGTGCCCTCACAGGCACTACAGAGCCTGTGGTTCCCACCCTTATTTTTGTGTCATGAGACTGCTATGCAGGTGGGCATCACCACTGCCTTTGCAGTACTTAAGATATTTTGAGCCAAAAACATGTGTTCAGAGTCATACTTTTGGCTTATGGCTACCTTCGAGTCCAGAGGAAGCTCATGGTCAAGAGCGGCATAAAATGGTTGGTTTCCTTTGCAAGGAGCTAGTTCTAAGCAATGCAGGCATGAGTGGGTCCACACCACTTGGCAGCAGAGCTGCAGACCACATCCTGGCACTCACTGAGTCCTTTACTTATCTTAGGAGGAGGAAAAGGCAAGAATAATATGCAGGAAAAACAGCAGCCCAGGCTGGTAACATGCATGGGAGCTGGTGAGGAGAAGCAAACATACCTCAGCAGGCTACAGTCAGTGAACTGCAATGAACAACGCTCTCGGATGAGCATAATAGCATTTGTAGTAGCACAAGCAAAGCAAGGGGGAGAGCTCACAGCTGCAGGCCAAGCGGCCCATAGCTCCAGTGTGGACCCCAAGCCCAACTCAGCAGGTGGTGGGTGCTAGAAATAAATGATCCATCAACAACGAGTCTGATGCCAAAGGGAAATGTGTTTGAGTGAGGTCCATTCAAGTAGACTGGGTGGAGAAACACAGCCGTGTGCACCAAAGGCCATGCAGTGCATGAACAAATGCCTAGACCACATTAGCAGAGCCGTCACTCAGTAGCCCTGCTCCTGTTGGGGAAAGGTGATACTTGAGTATCCTTAAGCTTTTAAAGCATTTATGAAAGACAGCTTGTAGGAAGGACGGGTGAAATGAGCTGCTATGGTTTGGCACCAAGCGGAGCAATGATTTTGTTTACCGTATCAAATTCAAGCACACTCTCATTGAATTCACTTCTCCTCAGCCGATGCTGTTGCCACTAGCCGTAATCCCATTGCGATGCCCCTCTGGTGCAGCTCTGTGCACTTACAAGCATTTAGAGACAATTTCTGTCACGTTCACTGTCAATAGAGATTTAACCTTTGCTTCTGGTGTCTTGTGCATCTTTAAACTACAACCACTTTCCTAAAATGGGATGTATCCAGTTTACAGCCCAGAGGAGATGCACAGCAGGACTTTTTTCATGGAAATTTCACTTTTGGTTCCGCCCTATTCTTTTAGTCTATTAATGTAAAAATATTAATTATTCTGGGTACAAGTATCTGCTTTACTCTTTATAACTGTAAAACAGTAATACTATCAACAAGGAAAAGGACTCTATTTCAAATATTTCCTAAAGTTTGTCAATGTTCCTTTAATAACTGCATCTTTAATTCACCACTGATCTTCAGAGCATCTACCAGTGCACGTCAATAAATCTGGGTTTAGTCTGCCCTTAGGCAAAATGTAACCTTTCTCTCACTGCATTAGCAGCCACGTGTATACGTCAGGAGTCAGTAGTATCTTTCTGAGATCCAGTAACTCAGCAGAGCTGTTACATAGATTAGTTAGCAAAAAGAAATGAAAGCAGATTGTATTTGTCAAATGATTTATTGTCTACATGTAGTCTGGCTTGTCAGGCTCTGGTTGGTTTGCTGTCAGGTCATTTTATTACAACAGATGGTTATCTTGAACAATGTCATTAAATTATGATTAACTCTAATATTGCTTCAGTTTCCACTGCGTCTTCATATGCTGTGCTAAAAAAACGCATGCAAGATTTTCCTTTCCTTCCCTAATGCTTTAAATTGAGTGATAACGGAAACCATTGGATGAAGACTGTTGCATGGAGTGGTGAGCTGTTGAAAATAGTAGTGCTTCAGGAAGTAAAAAATTTGACTTGGTAATGAACAGATAAGAATGCAAATAAAGGTTATAGTCCTTTGTCCCAAGCTCAACCAAGTCAGAAATTAAAACCCCGCAAAGAAAGTTCCTTAAACTGTAAGAACACTTATATCCTGGACTAGCTTCTCAGCTCTTTAGCTCTTCCCCATCTCCAGTAATAAAGTTTGTGTCAGCTCTTACACAGACGGCTAACTAACCTGTAATGCTTTCTCTCACTGGCACTATGATTATTTCCAAGTCCTCCTGGCTTTCTGCTGGTGCCTGGTCAGCACAATTTAATGTATTGAACATGACAGCAGAGGAACGTGTTGCATGATTTGATTGCTATCTTTCTGTCAGGAGAACTGCAGGCTTATTCATGCCTTATATATACACGGCAGCTAATAAAACAGTTGCCTCAGTGAAAAAGATAATTATTGGCTCTTAAAAAGATAATTATTGGCTCTTTTTTTGTTGGTATTTTTAGAATAGCAGTCTCTACTCTGTGTTTTTGATTGGTTAATTTCCATTCTAATATACAGACACAGAACTCCTTTTTTTTTTTTTTTTTTTATTTCTGCCAGTGTGGTAAACACAGTTCCAGCCTTCATTAATAGAATTACTGCCTCCATTTTGCTTACTTGAAAACAGTGAGACAAATTACACCTGAGCATTCCCACCGACACTAACAACGCTGCATGACTGAAATGTCGTTAAGTGGTGCTATTAAAAATCCAGTCACTGCTCTGATGAGGTTCCTGAAATGTTAGTTTAAGATCAGGTTAAGCTCTTGGCTACATTTCTGTAAATCTGAAGTAACTCTGCTGAAATCCATTGCATTTATATGAAAGCTGAGCTACCACCATGTCATAGGCTGGAGAATTGACATTTGATGTTTGATTCTCCTCTCCCCTTAATTTAAGTATATTTGAGGGTAATTTAAAAGTGCATGAACCTAGCTGGTAGTTAAATGATTGAAGATCAGTGAATAAGTGGAGCAAAAGCCATAGATTGCTTTGGCATCTTCCATTCTTCTAATTACACTAGAGCATGATTTTGTGAAGTGAAGTGAAAAACTAGAGCAAAATTTAAACCCCAGCATTCAGAGAACAATGCCCCTACTTATGCTAAAAGTGATAACCACAGGTGAAATCATTCATGATATTATTATTAACAGTAGCGTGTATGAATGCCCAGAGGTCCTTGTAAGGGATCAAGATCTTATGATGCTGGTCAGTGAGCACACAAAATAGTTCCTTTAGCCAAGGAGTTTGCTGTTATATGCATATGGATAACATACTATGTATAGTTTGACTATGTTGGACAAAGAGAAGACAAGCATGAAAAAGGCAAAGTCAAATCAAATCATCATGTTCAATGCAAGAAGCAGCAGATAGAGTACATCGGCTTCCTTGTCTATGGCTGGGCTGTTTTACAAGCATCCTGGCTGAAGAGGGATTCACAAAAGGAAAATGTTAAGGCTTTGCAGATTTTTATAGGGAGTTCCTCTCTGCATGAGGGGCAGCCTGGGAGGAAGGCAATGGTGCTTGGGCATAAATTCGATTAATGGGCAGTGAAGACTGGCCTTTGTGGCACTGCAGAGACAGGAGCTGACAGCTTGAGAGCGGAAGAATTAAATTAAGACAAGTTTAAATTAAATAACTGTTTAAAGCAGCAGCAGAGGAGCTTGTTCACACACAGATGCTGGTAGATATCCCTTCTCTTCTCTGTCTCCAAATTTTCTGAGCTCAAATTTTACAGCTCAGTGTGGCAGTACTGAGCATACAATAAGAAATCTTTCCTTAAAGAAATGGTCCTGTTGTACTTACTGGATACCAGACTGCAGGTCAAACCTGTCTGATGCTAAGAAGGAATTAGTCTCAGGCATTCTGGGCCTGGGGCACAGAAAGGAGATGTTTCCCTGCTCTCTGTCACCTCTTCAACTCTAGGTGAAAAGGTTTTTACGCTATTATGACTGGTTCTTTCCCAAAACTAGTAACATTTCCCCCCACCCCCTCCTTAGTTGATCCTTCCTGACAAACTACCACGGAAACTATTGTAAAGAAGAGTTCATACGTTTTTCCTAGTTTCATGGTACAGCTGTTGGCCACTTCGCGTCGGGGGTTACTGGTGGCCTGTGAACCACAAGATTTCCTCTAACCACGTTTTCTTAGAGTCTCTACTCCACAATAGGGAATCCAAAAAATGTCAAATCTTTGAGAAGGCTCTTCCCACCGTTTTGAGACCTACACCTCACTTGTCCAGCTCTGCTTTCTGTCTGTCATTCTTCCTGCTTTTGTTGCTGGAGTGCCTTAGCTTCTGCCAGGCAGGTCAGTTCATCTTCACCACACCACCTCGTGCAGAGGACTGAGGTATCAGAAGACAGCACATGGTGACACAGGAAGACTGGCAGAACCAAACTGTGCCCTGCTCTACCAAGCTTAAAATCAATGACCAATTTTCTTTCTTTTCAAGATGCTTCCCCAGAAGGATTGCCACAGCTTCTGTTCTGCTCTCGCTAATGTCAATGAGAGGGACTCTTCTAATCTAACTGTGCATGTATACATCTTCAAGTGACCTAGTCACTGCTCCTTTTCCAAACAGTAGAAAGAATAAGTGAATTTAGGAGCAATTCATCTGATGCGTTCCGGTTAGCTACTTCAGGATGAGATGAACTGAGTGAAGGATCCCTGGCTGACTAACTCTTATATAAACATCAGGTAAAACAGGTCTATATTCAATCAGATGAATATTAGCCCTTAGGTTAGCTGCTCAGTTGTTGCCCTCCACATGCCTTTACCACATGGTACTTTTCAGTAAACACAAGGTAGCTAGCCCTTTTTTCTTTAAGAGCTAAAATACCCTCAAATATCCTGCATTTGCTCTGGAGTTCTGTGGAGGAGGGACACCTACAGGGGCAATCATTACAAAGCAACTGATTTATAGTTACCTTTGATTCAAGAGTAACTTTGCCTGTTATAATTCCAAATCTGGTCAGTTACACAGGGTATATCTGTATTCTACTGGATTCAGCTGAGGCCTTGGACATGGGTTTAATCCTTGCTCTGACTTTCTCAGAAGAGAAATTTGAGTCTGGGTCTCCTGCCATTTTGATCTCCAGTGCTGACTTGGGAGGACAGCATATGTTGCTTGCGGAAGAATTCATTTGAGAAATTATGGCTGTGAGCTATGCCGGTGCACATCTGAGCAAGTCATATCAGACTTCTCTTACACCTGATGGACATCCAGCTAATATTGCCAAAGATGTCTAGATTATGACTCATCTCATCCCGAAATAGGTGCCTTCGGTCAGATAAATCTCACCTGGACTCCACTGACTGTATTGATTAGATTTCTGTTGCGTGTAATGGGAGTTAGCTAGCCCAGACACGGACTTCTGCACTGTAGATGTAATCGGATGAGGTGAACTGCATCTCAGTATCTCAATAAGCACTAAAAACTTGGTGAAATAAACTAAGAATGGGAATTTGTGATGACAAACATACACACAAATCACCTCCTTTCCCCCACAGCAAGCCACCATGTAGATCTCCCCACACAAAGCTATTTCAGAGGCTGTCTGTGGTTGGTAGAGAAAGGTACCATATCTGCTGAAAGAACAAGTAAGCACAACTCAAATTCCAAATAAATCAATTTTCAACAAGTGATGTTTTAAAATAACCCCCTTTTAAAGACGTGGCGGAGTCTATCTTTGGGATGTTTGTTCCTTATTGCAAGGAGGTGACATATATTTCATAAGCTAACCCAGATAAGTTTAGGACATTTGTTACATTATGACCCTTGCTCTGTTCTTGTGTTGTCTTGACATTATTGTGGTTCTCCATACTTCCCTTTTCTCATGCAGCTGTATCCACTAGTATGCATATAAACAAAGACTGTTGACTAGCAGTCTGAAGAAGGTCTGGAAGCATAAGCAGCACATGTTGAGAAGATGTCCATGGCTGACAAGCAGAGCAGAGAGTACTGAATTTTTTGAATTGCCTATTTTCTAAGGACTGTGAGTACCAGGCACTGGTGAACATAGACAAGTTGTTGTCACTGAAGCATAATTTCCAGAAAACAACAGTCTCCAATTCAATAGGATCCTGAGAAGCCACCCTTCTATGTAATGAAGAGACCTCATATCTTGACAGGAAGGCAGCACTATCACTTTCAATGAAATGTTCTATAAAATGGTGCAAACAGGAAAGGAGCATTTAGAAATTTGTTAGAGTTTCCCTAGTATTATAGCTGCAAATGAGAAAAAAAAAAAATTAGGGCCTCAAGAATGAGGTTCTGTGTGTGACTGAATCATCTTCGACAGAAATATATCACCTTTGTTCCATGTCCAATCAAGATTTAATATTTGGAAATATTCTTTCTTTTATGTTGCAAAAGGAACAGAAGAAGGTTTGCCTGACCTTCTGAAAGTCATTGATCCTCTACAATATTCTTACATTCATGATAACATTTTGCCCTAAGGGCATGAATGTACCATGGGGACTCCTTTGAACTGTTTCTAGGACAGTCTGAGATGAAGAGTTATTTTCTGCAACTGGAGGAGTTTAAAATATAGATGACTGGGCAAAAGAAATCTGTTAAAAACTATCCTGGAACTTATTTTTCAATATAATCTATGACTGAGTGGTAAAGTCAGTAGTTCATAAAACCTCTTTTTAACTGAAAAGAAGAATGCTGGGATTTGATTAAAGTATCTGCACAGATCCAGCTAATGAGTGAACTCCTGCAAATGAGATGACAGTCAAAGAAAAACAGCAGCAGTTCCGAGAACGATGTTTCTAAAGACTTGCCCAAGTATGTGTTTCTTCCAAGCAGGTTAGCTTTCATGCCCAGCAGGCAGCTATCTGTTGTGGGAAATAAGGATGACCCTGAAAGTCATTTACTGTTGGTATGCCCACAAGATATGGAGTTCTATATTTGCTTGTTGTTCTTCTTCGTCCTTGTTGAAGCTCAGGTTGCTCACCTGCTTTTTGGTGAGCCTTTGCAACTTCTTGAAGTCAGTTTATCTAGCTTAAAATCAAAGTGGGCTTACCAAGGGACACTGGTAAATGTGTGGAAAACGCATGAAGCTATTGCTCTGCACTCAGTGGAAACCGGGAGTCCTTACCCTTGATGGACACAACAGAATTTCCCATCCAACCTGCAATTGTTTCCAGTTCTTTTAGATTCCTCCAGTGTGAAGAGACAATACCTAAAGTCAAATAGGAAGGGTCTGAACACAGTCTGTGTAAATATGATATGGAGATAGTCATAACAACACTTTTTCCAAGACTTTGCATTTCTTTTTGCAACTGCACAGTGCAGTAAATATAGCTGAAGAATTTTATGGTAGGGCACAATGGTCAAATCAGAAACATTTTGTGGGAAGGTGTCGATTTAACTACAGTTTTCAGAGGAGAAACTATTTGCATCAAAATCACTTGAAAGGGAGTATTTCACTGTGGTTATCTCATTTTGATCCACTGATCTCATTTCAACACCTAACTAAAAACACAAGCACACATGTATTATTTTTCTTTAACACAATATAGTATTTTGATGCAACAGAGCACAATACTGGCATGGTCACTCCACTGCAGAAATAAATAGGGAATGTTCCTTTTGTGACGTGATCTAAATTGCTGCCTTTCTGAAAGTACTGGCAATTTGGTTGACAGAAATTTTCTCCTTGCTGCTCCAAACCATAACACTGAAGAGGAAGATTAGAGCTATAGAAGAGTCACAAAAATGATGGAGATCTTTGCTTGGTGGTGCAATGCACTGATTTAATTCATATTGTTTTGCACAATTTCTTCCACAGCTGCAACCCCAATATGAATGGGTAATCATGCTGTTGACAGAGTCTAAGTCTCACAGATGAAGATGTAAGACTCATGACCTATCTAAATTATTTTCTTCTTGAAACCAGGGTTTAAGGTACAGCTTTCTTTCTACAGATTTAGAGCATATGTTAGCAGCAGTAGTTCTCTAGGATCTACATATAGACTAGATCAATGCCTCATAAAAATGATAACATTTTTCTGGATAAAATAAATCACTGCTTCATAGAACAACAGTTAGTCTTAGAATACTCAAGAAAGGATGCCATTCTGAATTTGAATGAGGCACAGGACCTAATTCAAGATATAAAGAAGGTAAGACAGTCTGTAAGAGTGATTACAATGTGATTAGATTTACCTTTTTAGGGAGAGAGGTGAGGCCAAATACAACACATTCAATTTCAGGAAAGGGAACTATATAAAAAAAGGAGTCAAGCAGTCAAACGAAAAGCAAGAATGAAAGTCTGCTAAGCATGAGATACTGCTGGAAGCCCAGGTAAACTGTCTGCCACAAACCTAAAAGAAAACAAAGCAGTTTGATAAAAACTCTGAATAGCTCAACAGGGAATGTAAGGAGGCTCTTACAGGAAAAAGGCTCGTATTTAAACAGTGGCAAACCTAACCAAATGATGAGCAGAGAAAAGCCATGGCAGCTCAAAAGTAAGCAGAGCATGAGGAGAGCAGAAAAAAAAAAAATTGAAGAGTATCCTGCAAAAGATGCTTAGTTTGAAGGTAAACGTTTTTTTAAATAGATTGAAGACTGGAAGACAGCTAGGAAATTGGTGGGCTTGCTTGATGATCAAGGCTTAAAAGGGGCCCTGAGCGGTGATAAGGCTAGGACACAGAAGTTCAATAAATTCTCTCTACAGAGAGAGATTTTAATTGTGAAGGATGCTGGGGAGGTTCCTGTACCAATGTGTTCTTCATAGCAGATCAGTCAGAGGAGCCACATTTATTTTAGGTAAATATGTGGGAAGTATTAGACCAAACAGATAAGACTGCCAGCGTAATTCTTATTTACGAGAAGGGCTTTTACCTTAGGTAAGGTGTTAGAATCGAAAAAACGAAGAAAGAGGAAGATCATAGAATGCATGTGTCTATTGGGAAAGCATCAGCAGGGCTTCTCTACCAGGAAATCCTACTTCATCAGTCTCCCGCTGCTCTACGGAGGTGTCAGTAAATACGTGGGTGAAGAGGATCCAGTAGATATAAGATATACGGATTTTCAAGACACCTTTGACAAGATTCTGCACCTAAAGGTTATTAAATGAGCTAAGATGTTCTAAGTTTGCAAACAGGGTCCTTTAACGGCGCTGAAGTAGATCAAAGGATGAGAAGTAGAGAGTAGAGCTTAATAGTCATTTTTAAGGTGGGAGAAGGCTCAGAAGTGGAACTTGCTGGGATCAATGCAGGGATGACTTTTATTCAACATCTCCACCAATAACGCAGAAAAAGGAGTATGCAGTGAAATCTCCAAGTATGAGGATGCTGTTAAAGTCTTCCAAGCAGCCAAAAGCTGTATTAACAGTGAGAAATTACATCAGGACTTCATAAAACTGAGTGATCAAAAAGGTAACAGAGGAGCATCGTGGTAGATAGATGTAAAGCAATGTATCTAGCAACGATCTAAACCATGCTTATATAGTGCTGAACTCAGATTTAAAAAAAAATCACAAAGGTAGAGGAAATAATAAAGGCAGAGCTGCTACTCCTCCAATCCTACAACTGTAGGACTGTTGAAGCTGAGAGGAGATTAACTGAAAATAGCTAAAATAAAAAAAAGTGTAAGGTAGTGAACTTCTGGAACCCGACGCTACAAGAGGCTGAAGAGGCAGACACTACCAGAGTACTCAGAAGGGTGTTAGGCAAATTCATGAACAACAGGTCCAAAACAAATACTAAGCGAAAGAGGTAGAGTTGAACCCCTTGTCCTACAATCCTAAGTGCTGAAGGAGAATGAGAGAAACGGACTGTGGAGAGAGGCCGGGTTTTTATCTTCTCCTCAAACAGCACTTGCTTCCGCCACTGTCGGGGACAGATTATCTGTTGATGTATACATCAGCCGGCATTAGTTTCATTTTTAGTTCTCACATTCCAGTATTTTAAGGATTTACTAATCTCCAAAAGAATAAAGTTCAAAAGCGAGGCAAGTGGACAAGGGAGAAGAGATTCTAAGCACCCTTTTAGGTGGTAGGGAGAAAAACCTCAAACTATAAAAACGCAAAATGCCAACGAGTACACTAAATTTACTCATTTAATTGTACATTTTCTGTAAAATATATCTACTAAGGACCTATTAGAGGGACAGAAGATTTATTACGTGATATCTCTTCATGTTCCCTCTCTGCTTTTTCTGGGAGTTAAGCTATGTAATTATTGACCACTTCAAAATCTAAGCTTTCTGAAAAATTCATATGACACGGCAACAAGAGGCAAGGTTAGGGTAGCCTGTGGGTATCTTTACATGTGAAAAACAGGCAATGCATTCTAGTAAATGGAAGGATGCCATTATTTCTGGAGAAACGCCAGAGGACTATGAAATACACAGCTGGAAAACAAAAACAAAAATCACGAACAACTGGCATTGCCCAGAAATCACTGTTCTCCAATGGATTTGGCACCACAGTAATTGGGGAAAAAAACTAACAAGCACAATTATTTTCAACCGGTCTCACATAATTTTTAATTGATTGACACAGCTAAATCCTTGACAGAATAATGAATTAAAGCCAAGAGTAATCTTTATCTACTAGCTTGATTGCACAAACTTAACAGCAAAGTGATCCCATTGCCACAGTTTTAGAAATACATCAAAAAATTGTGCTCAAAGTAAAAGGTTCAGCACTTTTATTTTTATTTTTTTAAATTTAAAGTACTACTAAATGTCAGGTATATTCAACTACTACAGATCTAGTGCTTATGCTATCAAAATTCAGGGTGCTTAACAACAGCTGAGCATTCTGGGCACAGAGCAGGGAGATGGGAAACTCTTTGCTTCCAAATTAAATCTTGCTTATCTTAAAAGTCATTCAGAGCCTTGACCTCGCTTCTGCTGCGGCTAATGGCAGTAACTTCAATTATCTTATTTATGTGAGGGAGAAGTAAAAATATACCATCACAAAGGATTTAACAAGAGGAATTAGTAAACACTTGGACAAAACTTTTCTATTTATTATTAAGAAGTGATAATATTGATGGCATCATTAGGTGGAAACATTCTTTCCTCTTTATTTTACCTTACCATTTGAGAAATATACTGTTGGTAGGCAGTGTACTGCTGAAGGAAAAATTAAGAGAACTTCACTGTTTTAAAATTGCTGCACACACGGAGTACTGGGTTGCTTTGCCTTTAGTGCTGTTGCAGCATTCATGGAACCAACAATCTGATGGAGCAAAGAAAAATTCATTTCATATCATATCTAAATGGGCAGAGGAAGGCTTCCAGATTTGTCCCCAAGATCCATGTGTATGAGGTCCAATAGTGAGTATTGGAAACAGGCATGGAGCCACAGATCTCCAAAATATATTAACTAATACAACAACTCATGTTATTGACCATACAAATGGACACGCCACTTCTGCACTGTCTGCTCCCTGTCAACATCTACTAAATGTCAAGGTCCCTGTCCTTATACTCATCCCTTCCACTGGACCAAATCTCATAACATGAAAAATCAATTCCTCTTCCTTAGACACAGTCACCTGATCCCACAGTGATGCTGAGCTGTTACTCAGTAACAGGAAGTTTGTGGATGCTGAAGACAACAACAAACCTTTGAGCTGGAGCTGGGCCTGACTTATGAAAGTTGCTCCTGCAAATGGGAAAAGCAGTCAGCCTCATCATCATGAGGAAGACAGCTGCAGCTGTTTAAGCAGCTATTGTCCCTACCTTTTAGCTGGAGACAACTGTCCCCTCAGTGCTATAAGCTGTATTAGCACTTCCGAGCATCAACTGGGGTAGTTTCACCTGTGCAAAAATCCCCAGCTGATTTTGTAAAAGCATGGACTAGGAGACTCTGCAAACTGTTTATGTCCTCTCAGTGATGGAAATGGGTACCAGCTGAGAAAGAAACAAAAGCTCATCTGCCTGTGTTGTGGGACTCACAGTGTACAAAGATATGTGGAAAACGTTATCTCATTTACTTCTCCATCTGCAAGCTCCTCAGAGAAATTACAAAACAAACAGACAGGAAAAGAAAAGATCATTGCTATTATTTCTCCTTTAAAAATCTTTCATTATGCTCAGAAGCTATGTGTACAGGGGACTGGATAAATATATCTAGATCAAGAGTCTGCTGTGGAGAGACGTTTTTTATTTTTGTGCCATTTTCATGATAAAACAGTGGTTTGGCTGTGGTGACTAAACAATAATGTAATAGCTATCAATGATGCCACTTAATCCTTCTGTGTCTGATCAAAAATTTGATAATTTAAAGAGAGAGAGGAAAAAAATCTCACTAGCCAGAAGCATGAGCTCAAAGTGTGGTTTTGGATTCTGGATATCTCATGGCTTAAGAAATGTAGGCAGTAAAAAGCCAGCTCATTAGATCTTAGTTTAGATATTGACCTTTTTTCCGTTACATCTCTTTAAGGGTATTGTTTAAGACTTCTCTGAGGAAAAGCTTTTTTCAGCTGAAAATTACTAGAAGACAGTCAAGCTCATGGGTCCCAGAACTCCTTCATTAGAAAACCTATTACAGAATTTAACACTGATGTTAGTCTAAAATTCCTTTTCCTCTTGTCACCAGAGAACTGAAGACTAATCCTATGACAGACTTGGAGGTAAAGAAAATGTTAACTATGCCAGTATTCCTGCAGGACTGACAGATAAACTTTGGTCAAGTCTATCATAAATATTTAAAAGTGAGGGTTGTTCACATACAACTGTAAGACATCTGCAAAGATAAATGGAAAAAAATCAAATCATTGTTATCAAGAGCTTTATCTTTTTCATGCTCTGCTAAAATATGGACCTCCAGCTACAAATCTTAATTGATTTTAATTAGGTTTTATAGGTAGCAATCAGCTAAGCAATAGCATCAGTACTGCATGCCTTAGTAGTATGATATATTGCAGTTGAAGTTCAGATTTATCAGTGTCTATGTGCAAAATATTAGCCCAGGGCAATAATGTCAGACTGTAATGGGAAACATCCAAGGAAAATAAAAGCTCTCTTCTGTCTTGCTTTTAACCTGTCAATCACAGGGAAAACCCTGACTTCCCTGAGCTTCAAGTCATCACAGTGAATCTTCTGCCACATCCTTGGCAGTCCTTTCAAAAGCAAAATAAGTATTAAAGCAGCTGTTGCTGCAGGTCTCTTCTGGCAGATTTCGGGTTTCCAGTCATGATTTGAAGATTCTTTCCCCAGCAGATTCCCTCTGCTATTTGTTTGATATTTCCTTTTTCACAAAAGGAGGAAATGTTTTGTTTTCCTTTCCTGTTGTTCTCTTTCCTGCTTTGTTTAAGCCGAAGTATAATTTTTCTTCTAGCAAATAGAGTGGGGCAGGACCACAGACCCTGGTTGTTCCAAGTGGAGCTGACCCTGCGCAATTTGTTGGTAGTAAGAAGCTAAATGACATGTTTGGGGTTCCATCATTCCCTTTACTATAACCTTCCCTTGTCTGCACAGAGCCTTTGCTGCTGTAGCTAGAGTCTCAAACTTTGCAGGTGCTACTGCCAGAAGGACCGCAGGGCCAGAGCTAAGGGGATGGTGGTAGAGACAGAGCAGCTTGTTCATCTGCCATCCAACAGGGAAGTGTATTTGGCTAAAGAAAGGAGCATTACTCAGTGCCCTGTGTCCTGAGTCTCACTGCAGGGTGTTCTCTGCTGCCATCTACTCTCTTTGCTTTAACTTCCCTATTTTGGGAGCTCCAAAAGTACCACATGTTGCATGTCAAACTGGCTGCTATCATTTCCCAAGGAAATTTACCCAGGGCTTTGGAGCGACAGTCCATCCTGTAGAGCTCAAATGGTCTCAGTCAGACTGGCTAAAGCTGTCAGCACAGCCATTGCTAACTTTACTTACCTTCTCGGATATCTTTCTCTCTTTTCTTCTATCTGTCCTGAGAAAAGAATAGATATTACATGCAGGCTTATCATTTCTGCTGTATCTGAAAGCAAGAGGAAGCAGCTCTGAAAGACTTGACTGCATCAGGGCAGAACAGGAGGGGCTGTGGTAAGCCAAGCTGTGAAGCCACATGGGAGAGATTTCATCTGTGGGAAGTCCTGTCTCCTCCAGAGAATGTAATTCAAGGCTCTTTGCTCTCTCTACATCGGAGAAAGTGATTTAGTAGCCCTACAGACTACATTTAGCAGGAACACCAGCTTACAAGGAATCAGCCCATGATTATCTTTCCTCTCCACCCTGCTTTTTTTTTTTATCCTCTGGTTACCAGGTTTCTTCAGTGATGCTATTCATGTGTTTCCTTACTCTTACTATACATTCTTGCTGTGTTAATTTGTCCTCACATGAAGCTTCAAGGAGTGAGCGGCACTCAGTGCAGTAATTATCTATGAAAACACTATCTGTTAGAAGGGTAGGGGATATTCAGATGTTTCAGGCTAACCCACTTTGAACTGTATTCTGCAGATGCTCTTGGACATCACATAGATATCCTAGAGATTTTTCTGGCCCTCTATTCAAGCAGTTTTAATTACTTGCCAGTGTCTCTTCTCATATCCAACTCCAGCCAACATATTCAACTTTAATAGACTCTGGCTTTGTCAGGACATGATATATCCTTTCAGGAGGTCACTTATAATATTATGTTTTTATTTGCTGATAAAATGGAAAAGCATGTTGTTGCTTGTAACTGCAGCAAAACAAAGGAAGGAAGCCTCAATGATCCTGAGGGATGAGGACAATAACAAAGATCTTTCTTGAAGGAATTACATTTGGTAAATACATTCCATTTCTAATAACTGGTGTACCTGACATTAATATTGTGAAGATCTCATGACCACAATGTGCCCATATATATGTAAGAAACTTGTATCATGAAATCACTGATAATAATGTCTCAGAGGATAAACATTTTCTTTAAAATGCTATTAATCAACAGGGAGGTGATCACCTCGAGGGAGGTGATCCTGCCCCTCTCCTCAGCCCTGGGGAGGCCTCACCTGGAGTGCTGTGTCCAGTTCTGGGCTCCCCAGTACAAGAGAGCCATGGCACTCCTGGAGAGAGTCCAGCGGAGGGCTACCAAGATGATTAGAGGGCTGGAGCACCTGTCCTCTGAAGAAAGACTGCAAGAGCTGGGCCTGTTCAGCCTGGAGAAGAGAAGATTGAGAGGCGATCTCATCAACGTGTACAAGTATCTGAAGGGGGAGTGTCAAGAGGATGAGGCCAGCCTCTTCTCCGTGGTGCCCGGTGACAGAACGAGAATCAACAGGCACAAACTGAACCACAGGCATTTCCATGTGAACCTGAGAAAAACTTCTTGACTGTGAGGGTGACAGAGCACTGGAACAGGTTGCCCAGAGAGGTAGTGGAGTCTCCTTCTCTGGAGATATTCAAAACCCGTCTGGATGTGATCCTGGGCAATATGCTCTAGGTGTCCCTGCTTGAGCAGGGAGGTTGGACTAGATGGTCTCCAGAGGTCCCATCCAACCTAAACGATTCTGTGATTCTGTGATTCTGTAACAGTGTAATATGCTTGCCCTTATGGTCAGAAAGCGCAGCGAATCAGATTGACAAATCTTATCACACTTGACTTCTGATTTTTCTTCCTTAAATATTTTTAAAAAAAAACACTTTATTGTTCAGCCAGACATCCTTAAAAACGGGTCATACCAAGGGGCTTCTTTGATTTCATTTGGATGAAAATCTGGAGCAAACTTTTTATTGCAGTTCACTGACAGTAAGTCTGAGTCACACTCTTTCGCCCTCAGAGAAATCTTTCCACTTTGTATCATGCAGGAACATATTGCTTCTTCAATGTACTCGAACTTCTTGCTTTCCCTGGTTTATCATGTTCTTGTCATGCATAAAGATACTTAGGCCATCATGACATTCACTGTTCTAAACACCTTCATTTTCCGCAGTACATTTTCCTTGATAATTCACTACAATATATATTTATTTTCCCAGTGATTCATACTTTAGTCTACATACAAAAGATCATCCCACACTGCATATATGGCCTGTCAAAAGCTATCATTTGCATTTTCACTTGAATATGCAATGTAACTTTTCATGGCCTTTAATTGTAAATGACTGTGTGAGGGCTTATGACAACTGAAGTGTAAATATATGTTTAGTGTTGCTTTTTCGGTTGGGAAAGACTTGTTTCTACATCCCGATAGAGATTTCAGCTGGTCTTGAACCGGCAGCCAGTTTCCAGGGAGAAAGTAATAGACTAAATTAGAGTTCAATCCCCGAGAAAGTCCCTGTGTGTTTGGTAGAACAGCAGACCTACATCAGTCATTAATTATCATAGTTTCAGTTCAAACATATTTTGGAAAGGTCTGAATGATTTCCACATTCTTCATATGATTAAAGTTATCCTCATTTTAGGTAATACTTACTTCCATTTCAGTCATAGATACTCCACATTCTCAGATTCAGGTAGATTTAGCTTGCTCCTCTCCTAACTCCTTCTTTCAAAACTTTGCCTAGAAGAGATCCCTTCCTTAATAAAGTTCCTTTGTTATTAGAAGGAGAAAATAGTTGCCATGGAAACAAACATATCCTCACCATTGACTGACTCCATAATGCGATGTTAGTTAGGTACACAAAAACCAAATAACTTGTGATGGCAACGGTTTTTGCAATTCCTTACCAGAAGCCTGGTAGCTGTGCTATATTTATATATGTTGTCCTTTGCCTAAGAATCAAATTCAGATATTCTGCATTACGGCAGAAAAGACCAGAATGCCCTAAGAAGAATCTTATTTTCTCCTCTCTTTGGCCACAGCAGCTACAACATCTTCCACGTCTTGGGCCATCTCTGGGACCTTCATCCACTTGTGGTGGATGCCTGGATCTACAGAGCCCACTTGTTTCCCAGGTGTTTCTGCTTGTCATACCCGTTTTGTCACGCCAGCCTCCCAGCTACAGGTATACCAGGGACTGCTGCTTTATCAGGCACTGCAGGCCGCCAGGTAATACTGGTACTCCTAGATGAGCTAACCAAAGCTTCAGACTCTGTTTCTAATCACACTGCTTCCACAGACTGGACTAATTCAACTGTGGGGAAAATAACGGGAGAAAATTCCATTTAAGTTTGCACCTCTTCTCATGATATTTTTGCAGACCAAAGCCTGACTTGAAGATTTAATGATTCTTTCCATGACCAGCCATGTGGGGTACTGGATTATACCAGCAGGCTGAAAAATGGATCTGAAAAATAATTGTATTTCAACAGATGGCTTCTGACGCCTAATTATCAATCAGTAACATGCAGTTTTCTAGCAAGGCCTGGTTATCTGGCTAGTGCTAGCTAGTTCATGTGTATCATGCATTTTCCAGATGCCTATAACTACTATTACTCAAAGGGCAGGGAAATATAAAAATAGGTAGTTAAGAGTATAGCCACTCCAGACACTAATGGGCCTATGAGAGCCTTTGGCAGGCACATCGATCCAGCATTGAGAGCACCAAAAATGAGTGTGGATGACAAGGACAGATTTAGCTGCTAGCAACATTTTATAAGGCCATTCATTCCTGCAAACACCTAAGACTTGCAACATGCTTCCCAGCTGTGTGAAGTAATTAATTATACTAGAACAGAAATAATAATCTGTTGTTGCTTACTCACAGTAACTTTCACTTTCCAAAAACCATGTGTGCCCATTTTGTGCAGTTATTGCAAGCAATGTCTGACATCTAACAGCGAGATTTATATGAACAAGCAAAACAAACAAACAGTTTAATTGAAGGGATGGTAGATGCTGAGGCGTCATACAGAGTAAAAGTTGCAGGACAGCCAATGCCCAGCTTGCTAGCAGAAACATTCAGGTATATCTGCACAGGCTGCTTTGCCTGGAGGAAAAAGTCCAGTCAGGTGGTGAATTTCCGTGGTGTGATGGGGGACATTGAAATCTATTTGGACCTGTAGGTGCTTCAGGGAAAACTTCTCCAGGCTCCAGGGCATTCAGTGAGAGTAGTTTTACAAGCACCCTCTGATAGCTGGTGCTGGCATAACACTGACTATAAGGGAAGGAAAAGCCCCTTCAAGGGGGCTGAGAGTCATCATGAACACGAAGGGCTTGCCTCCACCAGCCACAGCCACTGGCTCTTGGTGATTACCTATCCAGTTTCCTTTGAGTGGCAGTTGCATTAGGAAATCCACAACTCAGAGCAGTGCTAGAGAGAAGAATAAAAAAAGCAACAGCAAAAACTCAGCCTCTCCAAACTGCAGTGACAGAAAAGGCAACTTAAAGCCAAGAAAAGACAACTAAAAGCAAGATTTATGTCTGCGCCGAGAGGGGTCATAAAGTTACAAGTCTCAGGCAATATGGTTCTGGGTGAAGAGTATGGATCTGTCTGAGGAATACCATGAAAGTACAATAAAACAAAGAAAAAGAAAAGAAACGAGGACCAAATTGGTCATCAGATATTAGAGTCCAGATCTGTGCTCACTTCACCATGGCTCAGCCACTCAGCATCTCGCAGCAGACTTATTGCAATGTTTCCTACATGAGGGAGCTGTAGCAAATCTGATTTCTGAAACGTACTTTTGTTGTTCTAACAAACAGAAGAAGATTATATGTTTCACTGAGCCAGGATGCAGGCTTTCACCTTCTGATGAGGTCCCTATTGCTTCAACCCTTCCTTTCACACTGACATCTTATCCAACAGTCTCTGGGAGTTCTGCTCTGAATCTACAAGCTCTTCTCTTTGGTTCCCTTCCCTGTGTCATTTTTATGATTGTAAGTTTAGAATAACTGAACTCAGATGCCACTTCCCTCAGTTAGCAGTGTATCTACCTTGAATGTACACATGCTACCAGCTGTTGCAGACAGTGTAGCCCATAACGCCTGCAGCAAACTTTCGACAACAATTGAATTTAAAAAGCAATTTATCTGTAAGGTTCAGCAATTAAAGAAAATGTAGCCAAAGCAAAAGGGGTCATTTTGAATAGCACAGTGATTAGAAGTTTATCCAGGAAGAAAACAAGGTCGTGTGCATGAAATAATCTGTAGGAAAATGACAATAGTTATTGGCCAAAATTTTGGGAAAATTAGATTTAAAACTCAGCACTGATATTTTCTTTTCTCTCTTTTCTCTCACTGTCATTGAGCTACAGAACATTTTGGTTGTCTCTTGTATACTTCCTACACTCTTAGCTTTGGCATCACCAGTGGATGTGATTCAAATCAAATTTGTCTCCACCTTCTTTGTTAATGAGACTCATCCACAGCTGCAGTATGTTCATCTGTAGCTCTGTTAAGGACTTCTCACTTTCCTGTTCTGCATTTGATTTTTGGTGGGCTGTGAAATTTATTTACAGACATTTTGCGCAGTTATACAGAATTAATTGTTATTTCAGTCAACAGACCCACTTTCACCCTGTATTTCTTAAACGTCAGAAAGACTATTCTATTAGTCATGTCCTTTAGCCTTGACACTGTACCTTATACCCAGTTCATTTTTTCACTCTTTTTATTGATCTGACATGCCGATACAAATGTACTTGTTCCTTTAAAAAAAAAAAATTCTTAGTGCTTTGCAGATTAGCTATCCTTTTCCCCCTGCTTCACGTATCGGGTTCCTGTACTGATTTCATGCCAGGTCATCAGGATGTGGATGCCAGCATACAGTGATGTCTATGCAGCACCCATGTCGCAGTGTGCACATGTTGGGATCCCTTCTCTTGCCTCTCAGTCGAGGATAATTCTCTTCGTATATCCTCAGGGGAAGAGGTGACTTGTGATGTTACTCACTGCATTATTCCTGAGTTTTAGGATCTTGATGCCGGGCTAATCAATGGTTATTCCATTCATGACTCTTCCTCTACTGTGGGAGAAAAAATGTCCTTCCCCACAGGAAGCAGGGATATACTCCAAAACTAACTATCTGTGGCACATTGTCAGTGCAGTGATCACTGGATAGGAGCTTGCAGAGCTCTCTCATTCCCAATTGTCCTTCTGAAGCCGCTGAGATGCAGGACAACAACCCGGAGCACTGTTCCTTATTTACAACACATCCATTGCCTCCAGGAAATGGAACATCTCCACGGGTCTTTTCTTGTATCGTTACCACCATGCAAAACCTTACTGCCAACCTAGCTGGGTATTCATACCGGACACACATGTTCCCCTTGTTTGAAGCCAGACTTGGTACACTTCTGTGTACCAATGTACCAAATAAACCAAGGGATGACTGGCTTCTTTCTGTACCTTCTAGAAAAATGCTAGCTTCCTATGCACATGTGCATAGGCTGTAGAAGGCTAGTAGAAGTTCTAGTTTCCGTGTAAAGATTTCTCTGCTATCCAAATCCTGTTAGGGATATTGGAGGGATATCAATCCATACCAGGGAGCACTGGCTGGCTCGAGGGGCCAGCCCCCAAGACCTCTGCAGGAACCCTCAGCTCTGCTCTGTGAATATTTCCTTTGTCCTCTGAGACTTCAAGATTGGTAGCACTCAGACATGCCATATAATATGCATGAAAACACCATTTTAATATATTTATATTCTCATAGACCATAAACAGATGGGGAAAATCCCTCTACCATCCAAACTACTAATCTTCCTTCTCCCAAACAGTGCCACAGTGTTTCTCCTGACTTTTCACCCTATAGAAGGCAATCTGAGACATGGAAATCATGGTAGAGTAGCGTAGGCTGGAGGCCAGTTCAGTTTGAGGAACCACACTTGATTTTTCACAGCTGTGGCTGGAGATTACTTAACATTTCCCAGAATGTTAATTGTCCCAGTAGAGCTCTGCCTGTATTCATATTCATGTCAGAGTGTCATAGGACGCTTTGGAGTGTCTGGCATTGATTTGAGCTCTAGCATCCGGGAGGAAGACTTCTTACAGTCTGACCATTCACCAACATTTCAAGTTTTAGTCCACTATAAAAAACAAGCAATACTTAAAGAGCTGACCTTCTTCTTGGCTGTGGTAACAGGCTCTTACAGATACTCAAATTACTGTTCACCTATGAAAAATTAAGTAGTTTTGTTTTGTAGCTTTAGTCTCACGTTTATTAAAAAAATAGTTTATTTATTCTGTGATCTTCAGTACCCAGTCAGACTGGGGATGATATTTGTTTCTCAGCAATGGTAGAGAAAATATTTCTTTCTACTCCAGCAACACTTTAACTTGGCCAGCACCAGGAGCTTTGGCATGGTAATATCTTAAAAACAGTCTCTAGGTAGATCAAGATGAGGAGCAGCTTTACGAAAAGCAGAGCAAGCAAGGAGTGAATTTTTTTGCTATATGTTATTACTAGCCTGGATCATACTCTTGTGAATCATGAAAAAAAGTAGAAACACAGCTGGCTAAGCATTGCCCTTTAAATGTCAGGACAGTGTATTTGCATGTGTGTGTATATGTATTTATCCAGATTTAAATTTTAATTCTCTGATGCTTTCTTCCCACTGTAGATTTCACATGAGGGTATTTATAATGTGCCCAACCTATAGCTAGTTGTCAGAAATTATTCCAAACCAATCTTTAGGAAAATTAATTATTTTGAGTGCTCTGAAGTATTTTCCTTGCTTTTGTTGTTTGTCTACCTCATAGCTAAGATCGGTCAGACATTTTGTACTTAGAACTTAAGTCTCTGAAATAACTCTTTGGATTCATCCCTGAATTTTGTGTGCTCATAAAAAATCTCCTGACTGCTTGAGTGTGAAATCTGAAAATGTTGCCAGTTTTTCTAATAGTTTCAGATATATGGACAGCTTCACAAATTTGGGTTAAGATGAGTGACCATTTATCTTAGAGCTTTCATAAGAACTTGCTGTGTTTTGCTATGAAGCAGAGACTTTCCATGGTGGTCTTTGAAGATATGATGCTCCTGGTGAGAATGATGCGTTCTCTTGCAAAGTGGAATTTCCAGATCTGGAATATGTGTGAAGAACAAGTGCCACAGATTGGCATACAGTCCAATCCTGACCATCAGATCATGGGTTTTACAGCATCACTCTAAAGAGACTGAAGCATCCACAGAAGACTCTGAAGTTCCCACAAGTTTTCATTATCAGCTAGTTAGACTCTCTGACCAGAACCTGGCCTTCTCCATAGCTTTCCATGAAGGAGAAAACCCCTCCATTATCTTATGCCAAAGAGAATTATTTTCCTTAAGGATGAGGACTCGGTATATTACTGTTGGGAAAATATCTCCTTGGTCCTTAATCTGATGCCCGAGCTGCTCAAAAATTTTGTTGAGGAACTCACGGATTCAGAATAAATAGGCAGGTAGGCATTTTGTGACAGAATTGTACAGTTGCTTTCATGTACAACCAATTAAACTTTTCACAGAATCACAGAACAGTTGGGGTTGGAAGGGACCTCTGAAGAGCGTCTAGTCTGACTGCCCCAGTTCAAGCAGGATCAGCTAGAGCTAGTTGCTCACGGTCATGTTCAGATGGCTTTTGAATATCTCCAAGGATGGAGACTTGACAAACTCTCTGTGAAACCTTTTCCAGTGTTTGACCCACCTTACAATGAAAAAGTTTTTTCTTATGTACAAATAGAATTTCCTGTATTTCAGTTTGTGCCCATCGCCTCTTGTCTTGCCTGCCTCCCTTCAGGGGTTTATATGTATTGACAAGATCCCCCTGAGCCTTTTCTTCTCTAGGCTGAACACTTCCAGCATTCTCAGCCTCTCCTTGTAGGACAGGTGCTTCAGGCCCTTAGTCATCTTCATGGACTTCGCTGGGTTCACTCCAGGATGCCCAAGTCCTTCTTGTGTTGGGGAGCCCAGCACTGGACATAGCACTCCAGATGTGGCCTCAACGGGCTGAGTAGAGGGGAAGGATCACTGGACATAGCACTCCAGATGTGGCCTCAACGGGCTGAGTAGAGGGGAAGGATCACCTCTCCCCACCTGTCGGCGATGCTCTGGCAGTGCTCTTCCTCATGCGGTCCAGGAGGCTGATGGCCTTCTTTGCTGCAAGGGTACATTGCTGGCTCACGGTCAACCTGGTGTCCACCAGGACTCCCAGGGCCTTCTCTGCAAAACTGCTCTGCCAGCCGGTCGCCCCCCAGCCTGTACTGCCGCAGGTGATTATTCTTCCCCAGGTGCAGGACTTTGCATTTCCCTTTTTGGAACTTCATTTGTTTCCTCTGTGCCCATTTCTCCAGCCTGTCAAGGCCACTCTGAGTGGCAACACAACCATCGTCTGTTGTATCCGTCAGCTATTCCTCCCAGTTCTGTTTCATCTGCAGACTTGCTGAGAGCGGGCTCGGTCCCCAAATCCACGTCACTATGGAAGCAGTTAAACAGTCTTAGACTCACTATTGACCTATGGGGTATACTACTAGCGCCTGGCCTCCAGCTCGACTTTGTGCCTCTGCTTACAACCCTTTGAGCCTGACAGTTCAGGCAGTTTTCAGCCCACCTCACTGTCCACTTATCTGGTCCTTTCTTCAGTTTGTGTAGGGGGATGTAGTGGAAGACACTGCCAAAAGCCTTACTAAAGTCGAGATAAGCAACATCCGCTGCTCTCCCCTCATCCACCAAGCCAGTCATCTTATTGGAGAAGGCTATGAGGCTGGCTAAGCATGTAATTTGTAAATTTGTGCTGATTACTCCCAATCACCTTCTTGTCCTTCGTGTGTCTGGAAATGGTATCCAGGTTTCGTTGTTCCATGGCCATCCCAGGGAGGTAAGGCTGACCAGCCTGTCATTCCCTGGATCCTTCTTCTTGCCCTGCTTGAAGATATGAGTGACATTTGCTCTTTTCCAGCCCTCAGAAACCTCTCCTGATTGCCATGACGTTTCAAAGGTAATCAAGACTGCCTTTGCAGTAACATCGGCCAGCTCCTTCAGCACTCATGGGTACCTCCTGTCAGGCGTCATGGATTTGTGTATGTCCAGTCTGTCTAAAAGTTCTCTAATCTGATCCTCCTCCACCAAGGGGAAATCTCCTTGCTCCAGACTTTCCCACTGATCTCAGGCCTTGGGATTCCTGAGGGCTTGTCTTACTGGTAAAGCCTGAGGTGAAGAAGTCATAGGGTACCTTGGCCTTTTCCATGTCCTTTCTCACCAGGTCCCCTGCCCCATTTAGCAGCCATTCCATATTTTCCATAGTCTTTCTTTTGCTTCTGAGATATCTGCAGGAAACATTCCTTTTGCCCTTCATGTCCTTCACCAGATTCAACTCCAGGTAGGCTTTGACTTTCCTGTCACCATCCCTGCCCACTCAGAGAGTTTATCTATGTTTCTCCTGTGTTTTGTGTGCCTGTTTCCACCTCTTGTACACTTCCTTTTTATCTCTGAGCTTAGTCAAGAGCCCTTTGTTCATCCATGCAGGCGTCCTGACATTTTCGCCTGATTTTCTGCACAGTGAGATGGACCATTCTTGAGCTTGGGAAAATCAATTAGCTCTCCTGGAGAGAATCCCTGCTCTTGCTGTGGCCATATCTCATGGGATTCTTCCAAGCAGATCCTTGAACAGGCCACAGATTGTTCTCCTGATGTCCAAGCCTGTGATCCATATTTTTACTTTTTTTCCTCCTTGCAGGATCCTGAACTCCACTATCTCATGGTCACTGTAGCCAAGGCTGCTCCTTGACCTTCACTTCCCTGACCAGTCCTGCCTTATTTTTAATCATGAGGTCCAGCAAGGCCTTGTCCGCTTCTCAGTCACTTGTATTTGGAAATTTTTGAAGGGACTAATAATGAAATTTTACCACTTCAGAGTGTATACATGGGGGGTGTGGCAAGCTTTTTATTTCTTTTGCAAAGCACAATTGTTACTCCACTTTGGAGCTGCATTGTGAAGTTGGGAAGGAATTGATTCAGAAGAAATATTCTCCATATTTGTATGAGGCCTACTGATCGAGAAAAAATAAACTCTACATTAGGGAGAAAGAAACCTTCAGAGTCAAGAACGTTATGTGGAGAGCACGAAAATAGCTCCTGTAAAACTTTCAGGATAGAAAATATTTACCAGATTCATTTTAATCGTTTGAAATCTATGGAACTTCTCAGAAATTTTCTGTAGAAGCTTTTCCATCAGAAAAAGGTATTTTGATGAATTCAGACCTTTCCCTGAGAATTTGTTGCTTTATAAAATTTCATTTAGTAAATAATTCAAATGAATCATTCAGAAATTTCAAGTGTGACATTTTTAGAGTGGAATACCCCAGTTTTATTTTTTAAATGAGATTTTGCTTATAATAGTATTATTGTGAGAGTATGAAATAATTTTTACTTAGACCTTGTTTAGAAAGCTCAGAATTTCCATAAAGCAGAAAATATCACAGTTCAGTAGCATCCTAATCACCGGATGTTTCTTCTCTTTAGGAGATGTGTCTAAGGGGGAGGAAGAAATTATTTACCAGAAATTATATTTAATTTAATAACATTAAATGCACAATTCTTATTTAAAAATAAAATGTAAAACTATCCATTTTTAATATTGCATATTGGATCATAAAGCAGTATTATCCATCTGTTGGGACGCTCTTTACAATACTTAAGGGGACATCTTCCCATCAGATGAAGGGCAGAAATGACAGGACTATCTCAGTCTCAGTGTCAAAATTGCTCTACTTCAGGAGAATTTGGGCTCCAAAATGTATCACAGAATCACAGAATCACAGAATCGTTTAGGTTGGATGGGACCTCTGGAGATCATCTAGTCCAACCTCCCTGCTCAAGCAGGGTCACCTAGAGCACATTGCCCAGGATCACATCCAGACAGGTTTTGAATATCTCCAGCGAAGGAGACTCCACTACCTCTCTGGGCAACCTGGTCCAATGCTCTGTCACCCTCACAGTCAAGAAGTTTTTTCTCAGGTTCACATGGAAATGCCTGTGGTTCAGTTTCTACCCATCGCATCTTGTCCTGTTGCTGGGCACCACGGAGAAGAGGCTGGCCCCATCCTCTTGACACTCCCCCTTCAGATACTTGTACACGTTGATGAGATCGCCTCTCAATCTTCTCTTCTCCAGGCTCAACGGGCCCAGCTCTTGCAGTCTTTCTTCAGAGGACAGGTGCTCCAGCCCTCTAATCATCTTGGTAGCCCTCCGCTGGACTCTCTCCAGGAGTGCCATGGCTCTCTTGTACTGGGGAGCCCGGAACTGGACACAGGACTCCAGGTGAGGCCTCCCCAGGGCTGAGGAGAGGGGCAGGATCACCTCCCTCCACCTGCTGGCAACACTCTGCCTCATGCACCCCAGGATCCCATTGGCCTTCTTGGCCACAAGGCCACATCCCTGGCTCATGTTTAGCTTGTTGTCCACCAGCACTCCCAGGTCCTTCTCGGCAGAGCTCCTTTCCAGCAGGTCAGCCCCCAGCGTGTACTGGTGCATGGGATTATTCCTGCCTAGGTGCAGGACCTTGCGCTTGCCTTTGTTGAACTTCAGGAGGTTCCTCTCCGCCCAGCTCTCCAGCCTCTCCAGGTCCCTCTCAATGGCAGCACAGCCTTCTGGCGTGTCAGTCACTCCCCCCAGTTTAGTATCATCAGCAAACTTGCTGAGGGTGCACTCTGTCCCTTCCTCCAGGTCATTGAGGAATACATTGAACAAGACTGGACCCAGGACTGACCCCTGGGGGACACCACTAGCCACAGGCCTCCAACTTGACTCTGCGCCATTCACCACAACTCTCTGAGCTCGGCCATCCAGCCAGGTCTCAATCCACCTCACTGTCCACTCATCTAGCCCACGCTTCCTGAGCTTACCTAGGAGGATGTGATGGGAGACAGTGTCAAAAGCCTTGCTGAAGTCCAGGTAGACAACATCCACTGCTCTCCCCTCATCTACCCAGCCAGTCATTCCGTCATAGAAGGCTATCAGATTGGTCAAGCATGATTTCCCTTTGGTGAATCCATGCTGACTACTCCTGATCACCTTCTTGTCCTCCAGATGCTTAGCGATGACCTCCAGGATGATCTGTTCCATCACCTTTCCCGGGATGGAGGTGAGGCTGACAGGCCTGTAGTTCCTTGGCTCCTCCTTCTTGCCCTTTTTGAAGACTGGCGTGACACTGGTTTTCTTCCAGTCCTCAGGCACCTCTCCTGATCTCCAGGACCCTTCAAAGATGATGGAGAGTGGCCTAGCGATAACATCCGCCAGCTCCCTCAGCACTCGTGTAGATGTAGATTTTCAGTAGGTGTTCCCTTAGCAACTACATGGAAGAAATTTCCAATATCTATTTTTTATGAACAGTGACGCCTTTATTTCCCCTTGTGAAGAACATCCTAGGAGCATCACTTACCATGTGCGTAATGAAGTTTTGTGACATAACACTTAGATGTCACGGTTATGGGAGGATATTCTATGCATATGCATGATTTACATACATATCTGAAAATTATGGATCTCCTGAAAAAATATATGAGAATGGGAGATCTGATATTCTGCTGAAGACCTAACATTTCCTGGGAACTGCTCATGTTGCATGACTGAGAAGAGTTCATTGACACTTCAGTTTGCCACTTTTTCTTTTTTTTTTTTGCTAATCCATAGCTTGATGCATTGCTTACTCCAAGATGCTGTTGACTGTATCTAGATAGTCCACTGGAAATATGAAGGCTGTTCTCACCCACCCAAAGTCATTCAGAATTCCCAAAGATTTCAACATTTTCCATATCAGGTCAGGAACACACGGTGAAAGAGGAAGGTCTATCAGCGTTGAATAAAACCTGGATGGGATGAAGCCTTGAGCTGCCTCTGCCAGTCTCTGCTGTGTGAGGAAGGGCCACTGTTGTGTTATGCCTTTGCTGTGTGGTCTATTAAAACACAAGGAGCAGCAGAAGTAGATATGCAGAACTCAGGACACCTTGTCATGCCTTGGCTGTCTTGGGACTTTAATTATCATGCTCCATTCAAAGAGACACACTGTGTTATGGGAGAATATGTTCTTCAGAAAGTGACCATCACACCAAACAGATGAAAGCCTGAAAATTGAAAAGTTTAGGATTGGTATGTGGGAATGGGTTGTAGCAGGTCATAAATATTCGGTCCCATCAGGATTTTAACAGGTCAGAGATGGCTGTGGCTCCCTTATAGCTCATATCAAATGCACTCCAGTGGAAATGGTCTTCATGGACTGATGGGAAAAAAAGTGAAGAGCTGTGTGACCAGAATACAGTGACTGCAGAACTCTGTAAGAGAACAATCTATTCTTCGTAGATAAATAAAAGAAAAAAGGAAAATGCGAAGTGCCAGTTCCATTAACAGGTTTAGCGCAGGCAAAACTGTAGTGAAATAAATCACAATAAGACTACAAAGTAGGCAATAAAAATCAGGGAACTTGCACACAAGGCAAAATTACAAAGATAATAAGCTGAGACCTATTGCAGGCCTCTGTGCTTAGTTAGAGGTTGTGAGCTGGAACATCCATATGGATGGACGAAGTCCAAACTCATTCCCTGGCACTGAGGAGAGGAGAAAAGAAAGCTGTTGCTTTGGAAGAGCCAAGGAAAGGAAAGAAGCTGTTTAGCACTGTGGTTTGTCGGCTATCTTAGAGTTGAGCTAAGGAGCTATTCTTGTCTCACATGGTTAACTGGCTAGCCTGCAGAGAGCAAAAATATCTCTGATTCAAAGATTGCTGAACCTAAAGACAACGAAGGACACTGCTTAATTTTTTTGACTGCTATGAAAGAAGAAAACTCTCCATTTTGGCTCAAGCTTCAAAATGTAAGAAATAATAAAATCATTTTTATCACAACCTTTCCATCTGCAGATGTAGTCACAGTCCTGTCATGTCAGGAAATTAGGAGACTTTATAAGAAAGTATGGCTTCAGAACTGAGCTGTCCAGGACGGCTCTTCCCTGGGAGGAACCAAAACTGATATCACCAGAGCCACGGTCTAGAGCAGGTAACTCAAGAGGTCCTTGAAGGAATTGCTGTTGAAAGTCCTGAAAAACTTCAAGCACAAAAGATAGTGAGGATACGGGTAAGGTACTGACTTCTCAATGCCTTCTACAAATACTGCCGAGGCAGTACCCTTCATGCCACATGCATTATAAAAAATAAGCGTGGTTCCATTCTTCCTTTATGCTCTGAGAAAGAACATAAATGTTGTTGTGGGGAATGTCTTATGAATTTGAAAGAGTACTAATGTTGCACATTTACTAAAATTGTATTTTTTTTGTTCTCATTCTCTTCACACATGCTAGTGTGAGCTCTAAAAGTTTGAACAGAGGTATAGTAATGTGAGGGTTAATACTGTTTGTGAATACTGACAGGAATACATTTATTTTTGGTTAAAGTTTCCTGAAAAGGAGTTAAGTGCTCTGTGGTGCCAGATCAGTCTGTCACAGTCCAATCTGAGCTTGTATTAACGGCGAATCCTCCAACACTAGATGTAAACAACATCTGTCACTTTACTATGACTACTACACAAAAATTTAGGCCAGTTACTCTGGAGCTGCTCGAGGCCACAACTCTCCTATTGCCAGCCAATGAACTAGTTAAGGCTTATTAATGTGATTACATTAGTTGTTAATGTCCTTCTGATTTGCCCTCTGTACAAATTAATCCAAGACCTGTGAAGTATGATCTCTGTGACGCATTGTTGCAACAAAAACATAACCCATTTATTCATGTGAAAAGCTTGGAAAAAGTGATGATTCGGATTCACTTTTGTAAGGTATTATGTATACTAAATAATCTGGGGTTTTGTGGGTGAAAAACACTATCATTTTCCATCAGCTTCACGCTTATAAAAATGTTTGAGATCCAGAAAAACAAACCAGAACTACATAGCCTTTTTATCTTGATTAGAAAACCTCTCAGAATGAAACTCCATCCCTTGTTCCTTATCCCAAACTCTCCTCTTATTGCGCTTTTAAAACTTTGCACTTCCTCTCACAGTGGAAAATAATTGTATTGAAAATTTGTAAGGAAATTCTCTTTAAAATGAAGGGGGCATATACTGAGCTATCTGGAATCACAGTTGAACAGATAATTACACATTCTTCTTAGACAGGCTTGGCTGCAGCATCATTTAAAGGGAATTAGCATTTTAAATAGTTCTATTTTGACTTTGTTATATCTAGTACAGACTGCTAAGGAATTTCCGTTGAATACCATGGTGCAGGAAGCTATGCACATTTCCTTACAACCTAAAAAGTTGTTATCAATATTTATTAAAAATACTTTGGTGATGCTGTCAGCGTAGCAAGAATTACTGTTCCTATTGAAATCAAAGCCCTAATGATGTTAAATTACTTTGTAACTTTCAATATTGTAAGAAATACAACAAATCTATAAAGTTCTTAATGACAAAATATGACAGCAAGGGTGGATGCAACCACCAGTGCCAAGGAGAAGCCTGGTGCACCAGTGTGATACAAAAAAATTCATAACTGGAAAATTTACCTTTTTGCAAATTTCTTCTCCTCATGTGACTCAGTCATTCTTTGTGTGACAATGCCCATCACTGGGTTACCTATGAGCAACAGCAGCACATTGTGAAATCTCTTTTAGCTTCTGACTTGAGTACCTAGTACCTTTCATAAGCCATCAAGAAGGCTGTGCTGTGTCTGCAGTGTTTTCTATTGCTTACCCGATTTGGACTATTTAGTGTACATGATGATACCCAAGAGTGTCACTTTCTCTAGATCTTGGTGAGATGATAATTTGACTGTCTTCCCATCGTATTAAAATCTCAGCCCACAGGACCATTAACTTTTTGAAGCTGAATGCTGCCTCACTTTTTTTTTGTCATTCAAAATTACTCTTAGGATCCGCTTAGCCTCTCCACTGTCAGCTTCAATGAGATCAACTTTGTTCTGGTTATGAAAGCCTAAATTAGAAATCTCAGCACTCTTTGAGTCTGAAAACTCTGCTAGAGAAACGCTTTAATAACACAAATGAAAACGAGAACTTGCCAGTTAAACAACTATTCCATTTGCTTCACTTGCTTCCACAAATATGATAATGCCACAAATATAAGCTATAATCATTAATTTCTTTGTTTGCTTTCCTATTAGATTCAAAAAATAACAAGCATTCACTAATAGTACTTTTATTCGTACAGACACTTAAAACTTTGTGCAACTGATGTATGGTTGGCTGTTCACCCTCTGTCTTGAGACTTGTATTACCACCTTAGCTATGAAATCACATCTCAGCATCAATCTGACGAGTAATTTTGGTTGCTCAGCCCCATTTACCTAGAATGTTCTGATTCACTAACTGCAGGACCCCATGCAGTTAGCTTGAATTTGGGGCATTACACAGAGTTCCTGGTTAGGCAGAGAAGAGCAACAACAGTGAGGCAGGACAGTGAAACTACTGACTGGTGTGGCTCAGGCCTTCATCAGATGAAGAAGCAACCCTATCATGCAAGAACTCCCACGCAATCCTATCATGATTTCCCTAATATCTGTGCATGGCTGTATAAAATGACATACAGATTGGTGCATGGATGTAATGCAAAAGCTAGAGTTCAGGATTACCACGTTGCTGATACTGGATGACCGAGGAGGGAAAACAGATCTGATATCTGCCTTTTTAATTTGATGAAACTGCTTCTCTTTTGCTAATTATGTTTACAGTCTGATTAGCATTCCAGAAGCATCCCAAACACCAGACTCTAGAACAGGAGGAAAACGGTTGCTTATACTTTGCGGTCAGATTTATTTTTAAATTTGTAACCTTTTATCTGTGCTTGGAGCTTTTCATTGCTAGCAGTGGACATAGAAGATCTGGGATAGCCTCTGGCACTGGTAGACCTAGTCTGCTTCCTTGCTCACAACTTATACAGACCATACAAAGGAAGCACTCTTCTTCTAATTTTACATATGGGGAGCTGAGGCACACAGTGATTATACAATTTACCAAAGTGGCTCCGTGGTAGAGAAAGGAGTCTTAAAGTCCCAGACCAGTCTTATATCACAAGAATTTCATTAGTAGGTTAACTATACGGATCTGCAAATATACACAAAAGTCCCTTCTTTGCTTGGCTTAGAGGTTTTAAAATTTTTACAATTTCTATTGCAAGAAATACAAAAATGTAACTGCCTTTTGAAGAACAAGCCTGGGCCTCAGAAACATTGTGATTTTGAACTCCAGCCTCAGCTTCCAGCTTCTACTTGTGTCTCTTCTTCCGTCTCTTCACTCTGGATTTGCCTCACAGCAGTTCTGAGGATGGGAGGAAGGGGAAATGTCATAGAAGTTACTCATGCTAATATGCTTTCTACCATATACTTAAGAAAAATATCTTGTGCAATGTTCTCTGTGAAACACACTTCTTGAGTATTTTGCTTTTTTTTTCGTAAAAATATGTATACAGTGCTAGAGCCAGTCTAATCCTGCCAACAAGTCTGGGGAAATAGATAGTTTCTTCCGGCAAGAATACGTTTATAATCTTTAAAGTTATACTCTATCTGGTGAAACATCTGAACAATGAGACCTTGGAAATCTTTATTGTACATGCATGACTAGTGGCCTGAGATGCAAAGGAGGATGACAGAGATTCAGTTTATGAGATTGTTAAACGTTTCTCCTTAATTTTTCCTCTGGTGAACATTACATCAGAATTTTCAAGCAGTTTGCAATATTTCCAAATTAAATCTTTCTTCAAGCACAACATCGTCTAAATGCATGTCCAGCAACAACATTCATAGTGCATATCAGTAGATATGCTGGATTAGTTTGGAAGCTTTTCCAAAATTGACAGTCTTGTAAAAATCCTTTACAGATATACTTCTAATCAGCCTCTCCAAGCAAATGCAGAAATAAATCCTGAGCAGGTGTCAGTTTTGCGTGAAGCCCTGAGTGAAATATGACATTTGATATTTGTGTCTTTTGATACAGAACCAATTCCAGTCTCATTCACAGTGAGTGTTAAACACAAAAAAAACCACCCATGGTCCATTCCAGTCAGTGGAAAGAGAGCAAAAAAAAGATTGTGAATGGGATGGTAGCTAGAGCTGCACCATTATTTTTCCTTAAATAATATTACCTGTATTTCTTATATCAAGCATTTTCTATCCAATTCTTTATTACTAGTTTTAAAAAATTATTTCCTGGTTTTATGTCTATTTACTCACATACTCTCATTTGTGTCATGTATGAGATTTACTGGTGTATGAACACATTGATAACTCATTATTTGGTCTGGCTGTTTCAGGTCCTGTTTAACTGCTATAATTTTCCTTATACATTTCTATACAGCTTAAAACTTTTCCTGAACCCTCCAGGAGCCACCAAACGGAAAAAGTGGTTGTCCCCAAGTGGCACCACCACACATTTGTCTGAGGCACAGAATACTGCTGTAGGGTAGTCCCAGCCCTTCTTTATTTTCAAAATCCACTTCCTAACCCTAATCCTGATTTGTAAACAGCAAGAATTGGTTATTTGAAAGGTGCAATTTTAATTAATGTGTGGCTGTTGTTTAAACTCAGACGATGGTCAGTGGAGATACAGTCACACAGTTGCTGGAGTCCCTGAAACTATTCAGTTGACCCACCATTATGTGCTGTATTAGATGAGCAAAATCACTCCAGAGGCGCTATTAACTGGAATAACTAATGGCTTGATTCCCTTTCCTGAAAATAGGGATTGCGCATCATTAGAAATTGGGCAGGGCATTTCACCTGGCCAAAGGACATGGGTCTCCCAGTCCCACCTGTAGATCTTGGCTGCTCTAGAGCGTTGGAAATAACACTAGATACCTATGGCATTTACTAGGCAGCATTAGGTAACTTTATATGGCTGCATCTTACCTTAGCTGTGCATCGTCTAGACAGGGAACTTAGACACTTAGTGCACATGTAGGCACCTATATCGACACTGACATTTCAGTGTACTAATCCAGAACTCAGTGCCACACTTCTAGGAGATCGTTCGGCAAATGCCATTCTGGATGCTGTAGGTTACCTGGCCTCCAGTCCATAATCTGCACGCCGAGTTTCGTATCTATTAAGAGTAGGTAGGTGTCTCAGGTATCCTAGCACATTGGAGATAGCTTGTACATAGGCAACTAGAGTTAGACACAAGCATCAGTCAGTTTTCGCGGGGAGTCTTTGAGACAAAGCTCTTAGTATTTTGCTGCCTTGACACAAACTCTTTCTCTATCCAGGAGAATTACTCTGCTAGTTCAGACTGGGAGTATGTTTTGGTAATTTAGAGGTATAAAACCACTACTTGAATGTCATAATGATCCCCCAAACAGGTATTACACTCTAGGAAATCCAGAATTGTTTACATTTTAAAGGAATCCAAACATATTATGGTGTGAAAATATGCAAGTTAGGCAGCTAAACACCACTAATTGTCGTACTTTTGAGATACTCCAAAATAAACATAGCATTAAAGTGATGCTTACAGTTGGTATATAGCATTCTGCACCTTTACTTTGCAGGCACTCTAGATAATGAACCTTTGGCAGATCCTCAGCAGTGCCTGTCAGCCAAAGAACTGTGAGTACTTCTATGATCCAAAACTTCACCTTTCTATTTATTTATTTGCATATTTCTCAAGATAATAAAGCTTAGTAGTAGTGGAGAGTGGAAAAAAACTAAATTATCTATAGGACAGTACTTCTGCCACTCTGAGGTAATCTAGATTTGTGTGGTAAACTGACAACAATATATGGCAGTTTATAAACAGAGGCTGTCTTTCTTATCCAAACTTGAGCCAAAACTCCCATTTCAGCCTTGTAGCTTAGAGCTAACTTGATCTTCAGCATTATAGTGGTACGCTAGCTTGTGTTCTGTAAGACTTCCAAAGTTTTCCATCAACTGGCAAAATGGCAGACTTTGTGAGATAGATACAAATATTCCCGAAAAATCATAGAATGATGAAGTAATTTTGATTGCAAGAGACCTCAGGAGATCATCTACTCTAACCTCTTGCTCAAAGAAGGACTGACTTCAAAAAAGCAAGTCTGACTTCAAATGTGGTGAGTGGGTTCAGAAACGTGTCAAAGGACTCAGCAGGTAAAACTAAATGTTTTCTTATCTGATAAAAAAAAGTTCAATCCTTTTTCTTGGATGGAGGTAATGAGACAGATAGGAAGGAGAAGCAGTAAAACAAGTACAGGGCCAGTGGCTGCAGAGAGAGATCCTGTCTCTCTGAAGCACTGGGGAGTTTTAACACTGAATTAATTAGTAGAAGAGTTGGCCCTTAGTTAAAGAGCATCTTATCAAAAAGGTAGCTCTGGTACTGCTGGGAGATTTGAGGTTGCAATCGATAGCTGTGATCTTACTGACGTTTTCTAATAAAATATATGTGATTGTAACTTTTTTAGTACCCCTATGCCCTGAACTATAAGAGTACTTTAACTTTTTTTTTCCTTTTCCTCGATCGAGGGTATTGATGGCTTCATAAGGGTGGAACAAAACAATTCATTTAGTGTTCTGATGTTATTCAGCATTTGTGTAAGCCCTTGATGTCGAAATAAAAGATTTTACATAATCATGAACTCCCCAAAGGGTTAAGGCAGTAAAGCACACAAACCCATATATGCACACATTTAAGATGATCTTCAGAGATCATTTTTCTTTTAGCTGCCAACATGCTAGATTATATATATCTGTGGAAAATTACAAGAATTTGCTGTGATTCCTCCATACCATGTCTACTTCTATATTCCTCTGACACACCAAGAATAAAAACAATAGGCAAACCTCTAAAACTTTCTGCTTTTCATTCTGGCCACAGATAAGGAAACAGAAATAGGTTAACGGAAGAGAAAAAGGTTCTCTATTTTTCTACTGACCTATTGCATATCTGTTTTAAATGCTTGCCAATAGGGAAATCACTGAAATTAAACATTTGAAAAGCAATTGCTTGTGTGTTATCCCTCTTTATCAAAATGTTAATTTGCTATCCCAAATAAATAATTCCATTCTAATCTTTCACAGTTAATATGTCAAAATTTTTCATACTAAATGGAGATCAGAATTAATACTGGATTATCAGAGGATTAATCATGACTTCAGAATAAGATTTTTCAATATTTACGTATAAACAAATAAATGCATATAAACAATATCAGCATTATTTTAATGTCCTATTGAAGTCCAGTTTTGGAGTAAGATACTATTCTGTACAAATAAGAGTACTATAGTTCTATCTCTAATATCTGGCAGATGCTTTTCATCAGCATTGTGGTCTGCTATTAACAAATCACAGCATTACAGCATCACAGAATTGTTGAGGTTGGAAGGGACCTCTGGCGATCATCTAGTCCAACCTCCCTGCTCAAGCAGGGTCACCTAGAGCACATTGCCCAGGATCACATCCAGACGGGTCTTGAATATCTCCAGTGAAGGAGACTCCACTGCCTCTCTGGGCAACCTGTTCCAATGCTCTGTCACCCTCACAGTCAAGAAGTTTTTCCTCAGGTTCACATGGAAATGCCTGTGGTTCAGTTTCTACCCATTGCCTCTTGTCCTGTTGCTGGGCACCACGGAGAAGAGGCTGGCCCCATCCTCTTGACACCCTCCCTTCAGATACTTCTACAGATTGATGAGACCACCGCTCAGTCTTCTCTTCTCCAGGCTGAACAGGCCCAGCTCTTGCAGTCTTTCTTCAGAGGAGAGGTGCTCCAGGCCCCTCATCATCTTTGTAGCCCTCCGCTGGACTCTCTCCAGGAGTGCCATGGCTCTCTTGTACTGGGGAGCCCGGACCTGGACACAGGACTCCAGGTGAGGCCTCCCCAGGGCTGAGGAGAGGGGCAGGATCACCTCCCTCGACCTGCTGGCAACACTCTGCCTCATGCACCCCAGGATCCCATTGGCCTTCTTGGCCACAAGGCCACATCGCTGGCTCATGCTTAACTTGTTGTCCACCAGCACTCCCAGGTCCTTCTTGGCAGAGCTGCTTTCCAGCAGACTGTGGAAAGCCTTGTACTGGTGCATGGGGTTCTTCCTCCCGAGGTGCAGGACCCTGCACTTGCCTTTGTTGAACTTCAGGAGGTTCCTCTCCGCCCAACTCTCCAGCCTGTCCAGGTCCCTCTCAATGGCAGCACAGCCTTCTGGTGTGTCAGCCACTCCCCCCAGTTTAGTATCAACAGCAAACTTGCTGAGGGTGCACTCTGTCCCTTCCTCCAGGTCATTGATAAATACATTGAACAAGACTGGACCAAGCACTGACCCCTGGGGGATTCCGCTAGCTACAGGCCTCCAACTTGACTCTGTGCCACTGACCGCAACCCTCTGAGCTCGGCCATCCAGCCAGGTCTCCATCCACCAGGAGGAGGTGAGGCTGACAGGCCTGTAATTCCTTAAGATGCACTGCTGAGAGCAATGTAAGAGCTTGAACTTGCTACCTTGCTTGGACTCCAGAAAAAGCAACACTTCTCTTTATTGGACTGATTTCCCAAACTAAGCTTGTATGAGATTGTCTTTTGATTATTTTAAAGGTAATTATGAGTTTTGCCCAAATTCAGGAAAGCTAGAAAGACTACTAACTTTCAGAGTTTCTTATTTTCTTTTGGATTTTATATTGTTCCTAAACTGTAGCTTATTTAGAGTGCTACTCAGGTACCTAAATATAGATGTGTAGGGAAACTCCTTAAGGGGATCCAAAACACCTACAAAGGGCAGGCAGATAAGCCACAGGCTGCATAGGAAACACCTGTAGCAGCACATGGAGGCCAGCAGTACACCCTTGTATTTCAAAAATGTCACTGGACGTCTGTAGGCAGATGTCTGAATTGCTCCCTTGATGACTTGCTTTCTCCCTTAGTTATCACATTTATTTTCTAGCCAAAGGATATTATGCAATGAAGCCTAAAAAAGGGTTGCTGACCTTTACCTGTTGACCAGTTGTTGACCAAGCCTCTGTTTTCAATTGCAGTGTGCAAAAGTGTTGTACCCCTTTATGGCTCTTTTGTGACTTTCAGCTTGAGAATGTCCAAGATAACAGAAAAAAACAGATTATCCAATAAATTCTAAAGCATTTTGTTGTCTTCAGGAGCTGAATTTCAACTCACAGTAGGTCTACCTTATTCTGTAAATCGTTCCACTGAATTGAACAGGATAGCTCACAAAGTTGTTCTGATACTATATCAAGAATCTCTATCTGAGCCTGGGTAATCCTAGAGATCATGTAGTAACAACTGCTGTTGTTGAAATCAAACAGGATCAGGCTTTTTCAGAAAAGTGAATGTCCATGCCATGTAACAACATATTCATTTTGGCTCCAGCCTGCCCATTCAAAATAACACAGTGTTCTGGAGCATGTTAATACAGCTGTGCTTCAGTATATGCTAATAGCTTCTCCTCCCACTCTTCTCCTTCCTGTTCCCTTGAATAGCTTCTCCTCCCACTCTTCTCCTTCTTGTTCCCTTGGCACAGAGCAGCATCAGTAGGAGGGGAAGGAGCAGAGGTGAAAGAACTTAAATGAGCCAAAGCTAATGTGCTTCAGAGCACCTGGTTCCCTTCAGATTTGCTGAAGGAATGGAGTGGCATGGGAAGGAAATGCAAAGTGGGGAAAAAAGAACAACTGAGGGGATGAAACCGACTTAAGGAAGCAGGAATCAGGGAGCTGTAGAGAAGATATATCCCAGGTTGCAGGTGGGTAAAGTAGTCTGGAAAGAAAATAGGCAGTGGCACGTGATTTAGAAAAAGAGCTTTAACACTGACTTCATTGGATAGATGAAGGTATCTTCCTCAAAAGACTCTTCTTAACTACCTCTTTGGCTCACTGAACAAACTTAATACAACAATTGAGGATAGCACAGTCAGGTAAACAAAACACGAGGCCTAGGATCTGGGGACTTAGTTTTTTAAGACAAGATAAATGGCCTTGCAGAGATGGCTAAGTCACTGGAAGCAGTAAAGCCATTAATAACCATAAATTCCATCCAGGATAATAGATACTGTTTCTAAGCATAACTAATTAGTATGGAGTAAATTCCATACAAACCAGGATATACTGCTTCTGATATCTAAAGAGAGTATCACTATACAGTACTTGGGGCACATGGACACAGTGTCAGGTTATCCCTACTCTGGGGATATAAGTAGACTTGTAGACACGGAGTCAAGGAGAAACATGTGTTTTTTTCCCCCGTTTCTGCCCATGAGATAACTGCAACTCTGACTCAAGGTTTTGCTTCACTATAACTTCAGGGAAAAGATTCACTTCAAGGTTAAATGTCGATGTCTACCTGTAGGAGTCTGTGTGTGCTGCCAGTGCCTGAGCTTCCATTATAGACAATTGAGAGCTAGAGTGGGGTGCAGCTTCCTAAACTCAGTCTTCTCTGTCATTGGAGATGTCATGGGGTATCCAAATAACATCAATTTGTCAGTGCCATACAGCACTGGCAGCAGTGACAGACGATTTAATGAAAAACTGTACTGTTTGGGAGAACAGCTGGAGGCCAGGAAGAGTGTTCTAATGTCACTAGATGTCCGTGTTAAGACAGCTGAACCAAGCCATCAAGCCATTAACTGATAGGGACAATGGAGCTGACCTGTCAGCCAGTGTCTGCTTTAGAGAGACTTGAGTTGCTCTTTGGGGTCTCCTGACCAGAATGATTTGGGACTTGAATCGTTTGCCTACACATTGATTTCTAGCGCCATTTGTGAGGCCCTAAAATAAATGGCCAGAAGATCAAGGATATATTTCTGCCAGATATCTTTCCTTCTGATTAGATTATCTGTATATATAAGAACTGTCTGGGGCTTATACCTACTGAGGAAAGACAAGCATTATATAAGGCCAGAGCAGCAGAGTCATGATTATATCTGACTCTTTTGATAAAGGTTATGAATAACTTTTAAACAGGGCTCAGCAAGTAACCTGAGCTGTACGTGGATGGTAAAAGATAACTCCATCTTTTATTATATTTATCTGAATAGAAATCCGTAGAAGTCTGGTCCTAAACCATTAAGGTCAAAGAGAAAAGGAATGGCTATTTCAATATGCTGAAGAACAGGGATTTATTTTTCTTTTCCCTTCCCAACCACAGCCAAGCAGAACTATCCTGACTGAAAGCTTTTGCATATGACAAACTGTTTTATCAGAGCAAAGAGATATTTAGGATGGTTGTAGTTGCCATAAATATTAAGAGATAAATCAACTGCAGATGTTTCCCCTTAAGGGAGAAGGATCATTGGCACTAATTCTAATCATTTATCCAAAATGAGCTCAGTAGTATAGATTCAAGAATCCTACCCCTTACACTCTGGTCTGAAATATCTCCAAATTATTTTGCTTACTTTTTTTCCCTTCCTCTGCATTTCAATTTATGTTGATGTGGGTATTACCATCTCCTAAAAGGACTTCCTATACTGGTAGTTCTGTGGCAGCTTTCTCTCCCCTTTTTCATTTCTGAGTTGATTTGGGTCATCAGGAAGAGAAGAATAAGGGTAAGAAAGGCATGTTTGCTTTATCTGGTGATGTTTCAAAGCAAAATGTCAGAGCAGGAGGCAGAACAACAATCAGAATGTGAAGCTTCCTCCTTGTGCACTCTCTGCAGCTGCATGATCCGCACTTTTCGCCCTTTTCTTTGCCCCATTCTTTGCGCGGTGTCGCATCAGTTTAGGAAAGGATGTCTCTTTCCTCTCTCTCCTTCGGAGTTATTAGGTAACCTAGTGACTAGGTAAACTCACCAGAGATAAGACACATAAATTTGAACCCCTTCAGGATGAAGATGTAACTCAAAAAAGGATTTGTCCAAATAAGTGCTTTGACAGCTAAGCTATCATGCTAAAAACTGACCACCTCCTATTTCTCCTCGTCCTTTCTTTTTTCTGGTTACGTTTTTCGGTATAAGTGGCTGAGGTTACTGTATTTCATACTGGGATCAAGGAGGGAGTTAGGAAGCTTCAGGGAATTTTGGTAAGGGATAGTTTATCTATGAACAATGCATTAATGTGTAGAGGAACGGGTACTAAGACTTTCTGCTCTGTCAGGATGTTGTGCATGGTAGCAGAAACTGTCTTGGTGAAACATACATTCCAGGAAGCTTCTGGGTGCCTAAGAGCTTCGTCAAGCTTTTCAGAGATAGACATCCAAATGACATCTAAGCTGCCCTGCAAGTGCCTGAAGTTTTCCGTTTTGTTTATTTTTTGCTCCTTGCTGTCCCATTTGAATGATTTTCAGTTACATTGTTTGAATATTTTTGAAAACTCAGCTAAATCTTAGGTCATTCTTCAGTTAAATGCTTTTATCAGCTCCTACAGAATTTTGGGCAGGTGTTGAGCATTAAGTTCCAGTCTCCTTAAACCTCAATATCTTAATGCTGCTAAGTCATTCAGGCACTTTTAAATGTCTTAGTATATGTAGCATTATAGTCCATCTGTAATACTAACATCTGGTGAGTCTTATTAGGAAAAGAAAAAAATGTCAGTCTCATTCTCAGCTATCTGTGCTACAGACGCAGGAAAACGTAGGGTTTTTAAAAATAAATCTAGGATGTTAAACAAAGCTCTGTACACATGCCCATCTGTCATAATCTGTGATAGTAAAACCCCTGCTGCTAACAGTAGGCAGAGACATGCAATTATTTGTCTTATAACCAGAAACATTAGCAAACACTACCGGATGCAAAAAGCAAATAAAAGACAAGCTAGACACCCACAAACTATTAATATATGCAGATGACCTTATGTTTACCATTAAAAATCTAATATTCAAAGCACCAAAATCACCCAGCCTATCAGAATCTGGAACAGCTTCATCATATAAAATCTATCAGACTAATCAGTTGTCTATTTCCTGACAGCAATACCCAAGATTTTACTTGGCCTTTGGAGTTAGTATCAGAAAGGCAAACACAATTTATATTCAGATCAAAATGGCCTGAAAGGTATAATCAAAGATAAGATGAAATTGGTCATCTCAAGCCACTGAGCGGAGCTAGTACTATGAAAACCATCACTACTTGACAACTCCATTTTCTTTTATTATTATTTTTCGTGGAAGGGGAAGGAGAGGGAAGGAGGGCAGTTAGATGTTGCCAGATGACATAGCAACAACCTACAGAAAATTATTCAGATGATATAATAAAAATATGATATTAAATCCTCCTGAAAATCTACAGAAATGCAGGGCTACCACATCTGAAACTTGTATCTGTCAACCGAGACTCTTGTCACCCAAGGCTATGAGATTAGGCTGGGATATGAAAGTTATTAAACATCCTGGATTTTGAGATCTGCAAGAACCAGCTACAAAGTCCTTGTAAGGAAGAGGTGGAAGCTTTATAAATCATCCTGTAATGGTGGAAAAGGAAAAAGACTGTAGGCTATGGGGCTGTAATGCTCCTATGGTGGCGATCAAAGACTAGATTGAACAGTGTCCCTCCAAATGAGGGACTGCAGTCCTATGGTGTCATCTGCTTATTGTCTCTATCACTTCAACAAGATTGAATAGAAGATGGTAGATACTTGTATGGATGACACCAGGTACCAGGCCAGCACTTGAATCAGTGTGATATGCAGTACAAATGAGATGGATCTCTTACTGTGTGTGAGAGCAGAAAAATAAAAAATGTGTATGAGGAAAAGGAGATTCTGGACATTAAAACATTTCCTGAATTTCTTTTCATGCAGTCTATAAACTGAACAGAAGTTTCAGAATCAGTTTATTGACACTGCAACCAAGCAAAACCTGAAGTCTAAACACTTTGCCCTGAATCTTCTCTCTCTTTCTCTCTCTCTTTTTTTTTTTTTTGCTTTAGTTTTAGTTTTAGTTTATCTTAGTTAAAATACCAGGTTTTCAGTTGCTTTAAACTTTCTAATGCAACAGCTCATATAGACTACCTGAGATCCAAACCTTTCGCTCTACATATGTTTGAAATTTTTTTAGTATAAGAAGTGTAAATGCTGACGAAATACGAATGAATACTATGTTTGAGAAAGTAACCATATTCATATGGGAGTAAATATTTAAATCAGTAGTATATATTCCCTGGACTTAAAATACAAAATAATATTTTTCACTATATATGGAAGCAAATTGTTTTTCTTTCTTAAATTTATAGCAGCTCCAATGACTTCAATAAATTACTCTGGATTTGCACCAAAGTAACTGAGAGCAAAATTTGACCTGGGGACTTCGACTTTTCTTTCAAATCTAAATTTATAATAAAGCACAAAACTTCTTAATGATGAATTGTTTTGTTGCTAGGCAATCTGGCCCTGATGGGCTGTTAAAGTTTGATTTACTCTGCTGATCCATGACCTCTTTCTCTGACAACTCATTTTTTATGATTATTTATTTATATTACAGAAGCACGAAGGGGCTTCTGAGGTGACTAGGGTTCTATTGTGCCATTAGGCACTGTCCAAACACGGATAAAGAAAATCTTACGCTGAAGAGTTTGCTATTTATATAGTGGGCACAGATTTTTTGGGGAGCAGAGTGAAGAGGAAGAGAGAGCTTTGGTTCCCCTAAATTGCATTTAATGACATGCTGTGCACTCTGCTCTCTGTCGTGGGGGAGGCGCTCTATAGACATCCATCCTCACAACTACATTTACCACAGAGACATAACACATTAGAGGGGATTGAAAATCAGAGCTCTTCTCTGAACTCACCAAGAAAGCTGGGGGTTGAGCAAGCGAAACTCTGGCCTCTCCTTCCCGGTGTCCTGTACACAACTAATTGTGGGTACAGCAGAGTTAGTTAAATTAGTTAAACCTGTCAAATATAGTTGAAACAGACTAAATGGTTCAAAAGTTATTGGGAGAGAGAGAACAAAGATGCTTACACCCACACATACGTAGCATTAGGGAAATGATGGAAGTCTCTTCTTTTCAAAAAAGGAAAAGCATGTTGACGTAGGTGTTCTCCCATTGTGGTCTACCATGAACACTACTGACAAGGAGACATGGCCAGAGACTCACAACCAAGGAGTCCTCTGTAATCTTTTAGGTTCTTGCCTCTTACACTCCACTGTGTGACAGCTATTTACTGCCGAGCAGCTTGTGAGTACCAGAGATCAGGCATGGGCAAGCAAAAACAGCTGTGCAATATTTATTTTCAGAACAGAACAAGCACTCATGTATTGATTTCCCCAAATGGTACAAGACAAAAAGGTCATATTTTCAGCCCTGCAGACCTCAGGGCCTCACTGAGGTTCTGTGAAGCTATTTCACCCGAGGCGTTTGTGTTTTGTTAGCAGAATGCCATTGCCTAGTATCCCAAAGGGGCCATGCTGCAAATGGCATATGAGAATTGATTGCTGAATTTATGCTGGGTTCACAGGGCTCTGCAGGCAGTGATGTGCTTTCCCATCAGCTGCACTGGGATGTGTACCCCTGAGGAAGCATGAATGTGGCCAGGCTCTGCACAGTCCAAGACCAGTTCATGGTGACACTGGCTGGAGCTTCAGACATGGCAGAAGGAGAAAGCTCCATCTACCTCAGCTAAGCAAAGATACAGTGACTATCTGGGAGGGAGATAAATTGGACAATCTAAATTAGTGCAGAAGTAGGTACAGCAAATCTCACTCCCTCCAGTATGCTCCCTTGTTACATAATGTGCATTGCTTTTAGATCAGCTTTTGCAGTGTTAAATAACACTAGAAGGGCAGAGGCCAGTGCTTCCAGTTCTATTAGGATCTTTCGCTGCTTCCCTTTTTCTGGTCTCGTCTTTCAGGGTGGACTTGCTTTTCACAATGAAGCATGACGGTCTAAAACTATGCAAGTACCGTGGAAGCATGTATCTGAGCCACAAGACTTAGTCTTACCTTGCCTGATGTTCCACTAGAGACCCTTAAAACCCAGAGTTTGCTCTTAATCCTACTTCAGATGGCATAAATCAGGGATTACTTCACTGAGGTCAATGTAAAGTTGCTGTAAAGCTGAGCTGAATGATAAAGATCTAGCCCCCAAACCATACCTAGTGTGAATGAAACAAGCAGGGCTAGTCACTGAATATGCTGTTGCAAGCGCTCTGAGCTGGGCTGTGATGGAAAAAATGCAGAATTGCTTCCTTTTTCCCTATTGGATTTGTCCAATATTTCCCTCTTTGCAGTGTTATATCTTATACCGACTTCTGTCTCCTGCTTCATCCCTACCTCTGTCCAGGCTGCAGTTAAGCTGTGCTGTGTGCACATGATCTGTACTTGGATGATCTGACCTGGAGGAAGGGACAGAGTGCACCCTCAGCAAGTTTGCTGGTGATATAAAACTGGGAGGAGGGGCTGACATACTAGAAGGCTGTGCTGCCAGCTGGGGGTTGACCTGCTGGAAAGCAGCTCTGCCGAGAAGGACCTGGAAGTGCTGGTGGACAAGTTAAGCATGAGCCAGTGATGTGGCCTTGTGGCCAAGAAGGCCAATGGGATCCTGGGGTGCATTAGGCAGAGTGTTGCCAGCAGGTCGAGGGAGGTGATCCTGCCCCTCTCCTCAGCCCTGGTGAGGCCTCACCTGGAGTGCTGTGTCGAGTTCTGGGCTCCCCAGTCCAAGAGAGACATGGCACTCCTGGAGAGAGTCCAGCGGAGGGCTACCAAGATGATTAGAGGGCTGGAGCACCTCTCCTCTGAAGAAAGACTGCAAGAGCTGGGCCTGTTGAGCCTGGAGAAGAGAAGACTGAGAGGCAATCTCATCAATGTGTACAAGTATCTGAAGGGGGAGTGTCAAGAGGATGAGGCCAGCCTCCTCTTCGTGGTGCCCAGCGACAGGGTGAGAGGCAACGGGCAGAAACTGAACCACAGGCATTTCCATGTGAACCTGAGGAAAAACTTCTTGACTGTGAGGGTGACAGAGCACTGGGCCAGGTTGCCCAGAGAGGCAGTGGAGTCTCCTTCGCTGGAGATATTCAAAACCCGTCTGGATGTGATCCTGGGCAATGTGCTCTAGGTGACCCTGCTTGAGCAGGGAGGTTGGACTAGATGATCTCCAGAGGTCCCTTCCAACCTCAACCATTCTGTGATTCTGTGATACTTTGGGTTCTCTCGGGGTTGTGTTTTGTAAATATAAAATAGTTGAGCATACAGAGACAGCTCCTTAGTTAATATCACATATCCTGAGTTAATATAACTCAGCCTAAGTGACATAGGGCTGACTTATCCCTGCACGTGAGACGATCCAATATTAAATAACCAAATTGAAGTTTACAACATCTCTCGTAATCTTTTTCATTTAAAAATGTTTGGATTTCTTTCTTTTTTTTCACCTTCTCTTTTAAATATTGATTGGACCCTGACACTGCATGCTCACTTGCCAGTCAGGCTGCTTTTCTTGCTGCAGGTAGGTGAGCATTTGCAGGTAAAGGGACAAACTTATGGCTAAATTTTCTGCAACGTATTATCTGTACTAACCATGTCTATCCCTCCTGGCATCCTCCCATCTGTCAACCGATCTCAGAAACTAGCTTTTTGGCAGAACCCAGCTTCAAACATAATATCTGCTCTCATGGATCCTGAAAAGCCCTGTCCTGTTCAGACAGCCATGAACCCTGTTGTGCAGCACCAGTTTTATTTTTTTTTCCCCTTTCCATCCAAGCAAATATACCAGACATGACGACCCTGGAGCTATCTCCTTTCTACCAGTCATACCATGGGATTGTTGTTGAGTGACTGTGACTATGGGTCTGTGGTTCTTATTTTTGCACTTTTATGTTCTAGATACGTCCTGCAATTCCTTTCCCAAGTGGAGTAGTTCAGGACAGTAGAGCAAGCTGCAGCTAAGACTGCAAAAAAGGGAGAGTCATCTCTGGCAAAGATGTGGTCAAATGACGTTTTGAGAGGGGAAAAGGGGTAATTAAGGTCAAAGGTAGAATTATGTTTGTGTAGAGGTATGAAGGCTGGGCACTGCCTTTCATCCTACATCCAAAAAGGTCTTAATACATGCATACACCTTAAACACACATTTCTATGCCTGCTTTCTGAGCCAGAAGGGAAAAGACAACTCTATAAACAGGATGGAACTGGTATATGACACATTAAAGTGAGGCAGTACTCATGCTAACAAATCCACTCAAAAGCCCATCTCATCAGCTTGAGCATGTACAAATACACATACTCTGAACGTTGTGTTCTGGTAGCCAAGGCTTTTTGCTTTCCCCCTTCTGGCTGAATACTCTAATGCAGAATTTCTATATACTTTTCCCCCTTTCTCTCAAATGAAATAAATACACTCTTTTCTCCCTCTCCTCACAGTCACAAAGAGCACTGCCACGTCTTTCATGTGAACCTCTGGGAGCTCACTAGAACCTGTGTATGCATTCATTCTCATATCCCCTCTTTGATGTGCTCTGTTCCCACCCTTTTGATTTTGAGAAACTCTTTGTTACATATATGATTTTATCTTGCTTCCCTATCATGAATATCCCAGGTGTTCCTCCTTCAGGAATTTCTTATCTGAAGGTGATAGGACTTGTATACTTAAATAGATGCATTAGAATTTGCAGGATTGGAGCCAAAGCTGAATGCAACTTCTGTGCAGTTCAAGTAGCAACATATGAGTTATGCTGGCCCCGATACAGAGGAAAGGGAGTGGCACTCTATATGTAATTTAAAAAAAATGTGGATTTCTTAGTTCAACCTGTCTGTGTATCCATAACCTATCAATCACTAAAAGTGTATGAACTTTTGACTAAATTATAACTATATGAATCGCAATATATGAAGAGTAAGGGAGAGCAACTGTGACTGTGTTAATCATGAAATCCTATGGAGAAGATGCTTTCAAGGTCCCTTGTAGCAGTGTGTGAAGACATAAACAACACCTCACAGCTGTTTCCTAGCAGCCACCTGTGGATAGGGGCATCAAAGATATGGGAGAAAAACGCCTTTTGTACTCTTGATTTCCCCTGGATTTTGCATTTTTGGAGCCGACCACAATTTACCATATGCTTATAGCATTGTGCTGCTCTCCCTGAAGTTAATGGGAACAATCTTAGTGTGTTGAAGGAGGATCATGCCTATTATTCATGATGGCCAAGCGTGAAAATGATCAATGCCACCTTTCATCAGCAGCAAAGACAGTCCAGAAATATGGATTTTAGCATAGTCTGAAGGCGTGTAATGAGTTTTTATTTCAATCAAATGCTTCTTCTCATTCATCTTTCCCTATAAACTGCCTGAATGCTGAGTGGCAGTTCAAAACTTTGTAAATGGAGTAGTTTAATACCTGTATTGCATAAGCTTTGATGCACAGCACCCCATTTTGAAGTTCCTGGCTTCTTTGCTAGTATAAACAAAGATGATTAAAAGGCTTTTGACTGAAGCTTTCCTGAGACATGAGTTGAAAAGATTTCAGTCCTTATCTTTTCCAGTTATGGCATGAGAAAGACAAAGATTAGACTATTAATCAGCATTTAGGCTTGTAGAAAAATCCATTTTGATCATGCAGCAATACTTGAAGTGCTGATGTGCCAGTATAGTTATTTCTACGTGATGCAGCAAGAGAGAATATCTGTTCCAAACTTTCATCTCTTGAGCTTTGGCTGAAGCATGAGAGACTACACAAATATATATTGTAAACACGACTGTATAAAGAACCTCAAAAAAGAAGAATGAAAGTCAAATGTTGAAGGCTTAGTGATGTTTTAGTCTCTTTTGCATTAGTCACGAAACCTCTGTTGTTTCTTTCCCCTCCATATATTGATTTATTGCTTGATGGTATACATGCAATTCAAAACTCTCGGTACTGCTTTAATGTTTACATCACTCTTTTAACTTCAGCCTAAGTCAACTCTTTTCTGCCTTCACCATAGCTTAGAAACTTAATTGACAGATTGCTAATGAAGGTTCTGAAAGAGAAAAAGTCACAGAGAGTGAGAAAAAAATCTAACACCTTGTCTTCCTATAGAAGAAACAGATTAACACTAGGGAAAGCAAGCACTGGGAAAAATGAACAAAAGCAAGTACAAATAAAAAGGATGCTCTTTGGGGACACTCAAAGGATTGCTGACTAATAAGCAATCATTATTTTTAGAAGGGAGTGAAAAGAGAAGACCGTGTGCTTTTCAGCTTTAGCTTTGGTGGTGACAAAGCAATGCTCCAGATAGTTACCTAACTGCTAACTCAAAGCAGGGTCAAATAGAGCAGACGGCTCAGGACCACATCCAGTCAGGTTTTGAGTGTCTCCAAGGACTGAGATTCCACAGCCCCTCTGGCAACCTGTTCCAGTGTTTAATCACCCTCACAGTAAAAAAAGCGTTTTCTTACGTTTAAGGGGAATTTCCTATATTTCAGTTTGTGTGCATTCTCTCTTGTCCTGTCACTGAGCACTGCTGAAAAAAAGTCTGGCTTTGTCTTCTTGCCCGCCTCCCTTCAGGTATTTATACACATGGATAAGACACCCCCCGCCCCAAAGCTTGTCTTCAGGCTGAACACTTCCAGCTTTCTCAGCCTCTCCTTGTAGGACAGGTGCTTCAGGCCCTTAGTCATCTTCATGGACTTCGCTGGGTTCACTCCAGGATGCCCAAGTCCTTCTTGTGTTGGGGAGCCCAGCACTGGACATAGCACTCCAGATGTGGCCTCAACGGGCTGAGTAGAGGGGAAGGATCACCTCTCCCCACCTGTCGGCGATGCTCTGGCAGTGCTCTTCCTCATGCGGTCCAGGAGGCTGATGGCCTTCTTTGCTGCAAGGGTACATTGCTGGCTCACGGTCAACCTGGTGTCCACCAGGACTCCCAGGGCCTTCTCTGCAAAACTGCTCTGCCAGCCGGTCGCCCCCCAGCCTGTACTGCCGCAGGTGATTATTCTTCCCCAGGTGCAGGACTTTGCATTTCCCTTTTTGGAACTTCATTTGTTTCCTCTGTGCCCATTTCTCCAGCCTGTCAAGGCCACTCTGAGTGGCAACACAACCATCGTCTGTTGTATCCGTCAGCTATTCCTCCCAGTTCTGTTTCATCTGCAGACTTGCTGAGAGCGGGCTCGGTCCCCAAATCCACGTCACTATGGAAGCAGTTAAACAGTCTTAGACTCACTATTGACCTATGGGGTATACTACTAGCGCCTGGCCTCCAGCTCGACTTTGTGCCTCTGCTTACAACCCTTTGAGCCTGACAGTTCAGGCAGTTTTCAGCCCACCTCACTGTCCACTTATCTGGTCCTTTCTTCAGTTTGTGTAGGGGGATGTAGTGGAAGACACTGCCAAAAGCCTTACTAAAGTCGAGATAAGCAACATCCGCTGCTCTCCCCTCATCCACCAAGCCAGTCATCTTATTGGAGAAGGCTATGAGGCTGGCTAAGCATGTAATTTGTAAATTTGTGCTGATTACTCCCAATCACCTTCTTGTCCTTCGTGTGTCTGGAAATGGTATCCAGGTTTCGTTGTTCCATGGCCATCCCAGGGAGGTAAGGCTGACCAGCCTGTCATTCCCTGGATCCTCTTTCTTGATATCCTTGGAGACTGGATAGGCATTTCCTCTCTTCTATCCCTCTTCCTCAGGAGCCTCCCTTGATTTCCATGACCTTTAAAAGATAATCAGGAATGTCTTTTCAATGACATTGGCCAGCTTCAAGAAGCTGGATGTTTAAATTTTGCAGTTCTCCGGAAAGTCCCAGGTTTTCTACTCTGTGGAAGCTAGAGGATAAATCAGATGACTAATCAAAAGGGGATTAGTTTTTTGCCTAGGCATAGATGCCAGTTGTTCTTCAAGTAGCCTTAGAGACATCTGCATAGGTCTGGAATATATAACATAGGATCTAAAGGAAACTTATACCTTTCTTGGGCAACAGCTGGAGGTGAGGTAGGGTACCTGAAGGCATCTCAGATGCCATTAGCTGACTTATGGGAAGTTGAATCAAGCTCTGCCTGTATTAACTTCGTTTTCGGGACTTGAAGGTGTCTAATATGATTTGAGATGCTGAAATGATGAGCTATAAGGACTTTAAAGATGTACAAGCAGATGGCTAGGCTGGGCATGAAAATTTAGCTAACTGAACAAGTGTAAAAAGCTACTGGACAAGACATGAGGAATTACTCAAAGTAATAAAAAGCAGTATGAGAAGCTGATTCATTTTACAGGTATTACCATGACAGAATGCTGGGTTTCACAGGAGATTAAGGGGAAGTTTTATGAAAATGGATGAACTTCACATGTAGTTGAAAAGTGTACTGGGAACCTTTTAGGAAATGAATTTGCCAGGCCAGCAACACCTAGGCAGCCATGTCAGTAATACCCTATGAGACCATGATTACCCAGGTAACTGTATCAGAAATATCAAATTCATTACGGATTACAATAAAAATTGGAAAAAAAAGTAATTAGAGATGAGTCATTCATTTGGGAACAGACGAGTGGAGAAAGGGGATTAATGGCGATGGGGAAGAACAAGCATGGGAAAATGGATAGAAGGAGAGATAAAAGTGGCTAGTTCTATGTGAGCAAGCTGCTGGTCTGTCTGAACCCGGCCCCTAATCACTGCAGTCTATCCTAACTTCTTATTGAACTCTAATCCTACTTTACTCTGTAATATGGCTCTCTATTCTTTGTATGTGGGGGTGTACATATATGTTTGCTAGTGAACTTCAAGCCAGACTAACCAGCAGGCAGGAGGAGACCAGCCCGTGGAAAGAATCATGCTCTGGGGCAGTGACTGGATAAGGGGCTTAGGGTCCAGGCATGGGTATTAGATGGACTGAAAGCCCATGCTAACATTCAAGAGATCTGTGAAGGTGGTATGTTTGTGAATGAAGAGCATGAGGGTGCGTGTATGTTCACTAGTGGATTTCAGTACTGATTAGCTGGAGAGGATGAACAGGTTTGAGCCATCTGTGCTGTTCATGTCTATTTGGTGCTGCTGGTGTTTATGTTGGTGCTAGCAAAGCCACATGTCTCTTTCTCTGTTGGCCTGTATGGCTATCTGTGTAGTTGGCTCTGTATGTGTGTATATATGTGCATGTACTCTGTCTGTGTGTCCCTGCACATGCTCAGCCTGGCTCCTGGCTGGGCCTGGTGACAGCGAAATGCAGTAGGTGGGCTCTGTTGAACTTGGACAGAAGAAATTCTCTGGAGTCTGAGCGTGCACCAAAGTCAGCTCTAGTGGGCTGGGAGGAAGAACTCCCAGGAACCCTGAAGTCCACTGGATTTGGAGACTCCAGATGGGCTCCAAATATTTAGATGTCTTCATTTGCTGCCCCAATAGGACAAAAGTCCCGAAGATGTTATATTATATCTAAAAATCCCCACGCAAACATCTTGAATACTGTAGGGAGTCTGAAATGGCACTAGGCAACTCTGAGTGAAGGACTAAACTGAGCCCTCCTTGGCTGTAGCAAGAGCAAGACACCTACAAAACATGCAGAGATCTGAATGGGTCTTCCTCTTCTGAAAGCAGCAAGAACAGTATTGCAAGGAATTATAGCAAAAAGGACATGCAGTCCTGACATAGGTTGATGAAATGCACGACAAAGCTGGCTATATGAGAGGAGGAAACATCTTAGCCTGTAAGAGTGAGCTAAGGACAAAGGACCTGGCAAACTGATTTTGAGAAATCATTGAGAAGTGTTTTGATTTATGCCAAACTGCTCTTATTTTGGAAAATAAGTCCTTTTGTGAAGAAAAGTGCTGAAATTCTGATATGCTGAATATCAGCGTACCTATGCAGTGATTTGGTGAACTGCCTTATGGGTACTTTGGTTAGTGGCCTGCATGTTGTGCAGGAACTATAAGGAATTATAAATAATATATTCTGACCATTCGAACTTTTTCACAAGAAATTTGACCATAAATTTGCATTTTGAGGTCCTAAAGTAATTGGATGACAAAATCTCTTTTTTCTTTTTCGTTTGTTCCCCCCGTGTCTTTCTGTAGATATTCACCTTGCACTTTTTGCCGATACCTGGATTGGCAATACAATGCCAATACAAAACAATAAGATTGAAATAATCCAAAAAATTGTCCCCACATTATATCTAACCAGAACAAGAAAACAAACTGTTATCTAAGAGTATTTTCTTGCACAGCTTCTGTAGTCCTGTTTACAGACGATTGAGTCCTGTTTACAGTAACAAAACACACAGGCATTTTTACACTATGCTTCAACTCCAACAAATCAGTAGCAAGATGTCATGTTATAAACACAGCCAGAGGGCAGATCATCTCAGCCTATTGTATGAGTGAGAGCTAGATGTTTTATCTGAGTTAGCTGTTAGGTTTCTTCAGTGGTCGGGGGGAAAGAGAAGTACATCAAAAAAGGTGTCTGTTCATATGCCATTTCAGAATGAGGTGAATTACCTTCTGGAGGTACCTGCCTGCCTCCATTAGCGAACATACTTACGTGACTAAGACTAACTTTTGGACAAGTAAAATTAGTCAGGATGAATCTCCTTGCCAAACTCTGCACATGTATTCATGAGCGTGGTCCACTTTTGCCAAACTTGGGTTACTGAATATGTTTATTTTACTACCTAGTAATTACTGTAGTTGTTAGATGTATATCTGAAAATGGTGCTGAAAGCTGTAGCTGAGCAAGGCTTCCCCCTGCACCTTGACGATATTCCGCTGTCTCTGAAAGAAATTCAATTCTTCTTGAAGACAGAAAAAATGAGCAGTTTGAATGAGTATCTGCTACTCTGAGGTTGTGACAGATTTTCTATAAACAACATGATGATTAAATCTTTCGCTCAATCTATTCACACAAAGGCACTGTTTGGACAATCTCAGCACAATCTTGGTCCATGCTTTAAGAGGTACCCAGCTGGGATAACACATTTCTTCTGTCACTGTGTCTGAAAATCCCATAGTCAGTTATTTTCTTGTTGCAGGATTAGTTGGTAATGGATGCTGGCATTTGAGAAGAAAGCATCTAGTCAGAAAGAAGCTGTTGTTGGTGGTAGGTCCATAAACAAGCATTGTAAAATGTACAAGGTTTAAATAAACATGGCTAGTTTCAGCCCCTTATCCTGCTGCAGAAAAGTACTGTGTTCTTTCACAGTAACACCTGTGCATGTCTTTCTTCTGCATCGTATAATGTGACAATTCTATCACCCTCAATAGATTTCCAGCAGAAAAATCCAGAATGTGGTACTCATTGTGGTACTTGTTGTTCTCTGTACCTTCGTACATGCTTCAAGATGTAGTTTTCTGATATATCCCCAAAAGAAGAAACAGGCATGGCACTCTGAGAGGAAATTAGGTATCACACTTGGTCCTTTCAACAAATGGTATAAAGATTTCTTACAGGAATTTATCAACCAAGCAACAGCAGTGTTTTCCTGGCAACAGCAGTATGGGTATCAGGCAGTTCAAGTCTTGGGGAAGGTTGTAAGGTTATTCACAAACGACGGGAAAAATTCTGCCATCTCCCAACCTAATACAGGATGCTCAAGGAGTCTGCAGCAGTAGGGACCAATTGCAGTGCATAGGAGAGTCTCTGTATTTTAGCACACCTTTTTGTACCGTCCAACCCAACTGCATGAGCCACAATAGCTGTTATATTGGGTTTCTCCTTGACCTCACTTGCAGTGATCATGTCAAAGACTAAATCTGTACTGCTGATAGCGGTAAATGCAAGCAAACTCTGCCTGTTCACCGGGCTGACCAAGGGCACATCAGTGCAACGCAACACTCAGGTCAATATATGCTGCTAAAAGGAAAGGATATACTAGCCAGAGCTTGGCTCCAGGCTAACAGATAGTTTTGGCATTAGAGCTGGCTAATGTCCCTCTACCTTGGTCTAGGGGGCAGTATAGACTCATGCCAGCTTGCAAGAAATCATGTGGGCATACGCCATGCAACTTCTTTGTAGAGCTGGTGCAGCAGACAGTAGTACAAGCATTCCTAAGGGATTTGGGGTTGAAAGAGAGCAGCCAGTGCTCGGCAAGCTGGAAGGTTGAGGTATTGGATAATTAAATTCCTTGTAGGTTTTCCCTTCATGATAATGCTAAATCCAGGGATAAGTTGTCTTGGCAACAGCTCTGGCTACTGTTCTTCCCACCCTTGCTTTTAGGCTTGTGATTAAAGGTACTTGAGTATGTAAATCACCAGCTGAGGCTGGTGGATTTATTTATTTATTTCATAGAAAATAGTCCCCACATTAATTGATAATACCATGTACTTTCATTTGTGTTTGAATAATAAAACAATGCATTCACTCTTCAGACCTCAATATTTACTCAATAATATATATTATTTATTGTTTGAAAATGTAATAAAGATACATACTTAATATCTGCTTTCCAATTAAACTTTATGACTGAGGGATGACAATGGTTATATTTTTTGGCTGTGTTTTTTAATTTTCTTCAAATGCCTCCCTGGGAATTCAAGAGGCAGCTTGAAGCATAAACATGTTGCGTGTTAAAATTGTGTAGTATATTTTATGGTCAAAATGTTATTACACAGACATGTGGAAACTATCAAATATGGTGACTGAAGGTAGGCATCTAACCTACTTCACTTGATTTCTTCACAAGGCTCAGTGTTTGCAATTTCAGATGAAATCACAGGCACCTGAGATAAGTGGCCTGGTCTTTTTTTTTTCTTTTTTTTTGTGGAATGGCACCAACTGACTGGGCTGAAAACTGCGGATCTTTGGTACCCCAACAAATCCAGTCACTGTTAGTTGTATTATTAGCCACATTATTAAAGAGTCCTCAGGCATAAATGAAATGTACAACTGTGGATTTATGTTTCTCGCTTTAGTTATCTCAGTTAATAGGTTGGCTTCTTCATAAAAATGATAATTTTAGTCACAGATGCTGTTTCTGGGTGTGGGGGCACAGCAAGCAGATAAAGTGGTTCCCCAGTGTAGGCTTGTGCAGATGTTTTTACTCTCTCCATTTCATTATTCTAATAACTAGGCTATCGGCAGATGAGACACTTCCGTGCGTCCATAAGTCTATGTGCCTGAGACCTTGGAGACCGGGGTCTGCATCGGAGGGGACAGTCCCCTCCTGCCAGCAGACATGTGAGGCAGGGCAGCAGGTATAGCAAACGGCTGATTGCTTGCATGGTCAGGGGATTTAGGAAAGGCTAAATGTGTGCTTCCATGGCTTTCCTTTCAGACAGCACATATACTTTGCTTTAGACTGTATATATACTGTGCTGTATACAGTAACCTGTGATAGAGCAGTGACTGCATACGCAATTGTCTTCTTTTATGCCCGAAGCCACTAAGAACTTTCTCTGTTCAAATACCAGTCAGTGGCTATACTGGAAAATTTGGAACTTGGAAGGACAAATGCAGACACTATACTTTATAATGACTGAAGAGTTCTTGGAAAAGCAGAGGGAGGCAGCATCCGTCATTGCAAAACTCAGGCAAGGAACCGTCTACCATGCAACCCATGCAGGGGTGTCAGTGTGTCAACATAGCATGCAGGGCATGTCATGGCAAATGACAGTGGTTGTGAAATAGAAATATCCATATCACTCAAAGCTAAGAACTTTGTTTAGCTGGGTATGTTGTGAAGCCACTCTCATTTGGGTTTATCTGTAGCCATTGGAGATGGAAAAGGGCTGCTCCTAAGACTCACGCTCCAAAGGATCCTAATTTAGCTGCCTGAATCATTCCTTGGAGAGTTTTCTCTTTCTCTTCTGGCTACAGAAAGCCTAGGGAAATTTGCATCAAAACTCAGCCAGCTAAGTTACATGGTGTACAACCCTCTTTCTAGCTCCTCAATAGCCTCCAGCCCAAAAGGAAAAAGAACTTGAGGAACTCAATTTGAAGCATTCCCTGCTATTTTCGTATTTCTAATATGAAAACAATAAAAAATATTTCTGAAGATATAGCTGGCTGACTGAACTAGACAGCTATGAGATGACATGCCTCTGGCTGGCTGGCAGCCCAGACTGCAATGCAACTAAGTGTCTAAATGGAGATCTCCAGCAGTCTAAGGAGAAAAGATGCTTCTATTAGGAATTCTATACTAAGATGCTTCTATTAGGAATTCTATACTAAAAAGGATAGGAAAGTGTATTTGGAAACAGCCAGACAACAGGGCTGTGTACTTTCTTTCCAGAATGAAGTTAGGAAATGAAAATCTAGGGTTGGATAGACTTCTGACTGTGGGAAGCCAAGAGTTTGCTGGAGATAGTGGGTATTGGCACTGATGTATGGAGGATGCAACCAAGAGAGAGCTCAGGAAGTTTCTGAAGAAGGGAAACACTCAAATATCTCCCAAGTAAAGAAAATGAAAGCATTCTGAAAATGAGCTGCTGTCCAGAGAAGAGGAGTAGGCTTTTTCTGTTGTGGATTATTGATCGTCTTCCTAAGGAGACAGGGGAATGATAAGCTTTAAATCCTCCTTAGTGGAAGTGGAGCCATTTTTCTGGACGTTATTATCAGAGGAGGTTGATTTAATAACAAAAGGAATAAAAATGAGAACTCAGAACAAAATCAAAAGATGTTGGGAAGAAAATGAATCAAAGCATCAAAAGACACAGAAAGATGAAATTCTTTAATTGGCCTTATGCCAGTAATAGGGAGATTAGGGAGAAGTGAAAAACAGTACAGATTTGAAATTGTTTCTTTATAAGTGTTTATTAACCATCTGGGCTTTAAAAAAGCAAGGGAGGAAGGTCTGTGAGACTGAAATTTAAAAAATGCAGCAGCTTTGGTCTGTTTTTGGTCTGTTTATGAACGGAGTATATAAAGGAGATAAGTACCCAGAGCTCACTACCTCACTTACAAATTCCCAGACCTCTGACTACTTGGCAGTACCTTCAATAGACCACTAATCCAACGCAGAGTATGGGATGGCTAACCCTTCCACTTCTAGTGGGGGAAAAGCTGTACTAACATATAGGATGGGAGACCGCATGAAATAAATTAGAAGTTTTGTGCTGGAAGAGATGTAAAATTCATAAGTTCTTAACAACGGTAAAGGACATTTTCCTAACTCAAAATGTATTGCATCTAAGCTGGGGGAACTCTACGTTAAACATAATCTTGAAAAATTAAGAGCAATAGATGACAAAACTCAGAGTTAGGTTTGCTTAGGTACAAGTATTCATTACTTGATTACATTTGCAAGCAAAACAACAGAACTAAGACCAAAGGTGTCTAAGACCAAAGAATAACAGAACTAAGACCAAAGGTGGTCTGTTTCACAAAAAATGAAAACAGGAGGTAAATCTTCCAGGAAAAAAATATCAACAGATACATGAGCTATGACTAAGAACAGTTGCAGAACATTTCACTGGATGCTTCAAAAAACACATTCTAACAGTGGAAACAGAAGGCTTCGCCAGCTATAAGATCAAACGGTAGCTATCAGAAACTTGGATTAGGGTGAGAGTGAAAGCGATCTATAAAAGCATTATAAAACAACTGGGTAGTGGTAGGGGAAAAGTTGGTAATAATGGACTATGGAAGAATCTAAGAGAATGCTAAGCTGGAAAATAAGTGAGAATATCTTTTAAAAAGTAGAATTAATAACTTAGGAGACGAGCAGAAGAGAGACAATGATTCTGAGGAAAGCAAATTTTCATAAGCCTGGTGAATGCATGGATAAGAGCTGAAGACATGCAAGTCTAAAAGAAAGAGATGTTTGAAGGATTTAACAATGTGGAAGAAGAATAGGAAGTGTGACCAGAGGCCAGCTTAATTAAAATATGATATTTTAATTTAAAAAATGACACAGCGCATGCTGAAATTGATTTAGGAAGTGGAAAGTGAGGACATGTAGTTGCAAAGGGGAGGTGCTTTTCCATCAGGAAGATATATCTCCAGTAGGATCCCTCATTGTTGGCCCTCTACCATGCAAATCTTTTACCAATTATTTAGAAAAAAGCATAAATTTGGTTGTTGATCAAGATGGCCCAATTAATAACGGGGAAGTCAGAATCACAGAATGGTTGAGGTTGGAAGGGACCTCTGGCGATCATCTAGTCCAACCTCCCTGCTCAAGCAGGGTCACCTAGAGCACATTGCCCAGGATCACATCCAGATGGGTCTTGAATATCTCCAGCGAAGGAGACTCCACTGCCTCTCTGGGCAACCTGGCCCAGTGCTCTGTCACCCTCACAGTCAAGAAGTTTTTCCTCAGGTTCACATGGAAATGCCTGTGGTTCAGTTTCTGCCCGTTGCCTCTCACCCTGTTGCTGGGCACCACAGAGAAGAGGCTGGCCTCATCCTCTTGACACTCCCCCTTCAGATACTTGTACACGTTGATGAGATTGCCTCTCAATCTTCTCTTCTCCAGGCTCAACGGGCCCAGCTCTTGCAGTCTTTCTTCAGAGGAGAGGTGCTCCAGCCCTCTAATCATCTTGGTAGCCCTCCGCTGGACTCTCTCCAGGAGTGCCATGTCTCTCTTGTACTGGGGAGCCCAGAACTGGACACAGTACTCCAGGGGAGGCCTCCCCAGGGCTGAGTGGAGGGGCAGGATCACCTCCCTCCACCTGCTGGCAACACTCTGCCTAGTGCAGCCCCAGCATACCATTGGCCTTCTTGGCCACAAGGGCACATCGCTGGCTCATGATTAACTTGTTGTCCACCAGGACTCCCAGGTCCTTCTTGGCAGAGCTGCTTTCCAGCAGGTCAGCCCCCAGCGTGTACTGGTGCATGGGATTATTCCTGCCTAGGTGCAGGACCTTGCGCTTGCCTTTGTTGAACTTCAGGAGGTTCCTCTCCGCCCACCTCTCCAGCCTCTCCAGGTCCCTCTCAATGGCAGCACAGCCTTCTGGCGTGTCAGTCACTCCCCCCAGTTTAGTATCATCAGCAAACTTGCTGAGGGTGCACTCTGTCCCTTCCTCCAGGTCATTGATAAATACATTGAACAAGACTGGACCAAGCACTGACCCCTGGGGGATTCCGCTAGCTACAGGCCTCCAACTTGACTCTGTGCCACTGACCGCAACCCTCTGAGCTCGGCCATCCAGCCAGGTCTCCATCCACCTCACTGTCCACTCATCCAGCCCACACTTCCTGAGCTTGCTTATGAGGAAGTTATAGGACAGAGACAGTGTCAAAAGCCTTGCTGAAGTTCAGGTAGACAACATCCACTGCTCTCCCCTCATCTACCCAGCCAGTCATTCCGTCATAGAAGGCTATCAGATTGGTGAAGCATGATTTCCCTTTGGTGAATCCATGCTGACTACTCCTGATCACCTTCTTGTCCTCCACATGCTTAGTGATGGCCTCCAGGAGGACAATCCTACTCATTGCCCTGCTCCCTCCTCGTAGGATCCTGAACTCCACCATCTCATGGTCACTGCAGCCAAGGCTGTCCCCAGCCTTCACATCTCCAACTAGACCTTCTTTGTTTGTGAGTGCAAGGTCTAGCAGCACACCTCTCCTTGGTGGCGTCTCCACCACCTGGGTCAAGAAATTATCATCAATCCTCTGCAGGAACCTCCCTGACTGTCCCATGGTCATAGAAATCTAAACCCTGCTGCCAACACCAGCGGCGCAGCCAGTTGTTAACTTGGAAAACTCGTCTACTCCTCCTCCTCTCCTTCCCCCTCACAGGCAAGATTGAGGAGAAAACGACCTGGGCTCCCAGACCCTTCACCACCATTCCCCAGAGCTCTGAAGTCCTGTTTGATGGTTTCCAATTTGCCTTTCATGTTGTTAGCACCCACATGGAAGATCAGCAGAGGGTAGTAGTCCAATGCATGGACAAGCCTTGGCAGTCTTTCCACGACATCTCTTATTCGAGCCCCTGGCAGGCAGCAAACCTCTCTGCACAAGAGGTCAGGTCAGCAGATAGGCGCCTCTGTCCCCTGCAGCAGGCAGTCACCCACAACAATCACTCGCCGTTTCTTCCGGGGGTTCCTGCACGGCACAGGGTCTGCCAGGCCAGTTGCCTCACTTGGAGCCATGCCCAGCTCCTCCTCAGCTTGGAGGGCGCTAAACTTGTTCTTCAAAGGCAAATCTTGAGGAGGAGCAAGAGCCTTTCTCCATCTACGAGAGGTCACCAGCTTCCAGCCCTCTTCAACAGCGTTATGATGCACCTTTACACACGGTGCTGAGCCCTCTGGCAACTCCACTGCAGTGGGGGCAGGGGACTCCTGGAGCTGAACAGTCTCTGAGAACGCCCTGTCAATCTCCTGCTCATCTTCTCAGACTCTACACAGCCTACTGACTTCCTCCTGTAACTCCTTTACCTGGTGATATAACTGATAACTGCAGCACACCTTGCAGAGAGGCTCTAGGCACTCCCTGCAGCCTGAGACCTGTAGAGCTGCATCTGCTGTCAGAGGGTCTGTCTGGGCTGAAGGCTCAGACGCAGCTGATGCAGCACCTCCAGCAGCCACTGGGGAATGTGCTCTGCAGCATGTTATGACCACACCCAGGGGAGGAAATACCACTATGGAAAATGAAGGTGTCTTCTGGCGTCCTTCTGCACAAACTGCTGCATCTCTTCAGTGCCTCTAGGAGCTATGTTCTAGGCCTGGCTCTTCTATAGGCCTCTGCCTAGCAGTGACTCACAGGGTGCCTGACCCACCCAATCAGGAGCCACCTGATTCAAAAGCCCCAACTCCCTCTGACCAGGGCAGCCCAGAGAGCTCGTTAGCAGCAGCCCCACCTAGCTAGAACTTCCCAGGAGAAGTTAAGTCAAGGTCCCCTGCAGCTGTCCTTGCCTAGCTCTCCCTTCCTGCTAGCAGCAAGCACTGTCTAGTTCTTCAGGGGTCCCCAGAAAGCCTCCCCAACTTCCAACAAGGCACACAAAAGGCTGAAGCAGAGCCCGGACACTGCTGCGCAAACTGCTGTGTCTGTTCGCTGCCTCTGGCAGCTGCGCTCTTGGCCTGGCTCTTCTAGGTCACAATATTGTTATTTGGACCACTTTACAATTGGGTGCAAGATGGCAGTATGCGTTTCAGTGCAGCTATGTGTAGTCCATCGCAATATCACTGTAGGTTTTACAGGGTAGGGTAACCAGGCACTGATACAACTTAGTAAGAGCCATGATAAAGTTTTCACTGTAGAAATCTCTAGGATCAAGATTTCAGTTGCTTTCTAAGACAAACACTTTAGTTCAGACAGAATTAATTCAAAGAAGTGTTATGGCTCTTGCCATGCAGTTGGTAAATTAAAAATGTCACTGTTGCTTTTAACTTCATAATTTATGAATTCAGTCTCAATACTTCACACAGCAACTTCATAGGATAACTAAATTTCCTGTGTAATTTTATCAATAAAATATTTACTACTGTTGCAAAAAAATTCTTAAATGAAGCCTTCTGAAATGTTGCTGTTTGCCTCAATATCTCTGACTGACTTAGTGAAAGAGCCGTGATTTAACATGCCAACAGAATCTTCAACATAATACCCATAATTCCACTTCTTGACAATGAGCAAGCCTCATGAGGAGAAGCTAATTATCGGCTTTCAGAAGCTGCTTTTCTTCTCCATTAGTTTTGCTTAGTGAAGATTTTCAAGGAACAGTGGAGGTAGGTGGCCAGCGGAAGACATGTAGAGGACATACAGGAGAATAGCTGTTATAAAGGTCCAGCTGTCAAGTGATGGTGGAAAGGGCAGAAAAAGAAGACTGGTGCAGGGTAGCTGGAGAAGGAGAGACTAGGAACTTTATTCATCTTCTAGGTATATGCAGAATGGTTTCTCATATTGTTGCAAGGGGTCAAAAACATTGGAGAGCTCAATGCAACATCATAGTCTTGTACTGGGTTCGGAGTTCATTAGGGGAGGAAGACGGAGCCTTAAATAGTAAGAAGATATTTTTCTCACATTATTTCGTGTTGCTATTTGTGAAATGTATTTTATGTGGGGACATTGTCATCTGGCCAACTCTGAGCCTGATTTAAATTCCACTGTGAACAGCCCTTGTACTGTAAGGTCTCTGGAGTAGAAATTTGCTTCTAGAAATTTAAGAATCTGCAGAGTCTGTCATATCACAGGAAAACTGAGTTGTTGGAGGCACTCACAACACCGGCTGAGCATTAAAAAAATCTCTCTTCTTGTAAATATACTTTTATTCCAGCTGCAACCTATATTTCCTGAATCCTTTCTCCCTCTCTCTCTCTCCACCCCCCCAACCCCCATCACAGTAGTGTCAATTTTTTCTTGGTGAGGTTCTTAGTAGAAGTTACTGGCTGTAAAAAGGAGTTTAGTGCAAAAGTCAGCATCATAACTTGCTAGAACTTAACCAGAAAGCAAACTGAGGATGCTTTTTCTTCTCCAGGCTGTCAGACAGAGAAGAAAAACATTCTGCTGTCTTGAGGCTGCTTCTTCTGTTTAGCTTGCGTTTGCATTGCTTAAAGAGAAGGTTACAAAGACAGATAAAACTAGCCAGGCTCTGAGGGGACCTCTGCTCATTTGCAGGTGAGTTAGTGATGCCTGGGCCAGTCTGAGCTACCAGTGCTATGAGGCATTTTTTCCAGTCGGGACACAGCTGAGCTGCCTGGAACCAGCTCATGGGAAGAAGAAATTATAGGGCTAGTACAGACACTTTCAGATTCCTCCCATGCAATGACATCACATCTTACAAGCTGAAGCCACAGGGTTATGTGCTTCTTTTAGGGATACTGAGCCTCTGTAATGTCCTCCACTTTCCTTCTTGGTCTGATAGTTTAAATCTATCCTTCAGGGCTATTAGCTCAACTAATGAAAACTGCTCAGCAGAGGGGCTACCAGCAAACTCAGTGTCTGCATAAAGAAGTCTCAATTATAATTTAAGACTGCGAAGTGTGGTAGTTGGCATTATGCTGCTTGTGCATCCCTTTTTGTCCTTCTTCCCCCTGTAATGCTGAATTCCTTCAGTTAAGGCAGAAAGAAGCCATCTGTGAGCACCCCTTGGAGCCCATGTTTGCAGTGAAGTCTGGGATAATTCCAGCTGCCTACCCCTGAGGCAAGGCCTATGAAAGTGGGCCTTCCTGCTGGTGCCTGAAAACATCAGATTTACTGTGCTGATATGAATGGTGCTTGTTCCCTGCAGGTTCCCCAAGATGAGGGTGGCCAGGCCACCCCCAGCCAAGGCAATTCATTTGGCCTGTGACTTACTCCCTTCCTTCTCAAAGGTCCTCTGGGCAATGCCTCCCCAAGCCCTCAGGGCAGGAGGGATAACTCTACCAGCAGCAGCCTGGTTTGGCACCTCCAGGGTCTCCCTCCTCGCAGGATCCTGGGTCTGCACCTCTGATGTGACAGAGTGCTCCCATGAAAAATTATATCTGAGAACAGACTAGAGGAATTTTCCTGTCATACCAATTATGTCCCAGGGGCTGTAGGTTGGTCACCCCTTCACTAGCAGAAGAGAAGTTCTGGAGAAAACTGTAAACTTCCCAGGTTCAGAAGTTAAAGGAGATGTTTAAAAATTTAATTACAAGTGAGGGTGAAACAATATCACCTTCCTCCAGATTCAAAAAACAGAGAATCGCCGATCTGGTATTTGTATGCTACCCCACTTTAATTCAGCAAGGTGGCCTCCAGCATAAGGGATTGTGTTACTTTGTCTTACAAATTGTTCAGAAACTTTACAAACACTTTAATATGCATGCCTTCACTACTTCACAGCTAAATTTCAGGCTTCCTATCATGTTGCTATTGTCTCTCTGTATAGATGTTCCTGGCCTTCTTTTTTCTTTCTCTAAACTTCTTACATTTGGGTATTAGGCCTTTAGTGACCTTCTTCAGCAGGTTTTAGTTCTTCTTTTTAGTACTCTCAAATCCCAGATTTAATCTTTCAGATAGTTCATTTCATTTGCAAGCACAGTCATCCCTATTGTTCTTCTCTTCAGCCAGATCCTTATGCTTTTCACTCTTTTATTCTCTTCTTTCCCTCCGTATAGTTGGTGTTCCCCCGTGACCTCTTTCTCAGGAGCCTATTGTTTCCACAAAATCACTGTTTGGATGACACTTGTCCCATCTGGATAAGCTTTTTGTACCTCAAAAGGACATTAGTACACTACAAGAGTAAAAGCTTCTTTCTTTTTTCCTTTGTATTAGCTCTCCAGCCATTTAGTGAAGTCCCTTTTCTGTTTTCTCTCTTTTGTTCCAAATGTATATAATCCTGCAGAGATTACTCTTACAAAAGTCTTCCTCACCCTTTGACCTACAGCTTATGTTATTTCCTCTAATTTGTAGTCTGATTATAGTCCAGATCTGGTGACCTTTGGGCCTTGAGGTTTTTTTTTTTTTAAATGTAGTTTACTATATCCTGTTTTCTTTCACTCTGAGACCCCTTTGTATTGTTCTGGCAGGTTCTGTGCGTCAACCGCCCACTACAGGCATATGAATGAAAGGTTTAATAATAACTGGTATTCCGTCAGCCAGGAACCTCAGTTCTTCACCTTGCACTAACTAGGACAAAAGGACAATAACAACAAAAAAGAAAGGCAATCTCATATACAACTAATAAAAGGAGAGATTTTTTAATGTAAAGCAAAATTATTGCACAGCATGCACTACTACAAAAATATTGATGTAGTTAAGAGAGTGACCTATTTTAATATAGAGCATCTTATGGACATTAGTATTATGGAGATTTTTAGGGATGAAATGAGAAAGAGAGAGTTTCTCAAGTCAACCTCATAGTTAGAGGTACTCAGCCTCTTCTGCATCCCCTTCTCCACACCAGGATTCTGCAATGGCCGTGTTCCCACCGAGTCCAGCTGGAAGGGGAAAGCAGCTGTCAGCTACTGAATTCTCTCAGTTACTTGCCAGGTGACAATCTCTGCACTCCCTCAGGCCAGGATGAAACTTCTTGAAGTGAAGGATACTAAGTGCTGGGAAAAGACCCAGCACTGTGGAACCAGTTGTGGAACTCTGCTCTCTGTGTCTGCCATTATCACTTAGATGGTCCTATATGTCAAGAATGTGAGAAAAGAAGTGTGGGAAGGAGCCACAGGCCAGTACCCTCTCTCTGGAAGGGTTTTTTTAGAGAAATAAAAAATGGGAAATAGTATAAATTTATAGAGCAGCATATCTTCCTAACTTCTTTCAGTCTGTAGGCTGAGAGGCTTCCTAATCTCGTCATTATGATTAAATCTTTGTGTCTAATACTCCAGGGTAAGCTCACCATTCTTCCATGGATATATAATTGTTTTTAACTACTGAGTCTTCCTTATTCTGCAAAATCATTTTATTTAAGGTCTATACTGCAACTTCAGGTGGCAAATCCCACTGTATCCTCACTAGACTCTATTCTTGCACTACGCAAAGGCTCTATATTGGGAAGTAAGGAATTCTCTGTGTCTTTCCACTAGCCTCAGAAAGATGCCTGATGCTTATTTAATCCAGGAAGAGTTCAGGAGTGAGTGCAGCAAAACCAGGATAGGGTTGACAGTTATGGCCACTAGAACAGCCAGCGAGGGAATGAGGCATATCTAACTGACTGATCGTTATACATAAAAAAAATCTTCAGCAGTCGTGGGTTGTTTGTCTGCAGTTCCACTCTCATTTTTCACTAGCAATTGTTAACCTTATTTTTATTTGACATTCCATCTTCCAATTTGCTGTAGTAATGGACTCGCAGCTGACAAACAAAGTGATGAAATACTGCTTATCTCAGTTTTATTTCTTCTCTGAGTAAGACCCTGGTGGACACAAATGTATTGAACAGAAAACTACTCTCAGCACCAAGGCACTTCATGATCATTCAGTATCTCAGCTCTTCAGAGCTCATCCTAAGGCCCAAGTTTTTCTATATGCCACCACTGAGGTGAGAAAGCCAACAATATCTGAATTTGCTAATTGGCTTACTATCTGGTTGTATGCATAGTTTATAGTGCAGAAAAGAGGCTCTCCTACTAAGACATTTGGTGTGTTATCTCTGAAAATTTGAATGCGTGTCTCAAAGGGTTCTGAGCTGTTTATTCATCAAAGTCTTTGGTGCTGAGGAAAGGGACTCCATGCACCAGCACAGGCTGAGGGCCGACCTGCTGGAAAGCAGCTCTGTCGAGAAGGACCTGGGAGTCCTGGTGGACAACAAGTTAAGCATGAGCCAGCGATGTGCCCTTGTGGCCAAGAAGGCCAATGGTCTCCTGGGGTACGTGAGGCAGAGTGTTGCCAGCAGGTCGAGGGAGGTGATCCTGCCCCTCTCCTCAGCCCTGGGGAGGCCTCACCTGGAGTACTGTGTCTAGTTCTGGGCTCCCCAGTACAAGAGAGCCATGGCACTACTGGAGAGAGTCCAGCGGAGGGCTACCAAGATGATTAGAGGGCTGGAGCACCTCTCCTCTGAAGAAAGACTGCAAGAGCTGGGCCCGTTGAGCCTGGAGAAGAGAAGATTGAGAGACAATCACATCAACGTGTACAAGTATCTGAAGGGGGAGTGTCAAGAGGATGAGGCCAGCCTCTTCTCCGTGGTGCCCAGCGACAGGGTGAGAGGCAACGGGCAGAAACTGAACCACAGGCATTTCCATGTGAACCTGAGGAAAAACTTATTTCCTGTGAGAGTGAAAGAGCACTGGCACAGGTTGCCCAGAGAGACTGTGGACTCTCCTTCTCTGGATATATTCAAAACCTGTCTGGACACATTCCTGGGCAACCAGGTGCTCTAGGTGACCCTGCTTGAGCAGGGAGGTTGGACTAGATGATCTCCAGAGGTCCCTTCCAACCTTAACCTTAATTTTGTGATTCTGTGGGACAGGACAATCTGGTACTGAAGAATATGTCAGTGTTTGCAGTTTTTAACTACAGCTGTGTTAAGCCAGGAGGTTCTCCATGATGCAGGATGAGGGCTGCAGACTTACCAAGTTCAATGGAGGCATAAATTAATTGTGAAATTATTGACTTTTCTGTTGACTTACATGAAAAAAAATCTATTTAATTCTAGCTGAATGCGGGACTAACATAGTCCAAATGTAGCAAGATTTCGTAGTATCAGATTTTCTGAGAAGCTTTGCAAGCCACCATTGGTCAGAAGCTTCCTCCAGAAAAGGTTTCCCTTGGAAAACTCTGTCAAGGTAGAGTGTATATTCATCTATTTTTTGTAATTCAACTGCTTTAAATTTTAAATTATATGCCTTCTCTTTATATCTAGAATATATCTATCTGGCTTCTCTTCTGCCGTAATCCCTCCGCAGTGGCTGAGCACTGAATAATGCTGCACATATGGTCTATGTTGACATACCCTGAGCTTTGCTTTGTACCAGGTGATTAAGCTGAAAAAAGCCCAGTGCATTCACGTTTTCTATAAAAAGAGCCAGTTACTCAGAAAAAAACCCTTCTAGCCTTTTCAAATTTTTTGTTCTGAATCCTGTTTCTGGGGGATTTTTTTTTTCTAGTTTTTGAATTTTTGTAGATTCCTGATCAATGTTATCTTCCCTGATCTGTGGCTCCTTTTTATCTATAGATCTTCAGAGATCTATGAATTGTGAGAACAAAGCCCCAGCTTTGAGTCAAGCAGAGAATCCCTGCTATGCTACAATAAAAGGGATTACATGAGATGCCAGGGAAGGAGTGAATTATTCTTCTTTGTCATCTTTATCTCTCAGACTTATGTTCTCATTTGTTTTTATGTGGACCAGAAAAATTCAAGAATTAGGATCATTTCTAAGAGACTGATCTAACTTTGGACAAGTTGGATGGGGAGCTGGAATTAATTTATAATAAAATAATTGTTTATCTTTAAAAGCAAAGAAATTAGTGTTTTTCTGTAATGCTGTAACTTCATGCCCAATATGCCAAGGATAGAAATGTAATAGATACATCTTCTTAAAGAAGATTATTATATGTTTTATTTTTTGCATGTGCTTGATTGCAATTTTTTTGAAATGTTGGAAGTAACAAATTGTGCAACACTCAGACACAAGAGCAACCATATCCAGGTCAGAGAAAGTGGAAAGTTTTTACATTTTTCCAAGGATTAGCACAGACCTGGCTCTCAACATTTACAGCTTCTTTGACTCAATTTGAGTTGACACAATGTGTAAATTTACACCAGACAGTCTGTTCACTGGCAAAGCTTAAGGGATTTAATCTGCTTATTTTTTACCAGACAAAATACACAGTGTAATCCTGTCCCCTTTGAACCATACTGTCATCTGGTGTCACTAACATAAATGAAATTTGCCTTAATGTCAAAATTGTTGACACTACCTTTTTTCAGAGTATATTTTGTTTGTTCATTGTTACCAGCAACCACATGTTGATTGGCCTGCTTATTAAGGTACCTTTTCTCCTCATCTTCATTAAACATGTTCCAACAATTCTCAAGAAAATCTCCTGGAAATATACTTAGATATCCCTATTTGGGCATCTTTTACTAGTAAAAAGTCTGAGGATGCTGATGGGAATGTTGGTTGCATGAAGGCTGTAAATTCAGCCATTGTAGTGCCAAAAGTGCGAAATGCGTAGAGCTTTCAGACATATATTGATCAAATATTTCCTTAGGATGAGACTAAGTCTCTACAGGTTCCCAGCCCTTTACCAAGACAAAACCTTCAAAGTAGCTAAAGGAGGTTGCTATTTAAGGGCTGTGCTTTTCTGATAGCACAGGGAGGAAGCTACTGAGATACCCAACAGCTTGCACAAACGTTTCTGATTAAACGCAACAACAATTCTTGCTCCAGGGCTGAGCAATGGCTAAAGGACTGAGGGCAAGGAGAAAAGAGACTTTCAAAATTCGTTACCAGACATAGGAAATGCTGAATAATATTTCCTGTGGAAAACTGAGGATAGAAGTGAATCAAGAGAGCTGCATGGGGAGTGGGGATGGCTTGGTGCAGGAACAGTGTCCAAATTATGAAAAACTATAAACGAAAACATATGTGTGAAAAAAGGTGGAAGTAGGTGAATGACCTTGGGAAGAGGTGATATGCTAGTGGTATTATCTGGCACTGCTGGCAGAGAGAAGTGGTAATCAGCAGGGAAAGGCAGAGCTGTTCCCTGAGATCAAGAGGAAATAGTTGTTTTTACAGCATACCGAGGATGTCTGGAGAAAATATGGGGACTTGCTACCTGCATCTGGGAACCGCTTTGTGCTTCGACAGCTCCATTTCTCTGCTTTCAGGCTCCAGTGGTGGAAATGAGATGCTGAGAGCTGGAGTAACCCATGCCACACAACAGAGCCAGTGAAAGAGCTCAAGGGGAGGTGGATCTAACCGACCTGCAGATCATACCTCCTTCTCAGCTGCAAAACAACCAATGTTTGACTAAAGGGAGTACCCCTGGGACAAGAGCTTTGCTTGGGTTAAACTGAAATGCAATTCCAAACCAAACCACTTTTCTCTGTGCTAAGGTCTGGGCCCATCCACCCTGCCTACATGACCCCAGGATCATGGCTAACCAGATGAATCTTCTCCAGGCATCTAGGGGTGTCCAGTGCCCAGTCTAGAGGCATTCAAAAATGCCCAGTCAACTGGAACGGGAAAATGTTGGGAAAAGAAGATAAAAGGAGTTTTCATTAGTTCCTTGCACCCCTAGGCAGATGTGGAAGACAGTCTCAGACCTTTTGTTGTCTCTGAACACGGAGCTTTTGGGTTTGCTCTTTATGCCCAGTCCAGTACTGGTAACTTCAATGGTTTTGTTCCCAGAGATAGCAGTTCTCTTTCTGGCTCCAAAAGCACGGCACTTATTGGAAGTAAAACACTGTTAGAGACTGGAGAGAGAAGTGGCATTGTATCAGCTGCTCAGTCCCACAGGCACAAAGTTTTTTCTTAATGGATGCTAAGGAAAAGTGTATTCTCGGCAAACTTTTAGAAATAAGACCTGAATGCTGATCATGTGAATAATTGTAATTTTCCGCTGCAAATGTATGTTTGCTCCACACAGGAAGCATGTTTGGAGCCTTTGTAATCACTTCTTTTTATATCCTTAGTGTAAGATCCCAAATCTTTAAATAGAAAACATTACTTTGGAAGTAAAACTCTATTCTATTTCTCTTAGACGTAGGATTTTCTGGTAGTTGGGATGTAGCTTTGATTAAGAACAACTAATCTTCAGAGGCAGTGCTGCAGCTAAAACAGGAACTTTAATTAATGGTTGGGAAGGAGTTGAAGGGAAAACTAAGGGTGCAGCTTGAGATAGTTTACACTGGATCATGCTCGGTCTTTTTAAGTTATAGATTTAAACTCCCCCAGTTTGAATAAATTCTGATCCAGTCTTTGAGCCCTCTAAAAGGATCAACTCTAATACCTTTAAAAATAAAGATATAATAGAAGCAGTATACCCATTCTCATTTTCTGAAGAGTGTTCTTGTTATTCTGAAGGCTTAGCTGCAAGGGGATTTGTCCCAATTCCAGCTACTGATGGTCAAATCTCGATATTGCTCAGGACTGCAAAATTCATGAGTTCAGTTCCTCCAAATGATGAGATTCTTAAAAGAAAAAGTTTCAAATTTACCTCTGGTTTCCGCTTCCTTCAGGTACACTGAATTCCTTGCATTTTGCTGGGGTGCAGTTTGGCAAAGCTAACTGCAAGCTCAGAAATGAGAAGCAGTGGAAATGTGAGTGGTGCAGAAAGATGAGAATTTTTAAAATTATATCTCTCAGAGCAAAAAGAAAAGAGAATGGAAGAGACGGACGGCCAAGAGGACACAGTTTTGGACATAGATTGATTTTACTTTATTTTTGTGGAAAAGTGAGTGCTTCACTGTGCTGAAAGAGAGCGCCTTGGAAGGAACGTGTAGAAGCTGGTTGTTGATTTAAATATGATTTTATGAAAACATAAAGAATTGCAAGTGTCCACGGATGTGTAGAACCACGATTTACCAATTCCATTTCTGACTCAGTATTTTTTCACTTGCAGGGAAGGAGTGCACCTAATAAAATTGGAGTCAGATAAAAAAAAATAGATTTTTTTCTTGTACTTGTATATGAGTCCACCAATATTTTGAGTGCTCATGCCTGGTAGAAATCAGGGGACAGCTATCACAGATCGTGCTATTACACATGCATAATCTACCCTAGGAAAGATAAAAATGGATGGAAGTAATTTTTATCTGCTCATGGCAACAAAGAACTTTGTACCCACCCTGGCACTGCAATTTACAAAGTGATAATAGGATTTTACTTCTTGGGGAGAGAGGGATTTATTAAAGCACAAATGCTTGAGAAATGAAGTGATCATGACTTCTAATCAGAATAATTTAGACTCTCCAGATCTGTGCATGGCACCAGCTAAAGAATACGACACTATCTGTAAAGAACATCAGAAGACGGGTATGAACCTGAAATGTGCACTGAGATGTCTTAAAACTTTCCACTTTCCACTTTGTGATGCTGAGCATAGCTTTTGACATATAATAAAGAAATCTTAGGGCTTCTCTAAATGCCCCTAATCGCTCTGGAATGGATGTTACAACTAGCACTTATCAGAGTGTGTTCTTGCGACTGTATCTGCTCTTTACTTTAACTGAGGCTGGGAGAAGAGAAAATAGGTCAGGAAAAGACAGCTCAGATCTATATCATGTACTCAAAAGGGTGACAGCATCCCTCCGAGAGTCTGTGCAAGTGTTAGGACACCTGATACTCTTTTCCTGGACTCATAGAATAATTCAGGTTAGATGGGATGTCTGGAGGTCATCTAATGCAACCTCCTGCCCAAAGCGTGGCCAATTGGATCAAGTTGCTCAGTGGAAAAAGTAAGAGATCATTTCAAGTTGAGAGTATTGCAAGTACTACTGAAAGTCTCAGTTGGTTGGTTTGTTTTTGATATCATTACAGTGGTTTGGAATGATTTTTATTGCATTATGAGGTCCCATTAGTAATACAGGCATTCAGACTTCAGATACCTTGGACCTGGAGTTGTTCTCCTAAAAGTGCTGAGCAGGAATGTAATGAAGTCTTATGTTCTATCCAGGCTGACACATGGGAATAGAAGTGTAATGGTGAGGGTACAAGGATAACCTTTGTTTTCCTGGTAAGGCAAGAAAGCACATTCAAGCTGATTAACTTCCTACTTCTGCTTACTGCTTTTAGAGAGTCCAGCTTTTCTGAGGCTTCATGGTTTTTTATTGTGTCAAAAATGTACGTGATGAATCCTACATTCAGGTGTCCTGAATTCTTGTGACTGCCAGGAGTTTGCACATGTAGAAAAATGAAAAATAAAAAATAAACACAGAGAGGCTAGGAGTCCTCTACTGTAGAATATTACTTTCAGGTAGACTTAAATTCCAGTTTTAGGAAAGGATGAGAAAGCTGGTTCTTATATTAGTTGATCAATTGACCCAATTTACATGTGAATTCAAAGGAGTACAAACATAATCCTTAAAACCATCATTTCACGACCTATTTTTCCTGTAGAAGCTCACAGCACACGTAAAAATGACCTGACAGCTGGTGTAAAAACCTGAGTGTGCATGCAAGACTGGAGGAGAGAGGGGATGCAACAGACTGGTGGTGGGTAAGGTTGATGTAGGTGAAGTAAGAGACAGACAGGCCTTCAGGCCTTCAGTCATTGTAGCTGTTGAAATCCAGTCCCTGCAGTGCCTTTATCTAGTTCAGGACATCAAAGGTTCATTACAGCTGTAAGTACTTTGAATCCAAGCAATTCATCCAATTGCTGGTGTCTGCTGTGAACCTACCATTGGTCTTTTTTCCCTCCTTCACTTTGTCTGTCTGGTGTTAGCCACTAACAAACATGTTGGTCTTCATTTAACTAACAAATATTGTTCACAAAAATTGTCTCTCTTAACAGTCAACATACAGTATCCTTTTGGCTCTGACTGCCAGGGAGCATGAGCTGCTCCAAGGACACGTTCCTCTCCGTGGCCAGATTCCCAGCTGGAAGGACCTGCACACGTTTCCACGTATCATTTTCTAAAAAGGGAAGAGCATTCAGGAGACAGGAGATTTTCTCTAATGTCAGTCTAATGGCCCAATGATTGCTGTCATTAAAGACCTTCAGCTTACTTGCTCACTCACTCGCTGTCCAGCTCTCTGTGGCATTGCTGAGCACGCAGCCCCTCCGCAGCCAGCCCCAGCGGCTGCAGCACTTGCTCGTTTCATACACCCGCTCAAGGGAGCTGCTGCGGTGGCAACGGGGAAACGTCAGACTTTTCTTCACTCTCAGCTCATCACCCTTATGTCAAGCTTAAACGCACTACGTGCCGGCTGGGACTTGCTACGGAGCACTGTAAACCTCTCTGTCCCCTCTATTTAAACTGTTGTAGATCTAATTCAAACAGCTCCTAATAAGAAGGCAAAATAATATTTGGCTAAGAAGCAGCATGCTGACCTCCAGATCCAAATGCGCATTCAAACAAATATTTTTTGTGAAACTCCAAAATACCAGCTTATGAAAATGTCTACTTTTTTTATGATACTTAAAAGTCACAGTGTGAATTACTACTTACCAAATGAGATTTGACTTTTTTTTTTTTTTTGGTACTACAAATGCATCATTTAGCTTTTCCAAAATCTAAGAGAAGTCTTTTCTGGGGAAAACCCTGACGATAGCACACCTATTTCATGTATTTTCAGTTGATATGTTCTTAAGGGAAGTTAATTAACTTTCCAGAAAGATGTCCTTCTGCTTGCATGGATGTTTTCATTCAGAAATTCAGAGCCAATGAGTAAAGGTAACAGCAACAGTGATTTTCATAGGGAGTTGCACAGCATACAATAGAGCTCTAATTTGTTGAACAAGAAGGGTTATGTTTTCCTTTCTAGCGTCATCCTTGGTTTTGATATCTTAGCTCTAATGCACAGGATGAACCATTTTATTTTGCAAATAATTGCATGATGATTTATCTCACAAAGTGTTTGCTATCTTCAAAGAGCAGAGTTGGGTCGAACGGAAGCCCAATCATTCTGTCATTCTGTACCAGAAGTGTGGGACTAATTTGTCCGCAACTGTAGATGCTGAAGACCTATCCATCAATTTTACGAGGAAGTCTATGCCAAGCTTTTGTGGTTAAAATCACAAATATATTTAAGAGATGACTAAGATTATATCAATCGACTAGGAAAGCAGACAGTGTTCAAACCAAGACATCTTCAGGACATTCCTCATACTGTGCATAGAACAGATCCTGAGGCATGAGGAGCAGGCCAGGTGATGGGTGCAGTATTTGGTCTTTTCCTCTTTACTCAGGTGTTGTGTTAAACTGAAATTTTGGCTGAGGGCAAAATGTTTTGAAAGCTAAATGACCTTGCAGCTGAGTGAACTTGGAAGGGAGGGGGCATGTGGTTGCTGCACACCCAGTTTGGTGTGTAGGCACCATCTCTCTCCTCCAGCTCCCTCAGATGTGCAAGATGAGAGCAGCTGGAGGAATGACATAAAAGCCCTCCCACACCGCCCTGTTTTGGTCTGTGGATGCAGTCTAGTGCTGCTTCTGTCCTGTTTAAACCTTACTTGAATCCCATCTTCTCCCAGCTTCCAGAATTCACCAGTCCCAAGCTAAGTATCTGCATGTATTTCTTCTCTTCCTTTCTGTTTTTTTTTCACCTCTCTCTCTGTGCTATCTTTCTACATAAATGCCTACTTATGTCAGAGTCCTTTTAAAGGTTAGAGGGATCTGTGCTATGTTTATTCCACCTGTCACTGCTAGGTGAGATGTGAAGTTTGCTGTCTCCGTCCCCTGGATCAGTCTCCTTGTGAACTACCCTAGGGAGCAAAGGGGCTCCATGTATCTGTGTGTGGGGCTGCACAAAAATCTTTGACCAAACAATTTTGCAGCAATCAGGGTAAAACAATGTAACTGAGGACTCCATTACTGTCAGGAAAGCTCTGTAGCTTTGTATAAAATCTAACTACCATGCACTTATTTCATTTTACTTTCTATTTTCACCCTGCAGCCTTTTCAAGGTTTAATTACTGGGAATAAAACATAAAAGTAATTATCTCTCAACGTAAAAGCGTGAATAGCTAAATACAGCATTATGAGCATAACAGAAAACCACAACTGGAGGAATTTTGTTGTAATATTAAGAGCATGTTTCTCTTAGGAGCATTTTGAAGAACGTGCAGCAAGCATAGCAAGTGTGACAAGTGCAGTTCTTACCGTAATAACAACTCTGTCAAGCTGTACTCGATATAGTAAAGATGTTACTTTGTCCTTAAGAATCTCATATAAGCATGCAAGACCATTTTTATTATTCTTACCATGTAACACTCTAATTAAATCAAGGGTATCAGTATCCCATAATTTTCCGTAGGACTTTAGTCTTCATTAAAAATACATAACAAGGTTAATTACAGAGTGGTGAGTTTTTAATATGTTGTTGTTTACCTTCACTTACAATGCCGAGGTCTGGACCATGACTGGTCAATTATACTGAATATGCAAAACTGTGGCTGTTTCTTGATTGCCTCGTTGGCGCTTAAGAATCTCTGTTTATTGTTTGTTTAGGTTTTTGTTTCTTTTCTGCACCCCTAACTTCATCAGGTCCAAGTCTGATACCCAAATGCTCTGATGTAGCCAAGTAGAAAATCTGAGGGTTAGTCCATGGAGAATCTTGAATGGCGGGGATAGGGAAGAACAGGGAATCAGCTCTTATGTTGATATAAATCTGTAGTGTTTCTAATTATGCTATTCAGTTACCAGTTTATACTGAAGCAATGAAAGGCAGAATGCGGTCTATAAAGACCAAAATAAATTGGTCCATAAATAATTCAGCTTAAGTCAGAGTAAGTAACTAAGGCAGTGACTGTCCATTGCTCTGCTCTGAGTGGGGCTAGAAAATGTTTACATGTTATATACTCACTGCATGTGTGGGAGCACTCATATTATCTATGTTAAATAGATAATTACATATTACTGCCCCTGTTTAGGGACTTAACTCTCTCCTTTCACTTTATAGAAAATTTGCATGCTTAACTTTGGTCACAGAGAACTTAGACACCTTACAAAGTCTCCAGTAGTAAGTGTGAATCACACTCTCATTGTATCTAAAGGTGTGACCGGAAGACGTTTTTTCCATATTATGCATAACACCAGATGACCAATGCTAGCACCAGCCTACAGGAAGGGACACACCATCGGAGTGAGAAACCAAACTGTAGGTCCAACTTTATTTCCATCTCAAAGGACTTGGTAGCGATTGCTCTGTCCCTCCTCATTTATTCCCCAGCATATCACAGGACTGACTTTTCATATCTCAGATTCTTAAAATGCAATTAATAAATGAGAGGCTAATTTTAGCTGCCTTTGGTTCCTTGAGCCTCACTTTTTCTATCTTTTCCTCATGACCCTAAGGTCTAGAAACATCTTCATTTTAACGAGAAAAACGAGAAAAAAAAGAAATTCTCATGTAATCCCAGGATGCTGGGAGCTGGACTTTGAGGGAAAATAGTGCCTACTGATACACTTCTGACATAATTAGAAAAGTCACCAACCTAGCTTCCAGCAGTGTAGCATTCCTTTTGGCCTTTCCTCAGCTGTTGGCAAGAGCAGTCAGCTGCTCTGAGCCTGTGCTCTGCTGAGAGCAAGAAACTGAGCACCCGGGGGTTTCTTTGGCTGTACACAGCAGAAAGGCTGGAGCTCTGCAGTCAGTCCTCCACTGCCTATTTCGCAGCTGCAATTAGAGAAAGCAATGGCTGTAGTATGGTGTGCTCCTGGAAAGAAGGAGGTCATTGCCTCCACACTGCTGAGGGCTAGTGACAGTGTGGCTTGTGGGTCACAAGGGTTATCTGGTGGCAGATGACTGTATGCTAGTAGGTGAAAAGTTATTAATTCTAATCCCTCATCTTTGGAAAAAATGGTTAATCCAGGACTACTGTTTGGAAACATTATCAGGGATTTCAACAGAATTCAGTATCCACTCATTATTCTTCTGCATTAGTATTTTCCCTCTGAGCTGCAGGAAAGGGTTTGAATAAAAGAAAAGGCAAAGTAAACCCTCATCCTCCTGGGACAAAATGTTCCTGCCATTTTCCTACTCTTTACTTCAAAAGCAAGAGTTTCAGGAAAAGCTACAGCTCCTAGTGTTATTAACCAAGAGCGTACCTAATGTTTTTCAGCATAAAGCGTGCCAGGAGAAAGTGCTCCAGTAATATCAGTCACTGTTAAGCTGGAAAGGGGAGTCAGAGTGGTGCTTGGTGCAGTACATCACTCTGAACAAGTCATAGGCAGGCTCTGAAGTGAAGGTGTCATTCCAGGCTCTGCTTGTAGACATGATTAAACATGAGCAGGCACTACTGTTGTTTGGTATGGTTGGCTCATAATCCCCTGGAAATCCAGAGTCTTTTTTACATCAGTGCTGAGTTTGGAGTTGTGCCTGTGTCTCCTGTTGCTTGCTGAGGTATTACATTTGCAGTCTCTTATCTTGCCCCTCACTTTGACACATGGCTGCCTGATTTGGGAGCAAGTGGATTCTGTGTTCATCGCATTTTAGTTGTATGGGTTTTTTTTTTTTTAGTGAGCCGTTCTCCAGGATATCCCGCAGAGCAGCTGTTGATGGTTTTTAAGGAAGGTCCCTCTGAAGTATATTTAAGGGTAGAGGTAGTGTGGAAGGGGTTTCCCAGAATACAGTGTTTTGGATTGTATATAAGTGTGTATGAGCATGTGTGTGTGTATAGGATACACATTGTATGGTGTGGATGATATTCCATAACCTGCATGAGTAGCACCTAGAAGACTTGGCCCCTGTGGTACTGCAGACCCAGGAACTGCTCATGGAGCAATCTGAATGTGTTTAGGCTTGATATGGTATTCGTTAATGGTCCAAATTCATAATCTTCATTCTTTCAGCCACTTGAATCCTCAGTAGCCCTGATCCACCAACCTCTTTAGACGTGAATGACCTTTTTGGAATCTTAAAACAGATAATGGAGTCCCTCCTTGGGTCAAAGCGGAGCGCTTGCTTAAAGGTAGAGCTGAATTAGGGCCTTGCAAAGCCATTTGTGAGTGTATCCAGTGGGCAGGGGGGTGTTTCATATCAGTGGTATTAAAACATTTGGTTCTACTTTTTAATATTGATTTATTGTATTATGTGGGCTTTGCAATAAGCATTGACTGCAAGGTTAGTAGTTACCATGGAGGTTGCACGAGCTATTGACCCACGATGGAGATGCCAAGGATGTTTCCCTGCATAACATCCTTTAAAAATCATTCTTTTTTGATGGACAATTAAAATAGTTATTATGCCGCAGAGAAGTCGAGGTTTTACCGGGTGTCCATAAAGGGAAGAAGCTGAATTCCTCCTATCTGCCACAGTGAGGGCTGCACTGCCTGCATTTACACATAGCTGTGACCATTCTCTGTAGGCTATGAAATCCTCCATCTAGGGACACTCCTTAAAAACAAGACTGTTCAAAAATCTGTCTCTGTTAGCAAGGAGAGAGTATTTACTACTTTTCTTAAATGGAAAGTGTCTGCCTTACATATACAGTAAGTTATTGGTATCTCTCTTTCTAAAGAGCACAGATATCATTTTTGATACTTAGAACCTTTTCTCCTAATAAACTATTCCAGGATTAGTAAACCCTTCAAGGACTATGGTGGCAAGATTTCTCTTACAAAACAGATAGCACGTGAGATGACAGCAGTAGATGTTGTGAAAGTTGCAGAGAAGAATCAATTTTAGTAGAGATGGTGGAACAAGACAGTGATTAAAATAAATGGAAAGAAGTTCGCCTCAGTACCCATTTACCAAGAGTCTACTATTTGTGGTAAAGACCAAAATTGCTGCTGACATTTTCTGTAATGAAGTTTTTTGCAATTCGCTCAAAATCACCACTTATGCTCTAACCCTTCCACTTTATTCCTGGACTGGGCATATCAAACAGACCTCCCACCCCAGCATGAACTGGACATCCTGTTGGAGTTTGAATGTATTATTATGTGGGTGCCCTTTATTTGACCTCCATCAAGCTTACTTTACTCTGGTCAGAATTCCCACCAGTGTTCATTTCAAATCGCTCATGAAGAGATGTCACAAGTTACTAGGGACCCTAACTGTCAGTCATAGGGAACACTCGAGAAACAATCAGATTTGGATTAATCCGTGAGAGGATCCAAAAACTATCCTGTGAGTATTTAGTCATAAAGTTGGTAAAGTTAAAATAATTGTACATTCATCCAAGTATTGTAATCCTATACTGCCTAAGCGAACTCCATCTTTGGCAGATCCCGAGGAGAATAAATTGTTTTCTCAAATGCTCTTCAATTGGTGTGGGCGTTCCTTTACTGTGCACCAGGAGACATCCATGGAAAACTTTCTTCCTAAGAAGAGCTGGGGCACTTGGGAACGTACAGATCTGGGCTATCCATTTACCACAGTAACAACAAAACCCCAACTGAGAAAAATCAACTTTGTGCACAGATTCTGACCTTTTTTTTTAATTATCATTTACGCTTTTTTTTCCGAGGGCTTAAAATAGGTGTTATATCTTGTGTCTGTTTTTTACTTTTCTGGCTTGATAGATTAGTGGTGCAGGTCTGCATAGCTCTACTGAAATCACTGGAACTATCCTAATTTACACCAAAGGAGGGGAATCCGAGGCTTAAAATGCTTACTCAGAATAAAACAGCCTTGTACAGAAAGCAGTACTGGGTAATGGGGCAAGGACTGCAGCTAGAGGTTTTAGAAGTGTATTTATGAGCCTTAGAGACACATTTCTCATTGCTGGGAAAATAATATCTGTTTTGTCACTTGTTAATTTAATTATTCTCTAATTTAGGAGAATTAGCAAGTGGCCATGCATGCATTTAGCAACTGCTGCTCTGGCGTTTTATAAAGTTGAAAAAGGAAAATACATTCAAGGCATTTAATGCTCCAAACTGTTTGTTGCCTTCATCTTTTGAAAAGATTCTGTTACCTGTCCTTCTACACAGACAGTAAGTGACCCAGTAGTGTGAATAATTTGTTTTGCTCTGGAAAATTTCAGTTACTGCTAAGATTGACTAAGAGGAATTGTTGTTTCAGCAATAATCTCTATTAATGTGTTGTGTATTAAGCAATAAGCGGCTGCTGAAATTGATTAATCGTCAAAGTAGAGATGAGATTTTAAGGCAATTTCAAATTCTGTTCATTGCACTCACATTTGTTATTAAATATCTCCTTGTTGTGGTGCTATGCTACAAGACGAATAGAACTTTTATATCAGACTTCTCGGAGTCGTGTGTTACTTTCTAAACTTCTGGGATGTTTGAAAAATCTCTGATACAGGCAGCTGCATTTCCAGACCTTCAATGAGAAAGGAGAACAGGATAACCTTGCCTTTTGAAATATATTGGTCTGTGATTTCTTGTGTGACAGTAGACATTTTTTTTTCCATTTTTCAATATATAAGACAAGGAGAATCACCAGAGCAGGTCAGATCCAAGGTTGATGAAGGCCAGTCTTCTGCAGCTGGCAGCAGACGGCACCAGCTGCTTCGAGGGAAGAGACAAGAAGCTTCAAAGCTAATGACAATTTGAAAATTAACCTTTGTGAAATTTCCTCCCAGCTTCCATGGGTGGCATATTCATTTATGCCTGGAGGCAGGAGGGTTTGCAGGTCTTCCACAACATTTCCTCTTCTTTTTTTTTTCTTTCTTTCCTTACTTTCAGGTTTGCCACTATAACTCTGGCTATTCTTGATACTCATATAAATTGCTGGGCCCTTTTGGATTCCTTTGAAGCTCTTGGCCTTAACGATCTATCATGCCAAAGACTTCCAAAGGTGAATTGAAATTGGTGTGAAACACTGCATCCTTATATAAGTATAGAATACGGCACCTTCCAGTCTCAGCAAATCTACTGTGTTTCTACCAGTTTGTGTTATCAGTGCCTGGTTAGTCACAAGCTTTAGGCCGCAGTGGTTGTTTGCTTGCTTGCTGTAACCTCTTTCCCCTTCTTTTTACCGCTTGTGCCCTTGGAGTGCAAGTTCTTCAGGGTGGGATTGTCTCTCTTATAACGCTTTTACAACACTGAGTTCATTGTAGAGGCCATCTATTTGAGAAAGAAAAGTATGCATTAATTTCTAGGCTAAGTTACTTTTAGGGCAACTGTCCACTTTCCTTATGTATGACAGCCCTTGCTGGAGTAAATATGAGTAGAATAAAAAACTCAAACACCTCTGCACTTAAAAGCTGTTACTGTGTCATTTGTTAACACTGTAGACCCAGTCCTTATTTTGCTGTCCTGAACTGATGTCCGATTTAGGGAGTTCTTTTGACCCACGGAAGACCTGATGTACTTTGAAGGAGCTGTGAGGTGGTGGGGATGAAGTGTTTGGATCACAATAATGATGGGTATATGTCTAGCTTTAGGCCTCCGCTCCCCAAATCTCTCAGGGTTTCTTTTACTTATCTCTATTTCTAACTATGAACGATCACAAAAATAACAGCGTATTTAAGTGTATGAGTGTTTTATCCTGACAGACTTCCTTGACTGACTTTCCTGGAGCTGCTCCTGTTCGCCCTGTGCAAGGTGGGAATCAGGCCCATAGCAGGGCTGTGTTTGCTGGAGAATCCCAGCTTCTTCCCTGCTCTCCCTCATGCCTTGTCTCTGAACTTCTCAAATCTATAGACTCTAAAGCTTCAAGTTGACATCAGTTTCTACCTTCACTCAAAGCTTCTCTGCTGAATTTGAGTTAAAAGCAGTAGGCTTCATATTAAGACAAAACTGAGTCTGTGTTTACTATCCTTTTATAGAAGATTAAACAGGTTTGCATAGGAGACTGCAGAGAAAAGCATGGTTTTCTTTTACTTCTTTTTTTACCCTGATCAGCAGGGGTGGAGTCAGAAAGACCTGCTGAGAAAGAGAAGAAAAAAGGCTTGCTCAACACTGTGTGAAGTTTTTTATGGTTTTAATTTGCTATTTCTTCCTTGCAAATAGATCCATTTTCACTATAGTATGGTGCTTCCCCAGAAAAGCATTTTACGGGGAGGCTACAGCAGATAGATTTGACCACCGCTGATGAAGGCTGGCATCTAAATCTAATAGGAACTTCAGTTTATATAATCCAGCTATTATAAATGCAACCCTCAAATCTCTGTATTTCAGAATAGATATCTGATTGGGTCTGCAGTTCAGGAAGAAACCTGGATCCTAAAGTGGCTTCTTTTTATACAGACAGAGACTCCTCATAACAGCTTCTACCATGCAGCCCGTCACTGTGTTTAATTTTGCTGCAGTCCTAACGGTCAGGTGAATATGCTATGTGTATGGGTGCACACATGCAGAATAAATACAATGTCTGTGTGCATGTGAATGGGAGAGTTACATGTATATATGTGATCATATCTGTGAATGTGGGTGTAAAATTATGTAGTCCAATGAGGATGGCAAATGTTCTAGCTGATCTTTAACATCAGCTCCCAGGCTATATTAAAATTCAAAGTAAATCATTGCCAGCCTTTTCACTACATTTTCTAATCCAGCATGAGTTCAAGCAGGGACATGGTCTTGTAAACTGATATAATTGAGAGTGGTTCCATTTCCTGTCAGTACCTTGGTAGTGATTTATACCAGCTGAGACTGGACCACGTGACACTGCTCTCAGAAACATGAAATTTTTGTTATCAAAAGAGAAGGTTTTCACTTGTCTTTGTGTCATAGTGGCTTGTCTTCAGAGTGTCTAATAGCCATTTCTGTGCTGCTTTATCAAGTCTTGAAATGGATTTGTGCTAATCACATTTTGTCAGAAAAGCAGCATATTTCTCTTCAGCTCAGGCAAAAAATTCCATGGGAAAATGTCATTCCATTGCCCTGTACTATCACCATAATATTTATTATCAGTACACAGCAGTGATAGCCCAGGAGTTTTCAAAAGCAGAACTTCTGATGGGAAGAAAATATGAGAGCTAATTTTTCCATTTGGTCACCTTTAATATTATTTTCTTGCTCTTCCCATTCTCCTGTGAGGCTGGTAACCTTTCTCTGCATACGCTGCTGGACCTTTGTACAAGCTGATCGGGCCTGACGTAGCTGTGCTAGAAGCACTTTCTGCACAGGCAGAGACGTGGGAAGCCTCAGCCCCAGTCAGCTGAGACTTCACTTTCGCAAGCTTTTGGTGCTTCAGCAGCACAGGAACGGTGTATGGCAGCACCAGGAAGTACAGGGGGAGCCAGTACTTGCAGTGGGAGCAGAAATGTTTTGCTGCGTATCACGACCAGTTTGAACCTCTTGCGTGACGATGCAGTTCTGCCCTGGAAGTCCCAAAGTCTGAGCCACTTCAGTCAATGACTGCATTTTTATATGAATCAGATGGGATTAGTACCATTACACTTTCATGGAAGGGTAACTCGTACATAACCCATAGATCCTGCTAGGCCTGGAGGAACTACAAAGAGGGAAGTTTTATTTTCAGCGGAGGAGAAATAATCTAGTGGTATTGATTAGGAGAATACCTATAACTTAGGCCTATTTCATTTCTCTTTTTCCACTCTGTTTTATGCTATTACAGCCCTGCACAGTGCTTTATCAGTCCCCTTGGCAGAGCTCTCTCATTTGTGGTTATTTGACTCTGCCTCATTTTTATGCCCATATCATTGGTTTATTGGATGGGACAGCTGACTACAAGCCATCCAGGGAGACTGTCAGCAGTAGAATATCACATTACTGAGGTGAACAAAAATTCAGCTCCTGTAAATTTTGATGCTAATCACCGAACTAAACCGAAACATCCTAAAATGTTTCCCAAGGGAAGAAAATTTGTTTTTTACTTAGATACAGTCATGTTATCAACAGCCAACTGGACGTTGCTAAAATAATGTGCCCCAGCATCATATAAACTCCCATAAAACGTGAGTTAAGGAGGTATGAAGGAGCTAGAATATGGCATAACTAAATCTAGCTTATACCCCAGCTCCCACTTGGGCCCTGCTGATGAAAGGGGAAAACAGTGTAACCCCTAAAAGGAACTTTACAGACAGGTTATCAGAGGCTCACATTTAGCACAGGCTAAAGGAGCGCTAAATGGTAGTTAATCCAGAACTGCACTGTAAACTCTCATCCCATATCAAATTCTCCATGGTACTGATACTCTAAAATTCAAAAAGTTGGTATTCAGTCTTGGCTCCTGACTACAAATCTGAGCTGAACAAGTAGCTATAAAGCTTAACCGAAGCAGCCCTCTCTCTTGAAAAAATCCTTGCTCAATTTGAATATGATTCATTGGTGCAGAATATGGATTAATTTCATAAGTGGACATTTCTAAAGAGAGACACCCACCTGCAAACTAGAAAGAAACACAATAAATTAAAATAACGTTGACTTTGTAAATTGTACTGTCTTCATGTATTTAAATCATAAGCCACTTGTTTATCTTGAGAATAAACTGGTACTGTCCATGACACAGCCTGTGTTGTGTGGAATACATAAAGAGTTGAAGGAAATTAAGAACAACTTAATTCCCTTGATTCTTGCAAGATCTGTTTATTATAGTGATAGAATCATGAAGAAGGGTACTATGTGGCGAACGGGTAGCCAGATAGACTGGTATCAGAATATATAACTAGGAATAAAGGGAAAAATTAAACAGAGAGACCCTCATAACACTAATATCTTGCACTGCAGAACAGTCTCCCCTAGGAAGGAACAGTTAGCTTATTAAATGAGTCATTTAAAATGATCTAAAGGAATTGTTGGAAAATACACTGTAGGGAACAATCCTGGAGACAGACTACTAGATATTTCTCTTCATTGTCTGTAATTATCTGCATTCATATTTTTACCGATGTTCAAAAAGTGAAAGTGAGGTAAGTGCAGGTTGTGCCTTTCAGTTGCTCAGCTACACAAGCTGAAAAAAATCAGTTTTGATTTCTTAATGACATTACTTAAGTGAAGAACACTGACCTTTCCTTTAAAAAGTAGAATTAGAGACACATTTACAAACTGAACAGAAAATAAATTGCCAGCATGTCAGTTTAAACTCCAGTACGAAAATCCAACACTGAATTCCAGTGCTGTGACAGGAAGAGCCCTTAAACAGCTCCAGCAGTAATGTGTGTTTAATAAAGGGGGAACAATTTTCAGCTTGTAAAAGTGCCTGGAATACTTAATTTGTTATGTGCAATATTTATTACAATTTTGGTGAAGGAGTTTGCTTTGGCATCCTTTTCATTGTCTCCCTATTCTCAAGTATTCAAAGAGGTAATTTCTTTTTTTAGATGCTTTGATCTTGCTTCTCCATTAAATGTTATGCAACTCTAGTTATGGAGAGTGGTCTGTGTGTGCGAAGAGAATAAATTACTCTGCTATTCACTTAATGTAGTGTGTTATGCTGTTAGAATGGTGGGAATACATGGCGGGAATATATTTGATAACTGAAGTACTTCAATTTTTTAATGATTTAAATGCAAGAGGATGATTCCTCTCCTCTTGAAATAAGTGCAATAATTATTAACTTCACTTAGGACAGCTTCAAGCCTTGAGCTGGGAGAAAGAAACTTAATGCTCCTCCTTTCCCCCATTACTTGGTAAGAGACTTCAAAGTGTCTTGCCAAAAATTTCCTGTTTCATTGCTAGCAAAAACAATAAAGACATTAATTTTGCTAAGCAAAGTACTTGGGTACAGAAAGATACTTTGGCTCAGAGCCAAATTTTTCAAAAGTTCCCCTCGCCCCGAACAATCAAATTCACTCTTCCCATGACCCTGGGGTCTTCCAATTCGCCCAGTTCCAATTCTGACCCTCTCTCAAGGGCTGTGCTAGTGAACTGATTTTTCAGAATCAAACCCTTGATTCCCATAGATCAAGCCCAATGGCAAAAAGTGAGAGGGAGATACGAGTTAAACAGACTTACCCTCATTCACCTGGAGATCAGGATAGCCTTCCAAACCACTCAACAGCGGTCATTACTACCTTCAGGCTGGGCAAAGTAATCCAAGACTGTGGTAGTGGCTCTGGTCTGGAGGGTGCAAATGGACTCAAAGGAGAATACTGGTTAGTAGTGACTACTGCCCGCTTTGCACTTCATGTGAAAGAGTGCAAGATTGTGCCAGGTTTGGTGACTCAGTGAAGACTAATGGCAATAATGCATTTCCTCACTGACTTTTATTTCAGGATCGGATGAACAGTGTGTTAGGCATGGCAGTCAGGTGCCTTTTCTGGCAGCTCTGGCACTTTCCTAGTCAAAGAGAACTCATTTTCCTTTCTCAGAAAGACAAAGGAGCTTTCGTGTGTGCCCATGTATAAGTATGTATGTTTATATACGTATGTACACACATAAACATAAAATCATTAATCTATCTGCATGCATAAACAAGGCTTATGAAATAGAAGGCAAATGTCACAGAGGCCTCAAAGCTACTTAGACTAATTTTAAGCCTAAAAGCTTTAACAGTGTCCTTTATCTCCAGATAAAGAAGATGATTCAGATTTAATGCTTCTAACTCTTCTTCTCTTCCTAAGCCTGTATGAATGGTGGGGACTAACATTTTTTAGATTACAGAGAGAGCTCCTGCTCAAATACGGGCCAGATTATTTGTGCCAGAGAAGTGGGTAGGCAAGTAGGTACCACTCTATAGCCGAACAAAATGGCTTGGTGCCAGGCAGCGCTCTGCTGCATGATCCTCTTGCCCATTAGATTACAAGGTCTTTGGAGTCAAACCTATTTCCTGCTGTATATGAAACAGAGCAGCTTCCCAGCTGGGAAGCTCACTGGGGGCCTCTCAGCGCTGTCGGGCTGCCAACAGTATCAAGAAACCCCCAAATGGTGTAGACTGAAATGTTGCTTAGGCCTACGAATAGTTCAAATTCCTCTTACGCTGCTAATCCTCTTGGGTTTCAGGGAAGGGCAAGTGTTCTTACCCTATTGCCACCTACAAAAATGTGTATGTGGCTGAGAGACACCAGATGCATGAAAAATCTGGGCAAATGAGCACATTGGGCTGCTTCATTCCCTCCTCCTGCCAGCTCTCAGACAACACTGCCTAACAGTTCCCCCATCCCAAAGCAAACCCCCACGATCACGGCTCCTGCTCGCCTACATCATACTCCTCCTGCCTCTGGCCCCTGCTTTCTAAATCTGACCTACTAACCCTCATTTAGCTGGACGCATAGCTGCAATGCTGGCTGAAATCTTATACAATGTATTCTGAAGTAGAGGCACAGCAAGCAAGAGCCTGGAGATGTTGCCTTGCACAGGAGGTGAGTTACTGTTTATAAGTTCCCGCTTTATGGCTGCAGGCCTTGCTATCCAGAACCAGTTACCCAATGTGCAGATGATATGGACAAATCTCTAAAATATGCAGAGCTCAGAAAAAATCCAAACACCTGGCTACGATCGTAACGCTTGTAAGTCACATGCAACTTACCTCTTCATGTGGTTTAGCTTGGCCACCAGTGTTAGGTCATGAAGAATCTTGAAGCATTTCAGCTGTAAAACATGCTCCACAAACTTGTTATTCTTGTGGCAGGGAGTCTCCCCTGCATGCTACAATATCCAGTTAAAAGAAAGGTTTCTTCCCATTTAAAATATACGTTGTTTTTCTGTTAAAGCAATATGAGAAGAATGCTTATATGCTGCCAACAAAAGCTGCTCATAGGAAGCCCCACCATTTCCTTTCTTTTTTTTCATAATTGGTTAATGGTGAGTCTAATTGTTTCATTTATGAACCCTGAAGGACTGTGTCATCAAGGGAGCATTGAGTGATCAACTAATAGGTCAAGTTTTATTCAGAAGATTGCATGCATCAACACATTTGTAATATCTGATTATAAATGTGTTTTGACACTTCAAGAATTAAAAGACTAATCTTGCTTCAATAAATAAATGTATAAACTCATAATAACTACAGTCTTGCATAAACCTGTTTGAATACCAGTATAATTGTGCAGTAGATATCTGGAAAGAGGGAACAGCTGATCCCTGTGGATAAAGCATTATTGTGCTGAAAGTGACACTGAATATCCGGAGTCCTCAGTCTTTTTGATTTGAATGGGGTACAATAAGGCCAAAGAGACTTTGCAAAGCTCACTGGGTGGATCAGGTTGCAGGACTGAACAGAAGCACAGCTTTCTGGATTAAAACAGCCCAGAGATTTGAGCAGAATATAGATCCACACATAGAATCTCTCCTGCATCCTAATTTTTAGTGCAGGCATTTGTCTATTACTTTGCTTCCATAACTCTGATTAAACATGCTCAGGGTGAGTATCTTAACTTACGGAGGTGAACTAATGGCTTTTCAAGACCTCGGATACCCTGTTACATGGTCAGAGCCTCAAAGGGAGAGGAAACCTTCCCTAAACAAACTTGGTGGGTTGTCTCAACATGGATGAGCACAACCAGCCACAATGCAAATGACACCTAAATCACTCCTGCCCTCTGTTCTCCAATGCGGCTTTGGCAGCTGACACCTGGCAGGAGCTTTGCTGGGAGGATGCCTCAGTGCTAGGCTGGGGACGCATGGGAGCCATGGCTGCAGGAGGATAGAGGCAGCGCTGGACCTGTCGTGTCCAAACCCCTTAGTGTCCTCATTCCTGTCCGTGTCCAGCACTGGGGAACAGGAGGGAGGGAATACCCTCTGCTTCCTTCAATTTATGTCACATGTAGGTCTTATTACCTTATTACGTGTGTTGTTTTATAAAATTATCAGATTCTTTGCTTAAACCCAGCTGCAGCTTTTGACTCAGTTCCATCAGTAACAGCTGGTAAGGAAGTGATTTCTTGTTATATTTCAATTAAATATTTTGGTGGTTTAGCTTTTCATTGAATGTTCATTTTTCAACTAAGTTATTTTAGGTTTGGGTTGTTGAAAAGAAGAAAGTAAGTTTAGCTTTTTCCATGAAAACGCATTCATGTTGGAGGAAACGGAAAGGGATAATATATCTGTTTGATGAAAAGCCTTTTTGCAGCAAAACCCAAGTGTATTACACTGGTATGCTGCTAGCACACTGGAGCACTTTCCAAACCTGGGTTCATTTTTGCATGAAACTGTTTTCACTCACAGCTCTGGAAGGGCTTTCACCCTGGCTGGACATGAGCGTCTGTTAACATCACACCGCACGCGCCCAGAGCAGTGGCAGTTGCATGAGGCTTTGAGAGATGGTGCTAGATACCTTTCCGACAGGAATCGCTGTGACACAGTGCCTGCGATAGTGATGAATGAGGCCACAGGGCCCAGGATTGCCTTGCTGTGCCCATTGCAAGACCACAGCTGCCCTGCAAAGCTGGCTGCTGCAGGCTGCAAGGGAGAGCCTGTCTGGGCTGCTATGATCTGTGCTATACGTAGAACACGAACTAAATAATATGAGATACCCTCATTTTGTTAAAATGAGGGTACAAGAGCTGGGGATATGCGGCTAACTTTCCTTTAGCAGGAGGGGTAACATACAGCGTTTCACATGACAAAGCTTTATGCCTTTTTGCTGTTTCTGAAGCTTTTCTTGCGACCGTACTGCAGAGCCTGGTGCCAACGCAGCTCTTCTCCTAGAAGCAGCAAAGAAACCTCCTCGTATCTTATTTTTCACTGAGTAAGCTAGGGATGCACAGGGTCTGGATATGGAGGCTATATCTGGGTTGTGGGAGGTTTCACTGTGCCCTGTGGAAATGGCAGGAGGTGGGTCACAGTCACTGCACCTTTCCACATGGCAGGTTGTGAACTGGAAGACTCACCTCCTGCTTCTAGTGACGGTTTCAGGGTCAGTGAAGTGACCGAATGGCCGCTCTGGTGGGAAACGCAGGATAGAGCCTGCTAGACGAGCATAGCCACATGGTGCCTATCACTAAAAGGAGAAGACGATACACTGATCTTTTAACGATGCCGACAGTTAGGGGGTGGGACAATTTTCAGAGTTTTTGTTTGATGTTCTTTTGCCATTTCTTACTTCTTTTTGAGTGAGAAAATGGCTCATGATTCCCAGAGGCAGAAGTTCTCCTGCCTTGAAAATTTAACCGGAAACATTAAAGTAATCTTCTGTTTTAGCCCCTCTAGACCTCAAGCTTAAACGGTTTTCTTTGGCGCCCAGCTAATTAACTTGCTGAGAGATGTTAATAGTTAAGCTAATAATTACTACACCTTTGCAACTGACCTTGAGGTAACTTTAATGATGAAGATACTTTGCAGATGAAAATAATTATTTCTGGATTTTTCTTTGTCAGAGTAAAGTTGTTAGCATATTCATACTCTTTCAATATTTCATGTGATAAGGGTGAACTGAAACACATGAATGTGCAATGACTATCAGCAGTAGGAGAAAGCTGCCGAATTTCAGCATGGTTGACAGAGAAGGCTGGGAAACATCTTTCATCTGCTAATTTAAAGTCCATGTTCAGCTTCCAGACAGAGACCTTGTGTCCTGACTTTGGAACAACCCCCATTTGCAGATGGGGAAGCTGGGGCGCAAAGTCATTAATTTGCTTCCCTAACTTTACTGTGGCCTGTTATGTGAACCTGGTGGAGACTGAAAGAGAGATTGTGTCTTACCCTTCCCAGCAATCATAAGCAAAGCACAGAAGTAGAAGACTTCTCTCAGCTTTGGAGCTGAGGGACCTTGGTTGTGATCCCAGCCGTCTGGGGTTGTTGCACAGATGTGATTTATCCAGTAATTAAATTCATAGAATATAGTTACATGCCTAAATGCTTTTTAAGATGGTACTTAAAAACCAAGATTTGGAGGCCCGATGTTCAGAGGCAGTGACTCCCCCTTCGTTCCCATTGAAGCCAAAGGGACAGGCGGTGATTAAATCACTTCAAGGCCTGGAGCCAGAGTGCTCAGCACCTTGTGGAACAAGCCCAGAATGGCCTTCTCACAATACGGAGCTATCTATTTCATGCTAATTTGTATGACTTTGAAGCAGGAAGATAGCATGGGACAATCTATCTGCATGTTGAATAGTACCCTGAAAATTATTGCTGTAGGTAGGCACTGTGAGACTGACAAGTGAGGTGCTTTTTTCTCAGACCAGCCAGTATACCAGCACACTGATTATTTGCTATATTTGATCTGGCATATATCTCTAGCGTGACTCATTCCCTGCAGCCCCAGGAAAATGTGTTCTCTGTAAGCATCTTAGGAGCTCTGCTGCTCGGTGTTAAGAAACAGGAGGAAATTCCTTCCGAATATGTTTCATGAAAATGGAGGGCTACGTTTTCTTAAAATGTCAAGCCTGTTATAAAAAGGGGGAGGGGAGGTTATGAGAAAATGGCACGCCTGTATTGCCACAAAAGGAGAATTTAGTTTGCTCGCTGAGCCTGAGAGATAGTGAAACCATGTTGCACTGAAAAAGTAATATTTTTCTAAATATGCCAGAGAGTAAATGATTTCACGATGGCTCATTAAGGCTCTGGTCTTGCACTGTCCACTTTTCCCTGTGAAAAAGTAAGTTGAAATTCAGCTCCACACTTCTAAAACCAGAACTGGGTGCTATGGTGATTTTATTCCCTATGCCTAGTTAATAGCTACAGAGCCACAGAGAACCTAGCACACTGTGACAGGAGCTGCGCTGGTGCATGTTTGGAAAGGCTCACAGCTTGTGTGTCAGGCAGGATCAACACATGGTAAAAGCAGATCCATTGAAACTGGGGGAACCGAGCCCTGATGGATCAGGGGCTGGACAAGCTTGGGGAGTCAAACACCTGAAAATCAGATTTGCCTAATGCAAAGGTAAGAGCAGTTATTCAAACAGGAGGTGGTTATATTTTAATATAAAAAAAATCTACATCATTTAGGCTGAATTTAACAAATGGATCTATTTCAGGTTTGCAGCGGTGTGAGAGAGAACAGAATTATAGCTGCTCTTTCCTCTCTTTGACTTGGGGTTGTGCTGCTGTTCAGACCTTTAATAGTGTATGTCAGCAAAGACTCAGCCTAAAAATTATTTTCTTCTTTGGATCCGGGGGGGCAGGGAGGAGCTGAGGAAGATATTTGGGGCCAGATGTTTTCCCTAAGCCCTCTATTCGCATTTTGATGATAAGACTTTACTGATTTGGGTGTGAGTCACTACGGAGATGGAGCACGCTTGGCAGGTTTAAATACACACTCCGCTGTAGTGGTGCCAGCTGTTTTCCCACATCCCTAATATTTTCCCATGCCATCACAGACAGGGCTTATGCCTCATATTTTCCATTTCAGTCTAGCTTCTTCATGGAATTGCTCTTCCCTAGTCTAGCAGAGAAGATGAGGAAGAGGTGGTCTGAACAGGCTTGGTGGGAGATTTAGCAAGTTTCACCGCCACTGACCGCACTCCCAACTGATTTCCTTCAGCTGGAGCCAAGGAACAACGCTGGGCCCCATGCAGGGGAACTTGTACTGCTGCTAGTCACCAATATGGGGATCAACCCAGATTTTCTTTCTCCATAGCTGCCAACACTTACAAAAAAGACTGACTACACAGCAAACCTTAGCTTTTCTTGAGGGTTTACAAGCATCCTGTGATAATGGGACCAGGGCAGTTTTGGGGAGCAAAGAAGAGGATTGTGGGCAGCCAAGTATCTGCTGTTATTTCGGCGCTCTGCTGACTGCCTCCCGTGAAAGGTGGGCACTGCGTCCCTGAGGCTGCCCCTGCACAGCTGAGAGAAGGATCTCCGCACATATATTCCTTTGATGCCCTGACCCATGCAGGCAGAAAGGATTTCAGCTTAACTCCTGATGCACAGGCTGACCAGAAATAATTTTAGCATTCTGCAGGTTAAATCTGAGTTCCTTTCTCCCTTCTTTGTGTGTTGTGTTCTGATCAGCGCTCCTTTGTCTTACCAGGCGACTGCTATTCTTAATTTGTACAATAAAATCTGTTGTCTCCTTGGACCAGAAGCTTTTCTTTGAACTACATAGATGCCGATTGTTATTGAAATGTGTGACATTCATTTTGTGTGTTTGTTCTCAGGAAACTAAATGAGCAGATTTTTCATCTTGTTCCGCATGTTTTTGCCAAGCTAGCAGGCCATATTTTATCAGCCACAGAGCTGTAAGCATCTGCTCCGTTGACAGATTTGAACAGAATTCCTACTTTCCTCAGTTTAAATACGGTAATAAGGAGCAGGAACTGGGGATCTACCTTTGAAAATGTCTTAGTCTTCTGACACCATGCTTTGCAAGCAGTTCTCAGTCTGCTATGTCGCACAGCCTTCTTTATTGCCGTTGAAATAACAGAGCCTGATAAGCTCTCAGACACTACAGAATTCATCCTTGCTACACATCCATGAGGTACTGATGCTTTGCTTATGGACATGGGATATTGAGGCAAATGTGTGTGTATGTGCTTTAGGAGTGATGGGGAAGAGATACATGAAGACACACACACAGAAAAGAAAAGAGAAGCCTATTGTAAATATGGATCCAGTGGAAAAAAAGCTTGATTAATTTTAAACATTCACCTTCCTGCTCTGCTCAGTTAGGCCCAAAGTGTTCCACCCTTAAAATGTCGCTCATTGATTTGAGGCCCTGGTATTCAGCGAAACATGTGGTTGCTCTTAATCAGGACTCTTAAAGTGAGACCACCAGCAGGCGCTGCTCAACGCCAAGCGCAGGCTTAGCAGCTCTCACCAGGCTAAGCTTTGCAGAACTGCTTCCTTGTTTCTCAGTGTTGCTGGTGGGGTTTTCTGCTGTAGGAGGCAAGAAGAACAGCATGGGTAATTCCTTCAGCTTTAACTCCTTCAGCTAGAGTCAGTTCTTAGGGCAGATTTCTTCAGGCAGTCAAGCCTTGGGTGTTTGAGCTGGGATTTTGGAAAGGCAATGACACTGCCCTGTGTGAGACCACTGCTACTCCTGTGCAAGACACACTGGGTGACGGCACCAGGGGTCTGCATTATTTTCTTTCCTTTTCCAAAGAAATTGATCTGCCAGGTCCAGAAACCTGCTTGATAAAATGCCAGCTGTGCAATCCTGCCAGCCTCTGGAAATAGCCCTTATTTTGCATTGTGGTCAGCGGAGCAGCTCTGTTTGGAAAGAACTGCTCCAAATACAGAAGGCTGCAAGAAACCTGTAATACAGCATGTGTATGGGTGCGTGTCTGCTGGAATCATGCAGCTGGTACCAAACTTTGTACTCCTTAATTCTCTCCCTATGGAAAAGAGGCTGGAAAATAGCGCTGAGACACCTGGCCACTTCATGCACACCCAACACAACAGTGTCCCTAGTAGCACCCTTAAGATGCCCACTGGAGTAGGGTGAGGGCGAACAAAGTCACTGACTGACATTCATAACGATCCAGTAATCTCAGGGCTTTGTAAACCTGGTGTGGGTACAGGGCTGCTGTGTAGCCGAGAGACAGGGTGACAGAGCAAACAGCTCTGCAGTCTGGCTTGTGAATTTGTTTCACCTCCCCAGGTATCCTCTCCCTTCATGCAGAACCTGATTATGAAACGTTCCTGTGGCCGCAGTGAATTTCAGCCTATAAATATATTAATTTTTGTTTTGTGCGCTCTGCGCATCATTGCAGTGCTTCAAATGTTGTCTCAGCATGTTGTTCATTACTGAAGCACTGCTAACATATAGAGAGAAGTATGTGGGCTGTGAAACATTTTCTTTTTGTAATGCTTGGCTTGCGTCTGTGCAGTATTTAACTTCCAGTCTATGTTTGAAGCGTATAGGTTGTAATAATGTTTGACATGGGTGTCCAATCTGTTCGTCTAGCTAGAATAAATCCCATTTTACTTCTACATTCTTCTTTACCAATCCAAAACTATGGGAAGAATTCTGTCAAAAATGAAGGCAAGGAGTTTTCTTTGTTCACAAAAGGACAAAATGGAATATCAATTAATCTATTCTAAGGTCAAAACTACAAGAATAAATGCAGTGTTATCATAATTTTGACAGCTGTGTTATCTTTCCTGAGACAAAAAAGAGTTTTCAGAGACTCCTACTTGGTTCCTTTCACAGAATATGGCTACATATTGGAAATTATGCTACTAGTGGTATTTTTTAAAATATTGTAATCTTTCTTTTTCATGATAATATGTCAAACTACTTAGAAAAAAAGAAAAAAGAAGTAGCAATGAGCAATGCAGTTACTGGAATCTTATTTTTAATTTAAGTTTAGTTAACATCACTGAAATATAGCTATATCTGTGTATAGGTTACAATGTATCTCTGTATTTATGCTTGGGAATGTGAATAGGAGGATGCTGTAAGTGATGTTGGCAGCAAAAAAGAAAGTGGGAGATAGAAAAATTATTGTCAAGAGGCTGGCCAGGAATTATCCTTGAAGATGTCTTTATAATGAAAAATGCCCTTTTACATTTTGTGATTTACACTTTTCAAACTGACCTGGAATGAAAAAATGCTGTCAAAATATGTAAAATAGAAATTAGATTTTTCAGACAACTCTAGTGCTTAGAGAGCTCCTCAGAAATGCCACATAATCAGAGTCTGTCTTACTTTTAAAAATCTCTCTTATTTATGTGATTTCTGATTATATTTTTCATCAAGGCTCAACTGACAGACTTAACAAGGCTCACAGGTTCAGTGGTTTAACTGCTTGTCTGCAGGGAGAGCTACCCGCGTAACTTGAGTTGAGCTCATGCAGGGACAATAGGAAAATTTGCCTTGGCTTTAATCTGGACTGAGCTCCCTGGAATGTCTAATTGAAGCTGGTTGAAAAATGGAGACAAATTTTCATTAAAAAATTGGCAAGATAAATCTTCTCACCATTTTTTACCTCTACCCATCACCTTGCCCTCAAATTTCAGTTAGTAGTAATATGAATAGAGGAATTGCGGAGCTGTGCAGGTGTATTTGGAGACTTGCAACAAATGTACTTCTGGCTGTTCTCTTTTAATGCATGGAAGGAGGGATATTTATAGGAATTCCAAAAGAACTGAAAACAGCTCCTGCTTTCGTGAATAACAGCAAATGCTGAGAATCAGCTCCAGTACTTAAGTTAATGCTGACCTTGGTCAGCTGCAATTTATACAATTCTTCCTTTATACCATCTAATGCTGGAGACATTATCGTGTTCTTATGAAGAATACAGATTTTTTTTTTTCAGTTTAAAGCTACAGCTCCACACAAACATACAACAGGGTCACAGAGGCATTTGTGTAAAAAAACAGCGATAATGAAGTGACACATCTAAACAAGGTCATCTTTCATGAAAAACATGAAAAATAAGTCTTGAGGCCAGACCTGACTGCACACATTGAAGATGTTGCCATTGGATTCAATAGGAACAACTAGACTAACAGTAGGAGCTTTGGAAAATCCTGTCCTAGAAATAGAGGTTGCTTCTCACAGTGCCTGTTTCACTAAGCCTCTTCTCCTTGCTCGGTTATCATTGAGATGTAAGACATCTCAAGTTGCCCATTATCCTGAAACTCCGCCAAAGCAATTTTAGTCCTAAACACATCTGAACATGTGAGAAGGATGAGAAATTTATCAGTAGAGATGTCCCAAATGCACTGTGATCTCTTAACTGTGAGGGTTAGCAAAAGACTAGAAGGGTTAAAATTCCTGAACTCTTGTTTTCAGTTTGGTTATGAACTAGAATACAATCTTTGGAAAGACATTTTTCTTCTGTTTGTTTCTGTTCTGAAAGCTTTTAATATGAACTCAGTTAGCAAAAGCAAAGTCCTTACTGGGCTAAACAGAATCTTCTGGGAGAGAGTCTATAGTTCCTAGCTAGTGTCAGAGGAATTGGTACATGAAAACGTAGGTTGTAGGCTATTTCGAAGAGGTTTTAGCATGGCAAGGAAAATTAATTTTTCAGTGACACACACCATGACTGCCAGCCCCTGGTAGTCAAGGGGAAATTCATAACCGAGACATCAAATATCCGGATGCAGCAGATGTGACTACAGTTGACCTTAAAGAATCTTACTGTATAGGACTCTACTGGGAAATATTAATAAAACTGTGTTTTCAGAATTTCTTTTATTTCTCAATGATTTCCAAATCAAATGAGTTCAGTTCACAAATGCAGCAATACAGCGCCAAAGTGTAGCCTGAGGTTATTTTCTTGGTGTTGGGCTTTTAAGCATTAAGCCCTGAAAAGCTCAACATGCAGCGCTAGAATTAATCTCAGTTCCTTCTTCCATCATCTGAAGGACGTGTCTTCAGACGTGAATTGTGTCTTCAGTGACACCTGTCCAGCCATTTTTTTTCTTCAGCAGATAAGCTCAACTGAATATGGCAGGACACTAGTGAGCAAGTCAGTGGTAAATGCACAAGAATGAACAGAAACATTGCTCTTTTTGTCTCTTGGAGCTGCGGTGGGTCTTGGGGGTTGAAAGTAGAGAAAAACATCAAATTCTCACTTTCATCTCTGTAGCTTACAGAAGCAACAGAGAGTTAAATGCAACTCTGGAGATGTCAGATAGGAAGATGCTATTTTTACAAAATTGTTTTTCTAAAACTAGCTGCAGAAGTTCAGATTATTTATATTTATTTTATTTCACTATGAGTGGGAGATAAGAATGATGGCCATAAGAAGTTTTTGTGGAAGGTAAAGTAGAAGTCTGGTGCTGAAGTTCCCCTTTCTTACAGTTTATAGGCTGTGTCTACACTGAGGTCCCTTAGTAATATATACAGATTCCTCAATTCAGCATTAAACTCACTCATTCAGTTACTAACTACAAGCTAGCTACAGCGCTATTAATATGAGTTATTTTACTTCACTGACCTTGCCTTGCATCTTGGCAGACTACAAGAGATTCTGCCTTGCTGCTCCTTCCAATCACTTTAATATATCATTTAAAACTAGCTTGGCGTCTCTGTCCTGTACTGTACTTGTGGTCACCAAAGGCTCACATCCTCACTCTTCCTCCTTGTGATTTGGAGACTCATGGAAAGAAAGCACTGATAATCCTCCCAACCTCAAAGTCAAAAAGCATAAAGGAGGTTTCACAAATCATCAGGTTGGTTTTGAACCTGGAGAAATCTTAAAATATTCAAAATCCAGTTATTCACCATATTTTTTCAAACATCTATGATTTACTGTTATCACAGTATTCAGGTTTCCTCTGTGCCCATCAAGATGAAACATTGCCATTTCTCCTTTCTTTTTTTTCCAATGAGAGCTATGATTTTCTCTTGATTCACTTGCTCCCAGTTGCCGTTTCAGAGCTAAAATTCACCATGCCTCCCACGAGTTAGCCCTACTGGTTGAGGCCCACGGGAGCAGTTTATCTAGCAATTCCTACTAAATTTATTGGGTTTCAAGTACAGCTTTCAGAACCCTGCACTGAAGGTGGCTTTTCCCTCTTCCTTTTCTCCTTTTTTTTTTTTAAATTTTACATGTGTAGTTTACTAACATTTTTTCAAGATGAAGCAAGTCTCTTTTCTCTTGGCTGTGCCTCTTACAAAAATTCTTCCCAGTGTCCCAAGCCAGGAAGACAATATTATAAGCCTGATCAATAACTGAAGTTGTTGTGTCCATTTACTTTAGCTCTCCTGAGACATCATCTGGAAAATGATGGGCTTTCTGTGCTATTTCTTGAGCAGACACTTTGTGAAAGCCTTGCTCAAAATAAAAAACACTTTCAATGTTGAATGAAACCCTGGCAACACAGAACTTTTGGATGAATCACAGTGCTGTAAAGTGGGTTTTTGCTCATCTGTGCCCGGTTTGAGTCTTCCAGACTTCTGTGCCTCTCTTGGGTGAGAAGTTGCTCAGTGAAATATCTGTTCAGATATCAGAAGGGTTAGTTTTCTGGGAAGGTTTATGAAGAAATGATTCACAGTCCAGTCCACTGCCGGTTTCGCCAAATGTAACTCCATCTCCCTTGCATATTAATCTTTCCATAGAAATTGCAGTATATTTTTGGAAGTCCATTTTTACGCCAGCTTGCAGGCATGTGCTTCTTTATGTAACTACAGTGCAATGGATAGAGATTGACTGGCAGTTTCCTTTCTCCTTCTCCCCCTAACCATAGATCAAGGACGCATTCAGTAACAAAAGGAAGTGGCAAATTCAGAACTGCATAAAGAATATATCTTTTCATACAATTGTGTAATTTAAGTCAGAACTCACAGCTCTACCATGGCATAGAGGCAAGAAGCATGTAGGGAGAGGAAAATATATAGGATAAGAAAAAGTGATATGCAATCATAAAAGCTAATATTTTGGAGCATATTAAGCCTTTTTTCCTTTGGGCTTAAGCCCAAACATGATTAGAAATTAGAAGGAGATCTGAGGTTGGAGGTAGATTAAAACCCATCTGCCTAGTCTGGGATGATTTTTGCCTTCTTCTGAAGCATGGGGTACCAGCTCCTGTCAGAAATGGAAATGATGGACTGCAGCATGGTGATTTATGTATTCCCATCCTAACATGAAGAAAATAACTACAGACATTTGCATGTTTGAAAAAATGCATACTTATAGTCATGGAAAATTTATTCTTCTTTTTTAATGAACTACAGGGAACTAGTCCTTGGAGTCCAAGCACTAAACTAGAGGGAAGATGGACAAGACACCACAAACAAGCAAAGGAAGTAAGTTAGCTTAATGACACCACTGGCTGTTTAATTATGCAAAGAAATGATCTTCTCCCCTTCACTGTTTGTAAAAATGAGCTTGCTACATTCTGATTTTAAGGAGCATCTCCATAAATTTAAGTCTAATGCCACAGTACAGCAGCTTTCCCTGATAATTCAAAAGCTTATCTCTTCCAAGTCATTGAGCCTGTCATTGTGGCTAGACAAATTTTGTTTTGTGTTTAATAGCAGTGCAGGATGATGTGAGCTGTACTGAGAGCTTCCAAACTTTGGAAAGATCAGTGTGGATATCTGATTTTTTTTTCTTTTTTTTTCCCTTGATACACTGATATCACAGCTTTAAACACATCAGTGTTACCTAACACCTTCTTCCTAACAGTGTAGGTACAATGATGTGAAGGACCTGGATCCTCACCTGCTGCAAAATAGCATGAGTCTTTTGAAGCTGATATGGATCAGTGTAATTCCTCTGATTTCAACGGAGCTACACGGGTTTATGTTCCCTCAAAATCTTGTCTGGCTAAGGTGTAAGCCAAGGTAATTCCTTTAAAAACTGAGTTGAGCACTTTTAATTGCCTCTGAAGTTTTGTTTTTGTGTAATGTAGTTATGCATTAATTCTATAAAGATCATCATAGCACCAGGGTGCCAATTAAAGGTCTGAACTGCCCTGGTTACAGAATCACAGCATCACAGAATGGTTGAGGTTGGAAGGGACCTCTGGAGATCATCTAGCCCAACCTCCCTGCTCAAGCAGGGTCCTCTAGAGTACATTAAGCAGGACTGTGTCCAGACAGCTTTTGAAGATCTCCAGGGAAGGAGACTCCACTACCTCTCTGGACAACCTGTTCCAGTGCTCTGTCACCCTCACAGCAAAGAAGTTTTTCCTCAGGTTCAGATGGAAATGCCTGTGGTTCAGTTTGTGCCTGTTGCCTCTTGTCCTGTTGCTGGGCACCACGGAGAAGAGTCTGGCCCCATCCTCTTGACACCCTCCCTTCAGATAATTCTACACTTGATCAGACCCCCCCTGAGCCTTCTCCAGGCTGAACAGGCCCAGCTCCCTCAGCTTTTCCTCCTAGGAGAGATGCTCCAGTCCCTTAATCATCTTAGTAGCCCTTTGCTGGAATCACTTCAGTATCTCCATCTCTCTCTTGTACTGGGGAGCCCAGCACTGAACATAGCACTCCAGATGTGGTCTCACCAGGGCTGAGCAGAGGGGAAGGATCACCTCCCTCGACCTGTTTGCAACACTCTTCCTAACGTAGCCGAGGATGTTGTTGTGACCTTCTTGGCCACATGGTAGCTCATTATCAACTTTTTGTCCACCCGGTTGTTCCACCAGGCCCTTCTCTGCAGAGCTACTTTTCAGCAGCTCAGCCCCCAGCCCGTACTGGTGCATGGGGTTATTCCTTCCCAGGTGCAGGACCCTGCACTTGTCTTTGTTGAACTTCATAAGGTTCCTCTCTGCCCATTTCTCTGGCCTTTCAAAGTCCCTCTGAATGGCAGCACAGCCATCATCAGGTTTATCAACCACTCCTCCCAGTTTTGTATCACTGGTTAACTTGCTGTGGGTGCACTCTGCTCCATCATCCATATATTGATGAATAAGTTGAACAGTATTGGATTCAGTATTCACCCTGGGGTACACTGCTAGTTACTGGCCTCCAACTAGACTTTGTGCCACTGATCACAACCCTCTGAGCTCTGCCATTCAGTCAGTTTTCCATTCACCCTACTGTCTACTCATCTAGATTGTACTTCATCAGTTTGTCTATGATTTTGTTATAGGAGACAGTGTGGAAAGCCTTACTGAAGTCAGAGCAGACAACATCCACAACTCCACCATCTCATGATCACCACAGCCAAGGCAGTCCCTGACCTTCACATCCCCAGCTAGCCGTTCCTTGTTCATAAGTACATGGTCCAGCACAACACATCACCTCATTGGCTCCTCTGTCATCTCTATCAGGAAGTTGTCATCGATGCTCTGCAGGAATCTCCTGGATCGCTTGTGCCATGCTGTGTTGTCCCTCCAGCAGATATGAGGGTGTTTAATGCCTCCAGTGAGGATCAGGGCCTGTAAAAGTGCGACTACTTCTAGCTGTCTGTACAAGGTCTCATCTGCTTCTTTCTGATCAGGTGGCATACAGCAAACATCCACAACAATGTCACCGTATTGGTCTGTCCCTTATTCCATATCCATAAGCCCATTCCATATCCATAAGCCCGTCATCAGCCCATTGTCCACCCCTAGGCAGAGCTCCATACGTTCCAGTTGCTCTCTCACATAAAGAGCGACTACCCTCTCCTCACCCTCCTGGTCTGTCCTTCCTAAAGAGCCTATATCCATCCACTGCAGCAATCGAGTCGTGTGGCCAACTAGATCAAAATTTCCCTGCCAGACACAAAGAAACTGTTACTCTCCACTTTAGAGAGGGTAGCATTGCATCGGTGAAGTGATTCTCCCAGTGTTTTTGGGACCTTTTGAGATGCAAGAACTGGGGATGCTACTGGGCTTGGAAAGGCATTGCAAAATATATGCTGTGTTTAGCTTCTGGAGGGGCAAAAACATATTCAAACATAAATCTTTGTTTCAGCACCCTATTGCAAACTTTCAGCACAGTGCATGGGGATTTACTTGCTCAGCTCCCATCAAATATATATTAATGGAAGTTGCATAGATAAATCCCTAAGCTTCTCTTGGAACAGCTTTTCTGTATTTATTATTCCTCTTGAATTTCAACACCCCTCAAAGATTAAGCAACTTCAGGTTTTATTTTGTTTTAGTGGGAGTATGAGTAAGCCACGATAACATCTTAGCAACGTGACAAGTGTGATTGATAGTATTTTTGCTCCTAATGGTGATTTTTTTCCAGTAAAATTGGGTAACATTCTCCCATGAAATGCAAATTTATCAATATAAAAAGATGAAGTGGACTAGGCAATGTCATTAGCACCAGGATCCGCAAAGGTGGCTGAGGTTAACAGTTGCTTTCTCCAGATCCAGCCTCCAAACTCCCCTTCACCTTATTATACAGTACTTGGTTGTTAGCTCTAAGCATTTGATGGACTGTTTCCCATGAAGGCAAAAAAAGACAAAAGGCATTTTTTTTTCTTCTGACTGATGATCTGTGAAGGTATAGGGAAGCATTTCAAATTAAAAGGTTGTTCATAATTGTTGCTGGGTTAGGAATAGAATTTACACTACCTCAGTATTGATTAAGGTCATGCTCTTACTTTTTACCAGTTGCAGTGAAGACACCATGACTGTGGGCTGACTGCTTTACTCCTTTATTGCTTCAGTACTATACCAGAGATGAAGAAAAATTCTGCTGGTCATTTTCTTTATTCTCTACTACTCTGAATCTTTAAACTCACTTTTCATGTCTTTGTAAAGAATTTCTCCAGCTCATCCCTGCTTTCTGGAACTGCTGAGTAAAAATTTATAGTCTGTGCTGTGCATAAAGAGAAGCCAGCTGATGGAAATGACCTATCTAACCTATTCATCTATGTAGAGTATATGTATGTTGAAGATGGATATTAAACAGAAGTTATGCTTTAGACTCCTGTTAATGTACATGAAGTTTAACCTACAGGGGATAGATTTCACACCCTAAACCAATATTTGAAAGGAATCATGTGACACTGTCACACTAAGGTTTCAGCTCACTTTACCAGCATGTCAAAAACTCTTTCATTCTGAGAGCAGGAAATAACATGTCACAAGAACCATCTCTTAAAAGCAAAGGCATGTCATATGCAGCACAATGGGTAAAACCAATAAAGACTTGTCTAATGGCGATTTTTTTATCCAGTAGTTTTTCTTAAGGTAGTGAACTACTTACCTAAAACTATGTAGGACTCAGGACCAGACAAATTCTGTTACATGGCATGGGCCATTCTCTAATGACATCAGTTTGACCTGACTGAAAACCCTACAGCTGGTAGGTTACATCTACACAGCTAAGTGCATCTGCTTCTGGGCATAAATCCTGGTTCCCAGGCCAGGCAGTGCAAAGTGTTTCTGGCTGCACTGTTCTGAGCTCCTTCAGGAGCAGACTGGCGAAATCCTTGCTACATAGTACTTGGCTCTGGGTCCTTTCTATGCCACTGTGATGCCTCTGTGATCTTAAGACATAATTACACTTTCTGGGTGTTTTTTCACTACAATTTTAAAAAATAATTACAAATGTCTGACCCCTGAAACTTTAGTAAGCTTTGGTTAAATACAAACACTACTGTAAAAATAATATTTTAAGGGGTTTGTTTCTCCCTCTCCTCTCAATGATGCTAGACTTTCTTTTTTGCCTGGCATTTCTCCAGTGTTACCTGTGCTCTCTTGATTCTCATTTCATCCCTCCTTCTAAAGTCGTGAGGGCCAGAGAATAAACGATAGAGCAATTTAGGAATACTGGACATGCCTGAGTTAGGGGACACACGTATCAGCATGATACAGGATATAGCATAACCATGTGGCACCATGGTACTAATCCTGCCTAACACTGTGATAGCACAGAAAGGTGTCATGCAGAGCCATGTAAACTGATTCGCCACTTGCTCAAGAATTTCTGTACCATTTTCTGACCAACCTGATAGCCTTCTATGACGGGATGACTGGCTGGGTAGATGAGGGGAGAGCAGTGGATGTTGTCTACCTGGACTTCAGCAAGGCTTTTGACACTGTCTCCCATCACATCCTCCTAGGTAAGCTCAGGAAGTGTGGGCTAGATGAGTGGACAGTGAGGTGGATGGAGAACTGGCTGGATGGCCGAGCTCAGAGGGTTGTGGTGAATGGCGCAGAGTCAAGTTGGAGGCCTGTGGCTAGTGGTGTCCCCCAGGGGTCAGTGCTTGGTCCAGTCTTGTTCAATATATTCCTCAATGACCTGGAGGAAGGGACAGAGTGCACCCTCAGCAAGTTTGCTGATGATACTAAACTGGGAGGAGTGACTGACACACCAGAAGGCTGTGCTGCCATTGAGAGGGACCTGGACAGGCTGGAGAGCTGGGTGGAGAGGAACCTCCTGAAGTTCAACAAAGGCAAGTGCAAGGTCCTGCACCTAGGCAGGAATAATCCCATGCACCAGTACACGCTGGGGGCTGACCTGCTGGAAAGTAGCTCTGCCGAGAAGGACCTGGGAGTGCTGGTGGACAACAAGCTAAACATGAGCCAGCGATGTGGCCTTGTGGCCAAGAAGGCCAATGGGATCCTGGGGTGCATGAGGCAGAGTGTTGCCAGCAGGTGGAGGGAGGTGATCCTGCCCCTCTCCTCAGCCCTGGGGAGGCCTCACCTGGAGTACTGTGTCCAGTTCTGGGCTCCCCAGTGCAAGAGAGACATGGCACTCCTGGAGAGAGTCCAGCGGAGGGCTACCAAGATGATTAGAGGGCTGGAGCACCTCTCCTCTGAAGAAAGACTGCAAGAGCTGGGCCTGTTCAGCCTGGAGAAGAGAAGATTGAGAGGCGATCTCATCAATGTGTACAAGTATCTGAAGGGGGAGTGTCAAGAGGATGAGGCCAGCCTCTTCTCTGTGGTGCCCAGCAACAGGACAAGAGGCAATGGGCAGAAACTGAACCACAGGAAGTTCCATCTGAACCTGAGAAAAAACTTCTTGACTGTGAGGGTGACAGAGCATTGGACCAGGTTGCCCAGAGAGGTGGTGGAGTCTCCTTCACTGGAGATATTCAAAAGCCATCTGGATGTGATCCTGGGCAATATTCTCTAGGTGACCCTGCTTGAGCAGGGAGGTTGGACTAGATGATCTCCAGAGGTCCCTTCCAACCTAAACGATTCTGTGATTCTGTGACCCTGCTTGAGCAGGGAGGTTGGACTAGATGATCTCCAGAGGTCCCTTCCAACCTAAACCACTGTGATTCTGTGATTCTGTGATTCTGTGATTCTGTGATTCTGTGATTTTGCATTTTTCAGGTGAGACTCACCACTGAGGATGTTCGCTTGAATCATTACCACTGGCAAAGATACACAAGAAAGGAAGATGCTAGAGTGAGCTCTCAGATTCCAGGTAGAGTTTGCATGAAGAGTTGTACAATATTTATAAAGTTGATCTGGAAATCATTGAGAAGCAGCAAACACAGAACTCTGTTCTGCCATGTTTTTTTCAAAGTAAAGGCATACTCCATAGTATAAAGTAACTCAAAATATGTTTACAATTCTTTTTATTAGTATTACTATTTACAAAATGAGAAACATAGGAATACAGCAGGTTCTGTTCAAATCACCAGAAAGCAGGAGCATACTGACGATTGCAATGCATTAAGGGAGCCCAGTGTAAGACTTTCATTGCTTTATAGCAAAGACATACATACCAAGAGTTTTATTTTCTTTAGCTGTGATGTAATTAGCAATTGTCCTTCTATGAACAGAGCTTTAATTAGCTGTGTTTGACAAAAAGAATCCAACCCTTATGAGCGCTGCAGGGGGTCTTAGAAAATGAATGCTTTCGAAAAAATGTCAAGCGTAAAAGTCTCCTTTTACAAATCCCAAGCATTAACAAAGATGCCAAATTCTTCCTGCTTGCTCTAGAAGATCAGAAGCTTGCAGGAAATGGACAGCCTGAAGAGTATTAGAGGGTCTCTAATATTTTTAAAGAGGAAGATAAGTGAGCTTTCAGAAAGCCTTGAATTTACTGACCTTCTCTTTAAATTTGAGCTAATTCATTAGCTTCATAAAAGCCTTTTGGCACTCTGTCAATAACTATTTTTTCCGTGTAGTTGAATTCTGAATTAGGATTAAGCTCTCTGAAGAAAAGAGAGTGTTATAAACACTGTTTCTAAAGGATAGAGCTGAAAATCCCTTCTCCTGACAGAAATAGATTGTAGGAAGAGGGGACTTCTGTGGTTTCTTTTTGGATTCTCTTATGGGATCTTTCCATACTTGTTGCTCCCAAGTCAACCCTAGGGAAGCATATAGCATTAGGACATGTGATCACTGCTTTACTATAGCTACAGGTTTTCATTTTAGTCTCTTTAAGCACTGTTTGTAGTACGCCAAATATAATGTGCGTGAATTATTTTTGTTCCGAAAGACATCTTAGTGATACCTTGAGGTTACATGGCCTGCCTTTACTCATAAAATAGGATCTATGATGAATAACATATCCACGCTTAGGCACCTCTAAGCTTTCTTGAGTAATGACTTCTAGAGAAAGACTTCTCTATTTTGTCTTTGCACTCCTTTGTCTGTTCACTGAGAGATGAAATAACTCAGTCAAAGTTAGCGGAGTTCTGCATCAAAGTTAGCGGAGTTCTGCATCTTCTTAATGGCAAATGCACACCCCTATCCATAGAAAATGAACCATGGTTATCCTCTTATTTGCCATAGAGTGACCACATATTATGGCTATGACATCTGAACTACTTGTTGCCAGAATGTTACTAAGGTGGCAAACCTCCAGTGAAACCTGTTTATGTTCCGGAATACTTGGGTAGAACTAAGCTCTCCTGCTTGCAGAAGCTTTTCACCGCCTAAGATATGCTCGGTCAGTGTCACAGCACCCTGTCTAATAAAAGGTCTTACCACTATTCAACTTCATATTGGTGTGTGAAACAGATGCAAGAACCACAGAGATGCCTGTTTCACCTCCACACTGTTAGGCTGAGTAAGGGTGCTTTGGAGTGGTTTGTTAATGCAATAAATAGCTTTTCTGTGAAATTTCCAGCAAAGGGCTACTAAGATGATAAAGGAGCCTCTCTCCTAGGAGGAAAGGCTGAGAGGGCTGGGACTGTTCAGCCTGGAGAAGAGAAGACTGAGAGGCAATTTCATCAATGTCTACAAGTATCTGAAGGGAGGGTGTCAAGAGGATGGGGCCAGACTCTTCTCCGTGGTGCCCAGCAACAGGACAAGAGGCAACAGGCACAAACTGAAACACAGGCATTTCCATCTGAACCTGAGGAAAAACTTCTTGACTGTGAGGGTGACAGAGCACTGGAACAGGTTTCCCAGGGAGGTGGTGGAGTCTCCTTCCCTGGAGATCTTCAAAAGCTGTCTGGACACAGTCCTGCTTAATGTACTCTAGAGGACCCTGCTTGAGCAGGGAGGTTGGGCTAGATGATCTCCAGAGGTCCCTTCCAACCTCAACCATTCTGTGATGCTGTGATGCTGTGAAAGTGACAGGTCTGACAGGAGGAGGTACTCCCTACGCTTCCCTGTACTCCACAGATCTGTTCTAGCTTTAGCTTACTCTGTTATCTAAGGGCTGCTTCTTTTCTGAATTTCAACACTATTAGAGTGTGATATCATCTGACTAGGTCAAAATCTCTGCAAAGATAAAATTGAGACTATTTCATTAAACTTTTTCTCCTATTTTTTGCCAAATTATGAACATTTTCAAAACTATTTTCAAGTTTGATTTATTCCAGAACTATATGCTTGTACTGGTTACAGTATTTCCAAAGTCATTCATGAATTCTGCTGGAAAGGAGCTTCTCTTTCACTGTACAGAAATACAATTTCAAAATAGAGTAAGGCCCTCAGTTTGGCTTATGGATTATTATGTTTTCTTCCATCTTCATATTCAAAAAATAGTTTTAGTTTCTCAGATGTGAGAAATACATTTGTCAGTTTACCTGATTTTTGATCCTGCTCTGTAATATTATTTGTGTGTGTGTGTATGTGTGGGTCTGCTTGCATACTTATAATTAATGCAACAGTCATTGCTAATTTTGTTGCTTGAGTGGGAAGACTGGTGGAACCAACAGCTATGTGTTATCCTAGTGATATGGCTCCTAAACTTTGTTATTTTGGAAGGTGTTTGAGTTTGCCATTAAGCGGATCTCAGTTTGCAAGACCGGTGTAGACATATTTAAACCTGATAGGTCTTATTCAGCCTCTACTGGAGCTAAGTGAATGTAACCATATGAAGGTCATGTACTGTAATGGTAAGGGAAAATAAGAAAAGCCACCTAAGAAATGATTCCACCCAGTAATATGAAAGCAATAATGAGAATGAGAGGGGGGTCCTTGACACCAGGTATAAACATAGAGGCTAAGAAATTGTTTGCCAAATTGAATGTATGGGAGAAAAAGAGGAGAAAACCAGCAGAAAACCAGAGAAGCAACTGTGAGCGTATCCCTGCGGAAAAGTAGCAAGATAGAGCTTTTAGGGAGTGTAACAAACTGGAAAAGTAGGTTTGGAAATTGTGAGCAAAAGAGCTGTACGCTGTCATTTGTTTCTGCCTATTCAGAGGAACTGAGCTTTGTTGATTCTTTGCGAAGAAATGAGGTTTTATCAAAGACTATACCTATTTCACAGTAGCCATTTCTTTTTCTTTAAATGAAAGTACTACCACAAGTTCCTGTTTACTTCCTGACTGCTTTGGTCAAAGGGCTAACAATATTTTAACTCTTAAGGAAAAGCACCAAAGTAATGTGAGAGAGACCGTTCTTCTTTCTTTCGATATTGCACAGTTTGTTTTTTGCTTTTTTTTTTTTTTTTGGCGTGTGCGTGCTGGTAATTTACTGCAATGAACACTACTACTACAATTGCTCAGTTGCAAGCTTTTGATAAACGAGGGTCAGGAGCTTGTGGGGATGTTTTAAAAGAGCAGTTCCTGCAGGTAACACTTTTCCATATTTCAAGCTTTTGTGGAATGTCTGAGCTACCTGGCAACGAGCACAATGGATTTACAACTAGGCTTACCTTAAATCACTTCTTTTTATATAGATATCACTTTTAAGTAACCACTTGCCTCTTGTTTAATTGTACTGCTGTTCTCTGAAAAGAAAGCTATGCTATTTGATTAACTGTGGTGGCACTTCAACAATACCGATGGGGTTTTATTCAGAGTGCATAATACATGGACTAAGCAGGGCAGAGAAGAGCAGAGATTTTTGTTTTGTCTAATTGTGAACCACCTCAAACGATATAGGTTCAAAAGGTCAACTTGAACATAAATGTTATTGAGTACCTAGGAGAGAACTTGAAAAAGAAGTGATAGAGAGAAAAGCCATGAAGATCTAATCAATAAAGTTAATGCAGTTTGGAGATTCATTCAGCTCACTCCTCAGTAGGCACCGGGAGCTCAGTCCAGCTGACTAGACATAGGTGTCCAAGTGCAAACTTAAATAATGTCTTGGCAACCAGAAGAACACAGCTCCCTATTATTGTGTCACATGAACTAGCCCTGTAGCAATGTCTCAGATATCCAGAAGCCTGTCAAATGGCTCTGGGCACCTGTGTTTAGACAACCAAGCTGATCCTCAGCTGAACTGATGCCCACTGCATTGACAAAGGCTTCAGTTCTGTTCTTCATCAATACACGTCTAATACTATCGGAGATATGCTGTCTTACTCTACCTGGTCTCCAGCTAACACGACAGAAGGGCACAGGTCTCCCACAGGTCTTCTGTCACATTTACCAGCCCTATGTAGGCAGCCTAAGCTTATCCAATGGCTTTATACACCTGTGTCAGGCCAGTTGAATTAAACCTAAATGTCTTAACTCAAATGAATCCCACCTTAGGTACCTCAGCTCCTGCGCATATCAGTGGCAGGTTAGGTGCCCCATGCCATCCCTGACTTAGCAACTGTGACTGGGATAGGGGTTGTTCAGAAACGCTGGAGGAGAGGGAAAGGAGGGGTGGTTAAATATAACCTGTGAGGTCACCGAAAGAAGGCTAAGCTGTGAATGCTATTGGGTGAGGGGAGCTGAAGCCCAAAACAAGAGTTTTATATTATTATGATTGCATTATGCATTCTTTGCTTTTTCTTATTATTCTTTGTATCTTCAAATTTTAGGAAAGCTTATGGTATCATGATGAGTACTGAACTAACATACATTAAGGCATGGTGCAGTCCTAGGAAGGACAGTATTGCTGAAAATTAGGGGCACGACAACTGGGGGGCTAGGGACGGGTCTACATTTTAATTCCAGCTTTTTTTTTCAGCTAGCACTGGGAGGTAAGAATGACAGGAAAAAGAAGGGAGGAAGTGAGCACTAGGATTTCCTATCTTTCACCCATGGGCCTTCCTCACAACTGTGTTGCAAATTCTTTCTATACTGGTGATTTAAAACAGCCCTGACAAAAAGAAGCCATGCTTTGAAAATTAAAGCAGTAAATAATGCATGCATTACTGGAAGAACAATAATATAGAGGGAAAGCATACCATTACTTCTTGCAGCCATTTGAAACAAAAGTAGCACAGTCCTAGACAAATAAGCAGGAGAAAAAGATGCCACAAACCATTGCTATTAATATCACATTAGTCCGAAGTTCAGACTACACATCTTTCAACTACCATAGGAAGAAAACATGCCATTTAGAACCATACCAAGAAATTCGGCTCAGGCTAAGATGACTTTCTTAAGCTGTTACTCCTGTGGAGATATTGCTCTTTGAAGGTGATTTTTCCATTTGGGTGTATTTATAGTTTAATCAAATATTCTTATTGATTTAAGGATTCAATATTTTCCTTAGGAAAGGTCTAATGAGAGAAGGTGTCTAGTAAGCCCTCTGGAGAGTTGAGCTGCCTAGATGTTGATTAAGGCTAACACTGCTGGAACACTGACTGTGTTGCTCTGCCTGGCTGCCCACTGTGGCATGACTTTAAAGATCAGATTTCAGACCAATTAGTTAATTTTAATTGTGCTTATATTAATTCCAGTTAGCCTATCAGATGCAATAAAAATGACAACTTTTTACTTGCATTGTAAAATAAGCACATAAATGAATCAAAGAATGTTTCATGGTGTGTTTGGCATTTGCTTCAATGTTTTGGAAAAGAGATAAAGCATCAGTCTTCCTGATCATAAACCAGCCTCAAATAGTTGAAATGAGACTTTAATAGAATGCCACTTTAATAGAAGTTGATTCTCTGTCTTCCAGATGATGGTAAATTGTTCCTTTCCTTTAGCTCCATTGCAAATAAAATTATTGAAATTATCTATGGATTTAAGAACTTACATCTCATTTTCAAAAACTAGCTTTGGCACAGTAGAGAGAAAATAGCAATGACTTTTTACAAAACTTTGGGCTCAGACAAGGCTGCCTCAGATAAGGATATTAGGCATCTCTTCGAAGTTTTTAATCTAAGTCACTACATGGTATTTGAAAAAGACACCCCAGGGTCCAATGCTTACTGCTACCTGCATTGAAGCGTGGATCCAATGCCCTGTAAGTCTGATGCAGTGAGAAAGTTCATGCTTTTGGACTGCAGTTCCCAGCTTCTGAGTAGACAACTCTTTCTGTGATGTGCAGTTTATTTTGTACTGTGGACATTACCAGGAAGTCAGCAGACAAGGTCTATTTTTCTTTGGAGGAAGTTGGGTAGATTGGAAATCCTGAATTCTGACACTCATGTAAGTGTTCAGTTAACTTTTTTTGGTGCTGTAAAAAAACCTCCCATGGTCAAATTCTGTTGTCTTTAACAACTTATCCTACTGGTTAGCAACATACTTTATCCTGTGTTTTGCATGTAGTGTTTATCATTGGAAAGCCCATAGTGAAAGATGTTGCTTATTATCCCGTTGCTGCAGAAAATCTCACTTGGAGCTGTTGAACACCATGCCCCTGTAGGAGAGGAATATCTAGTTTTCATTCTGTGCTAACTCCACGGACTCCCATGAAACTGAATCAACAAAACTGTCCATGATGTTTGGCTCATTAATGGTGATCAAAGATACTAAGCTTGCCTAGGATTATTTGATTTATGTCTAGTGATAAAATGTTGCTGTTTTCTCTAACCAAGCTTTGAAACATAAATCACAGCTTGAACCAAAAAAGGAGTCTGTGACATTACAAATGTACATATCTCTCTCTTCCTCTGTGAAGTGGAGGGAAATGGGTAGCAGTTACAAATGTTCTTTGCATACAAAGCATCTGCTTATGCTGACATAGATTATTCTTCTCAGTGATAAGTAGGTAAATAAATTAAAAACTATCATTTTCTGCCTGGGAAGAGATTCCGTTGCAAAATACAGTAAATTAATTCATTTATGTGAAGGTATTTCTTAAGTGGTTCTAGATCCCATGACTTGAAATGATGTAAGGAACCACTAGAGGGTGTTTTAAGGACTGGTCTAAACCTAAAATTGACTTGTCAGTAAAGGATGTTTCAACTGTACCTTCTGACTGTTGTTTAAACAACTAAACAGAAAGGTTTTTTGCTCAACTGTTGATAAAACTTGATTATGATATATTTCATTGTCAGCAGGTTTTTCTACAGGAATTCAGAGTAACATGGTCCAAGCCCATGAGAAACCACAGCTTGAAGCTGCAGTGCAGAAACATCTCTGAGCTCACAGCAGCAGCAACACCCAGGCTCTCGAGGTGCTGTACAAGGAAAGCTGAACATGACAGCCCCAGCCCTGGGCTGCATCTGACTTGCACTCAGCACAGCCCAGCTGTGGGTGAATAACGCCGCGAGTCCCACCACCGTTCTCATTTGTTTGAGGTGGCCAGTAACCACTAGCCACAAAGAAAACCTCAAATTTTGGATTTTCCATGTTACACCCCTTTGTCAGAAAGTACAAGTGATAGAAAAGTGAGAGGGCCATGTGCCATCTACATGTCTTGAAAACTCCGCTGTTATGGCCTTTCTAATGAACAAGTGTTATTGCTGAGTATAAATTTGTTCTACCGATGTCTCTGAAATGAGATTTAAAAAATTTTTTTTAAATTTATTCCAGCATATTTAAATGGTTTTAAAGGCTGTACTAAAACCTAATGCACTTACAGAAGTGCATTACTAGTAAGGTGGCTGCAGTGAATACGACTGGCCAGGATTTCACAAAATGGAATCTGTGATTTTTAATAAGGGAAGTTTGAAGAACGGGCTGCCGCTGCTGATAATAACGGATGAAGTAGGAGCCTGACGTGCTTTAGTATACAGGAGAATAGTGAGGCCAGGTTTATGATTCCAGAAGGTATGGCCATAATGAAGGTCATGCTGTGATGATTCTCCTCATGGTATGACGAGACACTGAGTTCCCGTACAGCCATTATGTCCTTTCCTTGTCCACATGAGCAGAACTGAGGGAGGATGAACAGGGCCCAGGCCGATCTCTGCCTGCCTTGCGCAAGGTGCTGCTACAACCAGCAGGAGCTGGATCCCGATACTTTCCCTCAGAGCAAGGGCAAATGCACTTGGGAGACCATAACTCGCAGAGAGGCAACCTGCCACTAATTCCCCTACTGGGAAATGGACCAAGGACCAGAGCTGAGTCTGAAGAGGGTGATGGGGGCTCCCCCGACATGGAGGCTCTGACACATACTGCCATTGCAAGGCTTCAGCCAGTGGGTCACCAATGTGCTTCAACAAACAAGGGCATTGGCAGCGCTACAGCATCCTCTCTGGCTGAGCGTACCCTGCAGATCCTGGATGGCTGCTGAGCTCTGCAGATGTTGCTGAGCAAATAACCCTTCTGTGAGTGCTGCCTAATCCAGAGCTGAAGCAATATGTAAAAAAAAAAGAGAGGGCAGAGCAGATAAACGAGTTCTTTTCAGAGTCCTGCATGGGGTACCTTTGGGGCTGTAATTTCGATATCAGCTCTAGGTTATGTTTTTAGCAGCTAAGATTTTCAAAGAAATAAATTAAGCTATAGCAAACTGGAGTGAAAGCTTTTCTTTTCTCAAAGCTTTCTGTCTGTTTATTTATTTAGTCTCCTCTCCCTCTTCCACCCATCATTGTGTCAGATTTAATAGGGCCTGAAAATAAGACATCAGAAAACAGTGCTGGCAAATCTAATGGAGGTGTGACTATCCCTTAGCTACTTTACCTCCAAAATTAAATATATAAATGATATATAGGGGCAACATAAGTCTTGTGGCCATAAATAGCTTCAGGTGCAGTAACTTATAACAAGGCTGGAAACCACCATATGTTTTTAGATATAGTTTACACCTTAAAAAATAATCCCTACTTTGTGAAGTATATTACCATGCAGAAGAAAAAAGGCCTAAAGCAACTCTCAGAATATCACTCTGAGGAGCAAATGATAAACACTTTATATGCCTTAAGTAAAAATGTTATTCCTATAAGTCATTTTTCACCTACTAATTTCCCATTCATCTGATTGTGTAGCATTAGTAGGAAAAAAATCTCACCAAAATCCCTTGGAGTCTAAAAGTGTTCAGTGATAAACTATTAAATTTAGCTAAAAATGTAATTATTCTCCTCTATTTTCACTTTAAAAATAGTGTTTGTTTAGAATGGTTCTTGCTCTTACATTATTAGCACTAACATAATGAAATAATGGGCAAGTTACCGGGCAAACATATTTTTCACTTGAGGTAAGTAAAAATGTTATATATATTTTTTTTCTTTTTTTTTTAATAAAGCAGTGCTGAAGGTTAAATAGTATAATAAGGTTAATGAGTAAAGAAATAACACAAATCTGCTTTCATCACACTTAGCAGATCTAAATCACAAAACAGGCAAAACAGATGCTTTGGAATGCAGCCGAGGAGTTGATCAGTAGAAGCTGATTATCTATTAATGAGAGATTTTTAGTGGTGTACCCTGGTGTAAAAATCACTATACTCTATTCAGCCAGCCATCAGTTGCAAATACCATGTATATGAATCACTTGATTGATGTACAGAATTCAAAACAGATTTTCCCCAGTGCCCTGTGGGTTGCCATGCACTGATGCTCTCCTATCTGTTTATGTTAATGAAACAGGATTTTTCAGTGAGTAAATATGTGTAGTATTTAATTAAACTCACTGCTGGGCTCTGCGTGAAAACGTAGCCCCATTTTTCAGAAGTGCTAGTTGACTGCAATTCTTTGTTTTCACTCGTTTTTTCTCCTCAGTTGCCCGACTACAGAGGAGCAGGATTTGTCCCACGCTAAAGCCCTGTGAGCACCAGGACTTCATGCTGTGGAAAGTCTGCTAACGCAGAGCCAGTCCCTGAAGGCATGATCTTGCACCATTATCTCTGGTTGGAAGCTGCCTCTAACTTCTGTAACAGTAGGTGCAAAGGCTCAGATTCCTGACTGTCTTTGGGTCCTATGAGCTGACTGAGGGAAACTGATTTTTGATACAGTTTGCTGCCTCATTGTGGGAATAAAGACTTCCCCTTTGCAAAGTGTTTTGAGATCAAACGGCTAGAAAATGTCTTATAAAAACAATGTATTACGATTAGAGTAGGAGTAAAAGCTCCTGATCCCTACTTCAATGTCCTACATATGGGCAGGACAATGCAGAAAGAACTACAATGAGAATAAAAATCAGACTCAAGGTCAAAGCCTGTAAAAATATTTCTTCCAGCTCAAAGACAGAATTTATACCTTTAGCTAAAGAGAAAGAAAGATTTTTATTATTATCATTGCATCTCAATATGTTTTTTCCTTTTTTTTTGTCATTTTCATGATTGTTTTCCTAAACAGATACTCTCCAGCATCTCACAGTCTGTCTTCGCATGATTTGTGGCTTCATTTATTGAGGAGCTGCTATTAATAGTTTACATTTATTAGTGGCTGCATGCCCTTTACTGCAGCATACGTTTGCGATTTACTGCTGCCATGTACCAATGGTGTTTGCGCTTTTGGTATTTTATTAGCCACCAACACTGCTCATGCATTTTATCTAGATCACCCTATATCCTTCCCCAGCTGTCTGTGGGTCTGTATGAAGGAAAGGCTCATTGCTCTAGTTACTGGCCTCGTGTTTCCAAGAATCCAGAAGCTGCAGAAGCCATGTCCAGTTTAGATCTCTCCTACTCTTCCCACCAGGTAAGACATTAAGGATCTTTCTCAGATTAATAGGGTTAGGAAGACTATGCTGAATATGATCTTTTCTCTCGTGGCATCATTAATCAATTGAGAAAGCAATTTAAAGGGGATGCTGGGCTCTTCTTTGGCTTTTTTGTCTTTTTTTCAGAGATTTGCTGTGGAGGGGGGCAGAATCCAATTAACTGAAGTTACTAGGATATTCATGAAGAGCTGCTTCTTCTACTAGAGCTTCACTAACACGTGAATAAATATTTGAGAAGCCCTCTGTGTTCACGGATACTTTTTTTTTTAAAACAACAAAAGAGTTTCTCAACCAGCGTCATTCAAGATCAGTGATACTCAGCACACGTCCAGGCAAGCAGAAAAGCCACTTGCAGTCATGGCTGTGTGTACACTTTGTCAATATGTATGAGACTGATGGCTTTGTTTCTATAGAAAGCAGATTTTCCCCCTAAATGAATAAACATGCTAACAGTAGTGCATTGTCTTGTGCTGCCAAAGTTCTACTTCCACAGAAATGAGTTAAAACACCTCCAAAGGATATGTAATCTTCCTCCGATACTAGAGTAAAGACACCATGCTTAACATTAACTGGCTGGTCATTCAGGGATGGGTCATTGATGGAGTTACTACTGTCCACCAGATTTGCGGGGACTTTGAAAGTTGCCTAGAGATTGCTCAGCAGAGCTGGAGAAAATGTCCTGAATATTATTTGCCAAATAGCCTTCAAATTAAATCCCCAAATTGCCTTTTGCTGTGTTTTTTTAATCACCTAGTGATCTTGTTTACAAGCCTTCATGCAAATGGCATATTGAAACATGGTAATTTACGAACAAAACAAATCATCCAGACTTTCCAGTTATTTCATATAAAGTGAAAATTTTTTTACGTCCTGAATGCATTCTGCATTGCCAGGCCCTGAGTTAACATGACTCAGGCTTAAAAGTCTTAAGGTTGTGGGTATATTTTGTTTGAGAGATCATATAGTTAGTGTTCATTTTATCTGATTTTGGAGCTCTGTAGCTGTAGGATTTATGTTTCTAAGTTTTATGTGTACCTGTGTGAACTGCATGTATATTTGAAAAATGAGAGACTCCCATACTTCTCTGGCTTCTGAGAGATGAAGCTTTAAAGATACTAAAAATAATGTGATATTAGTAAGGAAATCATTAAATTTGGCAGTTTCTGAAACATGGGGATGAAATGCTGACCCTCATGAGGTTTACAGCAAAACCTCCGTTGATTTTTTTATGTATTCTGGATTTATTCCATGTGAAAACAAATATTTCATCAAAAGCTGCATTACAGTAAAAAAGATGGTAAAATAAGGACAGCTGTGATTAGATCTATAAAGGTTTTAGGTGCTGGATGGCCACAGTATGCATGCAAATTCAACATTTAGTTCTTAAAAATTCTTGTCTAGCATCTAAAATGTGAAAGAGCTGATATCCTGCATTTTTGCCATCTCAGTCCAGAAACATTCACAATCTAGATGATTTTCCACAAAAACTTTTGGATGTAGGACCTAAACAGAGAGAAAAATAGTTTCGTCTTCTAATTTAGGGCCTATACAAAATGCCAGTGTTAGAGAGACATTAAGTAGTTATGTAGCCATTAAGATTTGCAAAGCACCTAGTTTAAATGCAGTCTCCACACACAATGTTTTTATGCTACAGACATGACAAAACCTATGGCAGAGGTTTCCAGAATGTCCTAGGCAGTTTAAGTATTCTTAGATCACTCTCTCACAGTCTTTCATATCGAAGGTGTTTTCTATTTAACAGATAGTTTAAATTTTATTGAATGTGGTACAGAAACGTGAACCATTCTGGGACTGATGATGTTTCCAGGAAAACACCCACCTATTGTGATGTTAGGCAAAACTGCTGGAATTAGTACTTAATAAAACCATCATTTAGAAGAACAGAGATTTTTCTCTTTTTTTGTGCAAGTTTTTTGGCTAAAATTACACACAGCTAAAATAAATTTGCTTTCTCTTATGAGTAAGACAAAAGACTGAATTGTTTCAAGCAAGACCCAATCTGTTGCAAATAAATCAGAGAGTGATTTCTCAGTTCCTCCAGTGGGATCTCCTGACAGTAGCAGATCTTCAGCATGGCAAAAGATCTCCGCCTGTGATGGGGATAGTGGAATTTGAGGCATTTCTTAAAAGTGTTGTGTCTTCTGTGGGCAAAAGCAGTAATACTGGGGAAAGACAGTGAGGCAAAACAAATTCCTCAATTTCTTACACCTTGACTCAAGTCAATAGGGTAACTGAACATAATTTTCCTTGAGCGTAAGAGGGAGCAGAATGAATAAAGTGAGTGTGTTTTGACATGTGCATATATATTACTAAGGCTTATTTTTTTCTAACTTGGAAAAGTATGCAGGAAAGTGAGATTAAATTAGCAAGCCTGTAGATGTGTCCTCACATGCTGTCATCTTGTTAGTCTGCAGACGGGATCAAATTCTACTTTTGTTCAGCATTCATTTATTGTAAATTTAAATATACAAACATGAAAACATATATATCCACCGAACTTCTGTGTGTTTAGGTTGGCCTTGAAGGATTATTTTACGTCTGAGTGCTTTTGGATTTGAAGTAGCATGAGTCACAACAAAAAGAAAGGAAAAAGCAACTTGCATGCCTTTAATCGCCCTGTTCATATTGGTCAGGAAGGGTAAAAGGTCTATTTGCAAGCACTGCATTTCTTGAAAGAGAAATAGAGAAAGGAGAATGTTTTATTTAAGCAGAGAAATTCTTGCGCAGTGCAGTCTTTGTCTTGAAGAGTTTACATCTTAAATAATTGAATAACCAAAGCCTACCTCTAGCGCTTAAGAGGGGAACTCAGGTTGCAGGGAGTGGAGTGACATGGCCATAGGTACCCTGGGTGGTTTTGTGACAGAGGTTGGAGATGACTTTGGATCTTTGGAGTCCAGGTCTAGCATTTGCACCACAAAACAGATGAAAAGAGGAGGATTTCCCTACTCTAACTGCAAGACAGGGAGACAAGAACCAGCCTGGCCCTTTTAAGTGCTGCAGGCAACTTGGGAGGCTCTCAACAGCTGACAGGATCGTACCCACAGGCAGGTAGAAAAGACAGCACAAGGAGATGAAACATCAAAGACTAAATTGCTTTACTTTTCTTTAGCAGGAAGATAATACAATTGCTTTTGATCCGTAAGTTTTAAAGGCAGTTGTAAAGCTTTAAAAAGAGAATCTGAGATGATGCCCTGCTGAATCACTTTATTTAGATTGAAAGAATCATACTCTTAAATTCACAGTCCTCACTGAATCACTCTGGACTTTCCATAAAAGATGTAGCATAATCTTAATTTTTATTCTTTCTTTTCTTTGAATGATTTCTCATCTGACAGAGAAGCTGCACCATTTTAAGGGCCTGATGAGAAAACTGACTCTTTCCAGTCATGCCGGCATTAGAGGACATGCCCAAAGTGTCAAGGAAAAGATAGACACTTTAACTATTGCTGGTGTCCGAGCTGCAGTCTAGGCTGTGCTACCACCTGCGTCTGTCCTTATAGGAAGCAAGCCACTAGGTTTGCAAGTTTGGTCCAGATCTCTGAGTGGATGTGCACGTGTGTGAGCAACAAACCAGAACACACACAGAATGGTTAAGAACCTTCTGTATAGGACAAGCAGCTGCTTAGTAACCTCTTGCGTGTTGTAGAAAACGCATCAGAACAGAAGTTCTTCACTTGGGCCTTCACCTAGGTGTACTAGTCTATTTCAATTGAGATGTTGCTGCCATTTCTGACCAAGACAGTGGAAATACAGAGAGAATTAGGCCTCTTTTTTAACTGAAAAAGGAGCAGAGATTGTTAGAACTGGAAAGAATTTTCTGACAAACAAGCTTTTAATTGTTTTGATAAAACTAAAGCTATTTAGTTGGGAGAGGTCAGACATATTCTAGAAAAGTTTTCTGTGTTCCAGATGGCTTATATTTTACATTTTTTGTAGGATATTCCATTTTGAGTGATGAAAATAGTTTTTCTTTCAAAATTTAAATTCATTATAGTAATTAAGCAACATTAACAAAGAGTAGTCAAAGCAAAATGAAACATTTGAGCTACATCCAAGTAAAATGTTTTGGGACAAGTGGATTGCTAGTATAGTTGAGATTTTGACTTGTAATTTGGGAAGATGAACATGCTCAAAAAGAACCCCAAACCCAAGAAAATAGGTTTTTGCTCACTGTATGAATGTGCTTCTGAATGTTCCTTGCTTAACTTTATCTTCTGGTGCATGAAAAGTTTGGTTCCTTTCCCCTAAAACCATTCTGATTATAATACAAATGGAGCACAATTGAGATACTTTTCTTATTGAACTCTTTTTCTGTATTTAACCTGGTTTGTAGGTGTCTGTCTCCACAGTTAATATGATCATCTGAATTCGGAAACTGTCTCACAGTGTCAAATTCAGTCTCATCACAGACTTTTCTTCATCACAGACAGTTGGAATGTACATGGTACAGAGGGAGATTCCTCCACACACTGCTGACCTGCTTTCAGTGATGCTAACCTCCTTTTTGAGGAGATGGACCTTAAAAAGCCAAATGTCCTTTTCACGTATCCCTGAGCAGCAAACTACTAGGGAATGCTAGGATAAGACATTTGTAACTGGCAGGAATACTTGTTTTGTGACGTCTGCAACTTCTATTTATCCTTTTCCCCACGCAGAGATGATCTCTGGGCTTCATGGAGTGGTTCATTTTATGAAGAACCACAAGTAATTTTATGCAGCATACTCCCCTTCAAGTCTTGCAGGTGCAGACAGGGTAGAATAGATTTCAGCTGGCATTGGGCATGTGGTGTAGATGTCTATGTCTGAGATAATTCCCAGGCAGACTTTACGATCTCTGTAGAGAAAAGGGCAACTCCAGGACATGAGTCATTTTATCCCAAGATAAATACCTAAAATAGTCAGATGAATTGCACCTCACAGATGCCTATCTCTCTCCATTGATTACAGAGACAGTTTGAACGGCAAGATGCTCTAAAATTGGAATGGATACCACTGGAGATGTCTTCCAGCACAACACTGAAGATAGATGTTTCTCCTGAACTGGTTTTGGCAACACTCCAGGAGTACATTTAGCACACACGTCCCGTGATGCAGTGTACAGAGAGATCTTCAAAAAAGCCTTAGAGCAGGAGTCATCACAGCATGATATTTCTAAGAGAGGTTGTAATACATTTCTCTGGCCAGAGTGGAAGTCTTCGGTATGCAGGCTGCCTAGATTAGAAACCTGTCCTTGAATACAATATTATTAGTGCTTCGTTTCTCAAATCCCTGATATTAGCACCTTTCCTGTAAAGCTTATTATCAAAAAGTTGTTGCAAGAATGTAAAACTGAAGTTGGAGTTCAAAGGTTTGCTTAATGTGTTCTTAAAAAAAACATAAAATACATGTAGGCTAGTGCACACACACACATAGACAAATTCTAGTGAGAAGGGTTTATTTAGCATAGTTATTTCTATAGCTGAGCTAGAATATGATGCCTGAAGAAATCATCAGTTCCATTATTCTAAGATTTTTTTTTCCACAGAAGGCTCATTTATTATAAGCCCTAATATAAAATAATGAATATTTGTTTTAAGTCAAGTCAATACCAGCACTAGTCTCCCGGGGATATGTGCAATTTTGTGATAACTACAAAAGAATTTATTCTGGAGTAAACTATACTGAATCTAGTGTTGGCATCTAAAGTGCGCTTATTGGTAATTTAGCTTCTCTTCAGCAGAGCACTAGGGTACTTCTTTTTTTTTTTTTAAGCATGCAGGTAGTCACAAAGATCGATTTCAATGGAACTACTCATAAAATCAATGTGATAATTATTTCTGCTTACTTTAAAGATCTAACACTTCTAATCTGAGAGGAATAGGCTTTCCTAAAAATTGTACTTTAAGATCACAATAATAACATTTAGTTCTATCCATGGATCTCAAAGCAATACAAAAAGATTAGTACTAATGGGATCAATATAAGGAAAATGTATCTGCTTATGACAATTAATTTTTGAAAACAAATTATGAAAATAAACATTTATCTCTTGATCAAACTTGCAAAGCTGTAGAAGGCCTGTTGTATGTTTACTATACTCCGGACGCCAACATACCTGCATTGTACTGTTGACCATGCTGTAGCCACAAGGCAGGAAAAGCTTCCAGGTTTCAGTTTTTCCTCTCGTTGAATAATCATTGGTATACCAGGGACATTTTATCATGAATGCTAAAACCCTTAAGAAATGCAGCTGGTTTTACGCATATTAAAGAGGCTGGATCTCACACCGCAGATTTAGCACCTCTTACTCAGAGAAAGGCTCTGAGTAAAGGTCTCCTGTAGTCCTGGTGAGTCCTCCACTGAAGAGATCCAACGCGGAAGGCAAGCTATCACTGCCTCCTCCATCTCTGTTCCTCAGCGGTTGGTCCGGGGGCAGATACTGTTTAACGTTGTCATTAATGAGTGGGATGATGGGACAGACTACGTCCTTAGCAAGTTTGAGGGACGTCAAGTTAGAGGAGCAGTTGATACACCAGTGGGCCCTTGGCGGACTAGAGAAGGAGGCCAACAGGAACCTCATGCAACAAAGGAAAATGTAAAGTCCTGTGCCTAGGGAAGAAAAAACCTATAAAACAGCACAGGCGGGGGAGCTGCCTCACTAGCAAGCAGCTTTGCAGACACAGACTGAGGGATAATGGTGAATGACAAGTCAAATATGAGTCAGTGGAGTGTCCTTGCAGCGAAGAATGCCAGCCACCTACTGGGCTGCGTTAGCAAGACTGTAACCACTAGGCTGAAGGAAGTGATTTTCCCCCTCTTTTCAGCAATTGAGAGTACTCATTTGGATACTGTGTTCAGTTTTGCTCCCACTCAACACCCAGTACAAAAAAGATATTAGCAAACAGGAGAGAATCCAGTGGAGGGCCACCAGGATGATGCGGGAACTGGGCAACACAGTGTATAAGGAGAGGATGGGGGAGCTGAGTTTGTTCGGCCTGGAGAGGAGAAGGGGATCTAACTGTTGTTACTGCTATAACTGCAAAAAGACCAGGGGCAACAGATAAAAGCCTCAACAATGGTAATTTCAATTAGATTTAAAAAAAAAAATCCAGAATATGATTTTCACCATGAGAGTGGTTAGACAATTGAGAACTCAGGGAATTTCCAACCTGGGTTTTTTTCAGAACTTCACTAGGAAAAACCTTCAATAACCTGACCTAGCCTTGAAGTCAGCCCTGCTCCGAGCAGCGGGTTGGACTGGATGACCTTCAGGCCTCCCTCCTAACCTGAATCATTCAACAACTCTAACTCTGTGGTGAGCTATGTAAGTATTGCACTTTAGGAGCAGTTCTGGTGATATTAATCTCAATCTGACAGCAAAGCCCCTATAGAGGTAAAACGTTAAACACATGCTCCTGAGCGTTCCCCCTTATAAATGCTCCACTGAGCACGCTGACTTTTGTTATCTACTCTGACTACAGGCAACAGCCTCATGTTCCTTATATTGATTCCTCTCACTCTGTGGATCCAGTCTTCATATCAGTTTCAACAGAAGGGGTCTACCTACCCATTCACATCCTGATCTTTGGCTGGTGATTATAGTCCCTTATAGTCCCCCAGCTTTGAACTGTCATTGAGGAAGACAGGTTTTTGAATCCAGGTTGTTTCAGCAGTCCCATGTGGGAGCATTCCTCACTAGCAGGCCCCGTTGAAGTCCTAAATAGTGAAGATAAAACAGTGATGTAAAGCGAGCTGGATTTCTTGGTAAGCTGGGCCCACTGAGATAAAATATGCATTGATACCATCAAAAAGGGAATGATGCTCTCTGGAGTGAGAGAGGCAGAGGCAGGACAGACCACCCTATCTGATCATGAAAGAGCTGCACTTCGCATTCAAGTGCAAGCTGATCGTCTGATGGGTGGAGGCTGAATTGCAATTTTGGACTTAAATACCTAAAGCTTCATTTTGGTGGGAGTGAGGAGAGGGCATGGGAGAGGGATCTGCCTCTAAAACCTGAAATGTCTTACCTCTCAACCAAGGAGTACAATTATAATTGCCGTATAATCACTGGTGGAAAGGACTTAAAAGAACAGAAAACCTTCTAGTGACCTTTCTTTTGCTGCCATGTTCCCTCAGAGCTAAAGGGTGATTAGCAACCACCTGAAAAACATATGTAAGGAGGGTGGCATGAAGACTTCATTTAACACTATTGTGAAGCAGCAGGGGACAGAGCTGCAGCTGCAAATGAACCCGTTCTTTGCTCTAGTGAAAGTTTTGGCACAAAGATCAATACAGCAAGACCAAAAATGAATTGCAGTTATGCTAATATAGGAGAATTAATGCAATTTTTTTTTAAAGCTACACTTTGGAGCCCAGTTGTTAAATATTGGCTCCTTAATAAGACGCCCAGATCCCATCTGGACACTCAAATTAGCATTTTAGAAGCAGAGAACAGACATTTATGTCTAAGTGCTCATTTCAGTGTGAGGTCAGAGTATTCTGTTAAGAGCTGCCTGAAAACTAGACTAAGCAATGATGGCTGGAGCTAACTAACCTTTTATTGTGTCCAAGCCATGAATAAGAAGTAGCAGAGGTACAAAATACTTTTGTTAGCAACACTCAGAGTGCTTTCCCCTGATGCAGTGTCAGCTGAGACAGAGATAAATGACAGGAGTCAAGATTACTTTCATAGAAAATAAGTCTTGTTAAAAATCTGATTTCATTCTTTCAGAAAAATGTTTCTTTCTGATGAAGGTAATTGTGCTTAGATGAAACGTATTTAGTGGTCCTTCACAATACAAATAAAGTATATGTTACAATGGATAAAGTCAGCTATGTTACAAATTATAAAAGACTGTCAACAGCAACTTAGGGCATGTTGCTAGGGCTTGTCATTGGGAATCGACACCCTGTCTAAACTACTGAACATTTTCATGGCTCATCTGATTGTCATAAAAATAATCTCATACATTGATTAAAAATATATATATATTGATGATACAACAGTTGATGGAGTGCTAAATGACGGTAAGATAATTACATAAAGAAATATGGGTTACTCAATCCGTTCAAATAAAATGTGTTTTAGTGCAATAAAATTTGAAGCTATATACTTTGGAGTAAGAAATGCAGGCATTCGCTAAAGAGTGGAATAATATCTCCCTTAATGACGAGACTCTGAGAAAGTTCTAGGGGTCATGGTGAGTGAACAATTCATCATCCCTTTCCAAAGATGTTGTGTAGCAACAGAAAAAAAGACTTAATGTGATCTCTGAGTATATAAACAGGGTAGAGGGCTGCATGGAGGTGACTTGTCTCTGCAGATACAGTGTTGTCAGAATGCTACTGAATATTATTATACTCCAAGAGTCTACATTATTTGAAAGATATTTAAAAACTGGGGACTATGTAATAAATAGTCACCAAATTGTGGCTCAAAAATCTGAAAAAATTCTATGCCTAACAAAGTTGGAATCCAGTTTGTTAAAAGGTGACGTGGTCACAGAGTACACTGAGAAAATGCCAGAGCTAAATGTCTGTTTAATGCTCCAAGGGAAAGCATGTCAGGACCTTATGTCTGGAAGTTGAAGGCACGGTGAAGAGAAGAACAGCAGTGGGGAGCACAGAGCTGCTGGCCACTGGAGCACAGCAATGCAGGAGTGTCCAGTTTCTGTTTCTTGTGGTCATTACATTGGAACTGGAAGTCCTTTTGGAAAATTCCTGTTAATCAAACTGAAAGAGATGCAACAGGGGGCTGCCTGGCAAAAAAGGGGAACAGAAAATCTTTCTTCAAGATTAGCCTAAAAGTGCTTGGCATATTTAATTTAGGGATGTAAGTCTGAGAGGAGAATATAATAGAGAGCGTTGTAAGGCTTGAAGAATCCTGTGTGGATGTGAGCTCATCATGGGTAAAAGCAGGCTGGAGATGGGAGAAGCTTCTAAGCATTACAGAGGACCTAAAACAGCCTTTCATTAAGAGCAACAGGGATACTCTGAGGAGAATGTTGGTTTTTTAGGACAATTATGTGATACAGCTGCCCACAGTAATGGACCCCGGACTTCATAGGTTCACAGAGGTTCTTTTCAGCTATATGTTCTCATGAACTACAATAGAAGAGGTCAGGCTAGATAGTCTGATGGTGCTTTTCATCTTTAAACTCTGTAAATTAGCTGGATGGGTTGTTTGCTCTCCACACACTCCCTTACAAAGACAACTGGCTGTGTTACAGTCTTCCATTAATTTTCATCAGGAGTTGAGGACACTTGTCAAACATTTCATGCCTGTCTGTTTTGAAGACTAGAGCATGAAAGAAGAGGGTGCTGGAGACCCTCTAGCCTGAGAGCAGACCAGACATTGCTGAAATTAATACATATTGTTGCAATGCTTTTGAAAAGTTTAAAAATACAGTGTGCTACAAATATACAGTCAGAAAGTATTACTGTAAAAATCATGGCCATGGAAAAAGCTGGGCAGAGGTAAGTACCTTAAAATTCCTGTGTGTAGCTGAATCATCCAAATCTGTAATATCAAATGACAAAGCTGACAAGCAAATAAATTTTTTCACATGAATTCTAGTACTTCCTGGTTTTGATGGAGCAGAAATATCTACAGGAACTGCTCTCTCCCTTTGATTTGACATTTCTAGTTCAATCCCATCTTGAAAACAGACGTTTAGAGATTGCTATAGATGATATCGATTAACTGCGCTTTTTTCCCCTGTCATTAAAATAGTTAGTCCAAAATTTAAGCTAGCGCTTCATTTAATTAAATTCTTTCCTTGTCATTTTCAAAAAAAGCTCTTTGGCAAAAAAAACTGTCTGTTTTTTTCTATGACATGGGCTAAAATCTGCATCTTCTGTAAGTCTTTCCTGCTCCTTCTGCTACCTGGAGGTCTAGTTTAACACTACTGGCTTTTCAAATGTCATGTTCAAAATATGCTTTAGTTTTCTAATTATGAGTGAACACTGTTGGAGGTAAGCCATCAGTATAGCAATATCCATAGGGTTGACTGAACCAATTAACACACTTCTATATTCAGTACCTCCACCCCCAAGAATATGGTGAACAGTTATATTAGCCAGTGCCTCACATACGAGGCTGTCAGAATGTGTTTCCTGTATTTCAGGAACGTAAATTGGTTAAGGAGTATTTTACCATTTGTTGTATTAATAATCATCCGTAGAACTAGAACTATTTCACCAAATTATAGGAAACCATTACATGGTTTTGGAAACACAAGCAGATACTTTCATTAACCTTTTGAGTTTGTCAGGGATCTATCTAAAGTCCTTGGGCAGAATACGCAGTTTAACAGGCAGATTAGGCAAAATAATAATATAATATTGAGGATGTGAGAAAGAATATAGAAGTCCTGTCAAGAAATGTGAAGATCATATCTCCAAACACAAAATGCAGAAAATTTGATTTCTACAGATTTAGAAAATCCACAGTTCAAGTGAATTTCTTGAACATCTTACATCCCAACTTTAATTGCAATGAAGTTGATGACCTTTGTGATGTCCTGATATTTTCCAAAATGCAAACCTCCAAATAGCGATGCTGAAAGAATATTAAGTGACAACTTACCTAGGTTTTTCTCAGCACTGGTTCTAAAGCCTCAGTATGTCATTTAAATGCTTTATTCACCGCCACCTCATTTTTGATTACCCTGTCCTGTCGCATGTTGCAGGTAGCAAACTTGTTCTGGTGTTCCACAGAGGCTAAAAAAGTTTGCACAAAAACAAAGCTGAAGCTTCTAAACATTCAAAAAGATATAAAGGCTGTATGTACACATACAACTTCTTATACTAGAAAATCTCTCAGTTTTTAATGATGTGACACAGCAGCATTGTGAGGAAAGTATGGAGGAGCTTCTACTTCATTTTGAAGAAGATGCATAGACCAACAAGGGTGTCAAGTTGGTGAATTTCAGCTGAAACTCATGATATACATTTGAAAACTTGGACCTGAAAGACTTGTGTACAAGAAGCATGCAGAATAATTCAGGGGCTGAGGCTCTGTCTTCCAAAACCTAGCCTCACACCTAATTGATTTCTTTTACTTCTGCTAGTAGTATAAAAAAAATGTGCTTAGCACGTCAGTCTTCAAAATGCTTGACTAAAGTGAATTAGACATCACAGCATCCTTAGAATAACTTACTGTTCTCCGTTTATTAGCTAGTAAACTGAGAGGAGGGACTGAAACTACTTTCCTAAAGCCATGCATCAGGTCAGGATCAGAAGCTGTGTTTCCGCATTCTCAGTTCTGTGCTGTAACAGTTTGATTATACTACCAGTAGTTTATCACCTTGCCAATGCACTAGTGCTCCCCTAGGTCTCCTTCTTCCTAACAGTGGTTAAATTTCAGACCATGTTAAATGCACACCAGAAAGTTGGATGTGGGGGATTTGCTAGAATTGTTACTCTGAGTCCTTTACAGACTTTTCAAAACTAATATAATTTTTTTTATTCTGTGGTTGCCTAAAGCTAGGCACGATTACACATCCCAGTTAAGGCAGACCTGAATTTTTCTGAGTTGCCAAGTATGATAATGCTCAATGAAATCAACAAAAGAATTGGTTGGTGAGCACCCCTGAAAACCGAGAAACTTTTATCTAGCTGAGTAAAGGCGGGCACTTATATCTAGAAGTCACGACCTGACTTCTAAATGATAAGACTCATTATCAAGTGAGAAAACAGTTTTCTGCGCAGTACATTTCAGAATAGTGCTGGTAATTTTTTTTTTTTTTAGAAGAGAAAAGGCAGATTTCCAATATGTAGTGGCATGTCCTTAAATCTAGTGAGGTAAGAATAAATGTAAGTTTTTCCTTAGGTGAATTTAGTTTGTCGCTGGAGTTGGTAGGCAATACAAGATGCCTATTTTTATGAGAACAAGGAACATACCTGAGAAGAATTCTCCTGGACGCAATGAGGCCATTTGTTAACATTCTCCGCAGAAAACTGCTTTAGTCTTTATAAGGTTTGGGGACTGGGTTTTTCTCTATTGGGCTGCCCAGCTTCTAGTACAGCAGTTCAGAAGAAGGGAAGCAAATATGTGAAAGAAAATGAAGTTCAAATACACAGCTATAGCCCCTGTGTGTTAATGCAGAAAAAAGATAATGCTAGTTGAAAAACTAAGGGAGGCTGGTGGCGAAATAGGTTTCTGCCATGTATCTGCTTAGGAAAATTGAGAACTAGCAACTCAAAACTTTAATGCAGAGGCAGTGCTAAAAAATCATAGCTGGGCCCTCAACCCATAGGTGGGTGATGGCTTGGCTGTGACCTGAGGCACATGCAACGACAGCAAATGATTTATATTGTAAATTATTTAAAACAGTGAGTACCTGGGGTGCCTTAAACACCATCCCAGTGCCTCCTATCATCAGCATATCCAGCTAAAGGCTGCACACCTTGCCTGTTACAAAACTGACTCTTCAAAGCCTCGTATTCGGGACGGGCTTTGTACCACTGCTTTAGTTTTTCTAAAAGGCAGGGGTATGTGAAAAGGGCGTTTTCACATGTGTTTGTCTGTCCCAAACAAGACAATTCTGTTTAAAGGCTCATATGATGTCTCCATAATGCTAAATGCTAACTCTTCCTTTCCTGCGCCTAAGAGAGATTAAAACGGTAGCAAGACCTCTATACTGTCCCTCTGCTGAAGTAGTCTTCACCCACAGTGAAGCTCTGCGTCCAACAATGCACGGGAAGCCCCCACCAGCCAGCACCCCAGGGACTCCTCCGTTCTTGGGAGGCAGCGATAATGTGAGCGACAGCCCTGCTTACTGATTTGAAATATGGGATAGGGACTGCCAGCCCGATTTCAAGTCAAAATGGGATTTTGTCAAGGATGATGAGGATCTGGGATAAAACCTCCTCGTAGTTTCACTACAATACCTGACCAAAGATAGCCCAGCAGGGCACACAGGCACACTGGGGTGGATTTACTGGTGCAAGTAAGAGCACCTTTTTGCATTAGTGCAACCGTGGTGCAGGTTCAAACTCAGCAGATGCTGTTCTCTACAAATTCTGCTTATTCCCTCACCCCGCTGTGAGCAGCATTACAACTGTCTGCAGCCATAAGCACAGCTATGAAGCATCCCTACAATTACAATGACTCAGGGACCCTCTGCAATGTGTTTGTAACCACTTGTGCGCATGCAGCAATGCATCCCCTCCGCATGCAGAGTGAGGCGGGAGTGTGAGGTATGCGGCAGCAGATATTGGCTGCCACAAGGATACTTAACTTCTGCTTTTAAAGCTTCTTCCTGCCCAGAACGATGTCCGGTCAACTCTTTGCACCCTCCAATACAGAAATGACCTATCTTTCAGCATTACTGAAGTAGCAGACAAAAAGGATAATCTAATTAGCTAAAGGTTCCTACCTCTATCTTGCGTTTTAAAGTCTTTCACAAAGGGATTTAATCTGTTTTCTCAGGCATTGCTACTATGACCTGATTAGATATTAAAGCTTAAAATTCAGTGATTAGATATACCAGTATTTAAATGAAATGATATCTGTCGCTATGCAGCCTTTTTAGGTTTACTTACTGTCATACCTAAATAGATGTGACTGGATACTTGAGGCAAATGAACATACAGATACTATTTTATATCTGAGGTCTCATTCTAAGGGCTCGGCTTATTCACTGATGCATCAGAATTAGATATTTGACTTCTCACAGCCTATTAAAATGTGTTGGGCTAAATTTTCAGCTAGTTTTAAATCAGCACAGTTCCATGTTAGCCCTGGACCAAAGCTGACTTAGAAAAGCGGAAAATATGTCCCACTATATACTGATTTTCTGGGCCTTGCAATAAGTCGCTTATGAAAAAGCTCCTAGCCAAGAATTATTCATAGGAATTGGAAAATAACTTCAAACATAAAATAAATCTGCCAGAATAGAAATCTGCCTGCACTCCCTCAGTGAACACAGAGCTGAATTCATCATTTGTGAGGGAAACTTGCTTTAGCCAGAAGTATCTGCCAGAGTGCTCCTTTCGCTGAGTAGCAATTTCATTGTCCAAATCCAATAGCTGGATGGTCAGGGCGCCCTTATAGCTGTTGAGAGATGTGGATTTAATTTCAAATACACAGAGGAGGACTGGGAAGCTCAGTTTCCAGGTGAGTGGTCTGACTTCTGGGCAAATCAAAGCAGAAGACTGCTTACTTCTTCAAAACGTGTTTGTGGAGAGCATTTGCCTCAGTGATAATAAAGGTCTGAGAGATAGGAGGGAGGATTTTGGCAACATCGTCCTTTCCATTATCTACAAGCTACCCGTGGGCAAGTACATGCTGAGTGCACGGGGGTTTGGCAACACCATATGCAGATGCCTAACTGTCCTACGGGCTTAACTGGGTAGAGAAGATACATATTCTGTGTTCTCCTCTGAATGTGATATACTTCAAATCAAAGCTCTGCAGCTATTCTTGTCCAATGCCATGCACAAAAATGCAGCACACGATCCCTTTCCTCACCACCTTTTCTCCCTCTTGCATCTTCCTACACACACACATGCACGCATGCACGCACACACAATGCACTTCTCGTGCATTGCTGGGACTGACAGAACTCTTTTCGACTTTAGCGTCCTCCAGATCTCTAAGGGCTCCAGTAGTGTTCCCCTGTGACAGAGCCAGCTGGAGCAGTTAGCAGCTTAATAGGCTACTATGTGATCTCTGAATAACCTATGGGTTGGTTTCAATATGCTGGGTTAAAATGGCTAGGTGTGTTAGGGTAGACACAGAGCAAGAAATGGGAACTTAGGCTCTTTTACTGGGATGTTGGGTCACTTGAGAAAAAAATAGGATTGTCTCTTATTTTATCGGCCTGTCTGTCAACTCTGGTTGCAGCAGCTGGCTCATAGGTCTTGGCTCCTGATGGACTATTCAGAAGTGCCCAGCTTCTGTTAAAATCTAGGTTATCCATTCTTGCCGTTGGCTTGTTCTGTCCAACTTCCCCTCTGAGACTACTGCAGCATTATATCCAGGTTAATATCACTCCAAAAATCTAAGTCTACTTCTTTTTAAAACTAGCCATAATGACTTTAATTGGTTCAGAGAAACTTCATCAAGGTAAGAGAAGAACTAAGATGATTGGAATATGCAGGTTTCTCATTTTTAAACTAACATCTCTCTCCTCCCACTATTACTTCATCAAAGTACTTTTGGCTTTCATCACCACAAATATTCCATTTTTAAGCTAACCACATTTATTATGTCTACTTAAACACAAGCATGTGCTTATCTGAAGCCAGTGACACTTTCTGTTTATTTTGAACTGTAGAGAGCGAGAAAAAACTGATCTCAGCCTCAGAAAATTCAGCCACTGAGCAAGCAAATTATTTCATGAAGGGCTATCTGATCTTTTAAGAAATAAATGCTATGTGCCTTCGTTCTGTTTTTGTATCCATGCCTGACATTCATGCCATTTACAAGGTGAATTCTTTATTTCTGTAGATGACTAGGCTTCTTCTGTGTTCCTGTTTCATGTCTTATTGCAAGCTGCCAGTTAAAATTCTCTTTAAAATTAGAAACTCACCACATGTATGACCCTTTTTTATATTCAGCAACAAAGACATCTGCCATTTGACCTTGTCATCTAGACTTGTGTTGGTGTCAGCTTGAGATTCCAAAAAGGTTTCCGTTTTCTTTGAAACGCTGCCTTTCTCTCTTTTGCACTGAATCCTTGCCTTGAGAAGCCAGTGTGAGCTACTGACACCTTTACAGACACCACACATCAGAACTGTAAATGTATTTTGCAAATACTGAATCAAATATCACAGCTCCTTCATGAAATTCTACCTCCTTGGGAGCAAATCGACTGATCTTTCCAGAAATTAAGAGCCAAATCCTCATCCTGAGTGAATCAAGAGAGCTATCAGCTCAACGGGAGTATGTCGATGGAATTTCGTGGCCTGCGTTATGCCAGAGGTCAGACTAGGATGGTCTAATAGGCCTTCTTCACCTTAAAATCAATGTCTCTATTGAGCCATTTCAGTGGAATCACCTGAAATTACATCAGCTGAAGTTCTTCCCTGTTTCTTTCTATTTATTTTTTTATGGGACAGGAACGTTTTCTATGCCTGTAGCTCCATTTAATGACCTTAAATTTTTCCTTCATGGAGGAAAAAGGAAAGCTCCCCATACGCAGATACGTGGACTTTTAATTATTCCTGAAAGATCACTACGTTTTTGAAAGGAACACGTAAATTAAAAGGTCAGAGATTTATCCTTTATTTGCTGTCATGTACATACACAGCGTGCCTACCATCTTCTGGTAACTCTTATTGTATACTCAGTATGTTACACCTCTTCAAATGCAACATTTCTTTCATTCAATTTATCACACTATTTTGTTCTCAATTAAAAAACTGTGTGATCTTGGAATGATATAAAATAGGATATTTAGATTTATTTTTAACATGTTTAAGTACTTAAAATGTGTTAAAAATACTGAGTTGAGCAGTGACTAGATGAATATCGTTAGTTACAATACATTTGACAATTATTTCTTCACGTCTGTTTTTTTGTTTCTTTTCTGCTTGCTCTATAAATCCCCAGAGACCGTTTGTCTCTCTGTCTCTGTCTCTCTCATGCACACACACTCAGAAAAAATAATGGAATAAATTTGAAGATAACATTTAAAAAATACAATTTAAGATTAAAAAATTGACATAAAATTGACATATCCCCCAAACAAATATTACAAACTCAGTTAATTCAGAGTTACGGTTAAATGTAAAAGAAATGCAAGGCACGGAAATGCACAGTTAAGGCATCCAGCTAACCTTAATGTGTGTTAATGTAATGAGATAAATATGCATTAGGATCAAATGACTTTGGCTTTGGTCTGAGCTTGTATTAATTTCATTTATCAGGCCCAATTAGGATATTTTTTTCTTTTTTTTCTTTTCATAAAAAACCACTCAGATAGAGTTAAAATTATTTGGAAACTCTCTCCGTATAAGGTATGATTCACTACGTTTTTATTTTTTTGCATCAACGTAAAGTAATTCCTCAAGTCCAAAGAGCAGATAAGGAGTAACTGAAAGGAGAAGATAATAACTATGGTGTAAAGAGCAGCGAATGAAAAGGAATGCATACGTGGTACACACGCGCATTGACTGACTTCCCCTCTTCTTCTCTCCCCACGAAATGAAACGAAACAAACATCTTTAGGGAGGCTGGAGCGGGACAGTCTAAACATGTTTATCACCACCCAGGAGTTATGAAATGAATTCCTGGAGTATAGGCAGGCATAAAACGAGTATTAAATTTAACTTTTTACCGCTGAAGTACTGACTAGGGGGCTCTGATTTAGGTGGCTTGCAATTTTAGAGAATGAAAGTAAATAACTTAACTAAATATTACACAACAGCCTCCAGGGAATATTACCTACGTTTTAAATAGCAAGAAAAAGGAAGTTTGAACATATTGATAAGCAGGTGCAAAGATTTATGCTTTCACCAAACGAAACAGTAAACAGTGCCATGATCAGATAAATCTTGTTTATCTAGAAGCTTTAAGAACAGGACATGGCCATCCGTAATATCTAAATTTTTAATAACTCTTGGTGTGTTTCACCTTTACTCAGGCAAACACTCTATCTTCTTCTTGCTGTATTGTAAACTTTAAGGTCCAGTTTTTAGCTAATTGCCCTCTGTTGAATAGTAATATTGTACAGCATTTATTTGGACTGTGTTGGTGAAATACGGCAGTTCAGCTCACCGATAAGTTATAATTTTGTTAAGCAAATAATTTGTGTTGCCCTGGTTGCTTTTGCATTAGTAATTCAACAGCAATTTGCTCTCTTACTAGCTAGATGAAATTTTTGTCACCAGGTGCAATCTTTCCTGTTTGGGTTCATAAATAATATGTTTCTAGAGTGTAATATATATAAATATTTTACTAGCCAGAGAGCTGATTCTTCTTTTTTAAGGAAGTTTTGGAATTAATTTGGTACTGAAAAACTTGTTTGGTATGAATAAATTCTCTTAGTATTTAGACTGCTGTTCAGCTTTCAATATTCATATTAGAATGCATAAGATTTTTTCTTTCCGGGGTAAAATGGTAATGTAAATACTTGCATAGAACTCCCAAAACTGTAGATACAAACTTATTTTTTCCTCAAATCGTGAGTGTTTAGAACGTCTTATTTTATTCCTAGATTTTATTTTAGTTCTTTGACCGACTTGAGTATTTCAGTCTTGGGAGTTAACCTAAAGCAATTCTAGAATCACTGAGTTCTCACTGTGTTAGTTGCTTAGTCACAAAAAGCAACTACCCAAAAGAAGGGAACTTACACCATAATTATTGGGTTTTTTTCTTGCTGTTCCCAGGATTTTCTAAGAAATATATCCCCTCTGGCCTGAAAACATATTCTCCATGTTTGAGAATGTTGCAGGTTCCTTGAAAACAAATTAGTTTAAGAAAAAAAAAAACCAACCTTCCAAAATCATCAATAGCATAGTCAACTATCCCTTGCTATTTTACCTCAGAGGCTTTTTAAAATTTTAATAAGCTTACTGCTGTTCCCATTCTTTTTGGACTACAGTGCCATTAGTAAAGAAAAAAATGCCATTTGGCATTAAAGGAATGTAAAGAATAAGGAAACAAATAAATAAATGGCCTTTTATGAACTAATTGTAAGGCTTAAACTAAGATAACACTGGAAAATCATTTGCAAAAGCATTGTTTCTGATCTTTAAAGAGCCTATGAGTGGAAATTTTCTGTGTGCTCACTGCACACTCTGATGGTGCACTCCTTCCCCCCCCCACCCTGCATCCCTGACACACACCCAATGCTTAATGCATACAATGCATACAAATGTGGATTTCTTCATGTATAACTCTTCATTTGCCAGCTTGTCTCTGTTTTACAACACTAAAATTATTTAACTCTAGATAGGCAGCACTGAAAAACTTCTCTCTCTTGTCCCAATTACAATTCAACTGCAATCATCTATCATGCGTAACAACCATGAGAGAGGGCTTCTCATGATATGTATGAACAGGTTTGCTATTAATATGATAATGATTTGCTTTCATATAACTTTTTGCATCCACAGTGATTCACTAAACAATCAGTAGACATGTGTTTGAAGTTTCAAAGATGGCTACTATCGCAATCTGGGTGCGTAATTCCACATGTGAGCCCAGAATAACACTCTTTAGTGACCCACACTGGTGTATATATTCGCATGATGTGCAAATTAGGAATCAAGACCCGCTAGTTGCCTCACAACACTTGTAATCAAAGGACAGCCCTCACAGAGCCTATATGAGCTATTAAATCTCAGCACCTAGCGGGTGCAATTGAATGCATGTAATGGCTAAAGGAGCCAAGAAGCGTTGACAGAGACAGGAGCAGTTAGTGAGAGGTCTGCTCCGTTTGTCCTGCAAGGATCATGATGCTGGACTTGGGCTACTTGAGTTTTGTTCTCAGCTTGAAAGACAAGCAGAGCAGGAGCACAGCCGACCATGTGGCAGCTGCAAATCCCAGCACTGCTGTGTCAATATTGAAAATCACTGAAGGTCGTCAGTTCAGCATGTTTCCTTCCTCTTGCCTTCACTGACTTCTCTGTGGGAGGGAAAATCTTATAGAAAACAGCTTCTAGAACACTGATTATTTGGAATAAAGTGGGAATACATTGTCTTTCTCTGTTAATTTTAAGAGATACAAAAATGTCATCTAAGAGTCATTATTTTATTAATATTTACAGTCATTTAATTACAGGACTTGCAGAACCTTTCTTCTTGCGAAAGTCAATCTCTTTTTTCCGAATACTCCAATTTATCTGATTTACCTTGCTTCTAACAGCACTAAAGAATTTAACTCAATGGATATTTAAACATGCCAGCCAGGAGACACAACTTCAGTTCCTTGCTGTGACACAGGAATAACCTTGGAAAGTCACCTTACCCATCAGTGCCTGTGTTTTCTCATCCACCCATTGTCTGCCTTTAGAGAGGATGGTTTTGGTTTCTTAGTATGAGGGTGAGATGTGAATCTGGTTATCTAAAATTCCTAGCTCAGTGCAACATCGGTCTTAAATGGGACTAAAAAGACCCACTGTCATCCCATTTACTATCGCTAAGAAGTGCAGTAAAAATATGGCAGGCCAATCAATACGGAAGCCAGTATTTTCATGGTACTCTTGACATTATAGCAACATGAAATAACCCACATGTCAGCCATATCCAAAACTTCCGGGCATCCTGAATTTCAAGAGTGCCATCATCATGCGTGAGAGTCTTCTGAATTTTAATCATGCATAATTTATTTTATTATTTTCCTTTGGTCTGCTGCCAAAAACCTTGACTGCATCTGAGAGTACACACTACGTGGCAGGGCAGTGATGAACTTTGATCCATCTAACAGCTTTGTGAAGGGTTCGGGGTTTGCCAGCTCAAGTGTCAACAGTATTTTACTGGAAGCCTTGATTTCCCACATCATGTTTGCTACACTTACCTGGGCTGTTGCCTGGGGTTGGTACCCAGAACAGTTGTTTCCTCACAGTTGGTATCCCCTAGTGATCTGCAAATGCTGTTTTATTTATAATCACTGACAGCGTCTTTTCTCTGTTTGCAAAGCCTCGTGGGTTTGGGTACCAGTTTTCTTTTGTTGTTGTTGAAACATTTTGCTCCCACCTCCCTCACATTGACTACGTAAAGAGGCACATCTGCTTTTGTTTATCATGCAGTTCATGTCAGCTGTGTTTTGCTGTACTTTTTTTTTCCTTGGCTACCTCCCAGCATAGAACAGGGAGGGGAAACAAAGAGAACCAGGCATGCATTGAGCCAATTATGACTCTGTCTTAGGGACTCAACAGGCAGCTCTGCTGTGGTACTTGGAGCATTGTATAACCCTGAGAAATGTCACCTATTCCTTTTCCAGGACAGAAGAAATTTCCAGCACAATGAGTAAGTGTGTTTTAGCAAAACCCAGACTATTCTGAAATCATTTTCTTTGCTGACTTTTCCCAGTTTCTGTCATACAGAGTAAAATGATAAATTCCTATTAAAATTATTCAGGCTCCTTCAACTGGCTGTCAGCGGAATCAGCTCAGCATCTGCCCAAACTAGGAATATATTAACTTTATGTTAGGGTAAGTTCCTAGTCTATAGGAAACAAACATCAGTGCCACGTCATTTAGGCTCATCTTTTCCAATATTTTCCAGTGATTTTCCAGTTCCCTCAGAATGGAGTTAAAAGGCGGACTACAGCCATGCCACCTTCTCCTGTCATTCCTGTCAGGCCTCACAAGCTTGCAGGATCAAATCCAGTGTGCACAAAGGTGGGTTTATGCAGAGCACGTAGTGGTAAGGACTCATCATGTGCCACTCCGCACTCACACAGCATGTCATACTCAAGCGTGCACTCAAGCAAGAGCAGATGCTAGCGGGCAGAAGGGAGAAGGGGAGAGGGCCCTACTCCAGCTCCTAGTGTTGCACTGCAACTATTGTAATTGCTCCCATGAACACTTTCTAGTGAGTGAGAGATGAGACCACGGTGGGCGAGAAATGAGATCACGCCAGGTCCTACCACCCGTATGCTGCACCAGCCCTGAAGCATTAGAGATGACTTGTTTCCAAGTATTATAATGCACTGTACCAGTCCAAAATCTGTTTCTTCCTGGTAAATGATGAAGAGACTGTACAACCTTTTAGAAAAATAGTGTTCTGTGCACTGGCCTTTACTTCAGGAAATGGACAATAGTATTTTATACCCTACTTACCCTCTAGCGAAGAGTGCCAATGGCATCTTCCAAGCACGTCTGTGAAATGCTGCAGGTCCGATGTGTCCAGCGTGCAAATGGCCTGAAAGCAGAAGTTACATTTTAAAATTAATCTAGTTACATTTTATACTGCAAGTATATTTTCAAAGCATTTTAAACGGATTACTAACTGCTTAATAGGAGCTATTGGCCTTTTACAGATGTGAACACTTAAAATTATACTGGGAGGATAGAATATGGAAAGTGTTAAGCCCTGATTACAAATAGGACGAGCTGGGACTGTAGAGTATGAAACAACTGAATTCCCATTTTTCATTACCAGTTTACAGGAACCATATATTTATGCATTTGACCACATGGCTGCTTGTGTCTGTCTTTGGAAACCGGAGGTTTCTTTCTCCAGCCACTGCTCACAACACAGCCAAATAGTTGTCTGGGTTACGTGTGTGTCTGAACCACCTGCACCACCTTGTTTAGTTATGCCAACAAAAGAAATTGTAGAACATCTGACGGACTTACATGAAAACGTCACATACAGCCATGTTATTTCAGATTGTGAAAATAAAACAAAATTATTTTCTAAAACTTAATCAACATTCTTATAACATGTTTCTACCAAAACTGATATACATTTTGAATGTTTTGTGGTTCTAGCTAGTAACGCTGATCTATCTTTAATAACAAGAACAATTATATGTTGCATTTAAATGACTTCAGATGTTTTTTGTAGCTTCTGATTTACAGCATCTTCCCTTCTTTATGTTTTGTGAGCCACATAAGAAACGGCTTTGACATCGATATAGTCTCCAGTGGACATAAGCCAGAAGAAAAGACACGCTAAGCCACAAACATAAAACAAACGTAGATGTCCTTCAGAGATACAATGGCTCACAGCTGGGTAGCCACACAAAATAGGATTAGAAGATTTAATACAAGGTTCAAGAAGCTCAAGAAATCTGGCTGCAAAGAAGGGAGGAAAACAGACTCATGATGCACATGATGTTTCAGTTCCAAACAGTGACTATAATTATAATAATGAACAACATAAATACATAAAGTCTCCTCAAGTGCCAAGAAACTACCCTGGACCATTAAAATCAAAACATGCAAGTACAAGTAATAAAGATGATTTTGTCAGATGGAATGCTATTTCTTGTTAGGTACTTACAGCATCTCCACAACATTAATTCCAGCCTATTGACAGGGCCTACTCTACATTAAAATCAGCAGCTTGGCAGTTAGGAAAAAAATGCTGTGTTGGCTTGCAAAGAAAATGTGATTTGTGAAGCTCTCAAGGTTTCAGTCCATGAATTCTGTTCTAAATGTGCTGCCTCCAACACTTTGACTCCTCAGATGAAAAGAAAGTGCTCCTCTAATGTGACATGTCATTTTGCATAGTGTTCTCTCGGGTCCATTGCTCTTACTATTGTCTTTCTAGGGATAATACCAGTTCCTGCCTCAGATTTGGAAGATTAGCATTAACAAGATAGAAAAGAAGATGGCAGCTGTTTCATGATGGCATTTAGACAGTTGATCCATCTGCTTCCTAACTGTTGTCTATCATCTACATAGCCAGTCAGCTTGAGGCAACCTGATAAAGAGGTTTATGTGAGAAAAACCCTTTAAACATAGGTGTATCTAGTGATCAGATTGCCTCTCCCACAGAGGGAGGAAAATCACTCTTTTGTAATTTCTCTAGCTATACTGACAGCTTTCTTCAGACTGTTGTGTTATGAAAAAGTTTAGCTCTAAAACCATAGTGTCTAACACTCACATATTTAGTAAATTTTAAAGAGTAATTGGTCCATTTTTAGGCTTGTGAGGCAGAGAAAAGGCCTTTCTGGTTAAGCATTCACACTTTGGCATACTTATTTCTAATGATTCGCGGGAATTTGTGACATTCCTGAGAACCTGACCCTGAGAAAAAGCTTCTTCACTGTGAGGGTGACAGAGCACTGGAACAGGTTGCCCAGAGAGGTTGTGGAGTCTCCTTCCCTGGAGATATTCAAAAGCCGTCTGGATGTGATCCTGGGCAATCTGCTCTAGAGGACCCTGCTTGAGCAGGGAGGTTGGACTAGATGATCTCCAGAGGTCCCATCCAACCTAAACGATTCTGTGATTCTGTGATTCTGTGATTCTTTTCGTTGTGATAGGGATAGTCACAATAATTGTGATATCAAATTGTGATAACTGTGAAAGACTCCCAAGAGAGTCAGTCAAGTGCTCAAATACCACTTAATTTTAGTTCGAGCTGTAAATCTCAAGAGCCCTTTGTAATATCAGTCTACCTGTTATGAATTTATCAGGGGGTCTGCTGTCTCTCTCTTATCAGTATTGTAGGATGTGGTCAAGTTCTTAGACAAATGTCTCATGATTGAATACAGCTCAGATCTGTTGTTGTTGTTGTTGTTGTTGTTTTTCTGTTTATCTTAACGAAACCATTTGAATGGAAGACTTCAAGCAACCATAGGCGAAAACTGTAACCAGGTCTAAAGTTAAGCAGCATAAACGAGATTATTTAGGGCAAAGTAAAGGTCAGTAAAGGAATGGAATGATGGGAGTTTTCACTCAAGTGGAAACCTCTTGATTATACAGGAGATCTTCAGGAGAGGAGACTGGAAGCTATGATCGTTTGTCTCCATTCAGTGATTCAGATCCTGCAGCAGGCCCATATTGCAACGCTTTATATCTGTTCAGAATACAGAACGTCGCCTGCAGAGAAAGCATGTAACCTGGATTGACTGAAGTGTGGCGCTGCATGCAGAGATCACTAGTTCCTTCTTATTTCCTTGCAGCCTTTTTTGCTAGAACTGCTGCACCTCAGAAGGTGCAGCCCATCTGTGTACCTCTTTTATAAAATCCCCAAACCTCTTACTTTTTACTACTTAATCAAGGGGAAAGAATATATTAATGAATAAGAACTGTGAACCTAATGAATAAGAATTTTTGTTTTCCTTTTTGTAATGATTCATTTACTTGTAGAATATTATTCAGCTGCTACACAGCTTTGCATACAGGGCTCCTGGCATGGAAAAACCCTAGTAAACAAGGTAAACAAGACTAGGCTTCATGCTGTGTGGAAACCAGCTTGTTTATGTTGGTACACTTAGTAGATATTTTCTTTAAAGCATACCTTCTGTTTAATAAGATTTAAAATTCTGCATGTTGTGACATTCTTTTCACATTCCTTCTGCTTTTGTTAAATTTTAAGCAGTTGGTTGAATAATGCATGATATCATATGAAGCAAAGACTAAATTTGTTAATCAATGAGTATGAAATTAGAGATGAAAACACCTTTTCAGTCATGTAGCTCATCTTTCTGTCAGAAGATTTTTCTCCCTGTAATCACTAGCATTTTGTCCCGTTCCCTGTTTAATTTGGAATTTCATCACTGCATTTGTGGGAATTAATTAGGATTTATTCTTCATACAAAGTCTACATTTCCCTATGCTTTTTGTGCAGTTATTTAAATTAGATCTCTTTTGGATATGCCTTTACAAATGACATTTTATGCAGCTTGTTCTGTAGAAATGCGTCCACTCTTCCACTGGCATTAACTCCCTTCAAATGTAATCTGAATTTGCTATTTATGGTTCACAGATCTGTGGGAGTTTTGCTTCTACACAGCGAGATCTGCTAAATAATTAAATCTTAAAATGCTTTTCAGAGAAGCCGTTTTGAATCACATCTGTTACTTCTGGTAGGAAATTTCCCTAACAGCTGCTTTTTTTTTTCCTGTTTGTTTTAGCCTGGTAATGACATCTTAATCTTACCCCAGCTAAAGCTAACAAAGCTAATCTCCATTAGAAACTTGTCAAGTAGCGTAAGGACCGCTTCCAGCCAACATAAGAAGCGGCAGGTACCCCGCCCCCACTTCCGGCAGAAGCCCTGCCCCATTGGCTCTAAGAGGGCTGCTTGCCCCAGAAGTCCCGCCCCCTCTTGTGTCACGTGGTCAGCATACCCTCCCTCTTCCTGCCCTGGTGGTCGCCATTTTGTAAAGCTTCATGCCACATGTGTTTGCATACTGCGCTGTGATTGGCTGGCAGGGCCAGCCCCTCCCTTCCAGCGAGCAGGAAGTCCCTCCTACTAAACACACCAGGGCCGCCATGTCGTTTCAGCTGCCATTTTATGGCAGGGAGCCCCAATTTTTGACAAGGTCGTGAAGCAAATGTTTTCATACTGCCCTGTGCTTGCCTGGCAGGGCCAGCTGCCCCTGCCAGTTTACCCAGAAGCATGGCAGCCCGTGCCCGCTACATACACAGAAGGTGCTGGTTTTGACAATGTCAAAACATGCAGTACGGATGCTACGTGTGTTTGCTTATCCATGAGTTGGTGACGTTACAGAGCGTTTCAGAACTTTCCGGCTGAGAAGGGAGAAGACAGAAGTGTGCCGTGATCTGTCCATATTGCTGTCCAGGCCTGCAGCAGTCAAGAAAAGGAGAACGGACACAGAAGGGACCACATCGTTTGGTTTAAACAGGGAAAAGGCTGGAGAAGTCTGATTGGTACTCCTTATACCCTGTTAATAAAATGTTGCTGTGCATGAGTTAAATTCATTGCCCAATGTTTCCTTGCTTACATGTGTGTATTTGCAGTGTGTTAGTAGACAAGTCTATACCACTGCTTCTGTTAAAAGATATTTATTGTGCTCCTGGGAAGGTAGGATGCTTTGGGGGGTAATACAATCCCGTTCTGAAACTGCTAAAAATTGCTGCTAAAATTGCTGGTCTGAACAGAAGCCAAGTGGCAACCTGGCTTGCAACGCAGGAAGCTTACAGCTTACACAAGGCAGCAAGAAAGCATTTTCACAGAAAAAAGGTGATTGCGGCAGAGGTGGATACACAATGACAGGCAGACTTGGGGGATGTACAACAGGTTTCCAAACACAACAGTGATGTTAAGTGCATCTTAACGGTAACAGACATATTATCCAAGCTTACCTGGGCCATTCATTGGTCTAAAAGGCAAAACAGGTTCTGAAAGAGCTGGAGCTTTTAAAACAATTACTAGCAGGGGGCACATGTTTTAGAAATTAAAGGCTGACTGGGGAAAAGAATTTTTAAACCAGTCATTAAACAAGCTGTTAAATCAGTGTGAAGTTCACCATTTGGTGAAGACTGTTCAGCATAATGAGGATTGTTAAGATGAATTCCCATATCTACCTGTGCTGTGCTCCTGTAAGATACTCCAGTGTATAAAAGATCCATCATTCCTGTACAAAACATCTCCTAACTATCTTAACTGTGTACAGAAGACTCTCCAATGTGACTATTTTTGTATCTGCAGGAATAGTTTATACTGTCTACTTGCAGGCGTCCTATCTGTGTACAGTTTGGTCAATTTTGTGGCAGGAGCCTCCTGAAGGAGTTTCTGGGATGGCCAGATCCTCCACCCAGGATGTTATTCAGCACACTGAAGCACATAAATTGTGCAATGGATTGATCTAGGCAAAGACTTTCTCCCTTATATCTCTCTTATAATTTAAATTCCACAGCTCTTGCTAGAATACTTGAGAACAATTCTCTTTACTGATAGCCAGACTCAGCGCCTTTTCCTGTCGCTGGAAGACAGCTCCCAGGTGGTTGAAAAAAGGACATCCCAGGGTTTTGCTGATGGCAGACTCTCCCACTCTGCTCCAGCACCCAGAGTAGGGAAAAGGGACCCTAGATGAGCCCTCCACATCCTGGCTCTGGCTCTGGGAGGGCACCTGGAGGTGTCACTGCAGGGCAGAGCAGGGTCCATGTCTGTTTGGCCAGTGCTGGCAAGGCAGGGTGGCTGAGGCAGAGGAGGCTCCAGTAGGAGGGGTGTCAGCCCATATCTGTCCTGCCTAAAGAACTAGGAGACCAATCCATCTGCACAGCGACAAGGGGTATGGAAGCTTCCCTTGCACCTTTTCTCCTGGCAAAATGATAGCCCCACTGAGACACCAGAGCTGGAAAGATCACAAGATCACATCAGCGCCCCGCCCCCCCCCCCCCCCCCCCCAGTGACATACTCAGGAACCTCAAGACCTGCCCCACACCTTCAGAAAGGGTGCAGGGATCTGGGCACTGCTGGGTGACATCCTGCAGATCTGCCTTGTGGACTGAGGTTCCGGCTTATGCTGGAGCCCCTCTGGAGCTGGCTGAAAATCCCAGGATTTCCTTTCCAAGGAACTCTTTCCAAGGAGCTCTCACAAGCCCATTCTGGAACAAACCTCCACAAACGCTTCCTAAGTCTTCACCTTCTGAGTTCCCTGCTTCACTGTCCACCTGATGTCCTCAGGGAGGAACTTTTAGATTCTTCCTTATTGATGTGTCTCAGAGAAGGCCAGGTGGAAAGATACTGAAAAACAGAAAAGTCCAAGAGCATTAGAGTTCAAGAGTAGATCAGGTCAGTGGTCAGGACATTACTGGTGGATGCTGGTGAGACATTTGAGACATTTGAGAGAGGGCAGGGGCAGGCTATGCTCAGTTTCCTTAGTTTTGCTAAGCTTCAATAACCTTTACCCTTGAGCTGGTCCAGAACAAGCAGCACAAAGGCTTGGAGCTTGGGATGTCCTGTGGCCTGGGAAGGCACTGACTGAGAGTGCCCTGAAGAGAGGCTGGTGGACACTAGAGCAGACTTGGCCTGCTGGGCCTCACTGAGCTGAGCAGATGTTTATTCAGTAATGCAGAGTGGTGTCATGAGTGTCATGAGAGTGGTGGGGGAAAGGTATTCCTGGATATCAGAGGTCAGAGTACCTCCCCACACTGCTTGGAGTTTTGCCTTCACAGCCATCCCTGTCTACCCCACAGCATGGCCTGCTGCTGCCAAAATCCCCTCCTCGTGCTGATTGCTGTCCCCACTGCTCCCAAAAAGTCCCACACTAATCCAAAGGAAGGATCCTTTCTTGGCCTGTCCTTGCCTTCTCCTTTCCTCTCCTGGCCCCTCTTGCCCCTTCTCCCTGGGCTCTTTGTTCCCAGTGATCCCTGGGCACCTTCCCTGCCTGCACAACCCTCTCTCCCAGCATGTTTGTCTCTGTACCCCAGGCCTCTTGCTCTCTCAGCCACTCCTTGTATGAGAGATGCTCCAGTCCCTTAATCATCTTTGGGGCCCTTCATTGTTCTCAGTTTAGCAGATCCACGTCTTTCTCCTATTGGGGAGCCCAGCATTGGACCCAGCACTCCAGATGTGGCCTCACCAGTGCTGATGGGAAGGATCACCTCTCCGCACCTGCTGGCGATGCTCTTCCTCATGCAGCGCAGGATGCTGCTGGTCTTATTTCGCACAAGGGTGCTGACTGATGGTCAGCTCGTTGTCTGCCATGACCCCCAGGGCCTTCTCTGCAAAGCTGCACTCCAGCAGGTCAGCCCCTAGCATGTGCTGGTGCATGGGTTATTCCTCCCCAGTGGCAGGACTTTGCACTTCACTTTGCTGAACTTCATAAGGTTCCTCTATGCCCATTTCTCCAGCCTGTTGAGGTACCTTTGCATGGCAGAACAACCATCTCCTGTATCAGCCGCTCCTCCCAGTTTTGCAGACTTGCTGAGAGTGAGCTTGATCCCATCATCCAGGTTATTAATGAAGATGTGAAACGGTATTGGTCCCTGTATCGATACCTGGGGGACACCACTAGGGCCTCACCTCCCTGGTGCTGCTGGTCACAACCCTTTGAGCCAGGTAATTCAACCAGTCTTCAACCCACCTCACTGTTCACTTATCTAGCCAAGCTTCCCTATGAGGATGTTATGGGAGACAGCTTATTCAAGTCAAGCTAAATAACAGCTGCTCTCCCTTATCCACCAAGACAGTCACCTTATTACTGTGACCTTTTCCAGATAATTGAGAGTGGCCTTGCAATGACATCAGCCAGCTCCCTCAGCATGTGTGGTTTTCCCCATCAGGGCTCATGGACTTGTGTAGGTACAGTTTGTTTAAGCGTTCCTTAACTTGATCCTCCTCTACCAAGGGGCATCTTCATTGCTCCGTACTTCCCCTCCAGTCTCAGGGGCATGGGATTCCTGAAGGCCAGTCTTACCAGTAAAGGCTGAAGTAAGGAAGGGTACCGTGGCTTTTAATTTGTCCTTTGTCAGCAAGGCCCTAATCCCGTTTATCAGTGGGCCTACATTTTCCCTAGCCTTCCTTTTGCTGCTTATGTACTTACAGAAGCCTTTCTTGTTGCCTTTCACGTCCCTTGCCAGAATCAATTCCAGCTGGACTTTAGTTCTCCTAATCTCATCCCTGTGAGCTTGGACAGTGTCTCCATATTCATCCTGGGTCCCCTCTTGTACACCTCCTTTTTAGGTTTGAGTTTAGTCAGGAGCATCTTGTTCATCCATACATGCCTCGTGCTGCCGTTGCTTGATATCCTGCTTGTTGGATGGACCCTTCTTGAGCTTGGAGGAGGTGATCTCTGAACATTGACTAGCTCTCTTGGACCCCTCTTCCCTCCAGGACCATATCCCATGGGATTCTTCTAAGTAGGTCTCTGAACAGGCCAAAATTTGCTCTCCTGAAGTCCACGCTTGTGATCCTACTTTTTGCCTTGTTCCCTCTTTGAAAGATCCTGAAACCTACCATCTCGTGGCTGCCGCCGACTTACTCATCTCTTACCAGTTCTTCCTTGTTTGTAACTATGACGTCCTGCAGAGTGCCTTTCTCAGTCACTAGGAAGTTGTCATCAGTGCATTCCAGAAGATATCGGAGTGATTAAAGTCCCCGATGAAGACCAAGCCCTACAAATGTGATGCTTATTCGAACTGTCTGAAGAAGTCCTGTCTACTTCTTCCTGATCAGGTGGTCTCATAGCAGACACCCACTACAGTGTTGCCCATCTTAGGGTGCCCACTAGTGCTGACCTACAAGCTCTCCTCTAACCCTCACCATTCCCAGGCAGAGCTCTGTGCATTCCAGTTGCTCTTTCACATAAAGGACAACTTGCCCTCCTATTCCTCCCAGCCTGTCCTTCCCACAGAGCCTCTATCCATCCATCACAGTATTCTAATTGTTTGAGCTATCTCACCACATCTCTGTGATCCCAGTGAGATCGCAGCCTAGTAACCGCACACAGACTTCTAATTCCTCCTCTTGGTTTCCCATGCTGTGTACAAGCAGTACAGAGAGGCATGCAGATGTGCTTACTTCCCAGAAGTGGAACCAGGGTCAGTTTCCAGCACAGGATCAAGTCTCCTGAGGTCTGGGGACCCACTCCTCCCTCTGCAGCCCCAGACAAGCACCTTGCTCCCCTTAAGGGCCAATGACCCTTGACTTCAGCAGGACAGGAACAGCGCCCCAGTGCCCAGCCCTCTACAGGACAGTGGCATCTCCTCCCTCACCTCTCCAGTTTGCTTGGAGCTGCTGCTTCCCAAACTAATCCTGCTCAAGCCCCACAGCCCTTTTTATACCCACTTGGGCCAGACGTGTCACAGATCACCCCTGTAACACAGCCACTGCCAAGCTGCTGTCCCTTGTGACACAGCCACCACCTTGTTAGGATTGGTGCCAGGAGCTAATGCTGGGGCCTAGCACTTGGCTACCCAGGAAAACACAGCTGTTGCTCTTGAAACTTGCTCTTGCTTGTTTAAATGTACATTAAGACTGTTTTCAGTGTTCCTGAGTCATAACACTGTGTCTAGTGGTCTCCTGCTGGCCAAGGAAGAATTAATAAAGGGCTAAATCCGTAGGAATGTTATTAAATCACTAATTTAATGTGTAATATTCAGAATGTTTTGAACTGAAAAAAAGACTATAATAGGAAGTCTTATCACCGGTAGGGATTTCTGAGTACTGCCATAGTGAGACTGCTTGCCTGCTGATAAGGTGGTGTCACAGAGACACTGAATTCATGAGGGATCCTGTGGAAAGGCTAGCAGGGATGATGGACTGGTGTATCCTTTTGAAATGATACAGCCTGAGACAGGTGGCTTCAATGTCAGGCTTTGCTACAGATTTCCTGTATGTCTGCTAGATGTCCTTCTAGTTCCCATGGCATCCCTACAGCTGAGGTGGAGCCCTGGTAAGTATGCCCTTTTTTTCATGGGTATCCATTTGGAAAGCCTATTCCCTCCAAAGCACACTACTTTATAGCACTTCAGTGAGGAAAAGCAAGTATTTAATTCGGACCTATATTTCACTCTGGGCCCAAGCACCAGCATGTCTTTGTGAACCAGTCCCAGATTTGCCAGTTTACTTGATATAGGCTGACTCTTTGCACCTAGTAGTGACACTAGGTTCATGGTGCCATTGATCTATTACCTTTTACTATTTACAGACCATCCAGCTGTCACACAGTACTTCAGTAGGTGCATGGTGAGGGAGACACTGGAGAGATCCACCAGCCTTTGGTGACAGAAGCTCCTGGGTTTCTTTCCTATACCTCAGCATTCATTTCTGTCATTCAGCCCTGGATCTGTCTGGGCTGCTTTACTCTTAACTGCCGTAGTAAGTGCCAGAGACTGCAGGATTTGCATAAACTACAAAGCAGTGCAGATGTGCTTTTGTGACAAACATGAGAAAAATACTGAAAAAAATCTTTTTTTTTGTTTTGCAGACAGTTCTCCCCACCCCTGAGGCTGTCCCATCCACACTCAATTAAACATTTTTATATCAAGAATTATGTCTCACGAGGATTTATTGAAAGAGTGTCCACTACATTGCAAGTTTTAATCTTATCTGAGGCCTTTAGAGTCCACTAAAGTGGTGATTATATATTATTTTTAAATCTGTATCTCAAGAGATGAAGCAGTTCAATATACAAAACAAGAATATCCCTCATATCACTAGTAACGTGTGCTGCAGCTCTGTATGTCAGATGAGAACAGCAAAGCTGCCAAGTGTGATGCAATTCTATCATGAAAAAGACATCTTATATTTTAACTCGGCAGGTTAAAATTTTGTTCTGTCCTATGGATGCCAAGCTGTGGAAGGTAGAGACGGGCATGGAGGGAATTAACACCAGGCACAGAATATGGATAAAATGCCATAGAAGAGTCCCCCCACAACGTCTGGATTTTATTTCCATTTTCCTCAAATGGAAGAGAGAAAAAAATTGTTAAATTCAGGGAGTTTAAGTATGAAGGTAAAAGTAATTATTGAAACAAAAATTGTCACTGCTTCTACCAGAAAGAGAATATGCTCAGGGTGGATATAAAATGGAGATTTAGCGATGATGGGAAAATCTGACGAACAGATTATCAATGCAAGTGAGAATACACCATGTACTTTAAGGCTATGAAGATATTAGGAAAGTGAATGAAGCATTAAAAGGCTAGGCTGTTACAGAGGAGTTCAGGAGAGGACATGCAGGAATGACAGGAGAAAATGCCTCTCTCCTCACCTCATTCATGGCTATTTTAAACATGAAGTGGTGGAGCTACTTAATGTAATTAAACCCTGACAAAGTAATTGAACAAGGCAGCACTAATCCATGGGTTCTGAAGGAACCACAGGGCAGTTGCTAAACTACTACCAATAACATCTGTTATTAATATCAGCTTCTTGTGGGACTAACTGTCCTAAGATCCTAAGACAGGATCCTTCCTTATCCTCACAGCCTAGCTGCAGTGCAGGGATTACCGTCAGAGGACTAATATTGCCTTTGTGTGATGCAGAAGCTGGAACAGTTTGGAACTGGTTTATGTTCCAAGAACAGAGCATTTTTATGGAAAGCCTTATTTAAGAAAGAAAAGACTTGAACATCTTTCTATGGTTCAGATATTTCCATATCCACCACATTGTCCTTTAAGTACATTTTCTGCTCTAGAAGGTTTCATTACATTCATGTAAAGCTATAAAGACTGTTCAGTACAAAACCTTGAATGACATATATGCTTTCTTTTGGCTAGTCTCCTTTTTGACTTTAGTCTATGAACTTGCAGCAATTTACTCTATTCTTCCTGCCTCCTTTTCCCTTCCTGAGCAGCCATTTAAACAATAATTTTCTTCTAACTCTCTGTCTCTTTACAAAGAAAGGATATCATTCTTTCTTTACTTACTGTCCAGGTAAAGAAAGTCAAATACAACATGACAGTGAAATGTTACAAAGATGAGACAATGGTGCAGTTCATCTTGCAAAGCAACATTTCTACCATCATGGGATGCCTTTGGAAATAAAAGCATGCTCAGTTCTGCTCATATCAGTCAAAATGGCACCTCAATTAATTCACATGGTTTCGAGAGCTTTTTAAAAGACGCAGTTATGCACTCTATGGCCACTGTCTAAACCAGAAGAATTAAAGCTGCCATTAGGCTTGTTCCTGCCAACCTCTTTCATCTGTGCTCCTCAGACAAGGACAAGGAGAAGGTCTTGAGCTGGGTGGGTTGTTCTGCCAGCCCACTTTCTCCTGGACTCCTGCCTCCCTGTTGTGTGACCAAAAGCATGTCTGCAGATGACCAGGATGTGCAGCAGTTCTTTCTGCAGCACATATGCAAGTCTAACTGTACTGGCAAATATTTGCATCGTCCATCACCCGCTCAGCTGTGCACCACAACTGTAGGAGTTCCCAAGGGACCTACAGCATCAGAGAGAAAGACGAAGGACAGAGAAAACAGCTTCAGTAAAAAATATAAAGAGCTTCAAAAAGTTTGTATGAGTTTTCCTGATGCTACAGTTTCTGTTTTTCTCGTTTGTTCTGTTTTTTTTTTTAAATTGTGGATATCCACAGTGTAATTGGGAAGATGTAATCTGTAATACCTCTCGTGCAGTGAGGGGCACATCAGTTTCTAAAAGTACTTTTGTGTGTTTGCATTAGATTGTAAAGAAAGGGTCCAGTAGAATTAAAGTAACCCCTATGTGTTTGTTAAGATAAGCTTGTTGCTGAAAATTACCTCCTGGTGAATAATAATGCAGTACTATGAAACAAATTGAGAAGCTATTCAAATTTTTAATCTCCAAGGTGACTATGGCATAAGATACCAGCTAATTTTGAAGAGTAAATTGAAGCTTTTCTAACCTGCTGGAACTCATCAAAAATGTGGAAAAAAAAGTTGTGGGTGAAGGAGAATGGTTGAGTATAATGTGTTTAACCCTGCAAACAAAAGATTCTGGATGAAGCTCTTCACAAGAGACTATTAAGAAACTTTGGTAGACAGAGGTTAAATCCTGCCATGAATTAAAAGTGGTTAAAAGATAGAGAATGAAGCAGAAATAAATGAGCGATTTTCAGAAGAAAAAAAGGTTAATAGTAAGTTGCCCTAGGGCTGAGTATTAGGAACTTCCAGTCTGGTATGAAATATGTGTACAAATGAACTGGAGGAAGGGTGAATGGGAGCAGCAGTTGCACGGCAGTTGCACAATTATTTTAGTTAACCAAGGCTGTGAATCCAGAGATTTGTGGAGAAGATGGTAGAGTCAGAAGATTTTCAAGACAAGGAACACCTTAGTTCAGAAAGGATCAGTAGATAAACTATTAAACTGTCAGTCAGGAGGTACTGGTTGCAGTGTGTAACCAGAAAAAAAAAACTGGATGAGAGCATTTGGATTTACAGTTAGAGAATAACATTGCCTTTTGAAAACTTTTCGTACAAATATATTTGTACAAATTTCTTTGGAAACATTATTTTGTACTGGGATTTAATTTCTGGTTTAAATCAGGGAAAGACTCAGGGCAGACAAACAAATAGCCTGATGATCAAAGTGCCTGCCTAGTTTATAGGCACTCTGCCCCTTATATTGAGATTTTGCTTTGTCTGTATTTATTTTTCAAAAACATGACAAGTCATCAGATGACTTTCTTTTAATGAATATTTTGTGTATATAGTTCTGGGATTTTCTGCAAGAAACTTTGCACAGTCTTGGTTTCATTACAGTATGAAGTTGATTTCTGAAAACGTGGGAAGTTTCAGCTTGTGCTACTGAGACACAGCTACGAAAATGATAAATGCAGTCGTGCTGCTGCACGAGCAGTTTCCAGCATTGTGTTTATGTATGGGTCCCAAGAGGCATTTAAAATCCTGCATCTAGCTTTGGTCACCTACTTTAAAGAAATATTCATTCTCATAGAAAGAGTTTCAGAGAGAGTTTTTAGCATGAATAACTGGAGTAAGTCTGAACTGTTGCCGAACATAGACCTGAGGGTTAGTCTTAACCCATATCATTTGCCAATCATCTGATTCATTGTGTAGCTGCATGAATGCTTTCACAAGTATATGGCACAGGGCAAAAAGGGAGGAGGGCTGTTTTCTTTTTTTAAAACCTGCACTGATTTCTGCTGATTTGGAGTATGTTTGAGCCCACAGCCTTAGAAGACACCAGAAGAACTTGGCTTGATTAACTTAGAAACATAAAGACTGAGGAAGGATGTAACTGCTGCCTATGAATGCACAAGAAAGGTGAATGTCAGCAGGGAAAAGACATATTAAAACTATTGCTACAGGTGGGAGTTGTCATGAGAACTAATCATACATGACCAATTTAGACTAGAAATTAGAAGAAGGCTTCTAGCAGCCAGAACAATGACATTTTCGACTAGACTTTTGGGATGAATAACAGAACATGGTGTTTGTTCCAAGGTTAGCAAGGATGTCCTGGATATTGCATATTCTGTGCACAGCTGTCATACTTTGGGTCAGATAGATCCCTCTATGGGAAAGTGGAAGAACATATCTTCCCCATGAGCGGTTGCACATGCTCAGGTTTGGAAACCATTCTGGGGGCCAATATGGCAAGCAGGTGCTAAAGAGTGAGCATAAAGGGCTGCAATTTCAGCACAAACAGTAAGGACCCTTAGAAGATACTGCAGCAGGGAGCAAGCCCCAAAAACTAAAGTTTGGAGGTGATGGAAAGAAGGAGACTTTGCTAGGAACCCTTCCATTGGATTGGGAGGAACTTCTTCAGCCGAGGATATCATAGAAAGTTACTGAGGTGGAGGGAAAGATTGGTCTAGGAAGGACACAGTGACAAGGAGTTGTGTGTGTGTTCGTATGTGTATACGTATATCTGTGGTATTTGTTTGGAGCACTTTCATCTGCCTCACCCAGGATATCTGTATTTTTCCTAAAAAAAAAAAAAAAAAAGGAAATCATGAGCACCTTGTGCTGCACTAACTACTAACTTTAAGATAAAGGAATACAATTCCATCATGCCTTGGTTTTCTTAGGATCCTGCCATACCTCTGAAAGGTGCATGGGGAAAATCAACCATATTCGAGTTTGAAATGATGCTACAGGTTGCATGCACTAAACTAGATCCTGGCTTCCACACAGAAAGTCTTTCCTCAAGCTTTGCTTGCGTGGGACAGGATAACCATTCCTCAGCGACTTACTGTGTGCCAGTTCTTTCACTTCTGTTTTGCATTAGGGGTTTTATGACATCAGGTCTTTACAACAGATCATCTTTTGCTGTATGTTTTATCCCGTGTGTCAAAAGAGGCCAATAGAGGTTTTGAGGTGCCATGATAATTAAAGTGATTGAAGCCTTGCAAAGGACTGGATATTTCTGCTGGCATGCTCTCAAAGACGGAAGGGGAAATAACTAAAAAGTTGAGGACATAAAATGGCCATTTAATATAATTATATCAATTAGGGTTATAGGATGTCCTTTGCTTGACTCCCACTCGCTTTATGTTGATCACTGGCTCTCCAAAACAAGCTAGAAGCTCAATAACTACAAAGTTTTTAAATATGTTGGATCCTGTTTCTTCTGAGTAATCCCATGCACTTGAGTACAGTCACAATGTACATTATTACAAAAGCATACTAGTCTTGGCAGGAAAAGTCTTGGCTTTATGGAGGAAAGCTTTATGGAAGTAATGGAGGAATTTAAAACAATGGAGAGTGTAAATAAAGGTGCAAATATGTGGAATGGAGTAAAAACCTTCTATAAAATGCAGATTCCTTGGATGTTTAGGAAATTATCTGTGGTTAAGCATTATTCTTTCTCTGTGGATACCCCTACCTACCCTTTCTTCTGGCTTCTAATGCACACAGTCCAGTATCAGAGGAGACTAAAGAGCAATGAGCATCCACTGAGTTTCAGCCATGTGATACCTCAAATCTCTCAGGGGAAAAAAATCAGTGTGTCATGAAGTCATCCGCTTTGCAGGCAGTTAATCCCCAATGTGTTGAGGACAAAATGCTCCACTGTAGAAATAGCAGGCTGACCAACACACAGTTGGCATTTTTGAACCAGCTCCACAGACGGATTGTCTGGAAGGGAGTGAGGGAGCAGTGCTGAGGTATTTGAGGTGTCTGTTGAGCTAGCTACCTTGAAATGAGAATATTGTGCCAGTATGCCCCCCTCGCATACTTCGTGCCCGCTCCTCTTTTGTGATTCCTCTTTGCCTCCCCTCCCATGCTTTTTTATGATTCTTTTAGGCATCTCAGTACTATATCCTTGAATTTACCGGTAGCTGAAACGTGGTCTATTTCTTTTTTCATGCTAGTGAGCAGCAGAGCTGGAGAGGGGGCAGATCCTTGGCAGACTCTCATTCCCATTTTGTTTTACATGGCTTATTCTTCTTTCCTACTACCGTTGATCTTGTGCCAGGTATTTAATACAGAGGAGAAAATTCAGCTTTTACAAAAGCCATTGGGAACTTGAGAGAGACATTACCAGAAAGACAAAAATAGACCGTATCCTCCTCTTTCCTTTAGTGATTGGTTGCAGAACATCTCATCTCCTAGTGTGAAGGAGACGGAAACAAGAGTTTCAGCACTCAAGATTCTTTCTATGACAAGGTAAAAGCTTTGCAACATTTCTTAAGGGTTGGGTAATCTGAGTGCTAATAACATCTGCAGTTTCAGAGACAAATTAGATCTTACTCTCACATATGTTCTAAGAAAATTGAGACTATTCTGGGACTTGAATAAATCTGAGAAATGGCTACACTCAAAAGATTATTTGGGAATAAAACCTAGCATAGGTTAAAGGCACTCTTGGGTAAGCATAACTAAACTTCTGAACAATCAGGAGGTATCTGGGGCCTTTGCAGAGTGGAAAGCCTGCTGATATAGGTTGCCCATGAGGGGCAGTTCTTAAAAATGTTGAAAATCTATACTGGGAAAAAAAAAAGCTTCTCTTCCTTTTTGCTTTTCACTTGCCCTAGTCTCCTCCTATCTTTGCTCTTCTATTTTTCTCCTTCTTTCTATTTCAGATTTCTTCAACCTCTGTTTTTCTCCCTGTCCTTCTAAAACGCAACGGCTCTGCTCCTGTCCTGAGGTCTGTGTTGGATGTATTGTTTTGCTCACAGAATCTGTTCCTGATATGTGGAGACACCCGCTGTATCCTCATCTAAATGTGAAGTCTTTATCTCTACAGGAGTGGATATCAAAACACAGCCTTACTTAAAGTGGCTTCTCAGAGAGCAATAGAGTTTTGGGTTTTTTTTCTCCCAATATAATTATTGAAAAGAAGCCAGGCAAGCATCCAAACATTCATATCTCCTGCAACTATTGGACGTCCATAGGAGAAGAGGGATGGCCCACATGTGAGTGCAACTTTTTCAAGGGTTGCGCTCTCATTAAGGGCATATGCCCTGCTCTTACATGATCACCTTGCTGGCGGCCCTGGTTAGAAAATTATCTGGAGGACTTTGGAGCTTACTGGGGTTGGAGATTAAATCCAGGCGGCAATATATTTTCTCCTCTCAGCCCAATCAGACATTCAGAAAAAGAGATACCCTAAGTACTTGCTTGATTTGTTAATGTATTAAAAACTATTTTTGGCTTATTAAGAACAGAGCAGAAGCTTATAACAGTTCATAAGAGAAGAAACTTTGAACTTCTGGTTAAGTAAAGCTTGGACAGTAATGAGGGCTGAAGAATCAGAGAATGCCAACACAAAGTCTGCGTACCCAGTTCTTTGCAGTGTATTTATTTGTTGCTGATATTCATGTGCAGTAAAATACCTTCATATCACTGCTGCCTAGTAATTGTTCTTTGGGAATATATTAATCATAATGACTTTAACTGAACCATTTAAAGGGGTGACTGCTACAGCATATTGTTAAGGATCTGCATTATGGTTGGATGCTGTGAGTTTTATGGTATGTTATGACACGGAATAATAGTATGTGGGCTCTTTCCTCCGAAACCTATTTGCCTTTAAAGAAAATAAGTAAGATAAAGATCATCCAGTTGAAGTTATATCCTACTTGGCAGGTATAAATCCTTGCAGTACCACTGAGATGTCAGTAACTGATGACTTTAATGTACTATGCTAGAACTAGTACACCTATGGTTTAGTTTTTCATTTGTTTTACCTGGCTCTACTAGTCGCCTAACCAATCCATTGCTTCTTATATTGATTGTGCAGCTTAATATGACCTTTCCCTTTATCAGTTTCCTTGAGCTGATAAACAGGCTTGTTTGAAATAAAGGAAGAATTCCTTCTTTATTGTAGTGACTAAATCTCTGCCTTTGGAGATGATGCATGCTGGGAAATGAGGTACACAGAAATCCCTAGGGCTGCCCAAAGCATTTCTACAACTGGCCACACTAAATGTTCCGCTTCCAAAAGGTGGACAGTCATCTATCTCATCCCATAAGAATCTGGTATGTAGGAGGCTTTGGTGTCTTTTTAGAAGATGTCAAAAAAGATGTCGAAAGATGTCAGAAAAGCCAATTCTGAAAATTATTTATTTAACAGTAATGCCTAAAACACTTCCTAGCCTTCCATGCCTTTTAAGGCACCCATCAACAACTTTGTGCACCTCCCTGCTTATGATTCCCCTCTATTCTCTCTTCAGTGGCTTGCTCCATGCTGTTAACAAAACTCCTCATAATGATCATAGGTGGGCAGGTCATAAGCAGCAGGTATTTCTGTTCCTCTGCCTTCCCTCCCTTGCTTCACTCTCCACTATGTTTAAGCTCAGTAAATATCTTTCCCTCTCACAGTAAACCTATGGATAAGTAACTAACCTGGTGATGAGTTTGTCATCATATTCTGCATTTCAGGCCCATCTCTCACTCACTGCTGGAAAGCTGTCAGTTCCCATGCTGAACATAATTATTCACTGTCTAAGAAAAGAAGGTGTTGGTCCCTGGCCGAAGGAATGCACAATGTAAGTCAATGTCAGGGTCAGGAATACTGGTGGTGAATGCTTGGAGCTAGAGAAGGAAGCTGCAATAACTAAATAGCATGGAGACTAGATAGGTGCACAGGTTTATGTCTTATCATGTGGAAATGTTCCCGGCTGGAGTTGTAGAAGAAACAAGAGTTGATTGGGGGTGTGGGGTGTAGACTTTAGGATTCATAGAGCTAGGGGAGATCTGTTCCAAGGCAGAATGTAAGAAAGTTTGGAAATGCTTTTTGAAGAATTGGACTGATGGGCAGTAAAGCTGGGAATATGTAGAGCAAAGGGGCAGCTGATGGTAGTAGAGCTGATAGGGAGGAGAGGTCTAAATGGGAAAACATTTTGGAGGGTGGAGCATGCAGCTGTTAACTCAGTGGAGAAAAGGGAGCCTGTGGAAGGGCGCTGTGTCTTCTAAGACGTCAGTCGTGTGTGTCATTTCAGTGCTAGAAGCATCCATATTATTATATATGAAGGATAGTGGTACAGCCTCTTCCTGCCATGTGACCCAGGCACCAAAGGATGCCTTTTGGAAGTGGGGAGCTCCTGTCCTTTCAGCACTCCCTCTAGATCCATCCCTGCCTAGGCCTTTAACCAGGAGGGGTGGCACTGGAGAAAAGTTGCTATATATCAGATCACAGGTCTGCTTCAGCCTGTTTCTAATTCCTGGTCTACATGCAAGTGGAACTCTGTTTAATCTTCTTAGTCGTCTTACATGAACATCTAACCCTTAAGAAAAAAAAAAACGTTACTAAGCTTTTAGATTTGATCTTACCCTGAACTGATATTCCTGTAAGGTAATTGCATCCCGGGATTGAAATTTACCTCTATATTGAAGACAAACATACAGCATGTGAACTGCAGGTCCCAGGAAAGTCCTCAGGCTAGGGCTTGACAGCTAAAGGAAGCCCTAAGACTTCCACTGATTTTCTGCACACGGTAAATTTGACTATGTGTAACAAATTATACCCTTTGGTCCATTTCCAATATGTTGCCTTTCTATTTGGCTGAGCATCTCACCTTTTTTTTTTTTTTAATACTGAGACTCATTTTTTCTTTTGGCATGAGTAGCATTTTGTTTTTCTAAACCAAGACATCCTTACCTCTCCTTTAGGACTTTGTGTTGGAAGCATCTTTTTCCTTTCTATATCTATCTCTAAAGAACTTCTTTATCTGTTCCCTCTTTTGCCAAAGTAGAATGAACAATCTGAATACAGTCCACCTAGGAGGGGCTGAAAAATGAAGTATATGATATGAGCTTCTTCTGAAACATTTGCTGCTGGCCACTATAAGAGACAGAGTAGCTCAGGTCTGACCCAGTATGGCAATTGTTATGTTCCTACAGAATTTTCATATTTTAAGGATTAGTCTCTCTTCCATTTTTTGCCATTTTTTTTTCTTTTTTTCTAGAAGTGAGAAGCAAAGTTCAGGAGTACTAAAGGGAAATGTTTTGTAGAATATGCCCGACATGAGCTATATCTTTACAAGAAGTAACCTCACAAAATCTTATCCTTTTCACAGTAAGTGCATTCTTGTGCAAAGCAGTAAAAGACTCAAGAACAGACCAGAATCTCAAAATATTTTGATTTTTAAATGAAAAAATCCCCAAGGACATGCTTTATCTTCAGTATTGCAGCAAGTCATTGTAAATTCTTTACTTATCTATAATCTTCAGGGATATTCTTCTAAGTGCAGTCAGACAAATGAATACTTCTGAAGGAGCCAACCCTTTCTTTCTCCTTTTGATGGATCACTTTTGTTTTCAGCACACATAAAGATTTATGGAATATCATGGAGAGTCAAACAGGTTGATTGTAGCGAGTGTCTTCGCCAGGTTTTTCGTCAACTACTTGTCTTGCCGATCTGTGAATGGTCGCCTGAGTCACCGGATCTTGTTTCTACTCTGACTGAACGACTGTCAAGGAAGAAACGCAAATAAAGGGTAAGAAAATAATGAATACATGTGAAAAATATAAATATGAAAAAACTGATGCAAATATTTGTGAATAGTTTATGTCTATGGACATTAAGAGATGCACTGCTTAGTTGACTGAATTTGAGTAAGTATATGTAAGCTACTGTTTTTCTTATTGATTAACTAGTTCAGCCCTTTAATGTTTGGGAGAAAGAAGTGAAGCAAAACAAAGGACCTCTTAAAGAGTGGTTTTGTGATGACTTTAGATGATTTCAAGAGGATTTCAGAGAGCACACAGTGGCATCATGCAGTAAGAGGAAGCCAAGCATACGTGCTTTAGAACATGGCTCAGATCTGAAGAGAGTTTCTCCACACCATAAATCATATCCTGGCAGAAATCAGATGAAAGCTAAATATTAACAATTTCAGAAGGAAAAGAATAGTGCTTCAGAAGTTAAACTTATGTATCAATTGTTCAGTAGCCAAGTTTAAAACTTCTTAATGAGTGATGACTCAGCTTTTTACCTGTGATGTGCCTTAGGAAAGCTGGAATGATATTGAAGTAATTTCTTTAATGGAAGAAAGATGGTGCTATTATAAAATGTGACAGGTAACAATATCCTATGTTGGGGGGGAAGAAAGATTCTGCAACCAAATTACTTGACTTTGCATAAGAAATTGCTGGCTCACATTATGAATTCATAAATATGAAGTTGCAGGGGGGCCACCTCTCATTAAATCAAATAAAAGCAGTGGAGGGAAAAAAAAAGCATTGAGAATCACTTTCGCTCCATCAGGCCTACGGGAAAAACAGAACCGTGTGAAGCAGAACACATTCTGCATTCTAGCTTTTGCTTTCCTTATGTGTGTTAATAATTTAAATAATTTTGAATGCATAAAGCCAAAATTTCAATACTAGACAAAGTTGGCAAATAATTTATCAACTGCAGAACAAATAGTTGCCTTTAATTGAAAGGAATCTTTCTTCATTCTGCAACAATGAACTAACCACTGGAGCTGGTAATAAAATTATCTGACTTCTTTTAGCCGGTGCTCTGGAATAATCTAATATTCTGATGTTTATATTATTAATTTGTTTATTCTCACAATTCATTTTGATGTAATTTACTGAAATCTACCTAGCTAGCTCTTTTTCTCCCTCCTTAACTACTGTACCCATCTTCCTCTATTTTTCTATACCTACATATAAGCACCTGTGAAAGGACATGCAGCTGTAGTTCCACCTCAATATCCCTGCTACTTTCCCAGTCTAATTTGTTTTATTTTATAACACCGGATTGTAAGCCGCTGTCTTATTGTGGATTTGTGACCCTAACATTGTCAAGCTGAACTCAGTGAGACTGCTTGTATTCAGTGGGACTGCTTGCCAACTGCTTAACACTAAGCATATACACACATCGTCACAGGACTGGGCAACACAAAACTACAAGAAAGAAAGGAGGAGAAGGGAAAAATGGTGATGGATGTTTAAATATCAAGCATCTATCAGCACACTTGATTTGTTGGAAGAGGGAGCAATCATCATCCCGGGCTGTAGCAATTGCAATTTGTATTTATCCCCTTGTGAAGTTTATTTTTGATTCCTGTGGTGGGTTTCATAGTGCTTGTGGAAGGCTGCTTGTGCAAGGGCAGGCTGAATTGTGTAGGAAACTGAAGACCTCTCCCACCACTGAGCACTGCAGCAGGCCAGGCAGCAGGAGAGCAAGCTTTCCCCCTTGTCCCTGTTTTAGCCCTGAAATGGAGAATTAGTCTCTCAGCCTCTCTGCCCTGTACACCAGTTTGTGTGACAGTTCAGTGCCTGCCCTCTGTGCTGAGACTGTAAGAAGGATGCTAATTCCACTGGTGATTTTTTTCTGCTGCTGCTATTTATATGTGGCAGCTGCACTGATAAATACCAGCAAATATGAGCTTACATCCACGAGTACCTGGATTGAGACCACTGTATCCAGTCAGCATTACAGGTCAGTGGGTTGCTTCTCTATCATTCCCAGAGTGAAAAGCTCCATTTTCCTCTAAGGCAGGAATAAGTTGCAGTTTGGAGTTTATTTCTTTACTGCCTGTGATACATGCATGGGAAAAGTGAAAGATGTAAAAGACAGAAAGGTTAATGACTGAGGATAAATGATCTTTTAGGGCTTTCAGCTGTTTAGTATGCTATCAAACTTTCTATTGTGCTTCAAATAAATGATTCAGTTTTTTTTTTTTTTTTTACCTGCAGTTACAAGAGCAGGTCTGCTCTTGTGAAGCTTTTTGACTCCCATGTGAAAACTCTAGGTGTTTCTGTAGACTTGTATTCCTTTTGTATTTGTTCTCTCGAGAATTATATTTTTCCAGCTGGGTGGTAGAGGATAACAAAAGGAGAGTGGTCCCAATGCTATGTCAGGCTGGTAGCCAGTGGTGTGATGCCATCATTTTAATGCCTGTGAGATGGATGGTAAACATTTTCTGAATGGCACTGGTAATAGCAGGAACACCAGACGTGACTACATGTTCCTCCAAATTTTCCTCTTTCAACAAACCAGCAGGGCGTGAGGTGAATGGAGCCCAAAGGAGCTGTCAGAGCCAGCTTGCTCTTATTACAGTTTGCCATGAGGTTGGATATCTTTCACAGTAAGCTTCTTTCCAGACTAGCTGCAGACAGGCAACAGGCTGCAGAAACTGTAGTGGAAGGAAAGAACAAAACAAAGAAATCGTGTCACAGCAAGGTTGATTTATTGGCAGAATTTCAGCCTATCACTGGGTTGGGTTCAGTGACTTTGTTCCAGGGATGCTCTGAAGAGACAGTAACTTCACTTCTTCATGAGTAGATTCCTGCTGTGACAGGTAAGGTGGTCAAAATCACAGTAATTACAAAAATGACGTATGAAAATGAAAAGGAACCACAATCCTGATGTAGCTGGATGTTTCTGCAATGTTTTCGGTGCTGCTGTTGAGGTTGCTGTGAGGAATGAGAAACAATACAGAGTCTGGTCAACACAGCCAGGAGACACATGGAATCTCCAAAAGTCAACACACAAGCCTGGCATCGTAGTGCTTGTCCTAATGTTTCCTTCTGTTTTCCTTTCTCTCAGACCATATTTATTTGCTGTATACATTTCACTCTGCAGGTTTTTCCAAAATTTATACTCCTCTGAATCATTTCTAATTTGTTAATGCCTCTATTTTGCCATCTTGGTAACTCAGAGTTAGCGACGTGAACTGTGTATTATATTAAGTCATTTGTAGTCTGGACATTGAAAGAATAACTATGAGGATCCACATAGCAAAATGGGAGAGTCATTTATAGCAGATAACTTTGGTGATGGGAACACAGAGCTCAGCTTTCAGCTCAAAAAATACATAGCGCTTGTTGATTTATTGTCTGTCTTCTTCCAATTGTAGTTAACTAGTAATTAAGATATCAACACCTGTAAGCCAAACACAGTGTCTTTGCAATATATAATCCCTTTCTCCTCCCTTAATATCATTTTCTTTTAAATAATAAGCCTCCAACTCATGCATTCTGGCTGGCTGATCCATACCTAAAATTTCAATAAAAATAATAATAATAAAAACACTAAAAACAACTGAGGAAATAATGCAAGACTAAATGATGTGATGCAGCATGAATCCTGGGCCAAAGAAATGGCCTATATCAGTCAGAAATAATCAAAATACTTGTGTAAATGACTGAGTGGGCTTTGGATGTTGTTTCTAAAGGCTGGATCAATGCGGCCTCTGTTTGGAGCCCAGAAAAAGAAGTTTCCAAGTAGCTGGATGATCAGAAGGAACTTGATTGTTCTGTTCAACAGATGTAGGGGTGGACCTGTCTAAAGGAGCGATGGCTTTAGAGTTCCTGCTGCATGAACACATTTATGTTTCAGTGTTATAGACATGATTCCCTGAGGTCACGACATCTGAGTGCAGATATCATTGAGTTTAAAGGAAGAAGTTCTAACTGTAGCTTTGTTTTTCCTTTCTATCATAAATTTCAAAAGCTGAGACATGCATTGTAAAATAAATCTGCTATAACTGTGGCCAGGAGGGTAAGGGGCCCTGCAGAAAGCTCTATAAAGCAAGGAGTGTAACTGCGGTACCCAGGAGTCAGCAGAGCATATCCGGACTTAACCACAGCAATACAGGATAGCTAAGAGTGCATCTGTGTAAATTAAGAATGTTAATAATACAAGCACATATCAAAAACAAGGATATCTATTAAAAGAATGGTATGATCAGTAGTGAAACTCCCTTCTAGGTTTGCCACACTGGCTGGAGAGAAAGAGAATTTACTTACAACAAAGCCAAGACCTCTCGTCAACTAACCTCTTTTATTCATCCCAAGAGAGATATTACTGATATATCCCAGTGGCCATGTCATTTCTCTGAAATCAAGGATAAATTAGGAAGGTTTATAGCAAAACATATTTGCAGTAGTATGTTAATAACACTTTGGTATATTCTCAGAATATTTGCACAGAATACCCTTGAGTGCACCAAGATGCAAGTGGATATGAGTAAATGGTGAGGACGCTGCCCTGGAAAACTTGTAGTGTTCATTTGGTAACTGTTCACTGGTCCTGCAGGGCATTGTCAACACAACAGCAACATATTGGAACAACAGAGCAACGCTTCTGGATCGATTTGAATTATATGTAATTGGATTAAGTTATTGTCTCTGAGCAAAAGGACCAGATGATTTGATCTAAAACACTAATGGAGTCATGAACAGCCTGGTAAAAATGCTCTCAGTCCTGCAATAAGACCTGACTCCATTCTCCTAAGATGCTAGGAGTTTCCACGTGTTTTCTGCTCCTGTGACTTCTTAGCTTCAACAGGACATAAATATGGGGATGCTCAGACTGTAACATTAGCACTTCACTTTTTAAATGTAGACCTTTTGTCTACATCATCATTAGCTGTGGGATTTCTGAACTGTGCTTCAGTTTGTGGTATGAATATACCAAGAGAAAGCTTGGTAGTCAAATAAAGGTAGCCCAAGGTATAAAAGAGGTACCTTCAACCTGTGCTGATACTTTTCCTACAATATATCAAAAGTATATGTGAAGCATTTTTCCCTTCTCTATCTAATAGTAAACCTGAAAAAGTACCCACAATCATTTTGTATAGTACAACTTAAGGAGACACGAAAGCACAGTATGTTAGAATGAGAATAACACACTAAGTGTTTGGATAATATAAAGTTAGGTATTAACTTATAGTTATGTGAGATGACAGTAAGTACAAAATAGATGAGCAATTAATTTTTTGTGAAAGTCAGTCTTTCAACACTGAAAAAGCAACAGAAGCCTAGAAAACACTAAGTTTATTTACCTCACACTGAGGGAAAAATCTGAGAAAATGATGAAAACTAAGTTCACTAAATACAACACCTTCATTAAGACATATTTTTATGGTAATGTGAATAGAGAGTTTAAAGCTGTATTTGGAGAAGAAAGTGTTATAAGAATAAGTCAGCATGGGTTTGGGAAGAAAAATTATGGCAAACAATTCTGATTATGTTTTTAAATGGGGTAATGATTGGCTTACATAGAAGTAAAACCGGTAGACATTTTATAGATAGCTTTTCAGGAAAGCTTTCAACAAGGTTTCACATGATGGATTACTGCATAAGCCTTCTAAATATGGATTAGGTAATGAATGCTTAAGATGGCAAAGGAATTGGTTAGAAGATAAAAATGGAGGAATTAAAAGTGTATTTTGTTCATAGGTGCTAAGACCTTTCATGGGAGTTCCTCTAGTGGCTCGGCAAGACTTGAATCAGGATTGTCATGAGAAGAGGAGGCACGTGGCCACACACTGACAGCAGTATGCTTTCCTATGATAATTTACACAGTGCTGTAATATGGGAGAGAGACATTTTCAAGAGCTGGCATGGATTGTTTTAATACCATGTGGTGGGGTACAATTCAAGGAGCTTTGAAAAGATCCACACACACTGGTGCTTCCACATTGCAATGGAAGCTGCATCATCTTCTATAGAATTGCCTTGCTGGATGAGCTGGGTGACCTCAAGAGTTGAATTTGCAGGTCAACATGCCGGATCTGCCTCCCATGCCAGCTGATGGTGCCTTTTAAAGGAACAGCACTACTTTTTATCAATCCTTGATAGCAGTGCATATAGAGAGGGAATAACCTACGACAGCAAATGCACTAATATGAAAAAGCAAGGAATCTGAATCTATTAAAAATGAGCAAGTCACATAAGGGTTGTAGGACAATATTTTAAGAAAGATTATATTGCTCTCTATATAAAGCTTAGGCCAGTAGATTTTATCTCTGCTTCTTCAGCTAGATCTTTCTGGGGAAATGGTATTCTACTTACAGCCTTGGTCTGGTGTGCAGAAGAAGGATGAACAGTTTAAAACACCGTAACTGAAGCTCTTCAGAATAGATTATTACCTTCCAAAGCACCAAACGAAACTAACTCACACCAAGATGAAATGATTTGCCCCACAGGCCCATAGCAGAGTTGGGAGTAAAATTAATGTCTTATAAAGCCTGGTACAGAACCCTATTCACTACCGTAATTACAAAATGGTATTAGTTTAAGAATGATGATATAGGCTTAAAGATGATGATAGAAGTATGCATATTTGGCATATAGCTCCTTCTGCAGAGTGCAATTAGGCTTGTAAGAACTGGTGTGACTTTGACTTGAGAAAAGATTTTTAAGTGATGGCATGGTATGTTTGAACTACCTAAGAACTGGCAAATATTATAATCTTGAAGAGATCTGAAAGAAAATACTTAAATTATCACTGCAGTCTCCTCCATAATTCTTACACAGATATAGGAACAAACTGCCTGTGACCTGCTGAACTTATGTTTGAAGTGCTGCAAAGTTAAAGGGAAGTATGTGTTAATGTCAAAATTCCTTTTCTTTTCAGTTTGACATTTATGGGTTATGGGTTATAATATGAACATTAAATAGTCAAACCTGCCTTTTAAATATTTGAGCTGATTGAATGTTTGATTTCCATATGATGGCTTTTAAGCAGAATGATTGTAATGTCATTGCTTTGCAGGAGCAAAGCTCTGATATAAGCCATAGACAGTGCTACCACCACCAATACCTGGTGATGCTGTGAATGCAAAAACTGAATAATGAACTGGCAAGGAAAACATAGTAGCCCATGGCTAATGGCATGTCTCCCACAATTTGCTCCTCTGCAATGAGTAAAGCAGTATAGATTTTAATTTATACTTTAAAATACTCATTCCCTATCTTCTCATCTTCTTCCTCCTCAAAAGTCTTACGTAATAAACTGAAAATCATCATGATTACATAAACTTAAAGGAAATGAACACGGAATATCAAATAGCAAAAATGAAGTTTTTCAAGTCAAAAGGCTATAGAATTATCTATAAGGGTCCAATGTTTGAAACCCTACAGACCGCATTTTGCTAGACGCTCTTGTGAAATTGCAATTGTGATGAAATGTTTAAACGATATTCAGTTCTCACTAGCTAGCAATATAGTGCAACACTGTACATTGACCTTGCAAAGGCATCTAATAGGATAGCTTGTAGTCAACTGTAAAGATTTACTTGCTTGAAAACTGTAGCAACGTAGATGTGCAAGGAGCAATGTTATAGCATGAGAAATAGAATACAGTGAACATTCAAATTATTCTTATTGTCATGCATATTAAAAGCCCAGGGTAAAACTTTGCATTTTTATTCCTGAATATGAATATGGATAGTATTTTTCTCCATCTAAATGTACAATATTAAACTTGCCTGCATCAGTCATCTTGAAATAATTGCTTTAATTTGGGGCTGTGGCTGGAAGTGAACACAAAGCTGATGTCATCTCCTAGCAGTTACATTTTCAACAATCTATTTTTTCCCAGCTTGACAAATAACAAATGTTTGGTAGTAACTGTAAATTTAAAATTCATTGCCAACCAGCTGATAAGAAACATATCAAATATTGGATTTCACTATCTAAATAAACGTATCAAGAAGAACAAAGAAGATTCCAGTGACTTTCATTTGTTGTCCTGCCTTGGTTATCAAATTTGCCACTAATCAAAACTTTCATTTCTGTCATGTCCTTGACAGCTTTACATATCATATCTATTTATCATACACCTCTGTTTATCATAATTCTGTTTATAACATCTCTCATGTGGAGGAATGACACTCTGCATACACAAACGCATCTGGTATTTGAGATTTTGACATGAAGTTCTGTGTTTTTTAAAGCCAAGATTTGAAGGATAAAGGAAATTTTCCATTCTCTGAGAACATGATAATAAAATGCCTTTGCTTACTCAAAGAGATTATGAGCAAAGATGGAAGGGATTGTAATGAGATGTGCTTAGAAATCCCATTTTGTGAGTGCTGGGGAGCTAAGAACTAACAATGGAATTTGTCTACATAGAACGAGGCTGAGCTTGGAAATAAAATTTGGGCCTTGATTTTTGGAACTCCTAAATGTCATTGGTAGGATTAACAGCATCTTTATCTCTTGTTCTGGTTTCTCTGAGCTCTCCACTCTTGTGCTTCCATTTCTGTGAGGACGATACCCTAGTCCTCACCCAGTCTCCAAAGGGTATCACAGGACAGCACCCACCATAATCACCAACAAGGCAACTGGGTTTGGATTTCTGTGGCTTTATGCGAAATGATCTACCAGGCCCTTCATAAAAATGCTGGTGTTTAATTTTAGCAATTTAAAAAAGACTATTAAGATAATTCTGAAAAAAGGTTTTAAAAGAAAAAAAAGCTACAGAGGTTTGTCTTGCCTTGTTTTACTTCAGGTGGCCAAATGAAGGCCACATGCATAACCTGTAGGATCTCAGTTTGTGTCTCCAAAATCTATGTGCCTCCTTGAAGCAGAGCATGCCATTTAAATCTTCTCATATATTTTGATTCTCCCTTTTACACCACACTGACACACATGAATGTAGCTAAGGACTGAGCGTTCTTAAGGAAAAACAGCCTGTTTGCTTGGGAATACCATTCACTCCAGACCACATGGCTCTAGGCTCCATATAACATATCAGAAAATATGATTTCTGCCCAAAACAGCTCTAGGTACAGGAGAAGAGAGAGCAGAAGGGTATACACAGAAAGGTCATCAGAAGGAAGCAATGAGACAGTACTGGTCAGCATGATATGCAGCGCAGACTTCATGTTATATTGAAAGAGCTAAAAATTTCAGACGTTAAAGAGTTCAGTCATTTTTTTAAAGTCTATGTTTGATTAAAAGAGGTCGACTTGTAGGGGGACCATTCCCTAACGGAATGACTCAGTTTCCCTCAGTCTTCTGTGCTGGGACTAGTATTTTCCAGTGAAAATTAAGTTCCCAAAGGTAGTGAAAGTCAATGAGAAACATTTACCTTGTGTCTTTAGCATCTTTTAAAATTGTTCGTGCAAAATTAAGAAAGGGAAGTTTAGAATTAATGCTTTAGATAAAGCTGGAGCATTTGCAACTGTCTATGTTCCTTGTTCAAAAACTGGAGGTTCTGAACTTGAACTTAAAAAGGGTTAAGTCCAAGGGCTACTTAGATTTTTTACCTCCAGTTTCAAATATAAAGTATGTGGTACGTGAAGTGGAAGATTTCTCTATTATCTGCAAACACGTCCTACTTTACACAAGTTGGTAGGCTTGGGTGTTGAAAGGAAATTTGATGGTGAAGAGGGCAAAAAGACCTTGTGAGGGAGTTCCTACCTGACAAGGAGGCTGCATGGAAGGGAGTGGGACATTGGTAACAGGGGGATTTTGCAGTAGGGAAGAGAAATGTAGTTTCATAGCTGGCATTTGCACAGGAAGTCAGCAATAACATTCCTGCTCCTGCAGAGAAGACAATAGGGTCTAGTCAAGGCACCCAAGCATCACTTTTTATGTCTCCCCCAAATATTTCTCTTTAGTAATGCAGTATTCTCAGAAAGGGATTTGTTTCATTGCAGAGACATAATCTTACATTGGCTACCAAGGTGCATCCAGTCGGAGAAAGAACACTAGCTTCTACCTGTGTAATACATTTTTAGTAGAATTTCTACAGTGATGACTTATTTACAAGATCACAGCTGAAAGCAATGATAGATGTCCTATTATTTTTCTTTGGAGATGGGTCTGAGCCACTATTAAATTTTAGTGACCCTGGATCAGCCTTGAACACAGACTGAAAAACAAGATTCTAGTGAACAAGTATTTACTGCTGCTCAGAGAAGATTCCTCATGCAACTCATACTGATTGGGCTGCAGATCTTAACATGGGCCAGCACTGAACTTGAAAACATTATTTTCATATCATGATTTGTAGTACTACAGTTTCTAGAAGTCCCAGTTATGTAATTTGGGACTCTCACTTTTCTAATGCGTTATGATATGGCTGTAGACTAAAATATGGCATCGTAATTTCAGCTGTGGAAATTGCACTCAAAATCTTGCTTCATTCTTTTAAACTCTTTTGATCACTCACTTATATGTAATAATGGATATTTTTAGTAGGCCACCGTATATTTTTTATTTCACTGTCCCAGTTCTGAACCGTGAGCTGTTTTGCCATAAGTTAACCTATGAACATGTCTCTTCCACATTTATTCTCAAAGGCATTTTTCCAGACATTTTCTTTTTACATTAAGTATGGTCTCTAATAATCAAAGTCTCTTTTCTCTAGTAGAGATGTCTTAAATTCATCATAATTTTCTAACACAACAGAAATTTCTTTGTCTTGCCTTTTTCTGGTTCAGCATAATTGCTGATCAAACAGAAATTCGAAGGAGCTCACATTCCCAACAAACAAGCTCTTTAGCTTTGTAGAGCTTCTCTTTTTTTGTACTTTATTTCATCCTTTTCTGCTCATTGTAGGTGCCGTAAAGCCATAGCAAACAAATTACGGCTTATAATGAACTTTTCTTGCATCATAACTATGTTTTACAAATAAGCAATGCACTGATGTACTGATCTGTTGCAGATGAGAAGCCAGTAAAAACCAGACAGTGAAAAGCTCTTTCTACTCTTTGATCTAACTTTTATGGTATGTGCATTTACTTAACAGGTCACTGAACTGAGAATCTGGATTTATTCAAAATCAGGCAGTACTTCACTCAGCCTCATACAACTGTTCTATAAAATGCTACACAGACCAGCTAGGCAGAGATGGGCTTAACCGAGCTACTTACAGGGTAGGTGCAAAACAGGTTGGGGGAAATAGCACCCAAAGAGTAGTGATCAGTGGTCATTTTCAAACTGTAAAAATTTCCGGAGTGGGACTACACTGATACCTTTCCAGAGACAAGTGCGGTTTAGTATTTTCATAACCATTTGTTTGACAGAAATAAGAACATCCTGTAAAATTTGTAGAAGACCTGGGGCTGGTAAGGAAAGCAAAGGACCAGGTCCAAAGATAATCTTGAAGAACTGGAGGAATGATCTCAGAAATAGGAGGAAATTCAGTAGGCTCATATGAAAGAAACTGAACTTAGAATCAACTGAACAAATGCAAAACATGAAGCAAACTGCTAGGCAGAAATTCATCAAATAAAGACCTGATGGGTAAAATAGGGGTAGAATAAGGTGAACAGAAGCAACAATGTCATGTTATTGCAAACAGGGCAAGCACCATACTGAGATGTATAAACAGAAGGAATAGAGCCTGCTAGAAGTATGAAGCAATCTTTTTGCACTTTTCCATGTTGATAAGAATATCTGGAGTCCTATGTCCAGCTTTGGGCAGTGTGCCTCAAGGAAGATGTGGGCCAATATAAAGGAAGATGGCAATGAGAACAGCCAGAGGTCTAGAAAACATGAACTGTGGGAAAAAGATGAAATAACAGGAGAGGATTAAAGAAGAGAAAATGGGAAATGGAAGACAAGAGTCTTAGAAACTGCAAGAATATTACAAACTGTGAGAAAATTATCTATTGTCTGTGTCCAGAATTGATGGGACAAGAAGTGACTGGCTTAAACTGTAGTAATCAGGTTACACGTTAGGAAAATCTTTCCAAGAGAAAGAACAAGGAGGCATCGGGATAGGCAGACTGAGAATCTCGATTGTTGAAAGTCTTTGAGAACATTGCAGAAAAACATCTGACGGGGGGGTTTACATGCAGAGCAAGGGATTGCTCAGACAGCCTTCAGAGTCCCTTCTTACCCTGCTTTCCCATGATTTTGTGAAAAGGCAGAAGCTCGAATAGATGTGTGGTTGTGTGCGTTTGTGATGCTGTAGAAATCAAGGACAAAGTTTTGTCAGCATTGCATAGGGCAGGATTTTATGCCGCTTTCCCTGGAATGCCACACAGTATACAATCACACACCTGCTAGCATGCCTCAAGAGCTCCCCACTGGCATTACTGTGGTGTGTTTTATGCACTTAAAGAAAAAACTATGAGGGGGGCAATGACTGGCTTTTGAGCCTAGACTGTTCTCGGTGACACTTTGATTAATTACTCCAAAAGGGTGACTCAGGCTAAAAGGAAACGTGGACAGATGCAGGACTTTGCCAAGCTTATGAGGGAAAAGACACCACTTTCTAGGAGCAGAATCTTGTGGGGAGGGAATGGATATTTTCTAAGTTGACACCAAAACCTGTATCACCTTGGATATAGTTTACAGATTTCTCTTTCTTTGCCAGCTAAGGATAAGTCACCTATTAAGCCTGAATCCAGGCTGCTGTTAGCTGTGAATTTTGTGGCTGGCTGTGGCCATTCACTGTGGCCGTTTTGTGCTAGCTGTGGTTGCTTTTTTGCAGGCAGGGCTACGAATTGTTTGCCAGCAGCTCAGTTGTTTTCCAGTGTTCTCAAGCTCTGAAGAATGTAAGGTACGTGCTCCCTGCTCTGGTCATGCTGGAAAGCCTCAGAAATCATATCTGAATGAAGATCAAAGGGGAATGTATCTGCTACTGGGTAGCAGTAAAAATGCCTGAAGAAAGCTTGCATTTGAACTGAAGGTCTTGACAACAACCAAGGGGGAATAGTGGTCCTGCATAATATCACTTTACTACCCCCCTTTCCTTTGTGTGTTACTTCCTAGTCCGGCACATATAACACAGTGCATAAAGGCTTTCATCTAGTGAGTCTTGCCAGAAGATCATACCCAGGCGTGCCCCATCTGTTTCTGGACTTTATTTGTAACTGCTGGATTATTCTGGCAATCCAGAGGCAACCAAAAACATCTCAGTTGTTGCTGTGCTGCATTATCCCCGCCATTCAGCATTTTCCATCGCTACTGGAAGCGGCATGCTGGATCTCACCTTTGTAAAACTTGGCCTGTAGGAGTTGGACTGGGACCTACCTCCGAGCACTAAATAGAGCTGGCCAGGGACTGCTTTCTGTGAGTCCTAGCAGCATGGCATGGTTCACCTCCATATGCTCAAACTCTCTCCCTTATCCCCAAAACATGGTGCCCATGTCCAAATTGCCTACTGGAAACAATCCTGGCACCTGTTATCTCCTGAGTTGTGCCTGGGTGTTGTCAGGGCAGTAGCACTTGGCATGGGCCGAAATCATGTCGGAGATGGTGCTAACGATTAAACAGGACAGATGATTGCAAGCCATTGCCAGAGTCTATGCCTTGGCCCTGTTTAGTTTACTTATATTGACATAGCCTAAGAGAAGTTCTGTTGATAAAATAACAGATATATACAATTCAGCATGTCTGATTACAGCCGTATGAGAATTATTTTCAAGGGACTAGAGATGCTGCCTGCCTAGGTCAATATGCATAACTTCCGGAGCACAGCTGCTCTGAGAACCAGACCATCACATGTAGGATGGCCAGATATTGAGGAATCATTTCACTAATGACTTTTGGTGAAAATAAATTTTTAAGGTAAGTTTTCAGCCAGATCACATCTCTAACTGAGCTCGCAATGTGCCTGTATGAGTCCCTCTGTCTCTACAAGACAGGCCCCTGGACTACATGAGCGGAGCAAGTCTGGGACCACCCCTTTTGGTGGTAACAGAAATTTTGAGAAGTTTCAGGCCATCGTGAGGTTGCAGTCTCAGAAAGCTGTGTGCTAATATTTCCCCTCAAGACCTACTTGCTGCCTTGGCTCCTGCAAGTGACTAGCCAACCGATATGCTGACCCTGCAAACCTACGTTTTTGTATATCTTGGTATGAGTGCAATGAGATTCTCAGGACGAATGAAGTTAGGTACATACTTAAATGCAAGCCTAATTAATAATGGTTACACTGGGTTAATATGCATATTTTACCTATAACTATAAAAATGAAAAGTGGAATTATCACAACCAGTGCTCTAACACCAATTTATGCTGTGTCTTGTTTCTGGATCCATTCTTTGGATTTCCATTTTAAAGTATCGAGTCCTAAGGTTGTTGAGTCTTCTATTTGTCTGTAGAGTGCTTAGTAACTGTGACTCCCTTTTATTGATATACATAATTTTAAAAAATTGTAATTCATGGCTAAAATAAGGGTTAGTCAGCTAATTAATGAGGAAAAAATTTCAGTCCTCTGCTCCTAATCTGTAGTTGGCATGTTAGCTTTTTTACTACATATTTGCCTGTACTGTGCTTTCTGTGCTTAAGTAAGCACAGTAATAGAAATTACTTGAAACAGCATATGTGTTTTTTGGATTCTTTCGACACTGCACATTTCTCACCAGTATCAGGTGACTATTTGGACATGTCACAAGCCCGCTTACTTGTACTCTGTTTTTAAATCAATGTCTGCTCTAAAGCCAATTCAGTCAGTAGATTATTATTGCCTTCCAAGGAATTTATGTTTCATCTTGAAAGACAGATAAAATGCAGTACAATAAGGAGAAAGAGGTTGGTTGTGGCTTTGCATGTCTGCCAGGTCTTCTGGTAGGTTAGTATGCTATAATTTCCTTCATCTTTCAGGACTGTGAGAGATAGCATGTGGGAAGAAGAGCACAAAGGCAAGCATTTGTCAAAACAATACACAAAATTCCTCAATAATGCTTGCACTCCATTTTCCTTGGAGATTTGCAACTTGTACATGGTCTATGATCATGTGCTGCTGAGAGATTTCTTGGAGCTACTGACATAAAGAAGGAAAGTAGGGGCAAAGTGCCATTCTTTAGTTTCACTGTTTCTCCCCAGTTAGTACTTCCTTTATCTTTTTTTCATAAAGAGATTTTTTTTTGTATTTAAGAACACACAACTGATATTTTTTATATATGAATCCCATCTGTGCATCTTTCCTAAAGTACAGAACCTTATTCAGCTGCTTTCATACTGTTATTAAACTGATAAATAGTAAAACAAATGTTATTACTTATCACTGTAGCGTGTTAAAACTTGCACCGTACATTAGGGTTTCATTAGCCCTGAGATAGTCCCTGCTCCAAAAAGCTGAGACAAGAGAGGGCTGGTGGATACAGGCTGAGAGCTGAGTCGAAGTACTGATCAGCATGATTGGCAGTGTCTTTAGCAAACCAAGACCTTACTTGCTGTCACAAATTTTGGAAACAGTGCAGAGAGGAAGAGGTGGGCTTAGAAAGAGGATAAGATTTTTGGAGCATGTTCATGAAGTTTCTTCTCAGTAATCAGGGTCAGCATAGCATTCTCTAACATGCAAATGCCCTTGTTTCAAAATTGGGATGCGGGTAGTGGAGCTGATTGGGAGTAGAGCATATCCAACTGTGTTGCTTCAAGGGACTGGTAAAGTGAGGGGAAGCCCTTTAGAAAGAGATGGCTTGTACCTTCTGGAGCTATTGAGCCTGCTTGGTGGAAAAAGGTTTCAGGGATGGCAACTGTGGTGGGCAAGATCATCACAGTGGATAGCTGGTGAGGGACAGGGAGGAGCCAGCCACCTCCCACAGAGGATGGAAAAACATTCCTAGGAGCGCGGTTTCCTGCCGCTTGGAGAGGCGGTGAATTGCTGGAAGCAACAAGCTACAACAGGCAGGGGAAAGGCTATGCACAAACCTTTCTATTTCTGTTCCGCTCAGTTTTGTTGTGTTGCATTTCCTTGACTCAGAAAGTTATTATTCTAGCTTTTATTATATAAGACCTATTCATTTTTTAGCTACTCGAAACCTGTTAGGGAGAGAAAGGGGTATGTTTGCATATTAAAGTCCCCTGATCTCCTTTGGGATCTCCGTATAAAGGAAAGGTTTAAGCTTATCACCTTATCCCTGTCACTGACTTGGGCTCTTGTCACACAGATGCATTGAACACAGACAGCAGCTGCCATCATGAAAAATGAAAAGCAGTGGGCAAAGTGACAAAGATCCCAGAAAGGTTCAGAAAGAAACCAAATGATGTATGAACTAAGTAGGGAGGGCAGAGGGGCTGCTGTGGAGGGATGAAAAGATAAGCACATACAGCAAAGCAATAAGCTAGTAAAAGTAATCTTGGTAGGAGCATCCTGAGTTCTTCTGAGTTGGGGAAAAATTGCACTCATCAAAAGCAGGGAAAAGTGGTGGACAGGACCAGAAATGGTGCTTTTAAATTGAATCAAAGATAGGTAGAGGATAACTTCTTTTTGGTCAGGATCGTGAGCACTGGAACAGATTGTCCAGAGAGGTTAAGGAGTCTCTCTCACCCAAAACAGATTCGGAAACCATCCTTCAGTAGTGAAATAGATTTATCTGATCCTGATTTAAGACTGGGCAGAGCAGGGCAGACTACCTGACCCCTTTACATCCCATATAGCTCTGTGATTTTGTGACTGCAGCACTGATACATAGGAGGATCAGGGCTTGGAAGGAAAGATGTTGCTGTGTGGATAGATAAGAATGGCTGAATCTTAGAGATTTTTTTGCAATATCAAACCTCAGTATGACTGACAGGTCAATGATGCTGAGCCCGGAATACCTGTTTTGAACTTTGGCTAGGATAAGGTCTTGGAAGTTTCTGAATACTAGGGGCAGAAGGCAGGCTGGGGATTGTTTTAAGTTCAAACTGTAGCCAGCAGAGTCAGGAAGGTAGGAGAGGATGGCATGCTGCAGCAATAGCTAGAGAGAGAAACAGGGATCTTCTGGGATTTTAAGATAGCAGAAAGATTAATAAAAAGATGAGGAGAGGTAATCTGACTGTTTCCAAGAGAAAATATCAAGAAATGGGAGGTGGGCTACCAAGATGATTAGAGGACTGGAGCACCTCTCCTCTGAAGAAAGACTGCAAGAGCTGGGCCTGTTCAGCCTGGAGAAGAGAAGATTGAGAGGCGATCTCATAAACGTGTATAAGTTATCTGAAGGGAGGGTGTCATGAGGATGAGGCCAATCTCTTCTCCGTGGTGCCCAGCAACAGGACAAGAGGCAACGGGCGGAAACTGAACCACAGGAAGTTCACCTAAACCTGAGAAAAAACTTCTTGACTGTGAGGGTGACAGAGCGTTGGAACAGGTTGCCCAGAGAGGCAGTGGAGTCTCCTTCGCGGGAGATATTCAAGACCCGTCTGGATGTGATCCTGGGCAATATGCTCTAGAGGTCCCTGCTTGAGCAGGGAGGTTGGACTAGATGATCTCCAGAGGTCCCTTCCAACCTCAACCATTCTGTGATTCTGTGATTCTGTGACACTATGTTAAAAAAAGGATATAAAACAATGATTATAGAGAGGTGAAAATGACCAAATTCTCTGTCCTTAACAGGAGAAGAAGAAAGGAAGGAGGCAAGGTAAAGGAAGAGGAACTTAATCTCATGACTGCAGTTTCTGAAGGCCTTCCTCTCATATCAGTCTTCAGTGAGACTGCTTGTGAAGAGCTTTTATTTTAAATAAGTATGTCATAATCTGACCCGTGAATGATTGTACTAATATAAAGGATTATTCAGGAAGGCAACAATCAAAATCATTTTTTATCAGAAGGCAGAAAGTATTATTTTGTGTTTCAGAAGCAATAGTATCTTATGAAAATAGGAGTAAGGCTGCTGTTCTTCCTGTAGGATGCAATTATCAAGCCAGGTTTTTAGCCTGGTGTTGTGGTTCTGGTAAACTTGTTCCTATTTAAGGGACATTGGAGATTTTTTGTAGAAGCCCTTTTACAAACCTGTTAGATTGCAAAAAACACAGGATAACACTTGGGCTTGCATGAGGTTCCATCCTGCAGATCTGCCATAGACAGTTAAGGCGAATTTTTAAATCAGGTACGTTCAAGCCCAGCAGTTCAGCTTTGTAGCAGTTCTGTTGGAAATATCTCCACAGATTATTTTTTTTCCTTTTCCTTAGACATTTTAGTGAAAAGAGTTTTTTGACTTAAGAGTTTCCCTTACAGTAAGTGCAGCCAAATGTTACTACCATGTGCAAAGGGAGAACAGACAGAGAGAAACTCGCCAGGCTCATTTTGTACAAGGTAAATGAGTTTGCAGGATGTGAACAGGAACCCGCGAACTCCCCTGGCCTTACAGCCAGCTCTGCACGGGTGGAACCCTCCATGCAGCAGTGCTGAAGCAAATGAGCCCTGTGCCAGCCCAAGGTTGCTTGAAGGACAAGGTCCTAATACTGGGAGAACTAAAGCGGGTTTTTAAAATCCTTCTGGCACACTAAGCAGCTTTTGTGGAGCAGGGAAGGCTATGTGGGCTTTTGTTTTTGTTTTGTAAACGGAGATTGCAAAACTCCATAATTTGATCAGAAAGCTGTTTCTCTATTTTGGCATGGGATTGGCTCCAAATGTGCACATGCAAAATCCCTTTTTTGCCCACACTTTGGAGAACTCTGTGGTTTTTCTACCTCTACAAGCCTGACTGAGGGTACACCAAAATCTGGTTAGCTGAAGCAGGATAATAGGCACATTTCCCCTGTTTAGTTTTCCCAGATGCCACTAAGAGATACATAGGTTTGCTGAGCACTTTCCACTTCTATTTGCATTCTGCAGTGCAATAGGAATTACTGTAAGAATTCTTCTCATGGGGAACTTGGCCTTAGCCTTTTGTTGACTTAAGTATGGATTTGCAAAAACAAGTTGTTTTGTACTGTTCAGATAATCACTGATGTTGGAAATATGAGAAACAGGTACACTGAAAAACTGAAGGAACCTCTTTTATGAAGTGTTTAGTTCTGCTGTATGCACTTCAGTGTTTGAGGAGTGAAAACACTTATTAGAAAAGAGATGAACTTTGGAGGGGAATCAAGCAGACAATCTTTAGACATCCTCCATTAAAATTTGCCCAGCTCATAACTATACTAAGAAACTGTATCAATGTTGTTATAATTCCAGTGATACGTTGACACCCTTCAGCCCTGGGCACATCAACATCATACTGGTTATGGCTACACTGCTGAAGGACAAGAGTGCCAGAAAGTGACCGTAAACACTGAACCCCAGTTGCTTTTTTACTCCTTTTCTCTGTTTTGGGGACTGCTTCAGCTAACCATCGCCCAGGCAAAGACTGCTCCAAGTGTGGCTCTCGGCACCCTGCAATGCTACGTCAGCACTCCCAGATGTGTCCCATTCCAGAGGCATGTCATATGTACTCTTGATTTCGTGCTGCAATACACTGCTTTGGAGGACTACTCCATTCCCCCATTTCACGGAAAAAGCATGCAAAGTATTAGGTCCATCTTAGAGCCAGAGGGGCACCGCAGACCCTGATAAGATTCAGGGCCAAATGCTTTGCAGTGGAGGTGGGGCCAGTCTACTTGGGAGAGGCCTGGCTTAAGCCCTCTTGAAGCAAGGAAGGTGCTGATTAGTCCTTCAGAATTGAGCTGTGCCTTGGCTGTGTCACTCTTGTTTAGCAGTGTAGCCACAGTTGTTAGCATGGCACAACACTGTGTTAACACGTTTTTAATGCCTTTTAAACTGGAGTTGTCTCAGAACTGTCCAGCAGAGAGGATGAGCAGAGAAATTCACACCTGTGAGTATCCTTATGTTCAAGTTATCATGGAGAGGGCTGTACTGTCTGCTATTATATTTTGTTTCATAAAGATTCTTCTTAAGTGACCGTGTTTTTAATTGTTGATAACTTTACCAGATTATTCAGGATGAAGTTTTACATGCCATTATCCTGAACATTTCAGCTAATGTGGTTACATTGTGCTGCCTATTTTCCAAAAATTTTGTGTTATTGTCTTTTAAAAGATACTGCTCCTCTCTGCTTTGAAAAGGGGAAATTATAGGTGTGGGATAGGGCTGAAAGACTTATTTCAGTGAAAGAACAATGTCTTACAAGGACACGGATAGAAACAAAAACTTTCCATTTGCGAAGGAAGATTTCTGAGCTCTAGAGGAGCAAATTTCTGAAACAACATTCAGATAGGGTCTTTGTATTTATAGAAAGAATTATATATACAAATAATTATAATATAAGTTGTTGTATTTATGCAAAGAATCATTATATGATTGCCTATAATAGGAGAGTTGATCAAGTAGCTCAGGATAGGTCTTCTAAGAGTTTGTTTATATTTTCCAGTCCTTTCTTCTATATCAATGTAGTTTGCCTTTAGCGCTGCACGATTTCATCCATACTTGGGCCCTTAGTGGCTTAATTATTTTAGTAAAATAATTGCTCCCCAAGCCAAAAGTTTTTTTTTTTTTTTTTCTTACTTCGAAGTGTAGAGCTAGCTGGAAAATTCTGCTTCTTTTCTCTTCTGGTCATTTCTATTTAAAGAAAGACGACAGAGAAACTTAGTTAAGCCTTTATGTTTTCTACAATTTTAAATTAAGATGACAACTTTGCATTCCATTGTGTGAGCATCAGCAAACACTGTGTTTTCTTGCAACTCAGATTTTGAAAGGGTATTAACTTGTTGTGCGACTGCTTTTTGAGAAATAGGCTTCCAGCCATGATGTATTCTGTTTAATGAAGTTCAAGGAGCTCAGGATCATAGATTCAAATTTCTCTGAACAGAAGGAGAAACATTAACGAGTGTTTCAATCATCAATTCAATGCCTTGCATTTATGCAAATGAAAGAAAGGTAGAAGGGCTAACTTTCTTTCCTCGCCTTGTCTAGAATAGCGCCATTTGGTAATACAGTTCTTTGGGGGCAACTCCTTTTAACTGTTCACCCCTGTTTTGAACTCTGTAACAGTTTCCTTTCAGCGTTAGGAAGATTAATTGGGAGAGATCAAACAGGTCTTTTAAGTCAGCTGAATGGTATTGCTCTTTACTTGTCCTTCTGTCTGTCCTTAGGCTTACCAGTCTCCCACGAGTAGGATCATGCCACCTTGAGCTCTGTAACACCGATGCACTAGCCCCACTCTACACTGCACCCTTATACATTCAAAAGTTGATGCTGATACTGCCACTTCAAAGGCTCCATTTTGCTTCAGGGGATTCTGTCTTTAAAGAATTCAACACCAGTGGGAGGATTTTCACGTTATGTCACATCCCACTTTTGAAGTTTTTCGTTAATAGGGGTCACCTTTAAAGGCTTCCCACTCCTGAGAGGTTCTTCTCCCAGTTCTTCTTGTTGCTGAGATCTCTGAAGATCTTTTTAGCATCCCTCCAGAGGATTTTCTGTCTTTAGGAACATCCCTGAAGAACTTCTTGTTGTTTAGGCCTGGGTCTTTAGAAGAGTTTTGATGTCCTTTAATAGGTCCCTGTTTGTGGGCCAAATCATGCAGCCCCTACTCAGTGTTGAGTTCACTGTAACTACTCACCTGAGTGAGATGAACAGGACCTGGCCAAGGCTATTTATGAGCAGATTTCATCCTTTATTTATGGAGAAAATAGCATGTGTCTATTGCAAAAATTAAGCCACGCTGCTTGCTATAATTGGTATTTTAATTAGTCTTTTCAAAATCAGAAACTGACCCCATGCTTAAATTCTGCACCTTTTGGGAGGAAAGTTGCGTCAATTCCTTTTTCTCTCCGTTTCTTTCAATGTTGCACTTACTTGCCCAGCCTGGAAAATACCATATGCATGCCCTTTAGCATTGAAGGCTTTATTGGAAAAAAAAGTACTAGAAAATTTATTAAAAAGCCTCTTCTCATGAGATTTGGAAACCCAAGAGGTTCACATGAGAAACTGAACTATTGAGCACTTACCCGAACCAAGAATCTGAGCTTTTTCAGTTTTTCACATCACTAAGTCAATAAAAGCTTTTTCAGATGAATTTCAAAATATTAGTGTGTGATTTTAGATTCCACTCTATCTCTTAGAACGCTATATTTTTGGTTTGTAAACTTTAAACAAGTCTTAAAAAAAATTGTTGAAATGTTTAGATGAGAAAAAAGGAGTATACAGTCAAGAGGAAAAACACATACGATCGTGGGGAACAAGGCTGTGGAAATTAGAAAAGCTAAACTTTTGTTTTAGGCAGTGGGTCTTTATCTTCACATTGGAATCAGCCTTTCAGATTGGAGGGGTCTCCCTTTGGATGGCAAACATGGACAATGTTATGTGAAAGTTTATTCTAAGAATAAGATTAGTCTAAAATTCTGCGTTATTGACATGCCATAAAATGGATTCTGCATAGTAACTGATATTATACAATTAAAGTGCATACATTTGAATAGACTTTCACTTTAAAACATGTTCTGCTTTTACAGACATGTAGTTATTGAATAGAGTACAAAGTAATAGATTATGTGCTACTACTAATACTTCTAATAGCATGTAAGGAAGGTCTTTTTCTTCCTATTTCCTAAGATGTTGAAAGTTCTGTAAAGAGTTATTTTTGTTCAAGATTTCATGGTGTTTCTTTTAAACAAACATAAAATACTTTGAAGAAGAAAACAGAATAAGATGTTTGACTTGGTAGTACAGTGATGTCTGGTTGTAGTATCCTGGAAGAATTGTTCCTAGCAAAGAAGGATGTTAAAAGGAAAGAAAAAAACCTACCACTTTGAATAAGAATTGGATAAAAGCAGCATAAACATTTTGATTACCATATTATGTTATGTTTTGAAATAATTAAAAATTTCAAAATTTTGCCAGTTGTCATGCTTAAATAAAATACTTGTTTTCACAAAACCTCTTAACTTACATTAATATCTATGTAATAGCTATCACTTAAGTTCTCAAATACAACTTTCTAGCTCTCCTTTCAAAGATATTAATGATTTCTTCAGTAATGTCAGATGCTAACTAAAAATCAGTGCAATTCTTTTCTCATCTAACTCCTTCTGAAATCAAGGCTCTTCCAATTGGAAATTACTCCCATTCAAATTGTATGCAATAAATGAAGTTTTCCGCTCGTAATGAGAGATTACTGTGATAAATATCTAACATGACTTTGAATGAAATGCATAGCCTTACAAGGCATAATTAGTAGCAGATACCATCTTGAATAACGTCAGAATCATTTCTGAAGCTAAGAAAGAGGAGATAATTTGTAGAAGAAATAGCTAGTTGGAAAAAAAAAACAAACAGAAAAACAAAAAACTGAAGACTGGCTTCTCACGGTGTTATCTCAAGCAGAAAAAAACTTCTTGTTTAAAGGCCTATTAATCATAGTGCAAAATGCTGCTCAATTTACATAACTGAACAGCAGAATATAAAAATTGGCAGAGGTAAAAGATATATTAATTAGGCAGCTCTTGTAAGTGGCACAGAGCTTCTCTATTTTTCCCTAAAATTCTTAGCCAGTACCTGGTAACTTCACATCATATTCTAGATGTTTTCTCAGAATTAGCTGGTGTTCGCGTCCCTGTTTCTCATCTGCGTCATGCCCTTAATAATGCATGTCCTAGTGTGCACAGCTAATCTTTGCCAGACCCTGGAGATGAGCGCCGAGAATCTCTTGCCTCTTGGAAGTTGTAGGTTGCATCTGTCTGGAGTTTAGTACGTGCCCGCGATGATTTAAATGCCACGGTAGCGGGAACAGCCTTGACAGCGCTGGGCCTCAGGGACTGGCTGCGTTCCCGGGCAGCGCAGCCGATGCGCCCGTTCCCAGCGAACTGACTGCGTCTGGCACTGCGATCGCAGCGGAGCGCTCTGTGCTCTCCTGCAGCCTACTTCAAATTTTATTTGCTTGTGTTTTATTTCAAACAGCTCTGTAACAAATCCCAGGGTGTTGCCATTGCTGCTCTACTGCACGCCACGGCCACCCGGCACCTCGCGGTAATCGATGGGGGTAACCCTGGTCACCCCGAGGAGTGAGCCCAAGCCCTGACCTACACCGGGAACAGGAGGACCTCTCGGTAAAGGTCAATCGGTAAAGCAAATATTTGTGCAGATATTTGCATGCTTTTTTTCTTTCACTAGTGTGATTCATTTTCAAAAACATTTGGTGAAGTGAAGATATCCCCAGTTGCATAGTAACATGTTTTCATTTTAGTTCCTTTGAAGACATTGAAAGTAGCATATTGAGTTACCTAAGGAGTGATTAGAAGCAAGTAATGACTCTCAGCTATTGTTTCTTGCTGGGGCAAACATCACTGCTTGTTTACAGTTCATTGTTGTTTTGAAGGTTATCAGTGATCACAAAGGCAAAAGATTGGTCTCTTTTTTTCTTTTTTTTAAAGAAATCAAAGGTTTAGATTTTGGATTACCGACAAAAGGGCATTCGCTAGAAAAATAACACGCTACTAAATTGCTCTAGGTTCACACAAACCATTTACTGGCCAACACCACCAGAATAAATGTTAGTGCAGGGACGGGGTCATGCATTTTGCATACCGTTTTCATGGCTAATTCTTTTAGATTTATTATTTCTTAAATTATCCTGAGCTTTGGCTATAAGTTCAGAACCATCAATGGGCAACTACTGTAAAAACAGTAATTACGGGATATAAACAGTTCAGATAAAAAGCCAGAATGTTAATACTTATCCAAAAAACAATAACTGGAAAGCTTTCACGTTAGAGAGAAAATACAAAGCGTTTCTTCTCATTGGTAGATGGTTATATTATAGTTTTAGAAAAGCAATTTTACAAGAATTAGGTACCTGTTTATCTTATGTATTTGCATTCCATATATGATTCAATGTCTAATACTTGCAGTTTGATTGTGTTTTAAAATACTCTGTCTAGTGAAAAGTTGATCTCTGTCAGGGTCAAGTAGTAATTTTTGAACCACTGATAATTTAAACCTTCAAGTTGATTATAAAAATGTCAGCAGTAGAAGTTCTCTCTGCCGTAATTACAATATTTGGGTAGAGGCCACAATATATTCCTTGCTTGGGCAGATGTATTGACACAAGGTAAATATTATTAGTCAGTCATTTATTTAAGGTAAACTCATATCACCTTCTGGTTTCAGCCATAGAAAGAAATCTGGGGATGAACATGGATCACAGACTCCTGTGCTATATTGGCACAGAGTAATCATAAAGGCTCCTTAAATCAGTATTCTGTATAGGTATATGATAAACTTGCATTATGTAAGTTTCTGGGCACAACATTTACATCTGTATAAACAATGTAAATTTTTTTTGCAAGTGCTAATTTACATCTTCATCGATCTTCTTTCACCAGCATGACAGATACAAACATTGTGCAGGTTAACGATGATGCGGGTATGCTTCTCCCCGGATCCAAGTCAGCTCTGCACAGCGTTGCATTGTGTGGTATAGCACCTAAACATCCCACCTGAGGTCTGAATGACATGGGGTGCATAGAAATATTCTTTCTCGTCAGGGTGTACCAAGCACCTCGTAAGGGGAATGTGGAGGAAAACTAAAAAAAGTGAGGAGCAGACGCGAAGTAACAAGAATGCAGATGTTTGAGCACATCTGGAACAGGTTCAATTCCAGCCAATTCATTTTCACTGCTTTGCTGTTGTCCACAATTGTCTTAATTGTTATGCTGGACAAATAAAACAGGATCCAGCTCCTGAAGAGCATTATACTCTCAGAATAGATGAAAAAGCATTAAAAGATGGGAGAAGGCTATACAACGCGCCAGCAAATCCACTGAGGTGACACAAAGCTGGTTCTGTGGCTATGGTATTGTGAACTGATTGTTTTTAGAAAGATTGTGTTCTCTTAGAGCATTTTCCAGTTAACTATATTACATACCTTATCATTGTAAATGAACTGAGTTTAGGATCATCTGAATACTTTTCCCAAATTGAGAAAATTGATAACTGCAGTGTTTTAAGGTTACACAGAAAATCCATGACAGATTGGTAAATAATCCTAGGACAAAGGTATCTTTCCTTATCCCCTTCATCTGCTCTCTTCCTGTCAGAATAAACCATGATATCTAAGTATATTTCCAATACCTATACGGAACACCTCAAACTTTTTTTAAAGAAAAAGCAGTAAAAACAGAAATAATGATATATTTGTGCATGCAAAGTCTCTCATAGCCCACAAAAACATCCATGCAGGTCAATATAACCTACCTGAAAGTTCACTGTCCCACCAACAGCCACTACTTGAGGGCTCTTCCTTGAGAATGAATAATAACAAATCCTCCCCAAAACCCCACTGTGCATATATATATTAAAACTACTCAACTATGAGCAGAACAAGCACTGACTGCACTGGACAGGGAAGTGCATAATGGGTATTAATTAACAAAGAGAGGATCCATTACGTGTTTGCTCATTGCTGGGTGCAATACTATAAACATCGACACGACAAGGAGATCTTGCTGTCTCAAAGACCCGGGATGACTCTCTCACAGCCGGGAATGTATCTTGCATGCCTGATGTTTTCCAGCTGGTGCAAGTATTGTGCAAAGTAACGTATTTTTTTGAGTCAGGGTATTTTTTGTTTTTGTTATGTGGAGCACATACAGCATTGCAGGCAGAGTCTCTGCAGTGCTCTGTTGTTGCTACAGCGTGGAGCTTCACGCTGTGTGCTTGGTCTCTGTAATTCTTCCCTCGCCCTCTTTCTGGTTAATAAATGAAGCACAATATTGTTTCCATTTTGTGCTGGGTGTGCCGTGTGCCTCTTTCCGTAGTAATCACGGAAGCGGTAGGGAGCTGGGGAATGCATTGTGGGCTGTCAGCTGCAGAAACGCTGATCAGTTATGGGTCATATGTCAGCCTTTCCGCTGCGACGCCAGGAACTTTCATCTGGCACATCCTGGGTCCTGGAGGACCGTGCTCTGGGCAGTGCTTCAGGAACCCGTCTGCCAGGTGGCACCGGCAACACATTGGCAAGGCTCAACGGGCTCCTCTTCCAGACAGAAAGTGTCACCGGCCTGCCTCCACGTCCAGAAAACGGGGGAAAAAACGGGCACAGAGAGAAGTTTTTAAGAGGATAGCTTCCATCTCTGCTGGTGTATAAGGAAATGATGAAGCTGCTGAATTACTGTCAGTCTGAAAGGGGGCAGTAAGGTATGTTTAGGGCGAGCGTAAGTGTTTACACACGTAATGCCTCACCTGATGGATCCTCAGCGCTTCCGGCAGTCATGAGTTTGGGGGCCTGCCAGTGCTGGAGATTACATCTTGAACATCGTATGGTAGAAACCTGTTTATCTTCCATTAATCTGTCTTCTCCCCTCCAGATCCATTCCTAGTTTGTTCATTGTAACATTTTGTGACAATAAGTTCTGAAGTTTAATTTTAAATCATACTGAAAGGTACTTTCTTTCAGTAAATATGTTGCTTGATAATTGCACCACCCCTCCAAGTTTGCACCTTTCCCATACCGTTTGTGGTTTTCCAGTATCTTCTTTCCTGCCATGTTTTTCCACTGTGTTTCCCCACCTGCTCATGTGTTTTTCAAACAGAGGTTTTGTGAAAGCTGTTTGATACACAAAATCATGCCTGTTGCCCTTCTTTATATCTTTGCTGCTTGTAGATGTGTGGCAGGGCTGCACGCCGTATTCTGGGTGTGTTAACACTGTGACTTTATTCAGTGACACAAGGAGAGAACATTTTCTGTCTCATTCTCTGTGCTTTTCCTAATAATTCTTAATGTTTCATTTGCCTTTTGGACTGCTGCAGGGCACTGAGCTGATGTTTTAAAAAAGGCTGTCCTCAAAGACTTTAAGATCTCTTTCCTGAGCATGCAAAACAAAGGAAGTCTCAACAATAGAATAAAGGACACAGCAATAATTTGTTTAAAAACACCACAACAGTGACTCACCAGTATATGCATACAAATAAGCTAAACACTTGCTCCCATGCTAGCTCCATCTGTAGCTTTTTGCCATTTCCCCAAAAACAGGTCTCCTGAACAAAAGCTTCTTTTGTGAATGCTTTTTTCTCCTTTGGCTCTCCCCTGCCCCTAAATCACAGCTTGTTCCTCCGGCCAGTGAAGCCACTGTGTACCCTTGGACGAGTCCTGCTCCAGTCTAAGCCCTAAGGCAGGACAGGCAATCTCTCCCAGTGGTGCCAGTTTCTGGTGTCTTCAGCCTTCTTAGCTGCTTACAGAAACCGCGCCTCTTGCAAAGCTGAATTGGCATCACAGCCATGTGTCTACCAAAACTTATTTCTGCTCTCTCAATCCAATATAGAGATATCATCTTGCAGAGATTTTACTGCAGGGATTAGCTCCTCCCTAGACACCTCTCCTCTTTTCTCCCAGCCTGCTCTACCCCGTAGTAAGTGAAAGAGTCTGGTGGTTAAACCCATCAATCATATGGGCTATGTCTGTGGCCTGAGTATGTGCCTCCCAGCATACTTCAAGCTGGGTCGCAAGCACACAGATCGAGGATCTGTTGGATAGCACCTGTGTCTTGAGATCCGGACATGGGAAACAAGGGGTAAGGAAGATGGGTCTGGTTCATACCCCAGTCTGGCCCTGATATGAGGGTGAGGTGTGGGCGGTGTGCAAATTCAGATTAGAAAGTCTCCCCAGGTTGCTATTAAGTCCTTGTTTATTGCCTACTCAAACTATGATACGATTTGATTCCATTATCTGTATCATCAAAGCTTAAAAGGATGTTAACAGTAACAGCCCTGCATCAGCCTAAAGAGTGCTGTCCATGAAAATGAACCAGTTTATTTTCACCTTTTCTCTAGTTTCTCGGGTAGCAGAAGAACTCTTTCCCCCACGAGCTTTAGCAGGGCTACACCTCTGTAAACTGAACCTTACAAATTGTATAGAACCTTAATTAATAGCAACATTTCAATAAACTTTGCAAATATGCACTACTTCAGCCTCCCAATAGTTCACAGATGGGTGAACAGAGAGAAACATATAAGCAAATACCCTTGTTTCTAACACAACTGTAAGTAGAGGTATCATTAGCAGAATTTGGCATGCTTGTTTTCAGTATTTTGTTTTCCAGGCTGCATTATTAAATAATGCCTTAACACAGACTCAAAACGGCTAACGCCAGAGGCACGTAGTTTGAGCCTGCAGGCTTGACTTACACAATATTTCCTGTGACATGCATGGGGAGTCTCCCTGCAAAAGTGCTCATAATCTTCTGCCTGACTAAACAATTCTTACGAGTTGGGTGACAGATGCGCCCCCCTCCAGAACAATGTGGTTACGCACAGGAGGTGGCATATACTGCATTGTGGTATTGATGACAGTCTGTCATGGGAAATCGCAGGCTTTGATTTACTAGCATAAATACGGACTATTCTTTTGTGTGCTAAGAGTGGAAACCAAACAAAGTACTGTGTGAAGCAAGCAACACATCAAAACCTGCTGTTTCTGCTGGCTCGCATGGTGCTGCTCAGAGCTGAACCACTTGGCCTCTCTTTCCCCTACTGTTACTGGTACCGCTTAAGTAAAGGTGCTGCCTGCCAGGTCTACAGTTAATTTATGCTCTCAAAGGAGCAGAGAAGATGTACTGCAGTGTAGTAAAAACAGAGACAAAACTTCAAAAAGGAGTCTAAAAATAAAGATTGATTTTTGATTAACCAAAACATTCTCTGTCCTCAGTGTCTCTAGAGATCAATGTTGTGTCCATCCACCTGGTAGGACAAAACTTGGAAGCATAGGAACGATGCACTGAAATTCAGGATATTGGCTCCATTTAGGTGGCTAACGCCTACTGAAATCAATGGCAGTAAGTTGTGCAAATATCACTGAAGATCAGGGCCATTGAGGCAAAACAATCTTAAGAAACCATTCACTGAATCTTTAAAACTGTGTTTTCTATTAGAGTTAAGCTGTAACTCATGCTCCATTACACTGGCCTATTGGAATCCTTGGAGAACTTTTAAAGTACCCGCTTACGGAAAGAGCTGCTTAATTGCAGCGTGCAGTATTTGGGCGGTTCTTGCTTTTGTCCCTGGAACCTTGAGTGAATTGTTTAGTCTTTTTTGTCTCTGTTCCCGTCTGTAAAGTGGAAAAAAATACCATAGAGGAGGGCACTTGGGACTGCTCAGACACTCTGATGATTATGAGAGTGGAGAAGAGACCTTTTAAGCACCTGCAAGAAGAGGAGCTAGATGCTATGGGACGATCAAGCATGGCATTCATCTTTAGGTGATATCTATGTAGCGGCCATTCCCATTTCTACCCTGCCACTCCTTCAGACTGGAAATTTAACTCAGGAATTTTTATTATCTCCTACTGCTATCCTTTTCAGGTTTATGACTTTATTCCTGAGGAATTAATTAAAATAAAAGCGATTGCGATGTAAATATTTTAACTCAAGGCCACTCAACATATTGACAGGCAGATTCCCTTATTCTGAATCCCGGTTTACACCTCTTCCCAAAACAGCTCATATTTCCAGTTACTGCTGGAAGTCCTCTACTTTATTAATTTCTGAGGAGCAAGCCAGGTTGGGGGCAGAGAAAGTGAAGGAGAATATAGATTTGTATTGAACTGCCTTGTCTTTTAACCTGGGATCTCTGCTTATAATATTAGTTATTCTGTGCGGGACTAGGGGAAATACTCCTAGGGCTCTGATATTGATATGCTATGATATGCTTATAAACATGCTAAGAATGGTCAAATCTCACACCCAAAAGTAGACCTCACTCACTCAGCTGACTCCCACCTCTTCCACTATGTGACTTGATGTGCGAGTATCATGCCTCAAAGCAGAAAGAGATCATTGCAAGCTTTTTGTATTTACAGAGTGTCTGAAATCTGTCACTCCTGACGTGTCCTACTGAAGATCAATTTGACCATCTCTTCCAGACAAACCTACACCTCTGTCCTCATAGTGCTCCTTGCCTGATTTCATCCAGTACGTCCGAGGTTTGCAAAACGTAGGCTCAGAGAAACAAGCTGAAAATTTTGTGCTGTCTCTGCTTGTGCACTGAGATCTCTTTTACATTGTACTTCTGTATAAATATGGGAATTCAAAACAAGTGTTGCAAGCCATGTTCCAACCTGCATGCCTGGACCTGCTGATACAGACTGCTGTATTTGGCTAGCAGCTCTAATCAATTAGGCTTCAGGAGTGGACAGAAAGTGTTTTCAGCCAGAAGGCTCAGCCACAAAATCTAAAACTCAGCAAGAGCTACTTAGAAAGAGTACGAAACAATGTAGTGAAAATTAATCCTATGTATCTGGGGTGGGGGGTTAGGTTAGATTCTTTTTCAACATAGAAAACAAAGGTCTATTTCTGCAGCACTCCTGAGCGTTTTTCCCTTTGACTTATCACTGCAACTTGTAAGTGATTTTGGAGGAAAAAAATGAAAAGTTAAAGAAAAGAAGAAAGAAAAAATCACTCCTGCTGCCTTCTCTTCTTTCTCCTTGCTGGAGGTTTCTGCAGCCTTGGTTAGATCATGGCAGCACAAAGAACTAATTTGGCATTTGGCATAACCAAGGTGACAAAATCTTGGCAAGGGCGAATAAACAGCAAAGAGAGGGAGGGGGTCTGTGGGGAGCTTCCTAAAGTAAAACAGCCACTGATGAAGCAGATTTCTGTTCTGCTGGCAACTGGTCCAGTTAGGAGGTTCCTTCCTGCTCCTCAGAAAAGGTTGCTACCACCTCCTCTGCGCTGGATGCCAACGAGCTCTCCATGTAACTACTTCTAGTTGTGCAGATGGGGACCCAGAGGGAGAGTGCGACCAGGCAAGGTAGGACAACGGTGGGGAATGAGGAACAACTTAACACAAGAAAGGTGAGTCACCTGTTGGTGGTGAAAATGTTGATGGCCTGTTTGTGCCCCATTTAACAGCATTGGTTCTTATTAATGGGGAGGGACCAGCTGATGAAACTGGCCTTACTTGTAAGAGCAGGACCTGGGCTCCATTGTCAGGGTGGACACAAACACTATATTTCATAGCCTTTTCTGGAACACATTCAAAATTACAAAGTTAGTGACATTAGCTGTGTAGGGAGTTGGACAGGCAGTAAAGATGAATCGGCGATAACAGCGCTCAGGAAATAGGCTTCAGCCTGGCTGTACTCCTCCTGGAGCCTCCAGGAATCTCAGCAGGACAGGGTTTTGTGGGAATGTCAGCAAAGGGAGATTATGTATGTCCCTCAAAAATAATTGGTATTTGTTTAACAGCTTCCAAGTGAATTTCGGATTCAGCTGCATGCTGTTATTAAACAAAAAATAGATGCTAAAGCCAGGGAAGGAGAAAGCAGCTACACATGTAGCTACTATGCCAGCATTTTCTAACCTTTTGAAGTCCTTTACAGTAGATGTCTAATGCTGGCAGTGTCCAGGAGAGAAAAGGAAGGCGTCTGCAGAGAAAAAGGGGTGCTTGTCATTGGTGTTGGCTTTTCTATCAACATCAGTACTGGCTGAAGTGTGCATGTTATCCTACAAAAGGACAGGCTTCAAAGACTGAGGGAACCATTTGAGGGAAAAGAAACTCAGCTATGAATTATAACCCCTTTCCCATCCTCAGAGGATTTTGATTAGGTTGCTATCTGACAAGCCTGAAGGAAAGACCTCTGTTGTTCCTCTCAGCCTTATGGTTTTGTGCCAGGTTTCTGGTCACATTTATAATGATTTGTCCCTAGTAAGACAGAAAAATACCCTATTTTTAGCAAACACAGAGATCTAACATATGGCCTGCAGTCTATCATCCTGAGCCCTGGATGCCACATTACATAAACTGAGCAGGGTTATTCAGGATCACTGCCTGGATGGGAAGACCTCCAAGGACAATCTCTGTGGTGCAGTGTTTTGATAGGTAATTATCTCTCCTCTAAGTCCAAGTGCCATCTTGCTCAATGACAGCAAAGTCTTTCAGGTGAAGCAAAACCTAAGGTTCTCACTACTTTGGTCAGCTTTTCAGTTGCTCAGCTTCTGCAAGTGGGGCTAAGATTTTTCAAACGGCTCCCTCTGCCTCCTCAGATTTCAGTATGCTATGGCCAGCTCTTCCAAAACTCTGGCTATCCAGTGTGTGCATTTCTTTTGAAAATCTGGTCACTTAGTTGGGAGCTTGTTGTGAATTCTTTGGCAAACCTGACTCTCAAGGGTAAGAGGTGTTTTAGTAAGAGCAGTAATGTAGACAACAAAAAGATCTGTGTTTGTAAGTGTTTTACTTGTAACCCACCCTTGAACCTGTGTCATTCTCTACTACTTCTTGAATAGGTTACACAGAACACAAGGGCAGTGAAAAGTCATTGGGTATTACTGTTGCAAAATTGGAACATTGTCATGCAGAAGCACAGAAACATGTATATTTTGACCTGAGTGCTCAACTGCATGGATCTAGCAGAGCAATTCGTTGATGTGGGTGTTAGGTAAGACCTGTAGATGGCATTGCTGCGACCTGTTCAAGAGCTGAAGGGTGATAAATAGATTGACTAAACTGTTCAGCTCCAGATGCCTTTGGCCTGATTTTTTTCCAGGTAGATTGAATTGTTTATGATTCACCAACCCACAGTGGCTAGATGTGACACTAAAACAGTAACTCCTGACTGCATTATTGTCCATAGACCTTCTAGGTGGCTTGCATTTGTCCAAGATAAGATGTCTACCATGTGGACTCAACCAGTAGTTTAGATATGCCAGCGACCCTTTTTAAGTGCTGGAATGATGTAGACATGCCTCAGGCCATCTTGTCCCAAAATTCACCTATTCCTAAAATCGTTATTATATGAATTTCACTGTAGAAGGGACTATTTATCCCCATTGATTATGAAAGTAATCTGTGATGAGTAGTCTGGGTGAAAATGCCTTCAGTGCAATGACTGAATGAGGTAAATCTCACTTCCTTGACATACTAGCCCTGCAAACTGTCTGGGTTTGGAGCATCTCGAGATATTTATGGAATGAAAACTCCCCAAACACAATCTAATTTGGAAAGAATGATAAATATATAATCATGAATATTTGTTAAGAATTTCCATATTCTTAAGAGAGAGTTGACATAGGAAGGAGAGTATTACCTTTCTTAATCTTTCCTTTCTTTCCAGCATGTTCCTCTATTTCAGTGTTGGGGAAAGAGACATCCCTGTTTCTTCCTAATAGGTGCCTTTACAAATCTCTTTCAGCTAGCTATTCCCTAGCTATTGGATAACGTGAGTTCACCTTAATAACAATAACAAAAAAGTTCACTTTTTCACAAGCTGGCGAAATATAGTATTTTTTTTTTCCATATATAGAAACTCTCACCATACCTAGCTTTGCTAGCAAAGCTATTCTTTTTTTTGTTAGAACTATATCCTTTTTTTTTTTTTTGGAGGGCTCTGGGAAATTTTATGTTTATTTCTTTCATTCAGAGATTTTTGCAATCCTGTTCTGTCTACAACTCTCCTGAGTAAACCTCAAACAAATATTTTGCTTTATTTTAGTCAGTGCTCCCTTTCAGCTCTCTGCTCTATCCCTTATGAAAGGTTTCTGCCTCGCTTATAGTACCAATCTGCTGTCTAAGTTTCGAAAATACTGGGTCAAAATAATCCCAAATAAGGTTTTACTGTTCTTAAATATATTGAGTTATAATTTTATGATGATTCAGGAGCTATTGTTAAAACAACTGTGCCATCACTGCAACATAGGACAAGGTAAGATCTGGGATTGGAAATCTTAGAGCTGCCCCGAGTGAGCCATCCTCACTTTCAAGTCAGAGCTCTAGGCTTGCACAGTGGCTGTGTTTACAGTGATAGTGAGGCACTGGCCTAAAACTGCTGCCTGAATATACTGTATGTACTGTACACACTGTATGCACTACAAATACTGTACAAACAACTGCAATTGATCCCATCATCTGTCTAACCCAATCTGGGAAGCTCTGCTGAACTGCACAGTTTGCTCTTAAATCCTCCCACCAAGTTTGTCCATGCCCGAAAAATGTAGGTTGAGCTGTTGCAGTCAGTAAGTGCCAGACCTGCCTTTCCAGCTCCTGATTTTCTTCTTTTCTGCACCCTGCTTCTGTCACCATTGCCCACACTTAGAAACAAGCCCAGAAGAAGATGTAAGACCATTTCAGAGAAGGTCTGAAATTAGCCCAGTGGAGATTATTGTAATGTGAACATGTATTATATATGAAATAAAAGTGGCTTAACAGTTTGATCGGAGTGAGAGTAGTTCTCAAAATTGACGTGAAATAGGTAGGCAGATCGATAGATTGGCAGACCTACCTTTAAGACAAGCTGCATAGACTTTCAAGCACTAGCACCTTAGCGTTGCTCTCAGAGATGTTTCATTCTCTGTTTAACACGAGAGCTGTTTAACAAGAATATATAATCAGAAAAAAATAGCAAGTCTTAGAGTTGGAGATACTCCAAAATGCCTTCAGTTGACCTCAAGTGAGATGAGCCTCAATACAGTATGGGTCCAATAAGACACCTGCTTGTGACCATAGCTGCTCTGAGCTTTGTTGTTAAGGCCTCTCTGTAATCTGAAGCAGTTTCAGACTTCTTCTTTGCAAACTATACGGTCATTCGTAGTACCCCCACTGCCCTGATGTTCCCTTTCAGCAACGGCAAGTCCTATTTTCTTCCTCCTTTTGTCTCATCCTACAACAAACTCTCATTATCCCTCCCTGCTTTTCCACAAATGTCGAAAAGCAACTGGGTGGCAAGTAGTTATTGTAGATGCCCATCATGAGGCCCATTGGTTTTGCCAGCTATTCCAGCGACCCTTTGATGTTGCTGAAGTCTAATCCCTTGTGCAAGGGGGGCTCTGCTCCCCAGAGCACATTGTGCATCCCCGAGAGAACAAGCTCTGATTGTGCTGCCAGTCAAAATGCAGCAGAGATGCTGCTGGGTCCGATAATGGGAGCTACAAAGGTAGATGAGATCACAGCCCAGGGAGGGGAGGGAGGGAAAGAAAGACAAACCATGTTGGGATGCAGCGGTAGAGAAGAATAGCCAGGCTTGATGGGAGGATGGTGGAAAAGAAAAGGAGTTTCCATAGAGGTGGTGGCAAAGAAAAGGAATGGCATTTTATCAGTTCAATAAAAGGCTGGGATTTTTCTCTGAGCGTTGACAGACCTTCTGTTTTTTGAACTGGTTTTCTGGCTTCTATCCCAAAATTTGTGCTCCAGGGCAAACTACTGCTAGAATGCTTTTGAGGCAGAAGAAACATGTTAAAAATATTGGCTTTTTAAGAATATTAGATGATTCCAGTGTGGGTGAAAAATTAAAAATTTGTCTCTTTTTTTTCTCTTTCCTCTCTCTCCTCTCTCCCATCCTCCCTTTTTAAGGGGAAACAGCTGCATTTAGTTAGCTGAAATCAAATAACTTTCCTTCCTGTTTTAGAAGATGTTTCCAGCTGAGGAAAGGCCTTTGAACAGAGGCAAGGCCACTAGCCTGTACAGGGACAGAGGGGAATAAGGGATTGTGAAAAGATTACTGATGAACTGGGGGACTTATATTTAGAAATAAGATAAGATCTGAAATTCCTTTAAAATTGATTTTTAAAAATAAATTTAGTGGATTTTTCATAGCTTTTCAGAGTAATTTCTTTCATGCTGTGTACCCATCACATAGTGTGTTTTTGTGTAATTTTATGCCATTAACCAAGTGTACTGTGAATAGCTATGTTGGCTTACAGGTCCATTGAGTTTATCTAACAGTAAGGCTATAGCAACATACATCCCATTGCTTAATTAATAGAAACCTGAGCTGTGAAACTAGGCTTCATATTTAAACTTCTGCAGATTTTGGAAGACCAAGGATTTGAGGCTCTGTTCCTATCAGCATTTAATAGGACTGAGAATATAGCAATGAGCTACAATTGAGCAGGTATAGAGAGGGAAGAAAAGCTGAATGCAGGTCTTCTTCAATTACATATAACCAACTTGTTTCACTAAAATGATAGAATGAGGCAGAATGTGAAAGATGAGAGGATGAGAAAGTGTTGGAGGGAATAGCAACCCAGAAGAGAAAAAAAAAAAAGTTCTTTGGAGACTCAGGTTTTATTTTCAGTTCTGTCCTTAGCTGATCTGTGATGCTCTAGATATTATTAGAACCACATTTCTGTGCCCCTGCACTTCCTAGATCATTGGTCTGACTATCTTCCTCTTAGGTCTGAATGCGTACAGGGAACATATCAGTGTTGATAGAGCTCTCTAAGAACAAAATATGGTATAAATGTTAATGGGATGAGTATTCAGTTGTTTTCCAATGCTTGCCTTATGTTATGTGCCATGTCCCTCTTCCTGCCTTCACGGATTTTCCTTTGTCATGCCATGGTGCCTCTTCAGACTCATCTCAGCTTTGCGTTTGGAAATCACCTAGCACAGTTAACGGGATGTCTCAATACGAATACTGAATTTTGTAGATATGAAAAGGTAAGCTGAACAAATGCATGTACATTTTCTTTCTTTGCATATACTCCTTTCTTTATGCTATATACTTCTTTCTTTACGCTGTATACTTCAGATTGATCAAATATTGTAACAGAATTTGTTGAAAAATTTATCTCATAAAAAGAAGAGATATTCATAAAATGTATGGAATATTATTGCTTAATCATATCCACTCAATTTTAAAACTATATTTGAACTAGATTATGAATTTTGGCAATAAATTTTCTAGCATTTGCCAGATGACTAATCAGGTCAAAATCTCCTTATTGCATCTAATTTTGTGCTGGAATGATCTGTAATGCCATGGAAGAATTGGTTTATGACATAAATATATGCATCTGCATTTGCATATAAGGATTTCAGTTTTGCCATCTGGCACCTCCTTCAACATGAAGTTAACTCTACCTAGTCCTTAAAACATTAACCTACGTTTACCATGGCCTTGTTCAACATTAAATGGATTTGCAGTTGGATTCCTTGAGGCCCCCGCTTCCTCTAAAATAAGCAAAATTCAGCTTCTTTGAAACAACTCTTTGGAGTCTTTGCCACTTATCTATTGCCTTCCAGAATGATTTATTTATGATGGGGTTGTTGCCAGACATTTTTGTTTTAAACAGTGAAATGTTGGACTAGAAATGGCAGGCCCATCTGAAAAAGTAAAACCACAAATGAGGGTAAAGTCACCGACCTTGGTAGACCCTCTTTAAAGTTTTGCTGCAGCACTTTCGGTGTGGTGCTTTCATTTATATCTGTACCATGTCTGCTCTGACAGGTCAACTCTTGCGAGTGATGTTGAGCCAAATTTGAGATTAGCATCCAGTCACTTAATCCTGCAAACAGCAGTGAATATTACCCATTAACCACAGATGAATTACTGGCGCTATTGAACTACTGTGAACTGGGATTTCTTGGAGATATACAGCTGCACAGGAATGGCTCCACTGATAAACACATTTTCTTATCACACTTTTCAGAAAAGCACAACTGTTTGCATTGCTTGGGCTTGGCTTGACAAGCTATTACATCCTCAAGCAGGTCTCCTCCTGCCTTTGATATGCCAAAACTTGGAAAAAAATGTTGTTCATAAAAGAATGACAGTATGATGTGTAATTGTGCAGTTCTCAGAAGTGATATAATGCAGGTGGTTGCCCTTGTTTGTGTTTCCAGCAATACCTATAAGCAGAGAGGGCTGAGTGCCCTGGTGCCTGAAGAATTGTTACCTCAGGACGAATTCTAGCCTTGGATGGTGATAGAGTGGTTATTTGACCCCAGTGTAAAAAGAAAAAAAAAGTAAATAAATTGTGGATTACTTCAGCATGGATTAGGGTTTTGTTCTACATTCAGTCATTGTTCTTTTTTGTCTCTTTTACTGCTAGACTGAAAATGTTTCTTAAATATAGTTACCTCCATGCCATACAGGATGAAAGATGCCTTTCCCAGTTTTAATCATTTAACCATAACCATAAAAGATCCCACAATACCTATTGCCGGTATGAGACTGCCTGCTGCCATGCCCTAGTCAGAACCTATCAATCAGGGCTAATTTTTTCCCCTTGCCCAAAATTGTCCATAATGGTTCTGAAGAAAAGTTTTTCTGTTTCTCACAGAATCACAGAATGGTTGAGGCTGGAAGGGACGTCTGGAGATCATCTAGCCCAACCTCCCAGCTCAAACGGGGTCCTCTAGAGCATATTTCCCAGGATCACGTCCAGACGGGTTTTGAAGATCTCCAGGGAAGGAGACTCCACAGTCTCTCTGGGCAACCTGGTCCAGTGCTCTGTCACCCTCACAGTGAAGAAGTTTTTCCTCAGGTTCAGATGGAAATACCTGTGTTTCAGTTTGTGCCCGTTGCCTCTTGTCCTGTCATTGGGCACCACAGAGAAGAGATTGGCCTCATCCTCTTGACAGCTTCCCTTCAGATACTTGTACACATTGATGAGATCGCCTCTCAATCTTCTCTTCTCCAGGCTGAACAGGCCCAGCTCTTGCAGCCTTCCCTCCTAGGAGAGATGCTCCAGTCCCCTCATCATCTTTGTAGCCCTCCGCCGCACTCTCTCCAGTAGTGCCATGGCTCTCTTGCACTGGGGAGCCCAGAACTGGACACAGTACTCCAGGTGAGGCCTCCCCAGGGCTGAGTGGAGGGGCAGGATCACCTCCCTCCACCTGCTGGCAACACTCTGCCTCATGCACCCCAGGATCCCATTGGCCTTCTTGGCCACAAGGCCACATCGCTGGCTCATGTTTAGCTTGTTGTCCACCAGGACTCCCAGGTCCCTCTTGGCAGAGCTGCTTTCCAGCAGGTCAACCCCCAGCCTGTGCTGGTGCATGGGTGTTATTCCTCCCCAGGGGCAGGACCCTGCACTTGCCTTTGTTGAACTTCAGGAGGTTCCTCTCCGCCCAGCTCTCCAGCCTCTCCAGGTCCCTCTCAATGGCAGCACAGCCTTCTGGCGTGTCAGTCACTCCTCCCAGTTTAGTATCATCAGCAAACTTGCTGCGAGTGCACTTCTAAAATTTGACTTTATTGTGACAGCATCGTTTTCATAGTCCAGTCAAAATGCTCTTTGAAGATGTGTGAGTTATGTCCCACATATCCGGCTGTTAAGGGAGCACTTTGAAGCCTTATGAGATGAAAAGCACATCATCTCACACACACAAACAGGATTCCTAAGGGAAATTATGACAAAACAAGGACAATAGACAACTGGTTGGTTGTTACATACTGTGTCAATGAGGTTAATTTAAGCTCTGTCAGAACTGTTGTTTGTTGTTTGTACTATCACTTTGACTCTTACTGTGGCAGGCACTGTACAAGAACAGAATAAACTCTGCTCTGATATCTGTGTCTGTAACAGCTAAAAAAGTCCTTCATTGCCAGACAGACTTAAAAGGGTTTTTGGATTTGGCCTTTTCTTCTTTTCTTTTTTAGCAATAATGATGTACCATCTATTGGCCCAAATATTATCCATATTCAAAGATGAAGGGGATCATTGTAGACCTAGAACGAAAATTATAAGCTTTGTGTCTGCCTTTCCTATAGTAGCAGACAAAAAGCTTTTTCTTTCCTCTGGGTGGAAAACTGGTGCTGTGCACCGGAATCCAGAGCAAAATCCTGCTCTTGCAAGGACTTTATATCGTGAAAAGGGTTTACGCAGCAAACAGGTCTGCTGCCATCACCTGGACCGTTCACAAAGGACCAGAGATCCCTGTGTCTCAAATCAAAGTACGTCTTTCCATCCATCTACTACCTGCAGCTTCTGGGCAGAAAATAAGATGATTGGGAAAAGGCTGTTCAAATAAGGGAACAGAAAGCTCTGAATTATTGCATGACTTGTTTCTGAGTGGGAAATACAGTCATTGCGAGAAAATTATCTCCAGCTTCTCTTTCTCAAAACAGTTTCCAAATTTTTGGTGTGCAAAAACATATGGAGCAAAAACTAGTAATGAAGCAACATCTATTGATGATGAAACCATAAAAATGTCAGTTCTCACATAGGCCTTTCCCCTCTGATTCTCAAGGGTTCATTATGCTTTTAACTTCTAGAAATAGGATTTTTAACAGTGTAATAGAATGTTTTGAACTTCTCACGTCTCATGTGTGAAACCAGAACTGCAGCTTTTTCATTACCATCTTTCTCCCAAACGCCTCCTTCCAAATGGCAATCATAAGGTTTGGTTAAGTTTGGTTCAGTCTATTTCTCTCCTTAAGCAAATGGGCCACCAACTTCCATTGTGAGATTGTTGTGTAATTAATTGAGTCCAGGGAAGTAGTGTTCTGGTAAAAATAGCTTTTTACTGACAGCATCATTTTTATTAGTAAGATCGCCTTTGTTTAGGATCATTGTCATTCTTTTGAAGATTTGTGGCTCGCTTTAGCACCGCATTGCAATGCCTTTTGACCATGATTCAGAAGTTATCTGAGGACTTGCTGCGGCTCTGTGACCTCACAGATTTCATATGACCCGGCTCGTCAGTAATGCTTATTCATATAAATAAATAACTGTAGGTTTGTGTGCCTAAAATTAGGTCCATGTTGAAGATTTCAGCTAAAGGGGTATTTCAAACTAATGAAACTTGAGTAACATTGACTGGCCAGCCTTGGCTATGCCTTCTCATGCTATTTTTCTCTTTCTACTAAAGGTTAAGCTAGCATATGAAGATTGATTGAAAACATACAGAAACTACATGTGGAAAATTGCCTAGCTGGGAAGATAAACTGGTATATTTTCACTAAATTTTGATTCTTCATTATGTGATGTGTGATATTGACCCTGAAGATGAAATACTATAGCCTGAACTGAATCATTTAAAGGGGAAACATATGCTAAGTAATCATTCAGACATTCAGGCAACTCATTAGATTGCAGCAATTTTTCTTTTGTCATAATTCAGCAGAAAATTCTATTTGCAATAGAAAATTAATTTTCCTAATTATGACCTGCTGCAGACATTACAGTGATTTGTTATCAACATATATTTTCAAGAGGTGTTACATTGTGCAAAATTATGTAACATGTAGTCATACTTTATAGAAAATACAGAATCTTCTGTTATCCTTTACCACTGGGTCCCTCAAAGGGACTTTCATTTGTTTGATATATAAGGGCAGAGGGAAGAGACTCACTTTTGTTATTTTAATTTTAGGTATATTTATTCTAGTTTATTTGCTCTTTGAATGAAGTGCTTATGCTTTTTTTAAAACTATTTATGCCTCACCAGATCATGCCAGATCCTGACCACACTCAGCTGTAATGAAGTCAGCATCTATTCACGGATTTTATCTACTGCCATTTTTGTCTGGTGGAATAGTCCAGTTTGTCCACTTTATATTCTTTACAAACCAGTTTCCTGTAATTTCAGTGAATAAACTCCACTGAAAAAGAAAGGACTAGTCAATGTCTTAGAGAATTTGGGCTAAGTCTGGCTGAGGAAAGCAAACTGAAAAACTTTCCTATCATATAAAGGAGCATTGTCTGATGTAATGCATCCAGTGTTAAATATGACTTCAAAAGAAGGAAAGGTCAGAAAATAATAATCAACGAAGTGAGATCAAAAGATATTATGAATTTTCTTTCATTCGGTTTATATTAATCAAAAAAGGGAGAAGGAACATGTTTTAACCTTCCCTGCAGATGAACCAGAATGGTCAGTGTGTTCATTTGTGTACTGAAGACTGAAAAACAGTTAGTCCTGAATAACTGGATGACATGAGGAAGAATGAGTGACTAGTTCTTGTAAAAGGGTTCCAAATTACATAAATTCTAATTTAACTGCTGAATAACAGGCGCCCCAGAAGCTTTAATAAGAACTGATTCTTGTTTGTTGCAGGTATTATCCAGACATAAGAGTAAAAAACAGTCCCTGAGCCAAGGAGCCGTTTGGAAAATAGCATGCACCACAATGGAATATTCATGGATCATGATAACATACAATATGGTTTGCTAATTTTTTATACCGAAAGCAGTAAAGCTATTTAAAAACAAAAGTCACAGCTGATGAGTTTCAATCCTTAATTCAGTTTCTTTTAATTAAAAGCTCAATAGACAAAAGCCTACAGTAAGTTTATCTTCTGGACTAACGGAGCACAACATTTCAGTTGTTAGCAGTAACTCAGAGAACTGCAGAATAACAATAATAATTAAAATTTAAAAAGTTAAGAAATTAAACAAGTTTACCTGAAGATATTTGGCATTCAGATCAATTCAGAATGTTGAAACATTTGGTATAAAATCCGTAGATCTTGAACCAAATCTCTAATCATTGCTCGAATCTAGCATCTATTCTATGTTTATGGCTTGCAGCTCTTTTTGAATTGACTGCACTGAGAACGAGAAGCTAGGTGGTATAAATCAATATATCTTCTCCACCACGCAAGAATATCAACCTAAATCTGCACAGTCTTGATTTAGTGAAGATACGGGCCAGTGAGGGATTTTTAATCCTTCAGTTTGAGAGTGCTTTAGTCTGTTATTACTGCTTTTGCTGTTATGTAGATTTGAAGTCAAGATTAATGGTCTGACCATGAGGAAGACTCATTTCTGCCCCAATTGATTTTGTTTTGTCATCTTTGTGGTTCTGATCTAGCCAGAATGATTTTTTTCTTTTTGCCATGCAAACATTATATTTTTCTATGCAAACATTTTAGCTAAAAATACTGACATTCACTGTGATAACTTCAGCAGACTTGCGTGTAATAACACAGGTTGGATAAACTACTTTCAAACCTCTCCAGGTTCTCCAAGCCTCGCTACTATTTGCAGAGCAGTAAGAAACCCCATTATGGACAGGGACCCAAATATGTTAGTGACTGCACAGACTTCTAACAGAAAGACTAATCCAAAGGCTAGTATTTTTGTCCTCAGTGCGCATAATTCCCTCCATTCTCTAAGTTTCTAATAGTGCTACTAGTCTATTTTTCCCATAGTATTATAAAGTTATCAGTAAAATTAGGTCTCTCCCTATTTGTTTGTAGGCCTCTTTCTGACCCTGAGAATTCTTTATGAAGGGATAGTAGACTTTCAGAAGTACACAAAGCACACTGTGGCAATTTTCATTGTAAAATCAAATATTCCACAAGCTTCTTTCAAGTCTCATGAGCTATTCTGATGACATCTTGGTGATCTGTGCTAAAATTAGTATCCATATCTAAGATAAAAGCAGTGCAAAAGCATTGCTTTCAGTTAGAGGTCAGATAATGTACAAGCACCCGTTAAGGCCACTGTAGCTCAAAAATCCTGCAAATTTAACAAAGGCAAGAATTCAGGTTCCCAGCATTTGGATGCTTGAATTTTTCATATCTAGCAAATTCCCCTACTTATAATTTGTCTGAAAGTCACAGTGGACAGAAGGAGCTGGGGCCAGATTTAGACAGATGCACAATTGCACTGTGCACTGGGTACTTCCTCCTGGAGCTCCAAAGAGTAGAGGGTAACCAGGAGGGAGGGGGGCATCTCGAGTTCACTTCATTCATTTCCTAGACTGTTTAGGTTGGAGGAGGGTGCTTGTCAAAAGCTCACATTGCACCTCCTGCACAAAGGTGAGAGAACTTCTTCCCATCACCATGCTAACTGCAGGGAGCAGACCATCTGGGTTTTCAAGCAGAAAGGCAGGTCTAGATGACTACCATGTCATTGGAATAGCATTGACTTCATTTCAACCACGAGCAGTTGCAGCCTGTACCCTTTATCCAGTACTATGTATTCTACGAAGGCCCTCAGGATTACATTCAAGGTTTCTACACATGGCTCCAGGATTTCCCTTCAAGAGGTAGGGTTCTGCGTTTGGTCAGTTTGCACACTGCCTGTACAACCAGACTGATTCAAAGAGTAGAGATTCCAACTCCGTATGAACATTGGGTTTGCCAGCTCAAAAGAAAGTAGGATTTATGGTAAAACAGCATCCAAGTTGCATCCATCAAAGCTCTGATGCCAATGGTAGACTTCCCAAAAATCATAGTATACAGGTAGGAGTAGGGTGACTATTTCTGTAAATGTCTTTTTTTACACGCACAGAAAAAGAATCTGTTTTCAGGGTGATTGGTATAAACTGTTCACAGTTTAGCTGGGGACTAGAATGGCATGGGGAGAAGGAGACGAAGAAGGAGGGAGTATCAGGCATGTGTGTTCACACAAATAGCTTCACAAAATAGCTTTTCACAAAAAAATGTTGTTCTCAGCTAACCCTCTTTTTTTTCCTGCCATCACAACGGGAAATTGCGCTGAATTGTTACTAACAAAGGTGAGGAAATAAGTCTGAACTGAACACTTTTTTTTTTTTTTTGGCCTTACGAAATGTGTGTGGAAACCTCATCTTATTCATTATAGAAATGTAATCAGCAAATTTTTGAGGTAGTTCCTCCTTTTTCCTTTCTAAGGACTAATCATGAAGAATGTGCTGTAAAGTGTTTGCACCACTCAGACTGCTGCTAACTTGGTTAATGATTGATACTGTCTACCTATGGTATGTAAAGACCCCAAACACAGAGTGAGTGCTGTTTCTTCTATTCTCACGTGAATATAAACCTGATAATTAGGAAAAGGATTGAAATAAACCTTTGGGGAGAAAAGAGAAAGCAGATAATTAAGACTAGTTTCCTGGAGTGAGATCTGTCTCCAGACAGGCAACCATTAAACAAGTGCAGGTTGTAAATAGGATTTTGTGTCCTTCTCCTGGTGGAAGGTATGTTGCTTGCAGTGAGTCTCAAGAGGAGGCCTGTGCTACATTTCCAATACTGTTCAGGATCTTCTCCTCTGTACTATTATTACCAAAACCCATTACTGCTGTACCAGTGATAATTTAATATTCCTCAGCAGACCTTTCTCCTTGCTGCTTAAATTTGTGGAGCCATTGATACCTGCTTTGTTGTTGTTGCTGTTGTTGTTGTTTTGTCTATCTTTAAATAGGGAAGGGAGGGAAAATGTCCTAACACCCAAACTGAGCTGATGAAGGTGAAGGCGTCATATCTCTTGTAGGCACATTCGCTAGGATGTTTACTTGAGTTCCTCTGTCCTTTCATGCTTGGCAGCCTTATGAAGCCAGTCCAGCACAGCTCCCTCTGTGGCTTGATTGCTTCAGTAGCTTTTCAGGTAATGCTGCTTCCTGCTGAATTTCAAAGCACGAAAATATTAATTACTCATTCTCAATGTTAACGACCTAATTTTATTTTATTCATTGCAAATTTGCCACCAATACCAGAGTATCACTCTATTTTACTTGTCTTTTAGAATGTTTTTTCTTGTGGCCTGGGAAATAATTGATAGGTGGGCAGAGCTGAAGATGACTAACAAGAACCAAGAATTGTTTTCATTTTGTTTTTTTCTCCCCGACATAAACATTTTTACCCTTTTCACAAATTTGCTTGCGGAGAGTACCTCCCTATTTGCTTAGTCAGTACTGAACATACACACAATACATTCCGCATTATAGTTAATAAAGAGAATGCCTGTGACATTTCATCTACTTATTTTGGTGTCTGCAATGTAAAACTCATTGATGACATCCAAGGTGTCTTACAGAGATAAGGTGATACTGTTTGCTCATATTTTTAAGGAAAATTTTTCTATTTTCAATTTAAATATTTATTGTGAGTGCATTCATCAGGACAGCTGCTTTCTATAGAGAAGCACAGCTGGAACTGTGTGCTTGCACATTGGGTAATTTATTTTACATTTTCCAGACAGTAATTTGGGGGGTGGAATGATAATTTCAGTCTTAGCTTTCAAGGGAGAAGCTTACAGGACACATAGTATCCTTGACCAGGATTACACAGCTAGTGAGCAGATCACTTAGCCAAAGATGCTATTTTGGGGTTTCAGGCTGAAAGCAAAGGGATTTTTATCCCTCAAGTTTCCTTAAAAGCAAGATACTCAAGATATTTCGACATTTTTTTCCTCAAAGAATAAGGTTAAATCCTTGTTCCATCTATATCTTCCAATGCTAACTACTCAGATCAAAAGGGAGTGGATTAATTGCTTCAAATTGGCTGCTAATTAGAAGAGTACTTCTGTGCTTTAAATGAATAAAGCCTCCTCATCAAACCATGTCTACTCCTGCAGCTCTTGGTCTATCCCAAGGAGATGGATATCTGTCCACTATTTCCCTCTGCCGACCTGAGCTAATAACCCTGACGAAATGTGCTGCCTCAGAAGCTCTGTGGTGCTTCTTACAAACTTCTGAGGTCTTATGGAAAGGTTGTGATGGCTCATCCAATCCTCTCACAAATAATCCAAGCCCTATAACGAAATGGTCACAGTTCAGGCTTAAATCCTGAACTGATCAGAAGAACCTGCAAAGTGAAGAACAGAAATGTAGGAGCTAAGGCCTCAGGTGGTGCTTTCTCTAATCCATCCAGTCCAGTCTGCAGACATGGGTAGGCACAGAGACATCCTTGGTTTAAATACATTGCTCCATGGATGGGTGCTGCCAGCAGACCTTCATTTCCTTGGCTAGAGAGTGGTGTTCTAAGAAGAAAGAGAGCAGATATATTTCATCTAAGAAAAATGGGAAACAGTTTATTTGGCTGCAGACTTAGAGAGAGGAGAGCTACAAAGCAAGACTGATGCTGTTACAGCCCTAAGGTGTGACCTAGATATTGGCTTAAATGCTACAGAAGAAGAATAAGGGGGAAATGGTTACTGGTAATTAAAAAAGGGTCAAAGGAGGAAGAAAAATAGTGAGTCAATCTGCTGAATAGCTGCAAGAAGTATGATGAATAAAGAGGAGGAAGTGGGAATCTTAATCATAATTTACTGAACTGAGTTGGCAAACCAGAGATCTAGAGGAGGCAACTGCAAATAACTGGAAGCATAGCGGAGCATCTGCAGATGGCTGGTGCCTTTTTCTGTAGTGGGATTGCCATTTCTAACATATTGCAAGCTTAAAATTTCCACTGAACGAACTGGTATCCTTTCACTGAGCCACGTGCTCTAGGAGAGGCTTGGAACTGGGGAACACCTCCAAGGCATTTTTATCTAAGAAAAACAATGCTATACATCACTCTGCAGCCCAGGTTTCTAGTACTGTAGCATTTAAAGCAGAGCTACCATACCTTGAGGTGGTCAGATGGGTGGGGAAAGGGAGGAAAAAGGTGCTGACATTTTCCTAAGGCCCATTCAAAGAAGAAGCCACTCATAGCAGCCTGTTTTGCATATTCATGATTTTCCCTCCTTGAGCAAGAACTTTGTGCCTTCCTTTATTGGCCTTTTTTGGAAATAAAATATATATCAATGCTGACATTTAAATTATCTTCATTAGATTTCAGAATAAACAGGTTCCTGAGATGAAGGGAAGCAACTCAAACTTCTCTGAGTGGTTGTCTTCCTGTTCATAATCTCAAACTGACCAGGCTGCAGAAATTACGCTTGATTTGCATTTAGAAAATAATATTTCCAACCACAAATAATGGGGAATAGCACTCAAATTTTCAAACAGCGACCCTAAAGTGCTCGCATCCAAAAATAGAAGCTAAACATTTAAAGTTTGTACTGCTCCCACCAATTCCTGTTAGATTAGAGGCCGCTTCTGAAAATATGTGTTTTGCAACATGTAGATCCTGGAGTACAAAATAATGCTCGAGAAGAACATTGTGTTGTTTTCCCAGTGCGATACAGGCTGGTTTTAATAAGTCTATCAGCTATGAGTCAGCTCATGTTTTTAAAAACCTGGGAGTGGTGCAGAAGATGCCAGTCATTAGGCTTCCACAGGAGCTGTGCAAGAAATTCTGCCCAACTTCACTGCTCATGGACTAGCTCCCTGAGCGAGTCTAGTAACGCTGCTGTTCTTACAAATGCAGCATCAAAGTGAAATTTAGAAATAAAAAAGACACTTACATAAACTTAATATAATTAACATTAGCCTGCAGCAGCCTGGAACAGATAGAAGAATAACGCTAAGTCAGTTTTCTTTAAGATCACTGATAAAAACATTAACTGAAGGCATTTGTTCTTATCTGTCGCACTCTCACCCCTGAAAAGGGTTGATTCTTAGTGAACTTTTAGATGGTATCTTAGTAAGGGCAATTTGAACTATTTTTTTCTTTCCATAGCCAAGCAAATTTGTGACTGTTTCTGCCTTCACGCTTTGTCTCCGATGTTGACTTGACAAGTGAGTCACCAATCATATGTGATTGAAATACCTATCTCTGTGCCTTATTACTGTATCCTATCAATAAAGCTCCTTTCTGTGAGGGAAATCAGTCATTTCTCCATTTTAGCTCTTTATCAGCAATTAAAGCTTCCTTTCAATTTGCTTTTCTGACAGCTCTGTCTGTAGCACAAATCCATCTGCAGCACTTTTATTAGTCTAGCAGATTAATAAGTTTATAAATCTCTAGATGAAATGAAGTCCAGGACTCACCTTGGGCATAGCTTTCTGGATGTTTCAGCTCCACAAACCTCACTAAGTTGTCACAAGATCTGATCATTCACATTAAACAAATACAATCAGTTACCATTGTCCTTGCTTGCAATAACGCATTCTACCTTTAGTACCGTAGATATCAGTTTTACAACGCTTTTCAACCTGTCTTCGTTCTGGACCCTCAAAATGAACAACTTTCAGTGGACTGGTTTCCAGAGGTATCAAGCATATGACTTTGAATTGCTCTAAAACTTTTACTCTGTTTAGATTTTGGTCTAGAATAGGATTGGGGATGAATCTGCTCTCTTAATGTGTCGTGTAGCTAGGCCTGCCTCAATCTGTGGTTGTAGTTCAGCCAGAAAATAAAAGTTCTGTAGAGTCATATAGGCTCATTTGAAAGGGACATACTTAATTTGCTTGCACAATAGCAAGATAAAATATTGAATGGTTGTGGTTTGTTTCACAGGCCCTTCTAGTCATGTGATTTTTCCCACTGATAAATCATCCATTGTAAGACCAGGAACAAAGCAAAACCATGAAACAATTATTCAACTCATTATTGACCTAAAGCAAATCCCATTCAGGGCAACGGAAAGATTTCTAAGGATTCTGGGGGCATTAGGTAAGGCCCTAAGGACCTCTTTTACCTCCTTTTAACAACTCTTTTATGATAACTGCAAAAAACTTGCTTGTGCTAATGTTTAAACTGCACTGGTGAGCAGGGGGAGAGGGGGCAGAGGGAGAGATTAAGACAGAAAATTTTCATTTGCAACTTCAAAGCTGTCGGTAATGTCCTACTCTATCAACCCAATTTTATATATGAAACTTTTCACTCAGCTCACTCAATATAATTGTACCTCACAGCAGGATCTCCCTATAGACAAATGCTTGGAAGCATTCAGCTCTACACTGGAAAGACTCACAGGAAAATAATACTTCCAATTACTCTACAGTCCCTAGGAGGGAACAGCACAGCTACAGGTTGAACATAGGACTATGTCAGGAAGAGATGCCAAAAGAAAAGATCAAGTGTTTAGTGCCATGGTAGCATCTAAAATTAAACTCAGGAAAGGTTTCAGGAGCACAAAAACCAAGTTTCTCTCTCAAGCTGTGTCAGCCGTTTAGGGGAGGGTAAAACTGAGGTAAAGGTTCCAAAATGGAAACGCGGGTTACTTAGAAGGGACATATTTCTCACGAGGCCATCTTCTCTGGGGCCAGAACAGATCTGTGGCACTAATGATCTTCCTGTGTGGCTGTCATCCCCAGTGCCTCCCGGCACTAGATTGACCATCGGTAAAGGCAGGCAAAACAGCCCCAAGCTCCCAAGAACCCCTCTGAGCAGTAACCCACTAAACTGATGTTATAGATTTCCCTTTACACAGAGGGTACTTTAAAACTTTTAGGATTGTACAAAACTTTTAGGATTGTTCCTGGACAATTTGGCTTTGCAGTAGAGCAGCTTTTGCTTTTCAGTCTGGCCCAGTCCTTAGCTTCTCAGACAACGTGCCAGCTGCCAGAGAATGGGCATGTGAACTGCCGTGGGCCTCTTTGATCAGAGAAAATACCTAGTGATCATAGCAACTGCTATTTGTTTTTATGGCGGTTTGCACTGAAGCAAGGAATGTTTACTCAGCTCAGGGAGAAAAGCTTCAATAATCACCATGAGATTTAATTTCTGTGTGCATGGAAGCGTAGCATGCAATGTCTGTTTTAAAAAGTGGCTTTCAGAACAAAGCCTCACTTACCTGGGTTCTTCATAGTTAATAACACAAAACTCCAAAATAGAAGGCTTTATTTCTCCACTTTTGAAAACTTGTCAGGGTGACTTAAAGGAAATACTTTTCTGATACTTCTGAATTTTATTACATTCAAAATGGGATATCACAGGCCTTCTTTAAAAGTGGAATTTGCTTTTTTGTCACAAGAGGATCAGTAAGATAGTGTTGGAACCATGAATTCCAACAGCAGTAAAAGCTCATTTTTTCTGTCTTCTTAGCTTGCTCCACTTGAAAGATAAAATATAGTAGATGAGCACATGATTGGGCAATCATCAAGACTGGAGATCTGCACTGCATGGTGCATCTAGCCCAGGAGAAGCACATGCCCTCAGCAATAGCGTTCACATATTTCTCTAGTTAGCTTCCATTTGCAGCGTGGTGTACTCTTGCATCGGTGACTCTGCTATTTAGTCTACCACACTGCACTGGACTCAGCCCTCCATACCTTCCCCCCCGCCGCCCCGCACCGTGTGGTGGAGGGAACAGCATCTGATCATCGGCAGTGCTGGTTACAGCTCGCCGTCTTATGGCCACCATAGGGACTGTCTATGGAGTGACCATGCTGTGTAGGCATGTGCTCTAGCAGTGGGCCTGTCCTCTTTCATAACAGAATACAAGAATTAAGAAGTTTACAGACTTCCACTTTCAACAAATGTGAATTGGCAGAGTTAGGCCGTCAGCTTGTATCATGGGACAATGGCAGATTTTTTTTCTATTTTATGTTCTGGATTTAAAGTCTAATTTAAATTTCATCTGACTATGACCTTAACCTTCAATGGAAGTGGTTAAACTGATGAGTTTCATGAAACAAATGGCAAAGGCTATGAGCTTTCACAAGGTCCGTCACGGGAACTCAGTTAATGAGCTGTTCAAGCCGTGAGGCTCAACCGTAGAATTACCTTATTAGTATTTTCTGTTTGTTTTAAGGAGAGAGGTTTGGGTGCTCTGCTTGGAATAAATTAACCTCTCAAGAAACACTCCTTCTAGGCACCTGTCTTTGGCTCGGCTGTCTCACACAGAAGTTTCAGCCACTGCTGCATGTTCTATAGATGGGATCATACCCACCACAGACCCTTAGATTCTTCACTGAACTCACCACAGAGGTGTTCTGTCTGCTGCCATCATTTTTAGTGAGAATTATTTTCTAGGGGAAAGGGGCTAAAGAGATAAAATACAATAGGCTCTCAGATCCATATTGTGTCCTGCTCAGTAAGAGAAGGTAAGTGTGATCCAGCTCAGATGCTTTTATCTTCTTTTACCAATTCCTTCCCAGTACTGGCTTGATCCAGCCCACCTCCTTCTTATCAAATAGTTTCTTGGGAGAAGGCTATCCAGTATCACTTGTGGGATTACGTTATCTTCCAGACTAAAGTGCTAGGTGGAGGTGGCATCTGATTGATCTCAGAAGCTGAGGTTGAGAGAAACCTCTGGAGAGCTAGTTCAATTCTCCTGCTCAAAGCAGGGTGAACTAGAGCAGGTTACCCAGGGCCATAAATGATGGTTTTTTTGCAGGAAAACAAAGAAAAGGACACTCTTCTGTGGATAGTCCTTCAGTGTGGATGCAACAAGGCAGGGAGAGATAAGTTGCTTCTGACTTTCCTCAACTTTTGGTCTGCCAGAGTTTGTCCAGAGCATGTCTCCTAACTTCTGCCTGTGTATCCTCTCCTTTCTCTGCAACGCCCCAACAAATTTAGATATTAACATGGACACTAGACATGAGCTTGCTGGAGCTTCTCTCCTGCAGTTCTTTACTGATTCCTTTTGATGTCCTGCTGAAGGCAGTAAGGAGTGGCAGCATAGGCCCCGAATGCTGTAGAGGGTATGTGTGGATGTCTGACTCATGAAAAGCTTATTAGCAGCCTCTTCACTGATGACCTCCTTTAGCTCCTCATTGACATGGCACATAATGTCACATTGCATGAGGCAATCTGCTGTCCCTTGTCTTGCAGTGTTACTGACATTGCTCATGTATTTATGTGAGCGGAGACCATCCTAGTGTCTTTATATAGCTAGCGGGATGTGTAAAACCATGCAAACAGGCAGGTGTTACCCAGGACTCTGGTACCCTCTGAGACTTAGGTCACATTCTTCTGTATATACACTATCTCCTCAAAGAAGCATGCTAGCAAGGAGGATACTGTGTAGCTCACAAGAGGTGACTTTTGGAGTGTGACACCAAGGTGGGGCCTGTGGGCAGTGTGGCAGTGTGCAAGGAAACCCTTGGAGGACCACGTGACTGAGAACAGGTCATCTTATCATAAGCCATATCCATATTGCAGGTAGGGGTAAGGGTGGCCACTTAGACTGCATCCAGGAATCTTTTCCCAGGGAATTACTTAGTACATCCCGGTGTTTCCTGACGTGTATATATACACATATATATGTATATACTTATGTATATGTGTGTGTCATAAGTGTGTATGTGTATATATGTACATCTATGAGGGTGAAACTGAGGTGCCGACATAAACAGGAAAATGTTCAAACATGACTTTATAGATGCATTCTTCAAAAGCTGACTTTCTCCCTCACTTCTCCCCTAATTGCTTGCAGAGTTTCCCACTCCAAGACAACAGAAATATCAGCACAGTGTGTTATCTGCCTTGATCAACAAAAGTAAAGATAAATACAGTAAAATGAGACGGACAGTAAATGACAATACTGTTTCTCAAATGATATATCGCAGTTTTCCCCAGCAGATCACTGGTCTCTGAGAATGAAATAAGCTAAGCAGTGGACTAAAAACCTGTTGTTTAATAGAATAAAAGGAAAAAAAAATTGTTGAACTCTCATTTTCAAATGTTTGCCTATGTAGATATTTTTATAGTGTGATATAGATACACTGGCTTGGTCTGTAGTATAGCTACAATAAGGAAACTTAATATGGAAAGAAAAATATAAATTGAGTTCCCACTGCTGAACTTGTCTTAATTGAGTTTAATTTACATATGTGGCTTTAAAGTGAAAAATAGAATTGCATATTAGCACTGGATTACTTCTGACTTTAATTTTTCTTAACTGTTAAAGGATTTAACAGTAAAAATCCCCTTTGAGGAACTCAAGACTTTCACAATAAGTGCTTACAGTTGACTGACACCGATTCTTCTTAATACCAGTAGGCAAAGAAAGTAATCTGCTTTATTTCATGCTATCTGCTTTCTATTGTGCTTTACTTTTAGGGCTCATATTCCTTTCACAGTGCCATTAACTGTGACTAGCATGTCATTCATTGTGTATAACTATGTCTGCCAAAGTGGCTGGGTGACAAATCTAAGTGATATATACAAATGATGACAACCACCTTGACGCAAAGAGAAAATGCTTAATTCCTTAGGAGGAACACTGTAGCCATTGTTTCAGGGCCCAGAAAGGCCCGAGGACCTTCCCAGTCCTCAAAGAGACTGCAAAGGGGAAAGTTAAGCAGAAATTTAATTTAAATTTGATTCAAAGTATAGCTATCTGGTCTGTTGTTATACACTCCAAATTAATTGCTAGGTGCCTAAGTACTACTTGTTCCAAAGTTGTTTTGTTGTTTTCTTGCTTTGATGATCCACTTTTGGTCGGTGAAAGAAATGGTGAGCTCTTGAAGAACCCTCAGGCCTTTTTAGTGCAAAAAAAAAAAAAAAAAAAGAGAGAGAGAGAGAAGGAGAGAAGAGACACCTGAGGATAACTGGGGAGGACAGATGTTACATAATCTTCTAACTGGAAACAAAAATCATCATTTCTTCAGAGTCTGAATAACACCTTCACGCCATAGCCCTTTCATATTTTATCCAGGGCTATTGAAAATGCAGATTCTCTCAACCTGCTGTCTCAGTTATGATGACTTCTCAACTCATCTTTCCTCACTACACAGCAGATGTGTCTATTGTTCATTCCATTCTCTTGTTTTATCACCTTCTTTCACTTCTTTACTAGCTCTTCTCCATTCTTCTGTCAGACTTAGCTCCTAATTTGCTCTTTTGACTTTTCATGTAGCCTTAAACCACTTTTAACCTCAAATGTCTCTGCCCTGCTTTTTTTAGTTCACTTATTTCTACCGTGCCTTTGTTTTCTACCATGCTTCTTCCTACGTGTCAAACCACTTCTCTTCTCATCTTATATTTCTTAAAGTGCTCCTCAGAACAAATACTTATCTTGCAACTCACAAGTCTTAAGAAAGCTCATGAGTAAAAATCCCATCATTGACTTTTTTGTCACTGATAAATTACAAAGGGGAAAAAAATGCTACTGGTGTTGTTTTTGCAATAGTAAGAGCACTGATACAGAGATGATATCCTCTTCAGTATCTTTCATCATCCCAGCCACTCCAACAGCAGTTAAAAGTGACATGTTTTGTTTCTTTATAATGACATCTGGAAGGAATTTCCTTTCCTTTCTTCCTATTATCTTCACAGAGTGGTCTACTCTGTTGTGCTGATGTATCACCTTGGATTGATGTAAACTGAAAAATCTTCACTATGCTTCACCACATAATATAGTTGTACCCTATAAACAACTAAAGTGTTAACATCAGAAACAACACCACAAGAAAAAAGAGAGTTCATAAGACTGCCACCAGGGAAACTGGGCTTATTATAGGAGAAGGAGTGAAGCCTGAGGGCAGAATGCAGGCACCTGAACACAGGCTCCGCAATATTTAAACTCCAAGTGTTTTTGATTTTTTTACTTAAAATTTTACACACACACACACACACACGCAAACTCAGTTTTCTAGCGAAAAGCAGGAAGGGAAACTTCCATAACCAAAGGATTATATTGAAAATCTTGGCCCAGTGGTGGGTACTGAGTTTGGAAAATCAGACCCAAAGTGCTTATATTGGTGTTTTTTCTGACGTGACTGCGATTCTTCAAATTGATCAGATATCCACATGTACAATTTATTTGATTTCAGATTAAGTTTCCATCAGCAAGCTGTGGCCCTAAATCACATTCACACTTATCCGGTTACTTACTCATTTATTAACTATCCATTTAAAACCACTCTGTACATTTTGAAGTGAAAGCACAGAATAAACGTGCTTATGTATGTTTGCTTTTCCTGTAGCTGTTTCCTCAAGTTTTCCTTCCTTAAAAGAACAGCCCTGCAGTGGGATAGCCTTGGCTGTGGAAGGAAGATACAATTCCTTCTTGAGCTCCCACTTAAGTCTTTAAGAAGAAAGTCTGGAAGCACAGAGGATGCTGTACATTCTCCTTTCAATGAGCTCTGTTAACTGGTTCTTTACTGACCGTTGCTGGTTCTGCCCTGGGTGCTTGCTGGGAGGAGCCCATGTGCTCAGGTAAGCACCAAAACTGCCAAACTCATCTCTGGTTGCCCTGAAATAGGTCATTTCTATACCAAGGCTGTCCGTACCATGGAAGTTCTCTGGCTTGTAAAAATTGCCGTATCTGCTGTCTCTATTTGTGCGGGTTTTTTTCCCCCCGTCTCTCTCTTAACATTCTGCAGAGTCCTTTCCTCTGTAGGGAAAAGCTAGAGGAAAGCTAGTGAGAAAATGTGGGCAAAGTGTCAACACCACATTTCAAAAGCTACCTGTTACTGTGGCAATGGTTTAATTCTGTAGACGGATAAGCATTTTTTTGGAAAGCTGGTATAAGCTTGAAGCTGGTACATCTGAATTCTGCAGTACTGATTTTGGCCCTCCTTGTTCACGCTACAGAACAAGGGGATTAAGGCACATTACAATGGTAGCTCTGCCTGAGATTTACCTTTTTTGGCATGGACTGAAGGGTTTTTCTTATTATGTCTTTTTTCCTCTGAAAAACAAAAGCATAGAGTTGTTTGAGTTAAAAGTGAAGTGTATTAAAGAAGTGTTTTTAAGCTGTTGAATCTAGCTCACCAGCCACTTTTGGTGAGCTAGAGTGCTCTGAATATCACAAAGGTGCATTTTAAATTTTCTTCGGTCAAAAAGAATTGATATTTGTTACAATGTGGAGTGGGGAGAAACAGCCTGCCACTAAGAAGCCTGTTGCAATTCCCATTAAGTTAACAAGGCTCGTTCTGCAGTTCACTAAAAATATGGACAATGTCTTACAGGGAATACTATGTCCCCCTTTAGCAGATGTTGTAGTAATTCCATTTTTGAGAGAGATACAACACAATAGAAGTATTTAATTCTCCTTAAAGTATGGAGAGTTCATTACGTTATAAATCTGTGAAATTCACTTCTTGCTTTTCATTGTATGAGAGAAATAATATTATATTAGTATAATATCTGGGCTTTCCTATGGATTATATGAGAGATTTGTCCTATATGGACTTTAAACTGAGTCGAAGTTTGTCAGCCTCAAGCTCACTAGCAGCAAAATAGCTAGAACCAGACTAAATAAGGCAGCCTCAGCAACATTATCTTCACGAAAAAGAGAATTTTGAAATATCAAATTACTACCTCTCGATTATAGCAGGAACAGATTAGTTCGTTATTCTAGGGATCAAATTATGAAGAACTATAGTTCATGGCCTTTTCAGGCAATACTCCTAAGAGATCAGATTTGGAAGCTGTACAAGTCAACCAAGCCCTACTGAAATCAGTAGACTTATTTCTATTTATATCAGAACCTACTTAGCTGAAAAACTATCCCCGTATATGTAAAGAGTAAACGGGAATGTCCAGATGGCTCATTCATCACAATTTATGTAAAAAATAGTCTGTGTCAACTCCTTCTATGTGCTGGAAGAATCATATGCTTCTCTTTCAGTAGCTTCACCTTTTTCACCATAAAGGAAGGCCTTAAACTTTAAAAAACAAAACAAAACAAAAAAACCCCTCAGTCATTATTGTCTGCATCATCTTGAAATAGAAGCTGGACAGACCTCTGCAGCTAAATGTAAAGCCTGCCTCAATTTCAGGAGAAGCTGCTTGTGTGGGAACTGTTACACATTCACAGCTGTTGTCAAATGATAACACAGAAGAGGACCTCGAATACACACTTGGAGCAGATTTGCGTACTCACAAATCCAAGCTGAAAGTACTTATCTCAGAAAACTAGGCTGTGGTTTTTGGATACTTGAGGGATTAAGATCCACCATATTCAATTAATCCAAATAGAGGTGGGTAGCTAACTTTTTAGGTTTCTTTTGTTAAGGGAGGATTCAGGGCTCTCTACCCTCACAGACCAAATCAGGGGGAAGCACTCATAGTAAATGGACTGGAAACAAGAGAAATATGGGTTATTCACAAAATATACTAGGATACCCTAGTTAGTTCTTTGATGACCGTTTTACAATCAAGTTCTTTAAAAGTATAGCAGCCTGTGTTTTCAAATAGATAGTATCTATTTTAGTTGGAAGAACTGATCTTTTGATGGTCAATTAAATCAAGTGGGAAGCAGAGTGCGACTTCCAAAGTAAGAAAGATATTAGCAGTATCTCTTATAAGCTGTTCTATAGTATTAATTAAGAAAAGCACTTTAGATTGTTTTCCTGAGGTGAGAAGTGCTATTTCATTTCTCATGTGCACCCACCATCCATGAGAGACACAAAAGCTCCACGTGTAACAAGGCTGACTGCACAGGAGTTTCTTTGTAATTTAAGTACTCAGGAAAACAGTTCCTGAATGCCAATCTAATCTATCGGGTAGACAATAAAGAACAGTGTAAAACAGGAAGGAAAGCAAGAAGAGTGTTATTATAATAGAATCATGTAAAATAGAAAAATGTTCTACATTTCTTTATTAGCTCTTGATGCCATTGTTTTTCATAAAGTTTTTTGACAAAGATTTTTCACAGTTCCTGCTACGGGAAAAATTAGGAATAAGCTCTGTATGGTTATGGTGATTACACTACAAAGAGATAGCTTTATGCAGAAAGCAGCTCTTTGTGTTGTTTTCTTAGAGAGAAGGAGGAGCACCTGAACTCATCTCCTGATTTGGGGTTCGGGCTTAGATTTTGTTTTTTTGGACAAAGAACACTACTTTTTTAAGGACTGTTGCTTCAGCCATCAGCTCCTAAGAAAGTGAGGCGGGTTGAGTTAGCACAATGGTATGTGCAGCAAACATCTGTTCCCTTTTTGTGTGTATGCAGAAAACTGCTCATCTCTTCTGCGAGGACAATTGTGGTAATCTTTTGAAATTGTCCCTCCACCAGTGGGATGGCTGCCTTCTTGGCTGATCTCCCAGGTATCTTCACCGCTAAAAGCTAATACACCTTTTGGAGCTTATGTTAAAGACAAATTGCTGGAGGTCTAATCTTTCTCATGATTCTCTCCTTTTGGAGTCCAGTTCTACCCATTTAAATCCTAGTCCAACTTCAGCATTCCTTCCTCTAAAGGAACTGTGAAATTGTCAAAGTTGTTAAAGTAAACCTGATGTGTATTTAAGAAGGTTACACATCAAAGATCTTGGAATTCAGAATGGAAGGAATTCACCGAGGTGTCCTGTCCGGCAGGGAGATATCTGCTCCTGCCTTCATCAGCAATGATCGTGGTAGATAAATTGTGCTACGGCAACTGAAAAAGGAGATTAGTAGAAGTCAGTTGGTGAATTGTGTGCAATGTCACTCACAGCATCATAATCAAACCATACGGGGTGTGAGGGAATGACAATAAATCCTTTTTGATTTCGTGTGGAGCCAATGGGATACTGTTTTGTTGATTTGTCTCCAGTTTGTGTAATTCCTTCCAGACTTGGTAATTACAATCTGAATTCAGCATCAGATCCAAGGAGCTCTATACGTTGAGGCATAGCCACACAAGAACAGCAGATTTCCTTCAGATCCTTTAAGTGTGAGATCATTAGATGTATCAGTGGAGTTTACCTGGTAGTGCTTTACCATTGCTTTTCGCTCCATACAATGAATATCTTCTGTGTTTAGCTTACTCAGGACTGCTGCTGCTGCAAAGTTGAGTCAAGTGGCTAACACTTGCATGAAAAAGCTCAGCTCCCCAGCTGTCTGCTGAAGCAGGCTTTCATCTTTTGTTTGTTGGACACAAAAGGTACTGTGTAAAATACACAATCCGTTTTATCCTCTGTAGGTCCTTATTTTGGCCTTGACACCTCCCTATCTGACTACCTTCCACTAGTGCCTTAAGCAAGGGGCTAATCTGAATCCTCTGTGTGAGGTTCATTCATCCTCCCCATTTATATGCAGCATAGCGCTTTGTTTCAGGAAAGGCACAGCTGAATTTGCATGTTAGAAGCATGTCTGCGATGTGCTTTTCTGTTGCACTGCTGATCTGACTAATGAGCGTTTTGCTTCTCTTTCAAAACCCTTTTCTCGTCAGGGAGCATAAAGCACGGGGCGGGTTAGCAGGGTGAGGCTGGTCAGTGCAAATCCCACTGAATATTGTGTTTTCAGGTTATGCCTTCAGTTGGGAAGAACATGAAGCGCTTCACACCCTGAATGCACACAGCAGCAGCCAGATAAGCAACACAGCACAAACAGTGCGTATGACCAGGTGACAGTAGTCTAGATATAAGGACAAACACCTGCTTTTTGGGTATGTCTTGCAGCAGCAGAGGCCCCCATGTTAATCTTCCCCAGGGGTGAGGAGCAAAGCAAGGCTATCCATCTCCTGCTAGGAATGCAGGGACATCCCAGGATGCTTCAGGACATAAAAACACTAATCAGTTCTCTGGTGATGAGTTTTAGGAGCATCTCTCTGCAAACCGAAGCAAGAGAGGAGGGATAAAAAAAGGGAGAGCTATAAAGGATGTGGATATGATGTTGGCATAGTCTTCATATGTAATGTCATAGCCACATCCTGGCTGCAACCTGAGAAGCTGCTAGCATGAATGACACTCGAACTAGAGTTCAATGCACTGTCGCACTCAGACTATTCAATTTCATGACAAAAAAAAGGGAACTAAGAGTAAAATCATGTGTGAGCCTGAATTAGCTCTCACAGAAGTGCTTTGGCCTCTACACAAAAGTTTGCAGGCAGTTAGGCAACACTACAGTCAAAATGAAAAGGAAGGGAAAAATCAGATCAGACAACTTTAGCAATTTTGACATTCTTTTGGGCTGAAATGTTTTATTTGCCCCAAAGGAAATATTTGTTCTCATTTTCAGGCTATTTAAGCCTCTTGTTTTCCTCTGTGCCATTTGCTTTAGATTACCTAAATGAAAAATCTCACAAAGTATAAATCTGAAAATGTTGAAGCAAAGCATGTCAGCTTTTCAGAAACAAAATGGTTCATTTTGTAAATGATGAAATGCGGATATTACTTACAAGAAGCAGCTTCTGACTGAGTCTGCTATGAGAGTCAGTGCATGGGACAAGCGTATTTAACAATGCTGGTAGAAATGCATGTGTCTCTAATTTCCTTTCTTTTGGCATCATTAGTATTGGTAGGCTAATGTGCTGCATCTTGGGCAGCTGTCTAGCATCTTTGATGGTTTTGAGTCTAGAAATAATGGCTCTTGCAGATGTCACATTTGGGAGAGATGTGCTTACAAGGAACTTTTTAATCAGAAAACTTGAGTTTCCTGAAATGATGGCGTCAGAGAGGATTATTTCATGAAAATTGATCACATATATATTACCACCAAAATCTGCATTTGATAAACAAAACAAAATAAGCCCCCAAAGCATAAGCTTGAGGGCCAGCATCCAAGAGTTAGGAACTGCCAGATTTTAATACTATTTTGGAAACCTTAATTCATGCCCCTTGTGCAAATAATAAAATCTTTACTACAGTATTTTAGACTTTTTCCACAGAATTCCAGCTTCATAGGACAGACTCTGCTCTGTTAATGATCAGTTCACCAATATTTTATTTGATCCCCCTCACTTGATGGGTAGCCTTTTTCATAATCTTTCTGTTTAAAATTAAGTCAGAGCTAAGAAAACTGACAAAGGACCAAATTCCAGCTGATCAGTACATTGTGAGCCTCTGCATAAGACAATAGATTCCCACTGACTTTGTGACAGCTGCTTAAAGACACATTTTTCTGCTCTGCAGGCCTTGCCGAATGTGAGTCAGACCTTGATCTGAGGGCAGAGTTATGAATTCACCTCTACATCAATGTAATATCTAAACACTGCACAAACATTATTTACTCAGATCATTAATTTCCATGAAATACCTGCAATGTGAGGACGGATCTACCACCATTTTGCAGGTGCAAGAACATTTCAAATAAAACTTCTGATTTTCATTAAATAGTATGAAATGTTCTATGGGACTGTGAGTAGTCTAAGCATAGTCCCTTGACTTGCTCATAAGAGCAACTGCTCAGTCCTTCTGTAACTCTGTTTCAAAATAAGCACTCACTGAGAGAAAAACAAAATTAATGACCCAGCGATGTCTGGTAGTAGCTTATCACTCTTTATGGAAAGGACAAGGTGGACGTTACGGCAGTAGACTGCACTGATATTGCTGGCAGCGGCGGAGAAAGGCACATTTTACCGTTGTTCCATGTGAGGCTCTGAAGTGGACTGGATTTCACAACCTGTTTAGTACATCTTCGGAGATCCTGACACCTCCCACCTCTGTTTCTCCATATCCTTCTTCCTCTGACTCTTCTTCTCTCGCCATTTTCTTTGCCTAGTGCACTTCAGTCCACTTGAGCATCTCTCCAATATCCCATACCCCGTACTCACTTTGTCTTAGTTTATTCTGAAGACCATGTTATCTGGGTTTGAACCACCCCCATTCTGCTCCTGGCCATCCAAACCATATTAACAATTTTTTTTGCAAATCCAAGGTTTTCTCTTTTCCATAAACCATCTGTCTGCAGTCTTTACATACCCTGCTGGTTCACTACCTTTGTTTTCTTGGATCTGCTTTGGGTTCCTGTATGCTTCAGTATCTGCCCGCTTCTGCCCATTTCAACTCTCTCTTTCCAGGCCCCCCCCCCAGTATTTACCTCCCTTGGAAGCACTTGCAGCTTCAAGCCTTCTGTCCACCCTCACAAACTGAGTCCAGACCTCAAGGCTTTGATTCAGTCTGGTCTCCTCGTATGCTGGATGCTCGTCATGGTGCCTATTGTTATCGCAATACAAGGAGCTGCAGAAATGTCCTAATTTTGCAGTGGGGCTCATGCACCTCACCTGTGGGGATGGCTTCTGCCTGCTCCAGCCACGCAAGGAGCGGTGAGATAGTGCTCAGGGCTTGGGGGGAGTCACACTGGGTGGCTTGGGGCTCAGTCGCTGTCCTCACTGGTGCCAGGGATGCCGTTAGTGGCCTCTTCTCCAGCTAATGGAGTCGGAGACTAGAATGGACATAACCAGTGTGTGATGGGCATGGATTAATGTATAAATTCCTTTCACACCAGGGCTGTATGTGCTAGTGCTTTTCACATGCTGAAGGAAATAATCCCCTGCCGCTCAAGAAGGGAAGCACAACCAGTCTTTGTTTTTGAATGGCAAAAAGAGCCAGGAAGAGAGCAGAAAAGCCTAGCTTGCTCGAGTCTGAGACTAGCCAATGGTTGTTTTAGTACAGATACCAGTCCTTTGCCTAAATGGTAATTTCATTCAGTGTAATTGTGTGAGGCAGTTATGACATGACTGTGTACTTCTTTAAAAACTGTGTACTTCTGTGTATGTCCTTAAAAAGAAAAAACCAAAACAAACCCAGAGATCTCCAAGCCTAAAGTCCTGAAAGAGGTGAGAAATTGTACAGCGAGTACAGAGCAGAAAGGACCAGGTAGCAAGGACTAATACTTGCTGTACAGTAGTAGTGTCCTGGAGCAAGGTTCCATGTATACCTGTCACAGAATATGAGGAAAAGTGGAAAATGCCTCTTTTGTTCAAGATCTTGTAAGGCAATCTCTGAAAAGAAGTTCTCTCAGTAAGGCTGGAGATAAGCTGTAAAGATGTTTGTGTGAAGGAAATAGAAGTCAACCCTTCCTGAGAAGGTAATTCTGAGAAGGATTCCTGAGAACGACGACTCTGGAGCGTCAGCCATGAGTGAATAAAAATGTACTGAACTACTGCTGCTGTGATGGGAAGGAAATGTGAATGACAAATGAATTTCTCTAATGTGTCTGCAAGCTGTGTTGTGTTCTGTCTTGGATAGAATCTTTTCTTATGCACATTTGGGTTAAATCCCTTTATTTCTCTTTGTTTGCACTGTGCAAATGTTTATCTTCATAATTCTGCACACAGAAGCAGCATTTGTTAAAGACGCTGTGGTAAAAACAGTGTGATTCAGAGTAAAAGATGACGGTTTATCTGTCTCTCTGGAAATGCAGAGTATAGTCCTGCAAACATTTCCATTCTTGTTTGACACTTGTGAGCAGTCCTTGACTAATGCGCCCAGGGTCACACAGTAATAATGCTGCCAGAACATAAGGAATTTTTTCATGTGTATTTATAAGAGCCTGTCTGCCTGGAATTAGCTGAATTCCACAGGGAATAACCTTCCCTAGGGTTCTTAAAAGCATGCAGGAAAATAGTCACAATAAGAGGTTTACTGTACATCCTTAGCCCTCTTTTCCCTAGGGTAAATGTCTATTTATGTAGGAATAAGACTTAGGCAGCAGTAGTCATGGTAGTAGTTGTGTGATGAATGGCCAGAGGCAGACTGCTATTGCTATAACTTAGCCTGATCTTTGAATATATTTGAGATATTTTGAATTTTTCGTAAATTTTATTTGATCGTCTAGGCAAACACAAGCGGTGCATCATATCCAGTTCATAATTTATCTCCTTTTTTTATTAAATCACAGATATTTCTTTAGACGTGGGTTTCATCATACAGAAACGCAGTTTGTTACATTTATAGATGATCTAAGACACATGGGAATTTGCAGAGGTGAAAATCCTATTTTCTCATAAAGCAAAAGACAGGAATTGTTATGCCAGAGTAAAATGCAGCCTGAGTCACTGGTCAATGTTCAAGTCTTTCAGCCTTGTTTTTATTAGGAAAATGATTTGATTCAAGAAGTGAGATAAATTCTCAGCGTAATCTTGTTTGCAAAAAACCCAGTAGAAATAAACAACAGCGTGAAATCTCCTTGCTCACAAATCCTCAGGCCTATCTTTCCAGGGAATCCTTGGCATAAAAGACAGTCTCTTTTCTCTGTCTAGTTATGTTACTCTGCCTTTCCTCCTCCTCTGCACACATCCTGCAAATCGGTATCCTGACCCATGGACTTGCAGTCAGGGAAATTGCTGTGGTTAGCTCTCAGGTCGTCCATGCCTGTATTTAAATGTATCAGGGAGCAGATTCTTTGTCTGTGGCTCTTTTACTTTGTAAAAGGGTTTAATTGCTTGAGCCTGAAGGATGTGCATGGCAAACCCATCAATTCCACTGCGGTCTGTGTTTGTCTTTGGGTCAGCACCCTCCATGGCAGCCATTAAAATCTTTCAGCATAACAATATGGCCAGAAACAAATTTCAGCAATTGAATGAAGATAAATGATCTGATCCATCTGAACTTCGAAAGTCAGCAAACCAGGACTGAGAAAGCCATCATCTTGTGACATTTCTGGTAATACTTTCATGTGCTTAGGCCAAAACTACTGTAAGGACAACCCTTCCTGACTCCCATATTTTAACACTTCAGATTCAGTAACTGGTGAAGTATTAGGTGAATATTAGGAAAATAGAGGCAAATGAGTAGAAAAAACAAATGGCAAAAGACTAAATGCATAGTCCCATGCTTGCTTCTGAAAGCATTGTCAGTATTCAAAGAACAGTTACCCTTCTGCAACTTGCGATCACCCTTCTGCTGTTTCTTACATCCCATCATATGAGACACTATATTTAGTTCTGCCATGCTGCAAAGGTTTAATGGAACCTCTTTCACTTTGCACCAAAATCCTCTTGGTATCACTCAGTCTGTAATGTGGCGACGGAGTATGTCTCTTTGTCAGACTCTCACTGACGGATGAAAAATTTTGTGGGCACATAGAACAAAGTGCCCATACAGTATGAATTCAAGCTGTCGGTTCAAATTTGTGCAGAGGAATGCTATTGGGTTAACTTTCTATCAGAAGATATTAGGTCACATCAAGTTCTGTCTCTGCACCATTCTCAGCCCTGTCTGTACCTGTCTGTACCAGGCCGGATTCAATATTGTGTGCCTGCCCACAGATGGTCTGATTGAATGGTAATGCCTAATTTATATCAAATCCATGGTTCTGGCTGATCCATTAGTGCACTGGTCTGGTACCAGATATCCACATTGCCCTTATCCATTCCATGATATCCATATCTATTCCATGATATTCCATATCACAGAATAATTATTTAAGTATTAGCTTTCCTTTACAGCTCAGGAAATTGTGGCATAAAGAGGGAAGACATTTGCTTTCTACTTCTTTACTTGAAGAGCAGTGGGGAGTGTTCAAGAAAAGTCTCTAGACATTGTTAGCTAGCTATAACGCTTGGAAATCAGGAATATGTATATGAGCAAAAATCCCCAAAGATAACTTCAACATAACTTCCTAATCAGGGCAGGCCACAGCCAATACGTTGCTGCCAGTCAGTGGACCTGGAGTTAGGGACACTGACCTCCAGTTTGGTGGTTTAGGTGGTATTTCCCCGTTCACTTATAAATATGCCTCCTTTTGTTACCAATATGTCTGGGTGCAATATGATTACTGGTGTCACTATCAGCTTAGTAGAAAAGGAAATATTTGGGGGGTCTTTCAAGATTCTTCTACTTCTAATAACACGACCTCTAAAAGTCTATCACTTAGGCATGTTGGCTTGTGCTGGTCCAGTCTGGAGCAGCACAGCAAAACCTGGATAAAGTACATTAGAGCAATGGTCCTGACCAGGGGAGTTCCACAACCAGACCCCTTACAAAAATAATCACATTTCACATTGCTGCATAAGAAAGGACCCAGTAAAATGTTTATTATGTTTTTTCCTTGAAAGCACGAATTCCTAGTTATCTCTTCTCCTCTTTTCCTGAGATATGTGATATTTCAGTCATTCAGCTTCTTTGACAGAGGTGCAAGCTGGTATTTCACATGCTCTGCTGCAATTTATCCCTGTCTCTTTTATAGAAGTGAAGAACCAGTGAACTTTGTGTTGTTTATGCTGCCCCACAGCTCCTTTAAATCAACAGCAGATTTGACTAGGGATTAAATGAGTCACGTTACAGGGACTGTCACCAAGAAGAGCCTCTGTTGTCAGGAAACTGACAGTTTTCTTCCTTTAACAATATTACTCAATATTTGACATAGAGAAACTGAACCGTCAACTCAGAGTCCCAAAAGTTTAGTGGAACATGGGCCCACCCTGTTAGGAGGGAGGCGAGGCTAGAGAATTACCATATATTCTCATTGTCACTAACCACCATGAGAAGATGATTTGGAAGTTAGGGTTCAGTGTACTTCTGGGAGACCTCGTTTTCTTCTTTGCTTTTCAACCTAGGAGACATACTTATCTTTTTGGCCTCTTGCAGCCTACTGATGTGTAGTGGTGCATTTACCTGGGGAAAATGAAGAGAAGCAGTGTTGCCAGAGCTGTGGCAGTTTAAAGACACAACAGAAACCAAGTTTGTAATGAGAAGTATTATCTTTCATTACACCTGCTAATATAATTTGAAAATACAGACTAGCTGTGGTACAGACACTTTTAGGGCACAGCCACCCTTCAGGAGAGGAGATGTAGGTCTGCAAGAATGGGTTTCACAGAAGCGAGTGTTTTGGCCAGGGTACTGCAAGGGGGCCTTTCATTCAAGGATGGAGTGTTAGGGTGCTCAGGGAGCATGTGGGATTCCCAAATTTAAATCCCTGCTTTGTCTAAAGAGGTATCAGCATGTATCTTCTACTGCCTTGGGAATACCTGACTACCTCAGCTGCCCAGAGGTTGTTCTGCAATGGGCCTTTTGCCATTTTCTTCTTGTGATGCTTTTCCACTGTGCATGACATAGTCAAGCTGTTATTGTGAAGCAAGTTTGCTCTACTTCCCAGTGAACATTCAGACTACTAGATGATATATTTTTCTTACTTTTTTTTTTTGTCTTTTTATTTCACTGGCCCCAGGAGTAGTTAAATGCTCCATGCCCAACTTCAACAGAAAGGACTGAGAGAACTTTTTCCATTTCCCTCTCCCCGGTTCTACCATATTCTAGCTTCTTAATTAAGGAATTTTTATGTTTTCAAGTCCCCAACCTGTGACTCCTGCTACTGTGCTGTTAGGCGCAAAAAAAAAAAGAACTACTGCTTCCTCTGGCTCGGTTTGAGATAGTAGTTGGGCTGCCTCTTTCTCAGAGCACATCCACCAGCAGGCTGAGGCTCACAGAGTCTCAAGTCGCTAAGTCCATGCAACCCAGCTAGATGTTTGTTTGAGGCTGGTGCCTCAGCCCAACCCTATACCCAGTGTAAGAGGCTGGATATTTGGAGGGCTCATTAGCCTGGGCACAGCACTGGCCCAGCACAGGTGGACAGCATCTTCTTCCTTTTGGACTCCCTAAAATGGAAGCATCTGACCTTGCTAGTTCCTTTGATAAATCCTCTCTGTAATCTCTACAATATCTGTAAATCAGCCTACCACAGTTTAGGTCTAATAACACTATGGCTCTTCTGTTACTTCATATGTTTAAAGTAAAGCCACAATATTTTCTGTACGGATGATATCTGAGGATATATTCCATGCATACCACAACTAGAAAACCCAACTAAATCTTGGGTAAGAACTGCAATTGGCTAAAGCCCAATTTAACAACTTGCTATTTCTCATGTGAGACAGTTCTTTTCAGCCTTGATGCCTGTAGCAGTACAGAGTACCCAGGAGTAGGACACAAGGAATGAGGAGGGAAAATGGACGTACAGCCAGTTCCCTGCTAGCTCTATGTTGCCAGAAAACTTGGACAGGCTTGACCGAGTAAAGTTTGCCTCCTTTAATGAGAAAGGAAACTTGATCAAATCACAGTGACTTGAACACTCCTGGTATTCTACTGGTTGCCTGCAGGGAGTTTAAAGCACAAACAGCAAAGATTTTTTCACAGAATTTTCCTAACCGAGGACTACGTTGTGGGGCAGAATTCTACGTGCTGAGCTGTGCTTACGGAGTCGGAGGCAAATCGGAGTCTTGATGGAAAGGGATGGGAATGGCTAATACAATTTGAAAGCTGCATGTAAATTAATAAATTTTTACTTGCAGGTTCCATTCTGCTGTTATCAAATCCCAGAAAGGCGCTCTTTAACAATAAGGACTGCAATGCCTTAGATATATATATATGTTAACAGTATCCCAGGGGACAGTGAGATGTTGTTGTGCTCCAAGTAATAAGATACATATTGGAATGAAAAGAAGATATATGTAATTGTTTAAGCAAACTGTTCAGTAGCTGGAAAATTCACCTGTCATCCAGCCCATCACTGTGCCATATCCCCCAGCTGAGGTAAAATTGCACATTTTTATTGACTTCCATAGAGTAAATCTTACTTATTTCAGCTGGTGATTTGGCATTTTACCCAAAGTGCTACACTGTAAATCAGTGAGCAGAAATGAGTACCTAATGGGAGGAAGAGAATGGCAAGTTGACAGGGACAAATTTTACCAGGTACGCGTAGAACAAAGATGGTCTTTTTTACAAAGTTAAGTGCCAGTGATGCATGGATCTTGTGGCAGCTCTTAGAAACAGAGCTGTAAATTTCATTCTCTCTGAATTTCAAGAAATACGATATCTGATCAATGAACTGACCAAACACAGATTATTTGCAGTGGAAAATTGCTTCTCGGGCTACTAAAAGTGTGGAGCAAAGGTTGTTTCCTGTTTGAGGAGGCACTTTATTGTATGTGTAGCCCAAAGAAACACATTAATCTCCTGTCCCTACAGTCAAGGAGCTGCATCTGGCCTTGAAACATTAAGATATAAAACTCTAGGTCTGTCTTCAGAAGACGTGCATTTACTTGGCCAAAGTAAGATGCATTCCTTGTAGACTGATAACCGTTTGCCGTTCAAAAAAAAAAAAAAAACAAAAAAAAACCCTGGAGTAGTTATGGGTATTTAAATATGCTGCTTTGTTATTTTGATGGTGGTGGTGATGTTAATGTTGATGATGGTATATTTCTTCAAGTTCATTTGCCTAGTTTCAAAGAGGAAATTGCATCTAGGATCGTTCAAAGCTTCATCAAATGGAGAAGGTGTAAATTAAAATTACTTCCTGTCACAGTTCTAATAAACTTCTCCTTCCTGCATCTCCTACTTTCCATGCATAACTTTCCCCCTGTAGGTTCATAATGATAATTTAATCTTCTTCACTCACGCTTTATGGGAACCAGTAGCTGGAACTCTGTTTAGATGGATTGTTCTTCACTTGTTATTAACAAGTGGCAAATTAATAGAGATGAACAAAAATTAAAGAAGAGATTCAAATTCAGCTTCCTCTGCACCACAGGGTTTTGATTTCAGATGGTTTATTCCTAATTTGAGGACAATGACAGTGAATTGATAGGTGCGTTAGGATTCACCGTGAAAGCTGATAAAGTATCTCATGACTTTTGTGGTTCAGATTTAATTATCCCCCAGCACAGCTCTTTATTATTCCCTGCTGGTACTCCCCCTGGCCTCTTTCCCCTTCACTTGGAAAACTTCACAGAGGCTGGCTACATTGCAATGAATAGTGCCATAATCATTCCTTATTCGCCAGTTGTAGCTTTTGCAATTGTTTTATCGCTGGTGCTTTAGATGCTTCCTCTGCTGTTCTCAGAAGAATAGCCAGAACATATCAGTTTAGACAAAATTTGTAAATGTTTTATTTTCTTCCAGGATGGTGAAAGTTTCCTACACCAGTTTTCTCGTTGAGGGCAGCGTCTTGGGGAGATCCGTTCCCAGCTCTCCTCTTGATGCAATGGGAAGAAGCAAAGAAACCTGGGTCTCAATGTACATCCTTGTAGGAAGGAGGCAAAGCCTCCTATGGGGCTACAGGATTGGGCCTCAGGATCCCATTCCATTTGCACAGGAAGACAGGGAAATCACTAACCTCTCTATCTTTTGTTCCAAGCACAAAGCTGACACCTTTGAGCAGCCTTCTCCAGACAACATCCAGTAATAGGAACCGATATTGAGAGAGAGAGATTTTGTTTTTTTCAGTATCTATAAACAATACTGTGCTGAGACCAAACATCTCCATTCACACTCCACTGCTGGAGAGGAGTGAAAGAGACAACTACATACAGCAGAGGTTTGCCACATGGCTTAATAGCTACTGGAGAGCACTCAGACAACAAGCGATTGAGGACTGCCTAAGAGACTGTATAGAATAAAAGAGAACTGTTTTTTTTTTTTTCCCCAAACGATGCCTATAATAGTTATTATTTTTCTGTAATTAAGACACTAGGTTCTTTGCAGCACATTTAAACATGTGGCCCCTGCCCAGAACAGCACCATTCCGTTTTTAGGCTGGATATTCTGCTTGGAAAAGACATAGGTTAGAGGCTGCTAGTTTCAGCTCCCAAATGTTCATGAAATGAATACTGCAATTTCGATCATAAGGAGTTAGCAAAGTACTGCGCCCTCCAGGGGTGTGCTGTACTTTGAATGGCATGGATTTCAGCCTGTTGTTAGGATCTCATCTCTCCCTTTAGCAGTAGTTGCCCCGTTTTTTCTTTATCTACGAATTTGAAAGCACCTCCTTTTTCTGTAACAAGAGGGATCAATGAAGTCCCTGTTTTATATAGGGAATGATATTTGTGGATACTTTTGCAATACTTACTCCACTCTTAAGTTAGCCTTTCATGCTAACTGTTGGTACTCAGGTGCTAGCGAAGAGAATTTATCAAGAATTAAGGGCCCTCAAAAGAAGGCATTTCAGGCCTAGGAAAAGAAAATGAAGTGATGGCTAGAGAAACAGCTGATATCTGTCCTAGCTCACTTTGAATGCAATCATGTGATTCACAAGTCGTTTTCTTACTGAATATAGTCATGACACGGAACTTGATGCAATACTGGTAAAGCTTATGGAAGATTTCCAGCCCGAATGACATTTCCAGGGTCTTTCTAATCCATCCATCATGAAATCAGTGAGGATCGAAACCATGGCAGAAAGTATTAGATGAGGAAGGCAAGGCAACCTGCAGTTCAAGGGGGAAGCAAACATTACTATCTTGCTTACAGCAAATAAGAATGAACGCATGGCAAGTGAACTGCTGGAGGATACCAAGACATACTTTCTACTTTTCAATCAGCGTTACTGGAGCAAGATACTGAGATAGAAACTTCAAGCAACAAAACGTACTCAGAAATCTTGCAGGAGTGATTCAACTGAATGTTACCCCTAAATACACTTTTCTGCCTCAGAAAAGAGGCAGATGAGAGGCTGTAATGGATCATGTGGTTGCTCTTTGTTTAGGAGGGCAATAATAAATAAAATTATAATGTTTGTCAATGACATAAAATTATCACTAATAGTTGAAACTAAAGCTGAGTGCAAGGAATTCAGAAGATCCCAAGATACTGGCTGAGCTATAAAAAACAGATGCAATTCAGTGCTGGTAGATATAAAAAAAAGCATGTGGAAAAACCAATTGTACGCTGTCATGGGCTCTAAATTAGCTATTGCCATCAAGAACTATACAAATGACTTCAACATCTTCTCCTTGATGGCAATAGCTAATTTAGAGCCCATAGTAGAATATCCATATATAAGGACAAGGAGACTGTTAGGGATTGTGTAAGTCCATTATACACCCATATCTGTGACTGCCTGCACCTACCTAAAAATCAGTAGATTAAAACTCAGAGGAGAACTGTAGGGGAAGAGAAAAGTTACAAATATTGTCATGAAAATATTCCAGAGCCCTTCAGTGTGAAAAAGAAAAATCTGAAGGGTTATATGTATATTTTATAACATTGGGAAAGTAGCAGAGATAGTGAGATGAGCATGGCTGCTCATAATTTCTTAGAACACAAGAGCTAAAGCACAACCAGAGAAATTATCAGGCTGTTGTCTGAGATTAAACAAGTGTGCCCGAGAAGAAGGATTTGCTCTGATCTTATGCTATTTTTAAGTGTCTCCTACTGCATAGTGCCAAAGAACAGTTGGATGAGGGAGCTACATCTTCAGTTAGTGACAGTGGTGGCCATTCTTATATTCTTTAGTTGCTTGCACCCATGCTCTTCGTGTAGGTGGGTTCCCAGTACACCCAAGGGGTATTTAACTTACAGTCTAAAAGACTCTTAGGCACTAACATTGTTTTAAGGCTTTTGGTTACCTCATAAACACAGCAGCATGTCCTAACTTGTCTCCAGACATAATGCATAATCCTTCTAAGCTGGTTTGTCTTCATTTTTTGGGAAAGCATACAAAGCCAGATGGGATTACTGCACACTCACTGTGTGACGCACCTGGCTAGGAACAATGCTAGGAATATACGTCTTAGCAGACTTCACAGTAAACTTCAATGGAAGAATTAAGTATGTATCAAATTCACCCCAATGTATATCCTCCTGCAATAAAAATTAAGAGATCTTACCTACAATGGAATAATATGGGTACTGGGTCTTTTTTCTTCTGAGAGATGTTGGAAGCATTATTCGCTAAAGCTCTTTGTCCTTAACTCTGAAAATATTGGCTCCTGTTCTTTGGAAATGCTATTGTTCAGCTTCTTTTTTTCTTTCTTTCTTTCTTTTTTTTTTTTTTTTGGCTCCCAATTTTCCTCTTTCTGTTCTGTGGTTAGCTTCTGTAGCACCCTTAACACAACACTTTAAGAACAGATGTCTGAAATAGCTATATATGCCATAATTGAGTGTTAATAGAAAAGTATATATGGGCCTTATGACAGACTTGTCAGGGAAACTGTGACAGAATTTCCTGTCTTGGCGTGTTGAAATTGGACTTCTAAGGCTCAATTCATTTTCTTTTTCTTAAAATGAGATTAAATAATATATAAGCTCGCTCCATTCAGCTCCTTCTGCCAACACCGATATGAACTATAAGGAGAAGGGTAGCTCCTATGTCTTAACCTGTACTCCAAGCAATGGGCATATTGCGTTGGGACCAGGAAAACCCCCAGCAGTAGGGAGCTGTCCCCCTTCAGAGCTGGCTATACCAGTTGAAATACTGGTTCCCAGCTCCCAGATACTTATCAACACCCACCCCCAGAGCTATGGCCCAACGACTTAACTAGAAGGGATGGGGCAAACTACCGTTATCCTCCTCCAGGTGGAGTTGTCCTCACTCAGCTCCTGCCTGTCTGCATCAGCAGGTGAGCCCCAGTAGGGTTTGGCTGGGGCAGCGTGGCAATACTTGCACAGTCCGTTCTGCTGGCAGAGCTGCAGCCACAGCTTTGTAGCCCTTAGCAGAAGAGCAGCGGTGAATAGGTCAATGCAGTTATGTCTCCGAGCGGCACAACTGTTTGCAAAAGGACTGAATCTCAATGGCTTTCAGGCCATTCTCCCACAAACAGCACCCATTTTCTCTGAGCCACTCTGGATAGCCGCTCTGGAGATTCCTGTCTCCTCAGCTGAGCTCGTTCACATGCTTTGGGAGCTGTGCTGGAAGCCAGATAACCAAACAGCTCAGTTCAGAATAAATCTTTTTTAATTTTTAATTCTGGAAAGCTTTAAATGCAACCTGCCAGGAATTATCCCTGCACAGCTGAGGGCATAGCCAGCTGGGGAGCAAGGGGAAGGAGTAAATTGCTGGTAAGGTATTGAGACGAAAAGGCAGGAAAACTTTTAAAGCTGGTCCACAGCTAAAACTAATATCTGGCTACACTACACCCTAATTGTTGCAGGAAAGAGCCAGCAGCAAATTACAGTTCTCTGAAGTAAGGGAGAATCACAAAGATGATTATACTTCAAAGAAGTAATTCTTCCTTGAGCTCCTCTTGTAACGATGCAGTTTGTCTGCTGCTGCTTGCACAAGGCTCTGTCCAAGGCAGCGGCTGTCCCTCACTCTCCCAATGCCCGGCACGCATGTACGAACTGGCGCAGAGCTGGTGTTTTGCATGCTGGTGATGGGCTGTGGCCTCCTTTGGGGACCCTAGGCAGACTCGGTGTGGGGCCAGGCAGAGCATTCAGAGCTGCCTGTTTCACCGGTGCCAGCGGCTGAGAGGACCAGCCGGCTCTGCTGCTGTCACTAAGGGAAGGGTCAAGATGAATTCCCACCCATCACAAGCTTTGGTCAGCTGGGGCAGGGTCCTCCACCCACAGAATCACAGAGTGGTTGAGACTGGAAGGGACCTTTGGAGATCACCTAGTTTACCTGTGTCCTAGGATGGCAAACCCACCTCACCCGTGTACCCCACTCTCCATCTCAAAACTCAGCTTCTTCCTTCTCTCCATCTGCTCTCCCTCCCCTTTCTCTGTTTATTTTCCTCTCTCCTCCTTTGCTGAGGCACGAGCCTGGGAGACGTGAAGGGGCATGGAGCCTGCTGTCCGTGCAATCAGATCTGCTTTTACAGATTTCAAGGAACAGACACTGCACAGGGTGCCTCCCTCCTTCGCCTCCAGGAAATGTTTCCTAGGGCTTTACTGTCCTCAGAAGCAAAATGCTCTCTAGCCTGGCTGCAGATCAAGCCTTTCCACCAGAGACATTGGGAACAGATTATTGCCATCTTCCCTGCAGCATCCTTTTAATGTATTTAAAGAGGGCTGTCATGTTGCCTCTTCATCTCTCTGTCTTAGGCCAAACAATCCCTTTTCTTTGTGGCATTTTCCAGATCTCTGATCATTCTTGCTGCTTCTTTTGGGCTCTCACCTTCCACAGGAAGTGGCTGAGTGCTGCTGGACTGCAATCACATCCCTGGTGTTATCGACAGGCTTCTGTTTGGACATCCGGGGATAATATAGCCATTTCTGGCAACAGTGTGATGTTGCTGTCAGGTTCATTTGAAGACCTCCTGTTTTAGCTCCCAAACGTTTTCCTAAAGTACTGGTGCATAGCCAGTTGGTCCCCTCCTGCATTTGTATAGCTGATTATTCATCTGTAAGCACAGGAGTTTGTGCTTACCCCAACAGACTACCATTCTGCGTGCTCCATACCACATCCCTTTTAATTTTTTTAATATCTCTGTTATCAAATCTTCTTGCAGCCTTTGCACCCTGCTAACCTGCAAAGTTGAGGACTGTGCTCACTATTCTATTTTTCAGGTCATGAATGAAATGACTGAACAGATTTATGATAGCAGCGAATAGAACAAGGCCCATGACAGGTCTTTACAGTCCCACCCAACATATTCTTCGAGCATGATAGCGAACCACTAATAATAGCTTTGAGGTATTTTTTTCAGGCCAGATTTGCAACTACTGTGTAGTAGATTTGTCCAGACCATGTGTCAAAAGTTTTACTGAAGAAAGCAACTTTTCCAGTATCCAAGGCCTCCTGAGACACTTGTTTGTTTGATTGTCTGTCCAAGGACTTTTCTGGCATTAGATAGATAACTCATCCTCTTTTTTGTGTCCTTTTTTCAAGAGAGGCACAATGCATGCCTTTTTAGGTAAATGAGTCATAAGAATATAATCCCCGACAGCTGTGCATTTTCCTTCCTTGGAGGTACTTAGGACTGCACTGGATTAGTTTGTTTGTTTTGCCAAGACTGGCAAAAATAGAGCTGCTTCCCCCTGGGCAGGGGGATGGATGGACTGCTTGGTTTCTCAGGGTCCTAAGCTGACCTGTTCCCTTGTGGTTCCTGAAGCGACAGGGAAGAGGGAAGTCCGGGCCACTAGGGCATGTAGGCAAAGGAAATTACATAAGGAAGGTGGGTGTCTGTGCTCCAGAGGGCTGGGAGAGGAGGCAGCAGGCTCCAGAGGAGGATGAGCCAAGAAAGGGAATCCTATCCCAAGGGCTTCAACGGACTGGCAGAGGCAGATGAAGGGTTAGAGAGCCAAGGGGGACCAAGGGAAAGGTGCCCATTCCCACAGGGCTGCAAATCCTCCTAAGTCGCCTGAGATGCTGCTGGTCTGGATCACCTTCATCCCCGTCATTAAAGGAGCAAATTATTAGTCCTACAGTTTCAGGTACCAGATTTCATGACTGAGGAGGAGGTTTGGAACTGAGCATTCATTTAAATCCAGAACAATAGTAATATTGTGCAGTCTCAGCACCATTCAGTCACCATCCTCTGCGTTATCTTCATGAGTGTTTAGAGCAGGCACCGTTTTGCCAGCCTCTGCATGCAAAATTTAATGATAAAAAAGAAATCACCCTAACAAAATGTGTACACAGCTCTCTGCACTAAATCGTACAGTCTGCCAACCATGCTCCTGGTGAAAAGTAATTCACTTCATGAACATGCCTCTTGATTTAAACGGGGTAGTTGCCAGGTATTTGTTATTTACGAGCCCTCCAACGCTGCTGCCACTGGTGACTGTTCATGCTCTATTGTTGTGATGCACTAGGAGTATAATAAAGCTTCCTAACAGTTCCTATAACCTGTAAAATCTCTATCTCTGTATTGTTTGTAATTTTGACAGCCTTCAGCTGTGTGAGGTCTCAAATTTGTCATGCTTCATCTTTTCATCATACTAAAGTTCAGCAAGTTTATCTTATATTTGTGCCAGAGAGGTTGTGATTTCTCTTATTTTTATAGGATACGCTGATGGCATAAACAGCATTTACAAGAGTCTGACCTTACTAATAATGTAACCATGTTCTGTATTTAAGAAAGGCGGAAGGTGACTTCCAATCTCAGAGAAGTATATATTTTTTCACAAAGTGTCAGCTGCTCTTCTATGTAACCATATCCTTAGCAAATGTTTGCTCGTTAAAGACTGTATCTCAATTAACCCACATGGTTTTCAAATAGGAATAGAAAAAGATGTGCATGAAAAGGCCACAATATATAAGCAATTCAGAGTGAGTTGCTGCACTTCATTGTCAGCTTGAAGTTCTGAGGTGGACCAAAAAAAAAATCATTGCATTCTGAAACCAAGAAAAAATGATGCATGCTTTTCATCCTTTCCAGTTGAATTTGAAGATGAAGCAACTTAGCTCCTAAATACACAGAAGTGAGTTGCTGTATAACCACAGAATGTTTTTTTTAGCTATGTCAGGACAAAGAAGTGCTTTGTCTTTATCCCCATAGCCCTCCTTGTCTTGAAGCAAGGGCTGAGCCTCATTAGAGACTCTCTTTATGGCATAGTTTCTTTAGACTATGGTGCGCTAAAGACCCAGCATGTTTCCCCATCAAAGCACCAGGCAGGAACACCTGCCAGGGCTTTTACATAGCTTAATACTCTGAGTGGAGTGTAAGATTCACTCTAGCAGGTCAGACTGAGGTTTCTCCAGTAAGATGCGATCCCCATAGGACTGCCTCACACCCAGGAAGATCTCATCTTCACCACTAATAATAAGAACCTTACTTCAACTGGAAAATATGGAATTTCTTCTCAGAGTCTTACTGTGTTCTTAGCTCTCATCATACGCTGTGACAAGCAGTATCCCATCTAACAGGCTGTGTTTATAAAAGACAGCGAAGGGTATGTAGGACCGTCAGTGGAGCAGGGCAGCCTGTTCTGCAGAGGGCCTGGCAGAAGCAGCTGGCTCCTCGGCCTTATTCCAACTAGCAAGGTGTGATCAAAACACACAAGCGATTGCTGCCTTTTTTCAGTTTGAGTTATGACAGGAAAACAATGCAGTAATGTGACTGTTTACAAAACCTTCATTACTGTTAAATTCTGAGAAGCTAGCCACCTCAACATCAGAAATGTAAAGCTGTGAATTCTGTAGCAACCAGAACTGCACTAAACATGTTAGGACATCTTGAAAGAAAAACCTTAATCTAAAAAACTCATCTGGAAGATTATGAATCTAAGTTTTTGCACTTACCTGTGTTTCTGTGTCACATTACCTAATATTACCTGAATTGCAGGACGTCTGTTTTCAAAATGTGGCTGTACATCCAGGCTTCACCGATGACTCAGGAAGGAGTGTCTGCATCCTACACTCTGGTGGTTTGAACCAAAATCAAACATGAAACATAATGCACACACCACATTCATCATACAGCGTGCAAGCCTGCATATGTGGAATGGAGACCTCTTAGGTGGGGCTCGACTAGCATTTCCTGACTTTGTTAAAACTAAATGCTAACCCATAACACTGCATTAATAACTTTTCTGCTTTCAAGAACAAACTGACAACAAGTGAGAAATTGATTTTTCCAGACTGCAGAATAGTTTTTCTTGAGCTGTAGCAATCTATTTGCTCCACAGCTCTGTCCTCTTGGTCCTGGAAGTCTGCTCACTAGAGACTTCCAGAACAGAAACTAGGTAAAATTCAACTCTCAGGTCTCCGAGACCCTTAAGAACATCCTTCTTTTGAATGACAAAATACTACTGTTCAGCCTGGGCTATCCCCTGACTTTGCACAGTGCAGTCCTCCCTCCCTTTCTCAAAAGACTAACGGATCCTTGCGCTGAACAGGAGTCACATTATGCTACTGCTTTGAATGTGCTCTGCACTGCAGTCTACTTGCTTCGCGTGTTCGTCCTAGCCTCGTAAAGTTAAAACAAAGGAGACGGTTAGGCAGCATGAACAGGAAACGAGACAATAACAAAGATGAAATCTGACTTGAGGAAATACCAAGAGTCCTTGAGGAAACAACAGGGAAGATAGATATTAATTAAGGGATGTCTATTTGCCTGCTCCAGGCAGGTTAGTAAGTAAACCTCAAACCTTGACGATCCTATCTAGACAGGAGAAAGGAGAGAGAGCCAGTGGCCACAGCTGGAAATGGACTGTCTGCTAATGAAAGAAACAAGGGTACTGCAGGGCTGGCTGTGACTCTCAAAGAAGGTGGGGTGAGGGAATTTACCCAAGGTAATGAGCTAGTATGCCCGAGGCATATATACCTTTTGCAGCAGGATTTTTCCTTCTGTTTCCTTTTTTTAGAAAATGGCTGTATTTGAAAGTGGCTATTCAGCTTCTCTCTCAGCAACTGGTCGGATGCTCCTGAGGACAGGTGTTTGGCTGTGGCAGGAGCTAAAAAACCCGTTGTGCTCCCACAGCTGGAACTGGTTGTCACGTGGCACTAGGAGTATTTGAACACTGGGACTGCAGTTGAGCAGGGACAGGGGGATGAATGAATGGGGCTAAGCAAGAGAAATGCACTCAGAAGATCCTCCAGTCATCCTGAATACTTCTCGCCTTGTCACTGTCATGCCCCCCTTCAAGTTTAATTTCTGTTCTCACCATCCTTCCATCTGGGATTAAGAAAGGAAGCATCCTCTATGGGGCTTAGTGCATAATCCTAAATTGCCTGCCAAGGAACCAATTTAAAGGAATCATAAGCAAAACGTGACCATTCTAGGAGATCAGTTATGGGCACAGGAGAAACTCGTGTAGTTCAGGAGCACTTTGTGACTTCAGAGTTGCTATTTCCATTGCATTCACTTTGCTGACTTCAGCAAAGTTTCAAGGCCCAATTAAACCTAATGAATGAAACTACCCTTCTGCACAAAAAGAAAATAACTTCTAGTCATCGCTGATACTTGCTGGAACTGGTCACAGAGGAAATTTCTGTCTCCAGAGCAGTACGTCTAGCCACTTTCTCAAGCTGTGAGGAATCTGTTTTCATTGTTTCCAGTTTTGGTCAAAGGACTTATTGGGTTTGTGCCTCTTACAGAATTTTCCATCTATATTTCTGAGCCCATGAACCATATTCTTTAAGAGACAGGCAGATGTGGGCACAGCTATGCCTCCAGCAATGTGAGGATACATAACGACACGTAGTCATATTTAATTTTTACTAAAACTCCTTTCCTTGAAAAACATATGCAATACACTGTCCAGCAGGACAGAGGGGAACCTTGATCCTATTTTGACTGAGGTCTTTTCTTTCATTTCTTTCCCCTTCATGTTGCACATCACTAACATTTCTAGCAGCAGTTCAAGCAGAATGATTAGATTCCTCCTCCTACTTTTCTCTCCCCCACTCCTCCTCACTCGTTTGTTCTTTCTTTGGAATTGCAGATCTCATTCACCCTAAAAAAACGTGACTCTTTTCTACCAGTTTTAAGGTCCAGAAACTCAGCATTATACCTTCTCACTGAAACAACTCCTCTGTTAATGTCGGTGAGTGAGGCAACCAGGCTCTGGAAAACCACTCCACGGGCTAGATTCTCCCTGATTTCCCACTGTTATAAGCTGGGGAGAAAGTCCACTGATTTTGCTGGAGTATGTATGTGAGAGAAAAATCAGGCACCACATTCACTATGCAGCACAGATCATCCACTGTCTGTTATGAGCAGAAAATGCCATTATAAGAAGCACTAAGATGGCATAGCTACTAGTAATGAGCATCTGTGAATCTCTATTATATTGGTTTTTAGATAACAAGGCATCGCGAATGCAAAGGGCCTCACCCAGGCTGCCAAAAAAAAATAAAAAAGGAAAGAGAAAAAAAGGAAAACTCTGCCCTAAGTAGTTCTTTTTCTTCTTGAAGGCTGTTAATGAAAAGGAAAAAAAAAAAAAAACACTTGAAATGAAAGACGTGGAGGATCTGCTTGTCCTCGTGCACATTCACTGTGTGCTGAAGCCTGTAACAATGAAGGGAAATGATAGGAGAGAGCAGCATTGCCCTCCCTCAGACTGCGAAACTTTCACTGCAAAAGCATTTTAAAAGAATAACCCAGAGTACAGTAATTAAAGCTGATTCGGCTTCTCAAAAGACTGCTTCAAGCTTTTGTGCTGAACCTTCACAAATTCCACAGGGCTTTATTATTAATTGTGCTCCCCCCCACACACTGCTCTCTCTGGGATGTTTCTGCTGTCACAGGTTCAGTGTTTCTCAGAGGCTTTCTGTACATAACTGAGACTTGTCAGGAGAGGAAAATGTTTTTTGAAGCATTTTTCCCCTTTGTCCTCCCTCTCTTTTGCTTTGTTCCCCAGGTAATTTTTTGTTTGCTTGCTTTCTAATTTTCTTCTACATTTTCCCTCAAAGAGTTTCTGGTGGAAAGGAATGATGTGGGGGCTGGGCACAGCTTTTTTTCGCTGCCATCAAATGATATGTCAAACCCATCTGGAATCGCTGCTCCTGAACAACTGGTCTTTCTCAGGCACTAGTAGATGCAATGCAGTCCTAAGGGCAAGCAACCATGAATTTAGCTGTGGGTGCAAGCCATCTCATTTGAGCTCGAATCTAAATTTCTCCAGACACCGGGAGAGCTAGAGACATAATTTAAGGTTGGTACTGGACAAGGGAATCTGGGCTGCGAAGCAATTTGTGCTAAGTGAAGAAATCAACACAACTAGGCTGGGATTTCTCTTGCAGCCATTTCTCTTATGTTTCTATACCTTTTTTTTTTTTTTAACTTGGGGAAGTAAAATGGTAATTTTCTGTACCGATTGAAAGGCAGGCTGTTTAAGGTGCAATAAAAGGGAAAGGCAGCACTCTTTCCTGTAGTCAAAAGGACTATAGTATGAACGGTAGTTTCCTGGAAGAAACCCACTACAATTTAAAAGATATCCCTAAGTTTCCAAATATATTGTTATTAGTTTCCAAATCAAAGTCCACCGCTATATTTTTTATTTTTTTCTGTGATCACTTATAATGACTTAAAAGTGTGGAAAAGAAATAGATGCCAATCTGACCAGGGCATTTGTTTCTTTAACACTGCCCTTGACATTGTGCTAAGGTAGCCAGCAGATCACACTGTAGGGCTTGCAGCTTTGGAATCACTGTACAAGTGGTAAGTCTGACACAGCACTTCATGGAGATCAGTAAAGCAGGAGTATTTAAAAACATGGGTATCTAAACATGGATTGTAGTCCTTGCTCTCTGAGGAAGAACTGTGTGAACAAAAAAAAAAAAAAAAAAAAAAAAAAAAAAACGAAAAAGCCTCTTTGTCATCAAATGTATTGATTCATCCATCCAACTAACCCTGCCTTGTATCCGACTCTGCTGCGTGAGGAGGCTTCCATTCATGAGGAAAAAATGAACTTGTACTATCATTGACTTCTTGTCTCTGTTGGGAAAGTCAATGGTTCTTTAAATTGTATGGATTTATCCAGCCAAATGTAGGTGTGCACAATATAGGCATCCACATATGACCTAGTCATTTTCCCCCCTTTTGTGGTCAGTAAGAGAAGATATTTCTCCTGTGCCTTTCTTCATTCTAAACTAAGTAGCTAGCAAAGTTCAGCTGGATTATGCCCTAGAAGTGCCTATTTGTCTCCATTAAATTCTCAGAGAGGTGACCACCTCAAAGAGAAAACAAATATCATTCCTATCTTCAAGAAAGGCAAGCAGGAGGATCTGGGGAACTACAGGATGGTCAGCCTTACCTCGCTCCCTGGGAACGTGATGGAGCAACTAATGCTGGATATTATTTCCAGACTTGTAAAAGACAGGAAGGTGACAGGGAGTTGTGAGCATGGATTCACAAAGGAGAAATCATGCTTAACCAACCTGCTAGCCTTCTACGATGAGAAGATTGGCTTGGTGGATCAGGGGAGAGCAGTGGGTGTTGTTTACCTTGACTTTAGTAAGCTTTGGACACTGTTTCCCATAATATCCTCATAGACGAGCTAGTGAAGTACAGACTAGGCAAGTGGATAGTGAGGTGGACTGAAAAATTGGCTGAACTGTCTTGCTGAACAGGTTGTGATCAGCAGCACAAAGTCCAGCTGGAGGCCAGTCCTTAGAGTTGTCCCCTAGGGGTGAATACTGGGTCCAATGCTGTTTCATGTCTTCATTAATGAGCAGGATGATGGGACAGAGTGCACCCTCAGCAAGTCTGCAGATCACACAGGACTGGGAGGCTGATGCGTGAGATGGTTGAGCTGCCATTCAGAGGGACCTTGACAGGCTGGAGGAAAGGGAAATGCCAAATCCTGCATCTAGGGAGGAAGAACGCCATACACTAGTACAGGCTAGGGGGCAACCAACTGGAAAGTGGCTTTGCAGAGAAGGACCTGGGCATCCTGCTGGAGATGTTGAATATGGGCCAGCAATGTGCCCTTGCAGCAAAGGCAGCCAAAGGTATCCTGGGTTGCATTAGGCAGAACATTGCCAGCAGGTTGAGGGCGGTGATCCCTCCCCTCTCCTCAGCATTGGTGAGATACATATGAAGTGCTGTGTCCAGTGCCGGGCTCTCTAGTACGAGAAAGACATGGACACACTGAAATGATTTCAGTGAAGGGCCATTAAGATGATTAAGGGAGCAGAGCCTCTGACATAAGGAAAGGCGGAGGCACCTGGGATTGTTTAGCTTGGAGAAGAGAAGACTCGGAGGGGATCTTATCAAAGTTTATAAATATCTGATGGGAGGGTGTAAAGAGGACAGGGCCAGTCTCTTCTCAGCAGTGTTCAGTGACAGGGCAGGAGTCAATGGGCACAAACTGAATATTCAAAACCCAGCTGGACATGCTCTGAGCAGCCTGCTGTAGCTGGCCCTGCTTTAAGCAGGGATTTGAACTAGATGATCGCCAGAGAACCCTTCCAACCTCAATTGTTCTGTGATTCTGCGATTCTCTGATATCATAGTTGATGCTGCATGTGGAGGTGCAAAGTCCTCGATGTCTGTTAGCTTATTTGCTTGCCTGTTGGGCCGTGTCGTTGCCCTTCTCTTCTTCTTCCTCCTGATCCCACAAGTTCCAGCAGCCAAACCTATGACTAGCTCCCTGCAAGCAGCTTGCAAATGCTCATCTGCTCTTGAAATAGAAATTGTTTTCATTTACTTGAACCAGAGGCAAATTTCCTTTCTTCTTAGTTTAAAGCAAATCCTTCAGAACAATTCCCGTCTTTATAACAGAAAATGAGAAAACAATTACTGCTACACAGTTCTTTCTTAATGTTACTTTTTTGCTGTTTCCAAAAGTATTTTTAAACTTATTTTCTTTTGCCAATATACACCGGTAAAAGAATCTGCATCAATGCCAAAGGCTGAAATGACATTTTATCTTCTCCCAGGCAGCACATTTTTCCTTTACTAGACTGGCAACGATGGATGCTGGATACCCTCTAGACAGAACTGCAACTTTAAGGGTTATGTGATATGTTTTAAAAAACTAAAGATATCAAGTATATTTAAATATTTTTGTTTTTTTCAGAAATAGCATGCTACCAGAGGACAGATAAATTCTGGGAGTAGACTACCGAGACTTTCTTTTTCAGGTCATTTCTTTTAAAGCCACTGTAAGTGGAATCAAGCCAAGGTTCTCACTGTCTGCAAGTCCTTCATCCAGGGGTGTGTCAGACAAGAGTAACAAAGTTGGTGGCAACGCCTTGGATTCTTTTTTGGTTGTGAGCGTGTCCAATATAATTTCGCTTATTTTCTAACATTTAACTTCAGAAGTGTCAGGTTAAGGTCATAAGATCTGAGTGTCCATGAGTCTAAAAGGTGTTTGCCAGAAAGACAGAGAGGCATCACATAGATATGGAAGACTGAGTACGACTGGGTTTGTTTATAGAACCACTGAAGATATTTTTAAGAGTGAATAAAAGTCAGAGATAAAGTTGAGGATATGTAGGGCTAAATAGAGTTTACTCATGTCTGGGGTTAATATAGAATTTTATCACCTGCCTCTAGAAATGAGCACTGAGCAGGAGAGTTTACCGAGTTTTTAATTTACCACAATTTTGCTTCTAAAGGCCCAAAGCAAAGGCAGACTCCTGTGAGAGGAAAAGTGGAAGGAACCTGAATAATTTCTTCTATAACATGATGCCCTCTTAAGGGAATCTGTTCTCATCTCTCCCATAGCCTACTTCATTTTGAGACCTGGGGCTGCTGGATACTCAAAAAGATACATCAAGAAAAATATTCACTCCCACTGTGCCTGGGTGGGAAATAGCATCCCGTGCTATCAACAGCAGACCTGGCTACGTGGACCTGCTTCTGCAACCTCTAGGCTTGAGTACAGAGTCACGCCAAAGATGAAGCGGTGGCTGACAGAGCTTCAGCTGAGGTTAGCTGGTACTAACTGCAGGAGCCCATCTTGCTTTGTCTCATGGGTCACTTCCTCTACACAAATGTTCGCCCCTTGCCCAGCTTCCCGGCGGCTACAGAGTCTGTTTCAGTGTCTCCGGAGTAGAGTTGGTATCTGACATTACAGCAGGGCTTGTTGCTTCGGAGCAGTCACTTAGGCTAAAATGAAAATGAATCCCTAAGTGGCAAGATAGCTTTAGACATATCAGTGAACTAGAAATAAATGGAAAGGTCAGTGAAAGATTCTTCTGCTGAATCAGAATGTCTTTTATTAAAGAATACATGGAAAGAGAGCAATAGTTAATGCTTTTCCATTGGATAATATATTCTACAGAATTCCTTATCTCATTAGCACACTAAATAGGCATTTGAGGTGGGGATGCATCCAAAGGCCCATTCTTAGAAAAAATAAAATAAAGTACAACTAAAAATGTCTGAAAAACCAAAGACACAAAAGTTTCTTAAAGATCATTTTATTTAGACTTTTTTAAGCTTCAGAATCACTGGCTTTAGAAACAGCATTTTACAGATTTTCCTTATCCTAGAAGCATTTTTACTGGGGTGCTAAAACGTTCTTTAGAACAGGCGCAAGGTGCCAGACTCTTAAAATCAGATTATTTCAGTTACTACTGCATTTTCCCCTTTTTCTTTCCACAGTGTGGACTTCATTTGAGCAGCCAATATTTCATGAACTGACCCACTTAGAGACAATGCTGTGCAATGTTTGAAGCTGGTATTCTAACCCGGCACATACTTGCAAGTGTTGATGTCTATTCTAATATCTCTGTACATGTACTGAAATCGCTTTGGAATGGAAACGGGTAAGTAAGGCAAGGTCAAATGTGACAAAATGCCTCTGTCAGCTCAATATGTAGCTCAGTATACAATTGTGCTCCATCCCTTAGCACAAAAAGTTGGTGGCAATGGCTCCAGATGCTGTCAAAAGAACTGGGAACAAGAAGATTGGAATAGCTTATGGGGAAAATGTCCCAGTCACGGGAAGACTAAAACAGGACTTGAAAACCTTGGGTTTATTTTCCCACTCCTAGCAGATTTTAAGTCTTTATAGAGGCACACCTTCTCCACACCTCACTTTCCCACCTGGAACGTTTGAGCCGCAAAGCAGCCCTAAAGACTGCAAAGTCTCTGAAAGCAGTGGTAATGACTGGATAGTAAAAATACCTTTAACAATTGGGAAAGAGTGTGTAGGGGGTGCTGCATTTCTTCAGCAGGTGCCATCAGCCTTGCAGAAAGCAAGCGATTCTTTTAAGCAATCTTTAACTGCCCTGCTGGAAGCATAACTGCTCCAGTGCTCATCTAAGGGTGACATTCAGGCTAGGTGCTGTCAGAAGTACTGCTGGTTGCTTAGACAGCACTTGAGATACGTGAGATGCCCAAGCACTGAATCATGTTACAATTATAACAAGCTGCTGAGCTGCTCCAGAAAACATCTCAGTTTCAAACCATCAGTTTTTACATATTTGGAGTAAATTTTACTCTAATGAGCTTGCACGTCTAACAGGCTGGAAAATCTAGTAGAAACTGCCAATTTGTACACATTTGCCTCTAATAGGATTTGCCGATACTGCAGAACTCTTTGCAGCTGTGTGGCTGTGCATGTGACCTCACAGATAATCTCTGGGGGTGGACATTAGACCCATGACAGCCTGCCTCAAAATTACGGTTAGTGCTATGGGTTATAGCACCTAGTGAAACTGTCAGTATCCAAAACTGCACTGTACGTGGGCTGTCCAAACACAGCCAAAAAAATGGCTCCTCTCCCAAAAAGCAATGTTCCTCATGTACAGAATGAAAAGTCTCCATCTGGTGTTTATCTAGCAGCATACAGGAGGTGGACTAAGAGACTTAGAGCCAGATCTTGGTGGCTTAGTGTCGCCAGGGAACGGTCAGTATGGGCACAGGCTCCAAGCTGCGTCTCACTGGAACGGGTGAAAAATCCTTTCCCTGGTAGGAGAGAGTGATTTGCTCAGTGATTTTGATGCTTCCCAGCCGTTTAGTTGTCTTGTGGGCTTACATAAGACGAAGTTCTCATCCAGACTGGACCTCTTCAATGCAAGGCAAAAGTCTATAAAATATGACTTTGAAAATCACATTTCTCCCCATTTTTGGCTATTTCTGTTCTAAGCCCAGTGGGGCCTCAGGAACTGATGTGCTAATGTTGGCTAGGGGAGGTGCCACCTGTCACTCTGAAATATTGTCCGCTCTGTGCTACAGATAGGAAGCTGAAACAGGAAGCTGCTCCATTTTGTCTTATCTGACAAGGCCTACCTAACTATGCCATTCCAATGGATAGGAAAAAACAGGAGGTGGAGGATCATATCACCTTCATCCTGGTAGTTCTTGACAAGAAGGCTAAGGTTCAACAACATTAGAAGGTTAGCTCACAGTCAGCAATGAGTTTGTTAGTAAGTGACAAGTCATTTATTGAATATGGGATCAATCTGATGACACTAGAAATTATTGCCTTGGGATCTATTTTTGATACTTTGATTAAGTAAGTCGACTAAGTCTGACAAGACTGGAAATTAATAAAGCTAATATTCCAGAGGGGATCTGTGGCACTATATCATTTCTTTAGCACAGTAGCAGTGCAAGACCTTCACTTGTTTCCAGGTAGTTTATTTCCCAAAATTGTACTTATGCTGCATAAGTCATGCTCTTTCCAGGTCTGTTAACCAAAAGTCTTTAAAAACCAAAAGTTGGATCTTGAAATGTCCCAGATAGATTGATTCAAAATAACGAATATTTTAAATATATGTTTATGATTTTAATTGCCTTTTGAGCTGTAAGATTTCAGGGTTTTGACCTATTTTTTCCCCTACTGAAAGCAAGAAAGATCATTCTCAAGAATTCACAGGACTCCAGGAGCTAGCGCTTTTGTTAAAGCACCAAGAATTCCAAAATAAAAATGGGTACACTGAAACCATCTAACCTTTATCTCAGGCTATTTTCTAATTGGGAAAAAATGGGCAAAGCCCCACAGAGCTCACTGGAGTCATTCAGGGACATTCACTCTGCAATGGGAATGAGTGGAGAGTCTGCTCCCCCTCTTCTCTAGGGTCAGGCACTGGGGACACTCTGCCTTGTCAGGTGACACATTGGAAGACTTCAGTCAAGGAAAGGTTTTAATCTTCTCGTTCGCCCTCACAACTCATTCTCTGATGCCTACTGGCTTTGCTTTTCCAGTGCAGTGGCTCAGCATCTCTCCAGCTCCCAATGTTTGGTGCCTGGTATCACAGAGGAGCTGCGATGCTAAGCAGAGGATACAGACGTTGCTAGCACTATGGCAGGGAAACATTCCCACCAGTGGAGGATTCAGGTCTCTGCAACCTCTATAACCTAGCTGAAGACTAGAAATTTCTAGTGCCCACACTGCAGAGAAAAGAAAATTACAAAGGATTTCGGGCATTGATATGAAGTCATTCACATCTTCAGAAGTGATCTTATTCACCTTCATCACCATTATTTGCTTTATTTATATATTTTAATATACAAGAGGGGACTAGATATTTTATTTAGGTTTTGTCTGAGAGGGGAGAGAATGTATTAAACTATAAAATTATGTCTTGTACGATATAAAATCTTTGGGAAATGTCTGGAATTAGAGGAGGGAGTGAAAGAGGAGGGAATCTGTATCTTGAGAGTGTAGCTATAACTAGTAAAGACTTTTATCTTAGTTGTGTCCCTGTTTTGGTAATGTATTTAAGTAGGTTTAGAAATCGTAATTGAGTGAATCCTTGCTGGCATTAAGCCTACACTTTAAAGAGGTGCAAAGAAGTAGCTTAAAGCCTTAGCCTTATTGGGACTCTGGTTTTGTTCACTAGAACTATGCACTCACTCACCTGCAGTTTTAATAGAAACTTGGGAGAAAAGTGCAACGGTACTTGAAAACTGCTGGAGTGTAATCTTGTCTAGCTGCGAGGACCGCTCGTCCGCAGCCTGACAGCTCTGATTCTCAGACTGCTTTGGACTTGCCCATTTTCTCTCCTGCTTAGCATCATTTCTTCACTGGCAGCCCCTCGGATGTGCAGCTCCCGTCGTTCTGTCACTTCTTTAGCCAGACAGTGAGCATTAGCCTCACTATCTGCACTGAAAGATGGATAATGTAACATCTTATTTTAACTCTATAGGGAATGCTATGGAAAGGGATTGCCTTTTATTGTTATCTTTATTACTCTCAGAACCATTTCTGCAGAAGTAGAAGGTTTTTGATCCCAGTTTGTGACCTTTTGAGGCCAGATACCATCTGGGTTAAGACCATGGAATTCCACTTAGGCTCTTCCGTGAAGATGAGATTTTAGCTTTCATTCTAGTTTTAAATGCTTTCAGGGAAAGAGCATCAAAGGGATTTTCCCACTACCCTAATCTCTGGTGTTTGAAACCTGTGCTTTTTGACTAGGTGTCTCAATTTTGCATATTCTCTGTAGTGCCTGTTTCTTGAAGATTGACTCACCTTTTCGCCATGGAAGTGGTGAGCTCCACAGTGTAAAAATAAAGGGAGTTTGCTGAGGCAGACTACTTGGAGCCCTGCTCCTCTCTAGCACTGTCGGTTGCAACGTGTTTATTCTTGGCTATGCAGCCACATCTCCCCTGCACCCCAGACCTCCCTTAATGGAATAATTGCAGCTGACTCACAGCAGAACTGGGAGGGGGAGGGGGTCTATTGGCTAAGCCTTGTGCTAAGATGAAGAAATCCCTTAGTTTCAGTCTCATCTCTGAAACACAAATTTCCTGGGGCCCTATTAGGGTCCCTTAAATGTTTTACTTTATTAGCATTGAATAAAATACTGTGGGGCTAGTAAATACTGTAAAAAATGCTATGAGACTAGTATAACAGCTCATTTATATTTCCAAAACTCTTCATAGCAATTTTACAAATTTTCTTCATGGAAGTTAAAAATTATTATGAGAGAATACAAGAGATGTGGGGTGAGAATAGGAGGGACAGGGATTATTCTCCTTTGAATCCCACCTTAAAAACTCTTTCATACTTTACCAGCAAATGCCAAGATGCCAAAGGTCAGGCATTTCTGGTGCTGTGCTGCTATCTGTAACAGTGACCATCTCTATGCCTCTGAAAGATGGATTTTTGCCCCTCCCTATCTATCTGTAGCATCTATCTAATGCCTTTGCCTACGAGCTTAAGCCATTTAGGGCACTGACTACCTCTGTGTGGGGTGGTGATCTTGCTAAAGGAGATCTTTGTCTGATTAAATCAACCCAGCCGGCTATTTTAATGAGGTGCTTTTACCACCAGGACATGGGGCAGCAGGACAGGAGGGTGCAGAAGTGTCTGCTTAGAGGAGGGAGGCCTAGGGGAGGGCCAGGGAACCTGGGATCACAACTGGTGGTGCCAAGACAATGTAATCTCAGTTAACCAGGCACCCTTTCCCTCTTGGAGAGGAAGCACAATCCCTAACTTGTTAGCCCTGTAAGTAAACATCTAATTCACATTACAGCTTACAATTTTCCTCCTATTTTTAAGACCTAATTTTGGTATTCTGTTGTTTAGAAATATTTTTCCGCTATTTCATTCTGAGAGGGCTTAATTTGGAGGTTTTACATATATGCATGTTTGCCTATGTCAGATTCCTACTGCAGACAAAAATAGTGTCCTGTGAAGTTGTGGAGAAAGCAATTATTTTGATAAAGCATTTTGTAGTGTGCACTTATAAATGCAGTTGCTTTAATTGTCTCTCTGAATGTTTTTTACCAAGTGCACAAGTTTGCTGGCTTGTGCAGTGGGACATTCATACAAATCTAGATGTTACTGTGCCTGAGCCAATGCTGCCAAAGAGCAAGGGAAAATCACCTCATCCCTCTGACCCTCTTCCTTCAAACCACCTAAACAGTTCTAGTGAGAAAAGTAAAATTTTGGAAACCTGTGATTTTTCAGAGAGCATTTCTGAGATGTGATATGGTGCTGACACCTGGGTCAATCAGAGATGGCCAGATCAAGAGGGATCACATTTCTGTTTAAAAGCAAACTGGAGACTGTTGAAGGGATCCACTGGCTACAGCAGTCCTGGAGGTATAATTCTAGCAGATTCCTAACATGGGTAATGAGCTCACCGGAGGTTTGCACCCTGAGAAAAGTCATATCCTGGTGTGGTCTGATTCAAGGGAACTGGCAAACAACTGAGCAAAACGACAGCCCTGTGCTGAATGAAAGCACTATCTCTTGTTCCTGCCGTGAGCCTTGAAGTAGCATGGGTAGAAGTGGCTTGAGCTGAAGGTTTTGTTTGTTTGCTCATCATGTGCTTTCCTCGTAATGCTTTTTCTCTAAATAAACAGCGTTTTGCTTTGCAAACCTGGATTGTCACAGGCTAAAACCTGTTCTCCTGAGTGATGTACCAGGGCTTGAAGTAAACCCAGCAAACAGCAAGGACAAAGCAAATGGTAGTAGTCCTGTAGCCTCAGGACTAAGCCTGAAGGGAAATACCATTCCTAGGAGGAATTCAGACAGGGGTCGGCAAACTCTGCGTCTTGCATGGGCTACAGGGGTGCCCCAGGGTGACAGACCCAGTGAAGATCTGGACACAGTCCCAGCACCTGGACCAGTGGCTTCAGCAGAGCCAGCCCCAAGGAAGCTCTGCTCCCCGGGGTAAAGTTTACTGAAAAGTCATGCCATACATTTGAAAGAAGACATTTATAGTCTTCTATCAAGCAAACGTTTGAGCACAAGCTAAACTGTAAGGGCGTGGTCCACCAAATTTCATTGAACCACATATAGTTTAGCTCTACCTACAGATTTTATGCTAAGGGAAAAATGAGTTTACCAAGCATTTTTATTTCACAATATCATTCTGTTTTCCAGCTCAGTGAAAAGAAAACGCAGTGACTTAGCAGAGACTGGGGCCCAGCACAAGCAATGCATAAAACGACATAGGACCTTACAATATATGAAAATTATATTTGTTCATGCTGTACCTTGGCTTCCTCTTGTAAATGATGATTGATGGGTATTTGATTGAAGTTCAGTGCCTTGATATCAAAGACAGCAGCTCATAAAATCAGACAGAAATTATGACTGTATATTAGTGGCTGGTTATTATTTAAAAACAAAGCCTAAAGTGTATTGGTTACCCCTTCATCAGACACACTCTCATGGGTATTCTTTTATGATTGTTCTGTTTTCTGAGTTGCACAAAACAATTTAAAGTTAAACATAGCAGAGCTTATTCTGCTTAAGATATCAAGGGAATTTACATAATGACTAATTTAAAAGCACACACACAAATTAACTAAATTCACACGTAAAGGAATATGCTTCAAAAGTTAGCGTATTTTTTTCTTGGCTGAGATTCAGTGGGTAACTAAAAAACCTCAACCCCCTTGCTGATCATCAATCTAGAAAACTGTGTAAGTAGGTTTATGGAACAAAAGGCAAAGGTTTTGCTCTCTGCATCCTGTTTGGGCAGTGAGCTGACCTCCTTTAAACTGGTGCACAGTAGGGCAGCTCCTGGGACTTGACATATTTGGAAACGGAGGGTGCTAATAGCGTGAGACCATCAGATCCGAGATGACTGAGTCATGCTGTCCAATAGTAGGTGTATCCAGAATTTGTATGTGCTTTGGGAATACTCTGACAGAGAAATTTAAACTGGAGAACTGAGGAAGGAAAGCTGCTTAAACTGGTTTTTGTGATTGTTGTCCCGTCCCTCTCTTTTGCCCATGGCTGCTTGTTCGTCTTGCGCTGCGCTAGAGCAAACGTTTGCATAGTTGTGCTGTGAGCCACATTGGGGAACAAATCCAGTCAAAAGCTAAAACTTTTTTTGATGGGTCTTTTTCCAGCCAGGTCAATTCCTTGGCCTAGTTCACTGTAGGGCCACAAAAAGCACTTGTACTGGCACTGCACAATGAATGGTGCTAGGGCAGCAGAGAGTAGCAAACTGAAGTGTAGTTATGCCTCTTGACCATTTATTGTATAATTTCTATAATACCATTCTGCAAAAGGTGTGATAAATATCTGTTTATTTAGGAACTCCATGCATCCTTGTCTGTGAAGCTGACCGGCAAGTAGTGCAATAATATCGCATAGTTTAATTCCTTCCTTCTCCCCAACCCAAACGTAAAGATTAAGAATTCAGCATAGTTGCAGGAAAAGGGGAAGAGAGACGCAAAAATGTTGCTTAAAAGTTACCTCATGTAAACTTCCTTAATTTGAGAAGACTAAAATCATAATCAAATTGATTAGTAAATAGTAACGGCGTTGGCTGCCATATAATTACCCTTTTTACTGTTTTGCAATTATCCTTATTTGCTTGGCATTAGCTAGGGGTTAGTGTAAATTGTAGACAGCTGTGTTGTTTTTCTTTTTTCTGAAAGCTGTAATTGTTGAAGTGTGAAAGTGACTTTTTTTTACCTTTTCTCACTATATCTTTCAATCCGTGTTCCAGGATCAGGTGCATACAATGTTGGTAAGGAAGAGGAAGTGCTCGTTAACAATGACTTGGACTTCTTGTAATTATTCTCAGCTGAGCTGTATCTTATCTCTCCCAGCTCGTGGGAGACGGGTTATCTGGGTTTTCAGATACAGTTAACGCTCTTAATGAAAGCATGAGTCTTAGGATGATCTATAGTAGCACTGTGAAGATTAAATATCAACTGGATAAGTAATAGTCAAAAACTTGACTTGAGGAATGTCTGGATGTTTTGACTCAGCAAAAAGCTGCAGCACACAATTTCAAATAGGAAACTTTTTAAGATCCTGAGAAGTAATTTATTGCACTAACTGAACACTAAAGCAGTGTGTGTATATATACTCATGTATATGAAAGTACTGTGTTTAAATCTGATGTCTCGTAGCTATTTCACATTAAGTCATGAGGAAATCTGGGTAATTTTTTCAATCAAGATTTTTAAGATACTATTATTGTCTATAAGTTATGTAGTAACATGAAAATTCTGAAAACGTATGGTTTGATTTTAGGCTCCTGTACTCTGATTATGTGGCATTAGTTACATTAATTTGGAGCTGTAAATAAATTTAAATGTAGTTGTTCACAAAGTGCTTGTTGTAGACTTTTGAGTTCTCTCCTCTTTCAAGGACGTATCATCTGATTCTGTATCTGCTTCTTTCTTTAGAATCAGTTCTTAGAAAGCTCGATCTTTACCTGGTGTTTATCCCGTGCATTCCAGTTGCTGCCTTTATATGGATGCAGTAAGAAATTTTTCTTGCATGGGAAATTGCTTCCTTCGTAGGCAAAAGGTATTAGGATTAATGTCCACCTCAGACAGACTCCTCTGAGTGCTTTGCGTCCACACAACAGGAAACTCACCTCTGCCTCAAAATAAAAAAGTGAAACTGCTACTGACCAAACACCTCTCGTTCAAGCACCGTCTCCCACGAGCTGGGAGAGACCCGCATCTGGTGGGTAAAACCGTGGCAGGCTTGTACCAGGTGAAGATCTGCCACTACTCTTCCATTGATGTTACGCCCTCTCTTTCTGCTCTCTGGCTGCTCTTTCTCCTCTCTGGCTCTGCATACCTCAGGAAAAAGCTATTTCAGCCATCACTGTATCATTTACAGTGCAGCTGTACCCTTCCAACAGCTGAAGTCTTTGGAGGATCTACACTGCATGACTTGAAGCATCCTACTGAGATGTTTAAATTTGGAAGCTTTTTTCCCTTGACTGTGTGAGCAGTTAGTGGAGGAAGAGAAGATCTTGTCTTTCCAGGCTTATTCAGGCACATAAATTGAACTCTTAGCTGAACTGCTCTCTCTCCCCATTGATCACATAGGGAGCCGCGTGAGACCTCTCTCTTGCCTCAGGCACCTAACATTAGCTGACTACAAATTGGCTTTGTGTGCTACCATGATTACAGCTTTTTTTTTTCTCTCTATCTTTATTTATAGCTTTAATCATTTCACTTATTGTTTCTGTAGTTTCTATGACCTCTCTCTTTGATAGAAAGATGCAATTTTATCTATCTTTGTTACCTCGGACACCTAGGCTAGTTTTCCTATTCTAATAAAAATTCACATTCTTATGAAGGAGAGCCTTCATCCACAGTTGTCAAGTGACTTTGCAAGCCGCTGTCAACTATGTCCTCCAAGTCCCTGTGAAGTAGAGAGGGAATCAATAAGACCAGCAATGAGAAGCTCCCATTGAAACTAGCTGTCTGAGATGGAAATTGTTGTCTGTTTAACGAAAACATTGTGAAGCTATGATTTCACTCAAGTCCTGCCACCTTAGAAAACATCAGTGGAGTGGGGAGAAGTGGGATTAAGCTCAGATTGCTGGGAAAAATCAAGAAAGTCATATTTAAAACTTATATAGGAGAGTGAATTAACCCTTTTTTGTTCATAAAAGTACCGTAGGAGCTTGGCTGACTGCAGAGAACAGAACATCCCAAATCTTGTTACTGGCTGGTCAGCAAAATGTCTCCAGCCAGGATTTAGTATGATGTCTCATATTCTTACGCTTTCCCCATCTTCTGATCTGCTTGTTGTTTCAAAGCCTGTATTAAACAATTCCCTTCAGGTTTGTTAGCACAGTGGAAGATTCTCTTAGTTTTACACACCGGCAATTCTGGGATGAGTTTTGTCTGTGTGTTTTAACTAGCGTTTTCCGGATGTAAGCCCGTACTTAGGCTTTTTCACATTAAGCGGTCAAGTTGTACACAGTGAAGCTAAGTGAGTACCAGACCCAGCGCAGCTCTTGAAGTCAGTGAATGTCAACCCTGGCCACTGTCAGAAAACTCACACAGCAGAAAAAGACCTGAACTGATTGATATCAAAACGGTGTTTGTAACTGGAGTTATCAGCTGATTTGTTATTTTATTAGGGATCCAAAACCAAAATGAATCAATGTTGTCTGTTCCAAGAGGAACAAGCCTTCTATGTTATGTCAGTTAATTAATTTCCTTGGCAAATGAAACAAGAACGTGTTCTTTCCTGAACTCATTCATTTTACTGTCCCATGGAAACTGGTGCAGATTTGATCTGTTAAAGGTGATACATTATCATTCATGTCCCTACATTTTGGATAGCATGCATTCAAATATTTCTATTTAAGCCCAACCAATGGAAATAATCTTCTCTTTTGCAAAATCAGGGCTTACAACCTTTACATTTTTGCATCCTTTAAAATAGTCTTGCAAAACTAAAATATACCCACAGCTTCTCAGAACAAAAAAATGAAAATTCCTTATTTTCACCAATATTTGATTTAAAAAAGGCCAGAAAAAAAACTTCTTAGATGCAGCAGAAAGTTTTTTGATGTTCCTACAGTTCATACTGTGTCTTTCATTTTTTCTATTATTTTTAGCAAGTGTTCTTTGAAGTATGATTTCTAATTCAGGAATTATTAGAAATATATTTCTGTTCATATCAATCTTTAATTAGAGAAGAAGAAGCTAACCCCCTTAATTCTATCACTGCCATATTTTGGGGCAGCACAGAGCCTACACCAAACTCTTCTTTAGCTCTGTGAGATGAAACCAAAATTTTGAATATTTTAGAGCCCATGAATTTATTAGATTAAAATGCCACAGATGAGATTTGCTTCTAGTTTTAAAAATCTTGTTTGCTGGAGGAAGAGTTAAAAATTGAGGTCTGCAATGTGAAAGACCTACTCTGTTTCTTCAAAGTGAAATGATTGTTGATTGTAGTAGCTATAGTAAATTTTAATTTCTGTTAAACCTGCAGAATTAGTGTTTCAGAATAAAAAAGCTATAGATTTTATTTGCTTGTGTAGTAATATGATTCCTTACTGAGCACCATTGCCAACACAGGGTCATTTGCAATGGCCACTAGTTTCATGATGTGATCTGTAAAATATGTTATTTGTAGAGGTAGGATAAATTTTGACAGCAACATCTAGTTGCAGTTGCCTTAAGAAACCTTTTTATGAGTCTACAGAAACCCCCAAACCCTGGCATTGTTCTTGAAAAAGAGTAATTTTCAAATAATGTTCTGTTTCAAAGAAATATTTTCAAGCTGTCAAAATTATATTTTGATTTTTTAATAAAATTTCTATTTTTGGTCAAAATGATATATCTGTTATTTTATGTTTTTAAAATAATGACAGTGAAATTGAAATAAAACACGCTTGACTGAAGCTAGCTGTCAACCTTATTTAGATTTTTTAGTTTGCAGAACTTCCTTGGTCTTGAATTTTATTATCAATGTGTGACGGGAAAAAATATCAGGATCTCACAAATCGATTACAAAATGGGAAAAACAGCTAACCTGCCAGATACTGGCTTGAGCTGATAAGGTTAGAAGATAGGTTGTTTCTTTTTTTTTGTAAATTACGTATGCTGAATCTATGAAGAGGCAATAAATACATAGTGTTATGATGCTATTTTTATTTATTCAGTTTTAAAGGAGAGCTGCATTTTAAGAAGATCTTAATTTAAACAGCAAGCAATCAATTTCTCCTCTCCTTCTTCCCTCCCTAAGATTACAGGAGCTAAATAAAACTAGAAGCTTTCTTTGAACATTCTTAAGATTTTACCACTCTTGGACTGCCTGCATGCTTGCTTTTATTAATATTTTATCCCACCTCTTCCCTTGAATTACATTTTTGTGGCAATACTTTAATTAAAGGAAGCTGAGAAGTAGAGGAATTGTTCCTCTTCAAATCTTCAATGAAATAAAACCGCTTTTGGTGCTGTCAAGCTTGAGATTGGATGGCTTATTCTTGAGATGTAATTTATACCAATTATAATGACCATCCTGTGAGTATTACACTGATAAATGTCAAGTGGAAAATAACTGCTATGATTTTTCATACACAGGTATGTATAGTTTGCAGAGTCTGTAGTATGGGGTAGCTAAACAATTATTAATATTGGATGATAACAGCCACCTATTCAACTCAGGTTGCAACAGGCCATCCTTTCTAACTCCTATATGTTCTTCTTGTATGAGAGTAAGACGAGAGGAACATAAATATATCTGACAAAGTCATCAGGGATTAGAAAACAGAATCCAGCAATAAATATGGTAATTAGGCAATTTGAGACTTAAAGCACAGGGTTCTTTGAAAATGCAATTTCAGGACTGAGAACCAGCACTGAAATTTTCACCATTAAGGAGAATTATGATAGAACTGAAACTTTTTAATGACATTTAAACATTTTTTATTGGGAATTTAATAACTTTTCTGCTCATGCTAGGAAATTTTAATGATGAAACTATATACAGAGAGTTTTCTGTGCATATCGCTCCTCCTTGCCCTGTCTGATCTCCAACAGCTGAATCTAGACTCCTCCAGCATTTCCTTTCTCTTGCAGTAAGATGATGGGAGACTACGCAGCTAGCAGTGTGAACACGGAATTTCTTGATTAAAAGCTATTTTGGACAGATAACACTCTAATTAGTTTAATGGCTTTGAAACATTAATTAAGTTTTACGATTTTATAGCATGATGTTCCTCATTAATACTTACACATATTTTAAAGGCTGTGGATGGAACTTTCCGTTATAGTAACACCTTGATAAATCAACAGTGGGGTGCTTTTGTTGTTTTTTTTTTTTTTTTTTTGTAAGCAGGTGTTTTCCATTATAGGCAGTATGATGACTTTTTAAAACGGAGGTGGAATAACCAAAGATGCTTAGGCTAAACGTATAATAGCAGAACAAATTCCTTTTCGTCCATGACATTTTTCTGCCATGTCACTGCATTCCTCTTGCTCTCCAGTCTGCCGTCAGCTTCAGAACTGCTGCTCAGCCCAGCAGGAAATCTCTTGGTCTCACAAGCAACGGCAAAACTGAATAGGGAACCTGCGTATGGCAGGGGTATTCTTAGGGGAATATATGGTGGTAATTTGATTTTAGTGATGAATCATAAATTCTCTGCATGCTTGGTCTGGCATGCTTGCGGGGACCATACCAAGGGTAACTGCAGACATCACACCCTTCTAGTCACTCCAGATTATGAAGGGGCAGAATAACCTTTTGCTGTAGTATCTGAAGCAGCTTTCTGCTTAATCTGGACTCACAGAGGCTAGCTAATGAAAAAATAACTTTGCAAGCCTTATTGTAATTTACAACATTATCAAAACCAGCCTTGAGGGAGGCCTGGTGGGCAATGTTTGGCATTGCACATCACTTGCCATTCCCATGGGTTTGGCTAAATATAACCTGAGACACTCCAGCTTGGAGGGCCTCTGCAGCCAGGGAAGGGGGAGCCTTGTGGGGAGAGGTGGGTTTTAAGAAGAGGGTCTCTGGCTCGAGAAACAAGACTAGAGTTTTAGATACACTGTGAATCAAAAGCTAGAGCTTGGACAAATGTCTACATCTTCTCTTGGCACATGTCCACTCTGGGACAATCATCTGCACATAGAAAACATACAGGTAGTCAGATAGCAGATATTCCAGGCAGGTTTGAACCCTGTCATCAAGGAGAGAGGAACCAATATATCTGCTTTTCCCAAAATACCTTTTCCTCCCATCCAGTTACAGTGTGGGAGATGGGATAGAGACAATCCTATGCTGGTGGTTCCTATTCCTAGAATCCTCGTCTGTGGTTCTGGTAAGTTAATGAATGCTTGTATGTCTCAGGGGACAGACCCTCTTGATTTTTACATCTCTTCTGTGTCACTTCAGCTCCCCAGACTGATCAGTATCTCTCAGACAAGGCTTTGTCATAGTACTGCAGCCGAAGCATATTCTGGTGTACTCAGTACTAACAATCTGCTACTTTGCAGATAGATCAACATTTGCATCATTGTGTGTTTAAAAACTAATCCTAAAAGGCATTAGCTTTCATTTCCAAATGTCCTCAGTGCCAGTTTGGGTATTTCCAGTATCCTGAAGACAGTTTTATACTGAGCTCTTCTTCCTGGGATTCCCCAGCACGCGCAGCATTTCTGTCTGAGCTCTGCGCGATACCCTCCCTTATTTTGCTTTTTTAGTTTGAAAATCCCGGAGCAAAACATGTCTGTGTAATTAAGCTACCTTCCTTATCACCCTCTTTATGCAAAGTGAACATCAAGTTTATAACAATCCCAACTGGACAATAAATCTATGGCTCATCTCATTTTTTTCAGATTGCTCTGTTCTGTTAGAATGTAACCCAAAGCAGATGAAAAAATACAGTGATAAGAAAAATAATTTTGTTATGTATATTTCTTCTGCACCATTACAATTTTCAAGGAGAAAACTTTTCCTTTAAAAAGGATCATTCATATAAACACCTCAAAACCTTGCAAAATCCTGAATAAGTGCAAATCCATTTCCAGCCTGAGCTGATGCATGAGTTTACCTTTAAAATCATGTGCCTTTTCTATAGGTAAATAGGTTACCTTTTTTATAGGTAAATGTTTTATAGTGATGACAATGAACCCAGTGAAGAGTGGATCAAAATCTAGAGCACATTCAGCTCCCTGGAATAAATTCTTATGTGCCCGTACTACTGTGATCTTGTGTTTCTTTTCATACCTCAGCTTTAGCAACACCATAGTTTGGCTTGCCAAATCCCGTCATCTCTGTGGGACTGCAAGTTCACAAACCAGTGAATGAATTATATTCACCCATTTGTATAGTTTTATCGTCATCTGTGGCAGATATCATAAAGAAAATAACTTTGTGTAATGAGGAATCCAGAGCTGATGCTGTTTAAATTGAAAACCATGCAACCTGGAAATAGTTGGCCCTCAGTTTCAGTTTGCCATAACTGAGTCCGGATTGATGTGAAGGGTTTGTAGAAATTGAGCTCTTTTGTGGCATTTCTGCAGCCATGAAGTGCCGCCAGATTTATGACTACTTGCTTGCTCTCCCTGCTTCCTAACTGCTTCCTTCATTTTTCTGATGCTGCTGGTTTGCATTTCCTTTTTGACTGCGGATCTCCAGGCTCTTCCCAGCTATAGGTGAGGGCAAGAGCTGCTGGCAGGGCCCACGTCCAAACATGTCCCCTCAAGGTCCTCTTGTCCCAGCCTTCCCATGGGTCTGGACCCAGATCTGAATGCTTTTCCCATGGGTGGCTGCACTTCCTTGTATTTTTCAGAAAGGCTTTGTGGTATAACAGGAATGGTCACAATGCTGGGAACAGGACCAAGGCAAAGCGGAGAGCTATGATTTGTGATGCAGTGATGCAAAAGGATGATTTTTATCTCTCCATCCTTCCTTTGTTTCACCTTCAGAGAGCAAAAATTGTGTGCGCTTGAGGGGAAAGAGTTTAGGCCAGGGTGTTTGAGAAGGCACTGGGAAAGTATAGCGATGGGCATGCTGCAAGAGAGGAGAGAGCAAAAATACATTTTCAGCATCCTGGCTTCAGATGGAAGAATGATTCAAACATAAGCACTGGAGAAGACTGTTTCTGCCCACCTTGGGAGTCAGGTATGCATTCAGCCCAGGCAGACCCACGTTGTGGGCCTTTGAGGAAACTAACCCAGAGCCGATCTTGCAAGGTATTTTAATTTTGTGCATTTCAAAGCACCGCCATGGTCTTGAGTGTGATCCAGATCTCATATTGTCTCCCTAAATGCTAAGAGACTGAAGAGAAGCAGAACCCCCTCAACGGTCCCAAATTCCTTGTCTCAGGCACCCCCTAGGTTACCTCCTGGCTATGAGGGGAATAGCAAGCTTGGACATAGAAGTAGCCAGGCAAGCTCTGTGACTGCTCTGTGTGTGTGTGTGTGTGTGTGTGTGTGTTTTCTCGCCACATTGCTCTTTTGGATTTGCCTTTCCACAACATGCTTAGACAGGGCTCAGCACTCTCTAAAGCAATGTCTCCTAGACATGTATCAGGTGGATGAGCCCAGATCCAGCCAGATGAGCTCAGATCCAGCTGGAGCACCCAGAGGACTGTTTGGCCCCTCAGCTAGGCACATGCTCAAGCATGAACCTGTGTGTCAGCTTGACGTAGGGCTGGGCACTACACTTACCAGACACTGCTGCCCCTTCAGAGACATACTGTATGGCTTTTAAACTTGCCTTTGGTTTCCATGCGCACTACAAATGGCTATGCAGCTTGGCAGGATATGGCCATCCATAAAAGAGGCAGTTCTCTAATGCTACTATCAATTCTGGACCTAGCTGACATGCAAACTACTATAGTAAACCGAGTTGATTAATGCTGTCTCTATGGAGAAGCAGAAATATGTCTCCCCAGCCGTTCTACTCCAGAAGCTTTTCTAACTACTTTGAGTAATTAGATCTAAGAACATTTTTCACTAATGTGAAAAGTATTCTTCCCTCCTCTTCCCTATTGCATGCCGTAGATTACTGTTGTATGCTGTGTGCTCCAAGAATAATCGGTGGCAAGCAGTTACTGTAGAGACCATGATGCCCCCAGTGGGAACCTCCAGAGGTTTTGGGGACAGCTGTTTCTCTTCCTGATCACTCTCAGCACACTTACATACCACACTAATGAAAGTAAGCAATATACCATTTCCACCGGAGATCTACATTTGCGTGGGCAGAGAAGGGTTTGGAAGTAGGTATCCTTTGTGTTTCGGATCTGCTTAGGACAGGCTGGAAATAGCTGTCAATAGAGATAAACTAAGCTAGGGAAATAGGAAAGAATACACAAAGGTCTAAAAGTGAGGCTGAGAGTTTGGCTTGTGCATTGGGGGCGTTTGGACTAGTTCACTTACACAACTTTGACTCTCTGAACGGGCCTTAACGTGAAGACGGTATGAGATGTTCCCATCTAACATCTGAGCACTGTCATGCCACAGCTCTGCTGCTGAGGGCTGGCCCAGGGCTAGAAAGTCAAACCTCAAACTCAAATTCAAATTTTAAAGAAGTGAAAAACATTTGTGTGCTAATAGATGTTTTACAGCAGTTCTTGGAGCATGAGAGCATAGTAGGATGTTAGCCTAGCTGAAGCCTAGAATCCTTTTTGTTCATATAATATAATTAATCCTGAACATGTCTCTTGATTTCTGAATATTACTTTAGATGACTATCATGAAGAGGATAACAATCTCCATAGACCAAATCATCCAAGAATTTATAGACTAAGAGCAACACCTTGTCTTCTAACTGGAAGGTAAATGGCAAGGAGTGAGCGTTGTGGATTTCTAATCTTATTGTGTCCTCAGTGAGCAGCTACATTTAATAATCCAGCTGCATTCTGCATTTACTTCAGTGCCTGAGCAGTCCCACAGCAGAGCCTTGTGTGGAGGATATTTTAGCAACCTCACTAATTCAGTTAAACTGGTGGAGGAGCTGGTCAGTTAAAACACACATGCACGCACACGCACGCGCACGCGCACACATGCACATTGCTCTATATGATTTAAATGTTAAGAATGGGATTAGAATTTACCACAGCTAAGACTCTTCAATATATTTACATATATTATGCAAATTTCTGTGAAAATATATTGACATATATTAGTGGGAGAGATCTTACCCATGTGAACTCTGTAATTTGTAGTACAAGCTCTTACATTGAGGGAGTTTCTAGACGGATGCTAGTTAAGTTCAGTTTTAAAGTGTATATGGCAAATATTTAAGTAGTTAGTCAACTACGCAACCTGTAAAGCTAATGGATTCAACTGCTTAATTTCAGTTGTGTAGCCCAACTCTTAGAATAATTCCTAGATAAATCTTAATTGATTAGTTTTCTTTTTAAGTTATTACTAAAACTACGGTACCCTGGGGTGTCTTTGCTTCCAAGAGGAATATATATCATATATAGAAAATGTCCCAGGCACTGTTGCATTGGCATGCTGTGCCCTGATAAGGCACTGCCAGCACAGGCAGGGTTTCTCGCCAGCCAGTATTTAAAGGTATTTAAAGATGTTCAGCCGAGTGCTGCGGAAAAACAGCTGCTCCAGCAGCGAGTAATTCTCAGACACCTGAGTGCCCCGTATAGGGCCTGCAAACGGCTCAGCAAGGAGCTGGGAGCTACTGTCGCCCACCTCGGCGTGCGGGGGACGGGGATGGAGGCAAGGAAAAGCTGTATTTTCTGTGTGGGAGCAGCCTGCGCTGCATAACATAGTTAAAATGTAAGGCAGTGGGGAGCTTCACCAAGGAAACGGTACTTGTCCCAGCAAAGTCAGTGGAAAAATATTCCAACTATTTCAGGGGCGGCAGCATTTTGCCTGAAATCTTTAGGTCATGTCTGGATATCTTTGTAAAATAAGGCTGTATATCTGCTCCTTGAGTGTGTGCGAGTGTATACATACTAGCTAAAACTTTCAAAGGCAGGATATTAAAAGTGCGGCTTTGTATTTGCTGCAGTAACATTAATTCCAGGTTATGCTTTTTTTTTCTTTAAATGAATTGCTCTGAAAACACAGACTTCAATAGGCAGCGTTATGCAGGAAAGTAGATGCTTCGCTCACGGTGGCTTTAATGCTCATGGGATCGGTTCATGGATTAAAAGAAGTGAACCTGTTAATATAGTTCATTCCAGCACAACCTCACTACCAAAGTGTAACACCCTTTTCTCAAATGTATAGGCCTTACCAAGAGGAAATTAACATTAGGAAACCGAATTTTTTTTTTTTTTGATTTTCAGGAGTAGGGTATCATTTTTGTCGAAAATAAGGAAGAAAAAAATAATCCGAGACAAGAACCAAGCATGAAATACTTTAGCCCAAGTGGATAAAATGAGATATAAGCAACTGAAAACAGAAACTTATCATGAAAAATGTTAAGCAACCTTATCTCTCTGTGTTGCTAGCAGCTCCATCTGTTACACACAGAAAAAATACTGAAACCAGAAAAGCAAACACAGCAACAATCAACTTTATTTATTGAAATAAAGATGCATAAAGCAGCATTCCTATATCGAAATGTCCTAGAGGAAGAAAACTAATCTCACCAGGCAAGATTTCCCAATACTGGCAGAACTATGAAGGGAATTGCTGGAGGCAAAGTGCTGGTGTTTTGTGGAAAGTGATACACCTTGAGATGCAGAGGGCAGAAGGATTTCTAACACACCAGCAGCTTTCTGTAAGATATTCCAGTTTGCATTTTCTATGGTAATATTAGAGACCATGGTAATTATATACACTTTTCTTGAAATGAGCTGTTCTGAAAGTATACTGGTCAAAGCGGTTTGCCCTTTCCCCAAGAGATTATAAAGTGGGAATCTGTTTTGCTGGTTAATCATTAAATGCAGTCCTTTCCATGCTCAAGAACAGGACGTTTTCAAAAAGACATGGTGATTGAAATGAAATGCCACATAGTCCAGCAACCCTGGCTTGCAAATACGCTGACAGTTCTGTAAGCAATGACATGTGACTCAGACGCCGTCTGAATGAGCAGCTCGGACCATTTCGTTCACAAATAATGAAACGGCACCAATGGTATGGAAGAAAAGGGCTTCTGGCTATGTGCAGGATGTTTTACAAATTCTCTAAAGTATGTCTTCTGTTGTGTCTGTTGCAGATTATAACATTTTTTTGTTCTGTACCTTCCTGGACAACTTACCTAACTTGGAAATCAACTCATGGTGTCAATAATGATACAAAATATAATCATCTGTTTGTTTGGAAAGAGGCAGTAAACTATAGGTGAACAGATTGATTCAGCTCCCTTCTCCAGCATTGTAGAAATGTGGCTGCAGAAACTGTAATAAACATTGATACTTCCACTTGTGGCATCCTGAATGGATTCCCTAATCAAAGATTTAAATCACATCAAAACTTCACCCAAACTAAAAGTTATTCCTACAGAGACAAATATGTCACTGCATTTGATTCAGGCAACCACACATCTTCTGATTAAATACAAAAGGTGACTTCTTCCTGCTAACCAGTCCTTTTCCCACTCAGGAATTATCAATGGTTTTATAAGATACTGTGCAGAATTATGCTTAAGTCTATAGTCATTTGCTTAACCCAAGCAAATCCGGTATTTCTGTGGAAATAGGACTAGTGCTTGTGTGCCTATGTGTGCATCTTTGCATATACATGTATATATCCTTGAAGTTTTAAAAAAGGCCTTTAAAATGTTCTGAGTTCCAGTATGATGGGCTAGAGTATGCTGAATTATTTAACTACCTCACAGACTCTTTCTGTGTGTGTGTGTATGTGCGTGTGCATATCTGTGTTTAGGGAGGAACTTCTATTAAATTAAAACCAGGAAATAAAAGAAGTCAAGGTTCTGCTCCTTCATACAGCTAACCAGGCCTGAAAACCCTGATGATCGCTCTACTGTGTTTTAATGTAGAACCCAGGTGCAAGCTTGTATTTAAGTATCAGCTCGCAACTCCAGCTGGATGTGTCTCTGAAGACATGACATGCCTGTGCCAGTTAATGCTCTCCCAGAGATGGCCCCCACGTGGTTTGGGATGAACAGGGAGCAGCAGCTCCACGAGTTTGGGCCAAGAATTTGGGATGGGGGAACACCTTTTGGCTATATGGATATAAACTCCATAACACCACTTACCCCATGCACTAAGGCCAGAGAACAGGCCTTATATTTATGTCTGTTATATTTACAGACATACTGTGAAAGGCCAGTTTGATTACACGCAGCTGCTACATCACTGAGTTTTGAAACTTTAAAGCCCACCTTGATCATGAAAGTTGGGTTTTTACACCCTTAATACTCCCTGTTGACATCAGCATGAGTGAATCCAAACAAATTCCTACCTTTCTTCACATCAGTATGGGAGCTGTGCTTATCCCAGTCATAACTTGAGGAACTCTTTATTTCAAGACATTGAGCTAGTTTTATTACTAGGGTCTCATTTATCACTTTCAGTTCTGGGAAGACACTGGGAAATGTGAATGTACCATCTTGCTCAAAAAGTCTTTATGTGCATGAAATTGGACTCATTGATTTTGTCCAGCAGTGTGGCTGGTCCCTGGCAGCAAAGCTATCTGAGTTTGCACAGCTCGTGGAAGGGGTTGAGACCACCCCTTCCTCGTTCCACTTCAAATCTGAAAGCAAATTATTCTTGTGTGTCTGTCTGCTAAGCCTGAGCAGGGATACCCCCACTCTCCTGGCTTTGGTGATATGTTTGAGGTATGTTGCCTTTTCCACCATAAACAAGAGCGAGCCAAAGTTTTCTTGAGATAGCAGTGGAGATCTTCCATGAGATCTTCTAGGATTTGATTTGATGACATGATTTGCGTCACTTCTTCCATTTGCCTCTGCATGCCCAGCTCTGGTCTCATGGGGGCTGGGTAAACTCCTGCCGCTTGTATATGTCTCAGAGGGAAACCTTCCTCAGGGGCTGATGAACCTGTGAGGACAAATTAGGATACTTAGGCTCTGGTGGCAGAGAGGCAGGCAAAGAACTGATGTTTATGATTTTTGCTCCCTTGCCTGTGGTGCAGTGCCTGCGCGGTAGTGTCTTGAGCGCTGAGAAACGCACAGGAGCCTGTCTGCCTGTGACGGAGATAATCTCAACCCAGGTATAATTTGCAATGAATCTTCCGTGGTTCACTGCAAAATTGCACGTTCTTATGATACCCCAATGGTATGGGCTCTGCTTAGTATTTGCACAGGCAGGATCCTGCATCCCAGTTAACATATCCACCATGCCAAACCTCTGGCACTCACCTCCATGTCCAGAAAGCCCTCGATCTGAGGAAAGCAGTGGTTGTCAGACTTACAGATTCAGTTCCTCATACTTTTATACTTCACACAGACACGGATGTTCTTGTGTGCTTTAACCAAGGACGCTCCAGGCTCGGCCATGGAAAAGCATAGGTTTGCAAATCAACTCCTCCTTTTTACACTGTGTTTAACTTTGATTTCTTAAGGGCATGATTAATGGATACAGGTTGATTTTGGCTTTCCTGTTTTTGATGGGATGAACACCAACCCATTTGCATAGATAGCTTTCACCCGGGCAGGATCAAGCTTGTTTCTGTAGGTGCCTGCTTCAGCTTGGTGCTACTGATATGAATGTTTACTGGTGAGAGAAACTGCAGTTCCTTTAGAGCTTCCATTACTACTTAATTTCACCATTGCTTTGTTGATTTCCTTTTATATATACCACAGGAGGTACTGTCTCCTCTGTCTTTCCTTCTCACAGAACAAAAACTCTACTTTTTTCCTATGCGTGTGTCCTTTGAGACAGAGACCACCCTTAACATCTTGAGATGCTAGATAGCATCTCCCAGCTACCTTCCTGCTCTTTAGGTCTTTGTGACACTTGTAGCTGTTTCACATTTACAGCTTCATACGAAATAAACTCTTGCACTAGGGACTGGAAGACCCTGGAGAGGACTTATGCTCTTCACAGATGGCTTTATGCTTTGTTATTCTTTCTTTTGTTTATTGAGTCAGTTTGCGCGTCCCTGAACTCTGACCACTGCCACTGATGTTGCCAATACAATATCTTTGGGTCAGGTTCTGTTCCCCTCTGTCACATACAACCTTTAGATTCTTTCATTACTAATACTGTATGTCTGTACTGAAGCATGTTCTCCAATACATTTTTAAACACATGATAGTGTTCATTTTGCGTTTTGGTTGTGCTGGGTATTAATCTCCTGTTTTACTTCCTCATTCTGTTATGAAACTTGAAGATATCTACAACATCTTTTAACGCTGCTTTGGGTGTGCAATACTCTGTTGAGATCTTTTACAGGTCCTGTAAACTTGATTCCTGGTTTCTGAGATTGCAACAAGACATTTCATAGAGCATTAAGTTTTCCTGCCAGAGACACCGGGGAAAATTGCTTTCTGTTTATCTTTATCTGTAATTTTATTTGCAAGAAAATAGTGGCTCAAGCTTTTTAACCTTCCAAAACTCTGCATGCTTTCAGGCAGCTGCTACGTTTCATTGTCTTTCTTTTTTCTAATCAACCTGTTCATGAAGTGTTATCTTCTCTTATCAAACAGAATTTAATTCCCCAAATTCCTGAGAGTGAAGTCAGAAATAGGAAATATTCAGTCTCTGTATCAGTAACAAATACATTCATCTATCACTGGTTCAAGTGAGTGCTAGATATGCAGTGTGAGGGGTTTTATAGGCTATGGATCTAGTCTGGGGAAGGTGGAATATTATCTCTCATTTTCTTTTCACTCTGAACTTCTGCTTGGGCTCATGGTAAAACTCAATCAACTTCATAGATGAAAGGATGAAAACATGAGTAAAAATGCAAAGCATAAGGCATTCCTGCTCATATGTAGAATTTACTATAGGTTACAAAGAGACAGAGTTAAGCTTTTTTTTATTATTCTCCAGCTTTTGTTAACCTGTTTTGCCACTCTCTTTGTTGATGTAGTTATCCCTGAAAAACCTAATTAATGCTATTATAGCTTGTGTACATCATAGTATATTACAGACCAGATGCTCTACAGATGTAAATCAAGAGCGGTATAGTGGTATCTACAGACTAGTATTGGTTTATAAATCAATATATCAACTGGAGATCTGTCATTTTATATGGACATGTACATTTGTACATAAAAAACTGTACAGAATCCTACATATCCTATATATTATGGTCACTGAGTTGTTAAGTCCCTTATACTCAAAAAGCAAGGTTGATAGATGAGGTGTGATGAGTGCCTAGGTGATTATGTGGAACGGTGCATAATGCAGAGCTTTTATTGTACAACTTAACGGCACGGATCAACCAAACCGATATAATATATATAAAGACTGAGCTCCAGAAAAAGTGTTTGCGTTGAATCCTCATGAGGGATGGATATATCTACATGTGTGTGTGTGTGTGTGTGTGTGTGTACGCATGTGTGTATGTGCATCTGTATCTTTAGAGTGATAGTATGCATACAGGTACAGGCATGATATGCAATCTATGCATAATATCAGGTAGATTACCACCTTTCCAGACAACATAAATAGGGACATGAACAGGAGCAGAAAAATGTGTGAAAACAGCCGTCTCCAAAGAATCCCTTGCCTCTCGTGACTGCAGGTTGCCGATGTTTCCTAGAGACTGCACAAGCTATAACGATGTGCATTATTAAAGAGGAAGGCACATAAATCCCTCATGAGGATTCAACATGAATGTGCTCTTTAAAGAGAGAGAGGTTGATGATGCCTATGTTTGAACGTGATATAAGGCTGCGCATGTGTTGAAATCTGGAACTATTTTGTGCTAGTATAGTACATGTACTGAGCAGTCATTTGATGCCTGGAAAACATCTGTGGCAAGATACCTCATTCAGTTTAGTCCTTCACCTTGTCAGGATTTTTGCAAGGCATTTCATGTTAAATAAAATGAGTCCTTCAGCTTTCTTTCTTAAACCATCAGCCAGCTCTACCAAATACTCTGCTGCCCGTATTTATTGGAGGGTAGTAACTATGGTGTAGAATACATGACAAAAAGACAAGGAGAGTCCTGGTCATGCGTGCGAAGCAAATAGGACTGGGTCTGTTAACAGTTGTCAGAACTTGCCCTAGGCAGTGATACTCATGGTACTCCGCTGGGCTGTGTCTCCTTCCAGAGGAGGAAGAGGTGAGTCTGGGGTGCAGAGCTGTAAGATGCCCTGCAATGCACCTTTAACACAGCCTGCTATGGCACAGCTATAACTTAGCAGCCCTCTTGTCTGGTGCTACATAGTGTGCTGCTGAGTAAATTGCATAGCTAGTCTGAGTCCGTCAGAACCCAAGCTTTACCTTCAGGGCTGAAAAGTTTCTCGACTAACAGGCGCTGATTGTGGCTGGGCCAGCCTGATGTCATTGCTCATCATGTGCTGGTGCAATTATAGATGTGTTTTCTGCCTGGCAGTTACCAAAAGAGTGGTTCCACTGACTAATCAGTGAGTTTCTGAAATTTTTTTTTTGTACCTTTTGTGCTTGGAAATTAAGTAGTGCAGAATGACAGGCCTTGATCTGCTTTCTGTTCAACATGGGGGAGGCAAATTAACACAGATGTAGGTGGAAGAATGAATAACTGAAGTCTAAATCAAGAGAAAAGGCAGGTTTTGAGATGGGCTGCTAATAAGAAAGTGATACTGTGTGTTGTGAGTAGTTAGGCTAGGAGGATGAAGCAGCACAAGAAAGGCCACCTCACATTAATCTCTGGGCAGGGTCTACATTTGTTGATTTTGGCTTGATGTGACCCCCTGCTCCCTGCTGCCTTGCTCGGACATCTCATACCTTTCAACTTTGTAATTTTCTGTCCACACTGCTAGATTCAAGGTCAAGCCACCGAGCACCACTGGTTGTGATATCATCATCTGTGAGCGCTGGTGAAAATATTTCCCCATCCCCTAGGAATTAATTGGTCAACTTGGGAAAGTTGAGAGAAGTGAGAGAAGACAGAAAGTTCATCAAGATTGCAAAGATGCTAATAGACTTAGAGGAATAAATGTATATGAATAGAGTGAAAGTGAATCAAGTCTGGAAAGTGTGGAAAACTCCAGTATTTGAAACATTAATAAAGAGAGAGGGAAACGAATGAGCTCGGCTTTATGGAGTGAGGGAGTTGTTAACAGAGAAGTAACTCACTAGTTGCACAGAGATAAGCCACTTAGGCTGTCAGCTCATGATGTATTTGTCAAGTCATCTCAGCTTAGATATGCTCAGTAAATCTTTACTTCTTAGAGCTTTTACCAACTATACAGTCTATTTCGTCTGTTTTTTTTTTCACCTCCCCCTAATTTTAGAGGTGTTAGAAAGAAGAATCTGCTCCAGTCCATGACCTGTGTGTTTACTTTGTAGCTAGGGGTCACCTTTATACCTGAACAGCATCCTTATCAAGTTAAATGCTCTTCTTTTCTCAGGCATAAAAGCTTTGGTGTGACAAGCCAACCTCAGCTGAAAGTTCAGATTGAGGAGAATGACAGAATGGGTAGCATCCAGCTAGGAAAAATGTGTAATATCTATTTTTTTCTCATGAATAGAACCATATTTTGTTAATGGTCATTGGAAGCAACCAGCACCACTCAGTGGTAATAGCAGCGATGACTCTTCAAACATCCAAACACAGCTCCTAGAGTATAAATTGCTGTATATACACCGGGGTGTAAATCGTTGCGGTGTGTATAGGTTTCCATCACAGATATAGGCTTATCCTGCAGTAAAACAAAGTGAATGCATACATATTTGATAACGTAGAGCTGTCTCCTTCTGCCAGAGTGTATTACAAGGATGGAAAGAACTGTAACTGTGACTGCTAGAAACAATATGTAGATATAGTCAGATATTTACACTTAGTTCTTTAGGTGAGCCTCTGAATGGAGGGTTGGACATAGTCCCTGAGTCCCCGAGGCCCCATTCATATGAAATGATGAGGGGTTTGTTTTTTGGCCAGCGCTGCTATGAATTTCTTGTGTTCTGGCTCTCTGTTGACAGTCACCCAGTGACAGCAAATATAGTCGGAGCTACTTAAAAATCACTGAAAAGTAGGGAGCATACTCAGGATGTGGACCCAGGGCTACATATGTCACCTAAAATTTGGTGCTGCCTTTTAGCCTTCCTGCTTTGGATTTAAAAACTAGAATATGAAAGGAAGACAGCAATCACATTGATGTAAAATTAATCACTCTTATTGGGATAAAATGTGCATCCACAGTGGCCTTTTACTCAAGAATCTCAGCCATCACCAAGAATTCCTTTAAAACCTGTGAGGTGCATTAGGTAGATAACCAAATAAATATTTGCAATAAGATAACCTCAGTATCATTCACGTGCATGATATTTCTTATGTGGGGAAGAACTGCAGACACAAGAGTTTACCTGTTTATCTCCAGTTATATATGGTAATCTTCAAAGATCATAAATTCAATGATAACACTCACAGTATGATAATCTCAATATAACTACAAGGTAAAATCTGTTGTTTGTCAGATTGAGAGCTGCATTATCTCCAGCCCAACTTGCCTATAACCAGCATTCAGTAGGATATATATTTACTTGTTGGCATAACTCCTACAGTGACCTCCAAATAAGAGTCAAAATAGCGTTCCCCTTCCAGTGCACAGCCAACCTTCCTCTCCTGAGCACTGAGCAGGGTCTTTGTGTAATGTTCATGCATGGCGTTCATGCAGCATTTCATTTCCCAATTACATTCAGCTGGGAGCTGAAACCTCTGGGCTGGAGAGGACTGACATAGCCAGGGCTCAGCCAAGCCCAGAGAAAGAGATCTGCTTGGTCTAAGGACATCTGAGAGAAGAAGCCTGATTAAGGTGGACCCAGAGAAAGACGGACCCCTGTCTTCCAGGTATAATGTTCAGTTTCCTGAACCCTGGCACAGAGCATTAACCATTTAACTAGCAGCTTCTGCTTAAAGCCATAGAAGCTTTTTTCTGATACACTTTATTCTGAAAGCCTTATTTTGGGATGAGGTAAACCAGCTTAAGTCAGAAGAAGCTCCTTCACACAAGCGCAGTTGTAGAAACAATGAGAGAACAGGATCAGAATTTGCTTTGTCAAATTTCCGTGCTGGGATTCATCCCACCAAACTGTGGGTGAAGGTCCTGCACTAGGCATGCAGCTTGCTAGGGACAGTTCGCACATGAACACGTTTGCATGCACAGATAAAGATGTGTGTATTTTATACATACATACACAAACACACACACACATATGTGTTTATGCATATTTAAATCTCTTTTTGTGTGTGGGGGGTGTGTGTGTGTGTGTGTATATACATATATATTTATACATATAGAGAGAGAGTGAGAGAGTGTGAGTGCCAGTTGGAAAATAGTTCAGTCCTCCTAAAATCTGAAATGCCCTTTGGATGTGCTCAGCTCTCTTTATTGAGTACAGAGGAAACCTAGGGAGACTGAAGAAATGCTATTTTTAGTAATAAATTTCCTAGCTTGAACTAGTAATACCGTTGTAACTTATTACACTGAAAGTTATTCAGAATTTAATTAACTTGGCTTTTATTCCTCATTGTTTTCTTCATTCTTTCTTCCACTTTGAGCAATGAAAATGAACTGTGCACTTTTACCTTTTGTACCATCAGTGTCCAATCACTTTCACTTTTATATTCTCAGGCTTGTACACGGTGCTAAATTCTTACAGTGTGTGAGAACTGAGACATTTCTCCTGAGGTCAACAATCTTTTTTGTTAGGAGAAAGCAATGAAAAAATAAATATTCAGAGAGACTTTCTGTTCTGTAAAACAATATATTTTATGTTTTCTTTGTTAATTACAATTTAAAACATTCCCGTTCAATGCTGCCTTTAAAACCCTTTGTTTAAATGCTCCTGGATTTAGTTCGGGGGAGACACTAATTTGAGGTCTAAGCAGAACACTTTATAACTTCTCCACTAAGATAGATCCTAAAGCTGTGACTCAGTGCTACAACTCCAAAGCAAACAAGTGAATTTAGACTGCCCAAACCTCCTTCTTTCAACTCCAGCCAGTCCAGACTAGTTGGGTAGGTTGTAGCCAAACCCAAATGCGGAAGTTGGCTAGCCTTTCAGTAACAGCAGCAATGACCCCAGGTGCACAGGGAACAGCATAAATAATACAGTTCAGCACCGCACCTTCTAAATGCTCTTTCTGTTTCACTGAGGGTTACTGTTTTCTTCTTCTGATGTAAAGACTGCATTTGAGGCGACTGCTTGTTCAAGACGGTCCCTGAGCTGCCAAAAGGTGTTGTTATTTGATATATATTGATAAAGCATTGCCTAAACCCATAGCATCGTCTACCTGTTGATAAAGCTATTGTGGAAGCAAATTTTAAAATAGGAAAAGTATAACTGCATGTAGTGACTAACTGACACGTGAAAGCAAGTGCCTTAAATTCCCCCCTTTGCATGTTCCCTGCAACAGAGCAGCACGTTTCAGGGCCACCTACAACCACAGGAGTTCAGTGCAAGAGGCTGAAGAAAGCACTTCACTCTCGGCCCCTTATTCATATCCCTCGCATTGTCACTCAGAAGCCAGTATGAAAACAGATATTGGTGAGTCCTTCAGTTCTGTGGAGTTTTAGCTGGGTGAATAGTGCTGAATTTTATAACAGATTGAGCTCACGTGAGACTGCCAATTTCAAACACTGGAATTGCTGCTTAATCTCAATACGCAAATGATTTTTAGGTATAAAAGGCAAAATGCTTCTCACACTGTGCATAGTGACACCTCCACGCAGCCACTGACCTGGTGTGGATGACAAGTCTGACCCGCTCAAATGAGAAATTTACTGCTGCATACGGTGCTGGCACTTATTTGCTCCCCAGTCCACTTTCCAATTTGCAGGTACTCCTTCCATAAGGAACTGGAAAGAAGCAAATCTCAACTTCAAGACTGCACTGGATATAGTTCTTTCCACTGCAGACTCTTCAGTACAAAGAGATGCAATAGTCGGGGCGATCCATAATTGTATCTTCCAAGATGCAGCTTCCACTTGACCTCTATTAAAACATACCATCCATGTTTGGCTATGCTGTATTTTCGTTTCCCATCAGAAATGCTGAGGCATACTTTAATGCTTGAGCAGAAAACCTGCTCAGCATTATTTGAGAAAAGCTATGTTTGTTAACTGAACAACTTATACTAGTTGTCACAGATAACTAGGATTATCAGACCTGTGAAAATGTATCTGATGCAAAAACTGCTGTTTGGAACCAGTGCCCATGTTGCAAACTTCGTTCATTTTCCTTTCGCACAGCAGAGAAAATCATTCATTTTCTCTGTCTGAACTTCTTTGCATGCACCTCAGTAGGATTTGCAGTCAAAAGAGAATAAAGACCAGTGAATGGCAATTCAGATTCTTGCAATATAATTTTGTCATCCTTTCCTAAAATTTGCAAAACAGTTTTGCTAACATAATGCTTTAAAATCTACAATATATATTTCAACCCATTTGTAGGTGGGCCCCTTTATTAAAACACAAAACTCTAACTGCAGTATCCTATAATAACAGTCCTAAGAGTGGCAGGGAAATTACTGTAATTTCCCTTCTTGAAAAAATGGGCAAAACCATCCACAAATTCAAAACACGTTTCCGTAACGATATCAAAACTCCTTTTTTCATTCAAGAGCTCTATTTCCAATGCTAACATAACACTCCATTTATTGTCATTACAATTCTTGTTTTCCAGGAGCTACGTAATATTATAGTTTAAAAATACGAACCGAGAATTTTGTATAAACTTATGAAATTCCATCTATAATTACATTTGGTAATGCAATGTGATCAATCACCCCATTTTTATATTTAAAAACAGCATTCTAGCCTACCACACCATCAGCCTGCAAGAAATCTACAGGGCATCAACGGAGCTGCCCGGCTGCTGGGGCTGAGCTTCCTCGGTATTTCTCCTTACACTTTAAATGTTAACATTGCTCTAAACCTTTACGCTTCTGGGAAAGTGCACGAGGGATTTGAGACCTCTCACACCCTCCACAACCACATCATGTCACCACACTGAAGTCTCTGCTTTTCTGGTTTCCAAGCTAACGGAAGAGGAAAGAGGGAGAGAAGAGTGAGTAAATTAGCTTCCCCTCAGATCTGGACACTAGAGAAGAGGAGAGACACGTGCTGCCTCGGGAAGAGTTAATCCCTCCTGGCAGGGCTTCCCAGGGAGGGTGGCCGTCTGCGTCATGGCGGCGTCCCTTGCGGGCAGGAAAAGTTCAACACCGCTGTTTGCTTAGGGTAGCGTCCAAAACAAGTCGCACCCCATGAGGAAGCACAAGTGCTAACAGCCTTCCTCCAGTATCAGTGCTCCGTGCAGACCTTGAGGAGGCAAGATCAGAGGTGAGGCGGAGCCGGAACGACAGGAAACGCTGCGAGGAGGCTTTATCGCTTAATTGTTCCTTCGCGGGGACTTTCAATTTAAGGGTATTTTTTAAGGCATAGGCTTACAAAAGAACAATGACTTTTGCAGAGCGTCAAGCGGCGTTCTTTCAAGCACACTTCCCTCTCTGCCAGGCTTATAAATTTCCCATCAGATGGGTGCTGACTTAGCTCTGCAATTTGTTTTGTTGTAGGGAATGGGAAAATTTGAATTTGCCTAGAACGAAGCATTTCTCAGCCTATCCATGTTCTTAAATAATACCCTGCAAAATCCTGCAAAGCCATGTCTTTTATAACATTATTGCTCTTACTCATTATCTTTATGTGCTTGTTTCAGTGTTTGCAGGGGCAATTCTGTGTCTGCAAGAGGCCTGTTTTTCAAAGGCATGCGGTGGACACAAAGGTTGAAATCCAGATCACTTGACAGCAGCATGCAAGTCTGCCTCTCTCTTAGAAGCTGTAAACGTGTCTCAGCAAAAAGCAACAGTTCACCAATCTATAAATAATGGATTTGGGTGAAATAGCTCAAATATCAGAGAAATCCTTGTATGAAATAGAGAACGAAATTCTGGTTTGGGGCAGCAGCCTGGAATACTTTGGGGCAGGATTAGTATGCAGTGTGTAAAGAAATGAAAAGGCAAACCATGGCTTAAAAAATGTCATTGCACAAACATGCATGCATATTCTCTCAGGCCCTGCCTGGTTATTCAGTAATGTAGCAGGCAATGGTAATAATACAATTTCATAGCTCCACTAATCCCAGGGATGCACAAAATGCTTGACAAACCAATGTTCTGTATGAGCAATAGACTGGGCCCTTCCTTCTCATCTGCGAGGGAGAGCAAGAGATAATAGCACAAATATAGCAAAATCTGTCTTGTAAGCTCTGAAGCAAGCGGACACATAATATACTCCTTTCAATGAGCACATTAAAAGCTATGTTAATAATGAAATTCAGACAGTTTTACACTTAATTAGCAGACAAGATAGAATTGTTCCATATTGTTTTGGGGGAAGCAGAGTGGTGTAACAGGAAAGAGTAATCACCTGGAAGATGCATAGGCCACTTGTAGGCATAAATCCCTGATTCAGGAGAGAATACGGAAGCCTCTGATCTCATTACATGGGAGAGAGAGAAAAATCCAGCCCTGGCAAACTTCATTTATGAACCCTGTTGTGAAGCTCTGATTTCCACTACCATTGTCTTTGCTTTTTGCAGTTGATATATGACATGTAAAATCATGTAAAACTTTTCCTGGGCAAGGGCTCACCATGTCTGAACAATAGGTTTTGCTGAGGTCTGGTGAACTAGGCAGTGCTTATGGTTGAAGTCTCTAAAGACAGAATGGCTTTGAGGGAGCCTCTCTTGGGTGACTGGATTACTGCTGAGAGGTGTCTGTCCCTTTTCATTGATTATATAAGGAGTCTTGTCACGCCTGGTAGATCATTTTCTTGCCTAACATTAGGATCACAAATGACTCTCCTGCAACCAAAATGACCAAACTCAGTTAGCTTCTTGATTACGATTAGAAAAAAAATTATTTTTTTTGTGCAATGTAAAATTACGTATTACCAGGACAAAAGGAACGTTCACCAGCTTAATACATTGATATATGTCAGCTGTTTAAAGACAAGACCGAAAGATGATTTAATAGGCCATCAAAAAGCTTGCAGAATACTTATCCTACGTCCTTATCGTGTTTGGAACAAAGCAGTCCAAAAGGCCAAGAAAGCATAAAGACGTCTTGTGTTTTGACAGTCCTGACACAGATGACTCAGCTGCTTTGCAATGTTAGGATCACTTATCATTCATTGCTTCCCCTTGACATATTTCTACAGTGAGCTTCATAACCTCCACGACAAATTATCATGAGAAAAAAGGAATTCGTGAATTGTTCTCCATGGTCACCTCAAACTGAAATATATTCCAGGAATATGGGGTATTAGCTAACAAACATCCCTTTTTTCACTTAGGAAGTGGGTGCTCTGTGCCCAGGGCTAGGATGCTGGCACAGATTCCTTCCCCACTGTGCCGGAGGTGTGGTGTCCATGGGAAGCAGCCCGCAAGGTCGGTCAGGCTGAGAGATCCTAGCTCAGTACTGAGCCAAGGTACATGCTGGTACCAGGTGGTGATTCCTGATCCAGCCCTCTCCCAGAAGCAGAGCTGGAATCCCAGGCAGAGCACGCACAACAGCAGCTGCTCATCAGACTGGAGCTTGAGGAAGCAATTTTGTCAGGACTTGAGCACACCATCAAAACCGTCACTCCTTTTGGCTACACTGCAGGGGGCTCAGCCTACAGTTGGAGATTTCAGTGGCGGGGTTGGTGGCAGCCTGAGCATCTGTAAGTTGTGTACTTATCATTTGTGTTTACGGGCTAAACAAGCACAAACTTATTTCATTTGGACATGCATGCACACACATAGATAATATATCAGTGGCTAAGCTTCACACCTTTAAGAAATCAGGCTAAAAATATTTACGGGAGCACCTGTGATAGCTGCAATGTCATGGACTATTCAAGTTCTATCGGGTTGCAAAGGGACAGATTCTATGGGCACCCGGAGCGCACACAAACCCCTCATCAATGTTCATTAAGCTTATATATGTCCTTCAGGTTTTGCTACCTAGTGTATTCCCAGCTAAGTAAGTCAGACAAGAAACATGGGAACTGCATTCACCAAAGGAATGGCAGGTTCCTAGCCTTCAGCAACTTCATCTTCTGAGGAAGTATCCTATATTGATTTGACATTGTTTAAGAAGGTGTCAGGGAGAAGCTGTGTAGCAAGACCAGCTGGATTCAAAGAGAGGCCATGTGCTGTGGATTCAAGAAGCCATAATTGAAAGGGTTTCTTTTAATTCCTCAGTGCCTGGGAGCACTTTCGATGGGAATGGAAGCAAAACCTTTCCTTTTTAAGTGGAGCCCAAGAAAGATAAACCATCTGATGTCCCCAGGAAGTTGGGGCTACCAGATGTTCAGGCCTGCCTCCCAGGCCCAAGTCTTCATTTCTCTTTGTGAAAAGTTACTGAAGTTCTAAGTCCTCTAAGCAGGTGTTGTATTACAAAACAAAGGAGATAATTGCAACTCGAACATTAAATATATTACATTCACTATGGAGAGCTGTGGTCTATAAATGTGACTGAAAGGGACATCTGCTTTCTAATGCAGGCTGTGAAGGGACGTCCCTTTCTGCCTTGGTTAGGGAGAAACTGACAAGCTCATAAAAGACTTCAAAGAATCTCAAACTTTTAGTTATCAAGAAGCTCAGTGCTCTTATGTACCCAATCTGTTATATGGGGAATGCCATATAATATTGCTGGGAGTAGTTATGAGGCATTATCTGCCATCTGATTTCAAACAAGTCACCTCATTTTTCTGCTGCAGTTCACTAACGGATAAAGTACACACGATATGTCCCTCATCAGCTGTCAATAGAAAGTCTTCTTTTCATTTTACAGGGCTTTAGATTTAGCTCAGGGGAGGCCTGGACAAATAATAGAATAATATGCTTTAAAATGAAATGTGCTTGTTAGTGTCTGGGTTGTTTTTTTTTTTTTCCTTCTGTTGAAATCAGCAGAGAAGTCTACTTAATTCTTTGTCCTTTAATCAAAGCAGTAAAGCATTCCAGCAATCTGTAAATCAGACCGTACAGAGTTACAAAACGGGGGAAATTCACAATAGTGCCATTTTTCTTTGCAACTTCCTTATCTTAGTGAAAGATATTTAAGCAAACCTGTCACAAAACACACTGCTGTACAATGATGTATAAATTGACTGATGTTCCTGTTAGGAATTCTTGCCATAACTTTTGCAGCAGGGGCAGAGCAGATTCTTGTTGAAAAGCATTGGCACTGGTGGCTCAGAATCACTTTGCTCCTTTTCAGATCTCGTCTTTTGGCTTTACTAGGTGTAAAGGTCTACCACAGTGCACTTATTAGCACTGTGCTATCTTAAAACGTTTAATAAGAAATGTGTCGTGCCTTGCATGGTAACAGGAAGCCACCATAGAAAAGTCAGATAATGTTTACAGCCTCTATCTATCACGGTAGTCATGTGCAAGATCAAATGACTTTCCAGTGGGTCTGTGCTTAAATTCTCTGATGAGTCCAGGGCCATATATTCAGTAGCTTCTTCCCTTTCTCAGCATGGGCTTAATTATGTGGAGCCAGAAATGGCTTTTGTCCATTTAGGTTTTGGGAGCACATTCAACCGGAATCTAGCCTTGCATCTAGAGTTAGACCTCTGCAGTAATTCAGCTCTGCTTCTTCCGGCTTTGTACAAAGACAGACAGGGCTGCGGAGTTATGTTACTCACTAGAAGTTGAGGAATCAGCTTTCCATGTGGCATTAGCTCCTGCTTTCCCATAGGAATTGCACAATGCTGTGAGTTAAGCTTGGGCCTTTGCCATTGTCTTACTCCAGTGGCCTGATTCCAAAATGTGGCTGTATATCACGTCATTATTTATATCCTGCTAGCATCTTATTCACTACCTCAACTTCCATCACAAATGTATTGGGATAACTGCTTTTTCCTGGATCAGAAACTCATTATAATTGCAGCTTCTCTGCAGGGGTCAGAACCTCCTCCCCATGAATATCAAAAGGTGCTCTGAGTGCTTCTTCACCTGCGAATGATGTTTTCCCCTGCAGAGTCACTTCCCATAGGCTGCAGGCTGCTATTGAATTTCTGTAGTAATATTTTAATTTAATAACTTAATTTAAGATTTAATGGCTTTCTTTATTGTGCTTTGTAGTATAATTAATTCATGTGATGGGAACTCATTAAACTTGGGGATCTGAGCTGCATCTGGGCACGCAAGACCTGTAAACACATAAGCTTGGGTTAAAGCCTATTGGAAGTGGGCAAAGGCGGAGCTCGGCATGGAAAGAACAGACAGTTTTATTCTCAGGGATAATCAGAAACTAGTTTCTTAATAGCTGATAACATCTTTTAATTGTTATCTGTAGTTTACAACAATATTGGTAGTACCAACAAAAATCTTTCTGCCGACATTTAAGGCTGGAGGTTCCTTGAATTCCTGGGGCTAGGACCATCTGGCCTGGCACCTCCAAACGCGCATGTGTGTGCATGCCCAGGAAGTATAGGCACTTCTGCCTCTTGAAAACTCAAGCGCAAACTGATAATCACAGAATCACAGAATGGTTGAGGTTGGAAGGGACCTCTGGAGATCTTCTAGTCCAACTTCCCTGCTCAAGCAGGGTCCTCTAGAGCATATTCCCCATAATGCAGATACTCTGAACAGTCCCCCTGCCTCTTAATCCCTTTGGTTCACTTGGAGCTGTGGTGCTATGCATATCACACGGTAGAGATAGGGCACTTACCTGTTACTATCACTGAAATCCCTGGTCTGCTGGGAGAGCGTACACTCAGTCCCCTACACCTCCAGGGAAAGTTGTTACCACAAGACTGCTGGCTACCTGAGGGTGGAATTTTCTTATTCTCTGGTGGTAGTGCTCTTCTGCTTCAGTATGATGAGTTAAATATTCACTGAACCAGAGAAGAAAGATAAATGGCTCTGGCCCCATAACTTACTGGTTAGTGCGCTTGCTCAAGATCTATGTTGAAGACCATGTTCTGGATTAGGCAGAGCAGAGGTTTGAAACCGCTTTCCAGGTGAACACTTGACCTATCCATTTATCTGCTGGTCCGGGTGTGAGTCTCTCATTTCTTCAGTTCACAGTGAAAGCTGAGGAGTCCAACTCCACGAAACAGATTGTAACCTGGCATATCTCCATGGCTAAGCATACACACCAGCCTGTCACACAGCTGTACATTTCACTCTGCTGCAAATCCCTTTCATAGGTGCATTGTTCTTCAGATGAGTTGTGGAGGAGAAACACCTAAACAAAATCAAAGATGTTGCCATACAGTATTACCTTCAGGTATAAGGATATGCTTCCCGCTGTGTACGCTGTGCTGTGGTTCCCAGTAGACCACCATTTCATATTGGCCATGCCCATCAGCTGTAGTGGAAGCGTTAGAGAAGAGTATTGCCAGCTGCTTTCTGTGGGAGCTGGATGAGTTATGTATGAAGGCCTATTCTTCTCTATGGACACTATTTGCATAAGCACTGCACACATTTCTCCACCTATATGATGTTAGGGCACCTTGGGCCTAATAGAAGCACATCTTGCTCTGTCCAATTTCTGTGGTGAGCTAGGTACACTTGTGTACCTATTTCACTCAGTTAATCCTTTTCCAGGGCTGCAAATCATCTATTTCATGGTCCAGAACATCCTCATTCCGTTTCCCCTGCCCTCTGGTGACTGATTTGATTAATACTATGCAAACACCTTGAGACTTTATTGCACTAACTACTGTACAGACATAGAAAGAGCAATGCTTATCCTAGAATGCTTGTACTGAACAGGACAAGATGGATGAAAACCAGGAGCAATGAAAAAGTGGAGAGATCACAGAAAAGTCTGGGCAGCCTCAGTTATCTCAGTTCTTAACAATCCCAGTTAATTTCAGTTGATGGTCTAATACCAAGAATTTGAACCAAGCAACAAATTCAGGTTCCAACACTGGGACTGAGCACAGTCCCTAATAACCTATAGCTACCCACTAAGACAAATGAGTCTTATTGGCTGTTTGATATTGACTTCTAACAAGCTCCAGCAGGGCAACGTTGTAGTGGGTGTTTGCTACAGACTGCCTGTTCAGGAAGAAAAAGCAGATGAAGCCTTCTTCAGACAACTGGATGAAGCCCCTCTTTCACAGACCCTGGTCCTCATGGGGGACTTGAATCACCCCCATTTTTCCTGGAGGGACAAGCACAGTGGGGCACAAGCAATCCAGGAGGTTTCTGGAATACTTTGACAACAACTTCTAAACATAGGTGGTCGGGGAGCCAACGAGGAGAGGCTCTGCTGGACCTAACACTTACAAAACAGAAAGAACTGTCAGGGATGTAAAGGTCAGGGCCATCCTTGGCTGCAGTGACCATGAGATGGTGCAATTCAGGATCCTGAGAGGAGGGACCACGGCAGATAAAAAGAATCATAATCCTAGACCGCAGAAGAGCAGACTTTGGCCTGTTCAGTGACCTCCCTGGAAGAGTCCCACAGGATATGGCCCTGGATAGAAGAGAGGTCAAGAAGCGTTAGTTGATTTTCAAGGATCCCCTCCTCCAAGCTCAAAACAGTCCATCTCCACATGTAGGAAGTTAAGCAAAGATGGCAGGAGGCATACATGGGTGAACAAGGAGCTCCTGACAAAACTCAAACACAAAAAGGAAGCATTTAAGAGATGGAAGGCTCAGGGGAGATCTTACCGATATGCATAAATACCTGATGGGAGAAATTAAAGAAGGTGGAGCCAAACTCCTTTTAGTGGGATTCAGTGAAAGGACACGAGACAATGGGTGCAAACTGAAACACAGGAAATTCCATTTAAACATAAGGATAAACTGTTTTGCTGTAAAGGTGGTCAAACATGGGAATAGGTTGTTCAGAGAGGTTGTGTAGCCTCCATCCTTGGAAATATTCAAAACCTGACTGGATGTGGCCCTGAGCAACCTGCTCTATTTGACCGTGCTTTGAGCAAGGAGGGTTAGACTAGATGATCTCCAGAGGTCTCTTCCAACCGTAAGGATTTTCTGTGATTCTGTAAGGAACCCCTCCCCCCCATCCCTCCTTTCTAGTGCTCAGGCATCTTGCTGTAGGTCAACAAGAACTGCTTTCAGCCACAGTGCAGAACTCTTGGGAAGAAAGTACAAGGCAACTGCTTGCAAATTAAAAGTCAGGTCACTTTCTTTTATAAAGACAACACAAAGAGGTCATAGTGGTGGGCAGCAACCCTCCTTTATACAATATCCTAGGGATCTGAGCACAGTTTCAGGATGGGGGAAGACTGAAATTCAGTTTCCTGTTCTGCCCTGAGGACAGGGAGATGCAGCCTTCCCATCCATCACTTACAGCCTTTTGTGGGGTGAGGGCTTTCACTCCTGCTCTTGCTGAAAGTGATCCACAGTGCAGAAAAAAGAGAACTGAAGAGAAAACCTCACTGCAAAACTCCCATCGTTCAGAGCACTCAGCTAGGAGGGATAGGGACTTCATCGCAGTCCATACCCCTGTGAATATATCTTGCATAAACTTATTTCTGATTTGAGAGTGAAGTTGCGAAGTAAGAAATGCAGGTGCTACTTTTAAGAAGCTCCTCCATTATCTGAGGTCTAATATGTTCCGGGAGTGGCCACTGGGGTCTGACGCAGGATCCTGCTTGCTGGATCCCCCCTCCCCGAGCATGGGACATGAGCTGCTTTGCTTTGTGTACTTAGAGAAACTTTTGGATGTGTGGAAGGCATAGAGCTACAAGAATCTGGAAACACGATCTAAAAAAAAAAAAAAAAAAACAGTGCTTCAGAGTTTAGGGGTCTCCAGTGTTAGATGGCAGCTCAGCAGGGGTTTTGGGATATTGATTCAGACACCTGACTCCCATTTTAGGTCCATCATGTTCCTTTTCAGATCTAAAATCAGGCACCTGAAAACTCAGGCACTTTTGCAGTCACGTAGAGCACAGCCTGGTGCCTCATGCATCGTGTTTAGAAGCACATACAAAGTCTCTGCCAAAGCTAGGAACTAAATGCTGTCCTGGAATCCCACCCAAGGTCCTGAACCTTAAAAGCTACTGTCTCCGTTGTAAGGGTCTGTCTTACTCTTTGTAATACCCATAAGACGGCTTTCAAGGATGGCTTCAACCACAGAAGAGCTAAGATCTCTGCTAAACTTTCAGCAGAAGTGTAACTTGTTACAGCTACATTTCCTCAGGGTGGCTTTGCTCAAAGTGTTCTCGCTTGAACTCACTCATTGCTTTTGTGTGAGATACTACAGCTCTTTCTGGTCAGGATCTCAGGAACAAGCAGAGTTTGTCATATCGCTGTTTTTGCAGTTGTGGATGTGCATCCTGTGGAAGGCCTCGACAAATTAAGAACTGTTACGCTACAGATATAACATCTTACTATGATGAATGACCTTCATAACCTTCAGCAAGAAACTTCTCTGCGCCTGGTATGAATGCTCAGTAGCGGGGAGAACATAGGTCTCATAGCATCCCTGGAGCTTCTGTGACACAAAACATCACACAAACCGAACAGTTGTACAGATTTTTCCAAAAACTTCCTGTGAGTTCCCATGTTCTCTCGTTTCTCCTTCTCACAGACAGTACATCTGTTCCTTTAGCAGTTGCTGGCAGACAAGACAAGCCTGGGTGCCAGCTAATACTATATGATCTTCTGCTGAATTCATTTTCCACTTTTAAAATTAAATTATGGGCCAGATCCTCATCAGATTTAATACAGCTATTGCCTATTAACCAGCTGATGGTCTCATCTTGTACAGAGATATTTTTCCTCTCCCTTTGGAGCAAGAAAATAACCAAAGAGTTAGATTTTTATCTGACATGTAAAGTCAGTGAAAACATTGATTGTTTTTGCCTGCTGCATCCATCATGACAGAAATTACTACAGTTTTCCAAGCAAGCTAGGGAAAAATACACCATTCAAAAAGAAAAAAAACAAACAAAAAAACAAAGAGTGTAAAAGATACTATAAATCTTTTATTTCTTTTTAGCTACTATGCAAGGCCCTTCATTTTGAAGGAAATGGTACAATCAATGATCTGTACTTCTTTCTCAGGAAAAGAAGAGATATTTGCACTAACAATTCAACATTTACTGACAAAAGACAGCTTACAGAAAAGGCTCATGGAAAAATAAAAAATCATTACTTTGTGATTACACTTGTCATTGTGAATGACTCCATGAATTGTTACAATACCAGAGACTTTGTGTATTTAAAGAAAGCTTCTAATTCAATATTAATGCAAAAGAACCATCTTAACCACTGATGTTTGAAGTTACCCTGATTTCTTCTTATTCACAGTCAGGAAAAAAAAGTCCGATTTGAAAAGTCTAAGCCCATTACACAATACACCTGGCGTTATCACTGCACATTAATTTATAAAGGTGGCCAAGTCAACGCATATACTCAAATAACAATAGCTTTCTTACAAGTAGAAACCGCTGGTGGAAACAATGCATTTCCTACCTCTACTTAGTTACTCATCTCTGATCTGTCATAAAAAATTAAAATTTTGCTTTCAAAAAATATTTCTTCCTACATGGCTGTTATAATTATGGTTGGTACTGTTAGTTGTCAGGAAAGCATGGGCGGTAAATCACTTGACAAAAAGTCTCATACACCCAAGGACAGACCTTTGGCAAGACCTAACCAAAGGGAAAAAAGAAAAAGAAAACCACTATTACATTCAAAATATGAAATATATTCATCCCACAATACTACCTATTTTAGTACTGAAAATAGGATATTGAACTTATATTAAAAAAAAATTAGGAAGTTTAACTGGAGTTTCATTAATATAAAATAACTGAAACTTTACCCTCAAAGTCTAGAATCCTTGATTCTACAGAAAATATTTTTTCTAAGTAAGAAAACACAGTTTTTCAATTAGCTTTTGGTTTTTTTTCCTGTTCACCTTGCAACTGGCTGCTACATTGGTCCACTGAGCTCTAGAGAGTTGCTATAATCAGTACTTTGCATTCACACGGAAGCAGGGATAACTTGAAATAGTCCTCAGTTTATGTCCTTTTTCCCTGCCATGGAAGGTGAATGTCTAAATTGTGTTTTTAAAACTACTCAATCAAGGGATAATTCTAGGTTTTACTATAAAGCTTTTTCCAATACATTATTTGCATCAAACACACCAGTCCTCTTAGGAAATAAAACTGCTCATCTACATTTCCTAGCTGGATCTACATTTACACATCTGGGGCTTAGCCTTGCCAGCCTTAACATGTGCATAATGATATTCACAGCAGCCTTCTTATCAGTAGATATGCCCAGATGAGTAAATTCATACAGATGATAGTGTTTGCACAATCAAGGATCTTAAAAAAAAAAAAAATACTATTAACTTTAAATATTTAAAATGCAAGGCAAAGTTCAAGCATGACAAGACAGACAAAGATATCAGAAAATAGTCTGCAGCAAGATCATTATCTTCGTTTACAGCTACCGTATAATACACCTCTCTAGCCTTCTGCTGAATCAATGCTATCCCTGGATTTCGAAGGGGAAACTCAGGCCAAAGTTTGGGCCGGATTCCATAAGCCTTGTTTGGTCAAGAGGCCCTTTTAGAAGCAGCTTTCACAGAGCTGTTTGTTCTCCCTACGTGATTATGCAGTGTCAAATCCTCCACACTCCCACTGGAGACCCGAGATTGAAATTCCAGGCCCTTATTCAGAACGAAAGGTAAATCTTCAAGCACATGAATAGTCTTAGTGATTGTCAAGCATCTCGAAGCAGGATCTATTCATAACTTCAGATTTCGGTACAGGCTTAGGACCTTCACTGAACTAGAAGTTCTACAGGAGGGTCACACCTGAATTTCTATATGTTAAAAAATAAGCTGTAGAGAAGAGCACTTTTGTCTATTCTTCTCTTGTTTTTTTTTTTTTTTTTTGATTAAAGGTCTTGAAATAAGACATATACACAAAAAAGCCTGTTAGGAGATTTCTCTTTAAAAATCAAGCTCTAGAAATCCTAATCTAGTCTGCAGACAATAACCAAATAAAGTAGAGCAAAGACAGAAAACTAAGCCATTGTGATGTGCTTCTACAGCAAGCCGTGTTCACTCATCCAGCTCAGTACAGGTCCATAGCTTTAAAACCAGACTGCTTAGAAATGTGTACAGTGCTGTTTAAGAGCACCTATTAAATAACACTGCCTAATCAACAGGTAAGGAAAAAGGACCCACCCATGAAAGATTCAACAGTTGCATCTTGAGCTGTTGGGATGAGGAACCACTATATGAAGTAGTCTTCTACTAGACCAAGTTAAAAAAACAACAACACCACCACCCTCCAGGCTTCGTCCCTCCACCCATCGTTTTTGCATAAAATGGAATGGCAGGAGACAGCATAAATCCCCAAACATAATTGGCAGAAATTTGAGTACTCCAAACATATGCATGTGTTTTAAATAAATACTACACACCCATGTCCTGGGTGCTGAAGAAATATATAGGTTTCATACCACAGTACATGGCCTCCCAAACTGCTTTGCTCTTGGGCAAGCTCCCCCCCCACTCTCAGTCCTAGCGAGGCAGTGCAAGCTCCGAGATTCTTTGCTAAGGCCCACATGGGAATTTATCCCAAGCAGCATGACCGGTACAGAGAAGCACTAAGATCAGCACAAGACACGATTTCATTTAGTCAAAGAAGCTTTGCTCTGCATTCTCAAGCAGATTTGGTCTCTTTTATTAAAAAAATAAAATAAAAACACAGAAAACAAAGCCAGACTATGCAGGATATCTCAGATGCAGAGAAATGTCTAAGTGTCATAGTTCTGATGTTTCAGACACAAGGGAAAAATATTTTCATAACTAGTTTACTGTTTAGTACCCTGTAGATACATATTATTTGACAACTATAACAGCTTCTATACTTTATGACCTAGAATATACTTTAGATCACTAATGAAAAATAAATCCATTCAGAGGACTGCAAAATAACACGTATAACAACTCACTTTCAAACGCAAGATGCAAGGTTCTTATGATGGAATAATTTTTTTAATCTTTCAAAAATATCTGTAAGAAAATATTATTTTACATACATATATTACACAGTGAAATAAACTTTGCTATGTACAAGGTTTCAGTACTAAAGAAACAACAGCCAGACATTTACTCGTTCTCTAGATAATCTCAGTTCTGTTTCCTACCAGTTAGTACAAAAGAGACCCTCCTTCGTCCTTTTTAGGACTATTTCAGAGATCATTTCAGCTTGGAGTGGTTACTGGTTGTTGCACAAAACCTGTGTGCAGACACCCACATATTAACCCTACCACAGTTCAGACATGGATAGTTATCATGCTTTTAAAGCAAGGTTGCACATCCGTCTGACAACCACGGTAACTTGAGTACAGCTCAACTGCATATTGAAGAAAAATGTCATTAGTACAGACACCTGAGCTATAGCATTCTAAGGGGGTTTGGTGTTAAATTCTCCTTTGGAGCTGGGCATTGTAAAGCCCAAAAATTAGAGCACGGGAATCATTAAAGGAATAGGATCTAGCGCATTCTGCATAACCCTAAAAGCTGCTGGTTTTTCCTCCTGAAGTGAGTATGAAGTGGTCTTTCACAGCACAGAAGCTTTTTTTCTAGATTGTGTATTTTAGGCAGAAAACTCAACAATACAAAGCTATTTAGACCATGTTATCCTTTTATGTTCAGGGAAGTTGCTTCATATAGTCTTAACTAACCAAAGCCAGTATGTACTTACTGAATGACAAACTTTGCTCTCATCTCAGAGGACGAAAGGACGTGGAGTACTTTGCTATTTGCAGTATAACTGTAAACAGCTGCAGGGAAGACTATTTGTTATGCCCCAAGTTTACATCACTCCGTTAATTTTATGATTTAAATGAACTCGAGCTTATTTTCAAGTTCACATCACCACTGTTGTGTTTAGGAATTTCACATTAGAAACTGCCTCCGAATCAATGTTTGCTCACACGCTTAAGATCCCCAGACAAAGATCCATTAGTACTGTGTGTGTGGGAAACCAGTTCAACAGACGCACGGTTGGGAACAAGTTCAGGGAATATTCGAGGCAGGTAGCACCTTACTTCCCCCCCCCCCCCCCACCTCCCCAGCTTAACAAAGGGCTCGCACAACAACTCTTAAGGCATTTCCTCACCAATGCTATAGCTCAGCTGTGTACTGTGAAGACTTAACAAAAAAAAGGGAAACGTGAAATTCTTGATGAAAGTTGTTTGTGGTAAGGAAGGAAAAGAGGAACACCCAGACTCTGCCTGTGTTGCCCTTCCATCCTGTGCTCCATCCCAGCATTTGCTATCGCAGCCTTGTTTGTTGTAGTGCAGAACCTGTGAAGTGCTCGTGGCCAGGGGCACCCAGCCCACCCTCCTGAGTAGCAGCTTGCTCGGACATCCTAACGCACGTGAACAACCTGCTTCCGCCACCTCAATGTATGCCACTGATGTTTTTGCGAGTTTTGTCACTTGCTTTAAGGGAAGCCAGGCAGCCCATGATGAGTGTTGGCATAGCTCAGCATTTCCCTACTACGAGTCCGACCACATACCAGTGCACAGATTTCATGATCAAGATTGCAAGCTCTCTCCTCCTTGGGATTGTTCAGCAATGAACACAGCCTCTGCTCTCGAAGGAAGCGACACTGATAACAGAAGAGGCACTCCCCCTACCCACAAGTTTCTTTAAGGCGGCACTGGGCACATCAAAACCATTTCACTAAAAATCAGTGGGGATTTCTCCCATACGTCTTTTGAGGGGGCTGGCTGAGAAGCCACAGAAGCCTTGCACCTGCAGATGTAAGCAAACAGTTTGCTGCAATACCAACAGGAGCCACAGCTGAAGAGAAACAGGGGCACAGAAAGGAAAACAAAATCCTCATGCTTCTTTGCTACCCCAGCTAATCAGGCACTCAGAGCTAGGTGGCCATATCCTGAAAGTTGTTGGCTCCTTAATAGTATTAAATACCCCTAACTTCTGCTGATAAGTGGATGTCAAAGGCATTTAGCATCTTGTAGGGTCAGGCCTACTGGCAGATGGTTGAGGGAAAGGCTATGCGCTTAGACGGCAGAGAGGAAGGGAAAGAGGAGGGAGTGGAGAAGGGGTAGGATGGCCCTGAGTTTTATCCTCTGCAAATAAGTCAGTGCTCCATCAAGCACTGAAGGAGTTAAGCACTAAATCACAGACACTTAATCAGCTTTCCCCCTTCCTTTCACATGTGATTGGAATGAAGCTGCACTGAAGCAGCCCAAAGGGTTTATAACAGCTCAATTTCGCAGCCTTCAGTTTTAATCCCCATCACCCAGCCTAAGCAGCATGGTGGTGCTGAGGCTGCTACTCCATAGCAGTCTGAGCACCTGGATGATGATCTTCCTCCTCCTCTTCTTCCTCCTCCTCTGCAGCCTGCAGGTGGCTGGAGAGCTCCTGGATCACAGCAGCCCTACCAATCTGGTCATTTCTCCTCTTCTCCATGATCAGATCCTCTAGGCTCTGAAACTCCAGCGTGTGGCTGCGCTTGTCACCCAGCCGGATCTGCAATCGGTAGGGCTGCTTGCCTATGCGCAGCTCCCCGCCGATTTTAAACTCCCGCTTGCCATACCGGCACCAGGCAGCAAAACACTCCGAGTTTCTCCAGCTCAAGTCCCGGTCCTTGCAGCCCACCTGCTCCAGGGCGTTGCGCACCACAGTGGCCGGGCTCAGCGGTTTGTAACGGTACAGCCAGTTGGCAATGCGGCCCCGTCTACCCTGGCTTGCGTCAGTCAGGAAGCTGTTCACCACCTCCAGCCTGTGCAGGTGCACGACTTGAAAATCCCCGACGTAGACCACCCAGTGCGGATACTGGGCCTGGCACACAAACTCCACCAAGTCACCCGGTTTGCACCTATTCAGCAGGTTCTCCGGTGTATATGTGCTCAGGTGCCCCCCACCTCCTTCACCACCCTCCTCTGGCAGCGTATCCTCCTCAGAAAAGCTCTTCTGGTAGATGCACTCATCCCGGTAATAGACTGAGCACTCCACCTCATGCAGCTGGGGATCATAGGGCTGCAAGGCAGGGTGCTCACCTCCCAGATCATGCACCGAATCCTGTTGCTGCTCCAGCTCATCATCATCATTCGAGAAGATGTAGGACACCCCGATCCTGGGCCCCTCATCTCTGTCCATACCTGTCGGGTCAGCCGTGGGAACTTCCTTGTAGTTCAGATGCGTCAGCTTCTCCACCTGGTTCCCCATGCCCACTGCAACAACAAGCAAACAATGGGTCCGTGAAGGCAGGAGAGGCAGCAGAGGGATGGCAGGGCATGGACCCAACCAGCACCCCACCTCTGCTGGCCACAGCACAGCTTTTGGGGGGGGGGGGGGGCAAGCAGGTGGAAGAGTACCATGGGCAGGGCCAAAAAGGCAGTCAGAGCCCAAGGCAGTGACCCGAGGGGGCTGCAGAGGAGAGGAAGGAGACCCTCACCCTCCTACCGACCCGGGGGAAGGGGTGCTGGGGAGGAAGGCAAGGCCGCACGGCCACCTGTTAGTGTTAGCCGGCAGGGAGGAGGAAGAAGGAGGAAGGTGCGGGAGCAGGCGGCGGAGTGAGGAAGCACCGTGCCTAACCCGTCAGCGGGGGCCGCAGAGGGCCAGGGGGGCCGCAGCCCCCTCTTCTCCTGCCCGGGTCTCAGGGTCCAAGCGGGTGGCGGCGGAGTTGCGCGCTCTCCCCAGCCGGGCCGCCGGGCAGGTGCGCCTCCTTCCTTCCTCCCCTCCTCCTCCTCCTCCTCCTGCCCCGGCACCAGGGCGGTTGCAAACTTACCCGGCGGGGAAGGCTGCGCGGCGCCGGGAGCGGCTCTAGGGCGAGCTGGCGGCGGCCCGGCTGCCGGGGCTGAGCGCGGAGCGCGGCTGGCGCATGGTGCGCATGGTCCCCCCGGCCCGGCTCCGCTCCGCTCCGCTCCGCGCGCAGCAGCAGCGCCCGTGCGCCGCGCTGCCGGCACTCGGGGCTGTGCAACAAGCGCCGGAGAGGCACGGCCAAGGGGAGGGAGGCTGGATCCGGTTGCGGACGCCCCGGCGAGCGCTCAGCCCCCAGTATTTAAAGAGGCAGCTCTTTTTTTTTTCCTCCCCCCCCACCTATTTTTCTTTTCTTCCCCCCTCCCCACTCCACCTTTCCTCCTCCCCGCACCTTTTCCCTTTCTTCTCTCCTACATGCTAAGCGCTTTGCTCCCCTCCGAGGTTGATTTGCAAGCGGAGGTCGGCCGGGAGGGCTCTCGGCGCCACGGCTGCAAGACTCTCCGCGGCGCCTGGCTGCGGGAGCGTGTGTACACACACACTCGCACACACACGCACACGCACACGCACGGGGGTGCTGCCGAGCCGCTGCTCCTTTAAGGGAACGGTGCCACAAAGCAGCCCGACCTGCCGGTAACTGGGAGCCGGAGTTTGCCCGGGACAGCACCGGGAGGCGATGCAAAGCCTGGCACCCTGGGAAAGCGCCCGCCCGCAGCCCCTCTCCGCGGAGCCCCCCTGCCCCCCGCCGGGGCGCCGGGAGTTGCCTCCTCGGGGCCGCAAGCAATAACGGGGAAGTTGTAAAAGCCCACAAAATCAAAGAGCCCGACTCTCCTGGGCTGACTTAGCGTCTTAGATTCCATCGTGAGCGAAGCATATAATTAGTTTTATTAATTTCTTTTCTTCCCGACTCCAAGCGATCGCTCTCTTTTTCAATATAGAAGGTTATGATTCTTTCCCCCTAGAAAGGAATTATCAGAACTGATGGGAATATTTTTCTTCCTGGGTTTCGGGGAATGCAAAACACTAAAGTCTGCTTTTTCATTAATGCCTAGTTAAGTCTACTAGGTAGGTTTATTATTCTCACTATTTCCACATGCCCTGGTAAATCCATGCTGTTAAAATAGACTTTGCACAGAGAATTTATGGGAGCTAGGAGTAATGCCTTTAAATTGTCTCATTTATTCCCTTTGTCTATAGCCTTGTAATTTGTAAAGCGAAGCGCTCACCGCTGTTTTGAGGATTCGCTAAGCAGCAGCAAGTGAAGGAACAAACGGAGTGTTACCAGGGTGCTGGGCACTGCCTACGAACTCGAAGAATACCATTTCCCTCAGATTATACGCCTCTGTGATTTCAAATATAGACCTGCCCTTTGGGGGTGGGGAGAAGAGCTGCTGCTCCAGGGAGATGAGCGCTGTGCTCTACGCGGGATGGTGGGGCAGGGAAACGCGCTCAGCCCCAGAGGAGGTGACAGGCGGCTGGATTGAGACTTGTTTGTTTTGAATTCAGCTACTGGCTCTGTCTACATGAGTATTTTAGTTCTCATCAGGAGTGTGCTTTTGAAGTGAATTTCCAGACCCCCTCCACACACACACACTTTCATTTTGCATCCCAGATCATTTTCAAACAATGCAAACTGGATTTCTTTCACATTAAACTAAACTAGATGTACTCCAGCCACAGCATCAGACTAGAGCTAGTCTAGTAAACCTCCAAAATGTGTGTAATGTAAATATTACACTGTCACCACTGCCTATTTCACTCTGCAGTTCCTCTTCTCTTGTGCTGCACTATTTGCTGATGTAGCTGGTGTTGGACAAAAGAGGGCCCTGCTTCATAATCAGAGCTTTGTGAAATTGCTTCAGTAATTAAGGATGGGCAAGTGTAGAGCTGAGAGTCTGCTGAAAGGGGGAGCTGACCTGAACATAAAAGTGACTTTTAAGTGTTCTCCTATTTGTACCGAAAGCTGTATCTTGGACTGTACCTTACTGTCTTTTGAGCAATTTTATTTCTTGGCTAAAATGGTTTAGCAGCCTTATGTTAAAGGCCAAGTTTCTTTTTGAATTTACTACAATGTGTGGAAAGTTGTGCTTGTGCAGAAGTACAAGCTCAGTGTTCCCTAGAAGAGTTGCTCATGCACGTGCGCACGTCCACACTTACTTGCAGCTCTTCTATCTTGTTCTCTCATTTCTTCCTGTCTGCTTCAGCTCACACTAGTGCTTAATTTTCTGCACCTTGTCAGTTGCTTTGATCTCTTTGATCTCTTTGAGTTTTCTTTCAATGACTGCTCCTCAGAACCCATATTCTCTGATCAATCTCCTGCTTTCTAGGATCAGAAACCGTAGGCAAATATTTTTGTGTCGTAAAACACACACATAACAGCATACTGCACCTGCAGATAAGGTATTGGGGAGGAAATCCACAAAAGGCTTTTATTGCTTCTATATTATTTGGGCTGGAGCCCAAAATTAAGATGCTTAAAATTTCTGCATGCTTAGCCTCTGAGCCTTGAAGCGGCTAAACTCTGCAGGCCTTTCACAAGGGATGGAGGGTGGAGGGTGAAAATGAAATGCAGTCTCTCCTGGTGACCATACTTTTAAAGAGAGCATTGACCTCTTGCACCGCTTTTGAAAAAAAGAACTTTGGTACTTATCTGCCAGAGATAATCTGATCTGAGGACCTGCAGTGGAGGGAGGAACCGTTTCACAGTGCTGCCCAAACTGGAGTAGGGCAGAGTTGAAGACACACCTCTGTCCTTGCTATCGGAAGTTACTCCTCATTCGGCATGCTGGCTTTTGTAATTCCATTTTGAGATATTCAGCTCTGTGCACATGCCGCAGAGGGAACGAAGGGCTGTGGACAACACAGTTGTAGCTGTGCCTAGTGAAGTCAATGGGGATGTCCACATTGTTAAATAAGGTATTTCCCTCAGTGATTCCCTTAGGGCCTGGGGGTGATCTGTGTATCCCACTTGTGTCTCAGTCACTTGGTCATCCAGATTGCATAAGAATTAGTTAGATTATCTTTTGGAGTGAATCACTCTCCTCTCAAACAAAACCCAGGTGTGGTTTTGGGCCTGGTTCACTCCAGGAAACTCCTCCATCCATATCCTTCCGAGGAAGTAGGAGTAAAGCTACATGCGGTCTGGCTCCTCCTGCTCTACACAGCTCCCCAAAACTTTCCTAGCTGACTTTGCACCTGTAAGCACATCTGTATACTCTCAAGCTGTTGTCGAGGTATGCAGCAACGCATACCTCCAATTTTGTCATATAAATAACATCCTAGTGGGTTGCAACATGGCCCATAAGTTATTGCAGATGCTTTAAATTTAGATTCCCCGTAATTCCCCACACCTGAAATAGTGCTTTTCATGTCAGGGCTGAAAAGACCTGTCATGGTGCAGGGCTCTCATAAAACCCAAAGCTGCATGGTTATACAGTCCTTTGATGCATACAGTCCATAGAGGGTAGTGTACTCCTTAGCTTAGAGATGATGGATCATCCATGGAGCAGGCACATTTAACAGTCTGTATCACTGTATAGCTGATATGATCCAGGGATTTTTGTAGAGCTAAAGGGTTGCTTCAGAGTTAAGCTTTATAGTTTTGAGAATTAGGCACCTAAGTTATTTTGTTGCTTCACTACTATCTCATCTTTAACCTACACACATCTGACAACCAGAGATTAAAAAGATGATGTTGATTTGAAATTAGAATTCTTCCATTACTTGGATGTGGAATGCTGTACTCTGATTGTTATTGCTGTTGAAAGATATTCACTATGAGAAGAAATAGCTCTTCTTGTTATATGTTTATATTTTCATCTTAGAGACCAGACTTCTGAGTTAGTATCATGTTCTGTAAGCATGTTGTGTTTTGCGGATATTCACTCAGCTGATGGTTATGACACCCTTGAATTATTTAATCACTTCCATTTCTTTTTTCAGTAGAGTTTTATGAGAACTGAGATAAATTATGCTCCATTTGGCATGTAAGTGCTACACTGCATCGTAGCCCTATCACCCTGGAATGCTTAACCACCATGGTGAAATTAGGGGCACTAGCGGATTAAACCACTTCCTAGTGAGGTTAGTGAAAGTTCTTCCACTGAGTTCTGTGAAACTTAATCAGGCGCTTAACTGAGGCAGGTGTGTGACTTGGGAGCTCCTGGTGGATGGTGATCTTTCCATGGCTTTCTGGAGAGCTAGAGCTAAATCCACAAAGGGGAGGTAGATTCTGAATTGTAACACCTTGTTGGTCAACTCTTTGCCCTCCAGTGGACTCCTCAGCCCTGAGACAGGCACCAAGTTCTTGTAAAGCTGGGCATATCACCTAAAATGAGATTCATCAAAGCTGGTAGCCTAAGCTAGCTGGTAGAGAGTAGTACAGATAGGGATAGTTAGAGTTCTAACAGTTATTGGAAAATCATACTTCCTTTCACTCATGTTAAGGAGTCTAATATTCTCCCAAGGTCAAGTGCTTTAAAGTTTGGTCATTTCTCACGCACAAGAAGAAATGGCGCTGCCTTAGTTCATCGAAAGCCTTAATAGTTTAGATAGCTTCCTTGGGGTATAAAAGACCAAGGTGGAAGTCTCTCATCTCTCTGAAGGAACTTGAACCCGTATCTCCCAGGAGAGTACTGAAAGCCACCAGACTGTAGGCTATTTTTGAGTGAGTCGTGCTCAGTCTGTCCCACTGAAGCTGTTCAGCTTTGTATGGGCTCGTAAAATATCTGTTCAGTCAATGAGAAAAAAAAAAAAAAAGAATGACAATGGCTCCTTAGATCAGAAGCAGGAAGGGGATGAAATTGCTCTAAAGTCCTTCTATAATGAATATTCAGATGTCACACACCAACTTCAGCAGGATTCACTCAGAGACACCCACCAGAAAGATCTGAAAGTTTTGCTTTTGGGACATGCTCATGGGAGAGTTATGTTCATGTCTCCTCAGACAGGGAAGTGACTGAGCCTCTAGATCTCGCATATCCTGCATGCCTGGTATAACCCAGATGCTACTAGTTATTGGCTCCTCTTGATTCTAACATGGTTAGAGCCATTCTGATACTTCTATTGGACTCGGCCTCACAACTGACCTAGGCAGGGACATACCTAGTTTGTGACTTGTATTGGGGCTCATGCATGAAATAAGCACGGAGCTGTTCCACGCTGCTACTGCCTGCTGACTCTGCCTGTGTCCCCAGCAGAAATACTGGGAACTTAGATAACTATAGAATTCAAGTATCTCAAAAAGCCGACACATATAATGAGAATCTGGGTATCTCAAATATTTGACAGTTATGATATTTGACATAACATGAGAAATATAATGAACCTCTGAGGTCAGGAAGGTGACCTCCTGAATTAACACCTAGATGTTTTATCTGCATTTAACCTATAACCTTTGATGTCAACAGTGAAAAGCAATGAGAGACATATGATCTTCTAAACATATGATCTTTGGTGTCCAACATAGTGCAGTTTGCCCCACCATACAGGAAAGATCTGAAAGTGAGGCGAGTGGCAAATCAGAGAGAGATCTGCAACTCGAGAACAGAGAGTGGAAATTTGAATTGCCATGTTTATCACATCAGCAAACACATTTTTTTTCTAAAGCTCTTGCTGGAAGCTTATGGCTCTGTTAACTACTTCCAGCATAGTAATTTGTGACTAAATGTGATCTGTGGCAAAATAAATTGCTGAGATTGCCAAAGCGACAGAGTTTTTGATTGAAGCATTCAAGCTATATCTTGAAGGAAACTTTCCACTGTACGATTTTAATTGGTGCATTCCAGCAAATGAAAATGAAGTAATTCGCATGTCAGCAGAGGCCTAAATTCTTAGGAATTGCTATCAAACTGACTTGAGCAGTGAGCATAGCTTAATTAAAATGCAGTACTTTCTCCCAGAAAATAGCAACTATGTTTCAAACATAACTTAACAGGAAGGAGGTATAGCTCATGCATCTTGCTGGCAGGAGAACCACTAGTCCCTCTGACCTCCCTTTCATGCTGAGCTTCTCCCCAGTCCTCTTTACTGTGTCTTTCAGCAGGTAGCAGAGCATCCTGTCACAGGACTACTGGCTGCCTCCACGGCACAGTGTGTTCTTTCTTATTCCGCCAGGAAAGGGTAGGACTGCTGTATTCAGTGGAAAAAATTAACATGATCCTAGTGTGGAAGTTCCTAGTGTGGAAGTTCCTAGTGTGGAATACCTAAGCAGACGCCATTAGTAAAGAGAGAGAGTCCTTTCTTTGCTCATTGTCTTGCTGCTAATGAAACATGAAGTATTAAAAGTAATGTGAAGTAAGCCCGTGGTGTGACTATGTGCTTGTGCCTCCATTACCAAAAGGTGAAGTCCCTCTATGATTCCTGTGGCATCAGTGCCAGAACATGAGGCTGATCCGGTCAGTGTGCAGCCATCTGTGAGGTGGTAATAGCTAGGAATCTGTGGGGTCTGCTGGCTTTATTCCATCTCTGGATGCTTGCTGATTTGACCCTGAAGTACCAGCCACGACTGCTCCTCAAACCATTTCTGCAGGTCTGTGGCCAGGTGGAGGGGCAGGAGTCATATAGGTAATCCACATTTTCATTTTCCCCTTAGATTGAGAAACAGGTGAAAATTCTTTTTCCCAGCCCATGAAAAGCATCAGAGATATAAAGACTCCACACATCTATGAAGGTGATGGTTAGGGCTTTCCTCTGGACTTGCTCCAGATCCAGCAGAGCAGGACTCTGAACCCCTTGCTGGCCTCGAGGGCAATTGCTGAGGCTGCAGAGCCACAGAGGGAGCAGCTATGTGGTTTGTATGAACATCTGCAGCAGAGAAGGCCTTGAGCTAACCTGGTTAATGGTGCAAGTCATCCAGTGTGTGGGTGGAGGGCAGACAGGGAACGGCACACATCTTATCCCTCTGCATGGGGCTCTAACAAGTCTAATGTCAGATTTCTTATCTCCCGCAGCCAGGATCACCGATGAATGCCCAGAGCCAAGCGAACTTATACGTGCCTGAGGTGCGTTAAAAGGACACCTGTGGGATAGGGATGTGCTGACGACAAAAGGAGGGAGCATCCAGCTGAAGGACCTCTCTAGGAGAGAGACCTCTCTAGGAGGTGGGAATGTCAGGACTTGAATCATACTGCTGATTTCCACCATGCTCAGGGAGGTCCTTGAAACTTTATTCAGGCCTGTCTCGCAGAATGACATGGCAGCAAACTCCAGCTGCAACATGCACAACAAATGTCTTCTGCAGAGTTGCTTTCCTGTTAGCTCCAATGAATTCATTAATTACTGCCTGCAACTAAGAACCGTTTTATTCCTCAGTTAAAAACACGTCTGGAGACAACCCGCTCAGCTTTGTAGACACATAGCAAGAGCAGTGGCTGCTGCGTTAAACAATTGCTGACCCTTTGCAGAAAGCACATGATCGTGAGGAAATGACACTGGGCTTCTTGCTTAGAAAGCTTTGCTGTAATCCTTGTCTTCCACTAAAGTCTTTCTGTTTGTGCTTGTGGGAGGAGAGCAAGGAGCAGATGGTTATTCCTTCAATCCTGTGAACTGGTTAGATGAAAATCATATTCCTAGTAGAATCTACTGTCGAGGAAGCTTCTGGCCTGCTGCATGGCTCCACTGGATCGGATTTATAAAGTGCTTTCTGGATAATGATGTGTATGCTCATAATAATAATTTTAATACCTGTTAGAACTGACAGCTATATGCATTTGCCTTTCTGAAGACAGATGTTCTTCCACTTAGGTATGTGAGTTGATTCCAACTGGGGAAAGAGGGCAGCATGAGCGATATGCTATAATTCATTGCTATTTCATTCCTTCACCATCCCCCTTTTTTTCCTCTCTTTTCTTCCTTGGGCTATCTGCTAGGCGGGAGTCTGACATGATCATATCAGCTGCTGCAGGGAAGCCCCTTAGCCATTCCGGTTCATCCTCCTCCGCAGGCTGCTGAAGCATAGGAGGGAGGCTCAGGGCAGGACTCTGAACTCGTCTCAACTCAGCAGTACTCAGAGCACTTTGATGATGCTTTTCACCCTGATATACACTACCGGCTGCAGACTGGGCTTGACACTCATGCTTACGGGCAATGCTAAATTTCAAACAGTCCCTGTATATGTTAAAGTTGTCAGCTGCTCACTAAATCCCATTTCTTGGCTCTTTCTGTGTAGTGTGGTGTTCTCTTGCTTTGATTTCAGTGTTTTACAGTTCCACATGAGGGAGATAACAGCATGAGCAAAGCTGTGGGTGAAGATAAATCATCTGTATGAACACTATTTTTTGGAAAACAGCAAGGCCACCATGCCAAAGGATCAAAATGCTTACTGTAGTAAGTCTCTGCAACAATCAGTTTAAATCTTCACTGCATCAAATTCAAAAGTGATTTCAACGTAAAACCATTTTACAGTGCAGCTTTTATATTAGAAGGATCAATATAAAGAAGCTCTTCTAAGGAAGATGCAGATTGTCATTTTTCACCTGAAATGTCCTTCACAAGATATTATGAGTGAAAACCAATTCCCGGTTAAGTTAAGAGAAAGACTCCAATTGACTATAAACTGAGATGAACCAAGCTATGTGCATCTCGCTCTTCTAGGGACGCACTGATTCAGCAGTCTAATTCTACTGGGTATTCTCGTTTTCTGGTATCTACAGTCTACTGATCCTAAGAGTATCTAATCAGAAACAGGACAGTATTATTTCCCAGATGTAGGGTGCGATTTCTTTGTACAAAGGTCTAACAATAAAATCCAGATGAAGATAACTTCTTCAAGCTCAAATATCATGAACTGTCGCTTGGTTGTAACAGGAAAAATGAGGAAAAAAGTCTGATCTTGGATACTGTAAAGAAAAGCCTCCATCACTGTGTCACACTTGAGAGTCTGGTTTAATGAAACCCAACAAGATTCACAAGTCTAGTGAATCGTCACTCCTTTTTATTTATTTATGTATTTATTTTGCATTTCACTCTTCTCCCGTTGGGAGCTGAGCAGCTTGTGATTTACTTAAAGTCTCAGTTTCACCTTCTTTTGCAAGCATAGAAAAGAATTGTTGCCGGTTCAAGGCTTTCAGTACAGATTAAACAAAGCTGTAGAATAGCCATATTTCAAGTGTGCCCTCGCAGCAAGAGAAGCTAGCTAAATCTGTATTAGTAAGAGTGTAGTCTGCTGGCCCGGGGAAGAGATCCTTTCCCTCTGTTTGGCACTTGCGAGACTGTATCGGGAGTAACGTCCAGTTTAGGGCTCCCCAGAACGAGAAGGATTATGCCGTACTGGCGTGAGTCCATTGTCAGGCCCACGAAGATGGGCAGGGGGCTGGAGAACATGATGTACAAGGACAGGCTGAAAGAACGGTGCTTGTTCAGCCTTGGAAAAAGAAGGCTTGGGGAGACCTCATTGCTGTCTGCAGCCACCTGTGTGGAGGATACCGAGAAGATGATGCCAGACCCTTCTCAGAGGTGCATGATGGTAGGATGAGAGGTAACAGACACAAGCTGGAATTCTGGAAATTCCAGTTAAATATTAGGACAAATTTTACCAAAAGGCTGGCCAAATACTGGAAGAGGTTGCCCAGATAGGCTGTGGAAGTGTTTAAGTCATGACTGGACACAGCCCTGGGCAACTTGATCTAATTAGATGCCCTTTGAGCAGAGGTTGGACTAGACGAGCTCTGGAGGTCCCGGGGCACCCAAAGTACGGTTCTGTGATTTTCACAGGACGCAGTAGTTCTGCCTGTTAATAATGCCTACTAGATCCACTGAATCCAGCTTAACATGTACTCCAGCCTAGAGTCCAAATCGGTAAGAACTGGGTAAGATCTATGGCTTGATTTGAAACTCCATGAAGATGTAAAGCCCCCTGAGGTTCTCCTTGCTGAAATGTTTAAGTTCTGATTTTCCTGGACTTCAAAGGAAGAAACTTTGCTGCCTGGAAATGTCTTGGACTACAGATGCCTTGGAAAATACATTTTTTTAAACGTGCGCGTGTGCCTAAACAGACAACAAATCACAAAACTGCTTCTCTGCTTCTCCCCCAGGCGTAAGTACTTTTAGGACTGTGTGTGCACACAGTCCATGGTGAATATCACCCTCTTACTTGCTTTGCAGTAGTTCTCGGGGGCCTTTGTCAGCGGCCTATGATAGGAATGACAGTCTTGAGCAGTGATGCACTTTCTCCGGTGAACTGCTTCATGAATTCCCGTGAGTAGCTGCTCCTCCATTAGTGATTCAGGCATGTTCGTGCTGATGGGCCAAAGTCCTAAACCCAAGCTCAGCACTGTATTAAGATGACTGCAGAGTCAAATCTTATGAAGGATGTGTATTATAAATTCCAGATAAGAGATTTATAATCCTTATCTTAAGACCAGAAGTTGCTTCTGTTCTTTACTAACCTAAACAGGGCTGTAAGAAGGTGCTAGGCGTGTAAGTAAGGCTGAGAGAGCTTAGCTCTCAAGGAAGGTAGTCTTTTTGGTACAGTTATGTCTGGTGCTTGCGAGGAAGGGCAAAGGGGTGACATCTTTCACACTGGAATAAAGTCACTGAGTGTCACACATGTCTGGACTCTTCTAGCTTTCCTGAAGCAGAGCCCTTATTCACTCCACAAAAGAGGTATTGAAAAGTTGATTGCTTAGGTTTAACTTTTCCAAACAGGTTGCTTTGTTACAAGCTCCTAGTAGGAAATGCCAAAGCCTGTCGTTGCTAAGATAAAGGTATTTGTTTCTTAGATTTGACTTACAAACAAAGACCAGCACATGGACAATTGCTCCTTCTTCAGCCAAATGGAGCAAAAGTGCTTTGAGTAGACAGTGCTTCCAGTAGGATCGGAGTTTTGCATGTGATTATAATAATGGCTGTTTGGGTGGGGTCACATCTAAACTTTTACATTTGCAACTCAAATGGAAAAAAAAAAGCAAGACTTAACACTTAAATATCTTTTTTAGATCATTTTAAATACATGTAGGACATATAGCTACTGTGTTTCAGGAGAAATCTAGATTATGATTTGTTTCTGAATATAAATAAAAAGGTTCAAATTTATGTGTTTATGTCCCTTTTGTTTGTTTTTCTGGAACTACTCCATTTTATCCAGTTTGTCTTTGTGTTACTTTTTCCCCAAGGTTAACGCAATGGGCAAAATGAAATCCATCTAATTAACTCAGCATTTGGAAGCTTATAAATACCTACCAGGAAACTGAAGATTTTGTACTGTTGCAAGACAGTGACCTTAACCTTGACCCGGAAAGATCATGCTTCTAGTTTGTGAAAAAAGTCAGTAACTGTGGTATGGTAGTACTGGCCTTATTATGAAATACACATCATAGATTGTGTCTAATTGCACGCGGTGGTTTTAAGATATCCACGACTACTGAGCCAAGACTCTGATGTCAGATATGAGCATACTCACTATAGCTGAATGCTGCTGCCATATAATAGGCTCTGTTTATCTCTCTTCCAGCTTCCAAATTGCTGTGTCTTGGGTCAGTGCCCTAAGTTCATTTCAATTCCTGACCTAAGTTAACTGTCCTCTTTAAAGGACAGAGTGAATTAGTGTTGTATTATCCCTCGTTCTGGAAAGCATGGCCACAGCTCTGATCAGTCAGCTCATTGGGCTGACTTGGGCTGGATTTCAGTAAGAGGAGGTTGGTGGAATTCCTTCAATAGAGGTTCCTCCAGCCCTTTGCTGAAATGAAGAGAGAGGTCTTCTGCTGCTGTTCATAGAAGTGGTGGGATTGCCTTGTCACTTTGGAGACCTGGCAGAGGATAGAACCATGACTAGAGAACAGGTTCACCCTCATTTCCCTCAGCCTCAAATACGGTTCCCTGGCTTGGGTTCAAGATTTTCTTGACAATAAGTAATAGATGTTCGTTTTCTGAAAGGTTTAAGTGTGTCATGGTGATGCCTGAGGAAAGCATCCCCACTACCTCGTTACTGTACTGACCATCTTCCTTTTTGACAGTCCTCTCTGTGCCTACTAGACTTCAAACACTAAGATCTTCTTCTATGATATAAAAGGATTCTTGTGGTTCCTATGCCTGGATGGAGCGTACTGTAATGGCCTCTTCCCAAACCTCTCCTCTCTAGCCTTTTCAGATCACGTCTGATAGAAAAAAGTGGTGATGTCTTTCCACTGGGGACACTGAAATAAGATGCTGCTAAGAGTGATTGTGTGGTTCTCTGTCCCATGACTTTTTGTCAGACAGTCAGCGCTGCCTACAGACACTTTCTGTCCTTGGCATATATGGTGTCAGCTGCCAGGGAAAGAGCTAGCGCTAAGCCCCTTGCTATGCTTCATCTTCATGCAGTCCCGTACTTGCTCCCTATTTCCAATTGCATAAAGGTTTTTCCAACATATATTGTTCTTCTCTTATGCATTTGATACTGGCAATAAAACATGGATTGTTCTCTATATTTAGCATCCAGTGTTACATACAGAAGTGATTTAGTAGCAGGAATATGGTTTGGGAACCTGTGGAAATTGGAGTCCAATGTCCCATAATTCTTTGGAAAATCCCAGCCATTGTATGGTTTGCCTCCTGGGGACTGTCCATTAGTGATAGCATTATTGGAATATGATGTTCAAATTGTGAACAATGACCAGTTTCTCTAATTTATACTAACACAGTTGCAATTAAGTCATGTCTTGATCATCACCCTCACCTTTGTTCTTTTATGTCAGTCCCCTCTTTCTTTGCTCTCTCAATCTCTGTCTATTTTACGAGAAAGAGGTGACACCTCTTCCCAAAAACTTCATCTGTGCTAAGGACTGCCACAAGAAATCCTCACTAGAAAGATACTCTACTGGAAACATGGAAATGGCAAAATCTAGGACATTCTGGCAGGACAAATGAGATAGATAGACATTTAGGACTGTCATACATATATTATTGAATCTCCATGGCATTTGTAGCTTTATGTGACTGCTCAGTGGCTGAGAGAAGAGGAAGGTGTAGTATTCCTTGGAATTTTTAATTAAGGAAGATTTAATTAAGATTTAATTAAGGAAGAGCAAGTTGAGAGCTTATGGGTAAGGATTAAAGGATGGGCTAACATGGGTGACAGTGTTGTGGGGTTTTACTACAGGCCACCTGATCAGGAAGAAGTAGTCAATGAGGCCCTCTACAGACGGCTAGAAGAAGCCTCACGATCACAGGCCCTGGTTCTCATGGGGGACTTCAACCAACCTGACATTTGCTGGGAAGAGAGCACAGCTAGGCACAAACAGTCAAAGAAGTTTCTGCAGAGCATTGATGATAATTTCTTGACCTGTAGCTAGTGGTGTCCCGCAGGGGTCAGTGCTTGGTCCAGTCTTGTTCAATATATTCATCAATGACCTGGAGGAAGGGACAGAGTGCACCCTCAGCAAATTTGCTGATGATACTGATCTGAGGGGAGTGGCTGACACTCCAGAAGGCTGTGCTGCCATTCCGAGGGACCTGGACAGGCTGGAGAGCTGGGCGGAGAGGAACCTCACGAAGTTCAGCAAAGGCAAGAGCAGGGTCCTGCCCCTGGGGAGGAATAACCCCCTGCACCAGTATAGGCTGGGGGTTGACTTGCTGGAAAGCAGCTCTGCCGAGAAGGACCTGGGAGTGCTGGTGGACAACAAGTTAAGCACGAGCCAGCGATGTGGCCTTGTGGCCAAGAAGGCCACTGGTATGCTGGGGCTGCATTAGGCAGAGTGTTGCCAGCAGGTGGAGGGAGGTGATCCTGCCCCTCTCCTCAGCCCTGGGGAGGCCTCACCTGGAGTGCTGTGTCCAGTTCTGGGCTCCCCAGTGCAAGAGAGACATGGAGCTCCTGGATCGAGTCCAGCGCAGGGCTATGAAGATGGGACTGGAGCATCTCTCCTAGGAGGAAAGGCTGAGGGAGCTGGGCCTGCTGAGCCTGGAGAAGAGAAGACTGAGAGGTGATCTCTCATCAATGTGTACAAGTATCTGAAGGGAGGGTGTTGAGAGGATGGGGCCAGACTCTTCTCAGTGGTGCCTAGTGACAGGACAAGAGGCAACAGGCACAAACTGAACCACAGAAAGTTCCATCTGAACATGAGGAAAAGCTTCTTGACTGTGGGGGTGCCTGAGCACCGGCACAGGTTGCCCAGAGAGGTAGTGGAGTCTCCTTCCCTGGAGATATTCAAAACCCACCTGGACGCGATCCTGGGCAGTGTGCTCTAGAGGACCCTGCTTGAGCAGGGAGGTTGGACTAGATGATCTCCAGAGGTCCCTTCCAACCTTGGCCTTTCTGTGATTTTGTGAAGGAACTAGAGGAAGAGAAGGGAGCAATGAGTACAAATGCCCAAAGCAAGATGTCCAGTCACTGAATGTTTCTTTCAAGGGAGCATTATGGACTGAAATAAGAAACATGCTCACTGGGGCAGTGTAGTTGTCTATGAGGCTGAAAGCAGGGAATTAAATGGTATTTTTGTCTAACTAACTGCCACTGTTTTCCCCGCTTTCTCTTATCCTTTTAGCTCAACAGCAGAGCCTGCTGGCCTGTGAGCACTGGTGATGCACTTGGCTGCTAGACAGCTGGGCATAATGAGTCAGAGGTCCTTAAACTCCCTCAGGCTACAGTCGAGATCTGAGACACAAAGTCAACTGGCGGAACAAAGAAACTGAGAAACCTGAGCTGTGTCTTCCATGACCTCATGAAGCTTATAGAAATGCCTGGCTAAATTGCTCTTTACCTTTATTGTTTCAGATCCTTTTTTATCTGTCTGTCAGGGCATTGTCTCTTTCCCAGAGAAGGTGAAAGACTGCAGACATTGAACTAAATTCAGCGCGATTGGATAATGCTAGTGATCTGCAGGGAGGCTGCAGTCAGCGGTCGCAGGAAAGCTGGGGGTTGGGGAGGGAGATACGGAGACTTCTGACTGAGTCAAGCTGATATCTAGAAACCAGAGAAAAATATCTATGATATGATCCAGAGTAAAATTTATCCCTGACCTATGACAGCCCCGTTTCAGGATAGAGTTCTTTGATATCAAAATAGGCATCACAGGCTGTGCATGCATCTTTTGGAACTGGCAAATTTAGAATGCTACTGTGGTATAAGTAAAAGAATTTTCAAGGTCCTAAACCAAGAAAGACTGGCAGAACTCCTGCTGACTTCAGTTGGAACTAGTTTGGGCCTTGAATTATTTGGCTCATACCTCTTCAGCAATATCGAAAGAAGTCAGTCTGGGATTTTTTTGATCTTAAGATTTTATTAATACCCAACCAGGTTGCTGTTTAATCTTTAAAACAAATACTAGCACTCAGAACACATCAATTATTTGAATTCTAAGCTCTGTGTTACTCGTATTTTTGGGCAGGCAAATTATGATGAGAATAATCATTGGCAGAATACTAATGTGATGTAAACTAATGTAGAGATATTTATTCAATGGAATGCAATTACCAGCAATACTCTATTTTCTGAACAGTGTGACTGTAATTCAATTTAGGCTGTTTAACCCCTGGTGATTTTGTTTCAGTTTGTATTGTGATTGGCTCAAAACAAGCAGGACTGCTGGGGAGTCCTCCTCCGCAAAAGGGAGAATAAGGGGAAATAGCACCACATGTAATCGGAGATCTTAATGACTTTTCTAAATCTACATAACCACGGGGCTGTTCATCATGGTTGTGCTGCTAATTGAATTTTAAAATAAGGGTAGATCCTACACTCACTTTCTCCAACGTCATTTCATTTTCTGATGAATGCTTAGTCACCAGCTTAAAAAAAATCCGTTATGGCTTTAACCTAAAATCACACTAGGACCTTGGGTTTCATACAAGACGGAATTCTCAGATACATGGCGGTAAGTGACAAAGAGACGGCACAAGGTGACTTATGTGACCAGCTTCTCTTGCAGACGTATTCTTGGCTGGAGGAGTTGCAGCAGGATCCCGTTGGGAGAGGCCAGCTTCTCTGCTTCAGAAAGAAAGGGATCATGGGAAGGACAGAGAATGGGGACGTTGCTGCAGGAAATTTTTGAAGGCTAAAAAGCTTGTGACAGATGCTAGTATGTTCATTAGGATAGAGGAGTCCTCCTGAAACTAGCACAGTTCCTGTGCTTCTGAAACTAGCACAGAATCTGTTATTGGCACAAATAGAAGTCTTGAGGCCTGGTCTTTAATTAAAAGGAAAGTTAAGAAAATGTAGTTTTAAGTGCTGAGAAACATTCTGTATGCACATAGAAATGAATGGGGAAAGCCTCAGTGTCTGTCTGGTGCAGAGTTTACTGTGATGGCAGTTCTGGCATTCAGCTGAGTGCAAGAACATGCAGACCAGGCCCTGAAGGATGGAGTTGGGCCAGTGAGGGGAACTGGGGGTCTGGAATATTCTACTTCTCCCCAAACACTGGTCAAAAAGGCTGAGGGATGAAGATAGCTATAACCTAGAGGAAGATGTGCCTAGTTTTCTGGACCTATTTGGACCTTTCTATTTGGAGCTATTTGGACCTTTCACTAATACCACATCATCCCTCCCTCAACACTTCCAATCAAATTAGGCCCCTTAGTTTTGCAGACCACAGAGACCAGAAATACAAAGTTTCATCATAGTGGTAGGTCAATATGGACCATGCTAGGACATAGACACTGCCAACCCTACATATATGCAAAGGACAGGCCTTGGTGTGGAATTAGATGTCTGCCAGCCTGGTCACCGCAACTGCGCATCTCAGTGGAAGATAAGAATCAAAGTGAGAAGAATGAGTGAAGATGGAGGCTTTACAAACAGTTTTAGGCACACATTTCTTGAAGCCTTGGTGATAAGATATATCAACATTTCATTGCCTGGTGGGTTCAGTAGATGCCAGTTCTTTATGAATCACTGATATAATTGCACATTTTTGTGGAAGCTCCAGATGTCTGCAGCTCCTCTTGCAACTCATTTCAGAGTCCAGTATTATTAATGATGCATACTGCAGCAGAGCTCAGAGGCCCCACCTTCACCATAGCAAGGTGCAAAGACAGCATACAGAAACTATGCATGGCCAGAGGAATGCATGACTAAGGCCATGGCTATCTGAAGGGTAATACTCCAGGACAGGAAACCTTGAAGCAAAAACCACTGTGCGGCAATAAGTCTCCCAGGATAAATTAACCCTGGATTGGAAGCTGAGTAAGGTTTCCATCTTTAAGGTATTCTGACCTCAATTCCTGTTTTAGTGTCTTGAAAGCACGTATCTTAGGAGAGAAGATGGTAGCTGGGGTTTGGACATATCTGCTGTCGGTATATCTGTAGCCTAGCAGTGGTTAGAGAGAAGCAGAAAGACAGCAGAAAAGAGCAGGCAGGAATATGACAGTGAGGACCTCTGCAGAACATAGGGGTCTTGACTCCCAGGGGTTAGGCATGTGAGAAATTTGCAGAATCAAACCCTTACTATTTCCAACAGCCATTCAGCCATTAAGAATTTAAGCTGTCAGTGAAAACCACACACTCCAGCTTTTATTCTTTCAAGTCCCAGTTGAGCTGTTTGCTTTTTCACTTTTACTTTTTAATTTAATTTGTTTTGTGAGTTTGCATGAGGCATCCCTCCCCAGTCATTTGCCGTGAGTGCTGTAGGGACTCATGACAGAATGCAGCTAAGGCTCATGACATCAGTGAGCAAAGGAATGAAAGAACTATGTTTTTTACACCAGTCCTTACTTAGGCCCAATTGGAAATAAATTACATGCCACTAGGGGCTTTGTACAAGACATCTGTAATAGCAGAAACACCTGCAGAGCAGAGCCGAGTTTCAGGATGACAAATTTTCTCTCCCACTGGACTAGCTCTTTCTCTCGTCTAGGCTGGATTCTCTTCACTGACTTTCACAGTCCATATTATTTACACTGGTGTGAATGAAAGGAGAATCCTCCCTTCCCGTGGAAAAAAGCTATCCAGCACAAGGCTGCAAAGTCAAACTGGCTGCGTGCTACCCAATCAACTCCTCTTCAAAGTGCCATTCCCACTAAGTAGTCTGCTTGGCTTTGAACAAATTGAAGAACATATTCTCTGTGAGGAGCCAGGCCTTCTTTGCAGCTTCTCATACCACTGAGCTTTGAAAGGCCAATGTTTTACAGAAAAGTTGAGTCTTGATTTCTATTCGATTCATATGAACTTTGAAATGAAACGTGGTTTCGTTTGAGTTTCTTTCCACTGATACTAGGACTTCATCATTCCTGCCAGATCAGTGGTATGGATTTCACTTTGTGCACACATTTTGCGATAATGTTTTTGGCTATTAAGAGGAAAACCAGGATCAAGACTGTGGGAAGAGACACCTACCCATGCACAGACTGAACTCACTGGGCTCAAAATTCTTCTTCTCTTGATATACTTTTATTCTGCATCAACTCAGAAAGTGTTGCTGATGACTACACAGTATTTAATCTGTGAGAATGATGTTGATTTGATTTCTGCTTCCTGTTCCACCTGTTCTGACATGAAATTTGATCCTGACCTTTGGCTGTAAGATAGAGGTTGATGCAACCTGTGATCCAGCATGTTTCTTGCCTTCAAATGTCAGTTATCTGACTATAGGAGCTTATTTCTTGTGTATCAACCCTCTTTAGCCCATATAAGCCCACAAGAGCCCATATGAGCCCCCGTATCCTGTGCTGCCTGCAACTGGTGCTGCTTTATTCATTGCTATGTTTATGTTACTTTTTGTTACCTGAAGGCTTTGATCATGGTTGCCGGTGAATGAACTAGAACAGACTGCTCTGTGCCAAGGAAGATAGCCTTCAGAACTTGAAGAAACAGGAGTTTTTTTAATTTTTCCCATAGGAGGGAGTAGTTTAACAGGATTTGTTTGCCAGCAGCACCCTGCCTTTATCCAGCCTGCACTCAGCGTATGGGAAAGTCCTTAGAATGGCACTAGGGAGGAGTGCTATGTGCAGACATATCTAATAGGTTCCCAGTACTGTCAGCTGGAATATAATATAGACAATGGTAAACTATGGCTGAGGAAGAGGTTTGTTGAGAATAGGCCTACAGTACCCTAGACATCTTGCCTAGTCATGGCACTGCGCAATTGGTTTGCTATTGTCATTACCAAAGGCACATAATCATTCTCTTCCTACTTGTTCTCCTTCCTCTGTCTATTTATTTGCTGTGTTCACGTGTTATTGCTCATCACAGCCCATGACTGCAAGCATTTTGGAGTAAGCATGACATCTCTGGTACATATATGTACAGTGCTAAGCACGTACATATGACCAGTGTTCTATAAAGAGTAAACACAGATAGGGAATTAAAATCCCATTCCAGGGATTAACAGGAAATGCCACCTTTCCATTTAGATTTTTTTTTCCTATGTGGATGGTTCAAATAGTTTAAATATAAAAGACAACATAGCTTAAAAGTTTTTTCCCCTGCAGCCTTGCTGTAATTTGCAGTGATTAATTCCTATTTTTACCCAGAGGCTAAAATCCTCATTGGAAAGAAAAGTAGGAGCCAAAGAGCCACATTTGGTGCTGAGTTAGATCTCAAAGTTTTGCAGTCCAAGCAAATTTTGCAGCTGTGCAAGGCAAGTGCTCTGAAGAAATTTAAATGGGAATGTGTGACTAAGAGAACCTATAAAGAAAGAGGTTACTAGGCAGAAGGGAAAAGGAAAAAGAAATATGTTAGTTACATTTCAGATTGTCCGTGCAGAAGCTGAATAAGGTGGAGGAAGAGGTGAGATTTTTCTACACTGTTCACTACTATGATGGGAATGCTGAGACACAAGGCAGAGAGACAGCTGAGATAGACCTCGTGACTTACAGCATCATGTTTTGCACTGTCTGTCTTGGAAAAAAAACGCATTGTGCTTTACACTGCTTGTCTAGAGTGGAGTATGGTCCTTTTTGTGGAGCAGGAAGATCACATAATTGTTCTTCAAAGTTCTTTCTTTCTTTCTTTCTTTTTTCTCTTTTTTCCTTTATTTCAGGCTCTTCTAGTTCCAAGGAAAAGCTTGAGAGCTTGACACTGGGACAGATATAATTTTTGGCAGGTATAAAAAGTAGCATCTATCTATATTTGGAATGGCATGAGAGGTCTAAGCCATGCCCTACCCCATTCTTATTGTGAGACTATTGCTCCAAAACCCCCTGCTGATTGCTATTTTCAACATCGATAGTGATCGTTGAAGGTATCAAATGCTGGTGATCTATGCTGACTCTTCTAGTTGGCTAGTCATGCTGGGTAGGTCTTTAATGCCATCAGTGTTTTTTCTAGGGTAGGAGTTGTGCTAAAGGGGCTAATTCCTCCGTGTCACACCAAGAGGACTGCCAGGCCCATTATGTGCTCCGGGAGGAGAATATGCTCCAGGAGGAACATACGCTTCCATATGAAGGAAGAAGCAATCTGCACCCAAGATGGGCTCTGCCATCCTCACATCCCAAGCATAGTTCCTCCTCCTCCTTTCCCTTGTTACCCATGGGTGCAACATTGCAGAAACAGCAGCAGGAGAGGAGTTTCACATTCATTTGGTGCCAAAGTTGAACCAGGAAGGATCCCACACTTTTGCATGGAAAGACCCAAAGAAGTACTCCCCACCTTCTTCTCCCTCAGCAGAAGCAGCAGCTGAGGAAGGCTGAGGGGAACATAAAGATGAAGAACTATTGAGTGTTTGAGCTTGTTTATTGCTTGATACACATCTATTTGCTGGAGATTTGCCTGTGAGCCTCAGATCTTCTCTTCTTTGGTACTGGAGCACTTTTCATCAACCTTCCCACTAGGGTTCCATTCATAAATCGCTTATGGAGTGTGAATAAGCCATGGGGATGCTTTAATAAATTGTTCCTCACATAAAGTTTTATTCCTTGATAATAATTAGCTTATTAGTAAATCTCCGATGGCTTTACTAAAGAGGTCATTATCATTATCCCTGTTTTATATCTAGGGAAACTGAATCAGAGAAAGGGAATGAAGAAAGTCACAGAGCAAATAAGATTTGCGGATACAAAGTCTTGAGGCAAGGCAAATACTTTAATCGGTAGGTCACACACAGAGGACAAATAGGTGCTTGAACTAAATGATCAATCAATTGATATAAACATAATGTAGCAGGACAGTGATACCTTCTTGGAAAGTGTTCTAAACCATCTAGAATTCAGGTGCTTATGCAACCTCCAGCATGCTGAGTACTGGATCCTCCAAGGCAGCCAAGAGGGCAAACTGAGAAAGGGCTATGTGAGACTCTCTGGGCTTTGGTGTCTTGGGACTCAGAGTCTGAAACCACTCTTAAGCTAAAATCATGCATCTGGACAAGTAAAATACTTCTGCCCACATTCTGCTTGCTGACCTAGGGTTAGAGCACCCACTCATGATATGAGGTTAAAAGGTTTTGGGTCTTTCTCTGCCTGAGGAGGTTTGAGTCTGGGGTTCCTGCACTAAATAAAAATGCCTTGAAGAGCAGGGTGTGGTCTAGTCTGAGAGAGTCATGGGGAGAGTGAAGGGGAGGGTGAACCCTCTCCTTATTTCCAACTCACAGGGTAGCCAGGAACTAATTCCCGCAGTAGAAAGACGAGTGCAGAGAGGCCAACCTCTGTAGCTGCCTGCACCAACACTCTTGTCAAGGGTGTGGAAATTCCTCGAATTCCACTTACTGCTCCTAGATTTTTTCTAGGTTACTGTTTTAATTCTTTCAATCCAGGTTGTCTAATGTGGAATATGTAAAGAGTTGTGGGAGCGGTACAGATTCCTCAGACTGTCCCTTGCCAGCTGAATATGCAGAAAAGCTCACTCACCATCTGCGTTGCTCAGAGGAGCTGGTTAAGGTAGGATTGTGTGTATAAAATGGGCATAGTTAATGCTTGTGAAGTAGTTTAAAACATCTGAGGACAACTCAGACTAGAAGCCTCCTGCTCCAGAATGCTGCAGAAACCTGCAAGACTCTCTGGGGAATTTTGATCCTCTTTGGTCCGAAGACTCTCTAAATTGATCCCTTCCGGTTGAGTTTTTGTCTGGGTGGACAGTTGACCGTCCTGTGCAACGCTGAAGAAAGAAATGAAAGGCAAATACCAGTGCTCAGTGTATGACATGAAGAGTTTGAAGGTAAGGAAGCCACACATCCTGATAATTACTTAAAATTCCATGCCTTGCAATGAGGTGGGAGAGTTAATTAGGCTCATAAGCTTGGGGGACAGGGAGACCTTTGAGACAATCTTGTAGACAAGCAGTAAAGCATGTGACCTCATTTTAATTTTTCAATTAGACTTCCCACAGATATTTCAGAAGCATCCTACAATCACTGTCTGAAACTTTTGTTTAGTTTTTGTATTTGCAAAGAGAAGGCATATCATCTCTACTAAATTGTGAAGCTCATGCATATGCCTTAAACCATCCGACTGGTAATTATTTATGGCAGACAAGCAAATAGATCCCCTTCCCTTTTGTTTGTTGCAACTAATGATAAAAAACACTGAGATTCCCCCCTGCTGACTCTCATGGCAAACAATCTCCCATTTTTCCTTTGGAGCCCTGTGGTACAGCTGTTTTGAGCTGAAATTCTTGGAACTGGTACTGCTGGACATGGGGCTATTCTTGCATGAGGATTTCCATTCTCCAAAGAGGCTGTAAAGGAGCCTGGCCTGTGTCGCTGTGCAATCTACAGCTCCTGTTGATTGCAGTGGCTTTTGCTCGGGTCTTTGGTATTTCTCTCACATTTATAACTTGGGGCATGGTTCTCTTGTCTCACCACTGTACTTCCCGAATGATGGCTTTGTTGTCAGTACAGTACATTTCAGTCATGCAACCTTTTGGTTGGGGTAGGGGAGATTTTCCCCAGAGGGCACTGAGACTAACAGGCAGTTGTCTGTGGCTGCCGACCTTCACAAGGCTTCGCTGGAAAGGGAGAGGGAAAAGATAGGATGGTGCTGTAGCTTCAGAGCAGGCACGAATCCACCTCCTGATCTGCCTCAGCCCCTTTTCCAGCTGATGCAAACCCACTGCTGCTCACAGGATTGCTCTTTGCGCTGGCTGTAATGACTAATGGCTTCACATTAGCAGGAACTGGGGGGGTGGCACACAGCAAGGAGAGAGAGTACTACTTATCGCTGTGTCCAGCTGCAGCACATGTTGCAAAAGAGGTTGAAAGCAAGTCTCATTTAAGTGCCCCATTCCCTCCTGCACCAGACGTACGGTCTGCTTCTGTACACTAAACAAGAGCTTGCTCTCAAAGGGAGCTGATCTCTAGTGTCAAGGCAGGAGCAAATAATAACCTTTACATCTATCCAGGCAGAAATCATGCTCAGAATAACTCACTCAGAGGGTTACAGTGAATTTCATCATTACCACGGTACCTGCTTCTTGTGACAATGACATGAAGAAATTCACCTTCTGCCTTTTAGGCACTGCTGTAATCCTAAGGAGCAACCTTTGCCATGGATTGCGTGCAGCACCGACGGAGCAGAAACGTCACGCTCACCATTTGCTGCCGTATTGTCATTATACGTGTATAAGTGAAATCAAACCTGGGGGATTTCTTCACAGCACTCCAGACATGCAACTGCATCGCGGAATACAAATGTGAGAGCCGGGCTGATGCACACACTTGGAGTTCAGCTCTCAGCCGCAGGGATGAGCAACAGGCTGGCAAACCTTGAAGGGCAGCAGAGCTTATTAATACAATATTTTAAACAATAGCTGTGGGGGCTGCTGGTCGTGTATCACTGTAATGGCTACTTGTGTGTGTGTGTATGTTTAGACAACAGGAGTGAAGAACACACTGCTCACATGCTTGATCCCTTGCTTACCAGGCAGCAGTCCTGTGGGAGAGCACCAAGGAGGGAATAGGAAGGAGGGTTGTTTTTTTTTTTTTCCCCTTGGAGATTTTGCACTGATTAAAAAGCTATTTTTACTAGAAAAAACAGAAAGAAAGAAATCCAAGCATATGCTGCAGGTATGGAAAGTGTGCTTGACTTTTCCAACAGTACAGTAGCATTTAATACCTCTGTTGCTTGGCCCAATATTGTATCGCAGGCATCACGGGTGTTGTGCTTCCCAGCATGCCCTACCATTCCTTCAAACAAGCATTCACTGTAGCAGAAAGTCCAAGAAAAGGCTTACTCCCTTGAGGATCAAGAAGAAAGAAACAGCGAAGAAAGGTACAGTAGCTGTTAATATTAATGTTGGAGGAGGAAGGGAGGGAGAGAGGACACAGGAGCAGTGAAAAAAAGTCTACTTATGGCTTTGATGTGTTCATTTCCACAGGACCAATAGCAGCATGGAGAATACAGAAACCAGATAAAGAGGAAAATGAGGAGGTGGAGGTGAGCAGAAGGCAGCTCAGAAAATTGCACAAGCTGTGGGGAATTTTTCCGTCTAGACACTTGCACACAGCAAAGGGAGCGACTATGCCATCTGCATCTCCTCTGAAAAAGAGAAGGGAGAAAAAGGACAGAGCTGAGACAAAAAAAGAAATCCACCTGTGTGCCTCTTGTTTTGGCTGTGGTATGAATGATCCACATTGAACGCCTGCTGTGGGAGGGGAGAGAAGGCCAATGGAGGTATTGTTGTGTCTGAGGATGCACAACAGTGAGGGAGCGTGTGAATCCTCATGCATGGCTCTGTCCTACTGACACAGTGGGAAGAGGAGGGTGGTAACTATTTTAGTCCTGTTGAAGCTGCTAAAGAGTAAAAATGGAAGTAATTAAAGGCCTATTCTAGTCTCACTTAAATCTCTGAGTCTCCAGGCCAGAGTTATTTTTGTTACATCGCTTTAATGTCACTGCGTTGATAGACTGGGTAGGATTTTCTTTTCTTTTCTTTTCTTTTCTTTTCTTTTCTTTTCTTTTCTTTTCTTTTCTTTTCTTTTCTTTTCTTTTCTTTTCTTTTCTTTTCTTTTCTCTTCTCTTCTCTTCTCTTCTCTTCTCTTCTCTTCTTTTTTCTTTTCTTTTCTCTTTTTTTCTATTTTCTTTTTTTTTTACCTAAACTTCTTAGGAAATGAATCAGCACTTTCTATGTCAGTGTACTTACTATGCTTAAAATTTTACCTGTGAAAGGTGGTTCAGATCCCAGGAGGAATTTTGCTAAATTCCAAGAAGTCCCAGGAGACCCAACATTTGGGCAGCTGGGTTACTGCCTTACACTGTGGAAAAGGCAGGCATGAGTACCAGCCTGATCTGATTCAAAGTTGGACTCGAAAAAGAGTGATTCCCGCACCTTAGGTAAGGTGATTATTCAATAACTAATGACTGTATAGTCTTATCATCTCCTATGATTTTGCAGGAAAAAAATCCTGAACAAGAACAGGAAAGGTTTCCTGTGGCAGGTCCGCTGTTTGCCACACAGCTTTTCCTCGGTGAAGGTTACCGGGGCTGTAACCAGTGGCAGGAATTGCCTCCTCTTTCTGCCTCATTTAACTCCGATGAAACTCTTCTGATCTCAGGATCACTTTTAATGTTTCTACTTTCAGGTCCACCTATGTGGCTGCTGCAGATTTACATGATGTCACTAGAGGTCTGATCCAAACTCTGCTGAGTCTGTGTTTGCCTTCAACTCCTTGGTTTGCTCCTGTGTGGCACAGGACTTACCCCGTTTCTGCATCCTCCCGTGGCCTCTCTTCAGTGCAAGGTGACCTACCACTGGGAAGAAGGAGTTCTGGCTCTTGCCCAGGGTGGATATCTGTCCTGTTCAAATTGCATAGATCTCCCTAAAGATCCTGCAGGGGAGTCAATATAAAGAGCAAAGGACTTGATGGTTTGTTTTCCAAAACAAGCAAAATCAATGTTACTAGCCTCCTTCATTAGACCTCACACAACTTTTTAAGAACTACCAATTTCTATAAGCAATGGCAAAAAGTCCTCTATTGTCAAAGGCAAGGGGGATGTCTCAAGCCAATGTCTGTTAGCTCTGAGGTGGTTACAGAAAACAGACCACAGCAGGAACCTCGTGTGGAAGGACTGCCACAGGAATGCCTGTCACCACCATTGTGAGGGAGAGAGAGCATCTCATCTCAGCAGAAACTGACAGCCTGCCCCAAACCTCTCAATCATTGGCTCCCGAATAACCATTTAAGATAATTCTCCTTGCAGACCAGTTACCCCAAGGAGGGAAAGGACACACTTAACCAGCCCCAGTGAGGCTTCTGTTCCCGTGCTCAGAGGGGCCACCTAAAATGCCAGTGGATGTTGTGCCTTGGTAACTCATTTAGTGACGGGCAAAAAGCATCTTCCCAGAAACAAACAATGAGGATTGGAAAGGACTGAGCCATTGGAGCAGTGGCTCAGGTCAGCACAGGAGGAACTGTCTGGGCAAAATGAGACATAATGAGGGGGAGGATAATTTTTCGGGTGACCGTGGAGGGGAAGTCAGGTCAGATACTTTGAAGTCCAGTCTGTGTATTTTCATCTGTAAGTGGTATTAGCTGGTTGTTCATTTGCAGTCACTGAATTAATGATACAGATGTATTTTAGACCTTCAGTCAGTCTTGTTACTTCCCTTTGACTTTTCTGCGGTTCATCTTAGAAAGCTTTTTTCCTAACTGGGCATTGGAAAACAGCTGAAGTCCTCTGGCACTGAGCAGGGCAAGAGAATTGCAGGCGAAGTATCTTATGGGCAATTCTCCCCTTGATTCATCTTGGAGGGGGGGTGGATTATGTTACGTCTCAACATCCTTTCTGGGTCTACTTTCTACGATTTCAACAATTTCTCTAATCCCTCTAGGGGTACCAATCTTTATCACGTAAGCACATCAGAATTGTTTTCTTTCTCTGCATGTCTCTCACTTCCACAGGTGTGCTAGGATTAAATGCTCTTTTCCTGTAGCTGCAGTCTACCTACACCATCTAATTTATCTTCATAAGCACTTGGACGGTGAATGATGCCACTGCATTCCCATGGCTGATCATGTTCAGATTGTCTTTTGTCCCTTCGCATTGTTGCAGAGCACTAGTGCAGCACGATGTGATGAGAATGTGTCTAGGTGGAAGTTTTCCTCGGAGATGCCTCTCCAGGCTTCCAGCACCAACACACAGGCGAGCTGGATTGGTCGCTCTCTCTCAACAGTTGTTCTGTTCCAGCAGATTAAAGCTGATTATTCCCTGTCTTGGCTTGTAGACTCACTTGTCCGTTCTCCCAAGAGCAGGTTTTTATAACAGGCTAAGCAAGAGTTTGAAGAGGCAGCAGGGGCTCCTTTCCTAGTCCAGGGAACTGAGTCAATTTATTACTAATGAACAGTTAGTGTCAGTTACCCACTGATGAGGGCACATTAAACACCCCTTGTGGGCTTGTTGCTTGCAAACACTTGCCACTTCTATATGACGAGACTCAGCAAGATGTTTGACCTAAAGCAGGTGAGTAATGTATATCTATTTGTATGCTTGAGTGAATGATAAAGGCTTATGTTCAAATACTTTTCTTAAAAGGAGCTTTGGACACATTTGAGATCCTCCTTAAAATTTACCTCTGGCTACATGCATCTGAAAGTTTGATATCAAGCAGTCCATTTTTCAGTACCTTATGTTGAAAGCAATGCTTCTATCCTGCCATAAAAAAAAGTAAGACACCATACATGCACGTCTCTTTCTTTGTAAAAAGTCATTTTAGATACCTGAATATGCAAACGCCAGCACCTCATTGCTATCAAAAAGCAATTAACGTAACTGGTAAGCGACAGGAAATCAAAATATAGATGGATCTAGCAGCCTCAGAGTCAGGAACGTAAATTATACAGTTGCACATTTTCTGTAAAATAACTCCGTTTGTTCTCTTTGCATTGTAATCAAAAGTGAATTATGATCTTGAAAGGTTCTATCTCTCCCAGATAACTGGAAAAGCTAATTAAAAACAAAAGCCACAGATGTAATCATTGCTTAATGCTGTAAGCATAACATGACCTAACGCTATTATGAGTTCTGAACAAATTTCAATTAGAACTCCAGCTGGTAAACAGATAAATGTGATAATGACATTTTAATATTACATAATCACTTGTTAGTAAAAGTCATTTTTATTTCAGCCATTCATAGGCTGTATCGTAAATGATTTTAGGTTTAGATGTGTTTTTCAGTGCAATCTGAGGACAAAATGCGTTTGAATTATTTACATTTGAGAAGATCTTCCTTATAGGTATGTTCTATTTTTTAAAATCAATCAATTGTTTTGCTTACAAATGCCTTTGCCTTGTAGCTTGCTAGTGATTTACACCATTACTGGGTCAGAAAGGTAATTCAAATGCGTAGTTTGTACTATTTCTGCACTTAGAAGCATCACCTCTGAGTAACAATTCCTTTCTTCTCGTGGTCTTTTGTTGCTCAAACTACTTTTTTTCCCTTATCTCAATGAGCTTTGGGGAATGTGAGAAGTCATATATCACGATGGTGAGTTAGTGGGATTTCTGGCAGACCTGAAATTCAGAACACATGGAAAAACCGGCGGTGCAAAACTGCATGCTGTTTGCAGTAGGGTATATATAAATATGTTTACATATACGTATACGTATACAAATATATACAGGATAGACGTGGTTCTTAGAAGAGCATAACAATGAGTCTGATTGGGTCCTTGTGACACTCCAAGGACGTAAGTAAGGGTGGTCCATAGTCAGAGTGCTAACTTGGCTTGGCAGAGCCAGGGTCTTCTCTGTCAAATTGCCAGTGGAAGCTAAGCAAAATAGTCTGCCTCAGTTTCCCACTAAAAAAATTTTACCTAGACAGTGACTTGAAATGGCTTTTCTAGCAGCCCTGCGTGCAGAGATAAAAACATGGCCACACTCCTGCCTTTTTCTTGGTCACCCTCCCGTGGTGGCTGCCAGGACAGGCGGGGGTGAAAGCAGCTTCCCTGGAGGGATCCTTTCCTTGCCGTGTGAGGCAGCTCCTGCCAGCCTGGTGTAGCGCTGCTGCGCTGGGATTGATGCCCTGGCCCAGCATTTGATTTCAAGACAGGTGTGGAAGAGCTGGCTGGTAGGATGATGACAGCTTATGCAGCTAATCAGCATACAATTCTGCTCTCTTGTGGTTTAAAACACAGATAAAATGAATCCCAGCGCTGGAGGAGAATACTGGCTTGACAGCACCGAGGGAGTAAATGCACTCCAAAATGGAAACAGCCAGGGAAGGCACAACGTAAGCTTGTCCCATTAACCAGCCTTAACCTTGTCCTCAAGGGACCATCTCTAACTTGGGGCGGGGGAAGCCCTTGTCAAGCACAATTGGTCTCTGTGCTGAGGGGACCGAGCTGACACTATGATGATGATGATGCTTGTGGTGTGGACACTTACATTTAATTTGAGTTCATTTGCATGATGCAGTCCTCCCGAGTTTAAAATTGTTTGATGGTAGAGATAACAGAAGCTGTCACTACCCTGAAATAAAATTCTTGCTATCCCTCAGTGACATGATTTTTTCCCTTCCCCCTTCAACTATCCATTTTAAATATTTATTACATGCCCTGTAGAGTTACTTTTACTCTGGAAAGAGCAAGGGTTAAGCTTCTGTTTTTTAAACAAGAGAAAATATATTGAAATAAATCACTTCTTTTTTCAGCAGCAACAACAATAGCAACAAAAAGAAAGAAAGAAAGAAAGAAATCCAATATGAAAACATAGAATTGTTAAAAGGGCAATCACTCCTGGGACTGAAAGCTCTCCTTACTAGCTGTAGTGGCTTTTCCGTTATTTACTCATATTACGGTAGCAACTAGAGGTTTAAAGTAAAATGGAAGATCATATGTGCTAGGCCCTTTTTGAGGTGGTTAGAGCTTGCTACCTACACAGGTGAGGGAGCAGTTGGGGAAGTGGAGTATTATTCTGTCCATATAAAGGTGTAGAGAGGCGAAGTGATTTAGTTACAGAGAAGGTGGCAGATGAAGCCTGTAGTAAGGTCAGGAGTGAAATGGTGGCCTCAGACTGGTTCTGTAGCTATGAGTACATCCTGGAAGTTTATATGAATCTTCTAAGACCTAGGTTAGCACTATAATCACCATAATACGTAATCATACTTCCCTTCGACTCCTAGTATTAGCTAAACATAGTGTTACAGGGCATGAGACAAGGACACAGCAGTGGGATGCTGTTCTTTAACTCCAGATGTCTAAGATAGGAGTGTTTACCTTTGAAGTAGATATCTAGGCTCCCACTGTATTTTGCAAAGAACCAGTCAATACAGTCCATAATACCTACGGCATGATTCATCTGACCTAAATGTGGGTGTCTGCTTTAGAATAAACTGACTGATGCCTTTCAGCTATATTGACCAGATCTCCAGTGACTATAATGGGAATCCAGACAACAGAGGCAATCTCATTGAAAGAGATGAATCACACCCCATTTAAATCTGCTCACAGAGATGCTTCTGTGAAAGCTGTCCTGCCCTCACAAACACTATGTGTGTGCCTGGTACAATTTAGGAAAATGGGCAACCATTGTGCTGAGATCCTAGGTGGTCACAGGGATCTGAATAGACCGTAATGAAGTTAGTTTATTGGAGACATTTACACTATGCCACAGCCAACACATAGACTGACAAGCTAGGAAGACAGCCTCTAAACTGAGTTCTAACTGAGGATAAACATCTGAGTTACAAAAGTCTTTTCTTCCTTCTCTATAGTATAAGTGTATTTTTTATTGTCCACATATGAAAATGGGTTTTGGCTGTCTTTGAGAATATCCTAGTGAAGTACGCTGTCCAGACAACTGGGAGGAATTCATCACACTTCAGGGTGCATGGTAAATGGAGGTTGTTCGTGATTTTGACCATATGAGCAGGCTATGCAAGCTTGCCTGGCATCAGGTAAAAAGTCTCTGAGGATCGTCCAAAAGACTCCAGTGTTTTGAAAGCCCCAAGGAAACTCTTGCAGTGAAGCTGCTATGACTCATGATACTGCCCACAGCTGCACAGTGAACAAATACTTCCCCTCAGACAAAGAGGAGCAGCCCAGTAGCCTAAACTGTGAGAGCTGGATCTGCTCTTTGGAGCTACCCAGATCACAGGTCTGGCAGTACCGTTTATGGAGCTCTCAGTAAGCAAGGTCTGCCATGACTGCCCCAGCAGTAATTTAAATAGGCTCCTTCAGCTCTTTCTTTCTTCAGCTCTGGTTTAATTCTTTTCTTGCTTATCCTCATATTACCTCTCTGGTGACATCTATTCAGGTTCATTCATGTGAATCATATCACACATCTCCGGAGGCAGGTCATATCTTAAGTACTCTTCTCCATTTTGTTCTTCCCACAAGATTTCACTGATACCTTCCATATCAGAATCACCTATTAGATAAAATATAACCAAAGTTGCTTCCTTCCTTTGTCTTCCTTCCTTTGCCTCTCCCCTCATCTGATGCCTACAGTTTTTTTTACCATCCTCAACCCCAATCTATTTCCTGTTTTCCTTCTTACCTATTCTCACTTTCGTCCTTCGTGCTCCTTCTCTCACTGCCCTATTTTTGTAAAATATAGCCTTGCTTTAGTTTTAGTGCGTCAAAAAGTCAACCCAGCTCCATCTGCCCGGCCAGCTCCTACCCAGCCCATCGTTTCTCCTTTTGTTTTCAATGCTCCTCTCATTAGATGCAGTACTTTGGAAATCCTTTCCTGCTATCCATCCTAGACCTGCTCCAATCTCCTCCCTCAGCTCCATTAGCACTGCCCTAAACAGAACGATTAATGATCTCTTCCTAATGACAGCTCTGAACCAACACTCCATGCTCAGCTGTCTTTGACACCATCAGCTGTACCTGACCCTGTTCGCTCATACTTCTCCCCATCTCTCACTCACTATATCTGCAATTCTTTCTTCCCTATGTTTCTCATTTTTTACCAAAGTGGGGATTCTGTCATGGAAAAGAAACATTTGTGTCCCTCCTCCTGCCTTATCATATTTACCATGAAGGTAAGAGTACAGCAGCAAATCTATTTTAAGCTTGTAGAATACATAACACTGCTGCAGCTACCGTGTTTAACTTCACAGACACTGGGTTTTCACTATCTTGAAGATCTTTCAGAAACTGTAGCTTTTGTATGTACTTCTTACAATATTTTTAATGCCTCATGACCCAGAATCACAGAATCACGGAATCACAGAACGGTTGAGGTTGGAAGGGACCTCCGGAGAACATGTAGCCAACCGCCCCTGCTCAAGGAACACCCCTGAGTACCTGTGTAACTGCTCAGTGACCGCATATCACAGGAGAAAAACCCTGCATACTTCCTTACTCATTGAGCCTTATTAGTAGAGATTAGCTTCCTTTGTTCAATATTATTAATTTTTAGCCTTTCTCTACATTGGTTTCTGCAAACCCCAGTTTCACTGAAATATCTTCAAACATTGTTTCCCGGCCAGGGTATTCATACACCTGAAAACCACCATACCTAATTATCATCGCTGAAAAGCTTGCTTTTAATGGTCAGTAACCCAATCTCCAATTTAGCCTTCTAATTTTTCAACAAAGCTGTTTTTTTACACTTGGAAATGGCATTGATGTATTAGTATTTTTATTGCTAAATTGCTTTTACAACAATTGATTCACACGTCGAATGCAGAGGTAGGCAATTATTACCTTTCCTATCTTTATCAAGGAGGAAAGAAAGTACAGTATTCAAGAGCCTAGCACTGGGCATCCCCCTTGGAAGGTTGGTCTCCCCAGGCTCTCTCCATAGTCAATAATAGAGAGAAGTTCCTCCAAAGGGCAACTTTAGAAGAGCCAGCCAAGAGGAGCCTGCTGAGATAAGTCAGATAATTCAGCTGGATAAATTAGACACCTTAAATGAGTCATTGGTAAAACTCCTAATGGCTTCAGAGGATGTATATTCCAGCAATTAGCTACAATATGCAACCGTTGCTCTATATAATTAATTGCACAAATTGCAGCAATATACAATAGGTTGCTATGTCTTAAATAAGGAGTGAATAAGTACACTGTGACTACAGCTCAAGGTCATTCTTGTCCTCATTTACTTCTCTACAAGAAGCCTGCAGGGCCTTGATATCCAGTGAGGGATGAAGTTTGACTTTGTTTAAGCCTATTATAGCCCAAATTATAACTCTCTGGGTCTGGCTAGGTAAAAAAAGAGAGGTGCAGCCACCTCCTTTCTGGCTGCACTATGCATTCCGTGTTTCTTGCATCTCGTTTTGTACCTTGATATTTCTGATTTTCTCCCTGCATCTTGTGGCTATTATTTTGAAGACTCATAGGATGATATAAATTGGAAGGGATGCCTGGAGACAGGGTGACACTGATGTTAGATCAGGTTGTTCAGGGCCTTTGTCCTGCCTTGTTTTGAATATCTCCAAGGATGGAGATATTGAATATCTCCAAGGAGATTGTACAGCCTTGCTAGGCCCCTGTTTTGATGTTTGACCACCCTCTTTGTGAAGGATGTTTCCCTTATAGATAATGGGTGTTTCCACTGATGTAACTTGTGTTTACCACCTCTTGTCCTTCCTTGTGCACTCCTGAGAAAAGTATGGTTTCATCTCTTCCATAAACTCTCTTTGGGTCATTGAAAAAATCAGCTAGATTCTGCTTAGCTGTCTCTTCTTGAAGCTAAACTGACTTACCTCCCTCAGCCTCTCCTTGTATGCCATATGCTTCAGTCCCTAACCATCTTAGTGGGTCTCTAATGGACTTGCTCTAGTTTGTTGATATCTCTCTTGCACTGGGCAGCCCAAAATGGCACATATTACTCCACATTTGTACTCCTCACTCCTCCACCAAATAGAGAGGAGAAATCACTTCCCTCATCCTGTCAACTGTGTTCTTGCTAAAGCTGCCCACTGTGCAGTTAGTCTTTGTAAGATTGAGTTGCTGACTCATATTCAAGTTCTTGTCCACCAGAACCCCAGGTCCTTTTATGCAGAAGTGCTGCCTAGTTAGCCAGACCTCAGCCTGTACTGTTGCATGAAATTACTGCAACCCATATACAGGACTTTGCATTTCCCTTTGTCTCCAGGAACAATTTTTAATGCTTGATTTAGAGGTTGGATTGTAAATCTGAAACATGCAGGTTCTGAAACTGCGTGTCAGATCCGTCACTCATGGCTGTTGACATGATTCTACTGAAGCATATGGAACAAACAACATTAATGTAGAAGACCTTGTTCTTCCTTTCTTTTTGATCCTGACTTTTTTTCTTTGAATGTCCTACTTAACCATATAAACATCCAGTCTTCATTACTATGCGCTTAGTGGCAGTATTAACTTACAGTAATGATTTAGCTTTTCTTCTTTTTTAATCTAAGTGAGGGGCTTGATTCATCTTGCTTCGTTCTTTAATAGGATCTTTATTTCCCTCTGCGTGTTGTAACTATACTGATAAATGTGTTAATTGAAATGACTGTCAGATGTACCCCAAATGAGTCATTTCAGGAGTCCTACCTTGAAAGTGTATTCATAGTGAAGTCTAAAGGTTGAAGCTCTGCAAGTTAGCCTATTTTCTATACTATAAAGAACCTTTAGTGAATAATTTACAAGAAAGCACACACACACACACACACACACACACACACATATGAATGCACACAGCAGTGCACACTCACAAGAAAATAGTCCTATGGAAGATTCATTATAACTGTGGACAAAGTGGGCAGTTTTGTCAGCCAGCTGAGCTCTAATCAATCTATCTAATGCTTTTCATAGTATTGTTTCATTAGAGGCCCAAAATAATCATTCACTCATATGCTGTTCAGCTGCTGGTTTTGATTTGTGTTCTTTTATTGTGGCAACTAATGTGTATCCCATAAGATCTGGTCTTTCTGAACACTTCCTATTTATTGCTTATGTGCTAAGAATATGTATTGCCTTTATTATATAGACATTAGAGGGCCAAATCCAATGGGGGTTTTCTACAGAGTAGAGTATGTAAAATAGTAAGTTCTTGTATGGATGAAATGTATCCTGGTTAGAATATTCAGTGGGTTATCAATCATCCTCCTGTCATGAACCAGGTTAATTGACATCCTACAGAAGCCATTAAGCCATTTATTACTAGTCTTCAGGCTGTTTTCCACCTTTATTTACACCTCAGTTTTCAGTACATTTAAAGGCAATTTGAATGAAAAAGTAGCTAGCACAAAAATATGCATTCCACTTACAAAGATCTGCTGTTCATCTGGAAAAAACAGAGTGGAATGGGAGCGGGGATGTGAGAAGAGATGGAGAGCGCTCCCGCTGGTACAGAGGAAAGAATAAAAAGAACTGAATGATGAAGGAGCAGCCTCCAGTAAGGAACAAGGAAGCCCTTGGGTGAATGTGACCAATGTTCCTACTATCACATATCATTGTCTCGTCTTTAAACAAATTAACTTTTTTTTACTCTGCTACTTCTGAAATGTTCTTCCAGTATCTGTCCACTTTGGTGATGATGATTATGCTTTCCTCTATTTTACATGCTAAATTTATTCACATCCAGTTGGCACTTAATTGTTTTCGTTTCATTAGCTGGCCTTGTGCAGACAACATACTACAACTGCCTTGCTGAGGCATCATGGTACCTCTATAACGCGTGTGGGTGTTTGGTGTGACTGGGTGACTGAGGCTACCTCTAAATTGTGGACCTGTTCAGCATGTTCCACATCCTAGTGTGCTATGCTTCAGATTTGAGCAGCAGCTGGACGATCCACAACTGCATACAAAATGAACACATAATCTAAGAAGTCAGAAGTATCCTGGTTTTGTAGCCCATTTACTGAGGGCTCTGGAGAAACACTGCTAGGTTGTGGGACCTAATTCTGGTGCTTGTTTGAGCATTTTATGTAATGAGTTTTTGGGTGAGAAACGCATGCTGTTCCCAAAGCAGACACTAAAGCTGATTGTGCAGTGGTTGCTCTTCAGAAAGAGAAGGGAGGAATGCTCCCCATCCCCAGCATTACCACAGAGTGGCTCCATCACTCCTGGAAGATACGAGAGCTCCATTTAAACCACCTTTATTGGAAAAGTCTCTAGGATTTGCATTTCTGTCTCACTGGTCAGTTGTGTGACCCCAGGCTCTACCGCGGGATTAGTGTCTTCCCTCTCGCGCTCTCAGCTCTGCTCAGTGTGATCTGAGCCCTCCCAGTGGATTAATTGTTCAGAGGGTTTTGGTGGCTCCCTGTCTACCCCTGAGTTGCACCTGAGGAACTTAGCTCTCCACGATGAAGTGTGACCCTTAACTACTGACAAAGACTGGTAGCAGTCACAGTGCTTATCCTGAACATAGGCCTTAGACTTCTTCTTAAGTAATTCTAATTCCTCTGTGGTATTTACTGCCTGATAGAGTTAGCAAGAGCAATGATACTCCAGGACTTTTTTCTCTTCTAATACGTCAGGTTTCCTTGGTAACGTTAGGAGTCCTTCTCTGCATCCATACCACTTTGAATTCAGCATTCCTGAATGTGGTTAACTAGATTTGTATACTGCATCCCACATGAATTTCAGCAGAGCCTTGTATTAATGCTTCACTATCTTTCCAGATATACCAACTCATGCACAACAGTCTCTCCTGTCACTTAAATCTCAGGAGAAAAATGGGCCTATACGAGTAGTTCACCCAAGTCATTTCAGATTATAGCACTAGATAGCACCCGAGAGATCATAACGAGTTTCATCAACCTTGGCACTGTTAAGTACCCCTTGAGTTATTTTTCTGATATGTTAATCAGAAAAACACTTTAACCTGAATTTCATAGACTTTTGCAATTGCAAGCACCCAGTTTTTCTTGCCTTAATCATTTTCCCTATATAGCAAGGGAATTCTTTCACTTCCATCCCTTTCCAAGATCTCTGCAGTGGTAATACAAGCTGATATTTTATTCTTGCTTATTTTGTAAGGATGCTCAGGAATGCTCAGCAACTGGCGCCTAACGCATTATTCAGTCACTTGTATCTTTGATGTGAGCAGCTTTAACATTATGTTGTCCTCTACCCCATTTCAAGCTCAGCTGCTGGTTTTAAGATGGATACATATTGAAAAATGGTACATGCAAGCTGACTGATTGAAATGCTGTTTGAAATGAATTTATATTATCCCAAGTAGAACCTAAGAACCTTATATTCACTCTCATGAATGTAGTAAATTCTGAGCATAGTATCCCGGGAAAAGAGTGTAGCAATAACAATCTTTTGGCTATCAGACTCACACCAGAGAATGGTTCTTTGGTCTTTAGTCTTTGGTCTGGGCTCCTCTTATCTTTCAGTCAGTCCTCCGTATTGTATAGAACAATGAAAAGACATTACATAGCTCCTGAACATTTATCAAGTCATTTAGAATAGCCTGCAGCCAAACCAGCTGATATGCTGTAATTTCATCCCTTGAAGCAAAGCAAGGGCATAAGGCCTGCAAGGTAATCCAGCTGCAACAAGCAATGGTGGCCTTTGAGACTCCTGCTTCAAAGCAAGTCGATACTCTAGTTTTGCTTTAGATGAGATTTTGCAGTCAATGCAACTAGCTATATATTAAGCTGGAAACTGTGAAGCTACATTCTCTCATACTCAAATGGCAGGAAATCCCCAATCAATGTTTTTTCTTAGTCTTACCATTTTGATGCAACTCCCAACAAAATGAAACAGAAAAGGTAACAAGGGAAGATTTCATGCTAGATTTTTTTTTTTAATTTCTTTTTTCTTTTTTAATTTCAGACTGTAACATTTATTCCTTAGTTAGCTCTGTGACCAAATACAGCTCACTTTTTTCAGAGGGCTCAGTTCTGAGGCCAGAAGCTCCAAATAAATCATCATATGGGCTTTTAAAATCTACCTAAAAGGATTACAGAGGGAGATACTAGATATTGAGCACTTTTGAACATCTGACCCTTACAGAGAGGTTTAAAAGAAAGTTGAGCTCTTCTGAAGAATTTGTTCACACGTGAGGACTCTTGGAGGTATGCCTTTTGCATTCTACAGTAGCTCACAGTAGTATGAAAAGATGGACTTCTGTTCCTAAAGCTCAGACCTAAAAACTCCTGAGAATTGATGTGAGAGGAGCTAAAACATGTTAAGTGACTGCTTGCCAGAAGGCTAAACGCAGGAATGATTTATAAAATGCAGTTCTTGCACAAAATCTATGATGCTGTTGATTCCCTTGCTGGAGGACTCACAAGGGTTATGTGGAACAGATTGAAATCTGGCAGGAAAGGAAGGGATTACAGCATGCAGTGAAGGACAGCAGGGAGGCAGTCATTTCAAAAGTTCACATATGATATATGATATCAATAATTTACAAGGCATTTCCATTCCATTTTCTTTACCAACAATATTATTTACAAGCTATTTAGAGGGGTTACCTCATTCACTGGTTTTCCTACACTGAAAGGGGATGAAAATCCTTACATGTAACATGATGCTATATCGTGTAGATTTGTCTACCATGTTTCCAACGCAATGCAACAGGATTGCTTAGTTGTATTTGACTGCACTGGGTATCACTCTTGGCATCAGCATTTCCATGATTCTCTCGCCATCATTATGCTCTTTTATCGTTTTCGTTTTGCAGATCTGCCTACGCTTATACGACAAGCGATAAGAGAATAAACACCTTTGAGTATGTGTGTTTGCACTCATCCTCCACATCTATATTAGAGATTGTTGTGGAGCATTCTTAGAAATGTAAGAAGCTGCATTAATTGCAAAAGACATTGGAGAAACAGCCTAGTCTGAAGAGTATCCTAGACACTTCTCAGTGAAAGGGCCTGGCATGCAGGCTTGCACTGTTTGATTCTCTACGGCACATAGGTATGAAGGAGAATAGATTATGTTTCCTATCTTTCCTTCTGAGTACAGTACTTACACGGTCCACAAGATGAGATATTGATGGGCTAAAGGCAAGGAGCTCTCCAGGCTGTCTCTTTGAAAACCTTATCAGTGCTCTTTTCTGGGTGGAATAACTGAAGAGCAGAAATTAGCGTCTAGATATGAGCCAGGAGGATAAAATGGTGAATCGTCAGCTTGACCAGTTATGACATGTTTAGATCCATTTATTTTGAAATAAAAAAGTGGAGGATAGTCTGATCCATTCTGATCTGAAGAGACTGCCAAAGTCTAGACTATTATAGGCGGTTTTAACTGGCAGGAGAAATTAGGGCTGGGGATGTTTAATACAGTTCTGTTTATCTAGAAGAATTCACTGAGCCTATTTTCCTGAGTGCTGGAGCAATCAGAGGTGGTTTCCAGTCCTAGCTCAGCACCCTCAGTCCAATTTCTATTTTTGGGACCCTTTGTGCTCCCGAGGGCTTCCCCAAGGCACTCTTCTCATCTCGGTCACGCTATGTTTTCTGTATTATATTATTGTGTTATCGTCTTCTGCATGCGCTTACACACAGAGATGCACACCCATACATCTTTCCCATAATAATGGTCACTGAAATTGGTCTGCTCAGAGCACTGAAACTTTGTGTTGGGTGGATGTGTGTGTTTTACTCTCTTACCTTCATATCAGAAATGCCATAATATCTGTCGGTCTCAAAAAGGTTTGACATGAGCTACAGCTGTTTACCCTGCAAACCTTAACAGGTGCAGGGGAGAAAGAGCCCATGCTAGTCTTTCCCTTCTGCTTGCTGCAAAAGAAGAAGCAGGTATCCACCGTCTTGGCATCCTGCCTATCTCCTTCTGGAACAATGAGAGCACCCCTCTGCTGAGCCCTCGCATGGGAGAAGGAGGAGGGAAGGAAAACCAACCTCTGCTCCCTCCTTCCTTCCCCCGCATGTACAGCTACACCACCCGAGAAACAGACCTTCATTTAATGAGTTATTGCCCTGCTACAGTAAGAGCTTGAGGGTCTGACCCTTAGGTAAGCCTAAGAAAAGGGCCACCCATAGGAAAAGCCCATAAGAAGGATGAATTGTGCATTTGTTCAGGTGACGAGGATGACTTGACATTAGTTCCCAGAGCTATCCCAAACTCTTCTTCTTACTCTGCATAAATTTGCCTAGCCTGGCTCACCAAAGGTAAAGGTAGATGACTATATTTCTCTGAGGCTGTGGACCTCTATCCATTTCTCAGTGATTTAAGAGAGGATGATGACAGTATTTTTCTGAGAGCCATTGTAAGATCCATTGCACTAAAAATGGTGAGGTACTCAGAGACTATGAGGAAAAGACTTGCATAAATAGGAAGCAGCATGTGGTGGGAGTGGGTAGAGAAGAGGAAGGGGTTAAATAGCAAACACAAATTTGCCTAGGTGATAATATTGTGCCTTCTGATCACTTTCAAAATATAACTTCAGAATAGTAAAAAGAAAGCGGAAACTTGCTTAACGAAAAATCAGAGAGGATTTCTGGCCAGTAGGAAAAAATTCCACATATAAAAATTCTCTCCAGTCTGGATGATACAGTCTGTAAAATGATTTAGCCTGCTACTGCTCGGCTTGCTGCCGTGGTGCCACTCTAGCTTATGCCACCTGGGGTCTGCCCTTTTGCTCCCAGCATCTGCTGGCATGACACAAACTGATGGGCAGGACAAAAAGAGCATTTGGGTGATCGTTCAACACCTTGCTCATTCTCAATGGCACTGCGGTCCTGGTAAATTCATGAGGAGTTTTAGGGAAGTCAGGATGAAAAGGCCACAAGAAAGATGAATTTTGCATTCATTCAGGTATTAGCTGACTTGGGATAAGTTCCCAGAGCTGTCCCAGAATCTCCTTTTTACTCTGATGTCCGTAGGCCTGTTTAAGACACTGAGCCTTGATTTCCGGTTAAGCTGATTTAATTATAAATTTGGAGTAACTGGGTGTAATCAAGACCTAGCCTTCTAGATCTGTGTCTCAGAAATCAAGAAGTACCATTTCTGCAGTAGTTTCTTATTTGTAGAGCCACAAGAACATAAGGATGAGCAGACCAGGTCAGCCTCCAGTGCATGTAGTGCACACATCTGTCTCAGACAGTGGCCAAGAGCAGATGCGTAGGGTGAAAGGTAAGATGGAGCAGATTTTTCAGAAAATTCGGAAATTTCAAAAAAGCAGAGTTTTTCTTCCCCAGGACACCCTCCCAGCTCCCCACATGGCTCAGAATATAAAAACTAGTTTGGGTTTAATTATCGCATTTGCTTAACCTCCCCAGGAAATAGCAACTAAAAGCATCTTTTTTTTGACAGTCAGAAGGTTAGGCTTATGACTATGCAAGCTTAACAGGCTTTTCCTCCTTGCTTGCTGACCTAAAGCTTCCTGTGTCATTTGCCACTTTGCCATCATTGCTTTTTAAATTTTTTTCTTATATAGCATTAATTATTATTCCATCAAACGAAAAACAGTCTGAGAGTTCCATAGCTGGGTAGCTGCATTTCACATTGAAAAAATTGGCTCATATGGTGCCAGGGTAAGAATGAATTCCTCTGCTAGTGACTGATTATATTATCTAGTGCACATTAAAAGCCAGCCTTGTTAGACTAAACTTTGAACTATTCATTGTCATGCCCTCTAATGGGGTCCCCAGCTATTGCAACCTCCTGACCTAGGGAGGCTATTAATTAATTTCTACATTCCTTGTGTATAAATATGCATAAAATCTAGTCGTTCTGAAATGAAAATCCAGTGTCTTTCACCAGCATATATTTGCACTTACTTAATGCTAGCTAGAAAGAAATACAGTACAGAGACCTTTTAAACATGAAGACTTACTGCAGATTAGCTTCAATCCTTTACAGTGTGTCTAGGTTTGGATTGTTTCCCCTATGTACTTGGTTTGTTAATAGTGTTGCCACATATCATTTTAGACATTGCTGATGTGAACTTTTTGAATACAAGAAATCCACGTTATTTTATGAAAACTAATTTAGTGGGAACAATAGACACTGTTCTTCAGCTTGGACCATCACCAACAATTATCACCCGGCTACTATGCAAATATCTCATGTCCAAATTCCCGCACTTGTTCATTGAACACATAAGCTCATTACAGTTTAGGTGTTTATTTAAAGGTGCTCCAAATATCTTAGAGCAAGTTGCGCAAAAGCTTTATAAATATGCTGAGAAGTTTGCTTCACAAGCAAACTCCACTTTATGCTGCAGATATTGTCTACAATCTGCAGCTATTTTTTCTTTAGTCTTCTCAGAAAGAACTCCACAGGCAGGCAGGAGGCCATATTTTGATCCCAGTCTCTTTATTGGTTTCAACTGAATAACTTCAGATTTCAACTGGTTCTCTGGTGAACTGAACCTGTCCTTTCACGCAAGTATCAGCTCAGTACTCAGCTGCTGGGGTGAAAAAGCACTAGGAAATGATAACCCTTGTTTGCTTTTGACACCTGACTAATTACCTCACTTTGCCACATTGACTAAAATCAAGAAGAATAAGTGATATATCTCTTCTATATTTCCAGTCCCTGCTGAGCATAAAGGCTTATTCAAAATTCATACCACAACATCTGCTTTTATAGATGCTTTTGAAATGTACCCCTCACAAATTGCTTGCTGGGTCAGAGCGCGCACAGAGGGTTATATAAGGATTGCAATGTGCTAGGCTTGGTACAATACCCAAGGGCTGACCCAAGTCAGTCACATGAAGTTGGCGGTGGTCTGTTTTCCAGATCATCTTTCTGGCCAAACCCTGCCCTCCTTTGCATTCATACAGCCCTAATGAGGTTTCACATGCGTGACCAAGGCCAAAACTCGGGCTGCAGTGACCGTGCCTGTACTACAGTTTTGAACAAAGCATAATCAGTTTTTCAGGAAAGCTGACCCTGATGCTGTGGTTGGATCTTTTTGGTGTTTACAGCATGACCTTGCTATCCATGCAAGTAGATTTGCAAAGCTGTTTGACGTAATGTAGGGCTGTAGATTTGCCTGATATATGGCTGATATAGCTTTTCTGTCTCTTCTGGTAGCACCTGGCATTTCTGTAGCAAGAGTTCAGTAAGGGAAAAAAAAAGGCAATTTACACATTTTTCTGCCTTTTCCCCCTTGCACCTCCTGTTTCTGCTGGAATTACCTAGACATAAGAGTCACTAGCAGGGCAGCATCCCCTTTGGACTGCAGGGCTGCAAGGCTGTGCGCTCAAGTGTCTCCAACCATTTGTCTGACTTGGTGAAGCCATAACAAGGACAGGAATGTGGGGGAGGAAATGATCCGGTAGGCCCCTCCAAAAACCCTTGTCTTATCACTAATGACCGGCAAATTTGTTGGCAGAAAAAAGTACAAACGTTTCCATTTATCCTGCATTCCCTTTCAGGATCAAACACTGAAGAAATGTCAGCTGGAGGCTCCAGATCAAATTCAGTCACTGGCTCCTTCCCTATTTTTATCTTTCAGGAATGGCAAATGTCTTGCACAGGAATTTCCTTGAATCAGTCTGAGCCCAGCAAGCCTGAATTGTGGGAGGCAGTCTGGGTCCTGATGACCCAGACCCATTCTCTGCCTTCATCTTGCAAACACCTGTAGGCGTTGGTTCCGCCACAGACAGAGCGGAGTCCACCAATTATTTCCTGTGAATGATTTACTTTGAGGTTTCCAAAGTGAAGGTGATAGATAAATCAGAACTAATTTATGTTTTCGAGGGTTTGTGAAGAACAACACTGGAATTACTACCAGAAAGAAAAAGAAAAAAAAATGAAAATTTAAAAAAGGCAATGTAGAAATCTCATAAAGAGGATGGCTTAAAGAGATTTCCAACAAACCTCTCAAGTTGTATAATAGCCATAATAATCTTCAGATTCTTGTTTTTCGCAGTACTTTCCCAAGCAACTGGGAGAGTTCAGCCGCAATTGTCCTTTCTTGCCCCACTGCAGTCAGGTCAGCGGGGCAGAGTGGCAGGCAGGAGTGCCAGTGGTGGTGTCCCTTCTGGACACCTCCACGCTCCACAGAAATCTGTGTCAAATATGCCGCTCTTCAATCCAGATTCAAGGAACTGAAAGCTGCTTCCATCCTACCCTAGCAGCTGATTTGGGGTGCAGCTCCTTTGTGAGTTTGGCAGCACCACAGCCTAACACACTTTACACATCTTATTAAACAGCTTATTAAACAGCTTATTAAACATTTGTATGATCTATATTCAGAGGTTTTTTTGACATTCGGTTTCCATAGCTCAGCACCAAGCAGAGCTGTCCCCCACTGCCTTCGGCAGCTCTAGGTGCACAACCCTGCCCCAGAGATTATCTGCCCAAATGTAAGGCAAAGATAGCAGCAGCCCAGGGAAACTGATAGCCCATTATCAGCGGTGCCAGAAGATGCTGAAGAGAACACACAACGCTGCATCATTTAGTTCACAACAGGTCTTTCTGGAAGCACAATAATCTTTTGCAGGGTCACTATCTCTGCTCATGAGAGGATCAGCACAAAGAAAGGTTAGGCAATACGGTTAGGTAATTGTCTGGTGTCACATTAATTGAAGCTGAGAAAGCTGGGAGAAGCATAACAAAACCAAAACAGAACAGCTAATAAGTAAACTCCTTTACAGAATGTGTAGAATCAATATGTACTCTTCTTGCAACCCTAATAAACATAATCTAGATTAATTATTATCTCTTATTTTAAAATTTTCCCTGGCAAACTTCCAGGTATTTCTGACAAATTCCCTCCTGATGTAATCATGAAGCTGAAGCAGCTATGTTTCAAAATCAAAAGGCTTTTTCTGATACAAAAATCCCCAGCACAACCGAATAAAAAAGATCTAATATTTTAGCTCCAAACATCTCTTTCCTGATTGATTTTGAGCCCCACTAAACACATTCATGTGAACGAAAACAAATACCAGTCTCTGTTTGTTTAATTCATTGCAGCTAACCAGCTGAGCTTGTTCTCACTGTAATCTCTGGACACCAGACTAGGCCTTTCCTGGGAGGATCTCAGAGCGCTTCAGAGGCAGCAGCAGTGTGACCAGTCTAACTGTAAACCCACAGAACAAAAAATGATGGGTGGTTTGATTCTTCCCCTGGAAGGCAGACTTCCTGCAGGATAAATCCAGCTGGTAAATGGGCTGCAGAGGAGAAAGCTATCTGCACCTGCTAGCACCCAGCGGTCCTGTAATAGTTTGGTACTGCTATGGAAGTACGTGTGTGTGCACATAGAATTAGTAAAGATTAGGCAAGACACAGCAGATAACGAATACTTAATAAAGAGCCTTTCCTGGACAATCAATTTTAGAAAAGCTTTAAGGAACTCATAAATTCCCGATTTTCAGTCCTGTGATTGGTCCTGTCATCTAGCAATACAACACTCTTTTTCAACCCATAGAATCCAATCTAACAGTAATATTAAACAAACTGTCATGGAAAGTGAAGCCCTTTAATCGGTACAACAAATATATTTAGGGGAAAAAATGATGCAAGGAGGTTTTCTTTTTCTTAGACAATGCAAAAGTAGCCTGAGGAACTCATTATCATAAGATATTAACTTTAAAGTGTGTCATGAAATTCAGAAATGGATTGTTTGTACAGAAGACAATAATATCCCATACTAATGGTAATCACTTGCTTTAGAACGGCTCCAAAACAATCCTCATTCGGTCTTATATTTTTTTCTGAAGAATAATAGGTAGGAACCTTCCTTAAACAGGATTTTTCTCATCCATTTGTAGCCATGTAATAACTGCAATAACTGCCAGTCTATGCCGGCACTCTGGATTTTCTCTCAAGTCAGTGGAGAAAGATGGGTACCTGTGGACAATGACTCACCCAACTGCTAATAGATAGTGGTTTGAGAAGAACCACCCCTTAGAGTCTCCGTGTCTTTCCTGACTACAGAGGGAAATTGGAGGTAGGAGTCCACTTCAAATTACCTCATTTACGTGTGAGTGCCTACACGTGCATTAGCTGTTAGAGGTCCCATTATAGGCAGTGGAAATCCTGTCACTGATTCGCATCCCCAAGCAGAAAGGACCATGCAGGTCATTACCTGCATTACTGGCACAGGATTGCCTTCCTCTTTTCTCTGCCTTGGGTCATCCATTCATTTAACAAGGACGCCGATGGCAGCTGAGACGATGTTTTCTTCACAAGGACTGGCCTCATTTCGTTGTGATTTTTGAACAGGTTTCAGATGCTAGCTATATGTCATTCATCACCTTATAGGGCTGGGTTGGTAAAGGCTGATCAGAGACGACTGCTTCGGAGCAACTGTAAACCGGGCCATGCTCAGTGATGATTTCAGCAGCAGCACAGCTGGAGGAGTTAGATAACTGTGCTACCTGTGGGCAAAGCAGCCTTACAACAAACAGCATGCACACAAGAGTTAAAAATCTGAGTTTAAGAGCTTGCTCGCAGCTCTAGTTTCTATAAACATTTTCCTTCTAACCCAGCTACAAAGTCAAGCTAGCAACAACTTAAAAGGATAACATCTATCAGAACTAATAAGCACTAATCTAGCATGGAAGAGATAGCAACCAATTGAGTTGACAGGCAGAGAGAAGAACAAAGTCTGGCTACAGATCATTGAGAATCTATACAATTATAAGTCATAAATTAGAAAACAGCTCACTGTGGAATATGGATACAGCTACAGTATCAATTCTAATAGATATTTGAAACAATGCCTTGATTTTCTTAGAATTATATGATCTGCTTACAATTCAACTCCTTATATGTTCCTGCAAAAAACATTCCCTTACCTGAATCTTCTGTTACTAATCACAAAGGCTTCCTTCTAGACAATCAACTTATTTAAAGAATTGGCAGACAGTAGGCTATGTGTATGTGTCACAGTTTTGAAACTGTCAGAGCTGCAGTTATTCTTATTCACTAATCATACTCATGTACCTACAAGCTACATTTTTAAATGGTATGGATGAATAATTTCTTTGCTCCTGTAGACTTTTTTTTTAATGGCTCTTCTAAGCTGTGCATCTATTTTCACTTGACTTTAAAGTAATCAATATTCTGGCACAAAGGCTTTGGGATAATTTATAGCAACAATCTGTAGCAACTTACAGGCTGATTTGGTACCCTTAAATGATTCTGACGAAAAAAATAGAAGATTCAAATGCCTGGAGTAAGCATTACCACCATCACCACCACCAACAACAACAAAAGAAGAAGGAAAAGGAAAAGGAAAGAAAAATGGCTCCATGTTATAAAATCCCCAGAGGATAAATTCTATTCTTAATAAGGATGTAAATCAAGTATGGCCCCTCAGTTTTCATGGAAGCCTTCCAAACTTCCACTAAAGTGGCAAGATCAGAATTTAGCCCAGCAAGTAAACCCTGCTCAGTGGTATGCATTTCAAAGACATAGAGAAATGAGTTATAACGGTCAGGTCAGTTGCTCTACTCACCAAAACAGGCAAAAAGGGACACACACCCCTTGGTTCAGTTGTATTGGCGTCTCTTTGTGCCTGACCTCTCAGGAATAGCCTTTCCTAAGAAAAAACATTCCCACCAATGATGAGAGAAACTTCAGAAGCTCTGCACAGACAACCACTGAGAAGGAAATTACAGCACAGAGCTCCCCAGCCTGCTGCCAGTGGGGCACCTGGCACCTGATGTTTCTGTATACAGGAGATCGCTACACAAAACCCACTGGCATCTGCCTCACAGCTGTGGATTCAACAGGGCACTTGCTTCTGCTTTTACCTCACCCATTGCAAGGCATAATTAGTCGGTTGATGGATTTCGTTGACCAACATGAACTATAAGGAAGCAAAACATTGCATGTGAGTTGGCTGGGTAACAATGGCTCCTTGTAGAGACTCTGCTGTTGCCAGCATCTCCAGCAATCATGACCAACTCATTTTACAGCGTTCACTGAGAGGAGGAGCCAGGCTTGCTTCCAGTCCCTCTGAAGTTTCTCTTCAGGGTAAGGAAGTACCAGGCTGCACAGCAGTCTCCCTTACACTCAGTAAGGGCCAGGGATTCAAATCAGGTCTCCTAAAGACATGGATAACTGGTGTGGGGGAAAGGCTCTATTACCACCCTGGTACATTGGCCTTTTTTAACTGTGCTCTCAGAGCATGGCTGGCCATTGCAAGAGGCCCAAGCAGTGAGGAGCTCTGAACTTCTTCTGCATGTGTACAGAGACCGCCACAGCTGCCCAATTCCTTTACCTTCTCCGTCCTCTCTGCTTGGCCTAGAGAGGAAGGGGTGGAGGTGAGAAGGGAGGACGTGGGGTCAAAGATTTGGCATTAACACACCATTCCCTCTCCTTGAGCTCCACAGACATTGTGTAGCAAAGGTAATGGCCCTCTGGGTGGTAAACTTTACCTGCAATCTTGGAAGCAAGTTTTTGCTTTTAAGCCACTGAGGAAGTTGAAGGTTTTAGCGCAAGTGGTCTGAGATTTCAGCAAATTCCTTACTGAATCCAATGTTCAAGAACACTGGCTGATGTGACCTTAGAGCAAATTTGTTCTGCAAAACTCCTCTGCCATTAATTGTGTACATGCTCCGTACAACATATTTGAGAACACAAGAGTTGATAGCAGGCAATACAGCTTTGCTTTCCCTTATTCTCGATTTTTATCATTTATTACTGGTATTGGTACATCTGAGGTAAAGCTCAGCTGCGCTACACTCCAGAGGATGTAATACGACTTTTGCTAGTGGGGACGGTAACAATGGGAGATAATGAGCACAATACAGATGACATGTGTCTAATGGAGGTAATGAGCTGAATGAAGATGAAATGGCGATACACTGCATTCAGTGGGGGGACTTTTGGACTGATACAAGGTGACGGTCAGTTCCAAATTAATGTGTCAAACTGTACCGGATATTAGTCTTCTTAAGAAACAAGGGTAGGTAAGTGAAAAGACATAAAGTTTTGGTAAAGGGATCCTGCTAAGCAATTTACTGAGAACCGTAGGGACAGTGGTTACATCAAGCTTAGTATATTGAATGCGCTGTGTTGCTGGGCAGTGCGACCAGCTGGTGTGAAACAGCTTGCATCCATGCTATTGATGTCTTAGTTCTTAGTCCCTAAGTCTCTGAAACAGCATGGCTCCACACAAACTGCCTGCGGGGAATGGTCCTAGCTGGTGCTAACTGCTGAACTGTACCAGGGAATGGTTCAGGAAGGTGCTAGATCTCAGTCAGGCCAGGGACCATCGTAATTATTTAACAGCATAGCCAACTGCATTCCAGGCTGGGGATAGTCCCTCATTGTTCAATTTTCAAGTAAAAAAATGACTCATTTGCTATAATCAGCCCCAGTCAAAGCAGACCCTTACTTCAATATAGTCTAGCTCTTAATATGTGTACTTTGCTCTTAATTCTCTTCAAAAAAAGAAAGAACAAACAATTAAAATGGGCACAGAAGCAAAATACCCCCCACAGTTAGATCGTGGTAATTAGTAGAGTTGTAAAGGCAATTTGCTTCTAAGAGTACGCATTACAAACATTACCTCTTTTTGGATTAGTCAGCTGTCCACTAGCTGGTCATGATTTTTGGAAAATCAATCTGTTAGTCACAGGCACCTGACAAATCGTTTGCATACGATATAGCTTAGTGTGGGAGATTTGTCAGCTGTCTTGCACACACAGTTCATTATTCACTGTGTCGTGTGACTGGCCACTTCTAACACATGATACAGTTACTTCAGTTACACAAAGAAACTGTAAACGGGAAAAAATTAAATGGATATTTCTATGTTAGTAACAATGACAAGTTACTAACTGTAATTCTACAACTGTTTATAATTCACGGATTTGTTAATATTTTTGTGAATCCCCAGGTATCTTTGAGAAGACATGTAAATAATTAACAGCGATGACTCACAGCACATGGTCACGAACACGGCCTTCTATATAAAGCAATATTTCTAAATTCATCTTCTCGTTAGTAGCAACGGCAGGGACTGAAAAAATTGCTGTATTAGCCATTCCTTTGGATAAATTCATACACAGTGGTAGCACACTGCCTCACCGCTGCTGTTCTCAGCCCACGAAAAACTTATGGAGAGAAAAATGTAATATCAGGACTCCAAACTTTTCAAAGTCAAAAAAAAGTAGTTAGCCAGTTAGCCCCTAATCTACTAATTGAAATTAATAAGTTGTGTGGCTAAATTCCCTAGTAAGCTTTGAGACTAATCGAACAAGATGTTTTTAATCTGTACACAATCACACGACTAATTCTGATAGACCAGCTGAGATTCTCAACACAGACATTTTTGTTCCACGTTCTCATCAGTTTCTTCCGCTTGTCTAACCTCTTCATGTGCTGCCTTGGCATTCTGCTCGTGTGCTAGGTAATGTGTTCTCTTATATCAGATACTGCAGTCTTGTATTACTTTATCTCAATTTTAGGGGCAATCAATTGAAGTTATATAGAGATATAAAGGCTCTACATCACCCCACTATCAGATTCACTTTGCTGTTTATCAATTAAAGGTCAGACAGAGGTTAGTGAGAAAAAACTCTCTGAAATGCTGGCCTGATAGCGTTATTACAGCTTGTGCTTTGGCATGGGGCTAGCAATATGTCAGCTGTGTAGCACAGTATACAGAAATGGAAGAGAAATGATAGGTTTAGATACCACAAAGCAAACTCTGCAGCTAAAATAGGCATTGATAAATATATATTTCCAATATTTTCTGGGCAATTTTTTTTTAGTTTAAAATAGCTATTCTGATACTGTGGTTTCTAATGTTTTCGCTGAAGGGGCAGACAAAGATTTGTATAGACATGTAGAGATTTTTCGTTTTGCTGGTGTTGTCAAGGCTCTGCTAGACGAAAGCAGCTGGAGCAGACCCCATTGTCAAAAAATTTGCTACAGGCTCCATTTGCAAATCTCACTAGATCTACAGGGAGGCCAGGGCCATCTGTACGAAGCACAGATGCCTCTGCTGCAGAATATTAGCAGTGCTGTCCTCATCCTTGGCAGGGTCTTTCTGGTAGAGAGACATGCTGTTACCATGTTCTCCTGGCCAAAATTCCATCTAAAGAGGGAACCCAGCCTGGGAACAAGAAAAAAAAGCTTCAGATTGTGTCACCTTTTCTCTAAAAACTCCACTGAACCAATATCACACCAGTGAACCTTGGACTCAAGCCTGCTGAATTTTCCTAAGCCTGTCTGGAGGAAAGCCTCAGGAGACCAGCCTTTAGGGTCAGGCCCAAGAGTAATACTCCACTGTGGAGCTGTAACTGCAAGCAGTGGCCAGGAGTGGTTTCATGGGGGCCCTTAAAACATCCACACTGGGACTGATTACGGTGCTTTCTGTGCTTTCTTCTTCACATCCTTCTTTAGCCTTCTTATAGTATCCTAACGGGGGAGGGAGGCATGATTTACTCTTACGAGAGCTATATTACTATGTCCCTATCACATTAAACACATCTCAGTGCTTTACAGCTCTGCCTTCAGAGGTGTTAGTAGCTATTTCTCCTGATACTGTCACAGCTATAAGGATGAGCCCGGCACCGCTGTGGATACTTTGCAGTCTCTAGGTGTAGTAGCTGCTGTTAATGATCCATTATGTATTGGAGTGTTGCAGCTTTGATACTTCAGGCTTTAGTTCCTCCATGATCCTCAGATAAATGAAGCATTCGGTCCTTGTGATTTATTGTAGTTTAGGTTCTCCTTTAGTTGTTGCTCGTTCGCTCTTCGCTGTAGCAAATGTGATTGCAGCTCAGAGCATGAGACTGGTTCCTGTTTGTGCTCTGGCTGCATGCTGCCTTTGCACCAGATCCCTGTTAGTGCATGTAGTGCCATACGTGGGGTGTTAGAAATAGAAGGGCAAATTCCTCTGCTCTACATCCCACTCCATCCTCTTACCAGATCCCATTCGTAGAAATGCTGCCTGATGACTTACTCTTTGTTAACTGCACCCTTAGACACAAGCAGAGTAGGATTGGATTTCTTGAGGGCTTAGGCTGAAGAAATAAAGACCTCAAAACCAACCTACTCCAGAAACCTCTCAAATTATTAGTCGTGCTGGGGGAATTTGATAAAGCGTCAGAAAGCATTGCCTCTGTCCCTTCCTTATGTGTGAATGTGGGGCTATGCTGTAACCAGTTTACTGAACTAACTGGAGTGAGGAATAATCAGTTTTTGCCAAAGCTGTGCTGAGTGGGAAGTCACTAAACCAGCATTGTTATTGACTTCTCCATTTCATGAAACTGCTGTCTCAGAGTCCCCAGTCTTTTTTGCTAATTTATCTGAAGATCAAGTGACAATGTGACGGGGAGATATTTCCTGCAAGGAAAAAGAGATGGCATTCCCAAGGTCATCATTATCTGCACTGGGAGCTGGAGGAGGTGTTTGCTGATGCTACCTGACTGGCTGTGTGCATTTAGTTGCTAACTCTGAGCTCTGTTGTGCATGACTACGAGGGATGTGAAATGTTCGGCTGGGCCTTACCTGACAGGTGTGTTGCCATTTGGTCACCCTGCTCAGCTTTCTGGAAGTAAGGAAGAGGGACATTTCTGTGGTCAAAGGATGTGGTCAGAGACTTTTCCTATCTGCAGGCCCAAAGCACCACAGTTTTCCCCTAAGTGGGCCTGTGACAGGCTGCAGAAGGGTTACAGAGCCAGCAAGGCACCTTTGAGGACCCAATTCTAGCAAGTTATTGGAAGACAGCAGAAAGATTCTAAAGCAAATCCCACTTTCCCTGGGGCAGCTGAGGAGGAACAGCTGGATTTGCAGCACTTATTACCAAGTAAGTACTTATGAAGGGAAGAAGGAAAAAGAAGGATGTTCAGGGAAGAAGCATCTGACAAGTAGACTGGGAAGTGTTATGGTGGGTAGTCTGCTGTGTTAAAGGATGCTAGCTGTATAAATCAGGTTTTAGTTCTGCCAATCCAGGTAAAGATGATGTCTCACTGTTAGTTTGTTTTACATTTTTCATACAAGCAAATCTGTAAACACAGCCTTACACATGAGGAAATCTTTTCTTCCAGAAGAAAAAACGTTTCTGTGTACACAGCTGCACCTCAGCCCTCTCTGGTTCTTGTTTTTTATGTTAAGTGCTTCCATCAAATTGAAAATAATCACCTAGATTCCTGAAGAAATTCACTTTGGAAATAATAGAACAATAGAACAGAATTCTATCAAAATTACTTGAAAAAGTCTAAAGTATTAAATGGAAAACATTATCCTTTCTTCAGGATTTTTGAACCACTCCAACATTTCTGCAGCAAGGAGATAATTTTCTATTAGACGTTATAGATGAAGCTGTTAAGTTCCATCACACGCTACCATAATGGCATCCTAGAGGGAATTATTCTGAACCATTTTCAGAATTACACTTATGGCAAGGGTTCATTCCAAGAGAAAGGCTAAGAATTTTATTTTTCCTTTCTAGATCGGTTTTCTGCCTGCTACCTTTAGAAATAGTTACTTGCACAAAAGTATTTGCTAGAAATCTGTCATGTGCTCCACAGGGTCTATCACTAACACTTGGGACAGTTTTCAGAACTGGCTGATATAATGACTCACATCACAAGGTCCTGATTTTTATTTTGCATAGGCAAAAATGAGGAGTAAATCTGTTGCAGTGAGTGACTTTGGTACATCAGTGTAAAACCAGGATCTGACTGGCATCACAAGCCAAATAATACTTTTGCAAAGATGAGCTGTACCCCTTGCTCCTTTCCCATTAAAATATACGGTGACACGCACAAAATTGTCTGGTTTATTCATTACCGTAAGCCAAACCCTGGCCAGAAGTCCCATAAAGAAGCTGTGAAGTGATATCTCCATTGAATCCCTAGTGGGCACTATGATTGACAGGTGTCTGTCCATTACTCCTCTCACTGCTCTGATAAGGATAGGCAGGAAGACAGATACAAAGAGTTTATTATATAGGAATCAAGTCTTGTAATCTATCAGCAACACTGCTAGTCTTCTACTGAGGTGCTTGATAGAATAATCTGGTCATTTGAAGAAATTTCAAATATTTACAACAGAGAATATAAATATCTCAGCGAAAAATATCGAAAAATTATTCTTTACGGGATCCCAGTTATAAAAAACTACATAATTGTCCATAATGAGAGGTCTGCTCCCAAAAAGCTGAAGCTCGGCAGATCTACCCTAGAAAAAACAGCTCCCACTGATCTCGGCAGAAAAACTATTCAGAGATGGAAAAGATTTATCAGGTTATCCAGCCCATCTCCCTGATAATAGTGGATTGTTTTCTTAAAGTGCATTTTTCTAGTGCTTTGACTAGTTTTAGAAAGGCTAAGTGATGGATGAAGTTCTTTACCATTAACCTTGGGAAACTATTCCAGAGCCTAACAAATCTTGGTGTCAAGTTTCTCACCATTAGCCTCGCTGCTTTGTCAGTAATTGCATAGGTTTCTACCGATTCTTTTTTCCCTAAAGCTTAGGCTCCTGCTGAGTTTAAGAGCTGGATTAGACATTGCAGATCTTGATTATCCATCCTCCTACTGGTGGGTTGCTACTCCTGTAATGTAGTCTCTTGGAAACCAGTGAGAGAATTTGTTTACCAAAGTGAGCAAGTAGAAATTCTGCTCTGGCCCTGAACCGGAAATTTCTGCCCTGCCAGCTGAGCTGCAGTGAATGACCTTGTCCATGATCCCCGTTCATGCTAATGGGAAATAAAACTTGGTATAAAGCTTAACTTCTGCAACCACAGAGGTGAACCAACTTGGCACTGCAAGGGACTTGGAACACACACTCTGCCAGAGATCAGCTGTTAGTTGGCAAGGTGGGAGCATTTTGCAATGTGCTAATCACAATGCCTGACTATCCTTCTCCTTTTCCTATTGGTTTGAACGTTTGCTTATCTTTTAAGAGCAATTTTCATTCCAAGGGATTCAAACAGTGTGTGGTAGAAAAACCGGTCACCCATGGCTGAGAAAGATGAACACAGACTGGAACAGGGCAGAGAAGGAAGCACTGCAGAAATGATTCAAGAGAGAGCTCAGTTTGCTTAGCTAGCAAAATGAGGGCTGAGGAGTTACCGTCGCTATCTGTACATGCAGCATGAAGGCATGCATCAGCATCTGGAAATCACAAGGGTTCTCTGCTCTGTAGAAATGTGCAGAGTTGGGACGGGGGGAGGATAGAAAAAATAGTTTTAAGAGACAACTGGACTAGTCTCTGAAAAAGACTGCCTGGTCTGTGAGAAGTGAGACATAACATCCTATCTGTTAAAAGTCCTTTTATTTGTAAAGTCTTACTTTTCTAAGTTAGTTAAAGGTCTGAAATTTCCAAGTTAGTTTCTATTTGCATAATTCAGATGGCACAGAACAAAAGCTCAAACTCATCTCTCTCACTGCTTTGTAGTTCAACTCACTTTAGTAAACACAAACTTCCATTTAATTAAATGCATTTGACGCTAAATTGTTTGCCTGTTGCACAGAAGCCCACATAACCCTTTCCACACTACACAGGCTTCATTTAACTTATCATTTGCAACAAGGTTTGATTCCTGCAAAGTTTAACAGTGTTTGAGGTGCATTGTCATAACCTTTTTTAGAAAGTGAACACTCCAGCTGGTATTTTAAATGTGTACACACAATATCATTTGGCTTCAAGGAAATTTTTACTATTGTTGAAAACCACAAGAAATATTTTGGACCCAGCAGCTCATTTTATATTCACTTTGTGGTCCCTGAGTTTCCCATTTGCCTTCACATTTCTAGCTTTTAAGTAAGGTGACTCATAAGGTCGCATATTATGCCACTATTTGCTTCTACAACTTGGGCTTGGGATGCATGTGAGAAAGATATCTCTGCCTCTCTACAGGGAAAGGACAGGCGGGACCCTAGCTCTTTCTGGTTCAGTGGCTGGCCCTTTTCAGCCTGAATTATTTTGTGATACTGTGATTCTTCCAAAGGCAGGAATGAGTTGGAGGGGAGGATGGTAATGTAGGTGTTACATCTCTAGTTTTGATAAGAGGATGATCCTCATCTTGGGACAATGCTCTTACTATGTGGCAGGCTATTCTGACATTCAGATAGTAACTCCTGAGAGCTATGCTGTATCTGTCTTTTTATTTAAAATCAAGGTCAGGTAGATGTTAGTGATGAAAATCAACTCTTCTTGCTCACATAGTCTATTAAAATGCTCACACAGACACGAGAATTTCAGCATAAGCTCTCTGACAAAGAATTAGATACAAGATAGGAAACAGAGAGTAAAAATGAACGGTCAGTTCCCACAGTGGAGGGAGGTGACCAACAGAGATGCTGTGGCCCATCCTGCTCAACATATTCATCAATGATTTGGCAAAGAAGGGCAAACAAAGGTAAGACAGTGGAAACAAAGTCCAATTCTAAGATGAAACTCAGCTGGATAAATGATACACAAGGGTAAAAAAAAAAAAATAAACAGTCCTGAGCTTTCTGTATGAAATGATGAGCAGAGCCAACTTTATCACTCAGAACAACACCTTGGGGTAAAACGGATAGCTTCTTTGTAAGAATTGGCTCAATGCTCAGCACACTTGGAAAAAGCAAATCTAAAATTAGGATTTAATAGGAAAGAGATAATGAACAAAACAGAGTACATGAGTATGCCTCTATATAAATCCCAAGTCTCGGTGTACAGTTCTGCTCCCTATGTCTCAAAGGGACTATAAGAAGACTGGAGAAGGTTCAGAGAAAGGCGACAAGGATGATAAAGGTCTAGAACAGCTTCTCTGCAAAGAACAATTAAGCAGATTAGGAGACCTCAGAGACTACTGAGGGGATGTATGATAGAGGTCTATAAAATCATGAGTGGCCGAAAGTGGGTACATTGGTGATTACTATACCCTGTCTCTTCCCAGACAAGGATTAGTGAGCATCACCCGAAGCTAGCAAGAGGCAAGTTCAAGGCATAAAAAAGAGATAATTCTTCACGAGCTGTGTAGCTGAGCTGCGACACTCCACATCACAGGTTGTTGTGGGTATCTCACATGGACTTAAGAGCTGACTAAGAGATTATTCAGGTTCAGAGGGAAATAGGACGAGCTTAAGGAAGAGAAATCCATTGAGGACTACTGAATATAAAGACATGACTGCTGTCTCAAAAAATATTTGTTCTGGTAAAACTGTTGGAAGATGACAAAGTGTTCTGAGAGGTAGCACTGCTATGATCCAGAATACCAGTGGTCCCCCTCACCGGTGCACCCCAGCTTTTCTCTAAGACTCCTCTTCTGGCCACTCACGATGACAGAAAACTGCTTGAGGTGGACTGACCCAGTACTCAGTGCAGTGGCAGCTGTTTTCTTTTCTTTTCTGTTGTGTCGTTGCTATTCCTGAATTTCTACAAGCAAAGCACTTAGGAAAATGCTCTGCAAAGACGTTCATAGTAAAGGCATCCACAGTAAAGACTGCGAAGGTTATGCCTTCTGTGGGGATAATGCTCTGGGGTTTTATTCCCCCTACCCACCTCTACCCCCCTCAAATTCCCATAAAAAGCAAAACAAGCACAGTTTGGGAAATTGCTACTGAAGCTTCCGTATCAGACTTGTCCAAATCCAGCAAGGCTAGAGCAAAACCTGCAATCCAGCCCTGTGCAGGATTGCAGAGCTGCACTGCCCTCGAGGCAGGGCAAGAACCAGACTGTCAATTAAACCTGACAGCTAGGAGAGAGCCCAGCATGTTTGCTAGATAGATTTATTATCCCTCATTACTTAAATAAATAAGGAGCGCACTCTGTATAATAAAGGGGTAGTTAATTGTAGTGCAGTTCTATTTTCTGATACATGTAATCATTACTAAGTTGTCAAATTAGAAATCAAACATTAAGCTACGCAAGTTATCTTAAAATCTGCCCTTTTTACCACCACAGACACTTTTTTTAGGATAGGTCAAGGTAGGCATCAGCTAGCTGACATCTAGCACAGCAAACTGTCTCTGCTTGTGAGAGCCAGTGAGTGCAGCCGTGCACCTTTACCTTTGCTGCCCATGGCTCCTCCCACCTTCCCTTGTGATGGACCGACTGTATTCTGCCCCGCCCCAGAGCATCCCATAGTCTTTGTCCAAGGATAAAAATTGACTTGGGCTCTTACTGTGGTTTTGAAGCTTTACAAACAAGGCACATTACTCTTTGGATAGAAAGCCCTTTTCTTGATATGGTTTTCTTGACTAAAACCATTTGTGAGCCTGTGTCTAAATATGCTTACCAGTGAAGATAGTCCTCAGCTGATGAATACTCAATATGGCTGCTGTAAGCCCAACTTAGAGATAGCAAAAGTCAGACATGGGGATGCAAGCTGGAGGTACCTGACATGTTTAAGTTCCCCCTTGATGTACTGTAGATTAACCTTGAGCTTTTGAGCTTCACTGTGGAAGAACAGATATTTTTCTGCCTAATGAGGTTCCAGGGCACTCTCACTGGAGGTTTGAAAGAATGGGTGAGACAAACTTGTCAGCTTTGTTGTCCCGCTTTGGAGCATGAGCACTAGGCTACATAAGGCTTTGAGGTCTCGTCAGGCTTAATTCCTGTAATTAAAGGGTTTTCCCAATCAACTCATACAATGTATATTTTAAAAAGGAGCCTGGCACAAATCTGCTTCTGTATCTCTTCAACACTGGATATGCAGTCATGGCTTCTTTCTTTCAAACCATTGCACTTTTATGTGTGCTCTATTAAAATGTTGTAAAACATTTATAGCTTCTTGATACAAAGCACTGAGGACATTTACATTATAAAAGACACTATCCGTACTGAGTCTGTGGTGCTCGGTGTTGTATTGCTTGTAGTCGTACCTGCAGTTCTATAAATTTGACAGCTGTTTGCAGCAAAGTTCTTGGATTTCATTGAAAGTTCCCATATGGACGTCTTCTAGAGCTGAATCCTCTGAGTTTGAGCTGTTTATTAAAAGGAGACATAGAGACTGGAGATGATCCGTGTTTCTAAATGCCCTGAGATGATGAATAATTTGGAGGCAAAGGATTTTAAACACAAGCATGGGACAGAGTCCTGTGCTTGTTTTGCCACAGCCTTTCTGCATGACAATAGCAGCTTGTGTCTCAGTTCCCGATGGGGTAGTTCATCCTCCTCTGCCTCACAAGAGTTTCATGAAGATGGGCATGTCAGAGCATACATACTGGCTCCTGGAAGAGCAAGGTTTTTAGGGGGACTGTGACAGTCTGCCAGTCATCAGTGTGTGAGTAAAGAGGACCAATGCAAAGAGCTGGACACCAAGACGTATGCTGTAGCCTCAGCCTGTCTATATTGCTTGCCTATGATCTTTTCCAAATCAGTTAGGTCCAAGTCCTCATAAATATTGATGCAATTAATTCATTGGAATTTTGACAGCCTAGATTTTAGGTCCCAGTTCTGAAACCTGGACACCTAGACAGCTTCTGGTCCCACCATTCACTGAAGAAAAATAACAGCAGAGATCTTTCCCAACAGAAAACTAAAACCTTTCTTGTATCCCACTCAACTCTTATCTGACATAAACTCATTGTATGCTTCAACCAGAAGGGCTCTCTAAACCACTGTTTGCACTTAGCCACGTTCTCTGAAGCTGCAGCTAAAAACACTGGTTCCCTTGAAATCGCTTTTATTACTTGTAGCTGTTACTTTCCTGCCAAACCCACACCCCGAACTATTCCATCTAATTACACTCATTGGCCATCCTTCCCCTTTTTATTGGCAATATTTTCCTTGTTAACTGTGCATGCTCAGTTTTAAAGAATGGTGCCTGCCTTTTCTTATACAGCTCAGCAAAGAGTATTTCTGCATCCTGGCTAGTTCCTATGACACGTTTATGCCTTGCTGGTTACTGTGAAAATGCAAGATACGTCATGTACTGCTGAGATCCTGGCTGGTACTTTGCAGTTTTAACGTTGCGCCTTATCGTATACTTAAAATAAATATACCTGATATCAGCCTTATTACTCCTATTAGGTGGTCTAATGGCATGATATGCAGGAGTTCTTCCAGCAGGATGTTAAAAGGAAAGCACCCACTACTCAGCTCAGCCCCTATACTCAGTAGCACCCAGGGAGCAATCATGGACTCTGCAGAGGAGCATATGATGCTCAGCTGAGGCTGAGTTAGGGCTCTGGAGTCAATCTCTTGTCTCCAGATGCTACATTTAATATGTGATAGAGTGTGAAGAAGAGCATAGCGCAACAGTAAAAAGAGAGAAAGTCTTCAAATACTGTTTATAGTCTCTGTCCACTTCTACTTTTCATTAGAAATATTACATCTTGAATCCTGTAAGGCTCCCCTGTGAGTGGTGCCATAGCAGCCATACAGGACAGGTGTGTTCAACACCGTTGAAGTTTCGCTCAACAAATGTGCCTGTGCAGTTTGAGACATGCCGCAATCACTCCTGACTGACAGATACAGAAAAGAATGAATATGGCCATCCAAGCTCAGTACGGTTTGGAATCTCTTGAGCTTCTGCCACTCACTTATCCTGACAGTGTTTGAATGGGGGTATCTGCAAATAAGCAAGCCATCTTGAGCTCCCTTCACAGACTCATGTTTAGGGCCCAGTGCATCTCAGCCTACACTTGGTTAGATGAGTCGTATCAAAATATCCCTTGACTGTACTGACTACATCTCCACTGACCATTCAGGGACCAGATACAATCTGATATATAAATATTTGTTATCATAGACACTTAATCTTATGTCAGATGAGTCTCATGCAACAAGTGATTTTTTTTTAAATTTTGATTTGCATACCTTTACAAATGTCTAAAAACCTTTGAGCTAATTGCCCTTGACTCTCTTTCACTCTATTCTTAAATGGGGTCAATATGCTGGAGATGCTTCTATTTGGTCAGAGGTACCCTGCCCTGTGTGTCTCTGTGGTGGAAAAAAGTGATGCGGAGGCCTATTGTCATCACCACTGAGGAATACGCTGAGGGAGGGAGATAAAGGGTCTGACTGACAGGCAGTAATTTCTATTTCTAACTAAGATCTCTGGAGGTGTCTAGAAAACAGGCCCCAGTACTGAAAAGAAAAGATTACCTTTGACCAGACAGAGCAGTGTTTCTGAGCCTAGGTTCTGCCATAAATTGTTATAAAGAAGAACTGATTTTGTTAATTCTATCACCTTACCTGGATTTTAATCAGATCCTGCGCTCAGCTGAGCTCTTTCAGCCAACGTAACTCACTTGCCCAGGAGAGCTCAGCTCAGATGTTGCATTTGATCTGCAGTGAAATTGTTCTTTTCGCTCAATTTCCCAACTGGGTTGCCTCCGGCACAAAGGGTCAAATGATTTGAGAAAATTGTCCTTGGCTCATTCAGGATCAAAGCACAGGTTTTACCAGGTTCTATTTCTTTCTTCCACCCACACTTTTGAAGGATCACTGAACCTTTGGTATCCAGGTCCCGATAAGTGTGGCAGGCAGTGATAAGAGAAAGCAGCAAAATACCCCCAAGAGATTTGCTTTGGGCAGATACCAGCGCGTGAACTGAGGTCCAAGAAAGGATTAGAGAAGAGAAGAGGGTGCCCCAGCCTATGCAAGCCGAGGAAGCAGGGAGAAACAGCAGATGAAAGGCGTGTTTCCCAGCTACTGGAGGACAGGGAGCTTGTCAATGGTGCCAGGGAAGGAGGATAAGAGATGTGTCTGTTGGCGCTATGCAGGTAAGGAGCTCTGAAATCTCCGCTGTGGTTAACATTAACCCAGCTTGTGCCCATGAAGACTACTAAGCAGAGGAGTGGGTATTTCAGCCTGGCTTAACTAGTTTCACTGTGCAATAGTCAGCAAGACGTTGCTCTTCAGTCATTCCCGGTGTCAGGAAAAGTCAACAATAATATATCTCTTTGTGCCTCTGAAGTAATTGCTGTCAGTGAGGCATTATGAGATCGTCAGGAGGGGATTCGTTGCAGGTAGTTCCCTTTTTTGCTAGACTGTGTAGTATAAGTGTTGAAAGAACTTCATGTCCAGTGTATCAGTAAAATTGCAAAGGTCGCATTGCGCTCAGAAAAGGCAGTGAGAGGAGTTAGTGTGGAACGCTGAGAGGACAGAGTAGCTTCAGAAAGATCAAACACCTCATATCTTCGATAGAGAACTAGTGCTTCTGGTTAAAATAAGTGTCAAAACTCTAGAAAGGCCCATCAGTTTTCAGAAAATGAGCAAGAGAAAATTTAAACATAGACTGATCTCATTTCTGTTATATTCTACCTTATAAATTTCTTTTTATGTCTAAACTGCACTCCGAGGCAAATGGTCTGTTTTGCAACACCCAGCTGCTAGGAACCCTGCTACCTAATAGATCTGAATCAGATATCAATTTCTGTTTTCTCCTTTCTTACCATACCAAATAGCCCAGTTGCTTCAGTTTCTGTGGATTTCTGTGAGATACAGGTCTGAGGTTGCTCCTTTGTTTTCTCAGTTGAGATCGTTAACCACAGGCTCTAGAGATATTTCTAATATTTTTTCTGAATATTTGGATCACTTATACAAGAAAAAATTTCAACAGGGAAGACCTCAGAATGCCATATTGAAGATATCTGGGGGATTTTTGTTCTTTCCGGCTGCGCAGGCACTTCAAGTGTCTAAGCATTAGAAAGAGGTAGATGTGGATAAATATTTTCTCTAGTTCCAAAGATTTCAAGAAGGCATGCTGAGACTTGCCAGTCCCAAAAGAGGATTGTGATACCAAAGATATTGTGCTTGCAAAGCACAGAAAGATTTTTCAGACAGAAAGTTAATTTGTTATTAAAGTAGGGTGACCTGTCTGAACTATCAGAGCCTGTGTGCATTTGGTCTAGAAATTATCCAGAAACAAAACATTCTTTCGTGACATTTCCAATATTTCCCATATGTAGGCTCTGCAAAAGAGCCCTCTTTCAGTGGTATTGTGAATTTCTCTGTCTGCTCCTCGACAAAATATAAAAATAGAAAGGCCCATGACAATGCAAAGGAAAAAGTCATTAAAATAGTTTTGACTCTAAAAGGTCAGAGTGATTTTGCAGTGGAAGTTTGTCAGTGGGAAATGATGCATTTCTCATTAAGTCCAAACCAGTTCTTCTGTCCCTGTCGATATTCTGCCCTTGTTTCAAACCAATTAAACTGGAGCCAATCTCTGCTGGTTTAAGACATGCTGTCTTTTTTATGCATGGCTTCTTTTGTGCATAAAGTCCTAATGGATTTTTTTGTAACCCACATCCATATTGAAGAATAATCATTGTTGTACAAACAGAGAGGATCTGGTTCCTGAAACAGACAACTTTGAACTTGATCCAGGGCCAAACAAGGGAAAACTGAAAATCTCTCATTGACTTTAGTGGGTATCAGGTCAGGCTCTCGCTGTCTACATTTGGTCAAGGACATACGGTACCTAATTTAAGGCCTATATTGTGGATGGTCTGAAAATGACATTGTACACATTCTTTATGGCATCTGTCTTTCATGAAGCATAGCTGAAAAGCTTTGTAGGAGAAATGTTTTCCAAAGAAATTTGAAAAAATGAGCTTTCAACATTGCTTGATTCTAATGGAATTATTAGAAGTGCTTTTTCTGGTAAGTGGATAGAATATCTAGGAATGATGAAAAAACAGGGTTTAGAGATGAATCAAATGGACAAACAAATAAAATTGTCTGTATGTGGCTTTGAATACTGCTGCATTTGGATATACCTGCTTAGTGGTACATCTACTGTTTGAAAAACCCTGGGAGGTTTTTGACTGGAAAGCCTGTAAACAAAGCAGTTATGCAGTGAGTATGAATTCTGCGGTAAAACGGGCTTAGCAGGTTCACTCCACGAGCATCTTTGTAAATGTGCTGTGCTGTAAATTACCGTCTCCTTTAAGCAAGTATTGCGTCCCTGGGAATCAGACCTGAACATTGCACTCATGGTGATACACCACCACCATGTGGTCATTTCCAGGAAAATACTCTGCCACTGAACAGTTCGGAGCAACTTGAGCTGATGCTTCAAAACAGTTATTGCAGTAACAGAAGATCCCAAAGTACTTGGCCAGCGTTATTTGATGGGCTGCAAGAGTTTATGAACACTGCTATAAGGTGAGCACGTAATATATGTGTTTGTGAACACTCTGCTCTGTGCAAGCTCTTGTGCCAGGTCAGTAGCAAAGATAGGAAGAGAAAAAGGCACTCATGCACCATGAGGTGACATTACCATTAGCATTAGCATTAACATTAGCATTTTTACTTGTCAGCATGTCCATACTACAGGTTCTAATATGGTTGGGGCATGATAGATGCTGAGATTGGATTAAAGAGGTTGTCTCTCCTTCTAGCAATAGCTTGGGGGTATATTTCCAAGGCAGCCATCATGTTTGTTGGATGCACTCTTTGGAACACGCTTCTTAAAGGGAGGTATTGCAGAGCACAGCAAAGAATGACACCGACCTGTTCTGTTTTTCCTATGAAGTTTCTAACCAATATTATGGAGTGTTTCCTGGAAGGGAGGTTCCGGCTAGGTATCTGGGAGAGCTCAGGGTTGTATAATTGTTACCTTTTTTATTAGGGCTGCAGGGGAAGCAGCATCTTGAAATAGCTGTTTCTGTAACAGCTTGGGGTCACTGCACAGAAGGCCGAGAACCCTGTTTCTTTTTGGTTTTATAGTGAGAGGGATCTTACTCCACATTTTGTTTTTGTAAAACTATGGCTTTTATCCCTACTCAGGCCTGCCAGACTTTCCAGAAGGGACTCAGAAATAGTCTTTATAGTAATCTTTTGCAACATTCACTTCTGCTGCTTATTTCTTGTCCTCCTCTTTGAGGAGCTGCTCTAGCTGGGCCTTAATTGCTGTGCAAAGAGAAGGCCGTTTCCTTGCCTTATTTGTATCCCCTTTTTTCCTTCTTACAGACCCAAACTCTTCTTTATCTGGGGTTATAATCAACCCCAAAATGTGAGTCTTGGTAGAATATTTTGGTAAGGCACTTGGATGTGATGGAGCCAGATGTGGTTTCAAACACTATTAAGGCTTAAGTTGTTATATTTCAGATTATGCGCTGTATAAGAGTCTCTAAGCTGAGATCCTGAAGGGAAAAGACTCTGACATGCTGCTGTGCAGTAGAGCCACCCAGGGAATTTTACCTCCCTGAATATTAACCACTTGTATTACAAGTACAATAACAAGGAGGAGTGCATAACCATGCTCTAGTAATATATGCAATCATACCAAGGAATGTCTCTATTTGAAATATTTATCTGATCTTTTAATAACTCACAACAGAATGTTTTTTCCTCTCCTCTTTAAAGCCTAATTCTGGAAGGTACTAAGCTCCTTGGTTTTCATGCACCTCGGTACGGAGCTGTAATGAAGTTTTTCTCTGCTATAGCAGCTTAACCTCTCTTTCTCTGGGCTGCAGTGGTACTATCTAGTAAAAGTGGCAGAAAGAAAGCTCTGTGAAGGGCAAAGGTGCTTGCTTCTGCTTGAATCCAGTTGCTTCAATCACTGTGCTCCTCTGAGTTCCCCTTTACGAGGATGCTCTGCCAAGACACTAAGACAATGTGGCTTCTCTCTCGCAGTGTCTGAATTGTACCTTGTAGTGCCTGCAGATACCGGACATTCATTTTGAGTGCAAATTATAGGGGAAAAGAACTAAAACGTAGCATTTGTGTATGGTCCCTCTACAGCCTCTAACTGGGTCAAAGGTTAAGTGTAAATCCCACGGAAGCACACCAACGCTCAAACTATTCATAACTAATCTCCTTTCTGGGATGCTTTCCAGGGTATGTATTAAATTTTGGCAAGATGTAGTTCTGAAGAACCTGCTTCTGCGCAGTGATTGGCTTTCACAGTAGCTATGCCATTGAGGAGCAAGGTATTTGGGTCAGACTTATGAGGCAGGGTCCGTGCCCTGGACCACAGACAGCCTGGAAACAACTGGGGAGGGAGGAAGAGGCAATGGTCGATAAATCAGGGATGAGGTCCTGGTGTTATATTCTTGTATATAAATATTAGAGTAGGAGTACTGAGACTTTTACCTCTGGCAGCTTTTGTGATGCTACAGGAATCCTGCCTACAATCCTATTTTCCATCTTGAAAGGGATGTTAAGTGAGAAGAGGTAGAAGAGAACCATAAATGCAATTCAAAAGCTGAAGAAATACGCTTTAGTTGGCAGACGCAAAGAGCTTGATTCGTTTTAGTTTAGCAAAAAGGAAACTGAAAGTCCTAGCTAGTAGTACATCCTTCTAAAGGGTCATTCAGAGGAACACATTAACTGAAGTAGAGGGAAGGTAGGGACACTGGCCTTCACAAAGCTGTACCATTGCAAGAAACTCAGTTATAGTGTATAATCACCTCTCAGGGAGAAAAAAACAGGTTTAGAGATCTCTTTCTTAGCAAAAGCTAGTGGCTGGGTGCAAAAGCCTCGTGAATCCAAATTACAATTGATCAACCACTTTTAACAGTGAAGCAGATCTGCCAGCATTTGATACCCTCACATCCATATGGGGGGTCTTCCTGAGTGACAGACAGAAGCCAAAGATAAGTCACTAGCCTCCATTCACAGACAAATGAGAGGAAAAAGCAGTTTTCGGATGCCAGATGAGAAGAGCTGACATCTCCTTCTTGCTTTAAACCGTATTAATGCTTGAATCCTTCAGTAAAGAGCTTTGATGTAGAGCACCTTAAGCAATGCCAAACCTTTGCTTCATTGATAACTGCCAAAATAAGCATGACATGTGTATCGACTTTGCATCTTTGTTACGATTTTCAGGAAGAGAGTCAAAGACTGATTAAGCCATGAGGGAGACCTTCCTTTACTGTTGTTTCAGCCACAGCTCACTCTCACATGCTCTTTGTTTCTCACCTTCAGCAGTACTAAGACAGAGTATGCTAGAAGGTTTGCAGAGTTGTAGGTCTCTAAATCAACGTCCTGACTACCTTTCCTTTCTCTTTCCTCTGGTTACCATGAACAACTACTCTTCTCCTCTTCCTCTCAGCTTCCAGGTGTTATGAAATTCCTGAGCTCAAGGTTCATCATGCCTCCCTAGATTTTGATGGATCCATCCTTCAGAAGTGTGTGCAGCTCATTTTTAACCCACAAAACCCTGTGGCAATTAATTTCACCATTTAACTGCATGTGTAGCAGGGAGAGGTGGTGAGAAAAATAAATACTTTTTGTTTTTATAACTGTAGCTTCAATGCATTTGGTACTCCTGATTCTTGTGCTATGAAAAATAGTGGATAGCCTCTCTCAGCTGTCCTTTCCACATCTTCCACGGTTTTGCACACTTTCAACCTATTTAGTAATTTCTTATATGAAAACTATTCTATGCTGTTGATCACCTGTGTTACGCTTCTGTCTGTGTTTTCTCATTCTACCGTCTATATTTGAGCTGTGATGACCAGAGAGACAGACAGCCCCTGACATGTTGTAGGATTTAGCTATAATGTCATAATGACATTTTGTTTTATCAGCCCTTTATCCAGTGATTCAATTTGCTTTCCTTAGAGTCACTGCACTATCATTCCCAGATCATTTTCTTGGTAAAATCTGATTTAGAGACCATCACTTTACCTAGATACAGTTGTGGTTGTTTTTATTTGTTTCCTACTTTAGATTTATGAAAACTGAATTACACTGGTTATGTTATCACCCAGTCTCTCGGCATCTTACGATCCTTCTGCTATTCTTCCTGGGTTTATTAATTCAAACATAGCACCTTGTGAACAAAACTATATCTGATTTGGAGCTCGTTTCCATTCAGCCAGAGCACAGAAGATGCAGGGGAAATTGTAACTACCTGCACTGCTCCAAGTGCATGTGATTTATAAAAGCTCTGAATACACCCTGATGGTTAGAGAGGTGTTGGAAACAGTAGCACCAACTTGGGGCAGCCTGAATTTACATAGAGTTTGATTTCTCTCTAATTCTCTGTTTTTCCCAGACAGTCTGGCCTCATCAGTGGGCCTCCTTGAACATCCATGATCTGACTCACTGGTAGAGTGACTAGAGAAAACTCTGAACTTTTCACTGCGTTACATTAAATTCTGACTCTTAAAGAAACATTTACTGTGGTTTATCAAAGTCATCCGCACAGGAGGAATGGACAGGTTCTGCACTGCATAGTACTTATGATCACTATGGGTGAGGCACTTATGTTCCCACAGTGGCATCAGCAGACTTTTCCAGCAGCACGCACTGCAGCTCAGACAGGGAAAACAGATGTCATTGCTGGTGTGACAGAGCTGACAGAGCGGCCATGCCACCGCAGTGAACATAAGGCATAGTAGGATCTCAACAATTTGAATTCATGAGATGCTTCAGCCTCTACAAAATCCAGATAATACATGGCAATATAAATTAGCTAGTGGAAGAGAGGTCTTATCAACCAAGGCAAGTAAACTAGCTTTTTGAGACAGGACAATGTCAATTGAACTGAACCTATTAGCAATGACAGTGACTGTTTTGGAGTTAGTGTGTTTATCAGAACATTTTGGTGAAAAGCATCCTTGCCATTAGAGGGCACCAAATCACTTTAAAATCTGTCTTCCCTCCTATGGGCCGAGGATTAGTACCCTTCCTGCGCAGAGCCTGAGCCCTGAGCTGCCCATTCAAAAACCAAATGATTTTGCAGTCATGCTTACTATTTCTCGGTGTCCCTCACTGGACTGCTACCGTTTTGGTCCCAAATCCCACCAGTGTAGTTGGCAAGATTTTATAACTGTCACCTTTCAGAAAGAAAGACATGCAACTCTCTACCTGCCAAGCTGAACACAAGACAAGTCTTATTTGCATACATTTTTCCCCTATCAAGTATGTAGCCTTCGGGCATGGAAGCTACACTGTGCAAACAGCAATAAACTTGTGAAGTTTGAAAGGTATGACAAGGAATGCCACCTATTAAAAGATAAATAGGCCAACAATTACGGGAATGGAAGGAATTCAGCTGTTAGGACACTGCATTACTGCTGTTATCCTTAGAGCTTCCCCTCTCAGTTGCTGCTCACATTTTCTGATATTTGTCTGTGTTTTCCTTTGTTCATCTTACTCTTAGGTGTATTTTCTGTTTCTGTTGTTTTGCTCACCTTACCCTTTTTAGTGTCCTGGTAAATACAAACCAGCTTCAGTTGGAGTGGGGCTGCAATGGAAGGGGTAGGCTGCACAAAGAAGGCTCCCTGAGAACTTTTTTCGTTTCGGCCCTGACTGAGGATCTTGGGCTAACGCTCAGCCACAGACTCAGGTTAGGCCAAAAGCTTTGGGATAGGGTTAGCCTTAGGGTTAGGTTTAGGGTGAAAGAGACAAAGCCTCAAGGTCCAGGTGAAGTTGGGCTGCAAAGGAGCTGCTGAAGGATGCCCAGTTCCTTAGACATCTTCTTCCAGGCAACGTGTAGATTCCCATTAATATCTGATAGACAAAAATGGATGCTTCAGTCTTCAGGGAAAGTGGAGCAAGGCCAAGCAATTAGTCGGACTGCTGAGATCCCTGAATAACTGAGAATGAAGAGAAAATGAAATGAGTTACTGTGGCTGTGATTTACTCTATTTCACAACCTTTTAATTCTGTTGAGTTTGGCAGAGTCACCCCAGATATGTACCAGGGTAAAAGATCCTTTGACTTTACACTAAGAACAAATTCTGGAGCACCTTAACCTAAGGAGAGCAGTGTGTGCTATTACTTAACTGAATTGTACAGCCTCTAAATTATGTCACCTTGTGTGGATGTTCTCTGTAAATTCTTAAATATTTGAATAAAGAGTTATTTCTAAAACATTTCTGGCTGTCTGTGAGGATCTGCGTGTAATGTTGATGCTAGTACTCTCTGAAGGGGGTAACTCATCACAGTCTTTGGGAGCTTTTTCCCTCACTTCTCCTCTTGTGGATATGTGAGATAAAGCAGTGTAAACTTCTTTAAAAAGGAAAAGAAAAAAAAAAAAAAAAGAGAAACAGCAGTTGTATGAACACCTCTGAGAAACTCAGAAGAACATAGGCTAATCCCAGCTGAATTTGTAGTGTTAAAAAGTACGTTTTGGAGGAAGACCAGCCTTTCTCTTAAAGCTGTAACTAACCAGGTGTAGGGACAGAGAAAGGACCAGGCTAAATGCACCAAAGTGCAAGAAATGCTAGAAATGTACAATTTAGCTTTTAATAATAAGAATGCAAATGACAAACTTTATTTTTTGCTTTCCATGTGTTAATGAAAGTTAAATCCTAAAGTGGGATTTATAACCCCTAATTTTAGATGTCTATAATGCATAATGTGTGATAGTGAGGTGTCTAAGCTCAGCTAAAAATCAATAAAGATCAAGTCAACAAAGTCAATGGCACTTCAGATGTGATTCACTGGACCGGACGTGAGTTTGTAGGGTGGGAGCACACCCTAAATTACATTGAGTATCTCACCATTGGCTAAAATCTCTACAGGCAACCAGCTTAGATGTGGAAGCTTACACTGTAAAACTAAGATGTAGTCTGATGAATCCTAATTTTAGCATCTCTGAAGCAGCTTATCTGGAAGAAATGCCTAACTGTCAATGACTGCAAATGTTTTCAGTATTTCTTATACATCACAGTTTGTTATTCATTCTGTGATTTAAATGTCAAAATGTTGCTGAGGAGAAACATTACTAATGGGGATGCCGTGGCTGGAGGTTAGAGCAAATGTTTCAAAAATATTTTCTAAATTCAGGGGCTTAGACCAGCATTTAAATCAAAACCAGACTGTTAAAAGTGCAGGGGTGCAGGGTCCCATTTGCATTCCATCATTACAGGCTCTGAACTCTGCATAGGAACAACAGCATAAAATGTTCTTGATAGCTGAACTAGGAAAAAAAAGAAAATGAAGGTTCTCGAACCAAGAGTTTGAATTGCTAGATCTTGGTTTCAAGTCTGACAGCTAGTTCTTCATTCTCTTCCCTACAAACATTCAAAAGATATGCATCTTCAACAGAAGATCTGCACTGCTGAAAGCCAGGTCAATTCAAATGCCTAAGCTTCATTCAAGGCCCCGAGTAGCCACCTGACCATTTCAGTGCGCAACACTGGTTAATGCCTAACAAACACCATTGCTAGGCGAAAAGGCAACCTAGCTGCAAGATCCTTGCGCTCACAAAGAGGGCTCATTTCTAAGTACTTATCTTGGCACAGGGGTAGACAAAGTTCTACAAGTGGTCACTTGTCTAACTTGTCAGGCAGGCTAAATTCTCAGCTTTGCTGCATTTTTAACCTTCTGACTTCTTCAGTACTCTTCTCTACCCACGCAGTTGCAGGGAATGGTCATGACAGTTGGTTTCAGACAGAAGAATGATAGCTATCAGTCAGTATCTCCAAGCATTCCTTCTGAAGTGAATAAGATGAATTCTGTTTCCTGTATCTCAGGTTAATTTATTCCTACAGGGGTGAACTACTTCTGATGGTATGGATTCCACTTTGAGAAAAAAATACACTGTATATTAAAAAGTAGAACTGAACCTGCCTGTCCCATCACGCACCATGTAAATCCTGTAGGCCAGGGAAGTGTTATCTGTTCTACTGTTCTTGTGCAGATGCAGATTAAATTTTCTATGACTAGCTGACCTCAACAGATTTTCTCACTTTAGGGCTAGAGATCTCAGACTATGGCCTCTGGAGTTCATTTCAATGCAAACAATTTTGATGATGAGATAGAAAAAGAGTTGATGAAGACGATAGAAAGTAGGGGCCAGTTCAAGGAGCTTTTCTAAAAATTCAGGCTCAAAACTAATTTCTAAAATTGGGGAGAACATGATGGGGCATACTAAGCCCCATTTTCCAGGAACACTGCGTACTTGCAGATTTTATTAGCAGTCCAGAAATTAGTGTCTTGGGCTGAGTAACCAAGATTGGCAGCTATGTATAAAAATTTATTGAAAATCTTCTTCTCATCTTTTTGCCCTCCTAAAGAAAATATTCTCTGCTTCATGGCAGTATGATGTAGCTTCTCAAATTAACGTTTTTAAACTGTCCTGATATTATAGTAGAATGGTCAGTCCCCATAAACTAGCGAGTCCCAATTAAAACCCCATTACGATAAGGAAGGACAAACATGGGTTCTTGATTTTCAGGCATCCTTGGTGCCACTAGAGAGCCTTTAGAGCTACCCTCATCATGGAAAGGTGCTTCTTCCTCTTCTGACCCCCATGATACCTGCTTTTTCCTGACTCACACACTTTATCTCTAAAATGCTCTTGGTTATTATTTTGATGCTCTGGAGAACAGGCAGAGAGATGCAGGGGGCTGAAGCATTTAAGGTGCTCCTGCTTATATCAATACAGAAAGAGGACTACCTCTGTATTACCTAATAACTCTGAAATCGCCCTGAACTCAAGGGAAGGAAAGGTAAGACACAAATACAAGTATTTATTCGCCACATCCCACACAGAGAACATAATTTCACAGATAATAAAGAAATGAAAGCAAACACACAACAAAGCCCTCACTTTTGGTCTCCAGGTATCAAAGCATACAAAAACAAAAAAAAAAAGTCTTTTTTATTCCTCTTTATGAAGCTGTCCTGTTGTAATCTTCCTGACAGAGGGTAAAGAGCGGTTTAAAACAGTGCTGGAATTGATTATTTTGGGCAAGGTGCTCCTGCGCTCTGCTTTGCTCCGACCACCTCTGACAAGCCATTAGTTTGTTTTGGGACCCGGTGGGAGGCTAAGGGGATCCACACTGGAAGCGGCTAACCTGCATATTCATGACTTGCTGTTCTTTCGAGTAAAAAAGACTTTTTCAGCTTTCAGCTTTCATACTTTTTCAGCTTTCAACTATTTTGCCTTTCCCAACAGAAAATAGCTGATGCTATGAAAAGTTTTGTGCGACCATAATGTGCTCAACTGTGCTATAACGTTTCATGAAGGGGGAATTTTCTTTCCCAGCCCAGCTGCTGAATAGTTTGTGCCTCCAGGCTCCATGAGGAATTGAGAAATAGGACCAGGCATCGTACTAATTTTTATAATTTTTCACCCCATTTGCAGTAATCTGGGACACTGAAATTCCCCTGTGTGACAAAACATTCCTCTTTGCCTCCAGTCTAACATCATACGTGCAGACACACAGACACACAAACGCATATATTTCTGTAACTCAGCTTTCGTTCTGGACATTCCATATGAAATATTATTTTGGAGGAAAGCCTCCACATCTGACTTAACACAATAATCTGATCATTTTTTTTAAAGGGCATTGCTGTCAGTTTGGGACTAGTGCTGACTATAATGAGGTAGTTCCTATTTAAATGAATGTGCACCTGTTTAAGTTTCCACTTGCTGCTTATACACAGATTTAATTTAGCTGTTTGTTTTCAGCAGCAAAGCACTTCACTCCACAAAAAGGTGTCTGCTAACGTGGAAGTTGGGGGATTTGAGATATTTTCCCTTGTGACCAAGACACCTTAAGAGATGAAGGGGAACAGGGGAACACTTCAGAATCTAGAAGATTTGCCCTGAAAAGTTCAGGTTATCTTGTCTGAAGTCCAATCATTGACACTAGAAAGCAAAAATCTGCTTGTGTTAGCTGCAAGCGTAAAGCTTTTGTAGTAGCTAATTAATTAGGCATTTATAGGCAACTAGGAACGGATCCTTTTCATAAATACAGCTGAACTGTACTCCTTGGCTTAGAGGAGAGAACTACGTAGGTTTCCAAGAGTCTCTTTAAATATGTTTCCTATGAATACTTGTTAATTTTTATCTTAACTTCCTTCTGTAGGGAAGATGTTCTAATTCCTGTCCAAGACTCACCTCATTTGGATCTGCTACCCTGGTTTTTGTAATAGTAGTACCTGGTGGCTGTGAGTTGCATACCTTCTCTGGATGCAGAGAGACTGACAGCTTGCTAAAAGCCATTCAGTGTTTTTGTTTGAGTGGCCGGGTTCCTCTCCTTCAGGAGTGATGAGGCTGGGTGAATCAAAATGCTTATTTTTACCCTCTTTGTGTCTTTCTTCATTCTCTAGGACCTGTTCATGTTTATCTCACTGTGTCTTCTTGGAGGATGTGTCTTGCTGGACCTGGCAGTGGTTCCAGCCCTGCCTCAGTCCCACAGAGACTATAGGAAGGTGCTGTGTTGTAGAGCTTGAGAGCTGTATCTCACTGCCTCACTTTCTGCCACCCCCAAATGCATCCTTACCACTGGAAAGGGCTATGGAAGTTTCTCTATTCTTTTCTGTGTGTTTTGTGAAAAATGCTGTTTAGCACTGCTATCAATTTTGAAATGACGGCCGATGTGGCTGATTTCTTATCTGCCTCTCTGTGCTTTGCCCTGGGAGCTGACCTTTCTCCGCACTGCAAGAACGCTTACAGCTTTGCGACATCTTCAGACAGGCTGCTGCTCATTCCTGTACGAGTGGCTTGTGAGGTCTGAGAAAGCTGCTTTACAGGCTTTCACTTTAGACCATCAAGATCTCTTTTTTCCATCATTAGAGTGACCTTCGAGTTCAAAGCTGCATTCCAGGGAAGGCTTCTGATGTGGAGGAACTTGTCTGTAACGAGAGGAAGGAATTTGTCATTGCCTAACTAGAGTCTCCTTTGCAAGCTGAGACCTATTTCTCTGGCATGGCATGTTCTAAGCCTTTCACGTTATCCTGCTGATTTTCACACCTAAAAGCAAAACAGAAGCAACTGTCTCCTTGACCCCAAGTTTCCACCTACAGTGAAGAGTGCCTGTGGAAGGCTTTAAAATGCCCAGAGACCGGCGAGGTTATATCTTAGTCCTGGCTCTGTGCATGAAATTGAGCTATATTTTTCCATGTGCTCTAGGACTGGTCAAGACAGGTGCATTACAGAACCAAGCTTTAAAATATAGGTCTATGAAAAGAAACATATAGGGCTTTGAAATATATTCTTTATCTGATTTGTAAGATCTTGAACTCACACATTTATAAAGGGATCAGCTATTATTATAACTTGCCAGAACTCCACGGACTAAGAAGAAACACACTGAAATATTTCATAATATAAAGGGGTCCCTTGCCAAGTCTACATACTGCTACTTATTGTCATTGGGACCATGCTCTTTGATCTGAGCTCCATGCGTCATTACAGTAGCAATGAGAAATCTGTTGCTCAGCTGCTGGCACCTCCTATACTGACTTCCTTGTAGGAAAGAGTCCAGTCCACTTACCCGCCCAGTGTTGAACATATAATGCTGCTTGCAAAAGCAAAAGTGAGGTGGGAATGAAGGACTGAGCCATGGCAGTGCCTAGCATCTGCAAACTGTGGATAGAGCACAGCTGACTCTGGGCTGAGGGACGGTGGGAGTTTTGCCTTTCCTCCTCTGGTTACGGCCACAGGCTCTGCTTGAGCAGGGACTGGTTTCAAAACAGCCTTTTATAAAGTGAATATGAACAGAGCTTGTGCTTAGGAACAAGCTTAGATGACAGTTTATTCATACTTTCAGTGTCTGTGCTGGTATTTCACTATCTGTTGACACAAAAACCATCCTGAAGCAAGGTTTGTCTGGAAATACTGAATGTCATGAAACAAGGCTAGGGTGTATTTGCAGAAGGAATGGAGATGCTTCCTTGAAAAAACAGAAATGACAGCTTTGGGTTTTAAAAAAAATTGAAAATCTGTTTTTGAGTGAAATATGGCAATTGCTCTGTCTGATGGCTGAAGAAAACACGATCACTTCCTTGCTGTTACAACATGGCAGGGGGACCAGCTGCACCAGGGCCTCCTCAGATGTTTGCAACAGAAGATATTGAAAGACAAGGTCAAATCTACGTGGAGAAGAAAGCCATCCTGCACACCTGTAAGGATGAGTTTTTGTTAGATCAGGATTCTATAAACATTGGAACTGGATTTGAACAAATCTCATATGCTTCAGGTGCTGGGGAACAGCCTCATGAAAAGGCTGCACTCCACAGCTAGTGGCACTAGCAGGAGCTTCAGTCACGTCCATGCACACCTCCCTTTAGGCCTAAAGTTACCAAAAATAAGAGCAAATATTCTCATTATTCTGTCCTTCCATACAGTATTATTACCTTTTAGTCCCATCTTTTTAGAAATAGCTCAAAAGCATTAGTTTTTTGTTTTGTTTTGAGATTGAAATTATAAAATAGAATAATTCTTGCATGACACTTCTTGTTTGAATAGGCCATTGTGCTATACAACCTTCATATTCTGTCATGAACCTAAGATGCCTGTCAGCTTAGTGGCAAGTTGATAAAAATGAAATCGGATGCCTATCTAGTGAGGGCACTGTGAACCTATCAAATATTCTGAAGACTGCTATACCAAAAATGCCTAATCCAACCTTTGGTGTAATCAATGGAAAGACTGTTACCGGATTCTGTTGGACATAGTCCATAAGTCATTTGTCTTAATTTCTGCATTTCTCCTCTTTCCCATTTTTGCTTTGCCCCAGAGGAAGAAGTGTTGAAAAGCCGCAAGAAAGATTACTTTTCTATTCCTTTAAGTACTTGTGGGACAGGAATCTTCAGTAATTTGATGATTCCTTCCCTCTAGTCCCAAACTGCTCACCAAAAATTGCTGTCTTCTAGTTTTCTCAGAGCCAAAAGTTTTGAATAGGTTGAATAAACTTCAACTACGCATCCAAGTTCTGGGTGTCCCCAGGACTAAGCATAATCCCAAGGCACTACAACAAGCAGTTCCCACAGAGTCCTGTGTTAGAGTAGTGTGGCTACATACGTTGCACAGTTAACCCCTTTTCATAGGAGCAAATCATTTGTAGATCCTCTTCAAGAGCACGCTATCTATTTTTGAGCATTATTACCCTTTCTATGGATTAACCATTTTTTCAGCATGTGAAGAATATTTAAATAAATTTTAGGCCTAGTCTAACCAAAGATTGCAGTCTTTGAAATCTTTCATCTTTGCAGTCCTGTGTGCTTGTTCCTGAGAATTTAGGAATAAATGTCATGCTATGCACATTTCAGGGTTATTCTACTCTGAACTACCTCTAGTTTGGTTCCATGGACCCCTCTGTGGTTACAGTGCACAAGGTATTGGAGCACATCTTCCAGTTTGGTTTCATCTGGAAGGAATCTAACTCATGCTCTCCAAGACAGTTCCATGATGTGAACCAAAGCACAGTAAGTGGGAGAGAGGGAGATTTGCTTCAAAAGTGTGCTCTCAATCCAAACTAAAGCCTTAATGCAGACATGTCCCGAGTAAGCCACTAGAAGAATTTGGAATGGGTGAATGAGTTGTCAGGCCTTAAACAGCTACTGTCCAAAATGGAGCACTGGCTTAAGCAACTTGCATTGCTGGAGGGAAAAGATATATGTTGTACCCCCAATGATGCAACAGACCTCTGAGAAGCCACAGGGCATCTTATATACTCTTAACCATGAAGTCTCGAGGGAGGAAAGATGTCACTCTATTTCCTTCCCCTTTGAAATTATGGTCCATGTTAATTTTTCTCTTCCAAAAGCTCTGCTAGCAAACTGTGGAAAAAGTGTAGTTAAAAAAAAAAAAAAAAAAAAAACTCTGCTGGGAAATGCCTGTATCTCATTTTCAACTGTGTAGGCAAAACTCTGGCAGTGTAGAGGCCTAATGCACGACTGGACAATGTGATTTAATGAGAATCCAGAGTTTCACAGAGGTAGATGGTTCTGAAATAGTAACTGACACGTACAGCAGCTGCATTCTGCTTTTCAGTCATATTTTTTCCCCAGCATTTTAATGAATGTTTTAAGCTATCTTTTCTTGCTGCCTGATTGTCCCAGCTCCTGTTACTGAACACAAGGGCCGCCTTTCACAACCTGTATCACTCTAGACTGACATAATATACTTATAATTTTGGAAATTCCAAGGCACATATACACTTCATGGTAACTCCCAGGCAACTAAGCCCTCTTGGAGTTAGTAATTTTACTGTATTTCATTCCACAAAGGAAACTCTACTCCCAAAGGAAGCAGTAAGCTTTGACCACCCCTATTGCTGATAACAATCCAAGACTTTCATCACATTTTTTGACCCATTCTTGGCTTTCAGGAATAACAACAGCTGCTGAAAGCAATACAATTTTTAGTTGTGCTTCTTTACCTTCCCCCTAGCAAGCCTCCTTATGAGAGGCTGAGAGATTAAATAGCCTTGGGGTAAATCAATCCCCAACAGCTGTTGCCTCCAGCATTCTTGACTGTCAGTGACTTCATTGAAAACATATGAGTGATCTTTCAACATGTTCACAAGTGGAGAAACGTGTCAACTGGGAAATCTCCCTCCCCCAACTCCATCTTCATGAATGTACATGGATGGTTGAGTAGTTTCTCAAAAATCCCTGTGGTTCCATGGCATTTCTTTCTTTATCTATCTCCTTGGTTTTGTTTTTTAATTTTTTCTTTTATACAAAGGTGGCTCTAAAGAGCGTGAGTTACATTTTGTCAGTCCAAATTTCCCCTTTAAAGACTATTTTCTTGGGTATGTAAACTAATTTTCATAACTCAAGAGACTGGTGCAGAGCTGACTGACGAGGACTGAAATCAGGAACGCAGAATCAACAGAGAATCCAAAACTGGAGACCACTTGAGGTAGTCCACCTCCCTCTGTAGTGCAGGCAGTTTTCACTTTCATAGTTACTCTACAACACCATCATTCCTGAGCGCTTAAGACACTAATAGCATGTGCCCTCTCTTTCCCTAAGGATGACCTCATAAAACTGCCAGCAGGCACTGTGTCTACCCAGCACCATGTTCAAGACCAATGCACACAGGTGTGGAACACATCTAGCCTGTGGTCCAGCCCCACTTCCTTCATGTTGAGGCAGCATAAGTAGAGCCTTTCCTGGCCCAGCAGCGGGGAAAAGATGGGTTATGGAGGCAATGAGCAAAGTGGATGGAGTGAGGCTGTTTCTAAGCGAGGCCAGAGGGTTTGCTTGAATTTGAATCCCTAATCCACTCAGAAATAATGAAGTCTAGGGAATCTACTCTGTCTCTGATTTTTCTTCTCTGATCACTCTATTGCCCAAAGCAGCTGCATACTTTTCCTGTACCTAAAGCTGTCCCTGATCCCATTCATAGCTTGCTCAAGCTTCCTCTTAAGCTTATTTGCATTTTTCATATTTAGTAGGGTATTAAAAAAACTCTCTCTTCTGATAGGTAGAAACCTCTTCTGCTTTCTAAACAAAATATATTTAGGTACAATTTACATGCATTTGTTCTTATGATAAACATAATCTTTTATCTAAATAGCTTTTATCCCTCTTTGATTTATGGTCCATCAAAGATCACTCTTGCTTTGTCTTGTCACCTTATGACAGTCCACTTTAATAGAGCTGTTCTAGTAAGTTACATTTGCATGCTGAGAATGAATAGGATTTTTGATGGGAATGAATCTAAAAGTGTGACATTCAACTTGAATATCAACCCCAAACCTCAATTTAAATTGAGGATCTGAGGAGCCTTTTCTACTTGTAAAATGGCTGGTTTCCTCCATGTAGGAGATAATTAAAACACTCCTAGAGGAGCATATACTGGATATGTTACACTTTCTAAAGGTTTTGAATTGAGCAAAAGATTCTTACTCAGTTACAGTTTTGCTCCTTCCCTTCTTCTCTTAAGGTGAAATTCACTGTTTGAAATGCTCACACAAGCACTTGCTTTTACTAAAACATAACATTGGATGTTTTCTACATTCTGACCTCAAGAGAAATCAAAGGATCTTTGGCTATGTCTTACTTATGCCACCACTTAACTTAACATTGGTATTTTGAGCTTGAAATCCTGGTCCCACTCCTATCAGTGTTGAAACACCATTTGGCTTTAACAGAATGAATATTTCATACCAAAGATTTAACAGAGGTGAAAACTGCAGCGTAATTATAGCTCTCATAAAAATAACTAGTCTCTTTTGTTAGAATCATAACTCAAGTAATAAAAGATTTGAGGGATAATTATCTCTTCTAAAGCACTTTTTATCAGTATTTCTTTAAGTAGTTGGAAAAGCAGAGTGGATTACTTCATTTCAGAGGCAGGGAACTACTGTAGCCAACTTTGGTCAAAACTGAGGCTGTGTCAGCCAGTCCTTCTGTAACTCTTGGCCAAACTGAACTTCCAGCTGTACATACATTTTGCGACTATGGAAGTGTTTGCTGTGACTCTGCTGCAATTGCTGCATTATCATCTCATGCTGAGAAAACTGATGCAGTCTTTGACAACTCTATGACGTTTACGTGGAGTCACTGTGGAGCAGATTTACCTAGATCTGTCATGCAGCTGTATGGGAGTGAGACTGGCATACTGGTCGAGAGGCAGATTTGGGAACTGGGGCATTTCTCTCAAAAGCACCTTTATGACCTATCCCGGTGTGGTGCTGAGGTGGAAAAAAGGCAAGCTGATCAATGAGAGAGCCCTCTTCTATACTGACTGTCTTTGTTAGGACATTTGATGTCTATTGAAGCACTAAAAACAAAGGTTCAGCCCTGCTAATTTATGCATCCGCTTCACACAACTGCCTGAACATCTCCTACACAGCGCTCCAAAAGTGCCCCAAAGGTTGAATGTAAATTACTGGGGAACTATTTTGACCTCTTGCCTGGAAAAAAAAAAAAGAGAGAAAGCATAGACTTTTATGAACAGCTATCTTATGTCACGGGGCAGAAGAATTATACTAACTAAATGATGGAGCAGACACAAAGGGCAATTTTGTGCGTTGATATGACATGACTGCTGTGAATTTTTGCAGCAAACAGTATTTATTATGCATCAATTCCTTTGCAGTCAAAACACTTCCATCCTTGACCATAAGACACCTATTGCGCGGACAACAATTATTAGTTAAAATGAAGTAGAGAGCTGTATCGTTTGGCTTAAGGTCATGTTGCTGAACAGCGGATGTTGGAGTTATTTATAAGAAGCACAAGGAACTGCTCATTACGTCCCCACTAGCACAAAGAGTACCAAAGGGGCTTACAGCTTGCAGACTTTGCTGTCTTCATTTTATTAAGTCAAGGGCTTGGACATTTTGTCCTTGGAATATACATTTATTTTTCGTTACTATGGTAGGAACCAATCAGGAATAGACATTTGCAAACTTTAAAAAATATGTGTAAGGGCTTCTCCTGCTGAAAATTTTAATTTTTATATTTGACATCAATTAAAGAGCAAAAGCAAAGTCTTTGCGGAAAAAAGATGTCTTACCTCCATGGTTCAAATGAACTGTCCGCAGTATATCAGAAAATAGTGCTCTTCCCACATAGTTTCATGAATGTCAAGGTGACAATGTCTTTCACCCAATTAATCCCACAACTCCCATTTGACTGTGCTCCTTAGGCCAGCAGGCCAGATTTCTTCTAGTAATTAGCCTTCAACCTTCCCAGTCTTTGCTTTTGCAATTGCCACCGACTGTGTCAAATAGGAGTTTTATGCTTCTTTTAAAGCCTATTTCACAATGGCTCCGACATGACCTTTGGAGTATGTGCATTTATAAGGAAATTGTTTCAGGGAAATATTTAACAGCTATTTAAGAAAATACTTAGAAGTGCTGGATTCCTCTAGAAAGGTAACACAATGCTTCTGTGTATCTCCAGATGAAGTTTTGTTCCTGCTCACTTTCTGTTTTGTTCTTTTCTTTATGAAGTATAGAAAACTAGAAATCTGGTACCCACTGCTATAATCAGGTTGTACATGTCAGAAGTGATTACCAGCAGTCTTCCAGGCTCAGACACAGCATAATACTTTGCTTTAAGTTCAACACCAGCTAGTCACTACCGTGCCCACAACATGAACTAACTTGTGTATTAGCAAAACATTTTTCTGTATGGGGTAGAATCAGAACAGTCCAGCTATGTATCTTGGGCTCTGTTATGAATGATTTTCTGCAGTTGTCAATGGACAGTAGTAGACGCCTTTCACAGCTTTTTCAAAGGCCGTGGTCGGCAGATTGATGAAGCTCCAGATAGGCATCAGTTGCAATGGTGGATAAAAATCTTCGCTCAGCAACCTCAGAGTTCAGTGTGAGTCTCCTGGATCCAGAAGCAGCCTGTCAACAAGAGAGCTAGTCTGGCATTTGTACTCCAGAGTAACCCAGTTCCAAGAAATTCCAGAATCATAAGACAGATTTTAGATTTTGATCTCATGTGGCATGGTTTTCTCCAGCTCTAGGTGCAGTTCTGAAAGTTGCTGACTGAAGTTTCTTAATCTAGAGAATCTGGATCCAAACTCCCAGAAAGATGACGGAGATATCTGGGTAACCACATTCCAGTTGAATAGAATTTTGAACTAGACTTATTTAAAGGTGAGGAGCTGGCGAAAGGTCTGGAGAGATGTGAGATTGTTTCCCAGTTCCCCGGCACATTTACCTACCACACACAAATGGTTTCCGGGTCTGTCACACTTCCCTGTATTTCCTCTGCCTTTTCTGAAATGAAACAGATTTAATACGCTTTGACAAATTTCCTCTGATCTATCACATAGCTGGATGCAGTGTCTGAAAAGCCTCCCAAAAAAAAAAAAAAAAAAAAAGAATAGCTTCTAAGGGGAAAACCTTATTTGGATATTTGGAAGTACTTATTTACTGAATAAATACTAAAGTGAATTTAAAATTCCCAGCAGAACCAAGGTAAACAGATAAACAGAGCTGGGCAGCTATTAGACTTATTAATCCAACTGGGCAGTAAGAATCACAAGGTCAAATGCTGACCTTCATCCTCTGAGGACAAAGTGCACATCTATACTGTCTTTGAAAGTGTTAATCCCATGACTAGCCCAAAGTCTTGCTCCACCTGTCTTTTCATGCGGCTTGGCTAATATCTGAATTTAGGCTCCACAGAAATCCCTGCAAATGATGCTGAGGCTCTTGTAGGAAGGACTCTAGGCTCCTGGTCCATGTAGATGTAGCTAACACTCGAATGAAGCCTATAAAAGCCTCTGTTGTACAGAGATGGATAGATATATCTTTCAGTCCTAAAGGTCATAACGAGATACACCTCTGTCCTTGAAGTGGTTCCCCAGAGCAGGGAGGATAATTTGGAAGGAAGAAGGGAGAAGAACCAGTGAATGTGATACTGTAATGAGCTGCAGACTGAGACTTCTCAGACAGGAGGTGTGCAAGAACCCCAGCTCATAGTGTCAGAGGATCATAGGAAAACTCATGTTGGATGGGACCTCTGGAGCTCATCTAGACCAAACTGCTGCTCAAAGCAGGGTCAGCTACAAGGTCAGGCCAGGTTGCTCAGGGCTTTATCCAGTCTCTTCTTGAAAACCTCCAGGCATGGAGGTTGTACAACCTTCCTGGGCAACCTGATCCACTATTTGACTATCCTCATGGTAAAAAGCTTTTCCTTTCATCCAGTTTGAACCTGTCTTTTTTTTCTTCTTTCTTTTTTAACTTATGACTGTTATATCTTGTCATTCCACCGTGCACCACTATGAAGAGCCTAGCTTTGTCTTCCTGAGAACCTTCCTGTAGGAACTGGAAAGCTGCTATTTGACCCCTGCCCCCAGTGTCTTCTCTTCTCCAGGTCAAACAAGCCCTGTTCCTTCATCCTCTCCTCACTGGTCAAGTGCTCCAGACCCCAACTACCTGATTCTTCCAAAAGCTCTTGGGTCCTGCTCATGGCAGTGTCTTGACTGCAAAACTACTTTACGCTAAATCCCCTGTTTCGGCATAACTACTTTATGCCAAATCATCTATTTCCTCAGAATTGTGTTAGGGCCCGCAGAATTACATCTGTAGCTGTAAGTAAATGAGCATTTCTCCCTCCCCCCTGCCCCAGATAATCCGTAGCCGTGAGTAAATATCAATTGCATTATGGCATGGCACAGATTCTGATTCTGAAAAGTTAGATGTGCTCTCCAAAGCAGAGGCATAGCTAAAGAAAAAGTCATGTATAAAGCAGCTGTTGTAACTGTGCATATGTTTGCAATTGTTATTACGTCCATGAAGTCTGTAGGATGCAGTCAACCATTAGTCTGAAGCTAGTTTTGCATTAAACAAACTGACTGGCTTTTTTTTTGGCTTTTTTTGTTTGTTTTTTTCTCCTGAATGACAGAGCCATTTACCTCAAAAAATAAAATAACAACGAAAAATAAAAGCAGTTCTTTGCAAACTACTATTATCATTCACTGAAAGATTCAGAGTAACCTGCTTACTCCTACAAATTAATTAATTCCCTGTAACATTTGCAAAGGAGTGGGGTAAAATCTATACTTGGTTTTGTGGGGGAACTGTTGAAATTAAACTATGGAAAAATGGTGGTAAGCGCAAATCAAATTAAGTTCTATAACTGCAGATAAGTCTTTAGCATAAGTCTTCTTGATATCTTCAAAGACCACTCATTTTCTTAGCTAGTGTGCTTGCTTTTAATGAATCAAATCAAAGTAACAAGAAAATCGTGTGTTCTAGTGTTTTTAATGATTTTTTCTTTTAAACCCACTGAAAAAATGTGAATAAGTAGTGCTTCATTTTCTTAGAAGTACATTTGTTGTCCTTGAGTTTCATTTGTCTTCATCAATATCATTTCAGACTTTTGTAGAGTCTAGTTAGGCACATTTTTTGCTTCAGTAGGTGAGTTCTTCTGTGTTCAGTGCTGTGCATCTGATAAAATGCATGAAATGCATTTATCCTAGATAAATCTATATTTGTGCAACTTAATTTGTCAAAATGTTTCAATTTCCAAATGCATATTCCTGAATATGTAAAGACAAGATGAAGTTAACAGATTTTCAGCAACTTTTTTTTTTCTGTTTCTGAGTGCCATATTTCTCCCTCTACTGTGGGGAGAGAGAGGGAAGGAGAATAAATGAGGCAGTGTCTCAAACTGAAAATCTCTCCCGTAAATAAGTTTCATTCTATTCTTTGTTTCAACAGTAATGGAATTTAGAGGAATTATTTACGAGGTGCCTAGTTCACCTCAATATGACCACAGACATTATTTAGACAGTGGCATAATTGTGAATAGCATTTTCAGAGAGTAAAGGTCACTGTTTCTAGCAAAGAGCTTCTCACCTAAATTAAGATGTGAGAAGGGAAGTTATCCACCTTCAGCCATTCCGTAAGAGACTACAAAAGTGAAGCCATGTGCACACACATTCTAGCAATTCTTGCCTCTAATTTCAAAGGAAGGACTAGGGGCAGAAGGAAGTGCATTTCAAAGCAGAAATGGTGCATGGCAAATTGAGGTAACTGGGGAGACCATATGCCAAGGTATAAGTATGGCATGGTGAGGCACAGTAAGTCAGCATTTTGAAAAGGGGTAAAATGTATGCAATTGCAGTGTAGATAATCCTGAATGGGGAGCACTGCTGCTAGCAACAGTTTCTGGCTCAGGACAGGCCAGGTTACCTTGCTTCTGAGCTGGGTGCTAGAGCCCATCCTGGAGCCCCCTTCGTCACAGCTCAACTGCTCTGGGTAACCACATTGGTCTGCTCCCTCAGAGCCTCTTATAAGATGTGGTTCAAAGAGCACTGTATGCCAATCTGCTTCTCCTTAACTGGCACATCTTTCCAAAGACTTTACAGATCAACCTCAACACTTCCGGTGAGTTTATTTACTTTTCTGAGTAACTGTTAATACCTAGAATGGCAAAATACTCCTTTACAGTTATTAGCCTATGGATCAATACAGTCAGGATTTCAAGGCCAGAACCTCACAAGCGACACGATCTCATTAAAGCCAGTGAGTTTCCATAGGGAATCTATCTGGAGAGGATTTAGCCTTGACTCTTCATATAAATTAGAAAGCGGTGCTTAGAGCAATGCCTCTTGGCAGAATCAGGCACTGCATCAAAGACATGAACAATTAGCAAATGATTAGTACTCATGAACTACTAGAGGAAGTAAAAAATTATTTTCTAATAAGGTACAGCCACCTTATTGGGATAGATTTTTGCTGGACTGGCAGTTCCAGTGCTCAGGCTAATTGTCCTGAGGTCCATCTGTTGGCTTGTCAGAGACAAATCCCTATCAGGAGTGGGACTGTACCTCGTCACGTCACAGCGCAAGGGGCACTCAAGGGCTGGGTGCTCCTACACGGGCGTAGGAAGTTCACCAATGACCCAAATACTCTTCTAGCATGTGGCCTATAGGGTGGGTCCTTCTGTTGGAGCACTTTTTTTGTGATAGGCTGATTCTAGTTATCTGCTGACTAAAAGGCTTCTTCTATAATATAAACTGTGGACTAGACCCGAGAGGGGACTTAGGCATGCTTGGCACAGTGACTTGGGTGTATACCTATGTAGTGACTTCTGGACTACAAAACTTGCTGCCACATGTTTATCTGTGCATTTTACACTAAGTACTCTATTGACAAAAAAGCATGGATAATTCTTAAAGACTGTAAAGTCACACTCCTTTTTCAAGAGAGTGATCTCAGAAGGCTATACAGCTAGCCTTATTTCTGCTTCCTTTACCTTACACAAGAATCTTGAATTCTCTTCCATGCAGCAACCCAGCTTCAAAAAGAAATGTGAAGAATAATATGTTCACTCCAAAATAACCTCTAGCCTAAGGGCTACAGAATTCTGTAGGGAGATGGAGATATGAACCCTTTCTGGCAAAGGACAGAAATGAATCTCTGTCACCCACAGGGGACACAGTGGGTAAAGGGGCTCCAGAGTGACCATATGTATATTTTATGTGGAGCACAATCTTATAGGTGAATGTTGAGAATGACTGCATCACAACTACATCATGAGAATTACAGTGAGGAGCGTTTCGTGCCTAATGGGGTTTAATGCTGAAGCAGAGGTCAGGCTGCACAGCTCCATCACAGCCAAGGCGCATCTACACTCCAGGGCTGCATCGACATGAGCCAATGAAGGACTGCCAAGGAATGTGCCTGGCACTACGACTTGGTTCTCCATGCTGGTCCTAGGTATGGATGTAGCGACTCTGTTCTGGAGCTTGAGGGAGCTGGCATGTGGCCTCTTATGTGCTAGTTGGCCTCAACAACCCAGAGAACCTAGAATATTTAATTATACATCTAGCTTTGATGCTGAAGATAGACAGGATGACAAGTCCACTGAAGGCTTTCTATCAGTTATCCAAAGAACCTAGTGGATCAACTGAGACCAAAGAGCTGAGTTTTAGGTGGATAATATTAGTTGAGCTAAGCTCCCATGGAGGCTGATTGGGTGTCATGAGGTGATTGGGGGCAGCAACCACATTCCCACAGCAGCAGCAGAGCTGTCAACTTTGTGTTCAACCACGCATGAAAATGCTGGCAAGAAGCAAAAGACTGATCTGGAGCACTAATTTTGTCTAAAGGAGTCCCCCAGTGGTACAGTCCTTACACAGCGTTTGCAGACATAAGAACCTGGCTGCTCTGATGTGAGACAACTGTTCAGTAACCTTTAGTAATGTACAAATCTCAAGCAACTACCACAGTACAGTTAGAGCTGGGGGGCTACAAGGAAGACGTGCAGGCTATAAGGAGCTAACTGGGGAACCTGAATAACGTTATGCAAATTGGGGCACTTAAGGGGAAAGAGCAATGATGCTAACACAAACACGTAGCAGTGCAGGTCAGAACATTTGCACACAGCTCCTCCCTGAAGTCACTTCAGCTTCCCAAGGAAATGAAAAGCAAGAAATCTACTCTGAGAGCTCAGTGGCACATGGTTGAATCCCATTTCTTTAAAGTGCCACGAAAACAAAAGGCAGATGCACTTAGAAAATTCTGCAAGTGCAGGCTCAGAGGCTGCTAACTTGAAGAAAGCAGCCTTGGCTGGCTGGCATGCCGTGCTCCCTCCCTGGCTTGCTCAGCGTTAGCAGCTGAAGGCCTAGCAACAGAAAGCATTGACATGGACCAGAGCAGAAAATATCATAGCTCTCCTCACCTTGAAGTTTACATCCACCAGTAGAGAGACAAGGCAGAAGACAAAGCGGGAGAGAGGCAGAGATAGGTGACAGAAATGATCAGAGACATGGAAAATAATCCACATCGAGGGACAGAGGGATAGATATACAAATTTTCAACCAGCGTCTTCCCATAGACTTTGAAGGGGCAACTAGGGCCCTCTGAGAAAGGAGACGTTACAGTAACGTAAGTGTAGAAGGTATATGGGATGAAATGAGAACTGTGCTCCTTCTTAACATTACTATTAGACAGCAGTATGTGGACTTTCAGTAACACGAAAAAGGAGCTAGTTTGCAACTAAGAGATTGCTTTTCTAAACTGTATTGAATCCTACAGGGAGATCATCAGAATCACGTGACATCACTGACTCTGGCAGGATTAAAGCAGATGAATAAGTAAGATTTTTGTAATCGTATGTGCTTGAAATGATGCACCTGAACTCGTGCGCAGACATTTGTTTTAACAAGGTTTTTTTAGCACTCATGTTTGAGAACACTGGCCTAAAAATATTTTGATAAATGACAGGCTATTCTGTGAGAGAAGACAAGACTAGTTTTTAAGACATTGCACCTGCATGCTCTGGGTTAAGAAGGTGTTTCTTTAGGGACAGAGCAAGCTGTACGTGCGACAGCATTCCCTAGCGGCTAAAGCACAGCCTCTCAGGACCTCTGCTCCCTTCCTAGCTTGTTACTGACTTGTCACTGGTGCTCTGTTACTAGCGTGACCTTGCAAAGTTGCTGGCCAGCTGGGCGATGTGGAGCCATGTGGAGTCACGTGTGAGCTGTCTGAGCCTCAGCGCGCTCCAGGGTTAAGTAGAGAATGAGACGCACTTGAGGTTTACTGATAAGAAGCCCTATAGAAAGGCAACAGATTTTAGACGTTAGCAATAAGATGGAGACTATCAATCTACCGATTGGTGGTAGGCCCAGAGGACATAGTGCTGGGCTATTCAAGTGCTGTCCGTCGGAGTGTTTTCAGAAGCGAGGGGAACTTTAATAGGCTTGAGGATAAGCTTCCTTTTGCTGCTCAGTGACCTTACAGAGCAATTCAAAGGGATCCTGAAACATCTATTCTATTCTTTAGACAAAGTATTCATATCCTTCCTAATTACTGATCTATTCCCACAAGCATCTTAACTTCCTTTTCTAATAACCTTCTAGATCATTTATTATTACAGCAAATAGAAACTTAAAACAATGACTGCTGTCACTTTGTGCTAGGTGCAGTGTAAAAATAGAGTAGGAGGCAAACCTTTCTTGGAAGACGTCAAGATCTAAACAGACTAAAACACATTGTGGAAGGGGAAGCATTGGGCAGGAGAATGAAGTGATTTGGCTAATTACAAAATCAGTCAGTGGCAGAGAAAGGAAAAGGATGTGCAGATTCCTAGCCTTGGGTATCAAGTACGGTTTATCATTTAACTTGCTTTGTTTCCTTTATTCATTCTGATTAATACATTTTTCCTTCTTTCCTTAGAATTAAGTGCACCTATCTAACTTGCCAGCAATTCCACAGCATTTTCTGCCTGAGAGAAAAAGACTGAATCTTACTTCTTCTCCCTCAGGTTGTGCTGTGCAGCTGTGATACCAGATCTTTAATCATAGTGACAAGCACAAAGGCGGTATGCAAATGTAAGCAAATAGCGCGTGACATTTATATGAAGATGATAAAGACATTGGGGGATGTTTTGAGGGTGGAGGATGTTTACACTATTAGTACAAGAGAACATGGAGATTTAACCAAGCAATAATCACAATTTTGATTTGACATGAGTTTAAAGATGGAGTGACCTTGCTGGCTCAACAGACCCTCCAGAGTCTGTTCAATATGTTAAAACTAAAGAGCAGCATCTGGCCTAATGTCTTTGGTGGATAACTTTTGTCAGGAAATGTCTGCCTTTGTGCTCCTCCTTCCAACATCTTTTCTACCAGATGATCTTTTGCATCACGTTAAACCTCCTATTGATGCTTTTATTTGTTTGGTCCCCCGTGCAAATTTAGAGTCAGACAGAAAGGAGTTTTGAAGAGCTGCAGTTTGGTAAACTTCAGGACATCTGTGGCCTGACTTAAATTCCATCAAAGCATCTCTCTGTTGACTTCAGCAAGGATATCTTATCCTATTTATATAGCATCTAGCGCAGATGTACACAGATCTCGGAGGAAATATGTAGGCACTCCTGTAACACAATAGCAACAATAAAACAAGAATAACAGCCGTCTGAATTAAATATATGTATCAGTACTAGCTACCTGGGTACAGGCTGTCCAGATGCTATTCTTTTTGTGGTTGCTGCGAGCTGCTGCATTTCTATTTCCAACCTGAATTTGAGGTGGAGAAGCTGATTACTAAAAGAATGGTTGCACAACTCTTCTCCATGCACCAAGATAAAATCCCCTTTGATCACCAGACTAAACCCCTTTCTGTTTCAGGCTTTTTCCTCAGAGATATTTGCAATATATACTCTTCCGTTTGTAATACCGTTCTCCAGTGCAGAGAACATGAAGATAAGGCTTACACCAAGATCCTCTTCTTTTTCTAGAGCCCACAGGGCATTCTAGGTCCTTTACTTAGCAAAGTAAGTTGGGGATAACTCAGATCAGTGAAGTGAATTTATTATAGTTTGTAGTGATTGACTGGCATTTCTCTAGATTGATTTCTGCCACCACAGATGAGAGAGGAGTTCAGTCATATGAATCCCATGGCACCTTCCTTATGTCTAAAGATTTGCTTGTTTTTCTCCAGCTGACTACCTTACCGAACTCTCTTTCTCAGCAGCTTACGTATCTTTTCCTGCAGAGATGGCCACATCATCTGGGACATAAAAGGTGCTGCGAGATACTGGATGTTTGGACCTCAATTATATTGCAGAGTCCTTTATCAGAAAGCATTTGCATTTTTTCAGGAGGTTGGTAGAATAGCCAAGTGACCAGAGAAGTTTTACCCTCTTATGGAAAAGCCAGTGCAACAAGTTATGGCTGGATATTCATCTGAGGAAATTATTAACCTCCACGTTGTACATAAGTCTGTGTGACAAAAAAATGAGGATTTATCATCATCATGGAGTCACACAGGCATGAACTATCCTAGATGGTCTGTAGAAAGAATTTGTGCTATTTTCAACCCTTCGTCATGCAAGTTTCTCTTCCTGTTAGTCTTTCATACCTTCTTTCTAAATGCCCTCCCATCACAACTCAGAATGAAAAATAACTACTGTAGAAATAATTATGATGTGTCATATGAAGCAAAGTTTATTTATTCTTTTTAAAAGTCTACTTATTCATACAAGCAGCAGCCTTATCCCTCATTGTCTGGGAAACATCAGCACAACAGATGAGCGAGCATTCCTTTTGTGATTAGCTGTCTCAGTTCTTCTTCATTACATTTTCATTTGCTTTGCTCATTGATCAATGAATGCAGGTACATTATGGAACCTATACCATGTTATTTCTTCAACATTTCTTCAACATGTACTTTAGACGTGTTATGCACCTATAAGAAGCTACAATCAGCTGTAAGCAGGTAAGTAGGCTTGGTCTTTCTTGCAGAAAGGGAGGGAAGAAGAAAGACAAGTGCAACTTCGGGCATCCCTGCCCAGGCTTTCTCTCACCCACCTCTAAATCGGACACAAACTGCAGGTCCTCAGGTTTGAATTTTTGACTTAACACCTAAATGGATTTATCTGTATTTCAAGCAGCTATGGTTTATCATTCAGAGAATTGCTACTCAGTGGTACCAAAGACCTGGTCACCAAGTTACGTCAGCTAGCTTGCAAAATCCGTTCTGCCCATGCAGACCAAGTCCCTTGTTATGAACATGTTGCTGCTAGCTAAGAAAAATTATGTATAATAATATAACGAATATACTATGTGACTGAGCAAAGTTCTGGTGTCTGGCTTTATGAGACGCATTGTCTGTACTGTGTTAACTGTATTGATTGCACAGGAGGAAGAGAGACAGTGAACCAAGGTAGAAGGCATCTCAATGGCTTCGAAAAACAACATCCTAATATGCACTTGAAAGCAATAATAGGAGAGTGAATTACAGCCCAAAGTAACAGCCAAGGCTGTGAGCTGATGGATTGAAGGTCTTCATAGACTGAAGGACTATAAACAGATAAAAACAACTGAAGACATAAAAGATAAGCATTCAGTCTAAGCTAGCACCTCTCTTTTCTTACAGCAATCCAGTTCCAGAAAGCAATTCGGCCTATTGAGGGGTAAGATAGGTGGAATGAATCACTCTTTTCTTCACACATTGCTCACACTCTCTTGAAAATAGTGGGAGCCTTGACAATTAGCTTTGGATAGACACCCAGCTTTAAGCTATTAGACCCCACAGAGAAGCATGATCAAAAACACCCAACGGCATTTGAAGAAGACTCAATATAAAGAAAGGGCAGGGAGGTATTCAGCCAAAATCCATATATATTCAAGAAAGATCATAATTACAATCAGTAAATATAGTGCACTAAGTACACATTTTTGCTGTGGCTGTGTTGCTATTCTTCCAAGGTTATGGCTTAGAGATTCCTTTCAGATCACTGACCCATACGACCTTTGCAATGTCTCTAAAGTAGCTGTTAGAATCTATTACAGTAGATAACTTGAGAAACTTTAGTTCACAAATCAATGCCCCAATAAAATCCAACAACTGCTTTCAGAATTGTCATAGTTTATTGTATCAAGACCCTACTTAATGTAGTTTTAGTTTGTGTGTCATTGATCCAATTGATTGGAATGACTTCTCTTGAGCTTTTAATATACAGTAGATCTCTGTGGCTGAGAGGGTCTCAACTTAACTACTAGAACACAGTAAAGAATAGTCCTGGGTAATCAGGAAAATGATTTATTTGGTGTTTTTTGTGTCTGATTTCAATGACTGTGAGATCCTTTATGATATCACATGCATGGATTAATATCAATTGTAGCTTCACTGAAGGTAGAAGCACTATCGCTTATTAGGCTAATATAAAAAAGGTCGTAAGAAAGTACTGACTGTTATGCACACACAAAAAATCTAATATGCTTTATTTTCTTTACACAAAAATCCATACATCAGACGCAGGCCCTGATTGTTCTGTACTACTCCGATGGAGCAGAGCAGCTGTAAATTAAGTGTATCCTGTTCCCTACGGCAAGGAGGAAACTTCCAGTGGCATTGGCTTTAACTTATATTGTCATCTAACTTCTGTCAGAAACAAGACTGGAGCTCAGATCTGGAAAAGTGAGCTAAGGCTGTTTTGCTCTTGCATCTCTTGGATGTAGGTTGTGGCTGGAGTGGCAGGATGATGTAGTAAGCCACTTACAACAAATATGTTGTAACATGTATGTTGTACAGTGAAGATAGTCCGGATGTGAAGTGGCCAGTGAAAACAAAAGGGCTTCAGGGTGCTCTGAGTTCCACTGACGCACTATTATTGTATGCACTTGCAGAAATTCAGCAGCGGACAACAGCTCTGGGAAAGATCTCAGATGATCATCAGTCCATAGTTGGGAAAAAAAAAAAAGATGAGTGCATATAGATACGAATAGTTTCTCATATTACTCCTAACAGGACCAATTTTTTGAACCATTACTTGAATTATTAAAAAGCCAGATGTTTAGAGGTGGGTGTAGCCTAGCTTAGATTTAGATATGAGCCATACAGACATCTAAGAACCTCTTATATGTGATTTGTATCACCTGATTTAAGCTACCCATAAGTTAAGCATCTGGTTTGCTCGTCATCTAAACTCCCTTATCTCTCTTTGGAGATAGGTAGCTGACTGGGGACAAGAACCTTTCTCAGGAGACATCTGTTTCCTCTGCGCTGACGACAGACAGAGCTTAGACTTCTAGCTTTTAGCTACCATTCAAAGGTGAATGAAAGATTTTAATAACACAAATCGGAGAGATGCTCTCCCAACCTAATAGCAGAATAACTCATTTTAAATTCAAAAGGATTTGCTTCCCATTGGAACAGAGTGGGAGAGGATGGGATGAGACAAAAGAACTCTGTTTAAGCACAAGATATAAAAAAAATAAAAGAGAATTCAAGATAACTGTCAAGCAAGATTGAATATTCAAAAATCCTAAATTTCTTACAACTTTGTTGTCTACAAAATTTTTTAAAAGCTTACTTCTCTTTAGATTTTGAGTTTAGTAGCTAAATGGGCCAAACTAAGAGGAATACTTTGAAGATTGCTTAGACTGCCTTACCTTTTGGTCATTAAAAATTTAATTAATAACACAGAAGTTCTCTCTGCTCAGTAGCGGTGGGTTATAAGCTGTAGCAAAACCTATATCCTCTAGGGATCCCCTAGTGCTGACAGGGGCAAATTTGTTTCAGGCAACAAGCAAACATTAAATGAAATCACCGATATGTATTAATTACTTGACTAAGTCCATAAATGCACAGGGATCAGCAAGAGCATGGTAGGAAGCAGATAACAGATTCTTCTTTCATGTAATCTGGGGGGGAAAAAAAGGAGAGAAATATTATATGAAGAAAATCTTGTCCTCCCAGCATTCATTTAAAAAAAAAAAGGGAGGTAGGTGACACAAGACAGACAGAATCTCTTCAGGCTTTTAACCTTATGTAGTATGCTGAGTAAGAGGTTAAGAGGATTACAGAGTAGCTAGAACGATGGTCTTGTCCCTGAAATACATCAGCCATTATTAGCTGGTAAACGAAATTTGTAATCAGTAGTCATCTTTATGTTCCAAAATGTTCCATATTTTGATTTTCACGCCTTTGTGATACCAGGTTACCAGAAAGTATAGGTCTCAAAAAAATATGGTTCTGTAATCTTGTAAGATGTATGACTTCATTATACACTTTTCCTGGAGGAGAAAAAGAAGTAGAAAAACCTTGGGAGGTTGATTTGGCTGCCTTTCTGAAGCCAAATGCAGCTGCCTGGCTTTTGTTGTTACCTAACTGATATTTCACCAAGGATTATTTTTACTGTAAATATGTGAAGTGTATGAAAGCAATGACTCTTGGACTCGACCAGATGAGAAAAAAAATGGTCCTCTCACTCAGATGGCTCTGAAAGAATTTACGCAGTACAGTTGTTAGCAATGTAATTTTTTTGACTATGCAGTTTTGCCAATCTTTTTTTTTCTCTTTTAAGGGAATTCAAGGGGCAACAGAGCAAAGAGGACAACAGTCTTAATGGACACATATGTGGAAGAATGCTATGAGAAAGGAAAACCACACAGTTCTGGAATGAGAGCCATATGGCCTTTTTCTTTACAAGGTTTTGCAGGGCCAGCAATGAGTAACATTAAAGATTTAAACTGGTGAAGGCCAGAGTTTCTTCAGCTCTAGTCATGGATGAACTTGGCTTTCATGCTTATTCCATGGTTTTATCTAGACTGTCAGAAGGAAAGCTAATGCACACTACTCCTGGCCCTAAGCTGAGCTCTGCCCTCTTTCAAAAGGTCAAGCAGCAAAGTAAATGGTTAGGGGAAAACTGCCCTTGCTTTTCAACCTGAACTTCAAGGCACAGAAGACAAATTCTAAGCTTTTCAGGACAGGGACTGTCTTTACTGTGCTTTACACAGGACATACCAAATCAGTTATGTCTAGAGCTTTTTAGAAATTACCATAACTATAACAGCATTGGTGCAGCGTGTGCCAACTTGCTTTCCCAAAATCACGGCATTTTAAAAAGTTTAAGACAAATTTAAAACAAATTATAGCCTATCTTTTAAATTATCTCAGGTTTTGACCGTTGAGGGTTTATTCCATACATGTTTTCCAGCTTTTTGGGATCATTTCAAGAGCAACAAAAGGAGTTTCTTTCACTTTATTTTATAAATGACAGATAAGATTCTTACTGTCATCACAAGACTTCAGGAGCTATGGTTTTAAGCAAAATGCCTACGTCTCATCATGAAATGGCAAACACTGGCAATGATGTATTGAGAAAGCAGGAGAAGATAAGGACTCCTCACCTCCAAATTGCTATTTATAAATATACATCACAAAGAGGAAGTGTTGACTGCTTCTAAATATCAAGATGAGTTGAATACTGTGATTTTGTGTCAGCCTTAAAGGCAAGATCCACTCACTACTATATATAACATTTAATCAAGTACAAATGGGTTCATGCTATTTGTTCTTTCTAGCTCTCTCTCCCTCTTTGCTTTATGCCTTGGGGATACTTCCCCTCCTCTGCAAGAATATTAAAGTAAATATATATTCTCAGATTTCAGAGAGCAGTAATTACAGAATAGAGAGATCAAATTTCCACAGCTTGTAATTTTCATTACTTCATCCTTTGCTCAGTGATGTGAACAGACAAGCTCTGAAAAACAGCTGAAGCCCAGTGTGGAGGGCTGATTTTACCATAAGAAGAGGAGGGGGGATTAATTGGGGTGGAAAAGGGCTTGTGACTGCTTCAAATGCACAGAATAGGTGGGGAGAGGCAGAGGGAGGTGATTTCTCACATAAACCCAGAAAATTAACTTCTCTTTTGATCACCAGGCCCATCAGCAGCACAGTTAAACTGGTTGGAGGAGAAAAAATAAGTGGTGAAACAGCCCTCCCTCCCTTTGCCCTTTTGAGGCAGTGCAGAGTGTCCTGTTCCCTTGCTCTCAAATGTGACAGTATTATTCCTCAGAGAGAAAAATAAAAGAACTGGGCCTAGCAGATTTTTAGATAAACGTATGTGAAAAAGAACAGAAATTAATGGAAAATCACCTGTATCTGTAAGCTGCTGAAATCACACAGCCCTCACTCTTCCACTTGAATTCAGCGGGATAGAGGTCTTCATTCATTTCTGTGCGATTATGCCCAAGCCCTGGATGGTGAGGAGACATTTTAGCCCTTGGTTCCTTCATTCCCATCAACTCAGAGAAGAGAAATGGTCCCACCAGATCTCTGCATGCTTCAAGGCATTCTCCATTTTCACCCTGAAAGCTCTGCTCTGCCCAGGGCAGGGAAGATGGGGCACATATAAGCGACTGCTGTAGGAAGATGAGTCTGATTTAGCCAGTGTGAACATGGTCTTCCCGTGGCCTTGACCTTCCCCACTCCTCTGGAGGTCCTAAGAGCAATGCTTTGTACTGCATTTGAAGCCCAAGAGCCATTATGCGGAGAGCTAGTAGTTTTGAGGATTCTCATCAAACAAAGGACAAACCGTAATTCTACCTATCTAAAAGCTCTCCATATGAATCTGTATTACATTTTGAAGAGCATGCAAGTCCTCAGTCCTCACGCACCAGGCACTGAAAAGTAAAGAAAAATGCAGAACAAAAAGACTATCTCAGACTGTGGCTCAGTGAGTCCTTTAACCCAGAGAAACCCAGTGTTTGGACAACTGAGTCCTTCAGAGGAGGCAGTCAAGGTTCCTTCCTGCCGAAGGGTTTGAAAAATAAGGTACAATTTCCTGCACTGTGAAGCATTCCTCCCGCATAAAGCTATACGATATCCATCTGGAATTTGGAATGAGCAGAGCTTGCCTCCAGCAAATTCCACTCCATCAAATACCAGCAGGCCCCACAGCACAACTGATGGCCCCAAATGCCCTTGTCCTGTTCTCCTCCTTGCACCTCCTCAATGGGGATTTCCTTCCCTTCATGTTGCGTTGTGTTTTTTGGTTGGTTAGTTTGTGTTTTGGATTTTTGCTTTGGCCGGGGAAGGAGTGCTCTGTTTTTATCCCTGATCTACATACACACCTAGCTTAGCAGAACAGGAATGCTGGCATCAATGGGAATGCAGTGATGGCTTGTCACTCGCTCTGGGTTCTATCCTGCCAGCACACAAAGTTTTCAGAGTTTACAGACAGGAAAAACGAATAGCGTTCGCCTTTTTCATTAGCCATAGAGAATCTCTGACCTCAAAGTTACCCAGACTTTGGGTTCTGTTTGGGATATTTGTCCGTCAGTAATTACTGTTTTCATGTGTATATACAGTCATAGGTAAAGTCAACACCTGTCATGTCGTGCAGGACGGTCAGATCTCTTGCACTCAGTGTGACACACGATCTGTTTGACTCCTACCTCACTCTTCCTCACAGGTAAGGCAACACGTCACGTCTTCCCAGCGGGACAATATGGCATCTCTTCCTATGCCATGTTCAGTTAGACAGCAAGTTGGGTCATGAAGCTGGAGAGAGCTCTGGGTACTTTGTTACTGGACTGGTGGCACTCTGAAGGTCCTTCTAGCCCTGTCAATCGTCATGACAGCCTCCCACACAATCCAACGTAACACACACATTCCCTGCCAAGTGTCCTGACGTAGTCTTTCTCAGGATGTAGTCTGACGGCTAAAGACATCTCTACTTCACTTTCCTCCTGCCCCAATGCATCCAGCAGTCATGCCGGCACAACTTGCTGTACAGTTATCTGGAGACTCAGATTCAGAGTCTGTTTGAAAATAAAATAGATTGACACGCCTAAGGGGCAAAGTGAAGACGGGGAAGCAGAAAGGGCAGAACTGAATGGCAGAGGGCAGGATGGGATAGACTGTCTATCTGAGCTGGTGTTATCAGCTCAGACCCTGGAATTTATGTGATACTGTGGTGTCAGGTGGGAGGCTTGCCCCACGTTGTGACCCCCATTATGTATGAGGGACAAAACAGGAGAAGTGGCTGTGGATAAAAGTTGAAGAATAGGATTTTCCAGGGATTTGCTTAAATGCGCTGGCTTGTCTCGTGTGTGACTTCCACGGCTGCCAAACTGTCAGTGATCTGGGGTGATCAGCAGCTCTGAAAAACAGACACGGAGGAGATGAAGTTGGGTACCACAGGTGGTGTCACTTACAAATCATAAAATCTTTAAAAACTCTTAAAAGCCTTTAGAAATTGGGTTTTATCTTTCTCTATCCTTGCCAAACAGAGGAAGAGGAGGGAAAAGCAACAGAGAAGGAGTATACAGTGGGAAAACACATACTCGCCGCTCCCTTTGGTGAAAAACTTTGCTGACGGGGGGATGGTTCATGGTGCCGAAAGGAGCTTAGCGCAGTGGTAGGGGGTACAGAGCCGCTGGGAAGAGGGGGCTGATGAGTGGTGACCCTGTCTGTCCAGGACGCCATCCGTCCAGCACACGTCCTCCTGGACACCGAGGCGGAAGGGAAAACACTTGCCTTCTGCAGCTCCCCAGCCTCGGCCGCTGAATCTCCTCCCCTCTCCCCCTTGAGCATCCTCTTCTCTCCGAGGGGGAGAGAGGGGCTCGAAGGGGCTGCTGCGCTCCTGAGGGGCATGGGCAGCGTGGCCGCAGCCGCTGGGTGGCAGCATGGTCCTGCCGAGGTGCTGCAGTGCCACCCGGGCTCCCCACGGAGGGACCGCCGGCAGGAGAGGCCACGCGTGGGTTCCTACCCATAACCAGGCAAAAGGGAAGGGCAGAGAAAATAAATCAAGGGGACGAAAGTTAGTATTGGCCTGTGTCAGAGTCCTCTTTAAAAGTAGGTCAGCTCTGTCCTGAGCCCAGCACAATTAATGAGTTACTCGGTGGCAAGCTCTGCCACCCTGTAGGATTCAGCTCGTCAAATCACGTTGAACCGATTCGGTAGCTCAGCATCAGCCTGAAAGGTGGAGATATGACTTGTAACTCAGCAGCCTGGGAATAGTAATGAAATGAAAAGATAATTGCTCTGGATTATTATTATTTTAGGTAGTCGGTGATAAATGCCATGAAACAAAAGAGTCAACACGTGTAGCAGGTTTTTGCCCTAGCAACACTAAACATTGGCGCCTGTCTTCTGACCGTCCTCCCTATTGTTCACAGACCTGCTCATCTCAGCAGTGAAGGGAGCGATCTCATGTTAGGTGAGGTGGATGCTGACACGTGATCCTCTTCCCCACAAGCCCCATGCCTTATCAAGCAGGCATGATGAAGGAAATGATTTTTCTCCAAAACTGTGCTATGGAGCTAAGAGCCAGGTTTTCTCCTCAACAAATATGCCTTGGCTGCAGAAAGCCAGCAGGCCTGGGTCTCTGCTTTTTATGCTTGGGGGAAGAAAGAAGGAAGAGGACACATAGGCCTTTCTATAACCTTTCCTCTTCCTCTTATTCTTAGGCAGCCTGGGGCTGTCCAGAGCTCAGAGCCGCTTGGAGAAGAGATTAGCTAGGGCACACTGAGTTGCAGCTGCAGCTTCCTCCACCCCCAGCCCGCCTCAGGCATTCCCAGCCAAAATGGGGCTAGGAGCAAAACTGCCTGATAACAACTCTGTCCTGGGAAAATCTGGACCCTGCAAAAGGTGCACTGTCCTAGGCAGGACATGCAGTGAGAAATGTTAGCTCCCCTGGATCCCGTTTTCCTACCTGCCACTGTCGCCTTTTCCTCACCAGTGTCCACAGTTCAACCTGTTGTCCCAGACCACATAGCAACCATGACAGCAGCAGCCAGCAAGGCTCAGACCAGTTCTGTATCCAGCCCAAATTATCCTGTAATTACCATTAGTGCTTATAATGGTAGCAATGTAGTAGTAGTAATGGTAACATGGAAGAATGCATTCCTTTGTCCCTGGGCAGTAGTCCAGCCTGCGCCCCACTTCCTCTTCTGCTGTCACCCTCCAGTCTATCAGTAGTGTCAGCCACAAGCAGGATCATGTGTGAGACATCCCGAATCCTCCCCTGCATTCTGAGGGCTGGGGAGGGGAACAGGCCTTAGGGCAGCTGCTTGCATCCAAGGACGTAAAACTTAATTAACTGCAGTCTCAGGAGGCAGAATCAGGCAAGGTGGGAGCAATGAATCACCCTGGTCTCTGCAGTATTGATGGTCAAATCCATCCATGGTCAAATTATATGATATATCTGGTTCTTTTTTTACTTCCTGCACAGAGAGACCACTAGTGACAGTGCTGAGTGCAGAAACGCTCAAAAGATTTTCTGTGCCTTTCATCACTCAGGAGGTCAGATCTGATGACTGGAGCTACCCCTTTGGCCTTAAAATCTGTTCAGTAGTTTCAAATGCGATTCTCAGTCAAATGAGCTTTGAGGGCCTAGCACACCTTAGCTTTACCAGTAGCTTTACTGGAGTCTCATACTATTCCTAGGAAAGCCGGAGTTGCCAAAATAGGCCACATAATGGGCCTGACTGGACTTGGATAAGTAACAACACACATGGAAAAACCCTACTGCTAGCCATCATCTCTAGCAACCAAAATATTCACCTTGCCTTTGACACATGAGGCAGTGCTATCTGACGCCAAATCACAGGGAAAGGCTCACTGGCAGGTGAGTGACTGCTCAAGAGGGGGAAAAAAGGGAAATAAATCAGTGCAGAACACTGCACTCTAGGAGTGCAGGGCCCTGTGCAAAGGGCCACAGTCAGGACAACAGCCCCTCTCCTGCTCTGCAAGCCCCGTCTTTGAGATGGAGCAAGATAACCCACAAACTGGACTAGCCAGGTTTGGAAGCAGAAAAGAGGCAGTGGAGGAGAGGAACTGTGCTGTAAATGCAAAAGGCACAGACCTAGATGACAGAAGCTGGGGTATCTGAGGGAGGAGGAGTCAGCTGTGTGTATCCCATGCTCCATATATGAATCTCAGCAGATCTCGAAATACAGCTGAATGCTGCCTATATATGACATATCTGAGGACAGTGCTTTGGCTCCAGTGAAAATCTTCTAGGGTGTGGTTCAAACCTTGTTCTCCCATAAAAATGCAAAGGCACTCAAAAATGTTTCATCTGGGTGCTCTTAATTTTTTTTTTCTGCTCCCAGAAGGCCAGAAGTAGCCTCAAGGGATAGTGAAAATTGAAAGGAAGATGTTGCAGCTTTTTAAAAATACCAGCTGCAGTTTGGAATAGCAGTTAAAATCTTACTACTGTGCACACCCCATGGTATAAGGTGCCTGCGTGCAAGTTATATAAAGCAGCTATAAAATCATGGAAGAATGAACAGATGAATAGAGGGAGCATGTTAGACTCCAAGACTGCAAGCTCCAACACGTTCCCAGCCCAGCTAGGTAGCTTGCTGAACAAGGGATATTCAAAGTTTCAGTCTTCTCAGCACCCTCCTTGCAGTTGTTTCAAATGAAAGACTTGCCACAATTTTTAAGGTGTGAGATGTTTGCTATTTATGGAGACTCCCTCTCCCTGACCTGGCCTGGCCTTACAAAGTGACAGCCTCAGCATTAAGTGGACCGTTCATGTTTTTTGGCTCTGCCCTACACACGGTGTATCAACTGAGTTGGTTGGCTGTGTTATAAATAGCTCACTGAGAAAGGTATAAGAGATAACATGTGACATCTACACCCCCAAACTCCTTTGCTACCAAAATTTCTAAGATTTTGCCTAATGAGTGTGCCAAAGTCTCCCACTTTCAGCACTGTGCTCTGAGGTGAGGAGTAACTGGAAGTCAGAGTGAAGAGCTGCCAGAAGTGTTTAGTATAACCCCAAGTAAGTTAATAGTCATTAAAACAAGGAGTCTAGGAGGGAGGAAGATGGATCTTGGTGTTTCTCTGTATGACTGCTAATGTCAACTATTAAACGACTACAGACTTCACCCAGAATGCTGCAGAAGGGGTAAAGTTTCATCCCAAGAATATTAAAGAGATTAGTTATGCTGACATGGCCACCTGAATTCTTTAACTGTCTTGCCACACTTAACTCCAAAACTCAGCACCCCACAAAAGGGGGTCTTTTGAGAATATGGCAGTTGTTACTTCATTCTGGGCACAGCTCAGGTTTTCCAGTGAGACTGTTCACTCAGCTGAGGGAGAAATAGCTGAATTCTGAAGTGTTTAGATTTTGGTATGACCTAGACCCCTTGCTGCTGCTCCCTGTTGAAAGAAAGATGCATTTTCATATGTACAAAAGCAGATTTTAGGCAGCTAGAGGTCTTCCTAGCTCAAAGTTGAGGCATGAGTTTTAGGTGCTTCCAGGTGGATAACAGCTGAGCAAAGAGTCTGAATTGTGATGTGGGAGTTGGGTCTCTAGGTGGGATCCAGGCACGTACATCCTTTGGTGACTGCAAGGCAGGGCTGTTTGCCATTCCTGCAGGCAAATGTCTGAGCGTTACAGGATGCTCATAGGTGAGAGAGGAAGAGCACAGCCATGATTCCTGCACCTTCTTTAGCTATTTTTGTTTTCTCTGTATTTGTATTACTTATGATATTTTGCAAAAGGAGTATTTTCTGATGTTTCCACTGATGTCAGCTGAGCATAAATGGTGATGTAGAACAGAAACCAGGCAAAACTCCAGCATCTAACTTTTTGGTCCTATTTGGAAAAGAAACAAACCCAAATTACGGGCACTGAAAATAACTGCATCCTCTTGGAAGCTCAGCACAGTGTACTGAGATAAATTCCCCCAGGTATAATACATTAAAGTACATACTGATTTGCTTATCACAACAAAGAATGAGTATGCACACACCAGGGGTGGGGTGCTGAGTGGTGAAGGTGTCTTGCTATGAAATGGAAACTCTGAGTTTGAGTCTTGCTCCAGACTTGTGCCAAAGGCCACTGTCTTCCACCCAGCTGTACCTGGTCCTGCAGGCTACGAAAGTTCAAATGAGCCAGATATTGTATTAGTCGTGTAACTCCTCTGCCTCCACTTGCTGTACCTTAACATCTCTAGCCTGTGCAGTACATATGCTTGAGACAGATAGGCTTTTGTCATGGAAGCTATGCTAACACGAATAAAACAGCCTTGAATTGCCTGGAGCTGTAGTTTCCCTCCTTCCTGGAGCTGTGAAGTCTGTTCTCCTTGACTTACGCTTGACACATATTGCTTAGAAGCCCATGCTCTTACTAGAGCCAGAATTGTTCTATAGTCACATATCTCCTCCTTTTTGGTTCATGTCCTTGCTTCTGCTTGTGTTCCTGGCCCTGCTGAAGCACAGAACAGGCACAGAGCTGTGAACAGCTATTCGGGGAGAAATCACTGAAAGTTTAGAGCAGTCAAGAGCAAGAAGCAGATCCAGCATGCACAGGTTCACCCTTTCTCCTTAATCCCTGCTGCATTTCCACAAGTACTGCACTTGCAGCATAGGCCCTTCAATTCACTGTAAATACATGGGATGAGACCACTCCAACTTAACTCTATTTTCCTGTAATTAAATTTTACAGGATGAAATACTGGTCGTCTACATTGTGATTCCTTGTGCATAAGTCTGAGCCACTAACACTTGTCATATACTCCAGATCTCCCTCATGTTTTGTTTGATCACAGAAACCTGAAAATCTAAGGAGCTGGTGTTATAACAATCCCCACATTCTCTTTCACCTCTGACCCAATTTGGTAATTACAACACTACTGAGCGTCTCTTGGGTTTGGCAGTGGATGTCATATGCTTGAGTGATGAGTAGCCCCAGCTGTTGTGCTTCACTTTATTTATTTAACGTGAACTCATGTGAATTGAATAGCATCTAATCTATTGAGCATTGAATGAATCATGCAGAACACTTTGTAAAAATCCTGGCTCTAGCTTCAGAGTACACAAGCTATTTTCCTGGAAGAAGTTGCATAGAATTTCATTAGCTGCATGAGTCTGGTAGGAAGCTCCTCCTGTATGATGTATTGTTTCTCTGGGGTTTTTAATATGTTATGGAAGTCTGCTGATGCAATGCTCATCCTTTAATTGATGCGATTAAAAAAAAGAGTTATTTTTGTTCTGAATGCTTTTATTTGCAAAATATTATCACCTCCTTATTATTCTTGTATAGCATCTTCAGATGACTGTATGCTACTAAACGCTTCTGTTGATGTGATCTGACATCAGAGCTTGTATATCCAGCCTTTGTAGGCTGGGTTACAGCTGCCCTGAAAGGATTGTTTAGAGGAGAGAAGCGGCTCGTGGAAAAACGTCTCATCCCTCACAACATGAGTCTGCCTTAATGTGACCATAGAGAACTTGGAGCAAGAAAGACTCACCAGCATTGTTCACAGCTTTGTGTGTCTCAGGACACGATATGGTGTATTGGACAGTGATCCACATCCTGTGTTGTGCTATAGATGTTCAGCAGTGACCGCCCACAGTAAAAGCCATTATTTGGAGGGGGGAGAGGTAGGTTGGTTGGTTCTTTTTTCTCCCTGATAACTCAGGGTTCAGGGCTCTTCTTTCTTCCTTTTGCTATAGCTCAGGTTTCGTTTTGTTTTTTTTTTCTTTTTCTTTGTAAAATCGTCCCTGACGGAGATGACTCTTCTTCTTTAAGATGGGAAGGGGATCAAATGTCTTAGATGTCTGCTTGTCAAGTCCTTGCTCAGAAAGCCTTTCTTGATTACTTGAGTCTGACCACTAGGAACTATAGTAGCCAAGAACATTCTTCATCTCTATTAAAGTTGCAGAGAACCACGAGTTCCCTTTTGAAGGGGAGCATTGGCACAATTATCCTTTTCCCTCCTCTTCTTCCTTGGGACCTGCAACAAGTCCAAGCTGCCTATTGACAAAGCTGGTTTTGAAGAACCAGTGTAGAGTGGCAATATTTGGGTCGGGTAATGATTTGGGTCATCTTTCCTGGATTATTTCAGATATTTGAGTTAAAGAAACACTATCTCAAACAAGAGTGAGGGCAGGGGTTTTTTTTCTGAGAAAGACTCCGCTGAATCAGTAGGAGAAGTGATTTCTAGTGCAGTGCAAGATAGCTGTTGTACAAGGCCATACTTCAGACCTTCACCAAGAAGCTCAGTAGCAACAGTCAGCATTGCCAAACTGTACATATTTCTACTGACATTGTCCCAGAAAAGTGATTGAAAGATGGCAGCAGATTTCACAGTTTGTCAGGTGCTCTTAGAGGGACTGGCAGTCTTTTATTTAAAATTGAAGCTACAGGCCATTTTTCCCCTTAGGTAAATGGCACAGGATACATGCTTCAGGATTTTGCTGGGCGGATTTTGCTGTTTCAAAAAATAAATGAGTTTTTTTTTTTTTTTAGGAAAGGTAGGGAAGGAATAAATTCCAGGAAAGGTAGGGAAGGAATAAATTCCAACCTCAGTTAACAAGAGGTGTTCTCTTAATGAAAATGCTTTTTTAAATAGTCAGGGAACATAGGCAGAAGAGTAAGAGACAAAGCTTGTCTGCAAGGTACCAGACCGGAAAGTTGACACGTTAGTGCTAGCTACTGTCTAAGCTTTCAAACAGTTTCTGTCATAAATGTTTAATTTAGTGTTTTCTTCGATTACATTTTTCTGCATCTGTCTATGCAAGAATGTAAGACTTGCAACACATTTTGACGTGCCAATTTCCATGGGATAAAACTCTTGCGGGAGGCAACTCTGAAACAAGTATCTCCACTAACTAAACTGCTGGGCTTTTAAACAATTAATGATTTGACTAATCTATATTTTTCTGAAGATGTTTTTTCATATTTTGTTGGGATTTCTAATTCCAAATAACCTAGATTCAAAGATACATAGCTAAAATTTTTAAGTGAAATTTCAGAAAGTGTTGCAGACATTTCTCCTTGTCTTTATAGATATAGCGTCCTTGTCGTGTTGATGAGGAAACAAAAGACACAGAGAAACTAAGTACTCTTTCCTACTCAGGAATGGGCAGTCAATAATAAAGCAAAATACGGAACACCATCCATGCCCTTAGTTAAACATCTCTCTTCATGCCAGAGTTTTCTAGAAAATGTAGAAGCTCTCGTGTATTTTGATTATCTACCAGCCCTTCCAAAAGACCTCTCTGAACTTCTCTCTCCAAGCAAAGATTCAGGACTCTAATGCTGACTCTGTTTTCCAATTGCACATCTGTAACTTATGCTACTTATCTGGGTTTCAATCTGGCACACAGCATGATGTCAGCTCTGTGACGCTGAAAACAGCCTGCTCCATCGCAGTGAATGGCTCATCTCATTTGACGCTCTCTGATCCAGTCAACCACAAGGACAGACTGACAATCCCAGGTAATACTGGGAAGAACAGAGACTTTCCATCTTGCCGCCAGCCTTTCTTTTTCTCAGGATCACAGAAGGCTCCTCCTGTATTCTGGTTCCTCACAAGTAACTAGCCCCTCTCTCATCTCTTCTAATATTCGCTTGCTATTCAGTTTAGTCAGACTGAATCGCTACCAATTCTCCTCAGATGGTGTCTAACCATCCCCACTCTACAAAAACAAAATCACCTTCATGCCAAAAAATGTCATTCTGGGTGCTAAGAAGCCTTGGAGAACAATAGAAATTCTGATAGTCAGAAGTGGAAAGACAATATATATCTACTCTTCCGCTGAATTCATGGGACCTTTATTTGGCAAGTCTGGTGCCCTCTTTAAATCCATCTTTAACCATAAATGACCAAGGAGGTTGCAGAGTCTGCTATGACGTTCTGTGAATTCCTCTGATCCTTTGTTTTATTCTCTCTAAACTTGGCATTTAATGAGTTGGAATATGAATGAAATGCAAGAACTCAAAGTCTGCAGAGTTAAGCTGTGTTTCTTCCCATTATTCTAGGGATATCTTCCATGTGTTGCAATCCTTCTGTTCAATCCCAGTTCACTTCCATTTTCTGTTCAAAGTAACAGAGCTTACCTTCAAAGCAGCCAGTGGCAAGGTCTGTTCACAAGGACAGCCATGCTTTGTGAAGACAGTTCAGCTAAAGTATGTAGAACTGGGAGCTTTTTGCTTGAAGGAGCTGGTCATAGAACAACATCCTACACCACGTTAAACAAAATGCGGAATCTGGATCTTTTTATGATTCCTCCTTTGAAGAATTCTCCTCACTGAAAATTTTGGACATAGACGGGGAAAAAGGATGATGTGACTTAATATTGTCCCCTAGCAGAATTCCTTCTTCAAGGAGAGAAGAGAAGAAAATCCACATGTAGTAGACCAGTGGTGTCATTATACATGTTTCACTGAATAAAACAATGGTCACTGTAGTCATCAATGACGTTACGACCACTGCAAAAAAATCCTTTTAGCTTTAGATCTTAGCTTTTGCGCAGTTTGAGCCAACTGACTTTGCTTCGCGAGTGGGTCACCCTAAAAGTGGATATGGCCAGCTTCCGTCACTTGAGTAATGAATGATAATCTTTAATCAATAAATTGGCTGCTTTCATAAATTAATTTTTCCTTCTCTTACTGAAATAGCAAGGGTCCAATCAGGAAAGGCTAGGCACGGGAAGAAGAGAAGCTGAACTGACTTTTAAGTTGAGAGTTTTTTTCTTGGGCAAGGTTGAAGTGCATAGGTAATGCAGGTAAGCTCACTCTTTCTATGTTCCCTGAACAATGCTACACTTCAATTTTGAATGCCAATAACTTTTACTAGCAATACATTCCAGTTGCACAGCATGCAACAAATCGGACTTTGGATCTAGCTTGAATCCTGTCTGTCTGGCTACACAAGTAAGCGTATTTTTTCTGGCCTTGATTTATGTATATATTTCTATTGATGGGAAAATGCAAGTTATGGCCAAATTAAGGAGAAAAATAAGTTCTTCCAATATACTTTAGTTCCATCAGAATTCATAAGCTTGTTGCAGTAATTCCTGTATGAAGTACTACGGTTTATGTGATCCATGAGGTCACAGTCTGTAATGATTCCTTCTAGCCTCAGGAGTCTGCGAATCCCTCCCCTACTTGGCCGCTCAGTCCTTATGGGAACGCCTTTATCTCTCTACTGAACGTAGCAGTCAAAAGCAGGATGAGATTGAATCCTTCTATCTCAAAATGTAAATTTATATAACATGTATAAATATTTAACAGGTATGATTTATGCACAAACATCAACTCCAGATAAAATAGAGCAAAGTGTAGACATTGATGATTTTTTTTCAAGCAATTGCTTATAAATTTGGTAAGCTGTCTGCCTTTTTATACCCTTCAGTCTGTTCTCATTATAGACATGGCATAAGGCTTTGTAGTAAATGTGGAATTTGCTGAGTGAGAAAATGAAAATTTATACAAAGCTAAATTGAACAAATAGTGAATAATTGATTTAACTGACCTGACAGCTCACACTGTGCTTGTAAATAATACATAACTTTTTACTATACTGATAATTCAGTATTCTGTGCTTCTAGATTTCTTTCAGTAAGTTATTGCAAGGATCAAATGATCTTTGACCACCCTAAAAAGTCAAAAATATGCTTACCAAGTATATTCTGGTCCTCCAGTTGTAGATTGCGATAGTCTGATATCATGCTGATAAAGCACCTTCTTAAAGACTCTCTGCCCTTTCGTCTTTTTGTCTCCCAAATATTGTTGGAGAGATGGCATCAATATAACTATTTAAAACCATTCATTTAGCCATCAGGTCTGGGAGTCAGTCAGACTTAGTCAGTATAAATTTGCGTAACACTGCTGCGGTGAAGAGGATCGTAGTGACTTGTAATCCTCTGCGCGAATCCTGGTGCCTATTTTGCATTCCCTTTTCTTTCGATGAGAATTCAAACTTCTACCATCATCTGCATAGACACAAGTTATTGTTAAACTGGTCCTTAAAATACACTTACTCCCCTAAGGTGATATATATGTTTGACAGCTACACTGCCTTCTACCTACTGTAATAACATATACAGTAAGGGTGTGGAGTACTGACCACTAGGATCTGGCAGCCTTCCATGCCCACTCTGTAGGAGTGTAGCTAGTTACAGAAAAGCACAGATCAGTGAAGAGTTTAGCTTACTTTGTACTGGGATCTGCATGCTCACCATTGAAATATGCCTCCCTGGAAAAGGCAATCAGTATCTGCTTAATACAGCAGAGAACATTGCAATTTAAGACAGGGTGATAATGCACCACATATCAAAATACAAACTACTAACAGAGCAACTAGTTGAGAGCACTGAGAGCTGCATATGGTCTGTGGGTCGAAAGCTGGACAACTGATCGTGCTTTTAAAGAGAGGACTCGTACATGTTACCACTGCGTTGAATCAATTCTAACAGACTTATCTGTGGAGAGGGGCTCAGAGCTGAAGCACAAACATAGCTAGGAAATGTAAAATTGTGATTCCTAGTGCAAATTTAACTCAAACTGCTGCACTTTTTTCATTTTAATACTGTATCATTTTTATGTCTTAAGGTCTGTGTGCAGTGTGGCTGAGTTATGATAGCTGCAGAAAATTTCTGGGCTTGATTCCAGCTGCTTTCTCTGAAAATAGAAGACACGATTCTCCTCTCCGTCAGATAATATGTGTGGAGGGATCTACCTACTGTTTCTACTGCCCATTCTGCCCTCTTGATTTCTCAAATTGTTCCATTCCTAGCATATGAAATCCCCAAAGTAAGTTTCACATCTGGCGTGCGCCAGAGTAAAGGGCTTGGCACTGGTTGGGCAGAGGAGCCTGGTTTTGAGAACTGAGCCCCGTGGACATAGAGATGCTGCCCAGCTGCCACCCAGTGCTGTGGCCTCTTTTCTACTTGGCCCCAGGCAAATCCGGACCAGACAAATGAGTCACAGAGCAGAAGGGATGCTGCAGCATAGTGTCGGATAACTGTGTGAACTCTAGAGTGAGCCTCAGAAGAGCAAATCTCATTGTGTAAATCTCACCCTTGGTGCTCAAGACTCGGTCAGCTCTTACATTTTGAGGTCCTCCGTTCTTCCCTTGCTTATCAGGTTTTTTTTTTTTTCTTCCCCATTCCAACCCCTATGAGATTTTTCCTTTAAACTCCTCCACATGGAAACCCCTGAGAGGTGGAAAAGAAAACTATAGGGATTATAGAGTTTGTCAATAACTAGACTGAATGACACCAATTTGACGCTGATTGAAGATGGAGCAGCTGGAATCAGAATGAACAGATTTATGATGATCCAGATCACTGCAAGAGCTTTGATTAAATGAGATTAAAGCCAAATAGCCCGGGCCTACAAAACAGGCAGAGAGAATCTCTCAGAGGGGAGAGCTGTGCAGGTCCGTGCTCCTTGTGAGCACCACAGATGCCCAGCTGCATGGATCTGAAAACCCTGCCTAGGCTGATCTTTCCCCCTGGCAACAGGAACTTGAAGGGAAGTCAGTCAGAAACCTGTATCTCTTTTGCCTCTGCTTTTATCATGGGCTGGGTCAAGAAGATTGGGCAAAGGCACAACAGGGCCAGATGACTGTGCAAGGATGAATTGTCATGCTGATTTCTCAGTAAAGATTAGCAAAATATTCAAGGTTTGTTGCCACGGCCTTTTATTTTATATACATACCTGACGGTCTCCAGTACACTCCCCTGCTCTTCTAACAGTAAAACAACAGTGTATTGTTATCCTAAACCCTTCCTGTGTCTGATTTCACGCCAGACTTCTAAGCTCTCCGCTGCAAATGCAGTTCTTAACACAGTAGGGTCCTTCTTCCTCCGAAGCATGAACAGCAGTAGCTGCTGGCAGGCTCTGGTATGAGCTACACAGGTCTAATCCAGAGTTCGATCAGTGAGGGTAAATATCCAGCCTTGTTTCTCTAGGGTTAGGTTTTGCTTTTATCTTGTAGGTGTTTATGTTTCCTGATTCTCCTGTTTGCAGGCAGGAGAGAACGAACAAAGTCCAGATCCTCTGCACTCTGACCCCAGAGGAATGACTACTTCCCCTTTTTACATAAAGTTTAGCCCAATATCCCCTTCCTTCCCCAGCACTGGGGACTGTGTATGCAGCTTTAATAAAGCAGATGTTTTGTCTAAAAGCTTTTGAACGTTACAAACAAATCCCAAATGTATCATCTAACTCAGCTAACAAAAGGAGCTCAAACAGCGAGACAGTCTGAAAAGAGGAGAATGCAGCACTTTGATACCATTGAGAGAATGACAGGGAAAAGGACCTAGCACTATTTTAAAATTATAGAGGAAAGGAGAGAACCTCCAGTGCTTTTTCTGGTCAGCTTGGAATAAGATAAGGATTTGGGAGAGCTAGTAAAGTCTTTTTTTCACTTTTTAAAATCCTTCCAGTGAAAGATCAACACCCCTACCAACTTTTTTTCTGCACTCAGAGAAAGTGAGGCAAAACTCTGTGCACAGCTGCCACAGAGGTTTTAATGACCTGTCCAAAAGCACAGAATTAAACAGGTGGTGGGGTCAGGAATAGAATGCATGGCTTTTAAATCATTTTTGTGGGCTCTCACCATGCCCCTGATTATATATAAAAAAAATTGGACTATCTTACTTTAAGATCTCATTCCTCTATGTTCTGCTCATTCCCAAGATTTCTCTCAACAACAACAGAAGAGATGTCGCTCTTGTCAGTTCTTGTCTTCTCTCCGGCAGGAGTTGCCAGGTCCTTATCAGCTCCAAGTGCCCTGCATTGAATTTCCTCAACAGTTCCAAAATCTCATTCACCACTGGCAGCTCCAAACTGATCCTTTGGGATGAAACAAGTTATCAGTGTCTTTCTAGCAGTTAGAGTCTAAAGGGCAGCTATCTTCTACCTGTAGCAAGTCAAGAGTATACCTCCTTGTTTAATTACAGTTTCTTGTCCGAGCTGAGATTGCTCAGCCAAAACAGCTGCTTACCCAATGCTCAGAAAGCCTAGCTAGATACATTCCCCTGAAGAGAATGCATCAATATACTAAATTCAAGCACAGATAAAGGCCTTGGAATAGGCAAGCACAGAACTCCAGCACATCTGCAATGGCAGCAGCAGTACTTCCAACAAAAGCCTATTTTCATGGTCAAAAATTATATTCCCTCCCCTTGCTGGAGGTGGGGAGATGCTTGGCATGCAGAGGTAGCAAAAATCCCCTTTCAGACCCTTCTCTCCTTCCTGTTTCTCAGAGACCTTTACCCCTTATTTGAGTTTGGTTGTGATGAAATAACTTACCTGGTCCAGATTGGGACACAGTCATACCACCACTTTTCATCATGCAGGAAGCTTGTGTAGGTTGACGATCTGGATGAGCCTGCCTCCTCCAGGACAAGTACATAGTCCCCCAAATCCAGGTGAAATGAATAAATTCTCCTTTTGCACACCCTTCTTCACTGAATCAGATCACTCTCTTGCAGGCGATCAGTCCTCTTCTCTCTCAGGTCTGTGAGAGATGTTTCATACCATCTTTTCCTCTGGTGTCAGGTGCCCTTAGCCTACCTACAAATTCACAACCAGAAACATGGTTCTGTCACTCCCTGCTTAGAGAGAAAGCCTCCTTGCCCAGTTCTTGCTCCAGGGATCCTGTCTGCCTCAGGAGATGATCTTCGTGTATGGAAGGGCAGGAAAGAAGTACTCTCCTACCCGCGATGGAAGCCTCAAGATTTTAGGACCATTCTGTTTCATTGTGCCTAAAATGCTTCCTTAAAAGGGAGGCCGTGTGATACCATCACCATATTGGGCTAGCTCACCAAAAATCTTTTGAAGAAATCTTTTGTTTTCCTGAAACTCTGTTTCTCAAGAACAAAGTCTCCACCAAATAAAAAAAAGCCTTTTTGCAAACGTCTGCCCTGTTCCTCCTCTAACTTTTCTCACACTGTTCGTCTGACAGCTTTGATGAGTAAACACTACTCAGGTGCATAAGGGTTTCCAGTTTGGTGCTCGATTTATGTAATTCTGTGAGTGTATATAGAGCCTCCAATAAAACATAATCACTAATTAGAAACTCATCTTCCTCTTAGGAAAGCACCTCCCACATCACATGATTCATAATCTTCCATAAATGCAGTAACAAGCTGCTCTTTCATATTCTCCCCTGCAGGTCTCTCTTTCTCAGTAGCAATGTTTCTTCCATGAAAACACCCATTCCCCAGTGCCTGCCTCCACAGGGTTCGAAGTCGATCAGGAGCAGTTTGCACCCAGGCTTGCCACCATGGGATGAGGAAGCTCTGCAAGAGTGGCACTGAAAAGGCTGAACACATAAGTCTTCATCCACAGTGTGCAGGCAACGGGTTAAAGCGATCCGGAAGGAACAAGGCTAGCAATAAGGCTAACTGCTGTAAAATATTTTGGGAAGGACAGAAGTGTGTCTTGGGTCAAAGCGGTGGCGTGGAGGGAATCTTGTAAGGGCACAACATAGAATGGTGGGATCTGTGTGATCCATCTTTAGAGGAATAATTGACATTAATCCAATGTATTTTAGACCTCTCCTTTAGGCTGCGATGAGGAACCCTAGAAGGGCCTGTTTTTCTCCTCTGTGTGTAAACGGAATGAGCAGTTCTGCTGTTTATCTTCTGTATGTATCTCCTCTGTTTAGATTTCAAATATCTAAAGTTAGGTAACATGACCCTAGCTAGAATCTCTGACTGGGTTTCCAGATGTTTCAGCTTTACTACAGGCCTCTTCATGAATGGAATTTTACTCTTTCTTGATAGGGTGATATTACTTCTCAGAACTCTATTTTTCACTTGTAAAGAGCTGGTTTATTTGTTAATTAGTATAATTTAATATCATGATCTGGCAACATACAAAAGGCAGTCCCTGGTCTTAAGTGTTTATACTATGTTTTTAGATAACACTATAAGAGATAAAAAGAGCCAAGGAGAAGGAAGAAAGTGAACCCTGAAAATGTGAGAACGTGCGGATGTTAGATGTTCAAAGCATATGTCATCTTGGTTTTACCTTCTTTGTAATACAGACTTGTCATTTATAAAAGGTATTTTAATATGCATACGCCACTTGGGAGAATAATTGAACATAAGAATTGCGTAGTGTGTCACCAAAGCAAAGTAAAACAAAGATGGTATCAGAAATCCAGAGGTTGTGTGGCGACAGGGAAAGTAATTCCTTTAGAAATAAAAACCCAGATGATTCGAAGAGTAGACATCTTCCCCAGATCATGAAATCCTTTTAAAAGTGGTAAACTTTTCCAAAAAATTATTTTTAATTCTTTTTATTTGCACCAGGGTTTCTGAAGCTGCGTTACATTTCTTAGCTTTACTGCAAAAGCCTTAAGTACAATAGGTTTTTTTTTCTGCAAATAAGAGCTGTGATTCCAGGGTATACATTTTAATCCAATCTGCAGACTGTACAGTAAGCACTTAGTTTGTGGCACTGTCAGTAGAATTCTTGCAACGCTAAACATAACATTGTGGGAAAGGGAGAAGGGTAAGTTAAACACAAGGAGTGCATGAAAAGTAAAACTGAGTCAAATGGGAGTGTGAGTTAATCAGGGGTAAGTAATCAAACAAAGCAAGGCAAGTTAAGCTAATGGCAGCTATAGAAGAGTTTAAAAGAGTAGTTTTGTTGTGAACAAGTGGCAAGCATGAAACAAATTTAGATGAGGTACAGAATTCCTAGGGTTCATCTGGAAAGGTATTTGGAGTAAACAGGCAGAGTAGACTAGTTTAGAATTTTGCACATCCAGAAATTTAAAATAAATAAGGTATTCAAAGAGTAGGGACTCACATTAAAAATGCAATACAAATTGCCTAGAAAATATTTCCCGACGAAGAAATCAGGGGTCATTAAAAGGTTACTTTTAACTAATGGTGCTTGATTGGCTGTTAGTGTTCAACTTCCTCAGAAGTGGCAACGAGTTAGGGTGACCGCTGCCCTCTTCCAGCAATTATTGGTGCTCTGGCAATTGCACTGAGTTTTAATCAATTAAGAGTCCTGAATGGTGCTTTTCTTGGTTTCAAACAAAAGAGCCAACTGTTGGACCAGATATGTCTACTTCTTTTTAGCAGCTTCCTGTTTTCTTTTGGAAACTTTTTGAAGACCTTGTCGGATTTAGGAATGATCATGAGATGAATCCCATCTCTATTAGTGTGGAACTCATTACATGATCTGCATTCCAGCAGAAACTGATGTAGTAAACATAAAACAGGAAAATAGGAGGTGCCATCCCGGAGCAAAGCAAAAGACCATCTAGTATCTGGTCTGGGATATTCCATATCTCCAACAAGGTGCAGGGAGGGCTATTTTAGCGGAAGATGCAAGAGTCTCACGGCTAGGAGAGAAAAGATAATATTTCTCCTTCTCTCCTCCCTCCTACACTGGTAGGTCTGTTTCTTAGCTATACTACTTAGATTTGGGCTCAAACTTTGAAGCATGAGGTCAAACAAGAAAGATATATCTGTTAGCAATATTTATAGCTCTGTATATTCTTGTTATCTATATGAATAGAAGTTTCATCATAACTCCACTTATTCATCTCCAGCAGGAGTTGCTAATTTCTAGTGCATCTGTCATAAATGATGCATAGGCTATCTCAAAGATAAAACAAATGCTGGGTCGACAGCTGAATGCCTCCGTGACAATACATACATGTGTAGTTTGGGACGATACAGTAGCTGCTGCACCATTACCAGCACCCATGTCAAATGGTGAGCCAGGAAACTCCTTATTGGAGTCAAATGTTCTGCAGCAAATGGTTTCACAATACAATTGTCTCCAATGGGACCAGCTTAAGGTATTGCTGTTTTCCTATCACGTGGTCCTGCCTCGTATTTCAGCACACCATCTTCTGAGCTGTATTAACACAGCAGCTTGTGTAGCTGCGTTGCCAAGTGGCTCAGGGAACTGCTACAGCTGGAAGGGGACCAGGCTAGGAAAAGCTGGATTAGTTCCCTGTTCCAGTTCACAGCACAGCCATGTTGTGGCTGGACAATTAGTGGAGACTAGACAGCTAACTTCTAGGCTGCTGTTGTTCCATGAGATGAATTTCCTGTTGTTTACCTCCACTCACCCATCTGTATCCATCCGTTGTTTTTTGCCTTGTGTTTAAGATGGTGAGCGTGCAGGGGTTGGAGAGGGAGCCCTTTCTCTTTGTGTCGGTAGCGCTTCAACGACAAAAGGGTTCTGGTCTCTGCCTGAAACTCCTTCAAGTCTTACATTAATAGCCATAACTGAGAGACTCAGCCCAAAGCTTACCAGACGGCAAAGGGTTATAAAGGTAAATCTTTTCAGAAAACGCATTCTTTTTATTACATTCATTAAGTTAAATTAAACAGCATTTTGTATGCAAATCTATAGATGAAACTATATATACATATTTGTAAATGAAAGAGCACTAGTTTTGTATAGCGCTAAATATGCAATATACAATCATAGATTAGACAAAAAAGTAGGGCTCAAAAAGGTGAGAACTCCAGCTGGAAGTATCAAAATAGTAGATCTGACTGAAGGTTTTCTGCCAACATTTCATATTTGATTACCGATTTGAAAGTTTTTTTTTCTATCGTTGCTATTAAAAAAGGGGATTAGTTTTAGGTTTAAGGAACATTTCAAAGATCTTTGAAAGACTCATTTTAATTCAATTTAATTAATAAGAAAAGCTTTTTCATGGGATATTTCCCTTCATTCAAAGAGTTCTGGTGCATTTCTCCTATCAAAAGGAAGTCAATTTTAAATATTAGATGAGAAAAAAACGGGAAGTTTTGAAAATTTAAAAAGGGAAATATTTGCCAATAAAATGAAATCCATTTTCTGCTTCTGAGATGCCTTCTAGGATATACAAATATATGATACATAAGGACAGAGAGGGGCAAAGTTGTTGAGTTTGGTTTCTGTGAGTTCTAGGATGTATCCAAGCAGTAAGGGTAAGGAATGACAACGGTAACTGAGCAGTTTATCACAGTTTACTGGGGCACAGTTTCACAATCACCGTCCTTTACCCCTAGACGTCCTCCAAATCCAAGTACTCTCCCCTCTATTTTGTTGGCACAAGTGTGTTTGCGGAGGTGCAAAGTCAGACGAAAGAAGTGACCTGGCTATAAACTATTCTGGTAAAAAATGTATGTGTGTGGTACAAATTGGCAGAAGAAATGAGGAATGTCATGAGAGAGGGATTTTAAGGATGACCCTCCCCCTAAGGACCTGACTGCATTTCGGCTGACTTGAAGTGACTGTGGGACTGCACTATGACTTACCCAAGCGTGAGTTCTTGGCTGCTCCACGTTACCTTAAACTCCCGTGCTGAGAAGGGCCTACTCATTAAACCGCAGTAACTCAAACACTGTAACTCTATCCGTAGCTGAATTCAAGACCAAAAGCATCATTTCTAGGAATCTTGCAGGAGAAGCCACAAGTCCACATTTTATACTATCTAAATGTTTTGTTGCTTTGTATATTGTTTTTACATTGCCATCTCTTTACAGCAGGAGATCATCAGTGCTGCTAAAAATCTGTAACAGTGAGAATTGTCAGGGTTTTCAGGTTAGATCTGACCCTGATCCACAAATCACTTTTATAATTTCACTGTGTACGTCACATGAAACAAGCATTTATTCCACAGTGTGGGCCTTACGAGTGCTCAACTTAAGATACATGCAAATATATGTCAGAAGGGATCAATAAATTGCTTCTAAAAACAGCTCCTATGCCAGGGAGTAAGGAAGCCAATACAAAATTCACCAAAGGCAAAAGATGGGCTTTTCCTGGCACCCCACACTGTTACCTTTTTTTCCTTGCTGTACATGATGGGGTGCAATGAATTCCAAAGGTGTCAAGGACATCACAGATCTTACACTTCTCTTCTCTCTCTCTTATTTTTTTGTGTATGCAGAATCACATCAAATGTGAAATACAGGCAGGGGTTAAGCAGTCCTATAAATTTTCTAAACACCCAGAAAGTTCAGAATTAATTCTTATGAGCTGATGTTCTGTACCAATATCTAATTGAAACTGTCAGCATCTGATTGCTGGATTAGACATGAAGTTCCTATGCTGCTGTGTAGTCTATATAAACTTAAAAGCTTTCTATATAAACTTAAAAGCTTGGATTTAAGATTTAATAAAAATCTGGTTGTTGTAGCTCACATTTAATGGATGAATAGCTCACAGGGTGGTATATATTAGAGATAAAATCAAAGGTAAGGGAATTCATCTTAACTACTCTCCAGAAATCAAAAAGCCTATTCTTCTTCCTGTCATCTAGCATACCTTTCCCATCAGATTCTTTCTTGCCGCTGGAGCACCGTACTCCTGGGATGCATCCTCCCTTCCCTCTCCACCCCCCCCCCCCCGCCCCCAGGAATTCATTAAAATTGATTTGGCAATGTAAAATTTAGCGAGCACCCAAATTGCAGGCTCGTAACATGTCGATATTAGAATGTTGGTGGGAAACGTAAAGGATTAAGAATAACCCTTGACAGTGACAATCTCCTGTCTGCGAGTGTGAAAGATTTGCCAGGTAGCTGCCAGAACATTCAGGAGTTGTGTACGGAATAGTTAAGATGCTGTGAGCTGTCTTTCAGGGTAGGGAAGCCTTTAATTAGCAAATGAGTCATTTCTGAGCTTTCTGAAGACAGCTGGCACCAGCAGGAGCACACCTGAGACTGAACTGGACACAGTGTTTCTCCAAGGTGAACTGTAAAGTGATAAAGAGACCTTTTTTGTTCTTTGCAGCACACAAGGTCTTGGTACCTGCAATGTCATAACCTAACTTGTTCTTCAGATAAAGTCTTCTAGAGAAAGCAAGACAAATAAATGTCTAATTTGAAAAAAAGACCTCCAAAACCCTGATTAATTTTTCAGGTGGAGGGGGGCTAGAATTTAAGATGAAGGAAATACAAATTCATCACTATAACTATGTTTTTGTATCGAACACCAAGACACTTAATGTCCTCAGTAAAATATGCCAACTGCCTTCCAGAAGAGTATTATGCACCCTAAATGCACAATGGCATGTCTGCAGTTCGAATTATTGCTGCCCCAGAGGGCCTGGACGGCATTACAGGTGGACCCATGTCCACGCTGTCTGCATTTTGGAGGGTTACTTCAAACTACCTTGAGTCTGTGTCTGAATGCCCATGAGCAGCGGGAGCATGCTGGTGTGCTCCTGGAGCGCATCTTCGCCGTCTGTTTCACTCATGAGGAACCCAGCCTGAGCCCCGTGTCAGCTCCACAGGGCAAACAGAGGGCTTTAAAGTGGAGACACCTGGGGAAGGCTCTTTGAAGGTGCCCTCTTGATCTGATGTACCATGATAGCGAAGATCCACCCAGGGTGTGGGACAAAGAGCAGAGCCGTTCTTTGAGCGGTACGTTTAAAACTTAAGGAAATCTTGACAATCTGGCACTTCTGTCCCTCTCTGTGGTGTGCAGAGGTCAGATTCAATGCTTAGACGGCATCTCCTGGTTACAGCCTCTCTGAAGAAGAGTGATGCTGCAGCTGCAAAGGGAACTCAAAATATGAGGAAATACTAGCAATCCCAATCCTTAAACTCTTGGTAGATTTTTTTTAGCCTTTGGTTCGTCGATAGTTTCGTATCCCACACTTCAGGCTGACAGGCACACTGAAGCCCAGAAAAGTCAGACAACTAAGCGCTTTCTGCCTGTGTCAGTTTTCCAGTCATCTGTGTCTAAAGAATTCCTAAAGGAAAGAGGAAAAAAAAAAAAAGGTAATTGTGATAAATAATATACCATTCAGTAGGATACAAGAGAGAGGCCTTGTAAGGATGGACTAAGTTTTCTCTTTTCTGCATAATCGGGGTTACCTCAAGGGGACAGGGAAATCCTCTAATCTTCAGATAATATCTCAGCAGGCTTACCTTGTTTCCACAGTTATTCTATTTCTATCACACATAAAAATCACTGGATCAAATCCTGAAACAGTGTAAATTAGCACTGACCCAAGATTCAGCCCACTGAGCTTATTTTACATTATAAAGTGATTTTACATTACAATTCATGACGTTATGTAACAGATTTTAATAATGAAAAATAAGTACTTATAGCGGTAGAGAAGGAAATGGACACCTCGCACAGTGCTGATGAAGGGATCTGGTCTATATCTTCATGAAATGACATACAAGGCCCAAATCTCTGTTCAGCTTCAATGGCATACACCTGAGATGGAATTACCCCAGATTTACAGCCATCTGCCTGGCAGCTGAATTTTTCTTACTGTCTTTGTGTGGAAAATAGTCTGTCAGATGCTCTTTCAAATCCCTTTTTCCTCCCTCGATAGCAGGTACATAGACGTTATAAGGATTTCAGCAGAGCTTTTCTGATTCGTTCCAGTTTCCTGAGCAGAAGCTTCTCTCTCTGGGAACTTGGGCTTTACACAAGCACTAAGCCCTGCGTGCCCGGGAATGGCAGAAAGGAGATGAATAGCATGGCTTACAAGACCCCCCCTCACACGCGGTAAAGACTCAGATTGACAGTTTATAAACATTAATCATCAGTTGTAATGAACTTTTTTTTTCCCCCTGTGGCAATCTAGAAAGCTGTGGGGTGAGGCAGGAGCTATGAAGAAAGCAACAAACTGCAAATTGACGGGAGCAAGGCTGAGCCGTTATCAATTACCATAGCTGTGCTGGTGTCAGCTAAAGATGTGTTCATGCTATATAGCTCATTCGTTAGAGCGAGAGTAAAGGTCTAAGTTGCCGTGTACTACTACTATTAAACCCTTAGGAGGAATTTTCTTTTAAATGTTCAGTGGCTGCTAAAGACGTTGGATAAAGCCTTATAGCATGTTCTAGGAAAAATCAGACTAAAACAGCGTTAACGTGACTGCATTGGTCGACAGTCACCTTTGTGAACCCAGTCTCTTGAAGAGCAGTGACAAGCTGCTGGAGTGACCTGCTGATGAACTGCAGTGAGAGGGGAAGGAGCAGATATTCCAAGGAGACAAGAACAGGGCATGCACTTGCATCTGATCAGAAATAACTGTTGGACAAAGGAAAAGTGAATGTAGCCAACACAGCCAAACTGGTATTTTGTGACCTTCTGATTCCAGAGTTCAAGATATCTCTACTTCTTTTTTGCTAGAGGCTTCAGCGTTGGGGGAGGAGGAGTCAGCAGTGGTGAAACAGGAGAGAGAGTAAATTTCCTTTCTAAAATATATTCTTCTTCCGCTGGAAGTAGTGTATTGTTTCTTGAAATGGACAAAGTTATTTTCTAACTTCCCTGTATCCTGTCACCTGGCCCTTCCTTCCTTCTCCTGATACCACAGTAAAATACACAAACATACGAGCTATGCATTATTTGCATCGTGGCAGGATTTATATTCTGATCAAGGCTGGTGATTTATACTTGTCGGATTTTTTACAGACCGCATTCCAGATGTGGAATGAATTTTACTGGCGTTTATTATTCACTAGGGGTGACTGAGGATGGCTTCCTTTATACCCCTGACATTTATGCTCTGGTGTAGCTTCCCTTTTCCTTTACATGATGTCTTTCCTTTAAAAAAAGAGTCAAAACACAAGGAAAACAAAAGGAAAAGAAGTCCATTCTATGGCAGTGCAGACCTAATAGAACAGATTATGTTTACGGAGAAGGACATTTGGAACAAAAATCCCATCTCCTAATAAGAAAAAAAAGAAGGAAAGAAAAAAAGAACTGGTTACCTTTATTAACAAGCTGGTGTTGATGCTTCCAAGATTTTAATCACCTTTACAAATGTGGTGTCAGCACTGACTTTCTAAGCTTGTCTCTTTTAACAACTGAGCTTTAAGTCAATGTTGCAATAGTGGTTCCTTAGCAAGTTAGTAGCTAAATGCAGCTTTTATGTGCAGCCTAAAGGTGTGAGATATATCTTCCCAGAAGGACCAGAAGCTACAGTTTATAGGGTATTTTTTACATATAGAATATCGAAAAACGGCTTATATGGCTAGAGCACAGGAAATTTAGGCTTGAGATGCCCCACATGAGATGAGTGAAGCAGGGACTACGATCAGGCTGCCTGCTGTGGGGAACAAGATGAAGCTAAGTTCAAGAGGGCGATTGTGCGAAATCCAGCTTGCACATGGGTTGCTTGGGGCTCACTAGAAGCAGAAGGCAGCTGCTACCTCTCTTCCTTGTGAGTGCAGTCGCCATGTATTTTTCATGCTGCATTTTAACCCTTCGGTCTCCAAGGAGGTAATGGCCGGGGAGTGTCAAATGATCCAAAATTACCAAGCAACCAATGGACTGATGATGGAGAAAGTGGACTGCAGAAGGGGGAAGGGTTCCAGGGAGAGGAAACTGTTTCGTGTGGTAGATAGATAGGGGATTACAAAGCCAAACTGAGTAATGAGGGCATTGGTCCACACAGGCATTCCTCCTAATTTGAAATTTGATTCCTGCAGTGCAACAGCTCTTGAAGTCCTACCTGAAAAATTCTTAGGTTTTCTCAAATCCAGCATGAGAGAGGCCAAGGGGGAGTCTGTCGTTAAGCTGCACACCGTGTCCAAGTCTGGGAGGGAAAATATACTGCAAAGTCCTGTAAACAAAGTTTTACTTTCAGACTAAAACTAAATTGCACAACTCTGCTATCAGTTGGGTGTTTCTAAAGAGTGAGAGAATTCCTTGCTTTCTGCTTGATTTTGCTATTCTCATACTTCTGTATTCAGCATACGCCATTCCCAGAGCGGGGAGGTGAGTGGCCACATGCATGATTTCCAGTGAAATGGGTAAGAGGGTTTCCATGAACGTTGATGAGGGTCTGGGCCTGGCTCATGTGCCACTGACAGAATCCAGAAACAAGGATCACAGGAGACAGGTAAACCTATTCTGTGGTATGGCTTCTTTAAGAATACACAATTAGATTAGGTGGGCTAAGCATTATGGAAGCAGAAAACAGCTCGCTGAAGTTTTTCAGGGATGAACTCATAGTGAGAGCACAGGATAAGTATAAACAAATAAGTAAGTGAAGAAGTGGCTGGAGCAGATAAGAACAGCTCAGGGAATTATTTATAAGACATGAGAAAGGAGACAGTGTATGTGATGGGTTTAACTCTGATGGACCCAATAGCTACAGGCAGTACTGAGTTTAAAGAGTCCAAAATCCCTGTGACAGCTGAGATCAATGGGAATCTGTTCTTTTGGTATTTATAAGATGAAGGTTAGGTTAATGGATTAACTTGTCAGGTGAATTTGATAGTTGCTTCATGTAGTAAATACTGGCCTTTAAAGGAAAATGGTAGTCGACTCTTTTGACCATGACCCAGCAGATTAAAATAGGACAGCTCTTTGCCCTGTATTGCTTCTCAGAAAAACAAACGAAATGTGTAAGTAGATTTGGGAGTCTCATGCATATGTTTATGATAAGGAGGAGATTATTTCTTATTGCTGATAACCGAAACAACCAAGGCAGCCGGCACTGTGATTTACCTTCACAGGGAAAGACAAAACAAGCAGGTTGCCACATGGGGTTGATTCACTGATCCATCAAGACCAGTATGAATCTTCCTACTCATTTTAACTGGCATTAGATCAAACCTCAGTTTCTCAGATGTGGTGATTCTGCATGCTGATTTTCCCATCATAGTCTATAGATACTGCTGCTTCAGCATCTCATCCCCCAGCTGCGTCCCCAGAGCACGACCCTACCTCCCAGCTCAGCCTCTTCCCTCTCACTTTCTCCTTGCATAGTCAGAGAGGCCACATCTCTCCCTTCTTCCCTTGGGGCAGCACAGTTCTGTTTTGCATACTCCACTGAAAAGCTTTGAGCAGGCCTGGATTGTAATCCACTGTGCAGGGTGGGACACTAATATTTATCTGACGGTGCTTCTCATCCCTTCTATTTAAAATAAAAGGCCAGTGGTCAACAGTCGGTAATGAGGTATTTCTTTGTTTATGGACTAACAACCCATGTCACAAGCATTGAGAATTCTAGTTCCAATAACAGCTAGGTCAAGGTGCCATATGTTTTAATTCCACATGCTTTATGCATTAGCTCTATCACACTCTGCAATGCTAGGATTATGTTTATAGCCATCTATGTGACCAGAGTGTTTTCCATATTTTTCACCACTGTGTGCCGTGGCAGTTAAGATAAAAAAAATATGCACTTGAGATCCCAAGATCTCTGGGTTCTGAAAATGAGCAGAGCCACTAGTAAGGATTGACCAGGCTTTATGCTTTTGATGTGAAAACTGCGGTAAGCAAAATGTTCTTAATCTTTCCCAGAGGACATTTCCAAGGCAGGAAGAGCAGCAACTGGCTAGTCTCACTAGGAAGCCACTAGGAGCAATCAGTCAAAGAGCTTGAGGAGAATTTAAGGTCCGAAAGGGAACATACATACACAAGAAAATACCTACCTATGGCATATGACAGCAGTGATGGCCTGCCTGCTGTCATAAAGCACAGTCACACTCCTAAGCTGAGACTAGATTATCAGACAGGCAGGGTGCTGTGCTGTATCCCTAAGCATAGGAGGAAGCAAGCTAATAACGTTTAGGGTGTGCAGCTCTCTGCAATGCAGCGGCGCCCTCAGCCCGGTCCCATTCTGCCAGGGCTCCATGGGCATCTCAGAAGCTGCTATCTGCCTGCGGGATATTGCCGGAGCTCCCCTCTCCTCAGCTCTCCAAGCTAGGGTGTGTGTCAGAGCCCTTTGCTCTTCAGAGACATCGGTGTGCAGATCATGGGGTTACAAAAGTTGTTCACCCTTGCATTCAGGCAAGATGACTTTTGAAGGGAACCACCTTAGGGAAGCTAATGGAGTTGTTGTTGGAGACAAAAGGAAAATGAGGATTCCTAAGGCCATGATTTGTAAAGAAATTTTGGCAATAGCACATGAAAGAAACAGTAGCTTGTAGACCTACAATGTTAGAAGGACACAGGACTTCACGCTCTCTAGATGATGGGCACTGAACATGGATAAGCCTTCCTATATTTCCTGCAGGGCGTGGGCAATAGACGTAGCTTCGACATCCTTGTTTGAATGATTTATCACCTGCCTCTCCAAAGACAGGCTGAAAGGACCCCAGTGTGCGAGGGGTATACGAACATGTAAGACATCCCAGTACCAGAAGATTGCCACAGTAGTGATATGTCTAAACAATCAAGCAAGGCCATCCTTTTTTCACTCGGATTGCCCTCAGAGCCAGCCGGCTTGTGGCGTATCTAAGTCGTCTCTGTACTCTGTACTGCATTTCTTATTCTCATCAAAAGCTGCGGAGGCATAAAGCACAGCCGTACCTGCTTTCTCTAGACTTTCCCAGGCTTTCTTCAGAAAGATAAGTGGGGCCCTCGGGGTATTAGCAGAAATAGGTATCGTGTATTTCTCCCTCAGTGTATACAGCCAGAAGCCAGCCAGCATCTGTCCTGGAGGTGAGTGAGCAAAGGATTGTGACAGAGGAAGGTGCAGAGGCATGACCCAGAAGAGATGACTAATAAAAAATGACTTAAGAGCGCTTCTCCAAGGATCAAAGGTTAAGTCTAGGTCAATTGTAATAACTGCATTGCTTCACCAGTCAGGACATGTGCAGTCTCCTACAGGAACATCTAAAGCATGTTCTCAAATGGCATTAAAGTGGCTGCCATTTGCAAAAGATTTGGTTCCCTCCAAATTTAGCAGGTGTAGTTTTACACCAGCCTGAAGCGTCTCAGTAACAGGGAGCACAGCACGAATTCTTTTCTCAAAACCATCCTAGTAGGCGAGGAATATTCTGTGTATAAAGCCAAGACCAGTGATTTCCCTGTGAGCACCCCCCTTTAGCAGCACGACTTCTGAAATGCGGAAGGAGAAATGGGGAAATGTTTTGACTCTCCTCGCTGAGACTGTTATTTCTACTCAATAGGACCTAAGCAGTGTTTATTTATTTATCCTAAAAACAGATAAAAGAGTGCGGAGTAGCGAAATGAAGGGAGAACGGACGAATAAGGAACGTAGGAGTCTGTCTGTCTGTGCTGCACAGAGCAGTGCTGTGGAGAGGTACCCAAGTGAATGCAACATAAGCTATGCTAAGAATCGGAAGTAGGGCGGCATCCTATACAGCAAGACTTTTTACATGAGGGTCCAGTTCAACTCCTAGGCATTCTTTGTTCTCTGCTGCAAAACCTGGCAATGCTACAGCATGTTTCAGTTTCACACACACTGGTTTGGGAAGTGCTGATTCAATGAGATGTTTTTCCTGCCAGTGTCTGAGTTTGCTGCCTTGCAGTAAACCGGAGTTTGGTAACTGCCTTTTGCGTGACACATACCTGCCCACCCCACTGTCATTATCTGTTTAAGTATTTCCATCTTGCGTAGGGGCACACAGTAAAAATATGTTACAAAGGCTAAAAAGATTTAGTTATCGTGAGCAGTTCACTTAAGCCTATATAATTGACTTCCCAGAAGAGAGAATATTCTTAATCGAATAGTGTTCTCTTCCAAAGAGCAGCATAGCTTAATGTGGAACATCTCCTAATGAAATAACTGTCCAGCCACATCAGTGGGGCAGCACACTGGATGGCTAACTGGTTACTACAAAACCGTTTCGTCCATCAGCTACTTATCATTAACTTTTTAAGAACATGCTATCTTTCCGGTGCAATATGGATTAGCACTATTAGACACTACTCATTTGTGCATTAATATGTTTCCTTTTGGTGTGGCTTGATGATAACCATGCTCATTTGCAAGGTGAGCTGTCTGCAAGGCTACTTCTCGTGAAGAAGATGGGTTAAAGCTAGATGGAGCTATAGTATGGACAATTCTTCTGGATTCTGCTTTGCACACTTATTTCTTATGCCCGTTTGCCTTTGAGCAAATTTTTATTCAAAAATTGTTCCAGCCATGTTTGTGTAGCGTGTGTTAAAAGCTAACTGCTGGGTGAAAAAGAGGGAAAGAAAAACACTGGTTATTTTTATCCTGAATGCTACATATGATATGAGGGAAGAGGTCATGTTCTGTTCTTCCCTTCCTCTCACTGTTCTGGTGTAGCGATACTAACCTGGACTAGGAACCTCACTGGAAATGACTTTATTTTGGTGTGAAACTGTGATAATTTAAATGTCACTCGAGCTTCATTCTCCTCACAAACCTATCAGTCAAGACGGGGCTCTCCCTTTGCAATGCCTTATGGGTGGGATTTTTGCCCCTATTTATTTCGGTAGAATAGTATTTGGCCAGTGCTGAGTGCTCCTGGAAATCCCCCTGTAAATACCTATGAGAGGCAATCAGCAGTTGCTGGCATTTGCTTCTCTGTGTGTGTCATTCTTGGGATTATTCTAGATTTTAAAACAAATTAAAACTTGGCTTTAGACAAGATTATGATGAATGATGTAGAGAACTAATTCCGTTTCCCTTTTGTACCGATCACTTTGGGAACAAACAGAGTTTTAGATTTTTGTTTGCTGTTTGAATTCATTCAAAAAGAATATTTTACTCTGTAAGTGAGCTCTATCCAAGGACTATTCATCAAATACATATTGCACTTATTCACCGCAGATATTATTAATTGGGAGTCACTGTTTGTATTATTGTTACTGGCCACTGGGGTCACATTATATATATATGTGTATATAATTTTATGATTTTATAGAATAAAATAAATAGGCAGAGTCCTCCAGTAATTTAACGGCAGAAATGATCTCAGGAAGGAGAAACACAGGAGGAGGAGAGAGAGGGAGGAGAAAGAGAAAGTATGGGAGGAGAAAGTAAAAGCATTTTTTTATAGGAAATAATCAGAGCTAAGAAATTTCAAGACTCGTAAGCCCTATTATAAAAGGGAAAAAAAAAACCCTAAAGGTGAACTCTATATCTGGTTACACTGCATCAGTCCCAGAACTCCTTCCAGGCTGACAGAGGGATGACAGGAGAAAAGCTGAAGCAATAAAAGGACATTATTTACTGCTGACCAGATTTTATATTATCTTTCTTCTTATAACAGTCTCATCACGTAAGTGCCTCTGCATATCTTTGTGCAGTGCTATTTATGATGCCTTTTATCTTGTATATCTTTCATCCTGTTTTGAGGAGAGAACACTGAAATTTTATTTTTGGGAAGTTCAATTTGTCAGCCAGCATCAGATTTGTGGTATTCATTGAATGTATGTGGCTCCCAAACTAGTTTTTTGTAGCTCATGAGAGCTTGTTACAGCCACAAGCTAAAGTGTATGTTCCCTGTGTATTGGCCTGCCATGTGTTTGGCATTTTCCATGTGTGCTTTATTCCAGATTTGAAATTTGCAAGTTGTTAATGCTCAGTGAAAGATTTTCTACCCCTGTCTTAGTGGGGCTAGCTGCCTTGCTACTCGATCACTGACAGATGGGGCTACTCGCTGCTTCTTGTGTTTGAGGTCCACACGCTGAGATGTTTCCACTCTTTCCCCTTTGGGGGCCGCAAGGGGATATCCTAGAGTTCAAACACAAGGCAGCGGAACGCACTGAGGGTCATGGCCACCACTTGCATCCCCACTCTTGGAAAGACCTTTCTACTGTTAGTGGTCTTGGGTCGCATTTCCGTGAAGCAAGGGGATCTGAGCCTGAACTTTTGCTGTCTGGAGGGACTTGCTCCTGAAACCTCCCCGGAAATTTCCCTGTGTGCTGGTAAGTTTCTTGTTAAGATAACGTCCAAAGAACCTGATTAATCTATTTCTCTTTTCAGTACAACCACCCTAAAAAAGAAGGTACAGGGCACTCCTGGGAATAGTGGAAGCATGGGATTGAAAGGAGGTTGCTTAGTACATACACCTGTCCGAGGCGGGATCTCCTACACCCATGTCCCTCCTGATAGCTGTGTGTCTGACATGTTCTCAAAGACATCCAGTATAAAGCCCTCATAGCATCCACAGGCAATTCATTCCAGTGCTTCAGTATTCTTATCATTAGAAAGCATTTCTTAATGTCTGACCTCAGCTTTCCTAGCTGCAAGCTGAACGTATTGCTCTTGTCCTGTCTGCTATAACCGCTGAAGTAGTTATGTCCTCACTGCCATGCCTACTGAATGCAATTTTCTCCTTTAATTCTGATGTAAAGCTAGGCAGTGACTATGTTTACAGAAGTGGGAAACTTGACTACTAAAGTGCTAATGGTCAGCAGAATTGGAGCAGACGTTTGCAAGCATTCCTCAAAGCTTTGCTATTTCTTGCTATTAGGAACCAAGGACGTCAACTCCAGTGCTGCTGGTACATCAGTCGTAAGACTTCCAAGCCTAGCATGGAGGCCATGGGAGGTATTCCTCTCTCCTCGCATTCAGTCACTGCAGTGTAGCTCCTACTACATCTGAACTATTTGCTAGCCTCCCATCTGTGTCGATATAGTTGGTGAGGTTTAGGGTGCCATTAATGTGACTAGATATAGTCACCTCCTTGAGCTGCATCACATGCTAGTTTCTGTTAATTATGCTGACTAGCTTTCTGTTCACTGTGAAAGCAGCCCAGGGTAACTTCTGCAGATGTATGTGTCTTCACTTGAGATACCTATAGTCAGTCAGACGGAAGATGTAGCCACAAGTATTCAAACCCACGCTAAAGCCAGCAATATGGATTCAAAGTGCATGAGTGGTAGGGTTTGCTAGGCTTTCACCTGCTCTTGATTCTCTTGACAGCACAGGCACAGACTGAGAATCTTTCTGTTAATTTTGGAGGGCTCTGGACACGTCTCCAGTTCACAAAATTCAGTTTGCAGAAAGTCTATTTGTCTGCGGATGAAATAAACTTCTGTGTGGAGTAACGTGCAGTCCTCAGATTCTCAGCTAAAATCTGAGAAAGGTTGTGTGGGTTTCATTCTGCAGAGGGGCAAGCTTTAGTAGCAGCTTGATCCAGAGGTTCATTTGAGTGGTTTCTACATTGTAAGTTATCTGGGATTAGTTTGTAAGATTTAGCTTCAAAACAGTAAGTCTCACCACTGTGCCCACATACACTGCAGACTGTGATTAAGAATAAAATGGAAATAGCACATGTAGTAGGTCTTGTCATCTTCCTCAATTTTAACAATGGTATCAGACTGAAGGCCTGAAGTTTATGCCAAGCTACTTTTGCAGCTGTGTTTAAATCAAACACTTTCTTCCAGAAACACAATGACCATGTTTTTGCAACAGTATAGCAAGTAAAGGATGTTTCATGGAAGAGTGAGCTGGTTAGTATCTGCTGCTTGTTCAGATGAAAATATTGCTGTTACCGTATTTTTCTTTTCCACTGTGAGAGGATTTCTGTACCTGTCTGTAGATAGGCAATTTGGGTCCTGACATCGTGAATAACTACTTCTCTCCATTCTTTTTTAAAGCACATTTGTTTTCAGCATGGAAACTTTTACACTGTTAGGCAGAGTTTTCTCCAACTTCTAGGCAAACAATTCCACAGTCTGGGAGTAGGGATGAAAAGTTTTCATTGAACAGTTTAAAAGAGCCAAGCAGAAAATCTCTGTGCTTTGTATTTTATTACACGCAGAGGTTGAGCATACTATCATTCTGTTAATGCCATTATTTAGTTAGATCCTGTTGGATGTATTTGAAGCACTAAGCGTCCTGATTCACAGGTATTTTCTAAGCAAGGCTATTTCTGTGACATTCAATTGAACTTGAAATTGGGAGTGTCAAATGAAGCTTTTTGCTGTTTTCCATCTAGCTGGCTGTAGTTTGTCTATATGAAATCTGATCTGATCATCCAAGGACCCCAGCCTGACCAAATGAAATGTATTATCGCTAAGAATCACTTATGATGACTGTCCAGAAGAAATTAAAGGCTGCTACGATGGGCTGCCGTCCTTGCACTTGTGGATGAGATGCTTTTGCTGCAGCACGTCTTCAATATTAGCGTATACCTGTCTGTTTGGCTGTCTTCTCTTTGCCTGTCTGCCACTTTGGGTTTCAGCTAGGAGATGAAAGATAGTTCTTACGCTTATGATCTCATTTTGGCCCCATCCAGCAGCTCTCAACAACTGCAGACGGTGAGATACAGTATAATAGGATTCCCCAGCCATCTTGCAATGTACTGCTGTCCTTTTGGCTCTGTCAAGAAGAGATCAGAGCTGGCTGTGAGGCTCCAAAATTCTTTTTGGCTCAGTGATGAGAAATCCCAGGAGCTTCTGCAAGGTCTCCCTCATATTGTGATTCCCTCACTCTTACTTGGTGCATATTTTGGCCTGACCTCTGAAACCTCCCTCTATTTTGCCAAATCCTCTTCCACTCTCAGCTTGAAAGCCTTTCTCCAGTCCCTTCATCTCCCAGCATCTTCCTAATCAGCTTACACGGGAGAAGATTGGGCGTGGTTTCCAGATGGAGGCACAGTTTTGCTGTCTCACTGCATCTCCTTGGTCAGGGATTGGGCACAAAGAAGGTCACAGTCTCTTAGTCTCATTAGCCTCAGACCCAGCCATGTCTTTGCTGTCTGCCTTCACGTTGCAGGGCCTCCTGTGAGCAACACCTACAATACAGCCTCAGCAAAGGTTCTGTGGGGATAGGAAAGGGGGGAAGTGAGATAGATTAGTACCTGAATCTCTTTTAAATTTTGTTCATCCTCTCTTTTTCTCATCAAGAAAAGAATTAAAACTTCTGAAGAGGTCTGACAAGTCCTTTAGGTGTAAACAAGGGAGATACGAGAAAGATCAGAGCCTCTGGATAAAATTCGCTCTTTGGCGTTGCTTGATGTCTAAGCTCTAGCAAACAACAAATAGATTAAAATGGTGGTCTCCATCATGGGGTCACCTTGGAATTAGTTTTGTTGTTGCGATAGCATTGCCCAGCACTGGCGAAGGGCCTCAGTCATAACTTCAAGTGAGGGGAAAATAGCTTTTGAACCTGCCTTCCCCATGGTAAGCTCAATGAAAATAACATTAAGCCACAAGACAGTGTAAGGTTTACGCTACTTCTCAGCTGGAAACTGTGTAGAGACAGTACACAGAGAGCCTCCCACTGCCAGGGAGTTGTTTGTTTGTATTTTTCCTTAACGAGTCTGTTTTTCAGAACAGAGCCCTGCACTCCCCATCACCCAAAGGTAGCCTCAACCACAGCCTCTTGTTCTGTGATAAAAACAATGCTCGGAGAGCAGCAGGATGCAGCAGTCAGCCATACCTTTGACAGTGCATTTTTAAACATCAATAAATTGACGCTTTTCAGGGGAAAAGGAGTGTGAACAAGCAGCTTTCAAAATTCTTTTCCTTCAGGGCAGGCAGCTGTTCCTGGCTTCGGCTGTCCGCTAAAGACACAGCATGGGGGACCGCGGCGGCCCTGCTTTCGTGGGCAGGTGTTTCTGGCTCCTAGTTTGTTTTCAACAGAGCATCCTGCTTATTTAAGATGCCAGGACTGTCTAGTTCTTGTTATGTTCCTGACTTCTGTTAAAATTCACAGCTCTGTGTGGGATGAAAATTTCACCTCTATGAAAGGCAGCTACTAGGGTGCAGGACATGCTTTCATGACAGCAAGTCATGTATCCCAATAGGTGTGAGAGCCAGGAGCTCCTTGTGAGGTTGGAAAGATCCCCCAGAATAGTTCTTTCCTCCTCAAACTTCAGGTAAGAGCATTAACTTTTTCTAACCTTTACCCCAGACCTCTTTAAACCAGCAAATAAAGAAGTTAATTTTCTTCCTGACATTCCTATCTGACACACCCTTATTACAACATCCTTTATACAGGAGCATTCCTGTGCGTGAGAAAGAGAAGAATGAATCTGAAGTGACTTTATTGGTCTAACTCTAGTCAAAATTTCTGCTGGCAGTTACTCCCATGCAAAGTCATTGCTCTGGGGTACAAGTGAGGCTAGAATTAATGTTTATCTTCTGTCAAAGGGGCTCAGACTCTCGGAATCAAAAGACTATGGGTAAGAGAGGAACAGTATGTGCTTGTGAGTTTGCTTTATTCACAAGTCAATGGCAGAAATCATTCCTATGCCAGCCTCATAAACACCTTTGGTACACTGTCCCAGGGAATAGTAGTACACTGAAGAACATATAGTATCAGCTGGAGCTGTTGCAGTGATATAGTCAGTGCAAGAGGCGTCACCTAAGGTGATGATCCCCTGCTTGGGGATATTTCTCAGCCCTGCTTTCTGGAAGTGTGGACTGGCACTGGCCTCCTGCCCCACGCGCTCCTGGAGCACCAGGCTGCCTGCATCTATAGGGATGCTCCTGCTCTATCGGGGAAACAATTCACAGAATCACAGAATCGTTTAGGTTGGAAGGGACCTCTGGAGATCATCTAGTCCAACCTCCCTGTTCAAGCAGGGTCCTCTAGAGCACACTGCCCAGGATCACATCCAGACGGGTTTTGAATATCTCCAGCGAAGGAGACTCCACTACCTTTCTGGGCAACCTGTTCCAATGCTCTGTCACCCTCACAGTGAAGAAGTTTTTTCTCAGGTTCAAATTCACTAAACAACACTGCAGTTGCAGCCTCTCAGTATGTTAAATACAGGATAACTGTGGCTGGAATTTCACATGGTTTTTGTCATTTTTGTCCATCTGAGACTTTGAAAAATGGCAGTGTTGAATGCTGAATTTTAAGATAGGGTTGTGCTTTCATTCCAACTATCTCATCTTAGGAAGGACTCCAGCAGTCTGAAGGATGTTCTCTGTCCTGTTGGTTGAAAAAGGTAACACCCAATTTGGTGGACATACTGTGTGCCTTCCCTGAAATAAATAATGCAGGTAATAAGCCAAGTGGAATCTGACCTTTACTGCTGCTTGGAAGCCGAATATTTTGTACTCATGAAAATAGAACTCTTAAATATGTGAAGGGGCTAGTACGTGTGTAGAAGTATAGAGGGGCATAAAATGTTCATCACTGACCAGTCTCATTTGGAAGGGATATTTTCCAAAGATGTTATTTTTCAAGCTGCATAAAGATCACATGTAGTTCTGGAGTGCAGAAAGCTGTCTCTTTAAAAATCTGGCTCAAGATGCTGTTTGTCATGTGAAAATTTCAGCTGAATGCTAATTAGAAAAATCTGTTTCCAGTTGAGGCAATGTAAACTCAGAGAAATTTAGCTGAGATTGGTGAAGTCAATTCAGACTTGCACCGTAGTATAAGTTTGACTGGAACATTTTCTTTCATGTAACTTTTGCGGCTTTATTACGTTCATTATATATGACCATAATTTATGGAGGTTCCACATGCACATGCAAGTTAAGACAATTTGGTTTCTTTTATTAAGCTATGAGTCTGTTTTATAATCAAAGTAAATCAGGCTCATTTGCACACCAAAAAATCTTGGTGTGGATTTCTGTCTGTGGGAGTGGAGACAAAGTATCTGGCTTGCTGACTCTAGCCAAACTACGCGTTTAGCTTACCCAGTCAATTTTAGTGGTGACTCAGTACAATTCCTTCCCTGTAGTGAGATATGCAAATACTAATTTTTGAGAGCCGTATTCAGATTTCATTCCTACTGACGAGCATTTGAATTAATTTGAAGGACTTCAGTGATATTGTACTGGAATTCCACCATTGCAGTTTAGAGCAGAATACGACTTGACGTACGGGAGAGAAAAAGCCACAGAGTAGATCAGATCATGAAGCCACAAACGTCCACATTGAGTTTGTCCTGGCTGTTACTTAGCACGCTCTGGCTAGCTGACAATCCCAGAGCAAAAGCCCCAGGTGAAGATGTCTCTGTCGGTACCGCTTGGCCTCTTTCCCTCAAGGTCTGAGTACAGACATGCATGACAGGAAGCCTGAGTTCCTATCTCATCTCTGACCCTTTAAATGCTGCGTTGACAAAAGGCATAATGCCCTGCTCTTCTGAGTGCTGTGTGAGCTAAAACAAAACAGCTTGGAGCTAGTTGCAGGCTCATTGTGGTTCTGGCCAAATGACTGCGTTTTGCTATGTTAAAGACTGCATTATTTCTTAAAGGATGAATTGTGTGCTAGGAATAGCAGGAATTTCCTTGCTGCAGAGGAAGGTCCATCAGACTTTTAGCTGAAGGGAGACAGCCTGCATCCTTGTAACTCCTCTGTACATAGGGGAAAGGCATGCCCTTCCTGCCATGAGCTGAACCCTGTTTACCTGATCCTGCTCACTGCACCCAGACCTGCCCCGTGTATGTCCCAGATGCAAAGGACTGGTGCAATCCTGTTTCTCCTCCAGGCAGAAGGGCAAAGGGCCTCCTGGCCCTGGAGATCCTAGCTTGAGTTAGCTGATCCATGCTTGCGCAACCACAAATACATTTGTGAACACAGCCTAGAAAAAAATCTCTCTGAGGTGTCTAAAATCTTTTTTTCAGTGATGCACCATTCGAGATAAAATTTGAAAAGTTGGCAAGCTCTCTAAGACCTTATACCAGACTGGCATCACGTCAAGGATGTTCATAGAGAGGTCTTGTACTTCTTCACGGGCTTTGAGGTCTGCAGTCCCCGTCCTCCTTTACCAGAAACTTTAGTCCCCGCTGGACTCTGGTCCTGCGTATGGAAGAACTCTTTGGCACAGAGGGCTCTCTGCCTCTCTGTGTCCTACTTCCACATGGCAAAATGTTTTTTCATTCTTTTCCTCTTCATGATTAGAATTATGGAGCCTTCATTAGAGAAAATCTCTACCCTCTTCCTACGATAACAGAGGAGAGTAAGAAGCAGCCATAAGTAAACGTAAGAGACAGCAGAGAATTATTTATTGGCAAAGCCTTTTTACTTTCAGGACATTCTGCTGAGTGGGATTGACATTTGACTATTGTGGCAGCTTGCATCTTAAAAAGCAATTTACTAATGCAAAGGCATGTTTAGTGTATTCTATTAAACAAGATTCATTCAAAAATAGCGTTGTCTATCAAGATAGTGAATATGTGAACAGATAAAAACGAAACACCATAAATAAGACTTGCTTCATCTTATTTCAGCTTGCCACAGGTCAGCCTAAAAGAGTTGACAGCTCTTGGAAAGGCTTTGCAAAACATTTCAGCATTAAACAACTGCAGCTTTGACTCCTAAATGCCTTTGTTATTCTGGGCCAAAATCCAGAACTCATACAAAATAATTAACTACCAACACACAGACTGTTTTCATGCAACCCCTAGACATATACATAGTCATATCAGATCTTTATTACTCCTTTTAGAACTGTCCTGAAGAGATCACTGTTGCCTTTGAACAAGGTCAATGGATGCTTGATCCTAAAGCTAATGGCAACTGCATTCTGTGGCTAGGACTTTTCAGATAAGACTCCCTATTTTCTTAGTGAGAAACAGGTCAAGAGATGGTATTTGCAAATTCTGAAAGCTTGACATCACTCCATGGACTCTTCCCTTTAGAGTAAATATTTTTAAGTGCATGATGGAGCTATGTAATAAAAAGAGAATATAATACATTATTCACTTCTTCCACATACTCCTGCTACACTGATTTTAATGCATGTGAATAATGCTGCATAATATACCACCTCTAAACCTTCGTGACAAAATATTTGCTGGGGAAGAACTGTGCACTGAGAATCTTGCATTTTCCGCTTGTTTTCTTAGCTTACTATTTGGGAGAAAATGAAAATACCGGTTGGATAAAATGTTCTTCATTTCTTAGTCTGACACTCTACCTCTGCACATTGCTTTTGTGCTCTTCTGTGCAGCCGTGTTATATTTCAGAGGTAACATGTGAAGTGCTTACAGGGCAAATGTAGTTGTGTGCACAACACTTAGAAGTCTGAAAACTATCCTGAAAAGTAGAGAAAGACAGTGCAGCGTAGTGTGCATACCACTGGAGCAGGATCTGGGAGCCCTGGCTTTTTTTCTGGGCTCTGCCACCAACCTCCCACGCAACTCTGGTTAGAGAAGTCAATTCACTTATCAGCCCCTGTCTTTTCAATTTAGGCTGTGGATTGTTTGGTTTAAGGACTCTGATACTTAGTACGGTACTTAAAATGATGGGTCTCCTTCTCAGATGAGTTCTGTACACACTCCTAATAGAAATCTCTGAGGGGTCCGTAAAGGTACTGGTTACACCTTCCTTGAATTTGCTACACCATTATCATCATGATCACTGTGAAATTGTACACCTCAATTTACTTTAGAGGAATTTCTCCCTTTTCATAGCTTTTCCTCAGGAAAAAGCTCCCATTCTGAAAATGGTCAATCATGATCAGTAAGACGTCTACTGCCGTGGGTGAAGAAGATATGTCATCTGAAACTGTCATCGCTACTGCATTCCCCAACAAATAAATGCAGTAGTTGCAATGTTAAGGAAAAAAACCCTAATATGAATGCAAAATGAGAAATAAAACCAACTGCAGCATATTGTGTAGTAAAGACAAGTGTCAAATATACCTTTGGGGTATTATACTTTTCTGTTAAGGGAAAGAGCATGACTGGCTCCTGACATGCATTTCATTTTACACACAAATGCCATGCTGGGCAGAAGAAAGACACGTGTGAATCATATGAGAAAAATTTTAGAAGCCCAGCTAATTGGCAAGACGATTAAAACAGGAGAAAAACAGGTCGAAACTAGTCTGAGCTACTATTTGTTCAAACTATCCAAAGGCAGATTTAAGAAGAAATAAGCCACCTTGAGGGCAATGGATTTAGGTGTGCTCAGAATGTGTGTCATTCTCTGTAGAAGAAATCACTAATAGGGCTGTAGCTAATAATGAGCCACATCCTTGGCCTGGATTTGAAAGCACACAGGAATATCCAGGGATGGGGAGCGCCTTTGAATTTCATTTCTCTCTTTCTCTCCTGCGAGACCTGTGGAGGTTCCTGCAGATGTTTCATTCAGCTGGATAAACATTAATACCACGGGGAAGCTCTTACTCAGGCATAAGACTTTCAAGATGCAGTCTCAGTGTGCAAATGATGTAGTTTCACACTGTGCTGTTAGGATGGGAATTGTGACCCTCTGATATTGGTCCGGTTTCTGATATTGGTGAATAGGGAAACTTACCTTTCACTGGCATGATTTTCACTGAGTCAAGTAACGGGGCCACTCACTGAGAGGGCTGCTCAGATGATATTCCAGCAGGACTTGCCCCAAGAACTGTGGGAACTACAGGACACATCCCACAAACTGTTCAAAGCTCACACTGATATCAACATTTTTACTGTTACAAATCCCTCTCATCTTGGGAGCATCAAAAAGTTTGCAGTGATTTTGTGGAAACTGGCACAGCTGGAGTCCATGCAAGGTTTTATGTTGAAACCACATAATGTTTGCGGTATTTTCTATTTGAACAGAAACCTCATATAATGTAATTTGAGGAGTACGTCAGAATTTTTCAGAGCTCATTCAAAATTTAAATTAGGAAGAAAGTGTCCAGAAGTCCAGTTCTTAGGTCACTTATTCAGGTTTCGCTCTGCTAGGACCCTATTTCTGTAAATGGAATCATGCTGTGGTTAAACCACTGTAGATCAGGATAAAGTAAAGACACAGGAATAAAAACCTGGAGGTATTCACAAGCTCTCCTTGTCATCTCTTTCTGTTAAATGTATTTCAAAGATGCATCAAACAGATCTTTAGTAATAACACATTCCACTTTGTCTAAAAAGGAAATTCTTTGTTTTAAAGTGCTGAGATATAGTTTGCCTCTACAAATCATGAAAATGAGAATACTGCCGTTAACACTCATGTTTACCACCCTTTATCAACAGTACTGAGAATTTATATGTCTCTCCAAATATAATATTTTTTCTACTTAGATATAGTTGCAATGAGCCAAGAGAACCAAGCTCGCTCTCTCAGTCACATGAGTACTTCAAAAAAGTACTTATTGTAGATTCCACCCATAAGATGTGCAGAAGTCATTAATTTTTCACCATATCAACATATACAGTAATCATCTGTGGCAACGATCGTGAATTATGTGGATGATCTTAAATTATATAATGGGAAAAAACCAATATAGCACATTCCCATTTTATTCCTGTGATTACCATCTTGAACGACCACAGTCTTCAGTTCTCTTGATATATTATGGTCTACTCTCTTACTTTTGTTGCTTTGGAATGCAAAAGTCACCTGATTATGATGCTATGGGAGGAGGAAAGAAAGTGATAAACAGAGTAGGTATATATTTTTGTACTAGAATACAAACTTAATTTTCATCATTCAGAAGGTACACCGTACTATTTCCTTGTGTTTCAGTATGTGCTCAAGTTTAATTTATTCCTAATTTGTCAAATGCCAAGGATAGAACACTTCAACAAATTGAAATAGTGAAGGCCATGAGATCAAGCCATGGTTCCTGTGGTCCATGATGGTAGACTTTAAAACTTTTATACTTTTTTAAAACAAATTTTTAACTTAAAAAAAAGTTTAACGTTTTGCAGGGACAAATCTGGATGATACCTAATGAAGACTGTTTAACCTAAAAACATGAAGACTGCTAGGACATGAGATGGCTGTCTATAAGTGTAGGTTGGGAATTAGCGTAAGGAGTTTGAAGAGCTACTTATGCTAAAAGAAATTCTGTTATCAGAATAAATGAATATGTTATTCATAAACATGTTAAGGCTGGAATTTAGAAGACAGTTTCCAAACTTCAGTATAATAAGATTCTGGAACTGTCTTCTAACTGAAGTGGTCAACTAAACCCTTAACATTTATCAAAGGGGTTGTATCATTTTGTAGAAGTCCACTCAAGTACGACTGCGCTTGAAGAGGAAGAAGGTCTTTTCCAGTCCTCCTTCTAGCAGAATTGTTTCAGCACCACCACATTACTATTTAGACACAAGTCTTTGAACCCGCTGCTAAGTATGGATGATTCTGTATAAACTTGATGGATGCTAATTTTGAATATTCTTTTTTTCATTGAAGTAGATGTAAAGATCTTAGTAGGGAGGAGCGCAGACTTACAGGAAACAGTTTTATTGTTTCCTATTGACTGGTTTTGATTTTATTTTATAAAAGCTCATACAGTGACCTTTTCCTAATCTTTTTACTAATTAAATTTTGAATAATTTATTAGGAAGTACATGACATCATTGAAAAGTTTGCTTGTGAATATGAAAAGAGAACAGATTCCTATTAAGGGCATATTTGAAATCAAAACTCATTCATTTGAATTGAGAAAAGTTATGAAGTTTTGCATCTGCATTTAGTTTATGGACAATGTTTTGGGGTCACCAATGTTGAAATATTATATTGGACCCACAGCTTTGATTTGATGTGCCAGAATTTTATAGCATTAGAACCAGTGAATCTATTGCTGCTTTACGGCTGGTCCAGATCCAAACAGCAAAGGTGAGAGGCAGATTTAACTGGCTCTCCATCTTAAATGTAAAGAGACATCATTTGAAGAGATTGAAGAATTGACCAGAGATTTTTTTTTTTATTAGAAAACCCAGGTTGCAGAACTGATAGAGGTACAGACAAAGCTAACAGTGGTAAATATTTCAAATTGAAAATACTTAGAAAGAAAAAAGTAGGAGTTGTGTTATCTTATTTCAAATTTCCAAATGTTACTGGCAGGAAGAGGAATTTCCAGTGACAAATAGAAAGATTTATATTATTTCAGTCGTGGCTTAGAATAAGAATAGTAAACCATGAAATACCAAATTGTTTTAGAATATAGAAAGCTACTTCTTACCCAGCTCAGAAGAAACACATTTTTCTAAAGTCAGTTCATTTACATATGGAATCTAAATTAGACTCAAACCCAAATTGATAGAAATTTAGACTTTTTTTTTTTTTTTTTAGAAAATAAGGAATTACACAAAGTGTACCTTTAAGTTTGCCAAATCAGCAATGTTCTGTGATGGTTTTAGCTGACATGTTAAAGTGCTTTGTTCAGTGAAATGTCCCGGGATGATAACAGGGGAGTTGCATGTTAGAATGTAGTCTGTAGATCAGAGTATGAACAGCTGATAATGGAAAAGACTGACATTTCAACAATATTTATGTCCTCTGTGTATGGGAGAAATAAAGAGGGTAGTAATAAGGGGCCAGTTTATTCTCTCTGCAGGAAAAACCTATTTAAAGGACAGGAAATTCCCATGGGTTTCCATTCACAAAGGCTTCTTCAAAGTTATCTCACTGTGGACAACAGGTTTTGCTGCCTTATTGAATTCCCTATAGGTTCAACCTGGAAAAGATGCGTATTCGCCTCCAGATTTCCCTCGAATATCTTCGCTGTTCCACAGTCTTCCCTGTTAGCAATACAGCTCTTGCAAAATCTGTCTTCCTATAGGCTCCCGTTTTGAATATGCGGCATTTTCAGATCCTTTTCTACATCTAATGGTAGATCCAGGTAGATCATCTGCGTCCTGAGAATGTGTTATGGTCCTGGATATGCTGAAGTGGAAAAGTATCAGCTAAGGAATCAGAAGAAGGCTGTGTCCCTAGCCAAATACATATATACATGCACGCACACGCACACACACACACACGCACACACACACACACACACACACACACTCACACTCACACACACACTCACACTCACACTCACACTCACACTCACACTCACATGGACATAGCCAGGTAGGAAATAACTGTTCAACTACTGTTTTCTGGCTATGCACAGCATCAAATTCCTGAGACTGAGTTTCGCATTCTGTAGGTAGCTCTATGTTGTTGACTGCTCACAAACACTGTAATTAGAGACGAGTCTTTTGCACCTCCATCCGAGGTCCTCTAGAGATCCCTTCAGACCCACAACCTTAACTTCAATCTTTGCATCACACTGGAGTAATTCTCCCTCTCCTCTGATGGCAGAGGAAACCTCAGAAAGCTAATTACCTTCAGAGAAATCCTGTCTCCTCCCCTCTCCCTGAGTTTCATTGTAGTTTTCGTGAGCCAAACAGCTTCTTTTGAAACTTCATGAAGTGCTATTCCAAGCAAAGAACAGAATACAGTTGGTTTGGTTTGTCTGTGTTTTATTGTGAGTATACTGACAAAAGCAATTTCCAAAGAGGAGTGTGGAAATTAACAAGTACAGTAGATATATTTTTTAACCTTGGTTTCCTAAAGAAACAAGGCTGGTGGGGACCTTGCTGTTTGTTTCACAGGCCCCACAATTTCTCCCAGCAAGTTAGCAGTCTGATAGATGTGACTTTCCTACAGATTTAATGGAAATGGGAGGGCACACAGAAGAGAGTCTGTTGATGAGACAGCTAAGGAAAATGCTGCAACATGAACTCCACTGCCAAATTTTCGGTCTGAGCTCATGCTGCCAAAAACCCCTGAGGATCCATCTGACCGTGACACAAATTCATCGTAAGTCCAGCCTTCTTTGTTTCACTGCTCACGCACTCGATTACAGGCTTTCAAAAAACAAGTAGACAATCCTCAGGTGACGATTAGTTTTTCCAAAGCCCTTGGTGTAGATCTTAGTCCTCTTCCAACAGGGCCAAAGGAAATTTTACCACTTGACTTCAACTTAAGCCTAGTTAGACTGATGCTGCTTATAGCATCATACAGTTGTGTTACAACCACTCTGAGCATATACAATAGTTAAACCAGACATGCTGAGTATCCTGACATAATTTGGGCCTGAGCTACAACATGTGTTTCATGAATATACGGACTAAGAGTGAGGCAGGAGATGCAGACACGTCATTTGTTTGGGCAAGGAACGGTTCATATTTTCTGAAACTTTGTTTATCTTCACATTCCACTTTTTAACTGGATTTCTCTTTGCCCAATTGTTAACTCACAGGACCAGCTATTAGCAAATGGTAATTTAAAGACAACACCAACAAAAGACCAGAAGCATATTCTCCCGGTACTCTTTCTTATCCAATCCAAAGACTTCCTCTTGCTCCATTTATTCAGAGGAATTAAAAGCAGGCGAAGACAGGGTTGTGTGCAACTGATAACATCAGAACACACCTGAAAATGAAGTTGTGAATGAGTAGTTTTGGCCTGATCGCCCTCAGTTTGCTAGGTACTGACCTGTTTTATCTGAAGTAAGCCTGAAAAGAACCATATCATGCTAAGGAAGAATAACATTATGGAAATGCGGAGTTACTTATTGCTGTTATTCCCGTGTTGAAAACTGGAACGTGCAGAGCAAAAATATGGAGTACAAGTATTCAGCAATAGTTTCAGGTTGTCCTCTATTGCTGTTTGTTAACAAACTACAGTGTTTTGCTTCTTTCTGGTTAGCATAGTGTATCACTTGTATACTGTGAACAGATTGCAAATCACATTTTATTGTGTTGTGCGTATGTCTGGAAGGCTCCCAATAGGATCTGAGAAGTAATAATCTTAATTCTAAGAAAATTCTAAGTAATTGCTTAAAGAAAACAATCTTTTCTTTTTTTTAAAGATGGGGTCCTTTCTATTAAACCAGTAAACTTTGATTTAAATTACCGGTCCTTAGGATCTAATATGCAGATTTCATCAGCTTCTTCCTCTGTTTTCCAGAAGATTGAAAAATATTGAGAAATACACAATTTAAATGTTCTTAAAGGCCGTTCTGAAACATTTCACCCTGATCAAAGCTAAGGTCTGATCGCTCCCACAGAGAAGGTAACATCTCAAATTCAGAGTGCTGTCCTGTTATATACAGACAGTGCAGCCCAAGGATAACATAAGGTCTTGTGAATAAACAGCCTATATAAACTATTCTGTTCAGAAGAGAGTTTATTTTTTAAAAAAAGAGGAATTTTTATGATAATACATATTGTACAGCCAACATTTTTCTTATCCTAATTATTCTCTTTAAGTGACAGACAGGTAACTGTTATAAATAACTGTAATGTGAGACTATGCATTGAATTAATGTGTAAAATGTGAGGAGGCACAATTTTCCAGTGTCAGAAACCTACATTGTTGTCATTCCTGAGTTCAGAAGCACATACAAAGAAAGGGCAAATTAAGTTTGACATTGCATTCAAACTGCAAATCCTTTTTGACTTTGCCTTAGTAATTTGTTCCTTACATATGCATACTAGCCCTTGCTTTAAATGGCTCTTAGACTGTCTCCATGTGCTGAAATAGTCCCTTTACTTATTAGCAAATATTTTGACTGTGCTCTTTTTAAAATGAAAACATGCACACAACACAAATGATTTGTTTTTATCTGGTGATCATCTAATGCTACAGTCCAAGTTGAAGGCAGTTAGTACCAGTCTGTAACATAAACTACTCAAACTTAACTTACCAATCTGATGGGCAAAAATTCTTTTATTTCACATATAAACAACTAGATACTATGAGAACAACAAATACAAAATGTTAATGAGTGTAGAAATGTCAAATATTGATCAGGAAAAATCTCTGTGTACTTTAAGTACAAAGAGTTCCCAAAGTAGTCTTTTTTTCTTGTCTGGTGGAGGGAGGGGAAGGAAAGCCAAGTGCACATTATAAAGAAAAGTGTAAATGCAACTTTTATGGGTTGAGTGATGAAAGTAAAGCTAGTAAAATATCCCAACTTTCAGGTGCCTCCCAGTGTTATTACCAACGTAAATATCCTTTGTGTATGAAACAAGCCCAACACTGTTGAATTCTCTACCTCTCCATGTTTTAAAGGTATCTGCATGTCAAATGAATTGTTGGGGTGTCTTGCACAATCTCACTTTCATCAGACAATCTGTTTTCCGGCTCAGAAGTGCCTTCACAAAATATTCACTCCGTGCAAGGCCTGTTGCTTCTCTGTTTAGATTTTAACTCACCAAAGATTTGGCTACTGAGAGTTATCTCAGATCCTTTCCTCAAAGTGTCTGTTCATCACAGTGAATATACTGTCTGCTTCAAGCAAGTGAAACACTATTTAGAGTCTAGGATGCAGTAAATTGACATAAATTCATCAGCCTCAAGGATGGACCTCATATATGGCAGCTTTTGAACGATATCATGCTCACTGTGGAAAAGAGAGAGTATGACAAAAAAGAGGAACCATAAAAATAGTGGAGGTTTCGTATCTAAATAAATCCATGAAGGGCTGTTATACACAGAGACATTATCATTGCCTGAGCAAGTCTCTGAGCTGCAGGTTACTGAATGCTGGAATTTGTACAGGGAAATATTTCTTGATGTTTTTACCATTTTTATATTCTTTCTTAGGTATCTGCCACTGGCCATGAGCAGAGAGAGGAGACAGGGCTGGATGGGCTTCTGGGCTGAATTGCTTTGGCTGTACCTACTGTTTTAAGAATGAAGCAAAGGGGTTCCCAGAAAGTTTGTGGTTCTGCAGCTGAAACATTTGCTGTGCGGTTGACATCCTCACCACTTTCTCAGTAAAATTGTATTGCATGCATCATCTTAGCCTAAATAAGGGCAGAGAAAACCTTAGAAATCAGAAGCTGCCAGCAGCCCGTCAGCAGCTCAGTAATGTGAGAGCTTTTCTACCCTAAGCATTCAGGGATACGAGGATTCTTTGATTTTTTTTTTTTTTTCCCAGAAAATACCCCAGAATTGAGAACTACTGCCACTAGGTTTCCTATTTAGCTGCAAGTGGCTGCCTAATGGTCTGTGTAAAGTCTTCTCTCTCCTTCTACCACTTGCCTGAGGGTCTTTCTTGCTCTCCAACTTTCTCAATGTAAGACGAATAATTATTCTTTTTCCTTAACACCTTCAGGAAACATGCTTGCCTCTTCCCTGCTTATGGAAAGAGCGGAGAAAATGCTTTGTGCTGCTTCAGCATTAGCCTGGAGACTGAAACTGCAGCATGGCTCTGCACCCTGGGATTTCCAGGGAATCTGAACCCAGGCACACGCACCTGGAGGATGTGACACAGCCTTGCTCAGACGCCCCTGGAGGAAGGCAGAGACGGTGATATCAGCCCGTAACTCCAACATCCCTGCCACCAGAAGGTGCCAGAACAAAATTTAACCACAGTGTGGGATTGAGTAAAATGCCTTGCAGCAAAGAAAGAGTTAAACTATTTAGTCATCATGATTTTGCAAGGTATTTATCTCTTGCTACAGTGGCCTCAAGCATTTTCGTGTTGGCACTTCTTATAAAAACCAATGCCATTTACTGCAGTCACCTTGTTTGTGTTGAATGCTAATTTTTTTTCCAATATAGACAGAGTTTGATTATAGCTCCAGTGGGGACTCTGAGAGCCCATGGGTTAAAAATGTAATTAAATACTCCAGTTTTCAATAATCACATGTAATTTTATTAGGTGTCCTTCACAATCCAATTTCTGCTCTGCGAGAGGGATTCTCACTTATTCTATGCATAAGTAATTATGTATGAGAATTAGTTATGGTATCTTCCACAGAGATTTAATCCTTCACCTTTCCCCCAAAAATGAAAATATAAGAAACCCCCAACAGAGCATCTCTGAATAACACATTACTCAGCAGCATGAACTGAAGTTTGTTCAAAAATATTAAAAAGGAGCACTTCCGTCGAGCAAGGACCGAGGCGTCTGTGTGAGCCAGCAGCGCTCGCCAGAGTGGCTCTGCCATTCGTTTAGCACACAAGAGGGAAAAAAGTGTTACTTTCGGATCTCTTTATAGTTAGCTGTCAGAAGTGCGAGGAATGGATCAGCTGACTATAACGGTGTGTTGATTTCTGAATGCAATGTGATTTTTACTTTTGCCTTTGTATTCCCTATCTCTCCTTGAGACTCTTTTAGCCAAAGAATCAAGGCTAGTATCCCTTTGGATCAGTAAAACAAAGAGAAGTAAGATGGTAGCAGGATTATAGTAGGGATATAATACAAGATTTTATTGAAATAGCCTGTGCCATTTTTGGGGGGGACTGATCCTAAATAAATTTACTGGGATCCTTTAAAAGTTTTCTAGCACTGAAAAGCTTTGCAAGAATGACTCTGTAGCACCCCTAATATTTTCCCATCCCACTTGCCTCCAACCCCAGGCATGTCAGTGTTACCATTTAAATTAAGCAGTTCTGCCTGCTGGGCTACTCATGCCATAAGCTCTGAAAAGCTGTTGTCGAGGTGAAGCTGACCTTGATGAACTCTTTTTCTGCTGAAAGAAGCTGTAGTTGATAAGAACATCCTCTAAAACCTTGTTCAAGATGTAAATGGCCTTTTCCCGTGTTCTGAGTCCAGCCAGTTTGTCAAAAAGCTCACTTTTCTAAAAATAAATAGTCCCCTTTTCTTTATTATTGCAAAACTGTTTGGGTTTTTTTCCTAAATTTTGTTATTTTTGTCTGTGAAACCAGTTCTGTCTGCTGTTTGTGTATGGATCTGCGGGGTGAACTGTTACGTTTTAAATTCCAGCAAGATCTTATTCTGATAAAGCGTGAGTCTAAAGGTGGCAGTGAGTTTGATGCCATTGAGACATATAATCTGAGCAAGGTCTGAACTTACACAAATTGCCGGCGAATTAAAAGCGTTATAGGACTTTTTATGTATAACCCCACCACTAACATAGCTGCACTTATGCCTGGTTAGTCCTCAGGAATACCTGTCGGTGTGGAAAAGGTAAATGAACAGGTCACTTCAAAGCTCTGAATCTGATGTTGAAAGAGCTTTCTTGAGCCTTTTACAATCCCATAAAATAGGAGGTGGATATTAGGCTGGAATTTTTCCAGCACCCACAGAAATCATGCTGTGAGGAGGTCTGGCAATAGATCCTCCAGGGTTTTCAAATAATTTTTTAGGAAGAACTGCATTTTTTTATTTTTTGTTAAGTATACTATGTTATTTGCACCCTTATTAGCCTACTGGCAACTTGCAGTTAAAACACCTTAGCCTGAGGATCTCAATGCTATATGCTTCAAAATGACTGAGTTAATTTAGAAACAATTATATAAATCTATAGAAACTTCTTTTCCCTTGGGAAAGATGTGATCTGTTTGGAGCCACCAAATTATCTATCTCTATAAAGTGAGGTTTAATTATACGCGTGGGTGAAGTTATAACAACAAATGTGATTGTTTTTGGTCATATAATTCTGATTACAATAACAAGATCAGACAATGGGGTGAAAAAAGCCATCAGAGGAAATTTCTGACCCATACCTAACCTTTGTCTTCAAACATGAACTGTCCACCAGTCTGTTGGACAGCTCAGAACTTTTTTGATAATATCACAAATGTAGATTAACTCTCACAATCCAAAACTTCTTGAATGAAACATGTATGGAATCCCTGTTGTGCAGCAAGGATTAATCTTTCGGACTGGAATCTCTCTAGAACTCTCTCACTTTTGTGTCTCCTATAGCATTCAACAAATAATAATTAATAATGATTAATCATCACAACAAAAAGTAATCACTTTCCAGATGAGTCTTTTACATCAGGATCCTATATTTCAGAGCATTCTTCATCAAAGATATACCTGTAGTAATCATTTTTCCCTATCAGAGTGTGTTGCATTATATCTACTTCTGTTTTCAGTCTCATGAAGATCTTACTGATTATCAACCCAGAGCAGGTGAGTATTTTCCTGACTTGAATAGGACTAACTGTATGCTTAATCATCTGTGTAAGTATATGCAGAACGAGAGACATAACTGTTTCAGTTTGTTTAGAATTCTAGTAATTCATAATTGACGCTGAGAGGAGCCTGTAATAGGTGCCCTTTACTGTAAATTTAAATTAAACAAAATATTATTAGGTTTACAAATAATGTTATTTCCCTGAAATCTGATAAAATAAAATAGTATTTTCAATTCTGTAGCAAATTTGGCATTTTCCTCCTTTACATCTGTTACCTAGATTCCCTACCAGAAAAAAGAAGACTTACTGAGTTTCTGTGTTTCATGTCTGCATAAAAGTGGGCTATATCCATTTAATATGCTTCCCAGTGTGCCTGATTTGCTTTTATAGGCAGAGCTAATGTTTAACATCTCATTGTTAATTTATAATAAAAGGATATTTTTACTCCTTTATCTTTTGATAGATTTAACACTATGTCCTTCATAATTTAGTACTTTATAACTCTGCTGCTGAACCATTTGTGAATCCTGCAGTTTAATCACAATATACTATCAAGAAAACTATAATGAAGCCAACTGATGTACTGAAAAGAATAAGTCTTATGACAATGAGTCCATGTAAAGAAAACACACTTCAGCTGCTGCCACTTCTCTCGTTGAGTTAGCATATTCTCCTCCAAGGTTATTTGATTTTTAGCAGATAACTTGCAGTCCAGTTAATTGTCCATATAAAATATACTAATTTCTTGGACAGAAAGAGTGAGCTTTCATCATAATACATTCATACAGTAAATGAGTCAGAAAATGGACTCAGCAGCAATTATCTTCTTCCCTTCTGCAGGTATCCCAGGTTGTTCCTCTAACGTTTCTACACTGACGATACCAATCTTGTCAGCCTGTGCTTTTTTACTGCGAGACCTTGACCTGAAATAAAGATGAAGACATTTTAGATTTGTACAGGAATTGTTCTTACATTTGTAAGAAAGTGTATTGCTCTGATCCGCATTTTCTCTTGGGCAAACAAAACGGATTCTCATGCTAGATGTGGCTGAGTCTGAATTTCGTAATTTAGCAATGACCTTAAGATATTTGCAATTAGATTTAGTATTCTGGTCCTATTGCAAGATTACTTTCCAGTTCTACAAAATAGGACGACGGACTGTTGAATATCTTTAAAAATAATTCCACGTTCTTTCTAGGCAGGCTCTTTGGTGCAGTGGCTATCTTCCCTTGCGCCTGGAATATTAGATACCGAGCGGTCTCATGCAACAAAGAACAAGTAATAACACGTAAAGCGGATACTTGAAGGCGTCCTAAGTTCACCCTAGCCTCACCTAGAATTTCCTCAGTGATGGATGGAGCCCTGTTAGCAGCACAAATACCATTCTTTTTCTGCTCTTTTTGGCTTTGCTTACACTGTAATTACAAACCAAATTACTACACACTCATCTCAGATGTTCTGTTTTTTCTTGCATTTAACAGACCAGATCATATTAAAATAATGACCAAAGGAGCTATTCTACAATTGCAATTGTTTAAAGCTGACATATGATTCCCTACTGAGTTATGAAATTATTTTGATCTAGTTTATACAGGCAAAAACCAGCTTGTGTCTATTCCTATAACTACGCCATGGCCAAATTAAATTTAGTTGTAAATCTGGCAGACAGTAGGATTTAGCAAAGCAAGTGTTTGTCCGCCCAGTAAGGCCTTTCCAAGCCTGAGAAGTGTCAGTGGAAGTGGCTAAGGGAGGGGAAATATTTCTAATGTCTAAAAAAACATCTGGAAAGACATTGGACTGTAGAAGCTAGAAGAATATGCTTCAGCTAAGGAATATCTGTTTCATTCAAATGTTTCAAAAAAAAATTAATTATCCAATTAGTAGCAGCCATACTAAATCAAATCTGCAAGCTCACTGAAAAGAAACAAGGTTTTAACATCCTATTTATAGACATACATGCTTTGGCTTTATGATGTTTTGTGAGTTCTCGATGATTCTTCTGCAGTTAAACCAGCATTTAAATCAGGAACTAGAAACATGAGCAAAACTGAACACTGAATCAGTCCTGTAGCACCCCAGCTTCTAATTTGTTTTTGTCTTAAATCAGAGTACAACTTTGAAATTTTGAAAATTTTTGTTATAATATTTTCTTATTTTCTTTTCTTATTGGTAACCTTTTTTGTTATGATGTTTTAAGTGAGATGAGATATTTTAACATACATAAAACTTAAATGTTTTGTTTTTACTTACTGAAAATTTAATACTTTTTCTTCAAGTATTAAATTCAATTTTGCCATAGTGTCACAGTGCCTTACAAAAGCTAGTAGTTAGCAATCTTAATTTTTCATTCTTCTTTGAAATCTGGATAACCATCCATAAGTCACAGGAGATCCACACTGCATTGTGGGAGACACGGTGTTCTTGGGAGCACAGGCAGGTGAGCCTAGACTGTACTTCACATAAATCACTATGCTAATAGGGAAATGCAGGGTAATGATTTATCGCACAGATATAAAATGAAACATCTGGCTTATTAAAAAATAAAAAAATTGATTTAGGGTACATAATTTATTAAAGATATTTTAATTCCAGGAAACCTTACTGGAAATGTTTTGATTTTTCTAGATGGAAGTTGAATTATCAAGGTGTGAGGGTGAGTTTCCCTGTTTTATGGAAAGTGGTAGTTCATTCCCTCGGAGAATTTCCCTTTCTATGTAAAATCAAAGAGTCTGGACTCTGCGCCCTCTGGTTTCAGACTTTAAACCACATTTACTCTTCCTTAGACTTGAACTACACTTTTGGGATACTTTGCACCCAGCAAAACAGTGCTATGCACACTAGGGGCATGTCGTGTGTCATGCAGAGGAGCGTCTGGAGCAAGAGGTAAACCTCAGCTGTATTGCAAAAGAACATTGTCCTGAGGGAATAGACTCCACTATTTGGCAAACCTCTTCTTCATTCCTGTTAAGGCACCGCTTTCCGGTCCTCAGCTTTCATCGCATTCGGTGCACCACGGATTTGGGTTTCTTTGTATTTGGTATAGGGAGGAGACTTTTTTATTAAAGGAACAATAGCATCAAGAACCATCGGGCATAATCACGCCAGTGTAATTCCCGCACAGCGGCAAGCTTAGTGATTCACAGCGTCTCCTGCCAAACGCTTTGAATCAACGTGAAGCAAGCAGGAGCAGTAATCCCGTCCTAGTTTTGTCCTAGAACATTCCTCCTGCCCTCAGCACGCCAGAGCAACATCTTTTGCAAACGCAGATTAGCAGAGCCAACACAGGCTCCGCCAGCTCACGCATGCTTCAGTCGGCGGGGGCGTTTGGGTAGTCACAGTCCCTGAACTACCTTACCTGCGTACCTTCTGTACAACTCTTGTGAGTACCTGTTTCTTACGCACTATTTAACCGGCAGTTGCGGGAACAAAGCAGAAATTAGGAAACTTCCAGCATTGCTACAGCTATCAGAAATGTAGTGACTGAAACATACTTCCGTGCTCTGGAACCTGGCGGGGAGTCTGCATCGCACAGCCAGCTGCATTGCAGGTTGTTGTGAAAGCTTGGTAAAACTCAGTGGCAGCAGACCCCGACTGAAACGGTGCCCTGCGTTTTCTACACCTTAACTCTGTAAAACGGGCTGATTTATTGTCTTCTTGGTGATTTGCGCGTCAAGGCGTGCTAGTCACAGAATACCGTTCCCACTCAGCAGCGTCTGCCTTAGGGTCTTTCGTTGTCGGCGTTGGGATCTGGATTTGCCACACACCAGCTATAGTGAACTGGTGCTCTGAGTAGATGCTCTGAGGACTCAGAAGGTACGAGGTAGCTTCCTCCCCTTCCAAACCGTGCCTTGTAAAAGCTCACCTTAGCCTTCGGCACATTAACGTCTCTGGGAGACAAGCCCTGGAGTGAAAATGTGCTGCGTTGCACTCCGCTGACCACTGAAAGCTCAGCTGGTAACAGGTGCCCCACAGCAAGTGCAAACTGTGAGGTAAAACCTGCCTCCTATGAGACGTCTTGCCGAAAAGCAACGTGTTTTGCCCAGAAGGGCTGACAGTCTGAAATTCAGGGTGTCTGACACTTAACGCTCACATTATCCTGCAGAAAGATCGACGTGGAGCCTTTCAGGGTTGATAATGAACAACCCCTCTAGTGATTAAGTTCCAGGCACCTTTTGAAAACAGTTTCAAGTCTTCTGGGATTCTTTAATTCCCGAATGCGTCACCAAAGAGCAGGTTCAGTGTTCCCACAGAAACCATAGATACCTCTGAGTTACACACTTCCCCACCCTTGGAACCGAGACACTGACATGTTCTGCTTCAGGCGCTGAAAAGCTCAGTGTTGCTCTTCTCTCGCTCTCTCTTTTTTTTTTTTTTCTCTAAAGAAAGTGTTTCCTGTCAAATTAATGTTCCCAATTACAAGTGGATTTAATCCCTGGTGATTGCCTACATACCCTAATTGACTTCCTTGTTCCAAACCAACACAGGGTGTTTGAACAGACAAACAAACAAACAAAAAAAAAGCTCTGATTCGCTGAGATGTACAGAAAACACCTCCAAAAAATAGCGGCCAACTTTCTCTCTCCTAATTATTATCCTTCCTCCTTTGAACAATTAAAACTGGCTTGAAAAATTTATGGGATCCAGAAGATTTTAGCCACATACACAGTCTATTGGTCCAGCTGGTCCCTGTGGAACTGGTGCTGGTTCTGACTCTGCCAGACTTTTCTGAAGGGCATGGGACACTGATTCCTAATTTCAAGAAACTAGGTGCCAGTTTTGTGATTCATGGAGATACAGGCTTTAACATTCCCAAGATAATGCTTTCTCTCTAATATCGTCCCATCTTAGTTCAGAGTTATATAAGGAAGCAGCCAAGTACCTGATAATCAAAATAAGACTGTGGCCAACTAACCTATAAGTTATATGCATCCATCTTGAGGACTAGTCAGAGCAAATCAGTGAGTACAAGATACGTGAACTCACAGAAAATTTGTTTCTGCATGTTTGGGATTTTAGCTGTTGGTATAAGATTGTAGCAATAAAGGCAGGCCCCTTATCTGATGTGTTAGGAACATCCTAGTATCAGTAGCAAACAGTGAGAGTGTTTCCTAAGGAGGAATGCAAAAGAAACACGGTGTTCAAATTCTCCCTTGCTGAATTACACCAGCACACAAACCGGGAATTCCCCCAGTAGCCCAGCCCCACAGCACAACATCCTCCTTCCTTACAGAAAACCTATAAACACTAGGGGACAGATCTTAATGTGGGGGCAAGGAGCTGATACTACTCTACTGACTTGAAAGAAGATGACCTGATCTACACCAGAAAAGGATTTTCTCTGTCCTGCAAAAGGAGAGAATGTAAAAGGCTCACAGAAAGGTTTCTGAACAGCCTCAGCATCCTGAACAAAACCCCTCGCCAGCCACAGGCTTGCCAGCCGACCATCCAAGGAGACGTTTCAGATGATATCAATACGCTACAGCAGCCAAGCAGAGTGACAGGGACCCTGCGATACTGTTCTTTGCCAGCATGGGAGTTACATGAGAGCATGATGGCAGAGATACCCACACTGACCACTGGTTATAGAACGATTTATCAGTGTCACTTAAGTGGAAACGCAGATTTTAGGGGAAAGAGTTTAAGTGTGCAAATTATTCTTAGCATTATTGTCTTGCGTAGGAAAGCAAAGCAGGGAGAACACGACTAAGAGATTATAGGGTGGTACTAAAGTTACTAAATCATCAAGATATCTCCCAGGACCTGGTTTTCCATGTCTAATTACAATGAGCGCATGCAAACTGCTTGCAATGGGAAGTGGTGAGGAAAGGAATGGTAAGAAGTAAGCAAGCACTCTGCATGGGTTTCTATCACAATTACGCGTTTAAGTAACCCACGTCCATGCTCACTGACATCTATGCACACTGCAAAATTTACCAGCACCAAGCAAAAAGGGCATTTTTTAGTCTAAAATAGATGTGCAGATGTAGACTTATTTACACCACTTACTTACACCACACACACACACACACACACGCACACACACACACACTCACATATTTGGTAATATAAATGCTCCAGTGAATGTAGTTCCTTAAAAGAAAACATTATTGATGCTAACATGGATATTCACCTAACTTCTGTTAAAACTAAAGCGAAAAACAACCCCAGTCAGAATAAAATGGAAGTGTCCTATACAACTTGCTATAACTTTTATCTTAAATTCACTTTCGCTCTGTTTTAGAGTTACACTTACCTTTGTAAGAGGTTTTTACATGCACTGTCTACTGAAAAACTAGTTGCACACAGAGATGGTGTCTTATATTCCCCTCAAAAGCCACTATCACCCCTGAATATCTTGGAGACAGTCATTTCTAGTCCTGACTGAGCATTGGTGATGTGCACAACTCATTATACTTTTTGATACTTTTTTATGAAGTATATTTGTTGAAATTGGTCAGAACTATAAGTAACCTGCCCTGGCAGCTGGAGGGCAGTATTTCTCTCGCAATGCATAACAATTTGTGTACAGTGACGACAAGGGCCAGGAATGTCATCAAAATATTTTAGTGATAGAGAAACAATAATTATTCACGATCGGTGCTACCAACTGCCAGCCTTGATAAGACAGCAATCAATCCTCTGGGAGAATCTGGGGGAAGTGGGGGTACATATAGCCCTTCATTCTGAAAGCAACTTCAGGGTCAGCCGTGCAGGCTAGACATCCCGTTCCTAGAGAAGGGAAGGGAACAGGACTGAACAGCACCCCAGCTGAGGTCTAGGGGTGCCCCCAACATCGCAGCAGTGTCCAGTCCCTCTGGGGAGCTGGTGTCTCAGGGTATCATTTTGCAAGACAGCTCTTCCGTACAGATAGCAATCGCCAGGGGATCCCTGGCGTGGAGCTGGGGAGAGCACCTGAACCTTGAGGATTACCCATTAGTCTGCAGTGGATAGTAAATCCTGCACTAGTCATCTGTGGTGTTTCACGAAGAAATCAGTACCGTCAGGCACTCACTTGTTTCGGTCCTTTACTGTCCAAGCCACCGATACATGCATATTCAAAGGACGCACATCAGAGATCATCCCTGGCTACACTTTAACAGACATCTAATAGAAATGTGAAGGTCTTACTGATGACTACTCACAACCATCAGTCAAGGCAAATGGTTAAAAGCCCCACCGCATCATGGCCTGGGTCTTCAAATCATGCATAGCCTAGCTGTGAATCTGATAGGATAGATCAGGCTGTCCCATCACATGAGGTGTGCTTCATCTGCAGAGTACGGCAACTTCATCTCTGAAATACGGGCCTGAGCAGAGCCCAAGCTGCAAAGCTTATTAGATTGGGCTCTGCATTAGCTTTCCTGGAGTCAATGATGGGGAGGTAGGAAGCAGCGAGGTGGGTGAGAGGGAGGAGGAGGGAAGGAGCAAGGAGGCAGTGGTGGCTGGCAGGGCAAAGAAGTAGCGGTAGGAGCCTCGAGCGCAATGACTTAACAGTAAATGTGCACCTGAACACACCTTTGGACCTGGACTTGAGCTGCCTCCCCAGTGGGAGTAAGTTCACACCTCAAAATATTTTCTGCACATAAGTGTGTCATTAGTTTAGAACTACACTCTGATTCATTTGCACGCACCCATGGGTTACAACTGAAATTATCAGTGTTCTCTTGTAGGGGATGTGGACTGCATGCAAAATAAGCACACGTGGCTTCCTCTTCAATACTTGTTAATCAAGTTTCAAATGGCAAATATGGCACCAACTTTAACTTACGTGTTGCACAGTGGCAAGTTTAGGTTACAACAGTGAGGACCAGAGAGCTCTCAGTTTGGTCAAATTAAAGGTCATCAGGTTTTAACTCCACTGAGGTAAAGAACATCTTAACCAGTACCTAAGGCTGAATATCTCTCCCAAGATTTATTTGCTATTAACTATAATAATTCTGAATCTTTTTATTGCACATATAATTCACCATCTCCTATTACAAAATCAAAGCCAAACTACTAACCTGCTTTCAGACCAAGCAGTAGGAAGAGGAAAGCACAGAGTGATCGCATTACCAATTCGTTATACAAAAAAATCTGAATACATGTTAAACTAACGATGTTTTAACAGAGTAAACTAAAACATAGTGGAATACCCTCGGCTATGACAGCATTATATTTTTTGCGTTATCTTTCTTTAAGAATCCTAAATGTTTTATGATGGCTTTTTTTTTTTTTTTGATTTCCCTGTTTTCAAACACATGGAGCATTGATATTAGGTTCCAGTCACCCCGAGAAGCAATTTAAAAGAAGCCCCCGACATGATTTGTGTTCCTGTGGTCAATTGTTCTATTTTCTCAAAGAAGGTCATTGCTAAGACAAACGCCTGAAAGAAATCTGCTGTCTTTCATCATTAGATTTTTCTGAGCTGATGGAGTCCTACCGAGGGACACTTTACACATGCTACACTGAGAAAGGCAGAAGGATTCTACTGTGAATTTTTACTATTTGCTCTCTGACTTACTGCTTTCTAAAATCCAGCTCTGGTAGGAAGCCAGGTCTTCAGAGTACTGGGTTATCTTCCACTTCCATTTCAAAGAAGAGGTCTAATGCAAGATGGGATTTGCATTCTCAAATGATTTTGTTTCTCCTCCTTACTGAAAAGGTAACGCCAAACTGGGCATAAGTCGAGGTTAAGCTAAGTCTTGATGCCACCTTCAGAGCATTTCCTTATTTGTAAAAGCACTGCAGGATTTGGTGGAAATCTACACAGATCCAATAGTGACAACATAGCAGTGTTGATTTATACTTTCTAAGGACTTTACTGCTTTGTACATGGAAATGCTGAGCAGCTTTTTTTTTTAAGAATGTGAGCTTTTAATTATTGCATTAACATTGTCAACTGTCAAATGCTTTCAAATAATTTAATATTCCCAGTCTCCTTACAACCTGTTTATTGATATTCATGAAGTGAATCCCCTCTTGAGATGTCTAGACTGAATGTCAATATGGTTTATAGATGAAGACATGGTTTATAGATGGAAGGTATTAATAATTGAATCCTGAAATTGTTTAATTTTACTCCAATAAAAGGCTAGGCAGGACAGAAACCAATATGCCCTTTTACTAAATTGATGCACAAGTGAGTATAGACAGATGAAATCATTTCAATCATCAATGGTAAAAAAAAGAAAAGGTGATGGACCTGGCAGACATATTTTAATAAATAAAACTATTTTGCTGAAATGATTTTCCTGGGTAAAATTCCTTAATCCTTCACATGATATGAATAGGGATACTCCTTTATTGTTTCTCCATGCACTGGACATAATTCTTAAAGAGATATTTTAGCCTTCATCCACTCCTTGAATGTCATGTTGAAAGGACTAGGAAGAGACATTTGCCCAGGAATCACAAAAAAAAATATTTAAACTCCATGCAGGAACTGCAGGATAAATATTATTTCTCCTGTATTATTCATAACGTCACAAGAGCTGGTCATAATACTCCCTCTGTCCTTATGAAATATGTTTATTCAATAATCTAATCAGGATGAGTAAAGACCTGGGAATACCTATGAGTGAGAATGAGTCTTTCAAACGTGAGAAAAAACTTCTTTCATGAGCAAGCATGGAACAAGGTCTAGAGGAAGGAAGGAATATTAGCCAGTCTATAAATCATATTTCTATTAGAAATGCGGGGATCCCAAAACGTCAGCAAGCTTCCAGGGAGACCTCTCAGGCAGTGCCTCACTTGTCTCTCTTGTTCTCTTCTGTTCTCTTCTCTATATTTCAAGTCCTACTTTTGAGGACTCACTGTTCATGCATCCTCAGTCTGACCTCATGCCCACTGAAGTCAGTATGACTTTTTTTCCTATTAATTTCAATGTATATTTTATCTAGGACCTATTTATTGGGAACCGTGATAGATACAGCCTATTTAGACATGTAGAGTTCCTGCACTTTTCTGAAGTGCCTCCTTCGCACCAGCTCTGAACCCTGTGAGTGAGGCCCTGGTACCTTTGATCCAGGGTAGATCACTCAAGCATAAATTCCTCATCTTGGCTGGAACCCCTAGGATGTCTTGTAACGTAAACAGTAGACAATCCAAGAAGCAGTGACTCTATTTGACTTCCAAGAGTGCAGCAAAAGTTTTCAATATTTCTTTTTCAAATATCAATCCCTATCATTACCAATATGAATCACTATCAAACAAGTTGGAGCACTGTATTGTTTACCTATGTGTTTATAGTTTAGTGAGCAAAAAATCTGTTTGAGCCTTTCTATTGTGTTCAGGTTTAGGGCATAATGTGTTAGGGAAGAAACAATTATATTCTTATAGCCACGAGTAACGGAGACTTTTGCCACTGATAATTCTTTAATTTGATTGTTCAGTCTAATCTTCTCATGTCAGCAGACAAATATACGATCTGCTCTAACATTTCTGCGCTGCTGATCCAGAAATGTCATTGTTTCAGTATCTAATGAATCTTGAGACTTGCTTCACTGGAGGGCTTTTCCCCATCCACTAGTTTCACTGTCCTTTTTGTTCCAATTCCAAAATATGAGCATATTTTACCAGAATGTCAAAAGTCATCTTAATTATGCAGCGTGAAAGAAGCAGGAAGAACTCAACCTTGACAATTCATGATGGCCCATGTTCATTTGAATTACAAGTAGGACTTTTATTCCAGAGTAGAATGGTTAGGTCATCTTCTAAGCTGTACAGAAAATCATACAATAGGTAGCCCAGATTCAGATTTCAGATGTTATAATATTGATAATTACTCATGGCATGAAATAGAGAAGTAGAAAGCATGATATTTGTATATTATTATGAGTTAATCATATTTCAGCATACAGAATCACCTCTCTGAGTAAGGTTTGTACTTTTGAATTATTTGTTCCCTTTGGAAAATGGGAAGTACATTAAAAGATTCTGTTAGAATCATCTTTTTTTTCTAGTTAATTTCTAACTCTCTCGATTTCTGTTACTCATTCTTGCCCCTGTACAAAGTGTTCACATGCCTGCAGCGTGATGTGGATCAAGAAACTGATCTACCTTTAAAGTACCATTTTGTTCTGGTGTTATTTTGGTTTAGATCACCCAAACAATATACACACTATAGGAACAAGCAAAGGGTGGTAAGGTGCCCAGGCATAAACCAGTATTGCAGCCAAAGACCTCGTCTCACGAAGCCTACAAACTCAGACGACCAACATTAATGCGAGCTCTGTCCATAGACCGTGATCCAAGTCAACTTAAAGTCACTGAGAAGTGAAGTAAAGTGAAGCGAATCTGTGCGCTGTGATCTGTTATCAAGGCAAACTTTGTCTGTTTTATATAATGCATAATAGTTTCTTCAATCAAAGAACATTTAAGATAAGCATAGCAATGTGGAGCATCATGAGAGCCTGAAGTAAATGAAGGTTATTTAGCCTATGGGGTCTCCTTAAATTGTGACCATCTGCTGGCTTGATGAGAACAGGTGCCGAACATTTGCAACTCTGTTGAAGCACATGGAGGTTGGTGGAGTTCTGCAGTAGCTGAAAACAGGCTCTCTCTTTTCAGTCCACAACTAGCCATGGGCCAATGGTTGCTGACATTACATGAACCAGCCCAGTATAATCTGATGAACAGAATCAGCTTCTTTACACATCTGATAACATTCCGGTTATTTGGAATTTATTATTATTTATTTGATCCTTTATATTTTAGTTTTGCCTAGTCAAGAAGTAAATGCAGCAAAATGCTATTTCTTTGGGCTATTGGCACTCTAAATAATAACGAGAAGTGTTGGAAAGAATTACTATAGTATCAGTATAACTTTACAGGACAAATATATTCAGATAAATAATATTAATGTGTTCCCAACTTTCCTTCACAAAATAAAAGACAGTAGAAAAAATGGAAATGGCGTAGGAGTTGGCTGAAAACAAAGGATGGTTCCTCAGCGAGGATAAAGTGATATTCCTCTAATTTCATTTGTTCTTTGCTGATTCATGTGAGCTAAAGATATGTCACACAATGCAGATTTGACCCAGATATTCAGGAAAACAGGATGAAATCTCCTAAAATACTTTAAGCCAGCAGATGCAAGTTGCAGGTGAAAGTGACCTTTTTCTGACATAACTATATTTCCATGGGATGCAAATTCCCCTGGCTCTTGTCTACTAGCAAAAAAAAAAGTGTTGTCACAAGCAAACGTTAGTTTTAACAGACTTGTTGCATGAGGCAGGCAATCTGCTGAAGTGGTTGAGAAGTTTAGGAAGCTGTTTCCAAACCACTAGAAAATTGCTACAATAATTTCCTCAGAATTTATAGCTCCATTGTAGCTAGTTTTTCTTTAGACTACCCACATTATTGATTCAGCTGTGCTAGTAATTGTAAGGGATGATGTTATAATAATGTCATTTTGGCAAGATGCAGTGCCATTTAACTAATACATTATTTTCTAAAAGGATTCCTTTTAGAAATCACATGTTTTTACTGTATCACTTACTCCTTTCTCCCTAGCCTTTGAATATAAACAGAAATACAAATGGCCAGAGGAAACAAAGTTTGTCACATAATCTCTTTCCCCCTTAACCTTTATTCAGGACAATCCCTTCATCTCATAAAAAGTCTATTTTGGACCAATGTGAAATGTTTGTGAGGAAACCCAAAGCAAAGCAAAATTCAGCTGTTTGGAGGTTTTCCTACAGATGTGGTATCCAGCCCATGTTTTGTCAAAAGGTTTGAGTCTTTTGATTAAACCTGAGGCTAGTTATGAATGAAGTGGAGCCAACTTATTGTTTTGTATCAAAAGAAAAAGATAAACCCCAGGATTTTACATGCTTCCAGCTACAGATTGACCAAAATCTGAACCGTGAATTTCAAGTTCTTGCTTCAAACACAGAAAATGCCAGAGCTGAACCCTAGAGAGAGGAGGACCATCATGAACAGAAGGGCTGCAGGCAGAAGTTCTCAACTCTTCCTTCACATCCTCTAATGCTCTCTCAGAGGGAGAATATCCAGATTCCTGATTTCCACCTGTGGCACAAATTAAAAAACAAATCAATAAAGGAACCAAACAGAGCCTAGAGCCTAGAAATTTGAAGGAGTCTACAGATTTGCTCAATCTTTCTTTTTTTTTTCCACAGAGGCTGAAAGAAAGCAGCAGTGCCAATTGCGATACATCTCTGTGATACGGACACTTCATCACTTTGTCCTGGACAAAGCTCACAACCTCATTTAAGAAATATGATGAGCGGTTGTCATAGAACTTTGTGATTCTTATTAAAATGGGATACTTTCATGGGAAGCCGAGCAAAGAAAGTTTCTTAAATTCAAAGGCCTTCCAACATCCTGCAATTTCACGCCTAGAACAGATCTGCAGTAAAGTGTATTGGCCTTTCAGAGAAGTATACCTGTTGCAGGAGGTGTATTTTAATGGATCTCCCAGAAGTACTCAAGTCCGTACTCACGGTGAGAATGACAGCTGTGGATATGGGAAACATGCTGATCTTCTTATAGCAAAAAGACAGTTTGATTTTAGAAGCAAGGAGCCCTCCCATGTTATTACACAACATTGGGTATTTGGCAGCTGATTAGCTGCACCCGCAGCAAGCAAAGGTGGGCGACTGGCAGGTGAACAAAACAGTAACTATAAACAAGGCAAATGAAGAATTCAGATCAACAGCTTCCAGGCAAATGAAATCTTACAAAATCCTTGAGGTACTGGAAATAAGAACCCAGTCTGTACAGAGAACTGCCTAGGGAGATAAAAGTAAGAAAGTAAAACTTTCATTTCACTGCCTCATGAGAGGAAAAGGATAAGAAGTGAATGCGACTTTGTAGCCAGAGATAATGGCAGATAGCGCAACAGCTGTAAAAACTGAAGGGGATGAACAGATCATCCCAAATGATCAAGTAAGAGTAGTTTAAGAAGTTACAGCCTCCTCAGCTGGATTTTACCAACCCCTCAACTGAAATTTGATCATTGACTGTATGAGAACCCGTTGTCCACCCAACATGAAGTAAAACAGAGGAGCTCAAAGCACCCTTCACAGCACTTTTCAACACTGTCTCTAAATGTCTTTTACAAAGGACATACAAAGGTATCATGCAGTTCTGAAAACATAAGAGACTTCCTCATTAGAGATGAAATCGCTGGGGGACACATGATGCCTGCACATAGCAAAGAGCGCTGAGAAAAACTGATCTAATTCTGTAAAAATTCCTGAGGATGACAAGGAAAGCAGATGGGTCCAGAAGATAATTAAAACAGTGTCATGCACTTACGGTGGTGGAGAACCCTTAATCTTAAGCAGTCATAAGGTCAAGCACAGAAGATTAGGAAGCAGGAGAAATGGACTGGTGAAAGTGCAAGCAGCAGGGTTCAACTGCACAGGCATGGAAAGCAGCACAAAGAGGGGAAAGAAAAACACCCAACCTAGGACCAGCGGTGCACAAGGCTTGTGAAACAGGGCTGAATAAATTTCAGTATGGCAGCTGCTCAGAAAGAAGGAAGCTGGAATATTCATGGTGACTTCTAGGGAAAGAAGAGGATAGTTAGAATGTGATGTGGCAGGTCCAAAGGCTCTCAGCCTGCATGCATTGCAGAAAAGGATGCCAGCATTCATCAGTCTCAACTAAGCTGTTGGATCAACAGCCAGTTCAATTTGCATCTGAACGGTGGAGTCAATCCAGCACCAGTGACAAGCATCCCTCTTAGGGGAGATACTCCATAAAACTATTCTCAGGCCAATGACAATCAAATGTGGCAGATTAAGAAGTTCACCATGCACATGCTCAAAAGCAGCAGGTCAATGCAAGTCTGGGTTCGTGTATTGCACAATTATCCTCTGCTGACCAGAGGAGAATTACCATCATGAATTTTATTCTAGCAATTCAACAATAATTAAAAGATAATGGGCCTCAGAGGTATGTTTAAAAAAAAACAGACCCTATATTAGCCCACTAGACTACTGAAATGCAGAATTCCCTTAAAAAAAGAAATGAGGAAGGCTGGAAAGATGAAGCAATACTGGATCTAGTTAGACTAGCTCAGAGGAAGGCAATGGCTCTGTAGTGGGCGTAACTACAGCTAGCATGAGGAATGGCACGGAGTAACAGCATACTAATAAAAAATTAGTTCCCATTACTGATGACTGAGGACAGATTTACTCAGGGCAAAAATGCTCACTGTAATGTCAAAAACAATTTTTAACATACTGAGCTTCATGAGCCATCCAATCAAGAGGCCAGCCTTGTCCATCGACCTATTGGTCTAAAACTTAAAACCATAAACCCAGTTGCAAAGGTGTTTTTATGTAAACTGAGCCTTACCCTAGAGGGAATGCCAGGCATCTGGAGGATGCTGGTGGGCAGGCTAGTGGTCATTAATATCCCAGCGATGTCCAAAATTAAAGTAAAGATTGTCATAAGAGGTAACCTCTTATTATGAGGCGGTACACAAGTACAAGATGGTTATGTTTAAAGGCAATCCAGCAGTAATCTCTTCAAATTTATGAGCAGATATCGTGAAAAAGAAACCTGATGCAGTAAAGACCAAGCCTAAGCTGTGCTAAAGAGTGTGTTCTGTTGGCCAGGAATAAACTCCCTCACTGAGGACATAGAATGTAACAGAACAAGCTGTCCAAAGATTTCTTTTAGTGGATCATCAAAAGCCACCTGTAATCCCAAACAGCTCTGGGAAAATGCCGAACACACCTGGTCATTTCTTATGAAGAGAATGACATGGTGATGGCAGATGATCATCCCAGTTTCTGGAGGTGGACTAGCAAACGGGTGCTTGTGCAGGGATATTAATAAGGAAACTGAAAACACGTACCATAAAAAGGTTAGCAAAGGAGCCTAAATGTGAGGCCTCAGCTTGTAGAAGAATAGGTCTTGATCTTTCTGTCATGCAGCCACGCAAATTAATGGCAAAAGGCAATGGTTTAACCTAGAAAAGGCCATATGTCAAAGGTAACAACAGATTCAAGAAAGCTGTGAAAATTACACCAAAGACAGCTGCAAAAGGCAGCCAGACAGCCTGAAATCCTGGGCAGACAGGCCGCAGGCCTGACCGAGGAGCACGTAAGAGCCGCTGCTTTCAGGTAACTTTCTGCTGGAGAGCCAGCCAGAATGAGACCCACGAGCAGAGCGCGGGAGCAACAAGATGTCACCCGGTAAATTCCCACCGGCAGCCATCACACAAGCTCCTTCAGAGACAAGCACATTCACTGCCCGAGGACAACAGCTGTCGTGAAAACCTGTGTCCCCAGGGCGGATTAAGTAGCAGTAACCTCTGTCTCCTGACTGGGAGTTGGCAGAAGGAGGACAGGTTGGATGGAGGAGGGGAAGGCCTTGCAGCCCTTCATCCCTGATAATTTTAAATGTTTACTGGAAGCAGCGAAGCAGCACTTGCTCTGCACAGATGCTCTCAGAGGGCAGCTTATTTGGTGCCTAGGGTTGGCTGAGATGAATCTAGCCTAAAGAGGCTTGTGTGTTGCACAGGGCTGAAGATCCAGCACTTCCTGTCTAGTTCACTTAACAAAGAGCAGGATTTGTTTTAGAAACATGCATCCTCTCATGTTAATGAATGTGGTACATGAAACAAAGACTTGCATTACTCTTCCTACTGACTTCAAAGGGCTTAGATCAAGCATCCAGTGAAACTGCACTTGTGGAAAAAATGATTAAAATTCAATGCTGAGGCCACTCAGAAGCAATTCTCTGGGCTCCTCCTCCTAAATTTTACCATTTTGGTTCAGCAGTGTTAACACCCTTTGGGTATCTATAATACAGTCTATATCTTGCCTGTCTATGTCCTGACACTGCATTAAAATGAACAGCTCTGTTTGAACTACCAGCACTGCATGCATTTGCTGTATCTTTGTTTAAGCAAAATATTTGTACCTTCTGAAAGTGCTGTACTGAACCTTTAGATTTGGTTTTCCTTGATACAGAAGTGTTAGGAAAGCCAGTATTTTAATCCTGTATATTGTCATCACATAAAAAGAAAAAAATTATTGTGCTAAAGAAAATATTTCTTCCAAAGAGATAACATCCCACAGTGCTGACAGGCTTTTTTTCTCTAATGATATATGAATTGGAGCTAACAGGAGGAGACAATAACTGCAAGCCCTTTGATTAATCTATTTTCTTTGGTCCTCCCTTTAAAATGATGGATTGGTCCATGAGGACAGTTTGCCACAGATATTTGCAACAGAAGTGTGAGCTCCAAACAGAATAAGGAACTAAGAGTTGTTTAATATATTGTAGACATCTGGCCCATTTTCGCTATGAAATTAGCACAGAATTATCACCCTATTATTGTCATATGTGAAAGGCTTAAAAAACAGTCCAGGTGTATCAGATGGCACAGGGATTAATAGGAAAAAAATTGTTCTGCAGCATAATTTAAGGGAAGAATGTATTTTAACACTAAAAACTAACCTTGATGATCCAAAACTACTCAGATGCACAGAATAAAATAAGGAAAGGAAATAAAAAATATCCCTTTCAAGTAGTAACATAGTCAAGGTAGGTCTTTCATAACATCTCAGCTGCATTACTTTTGACAATTTAGAATCAATAAATTCCTTTACTTTGCAAAACTAAAGACCGGCAATAGGACAGGCTGTACTGGATAGACAACAGCTGTACCATCTCTGCCTGTGCTGGCGCCATACATTTTTATGATAAATAAGGTTAAACCATCCTCTACTCAAAACAAAATATAACAGTTCCCACGTCTAGCCAAGATCTGCCAACTGGCATTTTGCAGAATGCTATGTTTTATAAAGTGTCTTCGCTAAATAGCCTTGCTTTGAGAATTGCAAAATGCCTTTAGAAAACAGTGCTAAGAGCTATAATGATACTTAGTGACTGTAATTCATTAATACGGACTTGCACAATGTGTTGAAATGTTATGTGTCTCTACCCCTTTTCCAGTGACGCAGTCCCCAGTGCTAGAACACGATGCACAGAATTTCAGTGCTTTTGTGCACAGTATTGAAGTGCTTTCGTTAGCAAACATACAGATTAACCAAGTGAGGGGGTAAAGGGAGGGGCATAGATCTAGAGTAATCTAAATGCCCTGAAATAAGTCCTTAGCCTGATTTTTCGGATGTGCGCTACCCAGCTGGATCCCACAGACAGACAGGATGGCCCACACATGAAAGACTTTAGGAATTTTTGATTGCTTATTGCAAAAATGGATGGACATAAGCCAATATATGACTGCAGAAGTGGGTTATCGCTCAACCAGAAATAGCGATTTAGGAAGCCAGAAGGGCTGAGATAGTTAACGCAGGGTCAAACATTATAATCTTTGAAGATAAGTTACCTAAGGACTGATTGAATTAAAAGCCAGCCACCAAGGCCAAGATCCATCTTACCTTACTTTAAACACTTGAGTGTTTGTGTTAGTAGGCTCCCTATTCTGTAAATGGAGAAATGGACATCTCCAGAGAGAAGTTAAGACTTTCAGGTTCTCTCTCTCTCGTCTTTGGCTACACAGAGAGCATCTGAACGGGCACTTTAATTTACATAAACTGAATCTGGACGAGTGGCTTTGAATCTCCGTTTCTTGTCACCCATTTGACACTGATGGAGGTGAGGAATTATAAGAATGATTTCTTAATCATTCTTATATGATTAATTCTTGTATGGTAGATTTTGACAGAAGACAATCTCAGTGTGTCATTTGCTGTGGCAGTGCTGGAGGCGTTGATGGAATATGCATCCACAGTAAAATGACTCATGTTACTTTGTCTTTAAAGCATTTGCAAACCATTTTGGTCGATTCAAACCTATATTTTTAGACAGACAACATACTTGATCGTAAAAGATATCCAACTTCAATGACACTCCTATTGTAACATTTTTTTTTTTGAATGGGAAAATGTATATTTACTCTGAAGCTTTACACTGAAAAGCCCCTTTTGTTGCCCGCTTTTGGCCCTGCCACATTGAGGCTAATAACAATAAATCTCCTTTACCACTTTGGAGCTACAGACCTGAGTAACCAGAAAGGGATTTGGCCACAGAGGACAACCACATCTAAGGGAGATTTTGCTGAAAACAGAATTGCTTCTCTCCGGTGTGAACTTCTCTCGAGCCCTTATCTTTCCATTCTTTTCTCTTTCCATTTCACCTAGAAGTGTGTTGGGACACTCAGATGATAGAGAAGCGCACCACCTTGAAATGGAGGCATGTAAGTGGTGACATCCACTGCATCCAGCTATCTGGAAGCTATGTGACTAGTTTAAGTTATCAAGGCTCTCTCTACAGTCCAGAGAGGTAGGTGGGTACTTCCAAGGGGAAATTCACCCCACCTGTCCTAGACACCTCTTCCAAGAGCTTTTCCAAATCAGATCCCTAGAGAAGAGGCGACGTTGCTGAGTAGCTTGCTCTTACTTTTTGAATGGAATCTGTCTTCCTATAACTAAGGTAGAAAGTGGAAAAAAAACCCCTAATTTTTTAGAAGCCATGGAAGAAAGAAAAGAGATGGCAGCAGTATAATTCTGCCCGAAGGTAAGATATGTGTTGTAATGTGCACTGAATTTTTCACTGAATTAATTTGCATGAATATTGCAAAGGGAAATGTGTATGTGCTATGACTTTAAATGTAGATGCTTTCAGGAATGTTATTTGCATATTCACAAATTATATATTTCTATTATATTATAGACCGAAAAAAATACAGTAACTACAACGGAAGAAGGTTTTTTATTTTTTAATTTAAAAAGAACTGTTGCTCTTTGATGGTGTAAATTTCTACCTACTTCATTAGGGCCTGGATCATCCCCTAAATCAGTAGCTATGGCGGACTAGGATTTACTGACTATGAGTATAGTCATGTAATTCTAATTAAAGTTGTAACACATGTTTTTTCAGTCATTTTATCCATTCAACAATAACCTAAATTGTACTTATTTAGCAAAAATCCAGCTTTAGTCTGCTTTATTGAAAGAAGCCAAAAAGTAGACTGGTTTACACCTACACCTACATATGTACAGACACACTCTATGAAATCTGTTGTGACAACTTCCTTTAATATTTAACCAGCAATGACAGGCAAGCTGAGGAATCAATAACTAAACCTTTGGTGCGTGTTGCAATCACAAGCAATTATTTACATGTCATGTTGAGTCATTTGAATGATGAAGTATTGTTCAGATCCATCATCTAAACAGTCAACTATATATATGTACTTTCAATTGGCTCCTTGGCGTCCTGGGACTTTAGCTAAATTATCCTTATGTGAATATTCATGAAGTTTGACGGTAGCATTTACCACTTCCTTATGGCAAAGATTTAAGAGCTCCGCTACAGTTCTTGGAAAGGTATAGCCACGACATTTGAAAAATAAATAGCTAAGGCCACACCACCTGCATAGCTCATATTTGGAGATGCTGCAGCTGCACTGACAGCTTTGTGCATCTGTGCACGATGGGGTGATAGGATTTCTTTGGAAAAGCCAATGCCTTTGTATGGGTATCTAAAAGCCAATAGGTGTAGGGAGTCCCAAGAACTACCCAGTTCTACTTATTGGGCAACCACCTAGGGCAAGTCGCAACTTATCCTTTCACAGCACACCAGTCAGTGCCTTGTGGCACCCTGACTGATGTATTTTGGGCCTCTGAGTTTGGCTATGACTGTCCTAGCTGCTTAACGCTATTAGCTCTTATTGAGGCACAGTTCTCAATTCTTGGCACTTTTCGGCATAAAGTATCTCAAATTGAGCAAATAAAAGCTGAGGCATGGAAAATTTCCAGGCATCTTTGAAGTAGCTGGATGCCTAATTCTACTGATCACAAAATGGTCAGAGTAATTCTTGTCCCATTTATCTAACCAAGAGCTAGAGTATCATCATTAGTAAAGTGCAAAGAACTCTCAGCTTGGAATTCAGCTCATCATAGAAATATTTTTATGCTTTTTGCAAGTGCAGCCGTTGTTTTACAAGTCTTCCACGAAGCAGAGAGACAGTGAGTTCCACAAATGGAAGAGGCAAGTGCTCACCACCTCTGCTGTGATTTAAATTGATTAAGCTCCAAACTCCCGAGTTTGCAAATAGTCGTTAGTATATTGTGACTATATAGTCACATGGAGGTTGCATGACAACGAAGTAACAGTTTATAACTGTTATCAGTTTGATTTTGGATTGGCCACAATGAATAGGAGATTCAAGAGCATCCTACTGGTTTAGGAATTCACATCTCAAAAGGGTTTGCAGCCTTTCCATCTTACTGATTGACTGACTGTCAATGGGACACTGGCTTCTAATTCATTTAGTTACTTCCAAAAAATGTGCCTATGTTAGCTCCTAAACGGCTAGAGGTACACAGTAGGAAAAAGGTTGTATAGCGCTGGTGTTGATGGATGTCTCATGCACTGATTTAGAGTGAAGGGATAAGTACCAGAGTTGGATTGAAAATTTGAGGTGTCTCATGCTGAGTTTTCCAAACTTGAGGATTTCAGGATTATGTGAAAATCTTGGCTAGATGGATGTTCCCTAACTGTAGTACCTATACGTCTGTAGAGTATAGTATGTGAGGTCCCTGAAACTAGGAAGAGATGCTGCCCAAGGAGATGACCAGCCAGCTCAATGGGTGTACTGCATTCAGAGGTGGGACTTACCCTTACTGCCACAGCTGTCCTTGGGGACACATAACCTGGATCGCCTCAGTGCAAATCCTTCTTAGCCTCCGTCCCTTCCTTCTTTAAATGGGATCCTATCAGCATGTGTTTTTTATAAAAGAATAGCAAGTGGCTAGGCTCACAAAAGTGAATGAAAAGGTCTCCAAATAGCTTAGTGTTCCACACAGCAGTGGCTCTTTCATACTGCTTAAATCAGGAAAAGGACACCAAAAATCTCTCCTAACAGTCGGCGTGATACTAGATTCACTTGTCTGCAAACTAGAAGGTCAGGAAACTCAAATGAAGAGGCCTGTGGAGCCTCACCCATCAAAAGCCTATTAATAATAGAAGAGATTATTCACTGTTATCAAATATAATTGCAGGCATCAAACACCCTGGAGCTGAAAAACCATTTATTTAACATGCAGAATAAGCAGATGTAGCTGTGTGATATGCTGCTCTGCAGCATTTTAGCAAGAAGCTTCAGGTGGCAAAATAAACCACATTACTAGAGCTGAAATAGTGAGCATGTGCATGGATTTTATGTGGCACAAAATACTCAAGAAAAAAATGACCGCCTTACTCTTTGTATAACTTTAATGAATTTCAATGAGTATCTTACCTATCCATTCATCCATTTTATGTCTGCAACTTCAGGCCTAGAGACTGAAATATTCCGTGTTTTGAAATATCCCATTTTCAGGGATTCCTTGTATGCTCAGTCAATGAGTCACACAATTGCCTGGACTGAGATCCAGTGGCCACTTGATTTAGCTGAAAGATTACTACTGACATTTTTCAAGCAGATCTTTTGTATTCTTGGAGTATCTGTATAGCTAGACTCTCAAGCACCAACACCGATGGAAAATACATGGTTTATAGGGTGTGTCTATTTCTGTCAAATATTTCATCTGACTGGTTCGATCTTAGGTCCTGGCATCCTCACCACCTACACTAAGCATATATTAGTTCATTCTTGAGTAAACCAGTGAGCTCCCTCTAGAATAAAACTCTGGTGCGCAGCGAATAGTTCAACCCCCGAACTACCCCTTTATGGGTAGGGTGGACAAGATTGGCAATGTCTGGCCCCCTGCAGCTTACACAGGCCTCCAACACCCCCTTACGCTTTCATGTGCCATGTCAGACGGAAGAGAAAACGCACCTTACACACCATACTAGAAAAAAATCTAGAGCTCTTCACGTTATGCCAGACACTTTAAAAAGAAAAAAACCCCACAAATGATGTCCTTAGGCCAGAGAAGTGCCATATGTGGCCTAAAAGAAATCCAGACCAAGCGACCTGTGAAGAGGAGCCAGCCCATGTACTGCAAGGGGGCCAGCCCTGGACTGTGCAAACACGAACCTCTCTGCACCCTTCGTCCTGGGGACCAGCAGTCGCTCCTCGGTGCGGGTACATTTAGTCGCGTAGCTATATCTATTTCAAGTAACATTTCAGCCAACTTTCGGGACCTGTTCTTCCCTTGACAATGTATTCATGCCTGAAGTGCTGCTGAAGGGTGCTCATCTCGTCCCGTTGGCCTCAGGGGCAGGCAGGGGAAGGACTAGCTCAAATGAAAATGCATGAGGTCCCCTTGGTGAAGCATATGTTATCCAGGCCTCATTAAACTGCCAGGCCTTTTTCCTGTGTTTCCGTTCTCATTGTTGCTGGTTCCCAAGATATAGATGCACAAAAAAGCTTGACAAAGCAACACAGAAAGGCAGAAAACACATATGACAGCTTAATGGGCTTGAGAAAAAAAGCATGCCAATGTTGTATTTGCAGAAGCAAGGCAGTATGTCTTTAAATGACATAACAGGCTTCATTTGTTTGGGCCTTTGATTAAAGGTCTCCCATGACTTAAAAACCAACAAAAGCCTCATCAGGCACTAAAGAAAATTATTATTGTTGTTATTATTATTATGGTTATGTATTTGCATTGCAGTCACTCCTAAAAGCCCCAGAAAAGGATTAACAGTTTGAAGAAACAAAAATAACAAAATAAAACAACTTTAATAACTGAAGTCTGAGTCACAAATAGCTTAATTTACCACAGCCCTTCTGCCAGCTGCGACTCTTATAGAAGTACTTCTATGGAAGAAAGAGAGCAGAACAAATTATTTTTTCTTAATATCTTGATAAAATACATCATAATTATCGTGTTTATCTGCAATACATCTGCATTCTTATTATCATTTACTAATTCTAAAGCTAGAACTGTTAAGCATATAGCTGCTAGGTAATCCAGGGGTTCCATGCGGGACACGGAGACTTACACAGTGTCCGGCTACTATTGCTGTATGAATTTTATAAAGCGTTGCAAAGAACCATTATCATTTCCTTTAGAAGATTTTGATATTAACAATCATTAAAGCTAAAATAAAATCCGACCTTTAGTAGAACGTAAGACAACGTAACAATATTAACATCATATTTTTTTCTCATTTTGACTTATGCAGTCAATTTTTTCCCTATACCTCTTTGCAGTATCTTGCAGATATCATTGTACAGCATTTTTAGTCCACCAATTCTATTTGTTTTGCTTCCTACAGATTTTTAGGAACTGCAGCATGCGGGGGTAACACAATGACAGGACAACTATGCAAATATAGACAAAGAATGGTATAGGTGGCTGAAAGAGAAAGGATATATTTAAGGGACCTGAAAAGGCTGAAACCACTGCTTAAACGTTCAGGCTAAAGAAATCCCTTAAATGATGTAACTGAGCAGCTACGAGCTTGTCCATCATCAGTAGCCCAAAGCACGATTAATGGAATGACAAACAAAGGAATAAGAATTTTTAGGTTGTGATATTCTCAAAGGATTTTAAGACCAGTGAACAGATTTTTTGAGGCTGTGTGCAAAAGGTGAGCCAGGCTTGTAATGCAGTGGGAAGAACAGAAGGAATTGCAATAGGAAGTCACCGGGCTGAGGATATAGCTATGTGTAACAGGAGTCTGTAGGAGTTGATGGATTGCCACTTTATAGTTGCTGAGAAAGAGGAAATCTGGAGTCTGGCATCAGAAAAGATACTGAAATGAACCTCAGTGCCTGTGGTAGTTACACATTTGGAAGAATGAGACCGAGACTGAGGGGAACATCCAGTAATATGAGAGTTGTATGGGGTTGCACATAAAGAATAGAGTTGTGGTTTCTGAGGGATCAACATTAAAAACAATAAAACAACATAACATAGGTAAAAGCCCATGTGAGTTATCTCTTTTACATAATGTGTGTGTTTTCCGATGAATTCTTTTGAGAGATTTGCTTCATTACCAGTAAAAAAATAAATATTCAAGGAGGAAAAAAAAAGGTATTCTTAATGAATTAGTCTGATTACTTTAATTACATTTACAATCTGTTTCTTCTATGGCATGCTTTCAAAAAAATAATTGCTTATTTGAGAAAGGATTGGGTTCTGCAGTCTTCAGTGTGGATAGGAGATTCTGATAGAAAAAAAGCAATAAGCGCTGTGTTTGGGCAAACATATTGATTGCATATGTGTGTACATATCATTCATTGTTAATTCTTTAAAGTTATTTTGAAGTTATGTCTCTGCAAATTAGAGTTCCTGCAATCATCGTTTAATTGCTGAGACTCAGAGTAAAATGGCTGTTTTCACTGGAAACAGGCAAAGATTTTAGAAATGTAGCACTGAAGCACATTAGAAATAAGGCAATACAGTTTGCTTAGGATGTCTATATATATCACAGTTCAACTACCAAAAAATTTTGAAAAACACTATCACAAACTTTGTTAAGGTAGACTGTTTCTTCTACGTGATTTTTATTAACACCTTTGAATAGTGAGACTGTTCTAACAATATGAGAAGATACTTTTTCTAAAGTGTTGCCGGGACCTGGTTTCTGGTTCGGTGGAGGCACAGTCAAGCTTTGTTTTACACATGCCCCAGTGCTCTTATCTGGAAGTAGAGAACAGCCGTCTTTTCTGTTGTACCCCCCTGCCTGGGAGCAGAGCCGGGAGCAGCTGGCTCACGGGTCCGAGCGCAGGCTGGACCCGACTCTTCTGCATGGAACTGACTCATGACAATTCCTGGGAAATCTGCCAGGTTTCCAGGTAGCTGTCACAACCTTTTACCTAGAGACTGTGGGGGAAATCCGCTCCTCTGGGTGAACTGAAAGCAAATCCATGAGGGGAACCTGAGAGGAAAAACTCAGACAGTTTGCCTGAGTCTTGCTTACAGCACAGGGTGATTCGAGGCTCATCCTGCACTGCAGCTGCCAAAGCAACGATCCAGTTCCTCCAGCACAGTCCCCTTTTCTTTTCAAAAAACGATCCTTTCAATTTTTAGGAATAGGTGCATCTAATGAAAAGTTTGAAGTAACACCTTTCAGTTAAGAGATTGCCTGGAAATTGTTCTGCACTGCTACTGCTAGGAACTTTTATTTGGAGAAGACAGACGCTGAATTAGCTAACTCCATTTGATGTGCAATAACGGGAACCCACGATGGGTTCTGCTTCCCAACTGAGGGGCTGACAGATGTGCTGTGGGTCCCTTCCAGCTTGCATGCTTAAAGGTCCTTCCCGAGGCAACAAAGCTACGGAAGAGGGATGAAAGAATCACAAATGCCTCCATCTTATCCCAGCATGAAGTCTGGAAATATAACTTTGTATTCAGAATCCGGAAGGTTTTACCAGTTTTCCCTGTGTATATGGAGCCTCTGTTTGCCACTGGCTGAGGCATGTAAGCCCCTGCCATTGCGTGCCTTCCTTAGGCAGATTTGCTCTCATCTATCCTAAAAGTGCAAGGAGGCCAGATGAAAGCTTCAACTGTAAATATTCTAAGCACACAGACACATGCACACGTCTGTAGCTACTCTTCATTCCTTCTCTCCCCATACATATTTCTGTGAAAGAAATCTCACTTTAGCAAATATTCACAAAAAGTAAATAGAAGTGGTCCTACTCACTGTCTGAGTGAACTCCTTTTTGATGTTAAAGCAAACATCAACTAGCACTGTTCAGCTCTTTACCCTAAGGGCCTCTGAGTCTATGGGAGTTTTGTCCATACACAGCTAAGGGATTTGGCCCATAACTCTCCCTCCAAGAGCTCCAGATTAATCCAGAACTCTAAAATATCCTATTTTAGCTGTAGCATATGTTCATTTCATTAAAATTTCCAAAGGGGTCACTTTGCAGAAGAAGAAAAAAGACCTTGGAAAGGTGCTGCCTGAAAGGTTAAAATTTACATAAGTCTAGCATTATTATCGTTATTGATACCTTTGCATACCCCTCACAAGCCTCAAGGTGCTTTACAGAATTAAACTATACTAGTTTTCCAGAAAGTGGGAAAAGTCTTGTCATCTGCATGAGTTGAAATGAGGTTCTTCAAATCCCTCAGAAATATTCAAATGGAAACATTTTTTACTCTAACGTAAGCATAGAGAAGAAAAGCTCATCATTTCTGTCCACCTTCAGTGTCCCTGCCTGTGCCCTGCGGAGGCCCAGGCTAACTGAATTAATCCGTCCTCCCCTTTTTCTTGTGCTGCCTTCAGAGATGAGCTTCCAGCTAGGCTGATTCAGGCGAGGGCATTAGTGGTGCAGGATCCAGCGTCCTGACTACCTCTGGGAGCAAGTCAAGCCTAGCTTTTCAAAGGTGGTCCACAACACTCTTTGTCTATGTCTGACAGGCAGTCTTTGACAACTGCTGGCTTCTCTGTTTTACTCTTTTTCTTACTTTTGGAAGTGTGGGGCCAGATTTTATTTTGCTATATTTTCATGGCTTGATTTTTATGGATATATGATTTCCTGATGTCTAAATTATGGATTTAGATGCGATCTTGATCCAGTGTAATACTGTTAAAAATGATCCCGTTAAAAGAGATCATCAACAGGAGTATTCCCTGAATGAACGTGGAACGAAAACCAGGTGAAAACATAAAGATCTGGCTTCTTTGAATAAATAAATACCTTAAAGGCAATTTTGTAAGCTAGCTGTGCTATCACACACAGCTATCAGTTAGTGGAGCTGAACTCTCTGTGGAACCAGCAAACATGTTTAACCAAATCGTACTCTATGCAAATCACTTTACACAGCTTTGGACTTAACTCCCCTTTCTGCCTTACCCTGGTTTCCAAGGAATTTTCTTTCTCTCCTTAATTATTTACTTTTGTTTGGTTTTATTCCGTATCATGGCATGATCTGTGCTATAGGAGGGGTAAATTCCACATCCGACAGCTGTTCTGAGAGAGAAAAAAAAAAAAACAGATAAACAAGCCTCTAATCTGGAGGCATATGAAAGTTCTCCAGACAAGGTCTGCTCCTTACTTGGGGTTCTTTTTGCTTTCTGGTTCTCATATAGAGAGGCCTGCTTGGGAAAATCAGACAGACTGTGTCTGCTTTGAATTTATCAGGCGAACGAACAGAAAACAAGAGTGTTTAGACTCCAAGCTGCCGGTGAACGCTCAGAATTCCCCACCGTCCCAATGACTGTAGAGCTAGTTGGCACATCTTCAATAAAAAAAATTACATCAGTGATGCTCTGGAAATTCAATTGAGTCACAGAAACGGCAAGAAAATAAGCAAATCCTTAGTGAAAGCTTTGGCAAAAAATCTCTATTTTGTTTCAAATGTAATAACAATCCTGGTCTCTAATTTCTATTTTATTTTTAGTGACAAATGAATTACTGGTAGAGCTCCTCATAATCTATTTCTTTCCATTTCTCAGACTCTTTTGGGGAGTGGTATAATTTTAGACTCTAAAAATATAAGCCATCTGGTTTATATATAGTTGAACTACTCATGCATACATTTTTCAGATGTAAAGCCATGCCTTAGACAGAACTTGAGGAAGGCTGTGAGAAGTTGTATGCCACTGAGAGTCATTCTGACTCCATTTCATTGCTTCTATAGGAATGTCTCCTGCCTGGCCATGGTGCAGACTCGTTGGGTAGTGTCAGCTTGGTGAAGGGGGACTCAGAGGAAGATGGGACCTCCATGCTGTGCATGGAAATTGCTATGGTGTCAAGACATGCTCAAACTAAGTATGAGTTTAAGCATTTGGGCAAGCCATTGTTTTTATTTGTTGGGCCTCAGGAACCCCAAAGCAGATGGGAAGGCAGTAGTATCTTGCTTCCTTTCTGCCCCTACAGTTCGCAAGCTGGTTGTTGAGAGGAGCATTTGGGATTGGTAAGAATCTTGACACACAGGATGAAATAGGGCATCCGGAAGGGCCGACCGCCCATTTCTTCTCCTGCCTTCCCCCATCTGCATAACCCAGTGCAAAGGTCCTTTCTGCTCGTGGGGGACAATGCAGCTGTATCATGTATGGTTTGGAGTTGCACCTCTGGTTCAGCATCCCAATAAGATGCAGTGTGAACCATTCAGTGGATAAGACGTCCATTTCCTAATTAATTTTGTTTACCTGCACACTTGGAAGGGAGTGATTCCAAAATTATTTATTTTTTCTCAGCAGGTACTCTAATGATTTTATTTCCTGTGCTACTGTCAGTAGCAATGGATAAATCTGTGAAGTCTGGATGTAGGTCCCAATTTGATCCCAAAAATCATAGCATGCAAGCAGCCAAGGCAGAAAAAAGACAGCACGGTCAAAACAGTGAGCAAATGTGCTGAGTGTTAGTAGTTAATGAAACACAGTTGGCTGCCACTACCATTGGACAAACACAGATTGGAGGTTTTCAACACAGCAATACTATATTTGTTCTAAATGGCTTTACAGCAATAATTGAAACACAATATCCAATTAAAGCCTATTTACTGCATCTACTTGAAACTTGTGAAACCAGTGAGGAACACATTTATTCAGTAAACCTATCTCACTCTGCACTGCTAGCTGGGCTGGAAGAGAGATGGACAAGCAAAATGCTCTGAAATAGAAAGCTCTATCACTGAAAAATGTACATTCCATCATCCCAAACCGTCTACTTGCGCAATCACCAGGACAGGATCCAATGAAACATTGAACTGCTACTGGCTTCACACAGGTTTATACATCTGCTACCAATCTGTTGTCCATGTATACCCCAGCTAAGGCTCAAGGGAGCAATTTGTGTGATCAGGCTTTATTCAGAAGACTTTACAGAATGACACTCTGACAGCGTACACTCTTTGCCACAGGATTTTTTCTTATGTTCTGCTCAGAAGTTATCTGATTCAAGGCTCTGGAATGATAATTCATGACATTAATGTACATTAGATCAGACCTGAGCCAATTTACGCATTACCTAGACACTAGCAAATAAGTTGGAGAATTCCTGCAACCGTTTTTAGAATTTTTTATCCCTTCATTTCAAACATTTTTCTAGCTTTGTATTTTCACTTCCCCTCAGCAATCATGCATTTGGTCTTAACAGCAGGAACATATCTAGAAAGCTAACTGGGGTTCATGCACTCACACTTGCTGAGAATATGTGCAATGCACTTTCCATGAATATTTGCAGTAGATCTCTGTTGATTACAGTCATGCTTTCCTCAAGTAATCAGGAATAGACACATTTGCCATTTTGCCAAGTGACACCAATCAATCAGTGAGGGAGGCTCTTGAGAAAATTTGGAGCTGCTTATAGCTACAGAGGTATAGGAAGCCTGAAACAGAGAAACTTTTTTATTAGTGCAACATTATTCTTCCTCTCTCCAGCACTATTTCTCAGGTACCTGGTAAAAGATCTTTGTGGAATAACGGAGCCTGGGAACTTCCTGACTACATCTCCATCCCCTGAACCTCCCAAGTCCCAGGCACTACCAGAGGGATAGCAGCTGGTATGAAAAGATGTCACAGAGCATCTAATGGGTAACACTGCTGTGTGTCTGAAGGACAGGGACATTAAAATTTCACCCTGGCTGAAGAGTCTCAAGTATTACATTCTTGGATGATGTACTTATTTATATCACTTTTTCCTGTTACTGTCCATAGTGAACTACAGACTAAATAATGTCTTAATGGACCGTGGAATGAACCAATACGACAAAAAGTCCTGCCCTTTATCAAGTTACGTTGCACCACAAAAGAGCACGGAATGGTCACCTCCACTCCGCTGGTGGACTTTAAGGAAAGTAGAGCTATCTACATGTGCTCCGTGATCCCGGGGTTAATTCACACTCTGCACCATCTCCAGTAAGTACAGCCTCATCAGTTGCTAAGTAAAATCAACAGCAAATAAAACCCTTATATAAGTCTATCTATCTCTTCTTCAACCCTGGCACAAAATTTCTCCCTCTATAACACTAGAATAAGCTCTAACAAAGAATGTCATTAATTAAATTGTATTTTAATGGCTCAGAAGGTGAACTTTATAAAGTGAAGGAAAGGGATGGAAACTTGGAGTTAAACAATAACAGGAGAATTGATTTTACCTCATTTTAACCATCTGAAAGAAGAGCATCTGGTCTAAGCTCATCATTTGTATTTCTATTGGCCTTTTTTAAACAAAGGAAAGAAGCAGATGCTTACAGAAGATAAAGTTAGATTACCCTAAGTGAGAAGCACTTTTGAAACACTTTGGTCAAATATGACAAGATACAGCCAGACAATAAAAGCTGTGCAGTGACCAGGGAAAGAAAATTTCTCCCTTTACAGAAAACCTTCCTCAATGTCTTACTTGCCTAAATACAAAGATGACTCCAATATTACATGCAGTTCTTGAAATCCAAAACTAACAAGATGCACTTCTCTATTCTAATCTGAAGACACAGTTCACTAGATGCTTGTCCCTCAAAGTCAAGCGCATCTTTAAGCAGAAGTTAAAAAACAGGTCTGTAAATTTCCACTGTAACATGGCAGAACAGAGGCCACAGCATGGTACCTTGATCCAAGAACAAGGTACATCCTATAGAATTTGGGCATCATAAAGCTGGAACTCATACAATTGCCTCAATCTTACTTGCCTGAGCTTCACAACTTTTCACCTGAAAGATCACTTGTTCAGGCTCTCCTATCAAGTCTATTCGGTTCTATTTAAAAGCTATGAATTTCTGCCAGTACTTGAGTGCATTTTTTAAATCCTCATCACCTCTGAAGGGCCGAAAGGAAATTGTAAGAACTCTCCTTTATGACTGGTGTACCTTACTGCCTACATCCCAGCTGCTTCTGTGACATGTGATACAGGAAGGGGTAATACAGTCTTTAAACCCATCTTCCGTTAGCGCATCTCATTGTGCAATTGCTTATTCACAAATGCAGCAACCTGATGGGGCCTGTGAAACTGCTATGAGACGAGATGTTTGGCAAAATACTGAGTAAGAGTAGACAATCTTAACGATAACGAAGAAGCAGTAGGGAGAAGCAGGAGTATATATCGATGCTGCCTTGACCCTGAAGTGGACACATAGCACATAGGAAATAAACTGTTGTTTGTTTGGACCGTTTCTGCCTTTACATGCAGTAAATATATAGCTTTCCTGCTTACTTTAAGAGGTCTGCTAGCCAGGAGGCAGAAATGAAATCAAATATGTAATCTAGCCAATAGAAGTGGAAACATGGCTCCGTACTTGGTTAACATTAGATTTTTTTTTTTTTTTGCAGTTTCAGCATCTGCTTTTGTTGTGATGTGGAACGAGAATGAGACTTTTACAAGGGTTATGCAAAAGAAAGAGTGCAAGAGAAGGAGTCCAAGCAAGAAATTTTCCTTGGGGTAGGCAAATAGTCAAGCAGCTCTCTAAGCAGGAAACCTGGGCTCAGATCCCTGTCACAAAATTAGATCTATCTAAATACCAAGGGTGGAAGTCTGTCCTCTCTCTTCATCTCACCCATACATGAAATTTCATGATAGACCTAGCAACTCTTCTCAACGACATTTATGCCAAATCTAATACTTCCCTGTAAATCATTATGGCTTTTGACAAAACTGTATTTTTCAATGAAAAAGGACAGTTCAGAGAAACAAATAGGGAGGCAATTATTTTCCACTTCTTTGGAAGAGTCTTTCCAGAATTCCTCATAATTAATTTTCCCAGCTAAATTGGATGGCTCCTCCGATCTCAGCAGAGGTGTAGTGAATAACAAAACTCTCTTCAAATACCAGATTGAAAGAGCAATGCCTAGAGTTAGACACTGACAGTTAGGACCTGTGGTTCCTTTCTCAGCTTGATCGCTCCTTGCTGGAGGAGCTTCTGGCAGTGTCTCCCTCTCTGCAAGCCCTGGACTCACCATTCCTTACTTTGCCTGCCCATCAAGAGACTCAGTTCTTCAATATTGCAGTGCAGGCTCCTTGCACTAAAAAAAAGAGTAAAGTATTATATATTGTGACTTTGTTTTTCCGTAGTAATACTTTGGCAGGCATCTCTTCAAGGACAGCAGCGATGTCTGTGTTAAGTTACCATTCTTTATCTTTAACTTGTCCTGTCAGTTTTCTGGCAGACCACAGTAAATCTAAAACATTTGGAGTTACACGAATTATTTTCCAGACTATCCTGTCGCAGTTCAGGGCTGGAGCACAGTAAGTAAAGAGATGTGATTTGGAACTAGAGTTGTACTGTCAGAACAGCAACCTGAGCTTTGGCATTCAGAAATATGCTATAAGCACTTGCTTCGTAATTTTGTCCTTACGCTGTGTGAGAGCCAAGATGGCTGTGTACAGGTCTGTAAAGATACTGTTCAAGTGAATAGAGGCACCCTGATTTACATCATCTGACAAATGTGCCTTGTGCAATTACCTTCCTATCCAAATAAACAAAGACGTTTAATCAAATGTTCTACAGGTTTGCTTCTGAAGATAATTTGTCACCTTCAAATAGGAAGGATTACCCTAAATAAAATAGGAAACAGAAGCAATGAAAAGCAATGATTTACCTCCCTAATAGAAGGAAATTATAAAGAGGGTGTTAGGATGATTTTTCATTTGCAAATAGACACAGATCAGACTATTGTTTTTACACAGCACCTGTGGAATTCAGCTATAAGCAGGCACCAAGTAGGTCAGGTTTTTTGTTCTTTTTATTTTTAACTGCCTCTTTGGCTGGGGAGTAAGTTTTTGGAGAGTTGTAATTCATTCCTAGTGAATGTAGAATGACTACATACTGAAGACTGGTGATTTTGTGATTTAAGGATTGGCTATCCTCTCATTTTGCAGTATGCTACATAGAATAGACACATAGAGTTGTGTTTTTTTGTTTTAAAAGATAAATCTTCTGTTAAAAAAATAACGTGGAGCAGGTTGTAAATCCTATTCTAAATTCATGAGAATTCTTTACAAAAGAATAGTTGAATTCAGCTTAAAAGAAAACAATCTACTTCTTGTTAGCAGTCATAAAGGAGTCCTCATTCAAATCAGCCAGGAAGGGAAAGGTATGAATTCAATTGAGAAGCATGGAGCCAAATAGCTGGGCTGCTTCTAAGCCAGGATGCAGGGTCCCCTGTGAAAATCAGGAGAAAATTGCCCTGTGGTGCCTTGTCTCAGATCTGCTCTTTTCTGCCATCAGTCTCTGCCTATTATCAGAAAGGAGAATCTGAGTAGCAGGTAGTAGAAAGAAACTAATGGAGGTTATGAAGGTATGATGGTGAGGAATTACCTATGACTCTAACTGAGTTTCTGGGCTTTTTTAGTTTGTCTTGATAGATGCCCAGCTGTATGACCATCACTCAAAGGTAATGAAGTTCTGTGGAAAATAATTACGGAATCACAGAATGGGCAAGGTTGGAAGGGACCTCTGGAGACCATCTAGTCCAACCTCCCTGCTCAAGCAGGGTCCTCTAGAGCACATTGCCCAGGAGCGCGTCCAGGTGGGTTTTGAATATCTCCAGGGAAGAAGACTCCACTACCTTTCTGGGCAACCTGTTCCAGTGCTCTGTCACCCTCACAGACAAGAAGATTTTCCTCATGTTTAGATGGAACTGCCTGTGTTTCAATTTGTGCCTGTTGCCTCTTGTCACTGGGCACCATGGAGAAGAATCTGACCCCATCCTCTTGACACCCTCCCTTCAGATACATGTACACATTGATGAGAGATCACCTCTCAGTCTTCTCTTCTCCAGGCTGAACAGGCCCAGCTCTCTCAGCCTTTCTTCAGAGGAGAGATGCTCCAGTCCCCTCATCATCTTTGTAGCCCTCCGTTGGGCTCTATCCAGGAGCTCCATGTCTCTCTTGTGCTGGGGAGCCCAGAACTAGACACAGCACTCCAGGTGAGGCCTCACCAGGGCTGAGCAGAGGGGCAGGATCACCTCCCTCCACCTGTTGGCAACACTCTGCCTAATGCAACCCCAGCATACCAGTGGCCTTCTTGGCCACAAGGGCACATCGCTGGCTCATGCTTAACTTGTTGTCCACCAGGACTCCCAGGTCCCTCTCGGCAGAGCTGCTTTCCAGCAGGTCAACCCCCAGCCTGTCCTGGTCCAAGGGGTTATTTCTCCCCAGGGGCAGGACTCTGCACTTGCCTCTGTTGAATTTCAGGAGGTTCCTCTCCGCCCAGCTCTCCAGCCTGTCCAGGTCCCTCTGAACGGCAGCACAGCCTTCTGGAGTGTCAGCCACTCCCCTCAGATCAGTATCATCAACAAATTTGCTGAGGGTGCACATCGTAACAGCATATCATATCAGCAAAGATATCATAATATAACCATAATCATAACAGCAAAAATATTGGATGATTATGTAGGTTGGACTTAAGTCTCTGCACCCCATGGCTACATCTGGGACCATTCTTGGGCACTGAACTCACTTGATATTGGGGAGTCTGTGTCCATACTTATAATTATATTTTCCTGCTTTCCAATATGCGGCAGCTACATACTAATAGTTTACTGGGAACAACCTTGACCTGTGCTAGCATCCTAATTGTGTGTAGGGATCGTCTGGGAGACTGTTAGATGTTTTGGATCAGATCATGCCAGGAGCAATTTTAACAATTTAACAGTAACAACATTAAAGTTCCAATAGCCAGAAAGACGCTTGGGCACTGAATTTATGCGCAGGGTCATACACCATGAAAATCAGGTTATTTTGTGCTTTTCAAAACCATAAATCAACACCTCAAGTCTTGACCCTTCTCAATCCTGTGATTTCTGTAGGAGATTTTTCTGCCCTCTCTTACAGCCTTTGAAAGCTGCTCTGAGCGTGGTCCAGTATTCTTAAACTGATCAATAGCTACAAGAAGATAAGGAAAAAAAAAATCCTCCGTGAAGAAAACAGAAAAGAGGGCACGATGGCAGTTTAGACCAAGAATCATGAACGAGCTCTTCATTAGGGCTTTATTCTTCATTCCACTAGTCAAAAACCATGAACTTCTAGTGACTTACCCTCATGAAAGAGAATGGAGAATGGGATCCTCAAACTAGCACAGAATCAGACTCTTTAATTTCATACACTACAAGCGGCAGCAATTTCATATGCTACCAGTGCTCTGAGTCAGCATTCTGTGCCTGGATGCTGCTTAATGCTGCTGCTCCAGTGTACTTCCAGCACAACCTACAAATATAACCCATGGTACGCACCAGACATTTTAGAGGGTATTCATCAAAATGTCAGACCACGCAGAAGGCAATACAAACTTTTGCTAACGTTAAAAATAAACTGAAGCGTTTCATGCGTTCGAGGAAAGTTATGGAAGTCTTGTTTAACGTCCTGTATGTTTTCCTAGCCTTTTTTTCCTTTAGTTAATGGAGTCCATCTATGTTTTCACATACTTGACAGAGCTTTATGAATGAGGTTTCACACATTTACTAACTTAGTAATGATGTTACTATAAAAGCCTGCAGCTTTGTCTTATGAAGGAAAAAAGTGCATGCAACCTTACAGAGAAAGCAAATGGAATATAGAAAAACACCCACTCAAGGAACAACTGTTTCTAAGATTAGTCCTTTCCTAACACGTTACGGTCAAGGTATAAAAACAAATACACTTCTCAAAGCCAGCTACTCATCTGGTACACACTGGCACAACTCCCCTGATGTTGACAGAGCTATGTCAGAGCTAACAGTCGTGGAAGAGCTAACCAATTCCAGCAATTTTGGCTGGTGACCAGATTTATTTCTCAATAAAACCTGAAGCTATTAATAATATTGGAGTGCTACTCAACTATTTATGCACCTATAATAGTGTTTGCTTGTTCTGCTTGCAGATGCAATGCAAGAACCATGTCCCTCACTGCATATCAGCACTTTTAACGTAGCTGGAACAAGAAATCCTTACAAATGTATGTACATGAATGTGTATAGCACATGTACAACGTGCAAAATTGTGGCTATAGGTAGAGAGTTAACAATTTGACAACAGCTTTTATCCTGAAAAAAGGGTCCAGCAAAAACCCTGAGGACTGACTACATTGATTTTTCTTTGTTTATGATATTACAATGACACTCTCCTGCAGGTCACTATTACTTGAGAGTTTTTCTGCTGTGTGAACTCTCAGCAGTAAAGACAGACTGACACGAACCAGGTGTTTCATTGCCCCACACTCTGCTGATGCTCTCTGAAGGCATTTCAGCAAAGGAAGTTCATGTTCAAGTTGAGGTAATGTGGAGACTGTACTGTGACTGAGGGACAATCATTACGTAACACACTTTGGCCAGAAATGAGGCTGAGTTCAAGTTTTGCCAAATTTAGGGCAGGTTGGGAGACTTGCTGGTTATGACATTTCCCAGAAATGGTAGTTCTACTGGAGAAAGTTCCTTTGCACGTGAGCTACGAGGGCTTGATCACAACAAAACAGCAGTGTGTCAGAGTGTGTGTCTGTGTGTCTTTGCATGTGTGTATATTTTATATCTCTCTTTATATATGCATATTTTGTATATATGTTTTAGTTGATTTATTCTTCTGATTATTGCTATTTATGAATAAAATATTTATATTGAACTGCTTAATCATGGTTTAGCAGGAAGGGACCCTGAGAGATCACTTAATCCCTCCCCAAGCTTGGAATTGGGCTCAAGTAATACTTGAGAGAATTTTCTCATATATGATCTTAAAGATCTGCAAAGGCCAAGATTCTTCAGCCATCGTCATAATCAACTCCTCCGCCTAATGTCATAAATTTCTCATTCTTATATGTAAGAACCAAGTACGATGCAGTTCAAATTTTTTCTTCCACAGTGCATTAACTCTGCATTTGCTAAAGCACAGAAACTCTCTGGCCACCGTAATGACCATCCACTCAGTTTCATTAGGTCCTTCTAAAGCTCTTTGTAGTCAACTAGTACCTCAACTCATGTAAATACTTGTATAAATAAAAGTTTTGCTACTTCGCTGATCACCGCCAGCCTCTTCTTTAATATCTCCAGCACACATAACAAATATCATGTGTATAATGTAGACCTTTGGGCTATCCAGTGGTTAACTTTATGCTATACTGGAAAAGGAGTCTTTATTCTCTGTTTCCAACCTTTATGACAGATCCAAATTCATGAGAGAGCCTGACTTCTTGTGCGTGACTATTTCAATTCTTTAAAAAAGGTCTGGTAAGGATTCTTTTCTGACACCTTTATAAAGTCTAAAAAATTGTAACTATACTACTGTTCCTTTATCCACTATTTAGCTTATGTGTTCGAAAGATGTACCCATTACTATTTCCTTTTGCAGGAGCTACTTGTATTAATTTAGATCATATGAAGTCCATGCAAGTGCTTGAAATCCTATTTTTTATTTTCATCTCAATCATTCTCCTTCCATTCATTTTTGAGCAACTTTTAAAAATAATGACTTTTGAAGGAGCAAAAATGGCTTCATCTTGTATTCTGCTTTTTTGCAAAAGCCTATATGTAAAAAACAAGTAAACAATTCTGTTCTTTTCTTTAAACATATATCTGCTTTGTTGTCCGTTATATTTCTTGTCTAGATAACAGAGACTGTGAGCTTGTCTATACAGCATTTCATAAAAGATTCAAGAACAGAAGAACAAGTAAGAAAGGCTTGCTCCAGAGTTTATTAATGTACATATAAGTTATTTATGTTTAATTCAAATGCCTGGCCAAGGACTGGGAAAAGGGAATTCGCTGAAACAGACACATCACCAGATTCCACAATAAAAGCTGAGAAACCACGATCTGGAGTTTAAATAGACTCGATATTGTAGACGTATCAAAAACAACCACAGAAAATCCAAGAAAGAAGAATTTTTAAAGGGAAAGAATGAAGCGAGGTGACTTTCAGGCCTCCTTGTAATGAAGTAAAAAAGAACAAATCCTCTTATTTGCCTTTTTTGAGGTCACTTTTAGAATTCCTCTTGTGTGGGCAGGGCACAGATGTTTTACCCAGTATTTGGAGCTGCAGTTAGCACTGTAACAGATATGTAAAACACCTCAGGGGCTGCAGGCCTTAGGAAGTTCACTCAGTGCTGCTCACGTGGTAAATCACTGGCTTTTGCATGTCAGTGGAACTGCCTGACAGCCGGCGTTTCTCCCCTCCAGGCTGCTGCTGGAATTCTTCTGCTTGCTTACGAGAACATATGCTTAAAAAATATATATATAAAAAAAACCACCCTTCTCTGCTATTTGGCACCTAAAGCCTTATTTTAATTTCTGGGTGCAGCTTTTTCTCTGAACATATTGTGAAATACCAGCACATTACCCATCTGTTTCAACTTGATGTCTTCAGGGCTGAGTGCTGTAGAGGAAAGGTTATCATTAACTTGCCTTAAAAAACTTGATTTGCTTACAAAAACAGTAGGTGGGGAAACTCAATGTATTCTGCTCACACTGCTGGTTATTATTCCTCATTTTAACTGAAAGGACTCAGGCACAAAATATTCACTGCCCTCTGATGAACTCAAGCCATCCAAACCAAATCTAAGAAATTTCTCCTTCAGTTTTTATTTAGATTTTTGTTCAATTCAGGCTCAAAGGAACCTCAAACGCCGCAGACAGCCCACAGTTGTGCTGAATGAATATATGCATGTGAGTTGACCCAGGAGTCTTTAAAAGATTCATGGACTCTAGCGAGCCTAAGAAGAACCAAGTTTGAGTTCATAAACTGTAACCTCTGAACAGAGTCTATCTGACAAGGGTTCCCAGAATAACTCCTGATATAGCTAATACAGAGAAAAGGGGCCAAGTGAGTTTCAGCCGTTTTAGCTCACTTACCTCACTGAAAGTTCCCTGGGATATTAAGTTTCTGCTTTCCTATAGGCGGGATGTCTATGCCAGGTTTGAGTCTGTGAATCTTACCCTGCTAGTATGAGCTTGCATGGCCTAAATTAGGTACATGACGTCACCCTGGGCTCCTCCTGACTGCTGGTGAATCACTTGACAGCGGAGCGTTCCCTGTACGGAGGCACACAGGACTGGAAGGGGTGTCTGCACCATTCAGACCAGGCACTGAGATCTACCAGTGACCCTGTAAAAGGGTATTTGGTCCAAAAGGTTTCAAAGGAAGGCCCCTCCAGCTCCAAACAAGACACCAACCTCCCACAACCAGTCAAAGGAGCAAGAGTTTCAGCGTGTCCCAGCAACGTCTTGGACCATCTGAGAATTTGTTATATAGAAACATCCAGCAGATCCTAGGACATAAAACTCATCTCCTGCTTTAAAGAGGCCAGTGCTTCCCCTGAAATACCTGCAATTACTGCCATTTTGACTTGCTGGGAAGTTCTTCCTAGACTCAAATCTAGAGAGAGCTTTGTTAAGAGTTTGTAAGTTTTTGCAAGACATTTTAGTAAAGAAATGACATTCTCATGTTCCTGTTCTGTAAATATGTATATGTGTGCAAGCGTGTACATGTTTAGGGATATATGCCTGTATATGTTCCACATGCAAGTGTGAATGTGGGTGTGCATGTGTTTGTGGGTAGCTTTTTATACACGTAGGTGCACACCTTTCTGCCAGTCAGTTCAATCCAATGTAATGAAAATACGATCATTCGAAAGACATTTCATTTGCACAAGTATTATGAAAATCAGAACCCGAGCGGAGCAAAAATAGACTATGACTGCATCTACAGTAGTGAATTAAACATGCCTGGTACTGCTTTCTGCTCCTGAAGCCAACTGGCACAGAACAAACCATTTCCATACTATTAAGCTCTTTTACCCTGCCAGTAAGGGTGGCCATGTCCAAATGCCTATTTGGAATGGCCTTTTCTATCTCCTAAATGGGTCCTGGGAATTGTTTAGGAGCGTGCTAGTCTTCTCTGGTCAAAACTATGCCAGATAATATTCTCACAATTTAACAGTATAGTTGATCAAGTTCCAGTGCTTGGGAACATTGCCTGGTATTGTTTAATTTATTAGTATAGATGCAGCTTGTGTGTGCACCCAACTGAGAAGCAGGCTGTTCTGTTAATTCAGACTTTACCAGAGTACACCCAGAGGAGACATGTTATGAATGCCCCAACAGCGGAGAATGAGCTCAAACTTTACTAAATATCAGAGAATACAGCTAGACGGCACAAATCCATTAGAAACTGGGCTTTATTAGTTCCTCTGCTTGCAGACCTACTTGTTCCTTCATGTAACCAACCACGGCATTTACTTCAGGGTAGGCATGTAACAGAGGTTGTCAGATGGGCTCCGAGAAGCGCTCGCTCTGAAACGGCTTGTGATTTCCCAGGGATAACAGAATCACCGTCTCTGTGCACAGGTTAGCTGGAAGTCTGCAGCTCAGACATCTCACTTGTTTGGGTACTGTTGGTTCTTTTTCAGTGATTGCTAGACAGTGCTCCAGAGCACCTGGGAATGCCCAGCCTTGGAGCATTTTGCACAGAGTGGCAGCAAAGTAGTCAAGCATATTAAAGCTGAATGAAAGGCCTGATTAGAGCTGCGTAAATAGTGGATTGGCAGGCAGGCCATAAGAGGGGCAAAATGAAGGAATGAATCCTTAGAGAGCACAGGCTCCCCTCTTACCCCTCTGGTCTCGAGAGCGTTTTCACTCCTTACATGTAATACTCGGCATTTGCCAGAGCTGCTGTTTACAGCAGAGTGTATGCTTGTGCAAGAACAGATCTGTACCCTGCAAGTACCAACATGGACTCACTAGACTGATGTGCCTACAGGTCAAAATGGGGAAAAAATGAAGAAAGAGCTTAAGTTATCATCTAACTAATATCATGGGGTGATTAGAGAGAAGGGAGTCTAAGGGACAGGTGCTGCCAGGAGCAGAGCACTGTGAAAAGCTCAGTCAAAACATGCATGTAATTGTTTGCAGGACAGGAGTGGTGAGAGGCCAAAACAAGATTGGAGTCTCAACCTCTAGGCCAAGAATCTATCAGGCAGCAAAAGGAAGGCCCTCTGCTGAAGAGTGTGAAGTCTAAAAAAGTAAAAATAAATAAATAAAACTTTGCTTTCCTGACTGCCTATTCAATGACCTGCTCCATCAGGAGGCCCCACAGATGGATAGAAGTAGACACAGAGGCAGAAGGATAGAGATGGGCATGAAGATATATACAAAGCATATTTTGCTGTCTGTGGGCTGAACTTGCTACTACTGCAGCTGATGGAAAACTCTCCAAAAGGACAGATTTCTATGGGAAAAATGTTCTGCAAGGAAAGAATATTTCTGGGAAAATAACAACTTATTCCAAATGCGATAGGAAATCACCAAAATGCATTATTTAAAATTTTTAACATCCTTTTCTGCCAGTGGTTTTGGCTTTTAGGGTACAAGCAATACACTGGAACAGTCAGAACATAGACGTGAAATAACTGTGGAACATTTCATCTTGTGAAAAATTCTTAAATGATTTTCATCCTGAGACAGGGCAAAAATGAACTCAGGCTCCTAAGATACCTTGGGATTTTTTTCATCAATCATTTATTGTACAACAAGGGGAAATCTATGGCCAGTGTGCACCAATAAACCGTTCCATCAAACATGATCTGCAGAGGGATATGTGGCCATACCCTTCGCAAACAAGGCCGTGGATGTATGTGCCAATACAATTACTTTGCTTGGATATGCCAGGAGAAACTGGAATGTAAAGTAGTCTGTAAATAGCCAATAAATCTTGCTCCCAGTGGTTTATGTGTTTCTACCTCAGCCAGGAAGGAACTTGGGCATTTTTAAAATCTGAAGTTCATGCAACTAGCTCGAACGGAGTGGTCTGGTGGAAGAGAATGAAAAAGGTTTTGTTTGTTCTACTGTTCCCAAGACAGGATCCTATTTCCAAGTAAACCTTTTTAAGAGCTCCAACCTTATTTCTGAGAGAAAAACAAACGCATCCAGTCACTGAGGCAGACCCTTTCCTGTTTAGTACAGCAACCTCCCGAAAAAGTAACCATCAACAAAAAAAAACACTGTAGCAGGTGACTGACGCAACCAATACTACAGCTCCTCTACCTCTTCACACCAAGCAAGACGGAGACAAACCCTCTGTATATGTACAACAAACCACTTCACGTAAAAACTAATTATTATTTTTAATAGAGAAAAAGGCTAAAATTGGGTTGTAAATTCTTCAAGGCTTGTGCAATGTTTGGAGACAGTGCTTCCTCCCCCACCTTCATCCTCACACTCTGCAAAATAGCTCCCAGATTTTCATTCAGGCTTGTAGCACTGAGTCCAGATATGTCATAAATCTAGCGAATATGCTGTCTGCTCAGAACAGTTTGTTCATCTCTAGGTCTAATTCTGTGTCTCAGCACACAGCACAGTCAAAATTGTCACAGTGGTTTATAGGGAAGCTCTGCTGAGACTGAAGGGTTGTGTTTGTTTCTTTGTTTGTTTTTCCCCCTGAAAGGGGAAAATATGACTGCTACAAGAATGATTCCAGCATACTGCCTTAAAGGCTGAATTGACTGTAATATATAGTTGACTTCGGCAGCCTAAACAGTTGGTACTTCATCTTTTTGCCAGGACATTCGTCTTCTCCAAAAACATTATCGGTCTCTGTTTGAATGTGTGCACAGCTGTAGTGCGTGATGACACTGGGTGAATTATCTTCTATTAAACATTTGTAATTGTTTTTTGCTGGACTGTGACCTGAATTTAGTAACATCTGACTGATGGCTACTACCAACAGGATATCCCAATGAGTGAGAGGAAGATCCTGTGTCAGTGCATTTGCTGGAGTTAGTCAGGCGGGTTTTTCTTTTGTTTAATGTGATCAGAAGTCTGCAAGGAAATTACCTGCAGTGGAGAGAGTGCCAGAGCTTATCAGAGAGATAAGAAAGATGCCTAAGTTTCCTGGACCTCTTTGAGCTGGGGGACAAAACTCAAGTGATTATGGCACTCTCTGGCAGAGCCGGTGCAGCGAAAGCAACTGAGTCTTCAAATCTGTCTGGACACTGTGCAGTCCACGTCTCCTGTTTCTCTGGCACAGCTGCCCCTTCAGTCAGGCTCAAGGCATAAAGTGAAGTGAAATTCCTGGATTGTTTTTATCTCTGCTCCTTTTCTTCAAGGCAACTTTTCTTTCTAGAGAATCCTACTATAACCAGACAGCCTGCTCCAGAACTTGCACAGTTCTCCGATGAGTTGAGAATGGGAATATACCAGCCATTAATTAGTATTTTTCTTCAAAGTAACAACAGTCAGCTCCACTGGCCGTTCATTTACCACAATGGGCTCAGGGAAATGTTGTAAGGCAGGGAGTACAAGGAACCTATGCTTGATCTTGACTTGAGGACTTTGGAAAAACTTTAGGAAAGACATACGACGCAGTGGTTTGCAAGAGACTGGACTCATAACCCAAAGGACACTTCCCACTTTTATATGTCTAAAAAAGAAGCAGCAGATCTGCCCCAGTTGGAAGCCTTCTTTGGTAGCAAAATTGATGCTTCCAACAAGGCCTCCAGCTATCCGGGGGCAAAACAATTGCAACAGGATTGTGTGAAAGTAAAGGACCTTTTAATGAACTCATATTTTTGGACTGTGCACAGGGCTTGATTCACATCCATGTATTAAAAAAGGTTACCACATCTGTTAGGAAAGAAATGAAATGTACATCTGTGCTCTACTTAATTGTAAAGCCAAGAGCTGTTGAAAGGAACAAAGTTGCATGAATTTACTGTTTTGCCAGACTGGTGAATTCATAATGCAGGCTAAAAGATGATGAGAAAAAATAAAATGTTATGATGACAAGTCATTAAGGTTCTGAGCAGAGATGGACAATAATGTTAGCTAAAACACTTTTGAGAAAAAGTTTATTCGTTCAGTGAAAACATTTCACTACTTTGTGATGATGGTGACTTCTAGTTTTGCATGATTTGAAAATGATTCCCTCAAACAAGAAATATCCCATTGTTATAATTACTTCAATTCTACTCAGAAAGTTTTGAAAGGTTAAAAACCCCTTAACATTGAACAAAATGCTTTGCAAGATGGAAATACTTTTTTCTACGTGAATTCCTTTCCTTACTGTTTTCAGAGCAGTCAGCGTACCAAAAAGCTGGATATTCACACCACACTTTTCTTGACCTTGGTATCCATCTTGACCCTTCATATGTTTGGTTGAAGTATTCCAATGGCATTGTTTTTCCGTCTTCCCATCAATAAGCATCTAGTGAGCAAACAAAGAAATACCTTGCCCAAAGTGCACTCAAATCAAAGATAAACGTGGTCAATCAGTCAGATGACAGATTTAGGAACAAGAGCTAGCCACTACACACTGTGGAATGGCATGTGCAGCACAAGGCAAATTTTGTGCTCAGAAACCTTCTCAGATGTAGAAGTCTAGCAGTGGGTCTACATTAGCATTTTGGTTTGGCGCAGCAATGCACTTTCCAAATTAATCCCCCCACATACTGCACTTTGGTTTGCATTGAAGACTGGTCTCAAAACATATGAAATAAAATTCTTTTGACCTAAACAAAACCAGAAGATCTGCTCGAAAAACCCACCTCATGTTCTCCAGGCAAATGATTGTTCAGTCAACAGGATCAGAAAATGGTTAATGTGAAATAAAATTCCTGAAGCACAAGTGAATGTGGACTTTGGGACTTTGGCACCAAATCTTTTGCTCAGCACATCTGCCCCTGGCATGGCACAGTACCTGCTAACACAGAAACATAGCTGAATCTGTGCTAAACCCATGGACTGAAAATCATAACCTCGAAAGTCATAACAGTCACAATCATTGGAAATCAAGGCAAATAAATAGGAACTTCTAGGTCATGAGTTATCTTGTTTTTGTTGTTGTCTCACATTTAAATATTGAATGTATTATGCTACAGAAGCACTCATTTCTCTCCACTGAATCTAGACAACAAGCTCAGAGACAGCTGCTCGTGGTCAGATGAAAATCACTTTAAATACTGTAATTCTAATGTATGAACAATTCTAGTGTTTTAACAGAATTGTATAGGCTTTAAGTCCATTACTTTATTTCTCAAATACATGCTTAAATTCACTTGACCGATCCTGTTAGAGACTGATTTCATTTATGTATACAGTTTTCTATTATTGTGGGTGAACTTTATCTGTCTATCCCCCTCACTCCCCACAGCAGCTGTCTGTCACTCAACCAGCTGAGGTAGTTGGTGATCTAACCCCATTTCCCCTGTCTTCTAACCTTCCCATGTGAGGCCTTGTCCATGATAGCAGATCAGTTCAAAACTGCATCAAGGATAGCAGTGACTTAAAAGACACCAATGACTTTTCTGAGAATTTCAGAAGTCTTAAGGGCAACATGAATTTTCTTTTGGGAAGATGTACTACTCCTTCTTGGAGGGCCCAGTGGGAGAAGGCTGAGGAGGATGTAGTCACCTTCTGTGGCACAACTAAAACATAACTATATGTCTTACTGGCACATTTATACTTGCTCCAGTTTTGATCCTTTCCTCCTTTAAGAGAACTTGTCATTCTTTTCACCAGATTTTGCTCCCCTCTCATCCTCCCATCCTCCATTTAATCGTTATTGGCGCCCTTAACCAGTCAGAGGGTGTCGCTGTTGAGCAACACAGAGCTCCTCTTCCTTTCTGAGCGAGCAGCAGGCTGACAACCAAAGCAATCTTGCTCCTACAGGAAGTAGAACCTGGAACCTGTACTGTTGCCTCTGTCTTGTTAGCACATGAGCACTTAGCCCGCTGGTAGAGCCTGCTTCTTTTTCATCTCTGACTGAGACGGGGAAATTAGATCCTCCTCAGATGAGAACTACAGAACAACTGTTAATAAATCATGATCTAACTTGATTCTAGGCCAGCGTTACAGAAGAGCACATCTCTGGTTGAGGACTAACAGATTCCTCTTTCTGTGAACAGAGATAAATGGCCCAATGCCATGATTGCCACAAAAATTTCATTGAAAGTCATGCTTGGGAAATGATTTTAGTTGAATTACTACATATTTGAGGCAGAAGGACACACACAGCAATATGTGAGGCTGACCAGCTTAAACCTCTAGTAGGGGCTTTGCCTTCAACTGACACCACAGTGTTTATCCTTCAACATAGATGACTCCAGCAGAGAATGCTATTCAATGAGATAACGGTACCTAGCTAATCAAACAGTCTACCAAGGAAAGGCGAGACACATTGCCAGTAGTCTAGGGTAGTTGTCTGACTGCTCCTTGCTAACTCCTCAAAGTCTCACCTTCCTGCTATAGCCAGTTCTCGTCTAGGCAAAATGTGTGGCCAGGTTCATCGCCTTCTACCACAGCCCTGAACTTCAAGTATCTTAAAGGACTCTAGCTACCTTCTGTATAACACTTAACTTCACCTCTCATTGCTGCCGCCTGTGGCTTTCCAATTACTTCCACTTCCATTCCTATAAATTTCTGTCACACATCAGCTAGTCCTGTTACAGCTCACCATGTTGTATTTTTTTTGATACCTCTGCCAATGATTAGTGTGTTCCTCAGGTGCCTCCTGTTCCTCAAGCTTACTTTCCTTTTGCAGATTTTATCCATTGTAGGCTTTCATTTTGAACATTTTTTTGACTCAAAGTGAAATATAGCAGGAACTATATTGAACAGATTGAAGTCTGTTTCTCAAAACAACATATTTCTAGTTACTGCCTTATTATGTCATATCTAATTTAGATAAGTGTTTTAGGGTATGGGCTGCACATTTTACATTAATATTCAAGGAAACATACCTGTGGAGTCAAGAAGATAAAGTACTACAGAGCTGATGAAAAAGTACATGGTGTTCCCTAGCTAAACATTCAAATGGCTCATCCTCTTCAATAAGGCTAATTCAGATTAGAGTTTCTAATTCAAATTAGAGGTTTTTTTTATGCAACAGTGTACCTACATTGGCATTCCACATTGACAGTGTAATTACAGTAAGGGGGGGGGGTTCACAGCTGTCACCTTTTGACACAAGAACTGATTCATAAAGAGTGAGTTAAGACCAGAACATCTCTGTGCCAAAAGCACAGGCCTTCTTCACTCTGAAGGAGTACAGCCAGGAAGATTTGGTCTCAACAGTTTTGGGGTTAAATCCAAGCTGTTTCACAGTTTACATTCAGGTGGATGAGGAAAAGTGAGAGAAGAGAGAGACTGATGTTAAATGACAGTCCAATGCTTAGTGATGCTCACCTCAGCTGGAGAAGATCAAATTTCACATCCCTTCTCCAAATCAAACTAAGCTGCCACCAGAATCTGTTACTCTGCTATCACAGGTAAATGCCCTAATACATATTCATGCCTAGTCTGGGCTCTCATGCTTGTGAGCATTTTGGAAAAAAAAAAAAAAAAAAACTTTCACACAGCATGAAAGCTGATTTTGAAACCTTATTTATTTATCTATTTATTTATTTATTCTCTTTTATTTTCTGAAAGAGAATTCTTGTTTTCTGGCCAACTTCACCTCCAGCTCTGGTTAGCACCATAGGCCATTGGACATGCAATGGAGTAGAACTTACTGCATCCTATGGAAAGGAGCATTCTATAGACACACTAGTCTGTTCCTTACAGGATCCAAGGGGCTGATCTTGTGTGTGATAAAGGCCATTTCTTTCTCAAACTTCCCTTTCCTGTCTGCTGAGTAAAACAGCACTGTCCTTCAAGGAAGTGAAGCCTCAAATTACCACTTATTAGCAGTTCATCTATGCCTAAAAAAACACTATTGTACATTTTCTTGTGGCATTACTGTTGTCCAGAACTCTAAATAGCTGCACCCTTGGGCTGTTTTGTTGGTTGTGCTACTGTAATGGGCCATAGCTGAGGCTACAGGTCTATTGAAACAGACACCATATAAACAGAAAATTGTATGTTCTCCGTCCCGAAGAGTGACTTGCCAAAGGTCGCACAAGAAGTTACAGGAAAAGGACAGAACCCAAATCTCCTGCATTCTCATCCAGTCCATTAACCAAAAGACCCTCTCCCTCTATTAATAATTCCTGTAGCACCTTGATAGTTTTTCCAAAACACTAGCTGCAATAAATTACATGTGAGGTGGAAAATGTGCATTAGCAAAGAGCAGAGCCAGGGGTACAACTGGGTATGTTGGTGGGAAGGTTGTTTTTGTTTTTTGCTGACACAAATAAAATTCAAAGTAGGAGAAATCTGGTTAGCGTAAGATGGCATCTGATACGCTGTGAGAAGCAGATCAATAAAAAGCTTAATGTTAGACCTTGCATGCCAAAGGGATAGCTAGGAGAAGACAATGGGGTATCATGACAAAAATAAACATGAGCTTAAATTGGTAACTGGAAAAAAAAAAACTTTATGAAGGTTATTGGAAAACTGAGGGGATTTAACTGAGAGATGGAAAAGAAATACTCACATTGCAAAGAAAAAAGTGTTTTGAGACATTTTTACTGAGGAAAAAAAAGAAAGACTTCAAATAAAAACACTCTTTTATGCCCAGATAATGTTCTCAGGCAGAAGCACACAAGTATCAAATATTTAGATCAATGAAATCTTCATCGTTCAAAAGGGTAATAAAGGTGACATCCTTGTAAATTCAGTTATGGGCCTCTCACAGGTGGGAGGTAGTAAATTCTAAACCATGTCAATGGAATTTGCATACACGATTCTTCAAACTGAGTGGGGTTTTCCCCCTCCTCCAGGAAAAGTAATTCTGAATCACAAATTTTAGATTCTGAAACATCAGCTCCATGAATAGACAAGGAGGGATCTTAATAGCCCTACCATAGAGAGGGAACTTGTTGATAAAACTGGCCTGGAAGCCATGGAGAAGATGAATAAGTGGCAACTTTCTCACAGCTATCCAGATTAGAGCCGAAGAATTTGAGTCAGTGTTTTCAAATAAAAATTTGCCATCATCCCACTATGAACTCCCCTGGGATTATAACTGCAGTATTCTGTTCCAGCCTCCATTCAAAGAAAGTACATTTTGTTTTTCAATGCGGTTCAGAGATAGAGAAGTGATAGTATCCCTGTTCGGTAGTTGGGGAAACTGAGACGGACTGCGTCATCTGTGCAAAGTCACACAGAAAGTCAAGGGCAATGCCAGGAACAACAGTGGGACTACAGGACTCCTGAGCCTCCATCTAGAGGTTAAATCCAGGGGGGGATATTTAACCAAGGTCAACTTTTAGGATCCCAGGAGCAGATCCCGCAATTTTCCACCAGCCCCAGAGTACAAGGCTTCCAGTACTGAGTCACATAGTGATGCGTGTACCAGACAGGAGGGTCATGGTACCCTGAGTTGTGTGCTGGGGAGAAGCAGGAACTCTCTCCTGCTTGGAGAGCCTACACACTGAACAAAGCTGGATGGCTGTGTCCTCAGCTGTGTCTGGCAGGTGAGTCCTAAACAGAAGAGGTGTTTCCAGTCCCACTGCTGTGTGTGTAGTATTGCAGCAATTGTGCAGAGGAGGGGAGCAGCTGAGTGAATCTCGTATGCAATGTGTGAGATTTTCTACTCTCAGCAGCAGCAGACTAGTGAGCCACATAAATGCTTCAAAATACAGATCTACCTAGATAGAATAAAGGCTTGCCAGGAAGCTGTCCTGATTCCAAAACATCTTCATTTTTGAAAACAAAGCATCTTTTTGATTCTTAACCAGCATTCCTCCAGAAATAAAGTGTGGTTTTTATGTTATAGGAATTTCCGGTTCTCAGATGAGGTCTCTAGAACCTATATCAGAGCTAACAGAGAGCTGCATAAAATCTTGAATTATTCTTGAAACTTTTCTCATCCTCTGTTGTTGACAGCAATATAAGACAGAAACAGCCACCAGCATAGCTAAGTAGTGAGGGCCATCAGTGCATGCTATTGTCATATGAGCACTATTCTCTGCTGCATTCACAGCTGGCAGACAGAGATAGATACACTCCTTGGCAAGCTCTGAGTTGTAGGGAGCTACTTACAGTCACAGATTAACCTGGAGAAAAAGGGGAGTAAAGGGAGCTTGATTTCCACAACACACATACTAGCACTGATGCGGGCAGCTCATGCTGTCATACCACGCAGTGCATCGCAACCATTCAGCTGTTCAGATAACTGTATAGACTGGGATGTGTCCACCCCAGCCTGTTACGGTACATGGCATGAAATGTTATCCTCCTCCTTTCAACCTCATTGCCTATTTCTGTCAAAACAAGGGGACACTGTACAAATGTGCTGACATGGTTAGAGTTATGTTTGCAGTTTTGAGGCTGAGTGAGTAAGCATCTTTCCAGCAGCATCACTCAATCTTTTTCTGTTCCTTAAAGCTGCAAAGACTGTAAGGGGATGCATGGAGCAATGGTAAAGAGGTGTGAGCAGAAACCAGCAAGGCCTAACCGGAATAGACCAGGCTGAGCTGAATGCTGCTCCAGAATCTCACTCTGCCTAACTGCACATTTTGTTGTCTGTGCTGTTGCTCTCTTTCTCTGCAAAATCTACTCTGCAAAGCCCCATCTTGCACAATTTCTTTCAAAAACCTGTCCTGGGAAAGCTGGTGTAGTGCTCTCCTTGAGGCCACTTTGTAGCTTGGCATCAATTCCTTAGGATAAGAGGAAACAGCTCTCTCAGATCTCTGCTTGAACCACCAACATTTTGGTTCCCAGCACCAAAGGCAGTAGCCTGGTGGGTGCTGCACAATCTTGTACTGTTTGCCTGAGCTCCAAAACAAGGGAGGGAGGAGAGGAAGTAGTGACGGTCAGACCCTCGGCTCCAGTTGTTTCCTGTACCTTGTCAGGGTCAGAAGGGCAATGGTCCCTCCCAAGTGGAGGGGAAAAGATACACAGCTTCGCAGAGCTGCTCTTGGAAATGGCATCTCATGCTCAAGGGCGCAAACGAACCAGCAGAACAACACCCTTCCCCTCTGTAGCGTGCCCGCAGGCTTTCTTCAGTTCTCACCAGTCGTCCCTTTATCTTTCTTCCTTTTCCACGAGCACATGTAACAGATCGCAGTGTTTCCCCCACAGCATCAGGGCTGCCACTGGTGATGCTCACAACTATTGATTTCAACAACTCTTCAGAGCTCTTCAGACAGCAAGGAGTTTTAATCATTTCATAGTGTGGCAGGGGCATAAAGGAACAGAGAGGAAAATGGGTTTCCATGTAATTGTGGAAGGAATGGGGAAAGCAGAGTTTGAAAAGCAAAATTACAGCCCAAGGCTGTTGCAAGCATTGTTATGCAAATCAACATGAAGGCAGCTAGAATTTCTTCTCCAAGCTCCTAGTGATATCCACAGGCACCTATTTTTAATTAGAAATTATCTGAAATACTCAACATGCCAGTACATGCACTGAAACACTTGTGAGAATCCTCACCCCTCCGCTGGTACATACACAGACCAGTGCTCAGTTCCAGCATGGAATACCCAGCAGAGTCCCACTGTGCTAAGGGAGAGAAGGATTTCAGAGTCACTTGCCAAGGGAGTGACAAATTGCATATGAAGATCAGATTTGTTCACGGCAGAACACACTCCTTGCACATGCTAGGCCTGAAAGAAATTCACCGTTGAAGAAAGTAACAGTGACATCAATGCCTTTAAAAAGCTCCAAGAAGCTTGCTTAGGAGAATGGTTAAATAAAGCTCATTTTCAACCATTCTGTGGCTTTATCAGCCAGGCTGAAGGCAGGATGCTCAGTTGTGCTGCTGTTCCTTGCCAGTTGTCTTCCTCCGAAGACTAACTGTTCTGTTTCCTCTCACTGGGAAATAAATATTCCAAGGTCTTGTTACATCTATCGGCATTTTCATCCCTATCATGTGGCAGGGCATTTAAGGCATGCTGAAACCTGATGGTGCAGACAAATATAGCAAAGCTCTGGGCATCTAAATTCTTTCAATACATTTTTTTAATAACAGAAGAGTATTTTACCTAAAAACTTCTACCAAGTGAACTCACACTCCACCTGACATTAATTTTGGCACTTCCAACTTAGCGTGTTCTTGTTCGTTCTCACAGGAACCTTGAGCCCATCCTCGAGCCATAACTGAAGGGGTGCGTTCATAAGCAAATAAATGATGCTCCAGCTCTTTCTTCCTTCCAGGATACTTACTTTAAAGTTTTTTCTGGAACTGAGCTCGCACTCAAACCCCCTGGCCCTGCTTTTCATTTTAAAAGGTGGCCCACATGAATATCCCATGTGCTTCTGTAGCAGAGAAAAAGGTGGCTCTAATCCACAAGTACTTAAGCCAGCTTTGGATATGGATAGTGCATTCTCCTCCAAATGCAGGAAACATTCAGATGGCAGGAACAGGATTTGAAGTCAGCCCATTAATAGAGAAACCTAAATAACATAAGGCTGAAGTCATCCTTTATTCACAGTGAGTTGTACCTGACTTGCACTGGAAAGAATGTGCATGGAGTAAAATAGATAATTAGGGAAAACAGAAAGGGTGGAACGTAACTGAGAATTTGCATCAAGATATTGGCTTCGGTATGACATTCCCAAATTCCAAAACTGTTTCTAGATAGCCAGGCAATTACTTGGCCTTCATTATTATGAATTTTGTCTCCTTTGTAGCCCTCTATGGTGAACAGTGTTCAGCTTGCTCCCCACAGATGGCAAATAACCCTGTCAGATATGTAGCAAGTGACCTGACCAAAGGAACAGAAAAAAAATCTATGGACAAAGGCTTCCTGCACTGTGTTGTCCTTCCCTCTAGTCCATACTTCTTCCTCAGTTAGAGTCAGAGCTGCAGCGGGAGCCATCCGTATTGAACCATCACAGATGCATTTGCTCACTCAGCTGCACAGTGATTCTGCTAGGGAGGCAGGTAGACTTACCTGCTGCTTGCTATCTGCCATGGTGAGAAGGAGCAACTTCTAATGAAGCAGTGATGCTATGCAGCATGGACAGTTAGCTGAATGATGGGAGGCAGCCCTATCTGCCAGCTCTTTCATTGAGTTAGTCCTAAGCCAATTACGTTAATGCAAAATTGCCTAGAAGTTCTGCCACTGCATTTGCTTTGCCTTGCTTTGCACCTCTTCGTTTCAAAAATAAACATTTCTTCACGGAGGTCACCCTAGGCTGATTAAATCACAGGAAGATACAGTGTCTGTTTTCAAAATTCTGCAACTGCTAATTAATTTATGTCACCAAACAATTATTTTCTACCTCATTAGCCCATGAAATGTGAAGACTGTGTCAGCACTTTTGCTGGCAGCCGTGCACTCATTAGTTTGTAACCTTGTCCAAAAGACAAGAGAGAGGGACAGAGAGTGCTAGTCTACAATTTGCGGTGTGTTTGAAGCAACAAGTGCTACAGACGAGTTATTTTCGCATTTGCCGTGGTGTTCAATGACTGAAATACCTCAGTATGGAAAATTTTCTTGCTCATGATTCAGTGATTAATATAACATGAAAGGGAAGAGTGGGGCAGTAGAGCAAAGAATAGCAAGAAGGATTGCTCTAGTGTACACATACCACAAAAGACCGTCATCATGTGCTTTGTGTGGCCTTCTTTCTCAGCCTGAAGGGCAGGTCTCACAGAAGGTATTTGGGTCAGGTGATGGGGCTTTCAGTTCTCAGACTATATGACAAGGATCTGAAACAACACTTTGCAAGGGAAATTGTGGAACATCATAGTCAGCGTAGCAAGTAGAAGTGGATACAAGTGTAAACTTGAGCTCTCAGGCCCATCAAGGTCCTGCCAACAACGGCATGCTTAAGTGCTTGCTCCAGAAGGGCCCTCAGATCATCCAACACTCAGAACACTCAAATATATATAAAAACAATAAATACTCTAGGTGAGCAGTTTAAGTACATGATTAAGTACCTTTGTCCTTGACCGTTCGTTGTCCTTCAAAATGTGATTTGCTCACCTGTTTTATTTTCCAAGTGCTAGCCATGTAAAATGGTTGATTGGAAGATGCAGGTTGTTCGTCTGTGTTAGGATTAGTATTTCTTAACTTTTAATTTTGAAGAAGCATCATTCAGCCGTGATACTGGCCTTTTAAGCAGAAGTAGTGCAGAATTTTCTGTGGTAAATAGTTTAATGAGAAAACATCATTCTTTAAATATCTAGGTAAGTGACATCTGTTTGTCAAGCAAAATGAAACATTTGAGCTGGGAGGAAGACTAATTTTCCTCTTCCTGAGATTTACTGGTATACTTGGGGCTGATTGTTTGAGTTTGGGATCCCATTGCCCCATTTGGGATGATCTGTCTTGATGGACTGAATCTCTCCACTTTTGAGTAGCTCTCATTCACAGAAGATAAAGCCTAGCCAAGAAAGGGAAACTGAAGCAGAATGTACCCAAGCTATGTTTCTCACCAGTCATCTCAGACCAAATGCAAGACCTCTGTCCCTGAAGATTTTCCAGTCTCAGGTAGAGAAAGCCGCAGCTGACCTGCTCTAGTGCTGGTGACAGTCCTTCAAGCAGAAGGTTGGACAGAAGACCATTAGCCTCCCTTCCAACTAACATTTCTATGGTTACTTAAATTTTTAAATAAGCTGTTGTTTTGTTTTTACACTAATTTGGGGGAAAAAATGACATATTAGAATTCCTACAGAGCAGAATTCCTGAGCTTCTATCATAAATAATTCAGGATGTAAACAAGAATTTACCTTGTTCTTAACAACCTTTTAATGGTCATACCTGATGACTAAGGATTTCAGTGAAAATAGCAGTTTGAGGGGAAAGAAGGTCATGAGTCCAAAATAGCAGATGAGGACCCACGAGAACTGTCTCTGCCACAAGCTGCGTAATCCTGAGTAATTTACTTATACTTTACTTTATACTTGTCTTTGCCCTCAACAGTAAAAAATGAGAGTAGCCAGAGAACATAATGAAATGCCTGACTAATATGAACACTCCTCATCGTGACATTAAAGAAGACTGGAACATTTTCATTCAAATGAAATTTCTTCCAAATATACCATCTCTTTGAAGGTAAAACACTGCAGAAGGGCTTCCAGTGCTTGACATCATCATTAAAGCTCAGGACAGTCTGGTCACATCTGATGAAAGAGAGAAAAAAATGATTTTTTCCGATGTTTTTGATGACATCTTCTTTCTATGGAAGTTTTTCCAGCCCTTTATCCTAAAATCAATGCCAAATAAATACAAATCTTGATGGTTGATAACGCCACAGAATAAAATTGACAGCATCAGAGCATGAATTCTGAAGTTGAAAATATCAAGCACTTTTAATTACCTACACACAAAAATTCCCCTGGCTTAGTAGCCTAAAATCTAGAGAGATGTGAAACCCACCAGTTTCAGTTCACAGAACGTCATGAAAACATTCTTAGATTTGATTTGCATGGGGTCACATTTACAAAGCTTCTCCAGAGTTTCATATTCAAAGAAATTAGAAACTCAGATATCAAAACGAGGGTAAAGTATTCACTCTACTTAAGCCAGTGGTAGTTTTGAATCTAATTGTTTCATTGGCTGAAATTTGCTGAAACAGTTCCTGTACTTTGTTAGATTTCCCTACAAGTTTTTTGATGTTAAAGATGAAATGTCAAACGATCCACCTTATAGAGAACTCTAATAGACTTTAAACAAGATTTAAATTAATAGTTAAAATAAGAAATAAAATAGTAACAACGATGTAAAATCTAAGGGACTGTAATAGAGAATTATAACATGTCTCCACATTTTATGAGTTTGCTCATTAAGCTCCACAGCAGAGACAGATAAACTTATCTATTAAATTTTGTTGTAAGACTTTAAGGAAAATCTATATTATTTTATCACACCAGTGGTTAGATGTTCATAGCAAGATCAGGAGGTAATGTGCTAAGTGTCATATAAACATATCTTATACAACCCAATGTCTGAAAGTTAAACTTATCCCCAAAATACCCTACTTAAAGCATCTGGACATGTGAGATTTTTACTCAGCTATATAACGTTCGTATTTGTCTTTAGAAGATAAATTTTTGAAAGAGAAATTCTTATTAAAAATATGTACCTTTTGAAAAAGTATCAGTTCACATTTTTTTAAAAGTAGTTCTACCTTCTTGGCCTCCTGGGTTTATGCAAATATCGAAGAGTATCACATAACCTTTCATAAGAACAAAATTCACCTTTGAGCTGAGTATGTCTAAGCAATATCACTCCAAAGAATATTTAAGGTAGCACGATAAAAACATCAAAAAATACTGATTTAATAAACCAGTATCTCTTCGACCACAATCTAGTGTCACTTCTCTTCTTCAGTAGGTATTTTCTTGTGGAAAAATAGTCCATTTTACTGAGCATTTTAGGAATTTGTAGGTGCTATATAAAAAGCCCATAGATTGGCTTTTCTGTTTCTTTCGTTAAGTATTTCTTTCCAGTAAAGAGGCAAAATTGCCTGTAGTCTCCTAATGGTAATGACAAATTGATGAGTCTTTGCAAGGATTGACATCTTCGGCACTAGAAAATCAGCCAGTGTGACAAGGAGATCCCTATCATTTAAAATATGAAAAACAAGAGACTTAAGGAGGTTGGCCCCCCTACCCCCACCGTGTCCCTTGGCCCAACACATTTGGTGAAAATGCTGTTAAAAAAAACAAAAGAAGTAGTTCTGTTTTCTATCAACAGACTTTGAACCCACTTCAGTCGTCCTTCCTGTGTAAATTTTCTGATGCGTCTTCTGAGCTTTGTACTTTCTGAACCACAGAAGTGCGTACACACTTGATTTCCTGTCATTAAGATGTGAATATAGGCTTTTACATAATTCGAGCGAACAGAACTCTTAACGACCTAATTCTCCTCTCGCTTGCACCAGACCTATCACACCATTAGTTTTCAGATACTGTTGAATTTTACCAGTGTAGCTAACATGAGAATCAGGCCTAAAGACCTCAGATGAACCAGCCTACATAAATTATGCTGTTTATAACTATTCTTACTTCCGACATGCATCTAAATGTATGTGATGTGGTTTGAGGTGAAGAGACAAGTACACATCATGATGTCCCTATGGGAACAGTATTATTTAAAGTTTATTGCTATGACCGATTTTTCCCCTTCAACTGTGAATTTACCAAAAGGTAAATTATGCAGCCCACAAGCATTGTTTCAGGGTTGTTTCCACAAAAAAAATAGCTGAATTATTACACAACTACCTGAAATAAAGTGGGGACGGAGGGCAGGAAAATATTTCTTTCGGGGATTTACTTCATCAGATTGGTCGGTGGGAGATTACGCGACAACATCAAAATCATGCAATGATCCAGGCTTGCTCTAATTGTGAGGCCACCTCCCATCAGATGCACAGAGATAAAAAAAGATCTCACCTACTGCAGGGGTATATTTTGGAGATATGCATTTAATAGGTGTGAAGCAGCATAGCACCATTTACTTCAGTAGAGCTATGGCGCTCCAGCAAACTGAGCCAGTTTGGGACACTGGATGCATGGCTCAAGACAAGGTTGCGTGAGGCACAAGGTGGAGGGCAGGCCACGACCATCTCTTCCTGCTGCCTTCCCTCTGTCGCCTGCTCATGAGGCAGGCATGGTCAGGGCCACCTGCGGTGGTGGCACTCTGGCAGCTCTAATCCTGCTCATCCAGTCCCTGCTGCTCCCAAGGCTGTGCACACTGCAGCAAAGGTTATATTTTCACCTAGACTTCAACAAATCTGGCTCTGTGCAGTAGGTGTCAGCACTGAGACGCAGGCCTTTGGAGCAGAAATAACCTTGGTCGTGGCAAGTGCCCTAAACCCTATTTATTTCCCAGCTCTCCGGGCTGGGCTCAGATGGGGGGCACAGGACCTATGCTGGTCTTCTGCACAGCATAAATCCCAGTTTTTATGAGGATAGACGCCAGGCTTCTCAGTGACAGCTGTCTTCCTGTTAGAGAGCAATTTGTAATGCACATAGCGTATGCCCAAAGGGGTTCTTAGCAAGATGAAACTGAAGATCAGAAATAGCGAAAAAGACTAAAGCAAGATGGCCTAGGTAAACCCTGAAATCAGGACAAAACCCACAAAAACTCCAAAATCCTTCCTCCCATAATATACCCTGCAATAATCAAAACGTGAAGACATAGGAAATAAATGTCCAGTGGGGCTGAAATTGGATTGAAAGCCCATACTGACAGAGACAGAACAGGCCAGATCCAGTTTATGTTCCAGGCTGTGTAAAGAGGAGTTATATCCCAGAAAATCAGCTGGAAACTCCTATATAATTCTATAATTCCAATATATCTATATCTATCATGGTTCTTTCAATTGAATTATTATCTCATTAAAGTGTGAAAGACTAAAATTAAATGTTCTGGCACACTTTATTGAGTAACAGGAAAAATCAAGCACTGATTACCATGTGCATTTTATCTGCCCACCCACCTGCAGTAAGTGATCTTTTTAAAAGAGCAGGTAGAATATCATCAGGGATTTTTAACTTTTTTCTTAATGGTGGACTCCTTATGGTGACAGGCAGGTGAGCAGAAATTGCTCATGAAAACGTTTAATGTCTGTTGTTTAAGGCATTTGGAGACATCACATAAATAGGTCCTATCATGTACAGAAAAGTTCTCTACTGCACTTGCAAAGAGCGGTGACACGGTGCCACGTGTGAGCTGTGTGAAATCTGAGCACGTATGTTTCTCTGCCATGGCATTCGTGTTGCAATGGTTGTTTGGGCATTTGGATGCAGGATGTTGCTAGGACAGCTTAGGTGGATATACGTTACATAGACACACTTACGCGTGCAGTTGATGCTAATGGGATTCAGCAACAGATTCTTTTTTGTCTCTGAAAAATTGACTCATTATTGGCAGTCTCTGCAACCTGATTTCTGCCAGAAAGTTTTAGGACTTTTATTCTACTGAGAATGAAGGGACAGCTTATTCTTAGATAGTACGTACCGGTTTCTCACCAAAATCTTTGTGGAAGGAAATTTCATTAGCGGAACGGATATAATGTTGCCCAAGGAAGGGGTCAGAACTAGAAAGAAAACTAGAAAGAAAGAAAACAGTTTGCCTATGCAAATGTGTGTACTTTCATAATTTTTGCTGCTCTGCATGGAGTCAGAGATGCTAAAAAATCTTTCATGCATAGGTAAAAAAAAAAAAAAAAATCACCCCACAGCAGCTCAGTGGTGAGAACATCTGCCTGTGATGTGGAAAATCCAGGTGTGAGACCTTGCTCTGCCTAATTCAGAACAGGAACCTCTCTTCCATTGCAGGTGAATGCTCTAACCACTGAATAATTTCTATAGTGCAACAAATGTCTATTGAAATAAAGTAGGAAAAGTCCTGAAAATAGGCCTGAGAAAGACCTACCTCAGAAAAGCCTCGTGGCTTGCGCATGCATGTAAGGCAGAAAAAAAGAAATTTTGCATTCTGGCTGGAAGCACGCACAGCAGGCAGCTGAACTGGACTTAAGGTTTAGGGGAGGTACATGCTGTTTCCTGCTGTAACTTATAGGAAGGCTTCAGCCACAATGAATCACTATTTTCTACAGAAGGAAAAAAAAGAAAAGAAAATAAAAAGAAACACTTTCCTTGAAAGTTTCCAGTCAATTCTAATATGTCTCAGCATGCAATCTAGTGAGCACCACGGGCAGATTTCCACAGGCCTCAAAAAGGTTTTGGTTAGGCTCCATTTAATCAAATATGATTACTGCAAGAGGGTTAGAGAGGGGAAGAGAAGTAGAGAGAGGAAGAGAGAGAGAAATAAAAGGTGATTCTTAAACGGTGAGGGAACAAGAAATGTGGTCAGTCACACAGACCACACTTGAGTCAGGATACATAGAGCGGGTGTGGAGAAAAGAGAGATCACTGAACTGAGTACACTGCTCTGAAATTTCCGAAGACCCAGGAGGTAACATTTTGAACATGGTTTAACTCTGAGTCATCCATGTGCCAGGGAAGGGGTGAAGAGTAGATGATGAAGAGTAAAAGGAATTGTTTCTTTGCCTCAAGTCTACCCCTTCCTCCTCTTACAGTGAAGGCATGCATGACTAACAATATAAAAGAGAGGAGAGTTTAATATGTAACAAGAAAGAGAGCAGGAGCCTTTAAAAATATCACCTTTCGCATAGATTGGGCATGATACTGTGTAGAAAACTCAATGCACTTCATTCATCAAAGTTGATAGCAAGATAAATACTCAGGGTTGACTCTTCCAGCAAAAGTATTTCCTTTATATTCACAGTAGGCCAGTGTGTTACACCTGCAGACGAATCTCTCCAGCCTTATCCTTCACATTTGTGGTCAAAGCAGCTTTTGCTATCCGTCTCAGCGGATGGAGGATGAGGTCTGTTGAGTCACCTTTACGGCTATTGAGCCCATGGGAGGGTAGAGAGCCTAACCATTGGGCTGCCCCAGTCAGGATGTAAAAGCTGGTTTAATAATGAAGCAAAACCAGACCAAGTCTGGTGTGAAGGATAGATGAACCATGAAAGGTCTGAGACACTGTTCCCAAGGAAAGCCTGGGAATGGGAACATATATGGAAGATTTGGGAACACTTAGATGTTACACGGCAAGACTCGGGCTTATTGTTGCCAAAAGCACTGATTTGTTGAAGTTAAAATGCTTTGAGAAAGCATTTCCAGAAAAATTTAGATTTTTCTTATCAGTTCCTGCCACTTCTGTGCCAGTTCTCAGGCTTCAGGGTTTTCATCTTTGCAAAGCAGGGGTTCCTTAAGATCCATTTATCACAAAGTACTGTTGCCACCCAGAGAAGGAGCTGGAAGGCTCGCAAGAAAACTTTTCCAAAAGAAAAAAAAAAAAAACTTCTTTACCTCTGATAGCTAAAGAGAGAGTGAAATTTTCCAAAGGACTCACAAGTCAGGTTCTCACAGGTACTTCAAAAGTGAAGACAAAAGCTGAGATAATAACAAATGTACTGAGCCAGCTGAAGAACTGTAGAAATTACTGAAGTTCTTGCATGATAAAAAGAAACTTCTTTGACTTCAGTTGTGTTTAGGCTACAAGCACTGATCGTCAAAAGTGAAAAATGCATTTTTGTTTAATAACAAAGAGAAAGCCTTACAGAAAAGTCCACCAAGGTATCTAATTTCTACTTCACCATGCTACGACTGCCCCAACTGTCTAAAGTCCACAGCATCAAAGAGGGTCAGGAGAGACCCATTGGGAAAGAAACACTAGGAGTGCATCAACCCCATGTTACTGATACAGAGAAACAGAAGCAGCGGAGTGTAAGGGACCAGCAAGAGATCACACCAGTAGCTTGTGACAGAATAAAAAACTGAACCCCTTTCCTGAGTCATATGCTCGTGTCTTACCCACAAGACAAACATTCTTCCCTACAGATACTTTCCTCTTATCTCCTGGGGCTTGAGTATATTTAAGCAGATAGCATTATAGTTTTAGTGTTCTGCTTTTTCAGATGCTCTCTATGAAGCAAGATGAGCATGTGTTAGGGGCAAGGTCATATTTCCTGCTGAAGTCAGTAGCAGAACTTCAGTGATTTTGGTTATCCTTTGTCACATACTTAATACTGCCAGGCAAGTCTTTTTTGTGCAATGTGTAGGGAAATAGTTTCTATCCTTCACCTCAACTTCCCACTCTAAACACTGAGAGAAAGTGTCGGTTTTATTAAGCCTTATAAAGCACATTCACATTCTAGGATGTTTTGGCTCCTGGTCTCTCCCAGGAAGAACAAGGAGGGCAGGGAAAGGAGATATCCCCCATGTAAATGATAATAAACTCATATTGTCCATGCTTTCTCCTCCCAAAATGTGCACAAGACTGAGTAACCATAAAAGCAGTTCCTATGTAATTAAGCATAACTGTCCCAGCTTCCATAACATTACAATCAGATGAATTAAAAGAAACAAACAACTGTCATAATGTGTGTGTGTGTGTTGGGAGGAGGATCCAGTGCTTGATTAAAGGACTGGATTCTCCCTAGGCTTTCTCTAGCCGGAAGAAGAGAGAATCCTCCAGACACTGGGATAGAGCTGGCGGGTGACCGAGATTCCCTCAAAGGGCTTTCTGCCTCCTTCCAGTGGTGATACACAGTGCCAAGGATGACTTGTAAAAGGAAGAGTCCCTGTTACCTAAACTTCAGTTTTATGAACAACCCCATCATAGTGTAAATACGGTTTGCAAAAGGGAGTGCTAGTTCAAAAAACAAGATCTCCTGGTGCAGTAGCAGCCACAACATTATGGCCTGTGTAATTAAAGCCTGAATGTCTTCCATCTTCAGGCAAGTGGAAAGTGATTTTGAACACTGAGAACCACCTTGAATACAAAATCCCATTGTACGGAGATACAAGTAGAGGGGTTTGCATATAAACAGAGCCAGTTCCCTTCACATAAACTGTAGAAAATCAGGCTAACTTAGACTGAATTTGACATTTCATAAGCAGCTAACATAAGGAATGAAAAGCAGACTGAAAAAAAACTATGCTTGCCCAAATGTGAGCTGTAGAACTGCCCCAAACAGTGGACCAACAGCATTAATAACTCAGTGTGTGTGTAATTACTCTATGAAATTCTCCATATTTTGGATTTTTTTGTGAAATAGGAGTTGTCTCCTGCAGCCACCCCTATTTAGAGCGCTGTTTCCCTCTGGTCCACACACACACACACACACACACACCTGTAAGCTAGGAACTGAATGCCAAGAATTCCTTTGCTGGATGTGTTTCAGCCAATGAATTAAAAACCTTTTTTAAAAAAACTAATGGTTTAGTTCTTTCCCACACACCACTCCTGATTTCTGGAGAAGGAAGGCTACAGATAACTTTGACCTGTGCTTGTATTGCTGCCAGTTTCTTCAACACATTAGTCTGTGTTTGCTCTATCTTTGTTTTGGTGATGTGTTGTGTAATGTGAACAAGCAGAGAGCCAACTATGCACCAGCAGGAAGGCTTTGAGCGCTCTGATTTTTGGCACAAAGTGAAGCATTTTGAGCGCTCTGATTTTTGGCACAAAGTGAAGCATTGTGAGCTGGGTTTTAGGTGTCTGATAGTCTGTGGAATAGCCAATTGTATGCTAGAGACCATTACCCTGAATAACCGAATACACTTAGTGTAGCTGGGACCAAACTGTGACTCAATTCATTCCCTATGAACATGTGCTCCGTGCAGTGGCTCAAGGACTCTGCACGCTACCAATAACATTTGCTGCAGAGCTGGGGTGGGTAACTCTGCACAGAAAGACATTGTGCCACATGCACATCAGAAATGACTGATGAAAGACGTCTTCAGCCTGCTCCACAAGTTCACACACACACACCCATCTCTAACCTGAGCACTGAAAGCTAGGCGAACCAATGCTGGAAAGATTCAAGGCAAAAAAATTCAAAAGTACGTTGTTCTACACTGTGCACAAACAGAAGTGCTCCTGAAGTCAAGAGCTGTTAGTCCTTCCCAAATGAGGGATGAATACCTGTTGCCACATCCCTAAGGAGAGCTCACCTTGTCAGACACCCAGCCTTGGACTGTGGCATCCTCTGTGCAACTGAGTGGCCTCATGCAGCTGTAGCTCCCACCAGGAAAGAGCCCAGGAGCACGTTGTTGACTTGGCATGTTCAGGCACAGCAGGCTCTCTCAGCTCTAAATAAACGTATACACTGTCCTCTTCCTAAGCAAAGACCTGAACTATGTTCATACAACTGCAACCCCACTGCAACACAAGAACTAGCCCGGCGTAACCAGCTGCAAAATGTGCTGTTTTGGTGCATCTTTCCAAATGCGTGTTCCATCACAGTCATGACTACTACTTTAGTCATCAGATTGTAACTGAGAGCGGAGCTGAATTACACTCAGGGGTTCACCACTTAATATTTAAATTCTTCTCACGCAGTGTCTTGCCTCTTGTCCTCAGTGCAGCCCCTGTTTTTTCGAAAAGTTTTGCAACCTTGTTTAATAGGGAGCAGCACTACCAGTTCCTGCAGAGACTCCTGATGATCTCTGCTTGTCACTGGCAGAACCGAGTGTAACTGCATGAGTTTGGTTTGCTTTTCAATTAGCTGTCATTCTGTTAATCGCAGAAGCCTTGAAAGAATTGATTGAAAGTCTCACAGCCCAATTGGTATCAGTCTGGGACTTTCATTCAAAACCTGCAGAAATAGAGATCAGAATGGGGGGAAAAAAAACCAACAGCATAAGTTAAAGGTAACTAAAAAGGGTTTTAAACTTTCATAGATGGATTCAAGCAACAGGATGTGCGGTCACAATTTTGTAAAGATTTCTTTCCTGCCTCAAGGCAGAAGGCTGAACTCATCTAATAGGAATACATATGGGATGGTGCACACAATAACTCATTTTGCTTTTCTTAAAAAAAATAGAAAAAGATAAATTCTATTTAAAGAAACTTATTGAAAACAGTAAAGCCTTTACTAAAGTGTTTATTAATAGTTAGTAAGGGTCAAACTTAAGGCAAAAACTTACATTAATTTCCCCCTCACTTCTGTGGTCTGGCAGTCTTTAAAGTTGTTACACAACAACCCTAGGAGGAAGAGCAAGACTATTCTTCATTTCATTCATGCACAGGACAAGTGACTTCCGTTCAAACTGGGAGGGTGAAGCTGCATGTTATAGATCTTGTCCCTCCCTCTCCCAAATCCCTCTCTTTCCTTTGCTAGATTTGATGCTCATAAGACCCTTTCCTGAACCAATTTAGCTCATGAAAACAGCAGAGAACTAACCTGGAAAAAATAAAAGCAAATACTGCTCTACTGGTTTCATGAGTTGAACTAATTCAGCCAAGAGCTGACTGAGCACCAAAGCATATATAAAAAACAGTGAGACAGCACCATGTTCAGGAAGTGGAGTTAAGAAAAGAGGGAACGGCAGCATTATTTGGCAGCAGTAAGCTGTTAGATAGCTCAGCTGTAACAAGTTCATAATGTCACCCAGAGATCTTAACAGATGAAGGAACTGAATCTGGTCAGTGCACTCAATATGCACTTCACATAGACTACAGCTCCCATAATTATAACCAGGATTTAACCCCTGGTGGTCGGAGAAAATGCTTTACCTCTGAGTTAGCTGGCTTTGAGTGGTAGATGTGAGATTCATATGTGCTGTTTCTTCATATGTGCTATTTCTTCACATGCAGAGGAAGATGTGTGAGTAAAAGATCTGAAACAGTCCTGAGCAAAATGGTCATTCCTGAGAAAAATGTGGAAATTTAGTCAACCATTACATATTACTCAGCAGCTTCTTAATTTCAAGAAGTTCACACACAGGGCTATTTTACACTCTAGAGAAAGAAGGCCTTTTTTAAAACCTCAGCTCTTCACTAAGGCATTAGAGTCATGTTCTGAGGGTGTGATTGTCTGAAACATGGGAGATAAAGCTAACTTTTTTTTTGTTTAGAGCATTATTTCAGTGAGGCAGATTACTGTGTGACCCCCAAATCATCTGTAATGTCACAACTGGCAGGGTGGCAAACAAGCAGCCAACAGCCAGCATCTCAAGCTTTTCCACAGCAGCCAATATACCCGGTAATGACACCATAAGAAAATCACAAGCAAATCCAAATAAATCCCAACAAAACCAAGCACGGCTAAGAGGAAATTGAGATTCACAGTCCCATTGTTAAATATTAAAAATATATATATATATATGAGGAGGGAATTTTTCAAATCTTGCAAGTCTTCTTGAAATGTTACAAAACAGAAAAAAAGACACAACCAAAGACACTATCCATTCCAAATCACCTGTAAAAAACCCAGCCAGTGGAATGCAACTTTCCTGCCTAAAACTGCACAGTGAAGGGGGTGTTTTGTTTTAACTTGCTTTACCAATCTTATGTTTCAGAGTTTGGGTTTCTGGCCCTTTGTAGCTCGTTTGTAGTAAAAACGCACTTGGTAACAACGTCAAGTGCTCCAAGTTATCACAATCACATCAGACCTGTCCATAAAGCCACAACGGCTTTAAAACAGAAGCTGCTTGCTTTCTTCAGAGCTTCCTATTCTGTTTCCTCCTAGTTTCTGCAGCAAAATAGATGGACTTTGCAGCTTCAGAATTGCTGGTCTTCTTCCCTTTCGGACTTCCCTTTCCTGTTCTGCAGTGCTACACGCAGTTCCCCCAAAGTGCCTGCCTTGCTGTAAGATTTGAATCCATGGTCCTTAGCTGTGCTTTAGCAGCTCTCAGAGAAGCTGCAAGGGAAGAAGGAGTAATGGGAGAATACATGGTTCAAAATCATCCTTCTATATTTCTGGGGTCCTTCACCCAGTGCAAAGTCCTCACAGCCACTGGAGAGGTTCTCCACCAAATGAGGTGGAGAACTAGAATGCACACCCCAATGCCCCCCACGGCACTATGGGCGAGTATTTGCCAGCTGTATGCAGACCATGGGGTCTCACACCCTTTCAAGGGCTCATCCAATTGCTGAAACAAAACTTCACCTCCTTCCTGTCTGCAAACAGGCTCCAAGATGGTGCAGCCAATGTCTTGCTCTGAATCTTTTTGGATCTGGTCCTACTTGCTGAGTCTTTTTACGACTGTGTAATAGCCACTTGCTTGAATGAAGGAAAGAAGCTGCATTTTCTGACTTGCCCGCTGGGAGAAGCCTAGGCAATACATTCCACAAAGATCTACTCACTTTAGTCTTGATTAGGATCACAGGGATTGGATTCTCCTTTCACCTGGAGTGCTGTAAACCAGGAGCAACTTCAGTAAGGCTAGAGGGAAATCATTACCTGGTCAAATACTTTTTCTTCTAACACAGTAGGGTGATAAAAGTTTTTCAAGCCAGCAGGGGATCATTTCAGAAAGAGACAATATTCAGTCATATTTAAATGCATTTTTATGTCTCCTTTGCACAAGCCTTGCAAAGCAGCCGTGATGAGGTGATAGTATTGCCCCACATTTTTCTGGTTATTTATTTGTTAAATAAACGATGGCCAGGGAGCATTCTGTCATTGTGTGGCCAAGCAACACAGCGTGTCCAGATCTACACTATGTAGCATTTCACCCTGTGTGGTTCTAACATGTAAATATATTTTTTACGGGATTTTTTTCAACTTATAGTGCATGAAATTCTTTCTTTCATAACACGAAACTAAGAACATGCATTACCTTCCTGTTAATGTGACATGAGGGACTGAGAGCACAAAGTCAACAGTGATGGTCTCAATGGGTATAAGGGGAGGCCAAACCCATGGCACTCTTGTCTGTACTGCTTATCGGAAAATTTGGAGCATGCATACCCTGGAAATTGCCTGGGCTAGTGCTATTTGGCATATTTCCAAATCATGCTAGGGCTCTTGATGGCCAATTAAGTAGTACTGATCAACTGTGCCATATCGGGATCCCTTAACCCTGTTTCATTCAGTAACGGTCCAGATCCAATTGGTTTTACAGAGCATTGAAACTAGTTACAGAGCACAGCTTGACCATCTGTACGTTACGTGCTGACTGAGGACTAACTGGTGAAGAGCTCTGAGGGTTGTAGAGAAAACAGGCTCTATATGGAAAAATGACATGAGCATGTCTTGTTCATGAGTCTTTGAGTGGCTATAACTCAAATACACAAGTCAAACAGTAAGCTGAGTGAAAAGATGCTTTTTATTTTTCAGGATTTTTATTTCCTTCTGGTGAATGATAGCTACACTTCAGCATCTAAAGTGCTTATAGGTCTATTCAAGATTAAGACCACAGTAGCAACTGAAAGACTTCATGTGCTAATATAAATGTCCCCACTTTGCAATCTATGTCCACCTCCAGTGCAGAATAAAATGCAGAATAGGATGAGCATTTTAGGCCTCATTATGATGATAGGCAAGGCAGCATCACAGCGTCTTGTTCACAAATGACAGCAATCAAACAGGGAAGAGAGACAGAGCAAAGGGTAAAATTACATCATAAACATAACCTAAAACAATCTAAGATAGGAAATCAAAAAACATGTTGAGGTGTTCGATTTACTTGACAAATGTTGATAAGTTCCACACCATCTATTAAAATATGCCTATTTCCTCTCCTTCATCCTCCACACTGTACTGAACCTACTACAGCCATAACTGCTATTCAGACCCTTATTTTTAGGAGTTACCCTTACGAGCCTCACAGCCGCGAGCTCCCAAAGCAGCCACTTCACAAATGCTGGATGAATCGCCACCCACAGACAAGAGACAAGTCATTGCAGGTGGACAGACTGAGCAGGACCACAGTGGTACCAGCTTGATAGGCAATAGTAGCAGAATATGAGATACCTAATCGCTTTTGAAAGTTTTGTAGATGTTACAGCAAAGGAGAGATTGTGTGTGACTGCTGTGTGACGTTATTTAAAGACTCAAGTCTTTAACCCCTCAGAGCAGCAGTATATGTTTCATCAGAAAGAGCTATCTAGTACCTGCCAGCTCCATCACGGCCACCAGCCTCTTGGGCCAGCTTCAACCTTCAGTTTACTTAAAGGCCTTATCCCTGTTTCCCACATAGCATCTTTGATAAGTGATCCTATTCCTACTAACCATCTTCTCACCTCCAGGATGCAGGTTACTACAAATCTTTATCAGGCTTGCAGGACAGCAGTGAGGGGGGGTCACCAGCTTTCTGAGCCTTATCTTTTCAGGGTTTGGAGCGGGAGCACTGATCCCATCACCTGATTTGGGAAGCGAGCATCTCCTTAACCTTTTTGTCACATGTTGATTCATCCTTTTTTATCAGCAAACCTCTTGCAACATGATTGTCTGAAATGCAGTCTGCTCCAGAGAGCTTGCTGGGTCATATTGTCTCCTAGGAGAGTTTCAGGAAGGTGCCATCTCTTCTGGCATTGCTCAGCACTGCCCATTGTCACGGTTGCATTAGAAACAGCACTGTACCCTTTTTTTCCCCCTTCAGAAGCAAAAAGCCAGCCATCTTCATGCACTGTGACTTTTATACTGATTGCACAAGCCAGGTCTCAACGGCCTTTCATAACCCAGTTTAGATCCTTGCCAAGGCACTGTGGCCTTGATTCTTTACTTTCCAGTTTAATTTCAGATTACTGAGTAGGGAACCCAGGAAAAACTCCGACTTTGAACATCCTCTTTCCTTCCTCACTTAGCTCTTGCTATGCTGCATTTATTTCACAAAACCCTCTATCTGTCCTTCCCCAGCTAAAAAGGCAATCTTGTGTGTTACATTTCTTTTCACGTCACCAGTGAACTCAGTCCAGTATGTTTGACTAGTATATTAACTACTTGGTCATCTTTCCCACCTTCTGACAAGTTCATTCCACTAATTCTGAAAGGGTCATTTCCCTAACTACACTCTTCTACCCTCGTTGCCCACACCACACCTCCAGAGTTCAGCAATTAGTACAACCTAGAGAGTACAGATGAATCACCAACAGATTCAATAGCTGTCTGACTTTCTTCATTTGACTTGCAAGAAAGTCTAGAGGCTTTTTTGCTCATACCACACCATGAAACCTGCAAGCTGCTCTTCAGCACAAACACTGACCCACACACTGCTCAGCTTCTCCCCTCACCACTGGTGGCTCAGCTTCATTTAGGCTGCCCCTGTTTTCACCTTAGGTTGCATGTGGTGTTCGAATAGAAAACATGAGAGTCAGAAAGGTTAAGGGTTAAACTGCTAAAAACAAAAGAAGAGAAAATTCATTCAGAAAACTGTGGTTTGTAATAGTTGAGAGGAAGTACTGTACAATTTCTTGTAAAGCCACAATGGCCAGCTCATCAAAGGAAATCCCTCCTATCAGAGCATTGCACAATGCCTCCTCAGGTCTGAAAGGCTGCCAAGCCATGACCATGCATTTAAGTGACTGTAACAAAGAACCTCCAATCAAGAGCGCATTTCCATCTTCCTGTTAAAATTATTCCCCATCTTCTTTTCTTCTTCTTCTTCTTCTTGCATTGTCTTATAATAACATTGGCTTTCTTAGTGATTTTTCTTTTTTTTGCATCATTCCTCTGGCTTTCTGACTGTCTGGAATGAGAGCTTCTCTGCACAGAAGCAAAGGTGCTCAGGCTGGGGTTTTCACAAAAAAATGAACCAACTGAATCAATGTGGAAAGAGCAGTCCTGCAACAGCTGTCCTTTCTTCGCAGCCTGGCTACGTGCTCTCACTGCTTGAAGCCAGCGCTCGCCAGACCCCTGCATGAGCCCCTTAACTCATTAGTCTGACCAAGAAAATAACCCAGCACAAAACCTGGCAGTTTTCTGCTGGGTCAGCTCACAGAGATGGCAATAAGCATCAAAGCCAACATAGGGACGGAGTGGGACCCTGCAGCTGGAAGCCAGAGATGGAGGGCCACAAGATCTCCCCCTTTTGGTTGTGATAAACCAGTATTTCAGCTCAGCTCTTTAGGAAACCGCAGCTTCAGCATGTCTGTGATAGAGGCTTGTCCTAGATTACAGCCTAAGGTCGGCACCCTGTTTATGTATATGTATTTAGTGACTGGTTGATTTTGTAGGCTCTGAGAGGGGGATTTTCCTGGTATTTCTATTTTGGTAGAATCTGTGGAATAACCATTATGAATCGTTTCTCCAGACCTCTCATTTCTTCCCTTTCAACTTCCCCTTATAATCTTTTCCTACCACAGATCTCCCAAAAATAAGTCAGTCCTGATCTCTCTCTTGGCTATAATTTTCCTTTTACGAACAAGGAGTTGCACAGCCTTGCCCAATCTAACCGCTCTTGGCTCCTCACAGTCTTCTTTTTTACTGTTTGCTCTTCAGAGCAAGGATGGTCTATTCCAGCTAGTATGTTTGGCATCCCATGATTTATCACTCTAATATGAAAAGTCATGTCCCAAGGAGGAAGTCACCTGGCAAAATCAAGCACCCAAAAGTAAAAAGTGCCACAGTACATTCACTTCATCTCCCTGGAGCATACCAAATTTGGGTGCATATTCACATAAAAAGAAAAAAATGATGCATTTCTGGATAAACAAATTTCAAACCTTCTTTTCCAAAGTACATAAATTAAAGGCTCCCTGAACAGCTCTAGCAACTTCTAAGAATAGAGGCTCTATTTAGCCAGAATGCTCCCACCTCACTTTCCTCCTCCTAATGCTCAAGGGAAAAACAAAAACAAAAAACCAAAAACAAGCAAGCAAATAAAACACCTACAGCAGGCACAAAATGACATCATCTGAAAAATCTCTAACGCTGAGATTTTGTGCAAACTAATTAGGTACTGAAAGCATAATCTTATCACAGAAAGAACTGGGCAATTTTAGCTGCTTCCATCACATACAACAGAATAACATATCTTTCTGTGCCTTTAGTCCGTTTAACTGCCAAAGGATAGGATTATCACTTGCCTGGTGTATGTTCTGCGTCTAGATCTATGTCTCCCTGTCCTTGGCTTGGGCCTCCAGGCTTATTTTATTTATTACAGAAATAAATTAAAAAAAAATTAATACTAAGTGGCTGCAAAGAATTATAGAAGATATCAGTATTAATGCTAGTGTGAATTATACTCTAATAGCTTAAAGACAGGGACAAGGTTCTAGATCAAGTATGTTTAAATTTTAGCATACTTTCCCTTCATATCTGGACAGGATTCATACTCTATTCAGGTTTCATTGAGGTCAGTATCAAATTTTAAAAAAGGATTGACAAAAAATAGGATTAGGAATATCAGGACTTCTCTTCACATCTTGTCCCCAAAGCTTATGTTAGTCCAGACAGATTTTTTCCTAACATAGTTGCTTAAATATGTTCAGAAATTGAGCTGTTCATTCTCAGCTTTCACTATTCTGATCATTAGACTATTCCAACATCCAGTATGCCTAACGTTCACCTTACGTTTTTCTTAATAAATTTATGCTCATCACTCCTTGTCCTATCCTCCACAGACATGGAAAATATTATTACCTTCCTCCTTGTAGCAGTGTTTACATAACTGAAGACTGTTATGTCTCACCTCAGTTTTCCCTTCTTTAGGGTTAAGGGCCCAATTTTTTCAATCTTTTCTTGTAAGTCGTGTTTTCTAAACCTTCAACTGAGAACAATCAATTTTTCTCATAACTTTTCCCTGGAGGCTTGCCAGTTGGTCTACCACTTTCTTAAAGTGTGTGGCCAAGATGGACACACCACTTCAGCAGATGTCTGAATGTCGGCTACATGGAATAGTTATCATACATCCTAATCAAAAATACCAGGCTTACTTTTTTTTTTCTGTTGGACACAGCAGAACATTGTCATCTCATGTGCAGGTGATGATGCAGTCTAGCTCCAAGTTATTTTTTCTCCAGAATTGCCCCCTGGCTAGTTATTACCCCTCCTTTGTGTATGCAACAGATTGTTCCTGAGAGATGACCCCAAAATCTAGAACTCTGCAGCTCTCCCTCTTGAATAGCACTGTATTTATTTTGCTGAGATCCTTCTGAGCTTTAATGTTGTCCTCCAACACATCTGTGATCTCTTCAAGCTACTGTTTTTACAAGATTTAATAAGTACATTTTTTTGTGTGAGACAGATACATATGTCAACAGTAAAAGATCGAGAATAGCCCCTTGCAGAACCATATTCAATACAGCCTTCCATTTACAAACGAATCACAAATAATTGCTTCTGAATACAGTTTTCCAATGTTGTTTCCACTTTACTATCGTTCCAGCTCCAGTCATTTTCCTCTCTCACTCATAAGAAAGCCTTATGAGTCAGAATAAAAAGCCTTACTAGAAAATTACAATATTTACTGCTTCTCCCTTATTCCCAAGGTGCCTTACTTTGAAAGACAAGAAATTCAATAAGGTTTGATAAGTTTTGTCCAGTTTTTTTTTCCTCTTTCAGTTTCTGCAGGATACAGTACAGTTAATTCACAAAAGGAAGTATCAGCTTCCCCAAATTGCTTGAAAGATGTACAGCAATATCGATACACACGACTGTTTTTCATGAGACTGTTTCACACACTTCACAAACACATCCCAATGAAGTAGAAAGCCATATAACATGCATGCCAACAATATTCTTGGGCTTTTCCATGATTCATCCTAAAGCTAACTCATTGGACAGCCTTCTGCTGAGTTATTTTTAACTTTTATCAACTCATGCAATTTCTTGCTGCAGGCTGAGCAAATTTCCACAGTCTCCTCAGAACAGAGGCTGCATATTTAAAACAAAGCAAAAAAAAAAAAAAAGGGAAGTGTCAGAGATTGCAGATATTCTTCAGCAACAGAGAATGGTGTGGGTGTGTCAAGGTGTCATTTGTTGTGTGTTGCCTCTAATAGTTTTGAGAGCGTAGAGGATATGTTTGCTGAACTGATTTCCTGTGAAAATCAGTGGGAGTCTGGGGAAGGAAACAGTTCAAATGAATGCATTAAAGTCTGGTCTTCATTTAAAAAATAAGAAACTTATTTGAAGATATGCAAGACAAACTTTTACACTCACTCATGTGTTTGTGTGCGTACACATGAATCAGACTTGCACACAGTAGCAATGCCCAAGACTGTGTCCACATTGCAAAATTTGGGCCTTAGGTAGAACTAGCTGAATAGGATTGTTATAAACACCCAGAGTGTGGCAGATCTATGCTACTGCAGCCATACACCTTTGATGAACGGAAAATTCTCTTTTGTCACCAGTACTTTCTATTTATTTTGGCTCAGATGGAAAGCTAGTTATTAATGAAATCCTGTTATAACTTTTAGTATCTTTTGCAATAAAATCATCAGCATTTCAGCATTTTTTATCAACTATTTTTAACTACAGTGATGAATATAGAATTTTTCTGGCATGCTATCAAGGAGCGTTTGCTCAGGAAGCGACTTAGAGAAATGGCTGAAATAGTAGTGTAGGTTCTTTCCTTGACATAGAGCTGCTTCAAGGCATTGCATAAGTAGCTTTGTCTCTTAAGTTTCTCAGTGATGATGTAGATATGCCTTTTTTTTCCCCCCATTTTTAGGTTATCCACAGCTAAGTGTTTATGAAATTAGGGTTATATCTCTTGGTACAAATGCCTACCACAGAAGGGTCGTACTGTTCAGTGTTTCTGTAGTATAAGTATATAATAACTATTCAGCATAGGTCTAGGTATACATCAGATTTGGGAGGCCAAGGACTGAAAGAAAACAAGTCCTGCAGCTGCACCAAGTGCTGCTGGTGGTTTTGGAGAGCAGGATACACCAACAGGATGTTGAAAGAGGAAGGGCACCTGCCACAGTTACTGCTCCGAGTGGTTGCAGGCTATGCTGCACGGTCAGCTCTAAGTGTCTCATGTGAAACAAACCCATTTTGCTTAAGCTATGCATTTATGGAGGTGTACTCTAAGGTGAGATCTTTGCAGTGCACCTGTGACTGATGTGGATAGTAAATACAAGCCAGAGCAAAAAAAACCACTACAGTAAAAACTAGGTCCCACGCTCATCTTCTCAGAGTTTAGCTGTGACAGTGAAAGAGGAAGTGGTGGTGGTGTTATTGAGGCAAAGATGTAAGCCAGTACTTGCTCGCTTGCCAGAGGTCCTCTAAGCTTCTCAGTAGTCCCATTTCAGTCTTTCAGCTTCAGAACTCAGCTGTATTACTCCTGAACCCAAACTGTAGTAAGTATAATCCAGGATCTTCGTCACCAAGCACCTTCTCTGTATACATATACTTTGTCAAGATGCATCATTCCTAGTTTCACCCCAAGACTGCTCCCCCTGCCATTGCCCACAGTTCCTGTGTCAGATGGCTCTCAAATTAGCTAACCATGGGGATTTAATGTACCACTTCCCTAGGAAACCCTAGGACCTAAGGAGAGCTGAGGTGATCTCTTTGCAGGACTACTCCCTATAGGTAGAATAGACACAAGCCAGCTCACATCAAACCGCCTCGGGAGCTGGGCTCACTCCCTGGTGCAGCACATAAAGACAATGTGAAGGTGTCTTCTCTGTTTACTTCTGGTTCTCCCACCCACAGGCTTTCCTTACAACCCCAGCAGCCAGCATCTGGGGAAGATGACTGAGCTGCGCATAGGCTGCAGGCAAGTCCAAATCCTCTGAAGAAGCCAAACCCCTGAACATAGCAGGGTTAGTTCCCAACATTAGTACCAAACTTAATATTTAGAATCATGATCATTTTGTAAGTGGCAGCCGAGCACTTAAAAATCGGCCCCCTTACACTGATTTTGCAGGCTTTTGAAAAATGCTTTTCATGAATTTAGTTCTACCAAACTTAGTGCAGCTTAGGGACACAGGGACTGAGAGAAAAAAAATCACATGGATCATTATTTGTTTGCATAGTCCAAATAACTACTGTGTACTTCAGAAGTTCATTTTTCTTAGAAGTTAATTGCACGTGCAGAAAGAAAACTTCAGCTAGGTTCACTGCACCAATCCTGCTTCTGCTGACAGTAATATATGTTTAATATTGGAGAGGAAAAGTATTTTGGGTCTGAAGACTTTCCCTAAAAAGTCAGGAACTCTGTTTTACCTGTAATTCAGTGTACTTTGCGTCTTCATTTATGTTCAAGATAGCCATAAAGAACATCTCTCTCTATCTTTACTAATGTGAATTTTAGGCATAATATTGAAAAGTGCTGAACATTGGCTTGTTTTCATTACCAGAAACTAATGAGGCTTCTCCCAGGTGATGTAGACTGTATATTACTGTTTAACACAGTACTCACCAACACTTCCATCATTAACAACTGACCTATAAACCCAAGCTCCACAGTTACATGGTTATGGAACAGATGAAGATCTTATTCAGGTAAGTAGTTCAGGTAAGTTCACTTGTTTCACACATGTGAAATCAACAGAATTACTTGTGTGCTTAATGCTTGGCATTTGCTTAGGTGAAACAAGTACCGAAGCACCTATCTGACTGTAGTTTATGGATTATCCCACTTATTGAGTGACTAGTATTTAATACATTGCAAAAAGCTATTCTGGAAACTCTTCCTTTGCATTCATCTGATTCTTCACTGCCTTGATAGTAATGTACCTATAGAAAACAGTATGAAGTTGTGTATCACCTCCCCAGTACAAGAGAGGCGTGGCACTCCTGGAGAGAGTCCAGTGGAGGGCTACAAAGATGATGAGGGGACTGGAGCATCTCTCCTCTGAAGAAAGGCTGAGGGAGCTGGGCCTGTTCAGCCCGGAGAAGAGAAGACTGAGAGGAGATCTCATCAATGTGTACAAGTATCTGAAGGGAAGATGTCAAGAGGATGGGGCCAGTCTCTTCTCCATGGTGCCCTGTGACAGAACAAGAGGCAACAGGCACAAACTGAAACACAGGCAGTTCCATCTAAACATGAGGAAAAGCTTGTTTCCTGTCAGGGTGACAGAGCACTGGAACAGGTTGCCCAGAAAGGTAGTGGAGTCTTCTTCCCTGGAGATATTCAAAACCCACCTGGACGCGATCCTGGGCAATGTGCTCTAGAGGACCCTGCTTGAGCAGGGAGGTTGGACTAGATGGTCTCCAGAGGTCCCTTCCAACCTTGCCCATTCTGTGATTCTGTGATTCTGTGATTTTTTTTTTCCTAGATTTTATGAGAGAGAATCATAGCTAGGCTAAATTGACAGTTTTGGGTGTTCTGAGAGTGCCGACCAATCCAGTTTGAGGATGGGATTTACGGTGAGTTGTAGTATGCTCCTGACCACATTTGGAGTTTACATTGCCCTCCCCTCCCCCCTCCACCCGATTCAATCAGGGTGTGCCAACAGCAGGTTAACCTTGACTGATGTGGAAATGATCCAGGAGGGCTTATTAGAAATGTGATAAATTCAAGCCTGACTTCTGAACGGTAGGATTTCCAACAGTAATATAGTTGATCACGACCCATGAAGCCTGTTCTTGGTGTCACTAAGAAGTCGCAGGTAGCAATTGAAATCTGGGGATCTGAGGCAAACTGGAGAAGGGATTCAAAGAAACTCAAGGGCAAGTGGAGGACAAGGAAACATTTCTCTGAGAAATAAAGAATAAACTTCTTTATTTAGTCTATTACTTTCATGCATATGAAAGTAAAATGGTGTTCAGCATGATGTATAGCTGAATAGCATATTTAATCAGTAGAAGCTACACCTAAATAAATTTTAGTTCACGGATTATTGCTGGATGATGTAAGGTAAAAAGAGAATTTTTTTGCTACCAAAATTTATGACTATCCAAAGCCACCAAAATATATAAATTGCTGTTTGCTGTATTACAAAAAAGAAAGGGATTGGAATGGATTCCCAAACAGCTGGGTATGTGAAAGACACAAAAGCCAAGATGTGTATACATGCTGAAGGAAGAGCAGATGGTTTTTGGCCTAAATACAAAGAAGAACCTTCTTTTCCCTCCCACAGGTTTAAAGGAGTTACTATGAAACAGATGCAGAGATGGGAAAACAGAGTAACTACCTGGAATTCAGTCCCATTAGTTTCTATTTGTTCTGATATTCTACAAGTACCAGGAACGTAATGGAAGCGACACACATATGATAACACTTTATCTTAGCCTCAGTCAGCTGGGGCCCATGCACATAAATACGGAGCGGAAAAGGTTGAATCATGAACATTTTTCTTCTTCTTTTTTTTTTTTTTCAGATCAACCACAGAACTCTGTAGGTGTCAAACCTCACGGTTTTTCAAACAAACTGATTTTCTCATTAATTCTTTTCTTTTTCCATCTGAAAATAGAAGCACTGTGTCAGTTTCAAAAGGCAAAGGTACTCATTTGCATTGTTTAAGCAGCGTACTACTATTTTCAGTACTTTTTCATAGAAAACAGAAACTTACAATGAAGAGAAAAAGAAGCCTTTCCCATCATAGGCTAATTTACTAATACTTTACTTAAATTCTATCAAAACAAGAGACTCAGTTATGGCCAGATGCTGAAATGGCATAAATCATGTTCAATTTAAGCAATTTACACCACAGTTTTTTGCATGTAATTGCAAGTAAGTGTTACTTAACTTCACTGCAGATACAAGAGTGGGGGAAGGCTGCAAACCCTACCATTGCCCACAACCAGGGAGAAATCATCAATTGTGCTTGTAAAAATAATCGGACAACCACTGCACTGAGTAACAAAGTCAGTCCTACAGGGAGCTGAGCATCATTGGACCAACGGGAGCTAATGGAGAATGCATCAAAAGGAAAGGCCCTGAACTGTGTCACTTCTTATAATTGCCAACCCTTATTGAAACAGTTACTTGCTTACTTACATCACAGTGTCATTATACTGCACAACCTAAGTTTTTGTGGGATGCCAAGGAGCAGAACAGACTTTCCCTCAGACTCTGGCAGTCCTTCAAAGTTGCTGTGCCAAAGTGCACTTTGCCTCTCCAGATTAAAGTTTGCTGGTAAAAACTCACTGTCCCTCAAAGAGATATTACCATATTAGTCCCTTTGACATGACATGAAGCAGGAGGTTGGGTGCAGGGCTATATGGCAAGCACGAGCTGAAAGCTGCTGCCTTTTTCAAGATGTCCCAGCTACAAACTCTTAGTGCACCATGTAAAAGGTTTCTGCATGTCCTCCGCTGTAGCAATCTGACCCTGCTTCCAGCCTTCTAGAGGAGCACAGCCCTGGAGTGTGCTCCTGGTGAGTCGCAAAGCTACACAAGTGGATACACAGCCATGATCTGGAAAATTATCGTAATTCAGACTCCCCAACGAAGGCAGCCTATTCCTACCTCATCACCTGCTGTATACATGTCACGAATCTCCATGTCACCCTTCCACGCTCCTAAGGGGAAGGTTTCTACAGCTCATATCACAACACATCTTTCTGGAACGACTGTTAGGCTTCCACCGCAGCTGCACTGCTGAGGCTCAGTTAAGACAGGAAATGCATCTTGAAATACCTGCTGCCAAGGTCGCTGCAATTTGAAGCCTCTTGTTGACCCTTGCATGCAATATCTTATTTCTAATTCACCTTGATGGAGGAGCCCACCTATTAAATTAACAGCTGTGAGTGGCACAGCAAAACTAGGACAAGAATAGGCAGAGCTGCCACTACATTTAAATGTAAATTATTATAATTTAAATGCATTTTCTTTGCAGGACATCACATTTTTTCTCACTTTGTTTTATGGGCAACAATTTAAGCTAAAACTGAAATCTAAGATGCTAGCAATGGTAGAAGAAATGTACAAAGGGAAGCTGTTCCTATCCTGCTGGTTTAGCTTTGTACCTGAATAGTGCAAATGTACTTGATCTTCAATAACTCATTAACAACAGGGTCCTAATGTTTATTTTTTATTGCAGTTGTGATTTTTAGGATTAGACCTATCAATATTTATTCATGTTTAACAGAATGCAAACATCCGGTCAGTCCTGGCCAATTCTATCCACTGAACTGTGATTTCATTACGCGTTAGTCACAAAACAAACAAAGGTTTGGTTTATAATATGAAGGTAAAAGTACAACAGAGGGAAAGGCAGTAACAAGAGTGGTTATGGCTGTAATAATTAATTTACTGCAAAAGACATATGAAGATCTTGGTCATCCCAGTTATCTCCTGTCAATGTCGGGAAAAAAATTCCTATCTCCTATCCCTTGCAAGGGGTAATACTGAGCATACTCATAGCATCCCAGGAGGTGGCAAAATGCTACCAGCCTCCATGGGCACGGGGGAGATGGAGGAAGTTAAATAAACTGTCCAAAGAAGGAAAGAATTATGCAGTGCAGCCACAAACACTACTGGGGCCTTTCTATGTTTCTGGGTAGCCCTTTCGCCACTCTACCACCCTGGCTCCCAGTCCTTTGGTATCTTGCCTCCATCATAGGTAGAGAAACATAACATAATTCCTCCTTGTCCCCAAAGTCTAAGGATAGATGACTCCATGTAAATGATGGCAAAGAGAATAAGGAAATTGCTAGGAAACCTTCTCCTGCCAGGAGGCGTAAATGTAGTTGGAGTGAGGCTAGTCTGACTTCAGGGGTTTAGAGAGGCTTGATGTGGCAGTATTTCATAAACAGCAATATATAAAGTATGAATAATTAATAAAAAAAAAATCATGAATTCATTCTACGGATTTTCCAGTACAGTTTCTCTGTTGTAGGTAGACTGTATGCTGCTCAGGGCAGACACTGCTTGGAGTCTGTGTCATGGATTGCACTGAGTAGATAAAATAATGAAAAAGAAAATTCCTTCCTTCAGTTATTACTCTGACTATCACAAATGCACATGGAAGACACAATAATGTGAGATCTGATATTAGAGTTAGGTAAAAAAGAACATATTTTATACATTTATTTTCATCTCTGGGTGACTTGGACCATAGGAAGGTATTTGCCTGTGATAGAGGAACTGCATTGCCACTGATGTTAATATACTACCTTTTAATGATTTTTTTTTCAGTATTCATTTTTAATACAGTTAATGTTTACTTAGCAGGGCATTAATAACACCAGGATATTTATCATATAGGAAATGGCTAATGAAATGTGCTTCATCTGTCAGTGGATGTTTACGCTTCAAAGTAACACTGCATTGTTTATGCAAGATTTAGGGGAGAATGTTAGCATTTTGTTAGTGGCTAATAATGAGAGGGAATTTAAAGGGCAATTAGTATGGATTTTTATTATTATTATTTATATTGCATTAGGACTCCCTTGGGCTTCAGATCAATGCTTGCATCAGCTCAACTGTTGCTGCAAGTAAGCAGGAGACAAATATAACGTATGTGATACATGGCATACAGGACTGGGAGCCAGAGTTGCCCAGCTCTGCAAATGCGGTAACTCATAGCCCACTGCTCCTATGGTGAGGCCTCTTGCAGGTAGCCCTGGTGGCTCTAACATATCTGTTTTAAATGAATGATGTTAAGATTTCTCTACATGGCGTGCTTATATCCAAAGGCTAATTCAGGGTTAAACTGCATCTCATCGTTTTATGTTTTCAGAAATATTCTACTCATTCTTACTAAGTTTTCTCCCAGTAGCTGCCTGAAATTGGTTGCAAAGGTCACAATCTTCTACTGCAGTATAACATCTATAGATGTTAAGTTATGTTCTGGAGAGTTTTGCAGGTCTGCACTACCCGAGAATTGGACCCCATGCTTTTAAGACCAGTGGATTTGAAGGATTTCCTTCTGAAAAGTACAAAAGTCTTTGCAATTTTTAAAAGCAGTCAGGGCATTTGAAAGTGATTTTTTTTCGTTCTTCCTTTGGAAGACAAGGTCTGAGTTCATTATTTGAGGTTTTCCTTCCTTTCTTGCAAAAAGCTCCAAGCAGTACATCCTTGTCGCAAGGACATGTGAGGGCTGCCAGATTGCATCACAACAGGGACAGGCATAAGCAGGGAAGCAAGATCCCAGAAGAGCTGGGGAGCTGCATTATCCCTTCAGCCATCCTTTGCCAGCCCTAGACAGACATGAATAGTAATGCCTCCCCCTGACAAAGCACATTGTTTTTAATTAGGATGTACTTATGTGTGAGGAATTTGCGCAACATGCCACTGACCAGTGTCCAGTGACTTACTTTTTTTTTTTTTTAATGGTAGAAAATTGCGCAACTTGAAACCACTAGAAGACTGAGTCACCATCTGTCTATGTCGATTTCATGGAAAGGAAGGCATATTACCACAGCAAAATACTTCCCTTCATTAGTTACTGCTAAAGAATGAACTATAAATTCCAAAGGCAGCTCCCTTCCTCCTTTTTCCTTTCTCCAGAGAGAACAGATCATTCAGAAATGCCAAATCCAACTTTCCTTGCACCCCAGCAGCTACCTCCAAAGTCAATAGGAATCACGAGCGCACAAAGAACTGACTGCCGCATCAAGACACTGTAATTTTTAACCATTATTAAATGTAAATCTCTCTAACATTGATATTTATTTTCCTGCTACATATTAAGAATGTTTAGGCTCATGAGTCACCAGTTCTTTTCCAGTTAGTGCTTGCTCTACCACTTCCACCCTGGAATGGAACTAGAGATTTGTGCACGATACCAGCACATAAAGTCAACCGTTAGGAAGAGGCAATCAAAAAAAAAAAAAAAAAGGAAGATAACAACGTATGTCTGTCAGAGCCAGCACACTCCACTGTTGTCATTTCTTTGCTGTTGGTTTTTGCACCAGGCTTAAGTGGTAAATCACAATGAGCATGGATAAGTACAACAGGATTTACTCACAGTTTGTTCCGCAAAGCTAGGTGTTGCCGTGGGAGACAAGAAGTATTTTTCAGGCACTCCCACAGCAATAAACTGTTGCCACTTTATTAACAAGCTAGCCGCATGCTGTGCTTTGTTGAGCAGTAGGCCTATGAGCTGACCAGCAAAACACCAGGGTCCTACTAAAGGCGGCAGTCTGGTGTTCACCCTATTTTCCTGCGCGTCCAAGTCTGCGTACTTTGCAAACTTGCCACATTGCAATGTAGTGGTAGTCCGGTAGTCCTACAGTGGTAAAGGTATAATGGAGACAGCTGAGAGGAAGCAGAAATCCAAAAGCCTGTTCAGGTTCTTCACATATGGTATTTACTGAGAGACTGCATGGAAAAAAGAAAACTTTCAGTCCAATAGTAACACAGATCAGTGGCTGCCAGCCCAAAAAGGAGGTCTGCTGTGCTGAAAAGGCTTCTTCAGTTCAGATAGCGGGAATGGGTGGCCCCTGGGGACGATCTGGTGTTTATGAAGGTGAACAGTCCATCACAGTGTTTCTGTAATCCTGGGTGGTGAATGCTGTGGCAGGTGCCAAGGTGTTGAGAGCCCCTCCTTGATCCATGGACACACTTTGCTTCCGAAGGCACCACTGTAACTCTCTTCTTCTGGGACAACAGAATGAGAAGTGGCTAATCACTGGCTGAAAGGGCAACAGATAAAACAGAAAGTTGTTGACTATCTTTAGTTACTGAGGGACTGAGAAAGGGAGTTGAAGAAGTGCATAGAGGAGCCAAAAGTCATGTGTTCAAAAAGCTTTAGAAAACTAACCTTTTATTTTAAAGGCTAGGCCTTGTAAGGGCCGTGAATCGCTGTGAAATCCCAGTAGAAAGGTACAGTTTTCTAAGTCAGAAGGACTGAAATAGAAGTCCTACGACTACCATCAATTTCTTGCTTCCTAAAGTGGACCCTGAAGGTAAATTAGTAGATGCTCACAAGCAGGAAATATCATATTACTACTATTTTTATTTAAGCAAAGACATCACTTTCCAAGGTCAAGATAATATCCTTTGAACATTTAAAAATCTTCTTTTATATTATCTTCTTATAGTTCTCTTCCTTTTCTATACTCCTCCCTGACTTGCCAGACATTCCTCTTGCCTTTTGATTTGGGTTGAGGGACAGTGTTTTCTCAGAAGTCCTATACTGATAAAGCAGAGCATACCTGCCCCGAAAGAATGGTTTTACCTGAGCATATCCGTACATGGGAAATGTTGCTGCAAGCAATTGATTAATATCTTTTATTGCTCTGTCCTAATCATGTTGTTCTATGATGAGTAAATGCAGAGTCCCACTGTTAAGAATGTGTTTGTTTTGAGTGTTTGTGAATTTGCAACTTTCCACAAAACTATGAGACCATATGCTAGCCATATCCTTCATCTGCAGAGCAGAATCAGAAAACACATTAGGAAGGGAGAGAAATACTAGGTATTTATTTTTCAGGATCGAGCAATCCTATAAATTAAGTGGAACAGACTCTGATTTTCACGAGGATACTTTAAATTAATTAACCTTCTCTTGGTGGAAAGATCGAATGAATGAAAGCATACTTAGAACTAATTAACATGTGAAAGACAACATCAAAACAACAGCAGAAGAGTCCCCTGAAGATAATACGTCTACATACAACACAGAAATACTAAATTAAATGAAAAGCCTTGTCCTTCTCATCTTATTCCTTTTTCACACCTAGCCCTACATGCCCCTAGGCACTGCATTGCCTTCTACCAGTTGATGTATTCCCAGAGGGTAAAAGCTTCATTTTCCCAAATCAAGCATCTTCACTACAATAGCATTCACAGCAGCTCCATATTTCGGGGGGATCCCTGCTGGTTCACCATAGTGGAGCACAGCGTAGTACTTTCTAGTAAAACCTTCAACCAGGCTTTCAGGAAAGAACTTTAAATGAGGAAAGACAAATTTCACAACAGTCATTTAGCAGTGTCCAATGCTTTTGTTTTAGAAACCTCTTGGACTTTTCCACAAGGAGACATTGGGTAAGTAATTCAAGCTCTCTGAGAAGATATTTGTTTTTCAGAGCTACCCTTGATATGGCTCACGGACACCCACCTAAAAGCCACTGTCCTGCTGTGAAAACAGAGGAATCACTCTGAAGCTGTCCAACAGTATCACAGAGATGGGACAAAAACCTGAGTCTGAGTCCCTTGTTTGAAACATCCCACTGGATTTAGGAGCCACTGCAGCCCCTTCTGTCTATCTATGCACTTACTTCCTACTGATATGTGTGAGTTTGAGATGCAAATAGAAAATAGCTTCTGCGTACCAGAAAAAGGGCTTTTTTTCCATCAGCAGAGAAGGAATATTTCTTGAATGTTACTAACAATAGACCCTGTGGGCTAAAGACTGCAGTTAATCTGCTGTGACACAGCTGGGACTATGTGGGAGCACATAGGGGCAGGGTGCCCTCCTGTATGTTGATTTTTAACGCAGGGAGACCAAGAACAGACGTTTAGACAATGCTGACTTAGAGAAGAATTTTACTTTTTCATTCTTTTGAGGAAGAGGCTAAACTGGCATAGAAAACAATGACATATTTAGTCAGTTAAAGGCATTGGGATATGACAGCTTACTGTTCCAGAATTCATTAAAAATCACATGCAAAAATCACTATCAGGAAATATTGATCTAATTTATTTACGTGGTACAACTTTATTGAATGGAAGGACAAAGTGAAGCTAGCTGAGTTCAGGTTAATGACTCAGCTCATGAGGTGACACAGAGAGTATGACCAAGTCTGTTCTGGGGTCATGGGAACTCTTCTCATGTTTGAATAGATAATGAAAAAAGAGGGAAAAACTGTCCTCTCCAGGCACCCCTCTCTCCATTCACTGCAGAGGGAGCTTGCTGAACCAGCTGAGATTAGTCTCTTTGATTTTCGTTTAAAGTTTACATTTATAGTTTATTGGGCATGAGTTTTTATTTATTGCTTCATAAAAGAAAGGAGATCCACCTGCTGCTTTCCTTTTTTCTATCTTCTCTTTTCCATCAGTGAAAAAATTTAGTTTGCTCTGTGACCATGACATGCAGAAGTGTCAATGAATACATTACTGATCTATTATCTTTTCCATCAAAAAAGCAGTTGGCCCACTATTTTGCTAGTGATTAGTCCTACTTCACAGTTTTCTTCCAATCCCACAAGGTGCATCAAAGTTTCATCATTTTTCCTAATTCAGGTTTTCTCAAAAACTTTACTCATTTTTTAAAAATATTGTGGTTATTGAACAGGTTAAAGGACAAGGTTCTCTTCCTTTTTTTGGCTGTTTTCTCTTTTGGAGAGAAAATATGAGAGAGGAGGCTTCCCTGCTATTCATGATTGCTTGGTTTCTTCTCTTTCTGTATTCTTTATTTCTACATTTTTTTCCATTTCAAAATTCAAAAGAAATTACCTTACCTTGTTTGAATCTGCAAAAATATTTTACTAAGAAATACCATTGGAAAGCTAGGGTGGGGAAAACCCTCCTTTCTCCTTCCCTTCCTACATAAAGTCAAAGAAAGAGGCAGCAGGGTAATGGAGCATTGTGAGTAATGCTGTGACCTTCCGCTGGTTAGAAAAGAAGAATGTGCTATCGTGTGAGACACTAATGACACAAGAAAGAAGGAGAAGTAACTAAAGGAAATGATCTAAGTTTGCCTACAGCAGATGGACAGCAAGGAGGAGACCTAGTATATGGAGTATCTATCTGAGGAAACTGTGGAGCTTACCCACTGTTAGTTTTCTTTCTTCTCCAACTTAACACTGCAAGGCTTTTTCTCAATAATTCTCTTTATCTCCTCCCCCCCCTTTTTTTTTAAGGAATCTGATTTATTATCAGAGGATCCATATAACATCAGAAAAATCTTCCCTCAAACTTTCCCTCCCTTTCTTGATGCCAAGTTCTTAGCCTTGCTCCGTTCTCCCTTGTCTTTCTATCAGACTCTTCTCTCATGCCTTACAGCCAACGCCTTTGAAGAAGTACTCAGCTTCCTCCAGCTTGCTGCTTGTCCTGGCTGTTCTTCCTTCTCTCTGATGGTACCATTGCTCCTAGATCTACTCTTCTGATGAGCGCTGGTTGTTCTCATGTACCCTTGCTGTCTTGGGCCTTCTTTCAGTCATTCCTTCCAGTTCTGTGATTCTTGCAGCGTTTTCTCTATTGGGAACGTGGCTTGACCCAGCCACGTGGCATGAACGACTTCCATCAAGCCTGAAATCAAGGCAGGGTGTGACAAAGACTATGGAAGCTGGCTGTACAGCTCTTTCCTTAAATACCTGAAACAGCTTGTTCAGCCCTAAGCTTGCTGTAACCCTCCCTATGAAAACCGTTATTGTTTGGTGTGTGACTGGATGACTCACGTATTCAATAATGTTGTTGACCAAGCTCACTACACCCCCTCCTGGGACTCCTTCAAGCCCTTTCCCACTCTATTGTCAATGCTTCTTGCAGTATCCCTATCCCATGTCTCCATCTCAAGTAGGCCCAGCTTACCTCTTCACTGTCGTCCAGGTTTCCTGTACATGCCCTTACCTGTGCCACTATCTCCTGTTCTCCCTAATTCCCACTTTCACCCTTCATGACAAGATTTTTGTATGTGTTCTCTGTGCTACACCTTCCCTAGCCTGGCTTAGCAGGGCTCCTGTCTTCTGCCCTACCTGTCTCCTACTCCCACTTCCATATCCTCTTTCAGCTTCTATCCCCATATTCCCCCTACTATCTCTGGGTCTGACTTTTCCAGGCAAAATTCCACTAGCTGAACTTTTCCCATTGCAGCACAAGTTGCTTCTTGTTCCTTTTTCTTTCACTCCCCATGTGACACTGGATATCCTTCTCCTTTCTCTGTAGGTCCCTGTTCTTCTACTCTGACCTTGTCATCTCTCTCCTACATGTTCCTGCAACTCTCCCCATTCCTTCCTTATAAAACTTTCATTTTTTCTTAGGATTCCAGGGTATAGACATGATTCCTGGGCAGTTAGTAACATGGCTAGTGCTCATGTGGCTTCAGGAGCTTCAGAAAGGTGAAGAAGAAAGTTTATTATGCTTACAGAATCAGGCAAGCTGGGACCTTGATTTTTCTCTAAATTAGTCTTTTCTAGGGTTCTGATTTGTACCCACTTTGACAAGGTTGTTCCTGCTAATGCTGAAGAATGTCCTGACATTTTGAAAAGAAAATTACTGCATTGAAGTCAGTAAATGTTAGTGAGTTATCTACTTTTTTATGCTGTGTTCTAGGCAACCACATGGGAAGCAAAAGAGAGATTTCAGTGCAAAATAGTTGGAATACGGTGGTGGAAAATAGATGAGCCCCTTTTTACGCCCAAAAGAGTAACCCAATAAAAACAAATCCCAACCCTAATCCTCAAATGCCTTTGACAACACTGGCACCAGTCTTGAGACTGCACATGTTCAGAAGGCACACTCCCGCCTTAGCTCTCGTGGATACTACCAGATCTAATGCATAATGGCACCAGAAATCTCGGCAGCAGACCTCAGCAGTCACCTTCACCTTCATTTGGATACCAGGAACGAGGGGAAGGCGTTGCTCCCTTGTTGCATGATGGTTTCTTCATTGATTCCCAAGCGAGAAGGCTGTTTGCATACATCCCTTGAGTCCTTGGTTTGGCACTCCATGTAGCCTCCATAACTAGTCTATGCTAGCTTCTCAGGTGCCACAGCTGTATCGCAGAATCACGGAATGGCTGAAGTTGGAAGGGATCTCTGGAGATCCTCTAGTCCAACCCCCCTGCTCAAGCAGGGTCACCTAGAGTATGTTGCCCAGGATGGTGTCCAGATGGCTTTTGAATATTTCGTATGCTAAGTTTTACTAATTAATTACTAATGCCAAACAGTAAAAAAGCAAGAGTAAGAGCTCATTCAATAATACAACTGTCTGGAAAAATTAAGACCTTCTGAGCTTTTCAGGTGTGTTGGCTTCACAGTTTCCCGCTTTAAACTATACTCCTTTTGGCAAAATGAAAATGAGACTATTTCAAAATATTTCATTCTTAGAGCTGGGACTACGGTATGCTTCAAACTTTATTTATGGCCAGAGTTATTTACGTTAATATTTCTATTGGAAAGGATAAATATTGACCTGGAAAGGACCTTAAGAGCCAGAGTAGTCCTCCTGTCCTCCTGCTTTAGGAGCACCTCCACCTGTACCTACGTTGTAAGGATGAGATTTTCCACTCAAGCTGAGGAACCTACAACAAAGATGTCTACGTCTAAGATAAGCACCTATTCAGCTTAGGAAGTCCAATCAGTATGGTAAATGAAGTCTAGAGAATAATTAACCCAGCCAAACGCAGGTGTCTAGCTTAGGATGCAATGGATGACTGTCAGGACGCACTAACTGTATTTACTACATCTCCACAGACCATTTTGTGAGCTGAAACAAGATCTGATGCAGATACCTACACTGTAGTGTTTAAAGTTAGGGGAATTATAACCTAAGCCAGTTGTCTGAGTGGATGTAAACTGTCTGTCTGGGCTTCCACTGTAGCCTGTGGAGCCTTTCCTACTAGAGCTTGGTATGCAGCTTTGTCTGGCCAAGCGCAGGTAGCTACTTTATAATGATATGGATCACACCCTATCTTCACTGACCAACTATTTCTCTACTGCTAAAGAGGGTGGATTGCTGTGGTACAGAACCCAGCACTTCCAAAATCTTCAGCAGTTGCTAAAGATCCTCACATTCACACCACACAATTCATGCCGTTGCTTCTTCACTAATTTTACTTTAGAGACTTCTGTTCCCAGAGCTTGCATTTTTTATGTTGCAATGAAAGCCCATCAAGCCATTCCCAATCTGTTATGGATAAGGGGAACGGAATATTTCCTCCTCTCTTCAACAGTTTTGCATATTTGAAAACTGTATAATCAAAATTGATAGAATTTTTGCTATTTAATAATTTTGTCACTTAAATCCATGTGTCTTCATCTAGTATAACTGCTAGACCTGGTCTGAAAGCACATATTTTTTCTTCTGTGGATATTTCAATTTAAATATGAAAAAAAGCGAACAAATAATGGAAAAAGATGTTAACATTTTTAGTTGAAAACGAGTGAAAGACATTTCCAGCTTCAAGATGTTATTTGGCATGTGCAGAAACACGTTACTCTAGGGTAAAAAATGCTGCAGAAGAACCCTGAATTTCTGTGCTAAAAAAATTTCATAAGAGATTTTTGAACACCATTGACGGCATTTCTAGGAGAAGAAGCCAGCACCAGAAAGTTTTTGTCAGTAACAACTTCTATTCCTTCTAACTTCTTCCTAACTGAGATGTTACTAATTGCTATGCCTTAGTCTCAATCTCTAAGTCTTTCCTTAACTTAACACCCCTTACAGAAATTATGAAGTATGGAATAATTACTCTCTAAATAGGATTTTGCCAACTTCTTAAAATAGATGTTGTCTAGCTGAGGTAAATTTTAACTATTGAAAGTAATGCTGTTTAGACCTATGCTTATATTTCATTTTAAAACTTACAAGTTTATTTCTAGGTGTGTGTACAGACACATATAGAGAGATTTTTATGCATACATAAATAATGCATTATCTTCTAGATTACCATATCCTCTGAGTATAAAACATGCCTTTAAAAACCTATAGCACTCTTTCTTTTGTTATTGACTGTAGCTTGCCTCATTAAATCTGAAATATTTTATATGTAATTTATTGGTAATCAATTGCTTTCCTCTTGTTTATTTTTCTATTTTTCTCAGCATTTATCCATGATCCATTTCACTCCTGATCCTGTTTAATTTTCAGTCTTTTCCACTTTAAACTTGCTATTTATCTGGTAAACACTGTGCTGTTTGGATTTATTCTCTCTGGGGAGCTGGGGATATTTTTACTGGGATATACCTGGAGATATTTTTACTTGAAAACCACCCTTGGAAACACTTGTATTGCAAACTGTTGTGTTCAAGCATGTTCCTACCATCTCTGTGTTTGGGGCCACATTTACCCTGAGATGCTGCCCTTTTAAATTCAGCTTAGTTTGCTCTGGGATTTTCATGTGTTTATTTTTTTTTTTTTCCACTCTGAAATGAATAAGATTCAGCAAACAGTATCAAAGAAGGTTTTTAAGAAATGCCTACCATGTGTGCCTTCTCCACAAACACTGCCAATGGAATACCACATATAAAAATAAACGATCTATTTCCTATTGCTAATAAACATTTGGTTCCATTTCATAAGGAGGCAGCATACACATTGCCTGTGAAAATCAATTAAAGTTCTGTGAACAGAAGGTTTCCAGAATCAGGCACATATGCTCTAGACCGACACTTGGAACATTAAATAAGAGCAGTTGAGAAATACGTCTGCATCTCTATTATTGGAGCAATCCAGTTGGCTTGTGCAGTAAAATAGCAGCAAGATCACATACAAAGAAAATTGATCAGAATACTTCTTTGCTTTTTTGTAGTCCTATAACCATTCTGCTTTCATTTTTCTAGCTTTTATTATGAGGCCTGCTGAGCATTTTTTATGGGAACTACTGGATTAGGCCTACATTTAGTAGAGCATTTAAACACATGCCTGATTTTAAAAATGCAGTCTTCTCCTTGAAAGAAATGGAACTTCTTCTATAATTGAAGTTAAGCATCTGCTTAAATATTTCTTGGCCTGAGTCTGCAATCCGTAACGCAGATGGATTAATAGTGATGGTGTTTCAAGGAGTTTTAATGACAGAAAAGCCTCCATTATGTCATTAATCTATCTAGATGCTTACACGGCATCCATCTCTACCAAAATTGCAGTATCTGTCTCAAAGTAGCCAAGAGTGAGGTCATATTACTTCTGGATCTAGCCTAGCTGGTCTTCATCACTGGACTTCCAGGGCCGGTTAGGACTCCATAGCTGAGCTACACTGAATGATCATGTGAATACATTGCACCCACTGCAAAAACGCAGCTGAGACCAGTGCCGCTTGCAGCTTAAACCAGCCTGACTTACTTTGCACTGAAGAGAAAGGAGAGCTGTCAAAGGCATGACTGCTGCTCAACTAAGGACAGCTTCCAGCTGAAGGATAACAACAATGAGTTGAGGACAGGATAGTCACGCCAGCCACAAGAGAGGCTGTCTCGGTAGGTCCTGCATGCTATATCCCTTCAAAGCAATGAATACTTTTCCTGAAAAGTTCCCTCCACTTCGCACCCTAAAAGTCTGTCGGCTTTAAAACTTTTCATTAGCCAAGTTAGTTGGCTTCATATCCATAACACAACAAATATTTCCCCTCCAGCTTCAAGTCATTCAGGCTCCATGGGGGATAATTCCTGAAGTAAAACAGTGATCTTCAAGACAGAACTTTCCTTCCACTCCACAAAGGAGAAGGCTTTGTTAATCGTACAACTATGTAAAAGTCACTCCCAAGATGTGCACCTGAGCTCAGAGCCTATAATTTATAATATACCACCCACACACATACACTGCAATCAGATCACTGTTCCCACAGAAAATAATCATGCTGAAACACAAATCCCAGCACTCTTTCAAGCAGTGATAAAACATTTAAAGGAAAGGTATACGATGGTTTCATAAAGTCTCAGGGTAGTGCAGAGCAGGGGCAAATGTACCCTTCACCTGCTGCAGAAGGTTACAATGCAAGCACGGAGATATAAGGAGAGAACGTTTGCTTTGATCTCATCTCACATACTTTACAATCAGGCCTTGATATTATGGAAGTATAATTCCCAATGCCAAAAAAGAACCAGTGGTTTAAAAAGGCACTTTAATGAAAGGGTTGAAGACTACTAAAAAACCCCTCAAAATGAAAGTCCTCAATCTGTCATTTTCACATCAGAGAGTACATCTGAAATCAAGAACATCTACAGGGGGGAAAAAAAATGTGAAACAGAGATTTTCATAGAACTTGCCAACAAAAAATTCAAACTAAAATATTGCCTTTGAAATTAATCTTAATGCCCACATCCACTTGAACAACTGAAGAGCTTCGTGGCAGTCACAGATCATGGCTATTTATACGTGTTGCTCAGTGTTGAACTACACCTCCCAGGAGACAATAGTCCCTTCCTGTGGAAGAGCATAGCGCATCATTAAACAGCTGGTTATATGAGCTATAGCTGGTTCAGCTTGTTACCTTGGTTTAGGATGAAGACAAATGCTGTTGTTCTTGCATTTTTCAAAAGACAGTTTTTCCATTTTTTCAACTCATTTCAAGCAAGACGCTGCCAACTTCCTATTGGCATTCTGGTGTGTGTCCTCACCAAAATAACCATGAACTTGAGTGTCCTCTGGTAAGGTAGTACCTATAAAGGTTCCTGGCACTGGAGTACCAAGCACATCATAAATATTAATGGAGTTATCCTCCCAACATTGCTGTGAGGCTTTATTACTCCCATTTTACAAACAGGCAATTGAATTTCAAAGTGATTTGCCCAAGGCAACACAGGAATTTTGTACTGGTGCCAGAGACTGAGCCCACATTTCTTGAGCCGTCATCCAAAGTTTCTTTGCTCTTTTACCCTCTTATACAAGACATAAAATAAATTTCTGTGTTTCAGTATTTTGTATTGACTGGGTTCTAAGCTATTCTTTCTCACACATGATCTTATATGATGCCAATATGAGCTCTTACTTTCAGGTAAGAGCTAGAGCTTCCATATGAGGGGACAAGGATTAAATTCCCAGTCTTGTTCTCTCCTTGGCTGTCAGGAAGCACAGCCCCTGCAGAAAAAAGGAGTGCTCCGTGTTGCACAATCCCTAGTGATTGCTGTGGATGATTAAGAAGAGGTATTAATACATTCCACGGATGAACTGTCCGATCTTCCTTAGCCTGAGGGATAGAAACTAAAATCCTGGGCCTATCTGAAGAATTCTAGGGAGGTGAAGAGCATCCCTAGGGAAAAAAAATAATAGCACTGGCTTGTATTTTTGTTTGGGCTTCCTTTAACTGTACTGACCAAATATGCAACAACATACCACATGTCTCGTAAGCCAGAAGACTCAGAAAAGCTTACCTGAAGAGCCTTGGAATAAATCGTATTTTCAGTTTGCTTAAGTTCACTTCTCCCAAATTTTTCTCTGAATTTCTTGCACTGAAAGATCCATGTCACAACCTACCCAGAAATATCAGATTTTACTTAGTTTAAATCCTAGACTGCTGATTTTCTTACTGAACTGTAAGTCTGGATAGATATGCTCAAAACGTGCTTCAAAATTCAGCTAAAACTTTTAGCTAACCCTGTACGAGGTTGAGATTTGTTACTCTAGCACAATCAGAAACAAGAAGCAGAAGAGCTTACATGTCTATAAAACTTTCATCGCAGCCTCCACACTACCGAGAGGCGCCAAAGAGTAAAATATTGATGTCAACCTTTTAAAACACAGTAATAAACTGCTGGTTTAGCAAATTTGGGAGTAACTTGATACTGCCATTTAAAAGCAAGATTCTCAAGATTCTTGATGCAAATCAGATGTGTTTGAGTGCAAAACCAGGCTCAAAATGTGGGCAGTGATGTCTCGTGTTCCTCTTCTAGATACTCACAAGACTCCCATTCCTACGGTGTCCTCATCACTGGATGTCTTAAAAAATATACGTAGCCTGGTCACTTCCAAGCCCGTTACTTTTCCTATCTCATCTGCACATTAGTTGCCCAAAGAAAGACAAGTGTTTCCTAAACTCTAAGTTTACCCACAGCTTCTAGAATAATGAAATAAAACTTTCTTTTTCATGCCAAATGGTAAAAAAAATCTTCATTAATTACACTCCTTGGATTATTTGGCTTTTTTTCAGCTGAGACATCTTGATATTCTCATACAAATATGCTGATATTTCCTGAATAGGGTTCAGCTCTAGGTTTTCTGCTTTGCATTTCAGTGTGGCCCATTATCATAATGGAAAGGATCTGTTAAATTGGGCTTTGGAACAGATAATCTTCAGTATTTGAGGATGATTTTGTCCTTACACATTGGTTTGTTTTCAGGTCCTCTCCCCAGTAGCTTTGAATCAGCCTTAGAAATATAACCACAGTTATAATTAAACTTTGCGCACACTTTGAACTCCTGTAGAAACTGGGAACTGTTCCTTTACACCAACATTAGGCAGAGTCTGCAGGGCACAAACTGCTTCATAATGCTTAGGTCGTGTGGGGATATTTCTTTGTATATTTATTAATTATGGTGTCATGAATTAATTAGGCACAATGCCACCAAAAAGCTATGATAAGCAGTGCTAATAGTATGGGCGTCTCTTACATAAGTGAATCATCCCTATTTCTCAAGTCGGCAATTATGCTGTGCCCTGTGGGTAAATGCCTTTCATAGAAATTATTCCCAGAACCTCTCTGGAGAACATCTGAGATAGCATTAAAACATCACTAATTTATCTTTCTACACCTAAGAAGGAACCTTTTTGGCTTGAAGTTCTTGCACTGATGTTCCCACCCCATGTGTGAGGCCCTACTTCCACCTCTGAATTTTCTTTGGGATCATAGCCCTGCCACAGGTCATGCCCTTCACTCTGAAACCATTGCTCTCGATGGTGGCTTTGTACCTAGACCCAAAGTGCAGTGCTCTGCTCTCAGAGGGACCTCCCTGATTTCAAAAAGACTACCCAGGATGGGGTGTGACTTAAGATGAATGTGGATACCCAGCCCTTTCAAAGCTGAATTTTCTGAGGAAATGAAAAAGCAAACTGTGATGAAAAAAGACAACTTGTAAGAAAGGTGCATCATAAAGGAAACCACATCCGAGTGAAAGAAGAATGCCTAAAACGTGTTGAGGTTAAATACAAAAAAAAAACCCTTTTACAAAGTTAGAGAGGTTAAACTATCAAATCCCGTTAGATGTTTTTAAGAGTAAAAATGCCACCTGTAACTACATCAGCAAGGTAGGGCAAATCATTCTCCTGCTCCAGGTTGTAGGGTACCAGGCAGGTTGCAAGTGGGCAGCATGTCTGAAAATGAAGGCAATTACTGAGGCAGGGAGATTAGACTGCCTCAGTCCTGGAAGTTTTGGCCTGTTTTCCCTCAGGGATTAGCCAAATGACAGTAAGGTAAGCAGTCACCATGTTTCAGCTGCTGTGCTCCTATTCTATACTACCTCCAAGTAAATGTGAAGTGACTTGTTGCTCTTTCATGGGGAGACAGGTTCCTCTGTGTTACCTGATATTATCTATTTATTGTCAGCATCTCCAGAGACTTGGAATAACCTCAACTCTCCTTTCACTGCAAGGCACCTCTGGGCGTGCACAGCATGAGCATGTGGGATCTGAGTCACTTTAGTGAGTCCATGTGGAAAACCCAGGCATCTCTGTACTGTGAAGTACCACAGTGGTTAAAAAAAATTCCTCTGCATCAGTGTGGGGGATTTAGACACCTAAAACCTGCCTCAGCTGGAACTGGAGCAAGTAAGTAGTTTTGCAGCTCCTGTCCAAAGTGACTTGCCTGAGGTTACACAGAAGAGCTGCAAAGAAGTGAACTTCAAGTTTCTCACATCCCAGCTAATGTCCCTATCTACTTACCCGTCCTTTCCTAATTTATAGCTAACTTAATCTCACTGGCTGGAATCTGTTCGGCTGGGATCACCAGTGGTCTTAATTACTGCAATAAGGCCACTTGAGAATCTGCACCCAGATTCACATTTTTACGCTGCTCAGTAACATAACAAAGTAGAAGACAGAAGATACAAAGAACAACATAATTGGCACTGACCTAACTGCTTTGCCTAACAAGCATCTACAGAGAGGCAATGTGGGCTAAGATGTTAAAAGAGCTGCATACATCACATTCTTTTAAAGCCAAATTCAGTGTAGTCTGCAAGTGTCTATTGATTTCAATGAGATTAGTATCAGACCTTCACATAGACTGGTTAAGAGCTGTTGGGAAGGGTCAACTGCCAAGGAAAGAATGTACTTATGACTGCATTTTGATGAAAAAGGGAAAACATGCTTTCCAAGGTAGAGATTGTTTTTGCTGTTACCGGGATGCTTTCTAATCCCTCCTCTTCCCTATATGTCTTAGTTCCTTTGTCATAAAACTACAAACATCTTCTGCGCCAGGAAATCCAATATCTTTGCAAGTAATCAGGTTTGCACACAATAGACAGAGAAAGCATTGTCACCACTTGGGAAACTCATATAGCTAACAGGTTTACATGTAGATATTCCAGGCTAATGAAACAGCTAAAAGGGAGAATAGGCTAGATGCATTTATAGCTAACATATTTTTCAGTCCATCTTTTGGTTTTGTCGTTATATTAAGATTCTAGTAACCTAAGCAAATTAACAGGCCAGCTAGATCCAGACACGTCCACAAACAGCAATAAGGCAGAGCAAGAATAAACCAATAATCCTGCCTGTTCTATCCACAAGTGATTAGTCAGACTCCTTATTTTTTCTATAACACTCTTCCCTGCCTTAGCTCTAAAAGTGCTCTTTACGGAAAGGCCACGGATCACTGTTAGAGGTGAAGAAGGAAGCAAAGTCATGCCAAAGATCAGTGCCACAGTTCCAACTGAAAAATAATCCTTAATAAGCATTCAGTGGCCTCAACTGTCCCTGATTGTGCCTCTTTAACAGCTGATAGATTCCTCAGGCTCAGTGATGTGGTCTTCTGAATCAAAAGCTGGGTGCTCCACAGATGACTGCAAGGACATAAAATCTGCTTCCACATACACTTTTGTTAAAAACACATAAGAGACATACCTACAACCAGGCATTCACGTGCGTATGGTCTGCAAATGGTTCCTAGAAACAGAGGCTCAAATTTAGAATCCATTTTAGAAAATGGAGCCCTCTAAAGAGAAATGGTGGAGATTTAACCAAGGAAAAGCATTGCTGGTGGAAAGATGTCATAACCCAAATGTCTGTGGAAACCTTCCGGTTAACGCATACATCTGACAGGGAAGGCTCTGCTTGGCATTTCACTTGTCAGCTTTTCAGCTGACAATAAATGCATAACTTGCATTTTTTGTTTTAAAACAGAAAGGATTTTTCTGGTCCTCAACCCTAATTCCAGCCCTGGGCTGTGTTCCAGTAAGAGGCTACTAATCTAGTGGATAGAGTTGGACACTTTTTTTCCCCCCTGATAAATTAAGCAAACATGAGGTCACTGCAAAGGCATAAAACCCGCCTCAGGTGAAGTGGCAAAGGCTGGAGAACAGACAAACTTAGAGAAAACAAGCCGGAGAGAGTCACCTTCAGTAGCAGCACTGATTTCTGTGTTCGAACACTACTCCTTACCCAGGTCTAAACGCTGATACCGTTTCTAACTCAGGGGATGCCTGAGTCACAAATCCATGAACAAAGATATGAGGGAAGGACTGCTGCAGACTCACCCTGTTCTTATACTCTTCTGCAGCCGTTTGCTCCTCTCTGCCCTAAGAGACAGGGTGCTGGGCCACTGGGCCCTTTGGGCTAGCCCTGTACAGCTGCTCTGATACTCTGCTGTTTATGCTACATTTCAGAGGAAGTGATTTTCTCTTATTCCTCATCGTTGTCAACCCCTCCAATGCCATTTTTGACAGAGTCAACTTAAGCACTTGCATTCAAAGATTAGTCACACGCTGCTGGAGTGAAAACAAAGGAAATGTAAACAGCTAATGCTTTTGCCAGAAGTATGCAAGAGTCTGTGTGGGAAAGGATATGATATAAGAGCTTGTGTGATCATACATTCTTTTATTAAACTAAAAGCTTTCACAACAATTCCTAACATGATTTTTTTTTTTTTGAGTATCACCATTCATTAAACAAAGCTTGCCTGTGCAATTATCAAATATGTAAGGCTTGTGATATCAGGTAGATCCTTCTATGGGTGTATTTCAAATTGTCATTGTTTAAATATTAACTGACTCCATCATGTTTTCTTTCAATATGTGTTCTTTATTTCAGAAATACATCCTGCAATATTAAATGAAAAGATAAGCTCAGTCAAGAATCTGAAGAATAAGATGAAAATCAGCTTATGTAAAGTTTCTCTCCTCCCTTCCCTCAGCTATCCCAAATTCTCACTGTAACCAAGACAGAGAAAGGAATAAGGATTCATTATTAGGAGTTACGCAGAAGACATCACCTTCATCTACCTCCTTCTCATCCCAGCCTCGGTGATCTCACCAATATGAAAGAAAAAATGCTATACTATGAGCGCTTACAGAAAACTCCACCTTGGAAACGGCTGTTTCTCAATAGAACTGGGAAAAGTTTATTCTAATTTTTAGGTTCTTTGGTCATCTGTTTATTTGTCTCAAAATGTAGTTCAGGTGACCTCTTCATGAAATGCAGAAGTCTGCTAAATAAAAAAGTCAAGAAGCAGTTTCATAAGTATCTAAAGGGTTTGTTTTGACCTCACTAAAACTGACTGTTTCAATTCAGAGTGGGGTGGAGGGACGAGGAGATAGGGGAACTGTTTACAGAATTACTGGGTGATTTGTGCCGCTATGTCCTAGTCTGTCATCTCTACGTGAAACTAGCCCCACATGATGCTAAAAACACAGGTTCAAATCCCCCCTTGACTCTTTTCTGAGTTTACCTGAATCAAAGGTCTTTTCTTTCTCACAAGAGCTGCTGACTGAGAGTTTAGGAGGAGCCTTTTCAGTTTTTCCTTTTGAAGTAGTACTTTCTGTATGTTTAAAAAGTCACTAGGAGAGTCACTGAAACCCAGCACTGCCACTTTCCAGGTGAGTGCCCTTGTAGCAGGTTATGACTCTGTCATGAACATAAATGTAAATGTACATGATTGTAAATGAATACTTAGAGGTTGATACAAAATGAAAGCACTTCAGTAGGAGGGGATGAGAAAGCACTAACCCAGAATACCTACAGACCTTTAGACAACGTTCACCCACAAAATGAGACATAGAGTTTCAAATTCCTGTTTTCATTTATGTAAAAAGGAGATCTTAAACCCCTTCATAATGTCCTGAGTGAGGGTTTTAAAGAAAAGGGTGAACATGTTCTGCTAATTTGTGTGATTTATTAGCTTTCTTCACAGAATAACTGTTCTAGAATAAACAACATATTTCTTCAATCCTAATTTTGTTTTACTAAAGATTAAAAGAAAATCTGTTTCAGGTCAAGCTGGAATTTTGGGAGTTTCTTGGTAGGAAGTTTCCTGGTAGACCACTAAGCCAAGAAAACACACAATATTTTCCAGTTCTCCCTTTCTCCTGTCCAACCAATTTAACATGCACAAGGGATTTCCCCTGTAGTCTAAACACCCTCTGAAGTGGGCAGCATACATGGCTCTGGAGCTGCAAGATACTTTGAGGTAGATGAGAAATGGCTCCATCTCACTACGTGGAAACTTTCCAGGTGAGGAACATGAGACACCCAAAGAAACAAACTTCTGCTTAATACTAGATGCAATCTACGCTTACCCAGCTTAGCCACTAAGTCTTCTAGATAAGGAAGAAAGGCAGCTGAATAGTTTTAATTTTACAAACCAATACTTCCTCATCAACGAGATAAAACTCTTTTTCTTTCTCATTTTTTTCTTTCCAGATTCTTCCTCCTTCCCTAACAAATTCAAATCATCCCTTATATACTCAAAGCAACAATGCACTGAATGTTTCCCACTGCCCCTTCTGCCTTATCAAGTTTCCGATTCCTAATTAAATATATAAATTCTAAAAGTACAGCTTAACCACTGGCAACTGATTCCATTCAGAACAAAAAAGCCTTCCTCTAGAGCAAGTTACACGAAATCACATGACTCAACAAGCTAAACTAACTTCCTTTTACCTAACCCAACCTCTTAGTAGTTGGCAGTGCTCCAGCACCTGTGATTCAGGGAAAAGATGCTGAAGGGCCAGATTCTCAGAGGTGCTAAGCATCCGAAGCACGTGCTGATTGAAGCTGATGCTGCAGGTGCGCAGCCCCTGTGCCTTCCTGCCCGTGACATCTTCAAATCACTTTCTCTCGGTGTGATGGAGAATCACTTTCTTTTCTTTTTTTCCTTGACCTATCAAAGTACAATTCCACAGAACCGTGATGTTTATCTCTTTCTGATCTGAGCTTCAGAATAGTATTTGCATTTGAAACATCAAGTACTTCTACGCCCACTTCTACAAACTGAACCATCGCAAGGTTTTGAATATGCAGCTGTACTTTCCATTGCTGCTTTGATTTATTCCAGCTAACAGGAAAAATGAGAACTAGAGTCTTTTATTTAAAGTGCTGGACTGGGCCTCTGAGTGTGTGGATTCAAACCTTGACTCTGCCATTCATTCCTCGTGCAGCTCTCACATGTGAGCAATGCTTCAGTGAAATGGGGATGAAACGGTGATTTCCTTTTTCCTGCTCTTTTACCTTTTCTCTTGAACAGCTGGGTTACAGAGTTTGCAGGATTATTTCTTATAGTATAAGAGGTCTGCAGCTGAGGTCTCTGGGCTCTGTTACACTGTAAACTACAGCTTTGTTCAAAATTGCATTTAGGGAGTTCAGCGTTCAAAAGTCTTTGTTTAGCTCTTAAAGGGACTTGTTGCAAAAGCGCCACCCTAAAGAAAGGCACTGGCCGTGCAAAGCTGTTGCTGTGCTCTCAGGGTCAGGTTGCTGTCATTCCTCTCAGGCAGATCCCCTCCACAGGAGAGCAAATAGCCTGAGGAGAACAAGCGTTAAAAAGAGGAAATCTGGATATGGAGGGCCAGAGAGAGCAAGTGTCTCTGAACAACTTACTGCTTGCCGCTTGCCGCGTTCTCTCCCAGGGGTCTGGAGAAACAAAAGTTCCCGGGACTAAGACAGGAAAAGTCTTTCGTCATAATTCCCTGTTCCCTGGTATGTTTTATAGAAAGTCCATTACAGGATTTAGTTTGCACATTACAAAACGGGAAGGGGAAAAAACACGAACAAGCTGAAAAAGCAGCAAATGATGATTCCTTAGAAATCAGAGGGAGTGGCTCGCTGTGAGCCACAGGGTAGGAAGGAAGCGCTGAGCGTTCATGCCTTCCTGTGCTTAAAGCCGTTGTCTTTCCGTTTGCCTTCAGAGGGTATCATTTCGCCTGGCCCAGTGGCTCTTGCATCAGGACAAATGATGTGATTTTCAGAATGACTCTGCTCTGATACACAGATGAAAACTAGAGGGGAGAAAATGGGGAACAGAAAAGAGGCTTTAATTCAGAAGAAATTCAGAGGAGGAATATTTTCAGCACATGCATTTTTTTCCTTTTCTTTTCTTATTGATGACAGGGAAGGGAGGAAAGAACAAGAAATGAGCAAATCAGCATAGCAGTGCCGCTATGTCCCCCAGCCACAGAAGCACAAAGCACCTGGGAGAGAAAAATATTCAACTTAATTGCTGCATATTCTTCCCATAAAATCATCTATTTCTATGGAATAAAAACAGATCATGGATAATAATTTTCAGATAATGATCAACAAATATGAACAGTATCAGTTTTGCTGAACATTTGACGACACTTTGATACTGTAAAACTGGAGGTACTGCAGTGTTCAGCACAAGAAATTCTGGTGTGCCTACTTAGAAATGATAACTTTTTAAATACTAATTACTTCATCAGTCTAGGATCATAAGGGGATGGAGATAATAAGTCAATTTGTACATTCAAATTCCCATTGAAGTCAACATAAAGATTTTCATGGCTTGATCAGGCTAACTACAGTTTCTACTTGTCCCAGGTACATATGCATTTTTCAGATGAGAGGAACTTTGCAAAATTTTTCTGAGTTGTTTTGATGAGTGACTCTCTGGCTTACAGTCTTCAAGACCTTCAAGTTCTTTTTCCCGTACATTACTGAGAGAATTTGACTTGTCCACCTAGCCGGTAAATAGTATCTTCTAAAAAAAAAGTACTTTGTTAATAACATACAAATTATTTCAGAATACAATGAAATAGAGAGATCCCATGCTCAGTTTTACTTAAATAAACAAGTCTAGACATCTTAAGTGCGATTTCTTTGTTTCTTGCATAGCAGGTGCCATAGAGTCCATCTGCAGTAATAGCAGAAGTCAGGAGATGGCGATGTTGCAGATGGTCTTAGTGGTCCTCACCTGATTATGTAACAGGTAGATTTGGGTGGTAGTGGGGAAATGCTACTCTGTAAATTGTGGTGCAGGTCCATCAGATACTAACCTTCTCAGCGTCTGTGTCCCTCCTTGTCCAGGAGCGTTTGCCACAGAAGCTGCTACATTCACATTGCACCTCTGCAACCGGAGAAAACTTGATTTTCAGCAGGTTAACAAGTAAAAGCAGATTGATACAACTTTCTCATTCAGTGATGCCTCTTTTGGGGAACAGGACAAAGGAACATATTCCAAGTTGCTACCTGAGAGAACTGAGAAACCTCTGAGATCTTTAAAGTGACATAGAGGGGGAAAAGATTAAAAAAAAATCGACTCTTTTTGATACGCTGTAATATTATCGCTGGGAAGTGCGCTGAGGCTGAACTGGTCCATATCCAAACATGAAAGAGAGAACAGGGTGAGGGAGAGACGGGGCAACAGTCGGCCTCTCCCTGGCTTGGTGATGAGGTTTCAGTGATGGCTCTAGGTCTCTTACATTTCATCTTACTTGTCAGGCTTTTTTGAGGCCACAGAAAGAATTTAGCTAGCCCTTCACCTAATTTTGGACCACCACAGAGTTCTAGGTGGGGACTATGCATTTATGTCCATCAGAAAAGGCACTCCTGGGTACACATTAGAGATTCTGCTGAGAGCTTGGGAGCTGTCAAGCTAAACTGACAGGTCTCTACAAGGTTAGGCAGTTGCACAGTTGTTTGCAACTTGGTGGGTTTCGTGTAGTCGTCATCCCGGGTAGGATTTAAACTAACTCCATCCCATCCATGGTCACTGCGGATTTGAGGTCTGTAGAAGATTTTGTTATACTCTTCATTGCATACAGAGAATTTGGGCCAGACATGGCTGATGATTGTACAGACTCCTAAATACTCATGTCACTGAAAAAAAAAATACTGATTAACTTCTGCAGCGGATACAAAATTCACACTTTCATTTACATGTGACCAAGATTTGTGCTGAGATTTTGGAATTGTTTGAACTTCAGACTCAAAGTGAAACTCACAGGTGAACCAGCATGGTTCACAACTGAAGAGAAAGTTTATGCAGCATCCTGGGAAGGAGGACAGCCAGATTTCACCCTTCCTTGAATTTAGCACAAAAGGAATCACAGCAAAAAAGCGTATAAAAGTGGAATTATCAGATTACAGGGTGAAAGTGTTCCTCAGACCCTGATTCATGAACCTTTTGACAAACAAACTCAGAGATGTAAGTCTGAAGTGCAAGCACAAATCAGTAGATTTTTTCACTCTTCCTGGCATGATCTTACCAACTCCCCTGACAGCTTAGAATAGCTCTCTGTGTTTGTCTCGCCCAAGGATTCTCACCCAGAGATTACAAACTGTTGGCAGACGACTCTCATCACTCTAACTCCTCTGAGGAGTCACCTCCGCAAGATGAACTTCAGTAGTTGACCTGCTAAAGGATGTCAGGATGTCTCTAATTTCCCTATGTTTGTCCCTAGTCCACCTGTACTGCTTCTTCCCTCCTAGAGGTTACCTACCTTTCTGTTGTGAGGCAGCTGCTATTTGCCTGACCAAGCTTTAAATTGGATCTGTGAAATGATCAGATTAAAATAATAATAAGAATATCAGTGCATCCACGTAGCTCATTTCATCAGGACAACTGAGAAGAAATATCCTTCAGTGGGATAAGTCAGGAGGGGTGGGAACTTTTTCAATTAGCTCTTCCACCAGAGAAATCATACACTTAGACCCCAGAGGTCTGTTATGAGAAATGGAGGGGACAGTGCCGCCAAATGCCTTTCATGAGGCAGGAGAGACTATCAGCCTGGCTGATACCACTAAGGGGGATAGGGCATCTTTACTCATCCCTTTCCTTTCCACCTTGGTACCCTCTAAGAATCCGGCCCTTCTCTGACTTTCCCTCTCCATCTCCATCATTGCTGAGGGATCTACCATGCCCAGCTAATTCTCTCCAAGGGTGACTCTCTGCTCTTCGGAGCAGAGGCATATTAACATCAATGGAAATCCATGCCCTTGGAGTTGTACATGCTGTTCTTCTGCCTCAATAGTGGGACTGCAAACGTCCAGCAGAGAAGCAAGGTGGGCAGTCGGGTCCTATAACCCTTTACTTGTCCCCATGTGAATATGTTGAATTTGTGAGCTGAAGCCTTTAGCCAGCTAAACTTCATTTTCAAGAGCATCAGGGTGCTCCTTAAGGATGTTTGTATCTCATAAGTATTTTCACATTTTTATGAGTCCTTGTTCTCCATTTCTGATAGGGAATAATAACACTCTCATTTACTGGGTTGCTGGGAAAATAGGTATTTATGAAAGACTGTGTAGCAGTGAAATTCCACAGGATGCAGGGTCCACATGCATACCATAAATGGACTACAGATATACTATGCAAAACAAATGAGTTTTTGGCCTCTAATGTCTCCAGCCTAGCACTGGGAATGAAAGTTTTTTTAGCCCTCAGTGCTCTAAATCATCTTCTGAGATCAGTTTTTTTTTCCTTTAGTGAGGTTTCTGGAAATACCACAAAAACAAATCTTGTCATGATCTTTCATTCACTCCTACTTCCAGTCCCAGCCAAAAGGAGGAAGTTTAGAGGAGCTGAAAAGTATACAAAACCAAATGTAAATGAATATTTGTGTGTCTATTAAAAGACTTTTTTGGGCTCCTGTGTGGAGAAAGGGTTGGGGCAAGGTTTTCATTTCACCCTTGCTGGCTCCCACGCCCCTAATTAGAACTGAGCTTTCTGTAGACAAATAGCATTTAAGTGGAACTATTTCTGACCACTGGGGTCCTGCACTCTGCTGTGCAGTGCCCTTTCATTAGGAATTAGCCGACCTGATGCTGAATAAACACATTGTGTGTGTTGCAAGAGCTCTGATGTGGTCTCTGTTAATTATACTTTTTAACCTATTGCAATCATGTGCTGCTTAGCCACACACACCACAGGACTTCTTGGGAAGGGGAAGATTATGGGGGATGCACAGAGAAATTCTTAAGGGCATAGACAGCGTAAAAACATGCTAGGATGTCTGAACTGGTGTCAGATACAATAATGAGTGGGTAGGAATGATAATAAATGCATAGCACTTCAGGAGCACTTCACATTCTGCAAGCACTGTGCCACCATCAAGCAGTTAATTATACAACCAGGACCTTGTCCTCTCTCTCCAACATCCTCTTGACTCCACCAAAGAGACCAGACTGGCTTGCTCATTCACTGTTTTTTCTGCACTGGCCTTGGCAGGGGTTTGTACTTGGAACCTCTCCCTCTCCCCTTCACCTTCAAATTACACTCCTGTTCATGACAACCTATTCAAAGGATGCTTAAACACACACTCAATGCATTATTGCTGAGCTTTCCTCAGAGGTACTTAAGGGCTTTTCTCATTGGAGCAAAGACTTTGAGTCCACCATCCTCTTCTTCTTCAGGTCCCTGTTCTGGATCTCCATCTTCTGAAAAATTTGCAGGTAGTTAGATGACAGCCACCAGTGATGTGGATCCTCCCTGGTCCAGGGATAGCTATGCATTAGTAATCAGTATCATCCTACTCTCATTACCAGCCACTTTCACATAGTTATCACTTACCTCTAAATAATTTAGAATAATAATTATGAAGGTAATTTTGTCTTATCAGCTTCACTGGAGCATGTGAATGAGAAGAGCCTCTGAAAGTTGGACCACTTTGGCCCATAACGTAGTGGGAAAGTGAGGCAAAAAAATTTGTTTTATATATATTAGGGATAGTAGTCCAGTAAACCAACTTGCTTGTTTAGTACTGGAGCATTTTGTCTTCATTGGGTGTCTCCAGCAATACAATTATATCATAATTGCAGCAACACCAACTCGTCTCATCTAAACAGGCCCCAACTTTAAATATCCTTGTTTAAGCACTCACTAACCTCTGCATCTCTCATTTCCGACATTCATAAAGTAGGAAGCATTATTATTATCACTATTAATTATTAAATAACAATTAATATGTATAAACCTCAAGGCTTTCAGTTGAAAGATGCTGGATAATCTTAAGGTGTTCTCCACACAGCCATGGATTGTTGGCAACCAAATCAAAAAAGATTATCAAATGAACACACTTAAAAAGACTGGGCTGATCAAGTAAAGCATTCCCATGGAATAACGGTCTCCCACTGCTACAGAAATCCTGAAGCATTAATCTCCTATAAATAGCACAAAGGATCTGAGGCTTTTCTCTTCAAAGGAGGAGGCATTCACCTTGTCACAAACAGTGTCTGAGGGCTGTGACACTCTGTTATGCCAATTCACTTGCTGATATTGAATAATTTCATGTGATGAGTGTCTACGAAGCAGAGTCACAGTTACTGTCCGGCTCTTGTCTGATTCCTTTCCATCAGCCAGCTAAGAAGTCCTCTGAAAATGCTGAGAGTTTCAAATTTTTTTTTTTTTTTAGGTATTTCAGTCTTAGTACAGTCCTAAGCATTCTCCTACTGGGGAAAGCTGCTATAAATCAGACTAGACTATGGATAGATGTAGAGTCCCCTTTGTGGGAACACCTTTGGGGTGCAGAGATAAATGATGTCCCAGGTGACCTTCCAGAAATGGTTTTAATGACACTATAAGGAGGCCCAGATTCAACCTCCCAATTAGATTATAGGTTCTCTAAAGTCAAAGGAGAGAGACGGGTATTTCCATAGAGCAAGATAACTCACATCTAGGATGACTTGCCCTCTGCAGGTACCTGACTTCCCCAGGCTGTCTTCATAGACTGTAGGACAGGCTTCTTAAGCACCCGGACCTGAACTATGTACATCTAGGTATCTAGAAAAAGCATAATCAGTGATTGCCACCTTGAGCTCTGGGATTAGCTTGGCAATGAAGAACCTGGAAACAGCAACGCTTTAGCATGGGACCAGCTATTTCTGAATATCTCCAAAAAGCTTTGTCGTAATGTTGATAAAAGCTTCCCATGTACTGTAGCTTGGAACAGGCAGATTTCTCTTCTACCTGAACCCAGCATCCCCTAAGCACAGCGCAGTCTTTATGCAAGCAGACTTGGCCAGCTAATATGCCTCTGAGGAGGGAAAGCCCAACAGGGCTTGGAGTGTAAGCCTATTCTCAAGACCTTTCTCTATCTTGTAATTTAGGTACACCCTAAAAGTCAGGTGGAAAGCTCCCATAGATGAACAACCTGTGCGCTGTATACTTTGCGTAGCGCATTTAAACCATTTTGTCTTGGTGTCTGTCCACACTCTGCTCTTACTACGTAATACTGAGAAACAATTTTCAGACTCCTTGAAGGAAGTGATGGCTTTGCAAAGAGATTTAAACACTCTGTATGGGCTTTGCATTCTGTAACAAATGGCTTGCGCTAACCTTATATGTAGGATTTGAAGCCTGCATGCACGCAATTCTGCTTTTCAGACTGGTGGAGCTAATTCATTGCCCACAGCTCTAGCCTGGAAAGCCAGACAGCTGGAACCATCAAGGACTCTTCTGCCTAAATGAATTAAGTAAATGAATTAAGCAATCAGACACAAAGGAATGTTCAGCAATTGCCTATCATTTGAAATGCAAGACACAAGTAATTGATTGTGTGTTTATCGTACTGCACGACATACATACACATCCCCTGCTCTTGTTTATATCTTTCCAACGTGGGGGAAAAATAATTGCAAGACACAGATAATAATTTGTCTTCCCCTGTGTGGTAACTGCATCACTAGTCATTATTCTAAACTCTTTCCTTCAAAGTATGCTGGGTATTTCAATATAGAAATAGAAAAGCATTTCGTTGCCTGAAGGGCCCACAGTATGTTCTGGATTCTGCCCCATCAAAATAACACCTACCTTCATCATTGGGGTTTAATGTGGGTAAAGCAGTCAGATTAGAAAAAAAAAAAAAAGAATGCAAGTGAACAGAAGCGAAAAGGAAGGCAAGCATAAAAATTACTTGGCTATTCTCTGCATGCTACATGGATGTTTTTACAGGCTAGGTCTTAAATATATTGATGCTGGCATGTGAGGAAGCAAAGCAAAAAAAAGAAAAAAAAAAGGCAATTATGATTTTGGCAATTTGGCCGTTGGGATTTGATGACTGGCATTATTGACAGAGAAGGTTACAAGTGTCCCCATAGAAAGAGACAGTGGAATACACTGAATAAATAAGAGATGCTGAAAAAAGTTAGGAGGCTATATGTCTTGGTTTACTCAGAGGAGCATCCACCCCGTTCTCCTCAGGATCTTCCCATTGACTGTATGAGAGCTGGATGGAGACAAGGATATTTGTGCATAGGTCGGGTTCTTTCTCATGTATCAGTTTTGCTTAAAAGTGATTTCTTTCTGGAAAGCAGTAATTTAGGTCTTCAGTAAAAAGGAACAGAATTCTCTGAATACAAAGAAACATGATTTCATTGTGTAGCTTCAGATAAACATAGAGAGCAAAGTAGGAACTGAAATGTTATCTATTTGCGCATAAAGCCACCATTTTTGAAGGATAAAAGGGCTTCAGTCATATGCCATAAAACTGCATCCTCTTACTCTTACTAATGTAAGACGAAAATATTTAGGAAAGATTAAACAAACAGCCAGACAATTCTGAGAGGTTATCTGTCTGTGAATGGCTTCCTCGGGTAGTGGAGTATCCTACCCAAATGTCGTTTCCCCTGCATCACCAGAAGTATTGTGGTAGTACCTAAACCCCAGTGTAAAACCAGGGCTGATTTCTGAGATGAGAAACAAGCTTCAACTCCTAAAGCTTTCCACGTGTATAGAAGAGTATAGGGGGTATATTATTTCTCATATATTGGACTCTGAGGCTTACACAATGATTTTTCCATGGTCAATAGATCAAGTTATGACAAAGGTGAGGGCTGGACATGACTCTTCCACTTCAGTGAAAATATATACTTCCTTCTACCTACCTGCATTATGAGTGACTATCTTGGCAAAAGCAATTGAAAATAGCAAGGGGAAATGACCTGGCCAATATGACAGAGAACTTAGGTGTAAGTTTGTGTGGACATGGGACGGAACAGGACAGTAAGTACACATGCATTTGCGTTCCTCAGGCCGTGTCTAGACAGGTGGGATAGGAGGGATCTGATGGGAGCAATTTGATTTTAGATAGGAAACATCTAAGTCTTTATGTGAAAGTTGAGAACTTCAGCTCAAAGGCTTCAGAAGCCGAGGGTCTGGGTTTGGCTGCAGATTTTCTTAATTTACATTTTGCTACACTCTTTGATATGTGGCCAAACTTAAACAAGAACTGAAACATTCTTGGCTTTCCTAAGATTTCTTATATATGCATGTATGTATTTATTTATGTTCATGTATAGCTGTGTGACTTGTTATCTCAGAGACACAAATGCCTGCAGGATGGGGAGGGTCTCTTTCGCAGCTGATATCTGGCGCGGCTTGTCATCCACCACCAGGATACAGGCTGGGATGAGAATGGGGCTATTTTTTCCATAGTGCAAGAAGAAATTGCCCTGACCTCAGGTTTAAACAGAAAGGAAATTTGTGTATTTTTTGAGAGGAGGAGAGAAAATTAGTTTTCCAGCCTATTTTAAGGGGTACATTTGTGCCCACTTAGCCAGAAATCAGAGGTAAATCATTGCAATGTCCTGTCTCCCATAAATACGCACATGCTGATAACGTAAGGTGTCCTTCAGCCATTTCAGCCCCTGCTGTTGGAACCTTTGTTTTTAGGGTTCAGTCAGAAGGGGAGTAAATATTTGCAAGAGAATATTTTTCTAACAGAGACACTCTCGAAGGTATATTTGCTGAAAAAGAGCTCTGCCATCATCCTCTTTTAGTGTATGATCTGGCAAGCCCAGGGCAGGCAGGACAGAGAAATAAATCAAGTGCTGTGAACTTGCATGTTCAGCCTTTGCAGCAAACTCATGTACGAGCTGCTCAAATGGGAGGGTACTGATAAGGTGACCTGACTTCACAGAATTTTAAAGAGCCGTCCTTTGAACTTCGAAAGCCTCATTTGTAAAAGATAAGATTTATGGCTCTAAAAAAGTCAGGAAAGAGCCGACAAACTGTTGTGACCAAAGGAAGCGTTCCTGATAATTTTCCTTTCCAGTTCCAAGAACAGAGCATTTTAGAAACACAAGTGGACAATAACCCCTTTGCCAAGTCTGTTTGCCTTTGATTGCAGTCAAGCTGACATTTTGGGCTTTACTTAAGTAACTTTGATGGATCTTTAAAGATTAGATCTTGATAGCGAAAGAACCCGTACAGTTCAGATGATTTGTCAGTGTTCAGATGCTAAGAAATAGAGGGAAAAAGCATCCTCACATTTCTGAATGTGTCAGAACCTTCTGACTTTTGTCATTTGCTAGACACAGGCATTATTATTATTTCATCAGTATTCATATTCCACTTGAAGCCCCAGTGCAGATCAGAGCCCTGTATAATAGGTAGTGTTTATTAATGAAAGACAATCCAGCCTGAATTCGTCTGACCTAACTTAAGATATTTAATTGAGATGTCTAATTTAGGACCAAAGTCACTGGAGGCTTCTCCTATAGTCACTATATAGGGCGATTCAGACATTTGTCAGCCAGAGTTGTCCTCTGGAATTGCTTCTCTCCCTTGTCTATGCATAAATAGCTCAGGCACGTGAAGTGCTGAAAGGTAGGTAAGATAAATCTGGGCCTCCCTTCTCTTTGGAATATACAGTAAAGGAACAGCTAAGGGAGAAAAACAGCAGTAGACAGAAATATTGTATTCCCTCTTTGCATAAAGAGTATGAGATATACAGCTTAGGTGATCTGCCCAAGGCCAGAGACAATGAGGCAGATCCCGGTATTGATGATCCATTTTTTGAATACAAGATAAGCACCTTAATTAAAAAAAAAAAAAGAGAGAGAGAGCTTATATTTGTGAAAATGGCCTCTACTTTTCGTAACATGAAAAAAGGCACTAGAGCTGGAAAATGCTTCAACAAATTCGTTCAGATTATTTCTTTCTTTCCTCTTTTATAAGAAGATTTAAAATTATTATAAAGTTAATTCATCACTGTATTACTTGTTACTTTTCCTGTGAACATTCACAAGGGATGATTTTTCTTTCCACAGAATGTCAAATATATTAGCACACAAAAGGGCTAATGTAGCTACTCTGAATTCTGTTTCCTATCCTGTATTTATGACAGTTTCGGTCATGCGACCTTTGGGCACAAAGGCTCAAGAAAAGTCATATCTTTAGAATAAGTGGAGTTGAGTGGCATACTCCTGCCCTAAAACACGACAAGAAGTAAAAATCTTGAAAATGTCAATAATGATTGATTTCCTTATAAAATTATTTCATTTACATTTACTAAAATTTAGACGTATGGTTATCACAATGCAAAGAACAGAAACATTTTATTCAGCTAATGACAATGTTGGGTATATCAACTTTTTTAATAACTATTGAAAACGCCTCAGAACACTTCAATATCATAAATTTTTACTCTTTTTTTTCCTCCCTCAAGAGACGGATACAAATAGAAGAACGATTACAAGTGTATCAGAGCAAAGGCCTTTCTAATTCAGTATGTAGTCGCTGATGGTGTCCATTTTTCATTAAAAAAATGCCAGTTAGATAGAACAAGAGAACTGAGCAGCCAGAGACACAGTTTGAGCGAATGTATTTGTGAACAGCAAACGGATCAAAATATTCATGCATAAAATATGCAACAAACAGTTCCAAAGCTGTACAAAAATACACAGCAAACAGAGATAGAATAAAATTAATGAAATAAATTATTTGCTTTAAATACTTTACTCAGCTCTGATGAATATAATTTCTGACTCGAGGAAGAGAAAGACATTTTCTGAAATACATTTATGAAACAGAATTCAATTCTGCATTTGGCAATAAGAGTTCAACCTTGTATCATAATAGGAAGGCGGAGTTCACAGCTTAGCGAAAAAGGGAGAGTGTGTTCCATGAGCCATCAAGTATGGAAAGAATTTTGCTGGAACACCTTCTCTAGCTTCGGTGCCCACAGTTTAAAAAAATATTTAAAATGAAAGTGTATGGAGGGTGCAGAGAAGAACCACAAAAATTGTGTGAAAGTTACAGAAAATGAGAAGGTTCTCTTGCTGTGAGACACAGAAAGAATTCTGCTTGCTTAGCTGCTCAAACAGAAGATGAGCAGTAAATGACCTGACAAAGCAAAACCGAGACACTGGCAGACAGTCCTAAGGGAAGAGATAGATTCTCTCTGTCTTGATTCCTTCTAGTATGCTTTTTCAATGTAAGTTTCAGCCAAATACAAATTACTGAACTCAATGTAGTTGCGGAAGCTAGGAAGCTAGGACAGATGTTACAGATATTTCCAAGGAGGATGGTTGCTTATTTGCTCAATAAAAATAGAATTTAAACAGAACTTCTCCTTGCTGAACAAGAAATTTTGATTCACAGCATTCAGGGTGGATAAAAGCCTGGCAAAAGAACGCTTTCACGTGGACAAGTCAGTTGTTTTTATATGGTGGAGGGCTCATTATGGATTTACACTCTGGAGAGTTCACTGTCCTGCTGTACTGGAATTCTGTCTGCTCTCTAAGTAGGCTTCAAATACAGGTGAATTCGCAGTAAACAAGCAACAGACCACAGGGAACTTTGTTCTATGCTGACATCATAAATACTCTTTGCACTAGTGACCTAGAGAGCAAAGAACCCCAAAGGTGGCAAAGCTGCCAGATCACTCCACCATGGTCGCATAAAAAGAGGGCATCAGCACACAGATCATTCACATATACAGTGATCTGTTTGTCCTTGGAAAGTCCAACAGATGGCTTGTGCAAATAAATACCGTCATTAAAAAAAAACAAAAACAAAGTCAAACCGGGCTACATGGTCCTCAGCAAAACTGCTCAGCAAAACATCTAGCTCCACAGCAGTTTCGGTGCTTCTTCTCGCTTATCCACTGCTTAGAGAGAATTTACACCTGTCTGAGAGGACTTGTATTTCCCACCTTACAAGAGGGTTCTAGTGACCGGGTTCACAAGGATCTTCAATAGTACTGCCATTCCAAATACACCTGTGGAAGTACCGCATGCTGGCAAGGCAAGTAACTAAAAATCCATCTGACCATTGGGTGGAGGAAGGAAGAGTCGAGAAAGGAGAGAAAACAGAGCAGAGAAGGAACGGCTCTCTAGGTCAGTGTACATGTCACTGAATTAGGAAAGAGGAAATGTGAATTCACGTCCCTGCTCAAATTAGCATCCACACGTATCGTACAAAGGAGAACATAAGCCCCTTTTACCACTCTATGGTCCTATCAACTGAGGCTTGATCCAGTAAGCATGTGCTGAGAATGACTACTAGATTGGGACTGTTAGAAGACAGGTACAAGGAACGCTTTGTGAGTTTTCTGGAGCTCAAACAAAGTACTCCTCAGCGTATGAGGTTTTGAAAAATGCCCTTCTTCACATCTCTATGTGGGTGTTTTGCTTTTCATAGCAAAAAGTCAGGTTAAACACCTAGAGAATGTAGGTATTTCTAGTTTTAGTTGGTAACAGAGCAGCAGTCTTGAGGATCTGAATTTTGGACTTGAGCCTGAAAAGTAGAAGCTGGAATGCAACAGAGCTTTCTAGAGCTCCAGCCTTATTTATTACATACTGCTATGAGTCTCAGCCTTTCATTTTTTATCATCTTATTGAATGCTCCACCATTTAATAACTGAAAGAGTAATGCTGACAGTCAGTTCTCCTTTATTTCCTAAACACTTTGAATGCCTATCTGAGCCAGCTAGCGTTGTTCATAATGCTTCCCCTCCACTACAAAACTGGCTTGATATCTTTTTGTCTCCCCCTTTGCCTTCAGCATTTTTTTATCCCCTCTTTTTATCTTGTCTTTAAGATACCCTTCTATATTGACCTTCTAGGTGCCAAAAGCAATTTAAAAGGCAACCATAACTGAAACTAATATGTTTAAATGATTTTCCTTGATCTAGGCATACACTGATAACATTCTTTCCCTGCGTGTGTTCACCTGAACTCGCAGGAAGTTATTGCTCAGCTGTGATGTATCTGAAAACATAGAGAAATCACCTTGCACAGGACAAGTAGAGCTGACTGAAACAAAAATTTTGACACTTGCGTCTATCCTGAAATAAGATTAAAACCTCAAAATTTTCAATACATATTGCAGATCAAAATGTCCATTTAAAATATTAGCAGAAATGTCATGATACTTATTTTGTGATTTATTCCACCACCTCTACCTGCACAATTATAGATTAGCCTATCTTTGCAGGCCATTTTCGTGGCCTGGCCAGATTTCTCCTCTTCATTTGCCACCGCCATGGGAGCAGAGTAAGGAAGGCTCTAAAGTAAGTTATTCTCTCCAAATGCCAAAAGAGCATGTCAATATTACGTAGTTTATCTGCTCTGCCAGCTTCCCCTACCATGATATCGCGTTTTAAGAAATAGAAAGCTTTATTTAACATTTACATTAATTACATTTACATGTTTCAAAACTCTCAAGGTAGCCACAGCCCTGGAGTTCATTGTAGAATGAAGCTTCCCGGATGTGGGCCTCAACCTGCAATTTGCAGATGTTTTGGGATCTCTGCAGCCTACATCCCATCTCCTTAAAGGACAATAGAAGATCTCTACCCTCAGGGATCCTTCTTTCCTCTGTCACCTCCTGGATTCATTATTTATAAAATAAATACCTATCTTAATCCCAGTATGTAGAGAAAGCATCAACTTAGATATGATTTAAGAAGTGTAACTTTTCTCACATAAGGTTATCTATCTGTGATGTTGGATGCCTACATCTGAATGAGTTACCTAAGCTCCTTTTTCAGACAGTGGAAAGAAACTGGCAGCTACAGAGCATGTGATTCATCCTTTTTAGATATTAATCCGAATTGCCTAATATTGCCTTTTCTTCCCCCTCACTGGTTATGAAGGAGATGATTGACACAGATAGCTCAGACACATTTCTGCATTGGCAACGTCTACAGTGCGACAACATGTACAGTGCTCCGTACAACAAGGTTTCCGTACTTTAATAACAAAAAGATTAAAGTTGTATATAATGATAATGAGATTTCGAACCTATTCTGGACTTGTTCTTAACTGCTGTGATAGTGGGTTTCAGTTATGTTATTTCTGAGTTACAGCAACACCAAAAAAATCAGAGCCAAGTCTTAACTTCCCTAATCTATGCCATAGCTATTGACCAATTTCATTAGGTTGCCCACTACAAAGAGATTAAAGTTGACAGCAGAAACCAAAGCTCAGCCGGGATCATGAGAATTTTCTAATAAAATAAAATAAAGAGTATATCACAGGTGATGATAAAGTACCCAGGGTGATTTGAATAAATTAAATTCTTTGAGCATTCAGTCTCCCTAATGATTTGTAAATGAAACCACTATGATTTATGGCTCCAGAAACATATGAAGCCTGAAGTTTACACTTTGAAAGTTACCATATTTAAATGCTGTAAATAAAAATTTTCATTGCTCTCAAGGTCTAAGGTTCATTGTCTAAAGTTTGTGAGTTAAAAATCATGGGCCATAACATTGGATGGCCTGGTCTGAAGGATTAATGTATTTCTATCCAGGAAAATACTGATTAAAATCTAAATCAAGGCACTTGTGAAAAACGCTAAGTCGTTTTTTCCCAGTACTCTATGAGTGGTTAATGTCAAAATCTTCATGAAGAATCTCCTGTTGGGGACCTTTCTCCTCAACTCAAAAGAGAAACAAACTGCAAGGCATAACTAATACCTGACCACTCTCACAGTGAAGGCATTGGTTGTCTTCAATGTGTTACTTCCAGCATTAGGATTGTGCTGTTAGTGAGAGTACTTTTCATCTTAAAATCATCCTAAATTCCCCCCTTTTTTAGGATGAGGCATACAAATATCTCCTGAAGAACAAATCAAATGAGAATGATGTTCAGTTAAGAAGCTTTGGATTTGATGCTGCAAAACTTCCCCTCCAAAATCAATGAGCGTTTCGAACTCAGAGCAATAGCTGTCACCACCGCTTCCAAAGCCCATAATGATGCGCATACACTGCAGTTCCTTACCTGCAGCATGCTTGTACGGCAGGCTTCAGGCACTGCAGTTAGCAGGTACAATTAAGGACAGCACTGCATCTCTAAGGGCAGCACACTCTACTAGGCTGACAAAGTACAGATACTTGAGTTTTAGTCTAGGCTCTTCTGCTGATCGGCCATCTAGAGTCCTTTGTCCTTCTCTTCATCTTCCTGCTCTTTGTTTATTTAGGCTGTGAATGCTGTGGCAGGAGAGGGATAAGGAACCTGCCAAGTTGTTTTACCCAGCACGTGGTTTGTTGATGGCCGTGTACTTTCCTCAGGAATAGGCAAGGAGCAGGCTGCAAGCTTAACAAATTGGGATGTTGCAGTCCCTACCTGCCAGGTGACCTCTGGGCATGCAAGAGTCCTTGCCTGTTTAACCGCCCTTGCGTATTGCCATGAAGGCCCATAGAAGTTAGGCGCCCCAGTTGTCTGGTGCTCTGCTGAGGAGAGATCTCTTTTATTCCATGCCTCTTGTCTGGGCTACTGTGGTGCAAATTGGTGGTAGTGTATTAGTAAAAGATCTGACGAGAACTAAACATTCTCTATTGGAAATGTTTTACTCTAACCTTAGTAAGTATAAAACCTTTACTGTGATACGCGTGACCCAGGGTACCAGTACCCGAGCCAAATTCTATATTCAATTAGTGGTGTAAATCATGCCGCTGCTTTTGAGGAATCAATAGTTATGCATGAACAAATATGTGCTTGCAATGTAGGAGTGTATTAGAAAGAAGGATACCCTTAAAGACAAACTCAGCAGTTCAGAACTTGCCTCTCTGAAAGTAAACGTAAGACAAAGAACAGACTGTTCAGGCTCAGCACAATGGGCCAATTTAGCTCCAAGAAGCCAGTAGTCCAGCATATCTTCAGTAGAGCTGATAAGGAAAATGGAATTTCCATTCGCAGGAAATCCCAGCATATCAAAATAGTGCTGTGCTCATAGTCAGAAGAGGAGCCACGGTTTCAAACCCTGCAAAATAACAGATTTTATTCAGACCTTTTCTTCTATAGTCTTGAATAGTTTCTTAAATATACCACCAAAACATACATAAGAAATAAAAACTCTTCCCCTGTAAGGTTAACATATGTATTAAATGTAATATATGTTCTATAAAATTACATGCTTAATGTAAGAGAAGCATTTAAATATGATTAAATCATTGTTATAACTTCTAAGTTTAACTTAGTCACATTGTAACAAACTGTTTTGGACTTACTGAAGTAAAATGAAAAAGCAGGAGTTACTTTTTTTGCTTGTTTCTGATTCTGTTTTTGTCAAAATCAATAGGCCGCCATGACTTTTTTTTCACAAGAAACAGCCATTACCTTGAGAACATTTTGTTCAGCTCTGGGCTTGAAACTTTCTTCCTTCGGCAAGCAATTTTTTCCTAGAAGCACTGAGTTCCTCTTGTCTAGCTTCTTTGCGCAGGTAAGCCACTGGACAAACATTAACTAATCCTTGTTGGCCTAATTCTTTTTTACATCACAAGCGCTGGAAAGGCAAAGGACCATTTTTCTTTCAACATAATGAATCTGGCGGGACATTGTTAACCTGGACAGAAGCATCAAACCAACCCGTACGACCCCAAAGCAAATTCACAGTCAGCGTATTCTGCTAAGCTGACTACAGAAATTCGCTGCAACTCCGCTGATCTGACGACATCAGCCCTTTTAAGTCTTTTCAGATAGCTGCCTACAAACACCGACAGAAAAGGAGAGAGGTCAGTTCAGATGCAGACTGTGGATGCTGAAAGAGACTGTCCTTTGGTTACTCAAAGCAAACATTTAGACGTCTGGACTTAGGAGATTTACACCTCTTGATAAACACATGCAACAGCTTCAACAAAGCCAAGCTTTTCTTTCCTCTAATTTAATGCTTGCTTAATATAAATGCTATATACACATAGCATTTTGAAAGTGTGCCTTTTGAAAGCGTGCGGGTGTTTGGCTACCAGGCCCCACTGGGGCTACTGACATTGTGCTTCTTCCTATCTTTATTGTCTTCTCTTTTCCTTTTTCCTCCCCTCTCTTTTTGGTGGTGTTTATGGAAGGAGTAAGTGGGGAGAAATGACTAATAAAGGACAAAGTAGGAGAATTTTTGCCTAGTGACCAGCACAAGTTCACTTTCTTTTTAGCCCCAGCTAATTTAATTTGAATTAAAATTGCTTCCCTTAAAAAGTTTTCCATAGAAAAATAGGCATGATGGTTTTAAAATAAGGTTGAGTGGATCCAGGTGATGGCCTGTGGGATACTTCTCTCCAGCCCGTAACTTGGGTAGCATCTTAGTGCTACTTGGTGCTAGCCCAGACTAGCTCCGTGCGCTGCTGCTCAGTGCAAAACCAGTGCAGTAAGTCTGTGGCAGTGCAAAAGCTGCACAGCCCTGAAATGAACAGATACAATTTTGCAAGTTGTGTAAAATGACATGTAAAACCCTTATGAGGGAAGAAAGGCACAGCGCTGGCTTTTATGAGAACGTGATCAAGTCCCAAATAGCCTTAAAGGAGATCCAACTCATGAACTATAAACTACTGTTAAATATTATGGAAGAACTGACAGCTCCGTTACTAGAAAGGTTTAGAGTCAGGTTTGATAGTGGAACTTTGCTCTTATCATTATGGAGGCTCATAATGTTCTAACACTGTTCCTAAACCTGGAAAAGATCAATTGTTATGCCCTTCACATAGTCTTATTTCATTAATAAGCACAGATGCTAAAATCTTGGCCGAGATAATGGCAGATAGATTAACTAAATTACTCCCACGCCTAGCAGCTTTTAGGCCAAGTGGGATTTGTATGTGGGAGTGAAGCTGAGGAGACTATTTAGCCTTCTGTATTATACGAAGTATTAGACAAAGCCAGATTTAACATAGCAAATGGAGAGCAAAAAAGGGCATTTAGTTACGTGAAATGGCCTTGCTCTTTACAACACTAAAAAAATAAATTTTAGAGGACAATTTATTGCCTAAATTAAAATTTTTTATGCCTCCCTGCTAAGTAATGTTTAAAGGACATAGTTTATTCTCCTCACTGAATGCAGTTTGGGAAAATGAGTCAAAGTTGTCCCTTACCATGGTACAGTTTGCCTGGATAAACATTCTTGGAACAGCTCCCTGAATGCAATTTGGCATCAACAGAAAAACACTAGTATGAAGAGCTGCAAAGCGTTTGATACCCTTTGGGTTCATATTCCCTGAGAAAACAATGCCATAATTTATGGCCGATGAATTGTGGAGGCAGCCTGGCTGGTAAGACTTAAAATCTGAGATAAGTCTGTTTAGCAACACACGTTACTATCCTTCTGTGCTGCTTAAGAGCTTCTGCAAAAAGCGAAAGGAAAAATTCAGGACACAGAAATATGTGTTATTTTGAGTATCCTGGGAGGATCTATGCAGTCAAGATCAAAGGCTCATTGGGTCTAATCATCCTCTGTGACACACCGAGAGATGGTCCCTGCTCCAATGACTTCACTTCCTAACTAGACAAGATAGTTGTTAGAAAGGGACCAGATGATGGAGGGAGTTAGTTACCCAAGACCCTTAGCCCACCAGCATCAAAACAGAAGTTAAAATCAAAGTCATAAGTCCCAAGCCAAGCCTGCAATAATAGCTAGGTATGCACAAGTATATGTCCATGTTCTGAACATTGCTGAGACATCACTGTACCAACCTCTAGACCTCTTCCAAATATGCATATATGTCATACCACTGTTTAGAGCTATATACGGCCACTGCAGAGTACCCACAAAGTGCAAGTCACAAGCAGGGACGTTATTCAGGAACAATGCTACAGTTCTCTGGTCTCCAGCCTTTCTGTACGCTTCTTTTGCTTTCCAGTGCCCAGAAAGTGGGTTGTGCTATTTAATATATTCTCTGATCCATTGGTTCCTACTGCGTTTCCTCTATGTATGCAACACCTCTTCTCTCAATATGGATTTAATGACAAAATAGCTTAAAAGAAATATAGTAATTAAAATGTATCTGTGACCCAGCCTTTAATCCCACATTTCCTGACAATTTGTCACACCAAATTTTTGCTAACTTGCATGAAGCAATCGCTTGATTCTAGTAGAAGAGCAAGAAATACACATTGGATCTGAATAAAACTAACTGTGGATGCAAAGGATAGTGGTAACAGGTAAGGTAAGAGGTAACATTCGAATTACTCCAGCATCTCATTGAGTACGCAGTGAGCAGGGCATGTTCCACTTCTGAGTCAGCCCACAGCAATTAAAAGAGCTCATGCTCAGGAGATGTGAGCTGATGTAGCACAAGGAAAGTGAATGGAGCTTGGCTGCGCTAGGTAAACACCTAAATCATCCTCTCTCTGTCTACCAAAGGACTGCTAAGGCCCCACAGTAAAGGACTGTACCCTGAAGCACAAAATAGGTAGAGCTGACACAGCATGACACCATCAGTCACGTAGTCCCCAGGATGTCCCTTCAATCCTCCTGACATGTGAAAGCAGCAAGCCTGATGCTGTAGCTCCTCAAAGCAGATGATACTACTGCCCTGAACAAGTCGGCCACTCCACTGGCCAGGGCAGAGGAGAGCAGCCTCTTTCTGCACAGGTTTGCAGCCCCAAGCCATAGTGCGCAGCTAGGCATAGTCCTGCAAGTTGTTGAGCAATGCACCCGGCTACTCACTACTGTCAGTCCTCTCTAGAATGAACAGCAGTTGAGGGGGCTCAACAATTCTTAGAAGTGAAGAAAGAACTCCTGTAGGGGACGCAGCCCACAATGCAGCAAACATTCACAGACGTTGACTATTTGGTCCACACAATGGCAAACTGGTTAAACAGGGCATGGAAAATATACACTTCTACAGTCTCCTCAGTCACCACAAAGATTATCCCATCTAGTCCAGGGGGAAACTGGTTCAAAAGAAATTTCTACACAGAAGAATTCACTAATTATAGTTATTTGTCTGAGACAATAAGTTGTCTGTGATAACAGCAGCTTCATTATTCATTAATCCAGGTTTATGGGAAATACTTCTGAAAATGAAAGCTCTTGAGACTGGTAACCCACAAAGGGTTCGTTTTGATGACCTGTAAAACACAGTTTAAACTTTCAAAAGTAAGTACTGCTACACAAAGGTCTGACAGAAATGGAACTAAAGTCCTGAACTCAAATTAAATTGATTGGGATTGGCAGAATAAGCTAGAAAATGGACAAAATGTTTTGCTTTCTCTGAACAGAAATTCTCATATGGAGAGAAAAAGCAAGGACTACCTGTTGTGGTCCTTTTTACACTGGAAAGCAAAAAAGTTTGCAAAAACATCTCATTTTTATTAAATTCCATTTAGAACCGAAAAGAAATGGAATGCTATGATTTTATTTTTCAAAATAGATTTGTTTAGAGTTTAATGATAATGATTTAATAAAATAAAATGTTAAAAGTGGAAATGTAAATGAAATGTTTGAACCTCAAATCATTTTTGACTTTGAGTTATATGTTTTTCTTAAAGTTTTCTAGACAAATTAGGAATAGCAAGGAAAATGAAATAGCAGCACTTACTTAATACAAAATGGAAATTCTGAACTCTATGTACAAGTGCTTTGGGTTTGTTGAGTTTGGAAGAAATGTACAGTTCTGGAAGCTTCCTAACAGCAGAAGACGACAAAGACCCTGCCTATATGTGCTGCCTGCCCATATGGGGATCTAGCCCTGAGCAGTGTCAAACCTCCTGTAACTGTGCATACTGGACCCAGGGTAATTGCACATGAAGCAAACTCCACAGTTGCTTGCTTGGTGTATTTAGAATGCCCTGTCCCCACTGGGAGAATATCTGACAAGGTCTTGTGAGAAACGTCAGCTCCATTTACCCTCTGTGGGTACTGTTACACAAGCCTGCACAGTGTGAATTTGAGCCCAGTCTCCAGCTCTGACTCTTCTCCCACTCTATTTACATGTAGGCACATGTTCAATGTGGATGCACAGCAAGGTCTAGAATTCAACAGAGAGAGAACCCAGAGGAAGAGCCCAGCAGGACTGAGCAGAATGGGCAGCAGTGCACCGCAGACACCTTCTCCTCCGTTCTTCTTAGATGCCACAGTGAAGGCAGCTAAGCCTTAGTTGGAAGGTCAGTAACAGTAACTGGGAAGATGGCCAAGAGTGCCTTTCACCTGGTAGCGGATGCACTATTATCCTTCATATACTGAAAAATAGATGTTGTCTTGTTGGTACAAGTAACTGGTGCAAGGACAAGAGGGTAATCACAGACAGTGCGGATTTAGCAAGGGCAGATCATGCTTGACCAATCTAATTGCCTTCAGTAGTGAAATGACTGCCTACGTGGATGAAGAACGGTGAATGCGGTATATTTGATTTCTGCAAGGCTTCTGAATAAACTCCTACAACCTCTTATCTGGAATTTGACCGCCAGATGTCTTGAAAACTACCTGGAATGCTAATCTCAAAGAGTACTAACCAACAGCTTGACATCCAGCTGTCGGACAGTAACAAACAGTATGATTGGCCTGGATAATGAGACAGAATGTACCCTCAGAAAAGATGCTAGGAAATTAGGAGTGGTTGACACGCTGAAGGGCAGAGCTTCAGCCTAGATGGACCTTAATAAAATTGAGGATTAGGCTAGTGAAAATATTAGGAATATCAACAAAGAAAAGTCCAGTGTTCTGCTCTTGGCTCGGATAACCCCGAGTCTTAGTACAGCTGACTGCCTGGTAGCAAGAGTGATGAAAAGGACAAGTAGACACCAGGCTGAATGTGAGCCAAGAACGGTCTTGGTTATTTACAAATCTAGTTATTTGCAAATAAGGCAAATGATGTACTGGGCAACACTAGGAAGCATGTGTCCAGCAGACCAAGTTATAAATCTCTTTTGCCCAGCGCTCATGAGGCCACACCTGGAATGCTATGTCCCAGTTTAGGCACCCCAAGTTTAAGAGGGATGTGTGTAAAAACTGGAAATAGTAGACTGGAGAACTACCATGATGGTCCGGGCTATTGAGAACGTAATGTACAAGGAAAAATTGAGGAAAGTGGGCTGGTTTAGTTGGGTGAAGAGGAAGCCAAGGGATGATCAGTCATACCATACAATAATTTGACTGGTAACAACAAGGATGATGTAGCCAAACTCTTCTCAGTTGTGGCAGGCGGTATAAAGATGGGCAATGGCCACAAGCTGTGGCTTGTGACATTCAGATCGGATACGAGGAATAACTTCTTTACTAGGAAGACAGTGCAGGACTGGAGCAGGTACCCAGAGAGGCTGTAGAATCACCATTCTTGGAGATTTTAATGGCTTGGCTAGACAAAGCCACAGCTGAGAGCTACTGTTGGCAATAGTCCTGCTTTGAGTGGGAGGTTGGCCAATTTAACTCCAATCAACATCTCTATGATTCCATGGAATCTTATGGTAAATTTTAATTCATTTTATTCTATTTTAATCACTAATAAAACACATCGATTGCTGTCTTTACGTTTTTATGTATAGAAAATGTAATTACCATATTTGTTTAGCTTTCTTTGTCCAATGATCATTTAAACCAGTTATTTTGCTGCTCTTCATACTTCCAGTTCAATTGATAAATGTGTATGATTTCATATCTAGCAAAGGCTGTGACCGTATTAAAACAGCCTCTTCCACATGACATTGTGATCTTTCACATGAGACAGCACATCATGGTCCCGATAACTCCTTGCCATTAAAGATATCTCTATCCAGATTAATTCTGCCACCTCACATGGTCACTGTCTGCACCTTCATCTCTTCTCATAAATTGTCACTCACTGCTGTTATTTTCTTATGTATTACAAGTTACGCGTAATGGCCCCCATTAGAACTGAAACCACATTAACAGGCAATGCAAACATAGAATGGGAGGCTATGCAAGCGTAGAATAGGAGAAGATACAGGCAAAGAAACAAAACCACTAATATGGTTATCTCCAGATATTTCCTGATGTTTGCTGATTCCCAATGGAGTGCTCCCTCTCCACAAAACCGTGTAACCACTGATGATGTTGATATGAAATAAAAGCTATGTTTCTCCCCTGAGAGAGCTTTCTACCAGCAAAGGATGAATCTTTGTGTACAGTTATTTTCAGACATAAAACAGTTTTTGATTCTCTGGGAAGCAAAGAGTAAAATTCATTATAGAGTTTGAGGCACTGACTTGAGTACTGAAGCACTTATTAATGACCTGATTCAGATCTAAAGAATCTCTCCAACAAAGGAGGCTCTTCTGCCAGTGAAGCACAATTTGAGACTCCTAGCTTGTACACAGAGGGAAAATTACCAGCATAATTATGCAGATATAATTATACCAGCTTAGCTATCCCAATAAAATTCTCCCTCTATGGGCACCACTCTCCTAACATAAGGACATTTATTTTCTATGGAGATCATGTCAAAATAAGTTAAATTAGGACATTTATCTTGAGATAAGAAGGGCATGGGAAGTTTAACTGGCAGGATATACTGGGGCAACTATACTGGTATAGTTAGCCATTTCCATGTAGGCAAGCTTTCAGTTCTTCACAGGAGTGTGAGATTGTGTCTTCGTGATGAAAGCTTTGGGTTTAAATGTTTTCACATTGCTTCATCTCACTGAAGTCAGAATAAATAATTATAAATGAGAATCAGCTCAGTAATGGGATCTGATAAGCATATATCTCTGCTCAGCAAATTACTGTGCTTGCCTCATTAGGATTAACCACCCTGCAGACAAAGAGGCCAAGTCACAGCTTCTAAGGAGGCAGAGCCAGATGGAATTTCCTATTCAAAAAATGTCTCAGGAGATGACTTGGCATCTGTTACTAAGGAATGTGATGGGTAAAATCTTATGAAGCACCCCTAAAGGGGGATAAACAAAGGCCCAACTTGAGCTGGTGAAGCTTTTGTGAAGGTTCTTATTTTTGTAGAATTTTAGAAGATCTTATTTTTTATTTGGGAAATTTCATTGCAGATGTATGTGTTATACAGCCCATAGCCTGATGAAAGTCCTTTTAGTTGTATCTTCATGAGAAAAGCCTTTATAGCCTTGATGTTAAAGCTTGGTTGGCTTAACTCTGCCCTGTACTTAGTCACAGAGACTCACACCTCTTTAAGATCAACAATGTTAAGAATTTCATTAGGAACTGAAAATGCAGGGCTGATAATCACCCCTGCAATGTATAAAAGAAAGAAGCAGTAAGGACACTATCACGGGATTTTCCCCTCCTGCTTCTCCAGAAATCACTCCAGCACAAGACTGAAGTCCTCAGAGCATCCACTGTTCCCTGATGTCTATGCTACCCCAACTGGGAGAATTTAGGCCAGGGACTTGTGGAAAACGTCAACCCCATTTGCCCTTTGTGGATACTCGTTTTTAGGTAGCATGGTGTGGAACTGAGCCTGGTCTCAAATTCTGGCTCTTCTGCTTAGCACGTGCTCAGGTATGGACTTAAGCCACTGTTTAGAGTGCACTAGAGAGAAAGCCAAGAGGAAGAGCCCAGTGGGACTGAGCAGAGAGGGCAGCAGTGCACCAGGACACACCTTCTCCTCGTTTTCCTTAAGTGCTATAAAGAGGCCTCTGATCCTGAGTCTGAGCAGGGCTAGCATCCAGCAATGCAGGGGGTTGGAGTCAAGCATATTTGAGCCCACTCTTGAGTTAATTCTTTGCCTCAAAGGCCTTGTCATAGTCTGTGAGAAGTGAACAAATGGAAACCAAGGCACTGAATATGCTACGAAAATTACCCTGACTCCTGTGAAATGGTGCTTTTGGTCCTCCAGTGATACGTTTGATGGACCTTGCTCAAAAGCCTGGCTGAATAAGAAGGAAGCACCAGAATTTAACTGGTCTGAATTTAGGAAAGTAATACCAAACACTTTCTTCAACATGAGCAATGTAGGGCCTGATTGCCAAAGGTGTCCCTCAGCTTCCCAGAAGTTCCCCGCGGGGGGAAGCCCAACTCTGAGAAGGTGCTAAATTTCTCACTAAATGAGGCATCCTGACTTCCTTTTGCAATTCACGTTCCAAAACTCCTATGTTCGGGATTTCTCAGCCACCATGTGTCTCTGCATACTTCAGGGCAAAGTGGAGAAGACGAACTTCAGGCCAAATCTGAAGAAAAAGTTAGCATGCAAGTATGGAAGCCTCCCTGTTCGTGTCCAAGCCTCAGATCTCTGCTTGGATGTTGTAGCAATAGAAAGATTTTCACTTGTTGACAGACTGCGTAGTTGCCAGCATACTTCAAGGAACATGCTCCTTGCATGTCCTAGCTTGAATTATTGAGCTGGCACTTGGGAATATGCACTGAAAAAGAAGGAAGATCCTTTCCTCATAAACCTCTGAAGAGATAGAAGATACGCACTTCAGTTTCTTTAGAAGTTTTTCTAAACTAACCAGCCTCACCAGCTTCACCATCCTGGCCGCCTGTCTTAGAGGGGAAAAAAGTTTACAACAAAGGCTCTTACCTACTCATGGCACTAGGCTGCTCATACAAGGAGAGCAAGTGTTCCCCCTTGTCGGTTCTGCCATATATACCCATATACACTACTATTTTCTAAGAATACTGTTGTGTTCAGGACTTATATTTAGCCCATCACATATGTCTTGGGGCATATAAGGTCAAGAGCAATAAAAATAAGTTGTGCAGATCTGATGGGATCTGCTACAAATGCCAGCAGTCTCTGACTACTGAGGTAGAAATCAATAGATGAGGAATGTGTTTGAATGACAGCAGGTATGTTTTATCTGTTGCCTGACAAGCAGGCTCTTTGGCTTGTGAGAACAAGGACTGTAGCAGCCACACAAGTTCCGGGGAACCTGCTCCAAAACACATAAGCTTAGAAAAAAAACATTTTTTCCCCGCTGAAACACAAACATTGAGCTATGGGCTCAGTGCTACAAATTTCAGAGCTAGGCCAGGCAAGCTGCGGTAATGCAGAGACTGAACAGCTGCCATATCCAAACACAACTGTGGATGTCAGCTTGAAAATACTCTTTCAAAACACCTGATTTTTAGAAAGCGAGAGCAAGGCAGGTTATTCAAACTGGGCACCAGTGGAAGGAAAGCTACATAAATCACACTTTTGAGAAGCTTACCCAGAGACCTCCTTCCCACTTTTCCTTCTCAGTCAGAGCTTGTTTGTAAGCAAGCAAGATAGCATATGAAGGACTCAATCTGCAAACCAGGATGCATTGCATTTGCAAACTTTTCTCAAAGCAAACAAAAGTTCTCTAGCGCTATTAGGACCACCATACTATTTCATAGAAAGCTTTACATGTGTCAGTCAGGGAATTAAGTATCAAATAAAAAGCTGGTACATTAAAGGAGATTTCCAACAGTACATCTTGTTACTCACTACTGACTCAGCTTGATAATATAAAGTCAATGAGAAAAGTTGCCAGCATTCCTTTGTGTTATAATCATTAAAGAGCAACCGCCAGTGTTCCCACACTTTTAACTTTTGCAAAATTGTTGCTCTTTGCCCTTTACCACATCTGTGTTTGCATAACCAAATGGTGTATGGCTTGTCAACACCTTTTTGTGCTTTACCTTCCTCCCTCCAGGGTTTTGTTTATGTGTCATCAGAGCAAATCCACTTCTGAGGAGTAGAACACCCTTTTTCACAATACACAAAAAGGATCAATAATTAACATATTAATTCTCAAGTATAAGCTCTGAAAGATGAAAAAGGCCTGTATAATCAAATCCAATTTTAGGAGAAACAACCAGACTAATTGCCTTACACCCTGGATTGTGGGGGTTCCTTTTGGGTTGTGTTCAGTGTCAGATAAAACCATCCAGGACGTAGGCAGGAAAGAAGAAAACACTCAGTTTTCCACTCTGGCCAGGATCACTGTGAGCCCAGCATTGGTTCCCTCACCCCTGTTAACATGTGTAATGCAGTGCCTCTGGGTCCGATTCACAGGGTGCCACCACTGCTAGCCAGAGAACTTGGGCAATGTCTTTCTTTGGTGGAATTTAGGTGCCTAGGGCCATATTCAGTCACCTCCATCCATCCAGTCTTTGCACCTCCAATTTCTTGTCGGTATCTCTGGGCAACTCCCTGCTCTGTGCCACACTTGAGTCTGCTGAATCACTCCTCTTCATTTCTGACTGAGTAGCTGCAGTGACTTACAAAGAATTTAGGCCATCTGGAAACAACCTGTTGGTCTAAGATGATGACCTGGACAGGCTATTCAGGACTGCCTGATAATGGGGGTACAAAAAATCTAATCAGCATCTAGTGGTCTGAGTTCCTGAGGTTCTTCAACATCTGCTCCTCACTCACTAGCAGCCAAGTTTGCTCTAAGAGGTGTCTACTTTTTGTTGCAATTCAGAGGCAGATAATGAGGCTCTGACATGCTAACTCAGAGAGGCCAGGTTTATTAGATGTGCTCTGACTATGCCTAATACTGACAGCATCACACTCACTGTTCAACGCTCACTGTTCTTAGTCCTGCCTACATAAGGACATTTACTGTAAAGACCAGACTCTGCTGCCTGTCCAGGCATATCCCTATGCCTACAGTTTCCCAGAAGTTAGCCAAGTGTCCACTCAGTGTCTTGCAGAAATGAATCATACCTGTAAATGTTCAGTAAGCTCACTATGTTGGCAACAGAGAAGTATACTTCTCATTAAGCTGCCCGAGTTGTCCACTGCCTGTGTAGGGCAGGCATCCAGATTACATGCCGTGAATCACCCTGATGGATTAGGCACCCCCTACTTTGACTTTGTGATGCTTAAATTGGATGTCTGTGGTAAAGCAATCTGAACATGGATTTTTATCCCTCAGTTCACATTGTAGCAGCTTGTTCAAGCATCGGAATTTCTGAAATCAGACCCTAGTAAGTAAATGCATAAATGTTGGGATGGTTTCCTAGAACATCAGACTCTGAATTACATTTTGAGGAAAACTTTCCTTGACAGCTCAACTATAGCTACCGTTCAACAGTACTACCCACTTCAACAATAAACAGGTGATTTCTGGGCTTGCTTTCTAAACGCTGTCCTCTGCCACCTCCTCTCTTAACTTCCTTTGTGATGTTACATAGGCTATTTACATAAAATTGTGGAACAAAACCAAATTCTTCTCTTACCACTTCAAAGCTACTGTCCGCCATGAAGTCCACCCACCCAGACTGGTGTAAATGAGGGTAGAATGTGACGCAATAGGGTAGTTTAGTATAATTATATATCCAGTTTCCAGTACAGCCAGAAGCCAAATAGCTGCAGTTGTGTCTGGCCAAGCCCAAGGTAAACTTGGACTCGGCACCATATTAACACAGTCAGGCATCTTCTGGATCATAACTGATTCATGACCTGCTGGCTAGAAGCAAGGCCAGAACTTGTTTTTGTCTGTCTGCAACACACCTAGTAGATACTCCCAAAATATGGAGTTTAGATCAGATTTTTAATACTAAGGACATCATAGTACTTTTCTTATCCTTCTGTACCCAGGTTGCCAGAAGTCTTACTGTCTGAGCTGTGATATCATGGAGGGTTTAGTCAGCCTGGAAGATAAAGTGGAGAAGATAGTTAAGATTCTAAAATGGCAGTTTTGTGCCAAAAATAATCTCTTCTGTTCTGTAGTCAAGAGAACAGGTGAGTGGCTAAAACAGTTGTGTTTATCCACAGTCCTTAAAACAGGCCATGTTTCAAGGCTGTCACACAAGCAACATCCTGAGCTTTTGAAACAGAAGAGATTGGTTGGACTGTCTCTCATTTTAGTGAATGCCACTGTTCAACGTGTAAATACTGGCATACAGGCTGAGTGTGAAACGATGAATAATGCAGGTGCATTTCCAAGAAGAAATTAAATCAAATGTTAAATCCCTTCAGCCATTCAACAATGACAGGGATTTCACATGACTGCAGTATTTTGGAATACAGCATTCCTCCGACTACATTATTCTTTGTCCCCAACAATTGATTGTTAATTCAAATCTATTAGCATAGTTCACATTGATCTCAATTAATCTGGTTCATACTATATTAATGCTCAATTCATCAGTGTATTTCAATATACACAATAATACCAATAACAGATTTGAACTAGAACTCGAAATAGACCTGAGCTTGTGGTATAGACTGCATGGTAGAAGACCAAATGTGAATAGTATGACCAGCTAAGCCAGCACTGATGAAAATTGAAATGCAGGTCTTGAAATCATATGTTCAGGAATAGTAGATATAGGGGTAGGGATGTTATTGATTCATGCTCTGATATAGCATCTGCTTTTACTTTGAATTAAATTGAGATAAGTCAACTTCTGTGAAGGAACAAATGGATCAAACCTGCAAAGTTTGATTCTAGGAGTTTTTTGACTTAGAATAGATGTTGTCAACTCCCAAACTTTCTCATGGACTGTGAGTGCAACCATGTGAAACCACTGAGCCTGGAAACCCCTCTACTGTGGTCAGTATGGCTCCACTGCCCACCTGCATCTGAGATCACTCGAACTGATCTCTGTTCCAGGCTTTGGGTCAGCGCCATTTGTGGCCTATAGCTCTTGACCACAGGTACGAACCAGAAAAGGTCTTGGCTCCTGGCAACACTGTATACATAAGTGTTTGGATGTGTAAGAAGTAAGAAGTTCTGAAAGTGAACTCCATTTAGGATAAAACCTTGTCCCGAGCCAATGAATACATGTTAACTTTCTGCTGCCTGCTGTTCTGATGTCGGTAAAAAGTCTGTTTCCAGCAAATAGATTAACCTGATAATTAACTGCAAATAATCTATTTTACTTTTACATAACCTCTTTATATTCTGCCAGGTTCTCTATACCCTGTTATTTCAAGATGTGGTCTTGACATGCCATAGCATGATATAATTCATAGTGACACTATCAAATGCACTACAGCAAAATGGGGAAGTAGGGGGGAAGCTGGGGAAAGGAGAGCTCACACTATCATGACATGTAATTACTTCAGATAGCAAAACTGCTGCAGGCGAAGTCTGACACGCTTTCATTAAGTGTGCGCATGCATACATTGCATGTTATCGGCTGCCCAAGCACGAGGTGCTCTTGAGGGAAGACATGCAGTTTAGTGGCGAGAGCAGTGGGCTATGTTTGGTTTTGAACTATCTACTTACTGTGACCGCATGCGACCCTTTTACCTTCATTCTGATAACTGTGAAGCAGTGAAGAAGAATTGCTAAGCCATCCTTTCAGGAGCATTAGGAGGCTTGATTTGTTAACATCAGCGTAGCCTGCAAGATTTTGGAGTGCAACAAACTATTTAAGCAATGCATGAATGTAATAAGAAGAAAGGATTGTCAGGGAGCAGTGAGAGCAAGACTGCTCCACAAAGGGGGCAAGCCAGGAGTTGAGGGTGACCCCAGCACAGGCAGTGCCCTCACTGACAGGTCATGGTCCCTTAGGGGCTGAACACAACAGGCAGAGCTGGGTGCTGGTGGAAGGGTCCATTGACCAGGTACGAAGTCTACTGAGAAAGTCAAGTCAGGAGCAAAAGAAGAAAAAGCTACAGCATAGGTCCAAAATCCACCCAAGTACACTTACAGTATAGCTCAGACAAGGGCTAAAGGCCCGGATGTGAGCTTAAATAGAGCTCCTGGATCAATGGGCAGAGGGTGTCGATGAAAGTCCCAGGTGAAGCTGGGCTTTTCAGGCCAATTAAGGCCTTTTGATGTAGTCAGAGCCCTAGCAGAGACTTCTGGGATCATCAAAAATGATCCCCGTTATCCCAGTGAACCACACTGCAGAAACTGAGCAAACTCTAGCCTGAAATGCCCAAAGCTTTTGCTCTCGCTGCTCATGGGAGGCTGAACTAAGGTATCATAGTTTTTCTAGAGTTAGATGCCTTTTTTTATCAAGACAAATTTCTACCCACTGTCAACTAATGTCTGTATATTCTCATGCTAAAATTTAGCTTCAGTTGATATGCCTCTTCCTGAACTTTCTGTTGTGCCTGCTCGTTTTTTTTTCCCAATTGAGAACAATGGTATCAATACTTTCTTATCACTCTTGAAAATTTCTTATCTCCTATATGGCATTTGCCTCTTTTACAGCCACATCACAGTACTGATACCTGATCAGCCTGAGACTGACTACCGCACACTATCCCTTCTGTTTTCTGTCCTTTTATATAGATGTGGCCACATTTTATAGTGGAAATTCTTGTCATTAGTCTCTAAGCAAGTGACCTCGCACCTCGTTCAGTTACACGCACATCCGTTCCTATTAGCTCACTCATCAAAATCTTTCATTGCCTCGCATATTCAGATCCTCTGCTGTGTTGCCAACGCCTCTCAATTTCATGTCAAGAGCATATTTCATTTGCACACTCTACCCTTTTGTGTGAACACCACTAAAGAAAATCTTTGCAGTGTGTGTCAAGAGCAATGGTTTCCATTAGTACCCTCTTCTCATAGAATCATATAGTAGATTCATGGAAGAATTCGGGTTGGAAGAGACCTCTAGAAGTCAGTCCTCTGCTCAAAGCAATCAGTCAGACCAGCTTGCTTGGCCCATTAAATCCCTTCTCAACATGCCCATTGTTCTTTCATCTTTACCTAGTTTCTTTTTGTCATCTTTTCTATATTAAAAATATTTCTCAATAAAAATATATTCTCAGTATTCTGAAATATATTCTCAATATTTCTCAATTACAAATATTTGGTACTGTGTTCAGATGTTTACTAAAGTCCAAGTTTTTAATTCTGTCCCACTTCATTTCTGTAGGAATGCTAAATATTCTAATGTACTTCCCTTTTCACTACAAATTCCAGATACCTAGAATGTGATTTTGGCCTCTCCGATAGCCTTGAAGTTTCCTTCACATTCACATTGTCTCTGGAGATTATGAGAATTCGTGCTATGGAAAGGGTGGATCTTTGAGATCTCAGACTGCTATAGTTCCTTCACCAAATCAAATCATCTGAAATCAAATTTTAAATCATGTTCCTAATCTTAATTCTTCTCTGTCCCTCCTACAAATGCTGCAGTCATGCAATACCTTTGCCCTTAAATGAAACTTCCTACTGCCATGCTGGAGACCAGGTTTTCCATTGCTGAAATTCTTTCTAAGTCACCTGGAACCTACCAGGAACTTAACACCCACATACAACAGCCTTATCCAAATATCATTTCTAACACTTCACTCAGGTTTGGTATGTTGGCAGAATATCGTGTACCTATTTCAGCAACACAGGATGATCTGGGAGAAAATATCCATGCTCAAAAAAGAAAAGAAAAAGATCTTTTGACAATTATTAGAAGAATAATGAGGTTTTTAGGTTGCACTGGGCTTCCTGCTGACCACTGAAAAATTTTCCAGTGGATCAGGCCAATTCTTACTACCGTAAACCACCACAGGTAGATTAAGTGTATGACTATCAGCAGCTAGTGAAAAGTGCCATGCGAATGAGGATCAAACTATAATTGTTGGGCATGAGTAGCAGGAGTTCAGAGAGCTTGAAGGAACAGCAATGAGAGCAGAAGTCTTTCAACTCTATGTCATTGATACAACTAAATGCAGATCAGTACAACTAAAATAGATCAGTGATGATCAAAGTCTTCCGAAGGTGCTTAATAACAAACCGTTAGTGCAAGATACGCTGCCTTGCTCAAAGTTACAGGGGCAAGGTTGCAGGAGCAGAACCAGGACAGATTCAGTCCAATCTCCTTGGTGGCATCAGGACTAGGGGTTTTTTAAGATAAGGACCATAAAACATGTATAAAATAATAATAATAATGAATCACAAATAGTATGAGAACATGGTCCTCTGAGTATGTATATCCTAAATTTTTAGGAGTTTTGGGTTCAGACCTGACACCAGGTCAGGTCACAAAACTTATGTTTACTAATGTTACCAGCATTGATGTTAGTGTACTGCTTTGGAGATCTGATGCTAGCCTTTTGGATTTCCATTTTTCTCATGACTGTACAGTAGTACAACAATCCATTGGAGCCATCAGACCCATTAGAGGCTCTAGATGCCGAAATCCCACTGCAGTCCCAATTTAGAAGGAGCTGAGAACTGCCTCTTCTCAGAGAAACAGGAATTTTGTCTCTGTGATACTGCTAGGGTAGAGCAGAAAACCCTCCCACCATGAGTGCAGGAAGTAAGCTCATGCATAATTGCCAAATTTTCTGATGGTTTCATGCCAAATAAAGAGTGTAGGAAAAACCCTCTAACAACTATAGCAAGTAGTGCAGAGAAACTACTACAAAATGAGAGCAATCACAGATGTGGAAGCAAAGGACTGTTTAGTTGGATAGTATTTATACTTAAATAGAGAGCATACTCACTGGAAATATAATTAACTTATTGTTCTCTATTGGTACAGTTGTACACATCTAGAGATACATATGCACAAGCAGATACAAAATGGGACCTATGAAACCTACATTTACCCACCATGCAGGAATGATATATTATATGAACATCAGGGGTTAGGAGGAAGCAAACAGCTGCAACTTCAAACTATGCTGGATATTTCTTCAATGGATATTTTGTTCTGAATTAAAGTATACTGTCCAGTAATAAGCTGAGCACAATATATTTCAGTTAAGGAAAAAAAGAAGGTTAAACCAGCTGTTCATTTACTTTCTCTGCATCAGAAACAGGAACTCAGCAAGTTCCTTGAACGCAGCATTATCCTTTCTTTCAGCTTTATACACATGCCTTCACAATCTCCTGCTACGTTTCTATTTTTTTTTCCTGCATACTGCAGGCAATAACTGTGAAACTCTTTAATTTAACAATATGTTCTTTGTCCTGCAACTGTTCCTGTTTTGCAACCACATAGATTATATGCATGGGCCTGTAGGAATAGTCAAACAGTTAATAAGGGAAGGGTTTGGCACGCTTTCACTATGTGCAAATTCTACAATCAAGTCCTGACAAGAAAGCACTGTATCTCCTGTGGTTCCCATTCCTGACTAAAATATGCAAAATTTCACTACTGGGAATGATATTTATTTCCCAGAGAGCTGTAATACCAGTTTTTCCTTATCAATGCATCATTGAATGGTATTTTGTTTATAGTTTATGCCATTTATTTTCCCAGGCATATTAGATTTTCAAAAGTGACCTACTGTTCATTGTGCCTGTCAAAGATACAGAGGTGTTATTTCAATTTGTGTTATGCCCTTAATATAGTATGAATGAAAGAACTACAGAGAGAGCTATACCAAATAATTGTCTTAACCCGCAAGGTGAAATATCCATCTGCATGATTCCTAGGATTTTGCATGTCTGCCACGTGCCCTCTACTTGGCTGTAATGCACATCCTTCTTCAAGAAGGTAGAAATGCACTTTGTAAAGAGCAGTGCAGTGCAGAAGCATCATAACCAGGCATACAAGAGCTGAAAATTGACTGTACAAACTCAATTACTGATTCTGCTGACGAGACACGAACCAGAGTGGAATCTAGCATGTTCCTCTAGGGTTGCATCAAGAGCAGCAGGAATATAAAAGGGGGAAAACAGTAAACAAAAACCACTTTGTTTGTATCTAATAAGGTAAACGGTCATCACTGTGAACGCATACAGAGCCCAGATCTGGAAAGTAAGGAAGTAATATCTTTGCATAATCCCTTTTTAGACAAGAAAATCATTTAAAGCCCTTCATGTGGGCTTGGGCCTTGAACCTGAAGACTGACTGAAGCGGAATCTGAAGACTGAATTTAAATGGGAATTTTCTCCTCTTTAAAAATTGCCTTATAAAGGTAGAACCTCAAAAGACTTGGAATTCTTGCTCTCACCTCAGAAGAGTTTTTAAAAAATGGTTACTTACTTAAACCACTGGAATGCACAGAAGCAAGTCATCTCATGAGGTTTACAGTCAATCCAAAACCAGAAGGTAAGAAAACCCAGTCAAACATTTTAGACCTTTACAAGGCTGCGATTTATTTTCCTAAAAGATGTGAGAAATCTGTTGAGTGGCTAGGCCTCAGCTCTTGCTCAAACTGGAAAACAGTTCCAAATTCAGTGAGGCCAGAGCCCCTCACAGCCCTGGTTGAGACCCACTGCTAATTGCAGTAAGAAATGGTCTGCTGTCTAACGAAGGGAGAAAGCACTCTCCTGTGACACAGTGGCCTCTAACTCTGTCCGAGCTCAGAGGAACTACTTGCTGATTTTCTCCATTAGCATTCAGGTAGCTTTGCCTCCATGACAACTCATTAAATTTCTGACCATTTTTCCATCTATACAGGACCATCTACCACTGAAAATCATAAGCAACAAAGAGCACAAAATAATTCACCCTTAATTCTGCTTTTGAAATAGCTGTCTAAAATAGACACTCTTTGGAAATGCGTTGAGAAATGAGTAGCAGTCTAGAGAAAACAGAACAAAATGCAAGGGTTAAAATAGGTAGGAGCAAGAGAGAGACACCTCACCACACAGCTCATGAGAAACCAGGAGTGATGGTGCAACGCTGGTCTGCCCGCCAGCCAGGGAGAAGGAGCAAAGCTCTCTTTATAGCAGCAGTGGAAGAGCCAAGCTCTCCTGCTTTCCTTTTGCTTTAGGGACTAGTCCTGCTCACCATAAAAATCTTCTCCAGAAGCTTACAAAGTCAGCATAGCCTTGGCAGTTTTGCTGCAGGAGGGAGGAAGAGGACAATTCAGCTGTATGCTGTATTCGACAGGTTCTCTGGCTTCAGAAGTGCCAAGAGGTGGACAGGAGAAACCAGTTCACCTCTCTCCCTGTGATTTGAGTGTGTGGCTGGTAAGGGACTTGCACAGATGCCATGTAGCTACTGAATATTTGCCACCTGAAGGGAGAGCAAGTCTCCACCCCTTGTACTAAGCCCTTTTCCCTTTGGGCTTGGCAGAAGACATATATTTCTCTCATAATGAGTTTCTGAGAACTCAAAAAAGCAGCATCTCTGTGCAGTGCCGTATCTCCAAAGCTCCTTAGACCTGCTGCCTAATTAAACCTCCTTCACTCCTATGCCCCAGGTTGTCTAGGGTCATCACCCCAGAGCTGCTGCTCTTGCCAAAAATGCATGCATCGGTCTTCTTCTTGCTCTTTCTTTAGATTCCCTCATGCCAGGGGCCAGAGACAGTAGCAGAAAGTTATGCCTCCTGGCTAATCTAGCTTTTTAATCAGGACAGACTATTGTTCTGGTTCAGTGGTGTTTGGAGAGTTACCTTTCCTCTCATCAGACCTTGTTTTCCCTTGGATAGATCTGCTACACAGATGAGCATATTTGTCCAAAGCACCTCAAGAGATAAGTAGATTTAGTTTTACTCTTTCCTTCTTCCAGACTTACAACCACCACTGGAGAAAAGTGGTCCTTGCAGAGCTGTTATTTATCCTACCATGCACAAAAAATGTAGCAGTACTCAGAATCGAGATAACGTAGAATCATCCATGATTCCATTAAAAACAAAGTCTCAAGGTATATGTGTACATTTACTCTGGTCTGAAATGCAGGTACTGTGTTCTGCATAACTCAAACGTCCCAGTCATAGCAATAACACAGGCACTATCCCTAGTGATTTTCATCCCAAAAGGCAATTCAAAAAGACCTAACCAAATTCCAAATATAAGCAGCAGACCTTATCTTGTTATATCATTTGGCCATCTTCCAGTGCTTAGACTTAATATTCCTGACTGTTAGCAATATTGTTATCTATAAAGTGCTATGGACATTCATGGTGCTATATAAATTCATATTTTTAATTAATAACTATATAAGTAGTGCCAGCATTTTAAACATTTACATAAGCAGTCTAATTAACAACAGCACCTGTTGCTTTTTTAAGTTCATAACACAATCAGCAACACCAGCAGATCACAGCTGAAGCCCTCTTTGGCTGCATCACAGTTTGGGGGATAGCTCTCCACCTCCCCGCTTCTCTCACCACTCTGCACCTCCTCAACCATTAGGCTTTGAGCTGTCGCCTCTCCTGTTGCTCTAAAGCTGAGCCAGAGTTGCAGGCTGCAAGAAGCTGGATGCCAGGCATGATAGCCCCAAGATCTGACTCTGTGCCAGCACCTGTGGTTCCTGCCTGAAGGAAGTTATGATCAACGGTGTATGCAGTGATCAGAAGCCCATTTAAACAAACTGTTGTTTATGTAACACCAAGAACAAAGCATTTAGAGACAAAAGGGTTTCAGAACAACAAGCAGCCTTCACATATTTACCTTCAAATCTTTCTGTTCCTCGAGGGTACCTTAAAGTAGACCTCACATGTCTAGAAACCCTCCAAGGTTCCTTCTTTATCCAACCAGCTCTGCTCATATGACAGTCAGCCTCCGAGGAGAGCATTTACTTTTGAGCCATATCCTTAGACTCTCATCCTTAGCTTTCTCTGAGCAGAGCACTTCAGCCTTCAGGTATATCTGTGATAACTGACAACCTGTTATGTTGATGATACATGTTGATAGAATTTGATCCTGCCCAGTGGAGTCAATGGTGGAAGGCTGAATTCATGCTAATTTCTTGCTAACGTGTTATTGACTGGCTATAGATTTACAGCCTGAAAAATATTACACACAGTGACAGAGCACATGTTCATCCACAAGATTTCAGGTTGTTTATTTTTCCTACCATCCTCCTTCACTTGAGCTGTATTGTGCAACTTAGTTCTCCTTAGAGTCGCTATTTCTTCCTCTTTTATCAACTAATTTACCAACAAATTCTTCACCAGTTCCTCTTCCCATACAAATATATAAGATCCTGCCCTAAGCAGAACAATGAGAAAGACCATACTGAGAGACCTTCCTGGCATACTGAGGTTCAAAATCATTTATTTTAGCTGGTTGACCTCCATTTTCCTGATGACATGCCAAACCAGGTCCCTCCTGCACAATGTCTCTCCTTTTACCCTGACTACTCATTTGACTGATATCATTTCCTTCCTCACCACGCACAGCGGAAGTCAATTCCTCACTGAATAGTGCAATACAGCAATCTCAAACTTTGCAACAACCCCCCAGGGAGGCCCTCATGGTAAAATACATGGTTTAACAAAGCCTTAGAGAAGACTTTTAACTGCTATCAAAGAATTTGGCCACAGGACCAATAAAAGGTGGAGGAGGAAGAGGGGGATTTGGAGAAACGTTCAGAGGCATATGGAGAAGCAGGGAAAAGAGACAAATTCAGCCTGTGGAGGTTACATCTTCTCGTGCCAGGTCAAGGCAAGAGAAGGGTCCAGATCTTTGTCTGCCAACAAGAGCAGAAAGCTCCCACTCAGGGCTAAGTTGCAGCATTTTGGCATAGCCTTTACTTGCAGACTGTACCGACTCTGCGAAATCTCCCTGGAGCACATGGAGACTGAGCAGCCCCTTCTCTTCACAGCGAGATCTGTGACCTTTTCTGTATCTCTGTTTCCTCCTCAACATCTCCTCCTTAACACCACTCTCTACACCTCTTAGACTATTTCTTTTTTCCCCTCCCACTGGAGGCCTTGAATTCTTAGCATCTTAATAATGACTCAGTGCTCTTTGGATCAGACCCTTGAGAGGCGCTACCTGCTAAAGCAACGAAGAAATGGGAGAGAAAGTAAGAGAGGTGCAATGAATGCGAATGAACTCGGCAGCATTTTAATTGTGTAGATGAGAGGAGTGTTTAGTCAACAGAGTACATAAAGTCATGATCCCATGGCAACTTGAACAGAATGAATATATCTTTTCCTAATCCCAGTGTATCCTAGATTTATTCTAGAACAAAATATCTCTGTAGCATTGTCAGCTTGAGGTAATATTTGTAAAGTCATTAGGTTTCACACAAATTGCGTGACCGAATTGCACAAGATAACTTTCATGAAGTCAGTTTTTCCTGAGGTGTTATATACATATGTCAGATTAATTTGAGCTAATTAATTTGAAAGGTAGATTTTTTTTTAAGAGCACCCACCTCCTGTAATGTTAAATGTTAACGCCTACTAGATTGATCATTAATAAGATATAATTATACATAATGATGGGTGTATATAAATACTGCAAATAAAATCCTGGGGAAACCCAGGGCAATGACAACCAAGAGTTCCGGAGATGTATCAACAGAGATGCTGATAAGCATACGGCAGTGCATAGAAAAGATCTTTTTGAGGCAGAAGGACATTCATTTTTAGGTAAGCATGAAACACGCCTGAAGTAAAGAGACTCCCTGCAGACATTGGTGCTTTTTTTCCTCCACCTGAAGGAACTGTTGTTCTGTATAGTAAAATTGTGGGAAGATGGCAGGTAAGATTTTGATATTAAATCTTCACAAGAAGTACTATGAGAACATAAAAAGAAACTTCATCCTGAAGGAAACAAGTAAAAATAGGGAACTCAAATGCTCAAAAAAGGTACTTAAGTTCCTGACATATCTTGCAACACCTGTCAGCTTGTGAGCTCAATAGTATAACCACAGGACAGAGTAGCTTAGGGAGTGACTTTGCCAGGATCACTGAGGCTGTATTCAGATGGCATAATGCAATTCCAACACATTTCTCAGATACCTGAACATATTTATCTTGGCCACTGTGTGCTAATCAGCTATACATTTACTATAGGCCCTCAGCCTAAGCTTTTGTTATGGCAACTCCAGTCTACACTTCTGAAACCAGACAAGAGACTTGTAAAACCATATTGATGTGCATGATGCCTACCTCTGACTATAGTCAACAAAATGTTCTGGAGACTAGTCAGCAAATGTTCTGGAGATTGCATTCAGGAAAGAAAAAAATTTCCCCTGGGTTAGTATTCAAAACACAACCTATGCTTTGGAAAGTGAGCAAAGAAAGCAAAGCAAAGCAAGAAAGAAAATAACAAAGCAAGAAAGAGAGAGAGAAAGAAAAGAGAGAGAGGACAAAAATTTCTTACAGATGGAGAGGGAAAATAGTGTCCCTTTCTGACTTCAGCATTAATAGCTTCATTATCAACCTCAAATTTATAAATAAAGGTTTTGGGAGGTTTTCACAATTTGTACCTCCAAGATAGACCTTGGATGATTTGTGAACTCAAATATCCCTCATAAATGAGATGAGGAGCAGCCTCAGACTGACTAACAGAGAAGCAAGAGCAGACTGAGTGGGCAAAAGGCATCCAAGGCAGGAAAACTACTGAGCATGAGGTCAGAAAGAGGGAGGCTGTCATGTACAGGGCAGGTTCTGGGTAAATTTCTTTTATTATTTGCTTACGTGTTATGTATACTGCTGCTGACCTGAAGAAGGGCTTTTGATTTGATTGTTTTTGCTTAGCTATTACAGCGAGCCCACAAGTTAAACATGTGGAAATACCATCATTCTTCATTTTCTCCTTTGGGCAATGTTGCAATAAGCACTCTTAGACTGATGGATTGAGCAGATTAGATGCATTTCTATATGTGTGTAAAGCTCCATAAAGCCTTTCAACCCCTTGTTTGTTGAGACGGGCATGTTGGTAGTAGACTGGCAATGGCTATAACCTACCCCTTAATTTCTCCTCCCAAGTAAGTATATTATTCCTATTACGTAGTATGCATGTTTTTGCTAGTTTAGCTCCAGCCTAGAATTTCTCTCTTGCCCAGAGTCTTTGACTGTGAACTGCCACTCCTGCCTCCAACAATCAAAATGTCATCTAGATAAATGTTTACACTCCATATACAGAGAAAATTATGTTATCGCTTCTGGTAAAATATTTCGGTACGCATGCAATGTCCCAAAGACATATTGACTCCCAAAAGAAAACTAACATATGTACTCTCTTCTTCTAATGCCATCTACGAGATTATTCATCTAGAAAAATACCTGTTGTGAGCTAGCGAGTTATGCTGGTCCCAGACACATATGTACATTTCTCTTTGTTGGCACTGGAAAATGCTTCCATTTTACATGCCTGTACATAGGGAGAGGATTCTAGCTTTTGTTTCTATCATGTTAATTCTTTTACCCTCTCTGCTATGTAGCAGATCTACCTCCTCTTTTAGCTTTAGGGTAGAAGAAAGCAGCCTGAAGGTAAATTATCTGTCTTCTATACCCCATGGAGAACTTCTGTGCCCCCTGAAATATGTCCTTAGGCATGTCCTAAAGGGCTTTTAGTCCTCCATGCTTCCAGAAATTTACCCTCTTCATGAAAATAAGAGTTTGACGTACTTTTTAACTCAGTACTTGTTTTCACAGTACTGTTTAAAAAAAGCGTTGCAGCTTCCAGGTCATTATTTTAGCTACACATTAAATTCAAATATATCCCACAAGAAGGATAAACTCCTTACAGTGAGTCTTGAATGTCACTTATTCTTCAGCACAGTGTCTTTCTTTTAATGCCACTCTTTTCAGTAACATCACTTCTCATGCCCCAGCATCTAATGTAAAGTTAATCAATGGGCTGTTTTAGGTAGACAGTCATCATCTCTTCCGCTGCAGTGAAGTCCAGCGAAAAGTTCATTCAAGCAAGAGTTGCTGTCACTGTCATTTTCACTCATAGGACGTTCCTTATTCGTTCTTGCAAAACCTTGCCAAGTGATATTTTTTGTGTATCTTTTCCTGGGTACTGAGTTTATGCTGCTGCACGGATTGTCACAGCACGGGGAATGCCTGGGGCTGGCCTCCTCTGAGCTGAAGTCCACCTGCTTTCCTGCCCCTGAACTCTTTCGAAATATTTTGCCATCTCTGTCATGTCCAGGATACCACATCACCATCTGGTCACTTTAAGAGTCATTGTGGACTCAGATTTCTTTTGCTTGACAAATTCAAAACAACCTTGCTAGGTTAATTCTGGGTCTCTTATTAATATCTCTCAAAGTTTTATTTGAACTTTCAGTATGGCCTAGTCTTTCACCAGGGGATCCACTGAACGTTCCCCCAGAACTGCAAGGTCACCTCTTCAGGATTACATCAAAGTCACAATCCATTCTACAGTTAAACTTTCCTTTATCAGCCTAATATTAAAAGATCTTTTTCAGTGTGTTACAATTTTGTTGCTGGAATTCTGTACACTTTAAATTTTTTGTAGTGCAATTTCATATCTACCTTTCTCTGCCAGAAGTGACTGAAAACTATTAAGTGTAACAACAATACTCTGGCCTGATCTCGTGAGAAAAAAAGGGTTTTTTTTTTTTCAATTGACTTCCATTTTGTTGACCCTTTGCTTGCAGTTACAGAGTTAAGTGTCATCTAAAGCTCACTAATTACCTCCCCCATTTCCAAAAAGTCAGTTACTCAGTTTTGCCATTCAGATTATTTCTCTCAATTTACTTTTCTTCCTGGTATATCTGATGTGCAGCCACCCTCATTTTTTCCTGTGACCCAATTCAAATTGTTTCTTTATAGGAGGTGATATATTTCTGCAGTACTTCTCCCTCAGACTACCTGTGTAGGAGAACATAAATGGCTGTAAAGGTATAATTCCCAACTCAATAACAGTCAGTTAAGCCTGACATCCATGGTTCTGACGTTTGCTCATAAATGTTCACTAGTCACACACTAGCCCATGTCAATATAATATCCAGAGAACAAGAGTTATCATCTGCAATATCACATAGTGATTATTGAACATGGGCTTTAAAAGTTATCTTTAACAGCCTGCCTGAATTGTTATAGGGTAGAATCACTGGCCTTTGGCTGGCAACCTTAGGAAATAATTATGAGGCTGGTAGTCAAAGAGATAAAAATAGTGTCAAACTTTTGCATAACCAGAAAGAAGTCAATTTAAGTGAACAAAAAAATTAAACAGCATAACCTTGCACAGGCCGTGAGCAGGAGCCCTGCTGCATTATCACGACAGAAATAGGGAGGAAAGGAAGAGGCCTTAGGAGTTAACTGATCCAAAACTGCTTTGGGCAATTCATTTGTTAGTAAAGTTATATGATGTCCCATTCCTGAAAAGTGGTATTTTTCTATTTGTTTTTTTAAACAGATAATTGCCAAATGCAAGCCCTGCCAGAGAACAGCATGTGAAAGAACCTTCCCAAATCCAACTGCAAAGGGCAGGCTAGATTTCCGTCTACCACCATATCCCCAGCAGTCAGTGATGTTCATGTAATACTATCCCTTCCTTCTAGTCTGTTTGATGTTTTCCAAGGTGCTCATAGCGCTTGGATCCTTTTGGGAACCACAGGGTGTTTACTGTACCAACCATGGGAATACGTTTCGTTACGATTTTCCCTGCCCATTTATAGGAGATATGTATACTGTCTGTTCTTGTAGTGTTTGCAGGCTTCCTTAATAAGTTAAAAAATAAATCTGGAAAAACAAAGCTTTATTCTTCAATAACTTAATAAGATTTTGCATCATCATCACCATTATTATTATTATTATTAAAGTATCCCAGCAACAGAATAACAAAATTACACTGATGTGAGCAATTCACACACCTTTTATTAAGGATATGTCAGCACTTTCCCGCATGAATCCTTCTTTTTGGTGGAATGAGAAGGAGTGGGAAAGAGATAAAAATCGCCTGCTGTAATTCTTTGTGGGCTGTTCTCTGGCAGATGATGTTTTAACAGAGAAGCCACTTCTTTATTAACCCAGCTTTATAAAATAAATTAGCTTGAAACATTTATGATCCTGATTTTTAGGACTGTATTTGCATTTAATTTGCAGGCCCCAGTGACTGCCTGCCTGAATGATCAGTTAGCTCGCTGCTTGTCTGAGTGTGCATTTACTGATGCCGTGAGTGAAGTCATGGAAACCAGCATGCTTTAGAAGTGTGACCAGAGTTTGCACCCAGTCTTGCCAGCTCAGATGTGTCAAAACCCCAGGCAGACTATCTCTTTAAGAGCAGAATCTGCCAACTTAAACCATTAGCTCTTTACAGCAGGTAAAACAAAAGCCTATCTCTCTGGAAGTTGCGGACTAGAGTGGAGCCTGAGTCAAATCATACTTACTAAGGTACCCTACTTATCTACTGTAACGCCAAAGAAGCAGGTAGTTGGCCCTAATGGACTATCTCAGACACCTAGATGTCCTAATGCAAGCAAGAACAGGATTAGACACCTCTCAAGGGCAATTCAGGCTCCCAGGTGCTAAGCCCAGAGCTTTCTTGAGCTGTAGGGTGGGAAATGGTTCCAGGGAGAAGAAGGGAAAACAGAGAAACGCTTCGTCTTTCTGTGACCTTACTCCGATGATGGCAGATCACTGGATTCAGAGCATTAAGGCCTCCTCTGAGAGTAGGTGTCCTTGAAATCCAAAACAATGATAAAAACAGCTTGAAGAGGTGACTCCATCCACTATTTGCATGGCAGCCTAGCAGTTAAAGTACACTTAGGAATGGAGGGTTTGAGGTCCTCCTCAGCTTGGGTGATTTCAAGCTCTCATTTCCCACCTCCAAAAGGGTTATTCACTTTCAGGAAAGGCCGTGTGGTGACTCCCTCCGCTTCTCTTGTTCATGTTGCCCCAGTGTGTAGCCAAAATGATAACATAAAGATAGTAAGCAAGAAAGAGTGTGACTCTGCAGCCTTGTTGGAGAAGCATGCGATTGGGAAAGGAAAGATCTGATTTAGGGTCTCTGCATTCTGCTTAACCTATGGTTTGTGCTAGATAGTTCTTCAATAAAACCCACAAGTAATCTGGATTATGAATCAGAGCTAGTTCTGATTGACAAATTGAATTTTCTGCTCATGGAATAAGATATATTGCAAGGCGAGAAGGATACCACTCTCTTGCCTACTAACATGTAGGATTTATATTTGTTCCTAGTGGCAACAGACAAAAAAGTCACATCTATGTGACTGTAAATTAAACAGTCACAGGGAGCACTGTGGGACATGAGAAATCCATCGTCTCTACCATTTAACTGTTGAATGCTTCATGGCACATTCCTGGCCTATGACAACTAACACGTTCGACAACAAACAATTCCTAGGAATGGTTCTGGAGTTGACACAAGCCACAGACCGTTCCCAGGAGGAAGCTTGCATGCAGCCATCCTGTTTTAGAGAGTAAAGTGTGCAATAATAGGGAATTTGTGCCACAGAAGGGCTGTAGGCATGTTGTAGTTAGTGTTAGAGGTGTAGCCAGCACAAGTTCCAGTGTGCAAGGTGCTGTACAAACAAATTAGAGATTTTCTCTGAATAGAAAGGCACTGTGTCCTGAACAGTTTACAATTTAGCTGTATTCTGGTACTTCTTAATTGATAGATGGTTCTTCAAATTAAATTCCCTACACTGACTTTCAATAACTCTTTGGGCCTGTAAAATAGCCCCTGAATGGCAAAAGCCAATCCAAAAGAGACCAACACTATATGTCAATTCAAAAGGAAAAGGGTGAAAATTTCAGGTAAACAGACATTACCTCAGAAGAATGCAATTCCAGAGGCTGCCCCACACCTAAAACGGCCACTAAGGATGGACAGTTTAAAACTATGGTCTGAATTCCCATTGTATTCTGAATGATGTGATTATTACATATGCAGCTGAACTTGTGGGCAATGCAAAGGAATCCCGGAAGTATTTTAAGCAGCAGTTTTCACAATTTGTGGATGTGACAGATACAAAGTTAATGAACAACACAGGGAAAATGTAACATTCACGGATACTTGTCTGAGATCTCTTTGGTAGAAGGTAAAATTTTACCTAGGCCTTTATGTAAATCTGTGGCGTACAGAGTTCTTAGGAATAACAACAAAAATACTTATTTTTAACTTGCATACGAGAAAAAAAGCACTGACAGAGCTTCAAAGCCCAAGAGCATGTCTCAGTAAGGAACAGGGGCCAACAGCTTCAGAAATCTTCTGGGTATCTATACTCCTACTGACTTGAATATATATGGCTTGATTTTGAAGAGTGCTCCCACTGGCCTGCAGGGGCAAACTCTGATTTACACATCTTAGAGTCTAGCGGACTCTAGAGATGTCAAGAAATCCCAGACCTCAGAGACTGTGGACAGAGGCATTCAGTTTACCACAAGTGATAAGACAGGATAGATCCTCCTGAAGTGAGTAATTGAAACATCGAACCTAAATGCTTGGGTACACGCAGTTTACCAAAGAGTGGAAGCAGTGAGCACAAGAAAGAGCACTAGACTTGGCAGCTGGCAAGGAAAACTGTGTGAGCCTGTGAACAGACTGCAAACTGTGAGCCACAGTGTTGGATTACCCGACCCAGGCATCAGAGAGGTATCTAATCCAATTTCTAGTATAAAGCCTGCTACGTGTTACATTCCAGCAAAGAGCACAGTACGCAACTACTTTACTCCTTCAAATTGCGTGAAACGTATAGCAAAAAGCACACAGCAGTGCAGGCATTTTTGCCACTGGCTAGTAATTTTCATCTAGTAGCGCACAGGTTAACTTTTCACTTCCAGAATCCATTACTAGCTCCACTATGGTACTTTCATTTGAAAAGCAATGTTTTCCAGTAGCAGAAGTTGGTCTGCTCTGTTTAATACCAGTAGCAAGCACAGAAAGAGTACAGAGACTTGAAACTGCCTTTCTGAGTGTGGCAGACCATGGCCAGGATACCTCCTTAAATGAAAAAGATGAAAGTCCTGAAGCATATGATAGACTCACTGCCCATGCTGGGAAGGTGCAATCTTCACACAAAGAGGAAAAGGATTTTGTTTTCTTTGTTATTATTCCAAGTGACATAGTAACACCTACCTGGATCCAGACAGTAATTGCGACTGATAACTATCAGGATACGTAACGTTATACAGCAGGATTTGATATAGCACATAAAGAACACAGTCATTTTGTTAAGAGTTGGGTGGTTACCAAAAATGCGTATAATAATTTAAGGTCAGGATCCTTGTCTCGTCACGTGTCCTTCCAGATAGCTGTGTAACAGAACAGTTAGTTGCACCCAGAACTGTGCAGATGGTGGCCTTTTTAATTCAAAGACTGAACTGGAATGTTTTGAGCAATTGTCTCGTATTAGCCCCAAACGTATTTGCCTGTGTAATTATTTAATAAAATTAAATAAATAGCTATCACTGGCGGGGAGGGGTGTTGTACAACTAAAATGTCTTGTTCCACCTGAAACAAAATATTTTAGTTCATTTTAATATTCATCTTCCCTTTTTTCACATTTGTTAAATTTCTTTCAAACTGAAAAGTTCAGATGTTTTGATTGTCTCCGAATCTCTTTGTTTTGCAAATAATTTCGGTAACTCTCCAGGAAACTATATTTGTGCTGAAATTGCATTAACAAACAAAAAACGATTACTCCTCTTGGGCACCTTGATACATAATTCCCCCATCAAAGGGAGGAGAGGCGCGAGCTCAGCTGGTGCAGATAGAAGATGGCCAGCCCCTAGAGATGCCCACACACTGCCAATTTGCTTTTGCATGAGGATTGAGGAGAAAACATATGTTTTCTGCTTGTCTTCAGTTGGCGTATAAGCCCTGAGGAACTATTGGTGGGTGATATGAATTAGAGCTTGCAGTCAGTGAGTTTGACGTCTGGTCTGCACGAGGACCTACAGCAATCCAGAGCATCCTGAGAGCCTGGCAGCTGGCGTCCCTACATCCTCCCCACCCTTTCCCTCGGTTATTCCGAGCAGCAACACAGCACAGCGAAGATAGATCCACAGGCCATCCTATGCAGCCGTATCCATGGCCCTGAGGGCTCTGCAGACTGCAAAGCCTCAGAGGGTGTGAGATAGCTGGAAGCTGGGAGGAAGTTACAGACGCTGGTATCTCCCCATTGCTGCCTAGACCGTGAGGAAACATCCCCCAGGGATCATGCTCACGTACTGCAGCGATCAGGCTCGCTCTCCCAGTAGTGAGGGCAGCTGGCCAAACTCATTCCCGTTGTGATGTTGGGGCAAACTCCCCCTTCTGAGGAAAGTGCGTGATGATTCATGTCTCTCCTCCTGGCAGTCACTGTTAAAAATGTCTACATTTTGCAACGGGTTCTGAATTATCTTCTAAAATTATACATGGCATCTCCCATTTGGCACTGATGTCAGCATGGCATATGTTTAGCACGGGAACCTGAAGAACACTCTGAACTTCTACAAGGAAAAAAATCAGCTTATTTCACTTTTTAATGTCAAACGTGCAGCCCCACGAGTTCTGCAGGTGGCAGCCAGACGGAGCAGCTGCTGCTCTGTCTCCTGCAGGCTTGGATGCGGCTCCCTGGGCTTCACTTCAACTCAGTTACCTGGGGCGCTCAAATAAGGATCTGAGTTCCCTAGGGCTTCCTTTAAAGTCCTCCGCGAAGGATGCACACAGCCCTCGGGAGTGCTGCACAGCCCACCTACAGTCTGAAACTCCCTGCGGTGGTGCCCAGCCGTCTCCCACCCGCTACAGGGAGAACATGAGGCTGCTTGACTCCTTCAGTAACGGCCACAGAGAAATACTCGGGGTTATGTGGTGAATCCAGGCTTTCCTGTGCCTGTTCATGTTGAAGTTCTTCCTAAACCAACAGGAGAAAATTGCTAAAACTCTCACATACAGCTATGCACAAACACTCTGCTATACATTCTTACCACGGTCGTCACAAGCCCTAAGCAGGCTACAGAGCGGACTGCAGTAGTCTCCGCATAGAAACAGCATTGCTTAAAACAAAAACAAAAAAGCCCTAAATAGTAATTTTGATATTTTAGTGCCATTTCAGTCGTCTGTTTATGTCAACTAGCTAAAAGTAGATAGTCCTGATTGATAGACTGTGTTGATTCCTGAGCCAAACTGGTCCCTCGAGGATTTCATGTATCAGTCTGCGACACTGTCTGACTTCTGGTACATTCCAAAGACTTAAATGAATGAGGAAAAAGCTGTTTCGGCATTTGCTTTTAACCTATTTCCTTGAAACAATAACATTTTTCAAGGGCAGGGATGGACCTTTTTGTTGTATGTTTATGCAGGACCTGTTTCAGTGGTGTTACATACATGGGATGGCTCCGTCTACTAATGGCTTCATTTACTATTTGAGCTTGTTACAGTCATCATCTTTCAGTGAATTCTACATATCTTGACGCAGAGTCCACTGTCTTGGTATTGTTTAATACTCCGCCTCTGCAATAATGCTACCTCTCGTTTAAATAGAACTTTCTTAACCAAAAGCTGCCAACATTTTCATGCAGAAATAGAAGATTAACCACATCAGGAAGAAAACAGGGCTTAAGGCCGCAAAAGATCATTACAGATCAGTTTACGACTGGCAGCAGTGAAGAATATCATAATACTAGTAGGAAGAGACTCTCACACCTTTATGTTATGCAGTTACTCGTGAGAGAAGAACAAAAAAATGTGGACTTAAGCAGAGCAAGTAAATCCTGTGTAGGTTCCAAATTCTGCAACCTTGTAAGTATGTTCAGCTCTTTGCATTCACAAAAGCTACACGTATTTTTGTTCCTCATCAGCACTGGCGTGTTCATAAAGAAAAATAAAAACCACAAAACTCTGATCTTATGCTTTGAAAAATTATAAATTTTAGATTTTAAGGCCACTGAAGGCTATTTGTAATCATCTGCTCCGATTCCCCTCACAGCACAAGTCTTCTCTGGACTCATTTATGTTTGGGGTCCAGTCACTGGAGTAGAACTAGTCACAGTTGTTTTGAATCTGTTTTATTATTATTTGCAAACCACTAAAAAGTCCCAGAAGTCTCTGCCTAAATAGAACAAATTTAAACCTACCTACTACATCAGCTTTTCTTTGATGTTCTTGAAGTTGCCCATGGATCTGCAGCAGCACTCTAAACACAAGCTGAAAACCAATGAGCTGGATCATATCTCCTATTTTAATTAAAATCTTCCTAATGATGGACAATTCACAATAACCTTAGGAAGTTGTTTTCCTAGTGAATTACCATCAGTATTAAAAATGCGGCCATTATTTTCGGTCTAAATTTGTCTAACTTCAACATCTAGCCTTTAAATGCCATTAAACGTTTGTGTATTGGATTGAAAAGCCCTCTATTACCCAATTACCGGTCCCCATGTGGGTCCCCATAGTATACTATGTGATCAAATCACATTGTAACCTCCCATGTACCAGTAAATGAAGTGTACAACTCACAAAATGTCCTCAATGTTAACTCGTGACTCATTGTTAAAAGACATTTTTGAAAAAAACCTGAACACAAGTCCATCAAAACCTTCACCGAGTCCTGTGCTCTATTGCTTGGTAATTTGCCAAGAATGTGTCAACATACCTTCTCCCATGGGAGCAATAACTCCTGTGATGGGAGTGTTTGAAATGTCCTGACAGGAAAGTTTGAACGGCAGCCAAAGGAAGCTTTCACTTCCAAAAGGCTGGGATTTGTGAGCTCCTGCGGTAGATTTAGTCACACAGGGCAAGCAGTTTGGACTTGTCACCCATCGGATAATGAAAACAAACAAGGAGCTCCAATCAGCACGGGGTCCAGCCTGCAAAGTTTGGAGAATCATCTGAACTCCCCCAAATTTTATGACGGGATTTGAGGCAGAGGGTTGGTTCACACCTAGGACATTGATGGGAAGCCCATTTCTACATTGGACTTCATTTTCTGAAGCTACCAGGAAATGCAGAGGCACGAAGCACTGCAACGTGATTTGTGTTACAATCAGTATTTGCATAATACAGTTACGCAGTCTGTGTGTATGTATGGGTGTATAGCAAGCACATCTAATAGACTGTAATTATGCCTTGGAAAATATACACACCAAGGAATTTCCAAAGAGTCTGACCTGGCAGAAACCGTGGTCCCAGGAAATCTGCAACAGTTTCCTGGGATTATCCCAACATACACTTGAGATGGGTGGCTGAGAATTGAGTTGGTCAGATAAATCAGATGGGACTCTGTCTTTTCACTAACTGAACAAGGGTGTAATAACTTCTTGGCACAAGTGCAAATTTTAAGTCTGGTTTCCTCAGATATGTCCCTATGCAACACTGACATTAGCTTTCCATGAACATCTCTGCCAGTAAAAATCAGCTGCTAAAATGTTCCTGGAAAGTAAACAAAAAGTGGCACAAGCCTTAAACAAAAGCGAATTGATTACAAAACTGGACCTGATGATTGCCAGCTTTTATACAAACTGCTGAGATGCTCTCATAAAATTTTGTTCTGTCTAAGTCTTTAAATTTTCTCATGTTTTCACTATTAAAAGAGAAGGTGATTCTCTTCTTATAAATGTATCTCTATATTATTTCTTTTTAAAAAGTTAATATTGGTTTGATAAAGCTGTAATAAAATACTCTCTGCCAGTGAAGTATACCCCTGTAAATGCCAGTCACTGATTTTAGTTCTGCCTCTGTGCAAGTCTCAGGTTGTACAGCAGTGTAAAGATGCACAGACTGAGTCAGTTTCTGCTAATGCTGAGCAAGGATCTTAACTGGAATAAGGAAAACAATTTTACCCTTGGATCTGTAATTTCTTACTCCAGCAAAGATCTTTGATGTAGAATCACTTACTGCTCTGTTCTGTCTCCTAACTTACCTCCAGGCTTGTGTCTTAATGACATAATAAACCTTCCCCTCATGCTTTCCAGGCAGCCAGGTTTTTCATCCATATGGACATTCTGTGATATCTCAGGCCTTCCTCAACCTAACTGGATTCTATTCACTCCTTCTGGTCCTTTATTTATGACATTTCATCCCAGATACAAAGGAATTTTCTGTAATGCAATAGATGGCCATTTTCTGGATTCTGCAGATAACATGGTGCTGTCACCAAGTTTTTTGTGAGGAAGTGACTATTGTGAATGCCATTTTGGCCTTAGAAATTAAAGGCATTAAGCTAACCAAAGGTGGTGGTGGGGGGAATCCCAGGGATCAGGCAGAGGAAACATGGAGCTAGTTTTATTCTTGGAGGTGCATAATATTACAGCAAATCATGGGCAATATGAGAGTCCAAAGAGGCAGAAAAGAAACCCGCATTTCACACACCACCACACAATTAGTGAGGTGCATTAGGTGGGTAGGAGCGTTTGCCTCCCGGAAAGGTTAGGTGTTAGACAGTGGGCTGGAGACCAGCCATTTGATCCAGGGTGGCAGCTGCCTCCGTGATCTGTGGGCTCCCCATTTATTGCACCTGTCTCCAAGGCAGCCATTACTTTCACGTGCCAAAGTGATTGATGAGAGAAGACCCCTATCTCCCTTTCCCCAGTAGAAATGGGTTTAAGCAACTTGCTGCACGTCATCAAATAATGAGGAGAGAATACCCTCTTGAACGATTGAATACAAAGATTATGGCTGACTTTATAAGATCTGGTTTTTGAGGAGAAAAACTCCAAATCAATCATCACTGGTATACTATCCCTATCTTGGAAATATCACATTTCTGTTCATCTGAAATTTACCCCCCCCCCCCTTTTTTTCTTTTCCAGGACATACAGACTGAAAGATGTTTTGCTGAGGCTCTAGACTTGTTACGGAGTGAAAAAATTGACACCTAATCCATAAGAAAATTAGCAGAAAGCAGAAGAGTTAAGACTACTTGAGAGAAGAGCCATCCAGGAGAGGAAAGGGCACTGTGCTTTTCCAGCTCCCTGTCTTGCATTTTAGACCCTCTGTAAAAGCAGAGGGTGTCTTCAGAGTACCTTGAAAGACCACACAACCTTTTGTATCAGCTGAAAATCCTAAAGTTCAAAACTGAAGCTATAAAGGAAATTATTCAGAGCTCAAACAGGACATTTTGGCATCACCCCAGATTAGTATGACCTGGCCCTGCCATACTCCCCAGTAGTCCCTGACCCACAGTTGGGTGCTCTTTTCCCCACTCTGTCCAGCCCCAACACAAGCCTTCAACCATCCTGATGTGAGCAGCAGCCACCACTGCTGCACGTATATTTCTGTTTAGACCTCTTGAATCACCACCGCTATGGCTCTAAACATACCCCTGGGCTGGTATCCCTGTTTATAAGCTAACATATAGACTCTCCCAGCTTCTTCTAGCTTAAAGCCTCTCAAGGACTACCCAGACACCCTTCTTTTGCAGTCAGATTAATATTTCGTCTCCATCATCACTCTGTGCTTGATTTTCTTCCTCAGATTTTCAGTGCTGCTTATCAAACTTCCTTATGAGGCTGCAAAATCTTCCTGCCTGATGAAGATTGAGCTACTTACATTATTTTTATGTTTAAACTCAATCAATTTACACAAAGTTGTGACTGAAGAAATAATCATCCTTTCATTTAATGACTCCAAATTAGGCCTATATATATTTACACTACTATGAGTTTAAAGCTAATGGAAGTGTATTCTGAAAGACTGTCTTGATTTCTTTAGGCATAGTAAGGATTTCTTAAAATGCTAATTTGGAAGTACAACATTCGTTACAGAGAGAACTTTTCCTCTTCAGATGTCAGGCTGACAAAGTTGGGGACATTTACTTATTTTCATTCACAATATTTATTACATGTCTGAAAGAAAACAAATACGTCAGAGAGAAACATCTCTCAAAGCTTTTAGGATAACGGTTGACTTACATGCTCTATGCAAAGGCTTTGTATGGATTTCGGGATCAATTATTGATCTTATTTATTTAGAAAATGCAACAATATAAAAGGTTAAAAAACCCTATCAGCAAATAGAAGAATAGAGACCACAGCAAAGTTTCCAGCAGAGCATAAAGTCTAATTTTTCCTGATATCCAGCACTGAAAACTAGTTAGTTCCCACAAAAGTGTAACAGTGGTAGAACAAAGTTATACAATACACAGAAAATAAACAAAAGAACTGTTGTTTACAGTGCTAATATATTCTCTTAATTCACAGTGGGACAAGATGGCGTGGTGCTTTTTTCACTGTGCTTCTCTCTTTGTGGAGTTAATTGTTTTTACCAGAGTTTTTGTGTATCTGCAATACCTTTGGCTGATTCTCATGTAAACTTAATGGAATTTTCTGATATTTTTGTAATGTCTGTTTTTTTGATACCGTGCACCTTCTCTGTAAGCTCATTTTAGCTTCTGCATAAGGAATTCCTTTAGGAGTAGAGGGTATGGCAACAGATGGAAATAGGGAAAAAAAAACTTTGGCTTGTCTGGTACTCTTGGCATACAGTCAGAAATCGAACAAGTCATGTGCAAAGAAGGTAGTCCATTGCCTGGAAAGGTTTGTTAAGAACATTTCAAGTCATCATGAAGCTCTGATTCAACTTCACTAGCTTGTGCCCAGAGGGAAACTGCATTGCTGAGCTGCAGTGGTGTTATCCATGTAAGGATATTTGTCTACACTGCACAAAGGTGTGACTTGCTAGACTAGAAACCACAGGCTATAACAGGCCAGACTCTCAGGGTGGATCCCATTCTAATCAAAAGTATGATGGAAGTGAATACAGACCTACCCAACTGAGCTTTCAACACTTTTATCTGCCTTCCGAATAAGATCCAGCACAAAACTTTTAGATGGTTCTGTGAGATTTAGATAGACCTCCCCTCCAAAACCTCAAGAGCAAGATTTTTCCTGTAAAACTGAGGTGTAATACCTTTTTTTCTGGAAAATCTCCAGCCAAAATTTGCAGACTCAAACGATTAAAGATCACAGATAGGTCCATGGATGCAAATGTGAACCTCTCAAAAATGTGATGCTGCTTCTAATGAAATTCAGACTCACCTCGGATTCCGATGAAAGCTTCACCTTAGGGTGATTATCCAAACTGAGTTTCAGTGACAGTTATTCAGTGTCGTAAGAGTTTTGCATTTATCTTTTATATTAAAAAATGAATACGTATCTTTTTTGTGTACGCCTTTCATATTAGAAGGATCTCCAAGATAACACTGGTAAGGACTGCAGTTCCAATTCACGTCCCTGCTGAAAGCCTGCCTACAAACACAGAAGAGCTATAGACCTCTGAAAATGGATGACAAGGTAAACAGACACAGCAAAAATAATAGTGGGAGGATAGCATTTGCAAAGATATGACCTGCAGGGCCGTTTTGGACAAGTCAGGAACAGAGGTAGTGAATCTGTAAGAACAAAATCCACTCAGGTCAAAGAGTTTTACCACAGACTTCAATAAAGCCAGTATTTCAGTCCAGAACTCTGACATGGAGGGTCCTATATTTGCTCCACATCATTGCCTCTTTCGAAGCTGTGGAGCGAAATGTTATTAGAATTTATTTGTTCTTCATCCCAATGTATGCCAAGGCAGGAGAGAACTTGTGTCATTAAATAACATAAAAAGAGACAGCAAGCCAGATCTCCAGTTGGTGTAAGTCAGTGTATATTTCTGTTCATTTCAACACTGTTAACCACAACTATATTTCTGAGAAGCTAGGTCAGCAAGTTTGTAATACCACCAACTCAGTTCTCAGAAATACCAGGATCATCTTAAAATCACAACTTCTTTAGCTATAGTAACATTTAAGTGCCACTTGTCTCGCCATTTGAATTTGAAATTTTAGGATTGATTTGAGCTATCTTTTCAAGTTCTTTCTTCTGTCCGTAAGGATAGAAATCATCAAAAAATCTGAAACATGGTTTAGAATTGTGAGGTTCTTATCTGCTGCAGAATTCCAGCATCCCGGCCTTGAAGAAGAAGCTGGAGTGCCACAAAGTGAAGAAATTGCAGCTGAATTGGTGAGGCAGAGGAATACAGGAAAGCACTAATAACAAAGTTAGCATTGAGTAGAAGTAGTGGAGGAAGATCACAGGCTTGTTTTTGACACTGAGAACTATTCAGACGTTCTCACTGTAAAGAAGTATGTTCTGAGACTGAATCAGTTGCCCATGCGAACAAATTCTTTCCGTTCAAATGCCTTCCCTGATCCTCTTTCTCTGTTAGCTCATACACTGGAATTGGATGAAGATTTTCTAAGAAAATAGGAAATAACTTTACATACACTTCAGGAATTTTTGCTTACCCTGCTTTCCTATGAAAACAAGGCTTATGTACCTATTTTAGCCTTCCTTGCAACCACTTTTTGAATGCATTTTTTTCCAGCTCCAACCAAACCTGACAGTGGAATAGAGCTCAGAAAGGAAACGAGTTTTTACAAGAGACCTGTATAAAATATGTATTGAGACTGCATGTAGCCCGTAAAGCCACTTATTTGGACTACCAGCATCAAAAGGATAGAACATTTATTTCAGCTTATTTCATAAACAAGAGGTGTCGACTGCCCAATCACCCATTTAGGTTTGGACTAGCTGTTCCATGGGTCATTTCTTTTAGAGTAAACAAAATGAAGATAAGAGTATCATGACTCAGTGAAAAGTCTGTTTCATTGATCTGCTGCTTGCAGAACTATTTGCTAAATCATCATTTTCAATCATCTCTGATGTTAGGTGTCATGTTTCAATTTAATAGCCGAGCCTGTTCTTTCCTAACTACACAATGTCTTTCTCCCTTGTAGCCTCTGTCTTTGAGCTACCCTCTTCTGTGTGTTACAGTTAGCAGATACTGAAATGTCCAGCCCTGGGTCACACAACTTTTCCCATAACCCTCTGAGCTCAGATGAAGAGTTAAAGAGAAAACTGAGCATCTCCACAAGCCCTCTGAGACCCAAGATATACACACAATAAAAAAGATCGTCACGTGATAACAGAAATAGAGCAGTTGTCTATTAAGGGACTACCGTATTCTGCGGCGTAGTGATTCCGGTTAGGATCAGATGCCCCAGGCTATGTAGTTGCTGTGTAAAAAGTAACTCCACACCTTACGAAAGCATGTAACCTTGTATGACAAATGGGAAATTATTGCACAATAATTATATGCCCTTGCAAGACCTGATTGATTTAAAAAGCTGGTACCTATCATGCCAAAGTATATCTTCTAAGATTGCTATCAGATGGCTCGAACTGCAAAATTCTGTCAACCTGTGCCTTCTCTTTAAAGCTTGCAATGTGATGATCTTCACTGGCATTTGTCTACAGCCTTTCTTTGAAGGACCTCAGAGCACCTGCAGACGAAAAGCCTAGTGCCTGCAAACTTAGTATGAACAGAATGCTGAGATGGCCACAGTCAAAGCTTCAAAGATCTACTAACATATCTTTTCTTTCATTTGTAACATTGAGATAATACTTCTATTTGAGTTTTCTTGGCTAGGTCTATTATTATTGTCTTTTACTACATATGTCTAGCACCTACTATAGCAGAATCCTAACCTCAATCATGCATATAACTCCTATTATGCTGTACATAAGGAACAGTAACAACCTTGCTGTCGCTTGGACCTGCACCTATTTATGTGAAATGGGTTTATCATCACTAGCAGATTACAGTGGGTTGCTGCTGATCAGAGACAATGAAATTGTTGAGGGGGAAGTGATGACGTGAGGAAAGAAAGTGATTAAATATCATTAGCCATCTTCTATGATATCAGGACAGGCTTTCTATCTGAGCCAGATTAACTCCCACTTTCTCACTGATGCACTGGAGGATATTTTCTGAAAGACCGAGCCACATAGCTGTCATTCATTACAACTTTTCCTTCTTGTGTGAGCGCTTCTCTTACCAGTCTGAGACATCTAGTGAGAACTTGCAGAAGCAGGCACACTTTCCCCATGCACAATCTCTTTCAAAACACTTGAAAGTGACATCTTATGAATTTCATCTGGTTTTTGCTATTTATTTATTTATTGTTAACAAGGTGGGCTTAATCTGATCTTCCAAAGGTCAAGGAAGCAGTGACATGTTGAGCATTACTCATTATTATGTCCCAGTATTTTATTAGAGTGCTATTTTAAGAAACATACACTGTAGCATAAAGGATCCCTGTTGTGCTAGGTGCCATGTACACAGAATAAAAGGCAGTCCTCATCCTTTAAAAACTGCAGTGTAGGAGAAAAGAAAGCATGAGACAGAAAAGGCTCAGAGCAGCAAAGGAGTAGATTGTAGCTGCACAGCAGCTCAAAGGCCTAGCCAGAGCTGCCTAGTCTGAGTCTAGCACAGGATTTGAATAAAACAAAAACATCTCAGTTCTCCCTGTGTCCCACTACAGGCAGGTTTTGCTCATAGTAAAACCAGCTTCATGCCACTTGTAGGCAGCAGAGCAGAGGAACAACTGCGTTTCCACTAGAGTACGTGACTGGTAGTACTGGGAATATTGTATTTGCAGTAGGGGTTGTAGGAGGATCACTGTCTCTTTTTCCAGACGGCTCATTCAGAAGGGAACATTACTTAGCCATTAGGCTTGTGCCGCTTGTTCTTGGTAGCTAACAATACATAATCCCATAATTTCATAGGTACGAATCTGAGACTGAACGTACACTATGCATTTAATGAAATAGGTGTTATACCTGCGTTTAACAGACACAGTTAAGTTCCTATTTGCTTGGCCCCTACATTATTCATTTCTTTGCAATCTATATTGGATCTTATATTAAAAGAGCATGATGGTTGAGAGCAATAAAATCTCACCAAGGAGATCAAGTTAGCAGTAAATAAGAAGCCAAGACAGGAGCTGGAGACAGTGATTAATTTTGGCAATGTAATGAAATGGCGCTGAATTAAAGGAGCCTGTAAACACATTCTGAGATTTTCCAGTTTCAAACGTCTTGCGATTTCCTTCCTAATTTGGTATAAATTTTTCCTAAATGCTGAGAGATATTCTTCCAGGGTTAGTGTCCTCTCAGCTACTGTTATCAGAAGTCTGATCATCTTTTTCATTGTTATTCATCAGATATTGTCGTCTACCGAATACTGGGAACACGAGCAGATAGATCCTCACTTGAGACAAATCAGCCAAGCTTTATTAAAGCCAGAGGAGCTCCAGTAATTTACATCAGCTAATCATCAGGGACAATAAGTTCACATCTATTTCAAATCACCAAGAAACTGTGGCAGCTCCTTCCAAACAGTTCCCTGGTCCAGCCACCTTCACATCTCAAAGTGGTGTGATGCTATTTTCCTCATGTGCAGCAAGTAGCTGCGCAGAATGTAAATGAATCTTCCACAACCCCCCTTAGAGCACTGGGTTGCACAAAAGGTCAAAAGCACGTTATGCTTTTTAAAAAAGAATATTTCTCTTGTATAGGGGAACAGCCCACTTTTACATGAGGTTGCTGGGTGTAAGGACACTAAAATTAAATCCAGAATAGCCTAATTAATCTTGCAGTCCACCCCATGCTGTACCAGGCAGTGCCATTTTATTTTAACATTTTTAGACAAGCATAAACTCTAATAATGGATGCTTTAAGAAGTGTTGGAACATGAACTCACTGTACAGCCTCTACCTTCTCGACCTGTCTTCAAGCTTTCTCCCAGCTCAGCCATGATGTCTTTAAAACCCTCTGTCCCACTAGGCAGAGAGATTGACTTATTACTCCTACGAATTGTACGTTTGGGTTTGCATATGTCAAAACACGCCCTTGCAACTGTTAATTCATCTGCCCTCCATGTTCCACTCCTATTTCACCCACTCACTTTTCAGATTAAAAGTGCTTTGTGGAGAAGGAGAAGACTATCTTTCAGGGCAGACTGATGGGGGAAGTAGCCAAAAGATGCTGTGCCCCACCCAGGCTGCCTGGGGGAGCTACTGGGTCCTTCTAGCCTTTCGGCTGAAAACTACTCCCACCCTCCCAGTTTAGCCCTTCTGTCTTAAATGTCTATATGGCCTATTCAAACTGTGGAGATCTGCCACCAGCATGTTAACACCCATAATTACTTTTTTTGGGGGGCAGAGAGAGTATTCGGTAGCCAGAAGTGATTACAGTGATAGTTCTGAAAATATTTATAGTTCTAGCTGTAGCCTGTGCTGCCCAAGTAGATTTTTTTTTATGACACTTCTTTAGCTAAACCAAAGGCTTGTGAGTCCATTATGGCCTTTACCTAGCCAACTTAACACTCCAAGTCCTGGGTTTGTGTTTTTGTTTGCTACATATTGTTGAGAGTTGTCCCCTGCAATATCAAGGGGGATACATGGACAGTGCTGGTGATGGCAATGTTTTTCTGTAAAACATTGGCCATTTCATAGGTGTTACTAATGAAAGAAAAATTAATTAAAAATCTCAGCAAATCTTTCTCTCTCTCTCTTTCTCTCTCTCTCTCTCTCTCTCTCTTTTTCCATAGCTGGGATTCTTCAAGATACAGTGTGGGTATCTGGGTCTGGCTTTTTACCTGATGAAGCTCTACAGTCAGACCTGGAACCCTTCTCACAAGCAGTCATCAGGAGGTCCATGCCTTGCCATCCAGCCAAGGAAAATGCTCACAGAGAACATGAAAATGGTCCCATCAGATCACAGCAAAGATCCATCTTGCCAGCAATGGCCTGCGCCAAAGATGATCCACAAAATCTGTTACCTTGTGATACCTTATTCTCCAAATTCACTTTGCTCCCTCAGCAAATGTCTCAGTGCAGCAGGGAAACCGTTTCGGCTGTCTTTGGTAGTGCCAGGATGGCACAGGATCACTGTGAAATGTATGCCATGTAACACAGAACCACAATAACCCTTCAGATTCTGCACAACCTTGAAATTCAGACCTAATTTGGCAACAGTTACACTAAATTCCTCCCCAGTTTTGAAAACATCTCTCCCTACTATATAGCAATATCAATTTTTTTTTGTGCTGGAATCTCCATAGGTCTGGATTTTTCCTACAGAACTTGAGTGAAATTTAGAGCTTTTGATTGAATTTAGCACCCTAAAAATGAGCATTTGAGTTAAATAAACCTCCCAAGGTGCAAATTCAAAATCAAGTTAACACAACATAATAAGTTTCCAAGTATCAGCTGAACCACAGTAACTGCCCATATGTTCAACTGCAGCCTTGGGCAAAGGTGCAGCAACCTATTAAAATGGAGGAACTTGAACTACATAGTCTGAGCCTACACTAAACCTTGAGAGGAGAACAACTGCATGAGACGAGTATGCCTGAGTGATCAGTCCAGTGGAGCTATACATGATTCAAATGGAGAAATCACATCCCCTCCAGCCTTTACCATTATTATTACTTTTCCCAGAAGAGGATTATACTAGGGTGAATTGAAAAATGGGACTTAGAACTGCAAGCAATTTTTTTTTTTTACTATCATCAGCAGTATTGTTTTATAGTTGTATATACTACTGTGTATGCTGTACATAAACAGGCCAAAAAAAAAAAAAAAAAAGCCGCAGTCCTTCTGCCAAACCACTTCAAATTTAATGTGAGGAATTGCAACCACCTCCAGTCTGCATCTTTTCTGCGGCGAGCACTCCAGAAAGCTGTACAGAAAAAGGAAGGAGGGGAAAAAAAAAAGCACTGACAAAGCTGCCGAAACTCAGCACCAGTCTCCTCCCTCTATCTGAGACCCCCCCCTAGTCAATCCACGCCAGGTGCAAACAAGCACAGCATGGAGACAGCTCTCTGGAAGATTTAGCAGGGGATATTTTGCTATAGGCTGACGGGGACATGAGGGAAGAGAGTCTGTGTTACCGCACCTTGGTTACTCAGAGCATCTGCTTTGATATCGGAAGCTGTCGTGTCCTTTTGAATGCAGGAGGCAGAAAGGGGTGAAGGGTTGCCTGCAACTACTTTCACTGGAATTTGGAAAAAAACTTAGGAATAAAAAGAGATTTAATTAATCACTCCTACTTCACCTTTTTTTAACTCACCTCCTCTCTTCCTCTGACTTTTGATGAATTACATTGGTAACTAGAGATCTTCCTGGGCCCAGAACTTGGAAGCGCTCATGCCTGAGCAAATAAAGGGATGACCCAGACTCCTTCCCCTAGAGTTTGTCATTGAAGATGAAGTTTTACTGATGATGAGATTAAAATATAGAAAGATTCACATGTCCAAATCTGTAAATGAGTTGTCCTATAGAAACTCATTGACAGATCCAAGGTCTGGACTCAATCTAGGAAGACTGTTCTTTCTTATGCTCTTCTCCATAAATGCAGATTCAGTGTTCAAGACTTAGCAATTCAGCATTTATATGTTTTCTTGCCTCAACACTTCCGCAGCTACTCATGTCTACTTTTCCTCACTATCTGAAATAGATAAATTCATCTAATCTATCTCTTGTATTTTTAATGCACTCATTACTGAAGGATTTACTCTAGAATATGGCATGTCTATTCATGTGCTATTATCTAATCTAACATCCAGAGGCAAAAAATTTATGAATTTGAATATAGCCAAAGCAGAGCACATTATGGTTTCACTTGACTTGCTCTGTTCCTCTGGAATGTATCTGCGGTGACATCTCCCTTCTGATTATCATGGTCAAGGAAAGCTCTATTATTTAAACAATAGTTGTAAAAAAGTTGGGAATATAATTATTAAAGGTCACCCTGGGACTGTAGGCAGGTAGCAAAAGGCGTTCTGGCTTTTGCATCGTTCCTTGTGAACTGAGATTCCTGTGCTGACCGTGGGAACTCAGGCTGTGCATCTTTGGACTCAAAGGAAAGAAAGATAACTCACCGCAGCAGGTTAAAGCCTTCTTCTGTTTTGGACTAGCTGTTGAGTCTTCAAAGGGAAAAAGAGGGAAAGTCCATTGTCTGTCTAGCCCATCCTGGGATGTGACAAAACTTGCATAGCTACAAGTGCTGTTATCCAAAAGTCTCCAATGTTGGCCTTGTACCCATCCAACTGAACGCCTTTATTTTTCTAAGATCTGTAAACCCCAGGAGGCCTCTCTTCTTGTTATCAGTCACATAAACAACTTCCACTGTCCATTTATGAGAACTATAGCAAAAACAACGGAATGCATCAACAGAGAAAATGGGATGGTATACGAAGCGTTCCTCCTTCAAAGAGGGTCAATGTGGAAATAAAGAGAAGCTAGCACCATATAACTAGATAGCCCTTTGGGGATCTCCAGTAAGCAGTACATGGCCTGCTGCTTCAGAACAGCTTTGTTAAGGGGACTAATGCCTAAGTGACAACTAGAACACATTCACACAAAATTGCACTATTACCCAAATAAACCCTCCCTGCCTCCTCCCCTTCCTCTTGTGAAATGAGAAGCCTTTCTTGGTACTAATTTGTCCTTGAATTCCTAACAAAAACAAAGTAGTTCTGAGGCTGAAATTTCTAGTAGCTATGTTACTCTACTGCTGGCAAATCCTTATATGATAGTACATTGGGAATCACGCTTAGCCTAGCAGGGATTTCTTCTTACATATGCAATTGCTTTTTCAGGACTTTACTTCCATCAATGCAACCCCAATATTTTAACAGTCCTAAAACTTACTAACACCAGTCTCAGATCTGTGCTTTTGCTTTGGATGGCTGCCAATTTATCTGAGATGTTTGCAAGATGTTTGCATCTCAAATCACTGATCATGGTATCTGTCAAAACACAGGGTGCTCTCACCCTAGCTTTTGAGAACTTCTACTTAGTATTTTGTGACAGAGTCTAAGGATCATTTACTTTCTCTACCAAATCCAAACTCATGAGGAGAGATTTCAATCTGACTATGTTTCAAGGAGTTTGATTCAGAGTCCGTGGCAAGAAAAATCGGACATTCAGATTGAATGATCTAAAAGGCCCCTTCTAGGTTTAAAACCTGTATTTGCCAAAAATTGTCAACTCTCGTTAAATATCATGGTAGATCTGTTCAGGTGAAAGCTAAAAGTAAGTTTGTAGGTCATCAAGGAAGAGAGGTCTGGGGATTATATAAATTGACATCAATTGAAAATTTGGCCCGTAACCTGAGAGAGACTACCTCCAGTGACGTGTTGGCTCTCTGGTCTTTTTGCGTATGAGTGAATTTAACTCAAAAAAGAGTCATCCAGTATGACCCTGTTGTAAAATAAGTTATAGATTGGCATTTATGGTTAGGATAAATACACAAACACACAAGAAAGGTGCTCCAGATTAAAGAATTTAAGAAAATGCACATGTAAAATTTCTGGCCTGTTTCTTTGAGTTGAGCTATATTTAAAACAAATGGTGACATTATTCATCATCAGTAAGAATCAGGAGATGGGCTAATGAAGGAAATTAATGTCCATAAGGCAAAGGCCACTGGCTTCCTTTTGCTTCAGCACAGCTGAGAAAATATCTTGATAATGTTATCCTTCATGTAAGCAAACAGCGCTGAAAGTGGCCACATCTTTCTTCGGAAACCAACTGCCCACAGAAGCTATCTGTCTGTCTTCAGGTTTTCTTTGAACTCTCTCACCACGGCATTTAAGCCCTTCTCTGTATAAATTAAGGATCCATAATACCAACATTATCACAAGCAGTGACAAAACCTTGCTTTTCAAACAAATAAATCAATAAAGCAAACAGCAATGCTTTTTTTTGTTACAGGAATTAGTCAAACACCCACTGGATAAAACTAAAGAACACTGGTTGGCTAATGTTGCAAATAGATGTTCTAGCCAAAAATATGATATGTTCTAACTATTTTTAAGAAAAGAATGGTAGCATATTATATTCAGCACCGAGAAGCTGACTTCCCAGGAGCACAACACGCAGCAGTCATGTTTTCTGCAGACTTGTTCCTGGGCTGTAAGCTTGCTGGAGCAGAGTCTGCTGTTGCTCCATGCCCAGTTCAGTGCCACAAGCACTGAGCAAATAGAAACAAATTGTGCTTATGGCTTTCATAGTAATTTTAACAAATTTGGCTCACTGCAATGCCCATGGGACAGCTAGCCTGTGAGATGGAGATTTCAGTTTTGTATACTGTTTTTACTACACAACGTGACAGGTACCTTCATGATAGACAGGTTTACCCCACCGAGAAAAGGGCAGTTTTCCCCGAGTGACTCCCACACTCAAGGGAGAAAGAGGCCAAAGTAAGTCCTGCCAGAAGCAATCACAGTTCTCGCAGGAGTGCAGGCGAGATGCAGCAGTTACTACCAAGGCTCTGCTTTGCCTAAAGCTTTTAGGCATAAGAAAAGTCTTTGAAGAAAATACCTCTCTTGAAAAACAACAGCCAAAACTAGGATAGCACATGAAAGAAAAATTGTCTTTGACTGTGCTGATTTGCAAATGCTGATGGAGAGAAATCACAGAATCACAGAATCGCAGAATGGTTGAGGTTGGAATGGTTGAGGCTGGAGATCATCTGGTCCAACCTCCCTGCTCAAGCAGGGTCACCTAGAGCATATTGCCCAGGATCACATCCAGACGGGTTTTGAATATCTCCAGGGAAGGAGACTCCACTACCTCTCTGGGCAACCTGTTCCAGTGCTCTGTCACCCTCACAGTGAAGAATCTACTTTCAGGAAACAGAGGTGATAAAAAAGAGGGATATGGAAAATCTTTCATATGAAAGGAAATTGAAATGATCACATGCATAAGAAAAGAACAACAGGCATTCAACTATATTAAAGGATAGAATGTGCAAAACCACTCATGGAAATGCCTCTTTTCATACCACATGGGATGAAACCCAATAGGACTCAAAACATGGGATCCAAGCTTACAGGACATTTCTGAGATTAAAAACTTGGAGGTCCAACTCAGCTGGAGAATTATATGAATAACAGGAATGTATGGAATTTGATAATACTTAAGACGAACAAATTTTGGAAAGAATATTAAACATCCTGTTTTGGGGATTAAGCCAATATCTAATTTAAGAGTAAAGAAGTTCTTTATGTCTTCATTTGTGCAGTAAGGGATGAGAAAGGAAATTATTTCACATCTGTCTATTGCAAGGGTTTTTCATAGCCTCTTTGAGTCTAAAGCATTTTGGACTGACCGCTACCTCTGTGCAAATATATTTGTTTTTTGTTCACTAGCACTTCTAAAGCCATAACTGAAGCTACATTTTTTTCAAACCATCTTCCAAACCAAATATCTTCTAGTATAAAGCATTTTTAAAGACTGTCTTACTGTTCTTATTAGTAAAATTTAAGGACACTTCACAAGGAGAAATCACTACAAGTCAAAAGAAATCAAAACACTGATAAAATTCAAACATTTCTGAGTGGCATTTTCAAAAATGTTATGTTTTATTAGCTCACTATCTTGTTCGAGGCACAGAAATGGAGACAAACTAAGGAACAGTATGGGACTTCCAAACTGATATTTTTCTCCTGGCTTATTGCTAATGAGAGACAGGAAAACTTTACACCTGGTCCCTTTCGTGACCTTCTCTGATAGCACTTACCCGCAAAAGACCTAATTTGCCTCTGCCATGCACAGCCTCTCCAGACAGACCCAGAGGTGCCCCTAAAGTGGTCATCGTTTAGCACATGGGGATTCCATAACTTCAGAGAGGAGAGATGTTTTTATTTTTAACAGATCATTGCACAGCTCTAGGGAAAGTATTTTGTAGGAGAGGGATTTGGGCCGTATAAACTTAGGACAGATTTTTTTTTGAACTAGAATTTTCTATGTCTAGTGTTCTTTACCATACACTGTTAAGCTTAGTGCATTGAAGTCCTAAGGAAGAAAACAGAAGAACACCTCTACTTTTACAACTTGCTCCCACATTGTTTCAAATTTTAACACAAGAGCAGTCTATCTCTGCCTAAGAGTCTAACTAGCATCCTATAACAGTGAAACTCTACACCAAAACTGCCTTTACAATTCTCTATTTGCTTTAAGGTCCCGTTGTGATTTACAGGAATATTTTTAATCAGTTCATTTGGTATCAAAAACATACTAGAAAATAAATATGCCTATTAGTGCCATTTTAGCTTTCTACCAGTTTTTCTGTTCTTTATTGCCTAAACTGAATAGAAACTAATAAATCCCAAGATAATTTTTTTCTGCTTCATTCATTACCATGAGTTATTTATGTCTCTGTCATTCAGTAAAGTATCATCTAATTATATCCACAGAAAATAAGTCATGCATTGCCCTATACAAAATAATCAACAAGTGATTATTGAGATTTTATCATATATACACACACAAATCCATATACATTTTTGTATAACAGTTTACCTTGAAAAAAATATATACACCTTTGCCTTTAGATGCTAACCAAAAGCTAGGTTGAATTGATTAGCTGCTACCTGTCAGGCATGCAAGATCTGGTTCCCACTGCTGTTCCTCAATTAAAACTGTGCACATTATCAGTTCCCAGCATGTAAATGGGACTTTTTCCTTTTGCACAGGCAGGATCTCCTTGCTACTACCTAAGAGAGCCTTTGCAGCAGGTAAACATGTTGCCACCAACGGAGGAAAGGACTCCTCTTCTCCGTCTTGTCTTTTTAGCCTATCAATGCTTTGATTGCCTTTGTACGGTACCTAAAAAAAGACGTCCTTGCGGCTGAGGCCTCTTGGTAGCATGGTGGTGCCAACAGGGGAGCCAAGGTGCAAGCGAAGGAAACTCAACAGACTTAGCATGCACTGGGCTAACAAAGGCTCACTTAATGCCGGCAAGATGCTTCCCTTCCATTTCGCCACCTATTTTGGTGACAAGTCCTTCAGAGTAGGCAGGAATGGTTTTATATGCAGTCAGGAATGTTCTAAGCATCTAGTGAATAATAACAAAAACTTAATAATTTGAGAAAAATTGCACCTTCAGGTTAGTTTTTCCTCAGCCTTAGTTCCTTTCTCCAAAAAAAAAAAAAAACCTACATAAGATTGCTCCTAGATCTGGTCTCTCTATACTTTTCAAGAGGACTTACCTTTAATGATTGCTCTTAAAAAATTATTAAAATTCTCTGAACACTAAATGCCTTAGCACACCCCAGTAATAAAACTATACTCAACATGTATCGCCAGAATATACTGTTAAACATAAACAATAGGGTTTAAAGATTTAATATACCCAGTATGGCCACCGTCACTTTTTCCTTTAGAGAGTCAACTGTTTGTTTGATTATATCTTAAAAACAGAGAAGCATTCTTGAAGTGAGAAGGAAGAAGGTAGCTATCAAAACCTTTTTGGTACCTAAAAATCTATGAGATTTCAGCTTTCAAGCACCAAAGTTGCTTCTGAAAGCAGCTGTCCTAGTGGCAGGGAGACCACAGCTTTGGAAACAGCTGGATCTCCTCAACGTGTGGGAGTCCCCAGCCGCCCGTGGTGCCATCCCGCAGCAGAGCCTCCAGGACAGGCTGGGGTGGACGGTGCTCCCAGCCAGCAGGGTTGACTCTCGTGAAGGCCAAGGGCGCTCACGAGCTGGGCCTGGACACAGAAAGTAGCAGGCCTCTCAAGCCGCACCAGCTGCTGGCCCAAGGGGACATTGGGCCGTGACTGACATCCCTCCCCTGCTCCTGAAAAGGATGTCCTAATGGCTGCTTGAAAATGGATTAAGGCACCTAGTGATAGCATCGCTTCCCCCATTTCAGAACTGGCCCCGAGGCATGGATTACAGTAAATACGGATGGGTGATGCTTTTGCTGTTTTATAAAAAGCAGTTGTGCAACCAAACTTCTGCTTTGTTATTTGGAAGAAGCACTTGGCTGCTGTCGCCAGATCACAGCTAATTTGTGCCTAGTGATGGCAATAAAAAGTGTGATAAAGAAGAGTTTTATGATGGAATTAATGTGGTAGAAAGGCGTGATATACAATGGGAGCTGTTTCTTTTGCAGAACTATAAAGATGCTGGTGGATAAATTCAACTGCTAACACCATCTTATGTTAAATATGCACACATGCTTTGTTCCTTTCTACTTTTTTATTTGCTTTTGTTACACAAAATACAGGTCGATAAGTCTACTATCAGCCTTTGTGAAGTCAGCTAAAGCACTGCTGTGTCATTGTGTCCAAACCTGCCTGTCAGTTATTAACCAGGTACCAGACATATTGGGCCAGCTTGAGTACTAGCTTACTAGCTCCTAAAGCCCTCCCTGCCCTCCTGGCAGATCGTAAGATCGGCACATACTGCCAATGGACTAGATATTGTCCCCGCTACCAAATGCTATATCGGAGGTCAATGTAAAAGAGGAAGCCTGACCCAAGGAGGCTCTTTATCCGGAGATGTGCCCAATGTGATTCCCAGATAATATGCTTATTGGCAGCTGTTTCAGCAAGATTTAATCTGAAAGATGGCAGTTTGTTGATGCAAGAGAAGAGCAGAAAAAATCAAATTAAACCAACATTCGAAATGTTGGTTTTAAGCATATGAGAACCCTTTGGGAAGGGCTGATGCCTCAGACCCAGGGGAGCTGGGTCTGCCTTTCAGGACTTGCAGCAGCGCCCAATTATCCTGATTCTCAGACGCGCGGGTTGAGTTGGAGTTATCCGTGGCAGCGGCAAAAAAGTCTGTTGCTGAAGGTGTTCAGGAGAGTGTATAACTTGTTGTGTGTGTCCACTGAAGCTCACTATAAATTTTTGGCTTAGGATGGTGTTACTAGTCCATTGTCTGCATAGATAGGAAAAATAACTGAAAAATTCCCACAATTCAGTTTATGAAACTGAAGTGGCCGTAAGATCAGCAGAAGTTCACTCCTGCCCAATAGCAGGCTGTAGTCAGAGGAGGAAGCCTGTGCAAAGGTACAGGGGAAAACAGATTTTAGCTTGCTCAGTGAAAAAGAAGAAAGATATTGGAGGGACTGGGACAGAGAAATAGACTGGCACTGGGGCATGTGAAGTCAATTTATTTCTCTTGAGGTTTTTCCCTCACCCTTTCCACTGTGGAATATCCTGCATCCTAGCTCAGTGTATTTTCCCCACAACAGGAAATCAATGTCTCCCACTGGCTTTGGGAATGGCAAGTAGATGCAGAACAAATTTAAATAACTAATTCCAACTCACAGGCTTGTGGTAGAAGCTGGAATTTTATCAGCTCTCTATCAGCTCCTTTTATATTTCCTTTCAGCTAAAGAAAGTGCCAATTTATTTAAAGATTTTAGTTTATAAATTGTGTAAAGGCAATCACAGTTGAAACAGCTCTGCCAGTGTAAAACCTATCCTTCTCCTTTTTTCTTGTCCTGTTCATAATCACCTCTCTGGTGAAGGCTATAGGGACCAGCAACAGAAATTCCTCGATCTCTTTCAGCAAGTTTCATTTAGATCTCCCGATGTCTGGAAAAAACAACCCAGCTGACTACACGGTCGAAGCTGATGGAGGCTCCTGTCCCCACCCTGCAGCTCTAGGGTGCAGACCATGAAGGATCTGATGAACAGCTGGATGGTTGCACCACCCTCCCCAGGAACAGCCATTTCAGCAGAGGACATCCAATGCCATTGTTTGCAAATGCAGTATTTCTGCAACGGATGGCAGGCACAGCAGCCATGTGTGGTCATGTCTAACCCGTCATCCATAAAATACGTCCATCTCTTAAAAATTGACATAAGCTACTTATGCAGTATTGGACATATTTATTTTATATAACCTGAATTTTAAAGAGATTTAAGTCATATTCTAATTTGAATCTATTTTCTATAAGAACTTGTTCTAAATATTTAATTGTCCTCTTCTGTGTCAATTAAATTTGAGGTGAAGAAAATTGCAAACTCCTTGCTACTGAATTTTCTCCATTACAGAGCAGACTTTGATTCTCAGCTCAGCTACATCTGAATTCCATGATCAGCAAAGGCAGCATACTAGTCCTCTAATACTTTAAGGATATTTCGGGTGTCAGTGGAGAAAGAAAGGTAAAAAGAAAGAATATTTTCCTTTTTTAAAGAGCTGTCTCTCTTCCTCACTCCACCTTCATGTACTATGCTTAATAATGACACTATTTTCTTTAGAAATCAGCATTTTTTGGCCAAAATTCAATAGCTTTTTTTTTTAATTACACAGGTTTCAGCTGCCAGTTTTAAACATCTCTGCAGAGAGCAGGTATCTGTTATAATTCACTGTAACACTAGGTAATTCCTCTTTAGAATAAGTGATTTATAGCCAAGAGGTCTGACAATCTGTTGGACTAAGGAGAAGCCAAACTAAACCCAGCAGGCTGTGCAGATTGTTAGCTTATGGGACTGTGTGTGTCCCAGTGACCATTTTCTCCTCTACCTCACCCTTTTTATTTATTGTTTTTTTCTTGTGACTTGTCCTCTTTCTTATTATAAAATCCTTAAGGCAGGGATCAAGTCTTCCTACTAGTTAACATAAAGCCAGACCCGTCAACACCTAGACTCTCTGTAAGTCTGTTTGGTGCTGTCAGAATCCCAGTCATAGTACCACCCCCTGCCACTTGAATAGTGTATGTTGTTAAAAGATTTCAAAGTGCTTTTAAAAGGAACAAATGATGTTATTAGGTAGGGAAATGAGCCACAGAAAGATGCCACAGACTGCCCAGCAGGCCCCTGATAGAGCTGGACTTACAATGCGTTGCTTCTGTAATGTGCAGTATCCATTAAGCTCTGTTTGCCTCCTGTAAGTAGGTAAAGGCGGCAGTTCGTGCTGAATACACTGAGAGTGCAAGAATCCCTCTCTAGCAGGTACACAGGCACCAACGAGGTGATTTGTTTCCGTCACTGCCACCCCTCACTGCTTTTGCTAGTAGTACTGAACAAGCGCTCCACTCTCACAAGTAGCCTTGACTTAACACAGGCATCAAAATATCCTGAGTAACATATAAAAACAACAACAACAAAAAAACCCAAAGTCTCTATTTACATGTATTGCAGTCCTTGGGCTGTGCTCAGGTATTTATACACTAAGCAAGCTCTTTCTTCCTGGCACAGGTACGAGCGCAAAGAGACTATTGAAGGGAAGGGTAGATGAGAGACAGCTCAGCAGAACTGGGCTCCAGCAGATGCTTTTGGTGCACTGAAATTGAAAACTCTCAGCAAAACTGGGCTAATTTTCCAGAACTTCATTTCAGTAGACTACCAAATAATTTATTCCAAAAATACTGATATGTCCTGTTTCAACACTGTGGAACAAAACATTTTCAGTCCTTTCTTACAAATTGGTAGCGTAGAGGTACTTTTTCTTTGTCTACTCTGTCCTGATGCTTTCAGTCAGACTTAGAATGCCCTGTTCTCAACCAAAAACAAAATGGAAAAAATATTTTAATTGACCTAAAATTTTCAAAATTTCCCTGAGAAAATGCTAAAATGCTCAATTTTCACTCATTTCTGGAATGAAGCAAACCCTCAGGATCTTCCATGCCAAAGCATCCTTTCTCAGCTATGCTGCAGAGCACGGTGCACATCATTCCAGTTGTGTAGCAGCCTCTTTGCACAGGGCGTGAGTTCATGCTTTGGCTTTTCCCATCTCTTTCAGTCATCAGAAGAATTACAGTCATGTGTCCACACGACACCACGAAGCAGTGCAGAGGGAAAAAAATAAGTACTGTGCTTAACCGAAATATAGAAGAAGAAAAATTGGTGGGCTGTCAGGAGGCAGTTGTAATTGCTTTGGATTAACACCTCTGCTTTCTCTCTGAACACCACTGCTGATTGCACTTGATCCCATACCCAGATCTTCATCTCTCAGTAAGGTGATTCCTCCAGTGAGAATGCCAAATTTCCATCTTCTATAATGTTGGAAAACTGGCACGCAAGCAGTCCTTGGGGCTCTTCAACTGAGCAGAAACAAAGCTTGCATGCTTTGATTGGATCACAACAGCCAGACAGTGACTTTTTTTTTTTTTTTTTTGCATGCTATCTTTTAAGCCTGGCAAATTAGCTTACATGCAATAGGGAATAATGTTATCAGGAGATCACTCATTTTTGGCTACTGTTGGGTGTGGAAATCACATGCTGTGCTAAAAGCTGCTGTGGAAAATGATCATTGGGATTATTTTTAAACAAATTAAATAACTGCCGATTACTCATTTTCTCTGAATTGAACAACGCTTTAGTAACTGGCTAAAAAAGCAAAAGATTTCAAAATCCTTCATCTCCTCTTAGAGTAACTTAAATGAAATCTGAGCTGCAAGATAAGGATGTTACAAAAAGACAGATCTCATTGTAAGCAGAAAAGACTTGAATGGGTTAAGCGATATCTGGCTGAGTCCCAACAGACATAAAAATCACCTGTGCCTGCTCTGAAATAAATCAGTGTCCTTTTCTGCTGCTGCCGTTGTCTGGAAATAATGCAAATGCAATGGGCCTGCAGTGACATTGTGCCGCACTCGAAGGATACACATAATAAATTGTCCCCTAATACTGTTAAAGAGACATTTTCTTCTTACTCAGTAGCTTTTGAGGTTGAACTGTGCTACTTACTAGTTGAGGACTGTGATATGGTGTCATGCCATTCTGCTCTATTATTCATTTAGCCTCTTATTGCTTATATGCACATTTGGTTCTTGAGTCTCAAAATGCGTTTTGCTACTTATGCTCAATGATAGTGTGTTTGCTGGCACGAGTTAAAAAAAAAAGCAGGGAGTTTTCTTTCCACTTTGTTGCTGTTGCTTTAATCATTTCTCTTCAACAGCAGCTGGAACGGATCGTAGATTCATATGATTTGGTTCTACTGCATTCATCACTAGGAAAAATGCATGGCTGCGTTAAAGGAGGACAGAAAGAATTTGTCTGCCCAGCGGGAAGCTATTGCTGTTCCATAATTGTTTGCTAAAAGGAAGCTGGAATAAAAATGGAGGTAAAGGGGTATCTGTGTCAATCCGATCCATCAAAATGGGTTTAATTGGCTAGGGAGTCACAGCCTAGGAGCTGGGTGCAAAAGCTGGCAAACCCAAGAAGAAAGGAAATAATTAGTTACTTCCTTATAATATTTTTAAGCACTAAAAATTATATCTGATTGCATCATCTTCTGCACACACAAAAAATTAGTAGAAACACCAGCAGGACATTTCCTAATATACACAGAATAAGTCAAGTCAGCATAGACATATAAGGACAGTGATAAGCAAACGCTTAAACTACAGGACATAGTTGTATTTATTTTGTTTTGTTTTGTTTTTTGGTGACTTAAGAATCTCTAAATTCTACAAATGTTCAGTCCTATCCAAAAGTTGCCCTCTGCCTCGTGCCAAGGCAAGTATGTCTGCAGCACTTCAGAGAAACAGCTCACAACTGGAAGATAACTCTGCAAAAAGAAAAAAAAAAGCAAAACAAAACAAGAACACTTTCCTCTGGGCCAGTTGCCCAGTTCTGTCCATGCTCTTGCTAGAAGAAGATGGCATGGAGCTAAAAGCAAGTGGCTGTGGAGAACAGCTGCTTTAGTATTGCATCCCAGTGCCCACTCAGGCCTCAACATGCAGGACATTTTAAACTAATACAAACACTGTCTTGGCATCTTCTTGCCTCATTTTCTTGTGTGAGCACAATAACATAAAGACAATGAAAACCACTGCAAAAAATGGATTTAGCTTCAGGCACTGCTACTGTAAAACTTGTAAGCAGTGTGGTTAAATCCATGAGCCATGTATATAAATGTTTCATAAAAAAGGGAGAGAGAACTGAATGAGGGCTAATACCTCAGTTTATTTCAGATGTACCTGTACAGCTTGGGTTGAGAATCCTTGATTACAAAGCTAGGTGAAATCCTTGACAATCACTTAGCCTGTCAAGGTACAACACAGACCATAGGTCTTCCCTGAGAAATTCCTGCTTCAGGCCCTTGGCTTGTGTATTTTTTAAACCTACGGCCGTTGGACCTCTGAGGTTTATGCCCAGAGAAACTATGAAATCTACTATGAAGAGAGGGTTTTAAATACACTGTACAAAGGCATATCATTTTCCCTAGGAAAATCTCAGGGAGTTAAATACCAAAAAAAAAAAAATCTGAGACCACTTAGCTAGAGCACAAATCTTTCAGAATATCTCCCAGTACTGACCTGAAGTTTTCCACTCCTGCATCAAGTGATCGCGTAATGCTTGTTTGTTCTTAATTGCCATATTTCTAGTCCAATTATACCTTGCTTCAACTCCCAGTCATTAGATCTGTTATAACTTTGTCTGCCACGCTGAAGAACACTCTATAGTAATGATTTTGTTCTCCAGGTAGGTGTTCACAGACCGGTCAAATTGTGCCTTAAACCCTCAATAAGCTAATATAACTGTGCTACTTGAATCTTTCACAATCAGGCATTTTTCGTGGTCCTCCAAAGCTTCTCAGTGCTCTTCTCTGAACTCATTCCAAATTCTCAGTTGTTCCTGAAATACAAACAGCAGAACCGGATACTGGACACAGCTGCAGATGGTGCTCCATGCAAATATAGTGTATCAGGAGCTCTCAACTTCAGTCTGAGACATTGACATTCGTTTTTGCAAGGTCCGTATCAGCTTTTCAGCTATAGTGTCTCACTGGTAGCTCTTATTTGACTGAAGGTCTGATATTACTCCCCAAGTGTTTTCTGCAGTTGCCATTTCCCAATACAATGTCCTCATACTGCGGGAATTACTTATGTTATTTGTTCTTCATTGTGTAACATTGTATGTGGCTGTTAAAACTTACTGAAATTTAAACTCATCCTTGTTACAAAGGGATTCACAGTAAGAACTCATTCTGTCATTAAGGTATAATTACAGAAGCTCTAGGAAAGTTAAATCTTCACATGCGCAACCTCTCTAGATACCTTCAGTGCCATTCACTTCATGCTCTCCGCAGCGTTGCAAACACCTACCTCTCCCTAGTCTTTCTGAAAAGACATTAAGTATTATATGTGTGTATATATATATGTATCTATATGTATGTATGTATGTATGTATGTATGTATGTATGTATGTATAAACAGCACACAGGTACTGATCTACTGTGGGCTGATCTGCTGTAATTCTGCAAGAAGAATCTCTAAATGTTAGTTAAATGTCTATTTGCCTTCAGAACTACAAGGAACCTTGATTTCACCAATAAAACCTGGTTAATAAGAAAAGGATCATTATTATACATAGTTAGCTGGAAAAAAATCTTTGGGCTCACACTTGTAAAGCATTTTCACATTTAGAAGATGGTCAGACTTTTGAAATTATCACAATTCCCACTTGATTTTACAAGTACACCCCTGAGATGCAAGACATGAAAGATGAGGAGAAACCTTAACTCTGCCCCTTGTGCTTTTCCTTGTATAAAGCAAGCAGCAATAACAACAAGCTTGTTGATGTCTCCTACATAAGGTCCACAAGGATTTAGCCTGTGCCTCAGGATTTTCTGGCAACATTTCATTCTGAGAGTGCTGGGATAAGACGTGGGCCACACACTTCATAGAATAGTGAAGAAACCCTGCTTATGTAATCCTCCTTTACTTGTAGGATGGTCACAGCATACTCAGAATAAACGATTTACTTCTCAACCTAATCCTGGGCCAGAGTCTTCTACAGGACAGACTGTCTTCACACAGAGCTGGGTGGGGATTAGTCCTGTCACATACAGAAAAGATTTACACCCAGAAGAGCATTTTCCTGGTCAGTCTGAAATTCATTTTCCAGGTATTTTGACAAACTCATTGCAAATATTTTTGTACTATGTACTGCTGTTTGGAATTTGTTCTTGTTCTCTGAAAATGATAGAACTGTTTTCACTCTTTATATTTTGTAGCGCTTTTGCAAAATTACTGAGGAGACGTAAAATTCTACATATTCAGTTTCTAAACCGCGCACGTATTTCAGAACACACCCTACTACAATGAATTTTTCAGAAGACTATAAATTGAAAAAAGTGGATTACACTAGGAGCCAGATAATTTAAACAGTTTCAGCAGCTCTCAATACAAGGCCCTGAAGCAGAGAAGCTTCTTTAAATGTTAAAATTAACTCCTGTTAGCACGTGCACTGAGATATTTACATCCAAAGTTACCACAAAAGTATAGGAACCTTTAGTTCAGGTATGTAAAATATACACATATTGCTCTCCCTTCAGGGTTCCCATCAGGAGCCCTTCCAGATAGCCTGGTGTTTGATTCCCCACCTGCATATACGCTGTCAGACCCACTTGTTAACAAGGGTCCCTACAGATAACCGGTGGCTTCCTCTGGGCAAAAGTTTCTCCCTCTACCTAAAGCCGTTTCCAGGATTCAGATCTCCACGAGTTTAAAGCGTGCTGTATGAGTTACATTGCACTTTACAAAGATGTCCCATTCCCAATCTCTAAGGAGCAAACACATGATTAATAATTTTAGCAAATGGGGTGACGGCAGATGACAATCATGTATCTCTCTAGTCACATGCCCACAAACAACAGGTGGGAAATCTCTGACTTGTGGACCACCTAGAGCCTACAACATCACTTCACAGAGCCTGCAACCACCGTACTTCATTCTGCATTATTATGGGATAGCACTATAGTGCAGATGAATGTCCAATCTGCCAAACACATTTTTAAAGGCTGATTTAGCCCTCGGTTGAAATCATCTGTGCTAATGCATTACTCTAGTCTGTGACAGGCCTGTGCCATTTATGGATAATTAGTAACCCTTTCTATATGGAACCATCATATAAAATGCAATCACTAAATAATTATGCCAAGAAATAATTTGACCAACTGGATATATAATAGTTCTTCTTACACTTTATTATTTTTAAACACACAGGCTTATAATATAATTGCCAGTTGCATTTCTGGCTTTACACCCTCTGAGGAAAACTGGAAAGAAACCAGTATTTCAGGCTGTGAAGCCACTGAGGCAGAGTCTGAGCAGAGAATATCAAGAGGCAAGACTACCGCAGTCACACATACAGGCACAACAGAGCTGAAGAAGGATTTTTGATCTTCAGTCCAAGCTGATCTGTGGCCAAGAGCCGTCTACTTTCCTAGATGAGGTGGTGAGTCTCCACTCAATATTTTTGTTCCTAAAACACCATCACATTCCACCCTCATATCACAGCCTCTTGGAAAAGACAACACTCCACCCTCATTGCTCTTTCTTTAATGAACACTCTTTGAAAATTTAACTCTTTTACTACTGTAATTTCTTATTCATGGTACCATTTATCTTCTCGACCTTCCTCCCACCATACTAAGCTGCACAGCACTTTCTAGCATTGATCCCACACACAAAATAAAAGTCAGATTAGGGTAAAGAGGCTGATATATACCACAATATCTACACGGATGTACAGAAAGTCTGAGACAGTTGCCCAAAAGGGGTGATATACCTGCATTTATCTCAATATATTGTAAGTAAGTCTTTTATTCCCTTCTCTGAAAGTCCAGCTAGCACCATGTTCCAGACGACCTGTATTATGACTAAATTATGCCTCTAAATGCTAAGGATCATTTTCTGGGGAAACAGGGAATTTCTGCTGCTTCCAAAAGCGGACCCCTCCCCGTGGCAAAAGATTCTTCAGGAAAATGTGCCAGTGCTGTTTCTACAGATTTCTGGAAGGGAATGGCAGCATTGCATGGACAAGAAGCCCTAGGCTAAAAAAGTGTTGTGATGTGGTAGAAACACCAGGCACCTGTTCCTGATGGTTTGTTATTTTGGTCATTGACCCGAAAGTTTAGAAACAGCTTAGAAACGGTAAGTCATGGAGCCTATTGAAACACAAGTATCATCTTTATGATCTCTGTTCTAAATCAGTGGCAATAGCCAGACTCTCCAGAATGACTTTTCATCCTCAGAGTCTAGCCTTTAAAAAATATAAATCGATTTTCCAAATTTTACAAAAGTCATTTCTGAAATTCTCCAAAATTTTTTCCTTTAAAAAATTCTTGAATTGCACAGTATGTGGAAAGAACTCAGCTGAATAGACATTCTGCAACTGTCACCATCGGGACAACATACGCTAATCTCAAGAACTTCATTTAATCAAATGGAAGACCTTGGCCAAACAAAACAAAACTGAACAAAAAACCCCAAACCTTCAATGAACTGGACTCCATAGCAAATATTTTGAATCTTTGCTGAGACTGTACAAAAGGTCATTTCTGCCCAATATGACCATTCAGCTCCTCTGCATTCTACCTCTCTGAAATCAAGGAGTCTTTTGCATGGGTAAGAATCAGTCTAAGACCTCTATTTAGCTAAGCTTTTATATGCATGTTAAAATGATTTGTTTAATCACTGCCTAAGATCTTGAGTATGTTTGCAAATCCCTATCATTTAGCTGCCTTGGAGGTGAGCTCAGATTGGGAGCACAAACACCAAGGCTGCATATGCAGTTCTGGAATTGGTTCACTCTTGAAAATGAAGAAACCATTTTATCTGGGATTTAGCACTAGCCTAACTTTATTAGTTCTGAAATCAATGGGAGCTTCACGGACAACTTTAAAATGTCTCTGGTTGCTGTCTACAGTACCAACCTTCAGCAAAACATTCAAGGGGTAAGTCTACAGCCTTTTGCAAGCAAATATGAACTTGCTCTGCCAGAGGTACAAGTCTTAGTTTTATTAGCTCAGTGCAGAGTCAGTATATGCAGCCTCTCAAACATATTAGCTCAGTTTCAGAAACATGATGACTAGAGCTACATGGCCTCCAGTTTGCTAACAGTACAGTCAGAGCTTACATTTGTCAGCAAATACTACAGGACCGCTTCTCAAGGGGATGCAGTTACACCTGCAAACCTTGGGTAACTCACCTCTTTCTCCCAAAAAACATAGTCACAGTGGCAAAAGTGCAATTCTGGGTTGGCACCATAGAGGCAAAGATGAAAGTCACAGCCCCTCAAACATCCCTGTCCAGCGAAGTTAGGTGAGTAGAGCTTCTGGTATGCAAACAGCCCCTAAGCCTCATCTCTGACTTATAAGTGATGGTACAAGACTCATGAATCAGGTATTAGCCCTTCAAAGACAAATGCGTGTATTTATGCTCTGCAAGTGTTCTCAGCAATTCCAACAGTAATTTCAGAGTATTTGTAGAATGAATATGTCTGTGCTTCAGAATTCAGGAGAAAGGCATTTGCAGCAATGTCATGTCATTCCTTGTCTTTTTTATTGTCGCTGTCTTCAGTACTGGATATGAAAGATGATAAAGGATTTTTATTGTAAGTAAACAATGGAAAATCAAAGCAACTGATTTACTAACAAGGACAATAACTAAAGAATAAAATTTAAAGATGAAGAACACATAAGGCTGAATTTCATCGAATAGCAACTAATTTTCTGATGCAAAAAGAAAGATACATCTGGAATCAAGTCTTCAGAAGTAGGAAGGCCTCATCAGGACTAAAGGGAACAGAGAATTAGTAAACAACTTATTTAGCGAAAAATAAGGTAAACACTAACTCAGTTTAACATGTTTCTCAGTCCCCAATTGGGCTCAGTTTCTTCTATCAGCAATTCAGCCTGAACCCAATACCTGCATGTGAGCCCTTGGTTAAGGTCAAATACTTATATTACACTGCCCTTCAAGCAATATTGAATCAGTAAAGTATCTTTTCAGCTACAGTTATATTAGATATAGCTATTGACTTCCTTCTTTTTTATTGCACTATAAAACATGCTGTAGGGAAAATAAAGGTTTACTTTGCAACAGAGAATTCACAGACATCCATTATTGCTGACTCTTCAAATCCTTGGACATGTGTCTTGCTGCCTGCGTTGATTGAGATATTCTGAAAACCGATTAACTGTCCTTCAATCAGCCCATGACTTGTATAATTAGCACAGCGTGACTTATGTATCTCTATATACTAGATGCTAAAATAGTTACTTATGTCTCCTTGTATACAATCAGACTATTAATAAAAGGTTAGATTTCTTTCTTTCCTATGTTTCAGAAAATAGGCAAATTTCCATCCTCATAGAGGCTTCAGAAGGCTGACGGCTTCTTCCTTTTGATTTTAAAGATAATGGTCTCTCGTCTGGATTTATCCTACTCTAACAACTGAAGATTCGAGTGTTCTTTTGCCAAATACTGAGGTAGCTTTGAGACTGATGTAGCATCAGGAACAAGCAATTATATTCACTTTTATGAGCCCTAGGTAGAAGATCTGACAAAAGAAAGGTACTGTGATCCTCAAAGAAATAACAAGTGGCTAAAACAAGTTTAGATTTTAAAATTCCATGTTGTTCCTAGAGTGATCTACAAAATAAATCATCTAAGACTGTTTTTAGGGTGATTTTTCAGACACCTGAAAGATGCCTAGACAGCAGACAGATCCCTTTTCACTCAGCTATCTCGTCTCCGATTTTGGCATACCGAAGCTGTGATGCAAACTCCCTTGAGAAAATCTGTGGCCAGATCTTCACTTCAAAATAAAACCCAATTAATAAAAAACAGCACTACAATCAAGGAAATATACAAGCAAGAAAGTTAACCCAAAGCATTTAGCCTCTGAAAACATTCAAATACAGACAGGTCAGACAAATCAATGTTTTCTTGTTGGGCATTCTGCTTGCCCGAATGCGGCAGATCTAAGCAGAATGTCAGAATGTTGTTAAATAGCGATTTACAGCATTTGTGTAGCTAGGCCATGAAAAGCTTTCAGTGCCCACCTTTCATGGAAGAACCTACAGGCCCAACCAAGAGGATGTATTCATAAAAGTCCGTATTGATGGTTCCTATTAGAGAAGGAGGAGTCAAATTTGCTTCTCCCCTAAGTAATATCCTGTGAGGTCTATCTGCAAAATACAGTGAGTCTCCTAGTTCTCTTGTTGTCTCCTAGGGTCACAGAAGAGCCAGGAACATTTATGCAGAGATCTAGGCTGAACTAGGCTGATCTAGGCTTTCCCTGAGACCCCCTTCTAATAACCAAGGAAGCAATGTAGAGAACAGGAAGCCTGAAATATTTCACCTTTGTATCCCTAGGGCAGAGGAGAAGGTAAGGTAGCTAGCCTAGACATAAGGATTCACCAACAGAAGAAGCAATCTGTTCTGCAGCTAAGTTTGCCATTTGAGTCTGTCCCTGGTAAGAGGACAATGACGTAAAGCTGTCCAAATTCTTTGGAGTATTAAATCTTTGTACACTTCTAATCCTTTACAGATGGGTTCTGATTCATTTAGAAGCAAGGCAAGGAGTTGTGAAAAAAATCCTATGGTCTTGTCTTTTGCAGTAAATTTAGCAATTATGAAGCAGCGGTGGGAGGTCTCAGAACTGCAGTCTTTTGCTTACAGGACAGGAGCAGAACAGTCTGTAGTAATAAAGGCCATCCTACACCATCCTATCATTGTCCCTCAGCCTGACTTCCCCCTCTAGGAGCAGCTCTTATTCTCTGTTCACGTACTAGGGAGAAAGTGTACAAAGACAGTAGCTGAAAACCAACCAGAAGCAGGGCAGACTGTGCTGCTGTACAAACATTGCAGTTAAGCAACCCTCAAGAGCTTACGGTCTAAATGGACAACACAGATGCAGGAGCAAGGGTAAGACACGCAACCAGAGCAGATGACATAATAGCAACAAATGGCTGCTGTTAGTTCCACAGCTTATTTTATTTTTATCCCTTTCTTTGAGAACTGGAAGGTGTCCAAAGGGCTAATTCAAATGGAAGGGAGTAGGCTGAAATGGAGGAAGGTTTGGAGGAAATTTCATGCCGAAACATTTAACCCAGGTTGCAGCTATCCCTCACGATATGGACAAGCTCATTACACAGCAAACACCACAGCAGTTCACAACAGTCCCAAAAGCTGCAGCAAGACAGTGGTCTGAGTGGGAGAGGATAAGCTGAAGACTGGGACATTCAGTTTAAGATCTAAAGATATCTGGGTCCAAATCTCAGCCCTTCCACAGACCTAGTGTGTGAATCAGGCAAGTTCAGTCTTTTCCTTTTCCGTGCTTTAGTTTATCTGCTTAGAGACAGATGGGCACTTCCACTTCATATGTGTATGCATGCTGGTAAACACGGTACCTCTTTTGACACTGCAAAAATGATAACATTTAACCATTTAACAAATGCTAATTCACAATGAAGTATCAAAATGAAACAGGGTGGGGTAAGTCGCCTTTCAAATACAGTCACTCGTGTGTCCAAATGCCTGGGATCAGGAGCGCAGACAGCATCCTGGCCTAGATGTGAGCTCGCTGTAAAAGGTACCACGTACTCCTAAGTAACCCTTCCATCCTTACAGTGGGCCAAGCTCTCAGATGCAAATGCTTGCTTGCTGGATTGTGCTCCAAAGAGGGAAAGTTTATGTAAGAGGGGAACTAGTACTGTGAAATGCCCTGAAACTAGACTGCCACTTGTGTCTTGACAAAGCCTTGAGAACTTCATTATATGGGGAAATTATAGCCCGGTGCAATGAAAATAGTGGGGACAGGGGGAGAGAAATGCCCAAAATCACACTTATTATGATCTTTCCACAGCTAAGTTTGCCATTTGGGTCTGTCATAATTTGCATCTACATTCACATTTTAACTGTTCTGTGAAAGCTTTTGCTTTGGAACAAGTAGAAGCAGCACACGTGAAACATGCGTCCACCCACGGATGCAGGTCTTAGGTGGATGCCTAATCTTCTCCAATAGGAAGAGTTGGCTGTAGGAAGAGTTTCTGAAGATGAAGCTATCTCTCTCTCCACTCACCTCAAATGAGTCAAGAGGCCCCTTGCGGTAGGAACTGCAGATGAGCATTCACCTGCCTGGGAAACAAAACAACTTATATCTATCAAAGATGTCTGAATAGGAGCTTAGGGGGCCTAATTTCATGTATCTACCTTTAAAAGTACATAATTGGGTATTTCCAGTTCAATCACAGCAGTGCCAAAAGGCCCCGGTGTAGATCAGTAATCTCTTCTGCCAAGCACTGTGTTAATAGGAGGGCCTTGCCCTGAACAAGTTACAAGACAGGCAAAGGAAATAATGACCATGTCATTTTTCTGGCATGAAACTGAGGCCCAAGACCAAACAGAGCTGCTGACAACTGAAGCAAGATCATTCATTAAAAACAAATGCCAGGCCAATAACTTAAATCAAGACACTCTTCTCCGTTGAGCAAGAACTTGTTGATGGTTAGCCTAAGCAACCGCTTGAGAGTTCAAATTCATGCTAAGCTGAGGCTTAGACTTTTGCACCTAGATCAAAGAAGCTGGTTTCAGTGCAGTTGACGTGGGAAATTTATTAGATCAGAGGTTGGAAGTGAAAGCCCTGTCTTCTTTCTCTCAGCATCTCAAGAGTATACTCCTTTGCCACTGTACCGTCTTCTCCATGAGAAGGGTATTTACTGGTTATGGACACAAACCACAGGGATAGCTACAATTAAGTGATACTTTTGGAAGAGGAAGTTTTGGGGGATGTACAGGCTTATTGCAATATTCTATCTTAGTCTGTAACACTAATGGGATAGCTATGCTACTGGGACAGCATCCTGGAGAAAGTTTTTTTCTCACAATAGCAAGTCAGACCACAGTGGGGGTAAAACAACTTAGATCTGGAGAAAGTACATCTCGCCTGAGTAGGGGAGGATCAAGCCCAATGGAAGACAATGATTTTTGCTCCAGTGGAATAGTATTGACTTGCAGTTTGCTTATTGGATATGAGTTTAATTGCTCTTAAGCAGAAGGTGGTGTTTTACTAAGTCATAAACAGATAAGAAACTCTGACTTACAGTCTCAAAATATTCACATTGCAAAATCACAGTTAAAGAGAATATCAGAGGAGCCCATATCCTTTGGGTGTTTCTATCCACCAAGGGTGTCTTGGATATGGGCAAAGTAATTTCTAGGACTTTACAAGCTTCACTCCACGACCCAGATCTGTAAAATGACCCTGTTTACCAAAAAAAAAAAAAAAAAGTCTAACAAAAGTAATAACCTCATAAAACAATCTGAAGAAAAATGATGTGATTTTGCTTCTTAACTCAATTTTCTTAAAGAGCTGTGTGAGAAGTAACCAGACAAATGGTTAAACCTGAAGAAACTAATGGGAGACAGCTTCCACCAAAGAGCAGGGTGGGAAGGTGTAGCAAGGAGATAACTTCATTAGGCTCAGCACTTTTCAGAGCAGTTCATCTGATCATGCCCTCAGCAAAAGAGGTGGGATGCTTTTTTTATAAATGCATGTGGGAGTTAGTTGGGAATTTATGTTTTTAACATATTCAGAAAACACTTGGGCCTTGAAAATACCTCCCAGCCAGGTTTAAAAAGTCTCAAAATCAAACGACTGTGGACAGAGAGGTGTACCATCCCCATTAACGATGGCAATACCTTCCTCTAGGCAAAGAGAAAAAAAAAATTGGGGGGAAAGGGGGAAATCTGTGAAAAAGATGTTGTCTGTAACTCATAGCTGTTTCATCACATAAGAAGAACTGCAGAAATTAGACACCCAGTATTGCTTTGACTCTACTCCTTTGTATATCTCTAAGTAAGGTATATCTCTTTCTACCACTGCTAATTAGCACCAGTCAGTTACTTAGCAGCTGCAGATCTGCGTTCCTAATGCATATACCTTATCTCCTCAGAAGGAGGTAAAGAGTTAAAAATATAGGCCACAGTTTCCTTTTTTTTATATGATAACTAAAAGCTGCAATATAATTGCCTGATTTGCTCTATTTCATTAAGGCTCCTTTTCCTTCTACTTCAAAAGGTTAACGCCACTCATATTTCCTTTTTTTATTGTCTGGCTTCACATAATGCCATGGGACAAGACAAAATAAGCAGTTGCTTCAACAAACTATAATTCATCCCAGCAGAACAACGACCGGCTGTAATTCAGTCTATTTTTAAATCCAAAACGTAATGAAAAACGCTAAAAATAATACTTTTCCCTGAGCCAAAACAATAGACCTAAAATGCGTAATAATTAGCGCTCTGGCCCAAGTGCTTCAGGCTCTAAACTGTTTTATGACTGTGAGATTTGTTCTTAGCAATCAGCTCAGTCCATTGGTACCCACTTAACATCTTTATTATTAACACGTGTTTCTTGTACCATCTACGTTTAACCACAAGCTAAAAGCACCATATGCCTGCTTAGCAAAAATCTGTGCCTCCCAACTCTCTGCTTACCAATTCAGGATGCTCAGAGGTAACATAAACGAATGTGTTGTCTAAAAACGGGAAAGTCTGGCAAAAAAAGACAAGGAAACCACCTTGGCACGGTTTGGAAACCACCTTGGCATGGTTTGGTACATAACAACATTTATGTATCAAAGAAAGCAGGCTGTAGATCAAAAATCACCTAAGAAACAACCACCTTGGCCAGCTGCCTCCTCTCACCAATATTAAGAGGCACACAGCGAATGATCTCCACTCCCTCTCTTTTACAGTAACATTTAGTGTTCTTTGCCAAGCCCCTTTGTGCTATGTAAGTTCAAAGTGTGTGTTAGGGTACAATAAATACACAGAAATATGCTGAATGATCCCTGATAGCCTGAAAAAAAAAAAAAAAACCCTGCTGCTGCAGCAGTGCTTTTTCGTAATCTGCATATACTTTTTTCTTTAATTATTAGCTCACATAATGATCTGATACCAGGCAGATTTTTCAGTGCCTATGATTTTCCTGTTTGCATCTTCAGAAATGGCTCTTTGTGGGATGAAGCATCATTTTGAATCAAATATATTCTAAAATAAGGCAGATATGTTTTCCTAGGGCATTTAAGCAAATTTCATGGCTACTGGAATCAGCTGGGTCTGAAATACGTTCAGACCCTTGTCTTGATGGGCAAATAGGGTGATTTCTTTTCCAGCCTCTCAGTTTAATTGAGTTAGCATGAAAGGACTGAAAAGCCCTGACATTGGCTTAAAACTCAGCTAGTTAATATACTTCGTCACTCTAGTCTGGCTATTAATTGTAGTCCTGAAATGTCTAGAAGTCCTCAGCCCAAGTGCCCCTGTGCTCAATACCGTACAAAAACTGAGGAGACAGTCCCCGCTTTAGCCCAGCTAATCTTGATGAGGCATTTCAGTAGCATTGAACTAAGTAAATTAAAGAAAACACAGTGACATTTAGGAAGTACTTTTGCCTGTCAGGATCTGGCTGGAGATTGGGAGCCCCTGTGTCATTTCATGTCCCTTGAACCTCTTTTCTTTGATTCAGCGGTGCACGGAACCAAGTCAAGATGAAGAACTTGCCTCTAACATCACTACTACTACCGCAAAATCAACACAGGCATTTTCCGCCTTCTTTCAGTTAGATAAAACCTACATTGACTTACTTGATGAGTTTATATGAGTAAAGCACTCCAAGAACCCACATTGACAATCCAAATACATTTGTTTAGGGTGAGAGCAAGAATGGCAGCAAGAAGACCTCTTACAAGACAGATGAGTTTTTATGCATGCAAAGTCCTTGCTGAGATGGACCTTTGTGGTAGGATCATTAACACAAAGTCCATGCAGAGAGTAAGTAGTAGCTAGGCTAGATACAGAAGCATCTGAACAGGGCAGAAATGAATTTTCATTCCTTTCAGAGAGTCATGCCAATGACTTTCATTTTAGCCCATTTTAGTTTATATCTCCCACCACAACGGTTTGTTGGTTTGTTTGTCTTATGTCTTTCATCTACACTGTTGCTGCCATGGCACCATGAGAACATTTCGTACTGGTTAGCTTTAATTCTCATGCCCCTCTCTTCTCTCTGGTATGGAAACAAAATACAATTATTGGAGCACTCAGGCAGACAGATATGAGGCCCAAGTCCTCAAAGGCACTTAAAGACTGAGCTGGGCTCCCACTGTTGGCCCGGTGAAGGTTAAGCACCTTAATCTTTATGAGGATCTGGGCTTATACCACTCCCCCAAGGTGGTTCCACAGCAGGCCAGGTCATTGAATCTATCTGCTAAGCCCCAGCCAGTGCTCTAACTACCACCCAGCCACATGTTTTGAGGCTTGCATTTAAACAAAGGTGTCTATGCAGTTTAAGGATAATTTATATCCAGGTTATTGCAAAACATCCTTGGAGCTTCATCTAAGTGAGATAAATAAACAAACTTTCTGCCTTATCTAACTTTGGTTAGTACTATTTGGGCCTCTGGTGTCCAGTCTTTCAGCACCACCTAATTCACCACTCCTTTCCACGTGCTCTCACTTAACCCTGACGTTAAGGCAATGTCCATGCCCAGACCTGCTGACTACCAGCTTGAGATTTTGCCAGTTTGACTCTTAGAGGCCGTTCAGCAAGTCTGGAAGTTCAGATAAGAGAAATTCCCTTCTCACATTGCTTTCTTTTACATGTGAGTCAGGAATCACAGTCAGCTCACGCCAATCTCAATTCTCCTACTCCAGATTTCTGCCCGTCTGCATCCTGCCTCCTGCCTATCCTCGGAGCCAGCTGGGGAAAGCAAGATCAGACTTGACTGCTAGAGAAGCGACTGGCTGCTGGTCTGAGAAGTACAACACATGTATCTGTGCTGGACCCTCCCTGGTATAACAGAGACAGAGGAAGGGCAGCTCAAGTGGCTCTGGTTTGGTGAAGGTTACTTTCAGAGTTAACACTAATAGGTCAGCATGCCCTCAATAAAAAGCTCTGAGGGTCTCATTATAGAGAGGATAAACACACCCAAGCTGGATGGGACAAAGTGCTGAGCAGCTGCTCATTGAAGGAGCATGGATCATCTTGAACACTCAGCAAGGTAGGTCCCAGGGAAGAAATAATTAGAGGCTGCTATGTTGCCCTCTTCTCAAAATTCACTCTGCAGGCAGCTTGGCGAGAAACACGAAAATTCTTGATCTACGTGAATGTAGGTATGAGCTTTCTGGAAAAAGAAAAAAGGCTCATAGTAAATACTGCTTCAGTGAGAATGCAAAGCTAAATATGCATTTCAACAAATGTGGTATTGGATCAACAAGTGGTTCAGTATTGAAGTTCTCTGCTTCTGCCGGATCTTTGGGATTATCTCAGGAGTTATGAGTTATTACTTGTGGGCTGAAATTAAAAATGACAAGATAAGAGAGTATCTATTTCCCAGATGTAAATACGGCCACTCAAGAGGACAGTAAAAGGTGTTTTGGCTCTTGGATAAGATTTTCCGACGGTACGACACTGCACTTTGGGTTCTGCTTACAGCAAACTTCAGGTTGACAGGAAAGAATTTTCAAATTAGTGAGCACCAAGCCAATGATTTCCTCTCTGCAAAGCTGCATAAACAATAAGGTACATAAAATGACGAGGCAGAGATTGGGTAGCTTGAGACTGCCTAAGTATTGCTAATTGATTTATTTTAACCTTTCAAGCTTTTATATTTGTCCAGTTATAAATAGCTGCTTTTCAATAATTTGAAGTTTTACATCAAAATTCCAAATAAGCAATGTCTTTGATAGAATACTATAGAAATGAACCTAGATTATTTTTCCTTTTTTATTTGCCTTTGATGATCTGTAGTCTTAAGAAAATAATCCTCTCTATGCTTAAATCTAAGACTTGGCTTTTCTCCTGTGAATAGAAAGAACTTGTTTGTAGTTTTGTTAAATAGTTAATTTAGCACCAGAAAAGAAGAGACAAGAGAGGAAGGTGAAAAGGAAAAAAAAGCAGTAAACGCGAACCTCCCTTCTGACATCCCATAACTAGTATTTCAATAGCAATGAAAAACAGAAATGATGCAATGTTTAGGAAATCCGTCCGGGAAGCTGGAAAACAAGACCTGATTTCCTGTATGACCTTGGCCAGTTATTTAGGGCCATGTCCAGGCCACCAACCAGAAGGCTCTAAAATTAGGCATCATGAATCCCATGATGTCCCAGTTCAAGCAATTCGGACCACCTGTTTTGTAAACAAGACTTCCTAAATAACTGACGGAGAGAAGCAGACACATTGCCTGTGTTAGGCGGCTATTGCCTCAGTTGGCAGCGATAAGGCGGTCCACTTACTTTGTGCATTCAGATTTCTCACAGTGACTCCAGAAAGGAGTTGTGATGCAGCAACCAGAAGGTGACGCTCACCCTCTCTTTCCTTCACTCTGGACAAAACCCCTTTTTCTATCTCGCTTGGGCATGATGAGGATTAATGCTTTAGGTGGTTTGATATCTGGGTGCCTCAGTGATAAAGGCTAGATTAGTACTTGTCTGTAAATTGAAGTAATATCTTTTATTAGACCAACCGCTAGAGATAAGAACAGATCCCAGACAATGGGATCATAACGATCCCAGAGCCTCAGCACTTGGCCTGCTTTCATTCTCAAGGATGGAACGGTAGAGCCTTTTCTTGGGAAGAAAAGAAAATGCATATGTTGCCACACTTTCTCCATTTCATAGTCTCTGCCACTTGTGAGAAAAACTATCATTAGATGCTTAAAAACAGGTGTTAAAAACACCAGTAGAAGGTAGGATTGCCTCTTGTGCAGCTAAAACGGCACTCTGTTTTCAGTTTTACTGCCTGAGGCGTTTCTTAATCCTAGCAGCCTTAGGAAATGCAACAAGAGGAGAAGAAACTGTTCCATGAGCTATAACTCCAGATCTCTCCATGGAGCTCACAGCATGGAGCTGGATCACACTGCTCGTTAGTTGGGTCATTTGTTTATTAACAGTTGCATAGACTTTAAGTCCTAGCTGCTTGTTTTTTGCATTCAGCAGTAATGAAGAATTCCTCTCTGCACTAGATCAACTCTATTACTACATTGAAATGGCTTTTTTGGTGCTGCACAGCCAGTGATTGTCCACATACTGTTCAACTCTATCCCAAAGCCTTTACCTTGCTCTTCAAATTATGTGTCGGAGGAGAGCTGCTTAGCCAGCTTCCTTTGCACTGCCACTGAGCACCAGCAGAAAATTTGGGATAAAATGTGCCCACTGACTGTGTGGTTTTGCTTTATTTTATCTGATGTATGCCTTTCCCACAAAGGCTCCAGCAGCCAAGGCTGCTTTCTTATATGTGTGATACTGTCTGGTGTGTCCAACGGGAATATACAGCCAGGGATGAGCACTAGGGGAGTCATAGCCTGTCCTTCCCCGGACCCAGCAGTGCCGACTGGTACCCTGCATGCTCCGTGCCACATAATGGGGAGCAGGCACTTCCCCCACCAGCCATGCTGTTCCTGTTTCTGACCATGATTTAGCATCTTTCTACATACATACACTTTCATTTCACTCCTCCTGATTTTTCTGCTGTACCAGCTTTCTTTTGAGCTTCACTGTGAAACCTTCTACCTCCCTCAGGTTCAAGAAGAAGTTGGCATCATTCTTTATCTTGTCTGACCGCAATACCTGAGATGCTCGACATCAGTTAACGCCTCCTTGCGCTAGGAACCAAAACAGCAAAGAAACCCTTGCCCTGATGAGAGTATTGCCTGAATGCACGAGATTGACCGAGGGGTAAATACAACAAGGTAAAAATCAGTGTTTCCAGTTTTCACAGCAAGGAACCAGTGAAGCAAGTAACGGAGCCGAAGTCCCCTTCTTCTCAGACTAATTCCCTGACCAATGGACCAACCAACAACAGCTCATAAAGCAACAAAGGGAAAATGCTTTGGATTCCCAATTAGCCTTGTAAGAATGACTTTACAAGCACTAAAGAATACCATCAAAAGGCATTTTTATAGAGGCATTTGTTTACTTTAATCCAGCAAACAGTTTAATTAGATTTTCCTCACATCAGATAAATAACATTTCACTTTCTCCTGCTCTGTATCTTGTGAATAATTCTCAGATGTGGTTTCCACAAAGTCATTCCTTAAATTGGAATGAATAACCACAGCCAGGGTATTTTTTTCTCATGGACTAAATGTCAAACTAAAGGTAAAAATAAAATTATAATTATAAAACCATTTTGTGCTTGTTCCAAATTCAACCAGTTGGAATAATCTCAACATTCATGAGTCTAACCGTTTTTCTCTTTGGTCAGTCAAAGCAGATGTCTTCATCTACTTTTTCTGTAAGCACAGAGGAAGAGAGACCTTGGCTATGCTATAACCCGTGGCTCCTGAAGCCTGCAACCTCTCCCAGCACGAGCTGTGGAGCACGGTACTGTAAGTCCCTCAGGATATGTCACCGATAAGAAAGATCCAATTGTACATGGCAGAACAAAACAAAAGAGATGTAATTCATCTCAGGAGCAGCAGTGGCTTCCTGCATTTCCTCCCTGTGTGCCTCACTGAGCCTTGAGGAGAAAAGGATTAGGGAGCAAGCAGAGCAATCGCTCTGAGATAAAAGCCTCAAGACCAAAAAAACTAGGGAAAATCTCAGACCTACGGAGATGCCAAGTTTTTTCCCTTCACTGAATCGGCCTGTTCAGGATCTCTCATAACAACAGGAGATCTTCAGTCTATTCACTTTTGCCACTTTATAGCATCATAAGGGAGAGGAGCAGTGTCTGATTTCAATTAGACGCCCTCAGTGCTGCATGGTGATGTTGGTTGATACGCATGAGCAGTGAGGCCACTAGAGCACCTTGGGCAGATGAACAGAGAAGGATTCCCCCTCACAGGGCAGCTTTTTCACCCAGGAGTTAAATTTGCCCTGTTTACCAATACTTTCAAAGTCAAAAAGAATCACTGTATACCAGCCTTCCCCCTCCCCCACCAACATGGATTTAGATGCAGTCTTCTGGCTGTAATGTAACTTCAGTAGCAGCTCTTCAGTGAAGCAAAATCTGTTAGTGTCAGTTTTTCATGAAGCTGTCTTTCAATAATTCCCATAACCCAAAAATTTAAATGGTGAATAATTTCTTTTATGTCAACTTCACGTTCGGTGGGGCTAGCTGGATACACACAACAGTGATTTTTTTTTTAACTAGCTTGCCACTACAAACTCATTCCTAGCCTGGCTTTGACAAAATTGGACTGAGTTTACTATGCATCATATCAGCTTGCAATGATAAGAAAGTCACAAACAAACAAAAAACATGAAAAACGATAAATAGTCTTGCAGGTGTTTTGAGCGGAAAAATCAAAGAAATGAAGACTGAATGATGCATGAGCATCATGGGCTTGTCCCTTCCAGATCAGGACTAATGGCTGTTGTTCAAACACCATCAGTGATCACAAAACCTTTTCGGTCTTTATGTATCTATCATCAGTCAGCTCTTGTTTTTAGTGTTCTTTCTTATACACATTATGCTCTTGGATACCACAGATCCTACCCACAAGGTCAAAACTCACTTGTGCTACTTTATCCCAACACTACTGCGTATCTCTGCAAACCACATACACGGTACCCCAGAAGAACTTGAAGTCAAAAAGATGAGATACATTATGAGTAAAATTATCCTTGCTTTAAAGAAGAGGAACTATGGATTAGGAAGGCTGACTTGCACAGGTTTCATGGTCACACTTCATTTCCCCATGGATCTTCATCACTCCTACACCAATTTAGAGTTTATGCCCGAAAAGAGCAAAAGGAGACTGTCCTTTAGTTAAACTTCCCAATATACAGTGAGAAAAAAAAAAAATCAAAGAATAGTTAGCATTCTGTGACAACAGTTAGAAAAATTGATTTCTCTCATAACCTTCCATAAATCTCATTCATTTCTGCTCCTGTTATGGGAAATTCTGCTCTCTTATATCAGCAGGTGCAAAGTTGCTTTTGTTAAGCAGAATGCATCTTAATGAATGCTTAAAATACAGTAATAACATGAAAATAAAACGGTAAATGTAAAATCATTAGAAATATGTCATTTTTATCAACTATTAAGTTGCAAGACTCAGAGAAGAACTTCTGACCTCTTCTACTTCCTATATTATAATAATAGCATGAGACAATAAAACAGCAGCAACAATGACTTGGGGCCATTTGCTGCTTTCAAAAAGGTAGGACAAAACACTGTCTCAATAACGGTGGGTGCATAGTAATCCTGACATTATTGTTTCTGAAAGGTTTTGCCATTTTAACTGCTCCAAAATATATTCCAAGACATACATTTGCCTTTAATCTTTAGCAAAGCCAATTTTGTATGGAGAAGTAGTATCTTACTAGACCAAATAATAAAGCTGCGGAAACAAAATGCAATAGAGATAGTTTGGGGCACAAAACCCCTTTTCACGTTTCTTGAATTAATTTATTACCAATAAAAATCAACAAGCATTTAGCATAATCTGGAATAACCTCAGCTCAATGCAGCAGAGATCTGAGGAACAGTCAGTGTGTCTACCAGCTTCTTTGAGATATGTTCCCCCTAGTATATCAACTGGTCTAATGAGAATATTACCTCAATTTACCGACTTACTCTAACGTATTTGCACCATCATAACTGCAACATCATTTCTATTGCAATAGAAGATAGTTTTGATTATTAAAATATATATTTGTCATTCTGAATGCTGAGTAAGGTTTTAGCCAGCAAATAACACATTTTTCTTTAGAACTCTTTTATGTTTGTGTTTTTTTTATTTTAAACAAATTTATTCCTATCAACTGCTTGCCATTCAAAGATGGTTTAAGGCAGGACATTCCAAGACAAGTCAGAATCTGAACCTTTCCAGTGGCATTTAAATCCTAACCATAGAATTATTGCTATTTTTCAGATGTTCCTCAACAATTCAACTCGTATTTTTTTCAATACCTATTCAATCAGTCCATTATTTAAAATATAAATGGCTCCTCATTTTATGAATCAGGAGTCCAAGGACACTTCTCACTTCTCTGATGGAATGAGAAATTTCCAGTACCACACTCTGACTGTTTGCACATAGTAATCTATCATGGAAGCTTCAGAGGAAAGAACTCTGCCCTAAAAACAGGGGTGTGTAGCCATTATCTTATGTCAGTAAAACAAGTCAGTTTTACTACACGATATGGTACTGAGATCCTCGTATCCCTCAGACTTCAACCAGAGCTGTCAATGTTCTACCCTTCTGAAAGTTCCCGCCACTATAGTATTTAAACACTGGGCATAATTTTGTTGCTAGGGAACAATGGACCTATATAAAAAGCAAGGGACATTGCATGAAAAAAATGTGAACTAATCATACACCTCAAAGGTTTCAAAATTATTAGTTTAAATGAAATAAATATCTTTCTTTATAGACAGCTCAATGTTCAGATACAGAATGGGAAAAAAAGGGAAAAAAAGAAGCAGCTGATTAAGCATTAAAAACATGTGGAACAGCATAGCAAATAGTGCAGGATACACAATGTATAATAAACCGATTGTGTAGCCTTTCCTGGAACAGGGAACGCAGTATTTGTTACAACACTTCAAAAGGACATTGTGGAATTATAGGGATCAAAGGAGGAAAACAAAATACAGATTTGATAAAAACAGGGATTGCTTATCTTTAAGAGAGTAAATGAGAGGGGACGTGATAAAAATATATAGAATAATGAATAATCTAGAGAAAGTAGACCAAGAGTTTCATTTTTTCCCAGGGCTACTTTTATGCTAGAACAGTTCAGAATGGCAGCCCTATATCTGTCCTAGCCCCTAAGTGACCTAAAGCCCTCTGGTGCCTGGATCCTTGCCTTATAAGAACATGGGACAACACCTAAGTACCTCAGAAACTCAAGAAAATTCAAAGATAGATGACACTCTCTAATGAATAATAAGACCATCCAGAATTACAAAATGAAACAAAACAAAACAAAACAAACAAAAAAGCTCATTAAACTGATTTGGCAGTATATGAGAACCTCTGCTCCAAGTTTCAAGCCAACCTGTGCAAGGAATCAGAACGAAAAATTAAATGATGGAGGATTATTCTGTGACCTGTGTCCCTGATGAGTCCCTCACAGAAGGACACTTGCATGGCTGCCTTTTTGAGCACCCACAAATTTCTCTGCTATCTCTGCCTAGCAGCAGAGCTGCACAGTGCAGCTCTGCGGCTGCAGCAGAGGGTGTTAGTTCCCTCCTCGCTTAACAGCATCCTTTACCAGAGCTGGGTATTCAAGTAAACAGTTCACCTCTTGAGGAAGAGACTTCGTGGTTCACAAAAATCCCACCACCCTCAGCCGGTGAAAGCCTCTGTGGGTTTTCTCTACGACAGAGAGAAGAGGAGGGGTTCCTCAGAGGGTGATGCAGAGCGGAAGCCTTGCCCCAGAGCTTTGAGTTGCCTCTGAAGGCTGTCCACTGTTAGCTACAGCACGGATCCAAGGAGATTAACCAGTGAAGCTGGATGCTGAGAGGGCAGTGTGAATCCCCTCGGTGTCTGTACACCGTGTTTACACTCTACAACCATGTCCTGGGTAATTATTTTGGAATGGCTTCCTTAATATTCTTCGTACCAAGTTGTAATCACCTTTGTACTTGAAATTGGACATTTGAATTTGCAAGCTGATAAAAACTTAGCAACTTTAAAAGCAGTACAATAAAGTTTACACTTCAAAAAAAAAAAAAAAAGAGAGAGAGAACACTGATTAACGGGATTAATCCCATTAATGCCAAACTAAACATACAGTAGCATATTGTGAAGTCCAGTACATGAATTTTTTTAGCAGATATTAATAAACTCTGAGAATAAAATTCGTGGGCTTGATTATTCTCTTATTTACGTATGTATAATTCAGCAGTAACTGAATTCAAGTCAACAGAGTAAAGCAGGGATAAAGCGCGCAGAGAATACAATCGAGTCGCTAAGAAATATGGAGATTTAAAAAAAAGAAAGAATCGTAACAGCAAAGTCACAAGACCAAAAGTGGGCATGTGATGGATAAATCTTTTGAATATGTATATTTTGGGTCAATACTAACAGAGAAGAGTGTTACCAATCTTTACTTTCTTATTTGGAGTGAAAATCGCTTTCAGAAATGGAAAACTGTCGAAAACAAAAAAAAAATAAAAAAACAACAGTTTTGTATGCATCTGTTGGATTTCTTCCACATCTTGTACATTCATTTATTCTTTCTCTATTAAAAGTATTCAGTAAACAATACCCCCTGAGTTTATGGGAACAACACAGAGGGAGGATTGCCACAAATGACAGTGAGACAGAATTGATCTAGATAGATTTATTCCTGGGTTTAGTGAGAAATTCACAAATACTTCAAAAAGAAAGAAGAAGAAAAATTACTTTTGCTTGGGGCAGTTCAGGGCTACCGCACTATCCCTTGCCTCTTAATCACTAGCTGAGATGAAGCGACAATCAATACAGTGTAAAAGAGACCACAGAGTGCCTGAACGAGATCTCACTAAAGTCAGTGGCAGAAAAGAAAAAACCCTCCCCAGTGAAGGTCTCGGAGAGCCACAGCACAGGACCTGCAGCCCAAGAGGGAAGAGGTCAAGGTGACTTTGAGTCACGTTTGTACTCTCCAACTAGGGTCTCTTCAGAGGCCTGGGACAGGTCTACTGGGTGCGCATCTAAGTCAGGACAACGTCTCTAGGCCACCGCAGAAACGTAGCTCTGAAGGTCTCACTTTAGCCTTGCCTCACTGCATGTGCACTGACACATCACTTGCCTGACAGCCCTGTCCCGGCTGTGGTCCATGTGCTAGGTTTGCTATACAGCGCTCAAAAGACCACTACGGGGCTTCCCATTGCATTGCAGGGCAAAGAAAAGGGGCAAACTGAGGCATTTGATGCTCTGTGCTAGTGCTTCTTGGCCCAAGCCTCAAGGTGCTATAAGAGTTCACCCTCTGCAGCAAGGCAAAGTGCTATAGGAGGGAAGAAGATGATCCAGGGGCACAGCATGAGCTCAGGGGACCTCCATTTGGTATTTCTTTGCCATGGGCTCTCTGTATAGCCTATTGAGATTCACGTCAGCTCCCAACACCTCATTTCTACAGCTAGCATGCTACTATATCACTCTCTTCGGGGGACGGAGGGTGGGCAGAGCTGTTGAACACCAGCTATCTGGAACTATGAGCGCCTAAGAGTGCAGTAATGGAGAGGAATCACAGGTTTCTATGAGAAATGTAGGCCAGACCTATTGAAAATATTGTCTTTAACATTTTATTGCAAATCAAAAACATGAGCTTTTTCCTTAAATTGTGTTACCAGACCAAACTAAGGTATGTTCTCTGGCTTCTCTCCAAGGCTGATTACATACCTAGATCTGCAATATAATTTAAAAATGAAATAATTATAAGGCTTAGAGGTAAGGGAAGGATTTTTAATGTTCCGCACCCAGTTTTGCTCCTGATCCCTCACTGACCTCAGGCAACAAACTGAAACTAAGATCCCATCATCCTAAACTCCACCTCAGTTTGACATCTGGAGGCCTTAAGTGAGTAGGAGCGTCGTTATCAAGTCAGACTAAAGGTCCGTCTAATCCAGTATCCTACTTGCAACAGCGGTCAGAGGCCCAGGTAAACAATATAAGAACTAAGCAAGCACTTATACAGTATTTCCCTGGATACAGCTCAGTTTCTAGCAGTCTATCATTCATGGACTTCCTGAGCAATAGAATTATCTTTGAATCTAATAACCTTTAATGCATCTTTCTTTTATACATTTATCTAATTGTTTTTTAAGCCTATATAAACACTTGGCCCCCACAACCTCCTATGCCATGAGGCTTTTTAGTTGCTGATTAAATGGAAGCCACTCCATACCTTTGATTTCCCTTTTGTCCTTTCTCTGCTTGTCTTCCAGTTCTATTGTATCACTTTGGTGACGGGTGTACCAAAAATGCACACCGTTCTCAAGAGGCTGTGTACTTCACAGCCTCTTCCTAATACTTCTTAGCATATAGCTTTCATTTCTAATGAGTATTGAGTTGATTTTTTCATGAATTTCTTTTCTGTTGTAACCCCAAGATTTTGCTCCTTTCTAGTAATGTCTGCTTAATAGCCTGTTGTTCATTAGTTTTTCCCCACGTGTTGCTTTATATTTGCTCTTTCTTGTCTAGTATCATGAAAGCTTCCTGAAATTCTTTGCAATAAGCTTTCATTTTGCAACCTTGGATAGTTTAGTATTAAGAGAAAACTTTGCCATCCTACTGTTTACTTCCTTTTCTAGACCAATTATGAAAATACTGAACTGTGCACGCCAGCCATGAATGTCTATGGGATACCCATGGGGCTTTCCACCACTGACAAAACTGACAGCTTAATCCTACTCTTTTTTTTCTTGTCTTTTAACCACTCTTTCATCTATGCAAGGACCTTTCCTTTTATCTCGTGACAGTTCTGTTTCTTTAAAAGTCTTTGATGAGAGACCTTGTCAAGAACCTTTTGGAAGCCAAAGTATCACCTGGATCTCCCTTACCTGCTTGCTTATTGACTTCTTCAAAGAATAGATTTATGATGTACAACTGTCCTCTGCAGATGCCACAGGGACTCTTCCCCAATATATCATATTTACCCCCATGTCTGTTAATGCTACACTTTATTATAGTTTCTATCATCTTGCCTAGTGTGGATGTTCGATTTACTGGCCTGTAGTTCCCCGGGTTTCCCTCACATTTTCCACTTTCCGTTCCACTGGTACCAAGTAGATGTATGCAAGAGATTCAGCTACTCACTATTCACAAGGTGCTAGGCAAAACTTAGAGCAGATAAAGCTAGACTACTTATTTCAGGTAGTCAATTTAGTCTAAGGTTTGAAAATTTGCTGAAAACTCAAAATTCTATTGAAACTAATGAAATTTTAATAGGTAGAGTAATTCTTCATATTTCATCAATCTCATTAAGACAAAGATCAATCCATTTTTTGAATAAAATCATTAAGTTTTTTAAATGTTTAGGCACTGAAACAAAACAGCACATAAACAGCCACTCTTTTTTGGTGCATGTTGATTCTGATGGTATTCTCAGTGAAATTACTAACTGTTAAACTGGGAAAGAATCAAGCCCTAATTTTTGGCACACGAAAACATTCACTGCAGGAGGCTCCTTCTGAAGCAAGAGGCTGTGTACCTTCTTACATGTACAGGTCAAATTTCGTCCTGAAGTCAGTGACTGTTTTCACATTTAGCAGCCTTAAATAAAAGTGGCTCTTTCTTGAGATCATCAATCAGCTCCACTTGCAGCTCTGTCTCACATGCTCTGAGCAAACAGCTGCACCAGTTCAGGATACTCTTGCCCCCCCAGCTGTTTGTAATTGCCCCATACAGAGCTATGGGAACACATACCCATACGCCTCTGCCACTGCTCTCCAGCACCCAGCGCTTTAATGTAAGCCTCCTTTTGCAGCACGCTAAGCACATACAAGAGACCTTGAGCTCCAGCAGCTGGAGCACAGTTAGGCTTTCTCCTCCCTTGATGACATTGTGGGCGCAACAACAGCCAGAGAAGGGGCAGGCGGACAGGTGAGGGAAACAGCTTTAGAAAACCACCACAGCAAGCTTTTCCAGGACTCACGCATCAGACGGTCTCAGCGCTGAAGAAATCAGTCCTCCTTAGCTTTGCTACCGAAGTAAAGACTTTGCCTAGCTTAAATGTGAATAAACTGCACAGTAGGACCAGGGAAAGCTTATCATAGCTTATCATAGCATGTATTACGTTACTGAAGAATGTAACAGCACCTCTAGGTTAGTAAATTCTGGCAGATTTGGGAGAAGCAGAAGGAAGTACTGATGTGAACTACACACACTGTGCTCATCCCTGAAGCTGAAAAGGGTGGCAAACTTCCACCCACACTATAAAGGCAGAAATGCCAGCTCACTCTGCATCCACTCTCACACAGTTTCTTCGGCACTATTCACTCTGCCATTGCTATTTGCTTTTACAAAAAACTCTACTGCTGGGTGTCAGAGGAAGCATAATAGTTACAGAAACAGTTTTGCCTTCTAGGAGCAGCTTGGGCTCCTTTATAAGCTACTAACGCCCACCATCAACCAGATATTTTTACTTTTGATTTTTAGGCTCTCTGTAAACTCCAGAAACCAGGGTGCTACTACAGCTCTGCAAACTGAGGCCTGTAGAACCAACAGATGAACAGAAACCTAAAACACATTTCTTTTCCGAACAACATCTTTATTGGATTTCTTTGTGATGAAATGGTAGTATGTAAATTTTTAGGAAAGTTCCCTTCTTTAAAAAAAAGTGGGGAGAGAGGCTTTTTTTTCCAAATAGGACTCATGGAACAATTGAGAATTATGGAAACTATTTTCTAAGGGGATCTGCCTAGAGGTGATAGTGAGATGGGAACTACTAATTGTGTGCCAGCTCACTCTATTGAAACTTGTGCTAGGAATCTGTGTCTACAAGATCTTTTCCTAGTGTGTTTAATGCATTTTGCTGCTGTCCGCTAAGACAGACAGCATACTAAACAGATCTGAAACGTTCTTCAGTTCAACACTGGAGCATTCTTTTTAATGGAGGGTATAATCTCATTACAGGCTCTGGTAATCATCTAGATTACAATCTTAATTGCCAGAGTAGGTAAAATAGATAAAACATATTTCATCCATCCCCTCCCAGCTTTTTTTTTTCTTTTTAAAGGTTCAGCAACAGAAGAGTGGATTTTTTTTCCTCCCTTTCATGAGCTTATAAATACCAGAAAGGTTTCTTTGTCTTTGTCATTCCCCACACACATCCTCTGCAAAATTACATTGCAAATTTCAAATTTATGATTATAGAGCCAGATTCCTGTGACAATCTTCCATCAGGCACTGAGAGTTCTCAGTACCTCACAAGAGGTGTTCAACACCTTGTGGGATTCACTTCTCATTACCTCGAGTCCTGGAGCACATCTCTTGGTAGTTCAAAAGGTACAGTCTCCTGAAAAGAAATCTCATTAACTCCATCCTCCCCCTCAGCTGGTAACAACCCATAATGCCTACCCTGTAGGCTATATACTATTGCAAAGAGCTGTATAAACACCACTAAATCAGCCTCACATCACTCTGAGAAAGGAGGTAATGTCTACTTGTTAAACTTCGTTCACGTATGAGGAAATGGAGGCAGAGAGGAGTGAGATGAGAAAGCCTTATGACTAGGGGAACAAGGAAATCCGGGTTCCCTGACAGTTTTCTGCTCTCATTACCATGCTAACGCCCCTAAGAGGCTGCATGCTTAGAGAAGCATCCCCAAGGCTTCATCTCACTGCAGCCAAGCTTCCAGCTGGGACTAGACCTGGAGCTGTGTCAGATCAGCACTGAAATGAGGTGTTTACTCAGAAATAGGAACTACTATCAAAATATAGGTTCATGAGCCTATCAAACAGCAGGGGGAAAGGATATCTCTCCAGCCAAGCACTTTGATTCTGCCCAGGCTCCTCAACTTGATTCCAAGTGGCTCTAATCCCAGAGTAAATGAAGCCACTGGTGATGTTTTGCACTACAATCTGATTTCCACATTTGGCCTCTGTCAGGCATTTTGTATCTTGGTGATAGAGCTGCCTGCTGCTGAGCTACTCCATTACAAGAAAGGCAACCCAACAGTTGTTTTTTTTTTTTTAATCCTGCCACCAAACTGCAAAAAACCCTGCTCCAAAAGGCAGTAGCACAGAACACAGTTTACAAAGGATCTCGAACGTGCTCAGCTTTTATGGTCACTTTCAGGAGAATCAAGTGTTTGAAGCACGAGAAATGAAAAGGTGCTCAGATTGAGAGAACTTGCTCCAGAGAGCAAATACACCAGGGTCAGCCATAACGAGTTCTCCGTTTCCTTCGTTTCTCCTTGAGAAAACCTCTGAGCCCTGTTTTCCAAGAAGGTCCAGTCATGGGCAGCGTAAAGACGCTCATCTAGACAAAGGCCTTCTTTGTTGAGTCACTTTCTCCAGCAGCCCTGAGCTTTTGGAACCTCCTGGCTGGGGAAAGGGAGGTGCAGGGTAATCCTTCTCTCCGTTACAAAGAGCCCTACAGTTTGCACCCTTTCTCCGTTTTACACCTACAACAGAAGACAAGCTACACTGGTCCATTCTCACCCTAATACTACCTACTAACACCACCATCTACTTTTCCTGTGCAACCTGCCCATGCAGAATATGACCTTGCTCTTGTAGTCCTGCTCCAGAATCTCATTCACACTGAAACTCTTCATGTTCACAGTTGTGATCATTCTTGATTTACTGGTGTATTAGTTAAAATGCTGGTCTCAGCATAGCTAGAGATCAGAATAAATTCAATATGTTTAAATGCTGCTCACCACAAATTATATGATGTACAGGACCCATTTACAGCTTTTTCACTTGTTTCTTCTTGTTGCAGGTAGACCTGGGATTTGCACATGTAAATGACAAGCTATTCTCTTGGGAACATGTAGCTTAAGAATTACATTTAAAAAGAAAAAAAAGCCAGGAACAATATCTCTCTTTACATTTAAAATTTAAATAAAAATCCTTCTAAAATGTATTTATTAAAGGGAACTACTCTTAATTGACTCAAATATTAACATGGGAAAGTGTTTAAAGTATTAGTAATAACCTGTATCTCACATTTCCTCACACTATATCACAAGATCATCACAACTTTGACGATACTCTTTTTTGACTTCAAAACTGTATGTTGTGGCTATATTTGAAGGGGAAAAATAGTGCATGTTTTTCATAGACCATGATTCCATTACACTTCCAAAGTGGCAATGGTAAGAGTTACAGAAACACAGATCTGGATGATTCTTAAGCCATTGCATGGGTAAACCGCTTTCCTTGTGGGACACTGATTGCTCATACTTTCTTATTTAGGTACTGGACAAGAGAGTTTGTATGTTTTACAAGGCTGGACATAAAGAAAAATCCTTTTACCAGATTCTACAGCAAATCAAAATTTCAGAAAACGAGTCTCCATTTTTGAGTTTTCTTTCTCACACTATTATTGCTGTTTTGCATGTCCTTCATGCGACATGTAAAGGTCACAAGAAGGTACGGGCATGACAGTGCTAGAGGCTTTACAAGCACACTGGAGACTTTACAAGCACTGGTGCTGTAAAGAGTTTTCAGTCTAACGACTGAGAAGTCTATGCAGATCTGCTGCACCATCTGCCACTTTTTTACTTCCAAATAACTCTGCTTACTAGTTTCCATATGATTTCTTATTCTTAAAGATTTGACATAGCTCAGTTCCCCAAGGACTGTCAGAGAGTTTTCCATACGACGGGCAATGATTTCTTACTTCGGAGTCCTCAAAGCAAGACCAGAAAATGTTGCTTAAAATGAAATATCATCATCCACGCCTATGCAGTAAATTATACCAAGTGGTCCATTCCATCCCTGAACACTTATTAACTGAGTTAATATGGTCAGTCTAAGGCCAAGCTATGCCCATAAGAAAGTCTCATGAGCAGATGACACAGAGTCTCTCGCTCCAGCAAGGACTGCAGAATACCAGCTGCAGAGACCACACTTCACTGCCGTGCTAGGAAGACTGTGAAGAGTGTATCCCCCTCTTACACATCAGATGAAAAAGTCCTAGAGCTGCCTTGCTCCTTAGTCTGGAGCACTGGACATTACATTTACCCTGTGAGCAGAGAGAAGACTCATATTGCACCCAAGCAACGCATTAGGTCGCACAGTTCTTTGTCACGTGCTTCTGTGGACCTGAGGATACAAGCCCTAGGAAAAGACTGGAGCAAAAGCAGATGCTTTTAATGGAGCTTATGCCGCTTATACATATTAAAAAGGAAAATATTTTCACCTCTTTTACTAAATACAAGTCACCAATCACTGGAAGCCGGAACACATTTATTGCGTAGAACAAAAAAAAGAAACATGCACATCCACTCAGGCATCTGTGTGTGTGTGTGTGTGTGTGTGTGTGCGTGTGTGATGTGTTTCTGCACGTGCACACATGAGTGAAGGAGGGCTAACAAGTCAGAAAAATACCTGCTCCATTTCTCATTCTGACATGATCCTCCTGAACGCAGATGCAAGGCAAACAGGAATTAATAGGAAGCAGTTTCTAATGAAGTATGGCTAGGATTAGTTTGTCAGTCAGAAGCTCAAAATCTCAGGCAGCACTAAAGATCATCTCCTGCCAAAAGTTTTTTTTTTTTTTTTTCATACAGTAAATTCCAAAGAGATACAGCAGTCCTAAACAGATCTATCGCTTTCTAAGAATATAGTGCAGCGTGCCTGCTAGGCAACTTGCCTAGAAATTCTTTTCCAATGAAGTACTGGAAGAGACAATTTAATTTTCTCTGCTCCCTGTTCCTTGAGTGGCAATAGTTCAGTGCACCGCCTCAGCTATCCAAAATGCAGGCATTGTACATCCACAAGTCACTATCTTAATCTGAAGGAGGTATCAAGTCCAAGGGACAAATTCTGAAAACCGTAATTAGACAACCTTCCACTGAAGACGGTCTCATTGAAGACCAAATTAGATCATCTATTTAATTCAAACACTACAGAATTCAATAGGCAACTCTTGTTAACAGTGATAAACCTTGAGGTCAGGTGGTCTGGCTTGCAATGATGAAAGAAGAGTCTGTGTATCATGTTGTCCTCTTCTGAGAGAAAGTCAGGAAGGAGAGCCAATTCATCTAGATATGTCTGAGCTAATTTCTTGAAGGCTTTCTCCAAGCCAGGAGGACTAAAAGCAGAATTAAAACTTTCTTAGCTGTGAACTGTGGCGCTGCACGCTATAGCACAATTCAGTGTTGCATGTGAGAGACTCTCTGCAAGACCTCCTGTGTGTGGCTTGGGACCTTTCAGACTTCAGTCTCAGAGCTGAGGCCCTATGTTTCCGAAACCACTGTCTCATGTGGCTCTCTGTACAGCAAGCAAGACAGAGGTTCTTCATTATGCATGTTAGGAAGTTTAGTTATACCATGCCGCTTCATAGCTTCACATGGGACTTTAGTTTCTAGTTTATTGTGTGGAAAAATCACAAGGAAGACAAAAGCATAGTTGCAAAAAAAAAAATTACAAAATGAATTCCAACAGCCCAAAAGCATCTGGGGAAAGCTAACTGGAATGCCTACTTAGGAATTCCCCTTCTACTCCTGGGTGGCATGGTGCCAGCGTACTGCTGGAAGCTACAGCTTTCTCACCAGCTGAGGAGAGAAGGCTTCAGATTCCATTTACCAGACTTTGTGTCCCACAGACAGACAGGTACAAGTTAGAGCTACATTCAGAGTCTCCGATTTTCTTCCAGGGAATTGCCTGGGTACTTTTTCTCATTATTCTGAGCTACAGCCAGGACAGCTCAGAGTCCTTGCCATGACCTTTTTCCTCCAAATAAAGTCTATGTAGCGGTGATGACTAAGGGGAGGGAAGAATTGTAATTCCACTTTGGTAGCTCACCAGAATAAAGACATACCAGCTGACAAGTGACAATATTTCATGCAGAACATACAGGCTGGATACTGCCCAGCTTACACTTTTGCAATTCCATTGCTAAAACCATCTTCATATTGTGCATTATCCTGGCTTGTTGGAATGTCCAGCTAACTCCTAGTAATGTAATCTTGGCAAATTACGCAATGCTGTTTTAAGTTCAGTACTCAATGCCAGAAAGTAACGCCCCATAATATGTTAAACGTACCACAGGCAACGCAAAAATACTACTCTCACTTCAAGGAGGTTTCAGCCCCACAGTCTTCTGAGGATCAAAGCCACAGCCATCAACTACAAGAATCAGCCTACAACAGCGAGTAAAGGATCTTTTTTATTCTCCACTGCTGGCATCAGTGCTGCTCAGCTGGCAGGAGGCTTAGGGCACTGGTACAGCTCCAAGGGAGCAGACTTGCACTGTAGAGTTTCATTAAAACAGCAGGCCAGGTTTTTCGTTTTTATTGTTGCCAGTCATTAGCTATCATGTCACGGGATTTTGATCTTTTTACGTGCAGCCCATAGCCATGCCAGCTCTAGTGGTATATCTTGCCTGGTGGAGAACATCAGGACAAAGCGTCGACTCGCTCTCCTTTCCTTTGCTGTTATTGTTATTGTTTTTAGTGCATAGATATTCCTCACAAAAGTTCTCAGGAATTCAAGGTGTATGATCCAGGCAGGATCAGATGGCTGGCTGTTGAGTCCATAAGGAGGTGGGAAGAGAGCAGTGCTACAAAGAGAAGGATTGGCTTGTGATTAAATTGTTGGTCGGAGGATTGAGACACCTGGGTCCAACTCCCAGCTCCTCCATAGATTTCTTCTCAGTGGCTTCAGGCAAGTTCATCAGTATAAACTGGCCCATATAAAGGCGTGCCGAACCTTACTCTGCCCATGCCCTAGCCTCGTCTCTTCTTAAGCCTTTCAGCTGGGCGTGTTCACTCAGCCAATGCATGGTGCTCATTCAGCCGTTTGAACTGGAGCTGCCACATGCCTGTGCATGAAGCAAAACTTTCTTGCACCTGTCTGCGCCCAGGTGGTTAGTCATACCCTCCGTCTCCATGTTTTACCAACATCTCCATCAAACTACAGTTTGTTCTTCCTTTCTCTGCTTCACTATAAGATGGACAACTGGGGAAATGAACAAATTTTCGCACTTACCCATTTCTTTGGGACCTTAATATTAATTAGAGTACATGATCTCTCTAATATATAATGATATTTGCTTGAAAGAGACAGTCGTCAGCAGCCCATCTTGTTCCCTTTGCAAAATCAGGGTGGTACTTTTTTGTCATTAGTCCCAGAGATTTTGTGTTGAGTCTAGCCTGGAGTATTTCTAGCCATTTTAACTCTGTAACCTTTCACAGCAGCTTGTTCCATTGCCTAATTGCTTGAGTAGCTGAAACACATCTCCCACATATGTAGCAGGAATTTTCCTTTCTGCAGCTTAAATCAGTTTCTGCTGCTGCTTTCCTCTCTCACTAATGAGAATAACTGGCCCCTGGTCCCTTTATCACATCATTTCATGTATTGCAGACAGCTATTATGTCTTCTTTCAGTCTTCTGTGCAGACTGAACATGCCTGTCTTTCTCAGCTGCTTCTCATAAGTCTGATTTTCTAAATCTTTTATCATTTTTGTTATACTCTTTTGAGCTTTCTCCAATTTGTCAACGTCTTTTCTTAAAGTGCAGCGTCCAAAACTGAATTCACTACGCCAGCTGAGGTTTTTACCAGTGCCAAGTGGAGCAGAAAAGTGACCCTGCTTGTTTTACACATGACATGTTCCTTATTTATACAATCCAGAATATCTTATTGGAAAGCATCAGTGGGCTAAATATGAGAACATATGGATAGGGGACAGCTCAGAGGACTAGAAATGTCTATGAGACTTTGAAAGGTGTAAACACCAAAAGAGTAAGAGGATTGTTTAGGTGGATTTGCAAGGAAGGAGGGGCTAAGAAGAATGCGATGAAATGAAATCGTAGGCTGGATATCAGGAAAAAATATTGTAATAGTTCAGAGTGTGGAAAACTCTCTCCCTGGGGAAGCGGTGCAGACTCCATAAGTTGAGTCATTAAGAACTAGACTAGACAAAGCAATGCAAGCTGTATAGCAAGATGATTTAATGTATTGTTGGGATAGGGGCTAGATGGGCTGATAAACTTGGCATTTTTAAATTTCTTGTTCTACAGCTCTCCTGAATGAAAGGACTAACCTTTTCTTATGCTATTCTTCACTTTTTGTCCCCACCGATACCTTCAGGTGTTCTCCATCTTACCCATATGTGACAGTAAAGCTAATTTAGAAAAGCTTTAAGAATTTCTGGAAGCATCTGAGGGAATTTAAATTTCCCCTTTTTCTGTATCCATCAGCCCCATATATAAAGAGGGGGTTGCCAGATACAAATAGATTTTGCATGGTATAAATGAGCAAAGCCAACACATCCAGTAGAGAATATTATCCATGTCTAAAACTAACAGGACTGTGCCACCACTGCTACTAGCACCATGACCTGCCAATGGAAGGGGTCACTTTGGTGCAGAAACACCAATGGCTGGCAGCCAATGGCAGTAATCAGGACAAATCCCCAGTCTAGACAAAGCTTTAGTTATCCTGAGCAAAAGTCTCCAGTCTTTGGGTCTAGTTTTCCTTTTGGTCATGCAGTTTTAATACTGGTGGAACTCCACAAACTTCAACAAAATTGTTCCTGACTCGTACTGCCAAAAGCACAAGCAGGATCAAATCCCTGCAGAATTTCCTCTGGCTGAGAAGCGCAAAGCTAAGCGACATTTCTTTAATTGCATGGTGATCAGAGGGCAAGAAAATGTCAAACTCTAAAAATGACCTTTACTAACTTGTCTCTGGAGGTCACGATTATAAAGTCCATCAGCTTGGGATAGTACAGAATTAGAAGATTGCATCTCCTTCACTGGAAAGCTCAAAAACTCTTTTTCTTGGTGTTCAGATTTCTTAGTTCTGGTCTTGTTGACTAGACTAGGTGGAGTCTCGGTCTCTAAAGGTTCACCAGACCCAAAATAAAGGCTAGAGCAAGTGCAATTTGAGGTAAAGAAATGCAAGTCCAAATATGGGCAAGGAGACGTTGCTCCACTGTCTATATTACAGAAAATGACAGCTATCTAGACTTGCTCTAAATAGTCAAATAGTAAACTAAGTCCCAGTAGAAGGCTAGCACCTACTTTAAAAACCCTGTACTTATATATTAATTATTAACATTATAATGTCCAAGAGACTGATGCCACAGGACCTTCCACATTAAGTCTTTTGCAACAGGACGATCCTATTGTGAAAGTTAGAACTTTTACAAAAGAATGGGCCCTGCTCCAGAGAGTTTACAACCTAGGACTGGCTGGCTAGTAAAAGGAAACCAGGGAATAAAATTAGACAGTAAGATGAGCAACATTTTTGCAACATGAGGAAAGCTTTTCCACCATCAAATGTTTCATAGCTACCAGAGCAAAGGAGAAACTCAGGCATGTGAACAAAGCGTGACCCTGAGGAGCTCTGAAAAGCCAGTCTGAGGTTAAACACAAATTAACATTCAGAGCAGAGAGGTCTGGTGTGTTTAGTTGCATTAGTCGGTAAGTGGTTAAATTCTGCTGGAACCACTGGCTTACAATGCCAAGCAGTGGCTATTGCAGGAGAGAAATTATAGTAATTTAGCTGGTGCTGTTGCATAACAGGCTAAGGTTCCTAAATTAGGAAAAACTCTTGTCTGGCCGGAAGTTATCTTCTCGTAAGAGCTGGCCAGCTCTGCGGCAGGAGTCCCTGAATGCATTCACTGCATCTAACTCCAGCACACGCCGCTGGCAGAGCCATCTAGGAAGATGTCTGTCTTTTCCCTCCACTCTGTCACACCACTTAGGACGAGTACTGGCAGAACTCAGAGACCTGACAACAGGAGGAAAACCAGGGAAGAGAGAATTTTAGGCTATTGCAAGTACAAAATAAATATTCCGCAACTCTTTCCAGAGCCACCACTGAAGAATGTCTTCATCAAACTGCCCCAGTGACAAGAAAGAAGAACTGACGTTGAGAAGGCATTTGTACCTTCCACATCAGAAATAACTCCACCAGTTCTCAAAACACTGCAACCAGATGATCCCCTGGCTCATGGCTAGATTTCTGAAACTCCCCCTGGACAAGCGGTAGTATATTGGTTGTGTGCATGGAATTGGCATGTTCAGACTTCCTGCTTCATAGATAAGAGAAAAAATAGCAGTGAGCACCTATAGAGAAGCAGAGGCTATGGATTTTTTTAGCACTATTATTTGTGTGTGTTTTCTATACTACTTGTCATTCTACCAGTCTCCCTCTTTGAAAGTCAAATCTACCTTAAACGCACTAGTATGTCTTAAACATTCTGGATAAAGGTGCAGTATTTTACTAGTTAGTAAAAGTACTGATAATCACACTTTTCAAAGTACTAAGCATCTCATTTCCCATTACTATCTGTACTCTACAAGATGTGTTTTCTCCTCCCTGTCACACCCTCTAAGGACTGGAGCATTCTTTTCAAACACACATTGTTCAAGTGCAGCAACACTGTAGTAACGCAGACTTGTACTGGTTCACTGAAGTACAATAAAAGAGTCAACTTCAGACTTTGGCCTTACGTACTCAACGCTTGTAGTTTACCGCAGTGTCAAGAAGTGTTTTAAATTTGAATGGCTCCTAACTTATTGGATTAAACATAAAAAATTCAGCATCACCTGCAACTGCAGAAGTTGGAACTTTATGACCCTAGGTGTTGGCTTCTAAGACTGCATTTTTAGTCCAAAAGTCTCTGTTCTCACTCTTAGCTAAGGGGAAGTCTTGGAGATGCTCTTTGGACAGCTGGGAAGTCCCACATCTTAAAATAATCTTTCGCCTCAAAGGCTTCGGGAACCACAGAGTACAGATGAAGCCAGCACTAAGGGCATGAGATACACTGTTTCTTTCAACTACATGGTCTGCAAAACACTAAGAACCAATCATATTTATGCGCTAAAACAGGTAGTCCTCTAACTTGTGCTATAAGTACTCGTGGTCTAAAAAAAGAAAAAGGTCTTGATTTCCAGTCTTTTTTATGTCTCAGGGACAGGACAAGTGGGTATCCTCTGTCTCCCACCCCACAAAAAAACAGAGAAAACATACAGAGCATTTCAGACTGCAAGCATTTGTTGTTCAAAGTGTGCAGCACATTATCACTTGTTGGGTTTTGTGCTTCTAGCAAATATTTCGTCTGCCAGCATGTTGCCATTACCGCACTTCAAGTTCCTCTAATCAGATGGCCTTTGGCTGAAGGAGGAGTTTTGCCTTCACTAAGATATTGAAAAATCCTTGTCTTTTTTGATGCGGAAGTTACGTGTTTTGTCAGCTTGAGGAGTCTGTGCCAGTCCTTTACTCCATTTGAAACCATAGCAGGCAAAACTATTTAACCCACACTGACAAGTTCTTATTATATCTGCCTAAAAGATTTCAATTAAAATTCAATAACAGAAGTCTGCATTTGAATTCCATTCCCATTAACAGCAGCTGATCAAGTGAAAACAAATGGGATATATCAGGCATAACATTAGGCAGAGAAACCAGCAATGCAAATTAAGGCTGTTTTGGGGGTTTGGTTTTATCAAAGACCTCAGTTTTGCTGCCATCGAGCAGGAATTTCTGATATCCGTCTACTCTTGTACATATGGGTGGTATTTTACTTGCTTACAGGGACTCTCTGTGTTTGCCTATTGAGGTCAGGGCCTTCTGAGTTAAGAGTTTCAAGTCTTTTCCCCCTACAGTTGTTGCCAGAAACTTATTTCTCAATAGCTAATACATTTAGGAAATTAATATTCAAACAAAGATAGACTGTAGTTGTTTTAATTTTCCCATGATTATTTGCAGTTTACAGACAGGCTCTTAGCTTGCTTTCAGGCTAAGGAATATCACCGAGAGGAAAATAATCATATCTTAAACACCTTAATGTCAAGCGTATCAGTCTCAATTTCAAAGAGCTCTGAGGTCTGTTGTGTTCAAAATGAGTGACCTGTGGTATAAAGGTAGTACAGCATAGACCCCAAACAATGCAGAGCTCTCCTGAATCCCTGATGGGAGTCAGCCAAAAATCAAGGCGTAAATGTAGTGAATAAGTCGTCCATTATCATTTAACGCTTGTTTATTCAATGGCATGCGATGTTCAAAGCGTTAGAAATGAAGGCAGTTTTGCTCCATCATAAGATATCCAGCAGGAAAATTATACTAGCAGAATGACTATGCTTATACCTCTGTGGTATAAGCCAGTAAATTTCCTGGTGTAAATCCTTGTTCAGAAAGATCTAAGGATTTCTCAACAGATTCTTGAAGGTTACGGCCTGGAAAAAGGGTTCTGCTAGGCCAGACCTGGAGATTTAATGTGTGGAAAGATAGCATGGCTGTCTGGCTGTAAATCCTGGATGCAGCGCCAGCCCCAGTCGGCAGTGTAACCTGCCCCACCCTCCCTCTGACGGCCAGCATTAACTTTGCCTTTTCTTACTCATCCTTCCTTTTGCCTACTCTTCCTCTTACTTCATTCCCTTTTGCCCCTCATCTGACAGTCCCGATTCTCCATGTACAGACGTACAGCAATGACTTGTCTTCCCTTCCCCATCCCCATCTCATCAGGCAAAGTCATTAACAATTAAGCAGCTGGTACTGGAATGTAACACATCAGCTTTAAATACACACCTGCTGGTAGGAAAAGGGGGAGTTCACGTGCCCTTAGATCCCTGTGGTACCTCTTCTGCTGCTGCAGGATAAACCCCGCAGCCTTGTAAACCCTGGCTGGTCACCTTGCCCACTTGGAGGGCTCAGATCACTGTGCAGGGACCCATGACTGCGCAGCTCTCTGCTCCGGTTCAAAGAGAGTCTGGAGCATAACATCATCAGTAATAGCTTTTAATTGAAGTGCAGATAGATAGACCCATCCCGTGCCGTACGGTGGGTGTGCTCCACTGGAGCTCCCCACTGCGCTGCTGGGAGCATGAGGCAATCCGCAGGGTGCTGGGATGGAGGATAGGGGCTAAGAGCAGAGAGATTGCCTTCTCCCGGGCTGATAAGGCTCCTCTGACTCTTTGTGCCACCGGGAGAAAGCCACCTCACTCACCACTGTGATCAGAAAGAGAAGGGATAGCAGGGATAAGCTGCTTTGACCCCCATATCTCAGGTGGCCTGTGGGGATCTCCTCACCACTTCATCGAACTTCTGGAAAAGCCTCTACTCCCAGCATCCCCTGGCCTCCTGAAGTCCCTCTACAGGATCTTTGCTCTCCGTCTGACATCCCAGAGTCATGAACTGGCACTGCAGTGATTCCCTGACAAGAAGTATCACTTTGCTGCCCAGAGGCTACATTTGACTATTTGGGAACAACATGTAATGTTGCTGGCCTCAAGGCTATCCCACAGGGGCCATGCCCAGAGTCCGGGCCAGCCATGTGACCCTCTCCTACCAAAACCCCTCAGCTGCCTTCGTCCTGCAAGTGCAGTGACACTGTGGTACTTCCTGCAAAGAGGCAGCTGCAGAGTTACTGCAGTTTCTGTGTCACTGCAGGGACAGGCTGCAGAGAGAAATGTTCCTGGCTTGTCCTGGTGTGCAGTGCTGCTTCTCCTTCCAAAAGGCTAATCTTTCTAATAGACTCTGCAAATCAATCTCTTCTAATGACCCAGCTCTCATAACTCCAGCAAGCATAAGAAATTACCTTTCTATTTTCAATGTGCATTTAAGACTCTCTTCACAGAATCACAGAATAGCTGAAGTTGAAAGGGATTGAAGATCATCTAGTTCAATTACCCTGCTCAAGCAGGGTTCAGCTAGAGCAGGTTGCCCAGCACCAAGTCCAGCTGGGTTTTGAACATCTCCAAGGATGGAGACTCCACAGCCTCTCTGGGCAACCTGCTCCAGTGTTCAACCAATCTCACAGTGAATAAGTGTTTTCTTGTGTTCTGATGGGATTTTCTGTGTTTTGGTTTGTGCCCATTGCCTCTTGTCCTGTCACTGGGCGTCACTGAGCAGCAACTGGCTTTGTCTTCTGTACGCTCTCCCATCAGATATTTATGCACATTGATAAGATTCCTCCCTGAGCCTTCTCTTCTCTAGGCTGAACAGTCCCAGCTTTCTCAGCCTCTCCTCATTTGAGAGATGCCCCAGTCCCTTAATCATCTCTGTGGCCCTTCACTGAACTCACTCCACTAAATCCATGCCTTTCTTGTACTGGGGAGCCCAGCACTGGACACAGCACTCCAGATAGGTCTTACCAGTGCTGAGTAGAGAGAAAAGAACACCTCCCATGACGTGCTGGCAATGCTTTGCCTAATGCAGCCCGAGATAGCATGGACCTTCTTGGCTACAAGGCCACATTGCTGAATCATGGTCAGCTTGTTCACCAGGACCCCCAGGGCCTTCTCTGCTAAGCTACGCTCCAGCTGGTCAGCCCCTAGCCTACACTGGTGGATAGGGTTATTCCTCCCCAGAGACTTTGCATTTCTCCTTGCTGAATTTCCTGAGGTTCCTCTCTGCCCATTTCTCCACCCGCTTGAGGTCTCTCTGGCTATCAGTGCAAGTGCCGTATCAGCCACTCCTCCCAGTTTCATATAGTCTGCAAACCTGATGAACAATATCCTCTTTTACATCCAGCATACAACAATATCCTCTTTTTGCATCCTTGAAGGGCAAAAGCTGTGGTACATTGGACAGAAGAAAACAGAGTTTATTGTCCTGATAGGTAGACTGAAGAAAGCTGCAGTGCTCTGCCAGTCTTCCAAGATGCTCATTACCGTCTCTGAGCATTGCAATGTCTCTTCGCCTTACTGTCATTGGTACTTCCGTTCACTCTCTGCCACACTGATGCAGATGTCCACTAACTTCTTGGCCATACAGCATAATCACCCATATAATACAATATTCCATGATAGCCCCATCTCCTGCAGCACTCAGAAGGATCTCTTCCAAGCTGGTCTCTGGCCTGCTGCCTTTTCAGCTTCACCTTGTGGTGGGGAAAGAAGTTGAATGGAAACTCCGCTTGGGGTCCCTGCATTCTCCATTTGTCAAGCCTTTTTCATTTTCAGGTCTTTTAAGAGCTCCCGAGGCAATTATACAGGTCTCTAACTCTGTTTCCAATCTGTCTTCTGCATCAGAGGAATTTGCCTTTAAAATAGGCTCAGTAAGTAACTGCCAGCTTTCCTGCATTCCTTTATCCCTGAGATTATTTTTGTCAGAGACCTTACTTACCAGTTTCCCAAGTTTATTGAAGTCTACTTTTTTGGAGTCATTATCCATATTTTGCTAGTCTCACTTTTTCCCTTGGAATAATGAACTTTATCATTTCATGCTCACTTTCATCCAAATTACCATCCAACCTTTACATTCTCAAGTTGTTCTTCTCTGTGAGTCAGAAACAAACTTAGAGTGCTGTTCCCCTACTCATTTCCTCCCACCTTCTGAAACAACATTGCTTTCATTGTATCCGAGATCGTAACGGCCCATCTATATCTGGCCATGCTTGCTTTCTGTAGAGGTATCAAAGCAATTATTGTTTCTTTCTACTAAAAGGACTTCTCCTGCAGATGCATCTGCCAGTTGCTCAGAAAAGCCTATCCACTACCTCTCCCTAATGCTGAACAGTAGATTCAAACCCCATGTTAACTGCCCTTGGTTTTCTTCTGTTATTTTCACCAGAAATTTTCAGCTAGTCTCTCTCCTGCTTCTTCCTGAATACAAGCACACAAAGCTTCCTTTCTCCTTCCTTGTACCTCCTGGATAAAATACATCCTTGGTCTACTGTTATTCAAGTCTTGTGGTTTGCCTCACCAGACTACCATTAAGGCTTATGGGTCTGCAGTAATGTGTCATTTTCTTTTTGCATTAAAAAGAATAATTATTTAATAGACCTAAATGATACAAAGATTATGTATTTCGTATGACATAAAGAGATTCAGGAATGTATTGCTTTTGAAAGAGCTGCGTGTAGGGTAAAAGAACACAAAAACAGAGAAAAGAGCTTAGGTTTGGCATACAGGTTAATTAAAAACTGGGAATCCTATACTGCAACAAATAGACAAAGCAGCTATATAACTTTTAGGACTGACCCCGCATAGAGGCTTTGCCTTGGTTAAACACTGGCTGATTTAATGGCAGCGTGCATGTGAAATCCCTTTGTACATTAGAAGGAAAGACTGTGCCAAAGGACAGTAGCTCCTCATTGACCATATGAGGAAAACTTTGTTTTTTCGTAGCACATTTTTTCCCATGAAAGGGAAGAATGAAAGCCAACAGATGCTCTCTTCATGAAAACTCTATTTTCCTTAGTGGTTCTCTTCAGAAATCAAGCATGCAATTCCTTCTGGCCAGACAGATAATTTGCATGCAGTAGATGTAAAATCTCTTGGAAGAGTGTTTCTAAGCCTTAATAGCAACAAAACTATCTACGTCAGCTCCCACTGGGTTAAATTCACTCCTGTTTCACACTTCAACAGATTAAGGTTACCTACACAGTTTATCCTGTATAAGCTTTCTAGATGTGATTTTTTTTTAAAAAAGATGTTTATGAATGTTCACTTTTCCCGTGAGCATTTTTGCCCGTGTGTCTTTAGCTGCTTTTAATTTTCCACTGCACTGCTGTGCTCCACCCCAGAGATGGCTGCACTGAGTGGGGTGCTGATTGTAGTTGTGTGTGAAGTATTTGATCTTTTAGGATAAAAGGTGCAATTTGAATGCAAAACACTGAAAGTTTCCCACTTGTAATGATTTTGCTTTCCCACACTAGAAAATATCTAAGATGTTCATCTCCGTTTTTCTTTTCTTTCCACTTTCATGGTGAATATCAAACTGAGGAACGTATGTCATGCGAATGAGAGGAAGGGCTATCTGAGCCTCAGTCCAAAGTCCAATTTGCTAGATAACTCCTTGTCTGGATAATGGTGCCCGCCAAATCCCCAGTTCTGAATAAACATGGCCTTAGAGGGAACCAAAACAGGCATCCAATTTCTGTAGTGTGTACGACTAGAGGAAATATCCAGAAGTTACCTTATCCAGCCCCTTACCCTAGAGTGAAAAAGAAAAAACAAGTCTCACTCTGCCAGCTACCCTGTCTATCCCTACCCATCAGCAGTTTTCATCTGGGATCTTAGATGACTATTAGATGCCCTTAAAAAAAAAAAAAAAAAAAAAAGTAAAATAGGCTCATATTTGCAGCACTCTGCCTTTTGCAAATATTGATCGAATTTGCTAGACATTTTTGCTCTCCGGGATTACTTACCAGATGCCCACCACCCCCACACAAACCAGCCGTAGCCCTGCGAGACCCACGCGCTCTCAGGGCTAGCGCTGCAGCCCTCAATGAGACCTCTGTGTCGGAGCAGACACCACTGTCGCTTGGAAAGGAGCGAGCGCTTTTGAAAGCAACACCCAGCAGTTGAAACAGCCGGCGGGAAACAGATCTGGTACTGCCGGGGGACTGATATCATCTCGCAGCGCAGCGCCAGATCGTTCCGATCTCTCGGTACGCGCACACGCGCTAGCTTCCTGTCAAACATCGCCACGCTCAGCGCCCTCCTACCAGAGCGCCTGCAAAGGGTTTGCCCAAGATTTCTCTGTACAGCAGCCTTCTCTTCAGCCGGGCTTTGGATCCTGTCTGTCTCACATCGCTCGGCACATAATGATCTTTAATCACAACCAGCCAAAAGCTGCTCGCCGATTATTTCATTTGCCTGCCTGTAACTCCGCAGTGAAATGCATATGTTATCATAGCCATTTTCTCCTCTTGTTCCACTGCAAGAGGCTAGGATGGGGCCGGGCGCCCTGGGCTTTGATGTGTGGTTGTTTTTTTTTTTTTTAACTGCATGAGAACTATATTTAGTTTCAGTTCACTTGTAGTGTCAGGCTTCCCTGTCGTGGCCCTCTGCCTTTACCTTGGCAGTGTTACAAGATCCAATTATGGCTTAAAAATCTGGCTGTGGAGAAGCAAAACTGCTGGCCTTTTATTCATTACTAAACAAGGACCTTCTGTTGTCCACAACACGTGCCTGAAGGGAAACCTTTTAGGGGGCCCTTGAAGAGGCAATTTTGCCTCTGTCCTGCCTTTGTGATCTCTTGAAGTCCTCACAATCTTAAAGAGTTTCCTGCTGTAAAAGCCAAAGAAACCTTTGGTATAAAAGCAAAACTGAGTCTCCCTTCACTGATTCCTTATTTAGCTCGCAGTCTGACTTGTCAGACAGAAATCCTACTTTACTTAAAAAAAGATGGAAGTGGGAACACTCGTGCGAAGTGTAACCTATTACAGACGCATCCGCTTACCCTCTCTGCTGAATTGTAGTAGTCTGTCCTAAAACCTACATAATGAATCAATAGTTCTAAACTAACATGAAGGAATTTTTTTCTTGGTTTTCCAGTACCATTTGCAGTAGCTTTTATGTTACTCTGGTTAACAGTCAACTTCTGGGTACTTCACATCAGATTCATCTGCAAAGCAAAACATTTTCTTTTCTGACAGTGGATGTGAAAAATATGTTTATTTTAAAGTGACTGTCTCGTTAATATATTTAATTGAATTATACACCCTGTAAAGAAATATTATTCCATTATTAATATGTACTAAAGCAATGTCCAAGAAAAACTGCTGGAGGAAATAACATAGCAAAAAGCCATCTCTGTCTGCATTTTGCATCTTTTATTTTTTTTTAAGTCACGCTTTATGTTTCCTTCAACATAAAGGAGATATTGTCTGCCCACAGTTTTAAGAGGTTGACTTTCCAAATTAGAAGAGAAAAAAGGGAATTTTCAGTGCTTTTTCTTTGGGGGAAAAAAAAAAAGAGCATTTTAAGCTGTGCCTGTGTTGGTTTCATTGAAATCCACTGCTGATGGCTTGCAATAAAATCTTGTCATTCACTTGCCTCATAATGTTCATGAAAGAAACTCAAAAGTGAAACTTACCTCAAACGAAATGATAAAGTCTCCCAAACAAAAGCCTTGTTCAGGGTCAAGAGCAAGCCAGAGGGTTGATGCTGTCTTCCTCAAAGTGGCCTTGCCCTGAGTCACCACCAGGGAGGGAACAGAGCAGCGGTCCCCCTTTCCGCTCTGCTCTGTGTCACCGCCCCATCTAAGCACAGCAGGACATCCCAGAGATCAGGTTATTCTCCCCCAGCCCAACCAGGCCTGGCTTGTTTGTAGAAACTGCCACCCCGTAATAGGAATAGTAAAACTAGTTGATGAGCATTTTATGCTGATTTAGCTTAATTTGAGAACAAACTCAATTAAGCTGAATCAATGATAGCTACTAAAGGGGTTGCACTAATTTAACTAAATTAATTTAGAAACAATTTAGTTAAATTAGAACAATTTGTGTGTGTAGACAAACCTCCATTTAGTGCACGCTCTCTCACCGACTTCACTTGAAAGAACAAAATGCCTTTGCAGATCACCCTTCCTTCCATCCTTGCATAAGGCACCCTTCTCTTAAAGGTGCTGGAGTGCATGGAAGTGTGTGTGCATATGTATAAGTACACGTGTATGCACTCTCGAAACATACTATTTCTTACAGACTGCTCAGTCAAGTTCTTCCGCATTTTGCCTGCTTCCTAACAAAAGTGACTCACCCAAGCCCCTGATATTTTTAAGAGCTATATTCGTTTAAATGCATGCCTATGCTCGTGAACTCAGAGAGCTTTTATTTTGGATCACGCTCCATGTTTAAGGCCTCGGCCAAGGGTCTGTTTTCCCTTCTTTTCTTATCTCTGCTGTTTCACCACTGATGAAGTGACTTGCAGCGCTTATGGAGAAGTGCTCTACCTGGGGAACCAGAGGCTGCACTCACCCCCAGACGGAGGCTGCATGAACAGGCTGAGGGCAGGACCAGGTCTCCAGCAGTTTTAATTCTTCGGGACGGGTGCTACGGGCAATTTGGACCAGAAACAGCCGGATCCCAATGTGCTCTGGTGTAATCCTTGACTAATCCTACCCTTATCACTCACCTGTCCGAATTGCAGTTGGTAGCCACTTGCTACCTCCTTGCAGACCCCAGCTGGGGACCAAAGCAGGCATGTCGGCGGTGTGACAACATTGTGCTGCCTCATCATCCTGCAGAGCAGACAGGAGGAGAGAGGGGAATAAGCCTTTTTCTATTACTCCACCCCAGCAGCAATTCAGGCAGATAACAGGGTCGATCTGAGGCCTGTTGAAGTCAGCAGGACTTTGCATTTCCATTTCAAGCATTTCCATCGGCTTGAAAACACATGAAGTCTATTTCCTTCTCTGTTGGCCCTTTTAGCCAAAGCATCAGAATTCAGGTCCCCCTTTCTGACGAGACCAGCTTCTTCAACCCCGCAGAGCCAATTCCAAGCACACATGGAATTACGTGGCACAACCAACCATACTGCAAAAATCCAGCAGTTTCATAAGGTAGACAATTACTCAGCCGGAACAGTGTCAAAGAGCTATTCTTCCCTTCTCGTCAAAAAAACAAATTTATTCTCAACAGAATCCATGACATCTTTCTCTAAGCTGTCATAGAAGAAACTCTGGTCAAATGAACTTCAAACACGAAAACAAGTCTTTTATTTTGTTTCCTGTTTTATAGGCGCTAGGCATATGGAAATATAGCTCTGGAAACACGACCCAGTCCTTATTTTTTCTCTGCTGAAGTAGAAGATTGTGTGAGCATCCCTTCATCACCCAGAACTTCTTCCCATGTTGCACCCAAGCTGTTTGATGCAATCTCACGCTGATAAAATTGCAGTTAGCAGCAGCAATATTCCTGTCCCCATCGCTCTGATTTCGGCTTCCCAAGGATTAAAGCGGTTTCACCGAAGGAGCCTTGGTACATATCGCAATGCCAAAGCTCATCAAAGACAGAAACTTCCTTTGTTGTGCAAAGTTATGACGGGAAATAATGCTGGGTTGGACTGATAAGCTTTTCACCTTCACCTGCCACATATCAACTGTTTGGGAAAGGTGTGTAGCAGGACATTTGAAATCAACTATTCATCACCAGAGCTTTATAGCCAGCTTTGTAGATGGCTGTCTTCTGGGGGCAAATAAATGTGTATATCTTCTACAACAAGGGGTCGCAAACCATATTGATAGTGCTTTGGTAAAATGACTACATGACTGGCACTAGTATTAAAACTGCTTCCATTCCTGCTGACAGCAAAGCTCATGTTGAATGAATAAATAAATAAATAAATAAATAAATAAACAAACTACTTTATTTTTAACACCACAGCAGCTCAGTGTCAAAATATTTTTGCAGATTGCCAGACACCAGCTCTCGTGATCAGATCCTGTTGGATCACACAGAGGTTTCTAAGCTGCCCGTCAGTATTTACATAGTGTGAGCGTCTGTTGTATTTCGCATGGGATTAAGTATAATCAAAATTCATGTTACCCTTTGCAAGCTAGCATTGGAGGAAGGCATGCATATTTCAGCTAATTAATTAACAGGAGGATGGATGTGTTAACGTGAGCCTCTTGAGAGGCAGGTTAATAACCCACTAAGGGTCTTATTTGCAAGCGGCAAAGCTTCTGTGGCTCTACAGTGAGCCGTAAATTATGGGTGAGGCCATTTTCTTTTCCAGTCCTGAATATCCAGATACAGGGGCTGTTATCGCTCTGCTTTCACAGGAGGGCGAGGATTCCCTTTATCCCTTGTTTTGCTCTGAAGGGCACTGATCCCTGGTAGGAAGAAACAACTGTCTTTTTTTCACCCACCCAGAGCGGACATCAAGACTGTATAGCCTTTGTTATCTAATGCTTCCATGGTGTTTATTCAGTCCAAGAGCTGAAATTGTTTTGCAAGTGTCACACCAGCTATGGCTACAACACTGCAGAGAAACAGCAAAATGGTCTGCCGTGGGGAGACTTTGGTTTTGTAGAGGTCTGTACTGTCTGAAGACTGAGCTGCTCTGCAGCTGTCTCTGCTGGGGGTCACCTTCCTGCATCTGCTCCAGTGAGTCACTGACCTGCAGAGATGGAGACAACCTTTGCTTATGCACGGAGACCTCTGCCAGGGCCTCCTGCCAGCTGAGCCACGGACACGGGCACCAGCCAAACTGCCAGCTCCCACCTATAGCCTTCCCTAGGAAAACCACCACTCAGGGGATCGCCTGCAAAGTTAAGATCAGAAGCTGGAAGCCCCTGGATCACCCCTCCCCGCTCCCTATTTCATAGAGCAAGTGGCATTTTCACAGATCCTCAAGCTCTTGTAAAGCCGCTGCAGGCAAAATTTTAGGTCTTTCTAGAGAGAAGCTAGTGAAAGTCAAGTGTAAGATCAGAGCAGACTCCCCTCCACTTTACTTCACCTACCCCTCAACATGAACCTATGAAAAAAGATAAAGTTTTTTCGCAAAAAGCAAGAAGTTTGTGTATCCTTATCAACATGTCTTAATTACAGAGGTAGTGAAAATAAATACTGACACCAATGCATCCAGCTCACAGAGACAGGGAGCTGGTTCTCTTTCCATCTGCTTTTGCAGGGGCTGTCTGCCAGACGTTGTCTGTACAGGTTTCCCACAGAGGGACAGAGCCCCATGCCAAGTGCAGAGGGAGGGAGAGGGAGAAGGAGGCGAGAGCAGCTGAGAGAGGGGCTTCAGGACCTTTTTAGGTAATTTGGCTCAGCAGCAATCTGCAAGGGGGAGAAAAGCTGGAAAACCGAGGAAGCAGAAAACTCTGGATATTAATTGCTCTGCTGCCGGGCTTTCACCTCCTCCCTCTTCCCACATATTTGAATCAGCCTGTCCCTCTCCCCACTGTTGGATTTGGGGTATAGGCACTAGATCTGCAGTGGCAGCTTTGTTTCTATAGTGATGTTGGCAGATCCGAAAAGCATTCCCCACTGGACTGGATCGTGGGCTACAGTCTCAGGCAGGGATCAACAAAACCCCAACTCCTTCATAGCAAGGTTGAAATGATACTACGGATACGCACATTGGGCTGTGAAATAGGACCATGTTATCATCGCCTTGCTCCTGTGGCCCTAACACACCCTTGCTGTGGGGGAGATGGGGTATTTGGGATATCGAGTTTCTCAAGCATCTCTCTTCTCCAAACCAGGTCTCTCCATCAGAAAACCCTTATTATCTGGGGAAGCTGTAAATCAATGTTGTAGTCTCTCCAATAACAACCCAGTGGGAAGGAACAGCCTCTAACAGAACAGGAAGCCCTAACATATAATCTGAGGAGTTCATTTCAATTAGGGACAAGCTCCATTACTCCTTATGGTTACACCTACTGTAGCACTCAACTACTATGAAGAACAAAACTATATGGGAGATGACGACTGAAAAGTCTGATGGAGAGAACGGGTGAAATTACACACCTCATTCATCTATGAAATGCCCAGGTTCAGAGTTTATTTGAACAGGTCACGAGTTGCAACCAAGAGGCTTATAGATCTTGCCCTGAGGAACAGAGCAAGTTAAGACACCACTGAGCAAATCTTCCCCACAGCATTTAATTCCTGCTTGGCCCTGGCTGGAGTTGGTGAGTTAATGGCCTAATCACTTGTAACAAAATGGTCCAGCTTAAGCACATGGGAGAGAGGGAAATCATCTTGTTTATCGCTGTTGAGCTTGCATTTATCTCTATAAATAGGAGCAGACTGGGTTAAAGACATGCCTCAGTTGAAAATTAAGGGAAATCAGCTTAGTCCTATCATTTACCCACACCCATGAGCTAGAACAGTAAATGTCCTTATCTGCCCTTCGATGGTATATGTGAGTAAATCTGCCCTAAGAGGTGTGTTGCACAGACCAGCTCTCCGCTGTCCAACAGGAGCCTGGGGAGCCCGAAAATGCTGAGCATGACTAAGCAAACAAATCCGACTCCTGTGATTAAATTCAAAGGTTACTGTGCCTCCTTTCCATGCTTATCACCATTTACTGGACAGATCATATTTGCAATCTGCTGCATCAGCTGTCTGCCCAACTGCTCTGCCCTGGCTCAAAGAGAGGACCTGGTTGGGGATCAGCAGCAACTGCGTTCCCTCATCTGACTTGGCCCCCATCAAACCCTCAAGGAAACAGGCTGTGCCAAAGGCATCCCCTCCAATCAAGCACACTGAACAGCTTTTACCAAGCAAGTCCCTCGTGCTCAAAACACAGACAGTAAAGCCACAAACTGCTGACTAGCTTCTCAAAGGCTGCATTAGAGTTCCTCTATCTCGGTAGACATCTCAAATAAGGAACTGGGTACCTAACACCCTGAGTTGTTCATCATTGTTCTTTTCCCATCCCCTCGAGGCTCCCATACCTCCTGATCTAGCAGTACAACCATGCAACATTTGCTCCCTGTAGCTCCCTGCATCACTTTGTCTGCTGGTACCTATAACCGTGTACTGTCAACAAATGATTTTACCGCTTTCTCTTTCTCTCTGCCCCAGCTGCATGGGTCCAGTCCTTCCTCTGCCAACTCTGGTGCTGTCTGTTCATCTGTCCTATCTATCCATCCATCCATCCATCTCCCTTTGGAGAGCTGATTCAGCTCATTCACTTATCAAAAAGCTAGGGACAGATCCTATGGATCTGACAAGCATCTTAGCTAGTACAAGGGAAACTACAGGAGTGTACGTTCAGGTGAGTGGCAGAAGCAGGACTATCGGGTGACAGTAAATTGGCGTAACCCATCTCACCAACCTACTGGTGCAGCCCAGCCTTAATCCACCTCTTCCAGAATCACCCAATTCAGGTAGAAATCCTTGTTTAAATTATTAGTTTAAAACTAGATCTTTTGGGAAAAAACAAACAAAAAACAAACAAAAAGAAACAACAAACACACTTAAGGAAGGAAGAAACTGCATAAGCAGTTTTTTCAGGAGATAAGGGGATGGGAGTACCCAAAGCAGTGAGGACAGTCATGACAAGCAGCTGCGGACAATAATCTTTTACCTTGGCTCAACTATAGCTAGAATAACATGTCGAATCACAGCCTAAGCTCACAAATGAAGAGCTGGAGGTACAACACACACCAGTCATTATGCCTGGCCACACTCTATGCTGTAGTAGCACTTCTGAGAAACCACGCTAACCCTGTTGCAAGTGTGGATTTGCACACTTAAATTCATAATTGCAGGCTCAGCATCCGCTCTTTGAAAGCTAGCCTGTTGTATCTAATTTCAGGCAGTGCCCTGCCTAACACTCACGAGCTAGGTGCCAGCTAAATGAGACGTAATGAGACTACTATTCTAGTCAGAGAACAAGAGGCGTTGCACGAGAAAGATCCTGACAACCCAGATGACGGGATACAGAGATACGCATTGGTATACACATGCTGCAAATAATTGCACTTACTACGAAATGCTCAGCTTCACCCACTCCTGTGTGAGTGGCGGAGGCTTTGCAAACAAGTCAGACCTTTACAAACCTGCCACATTTGCAAGCTGGAACTGAAAATATGCTCTTATTCTTTTGAGTACATTTTTCCACTTGTTACCACGATGCAGCAGAATCTCAGATCTACACTACCAACTGATTAATGGAGAGTGCAGAGGACAGTTCCCACCAATTTGCCTGTCACTTAATTAGCACTAAAGAATTTAGTGTTGTTGACAAAGGTTTCTCTTCTCTTTCTTCCTTCTGATGGAGCTCTTACAAGCAAGTGTTGCACAAAAATTTGACTAGATTCTTTTTGCTGAAAGAAATGGGAAAGAAGTGCAGCCACGATACCTTCAGTCACAGAGCAGTGCACAGGTTTAAGGAACAGTCAGGCAGTCTCTGCCTCACTTGAATTCCTGGCCACATGGTTGTTAAAAAAGAAACCAAAAAATCCCTGAAACAACCTTCCACCTGTCTTATAGCTGGCTGTGAAAAGCAAGCACTATCCTAATGGAGATTACACTTTTCCTAGTTGAAGGTAATCAGGATGCCCCGCTCCCATGATCTTTAAAGAGCCCAGATACTTTTAGAGAAAAACAAGGGTGTGTGATTCGATGGCTCTGGTGAAACTCCAAGCACATGAATTCCACCTGCCTCCCAACTATGCTAGTGCCATCAGCTGGATAAGAGATCCTTTAAGTCACCTTGCAGTACTGCACCACAATGTGTAAAGGCACCTTCTCTCTAACCTGGGAAACAAGTGAGTTTTGGTGACTAATACCTGTCATGAAAAAAGGTGCCAAATTACATAGTTGCACACATGCCACAGAATGAAGTCTGAGTTATTTTCAAGGTCACATCTATAGGTTTTGTGTCCCAGAGTCTTCTTAAGATATGTAAGGCACAACCAAGAATCAGTTCCTGCACTGAAGAACTAAAGTAATTTAAGTTTAAAATGGATAGGAGATAGACGCATCAGATAGAGAAAAGACCAGGAGATAGTCATACAAAAAGGGGTCCTAGTAGACAGGAGACCTAGCACAACAGCTACGTAACCCTATAAGATGCATGAATCCCTATCCTGAATGTCTACAGAAGAATAACTGTACAGCACTACATGAGGTCTGCGTATCCATATGCAGTAAGAAAAACAAAATAGGAGCAATGTTTCTTAATGGCCAGTGCCACCTGCTAAGACAGAGAAAATCAAGGTGAGTATGCCCAGAACTTCAGGAAGAACTACAGCTGCACAAACAATAGGGCAGGTGGAGCCTGCAAGATCACTACCAAATGCAGAAAGATTATGCAACTCTGCTGCAAATGTTTTGGAAACAGCATTCATTCTATTTTCTGTTCACTCAGCAGGGATTACAGGCGTAGTAACACCATCTATCATTTTCACAAGGAGATAAGGGCAAGGAAGGTGTAGAGCAGATAAAGCATCTCTCCTTTCCCCACCCTCTCACTTCCTCCAGTGCAAACTTAAAAGCCACACAATGTAGCTCACATGAGCTCCTCTTATCTATTTAACAAAAGGTAGGAGAATGTATAATTAGTTTATTGCTTCCTGCAGCTGTACCACCTGAAGCTCTGATCTATCTCATCAAATATAGTAAGTGGCTGTAAAGATGGACAGACATGGTCCTGCCTTGTAGAAAGGGACAGCAAGGGGGTCTCTTTAGTCAGAGGCATTTTGCTGCCACCTTTCAGAGGACATAAGATCCGACATCCAGTGAGGATGTAAGCGGACTGTAACGAAAATATTTTGACAAATTTAGCCCTTATCTCACAGACCAAGATATGGAACACATTCACTTCAGATTTGTTCGAGGAACTGTTTGCAAAAAACACATTGCAGACCTCTGAGTAGCTCCACCTGGCCTGGCAAATATTTAATTGTTTGCACTACGTAGAGCAAATAGAGAGACCTGCAGTCTATATTAAGGCCCTAACTTGTACTGAATTTTCAGTCACCTATTGAAGCAAACTTCCTAAATTCACTATATAGCCAATCAAGAGAAGGGCTCTAGAAAAAGATGCTGCTTATCAAAATTTCCCACCTGCCTCTGTGCCCTTACGAAATTTGAATAAACTAACATCGCCCCTGGTCTGTTAGAGAGATAGGTGCTTTACACTGGAGTAGAAAGTGCCTCTGTACAATACAGACTCAAATTCTAACAGCATCAATGCTGGAAAAGGTCACTGAAATCTATGACGTTGTCACATGCAATGCAGGTGCAAAATTATCATGAAGGCAAAGTCTGATTAGGTTTCTAATTGCTTATAGGAAAACTTCTAAACTTTCTGTAGTGATAATAAAAAGCATGTATTCAACAGCATTTTCAGAGAAAACAGGCTACTTTCTCCTGAACAGCATTCTATTTATACATGATTTAGCTGATTCCCTCTCCTGCCCCATCCCCAGGGGCCCTTCTCTGAGGGCATTTGGGGAACACGCAGTGTATGAACCGCTTACCGTATTTACTGAGAATCTGGTAGCAATCAACTAACCTATACGTCTGCTTCTCATTATTAAATATTCCAAACTTGTATTGAGATTATTAGAACCTATTTAATGGCTCATTGAATTTAGAAACCATACAATTTTCCTATTAGCCATTTCCACCTAAATATTTATAGTAGCAGCTCATATAAGAAATAGGAGGAGATACAAAAAATGAGGAAAAGGGAGGTATTTCCTCAGTTGTCTGGGAGCAAGATCGCTCCGTAACTCTAGCATAAACCAGAGGCATGACTTAAAGGAAACTAACAGAGAGACAGAAAGTAAATCTGTTGATGATGAAAGGAGAATCCAGCCATGTCTTTAAGGGAGTTTGCATACATTTGGATTCAAGGCTCTTTTCCATGATTAAAGAGAATATTTATAACCACTCATTCCTTTTCTTTTGGGTGTGGTAAAGAGTCTTCCAGCCAAATCACTGCCTGGTATAAACAGTTTATCTGTTTGTAACTAGACTACAAGCCAAATCCAGCATGTTTTCCACCAGCAGACTCAGGTTCTCCAAAACGGAAAGCACAGCAGTAGAGGAGAAAAGCAGTCATTGTGGTTTCTTCTTTGGATGGAATATTGCTGGAGGGCTAGAAGAGCCCCCCAAAAGAAAGGATCTTATTGTGAAGAGACATCGTCAAGAGAGCTTGGGAACAAACTGATGCAACCTGTATCCTCAGATACTCTAGCGCGCCTACATGCCCTAGGTACTCTAGATCTGTGCTATGAACTGAGCAGAAGTGCAGAAGAGAGAAGTGTTCTGTTTATATGTTTATGAGGAAGGACAGTCTTGCTGTCAGGATCTTTCAGTTCATGTTGTCTAGGCTCCGTTCTCTGCACCAGCAGAAAGGTGCAAGCAAAATCTGTGCAGGGCATCATCCGCAGAAGAACAGGAGGATACGGGCGTTGAGGAGGGGTGCCCACCACATCATCGCTCCTGCTCAATTCATATTCTGTGCAAACAGATGCAAGTCACTTTTAGTCCAGCTGCATTTGCATGGCATCGAGCCTGAGTTAACATGCCTTGCCACTAGACAGGAATTATCGGCCCAGACTAATACTATGATGCACAGCTTCTAGACAGGATTTGGCTTGTCTCCAACTGGCTTACAGCACAGGGAAAATGGACTTGCAAACTTTCTGATCCATCCACAAAGACTCAAGTTCAAGAGCATGATCTTCAAAAGCGCTGCCTCACCATACAGACAGCTCTGGTTTTCAACTTAAGGTTGTGTAGGCTCTTAATGTTCTACTTCAGGGCTGTGTGGAAGTGTTGCATGATACCGAGAAGAGTGAAAGCTGGCATCTCTCACTCCTCATCCTGATCATGATCATCAAAAGCTGCCTACTTTTCAGTTTGCAAAAAAGCTGACTGAAGGAAGAAGATGATAGAAGTGTGTACAGCCTTCCAACATCAGAAAAGTAAATCAATAATGACCAAAATGATTGGAAGTTCAGTGTTTTCTGGCTCTTCCTTTATTTCAAGGATAAAAGACTTGAGCAGAACAGAGAGTAATTCCACTCAAACTGCTGTGAAAGCTGGTATGTGACTGGTTATGTGCCATATACATAAGGATGACTAAGAATCTAAATATAGGAGACACAAAGCCCTGCGCCTGCGAATTCCCCACTGACATACCCATTGTGAAGCTAAAGAAAGAGCAGGGCTCCAGCCTAACCAGGTCATGAGATATTAGCACCTTTCTTTCGCCTTATATCCTCTTTTCTTAAGGAAATAGAATAACACAGGTCCTACAGATAATAAGATTACAAAGCCAGTAATTCGAAAGACACATAATGCAAGAATTGAAGTCAGGTAAGTGTCTCCTAATGTCATCCACACATACACATGCAGGGGACACTCCTTTTCCAGGAATTTTAGTCTGCACAATGAGTTCTGAGGAATTCTGTCATGGCAGTCCAAGAAATAACAAACCTCCAAATGTCTGCTCCTCTGATTGAATTTGCTGCTCACAGAGCAAAAATTGATAGAAAATCCACATTTAACCTTCTTTCATGCAAAATATAGCATCCATGGTGAAAGCTTCTCCGAGCCAAGATGCCAAGCCTTACAGAAAAATGGCTGGCACACGAGCACTCATTTGTTTCTGCTGACTCTTGCTAAGGCAGGAGGAGGTAGGGAGATCTGGTAGCAAGCACCTGCACAAAGGACTCTGTAATATAGAGTGGCATACAGGAACTTGTCTGTGAGTTCCCCGGGTGAATAACATAAAGAGCATGAGAAAACCTGTTCTTTTCAGATGGAACCTCAGGCAGGAGAGTGAGGACTAGTGAACAAGCTAATGAATGACGCGTTCCTTGCCTTACGCTCTCCATTAATGTTGCCAGCTAAAGAGCATCTGCAATCAATTGCCTACAAAATCTAAAATGTTTTGCTGCATGCATTGAGTAGTTTGAGGAAGAAATTAGCCCACTTCCCTGCTTGACAGCAGCTGTGTGATATCACAGAATGGCGTGCTGAGACGTGTGGTGGTCAGCTCAGCTGAGCTGGCAATGCCACAGCTATTCCCTCCGCAGGCAGGCCTCCTGGCGTCTATACAGTAGGATGTCAAGGGCTTCAGCCTCAGCTTTCCCTGCCTCTCTCCTTGCCCTCCAGTGCTGCAACCCAGTCTTCCCATACCCCACAGCTGACTGCAGACTTGATTCTAAACAATTTAGTCTCAAATGCAAGTTTAGACTTGAGCGTGGAGCTTGGTCCATGCTCAAAAGGAAGGGTATAGAGCCCACGCTGACCTCAAAAGAAGGTTTGAAACATCAGAAAACAAATTCCCTCTCTCTGGGACAGATAGAGCTCTTTTTCACCTCAAAAATTTCAATTATGTCATCAGAGTCACTCTAAGTCAGGATAGGGCCTGCTTCCGTGAGGCTCCCCCTTTTCCGTGCCTGCATTGCCTAATTGCCCTTTTTCTCAGGCAACTCAGTGATTAAGAATGTGTCACTGCCTACCTTCTTTTGAAACTACAGCAAAGCTGAGGCAAGAACACTATCTTCGCATTTTTGGCTGTGACAAACAACCAGCTTGAATGATGAACTACAGTATAAATAAAAACAGAGAATCATAAGCAGCATACTGAATAACTAGGAAAGAGTATTGCTTTTTAGGCTATCCCTTTATCAGATAGTAAATTAGATATAAAGCCATTTAGTTGAAAGATAATAAGATTCATGCAGCTAATAAGTCAATCTTGTAAGGAATATTGCTGACTTCATTGTCTATGTTAAGCCAATCTCTACTTGTTAAACCTCTGACCCTCCCTCGGGTCTCATTCTGTAACCTATGAAGAGTGACTGGACTTTAAAGTACTTCCTACTCTCCAGTACATTTGAAAATGGAGGGTGGTAGCATAACAAAATATAAGAACGTAAGATCAGCCATTTGAGATCAGACCAAAAGTCCACCTGGTCCTGGATCTTGTTCCTGGGAGAGTCCAGTGGTGAATCTTTCCAGGCACCTTCTGGTTACATATATTGCAAACGTGAAAGTCAGTGCACCTTCTGCTGTTTTCATATCTTCTTTTTTTTCTCTTTTCTACACTATATGGTAGATAGAGCTCAATGTATGAAAAAAACACTGAGCTAGCACAGCATAGCATCACATAGAAGAATAAGATGAAATTCTGTAGATCGTGAGAAATATATACATACGGCAGTGGTTGCCATCGTACCACCATTGTACCACCAGCGTACAGCAGAGAGCACTGTTTGTACCTCTGTTAGATTCGGTTTCACTGCTGCCATCGAGGAAAGCCTGCTTAACAGTTTAAGCTAAAACCTCAGCCTTCAAAACCACTATTTGCTTTTGCGGGAAGAGGAGAACTGGACCAATGGGTTTCAGAGTACAGCTTAAGTGAGAGGCATGTATACAAGTTCTTTGTGGTATGTTTTTTGATGATGCCAAAACTGCCGGAAGGATATAAGAACTTAGATAAAAATAAATAAATAGGACATATATATATATATATATATACACATACACACACACATACATACATACATACATACATACATATATTTGCAGATATATCCATCTGCAAATGAGTTCCATCTTTTCAGTTGACAGGCACTAGAATCAAAAAGAAATACAGAAAAGCAAAATACAAGAGGACATTCATCCATCCATCCATCCATCCATTCCTACCACTTCAGAAAACTGACCATGTGAGGAAACAAATATCACAGAGAGGAGACAGCTTCTCTCTCTGAGTAGGCTGACTACGATGAAATCAGTCAGGGTGCCGTTCACCTCAGTGCACAAGTCTGCAGGACAAACAGGACCTCGCAGCACATTCTGCATTCTGGAATGTCGTTATGTTATTACCGATACTTATTTATATGGTGATAGTTTCCCAAAGGTCTCCCTTTCCAGGTCATTGTGCTTGGCACAGCACAGAGAGAAAAATCTGTCCCTGAAGAGCTGGCAATTTAAACAGAACTTACTTGCAGTAGTTATAACCTGGATCGAGATTCCAGAGCTATTTCTGTTCTTTGGGGCATCAGGTCACTTGCCCATGAGTAGGAGAGAATTAAAAATATATATATACTTTAAGATGTATATATACTTTAAGATTTACTAAATGATTAAATTTTATTTCAATTGTCTTTAGTTGTGGATCTTCCATCAACTCCTGAAAACAGCAGTCTGCTCTAAGAATAAGTGGGCTAGCACCTAAAGGCTGTAATCTGCATTAACATAATCACTTAAATTAGTAGCATCTTCATTTTGTTGTATTGGTTTGGATTCCTGTTTTGGAGCTAAATTGACCAAGAATGAGAAAAATTTGGGGATTTAGTTTCATACCATAACTGAGCCAACAAAGCATCATTTTATATGTAATTTTAAAGGCATTAAAGAAAATATAGCGTAGGAGGAGACTAGGATTTTTAAGCCTGAGAAGATGCTGAGCTGAGAAATACATGTCTATTTAGATCCTGAAGCTCCAGAGACTTTCATGCCCAGCGTGACATTTCATGCATACCACTAGTACATGCTCCTTAGTAGTCGTTGGATAAAATCTATTCAAATGAATTAACTTCCCAAATGTTTTTGTTAAAGCTCAGACATGAACAAGCGGAAAGGTTAACTCTATCCTCTGGGGACAAGGGGTACATGGGATAGCATCATCTAATCATGCTTCTGTTCCTGGGGATCAGGCAGTTCAGCTACTTCAGAAAATGTGGTTTCACTACTGAAAATTAATGGAGATTTGAAGGGACACAGTTGAAGACATGTAACAGTATTTTACCTTGAAACATTACTTGATTCAGCTCTATTTGTCATCATTTGTAATGTCTCCGGTTCTCTACACCATTCCTCATCTAAGTGATCCCTGACTTGTGGCAGTCAAGCCATTAAGATTACCACACTGAGCAGTATCGCAGTAGTAAGAGGATCCAACTAGGCGGTATGTACCAGAACCAAAAATAGAGGTTTTTTTAGACTTGTAATTTCTCTCTCCACACACCGCGAATCAACAGTTCAGCTTTTAAGTGTGGTCTTGATGAAGTCTTCATTGTTTATCCTCCTTCGTCCAAAAGAAGAAACACACCCGATGGCTCTGACTACAGTTCTTTTCTCCTTCACCATCAAAGATGACCGCGATAGTATATTTTCCAGCAGCCAGTCCCCAATTCCATGGAAATCCTCACCTGGCTTTGCTGAGCTCACTCCGCCAGGCGGCTGGGCTCTCCTGGGCTCCGTGACCGCCTCAGCAGCTGTCCCCAGCAAGCCAGGACATGTACGTAAGTCCCACCCAGTATTTTACTTTTCATCCTTCCTTGCCCACACATCCCACTTCCAGACATCAAAAAAGGCTCTTCATGACATATGGTGTGTTAAATGGCACATCACTCACCGTGATCTTCTGCGGCATCTCAAGTGGCATCTTCTGTGCCACTTTAAGAAAATGAACAGGCTTAGCATTAATGGCACCACATTTTATAGCCAGGAACCTTACATTAGACGTCTAAATAGATGAGTTGATTCGCAGGCTTTCTGAGCACCAATTTCCCATTGGCAGGATATGTTTTTGCAGTATATTATTCACACAGCAAGCGTCCCACGTAAGATGTAGTCCCTAGTAAACAACAAAGACAGAAGAAATACAGTAATCTTTTTTAGCTACCTAGCCACAAGCACACACATTTAAACTAAATTACTATTTTCTTTAGGGTGAACTTTGGCTGCATTTTTAATTCTTTTTTCTACCTAATATTTCTTCATTCTATATACTCCTTTTGTGTTGATGTGGTATGAATTTAGGAGACTTGGCCTTCATTGTCATGGGTTAGATTAGAGTTAAACTAAAGACTAAACTTAGTAAATTCTTTCCATTAACACCCCAGACACGACTTCTAATAAAAGAACAGGTTACACAAATGCTGTTAAGACAGCTTTTAATTTAGACTATTGGGATTACATTATTTATTCAAGAAACAGATACAGTCTCACTTCGAGCTTGTATTTTACCCTGAGAATGTCAAAATACAGACCTTCTTCAGTCTCTACAAGACCACAGTGTTTCCAATAATTTAAAACATAGTTTTGATTAAAAAGTGCCTCCCCCCTTTGAGAGGGACTTGAGGTCCCAGGACTTTCAAACCCTTCACAGTCCAATAAAGGGGATGGAATTACCAAGAAAGGATAACGATACTGCCCTTTTCAGTAAACGGCATTGAGATCGACTGATGAAAAGCGCTAGATAAGAGCCAGAGGTACTATCTGTGCCAACAGTCAAATCAGGCAGCCTGGTGTAGAATCTGTTTATTTTTATAGTAAAGTATATTAGACTGCCAAAAGGACACTTCATCATCTATAATAAATATTCATGTACATGTATCGTGCACTTGAGCTGCATGAACGATGAGATCAGAGTACAGAAATGAATGAGAAACTCGTAAGATAAATGTCACCTTTCAATGTTGTTGTTGCAGATAAATTGCAGACAGATATAAACAAAGTCAATTATTTCATGCAAGTATTCCCTCATTCAACACAAACTCTTCTGGGCGCCTAAACTAAAATCCTAAACCTCATCATTTACCTTTCATTAAAGAATGACTGGAAGAGAGAGTGTGAAGTTCCACTAATTGAGCATAATTATGTTCAGTAACAAACAAACTTCATCACTTCCCCAGAACCAAAGGTGTGCTATGGTGGAGACCAAATTCTCACCTGAGTGTACTAAATAGCTCCATTAACTACAGAAGACATATTTTGATTTACACGCCCGAATCTGGCGCTTAAATTCAATTTTCACATGTAGCCATCATCTAGCAATCATTCTGAAGCACAGTAAAATATGGTTTCTGTGACTGCGGTTTGGTAGAAAAAAGTAAATAAATTTAAAAGAAGCTTTAACGTTGCTGATTTTTTGAGTAAACAAAGTTTATATTTGCTAGTTTTGGACTAAAAGAACACATGCTCAAACTTTTTTATTGTTATCCTTAATTTTCTTAAGGAACAAAATATTTTTCCTGGAATAATCTTTTATTTGGTTTTAAACTGTGCAGCTGCTCCATGAATATTCAACTGCTTTAGATGAGCTCCATGAAGAATAGTAAAAGTAAGACCTGTATTTTGTAATATACCCAAAGAGGCAAAGCTACAAAGTTTGGGAGACCATATTTCCTATGTTCTGCCATTGCAAACAACAGAAGACAGATAGCAACTGTGCTGGAGGAGCAATTTTAACATTCAGTAAGTTGTGAATGATAATTCTAAAAATGTGTTTCGTGCTAACAGGAAGCCACAGTTGCCAGCTTTCTAGCATTGTCTCTTCATTTACAAGAGACTGGCTTAAAAGATATGTGTGATGGTCATACCACCCTGATTACAACTTTGATTTCTTTTTTTCTTCCAACTATAAGTTTGGCATCATGTTAACATTAAAATCCAAACAGCGTCTGGTCGTTTAGGCATATGCCTGGGTGGAATAGAGTTGCGGCAATTTAACAAGTTACTGTTATTGCCCTCCTGTCAGAGCAGAGATAACCACCTATACATCACATCTTTTCCACCCCGGCTGTGAGGCTATACACGTTAATTAATCTCAGGTAAGGCACCTGAATTCACTTAGTCTCACAGCTGGGGCAGAGTAAGAACAAGAGCACTACGCACTTGTTCATGCAGCTTGGTGCCACACTTGCCCGCACCCCAGCATAGCTAGCTCAGGTGCTTGTCACTGCTACATCCAACAGCATGATCCAAAACCCACTGGATCCAACTGCAGCTCTCGCATGAGCTAAGGTTTGAGCTTTAAATTTTCCTCGCTTTTTAAGTACGTAAGGAGCTACTTCTGCCAGCGCTTATTCACTTCAGCAGTAAAATGTGTTGCATGTGTTGCCTTCAGGGCTAGAGCTTACTGCTCTGTGAATAAGTGTTTGCGAGATCTGACACGAGGTTTTCTGACCTGTGTCTCTGAACGAAGAGCTGGCCAACCTCGCCTGTAGTATTACTGAATTGTGGGTTAATGAAATATAAGAGAATAAACAGAGATGCTGTTCTCTTGAAAGCCACTACATCTGAAATTTGGCAGGCTGCAGTACATTATACCACAAACCACAGGGTCATAATGTCTAAATACATTGTATATAGAATATACTTACGAAAAAGTAAGTATAGTCAGCATTTGTAATAAATAATAGCTAATAAATAGCGAAAGCTTTACATTCTAGGATGTAGCTCTTATGTCTTCCATTATTTAGTAATTTATTACATGAAATCCATTGACCTTTCCAAGCTTTCCTTTTTTCTTTTCTTTTTTTTGGTGAAGTAAGCGTGTTAATTATGCTTTAGCTTTTTTTATTGAGCAACATTAGCATACAAATAGGCCATCAGTAACCAATTACAATCTCCGTCTCAGAAAGAAGAGAACTACAATATCGTGTGCCACACATACACACAAGCCCTTAAAAAAAAAAAAAAACACAATTGTATAAAACAGGAATGCACAGGAAAAACAGACAAAGATAGATGGATAAATATCAGGCTAAGCTCTCAGGCACAGAATTCAAAAAGGTCGTCCTTATTCATCAGCCAAATATAAGTCTATCAGAATAACCCTAGTTTTCCTCAGACTGTCCTACCGTTGGCTCCAGAGATTAAAAATCTGTTCAGACCCCATGCTGGTAACATTTATGAATTTTACTCAAGTGGAAACTATCAATTGTGTCAAATGGCACTGACTTATGTCTTAAGCAACGTTTGACTTATTGCCAGTGAAACGCTAAATCTGCTTGCTTCTTTTTTATAGTAGGAGAACTATATGGGAGAAAGGGTTATTTGGTGCATTTATCACTGTAAAACCAGGTTTGTGCTAAAAACGAATAATAAAACAAGCGTTGTAATATTTTTACTGAAAGTACAATACACTGCTGCTGTGCCTTTCATCTAAGACCTGGTTTAAACTTGAGCCTGCACTGATTTAACTAAAGATGCTATTTTAAATCTTTTTAGCTGAACCAGCTCCACCCCTTATACTGATGTCCTAAAATTGACTTCAAATGCAAATAAAAGTTAAATCAATTTTAAATTGCCCACACAAGATATTTCCACATGCTTACCTAATATTTAAACCTGTTTAATATTAACCTATTCATGTTTAAACATACGGCCAATCAGCCAAAGCAGTTTTAGAAGCCTGGCCTTCCGATGAGGTGCAGTAATTAATTCGGTGCTAGTTCACAGACCATCACAACAAAATGTAAATAGATTGCTTTAAAACCATCTTTAGTTTTAGCATGACCACTACGCGTTGATCCCTTGCCCGTTTCTAGTGGTACCTGAGACAAGTTCTGAGCTAGTTTATGCATATTCTGTCTGGCGACTGCATGCTTTACGGCAGAATGTTGAAAGAATACCTTGAATTAGTGAAGTAAAACCCTGCTGAAGAAAAGACTGTTTACAGCCTTTACACAAGTTGTCATGACCTCCTGCCCTGTGGTTTTCCATTAGAACGACAAATCTTTGAAAACTGCGTAACGCAAGGAGTCTAAAGGGCCTTGCTTTGTGCTAGGGCTTCAGCAGACAAGTTCTGCCGCATCCTGCCCCCCCAGCTGCCGAGATTGCCACTGCAGCCGCCTACTTGCCTGTCAGCAGCAGCTGCTCTCCCCAGCGAAGACCGCAGGGCCAAATGTGCATCCACACAGCACACACCACAGTGTCCAACCCACTCCTTCAGCTTCATCTGTCTTTGTGTTTGGTTTGAGTTGTGGATCCCAGCAACCTCACCCCATTTTACCATCTCCGCTGTGGAGATGTTACCTTCTCAGTCATCCAGGAGGATTCAGAAGACTTCCTCAATTACAGCTCCCCCTTCCCATAATTTAAGAAACCTCACCTCCCCCAGAGTTTCCTCTGGCGTAGGAGAGATATGAGCTGCTGAAGTTCTAGCTGCTGTCAGACGATTTCTGTGGTTTTAAGATGCAATGTGATGTACCTAGAGAGTAACAATTACATTTTAACTCCACTATTCTCTTAAATTCTTGTAAAATCTTAATGTTATCCTTCCTGCATTTTAGTACTTTACCCACTGTACGTGGCATGTCCTGATGGCGTTTTTCTGTGGTGTTATTGCAGGTGAACAGCACTGCAAAGGACCGTTCAAGAGAGATATTTCATACACTGTATCAGCATGGCAAAAGAGCTTGCAAATACTTGAGGTCAGCTGTTCAGAGGAGCAGGTTTTAGGGTGCAGCTCTGTGAGATGTGGTAAGCTGACCTGATGACACATTGTCAACGCCGAGGTGTGGTGTGGTTCTCCCCCCCTGCCCTCCCCTCTCCAGTAATGGCACCTACCCCCCTACTCTTATCTTGGGCTACCTCTGATGGCCTTTGAGCCACTCCTTGGGCCAGTTCATGTCACTAACCCAGCAGAAATGTTGCAGTGGAGTGGCCAGGGAAACTAAGATGGCATTCTGCGGGTTTAGTGAGCTGAATAGGTTCACAGAAAGGAGTGATAAGGACCAAGGACAGGACAAGGGAGGACTGGGGCCGCGTAGCTGGGAGGAGAGGAGTGACACCTGCCCTTCAGGGAAAGGGCAAGTCATTGCAACCAAACTTCAGCCCAGCTTCTTCTAACATGGCAGGAAGTTTCCAGCCATTTTGATTCCAGACACTTGCTCAGTCATCCCCAAGATCCTTGCTATCTTGAGTCTTTGAGCATCCAAGTGCTCATACCATCTGGGGAGCGCTACAGGTACAACAATCTGGTATTGTGAAGGAACATTTCATACATAGACTTCTACCTCTGTTCCTTTTTTTTTTTTTTTTGGAAAATTCCTGGAGAATATCACTGCAAAAAGACCAAGTGGTCTCAAACCCTCTGCAATAAGAGGTGACAGAGAAAAACCTGAACCTGAGAAAAAACTTCTTCACTGTGAGGGTGACAGAGCATTGGAACAGGTTGCCCAGAGGGGTGGTGGAGTCTCCTTCGCTGGAGATATTCAAAACCCGTCTGGATGTGATCCTGGGCAATATGCTCTAGGTGACCCTGCTTGAGCAGGGAGGTTGGACTAGATGATCTCCAGAGGTCCCTTCCAACCTAAACGATTCTGTGATTCTGTGATTCTGTGACAACTGCAAATTGTTCTTTGATGGGTAGTTCCACTGCATGATTTACAGTGTGCTAACAGATTATTTACCCACGGTTAATTGCATAAGGCTAATCTTACAAGAACGAAGAGGGGTTTTCAACCCAACTTTCTAAAAGTTTGTTTCGTATTTCTGGATCCAAAATGTGAATGTTCCAAACCAATATTCAAAATTTTACTTTTAAAAATTGCTATTTTGTCCATTTAAAATTAAACAGTTTCTTTAAATCTTCTCCATTCAAAATAGAAAAGACAATCAAAATCAACACTTTCCTGAAAAATGAAGTATTTTAACAATTTCAACATGGCAGTTAATCTTTTTCTAGAAAATTTGAGAAGCTCTGCCTACAATTAAATTGATTTTAACAGTCTGCTTATAACACTGCAAAAGCTTATATCAATATAAAGCTTTTGAAGGTAATAATATTCCAACCCCTATTCTAATATCCCAATTGTTCGCTGTTTTTAGGATTGCTGAACATTTACACTTAATCATAAACACAGACTGTAGAACCACAGCTGTTATTAAAATGGAGATAAGACAAATCTTAACTAACTAGTTGTACATCTATAAACAAATAAACGTATCTCTGAACTTCAAAGGACAACAACTTTACATCAACCCAGGAAGAGATTTTTTTTTTTAAGTTCTTACTGATTACAAATCACAGTAATAGCAGGTCTGCAATATGAAAACAATAGACTTTTAGCTGCTTCATAAAATTCATCTCCATGGTTTAAACTGGGGCAGAGGGGAAGAAATGCCTATTCTTATGCCTTTCTCCCTAAACCTGAAGCATGGCTTGAGCTAACAACTAACTGCTCATTTAGTTATGGCAGTCTGTGGAGTGAATCCATACCTGGAGCAACTTCACTAACTCCTTTAATGTTCTTAACATACTTCTGAGAAATAAAATAAAATGTAAAAGCTGATCTAAAGCTTTGAGATCACAGCTCTAATGCTATCTTGATTTTATGGACTACTGGACTACCATTTTTGAGATATCTCCAGCTTACATCATTATTTTGCAGCAGTTTAGAAATTCTGATGTGATCTCTGCCAGCAGTTCAAAATCCTTATGGTCTTCAGCAAATGTCTACATATTCCACCTCTCTAAATATAGGATTCTGCATCAATATTGCTGGGAAGCTATTCTTGGGTTATTTATTTCAAGGATATTTTTATTTCTCTTATTATTAAGTCTATACAGGGAAATCTTCTAATTTACATTTAAACCAGTGAAAAATGTCAAACTTTTAGTTTGGTGATGTCTCAGCAACTCTGAAGTCACCAATTCATTTTATGTAGGCCACTGAAAAAACATCAGGTGATGTGAATTTTTAGGTGCCTGTTGCTTTGGCTCCATTCAGCTGACCAAGTCAAGGCAAAAGGTTGTGAGCTATTCACCTCCCGCAGGGAAGTCCTAACAGCCTCCAGAAACATCCAAGAGAGATTTGAGTTGAATTGCCAGTCTCACTGAATTTCACAGTGCCTGCCAGATCCTCAGCCGGTTTATATCACCTTCATTCCTCTAAAATCAATGTGATCAGCTGAGGGTGCATCTGGGTATTACCTTCCACTGGGGAGCTGGTATTACTAATCCTAATTGAAGTGATGAATGGGAGGTATGGATTTTATCTGCTTAATCTAATGATATTTCTTTAATAAGCAGTGGCTACTCACCGCATAAAAGCTGATATCACCAAATTGTATTTGATGCTGTTATCTCCAATGGAGAAAAAATGCAACTGTTTCTCAATGCAATGGAATATCATTTAGCCTAGAAGTTTTTCACTGTGATAAAGCTAACTTGCCTTTCCTACAAGCAGTCAAATAATTCTCTTGAAAACCATTCTGAGTAAAAAATTGAGTACAAAATTAAATTTTGTGTCAAAAGTTTCTGATTTCCTTAATAAGTCTTATTGTTTTTTTAAATATAAAATTGTAAAAGAAAATTATTCATTTGAGCTGCAATATTCTGTGACTTTTTTTGGTCGGGGGAAATGGAGAGTTTCAGTGAAATCTCAAGCTTAGCATTTCAGAGGAAATTGTACTATGTTTGTTTCACTAAAGTTTCCAAACAGAAAAACTTGCTAACTATCTCTATTTCTCATTTCCCAAGTAATGTCTTTGAATGCACAATAGAAGTCCGCATAAAGGTAGTTTCATATTTCTTACAATATCAAAATATTGATATACATAGCATTTCCTAGGAAAGATTAAAATACTAGCCAAATGTTAACTAAAATATTGAAGCAGATTAAAAAACAGAAGATGTTTGGTTTTCTTGAGATATGAGGTTCTAATCTTACACAGATCGTTTCGCTCAAGATTTTTTTAATCATTGAAGTGAGAGGCTGGGGTTTAATTTCGGCTTTGTAACTGGCTGATTGTTTAATGACAATAAGAAAATAAAGGCTGCCAAGCTTTCCAGTGAGATGCAGTTAAAAGTATATGTCTTTACTATATTCTTAACTATAATTTTATATGTTGCACAAAATAAAATTTTCTTTATTTCTTGCGTGTATTGGCTAACGTGGACTGGGGAGAAAAACAGACACGTTAGTATGGATTTCTTACTTATGTGAATATCAGCCATATATCTTTATCTCATGTGTACATCCAAGGGGAAAATATTCCTAGGTTAAGTTTGAAAAAGTTACTACTACAATAAGCCCACAGATAAAATAAGTTAATTCTATCTAAACCTAAAAAGAAAAATCTTGAACTGACTTTTCACCTCTTTTCTACTAGCAAAAGAAGTACTAGAGTAAAATCAAGGTAGAAAAAAGCCCTTAAAGTATCAAATAAAACCAAAGGAGATGCATTGACCAAAAAAAAAAAAATTTCAAAACTATGCATCTTAAAAAGCTATTTGGATAAAGGAGGCTGAGCGAAAAGTTACTTATTCCTTCTCATTTCCTCCCTGTCCTTCCTAGCTTGCTTTATTGTAAAGCAGTAAGTGCTATCCGCCTTTGTTTTTTTCTGCTGCTCTGCCCATGGTGCTTTTTCTATGAAATTTCCCTTGGGCCAAGATTTGCTGAGTAATCTTAACTTTCCAGAAGTTAAGAGTTTTTAGAAAAGATTCAGCACCTCAAAATTCCTACCATAGACTTTCTGTCTGTGCATCGTAGGCCCAGGTCCAGCTGAATCCCCCTCCTTCCAGCCACCTTCTGGGGCAAGGACCTGAGTTATTCTGCATTTTAAACCAAGGACTCGCATCTCCAGGGCTTGAGGGAGTTTAGGGGCTGCACCCACAATTCATTGCTCCCTTTTCTGACTCTCCTCACTCCCAGATGGAGTAGTTAGGGTTGAGTCCTTTTCTCTTTCATTTCTTTTTTTTTTTCCCCCCACCTTCCATGAGAAGGGTCTTGCTACAGGTTCCTCATAAATTATTGCCCTCAGCTGTCCTTGCTAAGACACAGCTCTGGAGTTGAACCTTCAAAGCCAACATGTCACGTCTGACCAAATCCTCTTTAACCACATGCTGCCACCTCTCCCCTCCTGCAGCGACGATGTGCTCCCATCGCTTCCTTTGCAGGGGATTTAGAGGACTCAAGGCGGGAAAGCGAGACAGTTCGGCTCGCTGACCTGACAAAAAAAACTATCCCTTGGTCATCGGATCTGTGACTTGAGCTAGCTCATCCAGGAGCCAGAAGAACCTGGCGTCTGGTGCAGGGTGAAGAGCAAGGACGTCCACAATTGCAGGCAGGAGTACGACCGCTCGTTTTGAGAGCAGAGCGTGGTGATGTGGAATCAGGTGTACCATGAAACTGTATTTTAGGCAACGTGTCCTCTGCAAAATAGCTCCTGGATGACAGCACATACCAGAACTGCTTTGTAGAGTATCATCTACTTGAAAATGCTCCTTCCATATTATCTTCACTGGAGTGTCAGCAGACTAAAATGAGCTAGAGCTATCTTCCCATAGGGTAACCTAGACCCCCTTTAGTCCTGGAATAAATGTTAGAGGAGTGTCTGTGTTGCCTTTATCTAATATATGAATTAACTCAAAACGATACGGCAATCAGTTAATTTTGGAAGAAAAATGCTTATTTGCACATGCCCTCAGCAAAGATCAGATTTCTTTTTTTTGTCTGATCTTTCTCTCTCCAGTCTTTAACCTCTCCCATGTGAAAGCAAATCACCCTTTAGCTGTTCCACAGCACAGAGCCCGCTGCTGGCAGGTAACCAGTGAAACCCAAACCCATAACAACATCAAGAAGCAATTGCTGCTCCTGCTATCGCAAGAATCTTGTTCAGCTTTGGGGGTGGGCGGCTCACTCACCATCTTCACAACAGATTATCCAGGCCAATGAACCAGTCACTTTTGGAGCAGTAAATTAAGAAATCACACAGGGAGGCAAAATGCCACCCAACCACTTGTGAGAAATTATTTTCGTATTGTAGAGATTTACTAATTTGCAATACTGTAAGAGAGATCATTGTTTACAATTAGCCTTATATCTTTAAAATATTTCTAAATAATACATACTGGGGACTTTCCCATACATACCCCACCATTATCTCTTGAGTTTAATACATTATCAGCTGTTGAAAATTGTGGGGATACTTAGGACATCAAACAAGCTATTAATTTTCTGATTATAGAAATAAGTAGATCATAGTTTGTTTCCTAAAACAGCTTCTCCTGGGGAAGCTGAGCAAAGTGTGTGTGTGTGTTTCAGTCTTCAGTTCAGATTTGAAGACCTTGTTTAAAAAAAAAGAAAAGAAAAGCACAGATCATTATTCACTGACTGACTAAAGTCATAAATCTCTAAATATCACTCCAGATCTCTAAAATGAAAAAGACAAAACAAAAAAAAAAAAACATACATATACACATACAGAAAAAAAAAAATTGAGACTGCAGGCAGAATTCCCCTAACCTGATATGAGTATCTACCAAAGTATGTGTCTGTACCTGGCCAGGCCACCTGAAAATAGAGCCAGCAGAGTTAGACATACAAATTAATGAAGAGAGTAACATGATCCATCTTATCCTGAAACAGATTACTAGTTCTGTTAACTGCCTTGACTAGCTCTCCTTCGGCTATAATAGAAGCTTATGATGCAGACATCTAAAAACGATGAAGCTCACCCTGATCCTGCAAGGTGTTCTCAGCTCTCCGGAACTGGAGAAACTCCCCTGTGGTCCATGCATAACAAAGTTCACTTCCACATTTTTATTTAATCGGAACCTTCTCTCTTGGGAAATCTGCTTAAAAATACTCAATCAAGACACTTCTAAACCACGCAGCACCATTTGAGAGTGAGACAGTACGTATAAATCTGTAAACGTGAGCCTCTTTGAGTCCCTAGAAGCCCTCAATTCCACAGATTTTTTTTTTTTTAATGCCTAAGAGATTGTGTTGGGTATGATGCCACAATAAGATTCATGTGCCTGAAGATTCTTTATGAAAAATATTGTGTAGGTGTACAAGACATAATAACATGCCAGCTTGTCTATGACTAGCCTAACTGCTTGTATATAACCTTTTCAAAAACGAACCAGAAGAACACAGGAAGAGTTTACCTGTAAATACCCGGTTGCCCAGCATATACAAACTCCATGCTGGCACAACATTGGGATGTTGAAGAGATGAAATTATTTACCCCTATCCCATAGTTTAGGCATCAGATAGCTGAGAAAAACAAACAAACAAACACACACATGATGCCATTTGTATATCCTTACTGATGGTTGGCCAGAAGCCTTCTTGCTGCACTAACCTATATGACAGTCAGCCAAAGAGGAACATGTCTTGACCAACTGTCCCTAACAAAAGAGCAGGACAGATAGCTGCAGGTTACATCTCCTGTAGCCATGCCACCTAGATCTGCTTGTGACCATGGCTTAGCGCCCTAAAATCCATGGAGCGCTCGAATTTGGAACAATTAGGGAGCGTGAGCGAACTGGAACGCTCATCTCCACAGGAATGAACCTCTTCTCTTTTGCAACACTGCGTACTCCTGATTTGAATATGAACTTTGTTTTCCTTCTCAAGGCATAAACTGTACCTTTCATTATCAAATGATGTTATTGACCCTAGTGAGCTCCTCCCTTGACTGTACCCACTAAGCGCTGTATACAAAAGCAATAAGTCACAGGCCGGTTGAACTCTAACTACAGATTTTTACCCATACTCACCAGGAGCAAAGATACAAGAACTTCAGAGACATGAATAAAAATGTGATTCAGCAGCTGGATCTTTAGGACTTGCTACCTACTTGAAAACACTGCTTTCCACAGATTTCCTATGTAAGTTTGGGTGTGTCGCTAGGCTTCTCTGTGCCCTATCCTCTCCTCACCAGTAAAGCAAGGAGAGGAGCACTTCCTTGTCTAAGGCTGAATACATCAAAGATTATGATGTACCCACATATTTTGGCAATAAAGTTGCAGCAGTATCTCAGATAGATAAAATCTCCTGCAAACAAAATACTGGATTCTTTTAAAAGAATACTTTTTTTTCAGTTCAATCAAGCTAAAAGAACAATATGCATTATACAAACAGGTTTTCTGATTTAATTACCAGGGTTTCAAAGTCCTCTCCTGTACTTAACACTCATGGTTATGGAACTTGTTGCCAAGCAATTACCCTTTAAATTTGCTTTAATCCATGCCGATCATTTCCCAGAGTTGATTATTACTGCAGACTTTAATTGCTTTTGTTGGCTTGCATGTTGCCGGAGTTCAAACAGAACAGATTAACAGGAGGCTGCCAGCCGCAAAACTCTTTGAAAAAAAGGCGGGAATCTGAGTTAAGAATGTACTTTGTTTCAAGGACTTCCTAGAACTTATGGTTCACACCTATATTAACCTCAGAAGAGGACTGCAGGAATTAGATCCTGATCTCACTGCTATCAGTTTTATAGCGGTACCAGCCATCTGTGTCTTGTGGAGTTGCTACATTTTACACGAGCATAAGTCGGTACAGAATCTAGCCATAGGAAAAAAAAAAAGTCCAAATTACAGTAGAAAGAAGGGCAGTGATACTATCTCCAGACTGAGTAAAATGCAAGACAACTGAGATACTGGGTGCATGGAAATTGCAAGTCTCCATCAATAGGAGAGGTTCTCTCACACTGTCACTCCTCATCTGGTCAGGGTTTCTAGGTCATTAGGAGCGAAGGGTGCTCTCATTCCAACCCTGAACACACAGCACATTTCCCATCCTTTCAGATCACATCTTTTATCTTAAGGAAGCTGCCAGGTGCAGCAGGAAGCTGGGTTGTCTCCATGATAAAAGCAATCTTTTACCTTCAGTAACATGGTTTATCTATTAAGTGAAACTGCTTTTAGAAGAGTCTAAGTATGTTTGCAACATCCCTCCTGGTAATGAGGTTAATGCATCTGATACGGCTGAAACGGCGGAGCGTTCATCAGGAGCATCTTCCTCTAAGTACCAGCTATATTTGCAGCCATTCAGCTCTATCCCATCTAGCCCAGACTCACTCATTTCTCTGTTTTTCGACTTGTTTTCCACATGCACATCAAAAATGACAACTATGTTTCTCTGCTGTCAAGACACATTCAGCTTCACATGGAAGAGAAAGAGGGAAATTTTGTCCACACAATACATTTTTCTTCCCTCCCACACCTTCATTATCTCTTGTCCTTTGTATCTCAGTAACACCTAGAAGCTTTGGCAGTCTACCAAGGGTTTCACCAGTGCTTGGCATTGTACAAATACATGGCAGTTTCAGGCTGTCTAATCATATTGGTATCACAAGGCCTTAGCAGAAGAGTGACAACATATATGCGAAGGACCACCAGAAGCATACACAATGTACTCCGGAACAGGCAAAATCTGGGAACAAGAAAAGGGAAGGAAACCAAATGAACTTCACATACAAGTACAGTGAGAGAGAAATGGATCTGCAATAAGTTAGTGGTGGCCCACCATCATTATAGAGCGACAAGGCTATATTTATGTGCATTAAAAGGAGCGATACATTAGTAGGTGCTGCAAGTTACTAAACAATTGTCAAACATGTTCTATCACATTTAGGCACAGCAGTGCTATCAGAAAAGTAGACTTCATAGGGCAAAAAAAAAAAAAAAAAAGAGCTAACTTCATAAGAAATTGAACTTGCAATGCCCATTCAGCAAAATCAGAGGCCAGAACAGTCCTAATCTTTACTTCAGGACTCTTAAAGAATACTTTCTTACAATTTCAGATACAGGTACCCACTACAGACTCATGACAAAGGCCTGGAGCTAGGACCGTGTTAAAATCCCTGTGAAAGCGAAAGGCTGCATCCTGCACACAAGGAAGCTAGGAGAGCTAGGTCTCCAAAGTCCTTTTCTTCCCTCCTTCCCAGTCTAGCTAAATAGATATTCTTACCATAGCTGCCATTTATAGCAAGAATAGGACTCCTCAGTTTTTAATCTTTCTTAGTTAAAGCCTTAGAATGGTTCATTTAGAACTTATTTAATCAGGTATTTCCTGAAAGGAATATGTGAGTGCAACTAAAATAGCAGTAATGAGATAGTTAACAAACCTTTGGGATAGATGTTCAACCTAAGTGAAAAAACTCCAGATATTCACATGAGATGGGACATGCACATTGTGCCCATTATCAGAAATACAACTACAAGGCCAGAAGTGAAGTTAAACCACAAAACCTTCCCTTTTTATCAATTCATTTGAAGAGACAGTTTCAACAAGGAGATACAATTGCACTATGATATTCTCTACTTTCCAGTGGAATAGACAACACTTTGCATGTAGCTGCAGTTTGGGATGTTACTGCTTTCAAATTATTTAAACTGAATCAAATTGGAAATAAAAGATAAGTTTTTGCAAACCTTCACAGTTCCCTAGGAAAATTACGGTTTGGGGGTAAATTGGAAATTTGAGAGGGGGAAACTAGAGCAGAGTTCTTCAAGGATCTTGCCATCAACCTCAAGACGGAATATTTTAATCAATGATTTCACGCCACACACATGGGAGGCCTGTTTACACATCAGGGCATGAGACTATCGCATAGGGAGAACTGGGCAACCTTGAATAATAGAGATGCAGTGAAATGCAAAAGCACTAAACGCAAAGTGCCACATCCATGAATTAACACCATTAATATGTATCACAAATTGGGGCTAAGGAAAGAGAGAAGAAAAAATTGTGCATACAGCTGCAAGAGAGCTATAGGTCACCATTATGTTACAGACACGGAAAAGGAGAATGCAATCCTAAATGGTTATGGGATGAGGCATTTCCAGAAGAAAACATAAAATAAATAAAAATGGGATTAATGCTCCCATACAGAACTTTGAGAACTCTGAATACAATTCTAGCCACACATTTTCAAAACAAATTGAAATAGGAACAGACAGGAAAAAAAATACGAGGCTAATCCAGGTGAATTAGAAGGCTATCCAATGAGAAGGGTACAGAAGAATTTGGCTTGTTCAAGCCAGCAAAACAGAGAGGAATATAGCTCTTTTCCATGTAACTGTGGGGTCAGAACTAGGAAGTGAAAAAAAATATTTAAACTGAAGGACTTTGTTGACTGAGGAAGGAATAGGACACATCAACCATAAATACGGTCAGTTTGAAAATTAGAAGAACATTTCTAACTATCAGAGTAATTAATCTCTAGAAGTTTCCATAGGAAAAACCCCAAAGCATAAACAGAGTTATGGTGGAACTTGACAAATTTGCAAAAGACATTTTTATGGTATATTTGCCTCCAGCAGGATGGGAACAGACTCAATGAACCAGGAGCTTACTTCCCATTCTATGTCCAAAACAAACAAAATTTACCCTTCTGCAGAATGCAAAAAATTGAAGTATCCTTGAGCCCCCAGTTTGAATATTTACAGGGGATTTAAATAGTTCTAAAATTTCACCAATTACGCATAACTTGTATATCACGTGCCTGTTTGACCCTTCAGTTTTTCCATGTGGCTTAGATATTTTTCCCGTGTTTGTGGGATCTTCTGAATCTCAAATGGAAAGTATCAGCATCAAACACATCTCAAACATCACTGCTGGCCTTTAATTCCTCCCTCTGCTATGGCAGTAGAGTTTTGTTGTGCTGCCTCATCTAGACAGCACTTTTTAAAATATACTATTACATCTAGAAACACAAACTGGGAAAAGCTTAGGGAAAACATAACAAGAAATAAAAATACTCATTTTGACACAAAGAAAAATGTAAGATTTTGCTACCGAAAATGCCTTATTTAGGGCTTCTGCAGGATTTTCCAGCCAAATTTAAAGGGACAGCCCCTAGAAAGGCTTGCTTTCTAGGAAAAAATCTGAGAAAGAAGAATAAAAGTTAACTGAGTAGTCAATAGTTATCCTGCAAGCTGCAGGTGGGATTCTCAGTTCAGTAGATATGCACAGATGAACTACAACTAAATTGCTGAAACTGTACTAATAAGGGTATAGATGGGTGCTACGGCATTGGTACAGGCTAATAGCTGCAGTACTTGCCTGTATTTGGGGTGTACCTTAACCTTCCGTCGATACGGCGGTACCAGAGACAGTACCAGTTCGTTTAACGTCAGCGTGAGTGGACATTCACAAGAAGCAGAGAAATTTGTGTCTGATCTGGACCCTTCCAGCTCATGTTCAGTTGCTTTTTTATTAAACACAGGTCTTCTCAGAAGATCCAGGCTGCAGGCCCTGATATCTGTGTCCATTTCCAGTGGCAGGGACAAAACCCTGTATATCTTCCTTTGGTTTAAACTGTATCTCTGTGAACACCAGCACTCTTGCCATCTGGTTTCCAAGGCACCTGTGCCTAATGGCTGGCTGTCCTTGCTCTTTGAGACGCAAGCTGCAGCTGAAGCTCTTCCTGTGTCTGAGGTGTCTACAAGAGCTCTTCCTGTGTCTGAGGTGTCTACAAGAACCTTTCCCCGTGCAGATTCTTCACACAGCTAAACATGTATGAGATCTCTTTGTTATCTGGCTCATAGTTTTCACTAGTCTGAACATAACCTAGTTACATTTTCGGTTATGTTCTTCTCCATCAAATGACCAGAGTCAGCAGATAGCTTAAAACTGTATCACTGTAATAAATACTTGCGGACATAACCAAATAGTGCATTGCAACAAAAGTCTCTTTTTCTTAGAAAGCAAAGCTAAAAAAGCTGTCCTAAAATCTAGAAAATAAATTAGAAGACATAAGAGGATTTGTTTTTTAAACATAGCTTCCAGGCTTGGCATAAAAAGAGCCTTGCTCCTGTGGACTCCTCAGCTAGCTGATTGAGACAGGACTAATTCCTGCACTCGGCGGAGTACAAAGTATTGGATTCATCTCGTCTCATTCAGGCTGAAGACTCCCTCTATGCTCAGCAGAGACAGGAAAAATTAGAATTACCTCCCAGCAATGCCCTTCTCTCTCTGGAAAGCCCAGAGTGACTGTGCTCTTTGGAACCTGAGGCGCGGACAGTGGCTGGAGCGCTGAGTCCATCCCACCATGGCATTTCCTCTGGCACTATTTGTTCCGGAAGAGCTGCAAAAACATCTGAGCAAAAAGTTGATCCCAGTGCCCATGGTCGCTGCAGGATGCACTGGCTCTCTGATATGGTGGGGAACGGTGAAGCGATTTGTATTTCAGGAATGCTGACCATGGGTGACAGCTCCACCATTTTTGTCGATAATACCATTTGCCTTCCTTTATGGCTGTGGCATAAGGAAAACGTGCATTTCCCACTTTTCTGTGACGTACCATTTTTCCTGTGCCAGAGAAAGGTTTTAATAATGTTCTCTCTCTTTGCACATTAAATCCAGCGTGTGTGTGTGAGGTGAAAAGAATGTGGGGCTGGTGGAAAAAATGCATAGGATTTCTTAAGGAAGTTTTTCGTTGTATGGCAGAGACAAGAGGACCAAAGGGTCTTTTATCTATAAAAGCACAGAATTTGAGAAACAAATTTTAATTAGGAAAGTCTAATGCTTTTTTTTAACTTCCTTTGGCCTTGGGAAATGGAGAATCACTTTAAAGATGAATTGTGAGAGAAAGTTTGAATATCCTTTCCCATTTCAATTCAAATGCATGTCCACAGTTAGATATTTCAAATAAAAGCAAAACTTTTGAGTAGAACTCAGTCAAAGTAATCAAGTATTGGCTCAAAGGGGAAGGTTAATCCAGTAGTTACAGTATTAGCACAGAATTCACAAAACCTGTTGCAGAACAAGGAGCTGAGTACGTCTCCCATATGACCTTAAATTACATTGCCTTTCTTTGTCTCGTCTTTGCTTTCCACATATATTTTGAGGTATTCTCATACTACAGGAAAAGTGAGCAGTGGACAGAGAGATGGATTAAATGAACTTCAAAACTGACTTCAAAATCAGCTCGGCTGTTGTGCTGAGGATGAATACAAAAACTTAGATGGATTGTGCCAGGCTTCAGATCCTATTGTAAATATTTTGCAGAGGTCTGTGGAGTCTTACCTTGCTTTGTCATTAAAAACATTCTTGGGGTAGCCGTTATCTAAAGGGAGGGGGGTGGAAGAAGTTCTCTTCCTTGAGAGCAGTTCTTTGGAGAAAATGAATGCAAGTGTGCTAAGTGAGATAAAAATCGTGCTGAGGTGTGTTGTAGATCATTTTCAAATCTGTGAGATCTGAAGCTGAATTTTATGAGCAAACATCTGCTGCATATCCAAAGATGTTTGTAACTCTGTACTATCAAAGCTTACTGAATCACCTTTGACACCTTTATATTTCACAAATGTACAGTAATACAAGAAATGTCATGCCTGACTGCATACACCTGTAACCCTCTTTAGCTAGAGATCTGAGTTCATTCCATCTAATCTATCTATCTTTTTTCCATACTCAAATTGATGTTACCTAGATGTAAGCTGCAAAAGCCCCTTCCCGACACACTTGAAGTCCTTCGTGCTTTTAGTCATGTGTTCCAACACGAATGTTTGAAATGTTAGTCATAAAAGAGCTATCCCTCCCAAAAATGTATCATTATCTGACACTGCACAAAGTGCCTGCCAAATTGCCTTTAACTTTCAAGCATTTAAGGCTTTTAATTTCTTCATGCCATTGCAAAAATGAAAGCTTTGCTCCTATCTCAAGCTGTGTTAATCACACAGCTAAAAATCAGACAAACAAACATTACCAACAGCCCCAGCTAAGCCTGTTCATGGCTACCACTTTCACTCGGTGACTAAACAGATTTATTCCTTCTCATAGGATGTATGAACGGGATTTTTTTTTAAATCTAAATTTTATTTCATTCTCTTGATCTTGCTTTATTTTGGTAATCTACCGTTCACTTTCCTTCGCACTGGCAAATCAGGAAGCCAAAGTTTGTTGGTTTTTTTTTTTTAATATCAGCCCTGAACATCATAGAAAAAAGCATCTGCTTCCCCTAATACAACTTTAATGAATCCACTTTTCCATCAACAACTTCTGCCTTGGCCTTTCTTTGAGACACAACCCTGTGATATGACGTAACATACTCCATTCACACATCCATTTCCAATCCCAGCTCGTATAATGGCAATAACGGCTTCAGGAAGACAGGCAGGCAGACACCTCAGTCTGAGCTCATGTCCTGATTTCTTGCTATCAGTGTCCCATAATCCTGCCTCATTCCCTCTGTTTGTTACCTATTGCCATATCACAGCTCAATGCAAGGCCTGACTGCTCGGAGGGATTCCTGCGCCTCTCTGGAGCCGGGCACCTCCATTTGGCTCCGTGCTGGTGTGAAGATTTGTTTGCGCTCATGCAAAAAACAGATTAAAGCTGCTGTGGAGGAACTTGGAAAGGTATTTTGTTTGAGAGTAAAACCTCAGACACGCGCACAGAGCCAAGCAAGTTCACTAATGCTCTGAAACAGCAGGGACGCACCAGCAAATTTGCTTCCAAAATAATATTATGTCAGATCAGTGGATTGCACTGATGCCACCAATGCTTTCATCACTGGGTATTTCATTTCTTTTTCTTTCCTTTCATCTTCAGTGGTATAACTTTCCACCTGATAAAAATCAGTAAAGTGTGTTGATAAGCACATAATCAACTATGCCTTTAGATTAGGTTAAATTTGAATTAACATTATTAATTATTCTGCTTTCCAATGAGTAATTCAGCCATGTGATTGCCTACCTAAGCCATCGTAGAACATCCCCACGTATTGTGCAACCTGCAGCTATGCTAACCTGAAAGGTTACTCACAGTATAAAGGCCCAGATAGAATACTTGACAATGCAGGAATTTCTTCAACGGCTTTGTTCAACTATCAGGCAGTATCTGGACACCACTACCAGTTTAAGAGACAGGACATACAAGAACCAAAAGAAGGAGAAAGAGGACTATATTTCCTGAGTACATTGTAACATCTGTAGCTTTCTTCCCTACTGGAGAATATAAACGATTCAAGTTGATGTGTAAGAGCAGGACAGAGAGAGCACCTAAAGGTGAGCACAAAGAGCCAAATTCCCAGCTAATGCAAAGAGCTCCCCTGAAGCAAAGAGACAAGGCAGTATGGTGATAGGAATGACAATGCTTTACATCTACCAAGGGTGCAGTCAGGAGAGTCTTATAAGCATACTGAGAACATTATATATTTCTTCATAAATTTAAAGGTTGGAAAGGCCCATTACAGGATTTAGCCTAGCTCTTGTATAATACACACTGTCAAACTGCACAGAGCCACTCCTGGGCCGAGCCTAGCAACTTGGGTTTAACTGAAGCTCACCTTGCAGAAGTGTATGCTGTCCTGATTTGAAAACATCAAGAAATGGAAGATCTTGAGAAGTTCTTCCAGATTCTTCCTTGAGAAGTCTAATCCAGATTAAAAAAAAAAAAAAAGTGTTGTCATAGTGACAAAACTTGAATTCACCTTCCAGTCATTGTTTCTGATTACACTTTTCTTTGCTGGATTGAACAGCCTTCAATATTCAATATTTTCTTTCCTGGAAGTATTCCTACTTCACACTCAAGTCATCCCTGTATCTTTCTTTTAAATTAGACAGACGGGTAGCCTTAGGTTTCTCTCTACTGCTTCTGCTTAGAGGAAAGAGGATTGTTAACTAGATATAGAAATTACACTGAAAAATTGCACTTCATTCCTAGAAAGGAGAGAATTAAACAATTTAATTAGTAAAAGGGTCCTTTTTTAAAGGTGAGAAATGGTGGAGAAAAGAGAAAAGAAATTCTGGTTGAAGTATCAGCCCAGACTTACAATGAGAAGCTTCCTCGTGGTCTGTTATTCAGCCGTTAGATGTCTCCATGTGCCATTCTGGGTAGAGCACTGCCTCTAGCAAACAAAAGTGACCAAGTGAAAACTCAAACTGAGTGGAAACCCATTGACTTGTTGCTGCCACTGTGGATGTATTTCTTTCATACAAACTTACTGTTTGAGAGCAAGGACGACTTTCTGAATGATAACGATAACTGAATGATTGCAGAGGGAAGATTGTAAAGCTGAAGATATTTTAAAAAATCACTTAGGATTTTATTTAAACAGTCACAGGCGGAACCCTGGTTATTAATGTCAGTAGTCCCTGTATAAAGAAGCAGGACTGGAGTAGATAGCAGAGGCCAAGCTATTGACGGATATTTATTTACGTTCAGATCAGACACAGTGGTTTGGTTGTACCACACTAATGGCCAAAATGTTTTTACCTGCCAGAGCCACACATGACTTTGGAAATCAGACAAGATAAGGCCACATCTTCAGCTGCTGTAAATTAGAGTCAGTCAAGTTAGTCTCAAAGACTGGTGAGATGACTGGATCATTTATTACTCGCAGAGGTTCCCACCCGTGCGATGGGGGCAGCTGAAGTAAATGCTCCCAAAACCACTGCAGTTTACTGCATGGCATACGAAGGTAAACTTTGGTTTGGGGTTTCAGCCACAGCAGTTCAAGATCGGCTTCTCAAGCATTTCAGCAGGATAATAACCACCAGGAGAGAAACAGTGAGGATACCTAGAAGTAGTAATTACCTCAGTCATCTCAGTTTAATCTTCTTGGGTTCATGACTGAATCCCTTTAGTTACAGGCACAAATAGCTTCACCAACATTTTATTTAGCTGAACAGCAGATGCTTGAGAGCAATTGTTATACGTTTATTTATCTTGGTTAGCTAACCGCTGAGCTTACAACCCTAGCTGATCTACAAAAGCATGCACTGCTTTTGCTTATTAAGAGCAAAGCATTGTAGTGTTCTAATCAACATTAACTATTCTGTCCACAAATCCTTTTATTTATTAAAACAAGCACAAGTAAATGGGCCTTTTTTAAGCCTACTAATTATCAACATTTTCTATGATTCAATGGTTTATCCACAAAAAAAAGGGGAGGGAGGGGGGAATTCAGTGATAGCGGAAGGATCATTTTCCAGGTTTATTTAGTCAATACACAGGAGTATGATGGAGATACTCCCCTTTTCATTAACTGAGGAGCTGGCTTGGAGATGGCACAGCAAAATTTCACAACACTTCCTTTCTTCTCAGATGAAAGGCTGCAGATGATTTCAGTAGCGAAGGTGAGCCAGGGGAAGAGAGGAACATCCAGGATGACAAGGCTATCCACACCCATTAGCAATTTTTAACCAAAGGACTGACTCACAAGCCATATGTGCCAGCTGCTTCTGCCAAATTATTTCTTTTGGATGGTACAAGGACAATATTGCAAAGATTGGAGAGAAGAATTTTTTCAAAGCCCACGTAAAGGCCTGCCACCAACAGGCTACAGATTCAGCTAGAGATGTTGGTGAGGTCAGGACAAGTAGCTTTAGCCAGAGTTGAGTCAAGAGCCTACACACTTGAGGAGAAGTTTCTTGAGGCATTTGAGGACATTGCCTTTTTTCTCTCTGATGCTGTGCAAGACATTAGTGGCACTATATGCTTCACAGGAGAAAAAAAAAAAAAAGTATTCATTTCAATGAATTGGCAATAATAAATATACCAAATGATTCAGTCAAAAATGTCTTAACTTCACCACACACAAGTCTCTCACTCCTTCACCCTAACCAGTAGGACTACAGGCAGGATTATATGCTCTTCCTTTCTCCCCCATCCATCTTTCTCTCCTCTCAAGAATGTAAGCACTTAGTCTGGCAGCTCTGGAGCAGTCAATTTCAAAGATATGCTTGGCTCATCCCACAGGTGGTTAACCAAGACATCAATAAACTACTCAACGGAGGACTCCAGAGATTTACCTCAGCTGAATTCTCCCTTGCGGTCAGATTCCAGAGATGTGAAATTGGTTTCTGGCTCTGAGTTCGCTAGGAGGTGGCCAGACCCTAGGACCCCAGTCTCTGGCTCCCTGCAGGCTGTGAGCAGAAGTTTTGGCTCTCTGGACCCAGAACGTGTTGCCTCCTCTTGGTTTGCTTTGGCCTCTCTCAAATGGTTGGCTTGAATCTTTCCTTGTCACTGTTGCAATAATGGTTTGAAGAGTGCAAGGTCAAAGGAGGCCAGGGGACCTGGAAGGCTCTAAATGGAATAATAAGCGATTTGTTCAGCCAACAGCAGACAGGCAGGTTTGACTCTTTTCCAGGGCCAGGGCCACGCTAGAAAAGGTCTGAGGGTTTGACTCTAGGGGTAGAGCTGCAATTCAAAACCTCCTAGTGTACATTCACTTTTTATGGGCCAAAACAAGCCCATGTAAAAAAAGATTTTGCCAGTGGAGTTTATGCCAGGTCCCCAAGCAGAATAAACAAAGCACTTCTGTAAGAGGATAAGGAGAATGTTCACAACAGCTTTGGTCAGTCTAGAAGCGTTACCTAAAATCCCACAGCCCTACCTGGTGTTTGATAGACCAGTAAAAGCTCCTAGTATAGACCTGGCTGGGGTAGCTACCAGCCTGACCTGAAAGAAGGGAGGGATGGGCTATGCCGTGATCAATGTCACATCATGTAACCAGCGGAGCCTGGATCCCCTTTGGAAGCACTCCAGCGTAAATCCATCCCCTTTAATGAATTCATGTTCCCTTTGGAAAGCAATGAATAAGTCCCTCACTGATACCCCAGGACAGAGCAAACAGAACTAAATGGTGGGGTTAACCCCCGGCGCTCTGACCCCTTATGCACGACTACTACCTCATGACTCCCCAAGGACGAGCAGCTCTCCCCTCTCCCCTCACCCCCCTCCTCTGACTCTCCAGGCTTGCCCCCTCTTGCTGGTGGGGAAGCTGGGTAGACCAGTCTAGAGGTCGCTTCAGTTCACTGAGGTGACAGAAAACTATCCATCACTTTTTGCTGGATAGTTCAGGACAGTAAGTTAAATCGGCTCTCAAAGGAGCCTGACGAGCCCTGGAGCCAGCACAATACAAACAGTGAGACTGTGCAGCCGGGGGAAGGAAAGGGACGGGGGAAGAGAAGTCCCTTTTTCAGCAGAAATGAGCTCGTAGAGAGACTTGTTACATCTCTGAGGCCTGTGTTGTTGAGGTAAAATAAAAGTAGTCAGTAATCAGGGAGGACGGGTAGCGACGGAGGATAATCACGTCCATATAAGCTCAAATTGCTAAGTAGGAGTAAAAAAAAAAGGGCTGGGGTAGTCTTTAGCTGAACGGAAAAAGGAACATCACAGGGGAGCAGCCTTGACAACACTGTATCCCTTTCTGCAGTTTCTCTTTCCGGTAGAATACTGGAGAAGCTGCAAATCCTTTGGGCTAAACTTTAGCAATGCAGGGATTTAAAAGCTTGACTTAAATGGTTTATCGAAAAAAAGGCTGAGCGCAGGTACATTGGAAAGAAGATCTGACTGGGGTGGAGAAGAACAGAGAAAGACAGGAAGAGCTTTCATCACTGCCTCCTAGAAAGGCATGAAAGGTTCCAGCAGCTGAAGTTGCAATTTGATGAGCTTGACCTTGAAATAAGATGCAGTTTCCTGGGGGTGAGAATGATTAAACACTGGAACTATTTGCCAAGTGAGAGGAGTATTCACATTGCTTAGATCCTTTACAACAAGATTAGGTCTCTTCATGAAACCCATGATTTAATTCCATTTCTGGGTAGAAAATCTATGGTCTAGGTATCCCAGAGAGGGGAGAGGGATGAAGTTGGCTAATCACTGTCTCTTCTTCAACCTAGAATCCATCTGCCTTTGAATACGCCATAGCTAATTACAGTTATGGTGTAGCAAGGTTAGATATGTTTGCTCCTCTCTCCAGCACACCTGCGTCAAGCATGAGGTGTGGGGAGTGCTGGAGGACCAATGGCTTTCTCGTTTTTCTAAGACCATATGTGAAATTTCAATGTACGACATTTTGACAAGCAGCATTGGAAGTGTTTCTTCCAGCAAGGCTCCCATGGACATGAGATCCCTCTTCAGAACACGTTCTCTCTCATTTCCAAGTGCTGGGTCCAGTCTTGTTTAACTTATTCACCAGTGACCTGGATGAAGAGGACATTGCGCCTCCTCAGCAAGTCTGATGATGACACTAAACTGGGAGGAGCGGCTAATACACGAGAGGGCTATGCTGCCATTCAGAGGGACCTGGACAGGCTAGAGAGAGGGGCAGAGAGGAACCTCATGAAGTTCAACAAAGTGAAGTGCAGGATCCTACCTCTGGGGAGGAATAACCCCATGCACCAGTACAGGCTGGGCGCCGACCTGCTGGAAAGCAGCTCTGTGGAGAAGGACCTGGGAGTGCTGGTGGACAACTGGACCACGAACCAGCACTGTGCCCTTGTGCCCTTGTGGCCAAGAAGGCCAATGGTTTCCTGGAGTGTATTAGGAGGAGTATTGACAGCAGGTCGAGGGACGTAATCCTCCCCCTCTACTCTGCCCTGCTGAGACCGCATCTGGAGTACTGAGACCAATTCTGGGCTCCCCAGTACCAGAGAGACATGCAGCTCCTGGACAGAGTCCAGCAAAGGGCTACTAAGATGATGAAGGGATTGGAGCATCTCTCCTCTGAAGGAAGGCTAAGGGAACGCTGAGCCTGTTCAGCCTGGAGAAGAGAAGGCTAAGGGAGGATCTGATCAATGCGTAACAAGCATCTGAAGGGAGGGTGTCGAGAGGATGGGGCCAGGCTCTTCTCCGTGGTGCCCAGCAACAGAACAAGAGGCAACGGGCAGAAACACAGGAAGTTCCATCTGAACATGAGGAAAACCTTATTTCCTATGAGGGTGACTGAGCACCAGAACAGATTGCCCGGAGAAGTGATGGAGTCTCCTTCCCTTGAGATATTCAAAACCTGCCTGGATGTGATCCTGTGCAATGTGCTCTAGAGGACCCTGCTTGTGCAGGGGGGTTGGACTAGATGATCTCCAGAGGTCCGTTCCAGCCTCAACCATTCTGTGATTCTTTGATTCTGTGACTACATCTTCTTACCTACTCCTGGTACTGGTGGTAACTTTCACTGGTAAACTACGCTGGCCCTGAAGGTCCCACAGCAAGAATGAGGTCAGGTCACCCTGCTGCCAGCACCTGAGATGAGCTGTGAGGTGAGCAAGTGAGATACTCTCCTGCATAACACATGAGACTTGATAAGTCTGAATGTAGCCAAGTGGGTTTTAGACCTTTCAGAGATTCCCTTCAAGTAGGTTGATTTCCATCAAAGGTGACACAGCTAATCTCTTCTTCCCTGTGCCTTTCAGAGAAAAGGAGTGGAGCATAAACAGAATCTAGCCTACAATTTAATTTATATCCCAGCTAACAGCATGTTCTTGTTGCATTTGGCCTCTTTGCCTTATTCCTAGCTTAAATACTTTTCTTTGCCTCAAGCATATCAGCCCATCCTCCAAACTTAGAAGATAGATAGAAAATGAAATTACAAAAGAGAAAAGAAGCAAATTAGAAATTCCCTAGCCAGCAATCTCTGCAAGAATTATTCCCTTTTAGCTAGTGTAAATTATTCTGAAGCTCTAAAACTGGTAAGATATCAGACCAATGGACGTTTACGCTGAAGGGATTGCTATGTTATCCATACCAGCACTAATCTTGCATGGTTCACAGATTTTTAAGGCCAGATGTTTAGGATCATCCAGGCAGTATAACAGAAACTACAGAATGTCAGCCAGAAGTTTACCCACATCAGGCCCAGTGCATTCAGTTCAGCAGATGGATTGGGCAATGCCTTCTTTCAGTTCAGTGAGATCTCAGATTTGTGTACAGACAGTCCCTTTCTGTTTCCTTTGAAAATGATGGCTAAGATTAGAGGAAAACAGCAGACAGCAACGACAAAACCATCTCCCTCAACACATTTCCCTCCCCACCCCAGAAAGTTCACGAGGAATTTGCATCAGAGATGCTCCCATTTTATGCAGACTGCTGTACAGTGGAAAATACCAGGTGACAGCTCCGTAGTGGAGATGCTGCAACCCTCAGTGGACTTATATCAAAAGCCACAATACACATAAAAGTCTAATGTGCCTTCAAAATTACCTCATCTTTTATTTAGAGGTGATTTCACCTTTGTCTTCCTTTATCGCTCTTTATATGAATGAAGTGGGGAAGTAGGACAAAATTGTGGCAATTTAGGTTACTAAGTGGAATTAGAGTTTACAGCCAAAGTCAGGCTCTGGAGGAAGAATTCCCTGCCACCACCTCCATAGCTGCTACCCACGTCTGCTGCAGTCAGCTCTATTTAGGTGGTTCTCAGCTCCAGCCCCCACCCTCTGCCTGGTGATAAGACTGTCTGCTAAAAGAGGAAAATACAAACAGAAAGCTATGGAGGGCAGCTGAATGAGGGATAAAAATAGCAGCTAGGCTTTTTGTAGTGGAGTCCTTTGTACCATTGGAGAGAAAATTCTGGCAGCATTTCTATTTCATGGCATCTATATCTCCAAGAAGGAACAACACACACATACCAGAAAAAAGAAGAAAAAAGAAAAAAGAACAAAAGAAAAAAAAAATAGAAGAAAAAAAGAAAAAGGAAAAAAGAACAAAAGAAAAAAAGAAAAAAGAAAAAAGAAAAAAGAAAAAAGGATTTAGAAAAAAGAAAAAGGCATTTTAGGGAGGCATGTCAGTGCTATGAGTTTGAAATTAGCTTGAACTACGCAAAGACAACACCCAGGAAAACAATGTGTAGCCCCTCCTAGTGCAGAGGGTAATAAAGGATGCAGAAGAGAAGTCAGCTCCCAGCTCTGACCTGCTTGGCAGCCTGAACTCACATCACTTCCCTATATCTTTGTTTTCTTCCTTCTACCCCTTACCTATTTTGAAGCTGTTTGGAGCAGAGAGTTTCTCGCTGCACAGCACCTGGAACACTGATTACGATCTCCAGGCTCAAATAATGAGACTGCAATTGGCTTCCAGGTCTGCATATCTCACCAACTACTAAGAAGTTAAAAATTCCTTCTTGGAGAAAAAAAGCAGTTATTAATTTTAAATTAGTAGTAACAGCAGATCCACAGCTAATATTTTCCTGTTTAAAACAGAAATAGTGTTGAAGGGCAAGATGGAGTAATTGAGAAAAATTCCAATGTTACTTTTTCTTCCTCTCCAGGAAATTCTTTTTATTACCAGATAACCCTCTTATGTTTGCTGGTATAATTTATCCCTAAAAGTATGGAGATTAAGACAACATTTGCACAGAGGCTGATTATAGCTGTCTGCTGTAACATTTTTATGCCTTCACTGAAGCTGCTAGTACTGGGTATCTTCCAAGACCAGATCCCAGACTGTTGTCTGTAATTCTGACTCTAGACCAGCATTTCTATTGTATTCTGTTCCTCTGAAGGCCTTTTCCAGCAACTATTATAATATAATCTGCCAGTGATATCACTGATGTTCCCCTCTCATCCAGCCAGATTAGAAAAACTTTCTGCAAACTGCTGAGCCAGCAGACTTCACTGGCTCTTTTATCTTAAATGGCTAAAACAAAAGCTCCAAGATTGAAGTATCCAGGCTCTAGCTTTCAGGAGAACTGAATTATGCAATTAATACAAACTCTGAAACTTAACTGCAGATAAAATTCAAATAGAAACCTGTAGTTTTCAGGCTTATGATAGACATAAGTGACGCTGAATCAAATGTTTTCTAAAGTTGATTTAGAATTGATTTAATCCCTTTAGGTAGATGTTCTTCAGTTTGCTTTAGAAGATGACACAGATGTAGCTTAACTCAGTAGCTAACCAATAATTTAATTTTGATCCCTAACTAAATGGACCTTGATAAATATTAGACACTTTTAAATTGGGTTTAATTACCGTTTATGCATTTATCTGAGGGCTCTGATTCACAAGCTGTGGCAATTCCACGCTGAAGCAACCTACCCAGCCCTGTCCGTCTGCTGGAAGTTACTGTCCCGTGCCCATTTCAGAGGCAGCAGACTGTCCTCAGATACGCAGGGCTTGGGGTCCTTATCCTAATGCGAAGTGATCTTGGAAACTTTGTCACAATGTCTATGTTCAAATGGAGTGATGCTGGTCATGGGGAGAGGGAGGAGGAGGACGGGACACGGAATGCGTGAGAGCAGCATGAAAGAGGCAGCTCAGGAGGAACCTGCCTTTGAATTTCCAAAGAGGTGGTTCTGAGAAAGCTGATGAGAGAGATGAGCGGTGCAGAAAGACGTCAGCATGAGAAGAGGTGGAAGAGATTACATCTGTTTCCTTTAGAGACTATACAAACAAGAAGGGATATAGTGGAAGCATATAGAAGTATTAATGGTCTAGAGATGTTACGGCCACCTACCATCTCTCACAGCACACAAGCTCAAGAACACCTCACTAACCAACAGCAATTACACTTACACAGAGGGATGTTTTTAAGGGTGAAAAAGCCTGCAGAACTCCTTGTCATCACAGGTGCCTGGCCATAATGGTAAATGAAGTAAAGCCTGGGCATGGGCTGGAGCACTGGCCGGCATTATCGCTGCTGCTTGGGTGTGAGCACCATCCCTGGCATTGCTTTGGTCCATGCCAATTCTCACTTCCCAGATGGCTCGAGGGATGGCTTGAGGAACAAGTGCAGGCCGGGAGTGGCTCCCGGTAGGCCCTGTGGAAGAGGCTACCTTGTTCTGGAGAGAAGGAAAGCTTAACTCACCGACCAGAGCCATGTCAAGCCTCTTACCCATGGACCAGAGAGCAGGCCCTGGCCTGTTGTGCACACCGGCACAGCTTGTCTGACCAAGGCGTTAGCAGGTTTCTGAAAGGTGAGAGCTTCCTATTGGGATTTGGCTTTGCGCTTGCCAGGGAAGGAGAGCATGAAGGCAGAAGCCAGCCGCTTGATGGAGAGGGGAAAGAAGCATACGCTAGACAAGCATTATTCCAGATTCTTTCCTACAAGGTTTCTTCAGAAGTCGTTAACGCCGACACTTGACCATGAACCATCAACTTGACACAGCAGTTCTTAGCCTTCTGTATTCCAAAACTGAAGCTATTAACCACTAGTACATACAACCCAGTGAAGATGGTCATAACCCCATCAGCTGACTGGCTCTGTCACCCTATGGCTTTCCTATATGTAATACATACAAGCATAGTTCATTCAGGACTGGTGCAGGGAAACTACTTCGTGTGGGCAAAGAAAGATATGCTACTAAATGTGGAGTTTTGCCAGAGTACCTGCATCGACCCTTAGGACTTCTACCTGGAAAGCCGTGGTGCTGGAAGTCCGCACTTCTTCGTGCCCTGACATAATTAGGGTGTGCATTTATCTATCTTACTTCATTTTAAATAAATATCAGTATTTTTTCCTCTAGGCTCTCCTTTCTTATTTTGTCAACAGTAATGATTTTATCATAGAAAACATTATGATGCAAAATTAGAGACAAGTAAATACATTAGAAAGGCAGTATCATCTGAAGAGATGTAATGGCTGCTTGCGTTAGCTCAAATATCTTTCTACCTGAAGTCTGACCCTAGGTATAAATCTGAGGAGCCTGACGGGACATAAAAAGATACACTACCCTGTTGACCTAGTTTTCATAGAGAGCAGTGTATATAATTATTTGGCCACCTGCTGCTGATAAACCAGTCTCATGTGAGGTTAAAAATTATCCAGTCTTTTACTGGTGACACAGCATTATGCTAGAAACCTGCACTGCAAACCTGTGCAACCACAACTATGCTGGAGGGAGGTGTGGTGAGGCATGAGGCAGGACAGAGATAGCTCTGCTGGCGGGTGTCCTAAGCACAGAGAAACCTCTGCAGGCTTTTTTCTGAGGTGGTTTATTTTGTTTAACTATGGTAAAATAAGTGATATCACAAATGCATTGTTCTGTGAGTAAGGTAGGATCCACACAAGGGCTGTATGTATCTACAGTGCTCCGGTGTAGAGGAATATCATGTGCTCCGGTGTAGAGGTAAATAAAGCACTCCTGGAACAGCTGTACTGCTGCAGGAAAACCACTCCCTGTGGGCAAAGAAGATATACTACTGAAAGTGCAATCTTGTCTGTATAAACTCCATTGGCAGAAAGGATTTCTGCCAGAAAAACTATGACACTGGGACTCCACACTTCTTCAGAGAGCGGTGGGTGCAGTTATGCCAGCAGAAACCCAGAGCAAGACAAGAGCCTAGGAGAAATCTGCTGAGATATCATTCTCCGTGCCTGTGCTGATGACAGCACTCCTATATAGTGCTAAAGCTAAGACCATCCACGCAGAGGATTGCATGGCTAACTCCAACCGTTTAGGTTCACATAACATACATTTTCCCTGTAGACAAAGCCTGGTTAGTCCCGTGCAGAGGGGACAGCGCACACTGGGCAGACAGGGGTGAACGCAATGTCCAGATGTGCACTGTGTTCTGCAGCTTTCTGCAAAAGGTTTCCAAAACAAATCCAGCATGGTGCAAATACAGCTCTTCACAAATACCGGTCTTGTTACCGTTTTGTCATCTCTCACGCAGTTTCACCTTGCCTTGCCTCATTTCTCAGACTTCTACTTTGCTCCTCGCCGGATGAAAAGGACTGAAGGAAAATAATATTTTTTTTTAGATATCATTTTGTTTTCATGGAGACTACAGAACCCTTTTAGACCACCCAATCAGGGTATGAGAGACAAGGATTTATATGTTTCCATTTTTAACAACTAAAGCATTTCTTTTTGTATTTGATGTGTCCCAGAGCCTCCATGAATACCTAAAAATAAATAGTGATATCACTGTTATTAATTCTCTGAAATTAAGTGACCTATTTGGGAAAGCATTTTCACTGTAACTTAGGGTGAGAGTACAAATGGACGTAGTTATATAGGTACAACTGTCTATTCTTTCCTGGTTTCTTTGATGCCATTTGTGAAAGGATTTAAGTTCAGACAGGATATTCCAACTTCTTTTGGAATAAAGGTGTGCCTCATAAGATAAATAACAGTTATACTACACAGTCTAATACATTGTTTTTAACAGTAATGGTATAATGCACCGTATAAACAAAAATCTAATTCCTTCATCTTCCGTTAGAGCTTACGTCCTGATTTCACGCAAAATTGGAGTAAGCTATTTATAGCAGTTAACTTCCTAAAGATTTACTCTAAATTAAAAGAAGATCTTCATCTACTCTTAATGTGCAAACTGAAAACACTTATTTAGTATAAACACAACTGAACTGTAAACCATCTCATTACGTATCAGGTCTGTGCTAAGTAATGAATACGCTGCATTAAAAAGATCAGTACAGGCAAGTTTTCTTCTAACAAGATTTCCTCAAGACCAGCCACTAATGAACACGGTTTAATGGTGGTACTCAACCATTTTCCAAGAATTATTCCAATCTGCACTAACACAGAGAAAGTACACATCAGACATAAGTCCCCTATATGGATCACATTTCATTAGGCCTGTGTGATCCATATCCCAGTGAGATACCCTGATTATTCTGAGAGAACCCAAACTATGCTGTAACTCCCTATGGCATAGCCTGGGAATAATGCAGTTATATGGATCTTTCTACTCAGCAAGCCAAGCACAAAGCAGTTCCTGTGTTGAGAAGAAAACATTTTGTCAACCCACTAGAGTGAAACAGAGATGATTGTACTGTGGCCCTTGATTGCAAAAAGCCAGTTTGCTGTGGAGGAAAGGCTCAAAGGCGACCTGAACTGAGTTCCTCTGATGGCTAAGCAGCGTTGAGGGGGGCTGGTTCCTCTTCTTCTAGGATCGCTGTGCCTTGGTGCACTCAGATGTCACCACCAGCAGCTTGGCTTTGACAAACACATGGTATGAAGCACTGTGGGTGGGAGAGGCGGGCCCCTGCTCCTCCTGTGCTTTTGTCCCACAGAGACTGTGCTTTACACAGCTTGGCTATTAAGACAGCTGGCTGGTTGCAGAGCCCAAGGCAAACTGACAGATGGACTTGCCTCCTTGCTCATAGTCAGCCTCACAAACAATGAGCAAGCGCTTGCTGGCCTTGCCTGTTTTCCTGGCTAGAATCAGTCCAAAACCATAGCTCCTATTTCTGCTTCCAGTAAACCAGGGATGAAGCAAATTTTAGTTTTCCATGTTTACCTACAGAGACACAGCACCAACGTGGGACTTGCCAGTCAGTGGGCAACCTGAGCTATTCCTAAACACAATGGTGACCTTGTGAGTGTAATCAAGTAGCAATAAGGTTTTGGTGTCATGAAACTAGTGTTATGATTTCGCATTAATGGCAGGACAGAACTGCTGCTGGACAGAGGGAATCCCTGTTGGCCGTTAGCCCACAGAGTTCCCGACTCCTGATCAAAAATCCCTCACCTACTTGCTAAATTTATTCTGCTTCACTCCAACTACAGGAATAATCACACGAACAGCCCATCACCAAGGGAAAGCTCTTCCCAACTACCTACTTGGCTTCCAGATCAAGAGATTGTAGGTCAAACTGGAATGCAGCCTTGCCTGTAGGGGTTGTGCTAAAAAATGGGATTACTTAGGGAGTGGAAGTCCAGCCCAGAGACGAGGATTTTAAGAACCTCTCTTCAGCTCCCCATCAGGAGAGGGATCAGCAGGTTGGACCTACAGAGCACCATGCCATCGCAGATTTGCAAGGACCCTCAGACGTACCTCTGAGCTCCAAGCTACCCTCGTCTCCCTCCCAGCCCCTGCAGACTCTGCCTATGGCAATCTGAGGAACCAAACTTTACCTTCAGGAAGAATATTGAGCCATTCCGTGTCCCAGCCTATTTCCCTTCCCACTCTCCTTCTCTAGCCCAAAGACTACCACACTGAAGTCTGCATGTTTCTCCCTTCCACAGGAAACAGCATTTAAACCAGCCCAAACCTTCCAGCTCACTTATGTGCAGGATTATTTTTTTGTACCAGCCTATTAAAAAAAAAAAAAAGAAAAGAACAAAGAACGCACAGCCCTTAATAAAGAACAGAGCTAGACGGTGCCAGAAGTGGCACGTCCTTTTTTTTTTTTTTTTCCATTTCTGTTCTCACCAAAGGCTAGGTCCACCTCACCCCCTTTCCCATGACACTCACAGGAGGGTTCATGTACACCAAAAGAACTAGACTGAGCTACGCTGGTGCAGGGAAGTTATCCTAGATCCTTTAAGTGGTATGGTTTGGACCCGCAGATAACTCCTAATGGAAGTGAATAGGAAGTGGACATGTTCCCTGCCTCCCAAACACACAGGTAGCAACAGGACAGAAAAAAATCTGGTGCTTCCCAGATTCCCTTGCTCTATTCCCGTAGGCACGTGCAATGTTGGACAATGTCGGACATCGCATACATTACAAAATGCTCTTCACCTTCTAAATTTCCCTCCCCCACTCCTGTTGCTCACATTGCAGGCTCTTATAGAGCAAAGACAGTTGATACGGGCAGTACAACATATTTGGCCCTGAACCAAGGGGTCTGGGCATGGTTAAGCGCCTTTGCAGTTCAAATGATAACAGTCACAACAGTTTTAGCTCGCTCACCACCTCTTCTTTCCTGTCTAAGGTTGGAGGTAAATAATGTTCTTATCTTCTAAGAAATACCTCTGCCATCTCTGACTAGGTGATAAGTGGAAAGAAGAGAGACACTCTTAACTGCTGATCAAGAGGGAGGAGAGTGATTAGCATCCTCAGGGGAACACCTTGTTGATGCCTGCAGCTTTGCATTGTTGAGGGTGGGAGAAGCACAGAAATTCCTCCTCCACAGGGCTCTCGGCTGCTGATGAAGTCACTTCTGCGTTAATCCCACAGCACACTGCTTGTCGGGTCGACTTCTAATCAAAGCCTTTCTTGCCATTGCAGTCGCAATTGCAAGGCAGTGTAGCTCCCCACTTTCCAGTTTGAGAAAGGGACGTAATGTGATCTTCAGTGGGAGGAATGGCTGGGCTAGAGTCTTCTAAAGCAGAAAAAACAAAAAACAAAAAACACCTGACACCCTACAGAGGCACCAACTTGTAGCAGGATTAATATAGGTCTCTTATAATGGAGTTTTCAAGTTGGGGGTTGTGGCCCTATTTCCCTTATAGCTGAATTTGATAAACTAAATCTCAGCAGTGCTCTGGAATAGCCTGTCCGACTTAGGAGGGCACAGCCACTTCTGGAGACCCAGCCCGGTTTCTGTCACGCAAAAACTCAATCAAGGCAAGGAGAAAAAACACACATGGTAAAGTGGCATGGCTCATATGAAGTCAAAGCCTGGACTAGCACACGGTCTTCCTGGAGCTCAGACTTGAGCTCGAGGAGCAGATCAAGGCAGATGTGTGGGAAAACACACTGTAATGATTTGAATTGCTGAGTACCAGCAGATCCAGTCTCTCTTGGTCCCCACTGCCCTCTGCAGTGGAATTAAATGGCACTCAGGTGGCCCTGTGCCCATGCCACGGTTTTGTGTTGGCAACTGCATTGCATCAGGACCTGAGATAGTTAATTCCAGCGGTGCTACAATGCACTCTGTCATCCTTTTGCTGAGGTTCCACCAGTCTGGGCAATGAAATAGAGGAGTAAGCACATGCCCAGTAAGACACTTGTTGCACTGCAGGATCAAACTGTGCTTTAAACACCTCAGAAAACAGCTGTGACAGGAGGTACCTCGCTCCCAAACACAGTTGATCTCCTGGCAAAGGTGAGCCTCAATGGTCTGCTGGTCTGATTGTACGATACGACAAAAAGGCCAAGCAGAGCAGAAATGCATCTATATCCAGCAGTGACCTACCTTTGGATAGCGTAGGAAGCGCATACATCCTCACAATTTTTAGCATAGCCTCCCTGTTACATTTGGCAATCCTCGCCCATAGCAATGATTTCCTTTCTCGTCTCTTCTTATACTTTCTATCTCCCCATATTATTGTTCACAGGAAACATACATTCTTAAGTGTGGTATTTCCTTTTCCAATAAAATGCAGCAGGAGGTTCCACGGGTTAATTATAAATTAGTTTAAAAAGCATTTACCAAGAAGTGTTTTAAACCCATTTCCCTTAATTTCATTTGATGCAGCATATGTCTTGCAGCGCAAAGGGGAGATGCAGCTTTATTGCCACTATCTGCCAGATGAACATGTTCATCATCAACAGTGCAGGGAGTGATAAGTCCCTTATCTGATACAGAGAGACAAAACACTCCCTCTTTCTTATCAACAAATTGAATTATCAGCCAAGTGAAGTAGTTTTTCGGTAGCCTTTCTGACTGCGTTTTGCTTTTAAATCCATGCTGGCAGCAAATGTTCATGGATGTATTTCCCTCTCTTATGCTCATTTCAAAATGCAGCAGCAGCCACAGATAAGCATGCTTCATCTCCCCAAGATGTTTAGTTTAAGTGCTGTTAAGCAGTTCTGAATTCGTTCTGATTGCTTGTAAATGAAACTAAACTGAAGGTAACAAAAATGATGCTAAAACAGTCATCCGAAGAGATTAGAGCAACACAGAGACTCCAACACTGCAGAGCTGAACCCTGCTGACATGACTGTCACTAATGTCACGGGGCACACTTTTCAGTATTGTCCCTTAATTCTGTATGTCTGATTTGAGACAATTAGGACAAGGAAATGTTGGCAAATGCAAGCCTTGATCTAGCCACAGCAGCAGTTTTGGTACACCTGGCTACATAGGCCCAAATGGATTCAGAGTTAACTACCTAGCGCAATAAAGCTACTGAGAAGTTATGGTTACCAGCCAAGGGGCATCGTTAGGAGACTGAAGGACAGCAAATCAACGCATGAGAAGGTTTTTAGGTGAAAAGAGTTAGAAACTATTGGTATTTTGGGGCCTTTGTAGGAATCTGCTTGATGTTGTGTTCTGCTTCAGAGCACTCTGTGCTGTGAACAGTGGCTCCTAGAAGCTTTGCCTAGAGTCCTACCCATGAGAAAGCTTTCAGAGAATGGTGTCAGCATCATGTTAGCTTGAGCAGAGCAGAGATGCTGTTAGCTGATATTTCTCAGTGCTACAGGCAGCATCACTTTGGTTGAGTTTTGCTGGAAGCTTACCTGCAACAAGAAGAGCACAGAAAAATGTTTGTCCTTGGCTGCACTTAGAGTTCAACTGTGCTCAATTCCAGCTCAGCAACATGCTTCTTAATGTGACTATTCTCTTCTGTAAGCCAGGCCAAAGAAGACATGATAGCAGAAGCACAAGGGCCACAGACTGCTGAAGTCAGATATGTTTCTTATGAATAGGTACAAACTCCCTGCTATAAGTTCATCTCCCTTCCTTCTGTAAAGACAGGATCAAACAGAGGTCCCAGGGTGATCTGTAATGGTTGAAGACAAGATTATCAGCGCTGCCCCTGCTGAGCAAAATGGGTAGACTAGCAAGTGCTCTTGAGCTTGCTCAGCACAGCACAAGCCAAGGGAGCTCAGACTACCTTCATTAGTAGCGTAAACCAGGTCCCTGGAGGTTGTACTGATTCAGAAGAGTAGATTACGTACAACTAGGAGCTGAAATAAGAGCAGTAACACCTCAAATTTCTCCAGTATTTTCACAGCATGTACATATCTATTTCTTTGCAAATCCTCCCTCTACAGGGTTACTTTCTCTCACAGAATGTTTTTCTGTGGCAAAACCTGTTAATTTGATAGCAATCTGGTGCTTCATCTTTAAAGTGGCTATTTTGCAACTAGCTGCATTGTTCCTGGAAGGATTATAAACTCTCACCTGTTTGTAGAAGGGGCAGGAAAGTGGGATATTAATTCTCTAGGAGACAAGGGATAATTATAATAATAGCCCAGCTGACAGTAGTTTCAATAGTTTGCAGCCTCTCTGTCAGCTGACACATTCCTGCCTCCAGATAATATCTGATATTGTCAGATACTTCTGAAGCTGTGCCTCCGCAGGATATGCCATGAGAACTGCAGTGAGGTCTCTGCTCTTCTGCTCTCATACCAAACTTGCAAGGAAGTTGCTACAGCAAGGTGTGTTTATTTCTGAACGTTGTTGCTTAACAGCTTTCAACCCTTCACATCCTTCCAATTGTCCTCGCACTTTGGAGCGCCTTCCCACCGCAGGCCTCCTTGGGTTTCCAGGCTCTGTGGTTTCCCCAGCTCCTTAATGCCAAGTCTGCGTGTTTGTGGCTGCAATGCGGGGGTTAGCGCCACACACATGGAGGCCCAGGAGGACTCACTCCGGATGCCTTGCACACACTAGTCATTGCTGTGTGGGTCTTTCCCTGCAGAGGGCTTCCACCAAGGACACCCTGTCCTGCTCGGTTATGCTAAGGAACTGGAGCAACGCTCTGGGAGAGGTTCTGATCGCATCTAGCTTAAAAAGATCAAGGCTATTTTGAAATTAAAGAAAGCCTCGACAGTGTTGGTACCTGAAAGGATCATTAAGTAGTTGCAAATAGCTTTAATACTTTAAAGAGGACTTAATCAAGGAGAGCCAGGCCATTCTGACAATCTGATAATTGCAGAATGAAATGCAGGGAATGCAGAGGCCAAGCAAATGCCTGACAGACCTTTCAGAGCTGATTGTTCTGAAACAGCTTTTCTTTTTCTGTTAAGAGAAATTTAAATTAACCAGACTTTCAAAAATAACTGTTTATCTTTCACAAGAGCCTCGAAGATCTTCTCATTTATCATGCACTTAAATCAGTGCAGATTTCCTGTAATTCACCCTTAATCCACAGCTGGACAAAACTCTCTTCTATCAAGGAATGCCAAAACTATTGGTGTTAACTCTGCTCCCTCCCAGGTATTCATGCCAAGAAGTGCTAATTTCTGTACAAAGGGCTGATACAAAGTCTACTTATATTTTCTGGGGTTGCTTCAATGGGACTTAGACTGGTTTACAGGTAGTGTGTTCAAAGAAACAAAAACAGCTAGAGCTACGTAGCTGGTACTAAAATTTTAAACTAAAAGAGCTGGATATAAATCTGAATACGTTTCCCTTTTTTATAATTGAAAATAAACTAATCGGGGACTGCATTGTTTGAATACAAACGAATATTTGATACCCAAGTAACCGCAACAGTGGGAAAGAACTGCAAAGTGAAACTCTCTGTAAACAAAGTAAAATTGAATAGCTGTGGTAATTTTAAATAGAAGCACAAAAGGTAAAGACTAGGTACAACATAAAGATCAAATCTAGTGAAAAGGACTTTATTCTCAGTATTCAGAAAGGTTGTTTCCATTGAAGATAATGTCCTGATGCTGTATTCAATTTCACACTTGCATAGAATAAGATAAAGAGGGATAAACATACACATGTAAATATATACACCCATAGATGATGCTAAACCAACTTCAAAAACAGCTTTACAAATTATTCTAATGTTTTGGTGTCTCTATAGACTTGTTTTCACACACACGGTCAGATTAAAAAATTAACTATGAAGCAAACTCGGCATCTAATTTTTTTCCTTAAAAAAAATAAATAAAGTAGGGAAAAAAGTCCTAAAGTTAGGTCCTGAGAGGATCATTTCAAATGTACTCTGGTTTGGGCTGAAGACTGATGTTTTCAGCAGTTCAGGCCTTGTCCTACTTCTCTTGATGACAGAACTTACTTTTCCGGGATTTTAGTGGGCTTCTGTTAGGGATAAGATACTCACTGCAGTGTTGGGGACGTAATTTAGTAGCATCATAATACTTTCTTTCCGTGGCCCTCTCCCATCTTCCTTTTTCTTCTGTTTCGTTCTAGGCATTTCCCTTTCTTTGTCAGCAATACCTGGACTGAACTTTTCTGCAGTGAGGATTGTAGGCCGACGTATTAGGCGAAGCACAGTGCGGAGGAGGAGGCTGCAATAGTTGTTGTAAGTGCCCTTGGGCTCCAAGCTCTCAGCTTTAGGGAAGAGTAAAATAAGTAAGTTGTGCCAGATTCCACTTTAGCTGACCCCACGAAATCACCGCGCAAAGGCCGATGGGCACAAGGTGAGGAAACACAGCCTTTGCTTCCCAATGCAGACCGGCGTTCACTACTTGATATATCCTACTCCCAGTTTAAAGCCAGGATATTTTTCCTCCCCATACCGTTGTGATCTTAATATTCATTTACTGATGACAGATCATACACAAAAGCCGCTTCTTTCTTCTGCTGATACGTTGTCGCTCCAAAGACTTGTAATTCACAGCTGGGGCTTGGGGTAGCAGGGTCAGCAATGACGGAGGGTGCCACGATGCGGGTCCTGCTATGGCTGTGATGGGACGTGCATCTGGGCTTCCAATTTTTACCACAGTTCATGAACAAGTGACAGTTGCCCTCCTGGAAGCCCATGTCCCTCCTTTGTGCTGGAGAAGTCCGTTCAGCAAGTACTTGTTCATTAGGCATTTGAGTCTTCCTGAGCCTGGAAGAGGGGGATAGGAAGATGATACTGGTTTAGTGGATGCTGTGCAGCTTGCAGAAACACTGTCAACTGCTGCCTACACAAATGTAACCTCCTATTGTTAAAGAAATAACAGCCACACAGAGTGTTGAAAAAGTAATGTTTCTTCTCCTGGCTCTTACATGAATAAGGCAAATCCAATTCTTTTTGCCTCTTTGTAGGCCCTTGGTCCTGTTTTGTTTGTTTGTTTGTTTGTTTGTTTGTTTTGCATTGGGATCTTCTGGGTTAATGATTCCCTGCGAGGGTGCTATCAAATACGCATAGGTGCCCTAGCCTATTTTAATGACTGAGTGTGAGAACCAATTTTGTTTGGGTAAATCTCCTATCCAGGGAGAAGTGAATATGTAGTTAGCGCTTTCCAGTTTCTCAATGGGAGGAAGACTGGCAACCTGCAAAGCTGTGAAGAGCTCAGGTAAGAATTTTGGCAGATATTTCTGAAGGAAGGTACAGAATCCTTGGTGACCCTACGATTATTATACAGCTTACTGTCCACTAAAAAAGGAATTGCAGATATCCCTTGAAAATATAGCATACAGCAAGTGACACAGGCCTGAATAACATTGTAAATTGTCTCAGAGGTTTCCAAACACATGGAGATGTGAGAACTTTCTCCACCATGTGTTTCTTCTTCCGTTTTTGCTTTCATTCTGGTTTTCACAAGTTCCCACTCGGTCGTTGCATACAAATTCCACCCTGGTTATTGGCTCAGCCACTCTCCATTTCCTATTTATCACTAAACTCCCCATGCCAAAGCAATCGCTTTGACTCTGTTGCATCCTTAATGTGCATTTATGCACTTGTGCATTTATTGTTCGCATATAACATATTTTTTCAAAAGTACCCTTTTTACTGGGAATTTACACTTATTCCTTCCATATCTTACCCTGTGTTCTTTTACAGGTTGGGTTGGACATAGGAAATCAAAGGCAAATGTCTGTCTTCATCCATGCTAAAACTGGCAGGTAAAAGCTGCCCTGGTACATCTCAGAGCTGGTTCTCCAAGACAAAGCGAATTCTCAATCTGCAGGAGACCTGAAGAAATCCTACAGAATATTTTAGAGTGTGTCCTCTGAAAGTGGTGGGTGTAGCATGTTTCTTCCAACCCTTCTTTCCTGTTTTTCAAATCCTATGAAAACAGGGTATTTTAGGAGTCCATCTGCTCATATTACTTATTCCTCACTTCAAGTCATAATCCTCTGTGATATTACAGTTAATTGCTCTGCATATGATTATATTGCATCACGGACAGGATTATGATTTTCAACCCTGTCTGCGCTGGAGTAGTTTCAAAATATTTCTACTGTTACCAGCACCAGCTGAGTTTCAACAGCATTAGCAATTCTGAGGACACTTATTGTGTATCAGGCTACTCTGATGCTGAGCTTAAACAGATGAAAGTGCCTGCTCCAAGTTTTACACTATAGTTACAACAAGATTCATTTGGATCTTGCACCTTTCTGCCTGAGCTCAGGCCTGCCTTTAGTCACATTATTTCCATTCACATCAGCAACTCTGAAGGTTTGCTGTAGACAGAGGTGATGTTTTTTTTTAAAGAAGCACTATGTATTTTAAGCCATCTCTGAGCAAGGGTAAATGTGATTCTTAAAATGTCAGTAGGTGATGCATCCACATTATGACTGTACAACGGCTCAGCTTGTTCTTTGACCAAGCTCCGTAAGTGTTTTTACCCTTTCTCCGTAAATCCGTCCCTCCTCTGCCAGGTAAGAAAACCTTAAAAAAAAAAAAAAAAAACAGTGCCAGACAGCAGAACGGGGCTGAAATTTTAGGTGGAGTTTGATGCTTGCAAAGCTTCTGAGCGGCAAAATTGGGCTCAGCAGATATTGTCACTTAATAATAATAATAAATAAAAAAGTGGGAATTTTTTTGGGGGGGGGGTGCAGCCCAAGGTGCCGCGCGCGGAGCGGGGGAGGGAAGGCGCGGCAGACGCGCGGGTGCCCGCCGGCGGGGGAGCCGGGGCGGGCTGCGCGCTGCCTCCCGCGGCCGCGGGCCGGCCGGGAGAGGGCGCGATGGGCTCACGGTAGCGGCGGCGGCGGGGCCGTGGGAACGGCGGGGCTGCGCGGGCCGCGGCGGCCGCTGCCCGGACCCATCCCCGCTCCCGGCGGCCGCCTCGCCGGGGCCCCTCTGGGGCGGCTCGGCGGGGGCTGCGCCGGGCTCGCGGCTTCTCCCTCGGGGGAGGGGGGGGGGCTCAGGAAAAATAAATAAATACATACGTACATAAATACATAAAAGGGGGAGGGGTGGCAATGAATAATTAAATGTATGAAAAGTGGCAGCGGGAGTGGCGGCCGTAGGGAAAGGGCTATGCGGGGAGCCCGGGGGTGCCGTCTCCCGCGGGGGGTCGCAGGTGGGGGCGCAGCGCCGCGCTGCGCCGCCGGGACTGGGGCTCTTTTATGCGGGCTGTGAAGACTTAACGGTCTGGCATCTTTTCGGCCGGGCCCGATGCCCGCGGAGCCCACCTGCCCGCCGGCACCGGCGTGGGGGCGGGCGGGGGGGGGGGTCGAGCTCGGGCGCCCCGTCCGGGCTGGGCATCCGTCGGCGGGAAGGCAATTGGGGGCCACCCGGGTCGGGAGAGGGGACGCGGGTGCTGCCGGCAGCGACGGCTGTCCCGGGGGCGGGGGATCGGCTGCAAGGTGACCCCCGTGGGGCTGCGTGTCCCTCCACCCCCGCCGCCTCCTTCTGCCTGCTAACCCTCCGCAGGCGCTGGCGAACACGGGAGGAGAAAGCAGCGCCCCGGGCGGGGATGCCCGAGCCGCACACGCTCCTTTGTGCGGGGAGCCAGCCCCTTTCCCCGTGCCCACTGGCCTGCCTCCTCCTCACCCTTTTGCCGTACCCCTGTCCTCCTTGTCGCAATAGTTTGCTTTAGCTCCCGCCTCTCTTTTTTTTTTTTTTTTTTGGGGGGGGGGGGGAGAAGGGGGATTTAAAGGAAAAGGAGAAAGCCCCTAGCGCTGCCGCTGCCATAGGGGGGCATCGCTCTCCGCAGCGGGCAGGGGCCGCGCCGCGCTCGCCTCGCACTGGAAACCCGAAAGGAGGCGGCGGAGGGGGAGAAACGGCGAGCAGCGGCCTTTTAATCCCCGCTAGTATTTTTTTTTTTTTTACTATGTTTACTTCCGACCTCTCCTCGTAGTAAAAAGCCCGTCGTGGCGCGCTGCATCGCCTGCCCTCCCCCACCGCCGGGCGGGGGGGGGGGTGGTGTTCCTCTTCTCTCCCCCCCCCGCCCGCCCGCCCCCAAACCACGCTACCTCCCCCCGCCGCAGGCCCCAAAAAGAGCCCTGCGCGGAGCTGCGCGGCGCGGAGCTGCGCGGCGCGGCCCGCCCCCTCGCGGCGCGGGCGCGCGGCGGGGCGGGCGGCGGCGGCGGCGCGCGCGCGCGCGCGCGGCGAGAGCGAGCGAGCGAGCGAGCGGCGGGCGCGGGCGCCGAGCGGGGCCCCGCGGTGCTGCCCCCGCCCCGCGGCACCTCCCCCGTCCCTCGCCGGCGCTTTAAAGGAGGAAAGCAACTAAACTTCTATTGTACCCGCACACGGAGCGCGCCGCGCTGCCTTGGACCGTACAATCTCTGCTGCACGCCGGGAAGGGCGATTTCTTTCTCCGTTGCTCCTTTTTTTTTTTTTTCCCAACCGTGGTGGGAGGAAGACAGCTATATTTCCCCCTGCTTTTGCCTTTTTTTTATTTTTTTGGTCCCCTTCTCCGTTTTGTTTATTTTTATATATTTTTTTCCTTGTTTTGTTATTCCTCGCACCGTCCGCAATAATTGCCTCGCTACGCCTCGCAGCTGGTGCGTTGGAGAAGCCGGTGAGTTGCGGAGCTCTGCTTGCCCATCAGTTGATTCCCCCCGCGGTTGTGGCTTGGACTGACACGGGCCGGGGGACACCCGGGCTGCCGGCGGGGCTGCTCGCCGTGGATGTGGATACCGACGGTCCAGCCGGAGGGACGCTTTCCTTTGCCGGGGCACCGGCGTTCCCCATCCTTCTGATTGCGCTCGGGTTTTCAAATTTTGGGGGAAAGCGTTTGCATCTCCGGCGTATGGAAGGGCAGGTTATGATTATTGCACGTATTGGTTACATACATATATATATTATATATATATATATGCATATGTATACGTGTGTGTGTATACGTGCATATATAATATATATATTTTTATATATATGACAAAATTGGGCAAACTTTGCCAAGCTCTCTGCTGTCCCTGAGCATTGACGCGAGCCCAGGTGGGTGGCTGGGCAGCAGCCCGGCTCTCCCAGGAGCTGGGAAGGGACGGCCGCCTCTTCCCGCCCGGCTGCCGGGCCGCAGGAGGAGGGATGGGGATGGCGAGGCGGCCCCGGGAGGGACGGGGGCTCCTACCGGGGGCGCTGGTGGCCGGGCGGAGCGGCGCGCCGTCCGTGCGCGGCGGCGGGGCGGCTCGGAGCGGCCGAGCTCCCGGGCAGCCGCTGCCGCCGGCCCCGGGCAGGGTGGTCCGGGCTGCGCCGGGGTCGCTAGCCGAGCCCGGCAGCCGGATCAGGGCAGGGGAGAAGTCGTGCCTCTCGAGTGCCCTGCCGGGGCTTGGAGAGGCTGGGGGAAATTCCTGCTTTTTTTTTTTTTTATAATAATATTATTATTATCGCGATCGCGTTTTTTTTTTTTTTTTTTTTGCCGTTTGCGGGGAGCAGGGAGGGAGCCGGGCGCGCCGAGGGGCTGCCGCAAGGCGCGGGCTGGGGGCAGCGCAGCCGCTCGGCGGGGCGCAGCCTCACGCCGGCGCCCGCCGTGTCCCCCCCCTCTGGCCCGCAGGCACCAGCCGCCGCGATGCCGCTGAACGCGAGCTTCCCCAGCAAGAACTACGACTACGACTACGACTCGGTGCAGCCCTACTTCTACTTCGAGGAGGAGGAGGAGAACTTCTACCTGGCGGCGCAGCAGCGGGGCAGCGAGCTGCAGCCGCCCGCCCCGTCCGAGGACATCTGGAAGAAGTTTGAGCTGCTGCCCACGCCGCCCCTCTCGCCCAGCCGCCGCTCCAGCCTGGCCGCCGCCGCCTCCTGCTTCCCCTCCACCGCCGACCAGCTGGAGATGGTGACGGAGCTCCTCGGGGGGGACATGGTCAACCAGAGCTTCATCTGCGACCCGGACGACGAGTCCTTCGTCAAGTCCATCATCATCCACGACTGCATGTGGAGCGGCTTCTCCGCCGCCGCCAAGCTGGAGAAAGTGGTGTCCGAGAAGCTGGCCTCCTACCAGGCGGCCCGCCGCGAGGGGGGTCCCGGCGCCCGGCCCGGCCCGCCGGGGCCGCCGGGGCCTCCGCCCGGCCTGGCCGCCTCGCCCGCCGCCTCGACCGGCCTCTACCTGCACGACCTGGGCGCCGCCGCCGCCGACTGCATCGACCCCTCCGTCGTCTTCCCCTACCCGCTCAGCGAGCGGGCTCCCAAAGCCGGCGCGCCCGGCGCCAGCCCCGCGTCCCTGCTGGGCGACGACACGCCGCCCACCACCAGCAGCGACTCGGGTGAGTGCGGATCCCCGGCGCGGGGCGGCCGCGGAGCTGCGCGGGGGCGCCCGGGCCGGGCCGAGCGGGCGCCCGCGGCTGGGCAGCGAGCGCGTTGCGCGGCCCTCCTCCCCGCCGCAGGACTTCAACCCTCTCTCTCCTCCCCGTGCATGTGCTTTTTTAAATGCCACGTTAGCGAGGCACAGTGAGAGACTCCCAATGGATTTATTTCCTGGAAAACTAGCTCAGTTTTCCCTCCAGAAGTGAAGGGAGTAAAGGGAAGGAAAAAAAAAAAAAGTGTATGTGTGAGCGTATGTGTGCTGGGAGGAGAAACTTTCGTAACGGGGTCAGAGTTGGTCTCCAAAGCTTGAGCGGCGTCCAAGTGAAGCTGCTTTCCAGTGACATCTCCGGGCTGGGAAGGAGTTAACTCGAGCTCTAGAGCCGCACGGAGACTCAGTGCAGGCAGGGAGGTGCTAGTGAAAGTGACTGCAGAGCAGTGAATGGGGCTGGGAAAGTTTTAGAAATGCTTCCTTAGGTATTTGACAGCGTGTTCCGCTTACCCGTAAATTTGGGTTGGAAGCGAATTGCAACGCAGAGCACTACAGCCTTCACGTTTTTTTCCTCTTGGATTTTCCACAAATTAGTCGATCGAGAAAGATTCAGAAAATGTCTCTGAACACACATGTGTGTTAAGTAAGCTTTCTTGAGGCGTGGCCAAAGCCTTCTAAGTCCTTAATTAAGGGCAGCTTGAGTCTGGAAGCTTTATTGCGCTGTACTGCTGACAATCGAGGTTAAACTTTCCTGCTATCTTCCATACGTTCTTCAGAATTACGCAAGATCTTTGCAACTTTTGAAATCGAGGATCCAGGGCTTAGAACGCAGTCTGTGTCCTACTGCGCTTGAAACAGTGGCTTCCTTAAAGGAAAAGCTCTCCAGGACAGTGGAGTCTCAGTATCAAGACCGTTTTAAGACGGCTTTATCAATGGGTTCCTTACTGCGCGGCTTGGAATAACATTCCTTTATACATACAGTGCTCTTTATTTGCACAGAACCACTTACGATTCTTTTTTTTTTTTATCTTGCAGAGGAAGAACAAGAGGAAGACGAAGAAATTGATGTTGTTACACTAGCTGAAGCAAATGAATCCGAATCCAGCACAGAGTCCAGCACAGAAACATCAGAAGGGCACAGTAAGCCCCACCACAGCCCGCTAGTTCTCAAACGGTGTCACGTCAACATCCATCAGCACAATTATGCTGCTCCTCCCTCCACCAAGGTTGAGTATCCAGCTGCAAAAAGGCTAAAGTTGGACAGTGGCAGAGTTCTCAAACAGATCAGTAATAACCGCAAATGCTCAAGTCCCCGCACATCAGACTCCGAAGAGAACGATAAGAGGCGAACGCACAATGTCCTGGAGCGCCAGAGGAGAAATGAGCTGAAGCTGAGTTTCTTCGCCTTGCGCGATCAGATACCGGAGGTGGCCAACAACGAAAAGGCACCCAAGGTTGTCATCCTGAAAAAAGCGACGGAATATGTTCTTTCTATCCAGTCAGATGAACACAGACTGATTGCAGAGAAAGAGCAGTTGAGGAGGAGGAGGGAACAGTTGAAACACAAACTTGAGCAGCTAAGGAACTCTTGTGCGTAGGAACTCTTGGGCATCATTTAGAATAACTCAAACTAGACTGAAACTATGATAAAATATTAATGTTTCTAATATCACTCATGAACTACACCCAGTCCATAAAGGATGGAACTATTGCAACTGCATGCTGTGCGATTTAACTTGAGACTACACAACCTTGGCTAGATCTCCGAAGGGTTTAGCCAGAACCTCAAAACTGCCTCATAATTGATACTTTGGGCATAAGGGATGATGGGACATTCTTCATGCTTGGGGATGAACTCTTCAACTTTTTTTCTTTCAGAATTTTGTATTTAAGGCATTTTTTCTTATGAGAATTCCAAAAAGTTGTCCCCAGATTGCTGTATATATTTACACATCTTATTGCCATGTAAATACCTTTAATAAAATCTTTATAGAAAATGTGTAACATTAATACGCAACAGTTGTGGCAACTGGATTTATACTTGTCTTGAACTTCTGTGCCATAACATTTCACAGTTTTGTTTTTTATTTAAATACATTTTTCTTTTTAAAATGATTTTTATTTTGTTTTTAGATAAATAAATATTTGCCCAAAATATAATTAGCTAAATCCTGTGTGAAGACTTTGCTTTGTCTTACAGTGTTGTCATTAGATGCTCGTTTTCATGTTATTCCTCTCCATGTCGTTGTGCTAGTTATCTGATGAAAGCCAAAGCATAATTTTAGGTCAGGTGAGGAAAAAACGATAACGATTTTGCAGCTTAACGGGGAGTTTTCCCTTTTTCCCCACTCCTATATATTCAAGCAGTTTAGGCCAGTAATTTTTAATGGGCCTTGTCAGTTCAATCTATTTTTCCCCCAGTCCTTCAACAAAGGTAACAGCGCAATGTCCGCCTCGGACGGATCATCTCTGCTGCAAGTGAAGTTGTGGCATTGAATTTCTCTACCAGGCCTCCCATCGTAATGCCTCTCCAGTCCTTCCAAACAGCTTAACTGTGTTTTACGGCCCTGACCTTCATTTTGTGTTAGGGACGCAAGTATGTATTTCAGGGACTGTCTTGAAAGAGCACCATGATTGCTTCCTGTTTGATTTTTTTTTTTGAACAGCAGTTAAACGGGATAGCAAAATAAACCAGGACGGTGAGCGCTGACATGGTTAAAACAACAGAACAATTCCCCTTTTGAGCCAGCTCTTCCTATGCAAATGGCTTAGTACTTTATTAGTATGAAGAGTTACTAGGGGAGTTCAAGGAATACAAAGTTCAAGGACAAAACGGAGCGCATAAAACCACGCTATGGTAATTATTACGTGCACTCCACAAACTAGAGCAAAGAAAAAGAACAGTTTTTTCTCATCTAGAGACTATGCTCTTGACTGGAGCTGACCTAACATCTGCCTGTCCCTGTTCAATGGCATTTCAATTTAGGAACTGCCTCCCAGTCAGCTCCCAGTCGGCTTCCTATGGGCGCTAATGTATTTGCTTGACACAGCTCCTAAGATCAGATCCTTTGATCTTTTTCCTCCCCTTCTTTCACCCACTTAGCTCCAGTTTAGTCAGAATTGAAGTAAGAAATCAAATAGCCCATTGACTGGGAGGAAGAAGGTGCTTTCAAAAAAGTTGAGTCGTGTACTCTTAGATTTTTGTAATTCCCCATTAAATAAATATTTGCTGGGCTTCTAACCATTTGAGCAGGAACGCTGCCAGGCGATGCCTGCGCCAGCAGTGGAAGGCAGCTGAGGGTACGCGTTTGCTGTTGCTATTGTTCCCAGCCAAGAAGAGTAACAAGTTGTAATGTGACTGGAGGGTGGAGAGGGAGGATTGTGTGGGGGTGTACATGGGGGGAGGTAGCATTTTATGAGCATGGTACATGCCAAGGTCTCTGCCCTGAAGAACCTGCAGTAACAATCCCGACAGCTTTGCACATGGGACTTCCAAAAAAAGATAGGAGAATTTTCTAAATCCCATTGCACGAGGTGCTTCAAGGGTTGGGTGCTGAGAATTCTTTGGGAAAAAAAGTCACTCTCTTTTAGAAAAAGTTAGAGAAAATGGAAATTTTTCCTTTAATTTTTCTCTCCCACCTAGTTATAAATGTGGTCTGTAGTTACTTTTTTGAGGATGTGATTCAGTTAATCACTGATGAGGAAACAGAATTATGTGAAATGAAACTATAAATTGTATCTAAACTGGAAATTAGATCATTTTTTTTCCAGCTCTGACCCACAGAATAGATTTACGGTTTCTTAGACAGGTTAGCTGATTAAAAAATATATATATATTTTGCTTGCACTTTTGGCATGCACTCTATTTTGCATTTTGGTTATGAGCAGAAGCAAGCTACTGTCCAAGAATGTCAAAGGGTAGCTTCGTCCTCAGAAACAAGCTGAGGGGTGCAGATCCATCCACAAATGGTGACAAAACTCTGTCACCTTTGAGCCCCAGTTTCACGTGTTAGCAAAACTCCCTCACTTCTTCCCGTTAAATGAGGTTGGACCACAATGATTAATGTGTCTCCATATTCGTAGGCTTCTTAAATCATTTGGAGAATAGAAGGCTTTTTTTTTTCTTCTATCTGCAGAAGGTCTTCAGCCTTTTGATGAGTAGGATGCTTGCAGTTATTTTATTTCTAATTCTCATCTTTGAACTGATCATCAGTTGCATTTGGCAGTTTACTACTGGCAGAGTACACCAGATCATGAACATGATCCTACATTGCCACTCTAAGAAAGACTAGGAATTTATGGGATGAAGCTTCAAATTTATGCTATTTCTTACTTTTTGAGGGATTATGAGGTACCTAAATAATGTAATGAAAAAAAGAAGTTAAAAAGGTTTATTGGGGCAGGGATGAAAAATCTTAGCATTAACTTGCTGCTGAAGAGGAAGGTGGCTTCTGCTCTGAGACACAGCATGAGAAGTTGGGAAGACACGTATATCACACAGGAGTTTCTGAGCAGGTTTCATTTAGTAACGCACTGTATATACGTAGGGAAGTGTTGTTTTTTGCTGCTGTTTTGGAGCAATAAAGGAGATAAGCTTATAAAAGAAGCCTCTGGGTCTTAAAATAAAATGTAATAAGCATTCACAGCGCTTGCCAAACAGCTGTACCAAAACACTACTTGAAATACAAGGAGCATTTTAACTCCAGCTCTCTGCTCCTCTATGAGATTTCAAGCTATTGCTATTCCAGAAAAGCATTAGGCAAAATATGACAAAGAAGGAAACTAGGAAAAATACCTTCATGGTGAGAATAAAATCGCCCTTATCATATACGCTGACAGACAACATTTAATAATATTGATCTTTAGGGATCCAGTCTCTCTTTCTTTTTTTTTTTTTTTCTCTCGCAAGTGTTGCCTTCCAAGACAACTAATAATCTGAAGAAACGTAGTATGTCAGAGCAGAATGCATTAGGAGAGTGCTGGGATGTTCCAAAGCGCTTGTGTTAGCTTAGTTCAGCTCCCATTTAGGGAAACAGGCTTGTGCCAGAGAAGGATGTCTTTGAGAATGTTATCATGCATATAAAGAGGTCTCTTTACCTACCGTTGCCATAGCCAATGTTGCTGCTGTAACACTTCACAGCCATCGCCGGCAGTTGGGAGATGACAAAGATTTCATCAGAGCTGTAGTAAGAGGAGAATTTCAGGTAAGTGGAATAGAATTACTGTAAACTGGAAATAAGCCAGGCCACTTCAGTTAACATCTGAATTTATTCAAAGCGGAAGGTAGAGGTGGTTTTTCTGTCTACAGAAATGAACAATTTTTTAACATGCTGAATTTTTTTTCCACTCATTTTTGGATAGATCTGTATTGGAGTCATCTGCCAAGACATTATCAGAAAAATGTCACTGAATGATGGGCAATCCTAGTACAACCAGACCATTTGGGAAGAGACTAAAGATTTATTGCCTGGCTTACGGTTTTGCCATTTCCTCATTTTAAAAGGACGTCTATGGGAGCTTCTGAAAAAAGATTCTGCTGACTGAAAACTAACCCTGGTTTCCCCTTGAGGTTTCCACACAGACTAGGCCTCAACCTGCCTAGCAAAAAGAAAAGATCAAGAAACGAGATAGCTGGGCTGCAGAAGCTGGATTTTATTTCCAGTACAAAACATTTAGCATTTGCCAAGTTTTACCTGCCTTAATGTCATTTACTCATTTCAGGTATAGTTTTACAGTTCAGGTATAGTTTTACAGTCATTGCGGGGGACCACTGAGAGAAATATGGTCCAGGATACAGAATAATAATTGGGAAATTAAAGGGTTTTTTTCTGCTCACTCGGCCATTCTCTTTCTACAGCGCTTGGGAGAGAAGGGAGAGTGCCAGGACCGATGCAGGTGTTTGCAGAGCCTTGCCGAAGGCCCTGGGCACAGCAACGTAAGTGATGTAAATCACAAAAAAGTCAGTGCTAACGTGCATCCAGGTAAGAACACGGACTAGGAAACACACTGGCCAGGTAAAGGCAGCACCACCTCTCAATCAGTTCTTGTCTACACAGTAAGGTATTTTTTCACCTCTTCTCTTCAAGGTCTAAGCAACCTGTCTTTAAGTGTGTCCACACTCTATTTTCTTAGGAAACGAGATAGGAAAGAAATTAATTGCACTATCAAAGTAGAGCTATGACCTTTAGTGCTAAATTTTAACAGTGGATATGCGAAAGAGTCTTTTGCCAAAATGTCACTTGCCAAAACTCTTAAGTATTTGCAGTTACTGAATAAACCTTGCTTTAAGTCACTACCTACAACTGGGCACCCAGGCTGCGTGGCCCACCTTTGTGGACGTGCTTGAAGCCTTGCAACGCAAGGGAGACCTTGTTAGCCAAGAGGTCACTTTGACGACGCACCATCTTATTCCCCAAACCACCGTTTCCATTCCCAGCTTGATATATGAATTCTGGAACTGTTCCTAATTCTGCGCAAGTCTGGGAGGAAACAGCTAGGTAAGTCAGCGATGCTTCTCCCATGCTATTCAGCTGATTGCATTTTTGTTTCTAAATTCACCTTTCATGTATATCTCTCTATGGCTCTTGCCACGGCTACTGCTTTGTTGAATACATTTCCATTCAAGGCAAAACCTCTCTTGCAACCACGCATAATTTCCATTGCAAGCTTCTATGTCCAATTATGTGGAATTATGTTTTCCCTGCAGGATCAAAAAGAAAAAAAGAAAAAAAATAAAGGATTAGGTGGTATGAATGAAGAGGTTTTAAAATATAAGCTGCAAAAATGGAGCGATCTGACTGGATAATAAAGACTTCCAAGCAGAGAAATTAACACAGCACAATTCCCTGCTTGGAACTAATTAGCCCCATCAGCTTCCTTCATGTTAATTTATCCGCGATGAAAGAGGACAGAAATAGCAGGAGGAAAAAAAAAAAAAAAAGGAAAAACTGCAGGAATTGCACTTTATGCAGCTACTGCGAGTAGGCAAAAACACAAAAATTCTGCAGGCTGAAGTGAGGGCTTGTGCGAGCACATCCAAAGCCCCGTTCCCGCTGTCGCTCCCCTTCACACGGCTTGTTGGATCCCGGCAGTTACGCGGCCGTGGTCCTGGCCTGCAGTGCCCGTTCGGCCTCCCGGCGCCAGGTGTGTGCAGGGGGCTGCAGGCAGGGGTACAGCTGCTGGGGTGCGAGCGCCTTTCCACTCCTTTTTCTCCCATTAATCCGAGTGGTGACAACAGCAGAAGCAAACAAAGCCTACTCTCGGTGCAGGTAATTTCTGCGATCTAATGCCCGGCTGAGCATCTGACAAAGACTTTTTGGCTGGTGACCAAGGCTGTGCTGTGCTAAGAATGCATTTGGGGAAGAGAGAGCATCCCTTTGACCGGGCAGTTGCATGGACAAAGGTTTACGAAAATCTCTCTGCTCTCCTCCCCCTGCAGAAAAGTAGGGTCTGCAGTACCAGGTGGGCTCCCATCCAGGCACTGCATGGGCCCGGCGTTGCTTAGCTTCCCAACATAAGGTCAATTCAGCCTGATACAAGCAATGCAGTTTCTTTGTTTCTTTATCTGACTGCACTGTAAGTATTCCTCAAATAATTTATTTTTATTCACATCATATATGTCATAAAAAAGAAAACTTGCTCATTCATAACTGCCACAGAGCAAGGCTTTCCAGCAAGAGCGTGCCTGGAAGCTTGTGCTCCAGTACGCAAAACCAAGGAAAAATGTCCTCCTAGAGAAGATACGCAGGAAGCTGGATTAGACAATAGACGACCTTTCCACCTTTAGTTTCTATCACCTTTTTTTTCACTCCTTCACACTCCTACTAACTGGCTTTTAGGCTGCCTGTTAAACTCAGGAATAGAAGCTAAAGAACCAGCAGCTAAATTAAACTGATGTGACAAAACTCATTGCGAGCACTATGCTATAACCTGGGTTCGTTATACGTATACATTTCAGAGAGAGACCTAATTTGATCCATTAGTTTTTGAGGAAACTGAAGGAAGACATTCCTACCTTGGACTATGCTGGGTTTTCAGCGGTAACCGACATTGCTATGTAACAGCTACAACCTGGCTTTCAAATCTTAGATTTTTTACATTGCATAAATGTGATGGACAGGAGTGGAAAAGGGCTATTTTTTTTTTTACTCTTATCAACCAAGTATATTTCATGGCCAGGGAATTTTAAAAAATCCCTCAGACTCTAATAATTCACCATGTATTGGCTGTAGACATTGTGATTTACAATGGATCGAGAGAAGAAAAGCCATATTATTTTGATAAATTGTACTGTTTTATAATATTAATTTGATCCACAAAAATTCCTCTCGTCTGGGGCAAAGCAGATTTTTCTTTGGGCACAAGTAAAATCTTATTATGTGTTCTCATTATCCTTCATCATTATGGGAAAGGGTAAGATAATATTATATTGTGCCTAGACTTTTACATTTTGAGGGAATGTAGAAAGCTATATGAATATCTTATGAAGTGATTGCAAAATAAAATTGACATCAAAGGGATTCAGCTATGTAGCATATTATTCTCTCCCTGCAAAATTGAATTCTTACTGAAAAACACTGTCTTCCTTTTGCATTGGTGAGAGAAAAGAAGACTCGCCCTCCTTTATGTAATAAAACAGTATTTTTCCATGTATTACAAGGGCAAATGTATTCAACAACATCTTTATTTTTCTTCAGAATTTAATTTTTGTCTTTGGTGCTTGATTGTAGATGAATCCACCTCTTCCCCAATCGTTGGAGTATGCTTTCCTAAAACTGACGCTTGTTGGTGACATGCAGAACAGGGAAGGCAAACTGGGGAAGCACTCACGGGGCTCCAGGGCCAGAAACAATTGCCATATATTTAATGACCTGCTTAGCAGTTGGAGCAAGGTATCCAGACAGGTTGGTGACTGCCATGGAGGTCTGGGCAGCTGCAAAGACTGTGCCGTGTGGCCTTGCGACCTGTGGTCCCCCTCGATTTTTCTAACTCATTTTCAAGCCTTTGTTCTGCTTTTATCAAAATTAGTGGCCAAATTCCAGACAATGTCAATGAACTACCATAAAAGAGTGGAAACTTTGTATAGAAATCTTTGTCCTGCCAGACTTTATGGCATATGGGGTATCATCTGTCCTACCACAGCCAGGTTGAAGTCACCACAAACACCCTTTAGTGTGCTTAGGATAACTGCGCTGGGCAGTGATGGTTTTGTTCCAGCTCGTATTAATCCTGCTGAATGCTCCAGCCGTGCATGAGTTCGATTCTGTGCTTATGATGCCATTACAATTTTTTAATCCCCCAATTTAAATCGACCTGTGTAAAGTAGCCTTCAGTTTGCAGCTTCCTTTGTCTTGGTATCATCGGGAGCAAACTCTTGGCTTCTCCACAGTCAGCCATAAAATATCTCTTGACTCCAGTAGGGCCAGGATTCCAGCCCTTAATTTTGCAATCTTTCTTTAATCTTCTTAATTAATTTAATTCTGATATCATTATCTAGATTGCCCCATTCATTTGGCATCACAGCAGCTATCTCTTCATTCTCACTGGAAGGCTCTGGTAACTTTGCAAATGCTCTGACTCTATCTCCCATTCGTACCTTTTGGTCTTTGCTAACAACCTTCCTTTAATGCCTGCTTAGCTCAGCCTTTTATCAGGGAAAGCACTCCACCCTCTCTAGTGGAGGGGACCCTTTTGGGAAATGCAAGCGTTGGGAACTGCATTTCTATGTCTGCCTTTCCTAGGTGATGGTACTGGCCCTGCGGTCAAGGAATATGTGTACTTTTCCAGCCAGTTTTAAAACCAGTTCAGTCAAATTAAATTTAAAACTAAGCCGCGGACAGGTTATTGCAAAGTTTAACAAGGCAGCCCATTCCAGTTTCACTTAACTAATTTCAAGACCATGAATCTACATCTAAGTCGCTGCTGGGGATTTTCTTTTTGTTACAGCCTTTGGTGAACAATTCCTGTGCAGGCAGGAAAACTCTATAATCCTCAGCTTGCACTAGGCCAGTTTAGGCTGAGAAGTTGCCTTTATCCATGGTATGCTGTCAGTCCGTTCACTTTAGTTTATGTAGTGGGCTGTACTGATATCTTAGTTTTTTTGCCTGGCCATACAAACACACTGTGCTTTTGCCACATACACCACTGACCTTAACAGCACCACCTAAGTATAGACAAGTTGTCCCCTCTGCCCCTTGTCCTGGAGGTGACAATGGCTCTGCGGATGTAAAGCGGGGCCCAGCTAAGAGGACAGGTTGCTGCGTCGTGGCTGGAAGAGCCTGGGTGCACGCTGGGCTGAGAGGCAGCCGTGCTAACTTTGACGTCTCTTGCACCAGGACCCCCAGTCCATCCTGCACTACCGGAATAAAAGTGTTCGCTCTGATATAATCTCTTCCTAGGTGGAATAAGCTGCACTTATTTACATACATTTATACTAGTATGACTATGCCCACACTGCGCTGCTGTAACCCACTGGTTTTAAAAAAAGCATAAATCTTGAGATAATGGGGTCATGAAAATGCTGAGGCAAATTAGCTGTGAAGTTACACGGTGATTTCCACCCTGCTGTATGCGATCCAGCCATTTGGTCCATCTAGTGAATGCCTGGAGCCAATCTCTGCATTGAACTACCTCGTGCTTACAGATGGCCACCATGAGATAGCTGGGGCATACTGGATATTTTCGTGCGCATCCCTCTCAGCGACCTGTTCAAGCCTTCATTTCAGGTATTGGGAGAGTTCCTGTGGCTGCACATGATTTTAAACAGGGTAGGTCAGCTCTCAGAGGTGCTAATTTTCTGCGGATCCCATTGCCTTCAACTGCAGCTGTGGATGCTCAGCACTTTTGAGGATCAGTTCAAAAAACTCCTATGGCTTGGCTTTCCTCTCTTGGAGCAGTAACAGTTGATGAAAAGCTACCAGAGGAAGGATAAATCTGGGATACAGACAGATCCAAGTGCAATGCCTGCCCTCTAGCATTTTTCTGGGTAACTTTAAGCTCTGTGGCACACTCTGGCTTTCAGGGGTATCACATTTTCAGAAGCTCTCAGATGTCGGTGGGTGCCAAGCTCAGCTGACACTCAGCACAAATGGAAAATCCTGTCCTTCTGCCTCTCCTTGATTTTAGGATTTACTTTTACCTCTTTAAAACTCCCCTGTTCTGGTCTGATTTTCTCATTTCCATTCGTTTGTACCTATTGTGGTACCTTGGTACCATCTGGCACCAAGACAAACCGAAGAACAGCATGACTTCACCAGCATGGGCCAAAAAAAAAAAAAAAAAAGTTATGCATTGCTAGATCCTGAGGGCAAAGCCTGGATGCTGGCAGGAAGGCAAATAACAGCATGTAGTATCTATGTGGTGCCAGTTTGTTGGAATGATAATCTATTTACGTGACACTTTTTATACAAAGCATTGCTTTTTATACCCATCCTCACTGAGGCGAAGCATGACAATGACAACAAAAAAACTTCTCTGCCTAATGGTAGGCTTCTCCGCCTTCCCAGCACATGCTACATTTTCCTTAGATGGCTGGCTAAAGCCGGTGTGCTGATAGTAACAAAGACTGATGGTCAACAAGAATAGGCTGCGTGCCTCACTTCTTGGCTGGGCACTCAGCAGAGAGCCAAGAAGCCTTGAACAACGGTGTTGTGCGTTGATTTTTAGATTAAAAGCTGTCTGTGGAAGCATGCCCTGAGCCCTGACAAAATGTACCGAGGGGCTGATTCGTAGTCTGGTCAACTAGCTTCATAACCATTCCTATCATGAAAATTTGTTATCAGCATACTGTTTGAATGACAGATCAAGGCACACTGATTTTGGCAAACCGAATTCGATTTGATGGGGGAGAGCATGTCTGCATTTTTCAGACTATGTAGTTTCCACCTCTTTATGTGCAATTTCATTTTTGATCTGTTGAACAGTGATTAAGGTCTGTGAATCATGATACAGCCGAGATGTCAGCTGTGGTTATCCCACTCATTTAGCCAACCCTGTCTGTCACCTAATGCTGAGAGTGAGAGAAGGGGAGGCGAGACTCCGGGCGTCTGATTCCCAGTTGCGCCAGTTTGAAGTCAGTGTGCTCTCCCTGTATAACCACAGGCAAGATGCTTCACTTCTGTGTGCCTTGGTTTACATATCTGGGAACTTAGATATAGTAATGTACGCATGCATCTTAGGGGCATGGCAAAACTTCATTGATCTCTAATGATGCTAAAGGGTTTCCTTTTCTTTCATTCCCACTGCACAACAAAAAAAAAATTATCATTGTCTATGACATGGAAAGGACACAACCTGATACTTTCTACCAATTGCGAGTACTGTGGTTATTCTGATTTTAATTTTTACCTGTAAGTTGCAATTGCTTAAATTTATTATTGATACATCTAGGACACTGACTATGGTGGTGTCTATCTGTTTACAAGGCTCAGGACTTAAATGGAACACTTGCTGGAGCTAAGCTGGTTAGCTGGTGAGTAGCTTATGAGAGACACCTACACCAGATCCTCCGCCCTCCCTCCTGAGCTCTTTTCTCCAGCGCTTGTGTAGTTTATTTGATATTTTTTTACCACTTTAACCATACGCACACTCCCAAAGCAGGTCTATCCCAGGGGATCCTATTCCTGGTGGTGTAGGAGCAGCGTCTTTGTGGCTATGGTATGGGCTTCTTTCTCACAGCCCCGTGTACTGCTCTGGTCCTCGCTTTACCTGCCATAGGGAAGATGGGGAGAAAAGGGCCAATGGCTGAGCCTGCTTGTCACGGCTGGGGGGAAGTCCCTCTCCAGGAGGGCCAAGGTGCAGAGGAGGGTGTTGAACCGCATCTCCCACTTGTTAGGTAGCTGTGGGGTTGCTCTATAAGAACTGGGCATCAGTGAGGCCATCATCAGCTGGGCTAGAAAGAGCAGAAGTCTTCTAACTACCTTGAAGATACCGGTCCCAGGGCTCAAAGATGGCCTGACAGGCCCCTGAGGCACCCAGCCAGAGACTGAGCTCCTGCCCCAGCCGGGCTGAGCCACAGAGGCACTTCCAGGGCTCGGCCACGAAGCAGAGTTCGGGCCCCGCTGCCGGTGCCGATGGGGACCCGCTGCATCACCTGGCTGGTGGTGGCTCTTCGGAGCCTATCGATGTCACGTTCCCTCGAAAATCGCTCACATGAATGTTGTACCTTTGTTATAGATGGAGAGGTTAACGTAAAGGAAAGCAAGGTAAAAAGCATGGAAGGATCCTGGGGATACTGCAGGGGTTTATGCCAGCTTGGCTGGTCCAACCTGCTTATAATGTCTGACACAGTCACAGGTGCCAAAGAATAACCGACAAGACTCTGCGATTTAGCAGTAGGATCCTTGGGTGAGTAGGGCAGGGCCCCAGCTGTTTTCCCAGGAGCTGATTACTTTAGGAATGGGAAATTAGGCACAGAGGCTGTTCTCAGGGAGGCCGCTGGTATTTTACCTCCTTTTTCTGACCTCTGCTAGCGTGGCAACACACAGTCCAGGCATGGTGCACAGCACTCTCGCACCGTCTGCTGCAGCCAGGCCTACGATTCTCATCTTTCATCTGACATTATCTTCCCCGTCCAGGTTTTCTGTCCCTGCTGACATCCCTGCTTTCCACTTCCTCTCCCAGGCTTGCAACTCCTGTCGTGATCTTTTGCCCTTTATGCAAAACAAACAAAGTCAATTCCTTCTTCCTGAGGGCTCAGCCAGTCCCTTTCTCAGTGGTTTCCTTGGGAAAGCTGCCTGGGACCCGAACGGTGCAGCCTCGCTGTCCTGAATTCTCCCTCTGTATCCTCTTTTTCTGCTCTGGATAGTCAGCACCAAGCAGTTCTGAATTAGAGCCTGAAGGAATCTCATTGTCCTTGGTACATGCTCCCACTACTTTGCCAAGCATCTTCCTTACAAACTTTTGCAGCAAGATTCAGGATGCATTTTAGGGGCCTGGCATAACTGAGCCCAGCTTCACTAAGGCAGCTGTGCTACCAGGGTGAAGATGATTGATGTGAAATGAATCATCTCTCTATTTCCTTTACCCACTGTATTTCTCTGTGCTCAATATAGCCATCCAGAGAGGGGCCAGCCTAAATTTATGGATTATCTATACGAACAAAGGGACAGGCAGAAGTCTAGTGACATAGTTACATCGGAATAAAATCACATATGTTTGGGGGAGTGGAACTGGCAGCGATGATGACATAATCTACTGCTACAGTTCTGGATGCAGATGTCTCTGTATAGACCTGAATAGCCAGAGCACTACCCTGATGCCTTCCTCTTCTCTACTTGTTGTGTTACGTCCAACACTGAGAGCACCCTGAAGACAGTGGAACTCTTTCCTCTGGATTCAGAAAACTTCCAGCCCTTGTTTCTGCTTTATTATCCTTCCAGGTCCTGGCCTTTTGAGCTCTGTACCCACCAAAATCACAAGTGAGTCACCGTTGTCTAGAAATGGATCACCTTTTGGGGACAGGAATGCGTTTTCTTTACATTAATATGAGTAGTTGAATTGCAAGACTGGGGAGTATGAACAAACAACGATAAGCACTGTTGCCTTGTACCATTATTTGGCCACAGAGTGAACTTGATATTGGTAAATACATCAGGGTAGTCTGCATACGGGTGAGGAGAAGAGCTGCTTGTGTTGGATCATAACACCTGCTCCGGTACAAATGGGTCTACCCAGAGTTTCAATACATTCAGGGTGGAAATTGGTTTTTAACCTTCAGAGAAGCAGAGCTCCAAGATAACATCCAAGAAGGTGAAGTGAGGAGAAGACACCAATGCTCAGCTTGATACATTGACAGGCAGGCTATGTGCAGCGACGGCTGCTAGTAGCAGTGAAGCAGATGCAATGAGCCAGTCCTTTCTTCTTCCAAGAGTCAGAGATCACTTAGGTGTTTGGACAGTTCCACAATTAACCTTCACCAAGAGTAATCCCTGGCTGGGAGAAGGTTAAAAATTGCTATGATGGCACATTCCCAGCTCTTTTTACTGCTCTCTCTCTCCAGGGTCCGTGTTCAGAGGAGGCACATGGCGCTTTCTACCACAGCCTCCTCCGCACCTACGTGCCCTGACTGAGGACCCCAAGGTCTCCTGCTGTTTGCCCCCACTGGAGGCTGTCACCCCAGTGGCAGGGCTAGCTGCAGCGGGCACATTGCAGCTCTCATTGCTCCTCTGGCATTTCACCCAGCCTGGTTAGCTTTGCCCAACAGGATTAAGAAGTGCTCACGTGATCGCCGCAGCTGGCCAAGTGAGCGGAGCAGTAGGCAGCGAAGTTACGGCAGGATGCTGGAGGGCAGGCACCTCTCCAGCTGGCACAGCTTTTGGCAGCGTGACCCCTGATCTTTGCCTCCGATCTTCTTCTGGCCTTGTAAGAGCCTGCTGTGTCATTTGGCCTCGCCTGTGGCTGTGTTTAATGGCGGCAGGGGTGAACTTGGAGCAATAAAACCTCCTTGTGTAGGCGTGCTAAGCTGTCATAAAGATGATTGCACTGAGGTACTTTACTGACACGGACTGTGCGTATTCAGGCTGTAACACTAGAACATTTGTAGAGTACAGCCATTAGAAAGGCTGTAGAGCTGATTGACACCAACACAAGGTAGATATTACTACATGGACATGGAAAGACTGCCTTTACTTTAGCACCTGCAATGAAAGTCATCGCATGCAGTGAAACGGCAGGTCCCCCGCAACTCCCGAAGCTCCAGCCGTTAGGAGGAAACACTCGGTGGTCATTTGCCATCCCATTTCCATCCTCCTGGTGAAGTACCCTACTGCTGGAGAAGACTAGGAGATTCCCCCAAAATGCTTGCTCTTGTAGAAACTCCTCAGGACCAGATAGCAGCTTGAGGTCCCCAAAGAAGAAAAACAGTCGATGTGTCCCCTGAGAAGGGGGAAGGCAAGGATCAGAGGAACCTGCAGGCTGTAAGTATGTCAGTTCCTTTCCCTCTGTGAGAGGTGGCTTTTCTCCGCCACAGTGTCGAAGCAGGCTTGGAGAGGAGACAAGGACCGCCTTGGAGTCACCCTGGTGGGGGAGAAGGAGAAAGCTGGCAAAATTCCTGGAGCTGCCCTCTGAATGGCTGCAGGAAGGACTGAAATGGATTGGTGAGAAGGGGGCCACTGTGCAGCTGGGGACAGAGGATACCACTGAGCAGGAGCACGTGCAGCCAGACGTGGCAGCCCCCAGGGAATGGGGCAGGGACCTGGGGCACAGCTCTGCATGGGAGGCTGGGCACCTGGGATGCTCGGAGAGGTCGTGTGATTTCTTCCTAACAGTTAAAAATGATGGTGTAATCCACAGTTTCTGTATTTTGGGGGGACCTAGAGGATGATTTTCAGCCTCTGAGGCTGCTTACCTATGGACTGGAGGAGCATGTCCTTCTGCCACTGCTTTCCAGGGAGTGCTGGGGATTTCAGGGATCCCTCCTGCAACTGAATCTATCCCATCATGGATAAACGTCAGCTACTGTGATCCAACTTCACTGTGTAAACCTGCACGCAGAAGCTCTCTCTCTCCTCTTAATGAAGTTTTCCTGGCAGTAACATGACAGGAACTGTGCTCGGAGATGCCTATCTCCCATCTGAGCGCAGAGAGCTGTGTTCACAGTCACACTGCTGGCACTGCGGTAACACATAGGCCAGTCTGTGGTGTTGGGAAAAACAGCATTAATTTGAGCTGATGTTTAGCAGCAGATCCTGCGTCTGTTTTGCAGGGAAAAGAAGGGAGTCCTAGGGAGAAAGGAATGAAAATTCAAATTTCAGTGCTGCTTTTGATACATATTTCTCCCCTGCTCCAGCTGCCAGGAGCTACTAAGTGGCCAACAGGCCGTCAGGGCCCCGTTTAAGGGCAATACCCCTGTGGAGCCAGAGTAATAATTTTGTGCCACGGCTTCTCCCTGCCTCCAAAGTGTGAACGGTCTCTGAGAAAAAGTGTTAGGCTGCTCCAGCAGCTGTTTTTCAGCAAACAAAATGATCCTGCGCTCTCACAAGCAGCCATGTGCTTTGGTCTTTCTCCCAAGCTCGCTGACTTAGGTAGGTCAGCTGTTTATGACTTGGTCTCCAGCCACCCTCAGGATCACGGCCCAAAGCTACCTTTTTGTCACCGTGTCCATCCTACTTCTGCCACAACAGGTGTTTCACAAAGACCTTTAATCTACCTGATCAAGGGAACTCTCACCCCTCTTTCTGGGGTCCTTGCAAAGCCTCTTTGTTGACTCCAGCAGTCCGTGTCTCACTTAAACTGTGAGACCACAAAATTTCCATTTTGGATAAAATCACATTTTACACCACGGCTCAGGACCTTTTGCATTAGCAGTCACTTCTCCTGTGATTACCAGGTAGTCCCAGCAGATCTGCTTTTCACTGCAATGTTCGAAGCGTTCCAAGGCAGTTGGAAACATAGTTACTTATGATTTTAAATAGCAAATGTTATCCGTATTTTCCAGAATACTTTGAAAATCTCACTAGGCTGGATATAGGCGTCCTCTATGCAAAAGGTGGTTAGTCTTGTGCTGAAGCGGCCGTTCCCAGACTTAGTTTACCTGGACACCACAATCGATGCTGGTACGAACCGCTGCTCCCAGGTTGTGCATACGGCTGGAAAGACACACTAAACTCCCTGTGCGTTTGTGAAAGTTTTGGCATTGTGGAATTTTAGGATCCTTCCTGCACAATACAAAAAAATGAATGGAAAAAAAAAAATCTTGTGGTATTGGAGCCTCCACGTGGATTCAGTTCCAGCTGGAACTCCACCAGCTACGTTTCATTTTTACTTAGTTTGTAAAATTCCTGGGCTTGGGAAAATAAAACTTGCTAAGTCCCTATACTGGGCATCTGCTTTTGTTACACTGTTTCGCCAGTTTGCAACCTGTTCTGTGTCTTTCATGCTGCTTTTTGGAGCGCTTGCAGGACTGCCAGGCTGCTTGTATGTGGGAGATTAGTGTCCTTATTTCTTGTGATTATTTTGAGGGATCAGAGATATTTCAGCACGTGAATTCTGGGGGAATCAGGTATTGAGGGGGAAAAAAAAAAAGGCGTTGGGAGGAAATAGGACCAATAGTTTTCATTCAACTATTTTGAACCTAATCTCATTATTCCGGGGCTGGCTGACTCAGGGCTTTCGAGGGCTCGAGCGTGTCGCACAAGATGCGCGCCCCCCCCCCCCCCCCCCCGCCGGCTGCACCCCGACACAAGACCGCGCATCTTGCCGCGGCGAGCGGCAAAGCCACCTCTACGCTTCCCGGGCCGCGTTTTCCCGGCGCAGGCAGCGCTGGCGGCGGGCCCCGCGGAGCGGAGCGGCTCGGGGGCCGGGGCCGCGGTGCGGGGGGGCAGGAGCGCAGGGCAGGAGCGCGGGGGCGGGCGCTGCGCGCTGCCCCGGGCTGCAGCCGGCGGCGGCGGCGGCGGCGGCGGCGGCGGCGGCGGCTGCGGGGGGCGGTGACGTCACAGAGCCGCTCGCCAGCACAACGTTCCATTGAGGCGAGCGCGTGCTCCGGCGAGCACATGGGCAGCGGGCCCCGCTCCGCGCCGCCCCGCTCCGCACCGCTCCGCACCGCTCCGCTCCGCGCGGCCCGGCCCGGCCGCTGCCCCGGCCCGGGCCCCTGCCCGCGGCCAGCCCGCCGGCCTGCGCCGCTCCTTCCCGCCGCGGTGCGCGGTGAGTAGCCGGGCTGGGGAGTAATGGGGGTTGGGTGAGGGGAGGTTGCTTGATGGCTTGTATATATATTATATATATGTATATATTTTGCATTTCCCCCCCCCCTCTGTTTTTGGTTTTGTTTTTTTTTGTTTTGTTTCGTGCGTGTCGCCGGGGCCCGGGGGGGCTTGTAGCCTGTCGGCGAGGTCGCAGCTTTCCGCGGGGCCAGCGCGTGGCTCGTGCAGATTGGGGGGGGGGGGGGGTTGCAAGATTTTTTTGTTTGTTTGTTTTTTAAAGCGCTGGGTCGAAGTCGCGCTAAAAATAGCCGCTGCAAGCCGAAAGCTGCGCGGATGGGGAGCCGAAGGGCTCGGGCTGGTTTCCAACGTCAATAAAGCGCCGCGATAACGCGGGCGACGCTCGGGGGTGTCGATGGCGCTGGAGTGACACGGCGGGGCTCGCCCATCCCCCGGCGCGGCCACCTGGCCGGCCTCGGGCCGCTTCCCAAGCCCGGGCCACCGGCAAGCGGCGGGGGGGGCGCACCGCCTCCTCCGGCCACTTGGCACCGGGGGCGACTGGGCCGGGCCCGGCGGGGCCGAGCGCTGCCGCCCCCCGAGCGCGGCCCCGGCCCGGCGCGCCGCAGCCTGCGGCCGGCCCGCGCATCCCGCTGACCCCCGCGGGCCGCCTTGGAGCCGGCCGAGGTGACTAGCCGGCTCCACAGGACGTTTTCACAAAGGCCGTTTTTTTAGGCCTTTTATTTTTGTGCAATCTCTCTCTCTCTCTCTCTCTTTTTTTTTTTTCCTCTTAAAAAGCTGTGGATTTTTAAACAACTTCTGTTTAGGAGGCCGCATTTCGTGTTTATACCTGAATAAAACTAAAATATTTTCATAGGCCTCATCCTTTAAGGCTTCACTGTTAAACTACTGAGCTGTTGGTTATTGCATCTTAAAATACGGTGCGGAGAAACCCCAGCGGAGCTGACAGTCGTGTCGGAAAGATGTTGGAGCCCTTCAGTGAGATCTTTTTGATCGCCTTCACGCTGGCAAGTTGGGACATGTTTGCTTGTCCACGCGTATGGTCAGACACAGGCGGTCGTGAACCCGGCGCTAGTTCCTTTTTACTAACGTGCAGCGTGTTCGCAAGTAGATGTTGTTTAAGTCATTGCTTTAGAATGAAATATGTGGCCCATATGCTTTTCTGGGGGTGTGCTAGACTGTATTAGATGTTAGTAAATGCACAGAGCACAATATATAGCGTATGTGGTGCAGCTGTGTGCCGTGAGGGTATTTATCTATTCGTTGTCACTAATGTCAGCTTGTACCAACCAGTCTGGATTACTGTGAGAGCAGTCATACATACTGTTTTTAAAAATATGAGTAGGTTAAAAACATCTAGCTCTAAAGTGTTGAAATCACTGTAAGAAATAACGACACAGCCAGTCTCTAATATCCAGGAAGGTCTTGTAACATCATGTGCAGTTTCCTTTCCACTGTGATTTTATGTTATAAATTATGTGATTATGTTATAAATATGTATATTTTTCAAGCGCTTGGACCAGTCAGATGGATGCTCTGTTGTTCTAGGTGCTGTGTGTCTGTAGGAAATGCCAGTTCACACCCCAGGGAGTTTAAAGTGATCTCCTACCCAGTTTGTACCGTGTCTCCGAAACACGCCTGTGTTTTTTTTCCTCTCCCTTCTCTCTCATAGCATTAAAGTCTTAAACCTGGCTGACACCTAGGCTAGTGTCACTATAATTCTGATAGATATGACTGTGCCTCGGTGCGTTTTCAGCTGCAGCAGTGTAGGTGTACAGGTGCAATTTGTCAGCCAATGGGAACCCGGTGTACTTGTCAGGAGTAAACCCTGCTGCCCTAGAGGCATCCCTGCTAGAGGGGCTGTGCCGGCGTCGCGAGACCGGGACAGCTAAAGCACCGTGAGCTCCCTGCTCCGGCAAGGCCTAAGGATTTTTCCGTAGCCCTGCCCAGCGTGCGTGCTGATGTCCGTGCAATGTCACGGGAATGCAGCAATAGCGAAAATAAGGAACGGCTTAGGCCTGCCGCTGTTGAAAGGCCCATCTGTTGCAGGAATGAATTATGTATGTGAATTAGTTTTTTAAAATGAAAGATTGGCTTCCTGTATGAACTTGCATGCTCGGAATATGGCTTTCGTGGGAGCTGACTGCTTTCTAAAGTGATTGTGAGTTGTGTCTCCTGCCGGCGCCATTCGGTTGTGGAGCTTTGCAATGTTTTTCATTCCCTGTGCCCTTGCCTAACCAAAGCATAGATTTCTGTTTAATGAGGGACTTGATCCATGAGACTTTCAGCCTGTGCTTAATTCTTTGCAGGATTAGAACTGTACCTTCCAATTTTTAATCAGAATGCTTTGCAAAAAGGACCTCTATATTTCACTAACTTTTATACCAGGAATTCCTAGCAGGGGAAGCTACACATGTGCATTTAATATATTGGTGTATTTTGGGCTCTTTTGTCACTTTACTGATGAAGATATTCAATGGGGTACTACAGCATCACTGTTTTTCTACTGACTTCTTCATGCTTTTTCAGCAATTATGCTGGTGCAGCTCCACTATGAATTGCAAGGTAGGGGTTTCAAGTACAACATCTACCTATATACCTATGTATATTTAAAACTGATCTGTGTTGATCTGTGCAGACAATAGCTCCAGTAGGATATGGGAAGTGGAAAAACTGATTTTTGTGAAGTGGGAGGTGCTTCTGTGGCTTGCAGGAATTCTGGGGGTTCATCCTTTGCTCGCCGCGTGTGAGTTCAGCAAAGGATCGTGTTCGATACCCACAGTGCAAAGCGCTGCAGCTTGGAGTGAAGCCAGGAGCTCGGAGATGTGCTCAGCGAAACTGCCACCGCACCAATGAACGCAGCTCTGGTGTGCGTGTTGTGTCCACTGAACATCGGATGAGGACAAACTGAATTGTATTTCCGTGGGTGACGTAGCGCAAGTCGGTCTGTCTCAAGCCCTGCTGGATCCTCCGTGCTGCTCTTGCCGCGTTTCTGCTGGAACGGCTGTGGTGGAGGGCATGCCACCGTGGTCCTCTCTGCCGGCTGAGGGGAAGGCTGTATAGGCTGTGGTCCCGTCTGTGAATCGAATAGGGTGCAAAGATGCAAACTGAAGTTGCAGAGATAAAAACACGTACCTGATCAGGAAGTTAGGACTGTGCAGCCTGATGATACAGATCTTATTTTGAAGCACGGCGTGGTGTGTTCACGTTTGCCTCCTCACTGGCTGATACTAAACGCATGCTGTAGTACTAAGCACATGCTTCGTTCCTGGGCAGATTTATGGAGAGCGCGAGGGGGAATAAAGAAGTAATCCCTCTCCTGGACCCATTAGCACTGTCTGCGGGGCACGTTTTCCCTTGTCACAGCTGCATCTGTTTGCAAGTCAGTCTGTTTTCTTATGTAGCAAAGTGCTTAGCGCCCTGGTGAGGAACACTGCTCTAAATGTGCAGCTACGTTTGGTGTTTGGTTTATTCATACCTGGAGATACCATGCCTGCTGTACGCTTGCTGTGTTCATGCAGTTTGGTGCAGGGCATCATTTTGGGGAGTTATTAGTGCTGAGATATCGCAACGTTCTTAAGCGTTTCTTGAATTCTTTCTCTGGCAAGTGCCGGAGATCATTTAAGAAAGGATGCTGCGTGTTCAGCTTTTTCCTGTCACTGCGAGCGTGACAGATTGAAAAGCAGTGAGGTGTTACCTGCTGTGTCAGCTCCATCAAGCTGTGTCAGGAAGGCAGGATCATAAACCACTGTGGGGATAGGCCAGCCGCACGGAGTCATCTGGATTATCTGTAAGCTAGATGGATTTGATCAAAATGCCTTTTAACGCATCCCACGATACCGTTGTATTCTTTACATGAATTCATTGTGTGGATGTGACTACATGCACAGAGCTGTATCCTGGAAATTAGTGATTTCGGTGTGGGCTGGTTGAGTATCACGCAGGAGTTTCCAGGCAAGTGTATCCTGCCTGCACTGAAGCCCATGCTGTCACGTCTTCGCTGCTATTGATAGCTCACGTTTCTCGGCAGACACTGTGGTTGCACTCTCACCACCTCCAAGGAAAAGTGATCCCATGGGCGAATTGATGCCGGGGAAAATATGCCAGCATTAAAAGGCTCTCCAAGGCCATGATGAAGGGCATAGTTGGAACCAGCGGCTGTGAAGTGACACAAGTCAGGAGACAGTTCAGATGAGGACGCATGGCACAGGTCTTTAATGGCAAGGGGGATTAGCACCGGAACAAGTTACCAGTGGAAAGTGCGGATTCTCCCTCTTGGTCATTTCTACCTTAAAACCTGAGTGGGAGAAAAAATAAATACAAAGGCTCTTGGGCATGGAGTCTTTTCTATTTCTGTAAGGTGGGTCCTGCTGTGAGGGAAAGGGGCAGGAGGACATATCTGGGCTGCTGTTGTGCTGGCACAGGTACCACTGATTCATAACTCTGCTCATAGCAGTGACTGGTCCTTGTTGTGCCAGACAATGTCTCAGCAAAGAGTGGCCAAGCCTCCTAGTGCCACCTGTCACATGCCAAAACTTTGAGACACAAAACATGTGTCTCAAAGCTGCAAGACATTATGCATGCCCCTGAGGGGAGAGGATGGAGCGACCAAGGTCCCTACCTGGCAGGATTCTCCATCCTCTCCAGGGTGTAGGTAAGGCAGGCAGAGGCACCTAAGCAAAGCCCGCAAAGGTGCTCCTCAGTTTTGAGGAGAGGAATTTGCTGAGGTGAGAGGAGTGCAGAGAGCCGTGCTGGGGGGAGAGGATGAGCTCAGGCCACATCCCATCGCATTGCTCATAGGGCAACTTGGGAGGCCCTCGGCATGGTCTGGCTTGTGCTGGGAAAGCCCAGGCTCTAAAGTAGGACAATACACTGATTTTAAGCTGTGAGCGTTAAAGGTGGAAAACTCTGGTCCCAATTCCAGCTCTCATAACCACTCATGATTGTCTTCCCTCCATCCAGTCGATGCAGTCCCATGCACTCTGCCCTGGCTTCCTGTGAATGGCCTCTCTGTGCTGCTCAGCTTCCCTGGATAACTGCTGGTTTTGTGCCTGGTTCGTACCTAAGTTTTACCAGTGGTGTTTAGCTAATTAAGAGGTATGTTATGCCAGTAAAATCTTTAATACAGATGGATTGTCCCGATCTCTCATGCTGGTAGAAGCTGTACATGTTAGGACTGCTCCGAGTTCTTCTGCACTGGAAGATTTTTGCAAGGCTAGTTGTGCTGTTGTGTTTGGTTTGGCAGGGTTCTTGCTACAGATGAGACCTCAGTCTGAGAAGGGGAACTTAAAGTCTCCACGTCCCACTTGTTTTCACAGATCCCATGCGGGTCCAGTGTTCCTGGGCTGGAATAGCTTCCATTCAGCATTTCATGGCATAGTGGCAAAATCTCTGCTCCCAGTAGCCATGCTTGGAGAGAGGGATTTCCTCTGGTGAGCGTTTTAAAAAGGTCTGTTGGGTAGATGAACTAATATGCTCCACATGTTCCCTGCAGGTGCAAAATCATCCGGATGCAAGTACCGGCCAGCCCCAGTGCTGCCAGCTTGCATATCGTTTGGCTTTGGTCTCAGGACATTCGATGTCTTTCCTTCAGTCCCAACAGCTGAACTTAAGAGACTGGTTGCCTCTCTTTTATCCCTCACATCTGTGAGGAAAAACTTGAAAACCGTACATATACTTGAGCTGTGATCTTTTCACCAGTACTGCAGGGTTGTGTGTAAAGCCCAGCTGGCATTAGGGAACTATTGCAGGTAACTCAGAAACTATAAGCAGAAAAGCCCAACTTAATGGCAGTTAAAAGAAGACACAGCTTCTGATAGACTTCAGACTGTGTATTTTGAGGCCTAGGTTTGATGATATTGTAGCTAACTCTTCTTGAAAAAAACAACTGAGCAAAACCCCAGCTGCATGCATTGCATTGCACGACGCAGTTTCCTTCCCTGGGCAGAACGTCAGCCACGTGGGACTGTTCTCTCGGTGCATCATTTGAAGGGAGTTGCATGCTTGAAGACAGAGTTGCGATGGTACGTGTGCACTGCGAGAGCGGCTGGAGCGTTGCTGCCTGGCTGATGTTTGCAGGATCTGCAGTGCCCGGGTGCGAACTGCTCCCTGCCTGTGCCTGCAGGCAAAGAGCATGTAAACTCCTTGGGATGCGCTGCCCATTTTTGAAGGCATTCGACATGAGACAGTAAATCTGCTTTCAGGGAGCCTAGAACCTGATAAAAAATGCAACCTTATGACATAAAATAAGGAATGATTAAAAACAGTGCTATTTCAGGGCTGCGAAAGCTATTTAGAGAAGGTGGCTTTGCCCAGTGAGCTCTCTGCCAGGTCCTGTATCGCTGGATCCTGGTGTCGGATTAGGTATCGTCCATCCTCTGGCGGCCAGTAATCCACTGACGTCAATGTGCTGTTGTGTGCGCTGGGTAGCGTGGTGGAAGTGGCAGCCGTGAGTTCATACCTGGCCTGCATCAGATGATGTGCAGGATGTGGAGCAATGGCCAAAGCCTATTCTGTGCTGGACCCCTTGACATTATGGCTGCTGTGTGTGGAATAAGTTCTAGCATGGATCCCTCTTCGATGATGTTCGAGTTCTGTATTAAAAAAATGTGATTTTTAGTATTAGTTGTGTTATAAACGTCTTAAAGCTTATTATAGATTAGTATAGTCTGGCTGCGGCAGACCCTAGAGGTCGTATATCAACCCCCTTTTACGTTTCAGTTGATGTTTTAAATAGTCAGTCACACATATCAATAAAATAACATGTAGTTTAGCATAGAGAATAAAAAACTCCTTTTATATATCCTTTTGGAAATACTTAATGATGTTTCCAGCTTCACTTAAAGGCCTGGAGCGTAATACTGTGGGGCAGACAACTTGTAATACTGGTCAGGGGCTTTTAGAGGAGGGTGTTTGCCATATGCATCACTCAATCATTTGACTATAGATGACTCTTGTTCTTATTGGTTAGGTTTTAGGGGTGGGGTGGGCAAAGGCTTACATTATTTTTAAATGTTAAAAAGAGTGCTGTTAGGTTATAAAAAACAGAAGCACAAAAAAGATAAGAGCTTGATGTTATAGAGAAAAAATAATCAGTCTTGTTTGCAAGACTAAATATACCTGAAAGGTAAAAATCCAAGTGTTTTTTGCACTTGAATCAGGGTACTTCCATACAAATGGAAATAGCAGTGTTGTTAGCTCATGTAATTCTATTCTGGATTTAAAACAGTATGATATTCTTTTAAAAACCCTGACTCTTGGATTCAGGTTGCTGTGGAAACATTTCTGTCTGGAGAGGCTTTGAATCTCTAGTCTCGGAGGCTCTTAAGACTCATCTAGGCAAAGGCACGGTTGACCTGACCTAGTGTTGATAATGGTCCCATTTCAAGTGGGAGGTTGGACTACAGACTGCAAAGCGTTCTTCCCACCAGCAGGTCTATGTTTCTGTGGTTACTGATGAAAAAGTTGAAAAGGTGAGCTCAAAAATGGAAGAAAAAAACCAAAAGGAACCAAAATCATTTTTAGACTTTATGTTTTAAGCTTTCAAGTGGGACAAGTTAGAAAAGGCCCATATTTTCTGAATGTACAAGGTTAGCAAATAAATATGATTAAGATTAGAAATTTCATAGTGGAAAGAAGAATATATATTGCTCTGTCTCACGGAGAGGCTGAAGAGCCTTTCCCAGAGCCCAGTGCATGTCTTGATGTTGTCCTGATTCAGTGTTGGGATGAGACAAGAGCGGTGATTCTGTGTCCTGGTTTCTGTCAGAGGGAAACACGGACTCAGGCGGAAAAGGAAAGACTTCAGCTTGGATCTGTGTGAAAGGAGGATCAAGAATGAGGACGGCGTCTCCCAGTAGACACATGCATTGTATGACTGACTAACGGGGCATTGTCTTCACTGGAGGAAAAGGTACTTTGTAAATATTGGCCTGTTAGTATGGGTGAAGATTAATCCAGTACATGAAATCATAGGTTCCAACCACTTTACTGAAGGTAGGATGGATATCTTAGATCAGTGGAACCTCAAAATGTCTGCTGACATGAATCAGGTCAGGATTTTAATGTGTAAGTGAATAGATTAAATCAGTTCCCTTGCCCTGCCCTTTTGGCCAGGTCCTGTAATGCACTGCCTGCCTTTACTGCCCTCCGTAAGTAATGCAGTCCCTGGCTCCTCCCATACGATGCGAAGCATCACTCTTGCACTTGTATGGTGCGTTTCAGACTGCAGTGCAAACAGGACTGAAGGAAGCTTCCCAGCACCTCGGTGAAGTGAGCAAAAATGTTACTCTTACTTCACAGTCCGAGAAGCTGAAGCAATGAGAAGTTAGCCTTGAAAATATTTTCCATATCTTGGGTGATTAGTCTGAAGACACGCCAGGCCTGGTTGTTAGAAGTAGCTTGGATATATGATGGGGCTCCCAGCACTTGGCTGTGAAATAGGACCTACGAGACTCTGCCCTTGGCAAGCCATTTCATAACTCTCCCCTTTCACTCTGTTGCTTGCCTCTGTAGCCTGCAAACATGTCAGGGCAGATGCCGCCTCTTGTGCGTTTCTTCATAGCGTGGGACAGCGAGAGCCCTGATACTAGCTGGGCCCTCCAAGCATTACCGCAGTACCAGCAGTACCGACAGAAACGGCATCAAGGTCCAGTACTTCTGCTTGAGGTCTGTCCCAAATGACAGTGCTGATTTTTGTTGGCTGCTGTATTTGAAGGGCCTGATGACTGGAACCAACACAATTAGGCAGGAAAAAAGCTGTAGAAAACTTTCTACCTGGGGTCATGCAAGTGTTGAAGAACTGGAAATAAAACTTTCCTTAGCTCCTAGCTTAGTGTGAAAGATAGATGGAAGATGCTCTTTTTTTTCTTCTTCTTCTCTCGTGTGATCTACTAACATTCATCCTATTGGGTGAGGAGAGGGAGAAAGAGGGAAAAGGAAGGGAGTTTTACAATAATTCTGTAATTTTAATTTTAACGATATGTGTGTCAAGTACAAGGTACAGGTTTCTAGATGGTAATTTGAGTATAACCGTCCTTCAGACAGGTCATAGCCTGCTCAGAGCCCAAGATGTTATTCATTAGCGTAAGACATTAATATTCTGTTGCTTAGTGTTTTAAGCTGTACTGCTGTGAGTACCCAGTGTTCCTGTGTTCGTTATAAATCTTGACAGTATAAGAGATTATCAACGATCTTATTTTGCAGGATGTTCTCAGTCACTTTTGATGAATATTTTTCTTGGACACTTCCATAAGACAAATTCTAATAAATAGGACTTAAAAATACAGCACTCTTAATTAACTGCTAACATTGCCTCATGGAGCAGGCAGTATGGAAAGGGAAAACAAGGCAGAGGGATTAAACAGCCTGCAGTCACTTGTGCTAATCCATCCTAACTTGGAGAGTTTGTAGTTGCTCTTGCTAATGCATTTCTTCTCCTTGTAAGACTAGGAGAGCTAATATTCATAGGAATGAACACCTATATCTTGTCTTGCTTAGGCAGAAAATCCAGATGCTGAGCAGACTGAAACGCTGTTGTTTGGCAGCAGAAAGAGAGCTATAGCTCACAGAAGATATGAGATAACACGGGGAATGGGGTTGGCGTGTGGGATCCCTGGCTCCCAGGCCTGTACTCTCTCTGTTACACCGTACTCCCTTGAAAGTCTTGAAGTCTAGACTACATCTATTTTAGGCCTCCCTGAGGCATGACAAAGCCTGTAAGCCCATGAAAGACTGCTTATAACATTAATGTTTCATTTGAACATATTAAAGGATTTCTATGCCTATTAGAAGTTGGCATGTGTTGAGGCTGAGCTCATGCAACTGCAGTTTTATTGGAGGCTTGGCAGGCAGAGCAGGTCAGCCCAGAGAGGTTCCCGACCTCCCTCTGCTGCCGCAGGGCATGCGGGTCCAAAATAAGGAGCTCGAAATCGTGTGCAACCCCTTTTGGGAGGCTTCTACCCAGGGAGCAGTGATGAGACTGCATGATCCCCATGGTCTCCTTGCTTGGAGCCCCTGCAGACCTTGCAGTAGGTTAACTGGCCAGGCAGAGTCCAGTGCCCGCAACGTGAAGAAGAGCCCTAGCTTTATTTAACCTTTTTACTCACAAGTGTTCCTGGGGAGCCCAGTGCTTGGATGTGATGGGCTCACGGGTGAAGAACAGCTCTCCAAAGCTGAACTCCAGATGCCTGGCTGTCCCACAGCTCGTGAGCTGAGTTTGTGGGGTGAGAGCACTTTTGGATTTCTTCTTGCGATAAGCTCTTCCATAGCAGTGTCACTGTTTCTCTCATCTCTGGCTGATTAAGAGATGCTGCTCCGTCTTGCTAGGCAGAGTCCTGATGTTGGTTATGCTGACATTCATCATGTCTTGGCTTGACAACAGCAGTCACACCTAGGTATGGAGCCTGTAAAGGAAGCTCCAACCAGCACAGAAAGCTGCAGCCTATCTCCTCTGCAGGAATCTCCTCCCCTCTATTTTGGCTTCTGTTAGAAATAAAGTTTGAGGTCTTTATTCTCTTTTCAGGGTGCTCCCTATATGGACCTCAGATATTAGAAAGGCTGCTTGAAGCTTTGTGCTAAAGGCCATAGAAGCTTCCTGCAACAAAACGAACCTGTGCTTTCAGAGGGCCCAGTATCACACTGTGCGACTGTACTGCACTAGGAGCTAAGGACCATCACATTCTACTGCAAGTATGAGGTATGTTCTCTTGACTCTCATTCTTCTACGTATACAGCAATATTATATATATATAATATTTAAAGACAGTTGGGGAACATACAACCGAAACAAGACCCTTCATTGCTGGGATGGAGTGAAGAGGAGAAATAACACATACCAGATGTTAGTTCAACACTTGATACACTACCTGAAAGTTAATCTGGTGGAGTGCAGTGTTTAAACTGATCATTGAGGAGAATGTACTCAGCTGGAATTCCAGTTACCTGAGGTGATTCGTGCCTTTTTAGAATATATGAAAATTAGGGAATATCAGGATTAAGACATGTTAACTCTACATTCGCTCTCCTCCTTCACCCCTTCCAAACTAGAGTTAATTACCAGGAATTTTCTGCAGAGACAAGATTGTAATAGGGTTGTAACTCCCTATTATATTAAATGATCAAGGCAAGCCATTTCATCTACCTTATGTGTTAAGTATTAAATTAAAGATCTTTAATTAAGATCTTTAATTAATTATTAACCTTGTAGACAGACTCATAGATTGTAAGGTAATTCATGCATGACTCTTGATCCCCCATCATTCTGGATGCTCAAAAAGTGTGATACTATATTTTAAACAAACGAGCATGCAAAAAAGGAATTGTGAAGTCAAGATCATGACAGACATTGTGGTCACGTTCATTAGGGGTTGTTCTTTGGGTGGTTTGATGGATATGATGATTCTTATGTGGGTTACTACTTACTACTTGCTGTTTCAGGAATGGGAGGTCGTTACATGATCTACATTAGTGGTTTAAGTGGGAATTCTGAGAACGGGGAATGGGTGGATCTTTGCTTGCTCTCTGTTGTGGTTTACTCCTCCCCAGCTTCCTTTCTAAAGCAAGATTTTTAGATGTACCCATCCAGGATTGCCATATATGGTGAGATGATGGTATCTCCTCTGGCATCTCTGACCCTAGTCCTATCAGCCTGCCTTAATTTACTTTTACTTTCTATCTGTATCTTGTCTTTACCTTAGGTCATTGGGTCTCTGGGACAGAGAATGGCCTTTATATTCTATTTTTATGTAATATCTAGCACAGACACATTTGATATGTCAAGCTCTTGGTGGTGCTATATGTAATGCCAATAACAAATAGTGCTGATATTCCTCTAGAGGGTCTGTGGCTGTCTGTGCAAACGTGATAGAGATGTAACATCTGCCCGCCTCCTCATTAATGTACTGCTCTTATTGAATTTGCTGAAATGGTTTCTGCATTGTTCTTGCTCTTAATGGCAAGGGGGGAGTCAAGTTGGCACAAGAAGTGTGCAAAAAGCATCCCCATGCAGGTGAAAAATGCCAGTGCTGACCTGTAAGAGTTAGAGGCCTGAAGTAAAGTGTTTGCTTTTATTTGCACAGGTTAAATCGAGCATAGCACAGTGTCAGTTTGTGTGTGTGTGTGTGTGTGTGTGTGTGTGTGTGTGTGTGTGTGTAGGTATGTACCTATATATACAAACATATATGTGTGGAAGCATTGTTGCCTGTTTAGCTTTAGCTTGCTCCTTACTTCCTCCTCAAATTCCCTACACTTCCCCTTCTCTGTTCCTCTTTATATTTGAGTTTTATGCCGGTGGTATTTTTCGTATGCATATTTCCCTTTTCTTCTTACCTTCTTTCCTCTTTCTTTCCTATTCTGGCTTTTCATTCTTTGCCTTCTCCTCTGTGTGTTTCTGTCTCCTTCTGCTCCAAGTTGTTTTACGGTTTATCTTTTGCTTGCCTCCTTCTTTCTCTCCTAGATGCAAATCAGCCAATACACGCTGTTAGGATCTCTGCAACTCCTTCTGCGTTCGCTGTTGCCTCTCCCGCAGATTAGAGGAGCAGCCGCAGCTGATTCTCTCCTCCTCCTCTCACTTGAGAAAAGGAATAAGGGAGTCTAAGCTGCTCCCATTTCCCCTCACTCTAGATGACTATCAGTCTGTCATATTTTTTTACTTCCATTGTGCACTTCAGATTGCAGCTTGCACAGCTGAGATGTTTTTCGGATCTGGTTGTTAACTGAAGTGATGTGTAAGAGTAGGGTAAGAGGCCACAGTGCTTCTGCCCTGTGTCACGGGCTCCTTAATGCTAAGGCCAGGGCTCCCTTCCTTGCTTGGAGATGGCAAGCTGTGTGCTGAGCCCTGGGTCCAGCAGCACAGAGTTCCTGTCATTAGCTCTCTGTTAAATTTAATACTGCGAGCCCGGGGCTTTCTAGCCTGATTTTGAGCCTTTTTCGCCTCTGCTGAGGGATTTGGCCCTGGTTTTGGAGGGCTGCGGCAATCCTATGAACGCGAATAGGCTGAGCTTAGCCATTGCAGCGTGTGGTGCGCCACTCTCGGCGTCCTTCTGTGGAGGCCGGCGTTCGGGCGCCCGTATCAGTTCAGCAGACTGGCTTGTGTGTGTGTTAGTAACAGCTTCATTGATCTGAGCGATATCAATAAGCTGTAGGAAAATGCTACCTGGGGAAAGCAAATAGAGAGTACTGGCCTTGCAGTGCTAGGGCTAGTGGGAGTTGTAAATGAAAGCGAGGCCAGATCCTGCACAATACTTTCAATTTCTGTGAAAGCAGTGACAGCTGTAAAGCTCAGCGTCTTTTAAGGGCTTGACTTGTAGAGTATAAAGCTGAATGTTTTGACTGCTTCTGATTGTAGAAACAGAGGGAGCTGAAATAAGGAAACACTTTGATGTTGGCAGTTTCAAGAACACGCTCAATATCGCTTCATGGTGGACATCTTACTCTTGGCTGCATCAGCCTCACGGGTCGAGGACAGTAGTGAGTTAGTTGGATGACTTCATTAGCACAGCTGTTTTTTTCCAAGAACTCACAGGACCCAGTACAGCACTTTGCGTGCTGGGAAAGCCAGCTATTTCCAGGCCCCTGTTTGCAGTATTGACGATTGTGTCCAGAGCACTTGTTTGACTGTTGCCAGTTCCAAAGGTACCTCAGACTGTGGGTCTCGGAGGCCAGTTCAGTTGGTCTCTCTAATGAGCCGAATTTATGCAAACATATCTGTGGGAGGGCTTTCATTTGGATAGGAATCACCTCTTGGAGGATGTAATGTGATCACAATTTTTCGGGATATCGTCAAGGTGAATAAACAGAAATAGGACTTCAGACCTCCCCGTTCCTGTTGCTGATGATACGTAAGGCTTCTCAAATGACGTGTAAACATTCAGTGTCACGTTTCATTCAGGATGACTCTTCATTTTTTTTTGTTCTTGTTTTTTTGTCTCTGCAATGCAGACTTCTTTCACAAGTGGCTGTTCTCCGACCGGTGTCCTAGCATACCCCTCCTGCGCTCTGCAGTCCTCGGGTAAGGGGGTGTTTCAGGGCATGTTCATAACTTGATCTTTCTGTTGACTCTTGCACACAAGGCTCAGTTAGTGCCAATTGTTAGGGTAGTTTTCTATTTTCAAGACACTTGGGCCCGATGCTGTTTCCCTTGTGCTCCTGAATGCGATTTTGCCCGATGTAGTTTGGGGCAGAGATGAGCTGTTTATCTGCTACGAACCTCAGCAGTGCCGTCAATCCACTTCCAATGGTAGTAGGACTTGACCTCCCATAGCAGCTACAGCGCTCAGGATGGGACGTGGGGCTGAATTACGCCGTTGCAATTGGGAGGTGCAGAGGACCTTGGCTTGAAAGGCATAAGGTGCAGGTCATGTGTGAGATAGCCAGATCTGCCTAATACAGAGTTGTCATCAACCTAAGTTGTTCCAGGTTAGCGTTTCCTCCTGGTGCTGTTCCTACATTTTGGACTTAAGCACAACAGACTTGCTGTACTGGGGCAGATACTTGTCTTTTCCACATCTTTCCTCGGACAGTGGCCAAAGCCAGATGCTTTAGAAGAAAGTGGGTGAAAGTGGATGGCTAGAAAATAACCAGATCATATGGTAGTTTCTTTCAAAATCATTTCAAGCTAAGGTTGGCTTGGTTCCAAGTCATGCGTGCCCACCGAAGGGATTGTTTACAGGTTGTAGGTAGCAGATTTCAGTTAGCTTAGAGCGTCTAAAAAAATAAATCCTTTTCTTTCAGTATCGAAGTGTGTGGCCTTTGCTACTTGAGTGTCGCTTTTAGGCAGCTGAATAGTTTTTCTAAGTGGAATGTGTTTCTGCGTTGAAGTTGAGAGATAAATATAGCTCTGAGCTGGTGAATTGAAAGAAGGCCATAGTATGTGTTATGTTGCCTTACCCGGGAATTTTTTTCCTCTTTTTTGTGGTGATTTTGTTCTAACTTAAAATGGAAAGCCTACCAGAAGATGTTATTTTTCCTGTTAAAATAAATTACATGCCAGAATGCCGTTCCCTGGCTTATGCTGCAACCAGTGAAGTGATTAAACCCCTCGCTCCTCTTTTCTAGCCTAGTACTGTGTGTTTGGAAGGCAAGCACATTTGCAGCTGAGCCAACTGTAATAATAATAATTCAGGATGAGAAGCTCAGAGCACCCTGTGATTAGCAAAATAATTATTGCACAGTGTATAAATTGAGAGATGTTTTTTGACATAGGAACAGAAATGTATGTTGCAGCTGCTTTAAGAGGCGATCAGCTCATGTCACCCTGTTGACGTTTTCAGTGCAGAGTTTTATGCTGGAACCACACAGAGCAAAACATGCTTTTCAAATGATTGCTTCTGAGTTTTCCGGTAACTTCTGCTGACATAAGAGCAGCCAGAAAACTTGGAAACAAAATTTTTACATGCTCTGCTCTTCTCCCCATATTGATTTTTGTGATTGGGATGAAGTCGTAGCGTGTGTTCTCTGTGTTTGCCAAGAGGCCACACTGTCAGCTCTAGGACTTAAAACAGGATAGGAAGTCTCCCAAATCTTTTCCTTTGTGGGTGCTAGTTCAGATCCGGGTCGCTACGGTTGTGACAGAAGTCTCTTTTATATGATGCCGCTTTGACATTTCTAAAGCAAGTCCGTGGGCTCGTAGCTGATAACTTGCAGCCTTAAAATCTAATCTGCCCTTCTGCATAACAGCAAACAAGAAATTTTACGCATAGTTTCCTTTGATGTTTCGTCAGCGGCGAGTGATAAAGCGGGCAGGGTTTCTCCCCGCGCGCGCTGAGGCTGTGCGCTCATGCCCTGCCTTATCTCCCCGAACCTTTGGCGTTACAGCTCTGGGGCCCTCTCTGAGCCCTGACCCAGTTTCCCTGGTCTTTGCGACTCTGGTGGCCTGGCGCTCCATGCCGCTGGCCGTTTCGGATGCCGAAGCCCCATCTCGGTGCCCGAAGCGGCTTGAACCCCCCCGTGCTTCGGGCCTCTCGGCCTGCCGCTGGCGAGGGAAGCGGTCGCATCCGCTGGCAGGCTATGCCGAGAAACGACCCCGCGTGCGCGAGAGCCGGGGCGGCACCAGCCTCCGCTAGCCAGGGAGGGCTTTGGGGCAACGCTTACCCGCGGACGTGCCCAGACAGCCCTTTGCGCTGCGTCGGATGTATTTGGATAAGGCCTGTATCAGTAGGGCCCCGATTTCCCCCATGCTATCTGCTCCTGTAATAGACAGATCACGTTAGTTTAATTTAAAAAAAGCTTTAAATAGGCTTGTTTTATTTAGGAGATGGAGTACGTCCTTTGGTCTCTTCCAGTCTTGCTTCCTGTGATTTGGTGTTTTTCTTTCCTATGTATCTTGTTGCTAAAAGTGATCTGACGGGTGTGCACGTTTCTCCGTGTATGTCTGTGGGCGTGTGCGTTTATGTATATGTGTGCATGTATGTACACACGCACATGCACACGCACACACCTGCCCTATTTATGTATTACAAAAAAATATATATATTTTTTCCCCTTAATGAAGTATAGCCATTATTGCTCGTCTGCAACCAAACAAGCCGTTGAGTTAATACCACCACATAAAGTTCAGGAAAGACCAGTGAGCATGTTTCTAATAAGAGGATATTCTGGTCCTCTTGATAATCAACCCCCCATTGTAAAGTCATTTTGAGTCACAGGTTTAAATCTTTGTTCCAGTGGAAAAGATTTTTATGGGCAGCCCAAACAAGCATTAAATCCTGTTTTCTAACAGAGCTGCTTAAAATAGTACCAATTCTGAATCGGAAGAGTGACTCCAAGGGAAAAGAGAAAAGTTGAAACAATACAAATCATAGTTTGGTGGCACAAACCTTTTGTCCTACCCCAAACCCTGAGAGAAATTTGGCAGAGACAGAAGGCTGGATTTCCTCACTGTGAGACACTACATGCTTTAGATTTCTCTGTGGAATTAGATTTAGATCTTCCATGCTGGTAGTTGCTATTTTTTTTAGGAGATTCCAGTAAATTAGCTTAGAAGACTGGTGCAAACTATGGCAGTTTTACGTAGGCTGATTCCTCTGCCTTCCTTCACCCCTCTTGTCTGTAGGGAAAATGCTTTCTGGAAAAAAACAGGCTGGTATTTCGGAAGCGTGGATCACGTTTGGGTTTTGATCTCTTTTCCGCTCCCTGCTCCGATGCTGCCGAGGCAAGCGGGCTTCCTAAACCGGCCCCCCGCTCTGCCCCCCCGGTCCTGCAGAGCTTGCCGTTCTCCTTCGTTCCCGGCTGCTTGGCTCGCCCTGGCGGCGGCCAGCCCTGCCAATTGTGACTCCATCGCGACAAGGAATTAGGTCAAAATGGCTTGCGTCATCACAGTTACATCAAAACGGCCCTGCAGTTTGCAAGCGGACGAGCGGCTGGCTGAAGCGGGTCGGTTGGTGCCGGGCTGAGGTGAGCTGAGCAGCCTTCCCGGTTTCCCCAGGGAGCAGGATTGACAGCACGCCTGCTCCCTGCCCCTAACGCAGGGACTTTTGCAGGCAGCATCGCAGGGATGAGGCTTAAGACGCTTTAAGCTCCTTTTGTGACCTGCTGCCGGCAAATCCAGCCTGTGAAAGGCTTCCTGCATCGTTTCCTCCTTTTCCTCCCGATACTTCCAGATACTTCTTAGCACTCACGTAGCAGCACTGTATCCCTTGTAAGTGATAGCACTTCTTGAGCCCTTTTCTAGAGTGCCGGTACCGCTTACGAGCGACACCTCTTGTGCCTGCTGTGCTACGGACCGTGGATACGCTGCCTCCTGTTAGCCCCTCATCTTTCGTTCCTGTAACCTTGCTTGTCCTAGCGTGGTACCTTGCTGCGGCATGTGTCGCTTGCTAATGCAGCTGGCACATCGTGAGCCTTTGAGGTGCCGTCTCGGAAGCTTTGCGTGCAACCGCCCTGCATTTAATATACTACCTCTGCTTGTTCTTCTCCACACCCTGCGCGGGAGGAGCGACCTGTAGTCTCGGTCTGAGCACTGCCGTCAGTCCAGCTAGGAGTCCTTTCGCATTCAGGACTGGCAGCAGTGGTATGAACAGCTTTTATACCCTACCCACTGTGAGCACACTCTTAATTTCCGCTTCTTTATCTCAGATACTTCCTTAGTTCTCACGACTGAATATCGAAGCATGTCTGCAAAATTAAGAGGTGACAGTGATCTTAGTCTTTTCCTTAAAACGGTCCCTGAGTAGGGAAGAACAATGATGTTAGCATATGGAGCTGACATATTTATTATTGATGGTACCTTTAAATGATTAAACAATTTTTCCTTGCATTATTTAGGGGAATTATGATATTCGTCATTAATGGAAAGATGTCTGTCTAGAGAAATGTGTGGTTCATACTCAAATACCTTCTCTCCTCCTTTCATTATTTCCTATCTGTCTTCTCCCAGCTCTTGCTTTTCCGTTTGGAGTCAGTATTCATCCTTCTGTAAATACCTGCTTTTGCCTTCCCTGTTGATGTAGTTAACTCGTGGGCTGTAAAAGGGGAGACAGATAGTTTTTTTCTGGGCAGATAACTAGCTTGCAGTGTTACCAGCACCTTTATATAGGGACATGGTAATCCAGGCAAGGAATTAAGTTGTTTTTTTTTTTTTAAACAGAAACAGTTGAGAGCCCTTTTTAGCAAATGTCATTCAGATTAATGATTTATTTTACAGTCAGTGATACTGGAAGCATTAACAAACCTGGCATTAGGTGTGTATGTGTCCCCATGATGTGGTACAGTATTGCAGCTGGTTTATATTGCAAAGTATAATATTAACTGGGCTCAGTATATTGCGGTGATTATCTGTCAGTGACCTGACATAATCAGATACTGGATATGGTTGAGGTCCTATGAAAATCTTGCTAACATAATCCTCAGGTTCCTAAACATCCCTGAAAATACCTGACTTTAGTGTAAGCGGTTCTCATCCTCACCTATGTGGCTATTGCTCATCTGTCAGAAGAGAAGAATTAACGGCTCTGCTCTTGAAATTTTTTAACTTTTCCCTCTGCAGTCCCTCTGCACCAGCTAGTTTTACTGGATCTTTAAGTAATTAAAGTATTTTTTTTTTCCACACAGCAGAAACCGTGTTTCCAGGGTGCAATTTAAAGATGAAACGTGTCTATTTGCTCACATATGGCAGTACATGACATCATAATTTATATATGGGACTTGGGTTGACCTCCAGAGCCTTCATGTTGCATGCGTGCTAAAAAGCAGCACCTTTTAATTCATGGAAATGAGAACAAAGCTCATTGATGCTTTGTGCTTTTAATGTATTTAAATAGATTCTAATAGATCGTCGTAAATTTAGAGCTTGAAGTTAGTTGTCTTAAATCATTAATCGAAAGCTATTTTTAAGGAAAAGTACTTAATAAAAACTTAATTGTCGACATTAATTTCAGTCAAAACTGTAAAATGGGCAGCACTGTTTGTTTGTTTTGGAAGTTAGATAGCAAGAACCGAGCAATGGAATCTCCCACTAAGATGCAGACTTGCTTCATTGGCTTTTGTGGAGTTTCAGGGGAAGGATGTTTCTCCTTAGCCTGCAGTGGAAGGTCCCTCTCTTCTAGTGATATTTTGTGAACCACCAGCTCAATTTTTTGCTGTGAGAGATGTGAGGGGGGCAGGAGGAGTGTGAGGTGTCTCCGTGCTAGGTAGGGTGATATGAACCTACACTTCGAAGGCGTATATGGAAAGGATCAAAATGGCATTTGAAATCACTGGCTATCTCTAGAGCATGCAGAAGAAAAATGACCAGTCAGTGAAAAAAAAATAATTTAGGTAAGACTCCTCCACTTCATTCTCTGTTCGGCCCCTGCTTTCCTTTACTTATGCTTATTTCTGACTTCAGACTCAAAATCCCTCCTGTAGGAGCCTGAAAAAGGGTTAATGCTTTTGTAGCTTCTTCCTGTGCGCCTCTGCCAGGGGAAACAGTTTATTTGCTACCTTCCTCTTCCCCTTATTTTACTCATGCCCTGCTTTCCCAGCCTCTTGTGCTGGGGAGGATGCGGTGATTTTACTTGGCATCGCAAGCTTGCTTACCTGTCCTTTACATGGTCTATCTGGGAACAGTGGGGTAGCAAGAGGAGGGACCTCATGGATGCATGTGAGTGGGGGAACACAGTGATTTTCTGAGTGGACTCCAAAGAAGGTACCACAGGTCTTACTGTGAGCCATGTTTTGCAGGTCTATCCTTTGGGTAAGCTGTTAAACAGTAGTGCACTTGGTTGCGCAGGGCACTATGATATCAGGGAAAAGAGGCCACATTTCCTGGCTTATGCTGTCAATCAGTTCATGGCCAACAACGTAAGGACTTATTGTTTCTTCTTTTTTTTTTTTCTTTTTACCTTTTTATTCTACCTAATCTCTCCACACAGGCTCTGTTTAATATCTTAGCCTTGTTTGAAATGTGGAATTTATCTGCTGCTCTTATTATCCAAATGCAGAGAGGCTGCTAGCCTTTTTGTTGTGTTAAATCTAATGGGGATCACTTTTTGTTCTGTGTTTGTGCAGCACCTGGCGTGGTTGGGTCTGGGATGCTGACTCCTCCGGCAGCATCACACACAAAATAATATTTCCCCCTTTCTGTTGTCCAGTGGCCTATCCTGCAGCTACAATTCCTTTTCCTCTAAAAATTGCAACTGGCATGACAGGCTGAGCGTGACGCTTCCGAAAGTCTCATTCCCTGCGGTGAAGTTTCTTTCAACATCACAGGGGAGGAAGGGTTATTAGAGAATGAGGAGTCAGAATATGGTTTCCCTGGGTAGCAAGCATATGAGCCCCCTCTCCTGCTTCCGGACTCCTTCCCGGCTAATTCAGACTCATTGTGGGAGTGAAACTGTCTCCCTTCCTGAGGGATGAAGATATTTCACCCTTGGAAGTGATACAGTCTCATAGAAGTCTGTTAGATGAAGACCAACCTACCAAGAAAGTGCTTTCCACACTTGTGTCTGAGCAAGATAGCGAGGGATGTGTTTGACTTAAATACCTGACTGAATCGGGGCAATGCTCAGCACGGCGAGGATAGCACTGCTGGGCTGGCTGACCATGCCGTGTGCTAAGGGACATGATTAGCCTTCCAGGTCAGGGATGGAAGCAAAAAACCACCGTTTCTTGCAGGATATTTCAAAAATGTGCTGGCAAAATAAATGGAGTAACGGGACAGCTGTGGGGAGAGGTGAGGTCAGCCCACGGAGGTGCTTCTGGTCATCCCGTGTTGGCTTTTAGCCGCTAGGTAAATATTGTTTGACCCTGCCGTGTATTTCCCGTCGCAGGGGCTGATGTTGCTGCACGCATGAGCTGGAGCGGCGCCACTGAAAACGGCTGTGGGTGTCTCTGATGCCTGACTCCGGGGGCTGGGGGGAAGAGTGAAAAGGATAATTGTGTCCTTTGTGTTGATGTGGTGGGTAGCTTCTGCTCTGCCCCCGAGCTGCCGCATTTGACATTTCTTGTCCCTGGCAGATGATGCGGCTTCCTCCAAAGTTGCGTTCCCCCTCCCGGCGTTTTCTTTGGTTGGCTCCTCGCCACCCACCAAACAGTTTTTGCAGCCGGCTGTCCCTTTCGCCGCTAATAGCCCCCTATTTATCTTGCGTTTCATGCGATCCCGCTTGCCGGAGGGCTGTGACAGGGTGCGTTTACGCTCGAGTTGGGACAGGCCGGTCGCGTGGGTCCCGCGGGGTGCTGACGGGCTCGGGGGCGATGAGCGCCTGCCGGGCGCGTGCCCGGCTCCCGCGCGGGGCTCTCCCCGTCGGGGCCGGGATACCTGCGCCGGAAGGAAGGAAAGGTCTGAACTGTTAACGTGCGACTCCGGAGAATTAAGTAGCGGGAGGGCGAAAAGCCCTTCCATTTCTGGCCAGAGCTTGAAACGATGGGGCCGCTCTGAATCGGTGCTGCGGCTCTGAGCTCCTGATGAATCACAGGAAAAAAAAGTCTGAGTCATAATCCCTAATACCACCGAGCGGATTTGTTCGTTTTTTTTTTTTTTTTTTTTTTTTTTTTGTTCTTGTGTGCTGACTGATGTGCAGAGAAGCAGCAAGAGCCCTTTCTCTGCTGTTTCATCAGTGAAAAATGCAGCGCTGTCTCTGCCCCTGCTCGTCTGCGCAGCGGAGCGGAGCGTGGAGTCGGGCCGAGCTCTCCCCTGCGCGTGCCGAAGCGGGGAGCTTCGCCCGAGCCCTGCCAGCCGCTCCGCTTGGCGGTGCTCCCCCGCTGCAAACGGGTGCTGAAAAGCCCCAAGGGTAGCGGCAACGGGAGCCGCGCTGGTGGCGCTTCCCGGGCAAGGCGCAGGGCCGCGCGGAGGTGGAGCGGATGCGCCTGGAGAAAAGCGAACGTCAGCCGAGCGTTTGTGCTCGTTCGGCTTTGGCATCGCTGGGCGGCGAGAGGGGTGCCTTAAAATACTCGTATTTTGCAACTGACACCTGTTCCTTTGAGCTTCTCAACGTGATTTACAGAGGAGGCCTGGGTTAGTGACGTCTGCCCAGCATGTCAGTGATACAAGCTCAGCGATCTAAGCTTAAGTTGAAGTGAAGTGGCTGCCGGTCCCTAGAGATCGGTTCCTACAGCTACCTCAGTCTTATGGCCCCGAATAATTTTAAATATTCGTGTTCTTAGAGGGCAACTGATTTTTACCATTTCCTTCTCTCACCTGATTCTCACTGTGCTTTCAGATTGAGACGGAGCAGTGATTCCTAGCCTGAGGAACCCCCTGTTAAGTTAGTTTTACTTAGAACTTCCTCCCTGACAGTTGTACAGAATCAGTAGTCATTAAAACCAAACAAAACAAGCATGGTCTTAGACCTTTGTTTCAATTTACATAGGGTCAAAACTAGACTACTGAGCCGAGTCCCTGTGACCAGTGCTGTGCCCCGAGGCTGGAGGTGGCGGACGGTCCCACAGCGCTTGCCGGGAGCCCTGTCCGTGGTAGCAGGGGGTTAACATGTGCCGTGGTGTGCCGCAGAGCGGATCCGCTCCGGCAGGGCAGCTTCTCCCTTTGGAGCCAAATTTTGACTCTCTTGTTATTTCAGCTGATTAGATTAATTTCCTGGATGATGTAACCAAGTGACATCAATTATGTTATATTACCAATAAGAGCCGCCGTTTTAGGCTCTGTATGCGTTTTAAAGATATTTTAGAGTATTTCTTTTGCTTAAAGGTTACTGTACAGAATTGGAAACTATAATCACACTGATGCACACTCATATTTGTGCGCACATTCACAGAAAAGAGGTGCAGGTGAGCTAGATTTCAGTGGGCAAAGTGTTACATCGGGGTATCAGGCTGTTCTTTTTACCTTATAATGTTGTTAACTAGTTTTTTCATTATTGCAGGTATTTGTGATAGAATTAGTGTTCTCCCCAGAGAAAAGCTGGTAGGATTGGGGTGCAGGAGTAGAAGCTAGGGATTCTTGATGTCTGGTCCGAGTTATACTGCTCCTTGTGTTTCCTATGCTTAAAAACAGTCTGAGAGAGCAACTGTCAAATCTATGAAGCTCATAGTTTTTTTTTTTTTTTTCCCCCCTTTGTCAGGTTACTTTTCAGCCAGATCAGTTCCCTGGTCCAGTTTGCTGTCTACCTATAGGAAAAGAGGAGGCAGGAGGCAACATTTCTGGGGGGAGGTTTGTTGTGAAATAACATCTATTATAAGCTAACAAATGTAAATACTGACAAGCGGAGCTCGTCTGCCTCTGATCTGGACCATATAGGTTTCACCTAGGACTCTGCGGCCTGAAATATCCAGCAGGTGGTTAGCCCACTCCTCTACTGCTGTGTTCGGCTCTTCTGCTGAAACCAGTTCTCAGAATGAAATAAGCTTCTTCAGCAAAAAAGCTCTGTTTCCTTCCTCTCTTCCTCCTCTGTCTCCATAGAGCTATTTCTAAATCGATTGCATTTTCTCAGCATAAATACGCTTGTTGGGGCTGTGGATGTATTTTTGATTTTTTTTTCCTCCATAATTTTACAGGCTGCTGGAAAATCTTAAGTACAGATCAAGCCAAGGCAAATGTGAAATATTTTAGTTTCTTGTTTGTGGAAAGGAGCTAATACACCTTTAGGTGTGAGGACAGGGAATTTACAAGTCCTGGATAGGGTTTTTTTCCCTCTGTGTGTGAGATTTAGGGGGGAAGGAAGGTCTTTGGATAATGAAGCAGATTTTTTTTAAGATACTAAAGCATTTGCTGATATGAAAAGTCTTCACTGATTTGAATTTTTTTTAAGGCGCATTACCTATACCAATGCCGGTCTTGGTGCAAATGCTCTTACCTTGTTTTGCTGACCTGGAAGGAAGACAGGCCTTTTCAGAGTCAACTAGAGCACTTTCAAAATATGATTACTCCCTAATCCACTGAAGGCAAAAATCAGGCAGGTTATCTCAGAGCCTGTTTAGACTATTTAGGCCAACCTTGCTTGCTGAAGTGCATTAGGCAATTCATATTTGAAGTAATCTGACCTATGAGGAGAGTAACCTCCAGCATTTGGGTGGTCATGGACAGTGGTGATGTTTTAAGACCATCCAGCGGTCTCTCAGTTTCAGCCTGGACAGAGATCTGAAATGAGAAGTGGATTTTCTCCATAACTGTTAGAGTAAATGTAAATGAAATGGAGATACTAATTTATTTCATGCACTCTTAGCATGTACGAAAGACTAAATACTAGTGCATTAAAGCAGGTGGAACTGTTCCAGCAGCTTTAATGGAGAAATACATTATTACTGTGAGGCTTTGATAGAATGAGGACAAACTTGTATAAGATGCCAGCGCTTCCTGTTCTTGTATTTGCATAATTCTTAACGCTTTCATAGCGCTCCTCACTTTCAAATGTTTGTCCAAACGTTAAGTAATCCCCAGCAGCTTGAGGCTATAGGTGACTACAGTTTCCTGTCTTGAAGGGTGGGGAGGCTTTCGTCAGAGATTGACTAGATGAGATTTTGCTGATGGTAGAGCCCTTCCAAGGGATTATTTGTTATGCCGTTCACCGGTGTGATTGACACCCAGCTGTCAGCGCCTGGGACAGTCTGCCTTGGCTCTGCAGGTTGCACAGCAAGACCTGCCTAAGCTCAGACTTGTTGCGTTTGAAAGGAAACTCTGATGCTACCCTAACGTGAATTAAAAGGAGAACTGCCAGCTATTCCTGAGTAGTGGCAGCTGGAGCGTTTTTGGGGAAGTACCCATGGTTTTTGTGCCTGGGATACCCTAGGATTTGTTCCAGCTGATTGTGCCTCTCCTTTCTGGGGGCTGGAGGATTGTCTGTGCTTGGGTTTTCTTTTTCCTTCTGTCCTCACTGCCAATTAGATAAATTTCAGCCTGAGTAAAGACCGTGGTGCAGCCTATGTCTGTCTACAAGCATGGAAAGCCTTCAGACTTCACACCAGAGGTGCTCCTGCATGCTTAATTGTGAGTTTGAAGGTAAACCCGGCGTCCCACATTGATTGTGTGCTGTGAATCCCACGTGACTGCTCAGCAAACACGCAAGTACGGATGTTGACTTCCCAGCATTGCAGAAAGATGGGGGTTGACTATCTCATATGAAACCCACTGATCTAATGAAAACCTGCAAAACTTCCAAATCAAGCATTGCGTTAAAAGGCAGTGGAATACAAGAAATGAATCAATTCACATATCTTGGTAGTTGTTATCTAAGCCACTGGGGGTGTCCAGGAGGAAATGATGTCACACACTGGCAAGGCAGCAGCTGCATTTACTGGCTTAACTAAGATTTGGTCATTGAAAATCTGTAGCTGAAAGGCCAAACTATGAAGGTTGAACTTGAAAGTTATTTTCATCTAAACAGACAACTGCAAAAGCTGGAAACCTGTCAAAAGAACAGGCAAAGTATCTGAATGCCTTTGGATACAAATGGCTTAGAAGATCACTGAGCAGTAATTTCCAAAGCCATCCCCAAAAGGAGATGGAAGTACTTGAGGGATAAGAAAGCAGAATGTCTGCCGTAGCAGGAGTTCCAGTGGGATGGAAACACATTGGGAGGTGGTAGGGACAGTCCCTCTCTTAAAATATACCCAGATAGGGAAGATTATTTGGGATTTATCATAGTACGCACATGAAGAGTGATAAAGGGGGAGGTGGAGCCTTGCTTGTCATTTAAGGATGGGGAAGGGTGACAAAAAGGTAGAGAAAGATCTGTTGTGGCAGCTTTGGGTGTTCTTGTCTTGGGGGCTGTGCTTAGAGGAGGGGACGTAATTTATGCAATATATGGCACTATCTTTCTGGTCAGTATGAGGTTTTGTCCCTGCTGATATTTTGGGCTTGATGTGTAATTCACATCAAGAATAATAAGTACAATGCTGAGAAGCAATTCTCTGTGCTATGGAAGCAGACTTCAGCTGGCTTCGTTTCTGCACCTGTAAAATTGGGTAAATAATACTTCCCTTTTCTACTACAGCCTTTAAAATCTCTGAGTTTCTAGAATTTCCTATTACATGTCTAGACAATTTGTATCACGGCGAGTGATTGTAAAAATTGTGGGGTAGAGGTGATAGAGGATGACAGGAAACCAATTAAGAGACACTGCTAATGAGAGAAGAGAAGGAACACAAGAGTGCATAACACTGCTGGGATCATGAAGGCCCCTTCCTTACCCTTATGAGCAGCTATAGGGTATAATCTCATTAATACATTTATTAAGCTGCATCTTAAAACTGATTGGGCTGCTGGTCCCACCACTCCTGTTGGAAGGCATCCAGAGCCGGGTATGTTTAGGGACCTTCTTGTTCCGGCCTGAAGTTATTTGTAGCCAGCTTATACTCATTTGTTCTTGTGCCAATGTTGTCCTTTAGCTTAAATCACTCTTTCTGTGATGTAGACAGTGGTCTTATCCCTTTGGAGGCTTGGTTCTGCTAGGTTGAACAAAGCCGGGTCTGTCTTTTGTAAGAGGGGCTCTTCCTTCACTGTATGCTTTAGCAGCTCTCTCCTGCAATGGTGTCTGTTAAAATGCATCTTTCTTGATCGTAAGCTGCCAGATGATGCATTAAAAACCTAGAGGAAGGATTCACAGAATCACAGAATGGTTGAGGTTGGAAGGGACCTCTGGAGATCATCTGTGTCCAGCCCCCCTGCTCAAGCAGGGTCACCTAGAACACGTTACCCAGGATCGCGTCCAGGCAGGTTTTTTGGACTCTTATCTTTGCTGGACTCTCTCCAGGAGCTGCATGTCTCTCTTGTGCTGGGGAGCCTAGAACTGGACACAGTACTCCAGATGCGGTCTCAGCAGGGCAGAGTAGAGGGGAGGATTATGTCCCTCGACCTGCTGGCAACACTCTTCCTGATGCAGCCCAGGATACCATTGACCTTCTTGGCCACAAGGGCACATTGCTGGCTCATGCTTAACTTGTTGCCCACCAGGACTCCCAGGTCCTTTTCTGCAGAGCTGCTTTCCAGCAGGTCAGCGCCCAGCCTGTCCTGGTGCATGGGGTTATTCCTCCCCAGAGGTAGGATCCTGCACTTCACTTTGTTGAATTTCATGAGGTTCCTCTCTGCCCTTCTCTCTAGCCTGTCCAGGTCCCTCTGAATGGCAGCACAGCCCTCTCGTGTGCCATATTCTGCCATTAATGATATAGCCTTACATTTTCCTTAAATCTACAAGAAATAATTTGCCCTCCAACATTTACCAGAGTTGCTCTGGCTGCCCTTAAAGCGCTGTCATGTTGATGGCTCGCCCTTGTGCTGCGCTGACAAACCCAGCTCTCTCCTGCTGTTCTGCCCCGCGGCAATGGCCATGGCATGGTACTCAAGGCTATGGTGTTGGCTGCCTTGCTGCTGAATCTATGCTTGGAGAAACAGGATTTGATTCCAGTCCACCTGCTGATAGTGGGAGAATTTCTAGTGGGACCAGCCTGAGGTAAAACTGACCTGTGCCCGACTGCAACCAAGCCCCAAACCAGGAGTCTTTTGGAAAAATACCCGGTGTTTAGAAGGACCAATGCTTTTGGAAGGACCACAAAACAAGCTGTTTATTTTTCATAGTTGGGTTTTATTCACGGGGATTGTTGGCAATATAGGAGAATATTTATTTTCAGTTGTGACTTGTTGATGACTAGGAAGATAGGTATTCTTATAATTCTGTAACATCATTGTTTATAAGAGACTTTCTGCTGCTAAAATGAAATTTACGCTTCCAATTTGCTGCGGACTGACAGATGCTTTAATTCTTTGTTTAAACTATTTACATCTTTTTAATGGGGATTACAGAAGCTGAAGTGAAACACTGAAGCTTTTAGGCAGTGCCATGGTTCACCGGGCTTTCAAGAGGGCCTCCTCTGCAGTGTGGATTTATTGCAACTCACGTAATGAAGTCAGTACAGCCCCTACTATAGACAGACAAAGATGCTTTTTGCAGCAGTGCAGCTTGAAATAGGGGCGAACTCTGCTGTAAATAAGGGCTTTATCTCTGGGAAAAGTTTATCTGTTCAGGGTAGTGGTGGTCGTTGTAATTGAGGTCTGTCTCGCTGGCAAGCCCTTAGAAATGAACAGTCAGGACAGAATAGACACTGACAGGACCCTTGCTTTCCATGCTTGTTTTCATTTGTGTGAGAGGGAAGAAAAAGGAGAAAAGCCAGCAAAAACAAAAGCAGAATTTCTGCTGCAGCTGTTTGAAACAATAAATGAACTGCGATCTGATGCTGTGGGTGTTCTTTTTTTTGGGTTTCATTCCTCATTTCCTCTTCCAACTTTTATTATTTCTCAGCATTGGCAGTGGGAAGGACCATTCTCAAGGCCTGGTGTTTTGCCTTGGTAACTCACTGAAACCAGAGGTACTTCCATTTACTAGAATGCAGAACCTGATTGCGCCTTGCTGCTTCCCAGGTCACTGGATGGCTCTGCCTTTATCAGTATAGGATGTTCACAGGAATTAATATCTGTGGAGCTAACACCTGAGCTACTAAATAATGGAGTCTGCAGTGCAATTGAGGTCAGCATGCTAAATAACCGGAGTGACACGACACGCAAGGTTTTGACTTGCAGGAGGTTCAACTGGGGTAGCTGAAACACCTGCAGACCCAGCCACCTGCACAGCCCTTTTCGTGGAGTTTGTTCTGGGAGCGGGAATGGAGAGCCTCATATGAAGCAGCTTATGAATTGTCATGCCTTATATCTAGCCATATTTAAATCACCTGAAATGAGTTACTGTTAGTGCTCTGTGCTGTCATCAGGGAAGAGGTATTGAAGTAGAGAGTGGTGGGTAGCAAATGCCTGGGACGTCTCACTTGAATTCGTCTGTGCTTGGGTGTCAGCATTCTCACCTGCTGCCAGTTATGAAGCTGTGCCTTGGTGGGATTCCGAATTGGCTATATGGGGCAAAGACACAGTAAGAAGACTATATATGAGATAAAATAAAACTATATTGAAAAAAAAAATTAGCGTAAGCAGTGACCCTGTGATTGAATGGGCATACTGGGGTTCTGGCAGGTGCTCTCCCTGCGAAGTGAGTGCAGTGGTTTATGTTGTTATCTCTGTCAGCTGTCTGCTCTGCTTCCTGGAGACTGCTGTGCTTGTGATGGGTGACAAAAGGGGAACTGTGTCAGCTCTTCAGCTGCTATACATTCAAGCTGATGTATTAGTTTAAACTGATGATTTAAGCTAGTGAATGCAGCAAGCTGTTTGTGTCTGCTGGGACCCTAGGGTGTGTGATGGCTGGAGGATGCTGTCTTGCTTGCGCACTGTGGAAGTCTGTTCTCCGGAGCATCTGAGGTCGGAGACCGGATGCTGAGCAAGAGTGGTGGTTGATTTTGATGCAGTCTGGTGATTCCTGTGTTATTACATTTAAAAAGCATCCCTTTCACTGGAAGGCTCATTACATGGTCTCTGGAGAGTTTAAATTCTTCAGATTTATTCCTGGTTCCTTTAGGTATGTAGAGCTATAATGTTTCGGTATTTCTGCTTAAGGTACCTCAGGGCACCCAGATAAATAGGACCTAATTAATGCAACCAAGCCACTTACAATAACATACAGTAAACTATTGGAGGCTTCCACGTAATATGTTGTAATGGGGATACTTGTGGGTTTGGATTTAGAAGACAATTTCATGGTGTTAATAGAGGTCTGTTTTTGTGGGAGCATAATGAGGAAGAGGGTTGCAGGAAGTGATGATCTTAAGACAGTTGAGGATCACAAGGTCTCTAATTCCCTGGTGCCCCACAAGTGGCGCAGTGTGTTATTTATACCACTCTGTTCCACTGCATTAGGGTCAGAGGAGAACGGGCTCCTGCTATTTCCTCCAAGTCCCACAGAGCCTGTTCTGTATCAGCACTGTCTTCAGCTGCAGTGTTTTACGCTGTCATGAACACTAATGAAAAGAAAGGAAAAGAGAATGCCATCGTATTGGCTTTGTTACATTCATGCAGATCTGTGACAATATAACTATTCTGGTTAAAAGAAGACCAGCAATTACCCTCTTTTCTGGTCCTGACTGATGATAATGTAGGCACAAGAATCGCGTGTGGAAGTGCACAGTGGCTGTATTACGTTCCCCAAACCTGACTGAGAACAGTCAGAACTCCACAAGTTAAATAAGCATGTGCTCAAAGTTACTGAAAATACTTATTTCTTGGTCGCAGCAAGCCATGAGCGTCCAACTTGAGTAGTCAAGTGGACTAACTTAGCTCTGAGAAAATGTAGCTTTTAGTGTATTCTGTTCTTAAATAAATTTGACTCCAGTCCATTTCAGTGAGAACAGCAGTTACTAGCTAAATTAGGCTTTTTCAACCCAAGGCCAAAAGTTTAGCGTAGCCATGGAAAAAGCAGGCTGGCTTTGGCATATCTGGATATTGAAATGATACATGTCTTAGTTGTTGGTGTTGGGAAACCTGCATCTGCTATAAAATGAACACCGCTTTCTTTGGAAAGTACTTACTAAGATATCAGTGATGGACAAGTCTCTCTGAATAAATATAACTTCACAGATCTTATTTTCAGCCTGGTGGAAAAAGTGGAAAGGTATCTAATGCGTCAAACAATTTAAAGGACAAATCTAAAGGTAATGCATCCTAAAAATAAACATGAAGAATGATGCTTGAGCTTGGGCCAGGTTACTTCAAGATCAACATGAAGGCCGAGGCACTCTAGTTCCCAGTACAGGTTTCCAGGTCATTGTCTTTGGCTTTATTCATCTATACTACTTTTGAGGTAGGAAGAATACTAATATGTACCAGGATTTTTCTGTGGTCTTCCTGAAAGTATATTCATAAAGAGCCCAGACTCTTCTGCCAGTATTATGATTGCAGGCCTGTTGCTGTACTGTGTGGTGCTCTTTTTTTTTTTTGATATATCAGCTTATCCATCTGGAAAAAATAGTTGTGGTGCTGTTTGTATAATCAGGATGGTTGTATTTTGGGGGAGGGGGTATGATGATGAGTATATAATGATAGTGCATGGATGACTTTAAAGGGATGTAGAAGGACTTGTAAAAGATAAATGGCAAAGAAAATGCCGTCAATATGAACCCGGATAGAAAAGACCCAGACCAAAAGTTTAGCAAATAAACCGCTAACATAACTTTCTTTATTTTTTTTTTTTTGACAACTCGTCAGCTGGTTCTAGTAGTTCTGATAGCTCAGAAGTCCGTCCTGCTGGATGGACATCTGCCTTGTTTAAAGGAGAAGAACTTGCTTGTGTGGCTGGACTCGAACTCTTGGGGTATGTGCGACGCCCAGGATGCTGCACATCAGGGCTGGAGGGAGCTGTCTGGGCGCTGGGGAGGACGCAACGGACAGCTAGTCTGGGTTTTGTGGTTTGTCTGAAAAGCTTGGTTCAGCATGGAAGGCAGTGAGAATATTATGACTGAATCAACATCAGCTCAGCCTCTAAATATCCCTCTTAATGGTAGTTCTGGGGCACGTTCCTCAGGAGTTGGTGCGTTTCCAACCTGAGGGTTACCCGGGTCAGATCTGCCAGGTCGCCGCTGCCACCTGTCAGGTCCCGAGTGCCTCGCGTGTCGCCTCGTCATCAGGAGGACGGCATTAATTGGAGTTAGCGGCCGATCCCCTGGCGGGACAAAGCCAGGAGGAGAGAGGCTGCGCGGCTTGGGGTGGCCGTGGGGACGGGAGGTCGCTGCCCCGAGGCTGGAGGACGGGTTTGGGCCTGGGGCGCCCCCCCCTATCGTGTAGCTGGCTGCGTCCTGGGAAGACGCACTCCGGCCGGTCCCGGCACCTCGCGGGGCCAGCGGCCGTGACGCGGCTTGTTTTCCGAGATAATCTTTTATCGGGAGAGTGGCTCGGCAAATCTAGGTGAAAGGTGAGGCCGGCGTGCCGCTCGGGCGCGCAGCCCGACACAGCCGCCTCCGCTCGCCCGCGCCGCTTCTCACAGCGCCGCCGCCTCGCGCCGGGGCCGGCGGGCCCCTGGCGGCACGCGCTCGGGCGCTGGGGCGCAGCGCCGTCCCTCCGTTTTTGGGGTGTGTGTGGGATTCGGGGGGCCCCCAGGGGCTGTGTGGATGGCGTGGCGCGAGCGGGCCGAGGAGGTGCCCGCGTGGTGGCCTTTCCCCGACGCAGAGTCCCCAGGCGGAAAAGGTTGCGGCGGTTTGGTGTGTCGCGAGTGCAGGCGTGTTGGTTGTTCCTGAAAACACGCGTGTGGCCGTATTAAATCCCTCCCGTCAGCCACGTGCGCGTCCTCTCCAGGCGTTTGGTCCAAGGCGAGGTCTCCGGTGCTGCCCGGGATCCCGGCAACCGGCCAGTGACTCAGTTCCGGAAACTTCAGTGTGAAGCCACCGTTGAACTGAGGCTCTTTTGGGATCACCGGGCAAGTTTTTGGAGACGTACGTGCTGTATGGTCAGCTGGAGCGTGAGCTGGTAACTGAACGCGAGATTTGCCATGTTGGTTCAGCCGTGAGCGCGCCCGATCTGGTCTCCCGCCTCCACGAGTAAGCGGCGCCTGATGGGTCCGAGAAGGGCAAGGGGTGTCGTCGCCTTGAGAAGAGGCTCAGTAGATTTCGTCTGCTGTACGCAGCGCTATTTTTGGTTTTTTACTGCTGGTAAGCCCCGAATCGTGAAGTTCAGTTGTTACGACACCGTTTATTACGATATTCTTGATATGGATATAAATGCCCACTCCTTCCTTTCTTCCTTTTTCTTTAACTTCGGGAACTTCTCTCATCGAATATTTCCCACAGTCTGATTGTGGAAAAATATTGGCTTTTATCAGTTTTGCCTTTGCTATCTTATATAAACGGGGAAAGCTGTCTAAAAAGGCTGCTGACTTTGCTGTATTATAAAATGCGTTCCAGTTAGGAGGGAGAGGTTGAGGGTTGCTTGAGTTGAGTGGCCTTTAGAAGGAAGTAATGTCGGATATTTAAGCCAGATAGCCTGCGAATCTCTATAGGCTGAATCACAGGTTTATGGATTGGAGCTACCATTGCTTCCCTTTAGGAAAGATTGTATCTACTGCGATAATCTCTCCCCATTCTTAGTGATAAAGGAAGGGCATCTGCATGAAAACAGATCTTCTTTTGTCTGCTGTGTCCCTAGAGAAGATTATGACCATGAGAGTGAAATTGTGTCTCCATTGAAATCAATGGCAAGGCTTAAATGGGGGCTTAAATGCGGCTAGGCTTCACTCCTAGCAAGGGTGAGCAACACGAATAAGCCTGGATGCTTAAGAAAGGCTGATCTTGTTCTTATGCAGATCTTGGGAATGAGGTGAGAGAAATTGAGGCCGGCAGTGTCCCCAGGCAGCCAGCTTTCCAGAGTACTTCTCCAATTGCTGGGTGGTGTTTGGAAGCAACTCCTGTGCTTGGGGGCAGTCACCAGTGGGCTGGTTAAAATACCTCAGCAGGATGGCGATAAGTGGATCTGCTCTTGATGTTAAGGTGTTTGCGTGGCAGGTGAGACACATGTGACTTTACACATGTATGTTTTGGTAGGCACAAGCCACGCGCCTTTCTCCCCCATGAGACTATAAACCTGCATGCACATGCTAGTCAGAGCGAAGCAGGGAAACCACCGACGGGGTGAATGGTCAATGGGGTGAGCAGTCAATGCTGCGAAAGCGTGGCAGGAGGAGTTATGCAGCTCCAGGTATTCAGCCTCCATGCCCACTTAGCTCAGATCGCCTCCTTGAAGAGCTTCTTGTGACCCTACTGATTTTTCCCTTGTCTGAAGGAAATCAAAGAGCACTTGGGTGAGTCGCCCTTTGGGCAAGGCTGTAGAGGCCGTGCTTCCAGTAAAGGGGCAGTGACAAATAGCAAAAGGGGCAGCGATGCCTGACCGTGCACCTTGCAGAGCGTCATCATCTGGTAAAACACTGTTTGAATTGCAAGTTGTGTGACATTCATGGTGCAGGTCTTATAAATACAGTTAAATACCTTATTTATGTGCATACAGCAAATGGTATTATATGGCTAGGATTTCCTTTGATGCCTTGAGATGCTAATGTAGTAATAAAATAACCCTACCGCTTTTTATTTATTTCTCTTTTCATTTAGTCTTAACACCAACACATGGAATTCATTTAAGAAGCAGAATGCAAACTCTTAAAAAAAATGTAGACATTGAGCTTTTAAGAGCACAGACTGTGTGACATTGCAAAAATAAAAACGCTAATAACACAGACAAACGGGTCAGAAGAGGCTCAGTAGATCACCGGTCTTGGAAGAAATTTTGAAAAAAATCTCTTTGGGTTGCAGGAAATTCAGTTGATTTCGTATGCACATTCATGTATCAAAATGACTGAAATCCCAACAAGATTAGGATATCCGTTCAGCTAAACTGGAACCTCACCGCTGCCCTGTTTATATGTAGTGCAGGGAGGCAGCTCGGGGGTGAGGGGGGAGGTGAGGAGCAAACAGCTGGTACCCTGGAGCTCCTTCCTAGTGTTAGATTGTATATTTATTTGGCAAACACCGGGGGGGGGGGGGGGGGGGGCTACACAGGAGTCAGACATGTTTGCAGGGGTCTTATTTTTTTGTATTTTTGTTTTTTCCTCCCCTTGATGTGGCTGTAGTAATCTGACAAAAGACAGATGTGATGATAAAAGAGAAAGCAAACGGAGGGGAACAGGGACTTGTTTGAACTGGCTGTTCATTTTGGTGAGGATTAAAATCTTGATATGCGGAATGGAGTGATTGTACTGTGGAAGGACTCAGGAAGGACTGTGTGAAGGACTGTCTGTGTTTGAGGGAAGGGTGGCTTCACAGGTGCAATGCAGTGAGCAAAACCTGTTTTCATAAATGCATGAGACAGGGCAGGCAGAGTTGTAGGTCAGTTCTTGGTGCGAATGTTTGCATCTCTTTTTCCAAGCAGAAGAAGGATTCTCTTGGGTATTAGCACAAAAAAGGACTGTTATGAGGCTATAGCTTCATAATGTAATGTACTAGTGCAGTAAGTAAAACTTTTCCTTGCTGGATTTAGTTAAACCAGTGCAACATCTATGTTTGGACAAAGCCTAATCCTTCACTGTTATGAAATCTTTCCTAATAATAATATTTTCTTTCACTTCAAGAAGGTCCTGATGTAGTGCCCGATGCCTTCACTGAGCTGCACATTAAAGCCGCATGTAAAAGTGGGTGGGCATTTATTTAGATTTGCCAGCTATTCCTGAAATGGGTCAAATTATTCCATGGGCTTTAGTTTAAGTGAAAACACTTTCCCTTATTATTTACGGAATATTGAACATATGCCCTTAATAAATGGGAGTTAAAAAGAGTAACAGGAAGACAGAGCCTAATCTGCCAAAATGTCTCTGCGTTGCTATTCCCAGAGATGTTTTGAAATCTTCACCTCGGTTGCCTTTGTCAAATCGCGTGCCAATTTGAAGCATGTGGGGCTCCTCTTGCGTGCAGCGGGGGGTGCGGGTATGTGCTGAGGTTAGAGCTTAGACGTCAAGCCAAGTGTGACAGTACACAGAGAAAGTAATTATCACTGAATTCCTATCCAGTTCTTGGAGGAGGCAGCCACCAAGAATTAAGCTTTAAAAGGAGCCACATATTAAGCTTGAAATTCACCATCCGTGCAAGTGGTGATTTAAACTGATTAAAAATGGCTTTTTCCTTCTTGTACCCCACCCCCTCATTTCTTCCCGCCGAGCTTCGGGCTGGTTTGTGTTACTCACACACCCACAACAAATTCTTCCCGTATTGTGTTTTCTCACCCTCTGAATGTATTTCCTCAAGGCACTTCAGTTATGGGAATAACTTCAAGAGAGGTGGGGAGAGCCATTGATTCCAGTGGGGTTGTTCATGTGACTGGAATTAAATGTGTATGGACTTGTGTCTGGAGTCTTCTCTTCATCTGAGAACATTGGACCTGTCCACGCAGTCTGATGTCATAGAGAGTTGCAAGACAGTCAGCCCTCCAGATCTCTTTATTTTTGTCCTCTTAGGCTGTGGTTTGTGGGACACGGCAAGCCACTCTGACACTCACCACGTCAGCCTGATGCAGCTACTGCAAGGACCCAACTGTGCTGATGCTGGGGTCTCCCACTGAGCCTTTGCCCATGGGGCTACATCAGTATATTCTGCGGGACCAAACCTGCCATCTGGGCTCCAATAAAAGAGACACATTTGTAGGTTCTTATAAATTTGTGCTGTTTAGACGCTGGCAGCATGGATGGTTTAATGCACTAAAGCTGCAAATCCAGTTTAATAAAGGAATTTCAGGAGGCTGTGATGGTGGTGTTGGGGTGATGAAAGCAAACATTAACTGTGAAGGAAATGCCTAGAATTGGTTGGTACTACCTTTGATGAAAAGTAACGAGCCAGTCTCTTATGTTCTGTATTTTTAATAGGATCTAATTAATCTCACTGTTAGCAACTCTTATAATTTTAGCACAACTCCTTAGCTCCAGGAGTGATGTAGTCATGTGAGAATTTCAGCTTTTGTTTAAGGACAAAGCATGTTTTTAGCCTTTATGGTGATAAGAGTAGATCCTGAAATTGTGAACACTGAAGTCTTGAATAGATGTAGCATAAAGAACCAAAGAGGCTGGGACTAATCATCCTGGAGAAGAGAAAGCTCAGGGAGGACCTTATCAATGTGTATAAATATCAGATGGGAGAATGTCAAAAGCATGGGCCCAGACTCTTCTCACTGGTGCCCAGTGACAGGATGAGAAGCAATGGGCACAAACTGAAACATAGGAAATCCCATCTGAACACAAGAAAACGCTTCTTCGCTGTGAGGATGGTTATGCACTGGAGCAGGTTGTCCAGAGGGGTTGTGGGCTCTCAAGCCCTGGAGGCATTCAAAATCCATGGTCCTGGACAGCCTGCTCTAGCTGCCCTGGCCTGAGCAGAGGGCTTGGAGTAGACGATCTTCAGAGATCTCCTTCAACCCCAGCTGTTCTGTGATGCTGTGAAAAATGTAACAATCAGAAGAATTTTTCATTATTTTTATGGACGGCTTTTTTTTTTTTTTGGTGAACTAGTAACTAAGCTGTGAACTGAAATTCATAAATATGTGGTAGCAAAAAGTGACTGCAGGCTTCAGATTAACCACAGCTCTGGAAAGCCCGAATGGTTCATAGTGATTGAGCCAAACATATGAAGCTACAGTTCATTGCAGCAAAAGCACAGAAGTGTATTTGCATGAGATTTCTTGGGAATGCAGAGCAGTGCCTAGTGAGGGGCTTCATGCCCTGACACCAGGCTGTGCTTGGGGACAGAACTGAGCATGTGAGTGGCCTTGGAAATGGACTGGCAACTGCATCTGGCACCTGTGAAAGCTCTTTGAGGCCTTTAGGGTTGCAAAAGGGTTCCAGAGCTAATGGTTTCCTCATTGCCACGTGCCTGTATATGGGACCCAAGGAAAGAAAGAGTCTCTTGTTTGAGCCCACTGACAATGCAGAAGATTAAATGATACTCACCTGGGTGTGAACCAGTGGCACAGGAATGGAAGTCCTGGGGAGTTCCAGTTTCCAGTGGATGGGTAAATACCAAATATCTATTCTGTTGTAAAGAATTAAAAAGTAAAGAAGGCTTAGCCTGTGTACTAATTAGGCTCCCACTCAGGCTTATCTGTAGCTTCTCCTCTCCTGTGGACTACTGGACCATAAATACTGTAGACTTCTTGTGCCATTGTAACTGTTATACACTCCAGTGAGCATAAGTGAAACTCTAAAGTAATTGCATCCCTACTAGTTATAAAATGTGCCTTTTATTTCTTTTGCAAGTAGAGAAATCAGCTGTTCTGGAGGGCTGTCCACTAGCAGTGTTAAGGTAAAGTGGCTTTTCCGTGTGGCTGAATTCTTCATCACGTCTAATCTCTGATTTAGATTTGTGTGTTGTGGCTATTCATTGACTCCTGCTTGCTTGTAACGTGCAGAGGTGTAGAGTTGTGGAGACCTTTTTAGAAATAGTGGCAGATTCTTTTGTGAATTAGCAGCCAATTTGCTTTTGTATTTATAACAGGTGATGTGACAGTTTGCTCAGACTACTGAGTTTGTAGACCAATACAGCCTTGTCCCGGAGGGGATTGCTGCTGCAGATGTGGAGGTAGATATTTAAGTGCTTCAGTGCCGAGAAACCTCTCATGTGGCTTAAAACTACTTTTAAGTGGACTTTTTTTTTTTTTTAACATTTGATCTGGGAAAGAGTATTAGAAGTACTGTTAACACTTTATAAAATCTTTGCAGATATGAATCCCCCAAATTCCTTTTTGAGGGGCAGGAGAAGCATTATAGTATTATCCTGACACGTTGATGACCGGTTAGACAGTGTTAGTCTGTATCTACTGTGGGCATCTCCTGGAATCTCTGGTTCAGCTGTTAGGGATTACCAAGGCAGGCACGAATGCAGTGATTTTACAGCCATCGTGTAATCCCGCTTTATAGCATTGTAGGCCATGGGAGATTTCCCTCCTGTAGTACATAGAGTTGAAGTCTCTAAGACAAGGCACAGATCAAGAGCAAGACTAGTGGCAGAGAGGTCCTGCTCCCAGTACCTCCCTCAGATCAGGGTCTTGCCAAAAGGACTTTGCTTGCAGAGCTGTACAGACAGATTTCTGGAGGTTTGGCTTGCACTGGGGAAAAGAGTGCTTTTGCACCATTAAGCTTGTAAGAATTTCCCAAATAGAAAAGTAGGCCAACAAAAGCCCCAGTCTTACATGAAAGTGCTTTTGTCACTGCTGCGTGTTTTGCACGTTGAACTGTGTAAAACGTTTTCTCTGTGAAGAGGACAGAGGTGTGTGTTTGTGTGTGGGGCAGTCCTAATGTAGTTTAGGTGTTGGTCACAAGAAAGTGGAACTGAATTCTGCTTTTGATTTTAGCTATGGATTTTGTGACTGGGCATTTCTGATCACCTTCAGAGGCCACAGTCAACCTAGGTTTCACCCAGAGCTGGTATTCTGCCTAGGCATTTCCTAGTGCATACTTGGATGGGTAGCTGCTTTCAAATGGCACCAGAGCCAAGATTAAGCATGCCATGGAGATGTGCATAGAAAAGCTCACGCTCAGACTGTATCCCTACTCTGGATATTGAGACAGGAAAGATGGATAGGAAGAATCTCTATCTGAAGCAGTTGTGCCTACATGGTAGCAGGCAGGCAACCTTAAGAAAATTCAGACTTCTGTCAGGTCTCAGATGCTCTTAGTGGGATGAGCTTTCGGCATCTTCATTGGATTTTCAACTGGTAAGAGCCCTAGTGCGGCCCAGCTGTGTCCCTAATCAATTAGGGCTAGGTTGAGATGTAGACCTAGCCTTCAAGTGAGGTTGTCTTAAGGCATGTTTTCTGTAGATATAAGAGCAAAGAATCTGAAGAGTGGAAGAAAATCTGGACATGAAGCATGAGGGCTGGATTTGGGGAGGATAAGGAATTACATCCCATTAAATACTGCATTCCTTGTCCCTGCTCAGCCTGCAACTGGCACTACTCTCCCTGACATGTTTTCGGAGAGGTGTTACAAAAAGCATTTGCTGACTGTCACTTGTGCTAAAATAAACAACGTGATGGATTGAACTCTGCGAGGCACAGACAACGAGCGGCAAGGCACCCTGGCAGTGGCTTGCCTATTTATTTTATCCCGTAGCCCTGTAGAACCTGGAACAGGTTAGCTGGCCTCTTGTTTCTCTCTTAAGGCCCGTGTTAAATGCAGAGAAAATTCAGATGTAGCTGGGGGCTGTGTGGCTTTGCTGTTGTGTGCGTGGGCAGAATGGGCTGCTCCAGGTGTTAGTTTCCTCTGCGAGTTGCGTAGCAGAGTCCATGCAAGGAGACAGAGAGTAATTGCAAGTATGCCAGGGCCTTCAGGTCGGTGGCGGCATCACCACTTGAGAAACTCTGGGTATGGAGATGGTGAGGCCCTACCTGTTTCCCATACAGTGGGATTTTATACTTTGCAAATTCCAAATCTTCCATGCTGCTTAAGGAGATTGCCAAGAGTTGGGCTTTCTTCTTCAGAGTCTCTGCATGGAGCCCTCCGCTGCTCCTGTAGGATCTGGCTGGTTCTTCCAGCCAGGGCACAGAGATGTGATCTGCAGCCAGCTGGCTGCTCCCGAGGCCCCTGGCAAAACTCCCGTGGGTTTCGGCAAGGTCTGGATTTGTTCCTCCTTCCTGTGGAGGGAAGCAGTAGAGCCTGAGGCGAGGGAAGAACAGAAGTGTAAAATACCTCTTGTGCTAAAGAGAGAGCTGAAAAATCTGCAGTCACTTTTGCACCGTGGCTGGACACCATGTGTGTGTTGGGGAGGGGGTTGCCACAAGACGTTCTCCCCGTGTTGATGTATTTAGCTTAACAAAACTGTCAGAAAAAGGCCCTTCTCGCAGCTGCGGGAACCTGCCATTCATTTTGATGCATGATCTTGACTTTTCTTTTAGTAGTTGAGGTTGATGGGTAGAGATTATTGATTTGGATGAGAGACTATTTAAAGAAGAAAGCAAGCAAAGAAAAAAAAATCCATTTTCTCCCTCACTTAAAGGGACACAGCTTATCTCTCCAAGCTGAGCCGGGGGATCAACATCTCTATAAAACAGCTTTAAAGCTAGAATCCACAGTCTCACCCTGACAGAGCAGGAGGCTTGAGTTGCTGTCCCCTGCTTTATATCTCTCTGTATCAGATCTGCAAGTCTGATTTTCCCCTCCTGCACATCTGATGTGAGCAGCACTGTTTGTGTGGAGCATTTGGAAGCTGAATTCACCGATGCTTTCCCCAGCATGCCATGAAATGGCCTTTGCTTCTGCGTAAAGGCAATGGGCAGTGGGAGAGAGCTAGTGGGTTACAGCTCCCCTGTTCTTACCCCTACCCAGCTGAAGTTATAATTGCAAGAGAGAGACAGCTTTGTGCTAGGGTTTGCACAGACCTTCTGAAACAAAAGAAAAAAAATGATGGACTTCTAATGGATCTCCTTGCTTGTATGTTGAGAGTCACCCATGCTCTTTGAGCTCCGCTGAGCAGTCAGGTATGCGTTCCTGCCCAAGGAGCAGGCAGTCTAATGGAATCTCAAACAGAACATAGTGTGTCTGTCTGAGCTAGAAGCGGTTCAGGGCTGAAATTGTCATTTTTGAAAGACTTTTTTTTTTGGTGAACTTTAGTTTTTCCAGACCAAGCAGCTCAGTGTCTCTAGAGAATGACATTCTTTAATTCACTGTAAGGCATACTTTGTGAAGAGAAGGACATATGGAATGCTGTTTTCCATATCAGACATGATTTCGATAACACCAAATGAAATGATTTTTCTTAGTACTGGTGCGGCAGCACACTTTAAATACTATAAAAAACTAATATTTACCTTGCAGCTTGTTCCTTTGGTCTGTTCTATGCGACAGTCTCTTCCTGTTAGGGGAGTTTCTGCCCCCTCTCCCCATTAGGGAATATCTAAAAAATATTTCTCCTAATATAACTGTCAGCTGGTGAAGATGGAGCAAAACTTTACTAAATCTTACATTAAAAATGGTCCAAGATGACATCACATGCTTAGAATGTCAGCTTGCGGGTCATTTACATAAATTCTGCTTTTTGTGTTCAAACTCCTTCAGGATTAGAAGAGCCCTCATTATCAACAGTGTTTTAAATGATAACGTCTTTTTTTTGTGTTACTCATTTGGAATTGTTTTATGAAGACACAATAATTTTAGAAAGAGAACCTGCTTTTCAATGTAGTGTGGTTATGACCTGCATTTTGTGAGAACTTGGACTGTAAAAATAGACTATTTTTGGTCTGTCGTTCCCCTGGGCGTTAGCTTCAGGTTGGTTGGCAGATCCGTATTGAGTGTGGGTGAAAAGTTCTGAATGGGAAGAAGGATGTGAGAGGGATGTGTGATAATACCTTAAATGGGATATTTAGGCTTGCTTTTTAGAAAGTGTGCACTTCCTTATGGAACTAGTGCAACAATCAGTAGTTTCTAGGAAGTGTTTTTCTGTTGCTCTTTATGTTTCACCAAACCACTTGGCTTTGGGCAGAGCGTACACTGGAGTTTTCAATCTATGAATGATGTTTCCGTGCTTATTTTTCTCCTTCAGGCCTCTTTTGGTCCGAGGTCAAAGAAAGAACGTGACTTTTAGAACCACGAATGGTAAGGTGGGATGTGATACACGGTCATTGCCTCTACGTTGTTCTCCGTAATGCTCTGCATGTCGAGGGCGGAAGAGGAGGGAGCAGAGCATGCAATGTTAGCAGAATGAACATCCAGCACTTAGTTTTCACAGCCAGCCCTACACTTTCTTTCCAGCTCTACATTTTCTCTCACCATCTTTTATTTGCAAGCAAGAACGAGCAGCTATAATGCAAACTGTCGTTTTGGCAGTCCGTATGTGAAGGTATTTCAGACTGATAGGCAGAGGCAGGTTTAAAGGCTAAGGGGGGTTAATGAATGGACTCTTAATTGTCTCCTTCTGGTTGGGACTGGTAATCTGGTATGCATGTGCCATGAGTGTGCCTGGTCACTGGACGGTTGAACATCTCCCCATGAGTCATTCTTCTGGTCATAGCTGCTTTTTCTGACCGATGAGCTAAAGCTGTAGCGGTAGAGACAGCCTCAGATGTGGCTATTGGCCAAGCTGCAGTGAAGTTACTCAAGAACTGGTGCTGCTGAGAGAGAAGAATGTGGGGTGGAAATGGAATATTTTAAGGTTTTTTTAAATGTTTGGTCAATTTCCCTGTTATAAGGACATAAATATGATGATCAGATGGGCAGAGCAGTATAAGAGACTGTTACCGGTGTCCTTCCTTGACTCCATAAAGTAAACAGCTATGCTTCCTCCCTGATAAAAAGCACAAACCTATTGACCTGGAAAGTGGTGGTTTTATAACACTCATTGCACCACCAAAGTCCAATCTATAGCTCTTTTAAAATTATGTGTTTAAGAACAGGGTGGTAACACCTGAGGTGAGAATGACTTGAGCTGATTCACCAGCCAGATGCTGGTGAGGGGCACGATTTGCGCTTTGATCCTGCCCTCTTCCTTCTACCAGTGCTGGTGCTGATCCCACTTTGGTTAAGCAAACAAAGAGAAAACCATTCTTTCTTTTTGGCATGGTTACCCACAACAGTGAACTGAATTGGTTTGTTGAAGGATCAGGCCGGTGCTTGAGCCGGCCTCAGCAAGGATAGGGAAAGATGGAGGAGGAAGAAGGGACAGGGCTATGTGTTTCGGTGACAGCTCTTAGATCAGCTCAATAGCCTGGTGAAATCTCATCCCAAGCGTTGCTGCCTTTTCAGGAAATATACCTGCAGCCATTCATGTAAAACGTGCTGGAGAATTTATAGCAGAGGAGAAAAAGTTTTTGTGTTTTATTTCCTCTGCTGAGTAGCATTGACTTTGATAAGCAGTCTTTGGCAGCTGGAAATGTGTTTCTGCCTGGTGATGTAATGAAACCATTTTGGGATTTGCATTCTGTTTTTAGGAAGGGAGTTTGAAATCGATGAGTTCAGTCTGTATTATCCGAGTTGCCTGGTGTATGGACAGTAAGAGAGACAAACATCCTGATTTGCGTTCTTGTCCATAATAAGGTTACTGCTCTAGATTACTACAGCGGATAGTGAGGTTTAACAGGTCCCTTACTGCACTTAACTCACATGGTTGAGCTATAATGAACATGCTGGAATGGAAAAACAGCCGTTTCCTTAAAACAGAAAACACAGGCACAAAAAACACCCTTTGTTTTTTAACACAAGCCATTGCACTTGGGACTCTTTAACGGTAAATATTTAACAGGTGGAGCTCCTTATTCCTCTCTGTCTTCCTTTCTATTTCTGAACTAATTAGCAACGAGTCTCTTTAACTTTTTCATGTGGCTATTAATCATCTCGAGCTGTCCTGGACACTCTCCATAGAGGGGCACGCTGAACTTGCTGCTCCTTTCCTTCAGTTCATGTGACTTGTTCCTGCTGCCCTTGAAAAGGAGCTGTGGGCTCTGAGTGCTGCTCTCTGTTTTGAGGCTGATACACCTTTTTTGTTTGGAGTCGAATGCACATTCAGCACCGTGTGTTTCCTCGTGTGGGTGATTGAACTGTGCCCTTGCTGAGTACAAGTAATTGAGTTTTCCTTCGTTGTGGGGTGAGAGGGATGAATATGTTTTTAAAGAGCTGGACTGCGACTTTTAAAATCTGAATGTAATGCATGGCTTTGCTACCAACTTATCGCGTGACCTGCAGTAGGTCACTGGGGCAAGTCTCAAAACCATTAGCGTTAGCTAATGCTCGGAGCCGGTCTACACGTTCCTCCAATTTGTATGTGAAGCAGAAAGCTGTGGAAATACTGAACTGGAGTATGAGGTAGGATTTTCAGAGCATGTAGGGTGCTTAATCCTAAACATCCAGGTCATTTTAAGGCCAACTTCCAAGGAGCTGGAAAGTTGATTTTTTGGATCTCTCCCCTGAGCAGAAAAGTTTGAACTTTGTCTGTATCCCAAACTAGGCAAAATTGAGACAGTCAGGGTCTTATCCTTACAGCCTAGGATGGAAAGTGATGAGTGTAACGCTGTATCCTCAGTACCTTGAAGGAAGATGCTTAAAATGAATGTTAATTATTTGCTATGGGTTTATCAGTTGTCCCAACCCTTACAACCTAGCTGGAAAGGCCTATATGTCTATGTGAAACCATGCAGCATCCCTGATCTCTTCCATAGCCTTCAGCCTGCTGTCCCACAGGCTTTTAAAGTAAGGCTTTAAAAGAAAGAAAATGACATTTTTGTTCATTTGACAGCGAGAACTGTTAGGCTTGTCTCCCAGGAGAAGCAGACAAAGTACACACTGACATATCCATAGGGGAGCTAGGAAAAAGGCCTAATACTCCAAGTACAGTGCCGTGTTGGGAAGAGATAGGGAGTAGATGTGTCATGCAAGTCCTCCCTTCCCCCCCCTCCCCATCTGATTTCTTTCATGACAAAGATTTATGTCTGTTTGCATGCTCATATTTTACAGGTAATTGGTTTATAGAGAAAACCAGTAGCTCAAGGATTTAGACAGGTGTTCCTTCAGCTGGAAAATATGTTCTACCGGTATTTTGAGTGTCATATAGTCATCAAAGTTGCTGGGGTTCACTGTGTAGTTGGTGGGAGGGGAGTTATTTGGGGAAATTCACATCCTTTTCCAGAATTTTTTCATCAGCTCAGTGTCTCTGATTAGACCTTCTCAAACTTGGTTTCATCTAACTGGGAGGAGGTCAGGGAACATACGATTTCCTAACTCTGCCTGTTACCAGAAAAGACATAAGCGAGGACAAGGCAGTTTAGATTCTTTTTCCACGACTTAGCAGACTGAGTTAGGCTGTGGGTCTGAAGTTTAACTTGATCTACTAATGTCTGTGAAGACTTTGAATTACCTTACACTCACTAATGTTTTATGTTTTAAGGTTAACAACTTAAACATATTACAAATTCACCAGATTTTAGAGAGTTACAGACATCCCGTCTCCTTTATTAGCAATTGCAGCCCAGGTTAGCTTGGGCCTCTTCAGATGTGTTACACCTGCGTCTTCACTTGAGAGAGGGCAATTTTTGTTGTTTTCCCTAGTGAGGATTAAGTTTTGATTCAAGGCAGGTTCTGTACTTGAGGTGATTTAAACATGATTACGCGGACTTTTAACTTTTATGTTAAATAGGTATGCGTTTTCTGAAATCTTTTTTCTGAAAGAGGGTTTCTGGGGGAAAAAAAGTGGCTTGTTTGGTTTTTTGTTTGTTTTTTGTACATGTAATTGTTCACTTGCTTATGTTTTTTTACATTTTTCATAGCTGATGACGTTTCAGCTGTTTGAGGACAGATAGGACTTTATTGACACAATTAGCTAAACAAATGATTATCACACCTTTTATTTAACCCTGTGCTGTTTAATCTATTTGCTTGCACTTTCATTACTCACTTGCTTGGTTACGTTACACAATGATATCACCTTCCTGTGCTGCAGGAGCTAAAACAAAGCAAAAAAAAATCTTTTGGCTCCCAGCTACTTGCTGCAATTTTTATTACGGACGAACTAGAAAGCAATGCCGGGCAAAGAGTTATTTGAATTTCCTTTCACTGCTTGCTAGGCTTTATTTCCGGACCTGGCAATTGGCTATGTTTGTGCGATAGTTTTCATATCTTAAAATAATAAACAAAAAACCCAGCAACTTTATTCCCAACACAATTAGTAAGATCAAATTGAAAAAAGAACAAAAAAAAAAAAAGCCTGATTCCTATGGCTTTATACAAACCAAATAATTGGGATCTTTATGACTAATCCCCCGGGTATTTTGGAGACACTGTCCCAGGAGGTTTTTATTTGGTTTGAACAGGGGTGTAGGAACCATAGCTGCAAAGAACTGCAGATATGGTTGCTTTGCTCAAGAGCTGAGTGTTTCTGAGATGTCAGGGCTAGCACAGCGGATGTATTCGGATACTTCCCCCAGCTTGGCCGAAACAGCGCTGCTGTGAGCCGTGGGCGGCCGTTTTTCTCTGGAATTAGGAAGGCAGGTAGTTGCACTGACCTGTGTCCTTACCAGCCGTTACATCCTTCTCTTCCTTGTTACTCTGCTTTGCAGCAGTCAGACAGCCAATTAAGTTTAAAATAATAATAATAATAAAAATAATAATTAAAAAAAGTCAGGGGAACAAAACTAAGTCTCCTTTCCTCTGATAAAAAAAGGAGCTTTTTGGAAGGATCCGGCGGTTAGGTGGGAAATTTGTTTCAATTGCTGGCTCTGCGCAGTACTTCTCCTCCCACCTCACCTGCCCCTTAGGGGACACCTCAGAGCTCTCTCCTCAGTGCCCGTTTGTGGTGACCCCCCCCCCCCCCAAGCTTTAAGTCTACATGCACTCAAAATGTGACATTTATTTAAATAAACCAAGCAAATTAAGAAAAAAAAGAAAGAACCTAGACACTTCCTACTGTGCAAAAACAGAAGAAACTTCCTACTGTGCAAAGCAGTCTTGGCTATAGTGAGAAGAGCCCTTGCTGTCAGCTCCCGCTGGCGCTTCTGTGTAACAGTCTGTCCCTTTCCTCTCTCCGAAGGTCCTGGTCCTGCTCTTTTCTCCAGTCTGGAGCAACGTTTGGAGGAGCCCAGCAGCCTGGTCCTTTCCATAGCTTCCAAGGATTTCTAGGATCACAGGATTTACAGACCCTCAAAAACCTCTGGAGGACATGAGCTGTGGATAAAAGCCTCTGGAAGCGCCTGCCACCTCTCTTACCTCTTGTTTCTTGCTGGGTGACTGCATGCCATTTGGGAAGGGAGCCTCTCCGCTCTCAGAGGATTACGTCTAACCAGGCACTTGCCATCCCCACTGGAATACTTCTGCTACATTTTCCCAGGATGGAGAAATTACTACACTCAGCAGAAGGATATTTTTCCCCTCTCCCAGAACTTTTCAAGTTCAGCGGTGCTCTTGTCCGGCAGGTACGTAGATGTTTTTCTCATTCGCTACTTAATGGGGTTTCCTCATGTTTAGGAAGTAAAAGATTTTACTTCCTTACTAGCCTCTGCTGAAGGTAAAACATTGCAAACTATTTGGCACCGTGCTCCAAAGATTGCTTTTTCTCTTTAAAAGGAGACAGAGTATATTTTGAAAGGAAGGTTTCTGTGATGCTGTCGTTTTGGTTTCTCGCAGCAGAGGTATCTGCGCTGGTAACTGCGTTTCAGGGGAGTGCCGAAAGGCTATGGGAGCATGTGTTGCCCTGCAGCAGCAGCCTAGGGCCTGCACCTTGGGTCCTGCAGGGCAGCGTGCAGAAATTTGAGGCCGGAGATTTCCTCTAACATTTTAGTGTCCTACTGTTTTATGTAGAATTTAATTTAGGGATCTTTCCAATAAAGCATAAATTGGATTGCCTGTGTTATTTGCAAGATTCTCTTTCGCTGTCCTGGACGCAGGGTTATGTACCGTGAGGATTGTGTCTTCATCTCTGTTTGGTGATAACCTTAACCTGGAAGGCTGTGAACTAAGGACACACAACAAACCCCGTGTCTTCCCCTCCTCCCCACACAGGTGACACCTGCTCGTATTGTTGAGTCCCAGGAATCCTCCGTAACCTTAGTCTTTATAAGTCTAGAAATGAGTGAACCTCAAACCGTGCAGAGGTAAGTCACGGAGATGTTACACCTGGGGTGTGAAGGGCAATCTGCGTACGACCCGTGGGCGTGCGCTCGTATGGATGCGCGTGAGCTATTTGATATAATTGCATAGGAGTGGGTTTCAGTAGAGCGTTTGAACGTTTTGATGCCTAACTTGACCCTTGCATCTGAGAAGGATGAAGCTGCTCGTATCTATCATTTATTACTCTTCCTCTCGGATCGCCCCTTGACAGTCATCCAATTACCTAGTATATTTATAACGTGAAGTAGACATCAGCTATGTATGACTCTGCTTAGCAGAATTTGTCGTGTAATTTCAAAGGAGATAATAGGAGTATTTAATCCATTTTTTCTCATCTTAATATAACAGAATTTCTGTTGAAGAATGGCATCATTTAGAGGATGATTTATTGTGTAGAAAAGGAAGTGGCTTTAAATTTTAAAATGAAAATGATTCCCGTTCAATATAGACACAGATAGCTCAGTAGTTGAAGTGATAATTTACAAAGAATTAGATGCTTTTGTGAAGATGATAAGTGTTTTTTTTTCCCTTTAATACGGGAACTGGATGATTCTGTTGGTTTCTGTGGATGTCAGTTTGCTGTGAAAATCATAATTTTGACAATTACCCTAGTACTACTTTGTGATTAATTTGTTCATGTGTTCTGACGAATGCATTTTTTTTTTTTTTTTTTTTTTACAGGATGGGTTAGTTAGTTCTTTGAGTCTAGCCTCCGGCTTCATTTATTTATTTATTTATGTACTATGCAAAGAAGAGGTATTAAGGGAAAGTGCTGAAAATGCTTTACTATACATTTATTCTGCATTCTCATCAGCATTTGTGAGGCATTAAAAGTTTCGTTTTCTTGCTTTATAAGTGAAATTGCATTACAGGAAGGAAATGTGTGAGGTTAAAGCGTGTGTGGGGAAACAAACTTGGTCAACTTATTCCTGAATTTGAACGTGATCTGTAGGCCAAATTGATGATGGTAGACCAGGGTTGAAAATAAAGAAAGTACTTTAATTAGCAGAGTCATGCTTGCCATACCTGTAATAGAGATTACCATTTAACACCACTGATTTGGAAGGGCCTGGTAAGAAAGTGGCAGGTTAACAGGTTGTTCAGTGAAAGTCCATGGCCAAGCTGAGAGGTGTGTCGTGATGGGTCACAGAGAAGGGACCTCTGCTGCCTGGTGGGGAGAAGCAGGTCAGTTGAAGGGCAGCTTTCTGAAAGCGTGAAGGAAGATCGTTTCAAGGAGGAAGATCATTTTGAGCAGGGTAGCATCTGTAAGATTTGTTTTCTTGGAGAGAAATTGCTTCCCAGAGCTGAAACCCTCGATGCTGTTTGCCTGTGCTTTGTAGCTTTATAAAAGGCTCTACGTGGGCAGGCAGCAGGATTTGTTCAGTGGCTTGCCATGGTACTGGGCTATTTAGTGTTTATGCTGAATTATATTCCTGTTTTACCCACTTGGCATGTTACAGTTTGGCTCAAATGACTTGGAATAGAAGTATTTTTCAGTGGCTCTTCTTTCTGCATTGTGCAGTGCATCTTCTGTACATTTGAAGGCAGCTTTCTGTGATGATCAAGAGAGAGAAGAAATAAGTCTTGGAAATCTGTCTTATGTAACGGAATCCTCCAGAGATTCCCTCTCTGCCTCTGGTGAAGTTGCAAAGTAATTTTTTGTGGTTTCAGTCCACCTGTCAAGGGCGATAACGTTATGTTATATATTAGTAGATAGGTTTTCTCTTCTCCCCTAGCTTTTTGTCCTTCAGCACACAGATGCAGTTTAGGAAAACCACTTGAAAGCTGCTCAGCTTCACCTGGTTTCACTAAGCAAAACTCCACTCTTGTGATGCAAAATCTGGTGTGTGACTCCCGTTTGGTACGCCCCTATGTGTAAGGCTGCAGAGCAGAGATGATCTGCTCCCATCCTCCTCGCTGGGGTTTCCTATCGCTTGGAAATCTTGGTGTTTCTGGGACTCCTACTGTCCTCCCCATCCTTCTGGGTGTGATAGGTAGCTGAGACGGGAGGTACGGACAGACCGTGCTGGCTTTGACCCCGATGAGCAGACTGCTCGGAGGCAATTTAGAGCAGCCCTGACTTCTGTGTGCCCTCAGGATCTGGGAGCTGTGGCTGAATTTTCGGTGAGTGTTTTGCTCAGAGAGTCTTGATCCCTGCTCCTGTTCAGTCAATTAATAAATGACTAAAAATCCAAGGTTTGGTTCTGCTGGAAGTATTCTGATCTGGCTTGGGTCTCAGCTCCTCATTCCGGGTTTAGGAGGAATATGGAGGGCCTCTCTGCCATTCAGGGATAACTGTTTTCCTTCCTTAACCTAAATTAACTTTCAAGGATAGGCAAGCCCCACTGTGTGAGTTGGTCAGGAAAGGTTAGCCCATTTTATCTCTTATAAATGTAGAACACTGTTTTCCTATCACAAAAATTTGTGATGTTTTATTAACTAGCTCCTAGCATCTTCTAAAGCACCCAAAAAAGGAGAGTCACTAGAAGGGAACTTTTGAACTGTAATTTAAACAAACACGGCTGATATCTGAAGTCCTTTTAAGGTGAGCTGCTTGATAAAGACCTTCCAAACCAATTCAGTACTTGTTACTGTGTCTGAAAAGATCCTTTGTCAGCAGTGTATTGCTACGAAATGAGCTTTATCTTTTGTATTTAACTAAGAGCTTGGTCCTTCTTCCTTGCAACGGAAGAAAAACCTAAGCAGAGCCCTGAACACCTCTAGAACACTGAGCAGGTATGTGCAAAATTTGTTTGTTGGTCTTTCCCCAGCCCTGTTGCTCAGCCGTTCAGGAACAGCATCTTCATAATTTGACGTAAGGGAGTTCCTTGAGCTTCCCCTTTTTTTAGCCAAAGTGAACATAATTATTGCTTGTATGCGGGTTTGTCTGTGGTTCGTCAGGATAAAAAAAGGTGTTGGCTTCAATTCTGGAGTTCAGAAGTTTGCCCCATAAAATAGGGTAGAATCGCAGTTGCTCTGCTCCGGTAGTGCGATCGCTTTGGTGCCTCTGAAGCGGCCTGCTTGGAGACTGACCAAAACCTGTCTCCTCACCAGGGTAACTTCGAGCAGTCTCAGAGGTGCTGAGGATCGGTGTTGCGCGGCTCTCCATTGACTCTCGGGCAAGGAGGAGGAAAGCTGCAGCATGGCGTGCTCTCCGAGCGAGCTGGGTGCGAGCGTGTTGCAGCCTCGGTCCAGCTGCAAAGGGGATTATCAGCGCTGGCCTGGGCAGCGCCGCTCTTCCCTGTACCCCTGCACAGGCAGGTGTGCCCCCAGACCTTGTATTCTGCATTGCTGTTTGCAAAGACACTCATGTCTCCCTTTTAAACTCTGGAACTGCATGCAAGGTCTTTCCTGCAGCTGCGAGTCCGACTTTATCTGCAGGTAACATAAGTAAGAGAGCTTGACAAAGAATGATGTTTTTGTTGAAAATTTACATCTCTATTTTATGGAGGAAGAAAAAAATCAGCTCTTTTTGTTTTTCCAGTTTATGAACCTGTAATATATGTCCTTGCGCAGACACCGAGCAGGTTCAAAGAGAGTGTACTATAAGGGCTTGCATCTCCGTCATCCTGAGGGTCTGGGCTGGGAAACCTGCCAAATGTGTCTGCACGGTGCTGGTTAGAAGACTAACTCCATCAGGGCTTAAAATGCATGCTGGTAAAATAGCAAAGCCTGTTAGTCAGGGTGCAGCGTATTGTGGTAAAAATGTCCTTTAGGTGGTATGGCATAAACTGCTTCCATGAAAGAGAGGATCTACCCCATCGAAACAGTGATTTTCTGGCTGGGCATCGTTATCACCTGGCGTTTTTGTTGGCTGTTCTCTGTCAGCCAACAAAAAAGTCACACTCCTGCCTCTAGCAGTGCCGTTTTTATTTATCAACCAGGCTGAAGTTGTTTGGTGGACAGAGACAACAATCTTGTCCTCTTTGGGCTGGGAACCTTTGCAACAGGGAGAGCTGAGTTAGGAGTGCCATATAGTAAATTTTCCATGGATTTACTGCTTATGTTGCAAATGTTTACTCTGGGTCTATACTATGCGTAGGTGTATGGACTAATACATGTTATTAATAAAAAAAGGGGCTTCAGTTTGGCTGTTTATGGGGGTGATGTATATGGGTGTATAAGTATGTGCATTTCAATAACGTCTAACACGTTTTGGGATTGCAGCAGCCTTGTACAAATCACAGATGTGCGAAGTCAGTATTAACAATGATTACATGAGAGTGAAAAGCAGCATTGGCACATTGCAGAGATGTTCCTGTCATGACTAACCACTCTCGCTCTCACTGCAGAGGAATTTTTTAGTGCCCAGCACAGGCAAACACTAAAATTGTAGGTTTGCAGAAGTTTTCAAATCTAACCCCAGCTGGCAGCAAATAAAGGAATTGCAAGTATTTATTGGTTTAAGGGAGAAAAACCTCAAAGCTATAAAGTAAATTTGACAATGCAGTTTTTTATGGAGCTTTACCTTCTTTATGGTTTTGTGAGCTGACTGTATTGATGCTTGACAGAGGAAGAGAATTGAATCTGCAGATACTGTCTCTTGCTTAGTGGTTTCCTGCTTCTATAAATTCCTTGCAGTTCTCTGGAACTGGGGCCGAAGCTTGTTAAAAATAGATTTAGGTCACTTTGTTTTTGGGTACTTACTGTACCACTTCAGCAGGCCAGATATTCAAGGGTTGGGGGCAGTAAAAGCGAATGCTTTTAAAATTTCTTGTCTTGGGTGCCAGAAGTCTATTTGCTGCTTTGAAAATATTTACAGCTGAATCTTGGTATTCACTTTTCCTTCAGGAAAGTAGACAGGGAAAGTACGGATGTCATTTGTTCTTCAGTTTGGCGTTGGTCTTTCTTCCCCTGTCCTTGCTGGCTTGGTTGATGGAGGAGAGCGTATCTGGAGTGGCGGGTGTTGATGGGCGTGTGCTCATCCCACCGGCGGTAACTGCAGGACTGCAGTTTGGCGTGCTAACGGGACTGGGCAGCTTTCAGGCACGAGCTGCTCCTTTCCCTGGCGCAGGGCTGCCCTGAGTCCCGGGGTTCCTCCGTCCTGCTGGGACCGGGTTGTGTCTCCTGCAGCTTCATGATCACCGCTGGGTGCTCCGTTTTGTGGTGTAGCTGTGCTGTCTCTCTTGCTCACCTTACTAGCCTCCACAAGCAAGGAGGTTGCTTCCACGTGTTTTCCACCAGTTTGGGCAGGTGGGTTTCCACCTCCCCTTGCACTCCCTGCGCGACGGCAAGAGCCAGCCAGAGCAAAGTGAATTAATTGCAGCTTTTTCTGGGTGTTACCCCCTCTGGGTGGCAGGTATTGCCCGACTGCTTGACGTTTGCAGTCCGTTGCGGGGCTGTGATCTCCCAACAGCGCTGCCCAACACCGCCTCGGCAGCTGCCCGCTGATAAGGGAGGTGGCTCTCGGGCTTTGCCCTCTCCCTGCCTGGCTTCTAGGAAAGCTGTGGGAAGTGTGAGCCGGGAAGGCGGGTAGCTGGCCCCAGCTGATATCTGCAGCAGTGCAGAGACCCTGCAAGAGATTTTGTCTCATGGCCAGCGCGTTTGGTACGGATGCTTCATGCTGTCTTGTGTGTGCGTCTGAAGGAGTGGTGATGTTCGGGCTCGCTCTCCGTCTGGATCTCAGATAGGTTACTCTCAAACTTTGTGCCCTTTTGCAGCAGGTGTTTTCACTCTTTGGCCTCCGCACCTCTCTCGGACGCTTGCTGACACCGTCTCAGCATTCAGGACCACACTTCATATGCTCTTTGCTGGGATTTGAAGTTGAACAACGTCAACTATTTGGGGATATGCAAGACCACGTCTCCGGCTTACCAGTGGTGCCCCCCTCCCTTTATTTTTTAGGATCTTGGACGATCGTACTAGCATGTGTTGAATGGTTCTCTATTTATTGCTTCAAGATGTTACTCAGTGCTTTATGTTGATTAAAACCTCATAATAGTTACTTTCAAAGCACAGTTATTTTCTTAATAGGTGATCTTTGCTTTTGCTATGAGCAACTCTATCTGCAGTTGCAGAGAGCTGGTGACTTACTGTGCTACTTGAAATTATCTTTTTAAGGAAACAGTGAAGCATCACAAGATATATTATTGCTAAAACCAAGAAACTAAAAATATCTGGTAATTATTGAATCCCTAATAGTAATTTGAGGAGCTCTGCAGAGCTGTAGGTTTCAACAGACTATTTGCTTGTGTTCCCAGCTACTGAGCAACATCATGTGAATTAATATTTAGGAAGAGGGACTTGAAGTGAAATTTGTTTTATGCCGCTGAAATGTAGCAACTCTGAAATTGGCTGGCATCCCAAGGCTGCAAGAGGCCCATGGAGGGGCCTTTCAGTAGAGGTGTCAGCATTTGCAAGGTACTAAAGCCCCCTGTACGTGAACTGGACACAATTTGAGGAGAGTGTAATTAAAGTCGCATCATCTCTGAAGCAGTTTAGTTGCTGATTTCAGGCTGCAAACACAGGCTGCCGCACAGAAACACCTGCCACACGACCAGCTGCCTCCATAGAGAGGGCACTGGTGCCGTTGCCAGCAGATATGTCAAGTTGCACAAACAGATGAGGGACTTCTGGAAATGTTTTCCGAAACTGGCAGCACTGATGATTTCCTGATGCCTTAGGAAGCAGCACCCATGCAGCGTTTGTGTGTGGTGCTAGATGGCAATCACGGTTGTCTCATTGTGTTTATTGCAAAAATGTAAATGTAACCTCTTGGCATGAGGTGCCGAATGGGAAGGATGAGGGCTGGATTCACAACACTGTTATTGCTTGTGGGCCCCTGCGCAGCCCTCCGAGGAAGAATTCTTCCAGCTCTGCCGTTTCACATGAATATTTTGAAGGATGTTAACTGGGGTTCTGCCGTTTCACACGAATATTTTGGAGGGTGTTCACTGGGGTTCCCCAGAGGTCAGGAGGAGTTAGCCTGGCCAGACTTTGAGATGTGTGGAGAGGTTCACCATGCTGTTGTCCCCAGAGCTGGTGGCGTGGTGCTCCGGGGAGCCGTGACTCAGACCTGAGCCGTGGAGGGACTGCCCTCACCTCACACCCCAAAAGCCCTAGCATGCTGACAGTGGGGCACAAAGTGTATTTTATATAGGTTGGCTAAGATAAGTCAGGGAAGGAGGCACAGATGCATGCCAGCGCTGCTGTCTCTGGGAAGTGGTCCTGGCACTCCAGGCCATGCTGACTCTGCCTTCGTTGGGGTGTTTTGTGAGCGCAAAATCACTTGTGCGGCTGGGATCTGTTTGACTTGCTGATGCTCACAAAGGGTGGGCCCTTGGCAGAGCAGAAAACGCAGCTCGTCTGAGTCCTAATCTGGCGTCTTAACAAGAGCGTCCTGGGATATTTCTGTTTGTCTTCCACCAGGACTTGTTTTTCAGGGGGTAGCAGCAGGGAGGGATGCCTGCAGTTTCCTTAGTGCCCTTTGTTGGTCTTCTCTGGCCTCTGTTACAGAGGCCCTGCTTATCTCCCAGTTGTCTTCGGGAGCCCAGCAAAATGTCTGGGCCGTGTTTGTGAGGTGAGAGGGCATCTCCCGGAGCACATGTAATTGCACCGGGCTGTATGCGGCGCTAGCCTGGCTCCCGCCTGGTCCCAAAACACCCCTTGCACTTGGAGGAGGTGCCCTGTGCAAACCAGTTTGGTGCGGGAGTTGTGCAGGTGGGTGCTTGCATGGGTGCTGCAGAAGATGGAGACACAGAGATGGGAAAGTGCCGCTACGAGAGGGAGGGCTTAAACCATCACTGCTCTTCAGCACACCTCATCCCGCAAAACTGCAGTCAGTGCCCAAGCGTGTGCTTGCATATAAGTGCTGTGGGTAGCAAACGAAGCTGGTTTTGAGCGCAGGTTTGGGTCTTGCCATGCCATGCCATGCCTGGCTTCTAACCCCGGGTGCTGCAGCGGAGGACATTGCTGCATGTTGGCATTACCTGGGGTCTCTGCTCCGCGCCGGCTCCCTGCACGGAGGTTTGGCTAGGTGTGCGTGGTAGGAGCATCCTTCTGGCAAATGAGTGCAGAATTGCGATTACCTTTCATACTGGCACAGGTAGCTTACTTTTCATTAGGATTTTTGCAAGGACAGATTCTTACTGATTTGATTCCTTGATTATTTTATTAGCAGTTAAGCAGTTTTCCATTTATATCAGTATCAGGTGGATTTTGTTTCACCTTTGTCCTGCTTAGAAATTAAATGACAAGGTACTGGCAAGAGAAGTAATCTCACAGATAAGCTCTTTTTTCCTACGCTTCTGTAATTCATGTGGGTGTTAGCTTACTCTGCCTTTGGATGACTAAGGAGGAAATTCTTTTTTGGTTAGGGTAATGACGAGGATTCACTGGAATTCTTTTTATCATAGGTTTATCACTTCCTCTCCTTGGAATTTGTAACTTTTACAGTTAAAAAACAGAGAAAATAATGGTGACTGTATGTTATGGAATTCGTCTTCTGTGGAAAAGATGCGGAATAGGTAAAAGGCTCTCTTAGATTTACTGTGTTTTGCGTGGGGAATTAATTCCGTATCTGGGTATTTTTAACAACTAAGCAGGCTGGGAAAGAATCATGAATATTCTAGCAGTTGCCCTCTTTCAGATGTTTTTTTCAAACTTAATTAATGCTCATATCATCTCTTCAGTATAGGTGAGAGCAAGTCTGCTCATCTTACAGACGGGGAGGAGGCTTTGATTTATCACAAGTCTCCAAGAGATGGCAGGGTCAAAGTCAAGTTTATGTCTAAAGAGTTTCTGGTTCATCTTGTTAATCTCCATGCCTCCTGTTTTTATAGAGAGAATCTGGATGTGTGTATCTGGAGAATACAAATGGAGTTTGGACACACCAGCACCTCTGAGGAACCTTGCCTTTTGGCTAAACATGTGTTTATTCTAACAGTATTTGCTTCCCAGTGGTGCTTCTGTGATTTCGATGTTAATACTTCTGAAAAGGTTTGACACTGAAAAGTGCTGTTTACTTGTGAAGTTGTTATTGTATTTTGAATATCCATTATTCATCTCTTGTGCTAAATCTGACATTATATCATAAAATTGCTCTTAGATTTCAGAGCTTTAAGCAAAAGCCGTTTCTGTCCCTGGCTTCCTATGACAGTGCTGGGAAGTGTCTTCCCCTTTGTATCTCTATAGTCTCCTTTTATGAATTATGATTGATTGTAGGAAAGTATAAAAGACTGCAGAGAAGCTGTTTTGATGTTCATAAAAGGCTTTGATAAAAGATGCAGCACACAGACTTGGTGTTTCATCCTATTTTTAACTTCTTAAAAGCACAAAGCGCTCAGATGCAATATTTATGTGAAATGGAAAAGGGGTAACTGTATTTATTATTATTATTATTACTATTATTATTATTACCACCAGGTGAAGTAAAGCGGCAAAATCTATCTCTTTGGTATCACAGTAAAAACTTTCTTCCCTGAAGTGGCTGTGTATGGTAAAGCTGACCCTGCGGAGTCAACTGTGTGGATCATGTTGGAAGAGATCAGCTGTGGTTTTGCAGGCTTGTTGGTCATAGGCTAGTGCGCTCGAACTTCTGGTTGCGGCTGTCTTTTGGCAGCCCTGTGCTCCAGACGGTGGCCGACACGAAAAGCAAGAGTCAGCTAAGTGGGGCAGCGGAGAATTCACCGTGTATCCTATTACTCAGCATTCTCCGGCAGATGGTCATTGTACTCAATTATGTGCGTGTTTTTTCAGTACGGCCAGGCATGTGTTTCCGACAATTGATCTATCCCCAGAGAACCAGAAAAATAAAACATTTGAAAGCGTTGGAAGCTTCTCTTGTTTCTGTAAAAGTCAGATTACGGTAAAGGCATCTCTGTAATAAGTAGCTTTGCTTGTTCTGTAGGAGATGAGAGGCTGTGTGCAGACTGGGTAATTTGGGTTTTACTGATGAAAGCTCTTGTCATTATTTCCAGCCTCCTACATGTTTCGGTGTTCTCTTTAATCTCCTCTATCAATATTGCTTGCTTGTGGTGCGCCTATACACTCATGCATATTCATGTACAGAGCTGTGATTCAGGAACGCGCATAGGAGCACATGCGTAAGACTTAAGGTGCTCTCCTCTGTGTGTGTGTACATGTGCACTCCTATAGAAAATATGTATGGGGAGAAGAGGGCAGGGCATGCACGCATTACAGTGGCACAGTTATTTGAGTGACTGGATTATTCTTCTATACAAGGGCTTTGCCTTTGGATATTGAGAATCCTAATGGTGCCAGCACGCAACCCGAGTCTGATACCCACTTTGGTGCTTGATCACAAAAGTCATCCTCTTGCCTGACGCAGAATAGAAAGGCATTGTAGTCTTGGTCACGTCATCTATTTTGGCAGGGAGAAAAGTCTCAAAACACCCTGTGCAGCGGTGAATAGGTCCGCTAGTCCCCCTGAGAGCCCCAGCACAGAGTAACGTAGCTGGGAGTCCCACCTCACTGTAATGGGCAGTGCTGGAAGATTTCCTCTTCGGCTGAGGAGCAGAGCTGAATAGATGTTGGTGTTCTTGGGTTGTTCGGCAGCCTACGCTCACCAGAGGGCTTGGTGACAAATTAGGTGTTAATTTGAAGTAGCTGCTCTTTGGCAAGGGTGTCTCAGTCCTACACCCATCCGAGGCAAGTAAGCCAAGCTCCGCTGGGTTCTTCAGGCGGGAACTTTTATGTGAAACCATAAAAATGCAGGGAATTATTAGCCTCAAGTGGTCGTTAGGAGACACTGAGAACTGTATTTGTTTGGGTGTTCTTGGCAAAACAGACTCCTCAAAGCCGAATGCCAAGCATCTGCAGGATAAAAAGCTCTGTCTAGGTGTATAAAAGCATTCACAGCGAACCCGGGCAGTGAGACTCTGTCCTCACGTTCTGTTTGGAGCTAAGTCCTGAGTGTGTGACAGCAATGGTTGATTCTCCAGTTATATCACAAATGGAAGACTCTGGAGACAGTTTGACTGTACCCAAACATGACTTTATAGGATGAATAAATAGTTGAAATCACCATATCTAAAGTGCAGTATAACTTTTTTGGCTCACCTGTGTAACACCATATGTGAGAAAGTGCTGTAATGCTGTGAAGTGTGACTTGTTAAGCTTGGTTAACTTTTAGTAGGTATGTGACAGCAAGTGTAAGTGTATTATTTTCAACTTCTAGCAAGTTGTCCAGTTAGCCCGAAAAGTTTGAGCATCCTCAGTTACTCTCTTCGATGTTGGAGGACTTTGTTGTACCAATGGAGCAGACACTATGGTAAATTGAAAATCGCATTGCTAAATCCGGGAGAGAAGGGATCGTTCAGGCTAGTACCTGTGTGACCTGACTTAAATTTGTGCTAAATATGACTTCCAGTGGGTTAGCTATATAGACTTGGACTTTTGGAGGCATGAACTTTGGGTTTTTTTGTTTTGTTGTGCACTGTAAAGCAGTTCAGGCGCATACGTTGTATTTGCAGAAGCAGTTTAGGTGTTTCGCTGGGAGTCAAAGAGAAATAATCCCCAAAGGACTCGGGGGCTTCAGAAAACGTGGTGGGAGCCGCTTGGGCCTGGCAGCACTGAGCAGGGCTATGCCAAAGTATTTGCTGAAATGCGGGCCTTGGCGCATGAGCGCGGCGGTTCCTTACCTTTGCGAGAGGTGAGCGTGCGGCTGTGCTTCACGGGAGCGTTGGTAGGGACAAAACAGAACTGGGCTTTTGGGATCGGCGCAGCTGTGAGATGGGAAGGGGATGAGGAAGAGGGAGGGAAGAGGGGAGCTCCTGGCTCCTCTAGGGAGAGCCGTTAAAGGCCAGTATAATACTGGAGTAAGGCATCTTTATGCTGGGTGTGCCTGTCGCAGTGCAGCCTATTTGAAGCTCTGTGATCCGCCAAAAACTGGCGTGTCCCCTGCACCCCGCAGTCATAAGCGTCGCTGACGAGCTGCTTTTTTCAAACCAGATTTGGGGGCTTTCATGTCTGTTTGGTAGATAGGCACTTCTGTGTTGCTGTGCGAGGTGTGGAAGACCAAACCGAGCAGCGGGTCTGCAGCAGGAGTAATGTTGACAGTGACGAAAGGCAACCCAAAACAACAACAGGCGGAAGATCTGTTAAGTGTCAGGGTCTCTTCTCCCTTGTTTTCAGGCTCTTCTGTAATCAGCTGTCATTTCAGGATCTTGGCATATTGGACTTCAGCGAGTACAGACTGAAAATTAAACAAACAGTCCCTGTTGTATAAATATTTAGTTCACACTGTTTAGGAACTGCTCAGTGCAGGAGACAAAATAAATTTCAAGTTCATGACTGTCTGAAAAAGCTACAGGAGGATGGCACGGGTCATTGGATCAGCTGGCATGATTGGCACTTAGCGTTTGGGTATCTCTTCCTCTGTGAAGTCCCTCTTTGTTTTCTTTTTTTCCTTTTTTTCCTAAAGACGGGACATATTTGCATATCTTTTGAAGAGAAATAAGATTGCACTTTTATTTAGTATTTACGTATATTGCTCGTCCAAAATTGTGCCGGTGGAAAGAACAAGGATAACTCTGATTTTCTCAGTCCCTGTTGCAAGTCATGGGTGAATTAAGCCAGCCCTGGAAGTCACTGACAGCAGGACTTGCCTCAGGACAGTTATAATTTCTTTAGTGGATAACTAAATTTCCTTTGTTTTCCTAGCAATGGGCAGACGTGGCTGAAGCAACCTCAACGACCGTGTCCTGGCTTTTGGAAGCAGCGTTTCTCTGGTGGTCTGAGCGTCCAGATGCGCGAGCTGGCGCCTGGGAGGAAGCGGCGCGTTGGCAGCGTTGCTGCCTCGCAGCGCGGCCCTGCGGTGGGGCCGGCCCTGAGGCCGGCAGGCTCCTGCCTTGGGGCTTTCAGGCGTTCGGTCCTGGGTTGTTGAGCTCAGTGGTTCAGTGCTGCAGGGGAACAGGCAAAAGCACCAGCAAGGTTCACGGGCTTTGCAGTCTGATTATGTAGCACCAGGGATTCAGATCAGCGCTCAGATCTCCTTCGGCTCAGCTGGTCGAGCTCTGTGCCCCAGAGGACCAGTGGCATATTACAGTACTTGTCTTTGGTAGAGGGGAAGATAACTTTTCCTGGTCTCTGCATTTTTTCTTTGCAAATTTGGACTAGTCATCCATGCTCACCTGCCTGGAAACTGTAGATGTGCTTGTGGTGCGTAAGGATGTATCTGAGTGTGCTTTTATGAAGCTACCTTGATACCAGGGCAGGGACTTGTGCACAGGCTCGCTGGCTGGGGTCCCCAGCAGGGTTTGCGGAGGCTGCACTACATCTTGGGCTGCCACATTGTTACTGCTCTTGCAAAAACCTTGATAGCGACATAGACCTATCCCAGTCAGCCTTTCTTTGCTTCTTAAATATGAAGATAATATCCCCTTTTTACCTTGCAAGGCTCTTGTGAGAGTGGAAAAGAATGAAACGTGGTGATAAGAAACCATATCGGTAGCTGAGACGGGCAGATGCACACACATGCTTTCAGCGAGTAGGGAACTTCATCATGCACAAGTCTGGGATTGTTGATTAAAAAGAAAAAAGGTTGATCATTGATTATTTTCTTTTTCTCCTCCCTTGCTTCTCTAAAACAATAGTTTCCCCCCGCCTTTTTTTTTTTTTTTTTTAACTTTTTTTGCCTGGTGCCTGCAAGGCTGCTTCATTCTGGAGAATCTTTGCCAACACGTTGCCCCCATCAATCACTCCTGCATGCTAGCCAGCTCGAGGCCCTGCGCTCTGGGTCTGAAAAGACTTTTTTCAATGATGAAGAGCTCTCTGATGTCGCTAGGGAGGGGGAGGAAAAAAATTCAAAATGCGCAGGGGCATAGGAATTGCCTTAGGGAGCAAAGCTCTTGGCTGCCAAGCCAAGCTACTCCACCAGCTAATACCCGATCCTTTAAAGGAAGGTGAGAAGCCCGTGAATATGCTCATATATGTAGCATATGGTGAAAACCTAGAGCCAGATTATTAATTGAACCTTTTTCCTGTCAGCCTTTAGCCTGAAGCATTTGATTGATCTTATCTTAAATTGCAAAGTTACAAAAAAAAATCTGATAACTTGTGAGAGGAGGAGAGTATAACCAAACATTTTGCATGCCCTGTGAGACATTTTGTGATTGCTTGCACCATCCCTACCCCTAGCTTTGGCAACCTGCGGCTTTCTGGACTGCTGAACATTTGTGGAGTATTCAGCTGAACAGTGAACTGTGCCCGGTTGCTCAGCATGCAGTATGTGTCCTGATGTTCGATTGCTTTGAGTGGAAGATTAATGGATAGTGGCAGCAGAGCAAATGTGGTGGAAGGGCTAGTAAGAAAAAGGTGAATTCCTTGGTTGCCAGCTCATTGAAACCACTTTTTGGGTCTGAGAGAAAATAGTCGTGTTTAAGTTGGATGCGGAGGCAGGCTTGATGGTTTTTCTCTTTCAATAGCTTCTTTTAAAGTTTTTCCTAATTTAAAAGAGGGATTTTAAATTATTAATGTTTTACCTCCTAAGCTAAGAGATTCCAAAGCCTTTTTCAAATCTTTGTTGAATCATCGAATGTAGAAAATAGCTTGACATTTTTTTCCCAACTTCATCTTTGACAGAAGCCACTTCTGTTCATGAGAAGTGCTAAAACTGCAGAGTGGAGAAAGAGGTTGATTTATATAGAAGGTAATATTCTCAAATGGTGTCTGGCCAAAAACTGTAGGATGGTAATTTTTTTTTTTTTTTTTTTTTGGCATAGCCTTTCCAGATTTCTGCATTTCTGATTGTTGCTGAAGCAACAATATCTGCGAAGGGTGAATGCTGATGCTTGGCTGTGGGATGTTTGAGTGTTGACGGCAAGGCAAGAAGGCCACTTACCTAATCGCTGTGATCACAATTCCTGCAGCATCCTGGAAGTGGGAGACATGACTAGAGCTGAAATTTCAAATGTTTACCTTTGCAAAAGCTATAGATAGGACTAAAGCCTCCCATTAGTTTTACGACACAGTCGCATGCTGGACCTGCCCGTTCACTTTTGGTACTTGTCCTGATTTTGTACCACATCTCCTTCTAGCTACTTGAACTGATCTGCGGACAACCAGAAAGAATAAAGTATTATAACTTTGGCTGAAGGCAGCTGTCCAAGGGATATACTGGGATACACTTGGCCTTTGAAAAGAGGGACTTTAGTCTCCAGTCCTGTCAGTCCCTCTGGCTCCTGGAAGTTTTCCTTCCAAATGGTTACTTTAAACCTCAGAAGAAGCTGGTGTTTTTCAGAGCTATGATTAATACCGTTTTTACGCTTCGTTGCAAAATGCCACACAATAAATGAGACCAGCAGGGTGGTGCTTTACAGAGGAAAAAAAAAATCATCAAACAAATGCTTTCAGACACTGTTTTGGAACAGTAAAGTGTGTGTGTGTGTTATATAATCCCTTGCAAACTGTGGGATTTCATGCCTGTTAGAAGGAGGGGGGGAAAAAAGGCTTGAACCTCATTTATGGAGAGATTGTCAGAAATAATTGAACAATAGAATAATTATAGTCTTTTTGCATTAGGTCAGTGAAAACTAAGTTAAGATGTGGAATTGCAGTGTAATGCATCTTTGAAATTAGAATAATACAATATATTTCATCTCAGGTAGTTTAAGCTGAATGTTTTGCACAGATCAGCGTGCCATTCATACTTTCCTACTAGTTACTGATACGGCTTGGAAAGCTGGTGGGTGCGTGTGTGTTTTTGTGTGATTACGTGTATGAGAGATGTGTGATACGCAGATGAGCACAGCCTTGGGTCAGTGTTGGCAGGCTCCTCCGAGCTCTCGGGGGAGCATGGGACTGCAACTGCCCTTTGTGGCTTGGGCTTCTCCCTAATAAAAAAAGATGGTTGGTTTGTGCTCCAGAACCAGTCATGCTCGGTGTGAGGTGCCGGAAATGATCCCCGCAAATGTGTGCAGGAAGGTTCACCATGTGAAGGCAGCGCGTCTGATAGCTTGTGGTCACTCTGCTGGTTCTGGGTCGTGGAACAAACAGTAGCAAACTGACTTAGGCAAACGTCGGTGATGATTACCTCCCGTTGGCTTATCACTCCTAGGCATCTTCCTTCTGATCAGAAAATCCCTGGAGGCGCGGAGTGTATTTTGTGCAATGTTTGTATCCTGTATTCCCGTATGTGGAGGCCGAGAGGCATACAGAGATTATCTGCAGCGCCCTGCCCTTCCCCATGCATCCCAGGAATGCTGCTCGAGGAAGGGTTGTCCTTCGCCCGGTTCGTTTAGCGCTGCCGGATTGATCTGTGTAGCCAAATCGCCCTCAAAACGAGTGCAATGTTGAGAGATCCAATATTTTCAAAGGAAGAGCAGATTCCATTTTTTAACTGGAAATGATTTGAGGTTGTGCCTGCAGCTGAGCCTCCAGCTAACGAAGCTGACTTTTGCTTTCCTTCCCTGGCACGGCCGCTCGGCACCAGTTTTGCCTACCTGCCAGTCAGCTTGCAGGCCTGAGTCACTTTGCCACAGGAATCTGAGGCTCGTTATCAAAACAAAACGGGGTTAATTACAGCTTTGAAGTATTCTCTGTCAGACTTGGTGAAGCTGCAGCATAAGGTGCCCGTACCATAATACCCGTGAGCTTCCTCGGAAAGCTCTGTCTTTGCAGCAGCCCCCACGGAAAGCTGAGAAGGCATGTATGTTGCTGCATGTGTGAGGTCCACGTTTGGTGACACCTCAGAGGATGCACATGCATGTGGGAGACGCTGGAGGTCGCGGGGATTGTCACGGGTTTGTTTCCGGGGGAGAGGTGACAGTGACGCATGTTGGCTGGCAAACTGAGCTGCGGCTTTGAGCGCGTTCCTCGCACACGGAAAATAAAAGCAAACCAGCCCTAGGACAACACGTGTGACTTGGTTCCCTCTTGTGATCTCTAGCATTTCGTTCTGATCTCCCTCCCTGGAAGATGGTAATCCTTGTTTGCTGTCCCACATGTATTTTTGAGTTTTTTTTTCTCCTCCAAGGCACTTGCTTTTCATGCCGTTTTGATTCTTGATAAGGATGGGGATAACGGGAATAAAGTCATAGTTACTAGTGAAGACTACCACCGTCCACAAAGTCGTCCCGTCAGCATGTTCAGCCCTCATGCTAGTGACATGGGTGTTTTCTCATTAAAAATAGACCACAGACAATGCCACTTCCCGAGGCCTATGATTTATCATTTAGTAACAAGTGGTTACTCATTTCCTTTGGAAAACTTTCTGGAAGTGTTATTTTGCTTTCTCCCCTTGCTTCCTTTATTTTATTTTAATTTCCTTTAAGTCTTACCTTCCCTCCAGAGCTGTTGCTCCTTTTAAATGAAGTGTTCTATTTTCAAGTGGAAATCGTATTTATGATTGAAAAATCATGGAAGAACATCATTAACCCTTTTGGGATTTGAGCTTTTCTTTGTAAGCTCCTGCAGCACTGAGGTCCTAGCTCAGCTAAGTGGAATCTCAATGAAGAGGCAACAGATCAGTGAAAAGGAGCGTAAGAGAGGGCCAGACTTGAAGAAAAACTGTGGGTTTGATCATTAATGTACATTTGGTGATCTTCTTGATCTGTCTAGGATTTCTAAGAAGGCTTCAAATAACTGCAGAATTGCTCAATTTTTTCCTCATATCCTTTGAGTTACCAGCTCTTAACTGTGATACATCCTTGTGCAGTGTATTCTCCTGAGGGATGGAGGGCTTGCAGAACTACTAGGAAAAATCATACCAATTCTGATATATATTGTGACTTTACCTAAAAAAAGTGCTGAAAGCTGCTGAGTAGTTCTTAAGGAAATCAAGCCTGATAAGCAAACTAGGGAGATCTGCTGAAGATGAAACCCTCATGAAGTAGGTACTTAAAAAGCTTTACGTTAAAAAAAAGAAAAAAATTTTGCTGTCAGACCAGGAAGGCCTTTTGAGGGATCTGCTGGATCTGGTTTCATTAGTGAGTGGATGATAGACTGCAACAAAAGATACGGAAGATGGAATATGACCAGAGACACTGCAGGTACTTCAGGTGACAGTATCCTCTTTTAAAATTGTCTTAATGAGCTGTGAAGGTGATTTGAAGACAAGAAGATGAAAATTCAATAAAGACGAGGGTAAAATAGAGCGCTTAGAAAGCGGATGCACGTATCCAAAATGAGGAATAACTGATTAGCTGCAGAAAGGCATCTGGGAGCTACAGTGAATCAAAAACTGATCATGAATCAACAAGCTGATGCTGTTACAAGAAAGGTAGATCTTGAATAACCCACAGGAAAACAGAGAAGGTGATAATTCAATCTCAGTTGTCATTTGAAGCCTCGATTAGATATAGCATCCAGTGTTAGCTGGTCCACTTTTAATGTGAAAGCAGAAGGAGTCGCCATCTGGGAAGCTTCACTTATGAGAAATACCTGGAAGATTTGCATATGCTAGACCTAGAAAAAAAGCAAGTGTTAGGCCATGGTTTGATGAGATGACGTCCTCAGCAGTAATTCTGGAGCCAGGTATTTCTACTCTCCTCATGTTCCTTCTGCTGCAGTTCATCATGTGGTCTGTATGTCCACACTATGAATTGGGACAAGGAACTGATATTAGTGTAGGGAAGCAAAGCCTAAAAGCATACCAAAAATTATTTCACAACGGGCTGCAGTTTTACCTGACAGGAGGAAAGAAAGAGGTCAAGGAAAGGAGAGGTGGTTGAACGTTTGTTTTGAATTGAGACTTGAAGGGAATACAACAGATTTGAGACATGCAGGAAGGAGGTATAAGGAGTACAGCCCTCAGTTTCTCTCCATGTCTCTTGGAGGACAGGACTAGAGGAAAAGCACATATTAGGAAGTTATTTCCAAGACAGTCTCTCCTAGTACATCATCTCAGTTGTTCCTCACTGCAATGGGATAGGCTCGTGTTTCTCAAAGTATAGGCTCCAGTGACTGGAGGTGGTGGTGGGGGAAATGAATGCTTCTGGAGCAAGCCCAAAAAGTATTAGAAAATGTTTTGTTAGCAGCACAGCAGTTCTTCCCCACATGGTAGGGCGAATGGGTCTCATAGCTGGGAATCGCAGCCGAGTCTTGCTTCCTTCTTGGCAGGAACTGAGCTGCTGTTGCCTTGGAGAATGGCATGAAGACAAATAAGCCAAAAGGGGGTTCAGGGCTAGTTGACTGTTAGAAGTCCCTTCTGGCCCAGCGTTTCTGCAGTCCTTGCGTCTGGATTCTGGTGTGCCCTCAGGAGTCCTGCTGAAGCTGGACATCCAAACACCGTGGGATTGTCTCCTGTCATTCTGAGTCTAGATTTCCAACGTACTGCATTGCACTTGCTTTTTCGACTTTTGGGACTAGTTTAGTTGACCACAAATTGGTCAGTCTGTGCTGTGGTGCAAGCTTATAATTTCCTCCTCTGTGAATCCTAAACCAAAAACCCCTTCAACTGCCCTCCGACAATGAGATTACTCGACTAGCGCTTGCTCTCTGCTGAGGCTGGTGGGAATGCTCTCAGGCCATGCAAGTCTAGAGGATTCAAGTTGATATTTACACTTTATGCTTGTAATTAAATGCTAAATACATAGTTTATTCTGCTTTACCAGCTGTATCCCTGAGGGAGAAGAAGGGTTTTGCTGCAAGAAGAAAGGATATTCTGATACAGATTGGTTGATAATATGAAAGCATAGCATCAAAGCTAAAATGATGTGTGCTAGATTTTAAAATCACAGGAGGATGTTAAAGTACCTTGATGAGGAAGATGATAGACAGGCAAACCTACTGGATATGCTTGATCTTTTTGGTAGACTACAGACCTTTCCCCATGCTTTGTTAGGGTTCCCTTGCTTTTCAGCGCTCCTGTACAGAGCCTCTGTGCCAGCTATCTGAGAGAATGCAATTGTGATCCTTGCTATGAACCTCTAGGTTTCAGTGCTAGCTTTAGGTGATACTAAAATTCCCCTGTGTGAAAAAAGAGCTTGATTGTGACAGGCTGGCAAGGAAGCACTGAATCTGATTTGTGCTGATATAGGTTGCTTTAAAAATAAAAGAAGGTTATTTATCTTAAAAAGGTTAAGGTAAAGATGAAGAAGATAAGAAACTTGCTATTCATAGCCTCTTCAAGGTTAACAGGCTGGGGCTTAAAATGCAAATGCAATCATAAAGCCATGCTGCAGAGAGGTAAGCAACTCGCAAAAAAATTGGACAGGCTGCAGGAAACTCCTACACTGAAGAAAACCAAGAGAGGGTTGAGTGCAAAGTTTGAAGCAAAAAATTACCATACGAGAACTGGACAGGGTTACGGCACGTGCAAGTTTTGTCACATGGGAATATGACCTAAGGAGGAAAGACTTTTTGGCCAGCAGAACCACTGAAGCCTCCCCGGGCAGTTCCTGCATGCTGCCTAGTATTAAAGGAAATCACCACCAAATGCATTTTGCCCGGAAAGTGAGCTCGTGTCAGTGCTAGGATGGCGTGGCATTTTTGATAGCCGAGTTTTAGAGCTCTTTAGATTTACTCAGTCAAGTTGGGGTTATGTGAGTGAGAGGAGTGGCATCATGGAACTTTCCTTTGGGCATGCAGAAGACCCACGTTGTACAAAGTCTAGAGGGTAGTTTGAGCAATGCTGAAAGTACTTATTTCTCAAATACTTGCCAAGGGCATGGAGAATCTCAAACATTTGTTTTGTTTTTTTTTTTTTTAAGGTATCACAGAATTTCAACAGGACTTATACTGTGTTTGCTTCAATGCTTTTGAAGAATCCAAGCCTTGTGTAACATAAGCTGGTTGGTGTGAACACAGGGAACGTGTTGCTTCCGTGAAGTTACAGTTAGCTCTGTGCTGCTTGTGCTCCGCGGCCTGGAAGGCAGGAAAGTGGCCACTTGTCCTGGCGCCTGTCGTTCGTGTAACGGAAGGATTCCCGATGGCTCGGTCTTGGCATTGACAACTGCGTACGCTCTGGAGCATTTACTATGGTTACTTTAAAGTTTGCAGTTTTAAAGCGTGCAGAATAATGTGTCTGGGTTTGCTGAGTCTGAGTCTGTCCCTAAGTCTGATTCCATTTGCTTTTCTTTGACCACTTGCTTCCCCAGCCACCTTGTGAATTTTGGATTAGGATTGCCTTTGGCTCATTTTTCTGTGCTTTACCTTCCTCAGTGGTCTGTTACTTCCAAAAATTGTTAGTGAGAGCTAAGGAGAATGAGCTCTCTTTTTAAAGTAGACATCAGAAACCTGTGCTTCTTTCCACAGACAGCCCTGAGTTTAGATCGGTCATTGAAAAGCGCCTGTCCCTGGTGAAGTAGTGGCTTGCTGCATGGGTACAGGAGAGTGCGCTTGCCGTGATGCGAGTGGGAGAATTGCAGTGCTGCTGTGAGGAGTGTATATCTCATTGGTCGCTCCTTCATACACAGGCCTGATATTTGTTAGCATCACCCTTGCCCTGCCTTTTCAAGATGTTTCTCTGTGCAGCAGCATGTGTGTCATACATAAAAGTGGGACTGACAGAAGCTGTGAAGCTTCCAGGTCGGTTTAGGTCACTGTCTCTGCCCGACTTTCCCACCCAGCATGGGAAGAAGAAACTCCTTTTGCAGCGATATGGTGATAGAGTCTGTATGCTAATGGTGCTTGCAGCTTTCAGCCAGCAAGAAAGCCTCCACCAGGCCCTCGAGGCAGTACCAGCTCAGGGTTTCTCAGCAGCACAGGAAGCGGTGAACCTTCTGCCCCGTGGATGAGGACTCTGCAGCTCCGAAGGTCAGGAAATTCGGTCAGGGTCAGGCTCTGACGCCTCCCCCAGCCCAGGGTTTGCAGGGCAGGCTTGGCACATCAATGCGCAGGGAAAGGTTGCGTGTACAGTGTTGAGGCCAAAACTCTGGTGCCCTATGATGGCCTGCTTGCTCCGTGCCTGACCTTCCTCCGCCTGAAGCAGCATTGTGGCTGGCAGTCCTCCTTCAGGTAGTCATGCTAACATCTTTTTTGGAAACCTCACTGGAGGATGGGGTCATTATGTCCTTGGCACACCTGTATGTTTGCATTAATTATTTTCTTGGGGTTGTCCAGGTGGTTGTGGCTGCTTAAATCTCTGGCTACATATTACCTTTTTGCCTGGCTCTTACAGGTGTCAGGGTTGTTGCTCGCTGTCGGTGCATCTTGTCTTATCTCTGGTGCGCCCTGTGTTTTGGCTCCATTCTTCTGTGGGTTTTCATTCCATGATCATTTTAAAAAAGGTGCTCTCAAGACCTGCATGTTTCAGCAGGGTTCTCACTAGTGCATGTGCTCTTTCACTCTCTATTTGGGCTTGATCAAAAGCTATTTGAACCCCTGTGGAAAAGTTGGCTCCCGCTTGGCTCTGATAAGGCCTCAGATCTATCTTTCCACCCACGTTCACCAGAAATTCTCCATTCCTTTTAGCATAAACACACACACGGCTACTGGGAAGAGGGATTTTTATAGGGAATGGAGCCTTGCAGGCTGCAGGAGCGGTGCTGGAAATTTAGGTTTGTGAGCACCTGAAGAGGTGTCTGGGGGACTAGTCATTAATGCAGGTTTTCTTCTCTTAATCTCCCCGTACCTGTGTTGCAGAAGGAGAAAATCTAACATTTTGCTGCCTGCCATCCCTGCTGCCTGACAGCAAATTTGGTAATCAGCATGAGAGTGTTGAGAAACTGCATCTGCTTGAGGTAGCAGGTAGCCATGACCTAAGAGCCGCTGGAGCTTAATGGCTCTTTTGCAGCAAGAGTTCGTGGCCCTGGCTCAGCCTTGTTCTCATAGGCCCAAATCCAAAGAAACTGGAGACTCCCATTGACTTCAATGGGTTCTGAATCAGACCTTTATTGAGCAACTGGTAAGAACTGTCTCTTTACACTTGCAAATAAGTATTGCTCAACACCACAAGCCAGCTCTCCTACTGTGGCTTGTAGGCTGCAGACCAGACAGTGGAGAAAGTTGCTAGTGAAAGCAGGCTTTTATGTTTTGATATGAGCAAAAGAGGGGATTTTGTGTTAGCTGATAAAATGTTTACTTTGCTAGTGTGAAAGTGAAATGAGTTGGTTATTGTCTGAGCCAAGTTTTTTAAAGCTGTATCAGCAGGTGGCAGGTATGTTTCCAATGCTGTCATTCCTAGCTTTAGCAATCTACAGTATTACTAGCAGTGTTAGCCAAGCTGGTGAGGCCTGGCACTTAATTTTATGGCATTTGTGTTTCATCTGTTCCAGACTTTGAGGGACTGTTCTGGGCTTCATGGGAAGGAAACCTACTTACCCAGGCAAGGAAAAGGGGGAAGAGGAGATACCAAAACCGTGTTTTCTGCCCAGAGCAGTCACATGTCTCTGCAACCTTCTGTGCCTTGCAACACTGGTTGCTGCATGTCTGGAGTGACTTAGTCACTGTCCATCTCACCTCAACTCACCTCTGCCTGACTTAAAAGAGTTGAGAGTGAGAGATGTGGTGAAATAACAGTGGCAATAGGAGTGCGAATGAGCACAGGACTCAAAATGGTCAGGAAGCCCCAATATGGGGGCACACAGAGGTGCTGACAAAAGGAGGAGGTGGGAAGCTGAGAGGCGTCCCTGACCCAGAATCAGTTCTGTTGGCTGTTGTGGCTGTAACTTCAGAGCAATCCGGTGTGAGAGAAAGGCAAAAAAGAGAATATTGCATTTTCTTAGCAAATTTCTGCCCTCAGATTTCTTGCTTTGGTGCTCAGTTCCTCAGCTATCTCCCTGGGCGCATCCCATTTCGTTTTGCAGTTGCTGCAGTCTGAGCTGCCCGGGGTTTATCTAGGCTCAGGTTGTGATACACAAAGGGCAACTTTCCTTTAGAAAACATGTATTTCTGCTGCTGTCTCCCACTGCAGCCAATTGTGGCCTCTTTTTTTTCCTTTTGCCAGGCTTTAAGGCAGCGCTGCAGCCCTGCAGAAGACATCTTTTCTTCCCCTGCCTTTCTGTGCTGGATTTCTGCCACTTTGCTGCCTCCTTGTCAGTAAGGGACTTCTAGCGTCGTCCTGTGCTTCACATCATCTCATCTTAGCAGGGGAGGAAGCGCGGTAGGTACTCATTGGGTGAATAGTCACCTCCGAGCTGGGGGAGTGATGTTCACCCTAGAGTGAGGTGGCAAAGCTGTGGATCTCAAAGGCCAGACGGGGTGCCGGCCATCCAGAAAAGGCCATGTAATTCAATAGTTAGTGCAGGGGTCAGTGGTTAGTGCAGGACTTCCAGGTGGACCCTGCCTGGTATCCAGCAGGTGAGGTTTAATTGTTGTGTTCTTCTGTCAACATGTTTGTATGAAGACCGCTGCTCCTGTGCTGCATGTTGAGCAGGTGAATACCAGATGGGGTTTGTACCCAAGTGGATAATCAATCTTCTGGTCGTTTCTTCTTTAAAAGTTTATCTCTGGCGGATTCAGAGCCTTGCCTGCACGGTATCTGTGTGGGGCATCCTGCTGTGGGAAAGACCTGTCGTTTCTCCCTGGAGGTCGTTACTTCTGCTCTGAGCTGATTTCAGCAAGGCACTCAGTGTTGTTTCAAAGCGCTCCTTGGGAGGAGTGCAATCTGGACACACCAAGGCATAGGCGGGATCCAGAGAAGCTACCTTTTTATCTGGAGCAGGGAAGAAAAGCAGTGCTGCAGAAGAAGTAGATAAATTTCAAGGAGATTTGTCCTGGCCTGCCTGGCTTCAAGCAAAGAGAAGGAACGCCCCCAACAAGATGTCTCACCCTACCCGAGGTAAAGAAAACACGCTGGCAGGTGAGGCTAAAGAAGGTGGGAGGGGATGTTGATTTACAAACATTGCTACCTGGCATCATTTTGAAAGGTTCACAGGAGCACCTGACGCAAAGTGCGGATGAGTAACAGGATGTCACCCAAAATCAAAGAGCTGGACAGATGGTTGCGCTGAGGGAGCTTATGAGTTTATGGCTTCTGCCGCTTTGTTTTCCACCTGCTTATCTCCCTCACGAGAGAAAGTACGCGTTGGCAAAGGGCTCTGCTCGCTCAGGGCAAGGTAGCAGCACTGCAGAAGCAGCAAGTATGAAGCTACGTCAGTCTTTGTAGCCGCCCCGACTCCTCCGGCTCTGGTGCAACCACCTAGCCATCATTAGCAGGAGAGGGAAGCCCTCTCTTCATGCCCTTTTCCTCCCGGCCATCCACTTCTTCCGCTTGACTCCTTTCAACTGTGCCGCTTGGAGCTGCCAGTTACCCTTCCGTTTTGATTTTGGAGACCTCACAGTGTCCCCTCACTGGGAATCATTGCCCACTTGCCTTTCTTTTCTCTTCCTCTTTGCTTTTCCCTCCCTCTCCCGATTCTGAGTTGCTTTAATCGACTTTGGCTCGCGTCCCAGAAACAGCCTCTGAACACACACAAGCCTGGAAGGCTAAAATAACACTTTAAAATTGTTAAATAAATAGTGATCAGTCTCTGTTAAATGGGAAACGCAACTTAATTTGTTATATTTTTTGTCCTCCCTTGGACACAAGATTCAGGCGTGTGTGTGTGTGTGTATGTGTGAAACATTCCTTGTAGTTTGTAATTTGTGTGTCATGGCCCCAAGTGGGCAGAGAAGGGTTATGTGTCTCGGAGTTACTAAATGCTTACAGTAAAAGTGTAGTCATCCTGAATCTCTTCCAAAGAGCTTTACTTTTTTTTTCCCCCCCGCTTTTCTCCGCCAGGCTGTTGCTGCGTCACTTGCATTCTTCACCCCTACCACATTGTTGGGAAAGCAGAAATCCTGTGAACCTCGTAGTAACTCTTTCCAGGCTCATAACAACAATGCTTCGGGCTGTTACGTAGCGCTCCTCCTCGTTCGATCTTTGCAAAAAGAGGGCGAGCATGTCTGCTGCGTGCGCAGGGGAGCTAACGAGAGAAGCCAGAGAGAGCTCCTTTCCCATGCCGGGGATGAAATCCAGCCCTCCCCATTGGCAGCCCGGTGAATCAGTGAGTAGCCCCGTGGGTTTCCTAAAGGCAGAGTCGCTCTCCCGACTCGTCCCTGGAGGCAGACGCTGTTGGGGCACCGTCACAGCAAGCTCTCCATATGGACTACTCTTGGCAAGGTCGTCGCCGCCGAGAAATCGCCCTTTGATTCGCTGCTGTTTGTTCAGCAGTGTGAAAGAAGGTGCCTGTCCTCCCAGCTCTCCTCGCCAAATCACTGCCGGCAGCTACCCAAAAAGGACTTGTTCCTCCCTGGCGTGTTTTCAGATCCCAAACAAAAATAGAATAACAATTATTGTAGTGTGAGAGAACGAGGATCGCGGTGGGAAGCTCTGAATAAGCATTTGGAAAATGTCCTCTGAAAAACTGCTGCCAGTAAGGCCTCTGCTGACCAGGAGTAGGGATTGACTTAGATACTAAAATGCGTGCGTCAGTGTGAGAAACGGCACTTCTTAGGAATGACACAGAGAACCTGTCGTTCCTGAGTCTCAGCCTCTTCCTAGAAAACACATTCCTCCCCGAGCTTTCACTGAAGGATCCCTCTGGGATGTCGCGCAGAATTGAAGGGGAGGAGGATGTGCTGGGGCTGGTTATCTTTTGATTTGCCTTGGTGTTGAATGAGCCTTCCTTGCCAGTTCCTGTTTTTTATTATATCTGTCATCTCTCAAAAGATGCTCCCCTGCCAATATGCATATTCATCTGGGTTTTGTGCGTGTGTCTTTGCTGTCCACATGTAGAATACATTAGCGTGTCTTTCCAGGCAGCTTGAAGGTATCCCGAATCTTGGTTTAGTGGAGAACAAGATACTCTTAGGATTGTGCTGGCAATCAACTCTCCTAAGCATCGAAAAGCGCCTGCTACATTTTTCTAACAACAGAGGAATACAGAAGTTGCTATTCTGGCCAGGACTAACGGTGGTTTCTGTCAGGAGTGGTGACCTGCTCCAGGTGCCCCGGGAAGGTCCCCTAGCCTTTTTCAGTGGTGAAGAAACTGAGATACGAGCTTTTCCCCAGGCAGGCAGGTAGCTGTGCAGTGAGAATCAGGTTCTGCTGCCGACTTTGCTGTTGACCCGTTTGCAAGTCAAAAAAGTGTAACAGCACATGGGTTTCTTCATAGGTCATTAATTGTCCAATCCCTGTTTTTGAAAAGGCTTCGTCACTGACGCGGAGTTGTCAGAGCTGTTTCCACACAGGCTGTACGGAAGTGCCAGGGCTTGGGAGCAAGCTGTGGTCGTGCTGGGCACCGAGCTTCCCGGAGCAGAGCTCTGTGGGCACAGCCATGGTCCTGAAACACTCACGCTTTCGGTCTGGGTTATTATGGCTGCCCTCCTCCCCTTCTCACTGTGGTGGTAGTGAGTTGACTGTACTCGGCCTCACCTTTCCCCATCACCCCTTACTGCAGCGCGGTGTGTTTGCGTGAATGGTGTACTGCTGCACCAGGACCTCCTCTGCTTGCTGCTGTTTCAGGCTGTCCTCCGTTCTATTTTATACACTGGTTGTCCTGAGCCACTGTTATTTCGAGTAGCAGAAACTGCTGTATATAATAGACAGATGGAAGACAATTGTTTCTTACCAGCTACCGAATGTGGAAGAAATGATCTTTGCTCCCTACCGTGGGAATTAGGTGTGTTAAAATTTTTACATTTCTTTCTTCAGCTCCCCAAGGCTGTTTATGTGAGGGCAGGTTGTGGGTCCTAGAGGGGACTTTGCACTCCCACCATGCCAGCTGCAGGAGCTAAGGGTCCAAAGGGCTGTCAGGTATGTGTGTCTGAATGCGTGATGGGAGCAGAGTGCAACTGCAGTTTGGCCTGAGCAGGGATACCCTAAATTAACTTCAAAAGGAAAGGAAGTAGTTGTCTAAACACAACCTGCAAACCTTTAATTCTTTGTAACGCTGACACCACCGAGCCTGGTTATCATGGGCATCAGTGTTTGCTGCTGTGATGGAAACAACTGATTCTAGATAAGAAGAGGAAGTTTTGATAGAAGACATAATGATGTTTGTTAGATGTTTTTATTTTCCCTTTTCATCTCAAACTGTAAGTGCAGAGGTTCCTCCACTTTGAAAGGGTCTTGTTATATTGGCCTTACTTTCTGATTGTGTAGAATTAATGTATTTTCGGTATGTGAAATGAACCTGGCTGTCTGGTGTCGTACGTAAGCCTCCTAAAGAGACATGCAAGAATAAAGCAAGAAGATTCACTACCTACTGAAATACTCAAAAGCACTTCCAGAAACCCCCCCAAAAACCAACCCCACCACAGAAGTTCTGTGTGAATGTCCTGTCTTAACTTTGCAATAAAACTCACCGGTCAGTAAATGGTGGATCTCCTGTTCCCATGGAGAAAGGCAAGTAGAGACTTCAGAGCTTGCTGTGGGAAAGAAAAAAAAATAAATCAAAAAGATCTTCTCTTGGTCTTGCAAACAAAGGTTGCCTTGGATTGTGGTCACATGTTACAGTTCAGCTGATCTAGCTCATGCCAAAAGGGGAAAGATTTCTAGTACTTGTCTGAACCCCACTGAACTGGTTTAGGGAATTAATTGGAGGAAAACTATTCATTACCCCCTGGCTAGTTTTCTCTTAGAAGTGATTTCTCTGAATTGACTCACCAGGTCAGCTGAGTCCTACAAGTGGTGCAAGGGACTGAGGGACAAGTGACAACCACCCTTCTGATGACTTACAGCCGTTATGTAAACTCAACTATGATTTGAAATTGCACGATCAGCAAGTGTGTTTTGGCTTTTCCCTGTTGAGGATGAAGGAGTTTGTCAAATACCCAAATCTGAGATGTAGAGCTTTGTAATTCATACCTAGCAACTTAAAATGGCCAGGTTTCATCATGAGTATCAGGGGTAGAAACTACTGAAAGAACTTTTGTGGTTAATTATAAACACTGTGGCTGCATTTGTTAGGGGATGGCTGTGAAGAATTACCCTTGCTGGCGATGAGCGCAGCACAGATCCTTTCCTTTGGAAGTACCGGACTTTCCCCAGGCGTATTCAGATAGCTTATCAAATTGTAGTGGAGGATATTGCTGGAAACTTTTTGCCCTCCTGTCTTAACTGTGACAGGTGTATTTATTCAGTAAATACTGTTGACCTGTCATATCTCCTTCGTCCTTCCCCAGACACACTTCCCTGTCTGTACTGGGGGAGATATTCAGGAGAGCCTCATAACGCCTTTTGTAGGATCATAGGCTGTGTGAAATGAGGCAAAATCCACTGATTTTGGCTTCATAGTTTTTGGATATAGGTAGGTATGTACGTATGCACGCCTTGTATACAGCCTTTGGGAGCAAACTCAGCGCAACAGGTATAGTTCTCAACCTGGGAAGGTTTTCCAGAGCTTAAGGCTTACTTCTGATCTTTCTATAGCTTATCAGATGCTTGGATGACAGAGAGTACTGTCCCAGGGGTACAGTCTCAGCAGAGCCAGTGCTTCAGTGTTTCCCAAGATTTTGTCACCCTGTCATGTCATGGTGCCTGTGATTTTTTTGAGGTGGTAGGGGGAGGAGAGAGATGACATGATTACTGAGAGAGATGACATGATTACTGACTTCAGTGAGGTCCGTCATCGCAAAACTTGCCCTCTCGTCTTTTGTGCAGCTGATGGCCTCCAGGTTTCGGACTGGTGGCTTCACTCTGCTTGTCTCAGACCTCTGCTGCTTGTGCAGGCCTGGGATAGCTGCCCAGTTTGCAGGTCCTAGAAATGCCACAGTCCCTCTTAAGCCATGATGTTGCTTCTGCGGTAGCTAATGGTGCTGTCTGACACCCCACATATATTTAATTACTTGCGCAAACAGTAGACTACTTGTAGGGCCCCCAGACCTGTTAGTTTTGAATTGCTTGGTGGTTATTTTCCTCTTTCCTGCCCAAGATGTTATGGATTAGGGCTGCTGAAGAAAAAATGGGGAATGAAAATCAATTTGGGTGTTTGTGCCTGCCTACTTGTAAACTTTGTGCCCAACAAAGTGCCTGATGTGCTACAGGTAATACACAGCCTATCCCTGTTTCTTGGGGGAGATGGAATTAAAAACTTAACACTTGCCTTCTGAAGTTTATTGTGCTTCCTTATGGTATTGCATACTTTGCTCATAGCATCCTGTGTCAGAGATGAAAAAGTTTTGTGCATACGCCCTTCAGGGCAATGTGGAATTCCCCTCAAAAATGTAGGTTCTAGCGACTGGTTTTAAATGCCTAAAAAATGAGGCTTGTACCTTATCTCTTGGGAGATCATTGATGGATCCACTTCTCAGAAAGATATTTTATTCATCTGAACCATTCAGTTCTTTAATTCAGTGCCACTCCCTTCATTCAGATGCCTGGAGTCTTATCATGTCTCCTCTTACTCATTGCTTAGTCAAGTTAGGCATATTTAGTTCTTTTAATCTTTCCTCCTAACTCAGTGTCTTTAATCATCGTCCTTGATGTCAGAGTGTTTGATGCCCACTTCTACTGAGAATAAGCCTAGCTCTTTTGTGTGCGAATTGTATGGGAAATGCTCCATGAGGAGCAGTAATAGTTCAACTGCTACGGCTGCAGCTGGTTGTATGGTCTCACTCCTTGGTTCCTTCAAAGCTCATTTTAATATCTTGATGTATATGCCAGGGAGGAGTTCTGGGTCACCTTGTCCACCATCAGACTTGGCACACTCTGGGTTGAATTATTTATTTGTTGGATGTGGGCAACAAACACCCTAAGACATTTCATGGCTTGGCTTTTCAGAGACAGATTCTTACGGACTTCCACGGGAGGTAATTGAAGGTGCAAGTGCTGATAATGCTTGTAGAAAACAGGACCAGAACGGTAACAGTAACCTGCGTTTCCTTCCCTCACCCATCAACAAGAAGAGCAAGCTACGGGTTTACTTCTGAGATCTCAAAAGTGAAGCTTGGTCATGGGTTATTTTTAGGTATCTATGTTACAGGTCAGGGTAGTATTACTAAGTGATACTAGTGCTGGTACGCCATTCCTGCTGAAGGTGTGTGTTCTCTTTTCTGACTAGGTCATCTGATTTTGCACTCCGAAACTGTCATTCACAACTTTTCAAATCAGTTTGAACGCTAAGGATTATTACCAGCTGTTAGGAGGCTAAGCAGTGTATCACTTTAGGACCGTGTCTTCAAAGCTGATTACCTAAAGTTAAGCACCTCACTTCCTACTTTGAAGTAGATGTCCTGAGGACATCTCCCCACACATGTACCTCCTGGAAACCTCGTATTTCAGTGGCAGCTGTAGCTATTTCACTGTTTCAGAAAGCCTGAGTTAGATCACTAGCTTAAAATAACCAAGCTTGAATGTTGGCTTGAAGGAGTTAACACACTAGATCTCCAGGTTCGTTAGCATCTGGTCCATTACTGTGCAGTTTTGAGTGGCATCCCTGACTGGAAGGTAGACCAGGGACTTTGAATTATGGAGTGCTTGAGAGAGAATTAAATGAGGCCGAAAGACCAGAAGAAAGTAGCGTCTCTTCTCCGCGTCACATTCTTCAGGAACGCTTCTCATGTTCTCCCAAATTTAGTTGTGCCAACCAGGTGGCTATTTTGATGTTAATAAAGGTGCCGTTACCCTTCTCTGTTTCAAGCTAATGCTACCAAAGAGGCTGTGTGATATCTGGCAGCCCTAAAAAGGATCCTATGGCCTGGGAGAAAAAGAGGAGAGAGTACTGCAGTTTGTGGGAGAAGGGAGTGCTGCAGTTTGTGGGAGAAGGGAGTGCTGCAGTTTGTGGGAGAAGACAGACCATCAAATCTGCTGCCCAGGACAGGGCTGAGCACCATGAGCAGCAGCTCGACGCTCCAGCTCGACGCCCGTCCACGGGCGCCTCGCACTCTCATGAGATACGACTGTAATGTGGGGTGTGAATGTTCAGTGAGAACTTGATTGCCACTAGGAAAAGCCCTGGCCTTCCCAGGGATCCTCTGGGGATGTTTTGGGTCACAAAGCTGGGCTCCTCTCTCCCCCGCCCTTTTCCTTCTGGCTCTGCAGCCTGCGCTGTCAGAGCGTCCTGGGCAGCTGCACAACAGCTGGAGGACTGTGCTCCGCCGCTGCCCTCCCGTACCCCAGGCTCACCTACCCAAATGCCGTTTCCTTGTTAAGAGAAGCAGATCTTTGATCTCCATTAACTGTCTCTATTTTCACTTAGCTTTCTTTTTTTTTCCCCTTTCCTTTTTCTTTCTTTTGTTAGTGGGTGGGATCTCTGTACTCTCACGTTTCGGATGATGTCGGCAGTGTAGCGCCGGTGTGGTGGAAGGCACAGGCGCATCTCTTCACCCTAACAGGCTCCTTGCCCTTCTCGGACAGCTCATGCATGCTGTCTCCATTTATAAAAAGCCTTTTTCCATATAGGGATGTTTGATGGATTTCTTTACAGCTGACAGTAAACATCTTAGGGGGGACCTCAGCAGCTAAGTCAGGCGTCGCGCGTGTTTTAGTGCCCTGTTGCTCGGTTATTAAGGATATTTGTTGTTGGATGGGCTGTAGCTGTGTAGGGCTCTGTCACTGGCACTGATCTGTTTAGAGAAATGTGCTGCCTCTTTGGGTGCTAGCAGGGCTACTCCCTTCTCTTCCTCGTGAGTGACGGGTAATACCACGTGTGCAATTAAATTCATTTTGCTGGGGGATTTTCAGTGCCTGCTTCGGTGCTTGTTCTAAGCTGCCTCACTGTTTTTAAACAGAACAACCTTGGGGGCTGGAAAAATAGCTTTTATATGTAACTGCTGCATGCACACCACAGCATTATTTTGAAGAACTGAGGAAATGATGCTTTTTGGTTGGAGGGAAAGGCAAGGTTTGGCTTACTGACATTTCTTGTCTTGTAATGTTGTATAGGTCTCAGTTGACTGCAGAAAGGTGAGAGGAGGAGCCTGTGGAAGGGAGCTCAGATCCCACCAGGGTTTCCTGGAAATGAGGTGAGTGGCAACAGCTTTCAGACCTAGTAAGCCCGGAGATGCAAGCGCTCCTGGGCTTTCCTACACTCTGTGGGTTAGGTTATTGAACCTTCAAACTTCCTTTTATGTTGCGGGTTTCTGTGCCTTTTGCCTTTTCAGGGGCAGGCCTGATGGAGGATTTCAGGCTTAGTATGCTTGGAGTCTCAGAAGGGCTGAAGACTAACTTGAGCATGCTGAGGCCTGTGATTCACGCAGACCTTGCTGGTGGCTGTTGCCTGACTGTGTTTTCGATTTATAGCATGGGACTTTGCTTCTCCAGGTTTAGACACCTGTATTGTAATTATCCACAACTGAATCCATCCTCTCCAGCCTCCTTTTACAGTCTGTGGAGGGAAATGGTTTTTTTTAAGGGAGCAGTTGACCCTGACCTACTGCGGATGTCTGCATGGCGTGAAACGTTCCCTGCGATACCTGCCTTTCTGCACTGGCTCTACGTGCAGCAGGGATTACTTGTTTGGATGTAGGTTCTGCGTTTGGCTGGATGAGTCGCACGTAGCATCTGCATCATGCTGAGGAGGATCTGAGTTCAGGGTATTTGCTAGTGGCCTAGCAAACTGAGTGAGAGATTGAGCCTTTGCTACACTACCCAGTACTTTCAAATTTTCTTCTCTCTTGAGAGTAGTTTGGACCCAGCGCAAATGTCTGAGCTCCCTTAAAGCCTTTGAGCCTGTTTTCAGTGTTTATACACCCTGACTGGCAGTGTAAGTACGTTCCTGAAGGATAGGATGTCAAAGCTGAGGCACTTCCAGTCCAGCTGGGTCACCTAATGCTGGCTGCAGCAGTCCCAGGAGGGACCAGCAAGACGTGATAGTGCCTTAGCAGCTGCTGCATGAAGAGCTCAAGTCCTTCAGCGCAGCAGCAAGGCTCCTGGGGGTTCACAGTGAAGCTCACGTGAACCAGGCTAGGAGCTGCTCTGTACTTTGGCTTTTTGGGTAATGTGGCTTGTGGCTTTCTGGCTGCAGGAAGGTTTGGAGTGAAGTTTTTACTGACCCTGTGGAGGACTGATACCTGTAGTGAAAGTGTAGCGCTAAACTGCAGGACATCTGACTAATTCTTCTAAGGTGTAGCAGCCCACAGGTATACAAAATGTGAAGAAATGAGGCCTGCATGTCAGGGCTGTGTTGATTAGCATCTCCCTTGAGAGTTTTTGTGCATTTCACTGCATCTTCCTTGCACAGGAAATTCCCTCCAGATATCCATCTGCTTTTGTTGGGCTGCCTCCTCCACTTCACCTCCTCGTTGTAAGCAGTTTTGGGACAGGAACTTTCTTTTCTGCATACGTTTGCAGAATGCTTAGCATATGTTGGCTAGTACATAATACAGTGTGGGTAAACAATGAGTAGAAAAAGTAAAAAAGTAGAAGTGTAAGCTGTTGCACCTAAACAGCTGAGACTCTGGAAGATTTTTGGTATGCTTCTGTTTCTGGAGATGGTCTGGATGCTCTCGGAGATGCAATCCATTGCTCTGTATTGAGAAAAGGTTTGATGTCGGTGATTAATCCTCGAGATTGCCACTTAAATCGAGGAGCGTGCCCTGTCTATTTTGCTGCACTGCCTCACTGTTGTTTGGTTTCGAGTGGGCAAAGAGAGATAGAGAGAGTGTGTGTGTGTGTGTGTGTAGTTTCTTTTGCAATTTACTTTACTTTTAGCTTTTCTGTGTTACTAGTCATTGCAGCATTTCCATTGCAGCCCTGGAGAGAGGAAACACTTCCTTTACAGTGATGGAAATGCTGTCACAGTGAAATTGTGTGGTCACTGCCCTCTGTCTGAGCCCTGCCCGTGCCCAGCTTGGGGACACTTAAGTCTTTTCCTTCCATCCACCGGCTATGTGGACAGAAAGGTGGTGCAGGGGTCCCCTGGGTTTGATGCTTGTTCTGCCACTGATCTCGTTGCTCTCAAGTCATGCCTCAATTCTCCATCCAGAGAATAGGGATAAACCGAGTCTTTGGATTTGTACCGATAGTTATGTTAAAGAACGATATAACAACAGATCCTACTCTTGTGCCACACCAGAGCCAGTGCATTCTGTAGTATCAGCAGTTCCTGGTGAATAGCCTCATTTTTATTTGGCTGCTCTCAATCTGACTGGTGCTTGCAAGATAAAATTCATCCGACCTTGCAAGATAAAATTCATCCGACACTACAGCTGGCTTTCCTTCTTGCCTCCTCCTTCAGAAGTGTGCTTGTGTGGGGCTGACACCTAAGACATCAGGGAGAGCGTTTGGTGGTCAAGGCTGAGGAGGAGGTGGTTAGAAATTGGGCCTCTTGGCTTCTGTTTGCCAAGGGCCACTAAACCCATGAGCTCTTATGCAAAGCCCTCTGCTTTTCTTGGTTTCCATTTACTGGGGTGGGCGGTAGCAAGAGATTTGAGATGCTTTGAGATTCTGAAATGCAGCCAGCGTTGTTTAGGCATCAGTGTCATAGCATTAAACAGGAAGATCGCCTGGTGTGCCTCTGTGACATCTCCATAGCCCCAGCCCTGCTGCACGCTGAGGTCCAACTTGGTTCCTCTTCTGAAGGTTTTCCGAATCACTGAGACAGCTTACTAGCCAGGGTGCAGGATCTGGTTGCCTGCACTTCTTGTCTTAAGGAAGATAAAATGGGTGGCCTTCCTGAAATGGCTGGGGTGGGTAGGATTTTGCAAGTCTCAGGGATGCAGGCTAAATGTTAGGAAGGGGTATGAATTGGGGTGGGCGGTGGCGAGATGGAGGTTTTTTATCTGCTTTGCAGCAGATAAAGTGTGACCTGCTGGGAGTTGCACTAAAGGCAGAGAATAAGGATGCAAATGACCTCCCAAAACATAAAAGAAACCATCTGCATGCCCTTTTCTACCACTAAATAAGTTTTCCTCCACCCCTGACGATTTACATCATGTAAATTGATCATCCTGCAGCCCTGAGAAGAGGCAGTTGAGTCTAACATGACAAGAAGACTCTTTCAAACCTAAAGATCTTGCAAAGGGGCAAAAAACAGGGCTAAGCCCAGAGGCCAGACCATTTGTAGATAGGCCAGGTGACATGGGTGAGGTGTTTGCTGAAGAAACACAAAAAGGAAGGCTGAGTCTGTGTTTTAAGGCTGGGGGCTGGATCTCTCTGCAAGCCAGGTGCTCAGGCTTGGGCTGGGCAGCGTTTTGGGCTGTGAGTGACTGCTAGCCATAGCTAACTGGCACCTGAGGTCCCTGCAAAGAAGCTCCCTTCAGGTTTTGAACTAGTTAAGCTGAATCAATGCTGATCCTTAGTATAGGAGTGCGCATAGCAGCTTAAAACCTTGTTTTATCAATGCAAACCAAGGACTAAGGCATAGTGTTGGGTTACCACAACCTAACGAGCTGCTGCGTGTTAGCTGGGCACGCTGTTGGAAATATGGCATAAGACTAGTTAGTTTAAACCTAACTGAAAGAGATTTTAGGCTCTGTTGTGCCTCATGTCTGATGCAATTAACACTACACAAATCTAATCAGTTACAGCAACTCAGCTAAGTGGTAACTCACTTAGCTGTGATAACTCACTGATGTCCCTTTGCTCTAAATTGGCGTGTGATTGGGACCCTTCTTGGTCAGCACGGTGGCTGGGAGGGGACCAATGTTAAAGTGAGTGATGGGGAAGGGACTGGGGCTCATCATGCCTCACCCGCTGCCCTGATTCTGCTGCAGCCAAATATTACAGCCAGCCACTGTCCCCATGCTTTTAACAAAGTGGATTTTTTTTTTTACTGATGCTCTTGTTTTCGCTCTGATTTGGGCCTGCGCATGTGCCCCTTCAGGCAAGCTTATTCAACTTACACTTGGCCCACAAATGATCCTCTCACTCTCTCACTCTCCCTGCTGTATTTTTATTGCACTGCACTCTTGTCATTGCGGTCACGTGTCCTGTCCTGTAGTATGACGTGTCCTCCTTCAGTTCATTGATAGTTTTATTGGGCAGCAGTTTAATTTTTCTGGTTTTAGTGAACGCTTCCGCGGTCCCCGTGTGAGCCGAGAGTCTGACCCTATTTGCCGATATTTCTTTTATTTACTTTTTAGCTTACTCCTCCCCCCTTTGCAATTTCATTTGATATGTGCAGGATGTAATGATAAAAAGCCATTTGAACTATCTCCTGTTTCATGTGCTTTTACTTTTTTTGAAGTAACCGTGTGGGTTTATGAATGTGTGCGCGTGTATGCCTAGATCTGAAGGTGGGAAAGGACTAGCCGATTCTGTTCCGCACGGACTGTACCGTTTCCTCTGTGTGCATGCGTGTCCTCCTATAAAGGGAGACCTTTGATCAAAGGATTCAGGGCATTACATCCTCTCAAAACAGTTGCTATAAATCTGGAAAAAATAAACAGTGGTGTTGTTCAGTCTCATCTTCCCTCAGCTCATTGAATTTTCCTCTTCAAACTCAGCTGCTCCTCATCAGCGGCTCCCACCATCATCTGAGGCAGCTGGCAACTTGCCACGTTCATTGATTACATATGTCTGTGTTATAAAGAACATGGCATTGGTGCGAATTGGTACGGTTTCATTTGCAAATTGTGTGGCATGTATGTCCATTTGGGTCTCGTGTATTAGCATGTGGGATCCAGCAGCAGATTGCAGGAATGATTGATTTTAATTAATTAATTAATTAATATATTTTTCTGGCAGGTGAATTAGTTGAATGAATTAATATATTTAGCTGACAGCATTTTTTTTTTTATCTAGAAGGTGAGGTACTGAAGTGTATGTCTGCATCGTATGCTGTTTATGGGCAGAGCTAGCTGCACATTGCTTATGTAGAAAAGGTTAGAAATGACATATTTATGTATTTTATGGTCATTTGAGCATTCTGGCTATGTCTTCTGACTGGACATGACAGTTAAACATTACAATACAATTATCTTAAACCTGATCCACCTGATGACTATAGCCTAGCTTATTTATGATGAGAACATCCAGGGAAAAGCAAACATACAGCTCATATGCATGTGCACAAGGATAACGGAGGACAGGTAGCTGACTTTAAGGTGGCAATCGCTTCTGATAGCGTCAAGAGGCTGAATATGAAGGAGCCAGATATTTTCTGGCCTTTCGTTTAGGTTTTGCATCAGTAGATTGTTCAGTCTTGCTGCTTCCTATAAAAGTTAACTTTGTATATGGATGGCTAAATCATGTATTTGAAAAGCTGCTCTCAGAGGGGGTTTGTATCATCATTCTAAGTGTCCTCATGCCCATGTGCCTTTGCCTTTCCGATCATATGCAGACCTGGCTACCACATCTGTATCTCCCCAGGCAATGCAGCTCTGCTTGTAACTGGATTGTCCCAGTGCTCCCATCAGCTTCCCAGTGTTGCTACCAGCAATGCGTTTATTAACAAACTAGAACATGTAACGAGGAAGGAGTCATCGGGGACTTGGTGGAGGTATGAGCAGACATTATCGCTGCTGAGCAGTGAGGAGTGAGAAGCTCTGGAGGGAATGGGCAGCGGGCGAGGAGCTGGGACGAGGCGCAAGGGAAATCGTGGGAGAACGGCAAGGGTGTTGGGGCTTTGTACAGCACAGCAGGGCCACAGAAAGAACCGTGGAAATGTTGGCTGGAAGGGACCTCGGGAGTCCCACCTCCTGCATGGCTGTTTTCAGCACTGGATGAGGTCAGCTGGGGCTGCATCTTGAAAACCTCCAGGGATGGAGATGCCACGGCCTTGCTGGGTGGTTCCTTTCCACACTGCACCGCTCTGCTAGTAGAAAAGCTGTTCCCAGCGTCCCATGTGATTCTCCCAAACCACAATTTGTGAATATTTCCTTATCTTGCCTGCTCTCTATGCTGCAATGAGATTTTTAAGGAGGATGCAGGGTTGAAGCAGGAGGCTGGGATGAGGCAGGAGAGGTCTTCTCTGAGGGACCGCTTGTGGGGTAACAAATGATGGACCTGGCGGGCAGAGAATGGTCTTCAGGTGTCCTGCAGAGGTGTCTCGTTCAGGCTGGGCAGCCTTGCTCAGGGGGCTCCATTAACCCCTTCTAGGAATAATATCACCTAACAAATATGACCTTTTTACAGAGAATCAGGTTTGTTTCCTGAATCATTAAGCTGTATTTTGAAAACCAATATGCAGATAAGGAGAGGGAGAGAAAAGTCAAGAAGGATTAAATAGTCAAACTGAGGCGTATTCTGCTTACATGGGTGCTCAGGGCTGAAGTTGCCTAACCATAACCCTAAGTCATAACTGTCTATGCTATTGCAAGCTGCAGGCAGATCGGCATCAACTGGAAGAAAGCAGCATGCGTACGTGAAGCACGAGACTTGAGGAGTGAGTCCACATGAAGTGGCTAGCGGACAGTATCTAATATCAAAGCCGCTCAGACTCAATACACCTTTGTGGAGGGGAGGCTTAAAAAATACGTGGCAAAACACACAAACCAGGGACACTGCCACATGGCTTTATGTGTGGTTTTTTTTTTTCTTTGTTTTTATTTTATCGAAGCGTGTTTGCTTCCCTGCCTGAATTTGTCAGCTGGATTCTCAAAACAAGAAGACTTGAGAGGTCTTTAGAAGCAGTGGAGCGAAGGTGTGGAGGAAAGGGTTGCGCTTTTGAAAGTGGGGTTTATTGCTCCAAGTAGGCACATCAGGAGCTGTTGAATTGGAATTAAGTGAATGATGACTTTCTATCTTGTCATTCCCTGGGATCATGTCAGGGAGAGCTGATGTTCCTGCAGTTTGGCTGGGTGTAATAACATACCAGCAATACCTGTTCGTTGGATTGTGCCCTTCTGTGGGAAGGCACCAGATATACGCTACGATGGCGATTAACTAATTAAGTCTTAGTGTATATGTAAGGCTTTGTAAGCGGTCTTTTCCTGGAAAGATTTCCTTTCTAGACGTGGTTTCAAAGAATGGACAGGCTGGTGGTTCCAGCTATTTTATGTTATTCCCAAATGCCTGAACATGTATTTGGTGTTTTGAGTAGGTAGCTAACGCTGTTACCCCCTTTCCCCGAGAGCTTGCCCTTGGAGCATGCTACTGCTATCGATCCCGCTCTTACTACCAGGCGATTGAACAGAGCGAGGTGGAAACTATGGCAGAAAAGGAATTTTTCAGCTCTTGTTGCTGGGAAACTGCTCACCATGTGGATTCTCCTGGGGAGATCTGTCAAAGCAAGGGGGGAAGAGAGGACTGTCTTACCAAACTGAACTTGTTTGTATTTCTGTAGCAGTTGTGCTAAAGAAAAATCTCGATGCGCGTCAGGATTCATTTCTGTGTGTGTTTTTGAGAACACATGATGATGTAGGGCACAGTTTTCTTGAGTGACTAACGATTGCTCGTGCTTTCATCTTTGGGTGTCCAATTGAAGGCTTTAAAGTAATTTCGTTTTCAAAAAGGGTTGGCAAGAGCCCTAGTCTGAGAGAGGTGGGGCCCGTTTCTGATGTTGCCACAAAACTTTGTGCATAACCTCAGGCAGGTCACAGAGCCTAATGTTTTCAGAAGTGGGACTGGGCAGCCTGAATGCTGATCTGCTTGGAAATCCTTCCCCAGCATAATTGTGCCACTTAGACCTGGCGTTTGGTGGTCCTAGATGACTATTGCTAAATGCCTGTGGATAGGATTCAGGTGACGTTAGGTGAAAAATGTTAAAGATTATTTTTTTAACCTAAGCTTCACTTTCATTCACTGGAAAGAGATGGAACAAATTATGCTTTCTAGCAGCCTGTTTCTCCATTGACCAGGGAAGGTTTCTAGACAGCTGGCTTAGATTAAACGCCTAACTTTTAGATGACTAAGGTTAGGAAGAGAGCAGTCCCACCTTTTATTTCTTCATATCTCAGTTGCTTTTTTGTAAAATGAGAATAACAATTCCTTGCTTTCCTGGAAGAGAGGATGAATATTGCAAAATCCTGCACTATTGCTTGGCTGCAGCCATGGATGGCTGACCACATTTGGGATCGCAGGTAGTGCCGATCGTGGTGGGCAGCCTCTTAGAAATGCCAGCATGCCAAGGGTTAATGAAGGCACTTGGATTTCTGCTAATGAACTGATGAGTTAAGGCTTTGAAAGCAATTTTACTGCAGCACACTACCCGCAAACCTTTTTATTTGAGGTGTTCCTTTCATGAAGCTTCAAATAGCACCCACATTGGACTGAAATCGAAATCTCCAGGAGAGATTAGGACAATTTCACTTGAGTTTTTTGTTGTGGTTTCTTACAGGAGGGAAAAAAAAGAGGGTAAGATAACCAAGGTCAGCACCTCGCTTCAAGCTGCCAGTTCAGCTCCGCTGGGGGAGTGAGGGATTGAGTTACGGTGTGTGTAATTTAGCCTTTATGCCGGTGACCGAATAGGCCAGTAAAATGGCAGCAAAAAGGATGGGAAAGTTATGAAAACTTACTGCTGTAAAGCGAGCTGAGAAAACTACACTCGGGGCTGTGTTTGTAGATCAGGCATATCGTTCTCTCCTGAAAGTGCTGGGAGAATTTTTGCCTAACGTTTAACAGTACAAGTCCTGAAGGTTGTGAAGCACGCGGCAGTGCCTGCCTGTTCAAGTGTGCCCCGTTTTATCCGTTTCTTGCTGGTATATGTAAAACGTTTTTGGGTGTGGTGGTTCTGACTGTAAAGCGTTTTGCATTTATTTTTGCTTAATATAATTATTATAATTAGTATTTTATCAGTTATTTAATATCATTTTATCATTAATGTAATCTATTATGGTATGTTTTATTACTTGATTAGTGCCATCTTATATTTTTTAGTACCCCCTTTCTAGAAGAGTTCTGGCACTATAAAACATTTAAGGACATGTGTACACCCTTTGTTGTCCTTGGGCACAGTATCCGAGTTGCAGATTGCAAGTGCTGAAAACCCTCCAACCCGTTTTCTTTTGCTTGCAACCTCATCCTGCACCTTAAGTTGATTTTTATGAAGTAATTGGGCTAACTAAAGTATTATTTTAGCCTGTGATTTGTAAGCCTTTGACATTATTGATGTTTTTGCTTTATGTGGGTTAAGTCTCAAGGATGAAATCTTGGCGTTCCCTGCCAACAGTGCTTTTTAGGTAGTTAGAGCAGAATTAGTGATAAAAGAATGGATTTTGAAAATCTATTTTCAAGAGCTCTAAAGGGATTTTAGTGATTTTTGCCATATCAGGGCCATGCGATTTTAAGAAAATAGTTCTTCAGCAGAATGCTGTCTTTGACTCCATGCTAGTACACTGTGTGATGTAAAGACAATCATTTATTGCAGAACCCTAATATATAAAATACTTGTTTTTCCTGGGATATCTCCCTTGGACATTCTGGCTGATTTTTCTCTCGTGAGATCTGACTTGATCGTAGTCTGTAGTGTTATGTGGGGCCCCAAGCCAAGAATAGCCACTGTTTTTGAAACATGATCATTACAGTTCAAAATATTTTTTTTTTCCATGATCTTATAACATTTTGCCACTTCTGTAATAAGCTAATTTCATCCCTACTTTGGCATCCGTATTCCTTATGGATGTTATTTTGGTGTGCGTTTTTAATATATCTTATATATAGTTCAGTGTGTGTGTATGCATTGCTGTAGTTAATTTTGTACAGCCTCGCATTGCTTGTGCTGTTACCGGGAAGTTGTTCTCACGTTTCTGGTAAGGGTGTAGGATCAGATGCGCCAGGTCTAACCAGTCCATTGCCAGGCCTCTCTGTGGCCTGTCCGTGTTCATTTCCCTGCATCCCTAGCCAAGATCACTGCTCCTCCTGTGCAAAAGGTGTTGTTGACCGTCTGCCATTTTAGTTGTCTGTGGGCAAAGGGTGCGTGGGCTTTTTCACCGTTACATGGAAGCCCCCGACTCTCAGAGTTAAGGGTGCTCCCCAGCCACACGTGTAGAAACACTCATGGGTTCTCAAATGCCTTCCTACCGCATCCTGCGGTCAAAGCGGAAATGGGGAAAAGGTGATTTTGAAAAATAGGGTAAAACCCTGCTGAAAGGGGTAGGGAAACGTGCTGGATTATGTCTGGGGTGCCACCAGCTGCATGGATGTGGGCGAAGGCTGGATCAGAGATTGTGTCAGAGATGGGTGAAGGAGAGACCAACAGAGAGGATCCCTGCGTGGGCATGTAAAACTCGAGAGGGAAACGCTGATTTGGATATGATGATCAGCACTGGGAAATTGGTTCCTCTGATGTTACTTGCACACCGCAGCTTGTGACATTCCCATTAATTCCTGTTGCAGGTAAAGCTCGAGTCTTGCAGTGACTGGAGCCCTGCACTTAGAGCTGAATGTGGTTTTGAGCTCTGCTGAAGCTGAAATGCAGTGCTTAGCCTTATAAGACCTGTAATTTCTGCAACTGTGTCAGCTCTTGCCAGAATGATGTCCCCTCTCTCTCACTGGAGATTGTTTCAGAAAGTTGCAAGACACTAGGTTAGGAGAGGGAAGAAGACATTTATGTTTTGCCTCTACTATTCTTATTTATGGTGGGGGCGGGGGGAGGAAAGAAGACTAAGTTGTGGTAGGGTTTGTTGGCTTGACAGACAGATGGAAGTAAGGTACAGAGAAGTTTCCTGGAGTGAAGCTGAGGGGAATAGATGGGGCCGAGGTGGCGAAGTAGTGTAGCAGGTAACCAAACAGCAACAGGGAAAGAACGGCTGGGGTTTTATCCAAAGATACCACCATGGGGTGCAACCACCATGGCAATGCCTAGGAAATCTCTCAGTAGGTGAGTGCTGCTTCTTGCCAGTTGGGTTTTCATTTTATCCTTCCTAGTTTACTCTTTTGCCTCACCTACCGGCAGAAGGTTTGAGGGGACAGAGTGCACAAATCTGCAGTGGATGCAACGATCTCACCTTTGCTCTTGTCCTCCATCCCCAAATGTTTTAGGATGGGGATTTTGAGTAAGACAGAACAGAAAAGGAGTTTTTCCTTGTTTTGGATGGGAAGCAGTTCAGGGGCAAGGAAAAATTTCCTCCTGAGGGCAGGGTTAAGGATGAATTTTGACTGTGGGCCTGCTAGGATCACATACTCAAACATAGTAATGGGAGAGAAAGAACCTGACAGTGTCAGTGTGCTTTGAGAGCAGAAAAAGAGCTCAAGTTAAGAACCGCGGGGTCAAGTCGTGGAGGAAAGCGGACGGCAGAGGGCATCTCCAACCTGAAGGAACCCATGCAGCGAGATGCCCACTTATTTTCCACTCTTTTTGTCCTGCTTGGAAGATGTTATCATAGCATAAATGTTCACAGCCTTAATTATGGTGGCATCCCTTTAAGGTGTCTGCACTGTCAGAAGGGTGTCAGAAGAGGAACTGGAAACCAGTTATGACTCTGTCAGTTTTACATATTTTCTTAATGACAAATTATGTTCTAGCTGAATTGTGGCAGGCTGCTTTCTTATAGGCAAATAAAGGTTTACAAGAAGCTCTGGAGTTTCTAGATCGATGAGCTGAAAACAGGCACTTCAAGTGAAAAATGCATGTGGCGTGGAGTGGGGAGGATGGTTTGTTTCTCTGAGAAAGTTGGGTTTTAGCTAGGAAGAAGATATGACAATGAAATTACGATATGTGAACTTTCCACTGTGTTTTTGAGATTGTCAGCTGAAGCAGGTGTTATGCAAAGCAGAGTAGCACCACCTTACACCAGGGTGTTGGTGGCTCTGGTACGTGAAGTGAATTTCAGCTCGACTTTGCCATCACGTTGCCAGATTGAAGGAAGATGAAGCTCTTGCTTTGAGGAGCACCATAGCTTGCCACCAGCAGGGCCATGACTCCACTTAGAATTGGTGGTCCTCCATCCTTGGTACTGGAATCGGTGCTGTTGATTGTATCAAAAATACCATTTTCCCCCAAAAAGGAGAACTTGCTGTTTGATACAGGCCACAAAGGTGTTAAAATGTTGAGCCTGAATTTCCTCTCTCTTTTACCACCTTCAATTGGTGAGAACTCTGCTGAAGGTGACAAGGTTTCAACAGTGTGAAACTGCTGTAGGAGAGAAAACACTCAAAATCTTTAGCTTAATATTCACTTAAGCCGTAGCTAGTTTAGGGGAGGTTGGTGAGCATGCTGATGTGGGTAAACCTTCTGAAGCAAGTGTGGGTTATATCAGCAAAAGGGCGATTTTCCAATGTAGACCTTAAGTTCTCCAGGGGAGGTAAGTCCTGCCACCAGAATGCCATTGTAATGCCTTTACAGTAAGGCTTTGGCTAATAGTGTGTTGCAACAGCAGACAAAAACATGTATTATTCCCTTAATAGACAAAGTTATAACAGAAAAAATATCTTATGTCAACCTGGCCTTTGAAATACAAATGAGTAAGACTGACCTCAATTTTAAATGTCATCATGTGCTTTGCATGCTCTGTTCGTAACTGGGTTTCTTTCTCTCTTGGTTAATGCATTTTCAGGCTTTTGCGACAATTGATGTTTCAACAAAGCGGGAAGGAGAGGGAAAAAAAGTTCCTGTGTTGTGTGTGGATTCCCACTGGGACGTTTCCCAGGTGGAGAGTTGCGCTGATGCTGAATCAACTTTAAACCACTGAGACAGGCGTTTTGCTCCTGTAAAAGTTCAGCAAATGGGGAAATGTGTAGCCTTATTTTCTTATGTCATGACATTTAGGGAAAAAGTGTGTGAAGGGGCATTGTACAAGTCTTACGCTTTTCAGCCCTGGCTTTTTCTCTCCTCCTTATCAAAAAGATGAAAAGTCTGTACTGGCAGAAACATATTTATTGTTGGAGTTGTGTCCTCACTATTAGCAAGTTGTACCGCTTCAGCTGTGCTGGAGTGTTAAAGCAGGGCAGGCTGCCTGCACGGCCAGAACACTTCCTTTGCCAGCTTTCCTTTGAGGTTGGCTCTCACTTGTTTATTGCCTTTTGCATAATGCAGTTTTTAGGTTTGCCATAACTCATATAGCTTCTTTGTGGACTTCTTCCCCTGTAAATTGAATCATGATGCTGTGAAGATACGTACACAGAGCCAGGACTGGAATCTGATCTAGTGCTTCTGCAGAGAAGCCAATCTCGGAAACAAATTGTGGTGTTATTCTGGGTTATGCCATGATGGGCTGTCTGGTTTTGGTGATGATTCTGTTCTGCCTGTGATTAACCTGATGGTGACAATAAACCAAAACAAAAAAAACGCATAAAAGCAAAAGACCCTCCCAGTAGGGTATTTTAGATGTCAGAAGATGCTCATCTGCAAAGCATAATTGTTTTAAACTGATTCAGTCATTAGCTCAAGTCAGCTTTACAGATTCCTGTCTGAGCAATGGGCGTTTCTGTGGAATTAATCAGAAAGAACTGCATTTTCTTTTACTATGGGCAAAAATAGCCTTCAGCCCGAGGACAACATGTAATAGCAACGACTGACTGTTGACTTAGCCAGAAATATGTAGCCAGTAAAAAAAAAAAAAAAAAAATTCTCTGGAAATATCTCATGGGCCTCTGAAATCGGTACTGAAAACCACTCTGGAGCTTTATTGCAATGGGTGAACAAAACAGTTGAAAGGAGTAGCAGGAGTTTTGGTCAATCTGGCTGTGGGGCGAGGTTATCCCCCGTCACAGTGGACAGTCTCTGCACGTGTCTAGGAGAACTGCAGGGCCCCCGGCGCAGTCTTCACGCGGCAGTCAGCTCAACTGTACTTGTTGCTTGACCAGTCAGTGATATAATCAGTGTCATTTTAATTTGGCAGGGTAGAAAATCTGTTGTGAAAACAAAAATGAGAGCTTTGTGTGTTTTTTTTTTTTCTCTCTCTCTCTCTCTCTCTTGATGTTGAAATGCCTGATGCAATATCCTGTGTTTTAGGAGATTTAAATATATTCCAAAATAGTTATTTTATGCGGTATTTTTTAGCATGTTTCGTCCATCTGAAATTCAAGGGGAATGCTGTTCCTGCTCAAGGATCAGGCTGCTGAGCATCCCTGGCTAAACTAACCTCATTACTGCTTGCTTCAGACTGAGAGAGGAGAAAAGCCCCCATGCGAAGAAATAGTCCTGGACCAGATTTCTTAACCGAAGCACCCATGTGCAGTCAGCTCTCTCTGGCTTACTTGCGGATGTGTTGTGCCAGGGTTCAGAAACCGCAGGTGAGATGAGGTATGGGTGGAAGCAGCTAGGGTGCTGCTGGGCTCATCCTGTGCTGGTCCAAGCCAGGAACTAGCCATGCCTCAGCAGCACAGAGCCTCGGCTGATGGATTTTGCCAGACCAGAGCTGTTTTCTGAGCATGATCCAGCCCGGACAGTTCCCAGCTTGGAAGCTGTACGGGATTGAAGATCAAACACGTGTGGCCACCCCAGCATGGTGGTTAAATGAAGCAACCCGGCTGGAGGTGGGCCAGCTGAGTGCAGAAGTACCTAGGTGTCCCTACAAAAGGCTTGTCAGTATATCCTGCAATACTGCACTATCCATCAGTTGAGGTATCCTGCTCTGCAGTGGTCCTGGAGACAGACTGTGCCTTTCCTTGAGTCTACATCCATCTGACCGCAGGGGAAGGGCGGGAGCTGGGATTTGGTTCACACTTCGGACTCTGCGGTTCCCATCTGTCTCTGTAACGTTGAACCAGCGCACCGAGTCCAAACTCCACCCACATCCTGGGAACGGTCCAGCCTCGGTCCTAAATCAAGGCAATGTCCCCGGAGGACGTAACGCTAATCCAAAACATGTGGGTTTGATGGGATACTGGGGGGTATTTTTCAGTGCGGATGAGACAGACTAGTCATATGCCTCCCTTCTGACTGCTCGCTAGGAGTTTGTGGCAGGGCACGACCAGTGTGAAATGCAACAGCCGGGAACCACACGATGGTGTTCACACTATCAAGGGGGACGGGGTTTATCTTGCCAGTTATCTAGGAAGGATTGAAATTAGCAGGATTGTGTTACCACCTTGTCTCAACACCCACTGCCTCACAAACCCGGTATTTCAACACTTTCTGAATTACTGGTGTGCAGCAGGCTCTCTGTTCTTTCTATAATGCTAGTTTTCAGTGAAATCCGCTCTCCATTTTCAGCATATTGGTTAAAAATATGAACAGCCTGGTATTGTGTAATTTGCTGCTGAGTGCTATTGCTTGTCCCCATGGTGCTTAACCACAGAGGATATGCACTAGATAGCATGGAGGTTCATGCTCCTAGTGCTGGGCCTTTAAGTTGGTCCCAGCGGATGACTGCGCTTTTAAAAATGTACGGCAGATGCAGTGTGGACATTCCCAGACCGAAGTGGGTTTTGTTCTCTTGTGATGAGCTCAACTTCTTGCAGCACTCTGCTAATATGTATTGATGTCTTTCCAAGAGACTGGAGTTGGAGAGACCTGCTGGCCAGGAGTCCGTTGGCCTCAGCCTCTTGGCAGAAAGCTCTTTATCAGGATCTTTTCCTGGTACTGCGTGAAGTCCCAACCCTAGCGGTCCCCGACAGACTCTTCCCGTGAGGAGCCTGTGATGCGTTTTAAGCACAAATAGCCATTATTTAGAGTAGGGCAAAATGGTGGCTTTGTAGAAGGGCTTAGAGATTGGAAGTCCTTGTCAATTCGCTTTATTGTGTTAGTAAAAGAAATATTATTGGATATTTTTTTCCTTCACCTTTTGAGGGAAAGAGTATAAATGTTTGGCATAGTCTGTTACAAAGAGCCCGTGTGTTCTGTAAAGATTTACCTTTTCCTTTTACATTTTTCCTTACATTTCCTTTTCTGTTTCCTCTTCAGTTTCTGTTGATAATTTTAAGTCTTTCTGCTTCACATTTCTTTAACTGTTTTTTTATGTAGAACGTTTCAAGGTGCGCTGGTAACTTTATTCACTTTAAAAGGTTTGCCTTTACTTTGTTTAAAAGCGCTTATCAGTTGAATAATTGCTGTTGCCTCAAGTTTCCCAATGTCTACTTTTAGGCCCGTTTTGGTTTAATAGATACATTTGTGGAAATAGGGAAGATTTCCACAAAACTTCCCATCCCACCTCCAGCTCTTTCAGCGTGGGACTCCTGTTGACTAGGTATGCGGTTTTATCGAGGGGCTGGAGTCAGAGGAGGAGTCCTGATTTCCATTACTGATATCACGTATGTATGAATTTGCGTGCACGCTGCTTTTGCTGTTTGGCACTGAGCAAACCAGTTAGCGAAGGTCTCAGTTGCAGCACGGCTGGCACCTCTTTTGGGCACGCGCGCGAGCTGCGGCGTTACTGCCTCTGGGCCATTGCCGCACCAACGGGGGTGTTGAGGCAGCGGTTGGGTGCATATGCTGTGTCTCGGTTTGGTTTTCAGTCAGCTGAGTAGCATTACGATGCTTTCGTGCGAAATCATGGGAGAGCTCGTATGGCCTCTTGTGTGAGCAGGGGGAATCGTGGGAGAGCAGCGAGCACCGCCGGCACCCACAGAGCTCACCCGAGCCCTTACCGCTGAGGGTCCGTGACCTGCTTGGTGCTAGTCGTCCCCCAGGACTTTCCCACGATTTCTTGTAAGCTCAGGGGAGACCAGCAAGTTCACACTCTCTCAGCCGTTGGTGTTGGAAGTTGCCAAGTGTAGATGGACGGAGGATTAGCAGCAACGGCCAAGGGGTCTGGGTAAACTCTGCGCTGAACATGTACGCTTAATCTCCCTGTCTGAGTCTCTTCCTTTGTAAAGTGAGACTAGATCAAAATTTGCTACTCAGTTTTACTTAAGCTCTTTGAGGACCTTCGGTAAAGGGAATTACTTAAATCCATGGTATTACTTAGGTTAGTTTTGCTCGGGGCACGAAGTGGGACAAGTGCACACAAAGCCAACCCCGTGGCGAAGAGATTGGGATGAGAGCTTCAAGGGAAAGCCGTGCCGTTCCCTACTGCGGCTCTGGCCAGACGCACATGGTAGCGAGCGCTCTGCCATGCCCCGTAGCAGAAACGGGATTGAGGGACACAGCTCCTTTCCCTCACAGCTCTTTCTGGGAGCAAGAAGAAAGCACAGGAGGGTAGCAGCATGAAAAGGTGAAGAAATACTGCTTTTTGTTGACTGTCCGCCCAATGCTGAACTAACAATGCCTGCCTTTGTGATTTAAAAAGGGTCAAACGACTGCAGAAAAGTAGCAGACTGCAGAAAAGTAGCAAACACAGCATTGGGTAACCTATTGGATCACTCTCCTGCTTTTGCGTTTTCTGTCTCCTTGTGCTGAATTTTTTCCCTTGAAGGCTCTGCAGAGAGGATACAGCGGGTGCAACCAGACTTTGCATAGGATAGAGAACTGCTCAAAGCAAATGCTCCTTAGCCCTCCTCTCTCTCTCCTCCACTACATCTGCAGCTTTTCTCCTGTCATGCTCTCTGCTTTGCGTTCTCCTACCAGCCTTTGCTGTTTCCCCAGCCCTCCATCCAAAATGGCCTGGATGGGAATGTCACGTGGTTCGTTCTGTGCCGCATGTTGGCACAGCCGCAGCCATGAAGGACATCGCCCGCTTTTGCATGGATCTGAATAGCCATAGCCCTCTCTCAGCCTAACCCTCATGTGTTACGTTACCCATGTTGTAGAGAGATGGCAGGTAGATGCCTTCAAAGGCAGAATATCACCTCTTCCAGGCGAGAACGGCTTTTGGATGTGAATTTGCGAAAGAAGGTTGGTTGTGGTTAGACCCAAAGTTTTTCCAAACATGTCTGTTTTCCCACAGTTGCAAGGAGTGAGGAACACTAAATGTAAGCTTAAAGGATACTTTTGTAGGCAAGGTACAGAAGTACAGGATCTGTGAGCTGACCGAGGGGAGCAGGACAGCCATGACCCTGCTAGAGCTGTCACAGTCTGTGCACAGCCCTGCCCCTGACTTCTAGTCTTTTCCATTCATTATACTGCTTGAAATAATTAGAGCAAATAACCTCCCCTCTCTTTGCTTGCTTTCTTTGTAAAATTAAAGTAATGGAAGGTATTGACACAAGACAATTTCAGCACCAAGCTGTGCCTGCAAAGTCAACTCAGTGGTATGTCCAGGCCGCCTCTGCAGTCCGTGGCGGGTGACTCAGCCTCTCTGCGGGGATTACAGAGGTAGGCTACTCCAGTGACTTTGCTGGCTGAGTTATTATCCGAACGATGAGTGGCGTGAGTAACCTCTGGTGTCTCTTCCCCGACACATGGATTTTGTGGGTCTTCGAGTGCTGCTGCGTAAAAATCTCTGGGGTTCGCCAGAGATACGTAGCGTGCAGGGTTTTATTCAGAGATGAGAGACGTGTGGAGAAGGTGGGAGACCTAGTTTTTCTGGGCATTATGGGCACTTCCACTCTGCCCCTTGCTGCAGTGCCTGCTGTTGGCGGTCTTCATGGTGTGCGTGACGGGTAGGCGCCAAGCTGGCTGCACCCAGCTAATAGGTGGGAGCAGGGCTGGGAGCTGTCGAGTGGATGCGTGTGAGGGAAAGCGCGTCACTTGGCCCAGTGACAGAAGAGGGTTCCTTGGTGGACTCTGAAATGCTGGTCACCTAAACACCTCGGCGAGGAGTCTCACCGGTGGATTATAGTTGCCTGCGAATAGATCAGCTACAGAGCACAGGCGCCTGGGAATGGGGTAACCTCCGTAGCCTTCCCAAATACCCTCGTGCTATTTAGGTTGGGCAAAGCGGTAAATAGGACAGCTGTGACCCTACTGAAACAATTTCCAGAAAAAAAAAAATCTGTTTAAAGGAAAAAAAAAATCAAACGTTGAAGTGTTTTGAGATCTTCCGACTCTTTCTGTGCCGTATTCAGCTCCTGCTTGGGGACAAGCCTCAGGTGGTTTGCAGGCTCTGTGGGAAAGGGAGCTGGGGAGAGAGAGGAGTTTGGGAGGGTTTAAGCCTGGGTCTGGATGCTGAAATAGAATAGTTGTCCTTGGGAAAGATGGACCTAAAAACATACAGTGAAAGAGCAAAAGCAGGGAGTGGATAAGGTAGGCGTGTTGATTCTTGGGGATGGTTTACTTCTTAGATTGTAGATACTTAATAGTATTAGCATCCAAATGGCTCCAGCTGGTCTTTGAAGTCAGCATCTCATTGAAAAATAAAAAAGAGCAAAAAAAGTGTGAAGGATAAAGCATTTATGTTATTTTTTGGCTGCTGAATATATTTCTCTGTAAGGTTAGGTTAGTGGCAAAACAATGCGCTGCTTATTTTGGGAGCATTGTTTCTCTGAAACACAAAGCATTTATCATTTTTGCTGTTGTTTCTTTCCTTTTGCTTTTTAATACTCTAACTTGGTTTATGCAGAAAACAGCTAAAAGCCACAAATCTGTAGCCTCTGTAATTTCTTTACACCCACCGTTTCCCAGGGTTCTGGACTGTTAACTAACCGCAGCAGCTACTGTATTTTTTGCTCCTCCTTTGTGTGAACTTGCTTTCAGAGAGCAAAACTGGGCGTCACGTTATTTTTCCAGTTCCACATCCTTTGCAGACCCTGTTTCATGACCATTAAAACCAGTTCTTGGCACTGCTGGATGACTCCAGCAGTAGGTCTTTGATCCAGATCAGGCACGGGCATTCAGTTGCTTCTCGGTGGGATTAGCCAGAACTCTCTATACAAAGGTTATGTTGGCTCTGTGTGTTTAGGCTGGCTTTACGCCGGCTGGGGGAGGACAGATGACACCAGATCAGGCATAAAATTAGAGTGGTGTGCATGGGTGATGTGTGATGTGGCAGAAAGCCTGCCAGTGGCAAAATTTACCCACTATCATTTTTTTAAGAAATCTGAACCAGCTCCATGTGTCTGGACGGAGTTGCTGCATCGCACTGTCTTGCAAAGGTCCAGAAGTGGCAACGGATGTTGGAAAGCCCATTTCAGCATCTTGCCAAGCGGCAGCCTCAGATTTTGTGTCTATTCTGTTGTGCAACAACAGATGACGTTATTATACACAAATTGCCCAACACTTTTTAAAAGCAGTCTTGAAAAGCAAAGCAAGTGAATGAGTGGATTTTCATGTGTCATTTACTTAGGGTTTTTCATCCCAGCTTGGGTCATTAATCCAACAACCTACAAGCTGCCTAATTGGTCCTTCCAGTATTCACCTTACCTGCTTTCCTCTGTATCTGTTGTTTTCCCAACCTGCAATGAGACTCCTTCATACCCTTCACGTTTACCTAATGTTTTATTTCTTGCCCCTCTAATGTTTTTTGCCCCATTCTGCCATCCTTACTTGTCTTCTGAAAGTTTTTTTTGGCAGTGCTTCTTCCTATGCTTGAAGAAGCCTCTTCATACCCATAATATCTTTGAACAGAACAAAACAAAAAAAACCTACTGAAATGTGGAGCGGAAGTTGTCTTGGTGCTTGCAGTGTGTGGGACGCAATGGGGCCCTGGCTGCCGTGCCAGGCGGTGAGGTGCTGGCTGCAGCAGGGACCGTGGGATGGCAGTCTCGCAGGTTTGCGCTGGATCACGCTCTTGGATTGAGCGTGTCTCGTGGCATCACCGCCACTCTCCCAGGCGTGCCGGCCGCCTCTGCGTCCCTGGTGGTGTCCTGAGAGCAAGCAGCTCCTCCCTGGGCAGGAGGGACTCCCTGGAGTCCTCCTGCCCCTCCCTGGCTGCTCTACCTGTCATGAACCTCCCATCCCATCCGTCTCCTCCTTAGTTCCGGCTCGTGGCCTTCCTTGTCCCAGAAGAGAGCTAAATAACGAAGCCTGTGCTCTGACTCATCCCTGCTGCAGCAGCCCTCCTCCCTCACCCGGGGCTGTTAATTTCTATGTACTTTTCTGGGGCCTGTTACAAAGCCTGCTAATGTCTTTGCATCAAACTTAGGGCCTTCAACTCAACCCTCCGCTTCCTCCACCGCAGTAGTGCAGCACACGGTGCTCTCTGGTCGCTGCTTTGGCTAGCAGAGGCCGGGGCGGGCCGGGACGCAGCGTCACAGGATCAGCACCCGATCTGCGTGCTGCCCCTTCGGCCACCCAACGCCCCTGGGAGCTGGCTCGGGTCGGGGACACGTGATCCCGCTTCGGTTACAGTGGCTGCGTTGCATGGGGTGACATACGTGGCACCTTTATGCCAGCTTGATGAGAAGACAGACAACAAATGATCTGGAATAAGGTCTGATAATACAAATCTAGCCTGTTAAAAAATCTTGAGTCACATTCAGACAGCAAAATACGTGTATAATGGATCGACAGCATACAGTCACGCCAACTTTTAGGTAGTTAAATACATGCTAGTGCTGAAGCGTGGCTGAGAGATAAGTTGTGAATTTAGTTCAGGTAGAAGCCACCCTCCCCCGCCCCAACATTATATATTGAAGAAAAAAGTGATTAGCTCTCAGACGTCTCAGTTGACTCGCACCCTTGGCTGCTCAGGGGCGATAGCACTGGTGCAAGGAAGCAGATGGAGACATGTAGCCGGAGCGGGGCGGTCGCAGAGCAGCATCCCTAATTCGGATTGATGGAGCGGCCGTGGCGCCATGCCTTAAATCTGTCAGGGCCCTCGCTGGCAAACCACTTCAAAGGGTCTGTCGGTGTGCTTTAAAGAATACAAGAGAAAATATAGTGTATGGCACGAATAGATTGAAAAGCAGGAGTTATGCAACTGTACATACCTGGAGGAGTGATCCGAGCTTCATGTTTCCCAGTATCCAGAGGCTGTGACGTGACAAGGACTGGGAAAGAGAGCAAGTCTTTCTGTCTGTGTTTGCTTACTTTTCTTTCCCGCTTGTGCATTTTATGCAATTTTTAAAGCATCATGCATATATTCAATTTTAGTTTTTTCCTGGCCTGGCTAAGCAGTGTTCTCTTTTTCCTTATTCGCACAGAAAAAGGGAGTAGCAAAATCTATTTTCCTTAAAGGAGATAAAGTAAATGTGTTTGCAAAAGGAGAAGCGCTTGACCAGGGAAGTTGGGGATAGCTGATACCTGAGAATAGGTTTTGCTCTTTATTTGAAGCAATTTGAAATTCTTAGGAAAATCAGAACTATTTGCATTAGGATGAGCTACTTGCAAGTGCCCTGCCAAACAGGCAAAGAAGCCCCAAACAGAAACAAAATGGAGCTCAGAATCATTCTCTTCAACTGCAAAATTTGCATCTGATTTGAAGTTTTAAGTGTAAGTAAGTATTTCCTGAAAGCAAAATGAGCCTGTTATGCACATATGTTCGTCCTCCCTTCCTCCGCCTGCTGCTGCTTGTCCTGCCCCGCTCTGCGGCTCGGTGGCTGTGGGATGCTGGTGAGAGCAGGGCAGTGCTCAGCTGTAGCTGCTCCCTGCTCCAAAGGAGACATCACCCATTCATCAGCCCTCCTCTTCCCCATGCTGCCTCTAGGTGTTGATCAGTCCAGAGCTTGCTGCTGGATTAGAAAACAATCATATGTTTTGGGGGGGGGGGGGGATTAGCTTTCTGCCAGTTCAGTGAGGTAAATCAGCTCTTGGAGAGGTTGGGTAAGCACTGGGGTCAGTACTGGCTCTGGGGAGATGAGGAAAGGGTATCCACTTTTTGGCAGTGAAGGGTTGTTAGACACCTTCCTGCACATTATGGATCTGAACCATGAGTTTCATCGGTTTTCATCTCACTCTTTGATTGCATCTATGTGATTTATAATATGAAGAATGATTTTTTTTTCCCTCTCCAAAATGGTCAACTGTATCAAGAGTCTTGGAACTGCATAGGGGTAGAAGATCATTGATTTTTCTTTTAAACTACCTAAAACTAGTCGAAGCTCTCCATAGCTAAGCATAGCATAGGATATAATTTTAGTAAACAGAAGGGAAAAGTCTAATAGAATATCAGCTCCTTTTATTTCAGTATATAATTGTCTCGCCACTGAAGTGCATATAAAAATATGCTTTCTTCTTATCTGTTTACTGAACCATTCAAGCTAAACTTGACTGAGGCTGACGGTTGCTTGGATGGTTCGTCAGGCATTTCCAGGGGCCATCCGTACACAAGGATATCGGTGATGCAGCAGATTACTTCCCCCAGTTTAAGAGACACAAATTGTTGGTGTTGCCTTGTAATGATCACTCAAGATCTTAAAGCCTTTCTTTGTATATTCACATTTATCTTTATATTGGCTGAATTTCAATTCACTCTCTTCTCTCTGAACAATTTCCTTTTGTTGGATAAACTGTTCCTCACCAGCCATAGCAATTAGGTCATCGTTGTTGTGGTGATTTTGTTTGATTGGAGTTTTTAGCAGCTGTTTCCACTCAAAGGTGGATTTCCCTTCCTTATACATCTTCTAGCTGGTTTTCCACCTTTATCACCTTGTGGATTCCTAATTTTTTTTTTTTTTTTGTTGGAGGTGTGGGATCCTCCTGAGGAAATTAAAGTCTCCAGATAGTAGGCTGGCATTTCTTGATTGTTTTCTGCAGACCCTTACAATAGAGTACACAGTTCCCCTAGAAGTTCCCAAACCAATTGGCTTGAAAGCCACTGTTTGATCAAGGCAGTGCACTACACTTGTTTCCTTGAATCTGTTCTGTTCTTTCTAATACTTATTAGGTATGGTTCTTAGGAATTTTCTGGATTATTGTTGGTTTATAACCCTTCCATTCTCATGTAACTGTTGGGGAAGACAAAATCAAACGTCTGCTTGGTGTTTGCCCAGGGCATACATTTTGGGCATATTTGCTTGGGCAGAGTGCTGTACTGATGTGGCTCCGTGGCTTTTCTTGTAGCCTGGATTGAGTGCAGTCGGCTCTGGGCACAAGCGGAGCGAGCCCAGGTCTGTTTGCACTTGTCTAGGTAGACATGTCCCACTAGTACCCTGTGAGAGCCCTGCTTCATCTTCTAATTAGAGCCTTAAGGGGACCTTCTTGCCTTTGGCTGTGCCTGTGGACTGTGTAGCACTGGCTGTACAGAATCTGTATGACTGTAATCAAAGTGATCCTGAAAATACCTGTAAAGTAAAATTGTTGCTTTAGTAAAACAAAGGGGAGTTGTTTGTGTTAAATCAAGCAGAACGTTGCTGTTTCTTAGAGAATAACGTTTTCATTTCTGTACTCTTTGGAGAAACCTTGATCAAAAGCGCTGGCAAATGACCTGAAGGACAGGTGATTACATGGAGATAAGTGCAAGTTCTTGCCCAAGAAATATTTTCGTGTGTGTGTTTGTAAAATGCCTGGTGTTGCTTCTCACTAGGGGCTGCTGTCAATTGTAATATACCTTCTGGGAAGGGTGAGCGTGCCTCCTGCAGTGAAACAGCAGTGGAGTCCCTCTGCATGGGGCAAATCGATACCGAAACCACAAAGATGTGGGTCAGCTCCAGGAAGGAGCACTAAAACAGCTACAAGAGCTCTCTCGCTTTATTTTTAAGGTCTAGTGTGTTGTCTGTGGCGTGAGCCTGGCTTCTCTCGTTATGATGTCAGTTCAGGCCAAGTTCAGATAAAGGATGAGTGAGAAAGAGAAAAAAGGGGGGGAAAAAAAGCCCTGCTGCGTATGCATCTTGTTTTTGTGCTGAAGCGCGCTGGTCTCATGTGGCTATTGGATTCTCATCAGTCAGTGAGACAGGCGCGACATGCTGAGCTGAGCCAGGTGCAGCACGCGGGGCTGCTTTTAGCTGGGGAGAGAAGCGAGGCAGGCGGCACTGCTGCCTGCGGCAGCGCTAGCCCTCTTAGCCGCTTGGAAGAGCTGGCCTTGCGGTGTCAGTGCACTTCAGACATCTTCCAGACATCCACCGCTGAGGGAAAGTCACTTCCACGTGGGCTTTTTAACGCTTGAGCAGCTGCTGAGTAGCATCCGTGCAGCCTTGCCAAGCTGGATCCCTGTGCATCTCAATGTCAAAGCTGGCCGGGGCGCAAGCGCTGATACAGGCTTATATTCCCGGCCAGTTCTGTATCATCTCCAGCTCTCTCTGCTCTCAGCCAGTCTCTCGCAGCCACATCTCGCTCTGCAAGTTTAGCAGACGTCTGGTGAATGGCGTTGCTTGCTGCTCAGGGCTCCTGACAAGGCTAGTCTGAGGCATTCTGACTTTCCTGTCATGTGAATCCAGAGAGCAGCTATTGTGGAGACAGCAGGGGCTGCCTGAAGCTACATCTCTGGGTCAGTCTTAGCAACGCTGAGAAACTGCTGGTTAGGTTTGGTTTACAGTCTGATGTAGCCACCCAAAGCATAGCTCTCCCGAGTGTAACCTGTGTTGTAGAGGAAACCGAGGAGCAAGGACACGCGGTCCCTCACAAAGCGCTGAGCGGTTTCTAGGCACTGCTACTCAGCATGCTCACACAGTGTTTCCTCTCTCCATTGCTGCCTGCACCTTCTCTGTTTGCATGTTTTTCTGTGCTCTGCCTAGTGGGTGAATTCCTGGCTTTCCAGGATCTGCTAGCAAAGCTACCACCGCGCTCCATGGGAGCCAGAACTGCAGGCAGAGATTGTGCCGGAGCACCCAGGACTTGCTCAGTGATGTCTCTTCCCCGGGGGCTGCATGGGAGCAAGGAGAGCTTGGCCCTGGTCGCTTTTGGATGACAAAAGTGGAGGGATGACAAAAATTCAGTGATCCAGACCAGCTGATCTGATTGTGCAGGAGTGCAGTTACATTGATTTCCAGTCTAGTAGAGATAACATTATTAAAGTGCAGTCATGGTCTAACAGTCAGTTTAGAGCTTGTGCTTGCAAGCAAGGCTCAACTTTTATTCCTCTATAGTTCTAAAAATCTTCATGGGATATCTTCTGTGCTGCCAAAAGTACTCTGCCAAGAGATACTACTAGTAAGAGCTAAAAATGGTTTGTTCTGGGATTTGATTTAGAAGAAATAAGACTTAGTAGCTTGATCCTACAGCAGAGCAGCTATCTCTCTGAGGTATGGACTGGTTGTTGGTACACTGCGAAATGACCTCACGTAACTCGTGGTTTACTGGCAATGTTATATCCATCAGCTTCTCGGCCATGTTCTGTGTATTGTAACCTTGAGCACTGGAGACTACCTAGTGCAAGTGGATATTACTACCTGGAGCGGTGTTTAAATGTCTTATTTATGCCACTGCGACAGTAACCAGGAACTAACCATGGACCAAGATCCTATTGTGCTTTGTACAAATGCTGAAACAAAGACTGTCCGTCCCCCAAAGGACTTACAGTCTGAATCAATGGCAGAAGATTATGGTTGGAAACATGCAGATGGGGGAGTAAAATGAAAATGCTAGGGCAGTATTGATCATCTTCACAGACATGTCTCAGGACACCAGCAGCCTCACATTTATTGAGTTTTCTTGTAAATGTCACGGTAAAAGAGAGTTTTGATGAAGTTACTGAGGTTGCTTGGCAGATATTAAAGGGGAATTCCAACCGGGCAAGAAAAGGGCAGGCAAGGAGAAAATATTAAGAATCTTACTTGCTATCTAAGAGGTATTTCCACTGACTGGCCCAGGAGATTCAAAGTAGAATTCAACATTGTAAGAGTGAACAACAGAGAGTAGCTACTGTGGGGCATGAGCTGTGCCTTTGAAGTCTGGGAGCTCTTGTGTGATGAGGTGGGGAAAGAGGGGAACTGTGTGAAGGTTGAAGTCAGATGATAGAAAAAATGTTCTTTGTAGCAGCACACTCGTTGGTCAGGAGCAGAGTGAAGTTACATTTCTCAAGGCAAGGAAGGGTAGTTGTGTTGGCTGTGATATGGGATGATGAGAGCTTTAGCTGAGTTGATGAAAGGGGAAGGTTGTATTTTAGAGGCTCTACATACGAAGGATCTGTAAGATTTAGACACAGCCTGGAGGTGGGAAGTAGCAAAGGGTCCAAGCTGAGAATGATGGTGTTTGTGTTTGGGCATTGTGAAAGCTAGGATTGCAGTGGTGCCCACTGCAATGCAAGAGGAAGACAGAGGAAAACATTTAGGGTGAAGAGCATTGATGGCAATGGGAAATTGGGGCGCTGGGCAACAGCACCAAAAGTTGTCATGTGATTTAATTTTGAACATAAGGAGATCATCCAGTGTAGGGAGGGAAATCTGGGAGATGTGTGAGGAGAACTGAATTTGTGTTTCTGATGACAATTTCCAGAAGGGGAGGTAGATGGGGAGGCAGAAGAGAAGAGGACCGCGGGACTGAGCGCTTGGGGGAAGCCTAAGGGGGATCCGCGGAAGAAAATGCTGAAGGATGCTGCAGAAGTAACGAGGGAACACGACTGGGCAAGAGAGCTTTTGAAACTCCTGAAGAGACTAGAGTTGATGGTGTCAATGGCAGATTTGATGCGCCAAGGCCAAGCAGAGGGACCTGTGGATTCTGAGCTTCGGCTAAGGAGTCACAAGTTTTTCAGTAGAAGAATGAACAAATAAATAATATTATTGCTCCCAGATCCAGGCAGGATCCTCAGCAGATAAGCTGGAGCAGGTAGTGAAGAGGTTAGTGTATAGCGTTATCAAAATTGGTTTTATGTGTTTGTGTGTGTGTACATGCTTTGGTCAGGAACCTGTGCTACACCCATGTCCAGTGAGGTGTCTGGTTGACTCTCTACACTTTCTATCCCTTCTCTGCGCACTTGTGGTGGGGATACTATTCCCATAAAATAGGTATGTGCTGACGTCTGTCTGCCTGGGTTACACAAGCCTGGCTCTGGAAAACCTCAGCTCCTAGATTACAAACATAGCAGGGTTCTGTCTGCAAAGGTGTAAGATTACAAAACACACACACACACACTCACGCACACACAGAGCTTAACCAAAACCGCCTCGTTTTTAGCAGTTGTGAGGGTTTATTCACTACATGGCGGCAGAGGAATGTAGGAATGTGAGTAGCGTGTTCATTTCGTCGGGAGGCATCTCCTCTCCCTTGCTCAAGCCTGCTTGGCTTTAATGATAATTACACCTCTTGACTTGTTCGGTTGGATCGCTGCCACTCCTGCCCTCCCTATGCAAATGTGGGTGGCACAGTGCTGGGAAGAAATGCTGGAGCCAGGAAGGCAGCAAAAGAGCTTAGGTTGACAATTTGGTGCAGAGCTGTCCTCCCCCCGGAAAGTGCCCCAGCACACCCCACCCAGCTCACACCCCGTTCCCAGGCTTCATCTGCCCTGGGGAGTGCGGGCTGCTCTGCCTGCCTCCAGAAAGCCTTTTGTACTCCTCTTGGTCTGGTATTAACTCTTCCAGGGAGGGAAAGTCTGATGGCACCTCCTCCCCTATGGCCGTGAGCCCTGCGAATGTCCTCATCTCAGGTCTGAATATATCCCGCCGAGCCCAGAGGAGCCTGGCTTCCTGCACAGCCGCGACCACCGGCCCGTATACCACCCCTGCTTTTAAAATGCTGTCACAGTATAGGCGTGGGCAGAAAAGAGGGTTGTATGCTTTTTGCTGTGGAGTCCGGGCAGGGAGGAGGACAGTCGTTCTCTAGCTTCTGTATATTTTCCTGCAGAATTTATTCTGCCTTTTTCTTATTTCTTTGGTGCTTCTGGTTAACAGTCCCCAGATGTATCTAACAATATTCCTGTATTTAAAAATTAAATATTGATTTTTAAAAGCCTTGTCACTTTAAAAATGAAAAAAAAGGCAATAATTTCTGTTGGCTTGTTAAGAATTTGAAAGATGCAGTGAAATCGGCTTTTGGGTTTATTCGTGCTGTACGTTCCCAGGAGAGGAATGCGGAGTTCTACGCGACCCGTCTGCTTGTGGCAGCTGCTGCCACGACTGCTTTCAGCTCCACCGCTGAAGTTTCACATGAAGCAAAAGGGCCTGGGAAGTTACGGAAACCGGTAATGCTAGATCTGTAATACGAAGATGAATGTTATGTGTTAGCTGTGTATGTGCAGACTGGTTGGCTGGAGATTTTGCTGGTATAAATGAGCCACTCGGATACAATAGCACTGTCGACGTAACAGAAGAAGCTGGTACAGTTGAATTTGAGCCATAGAGACATTTGTAGGTTTTCACTTAAGGCAGTGTTAAGTCTCCATGTAAAGGACACTGTTCTGTAGCGTCTTTAACGAGAATGGAAGCAGTCTGATTCAGTCAATCCAGGGACCAGCCATTAACTGAGGACACCAGTGTTTCTAGTGCTACACAACACTAAGAAAGAGATAGTGTGTGCCTAAAAGACTAAATAAAATTGGTTGGACTTTACTCGCGGAGATGCATTCAGACACTGTATATCAATTTCACTTCTTCACTGAAACCAAGACGGTCACTTTTTAATTAAACCCTCTTTCCCCAGGAGGACTTGATGGTGGTGAATCTAGCGAGGAAGAGGTTTGTGTAGCAGCCCTGGATTTTGGGTGTTGGGGTACAGTGTTTCAGTACCTAACTCCTAGATTTCAGGCCAAGACATGAAGCTTCTTTGTCCCGATGCTCCATATCTGTGCAGTGAGAGCAATAGCAGAGACGTTCCTCCGTGCACCATATCAAACATAGTTTAATTTGATTTTAGTCATGGGTATCGCTGGCTGATAGCTCCTGTCCAGTTTCCTCTTGATGAGGTTGATGGACTTCTCTGAAGGGATAACCTTTGGACATGTCATCCTTAGTCGCTGCGATGATACGCATTTGATTGTTCCTTTGCATGCTAATTTAAGAGGTTAAGAGAAGGACAAATGAATTAATATGAGGAAGATTAGGAGGTGGGATAGATGAGATGGGGTCACTAGGGCAACTAGATGGATTAAAGAAGAACAAATGAAAAGCTCTTGCTTCTGTGGCGAGGTGAAAGACTTTTCTAGCTTCTCTCTCCAGCTGACACGTTTGATGCCTTGGATCGAAAAGAAGCAGTCACCTGGAGAAGTACACTGGAGAAGGCATACGACAAACAGAAGCGCTTTATTTTGTCCTTACTGTGTTATATCGGAACTGGTCCTTCGGTCAGGGTAGGCCTTCTCCCTGTGGCGTGTTTCCCATGGTTATCTGTAATGGTGGCTCAGACAGTAGAGCATCTATCGCGCCAGGCATGGTTTGGGGAAAGGTAGCTTGAGCATCCTTCGAACTGCAAGGAGCTAGGGGAGGCTTCAGGTTTTTCTTAGGGCATTGTAGCCAAACGAAGGCAAGATCGGTAAGGTGCAGATGAGCGCAGTGTCTGGATTGTGGGTCCTCCAGCATTGACGAGTTGCTTATTTTTAGTGACGGTCTACAGCTGTGGAGACCTCAGCAAGTTTCTTGCTGTTGAAGCTAAAAATTCCCCTTCTACTTCCATACATTTGATATCACTCCAACTCTTCCATCCTTCTTTTTTCCCCTTTCCCCTCATGATTCCTGTCATTTTAACAGGAAAACGGAGCCGATCTCTAGTTCTGTAGCTTTCAATCATGCTCTGATCCTCCTGCCTTTTTGTCAGGTTCTCCCATTTTTTTTATTCAGAAAGGGTCCAGGATCTGAGCACCTTCAGCCCTTAAGTTTTTGAGAAGATTAAAAGCAGAAGTTAAATCCCTCCATCCTCCCCAAGCAGAGCTGGAGGCAGGGGGGCCGTGCGGTGGGCAGGCAGCTTCCCTGTCTCACGGCCCAGAGCACTTTCCACAGCAGGCAGCAGATCTGCCCCCAGTCCCAAAGTGCTTGGCCTGGGCCCAGGTTTTATCCTCTGTATCTGTGTAGTGATACTCTGTCTGTCGTTTTTTCCCCTTCTTTTCAGAGAGCTGGCTCAGGTCTCCTCTTCCCTTCTCTTCCCTTCCTTTTCTGTGTGGGAGAGGAGTGGGTGTGTTTGCACAGGGAGCTGCGTAGTGGAGAGGAACAGGATGCCCGTTTGTCACATTCGGATCATGAGCAGACCAGATGCTTTGTGTATTGTTCTCGTCTCTCCAATGGCCATAAGAAAGCAGTGTCTGGCTGGCAGACTGGGGAAAAGATGGGCTTTGGGAGCTGGAGGTGGTGGGCCGGACCTGCATCTGGGGTAAATCCGTGCCGTTTCACTGATGCCAGCTGAGTTACACAGGTTGAGCTCACTGGAGCAGTTCGAGCGGACTCTAGCCGAGGATTTGGACACTAGCTGCAACATGCAGCGCCTGTGGTTGCTTGCTAACCTACTAAAGCATGGCCGGTTTTGTGTCAGCTGCTGCTTAAAGCATTCAACTTTGCAACATTTGGGCAACCTTAAGTCCTGTTTGCTTTGACAGGGACCCTACAGTCAGTGAGACCTAAACCACACGATGTATCTCCTGCTTCTGTGAAATACCATCTCCCAGTCATCCTGATGAACGCTTGATCACCTGGGCAGGTTTCTTTGGACGCAGAGGGTTTAAAACTGGATAGTGGTAAGTGAATGCCGCTGGGAAGCTGATGGTAAGCAAAATACTTGGGGAATAGGAGCCAGGGAAGCCTTCTACATCAAATGATGAACCCTTCTAGCCTGGCATTTTGTGTTCTCTGTCATTCCCTGACATTTTGGGAGCAGATGTTCCCTTCCTCGGGAATTCACCTTGTCAGATCTGTGACGTTGCACATGTTTGTTGTAGGGAAGGGAACTGTTTTTGCCTCACCACAGAAGCAATGAGCACACGTCCCCGAAGCCTGGGAATTGACTTGGATTAATCTCGTATCTTTGTGTTGCTGGCAGTGTGTAAGCCGTGATCCATGAGGCTGAGTGAGCAGTGGGAGATCTACCCTGGAGGGAGCATTACAGGAGCAAAAATACTCAGCACCTCAGATGATGCGTTTTGCTTGTAAACACCTGTAAACATTGATCTTTTTCACGGATGAGGAAACTGAGGCACCCTGTTCTCCTCCTTTCAGAGAGCCCGTGCTCTCTTCAGGAAGTCATCAGTCCTCTAACTTCAAAAACTGAGCTCATTTCTAGAGAAAAAGTTACATATTTCAGACATCCTCTTAGCAGGGATAGTGGCCACAGTTTTCTACTCTATGTAACAGCGAGGCACACCCTGCTCTGAGAAATACAGCGCTCCGACATGAACTGCCTTGGATCGCCGCTTGCTGACTTGTACCCTCAAGGAAGACAGTCTGGTCGAGTAAATAGAGCACTGTTTTAGGACTCAGGCTAAACCAGCCCTGTCTTCTGTTGTCCCAGCTGCTTGTTGGGCAACATTGCGTAGGTTGCCCAACTTCTTAGTATTGCAGTTTCTCTGTCAGGAAAAGGATGGCAACAGTACTTAAATAGTCTTAAAATATTTTCAGATCTATAGAGAAGAATTGAAAGAGGTACGAGGGGGGCCAGGGGAAGGGAAAGGATGTAAGTGTCAGGAATTTAATTGGGAGATCTCTTCCATCTTATCACCTCTGTATTTATTCTGTTCCCGTTGCTACTGGTAGCTTTCTAGAGCTAGCTCGAGACTGTGGTTAATGCAATGCCCTGAACCTTACTATTGCTGCTGGGTGATACTTGACATCATTACTGTGCTAACAGCCATAGCAATACTAATAAAAATATTAGTATCTTCTAGAACATAACCTCTTCAGGATAAAAAGGGTACCTTTTATATCCTGGCACTGCACTCTGCCCAGATTTAGCTGGAGATAATGGTTTTTAGTTTCCTGTGCATGTGTCTCTTGTTTTCTTTTGTAATAATTCCTGCACCCAAGTAACCCTTCAGAACAACTTGTCTCTATGCAATGCCTCAGTTCAAGGAGGAGCTTGCCGAGAAAAAAACAATTTGAGATCATTTGCCTGGGGAAATGTTCTTTTCTCCGGATTGTGAATTCACATTGTGGCAATTGAGGTACAGATTCTATTGACTTAAAAAATAAACAAACTGAAATGTGCTTCTTCTATCATAACAATGTTTTAGAGTGACGCACCATCATATGACACAATCCTTTAATAGCAGCCCTGTTGTTCCAGCCATCCTCCGCTGGCTTTATCATTTGGCAGCGGGTGGTCAGCTGCCATTTCCGAGCTTTGTACCAAAGCCGTATCTGCGCCCGTCATGCGTGACCCAGTTGGGGCTGCCGGAGAGAAAAGCCCGGTTACGCAAGGTACAAGTGAACTTTCAGCTCACGCTAGTGAAATGACTCTGCACTTGCTCAGCAGTTACGCTGCAGGTGTGTGCCTCTCTCCCGTGATCTTCATCTGGATGAGCTCAGCCCCGCATGTACGCACACGCGCTGGCCACGTTGAGGGAAAAGGGTAAACGCTGGCCAACCTTTCCGATCAGCGTTCCTCCTCCTCCTCCTCGGCGCTGGCGGGGCTGGGGAGTGGAAGAAGGTTAAATTTGCCTGCGTGCCAAGAGCAGTGGGAGCTGCAAAGGGAGAGCTGGCATCAAAACAAAAATACCAATTTACTCCTACTTTCTTCTAGGCTCCCTAGCTCCTGCAATTGCTCTCCGTAGTGTTAAAGCCCTGCCTGGGAATGGGTGTGACACCCGGCAGTACCTGCATAGCTCATGGGTCGACCCTAATTTAGCAAGGCGTCTGCTTAAGAGCAGCCGCCTTCTGCCTCGTGTTTTATTTCACTGTGTGGCAGACAGGCTGCAAACCCAGGCAGCGAGAACTGGGTTTCTTCCCGTGGGCTTGTTCTCACTGGGTCTAATCCTGGCTAGCTGGCTGGCAGCCCTGGTTTGTGCTGAACGATGATTAACCTGTTACAGTTAACGCATGTTCTGACACGATGGTGTAGCCCTGTATGGTGAAACCCTTCTTTCGTATGTCAGGTTATTCAGCTAAACACTTCGGGCTGGTTCTTTGTTGGAGCACTTCTGTGATTTGGGATTGGGGTTATACCCTTCTCCCTGAGTTTCTTGTTAATAGACCTTTGGTTGTCCTTTTAAAGATTGCTGGCTCCAAACAGTGACTGGGGTGTTATTTATGCACGCTCTCATCAGCACCATCTCCCAGCTCGGCACAGTCACTTGTGCATCTTGGGCCTTTGGGGTTGGGTGACAACGTTTGCCCAGATGTTCCTGAATGTTCCTGCGATTCCCTCTTTTGGTTTCTTGTCGATAAGTAATTAATCTAGCACGCTGTTTTGGTGAATGAAGATTACAGGGCAGAAGTTAAGACTCCCCTTTCTGGTGCTGCTTTGCTCTCGGACCCTTTACAGTCTGGTTGAGGTAGCTGCAAAACCCACACTGGGTACCTAAGTTAGAAGGGGAGGTTGTGAGTGGCCTAGTGGCTGATGTCAAGGCGTAAATTGTTCAGTCATCAAAATCAAGTGAAGAAAGCAAGGCTTCAAAAGCTTCTAAGAGAAGCCTGCCCTTGCCTTGCAGGGGAGGCGAGCGGAGATCCCGGCCCTGGGCGGCCCGTGCCCTTGGGAGGGCTGAGGTTCACCGCTTGCGGCTGCAGGGTTGTGGGGCAAGGCACAGGCGCCCATTGCCCCAGGGGCCGGCCGTGCTCTGCCCCCGGGGCGGAGGGAGCCTCCAGCACCAGGTACCTGCCAGCAGAGATACTGGCCCCGCAGGGTAGCATCATCCAGTTGTTTAATCTTAGTGAACAGAAATGCTAGCAAGGTTCATCTGTTCCTTTTTTTATGCCTGTGATGTGTGTAACTGTTGAAAGTAGCTTCGTGGTCAGCTGGGTGGGCAGCAAAGGGATCTTGATGTATGTGGAGGGGAGAGCGAGAGCTTGCATCTCTCAATTAGAGATTAATTACTTCCCAAATGGGTGTCCCTGGGTCCCTTCTTAAAAGGCCACTGCTGGTTAATGCTGACCAAGCCTGTGCCTGCATGCACCTTTTTTGCTACTGAAATGTATCGTTTGCAATGCCTGGTTCAGATGGGAAGCGTATTTTTTCCAGCTTTCCACAGGAAGTTCCTTTCTGGGCGCTGAAGGACATCTTTGTATTTTTGGGGCATAGCATAAATACTTTCAGCAAATAATAAAATAAATACACATATCATCTATCCCACTTGAGCACATACAAGGCCATATGAGATAACTTTACTGGAAGAGAGCGGTGGCCTGTCCGTCTTCTCCTGCCTATTGGCCAGGGAAATTCATACAGCAGTCATGTCCTTCGATATTTTAGCTTGTGAAGGCGTTGTTCCTAGCGTGTACTGAGCTTTAGTCATTTGTTTCACTCTTCAGCATCTAGTCAGAAATAACTTGCCTGAGATTGCTGCCTATGTTTATACTTGGTTTCTCCAGTGCTGTGGGATAGTGCAGTAAGCCAGGCAGTTGGAAAATGAGATCGCTTGGTCATGGAGCCGAATTCAGTACAGTTTTGGATAGCACAAGTCAATACGATTGGTCACTAAAAATAAAGGCAAGTGGTCAATTTCTGTCATTTATACCTAGCAACATTAAAGGGTAACGCCACAAATCTGTGCAACTTTCTTAACTATTTTACCTGAAATGCCTTCAGACTGCTAACTACAAAGGATGTCATTTAATCTGCTTACCTGCAGCCTAGCAAGAGGATGACCAGGCAGGAGCTTCCTGGGCTGTCTTGGCTCCTGCTGGCGTACAGTGCTGCTTCACTGCACTGCTTTTCCCTGCCGTCAGGTTGCACCACAATGTTGTGAAAGCGCAACTGTGAACTGGAACGGGGAACCGATCCAGCTGACATGACTGTTATTTTTTCTCTGCCCCAGGTTGTTATTCTGTAGAATCGGTTCCTCGATCCTGTTCGTGGGTTTGCATTACAAACCAGCATGTGCCGACATGGGTGAGAGGCAGAAACAAAATGGAAACAATATCATAAACTGGTGCTGATGCCAAAAAGCTTGTGGGAAAGAGTCAGGGGCATAATCACACTGAAACCTCAGGAGTTCCAGCGCAACGATGAACCTCCTTGGGCTTCTTGCCTCTCCGCTCTGCTCCCTTCCCCATAGCTGTTTTGTTTATGACGATAAATGGAAAAGGGTCTGCACCAGGTACCTGCACATGCCGTTTGTGCCTTGGGGTTGAGAGTTAACAGCACCAACAGCACTACATTGTGGAGGTTGGGAGAGTTTCCCGTGCTGTTTCTTTTCACATCCTCGTGTTTTTGCTTACTCGCATTCCATCCTGATGTCCTGTATCAGCATCAGTCCAAAGCAAGATAAGATCTAGCAAGAATGAGATAGGGAAGGACTCAGCCAAGTGCCAGGATCAAGGCTGCATGCCCACAGTGGCCTTTTTGGACCTTCTGGTCCAAGATTAGCCATGATACCCTTCTCAGCGGCCTCGTTTCTGTGTTGCAGGTCTGTGCTCACCCACCTTGGTATGAATGTGCAGGACCAAGCATGACGCTGTTGAAGTATGTTTTCTCAGCAGTGGGTTGCTTGCCAGCACCGTTTCTGCAGCGTGGAGATGGAGCAGCTGATCCCCTGCCGCAGGCAGGTGTTTATTTCCTAACTAGCCTGACAGAGCCCATTTTGGGAAAAGGGGAGAGGGTGGAGGAGCATGTCCTTTCCCTCTGCATCCTCCTCCTAGCCCCCCTCCCCCCCCCCCCGCCCCGAGCATGGCATGTCTGAGATGTACCGTTTCCTCAGGCGCAGTGTGCAATAACACCAAACCTTCTCTTTTCTTTGATCCAGAGCTTTTAACTGAACAGCGTGGTGCTCCTGAGCTCACCAAATGGCTTTGATTCTGGCTTGCAATATGGTGTGCATGTGTCCAGGTTGACAGGGGTTATAAACACCGTGTTAAGTTTCCCTGATCCGGTATTGCAGAAGTTGAGAGTGAATTAAACTAAAGCATGCTATTGCAACCCTTAAAAGTACTGTTGCGTGTGGAGTTTTTTTTGTTTTATTTATTTTTCCTAATGTGACGTGTTTTTAGCACTTATTATTGGATGCAACAGGGATCCTTTATCAGTGTGTACCTGCTGTGTCCCCCACTAGTTCACAGTTCTGATCTGAGGTTCAAGACAGGGCGGTAACAACAGTTAGACCCTGAAAAGGTGTTTTCCTGTAAACCCTGGAGACTAATCACTCTAATGTGAGGTGACTTGCTGCAAACTTGTGGCCAGAGAAAGACTGATGGTTCTGAGCAGGGATTTTGTGACCCGAAACTTAAGCCTCTGGCTGGGTCATTGACCTTCTTTCAAGTTGTTTTCATTGAGCTGGAAGCTTTCTTGTTATGCATTGAGTTGCATCCAGGGAGGATCTGAAAGGTCGCTTAACCCTTTGCAGTGCACCGAAAGCAGAAAGGAATGATAACGTGTTAAATCCAGAACAAGCCAACAACTCCCCAAAACACTAAAGGTTGATAAAGCCGAAAAAGGGAGGGTACTGGTTTTGTATTACAAAAGCAGGGTGGTGAACGAATGGCTTAGATAGGCCTTTGGGATGCAGCAAAGGTTGATATGGAAATTCAATGCTTCTTTGGATGTGCTGTAGGTAGCAGCACTTTTTTCCTCTCCTCTCTCCTCCCTTTGTCTTTGTTCTAATGTGTTTTACTGAATTGCAGTGCAGAATCCATGGCTGTATAAATACCAAGTAGGGGGGAAAAAATTAACCAACAAAACCCACAAGCATTGTTTAGGTGGCTCTTTGATGTAGTTCACCCGTAAGTATAAACTCTGTGAGCCTCGTGGGACGGTTTTGGGCTAAAGGTCTGAACAGGCACTTGAGACTGGTTTGTTGGGTGCCTTATACAAACACCTCACAGAAGTTTCCTTTCCCATCCTTCGTCTCTTTATTTGTGTACGTACAGGCCTTTTACAAAAGGCACTTGTACTCTCGGCTCCTAGATTTACTCCACTGTTACGGTACAAATACTACTTTGGATCTGTAATTTGTGCATACAGTGAACACCTCAACATTTGCATCAACTGTTCACACAGAGCAAGAGCTGAGTCCAGGTTCAAGCACTGTCAGGGCATCTTCCCCGTTACTGTTTTTCCTTTTGCTGGGCTTGTTAGGAAAGACGGGCCATCGTGGTCACTTGAGACGAATCTCGCAACCCGTTCCTAAGTTACAAGCACGACCACGTTGATAGCGTTGGATTTGCAGCGAGGAAGGAAATGGTAGGGCGATGTGACAGCAGCGATGTTTGTTTGGTTTAGCGTGTGCGGGGAGTACTCCTCTGTGATACTCGGTAATAAATTTGGCCTGGTACTTAAGTACCAGCTCCCAGGAAATTGACAGCAGAGTAATTAGCGTGCGCTGACTTATTTGTACAGTGATAACAGCAGGAAAGTATTGAAGCAGGGAAAACAAACACATTATTCATCCGAGCTTTCAATCCAAAGCCTTTACCTGACAGTTCGCTATTTGCAATAGGCAGATCTATTTTTAGACTTCGAAGTCGTGCAGGCTCTTTTTTCTGCATTTGTTTTGTGTTTTTGTTTTCCCTTTGCTTACATAAATTGGAAATTAATCTGTGCTTAAAGGTAAACACCTGCATGTTTAAAATAAACCTTTTGAATACGAGAGATGATTGGTTTTTTTTTTTATGGAAGTGCTAAAGCATTGGTGCAATGGTTTCAAAAGGCTGATCCTTACAAGTGGAAGAAAGAGGCTGCACGCAGAAAGCAAGTTTAGCTAGAGGGGCTAGCTGTGTGGATTAGGCCACAGACTTTGGTTTAAGACCTTTGAATGAGATTCCCATGTCTACCGGAATTACTTTGTGTGACTTTGAGGACCTTTCTTGGCATGGGTTTCTCTGCTCAGTGCAGACCACTGCTTAGCTAGCCAGGCTAAAGTTCCCCATCAAGATGTCAGCACAGGGCAGAAGGTTTAATAACTTGGGTGATTATTATTAATGAGAGGCCAAGGGAGACTGGCAGTGGGGTTACGGGAGTTTGTGGTCATGAGACACCTGAGGAGGATGTTTGAAGAAGGGCACCTTAGAACGTGTGAGTGTGAGACAGAGCTGGTACGGAGTAGGAGGTGTTCGGAAACCTGGGAAAGAAAGGCAGTATGGGAAAAGGCGTGGATTCACCTTGGCATGGAGAAAGTGTGAATGGACGCATTTGCTTGGCCCTTCCTTTCCGTTCCTTCTGTCTCCTTTTTATGGCAGTGTCATCCCCAGCTGCCCATCAGGCGCGGAGCTGCAATTCCCTATCAGACACTGCCAGACGCTTGCACTAAATCCTTTGAAAGCTCCACTTCTCTCATTGCAATGAGAAATAAATAAAAAGGATGGGGGCGGAAGACAGGCTGTCTCCACAGGAAGAGAGCTAAGGGCTCTTCCCCCTGGCCCCCCCCCCCACGCTGTTTTTCCTAGAGATGTATTTTAACAGCTGAGGAAATCACCAGGCAAAGCACCTCCCTCAGCCAGCAGCTATATCACAGGAACCCCTATCTGCAAATGAAACACCAGATAAATCAGAGTTAAAGTACCTTTTTTAAATACCAAAGGCTTTTAAGTATTTGGGCCAGCCATCAAAAAGGTGTGTTCCCTTCTCCATATCTTGAAATCTTTGTGTGGAGCCTACATGCCTGCCTGGAAGGTGGGGCTTAGGCAAACACTAACTGTAAGGCTCAAATCAAAGGGAAATGAGTGAAATTTCTGACCTCTGTTATGCAAGAATCAAATGAGATGATCAAATGATCCTTAAAGTCTTAGGAACTAATTCCCATGCCTTACAGCCTCAAACGTTCAGCTGCTATCATCTCCACCCCTAGTTCCCCATGCTTTCAAGCTGTCATTACACGTGCTGTTCTGGAGGGTGCCTCATTTTCAGCCTCTGAGTTTCTTAGGTGGCAATAGCAGTTCATTTTTATCCTACAGGATAGTTCGATCTCTTAGTTTTATTGCTGTCAGAGTTGAGGCCACATACTTAAAGCTCCAAAGCTAAAAGAAACCAGGGTAAGAGAAAGTATTGCAGATGAAGGTGCGGACTGAAGACAGGAAATGGGACAGGCTTGTCCTGGTGCGTACACCCAGGTGGGGAAGATGCAGAGTGAGCAGTGTCTTGAGCGACTGAGTGTATATGATAGTGCAGGTCAGAAACTGTATGATCTAGACCTTCTGTATCATTTGATGATGTTCATATTGAAAGAGAAAAAGAAAACTAGAGATTTCTTTCCCCAAGATGACATACACACAGAGAACTGTGGAGCAGATGGCTCCTTTTCGATGTGGCAGCGATGCTCGACTACATTATTGCCTACAAATGCTTGCTGTCCTCTTGATTTCTGCACCTCCTCACCAGCAGAGCAGGTAAAGCTCTATATGTACTGTAGATTATGCCAGCAACCGCTTTCAAGTACAGCATTGTCCTTGTTTCAGGGGGAGAGCGGGTACTTTTTCTCCTCGAAAACAAACATGGGGGACCAGGCCATGTGATCGTCTGCATCATTCAAATCCCAAATTGGCCTCCTGCCAGCCTTACCATAACGTTGACTGGGACTGTGATGATTTGTCTTTTGGTGACATTGTTTCATTGCTGCTACTGGAGAAAGTTTTGGCAGGCCTCCGTTCCTTGTATGAGATAATTTGCTCTCCCACTTCTACCTTTTCTTCCCCACCCTTTTCCAAAGTCATAAAGACCGAGCGTGGTCAGAAGTAATCCTCCTTATTAAAATATTCAGAGCCTTTCTAATGCCAGGTGCCAGAGAGACAGTTCTGTAATCCTGCAGACTTCACATCATTTGAGCTTAATGACTTCAGAACACCAATATTAATTTAATGTAAAACTAGCTTTGAGGAAGACGGATCAGCAGGAATTAATAGGGTTTCTTTAACAGCTGCTGTTGCAGACGCATACAGCCGTGATTCGTAGTGCAGTTATCACTGGTACTACTCTTTTGGCTCGGTGTGCTGAGCCCTCATTTACATCTGTGCCGTTGAGAGAGTCTCCAGGCATCAGAGATGGCCAGTTAGGATGGTTCAAGTTGTCTGGTTGGGCCTCTGGAGCGATGCAGATCCTGGGACTTGCCTTAGCTGTCCCTGGATTGTCGTCAGCCATAAAACTGCTGGGAAAACATGTGGTTCTGATAACCAGATTTTGAGTGATGGACAGTCTGCCATGTTGGCTGTGCTATTTTATATGATTGTCCTAAACATCCCGTCTGACTAGCCTGGAGGCGTTCTTTGAGATTTATCCTCGTGTCCATTGTGTGAGAGAGCAAACCATTAGCAGATGGAGTACCGACGCACAGTCTAATTGAATTGCTGCTGCCATAAGCCAGACCACAGGGAAGGCAAGCAAGGGCTTCTGGTCCAGTTTATTATATACTAGATTGCACTGCCTGTCTGCAGTCGTCACAGCTCCAGCTTAAATTAGCGCTGTGTCCGTGAAAACACCTAAGCTATGGTCAAAGCGGAGGCTCCCAACAGCCCTCAGGTAGCTTGTCTTGAAAACTAACAATAACCAGTGAAATCTCAAAGGGAGGAATTAAGTAGCAATGTCAAAACACAGTTGGTCTCCACTGGTTTTAACTGCTGTCTAACAAGCTCAGAAAGTCACCCTGCTCCAGTAAATGACTGGGCTCTTGCACACTGCGGCATAAAACCTGCAGAGGCTTCTCTGGTTTGCCCCCACCACTCTCTCGGTCTCAGCACAGCGACAGGATTGTGCTCTGTGATGAGGATTGTTAGTGTAGGCATCTGGGGGAAGCGATTTCTTTTTAAATTTTATTTACGTTTCTGCATCCACTGATAAATTTTGTTGCCAAGCATCTTAACTAAGCTCTGCCAGAAAGCTAATTGAAGGGACATTTCTCCAAAGGACAGCTAGAGTTGGAGAGAAGCAATTGTCCCATCACCTCAGCTCCCGGAGATTGAAGGGAATTCACAGGCTGGGAAACCACTTGAGAAGAAATCTTTCTGACTGTGAAAGAGAATCTCTTTCCAGTATTCTCCTCTAAATGCCTTTCTCTGCGATTAAAACAAAAAAAGAAGAAAAATACCATTTTTATTTTGTTTGCCTTTCACTGCGCTTTTTTTTTTTTTTTTTTTTGCCTAGTCAGTGTAATTTTTCACTTGTTTCTGTTTTTGTCTGACTGTGACTTTTCCAGTTCCTTAGCTGGAAAAAATCAGCTTGGATTTCTTGGTTTAATAGCATCTCACTTTGTCTCTCTTATTGAGGATCTGGCACTTTTGCTGCTCTTCAACAAGCAAAATCCACATCTTGGTGCTGAAGGAGTGCAAAGGACCTGCAAATCCAGGAGGAATTCCTGTAGGCTGGAGGGGTCAAAACCTCCAATAATTGGGCCTCTTGTTCTCAGTATCTAATCAACTTTTAGGTTTTAAGGTCATTGTGCTTGTCTAATCTGACCTCTTGTATAATGGAGATCATAGGACGACTTTGAATTAATTTTCACTGTGCGTTCAGCATTTGTGAATGGACTCAGACATGCATCTTTTGGGGGAGGAAGGCTGCAGGAGGTGGGATCCCATCTTAATCTAAAAATTACCAGTGATGGAGAACTGACCCACCCCAGTTGGAGGGTTTTTCCCTCTGTTATTTAACTCCAGTATTGAAAAGTGCTGTCTTATTTCTGGGCTGTTTTCTCTCTAGCTTCAACTTTAAACCTTTGGTCTTGTTATCCCTTTGCCTGGTGGAGTGAAGACTCTCTTACTGACAGGTACTTACAGGCTGTGAGGTATCTTTTAACTTTCTCTTTGATTGACTTCCTTGAGTTCCTTGGTACAAGCCTGGTTTTGTTCTTGTGGCTTTTCTCTGAACTCTTTCCAGTTTTCCAGCATTCTTCTTTAAGTGTGGGCACAAGTATTAAACCTTGTACTCCATCCACTGTGCCAAGACCAAGGCTCAAAGATAACAGGGCCTCTCTGCCGGTACGTGACTTCCCTCATTTGTGCATCCAAGCACTGCATTAGCCTTGTAGACCTGCGTGGTGAGCTCCTGTTGGGCTAATTATGTCTCTTACCTCAGCCAGTCCTGTAGGTCTCATGCATTTGAAAAGTTTCCATGTAGCCATTTCTTGAATACACCAAGCATCTCATTAGTCTTTTTGATGTTTGTTTCCCCTTGATTTGTGTTCTAAAAGGAGTTTTAGTACAACCTTTCTCACTGTACCAACTACATGTCAAAAATCTTTATATGGCCGAGGGCTGTTAGATATGTGTTTTACAGAGCTGAGAGAAGGAAGGTGGTTCACAAGAGGGAGATAAAACTGAGTTATCACTAAGAGATCCCACTAATGCATGGCAGGACAGGGTGGACTGTGCATATGAGCGGGCTTCAGAGTCCAGCAGTTTTTTTGACCTCATCAGCTCTTGATGGATCGATTGCTTTATCCTCTGGAGGTCTGGTTAACCTGTAAGCCTTGTGCCACCAAAACCTGCCATTGCTGGCTAATAGTGGAAGACCAACCCTCCTGCTTGGGCGTCATGGGTTAACTACCCCCATGGAGGGCTTTGGGTCAGTGCTAGCATATTTCTAGACATTAGACACGGAGGGTTGAGTGCATTTCTATTTGAAGTTGTTTTATTATCAGTTTTATGTTATTTTTATGTATAATGAATCAGGGGAAATGATAGTGTTGATCTGATGAGGAACTTAGAAAGCCCTTTGGTAGTAACATATGGAGGTTTTTCTAGCACATCTGCTTAGGCCACTGTCAAAACAGACCTGCTCGTGTCTTTTACTGCTTGCTGCTATGTGTAATGCTAATTTATTAGCAATGCAGGAGTGCAGGAGAGGTTCATTAGAACTGAAGTAGAAGCAGGGACAGTTGATGAGGAAGTGTAGGAGAGGAAGGAAATCCAGATTTTAACCCAAATTGTTCTTGCTTTTATCGTTCAGGTAGGATGTTTGGAGGTAGCTGCGCATTTAATCTTCCCCTGTTGTGAATACTGCGCCCCGTGGGTTTGCCTGGTTGCAGGTAGCTGTGTGCCTGCGCTGTTGCAGCTCAGTGACGCAGGCTAGTCATTTGTCTATTTGGACTGACAGTTCGTATTTGACCTCAGATGAGAACAGGGCAAGTTCCACTTACGCAGCAGCGGATGTATGAAAAGATATTCCAGTCTTTACTCTTATTTGTGGGAAGCTGTTTTCATTCTGTGGTTGTATCAGCACACTTTAACGCTGCATCGCTAATCCCTTTGCCAGGATTGTCAGCATGCAGTGTCCCTCCTGGGGAGCATCAGGTTCAGGACAGCTCGGCTCCCTCATGTCAGGGGTTCATATGGCCAGGATGCTGGAAGCTGTTCTTTTAATGTTCCCCTCAGCATCATGCCTTGCTGAGGGGAATATTTCTGGCAGCCTGAGAATAACATTCTGCAATTCCAAATGCCCTGAGCTGTGTAGCCTCCTTACAGGCACTCATTGCAACCCCTTGATTTATGTGTGCAGCTCTTCAGATACATGTCCTGCTGTAGTGTGGGGTGAAGCTCCTTGCCAAGCCGTGCTCTTCCCCTCTTTCTTTCTCAGTGACTTCTACTGGTAGCTAATTTTCAACACGACAGACAGCCCATCTTCTGAGCAGACCAGTCTGTGGAGCTCAGGGCTGAGTACTGCAGTGGACACCCAATTCTGGAAGGCACTCAGCAGCCACAAGTTCTTCTTTAAATAAAAAAGAATCATCTCCGTCATTCACAATTAGGCTAGTACATCACCTCCTTCCAGGGATGATGAGGCGGCTTTGGAGGTTGCCCAGGTTAGTTGAGGGGAAGAGGGTGGAAGGGTGTGCTTGGCGTGTGGCAAAACACTTCAGTGGGGAGGAAATGTTGATGAGGTAGGTGCCCATGAGATGGATGGCCTGAAGGCCAGTAGATCTCCTCCTGTTTGTGTTTCTTCCTCTCTAATGCAGGACATGACTTCATGACGTGGCCTAGGATGGGTCAGCTGATGTGTTTGGTTACATGGTGGGGAACAGGCCTGGCCCAGTGGTTTACGTGATGGAGGTGTATGTGATGCATAGCTTCATACAGACCACTGAGCGCCTGCAGTGGCTCAGCACATGAGGATGGAGGCCTTTACAGAGCTAGGCCCCAAAGGCAGCGCAGTAGGTCCTGGAGCAGGAGAGACAGTGTGACATGTAACGCTTGATACGTAGATAAAGAAATCATGAGAGAAGGTCAGAGACACACCTCTCAAGAACTGTTGATTGTATTGACATCCTTGTGCTGTGGGCCCATTCCCGTTTCCTCTTTCCTAGCTCTCTTCACTGCACTCCCAGTGAGCACTAGAGCCATTTGCTTTTAAAGGACCTAGTTACGACCTTTGCTAATAAGGTCATCCACCTCTCTCAGCTTTTCTAGCAAAAATGTGTTTGAACCTCAGAGGCTTGGTACTTACTTTGCCACAATCTGCTCCCAAGGGAGGTATTTCCTTGAAAGTATAGATCAATCCTTTGCTTTTCCTGCCAGCCTGTCATTTCACTGTGGATCAGTGTAGCTAAGAATCCAAGATCCAGGTCAGACCAAAGGCCCATCTGGCCCAAAGTCTGGTCCCCAACAGTGCCTGCTATTTTTCAGCGGTGGTATTTTTTCGTAAGCAGATGCTTAGACAAAAATAAAGGCAAAACAAGCATATATTATACTAACCCTCCACCAGCACTCTACTGTTTGCAGCTCAGGAACTTTTACTGTACTCCGTAATCCTCTGTGGGTTTCTATGCCATGTCTTTGTCTAGTTTCAAGTGCACATAAAACTGAGTATCCACAATATCCTTTGGAAAGGAGTTTCACAAATCTGCTACCTGTTGCATGAAGAACCACCTTCTTTTTCTTCTTCCAAGCCTTCCTCCTGCTTTGTTCAAAACATCCTTGTTCTTATATTAGAATAGAGAGTGAACAATCAAATCATTACCTACCCTTTCTATATCATTTCTGAATACGTAGACAAGTCATATCGCCCACCTCCCTTAAGTCATCTCTTTTCCAGACTGGAGAGCCCTATAAGCAGAAATCAGAATTACAGCTAGAGAAATACCCTTCCCTGGCCTAGATTTTGGCGTTTTTGTGGCTAAGTGTTACCCTCAGTAGCTTCATGAAGACGGTTGGTGGGCATGTACATATATCGCTGTGTGCATGTGAGTGCAGGGAGAAAATTGCCAGCAGCATGTCTGTTCCCTGTGTAATGTGACAGCAGAGACTTGTGCTCTCTGGATATCACATCTCAATTCTGAAAAGTTATGCGAGGGTCAGAGCTCTTAAACCTCATCAAGGCAATACAATTTCACAGCTGACTCCATGGAGGGAGGAGATTCTTACACAAGCAAGAGAAGGAGAGAAACCAGCTGCCAAGAGAAATCCGTTCTTAAGGGGCTCTGTGCAGCAAATACATGGACTGATGGTTAGTTGACCCAAAACCTGCATCTGTGTGACCACTTGCAGGACAAAGGGCATTCCACACTGGAAGCTTCTCCTTTGAGTTAAAGAAAAAAAGAACATAGAAATGTTGCTGTTCTTGAGGGCTCCCTGCAATGACTACCAGCACTGGGTAAGGCGGGCTTGCTGATGACTTTGGGCTTTCTTGCTTAGTTTGATTTCTGCTGTGCTGGTACCAACGCTGTTGCGTCAATTTGGCAGGGGAAGTGGTTTCAAATTACGGTCCACCACTCCACCAAGGTCTCCTATGTGCAGACCCCAGCTGTGCAGTGCTGCTCTTCGCCTACTCCCATTGAAAAAGGAGATCTCTTCTTACATGAGACCAATTTATGCATTATTTCCAACTGTTTCCTAGACCTGATCTCTCTATCTCTTACCTTGGCAGTTCTCCATGGTTTTTGGGTAGGAGTCCGTTTGCTGTCCATTCCCAGTGCAAATGGACTGCCTATTCCTTCTTCTGTGTTGCTCTTGCCAAACGAAGCAGCCTTGTAGCCTTGTGTTGATCCACCACCTCTTTGAAATGTCCAGCAAAAGCAAATGAAGGCTTCTTGTTTCTTTCTCAGGTCCATCGTGCTACCACTATTTACATCTGCCCATTGTCAGCTAGAGAAACTCCTGGAGATTAAAATCTTTAATTCACATTTACGTACCTAGGTGCTGTGGTTCTCTTCCTCTCTGGCCATTACTCTATATACAAACAATTCCTATTTTTGACAAAACTTAGAAATTAACCTAGGTCTGATTTTTGGAGTTGTTTTTGCCTCCTCATTGGACCAGTATTTTATACCCAGTGGAGCAGTGACTGCTTTGGTTTTGATCAGCGCAAAATGTAGGCTAACATGGGTGACACTGTTGTGGGGGTTTACTACAGACCACCTGATCAGGAAGAGGAAGTGAATGAGGCCTTCTACAGACAGCTGTACAGCTGGAAGTAGCCTCATGATCACAGGCCCTGGTTCTCCTGGGGGACTTCAACCACCCTGACATCTGCTGGGAAGACAGCACAGCTAGACACAAACAGTCCAAGAGGTTCCTGCAGAGGATTGATGATAATTTCTTGACGCAAGTGGTGGAGACGCCACCAAGGAGAGGTGCGCTGCTAGACCTTGTACTCACAAACAAAGAAGGTCTAGTTGGAGATGTGAAGGTTGGGGGCAGCCTTGGCTGCAGTGACCATGAGATGATGGAGTTCAGGATCCTACCAGGAGGAAGCAGGGTAATGAGTAGGATCGCAAGCCTGGACTTCAGGAGAGCTGACTCTGGCCTCTTGAGGGACCTACTTAGGGGAATCTCGTGGGGTAGGGCCCTAGAAGGAAGAGGGGTCCAAGAAAGCTGGTTAATATTCCTCCAGGCTCAAGATCAGTGCATCCCTCTGAGTAAGAAAGCTAGCAAAGCGGGCAGGAGACCTGCATGGATGAGCAAGGAACTCCTGGCAAAACTCCAGCAGAAGAAGGAAATCTACAGAATGTGGAAAAGGGGACAGGCCACTTGGGAGGAATACAGGGACGTTGTCAGCGTCTGCAGGGATGCGACAAGGAAGGCTAAGGCTCCTTTGGAATTAAATCTGGCAAGGGATGTCAAGGACAACAAGAAGGGGTTCTTCAAATACATCAATAGCAAAAGGAAGACTAGGGAAAATGTCAGCCCGCTGCTGAATGGGGCGGGTGCCCTGGTAACGAAGGATACAGAGAAGGCAGCGTTGCTGAATGCCTTCTTTGCTTCAGTCTTCACTGCTAAGGCCAGTCCTCAGGAATTCCAGACCCTGGGAACAAGAGGGGAAGGCTGGAGAAAGGAAGACTCTCCCTTGGTGGAGGAGGATTTGGTCAGAGATCATTTGTCCAAACTTGACATCCATAAATCCATGGGCCCCGATGGGATGCACCCGCGAGTGCTGAGGGAGCTAGTGGATGTTATTGCTAGGCCACTCTCCATCATCTTGGAAAGGTCCTGGAGATCAGGAGAGGTGCCTGAGGACTGGAAGAAAGCCAATGTCACCCCAGTCTTCCAAAAGGGCAAGGAGGAGGAGGCAGGAAACTACAGGCCTGTCAGCCTCCCCTCCATCCCTGGAAAGGTGATGGGACAAGCTCATCCTGGAGGTCATCATTAAGCAAGTGGAGGTGATCAGGAGTAGTCAGCATGGAAATTTTCCCATTTCAGCAAAGGGAAATCATGCTTGACCCATCTGATAGCCTTCTATGACGGGATGACTGGCTGGGTAGATGAGGGCAGAGCAGTGGATGTTGTCTCCCTGGATTTCAGCAAGGCTTTGGACACTGTCTCCCATCACATCCTCCTAGGTAAACTCAGGAAGTGTGGGTTGGATGAGTGGACAGTAAGGTAGATTGAGAACTGGCTGGATGGCCGAGCTCAGAGGGTTGTGGTGAATGGCGCAGAGTGTAGTTGGAGGCCTGTAGCTGGTGGTGTCCCCCAGGGGTCAATCCTGGGTCCAGGATGTATTCAATATATTCATCTATGACCTGGAGGAAGGGACAGAGCGCACCCTCAGCAAGTTTGCTGATGATACGAAACTGGGGGGAGTGGCTGACACACCAGAAGACTGTGCTGCCATTCAGAGGGACCTGGAGAGGCTGGAGAGCTGGGCAGAGAGGAACCTCCTGAAGTTCAACACAGGCAAGTGCAGGGTCCTGCACCTAGGCAGGAATACCCTCATGCACCAGTACAGGCTGGGGGTTGACCTGCTGGAAAGCAGCTCTGCAGAGAAGGACCTGGGAGTCCTAAGTTAAGCAGGACCAATGCTATGCGCCCTTGTGGCCAAGAAGGCCAATGGGATCCTGGGGTGCATTAGGCAGAGTGTTGCCAGCAGGTGGAGGGAGGTGATCCTGCCCCTCTCCTCAGCCCTGGTGAGGCCTCACCTGGAGTACTGTGTCCAGTTCTGGGCTCCCCAGTACAAGAGAGCCATGGCACTCCTGGGGAGAGTCCAGCGGAGGGCTACAAAGATGATGAGGGGACTGGAGCCTCTCTCCTCTGAAGAAAGACTCCAAGAGCTGGGCCTGTTCAGCCTGGAGAAGAGAAGACTGAGGGGAGGATCTCATCAATGTGTAGAAGTATCTGAAGGGAGGGTGTCGAGAGGATGGGACCAGATTCTTCTCCGTGGTGCCCAGCGACAGGACAAGAGGCAACAGGCACAAACTGAAACCCAGGCAGTTCCATCTGAACCTGAGGAAAAACTTCTTCACTGTGAGGGTGACAGAGCACTGGACCAGGTTGCCCAGAGAGGCAGTGGAGTCTCCTTCTCTGGAGATATTCAAAACCCGTCTGGACGCGATCTTGGGAAATATGCTCTAGAGGACCCTGCTTGAGCAGGGGGGTTGGACTAGAGGATCTCCAGAGGTCCCTTCCAACCTCAACCATTCTGTGGTTCTGTGATTCTGTAGTAATTTTGCTGTTCTTTGAACTAGAGATGAATCTGTAGTTTAACTCAAAAATCCATTTTGGGTAGAATTTATATGTAAAACTAATATTATTTAATTATATATTAAAAATCCTTTAATTTGATTATAGTAGCTAGATGGTTCCTTTCTTGGTATTGGAGCTGACTGGGAATTTTTCAATAATATGCCTATTATGCTGAAACTGAATGCACCCTCAAAAGTGATTTGATGTCAATAAATACTCCTTTTTTGGCAAAAGCATAGTAATCCTTTGGAAAGGGATGTCTATTGATTCTACATCTACATTTTTCACACTGTGTTTGTATTTCAGTTTGCATTTGAAATGACTATTTGTTTCCAATGCACTTGACAATGAAAAAATTAAAAGGTTATGACACCCAAGGGAATATTTCCAGCTGTTGAAGCAAAGTGCTTCAAATCAAAATGAGTCTGAATTTTAGGACCGTCAACATTTTAAGGTTTGATCATTTTTTGCACACATTTAGAATAGAAAAAAAGTCAAGATGTTTAAACCCTCAAAGGAGGATAGAATTTTTTTTTTCCTCCTTTATTTAACATCCCTTTTTAATCTATATGTTTGAGCAGAGCCTTCTCTTGGCTAAATTTGTGGGGTGTAAGGTGAGGGTATCCCTTGAAGCGTGAACTAGACATTGTTCTCCCATGGGGCTAAATTTTTAAGCTCTTTAATACAGTGATCGTGTGTAAAACCTGAAAGTTTGTTAATCTATCCAAATCCAGATCCAAAAATTGTGCTTTCTTTATAGGCACATCTATTGTTTGATTGAGGAATTTTGATGAGCTCCGATTTTGGCTTGGATTGGCACGTTTTCGGAGGTATTCTGAACTGTGCAGGCAACCCTTCCCCACAGCCTTTGGGAACAAGATAGTTTTTAAGTTTTTTTATCTCCAGTGTCACACAAGGAAAAAGAATGGAGTTAGCTGCTTGGCACAAGTAAACAAAATAAATGCTCTGTTGCTACTGGGAGACCTCGAAAGGAGAAGAGCCTGGAGTATAGCTCTCACTTTAGAGAGATGGATTTTGCCAAAGACAAGAAGAGTGAATGAGAGAAGATACAGGAGGAAAGAGAGGCGAGGTGATGCTACAAACAAGCGTCCCGAACTCCAGAATGAGAGTGATGCTTCACAACGAGGTAAAAGAAAAAAACAAAAAACCCCAACCGAACGTTTTCCCTCCATCCAGACTCACTCCGATATCCATCAGGCAAGAAGTGGGTTGAGTTCAGGCATTGTTTTCTGGTTGAGTGGTTTCTCAGGCTGCCTCTGACCTCCCTTGGGTACCCTCACCCAGTTGCTGTACTTTGTGTCTCCTGCCTCTGCAGAGCAAATTGCAAAAGCCAGCAGACGCTTGAGCAGGCTTTATGTAAAAATGATTGTCAAATCTCTACAGTCTTACTTGTCCACATATATCAGACTTAATTTTTTCAAGCATCTCTGCCTCCTCGGCCCCACAACACTGTAAGATTTACCACTACCAGAGGCAACTTTCTACCTTTTTCTTATTCTGGGGGAAACTAACTTCTTTATTTTTTAAAGTGAGGATGGCAAGTCGCTCACACTCGTCTGCACTGTTTGCAGCTTCAAATCTGGAGCATGGCAGCGCTCTGTTTTCCAAACTGAGGAGATTCAGTGGGAGCTGAAATAACCAGGCTTCTCACATCATTAACTCATCCAAAGCCACGAGAGGAAAAATGCAGGAGCAGGAGAAAATAGAGCAAAGTTACATGGTTTAGATTTGCCACCTCTGTATAATTGAAAAATGTTGGTTACAGAAAGGAAAGTTGAAGCTTGATTTATTTTTTAACTTCCCTCCTGCTGCAAACACTCATTCTCATCTTCTAATGAGCATGTATGTCTTCTTGTTTGTTCTCCAGTGGGCCCCAAAGCATCAGCAGTGTTGCTCTGAGAGGAAGCCTGGTTTGGACTGTAGAAGGGTATCCTGGTTTTGTCCTGCCTAACAGTAGTGCTGCGCAGGCATGGGAGACACTTGGCTTTCTTTTGAAGTGCATTGCACAGTCCAGCTTGTTCCTTTGAGGGTTACATGATAGCAGAGGCAAAAAGACAATAAGGCTCAAAGTGACAAGGAAACCCTCAAAATAGCAAATCAAAAAACAGTGCATCATGCTTTACATCACACTTCCTTCCTCTAAGTTTGCTGTGTATGAAGTTGCTGTGATAGTCATGGCAACATGTGATCCTAGACCCATATTGTCATTTTAAGGTTGCCTAATAAATTTGGCAGTGATTAAAGCAACTGGATTGAACTCCCCAGAGATGAAAATCCCTTCCTGCTTTGCACACCACTATGTGTTAGACCTGACCTGGAAGGACCCTCTCTAATGAGAAGATTTTAATCTCCTTGACTCATTTGGTCTTTGGTGTAACTGCTGATATTTCTAGTGAGTATGCTGATGACACTGGTAGATCTGGTGATGGGAAGATACTGCTGGCCAGGAAACAGCATTGATGTCGCACTGATGAATAGAATGTCTATGAAGAAGTATGTAGCTACCACTGTTCTGCAGTGGGTTTGAATCAGAGCGAGGAAGGACTCTTTCAGAGTTTGGATCTGACCGGTTCCATATAAGCACCAAATTCAAATATTTGCAGGTTAAATGTAAGTTTATATTTTAGAGTAGAATTTCACATGTTGATCTTCAGTCTGGGAGTGAAATTCCCCCATCTAAAGGTAGGAGTAGGCAAGTATCCAATGCATTTTTAATAATAGGTGTACTGATGAAGATGAGGGGAAATAGAAGTGGTCATACTGAGTGAGACCATCGAGTTCGGTACCTCCCTTGGTGATAACCAGGAGAGAGCGTATGAGGAAAGAGTATAAGAAACAGGGCTCACTAAGGGTGAGCCTTCTCCAGTATATCCTTCCAGCATTCGGTGGTTATATGCTAAGTGCTTCTTACGAGTATCCTTGCATAGTCCCTATGGATCAGATGTTCCAGTCGTAACTCAAGTTAAGTAGTTCCTTTACTTTCAGAGGAGCCCAGTTGATTTCAAAGCCTGGCAAAGCCTGGCCCAATATTATGTTTATATAGATTAGCCCAAGTCACCTAAATCATAGGTGCTAAGTTATACTTGGCACTGGAATGTCAAAGCATCGAGTGCCCCGATGGTGCTGCAAGCCATTAATTTTAAACTGTGCTCTAATGACTAGGGCTTATCTCAGGAGACTTGAGTTCAACTCTTGGCTCTGCCAGTGCTGTGTAATTCAGTCCCTTAACCCCTCAGTTTCCTGCCCTGGATAGTACTTACTGACACTTCATACAAAGTACCATGCATACTTGTGGATGTAAGTTCCTGGGAAGTGAGTAGGATTTAATGAGAGGAATAGGCCGTGGAAAACACCATGCAGCCCCGTGTTCATTAGTTGTGTAGCGCTGTTCTCTCTTCGGTCGTTTGGTGCTCAAAAGAGGCAGAGAGAAGGAGATGGTGTTTGGCTGCGTAGACAAGCCTCTTGTATTTATCAGGAGCCTCTTCTGGGTCTCCAAATACGAATGGAGGGTAATTTGGCACTTCTTATTTCATTGCATCAGCTTTTCTGAGTCTGGCAGTGCTCTTAGTACAAGCAAATAAATTACCCGTCTCATTTTGCTGCGTGCTTTGCAGCCAGCCATATGTTTGAGCCTGATAGAGATTCTTATCTGACGGGCTAAAATTACTCAATGGAGGATGACATTTCTTATCAAAGGCTTTGCTGAATCAGAGAGTGGCCCTGGCACCCAGCTCAGAGGCACCGCTCTTCTTTGTCCAGCATCCCAGCCCTGGCGATAAATGGATTTGTGTCTGTAGGTCAGAGCAGCTTGCGTCAAGGTTTTGTTGCAAATTGATGCTCTGAGGATGTCTGTATGCCTGAGAGGATGTGAAACTGAGGAAGGAAAGCAAGGCTGTTAGTTTAACCAAAACTGAGAGGCCTACAACTACACAAATACATCTTCACTTAATACATCTTTATCTGTGCGCCTGGTAACTGCAGTGTTTGTGGCTAGTAGGAGCCAGGGACCCTTTTCTCCCATGGGGGTGCTAGGGCTGTGTTTAAAGTCAGGTGATATGAATAACTTTCCCCTTCTATACCTGCAGCAGGAATTTTTTTCAGAACTCACCCACAGCTTGCATACAGCTACTAAAATAAGAACACATTATTTCTCTTCCTCTCTTTCTCTTGCTCTGTTGCATTCTTTGGAGTTGATCTTTTAGCTGCTGCTGACTCAAAGTATTGTCTAGGTGTACAGGGAGTAGGGGAGAGCAAGGGAGAAACAACTCTTCTCCCTTAAAGCTCCCTCCTCTGTTTCTTTGCCTCTGCCCCAAGGAAGGTGCTGCTGTGCAGGGCTGATTGTATGGGGAGGTTGGCTTCACCAGCACATCCAGGCAAAGCTCCTGATGGAGAACAGAGGCACCTGTTGATTAATTGCCCTTTCCTCTAGCTGTTCACTTTCCATGATGGCAGGATTTATCCCTTAGGAGGCTTCCATGGGAAAAGGTAGAAAATGAAACCAGCAAACCAGTTGTGGTCAAACCCTCTGTAATACATTCCTGGAAAAGGCAGCTCTTAATCTGCATCTTTGTTTTCTCCTCTCAGGAAAGTGTCTTCACCAGATAAATAGTTCTCTTACACCGTTGTGCTGAAGCCAGGGCAGAGTTACTTTTTTAGCTCACAATAAATCTAGTAAAATGTCCTCTTCCACCTATATACATAGAAAACAGCTGAGTGCCCACAGGGGATTTCTTCTGTTGAAGGCTCTCACATGATTCTCTTCATATTTTCTGTGTGATTATTTAAAGAAAGTTATTTTAGCCACTATTTAATTGCAACTGTCTTTAAGCTGGCTGGTGGCAACCATGCACAGCAGGAAGTCAAGTCCCTGAATCCAACAAAAGGAATTCTTTAGGTGGACGGAAGGTTAATACCCGTGCAGGGTATGGTAATGACACTACGGCTGAAGGTCCTACTGTGAGTGCCCGAGATTATTCAACATTCATATGGGCTCAAGAGCATAAGGTGGCTCTCTGAGAGGCGCAACGGCTGCCTGGCACGGGCAAGAGGACTGCTTCATTTCGAAGAGAGTCAAACCACCAACACCGCTTTCTGCAGCACCCCACAAGGTGGGAGGAGATAACAGCCCTCGGCGGTGTGGCTCTAAGCCAAAACTGCACCATAGCAGGCTCTAAAAATAGGCTCTTCTGCCATTTGCAACACCCTTCCTCTTCTTCAGCCTGCAAGAAATTTTTTGCTTTGGCTTCCGGATGAAATTTGTCCGTGTGATGGGGGCAAGATGAAGCCGGGCAGGTTCGTTGTCTAAGAGCAGCAGGCGCTTGGGAGCTGTGAGGAACCCGGAAATCCCCTTTCGCTGCGACGTGGGTCGTGCGGGTCGCTGGCTGGGACAAGACGGTGTGCTCCTCTCGGATTACGCGGTGCCTGGGAATTTGTAACCTGCTTCTATTTATCATATTACTATAGATTGCACAGCTTCGTTAGCATCGACAAGTTGATTTTGAAGCCTTTCTGTGGCCTGCCCTCTCCTGCCTTTTATGCAGCAGCCAAGGACCCGGCGCGTTTGCAGCAGACAGCACTGCCCTCCCAGGTCCCTTTCTGTACCATCGCTCGCAGGTTGGAGCTCCCCCGATTTGGCAGTTTGCTCCCCAAATCCCGCTGAGTCACCGTGGCACCTGGCCGCGCTGCCCAGGTTGAGCAATGCCGGCTGCATAGCCCTCACCTGACATCACGGTGGGACGGAGGTCTCAAGCAGGTGGTGGCGCAAGGTTGGCGGCCAGCCAGCGCCCTTGGACTTGGCTCCCGAGCCCAGGTGCAAGCGCTGCGGTGGCGGCAGGGTCTGCCCCGAGACCCGCTGGCTGCCGAGGAATCTCGCCTCCTGCCACTTCGCTTCTGCAGAAGAACCCGCCCCCATCTCGTGGAAATCAGCGGCCGCCTCGGTGAAGCGTTGTGCTCTTGCAGTCCGTGGCTGTGAAACGCCCCGTTCAGGACAAGCTGCCCGGCTGGGCACAGTCAGGTTACCCTCAGCTGAATCATTCTAGTTCATCCTGCTAGGAACCCGCTCTTTGGCGTATTTCAGGATCAAATTGGGTTTGTTAAAATGAAGAAAGACGAGAGGAATTTCCTGCTAACTGCCAGCCGTGTGCACTGTCCATCCTTCATCTCGGAAATCAGGTAGAATCTCTCTGGGGCTTCTGAACCATTGCCGGTAACCCTCAGCTGAGTCATATAAAGTCAGTATATCTGTGGCACATCTCTCTCAAGTACTTCAGTGAAGACTAAATTTCTGGTAGCATTGTTTGATGCTGATGATGAGGATGGTGATGAGGAAAGCTCACCTCTTTAGTTTCAGTTCCCAGATTGAGTTTGCAGGTCTGGCAGTTGAAAAAAAAAAAAAAAAACAGAAAAAGCAACAAAAACCCTATCATTTTAGTTATCCGCTGAGATGATTTTTCTCTAGAAGTCACCAAGGCGTAGCCAACATGGAACCTGCAATGTCCTTGTTATAAACTATTTTCTGGGCTAGACTGCACATTCATAAAGGGAAACGCTTGCAGCGGTTCTGGCTACCGGCCAGGATATCACCGTCACATGGTTTTGATGCTGATCTGGAGCAATCGCAGGGAAGACCTTGCAGCAGGAACCCACCAGGCAAGCTCTTACAGACGTGGTCATCTGCCTTCTGCTCCCTCGCCCACGCGTAGCCACGGGGAACACAGGCAGGTGGGACGGAAAGGGCTGACTTACCGAATATCCAGCTTACTGAGCCTGCTCTGCACAGGCGCTGGCAGCCAGGCAGCAGTCATCTAGTCTAAAATAGTCTCGAAAATAACTGTTCTATGTCTAGGGCTTCCCAGTACCATCATACGATCTTGCATGAATAGGAGGATGAGCTAGGAGAAACGTAGTACACCACAGGGAAGAAGCGGAGCAGCTCAGTCCCTTTCATTTTGAGCAAGTCAGAAAATGTCTATCAGAAGGGAATCCTTTCAAACAAATAACTGGTAACCTCCCGTCTTTAGCTTTAGTGTCTGCTGAAAATGTGGAGCCCGTTTTCAAATAAACCGTTCACCAGTTTTACATTCTGTACTCCATATTTGCCCTGGACAAACTCTTTCAGTGTGGGTTTTTCCCTGGAGGTTAACGGCCAATTTCTGTTCTCACATCAAGACAGTACTTGATCATCTTCCCACCTTATTTTTTACAAATCAAGTGAATAGTGATGAGCAGCTGATTTAGGTAATTGCCATATAGTTTTAATTAAGATTCTCAAAGCCTTTTTATCCTAAAGAAAAAAATAATAATTTCATCTTGATTCCTTAGGAATATGCTGGACTCTGAGCAAGCAGTCATGAATCATTGACTTCAGTAGTGATTTAAGCACGTGTGTGTTTTCCTAAACTGAACTAAAATTACAGTAAATCTCGAAAAGCTCTTGGCAGTAGTTTTTCATCTCCATGAAGCTTTGTGTAACTGAAGGAAGTATTGACAACTCTTCGAGCCAACAAAACGAGTGTGTAAATTATAGCAAGAAGGTGAATTACTGTGGAGTTCAAAGCCTGACGCACTCTTTGTATACTGTATCTTAGTCACCAGGAGGGAGTTAGCACTTAAAATATGATGCTAAGGATAGGTTTCTTGTTTCAAGCCTTCTGAACTTTGCTGAACAGTCAGGACGTTCAGTGCTATCCAGTCCCATGAACTCCAGCTGTCTGAGCATCTCAGGATAGAGGGTGAAGCTTTGCTGAAGTCACTTGTTTCCTTTGGTGCTGAAAGAGTAACTTATAAAGCAATTGGTCTGTAGCTCCGGAAATATTTTTGTGCTGAACACATCACTAGCTAGACCTCTGGGAAAGGAAGGCAGGAGAACCGAAGTTTTAGTTAAAGGGCCTAAGTGTTCAAAATCAGTCACTGATTTTTGTGTTTTTGAAATACCTGATCTTTAGGCTCTTCAAACCTTTTTCTTTAATATACCTTCCACTGGATTTTCCAGAACTATTAATTTCTTCTGGAAGCCTTAGACTAGAATAGTAAAGAAACCAGTGTCCCAGTGATGCTGTACAATTCCAGAGGACTGCATGGGATGCAGACACAAGGCAGTAAAACCAAGAAGAAGGGCGTAACGGTTAAAACAAAAACAACTTTTGTAGAGTTATTTTTAAGAGATTCTGCCCTGAGAAGAATGGTAAGGGTGCTGAACAGCAAAACAGCCTCCCAAGGAGAGAGACAGAGCATCACTGCCTTGCCCATGTGAGGCAGGGAAAGATCCAGCTCTTCCCCAGGGGATGGGCTAGTGCATCTTTTCTGTCTCTGATGTCTCCAATTCCTCATATCCGATGTCAATAATTTATGAGGATTGAAACGTGATCACAGGCCGTCTGTGCAGAATGAAGGCTAAAACCATGGGCCTGATGAGATGGGGCAGCTGGTGATGTACTGCGCAGTGGGCCCAGGTACCTAAAGTGATACCTGTTCCTGTAGTGGGCACGTGCCAGCCGAAGAAGCGTCGTCATGCTGGATTGGTGCCTGCGCCTTACTGATGTTTCCCCTAATCGTTTTGTTCTTTCCATCCTTTGTCAATGACTCCCTTTCCCCCTCCTTTTTTTCCTTCCTTCCCCCTCTCTTTTATCCTTCCCTCTCCCTTTTTTCCTTCTTCCCCCCCTCCCACCCCGTCCTGCTTTTTTCCCTTTTTCTCCAGTGCTGGCCACTGAGTTCTTTATGAAAAATTTGCAGCTCTTTTCACTGGACAGGACGAATGTTCATCTGTGATGTGAGCTGTAGGTTTTTTGGCCCTCTTATGAACTACATAACAATAAGGGCTGTCACTTCTATGCAGAAGTAGCTTGAACTTGGGCATGAAAAATCACCTGCAGATGCAGAATAGAAGTCTGTGGAAAACCTCACTGGCAGAGAAGGCAGAAAAGGTAGAGATGGCTTAAGGTGTCAGACTGGGAAGTTTTTTCTCCATCTTTAAATTTATATTAGTAGCTAGTGATTGAAAAACGCATCTGGAGGGAATGGGTCATCATCTAGAGCAAATAGCTTCAGTGCAATTGCCCGCAGGTTGCCAAAGAATATAAGTGGCAGTCCCCAGACAGTTTCACGGGTGCTTTAAGCTTCCCGAAAAGCAGCACGAAGCAGAGCAGAGCCTTGTTAGTGCTGCCGCTCCGCAGTTTGGCAGGCTTCTTGGCTGGAGCAGGAGCTCTGGAGCAGGCTGAAAATTTGGGAAAGATGATACAGAGACATTTTCCCATGTGGGAAAGGTAGGTTAGCAAGCACGGCAGCCAGAAGCATCCTTCTTCAAATAGATAAAATAAATAAACAGAGCTTAAGCAACATGGGTGGGTTCTCTTCCAGGAAAGCTGCCTTTATGTACCCTGGTGATGGTTTTTTTTTTTTTTTTTTTTTAATTTCCTGCAAGTTGTGACCAGCTATTGCAAGCGATTCATTTGCATTAAACGTGGGGAAGTTACTTAGCAGTTTCAGTCCATTCAATAGTGGAGAAGTACTCACGGCAAGAAACTGCCATGTCAGTTGGCAGTTACTGCAGCTCTTAGATGGCAGTTTCAGCAGAAAGATCAAGGAGCAAAGGCAACCAGAGCCTGAAGGTCTTTCCTTCACGTATGCAGATGAAGTCACTGGGGCTGGATTGAAGTACACCAGTAAGGCAGAGGATGCCTTGCCTCTGAGCTGTGACTGTTCTCACACAAAAACATCCTTCTCACTCTGGCAACCTTAAAAAAATTTACTTATATAGGATCAGTGCAGAATTCTAAGGTGTATACAAATGTGCATGAACCTACAGAAATATTCCCTTGGAATATCCCCTGCTCTGCAGGTCTCCAGGGAAACAGATCTGCCTGCCAAATGAGATGGGAGTCAAGCGTAATTACGTAGAAAAGTGGCATTTGCTGGCTTATCTCTCCTTGTGTTTTCTCTTGGCGTCTGTTGCTCTGTTTGTTCAGAGCTCATTTAAATAGGTGATTGGTCATCTTTGTGCCCGGGTGGTTGTTCTTTCCAGAGTCTTGCCAGTGCCACTGACTGATAGAAATAAATTGTAAAAATACATTTTCAAGATCAGGACTTTGATCATGTCAGATATAGTGGCATGGGCTCTTTTTTGTCCTAACTCTATTTTATCCTTCACTTAAAACACTATATGCAATCCTCCAGTGCTTTTCCAAAATACTGTAATGATATTATTGTAAACCAAAGTACTGTTGTTATTTGTAAGAGTGAGATGCTTACATTTTTCCTGGGACTGTATGGTACTTTTTTGGCATCTCTGTGACAATCACGTGAACCGCTCTTTATCTTCAGCGAAGCATCTCTTTTAGAAAGTGAGTGGAACTGTAGCCTTTCCTTCCTTTGCGGGTCCTTGGAGCCAGAGGTGCTTCACGATTACTTTGTCCTTTAGACTGAAAGGGGCCTCAGAGCACTTTAGCCTCCTACTTCCACTCCCTTGCAATCTCTTCCAGCATTTGTCAGGCTTATTCCCAATATGAATGAGGAGGTGGGGGTGAAAGAAAGGGGCAGAGATTCACTTCCGATGAAATCAGTTGAACTCTGTTCTGCAACGCATGAGCCGGGAAAGACCCATCGGATCAGCCGGCCGCGCTGTTCCAGGCTTCTGCCAATGCCGGATTAGGCAATCAGTACGACTTCCTAGTGTTTTGTCAGCCTGGCTTTGAAAGATCCTAGTAACAGAGCTTCCCCCTCCCTCGCCTCCGATGTTCCCTTGGGAAACTTTTCCTGACAGGAAGATGCATGAGGTTGTTAAATGCTTCCTGACATCTAGCTAAAGTTTCCCTTTTCTTAATTTAATTTCACTTTGCTTATGAGTTAGGTGAATGTTTTTTAAAAATCACTTTAAAAAGGCATTTTCCTACCGTTTCTGCATTTTTTCCACGAACAGTTCACTCTGGAGGGCCTTGTCCAACCTTTAAATAGATAAAAAGTCCTTTGTTCCGTGAGAGATGCGGTGGACATGGGCCTCAGCGAGTGCTTCCAACCCAGACTGTTCCTTTTTCTTGTCAAAAAGGAACTTGGGGATATTTTAGAACAATTTAGGTCACAGGATTTAAAATGTTCCAACTGATTGAAAAAGAAGGGAAAAAAAAAGCAACCAGGTGTGTCGCTTCTTTCTTTCCAAGGTCGGAAGTTGGTGCAGCTTTCTCTTTCACACTCTTGTTTCTGTTTTGCAGAATACTGCCCATAAGTCCCAAGCAGTAGCAAAGACCCACTTTGGTCTGCATTCCCTATGCATCTGTTGAGATCCTGAGCTGCGGAGAGGTCCTACAGCTGGATGACCATGACGGGCAAAGTGCAGAACAGAGGCGTTATCCTTTTCTCCACTGTAAAGTCCTAAGAGATTACAGAGTTCACGCTAAATGATGACTGTATGGTAAAGCGAGGAATTGAGTCCCTTGTACTGGAGGACATCCCGGCACCCTAGGCTTGTGCCAGATCTTCTCCTGAGGCTGCTGCTGCTCAGCTGGGCTGCCCAAGCCATCCTTGATTCTCTTAAGTCCTTTGGGTTTCTCTCGGGGCCTGCTCCAAAGGTTGATGAAGGACATACTGTTCTTTTCCAGCAGGGTGTGGATGGCCCTAGGAGCCTCGTTAATGAGCTCTCCTCTTCCCCCTTGCATTACGATATTCCCTCTTTTGTCTTCCTTTTTTTTTTTTTTTTAATCTCTGAGATAAGGGATAACCTCTGTGTTGGTTATTATAAAGACCTTGCTCTGCAAGCACCAGCCTCTCTTAAGGCATACACCTAAACACCTAACTTGAAGTTCATGGGTAGTCCTGCTCACATATGTTAGCATATGAATGCTTGGATGGATTGGGCCAAAGTGCTCCCTTTTAGCAGGAACAAGCTGAAATGACCTGGCCCTCCCTGACACCCCTTTAAGAGAGAGTGCATGTTTCTGTAGTGCTTTTTAGAGCCCTCTGTAATCAGGACTTCAGTATGGTACTGCAGTAAAAATCTTCAGTAATACTGTTTTCTTTCTATGTAAATTATTAGCATTCCTCTATATTCTTGGAATCTTAGGATCTTAAGGTTAACTTTCATAAACATTTAATACGATGCCCATAGCCCGGTAGAGAAACTCGGTGTTAGGCTAATTTCACAGGCGGATGAGATCTGGAAAAGTCCATTTAAGTTGATGTAAGTGATGGTAGAGACTTGCGTTGACCCAGACCTCCTAAGCCCTTCCACTGCAACTCGCTGTGCTAATAGCAGGCTAGTTAAAAGCGTGACAGAAGGAAGGACGTATAAATACACAGCACTTCTCATGCACTGGGAAGCTTGCAGCTACAGCTACTGAGAGCTGCTTGTCACATCACGTTGTGAACTTTGAGCATTAAATGCTGTTTCCAGGCTCTTAACCGTGGGTCTGTGGCTATATCAGTGCTGCTAGTGGCGAACTCAGATGTCCATCGTGCCGTGCACCAGAGCCGCCTTTCCAGAATCCCACCTGCTTGCTGTCATCCTGAGACACTATGAAACTGGTGTGGTTCTTGGAGGTTTCCTTCCTCTGCTAGAAAATACTGTGGACAGCAGCTGGATTGAGTAATTCTGTACTGTGAGAGGGGCAAGGAAGGGAAATGTGGGAGAATAAGGAAGGTTATGTTTCTTTCTGTGTCTCTTCCTTGTCCCTGCTCCTTCCTTCCTCTCCTTGCTCGTGGCTCTGCCTTTAGGACCCAGCTCCGACCCAGGAGAGCATCCCACCAGTTGTTCTGCTTAGAAGGCCAATTGTGTGGCCGATGTCTGTTGACTTGTTCAGGTCCTGCTAAGGTGTTTTTGTTTGTTTGTCTTGGAGATAAAACGTGGGAACAGTTGCAGCCTGAGATGATGGTAGCTGACAGTTAGATCTGACAAATATTTCATATTTTTGTTATCTTCCTGCAGCTATTTTCACAATTCTCATATGAATGGTCCACTTATCTCACTACTGCCAAAGTAAAAATGGCTAAGGAAAACACCCCTGTTTGTTTGTATTGAAACTGGTATGGTTTGTGGCTTTTATGTTTTTTTTGCTGTTTTTTTTTAAATCATCCTGAACTCTTGAGCAGAAGGTAACAAAACACTCAAGGGCAGATTCTTATCTCCTTTTCATCAGTGCAAAGGTAGAATAAGTTCTGTCAGTTTACTGTGGGTTTGCATCATCTCTTTTTCAGACATAGGCTCTCTTCTTTTTTAAATAAATAAATGAAGTCCTCTGGAAAGGATAGAGCGCGTTAATTGTCCATTCCCATTCTCACTCGGTAAGGTATATTGCATTGCAGTTATTAGGAGACAAGTCTCTTAGAGCAACAGTTGCATCTTCATGAAAGAAAAATATTTGAATGATGTTGCACGGTGGTCGAACAACTGCATCAGAGGAAAAGGAAATAGGGGCCTTGTTTTGAATCCTGGGGCAATGCCAGGATTGCATCTGTGCACCTGCAGCTTGCATGGGTGGACCAGAGGTTGCTTCCAATGAGCGTGAGATGGCTGCTTGTAGCCGTCAACAATACAGTGCTTTGACACTAGCCTGGAAACCCGAGGAGAGAGCAGCACAGCCGCCCAGGGCCGCGCTGTGCGATGGGTGTTGGTTCCCCCACGAGGCCAGCGAGTGCTTGGGAGCCGGGGCTGCTCTGGGACACGGGAACGTGGGACAGGGGCTGTGGGTGCTCATGCTCTTTTCCTGTCGACGTGGCCTCTGTTGTCTCTTGCTGCCTGGCCCACGTTCAGGAGACATCCTCCAGCAGGGCAATGTCATTTATCCAGCGTGGAAGCATAGTCAGGAGCTCGTTTGCTTTTGCTATTGCAGCTTAACTGAGAGGTTACAAGTTGGGGGAAGGGAGGGCTTGATTTCTTATATCTGCTCTCAGGAGGTGGGCTGAAAATCTCTGGGCTTCTCTGGTGGGGAGGCAGAAGGTTTTACAATGTCTTTAAAAGTTCTTATGTCTCTGGTCATTAACTAGATGCAAATCATAAGATTTTCAAATTGGCTAAAGTTTGCATGGAGTAAATGCGTCAGACATTCCCCTTCAGTAATGGTCTTCCTGCCTCCAGAATGGTGCTATTTAAAGAGTTGTTAAACTGAAAGCTTTGCTTGTTACTCTGCTTAGGCAAAAGCTAGTGAACTGGAAAGTGGTTCTAAAGGCTTTGTTTCTTTGATCACTGATGAGTGAACTCAGCTATTTAAGGTAAATGTTATGGCTCTCTGGGAATTGTCACCTGAGTTGCCACATAAATGGCATGAAATTATTATCAGGGAGCCAGTCCAACCGTCATGGTAATATTTTACACTTGCATAGCGATACCACAGAGGATCTTTGAGTGTTTCAGGATGTGAAGGAATTCAGTCAGTATCTTGCAGCCTTTCTGATAGCTAATTTTTCTGACTGCTTTGTAAACAGTGGAAATGAAACACAGATTAAGAGGTTTACCCAAGATCACGTAGGATGTTGCAGCATTTGAGCCTAGAATCGTCTTCAGTGTCCCAGTTTTGTGCTTCATCTATTAATACACCAGCGCTATTTTTAACCCTCTTAAGTAGGCACATTATTTGTAATTTACTTTACTAATAGCTGATCTTCCAGATGCTTCAATTTCCACCGACTGAGGAGGATGCTCTTCCAAACAGAACTTAAACTTGCTGTGTAACTTTATTCTCTTCCCTAGGCGTGCTAATAAAAGGCCTCCACATTTTGCATTTGCTATTGTTGAACATATGTGTCCTTGTAGCTCCTGTGATTAAGCAGCTGCATAAATATAGCTCACTGGTACTATACCTTGGTTAAGAACTAGGTGTTACAACACAGGGTTTCCGGGGCGTTACCTTGCTGACCTTTGAAGAAAGTGAACAAGCACAGTCTCTCCTTCTCCACCATATGCTGAGTCAAGGCTTCTGCTTTCTAATCAAGATAGCATCTCTCATTACCTAAAGCCGGAAATTTAATTAATGGCTGCAAGCATCTGGGTGATGGCTATATTTACAGTCCTGGTGTACATGAGAATTAGTAGCTACTGTGGAGATAGGGGAGTATGTTGGGAGCAACTGTGTGAAGCTGGGCAACCCAACCAGTTAGATATCCAAAAGTAGCTTAACTGTAGAGAAGGTGATGCTAAAGTGCGGGTCTGATATTCCAAAGGTGGCTGTGATTTCTCTCCATAAAGAACACAAATGCTTTACCTGTTCCAGGGTAAAAGTACTATCTAAACAAATGGTCATGCTAGCAGTTAAGAGGAACAAACTCTTTTCACACTTTTTTCTTAACAATCCAGTCTTCAAACCTAAAAGCCTAAATTAAGGGCCCAAAAATGTGCTTAGGCATGTAGAAAATGAGCAGTTAAATGACCACAGTGCTGTGTTACTTCACTGAGTGCTTGGTATTTGACTTTTGCACCAACGGTGTATGAAGCAGAAGCTGTAGGGGCAGCCAAACGCGTTCACCTTTCAAAAAATGCCGACGTCAGAAAGGTTATCCGCCCCAGAGCTGTGACCTCTTGTGAGGGCACCGCTCATTTGGCTCTAGATCTTCAAGATCTGTGCAAACGTCGCCATATTTTGCCTGAAAGATTTTGCTTCTCTCTCTCTTTGATATAAGTATGCGCCGATAGTTATCTTTAGCTGTGCAAGCACGCAAGCCGAGCTGTTTTACTGAACACCAGTACAAACCATATATGCATAAACCTGCAATCTTTATTCAGGCAAAACTCCTGTTGATTTTGTCTTGCCTCTGTAAATTCCAGAGCCTCAGTCAGAATCTGGCAGTATGCATTTGTTTGCCTTTATATCGTAATACAGATGGGCAGTCCTTGTAATATGACTACATTTATTTACCGACAGAAATGCGTAGAGGTGTGATAGGTTGCTACACAGATAATCGTTGAGTCCCTTTTTTCTACAAAACTGGCTACGCTAAATGCTCTATTAGGCCGTTTTCAATTAATCTGGGTCTGAACGACCTCTTTTTCTTTTTTTCCTGAATTTTTTTTTGTAGCTGACAAAGTGGTGGTCTTTTATTTTGCAGGAATCTCTTAATCTTTGTCTAATCATGTATCTCATGTGCTGCAAAAGTAATGCTAGGGGTGAATTGCAGCTGTGGCCAGTTCAGTTCCCACCCAGCCCTTTATTTGCATCTTGACAGTAGGATGGAGCTGGTTTTCCCCTCTTCCCCTGCATGCTGATTTCCTGTGAAATGTATATTTAGACATTAAAACATGTATGCAATTTCGATCATACAGCTCAAAAAAACCAAACCCCCCTCTCCCCCAAAAAAACCCACAACACACAGAATGAAAGACTCTGCTAGAAAGTTCTGAGAGCAGATATGGTCCTAGAAAGGACCGGGACATGGGACATTTCCTGGCAGGACAGAGGGACACAGGTCATTCTGCTGAGCCCTGGTGAGACGGGAGGTTGTCTGCATCCAGTTCTTGCCTCCTTTGGATAAATTCAAGTGGGAAGAGGCTGGAGAGAAGGACCGGGAGGGGAGAGCCTATCTCAGGTGTAGCACCTGGAGCAGCATGCCTTGTGTAGCCTCACAGAGTGAAGGCTGGCAAGGAATATGGTTGCTCTCTGAGTATATCCGAGAAGATGGAGAACTGTTTAAGCTGAAGGACGTTATTGGCCAGGAAGAAATGGATGTTGCCTGGTATGATTTACGCTTAGGCTGGAAACTGAAAGAAAGTTTCTGATCATATGAGAAGGGATGTTTTAGAGAAGCTTTTCAATGGGAGTGCTGGGAGCAGGTTGTTTGGTTGCTTTCTGAGCTAGATTGTATGTTTGCCTGAGATAAATACAGATGGAATTCATGCTCCGGAGAGGCCCTACTAGAGCTACGTAAGAGGAAAAAAAAAAAGACAGAGAGAAGAAGAAAATGTATATAATGAAAATGAGTTTCAGGATTCAGGAGAGAATAAACTGGCCTGGTTTTATTTCTAAATGACTGTCCCCATACAGATCTTGTGCTCAAATAAAGGAATCAGTTTATTTCAAGGCTGATGGTTAAGTGACAAGAAGGACTGTCTGAGGCCTTGGGTACAGGGTTGCTTTCATTTAACATGAGTCTGTGCCAATACCAAAGGGGTGATCCAATTTACTCTCCTCTCTCAGATTTGTTGCCAGCCTGTTCTTTGTGCAGGTGTAAGTGTTCATGTGGCCCTGCAGTGACCGGGATCAAAAAACTGACTTGAACAAAGTTTGACTTCCCAAGGGGCACTCCTCTCGCATGCACAGGCTGCAGCTCCTCTTGCAGCTTCCCCAGAGCCTCGGCTGCTCTTGCGCTGTGCTTGCCGACGCTGTGGCCGTGTTCCTGCTGTTGGGCAAGGAGCCCACCCAACAAAACGAATCGTATTTGGCCGGATCAAGGAGCTGATCTGACCTCTCCTGCGAGGGCATGGTCACAGGGTCAGGTTGGGACAAGAGTGGAAGTCCTCAGTGGTGTTGGTGGGCAGGATGGGAAACTGCCCCTCAGAGAGTGGCACATTGGCGCTGCCTTAAGAGGTAGCTACTCCCAATGTGTGGTATCAACCCCCCTGCTCAGACTCAAAGCTGCCAGTACAACTGCCTGTGCATCACTGGTGACCCACTTCTGAGTGATCTGGATTTGTCTAGACCCTGCAAAGAGTGAGGTCTTCTTTGCTCTGGTCATTTGGACAGAACTGAATTAACCGCAAGAGACCTAAAGGGCTTTAAGCTCCAGGCAGAGGAGGCCATGTGGTAGTGCCAAGCGATTGGGGATAGGAGGAGACAAGAACCATTTAAACAATCTTTTAAATCTTTAAATCTTTAAATCTTAAAAAATCTTTTAAGATTTAAACAATCTTAAAAATCAAACGTGGAATCAAAGCCCAAGCCCTTTGTCTGAATCAGATGTATAAATTAAAATCCCCGATTATTAGGAGAGCTGTAAAAGGCAGGGTTAGCTTCGTTAGCGTCAGGTGGCAAGACAGAGGTCTTGCACGGAAGTCTAGGGTGGGGTTAATGCAGTGATGGTGTAAAACCGGGTTGTAGCAATGGGCCTTCCTTGCCTTCAAGCTTGTGCAGGTCCTACTGGAAAGAAAGGCCCTCAAACCTAAGTGAAGCTCATCCCAGCAGAAAGATTATCCCCTAGATCTTAAATTGTCTCAACTTTGCTGCCTGTTCAGTTTGATTATATAGGAAGCAATACCAGCGCTTTTGTTTTCCAGGTGTGAGTGGGCAGCAGCAGAAGGAGAAGGAAGTGGTCATCGTGGAGGTCAGCAGTGGCAGCTGTTGCATCGGGAAGTTGCTTAGGACCTGGGACGGGAGGAGGCCTGGGGCTCAGCTCGCTCTGCAGCAGACGCTGAGGACGGTAGTTGAGGGTGGTTTTCCCAGGATGACAGGAGGATGGGGTACACTTGGCTTGACAGGTTTGGCGTTAAGGTCTGGATTTGTCTCCGGTGGCGCGGCTAGTGGGAAGTTGGCGGCACTGGGCTCTGCTGCCCCGTGGTATGTGCAGGAGTGGGGGGTCATGGCATGGGCTGGCCGCAAGTGTCGGATCCCAGGAAAGTCGGTAGAGAGACACGCTAATTGGGTGTTGCCTCTTGCTACTCTGTGCTGGGAAATGATGGCCGCGGCGGCGTGTCCGCTTCCCACTCGCCTGGGGGCCTGGTCTCTTCTCCCTGTGTCAAGAAATCAGACCACAGCACTGAGGTGCAATTAAGGGTATTTCTCTGCATTATTTTTAACATTAATGGTCATTTCTGTGTTTGAAAGACGTCTGTCTTTGGGTTTTTTTAGGTGGGCTATTTATGTCTAGATTTGAACATATGCGTATCTGTTTCATACAGAAGCTTTTTGCCCTCTTTTGAAGCTCTTTGCCTTACAAAGTCATCTTGAGAGAGCGGGCTGTAAAGGAACCGGACTGGCCACGCTTTGTTCTTGGGAGTTTTTGTGGCAGCGCGTGTGAAATGGTTCAGCGGCTCGTAGCGAGAGGTGTCGGGGCAGGGTGAGAAGGGAGCACAGCACAAGTGATTCATAGCTGGGGCTTTCTCTTCCTTTTTGTTGTGTGAAGATGCGGAGGTGTTTGGAGTTTTCTCCCCTTCCCCCCCACAGTTACCCCTCTGAAATCTCCATGAGAGGCCCGGGCTATGACTCAGCCCCGTTGGGAGACCCTTGGGGTATTTCCCCCACCTCCCCGTGAGCAATTTCTCCAGTGAGAAAGTCCTCTGAGGCTTTACCTCTCCGTTCTTGTGGCTCAGCAGACTTTGGCAAAGTGCAGCCAGTCAGCGAACGCAAAGGTCACACACGAAAAGGGTGTTGAAGAGTAAGCGTGATCTTTTAGGATTGCTTTGATTAAACAGAGATTTGAAGCATGATGATTGTCTTTTTCTTTTATTAATTACAAAATGAAAATGTTTTCAATTTCATTGCTCTCTGAGCTTTGTCAAAGCATATTTAGGTAAGGAACCTGGTACAGGATCTCTTCATGCCGTACACGTGGGCTAGTTGTGCTTTCCGCACCGTTAGTGATTTTATGGACACCAGCCCCAAGCACCTCTTTTCCGAGCTGAAGAGTCCTGGCCTGTTTACCAGGTTTTCTGTCTTTGCTTTGACACACGCTTCAATACTCGTTGCCAAGCACTGCTTGTGACAGTGAAGTGATAAAACGTAAACCCCAAAACTACAATATTTTCTGTAAATCTGAGTCCCAGTCCCAAAACAGAATCTGTGTCATATACCACAGACTCTGCGGTAGTTGTTTGCTGTAGCGTTTACCAGCAGGTAAAGGATCGTATATGGTTTGTTTAGTAGTACATCGCTGATATACCGTGGTGATTCTCTTACAGTTGTCTTAATGCTTCTGGTATGTGTGTTGGTTTTTTTTTAACATCTCGTTAAGTTCAGTTTCTCTCTGCAGCTTCGAGTGCTGTCTTGCTGCGTAGGTACCGTCACAGGTGTGCTCTCTGTGCCTCCTTCGCTTTACTCCTTTATTAGCATGTTCTGATGTTTTTTCCTCTTTGTTTTCTTCACAGTTCTGTCTGGAAAATATGAACCGTGAGAACAGCTTACTCACTATTAGATAAGTATTACGAATGACTCATGTTAGAATACTGGTAGATGTGCATCTGACATGAATATATTGCTTTATAATAGCTGTAACACTATATTGAGAGCCAAGAGTCTTCGGTTCCCTGCCTTGCTTTTCCACTAACTTGCTTTGGTTCTCTGGCACCTTTTACTGCTTAGTTCATCCATCTAAACAGCTCACAGAAGAGTTTTTGCCCCCCTGCAAGGGGGTGCAGGGTATGGGGCAACTCATTGTCATTAGTAGATGGCATCTTCAAATGAAATATAGTGTTGGAAGGCTGCAGTATTGTAGCTATTCTCCAGGTCAACCTGCAGTTTTTCTATTTTTAATATATGCAGTTAGTGGCTTTCCTTGTTTCTTTGTGTTTTTGTTTTCTTTCCAGAGCCATTGCTCCCCTTTTCCAGCATTACAGCCCAAAAGGTCCAGAAACAGGTAAGACAACTACTGTTTAAGCATGTTACATTTGAGTCACTAAAGGCAAAATATTGGCTGCAGTGAGGTCAGTGTAAAAAAACCCATTGACTCAACTACAGTGTGAATTGTACCCAACATGCTCGGACCCATTAAGCTGTCTGGAATAAATATGTTGGAGGCAGAACGTGCAGACTATCTGGAACCGTACATCTGAAAGCACCTCCGCTTCCAAAAACACCAGTGTTCTTTGAAGCTTCGCTCCAAATGAAACCAGATTAGGCCTACGTTATTTAAAGTCCGCATGTCGTTTATGAAAACACCAGTGAAATACTGAGTTTTATTTTCCCTGCTTTTCTGAAATAGAAGTATTCATTCATGCAGGCATGGTGCTGTGATACGCACAAGCCAGGAAACCTCAGTGCAGACAAGAATAAGTGAAGTCAGTGTCACCCTCCAGCAGAAATCGTGGCCTGTCCTCCACATGCACCCTGTGCAGTAGCTAGCTGTTCATGCCAAGAGCTTTTACACTTCTCTGTAATCCATTTTGTGCAGCGTTTGGTACAAAGAGGCCTTATCGTTGTGCAAACAGCAGGTGATGAGACTGAAGAAGCAAAGGACAAGGGGGGAAAATGCATCCCTGGGTGAGATTTGCGTGGAGCTGAGCCATAAAGGTATGGGATGCCTACAAGATGGCAAGAACTGCTGGTGGGGGGTTAATTTGGCCAGGTTGCAAGGGGAATAAGGGGGTAGGTAGACAGCATTTGAGGCATGCAAAGCTCTGTAAAGGAATTAAGGAAAAGTGGAGTCAAGGAGAGACATTTTGATGGGGAATACTGAAACGAGTGACGTGCCAGGGATGGCAGAGTGTGCGTGGCTCTAACTGATGGCTCCGTACAAGGTGATACTGGGGCCAGCTGAGCTGCCCCGGCAGGACCACACACTTGCATATCAGCTCCTTCACTTCACACTGCGACGGAACTGCTGAAGAAATTTGGTTTCCATTACGATGCTGGACTGTGAACCTGAATAGCTGCGACACAAACAACACACAGCCTTTCACCAGTTCTGCTGTGGGTCAGGAGCTTCCAGCAGGGCAGTGCTAATACAGTAAGTGTTGCTGTCATTTTCTCAGTGAGCATAAACCAAAGCCCTAGTGTGTTAATATGGAAGAGAAGTCTAGCTGGAGTATTCGTGCTTGTATCCTGATTGCATGATTTGGATCTTTGCATATTGATACTTTCCTACGCTCATTGCAAGAACTGATGTGGTGTCCACTTTACAATGTATTTTATGCTGAGATGTATATGGAGACTTGCATTCCCAGGAGTGATACGTTTTTGTGTCATTCCGGAGTAAAGGTCTGTGTCCTGCTTCTGCTACAAAAATAAGTTGTGCTTCAGCTGCCTTAGGGAACAACAGTTGCGGGAAAAGTCCCTGTGTGACTGCCTAAAACCTACTCTCTGTTAGGTCTGTGGCCAGTAAACAGAGAATGCCTTTAAAGCCTTTTCCCTTTAGACCTGTATATCAGATATTCTCATATGACATGGACTGATTGCACAACTAAATTATTTTAAGTGGTGTTGTGTTGCTCTTTAAGGAAGGGGTGGGAATTTGGCTCTCAGGGAATCCTTGCTCATATCGCCTCAGCCGGTGAATGCGAGGTGGTGGGGGAACTAGGAATTTTACTGGCACGGCTTTCCGCTTTGGGTATGTATGTCCTTCAAAGAAAAAAAAAAAAAGGCTTTAAAGAGCTGACAAATGCTCTTTACTATTGCTCAGTGGAAATACTTTTGGGGCTAGAGAAATGAAAGCCCCAGCCCCTCCCCGTTGCTCTTGTGTGTACTCGGGTGTCAGGACTCCAGCTCAGAGGGCAGGTTCTGGTGCTTCCCCGTGAGCTGCCTTCGCCACACGCATTCAAATGGACCGCTCAGGCGTGTCGCCTTGCTGTGGCTTGTAGAAGGGGCTTTCCAGCCTCACAGGCCATTATTAGTAAGTCACTTCTTACATGTGCCTTTTGGTTAGAGCTGTGAACTGCCAGTGAGTTCTAAAAACTGCTGCTCAGCCTTATAAATAATAAACTTGCAAAAAGTTTCCGAGAAGCGTAATGAGTTCCCTAAATACATTCATTTTACATCTTTAGATACTCAAATGTGTGTTTGTGCTGAAAATTTTCTGAGCCCAGTAGAGGATATGCCATCTTGCTGTTGTTTGGGAAGCTCGAGCAGGTAGCGGATAAGGATAAGGAGATGGTTGCTGGGGTTTTGCTTCTCTCTGTTTGAAAAAGGTAGATTTCGGGGCGTGTGTGTCTGTGGTTTTGGTGGCTAGGTAGAAGGGACAATCAGAATAGTTTGAATGACTTTAATAGTAAACTTCAAGAGCATGCCAGCTGTGTGACTAGGTCCAGGATTACATATCCTAGGGCACCCAAAGTCCAAATAAGTTTCAAAATCACGCAGGTCATTTCACAAAAGATAATTAAATTCCTGAGTTACTCAATAGTGCCTACAAATGTTACTCCAAATGGCTTATGAAGCGCTTGCAGTCTCTAACTTCTGCCAGAGGTAAAGGCACTACTAGGAACAAATTGGCTGTCCCTGCAGCATTTTCTTTCTTGGAATCTCAGGGCATATTAGCAAGATGTGCTCACGTGAGTATTGCAAATGCACCACTCAAATCTGTGTGCACTGACAACTATCCGTAGATACGTCTTGAAGGAGTGGTTTAAGACTTTACTGCTCTGTGTTCCTACCTGCACTAGTGCCAGAAGGTACCCCCTGCATGGGCTTGGGTGTAGGACAGGCTCCGTATGTGTTTGCACCTTATCCACCACCCTCAGGACAGCTCTGTGTATCAGCACAAAGCCATCTCCGATCACGGGGAGAGCTGGACTGTGAAGCAGGGAAGCCAAACTGTGAGCATATCCTATTCTACCTCCACTTGCTACGGAGATGGGGAATCGATCTCTGGCAGCCTGCTGAGATGGAGACGGTGACCTTGCAAAGGACTACAGTGGGTGCAGTGCTCCAGGTGCTGGACTGAAATGCTGGGTTCAAGAGGGGAGTCTGGTTGTAGGTTGAAGCTGGCAGCTGCCTGAGCAGCGCAGTGCTCCCGCATGCTCCCAGTATTGCTCACAGCACTAGTTTCATGCTCCCATGTATAGGGAACATGCATAGTCGTGGCAGAGATAGCGGTATAGATAGCAGTGCAGGGGGAAATATGCTCTCGTATATCCGCGGGGAGGGTCAGGTGCTGTCTGGGAGCTGCTGAGGAGCTCTGGCGTCAGGCAGGTATTTTACAAAAGCTGGGACATGTGAGTCCTTCCCAGCTACCTTCCTTGTCACTGTGTGGCAGAGAGGCACCAGAAGAAAAACAGCTGGCATTTCTGCTTTACGCAGAGATGCTGAAGTTAGGCTTTGCGAGTAATTTTGCCTTCGGGAGGTGTCTGTTTCCATCTGACTCGTCAGTGAGCCTAGGTAGGATTTGCCTCACGGCATCCCCGGTGTAGGTGTCTGCGCAGGTGCTAGTTATTTGGCTGCCGTTGTAGTCAGTGATCTAGTCAGTGTTGTCAGTGGGTTTAAGGTGCGATTGAGCTGATGAACGATGAGATAAATTGCACCCTTACTTTCACCCGCTACGGAGGCAAACTCTTCACCAGCTGCCAAAGGAGCCTGGACTGAGTTGTTCAGATGCAGATGCCAACACTGCAAGCACTTTCCTTTAATCAGATGTGTCGTGCCCTAGCCAACTAGTTTAGAAAAGATGCATACATTTTAGATGGCTATAAGGAAGGTGAGATGAATCGTACACCTGCTACAGCAATGCTCATGCCCCAATGCTCATGCCCCAGGTTATGATGGTTTCTTTCAGGAGTATTTTAAAAGCAAGTTCTGTGAGCCCCTTTTGCAGCAAGACTTCCATCCATTTCTGGAGAAGAAGAACATCAGATCAAGCCCAGCTTGGGGAAGGGAAGAGAAAACTCCGATAGGTCAGCAGCAGTTCAGGAGTGACTGTGTTACCCCCAGGCTCTGCACCCGCTGCAGCCGTGATATGGGAGGTGAGGGGGAAGCCAGGGTAGTTATTGCACCATAGTCTTCAAGGCACATCGCAAGGATCATCTAGTCATGGAGCAGGCTTCTAATAAGGAATACTGCTTGAAGCATTTTAGAGGGTGCTGGAGGTAAATACTTTTCTGTTTCTCTAAGATTTAATTAGTTTTAAGGTGAAGGTTGCTTTGGGCCTTAGGTTCCAGGGCTCCATAATTTAAGACTTGTCGTTTTGATCTTAGTACCTAAGTCATGCAGAATAGGTCCCTAGGTGTTGTATCACATCTGGGCAAATTTTGCTGTGCAAGTATCCCAAGATGCTTGGATGAAAACACAGTGGCCTATAGCAAATAGGCTAATTGGTGGCCATCGAAGTTGCGAAGCAGACCTCCGTAAATCTGAAATGTATTTTAAACGGTGTCAATTTTATGTAATGGCTTTAGGGGAAAATCTTACAACTGATGGGAAGTCAGCAGAGGAATATTCGGCACTTACTGTGATCAAAGGAAAGTGACAGTGCACTCACTGTCACCGACACAGCACAGAGTGCTGAAAGTGCACTCTGAACTCTCACCCCAGCACATATCATCATCTAAGTATCAGGCCATCCATTAAAACACCACCGTCATTTCCGCTCCTTCTCCTGGTCGGTCCCAGAGTTTTGCTCTGCAGCCATCAGCGTGTCACAGAAATGCCTGCTACCTAAAATCAGCCACCACAGCAAGGACTTCAGGAGACTCACTGCAATGAAGGAGCACATTCAGGAAGTGCTGCGAAGTTTCCCCTCAACTGATTGATTCAGCACGTTTTCACCTAGGGCAAGATCACAGCCACCTCAGCTTGTATTTTCCCGTCTGACATGAGGTCTAGACCAGGGCAGGGTCTCAGGAGGTGAATCACCGTCCTCCTTCAGCGATCAACCGTCACGAGGAAGTCAAGGCCCCTCGTAAGTTGGTGACGAAATTCCCACTGCCTTCTGGAGGAGCTGGTGTTTGCCTAGTGAGACTTCTCGATGCTGGGCTCTCGTGGACCGTGTACATGTGAGAGTGCGAGGGAAGTATCAGTGTCTCCATCTTGCTAGTGAAAAATTAGCAGGGAAGAGTTTGGGCAGCTGTAGCACTGTATGGCTGCAACACAGTTAACTGCAGCTCCTCCAGTGCGAGTGAAGGCAACAGCGAAATACCACTGGTGACCCTGGCTCCTGGCTGGTCTTGCCCTGCCGTGGGGGTAGCAGGAAGACTTCCAGCCTGCACATGTGGAGCTGCCCTCAGCCAAGCCCTTTCACAGCTTTCTCCCTGCTGAGCTCCCAGTCCCTCCTGGGCAAATATAGAGCAATCACAGGAAGGCAGTGGAGGATTGAGAGGATCGGCTCCTGTCTGCTCCAGAACGTGGTCGGGATAGCGGCAGGAGAAGTGCCCTGCCTCTAACCAGTGCCTCGCTTTGGCAAGCCAGGGTTACAGACAGGGCTCTGGCATGCCCTCCTGTTGGGGCAATCCTGCAGCATGTAATGATGGAGAGGAGGATGACCTTCAGTTCCCCTTCTCGCCGGAGCGGGGTCTGAGCTAGGCACCGCTCAGAGGTGCCGCGGCAGCTCCAGCCTTGTGCTCGCAGCCCAGCCCCGCTGCCGGGGTGCGTGGGACGGAGCCCAGCATGCGCGTTGTGTCAGAAGAGGGACATGTGAGGGCAGCTGCCTCCGCTGCTTTGTTGGCCCATTCAAAGTTTGTAAAGGTTTCTCTGTCCTCCTTGGCTGCGATTTGCATTTTGCTGTGCTGTGGTTTCCGTATGTGGGGAGAGGGAGAGAAGCAGTGCCCAGCTATGGGAGTGATTTTTATGTTTACGTCACCGTTAAGCCACATCAGTTCAGTCATTCTCTCTTGAGATGCAAGGGCCGTTTACTCGCTGAGCAAATGCCATCATTTTATTCTGATTATAGTTCTATATATCGACTGGTTGTGGCGTGACAGAGTTGAGGGGATGTCACAGGGTACCACTCAATGCTGCTGACTCGAAAAGAGAGGCAAAGGGCTCCTTTCCTTATGCTCTGGTCGTACGTATTGATTTCTTCACATTGGAAGGGCCGACAGTCAGGGAGCGAGGAGGCCACTGGGGTCATGGGTGATCAGAAGGCGGAAAAATAAGTAAATAAAGCATTCCAGCTGCAGCAAAAGGATTATCTTGGGGAGCCAGGTCTGCTAGCGGAAGAGATGAAAGAAGGTTTCATCCTGCTTCTGACTTAGCCAGGAGGACCCTCATCCTGCTTTAAAAAGACGGCTCTTCCCTCCTCTTTTTGCCCTAGCTATTTCCACCCCATGCATACCAGCCTATCCTGGGAAGCAGCTTGCAGGGGCTGGCCCCTGCAGCATTTGAGTGAAGATGCCAGTGGGCTTGGAGCTGCTACTATTAAAGCTGTGTAGGGTGTATTTTTGTGTTCCTGATAACGTGCTGTCAAGCCTGCTTCGTGCCAGGAATACCAATGAGGAAAGGGAATGGGGCCTGCTGGGCTGAAAGAAAAATCACGGGGAGTGTTTGGCATGTGGGAGGCAGAGGAGGGACGAGGTGGGCAGCTGGGGAGGTAGGCTTTTGAAAGCAGCAGCTTCTCCACCAGCAAGGCTTGGACCTGTCATGCAGCCTCCACAAGCAAGAGCATGGACAGCGCTCTGACGCTGTACCGCAGGGTCACCTGGCTCTGCTCGGAGGACCGGAAGGGGACGAAAGTCTCATTAATTACTTGTCCGGTTACCCTCGTTCTGGGGAAAGCCTCAGAAGTCTCCTTGCCACCTTCCTGTATTTCAAGAACACACTGAAGGTAGTTTATTACAGGTGAGGTCGAGACTGCTTTTTTAAGCAGTGGAGAGCAAGAGCAGTGCCTGATTGCTTTTTGTTTTAACCCTTTCTCCCACCTGCCCCAACAGTTGCTGCGTGTAGCAGACTTGCCTCTCTGTCTGTTCACAAGCACGTGTGTGAGTACACGTAAAAAATGCCCAGGCCATTTATTACCCACCAAAGTCTGTACGCTCAAGACTCTAGAGAGTTGTGTAGCACTTCTGTCAAGAAAACTTTCTGCCCCAGAAGCCCAAGTACCACGAAGCAATTGCACCATTGTATTGTGTCAGCCTGTGTGAGTCTGGTTGTGGCATGCTGACTCAGTGTGGATAAGAAGAGCTGAAGAGCTGCTATTGCTCTGATGGGAGGTACTGAGAGGCTTGTCCAAATAGGAGTGATTTTCCATTTCACGTGTCCACGACCATGAGACATGCATGAGTGAAATGGTGCTGCCAATCAAGCATCTTCTTTTGGAGCTGGGCTGTCCTCACCAGTCGTCTCTGCTGTTTTGAAATAGCTGCATGGTGTGGTAGGTGGATATCCCACCATGCAATGCTTTATCATTAACATCTATATGTTCTGCAACGCTCCTTGCAGTGTACTGTGGGCTACTTGCCTGAAGCAGGTGAGATTTTGGAGGCATGGGATATTATCAGGTACAATCTCCTGATGGCTTTCTTGCTACCTCCAAATGTGCCTAGGTTTGAGGAGATAGCATCCTCTGCCAGCTCATGTGGGTAGCACAGTACGAGCAGCTGAAATCCCTCAGTGTTCCTGGTGATTAAGATGGGAAGCCTATTCTAGTTCAGTCTGGCAGGCACGCAGCTTTGAGTGGCTTTGGGTGAGTAAAGAGACAGCCACTGACATAATTGCCACGCTGCTGTGGGGATGCTGTAAAAGGAGAAAGTGAAGGAAGTCAGGCAGTTAATTCAGCCTCTTGTTTTCCTGGACTGGCTGCTGCTTCTGGAAGCCTACAGCCATGACAGCATGGGAGAGCCAGGGTGATGTGCCCTTGGATGAGCAATCCTCCTCCGGTGCAGTTTTGATAGTGAGCTCTAGCCATGCTCCTTTCTGTGTCGCATCATCCTGTGTCTCTTTTTAGATGGTCTCTGCTGCTGTGGGTGTACAGGAGGTGGCTCTGCCATCTGTGCAGGTGTTAGGGTGGCAGCAGAGTTCCCTGACGCAAGGTGAATTCTCCCTTGCTGCTGCTGTGGTTGAGCAGTTTCAGTGATAAAAGCCTGGTCTCAGTATTGCAAGAGGCCTATAGATGTATCGTGCGCAAGGAGGAGGCAAAGCACCTGAAGGCACAGCAGCATCATATCGTGTCACCCAGTGCAGACTGTTTGAAGCAGGCAGCAACCCAAGCCAATGAGTCCCTGCAGCGCCCATGTCATGCACATTCGGACTCACCAGCCTGGATGTTGGTTCTGCAACGGGCATGGGCAGAGCTACTTGCAAATATTCCTCTCCTGCACTCTGAGCTCTGAAGACAGCACAGCAGGAACGGACTATGGTGCAGACTTAGACTTGATCTGGTATCGCACATTCAAAAGCGTGGGTTGAAACTTAAATGGGGGAGGGGGGTGCTGACTGCAGTAGGATAAAACCAAAGGCATAAGAATGATCTCATGTGGCCCAAAAAGTAGAGGAAATTTAGGGTATACTATACGCAATCCAGAACCAGTGCCAAATTTGTGGATAAGCTGAAAGACAGGGGCTATTCCCAGCCTGATGCTCCTTGCGCTGTGAGGAAGGGTTACTTTAGGAATCTGAAGAATTCAGCTGTCCTGTAAACCGCAGATGTCATCTCTAGCTCTGTAACTCAGGAGAGACCTAGGGCTGGCTGAGATCTGCAGGGTAATTGGACTCAGGGAGAAGTGCAGCAGCCGCAGCTGTACCAGGCAGTGCATGTTGCTTTCACAGCCAGGCAATACAGTGAGGCAGTGTAACTGCTCTCCAGGAGACAAGGGAAATAATGATAAATCAATAAATGACCTGAGATTTCCTGCGGGAATTGGTGAGTTGTTCTGTTGGGGCCTCAGCAAATCTGTATTTGCTGGGCAAAGATGGATCTGCAGTGGCAGTCTGGGCCGTAGTCTGGTGTTTGCTCAGTTGTGTCTTAAGGCCTTGAGTGCTGTCTGACTTCTTCCTCTTCCCCCCACAACCTTACATTTCTCTTTGCTTTTGGAGCTGCAGCCTCAAAACAGTCTAGAACTAAACCCCGTGTCATAACGGTTAGTCATCTGAAAGTGTGGAGCCAGTGCTCAGCAGCTGCTAAAATAGCAGAACTGAAGTGGAGAATAAAGAGTGAGACAATGATTAAGACTGATTTCCTGTTGCAGCCTCAAATGGCTCACTCTGGCTATAGACGTTGGACCATTGATACTAGCAGTTCTAAGCGTTGGCCTTGGGCTGGTTGAATCAATTGTATACTATCCCGCGCTGCTCAGTTATTTGAGTACTTTGTAGACATTGGTGAGTGTGCTGTGCTGTACCCCAGGAAATGATGATGAACCTATTGTATAAAGGCTGAAAGTGTAGCAAGGCCATGCAGAATATCTCTGACTGAGTCTGGATTGGAACCAGATTTGCTGAAACCCAGGCCAGCCACAGGGCCAACTGAAGTTTATTACTTAATGGTGTCTAGAATTGCTGAAGGAGATGGTGCACAGGATTTGGGGACATTGGTCCTCTGGATTTTCTTACTGTCTCTGTCAATAAATTGCTTTAGACCCTCCACCTAGGACTGCACAAGAAGAGAGTACAAGAGAGAGAAATTGCTGCTGAAATGATGGTGAAACTCCCTAGATGATGATGTTTGCTCTGAAGGCATGTGGTTTGTTCACCTATCCATAAAGTTTGGTTCCTTTGGTCCATTGATGTCCTAAAAGCAAGGGTATCAGAATTTGCTTGGTTTATCTTCTTGTCTTGTTTATCACAGAAGTTTGTGGAGAAAACAGCTGAGGGCCAAGGAGAGGTTGAACTGATGGCTGTTCCTCTGAGGTCGTTATTACCTGATGCATTTTTGTTGGTGCCATAACCAGCCTCTGGTTTCTTTTTCACTCTGGAATTGCAAATCACTGCCCTCTTGGGTGTGCTGTAGCAACTGTTTGGTCCATGCTGTAGACTAGGTTTGAACCTTGATATGTTTCAGCAGTCCAGTTTATAGAACTGCAAACTATATCCTTTCTGATGGCTAAGGGAGTAGTGACATACAACTCCAAGATGGGAGTTTCCTATGCTAGCTTGCCCGTCAGAGAAGGCCTATTGCATAACCCCACTGTACATCTGCAGACAGGTCAGAATCGCGGCTGCCGTGGCATTTGCTGTGCACTTTGTGGAAACCAGTCTGATTATCTCGGCAGGGAAGCAGTTGAATGAGTTACTGTTAAAGGTCGTGGCAGGTAGAAAGAAGGAGGAGAATGGAGAGAAGCAGGGATTTGGTTGTTCTCTGGGTGCAAAGCATGTTAAATTGGCTCCTTCCTCCATTTTTACAATAGGTGCCATAGTTTCTTCCCCTCTCTGTGCCCACCACTGCAGTTGTAGACGGTTCGCTTGAGCTGGGCTACAGCTGACATGTTGGGCCTAGGGGTTGTGTTACCTTGGGGCAGCTGTTGGGCTGCAATGTTGAGGCTCTCAGGAGTCACACTGGAAGGCTTGGATCTCTGCCATGGTCCCTCTGCTGTCACGTGGCCTGAGAAATGCTTGCCCATTGCAGGAATACACTGAATACACCAGGCATGTCTGCTGCCATGTTATCTCTCAAGGAGCTGTTTGTGAGTGTGAGGAGAAGCAGATGAGCAGAATTTTTCAAGCCCACCTCTGCAATTTCAGTCACCCTCCAGATTTGTCCAGCCTGAGGAGGTACAGGAGAGACATTGGTCTCTTCTGACAATGCTGAAGGCCTTTTGTGAACTCTTGTACCCCTCGGGAAACTGCCTCTGATTTCTTTCTGAGTTTGAAAGTCATAACAGCTGCCTCCTCAACTCAGATGCTAAAACGACCAGATTCTCTCTCTACTTTTTGCTGCGTGAAGGACAGTTATCACTGAATTCAGCAACTCACCGCTGCTTGAAACTTGATCCCTCATGTTATTGGGTCGTGCTTGCCTCTCATCTTTCCCAGCTCTTGAGATGACAAGCTTCTCCTCCCAGACAGGCTCTGACTTTGCATTCATGTAGCACCTAGCACGAACAGGCACTCTGCTTGGACAGCGTTTTGTAGTACAGATGCCCGCCCATGTTTGTGGGACTAATGACCACACATAAATACTGGCTGCTTCTTGATAGCCATATCCCACCTACCAGAGAAGAGCAGAATACTGCCATTTTCGATCAGAAGCACATGGTGGCCTTGCTTTTGAGAGCAGAATCTGGGGAGGAGGCAATAAATGTGCTGATCATAACTGATCAGTGCTTATTAAAGACATGCAAATTCTGCATTTTTCACAGAGCAGGCCAGCACATGAGAAAGGGTTTGGTAGTGGTGGTGTCAGTGAAGATGTGCTGATTCTCAGCAGCCGAGGTAATTTCCCTAAACTGGTATCATCTACTCCCATTTCTTTCCTCTGATCCAAGAGTATTTCTCTGAGGGGCACCTGAGGCCTGTGTGTCTCAGGTGGAAGAAAAGAAGGAAACGGAAAGGGGAGATCCCTCGGAGCCTGACAGAACGTGACACATCATCATGACTATGTGAGCAGGGGGAGCGCGGTTACAGAGAAATGACTTTTTGCATTCCTGAAGAGAGTCTTGTAACATGCGCTGCCATGGGGGAGAATGATATTTTACACTCTCTCTGTGCCTTTCATCCCAGAGGAGTTCAAAGTGCTTTTCAGCCTGCTTTCATATTGCTGAGAAAGGGATGATCAAGAGGTTTTTGCATGGAACGCCCTTCCCTGCCCAAGCAGCAGCAGCTACTGATGCAGCTGTGGCGCTGCCAGCCCCAGGAATAACTTCCAGTCGCTCTTGAAATGAGCTGCCTCTACTGATGAGCAAAACAGCCATCTAGCAACAACACAATATGTCATCGTTTTTGGAGTCACAAGGAAGCTGCCTAGGATTATTTTTAGTATTTTAGGAATGGCTTCTAGGGGTTTGGATTAAAGAAGAGGAAATAGCAGAGATGATACCAAAAGGTAAACAACTGCTTTTAGAGTAGAGAGTCCAAGGATATGTTAGAGGTGGTAGCAGATAACAGGCTGCGTGTGAGTTTGCAGTGCAAAATGCTGTCATCTTTGCCAGTGAGATCTTGCATATCAAACAAAGGAGGAAACAGCACTTTAAACATAGCCTTGATCTGGTGACACCTGGAATATTTTGTAGTTCTGGTTCCCCAGCCCAGGAAGGATATGGAAGAACTGAAGGATATGAAGAAGACAACAAATTTGCTACAAAGATCAGAGGATGTGACAGGTGTGTTCTTCTGGGACAATCCAAGTGTCTTTAATTAAACTGCTGTGGCCACGAATAAGAATTTTGCTGGGGAGTTTGAGTCATGGCATAGAAAACATGACAGGCAGTGACATAAGCCTCCCTTCAAATCAGCGGGCTAAGAGAGAAGAGGAAGGATTGGAAGAGCTTGTTTAAGAAGCAGCATCTGCTGCTGCGAAGAAGCAGAAGAGGTCAGACAGAGAGGGTCTCGGTCTCCATGGTCCCGCTTCAGAGGAAGACAGGCTTGGGAAGGTCACGGGGCTCATCCACACGGTCACCAAGGAGGTGAGCTGCCAACGGTGGCTCCTTGCCTTTGCTTGCAGCTAGGGTGAAGCGAGAGCACCCCTGCGGTCTGTTAGCATGGCTCAGCCAACAGACAGCATCTTCTCCAGCCACCCGGACCATATGAGCCCATGTGGCCATGTCCATCAGACAAGTCTTGCATGTGGAGGAGCCGTGGGGGGCATGCAACTGGAGGAGGACCTAGCTTGGGCGAACAATCTCCGCAAGACCAGTGGAACTGCCCGGTGCTTTCTTGCTTTGCTCAGCCAGGTGCTGGAAGATCATGCTCACGCCTTGAACTGTGTCCAGCACAGCCTAAGTGCTGCAGGCCATGCTTTGATGTACATTTCTTTCACCAGCCATGCCAGCTACCTTGGCTTACCCATTCTTGCCTCTCGTATTTACCCCTTGCTACGGTTATTTGTGGGAGCCGAACCAGGGAATTGATCTAGCTTAAAAGAAATCTAGTGCACAGGCACGCCCAAGCGATAGTTATTCTTTTGTGTTGGTTAGTTCCGTGCTGCGTTCAGAGGTGCCGAGAGAAGCGGGTGCTCATGTAGGGTGTGAGCTGTTCCTGCCACCCGAAGAAGCAGGCGTTAAGCCAGGCATCAAGTCCCTCTTGGGGCCTCCTCTAGGAGGGGATGCTGTCGGGAGGAGGAGGTGGGCGGGCACACTGTTTACATGTGCACGCTTGCAGAGCACACATTGAGAATAGCGACTGTCAACAGCAGAGCCAAAAGTCCATTGGCTTGTCTTTAGCTCTGTTTACAAAGCCTGTGAGTAGACAGAAAAGGTCATTTTATTTAGGGGGAGGGGAGGAGAAGAGGGGCATAAACACGGAAGCCACGTGGGCTTGTCACGTTCCCTCAAGAAAGAAAAAGCATCTCTGTGATGGTGGGCGAGCAGCAGGGAAATAACCCAGAGATGAAAACCAGCTTGCCCCTTAGCAACCCTCTCTCTTCATCTCTCCTCTTGTGTATCTCTTCACTGCCAAGAGTAGGGAATAAAACAACTGGGGGGAAGAAAAAAAGCAGCGAGATGGGTTTTGAATGGATGCCAAGGTTGATTTAATTAGATGTATTGAATTCGTTAACTTTTGAACGACGTGTCTGCCGCGCAGCACAAATTATAAGTTGTGAGCGGCGACGGCAGCACAGTACCAACCTGCCAAAAGGTTCAGCAAAGCAGAAAGATTGACCTACTTTTATCAGATCTGAAGGGAGTGCAGATGAATGCCCTCCTCCCGCCTGAGCTTCCTTTCTGTCTCTCCGCTCTCTGGAGTGCTGCCTCCGCTGTGAATCCCTCCGTAAAGAGAAGAGCTCTCCTCCTGCACTTGGGGAGTGTCATGGAGCCCTGCAATCGCACTTGAGCTTGTACACAAATACAGGGCTGTGTATATGTCTGTGTACCCGTGTGAGACAGGTTGCTCTGAGAGAGGGATCTTGCTTTATGTACGGACTGCTGGCTCCTGGCTGACACTGATTTTCTGCTTCTCTCACCTATTGCACCCTTAAAGAATACTCCAGTATTCTCTGATAGTAGACCTAAATGCTGTCACAGCTGATAAGGTTGACAGAATCACCCATGAACACTGCCATGGCAACCTACAACAATTGCTCTTAGCTGTAGATGTGTCCCTCCTCTCCTCGTTGGTGTGTCTGTATGTGTGGTTTTGGCTGAGAGACTTGCCTTGGAATTGCCCATCTCTGCAGGAAGATCAGTGGCAGAGCCCTGGACTGAGGTCTAGAAGATATGGCTTCATTGGAGTTGTGCCCTTGACCTGCTTGCTCCATTAGCCTGAGCAAGACACTTTGGCACTTCGCACCTCTCTCCTGTTGCCTTGCCTGTGCAGGCTGTGAGCCCTTCAGAGCCAGGAGTGCTCCACATTGCACCTTGCTGCAAGCCCTCGCCTCAGTCGGATGTGGTGGTGGTGTAGGTTACATCTATAAAGAATTTGTCAGACTGTGGGAAGGGGCGTATAAAAAAATTCCTTTCCAACTGAATTTCATAAACATTATCGGAAGGAATCCCCGTGTTTCTGCTCCCGGCCTCACTGCAGTGTGTAGTACTCCTGTGCAGATTTGTGCCAAAGACTTGAGGTCCTCCCTGCAGATAGCAATCACAGTATCCCTGTGAGGTCTGTATGTGGTACCTCCCAGATAGGTAACCTCCCAGCTAGAAAGGCTTGAACAACTGAATTGCATCCAGATGTTCTGCCTGCTGTACCAGTCACGAGTCTTAACTCCTTCCATACATTTGCCGATCTTTTCATCAAAGGCATTATTCACTAGTATTGATTCAAAAAAATGCCCTATAGAAGAGAAAACATCCATCAGGTGGTACAGAGAAAACTTGGATCTCCCGAGCTACCAGTCTGGCAGTGTTGTTGGTTTTGTGGTAGTTTGTCAAGACCTTCAGAGATAAAAGATGCCAACAGAGAAGTCGGTGAAGTACTGGAGATATAAGTGCTGTATGAAGCTGTGATCTAAGCTGGGCTGAAGATCTTCATGTGATTAATGTAGGTTTTGTGCAGGAGCTTATTGATATGGGAAGGAAGTTGTATGGTTAGACACACCAGCAGGCTCCCCTAACATTTGCATTATTAGCATTAACCCCATGATCGTAATACCAGGGCTGCCTCACAAACTGTGATACTAGTTAACCTAACATGACCAGGAACTTGCTGTTTCAATTGGGAAATTGAGGCAAAGCAGTGTTAGGGAACTTGTCTGAGGTCACACAGAGGGCACAACTGGGTTGTTTCCCACCACCAAAGTGCTGGGCTTTTCCTCTTCCTGCCACTAGCATGGTTTCTTCTCCAGAACCTTCAGCACCCCTGAGCTGGAGTAGAGAAAAGTTATTTGAGAGGAGGAGATGAAGGAAAAAATGTTACTGCACTGAGCAACATCTGGAAATTATAGTGGAAGAAGAAAGGATGGACAGAAGGAACTAGCTGTCTGCTTCTGCAGAGAGGACTTCTCTGCATAGTTTTGAGGCTGCTTTGAGGATTCCTAATTCAGCTTTCAAATTGGTTGTTGATAGTTAGGATGTTTTCATTTTGACTTCATCTGTTGACAAGGTGGTAAGAGCCCTAAGAAGACTCGTATCTCTCCATCAGGTATGACTAATTGTATTGGGATAGCCGTATGTGCGATAACAGTGCTGTTTTTCTCTAGAACAGCTCCATTACAGACTGCCTGGTAGCTGAGCCCCGTCGAGTGTTTTTGCAGGAGTTTTGCTGATTGTGCAGCCCAGATAACTTGTGAGTGAGCAAACATGGAAAGCACTGAATATTCAGCCCAGCGTGTGAGACGCTCAAAAACCAGAATCAGACTTGTTTTACCATTTGTCTGAAGCAAGCTTTAACTATGTGTTGTCGGTGCCCTTCAGGAAATGATCGTATCTGAGACGTGTCATCTTGCAATGAAGTGCCCTCATTTAGGGAAAGCCACTAGGAGCACTGTGAAATTCCAGGGCCCGAGTTTAGATGTTGGCAGGACTGTTACTGCTGTCTCTGCAGTTCACTGTTCTTCTCTGCTCTCCCCATCTTCTCTTTGCAGATCAAAAGTCAGTCCATGAAAAACACATGCATTTTTTAAACAAGGGGAAACAATGTGATTTTACTTAGTCTTGTGCTCAAAAAGCAATCTCTCCACAAAAGCCTATGTGTGGCAGAAATTGTAAACACTTTCTGTGGATGTTCTCTGCACTTAGGTCCTGTTTATGCAGGAACCCAGGGATTTTCCTTTTGGTGCAACCTAAGGGCTGAATTTAAACTTACTGTAGTTAAACAGTTTGGCCCTCTGCTTCCCAGGGTAACACTGGTATGTGAGAATGAAGGCCATGCTTGTGTCCCTGAGCAAGTGTGTCAGCACAGATGTGCGGCTGACCTCAAGATATCACTTCAACTGGTCAAATTTCCGTATGCAGAAAGGGCTTCAATTTGCAACTATTTCACTTGGCAGGATTTAATCTGTCTCTGGATTACAACATAAACCTCTACAAGAGGCTAGAGGCTACACAGATTCAAAGCCTTGCTTGTATTTGATGGAAATCATTGTTTGCTCCTTGAGAAGGTTTGTAGTTCTCTGCAATTTAAAAGCATGCATGTGGGCAGTCCATCAAGCATCCTGAGGCACCAGCGATCTTAACCATTCCTCTGCCCCTTTTTCATGAGAAGAGAAGGTAGGTTTTCCTGCCTACAGCTAGGCACCCCCTCTGATTTAGGAAAGGAAGACTGCTTAGATTACGTTACCAGAGTTGGACTGTAATTCATAGCTGAGTGGTAGACGAATTAGTCAGTAGAAAGTCAGAAGCCTCCAGGGTATTTCACCAGGAGGTAGTCAATGCTAACTTGCTGAGGATGGTGAGTTCCCATGGTAAATTCACTAAAGGACGATTTCCGTTTCCTTCTTCTCTCCTTGTTGCATTGGCTTTCTTGTTTGTTCATAGAGGTCTGGAATTACCTAAGGAGCTGTGGGCTCTGGGCACTTGAACAGAGAGGCAAAACTCAAGACGTAAACTTGGATCAGATCATGCCGTGGCAGCTGTACATATAAATGAGGAAGCTGCACTTCTGAAAGTGTGAGAAACCTCTGGACACTGAGAGAGGGTGCTTAAAATTATGGTCTTGCTCGATCCATGATGAATTTGCCACAGATGAGGCAATCCTTGCAGGGGTTATTTAATGTGTGTGCAGCTTTCTGTATAAGGATGTGTCAGCTTGCCGTGGTTTAAGCAGCTCAAATGTTTTTTTGCCTACAGAAATCATTCTTTTACCATTCTCTTGGGTTTCTCAGGAATCTTTGAAAATTCTAGTCAAAATGTTAAAAAGTACAAAGGAGGAACTGACCAACAAACTCCTTTCAAACCAGTGGTTTCAAATCTGAGAAGTATGGAAGTTAAGCTCAGGGCTTTGAGAGGTGAAATTCATACTACAGATGTTGGTGCTCGCTGCTTTGTAACAGAGTTGGCAGAAGGAGCATGTACCTTGCATTTCTGTGACTCAGTTCCCTAGCCCAACATTTTAGCTTAATCAGTCTATGAAGATGGGCTGGTGGTAACCCCACCCTCTGGACATAGGGGAGCCAGGGCATGGGCACACATGCCCATTTTCTGTCCGTCTTCCAGCTGGGTTCGCTAAGGCTGATACTGCCATAGCAGCATCTAGCACAACTTGTCTGTCAAAGCCCTGACCTTGTCCTTTGTTCAGCTCTTTTTGTTCAGACACAATGGCAGCGTTTTTCCGAAGGGAACGTGTGATGTCATTCACCATATGTGTTGCCATCACAGAGGGCCGCAGCAGGAACGACCTGTCGGTGGTCAGAGTATTCGCCCTTGCTCCTGCTGGCTGCACTCTGATGTGCTGAGGGAAGAAGAGAAGGCGTGTTGGCTGCTAATTATGGTCTAAAAATGATGGCTGTGCAAAGTCCGTCCTTGTTTTGACTCCAAGGAGCAGCTGTGCACAACGCCTTCACAGATTTTCCTTAACAGGCTCCTTTTCACTTTTTCCAGGGACTTGCACTGTACTTCGTTTCAGACAGATCCAGTGAATTAACATATTGTTGCTGTTGCTTGGGTAATTGCGTGCCCAGGTTCTACTCTGCTCCTGCACGGTCTTCCCTGCTTCCCAAACAGAAAGCATCCTTCACCTCCGTCAAACAAGCCTGCAAAGTATTGCCCCGAGATTTTGCTCAAAGGAAGGAGGAATGGGAGGGTGGAAAGAAGAGGGGGACACTGTTTCCACAGGCGTTTCTGGCTTCAAGACCTCACCTATCAAGGATGAGGAGGTCGGACTTTTAATCTTTTTAATCTGTGTCTTTTTTTGTGTCTTTTTTTTTTGACTTGTGCTGTGATTTCTTTTGCTGATTTGTACAGTCTTCAGTGTGGATGCAGTTGCAGGAATTTCGGCCAGCACAAGTCATTACAGTGGCTCAAAACCTAGAGAACTGCTTGAAATGAGCCAGCCTGTGTTATGCAGGAGTTTCAGCAGGAGCTGAAACTCTGTGATCTGATACTCTCTTCTGTACTAAAAATAAAAATCTGTGAATAGATAGGTATAAAAATGGTTATTGGTCTCACTTCCAAGTATTAAAAAAAAAAAAAAAACACATATGGATAAACTCTTAGAATCCTCTAAGGCCCTGTGAAAATAGACCACGTTTCAAAACATGTTAGCTTTGAAACAGTTCAAACATGAACTTTGAAAATGTAATGTTCAAAACATTACATTTTCAAAGTTGCACCACTTTCTTAATGTCCATGAAGTTTTGCAGTTTTAAAAGATGTTATTTGGTCATGACTGACTTCTGGTGAGGGGCTGGCATCCCCTTAGACTTAGGTCTCAAAAAAGAAATGTGGTTGTGTGCAGCGTCAGGAGGTAGTTTTATCCCTTAGCACACCTTGGCTGTCAAACAGAGGCATGAAGAGGGCAGCCAGTGTCAAGACTCTGGGAGAAAGGGGAGGAGGTTCAGTGGCTCTGCCACTGACCTGTTGGGTGACCTCCAGCAATAAGATGGACATCCCCTTTTACATCTCCTCCTCTCCTGCTCACTCAATGCATGTGACAGTTGCCTCATTGTTTTTATGGATTCTTCTAAGAAGCAAGAACTCAGCAACTATGTCTATAATGTTTCTTTTCATCTTCTTAGTTGTGACATTTCCTGTCTCTTAGCCACATAAATTATTTTGACTGGAAGCAAAATGTTGCTCAAACACCCTTTACAACACAAGAGCTGGAGAATGGGGTAAAGCCATGCTGGCAGGGTAGCTTTTTCACCTTGAGCCAGAGCATTGCAACTTGTAGTTTTTTTGGAAAGTTTTTTGAAGCACCTAGATCCTGTGGAATACAGGCTGCAGCCTTGGGCAATACAGAGAGCCTTTTTATAGTCTGCGCTATACACTGGACTTAGGAAACCCTGTTTGTTCTGTAAATATGTGTATGTATGGGGGAGGGAGGAGGTGCAACTGCCCTCCAACACTGCTCTTATGTGTGCTGCAGATGGGGCATGGACAGAATTGCCTAGGCCACTGATTCCCAAATTGCTCATTCCAAACCGAGATGTAGTTTGTGTGTGGGTCACTATGGGACTGGAGGCAAAAGTGGGGTTTGTCATGTCCTAAGGGGAAGATAAGTTATGGAGCTTAGGGGCTGCCTTTTTGGCCTTCAGGAAGTGAACCGAATCTATCCTGAAGAGCTTGTGGGTTATATCTAGAGAGAAGCTGAGGAAAGGGCAAACAAGAAGCAGGTGACTGTAGGTATATGTAGTATGAGTGGGCTGTCTTCATGATAGTCCTGATCATAGAGTTGGCATGTGGTGGGTTTTTTTTTTTTTTTTCTCATTGTTTCACTCGGGTAATATCACAGTACTGAAACACTGACTGATTCCCATCCTTTCTTCAACAGCCTCTGCAGTGGTGGCAGTTAGAAGGTGGATCGTAGGACTGTAGGATAATTCCGGTTGGAAGGGACCTCAGGAGGTCTCTTGTACAACCTCTTGGTTTGAGCAGGGTCAAGCTATGAGGTAAGACTAGGTTGCTCAGGGCCTTACTCAGTTGAGTCTTGAGGACCTCCAAGGAGTGCACAACCTCCTGGGGAAAAAATGGAGAAAAAATTCCTCATGGGGAAAAGAATTCTCCTTATAGCCAGTCTGCACCTCTCGTTTCATTTTATGCTCACTGTCTCTCATTCTTCTGCCGTGCAGCACTGTGAAGAGCCTGTCTCTGTCTTCTCAATGACATCCTTGAAGGTCGTTAGGGGCTGCTGTTAGGCTTCCCAAAGCCGTCTCTTCTCCAGGCTGAACAAGCCGAGTTCCCTCAGCCTCTCCTTATTGGGCAAGTGCTCCATCTTGGTGCACTCCACCAGCTTGGTGGTCTCAGCTGGGCTTGCTCCTGTTTGTCGATGTCTTTCTGGTATTGGGGGGCCAGAACTAGAAGCAATATCTGGTTGTGGTCTAAAACATGCTGAGTAGAGAGAATAATCACTTTCCTTCATCTACTGGCTGCGCTCCTGTTCCTACAGCCCAGGATGCTGGTGGCCTTCTTTGCTGCCAGGGCACACTGCGAGCTCACGTCCTGCTTGCTGTCCTCCTTTTCCAAAGAGTTGCTCCCCAGCCAGTCAGTCCCAGCTTGTATCGTAGCAAGGGTTCTCCCTTCTCTGAGATGAGACTTTCCATTTGTCTGTACTGCATTTCCTAAAGCTCCTGTTGGCCCATTCCTCCAGCCTGCCCTGGAGCGATGGGGCATTAGCTGAGCTGCTCAGCTGGGACACTGGGCTGTGCCTAGATGCTGTCTTAACAGGACCTGTAACTGCACTTGCAAAGCCTGAGTATTTCTCAGCGTCCTGGAGAGAAGCTGTGAGTGTGAGCACGGAGTAGCCCCAGTTTGACAAAGGCCCTTTCTTGCTTCTAATGACTGGACTCCCAATCAGCCTTGGTAGATAAAGCAATGAACTGAGTTCTGCAGAAAAATGCAAAGAGGTGCAGTGGTATAATTATCGCAGTCTCAGTTACTCATCTGTAAAGCAAGTATTTACTTGCCACAGTGCTTTCAGTGAGGCTATGATTGTTAATGGCCTTGAAGTGCTGAGATGCTGTAATAAGAATGCAAAGTATAATTTAACAAAACTGTCTTGCTAGGCCTGCTACGCGAGAGGAAGCCCGATTCCAGGTAGCCTTGCATACCATATTGCGGTTTCATTTTGCGCTGCTAACAGTTAGCGTGCGTGAGCTTGACAGGACACCAGCAACCTATATTCTGTAAAATCCAAGAGCCTTGGGAAAAGATCCTTTTTTTAATACTGTACTAATTAAAAAAACCGCCATTTTTCCCTAGAGTGTGATAGAGAAAAAGACAAAAAGGGGAAAGGAAAGACAGAAGGACCTGTAGAATTGTTTTAAAGGTTTTCTACTTTTCCCCTAAACTTCTTTTCAGGAAATGAGACTGACTAATATGGGATAAGAATGAAACTGCATATCGCAAGCCACTGTCGAGTTCTTGAAGTGACCACATCGAAATAGGAGTGAAAAACATGTTCTTAGTAATGTCTTTCTAGTCCATAGGAATCTTAGCTGTGGCTTACAATTGTAGTAGGGTGAAGATTTGCATTTTAAGTTGGCGGTTTTCCTTTTTACTCTTCTGCTTCCTACCAGCTACTCTGGTGCTTTGTTAATTGTGAATCTGGAATGCAAATAAACTCACCTGCTTGTTTTTCTTTCATTTTCAGGCTTTCTAACTATGGAAGCTCTCCTGAGGAGTTGCATCATGCGCTGCTGCCCCTGCAGCAGTGCGCATATATCTGGGAGTGATGAAGAACTGCAGTGTACTGCTGCATATTGCTTTAGTGATGAGAGCGCCTTTCTGGCATCTCGTATAGCACCAAAACCCACTCCAGTGTTGACAGCAAAAATCCTTACCATTTTTGTATTTTTTTCCAATACAGGTGATATCTGCTGTAGATCCTTTGTATGTAGATCAAGGTGGTACCACAACGACAACAAAAGCCCCGAAAGCAGTCACCAGGATAAACTTGGTCCAATGGGGACATTCCTGCTTATTATTTTTTAAATTTCTGGGCTTTTTTCGCTCTGCACAAGATACTTCTTTCCCTGCTCGCTCTTGTCCTGGCAGACCTCTTATTTATGAATTACAGTGCTTCTTGTCTTTTATATGGCTCCATATCAATATACATGAATAAAAGGCAGAAAATGCTGGAAATTGTCATTAACAGTCCCTGTGTTTCAGTTTTGTTCTGCATCGCTCTGGAGCTTCCTGGTATTAAGGCTAGAGTTGAACCTCATGTTGCAAATTGCCATATGCCTGTAGTGATGATCTATCTGGGAAGGTGTGCCAGGACCCTTCAGGAAGTTCAGGAAAGTAAAGAGGAGAGGTGGAAAACAAAAAGAAGCCAGCTCTGAAAATGATTTGACTGCAGGAATTAAGTTAAAGCAATATATTTTGGGTCTCTTCTGGCTTAGATTGTTGCAGTTTGAGGAGCAAAGCCTGATTTCTTTGGAAAACTCAGCGAGGGTTTTGCTTAAACAGGAGCAGGATTTGACCCTCCTGAAGCAGCTCAAGAGATGTCACGCTCAACACGGCACTGATGCGGTGACATTGGTCACTTCCTTGCCCTGGAGCAGCAAACTCATGTCTGCCGTATAACTATCACCATAGCCGCAGGGGACTGAGTTGAACCCTGTGTGCGTAGGGCTCCCATTCCTGCTGCCCACAGTGGCAGCATGCTGGTGCTAGAGCAACAGTGGGAAGTTCTGGGGGGCAAAAAAGACTTGTGTAAGGAATTCAAAAAAAGGACATCTCAGAGCAAAAGAGAACTAGAGACTGTTCCAGTCTGTGTCCAGAGATACTCACTGCAGTCTGGGTCTCGTTGAATCACACTGTGGTTGCTCTGGCATTTGTGTGGGTAATGGTGATAATCATGGCGTGTGGTGTTGGGTTTTGGGTTTTTGTGTGTGTATTTTTTTCCTTTTTATGTAAAATTAACAGTTAGTAGACAGCAAGCCCGTTAACGGCTTTTATCTACCCGGAACGTGGGGACAAAGGAGGGAAATTGGCTTGACCAGTTTGGTGGCCGTGCGTGTAACGGTCTGGGAGCTCAAAGCAAAGAACGCAACAGTCAGATACACAAACCCATCTGGGGTTCAACTGATAAGTTGCATTTAAAAGTGAAAGACAATCCTAAAACGGCTCTGTCAAGCGGCTGAAGCCTCGAATGCTGAGTCTTTTTTAAAAGGGGATTTCATAAGGACTAATATGAACAGAAATCACTCTTTTGTGATTTTACACATTCCAGGCATGCCAGGACTCTTCCTGTCAAGGATGAGTAGTCTCTGGGGTTTGGGGTTCTTTTTTCTTTCTTTCTTTCTTTTTTTTTTTTGCAAAATATTTGCCACAAACTAGCAGCTTAAATAGTGAAAAATAAATGAGAGTTGCAAAATCATTACAGTAATGGAAATTGTACGGCTAATACGTAAACTGGCTGTGGTGTTTCACCCAGTTGTCTGTGCTACTGTGTTGTTAAGATCACTAATTTTACCCATTATGACTGCTTCATGATTGATGATTTAAAAGTAGAGCTTTAACTGTTGGTTACCCAGAACCTCAAAAGACTGGGTGCATTAGGCTTTTTTTTCCAGGTACAGAAGTAATACCTTTTCAGCTGAACCGTTGTTAGATAGGAATCCCCAGTTGTGTAGTCATACAGTATCTTCAGTTGTGAGAGCAGCGTTAATTTTCACAGACTCGTGGGTACAAAAACGGGATATAGGCATTCTTGCTTAGATGCACTTATTTTGGTTTCAAGCAGGCTGTAGCAGGTTAGTTTGCACCTGTCCACTTGACCTAAATGAGATTTGAATTGATTTAAGAGTTTCCACACACAAAATGGCTGTGTCTTAAGTAGTACCTTTAAACAGTCTAAAGTTTCATATGCAGTAAAACAGGAGATGTTTTCTGTAGACCTGGCATGTTAGATAGGAGTTTAATTCATAAGCCTGTGTAACCTGTTCTGTTAGGTCTATATGCTGCTTCTCTCACCACACTGGCAAGTGCCTCGTGGGTAGTGGGAGCTCGCAAATAATCAGAAAAGTGCAGCCAGAGGTGTTGCTGCAGCCCAGGTGCCAGGTTGCTTAGCGAGCCTGGGTGTTGCAGAGAGTATGGCTATATATAGGAGCATGGAATTAAATGTGGGGGTCAAAACTCCCTGAGGGACCCTACATAAACACTCAGGACCTTTTGTTTGCCTTGAGCTTCCTGGTGCTGTGACTGTGCTGACAGCAGCGAGCTCAGAGCGGGTCCACCAGTGGTAGCTGCGTATTTAACCGCTCTGCAGATGACCCTAATTCCTCAGTGACGGAGCAAAAAAACTGAGCCTGAAGGAGGCTGAACCATTAGCCATAGGTAATTGCCCTGAGAGTTTGCTTTTCAGCCTGAATTCTGCCATAGCAGGCGAAGCGTGTGCTGCAGAGGGCAAGAAAGTGTCTCTTTGAAAGTGGCAATAAAAGAGACACTGTTGGAATCAACCTTCTGGCTTGGTTTTATTAAACATGAATATGGTTATTTAGTGAGGAACGCATCCTTGCAGGGACAGGAGTGAAATTAGGACATGGTGCCTGAACTCCCTTCCTACCCTCGAACGCACCCTGATGTTATGGAGACAGGAGAAATCTCAAGGCTGTTGCCTGGGCTCTTGTAGGTCTGTGGGTGGAAGAACTTTAATCTCCAAGGTTGTCATCAAATGCTTAACTGCCTTGCAAGATATAAGAACGAAAGAACGTGCATTAATTTGGCGCTCAACGTATTTTTATTTTAACCTGAGAGGAGCCTGGTCTTGTACTGTTTTGTGGCTGCCATTTTAGGCTTGTTTCCCTATGGAAAGAAAGAAAGAAAAAAAAGAAAGAAAGAAAGAGAAAGGAAGAAAAGAAAGGAAGGAAAAGAAAGAAAGGAGGGAAGGAAGGAAGGAAGTCTCCTTTATCCAATCAGTGCTTCCAACAGAAATCTGGAAACAAAAAATTGGAAAATGTAGTTAGCAGAGAGCTCTTTTTCTACTGGGTCTATCTTAATGCTGAATGATTTTGAAGTGGGTTTCACTTTGGCCTTTCAAGGTCTCTGCTGTGGAAATAGTTATCAGTGTGAAACTGTATCAAGCTTCAAGCTTTACAAGTGGTAGGAAAAATTACTTTTATAACCAAATAAATATTTTTATTTTCAAGTCATACAAACAGATAGCTGTGTGTTTGGAAAATTTTTCTTTCTGACCAAAATAACTTTTCCACAGTGTTATCTAGTGTAGTAAAACAAGTGGACCTTGAATTGCGTTGTAATGTAGATTTCATTTATATGACCACAGCAAAAGATTACTTTGAGATACTGTAGTTATTCTTCTCTTGACATATGCTAGCTGGATGTTGTGTGCTTAAAAATCCCCATTTTCTCCCTTTTGGTAATTCTCTGAAAGGGCAAAAACACATCAAAATTTTTGTGTCCTCGGGAAGGATATGTCAAGTTATGCAGTAATGAAGAGATATTGACAACCTGTAGAATAGCCAGTTTAGACAGCGCAGGAAGTGGTTAGCACCTCATTTGAAGTCCTCACATCAAAGCTGGCCAGTAGGCTAGTCAAGATGCTCTGTTTGAACCACAAATTATTGGGCTTCAAGCAGAAATTGCTGGGTGAAGTTCTGTGGTCTTTATTAGGCAGGAGGTCGAACAAAATCATTTTAATGGTTCCTCTCAGCTTTTAGAATTTATGAATCATATTCGTTTTCTGAGCATAGGCCATGTTTTTGGGAATTGCAATGAAAAGATTGCCTTGGTAGTATGCAGACAACAAAATCCATCTGTTTTCTCATCCTTTCATGATACTGTATTGCTTTTGAATTGTCCTAGGAGAAGGATAAAACCGAGCTTATTATTCAAATTTCAGTATGGGTGGCAAAAGTAACTCTACCTTGATTATTGCGGGCCTCCTGTGACCACAGGAACGGATGGTAGCTAATGTCAGCCCTAATGTAACCAACATCTGAGGAGCAACTCATCGCTGCAGTATAACCAGCCATCATCTGCCCGCTTTTCCCCATGGGTATCGCACACCATGTGATCCTGCAGTGAGGCAAAGACGGGAGGCAAGCGCAGAAGGCAGCATGTATGTATACGCTTTTGTTAGCGGCCGCTTACTCCATCCACAAGCTGCCAAACCTGGAGCCACAGGAAACACCTTAGTTGCTTGGCTGTTTAAGCCTCCCTGAACTCCAGCCCTACATGTTGCCTTGTTGCAATAGGAAAATTGAAGAAAGCCCAGAGCAACGCAATAATTGCAGAAAAGAAGAGAAAACTGATGTGGCAGAAACACAAAAAAAAGAAAAATAGTTTGAACTCATGTTGCTTTCTCTCTCAGTGTGCAACTGGAATGAAAATGCAGGCACAAGGAAAGCACTAAATAGATCTGAGCACTTGCTACCTGCAGCCTTTTCCTCCCTGTAAATGCAGCTGGTAACTTGATGCCCGCCCAGCACTCGGGGAGATGTTCAGTGTGGTGGAGATGCCTGGCAGTATGTCCAAGGATGGCCTGCCTTTGAGGCAGCTTGGACCCACTTTCATTCTTTAGAAAGACCTCTAACACTGTTCCTGTCCTACAGTAGCAGGACTTCTCTCCAGACCTTGATAGGGAGTTTAGTGGGGATTTTCAGACTTGTCTAGAACAATAGGCTAAGTCCACTTGGTAGAGAGGGGATAAGTAAGTGGTGACTAAGTTGGATGCATCCGAGGTTGCTTTCTGTCACTTCGTCAAAATGGCACAGGACAGCCTGTATGCGCCAAGCATAAACTCTCCAGCTTTCTAAATCAGGTGACCACAACCAGCTGGTTGTTGGGAATGATCTATGGAGTTGTTCAGGGAGGTGCTAGTTATTGTGAGTGAAGAATATGCAAAGGACCAATGTAACAGCAGAGACGATGTGAGTACCAGTGCCTGAGTATATTCCCTAGCACTGTTTATTAGTATAAATATACTCAGCCCTTGTAGGGGAGTATCTGGTTAAAGAGCCAATCCAAAAAAGTGCATTTACTGCAGTTAAAATATATTGCTGTGCAGGTGGGAACCAAGAATTCAGGTTCTGTCTAAAGCCTGAGTGAGACTATCTTGGGAATACAGTGTCAGAGAAGGAGTTTAAGGAGCCATCATGTATAGTTGTCTGAACATGAGCTCTCAGTGGAACAATATGTGACATAAAGGAGCTCTGCGATTCTGGAGAGCAAGTAGAAGCAGGGAAGTGGTTTTGTCCCTTTGGGGATGCAGTTCCTGGTGTCTGCGCTTGAAGAAGGATGGGGAAATGCCAAGAAGAATTCAAATGAGTCAAAAAATGACTTGGGATTACAAAACAACTCCGTGATGTGAGACTTAAGGAATTCAGTTCATTTGGCTAATTGGAAAGATGGCTGGAAGGGGGTGACTTGATTTCCACCTCTAATGGAGGAAAGATTAGATCACCAGGTTTAGGGTGCAGGGGGAACCCTTAGAAGTTTTATGTCTTTTTCTACACTTTGGAGGAAATCCCACTGTTTTTCTAGGGTCATCTGGGTATGCTGCATCTTTAGTCCAATTTAAAATACTGGGTTTAATACGTACAGGTTTGGGATGAAAGGGAGAGGTCTGCTGTGTACTGAAGGTAGGATGGATCCTTGGGTCGTTCTTGCTCTTATGCTCAGAGCTCCAATAATCCCCAGCACTTTTTTCCACTGATCCCTGCATTCTCCCTGAGGTAGATGAGTTCTCTGTCAACTCACCGTGTAGTTTGAACTATCCAGTCAAAAGGCTTTAGAGCCCCTCATCTTAAGGCAGACAGATATCTAAAACAGGTGAGTTATCCTCTGATGATGGCTACTTCCCTCCAGCAACTATTGAGGGAGGCCAGACAGTTGGTTCAGATGCAAACTTCTGCACTCAGATGTCTGAAGTGGAATGAGACGAATCCCACTCTTACTGCTTTAGTTGCCTGCATTAGTCCGAAGGAACTACTAGAACAAAGCACCTAATGAAGATCTCTCACTATCCACGCTGACAGTAATACAGAAACTTTAACTGGCTCTCACAAGCTGAGTGGCCCCTGGAGATCCTGTACGCAAAGCTGACCCAGTTCCTGGGCTCTCGGCAGTGCGATGCCAGAAGCGGACTACCTTCTAGAGAAATTAAAGGACAGTGATCTAAAAAGAGAAAAGGAAACACAACTCTGGGAAAGGTACTGAGCAGTAAGATCTTGTTGAGACCAAGTTGGGATATTTTGTGCAACATTTCTTTTTTGTCTGCAAAGAGGTGTTCTGAAAGGAGCAACATCTTTGGAGAGACTTGTTTTCATCCCGATCAAATGGCTTCTGCTGAGCTTTAAGCAGAGAAAAACACAGCCCTGCTTTTGGGCTGTGCCTCTTGAAAGCTTGTTTCAACTGATTGATAGATTTGATGGAGTTACTATGAGGAGCTCTGATTTCCCGGTTGCCTCCCTGCATCCATCTCCGCCACATCTCAGTCACTTCAGCCATGAAGTGAGGAAGCTGAGGAAGCCGTCGTGTTTGTTCTCGTGGCTCAGCTCCAGTGCTGTTACTGGCCTGGCATCAAGACGCTGCTCCCGTTTGAGGCTGTAGCCTGCCTTTCTGGTGATGGCAGGGATCTTCCATTTCAGTGGAGCTGAACAGGTACAAGTAGCAGCATTAATATTTTGACGAATGTCTCTGTTTGTAGGAGGCCCCGATGGAACGCTGGCACCCATCCCTAACCCCCATAAAGGAAGTGAAGGGCCCACTTGGCATCAGCTTCCAACTAGGGCATCCAAGTCAACGAAGCGATGCCAATGTGCAGTGGGTAAGAATCAAGTCCAAAGTCTCTGGGCTTTTCTTTGAGAAAATGGTATCAGTGGGTAATTTACAACAGGCCTTCATCAATATACCCTTCCCAAAAGACCTTCTTGAGAAGATATTTCCATGTCCTCCATGAAATGGCTGCTGAATTACAAAATGAGCCCCAAGCTTTCACTCCAGAGGGCAGTGAAGGTGCCAGGCAGGCACTGCCAAGGCTTCGCCTCCCTTCCCCAGGAAGTCGATGCTCCCATGCTCACAAAACTCCAGCAAGATGAGAGGAAAAATTAGCAATCCTTCCTCCTCCTCCTACACAACACACCTTGATTTTCTGGTTTTTTTTTTTTTTTTTTTTTCTGGCTGAGTGAATAACTGAAGTACAATTCTGTTTCAACTCTTTGTCATTCATTCACTGATGGATGGCAGAGGGTTTTGTGTTGAGTTTTTAACTGATAGGGTAACAATGTGATTACAAACTTCACAGTCATGAGGTATTTCGAGCCGCCTGAAGAGTGTGAGTCATTATGGCAACACATGAGAATGGTGGGTTTTATGGGAGAATATTTTTTAAATTCCCTAATTTCATTCTCAGTTTTGAGATACAAATGTATTTCACGGGACTGAGAAAGTTGGTCTTTTCTTCCCCCTTTTTTGTTGCACTTTCTATCCAAGTATTTTTGCAAACATGAAGATTTACATATCAGTAAACATTTTCTGATAAACCAGTTGATGGCAAATGGAAGGAGAGGGTGAGGAGAAGCCAAATATTTGGTGACATTTGGTTTTGATTATGCCTGATTTTTTTTTCTTTTTTACTTAAATCTAATCAAAATGGCAAACGTTCCGTTCTGACACACTTTCAAATCTCATTAGCAAATGAACAGAGGGAGGTGTGACCATTCCAACTTCAAAAATGTCGAGCATGGAGACAGGAGGGACTAGCAGCAATCCTGCTCTGACAGTATGTCCAGACTTGGGTGTCTTTATGCACCTAACCATTTCTTTCTTCCTGCAAATGGAAGATGATGAGGAAAAAGGGGAAATCGCGCTCCATTCCCCAGCCACCTTGGCTCCCTCTCAGGTGACACCAAGGGTGTATCTCGCAGTCATTGCTGTGCATCAGGCACTTTGTTTTTATTTAGAGCACATCCACACGGATAAGGGCAGACAGGTGTTTGCTGCGGTCTGTGAACTCCAGAGCTGTAGTTAGTGCTAAGGCTGGACTAAAATACCTTGCTCAGAGGAAGGGTATATTAACTCAGGCTCGCAGCAGGTCAGCACGGTCACAAATTGCCCGGGGAAGAGCACGCGCAGGAAGAACTTGCTGGGCCTTTGGGTGAATGAATCTGTGGCTACTTGTGCTTCATTCAAGATTTTGCCGAGCTGTTCTTCTCCATAGTAGATGTGCAGTAGATGTGCCTTTCTTCCTGCTGGGAAGGTGCGTCATCAGCTTCAGATGGGTTTGAAAAAGCTGACCCCACTGTTACTCTCTTCCTGAAGAAGCAGCAGGAGAACCACAGTTTGTTTACCTAAAAAAATCAATGTGACTCCACTGACCTTGATGGATTTGGGTTGATTTACGCCAGCCAAGAAGCTGACCCTCAGTGTGTGTTAGAGGCAGCTGGTAGCTGATTGCCTGATACATCCTGTTATAAGACCTTGTTTTCAATTGCTTAGAGCTTGGGAAACCTTAACTGTTTCAAGCACGGTTGCCCATACGAACGAACGTAGACTTTCTTGAGCACTTGACTTTGCATCCAGGGTGTAGTTGCTTTTATTTGTCTACTATGTAATTACTTAATGAGCACTCACAATATGCTTAGCATTGCACAGGGTCTTTTTTTTCTAAAAATAAAGATGAAATACCCCTGCTTTGAGGAGCTCTGTCAAAGTCTGTTCACACAGGCTGTTTGGTTCATGTTTGTGAGATCGTGTGAAGGAGGGTTTAGCAGCCTTTTTCATCCTTGTCAAAATAGTTCACTATCTGATCACTCTGGCATGCCTCGTTTCCATCTAACAGTAGAAGCAGCATCACTTTTGCTTCCTTATACAAGCCCTTGATATGTTTTTGTCACTTGTCAGGTGCATGGAAGCGTTAGTGGCTCCTGGGACCTTCCTCAGATATCCATAGCCAAAGCCCAGCAAAGCTGTAATACTGGCTTGTCTCCTACAGAGAAGGAATATTTTGAAGTGGTTGAGATGTGGGAATCTTCCAGCCTCTGGCTGTCTCTGCTTCTCTCACTGTGATACCAAGATACCTCATAGTTCCCGTTTTGGTAGTAGGAAACAGGCAAGATGACCAGCTATCTAAAAGGTCTCAGGCACCAAACCCAAGAGGTGCCTAGGACATAGTACCGGCACACCTGGAGCAATACTGCTGGATATGCCCAGGCTTGGGGTGAGCATGGCCGTGAGCACCTTCAGACCAGCTCCCCCTGCCCATTTGGGACCCCATGTCTGGGGGAACTGAAACGCCACCGTAACGTAACACCGTCTCAGCTGGGTACTCAATCAAAAATGGCACTCTGTTCACAACCACAGGGAGATGGGGCTCTGCTTCTTTTTCACTGAGCAGCCTCGAGTTTGCAGCACTCCTCCACGGACATGAAACCAAAGCCTAAAATCTTACAGCTCCAAAGCCTAGTCCCTCCTCCTCCTAAAGCGTACCCAACCAGCAGGTGTCAAGCAGAAGTACCGAATCCCTGTCCCCAGCCGTTTTCAAAGAGGGTAGAAGGACTACCCAGAGACAGGCTCTGGCAAAGCGTCCTGGAGCGGGTTAAAGTATTACTGCTTCCAGCTGGCCCACCTGCCCTTGTGCTGCTAGTTGCTGCTCCCAGAGCAAAGGCAGCAGAAGGGAGCAGGCACCTGTGTTCAGTCCCTTCATCCCAGTCTGGTTTATTAGCCTGCGCAGCAGATTGGGACTAGGAATCAAAGGAACAAAGCGCAGTTTGGGGTCTGTGTGGGGCTGCAGAAGCCTGGGACGGAAGGATGGGCATAAGGAGTGATGATAGCCTGAGCCACTGCAGGTGCTGGATCAGCAGTGGGTGAATCAGAGCCCTTCGCTGCCTGCACCAACAGCAGGCTCTCGCGGAGCTGAGTGATCCAAGCCACGGAGAGCTGGGGGAGATTTGCTTCTGCCTTTTGGCACTACCTCTCGCCTAGGTTGGCACCTGTTGTTGGATGCGTTTCCTCTTGCCAATCCTATTCATAGATGCCTAATCCTTTGTAGGCAGCCAGCTTGGTGTCATGGACTTCCTTCCAGAAGCCAGATATGTCAGTGCCATTCTACGTGTGCCTTTTGAGTGACTTGGGCAAAGTCAGGCAGCAAGCCCGTGGCAGAGCAGGTGTCGAAACCCAGCACTCCCAAGCTCCAGCTGGCAGCCTTTCACCAGGAAATCCTCTGTTTAATGGAAAGTGAATCTGCTGCAGTGAAAGGGTTTGCATTGGTATAAGGGAGCCGTCACTGCGCAGTCCTCCAGCCCTTCCTTGCCCTCCTCCTCTTAGCCCTGCCCTCCCAGAAGACACCTTCTCTCAAGCAAAAAGATACTGAAATATCGCTCAGTGCCCAGGAGAGACCAGAAATGGAGACAGATTGCCTCTGACACCATGCATTGGAGCAAGGAAGGTACAAGCTGAATAGCGCATGATTTGGACAAGTTTCAAGGCAGGTCATGCAAGCTTGCAAACTGCTGCTGCCCAGCTCTGTCGCCGTGGCTTATCTGTGAGAGCCCGTCAGGTGTAGCACCAGGGTTTGTGCCACCCCTCACTTCTCTTTCCTTCAAAGCAGGAACAAGGTGCCCTGGAACAGGCTGACCCTTGGCATAATTACTTCTTTTTTTTTTCCCCCAAGTCAGGGGCACTCGAGTGAAAAGCAAGGAAAGCTCAGGCAACCTTAGCTTTTTGTCAGCTTGTTTTGCTACAGCGACCAAGCTGTTGTTTTGCTTTTGGCATTAAGTGAGAAATCAATGTTACCGTGGGAGCAAACTCCCAAACAGGTGGCGATCACACACACATTAACCTGAACCAGCACAGGAGACACAAAGTCTCCCTTCAGACGCATCGAAAAGAGAGGAGATCTCATCGCTCTTTGTTTGTGCTTGGAGCGCGGCTGTCCGGAGGATGGTGCCCACAGAGATAAGGCTCCGGGCACAGATGTCTGGTCTGATTGTTCCTTTCCTTTTGCTACAAACCATATGGCAATATGGGCAGCGCAGATAGCTGGCAATCAAAATTCCTAGGCTCCCTCCCTTACTTCACCGTTTGCTCATTTAATTTTCAAAGCGGTTTTCATGCATGAGCTAAACTTGCTGCCTTGAACCTCCCCCTCCCTGCTCCGTTAAAACAGGAGTTACTCTTCCTTGTTACTGGAGGTGCTTTTGAAAATATTAACCGCATCTTGCTTTGCTATCGCAAAATTAGATGCGCTTAATGTTTGTAAACCACTTTGGCACCAACAGATAAAAGGCACTACAGACAGGTCGCTAATCAGTTTGATTAAGTAAAGCGCCTCAGGTTTGCCACCACCTCTGGAGAACTGCAGTCTGATCCATCTATAACCCGGAGGAGTAAGATGAATTAGGTACGATAAGGATTGTTTGGTTTCTGGTCTGTCAACCAGTGAATGAAACGACTCCATGTTTATATGCCAGGTCACAGAGAAAAGTTTCTCGCGATTGGGAATGATTAGGCACACGGGTGATAAATGTTTGCAGTGCTCTTTGATCCAGGCCTGCAGCTTGGAATGTGTCTTGGTGCACTGAGACATCCTGACCGCCTAATTACCCAAGTGAACACGGTAGAAAATTGAATGAAAATATTAGGGTGGCGATGGGAAGGTACTGCTGTGAGATACACTCTTTCTCCATCAAGGACTCCAGGGCTGCGTTCTCCAAACCATCTTCTTATTCCTGGAAGTCAAGGCAGTTTGTAACTTGCTTTGCGCTTGTCAAGTTTATTCATTTTAAAGAAAACGTTCGGGAAGATTGCCGAGCTGTTTAAACACCCACTGCTGATTAGGACCTCAGGGTCTGCTGAGTTATGTAGAAAGCATCCCAGGTTAGAGGAAAGCTTTAAAACGTAGTAATTTCTGAGAAGTCTGGCACTTTGGTGAAACTGTTTGTGTTTCTGTCAATGTGGAGGTGACATCTTCCTCCTTGTGAGAAGCATTGTTTCTTTCAGTTGCAAGATTTCCCATTTTTAACCCTCACTGAGGACCTCCTCCTTTTTATCATGGGTGAGAGAACTGAAATAGTATCCTAAGACAAGGCGCTTGAGAGTTTTTTGGGATAAGAGGAGGAATCTCACCACTTCTTATCATTCCTGCATGACAGCACCATTTGTCTTCATTATTTTGTGTCTCCGTCATGCTTTGGGGCTTATTGTTGAGCCTTGCCCCAGCTGGGAGGCCATGAATGCGAGTGTGCTGCCCGCTCTGGTTTCTCTATCTCCAGGCTTGCAGAGTTTGCCATCTCACTGCAGCCCGTGTCATTCACGCATGGTTCTTCTGTGCTGATGCGCTGCTCTGTGCAAAGTCCTTGTGGGTCAGGATGGGATTTCTAATGGAAATGAGAGCGCCCCAGTACTGAGGATTGGAAATGCAGATTCCCATATCCGAGGGGAGAGCTGAGCTATGTCCAAATCACTTGCTGAGTTGCTAGCTCAGTGTTTTAAGACAAACCCCTAAAGCCATGGCAATTTATCTCCAAATGCCTCTGCTGCAAACCTGAGTGGTTCAGCAGTTACAGCTGCTTTTGCATGGGGAAGGGAGGAGGCAGCCACTGGGGCTGCACCTTCCTTGCACAGCCCTTGCTATTTGCTCTTTGCTTGTGTTTGTGTTGAAGACTCCTGATTGCATGGAACAGAGGAAAACATTTGAAATCTAGGAAGTTTTCAGGAGTCAAGAAATTAGTGGATGCAAAATGCTGCCCGCTGGATCTCACTGGGTGTGTAAGTAGGTGTAAGGAGGAAATTGCAACACTGTTTTTAACCAAGCTTTGCTGTGGCTTTGGGTACATCAGTTTTGTAGGTGTTTCACCTAGCACACGAGCTGTCAAGAGACCCGCACTGAGCAGTTGCTCTTTAATGTGGGCTGAGTCCCATGTCATACCTCCCCCTGGAGTCAGGTCACCCACCAGGCGCCGGTTTTGTTTCCAAGCAGGATTTGTGCTGCCTTTGCGCTCACAGCCCCAGGGACCGCAGCTGGTCCTTATCCAAAGCCTCTGATCTCCGTCAGTGTGGGAGCTCCTCCCTAAGTTAGGCAGGCAGTTTTGGGGTTTCTCTGCTCTACTCAGCTGTTTTCACTTAATGGATAGAAATATTGTTATCTTTCAGCTCTATCATAATCAGGAAACATATTCAACAGGGGGAGAATGGACAGTGATCTCCTAGACCTTGTTATGTGGGAAACTGGTATAAATATATGTATCCATCAGTTTCCTGCTTTTGTGAAGTTGCGCTTCATGCTCCTTTTCAAGGGTAAGTTGTCTTCCTGTGGGTGGCCTGAAACAGTTAATATCTATCTATTCAATTACAGATCATTTTTGAAAAAAACGGGTACTTATTGTGCTTACTTCCTAGTTTCCAAATCACTTCCTGGCTGCTGCATAGCCGTTGCCTGACTAGCCACTAATACTCCCACTTTCCTCTCCAGTTTGCGAATGATGTGCTGTCGGGACAGAGTAGTGACGTATGGTCTACTAGAAGCCCGTGCACGGGGCCAAGTGTAACAGAGATGGGCATCACCCCAAGTCCCTCAAGGATTGCTACACCACCTGAGTTCCCATCATCTCAGACATCACTTTGTGTTTAATAATTACAAAGTTGTCTGTATCTCTTTCACTTAAGGCACTTGAGGAGCCAGGGCCAGGGAAGGAAGGAGTTGGGGATTAGCCATGTGTCTAACTCCTTGGGGTAGGAATCACTGCTGATCAGGCACAATTCTGCAGTGGTACTTCAGGTGCGGCTAACGCGACGTAAATGGTTTCAAGCCAATATAAGTTACCCCAAAGGTGCTCAATAGCCCCCAACGCCTCCCCAAGCACATGTGTGCTGATCCAGGCCTGGCTCCATGCCACTCCCTTTGCTGTCGCTTCTGCTTCCTGGCCGTCTCCCACTGAAAGCCGGCTCGTGCTTCCTCCAGCCTCCATGTGCGGGACAGGAAGGCTTTAATGCAATTGATAAATCCACCCTTGTTATCGCGTTAATCTCGGTATGGATCTTAACAGGGAAACAGCTTATTGTTGCCGGGTGGGATTGTGAGTTTAAAGGTACCCAGCCAAAAATCACACAGCGCAACCTGTTTGCCTTGTGCCGGCTTTATTGCTACCGTGGCTAACCGTTGGGCTGCTGGCCCCAGGATATAATCGGTGATGGACTGCTCATTATTAGGGCTTATAGATCAGTCTGTGGTAGGGACTTGTGGTGGGGTGAGCCCTTTACAGCCAGTTACTCTACCAGTATTCTCTACCAGTAACTTTTCCCAGCTCTCTTGGGAGACTTGCTGCACCCACTCAGAGGCTGGGCCCTGCATGCCAGCGCACGTTGCGGAGGAGGCAGAAGGGCAGGGCTCGTGCTTTGCCCTGGCACACAGCAAGGAGCATGAAACAAGCCAGTAGTCAGGGGAAACATGGCCAGCAAGGAGCCTGAGACTCACTGCCCCTCCAGGCAGGGTTTGACAGGGCGAAAATCTGGCGTGCAAGATGTCTGCCAGGTGTCCAAGTTAGCGTGCAACCCAGGCCATTATACGTCTGGGTATGTGGGAGCTGGAGCTACTGTCTGAGTTACCAAGAGATCTTTAATCCTTTTTATCTTGAACCTTTGTGCGGAACAAGTACTGGTGCATCCTTACTGCTCTCTGCTCCAAATTCAAAGGCTCAAGACAATTTTTTTTTTTCCCCCCTGAGTTGCTCTGAGATAAATACATAGCAAAGTATATATTAAGAAAAAATGGAAAGGAATCATAGAAGCACAGAAATGTCTAGGTTGGAAGGGACCTCTGGAGATCGTCTGGTCCAACTTGTGTTGAAAGCGGGGCCTTAGATTAGGTTATTAAGAGCCCTGTCAGGTCAAGTCTTTAATATTTCCAGTGAGGGAGATTTCAACCCCTTCTCCGGACAACTTATTCCATTGTTTAATTGTTCACGTGGCAAAGAATTTTTTTTTCTGCTGGCTCGTGTTCAGTCTGAGATTCACCAAGACAGCCAGGGCTTTTTCAGCAGAGCTACCGTGCAGCTAGTCAATGCTGAGCTGGTACTGCTGCTTGGGATTATTCCATCCCAGGTGCAGGCCTTTACATATATCTTTGTTAAACTTCACATTAAACCTCATTCTTGTTGGTCAAATCTTCCAGCTGGTTAGGATCGCCATGTATGATGGTTCTTCCAGCATATCTCCCTCCCCTCACAGTTTGGTGTAATCCACGAAGTTGGTGAGGGTGCGTTCAATCCTGCCGTCCAGATCATTTACAAAGATATTGGACCTGGAGGAACTCCATTTGTGACCAGCTGCCAGCTTGACTTTGAGCCAACATCCTTTGAGCTCAGCTGTTTAGCCAGTTTTTCATCCATTTTGTGTTTCATTTGTCCAGTCCATATCTCAGCAGCTGTCAAGAAGGAGACTATATCAGACACTTTCCGAAAATCAAGGTAGATAATGAATAATTCTCTCTTCAGATCTAGGTGAAGTAAAATCCCGTTCCGAGTAGCACAAACCATTATTAATATAGGCAGTTTTGTACCTCCATCCCTGTTGTTGCAGATTTTCATTAGCAGAGACCACTTGGTGGTGGTGTGTCCAGCAGTCAGGGTTTTTGGCCTCTTTGCCAGTACCTGGAAACCAAATCTCTGCAAGAAGGAGTGAGCTTGGTTTTGTGGGCCTCTTGGCTGCTGTGTTATTGAATACTAGTGTCTTGTACCAAGAGAGGAGGATCACCAGATGGGCTTGTCGACTTCTGGGAAGTAGCGAGAGTCCTTCTCCCAAGGTCAGTTATTAACTGAAGAGTCGGTGTCAGACCAATGCAGTAGGTGGCCTAGTTTTGGACTGATGATGCTATCAATAATTATAGGTATCAATGTAAGTTACAGGTAATACAGTTAAAGCACCACTATAGCCCCAGCCGTACAGCAACATACGTTCTCAGACCTGGATATTTCTTTCATGTTGCAAGTCAAGCTACATATCTTTAGCGCAGATTTTCCAGCTTTGAAATATCAGGACTTATCCAAGTCTAATACCGTTGTGATTGCATAGCAACCTGCTTTTTTATGTTTTAATAATCATCATGTTGACTGGCACTAGGAACTAGCCTGTGCTGTCCACTGCTAAAGGATGGGCTTTTCAGCTCCACCCGAATGAGTGACCATGTCTTCCATATATCAGCTGTTGATGGCTTATAACCTGGTTTCTGAGAACAGCAGGAAGAGAATAGCGAGTGCTAAACTGAAAATACAGAAAGACCAGGGAGGTTCACGTGTGGCTTCTGAATGGTACTACTATCCTAGGCAGCAATTTGCCAGTGCACACCTGCACATGGATATCCTTTTTTCTGCAGCTATGAATTCAAATTTAATTGTAAAGCAATTGACGTAAAACTGCTTAACGCTACTATTAATACTTACAGAGCAGGTAGCTATTGCCTGTACTGTGTTAGGCTTTTCAAATCTCTACTAGTGAAATGTATCCTCAAGCCTTACTTCTAGAAGGGAGGAAACCTGGCATTCACCCAGACTCTGTTAAAACAAACCCCAAGTTATTCCAAGAAAGAAAGAAGTAAGGTTTTTCTTCCCTAATTTAATGTCTTCTCTAATTTAATGTCTTTTTTTTTTTTTTTCCTTTTTTTTTCCCCACTAGAATTACCCATTTCTCATCTGACTGGAGAGAAAGGGTTAATGGAAAAGAAGATACTGCTGAAACATGTCATTGCTGCATTTGTGGTCAGTCTTACATGTGTATACTTTAACAGTCAGCTGGGTTTAAATAAATATGTAGACCTTCTGTTTCTGTCTGAGCAAAAAGTGACTGCTGTTCACTATGGTGTTTCCCTCGTGTTGCGGGCTGCATGTTGGCATTGCAGAGCTGGAACAGTTTGGGGTGCTGTTTGCTTGAAACACTTTAGCACAGCTCCCCACAAGCCCTCGCTCAGTCTGTCTGCTTACAGGTTTTCAATGAAAGGCCCTGTTCACACATACAGCAACTCAAATTATCTCTAAATAAACTGGTATATGTGGAGAGTAATTCATGAACGCTTCCAGCGTGATGATAAATGGCAGGCAGCGCGAGCTCGTAAAAGGTGCCCCTCAGGGTGAGCGGCTCTATCGTGTTGTGCAAGGTACTGTGGAAGGGGTTGGAAACGTGACCTTAAGGAAGAGGTGTGTCTTTTGGTGCTTTAGAAACCAGGCTGTAAGCGACAGACATGCCATATTTGATCTGTCTCCTGGTCCACCTTGTCTATAATTATGCCTCCACAACTTGACAGATACCTCAGGCTTTACCCCTGATTCCTCACCATGTGACTACCAGTTTGTTTCCTGAAGAACAGTTGTCTTAGATCTGAAAGGTCACCTTAGGCAGTTAGCTCTGATAAATAATAATGATAAATTCTAACAATTTATGTACTGTCCCTCTATGTTTCTGCCCTTGCTGACGTGATTCTTGAACTTCAGTTATGCTTTGACTTAACAGAGGCCTTTCTTCTGCTATGACAAAGAGAGAGAGGAAGTTCCTGCTACTGTAAAAGCCTTAGAAGGTTACGGCTACATTCATACTAATAGGTTAAACAGGGACAGGGCATAGCCCTGAGCCCTTCTGTGTACTTGTCCATACTGCAAAGCTGTTAGTATAGTTTCAGCTCACACCAGCTAGAGCTTCTCCAGACGAAGCCTGGGCACTCTCTGGGGACTACTGCTGGCCAGCGGCCATTCCCAATAGGTAATTTGGCTGCAGGCATCTTACTTTGAGGAGGTGAAGGGGCTTAGCTGTCTGGATATGAGCTGTTGGGCAGCTGGCTGCAATGCCAAGGAACAGTCCCTGGCTTGTCTTATTAACATGATGAAGACTTTGTGATATAGGAGCCACAGCAATGAGGTACAACATATGCAAAGTTTGCAATTCTGGATGCAATTTCGAAATATACCTTTCTGTGGAACTTTCAAGGTACTGCCCCTTGTTCAGGTGCTGTTAACTTTGTGTTGAAATCCCTTCACTTTCCGAATATCCATTATTGCTCCCACAGAGCAAGGAAAGGAAGACACCCTCCATCTTCAGATAGCAGACATAAAACAAAATAACATGAAAAATGTGAAATTATTGGGGGGAAGTTTTGTTCTGGTCTACAGAGAGCTGCTGGAGATTCATAGATTGGTGCTGATATGATTAAAAAGCATTTGGTATCTTCCTATTTGAGAGAGGAAGAATGAGAAACAGAAGGTAAGACAACATGAAAAGATGGGATATACCTAGCAGAAATGGTAGGGAATCTGATGTATGGGGACTTACTCTGTACACAATAGTGTGTAGACTTTGTCTGTAGACATCTGTAATTGTGTCTACATTTTTATTAGGCATAACCTCATAGTAAAAAGCATCTACTGCAGTCAAACTGGTCATACTTGCAATTTTTGTTGAAAAATGACTCATTTTCTGCCCTTAAAATCCCAACTGGAATTGATACAAATGAATAAATAGTCTTGTCTCTAAGGAATGACGTTCCTGGGGAAAAACCTGTATTGTGATCTGCAAAGCTCCATACTCATTCTGCCTAAAGCATGAATCCTGGAATCCAGCACAGCTGAATTACGGATGAAGCACATTTCTGAAAACTGAAATGTGCAAAGGAGTCACAGGGAGCCAAGTGCCCAGCTCCCGCTGCCCTTAGGTGCTGTCTGGCTTCCGTACCACTGAACGTCAAAATTTCTCTGTGCCCTTTTGAAGATACCAGGAAAAAAGAAATCTCTAGAATAAATTCCACTTGTTTATATTTAGTGTATTATTTAAATCTCCAATCTTGGCCTGCATCTTATCAAGCTGTATAACAGAAGAATGGAATAGTTTAGGTTGGACGTGACCTCTGGAGATCAGCTAGCACAACCTCCTGCTCAAAAGAGGGCCAATTTGATCAGGTTGTTCAGGGTCTTGTCCAGTTCCATCATGATGATCTACCAGCACAGAGAATCTACAGCCTCCCTGGGTGACTTGTTTAACTGCCCTAGTTGAGAAAGTTTTTGTCTTTCTAGTTGGAGTCTTCTGTATCGTAACTTTCTGTTATGCTGTCTGTTGCCTTTTGTCCTATCAGTGTGTGCCTCCAACGTGAGCCTGGCTGTATCCTCTCTATATCCTCCCATTAAGGAATTCTCCTCTCAGCCTTCTGCCCTTAAGTCTGAACAAACCCAGCGATCTCAGCATCTCCTGTATGTCCAAGCTGCTAAGCAGCTTGGTGCATCTGCCCTGGACTTGGTCCAGTATACCAATGTTTGTCTTGTACTGGGGAGGCCAAAACTGGACACACTACTCCTGATGCAGTCTCACAAGTGCCAAATAAATGGGAATAGTCACTTCTCTCAACATTCACTCTGGCCAATACTGCCGGTATGTGGCTGGCCTTCTTTGCCGCAAGGGCATACTACTGACCCACATTCAACTTGTCATCTATCCAGACCCACGAGTCCTTTCCTGGAAAGCCTCTTTCTAGTGAGTCAGCCCCCAGCCTGTACTGTTGCAGGGTGTTATCTGATCCCAGGGGCAGGACTTTGCATTCGCCTTTGTTGAACTTCATGAGGTTTGTGTCAACCCACATCTCCAGCCTGGGAAGGTCTCGTTGAGCAGCAGTCCTACCCGTCAGCACATTGACCACTGCCCCCAGTTTGTTGTCATCTGCAAAACCGTTCAGAGTTAACTGCGTGCTGTCAGCCGGATCCTTAATAGACATTAAATGATGTTGGTCCCAAAACTGATCCTTGAGTGATGCCACTAGTAACCAGCTGCCTGTGGGACTTTGTACCACTGATCATTGACTTTTGAGTCTGACGCTCCAGCTGATTTTCCACTCTTGTAGTCCACTTATCCAGGCTATACCTCCCCAATTTAGTTATGACAACACAATTGCAAACTGTGTCAAAGGCCTTGCTAATGTCAAAATAAACAACGTCCACCGCCTTCCCTTTGTCTGCAGAGCTAGTCATCTCATCCCAGCAGGTAACCAGGATGGTCAGCCATGATACCATCAGCACTCTGCCTGCCTACAGTGCGCCATAGCGCCATGCCTTCAGAGGAGTTAGCATTTCTTTGCCGAAGGCATTAAGGCTACAGCGTGCCTGATTTGAAAAACAGAATGTGGGACTGGGTCCCGTTTGTGCATGTTAGTGTACCTGCACAGCCTGCTAAAATGGGGTGCCCTGATCGTAGGTTGCATGGGTGAGAGGAGCCTGCGACAAGGTCTAAAGGCAGCAGGGATTTGTCCAGTATCTGAGCAGGCCCAGGGTATGGAGTGGTCCTTTCGCAGTCCCGGACGTTCTTGTGAACTGTCTTGTATCCATCCACTATTTTGTATTTTCTACTTTTTAATAAAAATAGCTCTAAGAAAAGGGACACAGAACATGACTAAAGCATCTATCTGTAGGTGAAGAACTCTAGCTAGTGGATCTGCCCAAGGGCTTACAAAATTATTGTGCTAGAGTGAAGAACCATGTCAACAAATTATTAGCCCTAAAGTACTGAAGACAAACTCTTCAGGATGAATTGGGGGGATGGGGGGAAATGCCCCCTCTCCTTGTCTTGCATCCTCCCAGATGCCATCTTTTGACTACTCACAACAAAGAGGGGGAAGAGGATGGACAGGGCAGAGGACATTTTAAAGCTCTCATCATGTTCCTGTGGTCTGAAAATCAGTGGGCAAAATGTATGCAGCCGCAAAGCAACCTAGGAGCCTCTCTTCTCAGGCTGGGAGGTCTGAGCACTGCCAAAGGCTTTTGGCCCCCTCTCCCAGCCTGATGCTTTTAAAGAGTATCATTTGGTTCTATGACAGTGTGGGTTTGTTGTCTTGTGTATGTGTATGTTTGTGCTCGGATGTGTGCACATCTCAAAAGCAGTTCTGAGGTTAAGAAAAGCCCCATACTTGGATGGTAACCTTGATCAACATGTCACAGCACGTGACAACTTCCATAATGGTTTTAAAAAAATGCATGCAGAATTAGCTGTCAGTTTCCAGTAGGGGGATATGTGGTAACTACTACAAATACCTAACTTCTGGGCTCTATCCTCCTCTCCATGACAGTTTTGAACCAATCACTTGATTTCTCTATGCCATCTAGTTGATCTGTATAATGAGGACAAAACTGTTCCCCTGATGTCTTTGAGCATTGTGTAGATTATTTAAGAGCTCTTCATGTCAGGGAAGTCATATAGGCTTGTTTTAGTGATCATTTTTTTGGTGTGTGCTCAAATTAAAACAAGTAGCTTTTTTTTTTCTTTCTCTCTTCATGGATAGATGTTTAATACTTCTGAAAATCTACTCCTTTTAATATGCCTCAGTTCAGGTATCTAAAACTACAGCCCATTTTGAATTTAGGCCAAACAGCCCTGCCATGGTATGACACAGTTTTGTCTTGGTTGGGCACAGAACCTAACTCAGCACAGATCACTATCAAGGTGAGAGTGATAAAAGACAGGATATTACATGTCTTGTCTGCAAGGATATAACAAAGTTTGGTCCTATCTACATTAGCTATGGCACTTTCGTATATTCCTCCAAGACAGTGGGTTTTACTCTTTATGAAAGGCCTGTATAAGCATGAAATACCTGAAATAAAAAGACAGGTGAGGGCAAACTTGTAGTCATTCTGCTATGTGTTTCAGGAGCTATGTGACTGCAGGGGAAAATCAAGCCAGAGTGGGCTTTATTTTCACTTATGCTAAGACCCAAATGTTGGGATTTTTATGTGCAAAGGAAAATACTTGCAATGCATATCAAAACATTTGATCAAGTAGACAGAGCCCCAGAATTATGCCATGCCCTGCTTACCCTTCTGAGGACACCTCTTCTGCTAACTCTTTAATCATCTGCAAATAGTCTCAACTACATAGTCTTGCGTAATATACTTTTGCTAGAAATCTTCAAAGGGCTTAGGGTTGATGTAAACCTGTTTCTCCCATCCCCACTGGGCTTCAGTGAAGATGAGAATGGGAACCAGGTAATAGGCTTATGAAAACAACTATTTTTGGCTTAGCCCTGGTAGGACAACAGCTCCATTGTTCCGCTCTGATACTCAGTCATTGTGACTCATCTGTAGAGGACTCTCTGGCCCATTTTCTTTAAAATGTGCTCGGTCTAGAGAACTGGCTGGGGTTTTCTAAAACTGGAAACACAGAGAAAGAACAGCTCGCTTTTCTGTCGGGTGTTGATTGACCTTTTCTACACCACTTCAGTTCAAAAGGTGGAGTACCTGCTGTCTTATGCAGAAAGGTGTTGTCAGCCAAGAGTGTGTGTTTATGTACTTCTTTTCCTTCTGGAGGAAGGGAATGTCTGAGGAGAGGACAGGTTTCCAGGCTCCCAGGGAGAGTGAAGTCAGGTGTCCTCAGAGACTAGCCCACCGGTGATTTCTGCCTCAGAGGGGGAAGACTTTGCAAGACCACTCTGAAGCGCACTCTAGCTTCTGTTCATACCTAGCTAACTTTTGTTTGTAGAAGGTTTTCTGGGCCTTTGAGACTCCTAAAGCATTGTGGATATTGTGGCTAATAGGAATAAGACACTGAGCAGAGACCCTGGAGACATTTTCTCCTTAAGTCCTGCCATCTAGGTTCCAGTAACACCACTTTTCCCTGAAATGTGGAAAATTAAAAGTGTGTCAATTTTTTCTTTGGTAACTCAGATACCAGAAAGGAACATATGTTTGAGAGTGAGGGTTACGGAGAAGTCAGTCTTGTCATCTTCCTAGTGAGGACACTTCCCTTCCTTTTCACTTGTGTGTTTTCCCTGAAGATGTAATCTTAGGCCTCGGCTGGACAAGATAAGCACTTACTTTATGTAAAGCTATGAATAATCTCTCTCAAGGGCTTTAAGTACCAGGCTGAATTAGGACTTAAAATGGTAGAGGGAAAGCTCCTTCTGCAAAGAATAACTTTGGTGCATGGAATGTGGAAGTGGTCTAACATGAAAACCAGTTATCTGCTTTTTTTAGCTATAGGTGAAATCTGGCTCTGTTGAAACCACTGGAAAAGTTCTCATTGATTTTAATAGGTCTGAATTCCATCCCTGATATGTTTGTCTGCATTACTTTTTTCACTGTGTTGCTATATAAGCATGGAGGACTTGAGAAGAGATCGATATGATCAAGACACCCCTACCACTATGACAAGGGGTGGGCAGATGTCACTGTGGGAGGACACATCGAGGGTTTTGTCTAGCACTTTGAAGTGTTTTTCATTCTTCCTACCTGTCGTGCTTCAGCTTTCCAGATTAAAGCTGTGCATGAATGACAGGTCTTATTATTTTGGGTGATCTGTGTTTTCCTTCGTTATTTAGACACAGAACTTGCAAAACACTTCTCTCAGTAGGGCAATTTGTTCTCAACCGGATCTTAATAAGCCTAGTTCTCCCCTTCCTGAGAAAGTATGCTCCTTTGGTTACAGAAGCCCACCTTTCACAAACCACAGCTAAAACATGTTTTTTCAGTGAAACGCAAAGCACACAGTTGCTTGCAAATGTCAGTTTTTCTTCGCATGAGGCAAATGTGCACTTTGTAAATGTGGGACATGGACATATTTTGATGTGGGTCTTGAACAGGGCCTCAGTATAGGGATAGCTCATCTTTAATTTATAGTTATACTCAATCTAGCCATTCCAGGAAAAGACATTTTGTGGTTCTTGGGCAAGAGAAGAAGGAGGATAAAAACCTTCTGCGCTAAACAGAAACAGTTTACAACACTCAGTGCAGACCTATGGTCCCTAAATGAAAACTTAATGTAAAACACTTGAAATGTTTTTCAGGACTAAAATCACCAAGACAGCGATGCTAAAACTCTTTCAGTTATCCCTTCTTCTTTCTTTGGGAAAATCAGAAACACTCCTGTGTATTTTCTGCCGCTGGGCTCTTGCCACAGGCTATAACCACATGTTTTAATCTGATTATTAGAGCTGCTACAGGAAATTCTATGGCCTCTGTTGTGCCAAGGGTGACTTAGCTGATCAAAATGGCATTTCTAGCCTGAAAATTCATCAATCATTGGAACCCAAAGGAAAGCTTATGATAGTGCAGTATGTTTATAAAGGGACTTCTAGTCTTTTAGGAGTCGAAAGCATTTTATAAACAGTAATTGATTCATGCCTGCCTTTGCACAGAAATGCAAACCGCCAAGGCAGAAGTCTGCCTTGTTTTTGCGGAGCCTGGCAATGGGGAAGGTGTAGGTAAGCAGCATGTATTGTCAAAAGCGGAATTCTGTCACAATGCTGTGTTCACTCATGTAAAAGGGTTACGGGATTTTTCATGGGTCTGTGCAGTGTGGGCTGAAGAAGCACCAGCAGTAACATCAGCTTTGAATTGTGGTAGGGTTATTGCTTCTATATGAATAGTGGGAGTGCGTTACCTATTGAATTATCACTGCTGTGGCCTGGAATAACACAGAGCCCTTTGCTCAGTATCTGGATGAGAGGAATTGCATCGCCCCTCCTGCCTGGCACTGCAAGTAACTGTGTCCTGTAAATACGGCTGGGTGTCTAGCAGCGTAGGAGCCGTGTGCCTACCTCCTGCTCAGACCAGCTGGCAAATCTCACTGCTAAGGGCTGTTACCTCGAACAGCAGGGTTGTTCTGCAGCGTGGGATATTCAGCCTTTGCTGATGCTCGCCACAGCTCCTCCTTGGAAGGAAAATGGATACTTGCTAAATCTGTCCGAGACTGGCATGCCCTAAGTCGTAGGAACAAAGAAAAGCTTGTAAGGAAATTCTGCTGCCCTATCTTTATCAGCCAGCCTTTCCTTATTTCCATTGCATGCAGCTTTGCTTATGTCTCTGACATTTGGGGTATATTCTAACTCCTCTGCTCCTCTTCTTTTTCCTCATATCCACTGGCATTGGGTCTGATCCAAAATCCATTCAGTTAAAGGGGGGAGTCTCTCTAATGCTAACAGTTGGCTTTGAATTATATCCCTGACTTGAATCCCTTTCTGAAATCAGAAGGCACCAAACCAACTTATTCTTAGAAGGCTAGTCTCAGGAAGGCAGAAATCAAATAACTTCAGTGTAGCATCTAGATCTTCTGCTTGAAACGGGTCTGTCAAAGGGTGACATATCCCAGAAGAAAGAGATAACAAAGGAGAAAATTTTCTCTAAGATATAGTATAATTTCTAGTATTTTCTATGAAATGCCATCCAACAGCTAACAGATTAGCATAGCATTGTGGTTCTGTTTCCACATGGAAAAACACAGAAGATAAAGCAATCTTTCTCTACAGCTTGCTTCCTCTGCTTTACAGGCAGATTCCAGAATGATAGTTGCTGACTTCTTAGCTGCTTACTTTAACTAGCCTTACTGTAATAAGAGACCTATGAAACTAGTCCTCTCTCTCCATTTAATATATGGCAATATATGCCAATTGGGCCAAGAGTCTGATGCAGTACTGGCAAATACCTGTGGAAATCCTGACATCACTAGCTAAGGAAGCAGGCTTCAAATCTTGCCCAAGAACTAGCAAAGAATGATATTTTTAATGATACCCTAATGACTTAGGAGGTACGTCTTTTACGAAAAGAGGAAATTTTTTGTTTTTTCTGGCGTACTGGACAGAGATCTAAATTAGGAGAGCAGCTGCTCTTGAGAAGTCCCAAAGGGATGGATGAGCAGAAGGGTAGAGGGTCTTTGTTGGCTTCATAGGGAGAGCAGGGATATATGTGGAAGGACCAAGCAGCAAGCTCTCCAGGTGCCTCCTCTCTGTCATGGTTTATGTTTAGATTGTATGTACCACGGTATCCCTGCTTCACAGCAAAGCCTCACTGAATCACTGGCAAAGAGGACAGCTTGTGAGAGCTCCTGATCAAGGGTCATTAGCAAAAATAGCAGCTACAGCCAGTAGCTCTAGGTGGATGCATCTAGCTGCTGAGGGAGCATCAGTGTTGGAAACAGGGATATCTTGACCTGAGCTTAAGCTATTTGCCCTCTGATCTGTGCCTTTTGGTGCCAGATGGGTCTGGCGTGGAGGGTGGCTCTGCTCTGAGGGTCAGGTGATGCTTCTGGCAAATTCTGGGTATGCAGGAGCCCTGCTAGAATAGGGAAAACTGTGAAATTGGGAACCTCAGCTTCTGTCTGGGCCAAGAAAATGTCAGTAAGGGGAAACCATAAGGGCTGGATAGAAGCCGGTACCCCAGCAATCACCCCCTCCCCCGCCAAAACAGGAAGATTATTTCATACGCTTTGAGAGGTAACAGTGAGATGGGAAGTGTGACTATATCTTGTTTCCCTCTTTTCCCTGAAGAAAGAACTCGGTGTCTTTAATTCAGTACTTGCTAAAATAAACATTGCTTGCACTAAGAGATTCTCACCTATGCTCCTAGGCATCTATGTGGGGATCAATGCTGATTTTAGTGCTGCTTTTCAGCAAGGGCCTTTGGAGACTAAACCAAAGCCTTCCAGGGCTTGGCAGAGAGGTTACATGCTGGCCCTTTTCTAGCTCTTTAAGGCTCTAATTTCTGACTGGATCCTCCAGATGCTACTGAAATGCTGATGCTTAGTTAAGAGCAGTGCCTTTTTTTTTAAAATCTATTGCGCTAAATGGGATGTTAGCTTTTGGGGACGGCATCTGAGCGTGTCTGGAGAGCACTGGGTCTAGTGTGGGGGAAGTGATAGGGAATCTGAGGAATCCACAACTCTGTGGAGGATTTTGTCCTTTTCCTCAGAAAACCTGGAATCTAATCAGAATGCTTGTATATTTATTGATTTATTTTGGCTCGTTCTCGTAGCCGTTACTCTGTTACAGCTGCCGAGGTATTTAGTGAGAAGGATGTTGAATCTGATCAACTTTGTGCACTGTAAGGGATTATATAAAACAATGACTACTGTGAAAAGCCTTTAAATAGCTCTGTCAGTCCCCTCAAAAAGAGGAAATATGCTGGTTTTTAACCAGTATTTTCCTATAATGGAATTGGGGGATTTTAGAGAATGAGAAATTGAATGTGAGTCAGTGGGGCAATATGGTGTTAAAGGAAGCTGCTACACTGGACAACAGGCAGTGCGGGGTGTATTTCAAAAACCAGATAAAAAGCACCCAGCCACTCAGTTTTCTGCTTTCCTCAGCAGTGTCTCAAACATGGGGTTCAGTTTTGGGCTTTGTATTATCAAAGAGGACAAGTGACAGTCTGGAGAGGAGAGCAGAGCAGTTGTGGAAAGTGAGATGGGGTGTTTTTGCAGGGGAAGGGTGCTGGCCCCTGACGGGAAGAGAAGTGAGCGACACCAGCTTATGAAAATTAGACACTGAAATACTCATATTCTGAAATGAGCCACCTACTTAGGAGAGGTGCTCTGCCTCCAGGTCCTCTCTCTGTATTGGACTAGAACTGCAAAAACATCAGACATGTGAGATAGATAGTACTGATCAGAAAATGAAATCCCAGTTGTTTGCTGCTGGTCATTATTTTGGTTTTGCATCTGAACCAAATTAAAAGAGGGCTGATATTGGTTCATGCATAGCCAAATGCAGTCAGAGAAAATCCTGGGTTGTTTAAGCCCAAACTCCTTGGGCTTAAGAGTTAATCGGTGGGTAGATTTTTATTGCCTTACTGGCATACAACTGATCTGACAAGGAGTCTGGGCTGGTGCTGAAAGCTCACAGAGCGATATTTCAGAGGCATCTTAATTCACGGTTTGCATCTGAATTTGTGTCTCAGCAGAACGGGTTGCTCTCCACTAAATCTTTCAAGATTTGAGTCCAGCTGCCTCTGCCCTCTTTTAACAATAAAGCCAAGGGTCAATTATTCTCATTAGTCAGTAAGAGCTGAGTTTAAAAATAACACGCTGATGTTGCTACGCGGAAATATTTAAGTTGGATTAAATATGAGGGAAAAATAAGTCAGAGAAGAGCAAGCTACAAAGGGAATTGCAGATTCAGTTTCTAGTCTGAAAGATTTTTAGGGCAGGGACTGTCAATTATTTTGTTTGTACAACAGTCTCAACTTAAATGGGGCCTCTAGCTGCTTCCACGGTATAAATTATTGATGCTGTTAGGATCCGCAAAAGACGTGTGCTTAGCTTTAAGCGCAAAGGTAATAGAATTGAAGTCTAAAGGAATCTTTTTACTCAAATATGTGCTTATATTCCTTGGATCAGAGGCTGATGGCTGCTTTAGATGCTTGCGTATCTGACACGATCTTGAAATAATGAAATCAACTGCGCTATGATACTGGCTCAAGGTCTAAATAGATACAGCAGAGCTTCCAGCTAATTCTGTTGACCTCGCTGAGAAACTCGGCCCTGTTGACTTCGCAGAAAACCACTTGAAATGGATAGTCCTTATCTGAAGTGACAGCAGGTACACGATCCTAATAAAAGAAACATTGACACGTTGCACATCACTCTGTCATCGCGTCACCTTGTCTGACAGAGGAAGGCAGCACGATGTGAGCTGAAGCGATGCGAGGTGACACAACGCCAAACACCGCCGTGCGGTTTTCAAAAAGGGGAGGCGGGAAGAAGGGGGGAGCTTGAGAAAAAGACCCAGCCTAGAGCAACACAACTCTTTGGCTCAGCGGTGTGCGGTTGTTTTTTTTTTTCAGATGGGGTTTTGTTTCGGATAGTCCGTGGCTGCACTCGTCGCAGCAGATGGGAGTTCACAAGGTGCCAAACTGAGCCTTGACTAAGCAGGAATAACAAAAAAAAGCTTAATAATCCTCAGGCCGTGGGGCCTTTTTGGCTTGCTGTTCTTCATCCTGGCCTTCAAACAACCTGCGCTGTGGCAGATTGCAGGCTCTTACGGATTTGCCAGCCCTTGCCTTTTGGAAAAAGCCTCGCTTTGTTTTTGGCTCAGTTTACACTCCCTTTCAGCCATCTCTCCCTCACTTGGAGATGAGAGTTTGCAATGTATTATGCATGATGTTATTTAAACCTCTATTTTGATCATGGTTGCTATGGGTGTTTTTGTTTTTTATGTTCTGTTTTTTTTTTTTTTTTTTTTTTTTACATATCACCTGCGTTTGGCAGCAAGGCACTGCTGGCTCTGCTTCTCTTGCTGCTCAGGCTAAAGGGCACAGGGAACTGAGGGAAAAAAGCCCTAAGCCCTGCAGACGCAATGACACAATGAGCAGCAAGACCTACCTGGTGACATCTGGCTGTGTTTCCTGCTTGAAGTCTCTGTTTGTGTTCTCTGGATCCTTCACGTTTTCTCCTTTGTTCTCCCTTTCCTAAGGGATGAAGTTGCTCACAGCCTGTGGGAGCCTGTGCTTATGCAGTCAGCCAGAGTAGAAGACCCTTAGGCAGGATGGGCTCGTGTCTAAGGCCTCCCGTCACAAGAAGAGAGCTCTGCTTTTTCCCCTCTGCTGAATGCTTCCCAGACAAAGGGAGACAGAGATGTGATGCAAGTCTCCATTTCTTACAATGAAATTACCACAACGTGGCTCTTTCTTTCAGGAACGAGCTGATTCAAAAAGCCTTTGGGGATTCAGGGGAAGGCACATGGCAGGGTCCCTGGAAATCCTCTACCTCCAATGAGTCCAGATATTGTCAGTAACTCTCTGCTCCCACAGCCAGAGCTCAGGAAGGTGGGCTCTGACCTCCGTGAGGAGCAGGGACACCAGCCAGATGCTCTACTCACCACTGCAAACTCCAATGTCTCCTGTTCCCCCCTCAGCAGGAGTCGGTGCCTCCAAAAAAGCAAGATCTTGCCCGGTGAGAGGCAGCAGCTCCCAGCTGTCCTGAATACTCAAGAAGCAACTTGGCTTTGCAGAGCGGCAGGAAGTCTCAGGGCATCCAGTGCAAGGTGATGATTCCTGCTCCTTGGGAGGATGCAGAGACCTGGAAGAGGCAAGGATCCTCGGCTGACCATGGTGAACACCATCCTGAACTCAGCTGGTCCTGGAGACCATGCTGAGCACAGATGGGTCAGAGACCACTGATAGCTGTGAGCCATCTCCCTCCCCATTCCTTGAACGCTATCACCTGAGAAAAAGAGATTTCCTTTCTCCCAGCGCCTACGTGCTTCCTCAACACCTTCCCCTGTAGGAGAGGTCTATTTCCGACTGTGGGAACGCAACGCTCTCCTCCACAGAGCCATAATCGAAGTTGCACTCACCAGGCATGATGCTGTGGACCGAGCAAGACCGATACTTGAATAGAAACTGAAAGAAGAGAAAAAGACGAAGGGAACTATGCAGATCTGGAAGCCTTAAATGATCAAATGGCACTTTTCCCCCTCTGCTGAAGTGTGCATGTAGGTATGTAATTCTGCATGCAGAATCAACGTGGTCCAGGATAGAGAGACATTTAACAAGGAAGGCTTGGCACCTGCAGCATTTGAGCAGGTCCTGCTGGCTTCTGGGGATGCACTGCTGTCAGGAGGGATGACAGTGACTGGTAGAGAAGTACACAACTCAACTTCCACCTAGCCTATGGGCTTCCCAGAGAACTAAATGAGGACGTGGAAGCCCCCAGGGACCTGCTTGCAGCAGATTATGCTGCTGCATCTTCGCAGCTCTTCTGCCTCCAAGCTCCATGTGCTGCAATCTCACTTCCTCGTGGCAGTGTAGATGATTGTCCCTTAAATGTACAAAACACCAGCAGTGTTTTGGTGCAGTGAGTGACCATGGTATCTGCTGTAAGGCTATCACTCACTTCTTCTCCTGGGGTTGTGTGAAGCTTGCCAGGTTGCTACCTTTGAAATCGGGTTGGATTCATCAGTCATTGCAAATCTTTCAGCAAGTCACTGCTTGAGTGACTTTTTGGCTGCACTGGGTTGAATCCTGAGCTTACATGAGCCGATTAATTTAGGATGGAAAATGGAGAGATCTGAAGGTTCAGACTGTAGTCTTTTTCCACCTTCAAGGGGGAACCATTTCTCACTTCCCCGGAACAAATGTGGGGTCCAACCTTCCCTTTATGCTGCTGCTGTGGCCCAGGCAAGGGTTAACATCTCAATGTCACTCGCAGCGCTGCCCACCCTGTAACATGCTTAGCTTGCCCTTCCATTGTTTGGACTAAACCTTCCCAGATTTACTTACTTCCTTTTGATGTCTGGCAATGTTTGTTTATTAGCGCCAGTGGCCTGTGTTAACTCTGAGTAAGTCTTTGACTAAATCCCATTCTCTGCCTTTCCTCCTCCCTTCACGGGCCTGTGAGCTGATAAACTTCAGCGCTGGCTTTCAAACCCAGTGAGGTTAAACATGAACTTCTTTTACACCTGCCTGCTTTCCCAGCTAATGGACTCTGTTAGCTGCAGAGAGAGGAGTCCTTTTATGGCAAAGAGAAGACTGCAAAGGTTGAATTGATTTCTGGTTCATATGTTCAAGAAGTAGGTTTTTAACTCTTGGAGAGGAAAAGATTACTGTAGTGAAATCCCTGCTGTCCTGAAGTCATCTGCTTAACTGCAGCAGAGAAATAACAACAGCACAGGTATTCTTACCAGCAACTCACAGCATCACATATAGTCCATCAACACTATTTTATTATTTCCGTTTTTATTACTATGCTTAAGTACCATTTTGGGACTCAGAGTTGAGTCAACTTCAGTCTAAAGTATGATTCAAGAGAAAGAAGATGAGAGCTGTTTGGGAAATGATAAGTACTTCCTATGGAAACATTCTCAACAGTACTGTTTTTCTCTTAATCATGGGAAAGTTCCATTGAAAGAACAAAGCCTACCAAAAAGAAATCCTCACTTTTTTCATATTTTTAATATTTGACAACTTTTGTTTTGTCATAGGTGTATCTCACAGGAGGAGATATTAAAAAAAAAAAAAAACCTAATACTGTTTGTGCCTTTTCACTTAAGCCCCAAAATTATTGACTAGCTTTAGCTTATGTCATTTTATTACAGACATAAGCCCTCCTTGCAGATTCCATACTGGTTATGTGGTCTATGTTAATATGATTATGAAATAAGGCTACAAGATAATAATTTTAAAGTAAAGAATCTTTGGATTTTTATTACTCCATTATTTTGTCTTCTAAAATGTTCTTCATCAGCAATGATTAATTCTTGAGTCATCAGTGTCTGAGTCCTAAAATGTCTTGTGGTTGCTTAAATGTCCTTTTTACAGGATTTATAAGCCCATTGATTTTTAAAAGTGAATTTCAAGGGTGTATAGGCATTCCAGATGGGACAGTAACTCTGTTGTGGCAGGTCTGCACTTTTCTTTAAAGTAAAACAGTCTTTGCCAAGAAGAGCTCACATTCTAAACAGATGTGATTGACAGGTGGCACATAGGAAAAACTATAGGATATGAATTGCAGAGTGAATCCAAATTGTATTGAAATGATGAAAGGATTTAAGAGCACAGGGAAAATTTGTGGTCTTCAAGTACAGAATTTACCATGGCAGTCAAAATGACATAGCAGCAACCCTCTTTCTCTCCACTACAGTATTTTGTCTTTCTCCGCATATTTTATCAGGCTACAGCATTTGGAGAAAGGTATTTTCTCTTTTTTGGACAATGACTAACGATCTTCCGGTGACTCTTTCCAAGATGGTTTAGGAAAGGGTTGCCAGGTGCCTCCTCGGGTGCAGGGGAATGTGTGCCTGCATTTCTGCCACTCCGTTTCACAGTCCAGGTCCTCTGCTCCAGCCCAGCCTCACCACAGCTTCGCTGTCAGCGCTCTGTCACGGTGAGGAGCAGGAGAAGAGCCATGTGGCTGGGCTTAGGAGAAACGACAGATGAGACTCACAGGGTTATCTAGGTGCCTAGTTTCCACTGATTTCCATGAGCATTTGGAGCCCGATCATCAAGTTGATTTACCATTTAGGAACCGAAAAGGAAAGCAGACTTCTATTTAGCTTTAAAGATCAAATTCTGAAACGGTCCCCCTGTAAGCAGATATCTGTGTCCATTTAGAAACTCTTTGGTTTCAAGAGGTCTCTGGCTTACAGAATCGTGGCTTCCTTTAGCACTTTCTGCACCAAGCCTAATACTGAGATGTGCACATAAATATTCTGTAGACACCTGGAAACAGCTCACCAGTTACTGCTTACTGTGAGCCTTGGGGCACTATTTTCCAATAGGTCAATATTTCCTAGATTGTTGATAAGTGATGACAAAGTACCTGTTTACATGGAAAGCAGTACTGACGTAGTTGTAAATCCCAAATGTGTTTCGATGCAAATCTGTATACAGAGACAATTACTTATGAACGAATGCCCTATTTCCACAGCAGACTTCTTTCAGAATACGGCACTGATTTGCCTTCTTTTTAAAGAGGATTGTGAGTCACACAAAGGCTTTGGTTCTCATTTTGGCATGGACAAACCCCAAGCTCTTGTATGTTCCAGATACCATCCCTCAAACATTTGTTTGCTTGTTGCGGTGCCGGACTGCTCGTGGCCTTTGCCTGAGTGGTCAGCCAGTTCCCTTTGAAGATGTTTACTAATTGAATCAGAACGAAGATGGAATTAATGTTAAACACCTTCAAACACCTGTTGTGTGCTTTAGTCCCATGACTGTACTTCACAAGCTGCCGTCAAATCTACACATTTCAGAATACACTACACAGCAATTCCTTTATTTACTTACTTATTTATTTATTTATTTATTTTTAACAGATTAAAGCAAAAAAAAATCTGATTTATTTCATAATCTGTTTTTTTTTTTTTTTACATGTGCAACTGTTACAGTAGGAAAGGTGCATAGTCTGTTGCATTTAGCAAAATACTGAGAGCTAGCAATGCTGATCCCAACTCCAGCCTTGGCCTTAGGAAACTCATTGGCTCTTCTACCATTTCCTTATCTGCCAAAGACAGACTAATACCTAGAGACATGAGTGTGAACTAAAATCCCAGCTAAAAGCAGTGCCAGCTTTAGGGTGCTGAATGACTCTTATTTTTAGAATCTGGGGTAAAGTTGCTTTCTCAGTGTTTTGGGTGTGACACACTTGCACTGATCTCAATAGCTGGAGATCTTTTTAATTAAAGAACAATGATAAAAAAGCCACATAAAACGGATTGCCTCAAAGCATCATCATACTACAAATGCTAATTATTGTAATTATATAAGATTGCTCACGTTTATTTTCTAGGTGGGAAGGCACACGAGCTGACTTGGTTTCAATATGTGGCTTTTTCAGCAGGAATTTAAGGAGTCAGTCAAGATTGCTTGGCTAGGAGTTGTTGTCCTTTGCAAACTACATAGCTATGGTCAGTCTCATGCCTAATGCAAACATATCATTCAATGCAACGAAAACAAAGTGAGGGACTTTGAGGAAGTTCCAGTTTTAGCTAACAACACAAACTTTCTTTAGTCTTCTGAGCTTATGGACACTTGGCATCTCCTTCTCCCAGACTGACAAATGCTACTGTCTCTGGGGAGGTTGCAGTGCTGTTGGTGTAGACAATATCTTAGAGGTCTCCTAGCATTTTTACAGTGTGTTGTGTAACCAGCCCTACTCAGACCAATGCCCTGGGATTATGTCAGGGTTTAGCTCTCAGTAGAAGTGGGTTGGGGTATGATGTACAATAACAACAACCTCCTTTTTTTCGAAAGGGAGGAGCTAGCAAGAAGTCTTCTGGGAAAGCAAATCTGGAGCTGTAGCAGGGACTGTTGGGTCACTCCAGATAAATTGCCTGGGAATGTTTTGTCAGAAAGCTGGGAAAACATATGGAACTAGGAACAGTTCCTTGGGTGAAATGACTGAGGTGGAGAGAAAAGCCCATGGTGAGCTGGAGAAAGGGTCAAGAGATTTAGGGGTGGCACAAGCCAGTCACGTCCCAGTAGCTGATTGAGGAGAGTCATGTTTACTGTCCTTCAGCTTCGCCACAGAGGTATTAGGAACCACTTCTTGGTTTGACTGTTCTTTGAAAGGCTAGGATCAAAATGTGTTTCAAATTGAGAAAAATTATGTTAACCTATATTTTCAATTAACTAACAAGTAGCCCCCGATGTGCACCTTAAAAAGTCAAGACCACAGCTTTCCTCTCAATCTGAATAAACTTTGGGAGAGAGCTAAAAAAGTGTCTTGTTAGGTCCAAAAAAATTAAACAATATAATTTTGAATCATTCTCAATTAAAAATAAGTAAGTACTGTTGAAAATTTCTTATAAAGAAGATATCTTTTTCTGAATAAAAATCCCTAAATGAAGTAGTTCTAGACCAGGGAATATTTTTTAAATCAAAGCAATTCAATGTGATAGAAACTTACAAGGAAAATAATGCCAACACCACTTTATATTTTCAGTGGGTTTTAAAAAAAATCAAATAGATTTGGATGAAAGTTTTTATTCATCTTCTATTTTGTGAAGGTGAAGGGAGGGGCTTGGAGGTGTGCAGGAGAACTAGATTGCTTTTCGAGGTTAGAGCTCTTGAATAGAAGTCCATATGATCGTAAGACAATTTGGATTGGAAAGGACCTCCGAAGGGCTCTAATCCTACCTCCTGCTCAAAGCAGAGACAGCTGTGAGATCGATCGGGTTGCTTTATCCATCTAGGTGTCGAAAACCTCCAGAAATGGAGGTCCTGTTTTTTTCTGCTTTGGTGAGGCTTTGGATATGGCAGACTCCATGAGAGCTCGTAAGGTGCTGAGCGTTCCTGTTTTTCTGTAGTTCTGCCAAGAGAGGTCTGCAGAGTTGCCCCATTCTCTGGCATCACCGGTTGGGGCCTGACGTCCTTCCATATACAAAGGCTTATCTATGCAGGGAAAAGTAAATCCAGGCTTTTTACTTAGTGTTTTTGCTTGACAGCTGCTTTCCTGGTGCGAAAGCTGCGTCACGTGGTTTGTCCAGAGCCAGGTCACATTTCAGACACCCAAAGCTAAATGCAGTGTTTTCAAAGGGGAAATGGAGGCAGTGGACCTCTCTGACGAGACAGAGAGAAACTATACTAGACATAGATTACTAGCGTTGACTGGTGTTGTCTGGTACCTTGCTGTTACGGTGGTTCCTTTCCTCCACAGGAAATGGAGCTGCACACCAATTTTCAATAGGCTTACTTAGGGTCCCTGGAACTCCCAGCTATACAATAAAATTCCTTCCATCGTTTAAGCAACAGATTTTTCACTATGAAAAAAGACACATTTTCTTTTTCCTGCTTAGTGAAGAGAAAGCTGAACACATATTTCCATTCTTTATTTTCCGAGATAACACAACTTGCTCTATAAAGGCAAACTAAGAGAAAACCAAAACTGAAAAGCTCAGACAGTTCCATGAGTGGTAGAGCCAGTGAAGTTTTTTTTCCTATAGAGTTGTATCTCGAGGTTGAATTTTTGTGTGAACGCTCTGGTGTCTAGCGACAGTTGAACCATAGGATGATTTAGCAGGGAGGGGTCCCCTGGAGGTCTCCAGCCCAACGTCTTGCTCAGAGCAGTGCAAACTTCAGCATTAGATCAGGTTCCTCCATGCCTTGTCCAGACAAGATTGGAAATCACTAAGGGCAGACATTCCCCTCCCTCTCTGGGCCCTTGTTCCAGTTTTGAACTCCTCTCACAGTGAAATTATTTTATGTCCAGTTGGAATATCCCTTGTTGCAATTGTTATATTTCGTCCTTTCTCTGTGCTCCTCTGAGAAGTGGCAGGCCCTATTTTCTCTATTTTCTCTATTCCTTCCATTAAGTAGTTGAAAACAGCAGTTCGATCACCTCCCTCTTAGTTTTGTCATCTGCAGGCTGAGCACACCCAGCTGCTCCGGCTCCTCTTTTTATATCATGAGCTCCAGCCTCCAGCACCATCTTAGTGCTCCTCTCTTGGACTCTCTCCAGTTTATGTACCTCTCTTGTAACGGAGATCCTACAATGGGACACAAGATAGCTTCTTCCTTGAGACGATTTTTAGTGGAATTCCTCTTCCTCATCCACCTGTTTGCAGGACCTGACTGTCTTTGAGTCTTCCACTTCTTTATTAATGTATTTATTAATTCTTAAACTGACTAATGGTTTTTAAAACTATTGCTGAGAGGGAAGACCAGCATACAGCTATACCCAAACTCACACAGTGTGATCGTATAGGCCTCATTTCTTAGAAAAGAAGGCTAACAGAAAATGCCAGCAATGAGAGTGCATTGGCCTGCCATAGAAAGAAAGAGGAGAACCTGACGAGGGTTGGACAGATGTCCTTCCAGATTAGTTGTGCCTGTAGACGAGGTTACTTTTCCAACATATTTGTCATGGCTTCCTGCTGGTATTTACTGCCCCCTCAGACTAAATTAATTCTACTAAAATCAGCTGCGTTAATCTTGATATAGCGTTGAAGCTGTTTCAGCTACCCTGGCTGATCCTACCTGATGCAAATGTAGAAGTGCCCCTGGAATATGAGTAGATGTTTTGGGAAAGGCCCTATCTGGCATTACCACATGGAGTGGAATAGGACGTGCCACCAGTCTTAAATGATACAGCTTTTTATGTCAACACAAACACACTGAAACGCAAATGACTAGGGATAGAGCTATATTAGAAAAGAGTGTTTTAGGCCAGAATAAGGTCAACTCTTTTCAAAGAACATTTTGCAGGAATAGAAAATGTGGTGCAGGTTATAGGGGCAACATTCATTCGCCTATGTAACTGAGCGGCATATTCTCTGCTGGCTTAATCGCAGCTTTTTGGAAATCAGTTTAGGCTAGGCACTCTTCCCGGCTCAGTTATGTTTGCCACACTTTGCGCTCCAGCACATCCTGACTGACGCTTTCCAAAGTCTGTATTGCAGACATGGCCTAAACAGCACTAGTATAAATAATATTGCAATAGTATAACTGTATTGATTCTTGGAGGGTTAATGGTCCTGCTTTGCTGATATGAAATCAAATTAAGCATCCACAAACTAAATCCTAATGAAACCTAGAAGATTTCAGTAGAAACTAAGCAGCTACTAGTTTTCTCTCTGGTCATGTCAGTTCCTAGAAAAGCGAAAGTGCTGTTGATGAGCTTTTTATTTAGTAAGGTTGTAGCTCCAAAAGTGTGGTGGAAATGGTTATCCTCTAGCCTTACGGGTGTTCACTGTTGCTTGTTAACAAGGGGCAAAATTAGGGCCAGTTTTGTGACAGAGCAATAAAAATGGCTCAGACCAGCACCACTGTGCCCATTGTCTATCACTGGATTAGCACTTTAGCATCACATCGCGTATAAAATTAATGGTGCTGAAAGCTACAGAGTGACTTCATGGTACACTCATGTTTCACCACCTTCACACCCACTTACCAGAAAAAAAAAATTATGAAGACTTCATTGCCCAGAAAAGGAGTTTTTCCAGAAGCAGAAATGAAATGTGCCTCAAGAACCCATAAGGTCCCATAGGAAGCAAGAGTCAGGCAGGTTTTTCTGTGACATGGCTAGTCACAGTTGAAAGTACAGCTCTGCCATGCAGTTGAGGCTTATTGTGTTAGCAGCATATTGCCCGCTCCCTAGCTTTTGGTGGATGACTAATGTACCTTAATTAATCCCTATGTGAAAAACATACTTTTTAGGCAACACAGACAAAGCCCAAACTGCGAACAATTTATTGGGAGCTGCAGCTTGGTGACTTGGTTTACATCAGGGAGATGTCTTCAGAATGAAGCCAATACAAACTGTTCTTTAGTCAAAATGGGTTTATTGAAATAGATAATAGCCTGACCTTAGGTCACGAAAAAGCATTTTCATAAGTAGAAAAATACTGTGGAAAATTACAATTGACCAAGAAGACATGAAAGGATGGCAATGAATAGTAGTGATGCCACACTGTGATGAAGAGGAAGTGAGTTTAGATGTACTGTTCTGTATAATCTAAGCACTAATTTTGGGTGTAAGTACTTCTGCGATTGTTTTTCCTTCTTTTATTTTCTTTATTTTAATCTTGTAATAAGGTTAAAATCTGATTTAAATCAGAATATTGGTAGTGGTCTCAGACATGCACAGTCACTTTCAGCCAGAAAGATCACAGATCTCTTTGCAGACAGAAGTCATTTTATCCGCAGCTGAAAAAGCAGCCCTCCGTGGAATAAAAAGGAAGCCTCACGTAGCAACGTGCAGAAACACTAGGACAGGAAGTGAAGGCTTCCCCTTCCAGCTGAAAGGCAGAGGGACGATTAAGTGATTAAAATAATAGCCAGGAGACTGACATAACAGAATTATGTTCTCCAATTCTATATCAAGGATGTAAACATTGTATGCCACTGAAAATAACAGATCTGTGTCTGTGGTGAGTAAATCTTTCTCTTAGATATTCATTTGTTTGTGCTTTGCAGAGTGCGATGCAATGGAACTACAGTGATATACTGACTTTGAGATCAGCCTCAGTCCAAATCAACCTAATAGAAACGCTGAAGGTGAAAATAATCTCTGTGGAGCCTGAAATGCTGCGGGTGTATTGATTATGTGGACTCAGGCCCAGGAGCTTGCCTTGCAACCTAATTTTAAATAAAAATAAATAAAAGTGAGAATAGATTTTACTAGAGATGAAACTTTGATTGAGAAAAAAAAAAATGGAAGGAAATAACATTTTAGCAATGACCTGTGTAGAGCAAACTTTAGAGGTACAAATTAATTTTCCACCACTGTAATTTGAATATTCTGCACGCACAGAAAGTCAAATTGGAAATGGCAGTGGAGTCAGAAAATCGATCAGTGAAGTCCAGGGCAATCAGACATAGCATTGCCCACGACTTTCTCCTGAACATCTGTTTGTAACACCTGTAATAACCATAATAAGTTGATAACAAGTGATATCTCCACACACTCTTCTGGGCCCATGCTGGCCTTCTCCCTTTCCTTCAGGAACACGTTCTGGAGGTCCTATGGGTACAGAGAAGTGAAGCAAAGTCCCAGGCATGGGCATATTTCTCTAGTGTGTGCCCACATAGTTGTCTTCGCAAATCATGTAGCTGGGAGGCAGCTGGGTGTATTATGCTCTGTTGGTGCATCCATCTATGTTTGTGAGCCACCCATTAAGGTGGCTGTGAGTGGCTTTGTTAATATAACACGTCTTATTGATTTCCTCTCTGAAATCTTATCTCCCAGCAGCTCTCGTGTGGAAGAGATATGAAAAACCAAAATGCTCAGGAGAAGCAGATCAAGAGTAAGAACAGGGCAAGAGGTTGCGACAATGTCTTTGTGCCTGTATGGGGATCTTTACCTTCAGCAAGCTAAATGCCCATGATCATCCTCAGCCTGCCCTACTTAGGAGGTGAAACACATCCCCCTTTTAACAAGCTGCAGATATGAGAGGAAACCTGATCTGAAGGCAGGAACAATGAAAGTGCATGGTTGCGGGTGATGGTGGCTTGAACATAGTGGATCTGACAGTCATGAAATCAAAGGAGTCATTCCTGGGTCTGGTCTTCAGCTAGCTGTGGAATAGTTGCCACACTGAATGAGGCTGCCTGGTGCCTGCTGGAGTTTGGCTCAACTTTAATGCCTCATCTCAGGTCTGTGGCAGTAGACTCTCATGGACAGCAGCCACAATAAAAGCTAAAGGTTCAGAACAGCAAGGTGTGGGGTGGGGGAATTTCAGTTTGTGCAAAACTATTTATGGATGGAGATGAAATCAGACAAAGGAAGTGGAATGAAACAAGAAAAGTAACTGGGAGGCCAAGACACGTGCAGTGGTTTAAGAGCACTTTTGAAAGATGAGGTGATAATCCTAGGAAATGAGCTCTGAGTCAGGACCCTACAGGCCGGGTGGAATCAGCACCTGGATGCCTCTAAAATACTCAGGCCAGGTCTACACTGGAAAATGTTGCCGGGTAGGGTATTATATCTCAAACCTCTTCTGCCATGAATGCAGCTTATCTTGCTAAAGCTCTGCTTTGGCTAGTGATTTAGCCCTCTCCCTTCCATCCTTTGATCATGAGCAAAATAAATTCCATTAACAAGACCACTGCCTTCATGGTGCATCCTTCTTTCTGCTGCAGGCCTGTGTTGGCACAGACATGTCAATCCAAGTCTGGCAAAGTTGGGCATGCAAAAATTGGTAGTGCTAGCCTGCCCTCAGATTACCCCCCCCCATCCTCTTTGAGCTGTATGGGGCAAGACCAGAACTCTTGTCCACCCTTGAGTAAAAGTTGCCTTATTTGGAAGTTTGTGTGTACTCTAACCGTCTGTGTCAGGTGTTGGCTCTTCTCAGAAATACTTTGTAGGACACTGAAACCAACAGGCTGTAAAGTCAGATGTGAGATTTCAGATGAGAACAAGGGCTGGTTCCAGAATTTCCTTTCCGAAAAGCACACATTTCGCTACTGCGAGAGGAAAAGGGCTTACAGCGTGCACAGTGAAACGGCTTCTCATAGCCTAAGAAACAAGGACTGGTCCAGGAGGACTGCAGAAGTTCATGGGCTTGTGTCTTGCACTGATAGGGCCTAGACACTGTGCTCTTGTGTCATTTTTGTGCTAAAAGGTGGGAAGTAGTAGTGCAAATACCTTTGTATTCAAACCTTACCTAGCAGGTTTCAGCCCTGACTTTTGTGGGGAGAGGGTTTTTTAGTGCGGCCTGCTTTAGTCACTGCTTGATTTCCCCACCGAGATGGGCAACAAAGAGATCAGTTAGGAGCTGTCTATTGAAGTTGGTGCAAATCTTTCTAGAGCTTCTAGCGGGTTCTGCATCAGACCCTAACTGAATTTCTCTATGTTAACAGGTGGGTAGCTCGGTGGCTGACAGCCTGATGTTTCAGGAACTGGATTGATGTGCTTAAGCAGAGTCTAACAGCTACTCCAAAAGGCCAATCTGAGTAAGCCCATTTTACATAAACCTTCCAGAAATGTTTGGGTATTTGCAGCCACTTGCAACTTTGACTGTTTTATCCTCGTTTTAGTCACTGCAACCTCTTCCAGTTAAGTACAAAACCTTTATTCCTCAGAGGAGATCTTTGTTTGTGTGTGAACAGGAAGTCTGTGTCATAATACTAATAGTAAAGTAATGTTTTTACGCTACTAGAGGGGACAGGAGATGGACAGACATTTCCGAGAGGAACAGTGGTCCACATCCTCAAAGATATTTAGGTACCTGATTCTTGCTGATATTCTCATGATCCACATAGAAACTAAATACCTGGAAAAATCTGGCCAGAGATAAGCTGGTTTCTTTATGAACCTGTAGAAAATCTTAAAAGTAGCAATGACTCAACTATTGAAAGGCAAGCTGGAGAGCAAAAAAAGCCACATGATTATCTGAGGCCACTAGAAAAGAACTGGAGAGCCAAGCAAGAACTGCTTTGCAAGATCTGAAGGTATTCTGTGCTGGCAGTTCATCGATGAAGGTTGCTCATTATTTACTTATTTTGAACATGTTGTTTGCTGAAGGCCAAAGCCTGTCAGATCTTAGGAAGGCTCTTTTTCAAGAGCTTTTGTTGCTTCAGCAAACAGGTCATGAGTCCAACCCACCCACTCCACAAACAAACATTTCTCCAAATTATCGAGGGAATGGAGTTCATTTGACAGAGATGTCAGTTTTGTAGAGATGGATCACTTAGGGTGTGGGGGTTTTATTGTGTGTGTCCAAGTCTTTGCCCTCTGCTCTTCAACTTTCTCCTCATACATCCTGTATAGCGACTCTGCATGCGTGTGTGTGTGTGTGTGTGTGTGTGTGTGTGTGTTTCTTTCCCTTTTGGAGCTGCCTACCTCTCTAATTATACTTACTTGTTCAGTACTTCAGTTGGCTGTCTTCCCAGAACAAAGGCTATAACTGAATACAAATAACTAAATTAAAATAACATTAGCGTATAATCAGAGAAAGGCCCTGTGTTGCTTGGAAAGTCTGAGATATCACTCAGCAAAAGGTAATTCTACCTGCTAACAGGTAAATTGGATGGCTGTCTAGTTCCCAGTCCAGCCTCCCTACACGTATATCTGCAACATCACTTCTCTTGGTAAGCTTTAGAGTGGACTAAAGGATGATGATGACAATGATTAAAGTACAAGGACAAGAAGAAATTGTAAATGAGTAAGATTACTTTTCAGAGAGAAAAGAGTAACTCACAGAATACCGGAGCTTGAGTAGAGGCACTTGAACACAGAATTGTTGACATGAAAGTAGTACGGGCATTACTTATAGATGGTATCTAAAAGATACTTTAGTGAAAGCCCATCTCAAAATTGGCTAAACGTTGCTGTTTAGAAAAGTAGCCTGGCTCTGGGAGATAACTAAGAAGAGTAGCTAAGACTAGCTTTCAGAGAAATTAGAATAGATTGTTATTCTTCGAGAAGGGAGCACAAAAGTGACATACGCAAAGGAGAAGAGCACAAGGAATAAGAGAACGCTTCTCTCCACAGTGAAGAACATGTGTACAGAGTATTTACCTCCATCTCTGTGATGTTGACCTTGGCAAAAAAAGAAAAGCAAAAAAGCCCCCAAAAAGCCTGGAAGGCATAGCTCAGTGTGGTCTTTTATATAAATCCATCCAAACTGTCAATAATAATTAATTAGTAATTACGTTTATCCAGATTTTTTATTTATTTTTATTATTATTTGTTTTGTGCGTTCTTTTTGACAGCTAGTGGAATTCAGACCTGAAACGCAAAAGCGTCAATACAATTTTTTCTTATGGGAGGAATTTTGATGAAAATACTGTGGAATGAAAGCCATCTTAGACTATTTTTCACTGAAAGTTTCTGATTTGTTTGTTTGTTTATTTGCTTTAAGACTTCAAATTTCCAATATAAGTTATCTCTATGGTATTTTCAGTGGGAGTCTAATATTTACCACATATTTTTTCTTTTCTGCAGTACATCACAGGTCTACCTGCATTCATTGACTATTAAGGCTGAGGGTGGCTACTAATGTCACTTGGATTTGAAAGGATACTTTAATAGATTAAAGTGTTCACGGTCCCAGAAGGGCAGGCTACACCATCGGCATAGATTCCAATGATGAAAAGACGAGAGGGACAATAAACTAGACCAAAGGCTCAAACAGAATTAACCTGTTGATGCTCCTGTCTGGGAAGGTCACATTAATATCCTGGGCATGACTGAAAATATGAGTTTATGTAAGGGATTTGTCAGGGAGAAGGGAAAAGAGTTGTCAGGGACATTTTAGGCCTCTGGGGCATAGCCATGTTGTGAAGGTGCTGGATTCTTGGTTTGATTTTATAATGATGAAGTCCCCCCCAGGGCTTGAAGCAGGAAAGGAGCAGTAACAAATGCTGTGAAGCAGATGAAAAAAAAACAAAAACAATCTGTCTGCCGGTGGTCCGTAAAGTATATGTCCTTTCCTACTTCTTAACCATCCCTCCAGCTCTGGGTCCATGAGGGACAGAAGAACTGCGTAGATTTTGCTCTATAGCCATGGAAGGATTTCCACGTGCTGGGGAAACCCCATCTGGGAGATGTTATTGGCTTTGTTTTCCTCTAGAGCTCCTGGAGCTGGTTGGCTGGTGGAGGCAAGGAAAGCCCTCAGGCTGTGAAGTCTCATGTGCAGTTCCCAGGGTCCTCAGGCTGACGTGAACTGCATCTTCAGAACTCTTGTGCTGTCCAGTCGCCTCCTGTCTCAGCAGCGCTGTAATGGCAAATGCCTCCAGAACAGCATCAAAGCACTTCTAAGGCATCCATTATCCGAGATCGTCCGAGATGGATTAGGTATTCCTGATCCTGCAAGGGGTTGAACTGGATGGTCTCTTGAAGTCTTTACTAGCTCTATATTTCAGTGGTTATTGTTAACACCAAGATCCTGCTCTGAGAAATGCTAGTCCATGTTCCAGCTCTCTGGAATGGCACAGTAAAAACTGCAAAGCAGAGATCAGTTTTTATTAAGCAAACGACACAGACGCTCCAAGGCTAACCTTGTGTTTTCTAAGCTGCTCGTTTTATCCTTTACCAGTATGAATAACTTCTTTGGCACTTTATGTTTTTCTCCCCCCGATCCCGACTTGGGGTTTTATTTTGTGAAACAAAGTAGAGAAAGAAAATATTATAATTTTATTGGGAAAGGGTCTCTCCTGGAAGTTATGCATGACTACAACATTCAGAGTGGCAGTTCTCTTCACGAACATGCAGTAGGTTTGCCTGAGAATGGAACGTGAATTTTTATAGGCAGATTTCACAATTTATTCCTAAGACTTTCTTCTCTGATACAGATGCAATATTTGTAGACTTTGTTCTGATGCTGAGAGAAAAATAGCATGTGATAGCTGTTATATTTGGCTGTGATGTTTTTGAAGGCGTGAAGCCTCCACTACACTATGAGCAGAACGCTTTTTTATGCTATCCAGAAGGAAGTCTACCAGAGTAAACAAGTAATGGAAATTCCTTTGTCATGTTCTTTGCTTCTTACACATTTCTTCCCCTGTGAGAGCAACTGCTGAATTATCTATCATTATTCACGTTTCTCTATTTTTATAATTGCTTTGGAAGTAGAAAGTTCTTGGGGCCAGGGGGTGGGGAAGGTAATAAAATGGCAAACCAAAACTTTCATAATAGCATGTGATTCACAGATCCTTTTACATACTTCTTTCCTTGTTAGTGATCCAGCACGGTCATCTAGATTTCAGTTCTAACAGATCTAGCCCATAATGAACTTTACTTATCCAGACAAAAGGAGAGTATAACAGCGGAAGAGTTTTATAGGGAACAGCTCTTCAGATAAGTAGGCAAAGACCTAACAGAGTCAGTGGCTGGAAGCTGAAGATAAATTTTACTTTGTTTCTAGTATGATTTGTAATACATTTAAGGATGTTTTGGACCCGTGGACCTTTGGGCTGTGATTTATCTCACCCAAATTTAAGTGTCCGCAATGTAGGCAGTTATATCTGTGCTCTGTGTCCAGTGTCCATTCAGTGAAGATCTAGCCAGTAGAGTTAATGGAGTTTATTCATCCAACCAAAGGCAGGAATGTAATTTAGGATGAAGTGAAACACATGGCTCCAAAGCTCCACTGGTTATATTGACTCCCACCAACTGTAAAAGGACCACCAGGCCACGTTACAGACACCCACATGTGGCTAGATGATTTATGTTTCTAGAGGCTTTGAATTCAGCCTAAAAGAGACCAGCCTACATTGCCTGTTTTTCAGGAGGACAGACTAGATGATCATTGACCCCTTCTGGCCATAGAACTGATAAATCACCAGGGAGTACTTTCTTCAATTTCTATTGAAAATTGTGCCTATTGTTTTGGGGCTTTCACTATGATTTCCTCCATGCCCAACCATTCATCTCTATCCTGGTCAAGATTTCATACGTGGATGCCCATGGAGAGGCTGCTCTTCTTGTTTTGGATCTTAGCGCACTGCAGAGAAAGTGAGATACTGAAGTGTGTAAGCCCCTTCCTGCTTATCCAGCTTGCTTCAGGCTGATGCCAGGAGAGATATGGAGCATCTGTGAAATCAGTAGTGTTTTCAGTGAGTTTAGGGGCCTGCCCATGCAGAACAGCTCACAACATTAGCACCTGTTTTTATATGTCACACTTGACAACAACCTTGTTGGTCTTGTTTCTCCATATTTGTTCATTGTTTCTTCCAGGTTGATTACATCCAACTTCATATGAGAGCTATTTACCTGCTATGGATCTTTGTGATGGCACCCTGTGTGCCTTGAGTCAGTTCCCCTTGCAAATACACCCTGACTTTTATGTCCCAGCTGGTTCCCTAGCTGTGGACATATAGCGTTCTCTTCCTGTTTTAGACATGAGAGGCTCATCAACTAGTGCACAGAGTTGTATTCAGAGGCATATTGTTTTTTTTCTCTCTTATACATGCTCTCCAAGCTCTCTTTTCAGATGCAGCTTCTAAGCTACTGGTATCCTTCCCATCCACCTATGGTTTTCTTCAGTCTCCTAGGTGTGCTTCTCACTGACATGCTTTTTCCTGGTGTCACCCTTGCTGGTGCCCTGCCACCATTCTGCCTAGGATGCAGTAGAGCTTATGGGCCTCAGGTATACCTGCTTTCATTCACCATCCATCTCCCCTTTCTGTAACACAGTTCTGCTGAAGTCTTCCTTAAATTTGAAAAAACTTTCTGGGTTTCTTTCTTGGCTCTTTTGTCATTTTGTAGAGTGCCTTCTTCTATTCCTATCTCAAGTGTTAGCCTGATGGTACCTTTTTCTGTGCCAGATTAAAATACCTTGTGCCTTCCCCACCCACCCTAAACACTGAAGTCAAGGTCATAACCGTGTCCTACTTTTATCACTCTCTCCTGACCCACTAATTTATTGCCAAATTTTTCTTAGAAGTTTGCCATTCTTCTCAATGCTGGCAACAATTCCATCGCTACAATCAAGTCTTTAGCAGTTTCGATCTCTTGTTCATCTGTTCATGTCTCTTTTCTGACCTTTCCACCCCGTGGGAAAGGTATGTTTGTTTCCCTGTTGCCCTTTTGTGAACGTTGCAGCAAAATAATCCCCTTTAATTTTATTTCCACCAGGGACTTTTTAATGTATTCTCTGTTCTGCCAGTAACTGTGTCACATCCTGGAGGATCTTAACCTGTCTCTTTTGCTGAACTCTTAATTTCTCTCAGACTGTTGTTCACAGCCAAATGTTACTGGTGTATTCATTTTGAATTTGAAGAAGTTTGATGTCCTCTGAGCCATTCTGATTCCTTTCCTTCCCTGTGCCATGTATGATGCCTTTATTTTTCACATATAGCTCTCTTGCTTCGTTCACTTTCTTGTCCGTTATGTCAGCTTCACTCCTTCAACTCACTACACATACCAGGCTGAACTCTGGGACGCACCACATACTTGGAGCCACTGAACTCTTTCCTCCACTTTCTCTCTCTTTTCGATGGAGTTGTCAAGTTTCCCCCGCACTGCTTGCTGTGCCTCAGTCCCAGATCAGAGTACCATGTACCTTGCTTCTTTTTCTCCTAATGCTGAAGTCAAGGCTATTAGCAGTATTTTCATTTCTACTGGACTAACATGGCTTTACCTGGTCCAACACGTGCTCAAGTGGCTGTGTTTTGCCTTGTGGACATACCCGAATGCCCGGCTTAGCTGCACGCTTGACGCTTTCATTGTGAATTCACAATCTGCCTCAGGGATGAATTGTGAATTGAAGCAAGTGTTTCCTCACGGCGCTTCACTACTAACAAGGGCTTGTGTGTGAGATTTGGTGGTGTGAACCCCAGTTCCCGGTGGGATGCTCACACACAGCATCTCCCTGCCCTCCGCGCAGGATCTCCTCCCGTAGACAGGTCTGCTATAAGAAATTCTGCCTTGTAATTCCCTTTTTGTTTGTCCATGGGCAGACAAAAGATGCACTCCTCTTCCATTCAGTCAGAAGCCTTTGTTCACCAGAGGACATTTTACTGCCTACTCGAGTCTACATAAACCATCAAAGTTAAGCAAAGCTGCACAGTTAAACCTCTTAGTCAATCCCTGTTGTTCTGTAGCCAGCTAGTATGTCTGCCATTAGCAGGAACAGCAAAATGTGCTACCACTTGAAACATGTAAAGAGTGCCTGTAATATATTCATGAAAAATAATGAGCTACCTACAAATGGCACCACACCTGTTTCCTCTAACTCAAGGAGAAGGTGGACTATACCCTCACCCCGTTGTTCCAAAGCCCTTGCAAAACACTGAGCACGATTTACAGTTGGGAGCGTGATTATCGTTATGCTTCCTTAGCTCAGGGAAAAACAGCTTTTCCTTGTGTAGATTATATTTGCATTTATATTTATTCATTTGCATACAGATTTTTATGCCCTCCTCTTGAAAGGTAAAGAGATTCCAGCTCCTTTAAAGGCAATAACAGTTCATTTTATGCCCTGTTCTCCATAACAATAATTGCTATAACTCTGAAGCTCCCCTGGCATTTTAAGGGCAATAAAAAAAGGGGTGGAGGGGAAGAGAGGAGTATATTCTTCTGTTAATCAGTGAGACTCCGGGGCTGGTTGTGTGGTGCTTTACTCCTGGGAGTAATCCCATTATCCTTGGTTGGGCTGATTGTACAGAGGCTGCAGGATCATGCCCATGAAGTCCAGCCTTTAATCCAATCTACCTGTTTAAATGGAGCACATGGCTGCCTTTCAGCGGGAGCTGGGGGGCTCTCAGCACCGAGCTTTTAGCTCTGTAACGGGGATCTAAATTAGCCAAAATGCCTCAGAGGGATGGAAACTCCATCTGCCAGGTTTTCCTTCTGCTCTTGCAGAAATTAATCCATCGACTCTCTGTGTGTGTGTGTGTGTATGTGCGCGCACGCGTGTGTTTGTGTGTCTTTGCTATTTTTCCTGCCGATAGAGATTCAGATCCCCATTTACGGAAGTAAACACAGCCTTTCCCCATGTGTTTGAGAAAAATACATATAAAAGGGATGTTTTGTGTGAATGGGGTAAAAAAATCCTTATAAATCTTTAGTCAGGAAAGGGTGGGGTTTCAATAAAAGTAACAGACATTTGCCAGGGACTCTCTCAAAAACTGCAAAAACTGAAGAGCTCCGTAGAGGGGAATGGGGAAGTCTGAAAGTCAGGCAAGACCTGTAGGAGAGGAGAGAGTCAGCAGAGCAGGGCTGCTTGGCTTAAAGAAGAGACGAAGATGAATGCATATAATAAGGGTATATAATATATCATATTGTGCAGAGAAAGTAAAAAATGCTCTCAAGTATAACATTTCTCCTGATAACTAACTAAGAGAGTCGAAGGAAATGTAAAAGACCTCAGTTTAAAGCGGATTACTGGTATTATGTATTTTCTTAACATAATGAATAACTTCCTATCACCACACTGATTTTATTAAAACAAAAAAAAGCATAGTGGGCTTAAAATAAACCAGCTGAATGCTAGTAAATGTACTCAGATCCCCTAAATGTGAGTTAGAAGAGCAAGTTTTTGAGGCAGTGTCTTCCATCCAAAATGTGTTTTAGTGCAAATTCCAGATTTGTGGCATAACAGAAGTAAAAGTCATTGTGTGTTGGGTCATTATGTTTCACATAAATATGAATAAACATCAGCACCTCATCTGTAGCTATTAGACTGGACAAAAACAAAAAAGAAAAGAAATACCAGCCCTTCCAGTACTGCAGCACGAAATGGCAGCTGAGGAACCAAAAAAGATGAAGTAAAGCTCCATTTGGGTCAGAAAAATTTAAAATAAGACTCCAAAGCAGTCTTGCTCTTTTTTTTCTATTAGAATTCTCACAAACTCAAGTGGAAAATGAATGAGTCATGTCAGAGCAACAGTTTGGCTTTTCCTCTACAGCCTTTTCCCCTTGCCTGTCACCCCGCTGGGCATCTGAGACGTTTCCAGATCCTGCCACCTTCCTAGTGGGCTTCAGGAGCAGCGTGAGAGGGGTCGTCTCATCTGGTATTCACCTTCCTGCAACAGTTTTGTCTACAGCCCCAGGAAAGCTGCAAACTGCACAGAGGGGAAGGTCTTAATCACCTATTGATATGTTCCTCTGATGGCAGCAGTCATAAAGTGGGGCTTTTTAAAGGTATTTTGCTATTACACTGCTATTACACTGTATTGAGAGCTTATCATTACACTCAATGGCAGGGATGGAAGTGTAGCTGTCCCAGGACCATTTTGTCCTGCAGTCTGCATAGGTGAAGAGTCAGGGCAGGAGGTGTTTAATGAACACTGCTAAACTGACCTCTTACTTCTAGACCCTTGAAATACTAGGGCAGCCATTATAAAGTGTCTTTTAATGATTTACTGTTTGGTTCTGGCTCCTTCCTCTGCCTTGCTCTTTGATATCAGTGGAGCCATACTGTTTTACATCCAATAAGGATCTGACCTCTGTTTTTAGGAAGAACAGCAAGCTTTTTTGGCAAAATAATTGACCTGGCTTCCATCCCAAGCTAAGCCTCTTTTTCTTTTGACCTTGGCCAAGTCAGGCTCTCTTTATGGTCACCCTAGGCTTGTACAATAAACATTTGGAAATTGCAGCATAGTGTTGTTCAGCGTTAATTTTCTTGTTCTGTGGCTGGTTACACAAGACCTAGCACTGGGTCATTTTAATGGTTGCTGCTGTGGGACAGTACTGGTGAGAGTGCAGCAAGCCAGGACAGTCGCACCAGCTAGGCTGACTTATGTCATGAATCCTTGCCTGCCCCCATATTCACATTGTCCAGACCCATTTCAGCTGCAGCATCCTCTGGGAACCTTTTCCACAGCCCCGGAAGCAGGGGATTTGGAGAGGCTTAAAAGTGCCAGTGGGACAAAAGCAGGTGAGATGTGGAGACTGTATCTGGTGGAGGTAGGAAGGGAAGCTTCACGATGCCCTGGCCATTCCCACTGCTCCAGGGCTGTGGTGTGCATCAGCCAAGGGCTCTCCAGCATTGAGTAATGCGTACCATCCACAGTGACATTCTGATTAAGTTAGAGAAATTTCTTTTGAACTAACATTTACTTTTTTTCCCAAATAAATTTCTTTTTCTACAGCACAGAGACCTTCCGCTCATTCTTTGAGCACTCTGTGTGTGTGTGTGTGTGTGTGTGTGTGTGTGGTCTTTTGTGCGTGTGTGTGTGTATGTGTGTGAGAGTTACACATACGCTGCAAGGAACCAAACCGTTCTTAACATAACACTGGTCAGTGTGCACAGTATTATCTTCATCCGCAAAGAAATAGGGTTTGTCTCCTACAGTGCAGTGGGAGACTTGGCTTCTTACTCAGCTGTAGAGATGACAGCTCTCTGGGCAGAGCCAGACATAGGTTTTGAACTGATTTATTTACTAAAAATTGATGCAGTCTCACTGCTGCAATGCTTTCATTTGGATGCAAATATGTATGGAAATTTATACAGTCCAGACAAGCGTCTCTCAGGAACGAACGAGGTGGAGACAACTTTGTCTTGGGCAGAAAGATGAACTAGGTGACCTCCCAGGACCCCTTCCTACTCTGTTCTCAGTGGTAAGTTGTCCCTTTAAACTGACAGCAGTTTTCACAGGCAGGAGAGATAGACACAAGCCCCAAGAGCCTGGGGACAGGTTTTGGTGGCAGCGAAGATGATGCTTGCTGTGATGCAGTTCCAATGTGCAGATGAACTCAGTGTCTGCAGCGACCTGATCTCTCAGTTTTGCCAGACTAAAATCTCAACGCTTCTGTGCTGTTAGCTGCTACGTTGCTCCCCTCCCTGATGGCCCATCCTCTCTGACTTTCACTTCCTTGCTCTGATTTGGTTATGCCCGTGATGTTGAAACACTCCTCTCTGTGTATCTCCTGCTGTTACTAGTAGTTCCTTATTTGCTTTCTGAAATCTCTTACATTTGTTTACAGATGAAACCCTCTGAACTTCCCCTAAGTCACCTTCTCTGCCCTTTTGCATTTGGAGACCTCTTTCATAATTTTACTTTTTCCATTAATTTTAAAGCTTCATATTCTTTCTCTTTTTGGTTTCTTTTCATGCTGCTTCCCTTCACTCTCTGAAGATTTTGAGACCATAGCTCATATTCTTTTCCTTTTTCCCTTTTCCTGGAACCGTCTCCTGCAGAAGTAGTAGTCCTTCTTTTCTCTTAGCCAATTTGGTGCTTTTTTTGGTTCACACATGATCTGTTTCTTCATCCTGAAGCTCATCTGGGCTGGACAAATGTGATTTGATCCAGCTATTCATAAAAGTCTCAGTAGACTAAAATCTCTTCTTGCTTTACTAGTTTTCACGCTAACTCCCAAGGGTTTCAATCTCCTGCGCTTCTCAAAAGAAGTCTAGCTTTGAGGTCTTATTCTTTAATTAATTACTCTTACCTTGCCCAGAAGAGCCAACAGCTTGGTATTTATAGGACTTCCTCGGCATATGGAAAACCCGAGGTCCAAGTCCTTGATCTGGATCAATGAGGGACTTCAACTTTAGTCATTTTTGTGCAACATGGGGGCCCTGTCCACTGGGTTATTGCCTCTTTTGAGATGGGTAGTTCTCAGAGGTCAGAGAAAACTGTCTAGAGGTCACAGGCTTGTCCTGATGTGAACCAGGAGAAATCTCAAGAGTGGAAGTGGTTTGGGAAGACCATTTGCCATACAGCCACCTCAGGGCTCCTATCCTCTGCTTTCTACTAGTCATCACAAAGTGGGACAGGACCCGTTTGCTTCTTATTTCAATCATCTTCTGCCACTTCTCGGCACTGACAGCAGGGCATCCTGACTTCAGGACAGATGCAAGGTAGTGATCTGAGGTAAGAGAACAGGCGTTTTCCTAATCTGCTCCCCTCAGTCCTGAACATGGAAGTCAAACATTGCTGAGTGCTCCTCCCTCTTGCTCATCCCTTAAAAAAACATGAGTCTCCTCGCATAACTGAGCATCAGTCCAATTTCAAAGCATAATTCTCCTCTTAGTACACAGCAGCAGAACTACTTTTGCCTCCTCTTTCTGCAACAAGTCGTCTTTATTTCTCCAAACTGTAAAGTCAAAGCAGAATGTCCTTCTTTTGTTCCTATTACTTCTTTAAATGAACTTTTCCTTCCTGTTTGTCAGTTTATGCGCAAAGGGGTAATATCTGTCTTGGGTTCAGCAATGCATCTTTTGAAGGAGATACTCAGGCAGAACGCACTAGTCTATTTCTTATAAATAAGATAGATAAAAACTAACAAACAAACAAACAAAGGAAAACAGGAGCCCGGTTGTGCACCATTCACCAAAAATGAATTCGTACTTTAACTGGAAATATTAAAACTATGGGTCTTCTTATGTTCAGTTAAAATAAGTAAGCTTGTTCTTCCTCTTCATTTATAGGTGAAACTACAACTTCTGCTGGAAAATAAATCCACCAAATACTATTTTGTCTTTAAATAGCACCTTTTTTTTTCCCTCTGTGTGTCTGGAACAGCCCAATTTTGCATTTGTTTTGTGCAAGGACGATGAAAGACAACTCCAGTTTGTTTATTTACTTTTAAAAGATGTAAATTGCAATCTAAGATGCAAAGGACAGCAGCTCTAGCTTATATAAGCAAGACCTGATTGGACATTGCTCCAATTGTAGGCTAATGCATTCTAGTCCATATCCTTAAATTTTTGCACAAGGACATCTTCTGCTACTGGAACTGGAAGAATGAACAACTTCCAGCTGTACTGAGTTAAAAATCTGTTAAATTTCATTAGTGTTAACCGGCAGTCTAAATTCCCCATCTGACATAAAGACAACTCTCCCCACTTCCAAGATTCAGACATCATGCACAAATACACTAGTCATTAGCCAATTCTTCTTTTTGTTTTCTTCTCTCAGTAGTTTTCCTTCTATTTTTATGACCACAGAACTTCAGCCCTTGCCTGTGAGTAAACAGCTAAACTGTATAACAGTGAAACAAATAGCATTCATTGTCATGAATGGATAGCCCAGCAGAGGGTCATGCGTTCAAAGTGGAGTTGCACCCAGGCAGCTCCAGCTGGCTGGGAGGAACCCAAGACTTCAACATGAGTGTGTCTAGCAAACGTTTGAGCAGACATTAATTCAGAATTTTAAGCATGCTGTCTACAATGGCTGCTAAATGGTATTTAAAAATGAATTGAGTAAGTTGCATTCAGTTAAAACCTCTGCTAAGCTTGCCTCACTTTCCTTCTCCCCCTCTGGCATTGACACTCCTGCAGCCTCCAGCAAGTCACTCTTTCTGACCCACCCTTTTCCTCCCTAACAGGGAATGGTGCCTGTTTGCTGCAAGGAGATGCTGTGAGGTTTCAGTGGTCGATGTCTCCAGAGACTTCCTTGGTGGAAGGCTGTTGGCACTGGCAATCCAGCTTACTCACGGAGCTGAAGTATGCAGAAAGGTTTTGGGGAGGATGTTCTGTGTCACATCTCCTGCTTAGACTTCAAGACGGTTGCAGAGTTGAAGTAAGCATAATATTAACTGACTAGAAAGCAAATCCTTTCCCTTTAAAGTTTGTGTAAATGCAAATTGCAGAGGAAGACAAATGGAAAGCATCAATCCAGGTCATTTACTGTTACTCCCAAGGAACAGATTCATTTTCTGTTTTCAAAGGATTTCTGTACAGCTATTAAAGAGCACTGTTGGCTTCTTGGGGGGAGGGGGAATATACCCTTGTTGCCATTAATTATTAATAATTAATGGCATATTTAATGAGTTCAGAAAATGATCAGTTCATTCATAATAATGCCTCTTATGCCTGTCCCCTCCCATATTCTCTAAGGAAAAAAGGAAAGAATCAGACAACAAAATGGAGCTACTAAATTTCAAGATGAATAATGTGACTCATATAGCATAAAAGGGCAAGATGAAGACAGAATTTTTTTAAAGGATGCTTATTTTATAAAACAGTTTTGTATTTTTATAAAACGTAACTTTATAAAACAGATTGTTTCATTTAAAAAAATGGATGTAGAGAGAGGGACAACCATAAAATGACCCAGCTGCTGAAATGTCATTATTTCAACTTAGTTATTGGCATGCAAATAAAGGAGAAGAATGAGGAATTAGATATACAGAAACAGCAGCTCACTGTAAAGACAAGTTAAAGTCAGTGGCGAGAACCCAGAGGCTGGTCCCAGCAGATCCTCAGTGCAGAGTGAGAAGGGAATTGCCCTGTGAATGTGCTTAGTCTGGAGCCGCTTGGGGTGCAGCTTTTGTACTGTCTTTACAGTGCCTAGTAAAATCAGGCCCTGGTTTGTGACTAGGAATCCTAATGCTGATCCCTAACAACAGCCCGCATTGTTAAAATGTCAGCAAGAATGATAAGAGATATCAGACATTTGGGGGTCGTGGGGAAAGCAACAACTACGTTTCTGCTCTTTTATTTGCGAAAATGGGTTCTGGCAGTTACACACCCGCCGAGAATTGCTTTGCTTCTTAGGAATAGAAAGGGAAGGAGAAATAATGGGAAAATATTTTATGAAGTGTGACAGCAGATGGGCTATTAAACATGACTCACTGTGTGGCATGCTAACAAACCTTGTGACTTGGGGGCCACTTCAGCGGAGGTTGCAGACTTGACAAGCCATCTCTACCTGGCAAAGGTGAGCCTGAGCCTAGCATGCCTCATGCTGTTCTGAGACTCTCAATGTCAAAAATATGTTGTCTGAGTCAAGGAAACGGAGTTATGTGAATAATTAAAAGCCATATTAGAGCTGAACGTTATGGATTATATGGCTGCTGAACTTATCCTTTCTCTCTCTTGACAACCACTTCATCAGCCTTCTAAGTTACCAAATAGAGAGGCAGGCACTGAAGGAAGAGGTATTAAATGGGAGGTATCTTACCTAGATATTAAATAGGGATAAATGAGGGGAGAATTGGACATGGCATGAAGATGACAAAGGAAGTGACAAAGCACAGCCATCTCCAAACATTTGAGGGCAGTAAATGTCAAGGAGAAATGGGAATTATAGTAGGCAAAATGAAAGAAGAGAAACTGAGTTGGGATATGGGAGGAGTGATAGAGGTTTGACTGGCATGTGGACTGGTCTAAGGTAGTCCCAGGACTGCCACTAGGGAAGCAACAGATCCATATATTATTTGCCATTCAAATGTCAACCGAAGAAAGCACTGTGCCTTGCATGCTAGGGAAGGCGTCTGCAGAAAATGAGGAACTTACAGACTGATCTAATACTTCTTATCTATTTTTAATTTTTGTGCTAGAGATGACGATTTAATCTTTCATCAAATCTTCATGAAGCCCAGAGATCATCAGGTTTTAAAATGTCTTTGGAATCACAGTATAGGTACAGGAAGCTTTGAAGGGAAAATAACTTGTAACTGCAGTGTCAAAGCTCTCTTGTGGTACTTATATTACAGAGCATCTAAATTATGCGTTACAGCTTTTCTGATTGTGTCATCTGCATAAATAAATCACTAGAGCTGTAGTCCAGTAGCTGCTTCTGATGCTTCCAACTCCAAAAGCACTGAATGTTATTTTCAGCTGAACTGGACCTGTGTAGGGAAATTGTCACACCTCTTGTCAGTGCTTTGGAGGTTACATGACCTTGTCAAATAATGAAATTGCCATTCTGTTACTACTTCATACCTTGTATAAGAAGATAAAGGAAGCGGAAGCACCAGATAGATTGCATCTGACAGGCACTTGGGGTATTATGGGAGTTCAGTACCTTTCCTTTTTTTGTACTGGAAGAGATGTGTCTCATTTGCCTCAGGAGGGTCTTTTCCACCTACCCAACTCCAGAGGCCACTGGAACAGAGCGGAAGTATGAAGCAGTTGCCAGTGAGGACAACCCTTAAAGCATCTCTCCGCTGAAGGTGCAGTGTTGAGAAACTTGATGGGAGACAGGGATGTAGAAGGGGTCAAGAGAAAGGGCACCTCTATTTGATTTATCAGCATTTTGAGATAAGAGAGGAGAGCTCTCCTGCCCTCCACAGTCACAGTCTGCAGATCTCCAGCAGAAAAGGAGGAAATCTCAACATTTCCCTCTTCATTACTTATTCCTGCAGTGAGTTCAAAAGGAGACTGAAATGTTACTGTACAGTACTTGTAAGAGTTCAGGATTCAGAGGCTGTGCTTTGGCCAATATCTGTGAGGACTGCATAGTTTAATGAAGCTCGTACTCCTGCCTTTTCTGGAACCCTGCAGCAGATGGATAATTTGGACCCCCGAGACAAATTACAGCAACCTCAGTTCAATGACCCTCACGGAGCTCTTGCAGCAGCAGGGGATGGTTAGAAGATAGCCTCATTTAGAGGACATTCCCAATGCATTCCTGAAGCCAGGGATTATTTGGGATGGTGTAATACTGCATGTCCTTCTGCCACTGGGAAATCTCAGCAAAGTTGCACCACAGCAATTGCAAAAGCACAGTCAAACCTGACAATTTGGCCTACAATGTTCCTAAGTCTAATCTCAGTCAGTAGACATGCAACCCGTAAGACTATGGAGAGACAGAAGGAAGGAAACAACTTGCCCTCTCTGACAGGAAGGAACTGAGGGCCCTTGTGCAATAGCCCTGCACTGCATATTTTCCAAGAACTTCATTGGCCGCTCTTGCACAAAGCCAAATTAACAATTTATCAGGAGAAGCGTCAGAGCGTCCTCTATGCTATATGTCCTCTCATAGCGCAGGAGCTGTTTGTTCTAGTTTCCTGAGGCTAATGCAAGTTCCTGATTTTCCTGATGTGGGAGAATTACCTGTATAAACTTCACTCTGTGACTTCAGCTATGTAATCTATATTCAGAAAGAGATGCTGTGCTTGGCCCTCCGGCTGCTTTTGTCTGGCTGTTGTCTATGAAAATGGTGCAGACCACTCTGGCAAGGGAAGTGCAGCAGACACAGCTGGAGGTGGTGTCAAGGGGTGGAAAGAATTTGCTAGTGTAAGGCAAGAGTGAAACTCTAACTGAGAGTCTGTAAGATACTGTGAAAATAGTGTCCCCTCAGTGGAGCATGCATTGGAAATGTAGAATTCTCTGTCCCACACCTCAAGCTGCAGCTTTCATTCTATTTCTATATGATGATCCCTCTGTTTTTTCCACCAGAGGTGAAGATCCTTGTGTAGGAAGTTAAAGCCTAAAGGAAATTGGCTTGCTTTCCTTTGGTTTCTTGTGTCGATCCCTTAGAAGCCCCCATAGGACCCCAGTGCTCCAGGGTTACAGACCACAAGCCATCAATGTCTATGATGCAGGAAGGCAGCCTGCTCTGCAAGTTCCCTCTGTTCCACCTGTAAAATAGCTTTTGAGCATGACTCACCAATGAGGCCAAAACGAGGCTCTCTCACCCTTAGTACAAACCCCATCTCTCCATGTGAGCGCTCATGCTCTTCACACTCCTGACTCACAGACGCACACACACATTGCCAGAGAAATAGGGGGCAGATCAGTATACAGGGCCATTCTTCCTCCGTGGTTACTCTTGAGCCTGCGCTGCTTTCTGCTCTTCATTCAGAGCACGTTTGCAAGTACTCTGTTATTCCATATTGCATTTGATGGGCTATACCGTGCTATCGCCGAGCCCTCTCCGGCACTGTTTGTGGTTGCTACTATCTTGGCTAACGGAGCAAGGGAGGCTGGAAGAGACAGGCAGCAGAAAGCTAGCTTTTGTGCAGTGCTGACCAGGAGCATCACACCTCCAGAGCCAGGCCCTAGGTGTGAGGAGAGCTAATAATTCGAAATTCTTGAAGGAGGCTGATGGAGAAGTCCCTGTGTGCCAGGAGCAGAGCAGGGCCTGGCATCAGTGTCTCTGTACAGGTGGTTCCCAGCCTTTTCATAGCCAAGCCTCTTAAACAAACTGCCCGTGTGTTCATCCCTCCTGTATCCCCACTCCCTTCTCAGCCTGGCACAGATGCTAAAACTGAGCTAGCAAACCCATCGGAACCAAGCTGATTCTGTTCAGGCTGCTTAGGCTTCTCCATAGTGCTTTCTCCAGGGTTCCCAGTGTGTAGAGACATTGGAGCTGGCCCCAGTGGAGTCACCAGACCTCCAAAAAAGCTTGTTCACGGCAGTAATACATGCCTTGTGCTTGTAAGGTTCTTGCATTTCACCGAGCTGTTGGAAACAGCTCCATTATATCAGATCCCAAGTAAAAATGGGCCTTCTGGGTAGATATGATTGTCAGTGGCTGAGTGTCAGAGTGATGCAGGGTCAGGATCTGACAGAGCAAGTTCTGGACTGTTTGGGTACCAGGAGCTGAGAGTATAATGTCAAATCATGAAGTCTGAGAGTCGGTTTGCTGAGAGTTCATAAATATTTCTCCTGTGAAAATCAGGTGAGTGTAAGGAGACGGCTTCGCTTAGCATTTGCATTCTGCAAATTTCCACTCCAGTCAGCTGCAGTTGTGTAAAAGAATGAGTAAGTGGAATGAAGGGCAGCATTTTGCAGTAAATTCCTGGTTATCTGGAGATTTCCTCTGGACTGAAAGAACAGATAGTCCGTGAGAGAAATTTTTAGATGTAATCAGGAAAGAACACAAAATCTTGAACAGCCACAGCAGAAATGCATTTAAAGTGCAAAGAGTGTTCTGACTTAAAAAGAATGATTTCACAGAGGAAAAATCTAAAGTAAAACAGTAAGAACAATGCTAATTAGGGTTGTATCAGGTGCTTGGCTCTGGATTCGTGTTATGCAAGTATATGAATTTCAAGGACCAATCACAACTAAGAACTTAGATAGAAGATTTTGAAATCATTTTTTTCCTTGAGTAGGCTTAGTGAAATCCTTGGGAGCAGTGACTAGAGAAGGGAACTGGTGTAGGAGTCATCTCACCTATTTTCATCAGTGGCTAAACTGTTGTTGGAAATGTAATCTAGAATGAGAGGAAAAATTAACTCAGCAGTGAAAAACTGTAAGATAATTTCTTAACTCACAAACCACTATGCTTCCCAGCTCCAAAAAGAGCTGAAAGAAGTGATACCATGGGAAAAGATCGCTTCTGGCTATGCATCCTACCTCACTTTAGACTGACAGAAAATTTCACAAGAAATGTTGAGCTTCACAACCATACACAGATCTGCTCCCCAGGCTCCCTACTGGCTAATTAGTGCTTTCCCTGCCATGAATAGTCATCTTTTCAAAGTCCAGCTTTCTCTCCCCATTAAAACCAAAAGGCTTTTGCAAGCAAGGGTGTTAGTTGCAGGTGAAAGCTTCTTTTTAATGAAATTGAGACCAAGTTTCTCCCTGAAATTCGGAGCAACTGTTTTGTCTGTCTCTTTTTTTTTTTTTTTAATTTCTCACAGATGACCCTTATGTCTCATCATACTGATACCTGTTCAGCGCTTGCTCTCTGGGTTAGTCTGCACAGAGCAAGACCCCTCTCTCTTCACTTTCAGTATATATGCGACAATCTTACAAGTTGCCAGTTGTGCTGCTTGTACAGTGACATTTGGAAACCTTTTTCTACGTGCTCCATCCAAGAGAGACAAATCTCAGATTGTGCTCTCTCTCTTTCCTAGAAGACATTCCGTCTGCTCCGAACGCTGATCTCTTATTGATCATGCTTGGGAAAGACTCCCTAAGGCAGCTTGTTAGGTATGATTTACATTGTTTTCTCTCATCTGCATGCTTTGCGTTTAGTCATTTGCCTTCTTCCTGCTTTGATGTTGTTGATTGCAGTGGCTTATTTGTGTTTAAATTTTGACTGTACCCTAATGTTAGGACAAAAAACAGTAGTCAGATGAGACATTTTAAAATAATGAATTGTGTGCATGTATGTGTATCTAGATATCTGTGTGTCAGAATATCAGTAACCTGGCCCATGGCAAATGGAGATTGAAACATTAAAAGCGCTCTTCTAGCTGAGCCATTTTTACAGACTCTGTTGACTCGGTGATATACAAGTGTTTCAGTCTTCAATACGATGACCCACTTCTTTGCACCTATAATCCTTGGCAGAGGGAAGTGGTGACTTGACCCAAGTCACTAGCGGAGCCTCTGACAGGGCATGAGCTTGCCTTTGGCTACTCCAAGTCCTGTCCTCACACCCTACTCCTGGGCTTTCTCCCCTGCTTTCATCTGACCTGCACACGTTCCTCCTCCACGGCTGTGAGCAAGTGCGAGCATCTCAATGAAACTTTCCTTGCATAGCTAAATTGAAGTCTGCAGCAGCAGCACTGCTGCTTGCTTCTGCTACCATTTTTGATCTTGCAGGAGATGGTAAAATGCTTGCATGCATACATGTAAGCTGCTTGCAGTTTAGTTGCCTGTTCTGGTGAATAAGCCACATATTCTGCTTGTGGTCCATCTTTTTAAGAGGGTGTGCGTAGCAGACAAATGAAGGCACTGAAGCATGGGTGCCATTAGCAATGCTTCCCCTCCGCTTGCCCCCCCAAAAAAGAAAAAAAAAAAATTCCAAAAGATAAAGCAAGGCAAAAAGCCCCTGGTTTGGAAAATATTTCCTAACCACCTTATCTGAGCTGCATATTAGAGAAGCTAGTCCTTTCAAAATTCCTCACAAGTCTTTCTATCCTCATAAGAACCTTGAACTTTACACACCTCTCATGACTAGTCCTCCAACAAATTATACTACCTGCATAAGTTTTTTTTAATACATGATTCTTTTATAGGAGGTTCTTTGTACACTGATGGCATAACAGAGCCGATGAGTAATTTGATTTACATGAAATAAAATGGGGAAAATTGCATGAGTAAGAAGAGCTAATGAAGCATTGAAGAAAGAAAATGTTACTATGCTGTCAAAAAAAACCCCCAAAACAAAAAGCCTCTGTAGGCTGAAAAGAAACCAGACAAGTAGTCTCTCTGAGTAATAAATTTACCAGCAGAGTAAGGTATTTTTAGTTTTGATAACATCTTTACTGGGAATGGCTTGAACCAAACTTTCACGTTTGAATATCCTAAGACTTGAAGACGGGGGGCGGGGGGTGGGGGGGCATGCTGCAGCTATATAGGAACTTATAAGTGTTTCTCCTTTGGACTAATTGAAAATCTTGAGCCAAATTATTTGTTGCATGGATCCAGCAGTAATCTTAAATGGTCTCTTTTTTTACTCTCTTTCTCTCTTCATGGAAGCTTTAAGTTTATAAGCGGCAATTTCGCTTATTCAGATAGGGAGCTACTACTTAACTGCTCAGGGATATTTCTCCTGTTCACAAGAAGCAATGGAGAGTGGGAAATCTATGGACCTTGGATTAATTTCCCTGGAGTTTAAATGATAGTCTTGATATTTTTACCTTTGCTTCTGCAAAATTCAGCCTGTAGATCTTGGTGGCTGTAATTTCTTACTTAAGAGATGTTGGCACAAGGTCTCTCAAAAACATAAAGTGAATCAACTAAAAATCACATTTTAAATTATTTGCTTAGAGGAGGTGCTGCTGATGGTGCCAAGAAAGACTTTGCAAAGCCAAAAAACAACCCCTCTCTGCTTTATAACCTTAAAGGGAAACACTCCAATCTGCTAGCTTATGCTAATTCACAAGGGCTGTATTTCAAAACAGTAGTTTATTCTGCATGATGTAAGACAGCAGATGTGGCTCTGCGCCTCCCATCCTAGGACAGAGGCTCCTGTACAACTGGTGGAGCCATGTGTTTCTCCTAGATAGTGTCTTAGTCTGAGTGTGTGTCTCTTGTATCCCGAATTAATGTGTTGGGTGGTATCAGCAAGCATTTCCAGGATGCCTGGCTTTGCAGCATATATGCGTCAGGCGTGTGAGTGGGTGGGTGTCCTGGGCTTTGCCTGCTTCTAGGCCAAGAGAATGGTTGAACCCCTAATTTGACCAATTTTCAACCCCCGTGAGGCTGCCATTGGGCATAAAGCAGCTCAAACTGTAGGGATTTGCCATGGGAACCTGAGCAGGGCTTGGAGGATTTTGTCTCTTGGCAGCCCTAGCAATGGCTTTTGGAGCCACCCTCACATGCAGAAAGTCTGACTTGCTTCCCCACCTGCGGAGCACCGTTTTCTCCTTTCTGACTCTTCGGCTGTGCTGAGTTACCTTGCTGGGGACATCAGACAGTCTCTCTCAAGAGCGTAGGTCAAGGATGCTTGTCCCAGGGTGACTTGTTCCTTCTCCTATACCCAGGACCCCATTCCAGACTGTCTGAGGAGCTTGGCTGCCCCATGAGCAGCGCTAAGGCCATCGGCTGCAGCGTCCCAAAGGTTCCTTCGCAGTGTCCTAGAGCCAGGAATCTCTCCAGCAGGCTCTGCCATGCGCTTATTGCCTGCATTTCAGCGAAGGGATGCTGGCAAAGGAAGGAAATATGATATGGATTGTTTAAGGCCAAAAAGTCATCAGCACAACAGGGATGAGCCCCAATCCTTGCCTAATGGCATTGCAATCGCTACATAGTAATGATTTATGCTTTTATGTCGCCCAGAGCACTTCTTACAGCACCTCTGAAAGTTTGTTAAGAAATGCTGACACACGCAAAGGGTCCGGTTACCCCAAACTCTTTTTAATATCAGTATTTTTGGAAATTGTGGTTAGGCCTTGACTGAGGTGCCTAACGCAGAGGTGCCTCAGGCATGGAGGCTAGATGATCTGGTCTCCCATCCTGTGCGTCGTCTCATGCCTTCCTCTGGACTGGTGAGCAAGAAATTTTTCAGGATCCATAAGTATTGTACATTTGAGTTAATACGCTCACAGCATTGATCCACACATCAATTTCTCATTGATTTGTAAGGGAAGCACCAAGCTTGTTCTCTGTATTAAAAGTCCTTCCATTTCTCTCACTCCCATCACTGTAATTATCTAGTTCTTTCTGTATGATTTCCTTACTCTTCTCTGAGTTGCTAATGCCTGATCTTTCAAACTTCCCATCAGCAAATTCCATTGCAGCAGTCCTTTTTTTGTGGTAATGTTATTAATGAAAATATTAAGTCACATCAGTCTTGAGACTGATCCTTGAGGAACTCCAAAAATACTCTCTACATCCCAATAGTTCCCCATTGTGTGCCGGTCTGTTGTCACCTCCCCATTAGTCAGTTCCTTCTCTGCAATTTTGGATGGTGTCTCTCGTTTTGGATCTGCACTGTCATAGCGACCCAGACCCTGGTTCATGTTGCAGCCAAAATGTATTGAGGCTAGCTCATTTCTGAGGCGTAACTGTTTGTATTTGGTACTTTCTGACCAATCTCTGATGGGATACCCTGCACAAACATTACAAAAGTGGATGCCCAGTTGCCCTAAATCTCAAGTATTGCTTCCTATCACAGTCTCTGTTAATATTTTGCAGATATGCAGAAGATATTTTTCCCAGTCAGAGTTTTAACGGGGCCTATATTGAGTAGCACTGTTTCCAATTGGTATGTCACTCAAGACACTGGTCGCTAGAGGAGCAATAGGCTCTTCAGTAGTCCCCGTTGAAGGAACATCCATTTCACTTATCTTTTCAGGCTTTCCCACCAGCTGGCTTTCTGCCCACCTCTTTCGGTTTCTGAAGAAACATTGCCTTTGCTTTCATTCCCCAAGACTAACCCCTTCACAAAAGATTGCCGTTTAAGCCAAGATTGAGATATTCATATGAAGAGAGTAAAGAGATTTGTCTATTTAAAACTCAGGTCCTCCCCAAAGATAAAAGAGTTGCACTAAATGCAATGGAAACATCGGTGTGCATTGGCTTCATCTTACCTTTTACGTATTGTATTTTCTATAGTGAACCTGTTAAGTGGTTGAACTTGATGCCAAATTGCAACAATTCTCAATACTAAAACTTTATTCTATACTAGGAGAGCGCTCTGGAAATATAAACTTCTATGATGTAATTCTTACCCAAAGTACAATGAGGTAGCTCTTGATTTCAGTGAAGCTTTGTTAATTTATACCAGCTGAAATTTTGGCCCATAGTTTACTTTCCTTTTTTTTTTTTTTTCCCTTAAAATTTCCTGTAAGTCCTCTGCCTGAAATCTCACATGGATCTGGTAGACCACAGGATTTTATAGTGGTTCACTGAGATATACATGGCTGGGAGTAGGCCAGGAGAAAGGTTAGTCAAATATTTGTCAGAGGAATGTTGTATCTCCTATGTAGCGTAGCTGATTGGCATCAGGAGCCTTATCTCCCCCTGAACAACAGGAAGAGTGGCACCAAGCGAAACTGTCAATAAAAGAAGCATGCAAGGAAGACATAGCCGCTCTGACCTTACGAAAGTCTGAAGATATGAGCGTAAGAGTAGAAAAAGATCCTGTGGTAGAAATGGAACACAAGATGTCGTGGTTTGTGGGACAGAAATTCTAACATCAGAAAGGAGAATTAAATCAGGATGAGCTAAGCACTGGTCAACTCCTTTGTCCTAGCGAGACAGTCTTCTGCGTGAGCAGCCCTGTTTAGTCCTTGTGATATGCAGTGCGCTGCTCAGTGGGACATATCCACCCTCAACATAAGAGAAAATAGCCACAACGAAGCCAATCCATGAAATTTACCCTAGCTGAGGTCATGATCAGGTATAGGTTAAGAAAGTAAAATAAATTAAATTCTGTGAAAAAAGGACAGACACAATTGGGATGGAGGGACAGAGGAAGAATATGTGGTTGTGTGACTTTCTAAAGCTCCTGTATACTTTCTCGTATGATTATTTTCTCTATCAGTGGTAAATGTTTTGTCAGTTAGGTCTCTTATGGTGGTAAGAATTGAGTTAAATGCATTCACACCAGTATAAACCTCAAATTAAAAATGTAATGTTTTTGTCTTTCCCCAGATATTTCTATTTCTCTTCCGTTATATTTTGATACTTGGAAGCCCTCTCAGCCTTTTCACTTAGGCTACTTTGAATTTTTTAAAAGAAAAACAGTTTTCCCACTTGAAATACTACCGCTGCTTTTAAATATAGGTGTAATTTTAACAAAAAGATTCCATGACACTTGGAATATTTTGTGTGTTTTGAAATAGCAAGTGTTATGATTCCTAGTTTCTTATAAATAAATATTGGAAAATGGATCAAATCTTGGATGTCTATCAATTGAAAACTTTGTGATAATTGAAGATGAGAAAGTGGAACCAGACTGAGGGACTAATCAACACATTAATGAATATGAACACGATATGTTATCTTAGGGTCCCATGTACAAATAGATCATTTAATTAAGTAGCCTGGAAGGTCTTTGAGATGGGGGGGGTCATATTTTTCGTTTACAGCACATCACACAGTGGCAGCAGACCCTCTAGTTGCTACAATAACATTAATGATGTTCATGGGAATGGAAGTTTGTGATTTCCACAAACATACCTATGATAAAGTTTTCAGTGCTGGATACATTTTTTTAAAAAGAGAAGGGACTTCAAGAAAGTGTGAGGCATAGCTAAGGAAAAAAAAAAAAAAAAAAAAGAAAAGATCCTGACTGCAGGACTAACATGGACTAGCATGATCAAATAAACCATACTAGGTTTCTGTAGCTAGAGGCACCTGAGCAGTTGCCTTTGACTCCTCCAGCTAATGCTTGTGTGGTCACCTGGTGGATGGAAAGAAGCCTTTGCTGCATATCCAGAGCGAAAAAGCCCCGTGTATCCATCAAAGTCACATGAGCTTGAATTCACATCTCCAGCTTTGTCTCAAGATGCCATAACTTTTTTGCCTTCATAGCCTTATAAGCACCACAGGTTTAAAATATTATCTATAGCTTAATGCATTAAAATCTGTGTATAAGTATATGAAAAGCCCAGAAACAAAGGAAAGATTATTTAGAATTATCTAAGAGGTGAATGTAGCAACATAGCAAAATTGTGTAAAGAGTAACAGAGCAAATATCAAGGAACTCTTCCTAACGGGAAGATCTATTATTAGACTAGTGCAAGCTCCCAAAAGAACTGATATAGCCCCACAGCATGAGACTTTTAAAATGAGATTGGACAAAACATTCAGTAACACTCTGTGGAAAGCGCGTCCTCTCTGATGGACTAGATGACCTTGCCATTTCTTTGTTCTGTTTGCCTTAATCTTTGAACAATAGTGCAGTGAACCAGTCACTGCTTTTCAGCCACACTTCTGAGGAAACAAAAATCCAAGAGTATGTCTGCTTGCTTTAAAGTTCTTATCCCTAGTCCGTTAAGCAGGGCTTGTATTGAACAATAGGCATTTCTAATCCATTGCAATGCCGGGTATTAATGAATGTCCTGTTGAAATTCAGAACCGGTTCCCCCTCTTGAATGGATTAATGACCTCAAATTTTGTTTGCAGATGAAGGAAAAGCAGTCCTAATCTGCATATTTTATTTAGAGATGTGCAGAGAAAGTTGGTGCTCCCTTTATTCCTGCACGATTCGGCATATTCCAACCTGTATAGAAAGCAGTTACCTGAAACTGGAAGGGAACCCAAGCAAAATGGAAGTCTGCATATAACCCCTGAGTAGTGGAGATATAAAATGCTTGAAGGGGGTTTTGCCTCTCCTAACCTCAGCTGCATAAAAGCCAAGCATCTTAAACAAACTAGTAATCTGAATTCCCTCTGCAGTCAGCAGAAAGAGCTGTCTTCAGAGGATCACTGATCCTGCCCATGTTGGGCGTTGCCTTCTCTCTTCATTGAGTGTAGAGCCTAGGAAAACTGCCTTAGATTAGCTGCGTGACTCTTCGATGGCTAATCTTAGATAAAATGAATTCTGCTCATGGTGATTAGTTTCTCTGCTATGTGAGTGACCTTCTCCACTTGAATTCCACAGATAGCAATGGATAAAATTACTTCAGGCTGAAAACACTCTCTAAAGAGTTCTTTTTTTCTTTTCTCGCAATTTCTTGAGCTAAAACTGAAGTTATCATTCTGTGTTTCCTCGCCTTCCATGATCAGTCTTGTATCTGTGTCACACAAATTAATCCGTGAATAAGGTCCATGGATATTAACTTGTGTACAAAGGAAAGCCATGGGCACATTCAAAATTCTATATATAAAGGATCTATATGTTTATGCAAATAGCAAGCCTGTTATTTATGTGATGGCATGAGGCTGACCCTGAGGAAGAAAGGAAATACTGCAGCACGTTTCTGTTGAATATAGAGAAAGTATAATGCTATACTGGGGTTATAGCATTCTGACTTCTACCCACCCTTGTGTAAATAAGAACAGCAGATTAGCAGTGGTCCCACATGGAACATCATCTATTCTTGGTGAAATCCTGCTGTGTCAGTTCTATGGCCTTTGTGGACCTCTAAAGGCCTCAGGGTATGCCCAGGCTGTACAGTTTTTATGCCACCTGAGCGATGCATAGGAAATCGAGTGCTTTGGAGAATATACTGTAAAATATTCTTCCACAGAAAACTTCAGTAAATCAAGATTTTCAGTCTGTATATCTCACATATGCCAAGTCCCCTGAAATGGTAACCACTCAGCATCCAGTCTATACTCTACACTTGATACAGAGTTGTTCTGACTCTTTACAGTTGGTGTCTCATGCAGGTATTCACTGTCATCCTGAACAATCCCTGACCATATTCCTGGGTGATGAGATCCTGTGTTTTGAGGAGGAGCTTTAAAATGTTCTTTAGCAAATTATATTGTTCAAAGCTCCAGCCTGGAGCTGGGGAGGTAAGTATGCTTATGAATTGTAGTGTCAAGCTACCACTGAGGTCCCAAGACCCTTTTTGTAATGCTTAACAGCAGTGATTGTGAACAGGTGAGTACCAGCTGTGAGCAATTGTCCTGAATAGGGTTGTGGTGATCTCTGCAGCCGCTGCAAATCTATCCAGTACCCATGTGGAGATTTCAGTTTCGGTATGTGTGGTCATTGGTTCGATACAGCGTGTGTGGGAGTACAGGCTGTTTAGAAGTACAGTCAATTCACCGTTATCCATGGGTGGATTTTGCCCATAAACCACGCAGAAGGTGCTGAGAGATCCAGCCCTGAGCCACCCATGTCATCGTTTATTAGTGCAAGCATAGTGCCAAGCAAATGCACCCATGCTGATTTCAGAGCCGGTGCCGATCTTAAAATAGTTCAGCTATATCTATGCGGCACTAAGTTCAAGTTTATAGGTCCTATTGCTTTAAATTAGCTCTTGAGGTATTCCTGCTGTGCTGATTCAGAAGTGGTAGAGGTATGCAGAAGCCATCATATGTCAGAGGCTCTACGCACCCCTGGCTGAAGCTGGGGCTGCACCTGCAAGGCCATCTTGGGTGACTCTATCCATCAGTCCTCAGTGCCTGCTACTCAGAGAATGGCTGGTTTTGGCACAGCGCTTTCTGCCGCATCTCAAATCAAAATGGTTCTGTTCTTTTGTGCCACACTGCTTTGGAGACCTTCTGGGACCAAGCACTGTTAAGGACAGTGCTACTCAAGCCATTTTTGTTAGCAGCGTTACCCAGGGTTTTCTTTCAACCGAAGATGCCCCTGCCCCGTCATTGCCCTGAAAATTTATCTTACCCCTCCTAAATGCGATATTACTGAGCAAGCTGAAAGACAGGAAGGGATGCACAGCTAAAGCATTTCATTTTAAAATATACCTCCCATTCACAGTCAAATCTCTGAAGGGTCCTTACAATCGATTGATCTCTTAGCCTTAAGATATATTCTGCAGTTAAGGAGTGTAGACCTGAAAGGGGTCTCTTGTGTGCAGGCAATCACATTATATAATCCCTTTTATGAACTGATTAAACTCAATTTTAAAAGTAGTTAATAAGTTTTAGCTCCAAATGTTCTTACTTGCAACTTTTTCTAGTAAACCACTGCTGATGTTTATAGGTGTTGCAGTCTCCCATCCAAATGAATTTATATTAATTTGTTCTTGGAAGTACAGGCACATTTTGCACTGGACACTCGCTGCAAGCCAGTAGGTATACAGGGATCTTGACTGAACAGCCTTAATGTTGAACTCACAAGGATATAACTGTTTTTTCCTGTTGAGCATGCAGAAGAAGGCGCAGAGCTCAGCTCAGTCCTTTGAACTGTGCTGGCTTTTCAGACCTTGGCAGGAGAAAAAGGAGCAAGAATCTTTTTTGTAAAATGAAGGCACTATGACTACTCAAGAAAGTGGATCTGCTGAGTAAGATGGTGTCATTTTTAGGTAGCCAGTTTTCAGAATGGAAATAGACTTCAAGGGACTTTCCCAAGATCAGACAGCAGTGTGTGGCAAAGATGGAGATATAACCTAGACTTCCTGATTTTCTGTAGTAGTGACAAAGCATCTCTATCACTCATCTGTCTATGGCTCTGACTTTTTCATCCTTTATTTACTTATTCATTTATTAAGGGTTGATCAGTGACCTGGGGATCAAAGTATCTGAGTTCCTTATGCATTATAAAGAAAAAAAGCCACATCCTGTAGGATGCTTTTGTGGAGAATTGCTGCTTAACCCTGAATGAAAGAATGGCTACTAATGTCGGTAGTGTCATTGCCACTGATGGCAATGGTTACTGGCTCAAAGTTTCAAGGACTCAGATTTCAGTTTCTGTGTGCTGCATAAATTTCACTCAACTGGGCACCTATGTGACCTAGAGGGGCCCTTTTAGGGAGGTCAGAGGCTCTGTATGGCCTTCTTGTTGCAAGGTAGTACAGCGGAAGTGTGGGGAGAAGCAGGATGAGGTAAAGCAAAATTCTGTTCAGTCTTAGGGGAACCAAGCGTGATGCAAAATCTATAATAAGTGAATAATGATGGTGGCAGCTACTGAGTTTCCTCTGGATGAAGCAAGCATTGTTGGGTTTATTTAAGCCCATGGAAAAAATATTTGAGAGGACCTAGAATTCTTTTCTCAGTCCTCTTTTGGCTTCTTTGGAATTATGCCAGCCTGATTCTTCCCAGACGTGAAATATTTTAACTCTGCAAGAGCATCAGAATTGCCAGTCTGATAAATGATGAAAAGAAATGAAGGGATAGGAGATGCTGTACAGAAAACTGAGACAATGGTGCGAGCATAAGGATATGAAAGGCCTGTGCCAGTCCTTCCAGGGTTAACCATTCCCTATGGAAACCTCAGGCCTGTCCGTTCTGCTTTGGAAATCCGTTTCCATCACAGTGATGACACAACCCATGCAATCCAGTTCCCAGGACAGTGTCATGTGGATTGGCTCAGTGAAATCCTCAAACTGTTCCGCTCTTTAGATAAACCAAGCCATTGATGTTTGCAAGTTTTCATATTAGGTACTAAAACATTGGGGTAGAAGAAAATCTGGACATGAGTATTAGGAAGCAGAGCTTATTTGAAAATGTTTAATTTTGAAATTACAAAAGACAACACTAGAATAAGAGAGTTAAGCATAGTGCATTTGTCTCTAGCTTTAAAACAAATACAGGTTAGATGCTGCCATTTTAAGGCTAAGAGTAAAAATGATTTATGGAAGCAGAGTTATGGACATGAAGAGTTATGACTGAAGAACGTGTTTTCCATTCCCATATGGATGGAGGCATGCTTCCTGATCTCTACTACTTTTATTTAATTTCACTTCAAATAATCCCAGCATGGAGCTTTTCATTGCTTCATTTTTTTTCATCGGCCATGGGGTTACCAATCACAGTGACAAATCCTGTCTCGCTAAGTGATAGGCAATATATTTATCTCCGTGGGAAGTCTTCCTTTTCTCTCCTCCCTACACACTTTTATTTATCAGAATTTCATCCATTCCTATATATATGGACTGGATCCTGAAATATTATAAGCAGGTCTAGCTCCAGTGAATTCAAGGAAGGCACACCCACTGATTCCCACTCACAAGCTAGCCTCTGTATATGAGAAATGGGCCATTTTTGAAAAATAGAAAGGATCATTGTCCTGTCTTTGAAGCAGCTCAAGTTTGGTACTCAGTGAAGATAAATTTGAGTCTTTCCTCAAATTACTCTGTACTCTGAACTGATGCGACATTTATCTCTGCTTGAGTATTGACTATATGAAAAGCTGAAGCTTGTTTAAAGAATGCTGCAGAACTAGAAAGATTGTAATCCATCTAATTACTGAGCTTGGATGTGCCACTGCTGCAGACTTCAATTACCACCATTAAAGCATCAATTGAAAGCTTCAGCTGATTCCCAGAGAGCCAGACACTTCCAGACATTTCATGCATTATACAGATGTTTTGCTGCTCTTTCAGTCACTAATGGTTCACTGTTTTGAACATTTGGGACTTCTGTAACATGAGAAAAACGCTCCAACTGTAAAAGGATTTCAAGTGAATTTTGTCTCTTTAAACCACATCTTGCCAATTGTTTCCCCAGTAGGAAATGATGACCTCATGCTGCATGCCTTTTATTTTTCCCCAGTGTTATAAGATAAATTTGCCCATAGGGTTATTTACAGTTCCTGGGAACCTACATTTCCATGGGTTTCAGAAGCCCAGTACTACAGTGAGGTCCCTGGGACAGAATGCTGCATGCACTCAGCTCTCTTGTAGGCTCAGCTGCTAATTTTTAATATGTCAGTATTGCTATTTGTACATTTAAGGAATAGATCCAAAATGTGCAAAAATAACCCTGTGCTTTGAGCAAAGCTCTGGAAATTTTGTGGGTAACACCTCCTGTGATCAGCTCACCCTTATTTCACTTTGACACAACTATTAATAACTCATTTTGATTGATTCCCTTCTGGCAACTTTTAAGTCAGAATTGGCTCAATAAAAATAATAGTAATAGTAATAGTAATAGTAATAGTAATAGTAATAATAATAATAAATCCTTCTATATTTCAGCCTTTAAAAAGCTCCAAACTTTAATACCTGCATATTGAAGGAAGTTTCAAAATTAAAGGTCAATTTGAATCAAAGAGTCAAAACATTTTATTTTGAAGACATTGAGACAAAACAGTTCTATTTCCAAAAACGTCTCTTTTCAGATGCAAATCATCTGAGAGAGGTCACTAAAGTCATTGCTTCTGTGTCTCTTATGTTGCTCACATTTGTTGAGGGCAAAATTTGCACCTGTGCAGAACAGCCAGCTCCAGAGTTAAATCAGCGTTTATGGGCCACTCTCAGTGACTCTGGGCACAGCTGACTTGTGCCGAGTTCTCAAGAGAATATCCTATGGGAAGGTTACACTGCCCGGAAGAGGGATAAATCTGCAGGCCAAAGCCCTCAGTCTAAAGTATTGTGTGGATCTTTTGTTACTAATATTTTTCTCCTTAAAGATAAAATTTACCTTCATTGACAGCCATTAAGTAACCTTGTTTTACATCTCTGCAATTAATTCCCTCTTCTGATTTATCCTTTATCTTTAATTGCACGTGCTTTTACCAGGAAGGTCTGTGAAAGTTGATTAACATCAAATTATTATTGTTTTCAAACAAAAGAAAGGCTGAGAGGGGAGGGTCTTTTTTTTTTTTTTTTTTCCCCAAAGGGTCCTGTAAATGAACGGCAGAGTTTCTGGGGAGATGCCAACGTAAACGTGCAACTCTATCTTTGCTGGGGGTTAGAAGTTGGGAGTTTGTGGCTGTGGTTATTGTGTACTTCAGTCAGTGCATCTTCCTGTCACTCCCAGATAATGCTGAAACGGATTTTGAAAGTAAAGGGAAAAGGCAATTTCCTTTGAGAAGCAATTTCTAGTGTGAAATGCTTTATGTCATGGACAGTTTTTTCTCGTAGGCTATGGTCTGATGCAACAACGAGTGCTAAAACACGCAGTGCTGCCTTGAAGAAACTGCCAGTTATCTTTTTCAGAAAGCGATATTGCAAAGCGCTTACATGAGACCAAGTATGAGAAACCACGAAGGTGGGTGCTTTGGTATTCTTCGAGCAGTGGAGGAAATCATTTTAAAAGCAGAAGGGCACAGGCAGAGGTTATTACTGGAAGGTCTTTCCAAAATTCTTTTTTCAAGGTATGTAACACAGAAAAGAAACCTCAAGCTTTGTCTACGTCTTGGAAATTTGATGAAGCTGTTCATTTGGTTTTCCATGAAACTCCCTTGTCATGTCGATGGAAGTACGATAACGAGCGAAGACATGCCATATGTAATTAGCTACTTCCACAGACAGAGCTACACACAAGGAATGACCGTACTTCTTCAGTCCGACTTTCGAGTTCTGTTAGGTGAAAACATTATTATAAGAAATAGTAGAGGACAAGTGTACACAACTCTATGAGAAGTTATATCTAAACTGAACAGCAAATGGCAGCCATTTTTGGCAAACAGGAGATTGCTAGCAGTTGATGTCATGGCACATAAGAAACAAATGAAAACTATGATGTAGTAGATATGTCACAGGGAGCTTCCTTGTGTTAAAAACAGGTGCTATCAGAATTGCCTGAAGAAGTAGTCAGATTGACAGTAGTCGAGGACAGGTAACGACCTTTAAGCATAGGAATCTAAGAACAGCTCTAGAGGGAAGATCCAGCGAACGCAGAATTCCTGCCTCTGACATTGATTAGCTGTGGATGTTAAAGATGAAGAGTATAAAAAGGTCAAGCCTCCAGTTTCACTTTCCCCAGCATCTTCTCCCAGCAACTTCTGGTAAGGAACTGTATATTCATTTTTCATGATCACTAACAGATTTTCTTTCCATAAAGCTGTCTAATTGCTTTTTGAACTCATGTAAACTCTTGGCATTGCATAAAAAGTACTTCCTTTTGCTTTATATCTTCTACCTGATAATTCATTGCTTACCTTTGAGTTCTGATTTTAGGGGAAAGAACGAATAATCATTCCCTAATCATCTGCTGTTTGCCACTCATGGTTTCATACCCTGACCCAAACAGATTGAGAACTAAAAATATTCAGTCAGCCTTGAGGCCTATATGTGGGGAAGACATTGCACTAGCTGGGTTAATTCATCCTTCTGCCAATGGATGAAAGTAAAACACATATGATTCCTTGAGATCCCTTATTAGACTATGAAAGCAGTGACTACAGGGTTTTGTATGCTCAGCAGCTTATGGCGATAATGAAGATAGCCAGCTAATGAAGTTTTCTGGAAATCCTCCTTACTTTTGAAATGCATGCAGAAGCATTGCAACTGCTAGAAGCTTCAAAACTTGAAATAATGATGAATAGCAATGCAGAGAATTACAAGCCCTTCCTAGGCATGGTGGCGAAAGTCACACCTCATGTGTTTGCAGAGCTATTCCTGGTGATGCGAAGATCAGGACTAAACATTTGTTGGGCTTATTGTGACTAAACCAGAAGCTCTTACTTTGTAGTGAAAAATACATCACGGATTTATTTAGTAAGATAGAATCTAGTATGGACTCTTCAGGAAACTCTTTATTTCTCTACTGTGTCAGGTTGGCATCTCTGAGATAGCTTGAAACAGGCTAGTTCATGCACTTCAGGTAATGTAGATATTGCAACATGGATCTTTGCACGGACTAATTGCATGGGCATTTACGCTGCTTCTCAGGCCGGTCTGAACACTGAAGTGGATTCCATGCTCGGTATGACTGCAGCTTACACATACCTTGTGAGTAATCCAGGAACCACATTTTTACTTATGGAAGAGAAAATGCAAGTGCTGGCAAGAGAAAAAAGGCATTTGGAGGAAGAAGGCGGTTCTTTTTGTGGGTGGGTCCAAAGAACACTGAATTGTTAAGTCTCTGGATAGTCATCACCTCAAAGGGCCTATGGGTACTGCAGAAAATGATGCAAGCTCTGTGCATCTTGCAGCTTTTCTTCTGGAGGACAGGTTGATGTGGAATTTCAGGGCAACAACTTGTTAGCAAGGACTTGAGGTGAAGCACCTATTGGTCTGATCAGGTTGCAAACTAGAGGAGGTCTGTGGGGCTTAGGATGGTGTGATAACGTTGGGAAGAATGGATCTGTATACATTATCTGGTGACCCCTTATCTCTAGTCAGCCCCAGACTTGCAGACACAGTCAGAATTTGTCAACTGAAAAGATCCAATCTCCTCTCCAAAAGTTATTCTATATGCTATTAATAAAATATGTGTTGAAAATATGAATTGTGAGCACTGGAATGACTATTCCTGGTAATCATGAAAATACATTTGGGTGTGAAATGTTTGTCTGTGTTCATCGTTTTAATTATGCACGTCCCACCCTGAGCATCCTTGGACAGGTACAATTCAGTAAACTGTATTCAGAGGCCTGTCTCTGCATCCTATGCTGGGGCACCCTCTAAAGACTTGGATGGGTGAAGCCCCACGTTGTCTAAAGATCTACTAAAAAAACATTGTTTTACTGGTGTTGGGTGTAACCTGAGGGTCACAGGCATTTTTTGCCCTATCCCCAGTCTTCACGACAACACGTCTGCTACAAAGAACAGTAAACATTAGGATCCCATTGATAGCTGAGGCTCTGCTGCTGGCTCTGATGTCAAATTAGTTAGTACTCAACTTTATTGGAGAAGAAAGGAAAGTGAATGTCCGTAAATCACTCATAATGAGCAAAATGACTGTTTTCAATAGCATTGGCTTGCAACAGATGGGAAGGATCTCAGTAATTTATATGTCCTAAAAATCCTGAATAGTCGCTGCTATTGCAGTGTACTTCCTAACTTTATCACAAGATAATTTCCCTTGGCTGTGGAATTAACTTCCTGCACTGAATGACTGGAATGGCTTTCTCAAAGACTTATAACTGGTAGGAGTTTTTAGGTAGTCTATTGCTTTGTAGAAGGTTCCTCTGCTTAAGTATGATAAAATAATAGTGAGTGAGTAGGTTTACTCAGCTTGCTCTGTCAGTTTTAATACTTGCATGTCTCTTCTAGGGACTGTAATCTGTGTGCATGGGATTCACAGCAAAGTGGAGTCACACTTCTGTAAAACTGTGTGTACACTGGTTTAAGATAAGTTATTATTAACAATGAAAGTTAGAAAAAAAAAAAAAACCTTACTGTAAGTCATTAAGAAAACCAACCCATTGAGTGAAAAAAAAAAAAAATCTTTGGAAAAGGAAACAGCCAACATAACTGCAAACTACCGGTCTGACCGCTCATTTTTCATTCTTACAGCCACAGAACATACACGCAAAGGAAAAATCCCCTGTCTCAGAGATTAAAGAGAACTCAGACTGGTGACTGGTTTAAATGAAGCTGCTGAAGCTCCTGAAGGCTGAAATTCACACCTGTGCAGACAGCCGGGCACAGAGATGAATGGCTGGGTCCTCTAGCAGGCACAGCGCTCTGCAGTTCCTCACTTTTAGGCCTGAGCAGAGAATTTAAAATTAGGTAGCCATTTACTTCTCAGGGTGCATTAGACCCACTTTGAATGTGCCCATGGGACCAAAGCCTCAGAGCTGCGGTCAGGGTGGACAGCCCTGATTTTGCAGTGCGTGCATCAAGCCTGGGACAGAGCTGAACACGTGCTAAAGAGCAAGTCTGTGTGCCCAGAGACCTTTGGAAGAAACTTAAAATAAGGAGGGAGCTGGTTAAATTTAGTACTGCTCTCAGTTTGGGATTTAGGTGCCTAAGATCTACCTCTGTGCCATTTTAGTTTCCTAAATCCTTTACGGCTTCTAGCAGTCAGTGATGATTCAAAGCTGGCTGCCGAAGCCATTAAAAATTGTATGAGGTTTAAACTTCTGTCCTTGGCTGTCCTTCAGTAGGGTTGCTCCTGGCTTACTTTGATGACTAACTTGTAAATCAGCCTGGTCCTGGCTCTCTGGCCAGAGCTGAGCAACTCACTATTTAAAATAATAAACACTGACCACAAAAGACTGAAATTTACTGGCTCATATACCCGTATAAGTGAGGAGAAACCTCATTAGCTTCAACCGGGGCTGCTCTTGATTTGCATTGGTTTAACTGAATAACAGACTTTGGCTGGAAACGGACATGAGCAACAGATCAGCCCCAGCTCACCGAAGACTAAGATGGAGGAGGGCTTTATCCTTTAACATGGTGTAGAAGTCCCTCCCACAGCAGTGGGGGAGGCACAGGGCACGGTTGTCTTTTCATCCTTCCGTGCTATTCCTGCTGATTTTAACTAGGAGAGAGAATCAGGATGATTTTTCTTGAGGATCTTTGTATCGAATCCCCCTTCGCTGCACGAACATGCTGGAAACTGATGCTAAAGGGACTTGTAGCTAGAAGCAAGAGGCAGCATATTCTGCTGCCGAGTGGTACCAAGTGCTGCTCATTTCAGGCAGCTTGTTTGAGTCATCCGTCCTCAACCACCTACTGTTAATTTCAAACTCGGTCCCTGTGTCAGCTAGCCAGGAAGACTGTGCCGTGGAGATAATGCTCAGCTGTCCCCTGCTGTGGCAGGAATGCACCGGAGAAGCGTTTCACTTAGCTCAGCCAGCCCTGAACTGCCGGAGAGGAATTCAGGCCTTCGCTAATGTTATATGAAACTGTATTTCTTACAACCACTGCCTTTTACATAAAGCAATATCCATATGGTGATTGTTTTATTTATGTTTCCCTTACTTCAAGGCAGAGGAAGCCAACAGCTGGAGCTGTGAGATAGAGGCATCCACCAGTTACTAGGCTGTGCTGTTCACGGGTGTGATAAGCTTTTATCACCCACTGGGAGTCTTGAATCTTGTCGGAGTGATAGCATCCATCCCTTGAAAACAGAACAGAACTCTCACTGTTCGCTTGTCTGAAAGGAAAGAGTTTATAACCCCAGATTTATAGTGACTGTGAGCTAAAACATGACATAGGTTGATTGTCTTAATTTCTTAACTCATTTTGTTTTAAGTCACAATGTGAGCGTTTGCTTCCTTTGCATCAAAAGAGTTTAATTATGTTTGCATTACTTCCTCGCCTGTATTTGCCACTGGAAGTCTTAAAAAATCTCCCACTCCTATCTGACTTTGATTCTGCTAATCCCTACCCATCTGTACACCTTTGGAATCAATTAAAAGGCATTTTATGGTCTGTGAGGAGAAAAAAAATTAAATGAGAAGCAATTCCTTTTGCCATACTGTATGTAACTACGGGACATTTGACAAACAAAACAGGGAAAAGGGCTACCTAAGTGGATTGTTTCTATTGCATTTCGGATTTCATACCAAGGGAGGCAAAGGGTGGATGTTGATGTTTGGTTTTTATAATAAAAGTAACATCATACATCCAGCTATACAGTGGCTAGATATGATCTCTATGGAAAATTCCACAGTTAAAAGAAAACAAGAAAGTTTTAGAAAGTTTATTTTTCGTTAGTTTATAGAATAACCCTCTTGTGTTATTTCTGCATCTGAATTCCCAGTGATTTTTAAAGAAATTTCATCCTTCTGCACAGAAAGATAAATTCGGTCTCTTTCTTCTATTAGCCAAATACTTTTGCAAGAAGATGCAAAACTACAGGCTCTCCTTCTATTATTCTGTTATTCTGATTTTACATCTTTGTTATTCCATCTATTGAAGAAATGGCTTTACACTGGTGTAAAATATAAAGGAGTCACAAAGTCACAACCATAGAAGAAACAATTTTCCATAAAAACCTATGTGCCTGGTCCTTACAGTGGCTGTAAATGGGGAGTACAGCTTCTGAAGTCAACCTCGCTACGTTAGAGTTGGTTGCTATATAATAATTTGCACCAAACCCTAAGCTAAGGCATCTGTATAAAGTAAGATGGCATAAATTCCATAAGGGAAACAATTGCCATTGGTTTTGGTGGCTGTTACTGTTTTCTGTGCCTCAACAACTGCAGTCTGAGAAACAGCTGCAAAAGAAAATGCGAATGCCAGCAGGACCAGAGCCCTAGCAGGCACGAATGGGCACTGCCACAGGAAAGAGCAGCCCTCAGCCACAGACTCCAGCTGCAGATGCTGCCTTTGAAGGGACAAGCATTAATTTTTAGGGACAGGTTGTCTGCTTTGGTGTAGTTCTGTTTTGTTTTTTGTGGTTACACTGCTAACAGAGCCTGCGCTACAGACCTACCAGTCCTGAAAGCTATTTTTGGTAGATATCTTTTCTGAGAAGGCCTGACATTTCCGAAGATGGGGTGTCCTCTATCCCCTTAGGGTCAGATGATGGTAAATCTGAGCAAGCCCATGACCAACATTAGACATAATCGATACCAATCAGTTTAGTCAGTCATGCCTTATAATATCACTGTGCTACTATGGCATAAGAATTTAAGCGATTTATCTTCAAGAGCTACTCACATGACATAAGCTTTCCAAAAAAAAAAAAAAAAAAAAGCCAGAATTACTGTCCACAAGTGTGAGGGCCTGTTGTGCAAGAGTGATAACACAGTAAGCCCAGCTGTGATGTAAAAGGTGTATTTTTGCCTCTGTGCTTATGCTCAAGCTATTATACAAGCATCCAACATCCTTAGACCCTTATGGTAGTAGGGTATCTGAACTAGCAATCTCAGTTTTCACCTGCGAAATAGGGGGAATGGCCTTTCCTTAGTGCTGTGAAACGTTGTGATGGTAATTCACAGGTGCTGAGGTGTTGTAGGTCCTTAGAATAAAAATGAGAATGGATAGGACCATCGGGCTTTGTGACTGCAGCCGGTATTAGGATGGTTGACTAGCCAGCCAGCAATGGACCGTGGTGAGCTTGCTTTGAATTTGGTCTCAAAGGTCCGTTCGACCTTTGGTGTTCTCCTCAGGATCAGAGAAGCAAGGGGCAGAAGAAGCGGTGGCAGAAGCGTATGAGGGAGGCCAGGTGGGATGGACAGACAGCACTGCTCAGCCCGGCAGGGAAGCTGAATCGAAGGAGGAAGGTGAGGCAGCAATGCCCCCTCTCTGCAAACTCTGGTGTTCTCCAATGATGAGTCACGTGTCCAGCTGCCTCTCACAGGGTTATCTTCATGTGACGTGCCCAAATGCTGAACTGAAAGACACGTCCTTCCACAGCAATGAAAGGAGAATGAATGATGACGAGAATTAAAAAGTAGCGCAGGCAACCTAGAGTAAAAACCTCCCCCAAAACCACAGCTAAGCAGCGAAGAGAAGGCTATGTATATGCACCCATTAATCCAGCAAGAAAGGTGAAACCATGACCAGAGCAGGAAAGGATGTGGGGATACAGCTGCAGGGGCAAAGTTCACTTCTGTGTCGATATCAGCCTCAGCTGTGCACACCAACTTAAAACTTCCAAATACTGCCATGGGGGCTTTATCTAACATGCATACCCAGGGAAATTCCTCTGGAAAGGGTTGCATTCATTTGATTGAATAACAAGCTGGAGAACAGGCAGTCCCGTAGAGATGGGTACCCAGCACTTCTCAGGCATACAGAATATATGCGCAGAAAAGAAACAGAAGGCACTTCAACTTAAATATGAGATTAACTTACTCAGGGTCAGGTTCATACTCACATCTGATGTTGACCTCTATGAATTTACCTACAGGTAAAACTAAAATGCTTTGACTTTGGTGTGTTTTTGCATCAGAATGTCTTGCCTGCGTTTCCCTGAGGAAAAGCACAAATTGCTATTAGCCGTAAAGATAAGAAGATAAGCCCATCGTTGTGCTATGCTAAAGAAGAAGCAGAGAAACAAGTGTGGTGGAGGTAAGAGATGCATTCCGTTTACAGAAGTTTTTAAAATCCCTCTGATAGTCATCTGAAGAAATGGCAAGGGTGAAAAAAACCCACCATTTTTCTTGATGTAGAAACCTACTGGAAGATATTTATGATGGAGGAACTTGTAACAGAGGTAAATGTCTTCCACACAGAAACAGCCACACACCTTTTTTGATTATCTCATATTATGGTATATATTCAGGGGCTCCATACACAGTGGCTATTTCTCAGAGGTCACAAATAAGGTCTTTTTCAGTGGACTATCATTTGCTAACTAAACAATTAGCATCTAAATCAGTTGCTAACTAAAAGTTTTTGGTTTCTTAAGATTACCTAGTGTAAGATGGTTTTGTATGGGATTTGAATATCTGCTTGTACCCATAAAAAGGCTGGGTGGGTTAGGCTTCTGGATATTTGCAGTCTCATCTTCTTCTTGAAGCAGGACAATGACTAGTGCTAAATCAAATAAAGGGTAATTGTAAGTTTTCTTTAAAGAGAAAATAAACTACTATATTTTTTAGAGTACTGGAAGTCATTCAAAAAGTCCTTGAGCTGAGACATGTCCAAGATTTTCCCCAAGTGTTGTCACCCATTGGCCAAGCAACAGCAGAATTTGGAGCCATCTGGGACAATAATTTGTGCAGTGCAGATACTGGTCATAGAAATTCCTCTTTCAGTCTGATTGGTGTAATTTGCATAAAGCAATGTTAACAATCAGTAAACAGGAAGCTTCTTTGGCAGAAACTCTGCCCTGCCCCTGAAGCAGCTGTCCTGCTTCCACCTCTTCCCTGAGCATCGTGATCTCCTTGTTAAACAAGCAGCTTTCCCCATCTGTAGCATCTTGATCCAGCCCCTAGCACGGAGTTTTGCAGTTCCTAATCCTCCATCCCAGGGATCTATGTGGCTTCCTCTGGGCACCAGATGTTCTTCTCTGCAGCTACTTCAGAGCCCATAAAGTTTTGCAGTCAGGCAAAAGAGCAGATACCTGGATTCCCACACCTTGAGGGAGACTGAGCTCAGTTCATGCCTGGCAACTGCCTCCCTCAAAGAGCAAGGCCCCATTTAGGTCCTGCACACATATGCCTGCTGTTGGATTTTGGTCTTTTCTTGGTTTAGGGCTGGCCTGTATGGAATTAAAATCATGTTAATGGCAAGTCCTGACAGGCAAGAAAAATATATACCTGCATCAAGAAAATAAGAGGAGGAAAATGTATTTGTGGAAGAAGATGCGCCCCCCCCCCTCCCCCCCCCATGTTTGTGTGGTTGTGGTGGGGAGGGAAGAAAGTGGTCCTTATAGGAAAGTGTGTTCCCTGTTGGTTAAACGCAAAAATTGGATTTTTCAGATGTGAAAATGATGGAGCGGGAAGGAAGTTCTGTAACTGCAGGTAAAAAAGGGTCGGATTTGGGCTTACTTTTGCAATCCCTAAATGACTGATTTGTGTTTTAGCAGTTCCAGGAGAGGACTGGTAAAGTGAACAGGCATCTTTTTGTTTTGGTAGAACTTAGCAATCAGGCTGTGGTTTGCAACACTCAGTTCTAAAATCAGGCCCTCCAAACCAAGAGATTTGAAAGCTTCTGGATTGGGTCTGTCTTTAGAAAAATAAAAAGAAGAAATTCCAGAAACTACTGGTATTTCCAGCACCAGGCCAAAGTTCTGCATGGTCTGAAGAGGTACACTTCAGTTCTGGTTAATGATGAGGACCCTAAACATGAAGAACAGAAGAAACTTCTACATTTGAAAACCCTAACAAAATTATTGCAAAGTTTCAAGTGAACAGAATGAACAGTATAAACACAAGCTCAGGACTAGTGAGGGGGACTGTGCTTTCCTGCTCTCAGATGCTCATCTGAAACACATTTCCAGCCTTTCTGAGGCTCATCCTTGCCTAGGAAAGAAAAATACGCATCTATTTAGGCTGCTGTTGCTCTGGTTGGGAAACTGGAGAAGCTGTAGTTGCTATTTTTACAAGTTTGCTTCCTTCAGGGGAGAGATATCTTAGGGTTGAGGGGGAGGTAATGTGATCTCTTTTTCTATTTTTATAAAGGGCCTGGGGATGCACCAGGAAGCTGCAGATCTGTGTAGTTGAAAGTCTTCAGCTCCTCTTTTGAGATACTAAGGGAGGAACAGTTAGAAAAGCATGGCCTAATTAAGGATATCTAATATGGTTTCAGGAAAGGAAGGGCATGCCTCATTAACTGGCTGGAATTCTTTGAGGATATTGCTGCTGAGGGAGACCAAAAAAAAGACAGCTCACTGTGAGCATTGTATACCTCGGTGGGCCGAGGGAGAATAAAACATAGTTAGGAAAGTCTGAGGTTGATGCCTACGTTACAGAGTGGGTAAAAATATAAAATGAAATTAACTATCGGTTAAACCTACAGGGAGTAGAACTATTTCTTAGCTCTCAAAATCCTGGGTGTGGTCTTGCCTTTTATTTATTTGTATTTTTTTAAAATTAAATTATTATTATTGATGTAATTGGCTTTTGTGATTCAGCTGAAACCAAAGCTGCAGTGTTTGCAGATGATATTGTGCTGAATTTGGAGGGCAATGAGGAAAATTGTAATTTGATACAGATGAAGTTAAATCCTTTTTTAAGTACCCCGCATAGTAGATGTCATATTCAATAAAGGGCAGATAAATGTAGTGTCATGATAATAAGTCAGAGACCCTAGAATGAGGAAAGGAAAAAGGTAGAGTGGATTTCTCTGCCTGGTGATGGTTTTAATGTGGGAGCTGAGAGAAATACATTTCCCAGATCTTTTGGGGCTAGGGCTGGGGTTGGTGGGGATGGGGAGGCCGAGAAGACATTTGAGCTCCTCTCTCCCTGGGGATGGCACGGAGCCAGCTTGGCCTCTCGCCTGGTGTGCCTGGCCGCCCAGAGGGCTGCGGGTCCAGCTGGGCGCAGCGCTCTCTGCTTGCAGTCCCTGGGAACCCTGTCTCATGCCCATCTGCTGGGAGGAAGGGTGGTGCCCTAACAAGCTCTCAACCACCTGGAGATTCCTTCACACCAGGGGAAACTGCATGTTTTTGTGACCCAACTGTGCCTTTCAGAGCTCACAAAGAATCTGGCCCCTAGATTTCCTACATAATCAGTAACTCTGCATATCTTGCTTGATAAAACTAGGTACTTTCTTGTGGTTGCAAGAAGCAATTTGGACCCTGTGAGCTCATGTGAGGGCGTTTCAGTGACTCATAGGAGGTTTTGTTCTCTTGTGAGTAAAGAGCCATTTATTAGAGGAAGGAGAGCAGGTATTAGGGGGGAAGAGAAAGGGGAAATCCTTGTATTTCTTTTAACACCTGTGAAATCTGAAGAGATTCTGAAGACTCTCACTTATATGTCTCTGCTAATGATGCCCCCTTGCAGTTTGGTACCTGGCTTGGCATAAGTGGCTCTTTACTTAGTAAAAAGGGAAAGGACAATTTGAGATGGAGGGATAGGGAGAGGGGAGCGTAATCAAAAGTGAATGTCACTGCTTGTGAAAGGTGCCAAACTGGTGTTCCCATGTTTCAGCAAAGGGAGATGTTTCCAAGCTTCTTCCCAAATATTTTCCTTGTTTTCTGATTTATGTTGTGGGAAGGGCCTTACTCAAGGGTCAGCCTCTCCTCATTTCTCTAAGTGCTGTACAAGCATAGAAAACAAAGACAGACAGTTGCCTCCTACAGAGCCTCTGATGTGGGCTGAAGATAGGAGAAAACAGCTAGTGATGTCAGAGAGAAAGGGGAGACAGAGAAGCATGGGGAAGCCACGAGAGAGATCTGGTCATGATGAGAGGCCGAGTTCTGGGGACCGTGGCTTGGCTGCCCATCCCATTTTTAGAGTCTTGCAATACCAGAGCATTTACCTTTGGATTAAGAGGCATAATGCAGTTTCCAGAGGTTATACAATTCTTGATCTCTGACTTAATATGGTCAGTGAGGATGTTACCTGTGATAATTGTTTTGAGAGGAGTGTATCTGTCTTTTGAGAACCTGAATATTAAATTAATTTTGCAGAAATCACTGGCCAACGTTCAGCGGGGAAGAAGTAAAGCAAGCTTTGTGTGAAGTGAGTTTTGAGGTGGAGGAGCTGAAATTCTCGTGTGCACATATAGATAGGTATTAAAGCCCCTTAATCAAGTTTTAGTGTATCATTTTAGCACCAAATTGCACATGGGGAAAACTCTATTGTAAAATTGACTGAGGTCAATTTGAGCCAGTCACTTGCAAGTAAAAGGCTTCAGAGACCATTATCTGTTCTTAAATTCTATATTGCACTGCGACTCAAAGGCGTTATTAGGCCAACTGCTGTATGAATACACTGGAAGGAAAAATCCTCTACAGACCTGCAACCCAGAAAGAAAAGATACTCTTTGAAATTCTGGCCCAACTATAGTCAAAAGGGAGTTTTACCACTAACTTAAAAGGGCTAGAATTTCATCCAAGTATATAGAGAAGATGCTAAATGCATACACAGACTATCCAGTGCCTCAGGAGAAGCAAGAGAAGACAACATAGGAAAATAGTAGACTTTCTAGGCAGATTTGATGGCCCATTCAAAGCGTTATACCAAAAAAGGTGCTCAGGAAAACACATACAAGCACATGCATTTATGTTGTGAAAAAACATACTTCTACAAATAAAGAAACAAAAAAGGTCCTGTACATCCATTCCTCCACCCACATGCAGGATGTTTTCTGGTAACAACACCACGCAGTTTGCACACAGAAAGGCATAAGCAGTATATGCATGTCTAGGCTGAAATCCCAGAGTCCTAGACCAGGTCCAGCAGTCCCTTCAGTGCAGACCTTCTGCAGGTGGGTGAGCTTTACCCCTGGGAAGGGAATTTCCTATAAAACTGGGTAGGTGATTTTCCAGCCTGGGCATCCCCTTAGCCCCTGGCCGTGGCTCATTGGCTCTGGGGAAGGCACTCTCTGTACCGCACCCGACACGCTGAGCTGCCAGTCAGATTTGCAGGCTTCTGTGTGCTCTTGTGATATTAATAATATAATGATAGCATTATAACTGGACCATTCAACTCCGTAGTTTGTTCTTCTATAAATGATTTATACATTTTATGCATTTTATATGCTTCTCATTAAAAATACATTGAAAAATACTATCAAAATACAATTTTGTGAGGCTCAGGCTCTCTTCATTCTTGTTACAGCCATCTGCCATTAAGCTTTAATAACTGACTGATTATAATTTATTAATTTATCACCTGTTCTTTATACAGTTAGATAAAATAATTGTCAACCAATGTGAAATGACCTCCTATTGTGTTATTAATCCCCAAAGCAATTAGAAAACCCACTGATTGCTCAAGCCATTGAAAATGAGCAGTAACTCATGTGAGAAGTGATCTGCAACGCTCACATCAGCACACTTAGTATGTGATTGGTAAGAGGGTTTCTGTCACCAGTGTGAATTTGAAAGGGGCAGTTTAAGTTGGGAGGCTTTTATTTATTTTTCATTTATTTTATAATAAGCCTGGATTTTTAGAGCTGACAACAGACGTGTAGGCTCTGGCTTGTTTTATGGATTCGATGGGCATAGTTTGAGAATGGAAACATAAACTTTGCATAGTGTCATTGTAACATATCTGAGTCCTCTTTTGGGGAAATTTCTACTCCTGCTCCCCTCCCCAAGAATGAAAGGGTAATTGAGGGATAGCTATAAATGCCATGTCACTAAAGAGATTGACTTCAGTCAGCTTTGGATTAAGATGCAGGTCTCCAGTATCTCTCCTTTGATTTTTATCTGCCAAGGTTTTAATATGGATAAGTATCTGTGGGCTTTCTGATATGGATATTTACAGGACGTGAAAAGGGAGAGAGCCAACGGTTTGTTGCATCCAGCAGCTGTCATTAAGCAAAGATATTTGATTACTTCATCAGTGTGAAGGAGATATGCAGGCCACCCCAGATGTGAAGAAGTTCCTTGTCTCGTGTCCTATTGCAGAGCAGTGTTCCAGCTACGCATGTTGTATCTCCAGCATTAAAAGTCAAATTCCAGGAATGTTGTTCCTGATGTAGATTTAGTTGCTATTCCGGAAAACAAAACCCAGAAAATACTGACATGAGAAAGCAGAGCCCACACTACAGAGGAAAGCAGCTGTAAATGTTTCTTTGTCCTAAATCAAGCTATCTGGCCTCTCTGGTGTGTGCTTAGTCAGGGACTGGCCCTGTTGGTTGTTCATACATCGTGGAGGCTACAGCTGCAAATTAAAGTGAAATTTTCCTCCAGAACACTTCAAGTGGTTTGGGAGAATTTTTAGTTAAAAGGTGATTGCGTAGATCTGAAAGCTGCCAACATTTTGCTTGAAACAAAGCTCTGGCAAGCTCAGGAAGAGATTTTTTCATCTCTCTATTTTGTTTGCAGAAACACATGCCATGTAGTAAATAGGTTTGTGTATTAGTGTGATGTAGTGACTCCAGAGTACAAGAAAGTCTCCAGCGTTCCACCAGGATCACACTCTCCTCTCTGTGATGATAATATAGTTGAGTTAGTCCTCTTTCATCCAATATTTTTGTGTATCATCTTTGTTGTTCCATTGCAGGGTTTTTAGTTTCTCCTCTATGTTACGATTTAGGCTGGAGAAACTGTCTTAACCAAAGAAAAACAAATAAATAAATGAATAAAGCCAGAAAAGTAAAGGTTGAATTGAGCTTATAAGGAGCGTTGTACTTCCTTCTACTACAAGGAACCCAAAGCAGAAGTATGGAGGTCATTCTTGATCTTCTGATACTATTTCTGGCTTTTCTGGAAGTAAAATGAGAAGAAATCTCATGCAAATGTTTGTGTTTTTGAGCCATCCCAAGTCAAATGTGCAAGGTAAGGAGTTTGGATAAGGCAGATAGAAGCAGGATGAGTTCTTTTTCTCTGAACTTGAGAAACTTTCCCACCATACCTCTGCAGTGCATGCAGAGATAAAATCCTGACTGTGCTTCCTCCTCCTTTGTAGAAAGTCCTCAAAATGGTGCAGCCAATGTAAGTGCCTTGCACTGAAAGCAGCTGGATAGGAGGGCAGCACACCTTTTTGCCTACGCAATCCTCAATCTGGGTGAGGCTACAGAGGATCTTCCCATCCTTCCCACCTAGGCGGGTATACACAAGACTACTCTCCACTCTTACCTAGGGCAGTGATGACAATCTTTTCTTCCTAGTTTGCAACAGGAAGAAAAGCTCCTTCTCTGTCATGGTACAGGCCACAGCCACCTAATCAGTTTTTCCCTAGATTTGGACCTCATGGCTCTTCTTGAATCAGACCTTCAGCATCATTTGGAGTGTTCACAGGCAAGGGAGCCGGTCGTGGCACTCTGTCTGACACGGGCTACGGCCGGGTCATTTTTCAAATGGTAGATTGACTACTGTTAACTGTTTGTATTTTCACAGCTGGTAGAAGGTCTCCAATTAAGGTTAGTCTCTCACTGTGGTTAATTGAGCCACAGTGCATATATTCCTTCTTCAGCATAAGAGCATCAGACAAGAAAATCCACATTCAAATCAAGGCTAAGTTCAATAATCCATGTAATAGACCTCCATGGCTGCTGCTCTGTGCAAAGAGAAGTTCATGGTCTGTTTAACATACCAGGAAAAGCTTCACAGCTGAAGAACAGTGTTATAAAAGCTCTCATGCATGAGGGGGTACCCCCAACCTTTCCCCTCCCCTCCACAAAGTCATCACCCGGACTAATCTCTCATATTTTTACTCATGATAAAGTTCCAGTTTGTGGACCACTGAATACTCTAGCAGGTCTGTTATCAATCATACAGGAAGATCTCTGTTGCGAAAGTGTGGGTGAATTGCACATGAGTTTAAACTCCAGTTAGCAAGCCATGGCCATATTCCATACTCGTTATTTCCACAGAGGCATTGCATGCACCTGTGTGCATCACTGAACCCATCAAAGAAATATTCCATAATACTTTGTACTACAGTGAGCTGAGGTACTCCAGCTACATCAGCCTTGGTGAACTCATCCAGTAGTGGTTGCATCCACACCACTCAGGCTAGCTTTCTTGACAGTAGACTAGCTGTGTCCACTCCTCAACATATCTGACCCTATGTCTCCTGTAGGTCCTTCTTCCCCTGAGATATAGCTATTAATCTGGGTATGTTTTTTTCAGTTCAAAGTGAGGGCTGCGTTGCAGCCCCACTGCTTAATGTTTTTATGCCATGAAGCTGAGAGTCTACATTTCGGTCCCCTAGGGCATATTATGACAAAACTGGAGGTACTTGAGTTTGCAAAGCCTGCAGGGAAGGTGCTGGAAGACGCTACAGAGCGGAACAAAACAACCCTATTGCATTCTTCTCCATACTGCTGGGAGATATTCCTGGAGTGAAATATCTAAGACAAAACACTTGGATTTTGTTTCAAAGGGAATTACCTGGTCCCTCCAAAAATGGCATGGGAGTGAATTAATGGTTATGAAATGTGGAGGAGCAGGGAATTAAGACCAGGGATGAGGCGGGGAGTGAGATCATGGTCTAAACATACTCCCCCCCTCCAGTTTGGTATTTGTGAATTTGTGGGGTTTTTTTCTAGGCACAGAGAGCTGTGGGGAAGAACTGGAGGAGACAGCTTTAACTACATCCTCAGCACTGAGGGTGCTGGCTGTTGTGAAAGCAGATCCTGAGCTTCAGTTGGTAATCCTGCTCTGAATGGAAAACACAGCCCCATATTCAGGTCAGAGGGTTTTCTCTATGAACTGGAAGGAGGAAAAGAAAACACCTTTTCCTGAGTTAATTCTGAAGTGAAGACATAACCTCTGACACACAGGATCCTTTACCCTTTCATGTGGGAAGACCTATTATTAGAGCTTAACTGAAATGTTAACGAGACTAACAATAATATCACCTACCTTCAGTTTCCAAACATTGAGCATCAGAGTTTGGTGCAGGCTTCTCAGCCTCATTTTGACTCTCCTCCTTAGGTGAAGTCTTGTGAAGGTGGTGTATTTCTTTAACCAAGCTCAGATGAAGCATGGATGATAAGGATGGTAGAGATCCTCAGGAGATCCTCTGCAAAGTGCCCTGGAGCCATTTAGATCAATTAGCTCCACTACCAGTATGTGGGTTGTCTGTATGCAAGGCTGTTCCCTATTATCTCCTGAAAGGAAGATTGTTTTTGGTAGGGGACTTGGGAGACTTTTGCTCATGAGAATGGATTCTCAAGAAGGGTGCTCAAGTTAAGGGTTTCTTGGCTGTTCCCTAGTCAGATAGAGCAATTTAAGAAAGTGGTCTCCCACTTTTTACTTACCTGTTTAATTTTGCATAATGTGTCGCAGTTCACTCTTAGGACTTCTGAGCTCTGCAGTGTCACATTCCCCAGATGTGTCACAGTGGGATAACTTGCATGAAATGGGGTCACTGGTCCAGTTCTGGATTGAAAAGAATACTGCTGACACCTCTTACTGCAGTTTTTTGGCTTTCTTCCCAGTTTTTCTCCCCAGCAGATGCTGAAATCCCAGCAGAAAGCAGGGAGGAATATAACACAACAAATGCACAGCACAGCTAATTATTAATTAAAATCTTTTAGAGTAGGCAGTAACACATGGAATCAAAAAAGGAAGAAGATTTTTTGCATCTCTAACCTGGAGGATTTTTCTATTGCGTGTATCCCAGCGTTTCGTCATGACTGATTTTTAAATAGTGGAAGAAGGGGGATGTGCTGCTGTCAGTTATCCAGAGTGTAAATTTGGAGTAGTTCTTCCATCCCCCATTTGATGAAATTAAAAGATAGATTTGCAGCAAGGCTACTGTTTGCGTGGGAGCACTGACAAGACCCTGAGAAACAGAAAGACAAGAGAAAAGAAAGGGAGAAAGAGTGTCATTAAAGAACTTCAAGATCCTTTTTTTTAAATTTAAGTTTTTGGGGAAAGGTCTTGGTAGGTTTGTACAGCCCCTGACTCAATAGAGCCATTGTGAATTTGTTCTCTGAAAGCTACAGCCATATCCAAATGAAATGACAACATCAAATACCAAAGTTTAAAATATTTGTTTATAATGGATGCATCACGAACAGGGTTTGGGAGGAAGCAGATCAATGTTTATGGACTCTGTCAAAATTCCATCACAGTGAGTCACATTTTAGCTGAAAAAGAATAAAGGAAAGCAAGGGTGGGGAAAAGACATGGGTGAAAAAATCAGAGGTCACCTGCCGTTGTAATAACTTAACTGAAGTTTTGGAAATGAATCATCACAGTAGGCAATGGAAGGTTTCACCTCAGGCAGTGACAGGAAATGCAAGACTGTAGCTGTGTGCAGAGCATTTCAGGCTCTTGATCAGTTTTTATTGATTGGGAAAGTACAGCTGCACACAGAACGTCTTAGCTTTTCTCTCATTTTCAGTTACACAGAAAGGAAAATCTTGAGCAGCCATTTTCAGCTCCTCTTCTCAGAAACAATGGAGGGTAAGTGGGAGGGGAGTTCACAGGAGGAAGACACAAAACTCACAGTCTTACTCACGTCTAATGAAATCACATGCTGATAGTGGCCCAAACAGAAAACAAACCTTGCTTAGAAGAAGAGATGCCTACAGGTGCCGAAGAGGAGATCCTCCTGGGATGTCCTTCAGAAAGGCCCTCTTCTATTTGTAAGCACACAGCTGTCTAGCACATCCCTCTGTGGGTCTCAGGTTTGCCAGGATGGGACTTGGCCAGGAGATGAACTTAATTCTTCCATTTTCTGTAAGTCAGAGGGGTTTCCAAATTGCTGCTGCCAGGTAGATGTTGACTGTGGCATCTCCTGCTTCTGGATCAGGCTGCAGAGCACATCAAAGTAGCTCACATCCCTCTAAATGTAAGCTTAGTTTAGCAACCCTGGCCATAAGTCCCTGAGCATATTTGCCATTGGTGTGAGATGGGAACATACAAAGATCAAACTGCAAATCCACTTGGTGTGATTCAGCTCTGAGTGGATCTCTGCAGTCCCAGAAAGGATACAATATAAATGCCTTAATGCCTCTGCAGCTCATTGCAAATGTCTTCTATATGGAGTCTAATATGTCCTGGAAACTAATTTTGTCTGTGAGTGGGTGAAAGCTGGTTCAGGTATCTTGATGCTGTGGCCTGTCTCATGACGTGGACGTGCTTTTTTGTAAGTGTGTAATGAAGTGAAGAGTGCCAAGTTCTTATTTAAAGACATTCTAATAAAGTTCTATTTAGACACCAAATCTTGTGCGCCAGGAAGTAGCCCCAGAGATGGCTGATGGCACTGCGGTGCCCTTTCCCAGAGGGATGTGAATGATGGTTCGTGGCCACCACCACTTTGGCCTGACTTATCTTTGGTTTTGCTTTTGTACAAACGTGGCGCATTTGAATTTTGCCTCCTCATTAAGTGATGAGTAATTGAATAGCAATGAAGCGACAGTGCGCAGAAACAGCAAGCATTTCCATTTTGCTGGGAAAGGACCAGATCTTACGTAGTGCTTAAACATATATTTAACTGGACAAATGTGGGCCTGGGCATGTGATGCCATGGTGAATTAGTGCATGACACCCATTTATATCACGTGAGCTTTATCACTGTTTTATGTGAGGGCGCGCTGAACTCTTAACATGTGTGCAGTGACTTACTTGCCTGACTTATTGGTATGCTGGTCATTTCAAAGAGGAACCAAACTGCTGGGAAAGTCAAATAAGATTATAAGCTGTGAGATACAAATAGTTTTAGAGCAAGGAAGGTAAAACTCTCCATGTATGAGGGATGCCAGCTGAGAGCTGAATAGACCCACAGAGAGAAACTTACCCACTAAGTTAGCGTGGAGTAAAAATTCTGAAAACTCTGAGAATACGCAGAATTAAGACACTGCACCAGATTTTCTTGTTTTCTTATTTTGTACTTAAAAAATACTTATGAAATTATATGCAAAACAGCAGCTAACAAATCCCCACCTCAAAAAAAGGGTCCAAAACAAAAGCAGAAACACTTCGTACCCCCTGCCACCCTTAAAATCCCCTGGCATTTGCACTGCATGACGCATGTGAGATGAAGCATCGAGAAGCTAGGAAATTCCAGAAGTTACGGTACCTCACAATTGTTTTCATGGCTCTAGTGGAGATGTGTCATATTTTCTTTGCGAAGCGTAACTCAGAATGTCAGATTATTATTAATGTACACTAAAAATATAGAGAATACGAAGTGCAGCAGTTAACGATGCCAGAGTGATTGTGAGGTGTAAAATGTAGCGCCTTTCTAATTTGGAAGTATTTTACACCAGCTTGACCCAGCTATCAATGACTTCCTTAGGGCCAAAGAAACTGCAAGGAAACACCCAAATCATTGTAAAAACTCTTCACAATTTTATTAGCAGCACTGTTTATCATAATTTTGTATTTCCTGTGCAAGCAGCACACATGGGGAAATCTGTACCAAAAGTCTAGTCCCAAGAGAGTCTCACTGCTCCGAGCATCGCAGCAAGCTGCCTGTAGATATGTAACTGAAATTTAAAATTTATTTCAATTTCTGAATCTTAGCTTGGCTTGAGCATGACCAAAATGAAGTGCTACCAATCCTATGATGTCACAGTACTTCATGTGAGCAAGTAGCGGTCTTTAAGCTGGAGATAGTGGTAGGATGTTGGAGAAGGGTTTTCTATGGGACAGTGGCACTGCCATGGAATTCACATCTTTAGCTAAAAAATTGTCTGAAGACAATGATCTCTGAGCACGTGATGTGGTTCTTCTTAACACACACCAGGCTTTTGGCATTGGTGGCAAAGAGAAGAAATATTGCCAGAGTTGGTAGACTTATTGTACATTAAGTACACAAGTCAGTGCATTTCAAATGCAGAGTGCTTTGAGGCCTCCCAAAACTCATAGATGAACACTCTCTCTTAGCATTTGAGTGCATCTTAAATGCATGACCATTTAATTGGAGACTTGTGGTGGTAACAACAGAAAGGATTGAATCACTGGGAGTGTTTGGTGCCCCCGGTGTATCTGAGCACCTCATTTGTTCTTCTCGTTCCTCCTCGCACATGCCGGGGTGGGGGAACACTAGTCTTCCCGCTTTACAGAGGAGATTTTATATATACTACATGATACAGAGCCTGTGACTCAGAAGAGGCTAGAACTGTCATCTCCAAAATCCTATGTTAGCGTCCCAACCACCGAATCAACCTTCCTAGTGTTAGTCTTGATAGTAATAGCATTAAAGACTTCTCTGTTGTAATAGGAACATCAGACTGTCTGCCTTGCCTGAGGTAGCTGTGTGCTGAGCTGTAGCTGATCTGAATTTCTGTGGGTCTGTGCATGTATGAGGGTGTCCGATATAAAGACTGCAGGAACATATGAATAGACCCCACATTAAATATACATGGACTTGTCACTGGTCAGACTTGCAATTGTTATGTTTGGAATTTGGAGTTTTAATTGGCTTTTGTAAACACTCTTGCATTATAAATTACACAAGATTTCCAGCTTTTACTGGCACGAGTATTAAGGGACCACTTTTAAAATTATAGCTTTATTAATAATTAAGTTTTGTTTTGCTTTTTTTTTTTCATTTAGATCCTGCTGAAAGCTGGAGGTTATTTTATAAGTTATTTATATAAAATAACAAATAACAGCACTTACTGCTCAGTTTTGTACAAAATTAAATAAAGGTAGTTAGTACATAGCAAACTGTTGTGATTTGAAGATATTTTGTTACCTTGTATTAATACATCCTAATAGGCATGGAACATGTCACACACAGTTGTTCAGCTTCATTGTTAATCAGGTCTTTCTCATTAACACATTGTAGTTAAAGATGAAGTGCCCTAGAACTGGCTAGATAATGTTAAGTGTAATTTCTGAAATTATTGTATTACGCTATCCTAAGTACCTTGGAATTGCTTGTTTAATGCAATATTCAGCCCCTGAAATAAATCCTTCCCTTTTTACTGTTAGCTTCACAAGATATTTTAATGGCAAACACAGACACGCTGTCCTCTAGGGAGAAGGTTGACTTTATCAAATGTTTGAGAGAACCTGATCAGTGAATGCCAAATCTAAACTTGTCATGAATGTACTTATAATAGCTGAACTTTCCACCTGCCCATGAGTGGCCTATCTTGTTACACTTATTCTCCCTGACCTACTTTTCAGCTCTGTACCTAAAGATGTTAAAGAAAACCAGAAAAATTCTGAATCTCCTGAATGACACAAAAGTCGTTTTCATAGTGCTGAATCAACAGGAAACCAGTCCCTGGCTGGGCACCTCTGCCTCCTGCTTCCCATAAAAGGGATTTTCCTGTTGGGGCCCCAGACTGTTTCTACCAGCATCGTTCAGTTACTGAGGAATTTCATTACGACGTGGAGATGCATGGACCTCCCGGCGCCTCGCAGAACAAGAGAACCAATTGAACTGATACCACAGTGTGAAGGTGAAGACAAAAGAGGAGAAGGTATATCGTGCAAGAAATGTTCCGTAAGAGTAAAACTATTTAGCCTGCTGTCCTGTCTATATAGGCCTCCAGAGTACAGGGCTACATCTAAACTGCTAACCTTAAGGTCAGGGCCTGGGTTCAAGCAGTCACACGATCAGCCATAACGCCTGTGCCACCTAGCTCTCCTGGACGGTTTTCTGGCATGGTTCAGGGAACAGCAGGGGCTAGTGGCTCTGCTATGAGCAGCCTAAGTGAGGCTGTGCTGTTCAGGAGTGGAGAGGGAGTCTAGCTGCATGGACATCAGCTGTCCTATCCCAGGATAGTCCCTAACCCTTTTTAAATAGCATCGACATAGCTACAGACTTTTGGCATCATGATACTTCATAATAACAACATCCTGTGCATTTGTTAATGTGTCTGATTATTTAAAAACAGCTAACAAACTGGGTTGTTCTTTCCTCACACAGGGCTCTCAATCTCTTCAAACGTATGTCCAGGAGAGTAATCTTCCCCCAGGTCAACCTCTGGCACTGGGCCCACGTGCTCCTTCTCCTACAGAAAGTCTTTCTTATCATATCAGACAGGTATAGGCTGCATCCAAACTGCCTGTTGGGAATGGTCTCTGGTCCATGCAGGCCTCTAAATTGTGGCTGGGGACTGTTTTGGAGAATGCAGGTTGGCACAGAACAAAATTGTGCCAGGCGCTAGACTTACAGTTTAATAGTAGATATGTTAAAGCTCCAGTACTTGGGAGTAACCCCTGACATTACTGAATTTACTAGTATAGATGCTTTCTGCAAGTTCTTTGTGAGTACTTGATGCTATATGATTAACAATTTCCCACTGAGTGAGAATTCATAGTACTCAAGTGGGGAGAGTAAGGATTATCATTTCTGCTTTACATGTCAGTAAGCTAAAGCCCATAGGACCAAATCCTCAGAATTCTGTGGGATTTAGGCCTATAAATAGTCAGGATTATAAATACCTTTTGAGATTTGCACCAAATAATCCCTCTAATCCAGAAAGGATTTTTGGGATAGAAACAGTATCAGGCTTTCCCAGTGGAGATGCAGTTGGCAGTTTTCAAACTGTGCTTTTGTTTTCCCAACTGAATTAAGCTGTACTGCCAAAAGGAAGGGCTGGGGGTAGAGGAAGGCTGTTCACGGTGATGTAGAATATGAGGTTACTAATGAAGAATTGCACTGCTAGTTAGAACAGACTGCACAAGTCTCTTGTGTAGACTTCACCTAAGCGTCAGCACTGCTACCAAATGTTTGTGTTCCCCTAGCCAAATCCCTTCACTTCCCCATTGGTACACTTATAAAAATAAGGATATAATACTCTTAAGGTCTCTGGATGCAAGTGTGACACAGAAGATAAACATGAGACTCAATTCTTGTTCTAAATACAAAGGAATTTTTTCCAACAAGTACATCGTTTACAGATAGTTTTTCATCCTCGTTGAATTTTTAGAAGATTTAATTTTTTTTTTAATCCTTTGTAAACAGGTAATCCAGCTAATGAAACAACTGCAGTATGGAGTAACCTGTATCTAATGCCAAACTTTTACTGAAAAGAGGAGGACGAAGTACTGTGTAGTAATAGTTATGTCCTGTGTTTCTTCTCCTGCTCTTTGACTGTGCTGAACCAGCACTTTGTAATGAGTCTTTTGCCAAAGGACAAACGCTTCTTTTTTACGCCATGGCAATTCCGTGATTTTCAGAGCAGAGCCACAAAACTATGAACTAGTGGGGAGAGGATGTGGTCTTCCAGCAACAGGATTCCACTACCATCTGCTGGTAGGAAAAACTTGGGTTTAGCTTGGACCCAACCCCTCCTCCTCCTGCCCCCCAAATCTGTATTCTGTCTGTGGGAGGCAGTTCAATATATTTTTAAGTAATTGCTCATGCCAGTCAGAGACACTTTGCTCAGATCAGTCATAACTTTAAAAATGAGCACCTTGCACCTTTCATAAATATTTTATCTTTGAGCCTCAGTAAGAGTGGCCCAGTTTTCGGTAATGAAGACTAGGATTTCAGATATCAGGGTCCCATCTGACTAATGGCATAAGCTCCGTGTGCCGCTGTGCGTGAGAGTCTGGGAAATGACAAGTAGTTCTGTAATATGAACATTTAGGCAATATGATTCTTTCCTAGCGGGTGTGAAACTCAAAAAAGTCATTATATGACTTAAAAGTTCTTCAGCCTTAGAGCTGAGTCTATAGGAAGACCCTCAAGGGGTCAGTTTCCAAAATATCTATAGTCTTCTGGTCATGTGCAGAGCAATTTGATAGTACTACTTCATCTTATGGGCCAAGATTCTGCAAAGCATATCTTTAATTCTGAAGTTTTGCTTCTATCCCACTGACTTCAACTTTTGCAGAGTTTAAGTGCTCTGCTGAAATGAGTTCATGTTGCTAAATTTCTTCCTGGCTTTAGCTTCACAAGTCATTATGGCATAGGCTAGAGTGCAGCTGTGGGTATCTATAGAGATACTCAAGCTGTCTTTAATCTGGCTATCATGGGCAAAGGGAGGAATTAGCATGTTTCAGCATAAGCTTCAGCATCGATACCTGAACTAATTGCTAAAATTAGGTCAGACCCTGTATGCTACAGTCATGTTTCTCACAGATGTAGCTGATAAAGCACATCATCCTCTTAGCTATTTTATGAATTGACATTTATTACCATCCTTTTTGAAAATGAATATCAGGACTGGACCTCATATTCCAGCAAAGATATCAGTGATGCTGTATGCAACTCTTACTTAGTTCTAGTTGATATTGTATACTGTTGATGCTGATGGAGATGAAGATAAGCCATTGAAATGCATATTTTTTAGTAAGGTTCAGCTTTCTGAAGTAACATGAAAGGTCTTAAGATGATTCTATAATCATCTTAAGATGATTATAGAAGTATTATTTGCTTTTCAAGTACAAACGACGAGCTACAAGTTAAATTTCCTTAATTATTCTTTATTATCACCTTTACTGAAATACATGCAGATTCTAACATTGCTAAGCTGGTTACCATATCTGAAAGTCTTTAATTGAAAAGCAAGATCTAAAATAGTCATTAGAGATAGTTTTAACCTTTTACTTTAACTAACTAAAACTCGTAAATATTAATTTTATTTAGAATTCTGAAATCATCCAAATTATATATGCCTTATGAGCTATGCCTACGGGTTATGCACCCTATGTAACACTTAGCTACCTACTTTGTAATGCTTACTTTCCTGTAATTAGTGAAAAGAATACTTACCTTGCTATACTACCACGGTGTTGTCAAACATTAACTTTACACGTTTAATGAAAAATATACCTAATGACAGGGATATCTTATAAGGACTACTGATGATAAAATATCCTTACTCTCTAGTTTACCATCATTTCAGTCTTTAAATATTTGTACACTGCAGGTTGATTACTACCATTCTTTGAATGAGATGATTTCTATTATATTAAAATAAACTATTAAGCATTAACATCACTCTTATGCTTATGGTCTAAATCCTCTGATGTCTCATACAAAGTCTAAAACTTTTAGCTAAAATTCCTCAAGCCTTCGATTTTCTCTTTATGTCTAGTATGGTGAAAAGCCTTCATGTATCCTCATACAGTTCAACATCGCATTCAATTTTCTGATGATTGAATTGGCAGATTTAGAGGTGTCACAGGGGATTTGGGGTGTAGTTCTGCGTTCAATTTAATCTGATGTAACCTACTTTCCCCTCTCTGCCCTCACTCACATATTCTTGCCTTTCCCTTATGTAGCTCGTGATCATGCAATTGTGTGGTGAGTTGACATGGCAACTAACCACATGCAAGGAAAAAAAAAAAAAGATTTATTTTCTGCTGATTTAGCAAATAGACCTGATTCTTCAAGGTGATTGCTAGGTCTGATGCAAGGGTTGGTTGGAGGTGGGAGAGGGGTAGACCCAAATATCTTTCTTTGGTGGCTGCCTCTTGGTAGATTGGAATAAGTGTAACGTGGTGTTACACCTTTGCATATTTAATTTTTCAACCTCACTTTCTACCAGATTTGCTGCATTGTTGCAACTGGCATAGGATTCAAGAGACAAAGGAGGCCAAAAGGGACTAAAATCCTACAAACAAAGCTGAAATACTATATTAACAGAACTAAGCATGCCATGCTCCTCGCATATAGTAGTGTTAGAAGTTGCATTAAAACCTAGCCCCATTTGCAAACATACAGTGGAATGAAAGTGATGCTAGACCATGTGATGGAAAGGAACTGGCAGTGGTGGTTGAGAAGAGCTGGAAGGTAAAAGAAAAGATATACAATCTTGAAACCTATACACAAATACTCCTTCCATTGACTGATTTCCAAGTTTATTTGCTGATGGAGAGAAAGACCCTATATTAGTCCACAGCAAGTCTTTCTATTGCCTTTAAGTCAACTTTACTGTAGTAAACGTATGCCTGATGCATGCAGCTTTGATGCATGCAAATGTACAGCTATTAGATGGCCTTTAACCAAGGCTAGGACTGGTAAGAGACTAGCATCATAGGGTTTCTGGGATTTCAAATATATACGGTTTTAAAAAACCTATTTCATATAGGTCTTATTTCCTTATTCAATCTGAAAGCAAATTAAATGCACGCTCAGACTGCCTGAGAACTTTGTAGAAAAAAATGCATTGCATAGCTGTTAAAACCATCATCTGGCAAAGAAATCATTAACTCAAGGGGCTGAAAAGATAGCAAATATCTGCTGAGATTCATTAACTAGGAAAGTTTAATCATCAGTGCTCAGTTTAGTTTTTTTTTTTAGAAGGTTCCCAGTACTGAGAGGACATCCACCTAATCCTAAATATCTATTCCAGTAGCAGGAATATCACAGCATTCAGCCTGTTTTCAGACCCTCATGGTTGTATTTCTAGGAGCTTTCTCTGTGGGAAGCAGTCTCGGTCTTTATATCTACAGAAAATTTGAGACCTCCAGGCCTGGAGCAATGAAGACCTAGGTCCTCAAAATTATCTAGGTACCTAATTCTCACGGGGCTTTAATTTATCCCTCAGTGTCCAGCATGTCCACCTTTGAAAGTGGCTTGTCTTTCAGAAATCCCTGACAATTTACTTCTGGAAGTGAAGGCCTTTTCAGACGTCTCCCCTTAATCAGCCAAAATTAGTAGTGACTTATGAACCTTTTGGCTCATAGCAGTGAATCTGTTTCTTAATCCTTGCTGCAGGCCTGTTCCAGATGAAATACATTTTGAACTGCTTTATTTATGTAATTTGTGTCTTTGTTCCCATTTAATGAGTCATTTCATCAAATGATGCACTGCTGAAAACCACCAGAAATGTGAGCTGCTTTAATAAAAGTCAAAGTTCATGTTTCTCTTAAGTGCCACTTCTTTTTTTCCTTCTCCGTGTTTGGTTTCCCATTCACAGAAAACCCAAAGAGCATTTGCACATAAATTAAACGTTCATCAGAGGAAAAAAAAGGTATTTCTCCCCACTTTCTTTATAGAAAACCAGAAAAATGCTCACTCAAGCATAATGCAATTTCATAGCCTGGGTCAATGGGCAGTTGTAAAGATTTCCTGTAAGATTTGTAGGACATATACAACCTACTCTTACTTTCTGCACAACACATGAAATCAAACCTGACAGTTTTGAGTTGCACACAGCCAACAAAAGAAACAATTCTGTGGGAAAATATACACATGAAACCCACTTAAAAATAAAGTTTGTAGCAATCAATCACCTATAAGCCCAGCGCCCAGTGCTGCAAAGCTTAACTCCTGGGAGTAATTCCTTATACAGACATGGTGTTTTATGTCATCAAAGTGCTTCACAAATGGTAACTTAGACATGTTCTGCAGAAACTTAGACAAGGCGGTGAAACTATCAGTCCAAGCCTACGCAACAAGTCAATAGGGACAGGGTTGGACCCTAAAATCCTCAGCCCTTGAGTCTGTGTTCTTTCATTGAACTCTTCAAGTGAGTAGCGGCTTGCAATGTGGGTCTCCTTGCTTCTTCCAGATCTTCCCAGACTTCTAAGGAAGAAACACAGGAAAAAAATCAACTGGAATTAGATATGCACTTCACAGGCCTTGCTCAAGGAGAATTCTGTTAAAACCTGCAGAATTTCCTCTGTGCTTACCTTATGGTAGTGGGGAGCCCAAGCTTCCCGGAAATATGATCCTTGGCTACATACATCACATAGACCGTCCAAAAGGCTGTGGTTGCCATAGTTTCTAGGGTCTTTGGCACCAAGCCTCCCCAGATTGATTCGGTGCCAGAAAGGTAGAGCTTCAGCAGTGAAATGGAGCTGGTGTTCCATCATGAGATGGGGATGCTCATCCCACAGATGTGCTGTTGGGGAGACTAGAAAATCTGACCATCTCAACTCATGCTAGGACACTTTCAGATCTGGGATTCTTTTCACAGATAATAAAAGTCAGCATCTGGTATTCTCCAGCTCTGAAAGTCCTGATTCAGTCAGACCTTCAAGGATCACAGATTTCTAGATAATGAAGCATTAGGTCACAATGGATAGTGGGGGATGTTCAAATGTTTGCTTATTTCAACATTTCTTTTTTTTTCCCTCCCATTTCTCTACCACAGAAAATTTTCTAGGTTTCTACTTCTCTTCTGAAATGGGGCATTATAATTATTTCCACTAAACTGTGAGATTTCCCCAGATTTCAATTAGACCTTAGTGTTAATATGACTCTGCTGCTGGATCTTGATCCGTTAAGCTGCTAATATTTTTACTGTTACTGTTATTTTACTCACACTCATTTGGTATCAGTCCCAATGAACAGTCCAGAGGAGAGAGGTCTGATGCTAAACACTGTAGCACAGACAAGGGCAAGCCACTTTTTGATTGAGTTTCCACCAAGTTTACACGTTGTAGCTAAGTACACAGGTCAGCACCAGCATCCTTCCAGTTACAGCAGTTTAAGGCTGCAAATATTTGCTTCAATTTGTGAGTGCTCTCCACCTGTTTGCCACTGACCTGCTGCCGAGGATGGCCATCCCCAAGGACTGCTCTTGGAGGGGTTTATGGTCTAATAAATGCTGTCTAATTTGCAGCAGGTTACTTAAAACAGTCCAAATACTTGCTTTGAACTAGACTTGCCAATTCTCCTGAGTTGGAGAAGGGAGACTCAATATGCTCTGCTGCAGCAGCAGAACTGAGGGAGGGTCACCTGCAGCTCCTGCATAGGGACAATCAGCAGAACCAGATCCAGAAGAAAGATTTCTTTGTCTTAGTGGTTAGAAATTTGTTGAGAATTGATCTGGGGCTGATAGAGTTGTCAGGCAAAAACTCTGACTGCAGGCACTATCACCTTCCTGATTTTGCCTGGCTGGTGAGGGAGAATAGACAGGAAAAGTGAGCTTTTGCTGGTACAAACTGTGTTCTCAATGAAGTCATGGATAACTGTCTTCTTCTAAATCCAGCCAAGCAGGTTGAAGATGTTGCCACCCCAATCTAAAAGTTACTGATAGAACAGCTAGCAGAGTGTCCTATATTCAATCTCACCCTGCTCTACTCTCCAGTCCACTGCTAGAGCAAGCAGGTGATTTTGCCTGAAGGGTATTAGGAAGTATATGAAGCACTCTACCAGCAGAGCTGCTAGACAGGAACATTTTGTGTTAAGCGCAGTAACAACATTTGAACTGTGTCTTATGCTGCTGCAGCTGTTTAATGAGCAGAAGATATCACCTCAGCCTAAAATGTTTTCTAATACCAGCAATATGACCAATATCAGCTACTCTCCTTCACATAGCTGTACTTGATAATCTTTGTAGCCTAGATTGGGTCCAAAGCATATTATAACTTGATGCTAGGAAACTAAAATGTAGTTTGAAGAGTTTGTCAAAAGCATTACTAGCTTGGCAAAGAAATAAAAGAAAGAAAGAAAGAAAAAAAAACCCAAACTTCTCACCATAGTAATGTGAGTCCAGTTTCTTACACTTATGCATACTGAGAGTAACACCTTTGGGCTATAGACGAGCATGAAGGGGCTCTTCTTTGCAAAGTAGTTATTTTTGCAATACAGACCAGAGCACTTCTCTTACTGCCCTTATTTAAAGAATGCCCTTGACTTTGAGGGTAACACTCACCTGAGATAAGAGTAGGGTCAGCCAAGGGGGGAAAGAGGGAAGTGGTCAAGCTTGCTGGTCCCTGAGGCTAGTGAACCATCAGAGGATGGGAAGAGTTCACACTTCTTTGTTGTGGTAACAGCTTACATGCACATGCATTACTTTAGGAGTGGATCATCAGGGCTTGGCAAAGCTGTAGTGCTTGTGCAGCACACTAGGCAGGGTGAGGCCAAGCAACTTCATGGAGAGTTCAATGGAGAAGGGGGCAGAAACGCTTTGGGGGAAAAAAAAGCACATTAAACTTCAATTTCTTGCATTTGAAGCTTTCCTGAGCACTTGATGCTTATGAAGTTTTCAATGCAACATGTGGTGGCAGCCTCTTATTTTGGAGACACTTTAAAGTAATCTCAGCATTATTTGATCTTCTCACTCAAGATCTGTCCAAGATATCTCTTGCTTTCCCTGCAGGGGCTACTGCGTATGAAGGGTCTCTTTTTTGCCTTATTAATCTCTCCCTCTCCTTCTTAAAATACATTTGTGAACTTGCTCAGTTGGAATGGGGGATCCTAGTGCAGGGTCTTTGCTTCTTCAGCCTCCACCCATCCAGTTGAGATGGATGCCAAAACCTCTGATTTGCCCTAATTCCCTGCCACTTTCACTTGCTGAGGACATGATTCATTATATATGATGCATTTTCTTGCACAACACCCACCACCTTCGTATCTGAATACCTATTTCCTCTTACTTCCTCTTTTTCTAAGATTCCCATTGACTTAGTGTTTAGAGACAACTGTGACTCGTGTTTCTAATTACATGTAAATAGGGAGAAGAGCTACTTATAAAATATCATTTCTAGGTGTCATGTGGATACTTGTGTGCTACAAATCTCCAAATGGTCGTGAAAGGGTTGATTATTGATTCTGCTGTTTGCAATTCAAAACTGTGCTCTTCTCAGGAATTCTGACAGAATTTGACACAAAATGATCATTGCTATGAATGTTTTGCAACTGACCCACACAATTTAATAAAATGTTGAGATATGATTCTACAAGAGGATTCCAAAACCTATAAAAAGGGAGAAGGAATCTTCCTTTAGTATTTTGTATAGGTTTTAGACAATTTCTGAATAAGACTCGTAAATTTGATTCAGGTCCTGATTCAGCAGAGCACTTTAGTACTGCTTACTTTGCTGAAATGAACAGGCATGGGTCTTGAGTACAGGCTTAGGGATCATTGCATGACTGTGGATGAGATTTTTAAAGGTGTTTAAATGCTTAACTCATTAACTACCTTTAAAAACCTGTCTCTAAACACCTTGCTGAATTAGGACCCTAATTCCTCTTGAATTCTCTGTGGGCTGGAGATTGCCAAGTTCATTTGCTCCCTTTAGACTTCCTCCTGAAGTTTTCCTTGATCAGCTAATGTGCATTGAAATACACCTTGTTCTGTCTGCAGCTGGCATTTAAAATATATTCATTAAACACATTGGCTAATATGTTATTACAGAAACACCTTTTATCCTTCTCTGATCATACTCTTAGTACATCTTTCATAATGCAATAGGCGCTGGACACATTTCAAAGGAGGGTATTTGTGTCTTAGAGCACTATGACGTAACAGGCTTCCTGAGTATCATCCGTGTGTGAGACAGAGCTGGGTAGGTTTATGTGAGGAGAATATATTTGATACTTTGGCACTGGATGGAGGAAAAAGTTGATGATGAGCTACAGCTGAGCAAGTTGCTGAGAAGCCATGCTCGGTTATGGTAAAGCACCACAGACCCTTTCCAGGGCTGTAGCCTCACTGCTGACAGACGTCACACACAACAGGTTGACCATGTACCGGTCTCCCATGGGCTTAAGGGCTGGCAGAGGGGTCGTAAAACTGCCCTGTAAAGCCCGTGACACAGACCTAGTGGTGGAAGGGAGATGTCTGAGACTCTGTATGAGGTGCACGAAGCAGCAGCTCTATGCCAGTATGGGACATGCCACCAAGAAGGCCTACACAAAGCACGGAGGTGGCCCTCATCTCAAACTGAGGAAGCTGTGCCTGGGGATATGGGAGAGCACATCCTCCACTCTGCAGTGCCAGAGGATGTCACAGCCTGCTTAGCCGCCGCAAAATCCCCGACTGCCCGTCTTAATCTGCATCTGCATCTCAGCAACCCTTTGTTACTGAGCTTCGGGAGAAAGGTAAGTGCTTCATTGACCACGGGGTTGAATTTCACGTGGATTAAATCCCTATGAAAATCTAAACGGGTTTGCCAATGAGCTACATGGAAGTGTTTCCTGTGTAATGCATTACTATCTCTAGCTTTTGCCCTTTCTCAAACACAAAGTGGTCGAGGAGGGATTTCAGACCTTTCAGTGTTGACAGTGAAGCAAACATTACTCTCCTATAACACAGAAACAGTTCAGTTGATTTAAATCAAGTCAGGTTAGACTAAGGATTCTCCATCAGCTTTAGCTTCTCATGCTGAAACCTAGCATGAACAGCCTGGCTTATTTTTGAAGCCAGTGAAAACAGGCTTGTGAGAAAAATCTTGATTAAAGCTGTAAGTGCACAGAATCGACTGCCTCTCCATATTTGTGCCATTTATCAGTATTTAATACAAATACATATATTTGAGCAAAAAGGGTAGGAGAGAACCCCACCGGACATGACTTCCAATTAGCAGGGGGTCACAACCCCTGCTGTGATTTGCTATTGGAAAAACATGCAAAAGATAATTGAACATTACACTTTCATATCCCCCTGCTGCTGGCAGCATTACAAGGAGGGCTGCTCAGGACCCCTTGGGGAGATGGGGAGAAGGGATCAGGCAATTACACGCAGTGCCACATAATAACAATGATTCACAACCTCGTGGCACTAAACTCACTGGGCCAGATCTTTAGCTAGTGCCCGCTGGTGTAGCTTCATTGACTTCAGGAGGGAGATGCTGATTTACGTCAGCTGCAGATCTGGCCCATTTACTTTTTCTCTTTATGAAAGCAATAAACTATGCAGAGGGAGATCAGGATGTGCAGGGCTCCACGCAGCAGCCTGATGGATTTCTGCAGAGGAATGCTAAATATCTGATATATACTGACCACTTTGGCTAAATAAAATCAGTTTATACTGCCTTTTGTGCCTCTGTGGCAGGGCTTGCACTGTGAAGTTTGCCATTTTTGACCCTGGGTGCTGAAGACGCTGCAGTGATGCTGGTTATAGTTAAGCTCCACAGAGCAGCCAAGGACGAGCCATTTTATGTGCTGCTTTAGGAGCAAGTTATTGCTATGAGCATCATCATCTGGAGGGGCTGGGACCCCTAATATAAAGGAAGCTTCTGTAGCCTGATCATTTTTTTTGTTCTGATTTACCTTGGTCTGACTTGGCTTAAGGGAGGAGAATACAGTAGACTAGGGAATCGCGTGCCCCAGCTCCACCCGTGATGTGCTGCGTGACCTTGAACAAGTCCCATCACAACCTTGTGTGTCTGTTTCTCTTTCCAGTCTCTTGAGAAGATTTTCTTTCCTTTGTGCCACTAACCGGGAATTTCTCAGCTTCACGGGAAGAGCCGGCAGGCCCTCTCTGATGAGGCCCGGCCCGTGCACAGCTGTTCTTGCTGTCGGGCTGAGACCACACACAATTCTCGCCAGCCCTGGGGCAGAAGAGTTAGTGGGGGGGGGGGGGGGGCTTGATACGTGAGGTGCGAGGGTCTGGGGTGGGCTGGGGTTCCTGTGGCAGCAGGAATACATGCTGGGATTGGTATGGCTGCCTGCAGAAGAAGAAAGCTTGTATGGTGTGTGCCAGACTTGTACAGTTTACTCACTCCATTTGGCACTGGCTGGAATGTGGAATTTTTAATGATAGGGTTTGAAAATGTGAGCAGACTGTGCATAGCTTGTGCCTGCTTTCACTAGCTGAACCAGTCGGTAATTTAATTACATGTGTGGCTTACAGCTAACTGATGCATGCCTGTCCGTTGCATGCCGCGCAGCCTGGTGGCAGGAGGGCCAGTCTGGCCGTAGGAAAGAGCGCCGGGAAGCTCTGCCGGGCCACGCACAATGGCAAGGGCCAGCATTCATGAGTGGGAATTGCATTCAAGGACACAATAATTTCCTCCCTTGGCCAGGCTTGATGTGGTTACAGGAATATGTAACCAGCATGTCTACTTAATTCCTTCACTTTTATGTGGTTTCCTGTTGTAGTCCCTCTGTCTGTACTGTGAAGTTGAGAGCTACTTGAGGTAGGGACCACAGCTCTATATAGCTTTGCTAAATGCTAATACACTCATAAAGTTGCTGTCTGGTGAGCAACACTGCCATAGTGTGAGCTGGCTTCAAAATCAGCTCTGAGCTGTGTCTCACTTTTCTTAAAGAGTCAGGCAATGCCGGAGTTGTAATTTAGGTACCTGCACTGCTGAATTGAATTGTGATGATGCGATCTGTACTGCAACAGTACCTGAAGGGGGAAAACCAGAGAGAATGAAACTTGATATTGTCAATTCTGCACTTACAAATCATGTTTCTGTTCTTTAAAAAAAAAAAAAAAAGATTAAAGTAATTAATGGTTGGCTGTTTCAGTTGTTCCCATTTTATATCATGCTCTCAGGCTTTCTTTCCCCCGTCCCCTCCTCCTGCTCCCCTACCCCAGCCCTGCAATCTGCTAGCTATGAAAATTTAAATTTTATTTTAATGAAGATCATGATTATCCAGAATCACATGTCTCCAGGAGCTAAGTCATCGAGGAAAAAGCATGCACAACACTACAAAGTCCAGGAAAAAAGCCCTGGGCTTGTCATGATAGAATCTGCTGCTTCTAGAAAGGTCCTAGGAAAGAACGAGACCCAGGCTGGACATGGAGCCTGGGAATGGCAAGAGGTGACTTCCAAGCTTTTCACTAGCATCCCATACCAGGTACCTCAAAATTAACCTTCTTAACACCATTTTGCAGCACGGAAGTACTGGGAATTCCCATTTCCCAGTTGGGGAATGGGGACACAGACACAACTAGCAACCTCCCCAGGTCACTCAGGAAGCCTGCAAAAGAGAAAAAACTAAATATCTGAATCCTAGGTCCTCGTGAGTGGGCCGCTCTCTCTCAGATGAAGCAAGCTGGAGAAGGCGGCTAGTAAGGATAGGTTAGCCGATGCAGGCTGAGTTAGGGCTCAATGTAAGGAAGCATTCCAGTGTTTGGCTCTCCATCTAAAGGGTATTTGCACTAATAAAACTGCTGAGTCTGGAAAGCTGAGCATTTTCCCGTGTGATTGCTGCCGTTTCATTTTCTGGTCATGGTGGGAACAGCCTTTCTGGTTCTTAATGGAATTAGAAAAACATCCAAACATTTCATAACTTTAATGGCTGTAGAAGTGGGAGAAAATCCAGCTGGCAGGAGCAGATATGGCTTCTGGTTTTCCAAGTCAGTTAGCCCTTTCAGTAGTGAGCCGTTTTATTTTATTTTAGTAATCTACTATCTTCTCTTGTTTAAGTCTGGGCAGAAGAAAAGGAGGGAGCAGAAAAGAAGCAATGCAAAGTCATTGTTTTAGAAGCATCCAGGAAACGGGCATGGATAAGACAAATTGTAACTTCTCAGTCTCCCTGGGCAGGGCTCTGCTCAGCGTTGACCTGTGCTGAATCTTCCCTGCGTGCTTTTCTACAGCCAGTAAAACTGATCAGTTCCTCAGTCAAAATTATGAGGTCTGTTGCTGTCTCCTTATCACCATTTCTTGCCTCTTCCCTTACTCTTGCTTGACCACTCATTCATAAACCTCTAGCCTACTGTTTTTGATTTCTCAGGTGAGACCGTCAATGAATCTATGACAGCCTTCCCAGTCATTCAGATTGCTAATAATCCCCTATCTATGCATTTCCCTTTGAAGAAAATACTCCATTTTAAAATTGACACACGCAGACAGAAAGCTTCCTTTTCTACAGAATGACCAGTCAGATCAACACACGCCTGTCTCTTCTCTCCCCACTGTTCATGTGCATTAAGTGCACACAGCAAAAGCAGGTATCCACTGTGTACAGTTACCATGTCTGTGCATACGGATGGGGACAGTATCCATCTGTTTGTCTGGATCATGGAAAATTCCATGAGGATTGTTTTATTTGTAAAAATACATTTCGTATATAATTTTTGCAGTAAAAAAAAATAAATAGATAATGAGTCCATGAACTATTGAAAAGCAGAAAGTTGTAGTCACACTCGATACTGAACTGAAGTTCAGGAACTCTTGTGTTCTGTGTCCTGCATCCTCTTTGATAAATCACATGCAAGACTGAAAGAGGATCCCCCAGATCACCTGGACATGTAGTATGTTTCCCATTTCACTCACTTCCCATCCACATGACTACTTCACAATCTGTCTGCAAACAGCCTATCTGACAATGCCTGTACCCTGGGTGTGCAAAATCCTACTTGGGGATACAGTGATCCTGCCTGAGGTGATGCTTGCAGGCTCCCAGTGTGGAAGAAAGGCAAGCTTGGTCTCAAGGGTAGCTTTCAGCTGCTCTCAGCAGACCAGTGCAAACATAGCCATTAAGTTTCTCCATTTGTAAAACAGGAATAACAGTTACCTCACAAAGTGTTATCATACTTCGTTGGTATTTACTTGTTCTTAGTGTATCTTGCTCTGCCAGTAGCTCCATGGCACGTTTTGGGAACGGGAGGCTTTCGCAGTATAACAGAGTGTGACGATGGGTAGCATAAATGGACCCTGAGTATTTGCAAAGTGCCTTGGGAGCCTGAGATGAAAGGCGAGATGTAAGTGCAAAGCATTATTATTCTAATGACTCCCACCTCTCGCTGAGCCGTGCCTTGTGGAAGTGTGTGAACTTTGGAGCATGCCCTGATAAACGTGAACCGCGACAGCTCTCAGGAGATGCGGGGAACGCTGGCAACAGCTTAATCAATTATGACAGCAATGGTAAGATCTGTCCAGATTAGAGCACTTCAAAAACTACAAAGCCTGAGGCTTCTCTGTCTGGGTTTTTGCGAGAGAGGGACAATGAAGGAAATGAATTGATTGGGGGCTTTTGAAATGTGGTAATACTAGCATCTGCTGGCTGAAATGCAAGACCAGCTAGACAGTGTTTTATCGTCTAAAGATGTAGGCTGGTACAAGAAACAGAGTTGTGAGTTTTACAGTTATGCCTGTCTGCCAGTGGGTTAGATGCGACATTTCTCTGGAAAAGAGGTGGGTAATTTCGAATGCATTACCGTAAAATTAGGTAGGGATGAAGAAGAACAAAGAGAAAGCATCACCTAGAAAAAATCTGGGGGAATGGGTAGCTCTGTAGAAATATGGGATCAAAGGAGGAGACTTTTTTTAGGAATCAAACTATCCTTATCCTTCCTTTCCAAGTCACATGGGACCATTTGAGAAACAGATACACAACACACAGCCTCTCAACAAGCACGATTTCATTTCCTTCTCAAGGAGGTGCGCATGTGTGAATCTCAAAGAAACGCAGCAGTAGGACACAATGAATTGTGTGGACACAATGAATTAGGTGTATGTGTGTGTTAGCAAGAGATATGAACAAGGTAAAACAGGTGTGGCTCAAAACTGTCAAATCAACAAGTAGCATGTAGTATTATTGCAACAATATTCTTAAATATTGTCCTCAGAAGCAATTCACAGACTAGCTACCAGGACGAAAGGTGTCCGTGGTACTCAGATATATGAACTATTTCAGGGTATATTAAGCTGACCAGCTCCTTGGAAGCCATCAGTCCTTTCGAATGGCTTCACAGGTAGCAATTCAGAGAGTGATCCAGACATTTGGTTTGTCCTGAGTTTCTGGCTTTAAACCGGCAGGAGTGGCTGCTCAGCACCGCTGTCACATGGATGTGTGCAAGGCTGAACATAACTGCCCAGGACCCAGCCCCCAGCCCCTGGAACAGGCATGCTATCTGCAGCTGCTTCTGATGACTGCCTTCCCACCCTACTTTTAGTGCAAGGCCTTTTCTGGTTCTTGTCCAAACCCAAGCCATTTTTCCATCCTTAGGAATGGGAAGTGTGAATCAAGCCTGCAAGAATGGTTGCCAGCCATGTCATATGTAGCCGATGTTTTCCTGGTGATCCATCTATGCTATGTATGTCCTCAGTGGTGCGTGCCAGCTTTTTTGCACGACAGGGTGATTCACTCTCTGCTGTTGTCAGCCGGGCTTATCTGCATTCCTGGTTAATTCCTGCAGAATACAGTCCCTAGACTGATGTCTAAGGAGGCTCTCTCATCCTTCTTCCTCAGCCCAGTGACATAGCTGTTGTATGTGACGCTGTTTGAGCAGGGAGGTTGGACTAGATGACCTCCAGAGGTCCCTTCCAACTTCAATCATTCTGTGATTCTGTGACCAGATGCTGGATCAGGACAGACGCGATGGCATCCCTCTGCCAGTTGCTGTGGAGCACAGGAGATGGGAGTTGAGCTCACAGATCTCAGACCTGATGTGTGAAGTTTGACAGGTCTTATGTAGCCCCGTAATAAGAGTAAGTTATAAATGAACCTTTAGCCATACAATTAAGCATGCGAGCAGGGCTGGGCTTGTTCAGGATGCGATGCACCCTGACTCCTTACAGAAGAGCAACTCTGCCAAAACACCTCTATCTGTTCCCTCCAATGCAAGATTAGGGCCTCATCTGAGCTGAGAGGATCACCTAGACTGGTAGTTTTAACAGTCCTCTGTTCGCTACAGGATAGTCCATGCAACAAAGAAATGCTAATTGCTGGATACTCTTCTGTGCTTGGGTGGATTAAGTGTGGGATTAGCAGCGTAGAGTCCTGGCTTCAAATGCTGCTTTGTAGGCTGGTAACAGACCAGTTCACAGCCCTTCCTCCCGGAGGTAAGTAGGACCCTGGTGAGCAACGTTTTGAGCAGAATTAGAGTCTCATTGCCTAATCTCAGCGACTTTTGATACTTCCTTATCCTTAGGCCCAAAATGGGGCTCAATAACAGTCACTCTGGCAAAGCAGCTTGAGACCAGCCCATGAAAGATGCTGGATGAGTGGTGAGTGTCATGTATGACTGTGGACTTGTATCTCACTACCCACTCCATGAAATCTAAGCCATGGCAGGTGAAACATCTACCAAATATAGTTTCTTTACCATTCTGCTCTAAAGTATTGTCTACCTTCCTTCGTATCTTGTTTGTAGCGTCCTTTTGTGATTTGTTCACTTCATGTCTCTGCTTAGATAGGGCTGTTCCCGATTAGCCAGCATGTCCCCAGAAAAAATGTAGGTGGTTAGAATGGTGCTGACGTTTGACAGAGCGATCAGAGCACATCATTACAGACCCCCATCCATACATATTAAAAGGGCATAAGTCAGAGTGTTAGGCAGATGGCCTACTATGAGTGCCTGACTTTGATGTTGCTACTACTGCTCCCTCTTTATTTCACAGAAAGCCACAGTCTGGCAACCCTGAATAGTATGCAATGAATCATGTCCTTAATAACTGTAATAGGCAATCAGAATACAGTTCACAGCCTTCTGGGGTCTGTCCAGCATCTACTTGCCTGTCTGTAAGTACGCATTTAAAAATAATATTTGACCCTTGATTCACAGGGTCAAGGACTTTTGCGTATCTACACTTTTATGATGAAAAGGGAAATGGATTTTCTTCATGGGATTTAATGTATAAAGAGGAGAGTTAGACAATTGTTGGATAGGCATGAAGGGAATAAGATGGGTGTAATTGTCTTTCTAAAAAACCCAAATAATCCTGAAAGGGTTTTTTTTCTTTTTCTTTTTTCTTTTTCTTTTTCTTTTTCTTTTTGTTTGTTTTTGTTTTTTGTTTTTTGTTTTTGTTTTTGTTTTTGTTTCTTTCTCTTTCTCTTTCTCTTTCTCTTTCTCTTTCTCTTTCTCTTTCTCTTTCTTTCTTTCTCTTTCTTTTTCTCTCTTTCCTTTTTTCCTTTCTCTTTTTTATTTTACTTTCTTTTTCTTTTTCTTTTTCTTTTTCTTTTTCTTTTTCTTTTTCTTTTTCTTTTTCTTTTTCTTTTTCTTTTTCTTTTTCTTTTTCTTTTTCTTTTTCTTTTTCTTTTTCTTTTTCTTTTTATTTCTTTGTCTTCTTCTTCTTCTTCTTCTCCTTTTGCTTTTCTTTCTCTTTCTCTCTCTTCTTATAATTTTACAGCTGTGTAATCACTTTAAGAAAGTGAATTTGTTGCTAGTATGAGAGCGGTGGTCATTGTTTACTCAAAGGCCAGCTGTCCCTCAGCTGATTAGTGTAAAAGAGCAACCGATTTTTCATTTGCATGGTGGGTAGATATTTGTCCTGAGGATGTAAGTGAAGTATCTTTTGTAAGCTATGCTCAGTCACTAATGGAGTGCAGAGACCACTATTGTATGTGATGTATCACCATTGAAGATGATGATGGGGTCTAGCCACAGAAATGGCTAAGCCTAGAGCTTCTTTCCTTACTGTCTATTAAATTAGGGCATCTTCTCTTTGTGCCAACACACCTATTTACTTCCTAGTCTGGGATCTTGCATCATATATCACAGAATCACAGAATCGTTTAGGTTGGAAGGGACCTCTGGAGATCATCTAGTCCAACCTCCAGTATAATACTAAAGGTTTTTTAAAGTAGCTTCTGCCATCATAACTTTGGCTTTACTTTGCTTTCTTTGTCTCCAGTGGGGAAAAAATTAGTAATCACCACATCTTGCCCCTTCCCGCCACTTTCTAGAGCCATCAAGGGGGTTATGCAGACTGATGGTTTTTCTTTCTTTGCAATCATGGACACCCACGGACCGTTAACCTGGACAGGGTTAAAAATGCAGCCAGAAGAAGTCATTTACTGCTTTCCACAGCAAGATTTATTGACTCTGTGAGCCTAAGGAACTAAGTTACAGCTGAGCACTGCCTCTTAACTGTTGGGAAATTAGGTACATACAACAGCCAGGTAGAACTCACATAACTAAGGCTTGTGGCTAACACACTTGCTGCTTGCCTTGTGATCCTTTTCCTCGGTTGTCTAGAGGGACATTGCAACTCCCTTCTGGCCCTTGTGTCCAATTTTCCTTCCCACCTGTAGCATGGATTGGGGAATATAGAAGGGGGCTGTTGTCTCCTGGGAGGTTGGAATAGGCCAGCTCAGGACAGGTCAGACCTGAAAACTCAGGGGGACATCTGTTTCATCCGCCAGTGCAGAGGTTGCTAGCAGGTTTCTGCTGTCCTGCTTGGCTTATTGCCTTCCCTCTCACTTGCTGATGGGCACGTTCACTGCTCGAATGCTGAGACAAGAGGATGTTACTGTGTCCTCTGCCCCTTCTGACTCATTTATCATTTGGTCTTTCTTTAGCAGCCATAATGATAGGCATGTCTCTCTAGATAGCTCTAGAAGCTATATGGCTTCGGGAAGATGACTGATTTTGAATTCTCTGGAGGGATGTAATGTTGTGGAAATGGATTTATTAACTCTCACTGCAAAAATGACATCCTCTCGGTATTCACAAATGTATTTGTAAAAATGTTGTAGCCTCTAGAAGTGCCCTGCAGTATTGTGACACCCTTTTCCTGCCCTCCAAATTTCCACAATTTCCACAAAAAGTGTAGTCCTACAAAGTGAAAGAGGACTGCAGTCAGGTCAGCAAGCGCTAGCTGGCATTTTGAAGCTCACCTTGCCTATATCAGCTCAAAAAAGGTACTCTGTAGGAGTTAATACACCAGACCAGATCTCCCAGAGCTGTGATTGTAATGGAAAGGGTGAGCTGAGGAAGAAATTCTGAGTAGGAAATTCTGGTTAGGTAGGTCTGTGGGGTGAAAGGTGGCCGCTGTTTAAGTGCACAAAGCCCCTCTACAGACACAACCTTTTTTTTTTTGTTTCCCCAATGGGAGCTTTGGAAGGAACTTTTTTTCATTACAATTTTTTATAGGCTTTGAGGAAAGGAGCTCTCATGAACAAGCAGGGATCTTTTTTATTATTTTTCAAACAGTAATATGCTCAGTTTTTCCACAAGAAAAACATTGATAGAAATTTTCTAGCAAGAAATTTTATTTTACCCTCCCTCCAAAATCTCTCTCTCTCTCTCTCTCTCTCTCTCTCTCTCTCTTTTTTTTTTTTTTTTTTGCAAAAGACAAGGGCCATGACGAGCAGTGAATAGTTCTGACTGCAGGTTCCTGGAAAACAAAAAAATACTTTCTCCTGCCTGCTCTTCCCTCCTGCTGGGGAATCTGGCATCTTTCACCAAGGTGGAATTTATTAAGGACATCAGAATTAGTAGCCCGCAAAGAACACACAGAGGGACTGACTTTAATGTACCTGGAGGGGTAAGAACTGAACTTTGCTTTTATGACTAATCTAAAGACAGCACTTCTGATGGCTTTGTACCCTTCTGACACAATCTAGCCACGTTTGTTTAGATCTGACTCAGATGGATGACTACCTGCCACTAAATCATTGTCACCAGGTTTTGCAGCACAAACCATGACCTACAACTTCTAATTTTTTTTTCTGGGAAAGACTCAGACCCAGAGTAGTTTAGCTTCTTGAGAACTGACAAGATTGCAGCTTAAAACAATCTATCTGTTGGCTCGGGGGAATAAAACCAGAGTAACTCTCCACAAAGTCCATCCTCTGAGAAAAAGGGTCAGGAGCACACACTAGATTCATGATCCTGCCTCTCTGTGCAAAATAGTAAGCAAGCAAGCTAAGGATGAGCGTAGGTTCAAGAAGAGGATTGTCCTCACAGAGTTCCATATATAGACAAGCCCTAAGTAAGCTGGTTCTCTTTCCTAAACAAGCCTGTTAATTACTGGTATTTGTGTGAGTCTGAGATATGTTAACAGCATTAAAAGGAAATCCCTAATATGTGACAGATTGATGCTGTGATATTCCAGAGGGCAAGTTAAGTTTTGCTGTTGAGAGTGGGATGTTCACTCATAGAGATCTCAGCTGAACTGGTTAATAATTTTTTTCCATCCATAGAAGTCACAGCTGCAAAGGTTTGGCAGTGACTGAAGGAGGTCAGATGCTCTCTTCACATGTTAATATTTGACTACATCACAGTCTATAAGTGACCTATTAATTGATTAATTGCAAACTTCTGAAATGCCAAGATTTCAGATCTGAGTGTAGAGAAAACAAGGAACCACTTTTATAATACAAATATTGGATCAGTTCTTAAGGTTGCATAGAGATCTACAGCAGTACCTGGATGTGGAAAGAGTAGATTTATAGCTTCTGCAGATAATGTCTGAAGAATTCTTCTGTATGTTAGGTATTATGACAATGATCAATCTTAAAAAATGCTGATTAATTTCTTAAAATCCTTGAGGCATGTCATTTTCTACTGAAATACATAAAGCAGTGTGTCCTAGTTCAGCTGCACAATTTATTTGTCAGTAAATATGAATACACATTTCTAAAGACCCCTACTCATCTTATTAATTTTTGTTTCATTAGAAAGTAAATCTGAATTGTTTGTCATGAGACAAATGAGGTGATAAGCTTAACTGTGCTAATGTCATACGATGCAAATTAATAAAGTGTAGTATCTTGCATACAAGCAGTGTCTGTGATTTCTTTGACCAAGTAATACAAAAGACTGATTTGCATATGGAATAAATAAGACTAAATGGTTATTCAGACTAAATTAGTTGAAGTGTATCAGCAAAGTGAAAGAGTGATGCAAGTAGACACTACAAGTAGTATATTAAGGTTAAACATCTGATGAGCTGGAAAAGTTAGAAGAAATGATGAACTATTCCAGTTTCACAGATGTAAAGGAGACATTTTTAACAGTGCTGGTGGGACCTGGCGGGAGGCAGATGTCAAATGAGAGGACCATTGATAGGATGGGGGTAAGTCTGAGGGGAGGTCTCCACCAAAGGTAAATAATTTTGAGTTCAAAGGAGAAAAAATAACCATCTTTCGATGTGCATCTGGATTTGTGCCCTCTTTGCATTTTTAGCAAGGAAGAGAACAGCAATCTTAATGTACTGGCTCTTGAGCATATCATTTGCAACTCAGTTCTTCTGAAAGGAGGTCCATCTCTGTGATGGATAAGTGAAATTTCACTATGTCAGGGTTCTTTTTTGGGAGGTTTCTGGATGACTGGTGTACAGGAATGATTTTCTATGTGCAGCTCTTGAAACATGGATGGAAGTCTAGGGAGCACTTCTAATGGATTGATAGATGCTAGCTGAGATATCTAAGAAATGTGAGCTTATTCTTTACAGACTCACAATTGCTATATGGGGATTTGCTCCTCCATTGAGCAGGATCTTCTGAGTCTGCATATCAAAAAAGGGTGAACACACAGATGGACAGAAACAAGAATGTGACTATGAAAATGCATGCAAGGTTTCAGAAGGAGAGGAAGGTCACTATTATGACAAGATTGTCCTTTATGTTCTTCACAGTATCCTACTGAAGCACACTGTTGTCAATTGTTGTGACTAGATGTTGCTCTGGCAGCTGGTATAAAGATGTCTTCCATAAGGCTTGTTTGTGTTTCTTTATGAACAATGTCAAAGGAAAACTTCATTTTAAAAAGTGGGGGGAACCTCATTTGTTGAGAATTAAAGGACAAGACAGCCAATGTATTGCTGGAAAACATTTACGCAAGTCTAGCGCTGTTGCTGCTGAAATCTGTGGGAGTTTTATGAATCCTGGAGCACAGAATCAGGTCTTCGATAGCTCTCTGGGAGTGGGACAGGCAGAGCACGGTGGGACCATGGTGCTTGGCTACTGTGCCATGTTGTTTGAATCAGGGGACCTGCATCATTTTGTGAATTGAGATGTTCAGTGGTGGGTAGATTGGCTTAGACAGATAAACAGCTGAAACTTGGGATGTTCATTTGGCTCTTATCTAAACTAGCCAGATCTCTTTGTTGTGCAAAATCAGGCTGGAAAGCTTGTGATGATAAATTTCCTTCTGACATTTGATGTTCTCTCCTTCTACTTCAGCTGCAGGCATGAAAAGAGCTTCACACCGGTGTCTGCTCAGGGGCACTGAGGAACAGGCAGGATGCCAACTCCTTTATTTGCTCTTTAGTTAGACCTTTTTCTTTACCTCTTTTACTCCCAGACGCCAACTGCTATAAGGCACATGTACTGTTCCAGCTGCTGGTTGGAACCAAATCCCTTCACATCCCCAGCACTTTCCCTTATATGTCTGACCGGAGTCACTGGCTTGCAAGACAATTCCAGCAAATTTGAGGAAGATTGTCTCTGTGAAGGAATGGATATGCAGTGTCCTAATGATTAAGGCTGTTATGGAGGTGAAGGAAAGTGAGTCCAGTTCTGTTCAGGAATGGCTGCACGGTTTTGAGAAACGCTTTCTGGGTATTTCAGTTTTCTATCTGTAAAACAGGAGAACTAGTGATGCCTTCCCTCTCAGGATGCTGGATAAATGCACAAGATGCATGTGGATGAGGATAAACGCCCAAGAGATGGTGAGGTCCCCTGGCATTGCAGGAATCAAATCATAAGAAGTATGAGCAAGTAGGTGCCCTTAGGTAAAGTTGTCCCTGTGTAGAACGGGTAATCATGAGGTTAAAACATCTTCTTTCCATTAAAATGAGATATGGCATTACTCATAAGAAAGTTATGCAGTTCAGCATAAACTAATACAAATTTTAGGCTAATTTCCCTTTCATTCTATAGATATCAGTCATGAAACTCAGGTTCTGAAATAGGTTTTCCACATATACATGTTCTGACACAAGTTATATACACGTGTGTGTGTGTTTCCTGTGTATTTAAGAGATAAGTCTGGAAATGCAATCCTATTCTGAAACTTGAAATTTAGGTTATTTAGGTATCTAGATAGAGTTGATTTACAGGATCAGCCTGTTCTCAGAGGATTAAATGACCTAAGTTAAAGCAAGAAACAGAAGTTCAGTTAAGACAGACTTCAAAATATAGCCCCGAAAAATGTGTGGATGCAATTTATTTGCAGAATAGAAGGGGGACAAGTTTGACATGGTCACTGAGTATCCAAAACTCTACAAATGTTTTCATTGTCTGTAGCTGAAAAGTGAGCTAATTTAGCAAGTATGCCATTGACAAAAATACTATGTCGGGTGAAACTTTTTGACTTAAATTAAATTTTGTATTTTCTGATGAAGACTCATGCTGCTTTGCATAAGGCTGACTCCTTTTACAAAAATAAGTTGTTTTTCTGAAAACATTTTTTTTTTAAATTTGATTCACCTAAGATCAAGATCTGCTGTTAAGATCTTTCCTATGTCCATATATGATTTTTTGCAGCATTTCTAAAAGTAGCAAATACTGCAGTTTATTGCTGTTTGGAAAGGGCTTTACTTAGCTATCTACACTATCAAATGACTCCAAAAATCACCATATGTCACATTAGATCAGCTCAAAAATTACAGCCAGGAAACTGCTGGTAGCTCTTGTGGCGTTCCATGAAAGTTTACATGATTCCCATTGCATATCATTGGGTTTAGCAATTGCAGGAAGGTCCTGGTCTCCAATAAACAGAGATAATTGATTAATAAACTGTATCTGTGGCCACTGCACTATATCCTATGCACTCAGATCTGTGCACCCAGGTCTCAAGATAGCTGAAGTCCTGTTACTGGAGATACATTTTATGCTTTCACTTAGTTTAAAGTACATATCTGCTATGAAGAATTGTGGTGAATCATGTGCACATGGTGGCTTTCTTTCTACATGGTCATGTAACATTATGAATTTCCATGTATTACTTGACTAGATGACATGACAAAATCCCACTGCTTTTCTGATGTTTTCAGAATCTCCTTCCTCTGACCGTTAGAAAAAAAAATATTTTGTAACTTAATTTTGTTCAGACAGCTTGCTCCAGTTGTTGTGCCAACAATTGTCCTTTAGCTTAAACAGTTCCTCCATGGTGTTTATCAATATGGGCTATTGAGAGAGAGCAATCATATTCTGTGCCAGCCTTCGTTCTGCTAAACCGAACAAACCTCAGTCATGTAGTCTCCTCTCATAAAACTGGCTTTCCACTTCTCTGATCATTTTTGTAGCCTTCCTCTGCACCTATTTGAGTTTGAATTCGTCTTTCCTGAAGAGAGGTGACAGGAATAGCACTCAGCATCCCCGATGAGATTGCATGGGGCCGTGTACAATATATTTTCATTGCCCTCATCTGACAAGCTAAAGGGTTGTGTTAGACTTTTTTATGGTCTCATTGTATTAGTGGTTCATAGCCATCCTGTGACCGACAGATCCACTCAGGAGTGAACTGAGCCTGCTTCACGCAGTACTAATCCTGCTTCTTTAAACACTGAGTAAGGCAGATCATTAAAATGCCCAAGCTGTTTTCAAGGGTTAATTTAGGGAAGTGGATAGATCGCAGAAACAGGCAGCCTTACAGATTCCCAGAGAAGGCTCTATTGCTTCCTCCCCAGAAAGGGCCTGGGATTACTACAGCGAATGTCTTCGTTTTATGACTCTTCGGAAGTGAGATGCAGCCTCTAGAAGGCCATGACCTTTTAAGAAAGGAGTACCTTATCTCCCCTGCGTGACTGGCCCAGGGTGGTGGTGTTTGCAAAACTCAGTTTTTATGGGGCTTTTGTGACATGATAGAGGGCAGGCAAGGCAGTGGGTGTGTATATTGTGCCGTGCTGTTGTGCTCTCTGTACACCAGTGAAGAGCTGGACCCTAAAATAAATCACTCTGGCTCCAGTGAAGTCAATATAGCAATGCTGATTTATACCAGCTAATGATCTGGCCCCAGGGCTTGAGGTTACCCTAGAGAAATAAAGTATTGGTACTAGGAAGAAACCCAGCAACCTCCCCTTCCCCACCCCACGGTCTGCCACAGAGCTCAGGTTAAAAATGGCAGTGCATGAATTTAGTTTCCTCTTTTTCAGTGTATTTTATACTAGAAGCTTGTATTTTCCTGCGAATATTGCATACAGCTTTCTGCAAGTCTGACAATCAGCTTTATTGCAGATGTGTCATGGCATTGCTGCCTCTTACACTGCCAACTTGCGCTCATCTGCACCTTTCCCTTCCTTGCTGAATCTCCCAACTGAGGGAAGATGTCAGGCTGCATGGTCCCTCCTGGCCTTGAAAATCTATGGGGTTTATTCAATTGGCTGCAAAGATACGGGTGACAGAGCAAGGTCGAAAGATGACCTGAAGATGGGTATGAGTAGACTGCTCCCAGGAGGCTTTGGCAGGAATTCTCCCAGTATCCCAGGGAAAAACCTTTTCTTTTGCTGTCGGCTTGCAGAGAGACGGCTGATGAGGGGAAGATACGTGAGCCTCCTCGCCACACCGGGGTCTGCAGAGCTGACGGGCAGGAGGACAGACTGTCTCTGCGGAGGCAGCATCCTTGTCCCTGTCCCTCCCTGTTCTTCCTCTTGCCTGGCAGGCTGGGCCGGGCTGCCTCGCATGGGGAGCAAACATAGGGGCCAGGTGCCCAGCTAGCCTCAATCTGTATTAAATTCCACTGAATTTCCTAGATTCTATTCGTAAAGAGGAAGGCATAGTGTAACTTTCAAAATAAAATCCCAGACTTTCTGTTTGATTTACCTTCTCTCTGATTTTTTTTTTTTTTTTTGCCTTTCTCATTGTCTCAGCTATCTGCATTTCACAGAATTAGGACCAGTGCCGCAAGATGGTCATCAGATTACTTGTTTTGCCCTTTTTTTGCCATGTCCTGGCTGGCTTAGGAGGCATGTGTTTGGGCTGGCATTTGTACACCTATTACAACCCTGCATCCCTAATTGCCTACCTGAACCTGTGTATCTTTTGGAGTCCTCTGCTCCCAGTTCAGGCTGACTATGTTTGAAGGAAAGAAAAATATGCTCTCAATTCAGCTAAGCAGTACAACATGCCGCAACCTTTTGAAGAAAGCCTTTTATGTAGTACCAAAAAAAAAAAAAAAAGCTATGCAGTTATAATGAAATTCTCTGATGTATCCTTCATATCTCAGCATTTTCTGAATTTTCCAAGGATATCAATAATAATAATAAAATCTTCAAAGCTATCTCCTTACAGCAATTTCAGTACATTTAAGACATGCAGTAAAATGTTCACCATGAACCACAAAGTACATGGTTTATGTATATAGGGGTGTGTGTATATATATATATATTTATATACACACACACACTACACACACACCCACACACACCTGTAGGAGTACATATTACAGTGCTAACTGGAATACATTTTCTATCATACACATTTTAAATGAAATAAAGCAATTATTCAAAAGCTCATTTAAAAACAAATGTATAAGTATATAAGTATATATAATTAAAATATGCTTATGTATACATTCTTAAATGGAGAAATCTAGTCCTTTACTGGGAGCTTTCTGCACAGAAAATGGAAGTAATTGGTGTAAAGCTGGTGTTCAGAAATCTCTTTTGATAACGTTCTGGCTCACTGCAGAGTTAGAGGAGACACAAAGGTCTTTAGTCTGCTGTGCTTGGGCCCGTTCCATTACTCTCTTATTCTGATAAACTTTCCAGTTAAAAGTGATGGCAATTTAGTAAAGATCAGAACTGAGCAATTGGATTTTTGTTGTTGTTGCTGTTTTTTTTCCATAAATAGAAGATCTACTAAACAAATGGTTAGGAGAATGGAACAGCTTACCAACTTGGGTCAAATTTAAAGATTTCATTTAGAAAAAAGGTAACAAGGGATTGTCTTTGAATATTGCAACATTGCTTTTTGATAGTTCTCTGCAGGAAACATTTTGGCTTTTGAAAGTGGCCTTTCAGTTTTGAAATTAATTTAACCCTAAAAAGAAACCCTTAAGAAAGGGGGAATAATCCCTCAAAATGTTTCAGTTTAAATGAACTGATTTTGATTAATGTAAAGGAATTTTTTTTTTTTTTAACTGGTTGAAAAGGGAATTGATCTGGGAAAAAAAAAATGACCCGGGTCTAATAAATAATACTTCCTCGGGTAAATGTCTAGAAGGTGAAGCTTCAAAATTTTCCTGTTATTATTGTACATAACCTGGTTTCATGTTACTCCCAGGTCAGTGCAGCTGTTGTATAAAAATATTTAAGCAGTCCTTTTGAGAAACTCGAATTATGGGGCTGATTGATGGTCTGCAGATTTATTAAGTTTTACACTGAAATTAGTCTGCACCTTCTTAGTTCTGTTAGATAGTCGTGTGATGGCACTAAATCAGTGGATGCATTTTATTCTACTTTCTGCATGCAGGAAATGTATGCCTTAAAGTTTCAGTTTGAATCTAATATTTCCAGCCATTGACAGATGGAGGGATTATCTGGTTGTTTCACAATTGTTTCTGTCTTCTCCTTCCACGTGCTATCGGTGGGGAAGCGCACGGCTCCCGGTGATGCAGTTTTGCCCAATTCTGTTCCAGCTGTTTTCCTCTTCCCTGGATGCTGCCTGATTGCTTGATGAAACATATGTAGAAAGAAAGCCACCATCCAAGTGTTTTCAAGGGCCTGAGCTGAGGCTCGGCGATAACATTCCTCTCCCAGAGAACGCGCTATTGATACAGGCTGAATTTTAAACTCCAGCCATCCCAATCATTCACACCGCGCGTACTGGATAACACAAAGGGAGACAAGCCGTGAAATGACGCGCTCCCCTGGGCGCGAGCTGAAATGTAGCTGGCGCTGGCCTCAGGGGACCCAGATACCGAGCACCCCTCAGGTGGGATGTGGCTGCACGTCGCTGTCGGTACCAAAATCCGGTCTGTGTACGGACACACCGGGAAAATCAGACTCCGAGTCATTTGCTTTGGCCAGTCGAAGTTCCTGCTGTGCTTTCCTCATCCTGACGTGAACTCCTGGCTTTTGCGTTGCATGCTGCGGAGCTTATTAACGCCTTCAGATGCTCTGCGCCTTATGCGCACGTAAGCGTGTGTGCTGTGTGTGTGTGTGTGTGTGTGTGTGTATGCGTGCGCGCGCGCCCATGTGTGTGCCGGCCCTCTTCCTGCAGCCAGGGCTGGATCAAACGTTCCCACAGTGCCAGCACAAGAGAGATGAGGCAGTAGATACTGTGCATTTGAGAGCGTGTAGGTCTGCCTAGCAGCATCTCACAGGCTGGGAAACAGCTTAGTGCAGGCAGTGGAAGGAAAACAGCTTCCTTATCACACCTGATTATTTTTGCTTTGGCAGCTCTCTCATCTCTTAATCCTGTGCAGATGTTACAGTGGGGGCAGCTCATGCACCCAGGGCACGTACTGTGGTTTCTCGCTGGCCCTTCGACCCTGTGCACTGGTTAGAAAAGCTGGATAAAAGGTGCCTGGCCTGGAAAAAACACACGCCTTCCCATCTGCAGCCACTTCCTTGCCCCCAGTTATGCGACCCGTTCCCACCAGGGCTGTGTCTGCCTTCCTTGCAGATATAAGAACGACTTGGCTTTTAGTTTACAACCCTGTGCAAAGACTCAATGTGCAATCTCCAAAGCAACGCAAGGGCAGGTTGTGTCTGCAAGGACAGTCTTGCGCTGGTCGAGCTGTACCAGCTGGTACCTTGAAGGAGCAGCACAAGCCTTCATTTCTCTTTCCACTCATCTTTTCCTTAAAGCTTTTGCTTTTAAGATCAGAAACTCCGTGACCTTGGCAGGGAGGGAACTGGAAATTTTTTTTTGAAGGTGTGACTCAAAAGCACTGTTCAGATTTCAGATATCTTCCCCTGGGGATTACAGAGTGAGCAATACTAAAATCAGTGTGTCAAGATGTCACCAGGCTTACACTGGAAGAAACTTTACACAGTGCTATAGAAGTGCTGCAGTCGAGACTCGGAGTTTGAAATGATTCTGTTCAGTCAATGTCCTTTCAATGATACTACTGTCTGTTTCTCTGTTTGGGAGGCAGCCTCTTTCAGTCCTTTGCCTGCTCGCCTGCTCTTTACTGCTCCCCTGTCCGTAAGCATCTATCATGGAGCCGTTCTTGTCCTCTGTCTCCGCTAGCTAACAGGCTCCTGTCACCAGACCAGGCTTTGACGATGCTCCATCGATCACTCAGAAGGAAATGGTTATTGAGTGGGTGGCAATCAACTTTTTACCTCTCCCTGGAGCCGGAGTGCGTCAGCGCTTTCCAGCATTAGGCAGAAGCCTCCTGGATGGTGTTTTTGCACTACGCTTCCTCCTGTGGAAGCCCAATGTGCTGACGCCGAATCATAGGGCTCCAGGGACATATCAGCAACTTCCTGCTAAGTTTTATTTTGAATTTAGTGCCAAGGGAAGGTAGGAAAGAGAGCTGGTGCGGCGGCCAGTGTCACCTGCCTGTCGGATTCTGCTCCACAGGTCCGAACTGCTATTGAAGCCAGTGCAGAAACGTCCTGCTGGTGCCAGGGGTTTCTACCCACCCCTCCCCACCTATGTGAGCACAAACCCAAGCTGAGACTGACTATGGAAAAAATGCGACCCTGCATGGCTGTATAAAGGAAAAAGAAATGCAGATGTGCAGTGGGAAAGAGATACTTAGGCTTAAATCGAGTTGGTGATGTGCATTGGTATAACCCCTGCCCCAGAATTTACTGGAGCTTTTTCATTTGAAGGAAGGAAAAGGCAGAGCATTAGAGAAGAGTCAAATCCTCTGTGTTTCCACACAGGAGTAGACAGCAAACCACAGCCTGTATATCCTGAACCTTAGTGGCATTTAGATAGCTATCTCTATTAATTCCAATTAGCGCTAGCAGATAATTGCACTTGAAGAGACAGACTTTAACCAGAAGGACTCGGAAGAACTCCAGAGGCTATGGGGCTGGTAGGCACAAGACATACTCAGTAGATACATTTGAAGATAAGCCCGTTAAGGGCAAGCAGTCTATCTGTCTGTGTGCATCTCTCTTGCAGCCAGCCAGCTAGAACCGGGCAGGGTTATGAATAGAACAGCTGGAGGCTGAGGGTTTAGATCTCCACCTATACTTGTAAATTAAACAATTTCACAGAACTTTCCTGAGTCCCAAGCCTGAGGATCTAAACTATCAGTTTGGCATAAGGGTCTCTTGGATGGTTTTGGCCTTGGCTTTCTCAGATAATCCTCGTTTGTGGTTCAAGGGCTAGCACAGGCCAGGAAACATTACCAGTAGGCGGCTTGGATGTCCCTGTGCTGTTTTGGAGGAGAATCTCTTTAATAATAGGCAAGCAGGCCCTTCCCTGCTGATCAGCTTAAGTGGCATTCGCAAAGCATTGGATTGGCTTTTCTTCCTGTTCTAATGTTTTCAAATGTTTATAGCAGTACTTCTAAGGCCCATCTTTAACCACTGACTGCAAGTACATGAATTATTTTAGATTTTGAAATATCCTACAGCACTGGTGTAGCACTTTGGTGGTGCTTGAAGAACAGATTAGAGTTGCCCACCCCTTTCAAAGGGAGCCAGGACAGTGCTTCAGCAGGGAAGAAAAACAAAGTAATACCTTCGAACGCAGGACTTGTTACGTTGGCAGCAGCAAAGCTTGTGTGAGTCTGAGCTGCAGGCACATAGCACTTCATATTTGCCCGTGCAGTCATCTTTGACGCGCTTTGCAAACATCTTTTAATGCCTATTCATGAGTGACCTTGTGAGTTTGCTAGTTGATCCATAATAAAGCTCTGCCTTTAACTGTCACTGCATGGTATTATGGGATGATGCAATCCTTGTCCTTTAAGACCTATGGGCCCAGATCCACTGAGTTTTTCCTGTATCACAGCACTGTGAATCAGGAATGGGCAGGGCATAGCCCAGGACAGCTGACAGGGTTACAGCTCTCAGCAGCATGCCCCCGTCCAGGCTCGGCGAGGCCAAGCGGCTTGTGAGTCGGTGCTGATCTGCTATAGCTTATAGTGAGGGGTCTTAAGGCAAAGTGTGACGGCATACTTCGAAATACACATTGTAAACCACAGCAGTCTGGAAGCTGATTGAAGAGGAGCTCAGATGTGTCAGCGCCGGGGATGGAGCGGACAGCTGGCTGCGTAACCTCATCGGCTGAACGCAGCCAGGCCATTCCCGCTCGTCAATCAGAATCTGAACTCCTGCAACCAGCAGGTTCGCCGTGGGCTTCATAGCCTAACTTGTTGCGTGGCCCAGTTCCACAGAAATCCTGCCTTTGTGTCTATCATCATGTGTGTCTGTGTGTGTCAGTTTATTTTCTCTTAGTTGCATTTGTTTGTATTTTTCCATGCTAGCTTTGATTTGTTTTATCTATTTTGGCCAACTGTCTAATTGTATTGGGATATGTGGGAGAAGAGATGGTTTTGAATTTAGTATTGCTCCTAGTGAGAGCATGGCAAATAACTCAAAATGAGTGATTTCTTTGATGCACCTCCCAATTTTCTGTTCAGAAATGGCCCATGAATAGAGTGCAAAGTTCTGTGATGCAATCACTGTAAAAAATAATTTACAAGTTTCGTCTAAAAAGTAATTCCTGGTCTGCAGGGGATCATTCAGATTGCTGTTCATATTAGTACTGCAGATATGATTTGTGGTGTAACATATGTAACTTATGCAATCAGCATATGTAACTAGCTTAACTAACCAAAGCACTTGCCTTCCAAGTAGTATAACCGATTTCAGGCCGTGCAGTCAGTGCTGAGCTGGTCACCTGGCTGGCTGCTTGATGTGAAGAAAGAAAGAGTGGCACCGAACTGCATGCTCAAGTAGTCGGCACCCAGTGCCTCCTGTGCAAGGAGGGCCTGGGACCCACAACTTAGTCCTTCCAAAGGGCTGGGCTTGTGTAGCACTGGCAGCGGCAAGCAGCATCGGCCTTTGCACTGCACACGCGAATGGGGTTCAGCAGCAGTGGGAGATGTCAGGAGTGGAGCTAGTGCCTCTCGCCCTTGTACGAGGAGGTGATACCCTTCTCTGGGCTTCTCTCGGTGGGACGCTCTAGGATGCCTTCCTAGGCACAGCATGTATTGCAAATCCACAACGTTTTCTTCTGGGAAACACCCAAGGAAATGTATGTGTGGAGTGTTGTGAAGGGTGGCAAGTGTTTGTACCATCTAAGTATGAGCCTACGGAAAGAGTCATGGCACTTTACCAGCCTGATCAAACTGAAGTTCACAGCCTTATTGTTAATCATTTCTCCTCTTTCCCTGAGTTCTTGTGCGAACATTGCGGGGGCGTATTAGGGCTTGTGCATCAGCCCACAGCTACAGATAAGCACACTTTAAAATATAGAAGAATAGTCAAGTTAGTTATAAATACTGGTAAAACGTCTGAATTCCCAATTTCTTCTTCCTCAATTTGTAAATGCTAGCAATTTTGTTTTTTTTTGTTTTGTTTTTTGTTTTTTGTAGCATCAAATACGTAGCATCACAAAGGCGTTCTGCGTCAAAAGGCCTTTCACTCTGCCTCGGCTTTGAGATGGCTTCCGATCCGGATCTCCTACATATATCTCTTTTTGGCTACTATTGGAAGGCCCCTGCAGTGTGCCATAAACATTCACTTCATATCACACATCTCACCCTGACAAGCAAATCCCTTGCATATCAATGCGGCCCTGTGAAGAGATTTTGCTTTTTTACATTCCTTCCACTCCCAGCTGTTAATTCGCACTGACTAGCTGGCAGGGGGTCGCCTTCTGCCCCAGAGACATACTTGCGACTTCCATTGACTTTAACAGGATTCACGTGAACATATATGGACTCAGCCCCTCAGTAGAACTCAGACAAGCTGGCTGAAATTTTCAGAGTCATCTGAGGTTTTTAAATACCCAGTTCCTCTTATCTTTAATGGCTTTATGTGTCCAACTGTCAGGTAAATGTTAAAAACACAGAGCTCATAATAACTATGTCTAGTTTTGTCGTCTCTCACATAATGCAGACCTATTGACTATAATGACCCTGCACGAGAATAAATGAGAGCAGGAGTCAGCCTTCACTTATGACGATTTTATGTGAAGTGAATTATAATACTTTCATCGTTCAGTTACAGCAAATGTGAATTACTTCTACAGCACTTTGAGGAGCTGCAAAGGACTGAAAACACCTTTCCCTGATGCCATTGTTTGTAGAAAATGAGGTATTAATAACTACTATTTTTGATTAGAACTGAGTTACTTTAGATTAAAAGTGTAAGAGAGTACTGAACAATTCGGAAAACCTGTAAATGGAAACAGTAGGTAGGTATATTGCAACCTGTGTCTGATTTCTTTTATCCCCTTGAGGCATAATCAACAGTTACTGGAAAGGAGAGCTTTACCAAGTTATTTAAATACATTGTGGAATTGTCAAAGGCATGCAAATAGTTAGATGTTCAATTGTCACTACTTTCAGAGAAGATATGAGTCAAAAGTGTATGCACGGAACAGGCCGAGATTTGAGGTTTTAGACCCAGTGCATCAGACAAGTTGAATTGATTTCAGACGGAGCTAGGCACTTATATATTTTTTTAAAGTCCACTTTTCAAAGATACTTATCTCCATATTTTGGTGCCTCTATCCTAGTTTGATCTTCCTTCTTGTAAATGGTATGCCTCTTGTAATGGAGTTGATACTCACAAGCAGTGTAAATGAATGTGATTAACTGTTTGTTTTTTAAATATTAACCAAGTCTCTACTTTTCCAATTAAAATCTATCAAATTAAGCAAATTGCATGGGGGATTGGAAAGAAAAAAAAAATCCTTCACTTAATTATTTAGCCAATATTTACTAGGTAGGAGTGTTTTATTAACACAGAAGGAGGCTATTAACTACTATTCACTGCATTTCGAATAAAAAATTGGCATCTGCTATTTCTATAAGAGAAATATGGTCACTAATAATCCATACTAAAGTGTAAATGTGGCATAATAAACTAGATGCCTCATCTATCTGTTCTGTACCAACATATGTTACACGAGGGAACTGAGATTTTTTCAAGGGCTGTGTCAAAGGCTCTTTGTTGATGACCTTTAATGAGCTAATATTTAATCATGTAGAAGTCTAGTAATTTGATGGTACAATTGTAAACGATTTTCTGCCAGAAAACTTTATTTTGGCATAACTTTCTTTTCACTTGTTCTGAGATAACAGAGAAAGCAAAAATAGGAACAAACAAATGAACCTGAATACTCTTTGATTTAGTATATGGAAAAGTTTTAATGTGTCATTTGTTTAAATAAAGACCCTACATACGTACTCTATTTTTTGAGAGAGACAGAGTGGAAAGATATTCTGGGGTTAAGGGACTTGAACTGGCATTGTTAAGGTCAGACTTTAATTTTCTGCTTGAGTTCTTGATATCTGCTTGATATCTTTCCCATATGAACTTCGATTAGTCATCTAGGACCTACATCCCCGAAATCCACAGCATGCCATGGAAGGACAAAAGAGATAAGAGACACGTTTTTAAATCTTGCAGATCACCCATCTGTTCAGCATTAGGTTCACCTGTACCTACACCGTTTGTGATGGATGTTTTTCATACTTGTTTTAATGTCTGATTTCTTGCTATAGTTGAAATCCATACGTTTTATCCTAGCCATATCGTATAAGAAGAGCTTATTTACTTCATCTCTCATGTACTTTCGAGACTGCTGTCATGCCTCCTCTTAATCTAAGACGATCCCAGTTCTTTCCTCCTGGCTCGTTCTTGCTGTTCTCCTGGACTCTCTGCAGTCAGTCCTCTTGAAGCTGGACATGGTATTCCAGGGCTGAGCAGAGTGGGAGAGCTATTGCACGTTTTGCAGACAATATTTTTGTTTATATGCACCAGTGACATATTTGTCTTTTTCATGACAGTAACATTGTTGACTGAAGTTCAGTGTGTGATTCAGTGTAACTCCCAAATCACTTTCTTTGCCTACCCAGAGAGTTTTGTCCCATATTTGAACAAAGTATTATTTCCAACTATGTGAAAACATCTTACTTGTTCTTACAAGTACAATTATATCTTATTTTTCAGATCACTGCTCTAATTTGTCATGATTTTGCTGATTCAAATCCTGTCTTTCAGTATGTTTACAGACTGCCAACCTCAGCTTGATTTTATCTGTAAATGTAACAAACACACTAGCATCCGTTCTTCCTCATCATTCATGAAAATATTGAATAGCACCAGACCTAGGACAGAGCTCTGTAAGTCCCACTTGATACAATCCTACCATTCTGACAGTGAGATATTGATAAATCACTCTTGAAGTGCAGATTTCCGGCCAGCTTTGCACACCCTTTCACTGTAGTTTAATCTTGACCATGTTTTCTTAGCTTACTTATGAGAATATGATGTGAGACAGCGTCAAAAGCCTGGCTGAAGTCAAGATATATGACATTTACTTTTCCTGCTCTATCCACAAGGCTTGTTACCCTGTCACAGAGTGAAAGAAGATTCATTTGACGTGATTTATTCTTGACAAATCTGTGTTGGCTGCTACTTGTTTCGTTGTTATTGTCTAGGTGCTCACAAGTAGTTGGATTTTTTGTTCCAGTATTTTCCAGGAATCAAGTTAAACTGTCAGATTGATAATTCTCTGGCTCCTCCTTTGCTCTTTCTTACAAATAGGTGGTCTGCTGGCTCTTCTTCAGTCTTCTGAATCTGCACTTCTTCCATGAGTTCTCTTAAGATACCTACTAGTGAGATTGTTTCTGCTGATTCTCTGAGCATCCTAGGATAAATTTCATACTGTCTCACTGAATTGGAAATATTTAACTTATCTAAGCATTCTCTAAACGGATCTTCCCCCGTTCTAATTTGAGTTATTACCCCTTAATTTGAATCAATAGTCATAGCTGATCTTTTCAGCAAAGTCTGAAACAGAAAAGGCATTACAAATTTCACTTTACTTGGACTCATCTGGCAGGACCTTGTTCTCTCCATTGAGTAGCAGACGAATGTTTTTCCTTGGAGTTCATTTTACTGCAAATATGCTTACAGAACGCTTTTTGCTTTCTTTTACGCCCTTTGCTAATTTCCTCTCCTTTTGTACTTTTGCCTTTCTGAATTTTTCCGCACATATTTATGCTATTCATTCATCCTTGTTTTCAGTATGTCAAAGTAGTTTTCACTTCCTGTACATTTTATTTAGCTTCAGGTCATTGAAGAGCTCATGGCTTAGCCAAATTGTTTTCTTATTGCACTTCCTATCCTTCCTTTATGTTGGCATGGCATCTGATTGTACTCTCACTGTCATTTCTTTAAAGAATTGCCAACTCTTCTGGACTCCTTTGTCACTTCAACTTGTTTCCGAGGAGATCTTGCCCACCAATTCACAGTATTTATTGAAGTCTGTCCTCTTGAAATACATTGCTTTCAGTTTTCTGTTTCCTCTTTTTCCTTTGCTAAAGGTAGTGAATTACGTCATTTCATAGTAATTGTAAGTCAAGTTTTCCTATCCATAAATAGAGATAACATCTATTTGTCTCTTTAGATTATAAACCTTCAAGGGGAGGAGAAAATTTCTTTTTCACTTTTTCTTGTTTCTTGTTTCTTGTTTCTTGTTTCTTTTTTCTTGTTTCTTTTTTCTTTTCCTTTTTTTTCACCCACACAGTTCAATACAGTTCAAGTGTATTTAGCAAGATTGGCTGTCCTCTCTAGAGCTGACCTTGCGTCCTCTGCTCTATAATCTAGCCTTCCCTAGGGGCCAGGAATACTTTTTCCCTTCCTATTGTACCATGTCTCTAGCTTCAACAGATAGCTCTGATAGCTGTCTGCTCTGCCATTCTCTTATACTGTCTCACCACCTCCGATACTGTCACCTTCCTAACTGGCAGTTAATCAGGTTGATGAGCACAGGCGACCAGACTTGAACTGGTAGATATGGCCAAACAGCTATACAAACACTGATAAAGACAGGAGGAACAGTCATATTTTAATATTATATGTAGACTAGGGCACCTGACACCAAATTTGAACAAGACCCGGAAGCACAGCAGTGGATGTCTGGATTTTCCCCAAATTTGAGGTATTTCGTGGTAAGGAGTATGGATCTGCAGGCAGAAAGAAGCTGTGGTACAGTACATCCATCACCTCAGTGTTGACATTCAGGGGCCCATAAACAGGGTGACGTGGACCCACATATTCCAGAGACTTGACACAGCCGTAATATCCTCCCTCCCATCCAGGAAGGGCTAACGCTGCTGCCGCCTTTACAGGAACGTAAAAAAATTTCCATATACAGGTATCTGATTGAAACACCTCAATTAACTCCAAAAGGAAGAAACAATAAATATAGATTACTCGGTCATCCATTCTGCATTCACTTAAGCATTGTCTGCAACGGCAGAAGAATGAGAAATTTTCTGTTGTGCCCTTCTTTTGAAGGCTTCCTGTGCGAGGCTCTTCCCTTCTACTAAACCTAACACAACTGCACATGGACATTAAAAACTAGCAGGGATGGTTAATACTCAGCTCTGACTACATATAGCATGTCTGAATACCGGTGCAGTGAGCAAGCAGGTTTATGGTCAGGTTTCTCGGTCAGAGAAAATGGTCAGCGTTAGACCTACAGTCCTGTATTCATTTGTTTGTTTGACTGAGCACTGTTGGTACCATACCGTGAATGGCACCTTCTGCATGTGGCACGTTTACATTAAACTAGAACTTGCTGGAAGTTATCTCACAAATTAGGTTTCCATTGGGAAATGTCAATGGGGTCATATCCATTTATTAGGGGAAACAATGTTTCAAAAAGTTTATCGGAGAAAGTGTCTCAGGTCCAGAATGATATTTTAGGGGCTGAAGAAGGGAAAGTGGGAGACACAGATGGAAGGGTGATCTTCCCCGGAAAAACCATTAGTTCAGTATATACAACATTCTTCAGGGTTGCAGGTGATTGGAACTAATTTTTCAAATCCTAGCCGCCAGTGGCTATTCTGAGTTGGGTCTGTCTGCCTTTCCACTTACAACTGTTTATTTATCTACTTATTTCCTCCAGGAAAGCCTGGGTTTTCATTATTCCTGATTGTACTGGAGCCCCTGGGTCATAGAAGCAATTCACCATTGAAATATGTAACTTTTTTTCTCCCTTGTACCAACTATTTTTTATGATCCCTGGGCTAAAGCATCCTCCCTTCACTGATCCTTGAGAGGAAGGAATGAGTCAGTGCAAAGTCGGAAAATTGACTTAGTTATTACATTTGCATTATTACCATTATTAATTGAATTAATTATTACATCTTCTACAGAAAAGAGTGAGTAAAATCCATCCAGAAAGGGTTTCTAATGAGCAAAAAGGTGTTAGGCACTTGTTTCTGTTCAAAGAATGATTTACTATAAGGACAGTTTCTCTAGATTTCCATATAGTACCCTTAAAAGGTCTTTGGTTCATCCGAATCAAAAGTATGGAGAAAGACAAAGAGAAGGGGTTGAAATCACTAACATTTCTGCAAGAGAGGAAAACTAATTCCTGCTGTGCTCTACAACTAACCTCTTGAGAAATCCACAGAGCAATTGACACTTGTAAGGGGAGTAAAACAAAAATCAACCCAGGCTTTTGTCATCTTAATGCAGTACTGTCTCAGATGCCAGGATTAGGAGATTTCTACTTCAAAAACTGTAGAAACATTAGTACGTGGATTAGAACTGAAATACTTTGTGAAACAGCCAGCCAGACATGATATGTATGAGTAGCTTTTGAGTGCCTTTCTCCAGAAGATGTCTAGAGTATCACAAATAATACAGTGACTTGAATATAAATGTTTTCTATTTAGCAACTACTGCTGAGGGAGCGTATAAAACAGTGCTTCACTCCTGGCAGTATCTAAGTCAAGCTTATGATGTCATTCTTTCATATAATGAAGTCAGAAGTGGTTGATGCATTGTTTGTCAGAAAATGACACGGTAATTTATCCTTAGCACATGCTATCAACAGTGCCTTTTTTTCTTTCTTCTTTCTTTCTTTTTCCTAACCTCTATAAGCAGTGGAGAAGCACTATAAGAAGGAATGTGATTTTGAGAAAAGCAAGATTTTTTAAACTGAAAATTTATTAACATGCAGATTTTCTTTTATCAAGTACATATTTTTATTCTATCCTTTGGATGGCCAAGACTTACACATTTTGAAATCACCCAGTGCTGTGGCTTTCTTTGCTGTATAAAAGTGTTGGTGATGACTCTAGTGATTTTCTCCTTGTAGAGATATTGAAAGTTTTACGTTGGCTTGGTAGTGGCAGTTTTCTTGCCCAACTCTTAAGCTGAAATGTGAAAATTACATATTGCTGACCAGATTCTGATATTCTATTGCTGGGAGCTGAGGGGATGAGAAAACAACAGTCCTTTTGGGAGGATGATTTGCAGGTCATAAGCTCTGCTTGCCTTCTAATTTGGAATACAATACGAATAAAACAAACAAACAAAAATACCACAACATTATCTGCATAGGTAACTCCCCCCCCCCAAAAAAAAAAAAAGACAAATGGATTGAAAGTTTTGTTGAGATTTTGACTTATTGAAAATGCATATTAGAAATTATAAGATTTAAAAACTTAGAAACAAACATTATTTTCAAGCATGATGAAGCTTTTAGATATTAAAACCTTTTTTCATCTTCCAAAAGCTAAACGTTGTCAACATTTTATGTACTTTCTTCGAGTACTTCAATTATCTTAACACTAAATTTTAGTGGCAAAGGTGAACCTTAAAACTGAAGTGATTGACACAGCTATCCATTCCTCTAATATTCATTATGATGGAAAATAATGCAAATATCCTTCACATAAAACCTGATCCTTGAAGTTACTGTCTGAGATTTTTTTTTTTTTAATATGTTCTAAATATTCCATGTTTCTAAATATTTTATAGCTAAAATAAGCAAATTCAAATGCAGGAATAAAAGCACAGATTTTACTACTTGATTTTGTCTTGGTCAGTACATTCGTGTTTTAGGCACCCCTCCCTTTAAGAGGTGGCCAATTTACGTTGCTAAAGAGGTTTGGAACACGTGGATGGGAACAGGCTGATGTGTAGCAGACTGTCTCTTTTTGTGAGGATGGCTTAAAGCAATTCTGAAATGTTGTACTCTGTGATTGCTTCAGATCATTTTCCACCCTTGCAATGAAAAAATGCAAACAGAACTTTCAAGCTTTCTATTACTCCTTTCATTCTTTCAAGTTTTTGACCAAGTCCTCTCTAGTGATTTGGCATCCTTACTATTACGCAGCTGGCGAGTGATTTGCTTGGTCTTAGCAGACTTTACAAGGCATATGTTTTCTGTCTCTTGTACTGAAGATATTATACCCAACCCTCTTATTCCGAACAATGAATAATTTGAGATTGAGGAATGAATTTGACTCTGAAGTTGCAATACAGAGCCATTCCTCAGTAGGGGGTTGTGGGCTGGAGTGCAGTCAGGTATCACTGGCACTGTTTGCTACAGCAGGGTAGAGTTCAAAAAAAAAGGATGTTTTCTGTAAAGTGGAGTTAATGAACTGTGCATGGAAAAAATGGCTTCATATATCGTATTATTTGTTAAGATCATATCCGGAAACTTAGTGAGTATCTTAGTATTTTTCAACTTTAAAAACTTAAAAACTCATTTTATGAATTTTTTCACCGTTGATCACTCCCAATGCTCCACAGATGTCATAGGTCCTAGCGATAAGCCCAAAGACATAGTACTCTCTCTTTTCCCTCCTGCCAAGCTGACATTGCCATAACTTCTTGAAGGGGCTGAGGAAGACCTTTGGCTCACTTAGCTACAGCCATCCTGGCACTGTGTGCAGGTATCATTATATCGTTGTGTTATTAGCCCCATACGAACCACTGAGAGGACATAAATCTGCTATATGAATATTAAATGGGCTAGGGAACTTCATTTCAAGCGTATGTTTACGCAGTGTAAATGACTTGTATTTACAGATGCATCTCATGCAATTATGTGTGTCAAGCTAGTGAAATGTGGCTAACACTGGAAGCCTTGGTGACGCAACTGAGATGAGGTCAGTAAAAATATGTGCAGCTTGTATGCCACAGGAGGCTTTGTATGGCCTCCTACACAAGTGCAAACAGGTGGGAGTTATTTTTATTACACTGTTGACCAGCTTTGGACTGAGTAAACATGTTAGATTTAAAATCAACTCATAATCTGTAGTCTATGAGCCTGATTGACTGACATTGTTGCTTGTCCTTTCAGTGGGACAGTTAAGTAAATACTTAGCCACTAAGAGATGTCCGGATCTTGGAAAAAAAAAAAAAAAAAGCTTCAGGAAGGCAGAGGAAACCAGGAATAAAAGAATGAATCACTAGTAATAAACGAATGAATTGTATGCACATAAAGAGTAGTAGTGGGATCCCTTTCATGGGCATAGGCAAGGGCAGTGCCTGGTTTTGGCACTGGTAGTGAAATAGCACATCATCTGGACAGGTGTGTAAGGGTTTCTGACTTTCATTAAGATTTTGCTATGTTGAAAGAGATGATGATCTTCACTTTGATGGCTAGGACACAGCAGGAACCACCAGTGATACTGCGTGACCTCTTTCTGCAGGTTAGTACAAGAGTTACCAAAGCTGATTATCTTCTAACCAAAGCTATCTTCAAGAGTTTTGTTGTGAAGAATGGTTAGGGTAATGGCAACTGATTTTGCTGGTTCGGGTTCTGGGATGCTGCATTTTTTCAATAAGCTACTTGACTGGCTGTTGCCATGCTCAGCTGATACCATGGCAGAGGAAGCAAAATACCATTTAAAGAATAGAGTTGACTCCAAATTTCCTTCTTTTCATCGACTAATCAGCACCAAATCACAGAGCATTGCTGGAGACTGAGGATCTTCCTTGCCTATCTCACTGCCTAACTTTGGGTGCAAGAAAAAAGGTGACTAAAGCCTTGGTGAGGGAGCAGTATGAGATTTTGATGGTTTTCCTGTGGATGAGTAACACAGCTGTGCTCTCATGGTACATATTAGTGCGTTAAGCAACTCTAGTGCAACACCTGGGCCGTACAAGCAGCAAAGAATCTACCTATTGACCAGTGCTCACACTGATGTGGATAGGGGCACGGAAAGGTAAACTATGCATAAATAACACATCACCTTGGCGTTGGATTCAGAATGCTAGGTGTCTAGGTTATGGAGCCAGACTCATATCGCATTACACAGGGAAGATGCTCTTGAATGTGACAGAAACAGGGCTTGACTGGTTGTCTCGGAAGTAGGTGAGATGCAAGGGTTAGTTTTAGCAAATGGATGACCTTGTACTGGTGTAACAGCCGTCAGCTATACCAGACTTTGGTTCAGCCCTGAGCTGTATCTTCTTTCAGAATATGATTGTGTGGTTGCATCTGGCTTCACAGAGTTGCTTCTTTCTTTGAAGAACTGCGTATGAAAGTCTAGTTGGAGACATAACCCTGGTTCTGCCTGCTCTGCCTGCCCCGCACAGTGGCTGGGTCAGCATGCGTGAGAGTTACATTACGTCAGACTCATCTTATTACATTTTTTCATGGAGTGGTAGAGGGATGGCAAAGGGTTATGTCACTTCTCTCTGACCTACTCTGGAATAGTTCATATTGCCATATTATGGACTAACCCAAGATGAGTCGTCAGAGTGCTGCAATATGTATTAGCAGAGGGTGGATAGCACCTCTGGCAGGGAAAGTGCTGCGTACCACCTCAGCTCTTAGACTAACGCTACAACGGTGCAGTTACCCGCTCTGAGCTCCTTTCACTGTAGGAGTTTTTCCCCAATGCACAGATTAGACTGTAGTGAAGTCCTCGTACCTCTGTTTCTGGAAGCTGCTCTGGTTTGGGATATGGGTCCCAGGCTCCCTGAAGCTTGTACCAAAAGTACTTAACCCAGGTTCCAAAGAAGAGCCATCAAATGGGAATCATGTTCAATAGCCTGACTTGCGTTCAAATCGACAATCCAGAAATTAAATGCTTCATCCCAGGGATATCCATCACCTTATTATTGTTCACAAACACTTATGCCAAGGAGCAAACGGATGTTTATCTGCTGGAGAAACAATTCCTGTGCCTCTCTTCACTCTCCTGGATTTTTTTTCTTGTTTGTATAGCTTCCTCATTTAGAATAATGAATGTGTCTGAAGCAGGTTTCTCAGTGGATGGTTTATCTGGTTGTTAACGATGTGGAGCACTTCAGAACCCTTAGGACCTCTGTACCGGTGCTTTAATAAACGTCTTTCAAAATGATGAGGACACTGGCACCCTTTCCGTGCTTTTATGGTACAATGATCTTAAAATAACATGGTGCATTTTATTTATTAGCCAGCCCATTAATCACACAGGTATCAGTTGGCTTCAGGGAAATTTTTAATTAGAGATATTTAAGGTTGAGAGAAAGTGCTTCTGTGACAGACAATGAGAGCAAGCAGAAGCAGGAGGCAGGCTATCTTTGTGACTCTGTGATTAATACAGGATTTAAATAAAATATTCATGAAAGGAAATTGAAGTTACAGCCAAATCCAAACGTTAAGCCTCCTTTAAAACTCAAATCTGAATTCTTTGGAGATTCACTCTTCTCTGTATTCATTAATGGGGAATGAATCTGATGAACATAAGAGAAAAGGGAATTCATTCCCTAATGTAATAATTTAGCAACATTTTAAATGCTTTGACTAAATCTTCTTGCACCACAGTTTAATGCCATTGATAAAATCCATATCCTTGTTTGAAATAGCGCACAAGTCACTGGAACAGACACAAAAGAAAGATTAGGGGTGGAACTTGGGACACTACTGACAACACAACGACATTTGTATGATATGGAAAGAAAAGAACTTGTGGAGGGCAACCATATACTTGTAATAGTGTGAGATTGGTGGTTACTAATGCTTAAAGTCTGCATTGTCACATGAAAAATGAATGGTAGTAGCTGCGCAAACATCTTCCTTGTTAGATAATTAATCAGGTGTACTTTGTTTTGGTATAGCACCTCTGTGATACGCTCACAGGCATCTCCTGAAATAGCCCTGTAAAATGGATTGTAAAAAAAGGAGGAAAAAAACCCCAATAGCACTGGAAATGCTGCAATATTTTTCTGAATGAGAAAAAACTCTCCTGGGATTTTTCTGTGTTCTAGTCAGAGGGAGGGATATAGGTCTAGGCAGAGATCTCACAGAAGGCGTGCCACTCACTCACATCCCTCCGAGCACTGTCAAAATAGATTGCATGTACAGAATCACATTAGGGCATCCCAAGGCTCTAGATAAGTCCACAGCTGGTTCTTCTTGTTCAACCCAGATGTTTCTTGTGCACCCTGTTTTGCCTGCTGTGTAAGTGGGATTAGTCCCTTCCCATATCCAGTGAGTTATTTCCTCCTTTTACTTGCCTTCAGACAGGCAAGAGCCTTCTTTAAGAAGGGTCTTGCGTAATCGCAAGTGATTGCAGCCTTCACCCTTCCCACTGTATAGCAGAGGTACATGCACACACATACAAACACAGAGTGCTTTGGTATTGCTGTTACTTACAGGATCAACAGGTTACAGAATCAAAAACAGATATTCACACCTTACAATTTTAGATGCCTCTTGGTTTTATCGGACAAAATGTCTTCAATAACAGCTTCTTTACTTTTCTTTCTGAGCAGAATGGCTACAAGTATAATTATTCGGAGTTTTTCTTTATTAAAAAAAATGAGATTCGGAATCCGTTGCTTGACACCAGGAGTCAAGTTTGACCCTCTGTCACTGTAGTCCAATTGTCTTAGAACTGGTTGAATATGGGGTGTATAGCCCAAGAGCATAGACAGAGAGTCGTTTTACTTGATGGAGAAAATACAGATAACATCACATTTTCCCAAGCTTTGTGGACTGTTCTCCTAGTTGGAAAAACAAGACTGGCATGTGGATTTTCTATTTAAAAGCTCTTCACTAATGCCATTTTTCAGGGAATAAGCTGTTAAATTTAGTAATAAGTCCATCTGAAATGCCACGTCTGTCACTGTAGCATTCCAATTAAGACTAAGACTTATTAGCCTAAGTTGTCTTAGAATTTGAATATGGGTAATGCTGTTCACAGGACTATATGCAAGTCATGCCTCTAGTTGCTTTTAAAGTTAATTTTACAGCCTAAACAGAAGAAAAATCCATCACTCTTCCATTTGTAACTTAAGTTTCACCCATTCTTGTTATTAAATTCTTGTTACTAAAGATTTTAAGTCAACAATTTGTCATCATTCACAGATAAACTAGGGAGCGAGGAAGGAGATAGTATTGCAAGAGAATAGAAGCGAGACCCAAGACAGTGTAACAGGGACAAATGAAAGTGTTATTAAATTGCTGATAGCTCATTTTTCCCCTAAGAAACGTCCCCCACCTCTCCAATAGGAGGAATTCAGAAATCACTTTCTCCTCTTTTGGAATGAATGTGTCACATTGAAACATATTTTTCCTCTGCTCTTATTTCCCACAGACCATTTGGCAATCCATCTTTTCAGGCCATGTTGTGCAGGTGTACGATCGTATTTGAAATTCCACCATCCATTAATCACTGTTCTGTGACCTGCTCTACTGCTGACTTACTAAGCTTCTGTTCTGGACTGCCAGTGCTGTGTAAACCGTTTACTTTTCTGGTGCACCATTTGCTCAGCCTATTGGTAAGCTCCAACAAATTTTTCCTAATTGCCTTCTGGCCAACTAATGTAATATAATTTTCTTACCTGGAATTTAATGCCTACATATGTTTTTCCTTGTTCCCTGTTTCAGTAGCTTCTTTAACTCTGTTGTCACCTAGCCTCACCTTGTCTCTGCTGTGACTGTGAATGGAAATAATTGTCACAGAGGCCTGAAGATAGTTTCACCTCTCCTGCTTTTTTTTACTTTCCATCACATATCTTTTCATTCTTGGGAGGGTCATTTAACTGTTGTACTGCTTGTAGTCAGGCAATAGAATATCTTGCTTTCATGAAAGCATGAGAAAAAAAAGTGCAGACTGGGTATGGGAAATGCAACAGAGGAATTAGTATTTTAGCATTATTCCGGAAAAAAAAAAGAAACAGATCCGATGCTTTTAAATATTTGCTTTCCAATTGGCACCCAGTCTTGTGGTGAAGTTATACTACAGATACATCAAGCAAGAACATCCTTGGCATACACACTTACTGTCTGTAGCCAAAAGAAAAATGAAGAAGGAGAAAATGAAATTTTTCTCACAAAAGCTTTAGAAACTGTAGTCACCAGGGAGCGATGGGACAGTGGCCGGTGAACGTCATCTATCATCTTACACATCTATCCTGTGTACAGAAGACCTGGCCTCTGAAAGTGTTTAACTCTCTTGGCTGATTATAAATGAAGACTTTACACCTATCTTTTATAAGACAATGAACTTTCAAACGGCTGCAGTAAGGTGGAAAAAGTCTAGCCTTAAAGTGTCTGGTTCAAGATCACTCAGCAAGTCAGTGCAACAGCTAAGAGTGAGGCCCAAGTGCCCTGGCCCTGTTCCCTCTTCAATGTTAACCTGAACCATCTGAGTCTGCCCAGCCAGGACAGTTAGCTAAAGCCAATTGTCATAAAAACTCCTGGCATTGCCATTTCTCGCTGTTGTCAGAAATACCTAGAGAACAGGCTATCTACCTGTTTCACATTCTGATCTATCTTTAGCCCACTGTTACCCCTTTGTATCTGAGTGCTGTATTATTTTAGGATCTTCTGCTTCCCATCTTAGCCAGAATAAGCCTTAAAAAAAGCCAAAAAACCTGAAACTGAAAACCCACTGTGCCAATAGCTTAAAACATTAAACAAGTCTTAACACTGTTCAGGGAAAGAGGACTTTAAGGGTTTTATTGTGGGTAGTGTGTTTATTATTGTTATGCTGTGCTGTTTGCTCATATATGCTGCTGGAGCATAAAAAACGTTTTGCACTGTGTGTACTGGTAGATATCTCAGTGCTTCATCTTCATGCAGCACAATATAACTAGGTCACTTGAGGACAGAGTGTGGGTGGTGCTTGACAGTTTTTATAAACAAATCAAAATACCTCTCCTCCCTGTAGAGTCTATTTAGTTGCATGCTTTCCAAGTCCTCAGTGCTGAAAGTTTTGAAAGTTAGATACTCTCAGGGCAAAAAATAGAGTCACATGTTGTGATTTATTTCAGCTGACTTCAGACTTCCTAATGGCCAAACTCTTAAAACTCCCTCACCCTCACACTGCTGATGTGCAAAAAAAGTGCAAAATATATGTAACCTCTGTCTTGAGAAGACAGCAGATAATCCAAGACACCATAGATGATAGAGATGTTTCCAGTCTGCTGCTGCCAGCATGCCTTTTTGAAGCCTTCATATTTAAATTACATCCACTGAAGCTCCCTTGCACAGTGGTAGAATAGGTGCTACAAGGTCTAGGGGAGTTTGGCAATATGAGATTCCTGGTCAGCAGAAGGGAATGTAATTTTTACCATTTTCACACCAGTTCTGAATTTGCAAATGGCAAGATTGTCAGACAGTGTTGCTAGCTTGCCCCACCGAAAGCCACAGAAAGCATCATTCTTTGGGACAAGAACTTTTGACCAAGGATCTTACTTTATTAGGTAGATAAGTAAATGCTTCATGTTAGTATAATGGGACCTTATTCCTTTATTTCCTACTTTTATACTTTTTTCCAGGATTCTTTATACAGTCTTGATGGTAGGTACATTTCACTATTCTGATTTAATTTCAGTGGTGGAAAAGTGTTGTGTGTCGCTTAGTTACTATACTGGTGATCTTGTGAGATGTATTCATTGCATGCACGAAAATGCACACCAATAACTGCAGAATTACAATAAACTGATATCATTTCTCCCAGTGCTACCGGTAAAGAAGTTGTTTAATTTCATTGCCCAAGTATTTAATTGAGCAGCATCTTATTGCATGTACAATTGGATTTGAAAAGATATCAATTTCCTGCATGAAGGGGTGGTCTCCAATTCTAAAATTTGTTTGATATGGCCACAAAAATGCTAGTAGGAAGTCCTGTGAAAATTTCATTTCCCAGAGGAATCCTAAGTTTTAGAGCCCGATTTATTCACTGATGTAACAAATGGCCTATGCTCATGAGCTAGTCAAGTGAGAGAAGTTATTGAAGTGCCACAAGCATTTCCTCCACTTCAGAAACAGCAAAATCACTATCAAGCCTGCATTTTTCCCATGCAGAAGCACCAGTGCGACTTTTAAACTCAAATAGGAATTTCTTCCTCCTAGTATCAGACGTCAAACTTACTCCTTTTTTTTTTCCTTTAGTTCTGAAAGCATTTATCTCACTGGTACAACATACCTGACCTTAGACAGCACAAAGGCTTTTTCAGGCTCCTGAAATACCAACTCTTGCTGAATGTGACTGTAGCAACTAAATCAGCCCATAGTTTAATCTCTCTGAAGATACAGAGGAACATTTTCCTTTTCAGTCACTCCAGGAACAGTAGCTGGAGAGGAAATAAAAGTGTCTGATATTCTACCTCACTGTGATAGTTTTAATTGAGACTAGATATTGTTGGGGTAACTTAGGATAACTGCTATGAAGTTCTTATCCATGTCAAAGAGAACTGCAGGTTCAGACTGGATGTGCGAAGCAGAGAAGCATGGCGATTTCCCTGTGTCTATCCAGTTCTCTTGCCTTGATGTGCTCCTCAGAGAAAATGTGCCTTTCTTCTCCTTCAGAACTTTGCCCACTCAGGAAATGGAATGTGTGCGCAGCTGAAAAGGAGAGTAATACTATAAAAAGCTTTGAAAATCAGGAAGGAAAAACGTAGCTGAGCCAAGCAAGCATTATTTGGAGCCAATGGAGTTGTCTGAGGATAAAGGAAATGCGGTTCAGTCTCTGTGTGTGTGCCCAGAAGTTGGAGAGATGGAGAACTGCTCCCTGCACACACACACCATCTTTTCCTGCTGACTTCAGTGGCAATTTTTATTTAAAGCCTTCAGGGTCTGAACCATGTTTAACACCTCTCTGCTGGGCAATTCTGCTACTCAACAGTCAAAGCCTAGTAAATAAATTGTGCCTATGCTTTTTCAGTACGATAACGTTGTAGATAAGACACACCTACTGGGCACTTTCAAGTTATAATGTTGTGTTAGTCATTGCTTTCATGTGTGTTTATATACAATATTTGCCCGAAGGTATGCATTGATTTCCAGCAATCAAGAACACATTTAAAATTGGCTGAGTGCTTAACCTTTGCTCACAGAAAGTATATTTTAACTTTTTTTCATCATTAAGAATTATTAGTTCAGAAGGCTTTCATATGGCTATGATCATCTTTGTGATTATTGGCTTAAACTGAAATTCTTCAAGTGATTTTATTCCTTTTACAAAGTTGAATTATTCTTGTAATTTACCTTTGTCTTTTAATAGGTGTATTCCCTTAACAGGTATTGATTTGAGTAGATTCCACTGCATTTCAGGTAAAGATTTTCTGACAACTAAAAATAAAAATTGAGTGTAGTGTTGCCTTAGTTATATCTAGTAATTTTTTGAATTTCTGTAGGTGAAATAGAAAAAAAAAATTATGAGGATAGAGACACACTGCAGGATTAAATCCAAGAGAAGAATTCAGACAGCCTCCTCTCTAGTATCAGCTAACCTCTGAAGCAGCTAAAATCAATTAGCGCTTCCATTTTTTTTTTTCTCTTAGTACCCCAGTTGCTGAAATCTAAGTAGACTCACAACATCATGATCTGAACAGATAAGTGCCTGGTTCCTTCCTGTGCTCAGCTGCCAATTCAGGGATGTGCAGAATGAAACTCAAGCTCCCCCCCCCCCCCCCCCGACCCTGGAGGTAGCGAATCCATTGGGGGTGCTCTGATAACAGCTATTGCCCATTGGCAGCTTTAGCGTCAAGCACGGCAGCTGCGGCCCCCTTTCCTGAGAAACACGATTGGACAGAGGGGAAGGGATGCTGTTGTCGTCCATGCTTTATGTATTTCCCTAGTGGGAAAATCCATCCAGGTTGTGGGAGACCGTGATCACCTTGCTGAGATTCAGATCAGTTGCTTTGACTTGCTGGGGAGTGCTGGACTAGGGCCATTTTTCATCTCTGCTATTGGAGCTGCGCAAAAAAGGATGAGGCTAGAGAAAGATGGTCCTTCAATAAGGAGTTCTGAGTCCTGATGCCTGATTTTCCATGCATTTTATCCAAAGCTCTTTAATTTGCTAAGTTGAGCTGGAAACGTGGCCCATCTTATATTCCAATGTAGGGTTGCATATATGAGATGTAGACCTGATTTTAAATCTCTTCTCCCCGCAGTTTTACGAAAGAAATTCAAACTGTCCTGACCACTAGGGTAAAGGGAAATTTCTCATTGGGCTTTGGAAGAGCAAAACTCAAGTATCTTACATAAAGCTAAGCAGATTCAACTGCTACGATTGTGAGAGAATCATCCCAGTAAATGTGAGCTGATCAAGTAAGGTGGAAGAGAGGTTTGAATCTATCATCTGACTCAAATAGACTTATGTCTAGAAATGGGACTAATGCCTCAGTTCGTGGTAGGGTGCGAGTCGGCTTCAAAATCTAGGCCTTTGTTTCCAGTTTTCCTGTGCTTATTCATGAAAAAAATTACCTAAGACTTGATCTATCTTTTATTTACTACTGCACATCTGGCAAGCATTTATAAACTCCAGAGGGTATCCCACTTGGAACAATCCCATATACTTTAACTGATTTAAACCACAGAATTCTACTGTCGGGGAAGAACATTTTGTACAAATGACTCAAGACCTATTTAGTAGACAGACAGACCGAAGATATTTGGACTACCCATCGAATTCAGCGGTTCTGGGATCATTCTCTTTACTCGCAAAGCTCTGAAGTACAGTGGCAGATAACTCTAGTTCCCGTTTTAACAGACCAAGCTTTCTCTGCAGTCACACATGAAGTCACTGGGAGAGTTAGGAGGAGACCACAATTTTCCCGAGCTTTGGCTTTTCTTTTCCTCTTTCTGTTCATACTTTCCAGGCCTTTATAACTCTTAAATGCAGATTGTGTCATTTTTATTGTGCCGTGAGGTGAGAGAAAGCTAGCATGCTAAAAAAAATTTTACAAGTTGTGTTACACCCGTGATAGAGCAAGGCAATCAATTATTTCCTTCTTCAGAACAGCTCTCCCCATGCTCAGACGTGGATTGTTGATGTATTTCAGAAACTGTGTGGCAGCATGAAAGAATGCTGTGATTCATACCCCAAGCCTGAATCTCGGGATTGATACAAATGGCTATTATCCTGTTTCAGAATGTGGTGACGGTAAACACAAGGAAGATGTGCTGTGTCTGAGAGCCTCCCATGTCAAAATACACATCAGCTTTGATTGATATGTACTGACTTACGGCCATATAGGAGAGATGTGAGATTTGTCAACGAGGATTACAGCCATATAATTATTTACACTCCCAAAATGCTCAGAATGATAGAGTGTTTATGTGAAGTATCGTGTTAATGGAACTACTAGAGAATCAATACCAGGATTGGGACTAGATGCCATTTAATCTATTTTTTCTGGTTATGCATCGTAGGAGATTTTTCTTTACCCAGCATACTCGTACAACTCTATTGTGTGTCAAGTTTGCTGAAACAATTGCAATAGCACTGGCAATTACAGGCAGCACCATGTGTTCTCTTTCTTTCCAGGCAAATAGTCTCATCTCTGAGAACCCTGTCCTTTGGTAGCCTCAGCATCATTCTGTCTTCAGCATATTTTAAGGTATTTGGTCAAATTTTGCTAATCTGCTGGTCAGAGACATAGGAATTTTGCCTGATTAAATTAAGAGATTTAAGGTAGTTATGGGAATGATTGAAGTGAGCTAAGTTATTAGTCCTATCACAGAATCCCTGTGTGACCCTGAGCTGTTCCCCATGTGCTAAAAGAGTTATATAATGCTATTTTGTGATTTTTCTATTTCTGTTTAAGCTTTAGAGGGCTCAAGTGTCTGTTGTTCAGTGCTCTTACACAGCTTGTCACTGGGAGCCCGGATCTCAGTATGGGGCTGGTAGCACTAACATCATTATAAATGACAGGCAGATGCTGCAGGATTAGGTCCATGGTAAAAATACAGTATCAAAACTTGTATTCATACACCTATGTACCGTGTCTTTTAAAGTCTGGTAGCTGAAAGTGGTAGCAGATTTTGTCCACTAACCTCTAAAGTCGTCAAGGTTGGCGTCCTCTTACTTGTCTGGCATACCTGACTGATTATTAAGATTCTGCGCAAAAGTAATAGCACTCTATAAATCAATCTGAATAATAATAACAATTATAGTAATGATTGATACATGAGCATTCATTTGTGTTTCTCTCAGTCACACCAATGGGATTTTGATACATAAATCTCTTCTCATTGTAATAAGATTACATAGTTTGGAATGCAAACAGGCTATTTCATTTAAACTAAAGGAGAAAAAGTCCTCCTTAGGTAGAACTGCATAATGATATAGATCACATTATATCAGAGATCTGGTGGAAATGCTTGCAGTGATCTCATAAAAAGTACTATGGGGATTACAGATAAATATTATGTGTACAAACATTCCCTTGGGAACTGCTCTGATACTGCCTACAAAAGCCATGATCATGTGTTCATGAAGAAGCAAACAAGGTAAACAATGTGGTTTTCTGTTCTCCAAGCAGAACAAAACAAGGCAAGTGTATAATCAAGGAGAAAAGTCAGGAAAGTTTTGCATGTTAATTTAAATGGCAAAAACTAGCAAATTAGCACTTTACGAATAGACTGTAATGTCTTTGGGACACAGAGAAACTATTTTTGTATTGTATTTGCATGACACTACAGCATCTCGGATGGCTGGTGTCTGTGTTTCTAAAGTGACAGAGAAACACGAGTAAGAAATAAACCCAAACAGTGAAGGTGCTGATCCAGCAAACAGTTAATTCCCATGACTATCCATTGAATTCAAAGATAGTAATCATATAAGTATGCAGGCAAGGATGTTTGTGCTAGTAAGTTCTAGGCTCAAGCGGCTCCTGCTTAAGTTTTCACAGGGAGCCAGGAAAAATAAAAACAGATTGCTTGGTATTTGGTCCAGTGTTTTAAAGGGAAATCACCTCTCTCATCCCAGGATGGACTAATTCTTCTACCATTTTAAATCTAAGTTATTCAAATATCTCCTTGTCTCCAGTTTCTAACAATATTTTGATGCTATTTTCAAGTAGCCAAATAAACAGAAGTATCAAATCCAAATGAAAGCTGTAGCCTGTACTGGTGCACTTTTAAAGTGTAAATCCTGTAATGTAGACTTTTACTGTGAAATTATCATAGAATTCTGAACACAGAATTACTGATGGGAAACTGGACTGAGCAGATGAGCTCTGAGACCTAAAAGGTTTTCAAGCTGAAACAAGTTCAGATTTGAGCAGAGCTGCATACAAACCCTTTCCAAACCATGGACACTGCCTTTGTAAAGAGTCTATAAGGCTTCAGTATACTGATAACCTTTTTTTTCCTTGTTCCCCTCTTTGACGAACTTGGTACACATTTTCTACTTGTCAAATTAACTCCAAATATATCCATGTTTTACATCCTGCTAAACAAATGGTTGCTTGGAAAGTTGTGAACAATATACACACATGTGCATATGTAAAGAATATTAGACTATTCCGTAAAGGAAGTCTTCAGAGCAACTGCTCTTGAGATCTGCTCTGTTCCGGAAAGTATATTTAAGGTGCTAGAAATTTATTCTATAACTTCTCTTTTCAATTAGTGACATTCTTTGTACTAAGGAAAGTAAAGAATACAAAGAAAATAATAAAAAGGGGTGGGGTGATTTCCACCCCCCCCCTTTTTTCCCCCTGAAGGATGTTTCTCTATAGGAAATATTTGCATCTAGACTGTTAATCAGTCTCTTCCATATAGCTCATAATGAAGGATATCCCTCACAGCGGTCCCAGCACTTGCTATACTCAAGCTGTGGCATTATTGTGGGCAGGTATACATGGTAGACTGTGGCCAGATGCAAACTCGTTTTGCCTATGTTCTTAGCAGACACAGTCTGGCATTACTGAGGCTCTGAGCAACAAGAGGCACACAATTATCTTGGTACTGAACTTGAGCTAGTTAGTTCCCCCTGAAAGGTGGAGTGCATTAAGTAGGTCCCAGTGCTGCAACAACCACATTTCGGGTGGTTCTGGTTGGCTCAGAGTGTGGGCACAGCTTGTGTGCGTCTCCTGCGTAACACACTAGACAGACATTTCCATAGACTATATGTTGCTTCATTTTTATCTATAGCTAATCTATAGCTATAAAGTTGTTTGTCATAAGGAAATAAAAATCAATTCCTTTCCAGCTGATCTCTTCATGCTCTCTTTCCCTGTGACCTAGTTGCATAGCGTGTTCCGTGCTCATGCCTCAGCAGGTTGAGAGGAGATGAAAACAGAGATAGAAACGGCTTAGAAAAAGCTCTCTGTTTTTGAATTTTCATTCTAAGGTGAAGCTAAGGTATTACTTCAGCAGATAAACGCCTTACGTTAAATGGGGTTGCTCACATTCCAGGCCTAGCTTTGTACAGCGCTGTGTACAATGAGATAAACCCTTAGTGACTTGGCCATGGTCAGAGGAAGTCTGTCGGCCAGGGTCAACGCAAACCTAGATGATCTGAGTATCACTGTGGTCCCTTGCTAACAAGATAATCTCTTGTGCCCTGCTAGCCTGTGCGCTGCAAAGGGTATGAAAGAAGAATCCTGTCTGCACAGAATTTATGGCTAGGAGAAAATACACTCTGCCTCTTCCTGTCCACCCAAATCCTTTCAGGAAGCACCCACATAGAGTAAGTGGAGCTCTCTTCCAGTCATTTATTTAGCTTGGAAAAGCTCTTGGTTTTCTTGGAAGCTGATCACTTATGAAGTCCCCTTTGCAGAATGCTGTTGAGAACTATGCCATGGAAATTATTGATATAATCATGTTCAACGAATTTGTAAAGCCCTGCCGGGGGAGCGTATAGGAAGCCCTCAGTCCGACATTTAGAATTATTGCCAAGAAAGGAAAGTTTCTCCTCCAGAGAAATGTCAAGAAGCCAGTGTTACATACTTGCAGTCATAGTAAATGGACAGGATCTGAACAGCTTAAAGGAATAGTCTAATCAAAAGCTCATTGAATGCAGTGGGAAATTTCCCACCAACTTCGGAGTTGAAATATTGAATGTATTTCTATTCTAAAACAATGGAAGGAACTAATGATTAGAGAAGGGTTTGCAGCCTCTGTGCAAAAGTGAAAGAGAGGTTGCCTCCCTGGACCTTTTGATACCTAATTTATCCATTTGTATTTGGTAGACTGGCCACCAGAGTGCCTAAGCAACTTCATTTCTTCAAGGAAGTTTTAAAATGCATCCTCTAATGAATGTGGCTCCCGATGTCATTGGCCTTACAATCACCAGCTTCTATCCCAACCTGATATCTGAACCTGCCCTGTTCATTGTTTAATATGCAGTGATAAATCCAGACAAGTGCTGAAGCTCAGTGTGGTGTGGCTACAGTCCATCTGTTTTATGTGGTGGTCTTGTGGTGAATTGGTAGCAGAACAGGAGTCATAAGCTACATCCATACTACTAAACAAAGCAGGTCAAGATCTGTTCCCTGGCCCTAAGGGCAAGTGCCACAGCATGAATTGCATCCGCATGGCTAAACCTCTCTTCCCACTGCCCCAGAGAATGCACTAACAATTTATCTGTGTAAACCACACTGTGGAGTACTTAAATTCATGCTATGGATGTGTTTAGGTTACTATATAGCCAGAGCTGCAGATACTGAGTGTAAGAACACCAGGGCTACCATTTCCACAATAAGTGATTTTGCAGTCTGGTCTTAACACATGTCCATGAACATGCCCACCACAGGGAACTGACAGGGCCATGACAGCATGTTTGTTTAGAATTATCCTAATTGACGCTGAAAGTATTCATTGCTTCCTGTTTATACAACCTCCAATAATGTTGAAAGATCAAACGCAAAACCTAGCCTGGCAATTTTCAAAAGCTGTCAGAGAACATAACAGAAATGACTTAGATGAATGTGCTTTCAACTCCCATGAAATGTAAATATACGTGTTACACATCAGTCTGTCAGCCTCTATAGAAAGCTGTCCGTAGATGCTTTTTGTTCCATAGAAACATGAATTTCTTTTGCAATGTTATGAAGTTTGGGAATCTCGTATGATAATCAAAATATAAACCAAAAGTTTGAGATTCTTTCTTCCCTTGATCTTCTATTTGGACTTTGAGCTTGGGATGTCTTCTCCTAGTGTCTGTGGTGGGGGTTTGAAAAGCAGCAGCCTTACTGGTTTCAGTGTCATGAAAGATGGTGAGCACATACATGTCCCATAAAGCCACATCCAATTAATCAGTAGGAAATTTAATGGGATTAATAGAAATCAACAGAAGTTTTCTGCAGGACTTATGTTATTTACTGAATTGTGCTTTTGTGGTGCCTGGAGGCTTTGTAGCTATGAACTGGATCATGCGCAGTGTCAGACTTGTCTTTGGAACTGGTCCTGCTTTTCCCAGGGGAACAGAGTTCAGCCCATGAACTTGAGAGTAAAGCCAGTTAGATACTTTTACATGGTGGCATATGGCATGTTAAAGCCTTTTTTGTATTTGAGAGGGAGAGAGGCTGCCCATTGGGATGTAACTGTTGACTTTATGTTACCTATAAACTTTCAAGAGCAGGAAAATGGATGGTCTTCTTGAAATAAAAATAATTAATACACTTTTTACCTCCAGCAGAGCTTTTCAAAGTTCTTCCCTGGGAGAAAGGACAAGCATTTGGCCTTTCAGTCAGGCATCAGTGAGTCATCTGCTCAGTAAGGATGAAGTGAGGAATGAAACAAGGACTCCTGCCTGCCAACGCTTTTCCCCATCTTCTTTGCAAAGCCGTAGGGCTTCTCTAATCCATGAGCAGTTGTGCTCTGCGCAGCTTCATAGCAAGCAAATTATTCATGACAAATAATAGTTTTGCTTGTCAACTGTAGCCTTTTTTTCAGTAGGCATGATGCTATTCTGAGGCCTCGTGTTGGAATATGAGGAATTCTAATCAACATACTGTAATAGATTTCCTGACTGTACCTTCTTTCCACAAAACTAAGTATGCCTCTACTGATGCTGAAATGAGATTTATAGGCCTCAGTTCTGTTGGTTCCCCTTCCTTTTTGATGACTTCTCATTTGTCATTTCTTAGCCCTGTGCTTTGTGTTGTCTCTCAGGAAAAAAGGAATAACAAGGCTTACTTTCTTTGCAGTGTACTCTGAGACTTAAATATGGAAAGAAGGAGGTAGTATAAAGTTTAGCAATGACTCATGCTGAAGAATTTGGATCTACTGGGAGCAGAGGGGAGTTCCCCTGGGGGCAAACTATACTGCCATAAATTGTAGCAGGGAGAGTTTTTTGGGATTGCTTACCTTCTAATATTACAATTCATCATTTTGTCTTCTTATTCAGTCTAAATGGTCATAATGCAGGATAATGAGGAAGTCATTCATACCATCTGTGAACTTGATAAAAAAGTAATTTAAGAAAAAGCTAAAGTACAACTATAGATGAAGATATTCTGGTCTCCAGACACAAAATATCTTTTGATTTTCAAAGACTCCTATCTAAATCCAGCTAATGCAGATGAAATCATGGATGCCATTTTGGGATACTGTGATCCTCACAGCCAAGTCAGCATTCTGTAAAATGACAGTTAGTGTGGCATTGATCTTATCGCTGAAGACACTCAGCAGGTTTCTGGTTGTATACGGTACATCTCTGACTTCTAGGAGAGATGATTGTACTTAGATAATCCTACAGATCCTCAAATCAAATATTATGTAGTCTTGTGGGAGAGGTTAAAAGCTTTCAAGTGGCTTTGTGTTCAGACATTGTAAAATGGATTTGTGTGTGTGTGTGTTTATATATGTATATATATATGTCAAGATGTAGGTTATTTTCAGCTGTCTGAGATATCCCTAGTTCTGTTTCTTGGGAAGGATTGAACTTTTATTCTGGTTTCAATGTCCTCAGTTGACTGGGAACTGTAATGCTGGCATATACGTCTCAGATCTACCTCTGCCAGGCACTTTCATGCATGTTGATGTCTTTGGCTTAGAAAAAGCTAACAGGGAGCGCCTTCAAGATGTGAAGGAATCAGAATTTCATTCCTGAGGGGAGGAGACTTGAAATATTTATAGCATTCTTACTGCAGCCAGCTAACAAGGCAGGAAAAAAAAGGAATGCTTGGTATCATCTGTCTCAGTGGTTGAGGCTATGTTATAGTAATACATCTCCCTTCTGTCTCCACCTACCTTTTGAAAAAAAACAAATATAAAAGAAGCACTTTTCATGTCAACTGTGTGATGTACAGTATCTCTTCTTAAAAGACAGGGAAGAAGAAGAGCAGACGGACCAAACATTGTCTGTTGTTATCTCTTCACACTGCAGTACCAGATACTGAAACACCTTTGCATAATTACTGTTTTGAAAAGCAAACTGAAACTAATAAATTGCACGTGTTGCCCTCCTTTCTTCCTTCTTCCTTTGTCAAGCTCAGCTGCTTTGGAGGATGCCCAGGTTCCTAATTCTGGTCCTCCATTTCTTCCCCTTTCAGGATTTCCTCTGTGTTTCTCTTTTGCATGGGCTAATCCCAATAATTTCCATGGTCCTCCTTTACCTCTTGCTGCTGAATTTATCTTTTGAATTAATCTTTTTCTCTAGTGCTTCTTGGCGATTCTAATTCTCGTTTATCTTCTTTCCAGGTTGATTGGGCTGCCTCACTGCCTCACTGCCTAGCATTTTAAGAAGTCATCTCGTTTTTCCAGATACCAAAGCTTGATCATGGGAGACTGATTTTAGTCAACCAGCCTGAATACCTTAGCCTAGGATCTTGCAGGCCAGTTCCAGTTCATTAGTTCTCCTCCCTGCACATGGCTGTGGTACTGGTCCCCTTTCAAAATCAGCCGCAGGTTTTCAGCTAATGAAAGCTCTACTCTTTTCAGGAAAGTGACCGTTTTACACCAGTTGAGGATCTGTCCCTGTCTTATTCACTCTAAACAAATCACAGAAAATAAATTTGAATGCCCTGGAAATAAGACAGACTGACTCACCGAAGTCTGATCTCTGGTACATGTATGTGGTTTACTGCTTTCTTCTCCTTCCACCTTCTCTGTATGCCCTTCTCTTGTAACCCAGACTTGAGGTTATTTGAACGTAAAAGTGATGGCCCGGATTCATTTAAGTTTGATCTAAGTCCCACCATTTGCTGTTTGCTATTTGCTGACTTTAGGCCATTTTTAGTAATGATACCCAGGAGTAAGGGCCCTGAGTCCACCTTTTAGGTACCTCCTCAGTACCATGACTAACTAATGTCTACAGGAACGTATACCTTCAGTAGTAAGGAGGATGAAGAACAGAAGTTCAGAGCGTGAGAAGGCAGCCCTAACCTAAATAAGAAAGATAGAGGGAGAAAGTCTGCACCTCCCCATATCTTGTGGGATGCTGATGCTACCTGGGAGGTGGGGCAGGAGTAGGGAGAGAGGGAAGAACTAACACCATCTTTCTGCCTCTTCTCTGAAACGTGTGTGTGAATAAAGTGGTTACCTGATATGATGCTGCAAGTCTGGGGTAGAAACAGAGTTTGAGACTAGGTTCCCTGACTCCCAGCCCTGTGCCTCATCCACCACCAACATTGCCTCACTCAATAGGGCGAAAATTGGCATCCTGTCGAGGTGGGACATTCTGCACCTCCACCGCCTCAGCCGCTGCCTCGCCAAAGACAGTCCTGTCTGTTTACAAACTCCACCGCTGTACCTCTGAGTGTTAAATTCCTGTTACATTAGGGATGAGTCCAGGACGGTTGAGTTTCAGCAGTTTGCTCTGGCTTACGTTTTAAGCCTTCCTGGACAGCCACAGCACCTTGTTCCCAAACAGACTAATTCCAAATGAGCCAATAAGTGTTTTCGTACAAAACGGCTGCTTTCACCTCCCAATCTGTATAATAAATTAACCTTCTATTTTAAATTTTAAATTGTGAACTGTGATGTCTCATTGTGTTTAGCCCACCTCTATTGCTTCATAATAATAGAGTTAATGTAGACTGGCTTGAAATTTTGTAGGGTAGAGAAGTATAAAATGCCAGCTGAGGTCTGTTAAAGTCTTTTCTGTGAATATTAGCTCCACAAACAGGATTTTCCCCAAACCCTACAAGTCATTCAGACCCCTGAGGGACCGTTCTGGGCTAAGTATACCTCTGTTATCCTATCCTTAAAAGACATTGTGGAGATTCGACTCGACATGCATCTGGACACAGGAGGCTCTAGGATGTAGCCGTGTTACTTTTAGATGAGAAAGTCGTCCATAACACAAGGTTTGAAGGGAAGAGTTTCCTATCGAGTGCCTGGCGTAGAGCAAATAGATGAACTGAAGAGAAAGAAGCATATAGAGCTAAGGATTCAAATGAGTTGGGACTCCTCTTTTCTCATCCTCAGCCCCAAGTATTGTCCTTCCTAATACCTCACAGGGTCACTGGGTGGGGAATGGTCTTGGAGGTGGGCTGCAGCTGGGGAAAGTACTTTTGGGTTGAATTGTCTCAAGCATTTAAACCAGCTGCATCTGTCATGTGTGGCCTCAGAGCAGGCAGGAAAGAGTGCGCTGAGCTGCTCAAGCATATGAAATGCAGCCCTCACTGAGGAAAAAAAAGAGAAGACAGGCTCAGCACATGAGTCTCAAGAAGTTTGGGAGGGCACTGAGGATATGGTAGTGCAAGGGCGATGCAGTAGGCAAGTGCAACATAGAAGGTATTGCATTTGAACTGAATATTTATTTCCAGTTTGGACCCGTTCTTCCTCCCCAGCACTGAGGAAAAGACATCCAGAAATATCTTCTCCCATCGCCATAAAAAGAGGAGACCTGAGTGAGGGCTACCAAACAGAGTTGTACAAATAATGGATTTTGAGGTTGTCTAAGCAGACTGAAATAAAATTCATTATGCATTGACTCTCACACTCACAGACTTACATAAGCCTACAGCAATATGAAATGTATCATTGCACATTGAACAGATTTTGTGGGATGCCAGATCAAATTTTTTTCCGTTGAACTTTTATTTTAAAATGTTAAAAAGCTAAAATTTTGTTTCAAAGTTAAATAAGAATTTTAGTTTAAAAAAACTCCTTGAAATACAAAGGTAAAACATTTCATTCTGAAAATCTGACAGAAGCTTTCGATTATTTTAAGCACTTTTCCATTCTCTTTTGCAACTGAAAACAATTCAACTTACATTTGTAATTTTCACATCAGTCGAATCTCCATTTTTTGGCTGGACAAAAGCCTCATGACAATGGGATATTAAACTATGGCTTCTAGAGGGAGCAGAACAGTTGTAAGCATGTTTGTGCATATCGTGCAGTGAAGAGACTTCTGCATTGACTGGAAGAGAGCTGTTGGGTTGCTGCATGGGCCGGGGACTCCTGGGCCTGCGTTGGAGGGGGCCTGGCAGCAGCAGGGCCAAGGCTGGAGCCGGCTGTGCTGCAGCATTGCGGGGTAGGGACTGACAACCTCGGCCTGGGCTGGAACGGAGGTTGGGGCTGAGGGGCTAGGGGAGGCCTCAGGGATGGGCAAGGGTTAGCAGTGCCCTCAGGACTCAGACAATAGCATCAAATCGCTCTAAAAGCTAGGAAAAAACTGCACATTACAATGAAGAAACCGAGGTAGGGATACTGGCCTGAGTAAGGTAATTTTACCATGTTGTTGGTTAAATAGAGGTTGACTGAATTTTATTATATTTTGGGGGGAAAAAAGGGAAAAAAAAAGTGACCTCTCTCAGGTCTTTTACCCATTTTTGAGTGATTACTTTTCCTCCATTTATTCCCCCTTCATATATGCTTTTGCCCACTGTTTTTATACCTCCTGTCAAAAATGGTTTTTAACGTCCCCTCTCACAAACCTGGAATATTGATCCAGTGCTGGTGCAATTAATCGATGGTATATTTAAATATTCTTGGAAGTCTCTTATCCAGTTGTCAACCCTGATGGAATCATAGCACAAAGCAGTGAGCTACTGTCAGTGTTGACTAAAGGCAGAAGAGACTCCAGGAGACTGAAATGAGCGTTGATCACAATTCTAGGTGGTGTACATAAGACTGCACAAGCACAACTGTGGTTCAGAGTTAAAATTCAGGCAGATAAAACTCTATGTTCCTCTGCTTGCAATTAGTATGAGAAAGATGTGCTCATGGTGATTTCTCCGTTATGCTCATTTGACAAAGAAGAGTTAATTTAACTACAGTTAATTTCGTGCCCTCTATAATGTACCCAATTATATCATCCTAATTATTTCAAGCCCTCATGTGCCTTGGTTGAGTGCCTTTTTTGGAAGAGGATATTAAATAACGATTATCCTCCTCATTAATACAATATGCAATAAAGAGAAAACAAACAAGACATGACTGAAAGGTATAAACATTTTTTTTACTCACTTTCTTCACGATCTTCTCAAGATAGCAGTAATATGAATCACGGAACCATAAGGGGAGTGGGAAAATTTTTGTCTTAACTTGTCGTTCTGATTCTGTCTGGTTAACGTGCAAGGGTGTGGGTGTCCTACAAACTGGGCTTCTCTGAGAGACCAGCTACTATTAACCTAGGGCATGAGGTTACAGCTGCAGAAGTTGAGGCTCTAATTAGTTCTAATTCAATGTTCTTTTACTAATTGGACAATGATACGTTAAGGAGTGAGTGATAGTAAAGAATAAGGTAGGAGGGTCACTTTTGTCTGTTATGCAGGAAGACTAAGACGTGGTAGAATTGTTGCTATCTCATCCATACAAAGATGGACAGGATATGGAAGCAGATGTGCTTCCACATATATAACATAGATGCTTCTTCACATACTCCCTCACATAATAGGCTAGCATTTGGTTTATGAATTTGAAGGTCCATTGGCCATTTCTGCTTATGGCATTGGGGATCAAAAAAATCAACCACCACCTACTGCTTTCTTACACTTATATTCAGATCTCAGATGGATGCATATCTCTGTCTTACTCTGTGAGCCAGATTGCTGAGACTCAAGGCTCATCTGGTAGGTGGGCTCATGATAGAGAAGAAGAAGCTGCGGTGTTGGGTTGCAGGTGGAGGCACATCCATTTAAGATGGCAGCCTTCAACCATCATGTGAAGCAACATGCCAGGACTGTTCCCATTCTCTGGGAGGTTCCTCTACAACACTGGGAAAAGAAATGCTTGAGAGCTGGGAGTAAGAGTAACGTGCACTATGGTAAGAATAAATAATGCATCTGGAGGTTGTTGTACTGATTGTGGAACAGTTCCAGTGAACTCAGACAAAAGACTAAGTGTAGTATAATGTAAAGGTCTAGGAAAAAGGACAACATAGCCTCATGCCATATTTCATTCATGTAAGTTTGTGAAGTGCAGAAGTGTGCTGTACACACACACACACAATTGGGAGCAATTCCTGAGCTGATTTCTTCATTGTTTGATGTACCAAGATCAGCAGAAATGTTAGGGAGGTTAACTACTGTCTGCATTGTCTGTAAATCCCAAGTAAGCGGGTAGCAATTGGACTTGGAAAACGTAGCTGGCTGTTGGTATCCTCCTCCTCCCCACCTGTTCTAGATATTGCTTAACTGGGAAGATGAATAATGAATCAGCCATTTCAGGCTCTTTCAACTTCTGCCTTGGCTAGAAGAGAAGCTGCAAGACTCATCAAACATTGAGTAATAGAAACATGTGCAGACAGAAATACCCTAAGTGCACATACGCTGATGCTGCTTCTGCCATTTGGCTCATGTAAAGATTCTTTAAATCCGCTTATATTAGAAGGCTGCAGGGGAGTATGCCTTTGGACAGATAAAAGCATGCCTGCCTCATTTGTAACAAGCAGCAAAGAAGTGCTGCTGAGTCACCTTCTGCGTGAGCTCATTCTTCTTTTTCATTACTGAGCAGCAGGTGTCACGAGCCTTTTCTGATGCAACTGCTAGTAAGTGCTCTGCCATAACCCATTGTGTCACTTGGCATCATGAACAGAGCCAGGTGATACAATGAAAGAGAGAGGGTAAGCTCCTAATGCCAAGGTACAAACAAATTCAGAGAAACATTAGGTCGTCTGGGAGAAAGAGGGGGGATAAGCACAGCAAAAATAATAAGAGGAGAGGGAATAGAAAACAAAGGGGAGAAAGGGAAAGTCTGCAGTAGAAATCATGCTTTCTTTGGGCTTTCTTTGGAACTGGGCAGAGTTTGCAGCAAGTTTTGCATCAGCCAAGCACATGCTGCATAGCTAAGCAAAGGCATAGACAAAAATAGCCTACCCCACCAGGTAAATGTTTGTACTAACTTTTCTCGGGTGAAGTACGCTTGGCAAAAGATCCAGAGCTGGGCTCAGATCCAAATTAGGCTAGGATTCCGTGTGCAGATGATCAGTGTGATAGGGTGGCTCCAGCCACTCTTCTGTAGATCAGCGTATTTCTCCTGTGCTCACTCAAGATGCTAGCAATCAATACTATCTGGATAAGCCTTGTGGGTTAGCATCCACGTAATTTTTTCAACCTTTTCATTGGCATGTTCATTGCAAGCATTTGAAAAAAATATATATTTTTTTCCTCCTTTATTTTAACTGTCCTTGGCTAAATATAGTCTAAACGCTCATAGAGACTGTGTTCTTTTCCAGTTCACTGTCTTCAGCGGGGCAATTGCATTGGCAAAAAATGATAAATGACTGATAAAGCACCAAAACTTTTGGCCCGAAAGGAACGCTATGTGATATTACCAAAGCTTTCTTCTTCTGCAAAATCATTCAATGAGAGACTACATCTTACATTAGGGCAGCATTTTTGGGTAACGCCTCCTCATGCCCAGAACAGCTTATTGGCAGAGTTAAAATAGAAAGCTTATAAGTAAGAGAGAAATTAACTTTTGACCACTCATCCCTGAATGAGAAATACTGCTTCTCAGTCTTCTTTTCTCTTGTATAAAAATATGTGTGCATACCTATGTATGTATATATGGTCCAGCGGTTCAGGTTCTTGCTTGGTGTACGCCATAGCTTTTACTTTTCCATCAGAGAGTACTTGTAGGAGCCTGGTAAGGACTAGGTCCAGTAAACTTCTTGTCTACCTAATGCAGTACGCTTGAGTAAATACTGTGGCTCCCTACACAGCTTAAAGGGAGATTAGGTACTTAAAGTGGGACACTAAGCTGGTTGTAGGCTAAGCAGGGAGCCACAGTATGCAGCCTAGAGATAGCAGGAGGGAAACGCAGGGCCTGGGTGGGCAGGGGCAAAATATATATCTCCAGATTCCTCATTTCAGATTCACTCAACAAAACTTGTTTCTTCTGAAATGGTGACTATGTTGTCATTGTCACTTCACAGCCTTTTTCTTTGTTCTGTCAGCCTTTGTACAGTAGCTAGCTGTTGAAGGATGTAAGTGTTCAAGTCCCAGGTTCAAGTCCCTGCTGTCAGGGGAGTATATGCCTTTAATTACCACTAATTATCAAGCTGGGTTTGGTTTACCCTCCAGAGCAATCTGAACAACTGTAGCAGACGAGTCAAGAACCCATGGGACAAAAAGAATGCACGAGCAAGGTTGGCTATAGTCTCCTAGGAAGGGGGAGAGAAGGGAGAGACTTGGGTGTCTGTCATTGTCAGTTTAAGAGATTTTCCTCGATACATTCACTGCATATAGTACAGATACTCTATTGATGAGGTCAGATAGTAGCTTAGGTGGAAATGACTTCTTTTGACCGTCTTTGGAGAGCAGCAGAACAGGACTTGCTAAATGACTGCAGACTGTTATTCACGTGATTAGTGGCATCAATTTTTTACCTCAGTTTTCTGTTCTGGAAATCAGCTTGTGAAGTCCAAAGAGGAGAGAAACTCTTCAAGCTGTTCCACAAGACTCAAGCTGACAGTTCTTCACAGAAGGTGTACTGGACATATCTAATTCTCAAAGCACTTCATTACACTTATTTCTTAGTGAAGAGATTTCAAGGGACCAAAAGAGAGCACAGGATTCCTGGGTCAAATATAGACAAATAGATTCCAGGCTCTTCTCCAGAAACTCAGATTCAGGTGTACCAGCAGTACTGAACACCAGAATATTTATAGTCCTCAAAATCTATGCTTCCCTGCCCGTTTGCTGTTCCTCCCAAAGTAGGGCCTCAGTCCTGCATATGGACTTTTGGCACTGAGCTCTGCCCGTGGTACTTTGCAAATCTGCTGCCCCTGTGCAGATTCCTGCCATGGAGCACAAGTGAAGGTCATGAGCCCTTATTTCCACTTATTGACTCAATTGCTCGATCCATCTTTTTTCTCTCGGAGTTCAGTTCCTTGAAGCAGGATAAGATGCTGGTCAGTGGAAAATACGTATTTCTCTAAAGTTTTCCCACATCACCTTTAGCAACTCTAGCCGATGTCTGATGGAAAAATGTCGCAATCAGCTGTTTGCCTTGAGGCCAGCACAGCAAGTGAGGTCATAATGCGTGCAGTGGTAGAACAGTGCAGACTGTCTTGTCAACTGCTGTCCACCATCCACTCAGATCACAGGATGTTTACTTCCTAAAAAGCCTGCGTTCATCTTTGCAGGGGTACTAGATCCATCAACCTGCTCCTGAAAGATGATTAAAATGCCGGCAGTCCTGGTGAATAGTGGGACTAATATATTTGCTTTGTGAAGATATGGATTGGTTTACTGTTGCCCAGAGAGATTCTCTGCCTGTATTACTGTATTTTGAAATACTTAAAATATCATTGCAAAGCTTTTCTTAAGCAGCACTCCTTTCCTGTTATTCTTGCTTACATCTATTCACTGTAGTAATGGTTATTTTTTAGTTGTGAGCAATTATGCAGCATACTTGGCAAATAGATGTCTGTGTGTGCAATAGCTACTGTTTTCTGAAGACTCATTTGGACTTGTGTCTCCCCTGGGAGAGAGGAAAATATAAATATTTCACTATAAACTGCTCACCAGCCTTTGATTGCTACTATTACCTTTTTCACTGACATTCCTTGTGCTTAGCTTGGCTCAGAACTGAATTCTTTTGGGAAGGTTTAAAGGATTTGATTTTAAGCTCAAAATTTATTGTGTATATGGTCCTTGAATGACAAGTCGTGCTTTTACTCTCTAGTCAACAGCATATCTGTCCTTTGTAAGTAGCATGCTGTTTATATGTGATACAATTATTTCCACTAACCATTCAGAATCTTACTGATCACTCTCATAGGCAGAAATGAATCTGTTTGACAACCTGTTCTCCACACAGTAGGTAGTCTTACACCCGCCAGCTAATTTATCATTGCATCTGCCTTGCTCTGCCGAAGGATGTGTTCCAGTGCATTTGTTCTGTTTCTAAAAGCTTGTGATTGGCCATTAGCTTGAGAGGAGAAACATTTAGAAGAACAAAAATTTTATTGTGCATTTTTTTTTTGTCTTCATGAAGTTCTTACTCACAGCATCTCAAAGAGCTCTCCCCCATTAATTGTTTTCATTTTCTTTTACAGGCTGTACTCCTCCATAAATGAAGAGATCCCAGCAGTCCAGCTGGTTAGCCCAGGCTAAATGAAAGTGTTTCTTAGTGTTTGGGAGAGGTACGTAATTGATATTAACCTGGATGGAAGTGGTCTGTTCATCCACAGGATGGACGTCATTTGGTACACCTTCCTTCCCTCTAATGGCATACTGCTCTTGCAACCTGAAAGGACCATCTGTAGATCTTTGAGATTAATGCAGGCCTGTTTATTGTTTGGTTTCTCTGTTGGTTTCCTGTCTGTCTGGATCTACTGTGCTAATTACCCTGATATGTGAATGTCAAGGTTGTTTAGATTTCCTAGCAAGCGGCATATTTTTTAGTGTGCATTTATTCCTAATTCAGAATAAGGCTAAGAACTTGCTGCACTGAACAACAACCCCAGTGTGACAACTTTCATCATTCAGACTGTGTTTGAGACAAGCTCTTCTGCCGTGCAGTGTTTCTGCAGTTGGAACTTTTCAACACAACATGCAGCTTTTGCTCCAGGACTGTTGGTTCAGGTTCAAGACTTTTCCTGGCACAACTCCCCCTCCCAGTTCAAGCTGAAGCTATGTGTTTGACTCACAGGAAGAGAGGAAAGATCAGACATGATGGAAAAGGGTCAGAATAGTAGGGTATCACCTGGCAAGCGGAGACTTTTTGAACCTGTAAAATCTGGGCCTCGACTTCTCAGTAATAGAAATCTCCTGTGTTTTAGCCTTGTCTTTTACGTAGGAAAACCATCACAGCCAGAAGGGAAACTGAACATGCCACTCAGAAGAATGGACAGGGCAGTAACTTATCAATAATGGTATCATCCTTTCACCTAATAGAGTCTAACAAACAGAGACATGTCTTGTTTCTATTAATATTTCATATAACCAGCTGGTACTGCTCGATCCAGCCAGTTCCAAAGAACTTCATTTTAACCTTCTTATTAGCTTATAAATGTGATAGAGTTGATGGATACCATTTAATCGAACACTTTCCACCCTACTACCCTCTCCCTTCCCCACCCTGAAAAGTCTGGCATTCATAAATTGAGGAGGTCAGTAATTTGCATCCAGCTGAGTGGCTGTCTGGCTTTAATGAGATGATTTGTAATCATAAGCACTGCACTGCAGTGGTGTCTGGTACAGGGGAAAGAGGAGCACGTATGCATACACCAGCTGAGATTGGGGAGAGGTGATGGGAGGGAGGCAAAGCACATGCATCAGAAAACGGAAGCAAGGCTGGAATGACATAAGGCGCTCCATTAAATGTAATACAATAATGCTGGTCTGGTTAGCATAAGGAGAGCTAGGGGCTGGCTGATGCAAGCCAGTGAAACTCCTGTTACATAGGTCAGACAGGCAGCTTGCAGGATTGTTCTTATCCAGAGCTCTTTAGAGTAGCTGAAAATAACAGGTTCATTTTTTCCAGCTTTAAGCCCTCAGTGCCCTTACTGCGTATCTCTGTCATTCTCCCATTCCTCATGTAATGAAAGACATCCAAGCCACGAATACGCTTCAGGGGCCAAGCAGGTTATATGTTACATAGGTGGCATATTCCCCATCAGCTAAAAAAGTGGATCATGCTCTGTGTGTGTATATATATTTTTCCCGCATTTAATTCACTGATTATTTTCATTTTGATCACATAAAGCAGTAGCTGTGTCATCAACGGCAAATTCCTGTAATTCAGGCAAGCAGGCAGGTAGGAGAGAGATAGACACTCTGCTAATCCCTTCACTGAGGGAAAGGCTCAGAAGAGAATCCTTCGGGGAGGGAGAGATTTTTAATTCCCTAGCTTTGATAGAAGCTTCAAATGGCATCTATTTCATATCAGACAACTAAGAATCTAACCACAGGCATAAATCCATAGAAAACCAGGCTACGTTATCTCTATTGCTCACAAAACTGCTTTCCTTGGCTGAACGTGAGAATTTTGCACCTTCTTTCCCTTATTCCCAAAGATTCTCCCCTCCCTGGTAGCAGTTTTCTGAGATCATCGCATGGCATTTTTTCATAAAGAGTCCCAGCTGCGGAGGACTATGTTTCTTTTACCATGACTCCAGCTGTATTGAGTTATTCCACAGCAGCCCAGCTGGACCAGTGTAGTTTTCCTTACAGCTGCAATGGACTGACCTGCATTAGCCTTAGGTTCAATAACAGCTTTTAGGTGGCTATTTTTTCATTCATTTATTACATTAAGGTACAAAAATAAAAAGTTAAGAGTGAGAACTGATCTATTCTAATACAGGACCCAACCAGGGAGAACAGACTGAAGTAAGGCAGAGGGGCCACTGGTTCTATCCTAACATACAGTGGCTCCCTGTGGACTTTTTACCACACAATAGTGTTGCTCAGTCTAAACCCCATTTACAAGGGGTGGTATCTCCAGGATGGCCTGCAGTCGGCTCACGCTGTGAGGAAACAGCCGTACCATGTCGGGGCGCCCTCCCTTCCTTTGCCAGTTCATATCATGTGACATTCAGTCCTAGCTCACCTTACCTTTCTCAGCCCTGACCTCACATCCCCTTCCTCATCTACCCCTGTGGCATGAACATCCTTTTTTCTAGGCAACAAAGAGCTTTTCTTTCCCTCTCTCCTGAGCTCCTTCTATAAAATGTACAAGTTTCCATGTGTTCTTCCTTCTCTGCACGTGTTTGCAGATGTGCACCATAATTCCTTCCTCCTCTTCCCTTGGCAGACATGTTACCTTGAGGTTAAGTAACAAAGCTTTAGGTTTCAGGGTTGTGTGGGTGGCCTTCAGGAAGCACGCCAGTAAGATGTTTCTTGACCAGACTTATATTTCCAAAAGAAAAAAGAAACAGCACAATACCACCTAGCAAGCAACAATTGTCTACTCTCTCTCGGGACTTAGGGTGCCTTTAATCACCCTAGGAGAAAAGCTTCCTCCAGGTGCGAAGAATGTCTCTGTAGTCGGTTCTTTTCCAGACGTGCCCTGGCGAGGGAGCAGATCCCCAGACCTTCTGTCCCTCTTCTGGTAAATATTCCTACCTGACTCCATCAGGAGGTCTGTGAAGTGACAGCAAGTACCTGTGCATAACTTTTACGCAGAGGGACCAATGACTTTGACAGGTCCTTAAAAAGTGCCCATCTACCTTGTTAACTAAGATATCTATCATCTGTAAGAAAGGTATTAGTTGAGTATATTTTTAATGTTAAGAACACAAATAAACTATAAATTGCGCACAGGGTATACTGGAGACTCTCTCCTCTATGTCTAGGGACTATCCAGCAGATGATCAGCTCTCGGCTGGCAGTGTACTTCAGCCATTTGAGCTAGGAAAAATCTTGATACATTCCCCTGTGCTGCTTTATTAGTTTCCATATCATGTTTCCTTGACTTATCTTGTCCCTTTGATCCATAGCAGGCATCACCCAGCATGACACAAGGTTTGGACTGATTTAAAGTGCTTGTTGATACCAACTTCTAAATCGCTTTACTGAGCTTCCTCTCTATTTCCTCTCTTTGATGCTATCAACATTGGATAAGGTCTTAGGCTGGGACTTTCAAGGGAACACAGCAGTTGAAGAGTCCAGAACGCTTAGAGCTCCTGTTGAAAATCTCAGGCAAGAGTGCAAGGAATTTGCTTACTTTCAATTATAAGATTTTCAAGCACTTTAAGGTGCAGATAGGTGCTTTATGGGATCTTCAGAAGTGTCTTTCCGAAGTTTTGTGCTTAGGCATATTTGGAAATCCTATTAGAAGCCATTCAGCATCTTTATATGCTGAAATTCTTTTAAAACCTGACTCAGCATATTGTGATACTCTTCTGTGTGAGAGTAACACATAAAGGGCAGTGAACGATTGATGCCATATGAGTGTGCAGAATACAAGCCAAATCCCAAATGTAAAGACTCACATGTTACAGTCATATAACACAGCCGTTTGTTTCTTCAGAACGTTTCACAGCAAAGTCGTCATTTATGAGTTCAAGAGTTTCTTCCGTATCCTTAGCCTTGGTATACACTCTGTAAGGAAGAAGCATTCTCAAGGTAAACGGAAGTGTAGTTCAGATACTGCATCACGTCTGGGAATGAAAATCCTCCCAGCACCTCCAATGAGCACCTGAGCCTGTGGACTGGATAGCTGAAGGTTACATTACCATTCTCCTAGAAAAATTCGCAATCTGGATTCAGTTTGCATTAATCGGAACTTCTACACTGAAGCTCAAAGCATCTCTTTCCATTCTTGCCAGCTTCCAACTGAAGGATATTTCTGACCATGAATTTTTATGGAGGGAAATATTGACTGATTCAATCAGAAAAAGGATGAGAGACAGACAGACACATAGACCATTTCTGAGGAGATATATCCTGTTTCCTAAGACAGGCAGCATTCTTATTAAAATTATCCCAGTATATACATTCTCTGTTCAAGCATGAAGTGCTCATTACATGTCTCTACATAAATTATGTACACTTAAAATTGTTCCTTGTGCCATAAATATTGACCTTGGTTAATAATTGACTATGAGATTATAAGTCTGCTCCCCTGCAACACTACTGACTGACGTTTTGCCTCTTCTCATCAGATTTCTTCCTTTCACCTCTTTAGTTTTTGGAGAAGACATTATACTAATGCCATCAATATAACAAATGACGCACAAGTTTGTACTGGAGTATGGTTGTCTGATTACAAGTGTATGAAACACTCCTCATGAAGTTCTTGCTTAGTGTTGCCAATCTTTTCAATGTAAGGTGTGAAAGAATCTTCTGAATTTACTTTATAATTTGATCGGTAATTTCTCTGTAAGTGCTTGCTGTAGTGCTTCTTGTTCATTTTGGTTTTAATCATGTGCTGACACTGTTATAATAAGCCGTTGTCAGTCATTCTATGAATACGGTTCATGCAAAGTGTTATAAAGAGCAGAATACGGACCAAATTTGCAACCTGAAATGCAGCGGAGCCAAGACAGTCCTGGTATATGCAGGATCCCAGCTTCATGCATGATAAATCTGTACTCCTCACATTTGCAATGTTCTACTAACTCAGGGAGGAATTAAAATGGAATGGTAGAAGCTGGTGCCTGATAGACTTAAGGTCTGTAATATTAACTGCAGCCCTGATTCCAGGATAGCCAGTGCCTCTGCAGTCCCTTACTCTTCAGTCTTTAGACTGGGGGTAGAGGAAGCACCGCTCACACACCATATACAATACACCTGATGTTGCCTTTAACGGTTTACCTGTGCCTTGTATATTGGATGAAGACTGTATTCTAAGATAAACTGTGTTGAACAGAAGATCTTTGGTATTCAGGTACCAGAGAGCAGTGGTGAGAAAAGGCTTTGATTGCAGGAAGAGCATGAAGAGATTGTATGAGGATATTTTGTCCTCCAAGTTCGGGTAGGACTTTCCTCTTTTGGACTTTTGGCAAAGAAGTAAGCATCATTAAAATTATTGTAATTCTTCCTGTACTTCCCAACCTTTCCCTTTCTTCTGGTGACACTGCTGGAAGCACTCCATCTGGGAGCTGTCTGATACACTGTCTCCTTAACTCCCTGCCTTTGTATTCCTAGCACAAAGGCTCCCTGTTTTGAAAGAAGTACGGAGGATACTGTCCAAAAAGCCACGTCTATTTATGGAGACAGTGAATAGACAATGCGTTAGGAGATGGTGACCAAAATGTGCAGCATTGTCTCTGAGTCCTTGAAGACCAATAAAAATAATAGAGCTGCAACTGTAAATAGCTTATTACAAGCATTCAGTTTCCATGCCTGGAATTCAGGACTCTGTCCAGACCATAAAATTAATCCTCACTGCCTGCTGGACCTTGGAAGCAGAGCTCCTCTGCCAAAGGTCACTCAGTTCTCAGCAGTGGCATCAGTGCTGATTTGTTTCAGCTCTGTGCATAAGCACTTGCTCTGCTTATTTACCAGCTGGGATTGCATGAAGGGCATGGAAAAGAAGGGAGAAGTACCACAGTCCCTTCACAGCTAAGACTTTCGTGTTAAGGAAAGGTGCGTAAAAGAACCTAGATACTGATAACCACATATCCTGGGAAGATGAACAGAAGGAGAATCTCAAAAAAGTTTTGTATCAGGCTAATATTTTGAAATTATTGGAGGAGGAATGATGAGAATTGTGGTCAGAGTTAAGGTTAGATGTGGTAAAATACACTTTATGTTTAACAACCACAGTTTTCATTTTTTACTCTACCAAGAATGACAATGTTTGTAACTACTCATTGTACTTTTTTAAGGATTTTAGTTTTCCAATTATTATATATTGGTCAAGCATATTTTGATTGTACCTTAAGGGGCCCTGCTGAGACAAATCTTGTATAGGTGTGTACTGATGTAACAAGTCCAGGCAAAAATAGGCTGTAACTGAATTTGCATTATTTTTTTCTGTCATTTTTCTAGTGGATTCATTCCTCTAGAGCATGAATCTCACAGTTTATAAAAGGCTTTAGGATCTGTGGTGGTGGTTTCCTGACCTACAGGAGGAATGAATCAACACCCTTCTCTTACCTCTTCTTCGTGTTAACTGTATAATCAAACTTTTAATTAAAAGCTGTATTGGAAACAGCGTTTGACATGGTTCTGAGGACCATTTCTGGGTCTTTCATGTTAGCAAGCATATAACATAGTGCCTAGAGGAATACAAGGGATGTCGGTATATCCTACCGAATTACACTGCTATGCTGCTAAAACCAAAAGTAATAGGACACTTGGATCCCTGGTGTTGATCCATTACAGTTCATCTCAGGTAGTCAAGAGAAAAAAAAAAAAAAGACATGCAGAGACTCAGATTTGGTTTGCTGGAGCAGATGAAACAGCAGTATAAATCTTGAAGAAAATGTCTAATTGCACAGCTAGACATCTTTGCTTTTACAAGCAAAGATGCTTTTACATCTTTCCTTTTTTTTTTTTTTCCTTAGTGACATCGAGATGTCTTGCTGCACACCCCCATCCCCTAAAGAACAAATATAGCCAAAAGACTCTCTCTGGATTCAACGGAAAGGAGCTCTTCAGTCGCAGCCATGCAGCCTTTGGACAGGAGACGGACAGTGCTGGCACGCCTGCGGTGCAGCGGCAACCATGCACGCTGCTCTAACACGGGTCCATGTGCAGAAGGGCACTTCACTTTCGGCTGCTGGAAACCTGTGCCTCCAGCTGTGCCAGGCTGGCATGTTATTAATAAAATTGCCACCTTTCCTGGTTCTCAATCACAGTAAATCCAGAAAAAACGTTGACATCTGCACTTGTGAAGCCTAAGCTTTAGCAGCCTGTCATAGGCTTGTCAGTGAGAGGTTTGGCAGTAGTGCAGAAGGTACATGGATATGTTCTCATGTTCCGCTCAACCCACACCCTCCAAGAAACACCAGATGGGAAGTGGATTACAAAGTTCAGGGATATTTGAACTTTGAATTATTTTAACTGAGTTTTTATACCAGCAATCAGTGTTCACTTGCACATTATAGACACCTAGTAGACAATCTCCAAGTGTCCATACACATGGACAAGGATGCAGCCTCCCAGCGGTTTATACCATGCAAAACCACATGCTGAGACCCACACACGATCGTGCAGGCCTCCTCGGAAACCCATGGGCTCCAAGTCAGAAAAGAGGGCTGCCCGTAAAGGCCTCACGTAAGGACTCAAAGCTAAAATGTTATATTTTTGTTCTCAGTTCGGTCAAGCCATATTTAATAATTGCTGGCAGCACTGCCTACTTGGTAGGGCCATGAACGGGAAGCCAGACTCAGGTTCGGCTCTTGCCTTTCTCACTGAAATTAGCAATGGAGGGAAGTCCTTTTTGTCTCACTGTTTCTGTTTTCCCTCCCTCTCACTTAGTCTGTGAGCCAAGGAAGGTCTGTCTCATCCTATTTGTGCAGTGCCACACAAAATATGGTCCTGATCTCATCTGTGGTTTCCAGGCTTTATTATAACACATAGAAACAATGGATATTTTATTACCCTGAGTGTATCGTTTCTGTTTGAATACTCCCTCAGCATGGTGTTCTGACTCCAGGCTTGCTGAAAGAGGCTCGCACTGTAATTAAAAGATAGTTAATATTGCTAATGTTGTTCAGAGCATAATTCCACATTGAAATGCTGCTGGGCTTTTGGGGCCACTTTAAACATCCAAGTTTAATCCCACTTCAGACTCAACTTCTGAGCCTCCCCTCCACAGTGGATCAAACCAAGGGCCTGAATCCAACCAGATTCTGAATGAAGCTGCAGATTGTATAGCTTCAAGTCATCTTCCTGTGGATAAAGTTGCATGCTGTACTGCCTTGTATAACAGAAGTCCCTGGTCAAGCACTGTTGTGCTATGTCATGCATAAACGTAATAAAATGCATTTTCCCAGTTGCTTTATGATCTACATTTAGTACAGTCCCAACAGTTTATACCCTAGAGATAAAACTGGTAAGTCCCTCTTGAGCGTCTGGACAATACAAGTTTATCCTAAGTAGAGCTGAGAAAGGAGTACACACTGTGACCTAAAACATTGTTCTCACCCACCAGAGCCCTCCATCACATTTCTATAAATTAAGGTACCAGTTTGTCTACTTTTTCCCTATCTTTCAGAGGCAGAAGATGCAACCTGCAGCTCTCGAAATCGAGTTAAAATTGTTCTGCCCACCTGCAGCATATTTTCAAAAAAATTCTAGCCACCACAGTGAGGATCTGATTTTCATAAAAGCTCTGTTCCTATTTTGGCACTGAGCTAACTGGCTGCAAGCTGTAAGAACTGTGTATGCTGAGTGCTGATCTCTTTCAAAAATCTATTGTAATGGGAGCTGCTGGATGGTGAACATTTGTGAAAATCTGCCCTCAAATTAGCAATATGAGCAAAAGGTTCTGCACTTGGTAAGGGTCTAAATATGACCTTTCATCACCAAAATCAGAAGTTCTCTTTGTGCAAAAACTGAGATTGGAGTTTATGATTTGAATCAGGCATAGTAAAGTCTCTAGATTTTTCACGTTATTGCCCTAACAGTCAGAATACTGGCGGTTTCTCTCCTTTCCATTCTTTCAACCTGACTATTTTTTAACATGGGAAAAAAACATTTCCTGACACTCCGTTTAGCTTCAGCGAACCTGGAAGAGCTGACTGTGTTGTGCTTTCACTGCATTAATTCTGTTAGGCTAATGCAAGTATAAACTCAAATTTGTCAGCAAACCTGTAGATAGAACACAGAGAAAGCAGCTTTGCCAAGCCTCAGATATTTCATATGTAATGAATCCCATGGTTGGTGAGGCATACTCTGTGTGTCCTCTCCATTTTGTGAACATAGAGTAAGAGCTGTCTTTTCTGTGTAGAAACTGGCATGACATTTGTGGCACCGCTAGGTTTTTTCCAAAGACTGGTATGAAAAGTAGTTTATTTGTGCTGCGGTCAATGTATCATGCTTCTCACACTTTTTGAGCCTTTTTTGGAGAGTGATGAATTGTACTCATCACTGCATTCAATTAATTTTACTCAGCTGGTTCTTATAGTGCGTTTGTACCAAATGTCCTCTAACAGCTGATAAATCATCCCTGAGTGGTTACAGAGGCAGCAGCAGTGACATACATTGGACTGACGACAGGAATGTGTCACACCATGTCTCTCGCTCCCTCTTTCCAGAAAGATTTTTCTGACCTTTGGTGGCATTTGCAAGAAGCCATTTTATCCTGATGTTCCGTGGCTCTATTGATCTCTGTATAGGATTAATCTTAGACAAACAGGCCATATAATTTATGTAAACTCTGCAGGTAATTAAATTCCTTCCAGCAAAGGTCAGGGCAGAATATTTAAGATTTCGTTTGAATAGAAATTACAGTTAGAAATGGAGCAAAAAAGGAGGAAAAGGAAGAGATCTGGAACTTGTCATATCAATTATTGTAGGATAAATAAGAGGATTCTTGAGTTATTTCTTAGGGGTTAAGATCCTGTCCTCATCATCTGCACACATAGTTCAGAAATGTTTGTCTATAACTACTTATACATGGCTTTAAGAAATGTTCAAATAGTTCTATTGATGGTGAATGAAAGCTTCAACTTTTTTTCAGAGATACCTGAGAATCTCCTTTCTAAACGAGCAAGCCCTTTTCATGTATTTGTAACTCTTCACCAAGATCTCAAAGCTCATAGAAAGCATTATTTTCCTATTTACCTTCCAGTTTCACAAATCACTGGGTTTCAGTTTTCAAGCTTGTCTTCTGTAGAAAATTTTGGGTTTTTGGGAAAAGCCCAGATTTTCAGAGAAATGCATGACTTCCAAGCAAGGATGTAGAACAATATTAATAACTACCTTGTGATAAAATTAGAGGCTTTCAGTACTGCCTTTTTACTTGAAAAGTCCCAGACTATGAGAATATGTGTTCTGGGAAAGGCTTGCATGATTTCTACTGCTTCTCTAAAGAAACAGTACAAATCCCTGTCTGGACACAGCGGAGGACCGTCCCGTGATTGAGAGAGGACCAACTGAACTGTTCGGTAGGGGAAATCCTTGGAGCAACCTGACCCGCAGAGATGGTTTGAGAGGGTGTGTTTGTTACCTTCCTGCTCAATTGAGAGGAGTGTATGTTCATAGAGGTAACAGAAATAAATTAGCTCCCAGTTGGAGAACAATATAAGTTGTGGAGTTTGGATTCTCACAGACCCTCTTCTCTTATCTTTTCTTTATCGTCTCCTTGACTGGCCTTTGTGAGGCTCCTGTGAAATGGATTAGTGCTTGGACATCACTGAGAAATGCACTCACGGTCTGAGCTCAGTGTCTGGCCATTGCTCTACCTCCCTTCCCGCAGTAAGGACCTCAGTGGGGTTTGGCTGGGGCTCAGAGAGCCTCTTTTCCTCCAAGGGTTCTGCATCCCTCACACCTCACTTCTCCATGCACTTCTCACTTCTTTGTATGCTATTTCTCCCCCCAACTACCTTTCCTTCCCCCATCTCCCATATCGGTTGTGAAGACTCCTCCCAGTACAGTTGTTCCTTAAACTTTTTTAGCTGCAAATTTACCTCATTGCCTTAAAGCACCACCTATCTCCAAACTTTGTTTGCAGTAAGAAGGACAAAATATATCTGGGGTTTAAAAACACAGAATCACAGAAAAATTCAGGTTGGAAGGGACCTGATGAGGTCTCTAGCCCAGTCTCCTGCTTTGAGCAAGGTCAGCTGTAAGATCAGACCACATAGCGCAGGGCTTTATTTAGCTCGATCTTGAAAATCTTCAAAGATGGAGACTACACAGCTTCCCTGGGCAACCTGCTCCACTGCTTGACTGTCCATATGAAGGATTTTTTTTTTCCTCTAATATCCAGGCTGACCATCTCTTGCTTCAATTTAGGACCTTCATCTCTTCTTCTCCCACCTTGCAGTGCTGTGAAGAGCCTGGGTTTGTCTTCTTGATAACCACCTTGCAGGTACTAGCAGGCTGTTGCCGAATGCCCCTACGCTGTCTCTTGTCTATGCATTACAAGCCCTGATCCCTCAGCTTCTCCTCACGGGGCAAGTGCTACAGCCCATGACCATCTGGGTGACCTTCTGCCGAGTGCATTGCAGTTTACTGATTTTTTTTTTTTCTACTGTAGAGTCCAAAACAAAACTGAATACAGTTTTCTGGATGTAGTCTAGTAAATGCTGAGTAGAGGCAGATGGCCCTTTCCTTTGGTCTGCTGGCTGTGTTCCTGTTCATACGGCCCAGGATGCTGTTGGTCTTTGCTGCCAGAGAAGTCCCAAAAAAGACCCCTCTGTTGACTTCTGTTGACAAGTGAACAGAGAACTATGGCCTTTGGCTGGGGAATGGCTGGGTGAAATTCGGTAACTGGCATAGTCAGGAGCCAGAGAAGACAGCCTTGGAGATGAGTTTTAACCTTAAATCCCCAGAATCAAATAATTTAGTGAACTAATGTGAGTATTTTGTAGTAAGTTGTTTGAAGGAATTATTGTGTAAGGGTAAAATACTTGTCCCATTCAGCAAGTAGTAACTGCTAGGAATTCAAAAAGCAAAAAAGCACCTGCAGTGGCATCTTAAACTCCAGCAACCCAACTGTCAAGTGAGCACAGTTCCTCTATTATAGCTTCAGCTGCTGCTGCTGCTGCAGGTCCTGCTGCGGACCTGCTCCGGTCACAGCAGCACCTGCCTTGTCAGCTTTGCAGCAGCAGCTACCATCTTGTAGCTGCCTTTGCTTCAATTAGAGCTCCATCTGCCTCCGCTCTGTCTGTCTCTGTCTCTGATATGATTACAATCACATCTGCTCCTCCATTGACTGCTGCTTTCATTATGGTTATAATGTCATATACCCTTGCACTTACCGCTGCTATTTCTACTGTAACGACACTAGCAGCTGATTCTGCTTTTAACACAGTTGCTTACAACATCTGCCCTTTCGTTCGCTTGAGAACACAGGAAAAGGTGTACTGTGTTGAAAATAAAGGTCACTGAAACCTGTGTTTTCCTTACTGCTGGCCAGTTCCACACATTTATTGGGTTGATGTGGAAACTCCAGAGTACACAGGTGTTGGAAGACCTGCTCCTGATCTTGGCATGCACCTGCAAAATTGATGCAGCGGTTAATCTGGGATTTGGGAGAACTAGTTTCGGGTTTTCCTCTTTGCCTCCAATTTACTGAGGAAGTCTGAAAAGGTGGCTGAAGCACAGTTCTACTGTGGAGCTTTACACACAGTGTCACTGCTGTCAGTTTTCTGGTGCTTGGTTTTCGGTGTGAGTCCTTGAGTACCCCACGCAATCAACGGGGAAAGCTAGAGGAGTCTGAGGAATTTTCTCAGAGGTGATTGTGCTGAGAAAGGGCCTCCCAGTGGGAAATTGTATGGTCACAAGCACCTCCTTTCACTCAAGATTCACAGCTTGAAACCATCTCCTGGAGGAAGGTGCCTCTTTCTTTTCAGAATGGAGATGGAGCCAACTCTTCCTTCCCGAGCCACATTTGACAGATGTAGCGGTAGGTCCCACATTCTCCTTTCTATGTACAATGACAATACCGAAAATAAGTGCTCTAACAAATAAAGATGTTTCAGCACTTTTTCTGCTGGGGATTTAGAACCACTCACCTGCAGATTGCCTTAACAACCAATGCAGAAGTGGCTATGTGGAGAAATCTTCATTCTCCCTCCTGCAAGCTCTGCATACCATACTTAAAGATTCACCAGGTAAGAGGTGAACGGGGCAGGCCGCACATGAACAAAACTAGGTACTCCACAGGTCACGGTGGGATGGTGAGCAATGTTAATCTGAGTCCCTTTAGGCAGAGAAGAGAACTGAAGTAGGATCTCTGACAGCTCCAGCTGTAAGCACAGAGCTACCTCACAGAAGGATAGCTGTTGTCGCTCGCCTCTGCTCTTCGCTGAAGTTGCTCTGTTAATGTGTGCTCTGAGAACCACTGCCAATTGGATTTTTCTGTTTCACAGATGTGGCAGCATGTCCAGAATCAGCTGGGAAGGAGCTGGGTTTAGGTTGCTCATTAATATCAGGGTTGAGGTGGCAGTGTGCATGCCTAAAAGTGGTCCATGAGACTTCTGAAGAACATAATCAAAAACTGTTGAATGTTCCCAGGCATCCAGGTCTGGGGAAGAGCCAAAGATGGGTTCGTTCTTTCATTTGCTTGTTTGTATTTTTTGTTTTTCAAAGGAACAAGACTAGGGAATGCAGTACTGCCCCTCTACAACTGGGCATGATTTAGTTGCCTTCACAGAATCACAGAATCACAGAATCGTTTAGGTTGGATGGGACCTCTGGAGATCATCTAGTCCAACCTCCCTGTTCAAGCAGGGTCACCTAGCATACTGCCCAGGATCACATCCAGAATAGTTTTTTCTTTGATAGTTTTTTTTTTGTTGTTTTTGTCAGTGATATAATCCATAGTCTGAAAGATAACCCTGTGTTAAAAAGCATCTTCGGACCCTAAAGGGACTGCTAAACTTTAACTACTGTGAGTATGTTTATTCATGATAACATCCTTTGAGAAAGTGCTAACAAAGAGACATCTTAGGGGACGTTTCTGATAACCCTGAGGGCTCTGAATGGCTTCAGTCTAGTACCACATGAAGCAATGGCAGCTAACATTGCCCTGGCCTCTGTGATAATAGTACGTCATTCAAAAAACACAGTGTCCAGATTCTGTCACACTCCGCTGTTAGCAACTTCTACCTATCTATGGATATAGGAATGAGAATAGTACTTCACTCTTTACAATCCAGACCACTCCTCTTCCAAATAAATCTGTGCTAGCATTTTTGCCATGATCAGCTATGGCTCCCACACGTGACAGTGGAAATATGTAAGTAGAAAATAACTTCAGGTTAAAAAACAAAAAAGAAAAGGAAAAAGGAAAGAGCGCTAGAACTCTGCTCTGAAGAAGAACTATTGTTTTGGGGCACTGAAAAGTGTTAGCCGATGAAATGATACTTGTTCACAAGTTTTCCCAGTATCTTTATCATACAGTAAAACTCCCCTTAGAAGCACAGAAACACACTGAACTCCCCCCCCCCCCCCTTTTTTTTTTGCAATATTACACTTTCAGGGCAAAACCTCAGCCCCTCACACAAGCCTCCCCACAGACCAGTCTTCACAGATGTATGCAGGCACACTCCTTTACTAGGAGCTTCAACCCAAAAGCCATATAGCCACGCTGGCACGCTCTGCTCAAGCAATAAGTCACTCTGCTTGAGCCGATAAGCCGTTTAAGAGTCTGGGCTTCCTAACTCAAGCACAGCACTTATAAATACATTGATTTGGGTTCAGACTCATGAGTTCCTGGCTTCTAATGTGTCATTCAGTTCATACAGACCTATATAGACCCATCCTGAGATATTTGCATGACCCTTCCTCATTAATATAATACCTCAGCATTTCTCTGTTTGCTCTGCTCTGCTTTTCTCTCCTCTCATTTTTCATTTTCTACATTTATATTATTGACATCTTATAGGATGCAAGTTGTCTTATTACAGCACAGTATTCTATTATAACCATTGCAGTGAACCATAGTCACTTGTCTTCAATCCTTTGGAAGTCTGCAATGTTGCAGTCTTACACTGGTGTTATAGGTCTGAGGTTGTGTAACTTCACATTTGCTGAACTGAAAGTACTTCAGCAATCTTCTTGACAGCAGTTGGTCTGGGTGCTGAAATTTCAGTAAGTGTACAGCATTTGCAGAATCAGGAGTCCAAATCTGCCATCCAAATGCGCTGCAAAAGCAGCTGGTCTTATGCCTGTCTAGTCAAACTAGTTCAAACCTCTGAACCTTTTGAGGGTCACCCATCACTAATAATTAATGTCTGGCTTTGATAAAACTGACATTTGGTTTATAAAGGCAGACTAATAAGCTCTGAGAAGGCTTAGCAATCCTATTAAGTAATGTATTGCATTACAAATATTAAAAATTACTGTCAAAATTAACATAATCTACTGCTGAGCACGTTAGCATATTAATCTGATTAGAAGCGTGACCTCTTTTTGCCATCTTTTCAAGTGACCCTGGCAAAACTGTGACATTTCTGGATATGCTACGTGTATATATGTATATATATGTATATGTGTGTATATATATATATATGTACATATTACAGAACCTCTGTTGATATGGAGAATGCAGATATCAAATTTATTTATTTATGTATTTGCAGTTTTTTATTTGTATTCTAGGATTTTCTGATGCATAGATCTCTGCTGTATTTTGTAAGTAGCCCATTATTTTACATTCCTTAAGCAATTGGTTTTGTCTGCTTTTTTTTTTTTTTTTTTTGGTCTGGCTTTTCATTTTTGAAGCAGATGTTATCTTTATGGTTAAAGAGATCTGGGCCTCCCTCTGTGATATTTAAAGGGACCCAAAGCCTAGTAATTTTAATTTCGGTGGCTACAGTTAGCAAGCGGTGGGAGTTATTGACCTTGAGATGACGTGTATGAGAGGACGAAGCGCGACTGGGACTTTGTCCCATTTCTCTCCGTGTCTTTGCTGGACAGGGATGCATCTGAATCTTTTAGATATTTCTGTTCCCCCCTCCGCTTTGTGGGTTGAGGTCATCTGAAGGAGGCTAATGCAGCAGAAGGTAATATATCTGTCACTTATAGGAGAGGAAGAGGAAGGAAATAAGGTGAAATAATATGTAGGAAGCAATGTGCTTTCTGATGTCTTCATGTTCTTCTAACTCAGGGTGAAAGCTTTGCTTACAATTCTGAATCTACTCAAGAGCAAGGCATTAAAGCTGGGTGTGATATTAGTGGTAAACTTTAGCCCTGAGCATCAGTTAAAATGTTTTTCAGCTTTTTACTTTCCCCCTTTGCCACAAAGCTGTTTCTTCCTGCCTCTTTTCTGCTCCTCACCTGCTGCAACCATGTTGCTTTGCCTTACAGGTCTTCAGCAGGCCCCTGGTGATTATTGTCCCCTTCAGCAAATTCCCCCAGTCTCACTAAGGCCTTAAAGGGATCAAAGGCCAGTTCTTCTAAAATGGCAGCTGAGGGGTGTAAGAGTGGTGTGCCCCAGATCCCTCTGAGCAGGCAGCAATGAACACACCATGAACTGTGGCACATAGTCTTCAGAGAATACATGGGGCTGCCTGAAAAAATATGCACTAGGGATTACAGCAGTGGAGAGGGTAAAGAAGAACAGTAAATTAGCTGAAAAATGGAACTCTTAAGCTGCTTGCTGATTTCAACAAATAATATTGAGTCAAAAAACTTGGAGAGAGTTTTGAAATATCAAAATAGTTTGCACTGACATACTCAGCACACATAAACACAATCTGGGAGAAAAAAGTTTTTACAGTCTGGAGTGTATTTTCCCTGCTGTTCTATTCCCCCCCCCCTTCCCTCCCCCCCCCCGATGATCCACTGAAGAGGGAAAAAAATCCTGTTCTTCCTCTAGGTCTGGTCTGCTCAGAGGTGCAGGGAGTTGAAGGTGTGTATCTCCTTTTTTTGATGTCCTGGATACTGGTAGAACTGAATTCCCTAAGTATACCAGGCTGGCTCAGTGGCCATCTATCTGAATTGACTATGTTGTCCCCAGCTCAAATGACCACCCAGCCTGAACTCGGCAAGGAGAGGCGAGGGGCTGGGGGAATTGCCAAGCTGTGGTTAGTTTTTTCCCCAAATAGCTCTAAAATATGGCTTAGTGTGTGCTTTGAGTAAAATTATGCTACTGTTCAGCTCTCCACTTGATTAAAACATATCTTTCAGCTTTTAAGGGTGGGCAGTGACTTCCTGGGATTAGAAAGGGTGGCTGGAAAGCAGCAAGGAAACACTTTGTTTAGCAGTAGCGGGAGGGCAAGAGTAGCATGTGTTGCTGAAGTTTGGGACTTGGCCACATTACTCAATTGCAGTTAAAGATCTGCTAAATTCACTCCGAGTTCCATTTTCTTTCTTAATGTTACACACAGGGATGCTTTTACCAGAACAATGATTCACCCATTGTGGTATTCTAGATAAATTTCTGGAGAGCAGGGCTCCCTTGGGATCGCAGTGGGACCATTAACCATAGGACAAATGCCCTCACTGCCTGTCAAGTTGCCTGAACACAGACTCATTAAACTCTGAGCTTTTTCAACAAGTACGATTTCATTTGGAATAACAATTTTCTTCCCATAATAAATATTTCAAAGAGTTTTGGAAGTCCGGACTTTCTCACGGTTTCCACAGGGTGCTGCATTCCCCGGATCCTGGGATCCAATACGAGCTTCTGCCAGAGAAACTCTCTGTGTAAGGATATTTGTCAAGGGAAGGCTTCACCCATAAGCAGTGCAGATATTTTAAACTTATCGGCACAGTCACTTTTTAACAGGGATGTGTGAAAAACGAGGGAGCATGCTCCGGTGATGCTTTACTAATTTACAGAAATGGGAAACTTGGCTGGATTGAAGTCACGAGGGCTGCAGTGGCTGTCAGCTTACGAAAAGAGATATTCTCTTTTCTGTTTCTGTTTCAAAAAGAAAGAAGTTAATAAAACAAATCTATTTCAAGACTCTTACAGAACAATTGTTTACATCAGTCAAAACATTGGTTTCCTGAAGAAGCAAATAAGTGGTTTAACATATTTTTAATAGGTATGTCCATGTATGCTTAAGTTTATCACAAGAAACTATTTAAAACCTCCAGATTCATCGGAGGTGAGGGTAACATCCCTCACGAGTAGTGGACAAGATTTCTGGGGTTTGGTCTGAACTTTGGGACAGACTTCTTTTCTGATAATAGGCAAAATACGTCTTTTTTTTCTGTTTCTCCTTTTGTCGGATGAGGAGAATAACATTCTCAGATGTATTGAGATCTAATCAATTTTTTAAAGTATCCAGAGATCATTGGATGGACGACACTATACATACTGAGCCTATCATTCCTGAAGTTTTGTGCCTGTACATTCACCCAGCTCAACATATTTCCATTTTAGCACAAATAAAATATCAACAGGGCAGCTTAAAAAAAAAAAAAAAAGCTTTCATTGTTTGAACTTGAACTGATTTTCCTCTTGCCCTTTGCTTGAGTTCACTAATAGAGTGCCTTACCTATAGTCTTTATTCTGGATGTTGAGAAATTCCTTGACTGTGATTAATGGATGTAGAAGGAGGAAATGGAATGTTACGTTTTTACAGTAAAGTAGTTATTTTCTTACTCTGAGGAAGCAGCTTATTTTGATGGCAATGGTTTCTGTTGTCAGAACTGTTGCCATTGATCTCATCAGGGTGCCAGAGGAACCATCCATGCAGGACCTGAACCAGCTAGCTTCTACATTAATGAAGAATTGCCTGAGGAAGTTGGTGGTGTATCATCTGGTTTCGGAAGGGAGAGAGGACAGAAAACGTGGCCAAGGAGTCCAAGGATTTCCAGACCTGAGCCTGGGGAGATAGATGGGAAAAGCTGTGCAGCACAGGGCTCTTCAGGGAGGAGGTGGCAGACGCAGCTGAAGAGGAGCCAGGCATTCCAGTTGCAACAAGCGGTTCAGAGACTGGTGTATCAGAGCTAATTCAGCCAGACCAGGCTAAGCCTCCCTGCACAGAGTTTTCCATGTGATCTTTCACCATCTTTTGCGTGGGAAGTCTATACGGAGACACTGAAACTTCACTGAAGGAGTTCTTGCCTTAGCCAAGGGCACTGTGAGCTGACATCCTCCTCTTAGGGGTAGCAGACCGTGGTAAATCAGGCCTGCCTCATCAACTGCAAACTTGAGTCTGCTTTCTGCTGCGGCAGTAAGATGAAGCAGCTCTGTGCTGCAGCATAGGAGATTTCCAATTGATTGCTGTGAGCCTCTCTCCTTCAGGTCAGATTTGGCTTTTCAGCTGTCCAAGGGAAATATCTTCCTGCTAAAAGTCTATTTTGCCATAAGAGTCAGGGGTTGCACTGACACGCTGGTAGTTATTACAGTGAATTTCTTGGTCCCTTAGATCTTCCATCCAATACTGTTCCTCTTACTTTTTTTAAATGAGAAGTGTGTCGATGCTGATATGATCTTTTAAACCTTTGCTCAGGCACAGGAGGAAGTTGATGGATTTCAAACTCATGTGCTGCTTCTCCTCTCTAACAAGCTCTAATAGAGAACTCTTTAACTTGGTTTTATTTGGTGGGGGGAGATTTTCTTTGGCACATGTTAGGTTCTGGGAAGGACTTTTACACAAAGTCGTTTTGTTGCAAGTTAGAGTTGCGCAGATACTAAACCAGCGACTGTTGTCATAGCCAACCGAAACGATATTTCTATGAATATTCTATGATATTTCCCTGGCATTCAGGGACCGTCCCTTAGCAGTTCCAGCAATACTTAGAAGACAGGGTGACCATTGCCGACAGATGTTGCGGGGATCTGGAACAGGGAATCGCTTTCAAGGAGCTTTCCAGTCTTTGCTCAAGAATTACCTATGAGTTTTCTTCACATCCATTTCTCTGTAGAGAAGGAAGTAATAGATCAACATATTCTAGGTAAAACCAGAATGTCAGTGGGCTTGAATCACTTTGAATCCCTTTTCAATGACTCAAGAATTTTGTCAGCTCTTTGGAGTTTATCAGGCTACATAGCACAAGAAATGAAAGGAAGTCATATTTTAAAGGGTGCTTGTATTACCTGTTGTTATTTTATTTTAGCAGGTATGTGAATTTTAGTCATACTTTCTTGTAGCCCCTTTTCACAAAAGAAAACCATATGTGATGGATGTTGTGATCTCAAGCAAACGTGTAAGATAACACCACACGTGTTTCGGGTAAAGTTATGTTTTCTGAGGTTTGTTAAAACCCATAGCTATGATTATCCTCAGCAAGAGCCCTCTCCTTTTTTATTTATAGTAATTCTCACCATATTCTTCTTACAGCCTAAGTTTACTGACTGTGTTGATTTGCTGGATGTGTCAATGTGCTTCTGAGTTGCCTGTATAATGCACGTTCTAGATATTAATTAAGAATAAAATACTTAGTAGCAGATTTTATATTTTTGTTACGAACTTAAGGCTGTGAAGTAATGGTATCTTAGTTCATAACTTTCATCTCTGTCACTGTCATCACTTGAGTGCTGGAATTTAAATCTATGTTTTATGCCTCTGTGTTCAAGATGTTTATTTTTTAAAATATATAGCATTTTACCAACCTAGCCAGAATTATTTTTATATGAATTGAGATCAGTTTGCATTACATATCACCCCCTCCACTCACCTCTGGACTAGGACACAGAAGTTCTGAGAACATTATCAATATCACATTTCATTTTTAATTGGCAGTTAGTTGACACTGAGAGAGGAAGAGTTTGTTTCCATTATGTCATGCCATTCCATTTTCACTGGTCGTGATCTCAGTTATATGTGAGATAAAATTTGTTCAAAATCAAGAAGAACTTCAACATCTTATGTTCTATAGTCATCAAGTATTGATAAAGGATAAAACTGATAGGGCCTTCAGCTGAAAAGCTGGCATATGGATGGAAAGTTGCCTCAGTCTCCAGGGGGTTTCAGCTTTTGGATTCCTGTTATAGACAGAAGCTGAGATTTACCAAAGTCTTCAGGAATGAAGCAACTCTACGCAGGATTCTGGAATCTCTGCAGCAGGGTAGCATGCTTTATCTTGCATTCACATCTATACTTCCTATGATTAAAATTCATAGGAAAGACATTACAATTAATTGATTGTAATTCCAGAAGAGATCCTGATGATCACTGCTCTAAACTCTGGTATAATGCAGATGCTTGGTCAAAATTGACAAGGAAAAGGCATTATGAGAAAGACATAGAGAGATTCTGTAAACCGAATCTTTTCCGTACAATGGCTTCCCAGCTCCTCTACAGCTTTTAATACCGGCCACATTACACCTCACATAGCAGATTTGCATCTGTAAAAGGTCATTTTCTGTCGAGTAACTGCACTTGTGTACAAAGAGCCCATTTCAACCTTGGTCCTTCAGTTTGTCTGTTCTGTGATCAATATCACAGTCTAGACCTGGATGACTGCAGAATCTGATTGCAGCTTAATTTCCCCTAAGAGTAGCTAGACCTGCTGAAACAGCTTGAATATGCAGCACTGAATAAGCAGGCTGAGCGACAAATGTCCTCACGCCATATTGGGAAGCACAATTAGCACAGCAGACTGCATCTTGCTGCGTTATTCTTCTCCCCATAGCATTTTGAAAGGATTGACCTCTGGGACAGTCATTGCCAAGTAAAGGAAAATAATGCTGGAGTTCCTCACTGAATAATAAATTCAAAAGAAATTACAGAGGCATTTGTGTATTTTATTTATTTATTTACTTAGCTGTGTTAGTTTAAATAAGCTTACATGCTTGCATGGAGGGCTGTAGGTTATCTTTAAATACATCAGGATAAACTGGCAGTGTGTCAAACACTGAGTGACCACCAAAGGCTTTAACCCAATTCTTTGTTAGATTTAACCGGGGCAGCTGAAGAGATTGCTTTCCCTACCTATCCACATCATTCCCTCTGTCAGATGGCCTTGTCCCCACAGTGTGGCTGGAGGTGTATCTGATCTAAAAAGTTGACAGCCGGCCGTACAGTGCAGGTAGAGAGCACTGATAAGAACAGAAAGATCGTTATTAGGTTTGACTACTTGCATTGACTAATGAGGAGGGGTGGTTTCATTTGGGAGGGCTGGTGGAGTTACTGTCCCTAGATGCCAGCAATGTCCCTGAGTTGCCTGTGAACCATCTCCCGAAATGCTTCAGCTGAAAGCTCTGCATGCCAGGGCAAGTCTGAATTGACCCCAGTTTATGTTAAAATACTGGGCTGTAATTTGTAATGGGTTAGAAAATGCTTCATGTTTAGGTGTGTTCTTGTTGCACGTGTGCCATCTCTGGTAGCGGAGCAGAAGGGAAAGCCTGGGACCAGCAATTGCATCTGCTGGTAAAGTTTAGGCTGACAGTGTACATGAATCAATGCCTTCAGGTTCCCAGTGACAGCTGTTGGTCTGGTTTGCTGGATGAAGTCAATCCTTTCCTTCTGCAGAGCTGCTGCATGAAGGTTTTGCTGGATGAAAGGAAGGCGTCAGAAGCGGCTAGGCAGGGAAGATGAAGAGAGAGATGTGCCAGGGAATGTGCACAGATGACTCACCTCAGTTAGGTAATGCCTAAGCTAGCATCGGCAGCAAATACCAGCCAAAGTAATGTCAGGACGCATTTACCCAGCAGATTGGGCTGCACAGCATATTGCACCATGTGGACTCTTGGCTGAACTTGTTCCTAGATCACTATTTCCTCTTCCTTTGCCAGATACTTCCGCTGAGGGTAACACTGAGAAACCTGCATATTACTTCTGTTTTTATGCTGAGGTTTAAAAAATTCAAATATAGTTGTATCGATGAAAGAAGAAAAAATAAATAAAACGGGTGTGGGGAGGGAAGCAAAGCACCCAAGACAAAGGGCTTAGGTACCTCCCAAGGAGGGATCACTCTTACAATGGACCATTAAAATTTAGCTGAGTCGAGTGTATTGTTTTTAATTTGTATTCCCATAACATACTCTGTTAAGGAGGGTGTATGCAGCAAATGCATATTAATGATTCTACACATTTGCATATTATAGATCCATAATACCAAGGGTGCAGTAAAAATCTTTATGAAAAGTGGTGACTACACAGCAGTCAATTTTCTCTGTATCTCGACCGTTTTAATGCTTTTTTTTCTGGCACATGCACATACGCGCGCGCGCACACACACATACACACGCACACACATGCGCGCACACACACACGCACAGTCCCCGTAACCGATAGATATACCACATTAAGGGACTAATGGCCTGCAAAAATCCATTTATAAAAGATGAAGAAACGTTAGATTTATATGGAGAATCATCAAATTACCTCTTCCTCTGGAAGACTTCCAATTCTTTGTCCCTTTGTTCTAAATTTTTTTTTTAAATTAACAAACTGCAGAATATATATATATATATATATATATATATATGTTTTTAAATGTATTTAAAACACGTTAGGTTTAGCCCGGAGAGAAGATTAATCTGAATGTGATGTTTAGAATAATGTCAATGGCTTAGACACAAATTCCTGCAGTGTAAATGTTTATAGTGAAAATGTTGACCCACCTAGGCCACTTATGGGAAGTAGCTGGTCCTTAATAGAGTACGAAATATTTTAGTACTCATGTCGATGTATTTAAATAGGCATGAACCCTTATGTCAGAATAAGAAGAGCAGCACAGCCTGCAAATAGGCCTCTGTTGGTGTGAATGCATACCTCAGGCTGTTGCTGAAAGCCTCTTTCACTGTAGATGTGGTTTTAGACAAAAGGGATCTGACTCTCCTCCCATCAGTGCAACCTATTGTTTGCTAATGTCGTCAACGGTTCAAATGGTCTTATAAATGCAGTAAAGCAGAGGAGCACCTGGCCCGTTATACCAGGATGCAGGCAAAAGTCTCCAACGCCACGTCAGTCTTGGTGAGGGAAGGCTTCCTGATGTAGGAGAGAAGACTGTGGCCCAGATTCCTCCTGGCTTTGTTCCTGCCTCCAGGGAAATTGCTTTGCATGCCACTGCAAGTGCTGAAAGTCCTGTGTAAATGCTAAAGGCCAGGGCCAGGCAAAAATTTCCCTTTTTTTTTTTGGATGAGTTCCTGTGCATGGAAAAGGATAGGAACTGCTTGTAGCTTCTTCTCTTTTAAGGAAGAGAAAAGCAAAAAATGAGGTGGTGAACTCCAAGGTGACAGTGCAAGAGGTGGATTTTGGCAGTTTTAGCTGTGTCATCGCGAGAAACCTCTGACTCAGAGGGCTCCACATAGTTTACCATCAGTCTGTTTTTTATTGAGCTATTCATGGAATGAGAAGTTACTAATGTCTGGGCCTATGTGTAGCCTGGACATGCTAACTCCCTCCCTCCCATAATCTCTTTCCTAAAGAAGATGCTACTGATACACCAGAATCGAGTGAGGGAGCAGGAGATGTTTGGTCCCACAGCACCAGGTGAAAATCGTAAGTTTTTCTTTGGTTTCTGCCTTCACTTCTTCTGTGGTACAGCACTGCCAATATGGGTAAGGCCTGTCTTTATGTACTTCACTGCATCCAGGGTATAGGTCCAGTCTGCCTTACACTTATGTTCACTGGGTCTTGCCATTGACTTCAGTGGAAGCTGGAGCACATCCTAATTTGTAATAACTAAATGATCTCAAAATCCCAAAAGGCTAAAGTACTGTAAAATCATCTTTGAATCTGCCTAACATCACCATATTCTCAGTGGCACTTTTTTTTTTTTTTTTTTTTAAGGACTGCAAAGTAGAGGTTTGGGAAAGTAGTTTTTCATTCTGCAAACACTGACTTGAGGAGTAAAATTTCTATTTTCAGTTTGTGCAACTGACTGCACAAATCTGCCGTCGTTCATTAAAGGATAAGGAAAGTAGAACGCTAAAGGGTGAAAGCAGGTGAGGGTCTAAATTCTAGGTATATATAGAACTCCCCTGTGATGGGTTTATGGTTGCATTTCTATGGAAGTATTGTTCCCTTTCAGACTTGTTTTTAACTTGAAAAATAAAGAAAACTCAAAAATAAATTGTCCTTGGATCTTCAGTGCTGAAAGACAAGGAATGGTAAAGTAGCTGGTTTGTGTCCTTCTGTCTTTTCTACTTATCCAGAGGGAGAGAAGGGAATCAAAATGTAGAATAATTGTCATTTGGCTGTAGTGAGAAGAAAGGATATCACCTCTGTCTCCTGTGTACCGCTAAGCAGTTATCCACGCCTGTCCGTTCCTTGCAGTACCTGCAGTGTGTGTTAAACACACTATGCAGAGGCCAGATCCTAGCCACTGGGTCTGTGAATTATGTGCATTCATCTGCCTTAGCTGCTCTGTAAGGTCTATGCAAAGGGTAATGCTTAAGGGCTCGGGCAGTGACCATAAAGTCATCCCAAGATATATGGTCTTACAACTGGCTAATGAGAGAACTGCAATACCAAAACTACCCAAAGTTTGAATTTCATCCTAGGTCTATTACTGTTTTCATTCAAACCGGATTTCTCCGTTGCTGTACCCTATTTTTTCAGTGAAGCCAATTGCGACAGAACAGACTTGAATATTGCACATGGCTTATATGTATATGTGTATGTATATGTATATTATACACACACACACACACACTCAAAAATATATACATAAATATATATATGGGAGTGAGTATAGTTTTTTCAGTCCACTTAAGGTGGACATTTTATATATTAGTTTTCCTAACAGGCCTATTAAGGTACGTGCTTACGTCCTGACTCAGTTTTACTCAATCCCAAAGGGAGTGTCCATGAATAAGAAGTGGAAGAAACAAGAGAGGAGTTAAGACCTCACTGTTTTTTCCTTAGTCCATTCAAGGACCAGTTGCCCCATCCTAATCCCTTTAGACCAAAAGGGAGTTTTACCATTGACGTTAATGGGAACAGGATCTGGCCCAGTAAGTGGCTATTTTGGAGTTGCTTTTGTTGCCCTTGTTGCATTGTTGCTGAGAGTACAGAACATCCTTGCCTTCTGTTTTTCACTCCTTAATGTTTCCTTAGAATACTTAGGCGGAGAGTGACTGTAAATGCTTAACCTTTGTCAATGGCAGACGTTCAAGAGAGTTTGGCTGCCTCCTTCTATTTCCTTGTGGACATTGATTTGAGAGATCATCCAAAACATTTGTTCAGAAGGATATGACTAACATGAGAATCTGTCACTGTATAAACAGAGTGACCAAAAACTATTTGGCAGCATTTTGGTTCTATGGGCTAGTAATTAGGTATTTACATTTGCTTTAACAGCATTACTTATGATGATCTAATGCCTTTCAGTATTTATATGGATAACTCATCAGATTTTTTTCATTTTACAGTGATTCAGCATAATCACATGGGAGGTAAAGAGCATTTAAAGCAAAGTACTTGTTGCAATAACTAATGTGAAATCTCAGTCAGAAGCACATTAGGAATGACATGCTGAGCTCACATGAGAAGAACAACGCCTGAGTTTACTGGAAACATTGCAGTAAGGGTGAGTGAAGTCATTGAAAACAAATTGCTGTTCCCTTCCTAAATAAGCTTGGGCTGGAATAGGGTCCTCTGGGTTGTGAACGGATTTAGCCTTCACAGCCAGTTTGTTCTACAGAAATTAACTAAAGTCACTAGGGAACCAAATCTGTGCATGAGAATTTTGGGGGAGCAGAGTGATCTATGGATCTAATACAGTTTTAAAAAAAGTATTAAAAGCTATAAATAATTTGATGCTGTTTGGGCTGTTTTAGAAGAACATTTATTAATTTATCGGCATTGTTATCACCGCAGCAGATATTATGTTATACTGGTCCAACTGTGTCAAAAGTTATGTGAACAGCACATACATCAGTCCATATTATAAATGCATGTTGTTACTCACTATCGCTAAAACTACAAAGGCTGCGAAGCCCTGATGGTACTGATGCAAGTACACACTGATAAGCTTGAAGGGCGTATGATTTGTATTAACTTGTGTACCTTCTACTGATACTGTTTCCAGAGCATCATAAAGGAGTAGGAAAATATTGTGCAATAGCCAGCATGAACAAAATTGCCTTTTATTCTCCTACCACTAACAAGCTTGTGAAAATGCTTAAGGATAAGACCTTTTCCTGCTTGCTTGAAGAAGCAAGAACAGCATTACCCTGTCTGACTCTTTGCAAGAAGCGGTAAAATACATGTTTCTTCCATCAATATGCCTCAGGTCACGCCAACAGATCCTAGGAGACCGTGAAAAGTCAAATAATATACTCAGAACCGTACGGAAGGCAGGTTTATCCACGAGCTTTCCAAATCTTCAGGATGAACAATGACAAAAAACAATCAATACATAGAACTCTCACTATGGATAGTATTACTCTAGGTCAACGCATTCAGTCGTTCATGCTTTTCTCCTTATTCTGTTTCTTTGTTAAGCCGAGAAATGCATGTGTGTGCAATACAACTTTCGCTTAGGCAGGTTAGATCTTACAATGGTACTTCCTGTTCAGAAAATTTCCTGTTTTATATCATTGATTTTAAACTGATAAGCACTTCAGTTGGAAAGCTGCAAGGTACTATGACAGAATTATAGAAATTTGGAGTCATCTAATCCATTGCTCTACTTTAGGGGAGGAGAAAGCAAAGGGGAGACGTCAGTGGCCAAAATGAGGAGATAACAATACTGTGCTATGCACACGGCTGGTTGTACTGGCTAGATAACTGCAGCTGGGAACAGGGTATGTTTCAGACAACTCCCTATCTGCAAAATTGAAATCTGTTACAGACTTTTTTTTTTCCCCTATGATAAATTTCTTCTCTGCTCTGTGGTCTCCAACCCCTTCACGGATCACCAAGGGCATAACTATGGTTTCTGGGCTTCATTGCCACTTATAAGCATGTGGAGCGTCCTACATTTCAGAAATAATGTCAAGTCTTTGTGGTAGAAACTCTTCAGTATCTCTAAAATGAACAAAGGTGGAATTTGAGTTCTGTGGTGAATTTTGCTTGGAGCAAGGTGAGGAGAGAAGGAGAGAGAAGATCTACAATCTGATATGAGATATTTTTCTTCTTGAAATCTCTCTCTTTTCTTGATGGAGCTGAAAAATGTTTTCCTAGTCAAATCATCCAGTAGGTATGGGTATTCTACTTATCGTTGCTTAATGTTATCTTTTTGCTATTTCTCCATTCACAGGGCTGACACTTTCAGAAAGGAAAATGTTCTCAAGACTGTGGCCTTTGCTGCTCTGGAGATGTCTTTAACCTGCTAGAAGTGCGGACAGCTCCAACCTCATTCAAACAAGAGCTTTGAGACTAGCTGGTGGGTTTGAGATGTTTTCCAAGATAGAAATCAAATAGAAACATCTGGATATTCTGCATTCACACTGCAAAATGGGCTGTTGTTCCTGAAGGCTGGACATGCCGTTTGCTTCCACTCCAGATGTGCTTCCCAAAGAGGTCACTGAGCCCTGTTCCTCCTCGGTGCACCCTTCCCACCCACCAGTCTTGAGCATATTTCCCTGCTGATCTGCCAGCTGAGCTGCTCCTGGCAGTTTGGACAAACCAGCCTATTACTTACATCAGGTTAGTTAGCCTGGTTAAAGCAAGCTGGGGGTCTGATAGGGTAGCAGATCTGATAGCGTAGTAATTTCCAGTACGGAGGTGGTGATGAGCAGCTGTGGAGAGTAAACTCCTCAGCTGGAACAGTTAAAGCTGAAAGAGGATGTGTGACTACATCCTGAGACAGCCAGGCTAAGCAACAGAAGCAGCAGAGCTGTGTTTACATAATTTCTAGTCACTTAAATGAAAAGATTATCCTAAAACCTGCCTCAGTCACCGCTAAAAGAGCAGCACATCCTGCCATCTGTTCCTCAATTAGAATACCAACATCTCTAATTAACATCTCTTCCCTTTCTGGTCTCAGATATCCACCAAAAAGGGAAAAAGACATCTGAAGATCTAACTGCAGAAAGGATTTCTAAATACAGCAATTCAAACACAAAATGGATTTCTATTAAAAAAACACACACACACACACACACACACAAAATTTCGCAACACCTAATTACAATGCCAAGAAGAAAAACTCTAATAAACCCTAACTCTGGCAAAAATAAATCCAGATTAACCTTCTTATTTCAAAAAAAGGAAAAGGAAGAAAAGTAAAATATATGAGTTGAAAATCTACATCTGGAAAAGGTTCAGGATATTTATTTTTTTCTGTTATGAATTTATCTCAAACTACTGATGAAAGTATCTTGCACAAGAGTGGTATTTGATAAACTATTACCTCACTTACTTACTTAAACTCTTCACACTTACTTTCTTGACATGTTACAGACAGGGTGCATGGTTTTCCAGAAAGGCAATAGGTGCTATGTGTCCCATGCTATACTGAAGATTTAACTCCCAGACACTTAGTTCGTTCCTTCAACCACTGAATATGGAGTACATTATTAAAAAACAGGTTGATGCAACCTGTTAGAAAGGCTTATTTTCAGCTGCTCAAAATTTTTCTAATATTTAATAGAAGGGTATTTAATGCTTCCTGTTACACTACTGCTTCAAACTAACGTATTTTTTCCTTGGCTAGAGTAGGTCAGCTATTTTCATGAACTCAGTTAAGAAAAAAATCCTTTATAAAGGTGTTTATGTTTGTTTTGTTTCAGCCTAAGTTAAAAAAAAAATGGAGAATCTGCTTATGGAAACTTCTAGGAAGGTTCGTTAGGGAATCGAATTTTAGAAGCCCTTAGGACTTTTTCATGGTCAGCCTTTGGCTGTGCCTGGAAAAGCTGCCTACATGTGGCCTTCTCTTGGGGCTTCACTGGTTTTCTCCTACAAATTCTCTGAGGATTTTGCTTTTACTGAATATGCTCTCCCCAAGGCTGGCTTAATGATGAAACTCTAGGCTATTCTAGGTTGTCCTTAGTGGAGGAGGAAGGTAGGAGATTCAACTCTAGATAGGAAGTTAGGCTTAAAGTAGGAGATGGGAGGGGACCACAGAGAGAAATGTGGTGGATGGAGGAAACTGAGCCTGGGGATGGTGGTGAGATCAGCGGATGGGACAGGCACATTGTAGGTATAAAAGGAGTAGATAGGGGTGTAGGAGAGATTAGAGGGAGTGGGAATGTAGCAAGAGGGTAAAGAGACTGCGATAAGAGGGGGAGGAACGCGAATTAGTTCTCAAAGCTGGTCAATATACATTTGCCTGACATTTTGTTTCTAGGATGGCCATATCTGCATTTGAGCCAGGGGAGAAAGGCCTTCTTTCAAAAAGTTGGCAGGACCTCAGCACCATCCCTTGCCTGGCTGAAGGGCTCCCACCACAGGAGGACACTGCTGGGCAGGCAAGGGGAAAGGCTGCCCACCCTCCCTGTGCAGGGAAAGGTGTCCACCAGCAGTTCCCGGTGCCGGCACGGGGGAGCACTGCTTGTCCCCACACCCAGAGACATGCCAGCTCCGAGAACTGCAGGGCGTGAAGATGGGAAGGGGAGCCAGCAAGCAGAGGGGCCATGGATGGGCAGTGAGGAGGTGGCTAGAGATTAAGATGGGGGAGAAAGATGTGTTGGATGAAGAAAGGAGATGAAGTGTAGCAGGACAAAGGGGCGAGGGAGCCCTGGGTAAAACTACGAGTCATGGGGTGAAGAGTTTGAGACTTTAATGAGAAACCCGAGGAGAGGTAATTGGGTCTAATCGGGTGAGGAACCAAGACTGAACAAGCACAAGAAAATGTCTGCGGAAAATACAGAAAGGTTTGTGCTTCAGAAAAGTCTGCACTCATTGGATTACATTCCCTGACAGATCCTGAAATGTAACCCAGCTTTCCTGAGTCTGCTGTCAGTAAACGTCTGTAAAACTGTCCGGTTTTCCCTCAGAGCTGTTCACAGAGAGGATGACAACCTGCTACTACTATCATTTACTCCTTTAAGCCTAGTGGCAGAGGCAGACTCAAGTTTCCAACCCCTCAATGACTTGTGTGGGTGTTAGCATTGCACTTAGTAACGGGAAGTCTGTTTTTTTTCCCATTTGATATTTTAAAAAGTTGGAAAATGACACGCTCAGGAACTACGTGAAAAGAATCTAGATGTATTTTCAAGGCAAATATTCAAAACTCAGAATATGTCAGATTTAAAGTTATCTTTGTGATCTTAATTGAGCCACACTATGCATACTGATATAGTCATTATGACATGTTTATATCTCATCTTTTCATTCCAAAAAATTGTATTTCACTCATTGCATAAAATGGATGTGCTCGGGACTCTGTAGTAAAAGAGAGGATTGTACGAAGGATCCCTGTAAAAATATAGATCAAAGGAATGAGGCACAACAGAGAGGAGGCATACAGAATATAAGCTACCAGTTATGTGAAAGTGTTTCAAGAAAACAGGAAGATATAAGCATGGAAGAAAATACTCCTTTTGTACTAAAGATAAATCCTCAGCACACTCGCGCGCACAGACACACACACGCACACACACACCTGTTTCCTCCTCTTCTTGATTCTCTTTACACGAGTGGTGATTATATAGCAGATGTAATTGCTATTTCCTGGTGACTCAGACATTAGCCCTTCTGCACCACAACCCCTTCAATTCAGCATTCACTTTCTATTTCAGAAGGCTCTCCAGTGAGGATTTACACTGAGAAGTGTAATGAAAAAAATAGGAACAGTTTTCTTTAGCATTATTTGTGTGAAATATTGCCATAGGGATAGAAAAATTGCCCTGGTCATGAAACGATATCAGGCTGATTATACCACAGACATAGTAACTTTGTGCTCTCCCTTTGGCAATGTTTTAATGATGTTCCCTTGAAAACCAGTCAGAATTTACAACCCTTATCTGTATACACGTACACATATTACATACAATTTTTCAGCCTGGCTTTAACCTCAAATCTATTTTTTAAATCTGTAAAATTATGTATACAATTTTCCATCTGTAATTTGTTGGTGTAATTTAGGTGCCTAGAACAGGTAGCAATAGACTATGCCCTAAATTACCTACTTGGCTGTAATGTACATTTGGTGAAATAATGTCTCACTGATGTCGTAGAAAGCATCCCGTATATTTTAGTAAGCAGAGTGTCTCCCCCTATATTCTTTGGTACCAAGGAGAAAGACAAATGAGATGTTTGCTAATTAAAACTCTAACCGTGCAGAGATTGCTCTTTGTCCCAGTCCTACAATGCAGGGAGCTGTGGACCTCACAGCTTTTGCCCGTTAAGCTTTCCTTATGTAAATGAAATCTCTGTGTGACATAAGGCAGAGACTTTCCAAGAACTGCATCACGCTTTTCATTCCCCTGACGGAAAGGAAGTATCAGGGCAAAACAAACATAATTGGAGCATTCTGATGGCTCGGCCATTCTTGAGCACTAGAGAAGCCCTTTGTATGTGTGGATAACTGGACAGAAGCAGGGACCTTCCTGAGGCTGCTCTAATTTATGCAGGGTACTGGACTGACATCTGGCTGCCTCCAGACTCCAGGGAAAGATATAAGTGGCTTAAAGCCAGTTTTGCCTGTTCCTATGATGAGAACAGTTCAGCCAAATCAGAAAGTCTGGCACTTAAATATACAAATGATAATAGTAATATTTTGGGGCAGAGGAATAAATAGAGGCCAGCTTTAGCAAAAGGGGCCCAATGGTGATGCATAAATTAACCACCATCTGCTGGAGACTTTTCAAGCCTTTAAGACAAGCATTTTTGTGTTTGCAGGTTTTTATTAAAATATATAGATCATCAGGGCATGGTTTAGGGACAGATAACTATGAACTGTGACTTCTGTTTTCACTTCTTTCCAAAATATGGTGCTTCCAAATAATAACTGAGGTTTCTGTTTCCCCATCACAAATCTACCTAACTTTGTTGTTTGTCTTATAAAACACCGATGAAAAGGGATTGATCAGGTACACCTTACTTCTGTATGCTGGAAAGTGTCAGAATATACTATCTTTCCAGAAAACTGCAGCAAGAAACATTACAGTTGGAATCTGCTTATTTTTGACGTGCAGCTAAATGCACAGAAGGTATGTTGTGTGGTATTCCCTCCATCTCAAAAATTCTCTTTCTTGGCCATTGACACGTGCCCTAACCTAACTTACACATATTTTGTGGTTTTGCTCTGTGAAAAGGAAGTATTAAACTCTGAGCCACTGTAATAAATTTGTTTAGGTTTGATAGAGATTGACTGACTGAATGCTAGCATTTTTATCAGCTATAAATTGCTCTACAAGCTGTGGGAGGAAAGACCTTTCATGCTCTATTTTGACTTAAACTGGTTAAATCATTTGCAAGGATTCCTTCAGGGGATGTTAGTTCTTTCTATTGTGTAAATTTGTCTGCAAATGCGTTTTCTAATGAATTGCATCATTCTCAGTCTACAGATTGCTCACAAGTAATGCACTGCAAACGACTGAAATTTTAGGTGAGCTGGTTACTGACCCACACATGTATTTTTTCTGATCCTCGTAGGACAGTTAGATGGAGTTATCAAAAGCTAATGCATGTTTCAAATGTGGTATTATCGCTACTACTAGAGTTTCTTGGCGTAACGTCTAGAGATAAGGCCTAAGATCACGACCCTCCCGTGCTAACATATCACTCATTTCAGTAGAAACAATGTATCGACAATGATTTGAGGTCTCAGCCCTCGGCTCCCTTCCCTTCTGTGGGGGGGACCACATTGTGTTCCTACCTCATGGGAAACCAAGGAATCAGTAAAGAAGCAATGTGAGCCCCATTTTACAGCTGAAGACCTGAACTACACAAAGGCTGAATAGCCAAGACCTTAAGAAGCTTTTGCTAATGGATAGGCTCACACCCAAATCCTAATTCAGTATTGGAACCGGAAAACTATTGTTACACTCACTCAGCTAAAACAGAGGCAATTGAAAATACACTTCCAGAGAATATTGGTGAAATTGGACTTAACTTCAGTTTCTGTTCCATTCTGTTTACCCTAACATTTCTGTTTTCTTTTTTGTGTAGTGTCTGTCCTAGCCTCTTCCTATCCTGGGGATATACAAACTGAGCAGTTTGCAGAAGTATCAGTTTTGAAGTTAACCTCTTGTCTGCATTAGGGTGGCATTGTGTTAGCCTCTCTAAAATAGGGTGTCACCTCTCCCCCCCCCCCCCCCAGGTGGCATTTAGTCAGATATTTTCTTGGTAACCCTCCGTTGGGTCACCAAGGTCTTGGTGACCTCCCAAGCATGCTGGACATATCACTTCATAGCGAGCTGGAACACGGTTTTCATATAGAAGTAAACAGGGAAATTCTGTTGTTTTATTTTTTAATTCTTTCTGAAACTCAGTAGTAAAGAGAGATAACCCCAGAAAATCAATTCTGGAGGGAAAAAAGAAATCCTTGTTCTAACCTATCCGCTGCTAGTTACTTGATGCAAACCTAATACATACTGACAAACACTCAGTGAGTAGTCTGTCCTACTGACAGCTAACCCTAGTTCAGAAGGTTTCCTCACAGTGGAAGATACAGAATTAAGTCTCTTAAGGCAGATGAAGTATTTGCTTTCCTGCCTCTGAGATGTGTTGTAAGTAGGCTTAATCTCCTAACTCCTTCACAGCACACTGTATAGTTCACTTTTCTGTCTGTCATGCAAGACTGTCCCATATAGATTTGCTCTGGGCATGTATACTGCCTTGACCATTGGTGGAAATGGTAAGAAAATGCCTGATTTTGGTAATTCTGGACCCCTCTTCTACATCTCTCAGTGCATTCTTAGCGACTGATGCTGGCCTACCTCTTCTAAATCTATAGCGTCGGCTCTGGGTTTGGGCTTTCCATGTAACACTAGAAAAAGAACCCATCCCATCTACTATGCTAAGAAGGGTAAAAACATAGTCATTCTTAGAGGGAGTACACATCTTTTGAGCCTGCTTGCATAGTTTGCACTGAGTAGCTTGCTACAGGTTTGCATGTGGGTGTCAGTCCCCCCGATTCAAAAAGGGAGGGATAGAACAATGTCTACTTTAGCCACTCATTTGCATTAATCTCTCCTATGAGAAGGTGGGAATTTTCCTACCTACCATCTCATTCAGTGTTTAGGAAGATGACTGGCATTGTGCCTGCCATTGTCAAAGGGTTAATGTGACTGTGAGATTCATCCTCCACATCACGCAGCAGTGCTAAATATAACTGTTATTAGAGCTCATTAGATCCGCCAAATGTCTACATGTTTCTCTGACTCCTAGCTCTCAACATGCCTTTGTCCAGCTGACTCATTGATTCATGACGTCTTTTCAGCTGCATCACTGGTCACATTGATGTTTTTCATTACTTATTGACCGTCAGTCTTTTTTCTTTCTTAAATTGTGCTCTCTTTCTCCCCCGGAGTACTGTCCAAGAGCAAAATTCCCAATTTCATCCAAAACCAAAGTTCCAAAGAGGGCAAATAAAATAATGTGAGAGATGCTGGCTGCTCAAACCTTGTGAAATAGTGTTTTACAGATTCAGATCATGGTAGCATCATAAAGAAAAGTTAAGTTGGTTCCATTGTGAGCTGGCAGCATGGCTTTACTTCCGGGTAAGTAAAATAGCTGTGAGGCTTCCTGAAGTCACTGCCAGAGCTGTTTTCGCTGCGAGGAAAGCAAGAAAGACACTAAAAGAGAAAATATGCAAGGAAACTGCTCGAAAAACAGGTGCTTAGTGACAGATCATAGCATACTAACCCAGCTGAAAAAGAGCTATGACAAGACATAACATCAGCATGGGAGGGGGTCAATATTTTCCCAGTCAGAACTGACTTATTATTGTTCTGCTTAACAGATGCTGGTAAATAACACTGCTGCAACCTTTTACGTACAGAGGATCAATGAACTATTAATGGTGTTGCTGGATAGAGTGCCATACACAAAGTAATGCTTATTATACCGCCAGGATGACCATAACTCTTTTGTTTCCCTTAGGGATGGAATTAGAAGTTCTCCTTTCCTCTGATCGCTGTAAAGCAATATAAAAACTTAGATCAAAACTAGACATTAGCATTTTAGGTCATTGTGATCTGAAAGAATCAAGGGCACACCCAGGATTAAAAGAAGTATACTGATCGTATCTCTTTAAATATCTTTTGTCCAGCATGATGCACATGCTAAGCAAATCAGGAATGACTAATGGAGTTAAATGCGATAGTCACCACTATCAAATGTCAGCTCAGAGCTGCCCACTCTACACTAATCAGATTTCACAGTATTAAGACTAGAATTTGTTTTAATTTTGTCTTTATCCTTTGCAGTGCATATTTGTCTTGAACATGACGGTTGGAGCCGTAAGAGTGAATCCTGTGCCTTACAGTCAGAATTTGGTGGGTCAATTCCAATCTAAGACTAATGTCAGTTGTTGTGAGTACCTGAGGCAAGTCACTTAATATCTGTGATTCACTTTACCTATCCAGACGAACAGGAGAATAAATACTTACTACCCTCTTCTTGACAAGATTGTTCAGTTAGAAGGAAACTTCTTGCACCAAACAGCATATAACCCAGGGAGCAATGGATCCAAGACAGAGCTGTAAACCATCTTAGTACTGTCTGGATTTTGGGCTGATTCAGGAACTGAGCAAAAATGAACAATCCGACATAATTACTGCCATCTCCTAACTGTGACTTAGCAGCTCACAGCCAACAACAGCCCATGACTTCCTTGGTGGTTTGTGCCTTAGGGAAGTTTCCCCTATCGCTGCCACTGCCAGGACATAAGAGTGGGACAGGATCAGAACAAAACAGGGATCAACTTAGGTGACAAGAGTCTGTGCATATACACCGGTCAGTCTCATATAGCGGCTTTCCAAAGGTGTGGGCTGTTGGGGTATACTAGGTGTATACCTTCATCTCTGTCTCCTACGACTATTGAGAGAGATGCTCCTTAAGGCTGAAAATTAAACCTATAAAAAGGAAAAGGACAGAGCTCAAATGCGCTACTGGTTTGACCCAGAAAAGTGTTGAGCACTGCTCAGTGGCTTTGACAACTCTCTACTTTCCGCTAAAGAAAAAAAGGATGTTGTGCTGTGGGAGGCATGAAGCTGCCTGGGTATGGTGCTGCTGAAGCCCTGGGTGAGCAATAGTTAATCGTAAGATTACAAACTTTCTGAAATCAAATGACTTCTGCTATGTCTGAAATGCTATTTTAGTGCTTTAAACTTCAGGCGAACTTCCAGCACAGACACTCCTATATCCCAGAAGGCTGGTTTAAGTGCATATATATATATATATAAAGTCTGGAGAAATGGTATTTGGTTCACTGTGCCCTGGATCTATTGCATAAAGAGTTAGGAATTCTATTCTCACAACTGCTGCTGCCCTTCACCTGTAAGCAAACTTTTTTGAGGCTGGTCAGTGTATCTTGATCTAAAAATTTAATCTTTCTTGGAGAAAATGACCCAAACATACAGCACTTAGCATGGATCTATGGGCTAAATCCTCTTCCCTCAGGCTCTTCTCAGTACCCCATTCAATTAAAAAATAAGAGCAACACCTTCAAAAACGCTTAAGTGACCCTGAAACCTAAATCAATTTCCCAATGATCATTTCGACTCCTGGCTGCCTCTGACTTTCCCTGAGACGTAGACTCCTATATGCTTAAATTATGACTGAGAAGCAGAGTCCTAACTCAGGCGCTTCTGAAAATTTCATCCAAGGGGAGAAAGGAACAACAACATCTGGGGTTAACCTGAATTGGCAGACTTCACTGAGGGCATTAAACACACTCCAGCACCTTTGTGCCAGACAGGCAGTTGGGATCTGACAAAGTGCATTACACTGTTTTAGGACATGGGAGAAATGGGTTCAGTTTTCTTTTCCCCCTCCCCTCTTTTTCCAAGTTTGTGCACGATCTTACATCATCTTCCCTCACAGATGGTTGCACACCAGAGGAGCTGAGCTGCAAGTTATGGCCCAATGCGCACAACAGGCAAAGCCTGAGATACAGATGTGCATCCAGGCTGCTAAACACAAATTAGAAGCCTAAAAACAAGAAAAGTGTGCATAAGGAGAGAAGTATTTAAGAGCATGATAAATTCTGCACTGGTTTGTCTGGGGATGTGTTTGCCACTGCCAGGGAAGGATTATGTTCATTCTAATGCCTGCATTACGGACTGCTTTTCTTTTTTACTGAGACCATTCTGTGTGACACATCTTGTGTCCATGGCCTTCCATGTCCTGTCCAAAGGTCATTATCCTACCTCGTAGAAGTGGGTAGAACATGAGTTACACAGATAGTCTGTTAATGGGGCTTTCCAATTCCTTTATCCAGACCAAGGAGGAGTGACAAAGGAGTCACGCATCCTAATGTGGGCAGAGTTTCAGGTTGAATCTGGGTTTGTTCCGTGAAAAATTGAAGGGCTAGTACATGTCAACTAAACAAGTAAAATATCAGCTGCATCTCTTATGGGTGGTAAAGACAGAAATTTTCCCACATAAAAGGATCTCCAAATCTGCCAGTATGAGTTATATGGCAGCTACACACAGGATGAAGTAGGGAACCCATGTACTACTTTACCTAATACAGACTAAGAAGAAACAGAATTAACAGATTAAGCAGCTGGTGTCACAGTGTCTAGGATCCAGCTGCCTCCTTCTGAAACTGGCTAAAACTTGTCACTAGGAGATTTGTCCGCCCAGCTAGCAAGTACCTCCTTGCCACTAACTTTCAAGATGGCCCTTCCAGCTTAGCAGCAAAGAGTTTACTAATACTCAAGGAACATCTTTTCTTCTTTGGGAGTACCTTGTGCTGTCTGATTGTAAGAATTATGCACTTATGTGAATGCAACTGCTTCTCTGTTTTAGGACCATCAGTCACTGAGGGATGGAAGTATGGTGCTGTCAGCCCTTCTGAACTTTTATCACTGGCCAGACTTGATGGTAAAAACAATGTAGTTTATTATTTTAAAATGTAATACTTGAAGACTAGATATCATATTTGAAGATGTATAGAAACATGAATACCCACTTTAGCTTTCTGTTACTGATGTGATTTTAATGTGGCTTCTGTCTTCCCAAAAGTTAAGCCAAAATGATGCATCCAGCTCCCAGAGCTAGAATCCATTCCTTCAGACTGTCCTTATCTTAAGATTTATCTTCTGCAAATAGGAATCTTGCTTGGGGTATAATATCCTTTTTATAGCTTTCTATCTTTGTAGGGTTTCTTTTGTGTAAATCAGCATAGTGCTGTTGAACAAAAAGGGGACGCAGCTTATTTCTAGCTCTTACTAGTCCTAGTAACTAGTAAGTGCTGGAAATAAAAGCAAATAAACACATTTGATGAGGACATTGTTTTTAAAGAAGGAATTCCCAAATACATGAGGCTGGAATTAGGGCACATTCTGACAGCTAGGATATAGGAATAACTCCTGAATTTCCCATCCACTGCATAATAACGCTCCAGCTTTGGACTGAAATGAACTAAAAGCACTTATGCATATTTAGAGGAGTTTATGTCTTTGTTTATCTAATGCACATCACAGATGATTCTTGACAGGGTACTTGAGTGCTAAACCACAAATGAAGAAATATTGTAGCCACAAAGAGACTTTGTGCAATTTATATTCCTATACAATAAACCTATAGAGATTGATGTTGCGTGTACGGATAACGAGAGAAATTAGAGCTACAGGCCTAAATGAAAAGCAAAACCTCATTTTCTAGATGCTGAATTGACATACCAAAAGTGTAAATGAGTCTTCCAGTGTCACGTACAGGAAATCTGGCACAGAGACAGGCACTGCACATAGATCTTCTGGTCTAACACTGGTATCTGAGCTTGAGAAGAATCCTTCCTCTTGGTAATCTCATCTTATTTGTGTGTCATTTCTCCAGCCAGTTTTCATTAGATTTGAATTATTTTTGCTCTTTCAGCTTTTTCTCACAATACTTCATCTTGCTCCCTGTTTCTCTAATAAGCGTAGGAATGGCCATACTGTGACAGAATGGAGGTCCATCTAGCCAGTGCACTGATAGAGAAAAGGACCTATGAAGGGGATGGATTGTTACTAGGGTCAGATTTACTCTGCTGTTCTATGGGATGTGCCAGAGTTCAATGGGGAATAATAAAGTTTGTGTGCTCATGTAAGTAACCCTAAATTGCTGTAGTAGTTGGAGGAAACGTGGGTGGTTACAAACCATGAAGTAAACTAAGTGTCACCCATGTACATTGTTAGACAGTAATAATAATTAGAATGATATAAGGGTGAAGTTAGACACTAAACAAGCAAAAAAAAAAGATATTTACATTTTAAAAAAGAGTTATTTTGGGAACTATTTTGGCATATTTTCCAGGCTCTTGTCCTGAGTGCATGGCAGTCAGATTAATTAGGTTTTTTTTTTTGCAAAACCTGTGAAATGCTGCAGTTGTGATTTTTGCCCTCTATGTCAATAATTTACTTTCTGCCAGTTTGAATGTGCAGCCTTCTCAGAGCTGGCTAAAACATACACTGTCACATGATTCAGTGATTGATGGTCATCATCCACCTGGCATAACAATGAGAAAAAGAGGAGGTGGGCATAGGAAGTGATATTTGAATTAATGAGTGAAACAGACCATTCATTACAAATACAGCAAAAAGATTATCATTCAATATTACATTAACACTAGGCAAAGCGTCATTGTGGTAGATATTCTTCACTCCACCAGAAAAGCTTTTTTTGCCCCAAAGTGCTTAGCTTCCATCTCCAGAAGAAGTTACGTGCCGTTCCACTTAAATCAGTTTCCACAAATCATATCAATAGGTGTGATGTGCATCAAGAACTTTGAGGAAGTCAGTCTTGCTTAAAGAGCAAGTCAGGCAAAGGGCTGGGTAGGTAGTGCTGAGAAATGGGGTGGTTTGTAGCTTACACAGGAAGCTCTTGTAGAACATGGACTAGAGCTGACAGCTTTTCTGGTCTTAGTACAGAACTCTATTGCTTTTTTGCTTTTGCCTTTGTTTGGAAGAAGGAAAATAGTCCTTTCCATACTGAACTCCCCAACCCTACCTGCGGTGAGTAAAATTCCTTCTTCCAGTGTTTCCAGGTGATTACATGCACATTAAGTAGACCCCCTGAGCCTTCTTTGCTCCAGGCTGAACAGTCCCAACTATCTCAGCCGCTCCTCACACGACAGTTGCTCCAGTCCCTTTGTGGCCCTTTGCTGGACTCAGTCAAGTATGTTCATGTCCTTCTTGTTCTGGGGAGCCCAAACATGGACACAGATCTCACCAGTGCTGCAGAGAGGGGAAGGATCATCTCCATCAACCTGCTGGCAATGCTTTTCCTAAGGCAGCCTAGGATACCCATTGCCCTTCTCTGCCATGAGGCACATTCTTGGCCCATGGCCGACTTGTTGTCCACTAGGACTCCCAGGGTGCTTGTCTGAAAAGCTATTTTCCAGTAGGTCTGCCCCCACCTGTACTGGTGCATGGGTTTATTCCTCTGCAGCAGGACTTTGTGCTTCCCTCTGTTGAAATTCATGAGGTTCCCCTCTGCCCATCTCTCCAGCCTGTTGAGGTTCCTCTGGATGGCAGCCCAGCTTTCTGGTGTATCAGTCACTTCTTCCAGTTTTGAATCATCTGCTAACTCGCTGAGGATGCAATTGGTCCCATCATCCAGAACACTAATGAAAATGTTAAACAGCATTAGACCCAGTATTCTTCCCTGGAGGATACCACTAATAACTGGCCTCCAGCTGAACTTTGTGCTGCTGATGACAAGCCTCTCTGCCCAGCACTTCAGGCAATTTTCAATCCACCTTACTGACAACTTATCTTGCCCATGCTCCATCAGCTTGTGTATGAGGATGAGAAACGTGTATGTACAAGAGATGGTGTCAAAAGCCTGATTAAAGTCAAAGTAAACAACACCCACTGCTCTCTCCTCATCCCCCAAGCCAGTCATGTCATCATAGAAGTCTATCAGGTTGGTTAAGCATCATTCGCCCTTTGTAAATCCATGCTGACTACTCCCAATCACCTTCCTGTCATCTTCACCTAATTATCTTCATGGCGGGACTCTGCATGAAGTCTTTTGGTTCACGAGCCATGTTACTTGAAGACAATGTTGTGAGAGGATACCCACCAGTTCCTGAGACCAGTATCTTTCTATATAAATGCCTTAGAAATGCAATGGTGAAGCATAGACTCTAGCAGTGGTGAAGCATAGATTCTAACTGAAGGCATGAATTAGTGTTTCCTACCCACTCGTATTCATCCTTCGTTTCTGATCCTTCATCTTAGTACCTGGGCAGCGGAGGTCGGTACCATGGGTCTTACTTGAGGGTTTTATTGCCCACATACCATTTGACTTCACCGTTGAGTCTTTTTACAAGAATGCCCTTGTTTTTCCTTCTTTCAGCAGGATCCTGAGAGGCACTACTTATCTAGAGTAATTTACTTAGGCATCAATGGGCCATCCAAGTCTTGCTCATGGGCAGGAAACATTCCTAGATTATGTAAGTCCAGTGGCAATATAAAATAATTGAATTTATCCCCAGATGCCAGCATATTTATCTTTCTGGCTGAGACCTGCATTATCAGAACAGCATGGGAACAAATGCTCATTATGCTGATGGAAATCAGACTCTGTTTCCCGTGTAAAATGTGTGGTGCAGTTCCTTGCTCTCAGTGCCATATGTTTTCTGATCACAGTGATTTGTTTTGGTTTGCTTTTCATTTACCTGCTAGAAATATGAGAGTCAGGGGAAACGGTAGGTGCTGTATTTGCTTCTGGCTCCTTGAGAGCTCTGTGTATTATTCAAAGCCACGTATTTATTCCCACGTGAGAAATATCATTAAGATATTGATGATGCTGACAATATATCACTCTTTAAAGTAAGGTTACATTTTTTTTTATTATTATTGCTATTATTTTAAAAACTAGCCAGCTCTTTGGAATACTATAGGCTCGGGAAACTCTCAATTTTAGGAGTACGATCAAATTTGTCTGTAGGCCATATCATGGTGCACTTCCCACCTCTGAAGAAGAGACTCCCTTTAGCTTCACACGCAGTTTAAGCCTTCTCAGCTGAAGACACTGGTTACAGCAGGGTATTCAACCTATTAAGTCAATGCTCCTTACTGCAAGGGAGAAAAGGCAGAAATTTGACTCTATCATGGGGAATCCAAGAGCAGAACTTAGCAAGATGATCTAGGACTACTTTCAGATACAAACTGGTGTACACTGGCCCCACAAACAGAGCTCAGCCCCACAAACAGAGCTCAACTGGGATACATAAAAAAAAAAAAAAGGAGTTGTATAACAATAGGACATCTTTCTTTAATGAACTGAGTTGAAACAACAAATATGTCTGCAGCCTATCTCAGCTCATTACCACGGTATCCAAGTATGAGGCATTTTGATATCTTTACAACACACTCGGAAGTAGAAAAGGACTTACTGATCTTTTTACAGAGTGATGTAAAAAAGAGAGAAAATGAGACAAAAAAAGCAACCTGGGACCATGTCCAAGATCACCAACAGGAAGTCCTTGGCAGAATCGGGTATGAAAGCCAAATCATAGCATCATAGCAATGAAGTTACCCTACCTGTCTCAACAGCTCGCTTTTGAAATACCCTTCAGACCTGGAGACACCAATATTCAACTGCAGGTCTGAGTCCTGGCTTTTAAGCCAAGCTGCAGCATGAAATTTTCCTTTTATCTAGATTTTTATTTAAGTGTGTTTGTCTGTTGTCCAAATCCTACCAGTTTTAGGAGAAATATCCAAGCCTAAACTCTTCTCTCCTTGACTATAAGTGAACACTTTGCCCATAAGACATTGATCTTTGATCTGGATTTTCTTGCCAGCCCTTCAAAACAGCTGCTGTCACCATGACATCTTATTTCCATATTATGTCCGAGAGCAACAGCAATTATTTCCCAGTGGAACTGACTTCAAAGTCACTACACTGATTAATCAGCAAAGGTTGCTATAAGGGAAAGTATTGGTGCTTCTCTTTCCACTGGAGCACAAAAATGCCAGATCTTAGCAGGACAGCACCTTCGGCATGGATGCATTATTTTCCAATGAAAGATTCTGTGTAAATAAAATCTCCCCTACCACATGTCTTTCCTCTGCACCTCTCTTCCTAATACATGCACTGAGGTTTGTTATAAAGTTAATTCTATAACACTGCTTTTTTTTTTCTTTTTTATGCTATTGACCTCCTATTTCCTTGTCAGTCAACACCAACCAATTCCCCAGATGGAGAGAAAGATTTCCACTTTGAATATCCCTGAAATACATTTAGAGCCAAAAGCTTTATCACGGGAATAAAAGCACTGAGGTTCTCACAGCTGGGAAGATTTATACAGCTGAATCTTACCGGCTTAAATGCCTACAGACAGAAACAGCTGAGCTATGTACTATTTCTTTTCCCCCAACTTGCACTGCAGATAAAAAAATGCAGAGACAGCCTGCAGGATATGACTGACAAGGGAGGGGCAGAGTTGTCTGCATGTAGCTGCTGCAGTGGCATTTTTATAAAAAATTTCAGTTCCAGAGGTGAGGGGGACGGAGGATGACGTGGTAGCCCTAGCCGATGGCCCTGCCCCTTCAGCTAAAGCGCCCCAGACAGTGCCAGGAAGCCTTCAACATCAGTCAGTGAGGCATGGAGCCGATGTTGCACCAATGAGCCCCAAGAGAAAGATATTTAGTAGAAGATGCAATGAGCTGAGTGCCAGGCACAGCAGAGCTGCTGTTCACCGTCTGCTTTAAAATAGAACCTAAGCTGACTCCACTGCTCACACTGTAGTGGTGACGGTATTTTATTCTGAACAAGTGAGAGCAGATCTTTAAAAGTTATATCTGCTTCCCACGAAACAGGGATTTAATGGCTGTGCTTCCCTTGGAGACAAAGAGGAAGAGCAATTCCCAAAAGCTCAGCTCATCTTCCATCCAAACAAAGGAAGTGCTGACTTAATCAAAGCCACCTTCATACTCCTCTGAGGAGTTGAAGCTGGTGCTTGCTAAAAGGTGGTTGGAGCAGCCCTGAGAGTTCAATAGCTAAAATAATGCTGTTGCCTGCGAGCCTCCTCTTCCTCTGGTGTGTGTGCATGCACTGACTCTGCTGTCGGTGCTTTCCTATCTCACCAACTCTCTGGAGATGTGGTCTCCATCCACATAACGCACGGCTTTATTGCATATCTCACACCCCTTGGCCACAACTACTGTGATTATTCCCACTATATCCAGGTTCCTTTGCGCAGGAAAGGGAGAAGAGATCTAAGAAAGAGAAGAACTCAATCTGCATGAGATAGTGTGCCCACCTCAGGGCGAAGGAGAGGCCTCCAGAGCACACATAACCATGACGCGCTTCTCATTGCTTCTGATATTCCCGCCCAGACTGCCTGCAACTGGCAGTGAGCTGTTTCTCCCAGGAACATAGGATCCAGTATCCCTTGAAGAACATGTTGTATTTGGGTCCAAGGCCATGCTTGCGTTGTTATAAAATGGAGAATAAATTTCTTAACAGTCTTAGAAATGCCTTTGATATGGTCATGGTAAGGATGGCCAATGTTCTTGCAAATCATTATGTGAGCAGAGCTGTATTTTCTAAATTCTGCCAATAAAACAGCGTAGGAGAAAAAAAAAATCCAACCAGCTGGGAAATTGATTAGAAATGTTTTTCAGCAATAGGGAAGAAAATAGAATATTCTAAAATTAAGGGGTCTGGAAAGCAATTTAAGAGATTGTCTTGTCAGTAATAGTGTATCTAGTAACTGAAGTGCTCAGAAATAATCAGTGGCTGTGCTTGTCTGGCCTGAGGGACCCCATAAGGGGTCTAATTTACAATACTAGTGAAAAACTTATCCTTTGAACACTGGGTTACTTGTGTTGTACCGGAAGGATACTCAAAAAATCACTCATTTTACAAAACTTTTGCAATCAGGCCTGCCTGTCAATATCTGTCCAACTGTTGTCTTACTCTAAACTGCAATTTTCCTTGGAATATAGAGTTTGAACAAATGTGCAACAGGTGTTAGTCATGTTGCTTAACATAAGAGACACCCCTCAGGGTCAAGATAAAAGTCCATCCACCTTAATAGTTTAGCTTTCATAATGACTATAAATAAGAAAAGCATGAGGTCCTCAAAACTAGACACTGGGTTCAAAGGCTTTTCATCAAGTTATATCCTGTGAATTTATATAGCAAATATAGATGTTTTATGGTTTGTCTTTACCCTTTGGCAGCTTTCTGCTTGTATTTTGACTGCCCTTGAGCACTGGAGGGATGTTTTACTAGGAGTTTATATTCAGTGATTCCAAGATCTTTACTAGTGAGAAAAGCTAAGTTAGAAACCCTCACCATGTAGAAGTAATTACAATCCTTTTCCCTATCCATATTATTTGGCATTTGAAATCCACCTGCCATTTATTTCCCACTCAATCTTACAAGATCTTCCTGTGAGTTTTCCCATTACTTTTAGATTTTAGGGACACAGTTAAGTTTGCATCATTTGCACACTTTGCCAAATTGCCCTTTACCCTCTTTTCCTACTACCTTTTATATGTTTTAACAGCATAGATCTCTATGGGTTTCTGCTGGTAAATTCCTTCAGTTGTATAAATTCAATGTTTAGTACTAACTTTTGCTTCTCATCTTTTAAATAGATTTGAATGTCAAGGAGGGCTTGTTCCTCTGCCCTGTGAAAATTTACCTTTTTTTTAAGACCTTCTAATGAAGGACCTCATGAAAAGATTTTCTAAAATCAAATTTTATTACATTAACTGGACTATCATTTTCCCTATGCTTGATTGTTCTGTCCTACCCCAATGTCTACTAATTCAGTTCTCTCTTAACAGTTTGTTCTGGTTTGCCTGTGGATCATATATCAGGCTTATCCCTGCACCCTTTTTAAAGATTAGCGTCACATTTGCCATCGCTCATAACTTTGGCACCAAGGCTCATTTACGCAAAAGGAAACACATTACAGTTAACAGCTTAGCAATTTTACATCTGAATTCCTTTGAGTTTCTGAATGAATTGTCCCATCTCAGAGAATGATTACTTCTACTTTATTCACTTGCCCTGTAGTACTTCTACTGACACTTCTGTTTGAGACAGCACCTCAGCATCACATTCTCAAAGCTCAAATGTGGGACAATTGTTTCCTGTGGAAAACAGTAATCCAGAGAATTATCTGGATGCAATGGACATACTTTCCTTGAGTGCTCCTTCTACTACTTACAGAGTACTAGCAAGCATTCAGAGATTATGGAGGTCAGTAAGCACTAAAATTAGTAAAAGCTGCAGAGTAATCTGGACTTTATTTTTGCTGTCACTTGTATGTGATGTCCTGGCTACTAAAAGTGTTGTTCCTCCTTTCTTCCTCTCAATGACATCTGACGAGCATTTTAATCCACAGACCCCTTTCAGACCATCTCAGGCTGCAGTATCCTCTGTCTGGATGACAAGGTCAGGCTTGCTCATTCACCTTTCATATAGTCATTAGGAGACTGACTCTGCACCATGGAGGCACAACCATAGTGCAGATAACAGTTAATAATAATCACAGTGTTGGAAATCAGCACTCTTCAAATTGTCACAGACAAGAAAACGAGAGAATCTGCTTTCTCCTTCCACTGTTTTCACACTCTCCACTAAAATCAAGCCCCTCCCATGGCTGATGGGGAGCAAAACAGAGATAGTTTAGGGGTGAAGAACAAGTGCAGCCCTGTCTCACGGAGGCAACCTAGGCTGGGGAAATGTGATGTTCACTTTAAGGTTTGGCAATGGAAAGAGCTGATGATACAGTGAAAAGAGGGAGAGACAGGAAGGGTGTAGACTTCAGACCACTCCTTTGCGTGAAATACTGGAAAATGGAAGCCTGTTCCATGCTATTCCCCATTCCTTTAACTTTCGTGAGTGACTGATCCTCCCTTCCTCTCGACACAGTATCTCCTCGCTCCTGGCAAGCAATCTAAATTTCCCCCCTCCTCAGAAATTCCAGTCCTAGACAGGCAAGCTTTATTCTCTTGAAAAATACCTTCATACATGTGCCAGATGTATTTTGTACACTGCTTGGAGCCTTTTGCTACCTTGCAAACTCTAATTGCATATCCTTGGCCAGTCAAACTTTGCTGATTTACACCAGCCCAGAGTCTAACCTGCAGACTCAAAAAATGTTCTGCGCTAATACTCTGTGACCTTCAGTGTTCTCTTTGGCTTAGTGGCTGCCTTTCCTTCTCTCTGCAACCACTGAATACAGGAGGCAAGGGGAAAAAAAAAGAAAAAAAAAAAGAAAAAAAGAAAAAAACCCAGAAATGTGCTGTCTCAGCTACCGACCTCAAAGGGTAACGACATTTTTAGTGATCATAAAACATGTGATTTCTCTTAAACATTTGGGAGGTTGTAAAAAGGACTGAATTAAGTTCTGGAAGCCTTGAAAACTTATAAGGCAGCTTAGTGAATATTCAGAGGTTCTGTGAAAAGTAACTTCATTTATGAAGAAGGAGGAATACTTGCCATGGATGAATTTCACAAATTATGAAGGTATAGGAAAAATTCTGAGGTGCTGAGTCTTTGACTCCTGAGTGACACCTTACAAGAAGAGAAAAAGGTAGTTAGGAACAGGCCCCATAAATATTTAGAAAAAAATAAATTGCATTTTTTCAGGGCATTAGGCCAATTTCCACCATGCTCTTTTGCGAGGAACACAAACATCCCTGCTTCTTATGGGAGCGACCATTATCTCAGCTGTCAACAGCAGATACCCAACTCCACTCCCCAAAAGAAATATTCAGTTACTGAATCTGGGCTGCAGAATCACTTCCCTCTCTAGATTTTCTGGATAGAGCGTGCCTGGCATTTATGAGTTGCATAGGCTCAATGTCTGCAGCGTTGGCATCAACTGCATAGTACAAACCTCTTATAAATAAAGTTTGTGCAGACAAAATACACAGGTCTTGGAAACTCTGTCACTGTATGTTTCCTGGCTGTTTATGGAGGCAGCAGTAACTCCATATACACACTCTGTTGCTGTTTCTTTGTATGTATGATGCTTAAAATATAGGTTTACTTTCAATGTAGAATTAATTTGGGTTCTCACTTGGAATTCCGGCATACTCCCCAGTTCTCAAACAAAAAATGCTCTCCTGAGCTAAATGGCAGTGTCTCTTAGCGCTTGTGTTTACAGAGCTGGAGACAGATGAAGGTGGAAGAAGGAAGTTGCAACTTTAGGTTACGTTTCATTTGGGGTGAGGTGGGTAACTCACCCATTTTACAGTAATAATCAATCATCAGGAGTGCTTAGGGTCTTCCAGCACCTTCCCAAACCTTCAGCATCATCAGAAAGTCAGATCTTTTCTTCCACACTTCACTAGAAAAGAGCTTACTGCAGCAGGAAGGACCGACAAGGTGAAGAAGGAGGTCAGCGTCAGTGACCGTAATGTAATTTTGGGAGGGCACTGTAGTGTGACTGCCCAGCTGCAAAGCTAGTTGCTCGCGGGCACTTCCAAAAGGGTATATTACTCCTCTGTAAGGAGTGCAGACAGGTCTCCTGGACACATAGAAAGTGGCTGAGATATATCAAATGAGTATTGTCTGTGCTGATGATATTTGTGTGAGGACCTCAAGCACCACTCCTTGGCAATTAAGAAGCTAATGAGGATCACTCTGTTGTAGTCTAGAGCTGAACATTTCAACAATGGTGGGATTAGAGATGGGATAGGGAGTGGGAAAGCATGCAGATACCTTTTCTTACACTTTGACATTATCAGAAATATGTGCTTGTGAATTTCTTTTCAATTACTTTGTTGGCAGAGACCAACTTCGATTTTACTTAGAGCTGCAAAAGGATTCCTTCTGTATCCCTTATAGGTCTGAAGCTTAATGTTAAAGTATCCTGACTCCAAGAGATAAGACAAAGAATGTCATTGTTTATTCTTTGATGCGCCATAGGATTTTTCCTCCAAGAATCTCAACATGCTGTGCAGATATTAATTAAAGCTCACAGTACTCCTAAATCAGCTGCTATTATTCCTAGCTGATTGATGGAGAATCTGAGATGAAGAGAGATTATACGGTACATTTTCTAATGTGGGAGTATGTGAAATTAGACCCCCAAACTCATGGTTCAGCAATTAGATGGAAGCAATATGATACTTTTCACATATACTGAAAAACCTCTATGTTCTACTGAAATAACATTAAAAAAAATTGGTCTTTGAGACCTTGGAACTCAAGGATCTGCAAAGGTTTTTGAATGAAGGAAAGTCTGCATGCCCATCTTCAACAGATGCCTCTGTGACATCGAGTTTAGATCTAAATCCAAAATTGTCCATGATTTATGGCCATTTGGTTTTATTGTTTCAAGTGAGGCCGCTAAAAAGAATGGCAACATCCAAAGTAATGCAGGAAAAGCTAAGCCCACAAAGCCAGTAGGTAGTATTAGGCAAAGCATGCACCCAATCTAGCTCGTACAAGAAGAACTGAACTTTCTACTGGTGAGCACAGTAAACAGAGTCATATACCTTCGTATATTATACCAGAAGAAATGAATTGGATGGATCTCAGTCTCATTCCACCTGTAACTTCCAAATAAATATAAACGCATCAGTGAAGATTGATGGCCAATTTTGTCCTTTTTTTTTTTTTGACTAGATACTGAATTTCTTTAAAGACTAAGACAAAACTCCCTCCTAGGCTGATTCGGTCATGTCCTTTGAAGAAAATGGCTTCAGGGGTGCTCTCCTTTCTAACCTACAGGTCATTTCTGTCTTGCTAATATGTCTAAGCGGCAGATCAATGGATAGTAAAATCTGTTTCCAGTGAAACAGTGATGTGAGTGAGAATTTTATTAAATCTGTTTGTTCTATTGTCTATTTCTTAACCTTAAGCTTAGGAGATGTTTAAACTGCATGTTGCTGTGCCAAAGAAGCAGCAGTAGATGTAACTGAAACGGAAAGATTGCCCATTATCCTCAGTTTGGCAGTTTAAGAAGTAAATACACACTGGAGTGAAGGAGAAGTTACTCTTTGCTGCTCCTGGGCAGGCTTTGCTAGCTAAGCAAGAATAGCACATTTAGCTATTAGAGAAGAGGGAAGTCCGAGCAAATAAGCATAAATTCCTTTAGTTATACTGCCTTGGATTTGTGGGCTAGAACAGTTCTCCTCACAACTAGCTCCCATCCTCCTGCTCATCAGAAGTATCCTCAGAAGTTGATTCTCCCTCTTTCTCTGCTCCCCTCCTGAAGTGACAGAGAACCTTGCCGATGGATTATGGTGTTACTCAAAGCATCTGCAAGTAAGAGTTTCAAAGTAAACTATATTTGACCTAATTGCTATTTTGGCTTGTTCTTTCTCATCAGGGTCCAGCATAGTTGGCTTGGGGACAGGCTTTCTCTCTGGCTTGCAGCACCCCATCAGAGTGCTCCTGGGGTCTTGTGCTTGGGCTTTTCAAGGGAGTTTAGTTGAATCAGCACAGATTAGACCAGCTCCAGCTCCCAGCCGAGACTCTCATAAGTTTTGCCCACTTAGTCTGTGAGTACACGATAGCCTTCTGTCTCTGGTAGCAGGCTGTGTGGTGCAAGCCCAGAGGCTAGTGGGTCTCTATGGGCATCTAGTGGATTTTTCCTGGTTCAGAGGCAGCAGACCTTTTGCCAGCTGCTTTCTCATTGCAAAAGGGTAGCTCTCACTGGATAATTGACAAGGAGCTGAGACAGGAATATTCAAGAATTCAGGACAAACCTGAGTATATTTACAACTACTATTGCAGTCAGCTGAACAAATAAAAAAAATCTATTTAAGCTTAATAAACAGGATGCAACTTGTTAAAACTGGAAAAAAAAAAAAAAAACAACCTCTAAGCAAGTGGATCCTTTGCTGTTATTACATTGAAGTCTATTTCTGGCTCAGCTACTGTCTTACTCTGTGACCTTGGCATGTCATTTCCCTCCCTTGTCTCTCTGTTCTGCCTCCCACCACTTCTCCGTCTTGCCTGTTTATGTTTTCTCTCACTCTCAGTATTCAAGTTTATTTGTCTGTCAGTTGAATCTGTTCTATTAGTTGGGAAGAATGTTGTCTAAGACATTTTGTCATCCAAAATACTCCCTAGAATATCAACATTGAGAGTAATTGAAAGGAAAAAAAGTATTCACAAAACTTTACTTCCACATGGAGCTAGAACCTTATTATACCTGGCTGTGTGACAAGTCTGTCAGTCAGTAACACTTATTTCTCCTTGCAGCTGGCTGTGCCACATTGCTTTTTTGTGACCTCTTTCCTGACTCCTAAATTAATGCATATCCTCTGCCGTGTCTGACACCGGTCTTAGAGTTGATTTTAAATATGTAGGCCCAGGAGGTCCTGAGGTGGAGTTAGGTACCACCCCACATCCTGTGTGTAGCAGTTTGAGGGAGCGAAGTTTGTAAAAACCAAAGTCACAGCACAGAGCAGCGGAGCACCTACATGAGCTGTTTACATGGGACGCACTTGAAAAAAGTGTCTGAAATGTTTTACCCCTGCAGCTCAGAGTTTCCACCTCTGAGATTTTGTGATTCATAGTCCAAAGCTGTTTCCTAAACATGTACATCAAACTTATCATACTACGAAGCAAGGAAGTGATTCACTTATCCCTTTCAAAAGGCAGCTGCTGAGTGTTGGGGTGCAGAGCTACCTTTTTTGTTATTCAGCGCTCAGACATTGGGAGACCTGGATTCAGTTCTCCTCAGCCTGCTGTTTTGGGGGCATGTCCTAGGCACCAGGATATTCCCACTTGCCATCATTGCAGCAGTACCACTGTGGGGAAATAAAGGCAAGATTCAAAAGGCCAGAGAGAAAGCTTGAACAAGTGAGGCTGCCTCTGCAACCAAGAGATAAGAGCATTTTTTATCAGGTGAAAATGGTGGGTTCTGGTCTGGGCTGTGAAAACGGCCCAGCCACTCTGTATGAGGTGACATTAGATGCAATTCATAGCAAGGGCCAAATCCTAAATCTTCTCAAAAGGCCTCTGACTACTAAATAAAAGATGTTTTCTACTAGCATTTCTGGATTTTTGCTTTCAAACCAGTGGTTCTTCACTCTAGATTCAGTTTTGGGGCTAAACTCAATGCTTTCAATATATCTAAGCAGCACTGCTAAATCAGGGCTCCCAGCTACACTCAGTTTGTGGATACAAATTGAGCTTACAGTTGCAATAGAATATTCAGCTAGAGAAAGACGGTAGCATCTGTGGACAGACCCTCTTTGGGTGTCTTAAGTACTCTGCTGGCAAAAGCATATGTTTCCACGGCCCCTCAAGTAAAGAAGGGATTAGGCAGGGTTTCATTTTGTTAGCACCATAATTCTACATACATTTTACTTTAGGCTGCTTACTGTTTTTTTTAGTGTCTGATAATTAGGTACATTCAGCCATGGCTTCTGCAAGTGGCCATCACAGATCAGAATGGCGGGTTCGGTCAACATGTGGCTCTACTGAAGCAGGTGCACAAAGTAAAAGGCTGTAGGGAAACTGGTTCAGCAGTTCTTATTCCCACATGAGCTCCCTCAGATGCCAGGTGCCTGAGGCTGCGGAGGGTTGGCATGAGAGGAACCAGCTCAGGTTTCATGCGTACTCATGTTAGACCTGGCATGTTTAAAGCAAGCCTGGATGCAGATCACAGTAGGTAGTGCAGATGTAATTCTGTTGAGAATTAGGTGCACAGATAGGCTATAGCTCAAATCTAAATGAATGTGGGTTCTTCTTTTTTAAAAATATGCAAGATGTTGAGGGCTGTGCTGTTAGAAGTTTGTGTCATGGAGATGGGCAGGGGTGACCATTGGCAGATGCAAAGTGTTCATCAGCTGCAGCCGGTGCTGGGCAGAGTGCACCCAGGGCAGCAAGCGCTTTTTCTGAACAGATGTGACTGTGCAGTGCTCCTGCTGTCCCATGTCCCATGTCCCCCTCAGCTCTCTCTACTCTTTGAGGATCGTCTGACTTCTTTTCTTTGATTTGAGCTGGGTTTCTTTCTATCAGGCCAACAGAGCAGAAATGTGAGGACTGTCATCTCAGGGAAGTCTCTTTGCAGCTGCCATTCCAGTGGTTTTCAGTCTGTTGTCCATTGAACCTCCTAGGATCTGAGGAATATTTCTAAGTATTTCTGAAGGAAGGGAGCATCTGCCAATAATTAAGTAATTAATTATTTAAATCCACTATAGTGTTGTCCACTTCTCCACCGGAAGATTCGCAAATCAAGTGCACTTTTCCCTGCCTGTTACCATACAGGGACAGCAGAAATCTAGCTATCTAATGTAAGTTATTACTTTATTATATTAGTTTATCTCATTAAATATTTCGATATGCAAAAGGTTGAAGTCTGTAATATTCTAATGTGTTGCAGCAATTTTTTATGGGGATGGTTTAGTATACTACATTTTGGACACCTCTGGTTTTCAGTTAGGTAACGTGATCTGCATTAATCCAGCATGACACAGATGCAGATATTTGCAGTCGCAATATTAAAATTGAGGATTAAATCCCCTGAAGTAAAACTGGAGAGGAAGAAGAATCAATACCAAGGAAGGGCTGGGTGTGGTTGACTGAACCATGCCAAGTTATATCAGCTGCGGACACATCTCAGTATCGCTTTCCTCTACGTTGTAGCCTGCTTTCTTGAAAATTCTTGTGAATTCGCTAGGTAGGCTACTGAGATGGACGTGGTTGGTAGCTGTTAGTTCATGCCACATGGACCACAACTGGAGATTCTTCAGCTTGTTAATGACCTGTCTTAGCAACGTTCTGCCTGAAAAGATGAAGAAATGGAATCTCCCTGTACTTGCCGCACTAAGCTTTGCGTTGGCAAACACTTGCTGAGATACGTCACCAACTTTGAAAAGACACGGTTTATTTATATGTTAATTGCTGCAACACTTTGGGGAAAATGTTTGTTGATGCAAGAGCTGTGTAAATAGTCAAGTGTTCAGAGCTGTTGCCATTTAAAAATGAATGAGCACTAGCCAATAAGAATCAACAAAGTTCCCGAATATGAAGGGCCTCTCCTTGCTTATGGCTCAGTCCAATCCCACTGAGATCTCCATTGATTCCTGTGAGTTGTGAGTCAGACTCCTACAGTTGTTCACACAAACGTTAAGAAAACTGAACTCAGGTACTCCTTTCTCTGAACTGGTGCACCGCTTAGAGACTGCACTGTGTTTGAACTCATAAGATGGAGGTCACTTCAGGGTGACAGGTAGACAGCGGAAGGTGTTGAAGTATTGCTGGAAGCAATGTCAGCGGTAAAATACGTCTCATTCTTTCTGAGAACTAGAGTCTCATCTGGGCATTTAGAGGGACTATTTTGAAGGTGTCGCGTCTTCTGTGAAACAGAAGCCCAAGGCCGTTCGCAGCTATGGTCATTAAAAGTTCCACAACACTGTTTGCGAGAAAATTCTGGCATTTCTGCTGTCTGGGAAAGTTGCTGGGCAACATGTGAAATTTGCCACTCTGTAAGGTTCCTTATTAGTCGCTGATAGAAATGTTTCCCTTCAGACTGGTTGTGTGCCCTACTCCTGGCAGAAACCTGGGTAATGACATATCAGGCGTTCCTCAACTGAATTTCTGGGTCGTAAAGCACTTCACAATGAAAATTGCTCTGTCAATGCATTGATTTTTCACAGTGTTGCTATTAGCTATACTGTTTACCTGGAAGGCAAACAATAGAAACAATTCTCTCGGATCTGCTTGGTCGTTATAAATAACTGCAGTGTTTACAAAACAGTTTACAAACTCCTGATTTTGCATTTGAGTTGCATTACAAGAGTGTGATGAGTAAAAGTGAGAGGTGCTTTTTGTCTGCATAGATAGCTGAGAAACTGCCAAATGCCACACCCTTTCGATGTGTGGGCAGAAAATCGCCTGCCTTGCAACCCGAGCTGTTAGCCCCATTCTTCAGCACTACAAAACTGGTGAGACCCGAGAACCCCAAAGGTTGCTAGCTATCAAAAATATGTATTTTGCGAGCTGATGCTTTTCAGAGCTGTGGCAGCCACACTAGGGATTAGAGTAAAATATGGCAAAGATAGGAAACGGTAATACAATCTTTAGTAGCTATCTTCTTCAAAGCGTGACACTGCAATGTGAGTATTTTCTATGAGCTTAAATAACAGTTGTGAAACTCACTCCACAGGCAGCTTGTAGCGTGGAGTAACGCATGAATATTAAATATACCTGTGCATGCGATGAATTGGAGATGTCTAGCCACCAAGAACAGCGACAAGATCACACTATTCATTCTGATAAATGTCAGAGGTATCAATTATGTTCATTATATCTTCCAGACAAAATATAAAGGGGGAAAACGAAGGGAAGCAGGATGAATTTTCACAGTCCTGGTACCCACTTGTCTATCAGTTCTCTGTAAAAGTGATACAAAGGCTGCTATTATTATCGAGTATTCCTTTCAGGTCAGGGACATGAAGCTTCAGATGCTCTAGAAGAGACTTCTTTGCTCCAGTGAGTCCAGTTTAAGGACAGAAAAGTAGACGGTTCAGAGCTGATACTTTTGGCTTCATTCTCTATCGTAGTGCATCAAAATTTCAGTGCTTTGCATTCTTATGGCAGTGATTGCTGCACAACTGTTAGAAATTTGTAACCAAATACACTAGTAAAAAGAAAGATTAAACTCTGTCCTTCAGACTACCCCTTCCTAATAACAGTAAATGATCCTGTGAGTATAAAGGCTGTCCTGGATCTTCTTTTCGATTATTATTTCATTCTTTTTAGAAGCCTTGCAGTGCCTGAGTTGGGAGGGGAAATAATGTCTGAGCTCAATTCATAGCGAAAAATAGGAAGCCATCATTATGAAACTATAACTGAGAGAGAAGAGCTGACTGGATTTGGGAATATATCCATCCTGCAGCTCAGCACCACTGTTGAGGTAAATAAGCTACTGAGTTCTGGAAGTGGCAAAAGAGCAGGTAACCCTTGGCAAGTGTCACAGCCCCCAGTCATCGTCTGTGGACTTAAACAGGGGATGATTCCACATTCATCAACAAAGCTATCCTTTGACCTGCACACTCTTCTGAGAAATCTCAGAGAAGCAGAGTCTTCAGGAAACCACACAGGTTAAATAGACAAGTAGCTAAAGAGTTTATATTCTTGGCGCCACCCAAAGAAAGAGCCATTTCAGATGATATTCACAGCTCACCCCACATCCTGTTTTAAGGCAGAGCACCTGTGCAAAATAAGTGGCTTTATTTTTAACCAGCTAGCTCTGATTAACCTATTACTGCCATCAATACTTCTCTCCCAATTAAACATACAGTATCTCTTGGGTTGCCCCAAATAATCATCTGGCAGAAAGCAAATCTCCAGCTGGCTATTTATGTGCCAGGTGTTTTAAATCTCTGGGGCTTCAGGGTTTGGTACTGCCTTTTGTGTTACACATACAGCTGTTGAATGATGTGGTACTGTTTTCTGAAGTACCACCTTCACACCTGCTGGTCACCAGTAGACCAGACAGCATATCACATCTCAGTGCAATGACTTATTTTTTCATTCTCGGGCAGCAAAGAAAGGCCTTGTACCTCTATGCGCAAGTTCATAATGTGCTATCTTATTTTCAACAGTCAACAACAGTGGAAAGCTAAGAAGGTACCATAGAAGAAGAAAGCTAAACTTCTGGATGTAGTTTCCATACATCTGCCATTTTATGGCATAAAATATAATTTAATATAATAATATTTAATTGTCCATGAAATTATCGAGGGGGCCACAGATGAATGTTCTCCAGAAGTTTCACTTGGATAGCTTAATTTAATTTGAACTATTGACTGATTAAAGGGTCGAGTTCTACAGGTTCCCTCATGCACAATTCATTTATCAAGGAGGGGCTTTCCTGCCCATACTGCAGGGGCAAATCATTTCTGTACATTAGTAAATAAGTAACTGTAAAATCTCACACTCTCTTCTCATCAGCACTGCATGATTACATTTTCTTTCTTTCCTTCACCTGCTGGTACTCAATCTCTGAAAATCCTTGGAAGAAATAACTGAGTACAGGACAATGTACTTTGACCTTTCTTTTCTTCTGGATAGTCTCTGGTGAATCATCACCACCACGGGCTCCATCCAGGCTTGTGTATCTCGACCTGTACTTCTCTCACTTTTCCTGTGACAGATTTAAAACAAACTGGTGGCCATCTTTGAGCAATGTGAGGTATACGAAGAAGGGTCACCACAGCAGCTGTGGCAATGCTCGTGCTCCCTGAACAGCGGTGTGCTTGGGCTGTATAAAAAAGCTCTGGGAATGAGGAAAGAGAATTCTCCATTTTTTTTTTTTTTTAATAATCCTGAGTAGTAATAATACAGCTTCCTGGATTGTTTTACAATGCTCTTTTGTACCTCAAAGTGCCCAGAGGTAGCTTCTGCTTCATGTATGTCTGCATTCAGCAGCTGAGGAATAAAGGGAAGAGAGCGTGTGGCCATATATTGGAGAATAGCCTCTTTATAGCAGTTGTTTCACAAGGAGGAAGCCATTGGTCATCAACTTAACCAAGCTGACGGTCACTGAAGTGAGATTGCTGGTCCATTATGAAAATGGAACAGGGTGTAAGGGAAGAGCAAAGGGTTGTGAAAAACTGAACTTCAATTACGGTAAAGCTGACGTTTTTCAGCTGATTGGGATGTTAAACTAAGTAACTTCCTCACTTAAAACGAGGACACACCCAGTGGTAAGAACAAAACAAGCTTGTTTTGATTATTGCTCTCTTCCTTTCACTTTTCAGACTCTCCAGCCACCTCCATTGTCCCGGATATGGCTTTGTGTCCTTGCCTAGGAGAGACAGGACTTATTTTTGGCAGTTGTTTCTATTAACTGGCTGGCTTCATAAGGAGCGAAGATGCTATCACTGAGCTGCAATAAGATCTCTGCACCAGTTCCCTCACGTTATAAGGTGACAGTGAACTGGCCCCTTGTTAGTTTTCTTTTTTAATTGGCTGAGTTATTACTTATACGAAACCAATCTTATTTTAGGCTTGCTCAGTGAAAGGCACAGGAACAAACACTATTCGATGCCCTATGATGACCTTTCTAGTTTCTATTGTTAACTATGTCCTGAAAACATTTCTTTGGCATTTCTCTCCTCAGATCAGAACTGCTTTCCTTAGATAATTTAGAGGTGGATTGTGCCCAGCCTCACACAAGGTTGGGGAAGATATTTTCAAGGAGCTTTTCTGTCTTTGTGCCCTTGGCCACAGGCTGGCATAATCTTGCATCTCTCAAAGACTCTCAGAGACTCTCAAAGTTACCTAGAGGGTTTGGATTCTTAACTCCGGTTCATGTCTTAGGTACCTTTGCAAATCTCACCTAAATCTTCACTGCTTGGGCTATAGTTCCTATTTAGTGCCCTGCGGTCATTGCATTACATACCTTGGAGGAACAGCCGCACTGCACCTACTGAAATCATTGGACCATTTTAAGGTGGATCATAGAGCCGTGATGCATAAGTCAATGCCTCCCACTGTGGCTGAGCCTTACTAATATTTCTGTGGAATATTTTTATTTATTATTTCTATATTATTTGTGGGTACAAGGGATAACACTTTAAAATGTGCAGGTCTTACCTCCAGAGCTGATGCAATTAATTAGTATTCTGTGTGTGGATACTGCAGATGCTACCCATTCTGATTTTCAGGGGCTGGCAGAACTTACTGAGACATCTACGATCATCTTCTAGGACACAGAAGAGGTTTTATTTGTTTTACATTGTTGGTCTGTGCTTTGGCTTGGAAGAAAAATAGAGCCATGTTGGTTCATCTAAATAAAGTGTATGAGGTATGCTGCACACCCAGCTGGGATTTTCCCTAACTGGAGTTACTGTTCTCACTGTGCGGACTGAGAGTGTAAGGTTCAGTCTGGGCTTGTGATTTGTATGTGTATTCTCTTTCCCTTGAGATTTTTGTCACTCCTTCCCATTCATTGCTTAATACAATGATTTTTAGAGCTTTCATTTTAGGAGCAGAATTAAACCTAGTATAGAAAGATGAACTAAACCATATACAGTTCCTCATGGAACATTGCAGAACCATTCCCTAATGGAAAGCAGATTTTTTTTTTTTTTTTGCTTTTTCCTCCTCAACAGTACAAAATTCCTGCTTTTCTCCCTGTGGGACAGAGCTACTAGCTTTTAATATCACTACTCATCCAGCTAAGGTAGCTGATTTAAGAGCAAGATGCCTGTAGGATTGCACTCCTAATTAAATTCTTATAAGTCTCTCATTTTTGTTTTTCCTCTTATGAATGTAGCATGTATGCAAGACATGATGTTCTGGATTGGTGGAAAACTTTACTTGGTACTTTTGTGTGTTTCACTGACACTTACAAAATGGCAAAATCCTAAGGGACTTCATGCCTTGCTCATGGATTCAACACTTGTGAATCCCGTGCTTAAGTCAAATTGAAAATCTTATAAGCTGTTTTCCCAGCTGGTGAATATTGCTATCTCTTTATTGACTCCTGTGGAGAAGCACTGATTTCCATCAGCTGAGGATATGCGTGTGTGTTTGTGTACGTTTGCGGGTGCCCATTTGTGTAGCAGCCTGAAGGAGCAGTTTTCATCAATGATCGCAGCCTACAATGTTTGAATTCTGACCCATACATCAGTGTCCCCAGAGCGATGAGTCCGACGGAGGATGGATTCAGTGGCTGCAGTCTGTTTGTTTTAATATAGTTTTGTTTTCTTTACTTAGCTCTTATAGAGGCAATTAGAGTCTAAATTGCCTCTCATCTTCCAGATCAGCCATGAGCGATAAAAGGGTTCTAGCAAAGCAATGGGGAGAAGATTACATGCTGACTTCCTCCACGAGGCTCGCATAGGGAAGAAATGTAAGGTTTTCTTTTCCAGACCTGCTTACGGTATGCTCATAATTTTTACAAACCACAAGTTTTGACTACCCTTCTAGTTTCCCCTTCTACCCAGAAAAAGATGAACATTAAAGTAAAGCTGAAGAATGTAATCAAAATGGGATTTATATCCTGAAATGTCTTTAAATGTCCTTGCAGTATTTAAATAAAGTTGAAATTATCTTTGTTATTTGTGCCAAGCTGTATCATGTCTTTGGCATATACTGTCCTATGAAATGGGAAGTGGTTTTGCAGACTTCCTTATATAGGCCCTCTGTTTAAAATAGTTTGGGGTATTTTTTTCCTCTTTAACGATGATAAGAGAATCTAAATTCTGTTTACATTCTTCAGCTCTCTACCCTTTTATCTTCAAGTGAAGCTCTGTTTGTCTTCGAAAGGTAAAAGTGTCATCCTTGGATGTGAATACCATTGTACTAAGACATCTGATCAGACAGTATTTTACTGCCAGTAAATCAAGGGAAAGTATGAACTGTGCACTTGGCAAAAAAGGATTCATAGCTCACAAGCTGCAGCTGAAGAAAAACTTGCCACAGAAAAGTAGGATCAACAAAAATAGAAACAAATATTTTGGCAGAAAATCAGGATGCTGTTCCATAAACAGTGGGTACTTCTTTCAGCAGTGGGTGCAAGGAAAAGGAGGGAAGAGAAGGAAAGAAGTAGGGAGGATGGAAATACCTTTGGCGACGTAGAGCTGGGACATAGTATTTCCCTGTGCACCTTCTTTCTGCTATCCAATTATCTCCAGGAGATATCTGAGGCGAGGAGAAAGAATGAGAATGGTAATGAAAGAGGAAAAATTGCAGAGGGAGAAATTAAAGGAGATAATCCAGAAGAAGGACTGCAGAGAAGAATGAAGGGATGGTTTGGCCAAAGACAGGAGGTGGAGTTTGTCTGTATGCATGTGTGGTAATTAATTTCAAAGCAGAGTATCAACCTTCTGTGCAAGAGCTCTTACAGAAAGAATTGGTAAGTATAATATATGAGGAAAGAGGGAAAGGGAGGTTATCCAGGGAAGAGAAGCTGAAAAACCCAAGCCCGCTCAGCAGTGGGAATAGGGAATTTGGGAAAAATGGAAGTAGTAGTTCAAAAAAGAGAAAGCGCTAAACAAGGAGACTGAGATGTATGAGGAACAGATTGCAGTTCTGTTGATGTACATTATTTGTTGACACTTATTCTTCCTTGCTGGCAGCTCCCCAGGATCACAGATTGTTCTGGACCACCAGGATGGAGGAAGACGTATGGAAGATGATACAGTGCTAGTGCAGGTGAGACTTGAGTCAAGTTGTCTCAGCCACTCTTACCACTTCACAAAAGCACCAGCTGGACACATAGGGCAAGTAATCAAGTTATTGTCACAATTATTTGTCAAAACTAGTATGGTATTATGATGTTTAAGCCTGTGTGTTACAGGTTGAAGATAATTTAGATACTAAGATGGATTAGGAGTCCCAGAGAAGCATGGAAATGGAAGGTTTTACTAACTTCCTCTCCATTCACTCAAGAGAATAGTGACTGTCAGTAAAACCACAGATGAGGTGATCCTCTGAACAAGAAGAAATAAAACACAATTTCATTAGTCTCTTTTCTTTATCTTCCTTTCTCCTCTTTCTTCGTTTTGGATCCAGCTGAAGTACTTGTATATCTCGAGAATGAAGGAGGCATGAAGAAAAGCCGTGAAGTTTCTGATGCTAAATGAGACAATTGTATTACTGCCTTCTATTATGCACTTTTGCTGCACGGTGGCATCATTTTTGTCTGAGTTTAAGACCAAAGTATCAAATAACAATTTTATCAGTCATCTACACGTGACCTGTGGTCAACAAGCAAGAGAAAAACCCTGGCAGAGTGTACAGCTAGGACCCTGTGCAGCTCGAACTAAAAGCTTCAGTTTAGCTCAGCTTCTTTAAGGGAACACAGAAGTCCAAACTTTTTCTCTGTATTTAACAGCAAAGATAAAGGTTTAAATTATTTATTTGCTCCTCTCTGCCACAGGATGCACTGACTCTTTGAGAGATGGTACCAGCTTCCTTAATTGCCTTCTCAGTTCAGTCCAGAACTAGGAAATTCTGAGATTTCAGGTGCTGAGTTCCCAGGGAAGCTTAAGAGTGGCACATACATAAAAAGTAGGCTATGTATTACCTTCTGATTCATAAATAAATACGGTTTCTTCTAAAGCCGTAAAAGTGGAAGAGGGAACTGTCAATAGATTCCCCCCACCCCGTAAACGGATAAGGAAAAAGTGACACATTTTTCCTCCTAGAGAAGACCTGGACAAAACTCCAGGCTGTGACTCCTTGTAAGAGTCTGTGACTTGAGATGGAGCTTGTGTAGGGAAGTTGCAGACACTGGCTTTGCTGAACTTACCAAGAGTAGTGTGGATTAGTTCTCTGCTGCAAGCAGTTTCACTGTGGTGTGGACATCCAGCCTTCAGCTAATTTTGAGGAAGCAAAATGTGAGAGTGAAACTCTTTTATAATTCCCATGTAGCCTAGGACATGGGTCTGCTGAAGTGCTAACTAGAAAACACAGGTTCCAGCCCTAGGTAGTTCAGGGATTTCTTGACACTTATTTAATGAAAATTTTGTTTTGCTCCATGGAAAACACAACGTCTGAACCAGGTGTTGCATCATTTCATGTCATTGGCCCCATATCCCCCTATATTCTTGTATGGCAAAAACACCTCTAGTCTACTTTACTGCCAGGCATAGTTTGAGTGCCAGCTTGACTGGGTCTGTGTCCTATATCGGTGTGTGAGTCTATATTCAGTGTTCACTAAGCAATACACAAAAATTCCAAAAGAAACCAAAACAGAAAATATTTTGATTTGGAGGTGAGGAACTGGGGGTGGCGTACGGTGGGGACTGACGCATGGTTGTCAACGCTTGGGAACTGACACTAATTTATTTTCTCAAGAACTTCAATAAGAGTGTGGGTCGTGTCAGATCACATGAGAAAACTGCCTTGGCACTGTGGGCAATGCATCTACTTTCAACAGTAGCACAGCGATACCAAGTACCAAGTTGAAGTTCATCCTGACCTCTCAGGGAGTCTGTGACCTAGAGAGTATCAAGGATGAGACTCTGGGCTCCAGCAGTGAATACCCTCCTTCCATATTTAATCTAGTCTCTTATACCTGGACTTTCCCCCCTTCCTTTCATCTGGTCCAAAGTCAAGGCTGATAAGAAAAGAGTGACTCATAGCTGTCAATCAGCAAGTATATAACAGCGCTGGTATTTAAAGAAAATATTTGAGGAAGAGACCCAGACCAACCTACTTCATAATTCTGCCCATCTCTGCCTGTATCATTCTCTCCTTCCCTTGCTTCTCATATTATAGTTTATTCTCTTTCCCCCTTTTCCGTATATTTTCCCTTCCTTCCTCTGTAGTAAAGGGGAAGTCTGTTATACTAAGAGGCTGCAACTAAGTCCATTGTGCAGGGGAACTGTGAAGTTAATGGCTATGATGAGTTAACACAGTTAAACAAGTGGTTCAGATAGATAGTGGCTAAGTACCAGAGAGAAGGAGTTCTATTTTGCCTACATCAATACAAAAGAGGCAGGCCCTGAACTGAGCTGCTTTTCAAAATGTTTTTCTTCACGAACTGCAAGATGAGGAGCTGAACTGCTGAACCACATGAGGCAAACTTAATCTAGCCCAGTGACTCTGACATGTGCCAGTAGAGGATATTTTCAGAAAGAATGTAAGGAGATGGTTCATATACAACATGATACCTTTCCTAACATACTCACTGCTGGCAATCAGGAGCAGCTCAGGAACTTTCTGAGCAGAGGGTGCTCCAATAATCGTCTTTAGTTGCTAGCAGAGGCCTTTCCTCCATACACCTACCCAACCCCTCTTTGGACCACGCAAAGCTTTGCCCTGAGCATCTTGTGCCAGTGGGTTACCCAACAGCAGTATGTGCTATGCGGAGAGAACTCCCTTTGACTTGTTAAATCTGCTGCCTAATCATTTTATGAGGTGCCTTCTGGTTATGAAAAAGTATTCTTCCTGTTAAAGGACAATAACAGTGCACTATTTCAGCTAAGTAAGCAGCCGTAATGCAGGCTGGCATGTTTTCAGAGGCAGGTATTACTTGATAATTCACTCATATGAGTGAGGAAGACCTAGCTTCACTGTAAAATGTTAGTCTTTTACTTCTTATACTCTCTTACCTTTTGAGACAGATTGGTCTTCTCCTTGCAATGATTGTAATCTCTGAAATCAGCTGCCGGATAACAGACACTGAAAAAAACATAGCCTACTGAGTTATATGTGAGGGTGGTTCTTTCTCTCTCTCACTCTCTCTTTTCTTTTTTTTTAATTAAAACATGGCAACTTCATGTGTTTTCCTTCTAAGCATATTTATTTCATCTTTAACAGGAGGTTAAGCAAAACTTCGTTTGTCTAGACCGCAACTGCTTCAAAGAGTCAATGGCAACGGAACAGAAAATCCTTATCTTATTTGCCTTTGCTAGTAAAGGGTTTGTGTGGTCATGTTAGCTAGTGCTTTTATGCAAGTCTTGGGACCATTTACACAGCAATCAGAAAATTTGTCTCTTTCCAAACAGTTTCTCAATGTGATTACGTATCCTGGCCGTTATTTGTGTTTCATTTAGGATTCTTTTAGGGTGGACCATATGCCACATTTGGTGGATTTCAATGGGGTTGGATGAGCTCTATGGATCCCGAAACCTCAGGGATCTTTGGGCAGTAAATTCGTAACTGATGCAAATCCTCCTAACATCACTGATTGCACAGAGACGGTGTGACAACATCCGTATTGATAATGCCACAATGACTACAGAAGCAAACTTCCACTGTCAAACGGATTTGCTGCCACATTTACACTGAATTGTAAATGCGACCTTTAGTAAGGTCTCTAGCATGCATTAATTCCCTTCGGAGATCAGGCTTAAAGGAGGGAACGCAGCTTACGCTGACCACTTGCTTCCACTGCATAGTTTTGCAGCCTTCAAGGAGCTTACATATGCTCTTTTTTTGTGTTTCCCACAAGACTACTTGGATGTTTAAAAAAAAATGGATACTCAATTGTTCCATTTTAATTCAGTTATTACTATATATTAAAAAATAGTAATATATTATAAAATGAAATTCCTTTAAGCAAATTGAAACCTAATTTTTCTACAAAAAGCAAGGATAAGATGTGTTGAAGGTGGAACACTTCCCTCTGCCACCCTGCAGCTGAACATGTAACAGAAGTGCCTTTTTGCATTAGAATATTAGTCCATTTACCACTCTGTATCAGTATACAGAATTTACTATGAGCCTCTCTTGCTTTACATAGTCTAATGCTCATCATCAGAACTGTAATCCTCTAACCTCCCCTAACCTGCATCCTGTATGTCCTCCTGTTTCCCTCCTGCGAAGTCATCTACAGCTATACTTGATCTTCATTTTACTTGCGGTACCAGTGTTATGCTTAATACATCCCGGAGCCTGACCTCGTCTTTGTACAAATAGGCATAATCATTTGTTAGCATCTGCTCATCAAGTGATCATCACCAGAAGATGGAGCTTCACAACCCAAATCAAGACTGATGAGTTCTCTTGGGTGCTCTTTTAAGAGCTGGTCTCTAAAATATAATTTTTAATTTGAGAGCAAGTAAAATTATTTACTATCCTTTGTAGTATGCTGCACTACCCTACAGAAGCCTCGTGGACACAATTGCCTTTATCTGTAAGGAAAAACTGGACCTAACCGTTTGTTTTCAAGCCTGTGAGTCAGTAAAAACAAATCTCATTAATATTACCAGGCTTTGGAGGGAATTTAAAGACTACAGAGAGGGAATAGCCACCTGAGCGGTTTCTATTCCTACAAGCACTAAACATAGCAATCATGTTAGCCTGCTTAGCCATGAAACAAAACAAACCTCGCTATTAACCTGCCTGCGAGATGATCTGATAGTCTGTGTTTTTCAAAGTGTGAAAGCAAAAAGCTTTCTTTGAACTAGAAATCAATGGAGATAACGTTTCCCTTTCCCCCCGCTACTGCTTGGACCTCTGAGCTCTCACACCCTGACCCCAGTGCTGGAGCCTGGATCATGGTAGTGGAAAGTCCTTGACTGGTGGCAGTGGAGAGAAAATCATCACCTGCTCAGTCACAAACAACACATAGGCCTACATCACTGTTTGTTAAATGAGATCAGCTAATAGTTGCACAGCGGAGCTTCAAAGCTTCACGGTACAGTTAATGAAGGCTTTGTAGATGCCGTGTCCCCACTGAAGCCTTGGACTTTGGGTCCGATATTTAACGCAAGAAACGGTTCTATTTGGAATTACCTGGTCTTCAGAGCAAAACAAAATAGAAATGCTAGGAAACTAGCACCAATTTTGACCTCTGGGCCTAATCCTAACTTTATTTTTACACCATTTAAAATAATTTCACTAGATCAGCAGAGCAGATGTCTTGGAATACAAGTGCAAGATCAAACCTGAGCTCAGAGCCTCAATCCTGGTTAAATTTGATTTTTGGAAGGAATTATGCCTCCTTGCAGTGGAATCGTATGAGTGGAGTTAGTCCTAATTATTCTGTTACCTCCAGTATCTAAAATAGATACTTAACCTATCTGCATGCTTTGCTGTATTGGAGTATTGCTGTATTTGCTGTTTTCTTTTTTTTTTAATATATGAAGTGTGTGTGTGTGTATATATATACATATATATATCTCCTACATCTCTTTTTGTCAGAGGATGCATCAGTAAGTTTTTTAAGAAGCAACTATTTGTAGTAGCATTACAATCTTTGTAGCCCATAAGTTGAAATACGTAAGGTCAAGTGGGAAATTTTGTGTATTTTAATGAAAGAATTCTAGCTCAGAAGCTCCAGAAGAAAAAAGGACCGTCCTAAAGCTCAGTTCACATTGTAAAGTCTTCTCATTTTATAGTATTTTCTTACCATAGAGTATTTACAGCCTTAATGTATTTAATGAATTAAATATATATGTATTTGTATAACTTTATATATGAGTATCTATACCTTTTAATTTTCTTACATTTCTGTCTCTGTCTTTTTTGTAAGGGTGAGGTGATGTTTCTTCTGCAGCTGAACAGCACTGACACTATCAGACATAACGCTATATTTGTATTCTCAAATCTCCTCACCTAGTCAGCATCTTCTCCTTGCCTAGCACTGTATCACCAGGCAAGCAAGGAGATGTCCTCTGTACCCGTAAAGAGAATATGTACAACACATCAGTGCAATGCAGAGACACCCAGGTTGCTTCTGGAGGGGATACCAGAAGGCAGCTGTGATGGCAAGGGGCTCCAGTGAAGTGAGGAGAGGAAGCCTGGTGAATCCTGCTTTGAGATTTTACCACGCACCAGCTCTGTGATGAAAGAAGGTTTGTGTTAAGCTACCAGACTGTGGATGAGAGCAGCTGAGATGCAGACAGCCATGTTCCTTCCCAGGCTCCAAACTTTTCAGCAGAGAGGTGATAATGAGCATCCGGGAAGGTAACATTTCAAGATGCTGCAGCTGTTTGCTCCCCTGCAAGGCTGAGGGATATGCAGGCTCTTCTACTTTTTCAGAGCCAGCTATAACCCTGACCAGCACTGCATCATGACCCTAGCAACAAAACTGGTGGAATTTAGCAGAGAATGCGACTCTCATTTTTTCCTACCAAGCCCACACTAGCTAAGGACTGCATCCCTCTACCTCTGCTACAACGCACAACCATCTCTTCTCTTTGTGGTACTAGAATTTCCTGTAGCAGAAGGGTATCTCATGGTGTCCTTCAGAAAGGCCCTTCAAATTGCCTCCTTTATCCTGAGTCCTCCTGCAGTGCCAGAATTTTTTCAGCAGAGTGAAAATATTTCATTCATTATCAAGAGCTTAGTCATCTGATTCTTGGTGCTGATGCTGCCTTTTGGAACAATGGCTGGCTGCCACTCTGCCTGCTTCTGTGGGAGAGCAGCGGTCTGTAATCTTTGTGTGTTTCTTTCTCTCTCTCTCTTTTTAATATACTTAGCTTTATCATGGGAATTGATTTTTCTAAATGTCCACCTGGTACGTTTTCTCTTAGTCAGAAAAAGAGACCAGGTGTTAATTTGTGCCAATGCCACTGACTTTAGATGATAATGAGTTCAGAAAGGATGGAAAATCAAAGTGTATTCCACAGCACCAAGAGGAGCAAGGCTGTGGGATGAAAACGTCTGAGGCTGGGCAAAATATCTGGAGGGCACACCACCCCTCCCTTACCATGCCTTTGTATAGCTGCCTTTATTCTCTGTTTAAAAGATTGGCATTATGTGACTGGCATGACCAAAGGATCCCCAGGAGAAAGATGGAGAGGACAAGATCAGCCCCACAAAACTGCATCATACATCACCCATGGATAAAACAAGGACAAGGCAGCACAGTTGTCATCAGCTTTACTCTGTCCTCTCTGTCGTTCTAGCGAAATCGCAGATCACACGTGGTGGCCCACAGGAGCACAGCAAGGGGCAAGCTGAGCTGCCATCACGTGTGGAGAACAAGGTGGACACAGATGCCATGTAGTCTGATCAAAGTCTTCCAGTATAGGAATGTGAGATGTGCAGGAGCCCACCGCCTAAATTTTTTTTTTTCTGGTTTGATTGATTTTTTGGCCTAATTTCCAGTCTGAATTATATCCTACTCATTCCACTCTTATGCATGTGGCAAAATTAACCTGAGAAGTTTTGCATTACTTTATCCCTCTGTGGATTTTCTTGCACTCGGAATGGAAAATAGATATATGATGATGACGAGTTTAGTAGGAATGTTGGCGAGCAAAGGACTTTGTGAAGGCATCTTACTTAGGATAGCATTATTCTGTTCTCACCGGTACAGCAATCCTGCCCAGGGTCTCCTTGTGTCTCCTTGTCTACTGCAGGGATGTAGGTTTGTTGCCATTGCTTGGGACCGGCATCATAGATCACCTTTACTCTGCTAAGCCTCTCACAGAGAACGTGTATTCCTTTTTTTTTTTTTTAACCTCCTTGAGACTGAACCCGAGAAATAGTCATGCTCTTTGTACACAAGAAAGCATGGCACAAATAATGTGATAAGCTTTCAGCAAGTGATCATCAAATCTATTAAATGACAATCAGCTAAGCTGAAATTATACTAGGTTAGCTTAGTAGTCTGTTGACAATGTCTCTCACTGCCTTACTGATATAGCTACAGATAATTCTCCTTGGGCAAAATGTACTGTTATTGTTCCCCCCTCCCTTTTTTTTTTAATTCGCTTTTTTTTTTTTTCCTATAAAATTAACGAGGAGCAGAACTTTAAAAATTGCAACCCAAACTTAGGCTCCTCTGTCAGTAATCCAGTTTCCAAAATTGGCCTAATTTTGAAACCCAGTGAAATAGCAACAAATCCCAGTGAAGTCAATGAGAGCGTCCAGCAATCAGCCCCTTTTGAAAACTGAGTTTGAATATTTTGGCACAAACTTTCAGGGCTAAATGATTAACAGAGATATGCAAATCACTGATGCTCCAAGATTACTGGTTTATTTCTGCTTACGCTTTTGATAAGAGATGTCACTGTAGAAGGGAAATGAGTCACATGTTTCTAAAAGGCCAGGAGAAACCAATTTCTGAACAGTGTGAGTACATTCCTGGCAAGATCACAACAGGAAAATTAAATAGAGTAACAGATCAAAGATGCAAGCAGACGAACTGCAGCAGCAAAACCCATCAAACAACGATGGGGTTTCCCTTCAATCTGATAAACTGTGTGATTATCACAAAAACCTTTAGAGTAGAGTGGATAATTTGCTGAGGCTCACTCAGAGCAAAGCAAAGGGAATAATACTGTGGATTTTCTTGGTTTTTGTTATACATCTTCACCCCTTTTCAATACAGCAACAGATTTGTGACAGTTTCTCTGTGGCAGAAGAGGTCTACCTGATGAGTAGACTAACTGCTAGCTCTCCTAACTCCAGCAAGTTATTATTTGCTTATGCATGTTTAAAGAAGAACATTCCAAGTCTTTTGATGTTATTGTTAATATCTTTGAGGACATCATGAAAAGTGGAGTTCTGGACTATTTGTGATCATTAAAGAGCGGGGCAAAAGCCCTGCTTGCCTTGAAGTCTGTGGGAAATTTGGCACTGAATTTAAGAGACAGGATTACTTATAAATTGCCTTTCCCTTCAAAGGGAAGGAAATTGCCTCCCATTCCCCTGTCTGCAGGTTCCCTTGCCCAGCACTCCTTGGTGTGTTTTCTATTTGTATTTGTATTGGAATCATTACGACTGCTGTTTTCCATGTAGAGGCCCTGATTCAACAAAGTGCTTATGTACCTGCTTAGGTGCCAAGTAGGTTAAATGCTCTGCTTTTAGGTTTTGTCCTGAGAATTTAATACTTCTCAGTCATCTACATTTTCCTAAAAAATGTTCACAGCATTAACATCTCATTGAATGCCTTCACCAATCCACACATCAGAAGGAAATATGTCACTGATATGAAGAAAAGATTTACCAAAGAAAGAAAATCATGTGAAGTCATTTCAACGTGATACTAACAACCTAATCTAATTTCTCTGGCTAGGATGGTTTCTGGGTGATGGCATGACTATGAGTCAAATTTGAATTCAGTGATATTAGCGTAAATCTGAAATGATTGAGGAGTGCCAATTTATGTCCTGATTTACAGACAAGAAGCCCCCTGCAGTCAGCGGAGCTGAAGAAAAAGAATTGAAATGGAATTTCTTCCTCTGACTTCCGTTACATTGCCCTGGGTTTACGTTACTGAAGTTGAGAGCAGATAGTCATTTAGCTGACTATAGACAAGAGGAAAGATCACGGTGAGCTGCTAATATTTGTTGTTAGAAAAAAAATCCAGGAATGATGCAGAAGCCAGATTTTTGCAAAGCTTTGAAATCGTCCTCTGGTTACACTATGTGGTTCAAGCTGCTATGCAATAATGGGAGTCCAATAGGCTCTAAGCCTTCCTAATCCTGTCTGAACCAATGACTTCATCTGTAATTTTAGCAATTTTGCTTGACCTTCTTAAATCTCTTTCAGGCCAGTCATGAAACTAGGTACCAGAAAACCTTAGGAGCCAAGTGGGTTCCAGATGCCAGCTTAAGTAAGTATACAATATATATAGTCACCTTTCCTGCTGGTTTCAAATCACTGGTAGATTTCCATATAGAAATTAAACTGTTAACTATCAAGGCTGGAAAGGTGCTGAATGCCTCCTGCATCGTGCTGAGAGCCATCAGCTGCCAATATACAGCACTGTGCTGGCTTCAGCTATAAAGTTATCCTGCTTAGATGGTTACAGCAGAGCAGAATGTGAGTTCAGTGATGCACTATTTTTGCTAAGGAAATTGCTTTGTGGGTTGAGAAATCAGCACTGAAAGGAAGTCAGGTTTCCTGCTGACAGAACACATACAGGTTTCTGCAACTGTACAACCAATATATTTTTTATCAGCATGGAATTTAATACTAATCCACCCCCAAAACTATGCTTCCTCTTATTCTCAAGGATGATTTTTCCCTCTAGTATAGACAATCAGAAAAATATTGTGACACTTCAGAGGAATGTGGAAATCCCTAGCTATGCTTTTATGGTATATCTCAGGTGCTTACTCTCCATCTAAATGAAGTAATTTCTGAGAAAAAAGGTATATAAGTGTTCATGTGTATGCATGCGTATGCATGTATGTTTTCTTTTTGCCTCTCCACTGAAAGTGAAACACATATTGCTCATCCTTTTGCCATATTAAGATCTGGTTAAACTATGAGTAAAGTCTTGTGTTACTCTTTGTTTGAATGTTAAATGCAGGAAGGTTCAGGGGAGTTATTCAGCCTATTTCAGGTACATGATGGACATATTTTGAATTCCATGACTGCTTAGTTGTCTTTTTTTCCCAGGAAGATTTGACGAGTATCTTTTCAGACAGGCTATGCTAGTGGTTAGAGGAATCTGTATAGCTGATTGTGTAACAGTCACAAAACAATGGTTCAAACTCCAAAGAAAGCATTGCAGTGATATTGCTCCTTCTGAATGTTCACCTCTTCCAGAGGCCACTGACATTTATATGACTGACCTAAAAAACAAAACCAAAGCCAAGCCCTTATATTTCAATCATAGCAGCAAGTTGGAGTTAATTACTAACTGATATTCTTCTTGAAGGCTGTGGCTATGAATTTGTCAGCAGATGATGCCTCAGACATTGACCTCTTTATCAAGGTGAACTTAATCAACCCAGATGAATTGTTGTTTATCTGATGGAATGCTGGAATGCAACTCTAATGACAATCTTCTTTAATTCTAACTGCTGTGTAAATATCATAAAAACCCAGAGTAGAAGTACGTCCCGGTTCCCGACCAGAAAATATTGTCGTTTGTGATTAATCAAATGAAGATGAGGGAATATCTGTAGTGTTAATGGAGAAAAAAATATTCAGCAACAGGAGGTTATATTAATGTTCATTTTCAGTACTGCCCATACTGTTTCAGCTGGGTTAACATGCTCTGGAATTTTTTAGGGTCTTGAAGATTGGTCTCTATCTCTGACTTTGATCCCTGCGCCTTTGATCCTGTGTCTTAGAAATCTTCTCCTGACATCAGATTCACCTCTTAGAATATCTTTTTATCATCATCCTTAGCCACAAATCCCATCAAAGAAGGACTGATAAAATAAAAGACAATTGAAATAAAAAAATACATTCAAGAGCAGTTAGCAATTAAAAAGATATATATGTTTATCATAATGTTACTTTTTCTCTGACTTATTCCTGCATCTTTCCGGCCATCTTTTTTCCCAAACAAAGTTTCTGGCAGTACACATTGTAGATGACAAAAGTCTCTTGGTGGAAATCATCTTATCTAGCTTTTGACATCCACAGTGTAAGTCTGTATCTGAGCTAGTTATCCTATTACAGTAAATGGAGATTTCGTCAATACAATCAATAAAGTTTATAGTCCAACTGAGCTGACCAAAAGCTGATGTCTGGTTTAGGATGAGAGGAATTCCGCCTTGAATTCCTTTGATTTTATTGACCATCTCTCTTCTGGCTATAAATGCAGCAACTAGTTCGTATACAGAAGTCCACACCATAGTGAGATGTATCTCATCTCTCTTGACTGTAATGGAACTTGAATCAAGCCCTCAGTATAGACATATAATGGAGTTCTTGATCTTGCTTTTCTTTTTAAGAAACTGAAAGTGCAATTAGAACCCTGTGAGTAACATAAAAGCTCAGATGCACAGAAGCACCTCAGTGAGTCTCTAACCTTACAGCTCCTTTCATCATCACGCGGACAGCAAATAGCCTTTGAGTGAATTAAAAATCTCTCGTACACTTAGTGTTAATAGGAAACAAAAATCATCCCTATGAGTTTTCTGAGTGGAAGAGGGAGGATGCCATTAGCTTGTCATTAGCAGCTAAAGTTAATGACACCAATACCTTTCCTGGAAAAGCAATAATCTTATCCTCACTCGGCTTTGCCTGACATTGACTGCTGGTAACTAACTGCTCTCCTTGAGGTTTTTTTGATGTTTACTTGACAATTTTTGTTACTGGTTTACGTTTTTGCTGGACAGCTCCCTTTTCTAAATACAGCAGTAACAGAGGCAGCAGGAACCCAGAGAACATTGAGCCTGATCTGATCAGCCTGTTGTTAACAGCGTGGCTAGAGTCCGAGCGTAGCGTCTATCACAGCTTGAAGAAACCCGAAGGCATATGCTCTGTTGGTTATTTTCACATATTCTTTCCTACCATCTCCCTCTACTTCCTACATTCTGTGGCCCTCATTGGCTTTACTTAGTTACTTTGGGTGACTGTCAACACTTTATGCAGACTCAGCTGTCACTTCTGATTTTGGTGACATAAAATCCTAGGCATGTGAATGACTATGAGGTAACTGTAACCTCAGTACTGATATTTGTTCTGATGTAAATAAGTAACAGCATTTTACTAGTTAGAACAGGGAGAGCAGTGTAGATAAAACACCGCCTCTGTTATGGTGAAAGGTTGGCAGATTAGCTGTGAGTTTATATTTGAGCTTTGAGGAAAGGGCCATAACATAGACACACGCTGAAATATTCTCAGCCATGGAATAGCTGTGTCATATCTTTTCAATTTGAAATAAGGCCACACATGATGTAAATGCAAACCAGGCTAATGCAAGTCAAAATTCCCTCCTTTTAAGAACCACAAAATGACATTTTGGGAAGAGATGGTTCTGTTCCACTGTGAGGTGGGTGGTGGACACACAATATGGTTATGTCATAAGAATTTCCGAAATGAACGAGTTATATACTTGATACCGTGAATGCACTTAACTGGACTAATTACATATATAATGGTACATAAAACAGGGGCAAAATTATGCCTCTAAAGTGTGTACATCATCCATACCAGACTAAATCTGGAGGAAAGTTCTCAAGGCCAAATGAAAGCATTCTTATAGTTATTATTATTAAGCATCCATTATGAGATCATTCTCACTGTATGATTTCCCAGTTCAGACTTTCCTCCTTAGCCCCCTCCTCCGTCAGAAACACAATGTCTAGATGGACTGATGGTCTGTCCCAGTGCAGCTGCTCTTACAGCCGACACTAGAGAAAGCTCTGAGAAATAATAACGATAAAATACAAGGACCGTTTTCAACAAGAGCTACATGTGTATATCTGAGGGAAGAAATAGATCTTTCTGAAGATGTGAGATTAAAAAGAAGACTCAGGGCTTCTTTTCCAGGTAGATCTGCCGATAGAAGAAGGCAGAAGTGTGACTGAAGAGGCATACCTTCCATCTCTCTAGGAAGGCCCTATCAGTGTAATACAAGAGCCATATGTGACTAAGAAATTATGGTCTTGCTTAATGATTAATTGAGATAGTTAAACTTCTGTTACCTTCCTCACCTATGATTTTTTTTTTTCTAAAGCAATTTGATAATATCCTTTTTTGCCTAATTAGGGAAGCCTTCTATAGCTCCTGGAGGAAAATGATAGATTGCTGGTGAGAATGCTGGAGAAATTAATTTTAAAGATTAGTGAATATTTTAGGCTATCTTTGAGAAGCTGTTGACTACATACACATTTCAGTGTATGTAATTATGGCTACCTAAAAACATTGTCTGGCAAATGAAAAGAGCAACTAATGACTGGTTAATTGTAACTATTTTATTTCTGACTTTTGGAACATTTTCACTGTTGAATGTATCTCTTCCAACTACCCATTAAACAAATTCACTGTGATAACAGTGCCAGCTTTTTATCTCTATAAGAAATATGTTTTAAAGGTGAATCCACAAGAACTTTAAAAATTCACCACTCTTAGTGCTTTTTTTCTAGGAGATCATCATCAGCCTTGTTTTTACCTACTGTTCAGGTCATTGAAGTGGTAAACTGCTAGTCAGACTTTACCTTATTTCTTTCCCTACTAGTGTATATCTGGAAGGCAAACAGACACCTTTTTCTAGGCAGTGACAACTATGAAAAATATAAATCTATCCCCCTCTCCCAAGCTTTTCTTTATGACAACATTTTAGCACTCAGCACTAACAGATGATGGATACATTTCATCCAGAAAATTCAATTGCTTTCTCCTACTGCTGCTGCTATGGTTACAGATAATGACATAACTTCTTGTTCTGGTGGTGACAATGATGAGGGGTGTTATGATGGGTCAAGATGAGAAGTTACAAGGTCAGAAAGAATTCTCTGAAGGCCAGTCTCAGTAGTGGCTGCGTAGCACTTGAACCAAAAGCCTTGAATCTTCTGTCTAGAAGTTGAAGAGAGCGTAAGCTTGTCTTTCTTTCTTTTCTTAACAAATTCATAAAAATGCATACGTGTCATTCATGTGTCTTTTACTACATTTTAAAACATAGCCATGTGTATATGTGTTCTTCTAATTAGTATTCCTGCTTAAAGAACAAAACAGTGTTAGGGCAGAAGATAGGTATACAGTAATATTCTTGGGACAGGGAAGAGGTTTTCTATACCTTGACAGGAGGAACTGGTAAAGCCAGATTGAAAGGGATATTAGAACCAACCCCACACAAAGGCTTCCAGCAAACCAAAAACCAAAGCTTCTTTGTTCTCTTAAAGCCATGCCTGACTTTTTGTTAAATCTAGCTTTTCTCCTTCAGGCTCGTTGTAGCTCATGGTGTTCCCTGGGTATGCCCCTATCACCCTGGAAAAGTCTATGTCTTTTAACGAATCCTCAGTACCTGAAAGAAGATGAGTATGCCCGTATGTAGTGGTGACACGTTCCTGTTACTGATTTTTAGTAGTTTATCTTGAATTTTTCAGGAAGGTGTCTTGCAAATCTTTACCATGGTACAATTTCTGTCTAATCCTTTCTGATGATGCAGGAAAGATGTACAGAGTGAAAGTAGGTGTTTTCATGAAGTCTGCTGCTTTTGTAGTATCTCCTGTAAATCTCAGGGTTTTTGTTTCCCTTGCTGAACCTGAAAAAGGAAAAGGTACAAAACGGAGCGTTCCTCAGGCCTCTGTTTCCAGCTGCTCCCTGTTGTAATTTTTCCATACTTTAGGGATCAAAAAATACGATGCCAGAATCTTCGCTCATTTACGCCTACATAAATTCTGAGATAACACCAACAAAGTCAAAGGAGTTTCACAACAGTGAAAGCAATTTGAGATCAGACTTGGGTGAACTGCTTTTGTTTCTGTTTAAAGGAATTCAGAGGTATATGAAATATCATGCTGCTCTTGCTGCGGTCTAGGCACTTAGTGTTTCTGCATATTGATGCTAACTCCACAAATCTTCTCATCGTGTTGTCCGACACTGACTGTCCCTGCTCACGTACCATGCTTCATCACGTAGATTGTGTCAGTGCCAAAATATGAGCTTTTGATAAGGTATGGGAAAGCAATACCCATCCTTCCCACCTTGGAAGGTACAATTTCTTTCTGTATTGTAATGAGGGAACAGCATTCATCCTTTGTTCCTGCTGGTTTATCTGCTTAGGTGAATGATGCCCATACTTGTGGTCTTAGACATAAAAGGTAGAACTGCAGTTACAGTTTAATCCATTCATCTACAATGCAGAATTTAAATCCTAGCATGCAAAGAATTATCCAGAACAAAATAACAACTTCAGAGCGAAGATAGTTTCACATCAGGCCCCCAGTTCATCTATGGGGTGTGCTGAATTGCTGTTCAAAGGCGATACTCTGATATCCACATCCAGGGGTGATAAAATCCTTAATTAAATACAGCACTGCCAAATGCATCTGCTCCGAGAATTGAGTCCTGTTCAGCAGGACAAGAGGTACCGAGAGGTTGTATCCGTATTGCCCTGGGCTATCTCCCCTGAGAGCAGACTGACTGTGTCTGGGCTGTGTGGTACTGTGTCCTAGGTCTTTTCTGAACACCATGTGGTCTTCTTGTGGCCTTAAGACATATCGGCATCTAAAATAACCAAGGGATGGAGCAGATGTCTTACAAAGACAGACTAAGAAGGCTGGGACTCTCCAATTTGAAGGGAGAAGGCTGCAGAGAAGGGATGTGATTGAGTTTCATGGAATCATGAAGTGGTGGATAAGGTAAATGCAGAGCAAATTTTCACCAGCTTTCACAGCTCCCAAACTACAGGGTCATTCATTGAAACAAGTAGGCAATTGGTTTGAAAAAGATAAAAGAAAGCACTTTTTTACACAGAGTGCAGTAAACTGCTGGAATTTGCTGTCATGGGGAATTGTGGAGATAGAAAATATCGGTAGCTTCAGAAAGGAATGAGACAAATGTATGGACATCAGGTCAATAAACAGATACAGGACAGGAGCAGGAGATGTGTACTGTGTCGTATCTCTGATCCAGTGACTGTAGAAGCTGAGGAAGCATGAGGTGAACGGGCCACAGAGTCCAGGCTTCTGTGCTTTCCTTGCCTAGCATCGCTTACTGCCCTTGCGAGAGACAAAATAATGAACTGGATCATTATGACCATTAGCAAATTTCTTCTGGTCTTATATTCTTGCTATCTTTTGTTATGCATTTTCCATTCGAATTGTCAGAAATATTTTAACTGGCTTGTGAAGTCCAGCAGAGCGTTGTTTTTACGGCTTTCAATTGAAGGAATGTTCTATGTGCCCTGAGGTGCTGCATAAGACCATGAATGAAGGTGTAAAGCTTTCTGGGACAGTCTGGAAGATTCCATAGGGAAGAAGGAGCCAAATTTGTTCAGGGCTGTCCAGGCCAATTCCCTTCTGTGAACTGTCAAGACCCGCATCCACACCCAGGCTTTATTCTGGAGAGAATTAGTTGTTTCACTCCAAAATAAATTCCAGGAATAAGTAACATTTATGCTGTTTATGAAACAGGGATTGTCAGGAGACTGGGACACAGGACTAAGGCCCAAGTCATTTGAGAGTGTGAACATAACTGGATTAGACGTCATCTATTAGTCTGCTAGTCTGCTATACCGAAAAAGGATCAGCACATCCTGTGCTGGGTCAGAGCCAATGACAGGACCTTGCACAGGGTCACACAGAAGAATTCTCTCCCCGTTTGGGCACATGGTCCAGCACTCAGTTAAAACTGAGGCCTCTTTCTTCCATTGTCCTGCAAGGTGCTGGCAATGAATAGGCTCCTGGGGTTCTGACCAGAGGGGATTATTAGGAAAAAATCATCCCAGACAAAAATCCAGGACTAAACAACGTGACGGTTTAAAAGACTGATGAAGAGAAGATATAGAACTTTAACTGCGAGCTTTCCCCATGCAAGAGGCAAAAGAATCAGAGCAAATTCAGGTGAAAGCTTCACTTTGCTGAACACCAACATAGCAGGGGCAGCCTGAAGCTGTTTCTGCTTTGTATAAGCCAGCAGGAAAAGAAGACAGCAAGGAAGGGCCCCTATATGGGAGCACATGGTGTCCTCCTCCTGGGTTTTGTCAAATCTCCGTGTTCCTGTGGCTATGGTAAAAATGGCTTTTGAATGGCTAGTATGATTTAACTGTATATGCAGCTTTACCAACATGCTCATTTTTATGCAGATTTCTTTTTGCCTTTCATAGCAACAATTTTTTGCATGATCTTGTGGCCCCAGAGACAGAAGGATATGGACTTTTATGGCATTATCTGCCTCTCTGAGGGAGCATAGAATTGTAAGGTTTGAAAGTGAGCTTTCTTGGAGACAAAGGTTTTTTCTTCTAAGAGCTCCACAACCTTCACAATCATTATGAGAATTGTGTTGTGGCTCTGTATCCTACACAAAAGTCAGGATGAGATTATTTGCTTCCGCATATCTGATTTACTGCTCCATCTATTTTTCAGACCACTGCTCTCCTAGATCATGGATAACAATATGTGTATTAGCATCCTTCTGGAGAAAGCAGGGCAAGTTCTGGAGAAAGCAGGGCAAGAAGTCTGGCTGTAACATGCTGCATATGCAATCCTAAATATGCAGCTCATCAGCCTGTCCAAACAAAAATTGTGATGGAAGAGAGTCCTGATAGGTTGTTCTTTACTTCTCCCTCTTTCTTTTCCAATAAAAAACATTCTTTCTGCCATCTTGATTGAATCTCTAAAATTATCTATTTCCTTCCTGTCTTTGTAAATAGTTTCCTATTTGATGTTTATTCATTTCTGTTATTCCTTTTAGGTTTGAATGCACTTCTTATTGCAAGAGTGATAATAAGTTGCCATGAACGTTAAAACCTTATTAGTACTTGCCTGAGGTGTTCGAGAGCTGAGACACTTAGATCTAGTTCCTGGAAAAATGTATTCAGCTTCCCAAAGCTTTTTGAGTGTAGCTAGCCATTTCATCAAAGTAGCCTGAAAAGAGACCATAGATGAACTTTGTCAGTTTTGTCTGAGTTTCAGTTGGAAACTTCCGTTAAATCAAAACTCTCCAAGTGGAACTCATGGAGTGTGAACTGTTGCACCTTCAATTCAAAAAATATAATATGAATTTAATATGAATTTCTTAGAAATGAAACTGATACTGTTGTGAACTGTTATGTAGCCTTGTTATGCTGGAGGACAAGATTTCACACTGTATTCATCTGTTTATTGCAGGTTATTTCCTAAGTGAATTATTTCTGACTTGACATAATTAATATCTCTATTCTTCCTTACTTTATAGATTTATTGCATTCGGTCTGCTAGAGCAGATTTGTCAAGCTAAGAACTATATGAGGCTCTTAAATATGACACTAACTTTCCCATGCAACAATTTAGATGACTAATGGAGAGAAGGTATCGTTGTACCTTAATAGTAGATTTTATGCACCTATGAACAAAAGAGGTTCAGAGCAGTTTCTAAAATTCATTTGTGTGTACCAAATGTGTGCTTGTGAGTGCTCCAAAGTAATTATGCAGAGAAACTGTGATTCGTTTTGTGCTCAGTGTGACCAACTTTGTGCCAACAAGTGATTGTGCTTGTAGCTACCCATTTGACATGTGCAATAAGATGTTTACACTTCTGCATGCATGTTTGCGAGAATATAAACCAGGACCTCACAGTTTGCAATGGAACAAATGAGGCATGTTACTGAGTCTTTGAGAAGACTGGCTCTGCAGGTAAATTCCTTGAATCAGAAGAAGTGCTGATTTCTAGGGCAAAAGCAGCCTGCTTCACTGATTAATTCTTTATAAATTATTTTAAAATCTCCCTATTAGCTGGAATTTCTCTCTTGTAAACCAGTTGAACAGGTGTTTTTAGCCCTTAAGACCTGCTGAGGAGCAAGTTCTCTTTTTATTTACATTTTTAATGGCTTAGCTGACACAGGCAACCGGGATGCAGAAGTGATTTCACTGAATAATTTGGCCTGGCATTTTGATGTCTGTTTTTTAGGGTTCCGTGTTATCTGGCTCATCTTGACCTATGCCATGTCATTCAGTAACACATACCTCCATTTTAACTAGTTCTGTACTGCTATACTAAAGAGTTATCATATTGCCTCTAAACAGCTAGTTTATTGTATGTATCCACCCATGGTTCTCCTGGCTTTTTCTGTATGTCAGCAAGGTCAAACTCATTCCTCTTCTAATTATACACAGTACCTGCTCAACTCTTTACTCTCAAGCATGTCAGCTGTTGAAATAATTACATTAGTGCTAATGGTAAAAAACAGTGAGAAAAGAAGGCAATGCAAAGAATTTAGAACTTAAAGAGGAGAAGAAAATTATTCCCATTGCCACTGAATGTATTAAGTCCACTCAGATAGTTTTGTTCCAGGTGATCAACAGTTTGGGGACCTAGCTTGAATTTAGTTCAGAAAGGCCAATATTCTTCACTTTACATTCTTTTTTTACTACTGTGTAACGGAGAGCCACAAGGTTCATATCAGATTAGCTGCATTCAGGGAGGCATCTGTGTGTCTGAGAGAGAGAATTTTCTATCTTGCTCACTGAAGTTTTGGGTGGAGCTGAAGGAAAACCAGCCTGAGAGCTGTACGTTTGACTGTTGCCTGCTACAACTTACAAACGCAAGGTTCTAAAAAATTACAGCCTTATGTTAAATAAGATTGTTTAGGACCTTCCAAAAAGGAAACTGTACTAGCTTTTATGAAATGAACCGTTTTCAGGACCCTGCTGAAAGTAATCATGACTTTTTTCAATTAATTACTTATTTGCCCTATATCTCTTCCTTTGAGGAAAATTTGTTGAGAAGTTTCTCATGAATAGCAGTTGCCTTTTCAATTTAAAATCTATACATGCTCTTTGTTTTATGAAAATCTATACATGCTCTTTGTTTTATGAGTAAAGAATCTGCGTCCTCTACTTTATGCTACTGGTCTTTATGGCTGGAAACTCTGTGATTTAGCAGTGGATAAAGCTTAAACATATTGATTCTTCTAGATATATATTTATCTTGCTACGCTTTCCTCTGGCATATATAGTTCAGTGCTCTTCCTTAGAAGGGTGCAAGGAAAGGACACCTGTGTGCAAAAGGTACTGTTTTATTTTAATAGGAATTTGATTTGCTTCTTTTCATGTGTTTTCTGCTTCGGGTAGATTTCTTACTTTGGGCAGAGTTAGTCAATGAAGTACACTTAGCACTTGACGTAATTAATCTTGTAGGCATTAATTATCAAAGCAGGTCTCGAAAGAGCCCTAAATTAGCTTTTCCTAGTGATAGTTGCTTTCCTTTAGCGTGTGGCCCTCATTGTTCATACTGTAGTCCGTACTGTTGTATTCTACATACTTGTAGAAGCTTGAAGGCAGAGATTTTTCAGTTGATTCTAATCAGCTCAGGAACTGAGGAAAAGACACAGATTTTTCCTGACAATTTTGCCCTAAGCAGAGGTAAGCGTGCACTGTGTATTTAATCAGTTTTGGTCATGGAGTATTCTGCAGTTGTTATTGGACCTTGTGGCCATAGTAGGATAACATTGCTGTTAAATGTTATGTTTATGTGCTCAGATTTTTGCAGTCAGTTACAATTCACAGAAATTAAATAACAATGGAACTATCGTTGCCATTGCTATAGGTCAGTGAAACCAGAAATCTGTATTTCAGCCCTCTGCTGGCAACAAGGTCCTTTCTCCAGTGGAAAGGGAAAGGACTGGATGACCTGATTTTAATTGTTCTGTAGCATTATATCTGATTGCCTTCTGCATCATGAAGTGAAGGCGAGATATATGCATGTAGCAATACTTGCATAGTCCTTTTTTCAGGTTTCTTTTTTAAGCTTATTAATTTAATCTTGTTCATTTTTCAAAGTTATTCAAGTGCCAGCATGAGCTTTTACAGTCATTCATTTATTCATATAGAAATATTGTCAGCTACAACAATTCACAAATTTGTTTTGAATTCATCACTTTCAGCTGAAAAATTACTAAATAAAACAAAATGTTTCTCACTCTTAAGACAAAACAATTTGGCTTAAAAAATATATTATAAAATTGACCTAATTTTACTAATAAAATCTTCACAGAATATATATTTCAAGCTGAAAAAAATGTTTCTCTTAACACAAAATTACTTGGGGATGAGAATGTTTTATATGGGCAAAAAAAAAAAAATTCATCTTATACTACCCAAAACAATTGTTTTGACATTTCTTTAATATCCCATGAAAAATTGAATTGTCTTTGCAGGTCCAGAAAGTGTTCCACATTGCACTTTGCATGAACCTGCGTTGAATTTTTAGATTAATTAGTCTGATGGGAGGATTGCATTAAATTGTGTCTAATTTTCCATTTCATTTTGAAATCAAATGAAAGAAAGTGATTCAGGCTGTGTTGTGTTCACACTCAAACTAGAATGAGATAGGAAAAACAGATACGAACTGAAACGGAAGAAAACAGACACATGAGACCTGTGGCAAAAAGTTGCCCTGGATTCAAAGAAGCTAGAACCTGAGGGAACCTTTTAGCTAAATCTTGTCAAATCGGGCTGATCTTTATACTAAGCATAATTAAACTCATAATCGAATCATGATTTCCTGTACTCGTGCTTGGGGAAGCTGGAATCAAAATCCTAATGACAGGTTCAAATGTCACAGCTTGGGCAATTTTTGGTTTGCTGACGGTTTGGAGGACTGTGAACTAGGCAGGGCTGATGAGCATAGTAATAAGAATAGCACTAGCTCTATCAAGTATGGAAATTCACTCTCAATAGAAACCATCCAAAGTTCAAGAACACAATTATTATAATCAAATTGGGTCAGTTTGTCGTGAGAGAGCTCTAAAAGAGATTATATCATTTCCTGACATAAAAGGAAACGTTTGAGTTCCTTGACGATACCGGAGTTGATCAGTTTCAGAGTGTTTCAACATTACAGCGTGGCGGTAGCATGAGGATATGCCATTAAGAGCGAAATAAAAGAATGAGCCTTAAGGAAGTTTAACCTTCTAGAAACTCTGATTGAAAAGCAAAGCATTCACTTCCCAATACTTGCCTTTTTATTTTTTTTCAAGGCTGGAGTATTTGTTAGTGCCAGGAAAGAAATCCTCCTTTTTCAATTAAAAAAAAAAAAATCAAGTTTTCTGTAAGTGAAGGCCTAAAAGGTGTGTTTTAAAGTAGTGACTTCAGAAAGCATACATAGTAATTCCTCAAATGCAAAGAAATTGTAAATGTAGAGTTATAGAGGTAAGGTTTGAAACCAAGCCATAACACCCTGAATCTTTCAGATTTTAATTGGCTATACGACTGGAATTCTTATTATATTGTTATTTATTTCTGATGTGCTGCATTTGGAGATGACCTTGACTTTAAGGTAATCTTTCCTTCTAGACTAGAGGTTTTTTTCATCTTGTACCAAAGGCTGTTGGGGAGGGAGCTGGGACTTGCTACTTTCCTCTGTGGGATGAGGTAGGCGGGATTAGGCAGTTTGTGTAAAGCACGAGTTTTCCACGAAGCAGACTTTTCATAGCTGTAGTGGAATCCCGATACAACATAGCAATTGCCTTTTTAGAGTATTTAGAGATGAGTCTAATATTCAAAATATATCAAAATAAAACAAAATAACAATTATCACAAAATAGGTTGGAATCCAGCAATTTTTATCTGCAATTTTAAAAGAAGGTAGGTGGATGTATAATCTATTGCCTGTTGTTAGTTTTCAACAGTTTTATGAATCTAGAGTTTTGTAATTCTCAAACAGCCTAATTTCACACTAATTCAAATGTGATATCAAATCAATTAGGAAAGCCAGTCCAAATGAACCTAATCACATGAATAAAAACATATCTATATATTTTTACTTACATTTTGATTATACAATGTTTCTCAATCAAAATTCTTCACAGTTGCAGACATATTGTTCTAATATTCCATATTCTGAGGCATTTATTTTTATTATTGCCTATGCAAAATAATAGGTACCCTTTCTGACGCTAATGATCTAGTATATAATTGTATCATAAATTTTTAATCTCTAAATTTTTTCCAAACAATTGATCTCAACGGGATAACCACTCTGACAGTGTCTCTAATCTTAGCTCAAGAGAGAAAAAAATTAACCTTCATTTTGTTCCTTATGCCTGACATATTTCACCATATAATCAGATTGTTTTCCTTTAAATTAATGTTGGCTCCATGCTGTTTTTCTCTATTTGTAGGTATTAATGAATAAATTTAAACTCCGAATGCCAGATTTTTAAATTAGCTGAAGGAATAAATGTATAGCTATGTTCATAAATATATATCAAAGCAGTCAAAGGCTTGGTTATATATCCTACCTTGATGTGCATGCAAAATTTCCATTACTGTTAATGGGAGATAATGTGGGTATTTCGAGGGCAGAATACATTCCGCGCAGCGTCCTGTAACCAATTTTTTTTTCCAGCCCCTCCCATTTTTCTTCTTTGAATGTTTTCTGTGCTACTATAAAATAGCATTTGAATTTGAATTTTAGGAACTGTACTGAAAAGAATTTATACCTATGTCACAAGAGAAGAATTTTACAAGATTTACAATGGCTACATCTCTCCTAGTCAACTAAGCATGGCAAGGGTGCAGGCCAAAATGCAATCTACATGTTTGGCCAGATGTAGATACCTATATTGCAGAAACCCATGTCTGATCAGGTGAATCCCCCTGAATTTCTGTTCTATGATTAGAACCACCCACAGATAACGCAAAGAAAATCATGATAACTATTAATATTGCAGATGATAGCAAAAGAGACATTGGCACCACCGTGGTGGTGCAGGGGAGGCATCCATATAGCAGAAAATAAATCAATTGTCCCCGTATGTAGGCTGCAGATCAGACAATTAAAGGCACAAAACGTTCCCTCCTTACAGATCAGTTGGGGAGTGTATTCTGAGGATGTTTAGTTTCATTATCTATTTGGAAAGGCTAAATAAAGGTTTCTTAATGAGAGTGAGCTGTTCACCGTTTTTATTAGCACTGCTTTCATAAAAACCTTTGATAAGTGCTGTTTTTTGAGAGTGTAAACCCTGTGATACATCTCCCTGAAGTCAAGGGGCTTTCACTGCAAGTAGTGTCAGGACGGCACTTAAGTGCTTGCAGATTTGAGACAGCAACCTATGTAAGACTGCCAAGGCAATTCCTCTTATTTTGTATCTAATGCTTTCATTGTTTTTAGTGTCATTTGTCGCAGTGTCATTCTCTTGAGGGGAAAAAGGGGTGAGAATGAGAGAAGTGGGTGAGACAGAGAAGGACGTTCCCCTCGCAGGGAAAAGGTTGGTGTGGAAACTCCCACGCAATTTGAAGAAGTCAGGTCTGTTCCCACTGCTGAGACGTGCGTATAGCATGGGGACAACTGAAGTGCTAAGCAGCTATGGATTTCTTCCAGCACAGGAGCTTAGCCAATGAAAATGTCATTGTTCATTTCCCCCCCCCCCCCACCCCGTGCAATGGGTTAGAAGAAAAGTATTTAGAAGAAACAACCAATTAAAACAAACAAACAAACAAAATCAAACCACAAGAAATTCCTCAATAACACGTCAGTGTGTCAGTGGTGGATATATTCACAACCACCTTATTGCGTCCCTGTCATTACACTGTCTTCAGCAAGTGGCAAGGGGATACATATTTGGGGAGGGTGGGTCCAGGTTCTCCGTGGCCACTGTTTGCAGACTAAGTGCCACTGCAAAGTTTCAGGTAGCCTAAATAGGTAGTCTGTCCCTTCTAGTCATCTTCAGATGCGAAAACAGAGGTCTGTTTCACTATTTTTCAAGATGAATAATCCTATTGGAAATTGATGACTACTAAACTCAGGATCAACTTGCAACGGAAAAAATGCAAGTAAGATTTAACACAGTCAGGCTTAACAGGACCAGAAGAGACATCTGCTACTGACATTCTGAGGCATCCTGCATGCAGCATAACACTAGCAGATGAACTGAAGTCATTTTGGTTCTGAAGAGGCTTAAGGCTGTTATTAAAATGGTGGTGTTGTGAGGTGGTACTAGAAGTTTTTATTTCTTAAAAGTGCATTAATTGTATTGCTGACTCTACCTAAGATTGATTACAGCTCTATTAGATGGAATAAACAAAGAATTGAAAGTGAGGAGAGGAGAAAAAAAAAAAGAGAAATAGATAGAAATACTGTGGTATTGTTTCAAAAGCTGTAACCCACCACAATATGTACAGGCAATAGTGGAAGAGGTGTTAGCACAACAATAGAACAAAATAATTTATTTGGAAGAACTGCCAAGGGAAGGTGGTATTGTGATAGAAACCACTAAGGTATGGAGCAACCAATTAGAGTTTTAAACCTGAAGAAAGAAATGCCCATGTAGCTCCTTGTTTGCCTTGGAACTGTGCCTTGCTTTGGTCATTTTATCATGCTCCTAGGGAATTAAGTGTGTTTTTGCCTTCAATAGATAGACCTTTTGTTTTAATAGTCTATCTTTCCTCATGAAAGCTTGAGCTACTAACTGGGGCATCACTCTCCAGGGGAACATATGCAAACAAGACACAATAGTCTCTCGCCTACAGTATTGTCATATTTCATTTGGAAAATTATATGAGGAGATTTCACACAAGAGAAACAGTCCTTGCATTCCCTTATTTGTGAATTGCACGCCAGAGTGCTCCCATTAGGTATCAAATGGAAAACATGTCCAAGAGATAACAGGCATATTTATGTTCAATATCCCAACACTGCCTGTCTTTAAGTACCCCAAAGTCTTAATGTGTTCCCTTGGATGGAGACAGATGTCATGGGCAATGCATTGTGTAGGCTTGAACCAGATCACTTGGCTCTGGAAGGAATCAGCGTGCTGAAAGGATTATGCTGCTGTTTTATGTATGTAAATAATGCCCTTTGGTATTGCTGTGTATATTCCCCAAATGCTAAGGAAATAAATAACTTAGGTGGAGGATGTGATGCCTGCTATTGGACTATCGTGTGGAAGTCTCTGGGCCTACGTATCAATTTTATGAAAAGAAAAAGAAGAAGAAATGAAGTAACTTTCTACATCTAGACAGTGCACAGAGGAGCAGCAATTTATCTGTTTATCTTGAATTTGACTCCTTTGGTCTAGAGCTGTTTCCATCTAACAAACCCTAATTCCACTTAAACATCATTTTCTTCTCCTCCTTCAGGAAGACTGCCTCTTGCATGGGTCCCTCTCCTGCCCTATGACTATTTTCTCAGCATAGAACTAACTTCCAAGATAGGAGATGATCCAAACCCCACAACTACTTCTTTGAATTGCCTGATCTCAATAATTCGTGTCACCATCTAAATGGATTTGCTCCCTTAGAATAGCAACCTTTCCATTCAGAGGCTTTAAAGAAGGAAGTGGACAGGTGGATGGAAATTGCCCCATCCCTGTTGCTGAAGGACTGTTATGTGTCATCACGAGGGGTTCCTGTACAGTACGGTACAGAAGCTGGAAGAATTTTCTTTAAGAACATGATAATGACTAAAATACATGCCACCATAAGTGCAATGGAGCTTCTTTGTGCTTTTGTGGGACGAATGACCATTAAAATGCATAGAGCTCAGCAGTGTTGATGCTAGGGGAAACGAGTACTGTACAGCAACAGAATTGCATGTGCTACACAACATCTTATTGGAAGGCTTCAGCCAAACAGTTGCAAAGTATGCTTATTCCTCACAATAAATCTGTCCATAATTTGGACCTGCTTTGCAAGAAGGTAGAATTTTCATTGTAAACATGACTCCAAGAAAAATCATAGGTTAAATAAAAGCCTCTTGCCAAAAAATTGGGCAAAGTGAGACATGGAAGAGGAAAAGCAGAGTCTGAAACCTTACAAAATAGACAAAACCCAGACTTGCTTAATTATTGTATTATGCCTTGCTTAATGGGGGTTTAAATATTTATTTTGAAGAAGCGCTGTTAAAAACAGACGTTAGTAGTCTTGTCCTATGCGTGTTTGAATGCGTTGCATTTCCCGCCTCATGTTCCCCAAGTTTTGAGTGCTTGTCATTGCAATGCCAGGCTTCTTTCAGAAGGGTGTCTGTTCTGAGAGAGAGAATGTAATTTCCTAGGTCTTTAATAATAATAATAAAAAAAAAACTGGAAAAAATAGACCCAGTAAATTCCACCATGTAGTAGCTCAGTGACACCCACATGCACCCTCACAGCATGGTAACCTTTAGATCCACTGCACAGACCTCTTTCTTACCTCTTGAGATAATTTTGTAACTAACTGCTGGATGAGGTTCTCATCCCTTCTGCTGAGCAGCACTAACTCACACTGAAACACACAGTTTGCCAGCAGGGATATACAAAATGTTTGCTGGTGAACCTAAGGTTTAGGAACTGTGGAGCTCCAGACACATCTGCCCCATTTTCTCTAAGTGGGCCCTGACCTGGTTGGTATATGAAGCCACATCTGATTAGTAAGCTCTTGTTGATCTGATTTTTCCCCACTTCAGATTGGACTGTATCCTCCTTCACAGAGCCTGGGCTTAGCAATCGGCAGGGAAAACATTGAGTTCACACAAGAAAGACAGAGGAAGACAGACAGACAAAGAAGACTTCCTGGCCTCGAGAGTTGGCAGCAGGCAAGAAAATGCAACCAGTGCGGAAGGAATTTTTAAGCACACAGCTGCCAACTGCCTGAGCTCTTGTCTGAGCATGGTCAAACTCAGGGTTTTTTTTGTTTTTGTTTTTTGAAAAGCTACAACTTAGTAACAGAAATAGCATAAGACATCCATAAAACAGATTTCACCTTCCACCAGTTAAATTACAAAATCTAATATTCTCAGTGTTATTCCAAAGAACAACTTCACGTGTTTATTTATTTTTATTTTTTTAAGATGGTCAAACAATAATTTTGAATGATGGTTTCTTCAAAATTTGAGCCTAAGGCAGATACGAAGTCTGGAAAATTTTAGCCTGTGTAGTTACAATTTGACAGAATTTTAAGCCACTGAAAATCAGAATTTATTTGGAAGGGTGCTGGGAAACTTCAAGCGTAGGTGGCATTACCAGTTCCATTAATGAGATGCGAAAATTCATCAGCTAACTACAGAAAATGAGACTCATATGTATTATAGTGTTTGTATATTAATATGCATATAAAGAGAGAGAAAAAATAAAATGCTTTTTTCCATATTTTTTTAATGAGACAAAATCATATGTTAGCATGAGAAACAGGCATACTTAAGAAATTAAATTGAACAGAAAGAGGAACAACTTTGGCTTTATGCAATCCCTTGACAAATCTCTAGAGTTTTTATGACTGCATAATCCAGCTCCTGTCACAGTTTTTTGCCATGGCATCTTTCAGATGATTAGTTTTGTGCACAGATATTAGTCTGATGCTGCTAATCTCTCATTTTTGCAGGAATAAACTGTGTGCTAAAAGTGCCTCTTAAAAGAATGTAGTTGAGGTGGCCTAATGGAAAAATGGGAGATTCAGATTTAAAGATGGTGTCTGGTCTTTTACGAGTTCCAGGTGGTCTACAAACTGGTATCCTCATATACGCAATAGTCTAAAGCTTTATCTGGAAGAATATGACTAATAATACTCGTCTGGTGCCTCTTGCTAATTAAGAAGTGCAATTGGTGGCGTTTCCTTTTCTTCATATATTGGATTAGAAGTTGTGCATCTGGTGCAACCCAATTCCTCCTCCCTGGAGAGCATGACTCATCCCAGTATTGGATAAGTTTGTGTTATAGGATGGTCAGCCTCCCTGTGGAGCTACCTATTTCTTCTCATTAACAAGCGAGAGGGATCTAGATGTTTTATACACACAGGACACCCAAATTTTAGATGGCTGCATCTAAAGGAGATGAGGACCACTGAGTGGCCCACTGAGTACTGTAGTTATTTTTCCTCTTCCTGTAGGTATGAATATTTTGCTGTCTTCTGAAATTTTTGTCCAATGTTTTATCAATATTTTGCTCCTGACCGCTATTAGTGGCTCAGATATATTCTAGCCTGTTTTCAGATCAAATTCTGAGCAGACAAAGTAGCAGTCAACTTGGTCCCTGGCTATCCATGGCCCTAGGTAAGCACTCGCTCTCTGAGACCTCTCTTCAGCATTATGTGCTCTTCATCACAGGACATGGCTGGCCCACATACCGAAGCTACTTTCATGTAGCATGGCTCTAGAAAATTATCTAAATTTTCTACAGAATTTAACTAAGCCTTCAGCCAAATAGAAGTGAGATAAAAATGTCCTTTCGTCCTTAAAATCCTCTTGGTGGGTGAGGAGTGGGGGGCTTGTGAGGATGAGTTTGCTCTTTTGTTGATTTAACATTCATTTGAACAAATCAAAACATAGTAAGTATGTGATTATTCCTACTCGTTCTGGTCTACGGCCGTTTTGCCTCTTTCCAGACTCAGATCGTTCTTCACATTAACTCCTGTCAATACTAAAGAATCATAAGCATGCTTTTTTCTCTCACTAAACAAGAAACGTTACTGCTTATCTCCTCTTCAAGCTCTCTCTATGTCTTATTCTGGTTCTGGATACCATTTCTCATAGGCTAAATATCCGATGTCTTCCTCTGTTCCCTTGTTGATACCAGCTGTGATAGCCCAAGAGCCAATTTTCATGCCAATAAAGGGAGAAGGGTTTCTTCTCACTTTCTTCTAAAGAGTTTTAGAAAGACTTGAAACACTTACAGACATAATTTTCCTAATATACTTCTCATCCCACTTTCCCCCAGGAATCTCTTTGTCTACTACTTACCTTGTCATATAAATAATGAGAAAGAAGGCTTATCTGTCCTTGATTCATTCTTTGAAGTATCTGGCACAGCAGTATAATAAATAACCATAAACTTTGTATCCTTGAGATGAGAAATCAATGCACGAGGCAGCTTTTAGATATTTCATCCAGAAGAAGAATCGAAGGAGTAGGAAGATTAAGTGAAATGGAGAAGGGAGGAACTTGCCTGTCATCTTGCCTCATGTTTGTTAATAGGATACAATAGTATGAGAAGACAACATTCAGCTTCATGGATATTTGTGCGTGGAAAGCAAAGGTGAATTCCCTGATTCACTACAAAAGTTCTCTTCTTTTCTTTTTTCCTTCAGATTACTGATTTTTCTGACATATTTTAAGCACCTCTGCCTGGTTGATGCTTTTTTTCCATTCCAGACTCTGCCTGCCCTCCTCTGGTCTTTCCACACCTATACAGGCAAAGAATTGAAACGCTGAAATATCTGGAAAAAAAAAAAAAAAAAGAAAATATTAGTGATGAGAATGGATAAAAGAGAAACTCATTAAAGTAGTAACTTTGAATGTAATATCTGTCTTTACCTTGGAATAAACGCCTTGAGAAGTACTCACCAAACTTAGGAGCACTGGCCTATTGGCTAGGCAGATCTTTATTTGTTTAGACACTTCAGAAATCTCATGTTGAATGTTTGGCCTAAGTCTGTGCAGGCAAGATGCTTACTTCAGGAAAGGACAGTGAATCCAGACTTCATGAGTCACTGTACAATATCTGTACCTGCCATTCTGTCTTTTTAGATTATTACCTTCCTTAATTTTAAGAAGTGAGAATTTAGGATTCGTAAATTCATGGAAATTCAAAGATCAAAAAACAGTGTTTGCATGAAATGGTGGGAGACGCTTGCTCTGTTTTTTCCTTTTCCATCAAGTTGCAGATCTCTGACAATTCTTCTACTGACAAAGCACAAGAAAAAATTCCTCTCAAGTTTGCCAATAGATTTCTTAACTTTGAGTTCCTGTTCCCCCTGTCTGCAGAATGTAGCTGGGCAGGGAAAGAGAAAGAGAGCAGAAATTAAGTGCTTCATACCATGGAGTACTGCTAAAGATCTACCATCTGACTTGTGATGGCAAAGGCCGTTTCAAAGTAACCCATGCCTGGGATGACTGGTACATACAAAAAGTAATAATAATAATAATAAATAAATTTCAGAGCTTCCTGTGGATCTTCTTTAACTTCTAAAAGCATTTACTTAGCTTACTCTCTGTGTGCATATGAAAATATTCACACGTATCAGTGATATTCAGGGAGTTTGTACCAAGTAGTAGGAAGTTCTTTAGTGACTGATCTAATCTGACTCATCACATCCTTCTTATAACTGTAGGTTTTTTACCATTCCCCAGAGATGCCTCCTTTCACAGGGGGGAAGTATAAAAACGACATTTTGGAAATATACATTGGAAGACTGCGCAGTGTAGCGCAGCAGCTATCCAATACAGTGTGATTTGGCTGAAGATACAGAGCCTTTGACCCCGATCTTCTTGGGACTCTCATATAAGAAAAATGTTGTGATAGTTATTAGCGTGAGGACCACGGATATTGGGAATGGCAAGACTTTAAATTATCCTACGTCTTTGCTAACTACAGAAAATAGGGTTGGGATTTAGACAACGATGCATAAATGTAGGTGTCTGCATGTAAGTATCTCCATGTGCACTGAGTGTCTGAGACCTCATTATAGTCCCTGGAGTCAGTGCAGTCACAAATTAGAGTGATTCAGTTCACGTTGTTAAGTGTTGAACTCAATACAGTTGCCGACACATAAGCATCTAATGTCATGAGAGATGTCATATGGAATCCCAGACACCACCATGGGACTGAAAGATATGACACAGGACACCAAGCTCTTCTGAAGTGGTAACTAGAGGTCAGTCTCGATACTGCAGGGTCTAGAATTATACCTGAAAACCATAAGAGGTAATTAAATTGAGACGTCCATTTCCAGTGGCTGAAATACCTTTGATACCTAGCTTGCATGTAGACACCTCAGTATTAGTTATCTTCATCAACTAAGTCTTTCTCTGAAGGACGAGTTTAATACACTTACTTATGACATACGGCGGTTACCAGCCTTTCCAGAGTTAAGATACAATGCTTTCTTAAACAGTCCTTTAGAAACTTCCTATTAACAAAGTCAGTTTAGGATCCATTTCAGGAGTAGGAGGAAGGAGAACGGTGTGTCCACTTACACACTGCCCCAGGGCTGAAAAAAATTGTGTCTCAAGCCCCCTTCAACATATTTCTCAAGTAGTTCCTCTCATTTGAAGGGCTGTGGATTTTCTAACCAAAGCAATTTCTGTGTGTTTCACTTTCACAGTTACAACTTCACAGTCATATGGTTATAAATTAAACGTCTACGAGTGTTTCCAATCTATTCTGATCAAACCTTGATGCTTTTAGCAATGTATAAAGAGTTGCAAACAGTTTCAGATTTCCTCTAAATGCTGTACAAAAGTATAATGAATGCCAATCTCCAATCAGAGAGCTTATAACCTAAGGGATATTTTGTTGGAGAGGGGCATAAGTAAATTTTCTATTTGTTCACATGAATCATTAGTTTATACTGTGACATCCTAATTTCATATACATTAAGCATGTGATTATTAGTTTAAGATACTCAGAGTGAAATAAGTTTTTGAGAAGGATGAGTAATCAAAGAGTTTTCAAAAGCAGCTGTTCATGCACAGTAGACGGGAACTTGTACAGTTGCTATGTGCCTGAGAGGAAATACAAAAATTCCTGCCTTAATAAATTAATAAAAAAGACATCTATATTTTTAAGCCCCTCTCATGTCCATTGGGCTGAGTACTATATCAGAGGAAGCTTCTGCAGTCTGTCTTCTCAGTTCATTCAAAAAAAAAAAAAAAAGAAAAAGAAAAAGAAAAGAACTGCAGAAAATTAGAAATAGCTGTGAGTTTTCCTGTGGCAAGTTTCTTCAATTACTTATCGAAGACCTCCATTACATTGAAATAAATGGATACTTTGCAATTGTATATCCACTGTGCCAGCACGCAAGCAAGAAGGCAGTTAAAATGATAAAAGATAAAAGATTGTACAGGTAAAAATATAGCCAAGACCTGATCAGAAAGGTAATTGAGAATTATTCCCTGTGTGTTCATGCCTTGCACTGAAGCCCCTGGGAGTCAGTGTTGCATTAGACCTTCAGAATTAGACTATTAGCAAATACTACTTACTGGTATGGATGTGGACATTAGGAATAAAGCTCATGCACTAGAGTAATTGTTACTTCCTGCAGTTTCTTGCCTGTTTCATTAAAAAGAGAAAAACTTTCAAACCTGCCCTAAGGAACTCATTTATCCTGAAATATGTACTGTTCAGTCCACACTACGAAGAGTTTTCTAGGCACCCTCATTAGCTTTGGTTTAAGTTGTTCTTTATTTACCTTTCTTACTGTAAGCATTTCTCTCCATGGCACTGGCAACTGATTCCTGCTTTCAAGAGTAAGCTTGGCCCCTTTCTGGTACATGCCTAGCTAGAACAGCCAGAAAATCTCTGGATCGTCTGCTTTTCCAGGTGTGTGTGCTTCATTTTCATCTTATTATTCCATCTACCTAAAATTCACCCTATGCTTTTGACTGATCATCCCACTTATTTCTTCCCTGAAGGCTCAAATCTGCATCCAGTGAAGTCTCTATGAATGTTATACAAGAAGGGTCAAGCCTTTAGACTGTTATTTAACAAGGTACTTAAGCACATGCCTGGCTTAGCACACAAGAACCTTCTCATTGAAAGCAGCAGCAAGATTGCTACTGGCCTAATTGGGAACAAGAGCGAGCTATGAACCATTAAGCAGCTGCTGAATTCCACTGCAGAGATGGCTATATTTCAATGATGGGCTGGGTGTGAGCCCTGTGAATAGTTTACAAAGTGCTTGAGAACCTTAGGAATGAAAGCAGCTCTATACCAACTACACCAAACCATGGAATTTACCAGTCTAGACAATATATCTGCTGGTCCAGAGCCACCAAGAAACTTGTAAAAAGGGAAATGGTATTTTACAGAACAAATTGAGAATTATATCTCCCCCATCACTGTGGCTAATCACTGAAGACAGTTTATTAAGACTCTCGTGAAGAAGCAAAAATTATTTTATGTATTTATATGTCTCTTCTGCCAGAATAGGATTTTTAAGCACTTGCTTGTACACACATGCGCACATATATATACATACATACATATATATAAATATATATATACATATATATATATACACACACATGCACATTCACATACAAGGTGTGTATATGTACCTCTCCTTGACTTAACAGGGCAGGGTGAGGAACACTGTTTCTGAGTTTGCTATTACTTTTGTCTTCTAAAGTCCCATGATGGAAGCAGTCAATCATCAGTATCCCTCATAAGCATTTAAAAATAAATATTCAAAAGAAAGTTAGTGGTTTGCCTTATAAAAGATAGAATATTAGTAAAAACTGTGGAATGTATACAGATGTATTGTCCCTTCCCTTTCCTCAGAAATGTTATTTAGCAAGTCTTGCATTTTAAATTGGTTGTACTGCTGTAGGAGGTGTCTGATGTGTAGATAAGTGTAATATAGTCACAGGTCTGTTGTACAGTCCGTAGGCAGAGGACTATGGCTTATATGAGAGGTAAAACACTGATGATTCACTGCATGGCTGTAGGGAGGAAAAGAAAATGCTTATTTTTGTAGGTGGGCATGATCTTCCTAATGCCCTTTACACTTAGGTTAATTTATGGCACTTTTAGTGCTGTGTGATCCACACCCCTCAATTTTCTTTATCGCTTGTCCACAATAAAACGTCATAATTCATCGCATGCCAGGGAAAACACCTAGTGCATTAGGTCATGGTTCTCTAAGGGGTCACATCGCTTAGTTGCAGTTGCAGTACCTCCTACCTAGTGGCAAACATGAAGCTGTGTCAGATAGTTGCGACTGCAGCACCTTGGCCCATCTGTAGCACAGGAAGCCCCAGGAGAGAGGATGTGACTCCATGCTGCACATGCAGGAGGTATAACCCAAGTCCTGGGCAAGCGTGACGCTTATGCCAGCTGCACAAGCCTCATGTTCAGACCGTGCGATACGATGGCTCTGTGGATCCGTGTATGAGGGCTTTAGTGTAAATGCAATATGAACTACAGGTTGTCTGACTCCCACTGTGCGCCTCCTCCTGCACTAGACTTGAGGTTAGGCAGTATTGCCTGGAAATACATTCGTACTGTCATTACTCTTGTTTATCTACAGTAACACCCCCCAAAAGTACTATAGTCTAGCCCAGACATTCATCAGTCTCTGCCGCAGTCAGGGCTGCTAGTGCAATGTCCACAAAAATGGTGTTGCAGCACTCAGTGAAAGAGACTGCTTTTCAGGGGATCACACACGAAATCATGTCTGTAAATAGCCTTTTTTTCTTCTTAGAAATTTATCACTGTCTTTGCGGTTGTTTATCTAAGATCAGTCCACTGATAAATCGCTGTGTCTGGAAAGCAAACCTTCTTTATTTGAAATTGTAGTTGAGGTCTGAGTGTCATTTATTTCAGATCAACATAAGAAATCAATTGAAAAGAACTTCCTAATTTACACTTTTCTCTCCGAACTTATTCATTAATTCTTTCAGCCCTATCTGGCTACATAATTTGGTGCTGTGATCAAAGGCACCTGTGCGTACCTCTACTTATAGTGATATACCTCTAAAAGTCGCCTCCTCGCTTGTGCATACATCTACAGCAATGCCGTGGCAAGCATATGACTAGGCCTGAAAATGCCCTAAGTAACTTCTCTTAAACGGTTTCATGTTAAATGAAACTTGCAGCAACAATAAAAGGGGCTCAAAAGAAGCAATTTCTGAAGCACTATATTACTGCTCAGGTAGGTTTATTAAAAAGAAGAGGTACATGTTATCTTGAAATGAAATGAAACTCCCAGTGAAAGGGTTACATTTTGAAGCCAACAGAGGGGCCGTCCCTCCGACAAATTGCTCATTGCTGCAAGTACTTGAGTGAGGAAGTTACTAAAGTACTGCTCCTGGGATGAAAGCCTAGAGCCTTAGAAGAGCACAAAGATCATTGGCTCCAAAAGGATATATCACTTCTGCAGCCTGGTTAAACCAGAAGCTGTCAAGAAAGCCATCTGCCAATACTCCGATGTTTTGCTATTGGAAACAGCAGCAGCCATCTGTTGGAGGAGGCTGCGGCCTTAAAGCACAGGATTGTCTGACTTGGTCTTTTGCTTGAAGCTGTGAATAAAATGTCAGGTGCTTAAGTGCTTATGAAGCGCTCGGGGATGTTTGTCAAAAGTATGGGCAGAAAGACAGAGGAAGGTCTTGCTCATTCTTTCACTCGCTTGACTTTAGGGGGCACGTTTAATGTTTGCTTTCTATGTGAAAAAGAGGCTGATAGGAAAAAGTTAATTAACTTTGGTCTGCACCTTTATAATTCAGTATGAGCAGGGTTTCTGGTGTTATAGACCCTACCTCTGCAAATGGGGATGGGAAAGCAAGGGGCTTATAGACTCAGAGCCACTCAAAGTGTCTGCAAAGAGCCTTGAAGTCGTACAGTGATGTAAACTCCATTACAAGGCTGGAAAGGACCTGAGCAGCCCAGCTCCTCTGCCACCTCAGAAACTTACTGTCTAAGAGGAGTCTAAGATAGTCCCCTCACATCCCCCCGTCACACAAAACTGCTCCGAGGAATGGGTCTGCTCGTTTTCTCACTTTTCCCAATGCATCACCTAGTTAATTCTCCCCATGACTCTTCAGGCAGTCCTGTGCATTTTGAGAGAACCGTGGTAGAGAGCAATTGGATATATTGAGCTGGGAGCATGAAAAACTGTTGTTTTTCTGGCTTGCCCTCAAATTCTCAGGCTGCCTGTAATCATTATTGTTCAAGTTTTGGAGCAGAATATTTTACTTCTGCAGCACATCATGGGCTCTTATTTTTAGCTTATTTGGCAATTGCTAAAGTGTTTGTTTCTGCCTCTACTAATTTCTTTATAACCGCGTCTGTTGGGTTGGGGCTCAGTTCAGGAAAAATGATGACTTTGATTTTATTATTTATGAATGCTCTAAGCGCATGACTCTGCACAGATAACTAGACAGAAAGTCATATTTTCAAAATGCTATTGCTAGATGACTTGGGCTCATTTCCAAAAATAATTAGGCACTTATAAGCCTTGTTTTCTATGAAAATCAAGAGTATGCAGGAGACCTTTGACCTGAGATCTCAGGCTTGGAAACTGAACATATGAGCATCTGAAATTTTACTCCTGGCTCTGATCCAATAAATGCCATCTTGCAGCATACTCATTGCAAGTACTTCCATTCAACTGTCTATGTTTACCTCACCATGAGTGAGCTGGGTTATGACCTTAGTACGGACACAAGCAATGAGTAATAGAAACAGATGGAAGGGATGTTAAAGGAGGGACTTTCCTCTGCAACATCATCTTGATAAATATTATTACTATTTCAAATAACTAATAGTAGCCGTGAAGTAGCACAGCCTACGGCTAAGGTGGCATGATGCACCTATAAGGACCCCTTTTCACTTGCTTATCATCCTGCCAAAATGTAGTTACTTCTTGGGATGAAATTGTTTAATCTATTCAAGCTTATTCCTCCTTTCTTTCTTTCTTTCTTTCTTTCTTTTTTTTTTTTTTTTTTACCTTTTAGATCTTTTGAAACATTGACAGTGAGAAGCTTTGGCTGTGTCTAAGAATGAGGATGGGGATGATACTCTTTCTTCTTTATCCCAGAAGTGTTTTGCTGGGAAGGCATATTGATGAGCGGTTCTGGCCCTTATAGGCTTTGGAGGGGGGAATTGAAATTTGGCAAAAGATGATCTTGATATGAGGACTCTTTTGCTATCTGTGCAAAAACGTGGCATATCTTGTGTCTCGAAAACGATTGCTTTCCACAAGCTGTCACACTGTTAAAGTTTAGGAGGATCAGTTCCATGTCTTGCCTGAAAATGTCCCGTCCCAAGGGTGAACGGGAACACTCATTACCAGGGCTGCAGAGCTGGAGCAAGACCTCTTTGCTTGTTCCTTATGTCTCACTCCCTGGGACTGTGGTAACAGTAGTCACAGAAAATTAGATAAAAGAGATTGTTTCTTCTGTCTGCTGTCAGTGTTTTGTCTGCTCTCCCTGCTCATCACTGGGAAAGGGTCCAGCTGAATTCAGGGCATGAGTGGAGACAGGAACAAACTGTTCAGTACCTCCATCAGGAAGGACAGATGAATCTCACTGAAAAGTCTTAAACGTGAGAGCACTGAAAGTGCATTGGCCACTCATCCAGAAATCCATCCAGTTACCAAAGTCAGTGTCTAATTTGGATCCAAAAGCCTACATGAGTTTTTGCTCTCATGTTTCATTTTCCATCCTGGTGCATCCCATAGTGCTGTATACACTACCCAGAGGAAGGCGAAGACTCATTTGTCACTGTCTTTCAGGTGAAAAGTGACTCCTTTTTAGAACACATTTCAGCGTTTCTCTGTTTCTGAGAACGAATCAAGGAAAAGGACACTGTCCTCTCAGAACTTCAGGGAGAACCTAATCTGCAGCGTTTGCTTCTCTTAGCTGGAGTTTGGCCAGTTCATCGGAGCTAATATCCCTTCTTCTGCAAATAATTGCCAAGGGATCCTTAATTAGCTAAAATGATCAGCAGTCAGGACCTTGATTTTCATTTAATCTGAAAATAGCACAGTGCCCCTTAGCACATTGCTGGAATATTGGCACTGTACCAATGGAGAGAGAATAGTGCCAATTGTTTAATCACACACACCACTTCCTGCAGCTTCTTCTGTGTTTCAGGTTGAGTTCATCTCAACAGCTGGAGAAGGGCATTGTCGTTTCTACAGTTCGCGGTGAAGGAATTCATTCTTCCTCTGGAAATTATTTTGTAGGGCTGATTCAGAGTTTTTGGATTTCTTCACTCATATGTTAATACAGCAAACTCTAGTGGTCAGTACGGTGCAGCAGAAAGGAGTGAAAAAGACAGGCCTAATCTATGCTATGATTTATTACCATTCACAGGTGAAACTAGGGCTCCACCCTTTGTGCTGTTCTTGTATACCACAGACTTCTAGTCTTAGCACAACTCTTACGTCTGCAGTAACTGCTGATGTCCAGAAATATAATATAGCTAGTCAAAGAAATATAATATGGCTAGTCAAGTCTGAGCAAGACTTTTATAGACGTCTCAGAGAGGCAATCCTAAATTTCTGCAAGTAACCATAGGACCACTGTACCAGCAGTTATGCTCCATTTCGAAAGGTCCAAATAGTAGGTGGGAAAGAAAGCTATCTCCCATCTGCAGACTTGCAGGCCGGTTCATCTTTGTGTTACTTGCTAAGCAAAAATTAACAGAATTAACAACTGCAATGTATTCCCTGACATACTGTTCATCTTCATACACTCATCACTGTGCCTCAGTAGCATGGTGAATCCTGGGACGAGGACTCCTCAAAGCAGCTGATTGCTGCATCCTGGAGCAAAGATGTCCCTCCATGCAGAAGGGAGCAGAATATTGTGGTGGAAAGGGACACAATGGGAATAAACTGCCAAGGGCCAAATTCATGGCTTTACACAAAGGTTTGAGACCCATTTTAATGGAGTTTGGTTATGATTTTTATTGGTAGCAGTAAAGTAAAAAAAGAAAGTATAAAAAAGTGTATGCCCAAGTCAGCAGAGTGATAGTTTTCTTGAGGTAAACTATACTGGTGTCAGGGAGGAAGTAGCCCCCGCAGTTTCTACCTACTTTTCTGTAGCTGTTCAGCAATGTGTCCTTGTTGTCGTTAGTATTGAAGTGCAGGACCTGTTTTCCATGGTCCCTGGCTGCCACCACAGATGTGACTAACCACACATTTAATTCACTTAATGTTTCTGCTCCACCCTTGAACAATTTCTTCCTGTGGAATACTTCTAGTCACAGCAAAGTTTTTCTTGTCTAAGGATACCAAAGCACTTTACACACCTGTAAGAATGACACCTAGAAGTACCACTAGGAGTAGAAGAGGGAAATATTTTTATCCTCAGTTTACGGATAGGAAACTAGAGGCTCTTAAATGACTTCCTCAGTATCATTGTACAACTGGTTTTACAGCAAGAGCTACAAAGGGAGCACAAATCTTTTGCCTTCCAGCCCTGTAGTTTCCTCCCTGTTTGTCTTTCTTTCAAGAGACCTTATATAATAATTGAATTAACAACAAATATGATTAAAGTAAGCAGTTCAGCTGAAGTCTTTTTGGAGCACTACATATAGAGAGCGCTTTCAAGTAAGACTCAACATTTTCTTCTTTTCTTTTCTTTTCTTTTTTTTTCTTCTCTGCAGTAAGCCTCCATTTCCTGCTTTCTTTGAAAAATTGTACTACGAATTATCAACAAGGTCACACATTCTGTTAACTCGATTCTAGCACTCGGCAGGCGCTGCCAAACCTGTATGTATGTGCTGCTCTTTAAAGTAACATTTTGCATGTTCTGTTTCACACGTGGCCCCTAAAGCTTGTGGGTCATGCACAAATATAATGGTGGTCTTTCACAACCACAAGAGTTTCTAAATCACTCTGTTTTGCATTCTTTCCATCTATGTGCCTTTTCTAGTAACACACCCTTGCAAAGAATACCCCAAATCCTGCTACTCGCACTGCTTTCCCCTCACCTGTGAAATTATTTGATTCACAGCTCTTTGCAGGATTGCATGCAGCTCAGCTCCTGGGTTTGCTAAGAAATAAAAAAATATCTGCTTTTGGACATATGAAGTGTCCCTTTAAGCCAGTAACCTCCCATTAACAGTGTCCAGTCATGGATACCTATTGAAGACAGTAAGTATAAGGCATATATGCTACCTCTCTATACCCTGCCACCTTCTAGGCCGAGTAAGTAATTGTGCAATGCTCTGATGTGACCGGCACAGCACCCAGAATCATAGCTATGGTAAAGGGAGGTAACAGAGGAAGGATCAGGGATGATTTTGAGTACTTGGAGGAACTGGTAGCTCAGCCTCTTAAGTAATACATTTTCCGTTCCTACCTGATCATTATAGCTCAAGCGTATGCTCAAAGCTGGGCATGGAAAGGATTGATTAGTTAGAAGGAAGAATAAAATTCACAGGGGTCTGGAGTCCAGATTCCTCTTTTGCAGGATGTTCAGTGGCTGAAAAAGAACCAGTAACTGGAAGACCAGGACAGCAAGAATGGTGAACATCAGTGCAGATTAATAATAACAACAGTTCTTGCAATATCAGTACTATATGCTTAAATGTTAATGATTCATCTCCCCAGAAAAAGCAAATGAAGATTTGGTGGATTTTTTTTTTTTTAACTTCAAGGTTTTAGTTTCGAAAATTCAATTAAAAGAATTAATTAAGTCACCAAAAGTCTTGCTGGTTCAAGGATTTCTGTCACTCCATTATTCTGAGTTTGTGTATGTATAAATATTGGCTATTTATATAGTACCTCAGCACTGAAATATCCCACTTGGATTAGTGATGATCGTAATATGTTGTGGCAGTTTGCAGAATTTTTGAAGAAATGGCTAATGACACTTGTAAATGAAAAGCACGCAGACCCCAGCAGACTAGGACACTGGTCTCTTCCTCTGAGTTTTGGTTTCAGATGAACTCAAAAACTTGAAAAAAACAAATTGCAGTTGAAACCAAGACTTATTTGGAACCCTAAGGCACCCAGATTTGATCCAGTGTAGTATGACTTCTTACTGTGATATTAAATGCTACTTACACAGGAAAAGTTCTCACGCTGCTGTCACGAACTCAAAACCACTCTTCAGAGTAGATTGTACGTGTAGTATGCATCTGTGATGATAAGTCTGTGAAAGTCCCATTTAGGATTTTTTCCAGCTCTACCTCTGTTCTTGGCTTCCCATATAGTGCACTAGATCCACTGTGGAGATCTAATGCACTGACTCCCGCAAAGGAATTGTCTGTGAGACAAGATATTTGCAAGGCCTCTCTGACTGTTTCTGCTGAGTGAGATGAAAGCGCACGCTGACTTTGAGGAGGAAGCTTATAAAATCTGTACATTAAAGACGTTCATCAGTGGAGAAACTCTTTTTCTGTTCTTTTTGCTAAATATTTAACTTATTTCTGGTTTTGAACCCAATAGCACAAACAGGGTAAAATCCTGCCCTACTTCAAATAAATGAAAATGTAGCCCCTCACTTCTTCTAGCCTATCAGGAGAAAGGATTATTGGTCTAGTAATATGATTTCCTTTGGAGTGATTTTCATTTGCTATATGTCTTTCTTGGTAAAAGCAAGTCTTTCAGAAAGGAAGTCAATTTTTATTTAAAACTTTAAAGTTGAGGAGAAATCACTGCTTCCCTTGCTAAGGTGTTCCATTAGCTAAGCACCTGTGCTATTCAGAAGGGTGCATCATTTCTCCTTTGAATTTGTTTAGTGTCAATTTCTAGCCCTTACAATAATTCTACAAAGGAATCAAAATTGGAATCCAAATTTATCTGCAGAGGAAATTCCAAGTTGGAATTGCATTCCTGGTTTAAATAGTTTCTCTATGTTCTTTCCTAAACTAGACTCTATTATCATTCTCTGTCATCACAACACAAATTACTTCTGTAGCATCATCCCTGCATCTGTTCTCTCCGTAGTATGATGAGATACAATCACCAAGACCTACCAAAGTTCTTTAAAAATTAGGGGCATTTTCCGTATTTCTTCCTTGACTGACTGACACAATTTGATCTCCTAAAAAGCTAAAGCTCCATATGATTGCTGAGTAAGCCACTTTTAAAATAAAAAGTTGAAAAATTGTACTTTGTGACTTGAGTGTTCAGGTTCACTCACCCAAGATTGGATTAGGTAGAATAGATTGCTGATTTCTTCCCCTTTTTTGGAGAAAATAACACTCACTTTTCAAGCTTCAATTGTTTACTTCCATTGAAAAAGGATGTGCAGCAGCCCTTGCATATAGATTACCGGCATACGCAGGTCACCACGATGGTCAGCACTGTAGGCATATAGCCTAAAACCTATCAGTGGTTTAATTCCAACAAAAGAAGAAAAAGGAAGGAAAGAAGTTTAAATCAGAGATGAAAAAAAAAATTGTTAAAATGACCATATTTAAATCAGTGGGATGATACTGTCTTTGACAGCCAAAATTATAGATAATCTTTTCTTTTTAAATTTGTTTTGTACAGTAGTTTCCTGAGTACTTTCCTGAGTACTAGATAGATCAGAAATTTCATTCCTTTTGAAATATTGCACTTTTTCCTCTCACATACTTGCCAAACAAAGTCTGATGAAACAATCTGCATTTCACAAGTTGATTAGAGAAGTTGATCTTTTTTTTTTTAAATCAGTTTGTCTATATGATGCCAAATTGGCCCTAACTTCAGTATGTGCTTGTTCGGAGAATAGCAGTAGAGTTCTGTGGTTGACCTTCAAAGAACTCCAGCCGTATATCTTGCAGTTTCGGACAAACGTTGAACTTATTTTGTATTAATAGTGCCTGAAAGATACTGGTATATAACCATACACCGTACTGGCTCTTCGTATTATATTAGCTTTAAGAATGTGAGAGTAGACCTACTGCAATATTTAACACCTTTGATATCCAAGATACTGAATAATAGCATGATATATAACCAGCCTACTGAAGCGGTCCATCAACTATATATATATCTCTCTGTATTTATCTCCTCCCTGTCTCTTCTCTTCCATTCTGTCTCAAGTAGCAAGGGAATACTGCATTGCAGCTTAAATAAAACTCAGTTAAAATAAAATGGCTAAAATTTTATCATTAAAAATGCAGGACTGATTGTTGAAATACTGGAGAAATGTGCATCATTTTTAATAAACTGTTTTGGCTAAAACCGCCAAACTAAAAATCTATCAATTGAGAATAAAGCATTTTATTTTCAATATTACAATGTTTCACTTACTTGTTTTAAACCAACATTTCCTGTGGGCATCTGCTTCAACGCAATTAAGAATACAGGTACTAGTAATATTAAGCAGTTTCAAAGAGAGGTGAAAAAGGAAGCTTGGCAATGAATTAATTTAGTATGAACAGAAATAATTTAGCTTGCAAACTTTTCATTCTGAAAAATGGACCAATCTTTTCTGCACTGATTCAAAATAATGGGTATTTCTGAGCAAGATATGGATTTATTCAGCAAGTGCAATAACTACTTAATGAGGTTTTTTTCAATCATATTTTCATAACATTTACTGTACGAACTGTTGTTGTTTACAACATTTACATTACAACATTTTTATCAAATGTGCTTTTAGTACATTAGGAGTTAATCAAGGGTATTTTTCTTTTTAATGTTGAAGACTAATAAGGGTTCCTTGTTCTTTAAATGTTTTCAGTTCCAACAGACATGGATTAGGTCTGGAATATGGAATATTTTAGTATGGAGTATTTTAGTAATGAATATAGGCCTTCACCTTTATTGCACATACCCTCCATATACAGGATTTTTTCCCTCATCAGTATCATTAATTCCATTTTGTTTTTCCTTTCTTCTTTTTTCAGTCTAAGTTGCATATGGAACACACTGGAGATATTTTTCACCTGATCATCTCTATGCCTTTCCTGGAACAATGCAAGTGAGAATAAAAAAAGTGTAGCTAAATACCTAATATACCTATGTAACTAAAGGAGAGATTTGGGATTTAATTCTGAGCCTAGCTTCACGTAGTGTCAATAACTACTATTCTATGTTAGACAACAAAGCTTCTTGGCTTAACCATGCTGTAGACAGCTGTATAGATGCACTCCTATACCATACGAAGTAGGAAAGGACTTAGGACAATACCTCCTGTTGTTGCTTCAAAATCAAGAACCACAACACCTAAAACATATTGGGCTCATCCCAGCAAGATCATCCACACACTCTCAACCAGATGTTTATGGTCTTTAAACAAAAGAAAGAGATAAGTGCCTCTGAAGGACTGGAATGAAAACCTGAATGTGTGGATGGACAGCTGCTCAGAGCTAGCCAACAGCAAAATGCAACACACGTCCCCATTGCTGTCCCTTTCAGGAGCGCAGAGTGCAACTCAGGACTTGATAGTACCTGTAGACACTTGAGATGCAATCACTGCAGCCTTCTTCTGAGGTTAAGTGCCTAGCATGACAACATCCCCACTATGTAAAAGCTGACTTGGTATCAATGCCCACTTATTTCATGGTAAATTAACAACTTCAAATATTGCTGTTAGAAACAAGAACCTTAGCTTTACACCCTTCTGCTAGGTGTTGGGATTTATAACTTCTACAGCCTGGGAGAATGCCCTCACCACGGTGGTGTTAAATAACTGAGAGAATGGGAGTGAGGAGAAGAAGTACTTCCCACCTCTTTTGTTGAAATTGGCCACTATGCAATGCAAGGTCAGGAAGAGAAGCAGATCAGAGCTTTTTGTGGGGGCTAGTGGTTGGGCTCCACTGGGAAAAGGCAAGCATGGCATTCTGGTACCTGGAGAGTTTACATAGCCAAAAATCATTTGATAAAATACAGAAATAGGGGAAGGAGAGGATAAGCTTGTATTCCAAAGCGCTGGCTCTATAGATCAAGGATTAACTCTTTGCAACAGTGAAAGAGAGTCACAGGATGGAAGATTTCAAAGGCAAAATAAGGCTGAAGAATAGAGGTGAGGGGAAATGAGTAAGAGGTCACTCACTGGCATGCTTTATTAGACTGAAAAAAGTTTTCTAAGGGAGCCAATAGGAAAAATGCCATCACCTTAGTAACTAAAACAACCGAACTGTCTCTGTGACTGTAGTTTCAAGGACAATCTTCAATGAATGGTGACAGAGACTGTTTTGTTCTGTTTCCACAGCACACAGCACAGTAAGATTGTCGTTCATACTTTGTTTTCCGAAACACAGTGATAATAAAAAAAATTGCAATAATAGCTATTTTTAATCATATGAAGAACCCAAATTATTAAGTAGCATGTATCTTCTTTGCCTTTTTCAGAAATACAGACATTGCCAAATGAGTCTGTGACTTCCTCTTAGTCAGAGATGACTCAGACTTGGAATATAATATCTTCATCCACTGTAACCAGGATTCCTTTGTCACTGTCACTCAGAGTGCCCTTGGCTATAACAGAAAGCTAAACAGTGAATTAAAGGAAATCTGTTGTTTTGTTTTATTTGACTTTGTAAAAGCAGTAGCATGACCATGTGGTCTTTGGGTTCAGAATCTTCATTTTCCCTTGTTTGCAAGGACCCATGATTTCCCCTTTGTTTCTCAAAGGCAGCAAAAGTGGTGTCCTTTTAAGAGGTCACTAGGATGAGTCGTCATGTAGAATCACCATTACCTCCCGCACCTCAAGTCCCAGTTAGCACACTGGCACTTTCCCCGATCCATTCCTTCCTTGCCTGCTCTATAGCCAGCTAAAAACACTAATATCAGACAATAAGTGGGATCCGCTTTCCCTGAAGGAAAAGAAGAAGAGGACTTTGTTACTGGCATCTCTGAAGCACAGGCAAGCAAGGCATTTGTTGGTCTAGCCAGCTGCAACGCTTGGACCTACTGTCACTGTACAGACATATCAGTCTGGCTAGCTGCAATGCTTGGGTGTACTATCACTGTACATATTAGTCAGCCCAGAAGCTGCCTCCCTAGAGAACATTTGATCTAGATTCCATTATTGTCCTTGGGTTCTCTGTACCCTCTTTTTATAATGGTGAATTTACCCCTTTATCTTACCTTAATCTGCTGTGGTCATTGAGTTACACTGGTTTCTACCCAGGAGAGGTACTGTTAGAACGAATCGTGAGATATAATGCCTGGGGCAATTTACAAATCAATTATTAAATTAAACTAGAAAACAGCTCGCTCAATCTAGAGAAATAGGACAGATTCATGTCTGAATCCTGCCACTTCAGGTGAACAAGATCTGGGATCTTGTTTTCTGGAACTAGGGCATTTGTAAGAAACAGCAGTGTCTTGCGTTTAGCTGATCAATGTCTCCTTTTTGAAAGAATTCTAAAGCTCCTTTGCACTGTGTGTGAGAACTTCACTTTCCTGTTCCCCTGCATTTGGTGTGAATTTAAGAGAGGATTTTTTCCCATCCATTTTGGTTTTTCCCTATCTATCTATTTTACACATATCATGGTTTTGACCTGAGAAAACAAAGGTTTGAGAAGAGAGGAGAGAAGAACATGAACGTGTGACTATTAATTTTTTAATGCTAGGAGGTGGTTTCTCTTTCTCAAGGTCTTCAAAAGAAACAAAAAGTCAGTCCATTTGTTGAATGAGAAGAGACACAATAAAATCCAGATCTCCCACTTCCTCTCCCCCATACAAAATGATTCTATTTCCTGCAAGGGAATAACAACCCTGATCTGAATGGGGAGGTGGGAGGGAAAGACCCCCATTGCATATTTCTCTTTTTCAGTTCAGACTCTCTGGCAGACAAAGATGCTCAAAGTCTGAACTGATGAATTTCTTTGGCAATGATTATCCCACAACAGCGTTTCATTAAGTGGCGTGGGGGATTTCCTCTTTACTTCCGCTCCAGGCTTACTCACAGATCCCACAGATGCAGATCTCTCAAACGGCAGCCTTTTTCTTTTTTTCCTAAACCCCCAAGAATTTAAAGATTCCTTTTAGAAAAATAAATTTCCCTTTTATTGTGACTCAGACTTATTCAGCCCAATCCAGCCTATGCAAACACACATGCAGCTTTAAATTAGCATTTGTGAACAAGCTGGGTTTCTTTGGCTGTTTGCTGAGACTTGGCAGTTCAGTTCCTTGAGGAAAAAAAGAAAAAAGAAAAAGAGATTCACATCTATTTATGGCTTGATTTTCAGACATGCTGAGTACCTCCTGTGGACTTTGAGAGTTGTTCCTCTGAAAATCAGGTCACTGATGTGATGCTGGAAGGAGAGAGAACAAGGAGAAGGAAGGGTTCTGATTTTCAAACACAAGTGGTTACGTGATTTTGGAAAGAAAATCAAATGAGTAAAGAAGCTAGCTCTTAAAAAGGCATTGTTTAGAGCTAGGACTGAACTCTACATCAGACTGAATCCACAACTGAGAAATGTCTGGGTGCCGAAAAGCACTGGCAGTAGCCTGTTTTCTAGCATAAGCAGAATATGCCTTGCCTCTGTCACCAGTAAACTGCTGAGGGGTGTACCCATGGGTACACATCCAGTGCTGGCTGCAGAGGTTGCTCTCCTCCTCTCGGCCCCAGACGCTTGCCACCGTCTCCAGCCAGAAGTTACGGCCCTCTCCGTGTTACTGAGCAGCTGCTCGCGGGAACAGTCTGTAGGTTGCTGAAGTTAAAGTAGCCCACTTAATACATTTTTAAAAGTAGGTCTTTGACTAAAATACAGTAGGCAATGTGCATGTGAGCTGTTCAGCTGTGGGATCTGAGCAGAGTGGTGCTCTTTACCAGAGGTAATATCTTGCCTTACTTAGTTTTGAAAGCCTGTTTTTTGACCCAGAATTTCTCTCTCTGTGGCAGCTAACGTTAAAACACAGTGGCACAGAGAGTAGTTCTTACAAATCCAGTCTACTAGACACTAAAATTAAAAAAAGAAGTAAGACCTGTAAAGTGCTGATTTTTTTTTCCTCAAAGGTTGTAGTAGTTGGTCCCTAAGTCAGACCTAAAATTTAGGTCCCGTGCAAACTGAATATAATCACATGACAACTATGCACTTGTTCATTTATTTTTAAGCATTAGAAGATTACCATATATGGTAGACCTTTATTCCGCCACCATCTGTTAAGGAAGGGTTAAATGTGAGATTTCCAAAGATACTTACACTCACAGAGTGAGAATTTTTTGACTTTCAAGGATGCAACATTTTTTAATCAGTTGCTCTGTATAACAGATTTCCATTTAAAAATCTTTGGGGTTTTGGGGGGCTATACAGCTTTCTGTAGCCTTTTGACAACTGAAAAGTGTCAGTAAAAGTATGATATTTTTTCTAAATTTTCAATTCAACTTAAAATACACATAAATTGCAAAAAAAAATTATCAGGGATTTCTATTCTTCCCTCGCAGATGCTCAGCTCCTCTTCAGTGTCACTGGGAATTGAGTATTCAGACCCCTCTAGTAACTCTAAATTCCACAGTAAATATTTAAACTCTGAGAGAACTTTTGTAGGTCAAATTCCCTTAAATGGAACTGGAGCAATTGCTATCAAGGACAAAAGTAAAAAAAAAAAAAAAAATAGAGTACACTATATTTGATAGTGTGAGTCTCCCTACAGGACAGATTGAAAGTGGTTATTTCATTGTAAGTGGAATAATGTATTTTGTGAAATGTTATTTATTGAGACAAAAACCTCAGCCTTTTTGCTGGAATAAGAATGAAGGTAATTAAATTTATTTTCGTCACTAAAAGTAAAATAAAAATAATTATATATGTTGAGTGTCCCTTCTATCTATACGTTTTATACTACTTGCTAGTTTCCCGCAAATACTCAAGCTTTGGGGTTTGGCATGCAAGTTCACTTGGGTAAAACTGTTTCTGAGTCTCTGGCCAGCACACTAGTCCCGGCAAGTGAATTTGAAACAAATTCCATGAAATAGGAAGGAATGGGTGGAACATTAACCCTTACATTTGTGTCACCTACCATACAGCATCTTCCACAGCCTTTTGAATCCAGGATATTCAGAAACAACACAAAGGAGAGCTCTGGTGAGAGCTGCTTGCAAAGCTGTTTAAATAACATTATCAGAACAAGAAAACCCGTTTGTGACACGACAGGAATGAGATAACTTAAGACAAATATTTTGACATTGAAAGGCAATTGAGACCAGAAGATGAAATCATCAGCCTGAAATTTTCAAAAGCAGCCAACTTTGAAGGCAGAAATTCCAGCAATTCAGTCTGAGCTGGACAAATAGTCTCTTTAGACAGCTTTGAAAAATATGGACTGTATGGATACAGAAATCTCTTTAAAGATTCTCGCTCAAGCCTACTTTATTTATTTCTTGCAAAAGCATCTACAGTATATCAGACTGGTTCCTTCCCAAATAATTCTCTAGCTGCAGACAGACAGCTGTACGGAGATCAGAGAAGGGCAACAGCAAAAGCGATTTTCTAGACATGAGACCTCACAGATGTAGCAATCTAAGTAAAAGGCCAAATCGAAGTAATTGGGAAGAACTGACTAATGTTTTTGCCTAGAAAGATAACAATATCTTGAAATTTAAGCAATAAATCAGATCTTTAGCTACTGATACGTTTTAAGACGTTGTTTACATCTGTTCATTGGCTGAAATGCTTTTTTAAAGACAATCCCCGTATTTCTTCCGACTTCAGTCATTGTTTTGTTCCGAGAAGACATTTGGGTGACTGGGTAACGGACTGATCAGTAAGAATGAAAGCGTAATGACAGGCAAATTTCTTTCAGTAAGCCCAAAATGATTAGTAGGACTGAGTTTTCCTCTTGGTTTTACTCTAGAAGGTTGTGTGGTTATGGGCAACTCAGCGTAGCTTCCAGTCCTTTGTTTCCTTTGAAGATGAAATTCCAGATGCTATTCTTGAAATATTTCCAGATACACAACACCTGGCAATACTGGACATCTTAACAGAATGCACTTCATTATCTAGGTTTGGGCAAACCTCCAGACAAAACCAAATTCAGCTCTCAGACCACTCTTCCCCCTAAAACTAGAAAACACTTTAATTTCACTTTATTCTTTAATGTGAAGGAAGCAATCACGCTTGGAAAAGTGTTGTCCTCATAGTGCGTTTAGAAATACAGCCAAATAACAAACCTAAATCAGAAATAGTGACAGATGTTCTGACCATATCTGAATCCAACATGCAATCTAAATGTTGAAAAGTCTCTACTGCTAAAATTATTCTCTTAATCCAAAAGTTCTATCACTTTGTTACATTTTTTTGGAATCCCTTCCTGATCTTTAAATCATTTCTTATTGGTGTTATTTTGCATTATTTAGTGTTGGAAGGCCTAATCTCAGCTGCAGGAGGTTGGTTATAAACATACAGAAAGGAAAGGTTTCTTGATTACGGTATACAATTTCACTTTCTTCACACTCCCAGGTTCTGCTTATGGCATGTTTGGATCTTATCTCTTTCTTCCATCAGCAGAGATGGTGTCCTCAGGAATACCCAGCATTATTATCTTAATACCCTGCTTGTCCTCATGACTGTCGTGCAGTCATCCGTGTTGTCAGACGTGATCTGCACTGTTACTGATGTACTCTTATACATCTGCTCTTGAAAATTCAGGTTTTCCAAAATGTCTATAAGAAATGCGTCAGCCGTAACATGGCATTATACTTACTTTCCTCAGCTGACTCCAAAATGTGTGCTGTTTCTTTCTCTTGTTTCAAACAGAAGCTAATTGCAATGGACATCAGACTGGTACTTGGGCTTTTTTCACGGCCAATGGAGAGTTAGAACCGGACAAAAGGTGTACGTGATATTCTTCCAGGCATAATACCTGCGGTTTGCAGGCAAACCTCCAGCAAATCCTCCTGAGCAAGCGAAAGAAGGCGGCATGCACTGCAGTTTAGGCAGGTGTTCAACGTATGATGAGAGAGTCCCTTCTGGATGGTCAGGGTCATCCTCCCGTATCAGCCCGGGAGATGGCTGGGCCTGATTTCTCCGGAACAGCCTCAGATGCTCAGCTGAGCTTGCTTTTTTCTTGATAGAACACAGTTGCCAGTCACAGCACATGGTGCTGAGCATCGTAAATGTCTGTACATTTTCTTTGCACCCACTGGTCATGACTGAAATAGTTAACTGCGTCGTTATTTGCGTTAAGACTTCACTGCTAACACCCACTGAAAAATATCGGTATGGTTCCCATTTGTATTATATCATTCTCTGCATACTCAGGCAGACGTTAATGTGCCAGTTATAACCTATTCAGATACAGATTTCCTCCCAAGGACCCTGAAAGAGCACGGTGTTGCTATACTAACAAATCTAACTAATCAGAGCAGATCTAGACAGAGGCAAGAAAGTTATGTTTTTTTTGTCTTTTCTGGCAAAAAGTTGCTAATGTGTCAAAATATTAAAATGGGACTGAGCAAAGGAAAGGAGATCTGTGAATCTTTCTATGAATCTACAAATCAAAAATTAGAGTGGGAAGTTCTGAGGTAGCTCTTACCCTTTTTATTTTAATTATAGATCCAAAATATGTGGTTTGAGTTACTTTTCCACTATAAGGTAGTAAACAGAACAACTTACACACCTATTTTGGTTGTTTTCTTCTTATTTCTTATTTTTTCAAGGTAAACATGTTCCTTCCCTTGAGCGGTTCCCACAGTTTGAGCTCCTTATCTACAGGTGTTAAAATATCTGATGCTTAAGATAGAGCAATGTTGCCCACTCACTCCACCCACATGCTTATGGCTTATGAAAACCAGTCAGGCAACAAAACAGGTTTGTTTGTATGTCTTCAGCCTCCTCACCCCCACAGCTGTCTACTATAAAAGGGTGAACTGTCCTCCTTTAAGTGAGCAGTGATGTAATGGTGCTTGTTAATAAAGTCTCTGTGGTATCGTGATTGCAGGACTTTCCATTAGAGTGCCTTTACTGGGACTTCTCCAAGAAACAAATTCAAATGTAATCACCTCATGTGTTGCAATGGAAACAGCCCCAGAGTACTGCCCCAGCATTTCAAATCAAAAAATAAGGAAAATAATTCTGTGTGTTTTAATAGTGCAGTCCTTTTCCATATCTTCCATTGTCTTGCACTGTCTTGCAAGAGCTCTCCATATTCTGATAGAAGTACAGAGTAGGTGGAGAGGATAAGGAAGAGGGCATATAGAATTTCGCAAAATTAAAGGAGAAAAAAGCTAGGAATAACTGATTTTATGAGGTTCTGCAACACTGTTCCAGTTTCCCGTTACTGCAGGCAACAAGAACTCCTATAATACCCTTCATAAGCTGAACAAACTCCGTCCTGAATCTGCTTATATTTTATGGGGTTATTTTGGAAAGCTGTTCAAGAACATTATTACTCTGAATAATGGACAACTTCTTATTGTTACTAATACGCAACTCTTCAAAGGCAGATTAATTTTGTCTCTGTCATTTCCTACCCATTTTCCCTGCTATTTCCTACTTGTTTTCCATGTTGTACTAAGAAAACCTGTCATGTTTTTTTAGCTCTCTTCTTTTTTTCTTCTACCTCTGCAATGTTCCGGTTCTCCTCTGTGTTGATGATGTTTCCCAATTTTATGTCATCAGCAAATTTTATTACCCTCTTATTACAATATTTTGGCCGTGCTTACTAATAAATATATTAAGTAAGATGCATTTTCAGACTATTTGTAGAGGAACTCCCTTCCCTTTTAGCACGATCCATGATTTTATCCACTTTAAGCAAGGAGCTCCTTACCCAATTTATGACTCATTTATTACTTCACATCTTTTCCAGTTTAATCAAAAGATTCCCATGTGACAATGTACAATGTTGAAAGCCAAATAGATTTAATCTACAGCAACCTCGCTGTCTAAAATTCATTTCTCAGAGAAACATATGGAGCATTCTAACAGAACCTAGCTTTAGAAAGTTCATGTTGCATCTCTTGAATGTCTTTAAACATTGATTCTAGAGCACTGCACATAGTTAAGTTTAGACTAACTTTAAAATTATTCTCTTATGTAGATGATATTTTTTCATATAATTACTTTCAGGATTTTTAAAGGAGTAAAGCAGAATTTGACTGATGTCTGCAGCTGGTAGTAGAAAGCAAAGATGGCCTTATCCACACTGTGGAGAAGTCAGCTAGAATCTTTCTGTGGACTTCAACGGTCTCTGAACCCGTCTTACAGTAGTCTAGGAAAGCACTACTCTTTGTCTTAATATCCACTACTGATATTATTTGTCCCAGCTACTGAGACAAAAAAGGAGTAAATATGGCATTATAACACCGGACAGATTATATTTCTCTCTGTTTCACTGGCTAATTAGTAACTAATTTACCCATCATGTGTTCTTGCTGCAATTTTCAATATTAATAAGAATACGGTGTAGTGGCATACGAGTGAACTATCTAGTCTGGTAAACTTCCCATCTATAACTCTTGGACATTGTGACAACAGAAATTATTGATTCTGGACCTCGTACGTAACTTAAGAATGAAATACATATTACTCAAATATGATTGTGTCCTTATGAGATAGGCACAGTGATATTAACACTTTTAAAAAAAGGATATTTATATCTAATTGTAAAAAATACAGTAGCTAATACACGGTTTATCTGGGCTCAGAAATTAAATGACTTATGGCCTTGGTTTATAGTAACACTGTGCTCATATGTATGGTTTTCAGTGTGTGCATATTTTCAGCCGGCATGTTTCCTCAAAGATTAAAGATGGGCTTTTTAAACTGTCCTGCTAAGTAGTCAACACATAGCATTAAAATAATGCATAGTCAGGAGCACCTTGAATCCTCAGCACTACTGAATAAGTGTACGTTTGAAATCATACCACGTTCACCACATCATTCCAGTTATAGAGTGAACCTACAAAGTAAAGCTTAATCTTCTGTGCTGAAAGGAGAAGAATCCACGTCCCGTGGAAATCAGGCTCCAGTTCTTCCGAGAGAACACAAGCTCCCACTTCATGGTGAGTTCATTACCACTGACTGGCATTTCAGTAAATATTTCTCAACACAGATTTGCGCTCTGTGTCTTGTAAAACCAGAGACAGAAGTAAATCAAATGTGACAGGAGATGGCATTATCATGATTAAGCCAGGGGGAGTACTCTTTTTGGACTGAACAAAATTGTTTGGAAAAAGTAGATTTTTCTATTGGGCTCTCAACACCCTCAAAAATCCACGTTCTGCACAATCTGTGTTCCCAGGCCTACACATAAATGCAGTTCTTCTAAAACATGGGGAATGTTCCTTTGGAAAAAAAAAAATAGGCAGAGGATTGATGCAGGAAGAGAGGGGAGAGGACTGTTTTTTGCCTTTGTGTTTCAAGATGAAGAAAGTACTGCTCTAAACTGCACAGTTGGTTATAACTGCGAGGTTGGTTACAGAAACATAACTCTCAGAGAAGTGAAAAATGATATGGATTCAGGAAGAAGTTTAGGAAAAGTTTAAGTGATAAACTTCACGTCTGAGATCAGCTTTTTCATTTATTTACAGCAGACAAAACATCATGAATGTTTGTTTGTTCCTATTCAATCTCTTCATCAGCTCTGCCTTCAGTTTTTTGCTAAATTGATATATCTTGCAAACCAGTAGATAAAATGGTGGCAATCACACAGTTCTCTGTTTTTCATATTCTCTAGTTAAAAAGGGTGAAAGAGAAAGCGAATTGGTATTGTACTGTCAGGTCTCTCATGCAAATCAGCCAAATTACTACAGACTCATCACTTGAGCTTAGCTTTAAGAAACTCATGTCTGCTGCCGCTCTGAGTTTACATATCTCAATGACCGTCTGACTTTACAAGCCTGAAAAGCTGTATTGAAGGGGTGTTGTGGTTCTGAAAAAGAAAAACAAACAATTCCACTGTGATACTGGCTGAAACCTTTGAAGCTCTTTCTATACCAATTGGCCTGACACTGCTCCTTCGCAGTCTGGGTGTGAGCCCCAGCACACCCAAACCCCTGCTTACCTTTCAGCCTAAGTGGTGTTAGGACCTTGATCACATTGATCTGGCTATCACAGGCATCCTTTGGCATGCAGTCCTGTTCCTAAATAGGTCAAGCTCCACTGTGAAAACAATAAGACTTTTTTCAGCCTGCTACTCCCTTTCAGAGGTTGTCCCAGGAAACTCTCTCCTCTGACAATTAGAAACTTGCAACTTGTTTCCAGCCTGAGTCATTCGCGGTCACTTTTCATTCATTCAGCCTTGTGCTAACATGTTTCCATAGCTTTAATAGTCAATTTTCTCCGTGGAATACACCCTGATGCATTCAGAGGCGGCAGTGGCATCCCTGCTCATTATTTGTTCGGGTAGAGGAAGTAAGCAGAGCTTTTCAGGCTCCTCTTACAACTAAAACTCTCTCTTTCCCTTTTTATTGCTTTCTATGAACATGTCCCTTCTTTCTGTAAGAAATTTGTGGATTTATACATCTATATAGGGCTTCTGCCTCATTGAACGCTCTTTGCATTCAAACTCTGGTCAAGCTGGGTTTAAAAATCCTAGGTCTTTCTGCATAACATGCTGCACTCAGTAGTATAAGGCATATCTGCTTTGTCTAACACTTCTCAAAAGCATAACTCCTAGAAATTGCACCCCTGGAGATGTCAGACCTACCGTTTAGCTGCTAAAGAAGTATTGGGCACCCCAGCTGCAAGTCTGAAGTGTTGCAAAACATTAAATTCAGTGCATACATATCATTTCACTGCATGTCTCTCTCTCTCTGGGAAATACGGGGAGGAATAGGGCAGTTTTCCTTGTCTTAGTAGCATCCTTTACCCATGTCCATCTTGAATGAACAGGGGTGATTGTAAATGAACTCATGAACAGTTCACTATACTTGGAGCATCTTACCTGATACAGTTTTGAATTACCTTTGCCTTTTCCTTGGCCTCAGAGCTCTCTGTAACTGACTGATGCATTTAGGTCTCTGCATTGTATTCAGCTGAAGACCACATGCTTCATAGTAAAAATTCTTGTTATTAGTATCTAATGCCCAAATTAACTTCTGATCTTATCACCTTCCACTACATGACTGATGCAATCTCAGATTAGTGCCATTGGCACATTTCATTAGTACAGCCCACGTTTTTGCAACAAGGTCACTAACTGAATATATTAAATAAACTATTAGTTCCCTTTTCCATAGCTAGCACCTCACAGTTTTCCAGCTTAACTGATAATGCCAGTCACATACATCTAATTCATTTTAATTGCAAAATAAATTCTAAAAAACAAAGGCTCTGTTATTTCTGAGTATGTGGTATCGTTTAGGCTTGTCAGCACTGATAAATATGTTACCTAAACTACTTTTGAACCTATTTTTTGAACTGACATGTTGTTCCAGGGAGACATGATTCTCAGATGGTGAAAATCTGAGCTAATATGATAGTATATTAACAAAGAATCTGGCCTACATTTTTAATGCTATGGATGGCAATGAAGTAAGTGACAATTATTTTTTAAATCTTCTTCATAACAACCCTATAATTTTTAATTGGATGCTTTTACAGAAGTAAACTTTTCCAGACCAGATAGAAGGAGAGGCTTTTTTGTTTGTTTATTTTCTTTAAACACAGTGACTGATTTGATTTTTAGATTTTTTTGAAGCACTCTGCACTGATCAGCTCACCTTCTGCTGGAAATATTCAGGCAAATTGGATTGAGATAAACCGCTTTTGAAATATTGAATTTGAGATTCAATACATGAGAAAATATGGTGGAAAAGGGGTCACACAGGATAAAAGTCCCACCCCAAAACATTTTATTTAAATGTGTGTACATTTTGGTGAGTCAATCACAGAAGCTTTGGTTTTTAGGGTTACTTCCAGTAAGATTTATTGTGAAAGAGCATTAGTTGTAGCAGGCGGATAGCACCACTTTAGTAATGTCTCACCCCATCCAGCTAAGCTTTACTTAAACCACTATAGCCTTAAGCACTCTTGAACCAGTTCAGTAAACATGATTTCAATAGAAGCAACGACTGGACCACAGCAAATCAGTACCAGAGCTTGGAAAGTAACCTAGGACTACTGGTCCCCAAGTCTGTGCTCCAATTAATGCAAACATTTCCTTTCTCATCTAGCAAGTGAGGACTACAAGGGATATGAAATGAAATCTGAGGGTCTGTATGTGTTCTTTGACTAACCTGCATCTTGTAAACATTAGTTATGATTAGACTTTTAGTATAAATTCCAGATTGCAGAGATCACTGTTGTTGGTCAGACACTTTTCTGATTCATTGATGTTTTTTGTTTTTCCTGGCTTTGTATTAAGGGATTTATGCCTCACTGTGTTGTGCAACAAGGGTTGGGAGCTGCTCTTTGGCTGCAGCAGTACTCACGCAAAGATACTCAGCCCCAGTAAAGCTGCTTTAAATCTGCCAACTAACGAACGACACTTTTTTCTGCTTTTTTTTCCCGTTGGCTGTGAATGGTCATTCGTTGGCTCCAGTTCAGTCCTCCTGACAGGAAGAGTTTTCTTGAGGATAATAGAACATAGCTAGGGTGCCTGAGCCTCTATTAGACTTTTTCATAACAGTTTAAATGAGTGCTTTTCAAACTGTTTTCACTTTGTACCCCCGTCAACATTTTCGATGGGAGGAGCAAGCCTTCTATGTAATAAATTTAAGTCTAATGAGATGATGCCCACCGTGATATAGTCCACAAACTCCCCAGAAGACTTCCTGGGTCACAAGCTGAAAAAAGGCTGACCAGAGCCAGAGTCTTATATGTGAAATCACTTCAGTCTAGGAAGTTTTCTATTCAGATCCAAAGTTTGTGAGAGGAGAGATATTTCCAGTGAAGACTTTGTAGTGTCACTTCTATTTAAAAACCTGTCTCCATTAATGGTGTTCTTTCTACATCAGCCATTTTGCTGTGTCAGATCATTTATTGTAACAGTGGTGGGTTCATAAACTTCCAATTGAGTCAAGCTTTTCATTTCTAAATACACCTGTCACCTTCTGAGCTTTTGAGTTTGAGAGGGGAAGGGTGGACAGAATGGGGTACAGATGGTGGAGGTGGAAGAGCTTTTCCTTTCTTAGATGTTGCAGAGCAAGCAGCACACCACAGAACGCACTGGTAAATTCACATTGGGTGAGAAAAATAATGGGAATTTTCCTTTCCTCTGCGTAAGAACAGCTCTCTCACAAACAAGTGTTTAGTAGGCAGCCTGCAGCATCAAGTTAGTCACTGCAAACAAATCTTCTGTTTCCATGCTCAGGTAGAAGTGTGCGATGGTATTTCGCTGAACACACATACACACTCTGCTCTACCTTCTTCTGGGTGAGTCAACAGCCCTCTGTGTTTTTCTAACCTTTTCTCCCATCCAAAGAGCAGATGAGTAACTTCTCCATTCTGTCATGGGGGAATAAAGTGGTGAAGAGAAGGCTGTCTCTCAGACAAGACACAGGCTGGGAAAGGGGAAGACTTTGTAGTTAGGGGTAGGAAGGGAAGAGTTGTTTCCTTTTTAGGCGGAAGATTTCCTGGGATCTGAATCACACGTTCTAAAGTGCTAAGATACCTTAGCAAAGCCTCAGATAGATATTCCTGGAGAACAAAGCTGAATCTTACAAAATAGGGATCTAAAAGTGGACTTCTGTACAAACTGTTATTTTCAAAAGATCACCAGTCATTTCCATTTTCATGTATGTGGATTTAGAAACCTAATTTAATTCATTAGTTTTTAAACATGGTAATCTAGAAGGTTAATAATTGGCCTTTTGAAAAGTAACTGTCAATCACACTCCCTTGTAAGAACACTGGTATAAGGTGAACTGTGTTTTCAGGAGTTAAGTCAAATTTCTAACAAGCGATATCGTTTTTCCTTTCTTTTCTCTTTCCTTTCTTTTCTCATGAAGCCAGAGGTTTCGTTTCCTTGCTGCAGCAAGTTACCCGAAAAGAAGAGGAAACTTATCTTCTGCTGTAGACTCATAACTTTGCAAAGGCAGGAATTCACTCCACTGCACCAATTATGCACATTATGGGCAGAGCTTATTCTGAAATGTGAGGGCTGTATAGTCCTTAAATCAATCATTAGCTAATTAGAAATATCAAAATGGTCAATACTTGCAACACAAGACGACTGCCAAAACTTCCAGATAGTCACCAAAGGCCTGCTAGGAGTATTGTTCAAGTTTTCACAAGGTTTCACTGACTTCACGAGGTTGGTAAGTTCAAACAGTTAGGATTAGGATGAGATTTAGTTAGGAGTTAGGATGAGATTTATGTCGTTCTGGACCTACTAGAGCAAAGGTCTCCTTCGTCTCTGATACACGCAAAATCCTATACAGGTCTCTGGCCAGCTTTCATCCACGCAATCATCCAAACCTCACAAGACATGTGTGGATTTTAGAGAGTGAGAAATCGTTTTTATTACTAGAACAACAGTTTCACCATGTCCCCCTCATTCATTACACATAACTTGTCTGCGCCAGTATCAGCAAACACGGATCCCACGATGCCACATTTGCAATGCCACTAAACTTCCGCAGCACGTGTACTCAGCAGGTAACATACTTAGCCAGGAACTCTGGAAGATCACATTAGAACAATTAGGATAAATGACCTATAAAAATGCTTGAGGCTCCACCTCTGTAGGGAAATCCTAAAGAAAGAAGGCTTTATTTGAAAAAGAAACATCCTGTTTGACTTCTTACGTTTATTAGTATGGATATGATACAAAAGAAGAGGAAGAGGAAATGTCTCCACGTGTGTGTGCTGTATATGCACCAAGTAGAGGCACCCTCCTTCTAGTCCTATGCACGTATTTGTTTTTATACAGTTTCAGCATCGTTTGCCTGATTAGTTGACTGACCAAGGGGTGAAATTATTGCAATGTTATGAAAGTACACAGTGCTGATTATATCCTCAGTTTCGCATTTCTACCAGAGCAAAAAGTCCAAGAAATAGTGCAAAAACAAAGTTCTAGGAATCAACCATGTCTTGCTTTGTCATTTACCCTCTGTAAGTCAACATAATACACAAGGAACTGGTGGGAGTGGAGAGCAGAATTAGATCACATCAGGGTACCTTTATGCTGCATACTCCTATTTTTCTAGCTGCATACTGTGTATGCAGCAATCAAAACCTTTTGGGACTTGCATCCACTGAGATAAGGAATGCTGACTACCAAAGCATGATAGCTCCTTCTTGTGTGGAAGGAGACACAAGGAGCTATCACTAGGAGTGATAGCTCCTTCTTGTGTGGAAGGAGACATAAAAAGAGTGGGGAATGTTGTGACTGTCAGCAGCGGAAGCTCAGTACTGGGGTGGCACTCTCAGAGTGATTGTAAGTCTCAAAACTGGGATGAGGAGTGCTAGGAGTAAGGTAGGAGGAAGAAAAGGTAATGAGAGAGGGCACAGCCAGAGTGGGCATTGGCTCTGAAATGAAGCCTGAAAAGCCTGGTAACCAAAGAGTAGAATCTCCTTTTTTGGTCTGTTCAGTGCATGTGTGAACAGCCTGTGAGCCAGGGAAATTGGGGGTGAGAGGAGGACATGGGAAGAGTTTAATAATACTCTTTATTACTTTCAAAATAAGTATGATGCTTTGTTGATCCGAGTGCTACTGATTGGAGAGGGAAACTGAAGCATAAGAGGATCCTAATCTCAGAAGAAGATGAACCATTGCCTTTCGCAACACCATTGCTTTTTAAATTTTACTTGACTCTAGTTATAACTTGTTTCCATGGACAGGGATTACTGACTAACCTCCTTGAAAGTTTATTTTTCATCTGCTGGAATTAAAATAAGCAAAGATCACACCCTGGTAAAATAGTAGGTGTATACTAATGCTCCTTGCCCGCAGAAGACCATCTTATTTTAAGGAGAGGATACGCTCTCTGCTAATGACTGGAGAATGAAAGTGAAATATAAATACTATAAATGACCACCTGAGCTGATGAAGTATTAGAATTACTCACCCAGTCAACCAAACCTGCATTTTTCCTCCACCCTCAGGTCCAAATAAGGACTCCAGTTTGAAAGCACTATGTCTTTTTGTCAATAATTTAGTATCTAACACAAATAGACTAAGACCTGCTCCTTGCTGGGTCCTCCTAGTCCCCCAACAAACTGATGTCGGTGACTGCGGTAAAGGTGTTCTTCCAGATCATGTAAACTGCTACTGTAAATAAAACCAGCTTCTTGTAAGCTTCTCTTAGCCTCGACTTATCTAAAAACCCCCAAAAAACCAGCCTCTCCTCACTACATGCTGCACAGGAATATATTTAGTTATGCTTTGATGAGTTATATACTGAAGTCGAACAACATTATACTCTTTCATGATGGCAAAAATTAGAGTCTAGTTTCCTGTTGAAGACTTACAGGAAATTATTAGACTCTTTGGAGCTTCCATTTCTCTCCTCTTTCCCTTTTCCAAATGCTATTTTTTCCTTAAAAGTACTGGTTTCCCACAGCGGGTACTAGAAGCTGCTTCTTTCATCATCCAAACGCCTGTTTCTCACAAAAGACACCACAGCTTCATTCTAAAATTAGATAAGTAGAGAGATGCTGGTGAGGGGGAGGGATGGAATTTTTATTTGTAAGAAATAGCATGTTTGGGTTTTCCTCTACGGACGATAATGAAGTGTTGAGTTTTGGGGTAGGAACTGAGGAGACATTTCTTCCTAGCATCAGCTCCATTGTTGGCATTACCTAGCACTGAAGTTGACTGCAGAAGAGAATGGAATTCCTGAGAAATTTTCACTCAACAAAATTTCAGCCAATTCCTCCCCAATAACTTTCCAGCCACCTATAACAGGCTCTAGTAGGGTATGTCGTTTTGATTTTCACTGAACTATGTTATGTCATGGAGTCTAAATACGTAGATGAATTAGGAAACCCTGACCATATACTCTGATCTACTTAGTTATTCTTTATAATGCACTGCGAAATTATCTTTGACTCGCTCCTTGTACTGCAGCTAGCAAAAAAAAGTTAAGTGTTGGTGAGTGCTGAATTGCTTTTTATGTTAATCGTCTGCGCTTTTTTTCAACTTTGCAGCTTCTGTAGGTCTGTGTTTTAACCATGCTGAGTGGAGGAAGCAGATAAACCCTGAGTGTGCTGTGTTTTCCTGTTCTAAGCAGGTCTGTAACCAATTAGTTTGTAAAACAATGAAACCACAGTAGCAAAAAGCCAGAAACCCCTTCAATTGGAGAATAAACGTAGTCTCTGACGGATGGATTCCAAGAATGTTTTCACATTGAGCTACCTGACAGTTGTTCAACATCAGGTCAGTTATACTCAGGTTTCCTGAGGACAAGGATTTTCCACATTCATCTGTAACCACTATTAAACTTCAGAATAAAAATATAAATAGGAGTTTTGAAATGAAATGGGGTGTCAAATAATAGCTAAGCCCATTATTTGTTGATAAAATGTGGCAACTAGCAGGCAGTTTTTGTTCAGGGTTATCTATTCTAGTTATTCTGCTTGGTTTAAATTGTGTTTGTAAAAATTTCCATTTTTAGGGAAGTTCTGTAAATGGTCCCTTTCTTGCACAATGATTTTAACATGACTCTGAAGCCCAGAGCCATGCAAAATGTTGATACTGGAGGTGAAAAAGAGGAAACCCTCATCTGATTTCTGTATTATGACCTGCATATTTGATTCAGAGCAAAACTGATTAACGATTTGTCATCAGAACAAATTTTAATGAAATTTTCATTGTTCCATTATATTTCAAAGGGCTATTGTTCAGATCTGGAGTCCAATAAAATGTTATTGTAAACAGTCACTCCTCAAAACATTCTTCTGTCATTAACTTCTGATTTTTATGTGCCATTAGCAGCAGTGTTTTACCCACTCTAGTTCGGCTATGCAACTAACATGCATTCAGACCTGAATACAGAACAGGGCTATGGAGATATTGAACAACCCCTTCAGTGACATCCAGCACTGGAAGTAGAAGAGGTTTAAAAAGAATTTTTGCATATAATATTTTACATTAATATTAATTTCCAGGAAAATGGAGAGATGTTGCATTATAATGAATATGATTGATAGGCTTTTTGAATTTCTGTTAAGTAAAATGCAGGCTTATTTGCTTTCAGTTTTGCACGTTTAAAAAGTTTTTTATGGACCAAAGATACCAGACTCACTTAACAAGACCTTGATTTGTGTGAATAAAATGCATGCAGTCATTGAGACATGGAGGGATAAGAGGTTTGAAAGCTTTCAGTAAAAGACTGAAAGGAAAAGTGAAGACACTAAGATAAGATCTACATACATGATGCAATTTTCGCTAACATGAACACTCCCCTTCCTGCAAATATCACAGTCGCAGAGAGAGGGAAGTGCTAATGCTTCTAAATATATGATTTTAATTGACTGCTCACAAACACTTCACAAGCCTCTAGCACGCTTCTCATGTCTTCAGTACTTCCTCAGTCACAGTGTTTCTATCAGGGGGCCACAATCAGGGAGGGTAAGTTATATGTGCCTTGCAACCCTTGTAAGCACATGATGCTTTCCACACACAGACATGTAGACGGGAAGGGGGAGTCTTTGTTGGCAGCTACAAGAAGTAAGGGGCAAAGTATTGATGAAGCCTTGCATCTGGTTTCCAAGTGCTGTCTGGCCTGGACCACTGATCCAAGAACTGAGCAACTGCAGAAGAATTCTTCTATCTTAGGGCATTGAGACAACACATGGAGACAGTGAAAGCCCTATTCTGCTTCTGGGTCAATTTTTGCTGCCTATGAGCCCATAGCCCACATCTTGCGTATGACTTGGTCCTGCGTTACCACAGCGCCAGAGCAGAAAATAATCCCATAATTTTCTTCTTCACCCGTGTCAGCAGTGACATACAGGCCAGCAGTTATCTCAGCATGACCTTGCATATTGACTTCTGTGTGTTCTGTAGCTCTGTGGCAAAAGATTTTTTTTCTCCCCTAGCACAAGAACACTGGATCTTACAGCTACTCATAACCTGAGCTTAGGTTAAGTGTTAAGCAGTCTCATCTATCCTAAGTTTGGTTGTCAAGATATGTCTTGATCGTTCGCTATTCTGTGATTTTCATATGTGCTTTGTATTCTCTCAAGGACCTAAGGCTTACTTTACCAAACAGAAGAAATTTGGGACTTAGTTATGGCGTATAAGTACCTGCACTAGGAGAGGGTTGTTATTCTAATGTCACAATGTTAGTAGAATCATTCTCAGCTCTCATATCTTTACTACTATGGCATAAAACTGCAAAAAAAGTTTGACTTACACATAAAGCTGGTCAAAACCATTCACGTTTCTGAGTCTTACTGTAACATGTCAAAAATGAGCAAGTCACAATAAGCCCTAGTACTTTCTTTGCAGCTAGTTATTGGCAGTCAGCTCTTGTCATTGGCCAGAACCAATAAGCACAGGTACAATCTCAAAAGTGTCTATGTATCACATTCATTAGCTACGCGACAAAATATAAGGTAGCAGGTATAATATCCTTCATATCAAAAAAAAAAAAATTGTACGAGACAGAAGAAAGTAAACGTAATGGTAGGACATGGAAATGGTAGGACATTTAGCTGCTACAGGACAACACAAATGGCTACTTATTGCCTATACCACAGCTTTTACCTTTACTCTGCCTTTCTTTGTAACTCATCTAACTATGATATATTTTGGAAGAAAAATAGAGAATTCAAATTGTCCATTAAAGGAGTATCCAAAATTGAATGACCGTTCTACATTGCAGCACAGTTGCTCTTCTATTTAATACAAAGGTCACTAAGAACATTTTCTTTAGGTGTCAATCTGGTTTAAGTGGGCTCTGCCCCTCCCTCTTACTTGTTTCTGACTCCCTTCTCCTTCCTAATATAGTTCAATATCCATTTGATTGTGCTCATGTAATTCTTTATGCCACCATGCCACAAACCTATTTTGAAGTTTTCTTTAACCCAAACCATTGCAGAGAACATATCTGCAGCACAGTCCTATAGATCAGTGCATGGACTTAACAGAGGGGACAATAACTGCAACATGAGGAACCAAGGCCAGGAGCAGAGAGTGCAGGGATGTCTTAACCAGCCTCAGTGTGTAAGAAACAGACTCCAAGCACACCATAATCTGATTTCAGATTGCTATGCCTAAATCTCCCAAGATTTTCCCTCTCAAATGGTTGGTTTGGCATATATATAATGGTTGGTTTGGCATATACAGTTAACAAGAGTAGGTTGCAGAATGGGTGTGGGAACAAAACGTGCCTAGACATGTGATTGGCATGTTTCTGGTCTGCCATGGACTATGACTTTTTTGAAAATAGGGTACCATTATATGACACACTTCCCAACTTCATTTCAGAGCTATAACTCCTTTTTCTTTCCCCTGTAGTACTATTAACTGCCTAACTAGTTAACAAATACAAAAGAGAGAGGTTGTAGTACGGCAATGCAGATGCAGGAATTATTGGGTTACTTCTGGTGGGAACAGGAGGTAAAAGTCATCTCAGTCTACACCTGTGAGACTTGACAACTGCTTTAGAAAGCCTGAGGTGTGAAAGGATAGAGGCAGTCACTTGGCAGGAGAAATGAGCTGATCAAAAGAAGCTCTGATTTTCCTCTGCTGCTTGTACACAGTTAATGTTTCAGACTCTGTACAAAAGCTTCTGCAGCAGCCAGAGCATCTCTCTCTCTCTCTCTCTCTCCCTCTCAATATATATATGTGCATGCATGTGTGGATGTGGGTGTGTATAGGAGGAAACAGTCTGCCCAAGACACCCTTTTTGTCTGTGAAAGGAAGTGTTTGAATTAGGAGGAGATTCTTCCAAGGATAAAGCATCAGGGACAAATTTATACATAGCAGTAGAAACTGCCCTCTGAACCTCATATAGGAAGGAGTCTGAGATGCAGATTTTATAAACAGACCCCTTTGAATCTCCGGAGAGAGGATTTGAAAAGTCAAACACATCCAGGCCATGCCTATAAAAGTAAAAATTACACTGCCCAGAGCCTTTTAAGCAATAGACTTATTTCAAACAACAGAATACTAGGGCTGTTACTCTTTTTCTCTCTCCATATAGACACACATCTACAAAACTAACTCTACTTAATGATGCTGTTGGTTTAGAGATTTTTTTCCATTATGGCTGAAAGCCCAAGGCTGAAACCTTCAATGAGAGGGTTGTTCATTGATAGCTGTTGGCGAGCAGGAAGATAGGCAAGTCTGATCTCGAGAAACAAAGGCCCATTCCCTCCCCTTAGGAAAACAGATGAGCTAAGTGGACCAGGCTTCATTTGCAAATAATTCAAATAACAGTTTAGGTGAGTTTTAGTCCATCGCTGGCAAGTTTGAAAATGAACAGAAAAGAGAATTATGCCTGGGATGTCCTCGGTGGTGATCTGTTGCAACCTGCATTGGCTATAGGCTACAGGCAGCAAAAGACAAAGGATGCTGGAGAGGACTGGCCAAGAGTAGTGTCCTTCTCTGATGAGAGTGTGGGATCCTGTACGCCACTGAGTGCTGCTGAAAGAACTGGGATACAGCAGGACCTGTTGGGATGAGTGACAGCAAGATGAAACAGGGTGGCAAGCAGCAGTAGTGATGCCTACTGTAGCCACTAGAGTGACAACATAGCAACCATAAACAGCCAGGAGAGCCATCATGGCAACTAGCTTCATGGTCAGCATTGAAGAGAGGAGTGTTGGTCTTATCTTTGCTATCTGGCTTGAGCTGTGAGTTTCACTTGCAGTATAAAACAGTACAAAACCCTTTTGAGCTCAGTTTGCAAATGTTCATGTATAAATGCCCTGAGAGTGTATTATGGGTTTCAGGGTTTATAGCTAGACTACCAAGCAGTCATATGTTAAATACGCTAAGAAAGAGACCATGATGACAGGAACATTTTTGTGCTTTGACTCCAAACCACTTAAAACCAGGCAAACATTTGACTGTATAAGAGTGCAATTAAAAGTTTATATTAAAAGATGGTACTTATACAACTCTTAGTAGGACTGACAGGGAGTGTAAAGCAAGTTCCTGGGAGCAGCAAAGATTTGGGTCTTGGTTCTTTGCTCCCATTATCACATATCTGAAATTAATATCTGTACTCCTGGCCATGGCAGTTCTAATGAGGGCATTGCTCCTGTACTGATTTGTCTCTGGTGCTGTCAGTGACTCTGCAGAGCACGCACCAGAATGAGGACATTTGCAAAGGTGAAGAGCTGCTGCAAATGGCCCTTTCCCTGATCACTTGCTCTCTTTTGTTGTCAGGTGGTTGGTTTGGACAATGTGAGCGGGATACATGAAGACAAGGGTTATGAATTTAAAATTGGTTGAGAAAGAAGCTACTGAGGTAAAAACGTGAGATGAAGGTATGAAATGCAACCTCTGATGAAATCCCAGGGCCTAGGAGCTGTTCTCAGTCACTTTCAGAAAGGCCCACTGTCCCAAGTTGTTCTGCTTTTCCTAGCCCAGCAGGAAGTGTAGATGTTTATGGGTAAAAACAGCCACAATTGGAGATGTTTTCTGGCAAAATTAGATTCCTTTAACTATTACTAATTACTTTTGAAGCTTCTAGTGCACATCACCTTTTTTTTTTTTGTGAGGCTTCTGGAGTGCATATGCATAACTCAGTTGCTGCTGTGTCCCAACAGAACCATTCACAGAAGGAGTCATTAGCCAACCAAACAAAGCTTCACAAGACTTTTTTTTTTTTTTAATTAGAGAAACTTTAAAGAAAAGGAAATTTAAAAAATGTTCCAAAAGCATCACTAACTGCTGTCTCTCCTCCAGAAGACAGCAAGGGTTAAGGATGCATGGCCCTGACCACTTGTCAGATTTGGCATGCTGCAGCCAACAGCTGGTGGCGGGAGTTAATTAGTCCTGCACCCCGTTCAAAGTTCAGCCTTTATTGGCAGGGAAAAGCAGGCTGCACCAGCCCGCGTCCCTCTTTCAATTAACAAAGGCCTGTGCCATCAGATTACCTTGGCAACATGCCACGGCATCCGTGTCATGTGCGTGCCTGAGCTTTGCCATGGCAACCGGAAAGCTAACCTTGCCAAAGCAGCATCTGGTCTATGGGTGGCAGATTACCTGCCAAACAGATTTACTAGCTGCAAAGTGCTGCCGACTGCCCTGAGAATAGAGAAGAAGGAGGAGAAGCTTGTGACAAAAAGATGGTTATCCATTTTAATTTTTCTTTCCGAGCAAAGGTTTCCAGACGTCCAGCTGCTGACGTGTGGATAGAGCATGTCTTTATTCTTTCTCGGTATGAAAGCCATTAAACAAATTAGGCTTTATCTTAGGCTCAAGGTCCTTTGGGCATTACAGAAGCAAAAGCCTTTGTTGAGGACTCATTTCTATTATGCAGTAACCAGGCTGGTCTTGACAGAGCACTGCTGGTTTTTCGTTTTATTCTGTCACATCTATTTTGTTGTGTTGACATCAGAGATATGTGTGATCCAAAAATCATGGATCCAAGTACTCATAAACTGCAGGGAAAATCGGATCTGAATGTCAGTATCACATCTAGTTCCAAAGGCCTGTAAAACTCAAGGACAGACAGCAGCAGGTTCATAAGCAGAGTGAGACTTTTCCAGTGGGTTGCCTGTGCTCGGTAGAGACTGAAGTTTCTGGATGCCAAGGGGGCAGAGAAATTGGCTGGAGGCAATGCAAGGCTGGCTCCATCTCTACCAAATGATCCTTGAAAGCAAGCCATGTTGCAGAGGAAGGCCATAAAACAACACCTAGTGGTTTCTTTTTCTCTGCTCTGGGAGACAATTCCTTTCTTGCTCCAACTCTGTCAATCCTTTAACCCTGTGGTGGCATGACAAAAGACGTACCAATCAAATTCTCAGGAAGTATTTCAATGCAAATAGAATATGATTGCCTCTATGCAGCATGGGGTGGGGCGGGGAAGGTTCCTTTCCAGGCAGTGTAGGATGATTAGCACATCCCTGAAACATGAGATTCCTCTGAAGCAACAAACGTGATCAGTAAATAAAGATTAAGTAACATTTCACCCCTCTGACAAACCAAAGGATCTTCTCATAAGCTTTAACTTCAGATTCCAGGATACCCCTGCCCCGGTTCCTGGCTCTGCCACCTTTCCAGACTGAAGGAGGTAGTGCAGCGAGTGGTGGTAGCTAGGGATGGAGCAAGCAGAGAGTGAAGCCACCGGAGGAATAGGGAAGCCGGTGGAGGTGGAAAGACTGGTCTGGCCTCCATTCCCAGGCACTTCAGAGCCTCAGCTGCGGGTGCCACATGACTTTTCAGGAAGTCTCCACTCTACTTTGATCAGCTGCTCCCGATACAAACTAAACTGACTGTGGTTTGTGCAATGACTAGTCACTCCAGGTAATAGACTTGACAGAGACTTAGCCCTATATCCGCTACAGCATTGACCATACTGACATATTCCTCGACCAGACGTCATGACATTTTCTTGCCCTCCCAGGACAAGGAAAGAGAAGAGTTCTTGCAAAGCAAATAGTCCTGTCATTTTATATCATTAGTGGTCAAAAGTCAGGGACCAGCCACAGTAGTGAAAAATCATCTGACTTCAGCTTCTGGTATGTTCACAGCTCCTGTCCAGATCCCAGACTTCTATAAAGTCAGGATTTTTGTATGTGAAAGGTATTTGGGGCTGGAGAGACATTTCTGGGTTTTCCCCATTTTTAGTACAGGTCAAAAGAGAAATACAGTGAAGTTCAAAATCACAGTAGTCTCCTCTTGCCTCTTAGCTAATGAGTGTTATATATCCCAAGTTGATGGTTAGAAAGTTACCCAAACACCTTTACAACACTAGACTGGGCCCACTAAGTTCTCCAACCTTTGTTTGAAGAGAGGTTCGTCCTATAAGTTATGAATGCCTCTTGCGAAGTAAAAGACCTGGGAGGCATGGTAGGAGGTACCAGCACTCAAACACAATTTGCTGGATCTTTTTTCCAAAGAAGACATGAAGGTTAGTGCCTAAAGCAGAACAAATCTTTCTGTATAGCTCTACTTCAGTGTCTAGTCCAAAACACATTGTACTCAACAAAAAGAAATTCCTGCCGATTTCTGTAGCCCTTGGCTTGTGCCTTGGTAGTCAGCCTCCCTCTCATATACCTGGGTTCTGCAAAATACTAGTTAGTAGGATACCATTTGAACAGTTTTAGCTCAATGTCAGGCTGTAAAAATAGCAGATCAGCTTGTGTTTTCCAGGTAAGTATGTTGTTTTCCTGAATGACGGACAGCTTTGCAATTGAGTCGTAATATGATAGCTCTACCAGAGTGGAGCAAAAGAATTAGCAAACTAGAATCTTCATGACTATATTTTGAGTTTTGGTCACAGAAACCTAGTTGTACTTACAACAATAGTTGTACAACTATGACCTAGTTGTACTTACAACAATTTTGTGACAAAATGAGAAGGAAGTGCACAGATCACTAGCTCATTCACCTATGAGCAGGAAGCATGTGTGTTGCACGTGCTTTGGAGAGGCAGAATTGATCTGAAACTCTGTCACCTCAAATATACTGCTGGGCCAGCCTAGGAAATCCTAATAAATCCTTCTGGTTTAATTGCTAAGCTCTCCAGGGCATGGAGACATGGACAAAAGCAGGATGCTAAACAGTTTTCAGGGTGTCAGGAAGTTTAAGAAGCTGAAATCAAGTATTCATTATCACTAAAGCATTTTTGTTAGAGGCTTGCCTGTGTTATATTTTATAAGAATGTTTTTACTGGAATAGAACAATTTTCTCATTACTTAAATGGTTGGAGTGTCACCACACTGGAGCCAGTACAAAGTTGCAAGGGAAAATATCCAGCAATCTGGGGATTATTTTTATATGTAGAATTGTGTCTTTTATATGGTCTGAGAACACTATTTTTCTTCAAATGGCAATATTACCTCTTGTGTGGTGCTCAGTTTCAGGTGATTTTGATGATCTTATTTTTTTTCCATAATGCTGAGAACTGGCCGTGACAACCCAATGAGTTGTCTGATATGAAATTAACAGTCCTCCTTTAAAATGTAAGCTACTGTTTTCTGCCAGGAGTATATCCTGGACACCATCCCACACTGCTGTCAAAGTTTTAATCCAGAAGTAGGTCAAATCCAGATGGTGCGTCATTAAACATTAACGTGTTTTAATTATCAGGCTATTTTTAGAAGGTTCAGCATCTTATGGTGCCAGGAAAGGAACTGGAGCAGAAAACAAAATTGGAGTGAGATGCTTCACTCTTCTTAAGAAACAGAGGTAACTTATGCATCATTAATGCTGTTAATGAAAAACAAGTCATATTGGTTTGAGGTTTAAAAACTGAGTCAACATATAGAATCCACCTCAGCAACCAGCACTTTTTGTTTGTTTGTCTATGCCATGACTCCTGAATCCCAACATCATTGTCAAGTAAGACGTGTTTTCAGTTAGTCTATTCGTGTTTTTGGTTTTATGTCCTCCTTCCTTGCATTAGTAGGGAATTAAAATATTGGCTATTTTGATCTTCAGGAAGCTGTCAGGAATATTTTCTTTGGGACTGAGTTTGCATGCATAGAAAGACTTGAGTTTTCTAGGGCTTTTATTCATTACTGGAAATAGATGAAGTGATTTAAATGAGCTTGGGCTCCGTTAACCTCTGCCTGAGACTACTCTTGAGTATTACAAGGTCTAAATAGGATCATCTGGAGGCTTGGAGTCTGTAAGGCTGCCATTACCTCTGAGGTTGATGTTGAGATATTCAATACAACAGTACATAGATGTGTTTGATTATCTGGTGCTATTGACCTAAATTTGCTGGTTATCAAGGGCTACTAATCATGGTTCGTTTTTAATATAATGTGGGTGGGTCCAGTTCTAGGTTCTGCTGCACATTTCTTGTGTGAGACCTTGACCAAATCATCTGCTTTCTCTGTTTGCCATGTATAGCATAAGGAAAATAACACCTTATTTCTCTTTTAAAGTTCTTTACACTCAGGGCCTGGCTACAGAACTTTATTCCTACTTGACACCTCTTAGTGCAACTACCAAAAAATAAGGGCACTTCACTTCTCTTGTGAAAGGAAAAAAAGAACAGGGTTACTCACGACATCCATCTCCTAAGCTTGCTACCTGTGATTCCAAGCAAAGCACAACCATTGCTCTTTTCTTTTTCAAGTAAATGGCAACCTCCATTCAAACGAATTCTTTATGCAATTAGCAAATAAGAGGTGCAAAGGGGGCCAACATACCAAAATACAAGGCAAACAAGCAAACAGACTGTAATGAATAATCTAGTCATCCCAGGTATTCTTCCCTCTGCCGCTTCTCCATCCCAGGGATAACTGCGGACTTTCCTTAAACTGGAAAATGCTTTTCTTGCAATTGCAAGCACATCCTCTTGGATTTCAGTTTTATTTTTAGTCAAGTGGATTTGCTGTCTCCTGTCAGTTTATTGTGTTGTGTTAACAGGAGTATTTGAATAGAATAGAGTTTTGTTGGAGCTCCAGTGGGCCCTTGCATATGAAAATCAAAGTTCTCTCACTTACTTCATGTACTCGTTCATTCATTTAGTTTCTCAGAGCCTGCCAGCTCAATAGGCATGCAGCCAGTTTTGCATTTACTACTGGGTTTTGTGCTGGCTGCCAGTCACAAAGGATGGTGATAAATGGATTCAGCAGCACCTATTAGGATTAACTGAAGGCTTAAATTCATTCTGAACCCTCTTACTGCCAAAATTAATTATGCTAAAATTAATTATGCTATGTTATCCACTGAAGAACAGGCCAAGGTGAGGAGAATACCCACCTCCACACTTACTTCAGCCTGGAGCTGAAATAACTAGCAGGGCCTGTAGAACACAAAACCCATCATGCCTATTAGAGTCATAAACATGAATGCAAGCTGTTTGCACTGCTTGTCTTAAGCTTTGTTTAGATTTGGGTCTCAGAGTCCTTGTCCTACATGCTCGTCTCATTGATTAGGATCAGTCAGGAGAGCACCAGTATAGACATCTGCCAAGCAGCTTACATAGTAGGAGAATCCTCATATTTCTGCAAAAATGTAGGCTCAGTTTGAATGCCACACATCATTGCATTTTGAATTGCGGTGTTTGGGAAAATACATCAAAGGAAAGTTCAAAGACTGATGACCTGATTGCTGTGTGAACCAAAGCAGTCCTGTTCAGCTGATCTATTGATTGCAATAACTCAATTCAACACTGTGTTGAAGGACAGCTGCTGAAAAACAGTGTAGTGCCATACAGAAGCCCTGAAACACTTTACTAAAATAGTGGATTGTCAGATATATGACCCAGTAGAACCCACCATGGTGGCACAGAGCCAGTGAATACCCTCTGTCAAGTTCTGCTAAATCGTGCAAAGTCATACCTTGAACTAACAGTAACACTATTGCGTTAGAGGTCCATTTCGAACTATGAGTAACACTGACAGAGTCAGGTATAGGCTAGACTACAGGGTGCAGGTTTAATGCTGATGAAATGACAACAAAGCTGTGAGACGCACAGTATTCTAGTGGATGACCTGACTCTCTCCTTATGTGCTCTCTTCTGTGTTCTGACAGGGTGCAAGGCTCATTTGCAACATATAGGTAATCAAATTGCCTTGGTCAGAAAGCTTACAGATGAAGAGAAGGGCATCGTTTAAAAGATGGAGGAAGGAGAGGAATAAAAGTAGAATGAAAGCACGTTTTTATAGATGTTACTTAAAAATGTGTGACATGTCATTCTCCCCTGCTGCTCCTCAGTCTAATCCAGGCGAGGAAATCAGGTCTTCTGATAACTTCGGGGAAGGACCTGAGCCATTTATCCTTTCCAAAGGCTGCTCTATAGTGCATATCATATAGTGCAATCAAAAATCAGCCCTTAAGACTCCACTGTAAAACTCAGAAGTTTGAGTTTCTGGGCTATCTCACTTTCTTACATTCATTTTGAGTGAAAAACTACTCTTTCCATTCTTTTTCAGGTTTTGTAAAATTCTTTTGTGTTTTCCTGATGATGTTTACTTTTTCTTACCTGGCAGAGGAAATTCTTGCTTGCCTCTCTGACAAAAAAGTGGTGGTCCATAGACAATAAGATTTATTCTCCATTTGAAAATTAAATCTTACTATTTTGCTTTGGCTACTAGTTGTGCCTTGCTTGCAAAGTTGCTACAGGGCATGCATGGGCTGAGAAATTAAACTGTTGCTAGTCTTTCTGCAGTAAAGGCAATTTTTGAATCATCTGCAAAATCAAACCTAGGAGGTGTTGAGTTGTGTGGTGCTTTGTTTTTTTTTCCTCGGGCATTGCCTGTTTCACTAATAAACAAAACATTCCAGCTGAGCCTCTAAAATGCAGATGTCTCAGAACCCAAAATCAGGCTGGCTAATTGAAGCATGTACCAGAAACCTTTAAATTTGAACTATCAGTCATGGAATCACAGAACGGCCAAGGTTGGATGGGCCCTCTGGAGATCATCTAGTCCAACCCACCTGCTCAAGCAGGGTCATCTAGAGTATTTTGCACAGGAGCAACTATGTTCTCCCCAGGTTCCTTCTATATTCATCAGGATGATATATACACCTTCAGATTTGTTCATTCCATTTGCAAACTTGACCTATACATGGAGTGCAGGATGGACTAAGTTCTTGACTTAAGGTACCCAAGTTAGGACAAGATTCTATTGCAAGTCATAACCCCTCCTCTTCTCTTCACCTCATCCCACCTGTGATTTCCATGCAAAGGAAACCTGGGCTAGTGGACCACAAGGAAACTTTAGCACTCTCCATGACTTGCTCCTTTCTGGACCGTCGGAATCCTATGGCATATATAGCTACGTATTGACATCTACCAGATCTTCATCAGAATGGCTGTAAATTAGTCCAGGAAAAGAAATCCCTTCTGCAAAGGGATTGGGGAATGGGGAAAGGGGAATGGGATATTTCCATGGGATATTTCCATCCTTTCCAGGCTCAGATCTATAAAGGAGTCTCGTCTCCTGTGGCATCCATAGTCTCCTTTGACACCTTCCTAGAACACCGGTGTTCTATATTTTCTACTACATAAATAAAACTGATACTTCCAGTATCTGTAATGTTCACATAGTTCAAAGGATTTTCCCCATTGCACCTACCTACTAATAAGCTGGCCATTTCTTTCATTTATCATACATGACTTGCACGTGGCATACTGGAGTTTCATTCTCAGAATTCCGTGGTCTTGCATAAGCCCCCTAGAATGTGCTGATGTATCTGCTTTTAACTCAAACCTTTCTGAAAGCAGTGAGAAAGAGAGACTAAAAATGCTGGTGTTGCTCAGTTTGGAAAGAGGAAAGCTGAAGGGGGACGTATTTGAAGTTTATGAAATCCTGAAGGTGATGGATAAGAAGAATGTAGAATTGTTCACAAAATCTAGAAATCAAGGGCATTCACTGATAGCAACTGAAGATCACTTAAACTTAGATAAAGTACTTACTTACAGAGTGGGTAGCAAACGTGGAATTTACTGCCACAGAGGCGTGGAGACAGAGCACATTCTAAAAGGGAGTTGACAAATTCATGTACAACTGATCCAAAACAGTTTATTACTAGTTTATTACTAAATGCAGTAAGCAGGGACGTACCCTCTAAAATCCTTAATCCTTAATGATTGTGGATGCTGGAGTGCGGATAGATAGTGGTCAGATTCACATTCATTTTCTAAATAACGTCTTTACTGCCATTGTTAATTTCTCACTGTGGTTTTATAGGAACCTTCACTTAAAACGGGTATATTTAGTAACTGTCTTTGTTCCCTCAGATACCATGTGCTTTGCTAGCTGTCCAGATTACGGCAGATGAACAATGATCAGGTTACCCTGGGAGCTGAGAGTCAAGCATTGGTTGTTCTGGGCCAACTTCAGCACCTTACAACTGAAATCCTCCATGGAGTGACCCATGAATGAGTTCATAACGCTTGTAGCCTTGGAAGAAATGCTTATATTCAGGTGGACCTACATAAGCATCGTGTAGATGTGAATAGCATAGGAGTCCTGTTCTTTGGTGGCTTCTCACTCTTTTTCATGACACCAGCAACCAGCTTCTTCCACCCTTCTTGCAGGTCTGCACTGCTACCTGCATTTGTGCAGCACTTGGAAACAAAATACTACTTTAGAACGGCCATCGATCTGATCGATTAGCATATCTTTTATATTCTTGTGAGACTCACATGCTTCCATCCACCTGCAGTTTGTCTGAGGTTCATTCAGATTTCAGTTAGAGAATTAATATATTTTGATAAGGTAGGTTGGACATGAAATTGTACCATAATTTGATGGCTTGATCCCAAATCAGAAGGTCAAGACAAAGATCCTGAAAAAGAAAGAGGGCACAGGTCACTTGATACCTCCAAAAATTCTGGAAAGGATGGCTGTGCCACGCTGCCAGGCATAGCGGGGTGGATTGGACTGCAGGGCCCACAACAAGACACTAAAGATCCCTAGGAGAGAAGATTCTGGGGACTAGTTTTGTGCAGTTCAAGGGGGTTCTGCAAAACCTCAGGATTTAAGTAAGGCAGCAGGGGTCAGTCGATAAAATCCCCTGCAAGCTGACACAATTCAGAGCAAAGAAAGACTCTACAATGCTCAGCAGAGTATAATGGAACCTTTTGGCTGAAAGCAAAGCAATTAACAATGTAATAAATTAATTATGCCTGATGTTCAGTTAACAACAAAATAAATGGGATGATAAAATATGACCACAACATTTTGAGTCAAAACCTCATAGAGAGCTACCATTTGCTCTTACATCTTCCTCTATGCAAATAGTGCATCATTAGCAAAGTATTATCCATGTGTTTTCCACTACTGTTTAATTGCATGGGAGGCAGTTAAGCAGATCAAAGAGCTCTATTAACAACAGATAACCACCAAGCAAATATGATTAAAAGTAATTACAGTAAGGAAGTAATCTGCTAATTCTTAATGGTTCTGAGGACTCAGAGAGGAGTTCTCAAAGTGATTCTCATCACTTGAAATCAGGGTGTTAGTGCAAAGAGCTGATACGATATTTTGTGTTTCAAACTATGAGCTTTATAGGCTATGAGTTACCTCTACTGAGAAACGGCAGGACAAGTTTTATTTTATTCAACATTTCTCTGAGAACAGTTCATCTTCCCTCTTTAAAAAAATAAGATCTGGAACCATCAGGAGCTACCAAATTGTATAAAAGCCAGTCAATAAAGAAGCTTTGGTATTTTACGACCGCTGTTTTTTCTTATGCCTTCTTCCAAACTTCATACTCACTTGTGATATGATCCAGAAGTGGGAAATTCCTTATTGCAGCATTTGGCAAACTTATTTCTTGGCAAACTTTGACATCTGGTCAAATTTCTCAGACCTCTCTCATTTCTAGCCAGGACATCCCTTCCCCTTCCAGAGAGCCCTGAACAGGACCCTCTACCATTATTTCCCCCACCCTTTCTCTCCCCACACATCCTTTATTTCTTTTCAACTAAAAGTAGACATGATCTTCCCCTCTTTCACTCTTCTCCTTCTCACTACACCCTCCTACCTTCCCATACTGCACCCTCCCCCCCCCACCCCCCCGCCAAAACATTTCTATTCTTATTCTCTATCCACCATCTAGCCTCAGGCACCTTCCTTCTCATCCCGTTCAGCTGTGGAGATGCCTGGACAGCTGAGCATCTGTATCAGAATTAATAGGAGGTGGGTATACATTTATCTATAATGTGAGGGGGTTAGTTAACCTTCTTCAGAAAGGAGCCTTCTCAGTGTGCATCCAGACCTAGTCATCTCATGTGTCCCCTTCCATAGACCTTGCTGCTCCCTGTTTTCACTGGCATCAAAATGGCACATGCCCCACTGTCTTCAAAAATTTAAACACAACTGCTTTTACAAACTGCTGCTTGGTGTTTCTCAGGGCAGAGCTTCTAATAGTGGCCAAAGGTTCGCTGAAGGGAAGGAAGGTGACGGAGCAACTAATTCTGGATACTACTTCCAGACACGTGAAGGACAGGAAGGTTATTAGGAATAGTCAGCATGGATTTACAGAGGGGAAATCATGCTCAACCAACCTGATAGACTTCTGTGATGAGATGACTGGCTTGAGGGATGAGGGGAGAGCAGTGGGTGTTGTTTACTTTGACTTTAATCAGGCTTTTGACACCATCTCCTGTAACATCCTCACACACAAACTGATGGAGCATGGGCAAGATAAGTTGTCAGTAAGGTGGACTGAAAACTGCCTGAAGTGCTGGGCTGAGAGGCTTGTCATCAGCAGCACAAAGTCCATCTGGAGGCCAGTTATTAGTGGTATCCTCCAGGGAAGAACACTGGGTCTAATGCTGTTTAACATCTTCATTAGTGTTCTGGATGATGGGACCAATTGCATCCTCAGCAAGTTTGCAAATGATATGAAACTGACAGGAGTAGCTGATACACTAGATGGTTACATTACCATCCAGAGGGACCTCGAAAGGCTGGAGTAAAAGGCACATAGGAAACTTATGAAGTTCAGCAAAGGGAAGTGCAAAATTCTGCACCTGGGGAGGAATAACCCATGCAGTACAGTCTGGAGGCCAACCAGCCAGAGAGCAGCTTTTCAGATAAGCACCCTGGGAGTCCTAGTGGACAACAAACAGACCATGGGCCAGCAATGTGCGCTCATGGCAAAGAAGGCCAACAATGTCCTGGGCTGCATTAGGTTGAACGCTGCCAGCAGGTGGGAGGAGGTGATCCTTCTTCTCTACTTAGCCCTGGTGAGGCCACATCTGGAGTGTCAGGTCTAGTGCGGGGCTCCCCAGTGCAAGAGAGATGAATTTACAGGAGTAAGTCCAGTGAAGAGCCACAAAGATGATTAAGGGGCTGAGGCATCTGTCCTATGAGCAGCGGCTGAGACTGCTAAGATTGTTTAGCCTGGCGAAGAGAAAGCTGGGAGAGTATCTTCACAAAAATCATAAATGTGTGAACAAAGGTTGTAAAGAAGCTAGGGCTAGACTTTTCTCAGTGGTGCCCAGTGACAGGCAACGGACTTAAACTGAAACACAGGAAATCCTGTCTGAACACAAGAAAACACTTCTTCAATGTAAGGGAGGCTGAACATTGAAGTAAGTTGCCCAGAGAGGTTGTGGAGTCTCCATCCTTTGAGACATTCAAAACCTGACTGGATATGCTGCTGGGCAACCTGCTCAAGCAGCATTAGACAGAGCATTACTGCCCAAAGCTTCACTGCACTACGTTGCTGCTGACACAACAGATCACAGATTAAACCAGGGGAAAGGTGTGAAACCGACACATTTTGCCCAGCTCCAAATTTCTTTGATTCTTACTTCTTTTTTACTTTCTCTTCTCTATTCTTCATATGTGGCTCAAAATTTTTCAGTTTCCGGATCTAAAATTAGATTTTTTACTCTTTCAGATAGAAAGAAATTATTTTGCAAAAGTTAGTTGGAAATGATTTTTTTTTTTTCAAATGTGAAACTTCTCATAGGAATACCTAAGATTTAGACTAAACATAATATTTTCACAGAAAGTCTCACCACACAGTGAGACACAGTCTCATTACCTCTGCTTCTCTGATATCTTTTTTCATTTGTTTCTCACAGAAGACGGTGAGACACTAAATCCTGAATTTTATATCAGAACAGTGACTTGGTATGGAGTTTCGTGTTCAACTTATCCATATTTTCCTTTAATTCATTTATCAGTTAGACTTGAAGATTTTAACTAAAAGTAAGGTTTGTGCATTAGCGAAATATCCCTTAGCAATATTTTAGTCTGAATCAGTTTGACTTCCAGAATCTCGTTATGATAGGAGATAGTTTTCCATGCAAATTATTTCCATACTAGTGGCTTCCATTGTAGCACAAACAGCACCGAGCTAAAAGGACTCTAATTTTATTCAGTTTGGGACAATATGCATTTCAAACAAATTTACTGTTTTCTTTTTTTTCTGTGAGTTCTCCAATGAGGAAGTATTTTTTTACCTTTTCCAGATTACACTCCATCATAGGGTAAATCTCTTGAGGACATTTAAAAAAAAAGTTATTTTTCCTTCTGAGAGATATAAACTCACTACCCTCTAGGGAGAATTAGTTGCTTGGAAACTTTTTGTATTGCACATGAAATACAACAAATGCCTTTGATAAATAACTAGACAAGCAATTGATTCTACCTGTGTAACATGAATGGCCAGAATGAACCTTCAGCATCCTTTTCTGAATTATATTGGTTGCCTACAGTGAAGCAGTGTAAACCACCCTTCCCCTGGAAATCCTAATTTTATAAAGTTTTTTGAGGGCTTGTATAGATTCTGGGGAAAATGAACTGAAAGAAGTTCAGTCTTCTAGCATGGGGCAAGACCACAGTTGCCTGCCAAGGTGCCTGCAGAGCAGTGTCCTGATCTGTGTGATATATACTAAATAATCTCAACTGCCAGAGAGCATGAGGATTATTGTAATTACTCATCCTTACTTTCATCTCTGTATTACAACCAATAGGTTTGTCCTTTGTCTGGTATCCAGTAGCGTTAAACACACAAGCTAGGATTTGCAGGGGTAAAAGTTATGAGCTCTGTTCCAGGTAGTTTGTGATCATTTTCAGGAAAGTGGGTGAAAATTAAAAAACAAAGACAGGAAAGAAGAAGAAGAAAGGAGAGGAAGAGCAGAGAGGAGATAATTTATTGTCAGAATTTTGTGCTCGGCTGAAGCAGGTCACACTTCATGTAACGCCTATGCTTTGTGTGAAAGTAGTCCAGTTGTGTTTGTGTTTGGCTCTTAAATTGTTCCTCTGTTTTATCATAAAGTTAAAATCAGCCCAAAAGGCTTAGAACACTTCATGTGAATGAGCAGCACAAATGGTTAGTTTCAGAGGGATAAATTCTTCACCTATGTTATTAAAATTACAGCACTGAAGTCCACCTTGTTTTTCTCCAGCTCTACCTTTTGTTCAAACCTATCTGACAAAGTAGTAAAACCTACGTACATGATCTAACAAATACACGAATGTTTTTAGAAGGTCTAAACTTTTGCCAGAAAATGTGACCTCAGTGGGGAAAGCGGGAATTCTGAAAGCATCTCTCACTCCTCTTTTCTAATAAAACAAACAAACAAACAGCTAAGCTTCTGAACTAAAAATTACTGCAGAAATTCCTTTACTGCTTATCTCCCTACTTCAGTCTTCCATAGAAAGGCTGAAATTAGTTCCCAGGATGCTTTTAAGGTAGTTGGTCTTTTAAGCTTAGGAGAGATTAATTGCTGCAGCTGTGGTGGTCGGTTTGCGGCTTTCTTTCCAACTTTTTCTCCACAAGGTGAATATTGTTAGCTTTGATTATATTTTTTTAATCATTTGGAATACAGCACAGTCTCGCTTTCACCATTCCATGCAGACTGAGTAAGGAAAATGCACCACTCCATTTCAGTTCGTTCATGTGATGTGCTTAGCTCACGTATGTGTGAAAAGCTGCAGACTGTGGGGGGGTGAGGGAGAGGAAACTTCTTAACTCTACTTTTAAAAAATCTTTTTTTTTTTTTTAAATAAATGCTTTTATTCTTACTGGATTTGAGCTGAGTGGAAGCTAATAAGCCAATTAAGCCTGAAGTATTCTACTGTTAAATGGAATATACAAATTTGATGATATTAACTATTTTTGAAACACATATTACTATCGAAAGAAAAAAATGGATCCCTTAATATAATTCCCTAATCCTTATTCTGGGCATCTGAATAAGAATCTTCATTCAAAATAAAATTTAGCCTCCAAAAACTTTCATTAATGTCATTGGGAGCTGACAGGTGCTTAGCATTTAGAATAAACAGGTAATTTATTTACGTGTCTAAAGCCCTAATCCTGAAAAGATGTGCGGTTTTAAAATCATATTAAAGGCCTTATTGTACTCTGCAGAGACCAGATTTTAGGTTCTTGTTTTCAGCGTATCGGTTATTCAATTCACCGACTGGTTTAATTTTTCTTTGCTGTATGTTTGCAAGTTTTAATGCGTATAAGATAGTCTATGATAAATAACTACAATTTTATTAGCTGAACAGTTGGAAGGACATGACTGATAAGTAAGATGTCACATAAGTCATTGGCAAAAGTGACTTCCTTTGAAGGCCAATCATAGCAAAATCTTAAATCTCACCATCTTATATAGATTTATTTATAAATCAATACACAAATCAGAGCTAGAAAGTTAAATTCAAGAGCAATTAACTTTAGATCAAACTATCTCAAAGCAGGGTATGTTGTAAAGTGGCCATACCTTCGTAAAGTTAATTAATTTTTATATTGCTTTGCATTCTGCCGCAATATAGACTAGTTTAAAAACAAGTCTGCTGCTCATGTAAAAAGCAGATGTTTTGCTGTCATTTGTATCATCAGAGCAATCTGATGTAACTCCATAGCAAACACAGAAATGTCAATGCATTTCTATACTTTAAAGGGGAATATGGTCTGTCATTCTACTGGAAATCATTCCCTGGCTTCCACATACGTGTTTTTCTGTATGTCACTAATGAGGTAAAAAGGCTTGGTACAAAAATGATCTTTTCTCAGGCTGGTCACCCGTCTGATGTTGATCTCTTTCCTTCAGAGCCTCTCCTTTAAGAAATTAATGATTAGCTGAATACTTGCAGCTTGTATATGAGAGATATTTTGCATTCCCAGAAAGGTAGTAGATTGTTGTTGTTGTTGCTTTGTGTTGTTTTGAGGTGAGGAGTGAAGGGGAATATGGAAGTTTGTTTTATTCCAAAAGTGAACAGAAAGAATAGGGAATGCCATTTCAGAACCTAATAACATCTATCTATTATAATGATATATTAAGCCAATATTCAAACTCCTGAAGTGTATCTATATATCTAAGATTTTCACCAAAAAAGAAAAAAAACCTGTTTCTTACCAGTCAGCAGATATATTTGTATGGTAAGTGCTGTTGTATGTTGAAATAATTCCTGTTTAGGAAAAGAAATGTAATACATGAACATGGCTTATGTTTAATGAGCTCAGAGAATTTCAATGGTGCTAGTTATGGGTAAGTTTGTATGGTTACAAGATATTTAAAATGCTTATCTTAAGTTGCTGCATATGTGGCAACTGGCTATATGTAACGTTTTAGCTGCCTTAGTGGCAAAGTAAAATGGGTTAAATCAAATCACACTACGTCTCATTAGTATCCTGAAAGGTAAGAAACTGCCTTTGCCAGCCAGTGGAAAAAAAGCCTGAGATAAAGCATACACAAAGCTGACTTTCCAAATGTGGTGAGTACTCAGAATTTCAAAAGAAGCAAGACTGCTGATGAACACCGCTGAAAGGTAGCCCATTTGTGCCCTGCCTAATATTACACAGAAAAGTTTGTGTAGAAAGAAATCTCTTGAATGCTATGCCTGCATTTTATACCCTGAAATTAGCTTTCTTTGCCATTGTTCAGCTATGTTAATGAGCGATGGAGATGAAAAGTCTTCATTTCACTGTCTAATGGTAGTACTTCAAAATGCATTTTGGGGTTTTCTGCTCATTAGCTCTTGGTAACAAATAAAATACTTCCTCCTAGTTGCTTTATATTACTTAAAAAAACCTAAAAAACAATAGAACTCCAATACAAGTTTTTAAATGGTAGAATGTGTCCTAGTGTAAAGGTCTTCACCTGCTCAGGAAGAAAAGACACAAATAACAATCATATGCTTGCACTATGCACAGGAACCAGTCAAGTCACCAGGAGTACCCATTACCCTTTTCTTGTGTAAATGCAATTCACAGAAAACTATGTTTAATTTGAATTATCAGCAGTTTGTTGTTCCATTTCCTTTTCATAGTTTATGAAGCAGTCTGACTCAAAAAGATATTGCTTTGGCAGCAGTAAGAGCGTTCTCTGGGTCCTGGATGGAATACATCCCAATGTAATGGAATATGGATTAGCGAATTCATGTTGGAGAACTCTGCTTTTCCCTTCTTCTGCTACTGTTGGTGCCTCCTGCCAAGCACTGACGGATGTCTGGTTCCTTTTATGTCAACTCCAGAGTATCAGAGGGAACAGCAGCATAGGGTCTGCATGAATTGTAAATGTAACTCACTTAACTGGTGTATAGATGCACCAAGATAGATATGGTCAAATGCAGCAGGCAGAACAATAAGGTATCTTAGACTGGTATTGCTGTCAAGTTCCCAGGAAGCAACTCTGCCTGCAAAAATGATTTGCGTTGAAACTTAAGGCAGAAAGCATGTTTTTTCACGACTTACACATCTTTTCCCCTAACAGATCGGAGGTTCTGTTTAGAGGCACCTTTAATGAAATTTCACGGTTTAGGATATCTTCCCAAAGCTGGACATTTGCTCATACAATGAGACTTGAAAGAACAACACTGCTTAGTGAAGCCCGCCATAAGGCACAACTGGATATGAGATAGGCATCCTGAAGAGAAAATTTATTATTTGGTTTCTATTATATAAGTTGAAGACGGAGGGGTGGAAGGGCTGCTTAACAGCAGTGTTATGGCATCTGTATTGGCTATGTGTCCCCTCTTGTACTTTTTGAGATATTTACACATTAACAGTTAACAGGCACTCTGAATAAATTCCGATAAGCGGTGGGAATTTCTGGGAGGACTGACAGACTTTAGAGGACATGACCCCTGAGCTTGGGTAATCAGGAATTCTAGGAGTTTGAGGTTTAAATAGTCAAGGTTATTCTGTAGCTGCATTTCGTTTGCCAGAGAAGTAAATTCCTTTAAAGAAATTCACAGACTTCTGTGACTCATAAAGAACTTTTTCCCCATTGCATCATCCTATGGGAAGTGCTTGAATAAGAGCATTTACATCCTCGGGAAGGGAATAAGCACATTTCATGCTTTGGAAAAATAGCATGGGTGATTCCAAATCAAAGCTAGGGACCTGCTTCCCCTGCAGTGAAGAACAGAGCATAAGATCGTAGTTTCCTATGTTAAAGTTAATTGCTGGGAAGGAAATATCTCTGAGTCAATAAGGTAGTAGGTTAAATTTCAAGTCAGAAATGGGACAATGGAGTTACAGAATAGAAGGAGGGGAAAAAATAATATACATTTTAGTATTCAGTAGAGAAACCACATTCAGAGCGCTGTTCTTTGAGATTAGTGTAAGTCTGCCCCATGGGTTCGCATAACATCTGAACATAACGGCCTGTTGCAACAGGAGGTTCTGAAGATCATCTGCTTAAACATGCTAACGATTGTGTGGATGGAGTGGGGCTCGTGGGACTGAGTTCATATCCTGATAAGATAGGGCTGACATCTCTGGAGTGAAAGATAAATATATTCTCCATGTGTTCTTCCATGACTGAGAATACAGCATAGTTCTGTAACAATTTTATCCAAAATTTTACAGCATTGTAAATGGCGATCTGCAGATACATGAAACCTAATGAGCATTAGCCTCTTTGGATACACTGCAATAATTTTTTGTTAAGTTCAGTGATGTTGCAGCATGGTAAGTTAAATCTTCCAGCTTTGTATGGCAAACCTCAGTCCACTGTGGAAGCCTCATATGCCTACTGAAAGCCACATTTTCAAAAGCTTCAAAAAGCACTGGGTATCATCATTGCTGAAGGAAGACACATACAAGGTTTTGTATGTGTCATTGAGAAATGAAAGCACTTGGGTCCAATGAATGCTTTTGAAAAGACATTCCCGAAGGCTTTAAGGGTGAATAGACTGTATTTTTGTCCACAGTGGGAATGTACAGAATAGCACATCTAGTCCGTTCCTTGTGTTGCTCTAGAACCTGATACAGTCTTCTGTCAAAAGTGAAATAAAGATCTTAACAGGTTATTGTTCAATTCAAATTGTAGGCATAGCCTTCTCCTGGCTACAGGATTTACCACTGACAATTACATGGAGAATGCTACAAGTCCTCATCTTTGTACCTTTGATGCAGGAAAAGAGAAACCGTCTGTAAATGGGCAGTAATTTCATTCCCACAAGTACTGGTGCAGACCTCTTGTCATTTGAGTTCTTCAGATGGAGAAGACTTAATTTCCCCTCCAAGCCTGAAGTTTGTTATACTTGAACAGTGGATAACAATGTTGCACACAATCTTTGTTTAAACAGACTCTAGTTACACTGAGACACACTATTTTAAAAAATTGAGTGATGTATTTAAAAATGTAGTCAATTGTTGAAAAAAATGCTGACTATCCCCAGAAATCTAAACAGTGATTTGATTTTTTCCATACTCCGTATGAAGCACATACTTCTAAGAATTCTCATTCTCCACCACAAGAAATAAATACCATCACTAGGATATTTTGAAGTTCTCATTATTTGTAGCTAATGTTCTTACTGAAATTAACAATCCATTTCATTTTTTCTGTTTACGTGCTGATATATGTACACATGAGAGGTGTGAATACTATATTCTACAGTTCTTCAGCTGCACCAACAATTACTTTAGATCCTGGCAAACATTTTCCTTTGCAAAAAGAAAAACAAACAAACAAACAAACTTCGTCTACTCATTTGTTTTTACCCCAAACTTTGGTCATATGGGGGTGGATCTTAGCTTCAAGAGATTTATTTCAAATTTCAAAGAATATTTTGATATTTTCTATATTTTGGTCTAGATCATTGAGGCTAACTGTCAATTCTTCATTCCCTTTGAAAAAACTGAGGTGACTGCAGACCTGCTCCAAACTGTGTTTATGAATGAAAGGCTTCAAATCGCATCCTTAGCCTGTATGTTGTTTATTTCTCTACCCAGATCGTACAAAGGGCGTATCACGTTCGCTGAAACCAAACACCACATTTGAGCTAAATTTGCCACTAGTTTTGGTTGCTTTCAAACTGTGTTTTTCAACAACTAGATTATTCATTGGAGGGAAAAAAAAAAAAAGTACTGGCTCTAGCGTAACAGGATGTGAAATTCAGTCTGAGTGAAACAATGCATTTCCTTTTTCCTTGTCATCTTTCTGCTGGTAACACTCGGTCTGGGGTATCCCGAGAATGTTGCTGCAGGACATCTTTAGCCTTTTGCCAGCTGAATGATAATTGTTTCCTATCTCTCTGAGCCTTGACTTCCATGCATCCCTCCTCCTCCTCCGTGCCCTGGATTGAGGCTCTGAGCTTCCTGTGAGGTCTCTACAGTAACCCCAAGGGCCTCTTCTGCCACCATATGTATGCAATCACAAACCGAAAACTTCTCTGCTTCTTAAAACGCGGGACTGCCATGTGAGATAACTATCTACAGATATCAGCCTCACACTGAAAAGAGTTCATATGCATCCCCCTGCTCATTTGTTTATCATCCTTCTGTGTTCTTTGTCTCCCTGTTCTAGAATTGCTTTGGCATTAATATAATGACCAATATTAACATAAGGATTAATTTTAAGTAAAATAAGGCAAAAGTAATCCACCTTGGGAATTTAACACCGTGTCAAACCTTCCCTGATTAGAAAACTTGCACCATTGTATAACCAAAATCAGTTTAACTGCTCAGGTGTAAACTCAGTGGTAGCTACCTAAGCTAAGGATCTAATTAGTTTAGGTAGGCAGGAACAAAACTAGTTTAACTCTACTTTATTCACACTCACCTAACTGTATAAAGGTATTTGTAGTGGCACGAGAGGAGACATTGTTCCAGGCCTAAGAGCTCCAAATCATAGGCAGCGCCTTCTTAGCTTGGACCAGCTCAAGGACCTGTGCCTGCCTACAAGAGCCTTCTGGAACCTCGAGTGCTATCACAAGGGATGTTTCTGCTGCTCATAAAGCACCTCCAGATCCACTGTGGTCAGCACTCTGGTGTGTGAAAGTGGCCAGAAAAGTAAAATTAAACTGGCACGAACTTAAGACACAAAAGTGTGCTGAATTAAAAACTGTGATGGTTCAGCATCTGCTACAAGGAAAGCTGAAGCATGCTTTAGTGAGGGTAGAGCCTCTGACAGGAGTGTCCCCCCAGCTGGGGTGGGACTGCCAACCTCTGCATGCAAGTCAGGCCAAGAACAACATCATTTTAATAGGAAACAGAATACAATCTGCTTTGCATACAGTAGTTAAAATCAACTATCCCAAATGAACTGAGAGGATGAAGCTAATTTAGTCTGGCCCTCACCTCCTGAATGACAATTTTCTCTGTAGGTTTCACCAGGCTTTGCGTCAGACCCTTATACTTTATAGGTACCCTGTTAATCTTTCTTCCAAATTCTGTAATCTCTTCTTTGTCAAAATAAATACACATTTTTAACCTACAAAAAGACCTTTCTTTTGTTCTACAGTTTCTTTTCTCAGTTAAGTGACAACTCAAGATATTATTATTATTATTATTATTATTATTATTAATCTTTGACCCTAGGAAGATTATTTTACTTTTTGAATGGCCCTGCTAATAACTGCAGTGTGCTTTCATTTTTGTAATGTAAGTCAGTGTAATGCAACTTACCTAGGTAGAGCTATGACATGTTAATTCCAGGAAAAACAGGCTAAATTAGCTAAAAGAAAAAGTCTAATCTACTTATGGACTGCTAAGCAAGGTCTAAAATGCAGCATTAACTATCACGAAATCTAGCAACCTTAGAGAATTTTCGATTAGAAAAAAAAGGTCTATTTGTGAGGACAACATCACCCTCAGAAAATGGAGATCAATGAGTTAGTCCCTGATCCAACATAGACTGCCTTTGTGGGACGCCTTGGACAAGTCAGGCTCAACTAGACCTCAAATGATCTTAGGTTCCATTTCTTCTTTTCTAAAATTCTTGGACCCTGGAGTAAGAGGGTTTTTTCTTTTTCTCCCCCAAAATTCTATGGCTCTCGTATAAGAAATTATTTAGGGGCTTAAATTTTAAGACGTGCTCAACACTTGGCCACTTCCACTGTGACTCTTATTAAGAAGAAATTCACTCAAAGCGGCCCGTATAATGCCTTCTTCCACCTTTCCCAAGTATACCTATCAACTGCAGAGTAATTTATGTTGCCAATGTAACCTTAAATGTATTTACACTGTCATCCTTTTCATAACATGATTTCAATAAGCATTTGGGTGCTTCTTTTTATTGTTTAAAATGCTAAGATGGAATTTTTGTGGTTTAATCCCCTCCCTCCTCCTCCTCAACTCAAGGGAAAAAGAATTTTGCATGTATTTTTCTTCTTCTTTATATTTATGTCAACATTTTCCTTCAGCAACTTTGAAAATATGTGCTCTTTTTAGAGTGATGAAGTGCTGATAACTAATCAGGATTCATGTATATGGATATTACTCCCGATTGCTAACAGTCATTCAGTGATAGAATTACGCAGAGAAGCCAGCACTCAAGGAAAAATTAGATTTTGAATCATTTGACTTTTACTGACTGCTTGTTTGATGTACAAATGGGATTGGTTTCTTTTCTTTTTTCAGATTACTTTTTCTTTTTTGAGCAGTGGATGCTGCTTCAAGCCGTGTGACAGAAGCATGCGTGACGGAAGCACTGATTTTCCATAGGTCTGGGTTTCCTTGCCAAATGGAAACCCAGGGAAAAGAATAAATTTTTGCCGAGCCACGCTAAGCATTCAAAGTTTCTTCTGTGATATGCCAAGTGAAAGGACTTAATTACTTTGCCCAGGATCTGCAGCACTGACATGAAAAAATACTAACAGTGCTCATAATAGTACCGTTAATTCAATAGCATTGTGGAATTCAAATATTGTGGTCAACAGGTACGTCCTGTTAAAAGATGTCCCCTGTTAAAGGGGACATCATTTAATACCAACTGCCAATAAAAGAAAAGGAATTTTTTTTTTTCTTTTTATAATCTCGTTCAACCCTCTGAAGGAGAAGTCTCTGAAGGAGAAATCTCTGAAGGAGCACATTCCCACTTAAGGAGCATTAGCTCCAAGTTTGTTGTCACTTAACTAATCTTCCCTTATCTTCTATTTAACAGAAGGAATTCCTCTCCCAGTTGGAACTGTCAGCTTTTTCTTAGAAATCCTCCTTGCAGAGGAGTTTCTAAAAGCCTAAATTCCACAGAGTGTTTTGTCTTGCTAATGACTTTAGAGCACAATTGGATGCCCAGCTGTGTGTCTTTGTGCCTTGGCTGGTTTGGGACTGTTTTGTCCACAGAAGGAAAGCAGGCAGTAACAATCACCTCTGAGGGAATCCTCCCTCCAAGAAAGTGGGGGACATGAGCACTGCTGCCCTAGCACACTGCGTTTTCTCTGCAAAAGGCAATAGCTGAGGATGGGAGTTAACAATGGGATGAAAGGTTTCCTCTGAAGCCATTAAACTGTGAGGAAATGGTGATGGTCACGAATTGTTACATAAAAGGAATTAATAGGCATGAGGTGGGAGGCAAAAGTATTAATGGGCTGACAACTAAGTTATAAAGCAGTCAAGCTCCTGGACTAGTAGCAAATGTCTGTGTTTTCATAGCACATTTACATTTTGGTGGTTGAATAGTTGCATTTCAGTGTTTTCAAGTGTTTCATACTGACTTTAGCCAGTCAGAGAGTAGTTATGGTCCATATCTGTTAAGCCTGTGAAAGTGTATATCAACTTAATCACATCATGCCATGTTCATATATTTATCCGTAAGTGTCTGTTCCTTTTGATTCCTGCAGGAAAAGAAAGGTCATAAGACCACAGTGAGCCAGAAAGGTCCTCGTATTGGGGTTAGAGGTACAAAACAGAAACTCCAGTGAGTCCAGTGAGGCAGCCAGTGAGGGAATACAGGGAGCACAAATAGACAGAAATGACACTAGAGGGCTAACATGAAAAACTAGAGAAGAATATGGATTCATGAAAAACTAGAGAAGAATACGGATTAACAGCAACCATCACATTCTGAGGACATCCCAGAAACTTATAGTTGTCCTTCATGCAGGCATGAGATAGCATGGGCAAACTGACTCCACAGCCACTGGGAACCCCTGTGTGGCTGAGACTCCTTAAGCTGCAGATAAAGCTCAAAGCTGGTAGAAAGCCCCTGAAATGTTGTGTTATCTTGAATAGGAGGTACAGGCCAGTGTAGGAGAGAGGATCCTGCATTGGAGGGGTTATTTTTGGGCAGGGAGGGGGGGAAGTCTGGACTACTATGGTTGTTCTTCTTTTCTCCTCACTTCCAGGGAAAATGTTGGGCAATGCCCATCAGATACCGAGCATATCGACCATATTAACAGAATTAAGTATCTCTTTCCATTTTCCGGCCCACCATCTTAAAGTACATGTTCAAACTCATTGGTTGCGTACAGAAATTCTTAAGCTCCCTTGGTGCCTAGATATCCAACAACAAAATCCCCAAGATGTATACAATCTCCTCTCGTTGAACAGATGCAAAAATGCCTACATTTTGATAGCACCAGTCTGGATACATCACAATCATTGGCGATTTTATTATTATTTGCTAATTTGCTACTGTCAAAGTATCAATGCTAGAATACGTTCATTTTCACTGAAGACTCTACTTAGCTGCAGGCTAACAAAGCTGTTGAATACAGAGCACATTTATTATTGTGACTTAAAATAAGATTAGTGGGGCAGGACATTTATTCTGATTTCTTCCAGGTGGCATCAAGCTTCTTTTTTTTTTTTTTTTTTTTTTTCTCTCTTTCTAATTTAAGACAAGTTTGTGGTTCAGGAATTGAAGGCCTAATTAGGCTGCATGTCAAAAACAACAAAATCCCAAGGTAAGTGATTCCTTCTGACAAAACAGCCTTTCAGCCAGCCTGATCTGGGCATCAAATGGCAGGTCTTTTGAAGAGCAGTTTCTCTTAAGAACAGCCCATCATTGACAACTCTAGCGCTTCAAGATATCAGTCTATTTCTCTGCCCTCTACTTCAATGCTAGCATGGATAGCTGATAAAAATCGTGCTTAGAAACTTTTATTACCAATTTCGCTGGGAGGAATTTTGTAATACATTGTCTATGTGAGATGCAATCAGATAGAGGGGTTAACAACACGGTGCACAATATCTGGATAACAAGCTTGGCAACAGCTTGCATAGAAGATCACAATTAAGAAATTCTGTACACAATATTTTTATTCGTCTTATGTGACTTTTTTACTGGAAAATGGAACTTTTTTGGGGGAGAAAAAAATGGTTTTCCGTCTCTAGTCTCTGGAATATTTTTTGTGTTGGTCACCTTCCCATGTGCCTGCAGTGAATAGGTGATAAATCAATTGTTAGATGTTCTGAATAGCCCTGTGCTAAGTGTAAGCAGTAGAGACATATATGATTAGTCAGAACACTTACTTTGAAAATTTAATATTTTTCCAGAGGAATATAAAAAGCCTCAGAAAACAAGGAACAAGGCTGTATTGGAAATATGCCAAAAGGATTTATACATAAATGGAATTGTAGGGAGAGAAACATTTGAATATGAAAGTGAACAATGACCTAGTAATATACCATTAGGTCTAGGGATATGTTCTGTCATACCTGTGCGTAACAGTGGACAAGGGAATGAAGAAAGTGTCATCCGGAACTCTTTCTCCAGGCACTTGTGACTGGAGTTACGGCACAGACATGTTGTAGAGAGCACTGAGTGGGAGATCTCGTTCTGCCATTTCACACAAGTCAAGTGGAGGATCATAGGGTCACAGCAGGTAAATGGTGCAATAAATTCTTAGCTTCAAACTTTTGTGTTGCAGTAATTCAGTTCTTTCATTTGAACTGGGCTTTAGACACTGTGCTTTAGAAAATACAAAATATTCCGTTCTCAGTGTGTGGAGTTAGTGATGTTTTTAACTAATGATTATCTGCACATTTTGACTCACAATGTGCCACAGGGCTACTAGTATCTAAAAAACAGATGACAGATTTTATAGATTTTGAAAATGTTTCTTGGCATTTTTTACAATTAATGCAAATGATGATAACCTGAAAAAAACCCATCTATTTCTAGTGAAATAAATCCTTGAAGGTTTATCTTGACCTAAGGAAGAATACCAATTCACGTAAACAAAACATTCTAGTCTCTGGTTAACAACAGATCATCAGTAAGACTTTCTGTTTCTTTAATAAATACGTATCTAGGTATTCATATTCATTACTGGAATCCTTTTACTTTATTTTTTGAGCTACTAGTATATGTAGCAAATTTCTTTTTGTTTCTCCATTAATGACAAACGCCAAGAGCTGGGTTGCTCTATTTATGCAAAGTAATTGATATTCATCATTTGCCTTCCTAAAGGAGGGCTGTGATCTAAAAATAAAAATTTTACTCATTGTTTACAAAAGCATTAGGTCAAATCCTATATTTTTTGCTTAAAAAAATTCTAATCTACATGCTGTGAGCAATTGAAAGGTTTAAAGGAAGTAAAATATGGAGGAAAGTGATAAATTCAAGCAAATATCCCAAAGTGCAAAAACATATTGGACAGAAGCATTAAACGAAAACAGGTTTATAATCAAGGAATATTACTCTGAGTGAAATCCTAGGAGTTCACTTTGAAGGAATGCAGATTTTTATTCAATAAGAATCTATATTCAAAAGTAAGAAGTTAGTAATAAGCAATCAGCTAGGATTCACATGATGGAAGGAGATATTGGCACACAGTCAGTAGCACTGAAGCACGGCTGAATGATGACTCTTGTATCGAGTACGCAACATGTAGGAAGTGTGAATCGGAACTCATGGGATGACAAAAAGTGCTAGAATACATTTTCTTGTAGCATCTAATAAGGACCATAGAATGGAAAAAAATGGGTATGAATCCCAAGTCACAGTCGAGTGGTAAATGATTTGCTACCAGGTTCCACGGCTATAAAATTATTAGGTGCCTAAGGCACCTTTTTTAACCTTCTTCACATTCTTTTGTTCCCAAGGACCAAGCAGTGGGAAATGCTGGACTGAGTGCTGACCTAGGGATACACCTCTGTTCACGTATGCTTTCGTTTTTAGGACGTTAGTTTCATGCTCACAGAATGCTTTGGCTGCCATAATTATTTTCCTGAAAAACTGAGGCAAGAGTTTTCCACTCAGTTTTCCACTCTAATATCAACTTCATTTTCTGAGAAACACAAATATCTTAACTAATCTAAGGGGAAAAGCAAACAAACCTTTTCTTTGCTGGAAACTATTGATCTGGTGTCAGCTTTACTATCTTATCATCCTCTTTCTCTTACACCAATGACACCTAACAGAGCTTCAGCTGACTTCCTACAAGCTCAGGAACTGCTTTGCACAATTCTATGGAATGAGACTTACACATGGGCCATGTTATTTAAAACATGTGCTTATTTTATTGCTTTGGCTGTTGTTCAGGCATTCCTGTTCATGAGCACAAGAAGTGCTTTATCAAATTTTCTTCTATTTGAGGCAGTAATAGATGTTATGTAGAGATGGCGGTTCAGTGCCTGATGCTGATGGGAAAAGTACTTTCTCTTAAAATAACTTCGGTTCTTAGCAAGGTGAGAACTGCAGCCGTTCTTGAGACAAGAACATAGGAACTGAGCTGATTAAGAATACAGAGTATTTTCCTCACAGGTCCTTCGATTTTTGTATTAGTGACTCTCTGTGTCTCTGTATATGTGTGTGTGTGTGTGTGTGTCTGTGTGCATTTATGTATGAAAGTATGTATATGTATACATATTCACGGAACTACCATATCTACGGCTGTCTCTCTGTCTGTCTATCTATCTATCAATCATTTGTATTAAGATAGGCAGGAATTATTAAACTGCAGCTGAGCGGCTAGCTCTTGACTGGGAAGAAGATGCTAGCGATTTAGAGTGAGGAGCTAACACTACTGGATTCTGTTCTAAATTATGCTGCTGACTCACCTTTGTGATCTTGGATAAAACATAGAATGTGCTTTCAATCACAGGTGCTTATATAAAGTAGTATAATCTCTGTATTCTATGACTATGAGCATTGATAATAGATGCTTCATCCTTTTATTAGGCTTTTACTAAATTAGTCTATTTTCCAGAAATACTGAGGAGAGAAATTGAGTTTGTGACACACTAAAAGCTGAACTGGGGAATTCCAGATCAAAGGTTCCCACCACAAAAGGGTCTTTGCTTACAAAGAATCCAGGATTTTATGAAGAGGTGTCAGTCTATGTGTAACAAGCATCTGATTGGGTGGGAGGAAACATGTAACAAGAAATCATGGGTTATGAATGGGAGATTTTCCCAGCTTTAACAGACTTCAGCTGGAGCTCAACTCCAGTCAATTTGGCAATTGTCTCTAGGTGGACCTCTTGGCCTTTATATAGGTGCCCTACTTTTCAAAATTTGGATATTGACCTCAACACCACAGTAGTTTGTACAAGAATCAAAAAAATGACGGAATGATAGCAGAAAATGTGATAAAGCTCATGTTATAACCAAATTTGTGTCATCTTCCTCATATCTCACAGAAAAGAGTAAGAGTATTTATATTTAGTGCTTGCCACCCAGAAACAATTGAAGCCAATACTGTTCACCTGTTGTCCAAAACTTCTACACAGGTGTAGTCAAAGTGGGATGAAGTCAGAATATAATGTCGTTGGGAGCGACAATCACTTCAGCTTTCTTGAGGAAATTCTGAACTCCTGGATGCTGATCAACAGACACGAAAAGGAGAAAACATCTATCTGTGGTATCGTACTGTGTCTTTGTCTTCTCTGAAGGCCCTAGGGATGGTACAGGTGTGACAGGATGGTTGTTTTCTATGGTCTCACTCCTTGGAAAGCAGCATGGAAGTCACACTGTTTCCTCCGTGGTGTTTCTCAGGGGATCGTGGAAAGAAAGCAGTGGACAGGGAAGCCTGAGGCAGAGATTTCTGTAGTCAGGCTATTATGGAGGTCTAAGACTTGGAGACAGTGGGAAGAAGGATAGCAAAGGGATAAAAGAGGAATGAACTGTCAGAAGTGCTGTCTCTTTCCTGACCCCTCTGGCTACCACCATCGACAGAACCATCGAGAGACTGATGGATTTGTGAGGGGGGAAATTCTTTCTTCTTGTCTATAAGGACAATCTGTCTGGATGTGATCCTGGGCAATATGCTCTAGAGGTCCCTGCTTGAGCAGGGAGGTTGGACTAGATGATCTCTAGAGGTCCCTTCCAACCTAAGCGATTCTGTGATTCTGTGAAAACTGAGTTTTCTTCTTTTAGTTGGATGATGGGCTGGAGGCTTCATAAGTGAAGCCTTTACTTTCTCTATTCTTTGCAGGATCTGTGTGATAGTTATGCAGGTGTGGTTTGGTCTTCTCTCATGCTTTGACTGTGCTTGTGTAAAAAATACATCATGAAATGAGCACTGATTAGCGTTCATTTCCTGAGCAGCAGCATCTTGTTTTATGAAACGTCTTTTTGCGTCATCCATTTTATATCAGAAATGCTTTGGCGTTTTTATACATATCTGTCCTTATCCTGAAATTAAACCTCTGCTCTTAGGGCTTTGTGCAGAAGAAATAACCATTTTCATCTCTTCCTATAAACATTTATACAATCATAATAATTCAGTATAACTGTCCTCAAGCAATTCAAAGTCATAGAATGAGCCCCCAGAGTCATGAATGTACTTCATTTGTGAGATATTTAATAACTTGGAATTTCTGTTATTTAGTCTCTGGCTTTTGAATCTTTTGCATTCATTTATTCAAACTTTTCCCAATCTAAGCCTGCTCCTCCAGAAGAAATGGTCATTCATCCATTCTCTTTCTTTCCCCTTCCCTTCTTTTTACATCTTGCTGTTCTCCATCATGAGACTCTTTTGGGGTAGAAAACTTTAAAAATTGTGCATTGGAGAAGCCCGAGGTGTGGTCAGCCTCCAGATGAGAAGGGGACAAAGCTACAATATAGGAAAAATATTTCAGTGCTGTATGTATGCAAGGTGTGTGTGTACACTTCTGCATGGACACATGGAATTTCTAAGCGACTGTTGTGGATTCCACTCTTACGATGGATGCCACTGAGGCGTGACAGCAGAACTGAATTTTCTTCACAAGCTGACTCAGTGTGAGGAATGAAAACTCACTTGCGAAACTAGGAGTGTTTTACAAAAGTATCTTTTGTGATTTTTTGCACAAGCCAGCACTCAGGTAGACACCAGCAGTGTTAGCATCAGTCTTAACAAGATTCTTTTCTTTTGTCTTTTCTTCTTTTTTTTTTTTTTTCAACAGAGCTAAGTTAAATGCATTTAGTTTAAGCTGACGTGAAGATCTACTGATAATGCAAAATAGTTGTTGCCTTATCTGACAGGGAAATAAATAATAAAATCTCTTGCCTAACGTGGGATATGTCAGCCTATTCAGGTAATTGCTACTAGATTGATGAGCTATTTAACGTTATTCTTTTTTTATAGAATAGTTATCTGGAGTATATCTGTGGGGCAGATACTATTTTTTTTTTTTTAGTCACACCTTTGCCACGGAGCTCTTGCCTGTGACCTCTTCTCTAAAGACTTCACAGGATCGTCACAGAATCACAGAATCGTTGAGGTTGGAAGGGACCTCTGGAGATCATCTAGTCCAACCTCCCTGCTCAAGCAGGGTCACCTAGAGCATATTGCCCAGGATCACATCCAGACGGGTTTTGAATATCTCCAGCGAAGGAGACTCCACCACCTCTCTGGGCAACCTGCTCCAATGCTCTGTCACCCTCACAGTGAAGAAGTTTTTTCTCAGGTTCAGATGGAAATGCCTGTGGTTCAATTTGTGCCCATTGCCTCTAGTCCTGTTGCTGGGCACCACGGAGAAGAGACTGGCCTCATCCTCTTGACACTCCCCCTTCAGATACTTGTACACGTTGATGAGATCGCCTCTCAATCTTCTCTTCTCCAGGCTGAACAGGCCCAGCTCTTGCAGTCTTTCCTCATAGGAGAGGTGCTCCAGCCCTCTAATCATCTTTATAGCCTTAACAAGCCTTTCCCTTGTTTCATGTTCTGACATCGCAGAAATCCTGGACTAACCTATCTTTAAGGTTGCTGATCTTCATTCACAGCTCAGGAAGTCTCCCCTGGGAAAGGGGAGAAATTTCAAATAGTAAAGATGGCTTACGTGTTCTTGATCAACAAAAATGGAACTTTGATGTTCAGCTTTTTTAAAAGCTCTCAGAAGTAGTTTTTCCTTGTTACCATCTCAGTTGGCTGAACCTTTTACTTGCATTTCAGAAACAAATATTCAAGCACATGAAGAATCTAAGTCCTCTATTGCTGTTATTTAGAATATGAGACGTTATTTTCTGTGACTCTTTTTACTAACTATAGAGATTAGTGTGGTTAGGTTCCTAGGAAATAAAATTCAAGAGGGAGTGAACAAAATTTTAATCAAATGTTTGCCACACATTCTTCTTGTCCTTGTTTGATGTCTGCATGTTTATGCTCCATCATGGCGGTATGAAATAGTGTGTTCCTTATGTGAATCTGGTGTTATTCGTTATGATTCACCTCAAAATGCAGGAGGTACTGCAAAAAGGTAGAAATTTCAAATAGCAATGAGAGTTCACATGTTCTCAACCACAATCAAATCTGCTGGAGGTGAGAACATCACTACCTCAACTTATTATGCCCTCAGTGTCAAAATCTGTTTACTTTTGCCTAAGTGCAAGCACTGAGAAAGAACATCTTTCAGTTTGTCTAGTACATGATTTCATTCAGATAAGTGAAAGGAAAGGGGACAGCTGAGATGATAGAAGAGTTTCTTTGTCTTACAGCTTTTGCAGAACTTTATCTCAAATGCCTTACCGTCAGTCTTAGGTTAGAAATAGTTTCTATAGAAGGAGAAATCTTGAGGGGGGTTGCAAAATGATCTTCTCTTTAGGCTATATTTAAACTACTCATTTCATACAGCAAACAGGTTTTCAAGAGCCAAGAAAACAGGGAGCTGTGCACTGTGTGAGACATGATAGTTTAAGTGATTAAATTACTCTCACGCTAAATATGTTGAGAACTAGATGAAAGAAAAAGAAATTCTACTTTGTTAGGAGAGTGGAGTGAAAGTTGCACTGAAGTTAGGAAATATGTTCCAAACTATGTAATTTTTAATCCAACTGAAATTCAAGCCTCAGATCAACTTGATCGTTCCAGATGTATTTCAGCCAATTTTATGGAGAAGTTTTTTATGGTATTAAGTTTCTGCCTCTGGATTTGTCACACCTATCCCCCCATTCATTCACACTTTTCCCTTTTGTCATCTACATATACAGATTATTAACAACGTGTTGCATATGCAAGGCAGTGTAGTTTATCATACCTGGCCACGTAAAGGACTCCCACAACAAAGGACTCTCTCCAGCAAAGCATAGCATTGTCAACTCATGATGGCTAACCAAGTAGGAAAAAAGATGGTGTTATAACAGCCAGGAACTCTTCATTGCATGGAACCTCCTCATTTGCATCAGTGCTTCATGTATAAATAGACAAGACCTTCATCTAAAAACAAATTGTGTACTAAATCAAGAACTGTTTCCAAAAAGGAAACAGTGGTCTATGCCTGCAGCATCGAGGAACTGGGCTTGCTACTAGGGTAATTTGTATGGACTTCAATTCTCAACGTGGAGAGTAGTTACTAAGGAAGTCAGGGTAACTCTGGAATGTGAGCTTGCTTCCAGGCTCACAGAGTAGTGTAAATATTGTGTACTGTTAACAAGCTACTTTACCTTCCTGTGCAGGTACCTGGTCCTGCAGACCAAGATAAGGACACTACTTCTTTCTCAAATGTTGGGAGATCTAATGAGTAAAGGAAAAAAATAAAAGAATGATACAGGATCAGTAGAGGTACTAATATTGTTTCACGTTCACTTGCATACTTCTGAGATTTTTACGTGAAGACAGTGGTAGGGGAAAGATAACAGAAATCTTTATAAGCTATTTACTACATGATCTTCTTAAGGGACCTAATCCTGAATGCTTTCACATCCCTGTGGTAAGTGGAACTCTTTGGAAGTGTGAAATTTTCAGAGGAAAATTAGGCGATCCCCAACTTTTACCTGCTCACGTAGCCTAATTTCTGCCAGATCTCTGCTTTAAGTCCTCCTCTCACTTGCTTTCTTCTCAGAGGAATTTTGTTGCTCTCCTGAGGATGCAGTTTGACGGCATTTTCACCCGCTCCAAATGTGTTGAAGAGGAAGGCATTTCTGCTGCCTTAGGAATTTTCCCTCTCTTTATATCTTACTTCAATACTGAGGACAGAAAATTTGTACAGCATTCATAATAGCCTCTAGCTGTCACTACACCACATATGAAGCACTAATTAAAAAAAAAAAAAACCTTCTTTGTGTTGTGCAGAGTGGGATGCCTAGTGTTGTGATCTGCACCAGGAAACTAGGAGAAGATGTGATACCTGCACTGAGATGCACTAAGATCCTTGACTGGGGTCAGTTGCTGCTTTCCTCAGGGCTCCCAAGTAGCCTTTTCTGGGAATATCAAAGCAAACTTTTCTCTGAGTTCACATAGGTGATGAGGAATCTGGCCCCAGTTCATTTTAAAATCCTTTTCCCTTCAGTAACTTTGACTTTCACACTTCTCGGTGTGCTTTGAAACACAGTAACTGTGATCCCAAAGGATCTCAAAGTGCTCTGCAGTCATGGACATAGAAGTCTATTTGCCTTTGAAGAAGCGCACTGATGCAGTCTGCAGACTAAAAGCCTGTTATTCTTTGATCCTCCAGCTGCTAGGAAACTTTACTTACTTTGATAAGTGATCGTAGATTTGTCTGACGGGCTTCGTGGAGATATGGTTTAAAATGACAACAAAGTGCATTGACGATTAAAGTACATTGATCTCTTTCAGAGTCAGGTGCTGTTTTCTCAACTGAATATTTTTGCTTTATTTTTAATGAACGCATTTGGTGTATTTAAAATTCCAAAGTCCCAGGTCCATCCTAACATTCAAGTGCCTCTTCAAGACAAAATGATGATAAAAATAATACAAAGACGTTTATATGGAAATTTTTCATTTGTGTGTGGTTTTTTCGGGAAGCTGGGAAACAAATTGGAATTTTTCATGCGAATCGAGACTTTTATTTCATCTTTACATTCTTGAGTTTATTTTCTTAAATGTCTTATTACTGCTTTTTGACTTTTTTCTGGGTTTGTAATGGCCAAAATATGAGAAAAGTTTTGAAAAAAAAAATGACTTGGGTGAAATAAAAACAAAGAAGCAATGAAAAGAGAAAGAAATATCTTTTCTTTTTCTTTTTCCTCCAGCTGTGATGCTATCTGAAATTAGTATGTTGTTTGGCAAAGTTGTTTGACTACCGCTTTGCAATAACTAGCATTTTGAATTCATTTTCCTTCTCTAAAATTTTTGATTCTTTTTTGTTGTGAGGGAGCCAACATACACGTTTCTGTAGCTTATGGTTCCAATATAACTTGCATTTTTACAGTGCTGTTCATGTTCAATGCCTTTTACAAGCAGTATCTAGTGAGTCATTACAACAAGCCTGTTTTTGAGAATGTATTACTTTAAGTATTTCACAGAAAGCAAATCGGACCAAACGACATACCTGAGACCTCTTACAGGCAGAATTTGGTCATGATTAGAACGAATCATCTCCTCTGCATTTCTTATTCTTCTGCAGCTCTGACAGTCTGTAACCCTTTCACCTGGTCTGCGACGTGAACCTCTGCCTTTTTCATTCATTCCAAAAGTGATCCTTCACCATCATCTGCAGACAGTTTCTGGAGCCAGGTCTCTTTCACACGTGTATCCACACTTCCCTATTCATTTCACAAGTCCTCTGAGCCGCAGCTTTGTTTTATCAAGTTTACTGCTTTTGCCCTCGCTTTCACAGTCCTAAAAGCTGGAGGCCTCACCCACATCTCCAGTCCAGTCTCCTTTTATGCTATTTATTATACATTAGTATAATTTGCCATTGATTCTTCTGGGTAGTGACTGAGTAAAGAGGCAAGATCACAGTCTATTGCAGTGCAACAGATCGTACCGGTCTGTCACTTGATAATGAGCTGCGCTGGCATTTTGCAGTAGTTCAGACTGATATAAATACTTCTAGAAGGAACCATATCTTATATGGTAAGAGAATTATGGGAGATAGTTTTATTTGGGCTCAGCGCCCAGCACTGTTGTTCTCAGAGTAAACATTTTACTTTTCTCTGCTTCCAGTCCACAACCAAAATAGGAGAGCCTTGTCTAAAATTAACTAAAGAAGCTCTTTCATCTTAAGAACATTTAGATTTGGTATTTCAACTAAATGCTTTAAAAAGAGTCATTTTGTTTTACAGCAGCAGTCTTTTGGAATTTCTGGGCTGGATGCCCTTGGCCAGACCCACATGAGGTCTTCATAAGTGGGAAATGATTTTTATCTCCTTTTATCCTTCTTCTTCCTTTTTTTTTTTCTTTTTTTCTCTCTTTTTAAAATACATTGGCTGGAGAATGGCATTTCAAACTATGTGACATGTCTTCTTGATGGTTTGTGTGTCTATTAATAGGTAGGACTTGAACATTTACTCTCATATCATGCCTTGTTGTGGGGACAGAATCGGATGGATATAAAGTAGAAAAATGAAACTTTCAGCATCAGTTCATTTTAGGTTCTAATATGTACTTTTCAAAACCTCTTTCCAAATGACAACAAGTTCTGTTTCCTTAGAAAACCACAATGTTTCTTGCTTAAGGACTTCAGAAAGGCAGCCTGTGTAGAATCAACTGTACTTGCTTTTCAGAATTCATTACCTTTCCTTTGCAGGAAAAACTGCAACGCTTAGCTAAAATACTTGATAGCCTGATTCTTGTACTAGTGAAGGCAATAGTAAGCACTGTCTTGATTCCTGTGGAAGAAGGATCAAGTTCCTAGATAGCTGCACAAATATTTACCAGGCTAGGAGGAGCCTGGTAACACCCTCCAAAATAAAGATTGCAATATAGCCTTCATTTATAACTTCCTGTTCTCACATGTTAATAACTTCCTCATGCATTAGCCTTTCTGGCAATTCTCCATGCTTGGTTTCTGCCTGGAGGTGATGTCTGTGTTTGGAACAAACTCATACCACACTTCTGACTAGGCAAGGAGCCAAAATGGCTGAGATTTGTAACTTGGTCTAGAGGTAACTGTCCTTGAGGACTAGCACCTTCTCCTGCATAGGGAAAAAAATAAAATCTCCAAAGCTATTAAGTGATTCCAAGATCACCTTTAAGCCACTGCTGAACCTTTTTTAAAGTGGCTTAATGATGTTACGTTACATTATATTTGCTCTTTTTTTGTCGGAAGGAAATAGTCCATTTACAGTATCAGTTAAGTATTCTTAGGGGTCAAGAAGTGAGCAGTCACTCATTCTCAGTTTCTTCATTCTTTCACTTACTTGAGGGAAAGAGAGATGAAGAAGGCAAGGACGGTTCCTAGAATACCTTCCTTCCTTCTTCACTCACACAAAATAATGTATATTTTCCTTCTGCCTTTTGGGGAGTTAGCTAAAGAAAAGCTATTTCTTCAAGTATTGAACAGTGTATTTAAAACAATACAAATCAACCAATTAAAATCTGTTCAGCTGTTGAGGTCAAAGGCGCTTGTTTCTCTTTTATTCATTGCGGACACTAATCTGAAAGCGGTGAGTACATAACTTTAAAGATGTAGTTGGACTATATTAATTCTCCTTCCTCTATTTCTTTTTTCCCAGAACAGGATTCCCAACTCCAAAAAAATTCCTGCCTTTTTTTTTTTTCCATTTCAGAAGCATACTATCACATGTCTATGTGATAACAGTTCTAAACTGGAATGCATGGTATTTCCTTGCTCCTGTACTGGAATCGAGACAGGATATTGAATCAGACATTCTGAATCTGCAAAGCTCTCTTTCTTCCCTTACTCGTATGATCTGATGTCTGCTATATGTGCAGTGCTCTGAATACTGCTGAACACCGAGAATGTGGTAAGAAAGGAAGAACATTTTTTTGTCGTTGTTGATTGATTGGTTGTGTCTTTTCAATTTTCAAACCATCAAGTAAAGAAAAGTGACAAATGGCACAGGAAAAAGATTCTTCAGGAAAACTATATTTGCAGTTTGTAGCTATGGCAGAAACCTCTGAACGAAAGGAGAAGGTTTCATTAGAGGGGAGTTGCCCAGGTGTATCTGCATAGTACGCTAAGGACAGAGATGAGATCTTTCCAAAACGGCAGAATATCAATGAGTTTTGATCCAAAAGCTGTGCGATCTTGCTATCTGAATGCTTTTTCAGAGCAGATACAGCCTTCCATTCAGCAGGACTTATTAACTTGGAATTATTACTGTGCCACCAGAGGTGTGCAACTTCTGGTTATTTCAGAGTGCAAGCAGGTGTCAGACCACAGTATACCATGCTGGCATATCTTGAATGAGCCCAGTGAGGCAATTACAGAATTTATTTGTCTTGTTTCATTGCTAACAAGGATTCCAATCTGGCACTTACAGCCTCCATCACAAGGTTACATCTAGCAGAAATGTTCTGGTGGAGTCTAGATGGGGTTGGGTGGTAGAGGGTCTGCTACACTGTTAACTCAGTCTCTGTTCAAGAGGAGCTAGAGCTGGATCTTCAGTGTAAAGTAGGTGATTCTAGACAGTCACCCAGCTAGTGTATTTGAATTTCTCTGGACTTTGCATGACCAGATGTTATAAGAAGTGCAAGAAAACATAAACTTGTGCTTGAAGACCTGCTCAGATGCCTGCCTAAGAGGAGATTATGGCCCTGCTGCCTTGGGAAGATTCTTCAGCACCAGTTGCTTTAGGAGCTGAATGATTGAACCTTCTGAACCGAGCATTTCAGATATGTGCTGTTTCCCTGAGGAGTATTAGAGAAAGTAGTGAATAGAGAAGCTACTGTGCTAGACTTGATATCAGCCAGTCTGACTTCCAGCCCTAATTCTGACATTGCCTTGCTGAACACTGTTGTGCAGGCAGCGTACAAACACAGGTTTTGTTAAAAATCAAAATCTGTTTCCTACTTCACAGGTTTTAAGTATAGTGTATGAAGATGAAATGTAGAGACATAGGAGAGTACCAGAAAGTGAAATGAAGCAATATTGGTTGGCGTGATAGACAGCAACTGACTGAATACGCATGAAGAAGACAAAACAAGGAAACTGTGGGCCCTTTGCAGAATGGTATGGGTGATTTAATAACAGCAGACACAGATAAGGGTGAGGTACTCAGTGTCGTCTTTTGCTCTGTCTTCACCAGCAAGATTTCCCAGGCATCTATGCTTAGTAAAAGGGTTCAAGGAGGAGAACTATCAGCAGTGAATGAGAGCTGGGTCAAAACTTGACCTCTAAAAGCCCATGGAACCAAATGGCCACATCCCAAGTGATAAAAGGACTGGCTCAGGCCTTTCAAGGCCTCTCTTTATCATCTTTGAAAGGTCATGGTGCCCAGGAGAGATCCCTGACAAAAGGATCCTGGAAAAAGGCAAATGTTGTACCCATCACAAAAAAAAGGCCAAAAGGTCAACCTGGGAGACAACAGGTAAGTCTCACTTCAGTCCTTGGAAAAATAATGGAGCAAATCCTCTTGAAACACATTTCTGTGCACATGAAAGTGATTGGTAACAGTCAGCCTGAATTTACCAGTCACACTTGACCAACCTGATTGCCTTCCATGATAAAGTGACTGGATGTGTGGATAACGGGAGACTAGTGAATGTCATTGACTTCCTAGCAAGGCTCTCACAATATTCTTCTATTCAGCTGAGGATGTTAACAGTCTGGTCTGGATGGGTAGACAAGCAAATGTGTAAAAAATGTGTTGGATGATTGGGCTCAGAGGGCAGCAGCCAATGGGTCCTGCTCTACGTAGAGGACAGTAACAAGTGTAATACTGCAGGAACCTGTCCTTTTTAACAGCTTTATCAATGAGCTGAAGGAGATAACAAGTGCATGCTTATCAAGTTTGTAGATGACAACGAATTGGGGGGAACAATAGATATGCTAGAGGCCTGTGTTGCCATCCGTAAAGACCTCAACAGACTAGAGAAATGGGCAGACAGGAATCTTATAAAAGTCAACAAAGACAACTGCAAAGTCCTGACCCTAGAAAAGAAGACCCTCTTGCAACAATACAGGCTGGGATTGACTGGCTGGGGAGCAGCTCTGTGGAAAAGGTGGACAGTAAGCTGGATATGAGCTCACAGAGTGTTTTGGAAGCAGAGAAGACCAACAGCATCCTGGGCTGTAAGAACAGGAGCAGATCTGATAGTTCAAAGGAAGTGATTATCTCCCTCTGCTCAGCATTTGTTAGACCACCCCTAGATTCTGCATCTAGTTTTGGGCCCCCCCAATACAATAAATAGATCAGTAAACTGGAGCGAGCTCAGTAGGGACCATCAAGACAGTTGGGGACCACTTGCCTGGTGAGGACAGGCTGAGGGAACTAGGCCTATTCAGCCAGGAGAAGAAGTATCTGTAGGGGGAGACCTGACAGCATCCTACCAGTATATGTAAGGATATTATCAAAAGACATAATCAGGCTCTTCACAGAGCTGTATGGTGGGGGGATGAGAAACAAGGGGTAAGTTGAAACAAGACACATTCAGACTGGATATAAGGCACAATTTTTTCACTGTGAGGAACAGTCAAGTAATGGAGCAGGTTGCCCAGGGAGATTGTATACTCTCCATCCTGGAAGATTTTCAACCCAAAACTGAATAAAACCATGAACATTCTGGCCTGACCTCATAGCTAGCCCTGCCTTGAACAGGACCTTGGGCTAGAGATCTCCTGAGGTCCTTTCCAATGTGAATTATCTTATATTTATGTCTTCTCCCATTATTTGTCTTGTTTTGACTATTCATAGCTAAATAAATAAATATATATATATATGTATATACACCTATACATACATACATATGTGTTGTGTGTGTGTGTGTAAGATGGAGCAGAAAGTGCTTCTCAGCATTTGTTTGCACAGTCCTGGGAAGGCTGGCTCCAGTTCTCAGCTGGGGCCACCACGGTTTGTCACAAAAACTCTTATGAAATGATTTTCTCCAGTTCATACATTGAACCATGCAACTATCCTGTCAGGACTATACTACTAAATGGGAGATGGACTGTGCAGTTGAACTGGCCACACTGGAAAAGGTTAAGAAAAAGGTTCAAAGGTTAAGAACTGCTGTATCTAACTTTTCCCTGCACTTAAACTTCCTCAAAGGATTCCAGAAGGTCTCCATAGGGTTTCAGTATTCCAGCCTTATAACAGATGAAGAAAATCTTGTAATGGTGTAGCTAGCTAAATGATCTCTATAATACATGCTACACGCTCCCCTGAACTAATTCTCGTCTAGGTTACAGTATACTGTCTCTGTAACGCTACAAGCAGAATTGAAACTTGCTTCTTCCATCTGTACTTAAGCACACTAAACCTGTCTTCACTCCACGTGGCTTACTACTGTTGAGGACACCCATTCACACAGCTGAAATCTAATTTTGGCTTCTCCTTAAAAATGTTTATTTCTTCTAGGTATAGAAAGCCGGACAGTGTGATCAGGTTAGATGTCTCCAGCGTAGATATCTGCTTTGGTGAAGTTTAGCCTTTAGTCAAATTAAGGCACTTAAGGCGGGGGGGTGGGGGGGTGGGAGAATGCAGAAACAGATATGCCATGCCAACAGAGGCAGTAAAGTATGTTATAGGGCAAAAAATCTAAGGTTGTTTCATAATTTACCTGTTCAGGGAACCGTTCATAATACTCAGCATTTTTAGAATGATTTTTTGGCCTAGTTATTCAGCCATCAGATCTTGTTAGGTCTTTTTTGCTGGACAAAAGAGGCAATTGCTGAAGTTTTATTTCCCAAATAGGTACTAACAGGCTGTAATCAAGTCATCGCTCAATATTTCCTTTGATTAAACTAAACAAAATGAGTTCCTGAGTCTCTCTACAAAGTATATTTTTAATCCTTTAATCATTTCAGTGGCTCTTCTCTGAACCGTCTCCAGTTTAGCAACCTGGAGCCAGAACACTATGTATGATCTTTTTTTTTTCATTTTCTTTTTCTCTTTTGCTTCACAAAACTCACTGACATCCAGCTCTTGGATCTGTTCCCACCAAATGCTGCTATCTGCGTGTTTGCAGTGTGCTCTTCTTACGCCCTGGTGGAAGAGTGTTAACATGAGCTCAGTGCTTGGCTGCCTGCCTGAGCTGACATGAACTTTCCCCTGCAATCACCACATCAGGATTTCCACTTGCAATGTCAGGGTCGAATGCAGCCATATTCTGAATGGAGGAAGATGAAGAGGAGGTCACTTCAGTCATGTATCTGTAACACCACATCCTCTTAAATGAGTGTGTATATCGCACCAGTAAAACGGAGGGGAAGGCTGGTGAGGAAGCTATCCGTAGTTCTCCTCCTGGAAAGAGAAACCTGCATAATGCAGTGCTTCATTAATGCTGTAAAATAAGACATTTATGTCAACTGAGGTTGGAAAAGATTATTAGACCACCCAGACTGCCCTCCTTGCTGTCACAGGCTGTTATTTTTCATGCATTTACTCTTGTAATTATCCCAGTTATTCATAAGTGGCAAAACACATCTAGGAAAGGACCCGGGTCCAGATTTAACTGGCAGCTAAGTTAGGAGCACTGTCACTGTGCTTTTCCTCTGTAATCAGTGAAAAGACTGAACTTACTCTGAAGGGTGATTTGGTGCCCCTAAGATCTGAATCACTCTCAAGAGAGACCAAGCTCCCAGTGTGGCAATATCAGATAAATCCCTACAGCAAGGCAAAGTCAGTCTGGATCCTCATCTTTGTTTGGAGACATCACGGGTTCTTCCCTTGGGATCCTCACCCAATGGCTATTCATCCTGTCATTTTGTTTCCTTTTTAAATTAGTCTGTCTTTGGCTTTCAGATAAGGGATCCTGTTACAACTTTCTCTACTAGATCAAAGACTCCTTTATATCCAGAATTTTATTCCTGAAAAAGGAATAGGTTTATCAGAGGCTGGTAAGGAGCAGATTTAAGGAGGCTGCAGCCTTCTTTTAATAAAAGCTGGGCTGCTGCATACATTCTCATCAAGATGATGGGGAGCCCTTTGCAGTCTCTGCCCCTTACTATCCCGAACTCATCAAGCACTATAATAGTGTACCATTGCCATTCACCAAACACTTCTCAGCATTACTTGGGGAGGTTGGGAGCATCCAGCCTGTGACCAGTGTCTCTGTTGAAAGTAAGAGTATGTCATCAAGACTATCTGTCCTTCTCTTCCTGCAATTATGAGGACTTTACTTTCACGCTACACGTCTAAGTGCTCAAATCCAACATATTGTTCTCCCTCACTTTGTATCATATTGCCCCTACCTGAAGATAGTCCTGGGGAAGATCTGATGAATTCCTGAAATTTTTATTTCTGTTGAGAAACGAGAATTCCCATAACAAGGTAACTTGTAGTGCACAGCACGGTCATTGTAGAGGCAGGCAGAGCCAAGCTGAGTAAGGGTGTCTCTGAGATCAGCCCTGACCGTCACTTTAATTCAACTCTAGAAGGTTTGCCCAGACGCTCACAGAAAATATGACGGAACAAGGAATCAAACCACTACTTCCTGAATTCCACAGTAGTTCCTTAGCTTTAGGTCCATCCTGACTCAGTGTGGCATTAACCAGGTGCTGAAGTTACAGCTATCACTAACTGAACTTTGCCTGATTCTTGAGTACCATCCCACGACGTTTGAAACACCTGATGCTCTATCTATAGGCCCCCCACAAACAGTGTAAATCCACAGTGGTGTCACAAGCTCTGGCCTTCAGCAGCCTAGGCAACCGTGCACTAGAGAAGTCTGAGCAGCCATTTTGTGCATCTTCCGAACAAGCTGCTGCCTGAGCGCACGGTCATTGACATCAGTCTGCCACTTGCCAGCTGCTGCTTGGAACAGCCCCTGAATGAAAGGATCATCTGCACACGATCAAGTCAGCTGAGTCAGTGATCCTTAATCTACCCTCCCATAGAAATGCATCTCCAATGCACATCCTCTGACTGAGAGGAGAGCCCACCCTGGACAGGTGCTTGGCGGCTCAGCCAGATAAACTCCGGCTGGAATGAGCACAGAGATGTGCTTGTGAATCCAGATGTTTGCAACGAATCAGAATAAACAGGAGTTTTCATAGGATTGGGGGGTGTGCGCGTGTAGGTAACATATGTCAGTACTCTATAGACTAGAAATAGTCCAACGCAATTAGAAAGGACAACGGAAAACTAACTTTTCAAAGGATGTCCCAGGTGGCTGAGTTCTGGTCTGTTCAGCCACCGCCAGTCTTGGCATCCCACCCTCTCCAGCGCAACAAGAGCTAAAAGCTCAAAGTCGCAACGGAAGAACCGAGCGTGCTAATAATGCCCTAACACATTGGCAGTTTTTTACTCCAATGCCTGCTCTGTGCCTGCAAGAGCTTTTGTAATGTGTATCTCTGTAGCAGAGAAAGTGGGCTGGCCCCACTTTCTGTGTCTAGGGGTATTGTTTATATTACAAGATATATATAGATATCTCTGCCTATTATATGAATGTATATTAGAATGCACAATCTATATCACTGCTAGTAGGATATTTTTTCCAGCATTGTCTGGAGCTATTAAAAATAACTTCTTTTTAGAGAGTAACGATACAGCCAAGCTTCTGATCTGTCTGCCACTTTCTGATCAGCTGCAAGCAGCTATTGTCTTAGTAGAATACCGTAACTTTCTAAAACTCAGTAGAGGTAAACTTGTAAAGATATGCTTTTAAAGTGCAGCTCCAAAACGGTAATAGCCCTTCACTGAACATGAGAGGCCTGAGAGGTGTTCCTGGGAAGTACCCCTTTAGTTGCAAATGCTTTAGGTAGAAAGGAATGATCACTGGAGGATTCTGTGGAGAACTTGTACATAAATTAAGCGGTAGCTACCAAGACATTGATAAATTCAGAAGAAGAGCAATTTTTATTCAGGTTGGTTAACTTTGCAGTTTTTTTAGTGACTATTCGACTGTTAGCACCTATTACATAGCTAGAAAGAAAAGCCTCTCTAAAATTCAATGTTCGTGTTCTCTATAGGCAGAAATCTCCCCGTTCGTAAGTCCAATTCTTTCAACTAAAAACTCTAATAAGTCCAAAGAATAGGTTTTGCCATTCCTTCTGCTCCTCAAGTAACAAACAAGAAAAAGGATTTTCATTTTTACAGTCATTTTTCAGCCTTCCCACCACAGAGGAATACAGAATCTCGTAGGCCCAGCAGGGACTTTTATCCTACAAGTCTTTTTAAGATACAAGGACTATTTAAGCAGCATTAGGTGTATGGATTCTGACAACAGTCCCATGAGAAATGTTTAGATTAGGAATTCAAAGCATGATGCATGCGTGGCTTATGCTCTGCTGAATAAATACGACACCGTACCTCCCCATAACTTCTACTATGACTCTACTATGACTCTACTATGATCATTTTCTCACTCAAGTTTTCCCCTTCTTTTGTTTCTTCCCTACTTCTTTGGACAACTGGGAAGCGCCTGCACCTGACTTAAGGCAACCTGTTTTATTTAGGGCTTAAATGGAGGAGGAGTGTGCATACCATCACTGTCTGCATTTTTCTCTGGGAGTGAGACCCTTCAGTGGAGGGTTGGAGATGAACAGCAACAGGCAGTGATTTCTGTGGAAGAATGGCTGCCTGTTCCTTAAAAGTCAGGCAGATGCACATTGACTCCTGAGGACACTATCTGAATTTTTCTTCCGGGGATTTTCAGCTAGGATGTTTATTAAAAAGAAAGTCATAAATAACCAAAGAGGCAACGGTTCTCATTGGTGAATACGACCAGAACTCAGCCTACTACCACAGGTGTGAGACATTTCAAGTTGCCCAGGGAGCAACTGAGCAGAGGTTTTATGCTATGCAGTGAAGAAGAGAAGAGATGCCCTGGTGGCTTTAGGCCATTCTTGTGCTCCTTATTCCTGGGCCCTCCTTGGGTAGTTACAATTGTGCTAGCCTTTCTGCAAACGGTCCGGTCAAATACCACTGCAGTACAGCACCGAAAAGCACCTATCCTGCCCCCATCCTGCCCCTTACTGAGATTTTCAGACATGTCCTAATGAAGGCAGTCTCATATTTATTTTTTGTAACATATATACTAAAGAAAACCTTCCCTCAAGCAGTTAGGGATATTCGGAATTGCCTTATGCCACTTTCCGATAACATAAGAAGGAACAGGATGGAACAAGAAGCAAGAGGCCTTTTTGCCCTTCACTATTCAAGACCTGATTTTCTGGCCTCTCTGTATGATATACCTCACCAGGAATATGCATCCAGGCTGAGTGCCAGTTCAAAGCAAGATTTAAAAAATGCAGTAGGTACAAAATTTAGTTTGATATGTGCTCTGGAGATGAGTCAGTCTTATGCATGGTAATCTGGGAAGGGAGTAAAAACATAGGCTTCTCAGAAAAAAAGAAGGAGATGGAGAGGGAGGAACAGAAAATTTTGAAAAGGAGGTGGAAAGCTGAAGGAGACAGGCAAGAAAAAAAGGCTGGTGTGAGGAGAAAGTGGTATGGAGCTGAAAGGGAAAAATGGAAGGAGGAAAAGTGACTGAGGGGTGGTGATAGAGGGAGAAGATTTAAAGTACAGCGCTCTGACTCTTGTCCAGTTTCTTATGTCATCTTTGGGGAGGCACAATCAGGGCTCCTGTGCCTAGCAAATTTGCTTTCCTTTCTGCCCTCAGCTTTCCACCCCTGTACACTCCTCGAAGGCTATCAGTATTTACTACAGTGATGTGCCATAATAGCAACGTGTATGGTAGGAAGTGTTTGCAAGACCGGGCCTCTGTAATAGCACGATCTTCAGAGCATGGACTAGTTTCTCAGCTGGAATGAACTGAGAGTGCCCCATGGAACCCCCATGTTCTTTAATCTTGAATTAAGTACTAAGTATGCTAGTGACTGAGTGAATAATGACAGGAGAATCTCTTTTTTAACTCCTAGAGGCCCATCCTGGGTCCTTGAGACCAAACGTTTTGTCTCTTTAGAAATTTAAACCGTGCTTGTTCCATTCTTGCATCCACTGGAATTTGCAACATATCTGCTTTGTAGTCCAGACAAAGCCTGAAGATTTCCCCAACCACAGTGTGAATCAAACCACACAGGAATGTTTGTAAAGAACATCTTGGACCCTTTGAAAACATATTCAATTCTCAGAAGCGCTAATGCATTCCACATTTGGTCATTAAACACTAATTGGTAACATGCTGTGGATGGGTTCACTCTCTGACCAGTCAGTATTTCCTAGGTCACAGCGCTGCAAGACCTCAGTGGCCTCACACAACCTGCCCTTTTGAACTTTTAATCCTTCAGCTCATCAGAAAGCATTAGTAGCTCAGGAGACTTTGGAAATCACAGGCATATTTTTCCCTGGCTCTTTCAAAGTTTGCTTGGTTTATCCTCTATCTCCCACTCCCGCCCCCCTCCTTGCTGATGATGCAGGATGTTTTTGGGGGCCTAATTGAAGGCCTCAGAGTGACTGGTAGTTTATTATGAAACTATTGTCCTTGGAAAATGTCACAGAACTCGTGTTTTATTATATTTATAACCTTTTTTCCATTAGTCTGCCATTTCCCTGAGAAATTATGGCCTTGGCTCTATCAGTTAAACCAAGCTGGCTTTATATATAGCAAATGTGTGCGTGTGCAAAAAAGGAGGGAAGAGGGGGAAGGCACCGAATAGCTTTCTGTTAGAACAGTACTTGTTCTGGCCCCTCCTAGAGTCCGATAAGCAATTTAACGGCTGCGATAAGAGAAGGAATCGGGAAATAAATTATGCCAAACATTAAAGTCCCAGGTGGTGTCTCTGACTTCAGTGGACGTAAAGCAATAAATTCTGATTGCTATTATGTCTATTATTTAAAATAAATTTATTCTGATGTTTTTTTAGTCCCCTCGGTTTAGGATTTTCCCCTCTTCTTGTCTGCTTCCTAATCCTCCACTTTTTTTGAGATTTCTCACCATCAGTTCGGAACTAATTTCTGCCACTTTGCTTAGCTATATAAAATGTCTCATCCATAAGTCTTAAGATAAACTATATCTCACCCTTTACAGCAACTCGGAGGATAACATCAGTTGGATCTTTGGAGGAGTAAAGGAGAGAAATAACCTGGGCACACTAATTGCAGGGCATCAGGCTAGGATAGGTCACACTGCTTCTCAGACAGCCATCCCTGGATCATTTCTAAGGGGTTCCCAGAAATAACTAAAAAATATCAAGCCTTTTATCAGCACAGATATATTTGAAATACGGAGGTCTACACCTCACCTGGAAAATGTGGGGGTTTGTAAGCTGCGCTGTGACCAGTGCTTTCATTCAAGAAGCCCTTGTTTCTACTAGTAAGTGAACCAGTGCCAAGAAATGTTCCCAGGCACAGCAACGTGACTGTCCATACACTTATATTGTTAAACCAGCACTGAGCACATTCAATTTAACAGTATAGACTTAGTTAGAATAGGTGAACTCTGTATATATGGTTTTAAGGAGTATTTTAGTCTCTCATTTAAGGAAAAAACATATTTAACTGACACTGGTCCTTGCCTTCCTCTGGGAGTAGATGAGGTCAAATTCATTAAAGTCTGTCTTTGAGAAGGAAAATACTACAAAATTTATTTATTTATTTATTTTCCTGAGGAGCATTCTTTAAAAAAGAAGTTTGGAGCTGTTTCCATGCTTCAGGATTTGAAATGGATCCATTTTTTTCCTTTCCCCAACCTCTTAAACAAATAAAGTCGTTCTCACTGTGAATATTGAAAGAGTTCTCCAGCTGCCTGGCTTCCTGGCTCAGGCTTATGAGGCCAGAAAGACAAAGAAACAAACAAACAAAAAAGCAGCAAAATTTGAGGCTAGGGAACTGTTTCAGAATATAACAAATTTCATTTTTGAAAGAAAAAAGGATAATTTTGAAAGACAACGCTCTCCTTAGTTTTTAATTACAATCTGGCCAGCAACGTTTATTAACTGAGATGACTAAAACTGATCCTATTGCTTTTGCCAGTTACTATCCCTCCTGCACTAGCAGGAGGTGTATATCATATGTATTCAGTATTTTTTCCTCCAGACCAGCAAAGGCAGGATCTATCTCGTCCTTCAAGGATTTATCCTCTTGCCTTTGACACTCCTACATGTCACTGGCAGCATGTTAAGCTATTAGAGTCATGTTCTTGGCAACATCCCCACTTTTCAGTGCTTCATTCCCGATTCCCACGTAAGGGCTGACAGACTTTGATGACCTTTTACATCAACACTTGTTTACTAAAATTAGATTTTTGCTTCCTGGCGTATAACCAGACAGATTATACTCCTTAACCTGTCATCCATGTAGGGCAGGCAGCCCCAGAAGTTGATGATGCAGAGGAAGAAACTTGTCCATGAACAGTAAAAGGAGCTCAAGGGGAAAAAAAGTGAAAGTAAATGATGTTGTAGCAGTCTGTGTGCATCTGTCCGTAGTGTCTGTACACTTGCACATACGATATTAAGTGATGATGTCAGCCACAAAAGGTTGGGAGGTTAGGTGCAGGTCAGGTAAGCATCTAGCTATTCAGATGTGTCTTGAAAGCTCATCTGAATTTAGGATTTGTGGAAGTCATTGGTAAAACTCCCATAGAAGTGAACATTATAGGACTACTGCACATATTTAGTTGGCTGGAGAAGATGTTCAGAATATCGGAATTTCCTCGTGATATTTCTAGGACTTCTTGTTGGCTGAAAGTAAAACAAACAAAGTCGACAAGGAAAGGAAAGGAAAACATTCAGTGTGATATTCTAAGGAAAGAAAAGCTTCTGAGTATTTGACCTTTAATAGTTTTGGACAAATAGACTGGAAAGGGTATATTCATACTAAACTGAGCATGATATTACTCCTGAACTTACCTTATCATGAGAATTATGGTACTATGGTGTTTCCCAGTGCATTTGCACATGGGAGACAATCACTGTCCTAGAAACATGACAGTTCGGATTATTGTGAGATCTAATAAGATGAAATGTTACAAACTAGCAGAAGACAGTGAAAAGATTAACAAGAAGTGTTGATAATTTGGGAGTAGCTATACACATAGCCTTTTTTTTTCCATTAAGAAGTCATTCTGCTTCCATGGCAATTCATAGTCTATATAAATTGGTGTGTCTCTAGTATTTCTCTCTTCTCAATGCATGTGTCTGACATGAAATTTAATGTTGTACATTGCTGCATTTAATAAGTGACTGGTGTGTCAGCGCCTCAGCATCCCTACTGCTGCCAGCTGTGGAAGATCCAGTCCCTGGTCTGCTGGCTGTTTTACTTCGCTCTTCCTTTAGGACGCTAATTCTGAGAGCTAACTGAAAGGGTGTGTTAACTAAATCCCCCCAGTGCTTAACTATACAGAGTGTCTGAACTGTGACATAAAATGATCTTTAAGGCAGCCCCGGATATCCTAAAGGAGGCATCTACGCTATATTTTCACTGGCTATCGATCAGTAGAGAACGGGGTACTAACGCCAGCACTTTGACAATCTGGGTCGTGCGTGCCTAGAAAAGCAGCGTTTGGAGACACGTTCAGGGAGGTGAGCAGACGAAGGGGCAGCAGGGACTGTGCAGCCTTCCCAGCAGGGCAGTGGGTTTGTTTCTGCCATGACGTACCAGCACTGCAATCCTGCTTTCTTCTTCCATAGCTGTCCATCAGGGCAGATCATTGCTCATGTGATTGTTTTCTCTCGGTCGAGCGGCCTACATACTTTCCTATGTGATGCTGGGGAAAGCGGAGTGAAGACCATCAAAGGCTGAAGTTTTCGCTCCTTTCATGTGGTTATGCTCACAGTTGTGACACTGCAAGTGACGCAAAGGGAGAGAAAAGGGCTGCTTTTTTTGTAAGATGCAAACACAGAGACATTATCTGTCCACTGATTTTAATCTCCCTTCTCAGATAGTTATGTACAACAAGAACCAAGCCACTGATGTCATCTCCCTTTTTTTTACCCCTGCTGTCGGATTTCTTAACCCTTCTCAGCAGCGGAGTAAACATATCACTGCTTCAGATTTGAATGGGACAAGGATCCTTTCATGTTCCTTAAGCTGCACTTGCTGCAGCAGGCTAACAGTCACCGTTACAGAGCCTCAAAATCCAGCAGACAGCTTGCACCACCTCAAAAGGTAGAAATAAAAAGAGCAACCTCTAGCTCGGGAAGAAGGAAGAATACTGATCTTATTCTGCCAAATTAAACAGATAAGTAATAATGTCAACAGTAGGTTTACTTGACATCCTCACACTAGTATAACCACTGAAATAGTTTTTAAAGGAAGAATATTGGGGGAGAAAAATATTTTTTCCCTCTTGAACTATCTTTTTGTTGGAAATACTGGGCTTTCTTAATTATAAAAATGAAAATCAAAGACCAATGTCACCAAAATACTTCAGTCAGACAAAAATGAAACACTTATTTTTGGTATAGTTGCTAACAAACTTCAAATCTGTTCACCTCCCTAATTTTTAATGCTCTTCAAGCATTTTATGTGTCCCAAGGTGGACGTTCTTGCATATTGAGTCACAAAGATCTCCTTTGGATCCTTTCCAGTCTTTAGCAAGAAGACTTGCTAAAACAGCCTCCAGAAGAAGCCGTTGGCCAGTAGGGCTCACTGATTAAAAGAAGCATTCCTTCTCCTGCAAATAACAATAACACTCTTAGTAAGAAAATTTCAGTTTTTACTTCTTTGCTTAAAATTTAAAATCTCATGAGAAAAGCTAGCATGCTTTATTTTCTTAGAAACTGCTTTGTATAATCCTTCCCCTATCTCCTACCTTTCTACAGGTGGGAGCCTGGCTGTTCTCTGGATTTCTCGATGCTGTCATTGTTTTATTTGTTTCATTTTCACTGAAATTTTCCACAGTAATGACAGAAGGGTAACAGCGATGATTCATTTTCTGATCATCTCTGTTCAACAGTGTTGTGTCCATGACTGGTGTTTTCCCTTTTGTTCTTCTGTGGGTGTCTCTCACTTGTCCCACTGGGACACACTCTAGCTGACCCTCTTTGATCAGAGGCTTGGACAGACGACCTGCAGTGGTGCTTTGCAACCCCAACTATTCTGTGATTCTGTGGGAAGGGCGAGTTTTATGCAAATTCAGTTTTATGGCTGTTGCCTAATCCATGATCCAATAGGCTTTTGTGCCCCTTTTTACACCCCCATAACTCTAGTCTTTATAATGAGCAGAATAAGCCATGAACCACAGTCCTTTCTCTTTCTGCTAAATCAGCAACTCATACACTCATTTGGGTCTTCCCCCTTTATTACATCAAAATGTAAAGGAAAACAGCTCATAACTTGCCATCTCTGCCCATGTCGTCTTCCTCTCCTCACCTAGAGGTTCTGCTGTTCTCGGGTTCTGCTTTGGGAGCCCCAACTCCTGTCATGGGCTATTCTCAGTCCTAACACTAGGGTCGTTCAGGCGTAGAAGTATGCACAGATCTAAGAGTTACTTTTGGAAAGCAAATATTCTGTTTCATCTTATTTTTGGGAAAAAAAAATGTAAAGAATATTGATTGCCCTTTAGTAACATGCTTCACACAGATTCCTGCATGTTTTCCACTTAAAATATTATTCATCAAGTCAGTAAGACAATTTTAAAAAGCTTTAGTATGTCACGTGTGTTCTTATTATTTCTAATTTAATTCTAGTATTGCTCTCACTTCTTTCTTGTTCTTTTGTGAAGGGCAGATTTACCACATATGACACCTATGGTACATCTAAGCTGAAGGAATGTGGGAACAATAACTGATCTTGAACCAATAAAGAGAGGTCATAATTTTGTCATTTAGCTTCCTTGACTGGGCTGGATCTATATAGTCTTCAAATAATGAAATAGAAGTTACAATAAAGGTCAGAAGTTCTGAATTTCCTGGGACTGGTTTAGATCAAACTTTTTCTTCTGTGTGAACGCGTACAGTGAGGAAGACAGCGGCTGCTCCGGTTGCGACTCAGTCTAGTCAGTGGTTGAGAAGGAAAGAAACCCTCAGAAACGTAACCAGAAGAGTAGCAGTTCTCAGTGCTTGAAGTGTTTTGCAAGTGTTTCATTTAATTTTTTTTTTCATGCTTCCGATATCTATACAAGCCTGGACACAGTTTGCATTCACGTTTTCAGGTGGGATAGCCGCCAGATTAGGGACTTGCAAGACCTGAGTTCAGTGGGTTGTTTCACCACAAGTTTCCTGTGAGACTCTGCACAACATGCGTAGGCACAATCCTCTGTGATATTAAGCCTCTGTCTTCTGTGAGGTAAGTGGGAACTGAGCACTAACTACCTTTGCCTTGGTTTTCCAACACAGAAAATGGACGTAATTCTTCGTCACCTGCTCTACTTCCTATAAAAATAAAAATATTAAAGATCAGCTTTTAAACTGGCAGTACAATTCCATTATGTGACCCATTAACGATAGAAGTAATGTCCATCTTCACTGCACATTCCCAGGATAATCAGACCTCCAGCTTATGGGGAAGTGTTTTTCAGTGTTCGAAGGCAGGTAAGTGATGGGTCTGGCAGAGCAGAGGAAACTCATTCTGCAGGGCAAAGTAGGAAATGTGAGTGTCCTGTAGGGAAACTGAGGCATTGAAAACTTATGGACTGAGATGAAGTGAAAGTACCATAAAGATACCTTTCCACTGACTTATTTCTTTGATGCATTTTAATTACAAAATTGCTTGTAAACTTCTGAAGTGTTCAGAAATATGGGCTTATTCTTTTCTCCAAGTCTTGTATCTTCAATGTTAAGTGGAAGCATTACTTCAAGTAGCAGTTATTTTCTTTTTACTGAGTTTTGCGTGATTTTGAGAAAGACATGAAAAATCTGATGTAGATCATTTTCTCTTCATATACGTATTTCTCTTCCATTTGATTCATAAAACGTAAAAACAAATGGTCCTGCATTTTTAAGTCATGTCTACGCTAACTGCTCTGCAAGCAGATGTGCATCTGCAGCCCCACTGCAAGATACATTTGGGCAAACCAGCTCCGATCTGAAAGCAGTGTAGTCCCATTTATGCACTGCTTTTGGGAATCACAGAATCACAGAATCGTTTAGGTTGGAAGGCACCTCTGGAGATCATCTAGTCCAACCTCCCTGTTCAAGCAGGGTCACCTAGAACATATTGCCCAGGATCACATCCAGGATCACATCCAGGAACCAGGTATATTAGCTTGGTCATCATATTGCAATACGCAGTTCCTCAACCCAAGTTGTTTGCTATCTAGGAAATGTAGAATCAAAGCAGAGAAGCTCATGTAAACATGCAAGTAAGCTGATCTGTAGCCTGAACCCCAGTATATCCAGGTATGACATTTCAGCTGAGTACCTGTGTGATAGCCAGTACCAAATACAAAGGAAGATATGTTCTCCCTCCTAAATAGCTGGTTGTCTTAAAATGCAAAACCATACAGATCTGGAGATGTGAAAAAAGGATCACAAAACAAGAATGAAGTGAAGTCTACGTGGAGAATCTGTCCTAAGTAGTATTTGAGCATATCATTTGAGGACAAGGAAGCACAAAGTTTTGTTCAGATTAAAGGCAGCTATGTCACCTTAGAATAAGAAAACAGGGTTACAACAGGAGATCTGTCACTGGCCTTTTATGTAATGCCAATAAAGGAACATAACTTCCCATGCTTCAGTGTCCCCGACTGCAGGTGGGAAATGATCTATTTCCTTTCCCTTATTGAAGCATTTTGAGATGGATGTAGAGCAGGCCCTAAGAGCCTCATATTGTCTGGAAAAAGAGACAAGAATCTCTGCCTGAACTCCCACCCATGGTCATCAGCGGACAAAGATGCCCTCCTAGGCAAATGATCTGGCTGAGAAATGCACACCCTCTCAGTTTTCTCCGTGTGCAGTAGAATATGAGTAATGCGTGGGGAGCTACTGTGATTACAAAACACTTTCCCTGAATATATCTTTGATCTCTGGCCTCCAAATTGCAACAACCTTCTTCCCTTCCACGAAGAAGTTACTCGTTTCTTAGAAACAACTAGCACTTAGTCGGCTGCCTATGAACTTGTGCTCTGATGGAGGCATAAACAGGAGGATTTAGAAATTCTCTAGCTAAAGGTCAGAAGTTTTCTGGGTTTTTTGTTTTACATGTGGGAGATTTGTATTGTTGATTTTTATTTCCTTTGCTATGCCCCATTTTTGACTAGTCAGCATGTGGAACACATGTGGGCTTTCATCCAACCGTGTGTAATATGATAAATACGCTTTCTGTTTTTTAATGCCTGGCGTTGTGTCCTCTGGAAATAGACTCGAACAATGACAACTATACTTGGCATTTGGTAGAATCAGCTGGACTATCTAGGGATCACGAGGTCCGAATAGGAGAGCTGCAAGCCCAAGAAAGCTTTTTACAGGCCAGAGCTGACTTGTTACAGCTTTAGTTTTGCTGACATGTCTGAAATCCTTTGTCAGGAATCCCACCTTTTCCCCACAGTTAGATAAAAATAGGCAACAGCATGGAGAAGAGCTGACAGATAAAGAGTACTTACCCAGCTTTCTTGGAAGCAGGATATTCCTGGGTGCCAAATGCAAATTTGTATCTTGGAGCCCTGCAGAACAATAAGAAAGAGAGCATTTCTTTTAGCTGCATTTGCAACGAGTTACACATTTGGTGTTCAGATCACCGGGAAATGTGTTTGGCAGACCCTGGCTGTGACGATGATGCTGAACTAGGGGAAGTGATCTGGCTGCACACTTAAGAGGTGAATCATGTTGCATCATAGGCTTATTTTTAATATAAAGAAGTAGTATATCTCAAGCTTTTGTATCTCCCTCCAACCTCTCACATGGAGTTTTTTGGATTCCCTTCCCCCACCCACAAGCTGCTGGCTGTGGACTTGGCTGACATGACATAGGATGTAGCACCTGGCTATGCTATTATTTGTTGGATGCATGTCATGCTTATCTGGAAAATATACCAGAAATGACTCACTCTTGCTATTTTTCCTTTCAGAAATTAGACATAATAAAAGTTCTCAGGAAGGAATCTTTATAGTATCCTTATCCTGTGTTGACATCCAGACTCCCTTGTGCTTTGTATGTAATTTCAGTGACTAGTAACTTAGAAAATTTGGCACTTTCATCTCCAACTCATTGCTTCCTAAGCCACACGAATTTGCACTTCAGCAGCGTATGTACAAAAGGAGACCAGGTACCTATCTCTTACTTAAACACTGTTGAAATCAAAAGGAAATGGCATAGCACCAAGACATCTGAGAGGCCGTGATGCAGTTGGCCAAAACCCATATTTGGCTACAGCAACGTCCTGCTGGATATATGCAGCAGCAGGACTTCATCCATCTGTGGAAACATATAGCTAAAATCTGAGGCATCCTCAAAGACTAGAGGCATTATCTGAGCACAGCTTTTCAGGTTCTCCATTTTAAACCTAGACTTACTTAAGTTCCATTGATGTCCAACCCACAGCATGCAGAACTTCCATTTAGTTTAAATCCTTAGATATAGGATTCTAAGCATCCTTCAATATATATGTAATTTTATGTGCTGTAAATGTGGGCCATCTTTAACAGAAAAAGCTGGCCTCATTTCCAAAGGTGCTGATCAGCACATATGAGAACTCATCACTCCTTAATTGGTGACATGTGTATTGGGGAGGATTTTCAGAGGTTCAAGATGATTCACTCAAAGGCAACAAATTGTCATTAGTGCTTCTAGAATTCCCCTTACTCTCCCTTCTACACAAATGCTTATACTAATCATTAATCCCTACAATTCTGTCTAGGGAGTTTGTTTCAGACCTGATACGCTTCCTGGAAGCAACGTGCAAGTTCAAACAGTCAACTGTTAGAGAACAACTGCTGATGAATCACTATGTGGTTGCTGTCTTTTCCTTTAGAAATTTACTTTCATACTACTTCCACTTATATGTTAGTGGTTACTACTAGAGGCAGGATAGGAAGAATTTTGGCACGACCCAGTCTGGCTGTTCATACATTCTTATTCTTATCATGATACACCAGTGCTGCCTCTGGATTATATAGTTAATTATATCAGTTACGGAGGATATGAAACTCTAATTACACTAAAAAGGGGTAAATGATGTCATTGATTATTTTAAGATGGAAATATCTGAAAAAAAGCATAAATAGTGACAACTTCTTCTCCATAAGCAACACGCTTAGCACTTCAAGAGCTAGATTGCTAGTAACTATTGAGTTAGAGTGAATTCATTTTCCATTTGTTACCTCAGCATTGCAACCAAAGAACGTCCTCTCGGCTGGAGGAGTACGGTATTTTAGTTACTGAAAAAAGCTTATGAATATTGTAGTGTGCTTATAAAGAGAAGAAAAGCAATTAGTTACCTGGGCAATGCACTTTTAAACTAGGAAAAAAAAAACAACTAGTTTTACTATCACTAGAAAATTAGTATTTTAGATAGGGGTAAATGACTGATGGGTACATGTGAATTTAAAAAATACATATGAAAATGGCAGAACTTATACAGCTTTATATGCTATATTTACATATCTATGCAACTGAAAGGAAGTGTTTTTAGACTGAAGAAACCATCTAATCATGTGTGCTTTTGACCTCAATGACACGAACCATTTAAGCTTTTTACAAATACATAGCAGAGACTATCCTTCCCCCAAATAATCTGATTTACTTTTCCCTGACCCAAAGTTCCTGACAGCTGAAATCTGGGAGATTTTCATCTTACAAGTTAAGATGAATTTTCCCTGGAAACAACTGATCTAAGTAAATTTACTTCAATACGCTTGGACAGAATGCACTTTTAACAAATTTCCTGACAGCACTCAGCTTCCTAATGTGTTACTGCATGTCAGGAAAGCTTTCAGGCCACAGTTCTGCACTGCGGGGACATCTCTCCCGATCTCGTCATAACACCTCTCTTGCCTTCTTCAGGCACTCTTCTTTGAGCGCTCTTGCCTTCTTCTCTGTTACGCCTTGGACATGGTGAAAAAGTGCTGGGAAAGTAAAAAACTCACTAACGTGTCCCATTGCTCCAGTTAATACATTCACCTCTGTGCTATATATTTTGGTAGATATTAAATCAATGTTATAATGTCCCTGTCAGTTGTCTACTGTCTATTTTATAGACTAGAGCAGAGAAAGCTGACGTGAACTGGTCTGGGATATGCAGCACTACAAGAAGAGAGAGCAACATGGCCCTGCGACAGAAATTCCTGTCTATTTCTTACATCAACCACAAGAGGACAAAAAGGATATTTTGTTTCATTTGCTTGAATAGGGAATTCTTTAGAGTTTATCAGGGCACTTTTCTGGAAAGTTCTAGTTTGACTTATAGGTGGTTTGAGTTTCTGGTACTGATGTAATGCCCGTCAGTAATATCTAAACATCTTAGTAGGTTTCCCTTATTCAGCTGGCTTTCATCGCTGCTAATTTCATTTAGAATGGCCATCATTTAATGAGGGTCCGCCTTTAGTCAAATGCAATTACAACCATAGCTATGGAAAGAATAATTCTTTACTTGGAGCCATATATATGTGTGCAAAATGTATATGAAATACTGCAAAATGTTAACAATATGTTTGACTCAAATGAAATAAAATAAAAATCTGGACTTGGTTATCCCTGAGGAACCTTCTTTTTCTTGGGAAGTAGAGTTTTCAGCAATCTTGTAAATAGAGAAGTAGTATCACATGGTTTGCATTATAATTTCTCCTACCAGCTTTCTCTTTCAAAATGAAGTACTTACTCTAAGATTTTATGTGGTTGACTTAATGTGGTGGAGAAATAAGAATAAAATAGTGAAACCTTTGCACTCATGATTAGACCAAATTGAGTCTGATCAAATAGAGCTTTAGGAATTCCAGTTATGCTTCAAATTTCCCAGAGAAATGATGGGGAAAAAAGTGAACTCAGTCTAGTCATCAAGATTTTCAAATAGATTGAGGACAAAAGAATGATCTTGTGGTTCAGACACTTGATTTAGGTCCTGTCTCAGTTTATTCCTTGGCTTGAATGATCTTATGGTTTAGCTGAATTTAATCTCTCCGTGCCTCAGTTTCCCATTAGTAAAACAGGCAGTGGTTAAAATCTTTCCTCTCTCAGTCTTTATTTAGGTTATAAACTTTTCTGAGCAGGAACCCATACAGAAAGCATAAGCACACAGTAAGCTCATAACACTTACTTGATTTCTGAAAATCAGTAACGGTCTGGCAGGAACATGGAGGCTACTCAGAACAGGTGCGCTTCTCTCTAATTGTAGTGATCCCACATTCAAACTCCTGTACACAGAGTCTAAAGGTTAAATTCACAAAACTGTGGGGGCCAAAATCCAAAACTCCAATGCAGTTGATCTTCTTCAGGGGCTACTTTAACCTAGATGCACTAAAAGCCTGGGAGCTGATGACCAAGCAGCAGTCTGGTGAAGAAAAAGGAAATGCGGACTAATGAGAGATGGAAGTAAGCCTTTGGTATTTAAGCTCCTCTCTAATAAATCTAAATTTATAAAGCACTGGGCCATGCTTACTGTTTTATTCTGGCTGAGGCCTGCAGCTCCTCCTTGAATATGTTGGGCGTTTTAAACCTGTTGCACAGATGTACTTGCTGTCTCAGATTCTGCTGCAAAAAGTCAGTGCCAAAGTTGGATATGATAGTATGTAGATTTGCCACAACTTTTCTATGACAGGGGGCAACTTTTTTGGTGATGGCAGACTGGTATACTCCTGAAAGCTGATAATGACTTTGTTCCTTGAAGAGCGATGAAGCAAAAGTGTGTCATCAGCCAAGCTACTGACTTATGCTGGAGATAACTGAATCAGATCTAAAATGGTACAATAACATGCTTGCATTAGAAGTTAAACACTGTCTGATGAAGATATGGTGGGAAATCATCCTATTCATTGCAAAAGTGCCATCCTTTAAGAATTAATGGAGTCAGCGCTGGAGAAGACTAATTAACAAGACTTGGCATCTGACAGAAAGAAGTTAGCAGGGGGTTAAGTGTGTATGAGAGGGAATAATAATTATGGACTCTAACCTGTTATATCCCGAGTACATTTGAAAGGATGAAAGTTTAATGTTCAGGTTCAGATGGTTACGATGAAGATACACACACAGCAAGAGGGACACTGGTTGATCCCCTTTTCTGTTGGAGAAGATCTGTGAAGTTCTCACTTTTCCTTCACAAATCAACCTAATCAGCATTTCTAGGACAAAGTTCTAAGGGGAAGTGAAATGCTAATGTACTTACCAAGTGTTGTAGACATGATTTTGTCTTTAAAGATATCTAATTTCTGTAACATGGGAGGAGATTATTTTACACCATATGGTAGCTGTCCTGTGATGTCACAGTGATTAATGACAGGATCAGTTGGACGCTTCAGTGGCATAACAAATGACCCTGGGTTTCCTGTAATGGCAGCAGTTACATGCTCAAACTAGGACCCTGCAATTACTGAGTTCTAGTCTCAGGTCTCCCTGGGTTTGAGTTAAAGTTCTGTAAAACAAATGCTAAGACTACTAAGACTAAAATCAATTTTATCAGGATGTGGGTCAGGAATTCTGCGACTTTTGGCAGGTCCCTTAGGCTGTTGATATCTATTTCTCCATCTGTAAAACTGATATTATAATTACCTGATTCACAGGCTTACTGTAAAATTAACTGGCTAAAAGTCTGTGAAAGCATTATAAAAGAAAAGTGTTGAGTGGTAATATTGTATTTTAGGAAAATCATCTGTGTATTCTTAATTCTATATCACAAACTGAAGAACCTCTGATGCTCTCTGCTCAGAGTTCTCTCTTAAACACACAGATTTTAATTGGCCTCATTGTTATGTGTCAGATCTGAACAGAAAGTCTTCATTAAATGCCTTGTGCTCTACTTTTACGGCAAAGATTTTTTTTGAAAACTATAGTTACCTGCCTGAAATAAGTCTGGGAGCTGACAAAGCCTTCCTGCTGTACTGAAACAAAGTAAAACAGACAAAGAATGATCCACTTAACCCAATATCACAGACGACTGGCTTTATTGAAAGCTTGATAACTGTCACTCTAGCTGTTATTTTAGCTGACGTTACTTCAGTTAAAACATACATGATTTATAATTAGCTGAAGAAAGAAACAATTGAAAAAAAGGTTTCTTTGCCTGAACCAATATTTGCCTCTATTCTTCTTCAATCTTCTCCTGATTAGCTTGGCCATTATCACAGTCTTAGGCTTACATGATGTTTGGGATCAGCCTTTGCATTTATCAAGCTTCTGAGGCCCTTTGAAACTAGGATTTTGTCAAGAGATCTTGCAGTGATGCTTGTTCTTGTTCTATCTCTCCTTCTTTCTAATGATGACAGTAAAATATTAATTTTTGATTTCATTATGTTTCAGTACATCTTTTCCACCTTGGTTGCTAGGCAGTTCAGCCAGTATATATAAGGAAGAAGACCCTACTGGGCTTTCGATTTCATCAAAAATGTGAGAATGTCATTTTGATCTGTTTTAGGTTCTTTCATTCAGCAAAAATGAAAGCTCATAGGTTGGGAAGACGTTGTTTAAAGGCTGACATGTTTGGATTCTCAGCCTAATATTTCGTGATTTTCTTGAATGAGTAACACCTCTGACTGGTTTATGAGTCTTGCAATTAATGAATGTTTAATTACTGCTGAGAGGAGCTCATCCAAAAGTCTCCTACGCTACCAATATTCTGATTTCAAAGGTGTCTTGGAGCCGAGAAAAACATTGCCTTTCAGAAATGTATAAGACATTTTTGTTCAGGTTATGTGATACCCAGAATACACACATGAACACTGTGTAAACTAACAAACAGAAATTTTCTGTCTTCCCTGTTCACTCACTGTTTTCATGACAAGTTTGGAAGTGAAATGAACCCACAAGTTTCAGATAACTTATAACTCATAGACGCAAAGAAGGTACATTCACTCAGGGTAGGTCCAAGTGATGACACCTTGGTTGATGGCTAGAGGATGCCACCTGCCCACTGTAGTATTATTTTATATTTTTCAGAAGTGTCTGTTGATTGCTGCTGTTATGGACAGGAAGGTGTATAAAAGTAAATCATAGATCTGATTTTTTAATGACAATTCTGATAGTGTTTTTATAGTGGGTGAAATTGCATGCATCTTATATTGATGAGTCTTCTTTTTTTTGAGCTTTTAATGTGACTATCAGGAAACATTCTCAGCTGAATTTGCTTTATTAGACTAACTTTGCAACTTTTTTATTAGTGCATTCTAAATTGCTACAATACCTTTTGCAAAGCACAGGCATTCCTTCCTACTATTAATTCATCCCGTGTAGCTGTTGAAAGACAAGGGTAGCTTGAATTTATGATTGGACACTGAAACCTGAAATAACAAGTGGAAAGGGAGAGAGAAGAGACTTTCAAAGCATGAAATTAAAACCTTTGGGCTATGACTTAACTTACTACTTATTTTTCTCATTTTGTTGCCATCAATACTTTAGTTCTACTCTTGACGTGATGTGTTATGCAGGGCATGCTTCTCAGCCTTCTCGCCCCTTGTTTTAATGTATTATATGGGTATTATTTCTTACTAGTTTGTATTATAACCTGTGCTTTGTTAGGAGGTGGATCCTCTGGTGCATGGTCTATTCCTATTCAGATTGTACTACTGGTTGTCTTTATGAGAGTTGTAAGTATTTCTCAGGTATTTACCTGTAGTTGCCATTTAACTCACACAAGAATCAGATCTGAGCAAATAGAAAATGTAAACTCCTGGGGGAGTCTGAGAGCCTGATGAACTTCTCTGCCTCCTCCGTCTGCACTAAACAGGCCCAAGGCATTGGTAAGCCCACTGGCTAGCAGTCACTGATACCATTGAACACTATCACCTTTCCTGGCTGTTTTGACCTGGGCTACTCAGCGCTCGGTCAGGCAGAGCCTGGCCCCAGTGTGCAGCACAGAACAGGGCAGAGCAGGATGGGGGCTGTTCCCAGGATGGACCAAGGGACACTGTTCAGCTTCTCTGAAGGGGAAAAGTAGAGAGTCATGTGAATGAAAGTCTCTTCATCTGCCCCGTGAGCCAGAGAAGAGGTCCAGGCCTTCCCCCCCACCCCCCAGTATTAGATGTAGCCTTCAACAGCAATGAAAGAAAACAGGAGGACAAGGTGTTAATCAGACAGAAGGAATTCACTCTGGCAGATAATTTCTATCCTGTTTCTATGAACTTTGATTAAGAAGGGAAATTTGAAGGAAATTATCTGTTTTTATGACCAGGCACTTGAAGATCTCAGGCTTAGAAAGGGTGAGCGTGAGATAAAAACACGATTTTAAAAGTATAAAGGGATGTTACTGCTTTAAGATTTGCTTTCTTGGCATTCCGTAGTTTATGCAGGTCCCACAGCTGCCAAGTCGGAAATGCTGTGGCTACATGACAAAGCTCAAATTTACTCTGAATTCATTCTGATGGTTGAGATCTATTCAAAATATTATATCTGCACCAATTTTAATGTTTTGATGGAACAGACATCATCTGTCCTCCTGCACTGGGCATAAGATCATAAAGCCAGTATAAAATCTGCATTTTTTTCTCCAGTTAATTCAACAAGCATGAACCGACTTCAATCCACATCAGAATTGCCATTTAAGCTATAAGGAATGAACCCTTTATTCACAATCCAGGAATCATGGCATGAATGGGCACTAGGTTTGCCAAATAAATAATGTCTTTCAAACAATAGTTAGCTCTCCCATTTCTGCAAAAGAAAATCCAGGGATTCATCTGTTCTCATGAAAAAGGTGAATGTTAAACAACAAGTTAAAGAGTATAACTAGAAAGTGATTAAGCATTTTGCCTGGCTCCACTTCTGAATGTTCACCTTCAAGCACAAATAGGCATTGACATTCAGGAGGGTTATGCGCCACGCATCATACCGTTCTAAGGGGTCTCAGCCTGGACCCTCCAGATCATTAGAAATTTGGATTCAAAAAGCACATGCAAGCTGCTGATAGGAAATAGGGCAGATTAGTATGACAGATATGGAGAGCTAACTTTGGCCTCTTCAGGGACCTACTTAGGGGAATCTCGTGGGGTAGGGCCCTAGAAGGAAGAAGGGTCCAGGAGAGCTGGTTAATATTCAAGCATCACCTCCTCCAGGCTGAAGATGGGTGCATCCCTCTGAGTAAGAAGTCCAGCAAAGAGGGCAGGAGACCTGCATGGATGAGCAAGGAACTCCTGGCAAAACTCCAGCAGAAGAAGGAAGTGTACAGAATGTGGCAAAGGGGACAGGCCACTTGGGAGGAATACAGGGACGTTGTCAGAGTGTGCAGGGATGCGACAAGGAAGGCTAAGGCTCCTTTGGAATTAAATCTGGCAAGGGATGTCAAGGACAACAAAAAAGGGTTCTGCAAATACATCAATAGCAAAAGGAAGACTAGGGAAAATGTCAGCCTGCTGCTGAATGGGGCGGGTGCCCTGGTGATGAAGGATCTAGAGAAGGCAGAGTTGCTGAATGCCTTCTTTGCTTCAGTCTTCACTGCTAAGGCCAGTCCTCAGGAATTCCAGACCCTGGGGACAAGAGAGGAAGTGTGGAGAAAGGAACACTCTTCCTTGGTCGAGGAGGATCGGGTTAGAGATCTTTTGTCCAAACTTGGCATGCATAAATCCATGGGCCCCGATGGGATGCACCCATGAGTGCTGAGGGAGCTGTCGGATGTTATTGCTAGGCCACTCTCCATCATCTTTGAAAGGTCCTGGAGATCAGGAGAGGTGCCTGAGGACTGGAAGAAAGCCAATGTCACCCCAGTCTTCCAAAAGGGCAAGAAGGAGGAGCCAGGAAACTACAGGCCTCTCAGCCTCACCTCCATCCCGGGAAAGGTGATGGAACAGCTCCTCCTGAAGGTCATCACTAAGCATCTGGAGGACAAGAAGGTGATCAGGAGTAGTCAGCATGGAAATTTTCCCATTTCACCAAAGAGAAATTATGCTCAACCAATCTGATAGCCTTCTATGACGGAATGACTGGCTGGGTAGATGAGGGGAGAGCAGTGGATGTTGTCTTTCTGGACTTCAGCAAGGCTTTTGACACTGTCTCCCATCACATCCTCATAGGTAAACTCAGGAAGTGTGGGTTGGATGAGTGGCCAGTTGAGGTGGCTTGAGAACTGGCTGGATGGCCGAGCTCAGAGGGTTGTGGTGAATGGCGCAGAGTGTAGTTGGAGGCCTGTAGCTAGTGGTGTCCCCCAGGGGTCAGTCCTGGGTGCAGTCTTGTTCAATGTATTCCTCAATGACCTGGAGGAAGGGACAGAGTGCACCCTCAGCAAGTTTGCTAATGATACTAAACTGGAGGGAGTGTCTAACACACCAGAAGGCTGTGCTGCCATTCAGAGGGACCTGGACAGGCTGGAGAGGTGGGCGGAGAGGAACCTCCTGAAGTTCAACACAGGCAAGTGCAAGGTCCTGCCCCTGGGGAGGAATAATCCCATGCACCAGTACAGGCTGGGGACTGACCTGCTGGAAAGTAGCTCTGCCGAGAAGGCCCTGGGAGTGCTGGTGGACAACAGGTTGAGCATGAGGCAGCAATGTGCCCTTGTGGCCAAGAAGGCCAATGGGATCCTGGGCTGCATGAGGAAGAGTGTTGCCAGCAGGTCGAGGGAGGTGATCCTGCCCCTCTCCTCAGCCCTGGTGAGGCCTCACCTGGAGTGCTGTGTCCAGTTCTGGGCTCCCCAGGACAAGAGCGCCATGGCACTACTGGAGAGAGTCCAGCGGAGGGCTACCAAGATGATTAGAGGGCTGGAGCATCTCTCCTATGAAGGAAGGCTGCGAGAGCTGGGCCTGTTCAGCCTGCAGAAGAGAAGCCTGAGAGGCGATCTCATCAATGTGTACAAGTATCTGAAGGGAGGGTGTCGAGAGGATGGGGCCAGATTCTTCTCCGTGGTGCCCAGCGACAGGACAAGAGGCAACGGGCAGAAACTGAAACCCAGGCAGTTCCATCTGAACTCGAGGAAAAACTTCTCTCCTGTGAGGGTGACAGAGCACTGGAACAGGTTGCCCAGGGAAGTTGTGGAGTCTCCTTCGCTGGATATTTTCAAAACCCGCCTGGATGTGATCCTGGGCAATATGCTCTAGAGGACCCTGCTTGAGCAGGGAGGTTGGACTAGATGATCTCCAGAGGTCCCTTCCAATCTCAACCATTCTGTGATTCTGTGATTCTGTGATATCTTGTTATAATAACCCCATTTTGTCTTATAAATTGTAGAAAGTATGTCTAAAAAAAACTGAAGAAATAAAGGAAGTTTTACTCTTTGGACACAGTCATGTCAAAGGACACAGTTTTGTTTTAAATAAGAAATCTTTATGGTTTGAGCTACTATTTTTATGTAGGAAGCCAAACTCTGATCTGTGCTCTAACACATTCAAATGAGATCCCTCCACATTCTGTAAACACTGTGTACCCTGGTCAATCAATGCATTATCAACATGTTAAAAAATAGGCACAAATGGAAGCTGAACAAATTCATCAGATTTCTGATAGTTACAAACCAGAAAGTATTGATGCACGAACCTGCAGGATAGCTTTCTTAAAAAAAAGCTTTGGATATTTTAGCAGGAAAAGCTTTCAATGGTGATGACCAGCACAGCCAGAAGGTGTAGAAGTGGTTGATGAATTCATAGTCCTCTTTTGGCCAGATAACTCAGCTAGGAGCTGGCAATCTAAAAAAGACCTCGTCCCCTACAAAAGTCTCCCAGCACAGATGGGAGAACAAGGTGCAGCAGATTGGCTAGCTGCAGAGAGTCTGAATGTACTACTAATGCAGTGCAAAGCCAAACTTGTCCCTTATTAGTCTCATATTCCCATTATTCATTGCAATCTGTAATCTTTTCCACAAAAACAATTGAATTCAGGATCAGCAGTAATCAGGCTCTTCTTCCCCATGTTGCATTTACTTGACAGAATCTTAAACTCTGAAGGGCTCCGCTGCATAAATAAAAACTCTGAGCATTCAAAAGTTTTTAGTCAGGCTCCCTAGAACCGTGAGAAGGGCTTAAAATCCAGAGATTATAATTCTAAATGGTGGTTTATAGTACTTAATGTTGGGTTAATTTTAGGGCTTCTGTTTTGTAAGACTGAAGAATGCACTTGACTGACATTTTCAAGTTTTTCCCTGCAGCCAAATAAACTAGAAAGGAAGAATGCTGATATTTTCGTATATTTATATTACAGGATTTGGAAGATATAGAAGAAAATTTTTTAGAAAATGGACTCTCCGATTCTTCAGTTTGCTGTACCATAGAAATTAAGGGCATTTTTCAACTCATTGCTCTTTGGGAAGGAATTATGTTGGAAGAACTTCTTAGAACTACAAAATTTAAAAATGAATTTATATTGCTAAATGCAGTTACACTGAAATATCTTTTTTGTAAGGAGTAACATGGAGACTAACACTTCTGTGAGGGTGACTGAGCATTGCAACAGGTTGCCCAGAGGGGTAGTGGAGTGTTCTTCCCTGGAGATATTCAAAACCCATCTGGATGTGATCCTGGGCAATATGCTCTAGGTGACCCTGCTTGAGCAGGGAGGTTGGACTAGATGGTCTCCAGAGGTGCCTTCCAACCTAAACGATTCTGTGATTCTGTGATTCTATAAGAAAAAGAAGACAACAGAGAGATAGATAGTAATGTCACTGCTGAAAGAATCTGAATAAAAACTATAAACCAGTTGCTAACCAGTGGACATTTGGAAATCATTTCTTTTTCAACAGACTGTTCACTATTAACTGTTTAGAGACTTCTTTCATCAGAATGGGCAAGATAAAGAACTACTCTTGCAACAGTGCAAGAATCACCTCCTCCCCTCCCCTCCCCCCTCCAGCAATTTAAAGCACCCCAAATAAAATGCTTTATGTCAGGCAGATACAAACTGAAACATTGGATCCAAATCGTTTGTGGAGTACGGGAAAAGTTAGATGTATTTGCTTACTTCCAGATGATTGTAACCTCTATTATCAGCCAGAATAGAGATCAAACCCAACCAGCGTCAAGCTTGAAGGAATTCATTATTGAGTTTCACTTTAAGGCTCAGGCACTTTAAGGCTCAGGACCATTTGGCTTAAATGTTTTTCAAACAGCTGAATCATTCTCATCAAAGAACACCCTTGGTTGACTTACAGGAAAAATATTCCTCAAGAACACTTTAGTGAGGCAAGTTCCCACAAAAATTTTCAAAACCTCAGCTGCAGTGAAATGGTCCATTCTTCATGCTTTTTTTTCCTACACCTCTATCTCTGTTACAAAATACACTTCATAGAAAGAAATTGTGTGCATTTATAGTTTCCTGTACAAAGAGAACCTGACTCATACCTGAAGTAATGGCTCCCTCCTCAGTGTAGAGCGTTCTAGTGGTTATTGGGGTAGCCTCAGACTACTGTAGACTGAGAAAAAGCCATCAAAGATTAAGCCAAATGAATTGACTAGTTAATCCAGCATTACGGTTAGCTTTCTAGCCTACTTATTTTCTGATCTCCTATTCTCATCACAGCTGATAGTTTCAAAGTCCATCAAGGTATACATGGAGAGCACTCAGAATACCCCAGCGTCCTTTGTAAAGATGCGTCCTTCTTGCCGAAATCTGAACAAATGTATCATAGAACACATCTGTGATTCGTAAATGGGGGCGCACATTAAATAATAAAAGGCAAAGCACATCAAATGGCCCTGATCTCTGTCCGATATGAGGAAGGAGTTCATTTTCATAAGCTCAGGTGTTCAGACGTAAAAGCTTGATTTATTTTAAGGGATCTAAAACCTGTTCGCCCATTTTTAACTGGGAGAATGGAGTCATTCTTAAAATACTGAACAAGGGGATGTGCATGTGTGTGTGCTCGGGTGTTGGGTATGTGAATTATGTGTGTGTGTCAGCTACTGCCCTCTGCTGCACAAAATCAGATCTTCCCAGCAGCTCAACAACCACGAACCTTCTTAGACCAAATGCAATATGCTCATGCTTTTGAAGTTGGAGAAATGACTTCCCTACCGCCGGTGAGATGTTTCAGACAGTCACAGTGCTTTTCTCTGAGCCTACCATGGCATGAAACTTGTAGCAGGCTGTGGTTTTCTTGCCATGGACCAAAGCGGTATTGCTGGGCCTATCTACCCAGGAAACTACAGTGATATATGCTGTAGCAACATCTCTAGACTAAAATCCAAAGCTTAAGCTTACCATAGGCCTCAGTTTCTACCCCAAAGTTTGAAGGAAAATCTCCAATAGCCACCACAAGGTAAGCTGTGCTAGCCCTTATGCTCAGCGAGACAATGGGCATTGTCTTATTTCTATCGCTTTCCCAAGCAGCAAGGAACAGCAAGATCTGAACACCACCTCTGATAGAGGGATGGGAGGCATTTCCTGCCTTACTGGAGATCGCTGCAAGGGAATTAGCTCTTCTCATTGAAGGATTGCCTGAATGGCTCTATTTCTGAGGAGGGTTCTGGAGAGATCAAATGAACTGGGAAATCTACAAATCGAGAAGGAGAACACAAATCTATTAAATCTATGTATTTGGCAGTATGTGGAGAGAATGTGCAGAGAACCATGGAGGGTTAGATTTCAAGAAAATATTTTTAAACCTACCTTTTCCTGGTTCAGATTAGCGATGTCTGCCTATTGCTAAGGTGACACTGAAGGTGGCTTAAGTACAAGCATGGTTTGGCTTAGTCTGAGAAGAGCTGTGTGCTCTACAGACTCCAGGTCAGCAGAAGACCTTGCAGCCTGGCTTGCTGCTGCTTATTCACACTTCTGCAAGAGGATACAGCCCCTGCAGCCTGCCAGTCATTTGCTCACCTGAGTATGCCCAAACCTAAGTCAGTTGCAAAAGTGTTCAGCTAACTGGAGCTATTTAAAATAAGATTTTTGCTGACCTGGTTCACTTTGATTCAAACAATCTAAGGAATAAATGAGCAGATCCGTCTGAGCAGCAAGTTGGAGCTGTCAAACGGGAAGTGACAAATATCAAGGTGCTGAGCTGAGGAGCGTCAGCTTCTTTGAGTCTCAACCGAAACTAAATAGGATGTGTCCATGGCCCAAAGATGGTTAGGCTAAAAAAGCGCCTAATCTTTTCTTTTCTTAAAGACTAAATTTGCATATATGTTAATGGAATTGTGCACATACAGAAAGAGAATGCACACAAGCCATGTGCCTGGACAAATAAGGCATTATGGATGATGAACTAGAGGAAATGAAATTGCTTGCAGCTACACCTTGTCAAACCTTCTGAAGTACAAGGCTTTTTATCTTTGGAAATTTTTATTTAAGAGTTTCGGAACAGAATTCTCACGTATTTGTCTTGCACATGTCTTTCTTCCCTCCACCTGCTCTCCCTTCAAATTATTTATAACCACAGCATTTGGAATTGTGGACTGATTTGACCTATCTTCGTACGGTCTGATGGTCTGAATAAGAAATTATCATGCAAATCCATGTATTCTTGTGTATTTTCCAGTATTTGGTTAAAACTGACCGGGATATTCAAACACAGGGGGACAAAAAAAAAAAGTGAAAGTATCATGGCTATGTGAGCGTACAGAATTACTGACTATTCAACTTAAAACTCTAGGCTAACCAGTATCTTACAAGCTGATCATTACTTTTTAAGGACTGAACCTTCTTGGTCAACGATATTTCTGCCATTTCAAAGGATCATGCCTAATTCACCAGTCATCCTTTCTATCATTAACATCTCCCCTTTATTATTCTTCCTAATCTGATCAGTGCTGTTATTATAGCTATGAAAGTAGCGAGTTATGGCTACAGCCTCTAAAGGCACATGAGAAAGCTTGTGGACAGGTTTGCTTGTTTGTTTGTCATTTTTTTCCTGTTGTTCCGTTGCTTGCCAAGGACAATCACGTTTTGCTCACTTAGTGACTAAGGGGAAGCTATTCTTGCATTAGCACTGTAAGTGGAAAGCAACTGCTTTCTCCCGGAGCGAATTTAAGGAGCAGATGAAATATGAAGGAAGGTTGTCAGCTCAGGTTAGCTATGTAGACACCCCTTCTCTCTCCTGTGTTGAAAATGAAAGCAGAGGAGCCTGGAAAAATAGCATTTCTGTGAATACACAGGCTTAGCTAAGTATGATCCACATTAAACTACCATTGTTTGCTGGCTAACAAAAGTCTCAAAATAGAGAAAGAAAAGTTGCTACGTTACAGTTTAAGCTGCTAAGTGCAGTTCAAGGGGAGATAGGTCCTTACGCACATTCACTTCAAACACAGGGATGCAAAAAATAGACTCTAAAAATAACAAACTGAGGTTATATAAACAATTTCAACACCCAGCTCATACACGCTATTTAAAGAATACGTTCTCAGTGGCAGCAGCTCAAATAAATCACCCTGATGAGGCTGTAGCAGTAGTTTAGCGCCTGAATCTCTCTGGCTTAAGAGGAGCTGGAGTGAGTGTATTTCTTCACATAATTGTGAACCTGTTGGTAAAGGAGTTTTTTTTTTAAGTTTTTAGAAGAAGTAAATTGTAAGGAAAACTACTACCTCGTTGTGGGATATTTGTATAATGCCGAGCATACTGGAGTTCTAAGCATTTAATGTGGAAATAATAAAACCTATATAAAAAAATAGGAGGGATGGTACTGGGGTTGCTGTGGCATTCCTTTCACAAGCTGTATGTGGCTCTGTGAAACAGCAAGTATAAAAACAGTCTCACTCATTTTTTAGGGCGGCTGTGCAATGTATTAAGTACATTGTCACTCTGTAATTATGGCATTATCTAAGGGTCAGAGATAAGGGAACTTTTTTGATGTTAGTGACTTGTAGAAACACAGTTAGTTTTCTTTTTTTTTACATTCAGCTGCATTTGGCATCTTACCTGTGGTTTTAAGAACTCTTTTCCTTTGTTTCACTGATTCTCTGATTTAACACAAACACTGGAGTCTCACTACTTCATGGGAAAAGAACTGTATCATGTCTGCTGGAAGGTCAAGTGCTGGTTAATGTTTTGTCATTCAGGCACAGAAACGGAATTTGATAAATATTTAGGGAACAATGATTTTATCATAGCAACATATGCTGTGGCCCTTTTGTATATTTTTGATCTTAGATTTCTACTTATTGACTATTTTTGTGCTCTGAGAATGTGTGTATACATAATATATCCTCCACTGAGATATGCTCATAAAAGTCACTTCTCACCCTATCACTTACTTTTTTAAAATCTACATTTACCCCAGTAAAAGTAAACCTGTTAGAATTTTGTCTTTTACTCATGTTTGCTATTTTGATATTTTGAACTAGACTGAACATCACTCACCATCACATTGCACATCGCAAAATTTTTCACCTCTATAGAAATCAAAATAAGTTAGTGTAAAATGTTACCATGCTAATTCTGTACCATTGCAAGACTGGATCAAAATAGTTTTAAATGACCACACACACTGCAGTGAAGCAGGAGAGAGAGCCAAATATTTCTAACCATTCAATATTTCCTAGTGAGACACCGGGACACTAGCTTCTATTGTCTGGGAGGGAATTATGTCACCAATGAAACGATGGTTTGCATCTAATTATTGTTTGCCTTGTAGAATTAGAAAGTTTATTAATCTGCCTGTTGATGTAACTTTGATATTGTTTTGCATAGTGCTAAAATGCAGCCACCTCTGGGGAGATGCATGGCAGCTGTGAATAGCTTAGGGCATTGCAATAGTGTGGGAACTAAGTGAAAAACTGTGATTTAGAGGCAACCTGGATTTTTTGACAGTTACTGCTGAATAAGTTCTTTGAAATGGTGACTTTACTGCCAGTTGCAGCAGCTGCTGGACTCTTATACTCCCATAAGGAGAAAATTAGAAATACCTAATTCCTATTTGATGTTTTGTTTTTGTTGCTGCTTCAGTAAAACAGCTGGCTAAATTTTTTGTCTGTTTATGGAGTTAAAGGCATAATAGCAGTAAAATATTTAGGAAAATAAATTATCCTGAGCTACTAAATGGACCCACACTTCGTGGATATTTATTCTGTTTGCTACCTGCCAGCACTCTTATGCAATTAGTCTGTTGTTTCTATTTTGCTGCAAGTGTCCATCTCTGCTGAATACATAAAGCTGGATTCTGCATATGTCTCACAATAAATCATTTCTTATTTCCTCATTTCACTATGGTTGACCTAAACATTCACAAATGACTCAATGTGCTAGTCAACCTGAGCAGCTGGAAATTGATATACTTTGATCAAACTCAATGCAACAACATTGATTTTCACCAAGAAATTGCTCAAAGTAAAAACATCAGAATCTGTCCCGTTGTAATAAAAACAGTATCAACAAGCACTCCTTGTGTCTCATTGAGCATGCCATGTATTTATCATGATAACAGTGAAATACAGATATTTTTCCACTTACTGAAAAAGAGATGTGCCCAACAGGCAAGTCACACCAAGGACGAGCTTTTGGATGCTATGCCATGTGGTGCAACCCACAGACGTGCAGTAGGTGCCTACGCTCACCTATGCAATACCTAGGACACCTTGCAGCAAGGAACAAGATTCAAAAAAGCTAATATGTCAAGTGGAGAACCACCTGAATGAATTTTTAAATGCCTATTGAGTTTTTAAATATCCTATGGAAAGGCAGAGCAACTTTAAAAAGAGAGTGAGAGTGTCCTGTTCCATTGGACTCTACACTCCTTGGTTTGGACTCCCTCCAGAGTGCACCATAACTTCCAAGTTGTGAGTTCGTATTGCCTCATTCAGAAAAGTGAATTTAATCGAAGGCTGAGTCTTCACCAGAACAGACTTGAGTGAAGTCCCATCCCCTGCACATACCATTACTCCTAGAGACAGATGCAGAGGTCTATGTTTAAAAACTCAGACAGTAAATAGGGTTCCAAAACAATATAAGACTTCAATTTGCATGCAGAATTAATTAATAACATGTAGCATATCAAAATGATAAAAAAGTAAATTCCTACCATATCTGTATAGAAAGGAAGTATAACGATCTGTATTTTATGGGTGAAGAAACGAAGACATGTTTTAGCTGATATGTCTCACTTAGTACAACTATTAAACACCATAAGCAGCACTAGACAGTAGAAAAATTTCCTAAATCTCATTGCTGTGAAAACTTAAAAATCCCTGCTGAAGCAGCTTCATGTTAATGTAGGTTGCACTGCATTAATAGTTTTTACTAATTTTGTCTGATGTAACATTTTTTACTGCAATTACTGATTTTCAATATAATAGTACCAAGGATAAATTATCTTGAATTAAAACAAAGTTACAAAATAGGTCTCTAATATCAAATATTTAAATCCATTCCAATATCTAGTAAGAAACTAAATTAAACTGAGACTAAGCAGATGCCTTTCAATGTGCATTGGTTCTACTAGCTGATCAGAACAGTTCAATCTAAGCTTCAAACAATTAGATTCTATGTCAGTTCATCCCCCTATTAGGAAAGAAATCGCAGCTGGCCAATTTAGAAGCCTGAATGTTGCTGCAAGTAATCATTGTCTAATGCAAATCAAATAATAGTTATTGCTTAAATGTGTTGTGTAAAATCTGTGTAGAGGATGTACTCTATAAGCAGCATTGTTTTCATACACTCTCAGTACATGAGATACGCAAGCACCAGAAACACAAATAACAAGACTGTAAAGCAAACTTTATAGTAGTAGACTTTTATCCTTTAAGATTCTGCTCAGTTTTACAGTCTATTTGCAGTGACAAATTCCTAGCAAAGTTCCATTAAAAAGAGAGAAAAAAGGCTTTTGGATGCATAAAAAATAACTTTACAATCCATGTCAATGTCAGAAGATCATCACAGGACTGCTGGCCCTGTTCTGGGGTAGACAGGCTTCTACAGCATCAAGCCTTTTAAGCTTAGCAAGGGGATTGAACCTAGTTTGCAGCTTCATAGTCTGCTTCAGCTACTGTTTGATCTGTAGTAGAAAATTATGCCTTTGGCCAAAATGCAGCGTCTTAAAATGAATGGGAAAGGGAAAATTGTTTGCCTAACACATTGACTTGAGCCCTTTTTCTCAGAATAGGAGAAAGTACATCTGGCTATTGTATTTCCAAGCAGGAATTAATTCAAAGGATGAGAGAAAAGAACCACAAAAGGCTATATGCATTTGTATTCTGTTTAACATAGGAGGTAGCTTGGCCAATTCTGTTTGTGTATTTTAAAACAAAGGCAATTAAATAAAAAAACTTTAACTTCCTATGTCTTAATTTTATTCTCTACAAAGCTGCTTTTACATTGAGCTTTCAGAAATATTCAGGGAGTTCTATAAAAGATTCCCATGACTAGTTTCCTGATTAAATCATGTATAATTCTTGATAGATAGCTGATACCTTCCAGAGATTACCTTTGGGGAGAGTAAGTTGTTATTGGAGCAATGAAAGGGAGATAACAGATTTACAAGAGGAAGAAACTAACTAGGCTGCCTACTCAGACTTTTCAAGTTCTCCGTAGTCTTTGGCATACAATATATATCCATTGGAAGAAATCCCACTTCCACTGTACTCAGGGGGAGTTGACCATTAATTCCATGGAGCTAACGTTTTACCTAAAGAATTTGGAATGAACGTAAGGCATCACTCTTCAGGACACAGCACGTCCCTTAACTAGTTAGGGTTAGGAAGGGAATTTTCCCTGCGGGCAGGTCATTCGTGTGTGTCTATAAGGTATGGTAGAAGTCCAAACCACGTGCTCCAGTAGAGAGCCACACAGAGAGAATGACTCCAGTCCCAGAAGGATTATAGCATCTTAACAACAGCACTTCAACTTGACAGTCTCACCAGGACTAATTAATCTCTTTCCAGTCCCTGCAAAAACTTGTTCAAAGCTGACTCTTGTGTTTCTGGCCATGCCATGTAATCATCAAGGACTGTTTGCTCAAGAATTTCTTATACTTTTCTGTGATGTATCCAGTAACAGTCCCTGCTAACGACAGGATATTGGACTACATGGACCACTCATTTAACTTTGTAAAGTCATTCTGATAAATATCTCATCAGTGTCATGTATGAGATGAAGGAAGCATTTCTTCTCAGTCTAATACAAATACTATGCAATTACAGTTGCAGTAAGTCACTGTCTGTGCTGGGATTCCGTATTTCATTCATCTATATTAGATTTGCAAGTTTTTATCTAAGCAGCTGTCACCTCTGGTCATTCTCCAGCATTTCACTTTGGCTAAGCACTGGAGTTGAAGGGGATTTTTTCTGTGTTGACTTGCTCGGTATCCAGGATCAATTTCAGATACATATTCCCAGCACATACATCTAACTACTCAAAGACCTTCTCTATTACTTCCCTCTCCTCCCTGGTGTTTGCAGCACCTCCTAATTTAGTAGTATCTGTGGATTTAACAAATGTGGTGCATGCTCCTTCTTCAAGATCATTAATAAAATTGTTGAATAACACTGGACTGAATTTCCATCCCAACAGCACTTCTCCCGGCATGATGCATTGCTGTTTAAATTGTACCGCAGTGACTACTCCCTTGCATTATACATCCTAGTGCTGAGCATGTGCCATAGAGTAAAATTATAGGTAACAGCAGACCACAATATTCTGAAGCCTTGGGCTTAGTTAAGTTGCATTTCAGAAGTTTCCTTGTATCTTTGAAGCCTGAAACACAGGTGTACAATATCTTTGTAGACAGGGAAGTCATATTAATGGGTCTGGCAGCGCAAGGAAAGTACAGATTGAGCTAACTGTTTGACTTTGGGAGAATGCCTAATGTTTTATTAGCACTGCTGCTTCTTTTCAAGAGAAGTCAGTGGTCATTTGGGAGGTCTGATGAGAAATGTTTCTTTAACAGAGTAATGTTGTCTCCAAGGAGGAAAATTAAAATCATTCTGTACCCCCAAAAGTGGGGTATTTTTAATGTGTATTTCATGTTATTCCATCTTGTAGCTCCAGTCATAAAGGCAGTATGAGGAGATTGGCAGGGTAATGACAGCCCTTTCCTTCCTAGTCACTTCACCAATCTGTAAAGCTAAGTAGTTGTTCAGAATAGTTGACTTTACCTGGATTTTCTCATAAGGTCAACCTCTTGTCAGATAGCTATTTGCTGAATGCAGCCTAACAGAGAAACTTAATGACCTCTATTTAGTTCAAGTAGAAATCCATCAAAGGGACAATTAGCTAATTTTAAACATAAATTGGCTCCCTGGTGAGAAGCAAGCTTATAAATAAACCATTTCATTTGTTCACTGAACTAAACTGTCATGCAAGGTGAATTGCTGACTGGAAAGCAGACAAGTGATTTGAAATGTTTACATGAATGACTTCAAATTGGCAAACTCTTCTTGCCTTAAGTGCCCTGACAGAAGGAGTTCGGGGAAGGAACCGCCGGAGCTGCTCCCTTAACCACTGTTGACACGAAGGCAGGTTTGCAACCAGACTCAGTCTTGCCATATCTACACTGTCCGCTCATTTAAAGCAGTCCAAGTTCCAGCCATTGGTGCTGTTAGCAGGCAGCTAATGGTACAGGCCGGCACAGCTCCTCACTTTCCCAGCTTGCTCACAAGTGGCTTGGACTTTAGCATAGCATGTGAAAGACAGAGCAGATTTGTGCTCCCAAGCAGACTGTAGAAATGCCAAGTATTTCTAAGAAAGCTGCACTGACTGCCTAATGGTTTTCTATCTATCATCTCTTCTGTGTTCCCCACTACCACAATATTTAAGCAGCTTTAGTTTTTAGTGCAATTATTTCTCCAGTATAAAATAGTTTCCTAAAGGAATGGAAGTGCTGTTGTTCCTGGTTTCTGACAGCTTTACTGTGCCTCAGTTTCCTTAGTAATGTATTCAGTAGCACTCAGGTTTGCAGAAGAGCAGAGCAAGGAAGAAAGGTCCATATCTCAGGAGGCTCCCTTATGACACGCACTGGAGACTTTCATCTTCTTTCCAAACCAATGGCCCTGAGAAGCAGCATGTGTATTCGGTATGTATTTGCCAGTACTCATCACCACAGTATTTCTGCAGTGCTAATTTTATTTAAGGGAAAAATGCATGAGAATAGCCTGAAGTTGTTTAAAAGATGATAGATAGCGCAACAGAGAAAAGGAGAGACATTGCAGGCCGGTTTCCAATCCCACGAGATATGGGGACCGTGAAAATGTCTGATGAGACTCCAGTGCATTCTCAAGCGGAGAACAGGATGGAGCCTTCCTAGCTCAGATGGGGGACTCAGGAGGGAAACGTTATAGCTGTCTTCACTCTGTTTGAATAGAGCTCTCCAGTTTGCAGTGCGAAATGTTATCAGACGAGAGATTAATTGCTTCTAAAGGCAGCCAAGTAACTGCTAAAGGCAATAAAAAGGGGAAGAAAGAAAAGATCTTTTAAGTAGAATTTAATGACCTTCTCCTCCACACTGTTTTACTTTGCCAGATTAATATATACTCACTTGTATAAATGCAAACGTGTGTGTATGTGTGTGTGTGTCTGTGCGTGCGCATGTGTGTTATTGTACGTGTAGTGAGACTGTACTGGCACACCCGATTTGCTGTCTTCTCTAAAGTTGATTATCTTTGCTCAGAGGGACATGCAGTGATTAAATCGACTAATCTCATCTAAACTAATCTGAAAACAAGAGGCACAATTGTTTCCGCAGCTGGGAAACAAGAAGCCTCTATCCTGAGGTAGATTATGTATGTTCAGTGGACTTTTGGGACCTTCATCATTCTCCTAAACAGGTGGTAGAAAAATTAAAATGATTATACTTTGCTTTGGTCTTTCACTCCTGCTGGGTGATAGGAAGGTCTGTTCATGCCAGAGGTTTCCCCTAACAACTAAATATGTCCTTGATGGGATTTTATGGGGCTGTACAGTGGCATATCAACACGTTCATACATAATTGAAGTAACCTTCTGATTCAAACTATCTCAGAGTACTGAAGTATTAGATCATTTTCAGCAGAAAATACTGAATCTTTCCAGCTTTCACATGGTAGGAGAAGGCATTAGGAAAACTCAACATGCAATTTTTGCTCCAAAGAGAGGAAGCCTGACATCTTACATTCACCACAGCTTTGTTATCTACTTTCTCATTAATTATCCACAATCTTCATTAAATATTTAGGTTTTTTAATCCAAAGAATACTTTATGGAGAGAAGGGAGGCTGAGAAACATCTGTGCTAACATTGCTGAGGTATTTCTTGTATGGACAGGTAAGCTTGTCCTGGATCTTTATATGAATTAATCTAAGTGATATAATCTAAGCTGATAAATGCTATAACTGAAATCAATAGTCACTCTTCAGAAGTTGCAAATGTGATAGAAGAAATCAGTAAACTCAATTAGTTATTCTTTATCTGAATCACACCAGCATAAACCAGACCTGGAGGTAGTGGAGCTAGCTCCATTTACAAACCATTTGCAGATAGAATCAGATACAAAACCTTGTCACTGATTTTTTCTTCCACTTAATCTCAAGGACAGAGAACCCTTTAGCTAGGGGAAGAACGAGTCTACTACAAAAAAGAAGCTAAGAATAGACCATAAAGTCTGTTTGGCGGAGGAGGACTCATGCTCCCAGAATTTTGTGGAGAACCACAGCTGTGGGTCAGCACACATTCCCATAAAATGGTTATCAGATGCAAGTATGCAGTTTCCCAGCAGTACTCTGTGGTTCAGAGTTAGCAGCTAGCAATTCTCACCGCACAGCTGAAGTCATTTCCCTGGGTTTGCCCCAGTTTTTTAAACAAAATGAAACACACCACAGATTCTGGAAAACTGAGAAGATAAGTCATGAAGCCAGTGCTCAACTTGGGAAAAATAAAGGAGGGAGGAATAATTTAAGGACAAACACACACACAGTGGGAATAGCCACATTCTGTCTTTTACTGTATCTATCTTCATTGTGACAAAAGGAAAAGCTGCTTTTGGTTATTTTTCTTCAAAGACAGACCACACACTACCTTCATCCTAGCTTGCAAATTTCATCTCTTATTCTCACTCTGAAGAAGGAATAACCGAGATATTCATATTAATGCCACAGGCTTAGGTCAAAGCAAGGATCATTGATTTGATGCTTTCAGCATTTACCATCATCCCTGGCTTCAGTGGAAAGAAAACCCATCTTTTGTGTTCCTTTACTGGCAGATTTAATCATGCATTTGAAGGATAACACTTCAAGAGCGCTGCATGAAGATGACGGCCAGCTATATCACGTGGTTGTCCTGGACCCTTCCCAGCAGTTGAACCTGAACTGAAATCAAATGTGAGCCTTTTCAAACTTACTGTAATGAAATAATACAGTCTCTAGGTAGGAAACCAGTTCAGCTCTGTATATCTGTCCTAGACAGGAGTTTATTAAGCTCCTTATTAGTATTCCTTCTCTCAGAAGAATATCACCTGACCAGTTTATAATGATAGAAACCAATGATAAAGGTTTTAAAATATTCTGGTTGCATTAGGGATGAAGATACCTGTTAACTGCTTCAGAGCTTCCTCACAAAGAGGTCGTGCTGCTCTGGGGATTTGTTGGCATAGCCACCCACAGTAAGTGTCCACGTAGGGGATGCTAGAATTGCAATTTATTTTGTATTGCCTTCCTAGGAAGTTGCTTATGTTGTTCTTAGGATAGACTTGAACAGGAAGGATATTTTCAGTACTGTGAATTGTGAGTTACAAGGGGTAGAAAAGGGGGAAAAGAAAGGAAGCTTACTGAGTTCTGGCACTAACAGAGCAGGCTAATTCAGCCAACTAATCTTCCTGGGCTCTATCTATAGTAAATGAAGACATCTCAGTAAGCCAATGTAGGACACCTAAGTTGGGATTCTGCTCAGAATCACCTTCTAGAAGAACCTCTGCCATTGTCCATTGACTATAGTGGGAAACAAGCCAACTTCACCTGGTGATGCGAATAGCTTCTGACTAGTAGTGTCACTTGAGTCAAAGTCCCATCAAGAGGCTAGAGAATGAGATCATTCACAGCTCCTTCTGTTCTTCCTTGTGTATCCTGTGCTTCACTCATCTGTGCACATAGTTTCCACTTACTATGGCTGGACTATGTGGTCCCCGATGTTTATAGTGCTGGAGCACTTGGAGTCATTTGCCAGATTTACCCTTTATTTCTTTGCAGAACATAGATGTTCTAGATTTCATTAGTTTATTTTCTAATGGATGTGTTACTATTAAATCTTACAGCATAGCTCACCACAGGAAGAAATCACAGTCTTTGACTTTAAAAATCATATAGGGACACTGTGAGACCTGCTAAGAAAAAGGTAATTATATTTATCATCTAAGAAGGTTTTACAGATGCTAGAATACTTAAAAATGGGAGAAAAAATGTGCAGAAGCAGAGGATTAGGAAGTACAAATCTCACATTCTAATCCCAGCTGTGATTTCAGGCAGGCTCATGCAATTCTGTCATTTTCTAAATGGATTCAGTAATAAACTGTTATTATTATCTAGCTCCAAGGTAGTATTTTTATCCATCAAGCTCAAACTGTATTACTAAGGAAATAGCATTATTTTTTGTGTTCTAAATTTGAGGCAGGGGCTCTGGCACGGAGAGGCAAAGGGACTTGTCCAATGGTGTCAGCAGGTCGGGTTGGAACAGAACCCACCTCTCCTACAACTCAAGTTAGTCCGACACCTGCTAAACCCCTCTTTGCAAATTGCTTTCTTACCCATGGTGGGTTCTGAGGCTAAATTAATTAAAGTTTGAGGAGCTTAGCAGTCCTGAGATGAATGAAGCGATGTACACTAAGTGCATGCTAAATATTTTATGCATTGTCTCCATAAGGCGCTGAAGATGAATATATCACGGCTCATTGTCCGAATAAGAATTTGTTTGACAGATAAGCGAAAATGCTGTTCCATGACTATTTTGTATAACTGGTCAGCAAATGGATTTTCCATCCAAGGGGAAAAAGGAGACAAAACAAAATCTTACAGAATTCTAGTAGGGAACAACACAGAAAAGAAGCATTTATTTCAGGTCAATAAACTGAAAATATCATCTTGAAGGCGGACCTTTAATATGTCCTTTTTTGATTAAAAAAATCTTGATTTTTCAATGTGCTTTTCTTCAGATTTTAAAAGAAATATAGTCAAAATCAGTAAGATTTCCAGATAATTACTCTTTTATCATAGATGAAGAACTGTCTGAGTACGAGTTTCCCAGCTAATATCACTTTTTTCTTCTCCACCCTCCACATTTTAGATGGTTCTTGCTCTCCATTGAGGACATATACAAAAGATACTGTCTACTTGGGCCAAATTCATTGTATGGGTCACTTGCAGTTGTGGCCTTCACACAGTTCTGCAGTCATTCTGTTGACTGGGAGGATCTACTCTTTGTCCTTATCGCTGGGGACAGGGAGAGGATACCAGTCCAAAACAAATTAAAAAAAACAACAACAAAGAGAGAAAGAGAGAGAGAGAGAGCAATGCGGTTGATGGAAGGATGTCCAAAGTGCTCGCCTTTGGCTTTATTCTTCCTGCAGAAGTCAATGGCTAAAGCTGTCCTATTGGGTCTTCCCAGGTATGTTGCTCATTTCCACCTGCCTGATTCGGCTGCTGTATAACTGGAAATACCTAGTTGTTCAATGTGCAGATGAACTACCTTATGTAAAAGCATGAAGGCAGCCACTTCAGTAAGCCCTGGACTTGCTGGTGTTACATCACGCAGAGGCTTACTGTGAAGTGACATCAGCCCAACCCAATGCCTGCTCACTCCCTTCCTGAGGGACTTCACACGCAGCAGAAGGCCTAAGACGTTCAATCAGTGAGAAATTTACTGCTTCTGAAATACCAAGCTTGGGCACACATCCCATCCTGTAACTCTCGGACTCCTAGGTGGACACACTGTAGATTTACAACTCTTTAAACTAACAGTAAGAACAGTTACTCCAGTTCAAAGGTTCCTGCAGGGTTCTACTTCAAATATCACTAAGATAACTTTCCTAATATTTCTGAAAAATCTGAAAAATATGCTAATAGTAGCAGAAATTATAACGAAAATAGCTAGTGATGAAATTTTTTCTGCAGTTTCTCTTTTAAAAAAGCCTTTGACAATTAATTTAGATACGAAGAAATCCTAGAGTTACCATAATCTATGGTAACTATATCCTTTGAGACAGCTATTATTACACAAGCTTCAAGCCTATCACAACCTCTGCCACTGTGAGAGAGTGCTGACACTCCACATCTACTATCGGATGCGTAGGTGCTTCCTCTGCAGTATGTTCTTTTAACCACTCTCAGTACTTCAGATCTAGCCAGCTCCTATATTATTAGCCGTCTCATCTTTATTTTTAAAACTAGCACACTAATCTTTCTTGCCGATGCATTGTAATGACTTACTTCAGTTCTAGCTAATGTTACTTTTATTTTTAATTTGTATTTCAGTGATTTTTGCTGATTTAGTAAAATTTAGCAAAATTTATTAGAATTTAAATTTAGTTGCTATTTAACAGTAGCAGTTGTAAGCAGGGCTGGGCACATGGTTTGTTTGGCCTTAATATTACTAATGTAGCATTGATTCAAAAGTTATCACAAGTAAGCTAAATGAAGGCTTTATGAAGGAGACTACTCAACGGAGTGGCATTCTTCTGACACCAGGCATGAATTTCCTGCCAGAACTGCTGAAGCAAAACTGCTACAAAAGGAATCTCTAGGGTTTTTAGACGAAAACTCAGACATTTTGACAAAAATGGTAATCAGTAAATCCCAGCGCTCTAACCCTTCAAATCAGTATTCCTGCATGTGCACATCGTCCGATTATTGAGCCTGTATGCAGTGGATATTTCATTTTCAATGTGTTATGGCAGGACACAGAAGGAAGAGGGAATCTGTAACAAAACCTTCCGATTTTTAAACAAACTGCATATTTTCTTGCCACCTAACTTCTGAAATTTGAATATTTGGGTATGACAGCACTTCCATATTTTTCCACTAGCATTTCCAAGTTTTATCTTCTTGGATGAGGTATTAGGACACTGAATCAGAGGAGACCTGTCAACACTGTAAGCAGCTTAGACCAAAAGGTGTAAGTCCCCATTTGCCACGAATAGCAGTATGCAGTAAGCTATTCAGTTTGAATTCTTTCCCCATGGGGTGCTCTCTGCTGTATTACCACTTGTATGTGTAAGGGTTGCAAAAAGGCTCATCGACAAAAGCCAAGTGATAAAAGAAAACTGAATTAAAAGCAGTAGTTCAAGGCAGAAGAGAGCTGATAAGGCATGGCTTTCAACAGCCTTTTCTGATAGCTAGTAAAATGTGTTTCCCTTTTCCTCAACAGAGACATCAAAAGAATGTCGCTTTTTTTTGCAACTGCTTCTTTTTCTGAAACTGTTTGGTAGTTAACATTGCTTGAGATTTCTACTTCTCTATCAAATTTGCTTGAAATCAGACAAAGACCTCCAAAGTTATTAAGAAAGGTCAGGCGGATAGATAGACACAAGCACACACAGAGAGTATGATCAAACAAGCCTCATTTCCTTACAAGCCTGAGGTAAAAATAACATTTTGGAATTTCCACTGCCAGAGTTTGAGAACTTCTCATTACAGGATCAGGAATGAACCCTGGCACTGCTGACTGGAGTCATTTATTGCAGACAGTGGAATTATTGTTTACGCTCCAACAAAATGTTTCCTCCTTCTTCTAGGCCTCACAAGAGAAACGGGTAAGTTGCTTAAGAGCAGAAATCTAAATCCTAGCATGGCTATCAGAATCCCTCTACCTTCTGAGGAGAATCAAAGGAGTCATAGGTGAGGAATAATTGATTTGACATGCTCAGTCTATTCATTGTGCATGAATACGTGTGAGCATGTTGCAGTTTCCCTACATTACTCCACCGATCAGAGAAACTTCACCTACCGCCAGTCGAAAAAGCCGGCCCAGGCATGACAGCAGCAGAGAAAACTTCTGCAAGATGGCCTACAAAATCTTCACTGGTGGAGAAGATGAGCAGAGAGCAATTAGTCCCTGCTTGTCACAGTACAGGAACCAGGGGTCCACAGTGCAATGAATAGATAGTAACACTGCTGCTAAAATAAGCAAAAGGACGACCTTTTCATACATACTGTGCTTTCAGGGTTACAGCACGTGTAACCGTGTAACATTAGAAAAAATGTGTTTCAGTGGCATGTGAGGATAACACAAGAGTAAGTTAACCACAGAACGTGCTTCTGTGGCATCGGTTGCCTCTTATCTCTGACCCCATACAACTTTCTTGTCCCCCTGGAGTCCTCACACTTGTTCTCCTTCCTTGTGGCAGGGCCCATCTGTGAAAAAAGGGAGGACTTTCTGGCTCAGCAACTGCCCCGGGACGGAGGGAGTCGCACAAGGGCAGGATCACCTGCCTCCCCTTGTCTGGCCAGAAGCTTTCTGGCCTGAGCCCTTTCTCACATTGATTCTTATTTCTGAGAAACAGTTCTCTGTCCCTCTCCTATTCACTACACGTCACCACCTTAGCCAAGGACGATGGCAACTATAGTTGTTCATGAGCAGCGTCCAGCTATTTGACAGCAGGATGTAGCAGTTTCAATGACATCAGAAACAACATGCTGAGCTTTTCCAGCTGAATTCATGCTGGAAGTTGTAGGCTGTGCTTTACAATGCAGAAACACGAGTTTAGCATAGACAAAGTCTGTGCTCACAGCTACCACAGAGAGAGAAAGCTCCCTGTATAAATCATTGTAGCGAAATGTTTTTGCTAAAAAATACGATCAAGATGCATCTGAAAAGGTGTGTAGGGTCACTATTAACAGCAAGTGTTCAGATGAAGGCCTAAAAAAATACAAATCAGCAGCTTTCAAGATGGCCTAAATTAGTGCATATGCTTGTAAAGCTGAAGTCATCCATGAATACTTGTACAACCTCAGGCGAGGAGTTGCCTGATGTCTCCTTGAAAAAAGGGATGAGCTTTTCTTCATATATCACTGACCTAACAATGAACTCAGATCTTGCAGAAAGCAGTTTGTACCTCATTGATGAATTCCCGTGTGTTTGGCAATCCTGTAAGAAAAACAGCTGATGAAGCAAACGCAAAAGGCATGGTTATTTCTACCGCCACACACTAGAAAACTAACTTTATGCTTGTCTCAAGTTGCTCTGCTAAAGGAAAAATAAGCTTTTTAAAAGTGTGAAGTGATGCTTCTTGACACTTTGTGTCAGTTATCTGACACAAAAAAGTAATTGTGAAAAGGTAATTGTGTCAGTTAACTGAAAAAAAGGAGTGGATTATGAAATGACAACAAACTGAATCAAAAACTGGCAGTGGGGTTTTATTCACAAAATTTCCTCACCTTGGATTGCAGAAAAGATGACGGAAAGTCTCACTGAGTTGGAATTAGACTAGCCATTTCTAGAAGCCAGATAAAATTACTGTAGCCATATAAAAATCAATAATTACAGGTTTTAATAATTTCTGACCAAAAATGGGAGGAATCAATAGAAGAAGGTTTGCAGCAGCAAAAAGAAACGTGGAAGATTTGTAGAAAATTTGGGCTTTCAGTGACTAGAAGTTTGTCAATTAAAAAAAAATTTAAAGGACTTTACCCAAGCATACGCAGGCTGAATTCAGCAGAGAAGATCATGCCAACACTTCAGAAAATGGAACTGATGAAACTTTTCTCTCTCTCCAAATGACAACTGTGAATAAGAAACAGATGCCAAAAGCAATGCTCTTCTTAATGACAAAATGCTGCATACGTTTTGTAGTGACAAAATTGATGCAATTTTGATAAACACAGTGGAAATTTTGGGTTGTTCTATCGTTTTAAAAATTGTATTATTTGTAGCATTATTATTCTGTGATTATTCATCAGGTAATAATTTTAAATGTGCTAATACAGTCTCACACTACCATTCGTTCTTTAATAAATTTTTGCAGGGAACTACCTAATGATGTAAATTATCAATAGATATATATGAGTGGCTATATTCAAGCAATTCTAAAATTAATGGAAAGCAGATTACTCAAGATGTTTGTGATTTCCTGGAATAATATTTAATATTTCAGTTATGAGCTTCATTCACAGCATTGCGGAAGCCAAAAGCCTAACTTGTTCTTGAGCAAAATCTCACTGTATCTTTCCTATGCTTTCTTTTACCAGCTGAATGCACTGTGCCGTGATGTGCTTGGTTTCAGATCCGAGCCCTGTTCCATCACCTCCCTTCCACTGATGTTGAATCCTTTTTAGCCATAATTATGCCTTTTCAGACCACTGATCTCCTGAATTACAGCCTTACGTCAGCTTCACATCAGACTGCCTTTTACCAGACCATTTGAATGAGTATTAATATCATGTAACTTTAATCTTCTTCTATTTAGCCATGAGTTTGCTTACTCAGTTTTGCCCTTCTCTTAAGACTTTCTGGAAGGTTGCAGTTGAGACCATTTTAGCAGCATCTTGGTCATAGTTTAATATATCTTCCCTACTGTCTTATCTCTTGGTGCTTTTGTTCAGCTTGGTGCCTTTTTCAGCTTCTTGTATAATTCAGGTTTCAGTATCACCTCCCTTTAGGCAACAATACTAGCAAATTAAAGGATTACAAATTGCTGTTAAAAAAGACATAAACAGCTGACCACTAAAAAGAAATGTTGCGAATTGCACTGGTAGGTTTAACAGGTCATCTGTTAGTAACAGAACACATTGGCTTTTGAGGCCTTTTCCTTGGATAATCAACTAATCTGTCATACTAAAATTTCATATGGGAGCACTTATTATTCAATCTGGTACAGACAACCTAAAGACCCTTCTGCTCCTGATCACTCTATGTTCTTATAGCCTATCTGTCTCTGAAATATTAAAGGAAAATTGTTCATTAGGCACTGCTATAAAATATTTTCCGTATAATACTGAAGTGCTTAGAGGAAGGAAAAACAGCTACTAAACAAAAATAATGTCAAGATCATAGGATCTTGAATTCCTTTAACAAGAAGAGAATTTACTTAATGTGCAGTAGGACAAAAAATAATGATCCAGGCTCTACAGAAGCTTTTGTTCATGAGTTCAGGTGGTGGGTAAGGTATCTGAAGTTAAAAGTAATGAAATACCTCAGAGGCACTGCTTTGGACAGTGTACTTTTAGTCTACCGAATAAGAAAAAAAGAATAAGGCAAACATTTCCCGAGGTCCTTGTTTTTTGTATGATCAGCCTGACACAATCAATTGAAAATTCTCAGGAAACAATCCTTATGTGCTCATGCACTAAAATCAGTGGAGTCTTAAATGCATTTTCCTGTGTAATAACTCAGGGTTTTGAGATTACTCACAGTCACTCGGGCTGATAAGGTATTTCATTTCACATAAATTCCTAGAGATGTCTTTCCTCATCTAGTCTTTAATAAATCCATATTTAAACAAAATTCCTACTTGAACTGAACAAAGGTTTTTGAGCTTAGGAACCAGGCAAAATCAAAATACTCTGCACCTAGAGGTGAGCTACACGAAATCTCATAATCCCACTCTGAGAACATACTGTGAGAACCTAAGAACAGCTGAATCAGATTAAAACAAGTTAGTCGCTGACAGGGATAGTGGTGACTTTGTATTTAACAAAAATTCCTCTCTGGATTTTTTTTTCTCTTCTGATATTTTCAAATCACTTTCTGAAACCATGTGACTTTCCAGCATCCACAAGCTCCAGGGGGCAAGCAGTTCTTCATGTCTGGGTGAAGAAAAATCACTCTTTAGTCTATGAATGTACTGCTTGCTTGTCTGACAACTAGTTCTTGTACTAGAAGAGACAGTGAACAATAATTTCCTATCCACCTTCTCCATGTCATTCATGCTTTCACAGATCCTCTTTCACTCATCTTTTTTCTTGATTGAAAGGTCGTGGTCTATTTTTTCCTCATATGGAAGATATTTCATACTTAACCCTTGTTGTCCTTGAAAACTTTTCTAGTTCTACCACATCCGTTTCAAAGGGGCAGAGGAGAGGAGGAGAAGGTGGTAGCAGTCAGTCCCAAACCCAACATACTGTTTATAGATGCTTTCTACTGCTAACCTCTGCTGTGTTTTATCATCAAGTCAGGAAAAACTATGAAAAAGCAATTTTTAGCTGTGATATAGAAGAGAAATCAGCTGGTCAGCACTATCTGACATGCCGTATAATCTCATTCCTGTGCTCCGGCCGGCCAGCAGTGTGTCCAGAGTGATCTCAGCGGCTCTGCTGGGATTCTGCCCCAGGTGACAGCGGGAGCAAAGGACCCCCGTTTCGATCTGCTTTCCAGTGAAGCAAGGGGGGAGAAATGACCAGCTGTTTCGCCCTCCCATCAAGCAACCGTAACTTTTATAAGAATGGAAAAAAAAAAAAAAAAGGAAAGAAAAATCTCTGGATCTTATCATTGCTCAATATATGATGTTCAATATTGAAGAAGGAGGCAAGTGACTAACCAGGACTGTTTGAAGTCCAGCTGAGGCTATTTGCAAAAGGGTGTGTCACCTGTAGGTGTGAGGTACGGAGGTGAAGTGGTAATTTCAAAGGTGGCTTCAAAACAAGTCAGTATTTTATAACTAGCGTGGTTTAACCTACACCAAATGCGTATCACCTGTTGTCCTTTATCAAGCGAGCCTGTGATGTTTTTGATTCCCTTAGTTCATTCATTCGTACCGCACAGAACAGCATTGGTGGGCCTGGTCTCATAAAAGCAGATCACTAAGGCCCTTGGGGCACAGGAAACCAGCAAACGCATGTTTAAAAAAAAAAAAAAAAAGAAAAGAAAAGAAAGAAAAAGAAAGTTAAAAAGCCATATGACCTACCACAGGAAACAAATCTAATGAAGGAATGTCCTCAGCTTTCACAGGAAATTATTTTCATTTTATGCCATTTTCTACCTCCATAAAAAGTAACAGAGTTGACCTCCTCTGCTCCTGCCTAACCTTTCAGCATCAAGGACTGGAGAGGAGAAGTGTTGCCTCAGTCACCGAGATGCTAATCCATTAAGGCTGTAACAGGGAACAGACTCTTTTCATCATGGGCAGCTTCGCTGCCACATCACGGCCAATATTTTGTGAAATAGAGCTTAGGAGAGAGCGGGGGCATCTGTTGCTTTGTATCCAAACTGAGATATTTAAAAGGTGCTTTATTTTCAGAAAACAGCTGAGAATTTGCTGTGAACAGACTCCAAGTGAGGTATTCAGGATCACTGACTATCCTTAAAACCCTGATAGTTTGCGCTAAAGAATATAAAGCAAGACTGTAATAAATTACAGGCAGTTGTTAATAAGGGACGGTGGTTTATACTTGACGTGCTTTATCACATACACTTGCTGATTCTGTTTGATTTCGATTTAGGGCAGAAGCTGAGATAATGTTTTCATTTTCATCTTGTGCAGTCCACACCTTAGTTTATTTTAGCCTTCTGAAGGACCTGAATATCTTCCTGCATGACAGGCCCTGTATTGACAACATTTATTGCCAAAATGACACCAGAGTAAGAAATTGTGTCGGAGAGGCAATGCTGGGCTGATTCAGAGAAAGCTTGCCCACGACCTCTTTGGGCTGTGCTGTTAATGCTGGAACAGTTGCAGGTAGACTTACAGTTCAAACTGTCTTGTGTGTTTTCTCATGACAGAAAAATTCAGGAATGTAGAAATACTAGCCATTGAACTACTAAACAACAAAATATTGCTTCTTAAAGTAACTGCTTCTGGAGACGATTTTAACAAATGCCTTAGGTCAGTAGGTGAGCACCCTCCCCCACTAGTTAGACACGTTAAGACTACAGAAAATCAGTGTCAGAAATAAGATTCAATTGAAGGTTTACAGAGAATCAATGATCAGCCTTTAGGAAACAACTTTACCTGCATGATATTCAATTTATTTCTGTAATTTTATACAACTCTCAAATTAACACCAGTGCAATAAATCTTTCTAAATTAATGAGTTTAATGAGTGAACAAGAATCAATCAGTCTCCCTTGTTTCAAAACCACTAATAAGAACTTAAACCAAGTATGAACCTTTGAGTCATAGCCTCTTGCTAATAACATGCTTTTTTTCTTTGAAGAGAATAATTAAATCATCACCACATTCCTTTTTCTCTGTATAACTTCCTGTGTGATATGAATTTAGATCAAAACATACCCTTTCTCCCCTAAGGGTTCTTTGTAATACCGCTTTGGAAAATGACTAAGATTGCGTGAATGGCTTTTGTCCTTCAAGGCATACAAATCAGGCAATGAAGTTAGCAGTGCTGATTGCCTGAACCTCGAAAGGACTTGATAAGCTAGACACACCCTAACATTTCACAACCATGGTAGATAATGCACAGATCTATGCAAAACCTGTTATAGAATAAAAGCTATAAATATTGAGACATCAGCACAAGGTGTACAAAAAAGCAGGTTAGCTTGACAGTGGAAGGGGATTTTGACAATATAGGCATAACTGAAATAACCTGGAATATCCAGAATTTATTTAGTGCCGTAATATCCAATTCTAAAATATATGTGAAATTGAGGTTAGGTCAAAGATGTAGAAGAATAAGATTTTGCAGTAAAGATGTGATGGACCCTAAGAAGAGCAAAAATCTAAGGGAAAAGAATTCTCTATTAGATTTCCTCTATGGTTGCAAGCCCTGGGTCATAAAGAAAAAAATATATTGTAGCTGGTTAATATTACCATTCTCCCGATCAGGTAAAGGCTGTTGAATGCAGAATGTGGAGAAAGATCAGAGGCAACCAAGTCTAATAAAATGGTGATAATGGGTGACCTTTGTAACCTGCATATAAACTGGTCAAAAGTCACAGTGAGAAAAGGTTAACAGAAGCAATTTCTTGTTACCTTAAATGTTTGCTGCTTGGAATAGCTATTAACCTACTGTATTTCCATCTGCCAATGCATTTTTAGTTCAAACAGGTAGCATATTATTACCAACAGCTGCATATCTCATATAGTTATGATGAGGTTCCTGGAGTACAGTTAGGTCAAAGCACTGGGGGAATGAGTAAAGTGCAGAACCACATGTAAGGTGACTTGGTTTCTATTCCCCATCCTGCCAAAGATTTGCTGTGTGATCTCGAATACGTTCCTTGGCTTCTTTGGACTTTCATCTTGCCATCTGTAAAGCAGGAGTATTGTCCACTTCACCAAGGCTCTGGGAAGCTAAATTCGCTGGTACTTAGTTCACTGGTACCTCTAACAGAAATGGCGGGTGGAAATGTAAAACATTGCTATGCATGTTGAATAGTTATTGTTTATAGTCTGTGAGTGCCTCAAAAGGATGTCATCTTTCAGCAGATGGTCTAAATCAACAACATTATCTCCAATTAGGCTAAAAATACCATGACTGAGACCAAATACATGGAGTCCACTCAGTCATGGACATCATGGCAGATTAATCTTCTTTAACAAGAGGAAAGCATACTCTTATTTCAAGTCATGAAGGAAAGAGTTTGAGATAGCTCAACACAGTGGCAGGAGCTTCAGGAAACTATTTTCATGCTTGCTGTGGTGCACAGATGGAGCAAAAGCTGAGGTCTGAACATCCTAGATCCCTGTGGGAAGGAATCTGCAAACTATGAGCATTTAGTTCCTCATAATGCATGACTCTATCAGCTGGTCAACAGGTTTTCTTCTCACACATGAGAGAGGGTCTCCTTTGTTTAACAGGGTAACTTTGCTCTGCTTGTCAAGCCATGAAGTTAAGCTTACAGCCATATTTGCCTTTATGTTAAACATAAACTCCCAACAAAAAGATTACTCCTACACCCTCCTACCTGCAGCAAGCTAACTCCTGATTCTGAAATCAGTTTGTGCAACATTTCCAAAAGCGTGAGCCATATCCCTGTATCTCAGCTTGCTATTGCAGTCTTCCTTTTGTAGATCACTTTATACTCCAACTTTAAAATGCATTTGTTTCCTCTTAGGCACGAGGCATTCAAATTGGCACTTGAAATACATGTGTGTAAGTGCAAAGTTGCAGCATCCCACAAAACGCATTGTACATATGCTTTTCAGTGTGTGCATGGTATTTGCTTCTTTCATCCTGTGCAATTAATACCACCTACGGCTATGTATTTTGCAGGCCCTTTTTTTTGGAAATGTCAGCACTAAAATATAGTTTAACAAATTTATCTTCCTATATCTCAAGCCAAATTACCAAAAGATATCCTTAATTCATCTGTGACCACAGACAACTAATTCTCTTGCTGGCTTTGGTTTAGTGCAACCAGAACCTATTTTGGGGAGAAGAAACATTGTCTCTTTCTGGGCTACTGCCCTGGGAAAGCGGGAATTTTCCAGACTGGTACGCATTTTTCTGAAGAATGGCTTTTCTTTCTAATTGTGTTTAAAAATGGAAGGAAGTACAAACAAAGCATTCAAATATGAGTACATAGAAGTAAGATTTCAAATCTATTTTGGGTCTGATCCTACAAAGAAAAAGTGTGTGCATAACTTCCTGGATGCTCATGGCTTATGCTGAGCACATTCTGCACATTCTGAGCTCAAGCAGAGTTAGACCTCTCACTTTGAAAAAGAAGTGTCCTCATGCTGTAGAAGACCTAAGGATCTTCAGCTCACTGCATTTCCACCTAGTGATTCGTTTTCTACAGGAAGCTAAAAATAGTTACCCCAGCTGGGAAACGTTAGCATGTAAATGCACAAAACAAAGATAGATTTTGTAAAAAGTGTGGTATGTATGCAACAGTATATATGTGTCTAGGTATGCAGGTGCAACTGCAAAAACTGAGCATTTGATTCTGCAAATGTTGAATTGTACATCCAGCTGCCTTTTTGCTTCAGTGCAATCCCAGAGCCCACATGGTTAATTTAGGAACACGCTTGCCCAAGAGCTTCTCTTTATGTCAAGTATGTGTTTTCTATAATCACTGCAGGCTGAAACGATAATAAATAGGTCAAGCATGGAGAAAAAAATCAACCGGATGCAAAGATGTTAATGTCCATTTCATTGTGTACCTAGCAGCCTGGGTGCCACAGCGTTGCCGCTGACCGCAGACGCAGAGCAGGGAAATGTTCCCTTGCTGAGGGAGTTCCTTCCCGGTACAGATCTGCTCGATTCAGGTTCCTGCCCTGTAGTAGCTCTGACAGTTCATCATTATGGGCAATGTCCTTGGTGCCTAAGAAGATGCGTGAGAACAGGCGGGTAGAACAGCAGCACTTGTGCACTGAGCCTGGGGGCATGAAAGGCTCTCCACCGACAGTACAACAGTACAACAGCAAGCAGTCCATCAGCTGCTGAGCTGGTAGGTGTGCTCCTCACACAAGACTCTGATAAGGCAACCCCTAAGCAAGCCCTGAAAAAGCTGTGACCGCATTGGCACAACACCATTTATCTGGACTAACTGCTAATGTAGCAGTGGGCCCGTCTTCACCATGTGCGAAGTGCAGAAATCTCTGCCCTGGCTCTGCGCGGGTTAGTGCATTCACAAGACACAGTCCTGTGCTCTTCTGGGACATGACTTTAAGCCCTGAAAGCAGGACAGTCTCCAGGCTAGTTAGCTTGGGCACAATGCCCTGCTAGTTACACTGACTGCCTTCAGTGTCCAGTGTCTGCCACACATGGGCACGTGCTGCAGTGGCACCCTCAGGTTGCCAGAGTCAAACCTAGGAGGTCATATCACCCTTCTCCTTCGTCTTGCAGAGCTCTTGGACAAGGAGAAATATCTTCTCTCACAGCTCCCACTTCAGATGGGTGAGTGGGATTCAGAGAAGTTTGCATCTAAACTGGGTCTATATAATATGCTGCACTTTGAGATGGAGTAAGTAAATTCATGAGGGAATATAAAAACAGTGTCCATAAAGCTGTTTTACAGCCACTTTTCAGAGTACAACTGCTCTTTAAAATATTTAGAGATATATTTTAATATTTTATTGGATATCCTGGTTTGCAAGGAAACATCTGACAATGCCACAATGTAATGCTTGGATTTTCCTGCCAATATCTCTAGTTTCAAGTGTTTCAAACAGTGTGTTTCAGCAATAATTTCAGCTGAGTTTATTCAACTCAGTTTGCACCCTCTGGAAATGATGTGAACAGGCAGAATGAGGATTCCAGCAGAGCAATGCATACGTTAGCACTGGCCAGAGGACAGGAGTTCTCTTCCACTGGAAAAAGGTAATTTGGGGGAGAAGGAAAAAAAGTCACTCATGCATTGGAATGGAAAGTCCATCCTAAGAAATTTTACATGCAGACTGGCTCACTTCCTTTCAGAGATGCTTTGTATTATTAATTATTCCCTGGGGTAAAGTCTGAAATTTAAGCATTTTACTTCTCAGATATATCCTGATTGTCAGATGGGAGGGACTGCGTTTTTTTTTTCTTGGTCTCTGTATCAGTGTCTCAGGGCTGTAATGAAATAGCTGCTGAAAAGACGTAACAGAGCGTATTTGCTTTATAGTATTCAACAGCCAGCAGGGAAGAAAATTCACCTGGGAAACTCTGGAGAAAAAGTGAGGTCGTGTTAGTATCTTTCTAAAAGTTAGTACTCCTCAGCTGTTTGTTTCTGCTGAAAGCCACAGCCTCAGTAACTGCTTGTGTGTTTTGCTGCTGCTATGGTACAGGAGAGACTAAAATAGATTTTACTTTGAAATGGAAGCTCCTAAGATTTTTATAAATTGCAGCATATCAGTAGAGGGGTTGAACCTTGTTAAAATGTGCTAATGTGAGGGCAAATAATCGCATAATAATAACTTGTAGTTCACATCCTTGCCCGGAACCAGAAAGGTAGCTGCTCTCAAACTAGTTGGGCTGTTGGGATTAGCCCAGCCTTACTGTATCGTCTTTTGTAAGAAGTTCCCGGTCCCTTAGGAGAAGCATTCAACGGGTCCGAAACTCTAAGAGAGTTAGTATGACAGAGGTGGCTTTTCATTTGCCTGGTGCACTGGGTCTTCCACTTAGGGTAGGGAAGTTGGGGTCAAGCTACAGTGAAGTTGTAAATATTCTTATAAATCAGACCAGTGTCAGCAGGAAATACTGCAAACAGCACTTTACATAGGGCTGATGACTAGTATATTATTATAGAGGTCCAGGTTTATGTGGACTCACTTCTCCCACATGAAGGAGAAAAGGGAATCTGGGCTCCTTGCACACACATCCCGGATAAGGGTTTGACCCCTGAGCTATCTGATTAAAAGAGAAAGTCTTTTCCAGTAGTTGAACAAATTAGGCCTACTTTCTACATCTCCACCCCTACATCTTCCCCGGATTCCCCCCAACACCTAGACAAAATTAACCTTGAGTGAAAGTATCTAACTGTTATTAAATCCTCTAATTCACAAAGTATCCAAGCAACCAAAATAGCAAATGGTCATTCAGTTATTTTTCCTAGTCCATAATATATTTAGTGGTTGCTGCTTGGTGCTGGTAGTTTCAGTCCAGTTTTTAGAGGACAAGAGCAGTTCCACAGGGCAGTAGGGGAGGGAAATCACTGTGTTATTATCTGACAGCTCCATCCCGCAGTACCTGCAGGCTGTAAGATTTGTAAGCTGTAAAAAAGACTCGTTTAAATCTATGTATTGCCTCTTTGACATCAATCACTGCTAGTGACGTTATCCTAAACTAGATGACAATAATCCTGAACTTCCCCTTTTGCATTGTCCTTGTACAGCAGGACCTTAGCAATGAAAAGTAGGCTTTAGTTACACTGTAGTATGACCCATTCTGATTGCAGGTTTCAGAGGGTCGGCATAGACAGAGAAAAAATTCGTTAGGCTCCCTGCGGCTGGAACGGAGCCTGATGGGATTTGAATGGAGGAGAGCTTGTGCTGTGCAGAGGCAGATGGTAAATATCACTTCTGCTGCTGATAGAATGAAGACATAGTTTATTTCAGTACATTCATCAACAAGTTGACTAAATAGGTTACATTGAGCGGTGACAGGGGCAGCCAAAGATAATGAAAGCTTTCTAGTGAACAACAGTGAGATAATCTAGAGATTTCAGCTTTAGAAAAATGATGGAGAAGATGCACACTTTGCAACCATCAACCACCTTTCTTAAAGTGGCTTGTGCAGCTTTCCTAAGTGGCAAGAAAGAATTATCCAAATCCATAATGCTTTTCCTTCAGCATGCGCCCTTGGTAGAAGTAAATGTATGGGGTCATAAATGGTTAGTGATCATGGCTAGACCTTTTCAGCCTGTACAGCAGTAGCAATTCTTTCCCAAAACAATGAGATCCTGAAGTAGAGCCTCACCAGCGAAGCACCAATGAAACATTATTGTTTTCTCCTGGAGGTGAATGAAAAAGCAGAGATGTTTATAACTACCCGTCTTTTTATCCTCCACTTATTCCAGTTTCACACTCACAAATGTGCCATAGGTCTGTTAACATCAAAGGAGGTATCCTAAGTGGATGTGGGAAGGGAGGAAGAGCACCAGTCGTGCTGCAAAGTACCTCTCTGTTTGTACTTGCTCTCCTCTGAGTATTCTTACTAAATCAACATACACTGTGAATAGCAAACTCTGTTTTTAAAAATGTAAAACAAGATGAGTTGAGCCTGAAGCCAAACTTTGGATCTGGAAACCTCTGTAATTTGGGGAAGATTGGATCAATATCTGAACACTGTGGCTCAGACCTCTTCCTAAAATATAACGGTTGACCTCCATCTGCCCTCACTATGTCCTCTTCTCAGATGACTGTGGCTCCCTTTGCTGGTTGTGGCAGACTGCTTCAGAACAAAATACACCAGAGAACTGAGAGACGGTGAAAGGCAGAAGCAACAGAAGTCTTTTCTGATATGTTAGTTCTGCAATATACTTTTTCATTAGAGCCTGAAGAACTTTTAAATGAACATTCAGTGCTATTCCATCATCATGCCTTATCTCTTGAATAAAATCACAATAATAATAACTGCAAGTTTTAGTGAGGTTTATTAGCATTTGCACACAAATCATGATGTTCATTTTAACAGCTTTATTTGTGTGATGGATCATCGAGATCTGTTGCTAGTCACTGCTTACTATAATGATTAAATAACTAAATATATGCCAAAATTTACACCTTTTCTAAATGATTGCAGTGATTTTTGGCTTCATCCACCAGGCAAGATCAAATGCTCTGCTGAATCTTCTCTTAATAGAGGTAGAAAGCCCCAGAATACCACGGCCAAAGTTACTGGTTATCATGAACTCCAAAAGGTTTATACTTTGAGGAGCCCAGACACTGACACAGCACTCTTCCCATGGCTCATTACATTCCTGTGGGGTTTGATTTGCATTAGGGTACTGGGAAGGGTCTTACATTTGCGTTAGAAGTGTTTTGTGACTGCTGCTTTGAGAGGGCTTGTGGAGCCAGCGCTCTAAGTTACCTACTGGCTTTGCTGTCTGTGATCCTTAAACACAGGATTCAGAGACCCCACAAGTTGATTTCAGCCCTGCATCTAGTGGGTGTAATATATTCAATGCTCTCTCCTAAATTCATCTGAATCCCTAAACCTTTCAGGAAGAAAAGACAACATGCAGATTCACTCTAAACTGTATTTCAGAATAGCAATCTTTTCAGAACTAGCAACTGCAGTTGTATATATTTTTATGGCAATACATCCTTGAGTAGAAGTGGAGCAGGTCCGTGCCTTGAGATCTGCAGCTTCTGAATACTGGTAAAGCTGAAAGGATGAGATGTATAGCAGCTCCGTGGAGTTGCAGTTGGGGTCTAAATAGTCTGTCTCTGTTAAGAGTCCTCAAAAACAGCAAGCATTTCTGCTTGACAGAGTTCTCAACTGTAGTCTTGTAACTCTCAGAGGAATTAAAAATAGCGACTTCTTCAAAATAAGAATGCTAGTCACAGCAGGATGATCCCCTAGATTCAAACAATTTCAATGACCGAAAAGATTTGTAAGCTATCCAGAAATAAATCTACCTAAAAAGGAAATAATTGACCTCTTAAAAAGAAGAGAAAGAAAAAAAAGGAAAGAAAAAGCAAGAGAAAGAGAGAATGGGAGAAAGGAGAGATTCCCCCCCCCCCCCGAAATAGGACAAGTGCGAGAAATAACTTCTTACCTAATTACCTTACTTTTGCTATAGCTATCTCCTGAAAGGGTGGAGTGACCCAGCCTGATATCTGTATGTCTTTACCGGACCGAAATAATTTATACCTGAGTTGTTTTCTTAGAAAAAGAGGCATTTAAAAATAAAAAAGCAAAAATTCCAATTTTTTAGTTTATCTTGCAGACCAAAAAAAAAAAAAAAGTCTTATAGATTACTATTAATGTCTGCAAGATCTTTAGGAAGTAGAGATGTATTATTATCCTAAACATAACAGAAAAGGAACAAGAGCATAGGTGGAAAAAAAGGTTCAGATTTTCAAGGAAAATTAGGCATCTATCACCTACTAATTTCTAGATGTCTTACCCAAGGTCAAAGAATTTTTGTAGCACAATACAGACTAGAATATCAGTCCCCTAAGCAGTAGAATATCCTTCATCTTAATTGCTATAACGGTAAAGTTAAATGCTATTTTGAAAAATTAAAAAAAAAAAACAAACTTTTTAATTTCAATATGAATTTCTGCTAATACAAAGTTCTCAAATGAGTGATGAAAAGCACACAATACTACTACTTTTGTTCTTAATTTTGTATAAAATAATAACATTTTCAGAGGCTGAATATTTTTGAGACATCTGAAAGAGATGAGCACATTTTGAAATATGGGCATGTGGGAATTTAATGGCATTTGCTTTACAAATCCTAATGCTAATTTGGACCTAAACTCTGTGGTTTTAAGCAGGTGTCTTTGACAATGCAGTTGAAGAGAGAAACCAAATTGGCAGATTCTAGTCGAGACACATCAGTCTGAGCACCCAGACGCAGAAACACATACGGTCAGCAGTCTGTCAGATAGCTCTATCGTTTTTAATCTTCATTTGATGTGCCGAAATAACTATAGCTTTTTTTCTTTTTCCCAGATACTCAGTTCCTAATTTGTCTGAATCATATACATTTAATGAAATACTGTTTATAGTTGAGGCAATGCAGCTCTGAGCTCAGTGGGATTGTTTTCTTTTTTGTGCTCCAGGCATATCTACAATATCTGGCTTGATTAATCTGTTGCCTTTGTACGGTTTATTTAAAACGTCAAATGAATTGTTAATGTGGGAAAACATTATGGGCCAAATTCATCTTCCAGCTACACCTGTGCTGCCTAAACAAAATCCGAGGGCTCCTACAGCTGTAAAGAGAGAGAAGAATTTGTGGCTCAGAGTCAGAACTAAGAACATATGCATATCTTAGGTCAAATTTGTCATTTGTAAGCACTAAATGGCTATAATGGCCTCCCATTAATGTTGAAGGAAGTTCGCTAAAATCAGAAGTCCCACAGTTTGAAGTCTGTTAGCTCAGATTCAGAGGATCAAGATTTCTCCTTTTGCAATGGTCTCATACCCATACATAGCATTCTTTCCTTTCTCTTTACCGTATATAGCCACTCATTCACCTATTCGTTTACAAATATCCGTATTTGCATCTTTTTTTGTCTGAATTTTTTTTTTAATCATCATGCTTTCCACCTAAAGTATAGATGAAGATATTCTTGCTGTCTAACCAAAGATCAATGAAGAGACAGTAGACTATCCATGAAGATGAAGGAATTAGGGATTCCATTCAAATTAGTAACTGATGTTCAACACCAGTGGAAATAAACTTCAGCTTTTCACCTTAGGCAGTGTCTAAGTTTTATCAACGTGCATGGTACTTTAACTTGGATGGGCTAATTTTGATTATTTTAGTTAGCCAACCTACATGAAGAAAGTGTTTTTTGTTTTTTTCCATAGAGTCATGATGGCGGTTGTATAGCCACAGCACTGGGTGCCTGAGCACATCACAACTTTTGCAATATTTATGTACTCAAGGTCTTCTGGGAGACATTTACAGATGGAGAAGATATAGAGAAAAATCTGTCACACTTGAGGTAGCCTGAAGAAGCTAAATAGGTAATGGAAATGATCCAGTCACAGAGGCACAGAGCTCCAGCAAACGTAGTAAAATAACTCCCATAGACTTCCATGCTCCCATGGCTGGACAATGTCCAAGTATCGAACTGAGAACCCCCCAGGTAAAATCGATAGGCCCCCACAATGTGTGATTCATTCATCTTAATGTCTAACATAAATGAAATGGGTCACTCTGTGGAGATATACTTCTCACCTCACAGAATCTAGACAGAGCCTAGTGACTAGCTTAGACTGAATGCCTAACTTTGGTAGGCTAAAGCCAGCTAAGAAGAATCTCATTCTAACTGACTTCCTACAGTCATCATTCAGTGATTTTGTGGAACAGTAATACAAAATCCAGTCTCCTAAATTCCAGGAGAATCATATGAAGCTTTCTCTTTCTGAACTATGCTGCAGACACTAAAGAAAGCTCCTGAAAGCTGCCACTTAAAATAAGATAATAAGATAATATCTTATAAGATAAAATAAGATAATAATAAGATAATAATAAGAACTTCCTGTGTCCTGAAACACAGGAAGTTCCATCTAAACCTGAGAAAAAACTTCTTGACTGTGAGGGTGACAGAACATTGGAGCAGGTTGCCCAGAGAGGTAGTGGAGTCTCCTTCCCTGGAGATATTCAAAACCCGTCTGGATGTGATCCTGGGCAATGTGCTCTAGGTGACCCTGCTTGTGCAGGGAGGTTGGACTAGATGATCTCCAGAGGTCCCTTCCAACCTCAACCATTCTGTGATAAGCGAAAGGTAAACAGACTGCACCATTCTAAAGCTACTACTAAAAATTAAACCTAAACTCTGTGGTGTGGGTCAGTTACATAACACAAAAACACTCCTTTTGGCTGACACAACAGTATTTTTTCAGAGACTGTTTTGTATGTGGACATTTGGTTTCCAGCACACCAATATTCTCAGTGGTTCTGCTGGGGAATTGCATCTGCAGGCAGCTCATTTAAAAGCGTCCCAGGAGGTTTCCAAATATGCTTTCTGAAAAGCTGTGAGCTACTTTAAAAGAAGATATCCTCACAGACCAGTGAGTTGTCAATGCAAGCTTTCACATGGTGACAAGGCACATGATACATGCCTTGAAAAGCTGATCAGTGCTGATAGGGATTCATATATGGGAGATGAAAATGTGATGCCTTTGCTTCACCACAAGACAAAGGCTATAATGGGTGCACTGTTGCATCAGGATCTAATGATGTATGCCCTGCTGGCTCATACTTCTTCACCAAAAGAAATTTAAATCCATCAACCCTTTAACCAGTACAAGCTCTTCACCAGTCTCACAACTTAGTCCCAGCTTGGAATCCACATTCAAACCTCTCGCCAGCTGTGGGCAGCACGAGGCCCAGAAATTGGCCATGTTGGCCTAACAATATACACAAAGTTCACAGAGGAGTACGCTGGAAAGAGTCACTTTGAAGGGTGGGCTTTCATTAGTCCTTCAAACTGAGGAAGCTCTCTGCCTTTCCCTCGGAGATTTTCCCATATGAACGAGTGCTTTGTAGGCCAGTAGCAAGCTCACCTAAGTGGCTTTGACCGGCTCTCGTTGCATGTGTGAGGACAGCGTGAGAGTGGCAACTTTTGAACCTTTGCTGTGAACTGCACTTTTAGATTTCTAAGAATTCTGCCTGTCTGTAGGACTAGATGTCATTTCTCTCTCAGGTTTGTTACAGATGAGACACACACACTCTGCTCTCTTGTGGACACTTACTTACCTTATTTTGTAATCTTCCTTTAAACTACAAATTCTAGCAAAAGAGCTGCAGGTTATGGCCGGAGGGTAGGCAAAGACAATTTCATTTTTAGTACTGTTCTTAGCATTATGTCTGGCAAGCAATCCGTTGCCAGCCCCCTTCTCATACCATACAGTTAACGAAAAGATTCACTGCTTTCCTATTCACTGGTAAGTAATTGCCTCCCTAGTTTTGCCCTCAGAAAATACTAATCCGAATCTTGCCTCATAAAGCCCATTTATTCTGTTTATGTACAGACTCCATGATCTTTTAAACAAAAAATATGTAAGCACATCCTTAAACAAAACTGTTAGCTGCTGATAAGGAAAAGCTTAATTGTTTTAGCAGCCTGAAAGGAATACCATAAGTGTAGGAGTTAAGTTGTCCTTCCATCTGAATGCTTGAAGATACACTTCTGCTTTAAGATTTACGACATCTGCCTGTCACTGCGGTTATTTTTTCTCCATATGTCGCATTTGTTGAGCTGGATGTCTAAGCTAGGAGCCTGCAGAGCCCAGGTCTCTTACGTTGTCAGCACAGAGAGGTAAATTCCACCCGAAGAGGAACAGGAACCTAATCAAGGTGTGGGGAATAGCCCTATGAAGAAGCCTATACAGAGGGTCCAGATACCAGTTTAACAATGCTGGAGACTGAGCTATTCCCCTCAAATCAAATACAGCATGTGCAACAGTGTCAGTGAGAGCTTCCCGACTTTGCCCTCCACATGGGCTCCAAGCCTGGTCAAAGGAGGAGCTGAGACTCCATTGCCTGTTCAGTCCTTGGGCTGCCGTCCAAGGCCAACAGCAAGAATGCCAATGGTGGTGGAGGTTTGTGTGATGTGGTGTGCTCTCTCTGCTGCTCTGAAACTGTCTGTGCTTTCCTTATTCTCTTATATTCTTGGAAATTCCAAGGCTTTTTTAAAGTTCTTACAAGAGGGTAACCAGATACATTACATAAACCAACGGCATTCTTCCAGAAGGGCATTTTGCTGCCTAGTAGCTACCCACACTGCTTCAGCATATAACGGCAATTGACTTCTGAGGTTGTGTTTCTCAGTGTGCCCAAAGGTGCACAGTTATGTGGTTTCCTGACCACTGTGGTCCCTTAGGACTGATGAACAAAATCAGCTCAACACAAAATTCAGTGCTGACAGCAACACTCATGCCCCAGTTCAGTACTGCACGTAAGCAAATGTTTAAATCACATAGAATTTAGTGTGATTTAAGCACAGGCTTCACATCAGCTGCCTTTAGCCACATTAATCATCTCAGACACTTTCAGTTAGTACAGCACAGGCTTGACTGCAATTTGGAGTTCCCCAAAATGTGGCCTATTTAAAGACCCTCAGGGTGCAGAAGGGATCGCAGCAGTAGGCAATGCAGGAAATACTGCAGTGATGGATAGGAGACATAGAAATGATTAGCTTATCACTGGACAAGCACAGACAGTTTGAAGAGCAAGATACAGAATCACCAAAAATAGATAGGGAGCCACTAAATCTATTTTTATATATACTTTCTCCAGTCCAATTTTTTCTAGATATCCAAGGTGAATTACTCCTGTCTAATTTGCTCCTGCAGGAAATACACTTAAGTAGGGGATCTTACTTTTTGCTCCTACTGCAATTACAATGGACTGTAATTTATTGGTACAGTCTCACTAATGATTTTTCTTTTACAGAATATTAAGAAGTCACTGGCTCAGAAATATAGCTAACTGCAATGATCAGTTCCACCACGCAGTATACTTACAAGGAAAGGCATTTGTTGTAGTAGCGTGAGAGAATTGTCCTTTGAGAGTGGCATTTTAAAGTGTTCACCTAAATTACAGTTGTGCCATAAATGTGACAGGTTTAAACTAAGGCAGCTGAGAAATTATATATATGAAAAATTACAGGGATATGATCTTTTTGCACTGGTGCATAAAGATTTAATCTCCTGGGTTAAGTACCCAGAACACAGCAGTTGTGTCAAGATGATAGCTAGAAGGATGCTCAGAGAAATGTTTCTCATGGTTATTTCTCAGAGTTTTGGTGTATTCTCTGAAGGAAATGCCTTTTGTGGAGTACAGGTGCAGAGTTCTCATGGTGGCCCTGAGGTGAGCAAACCACTCTTCTGGGGAAGTGTTGCAGGAAGGCAAAGAAGGTAAGTGACCACCAAAGGGTTAGCCCGTGCATCAGTCCTTATCTCGGCACCTGATGTTCTAAGAATGCTCCATACATTTCTCATTAAAGCGGCAAAAATAATTAATAGGGAATTGGTACAGTTCCAGGAGAATTTGGCAGGGATTAGGTCAAGACGTTACAAAAATTCCTCTGAACCTCTAAAGTACCCTAACAACTTTCAGAGAGATCTAGGTAGTCTGGAAAATCTAACCTGTAGAAAATCCAGTGGACTAATGGGACTGTGATAATAAATGCCCTTTTTATGTTCCTGCAAAGCAGGAATGATAAATTCTATGTAGCACCTTCTCTTTGTATCCGATGTCATTATTATTCTTGAATCAGTGTGGTGGATAAAGTTAAATACGGAGCCATAAAACTGTATATTTGTGTGTGATATTTGAGCTAGTCCTGAGCAACATTCTGGCTAAGCATTTGCACTGCATAACACTAGCACAGCAGATAATGGGTCACAGTAGTTGTGAGTAGGTTATCACTCTTACAGAGGCTTGGCAGGAGCAGCAGTGCACAGGGGCAAGGCATAGGCCTGGTATTACTAAACATCTTCATCAGTGATGTTGCTGCCATACCTACTGCAAGAGGACTGCAGGCCTGTTACACATAGACAAGGCGGGAAGTACCTGGATATCAGGAGTCTGAAGAGGATCAAGGGGACTTCAAGTGCAAGCACCACATATATTTTGTGATAAAATACATCAGTGCAATCTTTGCTGTGCAAGTAAAGAGTACTGATCGCGCAGGGAGCTTGCTCTGTGTGCAGCGCTGGTGAAAGCCTCTCTCACCCCTACCCGCTGCAGACAATGATGCACACCTTCCTAGCACCCACATCTTTTAAATGTCACAGAAGTGCTGCAGAGGGTTCAGGAAAAAAGACTGAAAGTTTTTGAAGATGATGAAAATTATATCCATGGAGAGACTTAAAAGATCTACTTATCCGATCACAGAGAAGAATGAGAGATTACAAGCACGAGCCCTTTCCCAGGGAGAGGATACTGAATACTAAAAAGTCTTTGATCTAGCAGAGAAAGTTATCACATAATACAAGAAATAAAGAACAAATATTTAACAGAGGGGATCATTAATCAGTACCACAAACCACTGAAAACGCTGGTAGATTGTCTTGCTGGAATACATTTTTAAGCTGAAGTAGAAGTAGAAATTATTGTTTTCATGTAAGAGTAAGTAGGTGTCATTTAAAAGCCTGTAATATGCAGAAGTCCTAGGTAAAAAATCTAATGGCACCTCTTGGCTTTAAACTCTTGTTGATTCAGTTCTCTAGCGGACACATTTCATATATTTCTTTCCTTCACGTAAAATAGGTTGCTGTAATAAGACACACTATTTTTTTTCAAATAAAATTCCCTCGAATGAACAAAATTAAAGCCCAAATAAAAGTAATTACTGAATGCTGAACTGTAAGGGACCTTTCTGAAAAGGCACATTCAGGATACTACTATTGTAAAGAGTCTCAATTGTTGCAGGCAACAGAAGGAAGTGATCACTATCAACAGTCTTTGACATTCCTCATAAACTGTTAGCTACATTTCAGGCTGTTGAAAAAATTCTAGTGAACACAAAATCAGCTAAGAGCTGTGGCGTCTGAGCCCTCATCACTCAATGGGTTCTTCAGAGCATCCTGGGATGCAGGCTTGTGCTCCACAGCTCGGTTTCCGCAGAGAATCTCTTTATTTTCTTACAGAAAAACATACCTGTGTGTTTGTGGCATGATTCTCCCAAGGCTGCTTGGACGGACCCACGTAAAGAATTGTCTGCATGCCGTAGCATCATGAGGACAGCCAAATAAATAACTTTTAAACTACATATATGGTAGGGATAGCTCTTCATGTTGTATGTTGCTAACTGCCAAAAGCGAACTAAGGGTATCCAGGACAAACAAACAAACAAAAAAGCCAAATTACATAGTGACATTAAGTAGTAGTCCTTTAGGTATTTTCTTCAGGAAATCAAGTATATTATCTCAATTTTTATACAAAAATAATTATATAAACTGAAATGATTTGCCCCAAATTACCAAATACACTAGTGTGGGAGTTGAGAAAGACTTAGACGTTCCAAAGGCCTGGTGCTCTGTTCCTAATGCAACCTTACAAAATCTTCCATTGCTATGTACATAGACTCCTTCACTGTTTCCATAAATCCTTTGAGCTAAAATTTTGTTCAGTTAGTTCTCTGAGATTTTTCTTATAAGATTCCTATTCTGCATGTATTTGTTCTGTGCATGCTGCTGGCAAAGGAGAAGAGGAAAGCTGGCCAAAACTCAGGTATTTTACTGTACATCTGGAAGCTGGTTTTGCAGACCTGGGGCAAAATTCTGGCCCAGCTGAAATTAATGGCAAAACTTCAATGGGGGCAAAATTTCACCGATGGGAACTAAGTAAAAATATCTCCACCCTTACAAGCTGAGAACAGAATCCTGCTTTCAGCAAGACGCTCTTCGCTACTACCTATTCCTCAGTACTTCTAAAGAGAGTTTTGTAGTCTGTCCAATTAGCTGTTTAAAGGAAATAAGAATAGAAATTACGGTAAATTCCATCTTACCTACATATGAAGACACACACCAGTTAATCTGTGTATGTAGAAAAAGCACGACAAAAACTTACACCTATGTTGGAGGCATCTTTTTTGTTGCTGATTTAGAGTGAGGCTCTTTTTATTAACATTCAAAAATTTCCAGATTATACATATATATTTATCTGGATTGAATTTGGAGAAGTGTACTGCACTGTAGTAATCAAAATAAGCAGCTACCCTCTCCCACAAAATCATAAACAAACCAGAATCTGATCTTCCAAAAACAAAATGGAAAATATCTTCAAAAATCCAAATAAAAAATAAAAGGAGGGGGAGGGATTGAGGGAAGAAGAAGATCCTTTTTATTTCAAACAAATGTTAATTCAAAATTAAATTGAAAGGCTGTAATTACTTCTGAGACTTATATGGCTGGGCCTCATTTGTAAGGAATTTTCTGAAATCTTTCAGCTCTAAAGAACTGAAGTCATTCTGTGCCTTGCGACTGTATAGGCTACATTGCACTGTTGCAAAGCAAACTTTGGTCTGTACTGTCATAACAAAAGGAGGCCAAGAAGTTGGTCCAGATGTTCCTTATTCCTCTATTCGAAAATGGAGACCAAAAGGGAGAGCAAGCTAGCCTGGAATCCCTCTTTTGCTTTCTGCAAGTGTACAAGTAGTGAAATCACTAAAAATAATCACTAGGGCTTAAGAGTACTTGAGGTTACAATATCGATGAAGTATATTTCTGGGAGAGTACGAATTCCTGAATTAAGTCCCAATGAGGTGGCACACAAAAAAATCCCAACTGTTGTCAGCACTGATTTTAAGTGATTTATATAATTATAGGAAGTGATTATATTAGGAAGTGATTGATATAATTATTGCTTAACTGTGCAAAATCATAAGGAAAGGCTAAAGACCTGTCTTACTCTAGGCTATTAAACTACCTTATTTCTTTCAATTTACAGCTTTTATTTATTTATTTATTTTCCCCTCCACGTTCTCCCTCTCTCTCCCTCTCTCTCTGTTTTATTTGCTCTCTGGTCAGGTTCCAAAATGCTCACCTCCTTGCTTCAGACAAAGCCTTTTCTCAGGTGTTGTTATCCTAGTAACCTCAGTTAGTAATTGATTCACATATATCAGCTTCCAAGATGTCAGTGCTAAGATTACTATGAGGAGATACAAACAAGGAGGGCTATAAATCACAACAGCAGATTTAGTGGGCACAGAGGACCACAGCCTAGCAGCAGATGACGTGCCCTGTTGCTTACATTCTCGCAGTATTTTGAAAAGAGACATAAGCACTCATCATGTTCTGAGTAGGATTCACACCTACTAAAGGATCATGTTATGAAATGCATTAGATACCTGCTGCCGGAGCTAAAACTGGCACACGAGATTTTGAAATCAGTTTTCTTCTGACAAGTTTGGGATTCTCTGGGGATCCTGCTAAAATGTGATTGCGCAACTGTTCCAAAGTTCATGGGGAAATAAGCAGACGGGTGTGAACCTGGCCAAGTTAAACGCTCACAAATATTCCAATAAATGGTTTGTGTCTGTCTCTGTGAGGTAGGATATAGTATTAGGAGAGAATTCCACTTCAGGTAGGTGCCATCGGACTATTGATATAGCTCAGAGCTAAATTCATAGGCATCTAGAACATGGGCCAGACTTAGAAAACAGCTCAGTTCAGGCTCTGTTGTGACATTTATTTCTTAGTCTGACTTTGCCTTGTAATTATTTTATATTTCTCCTAATTTCTTGCTCTTTTTTTCCTTTCCTTTTGCTCATCTTTCTATGTCCTTTCCTTTCTTTGCTCTTTCTCCCAAGCCCTCCGTACCTATGCTCTCTCCCCTTTGCTCTTCCTCTTAACACTTTTTCCTTCCGTTTTTTTCTCTGTATCTCATTCCTACTAACCTTCTTCTCAGTTACTAGTGATTTTAGTTCTGTTGCGTTTTACTATTAATAATGTATATGAATGCCACGCGGTGTCACTTTGTACTGGTCCCGTCCTTCATGCCTCTCTATCTAACATACAAATACACAGAGGATGGTCAAAGTTGGGAAATGGGATACAAAAAGGAGATTTAGATTTTGTGACGGTGAGTGCTGTAGTGCCTGCCAGCTAGATCTGTTAGCTGTGGGAGTATAATTCAGATGACTGAAGTAAGCATCTAAATTCTAGTTACGCCGACTAAGAAGAACTAAGTGCCTAGTAGCACACAGCTGATGAAGATAGGACCCAGTTGATTAGAAACCCTCAGAAGAAAGACAGGTATGAAAAATCTGTCTCTTTCCTGGGCAGAGACGATGAGCTCAGGCAAGCAGGGAGATGACGTTACAAAACTGGAATTCAGAGAACTGAACTGCCTCCTCCCGTCTTCACATATTTGGGCAGGGACAAGTAGGTTGCTGTTCGGGGGCCAAGGCAGGTGGTCCAACTCTTGCACTTAGTCCTCTCCCAGAACTCTCTTTGGAAAGGCTGCCTGAAGACTTGGAAGACTCTCAGAAGTCTTTAAAGCATGTCCATTTTCATTTATTGAAGTTGTACATCATTTTAGAAAGGTGTTCTAGGGTATGAGTTTTCTTAAACCAAAATGAACAGGAAACAAACTGGTTCCATTGGCTGGGTAGCAACTCGAGACTTTGCTCGGCCTTTACCATTGGTGGGAACTTTTTGTCTGCCTTACACAGCAAGACCTGACTTGTTATTATTGTTTCGTATTTACTGAGAGCTTACATAAGTCACACTATACAAACTACACTGGGTGATCTTGTCTGTAATCCACATAGCTCCAGAGTTGGCTCCTGGCAGATATCATTCTCTCCTCTCGTGTGGACATGAGAAAGAATAGGGACTATTCAGCATCCACAGGATCAGGCTTTATGCTCTTTCTGCATATTCTTGTTCTGTTAAAATAAAGGCAAGAAAAGCCTTTGGAAGAATATAGCTATGAAGATACACGTCCCCCATAATTACCCAATTTAGCTCTACAAAAGAACACCACACTTTTAGATCTGGAAAGGGATTGCATTTTTGGGAACTGTTTTGAAACAGACCAAATTTGAGTCAGTGTCCATCTGATATCACTTAGTTGTTGTGGTAGCAATGTTTGAAGTGGTTTCTTTCAGCGCTGGCTTGGGCTCATAAACCAGTCAGCCATGGTACATGCTGCCACCCACATTTAACTCAGAGGCAAGCAATGCACAGCTGGAAATAGTCATTGCTCTAGAAAGAGCAACAAGAGGAGACTGAATGAAGAAACTGCTGACTCATGTCCTTGGCTGGCTTGGTTTTCAGGAATTTGCTGGTTTATGAAAGGATGAAATCTAGAACTGCCTAATTATATAGGGGGAGATGTCAAGATCCTGTCAAAAACATTTCTGTTAGAAAATGCTAGTTCTTTTCTGCATACAACATAAAGAATTTTAACTTCTCTTCATTGCAGAGCTTGGTGGATTTTTACTGAAATTTAGTAAAAATACAGGATGGGCATATGCTAACTATTTGTGAGGACTACAAAGAGAGGTAAAGAAAAGCAGTGGTGGAAGACCTGCAGAGCTTTAATGAAAGAAGGAATTAAACAGGACTAATATGCTGAACTGCAAAGAATGGACTTTTGCCTAAAGTCTCATAACAATACAGCAGTGCAACAAGTAGAACAGTGCAGAGATTTAACAAAAATAAGCTTCCAAGGCCCAAAGGGATAAGATCTGTAACAAAAATCATGTGGACAAATGGAAGATTTTGTTTATCTTCCTTCCTCCCACAGTACATGAACAAATAGCATAAAAATATGATAGCAAATATCTCACCATTTAATTAAGTTAATTTTGCTCTTGTTTGTGCTCTCTTGCAATTTTCTAATAATGATTTCTGCGTCTTGTTAATTATTTGTATTACATTAACAGCATGGTTGGTGTTAAATGAGGTTAGACTCTCACTTTAGTGAACTATCCAGTGCTAGCAAGTGTTACAATTTTAAAAAATGGAACAGGAAAGGAGTAGAAGAGGAAAAGGTGATTCCTCCCAGTTTGTAGATGGAATACTGAAATCCGGAGCCCTTAGGTGTCACAACAAAGACTGCAGAAGTAACAGGGTACCTTGGATGCTGACCTCGAATGTTCAGAGTATGGAGGCACAGAAAATAATAACATTGCTCTTTCACGAAACGTATCAAGGCTTTGAGTGTGCTTTCATTACGTTAAGGAAGGAAAGCAAAACTCTAGAGTTTCTCAGAGGAAAACGAATGAGAAGGGAGCCCCAGAAAGACATGGTGAATAGGCACTTGCATGTGATGTGGGAGACTCCAGACCACAGCTACTCCAAAAACTAAGTGGGGACCTGACCTTGAGTTACTAATGTTCCCTGTGAGAGCTTGAAACTCTGAATCAGCCTGCTTATGCTTGCAGAGTCATCCGAAACTTGAGAAAAATGGCTATCAGAATTGATGGAACATTTTAGATGCAGCAAAGTGTCATTTTTCAGCAGGTAACTCTTCCATAAAGAAAAGTTTTCTGCCTTCTCTGAGTCCCTGAGTGTCAGGGCACTAAGAGGGCCAGGGGCTCCTGGGGGTGGTCCAAAAAAGGTTTGCAGGCACAATATCAGAATGTGATATGTTGAGGGGCTATTTTTTAAGTAAATTGTGCAAATTTTTTCCTAAATAATATCTGGCTGACAAGAATTTTGTGCTATCACAGCATATAAATTTCATATGTTAAGAACTCAAAAAGACTATAGAATCATACCACAAAATAAAACAGAGTTGCTTTCAATGCTAGGATCTCCTAGTCACCAGTGCAGAAGTGCAGTAACATATAAAGTTATTATTTATTATCCAGTTAACTTTAAGTATTTTTTTTCTCCCTAAATGAATTAGAGTAGGCCTAAGATCTGCAATCACTTCTCCCAGTCTCAACTAGTCTTTGTTTTTCCACACCACTCACTCCAAAATTGACAACAGGAAAGGTCAGGTAGGTCACACTTAGCTAGTCCCAAATGCCACAGCGTATTATCCAAGACACAGAATATAATTATCTTTTCACAAGTGGCAATTAGTAAGAATACCCCCCATCAGTTCTGTTTAGCATTCAACGTTTGTAATGTAGTGGAAGCCATGGCATTACAGCAACGAGGCCAAGTTACCTTAATGTGGTTAAATCTAATATCAAATACAGAAGGTTTTAGCGTCAGCAGAAATGTTCAAAAATCTGATTTGTGAAGAAAAGAAAATATGCATTCCAAAGATGTCAACAAATTTTTGTAAAGCTCTGTATTGTGAAAATGTACATTTAGATAGGGTGCTCCTCCTCTGCATCTCAGCATGCCTTACATATGTAGTGAGGTATGCTGACATATAAGTAGCAAATCACTTAGTAGTGTTAGGGGGCAGTCGGCTGGGGGTATTATCATCTCTTTTCCACAGATAAGCAACTTTCTACATACAGGAAGTAAATTCTCTTCCTTGGTATTATCAAACCCATTAACACTGGGCAGGGGAAAACGGAGGCAGTGACAAGTTAAGGCAACATTTAGAAAAGTGATAGTTAACCTAGGCTACCTCCGCTTTTTGGGTGCCTGATGCAAGTATTCAGAATTATTTTCTGCAGTTCTCAATTGTGGTCTGGCTTCAACCTAGCTCTCCTCTCTCCCAGGTCAGTGCTTTAACCACAGGACCATTCCTCAGTCCCTCTACAGTGAATATAATGAAATTATGTAGATATTTAAAGTCTTCATTTGGGTATTGCTGGACTAACACTGAAAGTATCCTGGATTGCCAACAAAGAGTTCTGTACAGTACGAATGCTTATTTTCTATCCTGCCGCATCCACAAGATAATTTTTTTGCCAACTTAACTTTCCTATATGTAATGGTGTTCAATTTCAGCACTGAGTGAAATGGCCTTGGACTTGATCATCTGAGACTGTGCTATGCTCCAATAGCCTGGACATGTTGCTTCTCTAACTTTTTTCAAGTGATGTCTGTTTTTCTGTCGTTCGTCTCAAAGCTACAGAATCTTTTTTGGATGGTTTCTCAGTTGAAAAGCTGACTCTGAACAGTTCCTTGTACTATCGGAGGGAACAAATACACTCAGCTTGGCACCAGACCTGCAGAGAATTCAAGTAATTCCCACAGAAATTTTGCCATAAGTCATTTGGGATGATCGCAGCAATGCCCTACGGGATAGATAGAATTAAAGTTCCCCCCCTCCTTACAAATGGCTGAACAACACAGTGAGTCCTTCCTTTCTTAGAGGAGACAGCCAACTGCAGCTAGCCAGCCCTGTGTCTCCTTACAGCAGACTCTGACTGTACATCTCATCCAGGAAAATTAGCTTTCTGATAGTTATCTACTGACATAAAAGTCGCAGGTTATAAGAGGAAGCAGATATGAAGGCAAGACGATTTTTGGCTAATGGCCACTTGCCTTGAACGAACAGTACAGGGTGATGATGCAGTAATCAACAGACTGTGGTACTGCAATTTCTCCTAAGCATTTGATAAGGAATCAGCGTAGCTCCGGAAGCTCCCTCACATTAAGTTCTCCTGTGCGCACGCACTCATGGTGTCTTCCAAGCTCTGTCTCCTGTCTCCTTGATTGAAACTTTTAAAGCTTTTAGATGTTACCAAGCAAATTCACTTGATTTCACTGGCACTCTGTACTCTGTGGAAGGTAGTACAGAGTAATGTTTTTATCCTTACTGGGTCAGTGACCAGTAGCCCATCATAGACACTATTTCCTTCTTCTACCATAAAGACCAGAACAGCAACTCAGTATCAGATCATCCTTACGATTAAATTAATACCTTTTATATATCTCATTCATCCAGAAATTATTTTTCTTCCTTCCTATCTGACCAAGAGATCTATCACAGTTTCCCTAACAAGTCTTCTTTCTGATTGCAGAAATCACATTGGCCTACAAGAATAAAGAGAAAGCCAGGAAGTCCCCTGCCTGCTTACGGATGGATGAATTTGTTCATCTCCCTCAAAGTTCATGAGCTGCTGTCTTTCCATTTGCTATTTGACTACAAAGGTGGATAAGATGCAACAGGTGATTTCAAGGCCTGCATCTGAGACCTGAGAACCTCGCGATATAACTGGCAAGGCAAAATACCAAAGGAGAGAAGCAATGAGTGCCAGATTTTTATGTGCATGGGTCTGAGACAGAGGGATATTTGCCTGAGGCCACATGGAGAGTCAGCATCAATGTCAGGATCTGAGCATGGGGCCCCCAGGTACCTTGATCTAAGCCTTCCGCTTGTAGTTGCATCCTCCAGGCTTAAAGGAAAGGGCTTTTCAAAGACTGAAACTGCAAATCCAGCAGAAGTCTGAAGAAAACCCAGCTACTTACCAGCAGTGACCGCACCCTGACCCTCATTTCAAATGCATGTAACATTAAACATTAACCAGCCAAAGAACTAAAACCTTCCAAGGGGCCAGTCTTCAGCACAAATCAACAATAGCATGCAGTGTGCTAGGGAAAGACATGCAAACGCCAGAGATGCTCTTGTCTGATCTATTCTTTGACATTCAGCTTTCACTTCAAACTCTTTAAATAGACATACCCTACTTTTTCTTCCTTCCTTGCCTCAAACTACGACAGAAGGCAGAAGAAACTACCAAGTGAAAAAAAAGGAAAACAATGAATTTCAGCAGGACCGTTTCCACTGTGAATATCACTGACAGCATCATTTTAAAGCACAAAGGTGAAAAGGACTTTTTTTTTTAGCTGCCGGAAATCCTGATAACACACTCCCTTTGTTTCCAAGCTGCTGAGGCCAGAAAAACCTTGCCTGACTTCTTTATGTATAAAGTATAACATCCTTGTTCCCGGCTCACGGGAGGCACCTCCTAATGCTTGCTGTCAACTCCTTTGTGACACGTAACTGTAGTTGAAAAGTGGTTGAATTGCCGGTTTTGCAATGCATCCATTGTTCAAGATTATCTAACAGCGTTAACCTCCGAGAGGAGGATGGCTTCAGGGTTCTAGTTAAAAGAAATCATAGGCAATCAAATCAAGTGCTTCCTATTTGTATTTTATTTAATAAAGAAGGAATGACACAGATGATAGTATTTCCCCACTTCCTCGCCTTTTCAGAAATGGTGAGAAGGGGGGCAGTGGGCCCTTCAAAGCTCTACAACAACCGTAAACTAGTCCCAAATCGATTGGCATCCCCAAACTTCTTCTCTGAAGGCTTAATGGCATTTTCACGTGGGATCCAAAGCAGGCGGTCTTCAAGGAAAGTTATTGCATCTGGTGAAAAAAATAAAGTTGACATTTTTTGACAAGACCCTTAAGTATGCCTCTCCCAAGAGGGTTGTAACATAGAAGAGGCTGAGCAGGTGGTAATAATCAGCATTACATACATTTGAGCATTTTCTATAACATGGATTACTGTGGAATGCCTTCCTCCCCCTCCCCTCCTTGGGGAGACTTGCACAAATTGCGAGCATTTTCAAGGCCCTTTGATAAGCATTTCTATCACCAGCTTCACAGCTGTAGCAAGATTGTTTAAAACATATATAATGCAGCCCCACCCTCCCTTCAAGACAAGGAATAGGGTAGGAGCGGATTCTCTCCCCCTTCTTTCTCAACTCCTACCATGCACATTTTTCTAAATGCTAGCAAAAAATAGTCCACCTCCATGGTTTTGACTGTGTTTAAGCAGCAAAAAGCCGCTTTGAAATGTTCCTCTGCTTTGAAATGAATAGTGAATGCACAGCCACATCTCAGACTAAGTCAGTGAGGAAAACTAAAGGTAACTATGCAAAGCTTACTTTGTTCTTAATGACAGACTAAAAGTGACTTTAAATCCTTTGTCCCGATTCTTCTCTTGCTTATATCGGAAAGACGTACATAGGAAGAAGGATTAATCACAACCGTAGTCCCTCTCAAGGCTGAGGAAGGAGTCCCATACAGATATGACAATTTTTCTCCCATTTGTGCAGCCTTATACAAGGTTTTTGCTTCTTGCATTGCCCCAGGCAGGCTCCAGGAGCCCCTTATGCTTGGTAGTTCAGCCCACTACGGTGAAAAATCCCAAATATCATACGGTTTAAGATAATGTAATGAAATAATGAAATGTGTAGCATTGCCAAGGTTGGCACAGCAAAAATGAAGCTTCCAGAGGTGACTGAAACAAACAGAAAATGGTGAGACATTTTTGCCACAAAAAGAGGAAAGGGAGAGACTAGGGAAATAGGGGTAGGGAAAGGCCCTTCGACATAAAGGTGCATTTTTACTTAGCAATTGTAACCATATTCTAATTTTTCATTTCATAGCTTTTTGTTTATCTGAATGTATTGGTTTCGATTTTTTTTTTTTTTTCTGAGAGGGGGAGGTTTTACTGGGGAAAAAGCACCAGCCAAAGTGTTTGGATCACATAATGTTTTTGGAGTTGACAGACAGCAATTATTTTTATTTCTTCATTAAAATCCACATCTATAACTTCTTGCATTAATCTATCTGCATCGTTTTAGGTTACCCAACTTAAAAATCCATTGTGTAAATTGTTGCATTTAAGATAGAAATGCACATCATCCCTACATCTTCTGCAGTCTTATAATATTCCGGCATCTTCATACTTATTTCATGAAATGCTGTAGCCCTAGTCATCAATACTGGAGCACTGACACTGACAGAGTTTTTCTGTTCTATCTATCTCAGCTAATATTTACCACATCTTGAAGAAATCAGTCTTTAATATGCTTGTATGTGTACAAGGATATAAAGATTCTTCGTATTTTCTTTTAGAAGAGATTTAGTTGTCTTTTCAGATAGATCTTGGTTCCTAGTTTTTATTTTTATTATTATTAACAATGTTGACATTTTAGGTGCTTTTTAATCGAAAACTATGGACTAGACTTTTCCTTTCATGACAAATATGTTTGGCCTCCAAAGAGAAACTCTGTCAGCTGTCTCCTGCTTTCAGATATGGTCATTTTCTTTTTTTCATTTTCATTTATGTTTGCCAGAAAACTGCAACACGCTCTCTTTGCTCTTAAATTGTAGAAAGACTTAACAGAGGAAAGCCTAAATAAAACCATAGTGTGTTCTCCTCTAGTCTCCTCTGATTGGGTTACTTTCATGTTTCAACACACTGAGGGCTTTATTTTCCAAAGCATACGAGCAATTTCCCCTGAAGCCAGAGAAAATAAATGATAATTTTACTGTGTTCATTTTTATCACTTGTGTTACAACTGTGTCTAACAGCGTGGTTAAGACTAGTTTATTAGGACAATATATTCTTACATGAAGCAAGTTAATATCCATTTTTGCTTTAAAAGATCATTCTGCTAATGATATTTGCATTGCTTCATGGAAACATTAGGGATATGAGCAAAGAAGCCTGTGTGTGTGCCTGAGAAAGAGGCGAGAGAGAATGTAATAATCCTGGGACGTGTACAGGAGTATCTATGTTTCTACAACTCTGTAAACTCTTAATGTATTTATGAACTAGTATAAAGAGGAAAGCAATAGGAGAAAACTGGGGTATCATTGTCCAGTGAACTTAGCAAGATCTCACCATCAAAAGTTGGAGTAAAATCTGAACCACTGTTGCAAAATATATCTTTACTTTAAAAGAATGCCCTGCCAGCGGCCATGTCTCTTGGTCCTCATATTTCCCTTAAGCAGGCTATATATCTTCTGCCATGCCACAGTTTTCAAGGATACTCTGAATGGGAAGCGCAGTTCACTCAACAGCCCAGGACTGAGAGGCTGGGACCTTGGGACCGATCAGAGAGGGCGTCCCTCAGCTCACCTTAGATGTAGCCCTAGAATCTCGAGGTTTCACACTCCAGCTTAAAACTGGAAGTCAATCTCTCTAACGTTCAGAAACAAGGACCCGGGAACCTATTTCAGGCACCTGAGTGTTGACATAGTAACAGAGCAATCCAGAATGAATTTCACTGTCATAGATATGAATTACAACCTTCTCATGTGCCAATGGATGTCATCTTTCTGTTGGTAAAGTAAAATATTAAAGCCAAGGACTTTCATCTGATACCTACAGTCAGACAAATGCACGTGGGAGAGCAGACTGTAAAATGAGAGCTGGCACTTGAGGTAGCTGAGGTCTGATTTGCATACAGCCAAGTAAAACAAACTAAATAAAACATTGATGCAAAAGCAGTATTTGCACACTACGGGAAAAATAAAAGACTAGTTTCTCAGCCTTGTCTGTTGGGGAAAAAAATTATTACTAATAACTAAGCCTGTTGTTTCACTGTGAAACTTGCTGATTCTGAACTCAACATAATGAACATACTAGCCTCTGATTTATGGATCAGTGGCCTGTTCTATGGATGATTTGGAAGTTCCCATTAAGAGCCAATATTACTGTCCCCACACAAGCTAGTCATTGTAACAAAACATGGAAAAGCAACTCCATAGCATTTAGTAGCTGTACACAGCAGTCTAAAGAGTTTCTAGCTTTTAGACTCAGTAATGCCTCTGGCTAATGGAGCCATAATTAGTTAAGCCAATTACTTAAAAGAGGTCTTTAGACTCTCTTCCTTTTGCTTCCTTTTTCCTTGCTTTGCAAGCTGCCTCCTATTAGGCATCTTGCTGCAGCCTGCTTTCAGCTGAGGCCTTTGCATGGCCACAGCAGGACACAAGGCTCTGATTTCCATTCACACACAGCATTCCTGTTTCTAACAGCGGACTTGTAAGATCTTGAACCTCAAAGGGAGAATACATGGCAGTTTCACAACTGAGCAAAGGGCAGCAGAAAATGTGGTCTAAATTATCATGTCATTCTAAAATGCTGGCTTTGGTTGCCATCAGACCATGAATACAGCAGTGCCTTGAGGTAAAAGGAGTTCATCTGCACTTATACGAAAGCACACATGATGCATACAGCTTAACAGACATCTGTCACTGTTCCTGACTGCCACAGCATGCACCACCTAACTTCCAGCATTTGAATAACATCTCATCAATAGAACTACTGTTTTTATATAATACTTGTACTCTGGAGGCTTGCAATGAAACTTGTTCCTGTCCGAAAAGAAACTTTTCAGAATCTTGCTGAGGTTGTTGCAGGTGAGGAATAAGAGAAATATCAGACTTGCTTCCCCACTAGCACACACACCTGCTGCACTTGATTTGCTATACTACATCACAAAATGAGTCTCTGCAATGTATTGAACTGAGATCAGACTAGAAAGACTGAAATGGTATGAGGTATTCAGCAATATGGTACGCACGGTCTATTTAGGATACGTAAATCCTGCATGGCTTCCGTATTTGCATGTAGAATTACACATTATGATGTACAAGGCATTGTATGCTATATGTACTGTAACTGCAGCTTTAAAAGACATTGGTTTTACAGTAGCTTCTTATAAAGTTCAAATATGGGACCTTTACATCAAGATAGACTTTCCACAAAATTTGAAGTACCTCATATAAGAGCTATGATTTAATTTTCAAGAGTGCCTATGATTAACTGGCTCTTGCATCTAATTTCTCATTGTACGTTCAGGAACCCAGATTTGATACTTTTTTTTTTTTTTTTTAATCTTAGTAATTAGTCTTTGCAGTGCTCCACAGGCTATTCTGGACAAATAAGGAAGCGAATTCTTGAAGACTTGAGTCTGTCATGGAAAACATCCCAGCAAAGTATGTGCTGGTCACAGCGTTCCCATCTTTTATCCTGAGGGATACTTCACTTGACTGTAGCTGAGAAGATGTGTTGATATGCCGGTCATGTAGGAAAATGTTTATGCTCCATGTGTGCCACTGGCCAAGACTCTCCCTTTCTCTCTAGCAAAATAGCTGTCACTCACAGAAATGCTGATTCGTAATTGCATGGTGGAAATGCTGTTAGTAAGTCTATCGTGACTCAAGTCGTAGAAAATTTCAAGCTATTGCCCTGAGCCAGATGGCAGGCCCAGATTTTTTGATATTCAGGGTGATTGAAAGAGAGACTTTACCCTGTTCCTGGAGCTGCTATAGCCAATTGCACAAGATGCAATATTAGGCATGTTTAAAACATTTCAGGAAGAGATTAGTTAAATGGTATGCTGGGCTTTTCCCTCCAGCTGGGCCCACAAGCAGCAGCAATAGCAAACCCAGACTTTTCAGTGAGGTTGGTAATTAGGTCTGCCTCCCTCCCAGGAGATTAATTCTCCACAGAACAGATTATTACAGTCCAGCTCCTGTATCCATGGGCACACTCAGTCAGCCGTCTGATTTCAATTAGAGAAGTTAAGTGCTATCGACTTCTCCTATGTACAAGAAGAGGTAGGCGTGGGAGGTAGGAGCCAGATAACAAAATATATTATTGTGTTAATCTTACAGTTATAAAGATCAGAAAGACCCTTACTCTGTTATCTCCTACAGGAATAAGTGAAGATACATGTCTTTATTGCACTGCAATAAATGGAATTCTTATTAATGATGACTTGCAAAGGAAGAAAAAATGTGTATTTTTGTTCTGTTTTTCTTCTTCCGTAAGGCATGAAAAAGCATGAATGTTTTATATCAGCAGTTAAAGCATTCTCTACCTTAAAAGACTCTGTGGTGACTGGAGGACTAATGAAGTTATAACTTCATAAGAGTCGAGCGGCAGACAGCTGAGGTCATGGCTTAGTGGAACAGGCTCAGGCAACATTACTGCTTTTCCGTGGACTAGCTCCTGGTGACACATTGCCACACTGTTACTACAAAACATTGTCCCTGAGTTATGACAGAAAATAGTCCATTTTTTGAAGTGTATGTTTGTTATTTTTAAGTGAGATTACGAACCTGGCTCTCAGTTAGCTAGAGATTGTGTTGGCACCACCAAGGGAGTGGTTTGCTGTGGCATCAGAATACGGGGCAGTAAATGGTGGAGAAGTCTTGAGAAGAAGTCCTTGAGAGAGCACAGATACCAAACCTAGTTTCATTAGTCCCTGCGATAACACGCCTGAAATGGACAGTGTTTATTTAGGCAGAAGAGCGCTCTTGCTTGTATATTTCAAATCAGCTTTTCAAAGGATTAAATAAAAGGATATTTATTGGTTGGTGTCATCATATCAACACTAGGGCTTTTGCTCAGTGTGACTTTACTTTCTGGCCAGAAATGGGAAATTATCATATCACTAGCAGCCACAAGCTAAGCCAGAAAACCTTCACATATGAATGATGTTCACAGAGGGTGCTATGGAGGCTTATCCCATTAGGTTCTTCTGGGCAGATGTCCCTTATATAAAGTGCCTTGCCAGCTGCATCCTGAGGGTATTGGATCCTTCCTCCTCAACTATGGACTTCAGCTGCCCCTTGCAGACAAAGTACGTGGCCCAAGAGGGGCTGTGGCCTCCTTGCTATTTAGTTGGCAAAAATGTCTTTTTATTTGTTGTGCTTGACAATCTCACCCCAAGTAGGAATACTCATGTTTATGGCTAGGTATCTGTTTCATAGGTCACTGCCTTCTTAATATTTCCTTATTGATAGATGAAAATAAACTCACAACTCAGTAAATCTTTGTAAAGCACCTGTAGCATGAGTGATCACTTAATGCTTAAAAGTGCTCGCAGAAGATCTGCTTTCGACTCTATCTGAATCCTGCTGAAAATAAATAAGAGATTCATTTTGCTTTTGCACTGATAACCAAAATGTTGATGTTGTTACCTTCTCTGCACACACTGAGAATGCTCACAGGTTCCCGAAAGGTGATGTTTTCCATTGCGTTTCTTACAGTACGTTTTCAGGAGGTAAGAAAAATGCTCTCAGAGAGGTTCACACGATCTATATACCCCAGACAGCAAGGACAGATGTAGAGGATGGGTTGGGGATATTCAGTGCACACTGTCTCATTTTGTTGCACTGGTAGAAAAGCTGAAAGTTTTCTGATCAGTGAGAGCAGTGACTGCTGAGCAGGTGGAGAGAGATGTGCAGGTGGGGAGATCACACAGGTTTCAAGAGCTATTACACATCTGTGTGCTCAAGGCCTCTCTTTCATCACAGCATTTATCTCTTCTTTTGAGCACCCTGACTGCAGGAGGCGTTTTTTTGTAGCTCAAGTGTGCTGCTCAAATAATACCATTTACCTCTTCAAAGTCACATACAAGGAACATTTACTTCAGTCTCACAACAATCCTGTAAAGTCAGTAAGCCTTTTCTGTATTGTTATTCTCAAAAGATGATGGAACAGATACAGAGAGGTTCAGTTTCCTCAAGGCACACGTCCAGATACAGGCGGAGCCTGAGCTACAGCTTAGAAAAGCCAGGTCTCATCCTACGGCTGCACAAGCACAGTTAATATTCATGTAGAGTACTGGAACATGCTGGAAAGCTAACTAATAGGTCTGCAGGGTTACTCACAGAGGTAGCAGCACAGACACATTGTAAACTAGGGGCTGAGAAGATCCACTTCTGCTTGACCCCAGATCTAGGACCCTACTCTCCCGCTTGCTGGGCAAGAGAGCCCTAACCTAAGACCGCACGTTGAGGTGAGCGCTCACAGAAGGACCATCTTCTGCACAACTAGATGCTCTGCTCAGCTCACAGCAGGACAACGTGCTACAGCACAGCTATAGCTGCTCTCGTGGATTGGGTGGAGGATTTGGAGGTGGTTCTTCCAAAGTTAATGGCTACTTCCGGCCCCAAATCTTACTTTTATCACCTCAGTGATACTTCAGATCTTGCCTGTACAGTTTTAGCAAGTTATCTATTAGTATCATTTTCCACTCAGAATTTCACAATCCGTTCATTTCCACTGCAGCAATGCAGTGTGATGCTCGAAAATGAGCCAGCTGAAGCCAGTTTTGCAGAAATCTGCTGATTTGAGGTAGCTGTTGAATGAAGGATTTGAAATTCTCTGGAATTTGACAGACCTAGTTTGATTTCAATTTAAAGAGATGAAAAATCAAGTCATTTCTAGTTTTTCCAAATTAATTCACCAGTCAGTAACAAAGCTTCAAAATTCATATGCATATTAAAAAGAAGATTTGAGAATCTCTTCCTGCTACTGGAAATTCTCATATGTTCAGCTTCTGCACACAATAAGGTTGAAGCTAACGGACAAGTTGTGAGTTCTTAAGTCTCAAAGCTATCACAAGTTAAAAGGAAAATTTATTTTGATAGTGTAACACTTCTTGCAAAAAGGAACACCTTTTCTTTAGGTAAAGATAAAGAAATATGATAAAAGTAGGAAAACTGTATCTGATAGCTGAAACAAGCCAAGCTGTTCGAGGCCAGTAACGGAGTTTTTAAAAGTCTCTGGTATATATGTGTGTGTCACGAAAGATTGGCTACACGTTTCTATTGTAGGTAAAAGTAGCAGCCTTTTCCATGTAAAAATATTACTGTGCCAGGATATTGCTATTTTCATATGTATGGAAAGATATATATATATATATATATATATATATACATATGTGGAAATAGCAATACCCTGGCACATTTCCCCCCACTATCTCTCTGTATATGTGCACAAGAAAATGTGTTCCAGAAAACTTAGAAGCAGATTTGTATCTTGCCAGTTCCCAAGCAGTACACAAAGTAGTATGGTATGACCAAGCGTAGAGTAAGGTGAGAAAGGATTATGAGCACTCACCTCACCCTTTCTATGCCAAATGCTGGATGAACTGTATCTGATTTTTTTCCTGGTATTTGTCTCCCATTTTCTTTAAAACCTCCTTGTGGCAGAGACACCACAACCTCCCTAGGCAATCTCTTCCAGCACTTAACTTTCCTTATTGTTATAAATCTTTCCCACTGTCAAACCTAAATCTCCTTCACTGCAATTTAAAATAATTGCTTTTTGTACCATCCCCAGTGGACAGGGACAAGAATTTGTTCCCTTCCTAATGCAAGAAGGAATTTGGTAAGTCTGAAATACTAATAGATCTTCACAAAATTATATAAAATTATTTTCCACTTCCTTGATAATTCCTCTGAAATCCCTTTTGCCAGTTACCTGAGTACTGAGGAGGAATTTCCTGAGGCATGTATTACTGGAGGTATCCAGCTCATTTAAGTCTGCCTAATCTGTTCATTCAATGCTAGAACCAGAATTTATCAGAAGAAATAAAGCATTTAAGTCTTCTCAGCTTCATTCATCAGTCATTTTCCCTCTCTACTGAGTGTCATACCAACATTTTCTAGGGGTCTCCTCTTACAATAATGCATTATGGAACACTTTCCTATATTCCTTTATAGTTGGATCTAATCTGTATCTTTGCTTTTCCCATCATGTTTTTGCTATTCTTTTCTATGTATTCTTGGAAACTTGATGCCTTTTCCACTTTCTCTCTGGTTCTGGAGCTCCAGGTCTTTGAAGAACACATAGCTTAGCCAAGTTGGTCTCTTTCTATATTTCCTATCTTTATTTTGCATTTGCATAGCTTATTCTTGCGTCTTTAATATAAACTGTTAGAAAACTTCAAATTCTTTCCAACCCATACTATCCTTAGACTTGCTTCATGAACTGTGATCAGTCAGTGTCTTTGAACACTGATAAGGCTGGTTTCAGCATAAAAATTACATTTCTTTAATTTTCTTGTGCATGCCATAACAGACATTATTTGTGCACAGTCTTCTATATCACAGACCCAAGTCTGATTCCAGCTGCACAAGTGCAAAAAACTTCATCACAAAATCATATATCACAGAATCACAAAATGGTTGAGGTTTGAAGAGACCTCTGGAGACCATCCGACCGCCCCACTCAAGCACAATCACCTAGAACATGTTGCCCAGGATTGTGTCCAGGTGGGTTTTGAATGTTTCCAGGGAAGGAGACTCCACAGCCTCTCTGGGCAACCTGTTCCAGCGCCCCTTACAGGAAAGAAGTTCTTCCTCGGGTTCAGATGGAACTGCCTGGGTTTCAGTTTCTGCCGGTTGCCTCTTGTCCTGTCACTGGGCACCACGGAGCATAGTCTGACCTCATTCTCTTGACACCCTCCCTTCAGATACTTGTACACATTGATCAAATTCCCCTTCAGTCTTCTCTTCTGCAGGCTGAACAGCCCCAGCTCTCTCAGCCTTTCCTCATAGGAGAGATGCTTCAGTTCCTTCATCATCTTGGCAGCCCTCCGCTGGACTCTCTCCAGAGGTGCCATGGCTCTCTTGTCCTGGGGAGCCCAGAATTGGACACAGAACTCCAGGTGAGGCCTCACCAGGGCTGAGTAGAGAGGGAGGATCACCTCCCTCGACCTGCTGGCAACACTGTTCCTAATACACAGAGTGCACCCTCAGCAAGTTAGCTGAAGATGCAAAACTGGGAGGAGTGGCTGACACACCAGAGGGTTGTGCTGCCATTCAGAGGGACCTGGGGAGGGAATAACCCGCTGCACCAGGACAGGCTGTGGGTTGACCTGCTGGAAAGCAGCTCTGCAGAAAAGGACCTGGGAGCCCTGGTGGACAACAAGTTAAACATGAGCCAGCAGTGTGCCCTTGTGGCCAAGAAGGCCAATGGGATCCTGGGCTGCATGAGGAAGAGTGTTGCCAGCAGGTGGAGGGTGGTGATCCTGCCCCTCTACTCAGCCCTGCGGAGGCCTCACCTGGAGTGCTGGGTCCAGTTCTGGGCTCTCCAGGACAAGAGCGCCATGGCACTACTGGAGAGAGTCCAGCGGAGGGCTACAAAGATGATGAGGGGCCTGGAGCATCTCTCCTATGAAGGAAGGCTGCGAGAGCTGGGCCTGTTGAGCCTGCAGAAGAGAAGCCTGAGAGGGGATCTCATCAATGTGTATCTGAAGGAGGGGTGTCAAGAGGATGAGGTGAGTCTCTTCTCCGTGGTGCCCAGCGACAGGACAAGAGGCAACGGGCAGAAACTGAAACCTAGGCAGTTCCATCTGAACCCGAGGAAGAACTTCTTTCCTGTGAGGGTGACAGAGCACTGGAACAGGTTGCCCAGAGAGGTAGTGGAGTCTCCTTCCCTGGAGATATTCAAAACTCGTCTGGATGCGATGCTGGGCAATATGCTCTAGAGGACCCTGCTTGAGCAGGGAGGTTGGGCTACATGATCTCCAGAGGTCCCTTCCAACCTAAACCATTCTGTGATTCTGTAATACAACCCAGGATCCCATTGGCCTTCTTGGCCACAAGGACACATTGCTGCCTCATGCTCAACCTGTTGTCCACCAGGGCTCCCAGGGCCTTCTCGGCAGAGCTACTTTCCAGCAGGTCAACCCCCAGCCTGTGCTGGGGCAGGGAGTTATTCCTCCCCAGGGGCAGGACCCTGCTCTTGCCTGTGTTGAACTTCAGGAGGTTCCTCTCTGCCCAACTCTCCAGCCTGTCCAGACCCCTCTGAATGGCAGCACAGTCTTCTGGTGTGTCAGCCACTCCTCTCAGTTTTGCATGATCAGCAAACTTGCTGAGGAGACACCCTGTCCCTTCATACAGGTCAACGATGATATGTTTGCTTTCTGCAAGTTTCTTTGAAATGTCTTACACTTAACAGGCAATAAAGATGATATAGGCAGTGCTACTGACTTATAGGAGTTACAAGAACTACAGCAGATAATTAAAATTGTCAGGTATGATAACTGCTGAACATTTACCCAATTCATAAATTGCTATTTGACCTATATCCATTCCAGTCATTCCTGATCAGCATGTAGCCACTCTGGGAGCTAAGCAAATCTGCTATAAGTACCTGTTCCTGCCCCAAAGAGCTTCCCAGTACACCTTGTTAAAAGAAGAAATGTCTGTTCTGCGGGAAATTCCAAAATTCAATACATTTTTATGTGGATTAAAGCTGAAATCTAAAATAAAGTTCCAAATAGTCACCAAGAACCTAATTTCACATTTTTCATTGATACTATTCAGGTAGTAAAATACAAATCTCAGTATAATAAATAGCTATCCTTCTATTGCAGCTGATGTTTTAATCTCAGAATTAAACAAATTGAAATATTAAAAATATACTAAGTATACTCTTTGGGTGTATCAGAAAGAAACATGATCACCTTATTAAGCTGAGAAAGCCAAAATTATTTTTATGGTTGTTCTCCTTAAAAATATTAAAACTGATATTGCCCAGTTAAGTTCCCTGATTTTGATTAAAGTGAACAATTCATTGCGGCTCTTTGCGTTCTTATACAACCAGTGGAAAGTAACTAACAGACAGGACTGAATCATCAGGAACTGGTTGAGTGCAATTAGCCAATTAAAAGGAACTATTACTGCAGTTCTCCTTTGGAACTTTTTGTTCGTCTCACTCTGTAGGCACATGAGCACTCTATATGTTTTTCACTCATAGCTGAGAACCACACCCTTTGAATACGTATTTCCTCTCACACTGATCCCATCCTGAAGCTGAATGAAGTGAGTGTACACTATCAATATGTCATTAACTATCCTTTAAAGAAAACAGGAAACATATTCAGCTAGTTGAACTGGAGCACCACTGCCTTGCTTTACTATGGTTCTTTGATATTTCAGGGTCTTTCGTTTTTGTTTCGTTCTAAGAACTAAGCCTTGGCATTATGTAAACACATAAGAATCTCAACTTTCCAATTTTGCAATAAGTTTCTATCAGCTCCCTGCTTCTCACCTTGCCACCTCTTTCTCTCCTGTTCCTAAAATTTTGGAATGGTGATCTATATGTATTCTATACAATCCATACCAGTGGAGTCGTTACTTCTTCAAAGGTGCCATTAAAAACTAGAAATCTAGGAGGTTTTAAACCCAGCTAATAATATTTAGGGGCCTAACTCATGCTCTTTAGACCAAGGTCTGGCAATACTGATAGACTCCTGTATGTGAGCTGAACCTCAGAAGTCCTTCCCAGGTCCCAGAATTCATGGTGGGCACTATTCTATCAGTAGAATCTGGCATTGAGATTTACTTCGGCTTTATGGTCAAAGCCCACTGGAAAGTTGTACTATAGAAGAATAAAAACCTCTCCTTTCCTTCCTGCGTAACACAGACCCTTTCTGAAATGTTGGTAAACCAGGATATCAGTTATCCATATTCAGATGCAGTCCTATTTCTGATTAGTTCTCAGTCTCAGAACTGATTTGCCAAGGGCTTTATTTGCAGTGTGTCTCTTTAGATCCTGAAGTTACTGCCTGGAGGCTATTCCTTTTCTGTATTCAGTGGAGAGGAGGAGGCTCTTGCAGAGTGGATCTGGTGATTCAGTGCAGGAGATGATTACCACAGACACCCTGAATTTACTTCTGGAAGAGGAGAAGGAACAGAGCGTATGTCTCGCTGAACTGACTATACAGGGAGACATTTGTTCCTAGATTTAGGCAGTAAACAAGGTGCTTAATGCCAGATACTGTAAAGACATCTCTTAAGCTATGCCTACATTGGTAAATTAACCCTTCCCAGCAACATTCTTTGACACAGAGGCCAAGCAACATGAAAGATTGTAGGGCCAAACTCTTAAACTCTTCTACCTTTTAAAACAGTGAGGGCTGTATCCAGGTTGCTTAATGTGAAAGGCCTTTGACCCATGCTATTGCCTAAGGTAGCCTTGGCATTATTTGGAAGAGCCTGAGCAGACTTGGGCCAAAACGATATGAAGGGCTATTATAACAATATACCAATATGAGCAATCAAGCCCCAGGGCCTAGGAACTAGTACTGTTTAATTTACTAGCATAGACTTAACTTTAGAGTCAAATTTTAATCCCTGCACGAAACCTGAATAAATATATTGAGTTAAAGAGTTTCTGCAGGAGGCCACAAGGGTGTGAATCCCACGCACTAGCCACAGAGCAGATTAGCCTGCAGGCTCATATTCCTTACTCAAGGGTTGTTCAGCCTGTTTCCTGCCTCAGGTGAGGGCCCAGGTTTTACTTGGTCTTAATTCACATTTTCCTGTCTGGGAAAGCAAGAGAGCTCCACAATTTTGATGAAGCATGGCATTTCCTTCACGGGCTTCTCCCATTCTGTCCCTCACATCTTCAAACTGCCATTGATATGCAAGCAGCCTGTAGGTCTTGGATAAATCTTGCCCTTTTAAAAACTTCTCTACCGTTTTCAAGCTTCTCCAGGTCTTACCATTAATGCAGCATGAAACTAATCAACCCACCACAAAAAGCTGCAAAACTCTATTCTGTGTCTCTCTGTAATTGAGAACTTGCTTTCATTCAGTGTGGGAAGAAGCATGAAGATGATTTACTGATTTAGGAACTGGGTGGAGCAGACCACAAAAGAATAAACTGAAAACATGTGGTTTGAATTATTTGCAAAGGGGGGGAAAAGAAGGAAAAAATTGCCTATAGATCTCTATAGATAGATCTGGATATATTAATATATAATGCAGAGTACCAGTGAAACAAAGCACAGATGATTAGGCCAAACCAAACATTCACATTAAACATTGCACTTGGCCATATTTCAAAATAGGCAGCAGTAACAGCAGGGAGAGACCGCTTGCCAAAATTGCATCAGACACACATTAGGGAAGGAGGAAATGAGTTTACTTGAGCCAGCTGTGACATCAAAGGGGTTGGTCTTGAAATGGATTGTGGGAAAGGGTTCCCCCTTTGGTTAAGTTTGCAAAGTTCAGCCAACCCTTTATAAAGGGAACCAATTCTGAAGAGAAATTGACTTTTTTTTTTTTTTTTCCTTCTCAAAATAAAATAGCATTCTCAGCCAGTGAAAAAAGTGAGAATACGTACAGCTACAAGAGGGCAATAAGCCTTAAGGGAAAGGGTGGAGAAAAGGTGTGAAGATTTGTTCTGGAAGAAGACGATTGTATCCTAGTTTGGATATTTCTCTCTTTTACAAGAAGTGCTTTAGTAACAAGTATTGCTTGTACAGTGTTAAACTGATTGCAATAAGTTTTCATTCGAGATGAATTAGGAAGGAGAAACTATGAGGCACCATCCTTTGGTTCAATAACTTTTCTGAACTGCAGTCATTTTAGTGGAAACTGTAGAAACATCTTAGAAAACGAAACAAGGTGAGAAAACTCCTGGTATTACTGAGATCAATGGCAAAAGTCCCACTGACATTAGAGGCATAAGACATCTATCAACCTATCAACTGTTTGGTTAAGTCATTCTGCAACCTTCCTCTCAATCCTGCTGTAAGACCTGTTGCAGATTCCAGCTGCTGTTGCTACCCAAGGATGTCCTACTAATGGAAATCTCTAACTCAGTCCAACCTCGCCAATGACAAGAGAGTTGCAGGGCTGCTTCAAACACAACACTTGCCAGATTGCCTTTCTTTAGACACTTAAAATCCACAGTTATATGGAAAACAGTTTGTCTCTAAATATTCTTTTGTCGTGTGGCTTGTTTAATCTTTGTTGCCACTTAAGTGGGTAAATTCCATCTCTGATGTATATCTGCTCACTATGTCCTGGAGGCTGTGGTTGTAAAAACAACTCATTTTTTGAAATAATATCTCTTGTTTCTCTTGACACTAATTGACAAAATGTATCAGCTGAAAAGGAAGCAATGCTATTCATAAAGCTTCATCCATTTCTTTTGAAGGCAACTTTGGTCAATATTCGCACAAGTAGTATTCTCTTTACATTTAAATAGGGCACGTAAGGATGTCATGCTAAGTCTGTGCACCACATAGAATTTGTAGACACTCTGAGTTCACCCAGAAGAGAGCAGTGATTTTGAGTTCCTCAGTATTTGGAGTTATATACTATACTGGCAAACTAAAAAGTGCCAGGGAACATTCTCCAGCATTGACTTTCCATCATACAAATTGCTGAACGGTTTTGACCTGGACCACCTGGCATTTCCCCAAGCAACACTGGGTACAGCTGGGAGTTAGCACAGGTGAGGAACCATTTCCAATACGAGCTGCCTCTCCAGTGCTAGAAAAAGTTTGTAGACATGTTGAATTTAGAATATGCTTGCAGTCTTAAGGTCTAATTTGGGATATTTTCAAGGATCTTTTCAGAGGTCATCAAGAAACCAAACTGTACCAAGATGTTTCCCAAAACAAAGACCTCCAGAACTCTTAGTGTCTTAAAAAATATCTACTATGGGCCCAGCTTATGCTGATGTGAAGCCTTTTAACATAACTATCCTGACCTCTCACGCATTTATTTGAGAAGGAGGAAGACATCCATGTGGTATTTCGACTTCTGATCACATTCCTTTTTATGAATGTTGGTGTAGAAGTTTACGTACGTCTTCTCTGAGCCCCCTGGTTCCTGACCATCTTCTTTAACCATGTGGTGCTCTAAAGGATTGACATCTGAAAAATGGCTTTTATTGGGAATAGTATAAAAATACTTTTGTACACCCTCTCCGTTCTAGTTTCTCCACAGTGATTGTAGTGGCACTGCTGTCTTACAAAAGTCACATGTATTTTTGCCATTATCTAAGACCTCAGACATCTCTAACTGCAAGGAATGGCTCATTTTGAGGAAAAAAAAATCCATCCTAGTTCTTTTTACAACAGCTAGATCACAAGGTCCACCTCTCTCCTCCCTTTACCTGAGGTGCTCCTACAAGCTGGGCTCAAACCCTCTTTGGTAATCTTTCATTGTAAAGCAGTGTACGAGGTAACTTTTGCTACCTCACATGGAGCCCAATTGTGAAGCCTAATTAACATTTTTAAAAAGTGCTTTGAGATCTTCAGAGGGCAGCATTTACAAAACTATGCACAATTATTTATTATGATTAATGTTGTAAAGATTTCTCGTCAATGTTTTAGCAGTTAGATACAAAATTATCTCCGGTGCCAAGCCAAGGACAGTAGCCAGCATTGGTAATTGAAAGTATTGAAAACATTACAATAAATACAGAGAGAGAGGATGACATGATGCAAATCAAACATGCAATGTGAAAGGGTCAAAATAATCAATTTATTTTCACTCTGGGGATACAACCTAGTATAATTGGCTCTGGTTTCTCTGTGCTTCACCACTTGAGAATTTTGTGGTCATCTCTCAGTCATAAACTCATTTGCCCCAGTATGTACTAAGTGCAGTTTAAAATAATTGCTAAACGTTTTGTTTCCGCTATCCCGGTTGAACATTAGATTTTGTTCTAAGAACTTGTTAAAATTTTTTCTTCACCAATTACAATGGAATATTTAAGTCAACAGAAACTGAATTTTTTGAAAATAGGGAAATCTTGAGTTGAGGCAAAGGTTTTGCTATGGCTTATCTAACTATGCAGTTCTGAATAGCTATCATCTTTATCTTACTCTTTTTTTTTTTTTTTTTTTTGGCTGTTAGGCTGTAGTTGGCCCCTGTAAGAAACCAAAGAGCTTATCTTTTGTAGTATCACAATAAAAAGGGCCAATGGACCCTGGTCTTATATCCCAATTCTTCAGCTATTGACTCAACAGCAACCTCTATGAATTTCTCAGATTTTAAGTGTTAATTTCTCCATCCTTCTTTTCTAACAGATCTTCCTTTCCATGACTTTATTAGGCCAGAGGCGCTGGCAACAGCACAGGGTTGCAGAGACAGATGCAAAGGTTATTTCTTGGACATGACCTCACCTTCCTAAAATAATAAGTTGGAGAAAAATTCATGAAATTCTATGCCTGTCAGACTTTCTCTAGCATTTATTTGTACAGAGACTTTTATGCTAGATTCCACATTCTTCTTGGGAAACAGAACCCTAAATTACCCTAATATGAAAAATTGCATTCAAATGTGAAGAGAGGGTGAATCTTCTACTCTTTCATTAAGACAATCAGTGATGTGCTTTTTCAAGAAACAGAGACATTTTAAAACAGCTGTAACCCTAAAATTTGAAGCCCAGATCTTAAGTCCTTTTAAATTTTAAATATTTCCTCTCTCTTTGTTTACAATTAAGAGATGTAATTTGCTTTTGTCTCAAGTTGCATAGTTAAGTTATTTGTTCACTCCATTCAACACGCCTGGAAGCATGCTGTATTCCTGAAGCACTTTAAGTACAATGATGTCTATAAAATGCTATACTTCATTGAGCTCCTCTAATCATGAGTTTTTGAGTAAGAACTCAAACTATTGCTTGAAAATTGTATCCCAGTAAAACTAAACCAAGCTGAATTTCAGCCTTACTCATTACTATGTGTGAATCAGAGCTGAGCATTTGGAATAGCATAATACTTCAAATAAAAAAGGCAGACACTGATTTGAAGGTCCTGCACAAATAAGTGTTAAGCCATCTTTCTCTTTCCTGAAGTCAGCAGGCTCATGACTACTGTAAATTGCATGTAGGTCTCAACGTTGTAACAACATCACAGTGTCCTGGCCATGCAGACCATGATAGCCTTGCAAGACTGAGGCAAAAACAGCATGGGGATTTACAATTAGTCAGTTAAGCCTGCTATTACACCAGTGCTCTGCAAGTCCACGGAGCGGGGAAAAGTCTCTTCTCCAGTTTATGAAACAAGCGCCATACCAAAGAGTTAGCAAGTTTATTGTCCATCTCAATTCTCGTTAATCTGAATGGATTCCTTGCAATCTGAAAAGATATGTTTGTTTGCTGGTTTTTTTAATATAGAATTAGGTTTTGTGATGAAGGTACATTGTTCAGTATCCTCTTAGAACTGCTACTTTATTACATGACTTGACTTTGCTTACTTACTGATCCTAAAATGGCATATTATGTCATGCCTGGGCTCTCTGGAGATGCTCTCAAAATCTAATGTAAAGTATATGATCCAAGTATGTAAGCTGAATTTCATGTTTCCCAGGATCCAGATGTTATTTCTACAGAACAGAGGGCAATGAAGAATGAAGAAAGCTTGCTTTTATTTTATTTTATTTCATTTATTTATTTATTTATTTTTGCTAACAGAGAGCCCGAGGAGACTAGTTAAAAGGTTCTGCGATTATGACTCTGTGAATATCCCTATTTTGTGCTATGATGCAATGATGCATCTGTTGACCAGAGATGATTTGTGCTAGATTCTGCTATAAGGTGATCTTGTGACTAGAAGGCAAGGAATATTTTTCTTCTAGCTTTATAGCATTGATCCTTTTAAGGGTACAGTATGGAACTTAACTGGCCATGGTACTAGGGATTTTTTCCCTTTTCTGAAAGTAGTTTTCCTCAGTAACCTCATATCTCTTTAGAAAGAAAATAAGTATAATTTATCCGCATCACAGGATGTCAGAGGAGTCAAAAGTGGAGAAGCATTTTATCCAGAAGTAACTATTGTAATCGTCTGATTTGGTCCGATTTGTGGCTCAGGCAGTAAGGCCTTCAGATATTCGCATTTTTTGAACGAAAGTTTTGTTCTGTGCATGTGTGCCTGTGTACCGGTGGAATTATAGTCCACAGCTTTCAGGCTTGCAATATAACAAAAAGGTCAAACTGTATTTAATCTTAATACACCAATGTGCTTTTTAATCTGTCTTTAATCAGATCCATACAATATGGGGTGATGAAGGCACTGTCCTCTTTCATCCATTCGCTCAGCAGTTAGAACATTTTTCTTGGATGTAGGAGAACCTGATTTATTTCATTCTACTCCTTAAAGGGATTTCTGCCTATTATAGACAAAAATTAGACACAGACTTTAATTTTTATTTTCCCTAAACATGCCTTGAACACCAGTGTAATATGGTGGTGGAGGGATGGCTGGGTCAAAACTACTGCTTACCACTGTTAATGATGTTCCACTAGGGCAGGACACGGAGCCTCAGCCTTTTGCTGAGGACCCTGAGCACCAGGTCTGAGCTAGGCAGTGACTCTCAGGGCACCTCACTTAGCCTCAAGTACATGGACATTTTAGCCTGCCTGTCCTAGGGAACTCAGTCTATTCATCCCCAGACAAGCCCTTATACTTCCTTTTAAGCCAGTGAGAAATGTAGGCCTCTCTGAAGATCTCCAGAGAAAGTTCAAATTGGAAAAGTCATTGAGAAGGACTTTCTCAGAATATCCTGAAGTCTTTCGATGAGCTGATAGACCATGGTTCAGACCTCATCTTATCTTGGTCTTATTTGGTGTTGGTCTTATTTGCTCTTCCCAAAAGAGCAGCAAAAAAAATTGGACAATGGGTTGTTCTGAAACAGCGCTTCTTCTGTCTCTCCAATTAAACCTGCTCCCATGTGTATCAGATATTTAGCAATTAAGCAGATATTTCCTAAGAAAAGCTAATAATCTAAGAAGTCATCAGTATAAAGAGTTATACTGTCTGCTCCTCAGAAATAAAGTCTCAAAGTTGCAATACAGAGTTCTGAACTTAGCCAGACTCCTGATAAGTTCCTAGCCTTGGAAAATGTTCTTTTACAATGTAAAATGTACTCCTCTTCTCCTCTAGAAATGAAACTGAAAATGTATAATTTCCCTGGAGTCTTTTTCCTTGGTCCTGACTAACACAAAGATAAGGGGAAAAACAAGAAAAAAAAAAACCTTCTGACAATCAGTGAGTTAATACTGCTGAGGAAGTAAAAGGAATTTATTTGTATGCTATTTTTAAATATTTTGATTAATTTTTAACCCTGCAAGTACACAAATGAAACTAGACCCATTGACCATTTTCCCATATGTTCACTAGAGTCCAGTTACAGAGGGAACTCTGTTGTAATAAGCCGGCATCTGTGCAGTAGAGAAATTTGTAGTGCTCCACTAGCAGTCCTTGAACTGTTCCTTTGTTGAAAAGCCTGCTAGCATTTCCTGATTAAGCTGGCTTCTTAAAAGATACTTTAGGCTAGACAATGAGCTCATTGTCACTGCACTTACTTATACCATGAATTTTGAAATGATTTTAAAGTCTCTTGCCCAGGGTTAGTATTAATATTTATTCCATCTCATACATAATGAAAATAACTTGGTAAAGTAATGCTATACATGTGTTGATTAAGATTTGGTTTCTGGAGTTACATCTTTGTTTCTGACTTAAGGGTAGTTCAACCAAAAAACAGGCTCAAGATCTACCCACAAACATTTTTTCTCTTCTTTCATTCTTTTTTCAATAACTCTACGATAAATAGAAACTGTCTTTTTTCTTTAAAGGGAATGGGGGTAGGGAATCTATTTTATTCTTTTTTAGCTTTGCAAGGGCAAAATATTAGAAAAATGTATTCAGATCAGACGTGAAAATCTTATTAGGAACATCTGTGCTAATCAATGTTTATAACAATGTAAATAAATTACATAGGAAGAGAATATTAGAAAAGACAGTTCTTTGTTTTCTCACTCTTCAAACTATTACATAAATAAGGCCTGATCCTCCAAATCTGGAGTCATGTAAGTGATCTCTTTGAAGCTGATGGTTTCACTGAATTAATGTGAATAAATTGCTACTCATATGATTCAGAACTTGGATGACTGAAGCTCTGATTTAAATATTTTTCTCTCTTGTGCATCAGATTGAATAAATTAGAAAAAGTGAGGGTTTTTTTTCAATTTTTAAAGAGTAAGAACTTAACTGTAAAAGGGCTGAAATGCTCCACCATTCCTCGCCTCAACTTCAGCGCCAGCCCCACGGCTGCCCTCCCATAGAGAGTACCAGCATCTCACAGGGCTTGTTCAGCTAGCCAGAGTCAAGAGAAGAGAGCATTTTGACAACATCTCCACTTGATTGCTAGCACCCCATGCATTAAAGAATATGCAAAAGCCAGTACAGTGAAATCAGGTCCACAACAACAGGAACATCCTTTGCACAGATTCCTACAGAAGTTCTTACCTAGCCTTTAACTTTTGCAAGTGTAACTAATCTCTCCTAGCTGAAATTTAGCTGTGGCTAAAGGTACTCATACCGTTAATGTTTTAAGAAGAGCTAGGAAATTGGTCAAACTTGGCACAAAACTTCCATCAATTGCCTTGTATCCAGGTTAATTGTGATATGGGTAGTCACAGGGCATTGCTAAAATATTTTTACAGACAAAATGGTGATAAAAGGTGCCAAAGCTGTGTTTCATCAACTTACTGGGAACAAAAATCCACTAACAAAAGAATGATCTATCAGAAGAAAAATATTTGTTCCCTGTAAATGCTGAAGGTCAATCACTAACATCCTTAAAATGCATCTCATAGTACATTGTCTGTACTGAACCATATTGAAGCATTTCAAGTCTGTAACAATTTTTTTAGGCATCGGCCAAGACCTATGTTAAAGTTGGGTGGAATTCCTACCGAAAAGGATTTTCTTTTCTATGTATCATCCTTTGGATTATACTACTTGAGCTCTGTTGATTTTTATTTTAAGGATGTTCAGCTGTACGATGCTAAGTTAATGCTTCAAGCTACTCAATCAAAAATATCTAGAAAGGAAATTTAATACTGAAAGAGTCCAGTGGTCATAGGTCTCCTTTTTCCCTTCAACAGTAGTCAATACTTGATATTTCAGGGGCATTTCAAAAGCTGTCATTATATACAAAGGTAATATTGTAATACCCTATTAATAATTTGATTTATAATTATTTAAAACAATACAGACTGATTCCTACATGGTTCCACTTCATTTTACTATTTAGCCGTCGTGTGATTATGGAAAGTCCAGAAAATTACCTTCTAGATTTCATTCAAATGCTGTCCTTTTACATTACATTATTTGTGTTCATTTATTATGTTGTTTGCATTGGGCTACTGAAATTAAGTGGTCTCGTCTGTATCTCAATACTCATTTTCAGAGCAGAGTGATGGGCATAGCCTATGCCTGGTGATGCCAGTGCTGATTTTTAGGGACATAGAAACCATCTGTGTCTGTAATACATGCATACATTTATCATTTAATTAAAGACTTTGATTTAGTTAGAGAGGTTTGTTCTTATTGAAGCTTTCACTTTCCGTTTGTAATGCCTAAGAAGATGGGGAAAGGTTTCTTTTGAGGAAACCCCATTCTAAGGACAAAAATCTAGAATAGGTGAAATGGATCACTCTGTAGTTCTACCTTCTCACGCATTAGAGAGAATCTCTCAAGGTGATGGTTTTATGAACAAGTTCATGTTATATAGTTGGCCAAACCCTGCATCTGGTATTTGGATGAGATTGGAGACAAGGATACTGGAAGACTTCCCTGTGCAAGATTGTTGCCAGCTGCATTGCAGTTTCACAGAATACTTGCCCAGGTTTTAGTCAGCTTATTTTTGTTTAGTTTTCCAACCAGCAGTTAATACTTGCCTTCTCCAAATCACACTGGATGCTCAGGTAGGCATCCAAAGTTAGCCATGACTTTAAAAATGTGGCCATTAGTCCCTGTGCCCTGTTCTTTCCACTGCAGATATTGCTGGTGTCCACTACTGAGAGAGAAAATCATGCATTTGACCTTCTTTGACTCTTGGCTTTTTACCGCCTATCATGACCAGCTCAAACTTCTGAGTCCTACTACACAGCCACTGCCAAGAGGCTTTATCTGTTTTCCTCTTCTTACATCGTCACTCCATTTTCCACCGCCAGTTGCGGAGTGCAGAAACAAGCAATTGAACAGTGCTTAGCTCACAAGAGCACTTACTTAGCTTTGAGATTGATGACACTTTGCAATCACAGTTCATTCACACTTTAGATACTTATTCTATACACGTCTTTCACCTTTGCAGAGAAGCATTTAGGCCATGTTGTATTCACAAATTAGGTGTGGACACTAGAAGTCTGATAGTCATGACTTTAAAATCAATTTTATTTACTGGCAAATAATGATCAGCTTTTATTTATGAAGCTAGACTAAGAATTGTTGAGCCTTCTTAGAATATAAAGAAGCCATAATCAGTTACAGCCCCACTATGAAGCTTCCAGCCAAGAAAGTTTTAAGCTGTGTGATTTGCCTGCACTATTTGTCGAACATGTTTCCATGCCTCCTGGAAACAAATAATCTTCACGCAGTGGAAACATAAGGGCTACTCCATACATTAAAGTGAGAAAGGCTGCCCAGACCAGCTCCACCAGAGCTGTAAACCTTTTCAATAGAGTGCCTCTGTGGCATGCAGAAAATACAGGGGCTGCAGTGTAAACAGGGCCAAAACTCACTGTTCTTAATCCCTCTGCCACTAATGCAGAGTAACTCCATGGACTGAGGCCAGGGGCTCACACCCCAGGGACCTGTGAGGTGTTTTGGCCCAGGGCTTCTGCTTCTTTCCTTTCTTTTTTCTTTTTTTTTTTTTTTTTTGTGGTCTGTGCTTAGCAGCCTTAAACCCTCCAGTAACCTAATAAAAATGAAATTCTTTTTTAACAAGTCTAGCACGTTGTCAAGTGAGCTAGCAAGAGGAAGAAATAGCTCTTCGTCCCACATGGAAACGGATTTGGCACCTCTCAGAGAGCACTTGAGGGAACAGCTGACTCCAAGGCCCTTGCTCAGACACCTATGGGAAGAACAGGACTAGGGCTGCTCTCGACTCCTGCGTTTGAGGAAACAACCATCATCAGCTGTACAGTCAAGTCTCCCCTAGATCCCCTGTTAAAAGTCTGACATAAATCAAGTGCATTACTGTGGCAAGCAGCCCAAGACTTCTGGGAAGTAGGTTCAAACAGCTGTTGTGCCAGGGAAGTCAGCAACACTTCAGAACTATGGTGAGCAAGCTATAATTAGGACGTCAAACTACCCATGGCTGTTTGCTCAGAAATCTTTTGGAAACTCTGGACAATAAAAAGAGAGTCTCTGTGTACTTTTTCGTTCGGGGAAGAGCGCTACCACAAATCTCCTTGAAGTGTGAGCTAATAATTACTTTCTCATCTGGCCCGTTGTTTTATTTGTCTTGCCCCACTTTGCCCTTTCCACCATGCCCCCTCCTCTTGTTATTTACACAGATTTTAGATAATTCGCCTACAAGACAGAGATATTCAGAAACAAACTTCTCATTCTCCCTCGTGTGCCGTCTGTCCAAACAGAGCATGCTTTCCTGCAGGAGGATATCAAACTCTCCTGACATGTTTCTTGCACGTGCTTTGGGTTGCATTTTTATCTCTTACAGTTTCCTTTTTTTTTCTCTCTCTGTCTCTCTCTTATTGGATATCTGCAGTTCCTATTAATCAAACCTTTCTTGCCCTTAATAAGCAAAAGTCAATGTGATGAGCCTTTAGTTAGGTGAATCCTTTTCTCCCAGCGATACCCTCTTCCCAATCAGTAAAACTTCCATAAAGAAGGGACACTCATCACCGCTGAGATGATTTCAGCCACAGCTATACTGATTCGCTGGAACACTTCTTCCTCTGTCTTTGAATAGATTTTAATAAAACAGAGGGGCAGTCTCCTGCTCTGCAGACTTTCAAGGGAAGCATTCTGGCAAACAGGACTAGCGAAGCAGGGCGGTACGAAACCCTGTCCTTGCCACGCATAGCAGGAGGCAGAAAAGCCAGGCTGATAATACATCTGGGAGAGGCAAGGGTGCCTGAAGCAGTGGCAGGCTGGTGGTATGTAAAGTTTGGGGTGGCTCCTCTCAGTCTCAGCCCCGTCAGCCGTGCGGTGCCCCGTAGCGGCCATGGGAACAGCAAGCCTGGCTCTTCTGGCCTCTGCTTCGCCTTCTGGCCTGCTCCCAGCCTACAGCCCTGCGGCAGTGAAATTTAGCTTTGCCTCCAATTCTGAGAAACATTTTGCCAGCTCTTGAGAGAAGGCAGCAGAGGAGAGCCAGGGTATGCAGTTACAATACGCTAGCTGCACTTTGGAGTAGGTGTTCCTGGCACGCAATACAAAGCGGCTTTGCAAGACGCTTAGTGAAATATCCGCAGCACACCACTCCTATCATCCCCCAGAGGGAAGGGCTCCTCGGGGGGACGTACGCAGTACCAAAGGAAGGGTCTTGCTTTGAGCCATTTTCTGTAGAAGCCTGGCTCTGTCCTTTGAATAGAGTGGAGTCCTAGAGACAAAGATGAAGTAAATTTGTAAAAAAATGCAGAAAAGGACTTACAGAAAAATATTGTGATCTTGTAATGTGCAGTATTAATTTCAGCAGGGCTACCTGCGATAAGAACCTGCTCAGATTCTAACCCGTAATATTTTACACAGTTTTGATGGTTCAGGAGGATTTGGGTAGTCATTATAAATACCTTAAAGTCAGATATTGCCAACAATATCTGGTTATGTGTACTAGCAAGCAATTTCAGTGTGTGACCTTTACCTGCTGCTCCCAAGGATATGGTGAGTTTGTATCCATTTCAAAGATCAGATAATTATTAGATGGTTCTCTAGGAGCAAGTCTGCAATAAAGCCTTTGGTTTTACAACCCAGGAGCATGACTGAGGAGATTAAAAAGTAGTAATTCACACTCTTGATACCTGAGATTGATCTTGAAATGAACAGCTGTTTCCCCCCAAAAATTAGGCACTTAGGATGTATATCATACTGTTAGAGCTACCGTCAGCAGTGCGATCTTCACATGTGCTCTAACGAGATCGTACCACCTATGTTCCAGTTATAACTGCAGTGAAAAAATAAGTACATGCAAACAAGGCATTTATCAAGTCCGTCTTTTATAACATCAAATCAAAAACCACAATGTGCAGTTCATAAAATAACAGCGTTGGACAGGAGTGATGAAATCTGCTAATCCATCACTTTGACTATGTGAGATCGTTTCTGACAGTGTGTTTGCTAGTGCTCTGATATTGTCTAGACTTAAATATCACGCAGAATGAAATGATCGACTGTCTGTGCAGAACTGAGACCATTTTGTGAGTGTGTTTCTCTATATGTGTCAAAAACATGACAATTACTAATGTTTTCTTCACTTGTTTTCACGGTGAAGATATTGTCATTGTGCAGTGAGAACATGAGAAGGTAACAGTTTTGAATAAGTAAAAAGTTTAGATGCTCAGATTTCTTATTTTATGCTTCACTGCAAATGTTTTGCATGTCTCTCTCATTTGCATCCTGGAGTCAAGGAGTCAGAAAGGGAGTTTATTGCACCCTTCTGCTGGGAAAGAGCAGCATCCATTTACATTAAAGGCCTGCACCACAGACAGCTAAGGCAGGTTCATCACTGACATCCACACTCTTACAGTAGGATGGTAGATGATGTCCATTGATTCCAAGATTTCAGGTTACCGTGAAATGGCTCAAGAATAGTTATGAATACTTTTACAAGCGTTAAGCCCTCAGTCGTCCTTGCTCAATTTATTGACACTTTAAATACCTTTATTGCGTATTCATTTTAATACATTCTTTTCCATTTCTGATGCTCTCAGTTTCTTTTTTATGTACAAGAGTTGTATTTGTCTATCATAGAGGCAAGAATATTAAGAGCAAAGAGCAGGATTCAGTGTGTGAATATAAAGATGATCCACAGTTCTTCTAGGGTAAAAAGTATCTTTCAAGTCTTATTCAACTAGTAAATATTGCTCCAGCCTCAGAGCAGCTCCACAATTGCATGTGGTCTAGTAATTACATATGATAAAGCTGCTTATATTTGGTTCTGAAAAATCTGTTTTTAGCACTCTTGGACACTGGACAAGATGGAATTCTGAGCTTACACAGGAGAAAAGAAATGGCTTATACCTTACATGACATGGCAAATATCTAAGATTGACCAAATGAGCAAACTGAGACATTCAGATCTATTAATTATATTTTTTACGGTAATCCTTGAAGAAGAAGAGCCCAAAGGAAGAATACAACACGCCAGTGTCAGAATATTTCCAAGGGCTGGTCAGAAATAAGTAATCTGAAACAATATTTTATTCATGTCGTCGTAAAGAGTAAGAATGGTTCAGAAGACCTGAGACAGCAGATTTCATTAAAACTGACTGATTAAAAAGAATAAAAACAGGAAGCACAGGGACTGCTTTGAATATTCACTTGCACAAAATTGTGCAAATGAATTACTGTCGCATTTGTGTGTAACTGCAAAAGGAAACCCAGGTTTTGTCCACTCTGAAAGATTTTTTCTCTGAGGCAAAGCTGAAAAGAGTTAATTCTCATCTGTCATAGAGAACGGCTATAGAGAAGGGCTGCAAAGTGTTCTAACTGACAGCAAGAATAAGAGTGATAGCACGAGGTTTAAGTTGTCATTCTGGTTTTCTACTTTTATTTTTAACATGGTTTCCAATTTAGTAATCAATTACTTCAGCTTTTCGCTCTGTTGAAAAACACTGGTCAGCTTTTCAAGTGTTTAAAGTGGATGAGGATGAAGCTAATGGACAAAAATATACTTGATGTAGTCAAACATTTGTCAGTCCCCAAATCAAACCTCCATGTGCTTTCTCGATTGTGATTGGAAGCCCAAGTGCTGCAGGTCTCTGATGGCTCACCGTTGCAAAAGCATCTCCTGTTCAGAGGATGTTCTGCTCCGTGACTAAATGCTTGGAGAGCAGAGGTAAGCGAAATGGAGCTATCTCAGAGCTTACTCCATTGCTTCCTTGCTGAACTCACTGATGGGAGGACAAGCAAGGAGGCCGAGAAGAAGTAGGAAATATCTGCCAACCTCGGTTTGACTGGGAAGAAGGTTAACCTACTAAGATTAAAAACTACTTCCGTATCCAGCCACAGTTCAGCTGGCCTGCAGCGAAACACCACAGGCATAGCCTCAGTTAACATTTCTATACTCAAGCAGAGGACTGATTTTGCTAGTCTCTGTAGGAATTTCCATCTTTCTCTACTCAAAGTCAGTTGGTGAAATGAAGAAGAAGAAGATATTCCCATGGAATATTCCATTAAAGATATTATACACGTACATTACTTTCTGGGCTTTGCAACCTCCAGTGTTTGCATACTACCCAGCAGCAATTTATCTGGTATGAAATGGAGCATTTCACATTGTGAAAGGCCAGATCCTTACAAAAACCCAGCATGATGGCAGCAAAATGACTTCCTCAGGGGGCCCTGACCTGCACTTGGAGGTATATTAATAGGAAAAGAAATTACTGTTTGGGGTCCAAATCCAGTCCCAGAGGTACAGTCCTCTGATAAGCTCCAAGAGGCTGGGTGTGATCGTCAGTGCCTTATGTGAATTGAAACAGCATTGTACCATCCCGCGTGTGATGGCCGCCACCTGCAGAACCACACACGAGTTTCAGTGTTGCTGCACAGAGGAGATCCTGGGGCTTAGCATGACCAAGGACAAGTTCAGAGGCATGCTCTGAGGTTAACAGATGTAGCCCCTGATTGCAAATCTTCATTACTTTTTAAGTAAGCCAATATACTGTAATGCAAAATGGCATTATCAGTAATGAAATAAGATAATTGCACTAATGGCATGACCAGTGATGCTAAATTCACATTGTACAAGTTGTAATGAGGCTCCTGGATCAATAAGCAGCTCTTTGGCTGGTCACACGAGGCACACAGGGTATAAGGTCTGTGAGAAAAGTGCTTGGGAAATGCACACAATTAACTCCAAAGATGCTGGAATGATTCTCCTTGAAAGATACTTTTTTTTTTTCTCTAGTTGCACTTACAGTTTTATATTATGTTTCAATAACCAAAGTGACACAATTCTAGATTAGAGGTGCCAGCAAGTTAAATGGTGCCATTTTCCCCATATTTCTTGACAATTATCTTTGGAGCTGCCATTGTCATTATTCTTTGGAAGAGTTAAGCACTGCTTTTTTTAAATAGGATGGAAAATTCACTAATTTTTTCGGGAAAGTCTTCCTGATGGGGACTTTCCTAAACAATAAGATATTTTTCAATGTATCTGTATAGAAAATAGATCCTGAAAAACAAAACTAAGTGCCCAAAATTGCTTTTCATTGACACGTCAAGTTAAGTAAACAAACCATTTCTCTCTGCTTCTCTCAGCTATTACTGCTGTTGAACACTGAACATAAGGACAAAGATAATAGTGAAAACTTTTGTCTATTTATTTCACTTGGTGGTAATATCTTTTTTCCTTCCTAGTAGAAAAATTCTGGACAGTCCGCGAAACTATGCTCTCCTTCTTCAGGAGCCAGACAAGAAACAAATAAATATCAAAAGCAACTGGCTGGAAAGTGGTTTTGCAGCTGTGCCTGCTCCAGCAGCACAATACCGCAGTGTACATGCTGTGCCCAGCTCTGCAGCACACCCTGGCAGCAACACAAAGGGATATTAAGCCAATAGACTTGTCCTTCTGGGCAATCCCCCAGCTGCTCTTGGTGAAAGGGTGAATGCCCCAAAAGTCATAGCTAGAGGGAGAAAATGGATGTGGAGGAAGGCAAAATGATTTAATCACAGGAATTGTCCCTCCAGATCAAGATGACCCAACATCAACCAGCCAAAGAAGTCTCCAGGCTGCTTTAACTATACTCCTGGATGATCTAGGGATATCGCTATTGATGGAAGCACCATGAATTCGCTTGTCGCGTTCCTCATGGGACCCGAGGGTGTTCGCAGGACTTACTAAGGCTCCACTTACATCCTCAAATAACAACAACAACAAAAATAAATACAAGGCAAGACTTTAAATATCTCCTTTTTTTTTTTTCCTGAAATAACTCACAATACTTCCCATGACACAGCAAAAATTTATAGCCTTCTGCCTGAGGAAGGTGTTAATAAAAGCTAGGCTCCATACATTGTTTTGGTGCTTCTTGGAATGCCTGAGGAGCAGAAGCAAAATGTAATTGACAATTTATTTATTAATAGACAACGCTAAAATATGTTAATGTTTTGGTGGATTTTTAAGCATTTATCTGCTATTATTGAACTGGCTAGGAAGGTGATTGCTTAATTGCTGTCCCACTGGGCCCATCTCAGAAATGAGATGTGTATCTCATAAGCCTATCCCTCAGAGTTATATTTTAAATAAGCTCTGTGTCAGCTAGGAGATTTAGATGTGTAATGGGTTACTCCATCAGATACTGGGTAGTAGCTTACAAAATGAAGTTGATGAAAAACTGGAATTTCCAGCTTTCTGAAGACATTCATGATGACATGTGTTTTCATTCAGTTTCAGAATAATGTAGTGATAGCTAATCAGACAATTTTTAAGTTTTCATTGCACAATATTCTACATTTAGATTTTTTTCAAATTTAATGTTTTTGATATGAATTTTATTATAACATCGCTACAGAAAACTTCTGTTTAATGATGGTTCTTCAAAGCAGAAACAATTTTTTTTTCCATGTTCCCTCTGTTTGTGTTCTGCGTGGAGTTTGCTCCAATTTAATAAAAAGGGAAGCAGTTTGATCTAGAAGGAAAAATATTTAAATATAAGGAACAATTATCTAGTGACTCTGATATAAAATTAAAATAATACAATCTATCATTACAATAAGAGGCTGCAATTAAGTAATATAAAATGGAATGAAAAAAGTTCCAAATGGAAACTAAAAATTTTAAGACAATCTCAGACTCTTCCCAAATGTAAATAAACCCTGAAAGGGTTGTTTCTTTAGGTTTTTTTTTTTTTTTCCTTCCTTTAATTTACAGGTTTTCCTAGAGGACTTTTCTCTGAGATTGAAACGTTTTGGAAAAAGTGTCAATTTCAGCAAAAACTGTTCTTCAAAGAAAAAGAAGATTCCAGTCTCACTGCTATTAGGAGGCACAAAGAAACCACTGCAATGCCTGTGCCATAAGACATATAGTATAAATCCGTCATCATTAGGTGAAGAAAAAGGTTGGGCAAGGAGTAAAACGCAAAGAGCTTTGTTTGAATCTTGTTCTGTCTTTATTTGGACAGGGAAAATCATGCAGAGTTATGAGACAGATGTAAAAAACTGCTAAATCTCACTCTGAAGCCCATTGTGTTTAATCAAAGAAATTTGCCTGAAGAAGAACTCCAAAATTAGGCCCTTCACAGTTGCCTTAAGACCTGTGTTCTTTCCTCCCGCCGCTCAGCAGAAGGATTGAGCTTAGTCTATGGCATATGTTACAATGTCTGTTGGAGCCCCCACCAAGAAACGTATTGTAACACCGGCAAGCAAAAGAGCGACGTTTAAATCTCACAGTAAGTGTGACACAACACATTTTCTTTAGGAGTAAATGCAAGGGGTAAAAATCCTTTTTGCTCTTGACAAAAAGACATAACCGTGTTTACCTAAGGAATAGTTGTCGAAGGCAGACAAGGGGTAATGCAGGTGTCAAACATTTCTCAGCAAGGGAGATCCTCTGCTTGGACATACTGTTAAGAGACTTTCTCCCTGAGATCTGCAGACCAAAGCTGGCTGATGTATCAGGTGAAAGCGGTGCACCCGAAGACAAGCTTTGCGTGTATAGGAAAGTAAGTCAGTGAAATACTAAAGGGTACGTGGGTGGTTGGAGAAGATGATTGGATAGTCAGTCCTTTGTGACATTAGCATCAACAAGAAGATGTAAACAAGTGTATTTGTTTAGATCAAAGCTTCTTAGTCCACTAGCCTGTCTCACAGAAGACCTAGAAGCAAATGCTTAGCTGAGAAAAAAATATCCAGTGATATTCCTCCTAGGAACTTTGTGGAATCTGTGGCTTAAAGACTCCCCGAACCAGAGGTTGTATCTTTGTGTTTCATAGCTCTTTGGCGACTTTTCTTCTATATCTGATTGAGTTTTGAACGCATTTGTGCATTTATCTTACAGAATATCATTGTGAAGATGTTCAACAATTTAACTATATTCTCTGCTATAAAAACGTGTTTGTCTTAAATAGGCTAGGCAATAATTTCATTTTGTAGCCCCCAGTGCTGGTGCTGTTCCTTACTCACCTTCCCCAAGCCATCTGTGATGTACAGACCCTACTCACTCATTACGTTTCTAGTCTGCAGAAGGTTTTTATATTTCCTCATACAGAATCCAAGTCCATGAATTGAAAATTTTTTATATTATTTTTTGCCCAAATTGGAATTTTAAAGTTTGAACTACACCTACAATTTCAGTCATAACCTATTTCCACAGTGGGAGCTTAATTCGGGAAATGGGAATGTGAAGCTCAATAATTCTTGATAAAGTAATTTTTGATTTAAGAAAAAATCTACTCAGGTCTCAAGCGGAGAAACTAAAGTTAGCCTTAATTGAAGGGCACTAAGCTAATCATATTCTACAGTTATTGAGGACAGTTAAAACATCATTTATAACATAATGATTGTTTAAATTATCTTACTGAATCCATTTGCCAATCCCTAATCATTTTTTTAATTGCTGATCAGAGGAAATAGCTTTGCTATTGGCATCAGGTTGTCTATGCAATAGGATTTTAGCAAGAAGTGGTTAAGATCTATACCAACCTACCAGGCTTGCTTTGCTTTGTTTCTTTTTTTTTTTTTCCTAAAAAAAGAAAAACTTCTGCAGTTCAGACTCAGCAAAATAATCACACTTGTTTAAATGCCAGTGTCAAATGATTTTAAAGTGTTTGGTCGTTTTTTATTCTTTGTTCAATATTGTCAGATAAACAGATTAATGTTTATGACAATTCAGATCATGAAGCTGAGAAAACACTTTCTTGTGAAATACACACAGATTAACCCAATCTGACTGGTTACTGCACTACTAAATCAGTTGCTTCTATTCCCGTGATAACAAACGGGGTTGCCCTGGGCAGCTCTTCTCACTACAAATGAGCTGAAAATGGACTAGTGCAGCGTGGGTAGCAAGCCTGAACTCCCCATCTTTTAAATGGTCTTTATTTTCAGTAGTCACTGCCAAGATTGTTTCTTCTTTCCCCACAGATTCGGCAGCCTTTCCTGGAAAGGCAAATCACAGCGGAGAAAGGGTAGTGGGAAGGGAGGTTTCTGTTCTTTTAGATTTACATCAAGTTTTTTCACACACTTTTTTACCATCACCAGCAAATAAATTCTATCCCTCCCGTGCGTTTTGCTGTCCTGCCGTGTGCAGTTGCTTTTTTCCTTCTCCACGAACTCTGATTCCCTCCTACCACAAGCCTGGCCATTCCTCCACCAAAAGGAAAGAGGATAATCACAAAGTTCTTACTCTGAAATCCTCTCCCGTCTCTGCAGGGAACACGTTTAATTTCACTGACAAAGTCGATAGCTGATAACTAAATTATAGGTAACTGGTAGTGAAAAACAGAGGCTACCCCGCTGAAAATTCAGATTTCCACTTCCTAATCTTAATGAAATACTTTTGTCTGCTTGTATTATGGTTGGCATCCTCTGTCTACCAGCAAGATATACAAAAGATAATCTGTGAACAATACTGCTATGTGATAGCAAAGAAGGAGCTCCGTTGAGCCACGTAAAGTGCATTTTGAAAAATCTTATAGTTCAGAAGACCTTGAAGCCTAAGAATCAGTTATCAGATGTCAGTGTCAGAGAGGCACAACTATTGTAGTCCAGATACGAACACTCAACATCAGAAACAAAAGCCATGAAAAGAACAAAAGCCATCATCTGTTCTACTATGTGAACTGGAGAAAACCTAGTTAGCTACGTTAATATGAAAGTCTATGTTCTCCATAGACTACCTTCATATATTTTCACATACTTGAGTGTACTTTACTTATGTGCTAATTAATCTACATATTAATGCTGTATAAAAGTCTCCTCTGGCATCTGATTTCACATGCCTCTCAGAAGAGCAAGTGTAACCAGCTAGCCCATAGCAAGAAAACATATTGAACCGATTTGTAAATAGATAAGGAATGTCACTCATAACCCTAGGAAACATGGAGAAAAATGCAGAGGGGAAACAAGGAGCAAATAAAGGATGTGACGTTACCTTAAGTAATAGTGCTGAGGAATTACGAAGAATGCCAACACTCAGAAAGAAAGTGTAGACTGAAAACTGTCAGCATGATGGAGACATTGGACGCTGGGTTTTTAAAGCCACCTAAGAGATTTAAATGCATGGCAGCATGAGATTATTCTGACTTTTGCCAAGGGTTACAGAGCTGCACTTGGAAAAGCAGCAGGGACTCATAAGAGTATATTACTTTACCATCCAATCTCAACTGGCAGTTTGCGAGATCTTGCAAACTTTCCCGTGAGTGATCATCACGTTTTAGTGAATAGTTCTCAGTGGAATTGTTGGAGGCTAATTTTTAAATCTTTCTGTGTCATGGTGAATTGCACTGCTTGTAGCTGCAGTAAGTTAATATAGAGAGCAGGAACAGGACTGATACATGTGGAATCAGTGAGACTTAAAGTGACTTTATGTGCACTGCCCCATTCTTGTGTTCTTCAGCATTAGTGAAGTCAGTAGTTCATTTTCCGTTTGCTTTGATCTGCTTAGACTTAGGGTGACCCTGCGTGGTAACATTAACTAAGCGCAGTACACGACAGCTAGTTTATGAGCTAGCAAGCCAGACACACATGATACGCTTTATTCTATAGTAATGGCGAAGAACAAAGAAATAATCACTTTCCTTCTAAAGATGAATAAGGATCTTCTGCAGAACAAAGGAGACAGTGCCCTTGGGTCTGCTCTTCTTCTTTTATTTGACTGTGTGTGAAACTTTTTTTATGCTTTAGATACGCAGAAATAATAAGCGGTTCCTCTGAGAGGTAACATTTCTGGAAATTTAAAGAAGTAGTCAGTGGCGGCTAGGTAATTTATGTGCCTTTGCTTCAAAATGGCCCAAATATTTTTTCTTCTAATGTCTATCAAGCACTTTGTAATTACAAGTTTTTGAAGCAGAGAAGCTGATCTTTTGGTGGCACTTACGGATTTCTACCTTGTGTGTTAGTCTGCTCCGCATATTTGTTATTCCAGATGTATTTTTATTGCTGTTTTTAAATTTCCACTATGAAACATTATTTAGAACTATTTTACACTTCACAAAAAATATTGAAAGGTTTTGCATGTGCAAATTCCTTTCAAATTATGGAAGCTGAACTTACAGGACTGTGCATACTGTGCAATATCCTCCATCCCAAGCATGTTTAGCAGTGGTCTGTACTCCTGGATGGCCGCACTGCCTCAGCTCCCTATGGAGATGCATTTTTAGTTCTTTGCTACCAGGAAAATGACACAACTTTGTTTTGCTCCTCCAAAGTAAAAGAGGAAAAGGGCATGCAACAGGATCAATATTAACACCAAAATTAAGTAAATCACAGGTTTCGATTTAAAACAGACAATTCACACCCCTCCCATAAAGCTAGTCTTACCTTACAAAGACTGTATACGATGTTTAAAAATAAACTAATAAAATAAAGTAAAACAACAGACTGGTCAAGCTGTTGGTTCAGTCTCTGTGCATAAAAAGGAAAGACAGATTACTTTATACTTCAATCCAGTAACATTAATGTAAAAAAATGGAGAGGAAAGACCTAATTGTTGGTTTAGTAAAGTAATGTCACTCATTAATCAGGGCACTGAAGAGAGAAAACATAAAGTGACTTGAGTCAGCTTTTATCATACAGGCCTAATGACAAAATATCCACTTCTACTGGAAGCCCAGCCATCCCAGTTTCACTGAATACCAGGTAATTCAATCATGACTAGGAATAATTTATTTGTAACCAGGAAGGCTTCTGTTTCTCCATAATGAGTTGATTATATCTTGTCAGAGGAACCTTAAACCCATCAAACGTCAAATGAATTATACCAAACGTTATTTTCATAGCAGCGGGATACGAGTAACTGATGAAACAGAGCTCTCTGTTTTCATATTGCACTGTGAATGATAAAATGTGCCTTGCAAACTGGAGCATGTGACACAAATTCATGCAGGTCCCTAATTTCTTACTTTTCAAATGTCTGTTTCATAAATAGGATCTGCTCATTTACTCAAAAGATTAACTCATAATTTATGGGGGGAATGGTACACCAGAACATTCTTCTATAAAGGATTTGATCTATTTTTTCCCTTAACATTCAAGTAAAAGTAGCCCCTCCCCGTTCACGGCACAGAGTCTGATAACGCACTTATCCAAAATTAGATTTGAGATAACATTTAATCCCATCTATCTCTGAAAGTGCTTCCTGGAAAAAGGAGGGCAGAAGAGGGCAGAGGCCTGAGGGTGGTAGCAGCCCTAGGAGTATCCGGGTATCTGTCCCAAAGAAAACACACGTGTGGCTGGCCCACAGGATGAGGCTTTACCCCGCCACCCAGACCAGGTCTTTAGGGTGTTTGCCTGCACTGATGTATGACGTTCGCCTATTGTCAGGACTCTTCGGCCTGCCTTGTTGCTCCATCTCCCTGAAGTCATCAGCAAGGAGGAGAAGGAGGGGAAGGCAGAAGTTTCCTGGTGGCAGAACTGGAGGAAGAATCATGGAATGGCTGCAAACAGACCAGTCTCGGCAGCAGCCGCTGGTAAATCTACTACCGCACACCCCGACCAGTTTCAGCACAGACAATCTTTTCTTAGAGTTACATCAAGCACTCCATTCAGCTATTTGTCTGGGTGTCTCAGAGGTGTCCCTTTAAACTGAACCCCTGTGTAAGACCTGTAGAAGGCAAGAGAGAGTACGTCTCATTATTATGCCCATTGGTACTCCTAGCTAATAGTTCATGGAGTATGTTGCTGTTTCTTGGCTGTTATATCATGTGGATAGCATTTGCTCCTTTTTCTAGGTAAAAAAAGTCCAGTACTCATTCAGTATAGATTTTACTATTTAGCACTTCTCCAGAAAATGGCTACTGTGGACACACAGAAGTTGCAATCTTTATGATTATGGGAGTAGTATCTTTCAAATGGGATCCATCTGCACCTAAGTCTTGTGTTCTTGTGCTGTAAAAATGGTGAGCTTGCCATTAGACTGTACGGGAAAAGGGGTATAACAGACGGAAATTGAAATGAGCTATTTCTCGTCATGCGTGGGAACTATGGAAATTGCAGCTAAAGGGATGAAATTTTTCTTCTCAGAAATCCTCCCGTGATAACCTGAGGAGCCCCCAGAACTGATAGAAACTCAGAGTTGGTGCAGTAGCAGGGTAAGAAAGGAGAGGTAAAAGAAAAGCAGGAGACTCCTGCATTGTAGGATCTGACTCTGGGACAAATTATGTTTTTGACATATCACCACTACGGTCTTAGTAATGGGATTTTCCAAAGATGGCTGGGCAGCAGGAGGTAACACCAAAGATGCTTCTGGCTTTCATTATGGAGAACTGGAACAAAACTGAGTAAATACAGGTAAGAATTCACTCATGGTCAATAAAACTGAAGTCAGTGCAACTGTCTCTAATGGTGATCCAAGCTATACTTCTAGAGATTGGAAACAGAGCCTGGGTACTTGGACCACGCTGACAGCCCTCTTCAAAACTGAGAGAGGAATGTGGCCAGGGAGAAAGGGAGTAAATGGGTTTTGCTTCTAGGAAATCTGTACACTTGGGCAGGAAAATGAAATAATATCTGAGAGTGTCACGGTTTTCTTCTCCCAGATCGCAAGGTCTTTCTCATTTATAAAGTATTTCCTTGTTTTATAGAGAATTCCTGTGCTAACTAAAGAAATACTGTATCTCAAAAGAACCTGGGGGTGGTTCTCCATTTCCCAGCATTTCTAGGTGTGACGCTCAAGCTAATGGTATTTCTTTGTTTTATAAAGAAATGTGGATATTTTTAATTTAGCTTTTGTTGCTTTCAACAACACTTTGGCAGGAGAGAATGTACATTTTGAGTGTGCACTTAATTAATAGAAATTGTCCCATCTCATTTACAAGACCACACTGTTTTAGGTATAAATGGTGATAAGTATAAGTTTAATAAGATTGTCATCTTTCATACTGGGGTACGGATAATTAGTAGGTTGGCCTTTCCACCAGGTAGTATGATGTGTAGTAGGCTTCTCCCACACCCGGCTTCAGGATGCAATGCAATGCATATCACCTAGCTCTTTCCGTACTCCTCCCCACTCATTTTGGTGGGGTCTGTGGGCAGATTCCAGAACAGAAGTAGGTAGATAACACACTATAGTGATTCTGTTTGATTTTCAGGCTTGCCTGTCTCGCCAGGTCACACAGGGGCTGCTTTCTAACCAGGTAATACATTTCTGAACCAAGGATATCTTCAGTTAGGTAGTCTAAGGTAAAGGAAACATATTTATAAAGAATGAAATTTCCTCCAGTCCATACAAATAGCACTGTAGAAAGAAAAAAAAAAAAAAAAAGAACTATGAAGAAGAAAAGATATATACATTTAGTAATAGCCATTCCTGCTCAGAACACCGGCTCTAAAAGACTAGTGGTCAGAGCATTTAAGGGCAAATTTTTATTTTGTTCTGTTAAGAGTTGTATTCAAACACATTTCTGTTAATGAAACTGCTGTATTAGTGGTGTGAGTATAAGTTATTTACCTCACTGGACTTTTATAATTTTTGGAATTTTGTAGACGCTTACGACTTTTTTTTTTTTTAATAGAAAGTTCTAGAAGAATGTTGTGCTTGCTAACTTGCTAAGGATAACATTATTGTTCTTCTTCTTATATTTGATGTCCACTGTATGTGACCACACTACTTTCCCAATTTACAGATTCTGGTTTTATTCCAATGTGTTGTAAAAAGTGTTTTTTCAACTATTTTCTCAGTGTCTTTCTCATTCATGTTGATCTGTAAGATCCAACTATCGAACACGAAAGATTGCACTTATTAATGTACCTCATATTTTTATCACACCTGTAGACTCAAATTCTTCCTTAAGGCCAGTAAGAAGTCAGAATAAGTGCATAGACTTCTGTGGGAGCTATTCTGTGTTTCCTATACCATGAAAATAAAGTGGTCCTCCCACTTCTAGAGTCAGCTCCTCAGGAAACCTAGACGCCACTACATGCTAACTGTCTAGATCTAACTGAACTGTGGTTATAGTCGAGTATTTAACAGCATTTCACACTTCTGCTCTCATCTGGATTACATAACAATGTGCTGATTTTATAAACAGCAACTACTCGTTTTTGTGGTTGAGTTTTACTGGATGCACAAGAGAAACATCTGACTAAATAAAGCTGGAGACAGGAAAATTGAATGCAGAGGAAGGGCAGGCATTCCTAGGCAAATGCAAAACCAAATGGTGCCAGGATTTGCAGGCTACAGTGCCACCACGCAAGGCCCCTGCACACATTTCCAGCCAAGAGACCATAAGAACTCGCTTTCTTGTGGTGTTGAAACTGCTTTTGCTTGGCACGTGCTCTTAAAAGCCCTGCAAATGCCACTTATACTATTAAGCATATTAAGGATGTAGGGGGAAGGGTATTTAATTCAAATGCAGGAGGTTAGCGATGCCAAAAAGCGTTAAAAATCAAAAGAACCCACATGTATAAACATAAATGTTGGAAGTGTAATAAAACTAGTGAGGCAAACATTCAAGCAGTGTGAATCGGATGGCTCTGCTGGCTTCAGCAAGGCTAAGTCAGCCTATGCTAATTTAGGCTCTGCTCTGGTAAGTACCTCCAAAACAGACACCTGTATCTGTATCTCTACTTGACTGAAACAATTCTCTCTAAGCTATCATTTTAAGCCTAGCATGTATTACACTGCGTGATAGCTGCACGGGTGTGCAGCAGCACAGAAACTCAGAGAGATCCTTTCCTGCTCTGTTTTATACTATAATAAAGGTCTTCTGCTCCTATGTCACTATTCTATTGAGGTGGTGCAGAGATATCTCTGCCGGACATGTATCAACTAATTAGACGCTCAAGAGTGTTTAAAAAACCAGCTCCTACTGAGGTCCTGAAGTACCACTTTCTGTAGATGCCTTGAGCGTCATGTGAGCATAAATATTCTGGATCAGGAACAAAGTTCAGAGTCTGTATTTAAGGAAATCTTTAATACAGATAGGCTGCCTCCCTCCAAGATTGGGACAAGCAAATATTGTAATTTCCAAGGATTAGGCACTACCTCTTTAAGGTTAATCTTTTAATGGTGATATTGAACCAGGTCTTTCAAATCAGAGTAGCCTATATAAGCAGGCGTGTTTCTGTGTACCGCGGACAACCTATCCCATAGTACCTGCTATGGAAGTTGTGCGAATCCTTACTCGGTCCTATGCTTCTTGAAGATAACTGAGTTGTTTTCTAGAAGAAGTAATAAGGTAACACTGGAGTGCAACTTTGCTCATATGATGCAAGAGCCCTGTTAAGCCTCATGTTGTGAAAGAGAGGTTCACCTGGCCACCAGCTCCTTCTGCCCAGCTGCACACTGGTATTTTTTGCATTCACAGAGTACAGAAGTTAGGAGTTATGGAGAGCCTCTGCAACAAGCCAGCACTGTAGGATTCATCTGATTAAATAGGAGTGTCTACAGCATAGGTATCTACAGCTGAGAAAATCGTCTGTTCCTACTTAATGGTCACAAATAGCCTACCACTAGAGTGTGTGGAGTCATCTCAGCTTAAATGGGTGTTGGCATTAGGTCAAATGAATGACACTCAGCCTCCCTTGACTGTATCGACTACATCCTGAGAAGATGTAACAGGAGTTAAGCAATTAGTTCAGAACTAGCTCAGATGCAAACACCTGTCTAAACACCCAGTTAGACATCTAAAGTGGACTGAGAAGAATCCCAGCTCAAACATGGTACAGACTTCAGCTCTACCCAACTTATGGGGGGGAGGGGAAGGGGAGGAATCCTTTTTCCCCATAAACTCAAAGTTCACGAAAGAGTGGAATACAAAAGAAGTTTCTGTAATCTACTTGTCCAGCCATGTTCAACCTGTGCATGGGTTGTTTTAACTCCAAGTACTTAGGAGAACTTTCAAATTCCAAAATTTACCTTCATTCCACTTCCATATCAGGATGCGACCTTGGGGATATACCAACTTCACTCTCCATTCCCTTCCTTCATTTACTGCAACGCTTCATTCTAACTCACAGTTCACCAATTCAGTTGGTAGTGACAGCAAAAATAGTATTAACCGGGATTTTTTTCCAGAAGCACGGTGGTAGTTCAAAGGTGGTGTCTCATTTTAGGTTCAAGAAAGGAGGCTCAAATGCTCACTCTAGAACGGACAACTGAGTTGGAACCGGTCCTTCAGCCTGGGAAAACCATCACACAAGCCAGCTCAGTGCTTTGTGAACCACTGACTTAAGAAATGCCTTAAAGACAGTAGCCCAATGAGCCAGTAAGTCTTGCATGCATCTTTACCATTTACTGGGTCCTGTTTATCCATAAAGTTGAATTAAGCTGCTGTGTCCAGCTGAAAACTCTTAAGCTCAACTCAGGGCTCGTGTCCAAGGGTTTTCCTTTCCTTGTTTGTTTGTGACTCATTGCCAAACAACATGGAAATATTAAGTAATTTCAGGAAGGCTGGTCGGAAATGTGCTGCTAGAATTTTTAACACAGTAAGAGGGGGATCTTTCAGCAGAAATAAACAAGACTTTTTTTTTTCCATACATGGCTGAGTTTATGGAAAACACTGAAGTCTATGATAAATATAAACAAGAGAGCTCCACTTGTTGTCAATAGATTTCTCTGTTCCAGCTGTCTGCAGTTTCTTATCCTTAAAAAACAGTTTCTTTTGTTGCCAAAATTTTCGGCTGTGAGAGAAGGTTCCACCTTGTTACAGTAGTTTAAAAACACCTGTCGTCATATATTTTCATGTGGCAGTTACACTGGAACTAATCCCCACATAATCTTCTTAATATAAGATGCTATGGGCTAACTCTACTGATAGGGGTTTTGCATTTCATGTCTCACTACATTTAGGACTTCATTTTAATTCTGGTACTTTTATGTTACGTCTAAATGTGTCTTTTGTTGGCATGTTTGTAAGTGTTTTCCATCAATTTTAGGGAAGGTAAAATAAACATTGCAACTTCTTTTTCTTTTAAACAATAATTGTTCCCTATAAGTCATTATCACAAATTGCGGCACTTTCCTATTGAGCTACAAAAGCCCCAGCCTTTGTAAGCACCATGATGCTCCCCACTTGTTCTCAATGGCGAGGTGAATAGTTCTATATTCAATTGATCGTATTTACACCGCCTCAAGGATGAAGAAAAACACTTAAACACATGCTTGTTTTTAAGCATGTGTCCATATCCTGTTGATAACTAGACACCTTCAGTGTTATGTAAAAGCAAGTAAACAATATTATAACAAATTTTAATTTAGAAAGCAATTTCCAATATGTCATTTCTTTTCCTGCACTATTAATGTAGCATTATCACATTAGCAATTAATGTTGTTTATTCAAAATCCTTTTGCCTTCCTTCCTGACTGAAAGTCAACATCTATTTGAACTCTCATGGGCGTCATTTTATTTTATCATGTTCACTGTTAGACACATTTTGATTTCTAGTTCATGATTTTTTTTCTAGAATTTAGCCACTATTTTAATTTCTTTTTTATATGTAACTACATTTGATCATTCACTCTTGTTATGTATTTATAGATCACGAATACCTCCTACCTGAACGCAGTCTACATGCAGAGAGCTAGCTGTTATAGAGGTATGTGTGTCTTTTAGAATGCATAAATGCATTAAACCCAATGCTGTGGTTTAAGGAATGATGAAGTCGCAAGACCAAGTAATCGTGAGTTATGTAATGCCCTCATTAAGGGTGGAGGTACAACTTCAGTTAAGTCTTGCTGTGCACATGCGTTATCAAATAGCCTTTAGTACACAATAAATAATTTTTGCACATGCCCTCTTTACTGTGCAAAAGCAATGGTATTGTCTGAACCCACATCTTCCATTCTCTCCCTTCAGCCTCACTGATCAGTATCTGCTTTCATGCTTTGCTTAACACACCGTCTTCCAACGCTGCTCCAAGTATAGCTTTTCTTGTTTTTGTTGCTACAATATCTTATTTCTTCATAGACGCTGGGAGACTGTATTTTTTTAAGCCCAATAGAACTACTAGTAGGAGTATCCCAAGCTGTGGATTGAGATACTTTGATCGGCATCTAGCACCTAAAACAAGTACCAAGTGAAGCAGTAGTGCTTCACTAAACAGCTGTTGAAGTGACTCTAATCCTCCTTCTACAGGTACAAAATCTGACAGCAGTCTTCATGGTTCCAAGTCTCCAGCTATTTTTTTTTTCCTAACCCTGCTTTCCCAGTCTCTGTAAACCGGTTTCCATTTCAAGTCTCTCCCCGAAGCCTTGGTTTCATTCAAACCCAGGAACACATTTGTGGTCCAGACATGCACCTTGTTGGTGCCCGAGCTCCAAACTGGGATGACACATCAGAGGACATCAGCTTTCTGCTCCCTCTTCCTCAGTTTCTTACCTGGTTGCAGTGGAAAGAAGAAGCTGATCTGTAGGCCAGACAATAGCTGTGAGGCACTCAAAGCAGACTCCTGTTCCGGACGGCAAGGAAAGCTGGACCACAGCGTTGGTTCCTCCATCATTGTAGCCTTTTCCACTGCCAGTCTTATTCTGAATTAACAGCTTCTTAATGAGCCTTATTAGCTCTTCGAATAAATTTCAGGGCTACTCAGCTCATTTATCTCCAGGTCCTGTGGGTCAATTACCTAACAAGAAACAATGCTACAGGTTCTTCACAGCAGTGGTGACACACTGCAGCTACTTCATGATCAGTAAGAAGAGCAACAAGAAACATCAGGAGAAGTATGTGAAGTCCTGGAAAAAAAATCAAAATTTGTTCATTGGCCATTGGCCATATTCAGACTAGCGATTACTATTTGATTTGCACAGGCCAGTGGTGCATCCTTGAGATATTTCTTGCACCAGTCTGCTGCCTTCATTTCTCCCTGTTGGTCTGGCTTTCGTGCTTCGGAAAGGATGAAGGTCCTTCCTTCTGTCACCATGCCAGGATATGAGCATCAGATCACAGGAGACAGCGTCCCTGCTCTCAGCCCTGATGCACACGGACAAAGGAGTACAGAGCAGGAGTTATGGGGAGATGTGTACTCAGCTCCTGCTGTGCCAGCTCAACCTCAGTTCACTGAGGAGAGAACCTTTGGAAGGTCACCTGCCCAAAATAAAATTCAGAGCATCTGTTAACTAAGATTTTTCATTATTTATAACCTGGATAATTATGCTGGGATTTTTAACATAACAGCAAGAAAAGGTATATCACTAAAAAAGTCCACAAACTGCCAAATTTGAAACACCTGCTCCTAAACATGATTTCTACTATACCTTTTTTAACAGGGGCAAAAGTGTGGGTTTTTTCCTCTAATGTTTTTCATGAAAACAACGGAAACACTTTTTGCTGAAATATATAAGTAAATCCCTCTCAGATAGGCGCACAAAAAGAAAGGCCTGAAACAGAGAATCGTTTTAGAAACTAACTGAAGTTGCTTACCTTTGGCAAGGCTAAGCTCCTGAAATCAGAGACTTTACAGTACGAAATTCCAGGCAAACTTGACTATATGCTTTCAAACAGCTACTCCTCTACACTGTACAAAATGCATATGACAGTTGAAGCAATACACATACACACACACACACACACACACACACATATACACACTCTTATACATTGATTCACATATTTAACTTTAAATTTGTCTTTTTCGTCCATGTTTTCTGATTCATTTCATGAATTATTTGAATGAAATCATTTTCTAGAAGCTTCAATACCTTAAGATTTTATGTTTACTGGAAATGATGACCTTTGCAACAGTAATGTGCCATTTTGAATTGTTTCGCTAAAATTAGTACTACTTACCACTCTTCCCAGCCTCAGTTGTTGAAAGAGCTGAGATTCAGAGCTGGGAGATGCTTTACCACTTTTCATATAAAGACAAGAAAACCATATGCAAGCCTAGTTCAACAAAACTTGTGAACTTGGGCCAAGGGCAGATATTACACATAGAGCCTTAGACACTTCCAGTTGTCTTCCCCTTAGCATCAGGGCCGTGAGCACATCCCCCTTTTGCAGCTTCACTGGCTAAGCTAAGGAGTTTGGCTGGCTGAGTCCAAGGTCAGCTCCTTTGCTGGTAGGAGCTGTTGTGACAAACACTAAAAGCGAGGGCTTGCCCTTTCTTTCCCTTGGGAGCTGCTTTTTAGCAGAAGGTTTTCCACTGGCCTCTGCCCACCTATGCTGTATCGCAGCTACATTGAAGCTGTGGCCATGCCTGCTCTCATACCTCCTCCTCCTCATGGCCCTGAAACTTAACATATACACTTATTCTGCTAAATTAAGTAAACTAAAGTGCTTTACACCGCTGTCTTAGTATTACATTGACTTTCTCAAGATACACTTGTACACGGTGCTCTTGGATGTGGTCGGTCACCTTCCTAATTCATTTCCGTATTCATTTCATGGCAGTCTTGACTTTGCTTTGAGTTTTGTACTATTTATTTTATTACTAAATGAGCACTGGGTTGGAGTTCTCTGTTGGTCTTACAGGACTTCATGACTGTTTACAGACTGGACTTTTTCCCCTTCTCCCCTTCTCTTTTTCTTTTCTTTTTTTTTTTTTTTGCCTGCACCTTCTGGTCCCTAGGTCTATGCCTGGCATAACTAGATGGACTTCAGCTCTCAGCGGTAATCCCTCTACAGGGCATCAAGATCCTGGGCTTTTGTAGGGTTTGCTTTTGTTTTTCTGTATGGCATATTTTATTGCCATTTACTATGGCTATAAAATCTAAGCCGTAGATGATTTAGAGCTATAACAATATTGATGCAGATGAGCCTCTGTGGAGATATTTGATGACATTATGTAAATGTAATCAATGGGCTCAATAAAGCATAACAATAATAAAATACTGTTCACGTTATACATAAATAAATGCACATGGACTTGTATGTGCTCCCTACATAATTACTGTAACTATGCCTATTTATATTACTGATCTTCCAGCTCCCTATACACCATCTCCATAATGTCTGTTTATATAGCCTTATTGAATCCATAATATCTAGCTAACTGATTAGGATCTTGACTTATGCCAGAAAAGCACGAATCTTCTGAGAGGAAGGAAAAGGAAGTTGAAATTAGAGTAATTCAAAATTATTGAATGCTGCAGTTCAAAAATTTCAGGTGTTTCTTTTTTAAATGAGAAACATTTCAGTAATTTCTTATAACATTCCCTCTACCCCCTTAATTTCAATAGAAGAAGCTGAGTTTCTAGTCTTCAAAACAAGAAAAAAAAAATATTGTTGGAGCGTTTGTTGCCAGGCTATTACAGCATTAACTCTCTAATTTGTAAAATTTCTGTAATTATAGTTAGAGCTGGATTTTCAGGTAGTGTAACGTCTGGGCGCATGAAGAAGGAATAAGGAATAAAGGAAGACTTGTGTGATACACTAGTGTGCGCCCAACTTCAAGATACCTGTAATCTGCATAGACTTCTGGGGGAGTATGTAGATGTTCAAATGTTCATATACAAATCCTGATCTCACAATACAAAACAAGACCTGTCAACAGGACTTTGGGAAAGACTCCAGTCCTTCATGTTCCTTGCTGTAAGCTACTTAGTGCCTGGTTTTGTGTAATGTATCACTTCGTGTTACTCCCTAGATTTACACTGGGGCTTACTAATAAGGTGGCACTCAATGTGATCATAACTAGAAAACTACACAGTATGTCTTATATTATGAAAATACATGATACTTCTCAAAATATATAGTGTATAATTCTTATCATGAAGCTCATAAAAGGAGAACTGTCACATAATACTCCTTCTGGGACAGCAATGGAAGAAAGCTAGCTAGATTAAGGCAGAAACATGAGAACAAAGCTCTCCAGAACAGAAAAATCACATTCAGAAAAAAGCTGATATTTCAACGTTTGCTCACATACTGTTTCAGAATATACCTTTCATAACATACTACAGAGAAAAATAAGACTCCTCAGTTATCATTAACTACGTTCAAGGAATGCTGACTTTCGTCAAGACACCATTTCTGATAGATTCAAGAATTTGATTCACAGCGTCTCCAAGTGCTGGGTGTTTGGTCAGGCTGTACAGTCAATCTCACTCCGGCCTAGTTAAAATGTATTGCATAAAACAGAACAGGCCCTAAAAGAGTGAATGATGCTCTAACCCACCAGTTAGGACACTCAGGGGCAAAGTGGGAGCTCTAAGTTCACTTTTCTTCCCTGGAACAAACATTTAGTTTGTCTGGGATGACTTATATTTCTCTCTGAATGGAAACCACGTCTTAGTACAGTTTTGTTTTGATACAGTTTTATTCCAACAGTTTGACATCTGCACAAGTCTTTGTCTTTGGGATATCTGGCTTCAAATACAATCTCTTCTTTTTCTGTAGGCATTGTATATAATTAGTGGAAAAAGATAATATTTGGCAATTTAGATAAAGTTTTCACTGGGGTGATTAGCCCTCTTGAGATAACTATCCCTTTCTGATAGCTGTTCAGTGAGGCAACGGTGACTACGTTCATAACGTAGGTGACTCATTTAGGTATTTAATGTTTACTGGAATGAATTCCGACCTTATCAACTCTGAATTTCACCTCTCCTCTTTAAATATATGATTCTTCCTCTCCCTGACACGAATGCTATAAACGGTCAATGTAAAAATGATCATAAAGCAGATAGATAGATGCTGCTAGTTCTGTATCGGTACCAAAGCAGAGAAGCAAAATAACTCCTAATGTGGGAAAAAGTGCAGATACGAAGACTAAAATAAGCTATTTTGACCCAAGACATAGAAAAAGAAAAGTGAAAGAGGAATTCATAGCCAGGAAATTGATAGATTTTCTAACAAAATAGAAGTGAATGCATTGAAAAAAGAAAAGGCTGAACTGGGAGTAAGAAAGGGGATGAAGAATGGTCATGGGCAGTACACTTTGATAAAAGAAAAGAAGCAACCTTTGTTACCCTATCTCAGGTTCACTTAACTGCAAGTGCCACTGAGAACATGAACAAAAGGACATGTTAACTAAATTCCCCTCCCTCTCTTCAAACCTCTTCAAAAAGTATTTGGGTCAAATTTCAGCCAAAGATCTGGAGGGACTTTTGTTCTCTACCAAAATGAGTTGCTTATTCATAGTGCAAGTCTAAACTCATGAAGGTAGCTGTATTATAGTACTCATGGTTGCATGCCTCCTCTTTTCTTTCGGAGTTTAATTATCGTGTTATCAGCAACTTGGAACTTGACATAAATCTCAAGGTAGAAACCGCTTGAGAAGTTCAATCCAGTGATTATTCTTTCCTTAAAAAAAAGGAGGGAGTCGGTGGAGGGGGGAGAGAAAATAAAGCCATACAAGTCTTTGAAACAGCTAGGGTCAAAGGAACTGTGCCTTCTTCTAATTGTCCCAATAAATTTTAAAGATGTTATTACTCTGTAGTGATTAAGAAATGGTAAAAAGAGATGCAATACTATAACATCAAGGCCATCAAGCTTAATAGTCCTTAACTGATTGCCACCCCGCCCCAACAAAAATAGGCATGCTGTTCTCTCCTTTCCCTTGCCTCCTCCCTTACCCTTCCCCCCTCACTCAAAGGCTTCTAAAAGCACCTCCAGCCAAGCCAAAGGGAATTTATACTTCCTGCAATAAAATCCAAAGAACAGAACAGCTGGCAGCTGAACTTAAGATTGCTAAAACAAACATTGTGACATTGATGTGGGGAGGGATTTGGTTATTATTACAACACGGCATGACTGGTTCTGCAGTGAAAAGATGCAAGTTGAGCTTCTTTTTTTTTTTTTTCCACCGTGCAAACAAAAGACTTTAAAAAATAGAAAAACAACAAAAGCAGAACTACTTGCTCTAAAAATACTTAGAAAAGAAAGCAATGGCCAAAACCTGCGGTGTTGGATGCCTAAAGCTTGGAGCTGAAATAACTGTGAAAGTATTTGGAGACTGTTCCACTCACATGCTATTACGAATAAGCCGGACAGCATCATTATTAATTCATCTGCTCTGACTCGTACAAACTACACATGGATTAACAATTACACCAAAGTTGCATGCTTTTTTGGTCATTATTATAGATTAGAATATTTTACATTGTAGATCCCAACGACTGACTACTCCTGTTTTCATAAGTTCCAAGGACTATCTGCAACGCTTCAGCATCTAACTCCAGCCTCAACACTTGGAATTCCCAAGAAAGTAAGTCAGGACAGGTAGATTCCTAGCTGCTACCTCTGCCTGCTGCGGGTAGCCTCCTAAATTAGTGGCATCTCAGTTAGATAGTTTATTGGGTAACTACAGTCACACTTTCCAAATAATTCTGCATGAAGACCACTGACTGCTCCTGACTTTTTCCCCATATCTGACTTTCTTTGATTTGTTTCGAATATAATGACATTTTTGTCAGGATCCAATTATAATGAGCACTGTAGACTTAAGCACTCTGCAGGGTTAAATAAACAATCTAAGTTCCCTTGGTTTTGGCATTGGCAATTCTTTCATCTTGTGTGAAAAGCAACATTACCTGGTATATTTTGCACTACATTGAATCTATTTCTCTGATTGGAACTAAAAGCTTGAGGTGATATTGCAAGACTGCACATGCTGAAAAATGTTACAGTAATGACGTAGAACGCTACCAGCCATCCAAAAAGATATGAAAAGAAAAAAGAGTTTCCTTGTTCTGTGCCTGAGAAAATAGGTTCAGGTTTGGGTTAATCAAAGATTTAATCAAAAGTGTCAACATCTCAGTTGAAGAGAGATAAAAATCATATGAAATACAGGTTACCATTGTATGAAATGTGTACATATACAAAACAGCAATTCTTCCCCTCCACATGCACACACATTTCTTTCCTAAGGAGAATTTTTGTTTGTTCACGCCTGTCCCAAAGCTAAGCAGCTCTGGCTCCAAGGGGAAGGAAATGTTCTGCCTCAAATTCCAGCTATAGCAACCCACTCGTTTACCCCCATCTTCAGCTAGCAATAGCCCACCTAGGTCACTGCACGTTGCACAGCCCTCTTACTGGTAGATACAGGAGGGAACAAAGAAAGTCTAATCCCTGAATTGTGCAAGAAAGGGGTGGTGGAATACGTCTTAGTAGTGTAAACACCTCTACATAATAATAAACCTAAAATAACACCTCTGCTTCCTAGTCGTGTGGTGAATCTACACTCTTCACAACTCCAGATGCTGCTTCTGACAGCCAGCTGGTCCCCTGGTGGTTTTTACCTTTTCCGAACAGGTGTGAAATATCTGTTTGATGAGGAATTGCACTGGGTTTCATGGTTGAGTTTTCAGTTAAAGAGAAGAAACCCACTGGAGCTTTTTCACCTGAGAAGCTTCATCAGGGACATTGACACAGCCCAGCTATTAACCACATTATCATCAAGGATCATTGTTTAAAATAGCTTTCTAAGTTTTGAAACAGACGTGGGGCTCAAGCAAGGCTCCTCGAAGCACAGCTCTCAATCATATTTTAATGTATAACTAGTTGAATACAATGTAGTCCTATAAGTGTCCACATTGAGAAAGGCTCTTCTCATCACAGACCTTTCCACTTGCGCCTTTGAAACTAGAGTTTAAGGTCTGATTAAGCTTAACCATGCACTTCAAGATCTGCATTAGTTTCAGTGGATCTAAAAATACGCAGCAAGCTGCTAGCAGCTTGAACACCTTTCTCAACCAGAACCCAAGAGAAACATCCTGAAATATATAGCTTTACAACCATCATACTAGCTGGGCACTGTTTCTTTTGAATCCAGACTAACTCCATGATGTAACTACACAAGAACAGTTTCATCAGCTCACATCAAAGGTCAGTGTAGCTTGGTTGCAGATCCCCTTGGAAGAGTTAGGGAAAGCATGTAGGGATACTTTCCCAGAATATTATTCCAGCTGCCAATAATTTGCAGTTCAGTGATGTTCTAAACCGGACTCAGATTTTTTGTATTTAATGGCTCTCAATGGATTTTTACTTCATGAATTGGCCCGGTTCCTTTTTTTAACCCAGATAAACTTTTAGCATCCCCCACCTCCTGTGGGAAGGAGTCCTCTGGCTTAACAATGCGCTTTATGAAGAGTTGTCCCTGGGCCTGCTTTCTGCTAATTTCACGTGATGTCAGCTGGTTGTTTTGTAAGAAGCAGTGAAGAATCACTTCCTTTTCACTTTCCCTATATTGCTTATGATTTTATAGGCTTCATTATATCGCTTTTCAGTTGTCTTTTCTCTAGACTGAAGAGTCATAATCCTCTAGCAGTTACTGCAACAGGAGCTGTCCACACCTTTTATCATCCATCATTTAAGCTCTAAGCCTTGTGCTGCTGAAAATGTGATCTCAAAGATTAGATTTAAACTGCATGGGCAGATCAGTTCTGTTAGAAGAGTTTCAGCACTCCAGGTAGGACCTTCCTAGAGAACTCATGTCAGGTTTGATTCTTTTGAGGAAATTGTAAAACTGTTGGTATTCTAAATGAACATGTCTCTAAAACTCTTCATCCAAGACAGAGGGCCTTAATACCACACTGTCGCTCAAAATAATCGTAGGGATGCTTAATTTTATTAAGAATGTGTCAAAGCATTTGCCAATGCGATAGCACAAATTCACCTATTATTTCTAGTACTATAATGCACACTATGTCAGAGTTTCAATGTCAGACTTTCATTCTATCTGTGTGCACGTGTTGTTTTCTACCTTATTCTTTGATTGTGAGCTATTTGGGGCATGTGCAGTCCTGAGCTGCGTATAATTAATAACAATTAAAAAAAAAAAGTAACAAGTATTTAACTATTTAATTGCTTCTCTGTATTTAATGGAACTTCTGTCGCTTAGGAATTTCACTCATTCCTGCTCGTCCGGCTCGTCCGGCTCGTCTTTTCTCTCTCAGTGTGAGTCTAGCATTTACACTGTCATTTCCTCACATCCTCAGTCACTGTGGCCAGACGTTTCCCTGGTTGCTTATAGACTGGAAAGGGATGATACAGATAGATACAGACTCCAAGAATATCTGCAGGATGAGTCAGAAGGCTAGAGATAGACGGATATAGGCAAGAAAACACACAAACTACCCCAGAAAGACAAAACTAGTTCTCATGATAAGCAGTTATGACTCCATTATGACTCCAAAAATTCTTTGATGAAAAGGTCTGTCCTTGCTAACATCAGTGTATTTAGAGCTATGTCATTGGCTATACTGGTTAACATTAGAAAATCCACAGTTCTTTTTTGTCACTTAGTGTTGCCATTAAGTATCTGGAGGACAAATTAATCCACGGAAACAGCTTTGGAAACGTTCCGTGGCAGAACTCAGCTGCCTTGTCGAGGTGAACGTGATGCACAGAGCTGAGCTATGTTCTCTAAAACAAACCTGAGATGGGCTGTTTAACAGGGAAAGGGTTGTTTTTTTGTTTTGTTTTGTTTCTTTTTCTTTGCAGTATGCTTAAGAAAGGTCAGGAAAAGCACGGTTGCAATATTGACTATAACCTTCTAGCAAAGCCCGTTGAATTTCACCAGTAGACTCTACTGAACTGCTTGTCTAAAAAAATATAATCCAGAGCTTTGGCATGAAAATGCAGTAACATTCGATGATGTGCTCTAGTCCACGTTTGTGCAAGTAGCCGACAATGAAAGATGAAAGATTTCACCTAGGCAGGAGGACTGCTGGTTGAAGAAAGATTAGCCACTAGAGCTTCCTAATGGTGTGCCAGAACTGTGCCTAACAGAAACTTCCCATAAGGAAAGAGAGCTGCATCAGCCAGAAATCCCCTCGGGAGCTTTCAGAGAAGGTAACAGCAGTAATTTTCTGCTCTGTTTAGAATGTGTAATATACTCCCAGTTAGGGGGTATTCAGCTACGTGTGTACATCATTTGAGAGAAAGGTACAGGAGGAAGGTATCTTAATTCTAGGCCAACCCCAGTTTTTAGAAAGCTACAGCCAATACCGGTACCAGGGAATGAGAAAGGAGGAAAAAGGGCGTTACACTGCCTAATGGGATTCTGAAGAGCCCTATTGCTGTATACAGACAGAAACAGTTCCTAACTTTTTATGTTGTAAAGTTACAGCCAGACTCTTACTAGAGGTTTCAGAGGTTTTCTTAATACTGTGTACCATGTGACCTCAGGCTGTAAGCTTTTCAAGTCAAGGTCAGTCTCTAATTATGTACTCCTTCTGGGATAGGATAATTGGACCCTACTTTAAGACAAGCGATAAATTTAAAAAAAAAAAAAAAGCAGAAGATTCTGGATTTTGGATAAGTTGATTTGGAGACATTTTGTCTGGGTTATCTGTGCCTAAATCTGTTAGTAAGAAAGTCAGTGTTTTATCCTTCAGAGTTTCGTCCTCTTTTGATACACAGGAGTGCATTAATGGAGGTTATGTACTTCCAGTGGAGGTTTGTATCTCCCTTAATGTAAATGGCCTCCAGGGAGCAACCAGAGCAACCACAAAGGTAGCCTTGTGTAACACAGAGAGAAGAGTTAAATGTGAAGCTAAACTCTTGTCAATATTCTGGTCACACACACTTGGTTAACTTTTCCTCCCCACTGCATCAGGAACGTACAAGTTGGCTGATTAGGGTCTTACAGGACGGTTGCTTGAGATGGAAACGGAAGGAAAATACCTTCGGGAACTGAGACCTTTCACAGTTGGGGATCACTGGACTAGCATCTAGCTATGAAACCCTGTATCTGTGGTTATTTTCATTAACATGCTTTTCTTATTATTTACCTTTGAGAAGAAATCAGTGACTACAATCTTTTTTTTTTTTCTTTTGTCTGAACAATACTCATCTTCAGCAGGTTTAAACCAAAGCCTGTGGAAGGCAATTAACATTGATTTCAGTGAATTCTGGGCTGGGGCTAACACTGTGCACTGTTACAGCTGAAAAAGGGGCACAAGTTGTCTTCTGCTACTCCTGTGCTGAGGAGGAAATCTCCCATGTAGGCAGGCCAAAACACAGCAGGAGGGGAGGCTGCCCTGAGCTAGGGCTTTAACCACTGAAACTTAACCCATTGTAGCCTGTGTTAGAGCCCTTCCTCAGTTTCCAGTAGGACCCAAAGGCCAGCAGTTGTTAGACTTTTCCAGTATTTAGGGTGACAAATGGCTTAACCTGGATCATCCAGCTTCACCATTTATGCGGCGCAAATTCTACTTTCATGGCTCCCTTTCTGAGGCCAAATTAGAGATCCACTTCAGACCTACCTGCCGGGTTCAGTATGCAGCGGCCTTGCACTCTTCTCCCAGGTGCACCAAGAATCATGGCAGCTAGCCTCTATATGCCCAGTCATGTATTGGCATCAGTGCAAGTTGCAATTACGGCATCCTATTCTCTGCCAAAACAGCCTTCCCTGTCTCCTCTGTAGGACTTTGGTCTACAGGCCAGTGCCAACCCGCAGCCTCCAGCTGGGCCTCCCTAACTTAGACCTTTCGTAAAGCTTCCTCCTTGCTTTTTTTTGTATCCATGTAAATAAATAATTGCTATGTAATGAAGTAAAAGCTCTGACCTGCAGTTACTTACAGAAAGACATTAATTTCCAGGCTCAGCTGAAATTTAAGAGTATAATACAGAAAGATAAATGTTACTGACAGAAAGACCAGGAAAATGGGTGAAGAGTTTTAATGAATGAGAATATCTAAAACAGTCCCTTCTGACCAAAAAGGAAAAATGAAGTAGTGGGAAACAAACCTTTTTCCCCTTAAAAGTCTGCAGCTTCTAACCTGCTGGGAAGGAGGAAATACTCTAAATTCTTCCTTGGTTAAAGCGTTGCAGCAGAAGGGGAAGATCCTGACCAAAGGGACACAGAGGGTCCTGCATTCGACATTTATGAGTGGGAGGCAGCATTACCAGATGTTCATATAAAGTCCAGCTTCCAAACCTAGTTCCGTGAAGCCAAATATCCCATTTCGTTTGGTATTCTGTTTCCCCTATTGACTGAGCTGCAGCGGGATCTACCTAGAGTATAATCCCATACCACAGGGGGCTGGGGTTCAGCAGCCAAGAGGGCTTTTCCATCTCTGACTATGGCTAATCCTCAAGCATTTAAGTGACAAAATATAAGTGACCACAAGCTGAGAATGGATGTATCTCCACATGTGACCTATATAAACTCTCATGTCAGTTCAATGCAGTGCATGGTCAGACATCACTTGGAGAAAATCAGCTACCGAATCAAGCCAGTACAGTACTTTTCCTGGCCTCTCGCTGTCATCTGGAATGTGGCATCTCGAGGGATGTGATTTCACCCACATGACCATCATCTATGTTTCCTCGGTGAGCATCTGTAGCTGCATATCCCTGTCTATGCAGCTGGTCAGGGACATCCCTAACTCCTCAGACTTTGTATTAGGAGCAAAGAAATTGTCAACTGCTGGATCCTGCTCCATCGAACTGGCCCCTAAATGTCAAGCATTGCAGTGTGAAACTTCTAGGCTCCTCAATTTGTTTTCTAATGTGACCTGAAGCAGCTCTGAGATCTCAAGAGTAATCATATTTTGAAGCAGGTCAGACGGCTCCAGTGTCCTTTGCTACTTGTGGTAAGAGGGAACTATTAAAATCCCTCCTTAAAAGTCAGTACAAAAGGTCAGAGCAGCCATCTCCCCCTGTGTTTTCCTCTTCTTCGCTCTCCTTCTTGCAGACACAGGATCCCAAGATGAGGAATCTTATTGGGAGTTAAACAGCAAGTAGAACCTTGACCAGACTAGGAGACTAATAAATCCTAAACTCCTTTATTATATCCTGTTGCAATTAAGTGTGCATGCATATGCATATATATATATATATATATATATATATATATATATATATATGACTTTGTGTACTTGAAACTGTCTTCCTTAGTGTATTATTAGTCCCTAGGTCATGGGATTTAAAATATATCTTCTGCCTCTTTAAGCAGACACTGTTCCCTGTCGTGCTTTCTAACAGCTGTAGGTCGCATCCTGCCAGCTGTTTGGTAGATGTCTGAATCAGCTGTTATGGCTGCATGTCGGCTGGAGCTGGAACAGGGCCTTCTGGCTCAGCTACAAATGTCCTCACATATCTTGGTTAGAGCTACTCCTGAACAAGCCTCGCATTAGCTCTCAAGATGAAGGGGTGAGTTTGGAAGTGAATTAATCATCTCCATGGGAAAACAAGGAAAGAAAAAGAATTGCTAAGATGATGGATTGCTCAGAAAGTGAGTTTGCGTTGTGTGTGTATGTATCACCACAGATGGATTTCTTACATCTGTGCAACAAATGTTATGTATTTCAGGTAGAAACCCTGGTTTTTCAGAGCCCAGCAAAACAATATTGATGGAGATTTAGCGCTGAACTTTCAAATCCAGTGAAATGTGGTTGGTAATGAGATCTTCAACTGCTTTAAATCACCTTAGTTTATTGCACACAAATTATGCAAACAGAGGTTCTGGGCAAGGGAGTGCACAAATAACTGAGTCAGAAGACAAAATGGGACCTTCCAACCTGCTGAGGAGTGTAAAATCCAGGCTAGACTTGTGATTACTGAAAACTGAGGTGAAGCAGGACAATTACATGCTCCTTATGATACAGTGGGACTCCTGTGCTGTGGATTTCCGTGTGATATTGCGAAATAGCACACCGTTGCATAGGGAACCTGGAGAACAGGAGGCAAATGCAAGCCCGTATGGCGATGGTTTTCTGATGACAGTTTACATCTCAGCATTGTTAATAACTTTGCTACGTTTGCCAATACATCCACTTAATATGCTTATCCTCGAGTTGCAAACTGACCCCCAAGGCCTCCCCAGGTGTCTAACACATTGAACGTCAGCTGTTCCGCTGTCAAAACATCCAGCTTCAACTCTGACAGCTTCTTTGATGCAGTTTAAGCACTGTCAATGCAAAAGCTCTGTGATGTGTTGGAAGATGACAATGTGGGGACTGCAAACCTATGCCAAATTTAATATGAACATCAGTAGCTGAAGACTTGATTCCTCAGATTCAGGCTAAACTGTTCCTGTCTCAGTATCATCCTATTACTCGTATCCATCACTAGGAGAAGGTGGAGGGAGTTACTGCCTCCCACCTAAGAGCTGGCAGTTACCTGCAGACTGTGGGCACGTAGGAAAGAGGGTCCCAGTCAGACATGCCCATCCCATTCGCTCCCTGGTAGGTGGGTTTCCCAGCTAAGGGATGAGGGCTGGTTCCACCCTGCTGAAAGTTACGTCAAAGGACAGGGCTAGGGGTGAGGAAGCCCAGCAAAGAGGCTGAAGATTCCTCTTCCATTCTTTCTTTCTGGCAAAAGGAAGGTTTTTGCCAACGTACCTGTGCTAACATAATCCCCTGCAGAGCAGCGCTGAAGATGCAGCCACACAGCCTCGTCTGTACATACTCCCTGTTGATACAGTGTGCATAGGACTTCTCTGGTGACGTGTGGTTGAGACTTAACATCTCCTGAAGTCCACCTATGCTGCTGTTGCCCACCCTAATGAGACAGATCAGTAAGAGGCATGCTGACATATTCTCTTCCCTGCACCTTCATTGCACAATGCAGATGTTACTTGAGGCCCCTTTCCACCCAGGATAGGAGGGCAGCCTTCAGCATAGACAGTAGCAAGGTGGAGCACGTCTCATGGCAGCTGGACAGAGATGAGAGGGGTCACTGGGTGAAGGCAAAAGAGAAGAAAAAAACATCTCTTCTCACTCCATTTCTGAGTGTTTTGTTGCTGTGGTTCTTGATTTGTATCTGTTTTTCTTCAAGCTCTTCCAGGCAGGGACTGTTTTTCCTTCTCTGCTTGTGCAGTGCTTAAGACCACAGCCATGCCATGCCATGCCATCACAGTAGTAACGACAGCAGGATTAAATGTAAGTATAGAATATGCTATGTATGGAGCAGGCCTATATGCCTGCAGAAATCACCAGTGAATGCATGTGCAGAAAGATCTGCGTGGACTTGCTATGTATTGTGCAAGGACCTATAGAGAAAGGACCTATAGAAAACTGCTCCTTGGTGGAAAGCAGGGTAGTAGCAGGACCCACGTATGAGACCAGAAGGAAAACAAAGAAGCTCTGGGAGTTAAAAAAAAAAAAAAACATTGTTTTTCCTTCCATTCAAGGTTTTTTTTCTTTTCTATTTGTTTCTAGTGGCAGACACACAAATGTGCTAGGCCCTTTTCAACCTCACTCTTGCAACAACGCAATTGGACAGAGATGAAGGGAAAGATGATGCCTCACAAGGAAGTCCAGTGACAATTCACTTCCCAGTAAGACAAGTTTTAAATCTGGAGGTTATATACTTAGATGTGTGTGGGTGCACATATGACAAAGAGATTTCAGGTGCTTTCCTCTGTATAACTATTAGCTCTATCCAAATATCTGCAGGCTCAAAGCCAGACAAATGAAAGACTGTAACAAGGAAACATGCAGAGGATGATCCTTTTAATCCTGGCAAATTTTTCTTTATTCTGATTTTCTCAGCACTGAACTCTCCCAGCTAGCTTTTATCCACTTATCGCCTGCCTCATGAAATGAGCTTTGCCCCCGCTTCTTCAAAAGACAAACCTCTCTTCCACGACCAGAGCCTGACTTTGATCTCTGTCCTCTGCAGAGCACTTACCCAGACAAAAGTGCATTCAGAGACGTCCACACCTGTTCATGCCTTAAAATCCCACATCTGGTTATTACCTAATATATCAGCTGTATTTCTCCGCCTCTCACTGCCTCTTCCTCTTAACGCTGGCACTTCTGCCTCCTCGGCATGTAGAGCACAGCTGAACCTGTGATATGGTGACTTTCTGCTTTTAATGCCTGCACGCTGCTGCCATGTCTTCCTTTACTTACCAGCGCAGCTCTTCTGAGAGCTCAAAAGGGACAGTTGTAACATGCTTTTCCTCCCCTCCCCTTCCCCACTCTGCATATGCGCATTATCACTCAGGGTAAAATTAGGGTGGTTAGACCACTGCAAGTAATGAACAGACCTCTGTAAGTTTTTTGAACAGAGACCAGGAGGCTCTTGTACTTGTGGCAGACTGGTTTGAACGGGGACAGCCAAAGAAAAGTTAGGGTGAAAATACTCATCCTAACTGTGATAACAAGATTACCCTCCTTTCCTGTATGTCAGCTAGGCCCAAAATATAAATGTCAACTTCCACTGAACAAAACAGAAGATAAGTGCTTAAAGACAGATGAAGATTCAGGGGTGACCTAATCTGAGAGAGCAGAACTGTTTCTTCCAGGCGTCCTTAAGTTTTCCCATTCCTGTGGCTTTCACAGCTTTTCTTTTGAGATTAGTCAGCAACCTAATACCATTTCACTATCAGATGTTTTTTCTGTCTCCTGTTACCTTTACAAACCATAACAAAGAGGGATTTTTTTCTCCTTTTCTGTTTGCACACGCCCTCCAGTTACACACTTTCATCTCATTGCCATTAGAGCCTGGCAGCGTCACACTTTTGTTAGGTGATAGTTTACATGACTTTCCATATAAATCAGTGAAGTCTGGTAATTACATAATTAAGCCATATGTCATGTCACTGAAAACACATTCTTCTAGCCAGATTGCTCTTCCTTGAATTACCCTGTTCCAGGAACCCCCTTAGTAAAGTGACCTGCTGAAATATTCCTAGCGAAAAGCACCAAAACTAGAATGCTCCAAAATGTGGTTAACGTTTATTGGTCTCTATTACTGTTATGTTACCCCTGTAGCTTCACATACCATCTTCTACCTGCCGTCTTGTTTGCCCTCCCGTTGGCATACTGACTCCTGTTTTGAAGATTCATTCGTCCTGAGTTTGCTTCTTTGCCCGTTCTAGGATCACTTTGCATTATGTTTTCCAGGACTTCAAGTGGCACAGTCATCTCAACAGCTGCTTCTTTGAGTGTGTTTTCATTTAGACTTATGTTTTTCCAACTGTTTTGAATCAAAAACAACACTTTTTACAGAAAGTCTTTGGCTAATTTTATGCAGTGTTGCCCCAATGGTATGTCATTTAAAACCAAATAAGGATCAGGCAGAGCACTGAAAGAGCTTTTATTTCTCCCATTTTGTCGGCAGCTATGAGAATGGGGTGCTCATTCCATTTATATATTTTTGCAGTCATTTCATGGATTGTCTTGTTGTGAATTATGTGCCACCAGTGGTCAATGAGCTACCAACCAAATATAATGATCTAGGTCAAGTTTGCGTATGTTCATATTTTCATATGCTTTGTTCTTCTGGAAAGAGCTATTCTTAAAAAGCCTGCAGTGTTACCCTTATATCTTCTTTTATTGCTGAGATTGCTTCCAGAAGTTTGATATTTTAAAACAACTGTTATCAGCAAAGGAGATAAAATTACACAAATAAAATTATTGCAACTCAGATGTGCTAGAAGAGCTAATACTACTGTAACAATAGGTCAGATGTGAGAGGACACAGCCATAAAAAGAAACCTTTCCTAACTATCTGCAGTGCAATCCACCCATGTGAAACCCTTGAGTTGAAAAAAAGACTTTTCTCCCTGTAGTAACACTAGAATGCAGTCGAACTAAAGGATTTCTACAGGTGTTGGCTTGCAAAATCTATTCCTGAAAATGTATGAAAACATACTTACTAGATCTCTCACTGAAACACTTATTTATAGGACTGAAAACATATGAGCAGTTCCTGGAGCTGGGCTCATCTAGCTTACCAAAGCATGCCTCCGATCTTAATTCAAGCTTCTCCGTCATGCTGAAACTCATGTCACAGGGCTGCTCTGTGCACAGAGGGTATTCAGTCCTGCCCAAATAGAAAAGGTCAAAGAGCAGTCTCCTACCAGCCCACCCTGACAAGGCGTTGGGAGCTGGGTGATGGATTCCTGCAGGTTATTTGCGGAAGGTGGGGAATATCACTTGCCTGCACAGGATTCAGCAGAGCTGTCCCTGGATGGGGCGGCTGGGCTGCAGGGAGACGCTGATAAGTTTGGAGGAGAAAGGCTGAGTCAGAATTTTTTTTCATGTCTTTGCTAAAGAAGCTTAACTCCGAGATGGGAGTGACACTGAGCTGATATGGATGAGCAGACCGTCTTTGGGAGCAAGGTAGGGTTTGTTTTTTATTCCCCTTGCAAAAAAGATATAAAGAAAAAAGGGATCCCAGTTCATTTGGTGGAGAAGCAGAATTACTTGCATCACTTGCATTACTATTGCAAAAGCAGAAGACACATTTCAGTGGATGGCCAAGAAGAAGCTGCCTCCCAGGCTGCCACTGATCCCTTCTGGTTCAAGAAAGTCTTCCTTGTTTAGATTTACCTTAACCAAATGATTTGTGCTTATCAGTGAGAGAATAAATCCTGAGGAATCAGCCACTCTGCTGGTAAGGGCTGCACGTTGAGCTGTGGCTGGGGGTCCTTTCTGACCACCAGGCTGTCAAGTAAGCCAAGCCAGGGTAGCTGGTGGTCACAGAGGTATCATTCTCAGACTCTTCTGGGAGCACCCTAGATCCACACCAACTGCGTACAGGCAGCAGGCTAGGATCAGGGAAAGGCCTTGGCGGAAGAGAGATGAGGATTTGCCTTTCCTTCCGCTACAAGCTAGTGCTACCCTTAAGGGATCTTTGATCTCACTGCAAAGGATGGAAGGGAGGGAAGTACCTGGAGGACTCTTTGTTCCTCTTAACACTATCTCAGTTCTTAATCTGAGGTGTAGCAACAAGTTTAATTCAAAGACAAACTGTGTGAACTTCATGTGTGTTCAAGGGTATTCTCAGGTGAGAATAAATTGCAAAGTACCATGGAAAAAGGAAGTGAAGTTACACTGCTCTTAGTAAAGTTATAACCTGATACTCCTAATAATTTTAATAGTCTCATATTCTAATTTCTCTCCAAGATCACTGCCTTTATGAGGAGAGAGGACAGACAAGATTGCCTTTTTATCCAGCTATTTCTCCCCGATGCGGTGGGAGTGGCAGTGATGCCCTGGAGAGTAACAATGAAGGCTTAAGAAAATATAGCAGCACAACAAAATTGCAGCGCTGTGATCACAGCTTCTTATCCACTGCATAAAATTGGGGAGGGGGGAACGTTTGCTTCATTTTGCAGAGCCTGTAATCAAGATCATGAAGCTTTCAGAAGGCTTCTAATTTAAAAATGGATGTAGGTAAAACCGAACAACAAAGATCCCATCTCTGTTCTTGTTTTTGTTCCTGTAACGGAAATATGTCATATGATCTGCTCAGCTTCTTCCATTTCTATTGACTTGTGAGAACACAGGCTACTCAAAACATGGTAAAAAGAGCTTGGCGTGATCCAGTTCTGGACCCGATATTCCCTAATATTTCTAAAGGGTTGGATCTCTCTCTAAACTAAGAAATACCCTGGATCAATGTTTATTCCATTTTTTCTTTCACTGAAATGTTAGAACCTTAGAAGAGATGTGGGTTACTTGTTTTAACGAAATAATTGCTTATTGTGAGCTGTGATTTCAGATATCCATCCTTTGACTCAGAGAGAGAAAGGAGGAATATTCGTGTCATCAAACTTCAGGCATCTAAAGTAAGGTCCTCAGAGCAGTGTTCAAACCTATATTAAGCACAGCAGCCACCTCAGCTCCAAAATTACAATTAGCCGGTGTAAATCCCAGTAAATGCAAACTGCCTTGCATTAGAAGAAATTTGCAATCCACAATAACCAAACAAGAAACATAAACGAAATGTTCCTCACTTACTGATATACTTATGCAATGTGGAACTCACTGCAAATCAATATTTTGCTCCTCAGGAGTGGCAACTGAGCTGATTATGGCATTTATAGATGCCACAGTTATGTCACTTTCCTTGTTCAGGGAAAGCAACATATATTGTCAACAGTAGGTGAGGACAGGGGGAGAGTGTGTCTAATTTTAACAGGCGCCACAGTTCTCCACGGAGAGAAAGTAAGAAGCCAGCTACCTCCCACTGAAATTAGTAGGAACTGAGTTTATCAGCATATCGTGGGATCAGTCTCCTCCCTCCCTGTCCCCTAACTGCACAGCACAGCAGATGCGATAACTTACTGGTGTGTACCTAGAATCATTGGGAGACCGACTGCCAACAGCTGGCATCTTTAGAACCTATTATTCCCTTTGCTGCCTCTACTAAACTAGAGCTTTCTGGAACAGTATGAATTAATTCCCAACAGTTTATGAATCCTGCATAATTCATTTATTCATGTGCCTGTAAAAGGCACTAAAATTTAAGAGTCTGAAATAAAAATGAGTGTAATTGCACCTGGTTTTAGATTCCTTCCCATTCTGCTCTACCATTTCATTTTTACTGCCATTTAAATGGCACAATGTTTAATTGAAAGCTCCGAATTGCTGATTGCTGTTACAATGCAACTTCTCAGTGGGGAAAAATACACCCTTTGTAAATAATTTGGAGATGAAGTAGTGTCCTTGCTATGCACAGTCACAGATGCGGCTGTGGAAAGACAGAATTAGAGCTAGGATAGTGCCCATAATTTCTGTCCTAATGAAGATTCATAGGACTGGTTTTAGTGAGCAAGCTGTGTGAATACTATGAGAGCTCTGACATATATCGGGGGACACAGCACATACTTCACCCGGACTCTTCCATTCCTGGGTCAATTAGAAATTAGTAGCGATTAGTCATTTATTAATTTAGTTAACCATAACCTTGAAAATTTAATATGGCAAATTTCTGCAAAAAGGAAAATAAGCATAAATTAGACATAAGAGAGCATGGGAAAGCTCCACACCCTAGAACTTAGGCAGAATTCAACCCAAGGGCTGTTGGCGATGCAACACGGGTGATACTCAGCATTTGCAGCACAACTTCATTAGGCATGACTGTTCAAGGTGCTGTACCCAAAGGCAATAAAGTAACTGTGTCCTAGCAAGAATGTGCAAAAGGAGATGGGACCAACCATGGGAGCACATGCTGACAGTGAAACGGCCATGGTAAGCTAGCTAAGTAGTGAGTTCATACAGTGATCTCAGCATACCATCTCCAGAAGGTTTGAAGTCGATGAGAAAAACTTTCCAAACAATGCAGTAGTCTGTGGGTCAGGCTCCTCTCCGCAAAATAGCAACTCTGGTGAGAATTTTACATGTTTTGGAACCGATAGGAAAGTAATGATGAAGCCTAAGACTCAGTGGCTACTTCTTAAATAAGAACTATCCAATAGGAACCACTGGGATGAAATATGCGGTGTTTGTGGTCAGAATTCCCTGCATACTCCAGCTATTAATACTACAGAATGGAGCTGGCTGGTTTGGGTTCTGTTTTTTTCTTTCCATTTCCAATCCAAAACTTTGGTCAACATTTGCCAACCCAATAGGATGCCTGAGCCAAGTTTCAGGTTAACTCTGATCACTCTGTGGTTTTAATGATTCCTTCATCCTTGCTAGATTTGGGACTGAAAAAGCACAAAAATCAATGAATATCAATTTTTATTTATTTTCTTTTTAAATTTAGAAATGTTGGGTTCACTTGAATGCAAAAAAATGGATGGGGGGGGCCATATCTCCTGATGATGTCTCTGGGAAATGAAACTGCTGACACTTTCGCATAGCTCTAGTTTCCAGCCACTGTTAGCGTTTTAATGATATGATCAATAACCATATAGATAGAAGGGACATTTCCTACCGCACAGAATACAATAGCTAGAAACATGAGAAGTGGTTTATACATCCCTTTAACTGGTGGTTAACCTCATCAAATTACTGCACCTGCTAAGGCTGTGAGAAATAAATACAGCTGGCATCAGCGTCTGGCCAACTGAACCCAACCCTATGTTAATCTGAGCAGATGTAACAGACCACATGGTCGACTCCAGCATGACGTGATGAGACTGCGCTTCATCACAAGCTGGAGTGATCGGTCCCAAGGTGCAGAAAGTAGGGCAAAATACAGCTAATTGCTTCTCCCTTGCAGACAAATCCAGCCCTGCCAAACCCACACAATCAGCGATTGATTTAGGTTGGAAAGGCCCGTGTCCAGGAAGCTTCAGGAAGCTGCCTCCTCAAGGCCTCTGAGAGCAGGTGAGCTGTCAGTGGGAGACAAGAAAAGGAGAAGCAGCCTTGGTCTAGAGCGGGATTAGGCATTCCCTAATAAGAGGCACTGTACAAACACAATGTAACTAATAAAACAATGGCCTCCTACCCAAAGAGTAGAGGACAGAGGGTAAGGCAAGACCCCAAAGAATGAGAGCAAAGAAACCATGGTATTGACAACCAGGCACCTAGCAACCGCCAGCAAAGAGTGTTTTGAGAAGGAATGTGACAGTGAAATATAGTAGCTCTGCAGATACTTTTTGAGAAGAGACCCTACCTACCTACCTAGGATGCTGGTGGTTGTTATTGTAGTGTTTTATTTTGCTTTTTGTTGGAAGAGCACAAAGGAACTTGCTTGAATACTGAGTAAATGGATGAAGGAGAACAAGGGGAGCGCTCTAGAGCGCTTCCCTTTCTTTCGTTCCACCCCAAAGTGACCAACACTGCTTTCTTCAGCAAGCCCCACCTAAAAGCTTGAGCCAGTGAACAACTCCTTTCCTATGAGGGGCTCCTTCTGAGCACCTTACCTGATCCGAAGAGTATCTTACTTGTGCTGTTCAACAGCACCGAGCACATGATGGCCAGAGCAAGACAGACCTTTGTTTTGACCCTCTACGCAGTTCAGCTCTCATTGACTCCTCTGAGAGCTGATCATATCAACATTTTCAAAGCCTGGAACAGAAGCCTTTTTACGAACGTAAAGAATTCAGCCAGCCTCTCCCTCTTCCTCCAGGGCTGCATGATTTCCAATTGGTTTTTCTCATGCTTCGCTCAGTTTAAATGGCATGAAATGTAAAGTTACCAGATCTCTGAAGTACCCTCAGTTCTATAGCAGAGGGGTAATGAAGTAGGTAGATGAAATACATTCACATAAGAACATGGGCTCACGAAACATACCCGCACATAGACATGTAGTGCGCTCTAAGAGATGGTGAGAATTACATGGTTACTCGGTGAGTTACGTTCTCTTATGGAGGATCTCTATATGGAGAGTCTATAGAGGTATAGATATAAGTTATACAGACACATATGAAGGTATCACTAAGAAAATTCAGATAAAGGCCAACAGAACTAGTCATGTACTCACAGTTCATATGTTTTTTGTATATTTCTGAATTGGAGCCACAAAGCAATCATCCATGCTCAGCACATCTACCAGTCTGGAGGAGGACTGACCCAATAGTTAGGATATTGCCCTAGCACAAGAGAGACCTAAGCTGGCTGTTCTCAGCTTGTGTGACAGTTTGTTTAAGCTTTGTTCTAAATCTAAACAGAAGAAATCTGTTGCTATTTCAGGAGACATAATACATATTCTTCACATCTGGTTGCTTCTCTTTTTCTTCCCCTGGTCATGTATACAAGAGAAAGCATGAATAACATAGATGTGAATCCCTGTTGCCTTTCCCCTCTTTTCTTACACAGAATCCTCTGACCACATTGTTTACAGTCAAAAGATGACTCAACACTATGCTAAGGTCTCGCTTTCTATGAATAGAGAGTATACTCAGGCTGTATTTGCTTTGTCAGAGCAGGAAAATCCTCAGGATTATGTCTCAGTTGAGAGAGATGCAAATCACTGTAATTTACTCATAACACGGCACCTAATAATCAGGATGTTTTTTTCTGAGATTGCCACAGTTACATTAGGAGAATGTCTAAATGGAATATAAGACACATGTGACGGGATTAGATAACCTCCTGATGTCCCTTCCAAACTAGAGGTTTTTCGGAAAGCCTTAAAGAAATATAGTGTTATAATAATTTTCAGTTAAGGTGTTTGCTGACGACAGAAGAAACCAATCTGCTTCAGAGTAGGCTGGCCAAACATTTCAGGCAGGGCTGCTGGGTGACCACTCCCCCATTTTAGTGTCACGGAGACTTCAAACCTGCCACTCAGTTTCTGCCTAACCAGCTATTTCCACAAAAAAATTTCTAGCCAGCCCTGTCCATGAGCTAGGAGAAGCTCTAGTCTCTACCAGTAGTGATGGCTCAGGCATCTGGTGAAGTAGCTTGTTAGTATTCTCAGCAATACTAACCTCTGTCCAGACCTGTGTCTGGCACAAATCTGAGTAACAACTTGTAAGTTTGGAAGAAATAAGCCACAAAAGAAGGTCTAGCCACAGACGAACTTATCTATTGCAAAACTTTTTTTGCTGTGTGTATCACACTGGGGAAAAGATAATAGTAACAGCAGCTCTAAGAACTGTTATAAGTTGCATCTAGTGCTGCCAACAGCTGGCATAGCAAACAAGATAATCACGAGTGGAAATATATCCTCAAATTAATTTTAACAGCTTTTGCTGGACTCCTCTTTTCCAGATGTCACAGAGCTAAATGACAGTTGCTAAATATTAGAAAGGGAGCACAAAATTGGAGTTGTCTTTTTTTTTTTTTTTAATCAGTCAGCACATTTGCTTTACAGCAGTTTTGGCAGAGTAATTGTCTAAATAGAGGTTAAAAAAAATTATACTATAATCAGAGATTACATTATATTAAGTTATGGCACTAAAAGAAACTTGTTTGGAGTTTTGTTCATTGGAGTATTTCAGCTGATTAAAACATTTGTGGGACCTTGCTTCCTTTATTAAAAAAATGAGAGAGAAGTTCTGTAAGAACAGATGAGGAAGGATAGTCAAAACTACACGAGGAGATTATTAAATACCAGTACTACAGAGTTTTAATGGAATTTAAGCTCCTGTCTTCTGAAGATGCCACCTGCTCTCCATGCTGCAAACTTTATCAATTTACAATCCACTCTCTACAACACATGCAACGTCACATGTTTGCGTAACATTAGTCAAAATGGCAAAGCCTTTGAAAGAAGCTTGCCAAGTGTGACTGCCATACGTAGTTGGCTTTTTTGTATATTAAAGTACCACCAAGAATTGCACCTGCAATTAGGAGCATCTACATACAGCGTGATTGTGGTCTCTGTAGACAGAGGAGCTGAAAGAGAAGAAAACGAGAACCAAAGAACATGTCCAGACCTTCTACTGTAGGTGCCAGACCAGGGGCTGAGACTAATTCACTCTCCACTGATTGAGGAGCAAAGGTCTAGCAGCTTCAGATAACTGACAGCCAGAGTAGCTCACCGTTGTCTTGAGCGTAGATGGCAAACTAGCAGTCGTAGCATTACTGCACAGCTATAGCAGAAATTCTATATATAGCCTGTATAATCTACCTCCTACTGATCAGCCTCCTACTGATTTCAGAAGGAATCTTAACTGCACTGAAAGTGATGAGCCTAAGTGAAGTGCAATGCCTTTATCCATGATCACCCTTCTTCTTTGGAGATGATTATTAATGATTTTAGTGATGAAAATATTTTAGTGGAAGCAAAGACCTTATATATGTCTTAAAGATTTACAATCTAAGAGCCAGATCCTGCAGTTTGCTCCATGTCAGATGGCCTACTTGTCTAAAGGCATCTTTTTTTCTTTTATTGCCAGGATAGCAAATTGTGCAAAAAATACACAGCACAACCTGTAGGAAGGAAAGAAGAAATCCAACACTTTATTCATATGCTTTGCTCCAGAAAGATTACAGTGGTCATCCTATGTAGTAATGCCCAAACGGTACTAAGTCCCATAATTCAGGTTTGTACTCTAGTGCATATTTTGGAAAGATATGCAGTCTTCATGGTAAGACTTCCAGTGACGGAAAATCTAATACTGCTAACTACGCTCCAAAAGCTATGAAAAATCTTCAAAATATCTATAAATCTACCTATGCTCCAAAAACTGTCCCAGATACCACCCTCAATTCCACACAAAAGTTTCCACTGTAAGTTTCTCACTTAAAGAGTCTAGTAATATCAGCTAGTCTCTTCCTCTTACAACCAATAAGAAAATCTTCTTTTCAAGACAACAAGGCTGAGCTCTTTCTCACTGTAAAAACCTTCTTCACGTTCTGAACGTTCTTTCAACTTTTTAAAATTGTGACCGTGCAGAGCAGGACTCATTTCACCTAACATTAGCTATCTAAAAGTAGTCATGAAATCTAGGCATCTTATTCTCATCACTTCTGGGTTCAGTAGAGAAAAGCATCCCAAGAGAGTAATTCACCTCATTGCCAGATAGTTGCGATGAATCACTCTGCTGAGGTACTAATCTTTCCAGTGACTGTAGAAGGAGCCTAGGCAATAGATTTTGACTAGACATCTAATTTTTCAATTGAGACGGAGCCCATCCTTTAAGTGGTAACAGCATTCCAGTAGGAGTGAAAATACTACTCCAGTACCTTGTCTCCCAGTTTTCCCCAGGAAAGCAGACATTATTTCCCAAAGAGATCGTGGCTGGCCTTCATCTCCAATTAGCTTGTTCTGGCAGGAACACTTGTCCCAGCCATAGATAAAAGACTGAAGCTGACTGGGAAGAAAAAAAAAAAAAATTGAAAAAGGCAGACAGCTCACACAGCATTTGTGAGGCAGTGAAGTTAATTGCTATGTAATTACCACCCAAGTAAATTGTTTAATGTGGTAAAATGTGACCAGGGTTGTTACTTCTGCTGCAAGCAGTGGCTCATGATGCCATCTGCAACCCATCAACAGATCACATAGTGAATTTGCTGCAGATGTAAAGCAAACCCTCAACATCTCCAAGCATGTTGTTAAAAACCTCCATCAAGTGAATACTAACATTTCTGTTGTTTCAGATGTCTCTGTGGCTATTTACATAGGGCTCAATGGTGCCGCACTTGTTCATGTTGATGAGGGAAGAATATGGTTAGTTAAGAGAAGAGCAGGTTGGCAATGGCTTCTGAGGTTAGAAACGAAAATAAAAGGGGGATAAAAGACACATCAGTGTTCAACCATAATTGGAAATCCAGCTATGCAGCGTGGAGAGGGGAGCGATGAGGGGGAAAGGAATGTGGTCTGTCATGAAAGCAGCATTCTGGCAATTTACTGTGGGATCGTGAGCAGTTCGTATAAACAGCAGGCGGCTGTTGCATCAGCTACTGGCTCCTTTTGGGTGTATTCGGTGCCCGAAGCTAGTCGTAACTGTGCCAGGTCAGTCATAACCCCACAGGACACCAACGCCCAGATGTGCAAAGCTGAGGCAATGCACTGAAAGTAGGGTGGCATGCAAGTGCCCTGAGATCCTCCGAAAGGTGCTGCGACACAAACTGCGCGTGGAAAGGAAGCACCTCCAGCACAGCATCGTAAGGGTGCGCAGCGCTCCTCGGGAGTCTCAAGGCTTGGGCACGATCTGCTGCTTCCAGAGTTATACGTATGTGGGAAGAACCCTTATGTCTTATTTTAACAGTCTTATCGAATTATCTTAAATCTTCAGCACAAAAGGTCATTATAAAAAAAAAAAACAAACAGAGACACTTTCAACCCGTGCTTCAAAGCACCGACCAACTTCCCATCGCTGAGCTTCCTGTCCCCAGACCACATATCACTTGCCACATGTAAATACTTGTGATTGTTTCTCACCTCTTTCGGTTTTCTGAATTTTATTTATTTATTATTTATCTTAAAGGCAGCATTCCAGAAGTAGCGCAAGCATACAGGAACCACATTTTATATTGGAACTTCTCGGTGCCTGACGTGCTTTTGAAAATGTCTCCCATGGCTCCCAGTAACCTAGATATCCAGCAAATCTCATTCAAAGCAGAAAGCTGAACCCTGTAAAAACTGCTCTTCCTGCTGAGAGGTCTCCAGGATGATCTGCACGCATAACTTCATGAAACAGAAATGCTTCCCAGTTCCACCGATTGTCACACTTTAAGCCTGTGTCAGGGGCTGTGGCTTGATTTTACTGCTTTGGTTACTACACACAGAGTTGTAGGGAACATGAAGGAAAAAGAAAACAACCTGCAAAGCACTTTTGTCTTGTCCTGTTTTTTTCTGTTTGTTTTTTTTTAACCGAGATAACTATACTGCCTTCATACCACTTTTAAGAATCTGGTGTGAACACTGAGCTCCTTGGAGAACCTATACCTGCAGAAAAATTGGGAACTTCTCAAGTTCATGTGCTTGACTTTATGCATCCAAGTAGGCACAGGTATATATTATCTGATACACACGTTTGCAAGCACAACATGCACATATACTTCCAAAAAATGACCCACAACAGCCTGACTTTTTGATCTCATAAAAAATGAGGCTGAGTTTGACTTACCTGGGGCTAAATTCTTCCTTCAAATGGATGCACACATTGGTATAAAACAGAAAAAGGTTTCTCTTTGTGAGGAATAAGAGTGACTTCTGGATTTTCCCAGTTATTTGCTTGCTTTCTTGGAACTGATTGGAGAAGGAACAGGTGTGCATAAAGCTGCATCATTTTGCACTGCGGGAGAATTTGTCTTAGTGAGAAGGACAGAGAGAGAGAGAGAGAGAGAGAGAGAGAGAGAAAGAAAGACTAATCCACAGCTCTTTCCAGCCCAGGGGAGCTTCATCTGAGTTGGGGCAGAAATCTTCCAATGGAGAACATTGCCACGGTTTGACTGATTACAGTAGCTGGAGAGTTATTATCTCAGGTTTTGGAGGACAGCAGCAGACTGGACAAGCTCCAAATTGTCGGGTAATGCTACATGTTTATAATACTGGCTTTTGGTGCTCAGTTGTGTGCACACTACATGTCATTTTAATGCACAGCATAGACTGGCAATGCTTGACATATTCTAAGAGTAGATAAGGCTTATGCCCTCTCGTATTTTTTCCTTTTTTCTTGGAAGAGCAATTTATAGTGTGCAGTAATGCACAGTGATCTTTTCTGGCATTACTGTGGGAGCAAAGCAGTGTCATAATGATGTTTACTATCATAAAATAAACTAATAAAAAACAGAGACTCTAGCACTTGATGATCTCTTCCATTACAGAGAGTTTCAGGAAACAGCCGCCTTAGCAGATCACGCACCAGGTAGGCGAGTGACACTAGGCACACTCGGATCATGACAGATCCCCTGCAAGAGCCCTAAACATTTACTTTCTTTTATGACTAGTTTTACCAATGGCAGGAAATGGTATTTTGCTATCAAACTCATTGTGCTAGCTGATCAAGCTGTATTCTTGTTTTTATGATCCTCTCTTAATAGGTTGAAAAAGATATTGCCGCAATCCAGACGCTACATCGGCCTTGGGTAGCTGTTCTCGTCCATCAGCAGGCTGGTGCTGCGGAAAATGCAGCGACCATGCTGTGAGCTATGTCATTCCCGTCAGCTGAGATCCAACACGTGACAGATCGCCTGTGTTGCAGAGGTGTACCACTGAATTAAGTGGAGCAGCCCTGAAACTGTAAAAGACAAGGAAACTTTAAACAAATGTGAGTAAAGACAGATCATGCCCACTTTTGAGAAAAGGTGATTGCCTTTCCTGGATCTCCTGGATTTCCTACACTAAGAGTAGTAAATTGGCTTGGAAGAAAATCTATTTTTACTATCTGTAAGATATAACCAGTGTCTTAATGAGAGTAATTCAGGATTTTTATGTATTTTGATGGAAACTAGAATTATTATTTTCAGTGGGAAAACGTGGCATTTAGCCAACCTTTTTTTTTTTTCAGTTTAAAGTCACACAAGAAAAGTCACGCATAGAGAGAAGGTAGGCAGATGGCCGTTTCATGTGGAAAATTGTTTTCAGCTTCAGTGTCAAAGTAAAGAACGTTTCGCTGTTTCCAAGTAAAAATATTCTGCAATATTTTTTTCCACCAGTGATATTTAGACTTCTTACCCTGAGTGAAAACCAAAATGAAATATAGATATTCCAGAATTTCATGTAGGTTGTAAATTCTGTTTTCTGGCTAGGTCTAAGTATAATCAAAAGAAACAAATTAAAGTGTGAATTCTTTTTTCTTTTTCTTTTGAAAATATATTGGTTTTGCACAGAGTGTAAATCAATATATGGTGTGAATCAATCCTTACAATAATTATTGTGAGGAATAACAGAGCACCACGAAAATAAAGACAGATATGTTTATGGCATCTTAATTTTCCTTTAAGAAACCAGAAAAAATAAGCCTTAACAGATGAAGGCCAGTTTTGCATTCTATTTCCTCCTAGATTTTTTTTTAGCATTTTTTAAAGTTCACAAATCAAGGCCAGGGCATTTTCTGTTGTTCTCAGTAGGCAAAGCATATAGTTTTACTGCAAGGGGAAAAGGGCAGCAAAGTTGATCTGCAAATATCTTTCTTGAGCCTTAGTAATTTTAGACAGGTGCCCTTTGCTTAGCGATACTTTTTTCTTGAAAGAATGTATCTTGGCACAAAGGGGAAAAAAAGTAATTGTAGACATCTGGCCTTTAGGAAGCCAATGGTTCACAAATTAATTTTACTGGAGGCTGTAGCAATTACAAGACTTGATACTGCCATCTGGATATTCACCTGAACCTCACTGCAGATACCATTTCTCTGTCCAGGTTTCTATTGCAATTTATTGAGGAAATATAGTGCATTCTGACATGTCCTAAAAGCAAAATATTGTGTCACTGTTAAAGACAATCAAGTTCCCGGTCTCTGTGCTGATACTCAAAACCTCTCAGAGGCTGGCATTCATTACACGAAAGTTCACTTCTCACTGCGCAACTGCTGTTTCTCTCTTTTCACAGTCGTCTCTGCCGAGATCCGTGTTGCTGCTGCTGGGAAGGAGCTCCCGTGTAGGTGAGGCAGACTGCTCTCCGAGGAGCTTGCAACATCTCTAATTAAACCTTTTTTTTTGTAGACTAGAGAGAGAAAAACGTTAATGTCCAAGATGACATCGCCCGTCTTGGAAACAAAATCTTTTCTGAGGAAGATACTAGTTCCAGTGAAAGATCTACCTGTGAGGGTCAAATTTCTGGCCAAAGAGAGGGAAAAGAAAAATAGTTTGAGAACAAGTCAGTAATCCAGAAAATCCTGGTTCAGAACCGTCCTCTGCCCAACAACCACAGCCGGGCCCAGTTCCCATACCCAGAGTGCCCCAGTCCACAGGCCATGGGCAGAATGTCTGTCGCCACTTTTTACGTACAAAACGCCAAGGTGTGGAGAGCCTTCCTCAGAACGAAACGGGAATGTTTTCAAAACGACGAACCATTCTGTATAACGAAAAGAAACATTTAGACCCCAACTCCAGAGCTAGCGCAAATAGGAGACAATACAGTACAGGGCAATACAATACAATAACTCTTTTTCTTGGAAAGAAGAGGAATCCAGAGAGCACTAGATGCAATGAAAGAGAGCGCAGTGCCAACAGCCAACTTAGAGTCTACTTTATACTACCATAATACAAAGCTTCTCCAAATCGGAAGGCCTCTAAATCTGTAATCTTACTTTTGGCTCCAGGACACAGCGACAGCACCATGTCCCACTCCAGAAACTCCTTGACTGTCCTCAGCGCAGTGTGGGACACTGCAAAGGTGATCGACGCATAGGCAGCACGGACCAGTCACCAGGGCCGTGACACCTTTCAGGACAACTGCATCGTGCTCACCCAGTCAATATCCTTCAAAGCCGGGGTGGGCTGGAGGAGATTCAAAGTCTGTCGTGGTTCCCTGGGAACTTCGTCCACATCTGTACTGAAATTGCCTGCATCAGGCATTGTAAACCCAAAACTGATGGCACGTTATGTGAAAGATATTAACATGTCATGATTCCTTCTCATTGCTTAAAACCCCTTGGCAGTATTTTTCCTGGTTACCTAACTCTTAACTTACAGAGTTTGCTTGATGGCTTTCTGTGTTTCTTACATGTTTGGATTCTTGTTACTTCTATGCTTCTTTGGCTTGTTAAACTGTCTGCTGCTGAAGTGCTTTTATTTCTAGTAAATAAATCTGGAATTTAAATAATGATTAAACAGTAATTCATAAAAGAAGATAGTTGTGACATGTTGACTCAAATGTAGGTTTATTTTGCGTAAAAAAAATACGTCAATGTTTATCCATATTTAAAGCTCAATTTTCTCATATAATAGAGTCAATATGAAGGGAACTATCTATCTTAGAAATATATAAGATGCCATTCTTCATTGTCTGGAGATTGCGAAACTGAGAAATATTGCAACTGCTGCTATATGATCATAGCTCTTGAGTCAGCTTCTATAGGAAGGCATGAGATTTTTCCATTAATCATTGTTTTACTGCTACTCAGTTTCAGCCATTAACTTGTAATGCCCAGAAGGCTTATAGCACAGAGGATTTGACTGCTGCCAATGTAAAATCACCGATAAGAGGTTGGAGTTTTTAAAAGATCTGTAGCAATGTGCGAAGGTCTTTTACACCAGAATCTAGAAGGCAAATAACTCTTAAAGGTTTTGAAAAGCATGAAACCAGATATAAATTCTCAGTATGAATATTGATAACATTATTACACTATCAAGATGCTTACATTCAAAGCCTGACTGCTTTTCAATAGCGATGAAACCAGCAGAGGCCTTGAATCAAAATCCTAGACCTATACAGACTGAAGTAATGAGATGTTAAAAAACGCAGCTCTGAATTTCAGTCCTAGCTCTGTTCTACACTTTGGGTCAATTTTGCCTCATTGGAGTGCCAGAATGAAGCCTTACAGTTTGGTCATCCAGGGAAGGAAGAAGGATGTTACTGCTTCATTCATCTCAGCACAATGAGGCAGACAAGCAGTTTTAAACAAATCAGTGTTTCTGAACGCTTAGCTGGTCATTTCCCAAAGAAGAAGAAAATCTTTGCATTCAGGAACAGTATTTTTCTTCATATAGTTAATTTTACCAAATTGTTTATGTATCAATATTGATGAGAGAGTAGCAATCTAAGCTCCTAGGTAATTATTATCAGCCACATGACACAAAGTCATCAAAAGCTACTTTTTTGTTTGCTATCTGGCTAGCATGCAGTTAATAATTGCAGTGTCCCAGTCTGAGCTGAAATTCAGCACTAAGGAGTAGTGGGCAATACCTAGGTGTCATAAGACCAGAAGTAAAGCTGTTATTAATAGCTTTGTGTTTGAGGAGTTTTGCAGGAAAGAATAGTGGCAGAAATTCATCACGCTGCATAGGATTCATGCGAGCCCTCATTTTCCGCATGTGGTACAAAATGTCTTATACGGACCATGTGCACAAGCCTGAATTTCAGGGGCTCTGAATTCTGACACATAACCCAAATAAAAGGCCAAATAACTCCAGATGCCGTGAAATAAATCTATATTCTCCTACTCGTAGCTACTGTTTCAAACAGACCAGCTTGCTGTCGGGGCCAAAAGTGTATGGTGAATTTGATTTTAAGGTGAATGCTCTCCTTTTTTAACCTAGCTAATTTGTATGGAGACCTTCCTGCTGATGGCTATCTAAGGTAGAGATTACATTTCACTCTGGTTTCAAGTGGAGACCTCAAATGGCTCTCCCGCAGAATATGGAGTAAGTAACCTTTCACTGGCAGAGAGATGACAAGAGGCAGCCTAACATTTTTTACAGCAAACATCTGTCTGTCTGTTTTGCCAATACCCGTTGAGTTTTTAGGGACATTAGTGAATTCATTTGTTGCAATTATATGAGATTGCTGTGAAATTCTGAAGTTGTTTTCAAACAGGACCGATGTGACCCTCTGTAAGTGTATATGAGTCCCCAAACGTACAGGAGGCACCAGCCTCCACCAGGTTTCAATTTGACCTTCCTTCAGAAGGTACATTATTATCTACCACAGAATAATATTACTATCAACTTCATCATTTAATGAGGAAAATTTCCCTAATTGTCTCCCACTTTTCCCTAGGAGGATGCAACTATCAGGGCTTATCTCTTATCTCCCTAGCAGTCTGGAGTGCAAGCCCAGCAAAACTGATGCTTTCAAAATTGCACACAAGAGTGTAATTTTTAAAAGCAGATGCATTTGTCCTACCCATGTGGGAGCTCTCCCAGCTGAAAGAAATGTTTCTGCGACATTGCTGCAGCAGGCAAGTTTGCTTCACTTTCTTGGTGAAAGAAAACTGCTCAGCCCTGTTCACAGCTACGCTGGTGCACTTAAGGAGATGGCAATGGCTGCACAAAAACATGAGTTTCCCATATTTCAGCCTACCAGCCAGGTGTGGACGGTTGCAGGACCTGAAAGAACTCCGACTACAGCTCATGGTTTAGATTATCCCTTGCAAACTCCAAACTATTCCTATGTGCACTCAGTTCCTGGAGGGCAGATTTACTGAAGCTTTGTCACATGATGGAGAAAAAGCTGTGATGACTCTCCTCCTCTGTTTGCAAAGTATGTCCCAGCTATCACTGAGACAGTTGCCGGGCATTAGCATGTGAAACCCAAAACAAAAACTTGAGCTGAGTTCAGCCTGCAGTAGGAAGGTTTTTGGTTCACTTCTAGTGACCTGGGTCCAAATCTGCTTCTGGATGGAGCAGGCAGGAACAGGATGGAAGGGATCACGAATCCTTTGCAAGTTGAGCACCACACATCTTTCATTCACACAGCTATTTGGCGCTGTCCTTCAGAGCCAGGCTCCCAGACCAAGGGCAGATGCTCAGAGCACTCAGGGCCCAGTAATGTGATAACTCTGCTTCTCCCAGCATCTGAGTTCAGTATCACAGGGTGGCATAATGGCACAAAGCACACAGAATCAGAGAATCATAGAGCAGTTGAGGTTGGAAGGGATCTCTGGAGATCCTCTAGTCCAACCCCCCCGCTCGAGCAGGGTCCCCTAGAGCATATTTGCCAGGATCGCATTCAGAAGGGTTTTGAATATCTCCAGGGAAGGAGACTCCATAACCTCTCCGGGCAACCTGCTCCAGTGCTCTGAAACTGGCTGATGCAACATCGCCACTCAGATCTGTGTGGCCCTTGCACCTGCCTGTCCTTGCTCTGATAATCAGGGTGGGAGGAAAAGCTGATCGGAGGCGCTTACACAGATTTCATCCTAAACCCCACATGTGGCATGTGGGTAGCGTACACCGTAAATACATAGCCTAAGTTCACCACTGCTCTTTGGCCTTGCAGGTCTCGCTGTGCCAGGCAACAACAAGTCATGGCTATGTGGTTGCCTTCTCCAGATGCATCCATCATCAGCTTCCTTTCCCATTTCTTTCCCACTTTAAGGGCCTTCTTAATGAATCGAGCTAGCTTCTGAGGCTCTTAATTTTAACTCTTTCTTGTCCTGCTGGGGGAAAGCACAATGACTGTCACGATCACCATGGGTGTATTATTATGGGGAATATATTAATAGCAGCACGTACATTATGCAAATGGTACAGGATTATTATTTGAACACAAAAAAGCTACACAAAATCAAAGCACGGTAGGATCCAGCCAGGGCCACAGGAAGAGGAAAGGGATGTTCCTGCAACTGAGGCAGAACCTCAGCTCATCGCTAGCAGGAGATGGGATTCAGGATGGACGTGCTGTTCGAGCCCTGGCAGCACCATCTGGAGCACGTGACAGCCCAGCAGGGAGTGCTCAGGTCATCACTGTCTCCACGGGTCATATCCTCTTCCCTGGATATAAAATGAAGGGCACTGACTCAGGTTCCCTTTTACATTGACTTAGGGTAGAAGAAGTGGCTACTTGCCTCCCAAGCAGGCAGAAGATTGCTTGGGGAATCATCTCATTTTAAAAACTACCTTCTAAGACAGAAATTGAGTGGGGTCAGTTTTGAGGCATCAGACAATATAAAGATATAACTGAGGTGAAGAAAGCAAAGGTTTAAGAAAAGTACCAAAATATGAACGTTTGTGACTTTTTTGTTTTCCCATGCATTTAGTAACGTTTCAGTTCTGTTGCTCTGTTATCAGCAAGATGCTTCATCAGAAATCAGAAGCTGCCAGATCGAGCGTGGAAAGCAGGGGTATGGCTAGAAAAGGTGCTGCAATAGCCTTCAAAAACTGTCCCAGTCAGCCATTACCTTGTGCCTAAGCTGAAGGAAGCATTACATAAGGGAAGGGCAGTTAAAAGAATAAAGGTTTTAAAGAAAATCAGTGATATCTCCTTTCTGTTTTGAAATGCATTGCTGATTTACTTCCAGGAGGAATCAACCAGGTATGACAACCTGGTCCGAGAAACCGCACTTCCAATGACAAGTAATTCTGGCGTTTGGTATAAAAGACAGCTTTTCTTCCTCCTCCACTTTTCTGTAAAAAATGCTTTTATTCAGCATTTGGGTTGAAAGCGATAATTCCCTGTTCCGTGGAAGTGGGTGAAGAAGAGAAGGGTAAAGGAGCTCAGATCAAGCCAGGTGACAGAGTGGGAGCTGACATTGTCACTGGAGATGGTGTGGTCCTGGCCTGAAACCTGGTGCTGTGGGAAAGCCTAAGTTCAGAGGACGGCGGGGCTGGCACCTTCTCATTTTAATGGAGAGGTGAGGACAGGCAAGACAGGGCAAGACAAGGTCTGTGAGAGACATCAATGAGTTTTACTTCCCTTGAACAACTCCTTGTTTGATATTTATTGTGTCTGTTCTCCTCGACTACAGATCACCAGGCTTTCTGACAAAAATGGATAAAGATGCACCGTAACCTTGCAAGTAAACCCCACCACTTGCCCAGCCGTACAGCCAGCTAGAGGCAAAGATCTTAAACGGGCCACAAGGGCAACCACTGCCTTGCATAGAGCAAATATAGCACTGAGTAGGTGGTATCCTGTCTGAAAATGAGGCAAGGATTCCCTGATTCCACCTTTTAGACAGTCTGGAGAACAGGGGATGTGTCCCTTCACAGACGAAAGATGCCTACTTAAGCGAACTCAAGCTAGCATCTCTGCATTAGAAAGTATTCCACAGTGCACCCCTGCTGATTCCTGCGTCCACGGCTCTTTCCCAGCACTGCACTGCATCAATATTGTGTTGATTGCCTGGCCTTTCACCATTAATTTAAGCAAGATCTGGTGAAACATCTTTTGGCATACAGCTTTGCAGACAAGCAAATCTGAGCACATTTGTAAAGTAATTAACTTCCTTACAAATTGCTTAGATCTGCTTCTCTAATCAAAAAAAATAAAAAAAAACCCACAAATTACAAATAACACTGGCTTTCTCATTACAAAAATGACCCTGTTGCTATCCACATTGTTGTCATTCTGCAAGGCCAGACTATAATGCTCAGAAGTTAGAGTTATAAGCAACATTCTTCATCCATCCCTCTTAAAGGTGAACTACTTCTTAGGACAAAGCCCCAGGTTCAGTGAGACTGCTGTAAAACTAACGTAACGGCATTGTATTAAAAGAGGGAGAAGGAAAAATCTCTCTGCTGGTTTCAAAAACACTTGGCCTTTCTTTATTAATAATTAACACAGATGGGTAGTTTATTATTAGATTTGACTGCCAGTTTCTGCAGGAATCCAGCAAAGAAAATCTGCAACGTGGAGACATAATAAAATTAACTGCCCAGGTAAAATGATAGCCTACCAAAATCAAAATACAGCATGAATCCACAAGCTTTATTGTATGCAAACACTAACTTGAATAGCTAACTGGTTAAAAGGAATAGATAAGAAATATTGCTGTGAAAAATTAAAAATAGATTTTCGAGCTTTCTTTTGATTGCCATTCATAAGGCCATTTATTAAAAAAGTTCATTTCAGAGTCTTACCTTTTTAGTAATCCGTTGAAGCAAAGACTCACATAAGCATTGATATTTGTGTGCCAGTTGCCTAGTAAAAAGCAGAATTAATATGATATGACTTCTCTGGAACTCAAGGATATAGTTCATGTGATCGCTTGTGGGTCAGTTTTACCATGCTTATTCCTGGGGAATAAAATTTTTCTGCTTTAATTGTGACTTGAATTATGTAGAGTTAATAAAAGCCTCTGGTTCCTCTCCACATAGTCTTAAAAAAAAAAAAAAAAGAAAGAAAAGTCTCCTGCTGATGTCTCTCCCTTCTATTGTTCTTACGGATTTCCATATAAGCTTCAGATTCATATTTCATCAGTTGGAAAATAATTGTTAGTACAGCAAAAGGGTGCAACATGTATGATTTAAATAGCATGACTGTAGCACAGTATAGTGTCCCTGAACTGAGTTTTACATTCTGAGCTGTACTCAGCATGGGATCGTTTCCAGTTTGCATCACATAAAAGTTACACTGTTGACATCGTTGTGTTACTAACCACACATATCCTTGTGAAACATGACTTCTCTCGCTTTTGCGTTTGGGGATTACTGATACGGTGTCCAGGCTTCTCGTGTCCTACAGCTGGAGCCAGCAGAATTCTCTCCTCTCTGCATTTTCATCAAGTTTTATTCACATTCCACTTAAGTAATCGAGGTCTGAAAAGCAATGAGCTCTGGAGAATTTTATGGGGTTCAGAGGGAGAGTAGGGTGCTATTGAATAGATAAATAAAAAAGTAAATAATCAGCATATTAGTTACCTTGTACGGCGCAGAATAGTCCCATTGGGTCTCGGCCAGTACAGGCAAAGCTTAAGAGAATGACTCAATGTTTCAAAGAGAGTGAAACCGTTGTAAAAGTAGAAAGGCTACTAAGCACTACTACTGGATATTGGATACCCATAAATGTATAGATTAAATCAATGAGCACCTTTCAAAATCAACCTGAACATTGTCACCAATTACAGCAGACCAGATGTTCAGGCAGGCAGGCATAAAACCTGCAGCACTTGTAGGAATGTTAGCAAGGGTGTATTGTATCAAAGTCTTTATGTGTAAAAATACATGTACTTATTAAAATGAGTGCTAAATGACAGGTGAGTCACCAAGTATATACCAAGATTTAAGCAAACTCCTCTTATATTTACCGATACAGTCCTGAAGCAAGTGGTTCCAATGGGAAAGCAATAAGCACATCAGGCTCGTATTCGTCGACGAGTCTAATCTGTTTGCTCTGGCACTTTGCAAACAGATTGTAATGGAAATACCAGGTGGAAGATGCTTTTAGTTAGTGCAGTGTCAGTTATCTATCTGTTTTGTGCGTCTTAGTTCTGACTAAAATCCTCTGGTAAGGAATGGTACTCTAGGATTTGAAGACAAAAGATACAGACAAATGTACCCCACACTCTGGAGATTTCCAGATTACCGTGTTAGTGTGATCTCATCTAAACTTTGAACTAAATGCATCTTAGATAGCAAACAGAATAAACTAAAGAGAGACATCATCCTTCCAAACATTTCTGCCAGATTTACTATGCCAGTTAACTATTGTTACATATACGGACTTAACTGCGATAAGAGTCCTTTTTCACATGTACTGATTGCAGGCTCTGAGAGATAAATCCCAGTGCCCTGCTCTGCAATTAACTCAAGATTTATTAATTTATCAGGACTCCTGAAACAAGCATGTCTAATTGCATTCTTCATTAATATGTTCAAGAATGTTTAACATTTTACTGCCATTTAAACAAGAGTTCTAATAAGATACAGTATCAATTAATGGCCCTGTTAATAGTCAGCTGGTATTTTTACAATACCAGTAGAACTCTTTGTTAGACATTAAACATCATGGAGCAATCATAAGGTTTGTGGGTTTTGTTTGGAAGGTGCAGTGCAATGATACACTGCCAAGATTTTAACAAGGATCTCCCACTAGACATTTCTTCATTAAAAGGATGATAAAATTCCTCTGCTTTGGGCTTGCCCAGGAAAGAGGAATTCCATTAGTTTGTTTTTCTTTTAAAAGTAATATACTATTCCAAAACCCTAAGGATCTAAGTGCAATGCACTGTACTGCTTTTATTTGGTTATTTAAATGTGCTGATTTTACAGTCTGGATTCAGGTTCTTTTGGTTTTTGTTTTTTTTTTTTTTTTTTTTTGTGAGATCATCAGATTGAACTAAAGTGGGATTAGCATATATGACCACCCTAGGGTCCTTACTCTTGGCATTCCTCATCTCTGGAAGTGTTCTGCAGCACCTCAGAGACAGATTGACATGGAAATGCCAGGTGGAAGGCTAGTGCTGACAAACCTTAGTCAAAAACCACAGCTCCTTCCTGTGGATACAGCAAGCCCTTGACAGCTCACTTACGCTAGAGCAGTCTTCTTTTGGAATGAGAAATAATGGCATAAAGGAACAAACAGAGCTGACCAGAATGGCTTTTCAACAGAGTATACTGTTCTGTTGAACCCCATATTTTCTACAGGTGGCTGCTTCCGTTAAACTTTCATTAGGATATTTTTTTTTTCTGAAGCCCGAGACTTGGTGATGACATATGTATAACTAAATAGTTGACTAGGGTGTCAGGTAAGCATTGATCTGTGATACAAACAACACACCACGAAGTCCCTACACAGTCTAGTCACCAGACTGAATGATACATTATGATTTAGCAGTTAAACACTGTTTCTTATTTCAATATTAGTCAACAGACTTTTACTTACTCCACAGACCTACTAAAAGAATTGCTATAAAATTTATGTTAGATTCATTAAGTCATTTGAAAGTATTTTTATTTCCTTTGTGAATGTGTCACATAAGCCACTGAACACTGAAGAGTTGAACACAGAATAAACTAATAACTTGCTAACTCAGCCACAGTAGGTAGTATGTCCAAATACCACCAGCTACCAGGAGCTACCATTGCAGCTGCTGCAGTCCTCTGCAATTTCATCACCTGAGAAAGCCATTTGCAATGGTAGAAGATCCATACCTTCTCTACTGCTCTTGATTTCTAGTTGTCCAGCAGCCTCTTTTTCAAAGGCAGTTTCTGGGATGTGAGGCATCACTTTAGGAGGGAGGGAAGTAAACCATAGACACTTGCGTGTGGTGAGGTGTTGCAGCAGAGACAGGCTAGCTCATAGTAAATATGGTAAGTCTTATAAAGTTCTCAATTCTCAAAACAGCTAGTTCGAGAATCCCACAGGTACACAACCAGCTTCTTACCTGGTAAGTCTGCATTTTCTTCCCCGAGATGTGTATAACCCTCTGGATTTTGGTGCTGGAGATCTTAGGCTTTTTGAGATGTGTTCGAGTCCCTTTCAAGTAGGCCATAATGTGTTCCAATTACTAAAAAAAAAAAATGAAAAGTTTATTAATGAATGACAAGCATAACAACAAATTGGCAATTCTTAGGCTAATAATTAGCTGATGTTGAAGGAATTTAGCTATATCTTCCTCACTCAGACATTTAAGAAGCAACCGGATCTGCGGCTGAGCATACACTGCAGTTGAGCATATATATATATACATACATACATACATACATATAAATACATGTGAATAACTTTGTTTCATGAACTTTGCTGAAGTTTAGGTGTTGTGTTAGGATACTTAGCACCAAGACCTCAAGCCAAGAGGTTTCACCATGACAAAGTTTTCCTCATAGCATTGTGTAATATAGCGTTCACCTTCAAGCTGATGGTCACAAAATTATGAGGCAGGCCAAGAAGACGACAATGCGCCACAGTTAAGTGTCTGCCAGGGAAAATACTTTTCTTTGGACAATGTAGATCTGTGGTCTATTACTTGGAGTACCTTGATTCGTCTCACCTGCGGTTACCATATCCAGTGTAGATCTATCTCTTCTCATACTACAGTTGAGGAAGTCCCTAGCATGACTCAAAGGCCACACGTACCCGTGTACATGGCTTGACGAAAAGATAGAATGATGCTATAGAAATTTTCAGGAGCTACTTGCCTACAGGGGGATTGAGCTTTGGGCCTCCAGCTCTCCCTTGTGCCCCTGTGGTGATGATGCCAGGCAGAAGAGATAGCTGGCACCTTCTCAGGAGAGTTTTACACGACCTATTGGGGCAGCCTGCAGGCTCCTGAGACCACTCTGTCCCTTGGAGAGGTCACTCAGCCCAAAGGCACTATGCAGTGCTGTGAGGAGACACTCAATTCAGCGCTGAATAAGAAACAGCGCAGTCACACTCTGATCATCTTTTCCCATGCTGATGAGCTATCTTTCGGCTAGGCTGACTCACCTCAGTGCACACCACATTAACCTGATTATACCGCCACAGGACCACAAACTGGTTCACATAGAGCCAGTCCTTGACTGGGCCATATAAATAGGCACTGGGGTTTAGAGGCCTCCAAAATCTATCCCTGCTCCAGCCCTTAAGAGGAACAGATTTTTTTTTTTTTTTTTTTTTTGTGGTCCAGGAGTGTAAAGCCAAAGAGAACCCGTTCCCAACGTTTCCAGAAATACGCACACCAATAAACCAATGCAGACCCCAGCTGATCCTTGCCATAGTGTCAGGTTTTACATTCAGAGTGGTTTTGGTACTGAGATTCTATTGCAGTTTGAAAACAAAGCCTACGTAATTGCTGGAAACAAACTGTTTAACTGGGAGCGAATGACTTGTGCTGTTTTAAAACCCATTAAAGAATACTTAGCAATATTATTATCATCTAATTATAACATGATGACCTGTGGAAGGGATAGCCTGCCTGAAAGACTGGGTGTTTTTTCTCGCCATCCCAACTGGTCTAAGAAAAGATTTTACCTCTCGTTATAAAATGTGCTGCCTATGGCTCTCATACCCACCCATAAGAACATACGGTCAAATCCTCTATAACGGAAACGAGGCCAGAATAGTCACTTGTGTTTCTTCCAAAGTAATGAACCAAAGTGCTTGAGATTATATTATCTCACTTCCACAAATGGCTCTTTCTTTCTGCTTGACCAGTTGTATAGTGACTTTTCTTCAGATTATTGCAAAAAAATAACGTTAGTAGGCGATGGTAGTGAATGGGGTTTTAGATGATTTGGGTTTAGTTCCTTCAAGGTCGTACCTGCTTCTGTAGAACTCAAGCTTAATCCATCAAATCCTCATTGGTAAAGAGAGGATAGTAATTTATTTGTCTTACTAGTCTGCTTGGGTTAACACCCTGGAGGAGTTTAAATTCTTCCCTCGCTAAAGGGGCTCAGCTTTTGAAGAGGTTCTAAAGGCGTTATTATAATACACACAATTAATACAAGCTCCTTCTTTCCCCTCAGAGAAAAAGGTTCTTAATTTAAAATCATCAATGCAGTTCCAACTTCTGCAAGCATCTTCTACTGATGATTGCAATGCATGTTACAAATTTAACCTCAAAATAACTAGTTATGGCTGAGATATGTAAATACAGCCATCACTGAGCAGGGGAGCACATGCAATGCAATTTTGATCCCTATTGCTGCCACTGATCACTTCTTCAGTGTCCGTTAGCTTAGCTTTTAAATTGAGATAGTAACAATTACCTGTCCCATAAATCACTTTGGACAATAGACATTTCAATGCCCTGATGCTGATGACATTTCAATGCCAGATGTTCTGAAGAACATCTCCCTGCCCGCTAGTGGAGTCTTTAAAGCCAAGTTAAGCATCCTTGTTGTCTATACATTGAAAGGGATGAGTCAGTCATGTAAGAAAACGATTCATAGTGACACTGGTTGGCAAGCTGCCTCACTTAGCTAGCAGTCAATAGCAGAAAGGAGAAGTTTATATTCTACCTACTACTTAATGGCATTATCATCTTACTTCCAAGTTCTTACACGTCTAAATCTTGTTAAAAACTAGATTTAGTTTTTGGAGTTAATGATAGGATTTTTCTTCTGCTTTCAGGAGTTTGAGTTTCTTTTAGAGCTCAAGTTTTCCCTGCAAAATGTGAAAATGGCATATTTAGCATGAGTATAAATAAAAGTTGCATTTGTCACAGAACACTACTTAACTTTAAAAAGGAGCCATAATATTATGAGACAGAAGAAACTGACAAATTGAAAAGTCTTTTCCACTCCCCTGTGAATCCCTGAGCATCCCCTGTGTTTATAGCTGTCTTGTAGACTCTGAAGTCTCTGAGGCAAGCACAGTATTTTGGTGTCTACACAGCCGAGTGTGATCTTGCCACGCAGATAACAATATGGAAGAAAGCTGTTTGGTGTGTCCTAGGCAAAAGCACTTTGCTTGGGTCCATGACGGGCAGTGCTTGCCCTTTCCAGAGTCCTAGTGATAAGAAATCACTTCCTCTTATGACTGATACCACAAACTGAACGGTCCCAGATACAGGCAAACCTCAGAGTTAAAGGGAGTGTCTCCAGCCCAGTCCACTTGTTCTTTACATAGCCATTTCTCAACTAGCAATATCAGAGCAGCAGCTGATTAGGGCAATATGTCCTCGGCTTTTGGCTGCCTGGCTCAAAAGCAGTATTTTGGGGTCAGTGAAAAACACACACTTGCTGGTGTTCCACAGAGACCATAGTCATATATATGACGATTGGTTCTCCTCTTGGTGTCTGATGGGAGTAGAGGAAGGCTCATGCCAATGGCACAATTCTGTTTTTCAGCAGGGATGGGATGCTCTTGAATTCAAAAGGGCTAAAAATATTCCGCTACCTTCCTACCAACTGTGCTGAGTGTAAGCCATTGTATTCATTCCAAAAGAGTGTACTGTTAAGTGAGGAGTAGCTTATGCCACTGCCAAGGCATGGGTTAATAGCCGTGTGAATACATTGCTATTAAAAGGAGGTCCGCGATGAACAAAACTTAGGAACTACTGGAACCTGGTGGAAGCTGTGGAAAAACATCAGTGAGTCAGTAAATATCTTGGAATGAGTTCAATGCCTAGAAGAAGGGTTAAATGTCAGTTAACTCACTGACATTACTACTTTCTCAGCTTTGTGCCTCAAAAGGATTTAGAGAAACAAGTAAGTGAACTAATGACCTTTGATGGATCCATCACAGCAAACAGGCCATGAGTCACTGCACTTTGAGGTGCCCTGAGGTATCCAAGATGTCCATAGGAGGATGTGAGGTATGACGTAGGACCTACAGCAGACATGATCTGCAGGGTATCCACTGATATGTAAAATGACATTAACCCCCTACTTAGGAGACAACTAAATGACAACAAGCCTTCTTGTGTGAGATGCTCTACACAGTTAGAGAGCATGTCCTCCTAGAGAGTAGACAGACTTACAATCAAAAGGGCTGCATTAGGAGTCAGAGGAAAGTAGTTATCATCCTGATTTACATAAGGGCACACAAAGAAACATGATTTGCTTAGGGTTACTGAGGAAGTCTATGATTTATAGACCAGTCTCATCCTGGTGCATCGTTCACCAGATCACATTCCCATAGCTCCCCCTCTGTGTGGGCACACACCCCCTAGTACAGTGCACAGGCTGGCATGAGACTCTGCCTTACCCAGCTCTTTCTCAAATGGTGTAATAGGGCTGTGGGGATATAAGGGTGTGCAAAAGACAGAGCATCTTTAGGGTCATCCAAATTTCTCCAGTGAGAAGCTGTAACAGGAAGGCAACATAGATCAAGGGAATGTAGATGTTGTTTTAGGTGCCCTTGGATCCTCTCCATGATCTGTGTTTAGTACCATTGGCTGAACATGAGAATTTTATCCCTTCCCTCCCTGTTTTTCTCCTCTGACTGTGATGCTCCCATGCTGCTTTTAGGATGCTGCACATAACTGTCTGTCGTGCCAGGAGTCAGAACGTCCTGACTCCAGCCGTAATGTAGGCTCCCATCAGACAGCATCATTTATGTGTGGTTAACATGGACACAGAAATGCTCTGCTCCCAGCGTCAAAGAGATTCAACCAGCTCATTAATTATTTCCATTCCTTCAGAAACCTCACTTAGAAATAAATAGCCATGGAAGTTCATGCCAGCACTTGGACCTCACAGAGCAGAAGACACCCGGCTTCTCTTGTGCCCATCCCCTCAGGACTCTCAAGTTCCTCCCATGATCATGACAATTAATTCCCTGCAGACAGGATGGGCATTGATGGATTGTGTATCCTCACTGAGTTATTGCTAAGTCTTTTTTCCCCCAATCCTCTTATAATTTAAAATTTTCCCCCTTTGATTTTTTATTTCCTCCCTTCTAGCCATATTTTTTAAGCTTCACTTACACAGAAAAGGGTTTCTCTCAAAGCAGCTTCTCCTCCCCCGGCTCTTTCTCCTTCCTGCAGTACTCTGCTTCCTCCTCCCAGGGCTCACTGAGAATACGATCTTTCTGTCTAAGGCAGCAATCACTGAGGAGCCTCAAGAGTTCCCATTTCTCCGCTTCCTCTTGTTTTGATGCACTGATTACCCTCTTGCCGGATCAATAGCCCATCTGCTTTTAGGAGTTTTCTAGCATTCTGATGCTAAATTAAAACAGAGAGAATCAATCCTCAGTTAATTTCCCCAACCAAACAATTTATTTCTCTCTTCTGATCTGCCGTCATGTGAATTATATAACACTGACACACCATTAGGCCTCCCCAGACAAAGTAAGCACTTTTATAATGCTGAATTACCCTCTTTATTAGTAGCTCTCAAATGTGACAAACCGGGAGATTTATTTTATAATGTTGTATAGTCTTTAGTTGAACTTGTTAAAACTCCCAGCTATTGTAACAGAATAAATTGCTAATTAACAGTGGATTTAGCTTTGTTTTTAATGGACTTTAGGGATACATTTCATACTTAGATTAAGATTAGTGCAAAACAGAGTTCTCCTTAATTATTTCAAATCGAGTGTTATACTAATAGTAAACAATTACTTCTTTCCTGACTGAAAATTAATGTTCTATAAATAATTACAAAACCAGGCAGCTGTGTGAGTACCAAAAGGAGCTGCCAAACTTAGTGGGTTAAGAAACCCAAAGAAAGAGGCAAGGATTTTCTCCATTGCCTTGCACTTTGTGAAAATTAAGCATGTGCTTTGGTGATTTTCTAGCTTTTTTCCTACCCTGGCTGAATATATAGATAGATAGAGAGATATAGATTTATATACACATATACACATATACACATATACATGTAAAAACCTGCAGAGCGTATTTTTGAAAGCAAAGATGCATGGCCTTATGGTTTGCTCCCTCTTAGGCCCCTTCTCAAATAAAAATGCAATCAAAATATTAGCCTCAGTCCCAGTGGAGACTTCTCCTCTGTGGTGTTTTGTATGCCATTTTGCACAGGAAATACTGGGAACACAGAAAACTGAGTTATCACAACTGATACCAGTAGATGTTTAGTTGTTGAGGTATAAGGCCTTTACTCATCACGTTCCAGATCATCTAATTCTCTTGTTGAACCCACTAAAGTTAATATTTTTCTCTTTAGAGCTGCAAAGCTTTGGTGACTCCTCTTAATTTATACTAGCTTTTGACCTGGACCCTGACCTCTGCAGTCTCTTTCATGCCCTTACCGATCCCTTCTGCAGTCAGTGGAAAGAGAGAGGCACCTCTAGTGCCTTAATCAGTTCAAAGGTGGGATTTCTAAAGGCACTCACAGAGTGAAGGATTTCTCAAGATTGAAGGCAAAGTTCCGCTTAGCATGGGAAGCAGAGCAGTTCCTCCAGGCATCAACATCACATCCCATCCCTCACCTTCTCCGCAGATGCAGCCCTGCAACATGCACAGCCTTTTCTTGCTGCCGTGGGACAGACAGGGCTGCCAGGAAAGGGGCAGCTCAGGGGTCAAGTATGTCAGCACTTGTTAGCACTGCTGTGGGGCTTGCTTCATCCTGCTGCACAGAGCTGCGTGGGCCTGGACAGCCCTACCACTATCAACAACCCACCACAGTCCTCTTACACAGATGCTAGTACTACTCAGACACCAGAGGGGTCTCTCTTATTCTGTCTCCAACCTGTAATTTTGCTGTTTTCTCTCTGATGCTCTTGGCAACTGCCTACTTTGCCTTTGCCTTAAGCCTGCTCTAGTTTGTATTTTTGTGTTAGTGCACTAGAAGATAGAAATCAATAAAACTTGCAATAAGTTCTTGCTTCAGTTTTCTCATCATTTCTGAGCATTTACTTGAGGCCTGGCTCATGCCAGGCCTTTCAAAGTCCTGTGATGATCCCCTCCTTCCTTCCTGCTGCCATCTTCATCTGGCAAGAGGGAAGAAGAGATCAGAAATCCTCTGAACAAAAGTGTCATTCAGCAACACTTTGTTTCCTGCTATATCCCTTCTCCATTCAGCTTCCAAACCTTCCTCATGGTCGCCATTGTATTTGATCTTTTGCCTACGTATTAGCCATTAAAAAAATCCCACACCTCCATCACCTCTTATAAACCAGCACTTTGAACAGCCCAGAGACCTCTGTTAAAGTGATGATGACATGATGAGTCTTCATGCCCCTAGAAAGAACATCCAAGCCAAGAGAACAACCCAGTTCCTACACACCCTAGTCAGCATAGCTGCCAAAAAGGCATAACAGTGTTAACACAGAGCTTGATAGGTGTATGAAAGAAATTATTCAACATGAAATTTTTAATAAGATGGAGCATAACCCAGAAAGACCCTCCCAGTCCTAGGTTTCTGCATTAAACTCTCAGCACTCTACCCACCCTCCCTTAAACACCGAGGCAGTAGCAGGGATGAAGGCTAGGCTATGCACACAGCGTCCAGGGTACAGAGAGACCCTGGGAGCAGCAGAACATAAGCAGTAAGCCACGCATCCTTGATAAGCAGCATCCATCCTCTTACACTTGGTCATCACAAGCATGTAGTTCTCTTTAATAAATAAGTAAATTCATCCAGACTCATAACATATGGTGTATTCGCTCTGCGAGGTGATATAACCCAAAACTTTGCCAGTAAAGCAACTGAGTAACACACTGGCAATGAATTATTATTGTTGTATATGGTTCTATGGAGGAATAACCCCCTGCACCAGCACAGGCTGGGGGTTGACCTGCTGGAAAGTAGCTCTGCCGAGAAGGCCCTGGGAGTCCTGGTGGACAACAGGTTGAGCATGAGGCAGCAGTGTGCCCTTGTGGCCAAGAAGGCCAAAGGGATCCCGGGGTGCATGAGGCAGAGTGTTGCCAGCAGGTGGAGGGTGGTGATCCTGCCCCTCTACTCAGCCCTGCGGAGGCCTCACCTGGAGTGCTGGGTCCAGTTCTGGGCTCCCCAGGACAAGAGAGCCATGGCACTCCTGGAGAGAGTCCAGCGGAGGGCTACAAAGATGATGAGGGGCCTGGAGCATCTCTCCTATGAAGGAAGGCTGCGAGAGCTGGGCCTGTTCAGCCTGGAGAAGAGAAGCCTGAGAGGCGATCTCATCAATGTGTACAAGTATCTGAAGGAGGGGTGTTGAGAGGATGAGGCGAGTCTCTTCTCCGTGGTGCCCAGTGACAGGACAAGAGGCAACCGGCAGAAACTGAAACCCAGGCAGTTCCATCTGAACCCGAGGAAGAACTTCTTTCCTGTGAGGGTGACAGAGCACTGGAACAGGTTGCCCAGAGAGGTAGTGGAGTCTCCTTCCCTGGAGATATTCAAAACTCGTCTGGATGCGATGCTGGGCAATATGCTCTAGAGGACCCTGCTTGAGCAAGGAGGTTGGACTAGAGGATCTCCAGAGGTCCCTTCCCACCTAAACCTTTCTGTGATTCTGTGATTCTAAGGGGTATGCTATTAAAGGCTGCCTTTTCCTGGTATTCCTCTCAGACTGATGTCATTCCTGAAGTCCACCTCAAAGCCCTAGTTCTCAGATGGGATGAATTTTATCTGCTCTATAAGTAAAATAAGATTTCAATTTGCTGTCAGAACTTTAATTAAAACACTTATAGATCAACTTTACCATAGCAAATTGTCTGCACCACTATTACAATAGCAAGATGAATGTTAGCTGTGAAAACAGGGAAAGTACACTCCCCTAGACTAATGTGTAATTTCATAGCCATTGATTTTTGACTTTAAAAATTCTCCCACATGCTTCTGGGAATTGGAACTTGTTACAGGTGACCTGGCAGCAATGTTAGCAATTTTTTAAACCTTTTGTGAATGTGGGAGAAGAATCATTTTTGCCCATTCATGTTTTACTTTGGCAGGCATGACCCGCAACTACTCACCTCCCAGGTTCTGAAACCCAGACTAATTGTTGGATGACTATATTTAACAAATAATACATAATTTACAGCTTTACCTGATATGGGTATTGATGAAAAGCCATCACATCCTTTGTAAGATTAAGGATCTAATTCTGCAGTCAGTCTGAATGTGAACTTTCATAATGTCTTTTAGGTAATAATGAAAATTCAAATCTTAGATTAGGGTAGATCTAATTATTGGAATGGGTCTGCTCTTGCCAGTGAGATGTACTAAGAGAGCACAAAATATAAGCAACTATTAATGACTTGAGAGCAGATATATGGTGTAGTATATAACTGGCTATTTCTAGCGATCAAATAGTCAAATCAGCAGTTGTCCTGTAGAATTTAATCATTCAACCCAGATAAACTTTGTGATGGTTTTGGTAAATGCTGAACATTTAAAATCAGTCAGTGCAGCATCTCTTGGTACCTCAACAACCCTAACGTGTCTTATTCAAATCACTTACTTGGAATACCTACATAAAATATGTTTAGTACTTGTCTTCATTGACTCTCCTGTTTGGCATCCTCTGCCTAGGAGGAGGTCCACTGTCTCAGCACTCCATTAAATCTGGAGGAACTACTAGGCATGAAGACTAGACTGTGCACAAAGGGTATGAGGCACTGACAGACAGATATCCAGCTTCCTAGAGATTTTTAGGCGTCTAAGAAATCCTTTGTACACAACAAAAGAAATCAATGGCAGAGCAGCAGTTTTGTTTGAGACCCTGACCCTGTACCATCCTTCACGAGATGGCTAAGCTTTGGCTTGCTATAAGGATGTGTCACACATGGCTCCACCGTAGCAGTGTTCATCCAGGAAGGGGAGCTATGAGACAAAGAAAACAGGAATCTCCAGACGGACAAGGAAAGAGAAGAAGAGTGATCTTTTCTAACCCGAAAAAAAATGTGTTTGAGGTTGTACATTGCTACAGAACTGCTCAACAGTTATGTACTGCAATGACAGTACCACTTGAAAGTGTTTGCAATTAGGATGCAATTCCTGGAAGTCCCCACATGGTTCAGTTGTAACATGTCAAGCAGAATGAAAACAGACTGTGGTAGTTTCAGCATGTTGTTAGCGGTGGTAGGAGATGAAGGCCACCAATTAGACCAGACAAAACAAAGCCAAGGCACAGGACAGGGACTGGGGCAAAGGTTCAGGCTACCTAGAGAGAGTCCGACTTTGACACAAGGAGAAGAGCTGTTCCAGTGTGCAGCTCCCACAGGGCCATGGACAGCAAAACAGATTTGAAGGAGTTGACACAAAGGGCACAAAGGGGTCTCCCTGACCCTATCCACCCTTAGGACTCCTCTGCCACCCCGGCCCTGTTTCAACTCAGCCCAGGGCAGTACGGTAAAGATCAACCTCACTAGAAGAAAGGATGTGCCCTATGACTCCTCCCACAACTGTTGTGTGCCTGGCTTAGAGTAGAGGGTGTAGTAAGCTTTAGGCCTTCCTCATAACACAGGAGGCCCTTCACACCCCAGCTGGTCCACGTATAAAAGGAGTATTTGGGCTTGACCACATCTCCTTGAAGGCCTGTCTCCTTGAAGCCCAGAATGCTAAACCTTGAAAACTGAAGCACATCTAAGGCCTGATTGTAACCGCATTTACCTGAGATGTGAGTTAAATTCATTAGGAGAGAAGACATATCAACATAGATGTGATTACAGTCAAGCCCAACTGGCTAAGGTAAGGTTGAAGACAGCCTGATGGGTATGCAGCTGTCCAGCAATATCCACTGTTGTCTAGTATCCACACACAATTGAAGCAACTATGTATGTGCACCGGATATGCAATTGCATCATTCTATCTCAGCCACTCACTTTATTTACATACTTAACATCAACAGCAATTTTTTCCTTCTGCCATGGAGTTGTCAAAGGCATCCTATCCATCAGCGCAAATGTGAGGACTTATTTCCAGTTACTGCCTGCCTGGCCTCGAGGCACTGATGAGCAGAAAAATACTGTGGTTTGATTAACCTAGTTCCCGTCTATGTTGTCAGCTGAGTCCCCTTCTTGTGCAAACATAGTCCAGCTGTTTCTTGTGTCATTATGCATTTAGTTTTGCCTCTATTATACAATAAATGAGAAATCAAGGGTAAACAAAAAGGTGAGGGGTTTATTAAGCTTCTTTACTGTGACTACTGCTTCTATTGGCATTTCCTTTGACTTTTGACCTTCTCTGATGCAAAGGCTCTGGTCTCCTTGCAGCTAGCCCCGGCTTTCTCAGAAGTACATGGTCTGTAATGTGATACCTGCGGATATGGTACCTAGGGCAATTAAGATGTTTGTTGACTTTAGTTCTGCCCACACCAGTGTAACTATGCCTATAGGAAATCAGTGTTTGCTTGCTGATGAAGTGCCAAAATCAGTGCATAATGTCACCAGCATTCCTAGTTCTTAATGTTTCATGCCTCTTCATTACAAATTGAATAAAGTTAAAGTCAGCGAGTTTGCAGAAGAACACTCAAAGGGCCAGTTTACAATATGGGAAGTAAACATTTATAAATTGGTTATACAGTGAGGACAATATTTGGCTCGCTGTCTGATGAAGAATGCCTGTGGAACCGTAGAATTATGCAGTCTTGCAAGAATGAGATTAGAAAAAATTCATTCAGCCAAATATCAATTTCTACTAGAAAAAGCTGAACTGCACCCTAAACTCTGCTAATGCTACTGACTAGCTCTCCACAGACTATGCGGGAGCTCGTGTGAGTAGCCTAGCCTCACTTTTTGGTTACAGTTAAGTCAGATTAATCTTTCTTTTACATTATGAGCAGTTTTCAGTACCCTAATTTCTTTTCATTCTTCAGTGAGTAGTTTCATACTTTGAGTGCTTCATACACTTACTAACCTTTCATAAAGAGGAAATCAGGGCTTTCCTTATCTCTTGGATCCTCATCTTGCCGTCCAAATAGCCTCAGCCTTTCCCTTCCTCAGCTCTCACTCCTTATCTAACTCCCTATATTGTTACCGCCTATCCCCAGTTCCCAGCCTCTTACCCTCGCACTAATTCTCAGCCTCAGTTCCTTCTCTCATTTTAACATTCCCTTCTGCCACTCTCCAATTGGTCTTCCAGCGTTCAAATCAAGAAGCTTCATAATGTGAGCTGGAGGCATGGGAAGAAGGAAAGGATAAGGAAACCATAAAAGAGAGAATCTCCCTTCTTTCTGGTGCAGCTCAGAGATGCAAATGCCTGGAACATCCTGTCCAGTCCAAGATGTGCGGGACACAACGCATCTGCCCAAACATGCAAACCCACACCACAGATACCCAGAGTTAGGCTTATCATCTTGGAATACCTTCTGGAATAATTACCTTTAGGGTGATACGCGTCTCTAATAGATCAGATAGCTCCCCCGGATGGTGGGAGAGGGCCGTTTAAATGTAAAATTGATGGGCCATGTTTGAGAATGCTACCAGGGCTCATTTGAGCCAGTTTTTTCCATTCCTTCATAAATCTGTATCATCACAGTCCAAGGTGTTTGGTAACAATCAATGCTAGTCCTAGAAGGTGTCACATAAGCCATACATCAGATGAAGGAAGCCTGAGATTATTACGTAATATAGAAAGTTTGGTAGTAGTTGTTAAATAATCTACCATACTGTAGACACATTATAGTTGTGATCTCTACATGATCATTTCTTAGTTACTTAAAGTTCTTATTGTTCTAAAGCAAAAGTGCCTGATCGATTTATTGCCTTTGTAGACAACAGTATCATGCTTTCCACCCAAACCTATAGCTGAGACCTCTTGCCAAGGTAAACTATGAACACAGAGCAAGGTACAGGGCACAGGACTGGCTTGTCCACTCAGTAGCCCAGTGCTACAGTCAAGAACTAAAGCCTCTTCTCTTCCACACCACTATTATGGTGGTGTGCAGGGCAGCCAGTGATGTCTCCTGTGGGGAAAGCTCTGGAAAAGAAATCTCTGGGCAGACCACGATGGACATAGTGCAAAGAAAGTACTGCACTGTGCAGATAGATGCTTCCACACAGAAATACTAGCTCAGATCCCAAAATCTGTGACACTGCACTAGGGCAGAATGAGGCCAGGCTTACATAAGCCTAGTTGTTCAAGCTTTTCCTTGTTGCTCTAGAAGAAAGAAATAATGTGTTTTGAAACTGTTCATACTGTAAGGCATGCCGCAGGTTTTGCCTCGTGGTTTCATTGCATTTAATTAATTGGGGTTAGGAAGCAGTTCCTCCCACAGGCAAATTGGAAGAAACTACGGATGATTTTTACTTTTGTCCTAGCCTGAAGTATGGTCTACTTCCTAGGATCATTTTAGTCTTTCCACAAGCACATCCTTTGTTAGTTTGCAGACTCAGAACATTATTGATGCTCTTGATCTCCTCTGCTCATTTCCTGACTCCTCTCCTCTCTATCTCACTTTCTATGGCATGCTAGTTCTGATAGCTGTGAGACTTTTTTCCTAAAGGTCTTAAATAATTGAGAGAGCACAGAGAAGTTGTCATGGTTATGGTGTGTCAGGAACGGGGCAAACTGGATGCTCCATGGACCTTCCTTATCTGTGATTCCAAGGTCTAGACCAAATGACTCATATGATCCTTTCTGTCCAATGTGTCTAGTGTTTAATGGCATCTGCTAATTTCCATCCATTTTCAGTAGGATCCCATGGGGCTCAAAAATAAAGGAACTGCAGGTATCAGACATGATAGGAGCAGTGAACTTTTATAACCGTATCACCTGGATCTAAGAAATAAAAGTCCTTCCTTTGAGACAAGGAGCTAGAGGAAATGGTTGCAGTTTCTCTAATTGTTCCTGGAAGCAAGCATTACTGCAGAGAAATCAGACAGATTGAAATCTTCTTCAGTATTGAATGCGGCAGCCCCAAAGGCACTGGAAATGTACAGGATGATGTGGATGTTGTGGAGGAAGCATGAGGGGCTACTGCAAACCGCTAAGACAAACCGGCTGAAAAATAACAGTTTAGGAGATGGATTCATTAGACAGCAAATTATTTGTAGTTTAGCTGATAACTAGGTCAGAGCAAGGTTATTGCAGCAATGGACTTGATTCTACAAAAAAAAAAAAAAAAAGGTTGATATTTGTAGATTGAGTCAAAACTGCTTTTTAAATGAAAAGTTCAGTAAGACCAAAAGGAATTTCATTAAAAATGCATATTGAAGTGCAAAGATGGGCTGCAAAGGTCAGAAAATGGCCTGGACCAAATTTACTTGCAGAAAATGTGGCATTAATCACAACAAAATGCAAAGGGGTCTGGTGCCAGACGAATGTGACTGTGCAGAGAATACATAGAGGTTCCAGCCATGGGATTTATTTTTTTCTTCAGTTCTATCAGGCAACCTTCCAATATGTTACTTGCAGATGTCTACCTCTGAGCTAGCTGTCTGGGTTTCCTTTACCATCAGTGGAGAGAAATGCGCTCTTCTGGGGCATAATTCATGCCACAGTGAGGGAGATGCATCAGAAGGATAATGTTCTGAAAGGAACTATTTCTCTCCTTGGACTATGAAGAGAGCCAGGGGAGACTGGTTCATATGTATGTGTTTCTACACTGTGGACATCTGAAGCAAAGTGGGATTAATCAAACTTTTAGTGGAAAGGCATGAGCATGTCTAGCCCATCAAATGCACCAATTCTGGAATGAAAAGTTGTATAACCATCATTGCACCTAAACATTGCAGAGCTTTTGAACTTAGGCGTGAACATAGGAATCACAGTGATGTTATCACAGCGCTTTGGGGACCTGCTCATTTATTCTTCACATACACACAGAAGAACTCACATAGCTCTTAGATTCCCTCCTAACCTGCAGAGGAAAATTATACTTTTGGATTGGCAGCTTACATCCACTACCTAATGCCTAGATTTACGTCAGCTGCCACTGAAAGTCCTCCCAGCTCCGTCTTTTCTCTTCCTCTGTCCGTGACTCTTTCCATACAAGGAGGTGGCTTCACTTTTCTTACACTCTCTCTTTTCACTTGAAAGCAGCCAGTCATCTTTCTCTGAGGGCATAGTCTTTCCTCAGGCTCCCACTGAAGAAGCTGCAGCTAGTGCCTAACTCTCTCCGCCTTTAACAGTAAACAGGTTGATGGAGTAAACATATTGATGGTGAACACTACTATAGAGCATTTCCCACAGCCTTGCTAATCCCCTGGAGCCTGTTAGTGAAGCAGCTGTTGCCCAGACAATTCTGTACTGAATTTTCACCCACTGACTCTACTTGGGTTATCATGAGATTAACAAGGTCCTATGATAAAGGGAGTAGACAAGAAATTATTGCTTTTCTAGCTAACTAGCAAATCAGTTTGCTTTAAATTCTGCACCACAAGTTTAAGAGGCTTAGTTTAATGCTAGACTTAAATCAAGTGGTTTAAATGTGTGTCTGAGAAAACTAGTGTATTAAGGTGAGGAGAGAATGATATGCTACACACAGATGCATGAATATAAAATATACTAACTGTTATCTGATCTTGCTCACAGAGAACACTGCCACCGAGTTCAATGCAGTTAACGAGGGTGAAGAGGGAGGGCTAAAACCACTGCTGATAAAAGGAGAATCTAGTTCATGCTGTTTCAAAGTAACTGAAAAGTGACTGTTGCCCAGCCATGTTTGTTGAGGAAAACACTGACGTGCGCTCGAGAGAAGTAGTATATGTTGATTTGGGCTAAGCCTCACTGAAAGAGATAAGCTCCTTTATGAAACAACTTCAACCCCCACACCTACTAAGTGCATGAGCCCACCCCAGCCACGGGTGTATGGAAAGCATATGTAGGCAACAAGGTTTCCACTGAGAAATGTTTTGTCCAAGAGCGGCTGACAGAAAAACTAGCAAAAAAGCACCAGACCCAGGCCAAAGGAGGCCATCAAAAAAGGTTTACAACAGAGAGAGAGAAAATGCTCATCCAAAAAGAAGAGAAATTGTCAGAGAAGGCACTGTGTGAGGCAGGCACTGTTCAAGCCACTGATTTCAGGCATCTATTTTAGGGAACCTAACTCCTCCAGTGGGAGCCTAACCATTGCCGATATAGATATTCCTAAACTCCGCCCAGGGGTGCCCGCAGGCAGGCAGCTGGGCGGTCTGTCCTCCGACTGAGGCAGTAAAGTTAGGTGAAATGTTATGAACATCCCCAGTGTTTCTTATCGATTCCACCAAGGAAAGGTGATCTGGTCCTCCCTTTGTGCGCTAAGACTATAGCAAAGAGAAACCTAACATCCCTAGTTTCTCCTCCTAACTGGAGCAAGCAGTAAGACCCTGAATTTTGGGCCTCTTCTACAGCCAGTCTCCTGCACCATTAGAAGGAATGACACCCTGATAAAGGTGGTCACCTCCTTGCAGAAAGGATCTTATTCGGGAAAGAAGAAATGTAGGAGAAAGAAGGAAAATCAAAGAAAGGAGTACTTCTTCTTGTTCTTAAGTAAGTGGGAGGATGTGGTTTAAATTTTTACTATGCTAATTTTTAATGTAATGCAATTGAAACAAAGTCAGCCCACAAGACTGTGATTAAATACACACATTTGTCCCTTTCTTTGCTTCTGATCAGTCTTTGAGACCTGTGCAATTCAGCTCACCTATATCTGAATCTGCCAGCAGCCACCTTTCTCAATGGCTACATGAAAAGCCCCAGAGCTTGAGGAACGTTCTGCCCTTTCTTTGGCCATTCCTGTCCATTTTGGTCTATAATTATTCTCTATAGGCTAAAAAGTCATCAATGGAAAGCCACAGTTACATCTTTTGTGTTGATTTCAGTGAGCTAAAGCACATCCTGGAGAAGACAAGGGAGTCTCCCTTGACTGTATCAGCCTAAATCATAAAATCTTCCAGTTTTGCACCTGAGTAAAGTATGTAAAACTGGTGGATGAGCCTAGATATTACTGCTTATGAGTCTTAGGTGTCAGTGCCATGTTCAGGAGAAATTTTCTCTTTTTTTTCATCCTGGATTAAGCCCAGCGTGTTTTAAGGGACATCTCTGTCTAGAAAAATACAGTCGGAGATTTCTGTTTGTCTTAACAGGGACTTCTGCAAGTGTATCCACCTATAAGGAATCAATACTTGTCAAATGGTGAAGGTGACTGAGTGAAGGTTGCACAGGCCGTGTTGAGGGGTGTGATTAATTGTGGGTTGTCAGTTCCCCTATATCCTGCAACTGGGTGAAGGTGGCACTAATGCAAATTGGTCAGCTGGGAATAAACATCATTAATTCCATATGACATATCAGATAAGCAACCTATGGAGAGCTATGCATTTACGAAGCATCAAAAGACTAACTTGAGAAGAGTTTATACTGGGATAGTAATAACAGTAATCAATTTGGATTTAAACAGATTCCCAGGGAGATGATGAACCAATTGAGATGAATGATTAAACCATGTACCTGTTAGCTAGCTTCCACCATCATAGCACCATCAGTCAGTAATATTTGGCACTGAAAGGAGTAAGGTTTATACTCTACTGAATGCCCCTACCCCTTCATCCCAGAGCATTTGTTATGCAATGGTAATAGCCCACTACAATTTCTTTGAAAGCTGACTCCTCCAAATTCTAGGGAAGACAGTCTTAGCCCCTCTCCTTCTGTCTCTTTTCTTTTTCTTCTGCACCCATACAATGCCTAGGACACGGGTACTGAGTCATAACTGGAAATATTAAGTACATAGTTAATAAAAAATGTTTCCCATGAGTAATAAGAACTCTGCTACAGTGTGCTCATAATACTGTAATTAGTATAATTCTGGTGGGGGTCTCTTTGCTTAGGACAAGTGAAAAAATGAGATCTAACACTGGAGCTTTTCATGCCACTACATTTCTTTTATTAATATCTCTTGTTTTATGCAAAGAATTATCTTGCTTGTAGGTGTCCTAACAAATATTTAAAATACCTACAGAATAACTAAGCCCCATTTGTAACTAAAAATCACACACAGTTGATCAAGAGCTACAGACAACAAAAACACAGATGCCATCAGCTGGTGTAAGTTGACATAAATTTTGAAAAGCAGATGCTTTCCCTATCCTTTGTATTTGCAGCTCCTGTACTGTAGCATTCTGATCTATCATGGTGGCCTCTAGGCTATCACAATCACTAGTCCTTTGCTCTCCATCGTAGATGTGTATTTAAAACTCTGAGGATCCAAATGGGGTTATTTTGGAGGTGAAGCATACTGAGAAACAAGCCCTTGTTAGCACAAACAATTTTTTTTTTATTTTGGCTCATCTTTTATTAACTGAATTTTTTTTAACTGGATTATTCGGAGCATAAGAAATCAGCCTCTGCAACAAAAGATCATTGGCTCAGCTGCTTGAAAATTGATAGACTTGTATTAACACTGCAAATGAGCAATGAACAAAGAAGTCACTGACAGTATGTGGCTCTGAAATCTCTATTATCCTGTTAACATGTTCCTGTCTAGGAATTTACACCTCAGCTTGGTACCAGGGATATCAAGATAAAGGAAACAAGCAAATACCTCAGTGGAGAGGGGAACACTTTGCCCTGCTGACTCTATATAGATTGGAAATTGCTTGCTCTCCTTCTGCCCTGAGAACTGATGATTGAGAAAAGACAAATGCTGTTTCACTTGCGCTAGGAAGACACTGCAACGCTAATACGAGGACAGTGAATGCTGATAGTCAATTGGATCGCCTCATCCTACCAAGAATGAAAGAAGAGCTAGTTTCTTTCTGAGGCCTATGTAGGTTTCTGGTCAAGAGTATAATGTAAGAAATAGCGTTTACCCAATTCTGATTTGGAAAATATCTTGTTATTTACCTTTACCAGAGTGGGTAAGAATTGATTTCTGAAAGTTTTCAAGAAAGTAAGAAAGGAAGTCTTACTAGTGATGCCAAAGGCTCCTCTGTTTCCTCATAAAGAGGAAGCCTGAAATACTCTGAAACAGAGACAGTAAAAATGTCATCTCACCTGGCCAGAGGCACAAGAACGAGATTCCTCTCCTCTTACTCTATTATTCAGCAATGTATGCATTTCCATCTGGCCAGAGTGTCCTCTGCAGGGGGTACAACATATGAGCACAACACGTCTGACCAATGTAGATGACCCCCCTTAGGAAGTGCCCTAGACGCCCCAAGCTATGTTGACAGCTCTGAACTGACTGTAAAGGGGGACAAGGTGGCTAGCTCAGATATAGTTTCCTGCACTGTAGGCAACCACATTAGGCAGATAAATCCTCCCCTGGAAGGCCAAACACTCCCTTGAGGCCCTGTGCTGCTAGGAGGGGGAAGGACAGCAATGACCTGCACCACCAAACTTTCTTTGTTCTATAAGACTTCACATATCTGCATTTTGGGGGCATAAGTGATTGAGGGGCAGCTGGGAGATGGTCATTTGCGTCTCTGTTGTAGTGCAGGCATGGACCACATTTTGTGTCTGAGTGTTTAGGGGAGAGGGGAGTGGGCACCTTGGTAACACGGGGTTCAGGAGTGGGTGCGCATAGCTGGATGGTTAAAGAAGGAGATCCAAGGCTGAGTTCTGATTTGAAAGGAGAAAAGAATAGACAAAACCTTCTGCTTACAGAGTAACTGGGAGCCCTGGTTCCTTGCTTGAGGCTCCGCTCTCTAGCAAAAATCAAAAAAAAAAAAAAGTTCAGCTTTATTCTTGCTTCAGTCACCACTAACACACCTAAACAGAAGTGCATAGAACTCTTGGAAGAGTAACTCCTCGGAGATCCCCAGTAGCCCTGCTGTCGGGGGCAACCAGCACTTTACAAATACATAAGGTAAATCAGTGCCTGCTGTTTCACAGTTCATCTCACCAGACATCTCCCTATGAAAGTCATATATGTCATCACAGATCCCCCCTTCCCCTCCTTTTCCATTCACATTTCTGGGATTTGCTCTTTTCTTGCCTGGTTGATTCAAAAAATACAAACTGAGGTTGCACTGCAAATTAACAATTACAAAAGTCAGCAGCAACTGCTGTGGCTGTTACAGTTCCAAAATTAAGGAGAGTTTGCCATCTAGAGGGCAAGTAAGACAGGCATTTGGGTATATGGTGGGGAGCAGCTTTCAATTTGAGTAAAAACAGTTCAGTATTACAAATTAGGCAGCACAACAACGACAGGCTTGCACCAAATAAGGAAGAGGGTTAGTGGTTTCTTTCTGACTGAGTTTGGGAGGAATAGTCTTTTTCTTATTTAAATTGTGCAAGCTGAAATAGCCAGACAGTTTAATTAAGCTCAGTAGATCAACAGCATTCACATTTAGCAAAAGAAAACCTTGCTAGAGTGTACTTTTTTGCCCAGTCTGTTCCACTATGCATGTAGGCAGAGATACGATTATAACCAGCAGTGGTTAAAACCTTGTTTCCAGTGTAATCAGGTCCTGGCTGCAAAGTTCTGCTGAACCCCAAACCTTCATCCCATGAGAGTGGAAAGCTTTCATATTGCAGTTAGATAACATAGAAAAATAATTACTTCTCCTCAGTCCTACTCCTTCCTCTCCTTCCTCAGCTCACTATGTTTTCTCCATGTTAGATATGAAAACGTTCTGTTTTATTTTTCTCTGGGAAAACTACAGAGGTTTTTTTTTTTTTTTTCCTTTTCTTTTCCCTTCCTGTGTTTCTCGACCGCATTGAAATTCTTCATTTGTGAAGGCCCAGAGCTATGGTCCCGTTTATGTCATGGCTCTTCACTTGACACAGAAATAGTCCTGGGTCAAGAGGGAGGAAGAACTAGACAACCTCCAGAGTTCCCTTCCACCCACCCTTTCTGTGACCCTGTGGATAGAGCTAGGACCAGTCGCTGCTCCATACAAAGGGCCATTACACATCATGGGCTCCACATTGAACTAGGCTTGTAGGTCTGTAACAGAGACCATTGACCATTTCAAGATTTTGAATGCTATTGAAGCTTACGCCAGCCACTTGGACATCGGTATATTAGACAGATAGGTTTGCACACCAGAAAAGAGCTGGTTCTGCATACAGAGTTCAGTTGCTGTCATAGCTGTTTCTGTGAGCTTTTAATCTGCTGATTTTGCAAACCTGTCTGCTTTCCCTATGTCTCTTGGCACTCAGCTCTCAATATGCTTATGGGCTACTGCGGGCACTGCTGTCATGACCTGTGCAGTACTAATGAAACCATCTGCTGGGTCAACCTGTCACTTCAGTTGCCATTCCAGGCTCTGATCTCATGAGATCACACAGGCAAAGCCAGTATAGGCCTCACAGAAGTGCTTTCATGGGATTTTAGGAGACTGCTAAGCTACAGGAGGAGTTCTTTTACTGGATGAGACATTAAGCTGCTGTTGTGAGGGCTTGTGACCTTTAAAGATCATACACTGCTTTTCGTAACAGTGTATTAAAGGTAGAAGTGTATTAAAGTTTAAGTTGGAAGTCTCACTTCTGATTGGATAAAGGTAAATTTTGTCTATTTGCTCTTTACTTTCAAATAACACAGTAAACTGAATTCTGAAGTACCTCCAAGACCTCCTCTAGCTTATAAAATGTGTCCAGGGACAGCTAAATGAGATAACAATATAATCATTTAGATCTTTTCCATCACTTCCTTTTGGGCTTGGGTGCCTGAGTGAATTCAAACCGTTAATCAAGCTACTGATTGTCAGCTAAGCCACAGTAATGGTTGGTGCCTGATGGTGCATGTGTCCTTAGCATAATGCAGCTGCAAAGTAAATCATGATAGCTTAGATACTAATGAAAATGAAAGCCACTGTAGAGGCAGTTTAAGCTAACAGACTTCTCACTGGGTCAAGCTTAATGCAGGCACATGGTCAGTTAGCAGGTTTCAAATGATGGGCATCTTCAGTTATTTCCTATTGTGTGCTCAGGCCTGGGAATTTATCCTTTTGAAATTCTGGTGTAAGAGAGGGTTAAAAACTAGCTGAAACTGATCTGCACAAACTACTTGCATGGCTATAATTATATCTATGAGTAATCTTAACTAGAAATGTGGCAGATTCATTGGAAGTCTTTAAATCAAGACTGAATTGGTCTCTCTAAAAATACACAAACACTCAAATAGAAACTCTGGGCCTGATGTAGAACGCTTGGGGTGAGCATCTTTCACCCGTGTGACACAGGAGGTCAGTCTAGACAGCCACAATGGACTCTTTCTGACATTAAAATCGATAAAATTATGAATCACCATGGTTCAATAAGGTATAACTCTGCCTGTGCCAACACTCCCTTCACAACTCCCGAGTATCTCACTCACTGAGGCTACATTTCTGTCCAAAAGCTCTGTGACTTGGTTCTAGGATCAATGAATGGGAGAACGCATTCCAGAACCTTACCAGCACAAAGCTAAGACACCAGCCTCCACTCCCTCACGCACTGGTATGTGGAGCATTAAAGGCATTTGAAGCACAGACCCCACTCACATCAGCTCATGCATCCCCTCTGGACAACAGAGCAACATTCCCATTTCTTACTCTGTTGGTGACCTGCTTGGCAATAGCATGCTGAAGATCCCTAAACTCAAATAATGTTATATGTATAAGCACGCCATCCATCCCTGCCCCAAAGAACCCCCCACGGTCAGCCCAAAGATTCTCAGCTGAACCAGCTCATGTAAGAGACAGCTGTTATTTGTCACAGAAATGCATCATAGAGATACGTGTTTTCAAAATAGTTCAATAAAAGACATTAGCTGGAAAACTATTCTGGTGTCTTGGATTTAAAGGAATATTGTCATTATTATTAGCATTAACTAATAATCCTTTATTAGTCCTTTACTAAAACTATGAAATGAACTTGACTTCTGAACTTCAGCTGATATTTTGCAATTTTACCCTTCAGCCTATTTTTTTTTATTGAAACTTCTAGAATATACACTTTCTGTTCAGCTTTTGCAACTTCCTGCATGAGTGAAATATCCCCTAACCCTGACCAGAAAACCCTTCCACATCTCTTTCAGAAATTCACTTCAGCAAATGTAACATCCTTACCAGAAGGAAACACAAGCTATAAAATATGCTGCAGCCTTCCTTTCTGTCTGGCTTGCTTCAGACTTCATTCATAAAAAAACAGAAAGAGAGAGAGAGAGAGAGAGAGAGAATGAGAAAAAGTGACAGTTGATTCAGAAAGCTGTAAGATGTAAACATTCATCCACAGATGATGCATGGATGGTTAGTATTGCATATCTTTGGGGACAACATATGCCTGTCTTTCAGACTTGTCATATCCTAACGGCCACTGTTATCAGCCTGCAAAAGCTTCCAAATTCCTACCTGTCACTGAAATTCTTAGAAAATGAGAAACCATGACACACTGAGAAAATATAACTGTGATTATTGCTATCCTGCCACTGCTTGGGTCCCCGGCGCTTGCCTGTGCGCACAGTCCTTCCTCAGCGGAGCCATCTTATTGACACCCTCAAGATTTCTTGCTTCTTTAAGTGTTTGCAAAGCCAGATAGCCAAGCAAAATTTTCAGCCTTTTCAATGGGCGTGGTCACTTTCGTGATATTTTCGTCTCTAAGGCACCTTCGTGATATTTATATCGCAGTGGCCCCCTCAAAATGCAAGACCCTGCTGTGCTAATGGACATTAAAACACTTCCTACGTGACAGAGGAAGAAAGCACCATTCTTATTAATTCTCCTAGTTATTACTATTGTTTCCACTTTACAAAGGAATGAGACAAGAGTAACCTTCCCTTTCAGTCGTGCTCAGGGTCAGCGGAGCCAGAGTTGGCCGAGCATCCGGAGTCAGGACTAGGATGAAGCTTTTCACCTGCCCAGAGAAGCAAAAATTGACACTTTCTCCTGAACGTTGAGGCTTTATGAGGCCCTGCCCCCACTTAAGAGAGACATGCGATGCCCTTCGCACCATGCTGGGTCTGAGGAGCCAGGCCGATGGCTGCTGAAGCACAGAGACCTGCCATGGCTTGGCCTCTTGACTTCGCTTCTCCTCCCGACTCCACCTCCGAGGCCCTCTGTGACGGGAGGGCCCGATCTCCCAGAAAGTCTTTCCAGACCCCCTCCACTCGCTGGCTCGGTTTCACCCGCCGGCCAGCACATGGGATTATATTTCCCAGGGCGTTGTGGGGCCGGGGCCACTCCGAGCATCAGAGGTGACCCTCCAGACCCTTCGTCCCACCGCTCTCCCTGCCGTATCCGTCCCCAGCGGCGGGCGGCCCCGAACAGAAAGGAGTGCTTGGCCCAAAGCGCGTGAGCGGGAGCCGTGCCGGCCCCCTTCAGCGGGTGCAAAGGTTTCCTGCAGCCTCTGGGCCGCGGGAGCTGCCTTGTGAATGGGCTCCGTGTCAGCGGGCGGCAGGAATGCGAGGAATGCTAAGCTGCCGGGCAGTCCACTTGGGAGGATTAAGCCTCATGACTCGCAGACAAGAGCCATAGCCGGGAAGGCCAAACCCCACAAAGAGCGGTTTCTTCCCCGGCCCCCCAAGTTAGCTCGTGAGCCGTTGCCGCTCGGGCCAGCACGGAGGAAGTAGGAACTGTTTGCCTTGCATTTAGAGCTTCCTACTTTTCATTGAGAAAAAACGAGAGTGTGGTCGGTATCTGATAGATTATCTCTCCCCGGGCAGAAGACCAGCTCAGGAGACGGGTAGGGATGGTGGGGAGGGGAGGTATTTCTTCAATGAATTCAGTTTCCCACTGCATGTAAAGGTTACTTCCCTCCGTCACCTCGCTGGGTCCTGTCGCAAGCTTCCCGCTCTGAATGAAAAGCAGAAACTGCCTTTCTGAATGAAACCACTTCTTATTTCGCTGGGTTTGAAACGGCCAGGAGCCCCCATCTCGCCGCACACCGTGCTGCGGCTTGTTTAAGCACCGACGTTCCCGTGTCTTTGTCACAGGCCGTTGTGAAAGGCTCTTTGGGAGCTGTTTGCGGATTTTCTTACTACCAAAGTACGGGGACCGGGTTTGCTCTGTGATGCTGCGCTGGGTGCATCACCTAAGCCACCCGTGTCTCTCCCTCTCTCCTGATAAATCCCTGGCATTCCCACCACGCATTGTCCAGCAGGGAGGAAACCCTCTCGCACCTGATGCAGCTCCTAAACTATTTAGCGTGGTGATGTTAGTTAGCACCTGGGATGTGTTGGGGGCCAGCAGTGGGTAAATGGCATTGGTTTGAAAAGCTTGCGGAGAGTCAGGAGATAAAATGGGCTGGGGCAATGCAGGGAGAGAAGTAAAAAGCAACACAATAACCATGCTGGTCTTTCCAACTTTAAAATGTTTTTTTGGGGCGGGGGGGAACTTTGTCTTTTCCTCTCACTTAAGGAGCTTTGTTTCACAAAGCGTTTGCTGTGAAAACCGTAATGATCAAAATGTTTATAATTGCCATTCACGACCTACACCTGTGCTGCCAGCGAGACGGGATGGATTCCAGAGGAAAGGAGCTCTCCCCATCTTTAACATTTCTGACTTGGGGGGAAAAGGCAGCTTGGTGCCAGTTAAATATTAAAGACCTGACTCTCCTCTTTGTTACACTGCCTCACATCCACCAACCGCAAAGGAATCACAACCTACTAATGCACATGCAAATAAAAGCAAATTCACTCTCCAAGTTTTTCTTGGAGATTTTCAGCTCCAACAATTGTTTTGCAGTGGGATAAATAATCGATTGTAATGAAAGCTATATATCAAAGGGACCAAGTTTCACAATCCTACTTGCTTCTTAAGTGCTCGGTATCCAAGAAAGAATACCAGCTGGAGTAAATACACCGGAAGTTTAACATAGCTGAACTTATCTTTGCTGGGCAGAACTGGATAACTTCATGTTTGTAAGCTAACACCCAGATCATATTCCTGCTTGAGAATATGTGGCCACACAGTTTGCCAGATAAGCTACTGCTTTTGTGGGTGATAATTTACGCAGAAAGTGTGATGATGCACATCCATGTGTTAAATTTCATTCATAGATTATTAAAATATTGTTTATGAAGCACAGGAACTGTTGTGCTGGGTCAGACCAAAAGCCCAGTTACTCCAATTTCCTGCCCTGAACCTTAGTCCATGACAGATTTTTAAGGAAGAGAATAGAGCACGTTATGCACAGGATAATCCTTTTCATGTCCATTAGCTAATAAGGGCCTTCCTGAGATCGTAATATGTAATAGCTCCCAACAGAGCCCTGCTCCATGCGTTGCCTAAACCCTTTTTCTAAACACACTTATACTTCTGCCCTCTGCGACATCCTGTGGCAGTGAGTTCCACAACTCAGCGATGCGCTATGTGAAAAAAATGCTTCCTTTTCCTTGCTTTAAACTTAAGAATGTGAATATGCAGCTCCAGACAGCAAAAGGAGAAGCAGCAAAGGGAACTCACTGGAGGAGATCCTGGAGCTGATTGAACCAAACTGACCAAGACTGCGTGGAGGTATTAAGCCGGGCAGGGGTATTGCCAGGGGCGCTGACAGAGCAGACCTCCCTTTGCAGCCCTTTAACTTAGCGCAGTTAATGGCCCAGCGCCGTGGAGCTGAGGCGAGTAGGAGGTTTTGGCTGTGCAGGGGGTCTAAATGGGTCTATAGGCAGCTTACCCTGCAGCTTCATGTTTTCTTTAAACCAGCACAAGCCAGCAGGGCAACCAGAAGAAGTAATGCTCCTCTTCGTCTCTGGCCCCACCACTCTATTTCTGCTCTGGTACCCCCCTGCCTTGCTGCCCGTGTAAGTCTATCTGTGGCTGCCTGGTAAATCAGATCAGTTAAAATGACTTTTTTGTTGTCTTTGCCAGGATAGTTTTAAGCCAGATCACTTCCAAGACCCAGCTGACTGCAGAGCTGACAAAAACCTAGTCCTGGTGATGGTTGCAGGAAGGGCCAGAAAAGGCAGGGTTGCTTCTCCCTGGGGCAATGCTGGCTCCTGGTAGGTTACAGTGAACCTGAAAACCTTGCGCTTGCCTCCTGGGCACCCTCTGCTAGGTGTCATGTCCTTTGACTGCAGATCAGCTTAACTTGAAGCGCTTTGGTCACCCCGCTGAAGCAAATGTGCCAAATCTGCGAGCGGCGTGCTGGAAGCTGCTCCAGCTGGACAGGCGTTTGGAGTCGGGGTGCTCACTCGTTTGCTTCCTCTTGCTTTCTCTGACAGAGCTTTTTGTCAGATCTTCAGAACTGCATTTTGAGCAGTTAATACACTTATTAGGAAGTAACTGCTCTTTATTGGCACTGAATGACTCTCTTAGCCTGGCTGAGACTTGGGAATGTAACATGTCATTTACAAAGCTATCCCCAGAGAGCACAGACAGATTACAAAAATATGCCTTGTGTTCAGTCCCTTTAAATGAGTAAGATGACAGCACTAGCATTATGCTTCGAATCTACATGCTGAATGGTCACACTCAGAAACCTGACACATTGCCTTGGAAAGTGAAATAATATTACCTTAAAGCAGGGACAGTGCCAAGTGCTCGCCACTGGAAAAACTGCAAATACTGAGATAACCTTATCTACTTCAACTGAATTGTATAGTTTTAAGAAGGGTTCTTTACAGGTATACAAGGCACAGTCCCTTTGCTTACTAGTCAGCTGACTCCCAGCTTTAAGATACTAAAAGCAAAAAGGCAAATTCATTCTTGTTTAAATTGTATCCACTGATCTGAATTGGATTTAATAAGCATGGGGATCTGGTTACACAATTGTTCCTGTCTGTTAAAAAAAACCAACCCTCATGTGATTGCTGACACTTTTAATTCAGCCCATGTACATTTATAACAATATCCCGTGTATTGCTTCATACAGCCAAAATATGCTCTTACTCAGTCAGTGTCTAACCCGTGCTGGGTCTGCTGTAATTCAGTCTACAACCCTGTTTAGTATGATTTCACCATGCGATAATATCAGCCTGGAATAACACGAGCGATTAGTCAATGACGCTGTGTATCTAATCTCCACACATTTCAGTCCAGAAAAAAAACCTAACAACATGCCCATCTGCAGTTAGGAAGAGACCCACTGGATGCACGGAGGTGGGGCGCCCTGCACCGTAGCCCTGACTTTTCTTACCAAGAAACGTGGGTGCAAGTTAAAAGCAAAGGTTAACTGCTAAGCATCACTAAGTCAAAGATGCTTGACTTTGCTAAGAATTTGGTCCCAGTCCTTTGTCCTTTTCCACAAAAGGTCTAACTCTGATCTTATTCACAGCAGTTTGCACCCATGTACTTCCCCTGGCTTGGTTTAAATTACTCCAGTTGTGATGGAAATGAGAACAGGGTCAGGCTGGGGAAGAAGACTAATGTTTCAAATAAAGGACTGGTGAAATGACAGAAGAAAATGACGTCAAAACTCTCCCCTGCTTTTTTAATGTAGGTTAATCAAAGGACTAAAAGGACTCTGCAACTCCCTTAGCCAGCAGTGGAAGATCAGTGCTGCCGCAGTTTAGCTCAGACATCTCTCTTACGTTGCGTATGGAAAGCCAAATGAATGAAAATGAAGATATTTATTTACAAAGCACCGTTAAGAGCTGACATGATTGACAATGCTGTACAGAAAGGTGCCAACTCATGAATCAGTTGAATTTTCTTGATGCACAGCAATTCAGAGCAAGTCTGGAAAAGAGAGCAAAGGGAGGTTGGGGCTTTTTGGGGCAACAGCTCCCTCTAATGATGGCTGGGAGTTATTCTGAAGTAAGAAAAGTTCCTTCAATTTAGGAAACGTGTCAGGAAGATCCAAATGAAGTAGGTCCCTTTACGTTAGCCTGGAACCCAGATGGAGCTGGCATCTTTATTTACTGGTCAGTCTTTATTGACATCCAGCAATATAAACAGTATTTTAACAGGAAGAACAGATGAGGGAGTGAACTGCTGTAGTCATGCCTGTGCACTTTTTCACTCTGTCCCTGTCAGCTCGGCTTGACTTTTCTTCAGTCATTGATGGAAGCCCTTTTTACCCACACAGGGAAAACTAAAGAGGTCCCAGTAACAAGGCTGCTGATGAAAAGAACTAAAAGCAGAGCACTGTGTGGTTGCATTGAAGGGCTGCTCATTGCATATTTGGGAGAGGAGCATTTCTGAACAGGCTTGACCGTTTTTGAGCCAGCTGCTTAACAGTGTTCCAGCTTCAGTAAATGCATATTTTCTCTTGCTGCACTCTGCCTGTTTAGGGTAACACTTTGAGGGTTTATTTACAGGAATCAGCTAGAGTTTTTTGAACAACCTCAGGGAGATTAGGGCTAACAGCAGTTCTTGATCCACACAGCCAGGGCAGGTAGAACAAATGAGTAGAGCCTGAAGTAGTGCCCTGGCTGGGGAAGCCCCACATAACTTCTCATACACACAAGAAGTTCATTGGTCTCTAGTCTTTGTCTCACTAAAACCTTTAGGTTGGCTTTTCTAGAAGATTTTTGAACTCTTACTCTCTTTTACTGTCAAGGTTCCCAACTACCCAATGCTAAAGTTACTTTATATTATTAAATGCTGTATGGTCTCCATCAATCACTTAAATGATCTGGGATGGTCCCACCTAGCTATAGAAACTCAGTTAAGATGAGTTAGGAAATTTATCTCCTTTAAGTTTTGGCCTGAGTCAATCAGGAAAGATAGCCACTTAAAAGCTGTGGTACCTTTCAGGAGTGCCTGTAGAGCCCCGCGGACTCCAGAAAAAGCAATTGGAGTCTAGTGCCAAAAGTGAGCTGAGATTAATCTGGACTATGCAGTATGGTTTCCATGACTGTAGGGTAGGTGAGGTTCCTGACACTAGACTAAAGTGGATGTAAAATACTGTCACTGTGATGTCGCCGAACATCACGTTCACCTCGCAGCACTCGGGCACAGCTACTTTACACCCCCATGCACTGCACAGCGGAGAGTATCCTCTACTCCCAGCTATGGATCTTGTCCTGCAAACTGCCCCGTACATCACGTTCACCTCACTGCTCCACCTCCTGAGCGACTGCTGCCTGATTTGAAGGTTCTTATTAACTTGAAAGAAAAAAAGAAGTCTCCTGCAAACTCCATGACCTCCACCTTGGAACAGATCTTCTAGCTAACAGTTTTGACTAGGAGAGAGGATTTAATTAGAATTAGCTAGTTACTTAAAGATAAGTTAAGTGGGGAGGTAAATGCTTTTTTCTAACAAGTGCGTAAACCTCTGATTAACATATAAGTACCCCTTTCTAAAGTTAATTTACAGTATGCGAAAGATTTTTTTTCCATCTTTCCAAAATTATGCATCATAAAACAAAATGTTCAGATAATCTTGCTGAAATGCTTATGGAAGGAAAACTGAGGATTTATAAGAAGTCATTGGCCTACTTTTTTAAAGGATTTAGTGTCAGGAAACTCTAGTGAAAAATGTCTTGTTTTTAAGGTATCTAAACAGGATATCCAAATGCCCGAACTAGTTGCTCAAATCAGCCTTTAAATGCTATAGCAATTACACACCATCTTGATTCACTTGGCTTCCAACTTCATGTCTCCTCCTGGAGCTCACTTCTGGAAACTGTCATGTGGGAATTAGTCCTACATATAGTACTGCCTAGTTCTGCAGACCACAGAGAAAGGAAGGGCTTTTTAATATCCTATGCAAGAAATCCTTGGAAGTGCAAGGTCAGACTACATGATAACAGTCCCTTTTGCTTTTAAAATCAATAAATCCTAGAAAATGTGATCACGTTTGTCATGTAGTACAGGTAATTGATTGCATGTTTACCTCGCACATCATCGCGGGGAATCGCACACAGCTGCAGTGAGCACCACTGTACAGAAGACTCCTGGGGAGAAGGTTGTAGTGTCAACATCTTCTGGTTGCTCCTAACAAATGGCACGACTCACCGCACACTTGTACAGAGGCAGGAGGAAAGTGAGAACAGACAATGAGTGGAGAATGTAAATATCAGGCAGCCAAAGTGTAAAAGGGAGCTGGCTTTCACCTGCTATGTTTTGACTGCGGTTCTGGGATGGAAGGCAACATGTACCTTGAAGCAATCACATTATCACAAATAGCAACCAAAAAAACACCCTCAACTATTGCAGTTGTTGGAATCATTCATCTCAGCAATTCAGCTCCCCATTTTATAGAAGCAAAAAGGTTTACATGGAAGTAACAACGCTGCAAGTCTGACCTTTACCTTTACTGATAGCACTTGCTGCATCCCACTGTACACATTTGCTATGGAGCAGTTTGCCGTCCTAATGAAGACGTGTGGAGCTTCAGTGAACACAGCATTACCCCTGACTTGTTGAGGGCACATATGCACTGAGCTCTACACAGTGTGAGAGAACCTCCTTCCTTTTGTCTGAACTGGAGTGAACACCAAATGGGTCGTACAACGCACATCTTTGTTCACTGACCCAAAATTACAAGGTCTTGAACACTGCCTAAAATTAATATTCATTTTTCAGTTCATAGGCAGGGGGAAACACCTCATAATCTGTGCTTTTTGGAAGGAACCCTTTGGTTATCCTGCCTCATATTGGGCGTCTGTCTATGGGAATGTAACCTTCCCAAGCAGTCCTGTGGAGCAGCTCTGAACTTAGAACATCCACGCAACTGCCTGTGGTCCAAACAGACCCAGTTCATGCACATAAGCAGTTTCATAGGATTTTTCCCTATGTGCAGGCCCTTACGCTGTAGTACCTGTGGGGTAACTGCAGCAGTCAGCTACCACCAAAGCCAGGAAAGCCACATCAGAAGGGACACAGCATCAGATTGTCCTGTCAAGGGGAGTAAGGCAGGACAGCACAAAGCTGGACCTCATAGGTACTTCCTAACGGAGAAGCTACAGGCATGGAGTTGGGAGGTTTCAGGCTGGACGTGTCCAAAATAAAATGTATTAAGGTGAGAGGCAGGAGAGAGCAGATTTTCCTTCTTCTGGGCACTGATCAATAGAAAGGCCAGCACTGTTGAGGGCTGTTGGTCTAAACCTGCAATGAGAGCACTCTTCTCCGTGAACTGGGGAGCTAGGCTCTCTGCCCTAAGAATAGTTCTTCACATTTATGAGTGCTTTTAACAGTCCATCCAGCAATGCCAAATCCCTTGTCCAGCTTCACTGCAGACAAAATAAAATAGCTCTAGCAAGATAAGCATATCCTGGAAGGCTGGGATTTTCCAGCAGATAGGGCCAAGTCTCTGTTGGTGGCAATTGGCACAGTTGTGCTTAACTCCACAATCAGGTGCCAAATGACCATAGCAGAGATTTTAGCAGTAGAATAGTCGTCATAACAAACATCTCTGTGAAGTCTTGTGTGCACTTCACCTAAAGTACTGCAGCTTCCCCTGCCCCTCCAAAGCACTCCAGAAACGTGGGATTGTGCTTACCAACACAATAAGCCAGGAAAAGGCCCATCGAGAGAGTTCAGGGCCACCTTCAGCAGTGCTAAAACAGCAGCCATCTCATCAGCAGTGAGGAGAAACTCCAGCTACTTTTATAGAAGGCTCCCACGGCTCTGGTTCCTGAGCTGCCAAACCATTGGAAGGAACCGCAGCATCTGGGTCAGGCTCCACATGAGGAGAGGTTAGCACAATCACTGCAACCACGAATGAGAACAGTAAAACTGCAGTGGCTTTTGTTCTTCTGGTTGCACACCGAGAGGGCTCCCAGACAGCCATTCTCTTCCATCCCTCTGGGAAATCAGTGTTTGCAGAGAGAGAATAATCACCATGATTCACCATCAAGCCCAGACTTACCAAGGGATATTAAAGAAGCTGCAGCACTTAAGGGGGTATGTGGCATGTGCTTGAGCTGACGTGTTGAAGGAAGACTCATGCTGCTTTGTCCACTCATTGATAGTGTGGCTTTTTCTTGATCCAGGGTCATTCAGACATCTCCCATGCCCACACGTTGTCTAAGCCAGATTGTTCCTTACATTAAATCCTTCTGGAGCTCAGCTTTGTGCCTTCAGATTCCTACAGACATTTCGTTAGGAGTCCTGGATTGGCCCATCCCAAAGGTAAAAGTGATATGCAGGTCCAACCTGACGTTTACCCCACCGCTCCCCAATGCCTCATTGAAGTAGTCAGTTGCTGTTAAATTTGCCTGACAGACTGAGAAGCACAGAAGGGAGCAGGAAACAGGCTTGCCATTTTTTCACCATTTCAAGTGCTCACCATGCTAGGTCAAACCTAAACTGAACAACGCTGAAGAATATGAATAGAGTGCACAGGTGCACCCTTGTCTTAGTGAAGTATGTGGCCCTTCACCAGTCAGTCCCTGATGCTTTACACAAAAATGACTTGTATTCTGCATCCCAAATATACTCAGCATCTGAATATTTCTGAGAACCCCTTGTGTGACTGGTAACATCTTCAGTTGCCTACCTCCTCTTAGCAATCTGCCCCTAGCACCCTGTGGAAGCTGAGCCTCCACTCAGTAACTATAAGCATGATCCTACTGTATTTTATTTAATTAATCTCTACAGGGAGCCAAAGGCCTTCCCTGGCCCTGGAACCAGATCATTAGCTGGCAACCCAAACTTCACAGAAAGAAGCCTCATTACAGCGGTAATGAAAACAAGACAAAAATAAAAAACTGTGACCGTTTTTATTGCCCCTGGAGACATCAGCATCAATAGAGTATAAGCAGAGCTGTTAGCAACGCCTCTCCTCATTTGGGACCCAGTCAAAACAAAGCTCCAAGTCAAATTTCTTGCTTGACCGTTACGTCAAGTTTTAGCTTTGTTCTCAGTCATGGCCTGCCACTGATTGCATTATGAAATTCATTAGGGAAGAGAAAATTGCAGTTTCTTTGATGGAGCTGAGTGGTGCTATTGCAGAATAGCTAAGAGCAACCAGGGAAAACATGCCCATGGGAGGCTGGTGTTATCCCACTTGGAATCACAGCCAAGCAGTCACAGGATAAAGCTGCAATGCAAGAGATGCAGTGACAGATCACAGGGTAACTTTTTAAAAAGGAGGGTGTTATGCAAGACCCTGACTTTGGGGTTATATTGAGAAACAAATCTGCATTTATCTCAAGGAAATGGGAAGAGTGAGAAACTAACTATGTTACCAAGGCTTTCCTAGTGAAACAATGTGTTATAACAGAAGCAACTTGTGGCACATCTTATTATTAGTGGTTTAATTAGGAAACATGTCATGTCACATCAACCCATTCCCACCTCACTGCCATTACGTGGTTCGTTTCCTATTGTTCTCACAGCAAAGGTAGTATCAAAGCAATGAGGTAAATGAACAGAGGCTGTTCAATTTCATTTAGAAAGTGTTAGATGGAAAAAGGCACTAAGATCTTCATTACAGACTGATGCATTCGCAGAGATAAAAAAAAAAAATTAAAATTAAAAATCTCAAGAGAAGCTTTATTTCATTCCCACAGAGTGGTTGTGATTTAGCTCAGGTAGTTTCCCACAAGCTAATGGTGATCTTTGGGGAATTACTTTGAACACTTTCCCACAGAAAAGAGTCACTGTGCTCGAAAGTTTGAAACTGTAGTCTGAAGACCCTGAATTCGCATGACAGAGGAGCACCAAGCCTGCGCGGGTCCTGACCGCCTTGGATAAGAGCGCAGTGCAATTCTCACAAACCACAACTGACAAGGTGCACTGGAAGATTGGAGGGAACTTGTTTCTTCTGTTAGTAACCACAGGAGTTTCTCTGAGTGTCTTGTGGTTGCTAGTTCTGAGAACAGGAAGCTGGACAAGCCGTAGGTGCAGGAGAGTCTCACTGCCGCTTGTGTTACCCACCCAGCCAGAACTCAACTGATTAGGAGGGTATCAGAGTTACATAATGACTTTTCTGGGTTGTTTTACTGTAAAGATGGAGCGGGGTGGGGAGGGCTCTTCAAAGTGGGGATGAGGGTTGTAAATAGCAAAACCACAAGGCGTTGAATTTAAATGGTAGAATAATTTAACAAATTAGGATAATATATAACGTATTACATACCATAAGCACACATATATATGTGTAAGTAATGCCTAACAAGTTAGCATTTAAATCCTGTTGAATTTATTAGTCTATTAAGACTGGAAATTCTGCTTTTGAAATGCTTATAACATCACTTTGGATCCCTAAGGATCCATCTCCCCTAACATTAGACATCTGGAATATCAATGTCTATCTTTGACCTAATCTCTGAGAGCTCCAGAAAAAGAAATTAAAAATCTATTTTTTAAAAAACAGGCACTTTTAGGATGCTTGTAGGATGCCTATTTTTTAAACATCTCCTTTAGGATGCATTGAATTGTGTACTGGTCTCCAGTAGCTATCGAAAGTGCATGGTTACTACTAGCCCAGATGTAGATATCAGTGCTCTAGATCATTATATTTACCCACAGGAATTTCATCACAGATGTTCTAACATATGTTTAATAATACAACAGAATAATGAGAACTTTCAGCAATACTTTAATGGAAACTCATTCAGCTTCCTCTAGAAATTCCATCTGAGGTTTTCGTCATTATAGGAAGAATCTCCAAATTCCTTTTCAAATGGATGCCTTGTGCAGGATGGATTCACCAGAGGTCACTGATTTCAGGTTTTATGGGGCCAACAGGTGTCAGGAAACATTGCCATCCTGCTCTGTGGAGTTACTGCATATCATTTTCACAGCAAGGCTGTGATGTAGCTCAAGTGGTTTTGTGAACCCGGTGCTTTTCTGAGTGGAAGAACAGTGAGAAACTTCCTGCAAAAATGACTGTGAGGGATCAGGCTACCTGAAAACAGCTCAGAGTAGAGTCAGGCTTCATACCCCTTCCTGCCTCCTGAGGACAAGTGCGTGGCAGCAGTTTAAGCAACATACTTTTAGGCTTTGTTTGAACTGGATTTTTTTTTTTCATTATTTAGTACGGAATTATATTGAAACCACCCACATTTTCAAATGAGCCACCCGACTCCATAGGAAGAGCAAAAACTCGCTCATTGTCCTTCTTTCCTGTTAGGTCCTCCATTCTAAAGGAAAATCAAATCTTCCTTTCATATGTTTCACGCAGTGTTAAAATGCATGTATATGGATTTCAGATGGCAACATTCTTTAGATATTATCAACTCACATTGACACAGAGAAAACCTTTCTCCTTAATCTCATTGGATTAGGGAAATGTAACAGAAAAGTTGCAATTGTTTGGAGTTTTTGTGTGATAATACTTTGAGAGACAAAACATTTCCCCTCCCAGCTCAAAAGCTATTGAAGTGATTTTCCTGACACATTCTAACATGATTTATTGTAGGTCAGAGGGCAATCACAGGAGAAGAAGATCAATCACACAGGAAGAGATAAGTTTTTCCTTTGGTCTCCTATTTTTTTTTTTTTTGGAGTGAACAGCTTCTCTTGTAGACTTGTAGTGTTTTAAGAATTATTTCAGGATTCTAACTTCTGCATTTCTGCAACGATCATACAGTTTAGAGTTTGCCTATGGTTAAGCCATTTTATTTCAGAAGAGCTGAGTTCATTGTTCTGACCTTACAAAAGCAAAAATCTAACCAATGCCCTGTAGCAAATAGCTACGTAAGTTGTGAATACAATATTATTAGTGACTGAGAAAAGTTCTCTGTGGACAAAGAGAAAAATATAAACTGGTCTGTAGTACTCTGAAAAACAGCCCAATGGGATTCTCATAGAGTTATGTATTATGGCCACATAGATGCCACACGAATTCATCATGATTAATGTTGCAACAGCCAGTCCTAAGGGCTGCAGTAATGACTGACCACTTTTCATGAAGAGCTGTGAAATGGCTTTTTAGCTCTGCATGCTAAACAGAGAAGTCATTCAAGTGCAATAGATTGAGCAGAATCGATTGCACTCACCTACAGAGCACGCATATGTTTTCTTTCTCTCTACTATTAAGGGAAGAACATTGTCCTTACATTTCTCAGGGAATTAGCCATGCAGATCCCATTGCCTGTTGGGGAGAATAGCACGACTGATTCCTCAAATACTCAAACATAGTCCTACCTAGTAATTGACATTTTTGGTACTAGAAGACTGCAGGTTTAGTACAAATAGGGAGTACAACAGTTCTGCATTCATTGCAGTAACCACTGCAGTTGGGATTACTTTTATTAACCAGACATTACCTGCACAGCTATAGAGTCTACAAGTCCCAACATGAGCAGAACTATAGATGAACTCAGCAAGAGCTGAAATTTCCCACAAACAGTTTAAAAGCCAAGTCAAGAGAAGAATCATGGTATGAAAGCTGTTGTAGAAGCAGCAACAGGTGAAATGACTTACTTACGGCAATAACCTACCTAGCCAGTGAGAGACAGAGCTGATTGACTGTGTAGCCAGGCTCGCAGAAGGCCTGATCTAGCAGTGTTGCTTCTGGCTGTACTTCTGCTTCCCAGTCTCTCCACACACTGGACATCTGGTACTATGCTCTTCCTGGTCCAGGCCAGAGCTGAGGCCTCAGGTAATAAAGTCCAGGGTGTGCAAAGCCAGACAAGGATACTGTGAAGTGTAAGCATTTCTGCGGGGGTGGGGTGCCTGGCAAGGGTACCTTCACGTGAGAATTAAGAGGGATGAGCTTCAGCATAAGCCTGGGGCCAGGCTGAGACTCTTCTCCCAGATCTGTAGAGTAGCATCTTCCCTTTTGGCCCACAAAGAACTCATGCTAAGTAAGTCAGAAATAAACTCACCACTTTCATCCAGATGAGCCACCACCAGACACGTAAACCTGGATCGCTAAGAGTGTTTTGAACACCAGAATTTCATTTTTAGTTACAATGACATGGAAATCTCCAATATTTTTATCCCAGGCGATGCCTCACACATACTTGTTGGCTTGAGCATCACATTCCATGGAATGACATCACACTCTCGCCAAAAGAGTGAGTCATACAGAATTACCATCCAAGCCAGGACAGTATGCAAAGGTTTTACTGATGCTCATTCAGGATATCCCTCCTCTGCCTGGTCCACTCTAGCAGGTTGGGCACCCTCCAAAGAGCACAGGGTCCTGAAGTGGCACTTGGACTGCAAGTGCTAAGAGCCATGAAAGTAAATGCGGATGCTTATAATGCAGGCATACACGTCTGAGCACATCTCCCTGGGCTCCCCAAGCAGTTAGTAGAGAACTGATCAGCATGGCATACACTCTTTAAGGTGCAGTATATCTTAGCTTGAAAAGACTGAAATTCATGAGTCGAATCTCACCTTGAACTCCACTGGCTGTGTTAACCCCATCTCCTCTGACTGCCGTGGGAGTCTACAGCCAGCCAGTCCAGCTGTAGGCACCCACACTGTGAACACCTAAAGTTAGATAGCCTGAAATCCACCCTTAAAAATTGTTCTTATCTGAGTCTTGGTAAACAATGGTGATATATAGAATGAAAGGAAGACCACATGAATGCTGGTTTTCAAAAATTTGTTTTAAAAAGTAAGAATTTTGTATCACTAAAGAGAAAGGCTGTAAAAGGTTGAGCCAATAGTCACTACTGCTCTTCTAATATCTTTAACAAGATGGTAAAGGCATCTCATGAGTTTCCTCTACCTAGCATGTCCACGACTATGTTTACAGCCACTGCTCTCATTGTCTTAGTATTTTCTTCATGATAAATCATAATAACCTTCCAGGAATATTTCTTATTACTAGACTTGCTTTGTGTCTGCTGGCAAATAGCTGAGTAAATAATTTATCCTCTCAGATTTTCAGTAATGAAATAAATAATTCATCATGAATGAGTAAAGACTTACCTCTGCAGTCTCCTTCAGCTCTCTTCTGGAAGCCAGCTCTCTCCTAAACCCCACCTGTGTTGATTACGAGTTACCAAATGTCCAGGTTCACTGGCATTGGTCTTGCACTTGTACCTTTGCACTGTATTTTCGCCAGGCTGTCTATATTTCAGCAACATATGTATGTATGTGACCAATTAGCTGATCTTGTCAGGAGAATGGAAGCAGTTCTATCTCTTCCTGTTTTGTTTTGGTTTAGTTTGGTTTATTTTTTTTTTTCAGTAAGCGAAAGAAAGCACCTGAGTCATTTGGTCACCCTGGATATTTGGAACACCCTATCACATGAACGACCTCGATCAGCTACATCACCCCTCTTATCTGAATCAGTCTCTGCAGCTCAGAGTGGAGTTCAAAGCCCAAGTTCTGAGTCCCAATATCCTTGGACTGAACAAATTTATCAGCTCTGTATTTGTAAAGATAAAATACTTCATTAGAGAAACTATTTGTGATTTTTTTTCTACTAGCTAGATCTGAAATCTAACATACATGTGTAATTTAACTACGGTAGAGGTCTGTCCACATCCATCAATGATCATAACCTCCTGAATTTGCTGCTGCTGCTACTCTTTGCATTGCCTGGCTCTTGGAACACAGAATATGTTCTTTGACAACACATCTATGGTGGTCCAACTAGGCCCCTCTGTGGATGATCTGTGAGGAGAAACCCAGAGAGAATTTCTGAACACAAAGTGGCATGAATGTATTTTCCCAGCATTACATGATAAGAAGTGTGATGACATGATAACATGATGACAGGTAACAAATGTGGAACCATCTTGGGCTGTTCAATGGGAAACTGTAAAGGGAAGAAAGCAGAAAGCTGGGGTAGTCATAGTCCAAGAGTAGCCCCTGCTGATGACTAGAGGGACTGCAGTGAGTGCTGATACAAAAATTCATGATTTTTCACAGAATCACAGAATAGCTGAGGTAGAAACACCTCTGGAGATCATCTGGTCCACCCTCCCCCACCCCCACCCCATGCAAGCAGAGTCATCTACAGCAGGTTGCCCAGGACTGTGTCAAGCCAGGTGTTGATTATCTCCAAGGACACAGCCTCTCTGGGCAACCTGTCCCAGTGTTTGACCACCTTCACAGTGAAGAAGTGTTTTCATGGGTTCTGACAGGATGTCCTGTATTTCGGCTTGTGCCTATTGCCTCTAATCCTGTCACTGGGCACCACTGAGAAAAGTCAGACCGTATCCTCTCTGCACTCTCCTGTCACATATTTATACACATTTATAAGATCCTCTCAGGATTTTCACTTAGCCAGGCAGAGAAGTTGTGTTACTGTGAATTGAAAAGAAAGAGAAAAAGAGGAAGGCTCAAAAACAGTTGGGGAAGGAAAAACTAAAAAGGATTCAGTCAAATAATATGCTTTCAATTTCAGTTGGTTTTGCAATGGGCATTTTTAGGTTTGAAATATTTGAAAATTATTTTGAACAAATGAATTCTTTTATAAGACATAATCAGGACAACACATGTACTTGTGTGGTTTATTGACCTCTATTATAAATAAAATAAAACATAAAACAAATATCATTCATCAAATAGACATAATAGATTGAAAGATTGATGTGAAGGTCTGATGATTTCACATTGACTTAGTAAAACTAAAGAAAACATCACTTGTGTAGAATGATTTTATTTCCTTGCATTTTTATATATTAGCTGTTGAATATCATATATTCCTCTTCTCCTTACTTCTAATTTTATCCTTTGTGTGTCATTACTGTTCTTCATGCAGAGATCTGAAGGCTCCGGAGGGGCAGATTTTCCCAGTCTTGCAAGCATGGAACTGGACCATCGCTCTCCAAGAACCACTAATTTTAACTATAGGCAGCATAATCCTGCTTTTATTTGCTTAGGTCTCACACCGTTCTGACCGTGCAGATGAAATAGGTTGGTTACATAGTTATCCAAAGTCTGTTTATCTGAAGACAAGGGAAGGTCTAAACATATTTGCATTTTTAGTGGTTTGCCCAAGATCAGAAAGGAAATCTGTGTCCCAGGAGAGAATAAAGCCTAATTCCCATATTACCAGGCTCAGCTCCTCCATAGGGTCACAGGGAACATGTGACTGTCATATCTGAGGAACAGGGGCATACCTATGCTGTCCACAGATCCTGAAATCTCCTCATGACGGACAGACAGACTGGAAGCAACAGTGTTCTCCAGTCTTCTCCCTTTCTCACGTGGGTTTATAATCCACATGCAAAGGACTTCTCCTTGCTTACGCACTTGATTACATACAACCATTTCCACCTGAACTTATCTTGTCGTACAAATCACAGATGCATAATGTTGTCAGTCTTTCCCTATCACTGATGAGGAAAGCTCTTCTAGCATCTCAGTAACAGCAAAACATTCTGTTGCCAGTTAAAAGGGTTATGTGATGCCCTCATGAAGTGCTATGTAGATTTAAGGAAAAGATAGTAGGAGACTGTACAATCAGCAAACACAAGGATCATACCTATATATAAACGCATATGCACACAAGTAACATCGCCATCCCTTCCACGCATTGCAATCCATCTTAATAAGGAAAGCATATGGGCAGCAAAAGGCGTCAGAATCCAGATACAATATATAACAAGCTGAAATTCAATGTTTGATTTGGTGCCCAAGAAGTGTTAAAACTTACTAATAATCTGGGCAGGATGGCTAACAGCATCTACAATTCATTATGTACCCCACCTAGTGCCTGCAGACCAGAAGCTCAGAAGATGTTCTGACCTCCCTAATGCTAATGTGCAATCTACAGCCCCGCAACTTCACCTGACACACACAGTCATGGGACCTACTTTCTAGGATGTGTGTGCCATGTCCTCACAGCCCACCATTAAAATGGAGGATCTCTCCAGCTCACATCTTTCTGTGCATGTCCGTACTCAGAAGATGAACGATAAAGTTGCAGATGAGAAGGAGAGCACCCTCATCCTCTTGAGAGATCTTGAGGATGTAAGGGAGGAGAATACAAGTTACAGCTTAGCCATGATGCAGAGACTTGATACATCTGTTCCACTGCAAAATGCCTAAGAGATCTTTTACAAATGTGAACGGTCAGGACTCTCTTTTTTTCTCTCTGGTGTGTTAGCTAGCAGCTCCATCAGCTTTCTACTTTAGGTGCCAGTCTGTGCAGAAAGAAGGCTTCCTGCTATATCACTTCCCACTCCAAAATCTCTTCCATTATTCCCTAGAGACCAGAGTCTTCATGTAACTTGATCTGACTTAGATTTATATCTTATGATGCCAGTGTGAATGCAAATATACAAAGCTGATAAGGTTAAGAGCAAGCAAGATTTTTTTCCAAAATGGAATGATTGCGTGTATGATTACAATTCTACCATTCAACTGACTGCACACTACTCCAAACAATAGTATTAAAAAGATTCTCTAACTGTGTAAGGACTTGGGCATTCTAAGTAATGACATTGTCTGCAGCAAATCTTTTCAGAATTTTGCAGAGGTCACTGGGTCATTTTTCTAAGATTAGAACATACTGGAAAGTTTTCATCAAAACAGTCTGGTTTTTGGAGCTTTAATCCAGGGAAAGAAGACTATAGAAAGTGGATTCCATTAAAGAAATTTGCTTGCAAGTTTACATGAAATTCAATTTGTTTTTTGCCTGCAGGCAAAATCAAAAATTAAAAAGTTTATTAAAAATTAAAAAGTTTTCGTCATGGAAAAAATGTTGAAATTTTTCACTAGAGAATTTTGCAGAATTGTACACTTTACTACCACAGCTGTATTGCAATATGACAAAGAAACTGAAACATATTGGTACCTTTCGATCTGGGCTTTTTGAGCCATTAAGAGTGACTGAATGAACTAATCTTCCCTTGCTCAGTGTTGTATTTATATTGCAATTATTTTTCTACCCTATCGCCACATTTGAAATCAAAATGAATGTCAGCCTTTCCTGTAGGAATGGAAATTCCAAGTATCTCCCAACATAGATACCACCTTAAGTGTGTCTGTCCAAACCTGCTGCCTCCAGCTTCCTGCCCCATCTCTGGACAGGAAGAGCAGATTGTGTTCCACTCAATGCCGTACAACAATGACCTCCTCTGTGACAACTGAGGCAGTAACTCCCGTGTGCTAAAGTTTCAGTTACAGAAAGACAGCTGCCAGAGCGGTCTGTCACGGTAGGCCGAGGTTAAGGACAAGACAAGTAGACAAAAGGTCTAACTGAGGCCATTCTCTTATGGAGACAAAGAGAGACTAACTGAGGGGGCAACCTAGGGGGTCTTGAGCCCACATTCAGACTGGCCACCTTCTGTCATGGCCACCTTCATCTGAGACAGCCCCAAAACAGCAGCAGACTCTCCATCTCCCTGGGGAGGGGATGGTCCACCCCACACTTAATCCAGAGTTTCCAGATAAATATCAGAGGGCATCTGCCAAAGACAAGAGCATGCTTTCGATGAGCCACTGTTACAGCGTGGAAGACTGCGCTGAGAACAAGTGAGTAAGTTACACAACTTCAAGCTCACACGGCTGGAGTTCAGTGGGAAGTAAAAGTGCCATTTTCATGTAGAAACCACTTTTCTTTACATTTTTGGACCTATCCCTTGTAGATATTGAATTACACAAACTAAACACTGACGAGAGCAGGAACGGCCTAGCTACCCACCGGTGGAGACAGTCTCGTGCTGTTGCTAGTTCTGTGAAGACATACATATTTTAAACAAATGAGAAATGCTTAACCAGGAAAATCTGAGAGCAAATTGTCTCCAAAAGTGAGATCTGAGTTGAGTGCATAGTCCTGGGAGAGGGGGAGTCTCTGGAGATTTATGCATACTCATATTACTAGTAATAACAACTGTACAGCTGTTCTTTGTTGCTATTGAAGTATGAAGAAAGCATTTTTATGGATATATATATAATTAATATACAACTCCAGCTGTTTAAAGGGGATCTTGGACTCACCCCACATGTCCTCAACACATTATTCCTTATGAAACAACTGAACCGGAACTTCCTTACCCACAGGAGAGCCAGGGTTAGTGTACTCAGAGTTAGTCAAACAAAGGTGAATTAAGGGCACCCTAACTCTGAATGAGAGTTTCTGTCCTGGCTTTTAGTTCCACTTAACAAATCCATTTCCGTTTCATACTTTTTTTAGACTTAGATTCAGTTCCTCATGTCCTGATATCCTGTGGTCAGGATGGAGCTAGGAAGAGCTCATTAGCTTCAGTGAATGAAATGTCGTGGAATTGCAGCCTTCTTCATCCTACTTGTCCAAATTTAGAAATGCCCAGTGAACCACAGTGAACCAGCTCCAGATTTATCCTGATGCAACCTTTCTACTAACATGCAAATGTGTGACCCTTGCTCACTTTACTTGTATTGTACTTATATCAACCTCTTTGCTTTCCAGCCAGCTCTAGGCACGTGGGTTTTTCTCATGACCTGCGCTACCTGTGCATGGTATTAGAAATGCACTATGCATGCATTAGATCTGAAAGTGAGCCGGAACTGTCACAAATGTTCACCGTGAGGATGCGTTCTCCCTCAACCCCGCTGCACAGCTATTTGCTTGAGAGCATTTCATTCTCTCCTACTTCTGCCCGCCCAGAGCAAAATAAGGAAGCAAACAGTTCTACAAACACTAAATATCGTAAGACGAGAATACATTTAAAATGGCCTTCAAACGATTTCACTCTAGCCCTAGCAGTGTCACCTGGCTTCTCAGTATCCCAGGGACTGCAGCCAGATCAGGCACAAGGCTGGGGTTAGCTCAGCCTTTCAGCTCAGCATGAAAGAGGAGAATAATCTCAGGCCCAATGGGATGCTATGACAAGGGCATAACGCAAGACGCCCCAAAGTCCACCCCTGCACTTCCATTACCAGGCACAGAAAGCCCGGTCCATCTGTAATTTCAGATTTGCAGTGCAGGTGATGTGATACAGAAAAAAACAGAGCGTGTAGTCGTCAAAGGCAGGGAAGTAGGACTGAGAGTTCACTGGCAAAAACCTGGAGAGGTGATACCACAGACTCCTACAGATTGATGTTTGTTCTTGACGCTTCAACAAGCATCGCACACCTTCCCTCAAAGTTCTTTCTTTATGGGACACTTGCCCTTTATTGTGTGCTGGAAGTATACTTTAGTTCCCCCACATCACCCACCATGAAAACTATTTTCAGTTGCTGGTAATCTTTGCTAAATTTATACTACTTTGGCTCTATTTTTCATTTGTAGAGCCAAGGTTAATGTACATTTCTTCCTAGTTACAGAACTGTGATAGTCTTTACTTTGAAAAGTCTTAGTGCTCTCTTGCTTTGCAACAAGAGCATGAAATGTAGGGGTGTGAGACACTGCTTGTGTCAGAAGTGCCTTTTGATAACCCCATGAAGATCCGGAAAAAGCTGACCAACTTTTTGCAAATATTGGTCAAAAAACAAAAAACACAAAAAAACCTTTCTTTTGGTACTAGCAGGGTTTTTTTGTCGTTTTTTAGGAAATTCTGGGATCACACAAGCAATATGCTGAAATTGCAACACAATATAAGAAGTGCAGGTAACTACAACTGAGTGCATCTAGAAATGGGAGGTGGGGGAAAAAGAGCATGAAAAACATAGTGCTGAGAAGGCCAAAATAGCTCTGACCCTCTCAGCCCGCAGCAAGCAACCGAGTTAAGCTTTGTCCTTCATGAAGGCAAGCAAAAAAAAGGGTGACTAAATGCAGCATTTTTGCTTGAGAAGCACAAAACTTGCTTAATAACACACATGTAAGTGAAGATCAAACTATTCATGAGATTATGATCAAGACATCTGAAAAATATCATCATTCCAAACAGAATGAAACTTTTGAAAGAGGTCTTGTGATGTCTTACCAGATATCATATGAGAACTCAAAAGGAAAAAGAAAACCTTTTGAGGCTTTGAAAACAAGAGCTGAGATTGTTGAATCGACTGTGTCATTCGCAGGTCTTGTAAAATTCTTAATTTGAGGCAAAAATCAAGAAGAAGATTACAAAAAAGATTCTGACTTCGATTTAGAGAAGGCAATTAGACCACAAGTGGAGAACATCACTTGCAGATTGAAAGCTCTGAAGGAAAACAGGTCTTATTCAAAGGGCTGGGCCGATCGAAGTAAATCGAAATGAAAACTCAAAAAGGAACAGGTAAACTGCACACAAAAGTTTGAAACTGTACACAAAGTGGAAGAAAACACAGGCCAAATTTGTCTAGCCTTTAGACAGAACTGCTATATTTTTAGCAAGCAAAACAATTTTGTAAAAGCCTGCTGAAAAGACAGAATTTATCTAGGCAGGAATACATTGAATTATCTCTACACAAACAAGCATAATGCCTTATGGGAAAGATTCAAGATGGAATCTTGAAAGGAGTAGATTTTCACCTTAAACTTTAACACAGATCCATTATTAATTTTAAATTGGCTGTTACTGCACAATCAGAGCGATAGCTGAAATACTATAAGGAGTATGAATACAGAACCAATACCACCAATGCTCAGCTCATGCAGGGGAGAAATCACTCCTAAAGAGGTGGCACAGAGGTGTGGTGGGACATTCAACAGGCTGGAGAGGTGGAACTGCCAAACTCCTTTCCTTGCAGATACTGCCCCAAAAACATGTTTTATTTAAATAAAAATATCACTTTTTAAATTAAGAAAACTCAACTTCATGAGATAGGCCAGAAAGAGCGAAACTTACACACAGCCCTCCCCTGCTGACAGCCCCCTGCACTTCCAGAGGGTCTTTGCTTCCAGTCCAAATAATCACTTGCTACGTGGCAGCAAACTGCTAGTGCTCTCTGATCTCTGGGAAGGTTTTCCCATTCCTTCCTGAGGCCGAACCAAACTCATCACAGTCTCTGCACATGGTGCAGCCTCCTAGGGACCAGCTGCAGCCTGGATAATGCCAAGGCCTCTGGAAATGTCTATGCTCCCAAAGGAAAGGAGAAGAACGGGTCTTTACTGTGAGGGTGACTGAGTACTGGAACAGGTTGCCCAGAGAGGTGATGGAGTCTCCATCCTTGGAGATACTCAAAAGCCATCTGGATAGGATCCCGGGAAATGTGTTCTTGGCGACCCTGCTTGAGCAAAGGGGTTGGACTGGATGATCTCCAGAGGTCCCTTCCAACCTTAACTGTTCTGTGAAGAAAGAAGTCCAGGGATAGGAACAACATTCAGCCAATCTCCTTAACGGATCACAGGCATAACTGTGAACACCAAAACAAAACAACTACCCCAGCCACTATGATATATAAGCCGAGATAAAACAAAATATTTAAAAGACAAAGTGTGCAATTCCTTTAGGAAATGTAGCACCTGAAATGTATCAGACTGCCATGGGGAGAGTGCATACTAGAAGAGGACTGAAAAGGGACAAGAAAGGAGAAAGCAAACAATAGAGGGAGATAAGGGGAAGAGAGAACTTAGTTTAAAATATGGAAATAACAAAAGAAAACATCCGGGACATAGACAAATGTCATAAATAAAACAATACAGACTAAAATGCTTCGATAAGAGTCCAAAAAGGTAGTTTAAAAAGAAATACTAAAATGCTCAAACAGAACCAGCCTAGAATGATAACTCCAAAAGCTTTAAATCTGTGATCCAAGACTGATATCAAATCATTTGCGTATGCTGGAAAAAAAAACACACCTTCATTCCAGATTATTTTCCGTTTTATTCATAACTAGCATTATTATAACCACTAAACACGCAATCTCACATGTAACATATTTCTTTGTGAGCAATGGCATAGCAGCTGCAGTAATATTGGGTCACAGACCACAATTGCTATGAATCTAACTGCTTTACAAAAAAACATGTGATGTAAAAGTAACATTATTTTAAGTTCAGGATATCCACTTTTAATGCTGCTGTAAAGAATGTTGTTAAAAGGATTCTTAAAAGAGATGAAGAGTCAAATCCAGAGCTTCATCCGACCCTGCTAAATTTCAGAGTGGTACCTCTCATCTGGGCTGCCACCTGCCACACGGTTGGGTCAGATAGATAACTTTTAGGCCCAGACTCACAGGTTGTGTAAAGTACTGATGTTAAATGCTGGGACATCTTCATGAAAAACAGGAACAGAAAATTTACATGAATTAATGGGCTCGCAGGAGGGCAATAGTCTCTCATGAAGTATCCTCCCTCCTATGAGATGATTACTAGTGAAAGACAGACCGACAGCGTCCATAACAAAAGGAAGACGAAAAAGAAAGAATGAGTCTGAACCCCTAGATCAAACCCAGAATGAGAGAAATATAACAAGGCAAGGGACTATGCTGAGCAACGTGATATTAAAAAACTCATAAGGTGTCTCAGACATCAACATGACAGGCGCAGTCAGCTCAGAGATTGGTTGAGACCTGGTGGTGCCTCATTACGAATTTCAATTTTGCCTCTGAACGTGTGGTGAGGGGGAGCTGATAGAGTAATTGACTCTTCAGGAAGCTTGAGATAAAATAGGACGCACTCCCTTCCAACGTGTCTGAGTTCAAACCAGCTGTCGAGGGAGTCAGCACTGATGTCAGTGGCTTGAATAGCACACAAAGATTCCCTGTCCTTGCTCTTGCCTACAGTGCCTTTTTGCTGATCTCTTGTCGCATTAAAGAATCATCACAGTTCTACACTCCAGCCCAAAACTGTTGTCAGTTCTCACCTAAAAATTCTTCCCCTCTATGGTCAAACTATCTCCTTTTTCAAATCTCATCATTCCTCTGCTCATCACAAACATCTGTGACACTTATTGGCCACACGTTCCACTTCTTTCAAGGCAGTACAGAAGATGAGGACCTGCTGCTGTTGTGGATTACCCTGTTAACACACTTGGCAGAGCTTTACACAGCAAATTTATAGCATTCAGCCCAGCTGATAGCATGTTCAGATTCCTACGTGGTGTCACATGCAGCATTTCTGAATTTTTCAATCTATTAAAAATATAACCTAAAAATACACTCAAAAAGAACAAAAGAATGTTTAATAAGGTTAAAAAGTCAGTAAACACACTCTAGAATAAAAGTAATGTGCCCAGTCACTTTTTACACATATTTTACAAACTCAGTTTTAAATACATAGAGACCTCAACCTGTTTCTCCTGTGTTCATTCAGTGTACAAGATAAAACTGCCCAAGAATGCCTTCTTCCCAAAATATCCTTTCCTGACGTGTGGAATAGCAGAAGGCGGGCAGGGAAGGCTTCAGGGCTTCACATTGGCAGAAAGGAGGTGTCACAATTCAAGCACTTGAGTTTCATCCTCTCTTGGGCTCCGATGATCCTCCATGGTGCCGGACAAGTCATTTAAAAAGGTTCTCACTACATTTTCTTATTTTCCCAAGCACATAAAAATAGCCTGCCTCCTAGTCCTTGACACTGGTTTGTAGAACTGATGCAGTCTCAGCTGTACCTAGAGATGGAGGGACATAAACTCTGAACGCATGCAGTTCCCTAAGGACTCTGAAAAAATAGAGTCTGTAATTACTGGCTATTCAATCTCTTTGTGCCACTGAGAACGGGAATAATAGCTTAGCCCTATCTTTTGGGGTTACTGAGAAAATGTATTCTTTATAGCTAGCAGAGTTTGGCTGCTGCTATAATAGGAAAAGCTCTTGGTAGACAAACGATGCTGCACTCAGAGGACAGTTTGTACCAGTCCAGAAAAATAAGATGTGACCCTCACACACTGACCATGCTGAACTGCCAGGCACTAAATGAGCACTGTCCGTGGAAGCCCACAGAAATGCAGGGATCTGTGATTATATCATTAAAGACTAACCTGCTCACATAAAGAGGTCAAGCTGAGACTACCTAGGCAACGTTATTTGGTATATTTAAATTTGTGGCTACATTTGCCACCATGGCAAAGTTCTTTTAATGCTTGTGAAAATGACTGTTGTAAAAGTTTTAACAAATATTGCGAAAAATATTTCTAAACTACTGTAACTGAGATCACAGGTCTCATCTGTCAGAGCTGATGGCCCGTAGCCACTTCTTTCTGTCTTATGGTTGTCCCAAGGGTTGAAGTACGTTTAGCAGCAGAGAAGTACGCATACCTCTGTATGGCACTAAGAAAATACTCCTTGCCTCTGAGTTTTACCCCACAGACACAGCAAACTCTAGGGGTGGCGGGGCTGCGTAAGGGGATATGGGATTTTTTGACAGGAAGGATATTTCCCCCTTTCAAACGTAAGGGAAGATAGAAGAACAAACGAAATGTACTTACCCTCTCTGGCTCCTGCCAGGAAGGAGAATCAAGGATTAAGTCTAACTTCCGTTTCACCTCATGAGAGAAGTGAAAAATAGAGTGTTTGGTCATTTTTAAATCTCTATCAATGTTATGATAAAGTCATCTTTACAGCACAAGAAAACATTTCTTCACTGTGAGGGTAATTGAACACTGGATAAGGTTGCACAGAGAGGTTGTGGAGTCTCCATCCTTGGAGATACTCAAAAGCCATCTGGACATGGTCATGGATGATGTGCTCTTGCTGATGCTGCTTGAGAAGGGCAGTTGGACCAGAAGATCTCCAGAGGTTCCTTCCAACCCCAACTATTTGGTGATCTTAAGGGTTATTTTAAAGTTACTTTTGTATGACTGAAAGTGGATTAAAGCTGGCTATACTGGTCTCGACCACATCAGATATGTGATTTCAGCTTTGGCCAGGCCTTGGCTCTCCTGAAAGCCCAAGAAGAGCACGGACATGCCACAAAGTCACAGGAGACCACTAGACATCAAACATGTAGCGAGCAGAGAAACACTATTTAATCTGAGGGGAGAAACAGGCAAGAAAACGTGAAAGGATACACAGCAAAGGAGAAACATACCTCCGATACAGAGGGTCAAATATCAGTTGAAAGAGGGTAAAGAGAATTAAATATGAAGTTAGGATGAAATGAAGATAAACAAACAGGTCTGATAAGCTAAAGCAACAGCTTTTTTGTACATGCAGATACCAGAGATTTAAATTTTCATTGCTTTGCAATTTATTTTCACCTGTGATAAGGTGGGTGTAACATAATGAGTTGGTAATAATTTACAGGCCCTTTCAATGAGTGAAAGAGATGACTGTAAATGATTGCCAGGAATCAGGGTGAGAAACGCATTGACTGGCTTTCAACACTAGAAATAGCTCTTTTTTCTTAATGTTTAATAACTTCCCGGAGGGACGCACCACGCTTATTTCTGGTCCTGGGAAAAAACATTTTAAAGTTATGATATTATTATGTATCAAAAAGCTGTTTTGCATCATTTATTATTCATCGACTGAGGCTTGGAGAGCACTTTTGTTCCATCCATGAATAGAGAAAAGATAAAACTGGGTCCCAAGAAATTTATTAGGCAAGACATTTTCTATAACTAAACTTGCATCAGATTTACTTAATAGATTTCCAAATTGATTTAAATGTTGCAAACCTTTCTGCAAATAATGTAAAATTAACTTAAAAGTTACTTACAGAAATTTAGTATTCATAGATTTATGACTGAAACGAGGAAAACTGAACTGAGACTCTCAGATTTAAGATGCTTATTAAATAGGTTGCTATTCTGAGTGGAAAAGTATCTAAGATATATAACTGGCCCACAGAACTGGCTGAATTCCTTTAAAAATAATTTACAAACATATTTCAAAATTACTTTTGGTTCACAGTTCTAAATTACATTTCAAAAAAGGTTCCGAAAGGTTTTAAGCCTTCTTAATATTTGAATTGTTGTCCCTCCCTTTCTTGATAGATTTCTAGGATCTTTTTTTTTTTTTTTTTTTGGCCTACTAGTCACTTTTGCTCAGAAAAAAAAAACAGTGAATGGAGAAAGGATGGTAGTGCAGAAGACAAATACAGAAAAATAACTATAAATACACGAAAACTGTTTTCAAGATACCTTAAAGAATTGAGCCTGATAAATGTCATGCAAAACTTTTCAAAGGCACTATTTCTCTAAAAATTTCAGTTTTGAAAGAAGAAATCTTTTTACTTAGAAAACCTGTTGTAAAACATTAACCATCTTTTATCCCACCATTTTGCTGCTTGGCTTTATACTTAGCTGCAACTGACTAGGTTTTTATAATGCGCTAATATATCTACCCACACTATTTTTAAATCATTTGTCAGAGAAATGCTTTCTCATTCATGCTGTAAAGACTGAATCTGTCTGGGAAGCATTTAGCTGCTGTACAGATGGGCACTGTAGAAAACCCCTTGATAAAGATAACTGATTGTGTTGTAACCAAAAATAGTTTCTGCCTGTATTAAGGACACGCACTGAATGGAAAATCTGACAGCAAAGGGGTGCTTAACACCTGTGCTTGGCACTAGTCAGAGCCAAACCAAACGCGGCTTACAGCCTCTTTGTCCACCCCTGCTCTTCCTCAAATACAAATTTAGGTATAGCTGAAGTCTCTGTGGGGAAGGGGGATGGGCTAGATCACCCCCAAAGTCCCTTCAGGCCCTGATTTCTACTGCTGCAAACTGGGAAGCTGAAGCTTCCTAAGAGAAAAGACCTAGGGGTGGAGAGGGGAGAGAAAGAGGAGAGGGGAGTAGCCAAAAAAAAGCAGAGTACAAAGCATGGCTGATTATACAACAAAGATCAGGGTGCAACTTTTATATGATGACAGGTGATTGCCAGCCCCTACCGCAGTGGAGACAAGCTCTGACCACAGTGTCTAGAAATTATGTGTTTCTTGAAAAGTATGGATGAGATCTCCCTACCTTCCCCAAAAGTCACAGCTGCTTGCTGCAGCGGCCTAGAAAAGCCAGTCGTAGATAGCTGAGCTGAGCTTGTGCTCTGAATGTCTTAATAGGTTTTCTTTTCCATGTGCTTTTTGTTGAGGTATTGGAGTCAAAGGCCTTTATATCATAGTCACGTGCAAACTGCAAACTATGGCACCCCTCTCAGTACACAGACCTGAGGACCAGCATACCTGTGTTAGGTCCGACCACTGCGTTCCTGGGGAGTATAGCTGCCTTAGTGTCTGCCTCTTGAAAATCGGGTATCTGGACCTAGTTCAGAGAAATAAGAGCCATTTAATAGAACCGTCCTTCTATTGGACAGTTGATTAAGTGCTGCCCTAGGTAAAAAATTGTAATGTAATTAAACAACAACTGTATCAAACAGAGTACATGTGAGTTAGAATTTAATTTGAAAAAAGGGACTACGTGTGTATAATTTGGAGATGCAGGGTTCAGAAAGTCCCTACAGGGACATGTTCTCAGCCTAATTTTTCTCCATGTCTCTGTCACTGCTCCCTTCCATCCATTACACTAGGTAGTCACTGTGCTCAGCCCAGCTATTACTGATGGAGCAGGGGCGATAAGTCAGGGGTCCCCACTGCATGCCGTAACCGCTAGGTTGCACAGTCTCACTCACTATTCTTGCTCTCCTTAGGGACCTGTAAATCTTGTATTCTCAGTAGCATATTTCAAATGCAACTCGTGCCCAATCTTGCTGCAGATGCCCTCAAGACTTGTTGGGTAGGATGCTCCCACGAAACACTAATACAGCTCAGATAATACCCCGGGTTGACAAAGGCCCCAGCACAAGCATAACTGGCTGTAAGTCCCAGTCATTTGGTCCTGTGTGAACGTGGGAGAAAGGTATTAACTGATGAAATAGCTCAATAACCAGCTACTGTGTGAACTATGAAATGACACAGTTCTGCATGTGTTCACAGCATATTTTATCTCCTTATCTCACGAAGCTTTCTACATCCTGGTTACGTCAATGGAAACATACTCTACTGTCCCTCCCACCAGTTTACAAAGGTGCCAGTGAAGGTTGTGTTTGTGGAGCAACCTCTAATTTGTGTTGGTGTAAGTCAGAGATGACACCCTTGGCATCGACAGCTTCCTACTCAACAGGATTGTTGCAGTGAGAGTGTTCAGCAGACACGCAGCAAAGGCCAAGGAATTGAGCAGCTCCCCTGGGCTCACGCTATCTGCCTCTTTGCAATTCCCTACTCAGACACTGATCTTGCTTCCATTAAAATAGATGGAAAAACTCCAAGTGCTTTTGGTAGAAGCAAATGCCTGCCTCTATACACTCCAGCCTCCTGGGGTGTGTATACTGGAGACTGTATTCAAGCTACATGCCTCTATGTATTTCCTATGCAGTTTCAGTTTTTATAAACTTCTGGAGCTTGCAGCGTTGTCAGTAATGACAATGAAGAGTTTCGTTCCAACTGATGTGTTCCCAGGGAAAGTTTTCCCAATGAAAAAAAAATTGATCTATTGAAAAATTCTTCACCAGTTCTGTGTTGAAAGACTCCCTTTGCTTTCAGTCAGGAGCTCTGCATGTTTAGGAAATACTGAATCAAAACATCTGAATATACCGCAACGGTCTTACTTTTCAGTCTGCCTTCTACAGGAGTTAAAATGCATCATTGCGGATCCCCATACCAGTTTGGAAGGGATGATAGACTGTCTCAAATCATTTTTCTTGCTCATCTTGCACTGGCAGTTATAGTATAGGCTTTCAGTTCCCTTCCTGGCTTTTTTTTGGGATAGAAGTTAGTAAACTTCGGCAGGTCTTCTACATACAGTGCTTCAGTCCTGTCAATGTCCTCAGTACAACTATGAATCGCCAATAAGTGGCTTTTAAAGTTTAAAGGGAATTTCAAATGGCTTCTTCTAGCTTTGTATATATGCCTGATTTTGGTTCCTTGTACTTAACGCTACTCTCCCCTCTATGCATTTCCCAGCCTCTGCATCTTAATGCATAGCATACGTTCCTTAATTCCTGTTGGCATCATGTTTGCGGCAAAGGGAGAGCAAAATAGTCGATTTGAGAGAAAATATTTGTTTGCAAAACAAACTTTTTTTTTAATATTTGCATGGGAATACACACGATGACTTTGTATTATCTTTTGAGATAGATGGGTGTGCAGGAAGAATATCTTCCATGACCATTCACGATATGAAATAAAATTCATGTTTTATTGGAGCTTTTCTGACAAAAATCAGGCGGAAAAGCATGTGCTAAGGTGTATTTATAGTCACATAATACCTGTGTATTCCAAGTGTGCAGAACCAGTAGAATTCTGCAATGTCACTTGTGTCTTAAAAATGCAAGAAAAATATTACTTGAATAAATTACCTGATCTGCAATTGAAATATTCTTGAAAAATGTTTTAAGCTAACTTTTCAATGTCCATCACCTTTCTGAAAAAAAAGGCAAATCTGCAACTCCAAGTCCCAGCCTTTCTGGACACCTTCAGACAGGTAGGACCAGGAGCCTAAAGAGAGAAGAATGCGTACTAAGAAAGTGCTTGTAAATCTCATCCTTTTGAATGAAGGAAAGAGGTTTTGGGGGCAGGTGCATTCAAAGCCTGGGAAGAGTAGGTGTTAAAAGACTATAAATTGTGGGAGAGAGTAGGCAACTATAAAACTGGGCAGGAAGAATTTAGAATAGCTTTATGTCTCGTTTTCTCAATGATCATATCTTTGAACACTGATGTTTGCAAGGTTTTATCATATCCTACAGTACAAACTGATTCAGACCAGGTCTGGGATATTTTTAGCTGGGTATAAAGCCTCAAGAGTTGAAGGTGCTCTATTGATTCTTAGGATTTGGCCAAAAATGATTACATCCTCCCGCATTGGTTTTTGAGGGAATCTGTGCTGGTAAATACACAAAGAAAGCATCAAATGCACAGGTATATGAGGTACCTTCTTTCTCGAGATTAGGAAACACTCTGGAAATGTCATGGCTTTGGCTCCTGCAGAAATCCCAATGGGACTGATGTCAGACCAGCTCTTTGTAGACCATCCTGGCAGGGAAGGAGGCCTGTGAACTAGTATCACTGCAACCCTTCATGCTCTCTTGTCTTTACCAATATTTCTTGATGCCAAGCCAAAGGGTGGTGGTGGTGAAGGGGCGGGGGGGGGGTCCCTCCAGGGGAATGAAGGGGACAGCAAGCTCTTAATTCAGTTAACGATTGCAGGAAGTGGTTTGCCAGTTTAGAGGTAGTCCCTGCTCAAAGCCAGTGCCCTTCTCAGAAATGAACTTGCAGTTCTCTAAAGATAGATTGCGCAAAACACCAGGGGGCCCTCGGGAACCTGCAGCCACAATTCCCCAGACAAGGAGCTCCAGAAAAGCACTGAAATGCCCCCCCCTTTGTGCAGCTGCTCTGTGGACTAAACCAACGCTCAGTGGAGCGGGTCTCTTGTGCAAGTTCTCAGGTTTCATATCCGCAGTGACCAAATTTTGTTAAAAATATGACAGCTGCTCCTGTCATTTTTTTCCATGTAATTTTAACTGTAACTTCAAACTGCACATGCATTGTCTGCCCTTCAGAGATGTTAATGGGAGGTCTGCATAAAGTGGAGAACTTTTCAGAAGGTGTCAGCCTTGGGACCGAAGGACCAGGTAGCGTTGGCACAACTGACAGATTAGGTAAGAGAGTTTGCAAGTACTCGATCCACTAGGTAATATTCAGAGCAGTCTATTCATGCCTATCATGCTAGGCAGAATTCAGTTGGATATAATTACAGTGAAACAGGTAACAGGTAAGGAAATAAGATGGCACTTTATGGAATAACTCCCAAATTGTCCTGGGACAACAGTGAGTATATGTTCAATACGTCTACAGGGTACTAGGGCTTCTCACCCACACTCACAGGTACTGTAGAGTAATTGCCTTCATTACAGCTTCTAACATGTTCAATGAAAGCATTTTATTTACCAGTAAGGAAGGAATAATCCTAGCTAATCTATTTGAAGGACAACGTTTTGCACTGGGCTAAATTTAGAATATCCCCACAGGTGTTAATAGATTAACTCAGAGCTTAACATCCTTGCAACTGGAGAACAGAATCTTTGTATTATTTTCAACCTGATGGTCTTCAATTAATTTATATTCTTTTTGTTAACCCAAACCACAGAAACTGGTGAAGAAATAAAATGAGTGCTCCATCACCCAGTCTTCCAGCAGAAATACTTCACGAGAAGACATCTTAGAGTAGGTCCATTCTACTTCTCCATGACTGCAGGTCAGACACAGCAGCACTTCACACAACAGAAAAGTGTTATCGGGACCCTTATTGTCCCTTTTCCATCCCTACTCCCACTTCAGTAAATATATATCTGCCTTAAGCTACAACATCAAGAGGCTGACGGTCCCCTCGTCAGCGCAAGTGCTTGTAGGCGGTAACTGTATCTCAGGAGAGGAACATGTCAATCCACCAAGATCCTATCTCTCTCTTCACAATGACATCAGCAGTGACAGCTTGTTTGGTTTTTCTCCCACAGAGCACTTTTACTCTATTGTAGGCGAAACACTTCTGGCAAAAACAAAACAGCTTTGTTCCTTTTTCTGTTTGAGGTTTATTTTTATTTTGGTTTGGCTTTTAGGTCTTTATATTTTACCAATAAGGCCTTAAAAGTTGTAAGACAGAGATGGCAGGGGTTATTTCAAGGTGTAAGACACAAAGGTCACAAAACATGGCACTAGTCCTTCTTCACATAGCTCAGGCCAGAGAACAGCAAATGCTTTGCTGCGCAGACACACCTTCTCTTATGCTGGTTCAAATCCAGAGTTGTCTTCAATAGGCTAGTGTAGGTTTATGCTGAAGGCAGAACTTATCCTAAAAACTCTGCTGAGTAGAGTATTACAAGACAGGGACTTCTTTTGAATTCTTGGCTTCAGACTGGTGAGAACGTAATTTTGTTCTGACTGTTTCATCTCTAAATGTGATGTGCCTCCCTAATGGCTCACTATCCTCTTGCATTTTATCATGCCGACTGTCTTTCTTTGATTCCAGCTTTTTTTGTGAGCTGTAGCTACCTTCCTCTAATCTCCAGTGGCTGCAGATGCATGGACTCTCCTCTTCTCCTAACACCTACTAAGGCTAGTAGAGCCACTAAGACACTGGGGCAGGGGAGAGACATACTTGGGCATTTTGCGAAGAAATGAAGACAGGCAAAGAAAGGTTTTAAAAATAGATATGCAACAGCAATCGATCCAATTTGAAGTGAGTATTCCAGAAAAAGGGATAAATATTAACTAAGGGTTCAATTGGCTTATTAAAATATCTTTTCTCCATGGAAAGCGGGTATCAGCATGGCATCTCCGGCTTGCGGCACCTCCAGAGCCCATCTGCAAACTTTTCTCTTTTCACATCTCTCCTGAAAAATTTACCCTTAGCTTAAAGTACCCTCCTCATTTGAATGTCTTTTCCTTTACCTCTCTGCTTGTTTTCTCATAAACCAGTTATACAGGCCAAGAATCCTTTAAGTGATCTGCCAAAGACACCTGCTCTCGCTTCCCCCTCCTCTTCCCACATGTGGAGGAACTGGCAGACTTTTCCTATTTCATACCCTGAGCGATGGCTCCAGATCGCCCCATGATCCTGGCTGATGAGTCATATTTAGCACATGGGATCACAGAGCAGGAGTGATGCCATAGCCCCTTTCCACCCGGAGGAAACCTCTGGTGAAAAGAGCTCGTGCAGATGGCATAAAATCTCGACAGTCTCTTGGCACCACAGCGCTTTCCATTTCGTGACTGGGGTCCCCAGCTGCATCTCCCAGCACAGGACCTCGTTCCAGCCTCAGGAAAGAAGATGGTTGAAATGGTTCTGGCACACTCAGGACCACAAGCACCCAAGTCGGTTCTCTGTGGGGAGCAGCACATCACACTACCACTGTGATCCCGTCCCCGAATGTTGTTGCTCAAAGGCTATACACATGTGAGTAAGCACTCCACAAACCGAGCTGACACAGTGCACAATGCAGCTGGCAGATGTGTCCTTGAATCATTGGCTTGCTCGCTACCGAACCCTCCCCAAGTACCTCCCGCATCCTTTTAATGGAAAACATTAGCTTTCGGGAGAACTCATAGGATGATCATGTATCAACCCACGGGGGAAGGGAGTCTGTTGCGCTCCCCAGTGAATGAATCAGATTAGCGAATGAGTGGTCTCTGTCTTTCCAGCTTCCACTTTCCCAGTCATGGCCTATTCTTGTGTTCCTCGCTTACGTTAAAATCCCACACTGGGCCCTTCTTGTGTAATTTAGACTCAGATTTTCTCCCCTTTCTTTTCCCTCCCTCTCCTCCGCCCCCCGCATCCTCTGTACAACAGAGCTGGCCACACAGCAACAGAGGAAATGAACAACATCTGGTGAGACTGATTCCTCGTTCTTGTAAGCAGTGTGAGCGAACAGCTGTGTCAGGCATTTCGTCCAGCTCTGGAATAGAAAAGAAATCAATCACGCATTCTCTTTTTTACCACACCTCCTCATTCTGGCATCTGCACTGGTCCTGCGAGATAATTGCCTGGTTTACTTTCCTGAAGATATATACTGGAATCCCACCCTTTGCACAGAGGACACTCCTTGATGCAAATATAATGATTGCTTTAAAGTATAGGAAGGGGGGAAAAAAAAAAAAGGAGCAGAGCACTTAAGCACATGCCCACCTTAAAGCTAAGGAGCCTGCTGGATTAATAAAGCTGTGAGCTTCGAGTTATGTGTGGACTGAAGAAAAAGGATTTTTTTCCATGCTTTCAGATGCCTAATCGTTATTGTATCCTATTGCTTTTGGTAGTATTTAAGCACTTTGGAAAAGCAGCTCTTAAGCATACACATATGAGTGGTTGCATTACGTCCAAAGACGCCATAGTGGTGGCAACACATCTTGTTGGACTGAAACCGTAATGCTGACAGCTCTGGAAATCAGAGTTTGGGGACAGAAAAGATCCAAGACAGTAGTAGTCACAGGATGAGCAGTAGCCATAGCAAGAGAAGGGCAATTTTCTTATAATTTGGAGGTCCTGAGCCAACTCTGGAGTCAACGATTAAGCTCGTCTCTGTGAGTATTTCTGCTGACACTGAGAGGGAGCTTCCAGCTAACATCGACTGCCTGGGCAGTTTCTGAGATATAGAGGTCTGACCACTAAGAACTGGGTGAAGACCTACCACCAAGTCTTGCAGTAATCACTACTGTCCCACAGCCTCAGCTGTGACCATAGAAAGCACAATGCAGCTTAAGAAGGAAGATTCAAAGGTAGATTTTAACAGAGTTCTGGGACAGCTGAGCATCGGGCAGCTTGCCCTGTCTGTCCCACAGCTGTTCAGAGTGTTGCTCTTGCAGATAAACCAGCTGCGAAGAGCCCCAGGCCGGGAGAGTCTTCTTGTCCTACCCCTTGGGGAGCCATTCACAGGCGTGCTGGCATTAGACTCAATTTCATCAGGATTCTGGCAAAATGTAAGACTGCTGCACTCTAGGAAGAAAAGCCTGATTATCATCAGTCTGCCCAGGTATTTGGTCTATAATCAAACACTGAGACAAATCTTGGACCTTGACGGCTGATTAATTGTCCAGGCTGCAAACTGGAGTTTTCCGCAGAGGCTGAGGCAGTCTGTTCTCCCTATCAGACTGCTTTCTTAGGAGCGCTTCAGCGATCCCCAGTCCCAGATTTCCAAAGAGGTCCCCAGTCGCAGGTCTCCTGAGGGCCCTGCAGCATTAGCCACAATTGTGAGCAACTGAAAAGCAAAAAATGTTGCTGAGGAGAGACGTTGCATGCGGCATGCTGCCTTGCACAGTTTTGATAATACTGGAAACAACAAAACAAGAAAGTAAGAAGAATACATCCATTCTTCCCATCCACTCCCAGATATCGCCCCAGGTGTTTCGCATCCCCAAGTCAGGTCAGTGGACAGTGAATTTTTCAATGCCACTGAATTGACCTTTGTCCTGAAAATATGAGTAGCAGGGAGCACAAAACCTCCCTGAAGGAAAATGCAGGACATACATACTATATCTTCCATTTTCTGGTTATATGCACATGAACAAAGTCCTCTTCTCAAAACAATGAGATTCGCTACTGTAAAACAGCACAGAGAATTTAGAACTGGAGGGAGAAAGCAACCTAAGAGAAAGAGGGAAGCAGCCAATAAAGGACGTATATAATCAAGGGAACTGAGCTATAGTGCTAAGGATTTGCTTGGGGTTGAAGATTTTCCAATAAGCAATGTAACAGAACAGATTTATGATTTCACCATAAAGTTGCATGATACCATTTAATGAATTAAACATTCGCATACAGGTTCAGAGAAAATATTACTGACTGGGAGAGCATAAAAGCATTGGGACATTCTTCACGTTTATTACTCATGAAAAGCTAAAGAAAGAAAGCCATCACAATAGCAATGAAACATACTTTTCCACCCGCATAGCATCTGATCAGATATTCACAGACGGAATTTATATAGGGGTTGATGGTAGTTTTTTTAAGTTGCAGTTGAAACCTAGGTTCTGCTAAAATCCAAATATACACATACATCTTAGGTATTTATAGGAGTCCTATTACCATAATAATTGAGCAAATCATCCTTTTTAATGTATTTATCCTCACAGCATCCCTGGAAGGGAGGGTGGGCTGCCATTCTCAATGCTGAGGTGGGAATAAAAATGCACAGAGGCTACAGAAGATAAAATGTTTCAGCTGCCTTCAGTTTGGGTATTGCTATGCCTAGAAAGCTAGACGGCTTCCTAACCAGTCAGCGAGAAATGCTATGTGTGAGCAGAGCAGGGAGAGCTATCTCATATAAAAAGAAATGCCCTAGAACAGTCACATTCCCCTGGAATTCAGGTTCTCCTTTCAGGGCTGCATATGAAATTCTCAACCATGTGAGATGAAGTCCTCTCTTAATGGAGCAGGGTCCTCTCTTAACGTTCTTACAAAAAGATGTGTGCTCTTGGACATTACCCACCCAGCAGCAGCACTCAGGTGGGAACTAGGAGCCCTGTAGCAGCAATACCACCAACCCTGATACAAATCAAACTCACATGTCCACTGCACTGGAGTGGTTTGGCCATCCGGCTGTGGAAGAGTTTGTGTGGGAACCAGGGCTGACACCACCCTTCCTGTGGAAACATATCCATTGTAAAGCAAGGAAAATAATATTAACTGAGCCAGAAGGACACGGTGAGTGCACAGCACGTTAGTTAGGACACTTCACAATGATGGGAGAGTCCTGTCCCTAGGCAAAATTCAAGTAAAATATAGCTGAGGGATTTACGGCTCTAGATAGCAATTGAATTTTTGACCACTTGAGTAGATCACAAAGATCGTTAAGAGGTCTAAATTCTGCCTAAGTAGCCTCTATGAATTTCTACCCTAAAAGTTTCCCTTCAAGAGAGTGAGGAAGCCTGTGATGAACTCACGGTCCCCCAGGAGCAGCAATGGACCCATCAGCTAGAAGGGAAAATGCTCAGAGGTTGCAATCACGCACTACCGCCTTCGGTTCCACACCGTCGCGCCGGTGCCTGCATCCCATAAGCATTCATCTGTGCATTGAACAGTTCACCTGAGCAACCTAACTCAGCTCAGTCACACACCTACATGTTTCCACTCTGACACTCAGACCAAACAGCCCCCTGATGAAATACATTTATAGAAGCTGCCAGACTGCTATTTCTGAGGTTACTGAGTAGGAGCAAATAACTCTCTTTTTGCTGCTTCCAAGCACTTTTTATTTGCTTGGACTCATGTCACGGACATGAAAGCATCTCATTTGAGTATGGGTGACAGTAAGTGAGGGAAATGTTGCATAATGTGGACTAGTTTTTAAGAGCACAAGTCACCAAAGGAATGATGTTGAGCATGCGATTGAGAACCAGGAGGAGTCATTCGAGTTCACAGAAAGGTAGGGTTCGATGCAGATTTACTATGCTGCCATATTGCCAAAGACCTTGTGGGTACGAATTTTGCTCAGAATTGCAGAAACTCATAATCTCACACGGAAATACAGGCCAAAGCATCAAAAAGCAGTAACTGGCTCAGAGCTCCATGGAAATAGGCCAGAGCTATATTTGCTTCAGGCATAGTGGGAAATTATTCAAATCATAGCATCACTATTCTGCTCAGTTTGAAAATGTTGGTAAATTTAAACCATCTACCGTGTCGAAAACAAACAAAAGATTTTTCCTACTCTTCTCCTATCCCCCCTCTAAAAGATAAGCTCAGAACTCTTCAGCCTCCACCATTTAAAAGGGAACTATACTACCTAAATCCACTTGGGCAACCAGAGATTAAAGTACATCTCCATTAGCAAATAAGCTCCCTCCAGTTTCCAGTTATCAAATAGAAAAAGATGATGTACAACAAAACCCTCAAAACACACAGGCAGATGGCTAGAGTACCATCTAGCCTGGAATCATCTGTACTGATTCCTCCCAGACTCGCAAAGGCATCTTATTTGATCGCTGACCAACATGTAATACAGAAGAATAAACACTCATGCACAAGGATGAAGCAGAACGTCATTACTGTAGGGTGTTGGTGTACCTACCGTAGGTTGTCACCCAGCTCAGTAAGAGGTGACGTTGGCCATATAATACTCATGCTTTCAGATGTTAACTTCTGCGGGACACTGCTTTAGACTGCATGGCCTTTTCCAGCATCATATACCCTACAAAACCCTGGGACCAAGGGCTTATGATTCATGGGAGCTCACAGGTTAAACTCGTCTAGTTAAAGGAGGTACCTCGACTGCCCATTCAGCCTCTTTTCCAAAGACTGCTGAACTGCAGTAGATACGGTCAAACTATATGTGATTCAGTTTCCAAACTATCACCTACAACCTGGATTGTTTTAGCACAGCAAGATGCAAATGGCCATAGTCCAAAAGCTATTTCATATGCATTTCAGCTTCCCAGCAAAGGAGAGGAGCAACCTCTGGGAGAGGGAAGGAAGGAAATACTGGTGAAGGCAATTATCTCTGCCATCTAGGTTTAATCTTCCCTGTGCTTGTGAATCAACATCTTCAGGAAAAAATCTATTTGGAACTTCAAACCATCCTACTAAAAAATATCCCATTTGTTATGTTTTTAGCCGTATGTCTCAATGCGTTATTGGTGTCATCTTGTTTGTTATTCTAATTTTAAAAGGCATTTCATTGAAATGAGTGAAGAAGAAAAACCTCAGGCTCTTTTTCTTTTTTTTTTCTGTTCATTGTTTCTAGTCTAAAGTTGCAATACAAAAATCACTTCAGCTGCTTTTTGTCATTACTAGAAATAAAATAATGACTTAATGACTTACTATCACATGGCATTCAGATTACAAAAGCAGCACTTCATAAAAACCAGTGCAACACATTAAATGGATTAAAATTGAGCTAGATTTCTAATAGAGACTGTATGATGTGGTTAATTGAAATAGCTGGGGGTTAGACTCAGTGACCCAGGAGGTCTCTTCCAGAGCTGTACTCCTAAAAAGCAATTGTTAATGGGGAATCATCATCAAAGGAGGGTATTTTCTGTGGGTCCTACCGAGATCTCCTTTTGTCCAAAGTCATTCAACATCTTTAGCCAGGATGGTGAAGTTTGTAGAGGACACAAACATTTAGAGAACAGTAAACAATAATGGGAACGGGTCAATTTTACTTAGAGTTTGGTAAACACAGTATTCCTTCCTCAAATAGCAAAGCCACTCTTAGAGCATGTAAGTAGGTGAAGTAGGTGATCCCAAAAATCTGATATATGATCCTGTAAAATAGAAGATACAATGCTTGGTTATATAGAAAACATATTTTGCCAAAGTGAAATGTTACTACTATCTCTGCATATAGCACTGGTGAGACCATTACTGGAATAATACGCACATTTCAAGGAGGTAGCTGAAACACTGGAAAGGGATCAGAGAAAGGCTGAAACAATGATTCGATGTCTGGAAATTCTGCCTGAGAACAAAAGACTTAGAAACTCAACTTTTTTAACTTCTCTAAGAAAAACGTAAGAGGCAATGGGATCACAGTCTGTATTTGGGGGATGGAAAATATTCCTAATAGTAAAAAGTTCCTTAGTTTAACAGAGAAAAGCATGCAATATCTGAGCAGCTAGAATTTGAAGTTAGATTCAAATGAGGTAAGATACACCTTTTTAGTCGTGAGTTCAAATAATCACTGAAACAACTCACTAGGAAAGTGGTATATCCCTAAATCTCATAAGACCTGAAAGGCTAGGTATCTTCCATAATGACATGACCTGGCTGAGGGAAGAATTTACCTTGACCCGGGAATGGCAAGACCCCTTGACTGAGAGGAAATCAGCATGAAAACCCCTTTCTTGACTTCAAAACCTGTGCACAAACTAATCTATCCATGTTTATGGACCATCATACGCAGTCCCTGAACCACAGTGTAGAGTCTCACAGGAATGGCTCCATCCAAAGAGCATACTTATTTTGACCTCAGTGAGCTCTATATTAGGCCTTTTTTTTCCCTAAAACTTTCCATTCCTTGAGTTCTGTTTTCATATCTTCTTTTAAACCAATGATTCCTCCTTGTATCCCCAAAAGTTGTCATTTCCTTCAGATGCTCAGGCTGATGAAGAAGTGATACCAAAATAAAAGCTAAATGAGGTGAAAATATATCCCATAAAACCCCCCATTAGGGAATTTATAGAGGCATTTCCTACTCCTCCGACTCAGATAACCATATTTTATTCCTTCTATGAAACAGAAAACCCTTAATCCAGTAAGAATGTAGCCAGAATCAAAGAGCAAGAGGAGGCATTAGGCTGCAAGTGAGGAGGGAAAAGAAACAGGAATTTTGCAGTCAGCCCTTCAAGACAGCTTCAACGAACGGGCTCTCACGGCAACTACTGCAAGAAGTGCAGACACTGAGCAGAGTGGATATGGGAGAGCAATATGATAAACTGGAAATCTGTGGGTTAGCATAATGTAATAGACCACAGAGTGCCTAATGAGCCAGACTCTGTTAAAAAAATATGTGCATAAAAAGAGGGTGGGAAAAAAGCTGAAAGAAGAAATAAATGAATCGCTTGTGTTCAGTCACAATTAATTAAGAAATTGAGAGAAAGAGTAGATTTGACAATTTCTTGTCCCTCGGAAATGAAACTGATGCTTCTTCAGAGCAAAATATATTCTGTCCCCCAACTAACTTCCAGGTTACTGCTTCCCGCCTCCCCCCCGCCTTTTTTGTTTGTTTGTTTGTTTGCATCTGTTTTGTTGTTCTAATTGAGGTTTTTGTCTGTGTGAGTGTTTACCCTTCTGTGTTATATGCCTGCCAGTGGTCAAACGAGGTCAGCAACAATTCAATATAACATCCCACATTAAGGAAAACGAATATTTTGTGCAAAGTACCTAGTACAAATGTCACATCCTCTATCTGCTCAAGCAGTTACATAGTTTTGGAAGCAGCTATTTAATCTCTTTTTTTGAAATGAATATATGCGCTTTTTAAATATTTTTATACATAATTTAAATGAGATAAATCAAATTCTTGAACTTGCTCTTTTCAAGTCTTCTCAAGTTAGTAAGAGATAGAGAGGTTAAATCTGTGTCTGCATTTTAGTTAATCAATCAACTATACACTATTTGATACATGCAGCTTTTCCTAGATGTATTTTCATATCTTTCTGGGACAAAATCCTACCTGAATCTCTGGAAACTCCTATTCAAGGCAAGCAAAGGACCATATAGAAGAGACTTAAGCTTCACTCATGATTTGGACTTCCATCATTTCAATTACTTTTCTCCAAAAGGAGTCTTCATTATTTTTGCAATTTTTCTTGTCTTCATTGTTGTCAAATTGCTTCTAAGACACAAACATATGGAATACATTGAGCATAAAACAAAACCCACATTCAATTAGATGTTGACTGTCTTGAAGGATAACAGCAATAAAATGTGACCAAGGGGAAAAACAGTCCATGGATTATGATACACCGACCCAAGTGTTGTGGGCTAAGGGGAATGTTACATAATCAAAACAACAATAAGATGGGTGTGGGGAACAACACTGTCTCCTCCACGCCCTGTGATCACACCACTATTCCTGGAATCGGCTCTGTGATTTTTGAGAAAGATTTTCTCAAATCGGTCCCCCCAAATTTTCAAATTACCTTTGGCCATGTCAATCACAAATTTACCTGAGCTGGGTCTAGCTAGTTCTCTGCCATGAGTACAACACATTTTCTCACTCCATCGTCCACATCCACCTCCCTAGTCAGAGGCCAACAAAGAGAACTGTAGCCCTGTAAGTGCTGTTTCCTTAAAAAAAGATGCATTGCGCCCATGGTATGGACTAACCCAGAGAAGATCACCATACCAGCATCCACATATTACTAACATTTAGCATAGTCTTCATGTCATCTGTCTTTGGTTGCTCACAAAGAAGGTGCCTAGTCTAACTTTTGTCTGGACTCCATCTAGTACGAGGAGAGGGATTAATCTCAGAGCAACTTATCCCACTTAATAGAGAAGTCTCAAAGAGATGCTTGTCTTGCTTTGTCATCAAAGCAATGACAGCTGGGGACCCTGTGTGCAGATGGCCATGTTAGATGAACTGAATTACCTACTTACTTTCTCACTTCAGAGAATAGTTTTCAGTGGATGTGGTAATAAGCCTATTGGAATACACTTCATTGACTTGGCTTTGCTTTGAACCAGAGCAAACATCAGCCAACAGTATGAGGGAGGATGCTTAATCTCTGTTAGACCACCACGATCTGCGTCTTTCCCTCTCTCACTTGGTTATCAAAGGGGTCTAAAGTGATGAGGCTCCTAAATAAAAGTGCCTGAAATGAGGTGGGCTAAATCCCTACTCTCTCCCTCTGCATATATTTCCTTGCAGCATCCAGATCTGTCAGTTGTACAAATTCCATAATATAAGTGGTCGGAATCCCAGCCTCTTTGCAGAGAAACATCCTCCTACCAGGGACTGCAACAACACATTCCTGCATCAGGAATATCTCTAAAACTCACACACCTTAAAGCTCTAAGCATACTTTCTCCTGTATTCTCTTCCTCCAAATCATTTAATTCTTTTCTTCTCTTCTGACACTTTCTAAACCTACACGTCATGAAGTTCCCATGCCACACACTTTCGCCTTTCTCCTTTACCATGCCTGTAGGAGTTTATATTAAAGATTTCAGCCCTGTTGCATTGTGGCCTAAACCACAAGGCAGTCAAAAGGAACGTTCTGTACAAGACTCTCACTTCCTAGAATTCACTCCCACTTTCAGTATTTATTTGCAAGAAATCTTCTGTGGGAACGTATAAATAATTTTCCTTTTCTCCTTCCTATCTTAATAGCATGGTTGATAAAACCTTCCAATAATCCCCTTTCATCCCTTTCATAATATCTCAAATGTGGACCAAACCAAGCAGCAGCAACAGGAAAGTTCTGAAAACAGCTGAGAATATCCCATGCAGTAAATCTGCCAGCATTCACGGTTTTCTTTAGTAACTCGGAAACAGGACCGCTCCATCCCAAGGATTTTGTGGAGTACGGTTTTGTCTTGCTTTGGGATGAGAGGATGGTCCAGTTACAGCAATGATGACTTCCATCCAAATGGGTGCCTGCTCACAAGTTTGTGTCACCAGACCTGGTCTTTGGGGGTTTTGAATACGTCCACCAGCGCTCCATCGTTCAGCTATGAGACCAAGGACTCAGGTGGAAGCTGTCATCTACTGGAGAAGAATTCAACATTCCCACATGATTTCATAGAAATTTTGCAGGATGGGGATATACTTTTCACTGACGTTCTAATCTCATCCATCTCTCCATTGTGCAGCCTCCCTGGAGTCATACGGCTGAAACACTTTGAAGATATTAGCCTGAAGTAGGCGAGTCAAATCCCCTTTCCTGCTACAGACTCACCACTGGAATCAGCAATGCCTTCCCATCCTGTTTCCCAGAGGCAAGTTATGGTCTCTACATCATCCCACTCCACAAACCTGGGACATTGCCAAGGATATCTGCAGCCAAAGGAAGGGAATATAATTTCCTACCACAAGAAACAGAGCTGCTGGTGCAGATGTTTAATGCGTACTCTTCTCTGCAGATCTGTGCTAACTAGGGATGCATAACCCAGTTTCCATCAAAGAACTGACGTGAACTTTCATCCACAACTTAAACCGTCTATATACTGGCCTGAGAAGCATGGGAAAATGTGGACCGAGAGCAAATAACTTGGTCTTAAACACAGCTCCATCCTACTCCAGTGCTAACGATATTTACTACTTACATCTTACTATAAAGCCATTTCAAGGAGTGCCTTAAATCATTACAGAACAGCAGTGGCATGGGGGACATAATTCAACCATATGGTAGACTAGCCTCCTTCCACACTTAGAGATATAAGCCAATACCAGTAGTTAGCTCGTATGTGCAAGTTACCTGCAACACCACCTTCAGCAAGGCTCGGGAGTGAATGTGCGCAATGTATTTTGTGATTCAGACTCTTCTTTTTTAGAATCAGTCATGGAGGAGGCACTGCTCACAGTTTGCAGTACATACTTCACTCCTAATTTTAATTTCAATTCACCCACTGAGATGCATTATTTTGGTCATACGTTATTTCTGTGACTTCATGTAACACCTGCAGCTTTATAACCAACTTTTTCTAAGGTGTTGTGACATTCATGTATTTCTTGAGTCTAAACAATCTCTGTTTACTTATTAGTAAAAGTCTCAGTTTAGGGCTCCACAAATGGTCGCAGAAACACAGTCGTTCACAAAAAGCACATCAAGAAGTCAGGAACACTCAGGCTGATTTCTAGTTTAGGAAAACACTTGCCAGTAGAACTTTTTTTTCCCCCAGCTATCAGAATTCTGTACTGTGGTCTTGGCTTTCATATGTGCAGAACCATATGCCGTGAGAGATAGATCAACCTTCTCTGACAATTTTAGCTAACACATTACAGTGTAAGCAGATACAGCTGAGACGAGCACACTTGTTGTCTTCTGCTTGTCTCTCTGATTCTAAGGAGAACCAGAGAGAAATGTCCTAAAATATCGCATCTAGATCCATTGAAGGCTCATTTTTCAGAGCCTTTTCCTCCGTAGAAGTAAATTCTCTGAAGTATATGAAAATCTACCTATTAACATCAGTTGTCTCTGAATCAGATTTTCAGAAATCATCAAATTTTTGGCTCATGTAATCTCTGTCTCTAACAGAACATAAAGGATACTTACCCCCAATTCCAGTGCCTGCTGATGCTGGGGAATCAGCACTTCTTTAGGTACCTTTTTATCCCTTTGTTTATTTTATGTTATGCAATGCATCAAGGTTTAGAGAGTGATCCTTCACTATCTCACTCTGCTCACAGCCACCTCTACACATGCTGAATAGGTGCAACATTGAACTGAAATACAGTAACTGTCCTTCTCCCATCCATCCCCCACCCTCTTCCAACCAGTCCTGGATGCAAATGACCATACAAATAATTAACATGCTTGCCTCTCTTTAGATTGACTGATGAAATGGAACCAGACAAATGAATTTTTGGTCCCCACTGATCTTTGAGTGCACTGTGTTATGACAGGGTGTGAAGTGACATGTCAGATAACGTATCGTGTCACACTCCATGACTATTTGACGCCATTTAATGTAATGCCTCCTGGCATGCTATGATGGGATGACACAAAATGAGAAAGAAGCTGAACTGGAAATACCAATTACCCACTCTTAACCCTGAGGCAGCAGAGGAAAAATATGCCTGCTCCTGGGTGACCCCTGCTCTGCTTATTGCCTGAGCTTCAGAGTTCAGGGACTTTGCTTCGGATACTCTTCAGTCCAAGGTTATTACTAACTGTTCAGATGGCCAAAATGTCTGTAACCCTCAATTTCATCAGAAACCTAGGAGAAGTAGCAGAGAAATCAAGTGGAAAAATGTAAATCATTGTTCCCAGAGTGTCAAGTTGAGCTGATGTGTTGCGTCTAATGAGCTGCAGAGCCACAGGGTACAAGGAATAAAGAAAAGGCAGGAGAGGGCAGGGAGAAGGGAGACTGCATGGGCACTGAAGTGGAGCCCAACTGCAGGCTTGCATCCACAGGCTGCACGGATAGAAAGGAAAGAGGCTCATGACTCGTTGTCTATTAGAGTCCCCAAAATTTTCTAAGAGCAATCTCCACCAGCACCCCGAATTCCAAACAGATCATAGCATGAATGCGTTCACATTCAGGATACTCCTTCTGCTTGATCTAATCTAGCACACCCTATTTCCTCTTACACAGAACTTGCTGAGTTTGCGCTCTCCAAATACTCACGTGCCAGTCTTAACGACCAGTCCTTTCTCATCCCACTACTTCTTTTCCCCCCTCACCATTACTAATAACCTGAAAAAACTATCTGTGTAATGCCATTGTCTGCACCTTCATGCCTGTGTCAGTATGAATATCTGTGTGTGTTTGCATGTGCCTTGCTGCTATTTGCCCCTCACTTTCCCAAAACCCATTATGACGAGTTGGCTAAAGACACCCGTTCCTCAGAACTGGGGCGTATTTTGATGGGAAGAAAAGAAGTCAAGCTTTTAGGTAGAATGCAGAACACATGTCATACAAATTCTGCCCTGAACATGCATTTCGTAGAAATCTCTAAAGGAAAAAAATCTTTCAATCTTCAGTCTTTCAATTTGAAAGATTATTCATAATTTTCCTTTTTGAAAAACACCATTATTCAAACAACAAGTATTCCTCCATGAGTAATGTCATAAAGATCCGAGATCTGCAGTCAGAATATCGGTCTGAGGTCACCTTTGCCTGTTCCCATGCAGGCTTGCAGCACTCTGGAAACAAACCGTGTTTAATGGTCTATTTTCATTAACTCCCTCCATGGTTGGAGAAACATTACCCTAGCTATAGAAAAATGTTTCAGTGATACTGTGAGAAAGATGGGGAAATGCTCTAGAGTGCTTTCCATTAAAAGTGACAAGAGCATATCTTGTTATATCATTTAACAGCTGGCAGCTCATAACCACACTGGACCTACATATGGACTAACAAAGTCCATGTTGTTCAGAGCTACGCAAAAATTGGAAGATTCCTTATGGCAAAGCTGAGGAAAACACAAATTTAGCTAAATAAAAATTTCTTTTGTTGGACTGTATACTGTAATTGTTCTCTATTTTATTTGATCCTCTTTTTTAAACATAAGTTCCTGTTTTGCGAAAGAAAAGAAAAAAAGACTAGCCAGTCTCCAACAGAGCTGCAGAACTGAATAAACGTCAAAACCATACCATGTAATTGCCAAAAGAAAGTGCTAAAATGATGCAATCAAATTCCAAATGGATGGAATATTAAAAAAAAAAAATCTGTCATTTGAAACTGTTGCACCAAATCAGTGTGGCAACTGCAGGATTTAAGATAAAACCTCTGTGTTGGGTCCTGAACAAATGAGCGTGAACAAGAATCTGCACATGAAATATTCTCATTCAGACAGTGACATAGACCAAGTCCAGTGAGTAACACAGCTCAAAGCAGCAGGATTTTTCAGACCTAGTGATGACAGGATGGGGTGGGTTTTTTTTTGTTTTAGGGATTTTTTTTGAAAATTGCTGTATACAGAATCACACAGAATCACAGAATGGCTGAGGTTGGAAGGGACCTCTGGAGATCTAGTCCAACCTCCCTGCTCAAGCAGGTTCCTCTAGAGCGTAAAGTACATTTAGGACTTCAGTGCAGGCTGATGGAGAAATGAGCTTCCCAGGGATGGCAAATCAGAAAGCTATGGGATAGTCAGAAGAATCCACCTTCATCCAAAGCCAGGCAGGTATACAGAGCAGTGCTGGTCCTGCTGGTCTCCATGAAGCCACCCTTTTGCATCAAGGTAATAAATAACTTCATTCAACATTGCCACATTGCTAACTAGTCAGCCTGCGGTAGCCCCTCTCTGAAAAATGACAGCATAGCCCTAGAATAATCAGTACAGCACACTTTTCTGTTACAGTGTACACGTGTATTAAAAATGGGGCTATATTGACACACAGGCATAAAATTCTTTATAAATGCAGTAAATAGGTGAAGCAAGTCTCACCTACCCCCATGTCTCTCACAAAGCATGTTTAATGTATTTATGAGTATTTCCAGTTCATTTTTCCTTTTGATTCCAGACCTGCTTGTGCTGTGTTTTTCCTACAGTTTAAGAAGAATATCCCTCATGTTCGATACTTAAAATTTCACTTTTTCTAGACTATATGAAATACTATCAAAGCTTAAAGGATGGCCACTATAAAAACAAGAACATCATAAAACTTTCACAGGAGTCTCCTGACTGTCTAAACTTCTTATTTTATTGCAGTGAAACCTTGCATATTTGATTCCTGCATTGAGTCCTATAACTTGTAGATGAACTAAAGCCTACCATCAGCAATATCTTTACTTTCCAATTCTAAATAACCAGTCTTTACCTAAGTAATTTTCACTGCAAGGACAAATATTATTGAAATTAAGAAGTTGCAGATACAAAGTATCATTATTCAAGGCAAGACTTCTATAGGTAATCCTACCTGAATAATTAGTTCGACCATCCCTGGACCCAAAAGTTTTAATGAGCAGGCAGGTGTAAGAGTACATGCATCACCCTCTGATCCTATTTTGTATAGGCTAGATTGCACTGTCTTAGTTGCACAAAAGTAATGACCCAGCCAAGAGACCAATGGAAATGCAAGGGTCTCTGGGGAAAACAATGAGGCATCAAGTCAGTAAGAGCTTTTAATGCTGTGATAAGCTTCCCTAATTATACATCTCCTAAGAGACTGATTTTCCCTACACCCACAAGGGGTGGGGAAAATAGCTTACTTCACTCCTGAGATGCTCAAATATTCTTTATCTAGGGTTATTTGATGATGGATTTTGTTGCTGGATTGTTGTCTTTATTTTTACCTTATCATTGGGAGCCAGTTTGGAAAACGATGCTGAAACGTTCTAGGAAGAAACTGTGAAAAGTGAGGAATCCTCCTCTTTTCATCCCCTGCAAAGCATCTCACAGATCACTTTGGAGGATTAAGCCCTGGAGTCCTGTGACCTGCAGGCAGCTTTGGTAGGCACTTTCCCAGCTGAAAAGCACCATCTCGTCCAACTCACCTGTGACCTTCTCCTACACAGAGATTCTGGCAGCATTTTGAGAAGTCAGCAAAACTATTTTGCTTCTTAGATCAAACATAAACTGCTATTAAAGCATGCCTAGAAAACGTCAGGAGAAGTAGCTGAGAGGAACCATGACCTGATGGAGCACATCTATAAATCCAAATTGATCAGTCATGCAGTTTCCCTCATTTTAACTAAGGCATTTGTAGAGAGAGTGATTAAAAGTATTCTTATACAATGACCCTCCGCTATACTTAGAAACAAAGACACAGATGGGAGTAGAGGGTGCCCCCTGAAGCGATGATTGTTCAGGTATGAGAGGAAAAAAATCCAACATCAAAAAAGATCTTTGTTTTAAAACAAATCTTCTTTCAGCATCAGCTAAGTACTAGCACAGCACATTGTTCTACATATTATTTGTGCAACAGTAGGACATATAGGTCTCCAAGAACGAGGTCTTTTACATTATGTTCCTTACACAAGTACTGTAAGAGATATGATCTGTCAAAAAAGCCTTTCTAAATAGACAAGACAAACAAGGGTCCTGAGGAGAATGCAAAAGTCATAATTTTCCAGACAAAAAATTGAAGAGAAATTAAGAAACATGCTCAAAGGCTTTGCAGAAATCACTTGCAAGGCATAAATGTGAACCCACTTTCTTGGTCATACTCACTAGAGGATGACTACTAATACAGTAATCACCTGGCCTAATACATTAACAACATGATAACCCTGCCTGACTATGGCTCACTCGCTGTCTGTGTGACAGTCTGTCAGACCTCTAACACCTACAAAAGCAGTAAGCAAATAAAGAGTAAGTATATTGCACAGCATTTAAAAAATTATTTGTAATTTCTTGTTTTTCTTATGAACGCTGTAAAAAACATATAAAGAAAAGTAGCCACCTGCTTCTAACAATTCCCACTTACGCATATTCTCTGACACCTTCTTAATTCCTGCTTCCAAAAGCCCAGCTTTCCTTTGACTACAGGCACTTATGTTGTTCACCAAATACTCCTGATTATTTGTTGTGTTACACCAAACATTTGTTCCTTCTTACCTAAATTTTAGAGATCTGCCCACCTTATTCATGTAATTATTGCCAATGTTGGTCTGAACTTATCAGGCAGAATTAGACCCTCGAAATACAATTTTTAAAAGGCAGTAAGAGATCACCACGAGGACAGTCAAGCATCTGAATCCATTGCCCAGAGTGGCTGGGCACTTTCCATCCTTGAAGGTTTTCAACACCCAACTAGAGAAAGCTCTGAGTAAACCTGGTTTGATGTCATGTCCGACCCTGCTTTGAGTAGGACGTTGGACTAGAGATTCCCTGAGCTCCCTTCCAACTTGAACTTATCTCATGATCATATGATATTACTGTGCAAGACGGACTCTGAGCCCTACAGGGAGTAGATTCTTATTTTAAAGCTGATAAAAAAACAAAAAGGCACCAAAATTCTGCAATATGATTCAATTTAAAATACATCTTACTAGAAGCGACAGAAATAAAAATGACTATTTTGTTTACATGAGTTAGATATTAAGCACTAAAAAGTCATTTGTGTTATTGAAACAGTGCAGTGGTGTTCCCAACAGCGGTCAAATAGGGTAATAACTTTCTAATATTGATCTCAGGTGTATAATTACACAGAATCACAGAATGGTTGAGGTTGGAAGGGACCTCTGGAGATCATCTAGTCCAACCTCCCTGCTCAAGCACGGTCCTCTAGAGCATATTTCCCAGGATCACATCCAGATGGGTTTTCAATATCTCCAGGGAAGGAGACTCCACAACCTCTCTGGGCAACCTCTGCCAGTGCTCTGTCACCCTCATATTCAAGAAGTTTCTCCTCACGTTCAGATGGAACTGCCTGTGTTTCAGTTTCTGCCTGTTGCCTCTCGTCCTATCACTTGGCACCACAATGCTTTTTTGGTCCTCGAGATGGTCCTACACAGAGCAAAGTACATTTAGGACTTCAGTGCAGGCTGATGGAGAAATGAGCTTCCCAGGGATGGCAAATCAGAAAGCTATGGGATAATCAGAAGAATCCACCTTCATCCAAAGCCAGGCAGGTATACAGAGCAGTGCTGGTCCTGCTGGTCTCCATGAAGCCACCCTTTTGCATCAAGGTAATAAATAACTTCATTCAACATTGCCACATTGCTAACTAGTCAGCCTGCGGTCGTCCTGTCACTTGGCACCACAGAGAAGAGACTGGCCTCATCCTCTCGACACCCTCCCTTCAGATACTTGTACACATTGATGAGATCCCCTCTCAGGCTTCTCTTCTCCAGGCTGAACAGGCCCAGCTCTCTCAGCCTTCCTTCATAGGAGACATGCTCCAGGCCCCTCATCATCTTGGCAGCCCTCCGCTGGACTCTCTCCAGGAGTGCCATGTCTCTCTTGTCCTGGGGAGCCCAGCACTGGACACAGAACTCCAGGGGAGGCCTCCGCAGGGCTGAGGAGAGGGGCAGGATCACCTCCCTCCACCTGCTGGCAACACTCTGCCTCATGCAGCCCCAGGATCCCTTTGGCCTTCTTGGCCACAAGGGCACACTGCTGCCTCATGGTCAACTTGTTGTCCACCAGGACTCCCAGGGCCTTCTCGGCAGAGCTACTTTCCAGCAGGTCAACCCCCAGCCTGTGCTGGTGCATGAGGTTCCTCTCTGCCCAACTCTCCAGCCTGTCCAGGTCCCCCTTAATGGCACCACAGCCTTCTGGTGTGTCAGCTACTCCCCCCACTTTAGTATCATCAGCAAACTTGCTGAGGGTGCGCTCTGTGCCTTCCTCCAGGTCATTGAGGAATACATTGAACAAGACTGCACCCAGGACTGACCCCTGGGGGACACCACCAGCTACAGGCCTCCAACTAGACTCTGCGCCACTGACCACAACCCTCTGAACTCGGCCATCCAGCCAGTTCTCAAGCCACCTCAACTGGCCACTCATCCAACCCACACTTCCTGAGTTTACCTAGGAGGATGTGATGGGAGACAGTGTCAAAAGCCTTGCAGAAGTCCAGGGAGACAACATCCACTGTTCTGCCCTCATCTGTCCAGCCAGTCATCCCATCAGAGAAGGCTATCAGATTGGTCAAGCATGATTTCCCTTTGGGGAATCCATGCTGACTACTCCTGATCACCTTCTTGTCCTCCAGATGCTTAGTGAGGACCTCCAGGAGGAGCTGTCCTATCACCTTTCCAGGGATAGAGGGGAGGCTGACAGGCCTGTAGTTTCCTGCTTCCTCCTCCTTGCCCTTTTGGAAGACTGGGGTGACATTGGCTTTCTTCCAGTCCTCAGGCACCTCTCCTGATCTCCAGGACCTTTCCAAGATGATGGAGAGTGGCCTAGCAATAACATCCGCCAGCTCCCTCAGCACTCGTGGGTGCATCCCATCGGGGCCCATGGATTTGTGGATGCCAAGTTTGGACAAAAGATCTCTAACCTGATCCTCCTCCACCAAGGGAGAGTCTTCCTTTCTCCAGCCTTCCTCTCTTGCCTCCAAGGTCTGGAATTCCTCAGGACTGGCCTTAGCAGTGAAGACGGAAGCAAAGGCAGCATTCAATACCTCTGCCTTCTCTGTATCCTTCGTCACCAGGGCACCCGCCCCATTCAGCGGCGGGCTCACATTTTCCCTAGTCTTCCCTTTGCTATTGATGTATTTGAAGAACCCCTTCTTGTTGTCCTTGACATCCCTTGCCAGATTCAATTCCAACTGGGCCTTAGCCTTCCTTGTCACTTCCCTGCATACTCTGACAACATCCCTATATTCCTCCCAAGTGGCCTGTCCCCTTTCCCACATTCTGTGTACTTCCTTCTTCTGTTGGAGTTTTGCCAGGAGTTCCTTGCTCATCCAGGCAGGTCTCCTGCCCGCTTTGCTGGACTTCTTCCTCAGAGGGAGGCACTGCTCTTGAGCCTGGAGGAAGTGATGCTTGAATATTAACCAGCTCTCCTGGATCCCTCTTCCTTCAAGGGCCTGATCCCATGAGATTCCTCCAACTATGTCCCTGAAGAGGCCAAAGTCAGCTCTCCTGAAGTCCAGCGTTGCAATCGTACTCATTGCCCTGCTCCCTCCTCGCAGGATCCTGAACTCCACCATCTCATGGTCACTGCAGCCAAGGCTGCCCCCAACCTTCACATCCCCAACTAGACCTTCTTTGTTTGTTAGTACAAGGTCTAGCATTGCACCTCTCCTCGTTGGCGTCTCCACCACCTGGGTCAAGAAATTATCATCAATGCTTTGCAGGAACCTCTTGGACTGTTTGTGCCTAGCTGTGCTCTCTGCCTAGCAGATGTCAGGGTGGCTGAAGTCCCCCAGGAGAACTAGGGCCTGTGATTGTGAGGCTACTTCCAGCTGTCTGTAGAAGGCCTCATCAACTTCCTCTTCCTGATCAGGTGGCCTGTAGTAAACCCCCACCACCGTGTCACCCATGTTAGCCTGCCCTTTAATCCTTACCCATAGGCTCTCCACTTGCTCTTCATCCACCCCGAGGCAGAGCTCCATACATTCTAGCTGCTCCCTCACATAAAGGGCAACTCCACCACCTCGCCTTCCGGGCCTGTCTTTCCTAAAAAGCACAGAGCCATCCATGACAGCATCCCAGTCATTTAAACTATTCCCACCATGTCTCTGTAACTGCAATGAGATCATGGCCCTGCAACCGCACACAGATCTCTAACTCTTCCTGCTTATTCCCCATGCTGCGTGCATTGGTATACAGGCATTTCAGAGAGCCAGTCGAGCATGTAAGCTTCCCAGGAGAGGTGCAAGAGGATCCTCCATAGCCATGTCCCATGCTGTCTCCCCTGGCCGTATGCACCCGCTGGAGGCATCCTGACTTGAGCGGTGTTTTACTGACTCTCCTGCCACTATACCACTCCCCTTCCCCCATCTTGCCTAGTTTAAAGCCCTCCTTACCAGGCTGGCCAACCTGTTGGCAAAAACGCACGTGCCCCGCTTGGTAAGGTGGATCCCATCTCTCCCCATCAGCTGTCGCTCTTCAAACAGGGTCCCATGGTCATAGAAACCCAAACCCTGCTGCCAACACCAGCGGTGCAGCCAGTTGTTAACTTGGAAAACTCGTCTACTCCTCCTCCCATCCTTTCCCCTCACGGGCAAGATTGAGGAGAAAACGACCTGGGCTCCCAGACCCTTAACCACTATTCCCAGAGCTCTGAAGTCCTGTTTGATGGTTTCCAGTTTGTCTTTCGTGTCGTTGGCACCCACATGGAAGATCAGTAGAGGGTAGTAGTCCGATGCATGGACAAGCCTTGGCAGTCTTTCCACGACATCTCTTATTTGAGCCCCTGGCAGGCAGCAAACCTCTCTGGACAAGAGGTCAGGTCGGCAGATAGGTGCCTCTGTCCCCTGCAGCAGGGAGTCACCCACAACAATCACTCGCCGCTTCTTACGGATGTTCCTGCACAGCACAGGGTCTGCCAGGCCAGTTGCCTCCCTTGAAGTCACACCCAGCTCCTCCTCAGCTTGGAGGGCGCTAAACTTGTTCTTCAAGGATAAGTCTTGAGGAGGAGCAAGAGCCTTTCTCCTTCTACGAGAGGTCACCAGCTTCCAGCCCTCTTCCACAGCGTTATGATGCACCTTTACACACGGTGCTGAGCCCTCCGGCAACTCCGCTGCAGTGGGGGGTGGGGACTGCTGGAGCTGCACAGTCTCCAAGAATACCGTCAATCTCCCGCTCATCTCAGATGCTATGCAGCCTACTGACTTCCTCCCGTAACTCCTTTATCTGGTGATGCAACTGGTCAACCACAGCACACCTCACACAGGAGAGCTGACTGTCAGCCTACACCTTGCAGAGAGGCTCTAGGCACTCCCTGCAGCCTGAGACCTGTAGAGCTGCATCTGCTGTCTGAGGGTCTGTCTGGGTTGAAGCCTCAGACACAGCCAGTGCAGCACTTCCAACAGCCACTGGGGAACGTGCTCTGCAGAGTGTCACGACCATGTCTGGGGAAAGGGCACACCACTACAAAAAACAAAAGTACCTCCTGCACAAACTGCTACCTCTGTTCACTGTGCTCTAGGCCTGGCTCTTCTGTAGGCCTCTGCCTAGCAGTGACTCACAAGGGTGCTTGACCCACCCAATCAGGAGCCACCTGAATCAAAAACAGCAACTCCCTGTGACCAGGGCAGCCCAGAGAGCTCGTTAGCAGCAGCCCCACCTAGCTAGAACTTCCCAGGAGAAGTGAAGTCAAGGCCCCCTGCAGGAGTCCTTGCCCAGCTCTCCCTTCCTGCTAGGAGCAAGCACCGTCTAGTTCCTCGGGGGTCCCCAGAAAGTCTCCACAGCTTCCAACAAGGCCCGCGAAAGGCCGAAGCACAGCCCAGACACTGCTGCGCAAACTGCTGTGTATGTTCACTGCCTCCGTTTGCTGCACCCTGAGTAGGAAATTTGATAACAATTAGGTAAAGGGTGTGTTGAAACCTGACTTCCTGGCCAATATAGGGTCTTGTGCTCCCTTTTCTGTTTACCCACTATATATCAATCTGCACCATCCCGCAGAGCCACCTGAAGCGTCGTGAATCGTTAAGCACTATGTGTGCAAACATGTGCAGGTCTCAGACTTCACAGGCACTGAGTCTTTCACATATGGGCAAGGCAGACTCCTCTGCATGATGGTACCAGTCCAGCATGTTGGATTTGCTGCACAGACTTGACAAACTGCAACACATGTGAGCAGCAGAAGCCTCACTGCACCTTTAAAGCTGGCTATCAGGACGTGATAAGGCAGTAGGCCACTAGCTAATAATATTGTGACACTGGTGTCATGCTTTATGTATACTCTTAAGCTATTTAGGGCAGGCAGTCTTTGTCCTATTAGGTTTATAAAACTCCTGCTGCAAAGGGTCTTGAATTTTGATTAGGCTCATTCATTAATATTCAATTCAACTCAAGTTCACTTAACAGTCACTAATCCGCAAAATGGGTCTTCCTGGTTATTGCAGGACATTCAGGTATTGTATTTGTTCAGATACAGCATATTATTTTCCTCTGAAAACTTTACATCAGTGCTGACCATCTTCCCAAAATGATATGGCCTAGTTGCATGGCAAGTTTGACTGATGAAGGGTTTGCTGGATGAAATGGTATGAGTTGTGCTATGACATGTGGCACAAGAGTGTATTGAATGGACTGTGGTTGGGAGCATTATTTACACTGTAGGCTGACAGCTTCAAAGTTGACTCAGATCTAGCCATGCAATTCTGATTTCGGCTTGCTGGAATGTGAAACTATCATGTTCACCACCGACAGTTTAGTTTGATGCTGCCATATAATCGTTCTGCAGTATATTAAGAGAGAGCATGTGGGCTGCCACTGTGACATTTTCTGTGTTACACCACTTCACAGCAGCCAGTAGCCCTATCAGGTACTAGTATCACCAAGGACTCAGTGCGCACAGCTGAGATACAGTGGCTTCACTAGTTATCTCTGATCAGCGGAAGTGTGAGAACTGTCCATATGATTGCCTATCAGCAGATATGTGGGATATTAACTCCAATGTTCTTTATCAAATTTTAAGATAAGAGATATGACCCCCTAATCTTACTAAGAGCATTTGCATGGAGAGTTATGAATGGCAATTGTTGCTCAGCTCTTACACATAGAGGGGCTGAACTGCCATGCCTTCATTGCACTTTTGAGTGCTGGGACTACTTATGTTTGATAGAAACTACTTGAATCCATTGCCTGAGATCCCAGTGCAACGTGGAGGACTACGTTTAGCTCTCAACATCTTCCAGTGCAGTTTGCAAAAACACAAATAACCAGCTTTGATTTTACAGGGACAGTAAAATAACTTGTAAATATAAAGATATTTCAAGAAAAAACTTTGGCACCCCAGGGAAATCATGTTGTGCAATGGCTAAAAGCTAATGATGGTCTACAGTCAAGGGTCTGCAAAAAGTGTAACAGCAATTGGAACCATGATTCTTTCTGTTCCCCTGAGTATCAGAAGACACATCAGATACGCAGCAACAGTTATGTAATAGGAAGCAATAATTTCCGGCAATTTCCACATCAGCATATTATATAATGAACACATTGATGTGGAACTGACCAACGACTAAGCCACAGAAGGATGTAACTTTGGCAAGTAGATTTACAGCTCTTAAAAAAAAGTAAAAGAAAAGCAGACACACACATACACACACACAAAAAGATGTTAGTTTCAATACCATGCTTTTTCAGATAGAAATCTTCCAAGCACTCTGCAAACATTGTGCAATGTATTTCTGCAAAACTCTGTGAAGGATGCTGAATGGGTACAAACGTCCCTATTTCATATTTGTGTGAAGTAAGGGGAGGGTGGGAAGTTGTAAGGTACTGGTATGAGACTACAGAAATTTGTATTCATACGCCAGTCCCACCCGAAATACTCAATATGGCATTAGGAAAGCTACTTTAGGCCAGAATTCAAAGGTATTTAAAAAACTTTAGTTACCCAAACAGATCTTCAAAAGCTCCGTAGCAGGTCTTTATAGATTTTAAAGGAAGCTAGTGCAAAGTCTTTTCAGGGACCTTTGAAAAAAATTCTGTCATCTACTCCTATCTGAATCGGGCACTGGTGATTAGCCCCAGAAATTGTATGTGCATTTCCAGTCATACATATGCCAAAATGAAGTCTTACTATGTTGTACTTAGATCTCTCTTTCTAAACTAGACGTGCTAATATTTTTTGTTTATCCACTTGTCTGTTTAGGAACTAAGCTTTTTGGAGCAATGACCTACACATTTATTCCGTGCTTAAAACAAATTCGCAAAGGAGTGACAGCGATACAAATAATCACTAAGATAATAACTAGTGGAAGTGTTACAAAGGGTATTAAATATGCTTATTTGCTGGATCAGGTCAACACAACTGTCCTTAAGTGAAAACAGGCCTGATTCAAGGAAGGGTGCAATCTCAAAAGGATCAATTAGCTTCATATATGTTCCCTTATCTCTCTAGGATATGAAGGCTTCCCAGGACAGAGTGTAGGAAGTCTTAATCTCTGTGACCTCAGTCTTGCATAAAGTGCAGTCTGGTGTGATTGTTAAACACATGCAAGAGCCCTGGTCCTTCTTCTAAGAAAGACAACAGAAGGTTTGCCATTAATGCCAGTAGAAGGCAACTCTGGTCAAAGTAAAATATCATTAGCCTTTTTTTTTTCCCCCCAGCAGTGATCATTTCCGCCAGGGCACGATGAACGAGAAATATCAGCATATTAGTATTTATCCTGAAATGACAGCATCAGGTTTGACAAGTGTCAGACCAAACGCAACAAGTCTTTGATTCTGGCAGGCAGCTTCTTTCGGGAGTCCCAAAGGTTATGTAAAATAGGAGACAACTATTTTTCTATTCTGTCTGCAGAGTCAGGACTCCAGGGAAATTGTTTTGTTTTACTTTAAAGTCTTTGGAACATTAAATTTTACAGACATACATTCACACCTGCTCCCCCACTTCTAAGACACTTACAGGTGATGTGACCTCTTTTCAGCCTCATTAGACTTACCAAATAATTGCAAGCAAACAATCAGACCCCTCTGAAGGAGAAAAGCATCCAGACAGTGCAAGTAGGATGTATTCTTAATTGGCATATGCATGCACCACTGAGTACTGCTTGGGCTCATTGCCGCCATGTGATTTAGCACAGCAGTCTGTACTTCCCCCTGTGTCTGATAATAACGTGACAAGGGATTTGAAAATGTATGTGTCTGGCAAACATAATAAAGTAAAAATACTGAGGAGAATGTAAGGAAACTGCTGCATATTTATCAGAGGTTTTGCAAAAACACACCCAAACCACAGTTCTACCAAAGTTTGGAGTTGGGTAGAACATGCTGCAAAGGGGGGATTTGGGTAACAGTATATGGCTAAGCAGTAACAGAATCTGTGGGGGCTTAGACCCACTGAAAATCAAGTTGAAGTATCTCAGATAGGGAACTTTAAATGGAGGAATTCAAAAATAAAGACTCCTTACACACAAATACTTTGTTGCTTGGGACTCTACTTAACCACAAGGATCTGCATGAAGAGGTGGAATGCGGGGCTCTATAAATGCTCCCAGTTTAAACCATTAAAGTTCCTACATTCACTTTTCACTCCCTTGTCAGGCACAGCTCAAAAGGTGCCATCAGCAGAGGTGACAACGAACCCGTTTTTGATTTCTTCTGATCTCCAAAGCATTCACCCCCCTGCCTGGAAGGGATAGAAAGGAACACAAAACAAGGGAGAACATTTGAGAAGTCAGGAAATCCTAGGTGAAAAGAAGTCTGGGCAGCGCCTCTCCCCTCACCGTAAGTCGTGGCTGCGTTGGGCAAGTGAAGAATCTGCTCAAGTTACTTCAATGTGCCAACGTTTTTCCTTCTCCTGGGGAGAATTTTCCATCAGCTAAGTGCCTGAACAAAATCTTCATTGTGACATATTATTGAATTATCTTTCCACAGGTATAGGAGTTTATTTATCTAAAGGGACTATATATAGTGGGGTCACACTTCAAAAGCGGCCCAAAGGGAGAAGACTAACACTGCTTTGCATGGACTGGATGTACAGGAAATCCTTGGAAAGCCTAACTGCGCTCACACACTACTTAAATCCTGAGTGTTTTGAGATCTCTCTAGGAAATACAGAAAGCTCACAAATATTTAAGGGTCACACTCGCCTTTAACTTTGCCCCTCTGCAACTCATAAAAAGTGTTGATTGTCCATATAACTGTTACAAAAAATCAGCAGCAGTGGTAATTTTATTCCTGCCCCCAGACACACCACAGGGGTTGGAGGAAGAGCTCGGTTTCCACAGTCAAGTCATTTCAAGGCCTCTCTGCTTGAAGTCATAAGCAGTGCTGCTAATGTAGCTCCATTGCACTGGTCTGTCCTGGGAGGAAAATGCACATGGTCACTGGGTAGCACACAAATCCCACTATCTCACCCCACCTTTCTGTAGCTGCTAAGGGAACGTTTGTCTCCTGCCCGGACGGAGTTGATATAGACCAGCAGGCTGGAAATGAGAGATATCCACCAAATTCTGGTTCCTTATGTTAGCTTGCTCAGGAGCCATCTGTTAAGTGGCAGGGTCAGCTCTGCACTCACTGACACCAGCATGAACCAGGAGCAGCACTCCTGGAGTCACAGAGATTAAGTGTTGTAAGAGAGACTAGAAACCTAAGCAATTTGGGATTACTGTACAGAAGCACTGGAATGCCCCGGAGTGCAAGTCAAAAATATCTCAGAATGTCCTTCAGGTGTCATCAGCACAAAAAGGGCTGTGGGAAGCCCACACCCAGCACTTTAAGCATTAACAACTTCTAGCTTGGAGAAACAAGAAGAAAGAAAGGATTTTCTCTGTTTCATATAGAGATCAGGAGACTAGAGATGTTTAATCCAGTGCAAGAGCCAGTGTCCCATCTTGGACAGGATTCAGTATCCGGAAACGGAGGACGAAGCACAAGGACCAGGCTGCTGAGTGGATGTGGAGCAATGTGTCTCCTATGCACTGTGCCATGCTCTGCTTTCCAATGGCAAACGCTTCTACCAAATCAAAAAATGTCCTTGGTGCCTAGACCAGCACTGGATGTTCTTGAGTGAATGCCAGTTTTTTTACTGATATTATTTTAAATTCGTTAAGTAATTTAGAGGAGAGTTAATCATTTTTTTATTTTCTCTTTTTGAAAGTAAAAGATCCAGTTATCACTGAAGTCAAAGGGACTCTGCAGTCCTTGATGTCTTTTTTGGATCAGGACAGTGAGCAGCAGAACAAGGCCTTATTTCAGGGGAAACCCAACAGATATTCCCTGACAGTGATCAATAGGCCCCCGAAGCAGAGAAAAAGGAAGATCAGGAATACCGATCTCATTTGGCACGCAGAATGCATCTCCGGTTCACTGCATGTCCAGCTCAGTGGCAGAGCAATGAGTAAAGGTCACTTTGGTGACCCCAGCCTCGGTAGCGTCCCCATATGCTGTATGGACACACAGACCTGTACAATGAGCTGTCAGGGGAGAAAAGACTGCACACTTCTTCACATTCAAATCGCACTGTCAAAAACTTCAGACAGAAACATGTATTTTCAATCTCAAATCGCACTGCTCAGAACAAAGAAAATCTGGCATTTGGAAGGCTTTTCAGGGTCTTCTCTTAGTAAAAGAACAAGGAACACTGCACCAGTTCCCCAATGGAAAAAAAAATCACAGCTAATATGGTAAGATTAAATGAATGTGATTATGCAGTTACATAGCATCATTTATAAAAAATACTCTTAATAACTACAGAGTTACTTCAAGAACGAGATCCTTTATATGGGCTGCTACAAACATTGTGGCAAACTCAGTAACAATACAGATGTCAATTCTTCAGTTACATACACAGTCCAAAAGTGCTGCTAACACAAAAAGCTCCCTCCTTGCTCACTGGATATTCCTTCCTTGGTAGAAGCCTTTAATGATCTTTCAGTCCTGTAGGCCAGGTTTGAGAGAGACCTAAAGGACTCTGCAGTCTGTGCATACATGGTTTGAGCACCAGACAGTGGTTTGTGGCCCGGGCATCGCATTCCCATGGAGTCCCTCGTATACAGCACTGATGCAGTGACCTGTCCCGCTGACTTCAGACTTGGCAGTCCCGACCTGTTCTTGGCTCTGTCACCATGCTTTCACAAAAAAACCCAGTGTCATTTCTGCCACGAGTTACCCCATTACCTGAATATCTTTGATACCTGTGAAAGACTTCAGCAAAAGGAGGGTTGGGCACATGCATAAATTCACTCTGACCTAGCTCCTCTCAAAACATTTTCACCTACTATTAATCACTGCCACGGAGAGTAGCGGCTGAGCTCAGGTGCCAGAGGATGAATCACACTGCAAATTGCAGAGATGCTTGATGCAGACCTTGTACCCAAAAGCTCCTTGGCCATGTATGCGGAGAAGAACGTAGCCGTCCGATGGCATGGTCCCTTTCTATGACACCCCACAGCAAGGCTTCCAGGGATGGAGACAGGCCTTGTTATATCATGTCACAACATGCACTTTGGTGGGTCTCACTACTGTTTGTGGGATCTCCTGGCCAAGGAGGTGTGTGCATGGTGGAAGAGGCTTGGAAATTTCACAGTGAAACAGCGCTTGCTGGGAGAGGAGTAATAGGGGATTCAGGGTGCTGGGAAAACCCCTGGGCCAAGAGGCTCTGGAGGTTAACCTAGATGAAACTAGTGCCCACTTGTTTTGGAGAACCTCAGCCTATCTTGAAATCCTGCCTGGCAGACACAGGGCATGGCAGCAGCAGTGCCTTTACCTCCTATAGGCTGGAGCAGAGTTGTGCTCCTGTTGGCACCAGGCAGTCCATTTCTGCTGGGGGAGGACTCATACTACATGGGGCATTGCAGCTGGGCAGGGTTAATGCACAAGCAGTGGTTGTCAGTCTCACATACACAGGTAGCTAAAATGTCCTGTAAAATATGGCCCACCTGGGTCAAACCCAATCAACCAAGGGAGAACTGGCTCCCTTTTGTGCCTTTCTAAAGCAGTGGAGGAGGCTCCCGGGGAACCAGCCCGCAGTACCCTCCTTGTAAGAGCAGGCTGGAGCTGCTTGCGCTATATGTTCACTTTTCATTATGATTAACTCTTCCATCACAGAGAGGGACGCAAGCATCCATCTCAGCACGGCCAACTGGAATCACTGACCAGCACACCCGCTACCGTTTATCATCGGCACTTACGTGGGAGAAACCGACAGCAGGTGCCATTTGTGTCAATGTCGCTGCGTGAGCCAACTGATTAATTAAAGCCATGCAGCCCTCAGGCTGCTGGGAGGGCAAGGAGGAGCACAAGGAATCGTTTGTTAGCTTTCCCTTAGCGCTCGCTGTCTCCTTCAAAGGCCCTTTGAGCAGAAGCACTCGAATCCCAAGGCATCTTTGGGCTGAGGAAGTGGGCTCGGTGAGTCCCCTGGGGAACAGCTCTTGGGGGGCCGCTGTTTGTGGTCCATGCTGCGGGAGGAAGGATGAAGGCTCCAGGGACTCACCCCCAGGTCCTGCAACAGAGCTCTGGCTCCAGTGCAACACACACAGTGAAGTTACTGCCAGACCTATTCAGCCTAGATGTGGACTATTTCCTCCTAATGGAAATTGAGGCAGGGGGAGGGAATATTTTTAAACATACAGTATAAAAAGAAGTGGCAAAGTAAAAAAAAAAAAAAATATATTACAGGAAACACTGAGATAATTCAACAATTTCCCATATCCTGCAAACCAAGATTCTCTATTATTCATGGACCAGGGCTAAATGGGTGCAATTCCATTTCCTTTTGTTATCATGTTACAATTGCATCCATCCTGTTTCAACTATCATTCACATCGCCCCCAGTTCAACCAATTCCAGTAAGTCTGGGCAACTGATGCAAGTGATTCCAGCATGAGGGTCTGTCACAAAACTCACCAGGATGTTTTAGAAGGGTTGCAATGACTGCCCCCTAAGTACTTCTTGCCCATTTTCAGCTAGGCAGATTTTTGTGACTGCGTGAACCTCAATGACATGATGTGTTACGTAAGAGTAGCCCAAGGGAACGAAGTCAGCTCTCTTAGGTATGAGGCAGGGGTAAGCATGACTCACAGCGGATGAGGCTACACATTGCTCTGGAGCATCTATTTGGGATTGCCACCCATTCCGGGCACAGAGGAGATTGCTACTTTCTACAGTGCCATCTTTGTGCTTTCATGCAGAGCTAGGCAGTTTTCCTCATTCTTCAGGGATAAAAACTCCCTTCTGATCCTGCTCGCTGGCCAAAACCCTTTCTCACACTTTGAGACTGGGAAGTAAAAGATGCATTTCACTGTGGAGAGACATCAGCCAGGACCCTGCTACTTTTCAACACATGCTTACGTCATGCTGGAGCAGAGGGCACTCATTTCTCTGTAATACATGTGCAAATCAAAATAAAGAGAATTCCCGATCTTTTGGGACCCTGGATTCTGGAGGTACTGCCTATTTCCCACTCCCAAAATAACCAGTTGGCGCACTTTAGAGGTGCCTTGGACTCAGATTTTTAGCTTGCCAAATAATATGTTATTTCAGCAATCATCACTGCAGTGCTCACTCCTTAGCACTTATGCACATCCACTGTCCTAGTCTTACATTACATCACAAAGCCATAAAAGGAAAATAGGAAGGAAAATATTTATTTAAGGTGATTTTGACAAAGACTGAATGTTAACCCTTCACTGGATTGTCCAGTGGGAAAACTTAGTATTCCAAATTTTTGTGGCTGCTGCTATTAAATTCACCTGCTCTTTCCTGATAAGTTTTCTAAGGCATTGAAAGCTGGAGTGGAGGAGAGTTAGCAGAAGAGTTGCAAAGTGGGTAAATTCCCTCTACTCTCCAGCTGCATTGGCACAGCTACTACGTTCAGGGCCAGAATGAAGGCCAAGATCTGAGATCCTTGAGTAGCACTTGCCTCGGTGTATTCCTCCGCATATCTATTTCCCTGCCCGGTGGGGTTTAGGGGATCACATTGCTTGCAGCTAGGCTAACTTGCAGGAGACAGAGTAGCACATGATCAATACACTGAAGCTGCCCCATCAGTCAGGAGGTGGAAACCAGGCTGAGCAGCAGCGACGCTCCGTGCAGATGTGTCCAGCCTTGCCCACTGTATGTGCAACACTAATCACCAGCCCCAGCTTCATCAGGAGTCCCGTCACTTTGAGGAGCACATATCAGGTAGTTCACTCTAGAGCACCATGTCCCACCCATTCACTCCACATGTCCAACTGAGGAGACAAGGGTCAACCGTCAAGAGATGCTGAGGCACCGCAGAGGCAATCTGGGGGAAGATCCCGATGCTGCATCCTAAACCAAAGGAAGCTTGATATCTGCATAGTCTTCAGTGTATAGTTTTCAGTTCTTCAAGCTATAATGATTGTGAAGTCCCCCTGCTGGGCATGATAATCTGGGTTGAGGAAAAGTAAATTAACAACCATCAGAAATAGAGAAGCAAAAGAGATATTTTACTCTCCTTTTCCCAATCCCCCACCTTGGCAGGAGACAGGGGCCCCGTGCACCTGTGTAGGCAGCGAAGCCCCTCCAGGCGGCAGGGAGGCCACCCTCCACAGCACCAGCCTTGTCTGCGGGCAAGTGGAGGCAGCCAACAGCAGAGACGAGTTCGGTGCTGCTGGTCAACAAAAGCACTTGGAGGCTTTTGCTTATCTGGACAGGGCAGGGGGCTTTCTAGTCAAACATGGGCTTAAGCACACATGAATGCACAGCGCTGCTTTCCTCTCCCTGGTCACCTCAGCCCTGCTTGGAGGACAGATGCTCTCCCTTTTCGTTTTTCAGCCCAAGCAGTGGCTCGAATGCTAAACCTGCCTTTCTTTCCCCATCATTTTCCTACGCACAGGCCGGTGTCGATCTCCACTAGACAGCCGCAGCTGCCTGCTGCAGCACTGTGCACCCTGCCAGCAGACAAGCTCCCCTGGGAGGTGATGAAACCAGCTGAAACCGCAGCCTTGCCTTCCCATCCGAAAGCCTTTGCTGCCATCTACAGCCCCACAAGCCCTGGGGGGACGGGGATGTGGATCAGCTGCTGGGGGTGCGGGTCCCATGCACCCGCGGAGATGCTCGACGGCCGGGCGGCAGCTCACGCCGGTCCTGAGCCCGTTGCCTCTGACAGCCACCAGAAGAGCTCTCCGCGGCCAGCTGAATAATTCATAGTCAGTAATTTAGTTCAGGCAACTCGCCCTTTTTTGTCTGCAGGTTTAATCGTTTGGAGATAAATCGCCTACATCGCTAGCTTCCCGGACTAGGAATCGTTAGGGGCCAGACCTGCAATTTATTACATTTCAGCAGAGTGAAGGTTTCACTGCTCTGGGCGGGGGGGAGAGGGCAAGGAAGGAAGGAGCTGTTAGGAAGAGGGGATCTTTTATGATCGTGAACTAATACTGCTAATTGTCCACCTCTTATCCCATGCATTTGTGGGAGGAATGACTTCAGGCATTTGGGAACAAGGAGAAAATGATGCACAGACCAGTGAGGACCTGGGACACCTGTACAAGACCCTGTGTGTCCAAAATAGTGTGTTTTGCCCTACTGAAGCAGCCCAGCCCTGGCCAGGTTCCCCCCTATAATGTTCTGAATTACCCCCTGCTGCAAATGGGTGCATTCAGCCCTCCCTTCCCTCAGCACCCAGCAGCATCTTGTCACAGGACCACCCTGATATAAAAATAACAACAGCCATTAACTCCTACGGAAAGGATTTGATCAGCAGATCTCCATATCTCCCAGGGTGGTGCAAATATTGCCCTGCTTGGATATAAAAGGGAACAACTCTCTTTAGAGGTCTCTCTCACAATAAAACTGATGGCTGGAGTTCAGTTCTGTGGGAATAGTGCTGGTGCGGAAATAAACCTAGTACTGGGTGTATCAGGAGATACATGCTCCATCTCCCCTGATATTCACACTAAAGAACAGCAGACTTGCAAAATCTTTTCATTTAAAGAATGAATTCCTTTCTAGCGTTTTATGTTATTCATCTTCTGTCACTGTTGGAAAATTTTCTAGGGAGTTGTTTTACTCACTGGGACGACGAGGGAAGACTTACTTCATTTTTATTAGTGGTTTCTAATCAACGTTATTATGGTTGGCAGAATATTATGCAGGGAATGAGGTCCCCTATCATCACTTCATGAAAAATAGTCTGGGTGAAGTTCTTTGGTGGAATATCTCAGGGTCTGTGAGATATAGGAGGATCTAATTGCCCCTCCCAGCTTCCTTCTGCCCGTTCCCTAACCTGCCAGCTCGTCACTGTCCCAGCAACAGGTACTGATGCTCCCTTTAAACATCTTGCTTTGGTCTTCACCCAAAAGGTGCACGTATGTTGAAGAGGGAGGAGTTTACATATCACTTATCCCTGCAGTATGAAATGAACCCAATCTGCCCTGATCTCGGGGCAGACAAATGTTTTGGAGTCCCTAACCCTATTCCCACCGTCATCAAAGCTTTGCCATTGCATCAAGAGAAGTGTCAAAGACTCTTCTTTATTTCTGATCTATTTCTGGAACTAAGGTGACGGCTATGTAACATCATGCAGCACTGATTTAAGGCAAATTCCAATAACCTGAGGAAAATGGAGCCAGGAGGGGGAAAAAGGATACATGTGAGGAACGACTCCTGGTAAACTGTGCAGTCTTGGACTACACAGAAAAAGTCTTGGACTACACAGAAAAGCCAACACAGTTCAGCTCACCAGAGTGCTTGGGGATATCCGGGTTTATGCATAGGCTTCTCCCCCAGCACAGAGCAATGGGACAGACAGCGTACACTCTCTCCTTCGCAAAACAATATCAGCAGTAGCACAAAAACTGAGGTAATCTTGCTAGAGAATTCCCCACATTTGCATGGTCCTACCTGATCACCTAGACCCCCTCCCAACACAACTGGATTCCTGCCATCACGACCATCCACATCAGAACATATTTTTAATAAAAGTCATTTGCTTTAAAAAAGAGGTCGGTATCTTACCCTGGACTTACTGCAGCAGGGAAGCTTACTGAGCAGAAGAGGAAAAAAAAAAAGTTTATGCAAGGAGATTTTCACTTTCGTGCAACTGAGCATGCACACATTGCACAAGTAGTAACAGGGAGGCCACAGCCTCCTCTTGAAAAATCCTCTTAGTGGCTCATTACTCCAGTAGGAAACCCTTCTAGAGAAGCTTTAGCTGAGAGAAAGAAATATTTTCATTTCCAGCCTAAATTTATTCATGGACTATTTGTATCCACCTGACGCTGTTCCAAACTGGTCCTTGAACTAAGATGCTCACTCTTCTCACTTCCTCCATACCTCTTTCTGCACTTCCAGAAAATGCTTTCTATACTCTCATTTCAAAAAAGGACTATTTCACCAGCACAAAACTGAACCATCTCCCTAGTTCTCTGGCCAAGATTGCAAAAGTCTCATGCAGCCATCAGATCTTGGGAGATACCCACTACTGGCAGGCAAATTATAGTGAGAACAATTTGAATGTGAGCCTAACCTTTGTCTTGATTTGGCCTAATCTGGGTTCTGGATCCAGCCGCTTGTTCATATCTTTTGTTTTTTCTCCTGAGAAACAAAAAGCGAGGAGAATTTCTTGCCTGGCCCTCCCAGGCTCTCTTCACCACAGTTAAGAAGGTCTTGGTCCCAATCAGATCCTATATATTTCATCTCCCCGGGTTTTGGTCTCTTGGGTGCCTGCAGGAGTTTATCTTTACAGCAGAGGAGTTTCTAGTTTCTTAGTGATACTGGGGAGGGCGAAGTGTGTTTTCTGCGGATGTCATTCCACAACATGCGTTTTTCAAAGAGACACTGTCCTCCAAGGGCTGGTTCTGTGAATTCACTCTGGTGTCGCTTATCATGCCTGCTCCAGAAGCCTTCTGACCAAGGACACACAGCCTGACCACCACCAGCACAAACCACCACACCTTGCCGCCAAGCACCCCCTGGGCCCTGCTGGTTTGCCCCACCACGAGCAAACTGGCCAGAGAAGACTAGAGAGAAGAGCAAGGCAAGGCTGAGGTGCAGCAGAGGAAGCTGCAGAATTCAGGTTAAAGGAGGAACGGACAGGATTCTTAGTATTGAGGTATTTCTTGGCAGCACAGAAGAAAACACATAAGGGACACCAACAGTTAGAGACAACAAGACAGCCCTCCAAAAAGTGCCGGTGCAACAGTAGCTGCTTCACAGAATCACAGAAACATTGAGGTGGGAAGGGACCTCTGGAGATTGTCGAGTTCAACGCACTGGTCAAAGCTGAGGCCCCTGGAGCAGGTTGCTCTGGGCCTTGTCCAGTTGGGTTTCCATTATCTCCAGGGATGGAGACTCTACAACCTCTCTGGGCAACCTGTCCCAGTGCTCCGTCACCCTCACAGTGAAGAAGTGTTTTCTTGTGTTCCGATGGGACTTGCTGTGTTTCAGTTTGTGCCCAGTACCTCTCGTGTTGTCAATGGGCACCACTCAGACGACCCTGGCTTCAGCTTCTTTACACCCTGCCATCAGATATTTATACACATTGATCAGATCCGTGCTCAGTCTTCTCTTCCGCAGGCTGAACTGTCCCAACTTTCTCAGTCTCTCCTCATATGAGAGCTCCTCCAGTCCCTTAATCATCTTTGTGGCCTCTCACTGAGCTCACTCCAGTTAGTCCATGTCTTGCTTGTACTGGGGAGCCCAGAATTCCGGAAGGAGGGTGACCAGCAATCTAGGATTCAGTTTGTGAATCTCAGGATCTGCATCTAAAATCCATTCTCTGGAAAAAGTCTGATTATACAACTGCTGTCAAGTGGTTGGATATACTGTTGATAACACTGGCTCATCTGGTATGCCAATAGCTGTGCACAAGTTTTAGATCCAGAAGCCAAATCCTTGTGCACATCTTCCCTTGCAGCAAAAGCTCAGAAAAACACAAACACAAAACTGCAGTTACGCCCAGAGCAACACTAGTCTCAAGATACAAGCCAGGCTCACCACCAGGCTATGGTACAAATGCTCTAGCTTGCTCCCCCAGCAATCCTTTTAGTTTCAGAGCACATCAAAACCTAGTATTACACACTCATTGCTCCAGCCGGCACAGCCGCTCCTCCTTGGGGCATGCGGGACTCCCTCACAGCACTGGTTCATGCAAGCGTGTAGATCCCTTTTCACATCCTAAAAAAGGCTGAGTCTGTGCTGACACCACTCCCTTGCAGCACCCCAAAATGGATCATCATGAACTAACACTCGTCGCCCGTGTCCTAGTCATGAGGAATCAGCATTTGCCGTTATCTCTTTGGTGACAGTACAAGTGAGTTTAATAAATCCGCAGCCAGCTTCTCTTGAGAATATGTCTGGGAAGACTCCTTTCAAGGCCTAAATCTGCTATTTCAGAGTATTGTTAGGAACAGGCAGTCTGGAGTTCTTCTGCCTATAAGTCCTATTTATACTGAATAACGAGTTTGTACAGGGCCAGCAGCAGATGCAATGGGTCTTTCAACTCAGGGTTTGTTTGTGGCATACTTCTTGTTTTTAAGAGTAACAGTCATTAACAACACAAGGTGGATGACCCTGTTGGCTTGGAAAGATTACACAATTGCATGTAGCTATCACTCTGTCATGGAAATATCTTGTGCTGACACCAGGGGCCCAGAAAGGCAGTTCGTAGCACTGGGCAGTTATGCTAAGTTCATATCAAGGTCAGATCTAGGTGCTAAGAGAACAGAGGGGCACAAAAGGGATGTGGCTTTGGGCTGAAGCCAGCAGTCAACATTCGCTTTTATTATAGATCTAGTTGCTCTTGTCCCAAATCTACCATTTCTACAGTTTACGCTGAGGGGGATCTGCACATATGGGTAGCGAAAGTTCAGTGTCAGGGGTGCGTCTCAAAGGAAATAGTTTAACAGCAGCCCTTTTGCATAGAGAACTGGGTCCTACTTCAGACTGTTTTCAGGTAGTTTGGAAGGTAATAGACACTTGAATAAAAGCTGCACACAGTAAGCATGACAAACCTATCCCACCTCCTGTTCCTTGTGAAATCATGGTGATTAGTGGCTTGCCATTAGAAAGTGAGACTTTATATGTTCAGAAACAAGGATGGGGGAATTGGTAAGGAGCCTGCAATGTGCAGTTTCACCCCCACATACTTTCCAGTTACCCGTTGAAGTAGGTGCTGGCTTTCAGAGTTGAAGAGTTTGAAGTGGAGGTAAATGGACCAATTTTACACCAAGGCGGAGGCTACCAGTTCTCATTTCCTCTATCTTTTAAACCGCTAACCTCCAAAATAAGAAAAAGTCCAACTCCTGCAGTTCTTCTCATTATTAAAGACCTGTTCTTTTTTGATACAGAATGCTTGAGTGCTGGTGACTTCATACCAGCCTCATTCTGGAACCAAGGAATAGTCCTTATCTGCACCTGCGATGAAGACTTCCCAGTGAAGCAGATATGCATGCCATAAAATCTAAGTATATTCTTAAGCAATACTTTAAGCATATTTGCCAAATCTGAATGATTGACTGCTATATCCAACAGTCCTTCCTTCCTTCCAAAATGAGTATTCATGGTTGGCCACCCTACTTACATCCACCTGAGAAAACTGAACATGGTCAGGGCAGTGGCTTGAGCACTGGACCATGACTTCCCTCACCACTGAAGTGCTGGCGGTCTCCCTGATGTAGCTTTGACCTGTGCCAACCACCTGCCTTCCAACTGATGTTTGCGCACGTGTGATGCGCCACTAGAGGGGTGTCCGGGATTCTTTCGGATTCCAGGGTTAGTTGCACTGAACTCGAGAGATCATAATTTGTCAGATATAAGAGTTTCATTAGATCTAAGCGGTTCTACATGTATGATGGATACTGGACAACACTAAACAATTAACAGCAGACAATCTACAAGTATAACAAAGCTAAGAAGTATAGTAAAGAACTAAAAACAGAATACACATATCTGAGCTCTATGGTTAAGCCACGGAAGCACGGTACAATGACTGTTCTCAGATGCACGGTGTAATGACCGCTCTCGCCCTTTCCTTGTCCTTATGGGCCACCCCTCTGGTATAGTTTTCCCCAGATTGTTCTCACCACGCTCGAGCTGTGCCAAGAGGATTCAGGTTCTCCCTGGCAGTTGGCATCAGGGGCGTCCCCGCTGATGGGTGGGTTGTCGGTCCGCAGGCCAGCTGATAGTGCGTCCAAGTCCACACAGAGGTATGTGGCTTACTTTCTTTCATCCTTCCCGGGCTTAGTTCATTATTCAGTCAATCAGTGCCAGACCATAGCTGGACAACGGAACAGATGGCCTCAGGTGATAACAGTATGGACGCCAGCAGGGTGGTCAACAGAATGCTCAGCAGTATGGTCAACAGCTATCAGTGCGCACATTCAGCAGCTATCAGTGCGCACATTCAACCGCTATCAGTACGCACATTCAACAACTATCCGTACAAAATTCCAAGGTACCTAGATGCTTACAGTGTGAGTCTGTGGTGTCACTTCTCTTTTGCTGACTAGGTTTGCTCAGCACTCGTGGGGTCACTGCAGGGCTACGGCAACCCCACAGTGTGGTAGCTCTGACCATGGTGCACCCAGGGTTCCTCAACTCTTGGGGAGCGCCCCAGAGCAAACTCCTCTTCTATGGCCTGCACCATCCTGAGTCCCATGCTTGCCTGTGTGGTGCCTATCAGCATGGCTTGGGAAATGGTATTTTCCCAGGACTGTTTGGGTGTAGTAGCTGGCTTTGGCTATTAGTGTAAAGATAATTGCTGACTCCAAAACTGACTGACTTAAAGGCCCAGGTAGTGCCCAGTCTTTGTCTTACTGCCTGTCTGTATTGTCTCTCACGCTCTTCCAATTTTTAGTCTACATACACGTTGCTTGCATCCAAAGTTAGGAGTACAACTCTAGATATGTTTTTAAACATATTAAGAAAAATTTGGAAATAGTGTGCATTAGTTATACTCAGCAGCACCTGACCAAACAGTAAGTGTACTTAACTCATCTAGTTGAAGAAATGAACAATTGTTGACTCTATATTTCAAGTATAATATTGTTGGGACTGTCAAGTTTGCCTGAGTAGGTTCGTAATGGCTGTGTAGGCTCTTTCATTCTGGACTCTGACTTTCTGCAAGCTTCCATTTAAACCATAGATGACCACAAAGATGACTAAACAGTTGTCAGGCTGTATTACCAAATTACCTTGCGTTTCTACTCATTAATGTGAAATAAAGACTTCGGGGTTAATCAAGAAGACTGGAGGAGGATGCATAGGCCCATTTGGCCATATCCGTATTGGCATTTGACACTTGATTCTGTATATCAGATGAAAAGATAAAAGAAGAAAGCTGTAGGGATATCAGAATGTCTTTTGGTTGCAGAAAATAAAATAAATTTATCAGATCACCAACTAGCATGATCGTAACTTTTGCTGCAAGAAATCATTTTGCTCTGCTGGAGCAAGAAAATAGGTTTACGTTGAACTGAAGGGAAGAAATTCTCCCTCTTTTACGCTTACTCTTTACCACTTTGACTCTGAAGTGGCAGAATGAGACTTCAAATCTTGGATTATCAGCAATGTTTGATATTTATGGAACCATTCAATATCTTTAATTCAGTAGTAATGCTGTGTGTAAAATACTGTGATAAATCCTTTGCTGATGTAAATTTTCATCACTTCATTAGTTTCGTGTTAAAAAAGGACTGGCTGACTTTTACTGAGAAGAATGACTGGCCATATACTTAGACGATGCAAAGCTGGTAGGTCAACTGTAGGAAATTTGTCATGCCAGATAATAAGACTGGAGAACTTGGAGAGTCGAGAAAAAGCTTTCCACACCTGTAGGGAAATTACAGCTGTCTAATTGGTAATTCAATTAATTTATAGTAGCAGAGAGTCTAATCTTTGTGCCCTCTATGAACTATGCTAAAAAAATTACTTATTTTAAGCATCAGATGTGAGACTTAAGAAAAAATAAAGATGCATTTTCAAGTGGATAAAAAAAATCTATCAGTCAAGAAAAGTGGTTACTTGAATTTTAATCTCATTTTCCAACTCACATTTGGGCAAATCAAAGCGTATGGTATGTGCTTTGATTCTCTCTCAAACATTCTCTCCTAAATATAAGAGCAAAGGCTCTGAGTGGAAAAACCATTTGAGACATAGCTTTATCCACCTCAGTCAGCATCATGGAGTCCTGCATAGGAGCCCCACAGCTGCAGTTAGCAAGGCCAAATGTCTCAGCCAAATATTTCATGTTAGGTACAGGCTTTTGAAGTTGTCCTGCATCTTGCTGAGGCTGTGAAGTCAGGACTCTAGTATATGTGCACCTGTCTGCATAAAACATAGTAATAACAAGGAAATTTCATTACTGATGTGGCGTCTGGACACCCCAGCCTGGCTGTGAAGAGCTTACATGTACTAAATTCCTTATTTACTGAAAGGAAAAGGACTTCTTCATTCCAAAATAGAAAGCTTTTCTATGCAGGGTCTTTTCCCACACCAGTTAAATCAATGGGACTTGCTTACACTTGCCAGAATGGGAGCAGGCTGATGCTTTCAAGGAGCTATGTTCAAAAGCCTGTACTATGGCAGGGACAGGAAAGGACTGGGCAGTGTCACTGGAAAACAGCAAGATCTACAGAGTATTCTGGATATAACACATTCTTTTGCAGGTGCAACACAGGTGCATTTTCAAACATTAACATTCAGTAAGGAGGTTCACAATCAATCAGCAACGACAACCATTACATCGCTGCTACCACACAACATCGTCCTGTCCTGGCTGCACCCCTCAAAAATATATATCAACCTACAATAAAACAAGAGATCGTAGAGGAATGTTATTATTAAAAGGGAAAGAGATTGCTGAAGTGTTGCAGATTAAATCATTCATCTTAACAAACAAGTAGTAGTTTATAAGGCCTCAGGCTTTGTGCAGAGTTGCAATATCAAGAGCTCCCTTTCCTCCTTGCGGATCTGGGGGCAAATTCAGTGTCATGCAACCTGAACCCTAATCTCTACTTTGATTAGATTGTAAATGATTGTACGAGGGACCACTAGCAGGAGGATATTTATCTCCAAGGCTATGATTATTACCATAGATGAGTTAAAAGCATGTTATTCCTTTCCTACATCTGCTACACATGCCTATGGGGAAGGTTTAGCTCTTCCTGGGAGGCTCTAGCTTTCAGTTGTAGAAGTATAAGATTCTCTGTTAGTATCAATGGTGTGAGGTGCTCCACATACTGCACTCCTGTCTGATTTTCATCCAGAAATGTTGAGACTGAAAGAGTCTGGCTGAGCCCTCTGGCAGCCCACAGACCAAACAACCCCACCCAGCAATCAAGCCCATAATTTCTGGGTTTGTGCAAACATGTAGGTGTAGAAGTAGAAAAATGCCAAGGAGTTTAGCATCATCCTTTGCACACGCTCAACCAGCTAAAACAGCTGACATGAGTTTGCGTCACTGCAGGAGATAAACAGTGGCTTGGACCACAACAAACGCGCACAGTCTGGCATCACTGGAGATCTTGTGACTGCTGTCATTCCCACAAGACAAGAGCCCCTCTTTGTGTTTGCCTGCCTCGTGCTGCAATAGGGCCTGAGGCCTTGTTCAAAGGTTTCACATCAGCCATATGAGTGTAAAATAAAAGCAAGGGTTGGCTGCTCTCCAAGGACTCATCTTACTGGTCTCAGCTGTGCCAGTTGGAGTTAGTTATCTAGGAACAGCCACAGGAATGACCATACGTGCTGAAGGGATTGGAAACGTCACATATGGCGTAAAAAGGAACTACAGAGACCCAGCAGAACCTGCTTGATCTTTGTGGTATGGGAGAAAACACGGTGGAGTTTGCTATGGCACAGTGCTCCTCTTCCTGAGCCTAGAGGGCAACTCTCAGACACTATTAATGCAAAAGAGCAAGGGTAAAACAGGAGGCATTTCTAAAATAAAAGTCAGAAAAAAAATGCCAAATCCCTCCAAAAAGAAGCACGTTTCTTCCATGTGTTTTACCTCTGATCTCGGTCAGTGCTTCCCAAGCTCTTCCCTTCCTCACCTACTTCCTTTGCTGCTTTCACAGGCGAGGTCAGCGCAATAGGTTTGGGACTCGCTTTCTCAACTTCCACACCTCCTGTAGCTCTGATAACTAACCTGAAGTCATGTCGAGGGAGGGGACATCCTGCAAACTAGAGGCTCAGTCATAAAGCTACAATCGTATCTGAGACTCTTGTTAACTTTGTCCTCAGGAGCTGCCAGCATCTAGATAAACAGACTGCTTCGCGGGATGAGTTATTGGCAGGCTGCAGATTTCATTGTGATGGGACGACTGTTTATTGCTAGTTCGGTCTCCATCTTGACTGAAGAAGCAACCGATATAACCAGGATAGATCTCTGTATATTCTCCCCTAAGACATATTCATGTACCTTTGCTGGAAAAGCTTCCAACATACATATAAGCCTGGGGGTTTCTTAAATTTCCTGATGTCCTACTCACTGCAGCCTTAGTACAAGCCAAATAGCTAGCCAACCTAAGCTCTCAAAGAGCTTCTACTGTATTGCTGCAGGCTTGGAGTACACACCCCGCCATTCCTGACAGCACCCATGCATGAAGCCGCACCAGGAATCACAAGACAACATGAAACAGGAACATACTGACCTTGCGGATACTTTAAACGCCGGCCAGAACCACAGAGAAAACATATTAGTCAAAAGCGTGGTCTTCTTGGGAGACCTAAGATGAAAAAGAGTAAAATGCACCATTTAAGTCTGACAGTTGTTACCAAACCCACACATCTCTCCTTACCTCCCTGCCACTGATTTATGAATCAGATGCCATGTCCTCTGGACAGGCGCACACATGTTTCACATTGACACAAGTTTTCTTTCCCACACATCGCTGCTGTGTAAGGTGACCGTTTGAACTCATTAATTTACCACACAAAGCAAGCATGTTCTTAGCTGATGTCCTAGATAGCTGGATCTCAAGTTAAGGGCAGGATAGAGAAAAAGATTCTTGGTTCTGGGGAAGGACAGAGGGATGAGAAATGAAAGGACCTGAAAAGGCTGTACTTTAACCCAACACAACTTGCCTTTTCTTCATCTGCAGCATGTGGTGTACACATGATTCGAAAGCAGCAAAAATCTCATTACCTCATGCAATGTCTGTAACTCTGACAAGATCCCAAGGCAACCTGAGCTTGGAGATGCAAGTACCTGCACTTTTTGCTCACCAGAGATACCAGGAGGGCTTCTAGCCTCTCACACATTTCGTTGTGTCACAAACCCAAAGGTAACGCTTGAGAAAAAGATGGCTGAGCTTGGCCAGGTGAGAGAGGCTGAAGTAAAGCAGATTCCCCTCAGCATCACCATGGTGGTGAGGTGCAACGCGGCCTCACAGGTGAAGCACGTGCCCCCGTTGTTCCCAGGGGCCCAGCGGCTGGCCAGCCACGCTCCTGCTCCATCCCTGCACATCCTGGCCTTGAACGCGCTCCCTCAGTGCAGGGCCCAGGCCACTTGCGTATGAGGAGCACCCCTGTCCCTCCCGTTCTGCACTTTGGGCAGTTAAGTTTCTTTTTCAATCTAATACTCGAAGCATTTTTAAAATAGTTAAGGAATTTGCCATTAACTCGGATGGGCTCTGAATCAGGGCTTGAATAGGTAAAATGGACAAAGGATGCAGGGCAAAAACGTATTAATCCTTTTAACAAATAGGAAATAGGGTACAAGAGGCCGGATGATTTACTTATATCAGATACGCAGAAGTCAGAGACAAGTCCGTTTACCTCTATGTAATCCAGGGACCCTGAGAGCAAAAGTTTCGCAAGACTCCTGCAAGCGCTTCTGTGCAACACCAGCAGAAAAGGCAGTAATTGCCCCAGCCAGCCCAAACCCCACAGGTCTACAGGACTCCATCTTTCACAAAATCAGATGTCGAGTCTACAGTTGAGTTTGCACTGGATAGTTATGCAATTTTACTCATTCAAGAGGCTAAAGGACACTCGCGGCTTGTGTATAATGTTGTGCCTTCCTTCTCTGCAGAGAACGTGGCAGCTGAAACGTGGCAATGTGCACCAACTTCAGACTTACTCTCAAACATCTCTAGCAGTAGAGGTTGGACAGGAGTGTGTTAGTGGCATGCACAGAAAGCGGGGGGAAGAAGCAGCAGAAAATAATTGTTGGATGGAATGAGTGTAAGGAAATAAATGCATGGTTAAAACTATTTCCATGTTCAGTAAATGAATTTTTCCAGGAACCTTAGGGGAGAATATCTATTTATGATAAACCAGGGAAAGAGTGAGAGAGAAAAAAAAAAAAAACTTTTTTCTTTGTTAAAGTTCCTAACGTGAGCAAGACGGGTGCCACAGTCTCCCAGGGGACTCTGAGGTTCTTTGTAATATTTCACAAAAAAAATCTGTCACCCCAGGTTGTGATGGAAATGAATAACATCCTTCAAGATACTTACCATGCTCAACTCCCACTGACAGCCCTGTCCAACTGCCTGAAAACCAGGCCCATAATTAGTAGCCATTTACTAGAATGCAGTAACCTTATTTCCAAGGGATTTTGAGACACATCCAGAGAGAGGGAGACCTAACTCATTTCTTATTTATTTTTTTGGCAGGAAGAAGTGGGGAAAGGGGTTAGTCTCAAACAGCCAAAGAGCGAAAATGATAAACCTGCCATGCAAAAGTTGGACACAGGAGGTCACTCACTAAGGGGCATGTGGGGAAATCATTCTGTCCCTTCCCCACACTTCACAATGCCAAAAACCTCAGCTCATGTACATTAACCTTCCCCCTTTGACTTCGGTGGCATCATGCCAGTTTGTAGCAGCTGAGGATGTGACACAATGTTTTTCACTCTCTGTGAACGTTGACAAAGTTATGCAAAAATTCAATAAAATGCATTTGAAAATTAACCAGTTCCGAACTATGTCCTAGTCTGGGAAATTATTTTAAAACTCCATTTAAGAGCTTGAGGTCTAACATCCTGCTGGGATAATGCTGTTCGTGGCAATGGAATTTACACAAGCCTATAAAATAGGCTTCTTAATCTTTCCTTCTCCTGACCTTGTGTTTAAGGTATTACAAGGGTGGGTGATAAACAGGCAAATAAATTCTTACGGCCAACGAACAGAGGAACATCACTGCCACAGTGCTTCTGAGCCCGAGTATAATCTCAGGCAATCAAAACTTTAAAGAGAAAAAAGTCAGCTGCAGCAAAACCACAGGCTGTGAAAACCGCATGTGTCCTTGTGTCCATATGGTTGCAGCGCGCAGAAAGGGGAAATGCCTGCAGTCACTGACACGAGCCCACAAGGGGCCGATTCTCCCAGCACAGCACTGAATTAACAGAAAAGAAATGCAGCCTGCACAGATCAGAAGTGCCACCTTCGCAAATGGAAATTCATCTCCCAGAGAGACCAATTCTTGTCATCCTGGAGGATTCCTGCCAGAGACCCCCCACTAGCACAACACGGACCCAAGGAGCTAGCATCCTTCCAGGGCCCTGTGTCCATCCCTTCTTCTACAGCTGAGATGTTCTTTCTAAGATGTTTCTGGAGATGCTTCTTCTAAGCTGAGGCAGATACACCTTCTAAATAACAAGCTGAGTTTAGCAAACCTGCTTGAACCTGGTGATTAAATCACATTCCCATTCGGTAGTAATGACTCTGTTCAACATCTCTGGAAATTGCTGGCCTTTGCTGTGTTTCAGTAGTGCAAGGAGGCTTCAGCAATATCTGACTCTCAGTCGTGGGCTTGGTGCAAACACAAGAGAGCAACAGCTCCACCTTTCAGAGGTGTCTCTGCTACTCCAGAGACAGAGGAATGGGGAGAGAATGGCATATTCCTGGAGCTGGTTTAAAATACTGGCCTTCTACAATTTTCCATATAAAGCAGAAATCAGAGGGGGGAAAAAAAGTCTTTCAATGAACAGCCAAAAATTTGACAGGCTAAAGACGTCTGGTTCTCTCCCCTAATATTCCATTAATGCAATACCTTTAACTGCCTGCAAGTGAATGCACTCTCACTGTTACCCACAATTTTGAGTCATTTCACTGGCAGCAAAGCTAACTGTGAACATCGCAAGCGGTCCTGGGACAGCGACAGGCTAGGACACAGGCACTGGCCAAACAGCAAAAACAGTCCTTCTCCTGCTATCCCTCCAGTCTAGTCTGCTTCCTGCAGCCTCACAGCACTAAACGAATTCCCATTTTAGGGACAGATTGTTAACTGGAGGCACAAAGACATTTAGCAAGATAACCAAGATAACATTAACAGTCCAAGAGAAACAAAATCCGGGGAGTTCGGCCTGCCCACTATCAGTGGAAAAGACATTTTTGTTGTACAGATTCTTCTTTTACACTGCTGCAGTGTCCTCATATATTACCTGCAAAGAAATTCTAGGAAGCAAATATACACACCACTTACGTAGGAGGAAACCGTTGATACTTTGTCTTACCAGACATCCCCAAAGCCTTTTATTAGTACCGTGCAGGTTTGCTAGTGTTTTATCTCCTTGGATCCCAAACGGAGCTGGAGAAGAACGGCAGCAGGAGCCGGCATCCACGTGTGGATGAAGAATGCCAACAGAGGGGACTGGAGGGTCTGAATGACCTACAGAGAACTAGGAGGTAGCTCAAAACAGTGCTGAGGAGACCTTAATTCAATCTTAGCCTGCAATAAAAGCTGTGCCTATGCACTCTCTGTGCCATCTTGCAGTGCTGCAAACGGACGTCTCCCTCCTTAAGGCAGCGACTTCACTTCTCTCTGTTTTCTTGTACTGCATTTAACATCGATGCCAGACTCCTTCTCCAGCACCTCTCAGATACAGCCACAATACTTGCCAGATGTCTGGGGGAGCCACTGATTTCCTATGGTGGATGCACAGAAAAGTTATCTTTTTAAGATATTATTTAATTTCCTCAGAATTTCTTCCACACCCCCCTTCCCCCCCCCCCCCCCCCCCCAGAACAATTGTCAGGTACGTGATATCTCAACTGGACAAAAATCATATAAACAGGACAAAACTGCTGGGCATGTGAGCTTTCTGTGCAAAATCAAAACACAGAGGGGCAGCAAAATGCAGGATCTGGTGGGCTGAGGCGGCTGCTCGATCTGTGGGTTTTCTGTTTGCAGTTACGTATGGTCGTCTCTTCTCCAGAGTTTGAATCCTCAGCCAGCAGATGCTTATTTAACTCACGTCAAGCTCTTGGCAGGCAGTCTGACATTTTCAGAAGATAACTGCACTTAATAGCGCAGATCTACTTAATCACTTCAGTCAGGACAGAATGACCCAGTGTCATCTTGTGATCTGATTTATGAAATGATGGCATCAAATAGGATAAAGTAACTGGCTGCTACGGTGTTGATGACATGATGTTCCCGCAGTGCTCGAACACATGGTTTTGAGGGGAGGCAGAAGCATACCTAACGAGGCTTCAGAGTCGCGCCTTCCTCAAGGGCCCCAGACCAGCACAGTACCATCTCAAGAGACAACAATATTTTTAGAAGGTAAAATTTGGCCTCGGAAACCAGTATCATCCCTCTAAGAGGGAGCCTTGAGGCAAAGAAAAAAAAAAGTCCCAAAGTGTCAGCTATCCCACTGCGTCAAGCTATCCTACTCTTCCTGTGTCGATATTTCCAGTCTCTTCCTTCCTTTTAACTCTCCTTAGCTACTGTCCCCTTTCATCCAAGGGACAGACACTGCCACCTCTGTTGTGCTCAGCGTGCCATCACCCCACTGAGAGTTCATAAACATGGCTGGCTCCTTACTGCAGTCCCTACACGGTCAGCTTCAGGCCTGCTTATTCAAAGTGACCTTATCTGTTCTTCTGTAGGCTCGAGATCTGCCTGCCAAGAGATGCACAGGTCCAAATCCCCAAACGTCCTCTAAATCAGTATTTTTCAGCCTGTAACATGTGGACCGACCAGTGACAGGCTCAGAGGAACTGGAAATTGGTCCACACAATGCTTTGAGGAAAAACAAACGAACCAAAAAAGGACTTTCCATGAATCTACAGGTATTTGACAATGTGTATGGGGAATGCAGGTGACTGACTGTGCTCGATAACTCTTGGCAAACAAAGGAGGTCATTATTTTTCTGTCGTTGTTGTTTCTCACTTGAAAAGTTTGTAACCACAGCTTTGCACTGTGAACCTTGCAGAGTTCAATTCTGGTTAATTCACTCCAGTCGGAAACCAGTGCAAAACAAGCTAGTCTGCAGACTGTTCTCCTAAAGCATTATGGTCCAATGATCTAAAATCACTGCTCCATCAACTTCAACCTAACAAATCCCTGCTACTTCCAGTGAAGAAAAAAAGAAAATGGAAAAAGCCAGCCTATATTTTTTCACCCGGGTTTTGTGACCTCCTAGGTCTTGCAGACATCTTACAGCTCAGAAGTCTATGGCGTGAATATCAGCTGTACCTTTGGGCAGCGCTGTTTCGAGCCTCGAGCGTGACCAGCCATCCTTCCTGCAGTAAGGGTGCTGGCATACCGTATAAGCATAGGACAAGAGATGTCTCTAGAAGGTTTTAAACTGTCTTCTGTCTTAAACTCAGTGAATACTTGTACTTTACCCAGACTTTTCAGCTATCCCGTTTGCTTCCCTATCAGTAGCCAACAATTTTCAGCTCTGTCTTTTACCATTTATGTCTCTTTCTCTCTGCTTTTGTCTCCTGCTAACCAGAATGGCACTATGCCCAGCGTGGTTTTGTGGGTGGGGAGTCCTGGTCTCAGGGCAGCCCAGTAAGAGACAGTCTGAACAATCTTCAGCTGCTATTTACACTTCTTACTTCAGACTTACCTTCCACCTTGATTATGCCATCAGTCATTTATTCAGGACTTCAAGGAGCTACTTTAAGGGGAATAGTAGGTAACAAGGGCTAAGAACATAAATCTGCACCTCAGATCAGGAAGACACTTAAACACATGCTTTAATCAACTCAAAGTCCAAGTGAACTGAGCATGTGCCAAGGGTTTTTTTTTTTTTTTTTTCCCTGTATTGGAACCATTTCCAAGGAGCACATTGCACCTGCTCAGGAAAAGGAAATTTAAAGAATTTTCTAAGGGAGAATGACTTTGTGCAAACTTGGCTATCAGCTGATGTGCAGAGTCTAGGAAACCAGAGAGTGCTCTTTGAGCACTTTTGAGAAAAAGACAGTAATGAAAGACAGGATTCATCTGACAACTTGAAACGTCTAAGAAATAAAGATGACTGACCATTTAGGATCTCCCTGCAGTCACAGGGAGAGGGAGGGATACCTCGAGAAAGACAGTAGTCTCATCTGCCTAAACATCATAGGATGGAATGAATCAACCTGAAGAAACACCGGTCTCTTTTCTCTGTCATTTTCATAGAGAGAGAGCGAGCCTAGGTGAGAATCCTAACCTTCACATGGTTAAATGTAGGCCTGGTTCATCCAACACAATAAGACCTACCACAAACAAAGGTGCTGAAGGCGGGTGGGGGAGGCACATTATCCTGAAGGTCTTTCTGTATTCGTCTCCTTCCAGCATATACTGCAGAGTATGAACACGTCGTTCTGGACTATCCAAGGGCACAGGAAACGTGGGGTAAGCTCCTGCCTCAGCCAGGCTGCTTCCTCTCTTCACACGGCTCTGGCCACCCACTGATGCCAGGGGAAAGATTCCTCTTAATTTCAACAGATATTGCATCAGGTCTTTTATCCATAACAGCCAAGAAGTGAGACATGAGAACTAGAGATGTATCCCATCTTTCGAGCACATCAATTTACAGTACATTCCCGCACACGTGGCCGTTTTTTTAAATTATGATAATTAATTTTTACTGGATTTTTCTGAAGAAAAGCTACATACTATTTCTATGTACACTTGTGGCTTCCAAGACCATAATGAAGATTATCTAAATGAATAATAAAGGTCATATCATTTCAGTTACTGACTCTTAGTGAAATGAAAAACAGAGGGAAAAAATGTTTCTCTCCTAGTCAGAATTAACACCCCCAAAACTGGGATGATCCTTTGTGTACTTGTTGATGAATCTCATGTCATGGAAAACCGTGTGATAAGGTTCCTGCACAAAACGCCAGGCGTTTCCAGGCAAACCTTACAGACCACGGTATCATTAATTTAATCTTCCACTACTCAACTCTTCTCCTGACTGAAAAATCAATGCTAATAAGGAGCTTTGGGAAAAGACTGTGTTGATGCCTGATCTTGTATGGACTAATTTTAACCTGCTATCAAATGACTAAGTGGCTTTAAAGAACCTATAAACCCAACAAAGAGATTTTTAAATGTCTCTTTCCCAGTGTTCTCTGCTGATGAAGGCATCTAAATGCAAGAGGATCGTTTATTTGCTACTTGAGTCTCTCAGTCAAGAATGCTGGGGACGAAGGCCAAAGTCTGTCTGTACTTCAACTGCATCAACCGCTATGCTGGTTTTTAAAAAAGCGCGAGGTAATGCATCCTGCAAAGAGCGATTTAAAGTGGTCAGAGACACTAACAGGATCCGAAATCAGCTGTAACCCAAAGAAAAAACCTTGCTGCTATTTGTGCATTCAGATAATTTGTCTGCTTGAACCATAACCAAAGCCCGAAGAATAAGTGTAATTTTAAGCAATAGTTAAAATGGGCAGAAGAGCAACATCCTCAGTAATCTCACTGTCACTCCTGAGTATCCCTCTCCAGCGCTGACCTGTATGTCTACCTTTACTTTCAAGGTCTTTGGGGCCACAGCCCAGGGGCCACAGCCCAGGAGACCACAAGGCATCTTTGAGATCATTCCCCATCTCTACGATACCCTGCCTTTCTGAGTCATTTTTTCCCCACTTTTGGCAAACTTTCCACCAAAATTTGCAAAATGGCGATTTTACTCTACTTTAAATCTCAACACAAAGCCTGTTTCACCTAGGGGCCACTAAGTCATTCCCAGAAGACAACAGTTAGATGTATTAGGATATCATCTTTTCTGAAAAACTTTCGTTTTATGACTAGCCAGTTCTTCCAATTGGTTTGTCCCTCCTGTTCCACCTTCTGTTCCCAAAATGTAACGACTAATGGTGTTGATCTGTCCACCAGAGTAGCAACGCATCTACCCTTTATTTCTTTCAACAGCTGTCAGCACTGTGAGGGCTTGATCTTTAAATCAAAGGTCCCTAGGTACCACTTGAATACAAATAATCACACTGAAATTGTTAGATATTTAGAAAGACACAACCAGCTTTGCTTGCTGAGCATCCACCCACTATCAACATAAGAAAGTGCTTATGAATTTTTTAAGGAAATGGAAGGCCTCCCCCGCAGTGCATAGATTATTCACTGAATATTCACTGAACCTCTTGCAAAGTCAGATCAGATTTCTTTTCCCTTCTATTCTGCAGCTTTGACCATGGAGGGAGATACAGGAAAGGCTGGATTCAAGTTCAAATACTCAGACAACCCAAGAAGAGCTCACTCTCCTGTCTTGCAGAATTCCCTTCTAAACATAATAATACATTTATGATATTGCCTGCTATCAATAAACATCAAAAAACAAAGAAACAAAAACAAAAAAAAAGGCTGTGCAACACAGCAGAATTTATCCCAGCTAGACATCACTGCCTTATCACTGTGATAAAAGAGTGAGAAGGAAAGCGAGCTCCACTTCATCAAACCAGCCTTTATCACTGAGATCCATACTGATACTATCATAGCAAAAAATTTATCAGCAAGATCTCTTACATTATTAACTTCAAACAGGGAGTCCGTTAGAGGGAGGTTTTGCTCCCACCGGAACCATATTCGATTTTCCCAGTGCTTTGCTTTCACACAAATACCTTGTCTGACAGATACACCAGCTCAGACCCCGCAAGTCTAATCCCAGAAGGACTAAGGTCCTTCAGAAAAGGGGGTTATCGACTACAGTTTCTCTTGTGTGCAACCACCACCACTTCACACCTTGACCCTACCCATCCCCTTTAGCGAGTCTGCTCTCAGGTGCCTCTTGTATAGTGCCACAGGCTACATCCCATGGGGAAAATAGACATGGCTATGGGGTTTTCTGGCACAATGCACAGTATCACCACTAGCACGGCATTTGGTTGCCAGAAAAGCATCTGCTGGAGGCGTACATGCACACATCTCCAGTCACGCCAGAGGTGTGGAGCCCTGCGTGCATCACCCCAATAGTGATCCTGCATCCTACTCTGCATCACCTCCACATCAAGCCTGGCTGGCTCAGCGTCTCATGTCATGCCTGTATGACTTATTGGCCAGGACTGCACGAGTTCCCTACTGCACTGTGCCCAGTGCTCCCAAATCCTGCTTCCCCAAAAGCCTCTGTGCCTGGGGCTGCAGCTGCCTGCCTACCTGCTCCCTGCTATGCCATGCTGCAGCTCAGCCTGCAAGATCCAGCCCTCTGCAAAACTCAGAGCCTGCAAACGAAAGGCTGGTCTGGATGAGGTCCCGGCCCCAGCACCTGGGGTGGCTCTGACGCAGCAGTTCCCACCAGGAAGGCCCCAGGCTGCGCAGTGTGCTTCAGGTTTTCCATCAATATAGAGCTGTCAGGGTGGAAAACAGCCCCGGGGTCAAGATGCGGTGTCAAAGCCTGCAAATGTGCTTTTTTGCTCCTGCCACAGTAAGCTGCATTACATGACAAATAACTGCATATAAGAAATCTTTGTTGTTTTCTGATAATTTCCTAAAACCTTTACCGTTCTTTTTTTGGTCATTCTACAAATCACTTTTTTCACCCATCCTTAGACATCATGCAGCAGGAAAATGGAATGAAGCTGAAAGATAATAAAAACCGTTGGCAAGAGGCCAAACATGATTAGACATTTCGAAGAGTAACGAGCACAGCCAGAGTTACAGCAGTAAATATTTAAAGTTATTTTTGAAATAAAGTCTCAGGAAAGATATAAACTCTCATGATTTGAGGCATTAGCTAACCTCTAATTACAGAGGGAAGGGGCGGGAGGGGGAATGGAAACTTTTCTGAGATAAGGGATAACCTCACTTCTTATTGCAGGGTTTCTTGGAACACCCTCCGACCGCCCAGTTCTGGTCACTGTCAAAATACCGGACTAGAAGGCTCACAGGTCTCTGTGAGCTTAGCAGTTCCAAAGTTCCTAGAAAAGCAATCGTAACTTATACTTTGCTTGCTACAAACATCTGATTTTCTATAACAAATTTTTAGAAATATATTATTATATAAAATCAGATGTTTTGTTGCAGGCAAACCATTGCCATAGTTAAATTCTTTTTTCCCTAGGAACTGCAATTAATAGTTCACCAGTTACAAACATCTGTTTTTATTTATAGAATATATATGTTATATACACATACGCAAAATCAGATGTTGCAAACTAAGTCTTCAAGCGCTCTCCTTCTAGGGTATGACAAAGCCGGAGTGAAAAAAACAGTTCCCAGGCACAGGAGACCTGGGCTCGAAAGCCTTTGCAGATATTCTGTATAAGGAAAATAAGTAAAGACTACAGTACTTGTTGATTTATAACACTACCTATTCAATACACTGAAACTTTTAGTTTTCATAAAGTCTACTTTACTTCCACCTTTTTCCTCCATTTGATGTCATGTCCATTTATTGCTTCATTCTAATATTTTCGGGAACTTATTTTTACCACCCATTTTATAACACCCAAAGCAATAGCTCTCCTACCTTGATTGAGGCCTTCAATATAAACCTGTCATCAGTTCTTCTGAATTAGGGCCAGACTGAATCCAGTAGTAGAAACACAAGGCAGGTTCAGTGGTAAAGTCACTCCAATGTAAGGTCCAGGGAATATCAGGGCAAGAAGCGGGGGCCGAAAGCAGCCTGCAGGGCAGGGAGATGCAAGGACACTGGCTGCACCGAGCCACAGCGAGAAGTCAAAGCACAGCTGGAGGCTGAGCAGAGGGTGCAGGACCAGGCAAATCAAGCAGAAGCTGTCTTTCGTAAGCAAAAGGCAAGGGTAGACAAAAGATGCAAGAGCTCAGCGATAGCCAGCCGAGGAGCAAAGATCAAGGAGAGGAGTTGCCTCCTGAGCCTGTTAGCAGGGGCCCTGTGGTAGCTGCCTGGCAGTACAGCAGCTACCACGTCAGGTCTGCCAGGTCCTGCTCTTTTAGCGTCCTCTGTTAGTGTCTGAGCCCCTTCTAGCACAGCTTTACGTGCCCAGGCTACACCTCCATTCTGCTTTCAGCCAGTCCTAGGCAGGAACACGTGGAGAGGAGCAGTTTGTTGTGGAAGTGGCTGGGTTTGGTTGGGTTTTTCTGTGCGTTTTTTTTTTTTTTTTTTAATATTCTCAGGCTATTGCATATTTACACAGTGACAAAGAGGACAAAAAAATGCTTCTTAAAGCTGGGATGGCTTATCGTGGTCCTCAAATCCCCAGCTTTAACACAAGAACATTTCACCTCTCGCTCAGACGTGTTTTCTCTTGTTATAGCAGGTTACCAAAGGAATTCAGTGGCCAACCACAAACGTCAGGCCTCAACTTCAAGTGATCCTTTGGATGTTATGGGCTCGGGCCCACAAATCCCCTGCAGAAGGGGTAAGGTTAGGAGTGTCCTGGGAAATCAGCACACAGGGCAGAAGCCAGTAGAGATGTGCTAGGGGACCCTGCGCTGTTCAAGCGACCCGCTGCCACGTTTTGTACTAGTGAGGGCTACCTTTGTGCTGCAGGCTCAATGCCAGATCTACTTACACCTGTAGTCTGACCACAGGTAGGTCTGTTCTGGCTGCAAGAAGATACAGAAATACCCCAAATACCCTCTAAATCAGCTAGCACTGACACAGGGAGCAGACTAGCCTCAGCAGAGATGCCCAGTAAATGTACCTGCCCTCAGCTCCTTTTGGGGACCTGCTGAGCTGTGGATGAACCGCAGCAGGACAGGAGTGGCTGGGTTTCTCTGGGACCTGCTGAGCCCACAGAGCCAGCTGAGCCTTCGGGAAGTGGGGAAACACAAGGGACCCAAGACAGACCACTGAGTGCCACGACCAAGTCTCCCAGGCAAGCGGATGCAACAGTGAACATCGATGAGGTGACCATGAAGTACCACTACTGATAAACTAGTGGTATCAGCCAGCTGTGACTATGCACATCTGTCCAAAAGCTGGTGTGCTGGTAGCAATGGTGTCATCTCTGGTACAGGATAAGCGAAGTGAGATGCGGTCATTACACCACCTGCGCTAGAAGTGGTCCCACCTAATGAGCTTCACTAGTGGTGGCATGCAGGTGCCAAAACAAAAAGGTAGGCAGAGCCTGACTCCTACGGGACTTTGCAAGTGTACTGACTCAATCTTGAGCAGTCTGTTTGTCATTGCTGCTCATTGCATGGACCGCTCTACAAAAAATTTGAATGATTTTCAAACGTTTCCTTGGAACACTCTTCCTCAGAGAGACAGCACCTAACGGTCAGCCGCACCGATAGAAGGGGAAGCAATGTTTGCTCAAAGCCTTGATAGATGATAATCTTCCAATGATGCTACTAAAGAAATATCAGCCCTTTCTCCTGCCCTGAATCCGACCTCGATGCTTGAAATCTTAGGTTCAATGAGTATTATTGCTGTTTGGGCGGATCTCTATGACTCCGCTGAGGGATGGGCATTTTTGGCAATGGGCTGCTGGTTAGAAGAGACAGGACTGCCAAACGGCTGCATGATTGCTGAAGAAAGAAGGAGAGACTCTACTTCCGGGCGCCATTTGATCAGCATCCCCAGGAACGATTGCAGCGCAAGTTAAGTTATTGGCTTTCCCCATTTACAGCCCACCCTGTGCTTCTCAGCATACATGTCATCCTTGCACAAAAATCAGCTTAAAATGAGCGCCCCACTCATCAGCGACGAGGTCATACAGATGTCATTCGGGTTTTGAAGCTCTGCTTGATGCTTACGCCTTACTTGTTTTATCAAAGCACCTGAATCAGCTGCTCTGCTTGCCTGCTATCTGATCTCGCTCCTCTGTTATATCCCTCCGAAGCAGCCTTCACATCCAGCGCTGGGTAGCCCGCGTTTCCAAGCGTCTGGAATCGTCATTGGGAACAGGAAGCAGCCCAGACCGACCAAATTCCAATCCCCTGATACAGCATCTCGGAGCCGCTCCTGGTGCAGGCCAGCACGGCGCTCAGCTGCTCGCTCGAGCTGCGAAAACGCTGCTCGGCTTCACAGTGCCAAACTGCTCGTTTACGAGAGAAATGGAGCGTCAGCGAGTGTGGGATATTCCTAACCTCAGGCTAATCAGGCCCCAGAAATTCCTCGGTATTGGATACAGGCTCAAGCTGTGTCTGGTGTGGCTGACATAACTTTAGCGAAAACAATAAATTTTGGGGGAGAAGGTAAAGTCCCATGCCAGCATGGGACTGGCAGAGGGGATGCAGCACGCTCCCTGTTTGAAGAAATCACTTCAGTTCACAAGGTTCACCTGCGACAGAGGTTTTATTGTAAACTTACAGCATCTACAACAGTGGCACGATAGATTGGCTAAAATACTTAAATACCTAGACAGATATTGCTCATAGCTCTCCTCACAGCAGTAGCCGTGAAGGCTGATCCAGAATCAGATGGCAAAACCTTCCCATCTGATCCCCTGCTCCCCCGCGCTCGAGAAGAAACCTTCCCCACCGCAGGTCGGATGGGCTTGGGGTCCCATCAGATCCGTCTTTAAGGTTTTCCAGATCTGAGCCTCTGAAGAGCTGTCTCTGCACTCACAAACGGCTTTGGGGCTGTGGCGGGGCAGGGCCTGAACCTGAATGGTAAACCCGGGTCAAAACATCATGAAAGCGTTCAACTGGGCGCACCGAAGTGGCCAACGCTGCTCCAAGGACAATCCCCTCCCAGAGCCTCGCCGGCGAGGGGCAGCGGCTGCTGAAGACGAGTTGGCCCTGCGAGGCCGGGGGCCTGGAGCGGCCATGTGAAAGCCTGCCATGGCACAGCTCTACCTGCTCCGTTCGCCAAGCACGAGCTTACCCTTCCACCACGCAGCACCTTTCCTAACCAAACCCAGCCCACGAAAATTCACTAAAATCTTTAATTAGATTTTGATTAGCAGCGTGTTTCAAACTTATTTAGAGTCTTGTAGACTATCAGAAACAGAACTTGGGAGTTTGGGGCCGTTAGTTTTTTAGATGAGCTCCTTGCTTTGGAGCAGACACGCAATTACGCTGCAGTATCAATTGTTCCTCATTTGCAAACGAGGAGCATGAAGCAAGTTGTGCTAATGTGTCGAAACGAGGGGAGAAATAAAGAGAGCAATGGATTGCAAAGTCTTTGAAGGGAAAAGTAATATTGCAGTAATTTATAGAAGGGAGAGTTTGTGGGTGGGACAGTCACTCTCAAAGAACGGTGGCATTTGGCCAGGAAGTGCAGTTCGTTTTAAAAGAGCATCACTGCCCTCTTCAGGACAGCCGGTTTCTCTTCATTTAGACAGGGCAGCTTTCCCAGGAACGCTTTTTGGTTCATGCAGTACAAAAGAAAATATTTTCCACAACTCTGTTCAACGTTACAATTTTTATTCTTTGCTTATTATTGATGCTCTGTGGATCATATTTTGGCTCAACAGCTCCCAGCTTCTGAATTTTGACGCTTCCATCTGTCTGCACGGGAACATTTCCTAATCATAATTTCCAGTGATCTATTTCAGCTTGAGATGGAAAAGACTGGTCAGCCAGTCCAGCCCATTTCAGAGCAGGAAGATTTCCTAAAACCCACCTCCAGCCCTTTACTCAGTCTAGCTTAAAAGTCTCCAAGGAGCCATCTTCCTCCACTTCTCTTGCAAGACATTTATGTCAGTGTAAGAGATCTGTTAGGAAACGTCTCATGATATCAGCCAACTTTCCTTCCCTTAGCATTAAATCATCATTCTTCTAGCTTGAATGCAGACAATCGGTTGATGAACACAGAAGTCTAGTCTAGGCCCCAAAGCAGCATTTCACCGATTATTGCCAGTACATAGTGCTGAATTTAGAGTATATTACCTTAAAAACAACAGTAAGGATGTTAAAGATGATAAAGACAACTTCCTAAAAGCTGGGAAATAGCACAATTAAGACTTGCACATTACTTAAGATCAAGTCTTTCAGCAAATCCACTCCCATACTGCTTTTAGTTACACCAACGTCGATCGGGGTCACATAGCTGGTTAGGGAGACTTCAGCCTTACGCCGCAACATCTCCCCTCCACCCTGCAATCAGATATCTCTCTGACATCCCCCTTCACATGCTGGGTGCATTTCCAGCTGCATGTGATGAGCTGGACGCATGCACACGCTCCCCTTGCAAGTCTGGAACCCAGCCCGTCGTTTGACACAATGGGCACACGCGAAATTACGCAATAAGGGAGGATGGGGAGCCAGGATAAAACAATAAGGTCACAGTCTCTTCTGGCTCCACATCCAAGGGAAAGCTAGGCCACAACAAAGGCCTGATGAGCTGCTCCTTCCAGGCTGGCTCTGACGTGGAGCTGTCTCAGACTGCCATGACTATGGACTTCTCTCTGCCTCAGTCAGCTTAGAGTATACGGTAACCACCAAAAAGGGGGCTGGCTCCTGACTATGGATTTCCATAGCAACTATTTGCTAAGAGACTCTTGGTTCTATTCAGTCTCTACCCATAATGAAGAACGGACATCCCTGCAGGCTTTTACACAGCACTCGCTATTACAGCAGCTATTCCTTTCCAATTTCTTTTGCATCCCCTTAAAAGGTGATGTAGTAACGAGTTTTCCTGTTTTACAGGTAGCAAACGGTAGCCCAGAACCGCATTAGAACTACCCAGTAACACGGGGAGTCAGCCTAAGGTGCCTTTTCTGCAAAAAAAGCAAGCCATGAAGGATGTATCACAGATATCACCAGCAGCAGGAGCTCTCCACCCCTCTGCAAAAGGGGACATCAGTGATTCACACTGGATGGCGAGGAGGGGGAGAGCACATAGAGACCCAACTTCTGGAGACCTCGATATCAAGTGATTTGCCACCACTATTGAGGAAACCCATGGCAGGAGTCAGGAGAGAGTGCAGCTCACCAGTGTCCTGCTTCACCATCACTGGTCATCAGCTGCTTGTAACTCCTTGCCTGCTTTATCAGCCACTTCTTACCTCTGCAGCAATGTGTTGGCCTTTTGGGCAGAGCAATCCAGAGAAAGTACAAGCATGAGCAGATCATGCACATCCCGAAGGCAGGAGCCTGCACGGGGTAGCAAACTGCTGCAGTTCTCTGCCAATGGGGGAGAAGACAAATAAACCTAAATCTCTCTAGCTCCTGCGTGTACACGTTGGGGTCCTAGGAGTACAACCGCGCCTAATTGTAGCAGCACTTGGAAGACAATAAACATTGCCAAAGCATTAAAAGAAGACTTCTCCAGCCTTTACCTAGAGGGAAAAAAAGGTGTAGTGTGAAGTCACAGCTATAACTGTGGATCATGTAGAGACTACAGAGCAGGGTAGCAGTGGAAAACCTCCAGGTGAGCATAGCCCTCTGAAGGCAGGAGCTCTAAGACCATTCACATGCACAGGAAATCTCAGATAATCACAAAGCCCCAGGGCTGTGAAGCAAAGGTCAGTTTTACTGTCCTGAGAGGTTCACCTCTAGCACAAGAGATAGTTTAGAAGGCCACCTCCAGCAACAACATGAAGGACTTGTGCACTCAAGGGGATAATTTGAATGAAGAGGAGAAAAAAAAGGCATTTTGGTTCCAGGCAAGGCCTTCACAGGCAGTGGATTCTTTAACTGTGCAGCATTTCCAAAAAAAATAAAATAAAGAGTAATTGAGTGAGATGATGTGAAGTAACGGCATCACCTAAGCCGGTATTGCAATGTTTTCCAACAAAGCTATCACTGGTGGCAACTACCAGGAAGCTCAAGATCTTTTTTTGAATTATAATTTTACTGCTGAAATACCCTCTGCTCCGGAGCTGGCAGTAACCGCGCAGCAAACAAGCAGCTTTCAGTAAATCGCAAAGTTCTTTGACAGGGAGAAAAATTGTAAGTGCTCTCTCTGGTCACAGGCAAGGCTCTGTATCAGACAGGTCATCACGGAGTTGTCAGAGAAGGAAATAAAACCTTTGGGGCTACATGTCACATCTCGAAGTTAAAACAATAGAAACTACAGAACGTTTTCAGATATATTCAACCGAAAAAGGGAAGTATAGAGTTTACTTTTTTAGATTTGTAATCCCATGAGGTAGATACCTATCTAGACATGTGAAGACAGAACATTGGAAAGAAACTGGTCTGGATACCAAAGAATCAAGTAGGAACTGAGGAGAGCAGTCTTAAAACTAAAGGCCTTTTTTAAGGCATGGGTAATTAATTCTTATTATTTTTCAGCACAGACCCTTTAGTATCTCAGCTTTACAGGGCAGAGCCATTTTGCTAGCAGAGCCTATAAAACTTCTAATAATGTGCAAGAAAACAGAGCAATAAAACTCATTGCACATCCTTTTCACTGCACATCCATTTGTTGCTAGCAGAACCTCAAAATACATTCAGCTCTATATGCTGACAGAACTTGGATTCATTCCAACAGCTAGATTTATAACACACAAAGTCTGTGTAACTTTTGCCACTGGACTGCCATGCAGTCAACTGTTTACCGGCAAAGTAATTATAATACTTAAGAATAAAGCCATCGCTTGTGTCCAAGCCTTGCAAAGCATCTCATGGTAACAAGGAACTTCCCCCATACAAGCTAAGAAACCACTGGTTTGACAGGCTACGCCACTTTCTGTAACTGTGACAAAAGTAGAGCAGAACATATTGCTGCTTGTTCAGATTCAAGAGGGTCAGATTTTAACTTCCTAGATTTTGTCACCGAGTACTGCCCTTCTCGTGTTTTAACTTTTCAGGGAAGCAACAAGCTTGCCCAGGTATCCTTCTTTTATCATAGTCTAACAAAGCAGAAGGATGAAACAAAACTAAAGAAGTAGGGGAAAGCAAAGCAATGTCACACATCCACAGCACTGAGTTGGATGCAATCATTCAATCTTGAATATCCCAAGTGATGACAATATGTTACAAAATTTGGATGCAAATCGATAGCACGAACTTTATACTAGAATTACTTGACTTCTTGCTTCATTGCTCCCAGATGGAGAGCCACAACTATTGGTCAGCAAGTAGATGCTACATTGGGGAGCAAATTAGGAAAAGGAGTGAAAAAACTTTGATTGGGCCAGTAAAAAGACCAAGATAAATACGTGTAAATAGCTTGCTAATTCAGGGCTAGTTCTGTATCTCGACAACAGAAGCCACCTCACCTGAAAATGTTGAGAAATTTGTAACCCTGCTGCAACAGCTATAAAGAGCAGCCTCAAGACACACTCATGACCTATACACGCATGTATCTGCAGTGAGCAGTAAACATCTGAGTTGGTTTCCACATAGATGCACTTTTCAAATACTGTGGATAGCTATAAACTCATTGTGACTTCATAAACCACTACTTATGAATTATTTACATCTGTTTCACAGATAAAACTCTTTTCAGGGGCAGAAAAACTACATTAAATTTAAAAACACTAAAGGGAAGGAAGATAAGTACCCCCCTTCCAGTGAAGCAATAGGCTGAAGAGTCACCCGCAACCCTGCTGTGGAAAATGCGCTGGCAGAGACTTTGCGAGCGGGAGGAGAGAGCGGCCAAGGGAGGGCGCATCTACATTGCGATGCTGGCCAGTGACGGCTCTACGTCCACTTGCAACAAGCAGCAAGTTTCAGGAGCAGATGTCTCTTCAGATCTGCTCCAGCCATAATGAAACTACCAATATGCATTATAACATAGAGTCTCCAGTCTGGCCGTAGGAATTAAAATAAACTCATACATTATGTGCCAAGTAGCCTCAGCAATAGGCATCATTTCTGGCAATATGAAATCTTGATGGGGTTTATAAGCAGCAGCAAACACAAAAAGGATACTTTAGGACAGAAATTTCTATAGCTTATGTATTTTGTATGTGAAGTTTTAAGAACCAACCGACAACAGACAAGCAGGCTGGCAACAAAGAGCTGTGCAAACGCACAAATCCAGGGCTCGTGAGGAGGCACAAACCAACAGCACTGTGACAAGGAGAGGAGCTACGCAACCACTTTACTCTCTCATGACTGGGAGCACCCCTCAACACAAGCCCCTATGGATCCCTTTTCCCTAAGGAACCTGGCTCTGTGGTAAATCCCAGGTCAGGAAAAAAGTGGCAATGGGACTTTATACGTATATTCAGGGGCAGCAGCACAAGCAGAGCACGTTCCACCACAGCTATGAGGCGGTTACAACAGCTCGCACCCAATGGAGGATGGTTAAATCAAGCACAGCATTTATTTAAACCACAGTGTGCCACACCAGCCTGGAACTTCAAGAAGCTCTTACTTACTTCAGGGTGAGTGCCATCCCAAGGTGGGAGTGAGCATCTCTTGAAAAGTTAATCTTCAAGTGGTCAATACTGAGCCACCCAAGCTGCCTTTCTGTCCACACAGTGGACAGAAGAACCAAAAGAGAGAGGGAGACGAAAAAGCGGGGTTGCAAGGAACAGGCAACAAGGCAAGGTAGCAAACGCACAGCAGCTCCTGTTCAGAAATCTGAGCAGCTGACGCCCGATGCGCTGCAAGGCCTACGCTCTGCTCTTGGGAAGCTCAGAGCTGTGGCCCAGCTAACCCACAGGCATGTCAGCTCTAATCCCCTTCCCAGCTGCGTACATAGAGAAACTGCAGAATGGAAATGCTGGAATCAAAAAAAGGAAAGTTGTAATTTTTCTTAGGCCACAGAAAGAACAATACTTAAAAGCAGAAACAAAGAGCTGCCGGAATAGTAGATGTACAAAGTTCTGGCTTGTTTTAGTCACTACCCGTTGAGGTGGGTGAAGGAAAAGAACTCTGATCCTTCCAGTTCTTCAATAACGGCACCCCTCCCGCATTTACTGTTGTGAGCGCTCTTTAATGAGATCTGAAATAAAAGATGGTAAATACCCAAGCGGCGCTTAAAATACGTTCTCTGCAAAATGTATTTCCTCTAGAAAGCTTTATTTCCAAAAAATAAAGCACGGGAGGAATACAATTGCCCCTCTGCTGACTTTTATCTGATAAAATGTATTCACTGTGACAAGGCTGAGATGAAAATAATTTTCTCCTATTGGTAATGAACACAGAAGGTCAGTGAAACTTTCAGATACGCGGTGAGAATGGCTGGTTGCATTTCAGGAACCTGTATACAATTTTTTAACATTAATAAAATTCAAAGAAAAAATTTTTTTTGTTTTAGGGCAAAACACAATTTGTTTTTCTCAGCTGCATTCATCTGCGAGACTGCCAAAAGGACTAGATCACAGTACTAGGTTTAAGTAACACTATTTTATTTCTGTAGACAGCACAACACATGCTTTACTTTCTCTGCAGCTTGGATCTCTACTAAGCATTCTTCATATAAAAATTTTCTATTTTTATATATATACACCCTTCCTAACAAACGTAGAGTCAACATCAACGACCCCAGACGATCTGAACTTCTCAGTCTCAAACTTCTAGACATTTGACAGATTATAGAGGAATCACCATCTCATGAGGAGCAAACAATTGTACTTATGCCTTCTTCAAACTCTTCCTTCAAATATATTATTTAAAATTATGCAGATCACCTTTTACAAGGGAAAAAAAAATCCAAACAATAATAATAAAAAAAAAGAGAGACAGAGAGAATCTTTTCTGATGGGGCATGAGAAGGATGTCCACAAGAAATCCAGCATGGTCACGCTAGTATGTTATAGTTGGAGTCAGCATTCCAGGCAAAGCTACAAAAAGGCATTCGGCCAGCAAATAAATCTCAGGGTGTTCGGGCTTGTCTAGAGGTTTCAAATCTCCTTTCCAAAGTGTTAACAGCTCATTTAGGCATAATCACACAGGGAAATAAGAGGCACAGCAATTTTTGCCCGTTGATGCAAACCACGCCATCTTCAAGAGATGTTCTTGCTAGTAATTCTTGATTCTCGTTTTCCTCTTCAGTTCTTGTCCCCCACCAAAAGTTTTTTCTTCACCTACTCAAAACTTAACATTTGCTGCAGTAAAAAGCTAGTCAATGAGCACAGGAACATTATTTAATATGTTAAGAAGATTCAGATCTTGCACACAATTCAAAATACCTAAAGTTCTAAAAGAAGATACAATGGTAAACTCGGAGAGAGAAGTTAATCTCCCAGATTCCGGTTCTGAAAGAACCAAACTGGCAGCTAAACCTGGAATGTCATTTTTGATGACCCCAGAGTAAACAGGGATACTCACGTTGCAGGTTCTTCAGCAATGTCCACACGGATCTATACAGACTGAACAAAGTTCTGCCTCCCAAGCCCTGCATGAGTAATATTTCTGGGGACAGGGAAGCAGGACAGAATAGAGAGCTAGGTGTAAATTCAGTGGATTAGATTCTAGTGGTTACTGATAATGAAACAGCAGAGTTTTCACTATATAAAATTTATAAATTTATTTTTTGTAAAAATCCAAAAAGCACGAAGACATCTCACTCAAAATACTGGTAAATCAAACCACACTTAGAAAAATGAAAGCTGATTTTATTATCTTATCCACAGCCAATCATTTGACATGAACATGCATACGTAATTTTGCTACGCACACACCACAGTTTAACGTTAGTTATTAAAGGTTAAACATACAACATACATTCTTACAAAAATGAGTCAAAATGCAAACGTAACTTTTAAACAAAACAGTTTTTACTCATTTAAAAAAACCTTTGTGTTGGGTACCATTTGTACAAACACAGTTAATTTAAACAAATCTGCTTTTAGTTTCCTCATGGTTGCACATGAAAATAAGCTGCAATAGAAAATGGAGTCATCAAGGGATTTTTAAATAGCAGAAGTAGGCAGTCTTGCCATGCAGAAGAAGCAATATTAAATATTAGTTTTTCAAAAAAAGAAAAAACCACAAGTTTAAAAATATTTAGTTCAAGTCACAAATCTTTCCCCAGTACAGAGAAATCCAAATGCAACGCATAATTAGCTGCCACTTAGGATGGCTATTCTTGAAAGTAGAATACTTTCCAGAATTGATAATTTTCATTGATTTGGCACAGAAAAGAAGTCTGAGCTTACTTAAGAACAAGAAAGTGATTAAAAAAAGGGTAAACAGGAAGAGAGAAGAGAAAATAAAAAGCAAGAATGAACGAGATAGTAGTTGCAATCACTAAAAAAAAAAATCTGTGCATCTCAGTCATTGCAGAATACTGTCTGTCTACAGCAGGTGCTAATTCCAGGTAATTGTTATTGCAACATGGATTTAATTTGCTTGGAGGTAGTCTCATCATTCAAATGCTTTGTTGTGTACCTAAACAAAGCAAAAAAAAAAATAATCAGGAGCATGATGACAGTTTTATTTTGGCACAGATAGGCTGAGCCAGTAAACGAGGAAGTTACACTTTTGTTAGGTCAGAATAAAGCCCTCACCCAGTGATCATCACACACTCAGTTGTTACCAAGTCCACAAGGAACACATTCTGTTCAGGAAATTCTTTTATTAATCAGAACTACAGCCCAACAGTCTTGTATCAAAGATGAGTTAATGCACCGCAGCTGGGTGTTAGCTCAGGACACGCATAGTCCACTTCCCAGTAAACTTACCAATTGTGATAGCCAATTATGAATACTAATACTGACTGTGAGATCTCCAACCATAGGCAACACCTTCAAACAGAATACGGTTTCAGAAACTTTTCCTCAAAACTTTTAGTGATGAACCTTTCAGATCCCTTAGTGAGAATGAAGTCTATAGCTTTTACAGCCTAATTTCCAGTTTAGTTAAAGTAACTACACTCCTACAGAGTAGATGCCCGCATTTATTTTTGCATCCCCTCCCCATTCAAAATTCTCAGGGACATTAGACATTTTCCATCACTACAAAACCCTCAGTCATCTCATTTTTAAATAGAAAGTACTGTATATCCTCAACTTCGTGATTCCTTCACTATCTTTCTCTTTAGATCGTAATCTAAATGGTAGTTTAAAAAAAAAAAAAAAACACCTTATTCCTGTAATTCAAATTGATCGTGTCAATTTAGCACTTTGTGATTTGCAACTGCAGTGATATTTTATTATTGGTTCACTGCAAGAATATACAATGGCTTTTTGTTTTTTAATTGATATCCATATAGATCATTTTAGTTATTTATACTTTCCACAAACAAGAGGCCTACAGTTCTCTGAAAACTAGAAAAGTTATGGCATTTGATACTTTGCCCATGTGAAAAAGCTGAACATGATTAAAATATCTGTATGAATTTCAAATTATAAACAGCTGATCTCCCTCCAAATCTATACCACCTTCCATTGGCTTTTAAGACAGATTACGTATCTCTTGAGGGAACATGCGAACTTCCCACAGTCCTCCACAATCAAAGACTCAGACTTGAACTTAATTTCTCATTACATCATCTTGAGCCTCTTTCTGCCATCCATGCAGAAAACAGTTCATCAAGTTCTCCCACTTCGGCAACTCTTGCTAGTAATTCCCAATTTGATTTTAAACAGTTTTAAATATCATATCCAAATGAGTAATCAAGTATATGAAATACCAGGATTGCTAAAATACATATGTATGAAACGAGTTAGTGAAGTGAAGGATCAGCATGAGAGCACAGACTAAATTCACACTACAAACTACAAAATAATGCACAATGGAGTGAGAACTTGAACTACACCTTTCTGTATTCTTTGTCAACAGTGTCAGCTATGAGGGGAAAGAATGAAGTACCTGTAAGATCTATCCAACTGCAATCAAAATTCAGAAATTAAATGTTAATACAGCGTTTTTCCTCTGGAAGCTTGCATTTTCACTGATCACCATCTCAAAGACTTTGCTGACTTGCAAGGGGTTCAGAGATGAGTAACAAAATTATTCAGCCATGGAAACAACCACAGAAAGTCTCAGATCAAACCTATAAGTTTTTGTCGCCCCCCCAAAACCCCACCCCCTTTTTCTTTAGTTAACAACGTGGAAAAAATTTGCAAGTGAAACCTGATATAAAACAGCATATTAGTTTACTTACCAGATCTTAATACATGAAAGAGGGAAAACAAAATTAAAGCGGTTTCACTACTGGTAAGAAAAACAAACTGCACACTTTCTCAGGCAAGAGGAACCAAAGTTTCCATGATTCATAACAAATGAGACATGAATAACAATATCCAGTTATAATTAAATGTTATCAAAGTGGTATGGTATTTTTTCAAGCAAGGATGAGAACGAAGCCTTCATCTGCCTACCATGGCACCTTTTGCCACTTGTCTGACACTGGACACCAATGTAAAGAACAGGTTAGTGACTAGACAGAGCTTTATAATCCAATTAGCAATTGTTAGGTTTCTATAGGAGAATTACTCATTTTTATTATGTCTCCATTTGATGCATCATGTCTTGTATATTCTTTAGCAAACTTAGACTGTGCTGTTTCAAGTACCTCTCTTAAACAGTTTGAAAACGAGGACTAGTTTTTAGTTACACTCCAAAAACAATTTGCCTTACATGCTTGAAGCTATCTGTGAAACATGAAGTTACATTACATTACTCCTATATTCCACTAATAAACAATCAAATCAGTAAGTCACGGCCAAACTACAGCGCTACCTCAGCTAGCCGAGGGTATGGCCAACGGAAACTAATCCAGCCATTTCTACGGTAAGTGAACAGAAGTCACAACGTACACACTGCAGCTGGTCATTTGCTTGTTTAGTAGTTCAGTCAGTAGATGCAACCACAAAACTACAGAAGGCTGCACCCTAGTTAACTTTTAAGACATATTACACTTTGCCCTCAGTTCTAACTTCAGGTACGATGGCCACTCTGCCACAATTACCTCTACAGACTCATTCTTATCCTACACGCAGTTAAAGCATACAAAAATGTTATCTTAGGATAGCAACTTCAAGTTTGCAGCCTTGCTTTTAAGGCTCAGTAGCTTCTTCATGTCTCCACATCTCAAGACACACTGGAAGAGAAGCTTGGGGGGGGGGGGGGAAGGAACCCCACAGACCATTTACGTGTTACACTGACTGAACACCTTACTGCTGAAGCAAAGGCCCTGGACAATTTCTGCAAATTCACGTTAGATTATTTCAAGTAAAAGAAAAAAAAATACCTGAGAGCATTTAGAAGGCCTTCTACACTGTTAGGAGGCTGATCTTTAAGAACTTTGATGCATCCTTTCATCTAGGAGTTAAAAAAATATTAAACATTTTTTCATGCAAATATCACACAAGCTTACAAAAGTGTTTTATATTCAGCTTCTCAGACTAAAAAAAAAAAAATTGTTTAAAAACTGCAGCAGTGTGAAGACACCTTCTTGATACTGGAAAGGAAGAAAGCGTTCTGTATTCTCACATTTTCCTACAACAGAATGTCTCAGCTATTCAGAATTCTACTTCTCTATGGACAATGCAACTTTGATGTCAAGCTGCTGTATAGATCTTAAAAAAGGAACTGTAAACAAAATCCTTATTATAGGAACTATTACACTCAGCCAGAGAAATAATAACAAACTGTAACTAATAGAATAGGATAACTGTTCATTCAAAACAACCACTAAAAACTAAACGTTAACGGCACATATTCCATAGATTACTACCACTAAACAAAAGCAGAAACTTAAAGACTTGAAGACTCTTTGAAGGACAATGAAGCTAGTATTATGAGATCATGAGGAATAAGCTGGATTCCGCTGCTATTTCCAGTCATTCTAATTTTGACTTTTCAACACAAACATTATTTTATATTATTATTATTATTATTCTATGTATTTATAAGCATTTAAAGACACTGGCTGAATTCCAGCAAAACAGATTTTTGCATGTCTTAACAATCATTTATGCATCTGAAGGTCTAGCCTGTATTTTTCACTACTTAGGTATATCATATGCTGACCATAAATATCACCCACTTACTATCATTCCAAAGTGTACATCTGTTATTAGCACCTGGAGGAAAGAAAAGTAGTCTATACACAATTTAAATGCCCAAAAGATTATTTAATAACAGTAAACTTACATCAATTTTTGAAGTTTTGGCAAAAGCGCCCACCGGATGCACGTGGTCATAGAGTATGATGACACCCACCATTACCCTCAGACAGAATGATACTGTGTCCTCATTTGTAAACCTGCTTCTATATTCACTGTAATTTAAAAACACAGAATATCATCTGTCAAACACAAGATCATGGCATACACTGGTAAAGATGGAAGAAGATTAAAGAGATAAATCGTGACATAAATCCTCAAGAGCAAAGAAAACGTTTTGAGGTTTTTCCTTTTCCCTTTTAATAATCTGACTATAGCAGTCACACTACTCCTTAGAAAGAATTAGCTGGAGGTTAACAAAGAAAGATTCTCAAACCTAAAATAGCTTTCTACTGCTACATGATTTCAGTAGTAACTTTGGCTTCTTGTAAGGTGAAAAAGATTAAGACAAGACACACTAATTTTGCTTTCAATGCTTCCTATCCTTTCCGCTCCTACCGCTGATAAACAAGCGTCCCAAACTTCCAAATTAGGAAAAAAAAAAATCAAGCTTAAGGAGCAATGCTCAACTGCTTTCTTAAGCAGGCTAGATCATTCCTAAGCACGGTAACAGTACAAACATTTGGAGCTTGCAGAGGACCTCCACAACAAATGTACTATGGCATTCAGTTCAAAATTTACTTAAATGAGACATCATACCACATGCTTAAATAGTTTTACCAATGGGAAACTATTTACATCCCAGAAGAAATAGATAAAAACACTATGCTTAGCTTGACTTTTTGTTCATACTCCCAGTGCTTCATGAATTTACAGTGGTGAATACACTGTCTTCTTGCCTAAAGTCATTTCATAATTCCCCAGACAGGGTTGCTATTACTGGTGGCAGTCAAACTCGTAAGGCGGTACCATTCAATGCATTGCCCAGAACCCCTCTTTCAGGAGGCTCTAGGCAATTGCTCAGAGAGTATATTTTCCTGAATTATATATGAGAAAGCCATTTATAAAAAGTGCCAAGAGGCTGTCTAGCTTTCATAGCCATCCTACTTTTAAATATTAATTTGCTCAGAAAAGTAGACCGCATGATTTGCATAGCTAGCAAAATGAGACTAGCTAGTCTCATGCCAAGGTTAACAACTAAGTTGGTAAAAAGAAAATACCACTATTCCTAGTTTCTCAATGTCTTAACTGTATCAGAGATGATTCATACACAAGACAAACACTGTTCATACTCACGGGGTTTCCAGCATGACCCTGCACACACTCGCCATGGTGCTTAAACAATCTGTAGTATTCTCTATCGGTAAATTTTTATTCTGCAGAAGAAGAGAAAGCAATTTCCAAGTCAATTATGCTGTAAGATTATACTACAAAAATCTAAATCAAATCAGTGATCTGCTGCATGTCAATGGGGAGAAATTAAAAATATCACCACAACTATGGTAAGTTAATTAATGCGGCACTAGTTTTAAAAATGTTCTATTAAGAAGAGGTAGCTTAAGAGCAATGTCCACACTACTGAAGTCTATTGTACGGATTTTTTTGTGTATTTGTTTTTAATTAAAAAGAAACATACTATTGACCCTACTGACCTACGGAAAAGTTCTGAAGAAAAAATCTATTCTGGTCTTTAAAGACCGAAATTTCTATAGCTAAGTATGTGCATCAACTGCAATATTAAGACTTACAATTGTTTCAAATGAACATCTTACTCGTGAAGAAACATAAAATAAGAGACAATTCTTCTCAAGGCATTTCAAATTTAAAGAAGAATTTATGGAGAAAGCTAAAAAGTTTCATAATGTAATTATGTGATGAACAATCATTTTCCCCCTAAGAAATGGGGTGTATTCTTTACATGTAAGACAAAATACACCATAGTTATAAGAAATCAAGCAAAATACTTGCAATGATCAGATTTTATTACTGAGATTCAGGTAGTTAAAGATAAATAGGAACGTATCAACATGTTAAAACACTTTTTCAGTTCAGGCTTCCCACCCTTATAACGTGAGCATATTTGACTTTACATAGCAAAACAAAAGCCTCTTGAAAAGGAGACAAGGAAGCTGCATTTCAGTTTCCTTCCCTTTTTCAAGCACAGAGAATCAAGCTGTTTCACTTTCAGCTTTCTGAAGCACGGAAATCATCCCAACTACCACCAAAACACAGGCAACATGTGCTTAGCTCTCCCACGTTCCCTCCTCGGGGGAAGCTTTCAGTACCAGTGTTGCAATGTTATCTGTGCAACACCTCCACAAGGTGGCTAGCTGAAGTTATTCTAACTTCTATAGCATGTGAGAAAGACATTTCATGTTTCTTACAGCTCCAAAATGCAAGTTCAATTTCTGGATGACAGATTAGGCTTGACAGAACAGTTCTGTTTTTCTAAAATGATGTCCTGCCCCGCAGGGCTTTGAAGTGCACTGTCTAAGCCATGCATTTATATTCTTACCTCTGACACAAATTTTGTTGTAGCATCGCTTAAGGTTTTCAACATTGGCGTTGCTTCAGCATAAAATAAAGACATTCTGTTTGCCAACTCATTATTTACTTCATTTTCTCCCTCTGCCTACAAAACAGAAATAAAGAGAGTAGTTCTGTACATGAAAAAAGATAAGCAGGAGTAAAAAGACTACCTTTTTTCCTCATCTAAGGGTTACCTACTGGGACATTGTTAATCCTCATACGGCTCAAAGTTCTTCTATAGTAGCTGAAGTCATTCTGTATAGCAGGATTTGTCATCTAGATAGACATGGAAGCAAAACGGTTGTGACAAAGAAAAATCTATAAACAAGTTTTCATAAAATTCAATGATGAGAACAAGAACATTCAGCCTTCTGAAATAAAAAGGCCTGTGAGATAATGGGAAGTGAGATACCTAAAACACAAGGCTTTCTGTTTAAAATTTCGGAACAAGATACAACAGGAACAAAAAATGGAGTAGTAGTTCTAACTGAGTTTGAGATCAGTAGGTTTACAAAAAAAAACAAAAAACAAAAAACCCACGCACAACCAACAAAACACAGTTTCGCCGGTTTGACTCCAAGAATTACACCAGTACATCAACCTCATTTCAACTTGGTTCTTTGTACATTAGCAAGAAAATCAGCTGACGTATGTAACATACTAAACGTAGCAACAGCTTTATTGCAACAGATAGGCCGAATTCAACTGAAGAAGCATGATTAACATGAACTGAAATATATCAAGTACATAGAGCTAATGCGATATTTTATCTGCATTCCAGTGCAGATAAATCTTGCTCTAGGTCACGTGAACCAGCCTAACATAGTAGAGATGTGTATCTACTGCATTTCCTACTTCAGGAGAGGCCAGGACTCAGACTGCTTCACTAAACAGTCTAATTTTCTTTTTCCTAGCCTTTGTGCTTACTAACTACAATGAGTCCTTACCTTAAGCTCATCAAACCGGAGTGTAAAGTGAAGGATTTCTGCAAACTGTTTAGCAAGAGCCTGCTCTCGCTCCAGGTGTTGCGTTGGTGAATATGGAGTGCTTGTCAGGGCTCCCAAAAGACCTCGCAATCCTGCCTCTTAAATGAGAAGAGAGTGTTTTTCAACACATAATTGCACCTGCTTCTCCTATCTGTATTCTCTGATACTCTGCATGATAGATTTAAAATATCTAACTGCCAAAATACATGCTAATTAATAGTGCAAAAAGGGGCTTGATGAATTGCTTCTGTGTGCCACTGTTACTACATTTACTTACAAACTGTAATAATGTCAAGACTGGGCCTAACCAGCACTATGACAGCCATGAAATAACTTTAAAATCTTTATTCCAATCTTTGCCTGCAATATTCACGCAAAATATATTTCAGTAACCTGTGTTAATAGACTGCAGACTCTTCAAGAAGATAGAGCCAAATTTAAGAGAAACGTACCCAACAGTAGAAGCAAAGTAATGCTTTAATTAAGACAAACTGATAATCCAGTTTCTTACTCTTCTTGTGAAAAGTACCTTCCTTCTTTTTCTAGGAAAGCAAAACTCCTGCAAAAAGTTACTTTTTTTGAACAGCAAATACATTTTCTTTGTGAGCTAAGCTAGTAATGCTACCTAAAATGGAGATCACAGTAGACAGTTTGTGAAGAATCAAATCAAGTCCAACGGGTTTTATTAGCTTAGACACATCAGTCGAGCTGTTTTTGTAAAAGGTGTGAAGTGCCATCTTTACACAGTATCGCACCTTTGTGGAGCAAGCTCAGGCACTTCCACAGACGAGATAATTTCCAGAGTTCACAAAGCATAAGGGAGTCCCTTTTAAGTACTCTTGGTATCAGAAAAGTTTCTTAACTAATAAAAAAAAATTCATACCCAATGACTTAGTCTACCAGCTTTCAAAACAATCAGCTGGTTAGTGCTCTCCACAGTTACTAGAGGGATAGGAAAAGACTCATTCTCTCTCATCTCTCAGGTTCCCGCTGAAGCAAATTGCTTTCACAACCGAGAAGGAGGTTTCTAGAGACAAGATCTTAAGTCCAGTGTCTGAAAGGAACCCATAAAGCAAGAGCTTTTATATACTAACAAGTGGTAGACCTAGATGTGATCCACGTCTGAATATGCCTATTGTACTACCTAATGGGGAGTGGGGGGAAAGAGAGAGAGTAATACCACTCAACTTACCTAGCCTTTGAGAAAATTCATAGAATTTTTTTAGTTTGCCTACTAGTGGAACCACTGCACCCCACGCCTTCTCTTGCAGCTTCTCATCACTGGGATGCTGTATTGCCTTAAATTAAAAAAAAAAAAAGGGGGGGAGGGATTAAAAGTATGCTTAGATTAATAATAACTGAGACTTTACTAAAAAATTTACCTGGAGCAATTGTTCGAAGAACTAGAAAGAAACAAAAGTGCATGCTCCCTCTCTTGAGGGAGAAAAGGTTCTCTAGTAATTGGAATTTTACCTACTGGTATGTTTCCAGTTATGAGACAAAGCCTGAACTAACCCAAGACTGCTCCAAAAGCTCTAAATACTCGTGTTGAATGTAATTATTTTGAATAGATAAACACCGTCAACAAAGTAAAAAATAAATTGTTAAAAACAAAGCTACTCGAAATAATGAAATTTACACAATCAGATCTAATTAGTTTAAATCAATGACTTTTTTGGGGCATCTCCACGCAAAACTGTTTAGTGATCAAAAAAGGCTCGTTCTGATGGCAATACCTACTACCAATTTCTGAAGTTGGGAAAAAAGATCAAACACATTCAGCTGTGAAAGTCAGGCTAAATATTAAGGTAAGAACATTTAGGCACAACATTAAGCACCATCAAGACTTGGTGTAGTCCAGAGCTTTGAGGTACAAATGCCTAGAGCCTGTCAGTGCCTAAACCTTTACAGTGAGCTTCCCAGGAAAATGAAGCCTTAAATACAAACTCCCCCGGTTTTTAAGATAGAAATTAAAACAGACTAAAGACTTAACAGCTCAATTTACTAAGAAAATAGAAGTAAAAATGCTCATTAGGATGCTCCTGCTGCATCTTCACAGTCACGTCCTTCCTTTCAGCTTCTGTTTCAGTCAGCTTTGGGCAGCAAGTTGCAGCACGCTCCTCCTCCTCCTCTCAGGAGTGTCTCTTTTCTTTCTCCATGGGAGCTGTGACATACACTCCTGCCAGATCCTACAGACTCTGAATCTTCCTCTCCTGAACATGCTCCTTCCTTGAAGGACAAATAAGCTACCTCCCCTGCTGAGGGTTTTGCATGACCCAGTTACGCTTCTTCAACTTCACATATGAATTAAACAGAAACAGACTGAAGAAAAACTCACAATACTTATGAAAGCTGAATGACTGTGAGTATCTAAAATTCATCTGGATTGAGCAGAGGCTCATCTGCCTCTTTATTAGTGCTAAGGGTTAGGATTTATTAGTGCTAAGGGTAACCTCCTCACTTTAGGAGTCCCTGATGCTGCATCTGAGGCAGAAGGAAAGAGGGTTATGAGAGGATTTGTTCCAACCTTACCTGAAGGTAAAAGGGCAAGTCTCTTTTAAACACTTATTGTTAAGCACATACTAAATAAAAGCCAGTTAAAGGCGTATGAAAATAGAACGCCTTTTGTCTTAGGATTCACACACATTGGACTTCCCCAGTAAGCATATAAAACAATAGCCAGACTACTCTGTATCAGACTGTAGCCACATCACGTTGTTTCCAAATTAGCCCCCAACTCAAAAAGAGGTTCTTCAGCTTAGGCAGAAATATAAGGAAAGTCCCAAGAGTAACAATTCTATAAAAAGTTTGAGGAACATCTTTTGCTATTACACGTATGCATTAACGTTACTCAAACAGCGACATCTGTTTCTTTACTAAAAAGGAACATCGCAGAGCAGAGCTTCCTTCAACACAGCAATTTCAAAAAACAAAATGCTCTGCCAGAACAGCTCCTGCAGGAGAAGTCACAGCCCCGTGGTGCTGAGCAAGGATCACACCACGAACAATCACAGGTCAGGTAGAATCACAACGTTCTAGCTCACCTCTCGGATTTCATGGCCAGCTCCTCTATACGACTGCAAATCTTCCAGTATTCCTTCTGCATCCTTTAATACTACATTCACCTGATTATAAATTTCTTTTTCCGATTCTGTTGGTTGAGCATCTAAACAGTAGAACATATTAAATATACACATTTTTAACAAAAATACGGAGTTCAACAGGCACGCCATCACCTACGGGACAAATTCTTCACACAATTCGTTAAGAATTTTCATTCTCTGAAGAGCTACTACAATATACAAGCAACTCCAGGTGAATAACTGCATTTTAGTAGTCTTTTAGCTTCATCTAGTATTCCAAACATCAAACTAGAATCTATCCTTCCCGATTTATTTAAAACTAGGTAAGGAAAGGGAGTTCTGATAAGTTTTCTTTCATAATTCTATCACATCATGACAACCAATCCTCATCTTTAGAGTGCAATAACAATTCACTGGAAGAGACCTAGGTGAGTACTTGAAAAACACACTCACTACAGAGACACTAACCTGTATATGAGGCATTCATTTATAGTTTTATACTAAAAGCTCTGCATTAAATAATTTTCCTTCTCCCCCACCTCCCTGTTTAAAGGTTGGGAATGGAGCTATATCTCTTTACTTCTAAATATATTCAGTTCTCAAAACATGTTGTAGAAGATCTAGGATAAAAAAAAAAAAAAAAAAGTATATGCTGTCTCCTAGTTTTTCTATAATTTGCTAAAGACTTTCCAGAAGGATTTTTGAACATCAGTTCAGAAAGCTACACATACCTGCTTAAAGAATTGGAATTCACTAAATATATTTTGAGGAAAAAAACAAAATTGATCCAAGAAAAGGCTTTAACATTTAAAATTAATCACTTATACAAGTATCTCGCACAAGGTTTATCTGACAGGAGATCAATTTTTCTTTTAAAACCTTGATGGAAGCTATAACGTTAGCTCCTTTTAGATTGAGATTCAAAAAGGATTAGTTACGATTATTGTCATTATTGAAACTTTCAAAAAAAATTCTTCTCTGTTTACACCGGCAAAAAAAGTTATGAAAAACATACTGGGATATTTTAATCCATGATTTTCCATGACAAAGGCCAGGGTATTAACAATAAGCTCCCCCTCCCCCTTTTTTTAAACAGGGACAGAGTTATCTATGCACAATTTATCGTCATGATTTTGTGCAGTTTAGAGTCTGCAAAATGTCTTTTTAAACAGAAGCAGTTTTTTCATGATCCATACATACAACTCCCACTAAGGGTAATGGAAGTTAGGCACATATTTCAAAAAAAAAAAAAAAAAAAATCACAATATCCTAGTGTTACACACTAGGAAAACATTACGAAACAAAGGCTGCATTAGGAGAAAACAGAAGTTTCACATGCATTGCTTGTCTGGATTTTGCAGCAATCCATTTCGCATAACACTATTTTTCTGGTTTGATGCATACATGATTGGGCATTATTAGTAAATATGCCTATATAGACCTTGTAACAGCTTAACTGAGATATTTTGAGAACCATCAAGGATTATCTTTGGGTATTAAAAGCTTGTCGCTTTAAAAAAAAAAACAAAAACACACACACACACACACAATGTATAAGAGCATCACACCGATTAGGCATCGAGTAAAAGTGGCCAATGCTTTTTAGATCATCACAAAGGTCACATTTATAATTTTGAAAGCTGCTGAAGACTGCTGTAAGAAATGAAGACGAAAAATGAGGGAAAAGAGCAGACAGGAAAGCACCAGTTGACTGGCAGCAGTTCATGCACAAACATGAAATGCTACAGTGGAATACAGACTGAAACGTGAAGGTCTGTAGCATTCCAGACTGTGCTGTTAAATAATGCAGTCAAGACTTGCCACTTGGATTTGTCTCATGCTGAGCACATCTCCTGCCTATTTAATTTTTCAAGCCCTTTTCCTTTACTCTCTCTAGTAAGGAAAGTTCATTTTTTCAACACTGCAGGGACAGCAGAAGGGTCCATCACAATTCCTCCTAATACTCTTCACACACAAGCAAAACAGATGTACTACTACTATCTTCTGAGCTTAGAAATGAAAATCATTTTCCAGATACAAACTTGGGGTCTTTATTGAATGGCTGGCTCTTGCAAGTCAACCCCTCCGCATCTGACAGTCTGCTTCACTAAGAACGTAGTCAGCCAATTACTTTATTTCATTTCCCTAGAGTGTTTCTGGAAATCTAAAACAATGGTTTACACTTTTTTTTTTTTTTTATTACAACAAACTAAATATGTCTGTTCTAAAATTCAATGGGCATTTGGATTTTTTCTTTTGGTATTAATTTCATTTTGGTGCACCTAATCCTCTTCAACTGAAGAAAGCTGTAAAACCTGATTTGTCCCAACTAGTTCCTCTCCCGTTTGCAATTCTTCTCTGTCTAGAAATGCAACGACGATCACGTTTTTATTTAGCAGAGAACTCAAATTAAGAAAGTGAACTATTTTTTTTTTAAACATCCTTTTTACATTCACTTCACAATCCATCTAGGATGTGTGAGGATAGATTGATAAGACACATAATGTAGAAAAAGTTCAAGTCTCATTATGGCTTATTTGCTTCTCTGTGCTGCTGAGGGCACTGTATTCTTGAAGCCCACCCAAGAAGGAGAAAAAGGGAAGGGCTCCTCTTTCCAAGCTGTGGTAGAAATGTGAACAGATGGAGGTACGTTCCCATACCACTATTTATCTGCAGATTCAGGCTACAGGACTTTCCCTTAAGAATCACTAGTTGTGGAAATCATTTCCTCTCAAAGCGTAAGGCTCAGAACAAGAAGGTGGGTTATACTAACGGAATTCATTTTGACAACTGAGGCAAAGCAACCAGCAAGGCCGGGCATCCAAATGGCAGGAGGAAGAACGCACACCACTGCAAGGATCCCTCCCCTTCCTCTTACATGAAGGCGAGTTCCAGTTACAGCTTTATGATAAGGTTTTGCATTTACCTGGCAACGTTTCCCATTTAAAAAAATAAAATGAAATAAAACAAAACAAAATAACGAAACAGCAAGCACAGCACAGCTCACCGACACGTTCAGAGGTTTGATGTTGTTGCCGGGGGAGGCGACCCCTGGTTATTTAGAGCAACTTTCCCATATTTAATCCAATAATAAGAAAAGGTGAAGGCTGAGGTTCCTTCAAGCAAGTGAGGACTTTTCATTTTATCGCTTTATTCAGTCTTTCAGCGAATTTTAAATTGAATAGGAACGTGACTGCACTAGATGCAATATACATTTAGAGTTCAGAAAGCTCATACAATAACGTATTAAAGACAAAAGAGTAGGGCTGAAACAATATACAAACGCTGCTATGTGAACTAAATGCTGTGAATGTATGACAACATACTGCATGCTAGGAACATACACATTTAGTGGCTATTTAAAAAAAAAAAAAAAAAAAAAAGTCTGGCTAGCCTGTAGGGACTAGTAGGGACAGAAATTTAGGGTTAGAGGTTTATACTGCACAGCAAACACTATTTCAATTGATATTTTTCCCAGGGAAGAACAAATCAAGTCATCTAAAACTGGCTGGGACAGAGAAATTCCAGACTGCTGCAGATGAAATAGTTTAAGTAACTTTAGCTTCATTACTATAGAGAATACTGTCTTTGTGGTTGTTCTGAAATCTGGTCATGTCCTCTGGAGGTAACGCAGAGCACTGGCAGCGCCAGCTTCACATTACCGCTGGCTACCAGAAGTACTCTGCATTTTAGCTACTGTTTGTATCAGTAAATTTGAAAAGGATTTGCACTGTGACAGTAACGACAGCAATGTTAACGTTTGAGTTGCAAGTTTCCCATGTTTCATGGGCCCGTTTTTAATTTAACAATAACGTTCTTGCAAAGCTGTGCACTTTCCTCTGGTCATGTTAAAGTGGTACTGCGCACACATCAGTTGAAAATTTAAGCCAATTAATAATGTTTCAACTAGCTAAGATGAATGCCCAGGGAAAATACAAGCTTAACCAGCATTAAGGCAAGGAAGAGCCAACAGCCCATCATAGCATTCAAAACATTTTTGCAAGTACTCTGACAGTTAAGTCACACAAAATCAATGGAATCTAACACCAAATAAAATACCTGAAAAATATCAGAAGCTCGTTTAAAACATTTTCTAAATTCAGTGTCTGCATCCTTACAGTGCTTTATGGAGATTAGATTTTGGCTGTGTGAGAAACTTAATTAGCCTGCTCGCTCCAAAGATCTACATGGATTTACAGAATAGAAGATCAAAAATTGTGCATTATTGGGCCAAGCATAACAGAGCATTGGCAAATTTGTTTTTAATAAAAAGCTTATTTGCTCATCCGCATAAAAACATAACATTGAGAATCACAAGATTAAGTGCCAAGTCTTGAAGAAAGATCTTGACTGTGTCAAAGCCAAGATTCTGTCAAGGCAAGCTATCTGAAACAGTAGAAAAAAGCATGGATACACAGTATAGCAGCAGAAATAAATGCAGGACAGAGTTCAAAATGAATAAAGAACAGCCTAACAATTCAGCCATAATATAAGGCACTTAATTGGACTGCATATATAAACATTTCATGTCAGCAACCTGCTTACTCTCATGCCAAATCTTGTTCATGCTCAAAACATGCACTTTAAAATAAAATTGACAGCTAAAGAATCAATATTTTAAAAATTAGCAACAGTTATCATTGCAATTGATTTTAGAAGTATGCCCCTTGCATTCAGCTAACTTGAATTTAATTTAGCCCTAACCAACGGTCTAGTATTTGAAGACCAATTTCAGCTGGAGCTCCACAACATTCTCCCATACAAGTTGTCGCTACTTCACTAAAGCATATATGTCCTGACAGTAAAATATGCAAGATCTGAAATGTTTTTAAACAATAGTTTTGCTTTCTGATTTTTGAACAAGGAACTTTGATCATCTTCCTTTTATAAATAATTTGTACACTTTACCATGCCACTGTCTTGCAGTAACAATATATTCGAAAAAGATAATTGACAAAATCCACAGTACAGGACACGGGTTTAGAAATGTTATAACTTTAAATGTAATTAAAACATAAGCCTAGTTCTCCAAGCGTTCTCTTCCACATTAGAGCTAATATAACTAATCGCCACTGTTTTACCAAACACAACTGAAAAAAATTTGGAATTAAAAAAGAAAAGATACAGTGCATCTCAAATTATCCATATCAAAATAATTTCATTTTATTACACTATTCCATTGCATTGTATTTCATGGCCAAAGCGCACTTGAACATTAGTTTTCTTATTTTATGTTTGCTGGTGTGCAGCTAGGTAAAGCAACAGCATATCCCAAAACAAAGTAATTAAACATGCATAGCAGCAGCCAACAGCACTTACCTGCCACTCTTAGACTATATTATTTCATGCAACAAAAACAAAAGCAGAAATACTACTATGTGAACCTTGCAGAACGCTTGGCATCGATCAGACAAGCGTCTCTTCTTTTCAAAAGCAATTTGGGCTATATACTCTCCAAGCCAACGCTTTAAGGACGCATGAAGTTAACTGTCAAATTCCAATGCCAGATCAAATAAGGTTCACATATATACCTTTAACATGATGATGTTAGAGAGCTATGAATAGCTTTTGCGAGTCAGTCAGTGTTTTCAGCATTATTCAGCACACAGCGGTGCACTAGAAGTGCACAAAAGAGAATTAGGTTTCATGTCCAGTCCTTAAAGATGTGCATCTCCTTGTAATTTTACTAAGTCTTCAGTAATTTGAATTCTTTTTGAAGTTCTGATTAAAGACCAACAGAATTTCGGCTTAAAACGAGAACCGTATCAGACTCCGTAAGTTAAACGTAATCTGAAAGCCCTGCCCGAAACAAAGATTTTACATTTTTAGAAACTGCAGTTATTTTAATACAGATAATTATTTTCCACAAATGTTCACTGAACTATTCATAGCTCCGGCATGCAAAGCTGTTAGAAATGTGGCAAAGTGAAAACATACATTTAGTACATGACAAATGCAGTCTACTGCAGGCAAAGAGTAATAGATATATAAAATCATCTTCTCACTTTCAAAATCAAGGAAAAAATTTGGCCCCTGCTCAAGGTCTGTGCATGTCAAAACTTTAAGAAGGTTCCCCATGTTAAGGTACCTGCCAAGACAAGAATGAGAGAAAAGAAAATATCCCTTTATAAGAAGGAACAGCCCAAACAGAGTTGAATGAAGTGGTGGAAGGGGGAAACCAAGGAGTTCCATCAGGCACGACCCCGTCCTTCAGGCTCCCGCTACGATGCGCGACGGCAGAGGGTCACCCCCACCTCGAGGACGTGCAGCTGGCGAGCCTAGAGACGCAACGCAGCCCTCCTGTAGGAAGTGACATACGTCACCAGTGTCTTCACAGCCTCCCCTCTGAGCAAGGGGCAGAACTCCAGCTGCAGGCCTTAAAAGTGACCAATTCTGCCCCGGTACACCGCTAGCACCAGTGTCCTGAGCAGAAGTACCATATTCAGGGCTGAGCACCCTATCTGCAAGCACTGCCAGGGTAGCCATGCTACAGATTTTTACCTGATGGGACAACAGAGGTAAGGAGCTTTAATTTTTTGAACCCTGATAATTTTATCAGAAAGCCATTACAGAAAGCTGGACCAGGATGCATTATTTCAATGTGCAGAAAATGGCTAATACAGGTATGCCACAGATCTCTTTTTACACAAGATGCCTAAAACATTTGTGAAGCTCAGTCACAGTTCCTTTTTGGATTTTTGGATGTAAAAATACACATTAAGTGCACCATAAATGAACAAACCAGGATCAGGCATGATTTAGTACTCACTCTCATATAAGACAGCATTACAGTGAACAACTGCTCAGCACAGATTACTATGGCATACTGACAGAATTTTTCATTGTATGATTACTTGATTTGCAGGCAGATGAACAGACATCACTGACCACAGAGACCCAAAACGACTAAGCACGAGAAAATAAAATTTACACAGTAGCATGATGGTGGCTTGGCTACTACTGGAGGAAAAAAAAAACAATAATAACAACAACAAAAAAAAAAAAACAAAAAAACATGCAACCCTTCTTCAAATTGCAGATTTGCAACTGAGTCCCCCTAGCCTTCACTGCAGCAGGTATAAGCAAACCTATTGTTACCATTTTAAATGCACCAGCTGTGAAGGGCTGAAAGACTTACTTTCAAAATCCAAGAAAAAATGTGCTGCATTGTGGTCTATGTCCCTGGTTAGCACCTTAATGAGATTACCCATGCCAGCAAACCTAAAAATAAAAATGGCAAAATAATTTAGTTCCAATAATCATTTCCTATTTTAAGTACACGCCTGGGGCTCAGCTGGAGCAGGGCTCCCATCCAGTTTTGCACATGGCAGATCCATCACCTTGTGGTGGGAAGTAGAAAACGTGCACTTTACAGGGTATTTCCTCTCCCCTTCTTCTGAGGGAGCAGCAATTATTGAAAAATGAGGAGTAATTGCTTTCACAAAAATAAATGTCTGGATTACTGTTTCCTTTTCATCTGCAGTTTAATATAATTAAAGAATTACAGTTATTTATGACTAATTGTTTTGTGTAACTGCAACAACCCACAGCCAATAAAATCATTACTGCTTGGGACTAGAGCCACCTCAGATGAGACTGGTTTTATTATAAACCTGATTTTGACTATCTCTATATAATCCAAAACAAATGTAATTTCAGAAAGCCTCTTAGAAGTAGTCATCTGTGGCCAATGAACAGTTTTTCCATCAAATCAGGTAAAATGACAAGTCAAATGCAAGTCAGACTTTTCCAAAAACAGCAGAAAATCAGGTTTCAGCAGTTCTTCTTATGTTTGCTGTCACATCCTAGCTAAAAGAAAAGCGGAAGAAAAATTAAATAGTGATTAATCTAGTTCAGATAAATTCACAATACAGTTTCAAATATGACTCAAGTTTCAGAAATCAGTATCTTCAGTAGGATTAAAAAAAACAAAACAAACAAAAATAAAAATAAAAAAAACCAAGCATTTCATAGAAAGCCAGCCTTTTCAATGACCCTCCTCTGTTCTAGCGACTTCAAGATGCTGAAAATATGCTTTAAGAATTATCACCCCGAAGTATCAGTAGGCCAGCAGGTGCTGCTGCGAGACAAATTCAAGACGCTAACTTGCAGAATTACCCCATTTCAATGTCTTCCCTAAAGATCAGTTTTCATGTTTCAAATTAGTGTGACTCTACCAGCCTATCAATATCTGCTCTTCCATTTTCTTATTTAACTTAAGAGTGATGCTTATTTGGAGGGAGGTAGCATGATACTAAAAATCATGACGAATTATTCTGAATCAAGAAAAGTGAAGCAATATGAAATCAGAAATCATTTTGGTAAAACAAGTTTTCAGATCCTGTGCTGCCACATTTTTTGAATGCCTTAAAAAAAATGCAACTGCTGCATCTGGGAAGAGCAAACTAAGAAGAGCAAGTGATTTGGTTTTCGGAATGCACAAAATTTGGCAAGAACACACACAATCAACAAAAACGAGAGAAGGAATGGGGAATTAATCTCAGATTTTTGAAAATTGCTCAGCACCAAACTAGCAACATTAGTCTTAGCTCCACAGTTAAAGAATAACTGAACAACAGATAAAGAACTAAATTTTTACAGAAGCTATTTCGAGTGTAATCCAACTGATCACAATGGATTCGGCAAATAAAAACTCATCACTTGCTTATTTGTGCCCTTTAAACACCAGAAAATACATGTCTTGCTTCCTAAACATTTTGTCTTAGTTCAGTGGAAAGGCAGGGCAAATCTCCTAGCTTGTGAGAAACACCCGTTACTTACGGAAGTTTCAAATTAGAGTTTCCATTTTAGATTCTTAGCTTAAAAATGAATCCATCACAACGCGTTTCTTCAAGGAGACAGCTTTTCCATAGCATTCCTTTCCACAGCTGACTGAACTCCTCAAATGTTACATGTGTGCCAAATGCTGTGGAAATAAGCAATAGCAACAGCAGAGAACCACTATTCGCTGTCTCACAAGCGGATTCCCTACCAGAGGGCAGAGACTCCCTTAGTTCCATCCACAACAATGAAGACGTTCATAATTTGGAAAATGCTCAAATATACAGGCACCCTTTAACAAATTATTTCAACGGGGTAATAAAAAGGTAGAAGTACAAGCTGCTCAATGCAAATTAAGTCTGTACAGAGCCAGATTTAAAAGCCAAGTCTCAATCTCAGACCAGTGCCCTAAGCATATCAATTCGAACGTTTACGAGCAAGTTAACGAATGGTTAAAAGCAAATTTGATAAAATTCGATAAAAACGAATGGTGTCAAAGGCCTGAAGAGAACTTTAACTGTATGTGCAGTTACTGACGCACGTTTGCTCTTCAGCTGCACTATCCCCTCCTCCATAAATATATTTTCAGTCCCTCAAGTGAATGCCTCTGTGTATTTCGCCTTTTTTGACCACTCTCATACTAGTTTACAGGGTCATGCAAGTGGTTTAAATATTATGAAGGTAAGTTTACAGAATAGCAGTTAGTAACTGCAGAACAGATTAACTGAATCCATACCACTTCCTAAACGGGGTGAAGACTCAGTTTTGCAATATAAATACCTTCTTACAGTCTTTCTTCCTCTCCTAGGAAAGCTTGCTACTACCAATATATGGTTTCTTTTTTGGGAGTGAGGTTAACAAATAGTGTCAAACCTTTTATTGTGCTTTACTATTGTGAAACCGTAAATATGCAACAAGTTCAAACAGAAGATGCAACTGACCTAAAGGTAACAGGTCAGCAAACTTCCTCTTTCCAAAAAGGAGACAAAGAAGAAGGAATTAAATCAATTACGACAGCAACAATTTAAAAGGACATACAATGTAGGGACACATTTCAGTTCAAATGAATACAGAGGTGTATGTTCACTTCTTAGTGGTGAAGTTTGTGACAGACTTTTTTTCCTTGTGTATTAAGCATACTGAAAAAATCTTTGCAACTTCAGTCACACCACCGTTCCTCTTATGAGAGATCACTTCTGCTTTCTTGGTGGCAAAACTTTTGCTACTTAGACAGGTTTTTATTACGTAAACGGAAATCGGACAGAAGCCGGACAAGGACAATACTATTTTATGAAGATGAATGCTAATAGCTACTCAAGGATCTCAAGTACTCCTAAAGATGAGAAGCCTATTTGTACTTTAAGAACTGTGAAAATGATCATTTCAAGTTGCAATCTGAAAAGTTAACGCATTAAGCAGCTGGAAGAAGAGCTTAAAAGCTCAGTTTGGACAAAAGTTAAGATATAACTGATCTAGGTAGTAAGTTAAGGTATAACTGATCTAACATTACACGACTGCTGGGAGAGGACAATTTCTGTGTCCTTGATATTCAAGGAAATGAATGCAAGATCCAATAGATATGAATTTACTCCACTGGTTATGCTAAGAATTAGGTACTCAAGTTCTGAAATGGCTTTCTAAAAATGAGACAGTAACACAATGTTTCACAGTATGGAACTTCAGAGTCAGGGTAGAAGTTATGTGTCCACACACACTGGTTCAGGTTAGATTGCTTTACACTTCTCGTACGTTATTTTGCTTTAAGAACTACAAGTGAGCACCAACAAGGAGGGCTGACCTGTTGCACTCCATCAAGTGGATTCCTACACACAGAAAATGAAAACTGACCTTTCTGGAGAATAACTGAGCCTGCAGACACTTACTTACAGCCTTCTTGAGTGGCGTGAGACAACCTGGAAGATTCCTAAACAGACTAGATGCACAAAAGCTTCAGATGTAAAAGAAAGATGACTTTCCTAGGCACCCAAAGGAACGGGGTAGAGACTCTTCCATTTAGGAAGACACAGAAAGAAATTGGCCTAGAAAGACAGACTCAGGAAAACACTCATCTGACAAGGACACTTATCTCAATGTCTCGTCCAGCAGATGAGTTATCAGAACATAAAACAAACGAACACGACAAAGTTTTGGACCGGATCCTATGGGCTCTTTGGCATCTCCCACTCAAGATAATAAGAAAAAGGGCACAGTTTCACCTCAATACTCTAATTTTCAGAGTCCTGCAACAGAGAGGCATCTTTGCACCAACAAGAAATTTGATAAATACAATGCAGTACATGTATTTAAAATCCCCAGAGGTTCGACTCATCAAGAAAACTTTTCCCCTTGCTGCATGACCATTCTTCAACTTTTGTCCTCTTCTAAAGCACTGAAGATTGTCTAATATTCTTTTTGTAATAATAGATACAGTGAGGCTACTGCTCCTTAAAGGAGTGAGAAATTTCATGCCTGATCAGGCTATTTTGCTTATATGCCCACAGTTAAACTAATTATCAGATCTGGTTGTTGGGAAAGGATTTACTCCTCCAAAAAGAAGTCTGAGAAGGAAAAACCAACAACACCTGCTGTTCCACATAATATGGAGTATACTTTCTGGGAAGCCCTTGGCACTTGCCTCTGCTCTGAGGTTCCTGTCTTCTACCTTGCTTTTCTCCCACATCACATTACACCTTGAGACCCTGCCATAATGCACCCAGAAAAAGAAAATATGATTACAAGAAGACTGGTCTTTAGGTAATTCTAAATTAAAAAAAAAAAAAAAAACCTCTCTGATGAGCTGATAGGCAGTTGTCTAGGAAACACCAGTCCAGCAGAGTGAACAGAGCTCTCACTGAGCAGAACCGAAAATATTACACCTCGGTATCACACAAGTAGTTGAAAACGTTTAGATTTAATGCCTGAACGAATCTAAGACCTTCTGGGCTTCTCTGTGTGAAGAGCGTGGTCTGGAAGGCTTTTTTCTGCTTTGTGTTCTGATCTCGTGAATTTGCAAGAGGCTGTTTGCCCAGCTGTGGAATTACCAGGTTAGAGGCAGAAAGTCAAGAAGTCATAACAGAGGCGGGACAGTTTGTAGCAATATCAGACCTATTTCAGTCGGGAACACCAAATAACAGTCACAGATTATTTCATCTTTAGAGTCATCCGGCAAATCAAGAAAATTTTTATACAGTTTTACTGCAAACACAAACTGTAGCATCTGGCATTATTTTCTGGGCTGTGTCTTTCCTGAAGGATCTTTACTAAATCTAATTTTACATTTTATGTCTGTACAAGAACAAATAACAATCACAAATAATAACTGTGTTATTTGCACAGTTATATACTTCTGTCAACTCCGAATCCTACTGCCACACCATTACAGTTGCAGATGGTTTCAGAAATCATGCAGGGGTTTCACAGAACGGTCATAAGGACTCAAGGCAAGGCAGCGCTTGGAGAAAAAGGCAGTTCAGGAGAGCTCCTTTAGTGTCCAGTACCCATGATTACAATCTGCCGTGAGGAAGGACAAAACATACAACTTTCATAGGCTTCCTCGATCTCAGGAAGAAAAAAATAATTAAATACCTCCTGGAAGAAACACCTGTGGTATGTGGAAATGTGAAACAACTTGCATTATCAGCCTATGCCCCCGCTTTCTGTACCTCCCGCCCCACCGAGTCCCTCCATGTTAGTGATCTCCTGCGGACTGAGTAGATGGCCATCCAGACATATCCACACGCTGTTTCACCATTAGCATTACTATTTGGTATCCTAGGTACCGCTATATATATTTGTTAATCTTCACCTTTAAGATTCCATGGGAACTGCACCATGCAAAGTTTGTTATCAGTGTTTCCTTACCCTTTATTCCTAAGAAACCTCTCACTGTACAGAATAATTTCTGTTAAGTTCACACAAGAAGAGCTGCTGGTAAAGAAAGTGTGAGTTAAAAGAGAGGCTGCTCCGTCAGCATAGTAACTGGATGAATCCCTGTACAGGGCAAGCTAGCTCAGAGTGTCTCCAGCTCCTAATGGGCTCTAACCCACGCTCCCGATAGAGTCAGGGTTACCACAGATTCTTGTTCTGCTGGGCCCACATTACACAGAAGGGATGATCACCACTGGCTTTAAGATTAGAGGGAGAGAGGAAAGGCATCCTCTTCACACCGAGACAATTGCAATCTGCACACAGTAAAATGTAACAGTCCACAACTGGACTAGTCACAGTCATCTTTGGGGGCCCTCTTCTGCTACCTGATGATTTATTTGCAAAAGTATCATCAGCAAGGAAGGTTTTGGCAGTTTATTATAAAGACGTGTCTTGGTAATTAACCACCACGGTTGCACGCCCAGTTAGCACCGATCTACTGTTCTTCTGACTTCACTGAAGGTCCACATCTTCAGCTGAAATAAGCAGAATTACTTCTTTTTAGAAAGTCAGACATGGTCCCACTTAATTAGCTCTGATGTTGAACCGTCAGTGTCTACTTAAGGACGCTTTCCAGTGAAAACAGTGTCCTTCTTGAGCACAGTGTCACATCAGTCAGCTCGGATTCAAGAAAGATTTAATTGTCTGTGTAACAGCCAAAGACAATACAAAGCTACTACTACTGACCGCATTTTCTATCATGCGGTTTGACTTTGTCCCGGAGCTGAATCATTACTTGCTGACTCAGAGCATTCACTGAAGATGACTCCCTTGGGTGGTATGATCTTTCGATCCACAGTCGTTCAAGAGTAACTGGAATAAAATCTACACTGAAATTATAATCCTTATCAAGGAGAATTTTGCGTATTGCAATCACAAAATCAGAACTATTCACATGCCTGATCAAAAGTACAGTTTAGGATACTACCTATTTGATCTCCCACAACTTCCGAGCCTGGATCTCTGTCCAATTTTGTTTGATATTCTATTTCAGAAAGAGAGACTATCTTACTTGCAACACTGTAAAACCAGTAAATATTTTTTTCCTACAGTGAGGTCTCATTGATTTCAAGATTTTATAGTACGCTTTCCAAAGATAAAGGGAAGGTGGAGGGTATTCTGTAAAAATACACTTTTGAACATGGAAGTTTTTGTTACCATGAATCCATCATCATAAGGTCAGAGTGGGGGGAATTAAAAATAATAATAATAATAATAAAAAATACTATTAGTTTCTGTCCAAAAACTAACTGTCCCTGTGAAGCTGCCCAGAATCTCTCCTGACATGCTCTGTATTCTACCAAAATACGCAAGTCATGTGTAGCAAGTTATGGGAAACAGAAGGGCTAGCCAAGAACATGGTTTCAAACTTGACCTACTTGCGCAGAATAAGACATACGGAATGCCACATTTGATTACAATGATTTGGCCCATTACAGCCTTATGGGGTTGTATGATGTTGCATGCAGTGTCATGATCAGACAAGCGGAAAGTAAAGGCATATTTTCAAAACAAATCTTGCACGCATGCCCTTCATGCTGAAAACATCCCTGACACATTTCCCTTTTTTTTTTTTTTTTTTTCCTCCTCCTAAGCTAAGCCCAGAGGGTATTTAATAGAAATACATGATGCAACTAAATTCAGCAAAGCACCAAAGACTTTTCCCCCTCTCTCACCTGAAAGAGGAACTGATTTTGTTTGCAACTGGTAAACAGCTGGAAAAATTACTCTTAGTGAAAGATGAAATACTAGCAAGACATTTGAAAGTGATACATTTCGAAATTTGCGTCATTCTGTTGGAAGAGCAGCATATTTTTAGACTAGTAAAAAACAGTTATATGAGTAGGTGTAAGAGATTTGTTTGTGATCTTTAAGAAATGTCTGCTTAAATAAAGTATCAGTTTACCTTTTAGATGAGCATACAACATTCCCGTGACTACTTTTAATGAAGCTCAAGACTCAACAGGAACATCCAGAGTGTGAAAACTGTAACCCCATTAAAACCTCTCATCTAAGCCTTGGAGGAAATTTCAGCATGATACAACAAGCAAAGCACACACAATTAAAGAGCAAATATTTTTTCAGGCAGGATTGTGTTTTTGGTTTTCAATTGGTCAGCCATGTGTGGCACAAACCTCTCATCCAGACAGATTCTGGTAAAATAATATTTTGTAAGTGAAAAAGAACATAAGCCCCTACATAAATAAAAACCTAGCTCGACGTCTCCCTATAATGTTTTTCTAGCGCGATAGTCTTATCAGCCTCGCTATTGTTTCAAGGCTTACCGAACATTTTCTGCCTGCAGTATCTTCCAAGGAACAGAAAAAAAAGACAGGGAAGAAGTGGCTGCCCACATTGGCTGAATCAAAGGAAGCCCTTAGCAACACATGATAGCACAAAGCAGATCGCCTATTGGACTGAGAGCCGTTTTCCTGAAGAAACAGTTAAGCTTCACAGACAATGACAGTATTTCCACACTCAACCTTAAGAGCTAACAGCTACAGAGACAGAAATAGGCTTGTGAACTACACTGCAGGAATTACTCCTTTCAAAAAGTCTTAGTATTTTCATTGGATCAAAATAATGTTTTTCCTACAGTCCATTTCTCTTCTGACCAGTGTAAAAGAAATGCAGATGCTCTCTGAAATGTTCTACTCCGCACTACTGATATTATTAACAGAGTTGAAAGTATTTAAAGATTTGAAGTTAAACCAAGCCAAACAAGTAATAAAACACATTGGTCAGATGAAAAACAATTACTGAAATAATACTAAAAAAAAAAAAAAAAAAAAGTAATTATCACTCAATTTGGAAAAGAAATCAAGTGACAATTCTAAGTTTTAGATTTCGGAAGGAGAAGCCTGGTACTATCAGCTTAAAAGAAGTTATCATTTGGATAAGTTGGTCTCATTTTCAGGAGTGACATTAGCGACAGTAATGTTATTAAAATAAAAGATTTTGACTCGGATATTAACACTCAAATCCAACTCATAATCTGAATTAAATAAGTATAGGAAGGGCCACATTAGGCGTTACTTTTACATAACACATACAATTTCATCCACTGCTGAACAAATTGTTCTACAGTAAATTTAAGATTTCATCAGTTTCTGTGTCCACTTCCCTACCTAAACCTATGCAAAGACCTAGCTGTTTTCCACTACTGACATCTAGTGGTTACTCTTCCACATGCTGCTAATTACAAATAATCCACAATTTCTTCCCCTGAAAAACACAAATATTCAAGCAAAAAAACACCAATTAATTCCAGGGCTTTAAAACAGCAGTATCTTACCTCAATAGTGCAAAGAGTTTATACAGCCACACAAAAAATATTCTTGTATATAAAAGCAATTATTCAGGTTACTCAGTAAAAATATTCCTGAAAACCTATGTAACGCTACCTCTTTTGATGGCAGGGTTTTGGCTAAACTGACTTTGATACAACTGATTGTTTCAGTTGAAAGTGAAGTTACGTGTGTGTGCGTCTGTGTGTGTGTGTGTGTGCGCGTGCGTCTGTGTGTATCATCACACATCATCAATAAAGTCTCCTTTCTGGAGAAAACTATGAGTTCAAAAGCTGTCGTATCAGGAAGAGAGAGCTCTGCCAGGCAACGCAGTCTAGCGACGAAAAGGTTCGCGTTCCTTGAAACCAGAACTGTAAAGTCTGGTTGGTGTTTATTCATTCCATTTTCCCACTTTGAGGAAACGAAGGAAAAGACATCAAAGAATCCACCGTTCCTCTTGAAGAAGCGGTCTCAATGTCTTGTTGATCTGGGACCACTTTAGTGGCACAGCTAATATTGAATGACCTGATATGAGTTATGATAAAATAGCTAGTTATGCACACACAAGTCAGGAATGAAATATATTTTTGGTATGGAAGGATTAGCCTATTTTTAAACACAGAACTGAAACTGAAAAGGGAAAAGATTAGGCTCTGCAAATCTGCTCTGATTTACCCTTCAACAACTAACTGCAAAGGTCTTCCAAGAGTGAATTTGGGGCTGAAAAATCATTAGGTACACCTCATCATTAGGTATGCCTCTTTAACAGGACGCAAGCTCATTGTGCTTTCTATCCGAATTCTGAATAATGCTTTGTGTTTAATTCAATTGTATAGCAACTGTCAGAAAAATACTTTGGCACAGGCTCAGGCACGTTTACATTCCAACGCAAGGTACTCCTTGCCTTCTCCTTGAAAGTCGTCACTCTTTGCAATGCTGCAACTCCTCCAACAGAGGTCACTCCCTTACAACTTGATCTTCCAGATAACACCAAGCTCATTACAAACCCCTTCAGACTACCTTACTGCTTTACAAGAATGACAGCAGGCAATTTCCTTCCAGTCCAAACGCTGCATCTAACCAACTGTGACATTATCATGAAAACAGACTGGCAGATCTTAAAGTCCCTCTTCTTTTAAAGTAAGCTGAGACCGTTTGACTTCCATCAGCACTGGGGGAGAGGGAACAACAACAGGAAACGAAAACAGAGATCCAAAAAATGTAACCTTCAACAAGAAAAAAACACAAGTCAGTCATTCCGTATAATACTGCACGTTTCCATGGCTGTTTAGTACTTTATGCGACAGAGGTAGGATTTCAGCCTGGATCTGCACTGATGCTGGTCATTCCTCAGCCCAACGGTAAGAATTCAGTATAGCACACTACGCCTGAGTGTTTAAAAGATACTTTTGCAGCAAAAAGTCCGTGTTCTATGATTGTTGGCAGCTAAAATTTTGAGAAAAAAGTAGCATTATGGATTTTTTCATTGTTTTACAAAAAACTTTTTAGCCTACAAAAAGACGATGTGCCTATTAAAACTGTGGTATACCACACCATTAGTACGAAAGTGCCATATTTTGAGGATGTCAGTCTGCAATTTAACAGTTTCCCTCTGAAAAAACAAAAACAAAAAAAAAAACTTGTGATAGGTTCTGCTCCTGCCAACTCTTCCATCTCATTCTTTAAGGGAAAAAGAAAAAAAAAAAAGCACACACACACACAACATTACACAAGTCTTATCTAAATGCTGTCTAGGGAAGAAATATTTTCAATCCCTACCTTCATTATGGAAAAAAGCTCTTTCCTCTGCAAGCCTACTTTTATTTGGAAAAGTGTTTTTCTTTCAGAATAGCTAAATTCTCATCTATATGAATTAAACTCCAATACGCTTCAGTAATTGAGCCGGACAACGTGCGCCACTGAAGCTCTGACAAACTGCCTGGCAATACTGCCCTCTAATGCACTAAGACAAGGAGTAAAATTATCTGCACTGTTCTTAAATAATATCAGATAAAACCTTCTGCTTTGGTCTGGCTCCCAACTGTTGCACCCTTTTACTGCCTTGGCTCCTTTATGCTCCTACACTAAGAATGTTATGACACATCATCTAGTCATCAAGTTGATGGATATAAAGATCTCATTTACATTTGCTATCTCAAAGGAATTTTTCAGCGTGTCAGCACTGAAATGCAAACCTTGTTTGTGCATACTACCCTGATGCTACCGCATCTGAGAACGTATTTCAGTGACACACTAGCTCTGAGTTCCCAAGGGGACGAGGAAGTCCTATGGCCTTCCAGATCACATCCCTGGAAGGGCTGACTTCTGCACTTCAGGAAAGCTTTCGGAACACCCTGCAGAGTTTTCTCTTTCCAGGACACCAGGTGGATGAAGTATGTTTGCAGAATGCAGAAGCTACTGAAAGCTACTAGCATCAAGTTACTGATGATACAGTACAAGATGACTAGCAGGATGATATTCTTTTCCACCTCATCTGTTCTCAAAAGCAGTAACAAAACTGGATAGGCATTAGGCTGGGGTGGGCGGGAGCGAAGGGCGGGAGGAAATCTGTCTCTACATGGTTGGTTGTTCTTCAAAATTTCTCAAGAAGACTTCTTGCAAGCTCAAGAATCTACAGCAGTCTGACATTTTCAGTTAGTTCTTCAGATACCCTCACGAGGCCATAGTAGCAACTACTTTTCTTGTTAGAAAGCAAGTATAAAAAGAGACATTGTTCTAGCATTCTCTAGCTAAATCTTATTATCTTGTATCTTATTTTCTACCCTCCTCCCGCCGCATATTTTCCTTTAATCTTAAAACGAAACTAAGGTGGTCCCATAAATATGAGACATAAGATAATTTATTTTCGTCCACCTGTTAAAGATACAGAGGAATGTCTGCTGTTTTCCAGTTATATTATGCTACCGATCTTACGAGACTGTAAGGTGCAAATACGGAGAATTTTCTGCAGAATTGTGATTCCATGCACCATTCCCTCTTGGAATTTGGAAAGTCCATACAGTCTCAGGTACCAAGAAATGTGCTCTGATTTGCAGGCCTGAATGGAGGGGGCCTAAAGTCCCTAAACAGCTGACAGAACTTTTTAGCAGGAAGTTATATGGAAGAAAACACTCTTCTAGTGGTATTAGTAAAAATTAGAGCTATTAAAGCGCATTTGGCTAAGCAAATTAATAGGTAGTAGTGATCCAGCTGATTACCTAAGTGGATTGGCAAAAGTCTTTTGTCAAAAGATGCTCAAGAAGCCTTTTAAAGGAAACCAAGAGCAACCATAGAATGAGAAGGAAGACCCCTGAATAAACGGTTAAAGGGACAGAAACAGAGGGAAGGAGCAAGTGATCAGTTTTCACAGTGCAGGGAAGTCACTGATGGAGTTTCACAAGGATGCTGTTCAACATATCGACAGATGACCTAGGAAGGCCCAGAGCAGCGAGATGAAAAAGTTTGCTGTGATTCTGTTATTCGGAATAGTGAGGACAGAGAGGCAGGAGAACTACAAAAGAATCTCACAAGACTAACATGGCTGGATGATAAAATTTAACGTAGGGAACGGAAAGGTGATGAATCAGGGAAAAGATCTTAAACTCATGTTAGTCTTAACTCAGGTTTGCATGTAATTATGTCCATTAACAGTTAAAAAAACCAAACAACAACAACAACAACAATAGATTAAGTGTTCAGAATTAAGAAAGGAACAGAAAACATCATTATGTCTCAGTTTTGAATCATTCATTCATAAAAGGAAATTGTGGTCCCTTCACCTCAAAAAGGATATGGAAGAACTGGAAAAAGTTCAGAGTAGGACTACAGAGATGATCAAAGGTCTGGAACAAGTTCCATACATGGAACAACTTAAGTTGTCTTGGACTCCTCATCTGAAAGACTTTGGAGGTGGGGAGAACATGACAAACAGCTATAAAATCGTAAGTGACATGGAGAGTGCATAATCAGCAAAAAGCAGATTCCTAACAAGAACTACTGGCATTGAACGAAACTAGAAGGAATGAGGCTGAAGGACAAGGAATGACTCTTTACACAACAGGTCAGTGCAAAGCACTGATAAAGGGTGCTAGAAGTCCGCAGCAGTTCTAGGGGTGAAGAGGTAAGCGTGGGGAAGAGAAAGCCATTAAAGAACACTGAGTGTAATATAATACTCTCATCTGGTTCTGAAAAATACTTCAACTGAAAATATTTCCATACTAGAAGCACTAATACAGGCTCTCCCTGTTCCTGCTCTTCCCTAAGGCTAGTGTTTGAAGGTTTGGGTTTTGTCAGATTTTAAGCTTTTTCAAAGTTTTAACTTTATTCAGAAAGTGACATCTAGTTCACTTTGTCCCATTCCTGGAAACTTTTTAATTAAAGTTTTTAATGGGCTTTGGAACTTTGCCATTGTCATCTTCACTGGTGCTTTCCCATTCACAGTGGTGCTTGGGTAGGGCTTCAGCCAATCTTGTCAAACCCTTCAGACAGGGGAGCCTAGGTAGCTGACTCAATAGCATCTTAAGCTAGCTTGAAGCACTTGGCAGCTGCTTTGTCTCAGCATGGCTGGAGAAGGAGAAAGCATCAGCAGTCAGAAACATCTGAACTTTAAGTTGCTGAAGTACCAACGCTTTGTTGGCTTGTAAATATTTCCCCTTCAGTATGGGAAATAAATTTTTCATTCCCAGTTACTTCAAAGAAAATTGAAGCTCTTGTCATCTGTTGTCACTGGTCTCTGGACAGCCTTCCTCCTTCTGCAGGCAGTCCTGTTCACAGCAATATCCCTGGAGTTTTGCTAGCTTTCATCTTCCTGAGCAGAAGCAGCATTGTCTTAGTAGTGGAATATGCGGGTGAGGGGGGAGTTGGGGGGGAAAAAAGGCACAACAAAGAGCACAAGAGCACACATGCAGAGGGAAGCAGGAAGATGACCCCTTGGGACAGCATACTTGGCTAGACAGACCCATGGTCCAACCTAGTAAGGTGACTCTTGCACTGTATCCTTTACGAATGCACAGCAAGCTGTAAAGGTTTGCATTGGTTCAAACCGTAACTTTGTTACTTCCAGAGTCACAGATAAATGTATCAAGGGCGGCCAATTAAAAATGCTACCATCTCTAGCATTGGATATTTTCCATTACAGTTTCTTACAGATAGGGAAAATATCATTACATGTTTGCTCTGTTCCTAGACTCCTCCAAAAACCCACAGAGGCAAAATATTGGGTAAACGGACTGTTGGTCTGAACCTGCACAGCCATTAAGCTCTCCTAAGAATTACAATAAAAATTTGAAATAAATCTCAACAAAACTACTGATTTTGCCAAACAAGTATTTTAACATATTGATCGTGTACTGTAATTCACGGGACAATTACTTCAGTTACATATTTGTAATGCCTCATAATCTTATTTCTTCAATAGGGTATTCACACAGCTTGAGAAGCGGGGCTCAGAAATGTTTTCCGCTAGTGTCAACCAAATTGATGTCAAATCAATTCAATCAGTTCCTCAGAATTCAAAGAGCTTTTTGATGGATCATTAGAATTGAGGGGGGGGGGTGGGGGGGGAATTCCTACCTCATATTTAGTACCATTATCTTCACAACCTGACAAGATAAAAGACAGCTATGCTGGCACAGCACAACGAGCATGAAGTATAACACACTAATACTCTGTACAGTAGCTTATATGACAAGCAACAGGTTTTAAAACTAGAAGACAAGCAGCACGTTTTAAAGCTAGAAGGCAAAACCATCACGTAACGTCACGTCCCACTTCAGCCTTACAAGCTGGTCCAAAATACTGGTTTCTGGCTTAGGGCATCTGGCCCAGAAAAGATCTGAAGTTACATAACTTCAGTAAAGGGAAAGAATAAATAGATAAATTCTGAAAAAGAATAAAATAACATTCTCTCCTCATTCAAATCTTCTAAGTTGAAATACAATCTTCCACGAGAAGCTCTTAAATGTTGCCAAATTAGCATGCTCTGTACACACTGAAAATGTCTTTTACTTCAAACGGAATTTCTTCACATTGCTACAGTGAAGATTCTTCAAAGCCATTGCTGTGCTGTCTGTCATAAGATACTGTGCAAAGAAGAAAAAAAAGAACACCTGCAACACTTTATCATCTTTAACTAAGGAGAAAAAGATCAGGTTATGGATCAAAATACTTCCTAGAGAAAAGTAGATATTTCAGAAGATATAGAAGCAACTGGGAAAAAAGGAATTCTTGAAGAGCAGATTGGTAATATTTGGCATAATCCATTTTTCTGTCCTTTAAGAGATTAGGAGAGTTTTTAAGCAGGGTAAGCTTCAGTTCTTACCTACAGCCAGTGCTGCTCTCTGTTCTTGGCCTCCACTCTGTTTCAAAAGAAAAATAAGATTATGAAAATACATTCTTCTGCATCAAGTCTTTAATTTAATGTAATGCTATATGGCCTGGTAAAAGCGAACACACATCTGTTCCAGACACTGTACTATTCTTTTCAATCTACTTCATAAATGTAGTACTGGATCTATACATCACTATGATTTTTGGAAAATATGTTACAAAAAACTAGAATGCAGAACTCTGTTTTATCTCTAGGCACAGGAATAAACAGAGACTGCAATTCGATTATCTGGCAAACTTGTTTCTAGGGAAAAGGTTGCTAGCATTAGTTTCTATCTGTAAGAACATACATGCCATAATTAACTTAATTACCAGGTCAAAGCTGCAATAAAATATAAATGGCAAAACGTTTCACTTGCAGTAAGAGACAAGCCTTAAAAAGACAGGTAGTAGTAACATGGTATCTTTAACTCAGCCACACAAACTAGCTCTTGCAAGTCCATGGCCTGTATGCTGACCTCCAGAAGACGGATGTACTAAGCATTCTCAAGACATCCCTGGAAAGCATTTATTCCGTAAGAAAAACCAGCATTCTTGGACAGCTTTGGTCTCTTATACGCAACTACTATCTTACAGTTAGTTCAATAATTATGTCAAAATTACACTGTAAAAGAGAAAACATGGAGTACACCAGCATCTAATAAAGCCTCACTGGGAATATTATAGAATACTAGCGTAAAGTTTATCATGTAACATTAGCTAAGGGAGGCTCTGAAGACCTGCAGGGCCACAGGCGAGCGGAGAACGGAGACCCTCGTCAGAGCGTTTCTTCACAGCCCGCAGAACTGAGCGGACCGCGCGCGAGCCAACGAAGGACGCCAGACGCTGCGGGAGCTGCAGAAATGTATTTCCCGGTTCTTTCCGGTGTACGCACGGAGGCGTCTCTCAGAGCCTTACCCCTTGACTGTGACTTCTTTATATTTCAGTAGCACCTGCTGCTTCCTTTGCCAACTGGCTTTGGCTTCCTTATACTCTCTCAGTAAGGGAGAACGTAAGAGTACGAGACAACGTGGTTTCGAGACAAAAAGCCAGTTAACAGCGCTATCTTTATAAGAGTTGCTGTGATCCCATAAATCCCATCTACTCTCATTAGAAACATTTTAAATATGTTTTTTTGTTCCTTGTGACTGCTGACTGCCCAGGTCATGTTTTTGAGACAAACAACAACAAAAATTAAACACCGACTGGGAAACGCTGTTGCCTACGGGCCAGTGATGAATCCAGCTCACATCATAAACAGAGAAATCAAAACCTAAGTCAGGTCCGACAAAGAAATTATTTGAAAAAACTGATTTTCTGAAAAAAAAATGATGATGATGATAATAATAATAATAATAAACATGACAAAATATACAAGAACATGAAAATTTCTACCTAAAAAAAGATTGTGGAGAAGCCAAGAGCTCTGATTAAGGTAATTTTGGCTGAGAGTCCAAGTTAATTCACTGAGCTGTACACAAACAAGTCCAAATTCATTTGAATAACAAGAATATTAAAAAAAAATTAGTATCCAGGGTGGGATTTATACCAGCAAGGCTAGGGACTTTTTTCAGAAAATGTGTTTAGTAAAAGTATTAGTTTGTTACTACATAAAGATGCTTAAAAACTTCCTACTGATAGAATTGTGAGAAAAAACTAGAATTGCTCAGCTCTTCTTCCCAGACAGGATACTGCATTTGTAAACGCAAGCACCTAACACGCAAAAGAGAAGCGTGCTGATGCTTAGGTAGCTTGTCCTGAAGACTTTTAAGAACAAATTAAATTTAAACTTAACAAAGTCTTGCAGAACTCTGATGATAACTATGGCCCGAGGAGACAAAGAGGGCTGGTGTAAAGCCATTAGGCAAAAGAGAAGCAAATAGAAAAACTGAGAATTATAGGTCACTTAGACTAACATCAATAACAGGCAAATAGATGTTAGCACAGGAACCTATTAATCGGATTTGTATCTTAATAGCAATGAGCACGCCATCATGCAAAATAGATCAGACCGAGCACATTTGATGCTATCAGTTTGGTTTACACTGGCAAGCTGATAGATATTTGATTCTTGCACAGTGTGACTTCATATTAAGTAATATTTTAAATTTAGAAGTTAACACTAGGCTATACAATAAAGTACAAGCTGAATGGATAAGGAATCGACTTGCAGATCTCTAGCCATCAGTGGGGAATAACCATTGAACATCCGTTGAAAAAGGCCAGATGTTAAGTTAATGGTGTGATGGATTCTCTACATGATTCATTTTTGGAAGATGCACCTCAATTCAGACACAAAAGAGCATGTGAATAAAGAACAGCCTGCTATTCGGAGCGCATTACTTGGGTTCTCCCAGTCAGCACATAAGATCTGCTCTATATCCGAGCTCCCTTCTGACGGCTTCTTAAGGTTTGGATCTGCAGAATAATAGCTTCCTGTATCATCTACAGGCACAAGAAGAGACATGTAGACTACACAATTTAACAGGTAGTGCAAACTGACTCATACAGAATCAAGCATTCTTCCTAGCATTTGCCATTCTGAGGCGGCCAAATATTTAACTCAGGTTATGCAGAGAAGCAGTTCTGGGCAGAAAAACTATCTTTTATTCTGTGGGGTTTAACCTCATGAGTTTTTTACACCATTTTATGGAGTCAAATAGCAGAAAGATTAATACCTCTCACTTCAGCAATCTTTATTTCATATATATGTTTCTTATATATATATATGCACACATACATACACATGCATATATATACATATATAGTTTGCACCAATCTTTTCTCATGGATCTACGACTTCCCCGACTTCCTTACAGCCTAACTTCCGTACAACAGACACAGGCCAAAGCATACGCTAACGTCTTAGGCCAGCTACAGTAGGAATTCAAAGAGTTGCCACAGCAGTTGGAGGAGAAATGTCTTAGAGAGGGGCAGTGAATCATCTCAACCGCAGCTATCCATTTTCAGAAGAAAATGAAACCAAATATCATTCAGTTTGCCAGGGGAAAAGCCTGAACTTGTCAGCAGTTAAGTGTTACCCAAATGTAAAAGACTCACTACGTAAACTTGCCATCACTGTGGATAAAGAAGTTTGAAAATATTTTTTAACAGGCTGAAAAGATTTTTTAACAGGCTAACCACTGAACAAGCCCTGTGTTTCGGGTATCCATCTTAGACTGGAACTGCTACTGCTCAACTCAGCAGCATGTGAAAACACATTTTGGAAGAGCACAAGCTAACTAGTAACTTCCAACACGAAACCAATGTCTTCCGCCCAACCCTGACTGAACTGAGAAGTCTCTACACATAAGCGTAGACTTGGCTTGATGGTTGCTGACAAGATCTGCTTACAAGAAAGGTGACTTTGCAGCTAACATTCAGGTTCTTCTGACTGCGAAGAACTGATACCATTGAGTAGACGGCAACTTTGTAATGAGAATCTAGATTACTTTCAGCGTAACAGATACGTATACCAGCTCACCAGAAAACTTGAGAGTAAAGTACTTCATAAAACTATCAAGCTTATAACACAAATCAAAGAAAGCCCACAATGGCTTGATAAGTACGACCAACTTGAAGAACTAACTAGGGCAAGCCAGAGGAGGGCTACGGCACAGGTGTTCTCAGTTCACAAATCTCAACTAAACTGTCTTCATATTACTGAACAAAATAGGACCTGGTTCACAGACTGTAGTGCTCAGGGCAATTTCCAGACACTCCTGCTCTCTTCCTTCAGTCACAAGCTTGAAATTAAATTCAAGGTAGCCACCCCAAAAACTAGGTACTCTTAGAATTAGAAGCATACAGTAAAAAATACAACAACAACGCAACTTAGAACAACGCATAGGACAATGCAACACAGAACCAACCCCAAGTCACGTACATCCTGCATCTTGTGGGTAATGAAAAAGAATGTCAAGAAATGTTTGTAATAAAACTTACATTTTATATTAGTAACAATAACTAGTGGCTAATCTACAGAAAGTAAATCAAACCTAAGATCAAGATCATGTTTCAAAGAAACTTTCAGGGCATCTGCAGAGGAACCCCTGTTTAATGCTAAATGGAAACCAGCTCCTAGATTAACACTGGTGATTCTAAAAGAAGATTCTGCTATATATGTAGGGTTATTAAATGTTCAGTTAAGTCTATGTAATGGTAATAAGTACATCTGTCACTAGTACACAGTTATCTTAGTTCATACAAAAGAGCAAGTCTACTGGCTGGCTGCTGTAATACCAGCTTTCTGACCTCTGGCTGTGGGAAAGCTTCAGCTTAAATCTTTCTTCTCTGTTCATTTCTGGCCATCCTTCTAAAGCTAAATTGGATCCTTAAAGTCTATGTGTTATATTAAGCCTTTTCCTAGCCTAAGTCATTTCTCAAAGCTGTTTTTTAGTCTCTCATATTAATTACTCCACTGAAGCCTGTTTTAAAGGGTTTATAATTCAATGATGGAAATGGCAGTCCAATAACAACTTTCTTGGGAGTTCGGGACCTGTATTAGACATATGCCAAAAGCACAGATGTTATGCTTTTGGTCTTCTGTTCACAGATTAAAAGACAACACAATTGATAGGAACGCTTCATACCCTCCATCCAAATGCCTATCGGCACGTGCAATTCCATGTCCTAAATTTAGTGCAAGTAATTCCTCAATGTACAAGTGAGGTCCACAAAGCACTATTTCAGTTTCTTTGTAACTTAGTCTGAAGATTTAGTTTCAAAGTAATTCAGCAATGAGCTATCAGGTTTGCTTTGTAGTAAATATTTCACGGAAGTTCAGATGCCGCACTACAGATTAACAACAGGGTGACTGGGTTATACCCAGAGGAAAAATAATTAAGAATCTTGTATGGCATAAAAAGACATTCACAGAAATATAAGCCTAAAATTCAGTATGAAAATTTATATTACATCTACATCTAATAGGAATTTAATTCATTGGAATGGGAAAACATCTCAGCAGGTTCTTTTGGAGAACTACACCATTTAACACAGTTAAGAGTTTCCATTCTCTGAAAGCAGTTTAAAAAAAAAGAGTCAGGATTTAACATAACGTTACATGGACATGAAGAATCATAAGGCAAATTATAGAATTTATAGAAAGTTACAGTTAACACCCATAATATACAAGCTACTTATAGCTATATTTTCCAAAACAAACTATTACCTTGATAGATAATTAAATCGTTAAAATTCAGGCAGCAAACGATGCTAGCTAAGGCACAGAGGCTTAGTGCGAATGGTAGAATGAACCATCATTATCCTGTTTTTTGCATATAGCCAAAGCTTTACATAGGGGAAAAAAAAAAAAAAAGGCATGCAAGTTAAAGTTCAAGTAGAAAGCATTTTTCACCAAATCAGAAAGTTAATTTGAATATTTCCAAATAATTCCTATTGATTTCTCAAAGCTAGATATTAGGTAACCAGAAGAAAAACAAAGACTTTCAGATAAGTAAAGACTGAGGGGGAGCGGAGGGGTGGGGAGGAAGGGTGGAAGGGAAGTAGAACTGATGCGAGAGTCCAGGCTACTAACTTCCTGTTTTGCTGCAAACTGCAACAAAATTGCTAACAGTAAATTATTCACACAACAGAATTTGCTATTTCTGACAGCATATTACCTCCTATATTTCTTCTGAACTGTCATAAATCTATATCCTGAAGTGATTCAGTACTGCATATATTATGCAAGCAGAACTTTGAAGACCTATCAGTCAGGTTTTCCCTATGCAAAACTACTCAATATTCCTACACTAGAAATAGGTATCGAGTATCTTTATAACACTAAATGATGCTGCAGTTTGCTGTCTATTGCACATTCAACTCCCGTATGACTACTTAACACTGCTATTTCTCTACAGCTGATGCTCGCTTTGATGTTAGGCTGCTGAAAGCCATTTGTGAAGTGTTCCAGGATACCAGTGAAGTGATTCAACTACTTTCCATCTGAGCCATACAAACAGCATCATTTCTTAAGCATACAACAAAGTTTAAGATGGAAAGTTCTGAATGACTCATTAATAGCAGCCTAACAGAAACAAAACAGTACCCTGTCCCAGGAAGTTTGCAGCAGGACTCATCAACTCGTGTGATGAGAACGATAAGGTGAAAAGTTAAAAGATCTTTCCTATTCAATATTATTACTAGTATATTATCAGCTCTGAGTAAGCCCAGTTAAGGCCCTATTTAGTAACACTTACACAGAGGGGTCTTTATTTCTTACAATCACGATTTCTGCACTCGGAGTACTCACCGAGTCCTTCCTTTGGGACAACATTAGGTCATATGAGCAGAAAGAAATGTTTATCATAAAAAGAAATCGAAATAAGAGAACAGAGCAACTTACCACCTAAAGCGCATTTTTAATTGGTTTTGGTGAATTCTAATCATAAATTGGTATCTGGACAGTATCAGAAATTGAGAGTTGAACGGGTACACAAGGCAGAGTAAAAAAAAAAAAAAAAAAAAAAAAGTCTTAGTAAATGCTCGTATTGGCGAAAGTATAGGATGAATCCAGACCTAAGAAAACTAGGCTAGAGCTACATTAGTACTGCAAGCAGTATCTTTGCAGCTCTGAGGCAACAAGTCTGCTTTAATCCAGACTACAGATTAAACAGGCTGTTTTTTAAGAAGCTTGGAAAGCCCTTCTTACCAAAACCAACCGTGGTAAACTTTGCCACACGCTTCTCAGCCCAGATGGCTCAGTAAGTTGGAAGGGATAGGCAAGTGGTTTAACTCCCTCTTCCCCAGTCCCTACTATTGCCCCACTAAGCAAGCAGAGAAAGCTTGCTTGTAGCACGTCATGCACTAGCCAGGAGACAACACTGTGCCTGAGTCTTGACTCCAGGACAGAGCTCTGGGCCCAGCAAGAACGTGTGCCGAGAGCCTTCAGGCATCCCACGGCCACATCAGCTCCGCTCCGGCCACAGTAACCGCAACACGGTGCGGAGGCTCTTGAAAGACCCTCCAGCCTGCCTAAGTGTGGTCCCAGAGCTCTAGGTGGCCACCTCTATGGAAATATCTGTAGCAACTGTTTCAGCTTTTCAGACATACTGAACAGTAACAACTCGCTAACAGAATATGAGAATTATTTATACAAAGAAAAACATGGGTGATTAGATGCAGGGACAAATGTTAAGGAAGAACACTAGTAAGAACTGTAGCAATCATTCCTTATAGGATTGATATGATTCCTTACTTTGCTACCCATGTAGATGCACACATTAATCCTAACTGTCCAGAAAGGAACAATCTAACCAACTCATTTTAACCCGTGACCTGAAATGTTCAGACGTCCAATTCCTGCAGCTGCAGCCCCTGCACTCGTAGGAGCGCCCTGAACGCAATGCGTCCCCAGCAGCAAGCTGAAAATCAGATCTGAAGTGTTAGTAGCCCTGCTCCCTACTGAAAGACGAAAAGAAAACCAAAGTCCAAGCAAAATCCCTCAAGAAACTTCCTTTAACAACCATTGAAGAGCTCTTCTGTAAGTCAGGAAGTGAAATAAGCAGCATTTGGCATTAACCTAATAGAAAAGGCCACATAATACGTAATGTGAAAGCCCAATCACCTGCTCAGCAAGCACAGCTTTTTAGGTCAAACGTCTTCCTCACGAAAAAAGTTTACATATTTTGCAGGTCTGTTTAAAAGTGACTTTTAAAAAGTCAAAACAATCCTTAAATTAATGTATTTGATTTGAAGGTTCACTGAACAAACAGAACTAAACACTTCACGTTGTCTTGAGCGATTATTTACAGGTGAAGAAAAAATAGCAGCTTTCCTCCATAAACAAAACGGCATGCCTAAAGGCTCGAGCAGAACACGGAGTTACTGTGCAAGCCATTAAGTCAGAAAAATTCACTTTTTTTTTTTTTTTTTTTAATTTACTCTGCTAAGCGCTGCGGTAGGACTACTGCATTTAAAGAAAGGGTATTTTGGAAGAATTTCACACTGACAATTCTGTTTCATTACAGTCTCAACTGCTACTGATCATTTTCACAGCTACTACCATTTTCATTTAAGCTTTCAAACAATTACAGGCCAACTGTGGGAGCAGAGATACCGCATTACACCACCTCAGCACAGACAATTTTACTTGCATTCAATGATAATATGCACTACTACAGTTTAAAACACATAGGATTGCACAGATTTTTTTAGGCCCAATGTATTCCAATGCTGTTATGACCAACCACATTAAACAAGCCCCGAGATACACTGCAGGAATAAACAGCAGATAGCTCAGCTTGGCCTAAAACACCATCAGCTGTTCCCATTTCTTGCCTTAGATACCAGCATTAATACAAAATAAAGGCACGCTGGTAAAATATGAGTGAAACGATCAGAACTTCTACTAAAGTATTGTCTCGACAGTGACAAAAATACAAAGAGAAATTGTACTTAACATCCAGATTCCAAAGAAGCATTTCAATAAACCCATTATTACATGGACGAGACAAATCAATTCCACAAGCCCTGCTGAACTGTAAATAGAATTTATCGGTAAACCTATAGCAATATATTTACAATACTACTATCAAAGGAGATTGTTTTTAAACCCGTGGCACAAATGGGAAGTACAAGTGGTTTCAGCTGTCAGAAAGATGCCCCATTTTTCTTCATGCATTTACAGGACACGACCTCATTGTGAATGATTTTTCTTTTACCTTAATGGTTCTCATATTATCCTACTGCCACTATCCGGTTGGCTCTATGAAAGCTTTTCAAGTTATCCAAAAGCGCTTTTAACTTCACTGCTTTCTATATTGGTTACATAACATTTCCCCAGATAAGAAACCTGCTTTTGAAAGCACATGTTAAAAGCTGCACATTTTATTTAACACCTATTTCCTGGTTTAATAGAGGAAACGTTTAAGGCTGAGCAAAATAAAACAGAACCTTGCATTATATCTCTTGCAGCACGTTTGTTTAACTTTTATATAAACTTCCCAGACAGTCCAAGCCATACAGAAGTCTGTAACATATGCAAGATGGCCTTTCTCAACACACGACCCGTTCTGAACGAGAACACTTGCTACTAACCTCATGTGCACATAGGCATGGGGACAAACAGAAACATCATCCACCCCACCCCACCCCACCGCCTTTTTAAGTCAACTACAGGTTAAGGGGTTTCCACCCTTTAACATTGTTACAGAGAAGATTTTAAAGATTCTGTTCAAAAGGAAGCAGTACATTCAAAGTTTTGTCAGTCAGTCAAATGCTGCTCTTAGAAGAGCTACAAAAGCCACAGCAAAGAGTTCTCACAATAAATAAGACAACTGCAGGTAATAAGACAATTGCAAACGTAATACTGAAAGTGTTTTCATACTCATTAATTTAAAAGGCAAAACCTGATAATCCACGGATAGTACAATATCAATGCTGGAACAGAGACTGCATAACATGATTAGCAGTTGGCTCAACCCCCTCTCCCCATCATTATAAGGGAACAATTCAAAGTGGCACAGAAAGATTTTTAAATCTTTGCACATGCAGAAAAGAGATACAACTATAAAATAAGAATGAATAATTATCAGAGATTACACTCAGAAGTAGGAGATAATAAAGATCTTCTCTAAAAGACCCTGATACTCTGAAAAAAAGTCTATACAAGTCAGCTAAGATGATGAAAACGAAAAGCTACTACAGGAAAAATACGAAAAACATTAAAATGCCATATGTTCTTCAGTGTCTGTGATAACGGGCAGCCAAAATGTCACAACCAAAAGGAATAAACCTGGATAAAATAGGCATGCTTGTCCTATACAGTCATTTGGGCCACTCTGCACCATACCGAGGTCCACTAGCTCAGCATTAGTCACACAAGACCCAGGCACACTCTACCCTAAGCTACATGGTATTTGTAAACCATAGTCTCTTTTCAGCATACTCCCAGAGGTGGGGGCCTGACCCAAGTCCTGGATCAAGCCTAAAATGTGGTAGAGCTTAGTAGTATCTCAGCTGATGTTTACCCAGACAAATCTGATGCTGTAAACAGTGTAACCAAGTTTGTGCAGCAGGATCCAGAACAAAGAAGCCCTGCTTGGCCCTAAAAAAAAAAAAAAAAAAAAAAAAAAAAAGGCTGAAATAATATAAATTCACTACTGCTGCAGACAAAGAGCTCCTTTACAGAACTATCCGGTTCCACTCAGCACGGCCATCTCATTTAACTTCTCCCTCTTGGGGTCAGAGGGAGGGATGAGGGAATGGGAAGGGAAGCTGGAAGTATGGAAAAGGACAGATCAATCCTAGCATTCCTCTTAACTGCTAGGCTAATTAGCTTTTCAATTTTCCATACAAGGCAAGGTATGCTGTCAATTTTAGTGACAGACATACACAATTTGTTCATATCATATATGATCAGAATAATCCAAATAATTAATTTAAAGCTGACTCTTGATAATTACAGTGTGGTTCAATACTTGTTTTGATAATACAATACTTTGTTATCTCAAACTGTGACATACTACGTGCCACAGGTCCTTTCCTCTCCAAGTTGAGGGCCATGCATTTTCAGACTTGGGATTTGGGAAGGAGTCCCATACAGATCTTGGCGTCAGGAGCCGCCATCTTACAGAGTCAGGCACCAAAGGTCTTGAAATTAGTGCATCCAAATAGCTGTACTACGCAAACCATCTTTACTTAAGATAGACCACATAAAGACAGACACTGTTTGCACTAGGCTGTTTCTGACAGATGCACACTATTGACCACTGCAAGCCTTCAAAACTTTGCTGATATTAACGCAAGTTTGGCCAAGTAACCAAACAAACTGTTTGAACATTCTTTATCAATGCTGATTACGGCAAAGGCTACCCAACACACCTTTATAACGCTATCCTCAATAGCTTGCAAAACTCAGGCAAATTAACTGGCACCGGAAGCTTAACAAAGCATCTGTAAATATCTGGGTCATGAAAGGTTAATACTTCCTTACCGGTGAGGATGCTGCTTCTCTCCACATTTAACCTTGGACCCAGCTGTTTGTCCCATTCAGGACTAAGAACCTCCTACTACTGACACCAATTTACCTAGTTCTGTAGCTCAAGTGGAAGCAGTAATAAAAGTTTAAGTTTTATACATAGTATTTAGTAAGGGATAATCACAGAGGAAAACTGAACGCATAATTTACCACTTTGTGGATGTTTTTCCCGCCACTGAAGGATGCTACTTCATTTACAATATGATGCATTTGAGAAGAGAGCTGTAAATCCAGTACCTCCTGTTGATGTTCACATATTTTCGCTATGTCAAGTCGTATTCTAAAGTCTCATACTTTCCTTATGTTTCCCTGTGACTGATTTGTAGAAGCTTTGCTCAACCTCTTATGGCTTGGTAAACTGCTAGTAAGAGGTCAGAGATCTCCACTGAAAATCCTCTTAGCCTTCCGAACCTAAAGGCAATCTACAGATGCCTTGTTAATACCTGTGAACAAAGACACCTCCTTGCCTATATTATCACATACTCTTTTCAGTGAAAATCGTTTCTCATCCAACACCCAGAAAAAAGAATGAAAAGGACATTAATTATAACTTCTAAAGCATCTGAAATTAGCATGTTAGCCATGTTCTATACTTAAACTGCATTTCTTTAAAGTTTCCTTTTTCTCTCCCTCCAATCTTCAAAGCACCAGATTTGAAGTTGCACTGTTTGCACTATTACACTTCAAATAGACAGTCTTTTCATAGCAAGAGACACAGACGTGATATATTTGTCAGAATAGAAAATATATAGAGATAATATTTAATAACCTGCTACAGAAGCAAAGGCTAGTCTTTCCTCCCCCTCTTTCAGTGGGAGGAGAGAGATTTATATCACTTTGTATCCTGACTTAAATACCTACAAGTTAAACAGCAATATGCTGTCTTTTTTGCCATTAAACTACATTTAATTGCAAAAAACAATTATTGTATAAACTGCTTCTTGCTTTCAATAGACCATATTAATGGAAAACACAGAAACATCCTACAAGCAAAGACACCTAAAGAAGCGTTTACCAGTTGGCAGTATCTTCTTGCAGTCTTAACAGAGAACTCCTCTTCCTCAAATCACTGATGCAGCAGCTTGTCTTCAGAATCTGAACAAACAGAAGAATATCATTAAAAATAAACGGTATAGAGAATTTTAGTTACGTTAGTTGGGGTAAGTCAAACTTAATCCTATGTCGCTGTGACGTCACTGAATATAGTTATTTAAGAATCCAAATAAAATACACTCATTTCAAAAACAGTTGTGATTTTATAGAAGTGACAGTAGAAGCAAACGGAAAGGCGTCCTTATAAACTCTTCTGTTGAGTCAGTAAGGCAATTAGCTATCCATGATCACAAGCATCAGAAATAGAGCATTGCATCTCAGCATTACTGAGCAAAGATACAAGTAATTATAGCACTAAAAAAATAGAGCATTACATCTCAGCATTGCTGAGCTAAGTTGCAAATAGTTACAACAGGGAAAGAGAAAAAAAAAACCCTAGAGTCTCAGTTTAAGTTTTATTTACAATGTTATATATATTTCATACACAGAAAAAAAGGCTGCATTTCTACAGCTTTCCCCAGTTAAAGACAAATATGGTCAATGAAAGTTTTTATCATTCTGAGCTTTCTCTAAGATTACTTGCATTTCCTGCTTCAAAACAAACTCTCTCGTTTACAAATTTAGTACTTGTATAGTCAGACTAGAAGAACGTTTCTGATGGGAACTCTCCACTGAGATCTGTTCACAGCATGTTAAATGTTAAGCTCATTTGGAGTAGTTTTCATATGGCAAACAAATTACACCTTTTTTTAGTACAGTAACTGGATGACGAACAGGCCAAAAAGGCACCTGTCTGTTGTCATATTAAGCAACCCTCTCCTTCCTGGGTTTGGTAGGCTTTTTCCATTTCAACTAACTTAAACACTTCTGAGTGTTCTCAGTTAAACTCGCTCCAATAAAACCATTGTAGCTCTCACTCCTCCTCGTACCAGAATCCACCGTCAATGTTTAGCATTTCAAGGTTTCTTCTAAAGAGCAATCTTCCCATTTTGTACTATGAAATCACAATTCTCTTTCTGCTTCAATACCAAACTCAACTACATTCTGCAACGAAACTGTTTTTATCACAAACTTGTTTTAGAAATATAAAATGCCTGTTATGCTAATGATGTGCAGATCCAATTCAAGAGGCATAAGATATTCGATGTTAATTTGTATTTAATCAGCTCTCAGCCACTCCTCATGTTATCTAATCCTGATTAAAAAGCACTTAACACAAAAGTATGCTGTCTTGCTGTAAAATTTCTAATCACGCAGTACTACTTGAGGGGAGAGTGGGGGGAGAAGGCGGTTGTGATTTTAGTTACAGTGAGAACTATCATCAAAAGTTACTACCCATTGCTCTGCCTGCACAGAAGAACCCTGCAACCCAAACAGCACTGCTAAGAGAAGTCAAAGAAGCAAGCACTCTGAGGATTAGTAAGAACTATTATGCCAAACCAAACAAACAAAATGAAAAGGTCCTATTTGAAGCTACCCTAGAGGCAGAGTTGCAACAGACAGTTTGAAACTGAAAGCAAAAAAAAGAAATATTAGTTAACTGCAAGGTCTGGCAATTTGTGTCAAAGGCAGCAACTCAGGTAAACAGATGCCTGGCAAATTAAAGCTTTTTTTGTCATCGTACAAAGCACTACTTCTCTCTATGCAAGAGAGAGGAGATCCAAGGCAGTTTATTAGATTTGTTAAAGCAAGACTTTGCTTTTAAACAATTCCTCTGCCACCCTGTTTCAGTCCCCTTCAGTCATGGCTCCTCTTGCCAAGCAACTGCGTAGGGTCAACAACTCCTGCCGATCCAGTTGTTAAAAACCCCTGAACGGAAGCATTACGATCCGATACTCACACGCTGCTTGGTAAGTCGCTGAGCAGAGCGGCACTTCCCGCTCTCTGCGGACTTCAGAGTACAGCTGGCAGCAAGCGTGCAAAGTTCTCACGGGTGAACGAGCATTTATGCGATTGCAACGTGCATAATTTCCTTTAATACACTCAACGAAGCACTTGGATTCTTCTACCGTACTACACTATAGGAGAAAAAGCTTCCTATTCAGTACCACAGAATGGATTTTTTCAAGCATGGTTGATGATTTCATTAAACAGACAACTTGTTTTACATTTCCACTAGACCAACCCACATACCACCACGTTGCCAGTTCTGCACGTTCAGACTTCTTCATAATTATTTGGAGTAGCACGCAGGATTTTGTTTTACTGAAAGCATATCTAAACCAGGATGAAGAAGTTCACCCCCAAACTTCATCCTGCCACAGTCCCATGTTACCCCTGTGCTGCTCGGTATTACTTCCTCTCCTGGCTGCCCAGCACCTCTCAGGCTGTAGTTTCTCCGTGAGGACCCATTCCTCCAGCTTGGCCCTTCAGTGAGGAAGGCAAGGAAGCGTCAGGAGTTACACCTAGGCAGAAATTTTTGCATAGGACTATCCTTTGATTCATTCGTTTTGTCACTTAATGGGAAAGTGGAATCAAATTCTGCAGCACAGTGCCTGGCTAAATCTTGTTTTCCATATGAAATTCATGCGCAAGCAAATTGATATCAACCAAAAAGATGCAAAGAGCTGCTTCTGTGAATTGCAGGATGCTTGTTTTTCTTTGGTGTACACGTTTCAGCAGGTAGAATCTCAGCCACCGCTTCCCAAGCCTCCAGTTTGGCACTTAGGTACTCCTCCTTGATTTGAGCTACAAGGAAGAACACCCCTGAAAAGTTTCCTTAATGGTTACACTCCCGAGAGAGAGCATACGGGTTAACATGTTCACTGAAAAGATTCAGAGTACTTTGTGTAACATAAGTCCCTGAAGCAGTGTGGTAAAGCAGCTCAACATCGCTAGTTACAGCACTTTGTACGTAGCAGCTTAAAGTTTTCTTAAAATTTTTTCAGGCTTAGCCACTGCTACAGCAAGGCTCCCTGGTAAGCCTTGTGTCAGAGGTGCCTATAAATCTTCACAGTGAGGTAACGGAAATGAATTAGGACTGAGATGCAGAGGAGAACAGAGATCAAAGCATCTCCTCAAATTCTCCTCGAAGTATCGCCTGCTGACCTAACAACCTGCGCTCCGGTTCTCTGTCTTGTTCCAGTCGAGTATTGTAAACATTCGTCTCTCAAAGGTACTACTGAGGTGAAAATCGGATGCCGTCTGATAGATGCCATTTCATTTATCTATGGATAAATTACGCTGTATCTTCAAAATCCAGAGAAATCTACGTTTTCACAACTCAATATAGCAAGTTACTCCAACAATCAAATATTAAAAAGCTTTGCCTGAAGTATATTTAGGAATAACTCCAGCTAGCATTAGCCTGTATACCCAACACTGCTGGACAGACATGATGCACATTTAAAAATCACACATTACACACATCTTAGCCTGCTTCTGACATTTATTTATCCAAAACACAGAAAGTAACAGTGATTTAAGATGATGCATCCTCCCCAACACAGAGCAAAACAGACTGTTAGTGATAAGCCCATCAACAGGTTAAGATACAGCTAAAGAAGAGTATACAGAACTTTGGGCTTTAAAAAAAAATCCTCATAAAGAGCCTTAAGGATAAATACATGTCAGAAGGCTTACGGTAGGAAGGTAGCAAAACCTATAAACACTAGAATTCACATAGATTGCTCTATGCAAAACAAAATTTGTTAGAGAAGTTCATCCTTCATTAAACTATTTTTTCCCCTACCAACATATTGCCAAAACTTTAATTCTAAGTTAAAAGAGGAAGTTCTCCTGTGATTTCAGAAATCAGCAGTCAGGGAACTATTAAACTATTCCCAGTAGTTTACTCCTACACAGTTAAAAGGGGAATAATTTATCATCTACTTACTTTCAGGAGAGTAATGAAACTGCATATTTAAGATCAAAAGAATTATGCTAAAACTCCATAGCTAAAGCTTCCAGCGTGCATCACTGACAATTAATAATCGTTATGTTACAACACATTACAAAGTACAAATTAATGGAAAGGCTTTTTTTTCCCCTCCTTGCTTCCAGAAAATTGCCCAGCTCTGCTTCCACACAACATACCACAGTACACAAGAGATACCCTGCTATTTTTTTTTGCCCTCAAATGACTACTATTCTTCATTCGCCAGTACAATTTCAGAATTACAGGAAAGCTAATTTTGTCCGACTTGAACATAAGATGATATTCTTTATAGGTTCTATCTGGAAAACATCAAAACATGCTCAAGTATCAGAAGTTAATTTTGTACATCAGATGAAGATTGTCCCGTTAAAATTAAGGGTTGCAAGGACAGAGATGTAGAAGACCGATACTTAATCTTCCCTTTCCCCCCCACAGTAAACATCTGATACAGGTTTAAAGCATTATCAATCCACATTTTTTTTTTCATGTGGCAAAACATTACTCAAAATTGAAATGCAATTTACTAGGAAGAACAGTGACCAGTTTTTCCTCTATTGTTCCAAAATCATGGAAATGAATTCTAATTTTAAACACTTTCCCGCTTCCAGCTGTATCTCAGATTTCAACATTGGACTTTACAACTCAGTAGAGTTACATGACTTGGTTTAGCCACTTTCCCTTAACAATACAGGTTTTCAAAACCACTCTAAGTATTACTGAAGGTCTGAAACTGGAAAGACTACCCTTACCAGCTTTTTTATTACTATGGGGAATATTGTGTGCTCGAGATTCAGCAGAGCCCATTTACACCTCAGAAGTTTTGACTATCATAATACTGTTTCCTATCTTCAAAAGCTCTGGTTCTCCCACCTCCTTGCAGCTGTGAAACCTATGCCTATGTTTATCACAAATGCAGCAGAAGGAAGAGTGTAACTCTTGGGTTAAGCAGAAAACAAACTGCTAAACACCAATTTCATTTACCCATACAGTGAGAGTAATAAAAAAAAAAAAAGGTGGATTAAGGATCCACCTTAAAAGGATCCACTCAGGTGGATTAGAAGACTAGCAAGCAGGAAGATGAGGGCATCCAATAGGCTTGTGCATGTGGCTGTGGGTGTCATAAACCAGGTCTGGGATACCAAGAAAAATACTCGCATGGGAGCGAGTTACGGAGCTAGTGGCAATGCTACAAGATCCTCAGAGTCTTTGGTATTTAGCTGTGAAAGCCCATTTGTAGATGAGTAAGGAAGTGAGAGAAGATTTAGGTGGAAATAAAAACTGTATTGAGAATGGAAAAGCATAAAGTTCAAGCCATTTCACAAGCAAGTTCAGAGACCTGGTATGAAGAGATACATTTTCAGGGAATGACAGTAACCAAGTAGTATCTAATAATTGAAGGAGAATATCCCCCCCCCCCACCCCCCAAGACCAAATTAAATCAAGAGGAGTACCATCTGGGAGCCCTAGTTGCCATCAACTTCCTGCAAAACACAGCTATTTCTAGCTTATCTCATCCCACTTTCCTCCCAGTCTGGCCCTCAACCTCTGGACAGTAGGACTTCTGTAACAGTCTTAAGAGTACTGCGGTCTCAGACTGACATCCAAAACCCAGAGAGTCAGCTGAAATCACTAACTGTACTTTTAAGAAATCTACTTACTAGACAAAAAGCTATATTACAGGGTTTTTTTTTTTTCCAATGGTCAATGTTCATTGGAACATGCAAATATTACAAATGCATGTTAAGCCGCTTGAGAAGATATACCTTGATAAGATCTACTCACCGCTGTGGGGGAGAGAAGGAAGGTGCAGCTTCACCACTCCTCCCTTTCTTGACGGCCGAACTTTGTCAATAGTGAGGCTCACCACCCTGCAGTGAGTCAACCTGGAGATGAACTGGCAGGGCACAGACGAAATGGGCTTCTACTTAGTTATGAAACTGATTTTCATAGCCATTCCCATGCAGGGTGAAAAGGGCACGTACATACAACAATACACAGACTGAAATAGGAGTACCCCTTTCCTACCACTGTATCGTATCAAGAACATCCTCTCGCCACAGGAGGAGGACAATAAGTTCAGATTGCCTACGTTACAAAAAGCTGATCAGAACTGCATAACCCTTCTTGACAAAGTTCTCAAAAATCTGGCAATCGGATATCACAAGCAAGTTATTGGCATTATGCTTTGATATACAATGTTTCAGTCACATGGGACGAAAGAGAACTTGGAAGATTTCTTTATTCTGACAACACTTAAGCACAAACAGCATGTCCTTTGACTCCAGTCCTCAATTAATATATACATTGCTCCTTGGATACACTACATCTGGCCAAGGGATTCAGTAAACTACATTGTATAAAACAGGAATTAACCCATGGAATGAACATAGGACCAGTTCCAATTTTGTTCATTCTCTACAGAGGGCACAACAAAGAAGTCTGTTTGTAACAAGAATCAGCAGAGCAGTAGGACTGCTATCAAAAAGCCGAGCTTCAGTGGTTAAGGGCACGAGTAATCTACATGAACTCTCATAGGTAAGGCTTATGAGAGCGCGGAAGTCAGCCATACTGCAAGGACAGTTTTAAGGTTTCCACTGGACAAAATTCTGTTCTCTGCACTGGGAGCAAGGACTAAAGCCAAGAACTCTTCCATCCCATCAGGTACTGTTCAAAAACCCTGAATTCTGAAACTTGGAGGGCAGGGGGGATATGCTGTGAGGCCCTGAGTCTGGTTATTTGGTCAATATATCTTTTTTTCCCTATGTTTCTCATTAGTTAGCTTTAGACAGGCTTGTTATCTAGTTCATGGAGGGGCACACAATGTTTCCAGTTCTTAGTCGTGTTTATAGATTTCTCTGTCTAATGTGTAAATAGTTAAGCTCCTAGCTTAAACGGTCTCAGTTATCGTTTTAGGATCCAACCCATGACCATGTTTGAGACCTTGAGTAGGAAGTCTCACCCTTAAAAGGTTATCTGCAGACTGCCTCAGATTTTTACATCCGGTTCTCACTGGAGAGACACTGCTTAGTGCAACTGGTCGCCTATTTCTGCACAGGAAACCTGATGAACTTTAGAAGTCATTCTTCTACTCCCACACCCTCCCAACATTTAGCTCTCTATCTATAAAGGCCTTTGCTGAAAGTATTTGCAGATGCCATCATCTCCAGAGGCTTTAATCCATTTTTACTACATTTAGTGTAGTAAAAGCTAAATCAATTATTAGCTAAATCAATATAGGAATTTAACTTTTTTTTTTTTTTTTAAATATAATTCCCCTTGCCTGGTATGATAGAGGAAGCATTTAAGGGCAAGTCTTTCCTGTATTTTTCTGCTGAAGTGAGAGAACATACACCAACATGCAAATGTCCGTGTACATGTTTTAGAGAAAGCAGCAAGAGAGTCAGTTCACCATTTTCAAATCAAATATCCTCAAACAGCAGACAAGTAGGAAAAAAAACCCAAAATACTATTTTTATTGACAGCCCGCTTCGTGTTTCAAAGTCTTCCGCAATCACAAATGCTGTAAATACTTATCTCAAGACTAACAGATTCTGCAGTACAGTTTTTCATTAAGAAAAGCAGATATAAACATGAAATTAAATATGCACATGAAACAAAGGCACTGTATTACATAGAATTCACATTGTAACATAAAATCCACATTCTAGAGCCACGCCCAGCACGAATTCAGGTAAAAGTAAAGTTGCTGTTCATAGTTAAAATTGCAGAGACATGTATAACAGTTTCCTTCCATCCGCTTATGATCAAATTTATGAGCGGATGGAAGCACGTGCAACAACACTAACACTGGTACAAATGCCGCACGTCTGCAGTCTTCAAGACGCAGTTCTCGGACCACACATTTCAAGAGTAATAGAATAACAGGGAAAAAAGGCACTAATAAAGTGTAACCTGACTTGAAATTAAGGTGTCTGGCTTCTGCAATCTCCACATTTCCATCAGGGAATTCACCTGTAAAGCACTTTCCAGCCACGTGACAGGGAGCTGCTCTACAGGCGTAGCTTGCTCTGGGCTGCTCCTTCATGAGAAACTCACAAAGCTCTTTACCACATCACGAGACCAGAACACGGGCAAGCGCCACATGACAGGTTTATATTCAGTAAAATGAAAGGCAGGGACTAGTGAGCTCTTCAGAAACACGGCATGCAGGACAGTGTTACGTGAATTGTGTAACACAGCCTTAGAACAAGCTGTGGCTTGGCATGAGATTTCAATGGAAGTGTGTCGCACATGCACCATATACACGTGCCTTCTAGGAAGGAACTGGATCTATCTTATAGTGCCAAAGTACTGATCTGTTCAAGGCTATGATTCAGTGCCTACAGGGTGTACTACATTTGGTACAGATGCACAGATTAATTGTGCACCACATCTGTGTCTGGCTGCCGACAGGGAAGGGCTACACGCAGTTAACAGCATTCAGAGAAGTAAAAGGTCTGCCACAGCAGGACTGACTAAACCCTCCTCGGCCTCAGTTTCACTCAGTGCAACTACAGAGATCTTCTGTATCCTTTGTTTTGTAAGGAGTCTCAGGATAAATGAAGTTAGTTAACTTTCACGATGGACATGATTTAGTTCAAGGCTTGTCATGCCTTGCATGAGCTAAAACAAACATTACCTACTATGGAATTATTTGCATCGCCATTCATGAACTTACGTTATTTATCATGGACATCTCCTGTGGCAAAGACTTTGCCAAAGAACTAGATGATTTATTGATGTTCTTCTAGCAGAACTTCCTATAGCAAGAACCTTCCAACACAGCAGACAACTTCTGCCACTAATCTCTGAACACTGGAATAGGAGAAAAACCAAGACAGAAGACATGAGGAGACTTACAGAACTATAAATCTCATTAACGCAGATATGCTTGTCATTGTGGCAAAACCAGAAGATTACTTTAGCCTAACGGTACTGTCATGAATACCACAAAAAACATATTAATATAGGCAAGCCAAGCTTTTAAAAAGTAATGCAAGCACTCTTTTGCCAATGGCGTGGCTTTCTGTAGCTTTATTTTTTGTCTTTCAATAAAAGCGAGTTCCCTTTTTAAAGATTCAGTAACAAGACAAATACTAAACTTAACTTATTCGGTGCTTTATCACCCAAATTTAGAAACAGATATCACCTTTCTAGGCCCATTTCTCCTATATCTTTCTGGAAATTCAGTTACTTGCTTAAAAAAAATGCAAATAGCAGCAGCAATAATATTGGGGGGGGGGGGGGGGGGGGGAAAGAATGAGATCTACCAGATCTAAGAAAATAAAAATTTTTTGCCTGGATATGCTTTCAGTCAGTGTTGTACTTACAGAGAATCTAAAGGAATTTTACATAGATTTACTAAGCCTGCTCCCATCTTACAAGTGTCTTTTATTAGGAGATATTTAATTACAGAAAGTCAATCTAATGTTTTAGTAACTAGAGAAACATGCATTTGAGCCTAGCTTTTACTATAAACTTCCTACACGCTTTCAGTTAATTAACACTGCTGTATCTCAGTTTCTCATCTGTAATGAGGCTAAATGTATAACACTTCGCATAACAGGACTTTAGCCAAGTCCGTAGTCTTTGATTTCTGCTACAGTAGGAGTCTTTAAAGACAGAACTGGGTGAAGCTTGAAGGGGATAAACTTTGCAGAGTCTGTTTAGTCACCTTCAAGATAGCCACTGAGAAAACATCAGGTGAAGCATACATGCAGCATACCTCTGAAATCTCTGTACTACTGCACGTTAAGAACACAAGTTACTGCATCAGAGCAGACTAAAAACAGATACTGCGCTCCTATCTGGAAAGGACACTAAATTCTGAGGCCTCAGTCTGAAAATTACTGGAAATAGTAGTTTTATTACTGAAAATTTAAGCATGGTCATTTATGCATTACAGATGGGATGAAGTTAAATAATCATTTGAGACCGTCCAGTATAATCCTGGACATAATCGACAGTAACTCCACTTCAATATGCCAATTAATATTCTATCTAGAAGATCTATTATTAGGACTATTTTGAATCAACAAACCAGCAAGTAGGTGTCCCAAATTGCTGATGGAATCATCCTTCCTTGGAGATGACAAATAAACATAATAAAAGAGGAAAAAAGATGTACATGTTAAATATAGCATGCATGGAAAGAAAGAACTTCAGTCCAGGTCAGCCTTGGGCAAGTATCAACTCTTCTAATTAATGCTATTTTCCAATTACAACATTGCCTGCCGTTGCTGGATTACTACAAAGGCACGGCTAAGACGTAATGCAGTTAGCAAAAACATTCTAAAAAAAAAATCAACTAAATTACAAAAAAAAAAAAAAAGCACTATACTCAACTTGTATTAGGATAGCTTCCTAAGACAGGAAGTGCTCATAAAAACGTGAAAAAATCTCACATTACGGCTAGTCAAGAAACTAAGTAGGGAAACAAGCCTAGTTCAGAAAGGTGGGGTCTCTGTAACCCTGGGTTCCACATCACATTCCTAATACACAGTAGAGGCCATGAGCAGCTGCACTTTCATTGCCAATTTGGAAGCTTGCAATTAAAATATACTGTTCCCAAAAGAAGGGGCTTCAAAAGTAGCAACTTAGGGCATTCAGGGTTTCATCCGGATTGCATCACATCCTAGTGGTGCTGGAAAACACCACAAAGCAGGAAGTCCATCGATGAGAACTAATTCATGCTAGCTGTGAGGAAACCCCGTACCTGTAAATCAGCCTCTCAAGCCTCCTTCGCTCCCTTTGCACACCTACCAATGCAGAGCACAGCAGCACGTCGAACTATACAGAAGCAATTCCTTCATTACCATAAACACCAGCACACACACACACACTATCAACATTTTGATTCTCATAAGGAATTATCAGTCAGTATTTTATAGACATCCAGCTTCCACAGTGAGCAGTCTTTCCATAATATCAGATAGCTAATATCCAGCACTAACTTTTATGCCAAAAAATACTGTTCTGAAATGGTACAATCAGGATAGTACCAAACTAATGACATACACTTCAGGAAACCTTGCAAATTTTCCACTAGCCAATGAAAGCCATTACCTAAGGCAGCGACTCTCACCCTTTCTCAACCGCAGCTTTTTGTTCTCTTTCATAAACAAATATTCTTTAAAATCAAAGCCAGAATATTTGCTTCATTTTCGTTGAGATTTCTACATCACTGCTGAGAGCAGGTGAACAGCAGAAACAGCTAGTTTTTCAGCACCCAAGTCTCAAATAGACTCAAGTCATGTTTCCACACAATGAGTCAGAAGTTCAAAAGACACACAAAACAAAAAAGGAGAAGTGTACTTCAGGATCAAAAAAAAAAAAAATAATCCCAAAACAAAACAAAACAGAAAGAGGCTTGAATAGTCAACAGCCTCCAGAAATTTCACCACCACCAAAAACACAGAGTGTGGAAAAATAACCTCCACACAGAACGAAGCTCACACACTCTTGGAAGTGGACAGTACCGAATTCTCTAAAGAAAAAGGAAACAGCCTCCTAATGGATAGACCTGATCTACTCTAACCTCTGAACACTCCTGCTGATGAAAATACTTTCAGGTACTGCAAACCTGGACTGCAAGTACCCCGGACTCCCTCAAAGCTGCTCTCACAAAACAGTACTCATCTGGGAAATTCACGGTTTAAATTGAATCGCTTGTTTCACGCTATCAATTTCAAATGTGTCCAAGTTCAGCGGAGCGCTCTGCTCAGTGAAGCAAAGATACGCATTTCATAGTTTATTCTGTTCTAGATATCTCTAATGGAAGAAGCGATGGGACAGTCCTAAACAACTCAATATCTTCTCACGCAGAAATTACTCTAATCTTCACTCACTTCAACCACTTTCGGTACTTTCAAGAGCTGACAGTCAGAAACGTGTTCTACAGGACAACAATACCACAGATGACCACCTTGATCAGACTCTATCAGTGCATTTAATCAGAAGTCAGACTCTCCACAAGTTTTTATAATAAAAAAGCTCTGAAAGTGTAAGATCTGGCAATACTTTGGGTAAATGAAATTATCTGCAGCAATGTTCATGACTCTGTCAAAAGCAAATTTCATCTACCATCAAGCTGCACATACACTCACCCTTAAGAGGCTTCTCCAGTGTGCAAGCATTGTTATCAGAAATATTCAAATGAGTAATTAGACATTCAGAAGTGTTGCAACACAGTTCAAAGTCACCACTATTAACACAAATCCCAACATGCAAATTTGTAGCTTTCAGTCTTCTCCTTAGCCTGTAGTCCTGTGTTGAAGAATGAAAACTTATTTCTGACCTCTTTACTCTTTAAAATTCCCAACTGGGTATTTTAAGGAAAATGAGTACTTTTGAAGTGACCGACCATTAACATCTTATTTGGGCTTTCAAACGTTTCAACTAAGTCTACTTCTCCCTATTCACAAAACAGATACTCTGAGAGACTGCAGTAGACACTACTTTAATTCAGAGAAACCAAAACCCGTCCACAGAAACCAAAACCTGTCCACACACTTAGATGTTTTTCCACTTCTGAAGTCAAAGGGCAAGCAGTTCCAGATCCACGCTAACGCACAGGATTTTGGCAAGTAACAGAGTTAACTATACCTGGTCATTTTCACTCCTGTCACTTGGAAATCAGAAGGCACAAATGAAGTTGCCAAGAATCCCAAGCCACAACTCTGGGTTTAGCTGGGATAGACATCAAACACTGTCCCAAAATTACTGGTAGAAAAAGTGACTGGGCCAAAAAAATAGAACCTTGGGAGTAATCTCAGCATACTAAGGTTTGACTTTATATCAAGGCCTTTTCCAAGGTCTCACTAGCAAGTTATTCAAAGGAATTATGAGGTCCGCTTGGAGCTTACCTGAGATGCTGTGTCAGGATGAAAAGATATCTGAAGCTTCAAGCCGCCTTCTTACAACCCTTCAAATTCAGAACTCAAACATTAAGACACACAGTTGTGTTGCATTAAAGCTAAATGCAGGCAGGCTTTCAGCGTGCTACTGTTACTTGACTAAAAGGGGAAGTTAAGCAAGACATTAAGTCATCTGCTTCTTCAGTCCAGCATAATCTACTTCTGGTTTTAGAACATTTTCTAATTCATAACATCTTTATATAGCTATATTCACAGAAGCGCAGAAAAGTGCGCTTCTTGGTAGAAAAATCTACCAAGTGCGCACTGGTAGAGAAATCTTGGTGGTTAATTCCTTTTCACAGCAAAATAGATATGAAAATCAAGGAATACCATTCCCGGACACCTTCAATGCTGCTGAGACAGCAAGCATTCAAACTGTTAAAAAAAAAAAAAAATAAAATAAATCTTGTTGTAGCATTTGCAAGGCAAAAGGGAAAATGAAAACTTCCTTGTAGGTGAGAGGAGCCTGCCATTATATCCTAGAGTACACACAAATCTTAAATTAAAAAAACTTGACGTATGCAAAGAATTCCAAGCCAGGCTTCAAGGCAATCAATTCTGTGTTACTTCTGCAGTCACACGGACAGTGGAGTTGCTTGTGACAAGATCACAGGATTAAATCTGTCTACCAACTTTTATCTCCAAACTTTTCCTTAATGCATTTGTCTTCAACACTTTGAAGGGAAGATGTCCCTTAAAAGGTATTTGCAAGACAATAAGTGGTTCCTAGCTTAAAGGCTGCTGTGCCATTATCAGATCTGAGACTTTGCCTTGTCGTTCCCCCTCATCCCTTCAGAAAGATCAGGTGGCCTGACTGACTACCTTTCCTCCTTTCCTTAAAGACTTTGTCTACTAGCAGGAAGGATGCTGGAATTTCATAAGACAGTTATAGAAAGACAGGACACAGCCTAGTGTAGTAAAGCTCCCCATGAGCAACTCGGGTCAGTGTCAATAGTTTAGCAAAGTTGGTTTAGTAAGAATTACTGCTCCTTCTTCAAGAACTTTACTGATATTGTCAGTAGAAAAAGCTTTCAGATGTGTGGACCTAAAGGAAGATCTGGAACTGAAGATTAACATAATTAACAAAGTTGGGAAGAATTGCTATGAGTTTATTTAAGCTTAGAAGAAGCAGTTAGGCAGAGATAGAGGCACAAGGGAATATTAACCACTTAATCACCTGCCCCAACTATCTCTCAGGAGGAGAGGAAGACATGTACCTTATTGCTATAGAAGACAAAGGATTAGCTGGGAGAAACAGTAGGAAATTAAAAACAATCATATTATAGAAACTGGGGGTAGGGGGGAGGAAAGAGAGTTGTTGTTGTGCCAGAAACACTGTTAGAGTCAAGCTATGAATAAGAACAGAAGTGTAACTGGCTCCATTTTAGTACCTTATCTTTTTTACTGACATCAAGCTCTCATCAGTTTCTGGTTTATGACAGTTTATTCAAGGAGTCCTGCCTGCTAAGTACACAGATTTTTATGTATATATATATATATTTGTATGTATAAACATATGTGTATCTATCTGTAGAGAGAGGCAGATACAAGTATACATACACACAACATTTCTGCCATTAAAAATCAGAGGGAGAATTCAAACAAATTTACATCTCAGCTTCCGGCTTTGCTGGTGACTTTCATCACCCCTTTTATTCCAGAAGTTTTATCATTCATACAAATAATCACACTGAAAAGTAACTTACATTCCAAAAACGCACAGCCCTTAATTCAAAATGCATTATATTTGACAATCAACACAATACTCTAACACACTTAAATCTCTTAAAGTTTTACTTTGCATGTTTATTCAACACCCAGTTCCTCCTAACTCCCAAAACTAACAATTTCATCCCTATTTGCTTTATCCTATAAAGAACGCAACAGCACTAAGATTGTTAAGCACACAGGAATTGCCCAGAAAGCTCAGTTCTGCCATAGCGAACACCACATTTATGCAATTAAAACTGTACCTTACCTTTTAAGTTTAGAGATCAGAGATTTAGTCTCATTTGTCCCCTTCCCCTCCCCCCCTCTTCCTACTCTTTCATAGGACAGAGCCTGGTCCTTCTATTTAAGATAAGATCCAGCTACACCACGAGGAGGAAAATATTGCCCATTCTTGTGAGATGATTTTAAACGTAGCCATCTAAAGTCAGTGCTAATCGAATGATGCTTAATGAATACCGAAATACACAATTAAAAAAAGGCTTTGTCACTGTACAACTGAAATAAAAGCAAAAAGAATTTGCTGGAATATCTAAAAAAGGGAATCGTTCTCCTCAAACATCATTGATAGAACTAAGACAGTTGATTAGAACAGTAGCTAGCCCAATAATTTGTGGTACAGTTGCAACTGCAGTTACTACCTGCTAATCTTTATACACACGCACGTCCAGTTGGTGCTCAGCAATGAGTTTTTTTTTTTTTTAAACAACTTAAGTCACTAATAAACATTTCTTCTGCCAAATCACTGTTTTAGTTACATACACAATACATACCCCTGTAAGGTAGTTTAGAGTTTGGGTTTGTTTTTCTTAAGAATATGAAGCCACCACAAAGATAAGCTACCCAATTCATCTTTAAACAAAACACAGTTTGTCAAAAGTACCCAGGGAGTCCAGTACTTCCTTCAAGTTTGTTTTAATAACCTGCTGTCCCAAAGTGAAGTCTTAACTTAGCTGACAATAGTTCAGGTGCAAGTCACGTTTGGAACAGATTTCTGAAAAGATCAGAAGCGCAGCCTTATTCTGAAACACATCTGAATTCGAAAGAATGTGCGAGTTAACTTCTGGGTAGAGCTGATTTGTTAATATGAAAATTAAGTCATGGCAATGTCTTGGCTCTTAAAGATATCATACTAGTTGGCAGCATGGCATATGGTTACAATTTCCACGGCTCCTTTCACTAGGAGCATAGTGTGGTGAGACAGTAACAAGCAAAATAAGCATTTAAAGGTGAGTTAAATTGTGGCTTTCTTCAAATAACAAATGTTATTTGACTGTCTTTTTGATGACCTTTAGATTAGGGCAAACTGCTCACAATCTTTAGACAGAAAGAAAAATTAAGATCATCCCAATTTAGCTGTTAGAGCAAGTTCAAGTATATATGTTTACGAAACTTGGTCCTACCTTGCTGAAGCTAAAGGAGGCTAGAAACTGCAGTACTGACTCACACACTCCGTGTCCCGAATTTAACCGGCACACTTCTGAAAGTTTTTTCAATTCTGAAAACTACTCAAACTGAGCAAAACAAGATGGAAATGAAATTCAGACTATGAATGAATAATGCAATGCCAACTCAAATCACTAGATCAGAGAAACATCTGAAAACAAGTTTTCCCAACCTATCATTTACTGCCGAGAAACGTACTGAAATAGACGTAGCGCTATTAAGTTCAGAAAAAGGTGAAGTCACCAGAATTACTACAAAGAAATCAGTCCACGCAGTATTTGAATACAAACAGGAATGACTATGCCTAAATATTAACCTGAACCACTCCTACCAGCAGAAAAGTGACAAGCTTCAAGTTAAGTTTCAAGCAGGCAGCACCAACATTCAAGTTCTAAAGTTATCCACACAAAAGGAAAAAAACAACAGTAGTGGCACTGAAAAGTATCTCCGCATAAGCGGCAAACCATTATCTGTAAACTGTGCAGAATTTCAAAGTTCCTCACTAAATAAGACTGCCTAACACTGAATAACGTTAAGTGCAGCTCTGTTTGAAAGCTATTGTAGCTGCTAATGGGCAAGCACATTCTTCCTGCCCTCTCCTCCCCTTTTAGTACTGTTAGCTTCACATAAACAAAAGGAAGGAGAACTTGTTTCTATTCCATTGGACATCTACAAGTTAACCTGAGTTTCTCCTGCTGACCAGAAAGACTCAGGAACTGAAATGTAATTCAGTTATGAAGTTTGGGTTTGCAGAGCAAGATATGCTTAACTAGTAAACTGATCCAAGTGATCTGGGGGAAAAAAAAAACAAAAAACAGTTAAGACGACTTCTATGTCGGCAGCTTTAGAAAGTCACCCTCCACACAGCACAGAGACAAATGAATACTCATTTAGCATCCTTAATAATGACGAGACTGCCACAAGAAGGACACCATACACTGATTTAGGACTACTTTAAAAGCAGCTCTCAAGGTACAGCATTTCATATCTCAACGTGCGCTTTATCAGGATAATACAACAACTAGCTTACATACCCCTCTATTTTTAGGCCTCAAAAGAATATCACAACCACTATCACAACCTAGCACTACCACTAACTTCAAATATCTTGATTTTCAGCACTGGTAGAAGAACAAGTAAACACATGTTCCAATTGTAACAAAAGCAATAAATAGATGTGTTAGTTAAAGCTGAACACTCTTTTTAACAGAAGGCTCCTCCCATTTTTTTTTTGGTGCCCTTTATATTTCGTAAAACCTGAAGACAAACAAAAGCCCTGAAACTTCCTCCTTAAAAAGTTTATTCTGCTACAGCATCAAGATTCTTACTGACACTGGATTTAGGTCATTATCTACTATACTCGTAACATTTACTGAATCCTTCTAGTGTTTTTTTTTTTTGGCAAGGAAATAACAATAAAAATGATTCACACCAAACGTCCATTATCGGGACAGCAGGCGTTTAGGGAAAAACACCTCAGTACCACTTCACAGAAGGTGCAGAGGCCTTCTGAACTAGAAGTTGAATCTGCACGTTTAATAGCCCTTGTATGACTTCTCATGATACCTACACATTTTTGTATCACTTTTCACTATAGTTACACATCTTTTCAGCCTCTACAACCATTCGAGCACGTGCCATAGTGTGATTAATTATTCTGTGGAAAAACAGAAGTCTGCTTTCATTTATATTAAGCTTGTTGCCTGATAAAGGGATGCCTGTTTCAAGTACCGTGAAGAGAAGTTACTCATCCCCTGTTAGCCTGTGCCATCTCACTTATTTCATATACCTTTGTCACATCACCTCTCAACTTCCTTCAAATCAAAGCATAAGATACTCTGGTGAGTAGCCTATCTTTTTGGTCTGTTTTTGATCTGCACTATGCAGATCAGTTTGGTCTATGATTAGATTTTTACAGAAAGCACGTGTATTAATTTATTAGCTAAGAGGCTAGCTAACCCATTTTCTCAACTCTACGCAGATTCAGTCTCTACACAGAAAAGCAGAAAAAGGTAATGGGTATATTTAATTACTCTTTGGCTTTTTTTTTTTTCCAGCAGCTATCAGCAATTCCGTTCACGATTTTTCTTTATTCCCTTCATAAAGTCTAGTGCTCAAGCAGACTGTACCCTTTGAAAGTGACATCTGAACAGATCTTTAATCTGACATCCAACCAACGCTTGGCTGTGTACCTCTAACAAAGTCAGTCTTCTGCCACCTGCTGCCTTTCCCATCTCTGCATTCCTAAAGGTCTCTTCCTTCCTCACTTAGCCTCCTCCTCAAAGAGTAGATTTGTCAAACAGCACAACAGACCACAGAGGGCCGAAGTCCTGGATCAGCCGCTGATCACATGTCTCAATCATATCCTGACTTTTTGTTCCTACCCCAAAACCTTGCAAACTTCCACTCTTTGCAGCTCCAATGAACACCTAGAGAACCATTCGTATGGCTGTGCAAGCCTCTTCCCAGCTCAGTGGTGACCAGCCACACTTTAAAAATAAAGTCCTGCTTTCCATAGGTAACTTAAAAATAGCAGTGTTACAGGTAACTTAGTGACGAGTTCGTGACAGGTAGTTTTGGCCCAGCTTGTGGAGCTATGGACAAGGCTTGTCCTGTTTTAACACAGCAAGATCAGTTCAGTCATCTATTGGCATCTGTACACTATGCATAGGCATCCTCTTTACATCTTGCCCAAGGAGCGAGTACAGGACTTTCAGAGGTCCTAATGCCTCTCAGTCTAAGGGCTTTACAATCTTTTGCAAAGCTGTACTTCAGAACACTACCCAGATTCCAGCTGGAGGAGAGGAGGAAACCCTTGCAGTAGCACACTGATGAAGATATTCCTTTGAGTATGGAAAGCCTATTTGTACACTAACCATACAATAAATGGAATAAAAGACAAAAGTGTTCAACTACCTTATTTTCTGTTCTTTAACTAGCGTACTAACTACTTCTAGACAAAATAATCTACCATAAAACCAGCAGTTTAATACTGATGCTCACCGCTTAGGCTTATAAATTGGTACCGAGTACAAATTCAACCTGGATCAACAGATGATAGGAATCATCATATTCGGACCTGTAAATGATAAAAGAGATTGGAATAGCTATAAAAAAGGAGAACAAACAGTATTATCGTTCTCTTGCCCACAGAGGATCCATTTGCTAACTGAGACTGCCATGAGCAAACCTGAGGCCAGCATCTCAAATTACATCTGATACCAAGATTCACAGTATTTCTTCCCTACATCCTAAGAAGGGAGCAGGGGGTGCAGCTTCATACTCCTTTGAATTGGTCTAAATTGGGGGGAGGGTGTTTTGTGTGTTTGGTTTTTTAAAAATCTTATTCATTTGGAAGGTATCATTAACAGCCATGGCTTACTCAAAGGCAAGGACATTCACATATAGTTATGCTTTCCTTATTTTCCACACAAACAGTACAGCAGTACCACATTTATTTAGCAACAATACTGAGCCCTCCGCAATGGTTTGCTGTAAGTTCAGAACATGAGAACAGCCTACATTTCATATTTCCTTCCTTCTGCAAGGTTGAGTCACATCCTCAGGTCTCCTTTTAGAAAGCTATGCTAAAAGAAAAAAATAACTTTAATGGAGAAGTCTGGCATTCAGGAGAACATAAGGCATTGACACATTGACACAGGCCACAGTTCAGTTCCTAGTCTAATTTTCTACAGTCACACCGACAAGAGAACTACACACCTTTTTTTTCCTGTTAGAAGCAAAACCTGATGCTCTTCACAGACAGGCAACTTAGTCAAAGGTTTTCAAAGACAAATGAAAGGTTTTAACATTTATGAGAAGTGAATCGGTGCAAACCAATTCCTCATAATTAGTGAGAGGAACTGTATCCAAAAAACTCCAGGCAGATGGCAGAAAACAGAAAGTTCAACCACCTTTAAAGACCACAACAGAGCACCTTTCTAAAGGTTAAGTTTCTTACAAAATTAAGATCTGCACTTGCTTTCTTCAGTCCCTCTCTAGCACTTTAAATAAAATAAAGCTTTTCTTCCCTTATACTTTAAGCCAAGAATGTCAGCAGAAGAAACAGTCCTGGCCTTCCCTTATTTCCTCTAGTGCACCAACAGGAACACCACAGAGTTAACACAGAGAAGTTCACTGGTGAAAACTCTTGTAGCCACAGAAGCAGCTTGAAACCTGGACCACTTTCCCAGGTCAGTTTTGCACAGCCCAATTAGCACTCACGATGGAACAAGCAAAACTGACAACTTAAAACAAGCAAGTTTAACTAAGCCTTAGATGGCTACTTTCTCTTGATGCAACACACTACTACAGACCACGTCACCATGGTGAAATGGATGGACCTCTTGAAATCATCCACATTACCCACTTCTACCATGGTCAGAACATCATGCCATGATGATCAGAGCCATTAGGATTAGAGAATCCTGGCCAAAGATGACCAAATAGCGTCCCACGTCTGCTCCTACTGAAATGAGTTATATTTGCCAGCACAACTTTCAATCCCATACTCAATCTACCAGATTCTGAAACACTATCAGTTACCTACATATTACAATATTTAGTATCATATCTTTTTACATATTATGCATATTTTATACATATACATTATAAACGTTTATATGTATTATAATTACACAGTGTATTGTGCATTACTATCAATGACTTCCAGTGAGTCATAAGCAGGGCAATAAGGTAAATGCAAATGTAACAGTTTTCTTATAAATATGATAACCTGACAGAACCGACTCCCTGCTACCAGGCAAACAGACTAGCCAACACATTGCCAGGCTTTCCGCCTTGGACAAGCCAAAGGCCCCGGTATACTGTTTCAGTCTTGACAGGCCTTTTGTTTTTCTACAAACTGCACACTGCTTTAGATAAAACTGATGCATGCAAGTCTGTTTTAAATGCTGCTAAGCATGAGACAGTTCTGGGGCTGTAATTTTTAGAACTAATTTCTCAGAGAATTTCTTTAAAGTCTAGGTAGCTATCAAAACAGCAACATAACATATTTAAAACACTAACACACTATTCCTATTTAAAGATTAAATTGGTGCCATTTTGCAAGGTACATATCGAGTCAATTATTTGGAGCAGGTGCTATACAGTAGAGGAGGAACTAATTGCTAAGTTTCTAGGCTGAGAACATGGCTGTTGGGTCCGAAACAAACTTCCCCAAAAGGGTTTTTTTCCCTCCCCTCCACACACAACTAACCTACAGAATAAGAAAAAAAGCTGTCTGAGAAATTAAGACAATCTTTTTCAAACTTGCTCAAGATAAACAACAAAATCTCAGCCCAGTCAGGTTTCCAGAATTACTCCTAAATAACTATGAAGCGTCAGGCAATAACACACCCTAACAAAATGAATGATGCATCTTTCAACAAGTACTACCTATAGTCTGTAATAAACACTACTACTCTAGTCAGCTAATAAATAAGAGATGCTGAATTTACTCCTAAAGCCCGAATCCTACTAGGAAAGCTTATAGTATCGACCTTGAAGCCCAGTTTCACTGCAAATGTGAGATTTTGGGGGTGGGGAGAGGGTATGGAATGAACAAGAGTAGCGCTCATTGTTCTTGATCACAAAGAAATTACAGTTCACCACTTCTGCACCATAAACTCTACTCAGCCTCAATGGAGCATTTGCAGAAACACCGAATACTACCAGCACACGGAGCCTGTCCTGATTACAAGCAGTGAGCAACCTTGAGATCCACAGTGTAAAGGGAAAAAAAAAACAAAACAAAAACAAAAACCATCTCTTGTTCCACAAGCCTTCCCCGATTCCAAAGCACAGTTTGAGTGAAATCCATTGGAACTTGTGGAGACTTGCTCTGCATTAAGAGCTGCAGAGCAGACCCTAAGGAGAACTGTCCTAGACAGTGCATGGTGTGCTTCCAGGAGATCTCAACCTGGGTAATTTGACAGAAAGCAAAGGACCCTAAAAAAAAAATCAAATGGTGAAGATGACAGACAAAATTCAAACAACCTCCTTTTCAGGCAGTTCTAGCCTCAGCTTTGTAGAGATGAGTACAAGTATTAATGCTGCTAAACGAAAGAAGCACTAGGATGACGCCTAGAGCTACGGTTCTGCTGAATTAGGCACTACTAGTATCAGTACTCTAAACATTTGTTTTCAGAAGCATTCAAGGGAGAACAAAGCAAAGCAAAATGCGGTTGATCAAAAGAAAACACGAAGAATGTTCTCTAGGTCAGAAATGTCCTCAATTATGAGAAAAAGAATATTCTAAGTGAATGTCAAATAAAAGAGGATCAGAAAAGACCAAGCAGTAAGAGTGAAACTATCTGATTAAACGACATAAAAGCATGATCCCTACCTTCCAGTATTAATTACACTGTCCACAGATAGGAAGGACATAGCCTGACTTCAAGTTTACATTATAAACCTATCCTATAATATCAGTCTTGGCAATTTATGAAGCAGAATACAGCTGATAGTAACAAATAAAAGATGATGTTACACAGAACAACTGATTGATAAGAGAAAAAAACATGCTTATTAAGCGCCCTCCTTCAGTGAAGGGCAGCAAGTGAAGCGTAGAAATCAGTACTTTGAGACCTGCTAATGAAAGGGAAAGCTAGAATACCTTAACTAAAGCAGCTTTAAATGAAATAGAAAACTAACACAAGAGTGTCACAATGTATTTTGAAGAATATGAGTATTTATAAAATACTCACATAAGACAACGATTCAGACATATCTAACAAGAATTTCATTATCTTCATTTTGTTTCTCTTTGAGCTTCCACAGATCAGCTGCAATATTAGCTTAATTTAAGATTGAATATTGTCCTTGAAACAAGATAAAGTTAAGTACAACCATAAAATAACCTCCTTTGTCTTATAATTATGTTATTAAAGAGCACCTTGAATTGTTCAATCAAATTTCTGCTTCTTTACAACACATGATAAAAACGAAACACCCAAGACTACTCTTCTTGCCAAGAAGACTAGTTCACCAAGACTAAAATAAATATATATATATTTTTAAGCTCCGATTCCGAACCAGGAAATAGGCCAATTCTGAGCACAGCATTTATGCTTCTCAATTTAAAGAAAGCATTTGGCCTTCACACTTTTTAACATGCAAAATTACTGAGACTGAAGACACCGTGTGCTCAGAGCAAGTTATAACTTCACAATTGCGGAAGCTAAACACATTTTTTGAAGTTACTATGTGATTTTTAGTTCTTCTTTCCTAAAGCTGTTACATATACATCAACAAGATAAAACTAAGCAGTACTGAGTCATTCTGCCATTGTGGTAAAGCCACAGCATGAAAACTGAACTATACTGTACCCAGTATGTTTTATTTCCTGACAACTGTCAGCAGCACATAGTGTGCGCTGATGAATACATGCAAGCTTGTCCCCTGGCAAAGAGGCTTCTGCCCTCAACAGATGGAACAAAAGCATAAGCAAAGCCTATATCCTTGGTATACTTTCAAGCCTCTATTTCAGTCACTTATTACTTTGGCCCAAAATTAAAATATTAGTTTCCTGAACATATATGTTGGTTCTACATCAGCTCAAGTTTCTTTGGGATACAAACTGCCTCACTGGAGTACTACATCAAGATATAATACAGCTAACTATATTATACAGCATTTGGACATATATGTTAGCGTGTGGGTATATATGGGTGCCTATATATCTATATATAAATAGATATTTAATCTATATACACACAACACACACACACAAACACAGAGTTACTATAGGATACTAACTGTATCACCTTATTGTGTTTCCATCCTCTGCAGACAGACCGTTGGTGGAGTTTGTTTGTTTAGCATTTAAAAAAAAAAAAAAGTTTATCATGACTATACTTAATTTTTTTTTAATGGCTGCTACTTCCAACTCTTGCCTGACTCACCCACACATAGCTATGCTTCAACATGTTGCACTTTATGTTCTTTTATAAAGTGTCACTACAATTCTTACTTGAACTAAAGATACTTAAATTGCATAAATCCACCCACAGAGGTAAAGGTGGTAGAACCGACAGATCACACACAAAAGCCTACATAGTAAGGCCAGAAAACAGCACCTGAGGCTCTCATTTTTCAAAGTCTGTGTGTCCTTTTCTACATGAAGTACTTCAAGTTTAAACAGTGATATGCAGCTTGTCTGCCACTTACCCCATATTCAGAAGCACAGCTGGCTACTGACTAAGAAACCCAGCATTCTCATCAAGCTTTCAGATCAAACACACTCCTGTGATTGTTCTCTTCCCTAAAAGAGAGATTTTTCTACCCTATTAACACCTGAAAAGAGATTTTCTACAAGTGAATAAAAAACTTCCAAGAGAAAGCAAGTTTCTGCAAAATTTAATCTGCAGCCAAAGGGCTCTTAGTCCCACTAGCTGCAAAGATGATCAGCCAAATATTAACTGAACATAAGCCAACACAGTAGGCCTGGCAAGAAAAGGCAAAAAACCGCAGCTCCATCAGCAGAGGCTGCTGTTCTTTTCTTCAGCCAGGAGTAAACTCTTTCTTCTGCTTTCTTCTGTTTTTTTTTTTGTTTGTTTGTTTTAATTTCTAATCGGTAAAAAAAGAAAAAAAAAAGCAGAGTTGCAAAGCGTTTTTACCCTTCCTTCCAGTAACAGAAATAACAGTAGCTTTAAACTTCTTATATTGGTTGATACAGTTTCTCTTCTAAAGAGAAACCTGAGAAGCTCCACACAGGGGTCTACAAAAAGCTTCACATCACAAAACAAAAAGAGCTAAAGGTTCCTCCCTTCCAGGGGCTACAGTAGGACAGAACTATCTGTCAAATTAGAGAGCTAATCTCAGCAGTATGGAAGACTGAAACAGAACCCCTTTAAAACAACAACAACAAAAAATCCTTCAAAATAAAGAAACCTCCTCAAAATCCCAATTCATTCCTTCCTCCTTCACCATAAAGGGGGGAAGGAAGCCCTCTTAGATCATTACTGAAAATTCTGTTAATAAAGTTGCACCATCACTTTTGATTTTTTGGTAACATTTAATCACTAACAGGTGCCTTCTTCCAATACCTGGAAGTTTGGCTCTTTATCCATGAGGAATACAACTGCAAAGGCAGTACAGCTAACAAACAGCACAATCTCTATCAGTGCCTAAGGTACGTGAGGAAAATGAATTATGTGATCATATATGGCATTTTGAGTTAACACACACATTAGTTCAGAAATAAATTTGTCTTTTTCACAGTGAAACAGCTATATTTTCCTGCTACAACAAACAGAACGACCTTGAGCATTGCCATCTTCTCCAATTAGTTTATGGTGGCTACAGGTCCGAAGAGACGGTAAATGAATACAAGGACAGATGTGAAGTCAGAATAAAGTGTTAAAACGAACATATTGTTTTTTTTTTTTTTCTTGCTGTTGTTCCACTGAGGATGTGGTTTCAATATGTAAACTAGTCTAAAAAGACTCAGGGTTCAGTCACTTCTAACCATGCATACAAAGCTAGCTGAACTTCTCTTCGTGCCTTTGCTGCTCGTGTAAAATAGGAAGCAAATCACTTCCTCATCCCACTACAGCATTCTGATAATAAATAACTGCACAGAAAGCAGTACAATACTATCCAGCAGGAAATTAATTATATTTCTGGAGTAAAATCTAGCTAAAACATAGCAAGATATTAAATAATGAAGACAAATATTAAGCATCTGTTCACTAAACGAGCGCTAGTCACTTCATACTGGTGATAAAGTAAGAGTTCTAAAGGAAGAAATGGCATACAATTACGTGTCCGCAAACAAGGAATATTTAGCCCTGTACAGGCAGCCTTCCTTCTATATTCTTTACTTTTGAGCACTTGGCACCCTAGCCCAATAGAAAAAAAAAAACAAAAACAAAAAAAACAAGTATAAACTCGAAACTAGGAGATGAGTCTAGACACTTCATCCTTTTGGCCCTATAGCAGATTACTAGATTTGCACAGATGTCTACCACTTAGGGATACGTATTAGGCTAAACTAGTGAAGAAGACACACTGACTACACCAATGGCAAGGGGCCAGACACTGGATCTTTTATTCCACTGCAGTCCATTCCCTACAGCTTTTCCAAATATAATCTTACCCTCCCAACTCCCTTGGACAAGATACCTATCGTCTTCCCAGGTTCTATTCTTGCTTCGCCTGTCAACGCTTCTTCAGATCAGCCTCTCCTTTCCACGTTCTCCTCGCCCAGCAAGTCCCCATTTCCATTCACGTCCCCAAGGTGCTCTGTGAGAGATTAACATCAACTCTCTCACACGCTCCCTCGCTACCTGGCCGATATCCTCTGCATAACCAGCAAGCTCCCAACTCAAACTCCCCACTAGTTTTTGAACAAGTAGTTCAACTCAGTACCAGATTCTAATTAGTATTACTTGTTCCTACTTTAAGCCCCAATTAGTTCCTTCTCCTAGTTTATTGCTATCACTCCTCACTTCAACTGCCATCTCCATTCAAATCTGCTCCCTCCCCCATGCTGTACTTCATTAGATGGAAGCATCTTTACTAGTGCATGAGGTTTCACAAGACTGCAGTGGGGTCCAGCCAAAGCACGTTCTGGGTTAGGAATGGGAAGAGAAGCAAAACGAGGCATAAACCCTGCAAAAACACTCCACTCTAAAGCTGAGATACACAAGATTTTTTCAAAAAGCTGTCAAGAATTTTTAAGAATACAATTAGAACATCTGTTCCCAAGCCTCACTTTTGGCAGCTATTAAACTACTTTGAGATTTTTTTGAAAACTTGACACAATATTAACACCGATATCGTATAAATTGTTTACTCAAAGTATTAGGTCTTAATCAAAAGTGTCTCACACTGCCATTTACTAGACTTTATGGCCAGTCCCACGTACAGTAAGTTCCCAGCTGGGACAGGATTCTCCACCATATTTATTAAAAAGCCATACTTACTTAACAATGACTAGTTTCTAGAGTAAAAGTTTGAACACTGTTAAAAATAGAAACTTCAGAAAAGATATGAAAACGAGTTGGGATTTATCAGGATACTTAAAAGAAAAGCTATAGTAAGAGCATCCTCTGAACTTGAAGCTTGGAGACATTACACAGGTTGGATTGTTCTGTTAGTACTACTACAGGAATTCAGCTGTCAATTCAGAGATGCAAAGTTAAGAACAGCTAAGTCATTGAAAGTAATATTTCGGTATTCAGGAGACTATGGCTTTAGCCAGTTGCACACGGGAACAAGAAGAGAGCGGTCTTCCACAGTAAGCAAAACATTTGAAACCATCCTTACAATTCAATAGGCTCTTGCACTGACAAATCCACATCTCTTCACATAGAACTTCCTCACAGATACAAAGAAAGCTAAACCCTAAATCAGTTAAATGAACACTGTCTATAACCAGTCCTTATATAATGCTCTGCCTTTTTCATTTGTTCTTCATTTTATATAAAAGGGAAGCAATTTGAAGCAAGATGAAACCTCGTAAAGCCTAGTGGTTACATAACTTCACTTCCACGTTAGGAAGGAACAGCTTCAAATAACCATATGTCTCAGCACATAAAAGGTGTAAATACACCACACAGAAATGAACTGGCTTTTCAAGTTCTTGCTCAGAATACATTTTCCCTAAGAAGTTTCACTTTCATGGACATTAAACAAGGAGTTTTTGTTTGTTTGTTTAAGAGCTATGAATATATTTCTTAGCAACTCTTACAGGTTTTTTTTTTTTTTTAAACAGACTACCAGTACCCGTGAACAGCCTACCTAAGATTCAGAAAACTACATTTCTTGCAGTAAAAAGGCCAAATTAGTTTGTACATCAGCAGAAGTTGAAACAAATACTTTTCTTGTCCAACAAAGAAAAAATAAAATTCCCTTCTCCATGAGGATGTTATGCTCAAGATTGATTCTGCCTTTATTTGGAGTTATAGCAACAATCATCCAGAGCCACACCTGACTGGAAGCATACTCAATTACCTCTAACTTTTGCAGTTATATAATTGCTAGATCCATTAATCACAGAAACAGGGCTTTCCAGTCCGCCAATTTAGAACTAGGACTCCTAGGAACTCATCCATTGCCTTGTATAGTACAGCAGAAAAAGTTACTCATGCTAACACTCCATTTAATTTAATCATCTAGAACTGAAGGAGAAGCAGAATTGCCTCATGGCTGAATTTAAGAGCCTTTTAAACTACGCCAGTGAAATAGAATTCATTCACAGAACTGCTTCCTGTTACTGGGAGGACTGTTAAGCATGTAGTATAAAATGCTTTTAAATATGTATCTAGGACAGCATTCGTTCCATTGCCTTTCTTACATAAAAGTGATTACTGATATAGAACTTTTTTGCCTGGTGGTCACTGATTCGGGAAAAGTGTTTGCTGAGGAAATTCAGGCATCCAGACAAACGTATTAACTGCCTGCAGGATCAAGCTTTAGGTTTTGGTGTGGGTGGCAGACAGAAGGCCTGTTCTGCAAAGCTTGCTATTTTTGTAGCTACAGCCACACCAAATTGAATGCATTCAATCTCACAAGCTAAGCCATCCCAGACCCAAATACTATTTGCATGGAGACCACCTGGAAATCCCAGGTGCTGTAGATATAAGCCAGAAAATCAGCCAAACACTTAGTAAATAAAACCACCTAGAGTATTTCCACCAAATATAAGTTTAAAAAAAAATATATATATATATATGTATATATATATATATATATATATATATAATGCTGCCATACAAACACATCATTTGAAAAAATTAGTTTATGAGTTTGAAGGTTGTACTTATTTTGTTTCAGATGTTTAGTCACCAACTTTTACTACAGTTCCATGAAGATTTTGTGTAGTAGAAAGAATGCTGGGTCTGTGGTCACTCATTCATCATTCCCTAAATGCAATACTAAAATTTCAATTTAGAGCAAACAAGGCAAACAACAGTCATTTCTGATACACACAAATTAGCCAATACTTTTCTAGGTCTTAGGAAAGCGGAAATTCTTTTTCTAGGCACTGTAAAAGTAGTGTTAAAGAACCCTCAAAAAGAAGTCGGGGACAAGACTGTAACTTCATGGCTACTTTTACCATACCCAGAGTTAACCAGAAATAAATTATTAAGCATTTAACCAAGACCATGCAATTCCGTCAGCAGCAATACTAAATGAAGAAGGCAGCATAACGAGATGACAACGGCTTTGAGAACAGATGTGAGCACATATGACACATACACACGCACACTGAGCAGGATATTGTCAACCTTTACTTCACATCTTTGACTGTCCTACAACTACCTCGGAATTCAAGTTACCATGACCGAAAAGCAAATGATTACAAGATTTTACTTTGATCTTTCAGTATGCTTTGTGCGCAGCTAGTTTCCTGTGAAGATTGTCTGTGTGTGAAGCTTTCACGTGACAGAAGAGAAAAAGATATTTCTAACAAGGAGAATGCAATTAAAACCATAGGAGATGAGCAACACAGGAGAAAGTGCAGTAGCTAAAAATACTTTCAGCTTTACCTAGTCAATTCTAAAATTACTCTTTGTTTGTTCTTGGTTTCCGTTAAGCTCTGCTATTTATATAATTGCAATACTTACTCTGGTAAGCACTGGAATTGCAAATGCAGAACAGCCTCTATACAAAACTGCCCATTACTCTCAGCAAATTTTAGTTTGAAATGTTCTGCCAGCTGCAGCAGCCAACTTGTGGTACTCGAGAGAACATTCCTATATAACAGCAGTGAATCACAGGAGTGGGGAAACTGAAGTTAATTTTTAATAGATCCTGAAATTAAAGGCAATCAAATTAGTCTTCATATACAAGAAGAAAAAAAAAAAAAAAAAAAAAAAAAGACTTCTCCATATTGGGTAGTTAGAGGTCTTAAGCTTCCTACAATCACAAAGAAGAAAATATTAATACCCTAAGCAAACATGATGCATCCATTGATTAATATTAAAGGCACATTTATCAGGTATGTAAGAGCACATTCCGTTTATCTGTGAGTGCTCTTTATACATGCAAACGAATAAGAGTAGAAAAGCAGTCAAAAGATGCATACAACTGATCATCATCTACAGCTAGAAAAGAACTTTAAATATATCTCATCAGTCTTATTGATGCATATATATCAGCTGCTAGTAAGAAGAGGCAACGTTTCACATTCCTTGGCACTTAACTCTCCTTACAATCCAAGTATTTTTCCTTCATACCCCCAGCTCAGGGCCGTCAAAGCCATTGCCATCATCTTCCTCTCACTCCCGTCACCTTTGAAACCACAGCGACGCACAGAGGGATTCCCCTGGACCAAAACGACGGCCAGGATGAGTCTCTGTCTCCGCACCACGGCAATACACATAAGAGTGTGGCACTGACATCCAAGACTTGCATGGACTTAACTTGAATATTCACTTAGGCTTCATACTTTGCTTGTAGCATGTTTGCTTGACAACTGATAGTTCATAAGATGAAATTTGACATTGCTCAAAATATTTCAGCTTTGAAGAAGTACTTGCAAACATTTTATGATGAATAAGCCTCATAAAATTGATTGATAATATCCTGCAAGGTAGCTTAAGAGACAGGACTCATTTTTTTCAACTTAGGCCTGTCTGCTTCAATGACTAGAAGTTTTGGTGTAACTACATCAGAACTTTTAGAAAAGACAGGGAAAGGTGAAAACCGGGATTCACACTAATGCATTTCTTAAAGAACAAATATGACTTATTAAAAAACAAATTTGACTGCTTGCACATAAGTTTTAATCTTGCCTGTCTCTATTACAGGCTATGCACCAGTTCAATTTATTCCCCCAGCTGGCAGGCAATAGCAAAAAATGGTACTGCAGGCTGTTTGTGCATCCGTATTTTCCTAGATGCAGAGTGAGGGGGGAAAAAAAAAAAAAAACACATGCATTTTTGTTTACCATGTCTGAAGAGCAACAGAACTCTGAAATGGCTCTCTACATACTATCTTCCAAATGACACAGTCAATTTCTATTATTGTATCACTCAATAATTCAGTAGTGGGCAAAGCAAATATTCCTCACCCTTCTGTCTCTTTACAATATTAATACCAGGTTTCTTCCAAACAACGTTAAAAGTCTGGAAGCAGACACCTTGCACTAAGTTCCCTATATACTGTTTTCAATACTATTTTAAATATTACATTCAATTAATTTCAAAATTAATTATTCTGCTAAGATGCATACTAATCACGAAGAGATATAACAAAATATTTTCCTTTTTTCTTTGTGCAGATGTTACAAGACTCACGTGGAACCCAAGTAAAGCAACAGAACACTTATCTATGCAAGAACAGAATCGTCTAAGGTCATGCTTCTAAAGCCAGTGCAGTTCCAGCAGGAAACGTTTCATATGAAGATGCAAAGAATTTCAAAAGACAATCCTTTCAATAATCTTTCACCTCAGATGGCCTCAGATAAACTGCAAACAATGAAGAAAATTTGGAGCACCTGATGAAAAACGCAAGTTATGTAACAGAAAGGATAAAATTAATTCCTTACAGTTATACCAGAGTGACAATGGAAAGGATATTTTAAAACAGATTCTGAGATCACCTCTTTCTATGGCCTCTATTCTCTGACAGTTTATATATGTAGTAAGAAATCTCACAGCCTGACTTGGAAAACATGCTATTTACTCTCTTACTAAAAGCTTCTGTTTCAATAATAGAATACTCTTTGTACGCCAAACACAGAGCGTTCCTACTTCATGGAACAGCAACATATTATTCAAGTGTTTTGGGTTTTTACTATTAGATTTGCCACATGAAGTTGAAGATATGAATTGCAAAGTCCAATAATAACGTACCTTGCTAAGAGAAGGCATTTACCAGGTAGAACCTGAAAAGTCTGAATTCATGTTCCAACTTTGATTTACATTACTTCAGTTTAACTGCTGAATGTCTCCTGTTCAATTCCCCTATCTGCCACTAATCCACTATAGAAAAACGTATATCCACTTACAGGTGCATTTAAAGTCTAACAGAGCTTTAATGCACTTGTTTGTGTAAAACCTGTTTGTGTAAAATGGGGAAAGAAAGGGGAGGAAGGCTTGAGGAAAACAGACTTCTCAGTTTATAACAGAAAAGGTAATAGAGAAAAACAAAGATTATTCAAGTGACTTTAGGAAACTTTTTACTAGTTTTAGAATTAACATACATGCTAATACAACACTTGTATTTCACACACTGCATTATCAGAAATTCAGAATGACAGATTTTAAACGTTAGCGATACTCTGCTATCCCAGCAGAAGGACAGCTGTCAGATCATTCCTGACATTTGGATCCAGGACGCTGATGCAATGGAAAAGAAAAAGCAAAAGGACAAAAAAGCATCAAGAATCTTCACAACGCTCTCATGTGATTTCTTTCATATCCGTTTCTGTGAAAAAACTGGTTGTATTTTATCACCGCTTTAGATACTACACCAGACTGCAAAGTCACAAAGTAGACCTGAGCTGCGCTTATCCTTACTCTTAAGACACGCAGGAGAAAATTAAAATGCAATTAAGAAATGATTTTTATCAGTTACTTAATGACTAGGTTAGAAGCAACACCTTCCTCATACAGCCTCTGAATTCACCTCACCCCTGCGTGGAATGACAGTCCTAACATCACAGCCACACTACGCACCCTGTAAGAGTTGCACAAAACTGCAGAGCGGATCCTTACCACCACAGATTTGCAGCGATTTCTGCATTCTACTTAATTCATCGCAGGTTTTAACTGGACTCTGAAAGACACCACATGTCCCTTCAATAGGTGTCCTCCTGGTTAAACATCAACGCTGTCACTCCACGACTCCCAAGCCCGGAGCGCTCCGCGCAGCCCGACGGGGCGAGGAGGACACCGCTCCACCACGCACGCAGCACCGCTCAAATTCAGCAGGGGAACAAGACGTTCCCCTCCCACCACCAGCTACCGGCACAGGCGGCCCGACCCGCTGCGGCCGCGGACTGACCTGGACCCCCGGGCTGCAACGCGCGGGGTGGCGACGCGCGGCGGGCGACTTAACAGCCGGCGGCTCGCCGACCATTAACTTAGTTCCCCCCAGGCCAGACGGGCACCGACGGCCCCTTCTCGCCCGCGGAGGTGGCGGAGGCCCGGGGCTGCCCCCCGCCCCCCGCCCGGGTCCTGCCCGCGGGGGGAGCCGCGGCGGTTCGGAGGGGAGGGGAGGGGAGGGGGTTGGGGAGCAACAGATGGGAGCCGGCGGGGCGGGCGGGCGCGGCAGGGCCGAGGCGGGTCGCGGCGGTTGGGGGTCGCGCGAGCCGCGCTGCGGAGGTGGCCGGGAAGGGGGGAGGGGGGGGGAAGGAAGGACACACGGCGCGAGCCGCCCGGCCCGGCCAACGGCCCCGCCGCCGTCCCGCCCTGCTCTGCCCTCCCCGCCGCCGACACACTCACCGAGCCGCCCCGCGGACGGCAGCGGGCGCCGGAGCCGCCGCCTCCCCCCGCACGGCCGGAGGCAGCGCCAGCAGCCGCAGCAGCGTGGCCGGAGCCCCCGCGAAGGGGAGGGCGCCGATGGCTACAGCGCCGGAGCCGCCCGCGCCGGGGGAGGGGGAAGGAGGGGGAAGGGGGAAGCAGGCTGCAAAGCACCACAGGACACCGGCCGTGCGGGCGGGCGTGCGATGACCCGGATGTACCGGGCCGGGGGGGGGGGGGGGGGAGGGAAGCAACCAGCAGGTGACTGCGCAGGCGCGCCGAGCTGCCAGCGCACTGCGCATGCACCTGCTTTGACTCCGAGTGTCTCCGGCAGGGGCGGGGGAGCGAAAGAGAGGCGGGCGGGCGAGACGGCTCAACCCCCTTCAGGGGGCGGCGGCCGGGGTCAGCCGTCGGCGCGGACCGCCATCTTCCCGCGCCCCGGGGCCCGCCTCGGGGCTCCCCAGCGCCCGCGGGAGAGCGGGCGGGGGCGCTGCGTGGGGTCCGGCCAAGGCCACCCATGGGGCAGGCGTGGGGCCAAGCCCCACGGACTGGGGACCCGCGAGCTCCGTCCGCGCCCACCCGCCGAGGGCGGACGCGTTGGGCTCCCCCGAGGGCCGCCGCGGGCCCGGGCGGGAGGCGAGGGGCACCGTGGCACGGCGAGGCGCCGCTGCCCGCTCGCCCGCTCCCCCTTCCCGGGAGCTGCCGGCCGACGCGTTCCACGCGAGACGCGGCGGCCGCGGTTCGGTGGCGCCATGCTGTCCGCTCCGCGCTGGCGCCTTGGCGGCTGGCCGCCAGAAACCGCTCTCGTCTACGCCGCGGACGCGCGCCCCAGCCCTTCTCGCCCCTTTCGTCCTGGGCAAAAGCAGCGTCCTCAAGTCACGGAGCGCGGCCCATGTCCGTCAAGAGATGCCCACCAGTCGCGCCTCCGCCTGCCCCGGCACCACGATTAGCACAGATAATTTTGATATCTTTACTTTCTCTTGTTCTTTCCTCCCTTTTAGTCCAGCAGCACGTCCCTTCCAGGGGGATTTCCGAGCTATACGAGGAGACAAGGGTTAGCGGTGGCAATACAGCCTGACGATCTCACCTCATACGTGGTGCGTTTCAAAGTCCAGATGTTGGCCTCATGCAGATGCCACAACTTCAGCTTTCATTTTTTTGACGCTTACGGTCTTCCTGGTTGAAGGGTAAAAACTTAAAAATCATAAAACAAATGACCACTAACTTAACAAAACGTATCATAGCTTAAGAGCTTAAGTCATCATCAATCACACACAGCTTGTGTGATTTTTTTTTTTTTTTAAAGAAGGCCTGACTCAGGCATTTTAAATGTTTGATGTTGGCAGAATTGGGCTGGGAAATAACATAAAGCTCCTACTTTCCTCAAAGCAAGACTTAAAGCCATACATAAATTTCTTCCCAAGTGGATCACATTGTAAGATCTAAGCAAAAAAAAAAAAAAAAAAAAAAAAAAAAGAGGAGAAAGAGAAGGTAAGTGCTTCAGTGAACACTGAGCTGCAGGAGCCTCGAGCCTCACGCAGGAAGAATATCCCACTGCTCAAGTCCAGCTGCCATAGTAACAAATATATTGTCCTCCACCTCCAATAAAATGAGAGATAAGCAAAATGTGTTTAGAAACACCAAAATATATTTTAGCGTCTTTTCAATGACTTAATTATATAATTTATTCCTCGCCATGTATATATCCTAGTGATATTTGCATGAAAAAAAAAAAAGTATTTCTGAAGGTTTCACTGTTTCTTCACCTAGATCATAATTTTCAGTTGCTGATGTTACACTGTTAAATTAGTTCGACATCACACACCCTGAATTACTTTTACTTCTGATATAGACTAATTTGCAAAAACAGGAAGATAACAAAAATACTGTTTTCAGGCCTGTGTCTTTAGTAAAATGATGCATATACACAGAAAGAAAGAAAAATAAAGTTTTGCTTTTTTCTACAAAGTTCTCTGGAATATAGATTTAAAAAAAAATGTTTTCCCATGAAGTCTCATCTGGCCTTTATGTTGAATGGTTCTTCTGAAGCCAAAGAATAATTTACTCTACTTTTGATATAACTTCACTTGATCCGCATAAAATAACCGCCTAAAGGAACAAAAGAACTACTACAGATGCCAAGGCCTCAACCATGGTAACTTCAGTATCGCCATGTACTATACGTTAGGAACAGTTCAGAGAAGGAGCAGGACATTTGGGCAATAAGACACAAATACAACAAACAACGGAGGAAGGTGCCTCTCCTTGGATATTCATAGGCACAACATTCAAAAGGGGAGTATTATCATAGGGAAGGATGATTATTCAATCTGAAAGAGCCATACAAACCACCTGAGACTCTCACCACTTCTGCTACTTTCCCTTCAAAAGCCAAATGCCAGTTTGATCACCGTCAAATAATAGTGAAATAGCTCCCCCAATCCACTTTGAGAAAGAATGAAAATGGCAAAGTCCTCAGAGATTTACATATGACAATATATTCCCTTTCCTTTTATTTTCATGCCTCTGTATATGTTAACTTCAATTGATAAGCTTAGTTTCTCTCCTAACTTGGTGGGATTTAAGAAATATGGATTCAATAACCTAAAACTTTAAAAGTATTATAGATAAAACAGTATCCTAGGGCATAAGGGAAGCAATTTGTGAGTACAGCTCCGCTGCAAAACCTGTCTAATGCACTCACAGGAATTCACTACAGTGCAAATTTGGTCCTCATGTAACATTCAGGCAACACCAGGGCTAGTAAACCATGTACCAAATTATCCTTCACCTTCACCTGAGCAGGGAAAAGGGGAGCAGCCAGGCAGGCATTAGTGATCATTAAAGATTAGCGTAGATTGGAGCAAATAGTTGAGACCAAGAAGACCATGAAAGAAGATTTTCACAGAAGAACCTCGTGAGCAGGAGGGCTGAACAAGTCATACATCCACTTATGTTTAATCAACCCTTCTACACAAATGAAACTGAAGTGTTTGATCCTAACTTATCACTTCTGTCACAGAATGGAATTTCTGAAACTTGTGGTTAAAAATGTTGAGCTGCAGGAGATCAATGTACTGAGAGGGCAGGTCACTCCCACCTTCTCTTTCTTTCTCAAGCCCACAGACATTGGAAAGTCCACGTTCCAGGTAGGAACTGACCAAGCTCCCACTAAACTCTGCTTCCCGTGAAGTGAGTAATTCTCAGTTTATGATGGACTCATAAACCTGAGGGCTGTCACCTCTCATCCTTATACTATGGCATTTTGTTTCTTATACAAATTGCTTCTTATGCAGATATAAGAAAACCATACAACCAGCCTCAGTGATGGAGGAATTTTGACATGAAAATATTATAAACACTTGCAGGGGGGTTACCAAAAAAAAATCTCCTACTGAAAGAATAAACAGGTTTACAGTAATATTCATTTACTCTTTAGGGCCCTCCAAAATTTTAAGATGCACTTGTTTTGGATCTTTCGTCTTTCAGGAGTACGAGTGAGAATGCTCTATCACGGACGCTTTCACTGAAGTTGCGTACTAAGACATCCACATTCCAGGTAATACTGAAAATCTGAAGCATAACAAAAATTGCATACTCTGAACATGTTTCATGACAAAAAACACCCATTTTCTATTACTTTTGCCTTGACTTTTAACTTCTGAATTGGTCCATCTGAACAGAAGGCGATTTTAACAGGTTATTACTGGGATAAAGGTAAAAAGTAAAATCAGAGATGACACTTGCCAGTCGGTATCATAAAATTAAGGAGTGGTAGTAGGTCAGGACTGCTCTGACAGCGCTAATTGTATGTGCATGTACACCAATGACAAAAACATGACTTTATATTATAGCTACACAGATAGCCAGTTAAGGTAAATAAAAATACAGAAGCAAACGCTCTGCCCCTCAGTGTCAGGCAGTTACAATACTTCTGCTACTTAAACTTAATGGTAGCCTAAGGGAAAACATCAAAAGGAGCAAAGGAAGCCATCTTCTCTGGTTTGTACTCAGCAGTAACAATGCAGTGCCTTGTCCATTGACAACAGAGCTGTTGGTGGAGGGGGGGGAGGAGGCCACTAACTTTTCCATTACGTGGATGAAAATGGAAAGTAAGCACCCCATATCCAAAGCTACGTTTTTTAATTATTAGAGAGACCAATTTTCTTGCAGTAAAATTTCAAGAATGAAAGACAGCAGCAGCTTTTGCAGGGAGCCTTTGTTTATACCATAGTGGTTCATAGCACCCTTCACTTCAGATAACGCTTACATCAGGTTTCGCTCTCCCCCTTGCAGATTTTTCCCCCTTTTCGAGTGTAGACCTAGTAGATGAGATATTGCAGAAGCAGTCACGTTCACACTACAGCATCCCTCCATTTTCGATAGTACAAATCCTCCGATACAAATGTAGCTCTTCAGAAATATAAACAATGGCAGCAAAATATGAATGATCTACATACATTTCAAAAAGCACAGACAAAACAAAAAGCCAAGGTCAAATAATTGTATGCCTACAAGGATGCCTGAAGTGTTTCCAGATACTGTAACGGCAAACAATTACAATGTTTTTTTTTTACTTTTTTGGAGACAGGCAGCCACAATCTCAAAATGCCCACAAAGGCCATTTTGATATCGAGGTGGCAAACAGGGAAACTGAGGCATTTCAGAAGTTTTCTCTCTTCACTCTAACAAACCTGGAGAAAGTTTATTGTCTCCTAGTGCTGCGCACTAATCACTTCACATGACTACTTACATAATCATCTCTTTCTCCAGCACTACAAAGTCTGAAATTATTTTCCACTTCTCTTATCCGCTGATGCAACTGCTCCTAACAAACGAGCAGCACGGTCTCAGTATAGCACGGTACAGTATGCCTTAGCTAATATATGCAGACTCTCAATTAATAAACAGTTCCCTTCAGTCAAATGACACAGGAACGTTCTCTGTTGGACAGTGATCAAAGATAATGGTGATTTTATAACATAAAGCTCTTTTGTTTTCATATTTTGTTGCCTTTCCTCAGCAGTTCTGCTTGCCCAGATGTGACAGGGGAAGCAAAGAGGAATAAAGAGAAAATGGCAGGTGTTAAACATGCATTTAAAAAAAAAAAAAAATGTAGACCAGAAAGCATAAAGGACGGTGGAAAGAGGAACTGTAGCATTTATTTCAATCCTTTTGTCTCCATTAGAAAATAGATAAATTATAGTAGTAGACCTATTACAGAATAGAGCAGAAAGCTGTATTAGATGCTGAGAACTTTAGCTGTTTAAAGTGTGTGAAGTACAGAATTTCTTCAGCAACCCGATGCATGGGTACCGTTGCACTGAAGAGACGCACTCCGAACAAATAATTGCTGTGGTCAAAACGACCTCGTTAGGAAACAGGTGAGCTGGCCAGCAAGAAGCCTGTTGAAACAATCAAGATAATCCAGCACTATCAAGTTCAGGAGGTTATGACTACAACTGCAGATCCAAATTTATGGCTCTCAGCTTAAGGAAGAGAAAAAAGGGGGGGGGGGGGGGGAAGAGAGATGCACCAATTCTTCTCATGTTCTACTCAACAAAAGTCTGGTCCAGCTCACTCAATATAGTGGAAAAGCTACAATCACTTCAATGGGCTCTGGGTCATCACCTCTGCTTGTACAAAAGCCACCTTTTCCAGCAAAACACCTAAAATGTCAATGGATTTATTTACTCTGGGTAGCACTTAGTAGATTTAAATAAGTGCTTCACTACGGCAGAACAGGCTGCTGAACTGGGGTACAATGCAGAAGGTCAGGCATCTCACTTCTCCTCCCACCAGCCCTCAGTCAAGTCAGTTCATAAAACTAAGTTAACCAGCAGGACTACCACAGGAATTGAACAATATATCGGGACTGGAACCTCCTCACCAGCCTCTTTCCTTTTTTCACAAAACGTTTCAAATCAATCAGCAGCTTAACAGTGTTGCAGTTAATGGATGGAATCAATGTTTCAGAGAACGGGGAAGGCAGGATTTAAGAGGGCTGCACTGTTTCACTACCCTCTGGAAGAGAAAACAGGTTTTTTTTTAAGCAGACCCAATCCTGCAGCTCTGATGGAAACAAATATTCATTGATTTCATTGAGAATTGTGCTTACCTCAGGAGCAGGAGAGTATTTTACTTTGATCATATCCTTTGCAGTTATGCAGTCATTTTTTTTTTCTTTTTTTTCTTTTTTTTTTTTTTTTGCTTTTTCCCCCAAAGTGCTTAATTCATTTGTTAATAGAACAGCGCCTGGTTCATAAGAGATTTTTGGGCTGTGTCTAGTTGTTACCCAGGGACATTGTCAAGAGGCCACTTTGTGTTCCCTTTGATACAGTTGGTGCTAACAGTTTCTTCTTCAGATCACTGGGGATGCTGAAATCTTTCAGCAGTGAAAGAGGTAAGCTGATTAAAGCACCTCAGTGAAAGACTCTGGAAAAAGACTCTTGAGAGCCAATTTCAAAATTCACTGAGTAAACTCAGACTTCACAACAACCACCGTATTAGGCACCACTGGGCGTGACATAAGCAAGGACAAGTTAAGGTCACAGGCTGCAACCCCACAATATGTGTTTCTCCAACCTCCGGTGGCACGAGAGGGAGCTGAGGGTGCTCAGCACCCCACAGGACCCCACTGTCATTTTTGCCACTATTCTGGCCTTGCACTACTAGCTCAGTTTGGAAAGACCTGGCTATTTATTCCCATTTGAAAAGTAAAGCTCAGTTCAGCTGATCAACACCCGGACTGGTTCTGTAACGTTCGCTTGAACTACTGTAAACCAAATTCATCTTCACTTGTGATCCAAGTGAGGTTGACTACAAGATAGCTGAATTATGAGGGAAAAGGACAAGGCCTTAGTGTTTGGCTCACCAACTACATCTACCTCTTTACAATACACCATTAAGATACAGTCATCTGCTATATTAAACTGTTTTCTTCAATGCAATTCCATCAGTATGCTCCTAAAAGCAACAGACGTTAAAAGGACTTCGGTACACAACTGCGGAATATAAAGAATTTTGAAGAAACCCTTTCCCCACCAATACACACATTTTCTTGTGGAACGTTCAGTAATCTCGCATGAAGCGAGTAGGGAGCATCCTTTTTCTGTGGGGTAGGTAGTTCCCAATTCACCATCACTAGCATAGTAGATTTAGTTTCCAAAGTAAAGTCTTTGAGCGTGACTATTTCAAGCACAGGGAGCTAGAAGGGCAGAAGCAGAATTCATACTGCTCACATAAGCAGAAAAATCTAACTGTAAAGAAGAGCAGCAGATGAAACAGAAAGCCAGGACTTTTTCACGTACTGTGATCTGTGAGGGACAGACTGGGTGCAGATGAAGGCTGCAGTTAAACTAAGCATTTAGGCATTTGCTTAAACATTTCCTTTGCTGAGCCACAGAAACAGTGCAGACCAGACATCTCTTTCTCTTCCTTTTTCCTGAGCGTGAACATAGTGCCTATGACTAAATCCAGCACCAAATGCAGCTGTTTAATATTCTGCTAGCAAGAAAAGGGAGTAAAGCTGACACTGCACATTTCAATTACTTAAAGTTATTCTGAAATTATCCAATTAATGAAAAGATAATATTTTTTTTTTATGTCCCCACACATGAGCTGGGAAACATTCTGGGCCTGCTCATGCCAATCTGGATGCGTTCCCATTTGAGGCGTCCAGATTCCTGCTGTCAGAGCTTAGGTGCATATTTCGTTAATGATGAGACTACAACCAGCAGCTTCCGACTGTGACCGTGCTGCTCTACATGAACGCTTCACAAACCAGGTTTTCCTGTTGACGTGATCATATACTCCTTATTCTAAAGGATTCCCATCTCAGGCAGGGAACGAGCCAAAAGACTGGAAGACTCAAAACAGCGTTCCCTTGTGAGGTACTGCACTGTAACTCTGAAGAGTTTAAACCATTTTTCTGGCCTTGGCGTTCTTGTATAGCGTTAAATGAGAATGGGCTGTGCTACAGTTAGACTATTAACTTCCATTCCAGTAATTCCCTATGCCTAAATTCATAACATTGAACATCAGTAACTTTATATGTAAAAAAGTAAGTTGCAGAGATCTGAATGGTACTTCACCGAAACGCTGGTGTAACGCCTGCTCCAAGCTGCTTACGGCCCAAGTCAAAGATGCGAGGAGAACGCAAACACCGAGATCTGTTGTACTTGCAGGTTTTCTACCTGACCAAGCCAGTCCTAAGCAAACTAACCTCAGTGCAAAAGACAGCACAGCTGTGCCAAAGCTGCACGGCATTTGCACTACGTGCTTCCCAGCAGGGCTAATCGTTCAGAGCTGGCTCTAGTTTGCCCGGGGACCCTGGCCTGTGCGGGATAGCAGTTTTCCCTGCACCAGGATATAGTCTGCTTTCCCCCAGGAAATTAGGTTTATGATGCTGGACACTAATGTGTATACTGCCCAGTCCACCAGCACATGTCATCTCTTGCCCGAGTGGCAAAATAGAAGGTGTTAGAAGAAAGACGGGGGAAACTGCACTGCAGGCACCAGGAACATGGCAGAAAAGAAGGCAGCCGGGAACATGGAAGGGGCTGGAGGTTTTGCAGTGAGAAAGCTAGGGAAAGCTGCAGTGGGAAACGAGGGGCACACAAAACTCAGATCTGTAGGCAATTAGGATTCATTAGTTACACTGTTCACTGGACTTTTTTTTTTTTTAAACCTTTTCTTGGAAGAAAATAAGACAGAATTAAAAAGAAAAATAGTACCTGCTTCTTCATGCTCTATTATTCTTATCCTATTTGTTGATCTGTCGAATTTTACTTCAAAAGCACGAGAGGGTCAGAGGTAGGAGAAAATAAGATTTCTATGGTTTGCTCAGAGAGGACAAGTCTAAGGAACGTGAAGGGGTCAGGGGAATACCACGTGGGAGGAAAGCAGAGATAAAGAGACATAAGGGCAGCGAGATAGTCCTTCTAAGCATGCATGCTTCTGAACGGTTTAAATGGGGTCACTTCTGTCCTAAGGCAAAACACACTATAGTTCGGATGACAGACTCTGGCCCTAAGCTTGTGACAGGTTTTCAGATGAGTATGACAAGTCGGGGCTTAGTGCAGAGGGGAGCGCATTCAGAGAGGACTCGAACGCGGCCAGATGGCAAAAAGGGGGTATGTTTCCTCACTGGGAGACTGAATGGCTATCATGAAAAAGGCAGAGAATAGGAAACTGCAGTGTAGGAAGAAACCTCCTGCCTGACTGAGGCTGGGACAAAGGTCTCGGAAGGAAAGGATGGTTTTAAAAAGCCTGCAAAAGGAGGAATCACTACAAGGTAATGACAGTCACTGAGCAGGAAATGGCCACTGGTTTACAATGCAAATAAACATTCACTTGTTCAATATAGAACATTTTAAAGCCTTCCTCATCCACAAGAAGTACAGCTCTGCCACCCAATGATTCAGCTTTCTCTTTTCAGTGTTCCATGTTCTCCTACTATTGCAAAGAAACAGAAAATACACTCTTAAATTAGGAAACTTTGCATCAGGTAGATAATAAATAACATGGGGCAATTCAAACACTTAAGTTTGCAGCTCTCCTCAGATAGAGCTCGTATTATAAATGTATCCACTGAAGTCTGTTCTCTCTGCAGTATAGTTCTCCTTACAACAATGAAGAAACTCAGACGGCCCTTAGAGAATTTTCTTAGAATTAATCTCAGATTAACTCCTTGTAAAGATTTTATGTAATTGAGAAATGGACTAAGGAAAAAATATGCACATACATACTTACACACAGAGCTGTAGGACAAATGAATTAAAGATATGGTCATACGAGTTCCTCTCCAATGGAAAAAAAATAATGTAGGCACTTACCAGTCAATAAGAATTTTTTTTTTGTCCATTTACTTTCTGCTTTTTTTCAAAAATGCTTACTACACTGCCTGGGAGCTGCATTTTTCACTTTAATGCAGAGATAACCATTGCAATTCATTAATTGACTTTTATGTTGCCATTAAATTTCACAATCAATTCAGTTTCGATATTCTACACTTTTATCTCTGCTATAAAAATGCTCTATTAGCTTTACTTGGCTTAAAAACAATACAGTGAACTACCCTCAATTATTAATAATCTGTTTCCCCTTCAATAAAGCTTTTTAGATCTTTACTACAGTCCGATGATATATTTATTTAGCGTGTAGGGATCAGAGCAATACAGTGCACTCTCTCTGGGAAAGGACCCAAAAATAACTATCTACTTGATACCAACCCAAGGGATTTCCTAAGGGAATGAGGGCAGGTCATCAGTGGTTTAGGGAAATTAGACAAATCTGTGTCTGGGGAACAGATGTCTTAGGGTTTGTAAATGTGCGATAGAACCTTTCCCCTCTCAGTCACCAGTTCAGTCCATCCAGTACAGCATTAACTGGAAGCTATTAAACATCTAATGAACTTCTGAGAGCCTCCTGAAACGTGGAGTAAGATTCCTAACAGACAGTTACTTCGTATCTTGGAGGCACTCCTGCTCATGCTGGAGCCTCAATAGGAATACACAGACACAGAAACCGAATGATCCATCCTGAGATAAAAGCTTGGAAGAGTGAACAACATTTCATCTGCCAAATGCAGAAAGCAGGCTTCTTCTGCATTGACAATCCAGCTTTAGATTTACTTTTGGCATTTTTTTGTTCTTTAAAATAACATAAGACAAAGCACTGTATTATTACCTTTCCTCATAAACTTCACCAGAAGGACCCAGAATACTTGCAAACCCACATTTGCAGTTTCTCAGATCTTTGAGAAGATAAAGGAGTAAGGAAGGATTTGATTTCATTCTTGGAGGCCAATTCCGGGAGCCCTGAGACTCCAGAACTGCTGCATGCTGCACATCTAACTGATGCAGGTCTGCTAGAAGGAAGAGCAGACAAATGCTGAGCATTACAACCACAAACCGCAGCTGTTGATGGGAATTGGCAAGAGACCAGGGAATGCTGGGAAGCATAGATGGCCAGCAGCAAAAGGTAGGAAACTGAGCAGGCCTCTCTAATACTGGAGCTCTTTTATTCAGCCCCCGGTGCTTTTCCATCCTTGCATCTGCTTTCCTTGATAGCGCATGGGAGGGACTGTATGGTGCAATTTTATGGTATGCTCTCCCAGGTGATGTTGGCACTTCCTCGGTAAACATGCCTTAGCACAGACTGAGCTTCATCATGCCCCCAGGTTCAAATTATTCACAGCTACGCTCTCCACTTCAGCTTGCTGATAACTCCAGGTGCCTCCATATTTCATTTGAGGAGGAGAGGATGGATGCTTGTCAACTATCCTTCTCCTTTGCTCTCGCTCAGGACCGAGCTATGCTGAGGAGCAGGGACAAGCTGGGGTAAAGCCCTGTTGGTTTGCATAGCTGCAACCAGAAAGATACGTGATCGGGCTCATTGGTCTGTAGTCCAGAAGGCCAGCGCGGGCGTCAGGAATGCCGGAGGCAGGCTTTGCGGCTGCTGCTCAGCTATGAGACCTTGGACATACCCTCATGCTCCCATTTCTTTGGGCCACGACCTTTTGAGTGGAAGCCTTTCAGGGCTTCCTTTATACACTCATAACGTACATGATTAAACTGTGACCAAATTCAAGTGGGGCCTTCGAAATAGTGCAGTAATATAAACTGCAAAGTAAACGCAAGGTTTCACGGCCCAAGAGGAAGGAAAAAAAAAACCACACACAAAAACACACACACACACCATATGTGACGCATGACACATGAGAAAAGGCAAGGACTTCTGTAACGACATCCCCAGTCACCCTCTTTTGTTACCAGTATGTGCAAATCTCGCTATTTCAGCCCATTATATTTGACTGTCTTACACTCAGTGGCAGGTGAAATGTCATACCTCAGGGTAAATTTTCACTATCGTAGGCAGGGAGTTTGTCCTTTAAACACCCTTAGTATTAATGGGAAATTGATCCAGCAATTTAAACTGCAAGAGATACAAACCTCTCATGTGGGACCATTTTCAAATGTGTTGACATTTTGATTCACAAAATGAGACATTTTTTAGAAACAAATGCAGATTCATTTCATTCAGGATTTAAGAGGTCAGCTGGGTACTGGAAGTGAGATGTGCAATGAATGTTTAGTATATTCATCACGTATCTTTTGATCCCTGTATACGCAAGGGATTAAAGTGACATTAGAGAAAGGAAGGGCAATTTCTGAAGTTCTTCATATTAACTGAAACATCTTATGGGGCTGGAACCTAAATTCATCTACAGTACTTGCAATAATAGCGTCTAGGGCAAAAGGAGGCTTTGGGATAAGGGACTGCATTTCAGTGACCTTCTGTAAAAATGTCTTTCACATTAGCAGATATGCTTTCATCTCTGAAAAGCTCTGATCCTGCTGAGCTCGACCTGGGGGAGTTGTCAGTGTTTTACTGATGTCAGTGAATTTCACTGTAGGACTGGAGCCCAACAAAACAGCGCAGGAAATAAAACACAACCAGAGGGGGTCGCTCATTTGTTCCCGGGGGGTGCACAGGCTCTGGCCACTCCTCCAGTGAAGAAATTACTCAGCACACCGTGAATGCTACAGGAGAAAGCCAATCTAAGCAAAGTTTAGGACACATCCACAACGGACTTATGCATGAGTTCCTACTAGCTCAAAACTTAACTAAACACTTTGAAGTGAGAATATCAGTTTGGGCTCCATCCTGCAGAAGAGGGCAGGAGAGCAGCCTAGGAGACAGACTGACTTGGCAAGTCCTCACATCTCAGCTGGGCATTAACTCCAACCCCTGTGCTTTTCCCAGGACTCGCAATGCACTAGCATACGTGGGGGCAGAAACAAGGCTCACCTTTCTCCCCTCCGCCCGTACTTCCATAGGTGGTACCAGCTCCCCAGCACAAGGGAGCAAAAGGGGCATCTGCTCCCTGTGCTCCTGCACCCCACCTGGCAGAGCAATTGGGGCTACCTCTGCATTTCCCTCAGCAGCAAGGACACCTTTTGGCTGCCCCCCCCCCCCCAAGTCTCCCTCGTGACAGGGCTGCCAAGAGGCAGTGGTGTGCCAGCAGGGCAGCTGTAACTCAGAGGGTACGTTTATTCTGTTACTTAACAAGGGGATTTCATAGGAAGTGGATTGCTCCCCTCGAGCGGACAGGAGCGTTCCCTGGGGCAGAAACCACAGCTGCCTCCCAGGAGAGCATCTGGCGAGCACGCTGCACTAGGGGGAGCTCAGATAAGCTCATGCATGAGGAACTCATGGAGGAGAACAAGGAGAACAAGTGGGCTGGCAGTTCCTCTCTGAGGCTCCCCCTGCCCCCCACCTCACCCTGCAGAGAAGTCTCTGCCCTTCCCCTTCCCCAGCAGGACTGGGGGAGATGGATTTGCATTTCTGGGAGCCACTACTTAGAGGAAGTTACACAAACTTGGCCACTGACTGAGAGTGATACTCTCCTCAGACGCACATAGGACAGCGCCTAATAGCATTAAGAGGAAGAGGAAAAGCCCAAGCCCTATGCAGTATGCAAACGAGTCAAGGGCAGTTCAGCTCTGTGAAAACAAGTGCCTAGGAACATCACAAACCCTCTGAGGCATCAGCTAACATGCTAAACCCAGAAGTGGAAAGTCGTGATCCTTCTGGTGGCCTTGTGTCAGATTGTCCTCTCCATGGGCTCTGGACAAGCCACAGGCCTCACATGCTTGCGCCTGCCCAGTGGGATGAGTAAGGGTACAAGGTGTTCAGGTCAGTCCTTTCCTACAGGGCACGCTCACTTGAACACAGTACTTTCCTTTGACTCCCCCTTTCTCACTCTCTTAAACAGGCTGATGTGCCATGAGACTCTACAGAGAGAAGCAGTTACTGATCCTGTATTAGCTAAAAGATCTCACAAGAGCCCCATGCAAAAGCACACAAGGACGAGCGATCTCAGCCCGACCAGCATTCTCCAGCAGAGCGTTACTGAAGAGTGCATTAACCAATTGCTTCTCATATTAAGTAATTTATTAAAAAAAAAAAAAAGCCAAGATGACAGATTAAACAGAACCGCAACACATTAAGTAAAAAGATCATTTTTTGTACGTACAGACACTGCAAGTCCTAAGCATAATCATACCACAAATGCATAGATGTACTTTAGAGGCATTATGATTCACGCTAGATCAAGGATACAGCTGACAAACGTATCTAAAGCAATTTTTGCTCATAAAAGCAACAGTATTAACACTAACAACCAGGATGTCTGATCAACCGTGGATTCTGGGTGCAAGAAATCTTGGTACAAATTTAACAACCTGGAGCCATTTCTAAAACAATCTTCTTTCAAAGTGGTAATCCTGGGAAAAAAAAAATTGGCCCTAACCCTTAAATAGGGATTTGAGTGGCTTCGTCATTCCAAGGGAATCCTACCAGTGTTCCCGTTTGACAGATATCCACTGGCGATGCCCTAAGGCAATCTGTGATACCCAGAGCACACTAACAAGAGAGCATTGCCACATACAGTAAATATTTCTTTAGGCCTCCACGTAAGCAGGAGGCCAGACAGACCTACTAATGCACAGAAGATCATATTTGGTCAGACAGCCAATCCTTCAGAGGGAGTTAGCCATCTCTGGGTTCAAAGGCAGGAGCATCTGCCCTATTCAGTTATGTGACTGGCAAAACACTCGTTGGAATTGAGCTTACCCCTCCACCCCCTTTTTTTCTTTTAAGTTTTGTCAATTAGTCCAGACCTGCTACCATGAAAACCAAAATCCTCCCAGGAATTTGCAGGCTGAAGAGAGATTCACCATTGCGCTACTCCCTATCCTAATGTCTCTGGCAAGACACCGAGTCGCAGGGGAATAAATCATTCATCACGTAGCTCCACCACAAGGACAGCAGCTCTCCAGCGTCAGGAGTGTGTAGGAACGCGCCTCTGGATGTTGCCTCAAGAGGCAGATTCTGCACTGTGCCTCCACGGGGCAGCTCAGGGAACAAAGCTGAGTCCAGGTGCTCTGGAGCCTGCTGCTACTCTCCGGAGAGCAACCCAACGCCTGTTCCCATGCTCGGGCAGTCCCCCAGCACTGCCCTTTGTCCGCAGCAGCCTAGGCACTCAGCAAGCCTCCAACGTGATATCTACCAGGGCTGCAGGGCAGCAATGTGCGTGTGACATAGTCCAGCCCTCCCCGCTTTCGTACCCAGCGTGTTTTAACAGGAGCAGCATGAGGGGGCAGAAATCCAGCCTTGCCATGTACAAAGTTCTGCAGTCGCTGCCGACAGCCGAGCCAAGCCCTCTGTCTTGCATTATTATGGGAGAGAGCTCATCAGTTCAGCTGCATTGGAGGAACGCCAGCCCTCCAAATAAACTTTTCAAAACTGCATTAAGGCATTGTTTAATTTTGATTTCTAAGTGACCTCCTACTCCTCCGAACAGGTTAGGCATGGAAGAATATCCACTCCTAGCAGTTTTTCCCCTGGCACTGGTGGCAGGGCTTAACCCCTTGGTTCCCAGACCAGGGGTGTAGACCACATCCCAAAACAAAAGAGGAGAGGCGAAGACCCTTGCAGCCTCCTCGCAAGTCATCCCAGCTTCCCACTGCCTGCTACACCTAAGTCAAAACTCAGCCTCTGAGCCCGTTCTCTGTTTTGGATTTAAATAGTTTCAAGCCCTGACCGCAACTCGTTTGGTTCTAGGTTTCAAAATCTTCTGTCCCTCCTCTTCCCCCACCCTGCCAAAGACCATCAGCAGCACATCCCCTCCACCAGCACGGCCAAGCAACCTAGTCCCCTTCCCCCCTCAACAGCTCAGGATCCTGTTTTCATCTCATTTTCCTCTCCACAGGGAAGTTTCCACCCTTTCCCACAAGCGTACTACCCTCTTTTACTTGTCCAAGCACAACTGCACAACTGTAGGCCATGCTGCAAATCAAAATTACGCCAGCTTATAAAATGAAAAATGGACCTTTAAGGAGCCGAACAAATCTACAGTTATTCTTGTAATCTGAACTCTTTCAGCAACTGGTTTATACTGCAGCCCCAGTAATAGTACCATAAGTACAGGGGAGGAGAGTAAACCACAGCTGGGGAGAAGAAAGCAGAGTGAGTGGCTAGGGGTACCTTCTCCAGAGGAGGAAACGGTAGGTGGAACCAGGCCTCAGAGCGTGACTTGGGCCAGATTCAGGGCTCTGACAACAAGTAACCTCGGTACAACGTGTCCAAAGTCACATTTGTAACACTCAAACAGAGAAATTACAGCAGTGTGGTAAAAACACTGTGGGTATTGCGAACATTTCACAGTGCTGGAAGTATTAGTATCAGCACAGAGCAACATTTGCATAGCTCTCCACCAACTACTGACTGAGCTCGAAGGGCAAGAGAAGCTGCAAGGACAAGAGCAGGACAAGGCGAAGGAAGCGCTAGTTGCAAACCTTCGCTTGCCTTTCTCAGCCATCAGAAGAACGTTCTCACTAGCCTTTGGATAGCCACAGATAGATCTTTATACTAGTTTTAGCCATTGTCTAATTTAAAACTACAGACAAGTTACTTTCATATGGTTTTATTTTTTTTCCTCCATTTTGACAGGCTGTGAGCGGCCAGATGCACCCAGTGTGACTGGGAAATAGATGCTGTCTGAGGGGAGGTGGGAAGCTTTTATTAGGAATAATAAGCAGATCGATAAAATGCACATTAAAAGATGCTATTAAAGTCCAAGAAAGAGTCCTCAAAACAGACCAGCCTGTCCATGCCGGGCTGAGGAAGGGAGCTCGGCCTCTGGCCTGACCGCGTTCTGCTACGAGGACGCCCTTGACAGAGCCTGAAGCACACGTCCTGCCTTCTCAAAGGCTACAAAAATGCACCCCTGTGCAAATGCTTTCCTTCAGCTCTATATACACACAGCCATCAGGCTATACCCCATCCCATCCCTGAATGGGCATATAGCCATCCCCCCTCTTCCACCTTCGTTCGCTCAACCCCGATAACCACTGCCTGCTTTTGCTCCCACTCTCCTGATACACACCTGCATCCCACACCCCCTCTCCCTGCCTCTGCACCTTTGCCCCCCTACAGGTGCGCTACCTTTTCCCTGCCTCTGCTGCCCCTCTCACACACGGATCTGTCTCCCCTATGCCACTCACCTCTGCAAGTGCTGAGCCTGTCTGAAATTGGTGGTATCCTGTACGTAGAGTACGTGTGGAAAACTGGTGAAGTGAGGAAACATTTGTGACAAGGAAGTGAGTGGGTGGAGGGAAAAGCCTGGAGCGAACAGAAATCAACAAACACCACATTGAAATGTGAGCACCAAGTGCCCAGCATGGGTAAACGGGCACTGAGTTTATAAAATAATATGCAAATACATGTATTCTATGCCTTCCTGCGTGCTGGGGAACAGGAGGCAGAGGAAAATAAAGAGGAGGCTCAAACTAAAAAGTTTGAGAGCTGCTGCCCTAATAGCAGCATAGGTAGCCTCATATAAGGGTCAACAGGACAGCGTAAGACCACAGAGTGCTGGATTTCAGACACACAATTTACCAGATCCTAAAACCAAGCTAGTAAATAGAAGGTTCCCAAAGTCCAAAGCAAGCAACTGATCTCTCACTAAGCATGAACACAGGTCTTAGCAGTTATTAATAGACAGCATGCCCCTCAACACTTTTAGTAGTTTCAAGTAGAGCATTTTAGAGATTTTTTTTTTTTTTTAAAAGGAACTGTTATTTCTAGAACAATCAAACAGGAAGTCCAACTCTGCTGTCAGTTTTTGATAGAGCAGTAGTTCCTCAGTCAAGCTGTCTCACTGTCAGATGTAGCAGGGCTAGGAGCTAGGAACATGATTTCCAGTTTATCAGTCTATTTGCTGCATTCCCAATCTGTAAAACTTTCCCTCTTTGCCTGGGCTTGCAGAGCAAGATTGGCAGTGATACAGTTTCAATAACAAACCATAGAAGATCTTGTTTTCCCCTTAAACAACAATTTGACTAAAAGAGACTGGGACCCAAAGACAGCAAATTTTGTCCTCTGAGAATTAGCCCATAAAACCCCAACTCAACTGGTAAGAAATTATTCAAACAAGTTGCTCCTCTGCTTGCCAAGCAAGTTGGTTGTGTCCAAGTCACTGCCACAGACAAGCGGTATGAACACTTACCAGGTAAACAGCTATTACAACAGGCACAGAAAACAGTCCCGGTCTCCTTCTCCCAACAGGTCAAACCAGTCTGCTCCACAGCGACTGCTTGTAGAGGAGATTCACTTGTATATGTAATACCATTACCTGTATTACTTTAATTTTAAAAGACTAGAACGATCCGAGAGTTGTCCATATATTATTCCTCAAATTTGGCAGTGGAGGATTTCAAGCATACACACTTGACGTTACACTGCTCTCTCGGAGGTGACTAACTGCGAGCTCTTGGAAAGCAGACAGTGCGTCTGCTCCACGCGTTACAGTGATTGCTACTGACAGGTTCTTCATGGTATCATAACAAATTAGGTCACAGATTAGATTTTCATAGCACAGATTATGTGTAGTGCCTATAATTTTTTCTTCAATAGAGAAGGCTGTGGCCAAGAGGTTTGAGCTCAATGCTGGGAACAAGGCAGATGCAGTGGAGTGGTTTTCCAGTTCTGGCTGGGACTAAAGACTGTTTTAGTGAGATTCGGATAAAATTCTTAATTTCCTAGTGCAGTTAGAAGACTATGTTCTTCCCTTTCTATCCAGTATGCCTTTGAAAAAAAAAAAATAAAGGAGAGTTTATTCACTAGATACCCTGGAGTAGATGTTACAGCATTTCAAAGGAGATATAATGAAAAGCTGCATTTTTTTAAATGCACTTTTGATGATAGAGATGCTGTTTGTATGATGTGTGTGTGTGTGGGGGGGGAAGTTAGGAAGGGAAACCAAAGCTATCTATTAGACTTATCCCACCTGATGCCACAAAGGTCATTCATACATTCAGTTTCAGTGTCTCTTGTGTAGAAAGATCCTAAGGAATAAGAGCATGAGCACAGTTTGTTTTTTTTTCAGGGGAGGGGTAGGGTTGGAAAAAACCTATGGGGGGGAACAGTTTTGAAAATACACCAAGCAAAGACAGTCATAGAATTCAGGCACCAAGAAAAAATTTAAACTCTATCAAGCTCCACACAGAGATGAGAGAAGCATAGAACAAAGGTTTTGAATAGCTGAGTAACTGTAGACACTGTGCAAAGTGCTCTCTGTGCATTGTGAAATATAACCTGATGGCAGAATTGAAATCCCTGCTCCAAAAACTGTATTCCAAAGCACTGTCAGCAACGTGGCCCACGCTGAGCTCCCTGAGACTATCTCCTAGCCCAGGACTGGGCTCCTGGGGGAGTAGTACTAAGAATCTAAGCAATCTGAGCAGCTAAGAATCAGCAAGCCTGATTCAGATCCTGGTGGAACTGTATAGGTCTGCAAAGAGAGAAGTAATTTGGCAGATAAGTAAGCTTACTGCCATGGTAAGCACTAAAGGAAAACCTAAACCAGATGATTAGGAAGATAGGTCTTAGTCAGAGCTAACCTCAGAGACAAGCCTTTCTAAGTCAGGGTTGAGACAGGCATTGCAGAAATGACCTTCAGCTGGCAGAAAGAGTCCGTGATCACACCCTGAACTCGTGTTGCTCCGGCAAACAAGAGACCTACGCTGACTCCCAGCTAAGCCTCTGGAGCGTACATGTTGCCAGCCAGACCAAGCCAGTTTATACCTGCAAACGAACCTGTAGTCTCTAATGAAGTTCTTGAGGCTATTTCCAGGCAGAGGGAACAGATTCTCTTCCTGTTCTTAGTGAAGCAAGAGGAGCACATGATGTCGTGCCTGTTCCCCATTTGCAGGTTTGGGCAGGCTGGTGCTCAGCACCCTTCACTCTGCATCAGACAAACCATATAAGCCCTTTTCAGATGTCTGTGTGGCTGGCCTGAATTACCACAGCTGTGACTTTAGCTCTAAAATGGTCTTGTCCTCCAGTGCAGCAGAAGTCTTTCACAGGAAATAAGCTTTTACTTTCAATATACTCTTGCCCTTCTTCTCCAAGCAGCACAGGAAATCTCTCAGTTGAACATCAGTCTTTATTCTCACAAGCTACTATTTATCAACTGCTATTTCTTTTTACCCAAAGGTAGCAGAGAACAGTGGCCATGCCCTCCTACGCTTACAGCCTGCATTAAACTACCCTCAGCACATCAACTTCTTACACTGTTGTTACTGGGCATACTCACATTTAGAAGCACAGAATGAGGTCTAATTATTTTTTCCTCAAGCCTGAGCTGTGCTGTGTACATTATTGAAAATCCATTGTATGTGCTCCTTGCTGAACAATCTGAACCATCAATTTCATTTAAAAAAAACAGATGCTCTAGACCGTACTGGAAATATTTTAAAAGTATTTGCTGTTCACAAACCTGGATCTGCTGGATCCACAGCACTTCCCAGTTTCCATACAGAGCGTTGCTCTGCCTTAGACCCCGCTCAGAAACTCTTTCAAGCTTGGGAGTGCTTCTCCTTCTGAGTCACCGAAGGATTCACATCACTGACACTTAGTATTTTTTTTATTTTGCACCCTGAGAAAGCTTGCCAGTAGCTGTCAGTGAAAATATGCTAACTAGGCCTATTGATCTGATCGATGCTTGAAGCGAACAGAAGTGGAGCAGCAGGTAGAAACTCCTTTCTGTAGGAGCAGCTTGAGGGCATCCCACTGCCGTGACACAAACAGGCTCCCGGTTTCTGCTGCGCTGGGAACCCAGCGGGAACCATGCAGCTGAAGCACTCTCTCTCACTCAGGCAAGAAGTCCCCAAGTGGCTCTCCTGTGCAGGCTGGTGCACCAACATGATCCAGGGTGCCCCCCTGCGCATGCACCCTGGAGGGTCTCTCAGAGCTCAGGCAGGTACCCTGAAGGCTTCCCCCCACCCCACAGCATAGGGCTGGCATCTTCCAGGTTAAAGAGTCTGCTACCAGACCTGGCTTCAGACAAGCCCTAAAAAAGGGCATCTCTGCACTTCTGCTGAAACCTCAGATCGCTTCAGAACACCTTTCTGTTTCGGGTGAACACATGTAGCTTGCCTTGTTTTGATGAAAAAAGGGCCTCTCTCCCATTTTTATCAGACACCTAGTGAAACATCGAATAAAACATGTATCCATCATGCCTTTTTGATCTTGCTTATACTTAAATAACCCTTAGTTTTTCAGAGATAAGAGCTCATTTCTAAACAGCAAAAGGATAACATAGCTCTAAACCACACAGCCAGTTCATCTTCACGGTTTAAAGGTTGCTTTGTGCTATTTCCTCTGTATTTCACCATTAATCCTTTTGAAATGCTGTAACTTACTTAAGAGACTGAAGTAGTTTTCACATAGTCAGGATCACAACCACACCACCGTCGCTGCCCAGACAGGAAGTACAGAATCCCTTAAAGCAGAAATTCTTTCCTCCTTGCTGGCCAGTCTAACACATTTTTGGCTGCTGGGCCAAACTTCTACATGCTCACTCAGTAACAGGTGCAAGATTTGCATGAACGACAACGATTTGAAAGTTTCAAGCCTGGCATCTGTCCGAGCATAAAGGGATAATCAAATGAAACCCACCCAGGCCAGCGCCTGAAGTAGCCAACATCGTTACCACTACTCTGAACCCTGCGTAACCATAAGCAGCATCAGCAACGCCACTGCACACGGACGCATGATGCAACGTTAAACTGTGACTTCCTCCAAAAACCAACTACGCCTCAGCTTACTGCTGCTGTGCCCAATCTTAGTGGGAAACTGGTTTTTTTTTTTGCTGGAAAGCACACTGATTGGTGCCAAGACCGTTACTGCAGTCACTGGGGTGCCACAGGATTTATCAGGTTCTGCACTCAGGGGGGAAGGGGGGGGGGTTGCGGGAAGGATCTCACTTCCCAAACATGCCACCTCCAGTCACCCCCGCTGACACAGGGGGCCTCCAGGTCCCCTTCTACAAAGGGGGAAACCGAGGCAGCGGGCTCAGGCCGCTCTGGGTGCACGATCCGCAGCTCCAACTCGAGCCTTTCACCCCCAGGATGCGTTTCCTGCCCCAAACCCCCTCCCCTTCCCCGCGGGCCTCAGGCCGGGCACAGCGCTGCGCCCGGAGGTGGGGGGGGGGGGGAAGGAGAGGCCCTTCGGGCGCTGCGAGACCTCCCCCCCACCTCAACACGGGCATCTGGCGGCACCGGCAAGGTCGGTCGAGCCCGCCCGCTGCCTGCGGGGCAGCGGGGGCTCGGGGAGGCCCCTCCCCGGCCCCGCCGGGCTGCGCCTTCCCGCCCTGAGCCGGCACCGGCCCCCGCTCCCCTCAGCCGCCAACGGCCGCCAACGGCCGCCGCGCGCGCGCCCCCGCCCGCCCTCAGCGCGGGCCGGCCGCCTACCTGGGCCGGCGGGGCAGGGCAGGGCAGGGCAGGGCAGGGGCAGCCGGCGGCTCGCAGCCTGGCCTTCCGGGTTGCCGGCGTCGCTGCCACAGGTTGGCTGCCAGCGAGCACGGTTGCCGCATCGCTATAAAAGGAAGCGGCGCGGGGGCGGGGGTGGTGAAGGAAGAGGAGGCCCCGTCACCTTGGCCGCGCCGGGCCGCCCCGCCCCGCCTTCCCCCCCTCACCCGGCAGCCGCTGCCCCTCGCCCCGCGGCGGAGAAACCGCGCTGCCGGCGGACCGGATCCGCCTGCCTTCCCCCCCCCCCCCCCCTCCGGGGCCGCCTCACGGAGGGGGCAGGGCGCAGCGGGGCGGGAGCGGGGCGGTTGGCCCCGGCCCGGGAAGCACCTGAGGGCGCCGGGGGGGCCGAGGCGGCGGCGGCCGCGCTGCTCATTTTCCTAACTCGGGCGTTTGCAGTACCCATGGGGTGGCCTTCGTGGGCCCTCTCGCTCCTTCCTCTTCTCTCCGCAGCTCTCTCGGGGTTGTTTCCCCCTCCTGGCCCGCTCCAAAGCTGGAGCTGTCACTGGGGCGCTGCGCCGGCGCCCCGGGCTCGCAGTCCCCGCGGCAGGAGGCTGTGAGCAACTCTGCACGCGGACAGCTGACAACGGTGGTTGGTCACTACAGCCACAAGAGTTGCACAAACATCTGAATATCTGGGCTGACAGCCCAGCCGGTTCAATAAAGTGTTACCTTTAAGAGTGGTCCTTGCAAGCTGAACTAGAAAAAAATGAATTAAAACTGATTTTTTTGTCTTTCAATGCCAAACAGCTCCTCTAATTTCTGAAGATGTGTTCAGGTTCCGGAGCTTTTGTGACGGCCCTGACGCACCCTGCTCCATTTCATGTTGGTTGGTCATATATTCACAGCATCTTGGTCACAGAAGGGGCAGGGATCCCCTGGGAGATGAGGATCCCACCTCTGAGGTGAGGCTCCTGTTCCCTAGGAGATGAGGTTCCCCATCTCTGCCCCAGCAGGAAGGATTAAAGCAGACTGTGAGCTTTCTCTCCAGCAACAGATGCTCTTGTTCTGCACTGTCAATCCCTCTCAGGAAGAGAAGGGGATTAGACGAGGGTAATACATCTAAGGTAATTTCTCTAAATGGCATTTTGTTGCCCAGCTCTACTATCTTACTATCAATAACTCCAAGGGGGCTTTGATGCTCTGTTAGCCCCAGAGAGGTCTTTCTCTGCGGCACATGTCTCACTGCAACATCCTCAGTGACTACAAATCCCATCTTTGGCCCTAAGTGGATAGAGACATGGCAGCAGCAAGGCCTGAGCTCAGAGAATTAAAGCAGGTCACAAGACTACTATGCAAATGTCTCTTAAGTGCCTCCTCTTACATTATTCCATCAGGAGGGTAACTAAAGCTACCGGCTCATTGGCAGACGAGGCTGCTGCTGTACAAACAGGGAGGCGATAGCCCCAAAGAGACCCTAGCCTAAATAAACATTACCAGGGGGCATGAATAGCATTTAGGCAGAATGCTGCCGTGGGAAAATGAGAGGAACAAAATCCTACTCATGAAATGAGTCTTAAAGTAGGGAATTTTTTCCATCCCCAAATTTCTCTTTTTGCATGGCTACTCTATGCATCCAGGCAGGGAAGGGGGACAGAAGGAGCTGCTCTGCTCAACCTGGTAGCGTCTCGTATAGACCTGGCAGGAGCAGAAATGCCAGTTAAAGGTTGAACTGAGCAAGATCAGGCCCCAATCAAGGTGACCATGCCAAATGTGCTCCAAAGAAGCAGTGGGGGTGCCAGAATCACATGAGGGGGGCTCTACGCTCTGCGTGCAGCTGCCTCCAGGGACTGGTTTCAAAGGCTGGAAGTCACATGGAGAAAAAGGGCTGCCACTCCTGTATCCCAGCTTGAGGCAGTTGCTGCTGGGAGGCAACACTCCAGCTCCTGCCCACCATGCCTCGGGAATGGTCTCTGCCCTGCAAATCTGGTGTCTTCTGCCCTTTCATAGCTGTGGCAGCCACTTTGACACCTCTAGTACTGTCTGGTTCTCACGGTTTCTCCTACATATGGGGCCTTCACTTCCTCATGTCTGCTGAATCACTGCAGTCTTGAACTCTAAGGAGAGAATATAGCCCACTTATAGGCAGTGCTCAGAGGTGAGGTGCTGGCCCCTTATAACTGGTCTTTACATCAATGCTGGAGCCATTCATACTCTTTCGAAGGTGTCCAGTTTGCTGTTTGAGTCCCCATCCCCCCGGCTTTTCTGCTCTTGCACCTCCACCTTATGGCAGAGCTCAGATTTGTTCTAATAATCTGCAGAAGACTCGGAAGTCCCCACCCTCAAGCACCATCAAACATAAGCTCATTTCACATGAAGCCCAACACTGGAAGCTCCTTGCCTTGCAGGTGTCCTGGGTGCTAAACATCCTCTGTAAGCAGCCTACCAGCTCCGTGCAGGTTTAGCGTTTGCTTTCCAGCTTCTTTCTGGCACAGTTCCTGCAGAGAGCATAGTGACTAAGACCCTGGATTGCGAGTTTGCTCTTCATCACCATACTTCTATCCACAGAGGTCAGAACTACTGTAATGCTCCCTGAGTTGCACCAGATGGCTTCTTTTCCAGCTCCTGGACAGCTTTCCGCACAATAAAAAGTCTCACGAAATGAGAGCATGCAGCTAGCTGGCAACTTCGGGAGAGACCTGCAGTTCACTTACTGCTCAGCTACAAAGACTCTACCTGGGGCTCGTGCTTTCCTGTCCAGAACGAAAGCACCTCTACGGATCTGAATTAAAAATCTAAAGTTTTGAACACCGGAAAGCCTAGCAAAGATGCATGCCTAGCAAAGACGCATGCATAGGTCTAGAGATGTGGACTAGATGAGCTGCACTACAGACAGGTCATTACAGGCAGTATAATCTCTCCTGGCGTGAAAAACTGACGTCTGCTTTCATCTCTGAGGTATCTTTGAAACGAGTCTGTGGCTACTGGTGTTGTCAAGTCACCGAAGAAGTCTGCAGGCCCCAACAGAAAGCCACTGCAACATCCTTGCTTAAGTGACGACAAACACCTCTTGCTCTCTTCTGTGCAAGTTTAGCTCAAGAGGTGGCTTGTCTTTCTTCAGCCATAAGCTCAGGAGCCCCCCCTCCCCCTTTCTAAATTAAATAACAGTTCTTGAACGTTTATTTAAAAACTAAGAACTTCAGCTCAGAAGCATGTTTACAATTACTACCTTAGCAGGAATGTGAGGACAGGGAGGAGAGAAAAGCATTAACTACTAAACTGGGTTTGAGACCAGCTTCAGACTTCAGCTATCGCATGTTACTCCTAACTCTTGTAAGTTTATGGATGGCTGCAGTAAGTTTTTCCTGTAGTATTCTCTAGGAGAGTCTTGGAAAGAGACTGAGGAAATCAATTACCCCAAAGCCAAGTCTTAAATTATTGTCTGAACTAAAAAGTAAATACAACACTACAGCCTCTCATGCAGCCATTCTAGGGCACTCTTGCTAGAGTCTTCAAGGGTAACTTCGAGGTGATCCTATAACTTCAAGGAAAACAAAAACAAACAAACTTACATACATTAAAAAAGAAAAAAAAACAGATTCCCAAATTGCCTGTTGCAATTGAAGCATAAGAAATACCTTCAAGCCTGGGGGGGAACCACGGGGGACAGACCTAGTCACATACCCGCCTTCCAGCAAAGAGTAACAAGCATGAGAGGATGTTTCGAATCAGACACTACATGAACAAAGATCAAACTGAGAGCAATTGCACAGTAGTGTTAACACTGGATTTAATGTTCCGGGTAAACTTAATGCTTGTTCAAAACATTCATTCTTCAGGCAGTACAGAGAAGTATTGATTAGATTCTCCTCTGCTCTAACGGCATTAGTGGATGTGATAGCCATCACAATTTTTCCCCCCCATTAGAAAAAGATTAGGGCAGGCATCCACATTACTGCCAACAGTAGGATCTCGTCTGTGATTTAGAGAGGAACAAGGCAAAGCCCGTACAGTAACATACTATTGTTTTTAGTGGTACTTTTAACTCCAGTCTACTAGGACTAGTCGAAATTCCCAGATCCTGTGCACGCTGCAGTGCAGGTGGAATATAAGCTTAAGTACAAGCTGACAAATAGCACTTAGCTTATCTCAAGAGGAAACGTGATCACTCTCCACAGACAACAGAGCTGTAAATCAGGTTCCATGCAACTTCTCAAAAGTGCCATTAAGGAGAACTGAACAGGTTAGTTTGTACTAGATAAGAAAACTTTAGCTTACAGCTGTACAGATAAAGAATACCTTACAGTGCTGTGTCTATACTATATTGACCTAAAAAGCCTCAAGCTGTCTTTTAGAAGGGCTAAAATAAGCATCTCAAAAAAGCACCTTCAACTGCATTAAACTGAGTTTTGAGCAGCATATTCTATGAAGAACTGGGGCTACGTCTGCCCTAAGAGCAGCGTTCAAGAAGCTATCTTATGGCAGCAGTCTCTCGAGCCCTGTGCTGTTGCAGTTACTGTTTTTAATACAAGCCACATCGTATAACTTTACACTCCAACTTTTCCTCTGGCTAGAGGATGAGAAAGCAATTTCAAGGGACTTGTTCTTTTTGGAGCGGTTTGGAAGAGTCAAGTCAAAAACTTTCCAGAACCTAGTTAGGGAGGGGAAAATAATCTCCACAAGCAGCATCAAAACTGACATTCTAAACAATGAAATCTTTCTGTCCGGGAAAGATTAGTATTGCTCAAGTCGGTTCTAGAGCTGTTGTCCGCTTCGGAAAGCGCTGACAGACCCAGGAAGGCATTACAACGGGGGGCAACTCTCAGAAGTTCTGCTCAACCAGAAGGGCCAGCTTTAAAAACAAACACACGTTGCTCTCCATAGAGCCTACTGAAGCCACAGAGAAAGCAACCGAAACCCCCGGGGCAGAGCAACGGCAGTTTCTAACGGGCTTCTAACCTTAGTAAGTAAAGTTTTTCAGATAAAGGCAATTTCATCCATATTTAACAGCTCTTAAATATGTACATATATGTACATATATGTACATATATGTATTATATAAGGGATGGTCGATATTCGAGGACAAACAAAAATAAAAAGCCAGTGTTGAAGTTCTACTGATTTGGAATCCAGACTTTCTTCCTAGAGGATATTCCAGTAGACAAAAGGGCCTTGTTCACATATCTGGGATCAACTGAATACATTTATTTAAAAGCAATTTTAAATATTAAAAAAGTAGAAATTAACACATACAGTACTCAAAAACTGTCACATTAAATACATGTGAATAGACGTGTACTGATGTTTTACCTTAACATTCAATGAGAAGTCAAGATTTTAACTAGTGGCACGACCAGATCTGATTTCTGTACATGTTGATGCACTATGTAATAAAAAAATAAATAGCAACTGTTGTTCAACAGTAAATAAGACATCATCTGCAAAACATACTTCCCCCTCTGGGGGCACCTTCCCCTGCCCCTCCCCCCAACCCCTTATCAGCTATTTTTCCATAAAGATTTAGACTTTCCAAATACTATGTCATGTACAAAATTGCAGACAGTGGCTCATTGAGTTCAAATATAATACTGTACTAAACTCAATCAATATCATACATTTTCAGATTTCTTATGACCCACAATAAGCCAGAATAAACAGAACTATTGTTCCCAGTGGAACTCATTTAATTTTATAAAATGCATATGTATACTATTTTAAAGAGCGTAGAAAAGAATAGACATTTGACTCTACATAATTTTACATGCCTAGGTTTTCTTTATACGGTTTGCTTTCATCAGTTTATTTCAAGATCACTTAAAAATACAATTGACCACAAAAGTGAATAGGTTTTGTTCTTTAATGCAACTCAAAACATTGTATTAATGGATAAAATGGAATGCTAAATAAACGCTAGTCCTGACTTCTTTTCCATAAAAAACAGGGCAAAGTCCGAAATACTGGAACTGGTAATACTGAAGATTAGATGCCAGCAGGCTCGCTCACTCATTGTGTAATAATTTTTCTTGGAATAAATTTTGTCGTAAATGATAAAACTACTAATAGTTGATAATTATTTTGCATTTTTTCCATGTTTGGTTTAGACCAATATTTGTTTCCATATTTGCCACATAAACAGAATTAAATATTCACTGACTACAGTCTTTAAAAGTGGATTAAAAATGAAAGCCTTGAGAAAGTTTGAGATGTGCTTCTATGAAACGAAAAATCTTTCTATGCAGCCAAGACAATCTGCTTTGAAACAGCAGAACTAGGTACGGAAGCCAAAACAATATTTAAAGCAAGTAATACAAAACTACATATGAAAGTTATAAAACCTGCTATAGACAAACTGGGCAGGGGGAGGGGGGAAAAGACCATAATTGTGTTGGTTTTGAGTTAAAAATAACGTTGAAAGTGAGATAGGTAGGAAATGAATTTTCACTAAGTGTTTTCCGGCAACTTTCAAGAAACTGCAGGTCAAACGCAACCTTCCAATGATTTTCTTAGAAATTAACTTTATAACAATATGCCTTTTTGTTGGTGCTTTGAATTAAGACTATTACCATGACAGTTTAGTGAAGTCTACTAAACACAGCTTGATACTTGTGATCTGGGTTATATCATTAACAGCCTGATCAAGTGCATGAAAGGTCATCTTAATTAATGTGCATTTTTTAGAGCAACTACAATAATTTAAATTTATCCTTATACCACCACTTAAAAAAATTTTATTTTAGGTAACTAACTTTTAGCAAGGTTGAAGACAGAGGAAAAAAACACAAAATCATTTTTCAAAGAGCCAATTAGCTATAAACAAATACTGTTGCAAGCTCACATCAATTTGAACAGCAGCTAGGTTAAAATTGTTCTGTTCTTCCAATGTAGCTATGTAACTACAGTACTATTTTTGTACAAAAGCAGGTTTCAAGTAAGCATCTAAATGCATGCATAATGTCAACAGTTAACATTTTCTAGAAGTCCTTGGTTACTAAGAATTCAGTGAAAGAAACCAGCAAATTTCACATATATCTACTAAAGAACAATATGACTAATTTCCATTAACATAAATTTTCAAATGAAAGAAATTTGTAACTTTTTATAGTGAGGTAATATCACAGGGGAACTGCAATCACAGTGTGGCATAGGTCCACATAATATAAACATGAAATGCTGTATGCACACCATAAAACATTATTGTTATCTGTAAAGTCAGTGAATATTTGTCCTCATAATTACACTTAACTGAGTACTATATTAAATAAATACCAAAGTGGGTTTCATAACTGTAAACTGCATACACTTATAAACTGCAGACTGATTTTTAAATTGTCCAAAACCATTCACTCATTCTAACTTTCTGCTAACTGTATATTGAGACTACTGAGTTATTAGGAACAGTCATTTCTGTACAGTTACATGGTTGATGGAGACCACCTATGTTTGGAAAGCTGGCAGTTCATACATATTTTTAACAGCATAGACAGAGATGTAAGTGCTAGATGCCGAGGATGGCTTCAACAAACCCAATAAGGCGTGCCAGGTTCCAAGGCTACCGTAATACTGGCAAAGGCAGAATAACACAGTATATTTACAATACATATAATTCAACCTCATGAGGTGAAACTTAAATGAATTCTTATTTTGTAACAGCAGCTATATATACAATTGTGCACAGGATTACAGGGAGGCAGCAGCGTTCGCTTTTGCTAAAAAGCCCGTCTTGCATGAAGAATGTGCAATGCTCAAGTTTAGGGTTTTTTGTTTGTTCGTCTTCCTAGTCTGACAGAATGTGCACAAAGGACACCGGGAAGACCCCTTTCCTCTCTGGCTGTCCTTCGATGTGGCCAATCTGTAACACAGGAGGAAAAAAAAAAAAAAAAAAAAAGGGTGTACATCGTTCACAGACCGCATTTACTCCATTCCAGAACAACAGAATTCCATGGCTCCTGAGGGGCCTCGGCAAGCTCTGGGGCAGTCTAAAGCATAATATAGTTCATATCTGAATTTGTGTACAAGAACAAAACTGTACAAGCATATTATAAATAGGACAAATTAAGCCAACCTTAAAATCAAAAGGGAACAAAGGGATTGCAACTGAATTTGGAAACCTAGAAGAGCTGCATGCAGCACTGCATTTCAAGAATCTCACCAAAACAGAGACCCGATTTTCTGTGGCCTGTTAGACTTGCATGTGGCCACTCTAAGTTAATCTTTCAGAACCATTCATCTTAGCTAACTGAATAAATCCTAAACATCTCACTTGAGAAAAACGTCTGCTACAATTGCGATGTTAATTAAAACAATCCTCATGACTGGACACGAGAAATCCCAGAAAAAACTTCACTTAAAGTGATAAAGGCCCCACCTATTTTCTGCTTGAATTAATATTCTTAATGATGTGCGTGTTACTATTTATAACAAATCACAATGTCTTCTTCTTAAGTGTCCTCCATATACAACTTCTTTCAGAGAACAGTCCGCAACCAATGAATTGCATAATAGTCATAAAAAATAACTAGGCAACTTGTTACAAAAGTGGCACCTTGCGTGCGAACTCTTCATTATTAAAGGGCCTAGATTATAAACAACTAGAAAACAACTGTCGAACCAGCAGCACTGGAATAGCAGAGTCTTGACTGACCGCATAACCTTCTTCTCATCCTGCTACAGGGTTGTTCACTACTTTCAGAAGAGCAATGTACGTCCTTCCTCTTCCACAAGCTGACAAAATGGGAAGGGGAAACATGCAGGGCTGGCCGTTTCCTCTTGCAGAGCCAAATTTTTGAAGCGTATGAGTCAACAGCCCTTATTTCCCCCCTCAGAAACAGTCAGACCGAAGCACTTTATGGAATTTGTTAGGCATGTGGCTTTTTAAGATCCCAGGGTACTTCACAAAACAGGTTCACTGACTACTGTAACCCTAAGCAGGGACCGGACGGTACGGCTACTACAGCAGCTTTTCACTGGGCACGGCTCCTTTGAGAACCATCTTTCCGCTGAAACACTTAAACGCCCTGCTAGTGAGCGAGGGAGAACTTTGTGCGTAGCCAGAGCCAAGACAGCGAAGGCTGCGCTGCAGCTGGATTAGGAAACCATAGGCAGCACAGCAGTAAGAATGTGTTCTTGTGTCTCTTTTTCCCCACTAATAACTCTTATGTAGGGAAGTATGATGCAGCAAGGCTTCGGAGGCAGCAAGGAGTGCCAAGCGAAGGCTGGAGCCTCCGAGTGGGATCAAGAGAAGCTGAGGTTAGCACTCCCGAACCACAGGGCAATATGCAGTCCAGAAAAGGAGGGAGTACGATGCAAAAAAATGACGCAGGAGGGAAGAAGGGAAAGAAAACGCTGATTAACTACCTGTCATTTAGGGAGGAAAACCAGCAGCTCACAGCAATAATTACAAAGAGCCTTGCCGACTCCCAGCTACCCCTGTAGGTATAACTTAACATTTCTGGTGAACTTTAGATAATTGCATCTTCCATTTTACACAGCGAATATAAGCATGCTGAACAGACTGAAGACTTGAAACCTCCTCTTCATGTAATGGAAAGTTAGCGTGCATCCCAAACAGTGAAGTGTGTTTAAGTACAGATTATCATTACAAGCCAGCAATAAAGCTGGACCTAGTCAGGATGGTTTTAGCCGTTTCCCAAGAAGAAAGAGATCCTAAGAGAAATGAAGGCTCCTCTTAAATGCGTTTAAACACTAGATATTAGTTCAAGCAAAAACAAACAAACATCCACTAAACAAAGCAAAATAGAGTGTGTGTGTGTGGGGGGGGAGCTCAAATCTGAAAAAAAAAATCAAGCTCTGGATTTTCAAGAAAAAGTCACATTTTTAAAGTCAAAGAAATTTAAGTAATGTGGAACTATACAAGGAAAAAGATACATACCCACCACTCTTGGTCCTCTTCACCGGTTACAATAATTACTTCTCCTTCAACAAACGTGAGCTCATCATCATTATCTGCCTGACAGTCATAAATGGTCTTCACTCGTCTAACCTTGTTTTTTCCCTAAAAATATAATGAAGTTTTTAATGAAAGACCTGAGAAACAGGGAAGACGTATATATCACAAAAGTTCTGCTTTTTGGTTAATGCTTTATTCTGCAACTCGGTGCAGGCTATCATTTTTTTCCCCTGCAATCGGGGATAAAAAAAAAAAAAAATCCCCCCAAAACCAGAAACTCTGCTTTAGTAAGCAATTTAAGAAAGCATGACCTACACGGGTCTAGTCTTTTCTTCAGGCTTTCTTTTTTCTTAACACATGGAATGCCACATAGACTTTAACATCTACTGCATTGCTTTAAGTAACCTACATTTCTTTTGGTAAAGAAAGTTTAAATAATGTTTTAACTTTGTTCCAGCCAACAAACACTCTTTCCCCTTCAATGCATAGTTATATTAAAAATACACCAAGAATAGAAACTGAAATCCGATCGCCTCCGAATGCTATGAGAAATAGGGGCTGAGGAAAATGCTGAATTTAAATCTCAGTATTCCTTACAGTTTTGGATCTAGTACCAAAAACAGAGTATCATTTGATTTGAGATCTACTTATAGGACTGAATTTGGAAATTATTTTTTGAATGATTTTTGATGGTGGATACTAGCAATCTCTCACTTAAAAAAAAAATCTTAATTTCAGATGGCAGTACTACTTTGTGACTATGATTTAGAATAAATACTCTAACAACTTCACTGTTCCAAGTCCAAACATTTTCTAGGTCATGTTTTGCTGCATACTGCTAATCCGTATGAAAAAGTCTGAGCCACGGACTCCTCCCTGAACATATGTTTCTCAAGGCAGGGAAAATGCTTTAGAACATTTCCAGGTTAAATAAATAAGCAATATCCCCAGCAAAATATGCCTGCTACTTCATAGCCCTGTATTTTCCTATCTGTTTATCTTTAAAAAGCACAGTTCTTCCTTTGAACAGAAGTAGCCAGGTGACATGAGTATAAAAAACAAGAATAGCAGCACAAGGAGATAAGCAGCAGAAGGGCTACTATGGAAAAGTCAGCAGGTTTAGAGGAATTAGGGCCAAGAGTAACTTCATAGAGGAAATCTCCTAGGGTGTCTTCTCTTTGCTATTACCTACACATTTGAATAACCTCCATGCTTTGGCAAAAATTCCCTGCAGTTCAACAACGGTACAGACACACAGCAAACAGCACTCAGACTGAAGTCAGGTTATAGAACAACAACAATTATAGAAAGATCTAAGGCACAACGCAGTTAATACAATAATTTTTTTTTTTAAAGACTAAAAAAAAAAAAAGCCTTTGAGAGAAATGAACAGAAATACCTGAAGTGAATTTTATATATCATCAAAGGGATTTTTTTTTACAGCCAGGATTTGATACAGTAAAAAGTTACTTCAAAGAACTCTCTCTTTAAACAAATTCAGATAATTTGAACAAAAATCTCAACGAACACAAGGGAATGAAATTCAATATTAATGGATGGTTGGGGCCAGTTCCAGCTTTCAACTGCAGAGGACCTTTACAAGCTAAGAGTAGCTCCAATGAATCCTACAGGAACGAAGGGTAACGACTACTTGTGCCACATAAAAATAGTCTTGTTCGGTAAAGACCAAAGAAAGTTTCATTCCTGCAAACTTAGAGACCCGTATGCATCTCAGCTCCTAAGAACACAGGGGAAAAATGATTACAGTTGTCCCAGGCTCTTTCTTTTTAGTACCACAGGTGACAGTCTAGTAATCTGTTCCTTTCACTTAAAAAAGAGTGATAGAAAGGAGAGTTCAAACCTCAGGTGGCATTAATCTTCAGAAGGTCTAAAGGACAGATCTGAAGAGAGTATGCATTTCTCAGAACACAGTTTGGGGCACTGGTGTGTAAAGAAATGTAAGTAATAACCACGCCTGAAACTTGCAATTAAATAAACAAACGAAACCTCTTTCTGAATCCAAAAACGCTTATATTAGTACCTACTCAAGCAGCGACTTTTATGCTCAAAACGGAGTAACAATCAGCTTCTGTGGTCATTAATAACCCCTGTGTGTTCTTATTTAGGTTAAACAATTTTTTTTTAATCAAATAAGAAACGTTTTGTCTCCTTTCTGAAACTACGGACTTCATAGGAAGCAGAAAAAAAAGAACATGCAAGCGCTCAATGTGATTCTAGAGCCCTCGGGCCAAGTTTCATTTCTCTACAAGCATCTTTTCAATTCCTTACGTATTAAAAGTGTTTGTGTTTCACCCTAACAATTCTGAACAATTGCCTGTCTAGAACTTCCAATAAAAACTTGTTGACTATTCAGCCACCAAACAGATTAGCAAACAGAACAGTGACACACTAACAGCCACTAGCACACCAACGTTTAGCGGCTGCCATCACAGCTCTTAACGTGGCACTGCGATGCAGTATTTCATCAATTTGTGCTGACAGACTACAGCAACCGGATGAAAATGGAGACAAGACACATTTAAGAGGAGTTCGTTACACGCTACTGACAGAAGAAAACAAAAGACTCCAGTGAACAAGAAAAGATGCATGTGTGCATGCAAAGATGCACAGAATACTGGAAACTAATTATCAGGGGTACGTCATAATTTCGATCACGCCAAAACAGAGGAGCCACGGAAGTTTTCCTCATCGTTTTCCATATAAAAAGGTAGAAGAGTTCAAAAGATTAATCAATTATTTGCTTGCTTTCCCTCTTTCTGAAAAGGAAGAAAGAGCTGAGAGCATCCAATATCATTTGTCTCCTTATTTTTAAAAGTACACAAACAAATCCTTGTTGCAGACACATTTTGATCAGAGACTCATGCTATTCTATTTAATTACCCGAACAACCAGGAAGCCCAAGCAACAACCATCTTGTTCTCAGTTCAGTTAGGAACTTACAGACAAGTCAGTCACAAGGGCCAAGCATGGCTGGAGAGAAAGAGTGTTCTTCCTCAAATAAGCACAAGGGAGAAACTCCCCCTTTGCTTTCAGTACAAGAAGGGAAGTCATATTTCCTTTTACTTAAGTGCTTTGCATAGCCGATTTGACAAGCAAAACCATTTCTTTTGACGTATTTTTTATGATGAAAGCCATAGGAGAGCTGTACAGTTTCACAAAATGATTTCAATATACATACGCACGAAAAACCTCGGTTGGATGGAGTTGCACGGGCTGGCAAGATGACCCCGGGACTGCATAGAGAGACTTGGAATCTAGTTACAATTCCAACTCTGCTACTGCACAACATCTAGCAATGTAAATTTTAACAATGTAGCAATATGTTTACATCTTTGTTAGCCACTTAAGTACACCAACATGATCAGAACATTTGTCAGGTGACCTGTATTTTCAGTTTTGTATCTACTGACAAAAGGTGCTAATTCCTTTCTTAACACTTTCAAAATCAAATATATACATACATACATATATATATATATATATACACACACACACACATACACACACACACATATATATACACATATCTGCTCTTGAGTGATGGATGCATCTGGCTCAAGAAAATGAACTTTAGCATCAACATTGATAAAGGTGGCCCAAGGATCTTAAAATTTATTGGGAATATACCATAAGGAAGTTGCAAAGAGTCTGACATTTTTAAAAGTTCCCAATGTAGAAAGGGCAGCTCAATGTCTAAAGAGAAATACATACATACACACACACACACACACTCACACACACATATATATATTTCTCTAAGGCATACAAAGCAGTGAGCACTTAATTCAGAAGTATAACTACTAAGCATAAATATGCCCAAGCTCCCTAGTAAATCCGCATACACTGTCATACTCGCAAGACTATTGTTTTATCTTACTAGTATTTGTTTTGGCATGCAAGAGGCTTTGTGAATCGCAAGTACTTGCGGAAGCTGCTCATGAGCATGAAAAAGCACCTCATTCCCCCTCCTGGCCCATAAAGTTATCTGTTTCGTGTGTGTAACTCAAGGGCTAGCCCTACAACAACTTCAAAGCCTTTCACTGATATTTTCAACTAGCTGGAGTAATACCTACCATATTTATCTTCCTGGGAAGTGGCACAGGGGTTTCTGGCAGGGTATGCGTTATGTCATTAGACTCTTCAGATGCTTGTTTTTGGACGGTGTCTCTAGATTGTACGTTTGGAGAAAGATCTAAGGAATGAGATTTTTGATTTGCCTCTGTAGGCTGAGGCTTTGGTAATGCTTCTCCACCTTGAGTTTTAGCCAAGACCTCGCCTAGCTGAGGTTTTGGAGGAAGGTCCTTCATTTGTGGCTTTGGAGGTAAATCTCCAAGTTGTGGTTTTGGTGGCAAGTCTCCTATATGAGGCTTTGGGGGGAGCTCTCCAGGCTTTGGGGGTAAATCTCCTACTTGAGGTTTCTGAGTTAGTTCCAGAGGCAGAGGCTTTGGGGGCAAGTCTCCAGGTTGTGGTTTCTGTGGTAGATCGATAGACAGTGAAGACTTCTGAAAGATTTCCGCGTGCTGATTGGATTTATCTATTGAAAGATGATGACTGGTGTCTATTTTCCTTAGTGCCACTGAAACAAAAAAAAAAAAGCATAAAAACGTTTTTCATAATCTCATTGTAACATTCCTTTAAAGGACTTAGTGAACATATGGTCATCAAATCATTGTAGCTTGATATGCGCCCGAGTCCTGGTAACTGTCCTGGTATGTCCTCTTAATCTGTGGCACGTACAAGATAATACAACTTTATTAACCCTTCTTCACTGAGGGCAGTGCTAGGTCTCATTACACCAACACCTAATCAGACAGTTACCAGGTCTCAATTTGCACAGAGTAACTAGTTAGCGTGAAATAAGGTGACTGCTTTTTGGATCTTGAAGAAAAATATTAAGCATAATACAAGAAAAATTGTACTAGGCAAGACAACCTATCAAGCCACTGATGTGACTGCAATGAAATTCTCTTTAACGCCAGTAATACATATTTACAACTGAATTCTATATAAAAAAGACCAAGTTTTAGGATTAGTATCTCTAGCCTCTTGAGGGAGACAGTAAGTGACTGTGTGTGCATGCACACATCTACAGCAGCGTACACAATACACTATTACAGACATTCAAACCAAAACTCATAAAAAATGAATCATTGTAAATATTTACAATTTAGAAAAGATGAAATGTTTTAAAATAGTGTATTTTTAAGGATATATGGAAGGAAATGGAAAATTAGCAAGTCCTTTCAACTAACTCTGTCTCAATGTCATGACTTCCTTTTCACTGATGCTACTGCTACATTCCTTTAAGTAAAGCTCTAACTGTATAATGCTGTGCGAGTCTACAGTGAAGTCCAACTTAAAAAACTAAACACCCTATACCGAAGGAAATAAAGGAGGAAAAAAGGGGAAAAAAAGTTATGCTCCATGAAGAAAGCAATCATCTTGACTAAAAGAAGTAATTTCATACTGCATTTAGCTTTGCTTTAATGTCATACTATACTATCCCAAAGGGTGGTCTGACACTTTACTACAAAAACAACACTACTCACTTTGGATATCACCTACTACACGCATATTTTCACGCTATTTTTAATGGCTATTCATACCAAAGAGGAAAATTGTATATGATTTCCATGAATGGAATTGCATAGCTACTATCTAACAATTTGTTTTTTAAAAAGTCTGTATATGACTGTCTGCTAGACATATCTAGTAGTATATATACAAGCACTGATCATCCACATCAATTTAAGCCTTAAAGAAATATTATGAAAAACTGATACTGGCCCTTATCAAAGTGCTTGGATTATTGTCCCCATATTAATTTTCAGCTAAAACAATCTCTCATTTTAAATCAAGGAAATACTGATTTCCTTTGTAGTGATATCTCAGCATGTCAGTCCTGTCCCTTTCAAAAGTTGATGTCATATCACAACAATTATTGTTAAATAAAGTTGAAATTTCACATTTGCATTTTATGTTAAAATGATTTAAGCTCTGTATTTCAATTCTCTTTGGAAGTTTGGACAGTTAGCATCACTTCCTGATTTTCAGATTCCATAATAATCATCCACTCGGACATTGACATATAAAATGCATTTTTGATGGGATGCTGTATCAGACAGCTACGAGGTAGGTCTGCTTAGAAGTTTGTAGTGAACTGCTGCAAAGAAAACCAAAAAAACATCTCAACTCATAAGCCGGGTTTTATTTATCTTCTTTAAAGAGAGACTTGAGCAAATAGATTTCTAGAAAGGACCATGAAACGTCCACTGGGAACATGAGCTTAGCAAGTTTGTCACTGATACACAAGCAAGTATGGAGATACACAAGCAAGTATGTAACATACTTAAATTCTTTTCCAAGTGGTCAAGAACAACCCTGTTCCTCCAAGACAGAGGTTCTTACCAGCACCGGACACAAGCTGCATCAAGAATATTGGGAAACTGGATATAAAATATAGCCTAGGGAGGCTACCCATGGAGATATTCAAAACTTGACTGGACATGGCCTTGAGCAACCTGACCTAACGTCAGTTTGCCTTGCTCCGAGTTGGGCACTGGACCAGATGACCTCCTGAAGTCCCTTCTAGCTTAAATTATTTTATGATTCTATTTTCCGCTAGGTTCTGAGGGCTAACTCCTTTTTAGTTTAATAAAAATCTCCTGATCTTCTAAAATCCTTTTCAGTTTTGCTAAAATTTCATGGTTTGTGGTGTTCCAGAAATAAATCTTTTGCTAAGAATATCTATATATTTAAAATAAGTATCTACTCTCATGCACATTTAAAAGATACAATTATCTCCTCCACCCCCCCCCCCCCCCCCAAATATATATATACCTTTACCTTTCTGAGGTAGTTTGGGAAGAACTCTTGGGCCAAGTGCAGTCTTTGCAGTCCCAGTGCTAAAAATCAATACATGTGAATTATTAGTGTTTACTGTTATTCTTTCCCATTTTTACTTCTACGCATCCATAATTTAGAAAAATTCACATTTAGTGCTTATTTTGTAAAATCTACTTTTCGTCTTGCCAGTGGATTAATCCTGAAACTCAAAGCACTATTAAGAATGGACCACTTTCTTCAAACAGAGAAAAAGACATGCAAAGCCCATGCAAAGCTTTAATGCTACAGTGCAAATTTATCCTATGTATCTTGGTATGTGCAAAAACATACTCGGGAAATGCCTGAAACTGATAAAGAACTCAGTTGAGAGATCCTGAACTTTTAAAGGAAACTTTGGTCTTTAAACCTTAAAGTAACTACACTGAACCACTCAGAATATAATCCGTCCTTTATGTTAGTAGTTTGAAGTTTCTAGGACTAAGCCTATGCCTTGTAAGCCACTGCGTAAGTATAATATCGTATTACACACACATTGCAACTGCATCAGGAGACAAAGCCTCTGCTATTCCAAGGAAAATACTGATTATTGTGGGCAAACAACATACTTTACTCATTGTCAACCTGTGTTATAGCTGCGCTAGCTACTTGCAGTGGTAAGCAACAGCATATGTAAGAGGGTTGGCAGTAATTTAATTACAGCATAAAAATCTGAGAGATATATTGCAAAGCATTCCACCTATGTTTTCCTCTGTAGATTTTTTTTTTTTTTTTTTTTCCAAATTAACACCAGGCTGGCTCAAATTTTCAGACACGGTTTCTGAGGGTAAAACTTATTAAAAATTTCAACAAAAAGCCAAATTCCTTCCACCAAACACATACTCGAGTCACTCTTCTATAAATGGACTATGCCCCCCCACCCCCAGATTCCTGTGTGTACATTTTTGTGATCTTCAGAATCACTCTTGCACCAAAGAGATTAAGAAACTCAGCAATGACGTTTATGGGAAGAACACATCTTGACAAACACCTTGGAGGGTTCTGGTGAAAATGAATTTTCCCTTAGTCCAATTAGGCATCCCTACAGAAACCGGTATTTCCATAGCTAGCTGTCAACAGCTATGTCATACTATGTCAAGGGTTGCTTGTCTCAAGGCACAGTCTAAACTGTCTTAGGTCACGGAAATCAAAAAGGCTTTGAAGTATCAGTTATGAATATATATATACATGGCTGTGATTCATTACGCGTTCTGTACTGAATGAGGAAAAGGCTCCACAGGCGTTCTACCTTTTTTTATTTCGTTTTAAAACAAGTAACAAATTAAAAAGAATTCTGATCTCTGAGGAAATAAGCTGCTCACTGAAGAGCAGATTCTGCTAAAAATTGGAAGGGATTCACCCAGATCCAAATACAAGCTATGCCTGTTTGTTCAGACTACCAATCTCATAAGATAATTTGCTTCCTTAACTCAATTTAATCCTAAACTACCATCTGGTTTGGCACCAGCTAAACTCTGTCACGAAAGGGGAAAAATGATCTCACTGGTTGTTCTGCTTTTGTGAAGCTATAATTCAGACAAGATTTGCATTGCTGGATTCCAGCCTCCTTACATTTATGCTAGTGGAACTCCAAGTCCTTCATGTTTTGAGGCTCTTTTAGCAGAGGTGATAATAAAGGGATTATGAGTTCTGCTTTTCATGAGATATCTAGGTTGATTTCAAACACCTTTCTAGAAGAAGTTACAAAGAAGAAAGCAAATTGATTTAAAGCATAAAAATCAGGGAAAAGATTCAGTATCACCTCAAAATAATTAACTCAAAACAACGAGGAAGAAGAGACAAACGAGTCAGGAACTTGCCAGAACGTATTCAACAGAGCAGAAAGCTTTCCGCTTCATCCACAACCCTGACTCTGGTAGTATTTATCCCTGAATGCTTTACTTTGAAATGAGCATGACGAAACACTTTTAAACAAACCCAGAAAATTAAGCTAGAAGACAATACGTATCTTAATACAAAACTGAAAGAACAGCCAAACTCAATCCTGCTTCTAAAAATAATTATCTACGCCCTTCCAGCCTAATGACGTTAAGCAAAAGTCTCACACCTTTATCCTCATGTTATGAATATCAAGTATGGCACCAGCTCCTTAGGCTGTAAACCAGCACTTATGTTCCTCAATACCACACACCGCCTAGAAGGATTCAGCACATAAAGCAAGTCAGCTGTGCTACCAAGAACAGATCCACTGCTGTCCTGATAAGGCAGATCGCAGAGACCGGGGAACGTCCAGTAAACGTATCTACAAGTCTACTGTGATTTGTCTGACCTTACGTCTGCGTCTCTGGTCACGGCCTGATCACATACACTTGTGGTCAGACAAGGACTCCCTCAACTTGCCTGAGGCACACGTTGATTACAACTGCCATATTTCGTACATAAGGAATCACAGCACAGAAAGAGAAGTAACAAACACCGAGCGACAGGAGTAGATGGCAATCTTTTTTTCTCCAGCTATTGAAGGCGACACATGTAACACACTGGCCTGATGGACTATGAGCTAGAAGCAGTTCGCGCTATTATAAACTGCGTGTCAGCACATACGCCTGGTAGCCTGAAATACAATTCAGCTGAAGACTGAGACGAGCCTTCTCTCTTATGGAGCCACTTCTATGCCAACCTATACCAAGAGCGACACTCTGAAGTGTTTTGTTTTTGCATAGCAACAGACATGATACCTCAGCACCATGAAGAGGATGAACTGCAATGTCAGGAAATACGAAAATAAAACTTCTTCTCCTTCTGCACTGCAGTCTAAGGCAACATATTCTAACTCAGAAGGCACTTTTGTATGAGCAGTGGGTAAATGGTGGTACAAACGGTTTTGTCCATCCCATTCAAAAGATAAACTGTGTCTGGACACTTACGAACAAACCGTAGGAAGCTCAGCGAAGCTAAAGTATTTGTGTGGCCATAAGACATGCAAAACACTAATGAAGTACCACAGCTGGGGTTCTCCTTCATGTGAAAGGCAAATTTTTCTCGTTTACAAATTAGTTGTGTTTAGATAACTTTTCATCTTAAAACTTTATATACACAGACTTGATTTTACCTTGACTGCTGAGACATCCCCTCAAACTTGTTTGCAGCCTTAGTTGAAGGTGGGCCCAAATCATTACCTGAGGTGAAAAAACAATATTTTAAAATGAACATTCAGATAACCGAAACATACCAATAGAGAGTGTAATTTAAAATAAAGCCATAGCCTACCAAGCATCCTCTACAGAACTTGTCTAAATATTTTAAAGGCCATCCTTTACTAATAATTTGGTAAACTGAGAAAGCTACAGGGACCGTAACAATAACCCAGACTGACCTTTCATCTAATGCACTTTAGAATATATCACTCGAAGCTGACATTTGCCGGCAAGGAAAAAAAACACCAAGAATCCTGTTGTTGAGTTACTACTGTATATCATTTTCTTTTCTCAGTACAGTGTTTCAATTTTCTCTGAAACAGAAGGAGATACTGCAAACCAATATCCAAATACATTTCTGACACATGTTTAAATTTTGCTTTGTAAGGCACATCTTTCTAAAATCACGTAAGTTTGATTTTATTCACAAAATAGTACATTTCTAAGGACTGGTATTTTATCCTACAGAGTCATTAAATCAGAAAAGGCTTTAACTCAGTAAGTTATCATGACCTGAATTAACTTCCTGATAAAGACAAGCTCTTTGGTATACTCAGTTCTGTCGAGCAGCAGCAAAATCCCAAACCAAATGCTTCTGGACTTTCAGTAGAAAACTTCTTCATTAATCCTCACCATTCCCAAGGTACAGCTACAGTACCTATCTTGTTTTAGTGCCTGTATCATACCGCCTTCCCTCTTCTATAACAGTATGTCTAAACAATCTTAGAACCGGCTTCAAAAAATTAAATCTATTTCATAGAGACAAAGTTCACCAAGAAGCAAGCACAATATGCAAAGGCCAGATATATCTCCTTCAGAACCATTCTTAGGGCATTAGACTCTACAGGAAATAATGGTGGCAAAAATTTAACTTTTTAGTGGGAATTAGTTTTCCCCATCAGTATTATCTGTTCCAGTTTGGAAACCAGCTAGTGCAAGGTCTCTCTCTACTATAAGATCTACTTGGTCATACATGGGCACTCACCTAGATGGTTTGATTGATTTTTTTTTTTTTTAGTAGTATCAGAGGAGTAATAAAATTATAAGAACTGTGATAAGATTGCAGCCAATCCTATGTCATAATTAGAGCTTAAGGTGGAATTTTCAAAAATGGTTAACATTCCCTTAACTCTCACAGATTTCAACTGCTGCAGAGAGGCTAATGCTGAGCCTTGTTAAAAAAATCTGTTTATATTAAAAATTGAAAAGCAACAAATTCTAGAATAAGAACAAACACTAAAACCCTTCACATATAGGTCCTATGGATAAAGCAAGGAAAAATATCTCATGGTTGCTATGGAAATCCAAAATAATCTAAACGACATTTTAAAAACATCTTTGAATACTAACTTAATTCGGTAGGACATAACCTAAAGATTCTTCTGCTTGAACCCTCAACTAATGTACAGGGGAGAAAAATGCTGAGACGCAAAATAACAGGAAAAATGACAATACAGAGAGGAGCTTCTGAAAGATTAAGCAGTGAACTTTGGACAAAATTCTCAAACAAAAAGCACAGCAAAGGCAGACAGAAGAAACTCCCTCGTTAAAGAACATTTCTATACTCAATACTTAAAATCCAAAGGGATTTTTGTACAGTTCTCATCTAAGGAAAGGGAGAGGAAAGGCCCCTCTTCCATCCACTGAAACGTGGCACAGTACGGCAGATAAGAGAAAAAATAAGCAATTCTCTTTTTTTCTGACCCTGCTTTGAACAGGTATTCCCCTACTTAAAGGTTCTTCAACTTCAACTCCATGTTGAAGCTATGTCTTCCCCTGTTTACCTTTTCCTTCATCTCTTAACTGGTGTATTTTTAAGAAAGTTTGGCACCAACTTAACCTCTGCTCCCATCACAATTTTCATTCTACAAGTGCTATATTCCAGCAGTGTTGTATTAAAAAGTATTATATCATATGGTATTTTAGGTGCTGACTTAGACTAAAAGATTTTTTAATTTTGAAGTCCAAGCTCCTCAAAATGTCTTCACTACCTCTGAAATAGTACAGGGCTGTTAAAACAGGCAGAATAGGCAATATATTTTCCACATCACAGACTCTGAAATAGTAGATAAATGCAAAGATTGATGTTATTTTTATTCATTAAGAGAGAGGCTTTACTTTTCACTGGATTCTATACTTTTCTTCACATTAAAATCCTCGACTAAATCATATATAATACCCTATACGTGAGTACTCCATGATTTAACTCATTTAACTCAAGTTTTGCTAGGAAAAAAATGGTGCTTTTGCTGGAGATTTTGTGTTCATATTACGATACAGAAAGGATACTCAGAGATCTGAGTAGTGTACGGATGACCCCCTTACACAAGTATTGGTTTGCAACTCAAAAGTTCATAGGATTTAAGGAAATCCTGCCAGCTATACTAAAATTATTGAAAATTACATGGGCCTGTGATTTATAGCTACTGGGAAAAATTGACTGCACAGAGAAATCTTTATTAAAAAGAGAAGGAATTTGAGTAGACAGGAACATACTTTCTAGAAAGTTTACCTCAGAAAGGTATCCTGTTATATAGAAATAACTTTTTTTTTTTTTTTTTTTAAATTTCTCCTGCTGGTAGAAGGATGCAAACCTACCAGTCTTTGTATACATATAGACAACATCACAAAACCTGAAAGCATATTAAGACAACACATCTCAACCAGTTAGGTATGAACTGTTTACAGGAGGGATTTGGCACCCAGCCCAAGGAAACGTGTTACTCTGCCATCGGAAGAACTGTGCAGATTTACTGAGGTGCATCCGCCCCAAGTCAGGGTCCATCCAGCCGAATTAGCCGGTGAGAAGAGTAGCAGGGTGAAGAAGCAGATGCAGAGCAGATGCAGTAGAGGAAGGGGACAGGGCAAAGGCAGCCTAGGAGGCTGAGGAGGCAGGAGGCGGCAAAGGAGGTTGAACTGGGCCCCAGGAAAACCCAGAATATCGCCAACTTTCCCAAGCGAGACTCAGATACAGAAGACTGGAAGCTACAGAGACAGAGGACAGCACTGCTGATCCACCTGAGCCGACGTTGCATCGAGCTGCAACCCTTGGAAAGCAAGCGCTAGGCAAAAGCGACCACAGGTTATAGATCACCCATCGTAAAGGCTTTCCCCTGCCCTTTTGCTTCGCGTTTCAAAAAACTCACCCCAAGGAATTGGGCCCTTATTCTGGGCTCCGTGAGGTAGTGGGCTTGGTGGGTCAGAGAGGGTTCGTTTGTGTCCGGGGGGTGGGGGAGGTGGCCTCTTCTTGGACAGAGTGGAGCTGCCACTAGAGGTTGGGGCGCTTAGAGGGAGGGTTGAAGGTGGGCCTGCAAAATAACAGACAATCTTCTTACACACGCATGCGCATAAACGTCAAAGCAGCACTAAAAAAAAAATTCACAGTCGGACCACAGTAAAGGGCAGCAAAAGACTAAAACCAAAGGACAGGCCATGCTGAAACGCTGTTTAGATTGAACGACACATTCACCGCATTTCTAGCCCGGCTAACCGTGGGAATAGAAGCCACCTGACAAAAAAAAAGACACACACGGATTTGTTTAACGATAGGATTAGTCACTCCAGGATTTCTGATCTTAGGCATTTTGTTAAGATAAAGTACATGAAAACTTTTAATAGTAAGTAATATTTAGCATTTATGTTTCAGACTGATTTACACCAGAATGAAATAACTTTCTAGATACCCCGACTACACAATAGAGGTTTTTTTTGCTCCAGAGCATCCTTTTGTTTAAATAAATAAATAAATAAAATTCATCTTCAAACTTCCTTTGAAATTTGAAAATAGCTTTCTAAGCTAATATATTCCTCTATAGTTATTTTCTGCTTTTTTCTGTGGCTTATCTGTAGCAAAACACGCTTTCTTAGAGCATGACAAATTACTGTTTGCAGGGCATATAAAATAAACAGCAGAAAACCCTTTTCTAAGGCTGAGATTAGCTATATCATGGTAGTATTGCTTATTACAGCTCACATAGTCAGCTCTTAACACACTGCATTTCCCCTTGCATTGATGTGGGCACAAGTGTTGTTTAACAAGATATGGCAATAGATACAGATTAAAAAATAACCTAGGAGGAAGAGGAGTGTTTTCCTCGATCCACTTTGCATTCACCTTCATAAATGCTCAGATAAGCTCAAGGAAGCAAACAGTGCAGGGCACAAAAACGCAGTGAGAGAGGAAAATCACTTAAGCCAGCTATCATTACTGCCAAAAAAAAATAGTTGAAAAATTTACCTAACTTGTTTCTATGTTAGCTTAGAATAGCTTTAAATATTTTTTTCCACCTTATCAAAATAGTAATGCTTTAACTCCAGTCCATGATCTTGCAGTAAGTCTTGCACGTATGACAGCTTTGCCATCACAGGATAAATCTGGATCTGGATAAATGCAGATGTCTGACCATATACTTTTAAATGCAAAATTTATTTGTAGTTGAAAATTCAAGTCTAACATCAAATACTTCATAATGCTACAGAATCTTCTTACTTATTCATGCAAACATAACCGAACATTATTTGAGATAAAATTTTCATTTTGTTAAATCAGCATGTACCCTAACTTGCAAACAGAGCTAGTGCTGCCTCTTTAGAAAGATTTATTTCCAATCCCTATAATAAGAGAGAAAATTACCAAAGTCTGGGCTCCTTTCCAAACTAATCCATGTCATAAAAGTATTAAAATCAGTGCAGAATAATCTTTCAGCTGGTGACCTCCTCCTTTCTTCCTAACTCCCAAAACAAGATCAATAAAAGTGCTCATAATGAGCTAGCGGTACAATCTACTCTCTTCCAGATTCAGGACTGGAAGGCCTCTCATTGCTCAGGTATACATCTCGGCCACACCGCCAGCAGTGTTTTGGACCTGGCCTTTCATTAATTGCTTACTCTTATGAATAAAATTCCTCTTTTTAATTTACTCCCAAGCTCACAAAGCCATTAACCAACAAGCAGTGTAATGCTAGTGTAAATTAATAAGACTGTTCTCCAATTTTTCCCTTCCTTATTTTCATGTCTTCTTTGCGTTTCAGTTATTTAAGAAAGCAAAACAATTTAAACCAAATTTTGAAACTAGTTTCTGCCAGCAAAAACAAATAACATTTTCTCATAAAACCTGACTGAAGATCCCCTAGACTTCTGCAAGTTAGAAGTCCTCTAGTTTGCTTAAGTGATTATGAAGCAAAGATGTTCTATAAACCACAACTAACTCCAAGCCTATCTAGGAGCAGTGGGGGGTGAAAGGAAAATTAAATAACCAGTATTAACAGTAGTATTGTTTTAAAAGCATATAGAAAACATACGTTAGTATCACAGAAAAAAATGTTACGCTGAAATCTGCGATTGGAGTTAATACTTCCAAAATGTCTGCAAGTGGAAACGGCTAACACTTTAAAAGGCTCTGTCCTGCCACCACCTAGTGTCCTATTATTTGAACTACACTGTATCCTTATCCCAGACTAATCAGTAATTCTTCCCCTCTGTAAAATCACAAATAGTTCAAACTTCACTTAAAAAGGGAGGAAATACCTTGAAATAGCATTATACACTTATTGTAAAAATACAACTTCAGAAGTGAAGTGACTACAACTTGAGCTTTTTATTGTCAATAAAATGAAGAAATCTTTTCACAAAAATAAGATTTAGCATGTGATTATATACAAATATTTTGTATTTCACACTACTAGTATGTCTATAGATATCACAGAAAAGTTTAAAAATGTCATCACATCACAGCTATTAAAAGTTCATATGGCACCCAGCAATTTTAAGGAAAAGGTGTTAAAAACAGTGCATCTTTTCAGACTTCTAGCATATGTTACTATATTAGTTTCGTAAGTGTGTAAATGGAATAAATAAATGTGAACTTAGCAGTCATAACAAACTAATGATTATATGTCTGGCAGGAAAACTTATAAAATAACTCATTTTCAAATAAACAGTAAACAAGGGAAAACTTCAAACCACTTTTCAAAAAATGTAAAAGTCGCATTATGTTTTGAATAAAGTAAACATGGAAAACACTCGGGAATCTAAAATAGTTCACCGAAACAGGTGATGAAATAATACAAAGGTCTGATGACACATTAAGTGTAGATAAAATTGTTATAAAATGCTTTGTGCTACATGTAATGTATATAATATGCATACAATCTCATAATACTGTTACACAGTATTTTTTAACTGTACAAGGTAAGGTAGATATTTCTAAGTACTAATCAGAGAGCAGTTAATCTTCTAGATTAAAGACACATTGTGATTCTAACCAGGGAGCAAATGAGCCAACCACCTCTTCTCCACAGTCATCTTGATGGTGACTTCTCACATAGTTGTGAAGTTCACATTTCATGAAGAGTGTTTTCTCATACAAGACAAGAAAAAGATCACCAGCTTGACCTAGGATTTTTTTATTCTGTTCCCTTTGGGCTCTCTTTTCTTCAGTTATGTAGGTAGCAGCTGCTTTCAACACAAGCTGTTCTCATCTTTTACCTCTTTTTCCTATCACGAGCATCATGCTTTCAGAAATACGCAAACAGACCAAATAATCTCAGACTTATTATACTAAGGTAAGTAACTGGAAAAGGTCTGTGATTAATAGTGCGCTGCCTTTCAGCTGTTGTGGAGTTAGTATAGTATCTATTAATCGGTGTACTAGTGACAACATGCAAAGCCGTTACTGTCCACTCAAGAAACGGTGTTTTTATCGTGTAAAAACCTCACATTCATATTTATATTTTACCATTTAATGAGAGATATGGAAGAACCAGTATTCCAGTTAATGGTAGAACAGGTACTGTAAGGGAAAGCAAGTTTGGATTAAAAATGATATTTTCATTAAAGAAACGTTGTCAAACTTATTTTTCAAGTTCTTATGAGTGATTCTTTCTGCACAGATACTACTAAAAGCCTTTTTCAGTTTGTCTTACTTTAGATAACGTATCCTTATTACTGAAAATAAGACCATAATTAAAGAAACAAGGATCACAGTCACTCTAAAGAAGAAAGTTAAGAACATAAATTGATTCAAAACGAACACCTGAAGTACAGTCTTTAATTAATAGTAAAAAAAATTCTGTTAACAAAGAGCCAAAACTTATATTCAGCAATTTTTGGGTTGCTGTACAAACATAACCACATGAAAATAAACGGCCGTCAACTAGCCTTCCCTTCCTGTTACAGTACTAAAGAGATAACTCAATTTTATTTAACCAAAACATACAACACATTTATAAGCATATTTTTAAAATTAAGTCTATAAGCATGTGCAAGAGAGCTGCAATATTACATCCAGAGAGCACTCAAATGAAACAAGGAGAAACTGGATGACCTCAAAGACTGAGGTAACAGAAACGAGACGGAATACAACAGTACTATGGATAAGGTTAACTTCTAGACTAAGAAAGGTATAAACTGGTGACTCAACAGCTGAAAATGGTAGCCGAGACTATCTGCATAATAACTGGCATGGCATAGTATGACGCAAGCACAGAAAAATAAACAGGATGAAAGGATGTTCCGACTCAGTATTTCCAGTGGAAGCGGGAAGGTTTTAACGCTGCTCCTGCAAGACCCTACCTAGACACTGCGTGCAGTGCCAGTCACTCAGGTTTAAGAAAACGGATTTAAACGGGAAAGGTGCAGAGAAGGGCCACTAGAATGAAAGGACAATTGGGATGACAGGAGAATGACAAGACTATTATATTAGAAGAGGTGAAAGAGGCTTGGTTTGTCTAGTTTAACAAAACAAAACCAGAGGCCTGTGTGACTGCTCTCCAGGTAGTGTGCTGATGCAGACCTCAATGAAAGAGAAAAACCACTGAAGCTAAATAATAACGTTGGTACACGAATAAAGTAAATTTGCTGGACTTCAGAGGATGTCTAACCCTGTGAGCAACGCAGGGAACTTTTAGAATTTACTAGTAAATGTAAATTAACTAATTTGCTAAAAAATGAGTATGATCAGGTAAAGAAGTAGATTATGTGATACAGTGTCTGCAAGAGCAATAGCCTGGAATTGCAAAGGAGGTGCCTTCTGGTTTTACGTACCTAACGTCAGAGTTGTGGAAGAGCGTATAAAATCTGTAAACTTATCTGTATTTGAGCTCCAAGGTGAACTCCATGACATAACATTGACCAAACTGACCCCCTGCCCTTCACGTTCATTTCTTTTGTGATGGACATAGGAAAAAGCACTGGAGATCAACTAGCTTTCAGCTAAAATTAAGAACAACTGCTTTAGATTTACCTAACGCTTCTACAAAACCAGGAACTATAGTTAGCAATATTGCCCTCACTGTGGGTTTGCAGTTAAGCTTGTGCAAACATTATTCAAGCTACTGTGCTGAGTCATATAACTACTTCACCGCTTTTTTTTTTTTTTTGAAAACCTTCCGTAAAACAAGCAGAAGACCTAGTAGATGTCTGAAGCCATAATGCAAATGTAATCTTGAAAAAGATGATTTTCAGTATGCCACACACACACTGAAGACTTGACTGACAACACAAGTAAGTTGAACCTAAATAAAGTTAGATAAGCTACTGGAAAAAAAAGCATAGCTGTGGTGGTTTATGAAGCTACTATACTCTGCTTTTCATTCTGCCTATTAGGATTAACAAAAATTACAGTAGGGATGTACCCACAAATGAGCTGCTTCAGTGCAGAACACATTGTCTTATCCTAAACTCATGACGAATATTGGCTACCTCAGACTTTGCACAGCAACAGCTGAAGTGCAGGCACATCTGACACGCTGCTGCTGCAGGAACCTTCACCTCAGAACCGACAGTAAACACTTAAGGAGTACCAATAACTAAAAAAAACCAAACAAACAAAAAAAAAAAAACCACACCACATAGCTCTCTGCTTTCTGAATGTAAATAAAACCAGAAGTAATCTCATTCCAGCACTTTGAAATATTTTGAAACGTTATCCAGTGAGCAAATCTGGACTTCTGCTGAAGTGATGTATGACTGAACTCAAAGAATTCCAGTACATACACAATTATAAATCCAGCCATACAATTTTAATAATGAATTGAACATTCTTAGACACTAAACCCACCAAAAACCATGGGCAAGAGGGGTGTTCATTACATAAACTGCTTTAAACTTACCTTCTCTCCCCAACACAAAGCTCAGACTCGATGGCTTCCACTCCACTGTGACATCTCAGCAAACACCATGGAACCTTGCTACCAAGGAACTTCACTGGCGAATGAAGCCAGTTTACAGAGGGCTAAAGGGAATTGTTTTTGTTTAAATATACAACATGTTTTGGAAAAGATTTACTATCTGTATGTCCCAAAAGATATAAAATATTATGAAAATAGTTAAAATCTCTGCCTCTCTCTAAAATAAGGATCCCTCCACCTATCCCCCCACTACAGACTGACTCTGTACTCTAGCAGGGTCCCATGGTATCTGTTGGGGCCTCACAGCAGAGCAGCGGTAAAGATCAGATTACACTTGGGGACAGAAAGTGAGTTTAAATTTAGTTATAGATTGAATTTGATCTTCTTACTCCTTGCTCTTTAGGAAATTTAGTACAGAATATAATCCTATGTTTTCAGGTTGCCTTAAATCAAAAAGCTCTCAAAATGAACGTTTCTAACAGGAAAAGAATTTCATAAGCCACCTCGTATGTTAACTTTGACGCAAAGCATATGCTCTGTTACCAATGATCAAGAGAGCACACCAAATTTTTAAGATTTTTTTTCCAGAAACAAAATCATCTCAGACTTTTTCAAAATTAACATCTGTCACCAGTGTCTTAAGGAAGGGGGCAGGGCTGCTGCTTTTCAACACTCTTGTTGAAAGAGATGGCAAGAAGCAGCACCGTTTATAATAAAACGCAAAAGCATCTATAGCGACAACCATACGGACTTTTCCATGCTCATGGCTCTTCTCAGGATTTGCCACTTTGTTCCCCTGTCCTTTGGAGTCTGTTAAACTATGCCTGCAATCAGAGATAGTATAGATATCTACAATGTAACGGATGATTCTAAAATTGATTAAATACTTGGCAATGTCATCAACTCAAAATACAGCATCAGTAGCAGACTGTAAAATTTTGGCATTTTTGAGGCAGAGAAACCTAGTTACTTAAATTTAACAACAGTTCCATTCAACCTCTCACTCAGACTTGTACTGTGACTCTGACATTTTCTACTCTGATGTAGCAGTTACATTACTGTTATCATGAAAAGGCAATGTTTCTCCATATTCTGTAAGAATATCTTAATTATATTGTTGCAATATAAATAAGGATTTCTTACGCTTAATCCTTGAAATAAAAACACAAGAAAAAGAATTCAGCATATTATTTCTTTCCAAGTAGCTTTGGTGTAGTGTTGATTCACTCACCTGGAAAACAACCTGCAGAAACACCTAAGGAAATACTTAGCATTTCTGAAACCTGAACACATATTTAGAACGAAACATATATATATATATATATATATATATATATATATATATTCCCCTTTCTGGAGAAAGGCAATTTTCTGAATAAGTCTGTATGAGAACTACAGTATACAATGACAAAAAATTATTTTCTTTTTTGATCCACTGAAAGCTGACAACATACTGAATACTGTACACATGGATGCAAATACAAGCTCCTTACTCTTGTTAAGGAAACAGGCTTCATATTTAGTTCCCAACGCTTGTAACTCTTATATGATGAAAAAAAAGTTAGGTTAGACTGAAGGAACACGTAAACCAGTATCCTGCTTCTGACGACAGTCAATCGGTAGCTGATGGTTACATAGAGCATGAGTATAAAATAAGGAAAAAAAAGACGGGGGGAGGGGAGAAGGCATGGAAAAGGTTAAAATCTTCTAATGCCTTCAGGAAAAATCAAGACAGCACAGTCACAATCAGCATGAATGAGTCCCCAGTGAAAGCAATATTAAAAAAACCTCCCTCAGATTATCAAATCTCATGTGAAAAAATGTACACATCTTTGCCAAATTGCTTTTTCTCTTAACGTGCAACAAGCCTGTTTGTTCAAACAGAGTCCAGGGACTGTAATGTTCCCAGTACATGACTAAGATCAATGGTGGAACAGTTATTAAGCATAGCCTCTAAATCATGTAACAGCAGACATCTGATGTCAACAGACTCTGTTCTGTCCCTTTTTATCTTTCACATCTCACTGAGAGCTTTTATTTGAAAACAAAGTTAACTAGAAGTTGAAGAAACGAAATATGAAGTTATAGCAGCGATAACAAAAGGGAGCAGACTGGACACAAGCACCGAAGCCTTAAACTACTCTGTAGCCTTGATGAGAACTGAAGTTTTCTCTAGCAAGCCTATCGTAGAAACACAATTTGGCTACTTCTAAATTAAATAAGTAAAAAAGGGACTTTTTTGTCCTAAGATTAGACTTGCACAAATTAGAGTAAAGTTACAGGTTCTGTTCAGCAAGTATGTCCTCTACACTTGAGGTTTAGAGCTATTTAGGTTTCAGAATCCTTACCTGCTAAACCTGCAACAATAAACCTCTTAGGAAAGTAAGTTCTCTGCCCATTCAAACGCTACCACCAACAGTGTCACTAGTATTAATCACAGAAGAAAAAGCATCTGCTCCATTTGGACTGAATGTAGATGGCAAATATGATCCAACTATGGCACGAGCCTTCCTTATGGACCACAGTACAAGAACAAAATGGTTATTTCACTCACGACCAGGTGTCTTTCAACGTAGATCTTCAGCCCCTAAGTGACTTATTAACCATTGGCAGTTAGCTTAGTATTTCCTCCGCAGCTCTTTATACCTTGCTCCCACCACCTTCCCTCAAAGTGGAAGGGGAGCATTCTTGACGCACTGAGAGGGAAGGGGACTTTAATACCAACATGCTTAGCTCTTCACTGGTCGTTCTGGTGTTCTTCTTTTTCCACTGCACAGAGAAGGAGTCTTCCTGCACCTCCTTTCCTTCAAAGCTTTGTTTCTTCGCCCTCTCTGCCAGACACTACACAGTACATCATCCTACAGCACTATCCAGCAGTGATTTACTTTTTTTTTTTTTAAAAAACACTTGTGTTCTTGTGATAACTGATTAAAAACGCTTCTGCAAAATATGAACAGAATTTCTATAGAAAATGAATCAACTTTTATTTAGCAGAGGGTTTGTTACTCTTACTTTTTATCTATCCACGAATACTGTTATAAATATGAATCCACTACAAAGTTTTTCCTTTTTTGACTTTTAAGAATATTCATTGAACCATACCAAATATTAACATAACGAGGAGAAAAAAAAAGCACTTTGTACCTTGAAAAAACGTAAAGTATCTGGTTTAAGAAGGGACAACGACGGAAAAAATACTGCTGTGCAAGAGTAGTCTGAGGACAGACTTACCTTTGCCAGCATTTCTAGGAGGGAGAGGAGGCGCATCTGCAGTTGGAGAGGTTGGGGAATCTGTACTTGTAGAAGCAAAAATCTGATTGGTGAAAGCTCCATAGGAGAGTCTTTGCTTGTCTCTAGGGGTGCTAAATCCAGGAAGAGTCATTTTGTCTTGGGGAGAAATACTAGAAGAGTGACAAAAACTTTGGGGTCTTGGAGTTCTTTCTTTTTTGATAGGACTAGGCTGAGAATAGAAAAAAAATATACATTATACAGCTGTCTACATATTAAATATAGTTAACATGTTTGGGAAATAATATAATAGAACATATTCTAGCAGACATGAGCATAGCTTTTTCCTTTATTGGATAAATAAGCTTATATTCTTCTTTCTCAGACATGCAACCTGAAAGATGCTCTCCTCTGTAACTGAAAATTAAAGATCATACCATAAACAAACATGCACATAAAGTCAGATTTATCTTTAAAGCAGTACATACATGCTAATAATATACTGAATAATGTACTAAAAAGTCTAATAATTTTTTTAGACTGTAAGCGTAATCTTCAGTTCAACCAGCACTTTAATCAGTTATCCCCAAAGACCAAATATATGATCCCACTGATACATTTTAAAAATGAAAGAACTACTACTTTGACACATTGGTTTTATTTGTTTACTGGACAAGCAATATGTTCAGTGGTACAGCTGTTCTTTTAAAGGCATATAATTCTTTTTGCAGAAATTTTGCACACCAATCATTAATAGCTGTGCAGGTCTTTTGACTGTGCAGGCAGTCATCAACAGCTGTATATACAGCTCCACCATCTGCTTCATTGCAGCTCTGGTTCAGGCAGGCCTACCGTAGCATTAGTCAATCTCATGCGGCTCCTTGCAGAGATACTACTGTGCTTAAAGATACGCGGATTATTTGGGTGTCTGAATTACCCAGTCTCCAGCGTTACAGAAAGTGAAAAGGTGATCACATTTCTTCCTTCCACATACTTATAAAAGAGGAAAGGTGTATCCCCATTTTATTACAGAAACCGAGCAGAGTAATTAACTGACTTCCTAAAGTAGGACACTGACCCCAATTTTTCCATGTGTTAGGGCAGCCGTTATCCCATGCCCTCAAGACTGGTCTTTTCATTACTCCTTTTTTCAGGAATAAACTGCACAGCACAGTCTTTGAAAAATAAACGGAGTTACCGAATCAACAACTAAGTTTTAATTACATTTGTGGAAGAACTAAGGATGAAAGTTGTGGACGTCGTCCAGCTAGAAATTTACAATCCAAAATTGGTAGGGGAGAAAACGACACAAAGACAAGACATCTACATTTAGTTATTTACATTAAACTGTATGCCTTCTCAAAGCAAAACTTCCGAAACTCAAGTCTAAAATAACTAGGTTGGCAGAGTCTATTCAGAAAGCACTGCGGCAATCCTTAATAAAGGCTTTAAAATCATCATTTTTTTCAAAGTCTGCTAGAAAAAAGGTAAGCTAAATTAGGTCCCAATAATTTCCATTCATTTCCGTAAAACAGAAACCGACAGCTTTTCGCAAAGCCGTATCAGTAATTCAGGTTTACCTTATCGTCTAAGTCATCATCACTTTCATCAATTTCTTCCTGACGAAGGTTCCACTCGTACTCTACGTGGACATGAGGATTTAGCTTTCCTGCCTTGGCTTGAGAAAGCTGGGAGGGGAGAAAACAAACAAAAAACAAAAACCAACTCTTACTAAAAACACTTTCTGTTCCTTCAGCATTCACGCATTTAATTTTGCGGAAGAAAGCCCTGAATAGAAATTTTTACAGTTTTAAAACTTGACCAGACATTAAATACTTTCAGAGCCATCAGACAAACCTCCTCTTTTTTCTTAGTTTAAGATTTTATTTGGGGTATATAAGAATAAAGGCCAGAAAGGCAGATTTTCTGCACAGAATTATAAATTCTCAGGCTTTTTTAAAATTATTTTTTCCTTTTTTCTTCCGCCCCCCCCTTTTTTTTTTCTTCAAGCATCGAATTATCCAAATAGCTAAATTTTTGATGTTCATTTCACCACAGAATTATTGGTAAAATCTATTTATTTATAAATGTTGGTACATACAACTATTACCCCCCCCAAAATCACTATCCTTATGTTGGAGTGACAAAAAAGAAAATGATCCTTTATTTAAATATTTAAGTGTTTTTTCCTCCCCTATCAGTGGATCAGGCTAATAATATGATGCACAGAATTCCTCTAAATTTCCGGTCTGCATAATGTATTTGCATTCTTTAAAAAACTACTACTTCTGCAACCATCAGCAAAAAGAGAAAACTGCAGTTCACTAATTCTTAGAAGTGACAAGTTCTCCATTTCAATACTCAGAACCCCCATCATTCTTTATTCCTTCACATCCTTTAAAATAATACACTGCTTGGCAATCGTTGATTCAGGAGAGCCTGTGACCACACCAGATCATCCCTAAATAAGATTGGGAAGAGATTAAAAAAAAAAAAAAGTATTTTCAACCTGCTAGTATTAATGCACCAAATTTAGTTGAAATTGAATGGAATTATACAGTTAAAACTCCAAGTTATAAAACAGAAATTACCTCAGTACATCTACTACACCGCAAGCATTTAGATATTTATTTTCTACATTTTTGTGCCCATTTTTCATGCGCTCACTCATATTTCTTTCTTAGTCTTAGCCTCATCTCATTGCCACTTTTAAGAAAAATACAAAAATAGTTTTCTTCTTCAAAAATGAAAAGTTTAGAAAAAGGCATAAAACATTCTGTTATAATTAACTGAAAATTCGAGTCAGAGGTATTCACAGAACTTCAATTGCAGTAACTGAAATGATTAACTGCTAGATATGCTCATTGAAAACACCTAAGTTTTTTTTGTTTGTTCTTAAACACAATCAACTGGTCCACACTAATGGCAGGTATTACTTAATAAAGTATATATCACAAAGAAAAAAGTAATCTATTCCAATCGTGCTGTATAAAAGCTGTTCTTCAGCTGACAGAGTACTCAAAACCTTGGAAAAAGCACTAGCTCTGCAGACACGGAAGTACTGAAGTCAGTGAGAGTACAAACTTATCAACCACAGCAAAGCATTAACTTGCATCCCCAGAAATAAGGAAAACGATTCTGACTTTGGAAGGAAAAGATCTCTCGATAGTGCTATATTTCATTATTACATGTCAAGAACTTTTAGTTATGAAACAAAAGATACAAAATTACCAGCTGCAGAGAAGGAGTAAATTTCCTTCTCCTTGGACTGTCAAAATGAGGGAGAAAAAACTTCTGAGAAACAGAATCAAGATGCAAGTGACTACTGTTTTGTAGTTTGTCCTGTATGTGAAACTGTACAGCTTAACCTCCTTAGTCCACTGACGGCACTTGAAAACTCATTTGCTTACTAAATGCATGTTGGTCAAGCATCTTAGAGGGCTAAGCACAAACAAGCTTGCTGCTCTGATGCAGAATCTCTTGGACTCTTGGACTTCTGCTTCAGTAGAATACCTGGGAAAATGCCTTAGCCCCGATACCTTTATTTCTCAAACTCCAGCAAGTTTCTGTCTGGTGACACCACTCATACACTCTGGAGATTCCAGAATAATTTTGTCCTGGCCGCGACCAATAAAGGGAACAAAAATCCCAAAGATATTAGCGTTTAACATTTTTGCTACCCTAACTTCCAGACATACACTTCAGCTTGTTTGTTCACTACAATTTTGCTCCTTTCTTCTTTAAGGAGGTTTAATTTTGTTTCAGTTCTCCTTGTCAGGAGATTTTCAGGATCTCTGAACTGTCTAACTGTCCCAGCAAACAAGCTAGGAAAAGCCAAAGTAGGAAAGGCCAAGCAAAGATCCAGACCTGCAAGTTGTTGATAGGTTTAATATTTTGGAGGTTGATTGGTGCTCCTGACAGAAATGTCTATAAGCAGAACTTCTGAGTTGAAGAAATCCAACTTCTTAGATGCAGTAACTGATTTTAAGACGCATACCCAACCCCTAAAATTGAAGGGCTGCAAATAGGCTGGTTAAAATAGCTAAGCATTTACAGTAGGAAATAAACTCTTCTGCTCAGGCTGTTATAAAGAAAATGACTACAGTGTACTGAAGTTAAAAAATAGCCATCTGTGGTAGGGCCTTTAGACCAGCCTACAGACAGCTGAGAGTGATATCAAGCGTGAGATATAGCAGTAAAGGATATTCTACATAGATCATATCTTTAAAGAAGTAAGCTTCCTTTTTTATTTTTTTTTTTCCTTACCAGTTCTTCACATTGGACAGCTTTCAGTCTTTTTGCTGTGTCTAGAGCCGTCTCTCCAGCTTGGTTTACTACAAAAGTGGTAAAAAACAGGGTATATCTTTGAGATGTGTAAAGAATCATTAAGTTTCACTATTTTAGCACAGTAACTTCTAAAAGTGATTAAAAATGTCTATTTACTCTATATCAGCTGCAGCTCTTTAAGATTCCACTCTAAGTGCTCATGCACTTCATGTACCATCAGGCTCTTTCTGAACAGCAGCATCTGTTGGGACAGTCCCCACATCCCTCCTAACCATCCTAGCAGAGAATATACAGAAACGCAGTCATTTCAACCTCTGCGCAACTCCTTTGCCAGTAAAACTCTTACACAAATAAGCAGAAAAAGCAAGCAGACAGGGCAAGATAGCTTAGAAGAGAAAACTATTCCGAGATGAAAAGAAAAAAATGCAAATATTGGTCCAAATACTTTTTGCTCTAAGTGACTGATACATAACTGTCTGGAGCCTGAATCTGAAGACAGAAGTCCTAGTCTAAGATGATATTTGAATAGGAATTATTTACATGCTTCCTAGTTGTTTTTTTTTCCTTCTGAAAGCTACAAAATTTCTTAGATTTCAAAATAATGCCCAAACAGATGATGATCTGAGCCCTCGAGAAAGTCTCCCAAAACAATATCTAATATGATCCTTCCTAGATATTCAGTAGCAAGTCTTAAAAAAATCCCCTCTAAAATCTTATGTGGACAAATTCTAGGTAAAGATTATTCTTACAGTATTTCTGTAAATACCATGGAGTTGGACCATAGTATGTTCTACCCCATAGCCTGGTTGTAAAGCTTTTCTCTGACTGGACCCTGAAAACAGTCAAACTAGCCTGAGGTTTCACAAGCAACCACATCTGTGTAATCTTATATATAGAATATCAGTCATGAATTCTAAAAAATATGAAACAGCCACCTAGGAAGGCCAGTTTCAATACCTATCATTCAAAGACGGTTTCTATGAATCTAAAGATCTCTGGAAGGAAGGAAGGCACCTTATGGAAAGGCATAACTGAGGTGAATGAGAACTTCTAATATTAATATAATATTCATTAATTCAAATTAAAAAATAGACTGCTTAGGAGACTACATAAATTCCATACTTTTAGTCTGTAAGTATAAACGTGATGGTTTGAGGCCTGAAGAAGATATGCAGCTCCTATGTGAAATCTCACGAAAGAAACAGTAGCTCAGAAACGTAAGATCATTCTTATATCAACCACTTAGTAAAGAGTTCAAAAGACGGACCAATAGACTTTCTTAAGCTTGTTCAATTAGTTTTTCTATTTTACTAAATAGGGATATATCTATTAAAAAAAGAAAAATAAAAAGTCACATCAAATTTTTTGACCTGATAGTGTTACAACATCCTAGTGTTCTAAGGATGTATGGAAAAGCCAAGGAAATCAATGACCTTTACCACTGAGTTATGAACCTAATCTTATGCACCAGTTTGCAGACCGGGGAGGTGGAAGATGATGACAGAAAAGAGGAGAAAGGGAGAAGTAAAAGTCCACACACTTCCACTTGCACAAAACTGTTTAGAAAGCTTCCTTCCCATAGCAACAACTGGGAGAATCCAAATCTGTATACAGATATGACAGGTAGCTCCTGAGCCTCATGAGTTGGACCTCAAGGGACACGTTCCTAACTGTCTTGATGTGGCAGGAAAGGAGAAAGTCTAGTTAATTGCAGATTACAAAAAAATGTGACGAAACATACAGAGATGCCAATTTTAATGAGAGGAAAATGACTGATGCAGAGACAGCAAGTGATATATCTCACAGGAGGACAGCAAACAGAAGGAAAGAAGCTGAGAAAGCCAGTCCTTCCCCTATCAACCACAGCGGTGGCTAGCACATCCTGGGTGAAGCCACAATGCTAACTAACATTAATATTAAAGAAAGAATTAACCCTTGTGTACACGAAGCTCACATGCATCTAGAGTGGAATTAATGTGAGTGGTCACTTGAAGCATTTTAACATACAAGCATTACGTGAATCTTACAATAAAAACAAAATGTGTCAGAAATAAAACGCTGTAGAAAACCAGGAAATATCAGAAGCATTTCATATTAAAAGACAGTAGTGACAAAAGTTTTCTAAGAATTTGAGTTTAATTTTTTTAACTGAATGCTTCCTATAGGCTTGTTAGTGGGAAATTTAGATCACCTTTCTAACAGAGTTTCTAAAACAGATTTTATTTTTCCTTAGAAACACACTCAATGTGACATAAATAAAAATGGTTAACAAAAAAATCAAAAGAAATGTTAGGAAACCTTAATTTCCCCTATTATTTCATTAAATAATGAGCTTACCCAGATCAATAGTTGGCTTCCCCCTCAAAAGCAATTTCAAACACTCAGGTTTATTATACATACTGCAGTAGTGTAGAACCGTATTACCCAATGCTGTTTGCTTATCCAGGTTTCCACTAAACACAAAGGAAAGAAAAACAACCGAGAGAAGTATTGTATGCTGCGCTATTCATTCCAGATCATACTAGATCTGGATCCCTATCAATAATAAATATTTACAGTAATACATAAATACAATAGTGGACAAGTATAAAGTAGGCAGCTAATGTATTTCAATCAGACAGGGTACCTATTACTTCCCAAGACTATTAGGAATTATGGTTCCAAGCATATTGCTGGAAATCCCTGAACAGTGGTTGAAAAAAGACTGAGTATCTACAGACATTCATTCAAAAGAATTAACGCAGATTCAGACCTAACCCTTTGCAAGGTCATTCTAGTTGCTCTCCACCTGCCACTCAGCATATTCATGGAATATGTTCCTTTCTTTTTCAAACGGGCTAAATTAGTCAAATAAAAATATCTGAAGAAACATTTTCACACAGTTAGAATAGGCTAAAAAACCTGCACATGCAAGGAACTATGAGGAGGGGCCCTGCGAAGATGCACGAAAGGCGGTCATAAGAAGGCTACACACTGAGTTAGGAAAAGATGAGCTGTGCAAAGTAGCTCACAGGGCTTTTAAAAAACGTACTTCCTTAAATTTTCAGCTTCTAAATCAAGGATCTTTAAAAAAAAAAAAAAAGTTGCTGACTTGTATCTAGGTCAATATAATACATTTATGTAAGTGAAAAGAACAGCTTTTTTTTCTGCTCACTATTATTCATACTGAACATCAAGCATATATAAAAGGCAAAGAGCATTTTACTATAAACGTGCTCTTAAATTTGAGCTTGAGACAAGACCAAACTTCCTCTCCAACGCTGCTTACGCACCATACTCCGCAAACTATCAGAAAGAGGAAGGAAAAACAAGTATCCACTGACTGCATTTCAGTAGCAAGCATGACTTCACATGCTCAGAGTGAGAGAAAGAGAGCGGGCAAACTCCTCAAACCAAAGGCCCTCCCCCAACTCAAGCTGGTTGTGATGAATCTTCCGGGTTTCTCCTGACCCTTCTCTCTCACTGTTCTGTTAAAAGTTGCCGTTTGACAATGCAAGTGATTGCTGCTTCTTTCACTTAATAGCATACTACAGCAATGGACTGGAATCCATCTCACGTAAACGTCACCTATATGGTGACATATGTAAAAAGTAATGTACCGTTACATCATTTGATTTTTTTTTTTAAAGAAAATATTTTCATCAAGTTTTCCTACTTCTATGAATGCAACTCTTGGCTACAAAGATTAGTAGCTTAGTCAAAGAATTAGGTGTTGAAAATTATTAGTTTAAAATAGTAGGCTCTTAGAAACTGTAATATAATTTATGAACTATTCAGACTTCTTTTTCAAAGTCAATCCAACTTTTATCTATTACTTTCGGTGAAAGATTCTTATCTTCCATTCTTATGATTTCTTTCACTCAGTCTGTCCCTATATTTGGAAGAATGCTCTTTTCTCTTATGCTCTGCATAGTTTCTGCCTTCATCCTCTTTTCATATAACTGCTTTTCATGGTTTAATTCTACTCTTCTTTCCCTCTCTTTACTCACTAAAGAGTCATTTAGTACCCTAAAGTTATCAAAACATGATCTTTTGAAACATAGTTAAGGAGAATGATTACAAAGTCCATCCAAAGTACTTCAAGAATCATTCTGAACATCTACCTTTGTCATTCGCAACAACTTAATGAAAAATGAGCAACCCATACCAGTTCTGTACAAGGAAGTCAACCAGATGGAGAGAGGTTTGGTCAGCAGTCCGGACTGCTAAATGAAGTGCTGTTTCACCTGGCTCCTAAACAAAAAAAAAGTTAGATTTTTGCATCTTACTTCTGCAAAGCTTATAATATCAGACTTTCTGCTGAGATAACGTCACTCAATCTTTTAAAATGAATCCTATATTATCTTCCATACATGTAACATATATAGATACTTATATAAAAACATAAAAGCTGTATTAATTTCAAAATTGCAAGAGAGAAACTGAATTAATATCAGATTTTTTTTAATCCTATGGTCAAAAAGGACATCACAGTACATATATTTCAGATTACACACCCTTTTAAGAATTGTGACTTTTAATCAATGTCAGAGAACTTATGTGGGAGGAAACTGCTATAAATGTCCTAACATTTCAATTACAGTTCATACTTTTCTAGATATCACAAACTAATAGCTGAGAACCTTTAAGGAGTTAATTCTATCTGCTACGGGTGACACAAAACCAGAAAGTTTATATTGTAGTTAAGAGAATTTGCAATGCGTCTCCATGTCATGAAATCTGTGATATTGCAAGTGCTTACACTATGTTGAGCTCATACCCTCCACTTGATACAAAGTTTTGCTTTGTCCTCCACTAAATTAATTACTTTGGCAGAACCTGTCAAAAACATTCTCTCTGAGATCTCTCCACTTCAGCAGATTATAACAAAGTTTCACAGATGGGTACAACATTAGTGGGAGAAAACATTGCTGACAGAGTAATTACATAGCATTGTATCTCTATAAAACCAAGTTATGTTACTCTTCAGTAATACTTCTACACGGATGCTTGAGGTAGCCATCTCAAACAAACTAGACTGATTTTCGGAGAAACTGCCACTGGCTTCAGCAGGAACTGCAAGTATTCATACTTTTATGGAGAAAAATCTCTTTTCATGGTTGAGAAAAAAAAAAATCTGTTTTTTTTTTTTAAAATGGTTTGATCACAAGCTGGGAAGGAATCAGATTTACTGTTCCTTCATACAGAATGAAGAGAGACTTACACAGTGTATGCCAACTCCTGCCATTTCAACATGTTGCTTCAGCAACTACTTTAAAGTAGATGTGACACTGCCTATGACAGAGCTGACCCGAGGTTATCAAGTCTCTCTTTAGGCCACTGCAGAGCAGGTGTTTGTCAATATACTACAGTCGCAACCTGGAATGGCCTGTCGTCATACTAGTGCCCTTTCACACTCCTTCCGACTAATCGCTGGCAACAGACACAATCTTCACGTTCTCTCCCCACAAGGACGTCACGTTAGGGAAAGAAAGAAAAGAATATCATTTTCATCTGTTATTTCTGTTCTTTTACCATCTAAGGCAGTAATCCCTCGTACTGGACATTTTACAAATATAGATTACTTAAAATACTCTTGACTTTGTTTACCTGATAAGCTTACCTGTCCAGGCTCTAACAGTGGCTCCATTAGCTCTACCCCCTCTGCATAGACTTGAATTAGTGCAAGTAAATCCCTGGATTTGACAGCCTCAAGTAATTCATTCAGTTTAGCTGCTGCAGATGCACAAGTCTTCCTAGAGAACTTATGATCTACATATTTAGCAGTGATAAATTCTTTACGTGCAGTCCTGTGAGGGTGTGAAAATAGAACTTGGCTTAGAAGTCTTTGAAAAATGGGTCAGTGATTTAAGTTTAAATCACCTTGCCTAAATCAGGAACTCAAAAGTGAAGAGCAAGACTATCAGATAAAGACTATTATTATAATGCATGCTTCTTGCCCAAAATAAGGTACATGTTTAACTATACCTTGTCTTCTCACTACATATGAAAGTTACCCTTACTTTGGAGACCAAAGAAAACCCAAAGCCTGAAACGTGATTTTTCATGGAAACATCTACATGTTAAAAGCATGATAAAACATGATAAAGGAAGAAACATTGAAGCAGACACAGAATAACATAACAAACGTTTTCTGGCAAAACCACATCTGTTATGTGGTCTGTGCATCTTCCACACCAGTGAAAGAAAGAAAACTTGTCACGCTCTCAAGACAGCACTGAAGTTTGCGTCATTTGGTCCAACACCGTTTATCACTTGAGGGCGTACTACCGAAGTGGGAAACATTCAAGGTTCTACAGCACGATCTACAGAAGCCCAAACTTACAGTATCTGAAAACTAACTTTCTCACATTGAAAAGTTGAGGTAGCTAAAGCATGACTACACAGCAAAAGATAAAAACCTAAGAAACGCAACAGTTGGAGGAAAAAAAAACAAAAAAACAAAAACACGCTAGTCTTCTGTCATCTTAGTCCTCTTCTAGCTTGATTATAACTTAAGATTTTTAACATCAACATATGCTTTCCACAGAAAACTTAATATTAAAAAACGTATAGGTTCAAAACTTACATGTCACTTGATGGACTGGGTTTAGGTGAAGGACTAGGTAAATTCCCTTCCATGATATCATTAAAACTATTATTTCCTACATTCTTGGCCAGCTGCAATAAAAAAATAAAAAAATAAAAAGCTATGAGGGTTTTGTTACTGAGGGCAAGTTAAAAACTAGACTATTATCTTAATGCTCGTTTTCCACACTACTAATACAAGACAATACAAAAAACTGTAAAACAAAAGTACAATATATATTTAAATGTAAAGGAATTTAAGAACTTTTTAAAATGTGAGCCCTACCATCCTAACACTTGTTATAAAATAAGCTTCGCTGTCATGCCAATTATTTATTTTTCAAAATACTCTGCCTCAGCTATAAAAATAGAATGAGGAACTAGCAGCCCGAACATTGAAACAGCGCTGGTACACTAGTCAGGAAACTATTTTTGTATCAGGTGTTCAGATGTGCTAGAAATTCTTGCTTAGTAAAATCTGATTTAAATGAATAGTAATTTTATGAACAAAAAGATTGCCAAAAGGATAATAGTGCTAATGTTAAACCTATACATAAACCTAGAATTACCTTCTATCTTCCTTTGATTTTCCTGTGCAAGACTTCTCTAGTAAGCCTTCTTTCACCAGTCAAGCACAGTTGAGGGAATAAAATATCTCATAGCTTTTTAAAAAAAAAAAAAACACGTGCAAACTTGCATCCAATTATTTTCATAAAATTAACATTACAGGGTTTCTTCCATCAAAAGATGCAGCCAAAATTTTTCTGCCAAAATTAAATTAAATTTGTTTTTTTTTGTTTTTTTTTTTCTTGTTTTTAATCTCATGAGATTTTAGACCGTCCTGATTTAGAGCCAAGATCAGCTAATAAGAGGTAACATTCTGGTTACCCCAGTCGCAATGTAAATAAATATTCAAATTGTAAAGCCTCAGAGAACAAACATAAGAAGTGATAAAGGAATAAAAGCATCAATAATGCATAATAAGACAAAACCTCCTATAGGGTATTTATAAAAATATGAAAACTAGTATCTTGAAAAATAATTAACTGTGAATTCTACACCTGAATGATCCTTAGATACAAGTCAGCAGTTGACAAAAAAAAAAAAAATCCAAATTTAAGAAACTTACCAAGAGTTCAGACGTTCCCAATTTGTCTAATTCCAAAGACTGGATTCGAGAAATATGGACACCCATTTCTCTGTGTATTCCAGAACACTCTATGCAGGTTAAAATGCCCAAATTAGTTGATAGCCATGTTGGATCTGTAGAGTTGAAAACCCAAATAGTTATTGAAAGTCCAAGTAGAAGTACTCAATGGAGGTAAGAAACGACTGTGTTCTGAAACAACTCCTCACTTAACTTTTTAACAAATGGAACTGAACTATGAACATCTCATACGTTTCTCCAAACTGCAGCGCGAATTTAACCAAACACTGCTACTGATAGATCTGTTCTTCAGATCGGGGACGGGCCCAAAGGCACTGAATTTAGACTTCTATATCCATACTGAACCACCCGATCTGAACTGTTTAGGATTTGCTTTCTTGTAGAAAGAAGGTAGGCGTTTGTTTTCCTGTTTTTAAAAGGAACAGACCTACTAAATTCCACTGTTGGCAATCTCTGAACTTTTAATCCACATTTCTTAAAGTTTAAATAGTCTTTCTTTATACAAGATTAAATGTCACATTTTCCTGTGTGTAACATAGTTCATCCATTATAGGAAACCTAAGCAAATCTGGGAACTAGTACAACAATAAAAAGTTGCAGTCCTGGAGATCTGCATGTAATATTAGAATAGGTCTTATATTAGAAATGCTACATAAAAAGTAAGATCAGTCTTCTGAAGGAAAATAAAAAAAACTCTACATAGATTTTACATACATCTAAATCTTCAAAGTAACGTCTTCCTTGATCTTAGATAGTGACTGGTAAAGCATGAAGTCAAGAGCTTAACGTTGCAAGCTGAAGTTGCGGGTGAGAAACTTAAAATTTCACTATAAATTAAAAGACGAACGAGAACTGTATTCTAATGTTTCTGTAGATTTACGTGATGGCGTTACTGAATGAACCAATTCAAGGATTTGACATAACGCTTTTGCGGTACTTGACTTTGTATTTTTACCTAGGTATTTTTTTGTTTGGATTAGTTCCGTGTCAGTAAGCCTCTTCTGAAGATGCACGCTATCTACTCCATGCCCAGTGAACGCCACCTTCTTGAAGAGTCTGTTTAGATGTGAAAGCCTTAACAGCTATCAACTACCATACAAATTTAGTAGCTCTACAACAATTTAACTGTTCTCAAGCTCAAAGTGACCTATAACTGACCTGTAACTCTGTACTTCTGAGGATATAATCTGATAGGACTCCAGCTCTGGGTCTCCACTTCTTTGCACGAGACTACTTTATTCCAACCATGAAGACTTTTGATACCACAATTCTAGTAGTCTTGTGCTAAGATAAGACCTCAGAGTAAGATCCTGGCCAGGTCAATTTTTCCACAATCATTGTCTAAGCATTACTCACTTCTACTTAGTAGCATGCACAGGATCAGTGATGCCAAGCAACTTCCATTCAAGTGCAACAAGCATCTAGAGACAGTGCAACAAGAACAGTTCAAACTCCAGAGGGGCTTGAACTGCTGGAAGTAAGCACAGACAACACACAAAAATATTTTAGTGAATTAAATTAAACTAACGTATGAAAGTCAATATTTGCTCTTTTAAAAACAGGCTGAAGACTGATCAACACATCACTTAGAAAATTAGTTTGCACTCTACAAACACTTCAAAGAACTTGCTCACTACAAGAAGCTGATGACACGAACAAATTGAGGTACCTGGTGAGCCACAATCACAACAGACTTCATTTCCGGGTAATCTCTGGATGTCATCAATAATGGCTTTTGTCAGATCCTCTAAACTGTTTTCCCCTGTGCTCTGCTCTCCACGGAATGCCATATTTAATGCTTCTTCTTTGCTGTTAGTCAATACTGATATCCATCTGGCACAAGATAAAGAGCTCAATGAAGATTTGCATTTGCAAACACAAGTGAAGCTCTAAACTGTAGAAAGCTTGCCAGGAACAAAATATCAGTGGAATATAAGGAAGAATTATATTGTGGGAGAGACTGAGCGAGTGGGGAAAAGGTAGGAAACCGAAAGGAAAGAAGTGAGAACGAGAAAAGACAAAAAAAAAAAAATCTTTAAAATTGTTCACCAAAGGGATATTAAAGTCAAAGCAGTAGAGTTCTCAGGTTCGGCAAATGAGCAGAAGCTGGGAAAGAAAAAGGGTGTGATTTAGCTCCTGTAAATTCAACTGCCTAAAAAGCAGGTGTCTAGGACCTTCCTACAGTCTATCCTGCCATTCAAGGTGGAAGTTACAATCACTACTCTCTCCATGTGGTGTGCCTCTCTCCACTGTGGGCACAGTAAGCGCTTTTTAACACGTAGGCATCCAAATACCTTTCAAAGTGCAAGCCTTTAATGCACTAACCAGAGTCAGAGCATTACGGCCAAATTAATGAAAACGGCTGGGACAGCAAACATGATGGGGATTTTGAAAAGAGAAGATGCTAGGAATGATATTGTCATCATGGCATTTTAAGTCAAGTTGCAACAAATCAAGATTCTTTAATGCTGTTTTAGGTAATACTTCTCCCCAGCCCCCCAGGTGACCTGCCAGTTTTCGATTACACAACACTGTTTAAAATTTATTAGAAATAAATCTCTCACTGGCTGCTGCATGAAATATGGAAATAGAGATGGGAAAGGGGCTACACTAAGGACAAGCACATTGAAAAATGACCAGATAGCGTTGTCTAATTTATGAAAAGAACAAGTTAAAAAAAGCTCTCTCAACTACAGTGCTTTTAGATGTGATTAAATTTACAGCAGCTGTATTTTACGCAGAAAAACAACTTTAAATTGATTGCATCCTCCATCCATTTCCTGCTTAAATATTACAATTATCTTCACTCGTCATTCTTCTGAAACTAAAATGCTAAAAAACGCTAAAGTGCTAAAATGGCTATGGTCAACTGAACATATTAAGACCACAACTTTAGATTTAAATTCACAGTCCCTCAATGAAATAATAGCGCAAATATAAACTTTACAGGATCACAGTGGCAAATTTATGTAAACAAACTTGTAATGCAGGGTCAGAGCCTTAACTGGTCTATGTGCACTTTACATACTTCATGTCTGTGTACTTTATTTATGTTCTATACCTCACACACATGCACGTTTTAATCTTTCATGGGCTGAGAATAACCTGGGCATTGTACTTAAAAGATTATGTTTGCAAAAAGAAAGAGAGAAAAAAAAAAGAGTAAAAATCAACCTTAAAATAAAATAGCGAAATTGAAATATTTGCGGGAAAAAAAAATATTTTGTGTTCTACATGCTGGAAATAGCGTTATATACACGCACACATCATCAGTACATACACGCACATGCACAAATATATACACAGCACTTGTTATGCGACCAATATATGAACACACACTAGATGGCAATCTTCTGCAATTTTGCTGATGAAATCAAGAGACATTAAAGAAAAACAAGAAGAGGCAGTATCTTTTGCTACTAATATTATAGTAATGCTAAATATACAGACTAAAATAATCATTAACTCGGAGATAGATAACATTTATTCTGACATCTGTTGACAATTTTTTTCATGGTTACAGTTTGATGAGTTTGTTAAACAAAAGTCAGAAACTGAACAGAACTCAAGAATGCTGTAATAATTAAAAAAATATTAGAGGTAATTAAAATAAACATGACATGACTAAGCCAATTTTTAGTTTATAAAGATTTCTGTTTTAAGAGTTACTAAACCGTAAGAGGAGAAACTTATTTTGGTTTAACTTCCTTGGCTAAAAGGAATCCACTGCCTCAGACGGAGCATCACTGCTGTTATCTGCGAAACAGTCACAGCAAAAGGCATCGCACTGTCTGCTCTTCCTAGACATCATCAGTAAGGCCAATTTAACACAAACACAGGAACGGACTCATTCTTAATGACTAATACTACCTGGATAAAACGTTAGGCCTAGGATTAATTCGATGTCAACAGTAAATAAAATCTGCCTTATAGCTGCTGTTCTTTCTCTTTTTCTTATTGTACTAAAAATGACTTGTACAGATACTCGCTTTATTTCAAAATGCCACCAGAATCAAGCTCACAAGCAAAAAGCATGCTATTACTTTGTAGGGGTTCTTTCAAACTATTTTAAAATTACTCAAGTCTCACAGAACAGGTTTCGCTCGTATTTAATACAAATAAATGGATCGCCCAATCCCATACTACATGTTTTCTGGATATCAGCAGCTCCCCTAGGCCCATTAAGGCTTTCGGTTTGCCAGAGCTTCTCAGTTTTGGAAGAAGCTTGTAAGGCTAAACAAAAATAGGCATCGCGGGTGAATTCTGGACCCAACGAAGGCAACAGAAGTACTCGTTAACCTTAGGTGGAAGAGACTCTCATTGAGATTAGTCTTATTTCTTTAGTGTTTTTAAGTCAATACAAGTCTCTAAGCCAATAAATTTTGATTTATGTCCCTATCAAAAATTCCTGTTGCAGCACCATTGCTCTCCGATGGAGTGCATAAACACAGTATTAGCACAGTAATTTCCAGACTTTCAGATATAACTTTTTGTATGGAACTAGTAACAGACAGTATATTGAATGAACATCGTCCAGCTCAGCCTTTCCAAAATAAAAAAGTCTGAGTACTGTGCCTAAATACTAGACTGACATTATACACTGAAGATAAACACTGCATCTTGGCACAATTTCTGAGCATAGCTTTATTTCACCCATACTTTCTTACAGAATTTGGTTTATTCTTGGCCTTCAAAAAAGGGGGTACAGAAAACCCTATCCACAGCTTCAAAAAGTAGAAAGTATCTACTACTGTATGTGTTAAAGAAATCTTGTATTTTTAGGGATCCAAAACTATTTTTTACATATACACATACATGCACACAAACACTTCTTCCTCCTACTGAGCTTCACCTACTAGAGAAATTAATAGAGGTTTTAACTGACAGACGATCAGCAATTCCAGGTAAACAGCCCACTGAGTAAGAATCAAGAAATGAGCTGGACTGAGGGAATGTTTTGGGGAGAAAGTAGTAATATGCCTATAACCAATTGTGAGCCACTTATTTTTAATAAATGAATTCTTAAAAAACTACTATCAGACAAATTAAAAAAAAAATTTATGGAATTAGTTCAAAACAATCACTAGGGAAAGGAAGCAAGGTAAGTTAAGACTAGAGTGAAAAAGAATGTATCTTGCGTTATTCCCAATTCAGATGGGAAGCTAGAAAGTCATTTGAAAATATATTTGTGTATTTATTTCTCAAGTCCTGCCCAAAAAGGAGACAGAACAGAGACAGCATTAAGACTGGGTGAACAAAAAGCAACACAAAGTCGTTAGGTGGAGAAGGAAGAAAGAGGCATAGGTACATAAACGAAGAGAAAGTTAGAACCAGAGGATAACAACTAATTGAGGAGTACAAAATGGTCTTAAATCAACAATTCTGGAAATGAAAGGATGATGTTTGCATGACACCTTATATAATAAAGCTATTAAGGACCCACTCAGGGGCTGCACAAGAAAAAAAAAGACTATTTTGTTATATTGTAGTCTTTCCATAAAGATTTTAACAGGCATTTCAGTTCACAAACTTCTTTTCAACTACATAAAGATATTGTACACGTTTTCGTAAAGAAAAGATAAGTTTGTGTGTTCATCTCAAAAAGTACACAAAGCTATTTTGGTCACTTGTAAGTAACTTGCTGAAACAAAACACTTGACTGAATGGCGCTACAGTAGCTTTTTGTTGTTGGCTTACAGTGCCAATGCAGGCAAAAATTGACTTAGCCTGTATTAGTTTGTCAGCGTATATTCCAACGTTAGAATGTAACTAATGTCTATTTTGCTAAATGAAACTGTTAAAGCTTGCAACACCATTACGAATATTCCAGTATAAATCATTGTCTTATTCACTGGACTTGAAAGCGATAAACGATACTTCAGTGGGAAACAAACTGGAACTATACTTATAATGGGAAATAAAAACAGCCTGGAATTTCAAAATAGTTCATCACAAGAATTATTTCACTAACATACTTTCCTGCCCTTCACTCATGCATTCAGATAAAGAAAATAAACTTCAACTTTTAAACCTACAAATATAGTAAAAACTATTTTATGGCAGATACCTGATTTATCAAACGCATCGCTGATTAAAAATAACAGTATTATTTTCTTCTTGACGATGAAATTTCCTGAAATAACTAAGTTCCTGAGTGAATGCAACAGGCACAACTAGCAAGCCAGCTTTGCACTCTAGAGCCAACATAAAGCTGTGCAAGACTCTGCAAGGAACTACTTGCAGGACACAACTCTCCAGCCTTCTTATTTCATCTGTATCTTCAACTGATGAGGCCACTGCCTTCCATTCCTGCCAAGCAACTGGAAGGCCCTGCAGACATTGCCTAGACCTTAAAAATACACATACAGCACCGCGGTCCTCCTTTAGGATACGGACAACAGAAGAGCACAGGAGCTCTGAAGAACGAGGTGGCCTGCAAAGATCGGGCTTGCTACATTTTCCACCAGTGACTTCATTGCTAGACTTGTCACCCGATCAACAATGGACTGTAACGTTCTGCACAACACACCGCTACGATGTGACGACTGGCAACATTCAAGAGAGAAACTGGCATGCAGATCTCTGGACAAGGAGTTGTTCTGTCTTGGCAGGAGGAAAGACGGGTTTTAATGAAACAATCTGGTGGGAAACACGCATAAGTGAAGAAAGTTACTGGATTCTGAAATACACTACAACTCAGAAAAGCCTTGTTGCTGACTTCTGGGCCTACAGTGGAAAAGCTGCATTACCTGCTAATATTTGATATGCAATGTATACAATTTCTTTTTCTATTTACTATTTTCAATATAGAGGTAAAGGTAGGATCAGGAGGAAAAGAAGTAACAGCAAAAGATGGCTGATATGGAAGATTTCATTTGGACCCTAATAAGCTCACCTACTATTTCATACCAAGTAACTGCACATGAACAATGTAATTGCAGCGTACACGTAATCCAAAGCTTTTTTTTTGGTTGGCTGGGTTGGGGGGGGGCAGAATTGCAGGGGTTTTGTTTGTTTGTTTATGTTAGAGGTTCTTATGTGAAAGACAGTTCACATTTATACATTCACAACAGCAGAAGAAACACACAGTAGGCAGTACTTTTTCACTGGCTGAGAAAACTATTTCTAGTGATATTTATGATCTTGAACCCCTCTATTGGCAAAATAATCTTTAAAAATATAAACATTCTTACGCTACGTATTCTTGTTCATCTTCTGCCTGAAAGTGGTATGTTCTGTTATCTGAAATAAACAAACACATCCTTATGTTCAGCACATGAGAAATTTTAAAACATCAAAATATTTGTTACTAAAACCTATTTGGCAACTAAAGACATTAGAAGCAATTAACCAAGCTACAACATGAACTTATTTACGAAAGAATTGTTTTCAATAAGCTATTAAGTAACTATTAGGAAGGACAGAGAAAGATGAAATTTTGATTTACACTAAATACAGGTATTTTCAATATATGTAGAACTATAAAGAATAATAAGCAACAATACTATATGAACCAAATTCGACTTCAGAGAGAACCTCTCTGAAGAGGTGAAATCTGAAACGTAAGCAGCAAATAAGGACAAAATAAGTTTGTCCCTATCACATATTTTTCCTTTTGTCTGAATTCGAAAACTTCAAAATTATGAAGAAATTCTACATAATGCAAGATGGTACTAAAGTTGCTACATACGTGATATCAAATCAAAAGACTTTTTATCTTCACCTGGCTTCACCTGGCAGGTCAGCAAATTCAGTTTAGCTGGTGGCCTGTTGGACTGAACAAAAAAAAAAAAATTATTTGACTTTAACAATATCTTGCTATAGGATTGTTTTTCCTTTCCGGGGTATGTGCATACTAGTTCAAAATAAAAGCATGCACACATGTACATGCTCAAAACACTTTAACATAACATTTTATCCAAATGGACAGATTTAAAACAAAATTACAAACTTCACAGCAACTACCCCCAACTACTTCATAGGGACTGAAAGAATAGACCTTCATTTAGAATACGCTGATACTCGATTTTCTTACTGTATTTCATAAACAACAGTAAAACTGATAAATAATTTTTTATTAGAGCATGCTCATATTCTGATTTTCCTCCCACTTTAAATAACCAAAGATATAATCTTAAAAATTCAAAAAGGAAAGAATACTACTGGTACCAATCTAAAATAATATCCCATGTGAACAATTCGTTTATCAATTCTTTTGTCTTCTTTTTAATTTCTGGTATATGGCTTTGAGTTAGAAAGCACTGAAATATATAGTACCAGTAAGGTTTTTTCTGAGAAACATAATTAACATGATCAAAGTCTGATATTTTAAATACTTTCTGGATTGTTCCTACCTAAGCAAGCTGCATATATGCCTGATTTACTATTTTATGGTATATCAAACATTACAAACTTCTAACAGAAAATACAAACAGTGGCAGAGCCAGGCAGAGGAAAGCAAAGGGAAACCTGAGATGATTAGAAATGGAGCGGCAGAAAAAAAATAAGAAAGGCCAACCAGTAAGGTAGCAACATTAATTGAGGCTAGAAACTAGTTTTTCAATTGATTGGCATGCATTGTGTTTGTAACGAATGAGATTTAAGTGAATGTGTTTTAGAGGGGCACAACTCCTGCCAACATGCAGCATCACACTGAGGAGCTGCAGCTCTGCATTTTAGAGTAAATGCAACCACCAAAATTCTCTGCTATAATTAGGTTACTTAAGACATGTTAGTTAAACAAGTCTTAAAAGTATTTTGGGTGTACACAGGTTTATCAAAGCTGTATAGATACCAGATAGAAGTCATCATGGCTGGCAGATGTTAACTGAACACAAGACATGCCACATAACAGTAACTGCTTCTGAACGGAGTTTTGAAAATTGTTCATGTTTAAAACTGTAAACCAAATACAAACGTACTGTAAAACAAACATACAATATCCAGAAATGCATTTCCCTCCTTGTTAAACGTTTGGCAGGACAAACTAATCAACACAATATTTCTAAGTGCTCAAGGAGCGACTGTTCCACGGAGGAGTAATACACGATCGCCTTATCAGTTTTCAAAGTTTCGTCTCTTTTTCAGACTGTCATCCTCTCATCAGGTTAATCCGGAGGCAAAAATGTACTAAAACCACAACGATATTTCTAATTCATTATAAATTGGGAATGGCAGGAAAAAAAAATACTATAAGGAATTAATTAATCTTCCTTTATAATAGTTTAGAGCAATTTGTAAAAACTGTTCTTAGTAAGAAGCATTAAAGAAACCTTGTGCCCTTTCAGACTTTTGATATCTTAGCATTTTCAACAATTTCAGGTATTTATACTTGTCTGCAATTACAAACAATAAGGCTTTTCTTTTTTTCCTTTCTGAAATAGGGGAAAACATGCATGCAGGCCATTTTGTGAAAAATCTACAGGTTAAAATACTTCGAGAAAGATCTCACAACAAATGCATCAAAAAAGTATTTCTGAAGGGGTATATATCCATCTCTAGTTTTCAACTTGCTTTCTCAGGTTAAAAAAAAATGCTGAAACAAGTTACAGGGAAGAAAGAGTAAGTCTATCTTGGACTCTACATGCGTTCTTGCAGAACCATCAGACAAGAAATTTTCTGCTAAATTTAGAAAAAAGTTCAATCTTAACTAATCAAAGTAGGTCAAGCAAAAGACAGCTTCTGAATACTTAGTCTAGGAAAAGCTACGGTTTTCTACGTTAGGGACATCCGAGTTCCCTTTTCTAAATCAGTTAATTTTTCAGAGCTTTCAGGACATAGTTAACAGATTTCACGAGAATAAGATATTCCCTGAAGAACAGGCACCAGAGGACTAAAGCTTTGCCAGAGAGCAAGTCTGAGCTTGCTATGGAGTACTCCGGTTCAGTAACATACTGGAACTACATTTACCCTTAAGGTAATTACAGGACTAAAGCCATATGACACGAACAACTACTGACAATATCTTCAAAGACCAGAAATGCAATTAAGTATCTGGATTACATGTGATGCGGTAATAATAATACTAAAAAAGAAAAACCCGAAATGATTAAGAACAGCTTGTGTATTGCCCAGGTATTAGTTTGAAGTTACTACCATGAAGATTCAGGACTTTGTTTCTTTCGCAAGAATACCTAAGAATTTTTGTAACCTGTGTGCTGTTAGCAGGTCTTGAGAATTGACTTGTTTAAACATCTTTTAAAATAGTTAGCTGCACGTGCCTATTCTGAGGAACTGAGTCAGCATTCAGTCAAAAGGCTTTTAAATAACGTATACACCACAACCAAACTATGAGGGTGGGGGTACGTGAACATACTGAAAAATAAATACAAGCCAAGTGTTTCAACATTTTTCATTAAGCTGGTGTTCATTGTTAACACTACCTTGCTGTCAAAGCGAATCTTGTAAAATAACAAAGCAGCAACTAAACTTCCTAAAAACAACCTTATTTCCAAAAACTATTAACTACTATAATTTAAATGAGCATTATTTGTGAGTTAGCAGTGAAATAATTGTGACAGAAGTGGAAAAACGTGATTTATGGTTATGTTAATAGAGAAGTAATGGCATATAAACTTGCATCACAATGGAAGAGCAACCCTTTGCAACTTGTCATTTGCTAAAATGCTATCAATCTGAGAAAGATGTTAAAATAAATAAAATAAAGACAATAAAGATAAAATTATTCCCTCTATAAAATTCATAACTATGAGGTACAAGTTTAAAGGCAGTACACATGACTTCAATCCTCAAAATGAACGGTTCAAAAAATCACAGGAATATTCCTCACTGAAAATGAGGAAAATACTTTCCACTTGAAACTATGATAGAAAAGAGGACATGTGGAGTGCTTTTAGGCAGCTGCATGTGAGAAATGAAAATGAAAATAAATAGTGCAATTCAAGGATTTCTAAATTGCCAGCACTTGAGCTTGGCTACATACGAATTTAAAAAGTGGAGATAAACGAATCATCACTAAGTCAGGTATCTAGGTATTGCTAAGTAATGACAGGTAACTTGATTAAGTGAGTCCTCAAAGTAAGCGAGGATATCTTCCTAGCCATTAAATTTGTGTAGGAAGACTTCAGATAAAAATAAACAAACAAAAACCCTTAAACACTCCAGTACAAACGTAATGATTTCCTTTTAACTTAGTGAAAGGAAATTAACTTCAGAGTTAACTTCAGAAATTGATTATCTCTTAACATAGCAGGAGCCAAAAATCTGCATCATGCTGCTGAAAGACAGCTTTGGGACTGCTTCCATCGTGAATTTGCTGTTGTTTCCTCAGGTTTTAACAATCTTAGGAAGATAATTCAGATATGAGCCTGATCCCCAAAGCCCACTACGAGAAACACTTTTCAAAATTTCATACTTCTGGTTAAAAGCACTCAATACATTAACACATTCATCCCTCAAAACCTCATCATTAATATCTATAGCCCCTAGCTTCCAAATTACGTGCTTCATAGATGTATTGTGACAATGCTCATGGGCAAAACAGTTGAATTATTTATTGAAAAGTTTGTTCACGTATTTTCCAATTTCCTATCAAACTATCCATAAATATATTTAAATGCTTAATTAGCTGCTAAAAGCCACAGCTGTGAGGCGAGGGGATTAAAAAAAAGAAAAAAGAAAGGAAAGAAATTTTAGAAAGTTGAAGAACAATTCACCTACTCCATACAGCCCAAGGCAAATCTTGAGTATAATTTCAGACCAGACTTTTATGCTCATTTTCTTACTCTGATCAGTTGATTTTTATTTTGCCATTTACTTATTTTTAACAAAACGACTATGTAGGTATTAAAATGATTTAAGTATTAGACATCATTTGTAGGAATAAAATGTCTGTAATACAGACATTTATATCTGAGCCAGTTGATTAGTCTTCCACTAGAGCCAACTGTAGCCAGAAGCAAAGAGTTTAAGATATGACTGATCTGACCAAATCTATCCAGAATGAAAAGATGATGCAGGTTTCTTCGACTGTGCTGACTAGCTCTCCGCTGGCCACAGAAGGAGACTATAGCATCTTGCTCCGATGCAGACAGCTACACTTTAGACATCCCTTTTATTTGGATGAATCACATCCCATATCTCCGAGGTATAGTAAGGATATGCATACTGCTTATAAGAAAGAGTCCATCTGACTTGAAACCTTGCCCCTGGTAGTGGTCAGTAGCAGATAACTATGAAAAATTACGAACACAGCAAAAATATAGCTGTACTTCCTTAAGTCATTCTCCTTCCTTCTGGCAATCCACAGAACTTCCAACAGTTGGAATTAGAAGTAGCATCCTTTTTCCAATAACAGATGAACACTAACAGAATCACTTGGAAAGGACAACGCTAGTTTATCATTTTAATGAAAAGATATAAAAATAGCTTACCGTTGCATGTGATATGGTAAGAATCCCATTTTTAACAGTGCATTTTCTTCTTTGCCAAACTTTCCTTAAGCTACGTAAGAACATCAACAACAACAAAATCAGTAATAAGACACGATTTCAAAACGTATTTTTAATCCTACTAACATTTTCATAGATTATCCTTGAGAAAGGAACAGATGCAGGCAAGATTTTATGAAGCAGAAGCAACTCGGAGACTTAAAAGGCAGTACTTTATTTTTAACTTGACATATGACTTTTTTTTTTTTTTTTAAGTACTTGTTGTCTAGTCTTTACATTTACTACAGCTATTAAAATTAATTGACTTCAGATGTGGGGCCAGATTCACATTTTGAACTTCTGGGTACTTAAGGCACATGCATTAGGAGACTGTGCTTTAAGCATCCGGAGTACATCATAACAACAAAAATCAATGCATAAACAAAGTAATAGTTATCATTTTGTATTATGAACTCCAAAAACATACCCATCACTCTTCTTTAAAAGATAACCTTTCTTCTCACTGCCATATTCTTTATTCCCCTGAAGTTGATGCATACTATATCCTCCTTGCCGGCTCTGTGAATCCTACAAAAGGGAAAAATGTCGTTAACATTTTTTAATGTGCACATTTTTTCTAACTTTTAAGCCAATTTTACTTTATTTCTTTTCCTCCCCACAACTTCACAAGCTAATAAAGTTTTCAAAAAAAAAACTAACGTACTTTTTACATCTAATGTACGTTTTACATCTATTTGAGAGCTTGCTCTTACATTACTTGATCTTGAACCAACTGCATGTTCAAGACGTAATTGATTAATTAGGAGCTAAATATACTACAGATACAGATATGCATCTCAAAGTAATGCTTTTTGTAAATACAAATTTAGTATTGCATAACCTTATAATTGAAGAAAAAAGGCTAATCTCAAATCGCAAAAAGAAAGAAACTGAGTAACATCCATATATACACAAATATACTATTTAAAAATACACACACAGATAAACCCACCAATACTAATAACCACATTTATTTGCAATCCAATGAAAAAGATATACAGAGTTCATGAGTTTTAGTGAATGGATCCAACAGAAGTAATTTTGGTTTGATCTAATGAATCAATTAAGTGACATCAATCGATTAACGTGTTATCAGCACATCAGAGAAATCCCCAGAAGTTCATTAAAACTTTGACTTACTCTCCTAGACTTCGATCACGAAAGGCAAAAGCAATAGAAGAGAGAAAGTAAAGAATTTAAAAAGATAATTATTATTTAAAAAAATCATGTCCCCTGTAGAACATACATTTTGTAGCCTCCATATTTAATAAAACATTCAATAAAATAAAAGGGTTATCCCCCTTCCTAATGACATTACTAGAAAGAAGGCACCAATTCACACACTGGTGCTTTTGCTCACCAATCAACAAAACTGCATGATAAAATTCGGTGCAACCTCACACTTCAGTGACTTTTTTCAGCAATTTTACATACGACATTGACTTAAAAAAAAAAAAAAAAGACAACTAACAGATGAGATAATCTTTTCTCTCTTTCAAAGTACAATTACCACAAATAACACTTACTGAAGATTATGTCCTCCTATTTTATTTGGGGTCCTTATAAACATTTTTTGTTCTGGAGCAAGTCTGTTGTATGAGCGTAGAGAAAGGTGCTTTGGTGAAACCGGCATTTGGGGTTGGAAGCAGCGTGATGATTGCTATGTGTAACGTGCTGCCAGCAAGAAGTCCTTAAACTACCACAGTGAGCAGCTCATTTGTTATAAATGAGGGTAACTTTCAAACCACCTTTGGAATTAGGGCCCTAATTCCCTCTACTAGCCTATCAGGATTGGAAAAGAACATAATGAGATATAACTCCTATTCCAAAGAGCATATTACGATGAAATGAGTTTAGGGCAATAAATCATAATGGAAAGAATTAATAAATAAAACAGATATAAAACATGATTCTTAATATTTGCTCTATTCAAAAGTAAAGCCATCAGTTACCTTTTTAAACAATAAGATACAATTAAGATATAAAGATATACTTCTCTTCACATTTAAGCTTGATAAACTGCATTTTAACACACAAAATAAATACTTTAAGCAATGAAAACTATATTGGTATTCCATTAAAAAAATTCCCCCAGAGCTTTAAAGCACAGAGATTTTAATGAAGTCAGATAACTTATGCAAATTTACAGAAACTGCAGTAACTTGATACGAAGAGAGTGAAGTAGTAACAAGAAGAGACACCGTGAGTAGCAGAGCCATCAGAAACCATACTTCCCACAGCTACAGCACTTCTGCACGACTTGAGATTCAAATATTGTCAAGATAAGCTATCCAAGAATGGGGTAATTGCAAAGACTACAGTAATGCTTTTCACTGATACATGCACAGGTACGTTAACAACATGCATAAAAGCGTTACACATGGCTGTAACGCTAAACATCTTGACCACAAGCAAAGGCAAAACGAGGGTTGCATTAAGAGGCCTTGGAAGCGTAGAGAACGAAGCTGATTGGCTTAGGGCGTCAGTGGTAGGACAACACGACCAAACGCAGAAAAAGTGTTTTTTACTGGAAGAATATATGGGTACTGAAGAGTAGTTTTTCATTCATAACCTTTTTTTTTCCTTATCCAAAAAGATCCCATACTCTTTAATGGATTTAATAGTCACACGGGAAACCTCTTCAGTCATCTTTGTGACGGAGTCATTCTGACACGGGTAGGAAGCATCACTTTATCTAACAGCAACCCCGGGGAGATTAAAGGTGATAAAATTCACAATAATTTGGAAGGAGTAACTCATTTTGACTTCTTTCTCTTACACATGGGGTCATAGGAACCTTAGTTACACACGGTCGGGGTCTCAATTCTATCATTTCAAACTACTTACTCTCTCCCTGCCAAAGTAATTTTTTGGTAAGAGTACGCCAGAATCTTCGCAAATCCACCAGAGAAAACCCCATTCCTTTCATGATTTTTCAATACTCTTGATTCATCCATAAACTTTCCAATAGTAAGATTATATTGCAGTAACGCGAGAGAGAAGAAAAAAACGTGTTCTGAAATCACAAACAGGCCGGCTGTCTGCTGCTGTCGTAAAGCCTGGTTTTATGTACTTGAAGATTCAGATACACGCAGTGACAGAGAACTTCAAGTTTCAATGTCACTTAGCTAATGAATAATCAATGTTGACATGCTTTTTCAGGATTAAAACGCTGAACATCTAACTCGCAGAAACATTGTTTTTAGCAAGCTTCTCCAACGCCTCAATGTTTGTGAGTATCATTATGCTATCTCTGCCTTTAACGTAATGCAGACACGTGTAACGCAGACACGAACACAGTCCTACGTTCTATAGTATCTTTTACGTTGATTTTGAAAAAGTCGCTAACGTCCATGTGATCAAATAGCTACTTTCTCCAAAACAGTTTCATTACATAGATCTCTCCCTGAGTTGCCTGCATATCTGTGAATCACAATGTTTCTCCTTTTTCTTCAAAGGTACCATTTCATTTCTCTTCTCAAGCCAAATACCTTATTTTTATATTTATTATATTGAAAATTATATATAAATTAATCTTCAGGAGTCCTATGATTTGTCTACATCATAGTTGTACGGTAGTTGTACAACAAAAGTTGTATGGTTTATTTTGCCGATTCCTGTGAAGCTATTTCTATTATAACATGCATCTAATTCTAATAGAATTTGACGTTTCTTTTTCTAATAAGGTTATTTTTCACCAAAACGGAATAATTGTTACTTACATCCAGCAAACGTAACCAAGAAACCAAAACAGCAGCTACATTTCATTTCATTCTTCTATTTCAGGATACTTTGTGAGCAACTTCTTAAAGTATCACTTGCAAAAGATGCAGCCACATTTGTACAATACATAGCAGTGCAGAATAACGACCTGTTTGTCCTACTTGATTTCCCAGATCTGGGTGATTATGCAGAAGCTTGCACTTAACTATGTAAGCAGCAGCCAGGAGAGAAGGGATTACCTCTCTACTTCCCAGGTAAGCAGCATGGGGTGGCGGTGAGGGGAAGGCACCCAAGAAGAGAGCAGGTCTTGTTCCTCTGTATGTTGGGAAATCAGCAATAAAAACTATCTAGAATTTAAAGTTATTCCTAAATAGCTCTTGAACTCCAATGTTCTTTGTTTAACTTCTGTTTAAGGATGATGAACAAACCTGAGTTACGTTCAGAAGCGATTTTAGACAATCCGGAGATTCCAAGTGCAATGCACATATGGGATGTTTTATGGAAAAGATCCAAAAGGACCATGGCAATATTGCAGATAGAGCTAAAATAAAGCAAAGAGTATAGGTAAAGAATGTAGAGGATGAGATAAGGGAAAACAGACTACCAGAAAGAGTTGGCAGGTCTTAGAACAAATTGATATCCATTTAAAGGGGCTCTGTAGTGCTCGTCACCTTCTGTGGAAAACCAACGAAATTCTTAAAACAAACTACGGTGCGTTATGAGAAAGGTAAGATCTAGCAGACTGGCAAAAAAAAATTCAAGAAAGGTATCCATAGACATCAAGAAATGACAAGCACAGATAGCCTTTTTAAAAAAATCCAGAAGGAGCTAGATTGTTCAAGTCTCTTGTGAGTTTTAGAATGGAAAGAAATACCGATAAGGCATCTTCAATAGGAGTATATTCACATGATGACAGTAGAATGAACCTTGAAGTATCAAGAAGAGCCATCACAGGCATTTATTGTTACTGACACTACCTGCTCTTGACCACCACTCGTGGCATGAAGTCATTTAGGTAACGCGGTCCAAAGTCCATTTGAACTCAAAGCTGATGGTATGAACTCTGCCTCCACTGAGAGGAGGTGATGGTAAAGAAAGAGAAGATTAGCACAATGGAGTGCTGGGATGACACGAAAGGACATGAGAGGACAAAAAAGGCTTGGTGGTATCTTCATTCTTTATTCCTTTCTTTCTTTCTTTCTCGTTAACCTTTTAAATCACTGGAAAAACAGATAGATGTAATCAGTAGTAAAAAGTAAACCTTCAAGTTGTGTGTGTCCTGAGACGAGAAAATATCCATACAGTACAGTGCAAGCTAACTCAGGTTAGAACAAAGAACAAAGAACAAAGCTACGGTCTTGCACTGTAAACTGCAGACTCCCAGTGCCTGGACAGAGACACTTCAACTGCACCAGCTTGAAGTTATCTGGAAAATTCAACTGGCAAAACTGCAGACGAAGCCTTGTTCTTTGTTTTTGCTTGTCCTTCAAAATGATAGGTTTAAAGATGCAGGGAGAGCCACAGCCCTGTAGCCAAGGTCTATCTGTTACCTAATGTATGCAAATAGATACAAGTATTCAAAATTAAAAATAAGTAAATAAATAAATCTATAGGCCATACCCACCATTATGATGTCTTACCTACAAAATTCTATGAAAGCCCATAAAAACACCTATTTGCCCCAGTTACTTATGTTCTATTTTTAAAGAGGTTCCAGAAGAATTCCAGAAAAGATTAACAAGCCTCACATCACACGAGGAAAATTAAATGACAACCACTTCGAAGCATACTATTAATACTAAATACACTAGAATAATCAGCACTGCTTTGCTAAGGAAAGGTCGCATCTCAAATGTTAATTGGCATACTCTGGAGGAATCTGTAACGAGATAGACATGAGAAATGCAACTGATATGGTCTACCTGGACTTTCAACAGGCACTTGACAATGTTCCTCGTGCAAGGCTTATAGAAGAATTACATTGCTACAGGACAAGAAGAGAAGTCCTGAGGTGAGCAAACAAGTTAAAAATAGGAAATAAAGGAATAGGAGGTCCACAGAAAGCTGTGCCAGAACATCCAGTATCTAACACTAATAAACAATTTGAAAGAGGGCGAAGAGCAAACTGACAAAGTTTGCTATGTAGCATTAAATTATTCAGAATACCCAAGAAAGGCTGACTGTGAAGAACTTCTCAAAGACTTATGACAGTCAGTAACTGAACAATAAATGACAGATGCAAATCTATGTAAACAAATGTAAAGTGATGCACGGGAGAAAAAGATATTGCGAGCGGGCTATTAACATTCAGAAATAGGAACCTAAGGGTTACAGCTTTACAGCCAATTAAATTTTATACAGCTCATTCTCTGCATTCAGCACTGGTCAAAAAAGTAAGTCAATGTTAAGAAAGGAAAACAGGAAAGGACAAAAGAGAGCAGAAAATACAGTGATGCCATCATAAATCCACTTCCATCTTGAAGACTGCATGCAGTTCTGAAAGTTCAAAATATAAAAAAGTGGAAAGGTTTTCCCACAACATGTAGTGAAGGTGGGAAACAGACACAGATGTAAGATGCTGAGAGTTTACACAGCTTCAAAAAGCAAATACACAAATTCAAAGTAGGGAAATCCATAGAAGGGTACTAAATAAGAGAGATCTGCGGTGTAGAGAAAGTGCAAAAACAGTTAAACTATAAACAGGAAGATATTTTGAGGAAGTATCATATATATTTCGCCCTGCTTTTTACTGTCCCCTAAACATCCATGATTGATCACTGTTGGAGACCTTTGGTTGACTCAGTAAGTCTGGTCTTGAACTACATTCTTATGTACATTTTGTATCAGCGATACTGCCCAATCATATATGTAATGATCCTATATACGCAATAGGATGGCAATCATTCTAGTTTCATAAGTATAAGAACGCTTAACATTTAATAACAGAAAATTTAACAGCTGGGATAGACACCTGCACATGGTTATTTCTTATGTCACCTAAAAGAATATTGAACAGAGGGTAAGCAAACTTGTTTTTATAAAGTAAAATCGAAAGAAAAATCAGTCAGCTTCAGCATGAGATTCCCACTATTTCTGCTCACCAAGCACTATGACTTGGATAAAGTCACAAATATACTATTACTGATAAAAACTGTTTATGTCCTGTCTCCCAGCTCTAGGAGTATTCCAGAGCATCTGCAACAGATATTGTGCGTGTTCCCCCCATACTTTCGTTACCATATTGCAATTGATTTTACACACACGCACACACACGTTTTTAACTACTCTACCTCAGGCACTTTCATCTGGTTAATACGAAAATTATCTGTCTTCCTCACTAGGATCCAGTATTAACAGAAAGGGAACGGGGAGAAACACATCATCACAAAGTCCATGTGGGTTAGCAGATGAACAGCAACACGGAATACATATGTAAAAGGAAGTCTCCAGTTCTCACTCTGACCTACTCCGTGTCACCTGGGTCAGGAAGACCCTGAACACAGCCTGGCTGGAGGATGCCAGAAAATTAGGAAGATGTACGCGTCCCATCGCTTTGTATTTCTTCCAAGGCAGTGGAAATGATGATGCATTTATCTGATCCATTATAACTGCTCTTATATTTTTGTGTACTTTTATTATAAAAATGCATAGAAGTACTATTATGATTTATCACTGTTCCCTTTCATGCTTAAAAGAGATAAAAGTTTATCTTTTCATATATTAAATAGAAATAGAAAATTAACCTAAAACTTTTTCCATTGATGCGTAGTTGGATATTCTATACTTTAGGTTTTTTTGAATACTCTGTTCCGATAAGCCAACTCTTCCGAATAGTAACTATACCTCAGATGACCTAAACAAATTTCTGAGTTCAGAATTCATATAAATTCACGTTCTACCTGAGAATAACATGTCTAAACTATTTACCTCTTTCTGATCAAGCTGCAGAGATGATTTTATCAAATCACGGAGAGCAGTAAGTTGCTTTTTTTCTTCATCTTGTGTCTGCTTTATCTGTGGAGGTAAAGACGTTGCCATTATATGCTTTAGGGATGCAATGTTTACCTTAAGTTTTAGGCATTCCAATATACCATTACATATGTCCTGAGCAACCTGCTCTAGCTGACCCTGCTTTGAGCAGAGGGGTTGAACTAGATGATCTCCAGAGGTCCCTTCCAACTTTATTCTGTGATATTTGCTTTCATGGAATAGTCCATTCTTATGTATTCTCCCTCTATGCAAGTGTTACTTCAAAAGCAAGCTAAAAATGAATATATAACTCTTCATGCCCTGTTCTTTTATTCTTTAATGGCTCATTACATCTAATACAACTAAATTAGTGTTTGAAAAAATAATTACATAACTCCAGTAAGCTTGACAGATTACTTTTAAGTTAAAGAATGAAAATATAGTTCAATTTATCCATAACAATAACAAATGGGATTACTGCACTCTGATTATAGAATTCAAAAGCACTTTCGTGACAAACAAACTTTGGTTTCTCATTATTATCTGTCTCCCATGAACAGCACAGGAAAGTTAATTCACTCAAAAACTGTAGCACTAACATCAAGCAGTTTGTTATGGAAAAAAAAAGAAAATGGTAGTGAAAATTGATGCTAATAATATAATCTGATGCAAAGGTTCCCATTTTAAATTAAGTTTATTCTAATGCAACATTAAATTAGTACTAGAATGGAAAACTGCTTTTTTCTAATGATAACTGCAGCTATAGAATACAAAGTCTAAGGCAGAGGCAGAATGTTTTTTCTTCACTCTAGCTGTATTTAAAGCTTCAAAGAACACACTTCTTATTTCTAAGATATACGTGTAAAACGTGCATTTTTAGACATTGCATATTCAGACATTCCATATGCAGACACTGAACTACTTACAAGTAACTTACATTATACAAATCAGCAGCCAACTTTTCAATGTATTGTTTAAGTTTATCAGCTGTTTTCAAGCCATCCTGGAAGAAACTATAATGGAAAATACCTGTGATTTAGCAGGAACATCTACAATTTATAACAAAGTTTTTGTTTTTCTTTTTCTCCCCAGGTAAAATTTATCAGACTCCTCCCATGTTCAGAAACAATAAATCCCTGTCCCGATTTGGACAGTGTAACTATTGATCTAACCACAAAACAGTACAGCTTCCACAATCCTCTAATACCAAAATATTTCAGAAAGGTCTGAACATTTCAGTTCTGAAATAATTTATCTTGCTGAATGTGTCTTACTGCATAAAAAATACAACGACTTAAAATAAACATGTTATATGGTCAGCAGTTCAGATGTCAGGACATGAAGTAACAGAGGAACTAAGGCACATCTTGCATTCCATACTTGTAAAAACCTAAACACAAATCTCACAAAATGTTACAAATGCTACATATACAAATTAATTGCACTGCTGAATTCTTTAATTAGTAGCTTAATAAAAGGTAGAGATGCCATTGCAGAGGAATAGAAGTTTAAGTACTATCATCTAGTATTTGTTCTAAATTAGAAAAATCAAAGGAAACTAACTGATATTCACCACTATGAAATTTTGTATTACCCTTCCCAGTAGCTTTAAAGTAGGGCATCTTTCCATAATGTAGACTTAGCATTGTGACCTTCAGATACACCAAATTTGAGAGAATATAGCTTAGGTTATTTTTGTTGCTATCAGTCAATATGTTTCCCTTTAGTAAATCCTAAAAGCTTTTTCTTGCGTGTAGCTTGTCTTAAGTAACAGTTCCTGTATGTTTGTCTTTTTTCTACTGATAAAGAAGGTCACAGCTTGCCAGTTCCATCCAAAGGAATTTCAAAGGAATCACTTGCTTTCATATGGTTTGAAGATTTACATAAAAGACTATTAAAAAGAATAAACAAGCTATTTCTAAAGTTATATTCTAGACCTATGCCTCAGGAACTAGAATTAATTTCCTACGCAACATGCAGTGCTTTTCCTTGGCTTCTTTTTCTCCATCCGTCTCTCTCTCCCCCACTTGTATTCATACACTCTACTGAAAGACTACAGTTTAACAAGGTACTGTTGCAGACACTTAACAAATTACAATTTGTTATGATGAAAATTGCTGACGCCAGGAAAAAAAATTCTTGTAAATCAAATATTGTAATTTAAGTTTAAAAACATTACACTTACTTGCATTGTGCATGATAATACTTAATAAGATTCTGTAGAAGGTCCACACCTTTTTTTGTCTTGATTTCATTAACCTTTATAAGATACTGTACAGATAATGAAAGATATGTTGACAATCACGCATTATATCCTTCAACTATTTTTGAAAAAAATACACTTTCATTTGTTCAATGAACTTATCCCTGCATTTAACTGGGCGTTGCCTCAAAGCATCCGTACAACATAGTTAAGCAAAATACAGAAGAGGTAACAGGTTGTGGTCATTCATAAAAAATTCAAACATCCCTACAACAAACAAAAAAAAAAAAGCAGAAGAAAGTTTCTTCTAGGGTTGTATTAAGACGTCCCTTTTTAATGCTACCGTAGTAATTACTGCAATCTTTCAAAAAGATAAATATTATGCAATTTAAAGAAATTACTATTAAATGTAATACAGACAACTATTAATGTAAAAATCAGTTCTTTTAGAACTAATGCATCATTATCATTTATCAACCAATTAGGAATTTTTAGAAGGTTTAAGAAAATAAGCCGGAAAAAAGATAATCAAAAAAGACTTCCTGAAAAGCTACACTATACTATATACTGGAAAAATAAATATTATCCTTAATACAAACAAACAAAAGGAGTAAAATAAGAGGAAGATAAGTTTTAACAGAGTTGCTAAAACAATTGTCTTAATATTTTTCTACCATGCGACAGGGAAAGTCCCCCTCACCCCCAATACACGGCAAAGAAGATCTCATCATCTTTAAGTAAAACCACTAGGTACTTCTAAATTCTGGGGTCATAAACAAAAGTTGACACTTGTTTCTTACTTCACACATCTGCAGCTGAAACAGCCGCCTTTCCTTCTCCATTTCTTCTGCTATCTCAGCTCCTGTTATCTCAGTTCGTATCATCCCGTGCTGTTTTGCGTGTTCTCTTTTCTCCTTTTCAATTTTTGTACTGAAATTTCAATTACAATAGGCTTTAGTTTTTTTTTTTAAACAAGAAATTATGTCAAGAAATATTACAGTATTAAGGAAGCTACTCTGAAGATAAGCTCTCCCATGATACCAAATACTACTTTTTTTCCTTCAAAGTGCCCAGAAGTAACACAGCCATAAAGCTTCCCTTCCTTTCTTCCATCCTTTACATCTTTTCTCTATTTTGTACGCTGCTTGGAGGAAAAGAAGGTGTCATCCCTTCTGTATATGTTCCGTAGCCTCATCTCTATATCCCACTGCAATTTAAAATGTACATAGTAAGACACTAAACTCATTTGGCAGGAAAAGCGCAGAATATGCTATGTAAACATGTTTCCTGCTTCATAAGGCAGGAATTAATACAAGTAAGGCAGCAGCACATGAAATTTAACACATGCATTAAATGATAGGGCTTCCAATCATTATGTTTACAGAGAAAGTAAACATTGAAAGTAAAAGTCTAAAATAGTAAAAAGAAAAGAAAGAATTAAGAGATCACCCTAAGAATCTCTAGTTAGAGCTTTACAGTGTGGCTTTTTAGTGATCTATTCTACAGACGAACTGGAAATGCCATTGTTAAGGAAACTTAGGTTTCCAATACAGAAAGAGAGAAAAAAAACACTAATTTTTTTAGATTTCTTTTTTTCTTTTTGAAAAAAAAGATACTCTCTCACCTCTAGCAGCTTTTTAAGCTGCACTTCTATTTCTGCAGAACACCTGACCGGGGACTGAGCGCTTGCTGTTAGTCTGGTGCTCCTAGTCCAAAAAGATTATTTTGTTTACTATTCTCTCAACTTTAAACACTGAAAATGCCCTATTTGATTCACTAATATCCTGAAAAAAATGCCAAAGGAAAAAAGCTATATCACAGTTTCCTCTCTTCAATTCCCATATAATTCTGTTTTCTTCGGGGGTGGGGGGATATTAAGAAAGGTAAAGTGTTAGCATGTAGAAAAAAGTACTTTTCTGTTCAAAGTCTGCGCCTGCCCTCGACTTGATATTTGGCCTTGAATAAATTCTGCGAAACGAGGTTCTTCTTTGAGACTATCACACATTATCTCCTTTTTGGTCTCAATAAACCCAGAACAAGTTTGCTCACAAGGGGACGGGGGGAAGGCGCAACAAGCAGACAAGCATCTTTCTTCTAGTTTCCCAAACTGACAACAGAGCCAAACCGACAATGAGTCGGTCTAATCTGTCTGTACACCATCTGTTTATCAAACCTCTAGCTCCTAAACTCTGTTCATGGCGTTTGGTCTAACTAGGTCGGCAAAGACATCACCCGTTTTACACGCAGCGAAGCGAGAGGCAGGGAGAACTCCCTTCAGCAGCCTGCTGCCTTCAGAAAGGGACGCGCTTGCAGAAGGACATGAAGTATCTGTGCAACTATACCACCTAGAAACGTTCTCCATGTAAATACGACTGAACGTCCCACTAAGATGTTGCCATTTTGGGAGATGTATCCTCTTTTCGCCTTAGATAGTAATGAACTCCTTTCCAGTTGAGCGGCTTGCAAGAATTTAACCTTGTAATGACGATAAAAGTTACTGTGCACAGGTAAGGAAACTCTGCTGATAAACACCATGCCTCAAGTCGTTAGTTCTTAGCGGTCTGACCTTCCTCCGTCATCCTTTTCCGGTCAGATATAAATGAAGCAAAGCAGTTTATATGATTAAGAAGGAGGATACAAGAAAGGACAGAAAAAAGGAGTGGACTCCCGAGGACTCTCGAATTCTGGTGAAGCAGCAGCGCCGCGCTTCCTCGGGAGCTCGCTGTGCCACTCCACTAGCATTTCGGAGAACTACGACTGCTGCTCCTGTTCGTTCCCAACTTTCTACTCTTATAAACCACTGCTCACCCAAAGAACATAAAATAAATAGTAAGAAAAAAATATTTTTTTTGGATGTGGATATCTTAAAGGCAACATAAACTGCATTACAATCTTTCCCTCTCAAAAACATATAGTTCTGCAATACCGAACACCGCATAAATCCCTTTTTAAAAAAATTATTTTCAGATTTAACGTATGTGCTGACTGAAACCCCGTAATTCACTGCACAACGTCCAGTGCCTAAGCATTAAGTGCCTCCCTTACACCAAAGGAATATTAGGCAGGTACTGAACTATTTCACAGAACACAAAAATCTTTTATTTCTAATAGAGTGCAGAAGAGACACCATGACACTGAAAAATCCTCCAGCACCTTGCTTTATATTCATAGCTGTATCCACAGAAATAGTACACAGGGGACCAGAATGAAATTCTAAGAGTATTACTGACTGGCTACATAATTCTGACTCATTTTCTGGATTTAAGACAAACAGCAGAGCATAAGCCTCAAAAATCAAATTGAAAAAGTATACTCTTTGTATGAGTCACCAAAAAGAAAAGAAAGGAAAAAAAAAAAAAAAAAGGAGAGACAAAAAAAAAATACTTACAATTTGGTTTCATAATCCTTCCAGGCTTTGTCGAAAGGCTTTTTAAGGTCCTTAGGAAACAGAAAATTTGCTCAAAATACATTTAAGGTACCATGTGAAGTCATAAATAGCAATTTTTTTAAAAAAAATTAATTTAAAAAATTTCAAGTAACATTTAAAAAAAATCTTATTTTTGAACCTTGCAGAGTACTGCTTTCTAGTACTTCTTAAGATAGGAATTTGCAATGGGATTTCAAAGAAGTAACTGAAATAGTAGTTGTGCCAATTTTGAGTTTACTCTTTGGACTTGATACAAAAATACTAATGGTTTTCAAAGCAAGAAATAATCTTATGAGTGAACAGAAAGCGGTTAGAGTACAGCTGAAACTAAAAACATTTCCCTAAATGTAATAAGTTTTCAATACTTACCCCCTTAACACCTTTTAAATCTCCTTTTAAGAGAGAATCCAAAGTGAAAATAACATTGTGGCTTAAACCTTGGAGCTAAAAAGAAGGAGGAAAAAAAAGATATTACCATTCAAAAAGATTTATTATGAACTTATCAAACAGATTACCAACAAGCATTTTAACTTCACTAATGAAATTTCAACTACCTCAAAAACTTTGAAATTAATAGTAAAGGCAAGTCTGGGAAGAACTAATGAACGCTCACTTGCATCAGAAGTAGAAGCATTGTAATTATGGTCAACTTTTAAATACACACGGTGACATAAAAACTGAATTTTAAAAACCTTCAGTTTCTCTAAGCAAACATTTCAATATTGCTTAATTACTTAGAAAGCAATAAGAAACACTTATTCCAAAAACTAAATTGATTCCTAACTAAGGAACAAGGATCTGCTATACTATAGGCAGGCAACATGCCAGGTCCATGCTATATTTCACCTAGGATCAAGAGGATCAAGGAGGGTCTCATTTCCTTGATTGCTCCCAATTATTTGAGAAAAATGCAGTTTTCCTGGTCCAGTACGTACTGCAAGCCAGACATGCACTGCAGCTCCCCAGAGTTTAAATTTAACCTTGTTAAGCCCATGAGAGGCTGCTTACACATCTATGGAAATGTTCACTTTGCCTCAGCCAACCTGAGGAGAGAAAAAAATCTACCGAGGTGATGCTACGTGAGTATGTGTGGGTGTATCTACAGCTCCTGAAGAGTCACGATCACAGGAAGGAGATGCTTAGGAATAATCCAGTCCAATGCCCGCACAAAGTCTATCACACTCCTACTCCATCCCGCCCTTCGTTCCTCCTCCTCAATCCTCCATGAATTCTTCTGCTCAGCTTCTGGCTAAGGAAGGAGAGGGACGACGGTGGGACGGCTGCAAGACAGCACTTCTCTGCTTGTAAGCCAAAACGCAAGCGGTACTGTTATGCTAACACCACGTATGACCAAGCTCTCCTCTCTTATAAGGTCTTTTGAGCTCATCTTAATCCATAAGACTAGTTTTAAAGCACTTCTGCAAAACAGAAAATATATATGGGGACAGTATCACAATTCTCACTCAAACAGGCTTCTCTGGGTATAATTTTCCATTCATAAATCATTATATATGCAAAAGATATGCATGAAAGGTTAAATATCTAATCTTTCAAAAGCGATACATAACATTTTTAAATACATGCACATAGAAAAAAAAACAAGTTTCAAAGAAATCACACTCCTGAATCATACCCGTATCATTTCTTTCATAGGTAAGGAGTAAAATAAAGTCATGATGGACCTGTTTGCCTCCATTGCTGTTGCAAGAGCTAAGAACTCTAATCAACTTAAGAACTTCTCACATTGAGTCATTATTTACAAGAACCACACCCACTACATACAAAATAGTTCATTTTCCTTCATTAGAAGGAAATCTTCTAATATGGAAGGTATCTTCAGCTATGAAATGTCTTGGTAACTTCTTTTTCTTAAATAATGTTTTATATTTTTTACTCACTGATTTTTAAACTCAATTTACTCAAAATAAAATTAAGGACAACCACTAGTATACCTTGAGCTGCAGCCTCAAACAATAACATGAAAGGAGATGAGAGATCATTTGTGACTTAAAAGATCATGGTCTGGTTACTCCTTCCTTTAGGGCAAAAATGTAATTAAAGCGCGAGTATTAATTCTGCAGGAAGCAAAAATGGAACCTGATCACTTTCAGCGACTCAGAACAAATTCAAAGATTAACTCTCTCTTTTTTTAAACAAGGCTTCAATATTCAACTCTTAAATATGCAGTTACTATCTGAAGACTTAAAATGTTATTTTAATTTCAAGGCTTTTATGTTATGAATAGTTTTTTCCTGACAAAGCACAAAAACAGGTAACTTTTTTTTAAAAAATAAACACATGTATCTATTTACAAAGACAATTATGACTGTGAACACTCTTGCACTGCACGTGCTCACGTTAGTAATGCAAGCCGCTAATTCACATTTACAAATACCATGACTTTGAATATCATCATGATTTATTCACACATTTTAACTTTTTTAAAATTAGATTTATACACTGGATTTTTTAAACGTATTTTAGATAGATCATTTATAAAGGCTAATAAGTATTTAAAAAAGGCCTGCTCGCCTGAACTGATCATGGTAACGTTGACAGAATAACAGTCATGCACACTGATAGTCTCCTTAGTTAGGTTTGCCCGTTAAGCAATTTACTTTCCTTCGATTTATTTTAAAAGAGTTCTTATTATCCTTTGGGAGTTCATGAGAGATTGTAAGAGTTTTGAGAATTGATTAAAAACCACAACTTGTATAGTTACCTGCATTATTTTTAATCAGTTTTAATATTTTAAACTAGTGTTTTGATTCCCATTTTTAGGCAAGATGAGTACAACATCAATATTATCAGCATCAGCTACTGTTACAACTTCCCTTAAAAGACAAAGAAAGAAAAAAAAAAATCTAGACATAAAGGCAACATCTCTTGGAATTACATCAGACCAATAGTTGCCTACCACAGAGTTTCACATATAAGACTTCTCAGATATTATGAACATAAATCAAGAACTCCATGTATTTGATCAAGTCTTCAAAGCTACAACTAAGTATCTTCAGCTTCTTCTACTGTGCAATATTCTTTACTCAACCTCAACGTCAAGACGATGCTTATCTACCAAAGATTTTATTACCACAGCATGAACACTTCTTCACACATCCCCAATTTCTGACATCTTCATTCAACAACACCAAAAACGCATCAGGCAAGAAATCTGACCTGCCGTTGCACGACATTAAAATGCTATATGTTCATTATTTAAGGTACAGGACTAATATTGAATAGAGCGCCCCCAAAAGCCAAATAACTTTTTACTCATTTGTACATCATCCACTTCGGCCACTACAGTAACCTTCAGCCACTAGTTCATACCTTGAGGATGCTTCAATTACTTTCTCTCTTGCCAACCTATTTATTATATTTACAGAGTTATTTCCATAAAGTACACTTTAGATTTCAACGCTAACAACTAATTCTATTCGTATAGGTTAAACCAGGTACTATCTATTTTGTGAGGAAGAATAACTGAAGCTATTCCCTACCTCAAGTCTTGAGCATAGCTTATTTTCCTGTAATTTGTTCTTTGCTGTTGCTTAGCAATTTCCAGATTTAAAATACAAAATAAACAAATGCGCAATTGATTACAACACATAATAATTCAGCTTGTGTCTGGAAATTAATATTAAACAGATTTTTTTTTTCAGGTCCTCCCCCCCCCCCCCTTTTTTTTTTTTTTTTTAAAAAAAACTGGCACAGCATTCGCTCTTCAGAGCCATCTCCGGCTCTCACCGATCCTCCATGACTTCTCAAAGAAATACCCAAAAGCTCCAACACAGCCAGCTGCAACAGCACCCTACATCAGAAGAACTCAAACACGTATGTTATCTAAGCACTCTCCAATCTGTTTTCCCCATGTTAACATCTGTTTGTGCTCCTTTATCACTGTTACTCACCTGATTAGAATTAACTTCGTCAGACACCAAAGCAATAGGCATGCTCTTCATTTTTCTCTACATTGCTCTCCACGTTACTACTTCAGGCGCTTAGGGAACGTTGCCCAGAACATGCCTTACGCCCCATTCACTTTGCATGTTTGTCTTTCAGATTTCATTCTCACATGGCACAGCTAACCTCATGATGAGAATCCCACAACTACTTTGGATGAAAGTCTAGTTTACAAGGCAGGGGAGGAAAAAAAAAAAAATCCTACAAAGTATAATTTCTTAATTTAGTTTAAATCCTCTAAAATTAATGTACGTTATAGGTCAAACAAGGGTATTCACTTTATTGATACCTTTCACAGATTTGCATACCTCTAGCAGATCAAGACTGTTTGGAATTGAAGGCTGACTCCAGTGTCCTCGCAGCCTCCTCCCTCTTGTTATTATCACCAGCTTTAATAAGGATGATCTCTATGCCTCCACTAAAATCATCACTGGGATATTACGCATTAGAGTGCTGTTTTGCAAAAAAGATGAGGCGAGGAGTTCATAATGGGCAGTCTAAGCGCTGATATTATTCGAACACTTCAATTCTATTTTTCCTTCTTGGCAGCTTAAACGTTACAGACAATATTTTTTCGTAACAGAAATAAAAGGAGCTGAGGAATTTACAGAAGATCATGCCTTTTAGTAAGCTGTCTTCTGCTGGCTTTATATCTCTATGCATCACAGGTTCTAATACCTCCCTGGAAATTTCTTTTTTGTTCAAGAGGGAGGAAAAAAATTCTTTATGCAGTTATCATCCAATTAAGACTTTTTTTTTTTTTTTAAATCAAAACACAAGTTAAAAGTATTATTTCTTTCATTCTCAATCATTTTAGTTAGCTTAATTTAATTTAACAACCTTAACTGAAGTTCATTTCTCACACGTCAATTTTGAGAAAGGATTTTCATTGGATTTTAATTACAGTCCAGTTCACAAAACAGAGGTTTAGGGGGAAGGAAAGATAATTTGCCCATAAAGACCAGCTGAAAATATTTACTGAATGTGTGTGTGTGGGGGGGGGGGGGGGGGGAAACGGGGACAGACTCTAAATATTTGTAAAAGTCAAGTTGCATGCAAGATTTTTGAAAAATAAGTCATCTGCAAGTGGTCCAAATGTTTTTTCAACATTTCATCTAGATCAATTCAAAGATGTTAACTCACTCAGTTTCATACACACAGATTTTCATACAGCTTTTTATACAATTTTTCAGCATAACAGTACGTAAAGAAGGAAACCTGGGACAGTAAAGGAAGTACAAGAAAGTAAAAAGCAGAGAAAGATTATAGTGTGACCCTCCAATTACTGACAATTTAGACCAATGGTCTGGTATCGATGATGGCCAATTACAAAATACAGGTCTTTCCTAACTCTTCTCCATGTCTTCACAGACTATTCCCCTACTTTGTTGTACTTTCATTAAATAAGCCAGCAAAGATATGCTCTATGCAAAAAATGCCTATTCATTTGTCACTCATCTTAATACTCATTTCTGTTTCTTCACGTAATCTTATAAACATAAGCCTCAGCACCTACTGCGAGGCTTCATCAGTGAAATCACACAGCTTTCTTTCTCTCTCTTGCTTTTTCATTGCATTCATTGCATTTTTCATTCCTTAATTTTTATTCCAATATTATAAACATTTTTTTTTCCCCTAATGTAGTTGTATTATTAATCAGAGTGATGCTGAAGCAGGACAGTGGGTCAACAAGCCAGAATTATTTATCTTGGAGAAAAGAAAGATAAAGTATTTTTAAAATCCTGAAATATCTGTAAAAAGAGCTTGCTTGTACACTTGCAACTGATGGATGAAGGAGGTTTGGGAAGGGCCGATTTTAAATCCTGTAAATAAGAATTTAGATAGCTACTGCTTCATGGACTCCTAAATTGCAGAACTAGTATGATGTAGCTTTGTATGAGTGTAACTTCTTAAGTTAAAAAGGCCTTTTTGTCTCAATAACCACTACTTTAAAAAGACTCTTGTTTGCCAGGGGAAAGAAGTTAAAAATATGTATACATACATTGCTCAAGTCCTGTGAGAAATACTGTGGTCCAACAGAGAGCTTCCAGGAAACCTGGGTTCTAGTCTCAAATCGTCTTTAAATCGAACTTTAATACACATTTTAAAATATTGATTTTTAATTGTGTGATAAGAACAAGATTAAAGGCGACCAAAATGGCCTAGAATGACAGCAACCTTTACAGACAAAAGCAGCTCCCTCCCATATCTGCCGTTATTAAGATGGTAAATGTTCAAACAAACAAAGGATGATCCACGTAATAGGCCTCGAAGTACTTAATGAAAGCAAGCTTCATTAGGATAAATGGGATAGTCCTTAGACGGTTAAATAGGTGATTGAGAAGAGGTAGACTCAGAAGGTAGAAATAAACAGCTTTCCCAAGGAAGGGAGGTCAGAAGTGACATCCCACTTTGAGTGTTGTTAAGGCCCAAGTGATAAAGAGGAGCATAGAGTCAGTCTTAGTATCTGCTGATACTAAGCTATTCTGGGGAGTGAAACAAAGCCACGTACGAACAGTTACAGAAGAACCTTACAATACTTATGGCAGCGAATTGGTCTCCAGATGCTGCATGGTTGAGCATGGCCCTAATTTTAAAACAGACCCATCTTATAGCTCCCTGATCCATAAAAGAGTGGAAGAACAAGAGAGAAAAACATTGAGTTAAGATGCAAAAATATCTACTTGAAGTCCCGGTTTAATTTTTAAAGGCTTTTTTTTTTTTTAAGATTACTAACAATTTTTAAGATTGAAAATTAAACAAGATAAAAACCACTCGACAAAGTATTTGCCTGCGTTTGTCAGTTTACTTGTGCCAACCTTTAATGCTTTTTACTTGCTTACCGTTAACAAAATAACAGAATCCATTGTATTTCATTAACAGTGATCAAATCAACTAAAAGTGATTTATATCTCTTATAATGCTTTTTTTATTGTAATTAATTTAAAACTGGATAGCACTTAAGAGTGTTCCCTTACTTTCCCCCCATATAAATGCATAACACATATAGTCAACATATCTATTTAACACATAATGCATATTTAAAAAGCAAAGTGAATTAAGCCAGAAGGTCCTGAATATTTATAACACTTGAGAAAAACACAATGCCCGAAATATATAGATAAGTGAAGCCCCTGTTGTACAATTATTACATATGACTTCATACATAAAATACATTTTTAATCCCAAAAGACAAACTGTACATCACCTAATTGAACCTCAAGTATACAGCTTTAACACGCTTAGAAAATGATCTACCTGTCTTGAAAAGGTCAAGCACATTTATGCTGCACAGAGTACTGACAGTTGAAACACTTCTGATATAATTACCCAATCAATACAGTTACAAACAGTGAGATAAAAATCAAGTTTTCCTTTTAATTACACTTAAGCGAACACAAACTATTAACTTCTAACGCTACATATTTCTCCATGTACAAATAATGGAATTTGCATGTATACTCTAGTAGTCACCATCATTTCACTGCATCACCCATTGCAATCATGTTAAAGAAAAGAGGCTCATAACCAGCTATTTATTTTTATCTCTGTTTCTTATGACAGCAAAGGCTTATGTAACCAAATTAAAAAGCATGCTCAATTTCACCTGGTTGTGAATATGAAACTGATAGCAAGTAAGCAGTGACTTTTGAGACTTAAACATTTTTTGGCATTACAGGCTAATGTCTACCAAATTCAATGTAAGGGAAAATGTCTCAAAGATAATTTCTTTCCCACCATTTCCTTGAAACTAGGCAGCAGGATGTAAAAGCCTACAAATTTCACAGCTGAAGGAAAGCCTGCACTATGTGCTTATACCTTACAAAGCAAGAGCCTCGGAGATATGCCCAAGCGTTAGAAAAACATCAAACTGGATCTTCCACCTTCTGGATTTGATTAGCAAACGTCAATCAAAACCACAAAACATGAATTCGCGAGAAACGCAGCTTTGTTAACTTCAGTGTTCAAAGACCTATTTGCTACGCCTATGTTCTTCTTATCCAGCTCTCAGAAGTAAAGGGCTTAAGATGAAGTTTAAATGAGAAAAGGTTTTAAATTATCTTTAGAGGCCTAATATTTAAACAAGGGATGCCTTGCATACCACAGGGGAAAACAAACTATTAACACAGTTTAAGCATACTCCTCAATCATTAGGTTTCTTCCCCCCCTCAAAAGAAAGCTGAGCGTTTCTCTTTTTGAGCTAAGGCGAGACAACAATAACTAATGGTATTGGATTTTAACTGGAAAGATTTCATGTCAGGGAATGAATTAGAATTAATTTCCATAAAAAAAAAGACATAGCACACCTTCAATCACTTGGAAATGTGAAGTAAGACATCATTCTCATCTTTACTCTTAACTGCCAATTAAAGAAAACCAAACACAGTATATGCGTAATAACAATCTTTGAGAAAATCTCTGTAGCACGTTCTTGTTACTTAGAAACTAATTGAAAGCATCTCTAAAGTTACCACCCGAGGCATCGCCGATGTGAAGTTGTTCTACTGTACTTTATTTTGAAAACTTATAAAAAGAAAATAAGTTAATTTGAAACTCCTTACCAGGTTCTTCAGCAGTGTTGATAATTCTTTAGTAAGCGTTGAAAATTTTACAAAAGCTGTACCAAGATCTGGGTTATCTCGACTTAAAAAATTACTTCCAAATTTATCTAGTACTTGTGCATAGTTTTCTTCATTTTGAACATGATCTGCAAAGAGACATTAAAGATCAGAAAGCTTCTCTCTAGTAGATAATCAATGCACTTTAAGCCTGCTCAAACACATATTGCAACAGTGACAATCCAATAACAAACCCACAAATTAATACATATACTGAAAAGTTATTAAACCATTTGAATGTTGAACTATTTAGCACGTAGGCTTATATTTGTTTCTTGTAAATCACTTGAACTTACGTGCAATAACATCAATTTGAAAAGCCCAGTAATGATCAACAAAGTAACAAGATCAATACAAGAGCAACAGAAGAACAATGAAAGTACATCTGCCTCATTCTGTAAACAACATATGAACTTACATTCATCTTCTTTGATGCAATGTTTCTTGCTTTTAAGGCAGCATACATACACAGAACAAATAACAATGTCAAAGGTATCAAAATAAAACCAAGGGGAACAAATCTGAATCAGATTAAATTTAAAAAGAAGAAATTCTTCTTATAGTAAAAGAGATTTTCTTCTCACCTAGTTCTGTAAAACTGAGTTCCCCCCCCAAAATTGAATGTATATTGCTAGATAGCCGAAGATTTGCTTTAATTTCCATATACTTAGCAGCAAATCAAAGGTACTGAGAGGTCAGACCTAGACCTAAGAAGATGAAGTTGAAGCAGAAAACGAGCAAAATCCTTAACGTAAAGATGAAGGAAATGCTGAATTACAGATCATTGGATCTGAAATGCTTTTCCTGCTTCTTTTCTGGCATCTCTTTGCATATTTTTGTTTGCAGCTCCCATTTTAGTATCTTTAAACAGAGATCTGCCAGTACAGTTGTCTATAGCCCAGCACACCCCTTTCAGAGGGTCTTTATTACCTCTGTCTCTCTTTAAAGAATTTTTTTGGTATTAGGTCAACATTTAACTTTAATGAGATTGCTAGCCTTACTAGCTTTTGCTCTATAAGCCGCAAATACAAAAGCACAGAGCTATGCCATCTAGAGTAAGTTCTTCACAGTGAAAGAAAAAAAGAGGAACTGCCAATAGTTATTTTCCCAAGAAGTGGGAGAAGTTATTTTTTTCAAGTTGTCACATTGTCTGACAGCATTTCAATTACTAGAAAGAAAAATAGGAAATACAACAAAAAAATTAATGCCATAAATTTCAAACAATATTTACAAATCTAATATCCTGCAATGCACGAGCGTACTTTGAGAAAAACTATGAGCTGGTTAAGAATTACACAAGAATCCTTCTGAAGGAGTAAGGACACCCAAAATAATACTGCTTCAAAGCTCCAAAAAAAAAAAAAAAAAAAAGTCTGAATCTCCAACTAGGAGATGAAAAAAAAAAAAAAATCCTAGTGCTTTTTTACTGAAAACAACCCCCCAAACATTTGACACATCACATTGTGAAATGAGACATTAACATTGAGGTTTTCAAAAGGCCAAATATTTAATCACATGTTAAAACGGAGCTGTAACTTGAACAGTATGCTTTTAATAAGAATAGAATTGTTCCAGAAGCACATGTTTTTAATCAAATAGCTTAGTATTAAAACCAAGGAAACCAAGATGTAATAGTAAAATGTGGGTTTTGTTTTGATGTAAAAGCTGTTGCATAAATATACACAGAAAGACTAGCTAAGGAGGAGCTTTGGCTCATGCCCTCCTGAGCTAATAAAGCTCAAATGTACCCTACTGTTTTGAGGGAAAAGGAAGGATAACTGAATAAGGCTGGAAATGAAGAAAATCTAACAGGTCATGAAACCCCTCTTCTTGCCAGTGAAACATTTCCATCTCCAGTGTATTTCCTAGTATTTTGATTTTAAGTATTCTCTTGCTTCTTAAAGCACAGATCCTCAAAAATATTTTTGCAAGCAGATGGAAAAAGAATTGAACAACACTATTTCCTTTATCTGTAGAAAGACAAAAGAAAGAGGAAGCAGGAAACAAATCATTATCCTAGAACAATGTATAGGAAATTCTCAGGAATTCCAGATAACAAATCACCTAAATCTAGACATAAGACTCTTCAACTACAAAGTAAAAGGAATACTGCTATAATTAGCAAGCAAACATACATAATGAAACTCAAGTACAGCATGAGAATACCTTTTCAATTTTTACAAAACTATATAAAGCTTGTAAAAAGAGAGAAATATTAGCAATTTATGAAGAGGAAAGCTAGTGTTCTACCTGACCTTCAAGGCACATAGATGAACAATTAAATCAACAATGTATTCTGTGCTAAAATACAACATGAAAAACTGGCATGCCTAGGGCAAAGAGCATGTTTAATCTCACTGTAGGTGGCTCACAAATGCACAGATGACTTCCCAGTGTACTAACAGAATTTCCTCTGTATGAAGAAAGCAATAATGTGTGTGACTTGATGTTTACTTCCTTAGATACAATTACTATAGGAAGGACTTCAACAACCCTGGAGAGAGATGGAGGCACATGAACACAGATAGTAGTACATAGAAACAGTAATGTTTTCTGCCCAGGACCGGATCACACCTTCTCAGTGCTGTAAACAAAGCTCAATACTGTGACAAAAATGGAGCCACTTCCCCAGGCAGACATCACCCTCCTCGAGCAGCTGCCTGAGAGGTGTCAGAATCGCCGACATTTTTGGATGTGCTGTGGTCCCTTGGACAAAGTGGGCTCCCTTCGAGAGAGCTGTGAGTGGGGGTAGGTATCTCCCCGATCCTTACCTCCCCTAGCCTCATCTGGCAGGGAAAACCAGGACCTTGTAAGGACCTCCCTACAAAATAGCAGCGGTACACTGGACTGCATACAGCAGTGAGGTCTTCTCAGTTGAAAGATAGACATCCGTTCTTCTCCACAATCCATACCTTCAACCAAAGCAACACTCAGCACAGAATTTACCGTTGCTTCGAGAAAACCTTGGTAGAGCCCATTGAGCAGCAGTGGTGCGTCACAGTGGAGAAGCACTGGTTGCTGCATACATGGAAGATTATGCGTTAAGAGAGGAAATAGTAGAGATGCATCTGGAGAAGATGTGGATCCAAGCAACTGAGGAAAGAACAACGATCACAGCTGCTTATGGCCAGCTTTTGCTGCAAAATAATCCTCCCAAGAAACAGGGAGCACGCCTCCTTCCAGACCCCAAGAGGCTCAGCACTGCACACAGGACTTAAGGACTCAAAGGGCTGTCCCCACTTCATTCTGCTGCCCTAGCCAACCATCTGAAGTTATCTACGCCTAAAGCCATCTTTTGGTACACTTTTCTTAGGGCAAAAACAGAAGACGTACATCAGATACCTATTGCATCCAAAAGAATTTGTACTCTTTTGTCTAAACCCAGTCTAAACCCAGTCATTCATAAAGTACTATTTTTATTCCCCTAAAGCTAACAGAATTTTAGCATATGCTTCTGCACCAAATGAAATTAAGGTCTACTTGTGCATATTAACAAGGAAATTGAAGAGTGACAAGAGAGAGGTCCTGATAAAACATGTAAAAGAAAAAGCTTTATATAGTGCAGCTAGAAAGCAGATCACTAAAATTAAAACCTTAATTTTCCTTTGTCTAGAACAGTTTGGTTGATACACCCCTGCAAACACTGAAGAGTAGGAAAGAGTTATCAAGCAAGCACAGTTTACAGAAAAGTGCATAAGCACACCTCTTTCCTGTCAACTGATTATACTCAATTTACGCTCAAAGAAATCTGAAGACTGTTTAATTACTGAGTTACTTCTTGTACCTCTGATTAAGTTTGAACAAGAATCACCATAATTCAGAATCCTGATCAATTTGAAACTACTTTCATATTGCACTTTATTTATAAAGTGTTTGGTTCCATGGATGAACATAGTTAAGGTCAGACTCAACAATTTATGGATTCATGAATTAAAAAAAAAAAAAAACACAAAGTAATTTTTTTAAAAAGAGAAAGACCTAGAAAGACTTCAGAAAAAGCAAGATAGTTGGCAAGGCTGAAGAGGTTGACAGAAGAAATTATTTCACGTAAGAAAATATCTTTCAAACAGCTGAAGTCTAATGAAAAAGATCAAAGAGAATAAATTTTGACCACGCCATTTGTCTCTTGACTTGACAATAAAGCCTTCTGGGCCTAGGCTGCTGAAGTAATAAAAAACCTCTTTTGAACATTTCTAGAGCAAGGAGCATCTTCCTGAGTCTGCAGAATCTCTAGATCACTGCTGTATAAGAGCATTTAGAGAAGGCAAGCCATACCAGAAAGATGAACGACTTATTTTTGCACCTAAGGTCATCACTGATAGGCTGGCTTAGAGAAATTCCCATGGAATAATTCTTTTAACACTGCTTCAGAGGATTTATATTAAATCTAAGCACTAATGTGCTATGAGTGCTAAAACTCACAAAAGAGGACAACATGAACAATAGCAAGTCACTTAGATCAAAGTACAAAAGTTTTGTTCAAGGAGTCAACAACACGCACACAAGAGAAATTCAGGTTAGGATTTTCAAAAGGTCTCTCCCTCACCAAACCACTATAGGAAACTAAGCAAACAATGCGTAAAAGGGATGAGCCTCACCCAACAACTGTCCAAAAAGACTGGTGTCAGGGAGAGCGAAGAAATAAAACAGTTGGCTTTCTTAACACAGGGAGGTCACCAGTGAAGTCCTGTATGGAACAGTGGTAAGGCCCACATTATTTAACAATATATAAGTGAGTTAGAAAATAAGATTAATAGTGATTTTTTTTCTTCATATAGTAAGTTACTCACGGCAATAAAAACAAAAGTTGACTATGAAGGTGCCCAAACTATCTGCCTAAACACAGATCTACACTGATAATATCCATATTCGAGCCTGGTGACTATCCTTTCTCTTACATTCAGGTTAGAAGTCACAGTTCAGCTCATCCTAATGTAAACGTACAGGAGAGCAGATGCATCTCACCCCAGAAGTCTCTACTAGATCCATTAATTGTACATGGAGTCTTTGGCAACAGGCTTACATCTAGGTAGCTCCCAAGTTAGATGAGAAGTCCTATCTTCGATGGCTGAAGCATAAAAACGTGCTTTATGTAGCATAACACACAAGGGAAAATACTCTTAACATTAAGGAATGTTTGTGAATTAGCTATTATTAAGAAAGGTCCTGAATTATAACATATCACCTCAACATTCAGTAGCAAGCAAAAAACAAAAACTTGCAAGCACACAAAAAAAAGATTAAATCATAAAATAATAAAAGAAGGAACGTGGGATGCAACAGAAAATACCACCATGGTGTGTATAAACCCTGAACACTGAGAGCAGTTCAGTCCCTATTACCCCAACTTCGCTCTTCTTCCTCCCTCTAAGAAAAAAAAAAAAAAAACTAAAGTTTTACATGAATTCAAGTTGATTAGACAAAATAGATGTTTTTAAAGTCCATTAAGAAGTACTAAGCACCATGGTATGGCCTCACCCAGATAATTCCCGGCCTTCATATCATTATGACCTGAGAAAGTACAGAAGAAAAACTTCACTCCGTCTTTGCACTGTTCTTGCAGTACTCCTTTAGAATCTGTTATATATCTGGAAGTTATATCATGCAGTCAGCGAGAAAGTGCTACTGGAAATCTAAAAAATTAATTGTGAAATCTGTTGCCATTACAGTTCAGTCCAAATGCTATAGGAAAGCTACTGAGCATGGACTCGCCCTTAAGTTCAAGTATCAATCACACAAGACAGGTTCCAATCTAGAAATGCAATCTGATCATTGCAAAAATAAACAGTAAACCAGATAAGGAAGAAGCAACGGGAAAGAGAGGTATCAATTTGTGTGTCACACTGGATTTCATCAATAGTACTTTCCCTACCAGAATGTACTGGTAGGGAAAAACAGGATGGGACATTTCTAAGGCACTTCCACCTTCCAATGTGGGTGTTTTTATTTCTACATTCTTAAGACAGATGTGGGAGGGATATACATATATGTGTGTGTATATATATATATTATATATATATAAAAATTATTTGGGTGACATTTAAATTCTACTTTAATAAAGGATTCCCTTGCAATTTATAAATCAGCAATAAGGAGGGTTTGTAGCAAAACTACACACCAGAAGGTTGGAGGAATAGAGTTCTCTGAAGAATTGTGTACTAGAACATTGCATTGTCTGTTCAAATGTTACTGCAAGCAAAAAACAAAACCTCAAAACCCCAATGACAAAAAAAAAAAAAACCCTACCTCAGACTTTTGGTAAAGTATGAATTGCATTGCCAAACTCAAGAAAAGAATTACTATTGCCCTACATAACTCTTTCTCACCAGTCTAGCTAGAGCTCTCAAAGGAGTTTATGACACAACTCCCACTGTTTAAATATGGTCCCGCCTTCTAGCAAACAATAGCTGGTAAATCAAATAATTCTCCTCTTCAATTCCTATTTCAAGTTCTCAAAATGTAGTTAAAGGCTTCTTCATGAAATACAAAGATCGTCACCTACTCTTGCTTGAACTGATAACAAAGGTGACAAGACAAAGCATTTTACAGCTATTTTTAAGCATCTGTTACAAGAAGTTAAACATTAATGAAATCCACTTCTTCCTCCAAAGCAAGCATCTGGCTTAGTGATTTGCTTTGTAGAAGCAGGGAAAATAAGTTTAAGTTTTGATTCAGTCAGTCTATTTTTTTTTTTTTTTTAAATACGGTTTCACATATTGTGTAATACAAACTTTTAGTCTTGCTCTTACTAATCCTAATTTACATTTATTAATTATTGTATGAATTGCTTCCTGTGCACGTCTTTTCAAATTATAACGTAGTCTATCACAACAACATTCTGATGAGGGAGCTAGAGTATTCCGTATAACGCTTTCTTTATTCAAAAGAGTTCACATCAACTTGTATCCTTGTTAAAAAAAATATATACTTCAAAAAACAAACAAACAAAGAAAACCACAGAAAACCAGCTACCTAATTTTCTGTGGTCTTTAAGTGCAGAGGGAACCAATGAAAATGATCATCCAATCTCCTATTACTTTTTACACAATGTAAATAGTTTATAATATAATATGGCTTACATGGCACTTTGAAAGCTACTGACAGGCTTTGAAAACATATCAATTAGTTTTATTGCAAAACTCAGGTCAACGGACAGCTAAAATCTCTGGTGCCATTCATACATTTCAGAACAGGCAGAACACTCTTCATGTGTTTTAAAACTATCATTGTTTCTGAAATTCAGTAAGAAAGTACTTTCAAATGGAAAGAGCTGCTTAGAGTATCTGAATACCTCCAAAAGCGTAAAACCAAATACACATTCATCAAGTGTTATTCTCACTTTCTCTTTGGCTTCACAATCTCTTGGGAAAACATTTGTCATCCACAGAAGTTTCGGAAAAGCTTATTAAAACATGGTGCTACTATAACAGAAATATTAGTGACTGGCAGAAGGGAAAAGTTAAGACTCTGTAACACCCTTTAAAATAAATCTTCCATAAACACAAGTTAACACGACAAAATCACTACAAAAACAACCTTCTTTCTAAAGGAAGGCTACTAAGAAGCTGCTCTAAAGGAGGACGATATTTGCTAAACAGATCATGAGTGCTGGGGAATTTTCTAACCAAGTATCTACAACCAGCTGATTAGAAGGTCTACAGGTGGGAAGGAACGAGGGTGAAAGAGCTGGAGAACACATTATTTCCATGTATAATCAGAAACGAAGAAGGAACATCTTAAAATGTTGAATCCCAAAACACTACTATACAGATAAGCATCTCTTATTCTATACAACTGAACAGGGTAAATTGCAAGGTAAACTTTTCAAACTCGTAATCAGACACTTAGGTTCTCAGGTAGAACCGGAAACAAGGCCTTACCTTGTCCTGAACTATATATTGCTTTCACAGATTTTTTCACTTTCTGTAGTGCAGTCCTGTCTTGATCCAATGCCTACAATAACAAAAAATAAGCTTTAAATACTTTTGTCATTGATCATCAGAATACTTTACAACATTTTAAAACACAAAAACAGTTTTAGAAGCTGGAAAAACTGCAGATGCAACGTATTCAGCCCCCAGGAACGTGTCAGGTCATTCATCCCCTTCAAGCTGAATTAAAGAACTGAACTGAAAAAGGCTCTGAAGGTAGAGAAGAACAGTAGCGACAGAACTAAAAGAAAAATACTATTAGCTTTGGAAGGGACAAAGCATTTATTTATAATGTAATATATTTCAAAAAAAAAAAAACAAAATAGTTACTAAAGCTTCTACTACAGGCCTATACTTTCTATTACAACTAAATCGCTTGCTGATTTCTATGGTTTTCCCACAGCAATCTTCTTCCACCTAAAGAATATATACAGAATATATACACACAAGTAAAGAAAGAAAATGAACATGAAAGATAAAAGCCTATGGAAAAAAAATATCTTTTATTCAGTTATAAATAATTTATGACAATACTTTTAGCAAGTACCACAAGTTCACATAATATATCATACTAACCTTTCCCCTGTAAACTCCAAAATGTAATTTTCTAAGTACAGAAGAAGAATAACAAATCAAAAGAAGAGGACTTAAGACCTGATCTTGCAAACATATGTAAGTAACATAATGTGACTGAAAGGGAATATCTGTCAGGTAATATTAAAATATGCATTTTAAGGACTCCATCATTCAGAATATCAAATTCTCTGGAGACAGCATTAACTTCAAAAGAAAAAAAAAAGATATTATTAAATAATGACGAATTTATGATTAGATTTCTGGCTACTTTCTTTGTAAGCAACAGCTTCTCACTACCCACTCACAATCTGATGTAAGAAAATAAACAAATTAACATGAGAAAGTACTATTATGAAAAAGCAGAAAATAAAGTAAAAATAAACACTAGTGTAGGTTTATGGAATTAAGAACATTAAAGCCACATAGTGTTACTGTATACAATGATCTGGTTTTTATATATATATATATATATATTTTTTTTTTTTTTTTTTGCAATTAGATCATATATAATTCTATCTTGGAGTGACCCAATTTTGAGAAAGTAAAAATATTACACCTGAACAATACATGAAGTTTGTAACAAACGAAAGTTTAGTATTGTTGTTCATGAAGTTCCAACTGAAAATCACCATATGCTCAGTCACAAGTCACACAAACATTTTGGTGGTATCTAAAATTAGAAAGTCCTAAACAATTAAATATTAGAACACATTTATACAAATTATTTTTCCCTCTATTTTCATTTTCAGCAGAACAATGGATTTGAATTTTTCAAATCTGCAAAAATCACTGCATTTCTTTTGTTCTCCAGGGCAATGCTGGATTTTACTTGACTCGCATCTTGACAGAAAGTGTTAATTTTAAATTTAATAAAATATTAAGAACTCTGTGTCCCTTTTTAAGACAGTGCACAGCAGGTAATTCTTCCTAGATTCCTTTATAACAGCTGTCAAAAGCTTTTACTCCTATCTATACGCACTGCCAAACAGTTCTTATCATACATTTCTGCTGAAGTTCTCTATCTTCAACTAGCAGAAAAGATAATGATTCACATGTCTATTCAGAGCTTTAATGTAGGTTAATATAAAAACCTGAAACTAGTGTTTTCAAAAAAGATAACCATTAAAGTTGATGAGATTCAGAGATGAAACTTAGTACAGAGCTTAATACCAAAGCAAATTACATAATCCGAGGGGAGAAACACGCAGAACTCCAAGAACGATTCCATTTGCTCCTGAAGAAATTATTCCCACAAAAGTCAGACAGACTTTAAAAAAAAATGTATCTCTCAAATTGGATTTTGATAAACAATTAAATTTAAATCACTGATATTGGGTGGAGAAAAGAAAGAGCATGCATTATTTTAAGAGTACAATCACTGAGCAGAGCGATACACAGAGATGACATCCATTGCCTGAAGGAGCCAGTGATCTAAATCCGAATGACACCACAGTTCAATTTTGCATTTTTATACTTGCAGATATGATCTTAATACGAACAAATTCTTCAGCGTCCAAAGTTCTATAATTAACAGATACACATACAAAACTATATAGTTTGCTAATAATTTATAACTGCACTCTGCTTCAAAGGAGCTATGTTGCACTTAATGCCCAATTTAATTTTTATTCCAGAGTGATGTCATCTTTGAAATATGTTAAAAGTAAAAAGGAATAGCCCTGTCTGCCCCAATTTGGTGATAGTGTGCTTTTGTGGTATCTGTTCATTTTATTTTCCGGTATTTAGAATTCTAAACATTTTTATTCTCTGTCTTAGAAAACATAAAATATGAAGTTTCAGTAAAAGTGACATACAATTACTTTATTGAAAACTAATGTCTTTGGGAACCAAACAGTGTCCACGACAATCCTTCAGCTACTCAGACATGCTCCGCTTTACCTTCCTGCACACCTAAACTCTTCCTCATCACCATCCATTACTGGAAAATATTCCTTTCTTTCTTCATTTCTGCAACAGTGACCCTCAGGGGGGTCTTTCTGGCTTCCCTGGGAGAACATATTGTTACATTTTGAATATTCTTACACATTCTGAAAAGACAGAATTGACCAATTTATTAAAGTAACTGGAATACACAGGTTTGCTATATCCTTGGTTGAACACTTCTTGGAAATGGTTATCTTGGAGGCAACCTCAAGTCCTTACTCAAAATAATCTGGACTATTCATAAAACACCCTAAGAGCCATCACTGAATAAAAAAACACCCCCACACATTTAATCTGTTTACATCAAAATTAAACAAGGAAAGCTTCTTGATCCTCACAGGCAGTAGACTTGCTATGCATGACTCCTGACATACACCCATATCAAGGTTTCTTCTTCCTAGTCTCCTTTACTGAGGATTAAGCTCAAGAAGAAAACCTCCCAATGACTCATTAGCTATTACACCCAATCTTTTTCAAGTACCCCAGCCAGTCACACTAGATATTTAAATCTCTCCTTTCCCCTAAAATTTAGCTACTTTTAACCTAGGCTGTAATTCTGCCACCAATCTAGTTCAAATCTATACTACTGAGGAAAGTAGTCTCTCCTTCCTCATACCTATGGGAACACTCATGCGGCTACACAGTGACCCAACGCAGGAGCTGGTCTGGCTGACCTCTGTTCTATAATCAGAATTTCTATCTTTGATGTACTAAAAACTGCCAAGGTCACATTTAGGTAGACCACTAATTAATTATTTTGAAGCTTGTGCATGCTCATCACATACACAAGTGTGCATGCATGTGTGAGCGTATGTATAAGACCATACAATTACATAGTATACACTACATAATATATATTAGATTATAGAATTATATAAAATATATGAGATATTGTACTTTAAACTTTTGGTGTACTTATTCTTAACAAGCATGGAAAACGGGGTTTAAGCAACACGATCTTCCTTTCTTGATTCATGTCTACCTACTACTATAGACAATGATCACAAAAACGTTCCATACGCATATAACCTAGCTCTTCTAGGAATCATTATAATCCCTGAGGCACACATCTGCAGAGGATGCTATGGCCTCTTCAGCCCACTAAATCTATTAAAAACACTAGACTATTTGATGTACTGCAGACACTTTTACAATTGGGAAGAAAAATAAAGCCTATTTGTGTCTCAGCCTTAGCGTAAGGTAATTTTCATACTCGCAAATACGATCTTAATATAAACATATATAGGAGGGCAGTGTGCAATGCCAACCACAGCCCCTCTCCAAGTTGGTGTGCGTGAGAAAAGGCATCAGCACGTTAAGTGCTGCCAGTAGATGCGATCTTCAGTTTAAACAAGCAATAAGGGTTTTCAAGGCAATCACATTTGTGTAGTCTCTTTAAAAGACAGACGTTTAAGTTTGAACACTATAATGAACTTACTAAAACATACATTATATATAATCAGGATTGATGGCAGCAAGTCAGGTTATTTGACTCCCAGTTGGCAAAAAAAATTCTTAGACAAGAATTGCCAACAAAATAGTCACCAGATTATTCTTCAACTATTACTCAAAGGGCAGTATCATAGAGATCACTCATAAAATACCTAAGAAATTCAGCATAGCTAGACTGTAACGTAGGCAACTGGTAAACTAACTGCAACCTAACTAACTGCTCTACCCAGAAGACTTGGCTGCAAGAGCATAAATGAAGATACTGATTTCCATCAAAGATAACTTCAGATAAAATGAAATTACCATCAAGCTTTTCCTAAGGAGCACAGGACCAGTATTTAATTTTGTGTGCGGAACTATTTTTGGAAATATTTAACAATATTTTGGGAAGTTCTTCCCCTTAAATTCTAGGCTGAATTGCATGAGTATTTCTGAGTTCACCTGATTTTGTACACAAGGTACTTTTAGAGGTATTCGAAAAATAAATCTGAGATTTGTTTCCAGATATGATGACACAGATTAGACTCATTTTTTAACTTCCACTGTGTATGAGATGCTGAAGAGCCCACTGATAGTGACAACACTTAAAAATATCCAGTGACAGATCCAAAATTTCCCCAAGGCGCAAGATATAAAACAGCTCAAGTTCAACAGAAACTAATTTTCACGATACATATTCTCACCTTTATACTGGCAGCAATACACCCTGGAATACGAACTAAGACCAGTGCAACACCCTGACTATTGTTCAGGAAATGCAAATTTAATTTACTACACAAGTCAATGTTACTGTTACTAATTAGAAACCTAAGGCAACAAAAGTAGTGAAAAATATTTACCAGTTTTCACATCGCTGCTCTATAATCTTACCAGTTTTTCATGGTAGCAACAACAACAAAAACACGCTACCACCATTAACGGTGTAAAATATGCTTAAACCTCAGGTACTAACAAACACATAATTCAGGCCCACAGACCCTGAACATATTATTATATAACATTCCTGAGTAACACACAAAACTTTTGCTAGTGCTATCACTATAAAATAAAGCTGGAGTTACCACAGCAACAGCAAAAAGTGAAAGTGAGGAGAAAATCCTATGCAAATTATTGCACAGAACAAAAACAGAAGAGTCTTCTTGCATTTCAAATGATTCTGTATTTATAAATAAGTAGTGCTGTTGTACTCAACTTTTAAGCAAATCATGGTGTGTCATGAATCATATTTTGCCTGAGTTAATCTTGCCCAGATGAAGAAAATAGATCCGTGCCAAATGTGGTAATGCTTTCAAAACACAAACGGAATGATCTAAACACTCAAAGAAATCAAACCTTTTTCTGTATCTGTACTCTTGGAAATCCCTCCTTTTACGGAGGACACTTCGCAAAAATCAAGACTAAAAAACGAAGCAAGACTTAGCTTAAATTCATAGAACAGCAATTGCCAATATAGTCATATTGGCTGTCCAAACAGAAGAAAACCAATTGCTACATTTTCAAAACAAGTCTGATCTGAACTGCTTTTATTTTCGCATAACTAGCTTCAGACACCTTATTGAAGCACAGACTCAGACAGTAATGAGCTTCACAGAAGTGAGAACCCTTTCCGAGTTTTCATACTAGACTTGACATTAACCCTTGATAATTATTCACCATTTTTGAGACAGACAACCCACAACTACCCTGAGAGTATAAGCCTATCTATAGAAGCTCAAATTACAGCTCTGATTTCAACTGTATTATCCAGTAATTATTTGTTACCCAATTGCTTTTAAAAGAAAACAGCACACCAGTACAAACAAGCATAGAGGCTCGAGTATTTCCAGGGCGCTAGCAGAGGGAAGGGTGAGATTTTGGAAGTGATACATTGATCTGAATTCAAAGTTCTCAGGAAGATACCACCACGACCTTCCTGCCACAGTGAAAGAGCTGGGAAAACCTCAAGTCTGGCTTACAGCATTTGTATTGCAAGTGAAACTGAGAGACCTGAACACCTTGAGGTATTTCTCTCATCAGCAAAGGCTGCGCTGCACTGACTGCTAACTTGGCACATCAGGGCTGCCTGCGCGACAGGCCAGTACGGCTGAGGGACTATGTGAAACACTCATCAACAGCACTGGTGTACGCTGCACCATTAGGAAAGAAGAAAATAAAAACCAGAACTGTAATGAATAGCATAGGACTTTTTCCCCCCCCGCTCCCCACAGATGGGGTTCATAACCTGTTTGTGGCTGCCTGTTTATGTTTTAGCCATGGAAAACAAAAACAAACAAAAAAAAAAAAAGGGAAACCAACTCAGCATCAAAATTCTCTCAAAGCTTTTTGGGGCTGATCTGGTATGTTCTGCCGTTAATGGCAAATTCTCTCACACCACTGGAAACACACCAAGTTATGCTTTAAATGAGATTACGCTCTTGTAATGCTTTTATGTAAAGGCCAGTTATGGTCTTTTACGTAAAGCCAGGTGCCCGATACTGTCACAATTTGTATTTCTCAATTATTTTGCTGCATCTCATTCTGAAATTTAACATTCTACATTAAAATTACGATAAGACTAAGGTCTGAATATAACAAAGAGAGCAGAAGTATCTGGACTTCCTCAGTTATTTTTTTTAAATGTCTTAAAACAATTAAAATTTAAATCTCATAATAAAAATGTGAAGTAACAAAACCTTACTCATTTATCATTATCCTCAGATTTTCTCTTTCAGGATACTAAAAGACCATGGCATGGATACTAAAAGACTATAGAAGACCATGGCATTGCATTAGCTGCTAACACTCACGTAACAGAGTGCAATTTCTCTCAGTTTAAGACATTTAAAGCCTTCAGGAAAGCTGAAGGGAGAAAAACAGTCGTATTTCAAGTGCTTTCGATTGCCTTAAAATTTTGGCTGTCTTGCATATTTCTCCTAGAGAAGCAAGTAGCAAAGGCTAAACAAAACAAACTACAGTGCAGTGACAGGAACTTGAAGTCATTGCAGATGTGAAGTTTAATCAGGTGTTAAATATCAAATAAGTATAAAAAGGAAAAGAAAAGAGGGAAAGATGACGCTAGTGGAACAACACAAATACTGAATTTCAATGTGAAATAAGGACAAACAATTCTCCTTTAGATGTAATTTTTATACTAAAATTTCCCTAGAAAAAAAAAAGAAAGAAAGAAACCCCTTAAGTATAATGGTGCTTCTCTACTGCCTAACACCTAAGCTGCATAAAGCCATTCAATAAGGCATCCTAAAAACACTAACTTGTACGGATCTAATAAGTATAAAGGGAATCATTTTTTTCTTTAATTATATCATCCATATGTATTTTAATCAACAGCATAACTCTATATATGACTTAAGACCACAAGGAGATCTGCTCTCCTGACATCAAAGGGATATCCAGTCAAAAGAACTAAACACGACTAAATCGCACCAACAACTTTCTTATAAACATGCACCATCATATAAGAGCTGTGCTTCACTCTGCACTTTATTTTAGAAAACGAAATTAACACTTCTCTGATCACAAATTTAACTGACTACTCTTAACATAACTAATGCCCTGTTTATAACGTGAGCGGGCTCTTGTGCCGCTAGCTGAACAAACAGCTAGTCAGATTTTCCAAAAAATTCCAATTTTATGCTGCTTTTCAATGGCACCGTTTACGGCCGTTTCAGAAGGCAGCGTGAAGCAGCTTGTGTAAGTCAGCAACAGGCAGAAAAACCTTTCTTTAGGTTTCTCCAGGATAAGATGGGAGAGGGGAAGCCGTTTCAGGACCCAAGTCTTCTAAAGCATTCAAATATCGCAGATTCAAACTAAAAATTTTGTAACAATATCAAGTAAAAAAAGGTAACAGCTTCGCCATACACAAAGCACCCAACCACAGAGGTTCAAGTTTCATCTCAGTGAGCCACTAGTGAACTTTCATCTCTCTCACACAATATTCTCCTCAAAATAACACTCAAAACATTTTTGCTAATACTTGTACCAGGCTCCCAGGCAAGCATCCAGACGGAATCAAATAATTATGCACCAAATACTGCTCTATCGTATACTAGTTCAGTGCACTTCTGTCAGACAAAACATGGGCTTTCTGTATAATTTACATACAGTGAATCATAAACATAAGGGGCCTTGAACACAGCAGGAAGCATTAGCTTTCTGGAGAGCAACATTCTTGCTTTACTAATGGTAGGAGTTTAACTCAGTAACAGATTCTAGCAGCAGCTATTGATTTTTACATTATTTTGCTTGGAGTCAAATAAATCCTTCTAAATGCTGATATTTTATCATTTCTTTGTGATTCTAAATATTGTAGGAACAGTAGATGTTTGTTCTGTTCATTCGCCTTTTCCCGTTTTGGAAGAACCATTCATACATCCGTTCTTCAGATATTACTTCTTGTTAAAGGGGATTTAAAACACACAGTGCCTGGACCTTTTCTGCAGCTTCAAGAAGCAAGCAAGGTGAAAGAAGAATCAGCTTCAATAAACCACCAAACAGCATTTCCTAATGCATCTGTCAGAGTATAAATTAGAGCATTGGTAGCAAAACAAAGTTTAGAAAAAACATTTTTGGGTACAGGAAGACTCAGAAGACAGCAGTGGAAAGGAAACCATTGTGGGAATTGCTCTTTAACACAGAAGTTTTATAGCAGAAGATGACACACATCATTTCGAAAGAGCACACGCTGGTGCTCCTCTCATTTTCTCTAAAATAAAGAATGTAATTTATGACTCAGGGCTGGGAAAAGAATCTGGGAAAGCTACTGAAAACAAAGACTACCAGGGCAGGGTAACGAGAGCGCATGGACAAAGCTGATCGCTGTTATGCAGCTTTTCCTTCTTGTGCAATACGTATCTGAAAAATACAGGTTATACTGAAGCACATGACAAAGCAAAGCATAGCTTAAAAAATCATCCAAAATAGCAGTAATTAGTAATAAAGTACTTTTCACTTGAAACCAAGTTATTCGCGTTTTGGTCAAATGATTGCCCCCCCAATCCCTTTTAAATACAAACAGTTATTGGCTGGGTTATTCAAATCAGAGAGGAAGGTAAGCAACTGCCACCAAGCATTTTGTTGCAGAACAAGTGCAAAAGAGGCAGCTGGAATTGTACAGTTACTAAATAGCTTCAAATGTTTCAGCTGCAGCGGTACTGTACAGAGAGCCAAAGTCCTGTTTTAAGACGACGCAAGCAGCGTGGTGGGAAAGGGACTGAAACCAGGTTCTGCTGCAGACAGACAGAGAAGACACGAGTATGGCATTAACTCAGTACATGATATTCAGGAACACTGTTCCCTCAAGTCAAATTGTTGGCCTCCTAAGCAGACTAAACAGGCTAAAAACAGATTCTGATTTTCATAATTCAGTTTGTGACCTTTGGAATACAGTAATAAAGCAATGTTCTCTCCCATGACTATGTGTATGTGTAGAGATTTCAGGAAGAACTGAGTTTATCACTGCACTTCTTTGTGAATCAGACCTCGTAGGAAATAAAAATCATAGAACCATTCAGTTTGGAAGTGATAAAAAAAATCTTAAATATGCAGAGGAAATGCAAGTTAGAAGTCAATGAAGATGTTCAAGGTACTCTGTGATTTTATTTGAAGAAATTAGCAATATGAGTTCCTCATCTTAATGGATGAGAACCTGTCCTCCATCAAGCAAACGGAAATTCTAATACTGACTTACAATGTGATTTTCTTTTTTGGTAAATCATCGGCTGTACACTGTCTGTATTTCTGCCTCACAGAAAAGAATCACTATTTCATCTAGTTTCTTTAGATGCAATAGTACTGAATATAATGCACTCGGGAAAATTTAGCAAACCACTCAAATATTGTTAAATACCTGGAGTAGGGTTTCCTAGTATTATTTGGAAAAAATGTGGTGTTATGGACAATGAGGTACTTTTCATGTGATCAAATCACTACTACTCGTACAATTTCTCAGCAAACACTTCATCAGTGAGATCTTTAAAACTTCATAATCTGCATCATTAAGTTTCTAACTAATTTTGTCAAATCCCACGTAAGGGGATTTGATCACTAAGTATGTAGACTCTAGGATGTGATGCCTAACAGCTAATTCAATTACCAACATTGGAATACGTATTCTTTTTATATGTATGTGCCATACACATTCCTGTAGGTACAGGTTGTTAAACAGCTTTTTGTTAGTACAAGACTCTCTTCAAAAGTCAAAGAAGTGCACACGTACCTTTACAATTCAGGTCTGACACTTGGAATGCCAAACTGAATTATTCCCTTTTTTCTTTTGTCACAGTGCTGAAATATTACCTTGTCATTTGTAGCTTAGTGTCTGTCTTCTAAAATATTATATTATTTAATCAGTATATTTAATGAAGAATAAATGCGTATTATAAGCTGGATGATTTGAATGCTCTTTCACAAATCAGTTGTTTCCCCCAGCGGCGAGATTTGGGGCTGTCCCCCACCTCCCTAATATACTTCAATATTTGTATTCAAATATTATTTTCCCAGTTTACCAGAAACATATATTAAAAACACACTGGTAGAAAATATATTTATCTAATATTTTTCCCTTTCTTAAGCACAAAATTAAACTAATTATAAAACTAATGTTTTTTTGGCAGTAGTCTTATAGCACGTATCATAAAGTTATCTTGGTTTTCAAGGACTATTTACTTTAGCTCACTTTTAAAAGATTTTATTAGTTAATCCTAATGAAAGTAGTTAGTGCTTAAATAAAATTAACAGATCAATATCAGTCTTAAAATTACTCAAAAAGACTATGAATGATGGTCAACCGATGAATGATTTCACCTAAAAACTGGATAGACGTTAAGTACGAAAACAACAACAGACTAATAGGCTGCAGCATCTTAAAATTCAATAACTTCAAAGTGGCTCTCACAAAACTGCAAAGAAGCAGCTGTGAACTGAACATGAACTTCCAAACTTACTCGATAGTTTACTCTGTTGACAAACACTCTTAGCAGACTTAGACGATATGGGATATGATACAAGGATACCACCCATAAACGCAGTGCCTTTTTAAGAACATTTACTTTGACAGTAAGATAATACTTCCTTGAAAATTTCAATTTCTCCAACTTTTTTGCTGTATTTCTAATAAAAATTTAAACTGACAAATGCGTTATTTAATTTAGTGCAGGCAGATGAAAACAGTCTGATTTTTCTCCCTTGATTTTAAAAAGTTTATATCCTTCAGAAACTTGGTCAACTATTTAGACTAGAATAACTACTTACTGGAGTTTATGTCTTTTGTCATGATCCTAACTGCGTCGACCATTGTCAAAGTATGAACTGAGGTTTTACATCTGCAATTAAATAAAAAGCTAGAGAATTACTACACTTGACAGTCCCGGTCAAGCAAAACTGGAAAAGCACATTCTGCAGCTTTCCGTGCGCCCCATCGTTCACTCACTAGTAACCTAGTTTAAATGTCCCCTGCTACTTCCATAAGATCCTCTAGCCCCGACACCACACCATCATTCCAGCAAACCGCGCTTCCTCTCAGCATGCTCTGAGCTCACCGACAGGGAGGAGGCATCATTCAGTAAAGGGGAATTTAGCTCAAAAGGCCAGAAGCTGGCCTCGATAAAGAACTAAAAAGAAAGAAAAAAATTAAGCGGTGCAGCAGACATTGTTGGGAATTTACAGTAGCTTCTCCAGAAGTACTTTACCCCGAATTTCCTCTCATAGAGCAGCCCCTTTAAGTCCCACCTATGGTATCTGAATACTACCTACCATCGCAAAACCCAGAAACTATTTAGATATAGAAGGGGGAAGATTTCCTGAAAGGTTGGGCAATAATTAAGTAGCAAAATATTAACTGCACAATTCTCCAGGGAAATACTTTTTTTTTGTTGTTTTAAAATATGCATAACCCTTTACACATTATTCCACAAATTATATTGATGTGCTCTAGTAAAATTAAGTGATTAAACTTTAACAAAATAAACTATTTTCTTCCCACAGATAAAAATCAGATCTTAAATTTCTGTTGTATATTTTACAGTATGTCTTAAACTGAAAAGAGAAAGAAAATCTATTTTATTTTGAGTACAGACTGGGGAACGGGTTTCTTTCTTTTTTTTTTTTTTTTATTTTCTTTCCCCTCCTTTTTACAGTCAGACAAAAAACACAGTTGTGATTTATCCCCAGGCTTAACATGGACAGCTGTCTCATATGCCATGTTTTGCACTACAACCACCACAAGCGAAAATCAATTAACTTTTTTATATTATTCCAGACCATCCAGTCTTTAAGAAATGAATGGAAAACTCATTACCTAACATATCAAATTGAAACATTAATAGTATAGAAAATCATTTCAGAATGCCATTTTGTTTTGATAAATCCATAATCCTTCACATAAAAGGCTTTATCATTTTGAGTTCATTTTTAGAAGTGCCATTCCCATAACAGAGACTTCTCCATGCACTTATTACCTTGAAAGGAACCGTAGTGCAAACTCCTCTCCCCAGAAAACACCATGCTGAGGTCATTTCTTTATCCATCTCTTTACTAAAGAGAATAATGTGGCATGCTGCATTTGATCAGTATCTATGTTGACAGGGAATATTTTGACAAAAATTGAAATTCAATGGTGATTAAGAATCTACGTCTACCTAGTAAACCGCAACAGTATTCCAGTTCACATCACTACAGGTTTGAATTAAACTGACGGTAGGGAAAACCAAAACGGTAACAAGACACAGCAGTAATGCTGCCTGCAAATCAGAAGAGTCTTGGTTCAAACCACAAGGACTTATGACATTTCAGCTCAAAATGTCCCTGTTCATAAACCGGTGCAGCAGCATACCAAGACAAGTATCACTGCATGTTTCTGTACTCTTTCCATAAGCATCCATTTCTCACCTTGGATGGAGAAACTACAGCTACTTGCCTAACAAGCAAAGGTACTTAAATCATAACCGTAAGTCTTGTGAACTCACAAGAGAATATTGTAGTATTCTATTTTTGTCTTAGCTTATTACAAGTTACCAGTAGTTAGGTGAACAGAGTATGTCCTATATTTAGCAACTACAGTCTTTCAAAGCTTTTCGTGAATGTTGCATTGTTTGGTTCTTTTAAAGCTCATACTGCACAGAACGCTACGGGCCGCGTTCAAGGAAGGCTGAAGGCGGGACACAAACAGAGGAGACCAGTAGAAAAGGAAGCTGTGTGCAACGATGCAAAAAAATCCTATTGCTGATTTGTATTCTGCCTGAGTAACAGGAAGAAAGTAAGAAAACCCTCAGCTCATTCACATAAGGAATATAAATAGAAGATTCAGTAAAGAACTACTTTTCTAAGCACTGCCATTTGGCACGCATTCAAATTCTAGTTATATACTGAATAATTATAAAAGGCAGCATTTGTTAATCACAAAATTGGAGTCGCACAAAATTTGGGTATAGACTGATTTAATGCCAATATGACACAGAAGTTGTGTGTAGTATACACAGATAGAAATTATAGTCAAAGACACATAATATAGTAGGTGACGGCAATTGCAGATAACTATCTCCCATTGTGGGTGCAATTGTATGGTACATTTGACAGTAGTTATAAAAGAAAAAAGACAGAGCTTGAGGACCATAAACAAGGGAATACTTTACAAGAGATGTTAAATTGACAGTCTTAGGCATTGAGGAAAAAATTGTTACCAGGAAAACAACACAAACAGTGAAGCAAAATAAGTAGCATAGTGTAAAAAATAGATTTAAACATCTGCTATAATAAGAAAAGGGGGAAAGTAGAAGATTTGCACTGCAGCATCTTCTCAAGGGGAGCTTATCACTTGCAGCTCCCTTTTCAGGAGAGCGCACCGAGCACAAAGCTATTTCAGGGAGCATGGGAATAAACTTCTCTTAGGCGAAGCTTTGCTCTTGTTGGGGTGGCGAGGGGAGCAGGGAAATCACATCACACATGTTAATGAATCGCTACATAAAATAAGCAAAGACTATATCTACAAGTGGAGTACGGCATTAGGATAGGATGTGTAAAATATAACATATTATACCCAGAACAGTGGCATTTGTGAATTGAATGTTCTGCAGCAGTTGTAATGTGTCTTCCAGTTTATTTTCATCCAAAGGTAATCCAGTTTTGTGTGCTATAAAACCACCGAGACGCAAGTCATAGCACGGTGAGAGGAATAGCTAGGAAGTTTACTTCAAAAGGACACTCACGCTCCAAAGTAGAATACAGCAAACAGCACCTAAAACGGAGACCACTAACAAGGACTTCTTATTGTCACATGAGTCTAAACTTCAGGAGGTGAAGGAGTTAGGTGATAATACACTTACTCACCCTTTAACTCCTGTGTTCATTTCTACCCAGTGCTCCCAACCCCAACAACACGCACCACAAAGCATGCCCGTTCACCCCTCTTCAAAAGGGTGAGCCGGGAGTTAAAGGCTTTGCAAGAAAGGGCTGCAGTCACTAGACAACTATAAAAAGAGAGCTTCTGCCTCTTCCTTTTAAAAATCACTTTTTGAGCGCTCCATTTAATGAGAAAAACACACACACAAAAATCCCCAAACCATAAAGCCAAACATGACATGTGTTGCACCCTAATACTGAGTTGGTATCTTTAAACATAAAGACAAAAAATCCTTGACAGCGTATTCCTTTTAGTCATCTTGCCATTCACATTTAAGAAGATATGGAAATAGCGGTTACTCTTTACCAGATTATGGGTTTCAATTGTCACCCCTGCAAACGAGCTGGGAAGTCACACTGAGTACATAGCATGAAGTGATCTGATTATTTAAGTTTGTGTGAAGGGCTGCCAAATTCAGTAGCCCGACATAGGCGAGGCTGCCACAGCTCCAAAATCCGAGGTCCAGCCAGTAGCAATGCTAAGCGTGCATCACCAGCAGGCGTGCAAACACACACACACGTATGTAATGCATGTACACACATGGCCAGCCACAGAGATCAACACAGACAGAAAACACAGTGCTCATGCAAATAGCACCAATGGACTCATTTTGCCCACACAGGATCAAGATGAAAGTATGTTAGTGAGAAAAAAAATACACACACACACATATGTAAAACACAGATCCTTTCCAGCGGCTGGTTTTAGACACTCTCCCTACCTAGCAGCTGCCTCCTGGATCCCAGGACTCCCCAGTTGCTCTTACCTGGGCATGAGGACCTCCCCCACCCCAAGTCTCTAAGGTGATTCACAGAGCCTTCCCTTTGCTACATCCTTATGGGTTTCATATCTGGACGAGTGGGCTGATCACCCTTGTGTGATAGCCCCAGCAGGAGCCAGGCCAGCACGCTATTTCTGATTATTAGGATTTCCCCACCTGCCACTGTTCCTCCCTCCGTGCTCCTTTCTGTTTGTGAAGATGAGCCTTTTTAATCACACAGTCTTGCACTTCCCCACTTAAATATCAAATCGGAGAGGCCTGCACCACTGTACAGTTCGTACCTCAAATACTCAGGTGCTAAAGAGTTGCTATGATATTAACAGAAAAATGACCTTTATTTTAAAGCCTGAAAAATCAATCAGAAACTTTATGATGTACATGTCATTCCATATTCCCTTAAAAACAAACAACAAACCTGAAGAGAGGAAATTCTCAAGGCAAGTCCTTATCCCCACTGCAAACTGAATTAATCACAGCTATCCTGCAGATGGTAAAATCCAACAAATATAAAAATAAAATCATAAGTCAAATTGTTAGCTTCAGCAAAGGCTGAAATACTCCGCTTATGTTATCAAAGTGCCAAAGGTAAGCCAAACTCCTTTGGGGTAAGACCTCTGCAAGCACTGAACAAAGCCTCTGATCAGACAGAGACAACACATGAAAGAAAATGAATACATTTTCTTACACGAAGGAGGAGTACAACAAGACAGCACTTGCTAGCATGACAGAGAGCAATCTTTTCAAGTTTCTACTGACACTAGGAAGAAGAAAAACATAATATTTGAGCATACTTACAAGGAGTTTCCTCGCAAGTGTAAGAGGTAACTTAGAAGTCAAAGAAGTTCCTCTTAAATTTGCAAGCAAACGAGCAAAGGAAGCTAGACTCAAGGATGAATGTAAGCGGAAGACAGAGAAGTAAGAAGGAAGAGGTTAAAAAGTATAAAGCTGTAACATTACTTCCCCGCACAACGATCAGCTTCAGCTGGTCACGGTGCCCTACCCCCTCAAGAACAGATGCTTCATAAACTTCATCTGTGAAACTGTGAAAAGCAGTGATTTATTTTTTGGTCAGACAGTGCAAGTATGAATTCCACAATTAACCAGTTCAAGTTTGCATACTTCAAATTGCAAGTATTTACAGTAAGATGCTTTCTAATCCCATAGATATTTAAATTGCAAGGATTATTTCCAATTGTTTATGACATCAAGTTATCTTAAATTTACTAACATAATCTATCTTGCATCACCTACACATGACCAACAGGATAACAGTAAATGGCCACTGAGCTAACACCACATGTTCACCTGCTCTAACTGCTGTGCGTGCACTCTTACATACTAGAAATGTAAAACCAGAAAAACTTCACTGTAATGTCACTATTTCACAACAACTAACAGCAACCTTACTCCTCTTCTCAGTTGTTCTGCGAGGTCAAGGATCGAAGCTTCCTGAGTAACTTGTGACAGTATATAACTTTATGTTGGCTAGGATACCGAATTGATGACGCGTTACTCCTACGATGAAGCGTCACAGACTTAACTAAGCCTCTAATTCAGAGAATTGTAAGTCTCGAAAGAAAACCTTTTCAAGAGTACAACATGATGAGGTACTACTGCCTCAGAGGACAGTATCCCGTAATTCCTACATCTGCCATTTAAAGTCAATTAAGCTATTTAAAATCTCTTACTTAACCTAACTGCAGGAATTTGTAGGTCTGTCTTGAATTTCACAAGAATCTCAGAAAAAAACCTCTAAGCTATGTGAAACTGGAAGAAAAACATAACCAAAATAGTTAGCCACAAGCAATTTTGTCCTGTAACAAGTATATTTCAAAGATGTGCATATGAAACTACCAAAGAGCACGGGACAATCTTCTAATATAAATTTCTGAAACTGGCAGCTAACACTCCTTAGTTTAAAAGCAAGAGCAGAACAGTTAATCTGAAAATCAAGAGAAAGATTTTCCCACAAGTCTCAAGGCAAAATTCAACACTGGTTCCATTAATGCAACGGATCCAAAGCACCTTTCTGTTTGGTAAGAAAACTACTGATATAAAATTGGTACTGCAAATTAAAACAGATTTTGATTAAAACATTTGGCATGTTAGAAACATCGCAGATGAAGCAACAGTCACGTGGCATCCTGCCTTTTTGACTGGAAACTTGTACAAACTTCTCATGAGGTCAAAAGCATACATGTATTTGCTATACAGAAACGACACTATTTGAAATTAGCTCCTCCCATTAACTTCTTATAGGGCACAGATGTCTGGGCAAGGGTGTCACTGTAAAACCACAAGCTATTCAAACCATTTGTTTGATTGTGTTATGCTGAACAGTTATACGCTCAGTTTAGACCTTTATTTTGGTTATCTGTTAAGAAGGGTCAATATAAAGCTTTTTGTTGCTTATTAGCACGACCAACAGTTTTCTAAAATGTTTTTTTTCTCTCAATGAGGGGAACCAAAACAACTCTTGTAGAAATAATTTACCCAAATAAATAAAAATAAAAGTCTTGAAAAACACTAAGTTATTAACAATATATGAATGTCCATAGACTGTATTATAAAGAGTCGGGGGCCTTTTTTATTAGTTAAATTTAATTTTATTTGTTAGAACTATCCCTGCATATGCTCCTAGCCAGGAGCAAATACAAAATAGCTTCTAGCTAACACTTTTACAAGTTACCTTGCATTAAAAGTGAAATACAGGTATTGCAACTACCTTACTTATACAAGTTAACTGTACCTGCATCATTACCTACACAGGAATATGATGACCAGAAAATATGCTTTCAAAATTGCCTAGCAGTTGCAATGCAACTCACTTGTGAGGAAAAGCTGTATTTTCAAAAGGTGCCAAGAGAGACATTGAAAAGTACACGCCTTAAAGGTGTCTTTTAGGAACTCCAAAAATGACACATCAATTGTCAGCCTGGAGCATTATCGACTCAAATTGCTGGTAGAAGGGATGAAAAACTAGCTGTCCACTATTTTGCTTTGCCAGTAAATACCATCATCTGAGAAGTCTTAGCCTCTCTCAAGAGCAATGCATCTGCGTGATCATTATTTCAGGTAAGTCATCACTGCTGTAGTTACCAAACTATTGAACTAAAAGCAGAAATTCTTCACTTAAACACCATCATCAGTAATCAATCATAAAGAAGCAATGTTTTAAAAGGCTGCACTATAGCTTATTCACCATGAATCACACCAAACAGGACAATGCCATGGGAAATCAGAATATCCTGAATAGAAGGTTCACTAGCATACAAGAGAAGTATTTCTTCTGAATTGTAAAGCTTACTGGAACATAGAAGTACTATTAGACTATAGGAGATCATTCTTAAATGAGTTATTCTTTTCTAAGCTGATCCTTCCTTTTGTTAAAAGCTGCCTTAAAAAGAACTGAATTCATATGTTCCTAAGAGAAGAAAAAACAATTACGGGCAAAAGAATTTTTTTTTTTTTTTTTTTTTTTTTTTAAGTCACAGGTCATTCCACAGCCCCCTACAAACTTGATAAGCAGGTATGGATTACTGTATACTGCTATGGTGAGCTCTGGAAACAAGAAGTTGGAGGTCAGTTAACCCTCAAATTGTTGTCACCCACGGTGGTTAATCTCCATGGTGGCGAAAAGTAATTTAATGCCTGTAATGATATTTATTTATCCCACTCAGTTGCTTGTATAAAGTAAGATTCTTCGTATACAGATGAAAGAGAATAAAAAGTTCAACGAAAAACCACACATTCTCCTCAAGTCACAGAAAGGGATAGAAAATTCCACCTCGACCTCAGGCAAGCACGTGTGACCAATACAGCAGAATACTCTGCGAGATACCTTGTCTCATAGGACCCATATTTGCATCTGGGGGGGGGGGGGGGGAAGAAGGGAGGCTGCTTATTTTAAAATAATCAGAATGCCCAGCTTATCTCTTGATAAGGAGGAAAAATTTGAAGGAGAAAGATTAAAATAGTCTAGACCTCTCCCCCTCTTCCAGTCAGGACTTCAAGGATAAGATTAGTCACAGATGCAAACATGCTTCACTGTGACTCCTTGTGTTTCTTAAAAGGTGCACAATGAGATAAGCTGGAAGAAAGTGTTTGGGATAGGCACCTGTCCAGCTGACTCGGTGTGTTAACATGAGAGAGAAAGAGATCTAAATGAAGTCTGGTACAACTTCATTAAGTATACTTCTTCCATTTTTTCACCAACACCTTTTAGAAATGGTAAGATGCCCCATGGTGAGGATATTTAGATCTTTATATTCTAGCTGAATTCTTATATTCTTGTTGAATTTTAAGCTTTCCTATCATACATAACCTTGAAATAACTTTGCAGGCCAAATTTCATGCTGTAAGTTTTAACGACTAAGTTTCATTTAAACCAGTAAATTTTCCCCAAAGCCATCCACAAGACAGTTTGGTTCAGAATACAACAATTGAATAGCGCTACAGCCATGATACGCACAATATCGTCTTCTGCATCTCTCTGTATTCTAAGAAACATCCGAGTGAGAGCTGCCAGAGATTTCATTGGCTTTGTTCTTTTAAAAAAGAACTACTCCAACTTTACTTCAGCACTCAATAGTCAATTTTGCTAGCACTTTGGTTGAACTATTTGCCTAAATCCACGTCAACAAAAATATACTTAATTTTTTTATAGGAGAATAAATTTAATTCAGTTTCGTAGCTTTGGATTCTACACTTTCTCTCAATGCTGTTGCTACTGATAGCACAAAAATAGAAGACAGCATCAAGCGCCCTCTTCTTGGGTACTAATGTCTCAAAGATCACTTCCTCCATTGTGTTCATTTTAATAGCACTGGCTCTACTTACATGATTTTTTAATAGTGATTTTTCTGGAATATCAAAACACTTTAAGACATTGCAAGTGCTTTGGCGTGAATACTGTCAATTCTTTCAGAACTGTGAAGCCTGGCCTTTAAATTCCCTCTTCAATTATTATTTTGAGAAGATCTTCTTGCCTCATATATTTCTTTCTTATAATGGAAGAAAGCTTTGTTTTCACATAAAGTCATGACATACGTCAACAGTTACTGCAGTTGCTTACCCACATGCTAGCAGTGTGACTATGTATTCCATTATCCCATATTTTTTCCCCCTTGTTGCACTTTGCTAAAAGTTTTTCGGTTCTTCTGTTTAGATATTTCACCTTCTCCACAGTTTTCCCTTTAATTCTGTAAATTTGACTGTTGGGATTTTGTTAAATTGATAAAGTGTTTTATTATTGTTTCTCTTCAACATGTTTCCGCCCCCTTGACATTCTTCACCTCTACGTTTCCTCTTCTTTCGGTATTCCTGCTTTGCCCCTCTGTTTCAGATTTAAGATTTTTGCGCGGATTTTTTTTTTTTTTTTAAAGTTTCCTACTTCTGAAACTTGAGTAAAATTGCTTTCAGATTTCTACATACCTGGTCCTGGATCTTTCAAGGTATCCTGACAAATTACCGAACACTGTTATCAAAGCATCTTCACCACTGTCAAACAGAACAGGCTGAATATGTTAGCATTCATTTCTTACAACAGACCAAAAGGCAATGATTACCTAGAAAGGTTAGCCTTGTAACTCGAGACATCCTGCTTTAAACAAGCTGCAAACGCAGCAATGTAGTATGGCCCTAACAGTTACAAGCATAAAAATCTATGTCTGTGTTTGTCAGTGTCTCAAATATCTATTTTCAACATGAAAGCATGTGAAGCAAGCTGGTTTTAATATTTCTCATTCTCATTTACAGTTACCACACTGCAGCTGACTCCATCTCTGCCTTGTTCACCTCCATTCACAGCTAAAGATTGTCTTGCAGCTGAACTCTGCTCTTGAGCTCGCTTGCTGCTGCAATACCTTGCATATCACTAGCACTCCAATCTCCTCGACGTGGTTACACGCACAAACATGCAGGTTTTCCCCATAAAGGTAAGCTCTCTTTACTCAAAAACCACGTGCACACAAACTTCTGCAAACAATCTAAAACTGCTGAGCTACAAAATCTTTGGAAATCCAGACCTGTTGTAAGCTGGCACGTACGTGCAGTAGCAGCTCCTACAAGGCCTCTATATATTCAGGAATGTGATACAAGCATATACTCATTATATCCAATCTGCAAAGCTACAAGGCATGTACTGCAACTCCTAAAAGCACTGTATTATGCACATGCAGACCGACTCTACAGTTCTTCCAAAACTGTCAAACTTGCTACTCATGCAATCGTCATTAAAAATTGATCTAATTTCTTTAAATATACATATCAAATTAGCTCCTGGCAAATATCTGTGGACAATTTCATGCTAAATAGTCTTACAAAAAGTATTAAACTATCAAGTTGTGTGCTCATGTCAGGCATGTTTTGATTAATCTTTCACTACTCTAATCCACAGCCACATTTGACCACTGCTACCTCTGCCTGGCTGAAGACATTTTCAAACCCGGTATTAAAAAAACTTTACTGCTAGACAGATGCCCTATTTGGGAATATTTTTTGCAGTTATAAGTTACTGTGGTGGTCTTCAGTCTTAGAGTAATCTTTCATGAACATGAAATTATCCTTTAAATAATGTGAAAGTTAGTGAGAATCCTTAGAAGATAAAACTTCTCCTAGACAGCCTGGAACATCTCAGTGGCATCACTGGTTGAAAACAACTGGTTTCAGCTACACCAATGCTGTGCTGTCACCTCTTACTGCCAGCCTGGCTCACAAGGTGATTACAGAGCTAGGAATTTACATTATTCATCAGCCTTAAAGCAGTAATCTTCCTATCAATCTCCTTCTTCTGGCCTTAAGCTGGAACCTGGTAGCTTCCTGAACATACTACATAGATGTGTCATTCATATTATTGCAATGCCTTGACCTTCTAGGCAAGCTCCTTTGTCTGTTTTAGTTTCTTTAATATGTTTAGAAACATGCTTGACATTAGGTTGTAGTACCAGCTTACCCACATTATTTGATACAGTAGTCTAAGATTTCAGGATTGGAGACGTTTAAAAATATTGAGACTAGGGAAAAAAGCAAGTAAATTGCCAAACAAATCTGTATGAGCTAAAAATAATAAAGTGACAGTTCCTATTTGCTGTAAGTGATGGCTTACACAGGAAATAACTACTTTTTCTTCCAAAGTGGTAATTCAGTTTAAATATGCCACCAAATTTAAAGTTTAAAAGTTTAAAGTTCTGCTAGTCTTATGAAGAAGAGTCTCTTAAAACTGTGATGCAATTCCACTAACTTAAGAAACAGATCTTTAAGAGTATCTGAAAGCCAAACACAGAAATACTCAGAACATGAACAGGAAATAAGATTCATTTACAATTAAAAGTCTACCATAAGAAAAAGAAAATTAAGCACAGCGTATGACACCAGTACCTCAACATTCTTCATACTGCCTTTAATGATCATAAGAGAATAACCTATCCATTTCTGTGCAACTTTATATTACTAATATATTTTTAATAAAAACTACAATCTTTTAGATAAAACAAAAGTAACACTAGTATCGGGAAAAAATAATGTTTCATCTTTCCTTGCATGAAATTTAATTCCATATAATTCAGATAACCAAATTTTATAATCCTAGGAGCTTATCTGGAAAATAAACGCTCAATAAGAAACGTTAACAGTTAAAGGAGAAAATAAGAGACAACAGGACTTGCAGTCGGTACAGGAAATGGAAAAAAGCAACAGGATAAAGTAAACATTGCCCGGCACAGAAAAATAACTACTCCCTAATGAACATCAAAGGTCCCAAAAAGCTATGCTCTCTCAATACCTTCAGGCCTGACCCAAATTCCTAGTTAAAAGCTAATGATATATTTTGCTATCTTTGTAAAGAAAAGCAAAATAAAGAAAGCCGCGCGCTGAAGATAACACAGAAGCCTGTTCCCCCATCGTGCATGACAGACTTCGTCTCCCTTTTATCTAACTGCAGCAATATCTACCAAAACTGTACTGTTTTTACACTTCCAACACAATGCCAGTTTGGGGGGAACAAAGAGCATGCCTTTGGGGATTTTTCATATACTTTAAAACTGGCAGTCAAAACATATAGCTCTGGAAACAGAAGTTTTACTAGAGGAGACCCTCAAACGTCCAGTCACCAGGAATAAAACCAAGGAGAACTAAGCAATCTCATTCTCAAGCAGCAGGACAGTCCAGTATGGCCCACTACCTGTTCAGACACGCAAGAAAGTCTCCCACTTCCAGATAAAAGCAGGCTAGGGAAGGAGCGCTGTAGCAAACAACGCACTTGCTACACACACAACCGTGTATGACTGGCTAAAGGGGGAAGCACGTGTGACACAAGCATAGCTGTTCCCCTACCCAGGGATATAAAGCTTTTCATTGAACCAAAGAACAAAGAAATACCTTAGTTAACACGTGAAGCTGACAGGTGCATACCATTTACTTTTCCTATGTCTCTTACACAGAAACAGTAAGAATAAATAGATAAAGGAACTAAATAAATCTGAAAACCAAAATCTATCCGTCTCTTTGATGACTAGTGTAACTCATGCCGGTTAGCTGAATTCCTATTATAAATCCTGAACAGATCTTCTCCATTTGAAGTTCTGTAGTCTAACCTCTCTCCCTGAGCAACCACATTTGGAAGGAGAACAGAGAAGGTGAATTCTTGCTGTCAAGAAGGAAGAATTTAGCACCAACAATGCCACCTACACAATCTGTGTTAGAACTTTTCTTACAGTACATGCGAAAGTTTCCATTTCCTGTGCAGGTACTAACGTGGTTAACGTAAGTTGCAACACAGAGGGACTAAGCCTCTGCCCGAAAGTAATGTACTGAGTAAGTAGAAGAGAAAAAGATTCACTAAAAAAAAAAAAAAAAACCCAAAAGGCAAGATATCACTGGTTATCAGAGATACGGTAAGACAAAGTTAATTCTTAAAAAAGAAAACCTGTTAAAACACTTGACAGATGATATGTCCAAAACATGATACTGGAAAAAATAAAGTTTTTTTTGTAATTTAACTCATGTTTGAGCAGGCAAGAGAAAAAGCAGTTACACTGTGAAACTTACCCCGATTTTACTAAAGGACTTACACTGTTCGTAAGTACTGCTCATTATTTTTGAGGTAAGCAGCTGCCCAAATCTCAGATGACATCAGAAAGCACTTAAGACCATTCTTTGTGTAGCAGGATACTCTAATATTAGCTTCCCCATAGAAATGCTGTCTAATTTTCCTCAGGGGAAGAATAGGAAGTTTCCTGACATTTCAAGTATCAGCTCAATAGACAGGGACAATGCATGGAAAGCATGTTCACTGATCCCATTTATCACTGGATGTCAGAAGCTCTTCAACTAAAAAGATAAAAGAAAATTCAGATGATGCTATCTTCAGCATACTTCTAAAACAAAATTCTTCCATAAGCCTTCCAGTCTTGCACATGTTTTTCAGCCAAGGCTGCCTATTTAAGAAGGCGCCTGTTCTTTTAAAAATGTAAAAGCATTGTTATTAACCAAAATGTCACAGCTTACTTGCAAACACCCAAACTTTTGGAAAGAAAATATAATGGGAGACTATCTCCTTCAACATGCTTTGCTGACATACTATAAAAAAAATTGAATGGCATTGAATTAGTGCTCACATAATTTTCAATATTACAGTACTTCAGCAAGATATGAGACTGTCTTCCCTTCTCCTTTATATGGGTTTTCAAATTTTTGAGAGAATAATTTTCAGTGATTGCACCTAAGGCTCTCATTTCAAAAAACATACCTTTTCAGAAAGACCACGATGACAAAATAACCAGTAAAGGAGACTTTTACAAGTAAGAATACATCCTTCAAAAAGTTGAAGTCATGGGCAAAATAGGAAATCAAAAGAGCACTCTGTCAAATCAAAGGGGAAAATTGCAAAACAAGTGATTTAAAATAAGAACTTTCTAAATGCACAGAAACTAGTATCTTTTTCAAATATATTCAGAGTAAAAAGGTTGCCTTGCTTGCGCTTTCTCTCTCACTTACACACCTCAAACCGAAAAAAAACCCCTGACAAATCACAAGAAGAAAAGAAACAAAAAACAAAACTACAGCTTCACACAGCCTAGGTTTTGTAAAGGGATCCCTCAAGAGCTTGAGTCATTTAAGTATGCTATGCTCACTTGCTTGTCGACAACTACTTGAGACAGTCTATCTGAATTTCCAAAAAGCTCTAAAAAGATTCACCACCAAAGATTCTTGAAGAAAGTGAACTTACATGAGACAAGGGGAAATTGTTCTTCTACAGCAGTATTTAAAAAGAAAGCAAATCAAAGCTAGGAATAAAACGTTGAATGGTAAGGCAAAAAAGTTTCCTAATGCTATAGAACTTGTTACTTGTTCAAGTAATAAGAATAATAAAAATGAAAATTAGCTGTGAAGAACACAGACGATTTCACACATACTAGCGGCATAAGACAGTAGATGCAAATCAACATAAATAAGCATAAAGCAATGCAAAGAGGGAAAATGCTTTGTAAATTTACAAATACAATGGCAGTCTCTGAATCACCTGTTACCACGCAAGCAAAAAGTTACTGCCGCTGCAAGAAATTTTTTCCTGGATTAGCACTTGAACATTCAGAAATTATCAAGAAAGCAAAACAGGGTGCTGCAAGTGATTGGGGAATGGATAAAGACACCACAGAGGGCACCATTATACCAACGTGCAAGTCCATAGCGCATCTGCATTTTGTTCTCTGCATCTCAAAAGGCAAAAGGTGGAAGAGGGGTCAAGAAAGGCGGCTAGGTTGACCTAAACTAGGAAGACATTTCCTCAGAAAGGTGGGTTTAAATATTTAGACTAAGATTCTTCAACTTTAGAAAGAAATAACATGTAGAACAATAGAGACCTAAAATCTGTAAGGAAATAAAAAGGGAATAATTACTCACTTTCTCACGCTACAAGAACTAAGGACATCAAATAAGTCACCAGGATGCAGGTTTCATTTAAGTCTCCTTCCTCCCTAAACAACCCCCAGGTAAGCCGCAAAATTTAGCTTGTCATGGATGCCAACAGTCCAGCTAATTCCTTCTGAACTAAGGAACAGAAGTCCAACAAATCTTTACATGTAATAGTTCATCACCTTCAGCTCAGGAAATTTCTGGGCTGCAGATTTTTAGAACAGCATCAGGAGGAGTATCACAATATGTTTGTCCTCCTCTTACATTCTTTCCACAGCATCTGGTATTGATTGACAAGAGGCAGGATACAGAGTAGGCAGACTTGTGGTTTGACCCAACGTGGTAGTTGATTCTGGTTTCTGAAAAAATACGACAATCTAGAAAGTTTCCAAGCATATCTCCTGCAAATAAGCTTTTTACCGTAACGCTCAGAATTCAAATGTGTCTCTCAGCTTGCACACTGTATTTAATTCCTACCAAGTCACCCTTCTTGTTTCTTCATACGGATGACCAGAATCACTTGTTTATGTGGATATGCAAAGCTTTAAGTTAAAGCACCTTGTAACTCTTATTTCAGTTATACATTTTCCAAGCAGCGAAATTCAGAGGCACACAGGGTGACTGTCAGAACATCAAACGATTCAGCAAACCAGAATCCACAATTTTCTGAATGACAATTTTATTTCTGGTCAAGAACAGCACTTTTATATAAGAGGGTTGTTAGGTAAGTCCTTGCAATAAACACTGAAGCATTTAAAAGCCTTTCACATATCTTTCGTATCACTCAACATCAGGTCCCTCTCAAGAAGGGACAAAACACACGATACAACAGAACGATGGAAAGTTGAGTGGAAAGCATGTACACCAATGCAGAACTGAGTCAATAAAAGAAAGGATATTTTTCTTTGTAGGAATTTGGCTTTAACATTCAGTAGCAAAAGTACTAAAATCTGGAGAGGTGGCATCTGTAAGGAAAAAAAAAAAACAAACAAAAAAAAACCGCACACAAAACACTGTCTACTCCTGGCTGTAAACTTCTACCTTCCAAACGCGCTAGTCAGATCCTTCCTTTGCACTGACTCAAATGTTCTGCTCAAAGGGAATCCCAGCTCATTATAAAACACTGTTCAAGTTTTTAAATTAAACTTTCTCTTTCCACTCATTTGAAACTAAAAATTTCTTTGCTTGCAACACTGTAGGGTGCTGATGCATCACGCTAGTGCTCTAAGGACCAAAGTATATCTGGTTCCCAACTGTTCTTGGAATATGATCAAAATGTTTCACTATCTCCTCTTTACTTTACACTTCATCATATGGCTCACGTAATGCTTTGAAGAGCAGTGTTCAAGACAGCACGATTCACTCTGCTGATACACAGCACACAACTATGACGGTATACTACCAAGTGATTCTATAGTCTTTCATTTTAACTTGGCCCATCTTGTACCTAGGCTGGGATGTGCTCAATTAATGAATGGCTATTTAAAGCATTTTCAGTGTTCTGTGATCACAGACTTTTAGGCTTGCATTGTTTCTTCCCTTCTTGTTAAAACTACATAACATTCAAATCCTGGTCTGAAAACAGAATTATTAAATTTATTCTTGTGGTTTTATGCAACTCATTACTATAATCTCAGAGCTTCACAAATATGAATTGTCTGGACCCCAGTTTGAATCAGTAAGAAGACAGAGTTAAAACCTTCTATTAATGTTAAATGCCCAGTATACAAGTATTTTATTAAATATTTGTACATTCAGTGACTACATTCAACTGACTTCCGGTAGATCCCTCAATATTCCGTTCAACTAGACTACTGGGTTTCACAGCAAGCGCTCAGAAGTTATTAACTCCTAGTTACTGGTTACTTGAAAAAGGCTTTGCTTACATGACTGTTCTAGTATTGCAGGCAAATTCTGTAATTCTAGCCAGGGACGAAATCCAGTTCTCCAGCACTCAAATGTTTTAATCAAAAGATGTTTGTTTCTTTTCCCTATAATTGCATGTTTCATATAGAGGTTTTAAGGCTAGATAGGAAATCATACTAAAAAGCTCTATAGCTTGTATAACTGATAGTTAAAAATCATACTATCAAAATCTTCTGTGTAATAGCTTTACTTCATCTAAAGCTGTATTTTAGAGTGATCTAGTTCCAATTTAAAAATTCTTAATGATGGTCAAGCTGTAACACCCTTTGTAAGTTATTCAAATAGAAACACTGGAAACTCTCCACATGGTGGAGTTATTCAGCATGCTGATGGCACAGTGCATATCCAAGCTGATTTGGGAAGTCATTCAGCACTGACCTAGACGATAACACTTTCAACCTCCGATGCTCAGAAATCACAAACAGGTAATCAATCATGTTTCTTGCATCTAATGCGTTCTCTACAGGTACATCTGTTTATTTTAAAAATCTCAAGCAAAGCTCCAGCTCTGCTCCACACTGTTACATGACCAAGGAAGTTCAGATTTTCTTCCTCTATCACGGACTACAGGATTGTTTGAGAATAAAAGATTCATATAGCAACCTGACATTCCAGAACGCCCTGTCAATTCAGTCATAAATCACACCTTTCTTCTTTAAGAGTCTACAAATGAACAAAGCTCCAATCGGCATGTTTACCTCAGTACAAATTACTCTATCAGCAGAGGAGGCATCCATACAAATATCTTAGTCTTTAGCACAACTACTAGCATAGCATCATTGCTCCACCCAGTTCTTCACCCTTGGACTTTCACCTTCTTGTGAATGATTTCATATTTATCCTCAGTTATTCCTTGTTCCCTGGTTTATAATACAAACTACATGATATACCTAGATTGCTGTATTTACTCTCCCAATTTTCCCTTACTTTTTCTCAGGGCAAACACATACATGCTGAAAGTGTTTAAAAAAAAAGGTCACATTGTTATAAAAATAACCACACTATGCAATACTCACTGCAAAGGACACAAAACAGTTTTAATAAATGCTTTTACATGTCAGTTTTATTGCATAATTATCTTAGGCTATGCCAAAAGCACTTCATCAGATACAGGTGTGTGTAGCACCACTACTTGTAGAAACAACTTACATGACAGGAAGCAAGAGAGGTAATGACATTAAAAAAAAAAATTAGGATAGCAATAGAGGGCAAAATAAATGCAATAAAATTGAAAGAGAATACACAACAAAACAGAAAATTGTTTTATTTGAAACCAAGTTCGGTCTTCCAAATGAACATTAAAGCTACAGAACAACATCCAAGAAGTCTGTCGGATTCGAGAAGTCATTAGTTGCTTCTATATTTAGAAAATCCACAACTACACGCATTCAATTTAAAGGAAGCTGTTTCGCTGCAGTTTACTGCCCAATTAAATCAGATGAGTAAAACAGGAAGCTATACTAAACGACAAATGAGTCCAGCAAATGCACTGGGCTCTGCCTACTGTTAGTTCACTGGAGAAGCAAAGCAATGCTATTACAGGTATTCTAAACAGGAAGTACCACAATTACGGAAAAAAAACGCCTTTGAACAACAGAGGCATGCTGGAAAAAAGCAAGCAAGCATTCAAAGCACTTCAGTTAGAAGGGAGAGAGGAGGAAGGACAGACAGTGAATTTAAGGTTTTAACTCAGAACTACTTATGAAAGACTTAACCTGCAAAATGCCAACACAGAAATAAATTGCATTTCTTCTCATGCTTTTTTTTCCTGCAAGCTTAACAGCAGCTCCTTCCAAATGCCTACTGTGAAAGCAATCAGTCCTGTATTAGGCAGCAGACGATATTTTGGGCATATAACCTTCTGCAGGTGAACCTTTTGCAGGTGACTCCCAAAAGATCTTACTGCTCTTCTATGCTTAAATCACGTCAGCTATATAGCACCACTATTTCTTCAAATCTGTTAACACACAGCAACGGTATCAGAACACTGAAGATAAATTTGAGCAGGACATGACACCAGAGAGTCTCTGTAGGTTTCTTTCATCCCCCCCAGAAGAAGCTGGGGGGGGGGGGGGGGAAGGGAGAAACCAAGAAAACCAACAGCATCGCAGGTGCTGCAAACGTGGCAAAGTGAAATATATTTCTCTGCCTTGCAAAATCAAGATGATCTGGCTAAAGTATTTTTTCTCCAAATCAAATCATAAAAAGCTAAATTTTTGTCAAGGCCTCATATCAAAAACTACTGGGAAAAAAATCATCATTTAAGGCTGCAAAAACATAGTATGCAAAGACCAGTTTTAGATTGGAAACAACTTCATCAAACCACTCAATGGAAACTTCATCCCCTTTTTCTTTAAAACTGGCAGAAGCTAAAAGATTCTGTAATCTAAACTCCTGTTAATTATACATCTTTACAGTTACACTCACTGTCTACCGCACTGAGTTCCTCCTTAGTGACCAATATATATAAACACTCTTCTAAAATATGAGGCTAGATTAGACAATTTAAAATTACTCAGGATATCCCATCTGCACTAACATAATATTATCCCTCATCCAGTCTTTGAAATTTCCCCATAATTCTGGGGAATTCCATATATACTTAATAAAAAAAAAAAAAGAAAAAAATGTCAGTAGACCTTATATTTAAGCCATCTACTCAAAAATCCTTAGTTAAAAGTCATCCAGTCCTGTCTAAGTCCAGTTAATTTCAAAATACTTACCATCACTGTTGTATGTTACATGATTACAAGAATACAGGAACAAACCACCATGGTCCAGCTTGCTTATAGTATGGCACAAACTTGCACAGGGCTAAAACATTCTGTTTTACTTTGCAGACCACTTTCCATGGTCTTCAGAAAATACTTTAGGCTTTAGGACTCCCTAGAAAATTTCCTCAGCAAAGAAAGAAATGTTTAATGAGGCAAGGAACTTTAACTTTCCAGACCCATTCCTACTACCATTCAGCTTCCTTTAAAAATTCAACAGTTTCACAAACTGACTTGCATCAATATTAATTAGCAAATAATGTTTGAAAGTTGTAAGCAGGCATTTGCATACCATCAAACAAAAATTTCTGAGTTTGTTTTACCTCACTATTTTTCTAACAGTCGGCTTCATTTTCTTGATAAACATCCTACAATGCAATGCTCAACTACTTCGTCATCCACTCAGTACGAAGCAGCACTACTAAATGCTCCATGCCACCTTCACAAGCTGAGAACTACCAAAACCATCTCTACAAAAATCTCATGCAACCCACGCTTGAATATAGAGAAGTATCACTTATCCAGAAGATATTATAACTTAAGTAATGCTTGGACAAAAGTTGTCTTCATTAACTAAAACCAGAAGCATCTTAGAAATCCAAATTTCTACACCCAACAGTAACCTGATAATCTCATTCTATCTAACGTGACCTGGATATAGCTAAAAAGCAAATTCTGGCAACAGCATCAGAAGTGTACAAACAGGGACTTAAATCTGAAACACTTTCTCAGTGATATGATAATGTGAAAATTTTAAAATAGATTCAGATATTCTAATTAAACTAAAATAGAAAACTTACTGATTTATATATGCTTTAGGAGTAGACCAAGTCATTGTAATTACATTTCCATTGTTATGTAATCATTAGGGTTTTTTGTTTTGTTCCATAAAGAAACAAAGCCTTAAGAGTTTAACCAAAATAGGATATTTAAAGGCTAGTGGCTTGAAACAAAACCCTTGCAACTTTCCTGGCAAACCAAGTTTCCTACATTTTATTCTCACTCATCTTCACAACCCTAAAAAGTTGCTGTGAAATGTAAGGGAAAAAGATATTAAGAAAGTCTATCAAGAATGCTTCTTTCAGTATTTCTTCCCCTCTTTAATCTCATATTCTTCCTTTGTAAATTCAAAAGCAAAAAATTATTTACCTGAAAAACAATCTATAATACAAAAGAAAAGAAAATTAATGTACTAAACTCAAGGTGGGAGCTCCAGAATTCAAAATTCAGATCATTTTACTCATAGAAGTAGAGTTAATCCAGCACAGATATAATTAAGCTGTAACATAATCACCATTTTCACCATAATCACCAGAATAAATCAGCTGACTTTCACAGAATCACAGAACGGCTGAAGTTGAAAGGGACCTCTGGAGATCATCTAGTCTAACCTCCCTGCTCAAGCACGGTCCTCTAGAGCATATTTCCCAGGATCACATCCAGACGGGTTTTGAATATCTCCAGGGAAGGAGACTCCACTACCTCTCTGGACAACCTGTTCCAGTGCTCAGGCACCCTCACAGTGAAGAGGTTCTTCCTCACGTTCAGATGGAACTGCCTGGGTTTCAGTTTCTGCCCATTGCCTCTTGTCCTTGGCACCACGGAAAAGAGTCTGGCCCCATCCTCTCGACACCCTCCCTTCAGATACTTGTACACATTGATGAGATTGCCTCTAAGGCTTCTCTTCTGCAGGCTCAACAGGCCCAGCTCTCGCAGCCTTCCTTCATAGGAGAGAGGCTCCAGGCCCCTCATCATCTCTGCAGCCCTCCGCCTGACTCTCTCCAGAGGTGCCATGCCTCTCTTGTACTGGGGAGCCCAGAACTGGACACAGTACTCCAGGGGAGGCCTCACCAGGGCTTGAGTAGAGGAGGAGGAGGATCACCTCCCTCCACCTGCTGGCAACACTCTGCCTCATGCAGCCCCAGGATCCCTTTGGCCTTCTTGGCCACAAGGGCACACTGCTGCCTCATGCTCAACTTGTTGTCCACCAGCACTCCCAGGGCCTTCTCGGCAGAGCTACTTTCCAGCAGGTCAACCCCCAGCCTGTCCTGGTGCATGGGATTATTCCTCCCCAGGGGCAGGACCTTGCACTTGCCTTTGTTGAACTTCAGGAGGTTCCCCTCTGCCCAACTCTCCAGCCTGTCCAGGTCCCCCTGAATGGCACCACAGCCTTCTGGTGTGTCAGCCACCCCCCCCCCCCCCCCGGTTTAGTCTCATCAGCAAACTTGCTGAGGGTGCGCTCTGTGCCTTCCTCCAGGTCATTGAGGAATATATTGAACAAGACTGCACCCAGGACTGACCCCTGGGGGACACCACCAGCTACAGGCCTCCAACTAGACTCTGCGCCACTGACCACAACCCTCTGAACTCGGCCATCCAGCCAGTTCTCAAGCCACCTCACTGTCCACTCATCTAGCCCACGCTTCCTGAGTTTACCTAGGAGGATGTGATGGGAGACAGTGTCAAAAGCCTTGCAGAAGTCCAGGCAGACAACATCCACTGCTCTGCCCTCATCTGTCCAGCCAGTCATCCCATCAGAGAAGGCTATCAGATTGGTTGAGCATGATTTCCCTTTGGTGAATCCATGCTGACTACTCCTGATCACCTTCTTGTCCTCCAACTGCTTAGTGAGGACCTCCAGGAGGAGCTGTCCCATCACCTTCCCAGGGATGGAGGTGAGGCTGACAGGCCTGTAGTTTCCTGCTTCCTCCTCCTTGCCCTTTTGGAAGACTGGGGTGACATTGGCTTTCTTCCAGTCCTCAGGCACCTCTCCTGATCTCCAGGACCTTTCCAAGATGATGGAGAGAGGCCTAGCAATAACATCCGACAGCTCCCTCAGCACTCGTGGGTGCATCCCATCGGGGCCCATGGATTTATGCATGCCAAGTTTGGACAAAAGATCTCTAACCAAATCCTCCTCCACCAAGGGAGAGATTCCTTTCTCCACACTTCCCCTCTTGTCCCCAGGGTCTGGAATTCCTGAGGATTGGCCTTATCAGTGAAGACTGAAGCAAAGAAGGCATCCAGCAACTCTGCCTTCTCTAGATCCTTTGTTACCAGGGCACCCGCCCCTTTCAGCAGCGGGCTCACATTTTCCCTAGTCTTCCCTTTGCTATTGATGTATTTGAAGAACCCCTTCTTGTTGTCCTTGACATCCCTTGCCAGATTCAATTCCAACTGGGCCTTAGCCTTCCTTGTCACTTCCCTGCATACTCTGACAACGTCCCTATATTCCTCCCAAGTGGCCTGTCCCCTTTTCCACATTCTGTACACGTCCTTCTTCTGTTGGAGTTTTGCCAGGAGTTCCTTGCTCATCCAGGCAGGTCTCCTGCCCGCTTTGCTGGACTTCTTCCTCAGAGGGATGCACTGATCCTGAGCCTGGAGGAAGTGACGCTTGAATATTAACCAGCTTTCTTGGACCCCTCTTCCTTCTAGGGCCCTACCCCAGGAGATTCCCCTAAGTAGGTCCCTGAAGAGGCCAAAGTCAGCTCTCCTGAAGTCCAGGCTTGCAATCCTACTCATTGCCCTGCTCCCTCCTCGCAGGATCCTGAACTCCACCACCTCATGGTCACTGCAGCCAAGGCTGCCCCCAACCTCCACATCTCCAACTAGACCTTCTTTGTTTGGTAGTACGAGGTATAGCAACACACCTCTCCTCGTTGGCCTCTCCATCACCTGGGTCAAGAAATTATCATCAATGCTCTGCAGGAACCTCTTGGACTGTTTGTGCCTAGCTGTGCTGTCTTCCCAACAGATGTCAGGGTGGTTGAAGTCCCCCAGGAGAACTAGGGCCTGTGATTGTGAGGCTACTTCCAGCTGTCTGTAGAAGGCCTCATCGATGACTTCCTCCTGATCAGGTGGCCTGTAGTAAACCCCCACCACCGTGTCACCCATGCTAGCCTGCCCTTTAATCCTTACCCATAGGCTCTCAACTTGCTCTTCATCCACCCCCAGGCAGAGCTAGTTGCTCCCTCACATAAAGGGCAACTCCACCACCTCACCCTCCTGGCCTGTCTTTCCTAAAAAGCACATAGCCGTCCATGACAGCATCCCAGTCATGTGAACTATCCCACCATGTCTCTGTCACTGCAATGAGATCATGGCCCTGCAACCGCACACAGATCTCTAACTCTTCCTGCTTATTCCCCATGCTGCGCACATTGGTGTACAGGCATTTCAGAGAGCCAGTCGAGCATGCAAGCTTCCCAGGAGAGGTGCAAGAGGAGCCTCCATAGCCATGTCCCATGCTGTCTCCCCTGGCTGTATGCACCCGCTGGAGGCATCCTGACTTGAGCGGTGTTTTACTGACTCTCCTGCCACTATACCATTCCCCTTCCCCTATCTTTCCTAGTTTAAAGCCCTCCTTACCAGGCTGGCCAACCTGTTGGCAGACACGCGTGCCCCGCTTGGTAAGGTGGATCCCACCTCTCCCCATCAGCTGTCGCTCTTCAAACAGGGTCCCATGGTCATAGAAACCCAAACCGTGCTGCCAACACCAGCGGTGCAGCCAGTTGTTAACTTGGAAAACTCGTCTACTCCTCCTCCCATCCTTTCCCCTCACAGGCAGGATTGAGGAGAAAGCGACCTGGGCTCATTAGCACCCACATGGAAGATCAGCAGAGGGTAGTAGTCCGATGCAAGGACAAGCCTTGGCAGTCTTTCCACGACATCTCTTATTTGACCCCTAGCAGGCAGCAAACCTCTCTAGACAAGAGGTTAGGTCAGCAGACAGGTGCCTCTGTCCCCTGCAGCAGGGAGTCACCCACAACAATCACCTGCCGCTTCTTCCATGGCACAGGGTCTGTCAGGCCAGTTGCCTCCCTTGAAGTCACGCCCAGCTCCTCCTCAGCTTGGAGGGTGCTAAACTTGTTCTATTTAAATGATCAACCTGCATCTCTAGAAAGAATTCTCTCTTTGACACTCAGTATTCATTCCAACTATTATTAAAATCATAAAAAAAATAATTTGATTAACTCTCTGAAAATAAGGACTTATGAAAAATGCGAGTAGTACCACTTCTCTATTGAAAAGGTTGATCGTTGAAGGAAAAAATTAACAACTCTGTCCTCATTGGTTTTATTTCATTTAAAATAATTATTTTTCAAGAAAAAGCTCAGCATAAGCTTTTTGGTTGAAAACAAGAAAAACACATTCATGAAGCTAAATAACCAATTTACTCTTTCTGTGTGTCTTCTAGAAGATTAAATTGCAGCCCAAGCAATTCTAGCAACTACTTTTTTCTATAAGCAAACATAAGGACAAGAAATCCTTGACATAATCTTCACATACAGAATGAAAAAGAATGGATTTTTATGTCTTGCTATGAAAAAAAAAACTACATTTAAATCATTACTTCATGCTGTTTATATCCTAGAATTGTAATAGAATTTAGGTTGGAAGGGACCTCTGGAGGATATTTAGTTCAACTCTCTGCTAAAGCAGAGCCAATTAGATCAGGTTCATCAGGAAACTGTCAAATGAAGTTTCGAATGTTTGCAAGGACAGACTGCAGTGTCTCTCTGGGCACCTGTTGATCGTTCACCTGCTGGCTGTGCTTTTGCAAATAAAGCCCGGTATATGGCTGGCCTTCGTCACTGTAAAAGGACTCTGCTGACTCACGCTCAGCTTGTCATGCAACTCTGACCTCCAGGCTGGAAAGCTGCTTTCTAGCCAGTCAGCCCCCAGGCTATGCTGCTGCACAGGGCTACTCCATCCCTGGCGCAGGACTTCCCATTTCTCTTTGCCAAGCTCTGTGCGGCTCCACCACTTCTCCAGGTGCCTCCGAACAGAGACTGCCTGCCAGTATATCAGCCACGCCCACACACCCCACATTAGTCCCATCCAAACATACTTGTGGAGATTACGCTCCGTCCCATTATGCACGTGGTTGAAAGACATTACCCAAGAACTGGCCCGAGAACTGATCCTGGAGGGATGCCACTTGCAACCTGCTGCCAGCTGGACTTTAAATGACTGATCATAACCCTCTGAGTCTGGCAGCCCAGCCAATTTTCCACCTTTCTAGTCCGTATCTCACCAATCCGGATATAAGCATACTATAGTAGACCATCTCTAAGGCCTTGCAGTCTCACAGACTTGTACTTTGCAGAAAATCATCTACAGCATCATACTAGATTTATGGTTCCTAGGTTAAAACACATACACACAAAACACAAAAAGAAATCAACAAAAACAACAAACAAGAAGTTAGTTATAACATTTATATTGTGGAAGTGCTTCTAGATTAAGAAGTTAAGAGTCCATTACCCAACTGATATGGTAAGTATCAGTTTCCACCCCAAAAAACTTCTTATCATTCCTGTTGCTTTTTCATAGGAGCACTAAAGGAAAAGCCTCCTATAATCATCGCAGATCTACTACCCTCCTCAAAAATTCTATTTGTCACAGTGCTTATACAAAACTTTATTAGTAGCACACCAGTATTTAGAGATCAATTTATACAGTATCAGTACAATACAGTGCAGATCAGTACAATCACTTTAGAAATATAAAATAACTTTTGCTATACTTTTCAGTAGGGATTCTGCTTTCAGCTGTACTCCTGCTATTAAAAGCATAAGCTTTCTTTCCCAGAAGAGTCCTCCTTTCCATTCACCAATAACGTTTAGGCCTCTTAGCCAATAGCAATCAAACTTGACAGAACAACAGCATCCATGATCAGTACCAGAGAACTTGTTATTAACAGGATTCTGAAGAGTTCCCCCCCAGAACATGAAAAACATGCTATAGATTTAGAGCACTTAAAAGAAAGTGCCTAATTCTATACGTGACGCATTATAATTATTCCATCATATTTCCAATAGCCTGATCAGGAGTCAATCCACTTGCTCTCACTATCTAAATTAAACTATCAGTGCGGTTCGATTCTGCCTGATGGTTTTACTGCAAGGTACTATCCCATTCAAAGTTAGAAGTTACATTATTTCTTACAGTTCTCTTCTGTAAATTAATTTTTCATGTATTTTTTTTTTAAAAATTATCATTTATGCTATTACAAATCAGAATAATATAGTTTTGAAAATTCAGTGAATTTTACTCAGTGAGACAAATACAAAAAATAAAATCAACCAATCTAATTCTGTTCTGGTTCATTCACTTTCTGTCTTTCACCGATGCCATGCTGGATTTCAAACACGCGTTTTCGTAAACAACTTTTTTCTATCACTGCTTTTAACTAAAGAAAATATTTCCACTAGACTTCAATCTAAATATTAGAGTCAACTTGAAGTCTTGTCACTTTAAGAGGTTTTCTCTTTCTAAACGAAGGATTCATGTAGAGCGCAAGTTCCCATGACTACATGGTACACGTTCTATCAGGATTTATCTGAACAGCATACTGAACAGAGCGCACCAAAGAGCACTTTCACAGTTTCCTAACTGATGAGCAAACATGGAGAAGCCTGTCGGGAGTTCATAGCAAGAAGCAGTACTTCTCTAAAAACTATATGAGCTACCATAAAGTTGTAAGAAGTACTGTCAAAAATGTTCCTAAAATGAACAGATATTCTCAGAAGGTAAAGCAAATTAATCTGGCATGACTGAGAGCTATCAGTGAATATTCTTCTGGGTTTTTTCCTCACATCAGTCACAACAAGGTAAAAGGAGACTGAATGCTTATTAGTCAAATGTTTCTACTACCACCAGATGAGAGGTAAAACCAATTATATAGTAAACGAGTAAGAACTGTATAGCATGTAAATGCAAAAGCATGCACATTTGCATTTTTGTGAAACATGCTATTGTAAATACAGTATATTGCTATCGAGTCTCTTCCATATTTTCAATATCCTGATCAGGAGACAACCCAATTAAAAACTGTCAGTGTGGCCTTTATATGCACTTTAGAACATGTACCCACTTTTACTTCTTTGGTGCAATTTGCCATTCACTCTAAAATAATAATTATCCTGAGCTACATTTATTAAACAAAGAAAGTTTTCTTGCCTGGCTCTTTTAGGATGCTCTGCTACCAAAAGCATGCTACTATGAAAACTGAAGATAGCTTTGTACTTAGAGTTGATTCTTATATAACTGACCACAAGCAATCCATGAGGCAAGGCTGCTTCTAACTGCAGCACATGGCAAATTAAAAGGTTAGGAAAAGCTGGGTTTAAGTGTTGTGCTACTGGGGTCTCCTGGATTCTCGGTTTCTGCTGTTCTTTAAATTAAAAACAACACACAAGAACTAGGATGTTGCGATTTATGTGCTGTAATCATACAGAGACAATGCTTCAGGGGAAACAAAGTACTAGAAATGATAGAAAAGTTACTTTCACTACGGACAGACACACAAAATAGAACTTACTGGTTTTAGCATAGTACAGACTATCGAACAAAGTATGTCTTGCCATCTAAAACAAAAAGTTGATTAAGAATGCAGTCATTTCTTTCTTTCCTTCCATATCCTATGGAAGTGCTCCTGTTTTCTTGCATGGTTTCATCTGCCTCCCTTGTTAGCATACCTTGTCACTGAAAAAGGGTCTTGTGGAAAGGTTCATGATATCACTGCAGGTGAACAGACCAAACAGCTATACAGCTGCTTTGAGTGCTGCACAAGTTTCTACAAAAACATACATAGGAAGAAACATTCGTCCCCCAATCCTCATCCCAAATGTCTTTCCCCCTCAACAGAACAAGAAAACTACAGAGAAACTAAAACATGAGGGGACAAGTTACATATGGAAAGCTATGAAAATGATCCCTATACAACATGCTGTAAGAAAAAGGCAAAAATGAAAAAAAAAAAAAAAAAAAAAACCAACACAGAAACACCTTCCCCTTCCCCATCTCAAATCTTAGGTAGTGTCCATAACATGATGGAGAAGAAGACTGAGAAAGTTGCTTCTCTCTTCAGGTTATGCTATATTACCCTGTGCTGAGAACAAGAAAACTATCTTAGGCTGAGCAGCAGTCAGCCATTATTCCACTGATGCAGCGTGCCTTTATCTGCTACAGGCTCAGTCCGCAAAACAGACCTCTCAGCTCTAACAAACCAACACAGTGAGAAACAAAATGAGCAACGGTCATTGCAGGAATTTGTTTTTAATATACCTGCAGCCACATTTTATTGCACTCACCAGTTAAACGTTTAATAAAAAAAAAATAATGCCTATAAAAAGCTCTAATTGTTAGAGAGGATGTTTTGAGTTTTCAGCTTCTCACTGAAGAGCAAAAAATAACATTAGTCATTGAAGATGCTCAAGTATTACAGGAGCATACGAGTAATACAGGCATCAGAAACGATCACAATTATTCCTTTCTGTGTTATCATTTCCCAACTAACCCAGGTACTGTCACTTCCTATCTAGTCAGCCAGTCTAGAGGGAATTTAAACATTTAAGTTTAACCTCTGTATTTCAAGATAGGCCAGCAAAACAGTCGGTTTAGAAGACAGACTCAGAACTGCCTGGTCACGATAACTGACTTATCCTTCAAGCGCAAAGATGTCTTCAGCTGGAGCTGGGAGACAATGGAATAGTAAAGAGTGTTGTGGGGATCTCGCATGCGCGGCACTTATTCTCTGAACAGATGTCATCATTCTCTAAGAATTCAAACGAACTCGCACAAGAATATCAATTCAAGCTTTACAATCAACTGCTCAAAATCTATTTGAGTAACAAAATCATGGAGCTACTGTGGATATAAAAGCAGGTTTGGCAAGAATAAAGCAGAGGCTATATTTTAAGACCCCGCATCAGTGATCTGTCTATACTATACATCATTATTTCAACAGTTCGTTTATTTTATTTTTTTGCTGATTAATCACCCATGCAGTTATGCAGTAATCTGCCTCTCTGATTCTGATCCAGTATCAATGGCATTACAAAAACATTCACAGTGTCATGGCAGAAAAATGAAGTTAAAGATGTCTTCATTGTTATGAATGTAATATTATACTAGAGAAATTCACATGAAAAAGAGCAGAGATTTCAGATTCCCTTTAACTAGAACTAGACTGTAGTATAATGAAACTTTTTTGCTTCCCCTTGGAGTTTGAAAATATTCGTTATTCTAGCATTAGAAAGAATGAACTCCAAAATTTGTTTACTAATGGACATCAGACAGCACTTATGCTTAAAATAGTTATGGTTTTAAAAATATCTAGCAGTTCTTTGGCAAATACTTGGCTATGAGATGCCTGAGCTTGGATACAGTGATCCAAAAGCTTTGATAGAATGGATACAGGGTCTGTTTTGGCTCTGGTGTGATTCAATGACAAAAACTATGAGTTGTTTCTCTTAAGAGGAAAAAAACTTGTGAAATTTCAAAAATTTCAATAGTTTAAACATCTAGCATGAGAACTTTCTAGTTAACAGATTGCTATGTATCAGCATGTACTTACTATTTCTCCCTGATAATATCACACTATATTTAAATAAAGTTTTTTTTTTGTTTTTTTTTTGTTTTTTTAAAACAAGTCACCCATAGCCACGGAAGTCCTTCAGAGAATCCTTGCTGGGCATCTAAACTTTTTGAGGTATCTCTTCATATTTTGTCAGGCTGTCCGCTAAAACCTTATCGAGAGCGAAGGCAAACCGAGTAAGAACGTCTGCTTCGCTTTTTCACCGGAAAAGTCTCATAACTGTAATACTTAAGTGTATCAATCGCCTCCTTCTCCCACATCCCCAAAAAATCCATGAGGGTGCATTGCTGGCTCATGGTCAACTGGTTGTCCACCAGACTCCTTTTGAGGATCTGGGTGAAAATTTCTCCTCCACAGTTAAAAGGTGGATGAACTAAGAGAATCAGCTGGGGTGGGGGGAGGGGGTCTCCTTTGAGAATAATTTAGTTATAATAGGAAGAGAGTGACAAATAGGAGAGATGACAAAAAAAAAAAAAACCCAGCAACTGATTCCATAGTCTATTTTAAGATCAACTTATTAATTGCAGCTAAGGATCTGGAAAATCACTATTCTATCCTGCCTTCATGGAACAAGATATACGTAATTCCTCCTCCATCCCTTTCCCCCCCAAAAACACGCAAAAAAACAGCCCTATTCCTTTTTTGTCACATTCTTAATGAAAAGGTGGTTCTGATCCAACTACTGATCTTAGCTATGGTAAGACTTATACCAGACTAAGGGACTGTGATATAGATTTAACTTTCATTAATTTAATTCTCCTACTGTTTACTAAGTACCTTTAGATCACAATCTTATTTAAAATAAAGAAAAAAAATTACTTTCTCCCAAAACCATCTTATAGCCACCGGGGTAGTATTAGTTATTACGTTGAATTAAAATAGCTTTAAACTAAGATACCGAGCTAAGACATTTCAGGCTGCAGAGCCATAACAGCATAGAGCTTGACACAGTCTGCAAAAGCCCACCGAGGGCTTCAACCCACCTGCAACATTAAGTTAAAAATCAAATAGCTGAAAGGAGGGGATCATCCAGTTTGCCTTAATATAGTAGATTCACATCTGAAGTTTGGGAGCTGCTTGAAGAGCTCTTCTGCAGTCCATGATGCATGGACAGTAGCAGCTGTAATAAGAGCCACATAACAGCCATTTCAACCTTCCAGTTTCAGTCCACTGCTTCACATGAATCGGAGGTAAGCAGATGAACAGAAACCAACCTACCTAGCTTTTTAGTAGCTATCCTGGGAACTACCTCTGCAGCTTACAACTACAACAGAGAGAGTCAAAGGCTCTAATGGAGCACTTTGCTTGTCACATTCTGACCATCTGCATTTCTTCGTGCAAATTAATAAAAATGAACTTGGGAGAGTTATAGATTTTTGCCGTATGTAACAGGAGAGCATATTTGTACCTTATCTGCCATTAAACAAAACTTTTATATTATTCTTGATTATCTATCAATATAGGAAAAAAGCCCAGAATCAATTTAAGCTGCAAACATGGGTTCTATAGGGTACACAAAATACAGTTATACAAAAGAAAACCAAGAGGAGCAAGGCAAGCACTGCATGTGCCCACTACTCTCTATTATTCCGATTTACTACTGTCGAGTCACACATTAAACATTGATAATTTTCACTATCCACATTAAGTAGTGCAGAATACTGTATGTATGTATGTATGTAACTTCTGTATCTAAAATGCCACATCTGGGGTTTATTTGTAAGGGCACTACCACACCCAGGACGTACTGGTGCATCTCCCAGATCAGGAAAGCATTATACTTCCTTACCCTAGAAGTCAACAGTGAAGGGAGAACACAGGTAGAGAGGTCTCAAGTTGTGTGTAAAATATTTTTACTTAACTGTATGTACACTATCATCTCTACTACTAAATATACATTGGCTGTACCTATTCCACATAGTTAAGACCAGGGGGCAGCAATACTGTCAAACACAAAACAGGTTGATTTCTGATAAACCTATATGCAAGCATCACTTAGTTACAGATAAAGCAGTTACGGCTACAGAAAACTTACAGAAGTTAATCAAAGTTACATAATTAAAAAGAAATAAAATACAGAATTCTAAATGCAATTTCCCAATCATTATATTACCAAGTAGGTTATTGCAAACAATAGCACTATTAACATTTTGAACACTTGAAAAATTTTCTGTTAAATAGGTATTAATTATTTTTAATCTTATGGAATTAGATTTTTCTAGCCCCAAGTCTATCAGAAGAATGCCGTGGTTAATACTCTTTCCTTGCATAGTTGCACACCAGACGTTTTGCTCATACCAACTCATTCAGCAAAATTAAAAAAAAAAGTCTAAAACCAAAACAAGGTACTATAATTATGAAACAGCAGTAAAAGGCTGTCTTCTTTCAGTGTTACTATACTAGCACCTTCAACCAAGTACAGCGGAACAGAAGAGCTACCCACTGTCTTGTTTTAAAGTCCTTCGCCAAGACATTGCCTGGTAACTGCTGACCTAGCCCATAGGAAATCACCCCGATACCTCAAATAGGAAGCACTGAACTGGTATTTCATAAAGATTAGCTCTGTAAGTTTATTTGTTTTCATGCTCACGTTTCTCAACAGTGAAGCAGCTGAAGATTTAAATGACAACAAGCAGAAAAAAAAAAAAAAAAAAGACCCTGAGGCTTCAAGGTTGAGATGACGAGACCAAATAATCACCCCTACCGCACTACTTTGCTCTCTTTTTGCCACCTAGTTCCTCTTCATACTAATTTCTCACCCCACATTCATCCCTGCCTCCTTTCTTAAATGAAGTCCTCCTTGGCAGGTCTCAGCAGTCCAAGTTCTGCGTTGACTGGCTCTAGCGACTGACGAGGGAAAACCGCTGCTAACGCTCCCCCACCAAATCCAACCTTCACCCTTCCTCTGCGCTCCCACCATCAACACTTTTCGCTCTCGCCACGCTCACCAACACCAGAGCCACCAAGAGGTGCAAGGCCGACGCTGAAGTTCAAGACACCTTGACCGCTTCGAGCGCTAATCTTTCGGGCGTCAGGCGGGAAAGGTTTCTGGGGCTAACTCCGCACAAGAGCAAAGTCCCACAATTAAAAGAGCAGAGCCGATTACACGCATACCGGTGCCTCCAGCTCCCTTGGATTCGGGCGGGCAGTGCTGCCCCTGATGCTCTCCCGCCAAGACACCAAAAAAAAAAAAAAAAAAAAAAGAAGGGGAGGGAGGGGAGGAAGGGGGGGATTATGTACCTCTTCCAGCAGCGTGACGGTGTTTCGGCAGTTCTGCAGCCGGGTAGTGAAGCTGGAGGTGGTGGGGGAGTTGTAATCCTCGGTGGTCTCCGCGATGAACTCCGACACGGTGATCTGGTCCGGCATGATCCTGCCCCACGGGGAAAGGCCGGCCGGAGAGAGGAGCACACGGGTCCGGAGGGGAAACCAAATTTGGCGGGGGGGAGGGGGGGGAAAGAGAGAGGGAGGACAAAAAAAAATTAAAAAAAAAAAAAAAAAGAGGAGACGGGAAGATGTTAGGAGCCAGCAGAGCCCCGCAGCATCAAAGCAGCCGAGCGGCGGCGAGGCGGGGGCTCCCCCCCTTCCACATCCAGCCTCTCGCCCCGCTGCTGCCGGGCGGGAGGCGCGGGGGGGGGGGGGGGCCGGGCCGGGCACCCCACGCCGCGACACCCCACGCCGCGGCACCCCACGGCGCGGCGCGGCGGCCAGCTGCGGCCCCCGACGGCCGCCTCGCAGGAGCCCGGCGCCGCCGCCGCCAGCCCTCCTCCTCCTCCTCCCCCGCGGCCCCGCCGGCTCAGCCCCTTTCCCCACCCGCCGCCGAGGGCGGGGAGAGTCGCCGACCCCCTCACGCCGCTGCCTCAGCCGCCGCCGGGAAGTTCAGCACTAACTTGTGCGGGCTCCGGCTGCGCCCCCCGGCCGGGGGAGAGGACGGGAGGGCCGGGGAGGCGGCGGCGGCGGCGGCGGCGGCAGGGGGGGGAGGAGGAGGAGGAGGAGGCGGCGGCGGCGGCCGCGGCGCGCGAGGGCTCCCGCCGCCGCTGACAGTCACCGGGTGACTGACACGCGCTGCCCTGCACCCGCCCGCAGCCGTTACGTGGGCAAACAAGGAAGTGCTCTGCGCAGGCGCGGCCGGCCGGCTCTCGCCTGCTCCCCCCGCCTCCCCCGGCCCCGCGCCCGCGCGCGCGCCCGCCCCTGCCCCCCTCCCCGCCGCCACAGCGGTGAGGCCTCGCGCGCGCGGGCGCGGGGAGGGGCGGGGGGGGGGTGGTCGCCCCCCCCCCCCCCCGTCCTCACAAGGGCGCGCAGAAAGGCGGCCGGTGGCCGAGCGGTTCCCCCGCCGCGGCACATGGGCGCCTCGCTGACAGGCGGCCGGGGGTCCTGGGCTTCCGCGGTGATGCGGGAGACTCGGACGGCCCCAGAAAGGCGGTTTCCTGCGAAAAATGCCCTGTCACGATTTTTTTTTTTAATTAACCCTCGCCCCCCAAAAAAAAAAAAAAAAGTGAGGTTGAACTTTCCAAGCCAGCCGGCTTTGGGCGTCGGGGGTCTCGCTGCTGCCCAGCCCGCGGAGGGAGCCCCCTTCAGCTGACCGGCCTCAGACAAATCCCAAGGGCGAGTTAGGAGGCTGCCTCCCCCCTCCCCCCCCCCTTCGTGTCCATCACAGCCGGTTAAAGCCCTTTTGCCGTTTTTTCAGCACTCACAAGCCCTCCTTCTTCAAGCATTTTATGATGGGAGGAATGAAGATATTATTATAACTTGAAGCAACTCATCCCTGATACAGTCATCACGGTTTTTACTCCCCGCATACTTATGTAATCGTTAAGGGCTCCTATTACATCCCAGCAGCATCGCTGAAGCCTCTGTTACCGATACGTGTATTACTAATTCGGTTTCTGAGCCCTTTCAAAGCGAATGGAAGAGTGATATATCACTGCCGAAGTGACCGTATGGAGCAGTTCACCGCTGTGCCCTCCTGCGTCCAGGAAAACAGCAGCGATAGCCTGAAATGTTCCTAATGGCATCTCTGCGACCTGTCCTTCGTGTTGTTCATCAGCTCTGCATCCTTTCAAAAGTAATGTTTCTGAATAAGCTTAAACAGACTTTATTCATTGTTGCATCGTGTAGCTGGGAGTTGGCAGACAGTGACAATGAGAGGGATTTTTTTTTTCTTCTTTTTTTAGCCTGGATTTTTGGGCCCATATGTGCCTTTCTAAAGAAGGCTGGGTCTCAGGGGGCTGAAGTAATCATGGTCATCTGCTACTACAGTCTGATTTTTTAGTCATAAAATGTATTTTCCTTTCTTTTTGTATTTGGGATTCTCTTCACAAAAGAGATCTGATAAACGTTCTCAAAAACTGAACAGTTGAAAACAAATAACTGTGTGGATGTGTCCATTTCCAATGTTTTCATCACAATGTTCTGTATATAAGGACCTATTCCTGTATTATGATGCACTTAGGCTTTTAAGTGATTTTGTGTGTAATCCTAATAAAATTACCATACAACTTAAGGGCAGTTGAAAATTTCAACAAAATGCTGCAGTGCCTGAGTAGGCATAAAAAGGAGATGCCTGGTTTGTGCATAGCTGTAAAAATGATATCATCAGCAGGATTTGCATGCAGTTCTGCCAGCAAAAATATGACCAATACTCCAGGGAAATGGTCCTGCCTGAACATGTTTCATTCTTTGAGTTCATTGCCTTAGCAGAAGCCCTCCATATGGCCATATGATTTCTGCGGATTCACGTGATCCAGCTTTCCTGCCCCCAAAACCTGAGCTAATACAGATGATTGTTAAACGTCATGAGATTCTCAGAGGAAGAGTAGGCAAGAAGAGGAGGGAGCCAAGAAAAGAACCGTGTGGGAGTTGCACTGAAAAATGGATTGGGAGGCAAAATTGAAAGACTGAAAAAGCAAGGAGAGTGGTAGGAAGAAAATCAATTGAAGATCGTGTCATAAAAGCAGTGGAGGAGGAAGAGATATCAAGAAGATAAAAATGGCTGGCAATATTGGAAGGAGAATAAAGAAGAACTCCTTTTTGGCTTTCGGCCAGGAAAGAGTTGTTAGTAACATCGAAAAGACCTGGAAGAACATGGAAACTGGATGGGCGAGGGTCTAGGATACAGCCTTAGGGCCACGCAGGACCGCTGTGATTTCCTGCACAGTACGGATCGTGGACAGCCACACAGCTATTCCCAAGTCAGACCTGTCATCTGTGGGCGAGCTACAATATTTCTTTTAGAAGGATATCTGATCCCCCTTAAACAGATTTCAAGGCCAAATCCATCGCACTGCTGGCTGGACAGGTTTAATTGCTTGACTACTGTTGAAGCTGAATTGTTCCTCTCCAGGCTGAATTTATTGAGTTAAAGCACCAGTCTTTAGATTGTACCTTGTCTGCTGTCCTAAACAAATCCTGCCCCACAGGAGTGTGGACAACAAAGCTGGATATGCTACGATAGAAATGGTTTCATTCTGCAGAGAACGGTTTCACTCTTTAAAGAAATTTTAAACCGCAGAATTAAAGAGCACGCTCAACAAAGGAAGGAAGGAGACAGGCCAGGAAAACTGGAGCAGTGAAGAGTGACAGAAATGAAGGTGTAGTCGAGAATGACAATGCTGAGCTTGGGTGTTTCATCATCAGGAAAAAAAAAAGATCTTTTAAAGTAAGATATTAAATAAATTTAAAAACTGAATGAACACAGAAGAATACTAGGAAAAAAGAAAACAGGAAAAGGCCTAAAGATAAAAAAGGCCTATTACTCTATTTCTTTGTCAGTTCTTAAATTGTTAACTTTACTAAAGAGAAAAGAGTGCTCGCTTTTGCTGCTTTGAAGCAGCATTTGATCTTTCGCTATAAAAATGCTGGTACAGAAAATAACCCTCTGGGCATGACTTCTTTAGGTTTAGATTATCTCCACTTGAATTCACTGGAAGCAAGGATTAGTTACTTAATACGATGTTAATACACGGTAAATGATGCTACTTGACTATAAAAATGTGCCTACCTTTAAACTAGTCAAATTATGTAACTGTTTCAGATATCTTTTTGTGGATCTCATATTTAACCATGTTTCCTGTTTTGAATGTGGACCGTATCTGAGATTCAGCTCTAAATTTATAAGATGCACCTTTCTATAAATTGTCACTAACTGAAATCACTGTTTCACTTCACAAATGTCAAAGAATAGTCATCAGAGTGTGAAAGTTATATTTCACAGCGTCTGCTCTAACGATATCTTAGTCTGTGATAGATCCTGGGGGAGGCAATGCTGCAGCCCGTGTAAGATGTGCCAGCAGAAGTTATGCTTATGCTCTTCGCTGTTGGTATTCTGATGTGAAACGCGTCTCCTTGTCCACCCTAGGACAAGCTAGCACAGGTGAGAAGAGTGCAGACAGCCCTGGAGCCAGAAGTCTTTATTGCTGATACATTACAGTCAAGGAAGTTGCGCTGTCCTGCTGTCCCACCCAGTGACTCAGTCTACAAATCCATCGATTCCTTGGCTTTTTATTGAGATTGCCAATGGGAGAGCTAATTACAGTTGTAATTATACTCTTGCAAGTTGATAATATTTCTATCGTATTTGCAGGCTTCACCAGGCTTAGGGACGGGTTAAGGAACATAGCAACAACAATAAAAAGTACTAACACGGGCATTTTGCAATAAGTTGAATAGCAACTGCGGTATTTTTCATTTTATAGTACTCTAGTCATCTTACATTTAGACTGAGATCATCAGTTCATTCACAAGAGCCAAACAATAGTCATCAGGTGATGACGAATATTGTCATCACTGCAGACTTTCAAACATTACAAATATGTGCCAGAGTTGAATAGCTGTGTTGCCTAGCTCTTTATGTCATCAGTGCAATTAACTGTTTTAACCACACAGCTGTGAGACAGAGAACAGGATTATCTATTCCCCTATAGATAAGGAGTCCTATACAAAGGTTGTTGCCCAGCTGATCAAAAGCAGGTTGTAATTTTGGCTATCTAGCTTTAGCCATGTAAAGTCAGCTCTTCAGGGTGTCACGAGCTAGGATCAGTGCCTCAGCCCAGCTGAAGTGCATGGCAGATCACCTGCTAGGTAGGATTATAGTGCCCTCGTAGAGCTGCCCCAGGACCACCCTCAAGGCCATGCTTGCCTGCTGCATAGATAGCAAGCTTACAAGTACAAATTCAGGCGTGGTTGCTTCTTGGCTTCTGAAAACAAGCTTGTCCTAGGGCCTTTGGCTATGCATGGAAAATGCTGTCAAGCATGCTCAGGCAAGCTGCCTCCAGGGCCATTTGCAACCTGTCGGCACGGCAGTGAAATAAGCTGTTAGCCGAAGAAGGAAATTGTGCACGTGGCCACTATGTAGATGGCTCTCCTTGATAAGTATAGACCTAGTCATGCTAGAGTCCTGCATGTCAGATTTGTTTTTTTCTAGTTTTCTTTTTTCTTTGTTTTTTTAGGACTATTTTAAAATTTACTCCTTGTAAGTATAAAAGGGATGATGCTGTTTTGCACACTAGTTTCCTTTGTTTTCAAGTTTCTCGTCCTGGCTATCGCTGTTGATAGAACTGGAGTAGACCAGACAAACACTAATATTTAATTAAAACTTTGAATTGTTGCAATATGCCTATGTGAGTAACTGCATAGTTGTTATTATGCTCCTTAGCGTCTTCACAAACGTGGAAAGCATCACCACCTCACCAGCAGTGAATAGCAACAGCAGCATGCTAAAAATCGTCAGGAAAATATCCTTAGACAGGCTGTAAGGATGCTATACTGATGTTCTGGCCAAGTTTGTGGTTTGGTTTCAGCTAAATGCAGCAGTCAGCATTACTTCCAGTTCTCTTTTCTATCTAAGCCATTGCACAGGATCACTGTATGGTATAAGGTAGCTATGACATTTGATTCCAGAAGTGAATGCATTTTGTTGGTTGATTTGAGATTCCTCAGGAGAAAACATATATGTATGCATATTACTATTGTTACATATTTATAAGTTTATTTCCAGATAACTTTTGACAGAATTAATGGGAAGTGCTTATTTTAATTTATGTCCATAAGTATTAGAATATCCACTAGTATGTCTAAATATCAACTCTTCTCGTTTGGATTGAATGTTGGGCTTCAGAGGATAAGAGCCTCAAATGGAAAAGAATTTTAGCAGGGTGAACTTGGCTTTTTGTTTTCTATCGTGCTAAAACTCAGTAAAACGTTTTATGTTAATGAAACTCCTATAGTTTTATTTTGAACAACAACAACAAAATTTATGTAAGGACATGTGACATCACCACTTTGTACTTCAGCCGGAAAAGTTTTCTCAGAAGGAGTTTCACGTCCAGGAACAGCGTCCTCTCGGAGCACTGTTTTATCAACTGACTGAACCTTGCATGAAATCTAACATCTACATATTTTAACCTGCAGCATGTTTACACTTTTAATATCACACAAGATATCACATAAGTGCATGAGGTACTTACAGGAAAAGGCAAAGTCTATTTTAAACATTGAAGCCTACATCACACATTGTGACTGGTGCTAATTTGCTTGAACTTATATGGTAAACTGCAAACTGCTTTGGCTTAGAAAAGAAGGCTGTGGGATTTGGCATTTGCAAACACATCTTTAAAATCGTTGTACCGTTGTAACAGAATAATCAGGTAAATTTTCGGTCAAAGGAAACAGCTCTTTTCTAAGCCGTATCCGGCATGCACTCTGATTGACGTTCTGTATGTTTAAGCTACAGTATTTAGCAATATGGCTTATGAAACACACGAGCTGCATCAACTTTTGTTGGTGCTCTGTGACTGTTTTGAATACAAGAATCAGCTGATTTCAATTTTAATATTGGCATCTCCAAGCATTTGCCTTCATTTGGTATTTAAAATTCAATCGGAAAACATAAGCAACTGTCTTGGAAAATACAGTATTAGTTTACAAGCCTTTTAGCACTGGCACTGGTGACTTAAACAAAACGTTCCTTCTGAATTATTTCAATATTAATATGATAGCAAAAAGAGAACCCATTGTGTTCTCATTATAAATGGCATTTTGGTAACATTAAGGTCTTGCATTTTTAACATTATATATGCTAAATGAAATAGATGATTAAATCAAAATATCAGAAGTATACAACTGATGATATATTTTACATGTTATTTACTTGAACAGCCTGTGCAAGGAGCTAAACTGAATGATAGATATGCTCAAATAGTCATCTCAAAGCACAGCTGAAAAGAAAAGCGCTGGAAATGGAGCACTGAGTTACACAAGATTAAGCTGACTAATTTGCTGATTCAGTTTTGCCTTTGTTTTTTGGTTTTGTCATGCAAGATCAAGAGTCATGCAGACAACCGCATAATGGCATTCCAGGCTCCCAGTAACAACAACAAGCAATGGGCTGTTCTTCTGAAACCTCCATATCCACCAAAAAGAAAAACAGAGAAAATTGTTAACTAGCGGCAAGGGGTACCAGACAGGGAACGTGTGCTCTCCTGTTGTTGCAGAGGTGCTGAATTTCACATTTTCATTGCATGCAAGTTTTTTATTAGAGATGCTCATTCAAGAAGCCTTATTCTAGTTCATAGGAAAAATAATACTGCATGCATCAGGACAGATTCAAACGGAGCTTCAAACAGGTCCTTCTTCTAGAAGGACCGTATTTTAGAGAGTTCAGAGAGGTCAAACTCTTATGAACGCTGATTGCTGAGAAAACAGTCAGCAGACCTTTTGGGTATATTTGGATTCTGGCAAATTCAACCCTTGCCTGCAGTGCAAATAGGAGACAGCTTATTGCTGAGACAGTCATGAGAGGAACTGGATCTGTTATCCCAACGATATTCACCTACGCCATGCCAGTGAGGATGAAAGCCAGCACAGTGGAAACCTGTGCAGTAGTTATCCTTGCTTTCATGATCCTGACTAAACTCTTGGAGGATTGTTGGGAAGAGCATGGCAGACACATTTGGCAGGAAAAGGGAGGAGTTAATGTTGGTTAGCATGAGAGTAGGTCATGCCAGTGGAATCGAAAAGCGCAAGATGAAGACAGTATATCATGATCGGGTACAGTGGTTCTCTGTGATAAAAGCAAGAGAAATATGAGTCCTTTCAAAGAAAGAATTAGTAGTAGCTGAACATCTGAACATCTTTTTTTTTTTAATATGAGAAATAGCAGTGACTAGAATCAGAGTGATACTGCAAAAATGAACATGTTGCGGGGCAGCTGGCATAGCAAGCTCTCAAAAAAAGATTTTTTTTTTGAAATAATGCCTCAACCTACACTGCAAACATTTCAATATTTTCTCTTTCCCTCTGCAAATGATATGGCTGTGTCCTTATCCAAGCACATCTCCTGGTCTACCTAAGCTGCTAAATGTAAATTGGTGGCAGTATGCATCTTGTCTGCAATGAAACTGGAGATTCAGGCCAAAACGAGCCTGGGAAGCAGTTTGAGAAATAAATAAAGGCTCTGTAGACATTAGATCTGGTCCTTGTGTTGCCACTTACTGCTGTGACATGGCATTTGATCGCTACGTGCATCATTTCTCTGTCTGTGGAATGCAGACAATTACATTTATTTTTCTGAGTGAAAGCACACTGGGCTTTCCAGCTGAGTAGTGCTATATTAGAACTAAGTATTTTTATTGTACATTTTATTATTATACTTTCAAAAAATAGCTGAAGGATGAGAAGGGCTCTCAGGCCAAACAATTTCATCCACGTTTTGTTGAATAGACAAAAAGGATTGGCAGGCAAATAAAAGGACTGCTTCTTACCAGTTCTTCATGATGTGAACATATAAAGCAAAGAGATCAGTTCTGTTTTTTTTTTTTTTTTTTTTCTCTACCACGAATTTACTAACATCAGAACAGTATCTAGTGGCAGAAGAGGGACTGAGACCCACTGTGCTAAATAGATACATAAAAGTCATTTGTGGCTTTATACAAGCTTTTCTAAGGCACAGTCCTGCAAGCTCCAAAGCTGGCTTATAGTGTTGAATGAACATACTGAGATCTTCATTTCTTCATTTCCTAAATAGCATCTCATTAGAGAAATGTTGGAAATAAATCTGCAGATGTTGGATATAATAAGAAAGGCCCTTGCAACCACTCAGCTTACTAGCACATCTGCATTTCCTTTATATAAGTTTCTATTTTCAAGGGTTCATAACTTAAGTCAAAAATAAGTACTCTCAACTTGAACTTAGCATAGGAAATTTTCAGCTGCAGAGCAACATTTTTTTTTTTTTTTAAAGGAGATCAATTTGTTTTACGATGCATAAGACCTGAAATAATTTGAGGCATACCTATTTTAAAACTTAAGGCCTTCTCATCAAGCAAAAAAGGCTTGGTTTTAAAACAAAGGTCTATATGTTTGTTTCCTAAAGTAGACATTTGAATGCCATAGTCATGGGGTTCTGTTAAAACCACAGAAGGCAGACAAAAGCTTTTAGGAGCTGATCTTACCACAAGGACCTCGTCTCCATCGGATCAGTGTTCACATTATGGTAAAGGAAATGAAGAGGTTCAGAATTTCAGTGCAGCAATCAGTCATGTCAGGCCCTCTCTCTGAGTACTCATTTGTTTCTACTTTTACTCATTCTAGACCACTGAGAGTGAGCTTTCTGCTTCCGAAGCTAACTAGCTGTCCGTTGACTACAGCATAGGAAATAACGTTCACAGGATCATCTGCCTGACTGTCCTGCCCTGATGCTTCTTTTAACCCATTGCCAATCCCACCAAATTTGAAGAGGGCAAGAAAGGGGTCAGATTTCTTCAGTTTCTGTGAGTTGTGTGGGAAGATAAAAATGAGCAGAGGGAAGTGATATGTATTGCCCCCATGGACAGAAAAGCTGCAGCCTCATCTTGGTCTTTATCAACCGAATCAATATAGGAGAAAGAGCCAATGTCTCAGTCGTGGGAAAAGTTTCAGTGACAGTTTGCACTTCCTCAGGTACCACAGTCAAGACAGAAATTCACAGGGAGTCAGGTTTCATTTACATCAGTGATGTTACCAGCACTTGTTTGCTTTTTGGTGGATGCATTTTATTTTATTCCTACAAGAAAATCTAGGAGCGCTAGGATATGAAAAAATAAGTTCTGATTTAAAATCAAACAGAAATATCCAGCTTAATAGCTTCATGCTTTTCAAAGGATGATTTTTTGACTTCTGGTCTCTTGCTTATTTAGGCATCATGGGCTTAAAAAGGAAAAATATGCATAGCCATGTGACAAAGTAAATGCACCAACGGAATATATTTTCAGTTTTCAGAAAATTAGCAACAGTGATTCACCCCTCTTGGCTTGGTTGGAGTGCCGTATGGTCAACCATTCCCCCTAGGGAAGATGAAAGGATCAAAGTCACACACTGCTGTGATCCTCAAGTAGAGAGCAGTGACCTGCGTGAGGATATCTAGATCCAGTGCATCAGGTACAAAGAAAACTTCAACCTTAACTGTAAATGTTGTTGTTGTAGTGGATTCAAGTCAGGCAATTTAAACGTAGCTTTTTGTGGTTCAATGAAATGCAGTAAAAACTTTAAAACAAGAACACTCACCATTCAGAGGCTGAGTAAACAAAAGCATATTTGGACAACTGTGTGCTGTTCAGCATTTTACATCACAGAAAGAAGAGAGTCCCTCCTCTTTCAAGCCCCCGCACAAATCTTGCCATAGATTTTTCAGGCTCATCGCAGAGATGTGTTGTTCTCAAAGTTAAAACAACATCAGTTACCAGATCTAGAGGGACTAAAACGAGTTACAAAGAGTCCTTTTTATCCCTCTCATCCAATTTTGAAATCTATGAAAACAAAGCAAAATACTTAATAAATGTTAGTGTTTGTTACAGTACTTGCTCAGGAAGTCAGTATTTTGGAAGGGTTTATTGATGTATTGGATTTATTGATCCTTGCAAGGATCAATCAGTTAGGCCTTTCCTGAAAAGTACCTTCTATAGTACATTAGTACATATAGTACATATAGACATATAGACATCAAGCACAGAAAACAAACACTGGCAGATATTGCAATTGATAAAAACAACGTCTTTTGGTGTTGCTTATTTTTCATATATTTTGGTCTATACACAAGGTCTGTTTTTTACACTTTTAACCTGCTATTTATAGGTCTATCTTCTTACCGATTCCATAATGAATCTCTTGAAGAAAAACTTGAAAGCCTGGAAGCTGAAGATCTCATGTCTCATCTGTCACAACCAGGAAACTACCTAGATAAGGAGAAGAAGTGATCCAGGTAAATAAAATTAACCAAAGTTGTGGGATTGGCAAGGTCACTTATTGTGACAGTCAGCCTGAAACAATGTCCGTAATCTATAAATTTTTCCATGATGGCAGTTTGTCATATAGGCTATTTGTTTACTGCATTTAATATTGTGAGTTTCATTCTAGTAAACAGACTCATTAGAAATCTGCTGAGAATAACACCTTGTTAAAAATTGCTACATGAGAGCTTCTTTTAGCTGACTGGGAAAACTCTGTTGGTATAACTGAATGTGGCAACTATTCAGTGAGCTGTATTACATGCAGAGCTGGTAACATTGCCTATTCAAGTTGTCTGACACTTCCTTTTTTTCAGCTATAACCTCAGTTAAAGCATTCAGGCTGAAAATTTCCATGTCAGGTGTGTGCATCAAACTGATCTATTTTGGAGGATGGAGATATGATTTGAAGGATAAAGAGACTGACAACAAGAAGTGGCCTGACAGAGAGGAGTTTTGTATAGGAGAAAAGGGTAGAGTCTGGGGAGACAGTCATACCAGGACATAAACAAGTGGCCTCATTTTTCATCAGACTTTTTCCTCACCATTACCCCGGTTCCGCACTACTTCCAGTTTAAGACTTTCTTCACTGAGCGAGAAGAGTAGTGATGGGGAAGCTGCTGAGCATCCAGAGGAGCTGGATAGGACCGGGACAGGGACAGGCTGTGTGATTCCCGTCAGGAACTGTTCCTCTGCTCCTGCTCTCTGCCCCTACTGGCCGTGACCGGAGCCTCCTCAAACAGCTTTTATTTGCAGTCTCAGTCTATGCCACGGCTCTGTAGACCTGTCTGTTCTCTGCAAAGGGCATACCTTTCATTTTGAGAACAACTGGGCTGAACTCCTCAGTAGGTCCAAAGTGACAGGGCACAAACATTGAACCGGGTCTAGGTCTGGATACTGGCACAGGGAAAGAGGGGAAGCTACGCAGGGGTAGTTGCCTTTAGAGACTAGGATCACTAAGCAAGGACACTGGGACAAACCACATGAGGCAGACAGATTTGGACTGGACAGGCTGGCAGAATGGGAGAAGTAACAAGGATCCAGAAAGATAAGAATGAGATTGATGAGAAGGGGGCAAGTTTGAAGGGCAGTGGGAGGGAGACTGCCTCCAGAGCACACCCTTCGCAGGAGTGTGGAGCACAGCGGTACTCAGGCCAGTTGGTCCATTTCCATTTGAGCACGCCACTTAATTCCATCAGGCAAAGTATATCTCCTCTTCTACGAGTCTTTCTTTCTTTTCTTTAAGAGAGAAGTCTTGTTACTTCAGTTGACCTATTTCCCTAGAGACTGCTGTAGTTTGTTTATAGGTTTTGTCCTGTTTGTTTTATGTTTCCAAATTTGTCTTGTGGGTCTGGAGGTCTGCCAACCCTTAACATTAAAAATAACGTAGAATAATCCCAGTCTCCAAAACATATGGCATTCAATTAAAAATTGCGACATTAAGTTTTTAGATGGGGTGTTACTATCTTTCTTTTTCCCTTCTGTTTCTAAGCCTTTAGGATACTTTCCTGTGATGTTGTTAAGAACTATTTTGTCATTAGAAGGGATAAAAATCTCCTTAACCAACAGAACAGATTTCAGATTCTTATATACTGGACTTAAAGGAGCTGAATCTCTACCAAATACGCCACCAGCTTGGCAGCATGGAAATTGAATGATTTCTGGCTCTCTCCATATGACTGACGTGTACTTAACGGAGGAAGTGTGTCCTTTGATATGAAGGCAAGGATGCAAGAGGAAAACTATTTACCTTCTACACAGAATATAATACTTAAATATTACATTACCTGCAGGAAAAATGTTAGAGGAAGGTCTGGGCACTGCACTGTTTCTCATGGGCTGGGAAAGGCCTCCACCAGCAGACAACCAAGTACCACATTCTTACAACAAAATCACAGCCACTGGCAACCCTGGACCTGGCTCAACCCATGATGACATGTCTGTTTGTTGTTTAACGTTACAGCACATCTGTTCCTTTTAATGATATTATCCATCTCCTTAGGCAAAACAGTCACCTTCATGATTATAGGTTTATGCGATTCAAATCAAAACAATGTTAGTTAAAAAAGAACAAAATGTAGTGGCTCGTTGCTTTCTAAATCAAATGCTGACCCTGGTTCACAAGTAACTATGATTTACATTAGATTACATTTTGAACTAATGATAATCTGTTTGCGTTTCATCCATTTTTCATAAGTCCAAAAAGTCACAGAATTTCCTTACTTCTGCTATAATAAGCTGCCAACGATTATTTAATTACCCATTTGCTATAGGCTGTGTTACAGCATTTGTGGTTAGATCTCAGTGGCTCAGGATGATTCTATTCCTTTTCTTGGTCTCATACACATATCTGGCCCTCTCAGTACTACCTTAACAGAGGCAAATAAAATGAAATATGGAAGAAAGCTAGAAAAATATACATGAAGCAATTGAGCTGGTTAAAGCTATGAGGATTAATTGATGAGGGAAGATAATGAGAAGGAAACATGTATGGCTCACCTAAACAGAAGAGAGGTGGTCCGGTGAGAAAGATGCTAATTTTGCACTTGGATTCAACTCCTTGTCTTAGTGACCTTGGACAAGTTATTAGAACTCTGTTTAAGTGACAAATTCCTAAGTCCTTGAGGCCATGTGAGTGTTTAGTCTAGGTCAGGGGTCTTTCAAGGCTAAATACAGCTTTCAGGAAACTCTAGCCCAAGGACCTTTGTAGAATTTGGGCTGTGTCAAGGTGGCCTCTTGCCTCTCCGTTTCTTACCTGAAAAAAAGAAAAGTGGTGCCCCCTAACCTCCCTGGCAATGTGAGGATAACATTATCAGATTTATGTAAAGGGCTCACACATGACAGTATGTATGTGGGAGCAGGGAGTGAATAGGAAATATAAAAACCCAGAATGGATAGAGAACAACGAAGACCCAGGGAAATAGGATTGCTTTTTACGTAGAGACTCCTACGCCTGCAAAGAGACAGACTGGATAGGGCTTAAGTAAGAGAAAGAGGCCTACCTCAGAAAAAGATGACATTAAAATACAAGTTACAGCTGGGTTTCAATTCAGATGTGTTAATACGATGGCAGATTCTGTTAGTTCTCAAACGAAGAAAGCATTTATTCTAGTGTCTGATTATAAAAACATGTAATCATATTGAACTAACTGATACTACATAAGTGCTTTACTAATCCTAGCTCTTAACTAATAAGTATAATGAGTTGAATTCTCACATTTTTAAGCTTTTAGAACTGCTAAAATGGTACAGAAAACCAATGAATTCTCAAAGTGGAATATAAAAATTGCTAAGTATATTGGATAATAGTCAAGAAGAGAAGTCTATGCAGGGATTTTGCAGAGGAGAGGAGAAAATCAGGAAATGTTTTTGCACTCTTTAATTACCTGCCTTTGATATTGCTTAAACTCTGTGTGATTTCACACATAAGTCATTTAATGATCTATTTTGTTTTGCTTTTTATTTTGGCGTTTATTTGTTTTTTTGTTTTGCTTTTTTTCCTATGTAATATGCAACCTGAGCAGCCACAATGTAAGTACATATTTTGCATGCCTAATGAATATTTTAGGACAAATATTAACCAGCCTGCTTTCATGAGTGTTTGACCTGGAGTTAACCTAACTAGAAAAACTCAAACAAGCAGAAGTTAATATTGTTTCTACAGTCACTGATGTAACAATAATTGTAGTTGTACACCACCATGCTGAAAATCAACTCCCTTTATGTCCAAACAATAGCGTGAATCACAGAATTCTGACCTCGATATACAAATGTGATCATGTAGTAATTATAGCTCTTGTGCTTTCTGTATAAACAGACTACTTCATCTGTAAATGCTGTAGGGTACTACTTCATACTGCAATTTACAGCAAATGACTGAGCAGAAAGCTTTTATATCTCAAGAAGTTTTAAAATAATGCAAGTAGAATAAACTCCTTTTTGTTGCAAAGGAAAAAATTAAGCTAGTTTTTTGAACTATAGGGAATCAACTTGTTGTTGTATCTAAATTCTGTTGAAAAGCATGGCTTACAAATTTAAAGATTATCTTCAAAATCAGATTTTGCGAAGGTCATTGAAGCTATTTTCACGGCCAAAACGCAGAATTAAATTTCTCATTCCATGTGATAACTGACATGTTCTTGAACTGCTCTGAGTTTAAAGAAAATACCTTTTATTTCATGCCAAAATCTGTTGTAGTTTTGTTTTCTTTGTGTCTCTGTTTGTATCATCCAAACAGGATGTAACAAACATATGTTCTTCAGCTTCGCCCTAATCCATGATTTGGATAACACTATTAGGATGTGTTCTAACATATTGCAGTGAAGCAAATCTGAGGATATTTGTCTGTGGACAAGTCACCTTAGACCTGATGTTAATATATCCTCGGCAACAAGAGCTCCATCATGACTTCATATGTTGGTTGGGTTTTCAGCGTTTCCATAAAAATACACCGTCAAAGTACTAGCATGCGTATGGGACTAGCTGAATCCTCAAAGAAGGAATAATGAAACAGTCATCATTCAATTCCACTAACCAAAGCAGTGCATAAATTTCTTTGCTAAATAGTCTGTTTTACCCCCGATGTCAATGCATTGCTGTCGTTACAAGAGGACGTGAATGGAGTTTTAGGTGTTGCTGTATTTGACCTTAGGGAATCCAGGGGCAAAATGAGTTACAGGGCCACTGCCTGACCTGAGAGCTCAAGGGAGAGGAAAGCTCTACTCAGCAAAAAGCACCTCTGATTGATTAGTGACCACCAGAACTGGACTACTTGTTACGGTGTGTATGACTTGCCTTTCCTTTTCAACTTGCCTTGTGCACATTTGCCTTGCTTACTGCCTGTTCAGATCACTGCATAGTGATCACCTGCTCTGTTCAGGTTTTACAACTGCCCTATTCATTTTCTGCTTGTTTTACTAGCAATAATTCTGTTTCCTTACAAGTCATTCATTACACTGTAGAATGGCACAGAGCCCAGACGTGACCCTGAAGATCTGACTGATATTCTCATGAAGATGAGTCCCTATTTATAACAGTTTTTGAGAAATGTCAATTGCTCAGGTTGTAATCTATTAAATAATTGCATTGATGATTTTAGATGACTCCAATTTCTTAATCAAAACACTATTTGATACCAAAAGTTCTTCTATGAACTTTGGTTCATATGTATTGCATCAATAGTATTGATTTTTTTCAAAAAAAGACCTCAAAAAATATCAAGATAGTTTACTTGAAATAAAATCTGTTTTCCATAATTTCATGCTGAATGGCATGAATTAGATTACTTTTTTCTAATTCTTTATGAATAATGTCTGGAATTATACATTGGCAAAGTATACAATACATTAGCAAAGTGTTAGCTTTCTTCCATTCATCTGGCAATACCTAAATCAACTTGAAGAATTCAGATAGTTTCTTGGACAGTATTATGACAAATAACAACCAATTAAAAAATAATCTAGGTTTAGGAGATGGCATTACTGTTAGAATAGAAATTAATTCTCTGCTCTCATCTTGTGGTATGATATTTGGGCTCTGCAAAGTGCTGTAGAATAGTTGTGCTGGACAGTCAAAATCTAGTCTTGGAATTTTTTCCAAAATGTGTGCTTCAAAACATGCTATGCTAAGACCTAACATTTTTGTAATATATTACTGCTGTACAGTATTGTAACACATTGCTGTAGAAGGTCAGAGAGTTAAACTGTACTTGTTTCATAATTTTCTGCAGTCTCATTCAAAGGTGAATTTTCTTTAAGACTCAGATATATGAAAAGGAGATTTTTGGAAGTATTTAGAATGAAGAACTCTCCAGTCTGTGAAGACTGCCTTTTGATATTTGTCTAAGGGTTTCCTGATGACGGTACTGTGACTTAAATCTCCTTAGATCCACTTAAGACCGACCTTTTTAACACTTCCCACTATATCCATCAGCTGTTTTTCAGGCTCAGGGAAGAGTTTTCATTTTGCTGGAGGCACCAGCTAGTCAGAATATCTGCTTCCCTGCTTTAGACCTCTGAAGAGCTTTCATTGATCTTGTCAATGGTATTTTTTGTCTTTGATGACAAGGCTGCCATCGCAGTCCAAGATATTGAGTCACTTACAATCCACCTCTGAGGTCTGTGAGGGGCTAATGATACATCAGACTGTTTCCCGCCTTCTCTGTAAGGTTACTAAACTGTTTAATGATTTACTCTGTATGGAGTCTATAGCAAAAAATCTTGCACATGGTACATGGATAATAGATTACTAACATAACCTGAATGTTACATAAAGTGCCTTTGTCACTTCCCCTACTCAATCTCAATAGCCACTGATTGTAGGCTGAATTCAACATTAGTAATTTACTGAATGTATTTGTAGGAAGGAGACATTATAAAAATCAGAGGCAACTAAACCTGAGGTAGCCGTGTTAAAGATAAACTTATTTCTGCATGAAAAATCTGATGCCTCTGAACTTTCCATGTCCTTCATACAGTGGCTTTTCTCCTCCGTGAGGGCAACTCCCAAGCAAAGCAAGCTGCACACCTTTTCCTTTTAACTGGCATTGACTATACAGGCACTAACAAGGTCTCTCACGTTGTCCTTGTATCCGAACACCTCCCCAAAGTTAATGAATTTTTTTTTCTTCTAAAAGGATTATTGCTAATTCTCCTCCAGAGATGAGTCTCACACAGACGGTCTGTGGCAGAGCCAGGAGCGAGAGCCTGATGTGCTCATTTTCAGTCTGGTGCCTCAAATACAAAGCCAGGCTTTGATCACCAGGATGATTCCACAGTGCCTTGTGCCAGCCTCTCTTGTCTTGGTGCTGTTCTGCCCTTCAAACTGCTGTGTTTTTCATGCCTTCCCCTTCAGCATGTGCCAAGCGGTACCGCTCTCCTCCTTAGGATCTCAGTGAGAATGTCACATCTTTTGGCTGGTATCATACGATTAGCCGTTCTGTCCTTTAGCAGAGTGCAGTGCAGCGTGGAATTGTCAGAGCATCTCTCCAGAATATCCAGAAATACAAGGCACACAGAAACACAAAAAAACCCAAGATGTCCCTAAATGTCCTCTTCTTTTATTCTTCTTGTCTACCGCTATACTGAGTCGTGCCTAGTTCCGTGCACATTCACTCCAAATTAATACTATTTATACAGTAAAATAAGATTAGCTCTAAGGAAGTGACAGGACTGAGTCCTTAAAAATTGATCCAGACTTAGTCCATGTACATGGAAGTCTTTACCCCCACTTCAATGAGCTCTGACTCAACTTTTATACCGTAAAAATGGCATGCATCTGAGAAAGTGTCTTTATCTGGGCTGATCACCCTAAGCTCCCTTTATAGTTACAGATGATCCAGTCAATACGGTCAATTGAAACTAGGTTGCAACTCACTTCTTCCTGTACAAGTAGGAATTTAAAACAGAGGTACTAAAGCAGATGCCTAAGAAGGTCATATGAATCACAGCCTACTGACTGAAAGAGAGAGTGGGGTGATGAGTCCAGAGGTAGCCATCTCTCCTGAAGATGCTGAATTTCACCCTAAGTGCTTTGGGGCAGAGACTTCTTATTTCTGCCTGTACTAAACCACGGGCACATGCAAAGTCTAACTTGCTATTCCAGAAAAGATGCCAACAGAAAGAAAAGAAAATTAAAAAATGAAATTATTAATGGAAGCTCCCAGGAAATGATATCTATTGGGTGTACTACCATGGATGCTGCCATACTTGCCACTGGCAATCTAACGGGAAGTTGTCATGATCTTAAATTTTCTTGGATAAAAAAATTACACAAATAAATACATTCATTGAATTTACCTTCAAAAAATTGTATGCTGTAATATAAGTTTTATATTTTTACTGAAAGCAGAATGATGCAGCTGAAAAATTACCTCCTTTTTCAGTTTTGTTTGTATTAGTTTCCTGATCAAGCTCATGTGATGGTGCTTGCACTGCCTTTTTCGTTGGCAGCATGAATTTGTGCTGAGACAGAAGCAGTCACATCGCATAGATTTTGGGAAGATTGGAAAGAATCAAGCTTGAAATTCTCCAGGTCTTGATGTTATTTAAAAATACTGAAAAACTTGCACGTTACACTCACAAAACCTCTCCTATTATTTAGTGTCACTTCACAAAGAAGTGAATGTGACTATTAGCTACTTGAACTGGCCAGTGACTGACTAGTAACGGTGCAGTGACTATTTGGGACACACTCAGACGTGGTTACCTCACATTTCATAAAGTACAGGTGTGAATGGTGGAAATCTTTTGGGCTTTTTTCCCCCTTGCAGCTGTGGAGCTAAGCTGCCTGTTCCATGAATACTTGCCAAGTGTCAAAGTTAAAAAAAAAGAAAAAGAAAGAAAAAGACAACTATTTCAAGGAACAAATTATCTAAATGAGCTGGAGAAACCTGGGATGACTAAGCTCCCAATCTCTGGAGAATTTGTTCTGAGCACTTTGATGAATTTTAAAATGGTATTGCATTCTGGGTTTTAATAACATAGCCTTGCAGTACTTCTTACTCTAGGCAACTGCTGTTAGGTCCATTTTTTTACAAAAACATAAGGAAACTAAGTTAATAAGGCTAAGTAACAAAGCCAAATGTTGCAGAGCTGCCAGGTGCGTGAGACAAGGCTGTACTGCAGGTGTGATACATTCAGCATTGTGCCTAGTGAGCTGGCCCTTTTTATCTGTCGTTTTATGGATCATTTTCACTTTAGGATCAGCCAATAAAATTAGCCAAAGAGAAAAAGTTTTGGTATCTCTAGCACTCTCAGTGGTAATTTATGCAGCTTTGTTTTCCTTCCTCTGTTATTTTCATGAACTGAAACTTGATAAAACAAGAGATATCTCTGATTTAAAGAAAAAAAAAACAGGAAACTTCAGTCCCAATTATCAGCTTATAGTTTTGAGCCTGTTTCTTCAGTGAATTGTGCTAGAAGCATAAACATTCAAGTACTCAAGGTTACAGTCACAAACAAATCTGGCACCGAAACATCAAGTGTAAGTGTTTAACATTAGGTGCCTCACTACCTGGGGGAATTCAAAAGCCTGAATCAGGCTACTGCCTGCCTACTTTTCTCTGTAGCCCACATCTAAAGGTTACACACTTAAAAGCAGAGTCACAGAAGAAAGCACAGTAAGAAGGAGTCCAACCACCTAGCCAAAAGCTCAAAAGACGCAGACTGGACTTTATTCCCAATCTTCAAAAATTCAAAGGCACCTATCTCTGTGGCAGGCTTTTAATCATGAACCTGTTCCTGAAATTAGGAACCCTTAAGTCAGCTCTTAATATCTTGTAAATATGCAATACTCCCTCTAATGCTTGAACTGTTGATGGAATTGGGTGTCTTGTGGAAGCTCCACGTGGGCTCAGTTCCTGTCTGCCTCAGCTGGACCAGGATCTTCAGCCAGGGACCTTCACTGGGCAGGTGGGTGCTCCCACCCCAGGGGCACGGTGCAGTCTGGGCTTTTTTCGGAAAGGAGCTTAGGCTGCTTAGTGCACACGCGCCAGATCAGCCTCTGTCTCTGGGCAAGGAATGCCTAATTCGTGTGTGCCACCAAAGTTCAGGGAGAAGGAAGGCAGCAAGCTGTTTGACTGTGTTAGCACCTAGGTAAATGTGTGTAGTCTCAGCATCAGAAGTGCAGATACTAGGGGGGTTTGCTAGGTGGGGCTTAGCTACTGGAGGGACTAAGAGATATACAGAGGTTTATGAATATGAAAGAGATGCAAATATTAGATTAAGTGTCTAGCAGCTCTAGATATTTTACGCTCTGGTCATCAGATACTCTTGCATTTCTAGGCCTACCAGGGCTAGCTATCATTAATATAAAATGCTTCAGAAAAATATGTAGAAACCTCTTTGACAAGATATGCAATAATGAGCCTGGATGAGAATCGTCTTCCTGTCCCTATGAGGAACTGGTTGGATATTCCTCTGAAGGATAGTAGCTTACGTTCCCTATAAAAAGGTATTTTTGTCTACCGCACGTAACTACAAATAGTGTCAGTAGCGATACAGAGGTCAAGTTCTTTTGAAAATCACAGAATCACAGAATGGTTGAGGTTGGAAGGGACCTCTGGAGATCATCTAGTCCAACCTCCCTGCTCAAGCAGGGTCCTCTAGAGCATATTTCCCGAGATCGCGTCCAGGAGGGTTTTGAATGTCTCCAGCAAAGGAGACTCCACAACCTCTCTGGGCAACCTGTGCCAGTGCTCTGTCACCCTCAAAACTGAGTTCTTGTATTCAGATCAAACTGAGTTCTTGTATCCAGTAATATTTAGTGGCCATTTGCTTTCCTGTAGGCCCCTAACACCACTTTTGCAAGGTCTAAAAATTATTAGTAGTTATAAGACAATCAAGCTGAATCTTCCTATGTGAAAAACAAAAACAAAATGATAGACATTGTGAATCTAACTGAGATTTTTCCAGGGAACCTCTGATCAAATCTAATTGAGTAAGTCCCATTCCAGCCATTAATCTCCAGACAAATTTTGTTTTATATTTTGTTGTACATTATGATTTACTGCACAGCTCTGTGTTCATTATTACTTAAAGAACCAGTTGCTTAGATCCTCGATCTCCTAATCAAGGAAATGCTGCACAGATGTGAACAGAAGTAAGACTATTACTCCTCTGAGAGATCTCTTCCCCAATTAAAAATACTGTCTGTGAGGCAAATTATGATCTTGTAAATAGCTTCTGCTTCTAAGAGAGACTACATTAATGGCATAAATGAGGCCAAGTTTCTTTACATCAAATGTACTGTTCGCTGCAAAAAAAAAGAAGTACAACAACTGGCACAATTAGTATTGCACAAATATCCTGAGAGGTCTTAAAAATGTTGAAATCCCACATATCTATCCTTCAGTACTTAACCTGATCTGCTTAGTGCATTCCAGAATGAACCTATTTCCTTTCTGGGAAGCAAACTCAACAAATATCTTATTTGTTTTTGATATGCATAACAAAGGACAAAACAGAAACATATTTTCTCATGATAAATGCTGTCGAAATCAGAGGGTGTTGCCTTTTCAGGGAAAACACTGCTTGCCAGTGTTCATGCAGATGGTGCTGCTCACTGAGGCCCTTCTTCCTTCCTTATGTGGTATTTGTAGGAATTAGACCAAAGCTCATTACAGTTTGCATCTAGAGTAGGAGCTGGATGAGACAGTTCAGTTCTGGTATTTGTGACCAGCGTTCATCTCCTGCTAAACCTGCTAAATCAATGCAAGTATGTTGCAAGTGACCGGTGGTGCTAACCACTGAAAGCACTAAGCTGTCCTTTCTGGGGATCTGAACTTCCTTCCTACCTAACTTCATACTTCAGAGGGAGCCCGCTGTCTTCTTCCAATACATGCATTGACTTGTCTTCAGTAGTCTGGCCCAGCTGGTGATTTCCCTGTAAAAGGGGCCTAGAATTATAACCGCAGAAATTCTGCAACTTGGGACTGAAATACGTTGTCCTGCACTGGGAGACTCACGAGGCGGTGCTGAACCCTTGCCTGGTGAAGCCCTAATGGATGGACTCAATTAATTGGCCTCACTTTCAAAAGGATATTGAAATAACTTATCCAGGACCTTCGAGTAAGCAGAGGCTCTGAATTTCAGGTAATCATCTGTAGAAAATTATCGATTTAAGCTTTTGCCTACAATGGCCAGCTTTAGCCAACAGAGTCCTCTCTCGGCACTGCTGGCCTAAGCAAAACGCTGCTACCGCAAATTAGCCAGCACTAGTATGTAAACAATACCGATGTTGGAATATTTCTGTTCCCAGGGAACTCTTCCCCCATTAGACACAGTGGTTTAATGGCACTATGATACCGCAAGCAGGTATGTCTTCAGAGCAGAGACGTTGGAAGTACTAGGGTAAAAAGCAATAGGCATCTTTCACCAAATCGGTTGTTGCTCTGATAGCCATGCAGTAACTGACGTGCACAGGTTTGCATGAACACCAAGAGACCATTAAAGAGCGCTGAGCTCCTGCAAGCGCACCCTACGGCTCCCAAAGCAAGTCTTTCCACCACCAGCAGAACCAAGGGTGCTCGACTGCCTTTGGACTTGTGCCTCCTGCTGACTTTCTCTCTCTCATATAACAAAGGGCAAATGCCTGTTGCAGCTTTTCCCACAGGTGTGGTGAGCATAGTGCCTCTGTCCCACGGAAATTTTATTTTTTCCCACAGGAACCACGGCCTTTCCCTTGGGGAGGAGGTAGGCAGAGGGTACAAACTGTCTCTTACTTCTGTCCATCCGCCTGTTTTCACCAAATGCATAGGAGCACTTCAAGACCTCTGTTCCTCCCTCGGGTTTGGCTAAGATGGGCTCAAAGTCACAAGGGGCATGTGCACGCATAGCGCAATCCCCTCAGCCTTGTTCAACGACCCCAAACTAAAAATGAGGCAGAGCTCTCAGTAACACATTATTTAAATTCAATTTAAGTGATGCAAATTTCCGTGATTTAAGCTCTCCTTTTTTCTCCAGAGCATAAAACACAACGTAAGTAACACTCCCTTCCCTTCCCTTCATGGAAGGTGAACGAAATGGTGTCCTTCAGCATTCAGCAAGATGAAAAAGTGTTGTCTAAGACTGCTTGTTTTCCTTAGGATCAGGCTAAACCCGGTCTCACTGGTTGAGGTCATGTCAGATTTTGTGCCTGATCTGCCTAATGATGCAAATGTGTTGCAGGAGTTTATTTACAGGTCTTATTCTCTTGCTAAAAGTGCAGAGATTGAAGGGTTTTGCTTAGGAAATCCCTGGTATGATTCCCAGAGGATATGGGCCCAGAGCATGTGGGCCTTTTGCAGAACCTAGCTCCTCCTTCTCTTCCGGAGAAGGAGCTCCTTAGGTAAAATATAACAGTCTTAAAATGGGCAGAATTAATCTTAGAAATTATCCTTGGGGTAAAGATGTTTCTGGCTGAAGTAAGAACCTTACAGCCACGTTGTTCTCCGCTCTCAAAGGCGTCAGAAGCAATGAAGCATATGAGTTTGTGATGTACCGTGTACATATATGTGTATAGTACATTATAGGGAGGAACTGCAAAATTACTATTTTGAGCTTCCTAGGAACTCTAGGAAGAAAAACATCACAGTAGTTCAGTGATTTCTCTGATTTAGACCAGGTGCCAGGTAGGCTGCTGTATGGCTCTAGTATACAGGAGCACAAAAATGACTCATAATCACCTTTTCATCCTTGTTCCTGCTGTTGCGGAGGCCCTTTAAGTCTAATGTTCTCAAGAGTAAGGAAATTGGTTTCAACTGAGCCCAATCACATTTGTCTGTCTAGGTGGTGAGAACAAAAACCAGCTGTAGATCACCTCTTATGTCAGAAGTAGATTTTAACCCCATCCTGGTCAACACATGAGCATGGTAGTTCCTTCTCAACCACGACTTCGTAAACATAGAAAAAAGAGAGATAAAGTTTAAATGACACATGAGATCTGGGATTGCAGCTGAGACCTAGTTTACCATTGATTAAATCTGGAGTCAGATTGTGACATTAACCTAGGACAAGTATAAGATCAGAATCATACTTTTGCAGTTGATAATAATTTAAAAGCTCTACATTTAACATAGAACTAGGGCACCCCTTAGTTTGCTAAAATATCTTGAAAAATTATTTTACCTAGGTATAGATCCTCTTTGTCTATGAATGTAGATAGCTACTGAATTGTAGCAATTTCTGATCCTGATAAGCTCTGCTGAGTACTCAGCTCCTAATTGTGAACAAGGAGAAAAGGACATGTGCTGAAACAATTATTAGTTGAAATGTAATAAAGACCTGGATGGAGCCAATATCTTCTGTGGACAGAGAATGCATTCTTCCATATTTTCTGAGAGATTTATCTAATGATGATTACATCATTCTGGATATTTATTTAGGTGACTACTAAACTACTTGAATTTGAAGATGGAAGGAAAGTAGCAATATAGTAACATTCTAAATTAGGTAGAATAAACTTATGAGTTCTGCGATGCTGGCATAGGTCTTGTATACCCACAAATAAATCTGGACTGTTTCCACAGAATCCAGTCTGTGGCATTGCTATAAATCAGGTGTAAAATTAGGGTTGGAGCATGACTTTCGATAATGATTTAATAGCTGTAAGTTCAAGACAAAATTTGTTCTGTAAGTTTGTCTAATTGCATGTTGAGTCCCTATAAGCTTTTTTCATTGATGCTAACAATCTCAATTAGTTTAAGGAGGAAAAAAAAAATCCACATTGCAAATATCTATCCAGGACAAGTATATCCGAAGTAGGAGCTCTGACTCAGCAAGTCCTCAAGGCGAGATCCTAGGAAAGTGGGGGCATAATCTATGGAAATATCACTACATGTAACCTTGTTATATTCCTCTCCAGCCCTATGTTGTTAGCCACTATCAGAGACAGGATCATGAAGTACTGGGCTAGATGATTTTATATTCTTATATAGGACCCTGATACTACTCTAAGGGCTCAGTGTTGTGCTGAATCTGGATACTGTAAGGCTTGCCCTAGCGCTCGGCATGTTCTGCTGTCCCTCTGGCTATCAGTTCGGGCCAGACAAAATTGCTTTCTACTCATTTGGTCAACTCCTAGAAAAAGGACATGCAGCTGTGCCAGCCTTGGCAAGAGAAATCTTCCCCTTCATTGCCCCAGTGGCTTTGAAGAGCCCGTGAAAGGTGTGCAAGATATTTCCCACCTATACACTCCTTTCTGCCTACTCCAGGGATGAAGAAGAAGAAAGGCAGGAGGCCAGCCAAACTTCTTCTGCTCTTGATCTGGGTAGCGACGTGCGTTGAACTTGCCTACGGTCACATCGTAATTCAGTATCAGAAGGTGGCCAAACCGTGGCAATCCCGCTGCTGTGCCTCAGCCAGTAACCCAAAGTGATTGGAGAGAAGATATGGAGAAGAGAAAAGGAGAAATGCATGTGGTCCACAGGTTCTCCAGTGATCCTGGGTACATAGCTTGGCTGCTAGTTGTAAGCCAAATCCCACGCTGCCTGATATGTGCTTACTGCTCTGCTAGCTCAACAGAGCTGATGCAGGTATGCTAGCACGTTTTCATTCTGCTGGCGGTGGGGGTAGCTTTCGCTGCAAATCCACCCCAACCCCTTGCCAGATGGCCACAAATGCAGTCGCTGGAGGTGATTAAGGCTCTATAACAGAGCGGGAAGACCTGGTAAGGCCTCATTTGCCCTTTCTACAAAGCTGCTTGAATTTTCAGCCTTTCGGATGCACTCCAAAGGCCGTTTGCTTTCCCAGATCACGAGCAATTCTGGAGATTGTGCAGATACGGTATTTTTACCTGCTGAATTACAAATGAGGTTTGCAGCTGGGTAAAGAAGATAATTGCACTAGTTTGTCTGCACAAGTAGCATTTAGAAGCACGTCTGTTTATAGCCAAGGCTAGGCTCTCCTGATTGCAAATTGAGGATGTGCTGGAAATGGATGGAAACTAAACGCCTGTTACCTTTTGAGGAGTTGCAAACCAGTCGCGGAACGGCCCACAAAGGTTTCTTCCCTTGGGGAAATTCTACAATCTTAAGGTTTTCTGCTTTCTTTAAGCACATAACTCTTTAATGTTGGATGTTACTCTTGCCCCTCGACTGTGTGATAACTGGAGTTCTGGCACCATGCAGGCGTTTGGACGTTTACCCCAAAGACAGAGTTGCTCACTTCTCTTTTGCGCATATCTTCCCTCTAGCTTTTTCTCTCTGCCCAATAAATTCCGGTTGGAGGGGTGGAGGAGCTTGAATGGGGAGTTTTTAACCATCCCTCAGCTACAGCAGGGCTGTCCCTTGCCGTGTGTCCCCCCGCGCCTCCTTGAGCCGTGCTCTCAACGCCTCAGGCTGTGTGTGCCTTTCACCACTTCCCTCCGCAGTCTCCAGCAGGCTACGCTTTGCAGCATATATTCTCCGCTTTGTTTGTTATTTTTCCTCCTGCTTTATTTACGAAAGCGGCATAAAGAAGCACCCTCCCCCTCATCACCGCCTCTTTTCTCCTTGTTTTGTTTCCTGTCGGATGTCTCGCTCTGACACACCAAATGAAGAGGTAGGGAACATCTGGCCGTCGCTGCAGCGGGCAGGCAGAAGAGAAGCTCCGATAGATAACACGAGGTTTTATTTTTTCTTTCTTGTTTTCTTTTTTCTTTTTCTTTTAGCAGGACCTTGTTGTGGGATGTACACAGCTTCCTGGCACAGCCCTCCGGGGCAGAAAGCAGACCCCGACCAGGGCTCCATTCTTGCTAACACAATTACGGTCTGCAAACATTTAAAGGCAGTTTCTTTTGAGTTAGCCACATGCTTCAAATTGTTATGTGGTTAACCGCTAAGAGCAAACCCCCACACAAATACCTACGACTCAACTTGCTTGAGCCAGGGTGGTAGCAGTGGGGGCGGAAGGCCAGGGGGGAGGCCTTCCTTGTTTTGCTTTTGAGGAGAAGAAAATGGAATTTTCTTTTGACTTTCCAAAACTGCTGGCAGCCGCTGTGCCGCGATACGCGCTGGTTGCTGTCATTTTCGCATTTGTTCGCATTTACCACTGATGAAAGGAGCCTTGTTCGACAGCCGCGTTGATGTATACTGGGGGCCAAATCCTCAACTGGTGTGAACACGCAAATCTTCCCCTGCTATTCTCGCGAACGGGAACTGAAAGCATGACCTCTCCTCCGTGCACGTGGTGCAAATGCAAAGCAGGGGGAAGACTTCTGCGCTTTGACATTGCCCTATCCCATGTCCCTTAACTCTTATAAAAGCCGAATACTTTTCTGCTGACTCACGGAGGCAGAAGGAGTTCGTTAACTCTAGCCGAGAAAGAGGAGCATATGAGAAAAGCATCACTGTTTCTCGGGGGAGGCTCAACCAGGCATTGGGTTTTCAGAGACTTTCACACTAAGACGTGTTCAGCATGGATGGAGCTTGGCTTACAGGTACCATATGGGAGAAAGGTGATCCCTGGTCCAGGCTGAGCACTCGCACTTCCCTTGCTCGCACTAAGCAGTTTCTGAAATAATGAAGCCATATGTCATTCCCGCCTGCACTTTGTGCCTTCTCTCTGGAGCGTGGCAGCTTCCAGAAGCCAAAGAGAGAGCTTTAAAGCCAACAAAAAAGAAAAAAAATCTCCCAAAACATAAACATGCATGTAGCTCTAAAATCCTTAATAATTCCATTGCCCCAACTTGCATCTTCTGGAATTATAGACATACACAGTGAATTAAAAATGTTCCCTTTGATTGTATTTGCTTGTATTTTTGAGGGCTGTAAAGCCGCTGAAGAACTTGTTTTACAAACGCAATCCTACACAGGGACAATTTGCAGACTCAGTTTGGCATATCTTTTCACGCAGAGCTTATGAGAGTGGACGCAAAAGGAAATACAGAAACTTATTTCTCCATGCGCCTAACTCATTTCTCCATGCACCTAAAATCCGTTTTAAGTTTAATTAGCTATTTTATAAATGAAAGCAAAGCTTCTACACTGTGACTAGAAGAGGCTTGAGGGAATGGCTCTAGGAGATCTGCTTGCTCAGGTAAGAAACAAAACTGTATTCTTGCCTTTTTCCAGAAAGCAGCACAAAAAGGAGGGGTTAAAAGCTTTTAAGTGGGGAACATTTTTGGTGAAAGCAGTCTAGTTACGCAGGTCCATTTGTACTCTGAGTGGAGAAACATCACTGTGTGTATTAAGTTAGCTCTCCGGGACTCTACGCCTGTCAAAACTGTTTATCCATACTTGCCGACAACAGCAAGGAAGGCGGGAGGACTGGCAGTTGTGACAGTGAATGAGATGGACACATGGAGTGAGGACACATGAGTTGGACCTCCTCTCTGATGCCAGAGAACAGAAGGGGAAAAAAAGGAGGGAAAGAACATTAAAGCATGAAGTATCTAATCTTAGAGAGTTTAATGGTGCAACTGTTTACTCCGAACAGACCAAAAAATCTGGCCTTTTGAGGTGTTTCTCCATATACAACCAAATAGGTTGTTCTTAGTGTCCAGTCAGTCCTTGCGCTGCCGAAGGAGCGGGAGTAAATGTCAGCAGAAACAGCTGCTGGCATTATTGTCACATTAACGCATGGCCACGGGTAGCAGAGTTGGGAATACTGTACTTCGATGATTCCAGACTAATGTGATAATAATTTATTAAGGAACTGTATGGTGCTCGGAACAGTTATATAAAGAGGAACAAAAAAATTCCTGAAGTCTAAATCAAACAAAGCCTTAAACTTTTGTGAGAGCAGGGGGAAGGGAAAAGTGTTCATGTTTAAAAAAAGAAACATGCACACAATGCGCTGAAGGTTGTGCTTCTGCACTTCCTGGTTCTGGGTGTGAGCAGAAGAGGAAATACCAAAATACCACCAGAAATCTATTCCCACAGCATTTCCAGCCTAACTGAAACCAGCAAGTCCTGCAAAAAAGGGGGAAAAAAACCCAACCGACCCAGTTCCAAGCCTTCTGCTCATGAGACGGCCTACCACATTTTTGAACCTAGAAGACTCGGGTAGACCTAGCAAAGTCTTCATATTTCCTGTCAGTTCTCATCCATGCTCTCCATTTTCTGCAGTACACCGATCAGTAGTGACATTTGGACTCTTCTACCAGCTTTGAGATGAGCACATTGCTGCTCCAGCTTAGTTGCAGCCATGGACACAGACCACCAAGCTGTGGGTTAACGTAACCACATGGCAGGGTACCAGAGGTCCACACTAATTCGGGTGAGGAATTCCTTGTTCTCCCGATCTTTCCAGGGGTCCAATCCCCTATGCTGAGATTATACGCCCACATACACAGTAAGAACTCAAATCTCAGTGCATAAAATACCATTGGTTTACAGTGCTACCCTGTGTTAATAATTAATTATTTAATAATTAATTCCTAAAGGCTTGAAGGCAAAAGAGACACAAGTTTGATCTGGCTGGTCTCCCATAAACCTTGAGGAAGAGCAGCAGGATCAAATTCAGGAGGTTATGCAGAAAGCTGGCACGCCAGCCAATCAACAGTTTAAAATCTCAAATTTTGAAGCTCCGTACAGAATTTAGAAAATGATTCTTTCCCTTTACTGGTACAAAAAAGTAAAGTGTTCGTGCCTACTAGAAAAACAACAATTTAAATGTTTAAGTCTCTTGACTGACTTGCAGTATTATATATTAGAATTCATGACGTTTTCAATATTTTAATGAAAATCAGGGCTGAGGTAAAATTACTATAAAAAGTTGTATTAACTGTAGATGTTTCTTAATATCTAACCAACTTCTGAAGCAATCTTTTCCCTAACATTAGGGAACCAAATCTCTTGGAAGAATGCCAGAGAACAACTCGGGAATGTTCAGTGTAACCAGAGCCGTTAGCTAAAGGACAGAATAGAAGTTGTAAAAATGATGATTCTTTGTTCCTGCCCTTCCACATCTCACGCAGGCAACATTTCCATTGGTTTCAGCAAGGAAATCCACTTTAAAGAGATCTGAAAAGAAGATTTCATTTTCAAATCCTGAGTCACAGATTTTGAGGGCAGCCAACTCATTGCATTCGTGATCTAACTAAAACCACCTAGGGCTAACAATGCCATCATGGACTCTCGCATCCCAAAGTGAGGTAAAAACCTGAGCTAAGCCTCCCGTTTGCATCCAGCTTTCCAGTTCATTCAGTGCAGCATACCACTCAGCATTTTCCCTCCAACAGCAGAAAGCCCCTTTCTGGCCTCTCGGAACATTGCTGCATGAAACGCGCTCTCACTCCTACTGCAAACTTATTTAGGAGACAATAGGCGAAATAGTTGGCACACGGATTCTTTTCAAAATTTAAAACAAGATTCACAATGAAACGTAAAAAGCCGAGGAAGCATATAATGAGAGGCAGAAAGAAAATTCTTTTGTTTTTAAATTCATTTTTGCTGCAATTCAGACAGTGCAGTTTACTAAATGGGGGCCCAATTCTGCAAGTCTTTTTTTTTTTTTATATGGGCAATTTTTAAAGTCAGTGAGGTTGCTTACGGGAGTAAAAGTTACTTACATGAGTAAGGACTTGCAGAATCTGGCCTTAAACATTTTGCTACAGTAAAGTTTACCTGTATGCTAGCCAGACTGTAAAGCAGCATGTATTTTTAGGAATTAAAAATGGACTTTGCAACTTTTTCTTTGAAGTTCAAACTTCAGCTTCATCATCTTTTTTTGCGATTTGCTAAGTAGCTGCATTCAATGGACGCAGCCCTTTCTACTGTTTTAGAGGTATACATTACTAACCACACTTAAGCTCAATGTACTGTAACTCACCAGGACTTGTGCAGTCTGAATTCCCATTCCAGATTTGTTCCTCAAACCTAAGGCCATTATTCCATCTCAGACTAAAATGTATTCTCCCATGGGCAGCTGAAAAAGACCATGTGTCTTCAGGTTTTAGGTCCACGAAAAGACAAAATTGAGTAGAATAAAATAAAAAAAAAAAAAGGAAATCCAACGTACGGTGATCCCCAGAGTTCGGGAGTCTAAGAGTTTTGATTTGCATCCATAAACGTCCTGACCGGTGAGGAGACACAGGCACTACAACTGGAAAGAGAGCAGGAAGGAAAGGCTACCATGTGAGCAAAGTGAAAAAAAAAAAAGGCTTAAAAAAAAAAGAAAAAGAAAAAGAAAAAGGTCTGCTTGGTGGACAGCACTTGGGCTGATAGCAGGGATTTCAGGAAATCCAAACACTCAGACAGGAAATCTGAACACTGGATAAACATGCCATAATCTCCACAGATACAGTTAACGTGCTGCGTCTCCCGTTAACCCTTGTGCTGCCCGCGGCTGCGGCTGAAATCAGATATGCCATGCCTGGAAACGCGAGCTGGCGGTGGGCTCCCAGCGCCCCAGCGGTCCTTGCTGCGCGCCGCCGTGAGCCCGGCTTCCACCCCACGCTCACCTTCCCTTCTTACTCGGGCACCCTGCGGAGGAGGTGTCCCTCTCCCGCTCTTTGTTTCTCCATGGTGCCGGTTTAGTCAAAAAAGGTATGATTTTTAGCTAGGCTTTCCTCCTCTGAGAAGTAAATGGTGTCGCACCCTGAGTTTTGCAACAGCAGGACAAACCTGTCCCACCGCCTGTGTCCTGCTAACTGGGTTTACCTGGAAGCCTGGGGTCAGTTTTCTGCCTGTCTCTGCTTTTTTCCCTTGTATTTTGCTGTAACTCAAGATTTATCTGGCTATGCGATACTTGCAGGGTCCCAGGGATGATTTACTCCCCTGCTGGCTGCAGCAGGGGGAGGGAAGGGCACCTTAGAAATTGGAGGGAGAAAGAGTCCTTAAAGGAACAGGAGATTTTGAAAACTACCTTTACGCCTTTTTGTCAAGGAATTTAGGATCAAGCTCTTCAATCATTAGTTGATTCCTGAGTATAGACTTTGCTCTTTGTGTCTTGTGGTCACCTCTCCAACATTAACAAGATTATAGGGTTTTGGTTTTTTTTTTTTTTTGGAGGCTTTTGAATTAAAATCTTTATTTACGTAATCGCTCTTGGCTAACACATAAATATAAAACTCTTAGTTAACTATGGCTATAACAAAAAGCAATAACACTTCCTATCAAAACAGTTGTTAGAACTGACCTCTCGTTCCTGCAGATGCAATTTGTAAAGTCAAATTTATGAGAGAGTTGTCCCACTGAAATCTGTAGGACTATTAACACATGCAAAACTAAGCACATGTGTGTTTGCAGGATGGGGGCTTTGCTGTGTTTTCTGTAGGAGGGCAATCACAGGCTTCATTGCTCTCCAGAAGTTACTAATTCCTAAGGCAATGGCCCTCTTTCAAAACTGCTACTTTTCTCTTAAAACTCAGCTCCATCATTTCAGGACAGTCCTGCCTACAGCATGTTAGAAAGACAAAAAACCCAAGTCTTTAGATTTTTCTGATTCTCCTAGGACTTATCTGTATTGGTAAATATAGAAACTAGTGCCTTGAATTTTACCTGGCCTTTGCTAGTATACTGCTGGTAGAGGTGACTAGACACACGGGTAACCTCTACCGACTGGTCCCCTTGCTCAAAGCACGGGCCATTGACACCTCTCAAATAGCCTTAACGTTAGTCCCAGATGCAATATTAACCTACATCATTTTTGTAGGGTACCCACCACGAACAAAATATGAGCACTCTAGTAAAAAGTTTCTTTCAGCAACTTCTGCTGGTTACAGTTTCTGCTTGGTATTTCCAGGAGAGAAGCTCTGGCAAAAAAGCATCAGTTACAGCATTCGCTGGAAGTGGCTGGGCTTGGAAATGGAGCCATGACTACTGAGGGAGGCCATTCTGGCCAAGTGGAGCTGCGGGAGCCTGGCTGCAGAGCTGGGGTGGGGAACGGGGCTTTTGGGTCATCCCCAGCTCGGGGAACCTCTTCTGGTCTCCAGCCCAGTTGTGAGTCAGGAAACATCTTGAAAGTTGAGTCCTCAGGTTCCTTGCCCTTCTCCTGCTACCCTGTAGGGTGCTCGAGGCCACTGGTGGAGGAGGTCAGCCCCACGATGGCGGATGGGGTGCCAAATGCAGCCTCAATGGAAATAGCTGTAAGAACAAAGGCTTTGCTTGTGGGGCGTGAAGTCATCCCCAGTGCCTAGAACACGCTATGTGAAACAAGCACCATATGGTTACTTGATGATGTTAGGAATGGAATCGGTGAAAAAATGGAAAAAATTAAAACATCTCAGGGTCATGGGTTCTTTGCTTTTTTTTGTTCCATGGATTTTGCCAGTGAGGTATTTCGCTTATTCACTTTTTTCCGTAAAAATTCTGTCTTCACTTTTTTTTTTCGTCTTCCCTGTTCTTGTTTTTCCCCTTAGTCCCACACTTTCTAACAGCACAAGGAAAAGAAAAAAAACCCAAAAAACAAAAACAGAAAGAGGATAAAGCTCAGCTTTTATGTTTCAGTTTGACTGGAAAAAAAGAGAAAACATTCATAACCCCCCCAAAATTGAATTCTGACACGTTAACTTTTCAAATCCAGAGACTTTTCATTTGAAAACATTCAAGTAGCCCTAGAAGAAAGGAGCTGGGGGAAGTGGGATATAATTTATTACCACTAACATCTGCTGTAAATCAGTTAGAGGTAGGCAAACATTCCCTGCTAGGGCACAGTTAGGTCAAGGTGAGAGGGGACAAAGCAATAATTAAGAAGGCCAGCATTCTCCAGCTAGCTTCAGTCAGCTCTAAGCAGAAGAGCAAATGCTGGCTGCAAAACTGGTTTTCTTTTTCCTTGAAAAATTTGAAGGGGGAAAATAGATTTGTTGGTATTTTCAGTGGAAAACTGTTAGTTTATCAAAAAGCCTCAAGAATTTCCATATCAAGCCATTAGAAGTATTAAATGTTTCTGTTTTTCTAGTTTAAGAAAAGGTTGACAAAGATCATGCTTATTATGAAAAGTTTCATTTGGTGAGGAATTTCTTTCAGAAAACTCCACGGAAAAATACTGTGATCAGGCCTACTGAAAAGGAGAACAAGGACAGCATGGTAGATAGAATAATGAAGCTCACAAATATAAACCGTACAGAATATCTAGCAGAAACAGGGTAGAGAGAAAACTTGAAACTGAGGCCGACAGATTTACCGACGCTAAAAAGTGGATGAAGATTGCTGAGAGGGCACAGCAGCTGCAAAGTATCCACGCTCACCGACGAGAGAAGCCAACGGCCCGACTCAATAGAGAGGTAAAGGTGCTTGCTTTTAAATTGGAAGAAAACCCACATCCACCCTTGAGGTACCCACACCAGCTGAGCTTTCTACTCGCTTGCTCTATATCCCTAGGATGTAAGTTCTGGTAGTCCTAGAGCTGGTAACAAATTCTCGCTTTTTGAACAAAGAGCTCTAAAGCTACTGAATTAAGACGAAACCAGTTCATTAAAGATTAAAAGACTTGAGCGATGCACGTGAAAGATAAAACACAATGAATTATAATTGAGATTGTGAACAAAATGCTTGTGAAAAAATTATCATTAACCTGCAAGGCCCGAAGCTCTGTTATTTTTCGTATTTCAGTGACAAATCTTATCACCAGAGTTAGGAAATTTTATTTTCAATATCGACTTGGAACAAAGATCAGCTCTTTCATTTTCGCACCGTACTTCATTGGATTTAGGGAAGACTTCAACAAAATAATTAAAACATTTGAAAAAAAAAAAGGAGGGTCCTGATTTTGTTATTCTTCATCCTGCAGTCACTCGGGGGCTTTACACCCTTGAAAAAAGGACTGATACATTCTCATTAAACTAATTTACTTTGCCTATTGCACGCGGCCAGCCCTGTGCACTCAGCAGTCCCAGATCTCTCGGTAGCTGCTAGGAATCGGATGCCAGAGAAATACTGCTACGCGCTTAAACAAAGTTCCACGTTCACACTGCGACTCTATCTGGATTTGCAACAGCATATGCTTAAGCTCAGCAAACATTAGAGAAAAAGACTAGAAAGCACTAACTAAAAAGATTTCGTAAACACTGACACAACTTAACCGAAGCTATAAACACTGTTTTTCTCACAAAACTTCAGGAATCAGCTGGTTTAAAGACTCTTGCTGCGCTGCAAAACACATCTCTTTGTGCACTGACGTTCAGTTTCGCCGTGTTTGCTTGGAGATCCCTGCCAATTTTATTACAGTCCACTCCTTCCAAAATGAGCAGTCATGGAGGCTTACTTGTGAGATCAGCATCCCTGCTGGCAAGTTTGCATTCGCAAAAGCACCGAGCCCCCTTCGTACAGCAGCAAACCACGTGCCCTTGCATTAAGCAACAAATGCTGCCACTTTCCCCACTGTTCATTCAGTGAAATACAACAGAAGCTGTGTTTTAACAGGTTTAACAACATGTTCGTAAACTTATTAAGCAAATAACACCTCTTGACGTTACGAAAAAGTCCAGGAATTGGAAACTGTCTGACAAATTCACTTGACTCTTGGTGGTGACTGCAAGCCTTACCAATGCGATGGGAGGCTGGGCAAGGGCTTTCATTAAATGTCATCAAATAGAGTTGGTCACAACATAGCATGAACATTTCATTTTCAACTGTTTTTTTAATTTTAGTTTTTTAATTTTTATCAAAAAAAACTAAATTTTGAAAAATTTTATTTTATGCCTTTCCTCTTTCTTCAGCCTTGCTTCGCCAAAAAGAGGAATTTTTTCTTTCTTTCTTTTTTTTTTTTTTATCATGAGTCTAACTGCTGGCTCCAACATTTGCCAGAGAAACCTGGAAACTCCAGGTCATGCTGAGAGATAACTAGAGGTTAAATTATACACCACTGACACTAATAGTAATGAAATGCTGATATTTGAATTGCTGAGTGTCAGTCTGCATTGCTCAGGGTAGATCTCCAGGCTGTGGGCTCTGCTGCAAGGGCCAGGTTACCAGGACACGTTAGACATCCTCTGAGTGTCACACCAGACGTGAGTTGTCCCTTGACCACCAAACTGTTCCTCAATTTCCTTTCTAAAAGCTGGTGGAAAAAATGTCTCCTCACTCTGTTGTCTTTGGTTGTTTTCAGAAGATTTAAATGACAAACACAGCACGTGAGCTCCAGACAGACCTCACACTGATCACCAGATTGGTTTAGCAATCATGAGATTTCTTTTAGAGGAGGTATAAAGTGTCCGTGACCCGAGCCTTTGGAATTCATATGAGCTACAATTCTAAGCATTTTTTACAAGTAAAGATTAGATATACATAAAAAAATATGAATGCTAAAATTGCTATAATTCCTGTATCACCAGGAGCTGAAGGTTTTAGGTAAATAGGTGTCTGGAGACTTGTCACAGAGGTGTGAGAGTCTATAGTACTATAAAGGCTAAACGCTTTATACGCTGTAAGCACTGTGTATTTGTATACCGTATAGACTATACACAACAACTATTAGTCTAGGGAGCTTCAGTGGGATGTGGAAAAGGAAACGCCACAGAAAAAACGAAAACATAATTGCAAACTCCAGTTACAGTATTGCTGTGGAAATAGATGGTGATCATCACGGCAATGTCTGTAATGAGGAAGACAAAGCTAGATCTTGCCCTGTAACTGAAATCCTTCCGGCCTTTAAACTGTTGTGTGTACGCACACATGTGTGTGGTCAGAATCAAAACCCTCAAATACTGATGAGGAAAGGGCTGAAAAAAAGCAGCACCGTAAAATATAAGCCTAGCATGTTATGGCCCAGAAGTGTGTCGATAACTACGAAACAGGCCACAGGCCTTTCACAGAAAGGTGGGACATTTGCACAAAGAAACTAAGATGGTGAAGAAGAGACGGTGTGCCTGCCTCCGTTAGATCTGGTTATCAGAAAGTGCTGTATCTTGTGCTCCTAAGAGTCAGAAGAGCTGCAGCTCCCGTCCTCCACTACCAAAGCATGTGGGCCTGTAACCAGAGAGGTCTGAGGGCATCAGAGGAGAGATTTCTTATCACTGCAGAAGAACTGCACCACTTCCCTGAATGAGGAACATGCGTTCAGATGTCTCATTTCCCCTTCTCTTCCCATGGCTTTCCTGCTCTTGCTGGTTATATTCTGGCTGTAGGAGCCCTTCTCCTAGTGAGAGATGCCTTGAACTCTTCTGTGGGAGATGGTGGTCACCCTTATGTCATTCTCGCTCGCCCCGAGTATCTCGGCAAGCGCTCACTGACTGGTGCTGTGATCCTGTCTCCGCCAGAATCGCTTCCCGGTGTCTCATTCAGCAGCCTGTGCTGGGGTATGGTCTGGAGGTTTCAAGTGCTGCAGCACGTTATGCTGACCGCACATCTGCTGCAGGGCTACACAGCACATGCGTGGACGAGAGTCATACGACATCAAGCATGAATTAAGCTGCCTTCTGGCTGCTTTATATCCTGGACTGTAACCTGCCGTGCCAACATGTTTGCTGGTGAGCGAGACAAGGACTCCTTTTGCGGCAAATGTCTGCTTTCCTATTTTTTAATTGCAGCAGGCACTGTGCTTCAGAATGAAGTTCCTGCATACCTGGTGCTCACAGCAACCCCACCGGATTATTCATCCAGTACTTTTTATACAAATGAGGGACCTTGCACTTGTCCTCACATGGAGGTAAAAGAGATGGTCTGCTATTCAATTCGGTCTTTGGTTACTCCATGACCGAGTGCTGGGGGAATCCTGCTCTTAACTCCCTAAAATGTTCGTAGAAGCCTCTCCGCTGTCCGGGGCTCAGAGCGCACTCTGCACCAGCGATGCTAATGAAGTTTGGTGTGGCTCCCCACTTCTGATCCCTTTCTAGTCATCTCCTAGTACAGAGGAAGGATTCGGGTTAATGCCCTGATAAGACTGAGCTTGAGCTCTTCTGGCCTTCGCTTCATCTAAACTGACAAACCCCGAGGTGCTCCCAAACTTATGTGTCCAGCTGTGTGTTTTAGCTTCATCCCAACCTAGGGTGAGACCCAAGGATGTGAACCGACCCCAGTCCCCTCATATGCTGCCCCACACATGCAGCTCAGGCAAGACACAGTCATAGTCTCTATGGCTGCATCTCTCCTTTCTCTGGGCATTCTGCCTCAGTGTGGGGATGATTTTCTTGTGTTATGATGTGCTTTATATTGGTTATGTTTGCACTGTCACTATGGACTGGGTCTCATAGTTCATCTCTGTGCCTGAATTTCTCTGGGTTGGGGAGCCAGGGATCTTCCTTCGAACTTAAGCCTGAGTGCAAGTCAACATCCATGTGATGCAGAGGATCAGAAATTTTGAGTGGGTCAAATGCAGTTTTGAGCCCTAAGCCAGCATGGAGGTTCAGAAACATCTCTGCCTCAATTCTCCATATACAAATGGGAATAAACATAATTTCTGGCCTTACAACACATGGCACTCTACAGGTCACTGGTTCCACAGCTGCTTCAGGGATGGGAACTATGAAGCCCAAGCATGTTTTGTAAGCATGGGATGCTCTCTAACATTTCTATCATTATAGCTCTAATGATCAACTTGGATTCTTCACTGTAGAGGGAACTACAGAAAATAATCTAGAAAATTGACTGGTGACGTCAATTTTCCCTCTATTCAATACTTTATATACATTCAGTATGAGAGCTTGGTTTTGCTTCATAAGAAATAAAAGAAGTTTAGAAGAGAATATATTCTTTCTCGAGGGAGGTCCGAATTAAATGCATTCTAAAATAGGCTTGGAATAAACAGCCACTGCTGTTTGCTGTAGAAAAAAAGAGAGGAATATTAACTTCTGTTGGAGGAGGAGCTGTACCTTACAAAAAAAAGTTACTATTGAACGCAAAACTGGTTTGGAAAGCTAAGATAATTGGAAACACATGTTCCTGGCTGCAGACGTACAGCACATAAACTGCAGAAGAAAAATAGTAATAGAAAGGACATAGAGTATTTGAAAATATAGTGAGAGAAGTAAATGTTTTACAACTTGTTAATAGTGAATATACCCGAAATATTGTTTTGCTCTGTTATTATCCTTAAAAATACAAATATATCTGCAGACTTCCCGGAGTACAGCAACTTTATAATAAAACAGAGATCCAGGTATGTTGGATGATAGTATTACATAAGGAGACTATTTTAGTAAACTATCTGAACAAAGATGACTCATAATGATACAGCTGAATATTTTATTTTAAACACAAAATGTTGTGAATTACTTAGCTCCTAAAAATAACACGCCTCCTTTTTAACTTTCAATGAACTGTGTTGACGTTGCAGGAGTTTCTAACTTTTTCGGTACAGCAAATCATCCGTCTTTTGTAGTCTTTTAACGCAAATATCTCTTTTCGGGCCAAAGCTTTGAAACCAAAGCACACATAAACCCCCTCACACCCACACTCCATTCAGTTTGCAGTCTTTTTTTGCTCTCAAATGAAAACCCTTCTTGGGTAGTAAAAGCCACAGGAGGAAGCAAAAAACCTGAAAAGCTGTACAGAAAAATGAAGATTCAAGACATACCGTCGAATACTCTATACCACTGTCATACTCTAAGGGAATGTAGGTCGAGCACTTCAGGTTGTTTGAGCAGAGCTGAACAAAGCTGACTCTTCCCCGTCTTTGTCCACTAAGTTGCTTCCCATCCCCACCAGATGTGTGTGTCTCTCTCATCGTACCTCCCCCCATTTTGTCTCTCCTGCTTTGCAGAAGTAATGAGTTTCTCAGCTCTCAGAGAGGTGTCCAGACATTGGCCCACCTGTGGCCTACATCGATCCTGTTCCGCCCTGGCCTGACATCCTACGTGTCAAAGATACGGTTGCCGAAACCTAGATCTGACTACATTTATACTGGTTTTCAAAGATGTGACAAACGGGGCATCCCTCTAGAAAAGCCATTTTACTGTCAAATTGGAAGTTGTTCTAATGCAAGGAGGAGTGAATTGTCTTGAAAAGCCCTCCACAGTGCTGTCATATGGGGGGAAAGGAGTTTTCCCTCCAACTTTATGATCTGGAATGACTCAAGCTTTCAAACTTTCTTAAAGAAGTAATTATTTAAAGCAGATCAACCTGAGACAGACAGCTGATGCTGAAAATGTGACTCAAATAGATACGATTTAGCGAACTAATTTGCACAGGCTTTTGGTACGGGTGAGGTTATTTTAGCAATATGTGGTGCTCCCTGCAAAAGACTGTCATCCAAAGGCCACTGGGGTCATCAGGAAACTTTCCCTCAGCTGCTGAGATCTTCAGGTCAGACATCCGAATCCTTCAGTGCTATGCTTTGTATTATATTTATGGGGAATACGACAAATGTGGTGGTCAGAGAAAATACTTTGATGCAGGAAAAGCCAGTTCTAATGCTGTGTCTCAGGATTAGCTTATTATGTTTCATACATTTCATATCCTTACTTTGTCAACGTCAGTCAGCTTTTCTTCACCCTGGGCCGCCTTACCTGTGTGCTTTAATGCCCTTTTCTCCAGCTAGAAGCCAGGTAAATTGTCTCGTGTGCGAAAAATATGAACAGATCCTTCAGAGGCGGGCAGAAATAGATGTTGTTCCCTTCTACTTTGTGGGATCTTTGAAAAATCTGCAGCGTGATCAAGGTATATTGTATTCCAGTAAGAGCAACAGCTTATTCCCACGCCTATAGGTGTTTTCCAGCTTCTCCGTGATGAGCTCCACATCTCAATAAAGAGATTACCTCATGGGCACTTATCCTCTGAGCTATTGTGTAACATCCCTGCAGCAATTTACATTACATGGAAAATCATACTGAAAAACCATTTGTACCTCTTTTTAAGGAGTCTTTAGAGGAATATGGGTATTGACCTTTCTGTTAAAGTTGACCATGGTTTCTGCTTTTGCTGTTTATCTCATCTCTTCTCCTTCCATTGGCTCCGTGCCTCTCAAACTATAGTCCAGGATGCAAGCCAGCATACCACAGGAGCAGTGAGCTCACCGGTGAGCTGTGGACCACAGCTAAGGAATCTCCATCCCAGGCATTTTTGGGTGTAAAACTTCAGCATGACATGCAAAGTGCTAACAGAATGGCAGATCACTTTTAATAAGCAAAATAAAAGAAAGGCAAGTCATCACCCCCAGTGATTACTTAAGAGAGGGCTTCTCAGCCAAGTATAACACTTTCCCCTGGTGCATTTCTGCTGTATTTTTCCAGAATCGTTCACCCTGTTCACACAAAAAACAACAGGATGGCACTGGGACCTGAACTCTGACTCTGCTCTTTCTGCTCTTCTGGATGCTGATGCTGCTCTTTCACAGCAGCTGAGTTGGATCCAGATGGAAATGTGAGTTATTCCTTCGGTAAAAAAGAAACATTAACAAAAAATGCCAGCACTTTTATGTGGTTACAAAGCTGCTTCTATCATTTCTTGGCATGGTAGATTGCAGTCTATTAACATATTCTACTTACGTATGGGTATATGAAATCATTTCTTGTTAAGGGAACAGATTTACTTCAGTCTCCATGCACTTTAAATATATGGTTTTCAGCACTTTTATGTATCTGTGTTAGGAATGTGTAAAAAAAAAGAACAACTTTTTTTCTTTGAATTGCAGAGATGGACGTGTTGGAAATTTAAAAATGGGATGATACATAAATTTGACAGTAACTATGATTGTCCAGGAAAAATATTTTAATAGGTGGAAATGTACTTAACTTCTGTGAACATTGTTCTCTTTTTACAGTGAAGGCAAAACTTTAAAGTCCTATCTGTTATAGAAGGCTTCTTTAGAATCTCTCTGATGCCTGCTCCTATCAAGCCTTGTAGGATAACCCGAGATAAGAACACAATGTGACAATGATTAAAAGTAGTATATAGTAGCATGTAGTAGCAGCAGGAAATTCTTATTAGCTGATGTCTATCCCAGCTCTCCAACTACTTAATGTCAACCTTTTTGTCATATTTTTAATATTCATTTATGTTTTCGAGAAGAGTTATTGAAGCGGTCAAAAGGTGTATTCCCATAGTCGGCATAAAGTGAGAGCTGAAAACTTAATTGCTGGGAGCAATCCAGTCAAAGCTTTTTCATTTGGGATGCCCTCTCTAATTAAAAAGATATTAATAATTTTGCAATAATAATCAATAACAGGAGCGTTCTTGATCTAAGAAATACGGTGATAACTCACTTACAAGAAGATTGTGGAAAACAGGAAAAAGGAAGGAAGCCATGGGTAGCCTTAATTTCACATAACCTACGACTTAAGTATCTGATTCCTTATCTAAGCTTTTCCTTCCTAGGAGCCCCTGAAGCTCAGGAGGGGGTGTGCCATCAGATGATGGTGGTGTTGACTTCAGAGCGCTGGAGGAGGTTGGCCAACTACCAAGAATCAGAAACTTCCCAACCATTCTGCATGCTGATAATGAAATGCAGTGGAGAAATTTTCCTCTGTTACGTCCAGAGGCAGGCGAGCATCATGTGTGCATTACTGGCATAAGATGCCATACCATATTTTCAGCGCTTCTCAATGAATGCTGGCGACTCAGTTTGCCACAACCAGGCATACTGGGCAATATCTGGCTTTCACGGTATCACTTTCAAACCAAAGTACAACTCAGTGCAAATGAAGGAGACAGAGCTGATTTTTCACATTGTGCTCATTCTCTGAGGGATACCAGGTCATCTTCTGGGTGTATGAGGACAACTTCCCTCCCCATCAGAGCTGGGCTGCAGCAGCAGTCTTTTGGTGATCACTAATCCCACCGCATTGCCAAGGCTGAGAGAGAACAGGAGTCTACACGAGGAGTTTAAGCCAGAAGGATGAAATCGCAGAAGCTGGATGTTGGCCAGAAACACCAAGGCTAAAAACCAGACTCCCTGAAAGAGCTGCTGAGACCTTATGTGGCAGTCACGGGCAGGATGTTTGTCTTTCATCTCCTCCAAGGGACGGCACATCCAGCAGTAGTTTCCCATCTTAAAGCAATTCTAGGAGTTTTGTTCAGAACTGACTCAGAGGAAAGGGTGCTGCTCAGTGAATCACTGCACTGCTTCCCCCAGCGTTTGGGTTTTTCTCAGAGGCCTCGCAGCTTGCTTTAGAGCCATTCTGCCTGGCATATGAGAGTCCCTGGGACGGCAGCAGGAGGAGCGTCACCTCAGGCAGAGCCCTCCTCAAGTGCATTAGTCGCCTGGGGCCTGCTCCAGCAAACCCATACACATATGCTTAACTCTATACTTCTGAGGCATAATCCCATTAATTTAAATGGGATTTCTCAAGGGCTTAAATTCCTGCAGAATCAGCACTGAGGTCTGTAGCAGCAGCTGCCGGGAGTGGCATCGTTAATCGTTCTGCCCGTTCTGTCACTGATGGCTGCTGTTGCCTCAGCTTGGCTGCCTGGGCATGATTGCTCTCGGCTCTCGTGTGGCAGGAATATCTTCTGGACAAAACCCAGGGAGCCCTGAGGAGGTTGGGCTTGCTGAACGTCATCCCTGTTCACATTCTCAAAGCTGAAACATGAGTCCTCCCTCCATTTCAAGGTCTTGGGTCTTAGCTATGCTTCGTCTTCCTTCACCTGCAAGCCAGGCTTTTCTCAGTCCCGCTCTCCCAAGGTTTCTGCCTCTTCTTCATCATCCTCAGCCTGTATGGAGGGATTTTGGTGCCTACCGCTCCTCATGGATCACCTCAACCGCCTGGGTCAGAGCTGCATGGGGAACTCCTCTAAACCAGTGTATTTCCTCCGACTTGATACCTTTCTGCTAATCTCTTCCATCCTACTGGAGCAGATTGCCTCTTAAAGGAAACATTTTCTCCACTCATCCTCAGGTCATTTTAGTTATTGGACCCTATTGCCAGCGCAAGATTAAAAGCAAAAGGAAAATTAGGTAGAGATGGGATGAATAAATGTCCTAAAAGTGCTGTCCTCCCATGACTTTTACATGGATACATAGTTTACTTTCTATGTAGTTTCTGCTTCTCTACCTGAAATCACTTGGCCACTTACTTTTTCAATAAACCAGCAACTCTGTGAAGTTAGTGATTTTATTTTAATAAATAGCTTAACAAATAACTTAGTAAATAATATACTTTTAAAGGCCGTGGGCAATGTGTGCGTATGTAATGCATATAGATTTGGGAGGGGCAGTCTCTGAGGGAAAGTGGATTTCTTTTGTTTAACTGCGTATATTTTAACATTTTGGTTTTAGAAAAAAAAAATCTCCCACTGGAGACCATTTAAGCCAAGTTTGAGCCTGGAGCGACTTTTACGGCTGAGTTGCAGTAACCCCTTGAATACAGGGGTTTACAATGGAAACTCTGACACACCCATAGCACAAGTGCTTCTACCAGATGTTTCTGCAATGAAAGGGCTGCACAGAACAGGCAACAGAGTGCAAACTGTACTTTGTATTTTGCAACGGTCGCGAATGATTGTGCTCACAGGTTATAAAATGATGGTGGCTTTAACCCAAAGCTGGAAGTTTCAAACGAGTCTGCACACCCAGTGCATGCACAAATTAACACCACCATGTTGTGGCAGCGTGACCAGCTGTTGAACGTACCTTGCTGCCTTGAAAATACAGGTCACTTTGCTTGTTTGATGGTGTCAGATATGTTAAAAACAGCTGGTCTGAGCAGCAACCAAACGCACTTCTCAATACCAGTGTGACATCAAGGTGGCTCCTCTGGGCTCCTCACCTGGGAGCGTGTTATCAACAGGATGGTTTCCTCCAAGGTCCACTGTGCCAAAGCACGTGCTCTGCTACCCTGAAAGCTCTGCCACCTCAGCAGCCCCTCGGGTGATTTCTACGTTGTCTATAATGAGATGACACAAACAGTCCCAGTGAGAAAAGAGACCAAATAGCTGAAATATTGTGGTCCTTCCAGTGGGGTAATGCTAGGGCCACCAACACGTTGTAACAGCACTGACTGCAGCTAGTACCCAACAGGTGCTAGTCTGGTGGTACTCAGGCTGAGATGGTGCAAAGGGAGTCTATTCAGCCCCCTGGCCCTGTCTTGGCCATTTCTCTATGCTCAGCATCTCCAGCAGAGCCAGAAGGGGCAGACCTGACCTCTTGGCCTCCGTCCCTGGGATTCTTCAGGGCCCTAGATGTTCAAACAGGTCAGCAGGCACCAGGAGAGAGGCTGGACAAAGGCGCAGGGAGCTGCATCCTGACAGCACGTGGGGGACCTGCAGTCCCTAAAAAGTTGAATTCTCACTTGGAATGCAATTATTAAGAGAAAAACAACCAAAATATAAAGCTTCACCAGAAAAGGAGGTTTTGTATCTATAAATATTAACAGCAGGTATTTTGTTTTTTGGTTAATCTTCTTCTGGAGCTCATTAAGTAGAGATCAGAGTCACCAGCTCATCCTCTGAAGGTGCTATGGAGGCCTTACGTGCCAGCTGCAAGCCACGAGGCCTGCGGACACTTCACAGCGGGATGCTGGTGACATTTATGCATGTCACACGCACATTGACTCATTCCAAATGCCTTCCTTTTTGCGATTGTGTTCTGCGATTCTGAATTCCGTTTGGGTGACTAGTAGCAACAATGTGTAATTAATGGGCTCCTGGTTAACTCTCGGTTAACACGCTATAGCCAGAAAAATGCAGTCACTGGGGCTCTGTTCATCATTGCCTTGCAGGTAGCTCAGAATAACAATGTTCCCGATGCAAAAACATCACTGTCATCGATCAGCACAGTGAGCGGAGGCACGTGTAAGTACTAAAAGACTGAGATAACCTCTGCTTATAGCATCCTTCAATCAACGGTGGAGAACCGAATCTCTGTGACTTTAGCAATGTAGTTTTGATATCACTAGCCTGCTATTTTTTAAGGGCTTATTTAACTTGAAAGCATGTGGGTTCAGGACTGCTGGCCGGAAGGGGCTGCTCCCTGCCATCCCATTTCTTCCTGCGGGTAGCCGTGCACACCCCACAGATCCTGCCGTCCTCCTGGCTGACCTCGCGTGGCTCTCACCGCTCCCTCTGCGAACGCGGCACCGTATTTATGTTTCTCTGACTCGCCTTCGAGTGCCAGAAAGCTCACTGAGGACTTCATCTCTAGCTGAAACACCCTCTGTTCATTGGATTCCTATTTTGGGATAAAAGTTGCATGGCATGAGGAAGCGTGCGACTCGGGGACGGCAGACCCATCGCGGCGTACCGTGGCCGTGTGCTCCGATGCGTTGGAGCCGAAACGGTACCGCAGCCTCCCTGAGGTGAGCAGAGCCGGCTGTGGGGTGAGGAGCTAGGTCATCACCTGCTTCCTTGTGAGCACTAATGCCTTCGGTAGGAGATGCGCAGCGTTTTTACCACCCTTGCCTTATCTTTCTGGAGCGGAGCTATCAAAAGGCAACAGAGAGCTTTTTCAGCGTGAAATCAGTAAATTTGTTGTAACAGACTCAAATGTGGTAGTTTTGTTTATCTTGGCTGAGGGACAAATAACACCATTGTAACCATAAACACAGAGAAAAGGAAAATTGGAGAAGTGCGTGATAGGAATAGTCTTATGAGAACATGCACTCAGACTTGCCCTTCATCAAAGTGACCTAAAGGCATAAACACTTTATGCCTTCCTTCACCTACAGCACTGCCTCCTTGTCTAGTGGCAAATTTGGGCCTGCACTTTGCTATCCTTAACAGACTCCTAATAATCTTCTTATAGAAGACATATTTTGATTTTTTTGTGGAATTAGATTCCGAGGGAATGGACTGTAATCAAGTGTTCGCTTCTCGGACCTAAGAATTCCTGATCTGTGATGTGACTGCCAGAACTGTGGGCAAGCTATGGATGTGCAAATATAGATACTAAAAATCAATGGCCATTTTGGATTGAACTTTCACTAACTGCAAATGAAGAAAGCCAAACTGAAGCCCATAAAAGTATTATGGTCATTAAAATGCATTGACACTATATAAGTGCTATATATATATTATCCTGATGGGAAACACTGGACAATCTATTCTACTTATTCTTTTAAGTGAATGATAGTTGCATTCCTCCTGAGTGATGGATACCAGGTCATGTCTGACCTATGGCAGTGAATGATTTTCACTACTTGCGTATAAATATTATATTTATTTCCCCCAGTGCAATGCTTTCTCCCATGCTCAGTACTTTAGCCTCCTCTTCAACTGTCTGACTTCTTGGCAGAGGTTGCCAGATGAGTCTACGTGAACTGATGTATTTATTTGCTGGCCATTTGAAATGCTGGCTATCTTCCAGTTATTAATCTATCTGCCTCACTTAGGCTCATGTATGAACAATAAATTAGCTAAGAGTGCACAGTGACATATTCTGAACCTTCATATGTGTGCATATTTAAGAATATCCATAAAAAGATATTAGGATATTGCGGGAGTGAAGGATGCATTACTGTGTCCGTTTATATAAAAGGTGCAGAGCAGGAGAGCGGCAAACCCTTTTAGTGCCCAACCCTTTAGAGCATGAGTGGCAACGATAGATTTTAATTAGCAACTTCATCTTGGTTTGTGATATCATTATCTTCAACAATTTATTGTATCGATACAGTTCAAGGTAGCCAAGTGGCTATGAAAAATGAGGATCACGGGTTAATTTCTGGCTGCCTTTCAATTGATGGCAGAAATCCCAATGACCTGAAAGGGTGAAGATCTCGCCTCAGTTTTTAGCTGGTGTAAATTGACATACCTCCGTATAGGTCAATAAAACCAATGCAGCCCTGATGATTTATTGCAAGTGAGAATCTGACCCTAAAGCTATTAAGGGCTATAATTTATAAAGCTATAATTATGGAACTATAATTCCATCAAGGGTTTCTGGCGATATCACAGACCAGAGTTAAGTGAATTGTGCAAATAAATGTAATGGTCTTGCAGCGCAGTGGAAATCTCTCTCTCTCTCTAGATAGGACTCTTAGCACAGAGATATTAAAATATATTTTACCTACTCACAGCGATAATTGGAAAACAAATATTAGCTGCAGTCTTGAGACTCCCAAGGCACCGAATCAAAATATGCATTTCGTAGCAACTACTCCAAAACCATAGATGGTCTTCTGCACTGCTGTGATAACACAAAGTATAAAATCTCCTCTTTGATCTGATCTTTACATCACAGTTATCATTGTTTACCAGCTTTGGTAACAGGCTCAAATTTCAAAGCTAGACACGTTCAAATGGCACATAGGCATTTGTGTGCGTCTAGCCTAGCGGTGTAAAGTGGTATCTCCGTGTGCATGAAGATGTAACTGGATAGCAGGAGTGGATGGAGCCCAGAAGTGGGGAAGGGCCAGCGGAGGTGTCTGGGAGGCAGGAGCATACACTGCACATGATGGGATTCGTATTCCTCTCTTCCACCTCTTTTCAGGAATCTTTCTCCATTCTCTTTATAAATCTGTACCTGGATGATTAGTCTCCCAACTAGACAAAGGCACATCCAAATACCCGATCGTCATGCTCTTGCACATATAAGTTAGGCCCATAAAGATGGATGTGCACCATTGTGTCTTCCGCCACGTGAAACTGTGCCTCAGCTGGTCTCTCTAGCGCCTTTTGGGTTTCTGAGACTGCAATTAAACCAATCTGTAATTAATCTTCATTAGAGAGATGTGTCTGAGTCACAACCCTGAATCTTAAAAGTCTGGGGCTTGGAGGAAACACATGCATGGATCAAGAATTCAGTTTGAACCAGAAGTGATAACTTTGAGGATACAGTTCTGCTTTGACTGGGAAAGGCATAATTTCTGTGAGTCAGTCTTTTAAAATCAAGGCAGATAAGGGAAGAAATGAAAAAAAAAATCAACAAAGAACAATCCAGGTGAAAGAAGAAATAAAAAACTCCATAAAAATGAAAAAAAACCACGAGTAATACATCGTCCCGTTCACTCATGTAGCACAGGATTTTTCAAGTCATGTACTCAGCAGTGCGCATGAGATACACGTCACACATCTCCAGGTCTTTGTAATGTTAAGTCACTGCAAAGTGACTTCAAATTCAAGTCTCCCTTGTGCCGCAGTAACCTTTATTTTGTCTCTATTTGCTCTGCAAGGATCATATAGAAAATAAACGACAGATTTCCTCTGTGAAAAAGTTCTGCAGAATTTGGTATTGATGAAAGTATTAGGATCTTCAAGAATGAGAGACTGAAGAAAAAAGCAAAACTACCCCCCCCAATTCAGCAGAATTCCTATCGATTCTGCAGCATTTTATATGTATTTTCTTATTAAAATTAAAATGATGAAAAAGCCCTCAAACAAGCACAGCAAAGTTGGAATTTCCTTTTAGGTGGTGAAGGACTTCTCCGCAGAGGGCTGCAGTGGGTTAGCTACCGGATCCAAAAAACTATCGCTCTCCGGTTGCAACGAGAACATTAGCCCTGGCAAGACAGGTTATTTAGCAGTATCACCTCAGAGCAAACCCTTTTTCGTTTTTTTTGTAAATGAAACAACTTAACCAGGCTCTGAATCAGCAAAACACCTAGTGTGTCCTCAAATCAGTCGCTGTTTGGAAAAATCTCATTTCTGTGTCTTGTTGAAGCCACTGAAAATTCAGCACATGCTTAAGCAGAGCTTTGCTGTATCAGGCTTAGGCCTCATCTAAAAATGAAGGCACAGCTTTTCGTTGTCTTCAATGGGCTTTTCAGAGAGAGCTATAAAAATATCTTCTCCCCCCCCATGATCTATTATTTGCTCCATTGAATTTCTCCCAGGATGCAGAAAAAGTAACTGTAATTTAGGGCTTGAGACATAAGCATTAGTAAAATATGGATCGTATGTGGAAATCTGCAATGATATTACCCCTGTTTATACAGCTGAAGATCTGATCTTTGCTTTCTAATAAAGCAGTTAATTTTCAGAATCTTTTTCGTAGCCTGTATTAAAGCAACCCTAAACTGGCAATTAGCTCTTTTTTTTTTTTTAAATATGCTGGGTGCGTATTTTAAACACATGCGCACAATTCCAGGGAAATGATTCAAAGGGATGAAGGCAGATCTAAGGAGAAAAACATCTCAGAATAACATGAACAGAAGATGACACACATCAGTTCCTCTTAGGAACAGGAACCGAAGTTTATTGAAACCTCAAATAAGGAAGCACCCTCTTTATACGGAAATACTAACAGAACTGAGCGCGATGCTTGTTTCAGGAGGCATAGCGCAGGCTTGTCAATGAGTTTCTCTTATCACAATATCATACTGTACAGGACACTGTAAATTACTGTTTATTGTAATATTGTTGGTTTAATGAAGCCCTCGGCCAGCAATGTGTCATCTGATTTATTAAAGCTATGGCATATGGATACTGAGCTGAAATATATTTAAGAAAGCTCCAAAGACGCTCAAAGACCAGACTCCAGATCCGAATTTCCATGTCATTTGGAATAATCTAGTTTCTACTTATGAGGAGCACTTTGCAGTGTTTCCGGGCTAGCTTTGCTTTGGGTGCGAGCTCAGCCCAAGCACAGGCCTGACGCGGGGTGACGGGAAAGGCAGCCGTAGAGGCAGAACAAGCGGGCGGCGTGGACGGAGGCTCCGCACACCCGCTCACCGGACGTTGCTGGCGGGAGTCCTGGGGAGCTCCGGCAGGGTCCCTGAGGGGCCGTGGGGGAAACACCTGCGCTCGCTGGGCCCGATTCCTGCCCCGGAGGCTGGAAGTCAGGCCGGGACAGGGAGGCGAAAGGCAGTGCACGATGCGGCGCGATGCACGGCCAGCCGGGTGGACGTGCATCAGGGGCTCGCCAGCCAGCGGCTGCAGCGGACGTGGCAGGCACGAATGTGCCAGTGATGGCTTTGGCTGAACCAACGATTGCTCTCCCCAGAACGGCAGCCCTGCACAACTATCCTACGCAGCTGCATTTCGGAGCTGCTCCGCACATTACAGAAGGCCCGCAGCCACCTGAATGCACTGCAGACAGCTCATCTATATCTCTACTAATAAATTAAAAAGTGCCAGGGAATTTTCCCAAGCGCCGGAGTTTGTCTAAGCTGTTATGTTGCTGGAACGGTCCGTGGTGTGGCTCAGGAGCTAGCATGGTCCGCAACCTTTCCCAGTCCCTTCTTTGGAAGTAGTTACCCAGTTTTGGAGAGCCAAAGAGTTCAAGACTGTGGATGCAGGCTCTTCCAAGGTGGTTGCCCTCAGTGCCAAAGAACAGTCTCAGGAGTGTTTAATTTACTTGTAGGGATGCAGCCGGGATGCTGACATGGGGCCAGGTGTGAGCAAGGTGGGGAAAAGCACATTTCTAAGGAGAGCGCTGATTAGCCAGGGGCCCTCACGCTGCGCTTCAGGTCTAGCAGTAAGGGCTTCACGTCTAGCACGCAAAGTCAGCACAAAGGGATGCTCGACTCATCCCAGGGTCTGTGGGAAGATGGGCTTTCCGCTGATGGAAACCTCACAGGAGTGCGGTGGCTCACTCAGCCCCATGCTGGGCAGGAGCAGACGGTCAGGCAGTGCCACCTCAGTTTGTTACCAAACTCATTTTGTTTTAGTTTCCGCTTTTGGAGGATTAGCAAGGATCTGTTGCAAGGAGCAGCACTAGCCACTCCTGCGCTGTCTGGTGATGCACCAGGCTGAGAAGTCTCTCTAGAGACTTTCAGGTCAGTGCACACTCTTAGCAGAGCAATATCAGGCTTTCCTCTTGCTGGGCAAAATCCTGCAAGGCACTGAGCGATCCTGGTGGGCCACCTCGGCATGCACCCCCCCCCCCCACCTCCATCCTGCCCTCACTCCCTCTCTTCCTCCCTGCTCTCCTCTTCCTCCCCTCCTAAGGCTGTGCTTCTGGCTCAGTAGCTGGCTGTGAGCACACCAAAGAAAGATTTTGGTTTGAATGAGGGCTTGGTCCTAACTGCCTTTGGATAGGCTATTTTCACATCTCAGTTGACCAAAGCCAGCAGACGTGAACTCCGTCTCTGTAATAAATCATCTATTCTGCTCCCTAGGGTGGAGCTGATGAGTGAATAGGTGGTGCACAGCTGCATTGGCCTAATTGTCTCCTAAAATATGCAGGCAACTCCCAGCACAGCCAACAGAAAGGCACATGAGCATCTAAGGGAGTCTTGCGGTGTTAGTGATGCTCTCGTGCCGAGGGAGTCCTTGTTGGTGGCTTCCCCCTTTCCCAGCCGAAAAGGAAAACTTTGCTGTTCCTCCAGCAAGGATCAGTTGGAAGTGGATGAAGAGGAGGGGATACCTCTTTAAAGTCAGACAAAAGATAGTTCAATCCCCTCCCCAACCATAAAACAAAGATTGGGAATAAATCTTGAATTTACGTTGACTGGCCAGATCTGGGGAGAGAGAGAGAGGCCAGCTAGAGAACTCTGACACAATTAAAAAATAAAAAGGATTCTGTGAATAAGCACTGATTTGGCAATGAAGTGCTCTGACAAATCCTTCCTTAATCTACATGAAATGCTCCAGACAAGCCAGGGAAACTGCTCGAGGAAACTTGCCTGGTCTGAACTCACCCTCCACCACCTTCCCCATGGCTCCGCGCAGCCCTCAAAGCCGTGTCCGGACCAAGGCACACACCCCACTTCACCCTCCGCTGCTGCAACAGATATTTCCTAGCCTTAGAGAGTACAGTTCACACTACCAGGGAAGGCTTGATCCCCTGTTAAATAACGGACATCCTAGAAAAATAGGACAGGGAGGGACTGCAGAGTGCTGTCTGGTCTCCTTCTGTCGCCTCCGGTTAGGATCAGTAGTAGCTAACCTGCTCCTGACGGGTACGTGCCTGGCGTCAGGGAGGCGATGCCCCTTTGGACAAGTAAACACCTTCCCTTTGGGCAGCTTGTTGAGCCGATGGGTTTCACTCTGCTCTGTGATAAACGTATTTTTCATCTCTGAATGCGTATGATAATTAACAACGGCTGAGGGCCAGATGCCCGCCTGGCATAAACTGGCACGGCGCTGAGGAAGTCCGCGGAGCTCTGCTGGCTTAGATCAAACGGGAGCCCGGCTGCGCTTCTTAAATCTGTGAAAGTCCTTTGATTGATTTTGATTCCTGCCTTTTCTTTTGCATTTGTAGGAATGGCTTAATTCAGGGTGGCAGTGGCGGAAGAAGGCTCCAGGTGTCTAACGGTACAGCTGACGCAACACACCCCCATGGAGCAAGCATTGGATTAAGGCAGCGAAATCAAGGAGAACACTTCTTTTCCCAGTCTACCCAATTACAGTAGTAAAAAATAAACTTTCTTATTAAAGAGAGAGAGGTTAAACACACTCTCATACACACGCAGACACAGAGACACACACACACACAAAAGAGAAATGTTAAAAGCACCTTTACGTTTTTGCAACGGTGGGGTTAGATTTCTAATTCTCTTATTTCACAGCACTGCAAAGGATCTTAAGGGGATGGACGGCTTGCAAAGCAGAGGCTGTGCCTCTATTTTCTTTGGAAAGTACCTCGCTTGGTGTTGGTTCTTGCTACCAGAGAGAAATAACAAAAAGCTGAAGGGATAAGACAAATATGATCCTTCAAGAGTTTCTAATAAAATGATAACGTTGAGCAAGCCTGCCAGTATGTTTTGTGTCCAGATGCACTGCAGCAGAAGGGAAGAATTTAACATGTTTTGAAAATGCCAATTGTCTGTTGCCAGAGATGCATATGATCCCACTGCCAGCAGGGTAGGCGGTGGGGATTAAGATGTCAAAGGAGACGTCATTCTACCTAGGCAACGTTGATTTTACTGAAGAAGACAATGCAAAGATACTATTTCTTGTATGGAAGATTTCTTTTCTCCTTTTAGTTCATTCTGAGTTCTCCATTGTGGCAAAGCTACTTTTACAGGACCCATTTTTATTCCCTGAAGTATCTTTACAATGATAACAACCAGGATATAGGATGTTGCTACTTTCCCCTCTACCTAAGGGATTTCTGGGGTCCCCTGTGTCTCAGAGCATCTCCCAGCCTTCCTTTGCATGTAGCCACCGAGAGAACATAGCCCAAGGCTATGTCAAAAGTCTGAGTCGGGAAAACAAATGAATCTTCTGAATCCCAGGCCAGTGACCTCAACATTGCCCGCCCTGAGCTTGTATGCACTTGAGTTCACATGTGAGTGGTGGAGTCCAAGGTGTCCTCAGCTCAGGGCAAGTCGTGGAGTCCAAGGTGTCCTCAGCTCTGGAGTGTGAGGCTGTTTGTCGACTCCTTGGAGCCTCTTCCCGGGGAGATGTAATTACCACGTCCTGCAGGCAGGGCCAAACCCAGCTTGACTTTTTGGCCTTTCTGAAGTGTTTCTGGATGACCCTGCTGCTGTTTGTTTCAGACTCTTTTTCTCCTTGTGAGTCTCCCTGATACGCTTGTTAGAGCTTGAGTGTGAGTTTGAATCCTTGGTGTGATCTGTCCAGACTCCATAGGCCTTTTTGTAACCCCTGCCCCAGGTCACCAGTTTTAAGCATGTGTTTAAATCCCTCCCTATTGGGGCCAGCATTAACACATGCTTAACTTGAAACATGTGATTAAAAACCGTATTTCAGTGGGAATTAAGCATATGCTTAAATTCCGTTCTGTTCTAAACGGGATACTTTGTTGAACTGGAGCCTACATTTTTTAGTATGATCCATCTTTGCTCCTCCGCATACCTTTACTGCAAATTAATCTGCAATACACACATGGCTCAGTAAGTGTATTGCTCTGTGACTTCTACACAAAAAGCCCAATTGATACATCACATACTTAACCTCTTGAACAAAGGAGTTAACTTTACAGGATCAATTTACATGCAGGGGCCAAAGCTTTTGGATGGAAACTAGCTGTCATGTGGTACGCAGCCGAAAGAGCAAACAGCTTATTCATTATGATAGCATTGGATTCAGAAACAAAACACAGACGGCAGAGAGAGCCTGCCCAGATTTCCAAACATATCTCCTGTCCCTGTACTAAAGCATGTTTATTTAAACCCTCTCTCCGTGTATGCAATCAGTCATTAGACTTAGCTTCCAATTTCCTCACCTGGGTGGTTTGAACTGGACCACCGCTCACACTATGCTCTCCATCACATCTGGGCAGCTCCTGCTAAAGTGAGAAGGAGTTGCACTTCTGTGCCAGCAATACAGCCCTGACACCAAGGCTACAAGGGAAATCAAATGGTGGGATCATCTCGCAGTGTGACATCTTTGTGCAAGGGCAGACACCACTCACGGGGCCTACAAACTCCTGAGCTTAGAGCACGAACCTTTGAATGACTGTCACATGTTCTTCATATGGTTTACTCACTTTACTCACTCAGTAGTTTGCTTTTTTTTTTTTTTATTATTAAACCTTCACAACTTGGGCACCCAGATGTGCTCATTTAAATTCCAATATAACGGATGCATAGGCTATTAAGATGATGACTTAAGTCTGTTAGTGCTTGGCCATGCAAACTTAACCCCTGTCACAGAAATGAATCGGTAATCCATTACCGCTGTGCGCAAGCACTTGCTCTGTAAGGCTGATGTGGGCTAATTCTTCAAGACCTGATCCAAAACTTACTGAAGTGAGTGGGAGTTCTTCTATCAATTTATTGGGCTTGCCACCAAGGTTTTAAGGAAAAAACAAAAAATGTGTTGCAAGAATGAAATGAAGTGCTCTATATGGAAGTTATTTGTAATATAACATGACACCATCAATTGCCTCCAAATTTAATTCAACAGGACACCTACATTTTACTGCGTATCCACCTACAGTACTGTCAAAAGAAAATACAAAACCAGAAATAAAGTGACTTTCAAAGGTTATTTTCTCTTTCCTCATTTTTTAAAATCTGGATTTAGCTAGATTTCTATTTCCTTTATCCCGCACCCAGTTACTCTTAGCATCTCTGTTCTGCGTTACTGATTGGTATGACTCTGCAGCGGTGTGTTGGACCAAGTGCAGACAGGGAGCCCCACGATCATGGCTGTACTAACAGGGCATGAGCAGTAGCTGCCCCAGGCAGACTGCAATGAATGGGGTGTCACGCATGGGTGAAACAAACACAAAAGTGGCAAGAAGCGAGTGTCAAAAATAGGGAAAGCATGTTTTACATTAAAACCAGCCATCTGGGCTCACTGCCTGTCCAGTGGAAACGGGCTGCGAATGGGACGCAGTACGCGGGCTCCAGGCTCCCCGGTTAACTCCGGGGGAATTCACGTCCTGGTGGGAATTCTCAGTTTAGACTCATCGGCTCAGCACAACCCACAGCTCTGAGAAAATTCAGCTTTGGACGTGACTCCCGAATCAGGCTTTTTAGCCACATCTAGGCTGGTGAACTAAACAGGGCCGGGGCTCAGGGTTGAGACCACCCCTGTTAATTAGCACGCTCCCTGGGAGGGTTTTGGCATGCCCGAGATAGTGTGGCAAGGCTCAGCAGGTAGCAGGGGCCTGGTGCCGTCCCCAGCAGGCGGTAAGGATGAGGCTGTTCTGTTTTGGGGGAGGAGAAAGTTTAGCTCAATGGACATGAGCTGCATTATTTCACTTGCCCTTAAGTACATGCAAGTGCTCTGGCTTGTTTTATTGACCAGTGTAGGCTTTGCACTTGACTGAGGTGTCGTTTTTCACATCTAGTCCAGGTGGTGTGGTAGGGGGTCTGGCTCCTCCATCCCTGTACCAGGAGCTACCAGGAGCCTCCCCTGGCAAGGAGAGGCCAAGACAGGCTCCCCTGAGGGGAACAGCAGCTCTGCTCCCTGCGGTCATGCCATTTCCTACCTATAGTCTCAGCTCTGAAGCTATTTCTGCTCATTATAAAGTCCATCGCACAGATAGACAATTTGCCCGGTAGCTCAGACCCAGGTCAGGAAGCAGACTTTCTGCTGAGGCATTTGAAGCATAATGCAATAGAGACGGATTAGTCGACTGGGTTCTGTTTCCGGTAAAAGTACTTGGGATCATCACTAACAGATGGAAACCAACTCTAGATGCATCTATGCATTCCTCTTGAATGCCATATGAATATTTATCTGTATCTGTAGCTTGTTCTGTTTTGGGATTTTCTTCCTGCAGAACAAGAAGGAACAAGAATCTCCGCCGTGATGTTGGCACAAAGCCTACATATATCTCGCATGTGAGAAGCAGGGATGTAAGTGTCCTCATAAGGTCAAGCGACAGTGTGCCTGAGAGCATTAGTGCCAGGCGCCGTGTGCAGAGAGCCTCTTTTCTTACAAGTGGGCATAAAGAAAGGAATTAGCCATGCCTTCTTCCTGGAGGTCATTACGAGGTAGGCACCTAACCCTCTTGTACATGTTTGAAAATCTCAGCCGTGGTACTGCTAGCATGACTTCTAGCACCACTTGTGGCAGCAGGAGTGGTGGTGAAGGGTCAAGTCTCCCGGCACCGGGAAATCCTAAGGAAGAGGTCAAAAGCAACAGTACAGATGCAGCTGTGCTGTGTCGGAGGGCCTAGTTACGCAGGCACTGTACAGGGAGCCGGTGAGCCCGCTGCACGAAGCGTAGCCTCGCTCTCCGGTAGCACCCTCTGAAGTGTTGCAGCACACAGTAGGGGGTGAATCAGGAAACCACTTCTCAGAGCAAATCTCTAGCAGCCAAGAACGAATTGGAGAAGTGTTTTGGGCCTTGCGCAAGTGGGGATTTGCTGCTGAAGTCTCAGGGAGTTAACACTTGTGCTTGGGGGTGCGAGCTGAAGGTCACACACCACAAGCAGGGCGGCTGCTCTGGGCACGCAGCAGCTATGTGTGACGCAGTCCCCTAGCTTTAAAAGTAGCGTTGCCTCTTCTCTGAGCTGCGAGGCCCAGGCCATCTTCCCCTTGGCTGATGTAACCTTGCAATTTGTTATTTCTGAAGCCAGTGGGTAGCAACTCAGATGCTACCCCTTGTCCTTGTTCTTTTTCCTCTGCCCTGTTCTGCTGGAAGTGTCTTTATCTGGCAACGTCTAGCGCATGTCAACATAGGGAAACAAATAGAGCCAGAGTTGGATGCTGTGGTTTCTGATTTGCTTGCCTATATATTCAGAAATTATTAATATGTTCTAAGCAAATCAATATGGCTTTAACGACTGAGAAGAAAAAGAAATGAACTCCAGTCATTAAGCACTAATTGCACAATTACTATTTTATATAGGCAGGCCTGGCAACGAAACATCTGTCTGACTGGCTGCAAAGAGATCACCAAATCAATTATTTGCTTTAACATTTTATTCTTTCCCAAACTAGACATTTGTTCAGCTTGTTTACTCATACCACAAGGCCACAAGCTGTGTAGTTAGTAATAAATGAGTGAATACATTTATCTTTGGAAACTTGGGCCAAGCCAAAGAGTTGTTTGGTCACTTGTTTTTCTAGGAGAATAACACATGTGAGATTTACTCAGATGAATCTCATTACAGCAATAATGGGATTGCCTGTGTTAATTGCCCACATAATAAATTCCAATAACGACAGTCAGGATTTTACAGTATACAGCAGGTTTCTAGCATGAAATAACAGACCATCATAGCAATGCTGGGAAGTACAAGGACATTTTACCTCTCTAACAGAGGCGAACGCGGGAGGTGGGTTCTGCCTGTTCGACACCAGCGTCTCAAGCAACTAACGCTAATCTCCTGTGCAAGCAGGCAGCCGGGTGGCGGCCAGACTGCAACCTCTGTGCCTCGGCGGCCGGCGTTTCCCTCCCTCTGCCTACAGGTGTGACCGTCCCCGTTGAGGGAGAACAAAAGGGCAAGTCCTTTCCCCATTCCCACCTTGTGTTCCCAAAAGAAAACTGACCGAGTGCAGTTAGGTGTTTAGCACCGGGCCGTGAGAGAGGTCGCTTAGAGAGCAAGGCGGGTGACGGAGCGCTTCGTGCTGCGACTGCTGAAGACTGCTAGCCTTCGCCGCTCTCCGTTTTTGCCTTGTTGTGTATTTTGTGTTGATTCAGGGCAGTCAGCGCACATGACACGTGATGGCTCCCACAGCCAAGTGTGTGGCATATTAATGCCCTGCCCCTATAGCACTCGTGCTGTGCAAAGCCATGGAAGAATTTCAGCAATTTTGCATGCTTCTGCTGCCCCTCCGCATTTCTCTTGTATCCACAATAGCAGTTCCTAGGCCCCTTTTCCCCTTCTTTTCCGGCTCGGCTTCCTTGTTTACTTCTCTGGCCCTGTCCCATTCAAAAGGGACTGTATGCGCACAAAGCAAAAGGATTTCAATACATGTAAAATAATGAAGCTTTACAAAGCAAACGCATTATGCAATTTTCTCCGCCTAAGCTGCTTAAATGTTGTGGGAACAACACATTCCAGTAACTTTTTTGGAATAAAATCCTGTGATTGAGAGAGACTACAGCAAGCAGGTTACACACACACAGACCCCGTGTCAGCTCCAAACTGGTTATTTTGCTGGAGTATGGTTGAACTGAACCCATTAGAGCTGATGTGCAATTAGAGAGACATACCTCTCCTTCTCTCCCTTTCCTGTAGCTTAGAGCAGCTAATTTTAATTTTAATTTCCCGAAAGTCACCGTTCCCACAAACACAGCGCGGGTTCCCCGCTCTAAGATGAATCCGTTTATATCTCCAGCCTGGGTAAAATGAAGCCACTATTTTAAAATCTATAAGGGTAAGTGGATCCGATACTCACGTGGACACGCTCCTTTTCTGCGGGGAAGCTCTTACACACAGAAACGTTAACAGGATTTACAAAATCCATCTGTTTGCAAAACCGGCATCTCCGAGTGCATTCAGATTTGTAAGTCACAGCAGGTGCATAAACTGTGGCTGACTCATGCGGCATACAGAGCGACTAATACTGCTCCCCGTTTCCTCTCCCTGACAAAGAGCACATTTCTACTCCTCAGACCGTTCTGAAAAGCTGATTCGAATTTGCCGAGTCAGAGAATTCGGAACCCAAAACGCTGGAATCACTGGATTCAGCAGGGAAATGTTGGAAGTGGAAGCCCAGCGACAAGAGGCTCACCATTTCCGCTGGCATTTCCAGAGCCCCTTATGGCTGAGGACCTCTAAGCTCCTTAGAGATACTAATGAATTAAAGCTACAGCATTCCAGAGTGCCGGGTAATTTTATTATCCCCTCGGCTAAGAGGAAAACGGAGACACGGAGAAAGTGGCTGGCCTGTGGTTTGTCTGCTTAGCTGCTGTGGGAGGAGGCTCTGGGATTTCAGCACGCGCCGCGCAGCAGCGGCGTTAGAGGAAAAGCCGTCGGGCTCTTTTGGGGCGAGGGGAAGGTGTCTAGCGAGTAGTTTTCCCTCACTGGAATAAATGCAACACATTCTGTTTTTCTAATGCTAACAGAGGTCTTCTGTCCACCCTCTCCGGGGTTCCCAAAGGATCGCAGTCACAGAGCAGTCGGTGCAAGGCTGCTCGCTGAGGGCTCCTCAAAGAGGGAGGAGGCAGAGGACACTTCCTTCCTTGGGCTGTGCCCTCCCATACCGGGCAGCTGACATTTATTTGTAGCTTGGATGTGGGATAAAAAGAGCCCTTTGTCACATGCTCAGCGCTCCAGAATTGATGAGAGAGCTTATCTTTACAAACATAAGTGTGAAAAGGTCGGGGCTGCCGAGGGGATTTCATTTTGCTGTTTTTCTGAACAGGCTTTTCCTTCCCCTCTATGCCTTTCAACTGATGCTTCTTTCATCCAGTTTGTTTTCAGGTTGGATTTTGAACAGGTTTCCCATGCCGGCCCCAGCGAGGAGCAGGAATCCCCAACGCTTCGAGAAATAAAACAAAGAAGCCAAAAGCTTAAAGTGCCAGAAAATTTAGAAATTATGAAATCAGACCAAATCAAATCGATCGGGCAACGTATTTCAGTTCCCCTTCAATTCATTGGTGACTTTGATTTACATGAAAATATGATGACGGGGTTCATTCAGGGAACCATCAAGCCTGGAGCCTCATCAGAGCCATGGGTCAGCGGTCTCATGGGCCAGCTGTAGTTCAGCATATGGCCAGCATATAGGAATGGGAATCGCCCCATCTCATGTTAGACATCTGCATCTGAGCTTGTGGCATAGCCTCCCTGCACAGTCAATCAGAAGGCATGAGCCCTCCTAGCATGCCTAGATCGGCTGTCTGCTTTAGGACGGGGTGAATTTCTGCCTCCAAGTGCAAGTTTCTCTCATTTCATCATCAGAGGAGTCTCGATGATGAGCTCAGATATGCTTGTCTATGTTTTAGGTACCTTCGTCTCTTTGCAAGAATCCCACCCTTCATTTCCAAGTAAATGCCGGACTAATCTGGCGCCAAATTTTTATCTGCTGTCGATACTACTGGCAAGATGTGGCTCTTGGTGACTGCTGCTCACGTTCGGTGTGTAGGCACTAAGACAGGGCTCTGCGGAGGTATTCAGATTAACTTTAACTTTGCTGTCTGGGCTAGGGGCAGGATGTAAGTTGTGCTGATATGAAGCTCAGAAGCGCGTTTACCCTCTCTCCTGGATGCTTTTTGCAGGTGCGTAAAATGTCTGCAGTGAGAATGTGACCTGACAGCTATCATATTAAAAGCAATTTCCTGTATGTTGAGAGATTCACTACCCTCTTGCAAACACTAGCTCACATCACACCGTGTTGTTGTATGTATTTCTAAGGCATCTTCCCACTAACCTTATGTGACAACAGTGTAATGAAGATTTGTAGAGATGTCCATAGCAGACACAGTCTTTTTTACATCTTCTGTGCTTGCTAGCTCTCTTGCTGTGCTTCTGAGGTTTTTTTTTCTAGCTGCGCTTCCTTTTTTTTTCTTCTTATTCTGGGGAAGAGCTCTGTAAAGAGGGTGAGTCATGTGCCACATGCTTGGCGAATGATCGTGCTCACAGGCTCATTCTGTTTTCCTGTCAGGGGGTTTGGAGTCAAGAAGAAGCTTTTGACTGGAAATGTTTTATCACCAGCAGAGGTGGGTCAGAGAGTCATGAATGGAGAGGCTGTTGAAGCAATAGCAGATCCTTGAATCGTCACCTGAAACGTGTTGGAAACAGCAGACCATTTGGGTAGAGACTGTGACCTAACACAAAGAGTCTCCTGGCCGCTGACAGCCAAGTGTTTGCTCCCTCCTCTTTTAATCTTCATGGTCCAACACCCAGGATCCTCTAGCTTGTGTTCCCTGGGGAATTTGCATTGCCTGCACGCTTGACATCAGTGCCGCTATGTGACATGTCCCTTCTGCACAGTTTGCTTTGATGGCTGGGCTGGCTGTGGTTGACTGTGGTGTACAGCTGAGAAAAGTAGATGCACATGGTTGCATTGGTATTGCACAGCAGCAGTGGCTGTGGTTTCTCCTGCAGTCCTTCTGCTCTCCACGTCAGGGTGAAAGCTCGTGGTGAGCTATTCCTCTGCCTGCTCTGGTCTGAAAGGAAACAGATATGTGCAAAGGGAGGAAATCAGCAGATCCCTTGGTCCAGGTGAGCAGTGCTCCATAACCTCAGGGCTTAATGCGCTGCACCCTAGTTTTCTTGTGGGCCACAGCCAGGTTGTGCAGCCTGACGGAAACAACACCAGGACCCCACGGAGGTCTCCTGCTCTCATCCTCACCCAGCTACCCATTCGAGATGAAATGGAGCAGTTTCTTGTTTGGCAGAAGAGGGCAGAGCTCTCTTCTCACTGCTGCTCTGTGGCTGTGCAGGACGAGCTTGCACCCTGGAAGGCCTCATGCCTCTGCATCAGGTGAAAGGCAGATGCCTTCAACAGAGGAAGCAGCACTGTCTGGTTTATGCCCTGTCTGACATATCTGGACTCATTTTGAAAAAGCTGGTTTTCATCTCGCTGCAGCTCTGTGGTACTTTACTAGCTGCACTTACATTTTGGATTAAACAGGTGACATACGAAACCAAAACACAGAACTACTGAAAGCCTCCTTCATTTTCTATTGCTCTCTGCTAGATGCAAATTAGCTTTTTCCAGAGGGCACCTCGCCACTGTTCACAGCAGCTGACTTTCCTGGGGTGGGGAGGGGAGAGAGGCAAATTGAAGGTCTATAGACGCTCTCCTCCAGCCAGTAGCAGGGCCTGGTGTGGTACTTCAGCAAAAATAGCTGTGCATTTGGATCTTCTCCTTAGCACAGCGCCTGGAAGTATCACAGACATTTATAATGCTACATAACATACAAGGCCTTGCCCATGTCACAGAGAAACTTGACCTAAATTTGCCATCAAAACACCTGCATTATCTATCTTGCCTAAGCGGCAGATCACAGACTGAGCAAAATCTTAAACACTGAGAGTTGTGTTTTTTTCCCCTCGTAGAATTAAATTTAAAAAAGCTTGTGACTGACAAAGGAAGTCTTACTTCAGTTTGATTTATTCTAAGCTGCCCTAAATATTTTGTTTTTCACTTCTGTTGAGTGAAGTATTTTGTACTGCAGGCTCATGGCAGCATCACAGACGGAGGGGAAATTCAGATATGGGGGAGCTGCACAGATGACTGGGATTTGAAGTATGAGAAGCAATTGGGTGATGTGAAATGTGCCCATAAAAATAATATTTTTAAGAGGTTTGTAAGATGTTGGATCACACAGAAAGAATTAACAGAACTGATATTTATGTTAGATTTCATACATAAGGGGCCAAATGCAACTTAAGATTTGATTGCAGTGAGATTAGAGGAGGAGAAAATATCCCTTCTGAATATAGGACACAGTCCAATGAGAGAAGTTCACATGTGAAATGATTTTACTCAACCACCTGGGCTAGGTACTTAGTTTCTTTAAAAATGTAACGTTTAGATTCTGAAGTCCAGGCCTCCAAGTTGTCTGATAATGTCCCAGGCTGCTGAACAGAGCATTTAAGGTAGCAGGCCCCATCTTTATGGAACATGTTGGCCCAGGTATTGTCCTAGACTTTGTTTCAAGCAATGAAATCAAGTAGTGACCCACAAAGAGGGGAGAGGAAGAGACAGGCTGAACCTCTACTTGCAGGGAGAATAGATACTCATATCCATCTCTCAGCAGGACTTCAGAAAGCACAGCTTTCATCTGGTTTTTCTTTCATGGCACATTAAAGGTGATTTCACTGGAGTGTTGCTCTGGCCAAGCATATCCAGGTTAAACTCTATCTCCGTTATGCCCTTCTGCTTGCGTTGTCACGTCAGGGCAGAGTGTGGATGGTCTGGCCTTGATCACCATTGCTCTGCTGGCCCCTGTTATACATACCATTATCTGGGTTATCTGTTGCTTGGTCTGTAAGGGTAAAGGCTGTTTTCCTTAAGGGAGTGGTTTTGTAATACCAACATAAAATATACTTTTGCTAGTATAGCTATCAGGTCAGAACCACTTCCCCGGCAGAGCAGTCCTGGGTAGAGGTAACCCACGCTTCTGACGCTCTCACAGCAAAACGCGCTGCGGTAGCCAGGTGAGGAAGCTGGCAGATGTTGAATGTAACTATAACACACATTGCTCAGTCTTGGAGAACTTTTCCTCATGTTCAGCCTGGTTTATTTTGAATTTTGCTGTTGCCAGGAAGAACTGCAGTAGGGTTGTAAGATTCCTAAGGCAGATGAGGGAAAGTCTTCTACCAGCATTTTGCTTATCTCAGGCACCACCTGGTGTCAGATGTGGCTTCTGAGTGCTACCTTTTCCGGGTCCTGGTTACACAGAACAGCATCAACAGTTATTTTATTTGGTGAAAGTTATTTTGCCTGATGAAAATTATGGCTGAGGCAAGAAGTGATGGATTGTTTTCGCTCCATGTGCATGTCACATGTCCACCCCTGGCTATCTGGCCACACTTCACAAAACTGCAGAGAGAAATTCCCTCTTGCTCACCAGCTCTTCCAATTGCTCGAGTTCTTCCTGTGCTGTCCTAAGCTCAAATACTTCCCTTTCGTCTTCTGAGGCAGTAAGAATGGCCAATTCCACTCATGCATGTGCTTGCATTACGACACAGAGAGCGCTATTTAATACTGCCATGCACTGTATTTAGCAGCTGCAGAACTTTAGGTAAGCAGGAGTCAGACCAAAACATAGTTCATTGTTCTTAATAAGGAGAATATCAGTCTTACCAGATGTAGTGTTATGTTTTTCCAAATGAACTAGAACAGTGTTCATAGCTGAGTGTGATATGAGGATGTGCAACAACATCACGTGCTTTCGCATGCTGGTGCATGGCAAGGTATAGAGTGGTGTTTAAGAAGACACTAAGAGTTACTTGAAGAAATGGGAGCCAAGGCTATTTGCTCCATTGTTGACTCTTCTAAAGCAGTAGTCAGCTCATGGAACAAGGTACATTCCTCCCAGCAAAGAGAACCAAGGCTGGTGATATCCCTTATGATGACTACTTTCATCTTGTACTACTGAAAATGGTGTGACTAAAGTATAGAGAACAAACTGAATGTGCAAGATGTTTGCAGCTGCAGTTGTTCTGTTTTCCATGCAACGATGTGAACACCACAAACTAAGCAATGCGCCGAGTACACTGCAAATGATGGATGATGTTTCTGAGAGCGTAAAGGCCCAGAAAGGCATGTGAAGCTGAGAGAAGAGCCAAGAAACATCACTTATCTAGGACCAGGTCTCCACCAGGCATAAACTGTAGCAGCTTTATTGACTGTGCTTTGATCTTAAATCACCATAGCTGTTCTAAAGCTAATTCTGCTTGAGCAGTAGGAGTCTCCAAAAGTTGCCTTGACATGTTTGATATGACATCTCAAAGTCATCCTGGGACTTAGGATCCATCTCCACTAAGAACTACTCTCCACTAAGAACTACTCTCCCAGCACAAACGGTGGATGTGTGACTCCTCCATGTGACTCTTCCAGCTGCTGTTTGACGGCTCCGTTCCTTGACAATCCTTCACAGCTGGAATTTGCTGGGAGGGGAAAAAGGAAGGTTCTCCAAGTACGTTACCTCTGAATCTAGTGATCTTCTGCTTTCCTGTTTGATGTTAGGTGCTGTTAAATGGAGAGGAAAAGAAGGATGCTGCTTGTCCTCACCAGGCAATGGAACCCCCCCATGTTTAGCTGCTTTAAAACAGTTCTGCACCTCCCAGAGCAGCTGGTGTCCTGGAAGAGGGAGCACATTCGGGAGGAGTCCAGGTACTACTGTGCTGTAAACAAACTTCCCTTTTAAACAGCTAGTTGCAGTGCTGGCTCTGGTTAAACATCATCTTGTTTTAATCATTGATTCTTATGGCAGCAGCAGTGCCTGCCACAGCCACTCCAGGTCTTGATCCTGACATCATAAAAAAATAATAGATATTTCCTCTTCTTCCTGGCACAGTGCTTCTGACTAAATAACTTCACAGCTTGGGAATGGATGTACTTAATTCACATATAGCTTGGCTTATGATGTCAATATGCTAATCCGGTTATTGTTATCTTTTTTTTTTTTTTTTAAAAAGCTAGTTGCCATAAGAGTAGCCCAGGCAGGCCTGGCCACAGTGGTTTCAAAGGCAGAGGAGAGAACATCCCAGCTCATGCAGGAGCTAATTGCTTTCAGGCAGCTTTGCTGCAGCAGCCTGGTGAGCCCCAGGGTCCTAGCTCCTCCAGCTTCTCTAGCCTTTCCCTGTAGAGCTGGATTGCTAGAATCAGCCGCTGTGATCAGTGTATATCTGTGAATGCCATTCAGTGGCTGAAAAAGAGAAGTGTCTCATTTAGCAAACATGATCTTTCAAAAAATGGATTTTTGGAGGAACATTCCCATCACCTGAGCAAAGGCATCTGTTCAGTGTTGCTCACAAGTGAGGGACAGCTGAGTCTCCAGGCTGGGAATTTAGACCCTGTTAGAAGCAAGTGATTCCTCATTCATTGTTTAAATGCTGCTTTGTTATCTGAGCTCCTTCTCAGGCTTCTGTCATCAGAGGCATAATTAGCAGTAATCACATGAATCTCCTCCTCCATTCTGGTCCGCTGGGGAACTCGGGTGTGTGCTTTGCCTTGTCATTGCAGCAAAGAGTTATTCCTCGCAAGGCCTACTTCAAAGAAGTTGACACCAGGGAGTGGGAGCGTAGGTTCAGAGATGCTCCACAGCCTCCACGCCCAGCTCTTTGCTTTGAATGCTCCAGTGTAGCAGCACCATGGAAAAGCTATTGCCACCCCAGCTTGTTGCCTGGCAGAATTGACCTGGACAGCCTCAGAGGGGGAAGAAAATTGGGTTATACAGGAGCTGCCTGTTCTCTCTGATGCTGAAGACTTTGCAGGTCCCCCGCCCCAACCCAGTTTCCTGTGTCTCTTTGTCACGGCTTGGCATTGCAACCTTCGCGTTTGCTGTACCAAGACTGTGTCGAGAGATGTTTGAATCTCAGCATGGATGACTCTGCCCTTTGCCCACCTCTGCTTTTATTCTGCAAGCTGATAGGCCAGTGCAAGAAGATTTGAGTTTATGTTCAGAACCTGGAGGCAGATTTTGAAATGAGTTTCGTACATGACTTTCTCCGTAGTTACTCATCCAGTCCAATGCAGAACAGCATTTAGCCTTAGGATGTGTATGTTCCCATTTCATGGCAATGAAAGAGGCAGCAGTGATAAAAAGTAACTAAGAACTCTTTAGAGCGAATGCTTCTTGATGGTAGGCCACGACAACATAAAAGTCACTATAAATGCAGACTGTACAATCCATCTCTCGGAACTCAGCACTTACCAAATACTGAGAATCAATATCTCCTGCCTAGGCAGTGGGCTGGTTTGGTTGAATGATCAGGTAAACCCTAAATAGTAGGTGTACTACTTTTGTTTAGCTGCAAATATTACCATGTAAAGCTTTTCTGACACATTTTTCACTATGTTTATTGCCATAATAGTCTGTTATCTTATTATTAGCCTTGCTCTTTCTTATAAATGCTCTCCTAAGCACATTATTATGAATGCTCTCCTAAGCACAGTATTATGTATTACCATGCATCAGTTTTTCTCCCCAAAGACAAGCCTTCCTTGGACCAGTCCTGGGATGAATCTGTGCACCTCAAGTGCATGTTATGTCTTTTTCAAGAATAACTCTCAACAAACATTTAATCTGTGGAAAAATCTCTGTAGACAAAAAGTTCCATTGTGCTATATGCTGGCCATGCAAGGGGAAAAAGTAGAACCTGAGAGACAGCATCTGTTCCAGATCAGTGCAGAGGAATATCACTAACCTTGAACAAGCATCGCGCATGTTGATTCTTTAAACAGCTTTATAATGAGTGCATAATTTCTTCTGAAGGCTATCAGAAAGTGAAGCTTGAGAAAGTTTCCAGGGGAAAATGTACAGTGAAGTACAGGGAAATACAAAATAAGCTCCAATAATGGATTTTTTGCAAATGTATTGCTTAAGAAATAATATATGATAATACAGTTAAAGAAACACGTAGGATGGAGTTAAGAATGTGCAGATAAGCTTTATACTTAATGTAGTCCTGACTAGGGTAGTTATTTTTAATTATTTTGCTTATTTAGCTTCATTATTTAAAAATGAGTTGAAGTATTTATAAGGTGTTCTTGATATTACACTACCTACTCACAGAGCTTTCTTGCTTTTATGTAGCTTTATGGATTTTTGTAGCACGAAAGTAAAGACCCTGTTATAACTCCGGAAAGAGATCTTGGAGCCGTCACTGAAAGTTCTCAGAAATCATTAGCTTAATGTCAAAAGGAAACAAATACAATTGGCATTATCAGGAACAGTAGTGCAAGCATGGCAGAAGAAGTCATTTTGCTGCTACAGTTTTGGTGCTCCCACACCCTGGATGTTATGTGTGATGCTGATGTCTACATCTCACGGGCATAAAAGAGTTAGAGGAAGTACCCGGAACGGCAACAAAAATAATTTAGGGATTGGAGCAGCTGCCTTACGATGAGAAACTAAAAAGACTGGGATTTTTCTGTCTGAAGAGAAGGCTAAGGAGTGTATGGTTAGGGTTTACAGACTCGAGGAGGTGGTGGGCAGCGTGAGTGCTGTTATTGATCATATCCCACAATACCGAAACCACAAGGCGCTCACTGAAACCAGTACAGAAGCTTTTCAAAACACATAAAAGAAAGAATTACTTTACACAGGGTGTAGTCAGCTTCTGGAATTGCTGCAATGGGAGACTAGAAATAGGCCATGAGCATAAACCAGAGAGAACAGGCAGACATATGTCCTTGAACATCCCAATTCCAGTGATTGTAGATGCCGGGGAAGTATGAGGGAAATAATCCATAATAGCACTTACTCTTGTGTGTTCTCCCTAAACAGCATCCCCTACTCTCACTGTTGGAGCAGATGGATGATGGATCTGACACAGTCGGGTACTCCTAATAAATTTAAGCTCTTATGCTGAAAGAACTGATTCATTTTGACTTCTGATGAAAATCAGGGAAATTTTGAGCTAAATTGGGGAAAATTTCAGGGAGATATTGGTGACTTTATATAGAAACTTTGTACTGAGAAAAATCAGGCATTGTTTCAAAATGTGCCTTAAAAAGCATCTTACGCCTGTAATATGTCATATACAGCACACAATTCATTCATATATATCATAAAGCCACAGAGTAATTGAGGTTGGCAGAGACCTGTGGAGTTCCCTAGTCCAACCACTTGCTCAAAGCAGGGTCAGCTTCAAAGTTGCACGTTAAATATTGAAAATCTCCAAGGATGGGGATCCTACAGTCTCCCTGGGCAACTGTTCCAATGTTTAACCACAATCACAGTGGAAATTTGTTGTCCATATGTCCAGTCAGAGCTTCCTCTGCTGCAGCTTGTGCCTGTTGCCTCTTGTTCATTCACTGAAGGCTTCTAAGAAGAGCCTAGCTCCATCTCCTCTGTAACTCTCCTTTTACGTATACAGTCGTTCAGCAAGCAGTGTAAAAACCACTTTTTCCATGTGTGTTTCAGTAGTGGGCTGTGACCTTGCATTAATACAAGTTTCCTGTGAATGGATATATTTTCTGCGAGTATTCCCTTCCCATCTCTCTCGCCCTCCCTCCCAGCGGTTTCCCAGCAGAAACGCTGAGTGAATAATTCATTTCCCTGGAAAATCCACACCACTTTAATAAGAAATTCCTATAAAAACATAAAGAGGAACTTCAGGTCTCAGAAGTGTTTCCTCATTTCTCTCAGGCTTCTGTTGTAAAGATGGTGAGAAAACAAAGACTGGTTCTGATATGTTATGTACCCTCATCCTCTGTGCCTTGGAAATGATGATGTAAGTGAACAGGTTGGTTTATTGGTTTATAGCACATTTGCAGGGAAGACTGCCAAGGGTATTTTTTTACATACTGCTCTGACAAGGGAGAAGTGAAGCTGCACCTTCCCAGAGTCTCCCCAGGGTATCATTGGAAACAGGACTTCAAGGTAGCTGGAGAAAGGAGAACATGCAACTGGACCACAGGACGCATCTCTCGAGTGTAGGATGTGATGACAGGTGGCTTTTGAGTAAAACAGACAAAGAAAGAAAAGGCTTTTTGTGCCTTCCCACTATGCAAACACTCAAATGCACTTCTGCAGACCAGACAACATTGTCCCAAGAATTATGGGAAAGCAAATGTCTTCAGCTCTATGGAGAAATCCCACTCCACGGAGTGGAGGGCAGGACGTTGCTGTGAGAGTTTATAGGAAGGTGGAGGTATATGCAAAAGTGGAGAAAGCTGTCTCAGAGTGGCTGCTGGCAAACCCATTGCAAACCCATACTAACTGAAGTAATAACACTTAGTACTGATGAAGGAAGCACTTCATGCAAACATTAGGCATTTAATCTGTGAAGCAGCAGGAGATGCTTTTTGCAACTGGTTCTGTAACCACAACAAAATGACTAGTGTACTATTAAAACCCTGCTCACATCCAAACAGTCCCTTGGCAGCCAAAGTTCCCTCCAGGACCTACCATATCTGTTTACTTTATTAGCCCTATTTAATATTCAAGCGAAGAGAAAGTTTTCCGGACCCAATCCTCAGCCTGCCGAGGTTGCAGAAGGCTGGCAGACTTCAAAGGAGCTGCAGCAATTTATGGTGGTTCAGAATCTTACTGCATACATTTGTAAGAATGAATATATATTCTGTCTGAGAAACATTTGTAAAGATTATAGCATATCCCAGTAAGTGGAACATTGCGGATTATCTATTTTTATAGATTTCTCCCCTCCCCTTTCCTTGACCCTTTATAATTAAAAAGTTTGGAAACAAAATTGCTTTTACTACTAAAGTCATTTTCTGATTAGCAACACTGTCTATTTTTTTTCTTCTCCCAGTGAAGTTGCACAAGAGCTGCCATGGGAAGAAGGAAGGATAGTTTTGTGGTTATGGCTCAGATTTGGATGCTGGGATACCAGGGTTCAGCTGCTGGTCTTAGCCCCAGTTTCCATGAGACTTTGAATAAATCACATAACCCACTTTCCAAAGTTGCTCCATAGTATCTAATCAGAAACAACTGCCTCCCTGATTGGTATCAAACAAACGGTTACTGCTGTTTTAATATAAACCTCCCCGAAAGACTACGTGTGTATTTTGAAGGAAAATGTGCGTGGAAGGTAATTATTTGTTCTAATATGGAAATGCTGGATTCAGTCTGGTGAGGGTGCCTCCTCAAGAGGTTGAGGTTTCATTCCCAGGTATAACATCCAGACTACTTTAGGTCCAGATACTCATCATCCATGAATCATGGATGACGACTATTGTACATTTAGAACTACATTCATGAAGGAGCTGTTGCAGCCCTTGGTTTAGGTACTCCCGCTCTTCATGCAGCATGGGAAGGTATGGAGGATTGAGTGCTTGGGAAGAGGAGTCTCAGATGTCAGCAAGATGTCTACCCTTAAGCCTCATCTCTCAGTGGTGAGTATAAATCACTTTGAGTAAGTCAGTCACTTAGGGAGTCTCAGTGTGGAGCTTCCTTGGCAAGGACGTGGAGCACAGCACAGTCTCACAGCGGAGACAAAGAGGAAGATATCTGCTGATATAAGCATGGATCTGGGAGCTTGCATTCACATCCCTGAATGGGGAGATGTGTCTCAGTATTTGTGTAAGGCAGAAATGATTTGAACAAGAGAAGTTAAGCTCATGCCATCCTCGAATGCTTTATAACCTGGCTGCTGTGATTAGCTTCTGGATGGTGCAAGACTGCAGCTCAAAATCACACTGCTAAACTGGTAATAAGGAAATGTGTCAACAGAGAAAATTTTGCGACCTACCGTAGTGGCAGCTCCACAGACTATTGGAGATTACCTGCAGAAGGGTTTCTCTTTCGATTCTGTTTCTTAATATCATCCTAGGAAGTTTAGCTAGTTTTCAGGTTCCATCCTGAACGGACGTTTTGCTTCTGGTTGTACCCCTAAAAGCTTTGCAGACTTCGCAAAGCCTTCTCTACATCCTTTCTCAAGGAGGATATTTAGAGCTTTCATTCATCTTAAATTAGTCCCTTCCCATCCCTTTGCTTTGTTGTCATTTTCTAAATTTCCTTCTAATTTGTCAACAGCTCTCTTCTATTATAGCTCTGTTAACGATATCTAGTGCGTTTAATAACTAGCACAATATCTCAGGAATGGTTGCTCCCTTCCTTTGTCGTCAAAACTGAAAGTGGCAGGGTGCCTACCCAAAGGACCTCCCAGTAAAAACAGAGGAGCAAGGACGAAGTGCTATACAAACTGTTAGAAGCAGTACAGTCATTACAATGATAGCTACTGATGTGTCTAAAGAAGTGGTTGAGGTAATGTTGCGCTTCAAAGAAAATATTAGCTCCGAAGGCGATGCGGGGAAATGGAGATCATCGATGGTCAGTGGAAAAGGGAGAGAACAGATGGAGACTGATCGGGATCACTATGAAGATGCCAAGCTGGATGGGCAATTGAGCAGACACAGTTAAGCACAGGCAAACCAACATTTTTTGGTGGGAATGAGTATAAATGCACTTTAAAAGTAGGTCCCACAGACTCGGTGAGGGAATGAGGAAGGGCTTAGTCTGGAGAGGTGAGAAGGTGAAATAAGAACAGGGGCGGATAGTTGCCGGGCTCCTGCTCTGGCTTTGTGCAGCTACCGAGATTCGTAGTGCTGCAGCCTTTTTCTGTAGAGCATTCAGGCCTGTGACTAACATCTGTCACACGCTGTTTTCCCTTGCTGCATCTCCCCTCGGGGAGCGAGCTGTGTGCCTGCTGGTGGGGTTTGTTTTGATAGGCTTCCTAATGGCCTTAAACTGGTTGATGTTATCCAGCTAAACTTCTCACTTTCTCTTACTTACTGTTTCTTTAAGAAGAAAGCCATCTCTGCGGTTGCCATGGAAAGCCCTGCATATCTCATGAGACTGAATCACAGAGTATATAGTGCAGTCGCAGAAAATATCTGGAAATATGCTTGCCCTGAAAGCTGCAGTCATCAGAAGCTTGGAAGCATTTTAGGCAGAGATGCCCCAGCTGGGGAGGAGACCTTTTTTTTCCCAGGCAGCTCATGTGGGCACAGGGATGGGGTACTGACTGGATATCCTTCCCCATCATTACCGGGGTGGTGCAAAGCTGGGGAACGGCAGAGGAAAGCCGGGATGGCACGCTGCCATTGCTGCAGAGCCGGCGGAGGAGCAGCGTCTCGCCTGGGGAACAACCGAGGCCTCGCCTGAAGTCGGAGGCTGCTACTGAAGATTTGAAATTAAAGTACCCTGAAATCAAAGCAAGTCCCACTGCGGCTGTAGCTTTTTCGGCATCCAAGCGCCCATCCTCCCTGGTGTGGGAAACCAGGCCTGGCAGCGGGCAGCAGTTCGGCGCCTCGTGGGATCCCTCCCCAGCCGAGTGAGCCGACGCTTTGCAGAAAGGGAGCACCTCATCCCTCCGGCCATGGAGGCGGGCTGAAAACCACATCCCACAAAGCATTTCGAAATGCTCTGGAGGAGCTAGGTTCGTTCTTGTGTTTCCTCGTGCCCATTCGGCACATCAGGACAGGCTGTTTGTGTGGCTGTCGTTATCCTGGCACTGAGCTACGCTGACTTCCTTAACGGGGATCACACCGGAGCGTAAGCAAGATGCTACCTGCAGACCAGCCTCCCAGCACCAGGTCCACGGGGCGGGTTTTTGCACCTTGTTCCCCTCAGTGGCGTGACGACGTCTGAACGCTCACAACAAAAATGCATACAAACCCTGCTGATCAGACCACAAGCTAAAGAGCTGATTCCCACACCTCTGTCTAATCTAAAAACCACAGTTTCTCCTCATTCCAGCTGCCAAAACCTACAAGTTCCCCCACAACTTCCTTAAAACAATGCTGTGTTTCATGCAGAAATGAAACTTGGAAGCAAAAATCAATTGAGATAAATATTGAATTAAAGATATTGCATTGATTGAACTATCCATTTTCATGTATTTATTTTTTTTAAGCCATTAAAAATACCTCAATCAATGATAAGATTAGATAGGGTCTGGAACAGAACTGAGGCCAAGCTCATCTTTAAGGCTGCCAAACTATCCTCTCTCCGTGCCAAAACCTTTTTTTTTTTTTTTTTCCTTAATGAGCATTTCTGGCTTATTTTTTTAACCCAGGAGTTAAAGGAAAAGTTCAGAGAAAAAAAAGAAAAGAAAAGAAATGCTGAATGTCCGCCTCTCAGCAGTCTCTTTCTGAGGATGGATCCATTAAGTGTCTGGTATCATCCTGGATGGCAAACAAAGTGCCATTTTCATGCACAGATTTAGCTGAAAGCAATCTGGGGACACTGAATCCCCTCCCCAGCTTGTGAAGCACTCACAGGACTCTCCAGGGATGAGGCAGTTTTACAGCCTTCTCCCACCATCTACGATACAACTGCCTCTGACTATGCTGGAGCTCAAGTTACCAAACATTTCCACTCCAAAGCCCCGTCTTTAAAATGCAGCCAACTGCTGTGCTGAGGGTCTGTGGAAAATGACATTTCTGAAAAATGTCACCCACTGTAGTTCTGATGTTCCCAGGGCTGAGGCTGGGGACATATGGTGCAACCGGGGTGCTCTTCAGAGAGGTTTTTGAGCCCTGGAGTTTTTTGGGATGCCTGATGTGCTCTTAGATGGCAAAGCATGAACCAGGACCAAATGAGGGGCAGCTTCATGGGTCTGAAAGGGACCGGTTTGCTAAGAAATAAGAGAACTTCTGTGAATACTTGGCAGACACTGAAAAACCCAGTGTGCAAAGGAGCTGCACAGAAATGACCTCTGTAGGAGTATTAGAGTCGTTTTCACTGAAATTAACTGTGAAAGCTGTTAAACACCCCATTACTGTTCTTATTCCCTATCTGAAGCCTACTGCTGAGCCTAGCCATGCTAGGCCTTTCACATGCAAATGAAGGTCACATGGTGGCTTTGCCTCTCCTCAGCCTACCTTGTCTCCTGCCCCGATTCTCATCCCGCTGCAGGAGAGCAAGGGACCATAGCAAATGCTTCAGGCTAAATGCTTCAGGCTAAATGCTTCAAACTTTCTAGAGTCCTAATTTACTCTTAAGGGCTTTCTCTCATCCTTGTCTTGACCTTCCTTCAGCAGTCGGTAAGTCCAGCCTCCATCCCAGCTGCACTGAGGTCCAGTGCAAACACCTCTGCAAATCTCTCCTCTGCATTTTAGGGCTGTAAGTCCATGACTACTAATATTATTCTGTTAAACTAGCAAGGATATAGAGATTCTGTGGGCCTAGAAGAAAATACATCACAACTCCTCAAAGTCTTGGTCCACTTTTATCAAGCTCCCCCATTACACGCCACCTAACTTCTGGCCCAAGTCCAGATTCCCCAGCTGGGGGTAAGCAAGCAGGCAGGGCTGGGGCTGAGCACGGCTTCCCCTCAAAGGATCAGCTCATGCTGCTACAGACTCATATACTATCATCAGTTTTCAGAAAGCATGTGAAAAAGGAGTGCTGTGAGGTTGGCTAGTGGTGATCTGTTTTTGGTTTCTAAAGAGCTGCACTAAAACAATGCTTCTTACTCGCCCTGATAACATGACAATATTATGAATGAGGCCTGAAAACTATCTTCAAAAGTGTTTTAATGCCAGTTTAGGAGGAAAACAAAACAACCCAGATATTTTCCAAATAATATCATTGTGTTATTTGTACAGGCCACGTGTAGAAAATTTGTTTGGCGTCCTAGGCCTGAGTTTTTGCCACAACAGAATGACGCTTGGTTTCTGTAGGCACAGCTACGCATGGCCCTGTGCACAGACTCACCATTTGTGGGTACGGTCTCAGGCCAGAAAATTCTGCAAATTCATAATTGTTACTGTATCACGTTTCAATAAAACACCTTCCTGTCTCCAGCTGCTGCCTTTGAGGTCGGTCATAGCCGTCACATTTAGAGCTGAACTTTCCCCCTGCTAGAAACTTCCGTCTGGCGGTTAATCCTTGACGGCGTTAAAAGCCGTCTTGCTAACTTACAAATGGCGGCGCAGCCACTCTGTTGTGTCACTGGCGTTTAAAAGCACCAATGGCACCTTGAGACCCGCAGCAGCGATTAGCAGCCTTGGACTGTCCCACTAGAGGTTTTGACGACAGCGTTACCAGGAGCACGTTGTCGGATGGAATTTAGTGAAAAGAGCTCCATGTGTTGTATGCAAAGGAAAACATTAATTTTGGCATGAATTTTATGTGCCAGCAGCCAACTGCCGGTAGAATACAGATACAGAAATTGCCAGAACAAACCTAGCTGCAAGACTTGGGAGGTGTTTTATATTTTTCTTCTTAATTGTGTCCAGGTGTGTTGAATTGTTTGCGGGAAATTCATGGTGTAGAGAAACAGAAAAAGGCTAACTGTTTAACTGATGACGGGAGCAATAACTTCTGGTGATTTGCCTGAATCTCTGAACTGGTGTTTTGTTTTATTACTTCCATTTTAGGTAGCATGAATCTAAATAAATAACATTACTCATAACAGCTATTTCTGAGATGCTCACTATTGCAGTTCATGGGTACGTTGCATGTCTGAACTGACTGATTCTTTCTGACTAAGGCACCGCTAGTAGAAAGGGCGATAATTTTCTTGCTGGAAAATTTCCTATGTGTTGAAAGGACTGTTTGATAAAAACAGAACTTTTTGTAGGAAAGAAATTTAACTCATTTCTCCATTTCCAAATTAATCTTAGGTATATTAATGGTTTTTCAATAGCTTCCCCCTCCCCCCCCCAAATTTTTTTATTCTGCTCAATTTTTTTCTTTCATTTAATGTCATGAATAAGAAAAAAATAAATATGAAATAAAGGAAGGAAAATAAGCTCAAGATTGAAACAAAATGTTCCCAAATACTTAAAATAAGACTTTTGATCAAACCCAAATATTTTTAGGATTTTTGATCCACAAAACATTTTCATTATTTTGACTTTTCATCTCGGTTCGGTATACAACTCTTTTGTTGGGTTCTTGAAAATACTTGAGTGGAAGGAAAATTTTCTTGTATGGTTTCTAACGGTTATTGCAGATGGGATAAGTGAGCACTGAAGCGTCCTGCAGCGAGGACAAGGAGCGTCCTTCTAGTCTCCCCCTTCTGTGGTAGTTTCCGCACTGGTGACGTGGAGATAACCGCCAACTTTTTCCTTTGTCAAGTACTTGGCAATTTGCCAGCAAACGGCTCTGCTTAAGGACTGAAAAGTGCTGTTGTTACCCATAATGCTTGAAGAATAAAGAAAAGACAGATGCTGTAGGATTGGGGGAAAACTATTAAGAGAAACGTGGAAGGTAGTTTTTTTCTTCATCCTCATGTCAATGCCCAGCTTTCTCTTGCAGACACTGTGTGCACGCATGCATTTTTCACGGTGTCTATTGAATCACGAGAGAAACTCCTTCAGTTCAATGACGCATTTCAGGTTTGTTTTCTACTAAAAATGCAGGTGTGCATCTTGCTAGGATGGCCTCTTCAAAAAGTAAGAAGCTTTTAAAATCAATTTTTAACTCTATTACGTAGGATTTTTAAACCAATGGCTATCTTTATTTACCTTTGGTGTGCTCTGTTTGCAGGTGGCACTGAATTGCGATATGCCCCTGCACTAGTAATTCTGTCTTATCTCAGAGGTAACCCCCCAACAAGCAAGAGAAGAAATCAGCAACCTCTGACACTTAAGACAGTTAATACAGAGGCCTGTTTAGAGGAAAATATTTTGAAAGATAGCAAGGAGCTCCTGTTTCCTCCCACATTACTGCTGGTTTTGCTCCTGTACTGTTGGCAGAGAAGTTGATTGCAAATATAACCCTGGACTTCAGTGCAGAAGTAGGTGATAGCCTTTGGAGTCAGATTATCTTGTTTCTCAGAGTAAGTTGTGCTACCACGGGGAGTCAAAAGTTAGGAAAACTGCAGTTGAAAATGGTTAAAGGGCTTGTCTGAGCAAAGAGAGATCTTTTGCCCCTGTTCTGTCCGCTAAGCTGCTGGCTGCGTTTCTCTCATCAGCTGGCTGCTATGTCAGGTTCAGTAAGATGCCCCAGGAGTGGATTTCACTCCATACAGTGCCGGTGAGGTGGCATAATGCCAGCTAAGGCAACCCCAGTTTTCATATATGAATTTACTAGGGGAAATCTGGATAGCGGAGTTGCTGTAGCAACTTTGCTCATCACTGCAGTACAGACCTTAGTCAAAGTAAGCTAATATTTTAGGGACAACGATTGCATGTTGTTTCGGCATTGACTCACTTTATCTTCCCAAAGCGTTCCCTGGGAAAAATAGCACCTCCTTAAAACTGGCTAGAGGTAGGAAAACATGGAGACCACAGTCCCGCCATTGTTGTCACCATGCACTAATGTATTACCCAGAAGCAGTAATTTGAACTAGCCCAAGCATAGAAAAACAAGTGTGAGAACCATTTTTCCATTGAATTAGCTGGGCACCCACCATGAAGTTCAGACTGGCTTTGTGCTTTTATGCCGGGTTTATGGTTGGCTTTGGGACGACAGAGGTCTGTCATCAAGTTAAGCAGTGGATGTGGATAATAACTTGTTCCCGCCTGTCAGGATGAAGTTAATCTGCTAACATTTTTTGAACAAATGTGAGGTGGCAGAGCAAGTTTTTATCAGATAAATGTTTTGTGTTGTGAAGCTGCAGTGGTCTTTATTTAATATCAGGTATCCAAAAGCCAGATTTATTGTACTGCCAAATCTTGGCGTCAGTAATTTCCATACCATTTGCAGCTTTTCCTCGTAATTCTCAGAGGTTTCAGTTTTCTCTGAAAGTCGAATAAGATCTCCAGTCCAAATAAAGAACGATCCATTTCAGCTTGTTAGCTCTTACACTAACGGCTCTACCTGGCTCGGAAAATAGCTTTGCAAACTGATTAGTTCAGGAGTAGTGGTGTGTGGTAGATGCTGTGCTATGAGGATCAATGCCCGTGATAATCCTTCCCATGGCTACATGGAAGGCTTTCATTTGCAAGGCTGCCTCTGGTATGCCTCTCTATTATTAAGACACTTAAAAAGACAAACACAATATTGCTCCTAATTTTCTTAAATACAGTTGGTACATTTATCACAACATTTTGCCTTTTCCTCTTGTTTGGTTTTGTTCCATGTCTCTCTTTATTGCGTGGGTTTCTGCGTTTCTACGGGCTGTCCTTTGACTAGTGCTGTCACAAAAACTGCAGCTCATTCCTCCTTTAGGAATAGTTTCAGATATTTATACCATAAAACAAAGCCTAAGTTGTGTGCTCCAGTCACTGCTCCCATTTCTGCCCAATCTGCATGGTATTGAGTCAAAGAATGAACAGATTCATGCTTTTAATTAGACATTCTGCACAATCTAAACCAGATGCAATGAGTAATTATTGTTATTATCGTTTTTTATTCTGCATCTTCCTCAATCCAGAATTTCCCTTCATTTTCACAAGAAAGCTCTCTCTAGGACAAGATAAATGGAAACCCAACTGTCTCCTGTGTTTCTTTGAAGGGCCTAAAATACCGTGGCATTTCAGCAGCTAATACCGTGGTAACATCTAGCATGATGGTAGGATCTAGGCAGACTGAGGGAGCCCATGTCATTCTCGATTTGAATCAGGGTTTGGAGTTCTTTGCTTCCCAGCAGTGATGAAGGAGTCTCACCAGTGGTGGGCCATCGTGTTATGGAGTTCGGAGGCCAAGGGTGAGCCCCCGCCAGTGTACAAGCTCAGACAAGCACGCAGACCAAGGTATTTCCCTAGAGGTATGTGTGAGCCAACCTGTAGATCCACATTGCACCTCCAGAAGCCCACCGTGATGTCTCCTCACTAGCTGTCCAGGCAGCAGCCTGGCCTGGGTACATTATAAAGGAGTGACAGCCCATGGGAACACACTGAGCTCTTATTAAAAGTGTCAGAAAATCCCCATGATGGAGATGTGCACACGTTTTTCAGACTGACAGATGTTCCTCAGGACACATCTTTATGTTGTTTTGTTCCTCATTGGACAAATCTTGTCCTCTGTCGCTCACTCTGGGTAGCTGAGATTCAATCTTAGTGTTTTGTATTTTTTCTGTTATGCTGTTTGCCAAAATATTTGACAATGTTTTGAGAAGAGTTACTCTTCACAGCACTGCTCAGCCTTAGAGTCTAGGATGTAAAGGCAGGCAGGCTGGATAGTAGCCGGCTTTTCAAAAACAGTTTGCAGTAGTTTTCTGGCTGTTCAATTTGGATGGCCAGGCTCAGCAAAAATCTCAGCCTGAGCTCCTGGTAGTGTCTCAAAGAATTATTTTTGACACAGGGAAAAGCACTGCTGAGTTCAGCTGGGGTCTTGGTCTCAGAGTATGTGACTAGTTCACCCTAGCGACTCCCACCTAGTAAGTAAAAGCTATAGCTCACCCTCTAGAGATGTCTCACTCTTACTATGGATGCATCCTAGGTGTGTAATTTAGTTGTTTAGAAACATCCTAGTGGGCAGGCGCACTTACCACACAGCAGCAGCATTGCCTCATATTGGGCGCTGAAGGCAGGAGAATGAAAACCTTGTGACTAGCTCAGGGTCTCCTTCCAGCACTTTAGCAACAGCTGGGCAATAGCTAAACCTATGCCAAACTATTTTAAAGCCTAAGGGCAGGCCGGGGATGATGAAGTAGCTGCAGGCAAGAGAACTGCCGGACTCTGCAGTGACCGCCTGTAACCCTCCGCACCACCGACTTCCACTTACTCTGATGGCTCCAGGAAATGGGATGCAAAATGACAAGGGAAGTTAGGAGACTTAAAGAAACACAATCTGAAGCAGCTCTGGGAATTTCAACAATGTTAAATGAGAATAAAACCCAAATGTTGACAAAAAGAAACATCAGTTTGTCTTCCTCCCTAAAAATGTTTCTGAAGAGCAGATTTCCTCTTCGCAGACGAGCGGGAAGCCAAATGTCATCTCACTGGGGAAAACAAAATGAAATATCCTTCAGATAAGCCCAGAGGACTCCAGGCTAGTTGTGTGTCGGAAGTCTGGGTTCACGGCTCTTTCCTATGGCTAATTTCTGTTTCGTAATCACTGCAGCACCATTTGAATTGGCCACAGGACAAAATCCCAGCCACACAGAGGGCAAAGCTCCTGTCACAGTCTGGTGTGCACTGACTTTGCATAAGGCCTAAATGCTCATAAGCTGCACCTGCTCGTAAGCCCTATTTTAAATGTCGCCCTGCAAGGCCCACCGCAGGTTTGGGTGCAGATGGATATAGCTGAGACCCAGAGCCTCTTGGGGTGGCTGTGGGGTTGCACCCTGCATGCTAGACCCAGCACAAGCCCAAAGCAGAGCTGGTCTCTAGCTCCAAAGAGCTTTTGAGCTAATGTATGACTACGTAGGACAGATGAGAAAGGAGTGGCTGAGAACGGGTGAGAAAAATGAAGTCCCTGCAGTCACAGATGTGGTCATTCATAGTAAGTGGGCACTGGCAGCTTTAACTACAAATGACTTTTAAAAAGTAAGTAGCTACCTCAGGGTCAGAAATTATGCAGCCTAAATTCTTATTCTGCCTTGAGGCTTCTTGATGTTTATTTCTTGATGTTGGTTCAAATATTAATCAAATCTCTCTTCTGCATCCGGCAAGGGCTGAGCTTTCTTTGCAGCCTTCTCCTTAGCTGTGTCTCCTACCTCTAACCTGGCTAATGAGGTAACTGCTCTGGGATGTCTTGCCTACCCCCAGATTTGGCCGAAAGCATAGAGACACAGTTACAGATTGCACAGGAAAACTGGTATCTTCAGAAAACGGGATAATAGTTATTAGAGTTGTCTGTTACAGACGTGCCGAAGCCCACTGGCGCAGCCAGATTGCTCAGGAGGGTTAAGGGGAAAAACGATGGATGAGATCGTCTTGAATGTATGGATGGATGCAGGGATGATGTAAGACCAGGGCAGTTACAGGGAGAAGATGGAGGCAGAGATCTTGGGCTGTAGACTCTTTTATCACTAGCATTGTCCAAGGTGGCACCCACTCCGCCTCAGTTGTCAGGTTTCAGTCTCCACAGCGCGTTCCACTTCCACCACTGGCCTGAAAAGCCAATAAACGGGGAGCTGAGAAACAGGTGACTTATTGATAAAGTGAAAGAAGTGTACGAACCTAAAGAGATATTCATTTTTCTGTAGCTACAATTATAGTTGCTACTTACTGGAAAAGTGGTGATCAAGTGCTCCTTCAGCTCAGTGGTTTGAAGAGTGCAGGATGACCTTGCAATGTGTGAAATAACCCCGCAGAAAAATGACAAAGCTGCGGACAGCATAGTGTCTATGGCATCCTTTTATCTACTACACTAAGAGCAAATGGGCAAGACAACCAAAATAACATCCTTTGGCATTGGGTGACCCAGAAAGATTGAAAATAAAAAAAGAGATGGAAACAGAATGGAGACAAAAAAATAGTATTTTTGAAGATATTCATTAGTGGTGACTTTTGATAGTTTTAAGCTGCAGATAAGCTTGTGCTTCCATGCCTGGGAGTGGAGGCTGCTTTGAGAAGTGCACACAGCTGGTATCAGACCCATTTTCCAGTTCACGGTGCTCCTCTTGCCTCTGACCACGAGTTTCCCTGATGGTGTCCGGAGGTCTCAGATGGCTGCTTTAGGGAGTGGGGCCGCAGGCTGGAGGAAGCATTGGGGCTGGAAAGGGACTTGTTTGCTCGGGATGACCAGCATCTGCCTAATCTGTTCCAGTTCACAGACTGGTATGTCTCTCTCTGAACATCCCCGCCGTGCAGTTTGCAAACGGCAGAGTGTGTCTGAACGAGCCCACGTCCGCTGGCTGTGCTTCCTGCCCAGATCAAGGTTACTTCTCCGACCTGACTTGCTTCACTACCCACAGCCCTGCTGAGTTGGTCGCTGACTCTTTAATGCTCTTAAAGGGCAGCTTTACTCCGTGAGTAGCTGCTGTGATTTCAGAGGGTAGGAAGCGGCAGGATCTGGCCCTGTGGAAATAATAGGAGCTGCTCCATTTTCTTTCCCTCAAGTTAGCCATGTTCTTGGCAGCATCTAAATGTATCTCTCATGGCTATCGTTACGGTGATTTAACACAGCACAGAGTGCTTACTGTTGTGCCTTGGGAGACGCTTCTTTCGTAATTGATCATTGCTGTAGTAAAGCAGCACGGCCCCCTTGCTCCCCGCTCTCCGTGGCTTTCTGTGCCACTGGGAGCATGGCAGGGAGCAGGAATATTTGTGGGAGAGTTGCAATGTGTGCAGAGAAGCTGAAGAAAGCCTGAAACATGGACACAGGGAATTGTTTCAGCACAATTGCTGATCAGATGTCATTCAGACCAAGAGCAATCAGAAATTTCAGAGAAGCAGAAATTTCTCCACTTTCATATACTGGACCAAGAATTTTATCAAGAGAAGGGCCATGTTCCTGTCCCTCTCCAAACGAATTATAGCGCTGAGGATAGGAGCTCGTAGATGTAACCGCAGGGACAGGCATTGCTAGCCTTTTTATCCTCAGTAGTGGAAGCTTGAGGAACAGCCTGGCTTTTGCCACCTGCACAGAGTAGAAGAGGCAGCACACAGGCCATACAGCTTTCAGCATCAGGGTTGCACAGATCAAACCAGTGCTTGTATAAAATCCTAAGAGCTGTTTTCATAAGACTTGCACCACATTTTTTCTTGAGGTGACATCTTATTTTTGACAGAGTCCAGCTAGTCTCCACAGCACAAAGCAGAGCCATACCTCTGTTCTGCTTTCTGAACCCCAGCCCTATTTTCTCCAAGGAAAAATGCTGCATCTGGCTACCTCCTCCCCTTCTGCTGTGACTGAAATGAGAATACTGGTCTCACTCCAGAAACAGATGTAGAAAGTGCCACTATCAGTATAGATTGTTCTACGTTATTGGAACGTAGTTGTTCTACGTTATTGGAAATCTTTGAGAAGAAATGGCTGTTTCGTTGGTAACAGTGGTGACCCTCACTGTGAGTCCTAGCTAGCCAGTGGTTATCCTACTTGGGCAGCCTGACCACTGACCCTCCCTGCGCAGACCACAGGCAAGCCTCCGGGCACTTTGGCCGGCTGTCAAAACCAGAAAAAATCCTAGCTTAGTCACAACAGGAAAGCAAACAACAGCAACATCAGAGTAATCTGTTGTGTCCAAGTGGTTGGTAACTATTATAGGTCTGATAGTCTTCCAGAGCAAAAAGCTCTACGCAGCAACAGTGCGAACCCAAGATAAGGAAAGCAGATGTTCCAGTCTCCTCCTCCATCCTTGTTCTCATGAGCTGACTAAGTACGTTTTGTAAAACAGAATGTGCTGTAAATTAGAGTTGGGCAGAGTTCACTGGTTGAGTCAGATGTGGCTCTTTGGGTGCATGACTGAACAGTTGTCATTTTAAAGTAAGGAGACTATAACTTTAAGCTTCCCTTGAGTGACAGCACTTGGATCCAGGAGGAACGTCATACACATCAGAGCAGTCCTTACTTTTTCAGGACTATACTTTTATGTAATCTATGTTTACCTGTGTTGTCTCTGGGCAGCTTGATGTGCATGGGAATCCCAACTAGGGGGTCATTTGAGTAAGAAATTTTTCAGCTGAAACTACCTGATGCTCATCTTGTGCTTTGTGCCCAGCACACCCATGGCTTATAGTGGTATTTTGGCAGGAACAAATGTTCTCATCTCTTCCCTTTGGCCCGAAGTTGTGCATGGTGCTGTAATTTTGGGAAAGCCAAATTAAAATCAGTATTTGAACACAGACTTACGCACAGGGTGTGTGTAAGTCTAATCTCGCTAATCTTGCTCTCAAGATTAGCAGTTTACACTGTGCGAGATGGTTTGCAGAAGTCTGAGTTTTGGTTAAATAGGGATTTTGGAACAACAGGAATATTCATGGACAGGCTGAAGTCACTGTTAAAAAAGCTTTTTTACTCTTTGGTTTAGTGTTGAGGAAGCTTCTTCCTCTTATACACTACTGGAAGTCTTTAGGCTCCTGGTAAGTCTCTCGGTCATCCTATGAGTTTGGGCCTTCTGCAAATAGTCTCCAGGTGCAGAGTTGCATCCCTGCCAAGAGGGATGGAGGGGGGAAAAATCCTGGCGATGAAGATGTTGTAGCAAGCAGATCTTGCAGGCAGCTCCTGGCTTCGAACGAGGCTCTCCTGCAGCCTGAAGACTTGTTCCCACCGCTGTCCTGCCTAGGTGTGACACTGATAACCTGCGGTCTAGGCTTGGCTCTGCTTTCTATTCTACCATTCCCTAGGATCTATATCACAATGTTGGTCAATTTATTTTATTTTCCTGTTCATCTATTTTGCTTTTCCACCCTGTCTTGCCTATTCAGCAAGCTCTCTAGGGAAGAGACTGTGTGTACGTTCAACACCTAACAAAACAGACTGGTGGGTCTACTGTCGCACGAATAAGGAAAAGATAATTCCTAGCGTGTTCAGAAAGACAGACCACTGGATGCAGCTATCCCTGCAAATCATGTATTTGAAAGGGCTTCTTCCTTCTAATGCAATTGACTCACTTTACTAAGATTTATAGTCCTGTAATGAATCTATAATTAGCAGTTGCAATATAACTTCATAAAATCAATACTCTAATGTAGTTCATGTAATATAAAGCCTTTTAACCGTATATGGATTTTCTTTCTTATGAATGTTTTATCCCTTGCATTTTCCTTTTGCACAGTTTAATTAAAAAATTAGAAACTTTAAAAATTAAAATTTTCTATGGAAGGAAAATCTCTTACTGGAGATAGAACTGGGCTGATAATCTTCCAGTATAACTTTTCTTATACCTCAACTGAAAAATAAGCTATTTTGGAAAAAAAAAAGAGGAGACCGTTCATTTAGGACTGTTACATCCAGTAAAATATCAGACATAAACATTTCTAAAGAGAAACATGCTGAGAGTGAATGACTTTAGTCAAAAGGACTATTTTATTTTTTAAATAATACATTTTCATAAACAGGTAAGCAATATCAAATTTTGAATGAAATATTTCAAAGTAACTGATATCAGGGAACACAGCTTGTCAAAACCTTTTTTTTTTTCTAATTGTAGTAGTGAAAATTTTTGAAGTTTTGCTTTTTCCTTGCAATTCAAAATAGGAATGTATTTGCAATGCTGCTGGTTCTCATGAAATGGGAAATCCATTTTTTTCCCTCAAATTAGCTTAATTCTTTTTTTGCCTGCTTACAATAGACATTTAGAATTTTTTTATTTACAAAAGATATTTTCTTAAGATTAATATAAATTAGCATATAATTTCATTACAGACATATATCAGTAATATTTCAAAGGATGAATAAGCATTTCTATGCAATCTTAACACCTCCCAGATCACCACATTAGGCTCATACTTGAGAAACTGAGTGAAACTTTCTCTCTTAAACTGGATACAAACAACAGCGAAAAGATTATCCATGATGAAATTATCGGGATGCGACAAAAAAAGCGTACTACATTTTGAATAAACCAGATTTTTAGGTTTTTCCCAGTCCTAAAACCAATTCATGCCTGAGACACCTGTTTGCACACCACTCCCTGATTTATGCACCGCTGACGTACAAATGTTCAGAATCAAAAACCTTGGTCTAGGCCTGACCAGAGGACACTGGCATCCAGATGGCTCATGCTGCCAGGCCTGAAGGTTGGGTGCAAATTCATGAAGCCAAGCTGGAGGCTCAGCTGGAGGTCAGAGATGCTCCTAGATTAGGCTCCACGGAGCTGGTGCAAGAGGATGAGGTACTCAAACCAGATGTAGGAATTGCCCAATCCCAGGCTGTGTCACACCAAGAGGGTGAGTAAGCTGGGGCTGAGTTGGGCTCAGCACCTCTTTCTCTTTGGAGGCTCAGGCCTCGTATTACAGTTTCCCTCTGAAAAAGGTGGTTACTGGTAAGCTTTGGTTTGGGTGCAACCAGGAGGAGAAACATGCTTTCTCCTCCACTGTGGGCATGCTGGGAGGAATCCAGGTCACCTCGTGCTGGGATTCTTCCCTGACTCCCCTCGGAGCTGCTGAAACATCTTTCTGCTCCTTGGCTCCCAGGGCTTTGGGAGCTGCTGTTTTAAACCTGACTGTGGTCCTCGTGCCATGCTGAGAGAGGAGACCAAAAAAAAGCCATTTCTGATAATGAATCTTGTTATTTTCCTAAACTCAGAGGAAAGCTGCAGCACAGCTAGCGGTCCTGGAGGAGAGTGAAGGAATACGGCTTAATGAGAACCTGGTGGGTTAATTAGTCAGTTGTATGATGTGGTTAGTCAATAGGAAAGAAACACTCAGAAATTTTAAACGGCATAATCATGATTGACCTTAAGGTAGCAGCAGCCTAATAAGCAGTTAAATGTGCTTGAGCAACAGGGGATGTTTGAGCAAGAGCGGATTAGAAGGAACTGGGCTGATGTCCCTCTGCACAGTTTGAATCAGAAGAGCTACAAAAATGAATGTGTTAGTGAGGCTTTTAGCAACGGAAGAGAACCAGCAATGTTTCCAACTCTATGGGCGATACCCTCCTCTGTGTATTGGCACACAGAATTTCTGGCTGCACGTATAATGGTAGTATATACTGGAAAAGCTAGAAAGGAATATATTTTTATATATATATATATATAAATGAGCATCCTACCTTAAGCTTGTTTCCTTTTGGCCTACTAAGAGATCCTGAAAGTGCTTTATCTCTCTCTCTCTCTCTCAACACCCTGGCCACATGCACCCAGACTGAGTCCCTTAGCACCTCCTCCAAAATTTATGTTTTTGCAACATATACTTCTCTCTTCCAGTTTTATGAGGGTTGCCTTTTAAAGGCTAACTGCTCTGGTGCTTTTTGAACAAGCATGTGCTACCTGGCTGAGGTGCAGGTTACAGGTATATGTTTACTCTTTTTATAGTCATTCTGTTGTGACATACGAAGGCATAGCCCTTCTCATGTGCTGGACTTTAGAGAAGGCTTTCACTTACGGATAAAAGTGACGGATTCACGTCTACGTCCTCTAGGCAGCTTGGCGTGACCCTCCTTATGAGCTGATCATCTCATCTCTCTCGTTTCCGGTGACTCAGCTGATTGGTGAATGTCTTGCAATGCTTTCCTGACCTTGGCCGTGGTTGTACATGGGCTCTAGCTCTCTGCCCCTACTCTGTTACTGCGACTGGTTTCGTGTCATCTGCTGTCCTGAGCCTGTTGCTATTTCATATAAGCCTGCCAGATTTGCCTGTGCAATTGTTCTTTTGTCCAGATGGATGTTTAGCTTAAGCCATTTAGTTCTGATCTGGTTTTCCTATTGCTTTGGGCGTACCCAGGGGAAGAGGTTTCGTGTTAAAATTCTCCTGGAGTGCTGAGTCACTTGAACTCTGCTACTGTGTCGTGTGCTCGACTGTCAGAGTACGGGACCTGGTTCCGTCATATCTTCCAAAATGTGTTTTCTATTTCTCCATCGGAGTTACAGCCTGAACGTCTTCCAAATTATCCACCTACTAGAAGCTGGGGAAGTTCTCTTTTATGGTGTAATTCCCCTCTTAAAAGTCTGTTTCGAGCTTTTCCAATAACCTGGTTGGGATTCGACAGCTAGGATGCTCTTTGTATACTTTACTCCTTCTGTGCGTTGCTGGGCATTCAAGAGGATTTACTTCTCGTAATTTGGCCAGGCGTGTAAGTCCAAAACGCTGAACTGTTTTACTACACTGTTTACCCTATTAGCTTACAACCATGTTACTGCATGCTCAGAGGGGATCCCCTAATACAGTAAACTCTTGATTGTACTCTGAAAGACTCGTGTAAACGTTGCTGGCTGGGCTTCCTCTGGTGACTGATTCAGTGTTCACCAGACCCTCCCTGGGGCTGGCTGAGACTAAGCTCAAGCCCCCCAAAATTCATTATCCACAGTACCTCTCAAAAAGATTCATCCCGCTACCATGTTCAGCAGACAGTTTTGCCTTGAACAAACCAGGTGCCCTCTCTTCACTCACTGGTAGTCAGTAGTGACTTTTTTTTGTGTTTGGTGTTTTTGGGTGCATGCAGATCCTAAAGTATCTGCAATGCTTTCACCACTGCTGGTCTAGGAGTCAGTTCGTGCTAGTTTCAAAAGGTTTAATGATCCATTTTCTTTGCAGCCTTGCAACTTCCTTCCTTGGTGACCGCACTCGGAATTTCTCACTTCTCACTGCCTGCATATAAGGCTATTTATAACTTCACTTCCTTGACTCATGTCCTTGTCCATTAGAGCGCTTGAAATACAGTGGCTTCTGTCTCACCCTGAGGATATTCTGTGCCTATGCTTTACCAGATCAGAGGACGCACTGTCCTGCCTCCTGCCAGGTCCTATTCTTGCTGCTCTAAAATCCAGGCAATACTTGTTGTAAGAGTTTCTCATTGACAGTTTGTATTCATCTGCTGGCTTTAGAATGGCTTTTTGGATATCACCAACATGAAGTCACATTTCGGCAGCCTTATGCTGATGTTTATTGCTACTGGGATGAACGCCGTAGCTGACTCCGCAATTCACATGGAAATGAATCAGTTGTTGATCCTGCAGCCTCGCTGTGGGTGTACTGGTTGAGCGGCTGGCAGACTTCTTTTCCAGACAGCATGAGGCCAGATTAGGCAATTGAATTGACCCTAGTCTCTGTTTTGTTTCTTAAATGACTTTAGCTTTAACCTGTCTTTGCTGACCTCTGGACTGCTACTGTTTGATCCTCTCCCTTGAATAGATCAGCAGCCCTCATGATTTTCCAGGAATTCCCCCAGGTTTAGATTTATTTCTCCAAGCTTTCATTTCCTTTGGCAAGGTTCAGTTCAAGGTTAAAATACCTTAATGTAGGGGGTCTACATATGCATGAGGTGTCTAGGCTTACGTTACAGTCAGTGGAGATCCGGTCCATAGCATCAGCGGAGCTGAAAGAAGGCCAGATGTGGGTGGTTACTTTGAGGCAGAATGCCTGAATTGCTCTAGAGAGCATTCTCCGTTCACCGTAGTGACAATAAAGGGAATGCCGTTGCTTAAAGTCCCAAATGCTTAAAAGTAGTCTAGTGCCATTTGAGGTCCCCTAGGGTGTCTGTGACATCTGCACAGGGTTGGTCAATATGACAGAGAGCAGCAGATGGAGACCAGGCTGTACGGTCCATAGAACCTAAGATGTCCAGAACACTGGACTTATCTGTTCAGGCAGCTGAATCCCATCCTCAATCTCCACTGATAGGGGTTAGGCACCTAGTCAGCATGTAGACACCTACATTTAGACACCTAAATTTGGCTGTCTTACTGCCAGGGGAGTGTCTGAGGCTACGTGAAATGCCCTTGGGTGTCTTGCTTGGCCCCCAGCTGCTGGTCCTGGGAAAAGTGAGGAAATCTGAATATCCCATAGATCCTGTGATACCCTAGGACATCACAAATGACACCTGGTTTGGGCAGCTGAATCTTTCCCTTCCTGTCTGTAAAGTCATAGAACATCATTTCTGCTGATTAATTCTCTGTCACATGCCTCTGTAAACACTTTTATCTGCTTCTGTGGTGTTGCTGGTGCTTCCCTTCTCCCCAGTCATATACTAAAGGACTCCTCCAACATTTTCTCATCAGTATTCAGTGGTCAGCTCCGAATACAAAGTCATTACCAGCTTTCACTCTTCTTTGGCTTATGCTTCTTTATTGTGCCTTTGTATTCTTTTTCTTGAAGTCACACCTGTCACTGTATTTTCCTGTTTCACATTTTCTCCTCATTCTATGACCAATGAAACCTTACCTTTCTGTGCTGTTTTGAAGCTAATAGTGTTAAATGATCCCCTATGTGCAGACAGCTCTTGGTAACAGAGCTGCTTATGAATGCAATTCATACTCTACCATATGTATTTAGAGAGGGTTAGGGATACTCCTGCAGCCTTTTTATTCCTCTGATCTGTATTTCATCATCCAAGAGTCATGTACATTTATGAAGGGGTAAACTGGAAACATTTTCGTTATGTTAAAGAAAAGAGAATACTGGCATATATCCTTATAGCCATACTCATGAGCATTATTTCTCACTGTTGATACTGTGGTTCCAGATTGCATGTAAATAAATATTTCCTAATCATAACATATAGAAAACATAAGGTAAACATTTATGTACATCTAATAGTTGAATACTAGAAATATTTTACTGGATTTTCCATATTCTTGAATGGAACACTTAATTACTCCGGCCAGTAGCCTCCGTCTTTGACCTATATTTATGTCAAGAACTGCATTAAAAAACACAACAGTGGAAGATAACAATAGTTTTAAATAGCTTTTTCCAGCTTTGATTTGATGTAGACTGTAATAGTTAGAGACAGTCTCACCCAATGCAGATCTCTAGTAGATGTAAATGTGACTCACAAAAAAGGGGGCTGAAAGACTTCGGGTAAAAGCAACAATCCCCCCTACCTAACCCACACATGTATGTTAATTTAAGGAAAGCAAAAAGTTTGCAAGAGAAAGTCATGCAGCTAGAAATGATAAGAACATGTGTTTTCCTTGCTGTAGCGCAGCCAAAAGAGCCAAGCTTCCATTTACACAGTATCATATTTTGCCAAATTAACAATAAAAGTACTATTAATATTTAATATTTATATTACACTGTCATCAGGAGACCAGTTGGGTCTGATCCCTGCTGTGTGAGCTGTGCCGACACTGAAAATTATTATGATGCTTTTTGTTTATATTGAGGAGCCATTGTAACGTGCTGTGATGTCATTGTGCCTGCCAAGACGAGGGCCCCGGCTCCAAAAGGCTTAGGTGCCTTTTTAGTACAATTTACTTTTATAACTGTTAGGATTTTGAGTAAAGTTCTTTCTTTACGAATTACCTAATTTTTTGACATAGCATCAAAAGCTAGGTTTATATATGTGAATGAGACAATTATGGGTTCTAGGTCTAGTAACGTCTTTTAAAGATGTTACTAAATTGGGGAAAAGAGCGTTTCCCGTGGCTGTGATAGGGCTGAAGGGAAAGATGCATATATGTCTATGTGTTAACATAGAAAACTTCAGCATTATCAGTTTTTATCTTTGTGTATGGGTATCAAAACTATCAACTCTGAATGTCCAGTGAAGCTAGGTAGATGTTTTGGTTTATCAAAGCTATGTAAGTTTGTTCCAGTGATTGAATAACCACCTAAAATGAGGCTCTGTAGGTGATTATTGTCCTAGTCCCCTTGTTGCTCCATCTCTCTCTGCTTTAATCATTCCAGGGCAGGAACTGTTTCCCAGCACATGAACTGGGTCCTTCAGCACAACCACCATATAAATGATGATTGTAGTACTACTACTAATAGTAGTCACAACAATTTGCTATCAGATGGCTGTCAGGTCATTGTTATGTCCTTAGCTTACCCAAGAGCCTGGCATCTAAGATCAGAGCTATTAAGGTTGGATACTTCAGGTGGTATCAAGCCTACCTACATGCAAAACCAGTCACCCTTTTGCTTTCTAGAATGCTTTTAGGGGTTGTTACATTTTAATAGATCTTCATCTAACCGATACAGTTTTGGTTGGAGGTCTCAGCAGTCTCAGAGTACATGTAGCATAGATGTTAGGTCCTTAGCAGAAACTGTTTTGCCATGCAGATAATCTATTCCTATTGCACCACTTCACTTGCTGATATGGACATAGCCTGAGTCTGTGTACTTCCGTAAGGAGGATATACATATTTGTAAGCTCATTGCCTCTATGTTACAGCCTGTCTCCCAGAACCTCAGTGTATCCTCTGGTACTTAGGAGCCTGGGTATTATTCTTTGGTAAATAAATTGCAGTGGGAGGATGTGTGTGAAATTTGTATTATTTATTATCTTAATAAACTCTCCTGTGACAACTGTATTGGAGAAAACTAGGTGAATATATCTAGAAAGTGTTTCTCGGAACTATATTCAGTGACTATTCACTGCTTTTATATCATTCCTTGCAGAGTTATTTTACTTGCATTACTTCCAGGATGCTTAATACAGAACAAATTCAGGCAAAATAAATAACATAAATAATATAATCTCACACAGAGATTTTCCAAACATTACTTTTTTAGTCAGCTAAAGAGATATTCTCTGCTCTGAAGACAGCAGAAGTAAATTTATCTTAATCTAAGTATGCCCATCATTTGGGACCCAGGGGAGCTAAAGGCCACCTTTGAACATCCAAAGGCTCTGTTAAGTCACCAGCTGTTCCAGTTCTTATCTGACTCTGCTCATGCCCCCAAGTTATTCTGTGTAGCCATAAAAGCAAACTTTATAACCAAAGTAAATGGTTGGCCTAAATTCTACTCTCCTAGGCTGGCTACTTTTAGGCAGGAAAGGAGCACCATATTCTATACAGCTTGTGAAGAAATATCATGCTGTGGCTTTACTGTGACCTCCTACATTATTCAGGAAGCCTAGTTCACCTCAGCATTTTTTTTTTTTCTGAAGACAGAAATGTAAAGCTGTTAGGAATATTTTGAAGTACTTATCAAGATTTTTGGCTCTTCAGCTATCAAAGCTCCGATTGTTTTTAATATGTCAATTTTAACCCCTGGCACAGGTAGTAACTGTACCACAGAAATCAGAAGAATTTTTTTCATGAATGCCCATTCTAGTACATCTATGTCTACTTACACTAACATGTATCTGGCTACCTATTTCAAAAAGTTGATGCACAATTTTCCTTCCCACCGACCCATGCATCTACCTCTCCACTGAATCAGTGATTTCTGTCCCCAAATGTAAATGCTCACCGACTAGCGTCCCTTTCTGTACCATTTCTTCTAACATTGTTCAAAAACCTGATCTGCAGCACGTAGTCAGAGAAAGCGTGAGGAATTGCTCAAGTTTTAAAGGTTATAGAATGAAGCAGAAACATGGTTTGTAGAATGTTAGACCTGAACCGTATAAAACATTTAAAAAAAACATCAAACATGCTTAAGTTTGAGCAAGCTTTAGTTGGTAAATCTTCTCCCTCAAAACGGCATTGCAGCGGAGTTAGAACTATTTCAAAAGTCAAGATATGTTTGTCATTTTTGAGGGGGAGAGGGAGAAAAGACGAAGAGAGAGACGGTGATTGGTGATGTGATTCAAAAACCACCTATCCCCTTTCTTTCGATAGCTCCTTTGGCAAGGGACTCATTCAAAGTGCAGGAAGTAGGGCTTCAGTTTCCTCATGTGCCTGAGGAGATGTGAGCCCACCCTAATTGCTCAGGAAGGCCCCCTGCTCACCAGGCTGTTAGGTATCTCCCACTATGAGAGGAAGAGATAGGAAAACTTACTATTTTGTTCACTACCTCCAGTAGAGTATGTTCTACTTTGTTTACAGTATTTAAATATTCATGAGAGCAATGCCCTACCTCTGTGCTGCATAGCCTAAATACCATGATATAGAGCTGTTCTCTCTGGCTTAATGAATATTTTAACATTCTTTATACAGTGGAAAAACATCAACAGAGAAAAAAAAAAAAAAAGTGAAAGCATTTCCCAGCAGAATATTCCCCTGTGCAATAGCTGGAATTTCCTTCTATAGGTTCAGACCTCTCTGTGAAATAAAGTGGAAACTGAACCCCAGTCTTCTACCTCCTGGCTGGGCTCTGTAACCACTGAGTAAAAAGCTGGCAGCACCTGGTTGTGACATTTTTTTAAAATCTTATTTCCATTTACTTATTTTTCTTTAAAAGAGACCAAAATAGAAATTTATTGTTTTGTTTGTTTGCTTGTTTTTTTCTATTTAGTCAAGAAAAACCTGTAAATGCTTTATTATTAACTCATTTGGCCTCCCTGGCCAAACTCGAAAAGTCACTAATTAGCACCCCTCCTGACTTACTATTGCTAGAAAAATATCAGGGGAAAGTAAGATGAATTTACAGCTGTCTTATGTGAAGATCAAAGAGCACTGATTGGAAATCTGGTGTTAATAATTTTGGAGCTGCCTTCTGATTGCCTCCTGATGATGTCAGATCAAATGTGCTCCGTTTACAAATTAAAAGGTTTTTTTTTTTTTTTTTCCTTTTCCCCTCTGCTACTAGGTATAGCAATTCCACATGAAAGTTGTTGGGTTCATGAACACAGGGAGCAGACCTTTCAAATAAGGGCTGTTTCTGAACACATGCTTTGCAAGGTATTGCTGCTGTTTTAGAAATGACTTGTTGGATTTACTTCAAACCTAAGCAGGAAAATATCTCTCCTGGCTATACACCAAAGTACCTGAATTTCCAGGCCGTCAAGGGTTGTGCTGCCTCAATTTTTTGATCAAAGCTGGGGTGAGAGGTTCACAGTCATCTGGTTTGTTAGGAACAACGTCTTACAGCTTAAAATGTAACCCTCTTATTTTTTTTTTTTTCACTGCTCTACCTTTTAGTTTAGGATGAGCGGTAATTCGTGCCAAAAAATACCCTGCCAGCATTAAGGCTCCAGTTTCTCTGCTTTATTAGGTCTTGAGCTGCACAATTAGCCTGAGGGATAGATTCACAAATAACAGCTGCTCAGCTGGGGTGTTTCCTTAATCCATGCCTCTCCCTTTCAGAATCAAAGGCAGACTGAGGTGGGGGAAATTATCTCCACCCTACAGAGCTGTGCAGAGCAGGAAGGCTAGTGAACGGGCAAGTCTCTACTGGAAAGCTCATGGAGGCCAAGACGAGGCAACGGCATTTCAGCAGTGGAACTACTCGCTGTTGACACGTTTAACCTAATTTAATTTTTCCGAGTTGCCTTTATTGAGCAAAGTAAGATCTAAACTATCTGGGGCACTGGAGCAAGTGAACCCAGAAAGACTGCTGTAACCAAGCTGCTGCGTGAGCAGCACCACGGAAGGGCTGAGAGTGTTTTTAGTGCTAATTGCACTTAAGAAAGCATGTTTACCTTCCTGCTTATGAAATCCTGTGATGTTCTGCATTCTTCCATTCTTCCCTCTCTGATGCTTTCCTTCATGTGTATTTAGTAATTTTTTTCATAAGAAAGTTAAAATACGGAATATGGAACCTGATTGTTCTCTTATTTGCGTTAGGGTTAATCAGCAGTAATTCCACTGAGACAAATTGACCAGAACCTGATGAAATCACTCTGGAGTTATTGGTTTCAATAGAATCCTACTCATTTGTATTAATTGAAAAACTAGTTAACTGAAGCTAAACTGGTATGAAATTAAAGTAAACGAGAAGAGAATCAGGTTCATTTGTTATTGTTTTAATGCCTGCTGGGTTTTTCTGATGGACTCTTATGTGAGATAAGTGAATGAAAATTAGCCAACTAAGTAGAATCTGATAGCGATAAAATGTCTATTTTCTATCTTTAATGAACAAAAACCTTTTAATACTAAGACCACTCATCTCTTTAGGATGAGCTTGAGATATATTTTGAGACAATAGGAATTATTGTGCTGGTTGCAAGAAGATTTTCTGTCGCTTTATTAGTCTGAGTTTTTGAAGTCAGGCCATAGGGTAAGAAGAGCTGCATTAGTGGAAATACAAAATTAAAGGGAAGAAAAACATGTCTCTAATTCCTTGGGCTATTGGACTATGTGGAATATGTTCTCTCTATGCGCAGAAGCGTGCTTGTGCCCAAGTGGAGCTTGAGAGAAAGTTGAGGAGCAGACGCAAGATTAATGGCTCCTATAAGAGCAACGTGCCCAATATTTTTTGTAATTTTAAAACATCTCTCCCCTTTGAAGAAATTATTATAGATATTGGCACTGCTTTGCTCCAGAGGTCTGTTTCCTGCAAGGATTCTGAATAAAATATGCTGCCGCTAGTGACATAACTAGTGTTTGATTTCTGCTAGCCATGCAGAACAGCACTTCAGGGAGAGGGAAGCAGGATTTTGCCTTTCCTTTGGCCTCATGGAGAGAACATCTGACAAGTTTCCAATCGATACTTCATTCTCTACAGTTATAAAAGAGGTAGGATTACAGAAGTGCATTTCAGAGAACGATCTGGAGGTTTATACAGGCCTAAACTAGGCCATACTTTCTGTCAGCTAGAAGGGAGATGGGTAGGGATCAGCATAAATGCCAAAGGTCAAGGTAAGCTTGTAGAGTCCGTGAAGAATAAAAGCTGTAGAAGTTCATAGACCTGAGAGAAAGCTGTGTGCCCACCAGCCTGCCTCCTTTTTACTGATTATCCTGATTGGTTTCGTAAAGGAAACCTCTTTCATAAAGGAAACCCCATAGCCTCTGCCTATGGAACTCTCAACACCACTTTTTTTAGGTTTAATTCCTTTTCAATGGCAGGCACTACAATTTTAAAGACTGACTGTAATTTTCAATCTTTTCTCTGTTTTTTTTTCCTGCTGCCCTTCATTGGGAGCCATGCTTTTCTTGCTTTACGTGCCTTTCTCAGGAGCAAATACATTGCTTGCCTGTTTCTCTTTTGGTGCCCCCACTGCTTAGGCTGGCAAAGTTTGATACTTAGTGGTATACACGTGCATGACTCTGCCTGCGCTACTTGTTGTGCTAATTGCCTCTCCTTTGCATGAAAAGAGAGCTTTAGGTAGCTGCCTCAGAGTGCTGCCTCAGAGAGGCAAACATCAAGAAGAACTGAGGTTATTCTATTTTTAAAATTTCATAGCTCTGTGTCTGTGTGTTGAAATAGAGGAGTGGGAAGGTGATGCTCTGGGCCCTTTGGTGGCAGCGGGAATTTTGCCATCAGTGTTAACAGAGTCCAAGACTCCTCTGAGATCTCTGGATATTCCTTGCTGAATTTAAGGTATTTATTATGGGAGGCCTGGTTTAAAGACGCTATTTTAAATAAACATAGGAATTCAGAAAAGGAAATTACCAGATTAAAGAACGTTCCTCTAAATACTATTTGTGATAGCCCAACAATAACAACAGAGAGACTTGGAGCTGCCACACAACATGCAGCACGTGCATCCCTTCTGCCCTGCAACCCCTTCACTGCTAGAGCCCTGGGTCTGTGTGAGTAGATGGAAAGGGGTTGCCGTCTGCAGTGAGGCTCATTCACCTAAACCTTAAGCTAAATAACACCACACAGAGCTGGCTTCTTCAAGCTGCGCATTTGTTTTTTAGTTTACAGCTTACAGTTACAGCAGAGCATATGGTAATGCAGATGAGCAGTCGAGGTCCAGACTCCTGGGATGAACGTGTCTGTAGTCTTACCTCCACGAAATCAAGTGACTCATGCCCGGGATGACTCCAGTCCCGGGAGCCATCTGCTTCCTTGCTGGGGGAAAACTGTGTTGGCTGCGTGGAGCCGGCTGATCGGAGGAGCAAAGCACAACACTGAGCTCACACGTTCAGCCAACGATGTGGTTGCAGAGAGTAACTGTGTTCACAGCACCACCATACCTGCTTTTGAGTGCTTGCAGTAGGGCACAGGTAGTTTAACCGGGCTATATATCAGTTGTTCATGGCACTATCCTAGCCGCATGGAAACTCAGGAAAACAAGCCTGTTGTCAGGACATTCACATTTCCTAGCACTTCTGCCTGATGATTAAGAGTAGAAAGAGCTTTAAAGCCACCTTTGCTCGGCCTGTTACTCCAACATGCTGCTATCCAGCTCAGCCAAGGAACAATGTGACAATAAAAAGATTTCAGGTCTACTTTGCTAACTGGAAGCATTCACCTGGACAATTGGCATCCTAAAAAGATATTTGCTCTGATGCTTACCTTTCAAAGAAACACCTGCCTTTGAAAAGGTATGTACCATAAATTTCCATTCAAGTGAAAAACCTGGCATGAGCTATCTAAAAGCCTTTGTTGCTTGCAAGAATCATCTGTTAACTCAGTTTCTGAGGACAACTGCTAAGTCTGCCACAGTTTTGATCCCCCACTACTGTTTCTCTGTCATCTGTTTAGTCGCACTACAAACATCACTCTCCTACCACTTTTTGCTTCGATGTTTTACTCCTGTGCAGACTGTGGGCCTTGTTTGCCTGCCACTTGCACCAGCGTTTATCGACTCTGAGACAGGTTGTGCCAACATACCAGATCTGCAGTTGTCCAGGGTAAGTCTGTTAACCTTCGTTTGAGGGTCTGATTTCCCCCACGGTGTGCACGAGAGGAAGAAAGGACACCTAGGTCTTTTCCAGAGCTGTGCATAGCCTTACTACTACTTTACTCAGGGCAAGTGGCTGGTGAGGCCAGTATGCATCAGTGTGGCTGAGTACAGCTATCTTGAGAAGGGCCATGAAAATGTGGATTTTTTCATATGTTTATGTCAATGGTAGCAACTGCCCAGCGTTGCTAAAGGACAGAGAATGGCATTTTCAAAGCGGAATGGTGATATAACTATAAATCCTATGGAATAATGGGATTTGTATGGGGGAAGTGTCTAATCCCTTTCATAATAAACAGAGTTATGAATGACAGATGTGGATAAATAATGCATGCTTCCAGTCCAAGATCAAGGACTGAGTGAGAGCAAGAACATACAGAAGTGGACAGAGCTCTGACTGAATTTTAAACACCACTTAAAATCTCTGAGTTCAGCAATGGAAAAGACCTATTCAATCATTCACTTCTGCTCTTTACTTTGTTAGTATTAAATACTTATAATTCTGCAGACACAAGTAAAAGCTGAGGTGGGCTGAAAACAAAGAAATACAAGTAACTGATAAGATCTCAAGCTTCATCCAAAGTGTTTTTAAAGCTATTTCACTATGAACACTCAAGCATAGGCAGTAAGTGTTAATTGAATTGACTGATGCCCACATGAGGCTCATCAGCAGTAATAAGGCTGAAGAAAAAAACAGTAAGGAATATTATATCCAAGGAAAGAATTAATGAGAGAGGCACTCAGGGCTGAACAAGTTCTCCAAAGTGTATATTGTGCTTGGGATTTGAGCACATATGGTAAAGTCTTAATACAGAAATCAGAAATGGCAATAACTTTTTCTTATTAGGCCACCTACTCAGTCTTCTTGTCAATGTAGGATCCTTCCCTGAGGTTTCCCTTCTAGGGTTAACTTTCTAGTGCTTTATTAAATCTAATTTTGGGATTTTGTCCCTATTGACACAACGTATAATTAACTCAGGGAACTCCTTGCTGCAGGTTAGTGTTGGAGTAAATTGCTTAGCAGCTTTTTAGAAAGGCTTAGATGCATTTGTTAATAGCATCTGCACCTGCATTATTGGCAGATGAAACAGAGACTATCAATTTGGCAGTATCTGATCTCAAGACAATTTTCTTAATGGTATACTAGAGCTGGATTGTAAGGCATTTGTATCAGTGTCTGAAGCACCTTTCTGTTCACTTAGAGACAGGAAATCAGGTTTTCTAACTGAGCTAATGCATGAGGTTTTCCAAGGCATGCATCAGCAATGTGTCTAAACTGCCTGTGTCAGTACAGCAATAAATATGAATGCAATCATATTAAAGGGTGCACGGTATGATTAAACTTGCTGCTCGCTCAGCACAAAGGCTGGCCTCAGACCAATCTTGCAGTAGATGGGCCATATCTGACACGGTGCTGCAGCGGGAAATTATAGACAGGAACATTGGCTTCAGGTAAACTCCCCCCATGTCTGTGTTTGTGAGCATCTTGTCGTAGCTAGTGCAAGGTGAAGGGCTATATTCATACCAGTAAATTAAATGGTGCCAGAGAACATTTCTGGGAACTGGAGCTTGATCATCTGAGCTGGTAAACTATCAGCCCAGTCCCTGGCACAGTTTGGCTTTGGATGATCTGGCTCTTTCTCAGCCACTCCTGGACATGATTTGGGCAGGGGTTGTCGACATCCTCACATGCAATATCCCATGTGATGGGCCCCTCTCTGCCTCCTTGTCTCATCCCAGAGCTTTTCACCCATACTTGCATGCCTCATCCAAGCACCAAAAGCTGCTTCCTTCATAACCCTCTGCAGTTTTCAGCCTTGTGTCCGTACGGCTCCCTGTACCAGAAATTTGTTGCCGTTCCTTGCTCCCTGCATGGCCTTGCCTGAACCGCATCCTTTCCAAAAAGTCCTATAAATCTCAGTCTCCATTAAGAAAGAATGTAACTTCACAGTCAACCATGCATAAATAATTCATTAAAAACATATGGAGTGTGTAACTACATATGCATATGCATATACATGTGTGTCTTTATCTAAATCTACATATATACACATATGTACATTTATGTAGGCAGGAAGGTAAATGCAAGCCAAAAGTGCAGAACTAACAAAATTTTAGTTGCTTCCATGGCCCCCTTTACCATAGCAACTGAAGTTCTGATAAATTTTGTGGTCTTTTCCTAACAATGCCTCTGCAACAAAGGGAGAGGAAACAGGCAGGAAGAAAGATGAGCTGGTGGAGGAACCGGGAATAGATCCAAATTGCTTGAAGCTGATCCTGGGCTATTCACTAGACCACTGTGCGTGGCGTGTTCTCGACCCATATACTCTCGGGTGCTGTAAAGGAGTGAACAGTATTAATAAAAAAAGAGCCACACGTCCAAAGGATAATCTTTTGCCGTTCATTTGGAGGTATATATCTGAGGTTTCTATCTAATAAAAAAACTCAAATCTAATGTCGTGTAGACTGATGTGTAGGACCAGGAAAAACAGTTACCACTGAAGTGATTTAGGGTTAGTAACCCAGACCACCTACATACTATTGGACTGAAAAATATCCAAGTTCAGTTTTCAAAATGCTTCTCTAAGTGTAGCCTGCATGCCATATGTCTGCAAATGTTGCCTTCTACAGTATGGAGAAGGAAATCCAACAGCCTTGGAAAGCTCATATTTCATTTGATGCTGCTGCTGTGTTTATAAGAAACAGAAGAAAAATAATGATCTGATGGCAGAATATGATTTATAACTTTATGCGTAGGAGTGGGATGAAAATCCGTCCTCCTGGCAGACAGCCTCTTGTCCTGCATCTTTCCAGTTGATTTCAACTCAGTGACAAACATCTAAAAGGAGCAGAGTTGTATCTGACTGAGTTTTCCTTTTAGGAAAGGCTAGGAACTGGCCAGACATCTAAAAATGATTTTTGACTGAATAATCTATGAGCAGACAGAAGCATTTCCGTTAGCTCTTTACAGTGCATTTATTTTTGATTGCATTTCAGTTTCGATTCAGGATATAATTGCTGACTTTCTGAAGAGCTGACAGAGATGCAAGTCAAACCGACATCCTGGATTGGATATCTCACATGTGATTGATTGAAATGTGCCCCAGTCTTTCAGAAGGTAGGCAAACGTAGGGAATTCGAGTGGCAAATGGAGCTTTATGAGTCCCTCGAACTCACTAAGAAGTCCACACTCAAAGCCATATCCAGGAGACTGATGGCAGTTTATACCAGCTATGATACAAAAGCGTGAAACCCTAGAGGAGTCAGGTTAGGCATCCTCACTAGAAGAGGTCAGAATCATAGCAGTTTTATCTGGGGTTTTCTGATGGGGGAGGTATGAGGAAAATATTGGTTATACTTGGAACATGTATATTGTCTTGGTGACAACAGAATGATTCTGGTTAAATTGTTCCAGTCAGAACGTGAAATCACTTATAATCCTGATTTTTTTTGACTTTGAGTAGGATGCGAGGTCCAGAGTTTGCTCAAGCACCTTTGAAGTCCAGACAGTTTAACTGCCTAAGACACCCAGAATGCAGTTGCCTTCAAATCACTTCCATGGGAGTTAGATACTTAACTTTTTTTTTTTTTTTTGCATCTGGCTGAAGTGATATATGAAAATAACACTGTAGTTATGAAAAAGCTTCAAATTTTATTAATTTCTTTCTTTTTCAAACTGCATAGCATGTAAGTGTGGTTTGGCAAAACTTTGTCATAAAACTAAACCTAAGGATAACTCTGGATTTTATTTTTTTCAAACTTTCCAGCACTGAGCGAGCTTTGGTAAGTGAACACAGTTTGGCCCCATTCTAAATCTACCACAGGACAGAAGGCACTTGATGCACATGTGAATTATTTTTAGACAATATGAAAGAAATTAGCTACACAAATGGCCGCTGTGCAGCAGAATGCGCTGGAGGATCTTTTACAAGAACTTGCCAAGTCCGGAGGAGGGAGACGTATTTTCACAACTTGGAGTCCCAGTTACTGAAAGGTGAGCATCTCCATGACACTTCTTATTCAAGCCCTAAATAAATTACTCATACGCTCATCCACCAGCAGGTGGACAGGACAATTCTCGAGCACTAGCTGAAGCGATCTCTCTCTGTGAGCTATGACATAGTCACTCTTTCCTCAAAATCCAACTATGGGTAGTTCCCTTTTGCAACCAGTTCTCCAAACACGCCCAAGGACACTTGAAGAGCTGCACAGCATTATCAAAAAATGAAAAAAATTATCAATCCTAAACAGTATTTATTTCTGATGTTGGTGCTCCTGGTGTCTTAAGCTCAAATGCAGCTATATTTAAGATGCAAACTACGAGGCCCTGCCTCATACCGCCCTACAACACGATAAACAAATACTTCTGGGTCAGAAATGTCTGTAGGAATCTCCATTCTCAATCAAATAGGAAATCCACCTAATTTCTCACCCAGTCTTCAGCTGTCAGCTGCAGAGGTATCCAGGCATGGCCCAGGAGTCCCGAGGCAGCCGGGAGAGTCATCCCACAGCCAAATCTCATTCCGGTCCCCGCTGTGAGAGCTCAGCTTGCAGTGCGGAGCAGGAGGGTTGGTTTGCTTGCTAAACGGCCTTTCAGTTCCCTTCTACAGTTCAAACCCAGAGAAAATCAACAGTGATACCCTTAACGTCTATTCAATGACCTATGTTGGCTGATCTCTAGTAAACAACTACCTAAATCACAGATGTCACGTTTAGTGGTATGAGGCATAACAAGACCAAAGACGCAGATAGCTTGACGACTGAATTACTCTTTTCCTGCGCTGAGGTGCTCGTGGCAGGTCAGAGAGAGGGCACGTCAGCACGGACAGGATGGGTCAACCTGCAGCGCCCTAAGAAGCAGTTTATTCCAGAGAAAAATTGTTGTACAGGGCTGACTGGTACAAAATATCAGAAAGTATTTGCATAAACATTCCTATTCCCACCCATCCCAAAACCTCATGGGTGGAAATTCTCACACATACTAACAAGCAAATAAAACTGGAGCAAAATAAAAGTAACGAATACTTAAGACTTAATCTGTTTTTTTAAATTTATTTAGATACGGAAACCATTGTGGCAACATTGCAGCAAATAGTCTGTGATTTTTTTTTTGTGTTTGGCTCCTATGATTTGTATTTTGTTTCCAAAAGAACAGTGCGTCCTTTAATTAACGAGGGTGAGAAACCCAGTCCTGAGGTCAGAGCACTGATAGAGAGCGCACAGCTCCCGGCTCTGAGACAAGACACAGGCCCTCCATTCGCCAAAGGCCTACGTGCGACATTAATCAAGCCGCTTCACAACACCCTGCATGTCTGTGGCCCAGTTTTCCTCTTCAGTGTTTATACATACACTTTGGGGCATCAGAGGAGTCCTTAATTATAAGCACAGCCTCATGTTTAAACAGTCACACAAACAGTAATTACTGCTATTTGAGCCACTGGTCTGAAGTTAGACAGGCTCAGGCTCTTTGGCTTTTCATAGGGAAACTTAGTAAACATGGAAGAGGATTTTTAGGAAGCAGTTTTTACACTAGCAGATGAACTATAGTTGATATCTACTGGACTTGGGCTTGCTGACCTTTTTTTTGGTGGGGGGGGTTCAATAATTGCAAAAGGTAGAACACTGGTCAAAAACACAGTTCAAAAAATGATGTCAGCAGTAGAATGACAGGATCTGATTATCTGACTCGGTGATTCAGCTGACAGGTATTTTAACGAACTCAGATGATGACCAAGAACAGCCTGAAAGTGGAAAGAAAAAAAAATAAAGGAAAAAAAGAAAAAAACTTCAAGAAATTTTCTTGCTGCTCTCTGAAGGTCTCTCGTCTTTTAAGTTTAACGCAAAACCTTTCTGCCCCTGAAACATTCCTACATCACCCACCAGCACGGCTGAAGTTAAGGTCATGCCTGCATTTCCATTTTAAATCCCTCGCTCTTCCTCTCCTCTCTCTCTCCCAGTCTCTCTTGCTCGCTCCTTTTCTTTCCCCCAGAGTTTTATAACTCAGCTGTAAGAAATTGCTTCTGGCTGAAACTTGGCAGTAAAACTCTGATTTCAGGCCAGGAATGATTTCCCCCCACCGCTCCAGATTTTCAGAACCTTTTCTTTCGGTCAGATTTAAGCCACAAAAGTGCAGAGCGGAGGGGGAGGGCGATGCCATGGATTCAGCACAGAAGCTGGCTGGCTCAGCCTGCTTTCATAATGCTTCAGTGACTCTTTATTTTTCCAGCTGAAATAAGGGTGATTTCTGCATAATGTGGCGGGGATATTTTCGTGTATATGTTTGTGTTTAAATGGAAAATGGCTGAGTCATTTCTGCTTGAAAATGAATTTGCTGTGTGAGCTGCATTCTTTCTTTGCAGTTCTCCTTCATTTTAATTTGTCCTAACATTTAAAAGGAAGATCCGAAATAACGCAGTTCTTTTTGGGTCAGCAAAAGCACCTCCATAAATGCTTGCGTGTGCTTTCAGAGCGCTTCTGATATGTAGGAGCTGAACAGAAAAATTTAAATTATGACACTGGTAACATAGTAAAGAACTGGGAATATTTTAGACGATCCTTGTGTTATGGTAAACTGCATCTGGCTTAAAACCGCAGACTAAAATCATAACTTACTGTATGAAAAGATAAGAAGAATAGGTCCTGGTTTACAAAGTTACCTGTCTGAACAAAAAAGAGAGAAAGTAGGAGAAGAGATCCAAGGGTTTGGGTAACGACCTCTGCATGGTCGCTCTGCAGAGCTGCTGGCACATTTGAGCTGGCGGCAAGGGCGGTGAGGAGAGCACCACCCGGGGCCCACGCTGCTACGTGTTTTGTGCTAATGCTACATCCACCCCAGCAGCAATAAAGAACAAGGCAGTTGCTCGGTGGTGCTCGCTGGAGGAGGCATAACGCCAATGGTAAAGATGACTGTGAAGCCCCTTTCCACCCACCCACACGCATGTGGACCAGGTCCGGTGCTGATTCTCTGCCAAGGTCCCAGCAGTTTCCAGTTTGCGGGTAGTCCTTCCCTGTGGCTTCTCATCTTTTCCATTCAGTTTGCAACCCCAGTGTTGAAGGAATGCCTGTAAACCTTGGGGAACTTGAAAACTGCCGGTCTCCCCCGGTGCTTTCATGAAGGCTTACTTCAAGGCCATGATTGCCCAAAACCACCTCTAATTTTGCAGGGGGACTGGAGGTGGCTGGCCTCGCGCTGCAGGTTGCCTGGCACTACGTTGTGCCCACAACGGCAAAGCGTAGCCCCACTGGCTTCCAGTGTAGACATTTGTTTCTGGACCTGGGAGCGTTAAGCCAGATATCCGGTCAATGAAGGACATTGATCAGTGACTAGCTGTGAAAGTACTAGAATCGGTGATTTTGCCATGCTGTGTCAGAGGGCAGGGAAAGAGCTCTGCCTTGCTGGATCTGGGGCTTTGCTTTCCCCAACCGCAGGAGCATCTTGCCTGCCACTCACAAAGCGCTTCCTTGTTCCCTCTGCCCGAGCGGAGCAGGGCCGCTGGAGAAGACAGCCTCTTCGTCCTGCACCCCACCCATTCTCTGCTCTGCAAATGGTCTCTAGGCCCTGTGGAAAAAATAGTATGTGGTCATCTAATTAAAGACCATATCATAAAGCAGATACACAATGGGACTCATTATGGTTGCCCTGGTAACTTGAGTTCTGGTATTCCCAAACTTTAGGGTTTGCAAAGTCTTCTATTCAATCTTTTGGCTTTTGTTTATTTGTATCTATGCATTGTCAGATCTACCTGCCTCTGATCACACTGCCATCCTCCTCCTAAGCATCCCCTTGGCTTCTGCAATCTCTTCGCCTCTCCTTGTAACTCTCAGCTTCCTGCATCGCGTGTGGCTATACTGCTATCTTCGCCGTCATGATCGTTGGACGCGGGGAGTTGCGTGGTTCTCATTTCCAGTGTTTGGAACCACAAATATTTGGGGTGGAACTACAGAGAATAGTTTGGTCAGCCCCTGCATCTGCAGGCACAGCCTGCGTGGAGGGAATCGTTGCTGTACTCTGCTCTCCAATGCAGCAAGTCTGAAAGGAATGAGTCCAAAAGGAGATTTTTTTTCAGATTCCTATGATTTCTTTATTTTTTCAGAGAGGGCAGCAGAAGGCACATTCTTACTATCTTACTGACCTCCAAGTCAAGTTTAAAGTCTTTGCTTCTTGCTGTGGGGGTTACTGGGTTTCTTCTTGTCACCATAGTTTATGGTTTCAAATAGGCCGTTAAAAGGACCTTTTAAAAGTCACTCCTGCACGCAGATCTGTATGTAAAATTTCCCACTTATTTGTTAATGTACACTTGAGGGAAGTTAGCCCATTTTTGTTTTACCACTGCCATGTCCTGCAGGTGCAAGGGATGAATGTGGATATTTTAACTCATATGACCCAATCTGAAAACTGAGATACGTAGGCTGGTTAGTGGATTATCTACCACTGTCCTGTGATGTAGGCTCAGGGAGAAAAATCCACTTCTCACTTCTACCTCCTGCTTGCAGAATCACTCCATGATCATCACAGTAAAGATCTCACCAGCCTTCATGCAACTTTTCCAAGAGGTGTCTGTTAAAGACATGAGGATTCATCTAACCAAAGTTTACGCGCTTAAGTAATATACCTGTATTAGGATCATGATCATCTGAAGAGCTTCCTCTAAAGATGATGGACGTCTCTCCAGAAAGTGATTTGATTTGCCTCCAGGAGAGTCCTCTGTTGCCCTCTTTACTGATTTTACTGAGTAGGCTCAGGTGCATTTGCTAAATGTTTACAGACCCTTCCTGCCCAGCTCGTTCAGTTGGACACAGAAGGGGAAGGCAGCCTGAAAGGAAGCTGTAGCCATATGCAGCCTGGCATCCAGCTTCAAAGCGTGTAAGGAGTCATCTCTGTGGACAGAAGATTTGCGTAGCTCAGGGATGGGGCTGCATTAGTTTTGCCTCCCGCTCAGCATTGTTAGGCTCTTTGCTGGCAAACGTCTCCACTTTGAGAAGCAGAGCTGCCAGCCTCAGGCACTCAAAAATTGTGAGTCAGGTATCAAAAAAATTATGTGATGGACTTAAAAGCAAGGAGATATTGAAGAATAAGAAAAGGAAGAAAAGAGAGAGAGAGGACTGGATTCTTCTGGATTTCATTCCGGTTTCTGAGGCTTTAGGTTTGACTAAGATTCATGTTTTCCAAACCTTGTCCTGCAGCAACGAAGTCTGGAAACCTACTTTACTTCAAGGGAAAGCTAATGTTCTTGTGCAATGCATGTGTCCAGGAGCTGGATCTTTAAGAAAAAGATGAAATAATCTGAGATGTAATAAAAACCAATGAAGTTGGCAGTATTGCTGAAGGTACATGGTAGACTCTGGATGTGTGAGAGCAGCAGTGATTAGTGAAGGATAGAGTATCGGGCTGAGCTTGAGCTCTCCTGCTTATATAAAGCTGAGTTACATGTGTTGTGCCAGACTGTGGCTGTAGAAATATTAAATTTCCTGTTTTTATATGTATTTAAAACACCGAAATTTTCTTCATAACCCTTACAGAAATCCCAACACTTTGCTTTTGATTATTTAAAGACAAAAAATTGCCACCAGAACAGTGCTGCCCTGTGCAGACAACTCAGAACTATTTCCTCTCCCTAATTAATTGACATTGGCATCGTATTTATTGTATGCATTTTTAATATTCCTTCCTCCTTTCTTTTTCCAATAGGAGTGGCCAAATCAGTTATCCTTACTCAGCTCGTGTGCTGTTTGCGGGTGGAAATTTACAGCTTCTGAAGCAGAGCGAGAGGGACAGGATTGGGATGTAGCTGAGAGATTACATCTCAGCAGTAACTGCTCTGAGAAGTGATTCTTTTCTCAGCGATGCAAAACCAGAGAAGTCGCTGATGTCCCCAAATGTGATTTGCACTTCCTTGATCCCTAGGCCACTGCAGGACAGATTTCCTAGGGGAGGGAGAATAAAAGAAACAAAAAATAGTAGTCTAATTTTTCCAAAAGCACTGCCCAATGCTCAGTCTGGCAGGGCAGGCAGTGACGCTGCACAGTCCTCATTAACTTGGTGGCTTCATCCACCCCTACAGTGCAGTACATCTCTATAAGCATCTCTTGCCTGGCTCCTCTCAAACAGGAATTGGTACAGAGCACTTTCAACCTGCTCCATCGAGTGCTAAAAGCCTACTTTTTTTTTATTGGATAGGGCAGCTTATTTATATGCTTTGAACAACACTGCACGAGCAATTGTTGATGCTTTTGAGAAAAAAAATTACATTGTACAAAAGCCCCAGAGAAATCTCTTCGTGACCATTAGGATTTAATTGTGGAAGACAGAAGAGGGAAAAAGCAAAGGGCAACGAGTAATGGATCATTATGACTCATATTGCCTCAGAGGCTTTTTTTTTCAGATGCTGCTATGTGTATAGTTATTAAGTTATCATTTTGTTATTAAATTTTGGCTGATTTTTGTGGTAAATTTAGACTCTAAAGATTGTCAGCCTAGTACTAATTAGAAGTATGGGAAAGCTATGAAATACTTTCGTTAAGAGGGTAGAAGGGTTAAACTAATGTAGAAGTAATTTTTCAGATGTATATTAAATCTAAAAATAGACAAAAACCTGAGGAATTACCTGAAAAAAGGATGCCGTTACCTAAAAAGCCAAAGGTTCTACCTAGAGAAAAATAAAAATAATAAAAAAAGGCAAAAGATTTTAGGCCTCTATTCAAAACAAAAAACGAAAAAAAGCCCTCTAAAAATGAGAATAATGAAACCTGGAAATCTTATTTCAGTGTAGATCTTCTGCAAGTACGTTGCAGTCTTAACGCTGTTTGCCACAGCAGCCTCAATGCTGATTGTAAAGCACAGTTTTGCCTCCCTTGATGAATCTCTTTTGGTGTTGTTGTGGATTGTTGCAGCCCAGCATGCATTTCCCATTCTTTGGCCTCTGCTCTGATGCTTAGACTGTAAATTTTGTGAGGAAAGGGACTGTCTTTCATTATGTGCTTTACAGACTCTACTGCCATGTATCTCCAGAGGGTCTAATTGCCAGAAAATAGCACTGCCAAATTCCTTACTGGTGGCCCAGTTCGGGTTTTCAGTTTTTGACTTGAGACTCTATTTCTTGTTGCAGATCCAACTTCTGGGACTAGCTTACAGCTTCCCAGGAGTTTTGCAGCCCCAGTGACGAGGGGCAGAGGTCAGGCTACAGGAAAAATGGGGATGGGAGAAGGGAAACAAAGCTATGGGAGAGCCTGGAAAAGCTGTACAAAGGGAATAGGGGAGGCGAGAGCAAATGATAAATTTTCCTCCTGAGATAAGCTATTCCTCTCCATCCTGCTCCCTGCTTAGGAAAATCTACCACCTTAACGTTACCCAGCTCCTTCTTGGATGCTGCCAGCCTGGCTTTTTGCACATGCCCAGCAAGGCTGCCCTATGTAATTGCCTACTTTGTCTAAGCCTGAAGCTGGTCCTACCACTTCTGTAATTAAGCCACAGCCACAGCCTTCTATTGGGAACCACTGCTATAGAAACGAGTAATAACAGTAATATGGCATTAGCAATAATAGCATTTGTAGGAGTAATAATAATAATTGTAAGAGTAATAATAATAATTTATCTCCTTTTCCCCAGAGAATATCCATCATCTGGGGAACGTGAATGGATTCTCACTGTGTTACCTCCCGGGCTCCTGCCGTATAGCGCCTTCACAATGAATCCATGCGCCCCATCTTGTCTGTCACTCTGTCAAGCAAAGATTGCACCAGTGTTAATATCAAGGTTAAAAGTAAAGAAAGGGCCATTATCACAATTATCATTCCAGGCACGTGGTGTAATCGTGCCGCTGGCTGCTGGCCATGTGGCTCTTGTGGCAATAAACAGTGCTTTCCCTCAGCAGTCCCAAACGCACTGTTTTCATATGGGCTGGGAAGGTCAGAAAAATCAATTTGCGATATGGGATGGGAATGAAAGCCCAGTCCAAATGTAACTTCGGAAACACTTTTTGAAAGATTAGCGTATCTTCAAAAAACAAATGGGCATCTGTATCATTTTTCAGAACTGCTTGTGTTTGCTGCTCCCGCAGGAAAAAGCCGATGTTCTGGCTCTGTGTAGCAACATTGTTATTCGGCTCCCATACAATGGCGCTTTGGGACTGCAAGGAAAGACGGAGACTGCTGAACTTGGCCTTAGCCGAACAAAATCCCCAAATTCTAGCTCAGCTCCAGTTTAACGGTGTTTAAAAAGCAAACAGACAAGCAAAGTCAGCCGAAGCTAAAGGCAGAAATAAGGTGTGATTGCAGGAGTCAGCCGTCACACGTGCCAAGACAGGAAGGTCTGACTGCGCTGCCAAACCCCAGGGAGAGGGAAGGGGTAAAGAAAAAATAGTTCAAGTTTTATAGTTAAATCAGGGCATATCCAGATTTCAGAGGTTTATTGCCTATGTAGTGCTACCTTGGGCAAGTCACCTTCCTTTTAGCAACCTCTAATAGCAATACCTGGCAGGGGCACTGTACAGTTTAATGAGGTGCTTCACTGTTCTACTGTTAGAGGTGTCAGAGACAGTAAAGTATCATTACATTCATTGTTATCTGGCACATCAGTCTTCAGATGGTTTAATCTAAATCGCATCTCTGATTGCCTTGTGAAATAAATATTTCATTTCTCCAATGCAGAAATGTACAAAGTAAGATATAATCCTGCGGACTGCGTGTCCTATTTAAAGTCATATATAATATATTTGTTAGATATTTATACTCTTTTCCTCACTGTTTCCTTTTCTCATTATAAGAGAAATCACTTAGAACTGTGAAAGCTACTCAAATTGTCCCCTGGGCTTATTGCTGAATTTTCCTACCTAACTGTTTCATTCAATTAGAATTTTGCTCTTCATTAGGGGTTTATATTTTAATGCAATGAACAGTAGTAAAACCACACTAGGCAAAGTGACAAGGACTAACAGACTGTCCAAGAGACCAATATTGTATAGGCTGGGACCATGGTAGGTGTGCAAATCACATCCGCTCCAGTGATGTTCACTGCACTTGAAGAGCATGTGTTGTAAACAAGACAAGAAAAGTTGCCATCAAGCTGATGGGTTCCTTTTGTCTGATTCCCTACAAAGACAACGGCAATAAATTAGAACAATTGTTTCTGTTATTTATTTAAATAGGTGGGAATATGATATCTAGTGAAATAAGAGAGAAAAGAACAAGTAGATCAACCATGGACCTCAAGGTCTCCGCCACAGCCTTTTAGAGACACCCCATTGTGCTGAGCGGTGGCTGAAGATGCCCACATAAGAATGAGCCCTGGATTCAAGTGCAGAGTCACAAGCCACACTAGAACTAAGACTTCTGCACTGGAAAAGAGCAAACAGTAACCAAAGTGTGTGCTCTGGACTAGAATTTGACTTCCTCTTTGTAAGAAAGTCCAGTGTCTCAGACGCGGGGTTTAAAGAGTGTCAGAGAGCAGGATGTTCATGGCTAGGGAGCATCCATCTTCAGATGCTTCCCCTGTTCCTCCCCGATGTCGCTGCAGGGGAAGGTCCTGTTAAGCAGCTTGGCTAAAGCCAAGTAGAAGGGTAATACTGCAGTCTTGAAGCGGAAGAGTGTGCCCTTGAGTATTCGGCCTTTAAATGTGACTGTAAGTGAAAATAAATTCACTGAGAACTTGGCAAGGCCTAGAAGAAACTTGGTTTAGGAAAGGTTTCATAAGAGGATCATTCACAGTTATTGCATAACATAACAACTTTCACATAGCATTGCGCGATCATTTAAAGTATTGTCTCTTCTTGGAAAGTTTGTTGTTCATAAGGATTCTTTCTCCTTTATTTATTTATTCTTATTTATCATTATTTATTATTATTTCTTTATCAGGGAAATACATTAAAAAAAGAAAATAGAAAAAAGATAGAAAAAAGAAAAAATAAAAAGGAAAAACAAAAAAGGAAAAAGAAAAAGTTCCATACATCTTTGAACCTCTTGGTTACCATTGTTCAATTAGATCAATGTCTCAGGATGCTCAAAAAGCCCAAAATTTCCTTCTATCTCAAAGACTGGAGTATGATCATTAGGAACACAGGTTATTTTTATAATGTAGGGCCAGCTCTGATGAATTTGTTATAGATGACTTTTTCCTGGCTGAGGAGAAATCAAAACCTGTATATGACAGCTAATTATCTTAACAACATTGGAAGTTAAACCTTTTCTCCTTGCCAATCACACACATACAAGAATGGAGTATTGAACTAGGGAAAGAAGTGCAGCTAAAAATTAACAAATGGAAGAATTAATCCATTTGCACCTACCAGGGTACAGATCTTCTCTACTCTCTGGCCTCAGTGTTGTAGTTTGTTTTTGGTCAGTCCAGAAAAACAATCATTCCTTTAACTATATCTGAGAGCAATTTACCGATTATCTGTTTCCTAGGTGCATTGAATACTGTGTATCCTGTTCCATTTCCTGTCAGATATTCACATGCAATTAGATACAGGCGGTGGGAATGCAATGTAAAATGAGTATTTTGTTCTGAAACATGGCACTGTGCCTGCGCTCTTCCACATCTCCTTGAGCAAAGATCAAGTGCCAAAATGAAAGGCGTGTTTAATGGCAAAGGTGATTCCAGTCCAGGCCAAAAATAATTCCAGACAACTCAATTCTGATTTTTTTTTTTTTTTCTTTCTAAGCATTTTTGGGGGAAATGGAAATATTGTTAGGTGTTTGAGGCTGGGATTTTAACAGCAAAACCTCTTGCAAACTGTTGAAATGCCAGCCATTATTGTGTACAAAATCCTCCATATCACTGTGGAATTTGGAAAAGGAAGCCAACAAGTCAGTCAGATTTACTGTGTATCTGAGTTTTCCAGAAGTTTTACTTTTCTCTTCAGAATGAAAATGCCGTGAGAAAGTTCTCTTCCTATAACATTTTTGCTCTGCTTCCAGGAAACAGAATGAACTCATAATAAGATGTATTTACTAATAATTGATTTTTTAAAATTGTACTTCAGGGAAGACAGTCCAGGTAGCTTAAACTTCAGGTTAAGAAAATATGAGTGAAATATTGGGTGTGAAGTGGAATGCATAGAAAAATCTTATTTTGTATAATTGAAGAAAGTTTCACAATATCCTTCTTTTATGCTACTGTGAAACATCCTTGGGCCTTGTATTTTCTCTCTTTTCTTGTTATGCAGAATCTAATCTTGGTTTTTCAAATGGCTTCTGAGGCAAAGCAATGATTCCTTGCTCATCGTGATGATGTTTTGAACCATATGTCCAATGGAAATGAAACCTGAAGCCATGGACTGGGTTCCCAGGTCCTTCAACTGGAATTTTTGGCTACATACTTCCATCTGATTAGATTTAAAGTACAGAATGGTTTTGAAGACAAGGATGTGATATGTGATATGGTCCATGGAAGGCCTTCAAAATTACATTCAAAGTTTTGATTTAGATTAGGCATTACTGTGTTGGAGTCACAAAACAGGCTAACAAGCCAGTCGCGTTGGCCCAAGAGAGGTCCTATTGCAGGTCAGATACCTGACATTTTCTGACCAGTCTACTTGATCTCATGCAATGGAGTATTTAAGCCCAGAAATTAAACAAATAATAAACAAAAAATAAAAAATAAAACCCCTCAGTTCTTCTTTGGAAGGGAAAGGTGCAGCCTTCTGTCCACCTGAAGAGATTTTGATCACGACTTAATTTGTCTGAAATATAAGAAAAAAAAGAATAGCAAAACTTTGCACCATCTTGATTGCAGTAAAGTAGGGAAACAAAAAGACCCAGAACTCTAATGAGGACTCCAGGCAGGGAAGAGCTCCTTCCAAGGACTTTGAGGACAATTACCCTTGCAGGCTTCTGGGGAAAAAGCAAACCAAAGAGCCAATAGATGATCAAAACAAAATACTAAAGTAACATATCTAGGCCTGAATGGAAGGTATAGAGGCAGCTCACAAATAGTGTTCAACCGTAGCGAAAATACCCGGTTTGTACACTGGAACTAGCTTGTCTCTGGCCAGCTCTGACTGGGGCAGAGCTAATATGCATCTTTCTGCTTCTCTATGAGACACGCTGTCAAAATGTCTCAGCAGGGAGACCTGTGAGAAAGCTTTATAAATAATAATACATGAAAGAAAGATAGAAATCTATTCACAAAATGGAATAGAGAGCATGAAACAAAAATTCATTAAAAATGTATGACCAGAGTAATAAGACTCGCTTTGTTTTGGCACTGGCAGCCTGCAGAAAAAAGGGGGAGAATCATATTACAGAGATGAAAAGGAAGGGAGGCAGAAAAGCGGATTAAATAGAAAGCTATACACTTAAGTTTTAAGGATTATCATCAAGAACCATACAAATTGAGAACGTTAAAGATCAGGAATGGCAAAAGGAGCAGTTAGATGATGCAGATTTAATTAAGAAGAAAGAAAGACACAGTCACCGAAGCTGCACGTCACAGCATACAGAGCAAGCAAGGCAGCACAGAGTGTGAAATCTGCTGACTTCTGAGAAATCAGCAGCTGCATCTCCTTGCCAAGAGGACAGAGCCCAGAAGGAAGAGATGTGAACAGCTATTTGGAGACTCTACATAGGCTATACTGCAGTGTTAATCTCAAAATACTCCTATGTAAACCTTCAGAGAAATGTTTCCCAGTCTTTTGAGAGCTGAGGCCCCCTTCAGGAAGATGTAGCCACTCACATCCCCATCTCATAGTTCTGCCAGGTGTTGTGCCAGATGTTTTCCTGTTGGCATCTCCCTTTAAATACCCTTTCCTTCCTGTTGGGAGGAGGGCTGGGGAATCGGCGAAGGGTTTTCCGGATTGTGATGTTTCCTCTGTTTATTTATTTATTTATTTTTAAGGATAAGTAAACCACTGTAAATTTTTAAGAAATAGAAAAATAGTCATCACGTTTCCTGGATCGTAAGGTCCTTAAGATCCTCTAGCTGGACCTCGGGCATACTACAGGCCACAAACTCCAGTCATTTTTGCACTAAGCGCATCACGTTTCTCCAGACTAACTGACATTTCCCCTTAGCTCCACTCCCAGGCTTTCTGGCTCACTCCTCCTTGCTTCTGCCTATCAGTATAGTGTAGCAGGCAGACTGATTTTACATGGCACAAAATCAGCTCAGGAGGAATTGGCCAGTAAGCATGGATTACAGCTACTGCAGAAAAAGTGCCAGCTGTTGGCTTTTGGAGAACTTCTTCAGCCGTAATCACTACTGGTTTGTCATGCTCTCCAGTGCTTTAGATAAAGCACGAGATTAGTGGATGGTCTCTCCGTAGGATTCAAAGCTCCCCTGTGGTTTGGTCTCATTTCTGCTTCCTCCCTTAAGGAGAGCAGAGCACAGCAGCCTTCGGGCTGCCTTCCTCGTTCCCTAGCACGGGACGCCTCAGGGTGCATTAACCACCGGGGCATGAAGAGCTGAAGTGTTCAAGCACTTTTAGTCATAGAAAAAAACCTCCACTCGCCTGAGTAAGCCCGACCTGAGACACAAGGAGGCTGGAGCACTGCTTGCTACTGCTGGTACCAATAGGTCTGATACGTGAACCCGTGGTACTTCATGGTTCAGGAAAAAAGATAGTATCTGTCCTTCTCTTTCTTGCTTCCATAGAATATAGCACAGCAGTGCCCTTTGCTGCGTTCCTCTTTACGGTCTCTTCATTTTTGAATTTTATCAGGATGGTAGATGAATATTTTCTTAATTAAGCTGAAGCTAAACCCCAACTTTGTTTACATGGCCAGAGAAGATTAAACCAGAAGAATCAAGGTTAATAATAACACATTACCTCAGTGTGAACTTCAGAAATAAGTTAGCTCGTTTCCAAAATACCTCTGTAATTCTCTGAATGGATTACAGCTTCTTTTTAGGAGAGAAAACAAACGCAAATCCTCCTTGGCTGGGTTTCATTCTTGGTGTCAGATTCTGCAATCTCTTACTGAGCCAAAAACTCAGGGTTTGCAGTGCTCATGTTATAGAAACTAGCTTATACTTGGGGCTGGGAACTGAAGTTATTGTGTGACTCTGAGTTAACACTAGACTGCCTAAGTAACTAAAGACTGGGGACAGGAAAACAGAAGCAAGGCAGATTAAAAAAAAAAATTGCAGCAGATGTGATTTATGAACCCAAGGATAACAGTGCCTGTCCTCAGATCTCTTCCCGCTGACGCTTGTCCTGCTGTATTTTAGGCCAAAGTTAGTAGCACCATCTGCCAAAGTATTCTCAATGAAAGCTTTTGAGCCTGACATGAACTCTGTTTGGAGGTCAATAAAGAAATACTGTACAAGATTTTACTGCAAAGATGTCAGGTCCTAGAGTTTATACCATAACACAGTTTAGGTGTCGCAATCCAAACATAGTTCCTGTTTTGCTTTATATACAGGGGTAGATAATCTTTTTATTCTAGAAATTCTACTGTCAAAATGGGCTAGGCGGGCAAACAGCGGGAGATCCAGGCTCAGTTTTGCTATACAGTTTAGGATGGGCTGAACCTACTTGCTATTACCACTGTTCCAAGCCTTTACCCCAATGATAGGACCTCAGCATCATAAAAATTGTTTTTATTTCATCTTTTCCCAGAAATTCCATGTAAAGGCCTGAAATCTTTTCCAGATAAAATCAGTAGGTTTCTGTGTTAAGTTTCTGTTTGACAAGCTGGCATTTTCTACATACAATAAGAAAAAGAGCAGAAGAGCTCCTTGGTCAATACTCGCTAAAACTCACTCTCCGCTATGAGCTTGATTTAGAAATGTTTCCTGAAACCCTTCCATTTCTGCTCTGCTTTCTGTTTCAAGATCTCCTGTGAGATGCATATTTGTTTTCCAGGAAGTTTGAGCTAAGTCAAAGTAGGCATTTTTGAGAGAAGACTATGAAAAATGAGACATTCTCACTCTTTTCTTCCTTTTAGGGGATGGAGGGAAAAAAGCAAGGAATTAAAATCTGTGTTTCAGAAGTAGCTTAAACTAAAGAATTCACAATTACTTCATTCCTGGCTAGAACCTTCTGTGTTTCCTCGGGAGGCCAGCTGATTCATTTTGATGCAATCTGCTGCAAATATTTGGATCTCTGAGAACTTCTGGAAAACCTAGTCATATTTAAAAACTTTTTCATAGTTCAGGACTTGTGGAGTTTGTAATTACTACTGGGATCTCTGGTGAAATTTGTACATTCTGCCAAATAAACTACTTTGAAGCTCTAATTTCCTCAATGCTTACTAAGATAGAATTTCAGTGAAGTATCTATAAAGCCTAGTACTAATGTCACCCATGTAAATTTTATGCCAGGTTTGACTACAATGGAATGAATCACTGTTTTACTCTCACACCTGTAGAAGCAATAGCCAGGCATTTAACTGTATAATCTTTGCAGCAATTAATTATTTCATCAGTTCTTGCCATAATCAAGAAGGAAGCCAGGGAAGAAAGGACTGTGTTGCACTTTCTAATTCAGTTATACTTACAAAAGCAGGAAGTACTAGAAACAGAGGCTTATGAATACGTAAAACTTTGCTGATGGTCTCTCATCTGTACTTATTTAAGATCCTTTTATCATTTGAAGGAAGCAATTGATTTAGACCAAAGTAAGAGTGTGCATTGCGATCACCTTTGAAATGTCTGCAATGAGCTTCTAGCTCCACTTGGTAATGTGCAAAGTGATTAGCCACAATTTACAGGTTATATTGCCTTCATTCCAAACACTTGGCTACCTCTCAGTAACTTCATCAGAATAAACATTTTTTCCCCTGTGTTGTGACTTCTCGGGGCATAGAAATGTGAACCCATTTGGAGAAATTCCCAAGCTAAAATTTCTGAAGAGATACAGAGAGACTCAGTTGACCGAAGAACAACCATTCATGGAGACTGGTATCTTCCGTGAAAATAATCTGTGGCTGTTTCCCCTTTCAGTGAGCTGTAAAGAAGGACTGTGTTCCCAGGTGAGATCCTGGAGCTCCATGTGTGGCACAGTCTGCTGGGAGACAGATGAAAATGCTTGTGCTTGCATGTTGGGTCCAAGCCAGATGGCAAAGGGATGCATAGGACAGGCATGGCATGACAACTAAGAGTGTCTTGGAATGACTTACCTACCTGCTTTAGCACCACACCAGCTCCTTGGCCAGTGAAGGACTTGAGGACATGTTGAACTCTTAACTATTAAAAGGAGACCTCAGGTACGTACTTAGGGGCTCAGATTTCATTGCATGTTTTGCTAAACAGAGGCCTAAGATCATTTCATTGCTGATGATAAGACATTGATTTGTAAACCACAGGACTGTGACCCAGTCCTTTGAGGTTCATGTCATGCTCACTGCCAAACGGCTGAAGGAAGTAACAAACGTCCAGATTTTTCCAGGACTGGATTTTTTAATTTTTCCCTTTGTCTAAATGTATGCAAATCTGTGTAAACGTGGAAAAGCACAGGAATATACCATAATGAATGAAAATATAAATATTTAAGGTGTTCCTGCTGTGGAAGTCATTCGTCATGGTGGTGGAATGGCAGTCGATTTTTAATTCAGTACAGACTGTCTAGAAACCGATGCCATGTTGAGGGTAGATATTTATCTCCCAAAACCAATGCTTCAAAGAGATCTATTTGCTAGATAAATCTTCTTTGTCTTCTACTTGTTTTGAAGATGCTAGTCTTTTCATCCTCCAAGCTCCGTCTGTTTATCCTCTATTAAATTCACCTGTGGGAAAAAATCGATAATCTATTACTCTGCTGATGCCCCCGTTGTTACATTGCAAGGGCTGCATGCTCTCTGGGGTATGTGTGGGGGTGAAGGAGGGTGAGCATTTGAGAATTCAAAGCTGCCAACTGCTAATACAGTGTCACTTGCACCACGTATGTAACCTGCTTGCACCCTTTAAGGAAAGACCAGCACACTGGTGGCACCGTATAAGGATTAAACGGTAGTGGTAATAACCAGTGTCTTAGTTTTGCCTGTGTCCTTCCTGAAAGAGTCATCACTGACTAAATGTTCAAAAGTGACGAGGAACTTGCAGTGGGGGAAGATCAAGATGGAGGAGCCCTCTGATACCTCAGGGCACCCAGGTTGGTGGCTACAGCTCAGTGATAGCCAGGTCTGTAGCTGAGAGGTAGAGCAGAGGAGTCTCCACTCCTGCCAAAGTGAATAGGAGTGCTCCCTGTGCTCTCTATGGCAGGGTTTCTCCAAATTGCTTCCTCTCCTCTCACGTGGTGGCGGCTTTTTTCCATCTACGCTGACTATTTCTAGCGCTCCCAGCACTTTTTTTCATCTATGCATTGAATACCTAGCTCTGCCTTTATGTGCAGTGTCATGGTCGTGCTTCAGCAGCCGTTAGTAAAGGAAATGTAGTTTTCCCACAAAGGCTTTCCCTTCGGTTATTTTATGTCCCTTCTTTCACCCTTATCAGTACACTTTTCTCCCACAGCTTCCTTTTTGACTGAGCTAGCCCCAAAGCTCTGCCCACATCTCCACGCTGCTGCCGGGGCAGAGGCAGCTGCTGCAGGGCTTGCTGCCCTGTCTCATGCCTGGGAGTGAATGTCAAATGGTGTAACTGGAAATTAGACTGGGGAAAGAACTGTTGCAGTCTTTACACTTCCCCTTTTCCCCCCACTGAACCTACTCTTTCTGACTCAGCAACAGAGGAAAAAACAATCCCCATAACCGAATATATATATTTTTTTTCCTGCCTTAATTCAGCACAGTGAGTAGTCGAATATAAAAACACTTTAGATACCATAAGCTCTGTGCTTAGGAATCCTTTCCTATATAAGCCAAAGCACTGAGTCTACAAATATGAAAACAGAGCCTGTTAGGATAGTAAAAAAAGTGTTTATTTTGCTGTTTGTTGCTGTTCCTGAGAGAACCATGATAGATTATGCACTTGCAAATAATGCTTACTCCATGGAGAAAACATACAAATTTCTCACTGATCGTTATTCACAGTAAGGTTACTTCACTAGCTCTGGGTATAATGAAATTGTTCTTAGCTTAAAAAAGAAGAAGAAAAAATAACCTGTCTGCTCAGATGACATTATGGACATAAAACTGCAATTTTAGCAACAAAAAAAGTCAGAAGTTCCCTCAGCTGGAGACCTCAGAGATGTGCCAAAACCAGAAGCTGATATCCAGCACCCCTCACTGAATTCAAATAAATAAGACTTCTTCTAATTTCAACTAATTTATTTAAGGATGTGAATCCAAAAACCCCTTATGGGCATCTTCCACTGTACTGCACGTCCTTAACGACCACTGAAGTCAACATCTGTGTTTACAGTGCCTGTTGGAGGAGGCCTTAGTCTGTCCTGCAGACCAGACTCATGCAAGCCCTTCGCTGTGATCCTATCTACTTAACTTTAGGTGTAGCTGGGATGTGCCTTCCCACAGGCCATCCGCATGTACCATCGGGATGCATCATCCCTGTGGAATGTGCATGTGGGACCGTGCAGGCAGCCACATGGCTCACACGCACTGCTCAGTATTATTCCCTCAACATGCAAGCCGCAGGCTATCTGCAGGATTGCAGTGCAGAGGGCACACTAAACATGGCTATGAGCACGGACACCACGTTTCAGTATTGCATAGACACAACTAAGGACGCTTGATGGCACGTGCTAGGGCTAGGTGAGGAACAGCTACTCCCCCCAGAGACTTAATTTATGACGAATAAATAATATTTGGCCACGGAAGGACCAAGAGCTTGGCTGAGTCTCAAGCTTGTTTGGACTAAGGTTCAATAATTATTTATTGAATTATTATTGAATTATTGAATTAATATTGAATTAATGTCAATTAATTATTTATGCACCAATAATTATTCAGAAAGAATGGAATAATTCTGATAAGAGATGCTGGAATACAGTCAGTTCAGAACAGCAAATAGGCTGTTCGTTAAGGTAATTGACCAGGTAACTGGGCAGCCGGGTTGAAGGCTGTGGTGTGGGAATGGCTTTACAGTTGGATATCCTGACCTCAGCAGGTACCTTAACAACAGCATATTGACTTTCTCACAGGAGGGAGAAGAGTCTCTCTTTCTCTTTGGCATTGTGACCAGAAATTCTATCCTACCACAGAAACCTCTCTTATGAAAATTTCATCAAAACTGGCATATTCCCAAGAAAAGTCTCCATTTCAACAAATGGCATGTTCTGAAGATAAAACTGTGTTTCTGGAAAATTCCCAGATAACTCTACTGCTTGGCACCTGCTTAAGTTGCTAAATATTGAATCAAGTGGTTCACATTACCATGGAACACCATAGAATTTTCATTATACAGTACTTGGAAAAAAGACCGCTATATCAGAGGGGAATTTTTGCTGGGAGCCTCTCGTGCATAGTATGCAAGGATACTGTGAGCAGGGTGAAGCCTCAGAGATGATTAAACCACTAAACGTGAGAGATTCCCACTGCATGATCAAAAGCCTCAGGCTGTGGCTGCCCAAGATGAAATGTTGGCAGCAATACCAGCCTGAGGTATTTCTGTCCTTGTTTTTGCTCTCTTTCTCACTTAGCCCTTCACACATGTTTCTGCACCCACCCTTGTGATGAATAGTACTGAGGAATTTAAACTGATTAAAAAAAAAAAAAGTCCTACGTGTTTCTGTAAAAGTGGATCTGGTGCATCACAAGTTCACAGGCAGTTCTGCCTGCATGGCTGAAAAAGTCCAGCAACAGGCTGGGAACAAATGCAGGTGTGAAAAGATGCAAAACTTCTTCATGTGTGACCTCCTGGGTGAAGGCAACGGGCAAGTCTGTGAGGCAGCAGGCTGAAGATAACAAAGTGTGGCATTGCATGTATCACATGTAGGTATTTGATGAGAAGATCTCTTTCAGCTTCTGCCTGTAATCTTGATTCAAAACCCACTGATGTCAATAGGAGTCCCTTTTGCTGACTTCAGGGTTTCTGGTCAATGAAGTTATTCTGTTTTCTAGTCTGTCAGCAAGAGACAATCCAAGCTACGTTTTCTTGTGGTAGAACAGAAATAGCTAACCTGTGATAATAGTTTCCTGTTTTTTTCAGACATCATGAAGATTTCTTACTCGAATGTAGACCTTGACAGTGAGATTCATCACATCCAATTTTAGATGTCTCTAATGTTTCTGCATAACTAATGACCGGGTGTGATGCACCTCAGCTATCCGAGATGTCTACATTCGGGCTAGATGAGCCTCGGATGTACTACTGATTACCTCCCCTCCGACTGTAAACAGATTAATCCTGTTCTAAGTTTTGAGAGTAGAAAAAACACCTTTTCATGGTCATGTTAACATTTGTGCCAAGGAGCTCTTAATTAGTTTCTTGATAACTCAGGTGTCATAACTTCAAAGAGGTGAGGCATGGGTAATATGAAATGCTGCTTTTCTATCTCTTTATATACACTTATACACACATATCTACTTAAACTACGTACATGCAGAAAGTCTGTTCTCGTCCATAATCCGTAGACTCACTACTACAGAGGCTAGATTCCCTCTGGCCTGGAGTGCTGCAGGGTTGTTTACATGACTGCCAAGTGGATGCTTACCCCAGTTGTGACGGAGCTGTACATCTGCTTGGCACAGCTGTGAATGACCGCGTTTTGTATAGGAGGGCGGAAAACTGAGTTCTCAAGAGTTTTATTCTCTTTAACTGCAGATTTTTTCTTCCCTCAGTGCACAACTGCAGCAAGGACTTTCCGACAATCAATCAAAACCTGTTCTTAAGCCAATGAAAATCTGGGGAGAGAAAAAAAATCTCATTTACGGCAAAATGCGTGGCCAACAAAAGGCCACAAACACATCAAGGAAACATGAGTTTCGTAAATACAGGTGAATTTCCTTCCTCCTCTCTCCCCTTTAAACCACTGCAAATTAAATGAAAATGGTTATTATTTCTATAAAAATCATGTGTGACATTTATTGACTGTAGGGCAGTTGGAGGCTAGCGTTTTCTTTTTATTCTGCACAGCATATGGGAGATAAGCAGTGGCGCAGCAGGACTCAGTGCTGTGGAAAGACCCCCCGCCATTTCCAGCTGGTACTCTGGATCAATGTAAATTCATTGACCTCTCTGCTCTGGCTGTTAATGTGACTTCTTGTGATGTGGGTTCCTATTCACTGGGAATGGGACTCTTCTATTCAGAGTGGCATATTGTACCCATCTCCACAGTGTTAGGACTTCCTACTGAGCGAGAAATAGACGAACAACTCTTCCAGGGTTTGTTCTCTCTCTCCCTGCTGGTGGGATAATTATGGTTTTAAATTGCTGTTATTACCTTAATGACCTGTTGCAGGGTGAGGACAGTCATGTGGGGAGATTTATATTGAGCCTGGCAAATGGCAGGTGTTCAGTCCACCTCATACGCTGGTGGATGTAGAGATGTGGTATGGCCGTTGAGGAAGTTGTGATTCTGGTGGGCTTTCATGGTGATTAAGTTTCTTATTCTTTTGGAGATCTTCAGCGGCATCACCACATGCAGAAGTTGAGATGGTCTTGTAGATAATTTAAGCCTTTTCTACAGAAAAAGGATAAATACTGAGCAGCTCAATGAGCAGCTCAATTTCTGTTTAGGTACTTTACCACAGGAAGCAATGGGATTTAGGGGCCGTGGCAGAACGGAGTTTTTTTAAGGTTTCTTTTTTCAAAGTTTTGTCTGTGTGTTTAAAATGAGCAGTAAGCCAATAAAGTGAGCCCAGGGCAGTGTGTTTGCAGAGAGCTGTGAGACTGAGGTGATCCTTGTGTCCTTCTGTACCAAGGAAAAGTCCAGGGAAGACACAGAGAGCATTGCAAAAGGCCAGTGAAAAGATGGCAGGGTTGGAGCCCATGTCACCTAAATTTGAGTGTGGCACTTTTCTTAGGCCATGTGGATGTCAATGCCTGGGTTGCTCCCTATGCCTAGACAAGTTTGCATACCAACTTCAACATCTATTTTAAAACGTGGTGAACTGCACCCTAGAAGCGCTCATTTCTCTCCACTGACTACAGAGAGAGGCTAAACAGCTCACAGACACCAGTACTCCAGGCCTGACGTTAGGTAAGTGAATCTTCCTCTGAATATCTAGGGTTAAGGGTCATGCAGGAGCCTTTAATAAGAACGTGAACAAACAGGAGGAGGAGCTTATTGAGAAACGGACACGATCTAAGCCTGTTAACACTATTAGCACCAACTCCTAAACAAGACAGCGCTGCAGTGCTCCAAAAGAAACATAACCTTTCACTGCAAGAACCGATGCAGAAAATTGCACCATCTTTACAGCTGACATCTCACAATAGCTCCGTGCAAAGTTATGTGGATAATACATCAAACGCAGGAAAGGCTGGAGTCTCTGGGGCTCCATAGGCAAGGGCAAAGTGGCTTTCTGCCATAGCTTTCTGCAATGCTTTCGAACCAGGTTAGCGGGGAGTAAGAAGGTTGGCTTATTTCCAGTCAGGAATTCGTAGCAATTCTGAGTCGTTGCTGCCAGGGCAAAGTCTCAACCTGAGGAGAAAGTTTTTTCTAAAGGACATTATTATTAGTAACTATTCAAAAACCTCAGTCTCAGCAAAAATCAAATCTATTTTTGGGGGGAAAGTAAGGGTTAAACACCCCTGTAGATACTTCTTTGTCACGCTCTTCATGACTCTGCATTTTTCTTGCCCTTTCCCCCTTGGGAAGGACTGGATACGTTCTCCTTGGAAGTCAAGGCAGAAAGGTGAAAGTATACAAGTATAAAACGAAAGGCTCTTCAGTCAAAGAATTAGTTCACAGCAAGAGTGAGCGGAAAACATCCCAAACATATAAATGTCAATGAGTCCTCTCTATTATGCCTTGATATGCCGTTGTATGCCACCTATCAAAGGTGTTAAAAAGACAGCTAAAGTGAGAAGAAAAATCCTTACATTGAACAAAGTAAAAGTCACAGATCAAACCTTATTAATGCCTGTCACTTACAACACCCACGTCAAAGGAAGAAATTAGCACCTCCTGATACAAATCCCACATGTACAAAATGCGAGTAATGCACACGAAAAGGCACAAAAAAGGATGACTATTAGATCAATCAGGCAAAGAGAGGATTCATCTCCTGGTCTTAGCTACACATGAGTAAAAAATAAAATGTCTATAGGGAAACTGTATAGGCAGAAAAACAGCTGGGTACACCGGAGACCAGAGTCAAAGCATGGAAGCTGTGAAGAGCAGAGAAAGAAGAACTGAGTTTGAACAAACGTGGATGAATAAATATCAGTGAACTGAGAGATAATGCATACATAGATGAGTAATGGGGCTAAACGCTATTGTAAAACTAAGTGCCTAGTTAGAAAGAAAATCAGTCCTTGCTAGGTACCAACAAAAAGCAAGATGCTGAAGCCAGAACACTGGCAAAAATGTCTGTGACAGAAAGCCCCTACAGTACTCTGGCTGGCTAGAGATAACAGAGATAAACAACTTAATGTCCTGAATTTAAGAGATGTATTTGATTTTGTCTCTCCTCCAGTGCAGATCAAAAAGACTAGAGTTTGCAATCCTGTTGCTGGAAATGAAAAGACCAGCTGAGAGGCAGGGAAAAAGAGAGTTGTTCTGTGTTTAACTTACTGTGAGGCGAGGGAAAACATAGTGATGAGCCATGTAGTCTTGTTTCATAGGTTTGTCACTCAATACAGCTGTGCCAGCAATGGCGATATCTGGTCATCTGTTAACTTTGTCTATAAACATATCACTCACTGCCCCTTGCTGGTAGCAATGATCAAGTGTCTCTGAAATCCTCCTGCTCTCCAGAAAGACTAGCCCAAGGGCTTCCCCAGCTCTGCTTGTCACTCCACTTCAGCTGGCTTTAAAATCCCCAGAGCAAGCACAAATCAGGATTTTGGGGACCCAGCAGCCACTGGGAACCTGTGCTTTTCTGGTTTATTGTGGCTGTGTTTGCTGGGAGCCCCCCTCATCCAAGCCTGGGCTGCTCCCTGCCACGTGAGACCGATGATAAGTGTATGTTGCATGTCTGTGTGTATATAAATGGAAGGATGGGACCTTATTTTTTACTGAAGGGAATTCCAGATGATGCTGCCTACTCTCTCTCTCTCTCTCTCTCTCTCCCCCTTACACTTCTACCCCATAAGGAGCTAGAAATGCTCCGGAGACTGCTATGCCAGCTGGGAATGGTGCCAAAGTGACTGCTGGTTGAGAGCTGTTGAAGTTTGCTTCAGCCTGGCCTTTCATACCTCCTTCCTAGAGCTTCCTAAACTCTGGGGGATTAGTACTCCTATAAGCCTCATTATACTATCTGTTAAAGAGCTGCCTACATGAGGGAAACTCAGCTGGCCAAAGAGAGCTAGAGCCGAGGCAGCACAAAGAGCTCACTTCCCAGTGGAGGCTCTTAATTTTTAGACTAGCTGAGTGCATATATACAGTGTAAAGTGCTCTGAGGGACTGCTTCTTGGGATTCGGAATTAAAACAAACAAGTAAACAGAGAAGCAATATTAGCCTGCTTCTGCCTTACTATTAAAAACAATTTTACGACCTGAAAATTATACGCCAACTGATTTTGGCAGCACTTTCTCGACTAATCTACTCCGCACATACATGCATCTGTCTTCTTTCTTACAACATTAGCTGTCACCACGGGACTCTGACTTTATTTTCTTCAACAGATTTTTAGTGGGTTCTTCAGCCCTAAAAATAAACAAGCTCTCCTGGGGATATGTTTGTCTCCTCAGCTCCCATGTGCAGGTTGCTGCGTGATTCTTGCCGGCTGTACTGAGCTTTCTATTCTGCAGCCCTGTATAGACCAGCCATGTGGCAGCATGGGAGTGGAAGCTAGTAGGTGAGTTATCACAGAATCACAGAATCGTTTAGGTTGGAAGGGACCTCTGGAGATCATCTAGTCCAACCTCCCTGTTCAAGCAGGGTCACCTAGAGCATATTGCCCAGTTATGGACGCTCGTGGATATCTGTAGCAAAGGGAACAGTGTATTTTATAAAATTTAATACTGAACTGGTCAGTTCTTTGCAGGGTATGATGCCTACTACACTGAGATCCCCCTGACAGCCTGGGCTCCAGGGCTAGCTATATTGCAAAACCTGATGCAGAATAAACTGACCGGGTTACTTTCTTTGCACCTATCTCAGATACGGAAGATCCTCACTTCTTTTTGCAAATGTCTTCGGTTCCCTCATATTGTCAGACTCTCTGAGCCTGAAGAACTCAGAGCATTAGGGAGCAGGCTGTAAGCCCTTCATCTCTAGATGAAGCCCAGTTTATGGGTTATGAGGCTAACTATTTAATAACTGGAGTTAGAGAGCTGGCCTACATGAAGAGCTCTGCATTGCAGAATCACAGAAAAGTCTATGCTGGAAAAGACCTCTGGAGATCATCTGGTCCAACCTTCTGCTGAAAGCAGGACCTTAGATTAGATGATTCAGGGCACTGTCATGAATATTTCCAGCAAGGGAGATTCCACTACTTCTCTGAGCAACCTATTCCGATGTTTAATTGTTGTCACTATGAAGCATTTCTTTTTTAAAATCAGCTGGAATTTCCCTTGAAGCTGCTTGTGCCCACTGCCTCTTGTCCTGTCACAGTGCCTCCTTGTGAAGAAAGTACCTTCATCTTCTCTATAACGACCTCCTGGGTATTCGAAGCCTGTGATTAGATTCCCCTGAGCCTTCCCTAGTCAAGGCTGAAGAAACCCAATTCCTTCAACCTTTCTTCATCTGTCAAGTTTTCCAGCCCTCGGACCATTCTCGTGGCCTGGACTCTCTTCAGTTTCTGAGGCTGCCAGACTAGTGTACAGTTCATCTGCGCTAAGCATGCTTGCGGACACAGATGCACATATAAAGTCCCTCTCTCAGAAAGCTAGTTTAACTGGTCTGTTTGGAATGCTTAGGCCATATGGTCCTGATTATTTATGTAGATAAGTGTGTGTATTTTTCTCTGCCTAAAAATAACCAGACACAGAGAAGGAAGATGCTTTTGTCTAAATTATTTAAAAATGGGAAAGCTGCTAATCCCTTGAGAAAACATTCACTAGTGTTGCACACAGTGCAGGAAACCCCTGAGAATACAGGGTGTGGGGTCTGGCCGCTCAACCATGCTTTGGCCACGTCCTTCTACATTCTCAGCGTGACCACCCTGGCTGCTCCCTCTTGAGTTAGTGCATATTCCTGCAGAACACTTGATGAAATGCAGCTGCAGGGCAAGTATAACTTGTGTCCTTTGGTGTTGTGGCTTCTTTCCACCCTCTGCACTCATAGTTTTCAACAACCCCCCTTAAACTCTCACAGAAAGATGCTCTAATGAGACTGGAAGGCTGAATGCTAACATCTGTGTCTGTTCATGGCCTGAGTTACCTTGGTGGAGATCGTTCATAAGCTGCCTTAGCAGCCTACGGCAGAAGGAGCAATAGGGGTGTGTGTGATAAAGGCGCTCAGGTCTAAGATGGGTAGGTGTGGGTTGGGTGAGGGGCCCTTAGATATACTTGAGCAACAAGCGCCATCCTCCTCTTCTGTTCCTCCTTCTTCTTCTGCTTTGAGGCTAGCTGCTTAGGCGGGGCGAAGTGTTGCCCACAGATCCTTGCAGCCACCGTATTCTCCCTCCAGCCACCCTCAGCTGGCTGTGCTATGTCTTGGCATAAGCAAGGAAGGCAGCCAGGCCACGGCTTGCCTTTTAACTAACTGAGGCTATTTGTTGTTCTTGGTAATCTGCCATCCTAGAAACCGTCTCCTCTGTCTGCACCTATGCCTGTACTGAAGGATTTTCTGAGGTTAAATGCACTAACACTTGACAAGGTCTCATATGTAAGTGTGAACATAATGGAAAATGTGCATATTGTTCATTTTTGGACGCGTAAACAAATAATTAAACATCGAATTTCTCCTCGGTTACAGCATCATTCCTTGTGACATTCTTCATGAAATAGTGTTGCTTTTTTGCTGATGCTGAGCAAAAAATCCTGTTTCTGAAATTCGTATAGAACCTTCTCTGACAAGGAATTTATATGGCACAATTCGTAACCTTCCTTCACCCCTTTCCATCCCCAGTCTCATCCTCTAAGAAAGTTTTTCTTGAGGGTGAAATTGCGAGGGGACTAGCTATTTCTGTCTCCCTGACATTTCTCATTACAGTCTTCCTCATTCCCCTAAACGGTTTGTTTCTGACTGTCAGCATCACATAATCTCTTTCATGACAGTGGAGGAGATCTGACATTCAGCTGAGCTTTGCATTGGTTATCTGAGCATAACAATTCAGTGGGTTTTTATTATTAATATTATTCTAATTTTCTGGAGCTGCTGTGAGAATGTGAGAATCATCCTTCTGAGTCCCAGCTCTCCTCCTGTGATGACTGTTTGTCTGACAGATCATTGATTCGCTCCATCTCCCTGCTGTTTCACAGAAGATCCAGACTTCTTTCTTATCCAGAGTTTCAGATTCTACATGTTTTTGTGACTGTCATTGCTGTAGTCTTGGAGCACCACCCCAACTGACCCTCCCAACGTTTCTGTCAAGCAGGGAAATACGTCTATGCCCGTGCTGTAGATGGAGACTTAAACATAAGCAGACCATGTAATTTGCCTTCGATTCCACACTGGAAGTCTGTGGGAGGTCAAGAGCTTTGCTCAAATTCCCCCAGCCTTGGAAGCAAGCAGTCTCACCGCTGGATGACCTCTTCATCTCTACAGCTACCTCTTTCAAGCCTGCTGGGACTTCTTCTTTTGCTTCTGTTTCTCAATTAGGATTTCCACATCGGAGCTAGACTGCCTTACAGAGTACTGAACTGGCAGGAGGAGGAGACGACTGCAAAGCAAGCTGGGGTCCAGAGCCTCCCAGCAGCCCAGTGGATGCCAGCCAGCCCTGACTATCCAGCCACAAGGCACCTTCTTCCCCCCTTCAGGAGCAGGCAGAAGGCATTAGTCTTTCTGCCTCACCTTCAGGTGACCAAAAGTGTGTAAGTGATTTTATTCACGCTTGATCAGTTACCGAGTCACAGGGGACCAGATTCTCTTGTGCATCCCATCAGAGCTCACTGGGTTTGGATCCAGCTGAGGAACATCCATGCCACTGAGATATTTTTATATATATATATATATACACATAATAAAGATTAGAAAGATGCACAGAAGTTTTGGGGGACCCAGATAAAAACCTGAAACTGTGGCCTGGTCTATATTACAAGGTATCATGAAGTGACGAGTCAAGATCCCCTATTTTTTGAAAACAAGAGATCAAGGTAAACTGTCCCAATTGCCACCTTCTCTTCCTCTGGAAGGCACTGTGATCAATTATTGATTTAGTAAAGATAGTCAGAAAAAGAGATTTCTTCTCTTCACCAGACAGCAGTTACATGCATCAGTTACAGCAGTTATTTACATGCTAGCTGACAGAACTAATGATGTTGTTTCAAACCCTCCAAGGTTATATTTCAATTAATAACAATAGTGAGTTCCAGAGATCCAGCACTCAGCCCTGACCCATTTTTCCACCACAGGGGTTGTCCCTGGAAGATCTCCGGGGGGAGTTTAGAAAAGCCCCAAACAAACCAAGCCTTTGAAGCAATGTGTTGCAGAAATATGTTCAATGTCACAAGGGACAAATATTATTTCTGCCATATGCTAACTGAGAGTAATTTTAGAGCAGAGAGAGTGCCACAAAAATACTTGATGGTATTTCTTTGAGATGTCTTCCTAGCTACCTTCTTCCACCACAAACAACTGCTAATGATCCTTTGGCAATCATCCTTTTTTTGTGTCATTGTAGTTGATTTCAACAGCTAAGAAGAGTAAAGAATTTTACTCCAGGCTAAGGAAGGTAGCTGGAAATCTATGCATGTTTTCAGTGGAAGTACACTAAATCTGTATGGCTACATTTGGAAGCATTCTCTATTGTTTTTGGACATGAAAACAATGAAGTTAAGCTTTCTATTTTACAAAAAGTGAAGTCTAATGGAAGGAAATCAGTCCACACAGCCAATTTGTTCCTACTTTTTTTTTTATATTTAAATAACTTAGAAAGGTGGGTTAACTCCATCCCAGAGGAGATGAAGAACCTGAAAAACTCATATTCCACTTCCAACCTAACTACCAGAAAATAGAGCCTTGTTTCAGATTTGTTCTGAATACATGCCCCAGCTTCTCCTCGTTTTCTCATAAAATTTGAGATATTTTTCTTTCTTGAATTTATTTTGTTGTAGGAGGTTTAAAACCCAGCACTATGTTGCTGCCTCCAGACAAGCCTGAGTAATTTTGCTTAAAAAATTATGTTTAAGGATTAGTCAATTGCAAGGTTTATAGGCTGGGAAGAAAATAGGCACAGGAAGATTTTTCAGAAATATATTAATAAGTTAGGGTAGAGCTGAATTAAGTTCTGTAAAATGAAAGCTCAAGCCGTTAGAAATGTTTCCATATTTAAACATTCCAATGAAAACAATTTTGATTGGAATTTTTCCCCGATGGGTTTGTAAGCCAAACTCTGCATCATTTTGCTAGGAAAGAAGAGCCAGATTCGTTAGCTTCCTGTGAGTTTCACAGTCTATTTTCATTCTTTATGTGAAGTGCAGAAAGTAAGGAATGACAAAAGTTGAAATGCAAATTAAGTTTTAAAAAGTATTTTCTATGAGCAACATAGGAATGTAAATGTGCTAAATAATAAGGGCTCAGGTTTTAGCACTCCCCCTGCTTAACTTCAAATCAGAGAGGAATTTCCGTAATTTCAAATTGCATCCTACGGCTGATGTTCCTGATGCTCTCCCGGGTGCGTAATACAATGGAGTGTTAATTATTTAACGATGCGTACAGGCAGTCCACAGGAATGGGGAGAGTGGGCAATAAGCAAGATGAGCTGAAAGAAACAGGGAGAAGCCTAATGTAAATAATGAAAGTCGTAGAGCTGTGTCCTAAAAAACTTCAAGGTTACCATAGCAACAGAAGACAGGAGTATGCAATGGGCAGCATCTCCCTCCCCCTCAAAGACAACCGCTGCTGAAGGGAAGTGAGCTCCCGAGAAGAGCTTTGCAGAGAATTTTTTTGGATCCTTCACATAAATGCATAGCTCCTTCTGGCATTCATTGCTCTTCTTTGGCAGAGCTTGGACTCTTCCCAAGCAGTGACTGCTTCCTGGAAGGAGATTGTCTTTGCTAGTCCTGAGGAATGATCTTTCACACCTACTCCAAGCTTAAAGTCAAAATAAACCGTCACAGTGTCTGACATCACAGCATGTAGTCTCTATACTCAGGCCATAAGTATCATCCCAGCACCCTCTCTCATGCGCCAAACTATAGTTTATGCCAAACTTTAGCTAAAGTTCAGGAGACCAAGCTGGAGAGCACAGGAGAAGGCAAGGTTCCAGCAGCGCTGCAAGACCTTGCAGTGGCAGAAGCTGCTTTGAGGAGTTGAGCCTTCATGTTATTTGTGTGTCTATATGGGCCTTGAAAACCAGCTCTGTAGATAATATTGTAAGTCATCATGGTAATGAAGTAATTTATGGTTAAACAACCCTATAGGTTAGGCTTGCTTCCACTGAAATTGCCAGGGACTTGGGATTGTGGTCAGTGGGAGCATGTCAGGATCGTTATCGATACATAGCATTTCTTTGTACATGCTACAGCCCTGGAGAATTAAATAATTCATATACCAAGTTGAAATAATAAATAGACAGTGAAGGAGCGTAAAATTCACAGTACGTAAGAAAAGATGGATCATTATAGCTTACTATAAAGCTACCATCATAGCCAAGCCTTGGGGTTCAGTGCCGTAACATCATAAAGCCTGTGAAACTGTAATTAAACACTGCTTCCCCAGGCCCTTGAAATTCAGGCGGGAAAAATGCAGGAAAGGGATATGATTCAAATGGTGATGGTAGGGATTGATAATAACACAAAACCAAAGAGAGGTCAGTCTGAAGCATACCTTAGGGACAGCAGGTGTGGTAATAAATTGACTGTATATGCTTCTTCAAGGCAGGGCAAAAGAGACGCAGAGGAATTCCAAGGAAGAGTAACTTGCACGTGGCAGAGCCTGCGAAGCAATAACCCGCTTATTTAGGATCCGCTCTGGGAGGCACTCCATGCTCAAAATGTCTATAGACAACGGAACAAACAGGGATAGATGCGTTCTTGCACAGTGGCCCATTTTCTAGGCTGAGGCCTTTCCAACACAATGCATCTCATCTTCTAGGGACTGAGATTGTTCTGCACCTCCATCCTAACAGCCTGCTGTGTAGACGCTGCTGTGTGGACTGCAGGTTGGTAGAAGGGGCAGGTACACCAGTATGAACGTTATTGCCTGCCCTGGCAACATTGAACCATTAACATTAAACATTAACACTAAACATTAACACTAAACATTAAGCCATTAAAACACAAAGCGGCCTTGGAGGAGTCCTGGATCCATGCCTCCTTCCATACACACACAGAACTAATGATGTTGCTGTCTAATCTAGCTTAGTGGCCCATAGGTGAAGACCTGACTTCGTATTCTAGAAAATAACTCTTGGAGATTTGCAGTAGCCTGCCTTCCCCAGTAAATCTAGGTCAGAAAGGTTGAAATCCACCTTGTGTGCATCTCTGAATAGAAAGTCACTCAAGGGTGCAGGATCAAGGTTTTGAGATACAGTAAAAATCATTCTGTCCTCCTATGTGCCCCATCCTGATAGAGAAGAGCAGAAACCTGTTGGCATAGATGCTTGAAAAGACCTAGGACTGCCACAGTCTAATGTTTTCAGATAACATTTGGGTTGTGAGGATAACTCTGTGAGACACACAAATAGCCTTATTGCCGTTCATTTCATCCTTCTCCAATGTTTTATTAACTAGATATTGAAAATCAATGTGTAAATTGCACCATTTTGAAAACTGTGTGAAGATGTGTCAATAATGGCTGAAAAGACAATTTTATGGCTGCAATCTCAAGGCTTTGGAACAAAAGAAAAGATTTTACTTGAGGCAGTTGCTGCAGTCAAATCTGTTAATCACCTCAGACTATGAAGTTTTGTTGACATTTGCAGGCTCTGAAATTACATGACCCAGATTCTGCATCTCCGCTTTCTCATTTAAAAAATCCAAATATGAGAAGCAGCTCTCTATTTGTAACATTTTAATGATCTGCAATTTACACAAAGGGAATGGGAGACTTTCTAGGCAGCTTTTGACATTATGTTTGGTGGTAGGAAGTTTTACTGTGCACTCCTCCTTTTAGTCCTTTATCCATATGCTGAAAATGTGTGAAGTCCTGCGTACGGAAGGATGGTAGGACTGAACCTTCAATGGAAATTATTTAGAATGCTTTTTCATCCCTTGTCCCCTACTGTACGTTGTTCATATAGAGGCTGGGGTATACTCTAATAATTTGCAGTGTTTGAATATAAAGACATCTTCTACTTGATGACATTTACTAAACACTTCTCAGCTGAACTGAGGACAATTGTTGGTAATTTGCCTGCTTATGTTCCAGAAACTAAAGAATTTTATAGCGAAACAAACTTAGGACATGAATAGATAACCATCTCCATGAGATACATCTCGCTTTAAGTCTGAAACACCAATAGTTTGCTGCAGTTGTCTGAGAGAGAGAGAATATGAACACTTTTTGTCCTGGCTCTCCCCACCGTAGAATTTTAGGGGCAACAGAAATAAATGAGACTTCTTTAGTAAATGATTTTACAGGGGAACTAATGGATGAAAGATAGATAGCCTTTCTTTCTAGGTACATTTTTAATTCAATAGCAAGGATTGGCAGACAATTAGCAGCAGTGACCCGCCTTGGATACTCCTGTCTGAAGAAGAGTCTTCATTTAAAAGGCACAGAAGAATCACGTTCTTGAGGGACAGCCGATCATCTTGGCATGTGTCAAGAGTAGAGAGGAGTTTCCTGACACCAATATCCAACCAATACTGGTCAGAGAAATTGAGATCGTATCAGGAGGACAAGGAGTAGGAAGGCAAAGAAATGGCTTGGAAAAATGGGAGAAGGGCAATGAGTCTTTAGGGAACAGCATTTTTACTTGCCTATATTTCTGTATGTATAAATTAGGGAAACCTCAGCTACAGACTTCAGTATTCCAGTGATTTACCCAGTATTAGCATTGCATTTCTCCTTATACACAGCATGACAACACGTTGATATGAAAAGGATGAGGAAAGGAAAGAGGGGACACACTTTTTGTCATAGCCAATGTTACCGTTATGGGGCCGTATGTGATTCTAGGTCAGGCAGAATGCTTGAACCCTTATGGATTCAAAATGTTAAAACATAGCAGTTACCACCACTTCTCAGCTCTCACTGGAGAACATGATTGACTTCTCCTTAAACATCTGTTTGTGGGAACGTGAGTGGCAAATCTTAATGACCACTGTGAAATGGTTTTCTGAATAGTCCCGAGTGTCCTTAAAGTCGTGATCCTACAAACACGAGAAAGTTATTGTCGGAAAAAAAAGGCCTCCTGTGAGACAAAAACACCCGTGAAACATAAAAATTTCCCAAATGCAAAGAATACGAAAGAAATGAAAATTAATGTCCATGAATGGAAGTTACGATTTTTAAAATATAAGTGGTTGATAAAGAAAACTAAAGAATTAGCTGAAGAGCAACAGTTAGCAGGATTATAGACGATAAGAAAAAGCACCTTTGAGAAGAAAAAAATAAGCTAAGGTCAGATATGAGTCATTTAGTGGGTACATATGGCAAAATCATAAATAGAAATATTCTGCAGATTTTCCAGTCTTGTATTTGAAGGAATAAAACAAACAGACAAAAAAACCTTCAGCCCTTAGTGAAACTGTGGTTGGAAAAGAATTTTTACTATCCAAGGCAAAAGAAGCTATGTAGCCGTGTTTCAAACACTGGACATTTTCAAACAAACAAATCAAGAAAATGCTTCTTTTTTAGAGTCTGAAAAGCCTGAAGTGAGAACTGCTCTTAACCTCTGCGGTTATTTATTAACACATCTTGGTAAATATGGAAATGCTAGATCATCAGGTAATTGTCCTATGATTCTAATATTTAGAGAGAGTAAAAGGATAAACCAGAGATGATCAATCAGCCTGATGTTCCTTATGGGCCAAACAATGGCACAGTGAATTCAGGACTCTGTTAATGAAGAGTTAGCGCCTGAGAATGTAATTAATGCCAGGCGAAATGGTTTTTATGGAAGATACATCTTCTTAAAGACGTCTGTTATCTGTTTTTGATAAGACTGTAGGTTTGGATGATTAAGACAGCTGTGCTGAGGTGGTACATTCAGATTTCTCCAAGGTGCCTCACTTAATTCTGACTGATATTCTGATTAAAATCTTGCATTAAAAGGAATCAACAGGGCACAGAGTAGAGAGATGAAAAACTAGCTCACTGACAGACCTTGAAATGGAGCTGTTAATGCAGCTGTTTCTGAGGGAGGCCATTAGTACAGGCCTTGTCCAGATATCATCTCTTGATTTGATATTACATGATGTCTTCATTGTTCATGTAGTTGATGATAATAACTATCTTCAGGTTAAGATATGTCGTGGGGGTGACTGGAAAAGTATACTTTTGTAGTCATCATCCAGAAAATTAAGTCTTATATGACATAATGCAAGGTACGAGGTCAAGAAAGAAAGAAAACAAATGTCCCCACAGGCTGGGAGACTGAATTTGAAAGCAATGCCCCAGGGAAAGGCTTGGGAGGCTCTGCAGACAACTGTCTTCAGATGAGTTCTGACATAACACAGTCACAAATGAGCTGATGTGGTCCTTGGACATAGGAAAAAAAGAGAGTATCCAAAATTTGTAGGGGAGTGGTATTTTCTTTGGATACAACATTGCACAGTTTGTTAAAGAAAAAGTGTCCAGTTGAGTTAACTATTCTTAAGACAGATATGGAAATAAAAGAAAAAGTTTAGAAGAGTTAAAATATTAACTTGGAACTAGAAAGTGACCCTTGCTTTAAAAGAGTTGGAGAGCATGATCTATTCAGGTTATTATTGATCCTATCTGTATCATTGGAGGTTGATAAGAACAAGTATTGAATACATCTTCTGTTTAGATAAAGCCAATCCTTTCCTGGAGCAAGATGGACTAAAAGACCTCTCAGAGGCCCTTCCAGCTCTGTCCTCTATGTGACTGCGGCATTATGGAATATAACCTAGAAAGAAGAGGCAATTTCCTAGCTGTGAGGTTAATTAAACATTTGAGCAGCTATCAGCAAAGGTGCTGAGCTCACTGTTGCTTCAAGTCTTTATGAAGAGATTAGCTATCTTTGTTAAACATATGCTTAATCCAGCTTTTGGGCAAGTATGTGATGGCCTGTGCCGGTCCACAGGGTCATGGTAGTCCCCTCTGGCCTTACACTCTTTGAAACCTGACAACTAGTCTACAGAATGGAAATATTTCTGTCAATAGATCTTTGCTACTTACCTCTTCTCTCATCTTCCTCCCTAGTCATCTTTTTAAAGGAGTACCTGAGCACCTCACTGCCTGCTGTGAATTTCTATTCACAAACCTGAAGGTGAGCCTCTTCATGTACCACTGATGATGTACAGCATCAGCTTCACAAAGTTATCTTTGAAACTATAAATCTTGACTTTTTGGTGTCTGGAGGGATTCTGAGGTCATTCAGAAAGCCTGGCAGGGTGGCACAATGTTCAGTTGTCCCTTCAGGCCGTTCTGTGTATTCCCTGCAATCATGGTCTCGACACATCAGAACTTCTTCCCTCTGTCACCCTTAGTACACAACCTCATCCCCATGTCACATATGGCTGGGGACTTCTCCTAAGGTAGCATAACAGTTGTCCTCCACAATGCTCATATCAGAGAAATCTACCTACCGCTAGATAATTTAAAGTATTTTTGACCTGAGACAGCTGGGGGGTTGGCTGAGTGCTTATGAGTTAGGATTAACAGGTGGATCAGCATGGGTGACATTGTAGTGGGTGACCGCCTGATCAGGAAGAAGAAGTAGACAGCTAGATAACTGGCGGAAGCTTCTTGTTCACAGTCCCTGATCCTCGTGGGAGACTTCAACCACACTGATATCTGCTGGAAGGACAACACAGCAGGGCACAAGCAATCCAGGAGGATTTCAGAGTGCTTCGATGACAACTTCCTAACAAAGGAGCCAATGAGGAGAGGTGCTCTGATGGGCCTCATCCTTACCAAAAAGGAAGAAATGGCTGGAGATGTGAAGGTCGGAGGAAGCCTCATCTGCAGTGACAGTGAGACGATGGAGTTCTTGATCCTGCAAGGAAAGAGCAGACTGAAAAGCAGGATCACAACCTGGTCTTCAGGAGATCAGACTTTGTCCTGTTCAGGGACCTGCTTGGAAGAATCACATGGGATACGGCCCTGGAAGGAAGAGGGATCCAACATAGCTGGTTGATATTCAAGGATCACTTCCTCCAAGCTCAAGAGTGGTCCATCGCGACAAGCAGAAAATCAAGCAAAGGTGGCAGGAGGCATGTGTGGATGAACAAGTTGCTCCTGGCAAAACTCAGACATTAAAAGGAAGCGTACAGGTGACCCAGGAGGAATATAGACACACTGTCTGAGCATGCAGGAATGAGGTTAGGAGATCTAAAGCCCACCTGGAGTTGAAACTGGCAAGGGACGTGAAAGGTGATAGGAAAGGCTTCTGTACTTCTTTTGTTGCTTATGTAGCTCTGTAAGTACATGAGCAAAAAAGGAAGGCTGGGGAAAACGTGGGGCCGCTACTAAATGAGGCAGGAGACCTAGTGACAAAAGACACAGAAAAGACAGAGGTACTGAACGCCTTCCTTGCCTCGGTCTTTACTGGTACGACCAGCCCTCAGGCATTCTAAGCCCTTGAGCCTGGAGGAGAAGTCTGGAGCAATGAAGATCTATCCTTCATGGCGGAGGATCAGGTTAGGGAGCACTTAAACAAACCGGACCTACACAAGTCCATGGGCCCTAATGGGATGCATCTGTGAGTGCTGAGAGAGCTGGCCAATGTCACTGAGAAATCACTCTCAATTATCTTTGAAAGGTCACGGTGACTGGAAGAGGTTTCTGAGGACCGCAAAAAGGTAACGCCACTCCTGTCTTCAAGAAGAGTAAGACAGAGGATCCGTGAAACTAAGGAACTAAGAAACTACAGGCTAGTTAGCCTGCCCTTGATCCCTGGAAGGTGAAGAAACAACTATTCCTGGATATTACTTCCAGATACATTGCAGGACAGGAAAGTTACTGAGAGTGGTCAGCATGGATTTACAAAAGGGAAATCAGGTGTAACCATGCATAACCAACGCAATAGCCTTCTATGATGAGATGACTGGCTTGGCGGATGAGGGGAGAGCAACGCATATTGATTACCTTGACTTCAGTAAGGCTTTTGACACTGTCTCCCATAACATCCTCATAGGCAAGCTCAGGAAGTACAGGCTAGATAAGTGGTCAGTGAAGTGGATTGAAAGCTGGCTGAACTGCTGGGCTTAGAGTGTTGTGGCCAGCAGCACAAAGTCCAACTGGAGACCCGTCACTAATGATGTCCCCCAGGGGTTGATACAGGGTCAAATCTTGTTCAATTCATTCATCAGTGACCAGGATGAAGGGACAGAGTGCACCCTCAGCAAGTTTACTGATGATACAAAACCGGGAGCAGTGGCTGGCGCACCATATAGTTGCACTGCTATTCAGAGGGATCTCAGCAGGCTGGAGAAACGGGCAGAGAGGAACTTATGAAGTTCAGCAAAGGCAAGTGCAAAGTCCTATGCCTGGAGTGGAATAACCCCATGCACCAGTACAGGCTGGGGGCTGGCTGACTGGCGAGCAGCTTTGCAAAGAAGGACCTGGGGGACCTGGTGGGCAAGAAATTGAACATGGGCCAGCAATGCACCCGTGTGGCAAAGAATAACGGTGGTATCCTGGACTGCATTAGGGAGAGCATTGCCAGCAGATTGAGGGAGATGATCCTTCCTCTCGACTCAGAACTGGTGAGGCCACATCTGGAGTGCTGTGTCCTGTGCTGGACTCCTGAGTATTTACTAAAGTGAATCCAGTGAAGGGCCAAAAAGAAGGTTAAGGGGTTGGAGCATCTCTCATATGAGGAGAGGCTGAGAGCTAGAATTGTTTCAGCTCGGCGGAGAGGTCATGAGGGAGAAGGCTTGGGGGTATCTTATCGATGTGTAATACCACACCATATCTTATCAAATATCTGATTGGACAGTATAAAGTGGATGGGGTCAAACTTGGTGACAGTTTGGTCCAGTGACAGGACGAGGGGCAACATGCACAAACTGAAACACAGGAAATTCCACTTGAATATAAGAAAACATTTCTTTACTGTGAGGATGGCTGAACACTGGGATAGGTTGGCCAAAGAGGCTGTGGAATCTCCATCGTGGGAGAAATTCAAAACCCAACTGGACATGGACGTGGGCAACCTGCTGTAGGTGACTCTGCTTGAGCAGGGGGGTGGTTGGAGTAGATGATCTCCAGAGGTGCCTTCCATCCCCAGCTACTCTGTGATTCTTACAAAACTCACAACACAATATTGGAATTTAATCCTCTTTATTTACCTGGAAAGTGAGTAGACTCAACAGACAATCTCAATGTCAAAGTCTTGAGGCCGTTTGGATACAGATCCAGGTTTCTGCTCTGTGTGGTGGCAGGACCTGCACCTAGAACTACTGCTCTGAATGTTGCAGCCTCTCCTTGTCCCCGAAACTGGCAACGGTGAAGAACAATCTTCGGTTCTGATTCCTTCCTCCCCTGGATTTGTATCTATTTCTCATTTCTCATGCCCCTTTCTGCAGTAAGGGCTTTTCTCTGATTGTGATATGAAGAAAAACCAGCCATCCCTGGTAAAATTCTGAAAAACTAAGTGTTCTGGAAGAAAGTTAATATGCTTTCGCTTCTGAATAGTCATGTAATTATTATAATATAATATTGTTTCATAGTTATAGTTTACTACATTGTTTAATGTTTATGAAGCAGGTAGGAAGTAAAATGCACACTTTTATCATCTTGCAGAACCCAATGATCAGTAATAGTCTTACAGTGTAGTTCCAAGAAATAATTAGTTACTTTTGATTTATTGGAAATAATCCTAAATTATTGTTATTTTTACATCAAATTTTTTTCTGTTCCTCTTGTGCTTTTTCTTAAGCGATATCACAGGATGGTACAGCAACAGAGCAAGGCTAGACAGTAGCATACAAAGAAATGTATAATAGGTTTGGCTATTGTCATGGACTGTGTTGTGGAGAGTACTTGATCCACAAGATTCACCTTCTCTGAAAGACTGCTTTGCAAGGTTTCCACAGAGGCACTCTTGAGACTGAAAAGTAACTGTAAGTATCAATATTTACTTAGGGGCTAGCGGGTTAAGGAGGGCCATTTTCTTTTCAGCACGGTTCTGCTTAGCCCTTCCGACTCAGTGAGCAAAGTCAGAACTGCTACATTATCATCAGTGGTTTGCCTTACTTTTTTCTGTCCTTGTATCAACATTTTTCTCCTTATCAAACAGAAGATATAGCACAAGGCTGCTCAGTTAGCCAAGCTTTTTTAAAAAAAGGATGATGCCAAATCAGCGTGCATGCTCATTTTGTTTTCTGAATTCATTACCAGGTCTCTAAAGGCAGCTTCTGATTAATTACTCCAGGAATAATTATTAGAACTATTAAGGCTCATGGTTTCTGCTCTCCTGCTGATAATGTTTCTATTGTAAACATCTTTAAGAAAAGTTGATAACTTAGTTTATTGCATTCTACAAAACCTCAGTCCCACTGATTTCAGTGGAAGCAGGGTAGCATCAGCTGATTACCCCTGATTTCAGAGGGATGTTAGGACCTGGCTAAATAGGAATTAGGAACCTAAATACTTCGTTATAGCCGGGGCTTAGGGAGTAATGAGATGGATTTCAGCTATAAGCTGGGAGTTCATCAGCAGGAAATAACAGAGGAGGAGAAAGACTTGCATATAACAGTCAGATAAAAGCTGAGCATGAGCCACAGAAATGATGCAGCTGTGAAAAAGGCAAATGCAGTCCTGGAGTATATCAAGGAAGGTATTTCCAGCAGGAAAGTGTTAAGCTGCTGTGCATACCACACAGTTCTCATAATCCATTTGAAAAGATAGATCAGTTCCTAGTGCAGCAGTCACAGAGAGGCCACTGCAGTGACCAGGGAATGGAGAGTTCGTCATTGGAAAAGAGCCTAACAGAGCTTGGAGCTTGTCAGGCCTTGTAAAGGGAAGAGTGAGAAGGGATGTGACTGTTGGCTATAAATACACTAGCGGGCAAACACCAAGGAAAGATCAGAATGACTTAATTTAAGGGATAGCACTGAAAGTACAATAGGGTACCAGGTGCTTATGGATAAATCCAGGCTGGAAGTTAGAAGGGTGTTTCTAATTGTCATGGCAGTGAGGTTCTGCATGAATCGCCAGTAGCAGTAATGAGGACAAAAATCCTTCCTCCTGTTTTCTAAGATGAAGAGCGATCAGTTCATGAAATGAGATGTGTGGTCTGTGGTAGCAGGGGATGAGACTTGGCCCAGGAGATCCTTCCAGCCCCCTGTTCTTATGACATGTTCAAGACTTTTTAAACAAAGGACTCACCTCTATGCCCCAAGCAAGCAAAGATGTCCAGGGGGCCTGGCAGGGCAGATGGTGAATTCCTGCCGACACTGTGTGTGCGACAAGGACAGCCTACATCACAGCAGAGTAAGGCACCTTTCCCAGTGTCCCCAGCCCCACATGATCTGGCATTTTTCTGGGGTACAGAGTTATCTCCGAGTAGGAAAGCTCAGGAATGCAAAGAGAAGTCGCTACCTTTTTTTGAATGGCTCAGCAAAGATGCTGCTGCAAGAAGTAGGACAAATCAACACAGAAATGAGGATGATGCCAGTACTTTCACAGAGGATGGGAAAAAAGTCTGTCGTGGGTGTCCCTTTGGGATTATTTACCTCGTAAAAATCTGGTGTTTTCTGTCATTATTTATTACTGCTAGCTCCTGAAATGGGAAATACTGAATCTGGAGTCCAAGGTGAAATAAAACTTTATGTGCATAGAAATAGTCTCATGATTGTCATCCCTACCTCCTGGGTTTTGTTCTGTGATTTTGGGCACGTATTGCACAGTGGTCAGGTCAGCCCTGGGCTCCCGGGCTAGCTTGCTCAGCTCGGCAGACCTGTATGTGCCCTGAGGATGCTGCTTATATATTAAGGAGCTGATATAGTTTTTGAAGTCTCATCATTTCCAACGAGCCTTAGAGTGCTTGGGCTTTTGCAACTTAGGTACCTCACAAGTCAGGCTTTAAGCAGGTTTGCTAATGACCTTGAGAGATGGACATAAAAATAACAGAGTAGCACTGTGTGACTGACATCTGTCATTTCAACATGCTTCACCCTGCAGAGCACAACCTGCTATGATCACTCGTTTTAAGGAGAGGGGGACTGGGGCACAGTGACAGATTGCAAGACTCTTTTAATTAGTTAAAAATAAAGCCTCTGCGTGGAGTTTTTGGGTGCTTGCTTGGCTAGACACATCTACCCACTGCATTCAGTCCTTCTTATCATCCCATGCTGCAGTCCAGGCTTCCGGAAGCTAAAGTTTGCCTTTAGGAGGGAAAGCTGACTAAATTCTTTAGCATTCATTGCAGGAAAGACATTTACAGGATACGTTCACCGTTGACCACACAGTCAGACAATTACCCTTCGGGGGAGATGTGCCTGGCCGCTTGAATTATATTTAGAAATAATAAAAATCCTAATTTATTCTAGTGTTATTTCTTAATTCACACCCAGGGGGGTCCTCAGTAAAACTGGGCCAGTTGTGCTAGCGTCTGTACGTGCTCAGTGTAAGAGGCAGGAGTTTGGCTCAGAGGCTCTTACGATCAAAGCAGTAACAATGCAAAAGTGGGCCAGAGACAGTGGAGACTGTAATTATCCTATCCTACGTGCCTAGCTAAGGTGTTTTAAATATTCCCTGTTGTCTGTGCAGATGCTAGGAAATGAGTCCTGTCCAACTCATCTACCAACCCCTTCAGTTTCAGATGTCAGAGTAGCCACAACAACTGAAATTAGGCGTCTGCTGCCCCTATGCATGACTCTGATGGGGCTGTAACTGGAGTGAGATAACCCTGTCCACTTTTCGTTAGGTGAACGGGGCTGTATCCGGACTTGGTTTGCTCTGTGACGGCTGACGCGTTTGCCCTTCCTTCCTTAGAAATGATTGATTTTCACTCACCAGGTGATAGCTCATGTGAACTGGAGCAGCTGAACACAATTGTTAAATGGACTAAGGCTTTTATGTATGCTAGCAAAACCAGAAAAATAAACCACAGGGAAGCGGGACAGAAATATGGGACAAAAAGCAACAAAATGTGATATGCCTTGGAAAAACGCTAGCTGCCCTCATATGGGGTGTGGAACATAATTCCGAGCACAGGCATTATGATGATGGGGGATATCTAATTTGTTAAGTTGATATTATCAGCAAGTAAAGCCAAGCAGAATTGCAATTAAAGACCAAAGAGCTCTTTGTAGCTCTTTGAGGCTTTGCTGTAACCGCACTGGGCATATTGCATTAAGTTCTAACTACTGGAAGTTAGAAGGCATTCAGGAGAACAATAAAAAAAAGATTAGGGGTCTGAAATAACTGACCGAGGAAGAAAAGATGAGATATATTAAAGCACATCCTTGAAGAGATGTAATGGTGATCTAATTGCTCCACAAAGGGCTCCAGATATGGTTTCCACACCACCCAGAGCTCCAAAGGACCACAGAATAGATAAATGCCAACTTTGGTATATTAATTAATAACGTAAAAACCCAATTTAATCCAGAAACACAGGCTGCATTCACTTTTGATGCCTTCTGACCCTGAAATGCTGTTTTTTTAACCACAAACCCTACAGCTGGAAAATCCCTTTGAATTTCTCCATTCAATCTTTTTTTCCCCAAGTACTCAGTGCTTTTCACTTAGCACAGAAACTCCGATTACATTGGTGAAACACACTGCTTTTAAAATCTTTATGCAACGTTGACAAAAATGGTTGCTCTCTCTTCAAGGACCCTTGGGCAAACTTCCTGTATGTGTCAATAGAAGTTCAGTGAATAAATTCAAGCGAAAATATTGTCCCAACCAAAGAACTTTTTTCACAACCCAGAAGGACTCTCCAAATTTGTTGCTGTTCTATTTTGAGGCTTAATTGCCACCTAAAGCATTTGTCTGCCAATAAAAGTCAAAGAATTCATCTGTAAATATTTCACCAATGCCAATGGCAAGAGCCTCTAAAAATATACCACAGAGGACAAAAGGTTCAGCTTATGTCTGAAAATGCCTACAATCCAGTGAGTTAATTTTTCTGAGTGATGGTGTTGTTGACCAACACACGGTGAATCAAACAGGAGCAAGAGCAGAAGACTAGGTACTGTCATGCACGCCTCCCCTGGGGAGGTAGAAAAGTGCACGGATAAACCGTAAATTATTTTTCTGGAGGGAGAGTAGAGCAGGGCCAACAGTTTGAAGTTAGCCATGAACTCTTTGAAGCAGGAATTATCATTCATAAGAGCTAGCAGTTACAAATAAAGCAGAACCACATCAAAGCTGCTGAGGTTATGTAAGGATCCTAATCTACCCCTGGCTTTCCAGAACCTGCAGGATCTGGACCAAACAGACCTGAGCAGGAGTTAGAAGTGTAAGCTATCAAATGTGTGTGCACAGAACTAAAACTGCACTTACCGTTTGCACTATGTTTAGCAATGATGCAGCAAAAAGAAATACATTATAATCCAGTTCACTGACACTGTGAATCGCACTTTTAACTTAAATAGAATTCAGACAAGATATTTTGCATATATTTGTTTCACTGTGGAGTTGATAGGATTTAAAGAAGTGCCATTTTGCATAGCAAGCACAAGGTTAAGTGCTCTCTTAGATAGAGATGCCTTCCTGGTTCAAGATTGAAATCAACAGGAGAAATCACTAAGACTGAAAAGAAACACTGTGATAAAATAATCCAGTCTCCCTACCAGATGCCATAAGATGTCACTCATGGGAACCTGCATCATATACACATCTGTGGAGGGCTAGAACATAATTTTTTTCCTGATTTAGAGATCTACTGTGATGGAGCTCTGGCCCTGAGTTCATTATGCCAGTGATTACTTATGCTGTCAGAGCATTAAAAAGTGCCTTATTTCAGCAGTTATTCATCACTCTGATTATAAAAAAAGAAAGCGTAGCAGAAACCCAGTGCCTTTTAGGGGCAAATATGTAGGTTAAGAGGAATTCACTGAACATACAGCCTATTAACCCATCCCTCCTTCCCATTTCCTCTCTGCTCTTGCTTTTTAAAACCATTAACTCCTTAGGCCTCCTCTTGCTTTAGATCTAAATTATCCTGCACGCTTGGGCCATTACATTAATAACACTTGATATCAAAGTCCAGGTCTCAGTGCCATAGCTCTAAATCAGGAAATCACCCTAGGAGAGCAATAATAAAGCAGAACATTAACTAATGGAGAAGTGAAAGTCTTTTGCGCTCCCAGTAACAGCTACCAAACATCTGACAGCTTTGCTCTAAATGTGATCCACACTGTACTCATTCCACATGTCTGCTGCATGGAAAGCATGGGCTGCCAGGCTTCTGGGGAGTTAAAATTCAATATCGCTCTATAAATTTGAAATGTCAAGTCAGATCAAAGAATCTAAAGCTATCTGAGGACCGTGCTGCAAATGTTGCATGTTAAGTGCTCACTGTTTTTCACAACCTGCCAGCCAGATATCTTCTACCTGTGCATAAACTGAACCTCTCACAAAAGCTAAGGGGTCATGAAGGAGGTAGGTATAAGGATAGTTCTCTACCACTTCAGGCATTCGTTCTCCAGCGGTGACAAACTGAAGGTACGATCAGCAAATGAGCTCTCTTCTGCGGTATCCAGCGTCGAGCTTATTGACAGCAGTCAAAAAAACAACACATCACTGTAGTTCAACATCTTTAAAATGACACCAAACCTGCAGTCCTGTGGCAGCAAACCACAATGAATTCCCGTACAGAAGGAACAACAAGAGTCCTTGTAGCAATGTTACCCCTAAGCTAGCTGTTCTGGGTTTCGTATATGCAACAGACCGATTCCTTCCAGCCTGTTCCCTTCTTTAGAGGCATCAGCAGAGCATCTGTCTCGTTTTTCCTCACTGGAACAGAGCGCGTGGTGAATCATGGTGCCTGTGAAGCTGGTGGGGATTTTGCCAGCTTATCCTGCAAGGCTTCGGGATGGGATATGATCCACTTAACGTTAGCTGTGCCTCTGTAGGTGCGTTTCAGAAAGCGTGTTTGAAAAGTGATCTTTACTACTGCATTAGCCAGGAGAGCTGAAAATCGGCTAGGTGACTCGTGGGAAACCACATGGCTTCGGCAAACCACAGCAACTAATGTTTAAGAGAAAGACTCACATTCACAGACAACCGTTAACCTTCCACGTGTGGTCAGAAATTGAAAAGAATATAAAACATTGATATGTTTATTCCTATATTATCATCTTTTATCCTCCCACAGAGAAGAAAACTTTAAAATGAATGTGATAAAACTGAGTCGTAACTCAGTTACTGAAATGTTATTTTATTTGATATTATAATTTCTCTATTGCGTTTCCTCTGTTTCTTTCCTTTCCTGTCTTTTCTTTTTTTAAATTCAATTTCTTGTTGGATTTCTCTTTTGATTCTTGACTCCTCTTTAAATTCTCCCTAAAGTAAAGACTGAACACAAAAGTTTCAAGTCCTAGTCCAACATTTAAAATCACTAAGCTGACAAGAAAATGTTCTATGAATACATTAGCAATATGAACAAGGCAAAGGAGAGTATATAACAGCCCACTATTTAGTGAGAAGAACAAAAAAAGGAGCTATTGCAGAGAAGACTGAAAATAATTGCCGTCTTTGCTTCACTTTGCTCCCCAAAAAAGATTACTTATGTCTAGATACTTGACAAAATTAATTTTAACAAAGAGATTGAAATGCAAATCAGATCAGGGTGTGAACTAAAAGTCAATGGATATTTATATAAAATAGGTGTATTCATCTCAGCAGTGCCTGATAAAATTCAGAGGATTTAAAGAACCAGCCAAGGCAGCTCTGAATTGTTAGTGATTATCTCTGGGAACTCAGCAACGGCACTATGGTCCCAGAGGACTGGAAAAAGGCACGCGTTGTGTCAAGGATTTCTAGATCAGCTAGTTTAACCTTGTTACCCAGGTAGGTGTCGGAAAAGATTATGAAATAATCGGTTTGTAGAATAATAAAAAGATGTTTAAAAAGCAGTGAGAGTATGTATAGCAAGAACAAATTGGGGAAAACCAATTTAATTTCCTTTTTTGAAAGAGAATTGGAGAATACTGCTGAAATAGAAGTTGTGATCTGCTTAGTAAATTACGGCCCCAGCTTTAGTGAAGTTGTTGATCTCCCAGTTGATAGTCTCAGGTAAACTAGGAGAATATGGTTTAGATCACTGACAGTTCATCAGCCTAGAGGACCAGTGCAGAGCAATTAATGGGCTGTGTTAGTTTGTTCTTCTTTTCTGCTTTCGCATTTTCTGTGCAGAGGGTCCTGGTTTAAAAAGAGGTCTCAGTGAAGTCAGCAGATATAGATAGTGATTGAGGAGATACAGAAGAAGAGTGAATTTTCACAGTGGAAGAGGGGTTTCAGTGGAGTCCATTCTGGGATCCTGTGCTAGTCACTATTTTCATGTATGATTTTGGTGATGAAGAGATAGCACACTAAGAGCTGAAGAGATACCTGGACGGAAGTGGGCAGTAAGCTATTGGTAGGAGATCAGCATTGAAAATAATCTTGATGAACTGAAGAGAGAATCTGAAATCAGTTAGATTAAATTCAATGAAAGACAGGAGCCAAGTGCTATACTTTGGATGAAAAATGCACAAATACAAAGTGGCTCACACCTGTGTAAGTGCAACAACTTTAGGAAAGAATTTAATGGGCATAGTGGATGTGGATCACAAACCAGATCTGCGTTAAAATGTGATGTTGTTGCAAGACTGACAAACTTCCTTCTGAAAGTTATTGAGCAGGGTTTTGGATTTAAGATGGAAAAGGTACAATTTCTGGAGCAACTTAAAAAAAAGGTATAGGCAATACGAAAAGAATCCAAATGAAATCCACAGAAACAAATGAATTTTGAAAAAATTGTAGAATCTGTCTCTACTAATCTAGAAAATAGAAGATTAAGTCGTGGTTTTCCAGTAAACCAAATGCTGTGAAAGGGCTAATGAGAATGGCATCATGATGGATAAGAAGATCCTATGGCTACGATAGGAAGCAGTCAGTTTGTTTTAATCAATTTAATCAGCCAGGAAAGGTAAATTAGATATTTGGAAAACATTTCCAAATACGAAAACTGAAAAATACTGAGACAGCATATGGATTTTGTGAGATCTTCTTGACTGCCAACTTCTAAGAAGAGCTGGGCAAATATTTTTGAGGGATGGTCTAGGTTAAAGTACCTTTCCTTAGAGTGACATGATCTTTCGCCCTCCTCTTAAATTTCCGTAAGTACCAGATTAAGTAGTGAAATGAATCTACCCATCCATGCTGCCTGCATGAATGTAAACATTGTCAGGTTGTGTTGAAACAGGAAAGAGGACGTGGTGGCAATGGTGCAATACTGGGAAGGAACTAACTGCTCTCTGGCTTATTGAGATAAGAACTGCACAGTCGCATGTCTTGCGATATGGTGAAAGTCTTTTTAGGCCTGACTTGCACAATGTAGCTTATCCTGTCTCTGCAAATATCCTGTTGAAGCTATCAGGCTGGGACTGAAAAAAGCCTGCTGGAAGAAGTTAAAATGAAAGTTTAACAGAGAGAACAGAGAATGGCTACACCTCCCAGTGATAATTTGCAGTGAGCTTTAAGAGAATGAAGGAGTTGAGGTAGCACATTAGAGAAGAGAAGATGAAAATAGTGGCCCTGTGGCTATGAGCTAGCATCAGGAGAGGCCCGAGAGACGACATGTGATGTCCATAGCTCTCCTGCTCATTCATGATGGTGACTGCAAGCTGGTGAACTTTGGATAATGAAACACAGTTCTCTCCTTAGAACTACAGTGTTTTCCCTGGTCCCCAGCTTTACTCAGCACTCGCATCTAATGTTTGAGTTCCTGCCCCTTTGCAAGGCTTAGCTATCTGGATCTCGTTCTGGAGAAAGCCAAAATAAGCTAATTTCTGAGTTCAGTATTTCTAGTAAAAGCGGTGCAGCCCTCTTACCAGGAACAAGGACCCTTTTAGAGACTATCATTCGACACTCACTGAGAGTGTCTAAAGTCTCGGAATAGGGGATTTTGGGGTCATAAGTAGATATATAGAAATATGAAGGTTTTAAGTCGCTTACTACATGATAATCTGGAATGCAATGTGGATCTACTTGCTCTGAAATTTAGCTCTGGTTTTATATTTTAATCTCTTCTGAAACAGCGCAGATTTGGATTTTTATAATGACTTTCCATTCTAGCACAGTGTCAACGAACAACCTTCATGACTGAGCTCTATTGACCCAAACAAATTAAAATGTCTTTTCTATTTCTTTCACTCTAAAGGTATTATTGCACTCTTACTGGCTCTTTCTTAGAAAGACTTAGATTTCAAGGCCATTTTTGAAAGCAACCTTTATTCCACTCTCTTCCATTCTTGCATATTTTTTTTTCTTTCTCTGATGAATACTGATGCTGGCAAAGAACTCAGAGCTTGACCTAGAAATAAATTTATGCAAAACCAGCTTGTGTACTCCTCCTTTAAACCTAAGGGGACAATAGTCAAAGTCACTTCACTTCTCTTTCCACTACACAGATTAATTCATTCATGCTCACAAAGTGTTCTAATATTTTTGGCTAGCTAGTGCTTATATAAGCACTAATGTTCGTATTCTGAAGAGTCTTTTCCTAGGCTATTTCAACGGACATTAGTGTTGGGAGGGGAATTCACAGAAATCAGTTAGTGGCCAGTCTGCTGGTCTTCTAGGACATCTGATTATTACTGGGGATTACTGGGGCATGAGAGTTAGACGAAGTTGAGTGAGCTTCAAGCTCTTCTTCAAGCTTTATTGACACATGACTGATACAGTCATAGCAAAGGTCTGAGAGGGAGCAGAATATCTGAGTAGCTCAGGTATGTCAGTGTCTCCCGCAGGTAGTGTTTGGGAGCTGCTGATTTTCACTTTCCATTTTGGGAAGCTGTGGAATGACTTATAGAGTCATCATATTTAGCTTTTCCTGTACACAAACATTGCAGAAAGGGCCAAACAGTGATTTTATTAGTCTCAAGGAACTGGAATTTAGATGAATTGCTAGGCTATGTTTGTTGTGTTCAAGAAGAAAGGAAAATCGATCTTGATGCTTCTGTTTCTTGGTCTTTGTTAAGGAGCCTCAGCGGAAGGGATGGCTGGAGAAACTGGGATGTTGCTAGTGTCCATCTTTGCTCAGGAAGACTCTTTTTCCTTCCTCCAAGCCATAGCCCATTTTTAGGAGTTATCTATTCTCAGCCTATTTAGAGCGATAATGTCCAGCCCTTACAATGGTCAGCCCCAAAGTCCAGCAGGCTATGGAGCACGGGCAGAAAACAGCATTCCCTTAGCCTCTCAGTAATACAAGGCTGATTCTAGCAGCTCTGTTGAAAAACAAAAAGCTTCAATGCACAACACAGATGATGTACACAAGCATGCCTCATTTATCAGACCTCACACGTCTCTTGTCTGTCAGTGCACTGGGTCATGGGACTTGGACACTGTGCTCTGTTATGTGGTGGTGGAGGCAGTACTTGTCCTGGGATGCCTTCTAGTGGAGCACGGTGGCCCGACCTCACAGTCTTCTTTAGGCAGAGACATTGACCCTTCTCATACGCTTGTTATTTTTTATTTATAACATCTGATAAAGAACACAGGACGTATATGGCTGGTTAGAAACCTCCCGTGAAGCAGCCGCAAGACTACACACTACAGTACAAAGACTATCAGTTCTGACTTCTCTTATATGATGATCATTTCATTGCATTGTATTGCAAATTAGTTAACTGTCTTTTCCCCCCCCCTCCCCACATTTAATAGCATTTTATACTCCTAGCATGTGTCCACTCGTGCAATGGTTCTTACCATTGTTTCAAAAAGTCTGTAATGATGTCACTTAAATTCCAGCTATCCTGTTTCTGGTAAGCCTTAAATTGTGGCTTAAATCTTATCCATGTTGGACTTCTCAAAGTTCAGCATCACATGTAGGACCTATGTAAACAACTTGCCCATTTAAGGAGTTCCTCCTAGAAACTCCTAGGTGAGCTCATGGCCGAGCTCATGGCCAGGACTTCTTTAGGTTTTTCATTTCTGTGGCGCATCACCAGCTGTGATGCAGGTCTGTGCCTATTTTTCACTCTGTGATGAAGCAGCACATCAAGCACGGTTTCCCTCATGGGAAGAGATGAACCTGGGAGGACGGGAGAAGTGGCTGGAGCTGACAGAAGCCGTGATGTTATGCTCTACCTGCAGAGGAAGGTGAGGCAGAAGCCAAGTGGGAGAGTGTGAGCCAATGTTAAAAGAGTGCGAGAGTGTAGGTCTGTCATAAATGTGTACGCATTTGCATAGCAGTGATATAGTATCTGCAATAATCTCTGAGTGGTCAAGGGACTTGATGAAGCTAATTCTCTTTTCTGACCTTGTTAGCTGGTCTAGTGGAAGACATCGTCCTCTTCTCACAAACTTTAATTCCCCCTATGTCTTTGTATAAAGCTTTATAAAACTTTGCCATTTAGAAACCTTCGTGCCACACTACTACAGAGCCTTACAGACAATCCTGGCTTATATTTTCCTTGGAAATGAATGTTGTCTACCCCATGTAGTGTCTCCAGGAAGCCCTTTCATGTGTAAAGTGGAGCACTTAGAAAGACCATTCTGCTGCTACTATTTATCATCAGGATATAGACATTAAAAAGGTTTTAAAATATCAGCTTTAAAATATCAGCTTTTAAAATATCAGCCCAGTGATTACCTTATTGTTGCAAACCACCAGTGGGGCATGAGAGACTCCAAGGAAGGAAAACATTAGACATAATAATAAAATAATTCAGTACTTCTTTGTATAAAGAAATATGCAATGAGGCTTGTAAATGTGCCATTTATTAAACACTATTTTACTTTTGTTTTGTTATTTACTTCAAATGCGGAAGAATCTCTAAATTGGCGGCCCTGAATGGAACTTTTCTGGCATGGAGCACCGCAGAGTTCAAAAGGAACAAATGTGATCAGTCTCAGCTAAACACATTCCTCGTTTCATTGTACACAACCTCTCTTGTGTGTTTATTTATCTTCCCTGTAGTCACGCAGGGCAGAAATGATGAGATGTGAGGCTGCCTAGTAGCCCTCTTGCAAAAACATCACTATTTTGACCTATTTCAACAACAACATCTTCAAAACAGATCTTTGGCTTAATGCAACCTTCTCTTTCAAGGTGGGCCAAGGTTATAATAACAATATTTAAACCTCGTATGGCAAATTATCTCCAACTTGGAAAGCACTTTGCAAAAGAAAGGCAGTTGATATTAGTAAATCTGTTTTCAGATGGGGACAACGACGCAACAGTGAAATAAGTTTCTTTGATAAACAAGTCAGTGGCAGAGTCAGGATTAAAACTTAATAGCTTTTTAATTTGAGGGATCTTAACAAATGGTAGACTACAAAACTCTTGAAAAAGGAATTAAATTTTAATTTAAGTGCATCTATGATGTTTTGCAAAAGCTGAAAAGTGAGGCACTAATTCAGAAGCATTGCCTTGCATTTTGCAGGAGAGAATACCTGCTTAAAGAAGATCTTTGGGGCCTGTTTACACTGAGTCACAGCAAAGTTCAAGCTTACCCATTCCTGAAACTCATATAAACCAATAAATGGATGTTCTAGAGGAGCTCGGCCATGATCTGATGGGCATGGGCTGCTCTTAGGCAGGACAGGCAGTCAGCAAGCTCTTGGCTGCCGCTATAAGTAACAAATGTTATTGCAAAATGTTCTGTGTACTGTTTATGCGTAAGTGAAACGCTGTTAGGATAGCAGCCGTAGTCAGAGAAAGTTTTCTGCAAATGTACGGATATTATGCAATTACTCCCAAAATATGAATGTATTGCTGAGCACCAAGCTATTGGGAAAGTAACTAATGTATTAGCTTTCACCTGCAAAACTGAAGTGGTGATGACCTTTTTATGGGATCAATATGCAGACACTGTAGTCTACTGAGAAATGAGAACTTTTGGCCTGAAATGAAATGCTTTCTAGGGGAGGAGTTCACTCCGAGAAGCCTTCAGCTCTGAAAATGACTTTCTCTTTCTTCATGAAGTGTTTGAAGTGGCTGGTTCTTTAGAGCCAGAGTTATCCCCCTGATAGTTTAAAGCTACAATTAATTGGTAATTGACGGGTAATTCCCTCCTTGCTCCCTCTACCCCCACTTCTCCCATGAAAACACTGGAAAAACTGAGTGACTGGTTTAACGCTGTTCCCTTCCAAGCCTGCGGCAGATAGATGGAGTTACAGCAGGGCACGGTTAAGATGCCCTTCTGCAAAGCCACTAAGTGTTGGGCTTCAGGCTAAACAAAATATTTGCTGAAGGAAGTGGTGATGGTGGCAAATGCCTGGAGCAGGCAGGAAGAAAGGAGAGGAGGCCTGGCTGTATGGTGGGGAATGGCTGCTATGGAGAAAGGGCCCTGGGGGACTACCTTGGGGCACCCTTTCCCAGCCCGTTTTAACCCTTTTCCCTCTGGTGCAGTTAGCATATAAGCCACAATGGTTGTCTGGAAGTGAAAAGGGCCTGGTATTTCCAAACTTGGAACTCCTATTCCCGCCAGCTGAACGCAGGAATCAAATCCTTATTAATTACTGCTTAAACCCTGCCACTGTTATGCGGGCTCATGCATGTCCTCAGGGGAAGGATGGCAATGCATCATCCCACAGGCCTGCACAACACTGAAGGCTGAAACTACGTCATCCAGTCGCTTGCTCAGCCCCCATTGCATCCCACCGGGCTAGCACAGTGTCACAGACGCACAACACTTGGCCACATCCTGTTTAATTCCAGCCTTAAACTGTGTTTGACAAGTCCTACCAGGGGTTATCAAACATAATTCGGTCCTACCAGTCTATCTATCACTTAATAGGTTCAGCCAGTCCAGACTATTTCTTGAAAGGGCTATTTTGGCTATTTCAGAAGGATTAGCTCTGAGGTGGTCACTTGAAAGTGCCTGCCCTGGAGTAGCTATCCTCCTGGTCTGTGATAGCTGAATTGCTTCAAACCCTTAAACATAGGTTAATTGGCTCTTCCAAATTGTATCCCTTTAAAGGACAGTATGGGCTAGATAAGTGCACAAACTCTTATGTACTGCACCATCTTGATGAGTCCCAGGTCTTGACCACTTGCTGCATTGAAAGGAAAACAGTTTAATTGTATGTGACCATGAAAAACTTGTCTTTGAACTTACAATGTTCAATTTTGTTGAAAGCCTGCTTGTTCACGAATGGGAACTGGTAGAACAAGAACTCACTAGCTACTTTGGCCTGTTCATTGTTTTTACTTCTAGCCAGGATTGACTTTACCAGGGACAGGGGGACTAAGAGCACCCCACTTCCCTTCAGAAGTGGCAGCTGGTGCTGCACCTCTTCTGCTGACGTAACTGTCATAGATACCTCTGCCGCTCAACCTGAGGATGCAGTTAGCAATTCCTTGTCTCTCCAGCATCTCTGCAGTTCAGATTTTGACATATTGCCAAAAGTAGACGTAGCGTAAGAGAAGCCTATTTTCCAAGACCTCTGCTTTGATACAAGGCGCCAAGAAAGATTACAGGCAAATAATGGCCTACTTTTAGCTCTAAAATGGTCTGCTGAGAGAATCTACCAAGAGGAATACGTGCCTGCTGCAAGAGCCAGTGCACTGCCGTTGCCCCCTGTTAGTTTGTCTGGCTCTGGGCATGGTGACTGCAGGTTGCGTGCCCTGGGGAAGCAGCTATAATTTGCAATGACCCTTGCTAGCTGCAAGGGGAAGGAACGGGAGACCTCGTGGCCACCTTTCATCACAGGGGGCAGAGGAAAGCATTTCTTTTTGAGCAGCTTCAGTTGGCCTCAGTCAGTGCTTACTAACTACAAAGGCAGTCTGTTTGTCTTTTTTTCCAGTCCTTAGGAAAACTGAATGACTATCATCAGAGATGCTCTAAAAATATCCAGGCAGCTCTCCAAACTTCTCTGGGGAGGCAGTGAGCTCCTCTGCAGGAGGTGACAGGCCAGACTTAGTTCACAGGAGATCCCAGTTTGAGGCTGCCATTGCTTGCAGAGTGTTAGCAATTTAGAGGTGCTAATCAAAACCATGAAGCAGTTACTTGTCCTTCAGCTAGGTGGGAGGAGATGAAAGGTATAAACAAATTTCTTTCATTTTCTTTCATTTAGGCAAACTTTGATCTAGGAACTATCTTCCGAAAACAATGCTGAACAGTGGCTTGTGGTCACTGTGAGTTTGATTTGCACTTTTTTCCCCTTGCCCTGCCCCTGCCACTCTTCTTTTGCCTGCATGAATGGAAAGAATAAATTTGCCCTTAAAGGAACTCAAATGTCAGCTTTTACCTGTAGTTCTTGGCCTCTGCATTTTTTGTATTGATTCCTACCAGCTGGTAAATTGATCTACTTTTCTAATCAGTAGATGCAGTTACTACACAGGAAACCAGTCTGTGAAGAAAACGTTTCCCTGTATTTTTCTCCTCACCTTTTTGGAGGAGCAGAGTTTTTGATTTTACTTTCTGTATTGTCATGTCTATACTTTCCCAAAGAATATATGTTCTCATGCAGAAAAGTACTTGAAAGTCATTGTAAGATCTGGGGGAGGAGGGATGAAGGACACAGCAGAACAATTCCAATGTGGAGATAACCTTTAGAGTCTATGTATGTGTGTATGTGTGTGTGTGTGTGTGTGTGTGTGTGTGCGTGCAGCACGCGCGTTGTTTTACTTCTTGGGATGAGTGATGGAGAGGGTCTCCATTTAAATACTTTGGCTGAAGGACCAAGTCATAGACAGCCAGATAGAAAGAAGGCAAGTGGGTTTGTTTCTCTGACGATGCCCCACGTGAACAAAATGCCATCACAGAATTGGGATGAAGACACTGCATCCTCATGTAGTATCTCAATATTGCCCCTTACAGATAGTATTTTGCTGTCTGGTAGTCAGTAAGGTTTGTACTTGGGACCTTCTGCCCTGCTACAGACCTTGGGCAGGCTAGGAAGGTGAGAACTGTAGGATTCAGTTGATAGCCCTAGGTGAGATGGCAAATGTGAGGCAAAGTGACTATCTCAGAGGTGACTATCAAAATTGGGTAGTCACCCAGGCTCCCTCTGAACAAGAGCATTTCTGGGAAGGAGTCATAGAAGAAAGTCACCAATGTGGTACCTTCCAATGTGGTCCCACTCTTCCCTCTGATCAGTGGGAGCCTGGAGAACTGGATGCTTCGCTTGAGATGGGTGAAGTCATGGGAGCTCAGAGTTAAGACCTTAGAGACCTCAGGATCTTTGTCGTCTGCCCCATCATTCTGCTTGGGAAGTCAGGTCACCAGTGCCCCAGGGGTGACACATACTTTATCAGTGTGTTGAGCCTTACCTCTCCCGCAAGCAGTCGCACCTGTTCTCAAGTGTTTGCATAGGCAGAATTCACAGATCATTTATTCACCCAAAAAAGCAGTACATTGTGCATTATGTATTCAGTCTGGCTTTGTCTGATGGAAGTTATTTTCTCCTCCACGTACTCATGGCTATCTTGTCAGTGCGCATCAGCTTGGCAAACAAGAAATTTTGTTGAAGGGAATAGGAGTGCATGTATATTTAGAAACAGGGCAGCAAGATGGATTGTTCTGACGCAAAGTGACTAACTTATTCCGTTAATGGGCTGGGAGACGTTTGCACCAGTGGTTACCAAAGCTCTGCTCTTCCTGCCATTGTGCTGACAGGTAATGAATTAGGATGCTGCGGAACAGACAGTGATGTAAACAAAAAAGGTGGCAAGGTAATTTCATCATGGTCAAAAAATAGGAGAAAAAACAAACAGAAAACAGTGCTTCTCAAGTGGCAAGGTAATTTCATCCTGGTTAAAAACCAGGAGAGAACAAACAAACAAACAAACAAGCAAACAGAAAACAGTGCTTCACCAATGTTAAGGATAAAAATGTGCAGAAAAGAGAAGTGTTACTGTCTAGCTTCCAGCATTGCAGTAAAACAAGTGATACAATGTGCAAATACTATCTCTTTAGTAAGAGGTTCCAAATGCTCTACAAGCATTTTAATTAATGGCTCGCAGAACTATTGTGAGCCAGAAAAGCAGCATTAGTCTTTCATAACCCACACGGTCAGGAGAATTCAGGCTGCTGTTTGTCTGTGCTAAGAGGAGAGATAGATGATAGACAAATCTTCAACATGATTTTGTTAATGTACAAAATTCTGGTTTCCTGAACACAGCAGAAGTGAAACAAGTCATAACGTCTCTACTCTCCGTCCAAGAACCATCCCAGCTCTTAACCCAGAAGCTCTTAATTTTCTCTCCAGGCTGAGGTCTTGGCTTATTCATAGTGAATCCTTAGGTTTTTTATGCTCCTAGATTTTTTTCACTTGCTTCCTTTCTCTACTCTGCCTCTCATGCAAGGAGTCCTGGAATAACAGTCAGTTAAAGTGTTTCAGGCCCACGTATCTTTGCTTCATATGGTGCTATATCCTGGATGGAACTGTAGTTGCTTCATCTCTCTAGTTCCAGAAAGGAATGTATAAAGGAGTAATCTCTTAAGTAATTGCCTCTCAAAGTAGGAGTTCCACCCACAGTGCTTTACTCCATACAGATTACAAGTGGAAAGGTGATACAGGCTCAGTATTCCTTATCCGGGACAACTGGTTTCTTGGAAGCACAAATCACCTGAAAGTTGCTTGTCTTGAAGCTGCTGGGAGAAATAACAATGCAAGCCCTTGGAAGACTCTTCTTGCACAGTGCTGTGCCTCCCATTGCAGCCACACTGCTGGGGCTTCTGGGTGCCATTGGATATTTTCCTCTTCACCACTTCCCTCCCAGCCTGCTCTCTTTTACCAGATCAATCAGGTGCAGCTCATTCAAACTTCTCTTGTGCTCTCTGCCCCTCCCTGCAGAACGAATACCATGTAGGAACCTGTGGGCATAGAGGGGAAAGTATATGAGGGGTGGATCCCATCTCTTTTTGTAGCACCCTCTGGTTAATTATAGAGATGCCCACCTTCTAATGGGAAAATGGGATCAAGAGGCATTACAGATGTTACCCGACATGCTCAGTAAACCTGAAGGGCTATGACTCCTTCCTTTAATCACTAGCTCACAGCACCAGTCTAAGACTCCTAAAGTTCAGCCTGAGAAGATCCTGGCTCAGGAAGGCTTAGTGTAAAGGCTTGTGAAGTCAGTAAGTCTTTCTTCTAATGAATCTGCAAGTCTGTTGCTTTGCACCCCTCTTTAGGGAGGTCTTGAGCTCAGACTGAATTTCTACTAGTGAATCATCTGTGTGCCCCTGAAGGGCAATTTCAGCTAAATTGAATATGATGAACCGTTTTTTTAGGAATGACACAGTGTATTTCCCAAGGGTGATGTTGTCATCTGAATGGCAGTCACAAGGGAACTGAGTCATAAAACAGGGGCAAGATGCCACTATCTCCCTCTTCTACCAGATGTCAAAGGTGCTTGGATACTGACCTCGTACATGGGAAGCCACTTCAGGATGCAGAGCAGGGGGCTAAGCGATGACCTGCTCCCACCACCCCCCGAATCCAGCCACTACCATGACCAGTAGACCTCAAATCTTCCCGGAGTGGAGGTCTCAGTATTCTGCTTAGCAGGGTCTGAAATGCACAAGAGGCAGCATGAAAAAAATATTTGCTCACATATTTTCAGCCCCTCACCGCCATCTCCGAGCTGCATAGTCTGGGAATGCAGTTGAGCAGCTGCATAGATAGTCACATGCAAACGGGTGGTTAATTAACTGGGATTAGGTAGGAGAACATTTCTCCCCCTTTCCTGGAAGTACAGGAAGAAATCCCCTCTTCGCCGGTGCTGCTGTGGCAGCTCCCCTTCTTCTTTCACTCTGCTGTATCCAGTGATGAACGCAACTTGAACTACGCAGGCTCAGCACCTGTGAAAATATGAACCAGTTGTATTTAATCAGAAGTCTGCAGTGACTGCACATCAAAGAGCTTTCTGACAGTGGCCATGTTGTGTAGGAAAGGGTTTGTGTGGCACAATAATTCTGTCAAATCATCCCAGCCCTGTAGAGACCTTAAAGGCACAAATGGCTTTGAATGTGCTTTGGAAATGCAGCTGGTCACATTGCCCTTCCCAGCAGCATTTTCAGGGGATGCTGGAATAGGAGGGAGATGACAGTAAAATGCTAGTGCTGGTGTAGAGGCATAATCCACACTTCAGTTCATGCCAGCAGTGGTGCTATCTGCTATGCCAGGAGAAGCCATATGATTAAATGTGAAATGATCACAGGGCGTTACATCGCTCAGAGGAGTTTGTTTGGGTGCAACAGCACGGTTGCTTCTGCAAAAATCACTTTTCTCACTCTGTCAGAGCTCAGATGGGAGTGAGGCTTAGGAAAAAGATGTCATAAAAGTGTTTGCCTGGTGAGAGTGCACGGCAAGCAGAGGGGCAACAGCAGCATACAGGGATGGAGGGAGGCAGGCAGCAGAGATCAGAGCAGGATGGAGCCCCTCATGGTCGAGTTCCTCAGAGCCAGCTGAAAGCAACCCCTGCGCCTGGTTGTTTTCGGTGCAAGAGGTCCCTTGACTTCTCTCAGTGGGAGATGTAAGCCTCTCTGCTATGCAAACTGCCTCCCCAAGATTTTTGTTTCTCTGCTGTAGCAGACAGGCAGCGTCAGCTGTGTTGCAGTCTGGGCTTAGCAGAGGAGCAGCAGCTCCTGCAGAGAGCCAAGCCTGGCTCCAGCAGCTCTCTTGCGAGCCCTAGTGATAACAGGACCTGCCTGCATATAGACAGATCCTCTGAAACACATTTCTAACAGCTAGGAAGAAAGGAAAACATCTCTTTCCTATGCTAAATAACATTCTTTTCCCATTCTCCTCTTCTCCCTCTCATCCCGCGAGAAAATCAAAACGCCAGGGAACGTAACTGAACTCCACAAAGACCCAGAGAGTGGAGAAATATCTATTGCATCAGGCCCCAAGGCAGAGATAAGAAAAGGGCTCCAAACAGAAATAAGAAAAGGGAAATGGAACTATTTGAAATAAAAATAAATATTTCTTTTTATGACATCCAAAATCTCATGAAATTTGCATTAATGAGTGTTGTGGACCTGGTAACAGAGTAATTTAGTTTCACTTCCACTAAGCATTTGAGCAGATGACTTAATCTCACAGGGGAAATGTTGTATGGACAAGAGTGAACACTTAAGTGCTGTCCTGAACAGGACCGTAGCTCCCAGCCAAAAACTTGACTTTCTAGTGGACCTCATAACAAAAGCATCCTGACATTTTTGTGCATTTTATGTACTTTGGAGGCCTTTTCACTTCCTTTATATCTTACATGTTCACTGTGGGCCTTAGAAACTGAGTTGATGGGTATGGATACACACACACACACAGACACACAGACACACAGACACACAGAGGTAGACCTGGTAGCTTCTTTCTCAGGTAATGCTTTCATACCAGCAATTTTGCTTTACAGGCAATCTGCTCAAATGGAAGATCAGACATATAGTGGTGCACATTCACCTGGTGAATGGTGAGACGGAAAGAAGAATGTGTCATGCGTCCCCATATTCTGCAGATGTCTAATTCATCATCTAGTTCAGAACAGAATTACTTATTAAGGAACCCCTTGGATTTTCCTAGTGAATATGCCTCTGTCCCAGACGAGTCAGCTCAAAAGCCAGTTTATGTATCCCTTCAAATCCAGCACCTGTCTCTCGATGAGTGAAGTGATGAAGGCTGGCAGGATACTGCTACTGGAGTTTCTTGAAGATCAACATTTAACTCAGTCGTTTTCTCTCACATCTGATGGAGTTGGAATGAGTTGACTTTTATAAAAAGTTATGGCAAAGTAGTTTTATTGCCTGGTTTATGGCAAAGTGAAAACAAAAACCAGACTCAGACCACTGTCTGAAAGTTTATGTGTGTAGATATGTGTATATACATCTATGTATATATACATATATATAATGTATATATAAAAAAGGCAAATGTTGGTATTCATCCTCAGCAGTTATTGTAAATCTTATTCATTTCATTTGCTGCCATGAACTTAATACTTGACATATTTTTAAAGGAAAATTTGCACTTGATGGGGCAAATTCTGTTCTTGTGCGTAGTATTGGCAATTGGGTTTGTATCAAAAAAATGAAATCAGAATTTGGTGACCAGATGTATTGTGACACCTCTCAGCCTCCTTCAAAACAATGGCCATTTTCCAATTGGCTGGTCCTAGCTCTGAAAATGCAGTGTTTGTGCTGGGGAACTTTCAGAACTGATGCGCTCGTAAATTTGGAGTTTCTACCTTGCTCTCAGTCAATTCCTTTTTTTATTAACAGTGTCTGGACTAGCTGCAGGAATAGATCAACAGTCTGTTCTTCCTAAATTTCTAACTGCTGCAGTCTTCTAAAAAGCTTTCTGGCAAGGGTACTGGATTTATCTTCAGGAGTGAAATTTAAGTAGTTTGGAGACAAAACAGTTGAACACAGGCCTCATTTTTCTTTTAGCATAGCCAGTGAGCGGTTTCCCACCTATTTAAAAATAAGGAAAGCTGGATCTGTATAGAGCTCCGGACATACCTCATTTGGGTTTAGGCACAAGTGTCCAAACAGACAACTCATCATAGACAACTTATCATTCCAGGATAAATCACCCTGTTTACTCCAAACTGAATGTGATGTTGTATAGTGACCATACTGTGGTTTATCCAGTGATAATCCAATTCCTGGTTCAAATCACTCATCTGGGATGTTCGAAATATTTTAAAAGCATTCATTGTATCTCCCAGCACCTGTATGTAGGGAGTGTAAAATAACAGGTAGGGGAAATGGAGGCATAGAGAGATTTTAAGTTCCCAAAGCTGTTTGCCTGGTGAGCCCCAGAAATGGTAGGGGGAGTCCGCAGTCTTTGTTCTCCGACACTCTTTCTAAATGATCACCCTCTGCCCGCAGAGGGGCCACAGCCATCAGCTGGTGTGAATTATCTTTGGCCCACAGGCTCCTGACTAAACATTACATACGGCTCTTGACCGTATCTCCCACAGTCAGCAATTATCAGGCAAAGTAAACTCAAATTGAAAGCAGTTCTGGGTGAGGAATGTCTTAGTCCTGCCTTGTTGTGTAGATGCGACACAGAGTGTGCAACGGCTTGCAGTGCTGAATCAGGCCAATGTCTGGAGAAGTGGCTTCTAACCTGGTGGCCCAGTTTGAGTGACCCTGGAGAGCGTACAAGATTTCTGAGTCTGTCTCAGACGTCACGTTATTTCTTTAGGCCACAAGTGAATAGACTGAATTGCTGGAAGGCTTGGTGTTATAACATGGACTTTTTATCTCAGAAAGGGACTCTCGAAACTTTTGAGATTAAAGAAATAAAAAATTAAGGTTAAAAAATGACAGCAATGAGATTTAGTTTAAGAAGGTTACTTTTGTCTCGCTCTACTTGAAATATATTCATAAAATGACAAATAAAAATGATTAATAACAAGACTGAAAGCACTCACCTGATGGCCAGTCACATTTAAAGCTCAGCCAAAGTCTTTGGTGTATAAATAATAGTACAAATCATACTTAGCACCTAATGCAACACTTTTTGTTTTTCATGCACTTTCCTAACATCAACTCATTAATCCTCATAACTGTCATCTAAGTGTTTTACAGATGAGAAAACTCATGAAGACAGTCTATTCAGAGGCCAGATTTAAGAAGAGTAGATGCCTTTTGGCTTTTTTGAAAGAACATAAAAAAATTCAAGCCTCTATGCTAAAGTCTAGGATTGTATCATACTTAAAAACTGTATGTACGTGACTGCAAATATACACATGCATATGTCTGCAGAGCAGAGAAAGTCTGAGTAAGAGAAATAATATTTAGCAACCTGCAAGTCTCCTACCTAGATGTATAGGTCACTGTTGTCTGCCTGATGGGTGATTTCAAGGTGAGAGGTCCAAGTCCACGCCCTTTCTACCTTGCTATGAGTAAAATCTAGCACTGAATTAATAAAAACCTACTGTGAATTAATAAAAAAAAAGGTCATTGGCATTGTTTATTAATATGTAGATGTGCTCATGTTGCCAGCCTGTAGTTTTAAAACTGGTTTTGGCCCTCTTCCTCCTGTGAGATTCATTCTCCCAATAAAATAAAGTCTGATACAAACATTTGGATATATTAAGTCATAGTTTATTGTGGAAGTTTCACTTTCTGTTTCAAAACATGAAACATTGTCTAAATTACTCCTGTTATCGTTTTGTCTATTTATTAGCATAAAGTTTTCTGTGCTTATCATAAGTTGTGTCACAAACTTCCAAGGTGCTTTGCTACACAGGTTTAGGCCTGGCTAAACTTTTCATGTTCTTACAGATCCTTTAGCATTTTGGGGGATTTGTTAGATTGCTAACTCAGAGCTTGCTTTATTTTACAAATATGAGCTATTTCTGTGTTCCACACTTTTTTTTCCTTTCCTTTCTGAGCCAGGTTTTCTGCAGCAGCCAGATGGCTGCTAGAAAACAGGAAAGCCTGTAGGTGGTCTTTATGATTAATATTTTAGTAGATTGGTACTGCTGCTTATTTGATGGTCAAATAGAGACTATATCAGGCTACAGAAAACATGCAATTAACTAATAAGCAGTAACTGAAAATATACTGCATTTAAAAAAAAACTGGTCTCCATTTTGTACTGCTGTTTATAGCAGGAGTAAGAACTAAAGACTTTATAATATTATCTTTTAAAGCTGATTAATTATGGTCTTCCATAAACTATATCAATTTATTGATTGAACCAAGCTGGTCTTCCAAAGTCATATTTATAAACTAATCACTAATATTGAACAAGCTGTGAGCCGCTTTGAACTGTGAGGAGTACTATATTAATCCACTTACAGAACCAGCAAAGAATGCTTGTTTTACAAGCAAGCATTCACTATAATCTTGTATTAACTTTGTAGATCAGTTGGTACCTTCCCTAACACAGGCACTCCCTCTCCAGATGATCTAATAACCGGCTAAATTGGACCCAAGGTCAGCAGGTCAATTGTGTAAGTGGGCAAGCTAACACAAGAAATCTTAAAGTGCTACGAAGAGTGAAGTAGTGTACCTTTTTCAAAAATGAGACAGATGGGATACAATTGCTGGAAGATTCAATATACAAACAACATGAGAAGTTAAACCAAATTGCTCCTTGGAGCTTTAGATAAAACCTGCTCTACCAGACTGCAAAGCATAAAGCCTATACGCCTTTAGTGTACCTATCGATTTTTTGATAAGAGTAGGAATTTCTGAATGAGTAATCCATTCCAGTATGATTGAGACTAATGGATATGCCTTTTGTTTAGATAAAAAGTAGCCTTGTAATTTAGGATAACACACACTCCAAATACATTTTTAGAATATTTTCAAAGGTAATTTCAGAAAAAAAATGTACTATAATATTCATACTAAAAAGAGACCCCTGTAGGATTACGCATAGAAACTGACGGAGAAGGCACACAAACAAACCATGTTACTGCCATCTCTGCCATTCAATAGTTATGGAATTAGGGTCAGATAATAACAGTGTTCTTCAGTCTTAATTAGAGAGAAGAATTTGTTTCTAAAGAGGTCTTTCTGAGATGTCTGGCTTCATGGCAGAATTAATGTTGAAGGTGCCTCATGTATATGCAACTTCATACCTTCATTGCTTTTAGATTGCAATTATGATGAGATTATAGTTAAATTTAACCTTACCTGTTAATAAATTGCTATGCTGGCTGAGGACTATAGCTTTACAAGATTCACAAACATGTGAGCAGTTTTAAGTAGAACAATCTCACTGAAGTCAGTGAAAAGACCTGCGGACTAAAGCAGTCATGTTTGTCACAGCCTGAGATATACCTATATCAAACTTTGCTTTGTTTGTTTTGTCAGTGTTTCTGGGTTGGCCTAAGGCAGGTATTCAGTATCGCAGGCAGCTCAGAAAAAGTACACTTGATATCTTGTTGAGGAACAACATGGAAAAGCCATTAAGGAGCAGGCTGGAGCCATCAGCTTTGATTGTCCTTCAGCTGTGTGCTCACTCTTCTGGAATAAAAGATTGTCCATCTAGTGGCCATTTAGAAGACATTCAGGTTTTCAGTCTGGGAATGTGAACATGTGCTAGAAGTGAGGCTGGAGATGTTTCTTTACGTGGAGTGTAGAAAGGGAGAAAGCAAGTGGGACTCTGTGCAGCCTGAAAGCTTGGAAGATTATTTTAACTTATAAGACAACTCACCAGATGAAATTTTGGCATGGGATTCCTGTTATTTTTCAGATGTGCATATGCCTCTCTCCTGCTCTGAAACAATAAATAATGTAATGTTAAGATACTGCTCTGTTCCACCATTGCACTGTCACACAGTGCAAATCCATGACAAGATAGACTATTGAGTAGAGGGCCAGGTAGGACCCTGATAGTTTAGATCTTCTCTGAATAATGGTCTGTGTACACCATAAGCCAGCCAGCATAGATTTCGACATATCATCTACTGTGCATGCAGACCATATCCAGGCATACCCAGCTGATTCGTGTAGAGCCAAACGTGCAGTTCATAACCCTTTATGAGGCAGCCACACAGACATGGAGCACTCTATGATTACACCTGCACCGGGATCAATTCTTCCAGGGAATAAACTTAGCCACTGATCTGCACACATTTAATTGCACGACTGGATTATGGCAGTATGCTTAAAAATCTACTGAAACAGAGCCCTAGGGTGGTTGCTATATGAACTGGAAGCATCAATTGAATATGACAACATGGTTCTCACTCTGAAACCCACGTTCTTCAGCAATGACTGTTTCAATTCAAATTTGCAAACTGACAGCTCCGCTGGAGGAGCCCCTTTCTTGGATATTCTTTAGCATATCATTTTCCATGACATGTGTTGCACTGTAATAAGTGTTATTCTGAGAACAGGGTTCTGTGGTTGCTCTCCTGCCAAGTGATTTTTCCTCATCCTGAGTTCTGCTGTCACTTAGCAACCCAAGAGGACAACCAGTGAAATTCTAAATATTATCTTGTCAAGGAGATCAAAACAGAAAATGCACACTGAAATTGTTGGGGAAACTACCTCATCTTTTTTTGCCCTTGCCTCAGCATCTCCGTGTGGCAGAGGCACAGGAGATTGCTAGTCATAGTGAAGCTATACAGCAGTGTGAGGATCTGGAAGGTGTCTGCTTCAGTAACAGTCCAAGCAGATACAGACGAGGGGCCACTGAAGACAAGACTAGGGCTGAACATAATATCATCAGTGATATCCTTTACTTCAGATCTTGTGAAGTGATCAAAGGTTTTGTTCCTGGAGAGAGCAGAACTTCACTAAGTGGAAGGGTTATGTACAGGACATAGCAAGATTAAGTCTAAGCAAGAGCTTTGGAGAAGCAGGATATAATAGTCGACAGGGACTGTGGACAAGGAGTTGGAAGAACTGGATCCCACAGGTCTTAACCATTTTTGCCATGTAGTTTGGCTTCCTGGACCACCCAGGTTTCACTCAATGATTTTCTTTAAACATCCATAACTAAGCTAGAAAATATCTTTTTAGAGAGGCAGAGTGGCACAGGGTACGTATTTAAAGACTGATGGTGATTCAGTCATGGTATAAAGAAAGATTTTCAGTGCTTAATTATCCATTAAATGTGTAAAGTTATTTCTAATCTAATTTGCCTAGCTTTAAAGGAGATTTTATTCTATTCTTTTCTATTACATTAAAGAACCTTTATAGTGGATAACTTTTCCTCCTGGTAGCATTTGTAATCTGTTATCAAGTGATCATTTCGCCTTCTTTTCGTTAAGCTACTCTATTGACCATCTTTAGTCTCCCACTGTACAGCAATCTCCAATACTTCCTCAGACCATTCTGGACCCACCTTTTGTTACTTAGAAACAAAATAAAATGACAAAAAACGTGCCACAAACATTTCATTTAGCGGAATCCGTCATTCTTCAAGTGCAAACCTTAGCATTGGGCTCAGTATCTGATAGGTGCCACACAGGCAGGCGCGGGACTCAGCATGGTGCAGCCCACAGAAGAGAGATTTGCTCTGGGGTGCTCCCCAAGAGTTTGGGAACCCTGGGTGCATCACAGCCAGAGCCACCACACTGTGGGGTTGCTGCAGCCATCCAATGGCCCATGAGTGCTGAGCAAACCTGGTCAGCAAAGGAGAAGTGACACCGCAGACTCACACTGTACGCATCTAGGTGCTGTGGAATTTCATACTGGACTATCTGTTGATTATGTGTACTGCTATCTGTTGACCATACTGCTGAGCATCCTGTTGACCATCCTTTTGGTATCCATACTGTTATCACCTGAGGCCATCTGTTCCATTGTCCAGCTATGGTCTGGCACTGATTGACTGAATAATGAACTAAGCCCGGGAAGGATGAAAGAGAGTAAGCCAGATACCTCTGTGTGGACTTGGACTCACCGTCAGCTGGCCTGCGGACCGACAACCCACCCATCAGCGGGGACGCCCCTGATGCCAACTGCCAGGGAGAACCTGAATCCTCTTGGCACAGCTCGAGCGTGGTGAGAACAATCTGGGGAAAACTATACCGGAGGGGTGGCCCATAAGGACAAGGAAAGGGCGAGAGCGGTCATTATACCGTGCATCTGAGAACGGCCATTGTACTGTGCTTCCATGGCTTCACCATAGATCTCTGATATGTGTATTCTGTTTTTTAGTTCTTTACTATACTTTATAGCTTTGTTACACTTGTAGTTTGTGTGCTGTTAATTGCTTAGTGTTGCCCAGTGTCCGTCACATGTATAGAACTGCTTAGCTATAATAACTTCTTATATCTGACAAATTATGATCTCTCGAGTTCAGTGCAATTAACCCCAGCATCCAAAAGAACCTTGGACACCCCTCTAGTGGCACGTCACAGTATCCCAGCAGCGATCTCCCTCGGGCAAAGATAATAAAGTCCTTTTCCTGCTTAATATTTCCTTTGCACACTTGAGTATGAGGCTTGTTCTTTTTAGTTACTTATTACAAAAAGAATCAGCAGTGTTCAGCTCGTTACCCTCAGGGGAGTCTGAGTTGCCTTTTTTTTTTTTTAAACACAGTTCTTTATTCTGAAAGTGCATCTTAGTCTCTATTTTCCTAAATGTAGCCTATGTTATATGACATGTTGTGCAAGTCCATCTTGCATATGTTCCAGATTACATTACATAATTGATTTCCTTGCATGTTTTTCTGCATGAAACTTACTGTTTCATCAGTTTTTGGCTTATTCTCCCTCTTTACTGGTTACTGTTTTATTATTTCTTCTAACTGCTAGAGATCATAGAATATAAGATTAGAATGGAGGTCAGTTTGTCCTGTAATCCATCCGAAAGAGACTACGCTGACAAATCACCAGGAGTTCCAGCTAAAGTGCTGATGGATTATCATCCTGTGTGGACTGTGTGTCCACCTGGATCTTTCTTAGGGTGTAGTTGGTATAAAAGGAACATGAAGCATTAGGCAACATGTGAAGCCTCCCAGCTGTACTTTAGCAGCACTGTGCTTGATCTGCCCCCATTTTAACCTCTCTTCCTTCTTTTTCTGTAGACTTCTTATTTTCCCTCTCCTTTTTTTTTACTCTGTCACTCTCTGTTTGTCTCCACAATTCCTTCTCTTGTATTTTCTTTCTTTATTCCATTGACTTACTCCCTCTGTCTTGATGGATTTGAGCTGTTTTGTTATATTATTGTGTCAACTCTAAATACCTGGTTGGGATGCTTATTTTGTAGGTATTGTGTCATAGGACTCCTTATAAAGTCAACTGAGGGAAGAGTTCCTCCCAACGACAATTTATCCCTCCTAAATGGGATTGCTGAGCTAAGTATCTTGTAGGGAGGCACCTTGCTCCCCAGTCCGTGATCATTGGGCTGTTGCTTGAGCACGTTCTTTGCTTTGGAGCTGAAATTGCTTCCTGGAGACCAGTGGTTCTGGTAAGTAGGATAAAAGTGCGAGCAGCCAGGAAGATCTCGGAAAGGAGAACAGTAGTAAAAAATAAATACATCACAGCACTATAAACTGGCAATAAACCTATTTTAACCCCGTGGCCAGTTCTGTCTTCCCATGTTATGTTGGATCTAATGGGCTTAGTGCAAGGCTACACCTCCTCATGGCCTTCATAGCTATGGTCCTGGGAGGCTATGATTAGCCTACAGGCACTGAATACTTATCATAAAAGAGACAACTCCACTAATCCTTACCCCCTCCTACTGACTGCATAAGTTAGCTCTTACACAGAAACAAGAGGAGAAAATCCTGCGGCTGCCATCCTTTTCACAACATGATAAATACACTGTAAAACAGTAACATAGCAGTGGCTATCAACGGTATTCTAGCTAAAAGGTCACAGCGAGTTTTGAAACATCCATGTGCAGGGAAGATCCTTATTCCCACTGTTTTTATGGCAGCTGTACTTTCCCCAGGCTGACCTGTATTGCCATCAACTTGTAATTCCTAAGCCTGGTGGGAAGCAGAACCTTTCCTCCTGAGGTGAAAATTTGATGCGTTTGTGTTCCCCAGCAGTCTATCATCCTGTAGCACTTGTGATGTTGAAAACGAGGGTGGGAATTTTAAGTTTCCCTGTATGCGCATTTATGAACTACGAAAGAAATTTAAATTGTCATTTCTGTGCCATTTGTTGGGGGCCACTTTTTGGCTGAACGGTGCCCTTGGTCGTAACAGGATCAGTGAAAGGAGCCAACATGAAAGCTCATAAACTCTTTCTGTCCCACTTTGATAGTGAACAATAAAGAAAGACCATCTGATGTTCTCACCGTAAACATTTTGTTCAATATTTAAACATCCAGGGTCTAAATTTTTAACACGGCGCACAAAGCGTTAGCTGTATGCCTCCCATGAAAGGTAACAGTAGCCATGGAGCTAAAGCCCAGAACATCACACTCCCTCCATATTTATCCCTAAAGGTTTCTGCTGCTGCTGAAAAGATCTGACCACCTTGCATTTAGTGAGGCTTTAGCAGTGGTTCTAATATCACATAGCTGATTATGCCATTTGCTATGAGCATATTAAATCCATGCCTTGCAGTGTATATGGCGAAAAAAGAAAACGGTTGTGCCAGGCTGCAGGCAGTGAAAGGCATTTAGATTTAAAGGAAAATCAGAGATTTTAGTTAATTCAGACTAAATAACATAACGTGATAATCCATCAGGACTAAGATAAAAAAAGAACAGAGCAGGTATGCTCATTATCCAATGTTTTTAGATCTTGGCTACAAAACACGTCTTTATTTATTTTATTCTCTAGAAAAGCCCTTCTTTGAGTCCATGCAACTTCAGTGCTCAGATTTTCATTAAACCTCTGAAGAGGCAACGGCACGTACTTGTTTTACCCCAGGTCGGTTGAGTCAGTTTTACAACATGCTCCTTGGTTCCCACCCTTTCCTTGGGAAAGATATGCCTGTTTTGTACTCAACTAGCATGTTTCAGGGTATAGTTACTTTCATGTTATCAGCATGGTTTTAATTTTATAAGCCATCTAGGGAAGCTAAGATATGATTCCTTATGTGCTTCTAAAAACTTTGCGGTCATTTTAAATTCAAGTTGATGCTTCCAATAAAAGTATTAGTACTCCTGATGAAGTGTCCAATCCATAAATCCCGTGAAAGACTACAATATCAGAGACTAGGTATTTTTCCTATGGAAAAAGAGTCCTGCAAAGGCAAAATTTGGGGACCTTGTTGCACCTCTATGGGGTGGCTATGTGAGCCTAAAGTGAGAAGAGGAGGGCTAATTCCCCACATTGGTTCCTGGAGAGGGTTTCCTTCCTCTCCCCATGAGATAGTGTCTCCACAGGTTAGTTATGCCTCTGAGAAAGATTACCCTTTTCGTCAGCTTTAGGTGGATCCAAGAGATCGTTAAGACATTCTACAAATCTTGTTGCCCAAATCTGTTATCTATAAAATCAGATAAGATAGTAATATCATTATCTTCAGTGGCAGCGCTTGCAGGAATGCAACAGGGGAGATAGGAGTCCATGGCTGTGATAGAGATTTGATATGGTGTCTTTCAAATAATGAACAAAAAACAGATTATACCTCTACAGCTGTGTTTTTGCAGTCATCGTGCACAATTATGCAAAATGATTTTTTTTCATTTTACATGTGTCTTCCCTTATAAATTGTCCTTGGCAACTGGCAGTGAATAGGATGGGGCCCTGTATGTCCTACTTTGTTAGAGCTCTACAGAGTGTTTGCAGACGTGTTACCTATGAGAGTATCACTTTACTTTGGGACCGTAAAATGGACAATACTCCTGTGGAAATTCCCAGGAACGTAAGCTATGAAGATAGCAAAGTGCGGGTTGCTGTGAAAGAAAGGAGAGAGCTGAAGCTGCAATACTTTTACAGATAACGTTAGTTCTGCAGTTGCCTCCCTTCAATGGCCAAAGGTTGAGGAATTACAATGGCAGTAAAGAAAAAACAAACAAACCACACATAGGCTTCCTCTGAAAAATGCATATGGGAAAGTGGAGAACAAAATCTCCTGCTAAGCCCATTACAGAATTATTTATCTGAATTTTAATTGCAGTGGCTGGATTGAGTCTTTTGGCTCAGTCACACTCACTGAGGGTGATTTATTGACCCCCCTCAAAAGCGCTGTGAGAAAGTTGTCACGTTACCCTGCAATTCCTTCTTTGTTCCTGTCTTGCTCCATATAGGAAATAAGTTGTCACATTCTTTTATGGCATGCAGCATTTCACAGGAGTTGAAAATCATTCAAATGGAAAAAAATGTGTTCTTCTTTTTGATCCCATAAATCACAAACATGATCATACAACGGGATGCTCCTTTCAGTTTCATGACGTAGGAATTGAATATAATTTTGAATGATCTTATTAGTGATACGTGGCTAAACTGTTATTTTTCTACACTAATTATCATTTATTACCTTCATCTAAGATCAAGGATGTAACCAACGTCTAACCCTTGAGAACACCTCAAAGAACAATGTCACAGTTTCCTCCACAAGTTGAAAAGATACTATCTATTCAAGCATGTTCTGTGAAACAAAACCACCAGAAACTGCAAGGATAGCAGAAAGTTAAATAGGTGGTCACCCTTCAGCCCATATTTAATTTACAAGGTACTGAGCTCTGCAAACCAGATGTGATATCCATATAGGAGAGGTAAGCCATCAAACACAAGGGTGAGCAAGCCATGCTGACACATGATGACGGCTTACTGACCAAAAGTAGGACATCAGTCAGAGCTGGCAGCAAAGATTAGGAAATTCTCTAGTTGTAATGTCTTCTCTTACGGCTGCTGATTGGGCGTGTGGAAAATAGAGTTAGGGAGGCAATGAACAATCCATCCACTAAGGAATTAAGAAAACTGTAAATTTTAAGGCAAATTTATGCATAGCCTTGACGAAAGCTCATTTCTGAAGCCCTGTAACCATCTAAGTAGATAGACTGTCCATTTCAAACCCTATTTATTCCTTTTAGTCTATTTTATGTGGATTATTAACAATAAATCAGTGTAACCTTGATCCATAGCAACAAAAGTAGTACGGTTGCAATCACCTGCTAGAATTGTCGACCAATTTTAACTTTTATTCACTGAAGATACTTGCAATGCTTACAATAACCTGTGGCTATTGCTACCAAGTGTAAATATTTTAAGGCATCTGCCTATCTGTCTAAAGAAAATATCATATCACTGGAGAAAAATCACAGAAATATTGGGCTAGAAGGATCTTGGTACTAAAATGGGAGTAAGTGCATCTAGACTATGCCTGACAGGCAATACTGTAGGAGTAAACATAAAATGTGGGCAAAATCCGTGCTCGGTAAAATGACAGAAGATAAATGTTGTTGCCCTGATGAAGGGTTAACTTTGATCACCTCACTGGAGAGACATATTTGCCCACCCAGGTCTTGAAAACCTCCAGTGAAGGAGAGTCCATGGTCTTCTGGAGGTGTCTTTGACCTGTGCTTCACTAATCATATTGTGGAAGGGTTTCTCTCTGATTTAATTGAGGTTTCCCCTGCCGGAAGTTAAACTCAAGAATTCATCTGGGAGCATGTGGAAAGTGGAATTAGAGACGGATGCTGTTAGAAAACCAGATGATTTCAAGACTCATCTGCTCTTGTTCCTTCCCAGTCCTCCCTTTTTTCTCCTCTTCTCTCCCTTCACTGCTGATGTCTTCTTTCCAGGATTAAACACAGTAATTCCTGCAATCTATTCTCAAGAGGCCACGTTTTGCAAAATTCTTATCTTTTTTGTTCCCCTCCCCTGGATTCACTAGTTTGTTCAGAGCTTAAAGCATAGGATTAAAATCTGACCTAGGTTCTCCAGCTGATGGTGTTAGTCTAAAAGAATAATGATGTCCCGTAGTTTACACACCCCACTTGTTCATTCCTCATGGAAGGATATTTTTCTTCTTTTTTCACAGCAGCAGCAAGTGCTGCTCAGATGTGCTATTTGTGGCTTTCTAAGTCTTTTTGGCCATGTAATCACCAAGTCTCTTGCTCTTCATGCTGTATTGGCGTATTTTCTTTCTCCTTCATAAATGCAATGTAGCACTTCTTTTACTGAACTTCATCTAAAGTATTACAAGATAATGTAAATTCTGATCCGGATCCAAACTGTTTGCAATCCCCTCCCAGTATGGTGTCATCTGTGCATTTTACAAGTGTGTGCTATTACATCATTCAAGCTGTTAGTGAGAATCCTGACGAGGACCAAGGCAGGAGAGACCCCCTTCAAAACTCTATGTGAAATTCCTTTTCTATTTTATAGCCAGCTATTGATATGAATCTTTACAAGGCATTTATCAACTAATTGTTCAGTCACTTTTAGGTAAGTTAACAGAGACCGTATTCTCTTTGTTTATGAAACTGTCATGTGAGAAAGCTTCAAATACTTTCCCAATTTTCACATATCACAGTTCTGTGTATTCTTCTTATGTGCTAATTCACCTGACTATGTAAACAGCAAGAGTCCGGCACTTAGCCCCTTCCATTTGATTGTACTGGAGATCTGACAGATTCATTTATTGTGGGAATTTTTAGTAAAATTGTTTTACTCCTTATTGTTCCTCAGCTTGTGTTAAATTATGTAGCTCAGTAATTACATTAATTATATACACTCTTTTGTTGCATTTGAGACATCATTAGCCAAGTAGAGCTAGGAAATATTTTCAAAATTAAATCTCATAAATTTCATTTCGCAGAAAATATGAAGTTGTGTTAGATTTTCAAGGTATGCATCTTCTAGATAAAACTAACATTTCTTTGTAAGGAAATACATCTGAGTACTGTGAGCAAATATACTTCCATCTGTGATGTGCGAGGAATATGACGTTGTATGAGACACTAAACTCTTCATAAATTAGCATGAGAGGGAAACTCAGTCTATTTCATCTGAAGATGCAGCAATGTTGGGCACGGTTGTCTTAATTAGATAGCGAGAAATATAACTGCTGTTCAAGTGAAATATTTTCACTGATTGCTGACTATGTAATTGTGAAGGGTTGATAAAACAACTTAAATGCTTTACAGTATTCTCAGGATTTTAAGGGAGATATAGATATATGGTCGGTAAATAATAGCTTTGAAATGAGGTATTCAGTTCTTTTTTTCGTACTGCGCTTCTGATAGCTTATGCAAGGCAATTGAAACATTAGTAAAAGGCAAAGCTGAAGATCCCACTGGGTGGGTTGAAGAAGCAACCACATTCATTGGTTTGGAAGGACTGAAAAGGGATTTTGAGTGTTTCCTTTTTGAGGAGGTTAAAACTGCCATCGTAAGAGGTCGGAGTGAACTTTCCACGGGTCAGAGCTGTAGGATATGCGTTAGAGGATGATCTCATGAGTAACGCAATGCTTCAGCCCTTGGGTCCATTCTGACTTTTACCACATTTTCTGTGATCCTTCTCGTATTAATCTTTTCATACGTTAGCACCCTTAGAGCCATAGTTAAAACACTTCTCCGCTTCTGTGGTCTTCTGTTTACAGGGAAACTGCTGCATGACCTTAAAAGGACTAAGATTAAAGGAGACTTATCTCAGCTGAGGGGGTCCCTATTGTGTTGTTACTCAGCAAAAAACCTGTTTTTTCAGAGTGAAATCTCCCTCTAAGATACCTACCTACACAGGTAGTATATGCCTAGGGTTCAATCGATACCACAGAGTAAAATCTTTTCACCACTGAGGATGGCCTAATTAATTTTAGTTTGAGAAGCAGGATATTTTTAAACTTGATTTCACACCTCTTCTTGTCAGTGGTAACAATTTATTATGATAATGAGGAATAATAGGGGAGGAACTTTTTCCAGCAGACGTGAAAGACCATCTTTAATTTTCTGCACAGTATCCTTTTGAAAAATCTGAATTTTGCTTGAATCAGAGACATCAGATTAATAACAGTGATAAAAAGGGAGTTTCTAAAGAGAAGTACACTAATATCAGCTTCAGCATTAACTCCAGAATTAAACAAACAATTTACTTGGTGAAAGACAAAGTCGGAAGACAATTACCTATTAACCCAGGAAAAATAAAAGCATAGTAACATTTTATCATTGACTTTTATTGAAACCATTAAAGAGCGAGGGGAGGTAGAATAACTTTGGAAGATCTTATGTATAGACACTGAGTATTGAAATGCCGAGGCAACTTTTTGTGCAAGGGGATTGCACAAGGCCTCTGACTTTGCAGTTCTCCGGGCACAGAAGAGCCGATTTCCTCTCCGGGCCTTAATTCAGGCTTGCATTACCTTACCAGGAACTCTGTACCTCACCCGCTACTCCCAAAGGCCAGTATGGAAGTATCTGTGGGGGGATTTACTTCACTCAGTTCTAGGTGTTTTTAAGATAGACTCCAACATCTGAACAAGTCACCGTGGGTTCTCTTTTTAATCAGACTCAGTGGAGTCAAAGGAGCGTGGGGTATGGCTCGTCTCATTGTAAAGTAGGTGCCCATGATTTGGCTGGATGACTGCACTCACTAGCTCTCTACTGACTGCTAGGGCACCTAGAGAGCTAGTTCGGAGAGGCGCCTGTGGTGGGGATGAGTTCCTGCCTGGTGTCCTGTCTGCAAGGCGCTAGTCCACGTGTGAGCAGACACCTACACTGTAGGTTAACCTCTGCTCTTAATACTTCATTGTCCACTAGGCGCTCTCGTTGTGCCCACTTATCCCATGGCATCGGTAACAGCTCTGGAGGTTAGGTATATCGACAGAGGATCTGAGCTAGCCTACGCTTGGGTTGATGTAGAAATAAATCAGGCCTACAAGTTTTAAAATACAATTAATTTCAGCAGGTTGCTTGTGTGATTAATAACTCATAGGCTGAGTTACCACCAATACTGCCATTTGTATTGAAGTTAGCAACGTTAAACATTAATCATAATCTCTTTGTAGTTGATTGGGGCCTAGTCAAACTATGGGAAGGCTCCAGTTGATTCTAATGAGAGAGGAAAGAGGCCTTTAGCTAAACCTTAAGTGTAAGGCTCTTTGCTCTGAACTGACAGAGGAGTCACGGGTTATATTCCGGCCATGGGGAGCCTTCTGACGCAATAGAAGAGAGTCCTCTTCAGGGATCATCAGTTACTGATGTGCCCCTCTAGAAAACATCTGTCGGTTTTACTAGTCCTGTCAAATATACATCTTCGGTGTGTTAGTTCGCATCTCATTAGAAATTCCTTCTAGACTTGAGGTGCATGAATGAGGGTGTTGGTGTTGAAACACCTGCGAAAGACATCTAAAGAAGATTTTTGCGAAAAATTCTGTTATTTCAAAGACGAGAGTTATAGCCTTTGCATAATGTTTGAGTAGTTCTCAGTGAATCTCTGTTCGGGGCTAGTTCTGAGCAGATGGCATTGCATGTCTGAGTTATTTTTAGGAAAGGATAATTTTTCCTGATGCTTCCTATTTATGACAAGCAACAATGAAAAAATAAAATTTTAAGTGGGTAAGAGTGTTAGACCAAGTAATTGTTTAGCAGTTCAGAAGTACTTTGTGGATATTAAATGACTATTTAAATACTTTTAACTTTTGAATTTGACAAGTGGACAAAGAATCTGAGATCTCTAGATTATTTTACCAAAACCCATATCCCAAAGCAGTGATTTCAACGTTAATCACACTGTCTCCTAATTAAAGTAGGTGGTTGAATTAAGGGTCTATTACACGGATCGTTTCCTGTTCTAAGACTGATGAACGTATAATTGTGTTGCTGCTCTTCAAGCTGGCTAACTACAGGTTTGGAATATTTTTCTGTTCACAAAGCTGGGCAAAAGATATGTGCAGCTATCCATTCTCGCACATAAATAATTCTCTGCTCGTGGAAAAGCTATACCTCTCACAGTCAAAATTTCCTTAAGCATAAAATCAATTAACAGCGTAGAAGAAACGAGCTACCCTCTCTTCAGTTGAGCTTTTAAACTATTAAGTTTGAAGCACCCTTCAGCTGTGCAGGCGCAACAGCTCAGGATCACAGGTATGCCAGCCTTCGGAGAGCCATGTCTCATCAGTCATCCTCCTGAAGGTTGTGAGCTCTTCTTCAGCTGCTTAGCGATAGAAAAAGAGCACAGCAGAGTCATTACGCTGTTTTGCTGCATAGTGCCTCTCAGCACGGTCGAGTTACTTTAGAGCCTCGTCTGCCATCAGGTCCTGAATGCTGCATGCCCATATGCAAGGTCCAACTGCATCATCACAGTTATAAAAGAAGAAGGTCTTTCTTCCTTACCTCCCTTGAGCTGAAACATGGTTTGAATCACAGTCGAAGGTTACAGAACACATTAATTAGAGTAAACAACAATATCGCTTGAAAAACAACAGACAACCAGGATAACTGAAATGCTAGAGAAGGGTGCTCAAGGAGGAAGGAAAATTAATCCTGATAATTATCATTCCTTTAACTGCTAAAAAAAGTGATTGGAAAGTCCTGAAATGAAGAAAATACTGGCAATGGGTGCAAAGAACAAATGTTTTGATGACTTGACTTTTGGCAGAATTAGGCACTCAAGCGTTTGCCATCTGCAGCTCTCATTAAACATCAGGATCTAGATGGAGAAAAGAAAAGTGAGAATCAGGTTTAGATTTCAAGCAGACATCATCTATGGTGTTTGAAGAAATCTTACCCAAAACATTAGTTCAAAATGTCTTAGCAGCCATTTAGCCTGTCTTAGCAGGCTAAAAACCACTGAAATTGCAGCATTTCTGAGGAGCTGGCTAATGGGTTACCACTACAGTCGGTCTTGTTTAAATGTCTCGTTAATGGTCTAAGAAGGCTGAGTAGGCTGCTTGTTAATGGGATTCTCAGTGACTGTTAAAGTGAAAGGAAAAGTGAACGCTAGGCAGGAGAGACAAATAACAATAAAAGGACGTGGAACTGTTAGCAAATAACGAAATGAGATTCATTTTAGAGAAAAAGAAGTAAAGCGATCCAGTGAAAATGATTCTTGCTTTAGTCAGTGGGTAGAAGCAGCTTAAAAATTAATGGTGCTGAATAAGATGCAGAGACAGAAATATATCTGCGGGGATGTTATAGGTAGAGCTAACGGGGTTTGGGTCAGGAGGATAGACCAGATGCCTTCTCGAGCTCTTTTCTGTCCCATTTCCTAGGATTCAGCAAATGTGTAATAAACTACTGACCTTTCTGTGTGCATAAGCAAAGTGAGCAAAGCAAAGTGATCACTGAACTGAGAGGTGTCAGCTTGTTTGTATGCCCAGAACATCGTTGTAGGTAGGGTAGTGCATTCAAAATGGGGAAGGTTAGGGAGGCTCTATGCTTGGCTGTGGGGCAGAAGAAATTGTGCCATGTGAAGATGCACTTTCTAATAAAGCTGTTTTATCACTTATGTCTGGCTCATCTTGCTACAGGATTGACAGGTCTGATGACACAGGACTGGCCAGTGCCTTTCAGGTCACCGAATCCAGTCCTGTTGTCACAGGCAACTGTAATCTTGTCCAGGCATGAGCTGAGGTCCCATTCAAAAGCAGGTCTGCTGATCAGAGACGTCCCAGGTCTACATCTCTACAGATGAGACACTCCTCGAGGTGTTGCTGCTCTGTTTTTCTTTGAGCATTTCTAAATCTCATCAGATCTGACTAAGAGCATCCCAGCAGAGTATAAACTAATTCTGTAGCAAAGAGTGGTTGGTGGAAGTAAACATTTTCTTCTCCTGTAAATGTCTACAACTCCACGCAAAGATGACCTCCCAGCCTCTCCTTGCACTGACACCTCTTTTCCACAGCCACGTAGGCTTCTGGAAGACTCCTAGGTGAAGTGAGCCCTGAGAGGAGATCTGGGCTCACGCTGTGGGGCCCATGCAGAAACAGGTCCTGGGAAAGCTGCTGGATAGCAGTGAAGTCAGCTTAAAATATTGATGAAATAGCCCAGGAACAAGCAGGGGAGACTGAGGTCCTTGTAGGAGGTCCCTGACTTAGATGGCTTGTTAGTGGTTTGCATTTGAAACCAAGGGCTGATGTATCCGATGTTAAGGCTCATACAGAGAGCTGGCATAGCCATATGGCAGGTGTGGAGCGGATAGGTGTCATGAATGGCACACTCCGCCTTCTGGAGAGGCCTGTGAATGAGTAGCTGTAAAGACTAGTAGGACAAGTGGTGACAGGTGACAGAGCATTGGAGCAGGTTGCCCAGAGAGGTAGTGGAGTCTCCTTCCCTGGAGATATTCAAAAGCCGTCTGGATGTGATCCTGGGCAATGTGCTCTAGGTGACCCTGCTTGTGCAGGGAGGTTGGACTAAGTGATCTCCAGAGGTCCCTTCCAACCTAAACGATTCTGTGATTCTGTGATTCTGTGACAAGCATGGAGCTGGGATCGCTTCAAGTTCCCTTTTCTGTAGGTATGGACAGCCCCTTCTTGAAAGAGCTGGACGTAAACAGTACAGATGCTTTACTCCAGCCTCAGTCCGAGCTCCAGCCATGAATCCAAACCTCCTGCTGCTGCTGATTTTTCTTCTTGGCTTAATTTCTCTGTTTAACTGTTTATTCCCAACAAAACCTCACATACCAAGACAAATACCACTTGGGGCACAAGGATTACTCTGTACTCTCTGTTATAACATATACAGATATTGCGTAAAAGAGAAAAAAGGTAAGGCCTTGCTCTTTCTTGGTGCTTATGTAAAATATCAGTAAACCCATCAATTAAAGGAAATTATATGCTTCCCTGCCCCCTCGAGCAACACAAATGAGAAGTTTTTAAAACATGGAAGTACCAAGGAGAAAACCATAGTGATTCTTCTGGACAAAGTATAGTACAATGTGATTCTGTAATACATTACATTTTGACTGATTCTGCTGTCCAGCAAGCAAACAAACAAACAAAGTGTGGGGGCCCATGCCAGTAGCACGCGTGCACCACGGAAGAGGCACCTTAGATAGCCGTATATGCCACTTACGCCTTCTTTAGGTGACCAGTGGGTTGCCTTCTCGAGGTGTGAGAGGGTTTACAAGAGCCAGGGCAACACTTAGCAGTAAACAAACCTTATTCCTCTTCTAATAGCAGTAACTATATATACATATATAGAGAGAGAGACAATATTTACATACAGGTATAGAAATATCGTTAAGAATAATAGTATTTCAAATCAAAGCATATAACACTAATAAAGAAATGCAACCTTTATCAAGGGAAACAGGGTTGTGGACGGGGACTGACGCCCAGGCTACTATACGGCTGTGGCTAGAGCCGAACCGACAACAACCATGGCGGGGACGGGGGTGGGGTGGGGTGGGACAGCCCCAGATGGAAGAAGTGGCACCTGCGTGCAGGGCCTCCTGGAGTTATCCCTCTGGACGGGGCGACGCCTCATCGCAGGAGTCAGCGGGGAGTTGAGATCATGTTCGGTGAAGTGCGGCTCTCCTTCCCGATAGCAGGGGGCAGGGGTGCAGGGCTGGTGGAGGGTCCCCCAGTGTCCTCGTGCGGCGTCCCGGTTGAGGGGAGGTGTTGGTGACGAAGTCGCGTGGAATAATGGCTCCCGCAGCTCCAAGGAGGGCCAGCCGCTGGAGCTGCTCGGTGTCTTCAGCTGGGGAAAGGAGCCTACAAGGGGTGGCCAGGCCACTCGAGAGCTCTGACAGGAGCTGCCTCAGCCTCGTCTTCGCCCGGCGCGCGTCGGTCTCCGGCGCTCGTCCACCCGCCTTCGTCATTTCCACCTCTGGGTCTCCAACACACACACGCGTGTTTTTGCCCGGGGGGGTTTTTATAACGAGGCTAATGGGGTAGGCCGTCACCCCAGAGGACTAACCTGACCAGTCACAACGTGCGCTTTCCATCCGGCCGTTCGCACACCCGCTGCCTGGCCGGCCTTGCAGAAGGCTCCTCCGACTGCCCGTCCGGACCACCCGGTCTGGGATGGCCAATGAATCTAAAAATAAAGTTGTGGGACCCCTTTGGTGCGGTGTATGGGTCACGCTGAAGGTTAGAGAAAGGGCACGGTGACTGGCAGTTCGCCTGCTGGTGTGTTGCTATGGGGAGAGGGGGGTTAATTCACCACACAAACAGAGAAAAAACAAAAACTAGAGCAAACTAAAGGCACGGACGGAAGATACATCATTTTTCCCCGCTGCATTAGTGCCTTGTTAGCGCTCCCAGACGAAACAGCGTGGTCAATTCCCAAAGTACGAATAAGCAGGGCTGTCAGTACAGTTCGGCAACCAGGACGCTTCCACAGTTCCCTGAATTGGTGCAAAACTGAACATACTGCTCATTACTGAAAATCAGCCAGTCAGACACTATTTGACCTCATTATATCCTCTGGCCATTTACACTGTGTGTCACGGGTCTTAAATGCTACTTAAATGTGGGGTCGATGAGTGGATACTTGTGATTTGAAAATGTTTATACGCATTTTGTCAGATTTTGCATGAGGATACCAAAAAAAAAAAAAAAACCCAACAAAAGAAAAAGATTGCAAAAACTTAGAATCCCAAGGTAGTGAGGTTTCTTAATGCTCAAAGCATTAGATTGGTTAGGTTGTTCCTTAAATTAGACATGAGGAAAATGATGACTTATGGGCTAGAATGTCTGCAGGTGTTATTTAATGTAACATCAGTCAATGCAACAGAGCTATACCAGTTTGCACCAACAGGTGACTTACAGAAATTTGCACTGGTCTAGAACAGCATACTAATTACCTTTATATATATATCTTCCCCGCATGTCAAAGTAATGGATAATTTTGCTCTTCATATTTGGACTCTTAAAAAGATATGACAGGCACTACATAAATTTACTGAAGTGACAATGATTTAAACAAAGGAGTAATTACTGTAGCAAAGCACTGATGGTAATGTTTGCCTACCTCTGTTTTGCAACATAAGGTAGTACCGTCTCTTATTGCAAGCTTTTGCGCAGATGGAGAGAGCGTGAAGGGAGTTCAGAGAGTTCACACGGGTGGAGTGCACTGGTGAACTACAAGACTATTTTGCACACTGAACAGCATCCGCTACACTGCAAAAGGCACTCGCAGCTAGTTATGTTAGGCATTACACAAAAAAATTGAGCATTTCCTGGCCTCAGAGAATGTGAACATTACGTAGCGTGATCAAATGGGCAGAGCACTGGTCTGAGAATGAAAGGAAGGGATTTTCTTGCTTGCAGGGTGACCTTGAACAAATTGATTTAATTCTCTGGGTCTTAGTTTTCTCATCTGTAGAATTGTGGCAGTGATGCTGATCTCCCTTGGAAAGTGTTTTAGGATAAACTGCTGAAAAGGACAACATAACAATGCCTATTTAATAATCTGTATTAGTGCCTAGCTAGAATGCTTTAAATTTTAGTGCTAAGCTCAAAGTAGATGAGTCCATTCCATCCCAGCGATTCACCCGCTTGAGCAGAGGTCCTGGCTTACAGCACTTACTGCTTTCTACCAGATGTTTGCTCTTGTTTCCTGCAAAACTAGCATTGAAAGTGGCTGTTCCGTATTGTTCCAGCCTCACGAATAAATTGCCCGATAACTAATTTTCCCACTCCAGCCACCACATGTCCTCCCCATGGACATGTGATTTCCCCCTTTAAACTTTTTTAAAGTAATTGGACGAATTTACACAAAGAACGCTCTTTGCTTCTCTGAATGCTCATAGGATCGTGAACACAAAGCGCTTGCAGTTGTCCTGAATATTGGAGTCCTCAGATATTAAAAAGTGAGATGCGGCGTGGTCAATCAGGAAGACCTCTACTGGTATTTTCCTCCTAAAGTAGCACTAGTAGTGAACTTATTATGTCTCTAAATGCCTATGCTTATATAAAAACGTAATGCTTGGGCTTACTTCAGCCGTGACTGTGAAGTACCATGTACAATGCACTGGTTTCATAAATAAATCTACTTGGGTGGGCCGACCCAAATCCATCTCCCTTTGGGCTAATGTTTATCCTAGCTAAGGCACCCCTAAACGGGTAACCAGCCTGCTTGTGCATGCCACCATCACTCGAAGAAGAAATCTCTGAAAGGGATCTGTGGTGGATTGACTGATGAGGGCTCTTCCTCTGCCTGTGTTAATGACCTCTCCGAAGCTTTTGGTTGGTTTCCTTGTCAAACTGATGAAAGTCCACCCTCAGGGCTGGCGCATCTTGATGAAAACTCATGATAAAAGTTCAGGATTTTATAAATTGTCAGAATTTGGAAAGCATCAGCTTTTTCTGAAAAATGTGAATATCTACTTTTTTATGGGGTTCACACTTTTTCTTCTGAAAGAGAAATTTTAAGCAGAGAATTAAAAAAAAAAAGAGGTAGAAAAAAATTCCAAGGTAACGTATTTAAAGCATCCCAGTGGGTGCTGTTTTCAGTGCCTCACTGTGAGACTGTGTCTTGTCATGAGACTGCACCTACAGATCCCTGCAGTCCCATAGGCTTTTATAGCACTATTTTACTGGCATGATATAAAGGCCTGCAGGCCCCGCAGGTTTATGTCACGTAATCTCTGAATATTTTCCCTGACAGCGAAGCAAGCTGGAGGCAGCCTCGACTACAGCTCTTCTAGAGATGATTGAATTATATGTTCTGGACCACCCTGTATTGGATAATAACATTTGTTACTCATAAATAAAGATCACATGGCACCGTTATTCAATGGAAATTAAAGATATCAATAAACAAGTGCTATGAAAAAAAACCTACTATAGCTATAAAATGTAATATTCAGGTCACTTCTTCTGGTTTACTACCGTAAAATTATACCGTATGTTAAAGATGCCACTGGAAGAAGATGTCTTTAAATGCCCATGTCCTACCAACTCGGGGTTGGAGGCGTCTTTCTAGGATCTGTCCTACTACTATTCTGTTTTTTGGCAGGATTTTCCGTTCTTCCTTCCCTCTCCTGGTTAAGACGACTATCTGCACAGGGAATCATACAGTGTAATTGTTATTATCGTAATCATAGCTATGCTAGTGAAAAAGTGTTTTTCTCACTATAAAGGACTTGCATAATTTTCATAATTCTTCATCTCTGGCAGTACCATAAAGAGATAAGTCAAATAATTCTTTGCCTTCATCTCACCTTTGGGGTTCAAGCTGCATTATCAGAAAGGAGAGTAGATGTCTTCTTGGAAAATCATGGGTAGCAACACACTTGCAGAGACGAAAGTCATCTGTGAATGTGGGATGCGTGTAAGCGCCACCGAGATTCTCAGACCTGGTGTGCTTAAAACTCATCTCTTTTCCTGAGTCTCCAGAGAAGTGTGTGGCTCTCAAAAGCAATGAGGGTTTATGGGGTCACCCTTCAACCTTGCTGGCAACTTTCTGGCTTTTCAAGTATTTATCCTATATTGAGTTTTCATCCTTTATTTAATGGAGAGTAAAATTTGGCTTTTAATCATGTCTGACTCATTTTTTTCTGAATCTCTTATGGGGCTAATCTCTCTCAAGAACGGGATTTGTTTCATAGCTAACATAAGAAAGATTTATTTGTTTGTCCTAGAAGTCATGGCAGCAAGAAGGGGTATTCTATTTGTGCTACAGTGAGTAAACTCTTATGTGTATAGGGATATATAAGTCTGTATATGGATAGGTATATGCATGCATACATGTATGCATGTGTATATGTATACACGTATATGTATTTATACATGTATATGTGTATATATATGTTTCCTCCACCTTAGCCCATCCAAGGAAAAAATGTTTCATGCTGGTTTCACCTGGCGTAAATGATGATGTTTTTATGATATAGATGTTCAATGTTTGAGCTATTTTACTATGCAGAACATGTCATGCAACAATAAATTCTTCACATTAAGAAATTATATAAAATAAAATAAGCATGTATCATACAGATCTATCTCCAGTCTAAGTGAATTTAGCTCAGGACAAATTAGAGTGAACGAAGCCTTCTACTTTTATTTTGAAAGGACATTTTGTCCATTACCCCACAAGATGGCAGCAAAGGAGAATGGTTGCTGAAATACACGACAAAAACATTCAAGGATATTTAAGCATTTAAGTTTCCCACTGGGATTAATAAGATACTGAAAATACCATTGGGCAAGAACTGGGAGAGGTTGTAGAAAGCCACCTGGTGAGAGAAAGAGAGGTTTTTTTAAAATGCTTTCCAAGCTTCCCATTCTAGTGAGAGCTTAATGAAGTTACTTGCTATTATCTTTGAATATGCTCCCTGGTCATGTGGCAACAGCACAGCAGCTAAGCAAGGTCTCCTGGGCTTTAGCATCCTGATCGCTAGTGCTAATTGTTAGATTCTTGCAGAATATAAGGCCCCACCCTCAGCCAATATCCCTCCCTCCCCCTCTTAAGCCATTCTTTGCCTGAGATAGCACTTACACATATGGTGAGGATTACGCTTGAGGGACGTCCTGGTGGCAACACAACTGTCTCACTTTCTGCTATTTTATCCTAAGATACACCTGAGTAATAGAATCCTGTTTTGGGTGGGGGGGTTGCCATCTGGCAGCCTTACCTAGAGCTATTCGGGCAGGAACCAAGGTAACTGTATTAGCTGGTTTTAATTGCCAAGGGAGCATTTCTATTTCCTACAGTGGCTGAGGGGCATGCAGATAGAGAATAAGTCAAAAAAGAGGTTCTCTGCAGCACCCTGCACTTTCATTCATGCATTCTATCTTTCCGTAGGCAACTAAGGCACCGGTATGATAATTACTATATTTTAATAGTAATTTAATAGTACAGGAGACTTTTCCCCATTTTGGATGTTTCATCATTTAAAGAAATGACAGACAGAAGGCAAAGTCTGAAAAACTAGCATAGAAAAGTGAAGGCATCTTTCCAAGGACTCTGTTAGCGCTTGGATCAGAACCCAGTTCTCAGTCAGTTCTGTAGTCTCTAGATGGTACTGCTTTCTGCTATTTGCCCTGCTTTATTGTACCTAACATCAAGTATGCTCTGGGTGATACCAGAACACAAATAAGAGGGACTGCATAGAGACAGTTTTGCTTATTCAAAGCAAGACTGCAATCCATGCCAGATATTTCCAATGAATGCAGTAGGATGATGTGTGAAATGCAGCAAGCAAAAAGGACAAACAAAAGTATCACAATTTAGCTCAGGCTGTGGAAACATAAGCTATTTTTTTAAGAGACATTCAAGAACCAAGAACTATTGGGTCTGGGTGCAAGACCAGGCATCATGCGCCTGATTGCCAGAAAAGAAACCTGAGCATCTGCTTCAGTGGGAAAACCAACGTACTCTAACCTGCTGCTCAGGTGGACTAGTGGACCAGGACCCCACTGCTGCCTATGGTAGATGCAGCCGCACTGAAGTGATGGCTTAACTGGGCCTGTAACATGCTTGGCCAGCTGAAAGGTTAACCTAAATCACCTTGCCTTGCGTCTGACTTTGTCCCCTCTTCCTGCTGCCAACCATCCTAATGCTGATTCTCTAGTGAAAAATCCTGCTTAGATTCAAACTACAAGCTGTCATCACTGTGGCCTGTCTGCAGGCTGCCTACAATGACGTGGTCCGGCCTTCACTGCAAAGCTTCACGTTTCACATGCCGATATGAGCACAGCCTGAGTCCTGCTGGGGACCTGTCTCAGCTCTACAACAGGTTTCGCAGCACCTCTGCTCAATAGCAGGCCCTGTGTTGTCCTTGTGTTATGCTCCTGCCATGGCTTGCTAGGATGGCATGTGTGTCTCTCTCTCACTCCAGAGTTGCATGGATCAACCCCAAATGTATTCCAGGGAAGGAAGGGCCCTGGCCAAGTACATCCTTTTTCTCCTTCGCTGGTTAAGATCAAAGGAAAAACACTCAAGGAATACAACCACGCATTTAGCATACCACTTGCAAGCAAGTGAAAAAGAAACCCTTTCTGTGTTAGATTGGACATTTAAAATACTAAGTATCACTCAGCCCTCCAGAGCTCTGGCAGATGCTTGGAGGATGGACTGGGAGTGTTTTTTTTTAAGCTGAGGTGCTTCTCTGTAAGCAAAATACCACTCTCTGTTATTCTGAGCTTGAAGAATAATGAAGGAATCAATCAAATCCTCTAACAGTGACAGAAAACAGACAAAAATCCATATGAGACTCTTTTGAGGCTCTAAGAGGATTAAATTCCTCAGGCAGGAATACTTCTATAAAGGTTTGTTTATGAGGAGAAGAAAAAAAGTTTGACAGATGTGTACAGTCAATTCAAGAAAGCAGGCTGTAGAAACCTTGCATCCTATCAGAAGTCACATAATTCATTTCTTTAGGCCTGCGTTGGGTTCAAGGACCTGAATTCCAATTTGACTCTGACACAGACAGGCCAAGCAGCATCGAATAAATCCTTTTAGTTTCACTGTTATTTTCATTTCAGTCTTCACAGCATGGCTGGCAGCTGTACAGGACAGAGACACTGCACAGTCTCTGCCCCCGACCAAATGTGAAACACAGGAATTGCTGTGGATTCCCAGGAAGAAATCAATTTAGAGAGGTCCTTCTTCTTGTCCTCCCTGTCCCTCTCCTTCTCATTTCAGTTCCTATCCTATTCAAAGCATGGTTATTTCACATCAAAACCACATATTTCCAATTTGGTATTCTAAACCTGCCCAGGTTAGTGTGGGCCTTATAGCTGACTTGAAAAGTTCAGAAACCTTACGTGGCCTTTGAGGCCTCTGAGCAAAGTCAGGTGAGTTCCATGTGCTTTAATTTGCAATCTAAACCTTTTGCTTAGCTATAAATAGAGCAGTAGTATATTTTTGGACATATCTGCCTTCCTTGTTCCTGACAGTGTTGGGCTTGAGAGAACATTTGATGCTTATTTATAAGAGGCTCACGTGAGTTAAGGGCTCCTTTTGAAAAATGATGCTTTGTAGAGGATTGAAAACAGCTGACCTTTTTCTACATTAGCATTCTGTGCTAGTAAAAGAGTGAGTGCTACTTAAGAGTTTCACAGGAAAGCAAGGGGGTGGGGGGGAAGTTGTTCAGAGCTACCAAAACACTGATTACAGAGTAAACGGATCTCACAGGAAACACTGAAAGTGTTTCTGGTGCTAGTCTCTATAAGCAGTATGACAGATTTTCAGATGAATTAGACTCTGATAGTCAGCAGATGTGACTGTTTTCCAAAATCATTTTTAAGGCAAGCTACCTGATTTTTTTCAAGCCGCCTGCCTCCAGCAGGAACTTGTATTATTGTCCTTTTTTTGTTTGTTTGTTTATTTTCCCCCTAAGCATCCTAGGTCCTTTGGTCTTTACCACTCATATTTTCTTAAAACTGAGGTGAGGCTTAGAAATATCCTGGTTTCATGGCAGCTTGAGTCAGCTAGCCAGGTCTGGACCTGGATTTGCACATGTGCAAGTTGTGCATCCTTTCTATTTCTGTACCTGTGGCTCTTTATAGCTTCCATCAGTATGATCTTAGGACCAGCTGTCTTACAGAAAACAATGGAAGAATTTGCACCGTATTCTAATAAGTGTTCATATAATGCCAAGTGTGGGATGTTTCATCTGCTAAATTCATTTTATAAGACTGTGCATACAAGTGCTTCAGTGCCAGACAACTTAATGTAACTTAGCCAAGTGCTATAGAAAAGGTCAGGAAAGATATCTGTTGTGATCTGGTTGCATTGGAAAAGGCTGTGCAACTTTAGCGGTCTCTAATGTGCTTTGGCAGCTACAGTAACGAACACATTCATGCTCTTTGGGGCTTGAATTCAACAGGTGTCCAAGATTCAGCATAAAGGTTGCCAAAACTAGTCCCTAGAGTTGCCTTTTAATGCTGATAGGATCATGACTATGAGGGAAAGCTGATCACAAAGGTCAGACCAGGAGGAAAAATCACAGGGGTGTCTGAGAGGCAAAAAAGTTCAGCAGCCTTTTTGTGCTGTTTGAGTTGGGAGGAAGGTCCTCACTCGGGCTGCAGTAAAGCCTTGGCCTGGTTTGTTCTTATGGATCTTATACCCATCTCTTCATGACTGTGCTTGCTGGTGTTTCCCATGAGTCACACTGATCCCAGAACACTCTTACTGGGGATCGAGCAAAGTACTCTCTGGCTGTCTTGAAGAAGCTTTTCCTCTGATCAAGTCTGTTAGATGCATAAGAAAAGGATCTAAACATCGTAACCGGTAGGATCCGCTGCCCAAAGGCAAAAGGGAATCCTGGTGCATGACAATTCAGACATAGTTACATGCTTATATAACTGCAAACATTTTCTTCTCTATAGAGTCTGATGGATTTAGAAGCACTAACCTGTTCTTCCTCCGCTTAGATGCTGTTGAAAATGCCACCCCAAAATAACCGAGGAGAAATCCTGATTTCACGCCCCTAAGCAGAGTAACATGTCTTTGAGAAGTTTACCCTGCCCTGAAACTGTCCCTGACATGAAACAGCTGGGTGAACTCAAAGCACCTTTAAAAGACTTGAAGAACACTGGAAAACTATGCTCCTTTTTCTAGAGGCAATAGAAAAGAGAACAGTGTGACTGGTATGTGCACTGAGGTGATACACTATTAATAATTCAAAGCAGCAGAGGCTTTTATTCTGCCTTGCCATTGTTACTTTCCAGCACAAATCTCTCGCCTCTGTCATTTGCTGGGAACTGCTAATCCAAGTGAAATATTAGGACTTAACTTGTTCTCATCTTAGTGATAGAATTAGGTAACGGTACAGTTCAGGGAAGGAAGGGGACAATTCCTCTCATCAGCCTTCTTGAAAAGTATGAGAAATACATCCTGAATTACAGTTGCAAAATAGGTAATTGGGTTATTTGGAAGATACTTTCTGAGCATTTAACATGCCTCCCTTTCTTCCCTCCACACAAGTTTAGAGGGTGCTTTTATTTCCATTCTTCTTTCACTGCATCCTGTATTTTCTATTCAGCAGAGGCTTTTCTGGCTGTGGAACAAAAACCTCCAGAAGCCTTGTTAGGCTGGATATCTTACTTAAGCAGTATCATATGCTTATATAAAAATGGCAGGGAGATATTGTGATAGAAAGCTACTCTTACAGGGGACTCTTCATCCATTTGACTCAAGGTCACGCTTTTAGTTACGTGGGAAAGTATTAACACTCTCATTGTAGCCAAGGTCATACAACTGAATCGGCAGTAAGATTTCCTGAGATCTCACTGAATGTTCTTATGAACAGACTCCTGCTAAGAACAAATGCGCTTCCTCAGTGGATATTATAATCTTTAATTAGCACAAATGAAATGGGGTGTTATTGCACTGAAAACCAGGGTAAGTAAGGAGAAATCATAGAGTAGAAGGTGATGGGGAGTGGATGGCAGAATGCAATTGAGGGAGTAATTAAGTTTCTTTTGCAATGCTTGACTGTGGATGGGGTTTTTGCTAAAATCAAGGAAACAGTTATAAAAGTGATAAAGACGCTAAACAGTCTGGTAGAGTGTCTGTTAGTGAGCTGAACCACTGGTCCAGAATGACTCTGGTGTGTCTTCCACAAAGGGAGACATATAAGAAATGATGTTTTACAGGGCTTTGAATCAGTGCATGAAATATAAAAGGTTTGTTGTCCTTGTCTTCAGTCACTACCACTAGCAGGAGCTGTGAAACATTCTTGAGACTGAACAGTTTACTTCTTTCTGGTTTGATGCTTTAGCGCGGTGGTGGATAAATGCCAAAATCATGGATTAAAAAAAAAAATCTTGAAATATCCCATCTGTCTTTTAGTGCTTCACTGATTGTAGAATGCCTTATTGTTCCTCTATCAGCAGACCCAGGACTTGCGTGTGAGTAAAGCAGAATATCCACAGAGGTCGTCATAATATTCATTTGAACTCTTCAGGAGATAATGGATTCACTGTTTTTTATGGTAGTTTGTTCCAGTGGTTAATCATATTTGCTGTCAAAAGCATGTGCCTTATTTCCAATTTGACCTTGTTTAGCTTCCCATCATCATTTTTGTTCTGGTTTTCTTCGCTAGCTTAAAGAGAAATTACTTTTTTTTATTGGAAATAAGCCAATTAATTCCAGTAAAATCCTTTATTTCCATAAGCCACACTGGTTAAGTTCTAGCAGTGACTTCCAGCAGAATTTATAATGAAGTAGTTTTTGTCATCTGACAATCTTAGGGATCACAAGACAGAGCAACTAAGCCTGTGATAAACCTATGAATCAAGGCTGAAAGAACCTAAAGTCTAAAATGCACCTACACAGAAGAAAGGTCCTCATATATGAAATTATGACCTCAAAAATTTCCATTACCTAACCTATTATAGCCCAACATCTTCATTTCAAGCTCTTTGTGTATCTATACCCAGAAAGTCTTGCATTTTCAAAAAAACACTGAGAAGCTTACTGTTTATCATAATCCTAAATTCATGCACGGTTTGGTAACTTCTTGTTTCTTCACTCATCAGCCTTGTTGGACTTGATCTTGTGGAGGTGCTTGAAAAATAATAACAATTTGCATATTGAGCTCCTCACAAAATGCAGTGGCATCCACCAATTTCATTTCAAACTTAGTCAAAAGGATGAGAGATTGTTTTTAATAATGCAGCTTGTTTTCTGGAATGGTCAATTCCACAGTATATAAAGGAAGTCATTGAGCAGAAGTGATGACGGCTGTTATCTAGATATAATAGCTCCCATCTCAGAGGAGGAACTTTGGGTGGATATCAGTCTTTGCTCCAAAGACAGATTAGTCATTGTTGTCTCTATAAATAACATAAGCAACCCTTGGAATGTACTATAAAACCCAAATCTTCCCAACTGTATAGATGATAAGAGGCAATACCTTCTGATATCCACAAGACATTTTTCAGCATGGATATGAAAAGGGGGTGATAGATGCCACACAGGCAAGCATGGGACTCAGGATGGTGCAACCCATAGAAGAGGGGGTTTGCTCTAGGGTGCTCCCCAAGAGTTGAGGAACCCCGGGTGCACCACGGCCAGAGCTACCATGCTGTGGGGTTGCCGTAGCCTCATGAGTGCTGAGCAAACCTGGTCAGCAAAGGAGAAGTGACACCGCAGACTCACACTGTACGCATCTAGGTGCTGTGGAATTTCATACTGATAGCTGCTGAACGTGCGTACTGATAGCTGCTGAATGTGCCTACTGTTATCTGTTGACCACCCTGCTGGCATCCATACTGTTATCACCTGAGGCCATCTGTTCCATTGTCCAGCTATGGTCTGGCACTGATTGACTGAATAATGAACTAAGCCCGGGAAGGATAAAAGAAAGTAAGCCACATACCTCTGTGTGGACTTGTTCTCACTATCAGCTGGCCTGCGGACCGACAACCCACCCATCAGCGGGGACGCCCCTGATGCCAACTGCCAGGGAGAACCTGAATCCTCTTGGCACAGCTGGAGCGTGGTGAGAACAATCTGGGGAAAACTATACCGGAGGGGTGGCCCATAAGGACAAGGAAAGGGCGAGAGCGGTCTTTATACCGCGCATCTGAGAACGGCCATTGTACTGTGCTTCCACGGCTTCACCATAGATCTCTGATATGTGTATTCTGTTTTTTAGTTCTTTACTATACTTTATAGCTTTGTTACACTTGTAGTTTGTGTGCTGTTAATTGTTTAGTGTTGCCCAGTGTCTGTCACACGTATAGAACTGCTTAGCTGTAATAACTTCTTATATCTGACAAATTATGATCTCTCGAGTTCAGTGCAACCAACCCTGGAATCTGAAAGGATCCTGGATGCCCCTCTGGTGGCATATCACAGTGGGTGGGGGAGAATAGGTTGGAACTGTAAGGATGCTTTTTGCACTCTTAATCAAAGATATTGATTAGGGTCTGGCTAAGTATCTGAAGTTGGAAGTTCACCCTGCAGCCATTGCCATGAAAGTTTTCTTTCCCATATGTTGGTCAGGAGATGCTCTAAAAGACAGAATACAAAGACAGGAGTTGCTATGCCCAGTGAAGACTCTCTGATGTCAATATGCTTTGCATGGGAATACAGATTAAATCTGGAGACAGCAAACAATGTGACCATAAAACTAGTGAAATAGTATGTTCTAGTGGCAATGGTGAGAGTGGTGCTGTGTTCACCATGACTTTTAAGCAGAATATAAAGTCTTGACTTTGAGTTGTAAGGCTCAAAATAGCTTGCAACTTGTTTGACAGAGGAATTTTCTTCTTACACATCATGATCAGGCCCGTGAAGGACCTTCTGCTCTAGTACTTTAGTTCTAAAAGCAATGGGAGAAGAGAAGTGGAATGAATCAGTAGTTGAAGTCTTCTTTCAGATATTTTATCTGTGGACCTGTCAGCTGGGATAGCCCGTAGCTGTCCCTGAGTGTGCAACTGAGGGTGGAGTACTTGTGGGAAGGAAGTGCAGTGGGGATCCTTACATTGCAACAGACATATGATCAGCCTTTGCTTGAGAGGGTAAGAAGGCGGCAGGTTGTTTAAATTGATTTTTAAGTATTGCAGATGAATGGGGGTTTTGTTTCGGAATAAATTTTGAATGGGTAAATAAAATGGAAACTATGAAAACACATGTTGTGGCTGTTGTGCGGGAAGCATTAAAAAGTAAAAAAAAAAAAAAGAGAAGGAATTGCTGGAGATGATTCCATGAAAACTTGCCTGCTAACATCCGTGTAATGGCTTCTGAGAAATAATAGGTCCTGCCAATCTGATCTTCAGGAAAGGAGGAATTTAATGAGGCATAAGGTGACTGCAGGCGGAAGCGTCAGCTGCGGCATGGGGGCGATGCTCCTTGTGCCCTTACTACCCTGAGAACAGGACTGGGACTGCCAAGCTGCTGAACGGCCATTATAACAATTTGCAGTTAACAGCCTGGGGAAAAATGAACTGTAAAGGCAGCATCTGGCCTCACCTCATGGAATGGGTGCCCCTGTGGTCTCTTTCCATCCCTCATTCAGACGGGACGTGCTGAGCTACAACTCCCAGCCTGTCCAAGCCCCTGGCCTCCCCTTCCACAGGAGCAGAGCTGAGAGGAAAGCTACTGCCACCGCTGCCGTGTGTCTCAGTCCAACCCATGCAAAGTGCATGGACCCAGGCGACTGGCATGTGGGTCCCAGTTCCTAAACATAGCCTCAGAGTGTCTACCCGGGCCCATCCAAAAGAGGCAATCACTCATTTGAAGCAAAATTACCCAGTGATTTTTTTTAAAAAGCCTAGAAAATTGACAGACTGTCACAATAGCCACTGTGAGTGAAGACGAGTAGGAAGAGATTGCTGTGTTTTTATCATTTTAAGTAACTGACGAGTTAATTAAACCAATACTTAATATCCTGTTGCTATGAAAATATCCCTTGGCATATCCCATGTTGCTGCTGTTGGGAGTGGGTTTTGCAGTAAGAAGTCATTTCATGCATACTTAATCTGTTTGAAAAACTTAGATTTTCAGCAAACTAGTTGACATTCTTTTATTAATTGTTCTCTTTTTAATCCTCTTGCTGCTGCCATGTGGCAATGGTGATGCTTGTTTTCTAACAGTGCAAAACTGAGGGAGGCATTGATTTCTAGATCCTCAAAAGGTACATACACTGTGAAACAGAGAAACCTTAGCGTATCGGTATTAATGAATTTATTAGTCAGAAAAAATACCTTAGGCTGAGAAAGGTCTTGGTCAGGAGAAACAGCATGAATGGCATTTTACAGGAAATGCTGTCTAACCAGACCTGCACGCTGCTGTCATTTTTACGTGAAAGAGATGAATGAATCAGTCTCTGGAAGGCTCTGCAACTCCTGGCAGCCACCATCTAAACAAAAGCTCAATGGAAAATGGGCAGAAATAAAGAATTTGTGTTGGGGGGAGGGAATGGGGCCCCCTAAGCTACTAAAATGCCCTAAACCAATTAAATATGTTGTTCTACCAGGAGAGCTAATGAACAGCAGAAAGGGATTCACAAGGAGGTTAATAAGTTGAATGTGCAATTACAACACTTACCACGCACGAACGAGGATGTGGTTATTTTGTACTCCTCTGATTATTTTACTGCATGTTTGCCAAGCCAGTGGTGGAGGTGCAACTTGACAGCATGCGGTGACAGGCCGTTTGGCTATTAGCCACCATTCCCACATTGGATATGTGCAGCCTGGAAGCTCCTTGACTCCCACAGCACTTAGGAAAGGGAGATGAAGTTCTAGTAATGACAAAAGTATCAGATGAGACTTTTGTGCAGTGCTTTTTAGAAATTTGCAAATGACTGAGAAATAACTGGGAATGAATTAAAACTGATGATACTGGATTTTTTTTTGTATATGCAAAAGCTACTACTTGAACCACTTTTTTGTCAGTTAGCACACACACTGCTAGATGATACGATGCCTTGGATTTGTTTTCAATTGAAGTAAACTCTCCTATCTCTTGAGTCTTAATGTCAGCTAACAATAGATACCTTGACACGTATTGGTAGGTAACTGCCACTTTCTAGATAGTTTTTAATAAAACTGGTTAATTGTATAAATTAAACCCTAAAACCTTTTTCTGTCCTGCAAACACCAGCACTCTTGCCATAGATTGGAGCTTTGCTAGTATATGGAGGTAACAGTGGCAGATATATGCACATAAAGCCTTACAGAATAATAATTTCAGTACACAACTATTCTCCAGCTATTCTATTTGCATCTGCATTAATAATTAAAAGTTGTTACTTCAAAGCTGGCATAAACTGCTCTTGATGTAGTTGATTGCATGTTGCTTTTCATAGAGTCATTCTGTGGATTTCAGTCTGGTTCTTTAGAAGACATTTAGGTCAGAAGAGCTTATGGCACAGAGCTTATTGGACAGACTGAAGTATGAGTTTCCGAGCAAGCAGCTAGCTGATATTTGTTTCTGGTTTGCACAGCTGTAGAAATAAATAAGGTGACTTCAAAGAATATATTTAGTTTCTGCCAGTGCTTTCTCCTCTTAATGGGAAGAATCTAACCCTCAATATTGGCTAGCTAGTATGACCAAAGAGTTACGGTATCAAGATAATCTGCCTTTATTACACAGGTGTCTAGATTTTAAAGGATATTAACCCTGTATTTTGGCTTTATAGATCCCTCTTGTATGAACAGTACTAACCTGCATGAACAAGAAACCCTTAGGACAGAGTAAGAGAAAAATGGGTACTCTAATGATGCTATGAAGTCATGGAGCCAAACTAGAAGACTGTGTGCATCAATAACAGCTACTATTCCACTGAAAAGAGATGCTACAGTGGGAAATAACATTGCTGAACCTTTAAGGTCATCACATTTGGAAAAGAAACAAGCAATGTAATTGCTAGGGTGACGGATAGCCATCTCATGCAGACAAGTAACCTGTGGCAGGCACAGGTGGAATTCCAGGAAAGAATTATTCCATGGGAATGAGCTGATTCAGCAAACTCTTTGTCTGGTCAACACAGACTTCATCAGCAGACAATTCTGCTTGGGAATATAGTTAGGCAAATGAGGATTTTGAAAGGGATAACACAAAAAAGCCAGCTGCGTCTGTGCTAAGGAGCAGAAGATTTGTGCCCATGCTAAGAAGAAGTAAAGTAACCCTCACATGTCCAATCTCAAATCCCATTGTCTCGCTAATATCTTCCACTCACTGATTAATTGTCATTACAGGGATTGGCAGTGGTAGTGAGAGTTAGAAAATACATTCAGCAGGGATATATATTTAGCAAGAATTAAATGTTTAAAGAATCTGGAGAAGTGAACCCATCCAGTACAGAAATAAGCTGAGAAGGAAAGCTGTTTAATGAGCTGGTTAAAACAGCCAGAACTTACTTCTTTAGGGCCCCAAATACCTCTTTAAATATGACATTAGTTTAACAGCTTCAGCCCTTCTGTGTCTACTTCTCTTACAGTATCACTGTTACCTTGTGCAATCTGAGGGGCTTTACCTTCCAAGGTCCCTTCTCTGGGTTAAGAGACAGTATTTATGGGAATTCAAAGAGGTAACCAACTCGGAACGAGAGCTCTGTTATTGGAATATTTGTCAGTAGATGTAACATTTTAGACAGCTCTTTGCTCTAAGCTCTCAAGACCAGTCCTTCAGTGATGTAATTTTCTCTGGAATTTGTTTGGGCATTTATATTATTTTCCATTTCTGAAGCCGGCACTGAGCTGATTAAATTTTGTCCCGTGCACCCATCTTCAGGATATTTTACAATGAAAGGCAATATTTTTGCTCTACTACAATTAAACATTTTCCTGTTTTGATGTCTTTTTTATTACTGAACAATAGTAAATGGGACAATGTAGGGAGTCATGATTTCCTAGCCACATTGGCCATCTTTATAAAAATGGGCCTGGTTCAGTGGGACCAGGAGTGGGTAACGGCCTGTAAAATGGCAAGGCTTGTATTTTCTTGCAAAGAATCCGTGTGTTGCACTGTACTGGATGTGGGAGGTCTTGTGTGGGGACTGCTGTGCAGTTCCAGGTTCTGCTGCATCCATCTGCAGTTTATATGAACAATAATATTTACTGAGACAAACCCTGCTGCTTTGAGCTTACAGGCTTGATGAGAGGTTCATCTGTGCAGTTTACAAGTCTGTGTATGAATCATGGTACCAATGCCTATAGGAAACTCCTCAAAATGGTTATTGTTTCCGAGGGGAAGCTGAGTAGCCTTCCTGAAGAAAATTATCCTCTGCTTCTTTTGATATAAGGTGTGCAGTACCTTCGTGTGCCCTTGTAGCAACCCAACAGGACTATGTCCATGCTGGCACGATTAGGGGTAACCTCAGTCTTGGCCTCTCTTCCTCCTGAGGAAACCAAGCAACCGTTTAGCAGTGAGCTTTATCTTCCTGTACTTCAGCATAAACACATTTTATATCGTTGAAGAGCCCTCATTTGGTAAGAACACAGACTGCAGATGGGAGTAAGAGTGGTATCTTGTGAGTTAAGCTCTGGAAAGAGTCTCCAGAGAATCTGATTAATTTCTTGACTTGCTAGTAGGCTCAGCTGTAGACTCGAGACCAGTCATTCAAGCTACAGTTCTGTTTTCCACTCACAGGTGTCTAGTGCCATTTGAGATAGCCTAGGGCATCTGAATCCTCCAGATAGGGCTGATAGATATGTCATAGGGCCTACAAGAGAGTCATGACCTTCTGATGTGGGAGCTGTTGCACCAAGATACAATTCATCTGTTCACAGTCACTTAAGCTAGACACCTTGGGCTCTGTTAACTGCAGCCAGTGGACTCAATGGAGTCAGTGAATTTAAGGCAAGATTCATCTCTTCTATCTCTCAGATTCCCTTATCTGGGTAGATAACTTGAACTTTAAAATCAATTGGCTTTATTGACTAGCTTTCCCTGGATTATTGTGAAGACCAGATAACTAGCTCAGATACGTATAGGTCTCCACCTAAAAGCAATCAAAGGTGAGAAGAACGTGCTCAGTCTCCTTACGCTTTTGCTTCCACTTGACCAGCATGGGCAATGTTGCCTGCTTTCCCATGCTTAACGCCCTCCACAATTTATGTTCTAAATCAGTCCAGTCAAGGGTAAATTCTTGCTCCTTTTTGTAGGTAACTAGCCGTGTGGGCCTACACTGCTATGGTGAGCCTAGAGCTGCTGCGGCTAGACATTCAAAGGCGAATCATAGCTAGGGGGGAGAGATGCTGGCACAATTTGTTAAAATGTAAAGGATTTGAATCTCATGGCAATATCACACCCAGAAAATAATCACACTTCATTTAAAAAAAATTAAACCCTTTTTATTTGTATATTTATTTTATATATAAAAGAAATACAAAAAAAAAGAACACAAACAAAATGTTGATTATGGCAATTCAGTTTTATCAGCCCCCTCTGCCTGGGCTGCTGCCTCAGATCCGCCAGGAGTGAGCAAAGTCCTCCGGTTGTAATGTCCCTTTATGATTCCAGAGTTATTGTTCTCGTTAAGGATTTGCTTCTGTTTTTGCCTGTTAAGAGACTGTACAAGTCCTAATACAACAGCTGCTAATGAGTACTGTCCAGTCAGTTTTCTTGGTTGTAAGATTAAAGGATTTGGTTGAACTCTTCCTAGAAGAAAATATGTTTTGATTTTTCCTTCCTGTTCACTGATACCTTTTACGTAAATCTCTCCTCGGTAGTCAAAGGCAAATCCCCGGTCCTTCAGGATCAGATACGTTTCTTCAGGCACTTGTATTCTGTCACTAACACCTGTGCTGTCCATTCGACTCGCTAAGTTAACTGTTTTGCCCCAGATGTCATACTGGGGCTTCTTAGCACCAATAACTCCTGCTACCACGGAGCCATGGCTAATCCCTATTGAAGAAAAAAAAGAAAAGAAAAGAAAGAGCCAGTTAGACAAAAAAGGCTGAAAAACATATTTGCACTTAAGAAACAGCAGCCTGGTTCAGGCACACTTACCTCTAAGCTTAAGGAAAAGATGTAGGAGGAAAGAAAGAGAGAGACAGAAAGAAAGACAAAGAAAGAAAAAAAGAAAAACAAACAAAAAAAAAAGAAGAAAGAGGGAAAGAAAGGCAGGCCAGAAAAGCTAGAGAACGTGAAAAGTGCTGTCTCCAGAGTTATTTTACAGGGTACCATCACAATGGAGCTTTAGTACTCACATAGCATCTTAACTCTGTGCACTATTCTCAAAGCTCCTTCAAACTGATTCTTATGTAACAGGAAAGATCTTTCTGGTTCTATGCTTGTTGAAGGCAACCCAATTGGTGCTACACGGTCAAGAAATTACATTCATCTGTTCCATGACATGAAAATATTGACATATTCTTACTAAATTATTAGAAGAATATATGTTGTAAGATTGTTTTGGTAACAGATATACTACTATTGAGCCAGCTCAGGTCGAAACTGGAGTTAAATTTTTGTGTAGAATCCAAGTGCTTTGTAGAGGGTTTAGGATAAACTACCATTCCCCTTTTATAGAGAGAGAGTCTTTCTGTACAGGGAGAGTAACTAGATATTGCACAAGTCTGGGGTTAGGTTTGGGGTTCTCAGCTCACTTTTTGTTTTACACTGTATTGGCTCTTTGCCAGACTTTTCAAAGACAATAGGCAATTATGCTATCCATAGACAATTTGCAGAAACTTAGGACACCTCCAGCCCTCCAAATTAGGGCCAGTATTCTGGAAATGGAGTACTTCTTATTTTTAGCTTTGCCTGTGATTAAGTCAATGTGAAAACAGAGGATAGTTTCTTAAAAGGAACATGTCTTTGCAATGCTTCTGAGATGCCCTTACAGAGGTGGATCCTTGGAGACAACATTGCATTTTAATTCTCGTGCTTGAATTCTGCTTACCAATGCGAAGCTCAAAGTTGTTAAATGAATGCTTGTTGATCTCCTGTATGCTTTCATTCAGAGCTATGGAGAAGTCGGCCAGAGCACACAAATGCCCCCATTTGTCTTCACATTGCTAAGAAGTCAATTATAAAAAAAAAATATATAAATGTTTGATGTTTGCCTATATAACAGTTCCCACCAATTCCCCACCAAGTGCCAGCTGTCTGAATTTGGAATTTTTAAAAGTAGTCTCAATATGCTAGATCCAAGTGAGGTAGGGTAGCGGTAAAGTAGCTACTTCCCATTTATATTGCAGCATTTGTACACCTGAATACAGAGAAACCTTACTGTGAAGTACAGAAGAGAGTCATTTCCTATCAGGAATCTGAAGGGCAATCATGGGAATTAACAGGACATGTGAAATCCGACTAAGGCTGAGAAAGGAAGTACAGAGAGAATTTAGATATCTTAGGTGGGAGGCAGAAAAATTAATGAGAACACCCAGGGATCACCCAGGTGAGCAAGCAGTAGAGCAAAAGAGGAGAAAAAAATAATTTTCCTTTGCTGAAATCATCCCTTGTGTACATCATTCTAGTGCTCCCAGGGATGGAAAATTGCCAGGAACAACAGTGTAAGCCAGGCAACCTAAAGCATGGTAAATGACAGAGAAAGGGCTATTCCATATCTCATATATTTCGTCTGTTTAGAGAAGCACAGTCACTCCCTGCTTTTGTCCCCAGGTTCCTGTACAAGCAGGACAGAGCAGTGTCAGGCTGCTTCCTCTCTCAATATGTCAGCCAGGGCAGGAGGAGTGGTCTTTACATTTCCCATTTCCCATGGGACAGGAACTTTCCCATTCCCACGGGATAACAACTGTCCAGAAGAAAGAGGGATCTCCTTAAATGCTTCTCTGGCTGGGAAGTGGTGTTAGGAACACACCCATGGCTTTGGCCTAATAATGTTATGATGTTGTCCCATCTAATCTGAAACCAGGTAATTAGTTCATTAAATGAAGCTCCGGTCAGTAGCAATGAAGAATTGGGAGGCACCCACTGGGTAATCCAATCTAGCCCTTTGGCATTTGAGCATCCACATTATTAATCCTGATGACAAGCATCTCCTCAGCTTCATCCTGCTCTGCTCACACATTGTTCATTCTTTGTCCTTTGCCTCATTCAATTCAGAGCGTACCATCACTCCCGCAGCACCCGTCACCTCTTAGATGCTGATGAGGTGGTATACATATATGTATAAAGATATTTAAAATCTGCATATTGATTCCATTAGGCTAATATAGTTCAAACAGCAGGTGAACTAATCAGTTTTGGAAGTGCTGCATAGGTTTCTTCCCTTTGAGTTTTTACCCACATCTAGAGTTAGAAGTGCTTGTTAGGAGCTATGTACCTGTAACCAGCCCTTTTCTCTAGTGTTCAGTCTTTCTTTGCTCATTTTTTCACGAAAGTAATTTGAGCTGGAACACACAAAAATCTCATGCTTACTTAGTTTTGTGAATTTCTAGCCTTCAGTATCACTGTTGTTATTCTGTAGGTGGGAGATGCTCAGCTGGTTACATTTGACATGTATTGTAACGCATTCTAAACAGACAATGGACATTTTCTAGTTTTCAGAGCTCACTCTAAATCGGATTTTGCTTTCCTGGCAGTTGCAACGAAGGTAGGCAGATCTAATGCCCACTCCTTGGTTGATCTGGGGCAGCACACCTGTGTTCGTGGCGCTCTTCCCTGGGGAGAGGCACCGCTTGCCGTGCAAGACAGATTTCAATAGCTACCGATTTCTCGTTGGGTGTATTTTAGAATTATATCTTCTTCCCTTGAAAATCCTCTTTCTGGCATATTTTGGGGTGTAATTATGAATGGATTTCTTTAATCTAGCTTCACTGAGGTTTATGTATTTGACTCTGTGTGTGTCTTCTGTGTCTGATTTTTCTCTCGGCTTGATTTGCACCTCTGAAGGGGAGGGCAACGTGCTGGCTTCTGGCTTCGTGACGCTATTTAGCTGAACTGATGGGTCTATTTTATTTCTGAGGTAGAGTTCATTTTGCCATCTGTAGATATACAGACACATCCTTACAATGAACGTTTAAATGCATTGCTTCTCTTAAAAATGAACCTCATACTTGTGCAAGTATACTACTGCTAGTTTAATACAATTTATTGGAGGCTACTAGCCAAATTCTGGTCTGAGTTATGGGGATTACTTTAGAGTATCTCCTAAGATATAGACAGACCTGCTGTGGATAGACATTAGTGTGATAGAGATTTTTTTTTTTCCTGTCCCCTATAAGTCTAAATTTGTGGAAGGAATCCATATGGTTCTTGTACAGAGCACAAGCTGGCATTTCACTTCATCAAGAAGTGCAACTGTTGTCTGTAAGAAGCCCAAAATGTCTATTTTCTTTTAGCAAACATAGCTCTTTGAACTTCAAAAAATGATATTAATATTCTTTAATGTGAAGGGTGAGATCACACCAAAAGCTTTACTTCTTAAAGAAGACTACTCTCTTACCTGTTTTTCAGGTGATAATCCAGACACAGCCATGTATGTGCTGCCAATCGTTTTAATTTTTTCAATATCTTGAAATCTCTCTTCACCTAGTAACTAATAGAATGTAAGAAAACACTGTTACTTCTGTAATTTCTAATTCTTGCATGTCAAAAGGAATCGTTACACTCATGTTTTTTTTTTTTTTCAGTTGATAATGGCACGGAGTTCATTCCAGGTCCTGGGATATACTGAGTTTAAAGCTGTGAATTGTTGCCACACTGTCTACTCACAGAGCACATTCACATTAAATCCTGCTGTGCTCTGCACGGTTGTTTGGAAAATCACATAATGGAATATATAAGACATACATATTCCAGCCTAACATAAATGCAGATGATTATTGCGTTACATGAGACATAGTCACCCAAAATTAGCGAAGACAAACCCTGCGTGTGTATGAATGTAAGAAAACATAATTACTTAAAAACATTCCCGTATCTATTTGTCAGGAACTCAGTTTACTTAAATTAAGTGCTGCTACGGCAAGCTTTCAGGTGATGAGACCAGTGAGAAAGGGAGTTCGATCCACTTAAAATAACTACCTATCCATCTTACAGTCAGTGGATGGAGGTAGATGCCTCCAAAGAACTTTTATGAGAGATCAGGGCCTTCTGCATCACATACTTCTCTCTCTCTTCATGTACTGTGTGGACCACATATAGATATGTCCAATGAGTGGTTCAGTCTACACTTTTATTATGTGTTTACCCCTTCTACAGAAAATACAGGGAACAAATAAGAAATGATAACATCTATATCTGCCTGGGATAACCGTACCTGCTAAGAAGGCATAAAAAGTTGTTAGATCTAGAGTCTGCAAGAGGGAAAATAAGTTTAGTCTAGTGACTAAAGCACTCAGTGGAGTGAGAATGCCAGTTTGGGCCCTGTTTCCAGTCCCCGTTCATAATTTAACTGAGGATTTTGTACAAAATAAAGAGGTCATTCCTTCAGAGACCCAAGGAGAGGTCAGGTTGTCACGTGCCTAAACCTCAAGCACAACAGAGATTTAGGCGGGACACAGGCACCTACTGCCTCATCGTAGTCTTCAAAGATGTGAATTGCAGAAGTTAATACCCTAACACCCAGGGAAACGTCAAGATAGGCAGGTGGCTTATAATAAATGCAGGAATCAATATGGTTAGGCAGGCCTGGGGTGGGGGAGAAAGAATAAAAGAGATCACAGATAAGGAGTTTTAAACTTTCCGTTCTAAAGACTTAACTTAGTTGGAATTTAAGTGGAAGAAAATCTTACTGTGGTCAGGCAAAAATTTAATGAAGATTTTCCCCTTCTTTTATGTACTGTCCTGCATTCTTTTTCCAGCTTGTGGGTTTGAGCTTCCTGCCAATTAAAAACTAAAGGGATTATTTCATTCCAAGGGAGAAACATACCAAAGGCATAACATAAAATATCCCCGCCGTTGAACTAACCACAGTGTACGTCAGCCAGAGTCGGGGTCTGGGAAGCTCTGTGGCTGGTCTGCAGCTATCACGCCACCTGTCTCTTAACGGAAAGCCGTACAGCATTGCATGCAGGGAATACAAAGCCATATGGTTAACGACTTCTTTCTGAGTCAGGGAAGTCCAAAAACTTGACCCATTTCTCATTTTCTTCAAATCACTAACAAAGCCCATTATCTGCCTTTCCCACCTACATGGGCAGCTCTTCCAAATTCTCTCCTAAAGGAAAACAATGCTTATTGTAGCTCAGCTTTTGTGAGCAGTCTGAGAGCACCAGGTGTGTGGGCAAGGGGAGAAAATGATTCTGGTGAAGAAACAGATTTCCAGGTGGTTGCAGGAAACAATAGCAAACAACATAGTAATTTAAAGTGCCTGATAAATAGCTAAAAAGAATCTTTTTAAGATGGAAAAATCTTTTAGTTATTAGGCAACTTAGAAGAAAGAATCTCAAGTTATACTCTTTCCTTTCATTCATTATTATTTCTGAATTTCCATTTTTTCCTGCTTAATTCTGTTTGTTAGCTGGGTTCTTTCCTTTTTCAAATAATGGTTCATTTGCCTTTTATTTTATTCGGAGTATGATAGGATGATGGATTTTGATATTAGGGAAAGATATTCAGAGTCAGTTCTAAATCAGTTGTTATTTATTTTGACATTTTAAATGGGGTTGCTAATTTACCAACATAGTCCAAGAGTTATTTTCAAACCCTGGAATGCAGCTGATATCTAAAAAGCAACAAATAGCTTCATGCTGCAATCCATGCAAACCTAAGGTTAAATGGAGGTCAGCTGTCAGGTAAGCCCTGTCGCATATATATGCAATAAAACAGATACAAAATAGTACAAAATAGAATATTCCAAGAGATATCACAATTATAAAGTTATCAGTGAAGTCTGAAAGCAAGAGCCTGTATTCTACCAGAATCTGTGTTTGTGACAACATATTATATTAAAATCTGTTGTCATAAATATCATGTAAATCACTATGGAGGAAGAAAAAGGAGGACTCCTCCGGAGCAACCAACCAACCCACGAACTAGAAAGCTCTTATATCCCAACTGTACTATCACGGAGATACATAAATGATAGATTAAAAAGACTAGACAGACTATTACATTCCAGAAAAAATTCCCAACAAGGTTCATAATCTTTAGAATAGGAGAAAGGTCCCTGTACTATTTTTTGGTACAATATCTCTAAGAATGGGAGTTTAGCCCTGAATGTGTCCTTTTAAGATCACAGCCATATAAAAAAATGGGTAATTATAAAACTAGATCTGCAATACTCATGTCTGTTTGTCGATGTATGAAATGTTGCTATCAGCACCTCTGTGCTAGCGTCCAAAGTAGGAAGCCATGTATAACTGGATTCTATAATACATTATATGTCAAACAAAAAAATCACCCTGTGTCAGTCCAGATCCAATATCTCCAATTCTGCCTCAGTAGACAAGAAGCCTGGATAATTTGCAAGTCAACAGTTTGTAGGCCATTAGGAGGAAAAAAACTCCAAACCCTGAGTAAAGACTGTGCTTTGAGAAGAGTTAGTCACCTCCTCCCAAATACCTACTTTTGGACCAAGTTTCCTCAGAAAGAGCTAGCCTTGGGGCCTGAGTCCTGTGAGGACTCCTACTCTGTGCAGCTGGTGATGGCAGGTTTTGTAAGGCCACTGCTCACAATTTTATTTGACTGGCCTTGACTCCCTGAAATAGATGCACTACCCGGAAGACAGAATAATGAATCTGGATTGCAACTTTTCCATTCTCAAATAACAGAGAAACTCCTCAAAAAAGGAAAGGAAACAAACAAACAAAGAAACAAACAAATAAAAATAACCCATCCCCTACCCTCATCACACTTTCCAAGTAAGGTCTATTTGGATTTTTTTCAGCCTCCTTCATTCCGAAAGAGCTTCCTGGTCCTACGAATGAAGTTTCTCTACTATTTTTACCTGTGGAAGCGAAGGAAGGGGCTCACAGGGTAGAACCTGATTTGAGATTAAGAACTCAATTCAGCTGCCAAAACATGGGCATGTAGTATCATCTGTGACGCCCTAGAGCCTGCTTCCTGGCTATGCCCCCGGGGTTGCTCCAGAATAGCATGAATTAATTTTCTAAGGTGCTATATCTTACCTACCAGTCCCATGTGGGTGCCTTAGATACCCTAGAACATCTCAAACGGCACTAGGCACCCAGGCTTAGTCAACAGAACCCTGTCCTAGCACTTCTACACGTGAGTGTCTATACAGAGGTGTTCATGTGATGCTGAGGAGCAACATTTTTCTGTGGTTAATCGATCTGCTCTGCTCTCAAGCTGCACATCTGCATTTTGCTTCCAGAGCTACATCAAGGCAGTAGATAGTGCTGGAAAAAACATCATGAAAAGCAAGGCATAGTGCCAACCTTCAGTGCTAGTCAATAGTCATATGGATACATTACTGTCCCTGAAACACTGTACCTGAAATGACTTCTGGTTCCTTTTCCATGGGTAGGATTACTTACTTCAGTTGTTCTGGGATATTACTTTTCGCTTTGCTTGTATAGACTATACTAACGGCATGACCATGCTGGAAGTAAGTTAGCAGTCAGCAGGGGATCACATAATTCCATTTACTACCCATACCAACAATGTATCTATTATTCAACTGAAGATGTCTGGGACATAGTACAGTCCCTAATTAGTCCCTTTTTTAATTACAGAGCAGGTGCTAGGGACCTGAACGCAGTGTTATGTCAGGGTTTTTGACGCAAAATTTATCTTCAGTAACTGCCACAGCAACAATGCAATTTTGCTGTGAAGATTACATGCACATGCATGACAAGATATTTTAAATTAATTCACAGTAATAGACTTTGCATTCAGTTTCAGCCATAACATTTTTAATCAGAAAAGGTTAAAAGAAACAAAAACAAAACTATTAATCAAGAAACATACCGACAGCCCTGCAAGATCTTAGAGATAAGAATTAGGTGTTTATACCCATATAGAAAGCTGTTCATGGGGGGTGGCAGAGCTTGTCTCATAGGAAAGCAGTTTAGTTTCCTGCCAGACTGCACAAGGATGCACCACGCTGCGCCCTGCCTTGCTCTGTCAATTATTCCACTTCCCGTCAGTGGTTTTAGTACCTGCCGAGCTATATGGATAAACTCAGTTTTGTCGTCTGTCACAGTTTAATAATGTTGACCCTGGTCCAGCATTGATGAGCTACCACTCTATTAGCCTTCCTTGTGCAGAGGTTCAGGATGACGGAAGATAAAAGTGCAGTTAAGGCCCTGACGTGGGTTCCTATTTAGTTTCTATTTTCTGGCTTGGACACTGGTGTCTTTGTTTTCAAATAACTGCAGGAAAGACAATTACCCCTTTGTGCCTCGGTTTTCCACTTATGAAATGAATATAACGTAACTTCCAGAGGAGCAATGTGACAATAAATTCTTCAAAACATGTGAGATGCTTTAGATACTAGATGCTTGGGAGTGAAGGGAAAAAAAAAAAAGTCTTCTCCTGGTCTTTTTTCCCAGTCCTATGCCTTTCGCTTTCAACTTTTCTTCCACTAACTTCCTCTGAAGCCCTTGGAGATACCATCCTTTCAATACAAGATACCTTAGGCTAGATCCTCAAAGAGAGGTAGGTGCTTAAAGTAAGACTGAAGCAGGACTAAATTAAAAAGACAGAACAAAACAAGGCCATCTTCCCCCCCAACCCCTGTATTCTAAACCCTGGAGAGATCTAAACTTTGTCAACACTTAGTTTTTCAGAAGAACTTTTCTACAGGCTTAATCTATAGGCAGCATCCTGATCCAGATCTAAAAATCAAGCATCCCTTCTAGACTTCCCTCGAAAATTCACTCGTGTGCACTCTGATAATGCCTTTCAAGTTGTGAGCCACGCAAAACGCATGGAAGGTGTTCCCTTTCACAAAGCACAGCCTAAGTGGAGTTTTTGCCTACTCTCTTTTGGGCAATTGCTCCACAGTTAGATGGACTGTGTAGTGAGAGAGATACAGATCCAGCTCCTTTTAAGGGGACAAACTCATTCCTTCTGCTTTCCTGGAGTGTGCCCTAATATTCATCTGACAAGATACTCTTCAGCTCTCCAGCTGATACTGTACCACAATAGAGAAAACAATTCAAAAATCCTTTGGGCTAAACAGAGATTAAACAGAACATGAGTTTATTGGGTCGTATTTTCCACTGTTTCTCAAAGATTTCTTGCTATCCGTGTTCCCTCTCACCTGCACTCCAGTTTAGTGCCAATTTTGCCTTACTCAGAAGAATTCTGAAAAGGCCTGTTTTTTCCTCTTTCTCTTTAAAGCTTTTTTTCAAAAAAAAAAAAAAAAGAAAGTCATAGATCAATGATTGTCCCCCTTTCCCATCTGGATCTTTCCATCCTGGGTCACAGGTCCACTCTCTCTGTTAAATGCAGATGGATCAGATTCTACCTCTATTACCTGGGCAGCGCAGGATGGGCACAAACTGCTGAAAACCACTTGTAGTCTGTAAGTTCAGATTCGCCATTCTAAATACCTTTAGCCTTAGTTTCATGCACTTCCTAGTTCTTAAGTTTTTTCAAGGCTCTTTTTGGGGCTTTCCTTTTTCCACTTTCTCTCCTAATTCCTCTTGGGTTCATTGCCGGACCTAATACCATTTATCTTAGCATCCTTATTAACTACTTGGCAGAGTCTGCAGCTTGCTCTGTACTACCTTTTCAACTTCCAGTTTCTTTTTGCTTGCAGCGGGAAATACTTACCCTGAGGATCTCATCTGTGCTAACTTTGCATCTGTCGTATCCTGCCCCAGCGCCCTTTCTGAAATTAATTTTGGTTATCTTTTCCATGGACATGATCCTTATAAACGTTCTTTTTTCTCTTTATGTCCTGTTCAAATTGTTTATTTCCCTCCACTTCTGAATTCCTCAGTAAAGCAAGTAGCTTAACTTTTATCTTACATATCTGATCAGATAAGCAACCTCAGTCCAAATGTTACCATCTTTCATTCTTTGTGCAACATTGGATTCTAGGATGAATTGCACTCCTCACATTTAACTTGACATTATTTATCATTAACATTTGTTAGGTCAGTCCACCCACTGTCTTCAAAACAATATCTTTATCTGTTAGGATTTAGACCATTATTTCCCAGAACTGTTGCAAGTATCCTCACCCTTCTTTCTTCCACAAAATGAAGGCATGTTCTACTTCTAGATATTCTGGAGCAGTTTGTGGTTTTATTTATGTATGTTTACAGTCAAGTAGCTATATTGATTTCAGCCTCTACCTCACGACGTCATTCAGACCAATGCTTGGCAACACTAAGTAGAAAAAGCAAAACAGAAAATTGCAATAGCAATTGGAGCAAAAATTAGGTAATTATTGGAAGTAGAATATTTAGTAAATTTGGTGATTTAGAATGACATATTTAGCATTTAGAAACTCATCATTTAAATATTATCAAATTTTTTCTAATAGCTGGTGTTACCTCATCAAAGTCTGCAATGATTTCATTCAGCAAGCGCAGACATTCTACTCCTTGGTTATTCATTTCGGTCTGGGAATAGAAGTCAGCAAATCCGGGAATGGAAGCAAACATCACGCCAACAGCATCATAGGACTGAGAGTACAATTCCTAAGGGAACAACAGAGAAAAACAAGTTCAACTGGTAAATAGGGATGAGAAAGTAATTGTCTGCACTTAAATATATATTTCTTTTCTTTTCATACGTAATACATTAATAACTCAGGATAGCATCAGTATATAAGGTATTAGTGACTAGCTAGGCTCCATAGGAGGAGGCTGCCAGCTCTCCACTTTTTTATCATGAAAATTAGACAGGATTTGCTCTTTGTTTGAAAGCCTGCTTCTTCTTCCTCGGAGATCAGGATACTACAACAGGGAAAAAAAAAGAAATATAATTTCTAGTTTTGATTTATGTGCAGAAACATTTGAAGAAATGAAGGATTCATTTGCAGTATGGATGCTACAGAGTTAAACACTGTTAGTCAAGTAGAAGGAACCTGATGTTTTCAAGGTAAGACATTCAAGGCTATTTTGTAAATGCTTGCAGATAAGAATATATTTGTACAGTTATTGATTAGCAGGGACCATTTTAAATGTCTAATAAGACCTCTTGATGAAAGACCTCACTCATTGACCATCTTTTCAGGTGGATAATTTATCCTTCAGATTACTGCACCTCTTTAAAAGTTTTCAGAGAACGCTCACTCTGCTGCAACCTATGGTTCTTCTAAGGTGACTACAGAGACTCTTGATTGCCTGGCTCTGGGAAAAGGTTCCTGCTATTAGGGTTTGAAAGGAGGGAGGAAAAGAGCAGGGGAAGATAATGGAGTTACTGGGGACAGAAGACAGCTTATAAGGGATCAGACATAGGAGGTTACTAGGATAAAGTATGCCTTGGGATAAGCTCCCCCTTATGCTATACGTATAATTCGCTCTGAATGACAGATTTAAGTGTGCGTTCTTGTGACTACATGTGTGAAAAGACAGTCAACTCTTTTCTGAGCTGAAACAAATTTTTAGGAAAAAAAATCTAATTTCAACTTTAAAAATGCCAGGGACAGGACCCCCCCACAGCTCCTGGTGTGCTTTCCTAGTGTCTAGTATGCCACAAACACACCTATTCTCTTTTGTTGAATTTTTCTTGCTTCACCTGCCAACCATTAGCTGTTTCTGTCCCTCGGCAGGGCAAGACCAAAAAGCAGTACAGTATTGCTGAATGGTTGGATGCTTTCATTGCTGTTCATGGCTCCTCTTATAACATTCTGGCCTGAAGCAGTTGCTTTGCAATGTTCTTGCTAATGTATTTTAGCAAAGTTTGATAGACACCATGTACCTAATACGAACACCTCTTCTTCCTCTCTCCCCCTGCTTCTCCCTAAAAAAGCATCCTGAACCTCAAACCTGCACTGCTAATACTGTTAGCAGTTGTTACTACTATTGCTATCTTGATTCTTTAGGAATGTGTCCTCCAGGAAAAATGAGAAAATGTTGCTTTTTCTAGAGATTCATGACTGATTTGCCTAACCCCTTCTCCTTACACATAGTTCCACTGAAGAACATCTGCAGGACCATGGAAGCCATCCTCTAAGGACACTCATGTGCCATTTCATAGATAATACACAGGCTAGTTTGCGGATGCCTGCTTATGGGAGAAGAGACCATGTGTGCTAGGAGGACTGTGGATATATGTGCACACGCACACTCAGATACAGTCTTTCCTCAAATTTTGAAGACACGAAACAATTGGCTGAGCCTTCAGCTGCTCATTTTTTTCTATTTTTGCTAAGAAGCATCAAGACAGAAATAATACATCCATGAGAATATGCTTACAGTACACATTTGGGAATTCATTTTTTGAAAGCAGAAGAATTAACTTAATAGCCAGACATGAATTGCAGGATTGATTGTATTGAAATCTGGTAAATGTTACAGCCAGCCAGCTCCCGCATAAATCATTCCCAAGTATAATCATTCTGGGAAATTGCCTTACAAAAAAGCGGGGTTGGTGGCACTGATTGAATGGCAAGTTATTGAAGCATCAGCAGTGATCCATGGGGCATCTGTTTGCTTTTCAAAATTATTATGCATGTGAACACATGTGAATGGCTGTGTAAGAGAGGACACATATTCCCTGAGAATCGATAATACAGACGTGACAAAACACACTCATGGCTGGTGTCAGAGTCTACTTCACCTATAATGAAATGCTTTAACCAGGTTGCTTTTACAGACACATTTTCTCATGTGCAGAACAGTGTTTTTATCGCAGCTTAATACCTGCAGAGTGTAAAATTACTCAAGAGGCTGATTTCTAAAGTATCTTTCCTTGTAGCTTCTCACTATGTCCTCTTTCCCTAGGTGATATTTGAAATCACACCTTCAGAACACAATGATTCCTCATTGTGCAGTCTGATTTGGCTGGTTACATCTAGTTCTAAAATGTACATTCAGAAAGAGAGAGCCTTGAATCCAAAGAATAGACATGTCACTGCTGGGAACCTGAATCTTGAAACATTTGTCATTTCTTCATCTGAAAAGGTAATTCCAACATTACTTGCTAAAATCCCAGTTTCATCATACAATAACCTTTATTCACAGATAATATCATTATACGCATTTGCCTTCTTTCAGATAAGGCATAAGTGTCTTACTGCTACCACAGAAACAAATGCTGTGCTTTCTTTTATGCTTTCATCAACTCTTTTCCAAATTGTATCTTAGGAATATCCAGAGACTCCATTATTTGCAGATTTTATCACTTTTCCCTCTGTCTGACAGGCTTTCAGCATGCTTCACTTCGCTCACTAAGTTTGTCTGTGCCTACTACATACACTCTTTAGGAACATAGCTACAAACTATGTTTCTGAAATGGATATTTTTTCAGCTATGCAAAGAGGTACTTCAGGAGCAAAGTCATATGAAATGGCAAAAACATTCTCTTGGGTTTGAAGATGCAGGAAACTCAGGTGTGTTCCTGTTTGTTACACAAATTTCTTGCATAATAACATGCAGGACTGCAATAACACTGTTGCAATGCTGGCCTGCCCTAAGGTTGCACAAGCATTCTATTAAATTTGCATATCTTTTTAGGAATCCTTGATTTTCATGGATTCATAGGTTGGAAGGGACCTCTAGAGGTCATCTAATACAGCCCCCACTCAAAGTAGAACCAGGTAGGTCCAACTGGCCTCACGGCCATGGCCAGTTGAGGGCTGAGGTATCTCCAAGACTGGAGATTCCACAACCTTTCTGAGCCCATGATCCAGTGTTTGACCCCTTCCATGGGGAAGAAGTTTTTTCTGGTATCTAACTGGGATTTTTCTTCCTGCAGCTTGTGTCCATTGCCCCTTGTCCTTCCACTGTGAACCTCTGAGAAGCGTTTGGCTCTGTCCTCTTTAAAACCATCCATTAGATTGTTGAAGAGAGCAATAAGATTCTCCTTCAGTCTTTTGCTCTTAAGGTTGAACAAACCTAACAATATCAGCTTCTCCTCGTATGTCATGTGCCCCAGTCCCCTAATCATTTTGGTGGCCTTATGCTGGATTGCTCTAGTGTGTCAGTCTCTTGTACTGGAGCCAAAAACTGGACACAGTACTCCCAGTGCAGTCTCAGAAGTGCTGAATACAAATAATAATCACTGGTCTTGACCTTAAGCATAAATTCCTTTAAAAATGGACCAGATACCAAATATGGGAACTATTTAGGTACTGAGTCCTATTAAGAGTTGAGTACTAAAAGTTTTCTATCAATCAGATCTGCTTTTTTTTTCGCTTATTAGAAAAAAATATCAGAAATAAAGCTGATACATACTTCATTATCTCGATCTTTCTCCAGGAAATGGCGGGCAACATGACTGGGTAAAATATTCCGTAGCATATTTTCATTGTGCTCTCTTAATTCCTTCATTTCATTGATTTCTTCTTTTGCTTGAACACGCCACAGAAAATCCAACCTTGCTGTATATTCAAGCTGTAGTTCCACAAAGAAGAAAAAAGCAAAAATAAAACCTGATAAGAGTCAATCTTGTACTGTCATCTGGGAAGGCTGTTCCTGCTATATAAATGCCTTCAGTGCAATAGAAGAGTTTTAACTCCTAAAGAATTTGATTTCATCACCAGAAAAAAGTCATTTTTTTACTGTGCGTATGGTGAATATCTAAGAGGAAACTTGGGACTAATAATATTTGTCATATGACTGCTATGCTCCGTGGCTAGAAAATTTCACAGAGTTATTTTTCTCTTAAACATTGCTGTATTAGTTAAATAATGACATTAGGGAGTCATAGAGGAGTTAAGGTAACAGAAGAGGAAGTTCATTTAACAACATAAGCCCTTAAGTCCCAAAATGAAAAAAAAAAAATGTTTCCCTTTCCATATGTTTCCAAATGAAATGGATTTCATGAAAAAGTAATACAAGAGCAATTCCAAACATTTTGCAGAGAGAGGTAATTTACTTCTCAAGAATGAGTGAGTGTCTTTCTCTCAGCCACGCTAAATATAACAGCCCAACACACTGTCAAGGAGGACTTTCAAGTCCATGATGTCAAAATGAGATGTTTCTACGTTTAGGATATGCACTTATTTGCTTTGCAAGTCTCTTAAAGGAGAGTCATAGACATGCTGTTTGGTATCCCCCTGAAGACTCTGTCCCTGTTGTATTGCAGATGCAGCGTGCCTGCACAGTCACAGTTTAGTACATGCACAGTACGGATATCCTGATGGCCTCAGCTACAAACCAAGGAGGACAGAACATACTTTTAAGGGTTAATGCTCTAATCAGAGATAATAATCAAATACTCGGCACAGAAACATGTTACACCAAATAAATGCATTTATAACTAGGAGAGACATCAAATGACTTGTTAAAAAGTGCTGGGATTGAGGAAGTGACTGGGATATAACTCACAGCAAGTCGAAGTAAAGCGCAATCCTGCAGTGGGTGGGAATGACTAACAGGGGGTTCAGGCATTGTTTAGTGACTCATCTTGTCCACATTTTTGTCATTAGCAGTGACCAATGGCGAACATTTCAGAAGAAAATGCAAAGCATCTGGCAAGGAGGCGTGCAGGTTGATTGTACTCCAGGGGGCCTTTTTCCCTAAAAGCTAAAAATGAGCCTAACTTGACAGAATCTCTCAAAGCTTGGATGCATTTGAACAGTGATTTACTTACTTTCTGGATGCTGTGGCCACCTTTATAAACAATTTATTTTAAAATGTTAAAATTCAGATATTCTATCTTTTGACTATTAATTCCTTAGAATAACTGCACTTTAACTGCACATCGGAAAAAGTATTTTTTACATCATTTTTCCTGATGTTTTTCAGTTTCCTTGTCTTTCGCCTTGATTTTGTACTACAAGGCAGAACACATACCAAACCACAGCTGACCTTTTTCTCTACAGACTGACTGAGAAGGCAACATTGATTACAACGCTGCAAGGGGACCTAACTGCATTTCACAGACTGGCTTGGAGCAGGAGTGGCTGGTGAATTCTGAGCGCTTTGATACTTTAGACATCTAATGCCGCTACAAGGACAGCTTTGCAATTAAAGTGAAACACAATTTCTAACAGCTGACGATTAGGGTTTTTTTTGGAGGGGGGAGAGGAAACGCTGCGCTAGGAGAAATTAACGTCTCTAAACCTAGCTCAGAAGAGCAGCAGATAATTCTTACATTGTAAATAATTTTATTCTAGTTATTTATAACCTCATTGTAAAAGGAAAAAATATTATTGCCGCTTCAGCAGAGAAGAGAGATGATACTATCAGTTTGGGGTAAAAGGATGAGTCACACTGAAAGTTCGAAAATAGACATTTTTAAAGAGATGCTCTGTTATGTCCTGGTACTTACTAAAACCAGCAAAAATGCAGGATTGAGTTTTGGGTTTATTTTTTGATCCTGTAAAGAAATAGAATGACTACACAGTGGTGCCAATACAGAATGACTGAGTGCCACATAAACCTTGAAATGCTCAAGTTTTTTGGCCTGCCAAGTAACTCTCAAAAACACCTCTAATTTCACTAAAGAAAACAGAGCAGACACATTACACAAAGCCTAACAGTCCGCATGTCCTTGAACACTGCTACAACTCAATCTCTCTGCAGTTAATTACCACACGTAAGGGAAGCGCAAGGTAATGATCAGAGATTGCGAGGCAGAATATTTTTCTTTGGAGAATGAGAAAGGGGAGGACTGACATCCCAAAGGGGCACTTCCTACCAGAGAAAATATTTTAATGCCAGATAAGGCAAGCACTTGCAAATATACTTTCTTCACTACAGTAAAATATGAATGCAGAAAGGATAATAAAAGCATAACAACAGGATTAGGTGTATCTCTTCCTTTTTGTTCCTCCTTCCAGTAGAACAACCTCCACTTTGCATTTCTTGCTTCTTCCCCTTTTCCCTAGGATGCAGGCAGCTAAGGGGAGGTCATGCTTGTTGTGGATAAACCACTGCACAGGGGATGTCCCAGGAAATATGAATGCTTCTGGTCTGTACTTGGCAGTTATTTGGGAGAACATGCAGGAGTCAGCATATGTCATGGACAGTTTCCAGGGGACAGTTTGGATAGAGCCATGCCGTTTGGTAGGACGAGGAACCTTTCCAGGACAGCCAAGACGCTTCAGCGCAAGAAGCATCTCAAGCACCCCAGGTTATGTGAAATACAGATATTTACATCTAGTACTGTTATCCTGAAGAGCTTTGCTTGGATTCTGCCTAATCCTGAAGCTATCAAAATGCCTTAAATGTCTTCTGTCATTAGATTACCTGCTTTCACTTCAAAGGATCTCAAATCCTTAGAGTTGTACCTTTGTTTGTGTTAAGAATTTCTTAGAATTTCCACAAATTAGGATGCAGAAATGCTGGTATTAATGAAGGGAGCATCTTTAAGCAATTTGAACAGGCAGGACTGTGTGTAAAGGCAATTCTGGCTGCTACTTCCTTTAATGGAAGCAGTCCTGTTTGCCTCTGTGCAACTGAGGAACTGTCTAATGTTCGACGTGCAGCTGCCTAGAGGTTGCCAGCTGGAAACAGTGAGAAGAAAACACCCTGGCTTTAGATGGTTGCGTATTTCACCCCACCTATGCACTATATCTGAATTTCTGAAAAATCAGGGTTATGTATTACTTCTCAAGGATGCGAATCCGAAAGCTTTTAGACACCTAACCCCTTTTTATGATCCAGGTGAATCCAGACCTAGGTGACATGTTTCCTGCTACTGGTCCATTCCCCAGAGAAGTTAGTGTTGGTGTTTAGACCTTTAGAATCATTTCATTTCTTCAAATCTGGTGTTTTCCCATATAAACATGTTAAATCATTTCGTGGTAGTTTTCTTGTTTTCTGACTTGTGATTCCCTTTCATCATTTTGGTTTTCCTCCTTCCCAAGTGCACGGGAGCAGTCAGATGCCACTAGAATTACACAAGTACTTAGAATAGATGAAGTCCCATTTGCTCCTTCTACTTCTATTAATAACTGCAGTATAACTTGCCTACTGCTGAATATAATATTGCACACGTTCTTTAAGAACTGCTGGGCAGTGTTTGATGCGGGCTTTCTTTAATCAGATTCTGCACATGGGTTATTAAATTGGTAAAGGTCATATGCTCAAGTGGATAAAAAGGCAGTTGGTATTTTGAAAGTAATTATTGTCACATCCTGCAATTGCAAGTGGCATAGGGAATGGTTAAAGTAAATATTTGCATTACCTGTTGACCATGATAAAATACAGCTAAAAGGAACATTGCCATCAGTAGTAAAGATGCTTCCTTTGTACCCAGGAAGTCTGTGCTGGAAGAAAAAATTCAAAGTAAAATACAGTTATTGCTTTATCAATACTTATTGTAATCATGAAGGAGTTTGATTTTGTAACCCTTGTGTTTTTTGTTGTTTGAAAAATTAACTTCATGGCTTTTTCTTCCTCCTTCCTGATAAAACTCACCGTGGTGTTTCATTCCCAGGTAGCGTAGGAACTATTTTGAATTCTCTAAGATTTTTATGCAAAGTAGAATCTTTTTTTTGCTACGTTTCATAAGTGACAAAAGTCAGAGACAATGATAATAATTTCTACCTCCAGTTACTTGGCCATAATATTGTTTCCTTCCTGCCATGTATCATATTTTCTGGGCTCTGCTGCGAGTACACTATATGTCGTATCATTAAATTGTAGAAGTATAACTAGCATTAGAAACAGGAATTGCATCCCAAGTCATATAACATTTAAGTCAGTGCCTTGCTGCTGTAGGAAGGTAGCAGGAAAAGGTATGTGTGCAGGGCTGTACTGTGTGTAAATATGCGGCTGCTATGAGAACTACTTGCACTGCAGATCCACACTTTTCTATCTTTCTGTGCGTCTATGGCATAGAAAGCATGTGCTCAGAGGCACAAGCAGCAGCAATACAAAATTGGTCAAGTATGAAAGATTGAAAAAGAAGTGTTTTCCTAAATGAGCTAAATCACTGGTGCTAAGCTTCAGAGTTATTGCAGCACTTGATGCTCTTCTGACTATGCAAATGTTGGTGGATCTTCTGTCCTCCTGCTTGCCCTTCAGCTCCTCTCCCAGACCTGTCCTTCAAATGTCATCCTACAAAACAGGATCATCCTTTATTGCCTATATTTTTAACAATTATATATGGTAGTTTGAGATCTATACAGGTGAAAACCTACCCTCAGAAAGTCAACAGTTCACTTCCTTTTTCTTAATTTGAGGTCAGAGTTTCAGTCAGTATCTCCGGAGTTTTCAGTATTAGAAGCAACTGGTGTATACCCACTGGAAAGCATATTTTTGCTTATCACCAGAATAAAATGCAATGACCTAAATACAGCTAGTACTTCACGTATACTCTTAAAATGTTAGGATAGACAAATGCAAATAAGAATGTTTGACAAGATTGTAGCTGCAAATCCAGAGAAGTTTGTGTTTTAAGTCTTTTATTCTGCAAACATCTTCAGCATTTCAGATGAGATACAAATACTGCTTGATCATTTTGTCTCTTTGCTACTCACTTGTGAATCTCATTGTATCCTCTTCAAGTTACAATCATCTCTTGTGCCTCTTATGCTTCTCCCTGAATCTGCTTCCTGCTCACAAACTCAACTCAATAAAGTCTTACTCCTTCTGGATCTCACTGGCTACATCTACCATCCATTCTACACAAAACAATTTTTTTTTTTTTTTGCAAAAAATTACCCATATAAGTCTGACCATGGGCCTGTTGACACTTGGTGTAGCGCTACACGAAGATTACTATTTTGCTACCCGAAGTGGTGCTGTGCTGTGCCTGAGCTATTGAGCTCTATCACTCATCATGGCTTAGCTCAGAACTCGAAACATGGGTCCAACTTTTTTCTATTCCAGACTTTCCTTGGCCAGTGATTTTTGTGCTCTGAGCTGTTTAGCAGCTGTATTTAGCTGGTTTTTCCCCTCCTTTTTCTTTCCCTGGCCTGGACCTGACCACAGTGACAACTCGCCTTCCTTCTCCCCTATTCTAGCTACTTCCAACTCCTTCCTTTTCTCTCTTCGTTTCTGAACAGCGTTATATTCAGTTCTCCTGGGTCCCCTTCTGTCGTATGGTTGACCCATTATGTGGTGTAGCTTTTTCCCACAGAGCTTCACATCCTGGTTTTCATTTTCTTTCAGAAACCTTTCACATTTGGAAATGGTTAGTAAAATTTCTAAGTACATTTTGTTTATGCAATAATACCACAGACATGTCTCTTGTGAAGAAGATATTTCCACCCCAGCATAGCTCTCCACGCCCTATAGTGGGAAATAGCCAAACGCCTACTTTTTAGCAACGTGGATAGACTATGGGAGACATAAGAGAGAATCTGTGCTCAGTAGAGCATTGGTCTCATGAAATGAGCATTTTAATTAGAAGGCCTGAGAAAGAATTACATTATAAATCTTGTAGGATTAGTCATTACCTCTTGCAATTAACAATCAATTCTTGACTATGGTGCTGTCCAGTACGCGTACACTCTCAAAAAGACATTTTTCTCCTAAAGGAGGATGCTAACACTTACTCTCCGTTGTGGTTGAAGTTGTCATATTGCAGAAAAAGGGAAGCATAAATAGTCTCAGTCAGCAGAGAATAGATCGCAATCATGATGAGAAGTACTGCCAGCTTCAGGACAGAGTTGAGACGAAGAAAGACTGCACAAGTCACCATTGCCAGTACACCAGTGAAGACGAAATACTGAAGAGAAAACGTCAATAGTCATTTTCAGCAATCAGTTACTGCATACTCACCCACAAGTATCTACATAAATGATCAAATGATCAAAAGTATCAACATTTTTGCTCTGAATTTTGGTGCTCAGCTAGGTCTCGTTAGGGTCTGGGGAACTGGAAATTCAAGGCTTGATAGAATAGAATATGCAATTACAAATTCTCTATCCTGCAGGGATATAACTCGATAGACTAGAAATCCTCTTCTGGGCCATCATTGCATTTTCATAGTACTCAAAGAAAGGGAAAGGCCGCAGTGAAAAGAGAAAAAGAGATAGATGCTGCGGGTAGCAGTATCCTGCAAGAAGTCAATTAAGTGAAAATGATTTCTATTCCTTTGGATTCTGAGGTTCCACAAAAGCCATATAAATCAGAATAAGGGAATCATTCCTGCTTTATCCCTTTCCCATGCTATCTGAACAGAGAATAAAGACACAGTTTGGGTTTTGTTTGTTTGTTTGTTTGTTTTTTTAATTTTATTTTTAATGTTACAGGTCCAACTTAGTTTCACTATTCTCTTAAAATGTGATACCTGGAAATTTTGTTCATATCTCATTTTCTAATCTCTTCATTGTCTTGTTTTTCTCAACGATTAGTCATTTGTCAAACGTAATCCATACAGTTGGTTCTGGATATAGAGGGACAATCATGGCCACGAGCTATTCAGATTTGAAATAGCAATGCCAGCACCCACTGTTCAAAAGTAGTTTAAATTAACTCCTAAAAAATACCCTCAGGAGAGAATGCAGAGTTCATTATTTTTGAATACACTTTTTCTTTAGCGCATTTTTGTAGGAATGTGTGAATCTCTGTAATTTTGCTGCATACCGATGGCAAAATCATGACATCGCTATACGACTTTCAAAGCAACATACTTATTTTAGCTGCACATAACCAACCCATTGATTTTGCTGACCTGCTTGCTCGCCACAGAGAGGATTCTCTTTGCTTCAAATGCAAACTCAGAATCACCGTAGCAGAATCACTGCTGCTCTTTTGCTATGTAAGAACTATTAGTCTCCTCCAGTAGCTTCATATGAATGAAGTAGTGGGTTTATTACAGTAGGTGCACTGAGTTGTTGCTGGATGTGTCTGCAATTATTTTTAAATATATAAGGCAAACAGCAAAAGCTAGAGATAAGGGCAAATGAGATTGTGCTGTTAACGAAAAAAAGCTGGACGGCTTAGTCTGGCCAAACATTTAGCAATGTCTTTTTGTGTCATTGATTTCATGGATGAACAAGAATATCAGTGACCACAGAGGGCTTCCATTTGCCCTAGTGAATTCTACGGAAGAAATAAAATTTTCCTTGACTTCTACTAAAATGTAAGACTTGTCATATCTCAGCCTCCCATGTCTGCTCACGTTTCAGCTGTTTACTGAACATTATCTATGTATTTCCATGCATATATGGTGAACAACAAGGACAGTGAAAAATTCAGAAGTTCAAAGTTGAAGCTTTGAGCTCATAAGGTCTCACAGGGCTTGTAAAGCCCAATGAGACCATAGAATTAGATCCTTTTTTTATCCCTTCTCTGCTTTTTCTACCAGCATGTGGATAGATGCTAAGGTTCAGGTTCACAGAACTACTGAGGCACCAGACTCAACCCTCAACCATTAGTACACTGCTCACTAATTTCAGGCAGCAGATACAATGTCACCTCTGTGGACCTGTGGCTCAGATTCAAAAGTGCCCTTATAAATACCTCAGGGTAGGAACAGATGTCTGTAAAAGTTGCAGATGAATTGAATGTCTGGTTCTTCAGTGGTACTGGTTTGTCAAAATCACACCATAGCTGTGAATAAAGAAAGAAAACAAAATCAGGGAGGTATTGCACATTGGTGTCTAGGCGCTTATGTGGCTGATGGGACTCAGGGACGGAACGTACTGACCTGCTGCTCTTTGTGTCATAAAAAACCAGCACCAACTCCCTAACTGGCACCGGCCGTGACATCTCAGGAGAAACGTCAAGGGCTAAATGCAGGTAAGATGGTAATCTTAGTGGTAAGAAGACTGAAAAGTGGAGACAAAATGGAGAAGGGAGAGCTATTCGCCCTACAAACATTCAGCCCTCGTATACCTGCTCTGTTGCCAAAGGGGAAAGTTGAACTCCTGCAAGAGTTTCAGAGAACTGAAGCTGGTCTCTTAAGAATCACCCTCTGAAGATATTTATACTTCCCTATAAATTGCAGATCGAGCTGACTAAATTGGGAGCATAAAATCAGACTGTATGTGTACACTTACTTGCAGTTGTTTTTTTTCCCCTATGTGTCTGTGGACAGTGTTAACCTTCTAGGTGTAGGCAAAAACCTACACGGTGTCATGCAGAATTTGCTTGTGAGAAAGCAGAATGTGATCCCAGAGCTGAAGGTGGCTTGTCTAGAACAGAAGGGAATGAATAGGGTTCGTGATGCAGTGGCTCTGAGACTGTAATACTGCATTTCTTGGATTCAGCCTGCATCCACTTTAGTAGTATTTCAAACTGTCTTAAAAATGAACAAAATGACAGTTTTGAGTTGCAATGCATCATGATCTTAAAACATATGAAAAAAAATTGTTAATGATTTCATGTTTTGACAGTTAAAACAGATGAAGTCTCCTGTCACATATATTAGTTCAGTCTGGATGTTTATACAAGGTCATTTAATCATCCTGGTATGTGCAAGCTAGTTCCCGTATCTCTCTTTCCAACAGAGTTATAGAGAGTTTGTTTAATGAGGTCCAATTTCCTATAATTAAATTCTAATGAATTTTGAACTTGGAACTCTCTTGTTTGTTCTTTCAGCAACTCAGTCATCTCTGCAATGCAGCAACATTTTCTAAGTTATTCGTGCAGTCCTCCATGACAACTGATAGTAAATGGTACTTTATCAAATTCATAGGGTATTCAGCCATGAAAGCCTCTGTGCCCCTTGAAGTGCAGGATGCCATGAGAACCATCCTGGGTGCCTGCTTAAAAGACCTTCAGGATCAGAAATTTTCTTATATTTTTATACTGATAAGGAGGCACTTGATGCAAAGAACCACAAGACTCATTTGCCCTTCGGGTGAAACCAAAATGTTATAGTCTCAATTGTAAAGAATCTGAGTCTTTAAGTTTGAACTCAGTGGATGCACATAGCTGCAAAAGCGAGCTGCATTACCTCTTCTTAAATACACGCAGGTCCCTACTGGTTGCTACAGTCCTCTGGATAGAACCTAGGTGGCTGCTGAGGTACCTGCTTCATGAAAGTCTTTGCTGTTTTTGTGGGGTACAGGAAGCTGTTAAAATTCAAGCTATCATTATGACAGGATTTTGACATATGAAATAATGAGATTATGAGAGTGCTCTGGTTTCCTGTGGAAAACAGGACTTACAAGTCATTGTAATTCTAAATATATGCCAATAAATGTAATAGCTTATTGCCTTATAAAAGCCCACTGGTATGACAGTAAAAAGCACTATATTTCTTTTGTCTTGTTTTGGATTAATGATCTCATGAAACTGCAGTGGACACGCACTTCAAAAAAAAAAAAAAACACACAACAACGCACAGACAAAATCTCATTCTCATCATACCCATAGTAAATTGGATATGGATAGACCTCTAGAAGCCATCTGGTTCCAAGAACAAGATCCATTATACAGAATTCTTTCCTGACAGATATTTCTCAAATATGTTTTAGAAACCTCTAAATCCTATAACATTCTTCAGTAATCTATACTGTAGAATATCACTGTCCTTCTCTTTAGCAGGTTTTCAGCCCTATTGAACTTCCCATCATTTTACCGTACTTGTATTTCCCCCGCAAGGGTAGGAATCAGTGACTACACTCTTCCTTCTCCAACTGACTCTCTTATCAGTGACTACACGGAATCACAAGAAAACTGAGACAGAAGCTTAATCCTAGCACACTGGCGGCCTATATTCAATCACAGAAGAACGGTAGCAATCCAGAAAAATACAATCTAATATCTGTAGCAAAAGAGGACATAAACCCTTGAAGTGTCAGACGTCGGCATATTTGCTACCATAATATAATAATAACAATAATAATAATTGTAACGGGATAATTATTGGGGCTGTTGTTATAGTTGCTATTGTTATTATTATCAATAAATGCTTTATTGGCCTCATGTAAAAGGAACTAAATATTTACAAAGAATAAAGTTCAGCTGAAAAAAAACTACTAGATTAGTACTCAAAAGGTGCTCCAGGAGAAGAAAGAGTGATGTAAATGTTATCTTTAATGCATCAGTCAGATATTTAGCTTGTCCCTGGCACAGACTTTAGCACCTGCCAGGCTGTCTGACAAGATTATCTGCCTAATTCATGCAAAAATTTCAAATATGTCTGAGGTTGTTCAGATAATCCGTGCTCTATTGCATTTACATCTGCATTATGCCGGTCTTGTAAGGACCCCAGTCTTTTACGATGTGACACTGTACAGAGCCAGCCCCACAATATTCAACTACCTATATTTTTATCTAAGCACAGTTACTAAGCAAACCTTGGAACATGACTTTCCTCATGGATACACTGATAACCTTTCCTCTAGATTTATCACACTTAGCTTTGGGCACTTAGCAGAGATGTGTGAATTAGGAAACTTGTCAGACGAAACTCCACGTTTGGGAAGTGGAGAGAGACAAATCTCTTTATGGGTGTATTGTTAACATGCACAAGAAATCTTTGGGGATGCTTGTTATTCCACACCGACTGTAAAGAAAGCTTAACGTGATTTTGCCCACGGTTTGGCCCTTCAGCTACAGTGAATGCAGGCTGAAGAGGTCTGTCAAAACCACTAAATGAGCAAGTGGCAAGGTAAGATTAGAATTTAGGCTTTTTAACTTCCCCCATGCTGTGGTTACTGGATCAACCTCACCTGCTCCTTCCTTTCCTTGAAGGTATTTTCTGTCTTTATTGGCCCTTCTCATTTTTTAATAACCTGATTGATAGGAAAACTGTAAGATGAGGAATTTAATAGCTATGAGCATTACTAGGATTAACAGTCCTGAAGAAATTATATCAGTATATTAGAAAATTACAAATAGTCTGCAAAGTGTCAATATATTGAACAGAAAATAGCAGAAGGGTTTTAAAAATAGATGATCCTTATGAGAAAAAAATAATTAGATATTTCAGTAATACATAGTTTAAGCAGCAGACTGAATTTCCTGAAGCTGTAGTGCTCTGCCTTTTATATTTAAATCATATCTGGTTTATAAACACATTAGTTAGCAAGTCCTGTAGCAAATTTAATAATTCATAAATCATCTTTTCCTGCATAATAGTCCCTGGTTCCCTATGAAGCTTACAATATTTATGATGGCTCCCAGAAAATTAATCAGAATGGATGCAAATATAATGACATTTCTGGCCAAGTAGGTCTCGTTAATCCAGCAGCAAGTTTTCCGGAGCATTAAGGGTAAACATTTGTAATCCTCAGCTGTGGTGATTAGCACAAGAGCGGAGTGCAGCATAATCAGTATAGAAAACTGAATGACCATTGGTATCACCCTGGGAAGAAAAAGGAGAACCCAGCATTAAAGATTAAAGCAATACCACTGCCAATAATAAATGGAAAAACAGTTAAGACTAGGAAAGATAAGTTATCATAAATCCAAGGCAATTACTCCAGGAAGAAACATAGACAAAGTAAAGAACTGCTCGTGTTCCACAGATGTGGCCATTGCTTCACCTGATTTCTTGCTGAGAAACTGCTCTTGAAGAAACATGCCAGTAAAATCACTGCCAGTGCCTCTATTTGGTTATTTAGGATCTAAGCAATGGGAATGTCCCTTTTTTCAGGACTCGGTTCACCCTTACTTTGCTTTCAGAGCGAATCTATTCACCTCATAGAGTTTGATGCCACTTTGTATGAGCTTGTTTGATTGTGGCCAGTTTAGGATGTGTTATTTTATATACAGCACAATGCAAGTGTCTTAAACGCCTGCTGTACCGAGGGCCGTAAACTTTAAAGCAAGAAATGGCCAGTACAATAACCCAGCCTGATTCTTGTCGTAAGTGAGGATATCATAATTACAGAAATTTAAGTTTTCCCTAATTTTAGTTAATATTGAGTCCTCAGCAGCTAAGAATTTCATCAGTTTCTTTAAAAAAAAAAAAGAAAAAAGACCTACTATTTTCACAGAAGCCCTTTGAAATATAGAGAGGATGAAAATGTGCTCTATAATCCAAACGTGTTTAAGTAAACCATGTCATCTGGCGTACCCTCAAAATTTTCTTCTTGCTAATGTGATCCTTAGCAAGTCTTATTAAGTATTTACACTGAAAAGAGAATTCAGTTCCCTTGAATAAGCCATTAACAACATATTTCTTTCATTATGCTTTTCTAAGTTTATTTCTTTTCATCCAGCTTAAATCTAGGACTTGATATCAGTCAAGCAAATGACATGCTTGAGAAATGTGGTGAATTGTTTTACTCTTCTGAGAACGAAGCACTCAGCATCTCACAAATCAAGTCCTTTGTCCCCATTTGTGGCAGTCACTGTCCTTTTGTATCTCTTTTCCCATAGCTTTTTATTTTGACTACACCCATGCAAATGAAAAATAACTCCATTGCTGCCTCTACAAACCAGCCCCCTCTTCACTCTGCTTCCTCTTGCCTTTTTGCAATGCAGAGAATGATTAAAATTGAGGTATGGAGTTAAGTAATTAAAATTTCTAGAAACCTAGTTCTACACATGCCAGTACACTACAGAGATTTAATCGTAATGTCTCACAGAATGCAATCTTTGGGAGAGGAGAATCAAGGCAATCCAGGGACATTTCTGCACTTCCAAGCGGCTGAACGTCAGTAAGGCATACTCTGCTCATTTAGCCTTCTGTAAATATATGTTTTGTCTTACTGAAGTCATAAAGTTGCAGATTTTGCTACAGTTCTCCTATCCCTCTTCTCTTTGGGTAGACTGCAGTGCTATTTGTAAGCTTAGGCCCCACTGAAAGACAGATTTAAGGGTGTAGGGTAGAAATAGAAGGGAATGCCTCACTGCAGCTTTTATTTCCCTGTTTTTCAGTAGGTTTAGGTTAGCCAGATCCCCTGCCTGAATCTGAATGTACTAGATAGCAACCTAATTTCTCCTCAATTTCAGGCTGTTCAAAGTTTGCCTAAGCAGAGCAAACTCTAAACTCAAGCAGATCTGAATTCAAATCTGTGTTTTGAGCCTATTGATAACAGAACTTTCCCTCCAGAAAGAGTCACCATAAACCAGTAGGTACGGAGCCCAGTGAAAAGAGGAAGCCAGACTATGATAATGGTAGGAGAGGATTTATGGAGATAGCATGAAAAGGTTCAGAATATGTCTACCTAAGATCCAATATTTCTTAGCTCTGGCCATGTTTACAGCTGATAGCTAAAGTCCAAAACATTTACACAAAGAAGACACCAAAGGTGCAGTAAGCAGCTTATGTGAGAACTGTGGATACATCTTCCTCATAGTAATGGTGTTTTTAGGGAATACTCTAAAAACAGAATAAATGAAATGTCTATATTTAAGTGAAAATATGTTTGGCAGGAAAAATAGATATACGTTTGAGTGTGTATGTGGGGAAATGTTGGTCACAGCTAAGCTGTTGAGGCTGGAAAAAGGCACAAATAACACATAAGATACAGATGCCAAAAGTGAAAGATATTTAAGTGCAGAACATTACTGCTGTATAATATCTAAACCTATTTAGTTCTAAGCCTCATTTTCTTTTACAAGAGTACTCTGATTTTTAATGGCCTAATTCAGCTATGAAAATCAGTCCATTAAATTTGATGATGTTTTAAACATGATATCTGTATAAACATTAATTCCTTTCTGATCACTCCGACAGAGTTGTGGGAGAATGACTTTTCTTAAATAGGAGGCTAAAATAACAAAATTTACTTTAAACTTTTTCATCTATCACCTACTAAAATGAATCTAGGTAACACAGAAGTATAATCAATGTATGAGATTCTGAAAACGGACTGCAGGCCTCCCAGAATAATTTACAGTAATGCAGGTATTGCTTATAAGTACAGCTCCTAAATACTCTCAGAATCTCATAATTAATGAGACTTGGAGAGCAGCATTCCAAAGAAGAAAATGGGCTAAGGAGAAAATAAATAGACTGAGAGGCTGTATTTAGCAGAGAGTTTTTCTTGTGGAATATGTGTAAACTGCTATGTATAAGAAATGCCTACATAAAGTGATGACTTTTTGTAGCTGCAAATTATGTCACAAAAAGTTTTGAAATAAAATACCCAAGATATTAAAATGGAAGTGTGATCGAATGTACTGAATTAAGATGAATTACAAATTAACTTCCTTTGACAGGTTCTATGAGGTAGCATTAGCTTTGACAGTATTCTGATGAGGTTACCAAATAGAGACATTATGCAATCATGCCTCGAGAGCAGCCTCTGTCTGTGAAAATACACAGACAACCACTGGTGCTTTATAGAAGAAGAAAGTGTGTTCATAGACACACTCAGGATAAATTGATGACCAGAATCTGGGAAAAAGGAGTCAGATAGGAAACTGATAGTCATGGAGACAGAAACCCTTTCTTCATGGAGCAGATAGGACATTAAATAGTCTAATTTTTTCCTCACTAATATGTCACTACGTATGCAGACATAAGAAGTAGCACAGTCTCTACTGAAAGTAGAATATCAGGTGAAACGATGCTAGAAAATAAACATAATTAATATAAAGCAATAAGGTCAATAAACTGTTCAATAGACTGTCAATAGAGAAACAGTCAGCAAAGCCATGGACAAGCTGGACAATATTATCATGGAAAACTAGTCAAGAGTGTGAAGAGAGATAGTCAAGAGAGCTGGGGTAGTTTACAGCACAAGTCATCTCGCTGCAGAGCTGTCACCTACATTTATTCAGACGAATGGCACCTTGAGATCCACCGACTGCATTGACCAGCTCGCCACCGACTCTACTTTGAACCCAAGCTAGGAACATTGGCAGCTACAGTTATGGGAGATGAGTTTCTTCAGTCTCTTACACTACAGCAGTGTTCTGCATGTAGTGTAGAAAAGTCAAATGACAGAGATCCTCTTTGGAACTGATAGTCTCTATCTGTATTTCAGACACACATAGACAGTCAATACATCTAGCCTAACAGTTCCACAAATCTAGCCTGACCCATCTCTAAAAGATGGCAAAATAGCACTTTCCAAAGGATTTGGATCAATGCTCAAGAGGTCAGACCGGAGGACACTAAGTGTAAGTACTTACTTTAAACTGCTAAACTCTGTGCATAAGATCCAATACTGCTGTATTAAGTTACTATACGGAGAACATCTAGAGAGCTAAGTCTAGAATATCAACCCAAAATTCAGCCTAACCTGATTAAGTGCCTGAGAAGCCATGACTATGTATCTGCTGATAAGAAATATGTTAGTAATAAGACTCTTCCATTGTAGCTGAATCGAACATTGATGTGTTTGTCTTTCATTTAAGACTGCTTGAGATAAAAAAACAAAATAGGACTCCACACACCTAAGACCTCCTTGAGGATCAATCCAGTTATCAATGCTAAGATTATGCTTGCAGCATGCCAATGGCATCAAGTGCCGCAGAAGACACCGTCAAGGTTAAAGGAGCAGGTATAACCAACCACAATATTCTCTTCTGTCCAAGGACTTGTCTCAAAAATAGGACACCTGGTTTGATCCTGTCTTCGTTCAAGAAGAGACTTAAGACCATGTGTCTTTTTTTTTTTTTTCCAGGGGTTAAATTACTCTCAAGCTCAAATATGATTTGAAATGGAGCTTTTGACTTCCCTCTTCCCAGTGTACAGTTGGAAATTGAGAGTCATGGAGCCAGCAGAAAAACTTATGAAAAAAGGATGTAAATGTTTAAATGAACAATAATTTTGAAGTCTATTTTTCTCTCCTCATAAAAGAACAACCCAGTGAAAAATTGTCATATGTAAGATTAGCACAGAAGTCCACTCAAGTATGATCTATTAGTCCATGTAAGCATATAGAAAGTTTATAGCAAGAGATGAATCAAACTCCCAGGCATTTCAGACAGAGAAGACAAATCACTACAAGGCTGGCAGTGTAACTTAATGGCTTCATAAAGCATAATTGCAATAGAAATATAACATTAATTTATGTCATAAAGTAATTTCCCCAACTCAATATTTCAAAGGATGAAAATTACTGTAAAGATTCTTAAATTCAGTGATGGACTTTCCCTGCCAAGGAAGAATATGAATGGATCAAATATTTATCCTGTGGGAGACAGTTATAAACTGAGATAAAATTCTGAAACTCCCATACATACTGGAAAGATGACTGCCGCCTTTAACAACCAAACTAAGGCAGCCTATCTGGGGAGATCCTGAAGATTCCTAATAAAACGTTTTTTATGATCATTTAAATAATATTTTTTTCCACTATGTTTCTGGAAATCCCCAGAAGACTCAGTTCTGCGAAATATTCGAACATATACTTAAGCAAATGCATAATTCCATCCCGTTCAACACAGTACTGAAGCATTCATTGAAAGACTCTTTAAGGTGTCCTTTGGAAATGGATGAGTTTACCATAAAATGTGTAAATTTTTTAGTTTGTTAGCTATTCCATTGAAGTGATATCCGGGCTCTCTTCCCTTGTGGCATTGCAAAGTAGTTTACCTCATTGATATCTGCTAGAGGTATACACATATGAGCATGCAGTTACCTTAAAGTGTATAAGATTCTCTGATTCCAAATCCAGCCTGACTTTGTGATACCTTGTTCATGTGCTCATACTTTGACTTGTTTTCTGAACTGGAACTTAGGAAGGCTGAAGTCCCAGATTATTTCCTTATTCAAAATGTTTAAACCTTCTTCTTACTCAAACACCCACATCTTGTTATTTTAGGGCTGCTTAGCTGCTGATCCTGCTCATTTAGCAGTCATGCTTTACAAAGACTGAGAAGCAGAGTATCAAAACTCAAAAACTGAAAGCCAAAATTTGCCTTCCTTAACTCTGACAGTGATGGTCAGCTCCTTGAGGAACATAACAACTGTCATACAGTACCGATACGGCTCCAAATTTTTTCTCTCAAAAGGGACAGTGGTAAATGCTCTTTCCCTAAATATCTTTCCAGCTTCCAGCAATCAACCTTTAAGGGCATTCCTGAGGCCAAGGTTGAATTTGTTTAAAAAAAAAAAAAAAACTCTACTGATCTTATCCTGTAAGAATCTATATAATCTTTCTTTAAACCTGTTTATACTTACAGCCTCTTTAACATTCAGTGGCAATAAGGTCCGCAAAGAATTTGTGAAGTGTAAGGAAAAAGAAACACAAGACTACTGTGTTCTGTGGAAAGCCAGAAAGTGAGATGGCTGTAAGCAAGGTGCCTATGTGACTCCTTTTCTCCTGATTCCAATGGCACTAGATGCTCTCATGAGAATTTAAAGAGATGAATCTGTGTAGATAGAAAAAATGTCATGTTTTGTTGCTGGTATAGCAGTGATTTATACTGCAGCAAAAATCTTCCTAGAAAAAAAGTTTCCATTCATAAGATCCATAAATCTTGTTGTACATACAGAGGAAAGAAATAAAAATAACAGCTACCAAAATTTAAGTAGTTTGAATATGTACACAGAGAAGGAATTTGGAAAAGCAAACAGATTTCCTAATGTTAGAGAAATATAGCACATAAGGAACTACAGAAGGTAAATATTAGTGCGGGTACATTCACAGCTAAGAACAACTCTAAAATACCCTGGATGCCACTGTGTCAGTGTGCAGTCCTCTGCCTGCACCCATTCATCATTTGGGTATTCTGAGACGTAAGTGTGGTGAACCAGCTCCTCCAGGGATGATCCAAGAAATATTGCTGCATTAATATAACATAATAGGCTTCTTTCTTATTACATAAGTACTGTATTTTCAGGATTGTTCTACAGGCAGAAGTAAGTTAAAGTTCGTCAGAGTAGTAGAAGCCCCCTGAGAATTTTATATGTCTGTGCATTTCCACTGTGGCACTTGCCCCACCAAAGGTCAAATAGGACCATGGGCGTTTTTCTTGCAGTAGTGGGTGTTCTGCTGGCTACAATGTGAAGCTGAAAAATTGGCCATGTTCCTCAGAAACACTCTTCCTGTTCTCAGCATTAAATAGTAGACAGAAATGCCAATTGATGGGTTTTACTGTGTTACAAGAGGTGGACACCGAGGTCAGAGCAGTGTCGTGTGCTCTTCACCTTGGTAGGATGTAGTCATTTGTCACACAGCAGAAATGGAAAAGATCTACCAGATCACCTGCTTGCTTGGTCTTAATGGCACAAGATTGCTTCCTCTGGGTGGGTAAAGCCTATCATTAGTAACTAAGCACAACAATACAATTTACTTATGTAGCATGTAAGAAACAAAAACAAAACAATCACTGATTCACAACATGATTACTAGTCACTTCACAAGAAAGGCTGTAATAAGCCTGGATCATATTTTACTTCAACATTGGAAGGTATACCATATCATACTTTTGCAAGCTAAAGTTCCCAGTTATCTCGGTGGGGGTTCTGCTTAAGAACATAACAGTATAATATCAATAGATACTGCTGCCTCTCATATGTGTGAAAATGCAGATAATGTAGTGCAAAACCAGATAACAAGGAAAAGAAAAGGTGCACAGGTATATCCAGACACTTTGCGGGACAAGTAGATTTGCTTTGCTCATTTCATAGCAACCCTAGAAATGTTATCCCACTGGTTCCACAAGACTACCTTCAGACTTACAGCCATACCCTTCTATATTTACCTTGAAGAAGGAAGTAAGCTTTGGATAGCGGTGATGAATACAAGAACAATAAATGCACACACCAAGTTTGATTTGAACACCTCGTCCCGCATTTGAGAATACTGGAATAAAAAAAAAAAAAAGAAAAGAAAAGGAAATTAGCAGTTAACTCATGCAGTTGTTTCATAAAGACTGAAGGGGAAATCAGCAGAAAGAGATTAATAAATGTGAGGATGGTTTTAAAAATGAAACACAACAAACAATTCATAAACAAGCTCATAGAATGCTTTATCCAAGTAAGCAAAACTCTGAAATTTTAATTTGTAATACAAAGTTGTTTTACTTGCTTGTCTCTTTTTCCAAAGTATTTACATTAAAAAGAACAGTTAAATACTAAGATGCTCATCCTGCTGAGTAAAGCATTAAATATTTAATAGCTTAAACAGAGGAACTGTGGGTTTCCTTACCTGAAGACAAACACTGACTTCAGCAGTAGCTACCTGCATGCACGATATTACAGAGGTGTCTCTTTGCTTGCCAGATTGTGGACATTCTGCTTTCTTTTTTACTTTTACTGTTATAAAAAACATGCAGTTTGGGACATTCTGTGACTATTTGGTACGTGGGTCATGATCTCCGTATTCTAACTCATACAGAGGCTGTGCAGAAACTTATGAATGTGGGCATTCTTAAAGGAGAAAATGAGGGTGTTATTGTGAAAAAGACCATTTAAGAAGCATTACTATTACTATTATTATTATTACATATATTTATTGCAAAAATATTTTTTCCACTATAACAAACCATTGCAAGTGTGAGCAGGCTCCCTCAGCTACTGCAACATAACCCTTTCCATGAGAGTTACTACACAAAGGGACTAACTTGGATATTTCCAATAAAGGTGGATCAGTTAAAGTGGAAACATTGTCCAAATCCACAGCTGGTATAAATCACTGCTGATTCAGTTCAGCTCCAATAATTTACAAAAGATGAAGGTTTATCCATAGACTTATTTTTGGAAATTTCTTTATCCTATAGTGATGCCACTGAATTTTCTTGACCTCATAAAAAAACCCACAGGTTCCTGCCGCAATCATTTTTCCTCTTCTAAGCAGTCTCTTCTGCATTGTATTTGATCTTTTACAGTTTTTTAAGGGAGCTAAGAGTTACATATACAGAAAACAAAGGAAATCAGAGTCAAACAGGTAACATTTATCAGCATCTTTATCAAAGAATCTGTAGCTAAGGGAAACTGGAGTTGCAAAGGTCTAGAGAGAATTATAGCTGAGAAAAACGAAAATAGTGTAAGAACTATATCAGTAACATGTATTCAGAGAGGTCAGCCCTGACCTCCTGCATCTTACAGCTAAACTGCTCTCGAAGGAAGATCCTACACAGACTTAAACGTTACTCGCTATAGGCATCCTCAATAGGGGCTTCATCTTGGTAGATTCTAGCTCCTGAAATGGAAAAAGGTATTTTCTCTTCCCTACTCTCATTTGCTGTAAATAAAGGAGGTGTTTCTTTGCTGGCCTTCCTTTGCTTAGACCTTCCTCTGCTACCATGACATGCTGTATCTGCTCACTGCCAGCAGTGGCATGACTTTGAGGTGATTTTTGATGGTGCTCCAGGCACCATCAAAACTCTATTCCATTCCATACAGGCAACTCCATTCCATTTTTCTGATGAAAGCACAGAGGCCTTGAACCTGATGTCCTGTACAGGAGAACAGCACTGCATCAGTTACTTAAAAAAATACTGCAGATTAAACTCCAGAAAGTTTTACTTGTTCATCAGCTCACTCAGCAGGAGCACACACCTACCTCCCACACCAGGAGGGAGTTAGAGTTTTGAAGTGAGAAGGAGTGAGTTCATACTTAGCTACATTGGCCTGGAGTTATCAATAGCAGTGAAATAATTATTATATATTTGAGAACTGCCGCATTCGGTTCAGGTCAACTGCTTTCTCTAAAAAATGAATTGCTTCTCCTCTTAAACATTAGTGATGTTTATTTTTTCTCCTTCCTTTCTAAAAATCTAGTAATGCTTCATATAAGTCTTTTCCCTTTTCATACCTTAGGCAAGCGAAATTATCAAAGGCAGCTTTGCCTGCCTATGTTATACGGCTCTGAGCTTTGGTACAAAAAGAACGAAAAGGAAAAAGAAAGGTGTGTTTCTTAAGATCTAACATGAAATCCCAACTATTGCTTAGGGGAATTATAGTAAATTAATTGAGTGAAACATAAACATGGAATTGCCTGCTATTTTGAGTGATATGTCAAAAGGATAAATGCTGCGGTTTAATCGGTAACAATGTCATGATGAGAAATTGTTGTTAGCATCTCTAAGGCAGCACCGACAGTGATGACAAATATAGCACTTCTCTAGTAATTTCCATTTTGAAAGTGCCTCCAAGTCATTAAAGGAGTAGATTAAGCCTTGAGGCTCTTCTGTAAGTATGGGAAGACATGTAGCTAGGTGGAGCCAAGTGGAGAGATAGAAAGGATCGTGGTATGACCTGTTCTGCAATCAGAGCAGTATCTACAGTGTCTCAAAGATCTACCTGAGCTGGTGCATCTTGCTCACAGCCCATGGCAGGGTACCACAGCAGCACAGACCTCAGTGAAGGCTCACCTGGCTTCCCAAGAGAGCTGAGCCATTTCCCTTGGGCTCTGTGCTGTTGTGGTTTATCCAAGTCCAGCCAGCTAGCCTAAAGTTAGTTTCAATCAGGAGACCATAATGCTTCTCCTGCCAAATCATACTGCTCATTCCCCACCTCTCCTTTCTTCTCTCAGGGCTCCTTGGAAGGGGAGTACTGGACATCCAGCAGGCTTAGGAAGTGCTATGTAAAGTGAGCCAGAAGAAGACACAGTATTCAAGGTACTACTGTAGCAGAGAGTTTTAATGGGTATAGGTCATAGTTCAGACACCTTCAGAATGTTCTGGGGCAGCTCTCCCTTGTTTCCTATATAAGAGTAACCCGTCACTTAGGGTACTATGAGGCGGGATGGACTACATTAATTCACGTGTTAGATGTTCACCTAGAGACAGTGGGCAGCAGGGAGGAAGGCTGTCAGCCTTATCCTCACTGATGTGCTTTGAATCTGGTAGGATCTACTGGATAGAAGAGACCATTTTTTTTTCTCAGGAGCATTGGTGCTTGTGCGTGGGAAAAGCTGCAGTGTAGGGCAGGGCCAGAAGACGACGTGTTAGGAAATTCAAGGCAGAGTAGAGATGGAGGAACTCTTGAGAAGAGCGTGGAGTAGATATACAGATACAGTTCTCTAGTGACAGAAAAGAAGATGCTGAATGGGCCCACAGTTTGCCAAGTTTCGTGCAACTTGGGAAGCTGCTGGAACTTTCTAGGTTGAAGGAAAGAGGCAAGGCCCATCGCTACAAGCATATAATATGTAAGAAAGGGAAGATTTATTTCCTAGTCACTTAATTTCAATCAGTTTCACCCTTCAGAACTTCTGAAACAGAGGGACTTAAAGATCCAGGTCTAATTTTAGACTTCAGACAACCTACAGTGAGAGATTTAAAGCTCTTTTTGATGTTTTCAGTGTGCTCACCTCACAGAAAAGATGTAGACATTTCACCTATAAACCCAGTCAGATTAGGGATCCCAGTAAAAATACTCAGGAAGGCTTAGAATACCTTTATACAAATCTTTAGACTGAAAGCTTTCCTTAATAAAAGGTCTTCTAGAAAGCTAAACTCCCTGTCCTACTATTCTGCTTTATCTTCTATGAAAGCAAATGGCACTGATATTTCCATATCACTATTACTAAGATAAAACATCATAATATGTTTCATTTATTGGAAATCATCTAAAGTGGTATCAGATTTTCTTTTTTGAAATTTGAGAGTGAATTAGTCTCCAAGTGAGATATCAAGTGCTAATGAGAGAAATATAGGTTATCAATGACTAATTTCTTTGGGAAAGGAATTTATAAAATATACCAGGTGGGAATCTTGAACAAATTCTTTGAAAAATCAATGAGTTCTTACAAAACTCATGTGGAAGTATACATATTGTCTCAGGGTGGTAACACATGTAATTATTATTGCATGCTGTGGAATCTACATTATGCTATCACCAGGAAGGACATAAAAGCAATGAGGTAAGATAGGAGTAGAAAGTTATACTAATAGCTTAAACCGTTATAAACCGAGAACTGCACTAGTTCCCATGGCACTTCTGAGAGTACTGACTCCAGAAATTTTTTTTTTTATATATATATTTTATAACCTTAAAGGAAGCACATTGATTGCTAGTGTAGATCTGTCATCTGCAATTGTTTTATAATGAAAAAAAAACCTTACTACTTACAAAGCTAATGCAAGTCTAGCATGACATTTCAGATCCGTTCAAGCCATTAAAGATGGACGATCATGGTGCACCACAGCTCTATTACTTATGCAGGAGGAAGAAATACAGTTGGTTGTTTATATGGTTACTTCTTTTCTGTGGTTAGAGGTATCCGACCGTTAACACAATTCTGATTGAACAAGTTTAACAGCAAAACACTGTTTGGTAGGGAGCTCGGCTATGGGTTCTGGCTGTTCTATCTATCTACAGAATAACTGTAAAGTCTAGCGAGAGAAGTACTTACAGGTAAAAGAAATAAGTACTAGGTAGAGGCCAATGCTTCCTGAAAGAATGAGGGCTAAATGTGAGGGCACCGGATTTTAAATAGGAGAAGCTTTTACTTCAGTTACCTCCGACTTGCAGCAGCTACTATGCTGAACTGAAGGTGACAGGCAGCAAATGAAAACTTGTAAAAAGCAATGTGAGATGGGAGGCCGATAGATGTAGGCTGTCTATTTGCTCAGCAACACTGCAGGGAGCAGCTCAGGATGCTGATGCAGAAGGTCATGGTAAGCAGTCACAAAATGTTAATGACTGGAAGAAAGCATAATTTCAGACTGAAAGGTTAGGGGTGGGGAGAGCAAAGGGAAAAGGCTTCTGAAATAGCTTTATGAGACTCCAATTTAAATCTGAGCTTGTTTTGTTTTCTTTCCTAAATGGGCAGGAGGAAGGGAGAAAGTGATAGCAATATAAGATAACATGGAGTAAATAGCTACCTCCTGTAGGAAAACAATTCTCCCGTTATTTTTTCATGACTGCCTCTAGACTGTGATTTAACGCTAAGGCCATCAGGGCAAACCTGTAATTACTGCACTGGCAAACAAGGAGGGGAGGGAGGGATGTTTCCCACAATTTCCGACGAGGCATTGCCCTTACCTGTAACCAAGAGCACACTATGATTCACCTGTGCTCAACCGGCACAACCCCCTTGCATCCGGGTGCATTCCCCGTCATTCGCTGAGCACATCCATGGTGGCCCTAGCACTCTGAACACAAGCAAGGAGGCTGCTGACTGGCAGCTATCCAAATGTAAGACGTGGATGAAGCAGAGCAAATAACAGTGCTGATGTTTTCTACTTTACTTCTGCACAGTGCTTAAAACTAGCCCAATTTAGAAGGCAGAAAGAAGATCCAGTCCACTTTACTGAAGGGGTTTTGTGTTTGTGTTGCCTGTGCTTACTGGCTGAGAATAGGACCTAAGGAAATATGGACCAAATGTACCACTTTCGAAGCATTGGAAAGGTTGGCATTATAAATATCATCCAAGAAGATGCATCAAAATGGTAACAAGTTAACTTTTTAAAAGACTTTTTTTGTCACCCAGATATAATTCAAAACTTCATTAATATTTCAGATCTAACCTATGTAATGCAATGGATTAAGACACAGGCTTTTTTCCCCTCTTGCTTAAATTATATTTAAATGAGATCCAAACCTTTCTTTTTTTCCTGTGATTGCTAATTGTGAAGTTTAAACTGATACTAAAGTGTATATTCTGATTCTGGACGGTCTCCATTTACCACGTTCAGGCCTTGTTTATATTAGATAGTAGCCTAAGTCTAGGTCCATCATTCAGTAGTTTGTTCACTCAGCAAATTGTTCAAAACCAAGCTCAGTTTTCCTCTTTTGCACAAAATTCACCCCCAGATTTACCATTCCCCACCTTCTAAGTTATATGCATTCTGGTCTAGACCTTCTCACCTTGTCTATTGAACTTGCATCTTGAAAAGATTCACGGTACTCATGACATGGGTCTTTCAATGCTAACTCACAGGAGATCAGGTGCCTTGGATTTCACTTCTTGTTCTTAAGCCTAATACTAGCTTGACATCTTTTTCATATAAAATTCGCTAAGAGACCTTGGACCAGAGCGTGGAATCCAGGGAACCCCATCCCAGCAAAGCAAGCCCTGAGCTGCCAGGCCACAGACTCCTGCTCTGAAGCCTTTCATCCCTGACAGTTTTGGCTTCTTTTCTGGCACCGTCTTACAGGATAAGTGCAGAGTTCTTCACCGTTGATTATCTACGCCTTGATAAGAAAAGTGAGTTTTCAAGCATAGCTCTTTCTTTAGCTATAGGTTAGCTCTGGGTTTCTGTCAGCTTTGCATGATTATTATACTGAATGAGGTATACTGTACTATCTTCATATCTTCTGTTGCAGCAGTAGTGCCTCATTTGGCTTTAGGAATTCTAACTTGTGGCTCAATATCATAAATATCCTCATGGGGAAATTGAATTTCTCTCTCTCCCTTTTGCTTCTTCCTCTTTTTTTTTTTGGTACTTTAAAGCAAACCTTCCTTTTTTCTTCTGTAGGATTACTTGTAAAATACGGGGTCAGATACACTTCAAACATAATTTTTCCTTTGCACTGGCCTTCATCAGACTCTCACAATAGACACCACCTGAGGACTGGTCTCCCATATGTCAAGTAAGAAGGTACATTTTTCAGTGGAGGTTGGAGTGATGATGGAGAAGTAGGCCTCCATCGCTGCAGTTTTCTGACATTTTTCTTTCTTTTCCATCTAAGTGCACATTTCAGCACAGAACTGCTATTGCTACATTTTAGTAACAAACAAAATAATTTGAAATCTGTGCAGAAAACCTCAGTGTGGTCAATTTTCAAGGAAAGTTCTCCCTTGTCGTCTCCTTTTCAACTTAGAACTTATATCTGAATGTAAACTGAAACAGGAATTAGTAAAGTCACGCTGCTGTTGAGAAACACCAAAGATATAAACAATATTTACCTCCTGGAAGCAGATGCTTCCAGGGATGCCCAAAATAAAATAAAGAATTGATAGACCGATTTTGACTAGAAATAAAAATAGCGGCTGACTAGAGGACATCAGATGGATCCGAATACTAAATGAAAGTAACATATCTATAAAATATAGATATACCTGTTGAATAGAAGTGTCAGTTTATTAATATGCTCAATCACCCTTTGTGCTAAAGCAATCTGTCATCTAAAGAAAAACTCTGCTTATACCAGACAGCAAATGAAACCTGGCAAACGGCTTTTGTTGTTTTCAGAAGCAGAGTTTACTCAATATAGAGATTTTCCAACAATGAAATATAGTCATCGCAATATTATAACACCTGCATCACAAAACTATCCACTAATGACCTCCAGCTCAGTCACAACTACTGAAAACTTGTGAAACAAAATAAAAAAGAAAAAAACAAAACCAGAAAACAAACAATGCAAAGCTAGAACCTAGAGCTTCTCTAATTCATTGGACATTTATTACAATTTGAGTTGCAAATAATGCAGCTATCAAGACCCAGCTACCTTATGCTCCAGGCTGGAGTCTTTAAACATCAGTGAAAAAGGCTTGATATGCTCTCTTCTCAATTTATCGCCACTCCGTAAGTCGATGGTGTGCTCTATTCGCTTGTTAATTTCCTCAGGCCCAGACTGGACATGCAAAGCTTGTGCAAGATGGTTTGGAAGCAGATTTATTGAATTTCTTGTTAGGGCAGCCAGAGTCTAGGGGAAAGCACATGCAAACAGAATAAACCTGCTGGTCCCCTTGGGTTAAAAATGCAATGTTTTAGATCATGTTGCATTGCAAACCATTACAGCATCCATGCAATTCATTCAATGAAATCTACAGAAATGTAAAATAATGTCTGTTCCACTAAACACATACAGTACATTAAGTGGGCCGTTTTAACGCCCTGTTTTATACAGACTAGGAAGTTTGCTGGTGCACTGAATGCTAGGAATACCTCCCCCCTTCCAGATTATGCTGATTAATTATTAGAGCATGCATGAAGGGAGTACACACTAAAATTACAGCAGGGTATCTAACTCAATGGTTTGTTTTAACTACTAGGAACGGAAGCGAAAGAAATGGAAGTCACAAACAAAACAGGAGAAAAGATATTTTCTCGACACTGAAGCTACTGGATGTGTATAGTTAAGGAACAGATCATTTGGACAGGAGTGAAGAAGATGACATTTCTGATTACTTCAGCATAGGTTTTCAAATAATATGCTCTTCTTCACTACTGGCATATTTCAGCCAGGCTAGATTACAGTTAGGCATTATAATTTAACTGTAATTCATATTATTTTTTAAAAGTCATGTCAATTGCATTGTTCCTTCGATTCTTTCACTGACTAGTCAAAGTCAAAAAAAAAAAAGAGGGAAAAGGAAAAGAAAAGATTCTTGCACAGTTTTGCAAAGGAAAGATAGTGGAAACAGAAGGATGCTTCACATACAGGAAAGAGGCAGAGTTTCCTTTCATAAAGAGAATAATTCAATCCTGTTTCATGGTAATATTTCATGATACAAACCACAGTGAAGCAACAGGCTGAACGGGAAAATAAACTCTAGGATACTCCTAAGGGTTAAGAAACGTTAATGAATGGAAAGGATATAAACCTTCACACATTACAGCAGAATATGCTTTAACATTTTTATGGACAACGCGTATACTCTTTTACATTGGAAAAGTTATCCTGTAGCTCCTTGCTGGATAGATCTTCTGCTCTATCTGGCCATTGCTGGGAACAGGAGATTAGAATAGACTGATCACTGAATTTCTTTGGAAAGACAATTCTTACAAAGCATGAGATCGCATGCAGCCAATGAGAGATAGAGGGTTCCCTTGTTCATATTCAAAGTATAGTCAGCAATTACCTTCTAATGAAGCTTGGAGTACACATTAAACCACAGGAAGGCTCTTAGGTGTCCACTGTCAAACCTCCATTGACAAATTTCTTTTCCATGGTAAAAGTCCAAGGACTCCATAGTCACAGATAATGTGCTGTTTTCTTATGTACCATATTCTGAAGAGTAACTTAAGAGCCAAGTATATAGATAGAACACGGATATCAGGACTGAAATATTCTATCTATTGAAGGAAAAGATAATCTTCCCATTTGCTTCAGTAGAGAAAGGGCTTCATCTGTTTGGCAAATAGCTCTGCTCAGGTTTCCCCGTGTTCCCCTCAGAAAATTTATATCATCAATGTTTGGAAAAAAATAATCAAAGCAACCTTTCTCATAATAAAGATTCAGATATACCTGAATCTATATTTTAGCCTTGGAGTTAAGATGGAAACTGTAAGGTTAAAGCCAAGACCCACAGAAACGATCCACTCAGTCAACTGGGTACATACTGCAGTACTATTGACTAAGGCACTGTTGACACTTCTCTTTTAAACTGGGCTGTGCAGAAAAGCTGTTATCGGTATGTGGGGCTGAAAGCTCACAAAAGGGTCTGAAAATACTAAAGGATAAGGTCACATCGGGTGCTGATGTGTGCATTAATTCCTCAGAAGTAATTCATACTACTATATCTGCACTGGAAGTGAGAATAGAGAACGTATCTAACTTCTTAGCTGGGCATTGTGTTTCATTTATGTGAGGGGAATGATCTCAATTCATCTTAGTAAGTGACTAAATTTGTTTCAAATCATTTTTTAAAAATTTAATTCACTTGAAGAACTATCTTCTCGCTGAATGTATGAACGTGAACATGCCATAATATCACCGTTGTGGCAATGCTGCCACTGATATTGGTACAAAACCGGACTCTGAGGTTGCATTTATTTCCCAAGAAAAGTAAAAGGAAGTTCATATATTTTAGTGTAACGGAGTCTCCTCCTCATGCACATACCCTTAAGACAACTGCTTCCCTGTAATCAATAATAAGGTTAAAGCAAAATATCATGCATGTCATTGGCCCAAGAATAGGTTCTAATCAAATGTTTCTCTATTCCCTTCTTCATTCTGCCTCTTTTAAGACTATATTGTGTCTACATAAAGAAATATTGATTTCCCCTTTTACCTCTCTTACACTTTTGTGAGCAGCTATACGGAAGATACAGTTGCATCTCCTGTAATGGAGCAAATTCTGCACTTCTCATCAAGTCAGCTTTATTTCTGGAACACCATTGAAAGACCATGGAACATGAACGGGAAGAACAGAATTTGTCTCAAATACGTCATTTAAAAATCAGCCTGTTGTCTAATTGGCTTACCCTTACAGAAAAAATATTATGTGCACAGCCCTTTTATGGAGATAAATGTGGACTGGAGCCAGCTGATAGATGCCAATGTCAGTATTGCCCTTTTTTCACTTTAGAGTATCCTGGCTCACTCCTGGAAAAGCCGTGTTTAATGGCAATTGTTCTGTGAAGCTGAACTGTAAAGATTTTCCTGGAATGACACGCACTGTAGCAGAGTTGGTTTTCCCCACAGAAGTATCATTCTGTATCTTCTGCCACACCATCATATGGTACAACGGTCCAAAACTTTCTGGAACTAATGGAACACTGTTAATGTCCTCCATTACTCTTGGGCCACTACACTTCCATACTAAACTCTTTATTGGAAACTGTATCCATATTGTGATTTCTTCTTCTAATTCAAATTGATCATTGTGGTTTCACAGATTGCCTGTCTGAGGCCATCTTATGACTCGTTATGACTGTTCAAAGCACTACTGGCTTATAAAGCATGGGTAGAGCCTTTTCCTGATGCGGATAATAATCATATATTGCATAGGAACACATACAAGGGTCACATGTTTCAAGAGATAGGATACTGGGATTTAGTTCAAGAGAATGACACTTAAATCCAGCTGTCTATGTGCTTGGTGTCTCAGCTTCTACCGACAAGGGATACTCTGGATACTTTCAGTTGCCCAGTCATGCACACGTATTGTCAGCTAAGATGTCCTCGGTTATTCAAGGCAATAATCTGGAGCTAGGAGATATGATGCAAGACCTACGAGAGGCCTATGTGCTTCTGACTGGTGGGTGGGAACCAGTTGGGTATGCTAGGATAGCTCAGACTATAATAGATAGCCACAATTAAGAAGCTGAATGACCTTCTTTCTTAACACAGCCAGTGGAGCCTACTGTATGCAGATACTCCACTAGTTAGAGGGGGTTCACTTATTTCAGTTTAAATGACTAACACTGTTGGAGACAACACAGGGTCTCCTACCTGACTGCTAGCTAACAGACCAGGTGAACCCAGGTCTTTCACAGGTCTGTTGTTATATTGGGTGCACATGGATGGCTCAGGGACCCTAGAGCACCTCAAATAGCAGTAGACCCTTACGTATAGAATCTGAGCTGAGTGGGAGAATAGACGCCCGGCGCAGTCAGTAGATACACAAATGTTGGTGTCTCCCTTTTGAGCCGAATTCCACCCCTATTATTCATAGTCTTTTAAGTATCATTTTTTTGATACTTAAATTACTGATTGCAGCCATTGTTAAGATATGCTTGTACAAGCCACAGACATTTTAATTTGCTTTTTTTCCAATTCCCCTGATTGTAGTCCCATCAGCTGCCTCCAGCACCGGTGATGACATTCTGCATTCAGCTACTACTTTTGTATGGCCCACAGAAGAAATTCAGTTCCATTAGCTCTCTTAACTTCTGTTTAAAATAACTTCTGTCCAACTACCTTTGCTTTAGAAAAGAACATCAGAAGACTGTTCCAATAATGGTAAACTCTATTAGGCAATATCTGAATTTCAGCACAAACACTTACATCCTTGGCTGACCTCACAATCAAAGCTGAGACATATTGTGCTGACTGTGCTCTAAATGCATTCAGATTTTGTTAATGTCTATGACTGCATGAGTAAATAATGGCTCTTTTGTTTCTCAGTCTCATCAATACACCTTCAGTCCACCCATTCAAAATAAGGTCATGGTAAAGAATATGGAGTGTGATGAATTTGAGCCTGTGCGAGACGTTCTGCCGTTTCGTGTTCCTAGCAACATAATTATGGCTGAAAATATGCCATAGGTGAGCAGAGTTACTCAAATTTTGTTGTAACTTACATGGGGTAACAAAATCATTTAAGTGCTATTAGCAAATGCTCAAGCTGATGGAGTGATTCATTATTGAGTTACTGCTACCTGAATTCTCAACATCTGCTGCTGTCAGTGACTTTTAGGCTGCATAATAAATGTTATTAAATGCTTCTTCTGTCCAAGACTAACACACCTCTAGAAAAAAGCCATTATATCCTAGTATAATTTAAATCTATCATCTGAATTTTAAACCGGAATCCATTATTTATGAGCAGTAGTGCATATTTTCTCACATTTAAAATTAAAAATAACTTAACAATTGAATCACACATAGAATAGCAGATTTCTTAAGGCTTTTCTCCACCCAAAGGGTTATTGTAAAGTTATGTGTAATATAGAATTACAGTTATTCACAGCAATAGCAAAAAGTTCTTTTCAATAAAAATAGGGAAAAATTATTCTAAAAATTGATTTAGTTTTTAGCCACAAGACAAAAATCTATTTTAAGACAATTGTTTATTTATACATATGTCAATAATTTTCATAGACTTTTTATTAGCTTAGTAGACAGGAGTTGGTATAAAAACATTACTCCTTATATTTTTTTCCCTCTTTATTGCTGATAACAAGGTCAGGTTTAGCTGAGAGAATGATCAATGAAATAATAGCCTAATTTGCTTGAATTTTTTGGGCTAGAGAAATTGGAATGTCTTAAAGGGAAAGAAGAAGAAATAGAGAGAGTTCAAAAGAGATATTCACAGCAGCACGCATTCATACCTCTATTCTCAATGAAATGAGAAGATAGAAACAGGCTGACAAAACACAGTAAATACTAAAATGAAGCATACATGAAGGTACACAGATGTACAGAAACATAGAAAACCAGTGTTTTATATAACAGCAAACTATGCCATGCTCCAGTTCAGTTTGAAGAGGCAAAGATGCCACCATGGACTGATCGATTGTGAAGATTTATCACTTCAGAGCAGATTTGTAAGAAGCAGCAGACAATTGACAAAGCAAGACCTCCACGGAACAACGCTTGAAGTCCCACAGACTTTGTAAACAAGTAGGACTAAGGACATACAGCAAAAGAAAGGCTATATCATGTCATTAGGGAGCCCTCTCAGAAAAACGGAAGGCAAGTCCAGCTGACCTTGTTTCACAATGACTCATCAATCTTTCAAATGCAGTGAAGAGAGTGGTGTCTGAGGGCATTTTAACTTTTCCATTTTTAATTTCTCTAAGCAAACAGGCTTCACAAGTGATTTTTATGACTATAAGAGAATTGCTGGTTCCCAGGGTGCTAGCAGTTAGCCATGCAGTGCTTTTGGAAAAGGTCTGATCGGGAGAAGTTATTATCGTCTCCTATTTCTGTTAAACTACATACGACTCTAGTCCACCTGTTAGTTAACTTTAATTATATCTTAGATGCTATTTTTTTCTATTTTTATTACAAAAAAATGAAAGTAAAGAATGGTCCATAGCTAGACCTTTTCCTTTGCCTTATATATCAACAACCTACGCCATGCTCGTTCCTCTGGCAGAAAGTCCATTCACTCATCTCTTTACTTTGATGGCAGCGCAGTGAAGCTATGCAAGATATACACTCTGACCAGAGTGTCCCAGCTAGTTTGGTCACATTTACATTTAAATTACTTCTTTAAGGATTAGTTCAATTAAAGCTGAGCTCTGCAGTATTTAGTTTCAGTTGCTCAAGAAAAAAAAAAAAAGAAAAAAAAAAAAATCCCCAGGCCCTTGGCTGGCATTTTCCCAGTTTAGATACATGGGTTAATTTCCTCCTGAAGCAATTTGTTTAATCATCTGCAGTTACAGTATGTGTTAGAGAAAAGGTTACAGATGAATTTGTTTCCTCTGAGACTTCCATTATCGAAATGCACTCAAGCATGCTTTCATACCTGAAGACATTAAAGGAAGTTTGACTTACATTCTGTTTTCCCACTATGTTATCGAATGGAAGTTCAGGGCTCCAGGATCCTTCAGTAAATGTTGCCCCACTGTTTCTCCTGTCGGAAGAGCTGACAGCCTCTTTCACGATGTCTTCAGGCAAAGTCAACAGACTCTCCTCAGGTTGTTTGATTAAATAAGTCTCAATATTATGCTTCCTCAAGAATTCATTACGCTCTTTGCCATGCCCTTCTTCAACTTTATAATCCCCATTCAGGCAGTCGAGAGTAGCTTTGGAGATGTGGATTCTCCTGCACAGGTGAAATAAGTAGCAGCAAATACTGACTGTGCTCTAGTACATATAGACAGGCAGGACTATTATGAACTCAGCATCATTTTTAACATAATGGATAAAAACAGGTGTTTCTGCTGTACATGATGATTTCTATAATGAAAATAAAATAATGTATTGAATATAATGCCATTAATTATTTCTGATTGTCAAATTCTTTAGAAGTATGAGTTTCATTTAGGGTAAATATGGTCCAAGCATATTCACATCAATAGGCTCCCATGAATGCAGCACACAGTTCTGTCACAGGAAAAATGCTTTGATATTCACTACTGATACCTTTGCTCACAGTAACTGTTTAATAAGACACCTTCCTGAGTAAAAGACTGCTCAGATTGAATGAGAATTGCCATTTCAGATGGATATGGTTGAACGAAAGTATATGCTATGTATTAGGGCAGCTTGTGTGAAAGCTCTTTAAGTTTCTTCAGTTAGCTGTGGTAGCTTAGACAATATAAATTAGTGGTTTGATTGTACCTGAATTAAGGAATAGTTGTATGAACTGTTCCAGAATCAGAGAGGTGCAGTGGTAACCCCTGGTAAGGGTAACTGATGAGTTCAAAAAATTTTTGCAAAGGTAAAGTTGATCCTCAGAGAAGACATATGAAGAGCTCAGGTTTTGCGAAAGCATGATAGGACTGTAGTTGTCTTCCAACCAAACTTAGGGGTCTATGGTATTTGAGCTTTCTCAACCATTGTTATGACTGCTATGAAGTACAGAAAGAGGTTCAAGCAAGAAAAAACAGGCTTTACTTATTATTTTAAAGAAATCTTCCACCTCCTATATTAGGGTAAATTTCAGACACCTCTGAAACATATCCACATGATTAGTAATGCAATACGTTATAATGCAGCATCAAAATTGCAATATGAGGAGATGGTCATTAAATATTTAGCTAACTCAAATAAGTAAATGTAGTGTGTCCTTTATGATATTTTAAAACTGGCTCATTTTTCAAAGCTTGAAGGCAAGGCATTTTTCAAAGTCAGGCTTGTAATCAAATACCTAATAGTCAGAGACAGCTAAAATTCATAAACGTTTTTCAATGAATGACATTCAGTGAGGCATTTTTCTCAGGCACCACAAAGTGGTGTGGCTCCTTTGAAGCAAACGGTCCTAGCTCACCTCCTGGGGACTTTCTTCTGGAAATTAAAAGATGTCACTGCAAAGTTATGTTGCACAAAATACTGGTGAATCGCTCCTATATGATACGCACGCATTGCTAGAACTACCTTGTATAAATTGTTGGTTATGTGGTTGTCTTTAACCTTTGTGAAATGCCCAGGAGCACTAGAAACTGGCACAGACTGAGTCTATGTGGAGTATTAAATATCAGTATATAATTAAAAGACCAAAAATTTGTGTCTTAGCCTTTTTTAAACCAGTCTCAGCTTCTCACTGAAGTCAATATAATGGGTCAATACAACTTTCATTTTCTGAAGACATGCTGCTGTGATGTCCATAGAGATTAGTACTCTTTCGTGGTCAAATGTCAGAAAAACTGTTTCTCAAATAGAAGTAACTTTTGGCCTGTACTTTAAAACAAGATCATATGATATCTCAGAAAGACAATGCATTTCCTAGCTTAGGATTCCAAATAGGCTAAACTAAGTAAAGTACTAATTTAAAACAGAAGAAAAAAAGGAAAGGAAGAAAGAGAAAGAAAATGATACATTAGTTGCCACGGTGACTATCTTTGTGCTGAGTTTCAACCTAATATAATTTCAGAAGATTGCATTATAGAGCCGTGAAATATGGATTTTGTAATGGAAATGGTAACAGCGTGGAGCTGGCTATTGATGTATTAGCCTTAAATGGACCAAATATTAATAAATAGTTGGTAGATTAAAAATGTTGTCTCCTTTCACCTTTGCACAGCTTACTTAAAAAAATATATACACATAAGACAAAAACCACTTTCTAATTTCATGCAAACGCAGTAAATCAGGATCCTGAGCACTGAAGCCAGTAAGTCTACCTTAATGTGGAATACATATCAGACCAGAATCAGGCCCAAAGCTTTAGTCAATCCTTGTCAATGATACATCCTGGAAAATTAATTATTAGCTAGGTTTTATGCCAGTTCAATAGATTAAAACCTAGACGCACCAGGAAAAGATTATTAGAAACTTGGAAGCTGGCAGAAGAGTATCTCTAAAATAACACTATAGGATCTTACATGGTTTCCTTATCAGGTGTTCCGGACACATTTGTTTCCCTCAGAAACTCAGAAATTGCTTTTTCTGCGTGCACTAGATTCCTTCTGACCACGAGAGTCAGGCTCATTCACCTGGGGGCAGCCTGTGCCTGAAAGATACCTACTTTGGCGCCTGTGAGATCTCGGTGGTGGGTTTAGCCCTGCAGAGAGGCTCACAGAGCCCCTTTCCTCCGGTGCAGGTCGTACGGTGAGGAAATGTCCTCCTCCACCCAGGCTTGGTGGAGGGATTGTCACTGCACCAGGCAAGTGAGGTGATTCACTCCACTGTGTGCTCAAGAAAGGGCTGTGATCCCTATCTGCTCGTGTTTCCTTATTCATGTTGTAGGAGTAGGACCATTCACAACCCAAGGACAGCTTTGCTGAAGAGGCAGAGAACAGTAGGGTGGCCTTGGAAATGTGAATGACAACAGCACCATGGCAGGCAGGGGGATTTGAGTGCTGGGGATGGGAAGAAGGCAGGAGAGGCTGAAGTGACCTTAACCGCTCTAGTACATCTGCTCTGTGCCCCAGGAAAGTCTGACGTAAATCACTGTTTTGAGGGCCTCAGAGAATTGCTGTCACGTACAGGCTTTGCTCTGTTAGCAAACAGATATACAGGAGTGAAAATTGCTCTGCTCCAGTAGACTGCAACCTAGCCAGACTTTTTATTGACAACAGCAAGGTGGTGTGTACTCAGGATTATTCATTAAAAGCCGTATTAGTTGTATGCATTAACTGCAATAAACTACACTTTATACAGGAGCGGATGGTGAAACTTAGTTAATCGTTTTGCTCATGTGAACAAAGACGCATATGACCTTTCTTAATCATCTAAAAATATATATATTAGTCTAAAGCTGGACTATGGGTAATGGTGGAAGAATCTACTGTTTGCATATACAAAGCAAATATCTTTATAACATCCTGGGAACATGGCCCCTCTGACAGATCCTGACAAGTTTGAAGGGAGCATAGCACATGACTCAGATCTGATGACTTAAAAGCTCTCTCACTACCCAAGAAGACAACGTCACTCAGACTTTTTTCTGCATAAAGATGTTCACGGATATTGCCCCTACTTTCTAAGGCCAAAAGCTGAACTGTTACCTAGGATCTTTTGCTACATAAATCAATGGGAGATGGAACCAAAAGTGAATAAGGAATTTCTTCTACTCCTACTGGATCTTCAAATTTAGGGGCTGTGACTTGCACACCACAGTGAGATAATGGCCACGTCAGGCAGGAATAGCATATTATCCTCCAGGTGAATCTGCCACCTCAGACAAAGGAAAACTAGATAGCTGGATCGAAATGAAATATATTTTCACGTATGGATGAGCTGACTTAAGTGACTCAAAACGTCTACTAAAGCATGAGCTTGTTTAGAACAGCTCCTAGAGAGTCTGCTCTCCAAAGCTCCTTGTTATTAGTGTAGCAGCCTATGAAGACATAACTGTTCCTACCCTTTGTGCATTATGGAATAAATTACACCCTTTTACCTCACAGTAGCACTTGAATGCAGATAGTCAGAGGACGAAGCCTGAGGAAAGTCAGGAACGGATAACACCTAACTAGGAAATTTGGATTACCTTTGGGTATTGTACGGGCTGAATACAACCATGGACCATTTTCAGGAGACAGTGGCATTTCAAGATCTGAGCAGCTGTCAAAGCAGAGGAAGCCTTGTCTTTTCCAAAAGCTCTGCAAGCTGGCCATTTCCACCCTTGTGCTATATCCTCACAAATCCTTGCCAATTGCATTATTGCAAAAAAAGACATGTCATAGCTGCTTAAACAAAGTAAAGAGAGTTAATCTCTTGGCAAGGTTAACAGTATTTTGTGTTGACAATGCCTCTGACTGTGGGAAATACTTGTTGCCTTACCCAGGAATTCCACCTGACTCGAGTTTGTTTGCGATATCCACGTCCCATGACCAGACATCAAACTGCCACTTTCGCAGGCCCAGCACTCCACACAGAACCGATCCTGAATGTATCCCTATTCTCATGTCAATGTCATGCTTTGTTCTTGACCTCACGTATCTGTTAAAAAAAAAAAAAAGAAAGAAAGGTCAGACTCATGAAAGTATATGCCACGGTTTTCATATCTTTAAAAAAAGATAGGATGGGAAATACAATGCCAATTTGATATAAAGAATCACTTAGCTTGTAAAATGAGGAGATAACTTTCTAGGTAGCAAAGTACAGGTAGTGATAAAATGACTTTAAAAGCTAGATTACCATTAAGCACTTAATTGCATGCATGGTTCAGTGGCTCACATATTATTCTGATCGGACAGAAATAGAAAGATAGGAAGGGAAACAGGTGTCTGAATTAAAGGAATTGTTGGACCCTGCGTGTCCTTTGGCTTGGAATTATAAAAGAACATTCAACAAAATGGCAAAAGCTACTGTCATCAAGCCTTCATATAATTTTATTTTCTGTTTCATTTTTTAATGATCTGCAATATTTCAAAAATCTTAATTTGTTGACAGAAATTTTCCGGTGTTATGCTTTGCACAAAGGTGATTTATTTTTCGTAGATTGAGCCAAAATACTGTTTCGTCCTTTATGATAGTCGCATGTTTCTAAAATAATGTTCTTCCACTCTGTGCCATGGTAAAGACCACTTCATAGCCCCATATTAAATACACGTAGACATATTTGTTAACAGTTCCAGAAAAGAGACTTTGTCCTGACACCATCTTCAATTACTCTATGTCTATTGATTATAAAGGGAATTTTACAATAGGATCTTCTTTTCCTTATATAAGCAACAAATGTCATGCACAGCCACAGGCACATGAGGAGCATCCTCGACCCACAACTGCTCCTTTCAGATCACTGTTAAGATACGCTGGCACATCACTGTGGGAAGCTCACACCTAAGTTATTTGGCCTATATCCACTGGACTGATGAAGAGAGCATGTTTCCAGTCCTGCCTGTCTGATGATAACTTGCAATAAAAATACTATTACAGTTAATGTTCATTAATATTTGAACAGCATGTTCAGGATGGGAAAAATACCTTGTTATTGCTGGTCTGTGAACAGGACTCCTGCTTCTCTGTAAAGAGTCCCAGTTCTACTGCCACTGAAGTCAATAGCAACACAGCAAGATCACACAACAGAGCAGGCAAAGAGTAAACAGCCATTTTTCGCAATTCCAAAGCTAACTACCATTGCCTCAGATGTCTTAGTCCTGACCTTGATAGACCCTCTCTAGAGGAGAAAAGGGTAAATTGTTTACTCCGTTCAAAACTTGCCCTTTCATTGTTGCAAGAGAAGCCTCTGTTCAGTGTGTGACAAAAAAGGAGATAAGAGTTTTGAAACGGAGAGAAGTCAGTGATATAAAAATGTGAGGAACTGCGAATAAGCAATTCATCTTTACTGCCCTTTCCTGCATAACCTGAAACCTTGGAGAAAAGCATCCTTATGATATGTCCCAATGCAGTTGTTTGCTTACTAAGGGAGATTTGTTCATTATATCAGGAGGCTAACATATTTCAGGTATCTAAAGGAAAGAGATTTCCACAAAGTTAATCATATGCTAATAAAACAGAATAAGCTTGAGAAAGTATTTGTCTGTGGTCTGATATTCTGAGTTTATAGTTTTCACCTACAAATTTCTTTATTGCTTTGCAATCAAGAGGGCTTGAAATACCGTACTTAAACAAACACATAATCACCTGGCTCTGCAAGACAGGTCTTGAAAACAAACTCTGCACACTGAAGAAGTGCCTTAAATATTTTGAAAACGATTAAGATAAGTGATAATGATGGTATTCGTAATGTGCTATGAAGAATTTGTATAGATATGCTACAAAAATAACTAAACTAACATTCATAACTGTCAGAGGAATTATCACGCAACTCCCCACACGATTGTTCCCCCAGTCTGTCTTTTTCTTTTATTCTGACTAAGATAATTATTTCAGGCTTTATGTCTGATTTCTGTATCTTGAAATAAAAAGCTAATTGGATCTAGAGGAGAAATGGAGCAAAAAGCTTTTCATTGAAAAATGCACACAATAAGAGGACCTCAATTTTAATAAAACGTTATAATACTATCTATTTATCTATATGCTATAAATTATAGTCTCATCTTTATGCACTGTGCGGGAACTAAAGTACACAGAACTCATTGGAGAGGCTAGGTACAAATGATGGTGCAAATGAGCAATATTTCCCTTTGTTTCCAGAGGGTTTGCTAAAGGTTGCTGGATTTTTGGTTTTTCTGTGTCATAAAAAATGTTATGATAACCTGAAAAGGCTTCTGTGCCCTTTCAGGTCTGTGCCCTCAGTCGGCCATACAGGACTTTCTGCCTTTGTTCAAAACGTCACGGAAGGGAGCAACGCCTTCTGCATGGCGCTGGAGATTCCAGTCAAGGTCCTATCCCTCTTGCCTCATCTGTTGCCTTTCATAGTCTCTAGCAACCTTTTCCCGCGTGTGGCTCGGGTGACATTTGATCCCAGCTCCTCACCTGCAGCCATGGGGATTTGGCCACCTGCCTGCATCCTTTGACTGAGGGCTATTCGGTTTTTGTCTGCGGCCCGTGGCAGTGAGCCTGCAGGGCTCTATCTTCACATCCTCCTCTCATTCGCCCTTCACAGCAATATGCTCTTACGCTGAAAAGTAGGAAACTAATTGGATGAGGGGACCCAGCTTAATCGAGCTATAGGCAATTTGAGGTATATTTAAACAGGTTATTATTTTTCTTTGAAATTTGGAGTGATGTGGGGTGAAATAGAGTTCTAAACTAGGTAGGCGAGGGGACATCACCTTGGTTGTCTCCATAGCCAAATCCAACTCCCTAACAGCCAGGCTGCCACGTGCTTCTGAAGGTCTTGTTTGTATGCCGCTATAGGATAAAAGCAATTAAAACTTCGAAACAACAACACTAGATCATCTTAGTCAATAGGGAGTTCTCATTTGTTCAGAAAGAGACAACCTCTCATATATAATAGCATGTATTAGACACTGAAATAATGAAGAGCATTCACTTTACATAACTTCAGTTGTTCCTCATACACTAGTTCTGCCTCCAACATCTGTATAAATATAACTGAAGCTTCCAGTTAAAAAAATGTATTTACTTTAACTGTTTTACAGGCAGATAATTTGACAGAGTGTGTGCAGAAAGCTGCATTAATGATGATCTATAAAGCAGCTCCGTTTATCTCATAAGCTGTCTGATACCCAGGAAGAGGAAACTGTGACTGTTGCTATTCATGTTATACCTCATTTCAGCAAAGTCCGTGATGAAAATTTCATTGATTTTAATTGGACCTTGATGTTTCTGGCCAGCATTCAGTGCTACTAATTAGAGATCTTCCTACTTGCATATAAAAAGTGAGCCAAAAGTCAGAAATCTGCTTTTCGACATTTTCTACAGCTGCCAGAAAATTGAAGGCTCTGGAATTTATACCTTACAGGTTCACACTGTGCCACATTGGCAACAACTGTGCTAATTAATTTAACTGTGCAAGGGTCTGTCTATGCTTTTAGACTTTTAACACAGGCCCAGCTGTTTTTTTGCCTGGCCGGCTAGCTTTCTCATAACCAGTTCCCAGATTCACATGGGCTGAAGACCACCTCCAGCGGGCAGCTTGGATAGGATGCAACCATTTGGTTTTGAAGGTAAAGAAAGTTTAACAGAAAGGAGTTGCCCAGTCTATGTGACTTTTCCTCAGGACAGGTGACATTGTCTGGGACTGTTTAATTAATTTACCTGTAGATTCACAGCCATTGTTGTGTTCGTATACATGTGATAAGAAAGGAAACTGTTCTTTCTATTTAAACCAAACAAGGGTCATAGCAGAACTGCTCTGAGCAGAAGGTAGGACTACAGAACTCCTGAGGTCCCTTCCAGTCTGAACTATTCTGTGATGCTAAGGCTCAACTGCGTGGAAAACTTTTTGATTGGACTCAACAGGTTTGTGGAATTTTCCTATACGAACTGAAATGCTTTTTTCATTGAAATGATACTAGGTGAATTGAGGTAAGTGCTTTCTTCAGGGTGATTCTGGGAAGAGCATTATGTTTCCGCAGGAAACATCTGTTATTTTTAAAAAGCTAGGTAACAGGATGCACTAAACTGCTGAATGGTTTGAAGAACACAGCTAAGGTACTATGACTCACAGGATATAATACTTTGTAGATGGACTTTACACAGTGTTATCCCCAGAAGCTAGTTTAAAATAGCTTCAGGGTGGGTTTACCTTAGAATTAAATCTGAATACCAGTGTCAGCAGCAACTATTATTTGGAGAAGTTTCATATCACACTTTTCACCATAATACCTGCCTGACTTGCTCTGAGCTCAGACTGATACTATAGCAACATGGACAGAATTAAGCTACTGCTGTACCTATGCTTTCTGATGTTTCCCTTTTCTTGCAGCTACCTCTGCTCTGTGAGATGGGAAACTAATATAGCACAAGACACTCGAGTACATAAAGCTGCAAGGGCTACGACAGAGGTAACTGCTGCTTAATTCTCGGAGCCTTTTGATTAAAAAAAAAAGAATTCCAATATCTTTCTAGAAGCAGAAATGGAATTTCATGAGCATAAATAATATTATCAGAAGTCTGATTTTTCTTTTGAAAAACATGTTATAACAAGCTATATAAATATATATACTCTTATGCCATATTGCCAGTACTGCTTTGATTGTATTTGGTGGCATAGTCTAAGAAAAGGAGTCACAAGGGTGCACATACCTATTAATCATGACTCAGTTCATTCCAGATATTCACCTAACAGCAAAACCAAGAAAGGGTATACTGGCTTGAAGCTCTGCTCATTTTCAGTCAGTGGCTGAAACGGACACTTGTAAGTCCTGATATGATTAAGTCCCAGTATGAAACCTATTAACTCTGTGACTTGCATCTGAAAAGTGCAGACAGAATCTGTGAAAATCTTGTTAAGCAAGCTGTGGCATACTAGCCCCTTTCCACATCATACAGAAATGAAGGTAAGTGATAGCCTGTAGTTTCTGATTTTTCACAGAATCACAGAATCGTTTAGGTTGGAAGGGACCTCTGGAGATCATCTAGTCCAACCTCCCTGCTCAAGCAGGGTCACCTAGAGCATATTGCCCAGGATCACGTCCAGACGGGTTTTGAACATCTCCAGCGAAGGAGACTCCACTACCTCTCTGGGCAACCTGTTCCAGTGCTCTGTCACCCTCACAGTGAAGAAGTTTTTGCGAAACATTATTCTGTCTTCTGTGAGTCAAGGCTCATTCCAATATAGGCTGAGCCTTGCTCCGCACACTACATACACAGGAATCTGTGGAAGGAGTCCAGAATTGGTTCGATTATATAATAAATCATGGAATATAAAAACACTTCCTCATTATCTGCCTGCCTAAATAACGTCTTTAATGAGCATTGAGAATTTTTCTGATTTTTTCTTTTTATGCCCAATAGATCAAGTTAAAAAGCAGTATTTTCCTGGGAAGGGCAGGAAACTTGGCAGGTCAGTCACTGAGATCATCTAAAATGTAAGGTTTTTTTTTTTTTTTTTAAATGAATTGGTGTTAATATTAGCAGCTAATTACAGACTTCTAAAGAAGACAAGCTGTTATCTTGTTTCTGGAGTTTAGCCTACACAGTATGCTGGGATAGTTTTTTCTTTCATAATAATTACTCTTTCAGCTGGCCTTTTAGTGGAAAAGGATCCAAGAGATGAAACCATTCAAGACTCTTTGGCTTACCAAATAACTATTTTGGCATAATTTTTTTTTTTGAATTTCCATCAATATATGAATTTTTAAATTTCCATCATTATTTGCCTGAGTCCTGGGGGAGCTGGGCCTCACACAGTCTCCCAGCTACCTCTCTCCCGCATCACAGGGTTTTTAGGAATAAGGACATTTCAAGAAGGAGGTTGAAGGCAGGAATCTTCAACCCACAGAACTGTTTCCTGTCACTCAGGGTGCCACTGTGTCCTAAACTGAAGAGCAAAGGGAACAGCCACAGTGTTCACAGGGACATCCTGTGTGACACAGGCCAATATGTTTTGTCCAGTCATGCTTCTTTATATTCCAGTAACCTGTGTCTGAGGGGAGTGTTTCTTACAGGAAGAAATTCAGTCTTGATTTGAAAACACTGATGGACAGAAAAGCCGCCATTTCTCTCAGGAGTACTCTCACTTTTTTTCTTTTTTTTTAATCTAGTGTTTTCTGTTCATGCAAATACTGATGTGCTGCTATCAATTAACATCTCAATTTTTTTTTGATAAGCTAAACAGTTTACACTTTTTAATTCTCTTGTTTCAGAGGTACTTCTACTTCACAATTTATTTTTATAACTTTTCACTGCCCCCTTATGAAAATGTTTAACAAGCTGTTTATAATGAAGCCGCCTCACCAAGATGCATTATTCCCATCTCATTCTTGACTCTGGCAGATTATGGTCTATAATTTTCACTTTGGAGGTATTCTCTCCTCCTCTATATGATTATTTCCTTCACCTCTCTTCACTTTCCTTCTCTCACTTCCACTTTCTTTCATATTTCCCCTCCCTTCTACTTTACCTCCCCGAACTTCCCTTGGACCCTCTTCCAAGGGGGAAGGAGAGCTACTTCTCTTCTAACAACCCAAACCAATGAATTAAAAACCCCAAAGAATAAACGTGCTTATCTCCATCTTTTGGAGTGTAATGTGTATTGGAGTATAAGGAGTATATACACCATGCAGTATACACTGGTGGAGTATAATGTGGTATTTAGAAGCGATCTGAGTTTAGAATTACTTTTATATTCTCTATCTGTCTCTTATCCATTTCAACATCACTGAGGAAAAGATTATCTCACAAAATCGAACCTCATTTTATTGTTAAGTCTGAAGCTCATGTTCCATATTTGTCTGTTAGCAAATAGACATCCATATCTTGAATTTTATTGCATATCCCATTCATAATCCTAACCCCCTGGGGCTCCAACATAACTTTGAACTTTCACTAACTTGTGCAGTAAAAATGCTGATGAATGTTTTCTTCTTACTCAGCTTCCCATTTGCCCACTTACGCACATAAAGATAAAGACAAGGTGGCTGCTCTTTTCTATGGATAAGTGCAGTTACAGACTACGTTCCCCTCAGTATAATCCCTGACAGTAACTTTTCCGATTAGCTAGGATGAGAATTGTTAAAATGAAATGTTACCATCTGATGAGCGTTATCTCATTTGTGTCAACCGTTAGTACAGATAGGCATTAATACAATAAACCTAAATGCAGGAGGAGTTGCACTTCCTCTGACAATGTATGAGAACCAGCTGGATGAATGGATCCCTCACGAAGAGCTTGTTCTTTTTATTTTAATTTTCACTTCCATTCACAGCTAACAACAGTTTACAGGAGCTTGGGGCTTGCAAGACAGCAGGAGTATGGGATTCTCACTCATTCAGAGATGAGTTGAGGCAAACTTCCTTGTTCTAGAGTGCATATTAGACCTCTTGGAACCTTCTCATAGCTGAAAGTCATATTTCAATTGTGTTCGGTGGTTAAGGGCGCAAAGTACAAGAAGACAGAGCAGAACATTAGTTAAAAGCTTTTCTTTTATAAGCTTTATAACAAGATATAATGAGGCAAAACATGTTATAGAGAAAGTAATAATCTTGGATTTTTTTGTTGCATCCTGGACAGTTCTTTACACCCGCAAAGAGAGAAGAGGAGCACCAAGACTCCAATCTACAAGTTTAAGATCAAGCTGTAAAATCTTAATTGAGAATGAGTTACCACTTTGGCTGTATGAATATAAGGCATATCAAAATGCTTAGAAGTCACTTGTGAGTTTTTCTGTCCACGCAGATTTAACCTACACGCTGTATAATGAATACGCTTCACATTCCTGTTTAGTTCCTGCTATCTATGCAGTCACCAAGAAGACGAGAAAGAAAATTCAGTAACGGCACCGAGAGATGGTAGATTTTTGGGCACCATCTCACCAGAAGTGTTGATACTGATCCTTGCAACATAACAAAATATATTTTGTCAGTGGAGAGAACAGGAATCTTAGAGGAATTATAGAGGAAAATCTGGTGTGCCTAATTTAAGATTTCCTTCTACGTTGATGGTATAAAGAACTTAAAAGTCCTTCAAGAATTAGGAGTTGTTAAAGGATGTGGATTACTGGCTATGCTGTCTTTAGATGCCTAAATCTCAATTCAGGCAGGATGATTCAATTCAGGCAAGATTTCAAAAAGATTTACCATCTCAGAAGAAAGTTTGCTGCAGATGGTATAACCAAGCATACACAAATGCTTTGATATGTATCTCCAAGTATTTTTAACGATGTTGATAGTGTTTTTCACCTACATTTTCTCTAATTTATGCTTCACTTTCACTGTGGGTATTCCAGAAGCAAAATATTGATTACTTTCTGCAATAGTTAGTCTGTGATAATTGAATCCAACCTTCTTAGAGATCATTGTTGCATAACCATTATTCAGTTACATTTTCCATTAATTAATTTTTGTCAAATTCTGCCTCTATTAAGATCTCAGTAATGTAGCTGCAGTACACCATAATTCTCTAATGTACGTAATGAAACACATGCAGATTAGAGGAGGAAAGCAGTCTGGAAGAGAAGTAAACAAAGAGACTGGGCAGCAGAACATCCATGGGAAGACGATAATACTCAGGTTAGGAAATATTGTTTGAGGGAAGACAACAACAAAAGAAAGATTTGGAGAAGAGGAACTTGGCAAAATTAATAGCATGAATAAAAAAGACAAGAGAACTTCTCCTGGAGCACTAGATATTGGTCACTGTCCAGGTAAATCATTGGACTAGCTCTATACACAGACTGCTGAAACCTTGTTATTTTTAATCATGAGAGCATCAAATTACAATAATCTATCAGTAATACAACTATATTTACATCGTAAGAGCTCATCCCTTAATTAAAACACTTCCAGTCCTTGTAGATATAAGCACAAACCTAATTTAATAAGTAAAATCTGCTCCTCTGGCAAATCCTACAGTGCTTATGAGTTTATCTGTGCTCCAGTATTCAAGCTAAAGCATTACCACAGCTGTCTCTTTTTGATTTTTATTTCTATTTTATTTTATTAATGGGATTATAGGAAAAAATTCAGTCTCCTCACCAACCTCCTTTTAAACATGACAACAGTATAAAGTGAGACCCGTTAAGATCTGTGAAAGTTATCACTCCCAATGCACACATAGCTATTGTGTTACGTGCTCTGAAGCAGCACAAGTTATTAAAATGGATTTAGTATCTGTTCACATGGATACAATGCTTTTATATGGATCAAAAAAGTCCTGCCCTTTTCACAGTGACAATCCTAAGGTCTTTGAACCACCATAGGATTTACTGTGTCTAGTTATAGCACCTTAAATAAGAAGTTCAGGACGCTGGCAGAGGCAGTGAAACAATAAGGGGGAAAAAAAAAAAAAAGATGTTACCTGATAGTTTTGATCATGCTGAGTCCCATTTCAACACAACAATGTGCATGGTCTTGGCGGGGTTCTGGGAGCCCGGACACACAGTAGTAACAGTCCCCCAGGATCTTTATCCTAAGACAGTGATGTTCCTAAATGTAAATATGTCAGAGGAGAAAGAAAAGATTTGCAGTTATTGTTTCAAATTTTTAAGATGAATGCGAAATTGGCTGAAAAAAAGTATTGAAAGGAAATATTAACACTTGCTAAAGGATGTTTCCTACTTGCAATTAGTACGATCTTGATTTATTTCAGTTTAGATATAAAGTACCTTTACCCTTTCAGTATAAAAATATAGAGCGACTTTTGTGTTACGTTTGTCACAGACGCCCTTGCTGCTGATGACAAAGGTTTCAGCAGGGTTAGACTGGAAGCTAGGCCAAGGACTCATAAATGCCAACTGAGAGCATGAATAACCCATTGAGACTATATTCCTCCAGGGTATTGTTTCTACCCTCTTTGTAAACTCAGAAAATGAATGCATAGCCTCTTTCCTCCCACTGATAATCCCTTCCCACCCAAAGTTTCCACTGTCACACTGAAACATTCCCAACAGCTGTAGGAGCTGATCAAGTATCTGCGTCTCAAAGACATCAAACTGGAGAAACTACATTCTTGGTCACCAGAGCAGTAAATATTTACTTAGCATCCAGCTAGAAACTTTCTTTACCCTAGCAGCAAATACAGAATTTCATCTTTTAAATACATATTAACAGTATCCTTATTACTGCGTAGTTGGATCATTACTTTGGAAGATCTTTTTCTAGCGACAAGAAATATCTGAGTTGTCGAAACTTCTGCACTTTCCAAACAAGTAAAACCTGCCCCAAAAGGTCTGGCTTGGCACCCACAGGAGGCAGTCAAGGCACAGGAGCAGGGGTCATGGTAAACTAAGAACACAGCCCTAAGTGTCAGGGAAGAAGGCATTACAAGTTGAATTAGGGAACCATTTTCATGATGGAGAATCATTGAAATAAGAAGTGCAATTTTAGCTCTCAGTCAGTGAAGACTCCAGTGACAGAACATCTCAATGAAGACTAGACATTCCTGGGAAGCAGGATACTGACTTCTCATATTGATTCATTAGGTAATAGCAAATTACTTGGTCTGAGATATTTATGTGAGCTTTTGTCTTCTTTTTGTCTTGGGAAAGTAAGGGTGGAAGCTGCACTCGGTCAGAAGAGAGAGAGGACAGGGGTACATTAATCCTATTGGGATCCCAATCCTATTGGGATTTCCTGCAGGAGCAAACATGAATGCTGACAGCGCCTTAGGAATTGAGCACTGGCCAAATGAAAGGGACTCCGGGTTATTACCCAAATTTTGCCAAGGAAGCATGCAGCTTTTTAGTGAATTTCAGACAAATCTTTTCAAATCCCGATGTGGCAAAGGGAAACTAATTGTTTGTACCCCAAGCTGTCACTGAAGTCAGCTGAAGCCTTAAGTATGCCAGCAAGGGTAAAATCTGCTCTGGGCATGAGGCCAAAATAAGCTGATTCATCCTCAAATCTTCTTAAACTGTCAGTGGGAGCTGAGCATGTTAGAAGCCTTGGCTGGGTCGCCATCTAATACATTGGCTGGCTCTGAGGGCAGTGCCTAGCTGCCAAAGTTTGACAAGGAAATTCAGAAGTTAAGTCAGGCTTCTGAAAGAACAAATGTCACGCGATTGTCCACTTTCTTTGTCTCCTTCTCTTTTACCCTTCTGCAGACGCGCACAGGTCAATGTCAAGGATGTTTCGTAGAGCTCTAGATATAACTTACCTTTCAGAATGGAATGAAGTCTGCTATTGCTAAGCTGAAGACAACTAATTCTCCTTATAAAAGCCATGCTGAAGTTGCAATGGAAATCTCACATCCTAACACCCACCAGACTTGATCAACAAATACCAAAACATTTATTTTTAATAAATTTTCTGCTCAGTGAAGAAAAAAATAGAGTCCATTTTACAGCACTTTCCAACTAATTTTTTTTCCATCTAATTCTTGTCCATACAGTGACACTAAGGTACTTTAAAGTGAATCAATAAGTACTGAAGATTCAATGGACATAAATCAGTGCATGTTAAACCTTTAGTGGGCTGCTTTAAACTTTTCTCCTTTAAACTTACAGATTTTTCTTCCCACACAATCAGCAAATGGGTAATGGTATTAAAAATGACAGAATCTAATATTCTTTTGCTTTTCTAACAGTGTCATTCCGTTGACTTCATATGTCTAATTGCCATTTGCTTTTATATCTACAAAGCAGTAAGAGCATTTTATAAAGTCATATCAGTTTGACTGAGGTAAAGCATATTTTTTAACTCCATTTGTATCCACTACAGAGAGATTTCAACTGATAACTCTCTAGTGTAATTAGAAAAAAAGAGAGAAACAGTCCACTTCCAGGAAAGAAAGAGAGACAGATGTGTCTGAAGTAGTGTTGCCATTACGTATTGGTAATAACTTCAAGATAGGAATATTTTTTAGTGTTTTAATTACATTTTTACATGCAACATTTGCACGCAGTCTTGCTCCTGTAGTATCTGCCTATCCCGTGTTATGGGAATCCCTGTTAACTGAGCTTCTAATTCAACACAGCTAAAGAACATAGTCTGCAGCAGAAAAATCTCCACTGTTTGGATCTTAATGCACCTCTTAAAGGGGCTGAAATATTAATTCCATTACAGTCCATTACCGAAAGCTCTGTCCCATATCTGCGTGTCTCCTCATTTGTTAAAAATCAGAACAAGGAAAACCACTTAAAAAAGACTGGTAATTTTGAAAAATATAAGAAAGAAGAATCTTTGTGCATAACAAGACCTGCTAATGCAGGTTTGCTGTATGCAGATATGAGTGCCTGTGAATGCATTTGTGTGTGTGACAGCTGAAATCCCTTCAGCTACAAGTAGATATACTCTTTCTTGTCACGATATGTCGTCTTTACGCTGATTTGCCAAACAGGCACCTCCCCAAAAGCTCAGGGAGGAGTCAGCTACGGAGTAAGACATCCAAACAGAGATAACTAAATATAGGTGTCCATATGTCAACTGGCAGTAGAGGCTGCCAGTACAGTCAAAGGAGAGCCAGACAGTGCAGTCAGGGAAGCCTGGAGTGATTCAGCTCGTAGCTAACTTGATCAGCTGGCCTTCAATCCAGTCATCTACAGACAGGCTTACAGTGCACTTGAAACACCCCTGGACACCTGAGACACCCAGGCAGGGCTAAAAGATACGTGTCCCTCTGGAGTGGTGGAGTGGACAGGCAAGGGGTCTCTCTTTGCACGAGAAGGAATAATTAAATTACTTCGTGTCTTCCTTATTTTTCCTGCTAATTGAATCATTCTGAGTTATGCACGTGAACTGTGTTACAGTGTAATTATATTATCTTTACTCTTTTTTTATTCTTCCCTGATTATACCCATCATCCCCGTTTCCCTAATAAACTGTGGGTTCTCTGTCATTGGAAATGTTTCAGCTAGAAGCAGCTAGATAAACGTCTGCCAGGAAGGACAGAGGGATAACGGCATCTGCCCTTGCCAGGGATGACTGGGTGGTCTCCTGACAACCCTCCGCATAACTCTGCAGTTTAACCACACGTACAGTTTAGACTAGATGCTTTGCCAGGCTGGTTGCACTGGTACCGTGAGTCATTAAGGTTGGATTTATAGCTAATGTGTGTCCTTGGAGCAGCCATGATGTAGTTGTAAATATGAAATTAAATTTTATAAGGGCCTACCTACCTTTCAGAGTTATGAAATGGTAATAATAACATTCAAGATTACTTTTCCTCCCACTTCAGAGCTCGAGCCTGTTTCCTCACACCATTTAATTGCAACAGTATTCAAAAGCTGCTGGTTGTTATTAAATGAAAATGAATGAAAAGCATAAAAATGTATAAAGAAATGCAAAATGCATAAGTATTTTAAAGAAGCAAAGATAAAATGGTCCTACAGGAATTTTAATGCAAAACTGTAGCATTAAATTTTCATGCTATTCTGAGGCTGTTACGATCTTCTCTTTCATTTATTCTATTTCTCTTCCCCTCTGCTTAAGCAACTCCAGAAATTCTCGTTGGCGTATTTGGACGATATTGTACAGACATTCACATTAATATCAATCAACTTCATGGCCCTCCCCATACTCACTCATTAATATCATTTTCTTGAGGTATTATTTCAAAGTATGTCACAAGTAGAAGGTATTTTTTCTCCTTACTTGTGGCTGCTCATTTGACACAAACGAAAGTTTAAGGGGCCTGATTCTGCCAAGACCAATTGAAATCAGAAGAAATTTTGCTGGGGGATTTTGAAAAGGCTCAAATACAATAATAATTGCACATGAATTCAGTGGCAATTGATAAGAAATTTATTTTTCCCAATCCAAATCACCTTAATCAAGAGGAAAACAAAAATTGCGACTCTTTCATAAATAATCTCGTCATGCATGTGAATGAGTTATGCTTCGGCTTATTAAATACATCCTTAGTGACTGGAAAGGACGCAAAGCAAATTGTCATAAAGTAGTGCTGGAGAAATGAGTTACTCAAATATTAAGTTACTGAAAGATGCAGTCAGAAACTTCATTAATATTTCGTGTTTCCTCAGGCTGAATTTCTAAAGAGAGGAGGAAAACAAGGAGTGATTGCATTCTGTAAATTTATGCCATTTTTTCAGATCTGAATCACTTCATCTACTTTTCCGGGGAATTTTGTGTGGTAGAGAACAGCCCACAGAAAAGTCCAAATTCACAGTTTTTCTAATTTCAAGCTGAAAATTTTGAACATCATGGTGAAAAATTATTGAGGTTAAATTGCAGAACCGTTTATATAAAGCTCCTTTTAAAATGTGGCCAGCATAGGAGGAAGTGATGACTTGGCCTTTTTATACAATAGCTCAGTTCCTGAAACATTTACCAGAGATATAGGAAACCTAGATAAAAGGCATTTCTCAGCATGAAGAGGGTTCAGCCCAAAGCTCTTAGCCTTAATCAGCAGGCAGTTTTGGATGGGCAGGAGAGAGGTCCATCTGAATTTCTCCCATTGTAGCTCTGCCATTTTTGAATACAGAACGGAGACCTTGGCAGAGCCAGATGGAGGGCAAGTCTCCAGTGTGGTGATTCAGGCAGAAAAGAGGCCTAGACTGGAGTTGCGGTTGCAAGGACTGTTTCTATTTTACATGTATGTATAAAAAAGGGGAAAAGTGTGGCAGAGCCATCTTTCATCCTCCGCCTGAACCAAGGAACACTTAAATATTTTTGTAGAGGACATCAGTTTAACAGAAAGTGTAAGGAATGCCTTCTTTTTGAGAATAGCTGATGGGGGGGGGGTGGTTTGGATTTTCTGCAGGCTGGTGGGAACTATGGGCTTGGCGTCTCCCACGCTGAGGAAGGGTCCAAAGCACGTTCCTGTGCGGGTCTTCCCCTATGTTGCACCAACACTTCCGTCCCTTTTCATATTGTGGAAGGAAGATAGTGGTGACCACAGTTTTTGGTGAGCAAGCACCCTTGCCGTCCACCAGTGTTAATTTAATCATCAGACTGAGCCATGAGGCTTTTTTAGGTGCAGAACCCCCTGCTTTAAAGAATCTAAGTGTGAGTTAGGCCCTCTTCCTTTCCTACTGAGGCAGCAGCAATTTTGCATCAAAATGAGCACATTTTGTGCCCCTTAGAAATTTCTAGGACTGTAGATACGTAAAGGGTGAGGTGGACGTTTCTCGGGACTATACTCCTGATATGTAAATTTCACTTAAATATCAGTTTAGTCACCAAAGTTTTTTTTTTTTTTTTTTAGTTTTGGACTTATGTGACTCTTATTTCCTAAATTGGTGTGTTTGAGATTTAACTTCTTTGATCAGTCAGTTTAACCTGACTTTTTCAGTAAAATGCCTGTAGACTGTACCTGGATGGTAAGCATTTTTAACAATTTTTTTTAGCATTTATAACAATTCTTTTTTTATATACTAGGGTTTTATTTGACTGTATGGGTCTTCTGATGATTTACGGTGTGCTCTTTAGCATCTGAAATGTAATAACTTCAGTAAGAACATTGTTTAATGATGTTGTTTATTCATTGGTATTAGGTAATTAAATATGGACACTAGGAAAGAGGGAAAACATCCCAGAATTAAGAACTTCAAAAAGAACATTAACACCCCACTTTTGTTACCATAAATTTGTAATATGCCCTTATAGTTAATCAGATATCACATATGGACACTCATAACCCTGTAAACTCTACTTCTTACTACAGAATCCAGAGCATACATATGAGCATATTTATATATGCAAGGAGGAATTCATACCTTTATTTACTGGCATTATGTTTAAACGGCTGATTTTGTTTAGGGACTCTCAAGAGTTCTGTGTGTTAAACGCTTAAAGATCATTTCACAAAAGAACAAAGTACTGCCAACTCCAAGGTGAAATGTAGCAGGGGATTAGTAAATCATTGCAACAAGAGTGCTTTTATTGAGGAGACTAAGGAGCCTTTAGTGTCCTCCACTTTTCCCTCTCTGGCATGAGCTGGTGCAGACTGTGCTGGGGCTGCATGATGTCTTCTTGGCTGTGGAGTCTGCTGGTTAGACTGGTGCTGCCTCACTAGTCACAAGCAACACCACTAGTACACTATTGGAGGAGTCTTTTGCAGTTTAACTGCAATTGCCCAATATAGATTTTAACCGTGGCTAAATAAGACCACCTCCCTTGGGGAGGGAAAAAAAAAGTCATCTGTTCTTTTGTAAGTAAAAGTGAAGAAAAGCAGCCTTTGATTCCCAATACATAAGTTACCCTCCCACTAACACCATGCTGTTGAGCAAAGCGAAAAAAGGCCCATATTAAACTGAGAGTCTCCACTCAGCTTCTGCAGTTCCTCTGCAGGAATTCCTTCTAAGTAAGAAGCAACATTGTTCTGGATTATGGTATGAAAGCTGGTGAAACTGTAAAAAGATGAGGTGTCTTACAGGCCACTCAGTTCATTCTTATATGAAACATATGGATGATGATCTCTCGTGGGACTATTTCTGTTTCAACATCAATGCTTCATTTTAAAATGGGTCCAAACTCAAATTTAAAAATACTGATGTGTTTCTCGAACGGTGTTTGTGTGTGTGTATGTCCAGTTTTAAAACTTGTGGCTTGAGATCTCAGTAGTTTGGACTAGTACTCAACTGCTTTTGGTATAAAGGTTACAGAGCTAACTCCTCTACTTAAGATTTTATCCTTTCTTCTTTCTCAGACCTGAACTGAATCCATATATAGTCTAAATGCATTTAAAAATATGGCAAAAAAATTAAACAATAGTATTGGCTGACACCTAGCTTTGCAGAGAAGACTAAGGAAAAACAAATGTCAAGAGTAGCTCTTATTTGATCAAAGCAAGATCTTTTTTAGCCCTAAGTATCTTACCAAATGTCATCTTATTTCCCTCCTCTCCTCAAAATTTCTGCCTAAGGAAAAAATTAATATTAATTAAGTTTCTGTTCAGGTATTTCATTAGATAGATATATGGGGAAATCATTTCTTCAGCTCTGCTTTATGCCAATTTGTTTGTCCTCCTTTCCAGCTGTATCTTTAATAACCATAAATCTTTCACAAAAATGTTAGTATGATTAGGAGGAGGAACTAGCTGTATATAACATAATGTTGAATTTCTTTCTTTTAAGAAATATTGGATGGAGTTCTAGTTTTTATTCAGAGCATTCTGTGCAAATGGCCCAGATATCATGGAATTTGTTATTATTAATTATATGCATTGCTTATGCCATAATGCTTATTGTAACTGTGGCTGAAGTTTTCAAAAAAAATCTCAGAGCTCTCATTGCTTCTGCATTGCATAAGGAAAAGGTAGGTTGAATAAGAGAAAGCAGAAACTAAGCTGAATTGCTTTTTTAAGAAAGCTGTGAAACAGCATCTTCTTTAATACTATATGATTTATATAAGATAGAGTAGATCAAACAATCTTTTCTACAGGATTATAGAATGCTACTTTTATTTAGGATAAAATAAGGATTTATGAGGATTTCCCTTAAAATCTAAAGAAACTGCCTCAAGCTTCCTGCAGTTGACCTCTTTGCTTTGATGATAATCCTTCGCAAAACCCAAGAATTTGGGTAGCGGTGTATTTTACTTTATGATTTTATGTCAAATGTATTAAGAATCAGCTAAGTGATAGATCTCAGATCTAGATGTGAATGTGTAATCCTCATTAGGGGAAGATTCTTCTAGGGAGGTTTTGCAAGATCAGTTTTTAGTAGTTCTGCTAAGGATTTGCAGCCGGGTATGAAAACATTGCTGAGAACACTTGCAGAAGCAACCAGACCGGCAGAACGATAAATGACCACACAGGTAGGAAGGTCATAACAGGAGAGCGAGACTCTAAGAATCAAGCAAGTAAGTTTCAGTATAATAGCGTGGCCAGTGTACATTCAGAAACACGTGATTTTTGAAGAGACTGAGTAGGAGGAGTGATGAGGATCTGTCCCACCACATTAGTGGAGGTTAGTACAGGAACAACGCTTTTAGTGCTAGCACCTATGTCTTAAAAGAGATGCTGAAAAATTGGACAATCTCCAGGAAAGCAGCCACAAGAATGACTTGAAGGAATATATATTACTATTTCTAGAACAAATATAGAAAAAAACCTCACAGTGAGGTTGGTCTCTCTATTATATCAGAAGAAAATCTGAAATGTGGTTTGATCAAAGCATACAGGTGCATTTAGGGAAAAGCAATGGCTATAAGAGAGCTCATTCGTCTAGCAAAAATCAGGCATAGCAAGAATCAGTGGATTCAGAGCCATAAAAAACAAATGAGAAGTAGTGCTTTCTATATTAACAGTGAGAGCAATTAGGGAATGTATAGACTGCCAAGATACATGAATATTTTTCCATCTTTTTTTTTTTTTTTGGAACCTTCAGATAAACACTGAACACATTTCTGAAAGATACACCTTTACCAGATGTGAGATCTGGAGCTTCATACATCAACAGGGTGAGGTCAGTTCCATGTAAATCACAAGTGTAAGGAAAATTGGTGGTCATGTACCAATCAATATCCACTTCCAAAATTTTTCCGAAGGCGTAGAGTAAGTCCAATGAAATATATAGGCATTTATGTTTGCCTATATTTATGCTTCTTATGACATTTATGTTTCTTTAAAATAAAGAGGACCTGAGTAAATTATAGGATATCCACTCCCATGTGGTCATTGCCACCGTTCTCCAATAAGAGTTATTAGTTTAGGACTGAAGCAGGAAGATTTCTGGTGGAATGAAGTAGGAGGTGCCACGCAGCCACACAGAATGGAGAAACTCTGGCCGTTTCCAGAAGCAGAATTTTCAGTTCCCGTAAAATACTAAAACCAAGCAGAGAAATGCCTTCAGGGTTAGGTGGCAGTTGAGGGAGGACTCTTTGGATTACAATTTTGGGTCTAAATGCTCTTCTCCTTAAATTATCTGTTGGATTTAGGCCTTGTATATTATGAATTAAATATAGTTTATGGCATGAATAATAAATACACTTAATGGTCACATGAGAAGAATCTATTCTACCAAGAATGCTAGGCAACATTGAAACTTAAACCAAGGAAGTAAATCGTAATGTGTATATGTCCTTCCTCAAATACCTCTGTGGCATACATATTTCTGAACTTGGTTTAACATATGTTTCTTCAGTCAGTAGCTATTTTTGCCAAGACGCACAGAGGCAAGCGTGATTCTTTTAAGCTTTTCAGAAGAAAGGACTAAGGTAACTTCTTTTACCTTGTTTACTTTCTAATGTAGACCAAGTGCAGAGTGTATTTTGTTTGTTTGTTTGCAAAACAAACATTGTAGTTTGACCTTATTGCACTGGTCAATATGCCAGTGTCCAGATAACGGGCTACAGAATTACACTGTACGTGACACATTGCCGTTTCAGATAAAAATGGCTCACTTAAAGCAGCTTTCAATAATTGTTGAAGTCTTGTCTTTCTTAACTTTAATTTGCCAGCAAAGAAACAACACCAAGGGTCTTGCTGATGTACGTGTAATATATGCACTTATATCTTGCATCTCTGAAATAAAGATGTATAGAGATCAGTGAGGGGCATAGGTGTGCACTCTTCATAGTCAGTAGAGAGCTAGTCAAATGGTCAATGACATCCTGAATGTAATTTCTCTTTTCCCATAGTGGGTTCCTACATGTGGTTGGATAAATTATGACCTAAACTCCATCAAACATGTTGACTGGAACTTCATTGGCTGCACTAACAGGCTAGGTAACTAGCTCAAATGTAGACCTAAAGACAGATGAGAGGAACGCAATCCTGGACCAATAAAACATAAAAAGGAAGAAAATAAAATGCAAATCTAGCAAAGTTTTGTATGACCCTTATTCTGCTTGTGCTTCTGTGCTTTGTTTTTTTTCTATTAAGTAGTATAAATTAGGTAGCAAACAATCTGCCTGATGTAATAAATCCCACCATTGTGTTCGATTGATTTCATTGTTGAGTTAGAAAGACTCCAACCTAAAGGCTTGTAAAATCTGCTGCTAACCGTTGCAGTGACTGTGAGAGGTGATATATGTCATATGATACATGTGATATGATATATACCATTTAAATGAATAGGTCTTTTAACCTTCATCAGTTCTTTCTTAGAAGAAAAGTCAAAAGAATGTTCTTAAAAAAAAATCATTTTCCAGCAAGGGCCAGAACCATAACTTTCCTTAGAAGCAGCGCTATCTTTCATGACCTTCTTGGCCTAGAATTAGAAAAGCAGAGTTGACTTAATGTCCCTTTGCAAACAGACTGTTTAACTCACATGCGCCAGCCGATCAAATCTGGCGAAGAGTTCATTCAGCATTCGGACCAATTCCTGGGCTGATAGAGTTGTGGAGAGGTTGGTGAATCCTTTAACATCTGCAAAAAGAATGCTAAACAAAAGGGAAAAGATATTAGTATCGAAGTCTATTTCCTTTTGGTAGTTCACAAAGTGATAGAATACAATCCGATGGATTGTTATTATTATGTTCTGTATACTTAGGGTGTGCCTGGCTGAGATGTGTATTCAGCAGGAGCAATTTATGCTCTTTGACCTTTTTAAAGTCATGCTGCTTTTGTGCAGATCTTCAGAGACTCTGGAATACTAAATATAAAAAATGAAGGGACTAAATAAATATTACCAAGCATGAAAAAGTAAAAATTGTGCTTTATGAAATGCTATCTCTTTTAGTAGAGAATTTTGTTAAAGTATATACAGGTAAGACTTAATAAGCACTATTGTACCCATTTTATTAGTGAGAAGACCGAGGCATGGTGGAATCGTAAGAGAGAGGGCTGACAGATAGACAGAACCATTGGCTCCCAGCTCTCTGTTAGTAGCTAATAGTGTTTCTCTGGGTATAGATTTATAAGCAGTAGTTTGCTTATGGTGAGTTTGACTTCACCATTTCATTTCTATGAAGTGATTTTCAGGTCTGACTCAGGTACCACTCGAGACGCGAATTCCAGGACACATGGTAGATTAACAACAATCTTGCAAAATCCAAGGCTCTGGCCAGCTTCCTTGCATCTGATTTTAGGAACTTGACTGATGTGCTTAAATTAGGAGTAAGTTCCCTCCTTATGGAGGGAATGGAGAGATCTACCCTCAATAATTTCACTTTGTAATTTCATATAAATTTCACAAAGGTAAGTAAGGTCTGAGTCATTACTTGGATGGTCCCTCATTTTTTTCCATTGGCTTTATAGGGAGTCTAGTGTGACAATACTTTGAATTTAGATGCAACAGATAAAATATGTAAAGTTATGGTAGGATCTTAGTCAAGAAGCTGGTTCCTAACAGGGCTCTATCCAGTTTTTCATGAGCCTGTGAATCTTTTACCCGTGCAGCTTTGGCTGTTTAGTATGCCTACAACAAACACATGTGAATGTAGAAAAATATACACACATGCACTCATATATTGTGGAATATAAGATTAGACTGCTATTGCCCAGAACAAAGCATGTAAGCTCAATACTTTAAAAGCATATCTTACTTTGAAAAAATAGTAACATTCAGAAAGACATATATCACTGGCACAGCCTGGAAATAGCACAAATGAACCTCATATTAGCACTTTAAAGTCAGCTAACGATTGGTATTATAATCTGAGTTTAAATTAGCTGAAGGTCTTTCATCTGTTTGCTGAATAACTAGATAACAATTTGAGATTGTCCAAGAATCAGTAGTGTAATCAGCAACAAATATAGTAATGGTGAGGTGGACAGTAAAGTATGGTTAATGACAATTCAACCCTTCCTCAGGCGCACAGGCTAGTAAAGGTTTGGGTGAGGATTAGTATAAGGCTAACAACTGGGTCAGGATTTTTGTCACTGGGCAAAAGCAAAAAGGTAAAGTATCAAAGAAAGCAAAGAGGAATGAATCTTAATAATAGCATAAATTTTGATAAAAATAAGATCTAGAAAGAATTGACTTCTATAGTTTGCTTTATCAAAATAACAAACAAACAAAAAAGCTATCTGAATACTAACTTTAGGGATTCATATCCTATTAGTTCATGTACTAGTCTGTGCTCAGTATTCAGGAAAAAAGATGTTGGAACACAGTTTTGGATAAAGTCTAATCCTTGGCCATAAGCACAGGAACAGACCAATATCTCTACTTTAAAGCACATGCTGTGTTCACGCTGTATCCCTTTCAAGCAGAAATCATGTTTAGATTTTTCATCCCTAGCTATAGCTCTTTTCTTCTGAGGTTCAAAGGGAAGGGCCATCTTCTCCCCATTTTGATTTTTCTATGGCGATGCTAACTCTGAGAACAGAAAAGGGTAACGAAAGAAATTTTAATTTAATGCAATGTAAACTTTTTCTAAAGGTCCCCAATACTTTCTAGCAGATTTGATAAAAGAATATGTCTGAGCTACTGCAAGACCACAGAAGAAGCAGAAAATCAATTTAATCTTTTGTAGAAGTTCAACATTATGTTTATTGAACTGGCACAGGCGAAGTTATATTTGGCCTTCGTTAAAAGGCAAAGTACATGCTTTCCTAGGAAATCATGCCCCTTCATATTCAAGGATACTTATTTTTGACTTATTTCAGTGATGGCAGCTTAATCACTCGTCTCTGTGGTTTGCAAGAGACTTATGGCAAAAGTTACAAGCTTAGTTAAATATTCTGATTGTGAGGAACCACAACAGAATCAAAGAGATTCTGTAACATCATAGAGTGAAAGCTGATAATTTTAGTGTAAATCTATAGAAATCTATAGACTTGCTACCTGAGTGGCAGCTCATAGGATAACTATTGCCTTCCTGCCAACTAATTTTGTGGCAGACAAAATTCAGAGGGGAAAAAAGGAAAACGGAGTTAAGAAAAATGATAACTAAGAAGAAGGGTAGAATAAAATAGCTACTAATCAGAGTAGATATGTGACATGTCAACATATTTGAAAGGGTTTTACAGTCTTCACCTCATTTCTCAGTCTGTTGTGTCAATCAGGTCCCCCACCTTTACCAAACAATGGGAAATTAGGTCATGGTAGAATCTGTGTTCACCTGCAAGTAGGGCTCCCAGGTCTGTGCAATCCTGACAAAGGGAAAAATACCGCAAACAGCTCAACCCTCAGTGCCAGCCTTCAAAATTAAAGCTCAAACGTCTTTTGGCATGGCAAAGGCATCAGTTATCTGATAAGTAAAAGAAAGCACCAAAGTGCTTACCTGCTCAGGAATTAAACCAAGTTACAGGGTAATTCACTGATTTGTGAATGAATAAAGCAACAGCAAGGAAACTCAGAGAGCAGCCACTTAGCACCAGTTGAGACCTTAAGCCTTAAAGAGAGGTTCCTCCACCCACCTGACATTCTCATAGCGATGAATGTAGATCTTATGAAACTGATGTTGCAAATGTTCATCTTCTACATTGGTCATATCATTTATCATTTCCAGAACGACAAACCGTGGTAAGACAGAGAGCACCAGCCGCTCCTAAAATAAAGATAAAACCCAAGTGTCAGGCCCATTAGTGTCAGTCTGAATTAGTAGTTCACAGAAAAGTACTTCATGTTGAGCTCTGCCATTATAAGAGTCCAGGGTAATGGGCCATGTAATATGTGACTCTTCTCTCTAAAAATTCTAGCTCAGACCATTTGTGATACTTCACTTTAGCAACCTGACTGAATCCAGAACATAGACCCTTCTCCTTCCCCTCTTCCCACAAATTCTTTCCTCTGTTTTAAACTTTTCATCATTATATTCATTATTAACTGTTCATTATTTAAAGCTAGATCATACTAGCTATGATCTCCATTACAAGTTTCTCATGAAATACTACCAAATAACATGCCATACCTATATTAACAGATATAGGGCAGAGGAATTTGAAAGTCTTCAGCAGAAAGTAAGATCAGATCTTTATTATTGCTTATTTATTAAAACTTACAGGCTACACATTTAACATTCATAAACTCTCTAATTATTAGTTAAGCTGGATGTTAAGCAGTAGCAAGAAATATGTAGAGGAACCTGAATTCTTTTCATCTAATGAAAAGGACGGTATTTAGACAAGGTTTAGTCCTATTGCCAGAGTTTAAAGCCAGTGATAATATAGCCTAATGCACAATCAAAGCGTGTTTTATGGGGCAAATTTTTTCCTAGATCGGTTTAGATGTAGGGTTACACTAGTAACTCCGGTGGGGTTTAGAAGCAGGGTTACACTAATTAACAGGAATTAAGCAACCACCTTTAACTATGTAGCATTTAGTGCATGTCAGATTAAGGTACATTTAGTGGCTGTAGTATCCATTCCAGCCTCCGATGTTACCAGCAGACTTCTTTTATCTTCAGAGCCTATCCATTTTGCCAGAGTGATCTTTATTCATAGCAATGGGAAATGGCAGAAAATATTTGCAAGTTATGAACCAATATGGAGCATTTATACTATTGCTAATCAAAATATGCCAGACATACACATTCCTAAGGTGAAGAAAATGGGTATGAATTGCTAACTGATGGCATAAACTGTATGAAAAATACTGCGTATGCCTGAGACCCTAGGGAAGAGCAAAAGTAGAGTGGGGGGACCAGTGCAAACTTTGGCTCATTCTGGAGAGTACAGCTCATCTACGATGCCATTTTCAGCCCGTATCACATGAACACAACTCTATCCTATTCCAAGAGCTGAGAGGCTCTGTTGGCGACTGTCATATATCGCAAACAAAAAAGTAAAGCTTTCATAAAACCTTGGATAGTTTAAAAATCTAGACCTTATTTCAAAAACTTCAGCACTTCAGATGCATGGATTTTAAATGTGGTTTATACTCATTTGTGTCAGAGTCACTTTTGAAAACAGGACTTTGCTTTCTAAGTGCACTTCTGAGTTTTAAAGTGACTTGGGACTCTCTAAGTCTTTTCAACAGTCTGTGGAACTGAAGTCCTTACATCGTTTTAACAAATGCAAGTAAGTTTCAAAGTTCCTTGACAACTATATGTAATATCAGAAATAAGCATTCATACGTGTCAGTAAAACTGGTTGTCAGGATGATTCGTTTGGCTTAAAGACCACTTCACCCACCTCTTTTTTATAGACCCCTCAAAAGGACAAACTGCGGGCTGAGCTGTTCTGCTGGCTCATTACCGACTGTTCTTTTTCCCAAAGGCTTTGTATGACCTTCCTGTCCCATAATGGATCACATCCAGACACATCGTATAGAAAGGGCTGTACAGCAGCAGCCACCAAAGCAGTCCACGTAATATATAGCCTCCCCTACCCCAGAAAACATGTGGGAGTGCGAGCATGAGTTATTCTGCAGATGACAGCCTATTCCCGGCTGTCTTCTTACTTTTAGGCCCTAAGCAAGTTGATAATCTTTGACCTATTTGTGGTATAGGCATTGATGACAGAGTGCATGTTGAAAAAGAAGAAACTAATTTATTGGGATCTTGGCACATGATGATGCTCACATATATGTTTCAAATCTCCCAAACAAGACAGTTGGTTGCTGCCTGGTGATGATGGGAGTTTCTACTGCAAAGGTCCTTGCAACAGTGTCATAAGCTGAATGGGGAGAGACTTCTCACACCACTGATCCGCTCAGTTGCTACACTCCATCTGGTCATGGTCCTATGTGACCACCTCAGCCCAGGCATAATCATCACTATTGACACATTTTAACTAACTACAAAACATATCTTAAATAACTCAACTACATACAAAAGACAATTCCACATGACCGTTTCTACGGAAACAGTTTCTGTTGAATATTTACAAATAGCTTATCTATGCACGGTTTGTTCACTTCTGCAGCAGGAGTAACCTAGAGGAGGTCCTGGATGGGACACTCCACCCAGGATGTTAATCACAATACTTAAATGTGTAAATTGGACCAGACGCAGCAGGAGCTGCCTCAGGGAAATTCTAGAACTGTCTGAAAATGCCACCTGGAGAGGTCTTGTAACCATCAGTCAATATTTAATTGTGGAGGTTCAGTCAGTCACCTAGTATCAAGCTGGTCCATTGTCTCAGACCAGTCCTCTGTGTAGGTTACTAGCCAGGGAACTGCTGGACCCCCTAGGGAATCACTGAGATCTGCTGAGGTCTACTGAGTGTGCCTACAGGCACAGGTCTGATATTTGGATACACTACTGTTTTAACTAAAGCACAAACTTGATTTTCATACTTATAAGTCAAGTATCATAGCTCTTGCCACACGTGTGGATGGATTATACAGTTTTTCAAAGAAGCATTGAATTGAATCTACCGCTCATATGCAACAGGCTCGGTCAAGTAATGGCAGCTTAGGACCGTCCTCTGCTAACAGAGGAAAGTGTGTCAATGCCCTGAGCTGGCATTTGCCGTTTATGTACCCACGACCCAGGGCTAACTATTCTCCTGACTGATTTAGGTAAGGAAGAATGCAAATGAGAGCAAATGAATTTAAATTGTGTCATTCAAACTGGCCCTCTCTACTAGGAACACTGCAGAACACATTCAGCATTGCCGCTATGCTTTTTCTGTGTCTCAGAAACACTCAGGAAGTGCAAGCATTTGTTACAAGTGATATATATGTGTGTGTGTGTGTGTGTGTGTGTGTGTGTGTTCACTAGTGGTATGTCTTATTAGTGTATATTATTAGTGTATTAGTATGTAGTACTTAGTGTATAATATTAGTATTTATTAGTGTATATACAGTGCATTATTAGTGCATATGAGTGTGTGTATATATACATTCATATACATTTATTATTAGAGTATTAATGCATATGTCTAGAAAGTAGAAATGTTGCCCTCCAGCCTCTGGCATTATATAAATACTACCTATAGTTAGGTAGGGCCAGGTGAACCCTTGAAAGAGCCTTAAATTCTTTCATGAACATCTTGAAGACTGGATCATTCCTGGAGAGATTTCATAGTGTCCCTATTTCAGTGACAGCTCTGACAGATTTCCCAAGTGTCCCACCCATATCTGCTTCTCTTCAAATTAAGCTGATGATTGCTTTTTGTCCTTTGCATTGATCATCTTCCTCCCTGTAACAATCTTTCTGCACTGAAATACTGTTACCGTGATCCCTGCCCTCAGCCTTTTCTGGATTAACTAGATTTGTCGAGTATTGGACAAGTATCACTTCTTATCACTCTGGAAAAAAACCCTAGCAGTTTCTCAATGAACTGGCTTCAAGTTATTAAGCATCATTTGTTTTAGAGTATCGCAAAGAGTGAAGTATTATGGGGTTCAACTAAAGAAGGGACTAACAGTTCTGTAAGCTACTTATCACCAAATTTCAGATGACATTTTGGGAAATAGAATAGGTTTAGAGAAAGCCATATGAGAACCTACAAATCAGGCACATATGGAGATAGCAATGAGGTGGAAGACACTGATGAAGTAAATCTTCCCAGGAAACACCCACTGAGGGAACAATGCTTGTGTATCCTGACTTCTCACAGCAGTTCAGTGCTATTACTGTGGAGATAGCACTTATATAGTATCAAGCCACGGGGCAGAGGGATTCAAGACCAACTATTCCCTCTCATAGTTAGTAAGGGAAAGGCAGCTATTTACATAAACTCTTTCTCCATCCTACTCCACCTCGCCTAATCGCACATTAAGAAAGACCCTTTACAAATTTGGGAACTGAGACCACTGTTAATCCCAGACATGATGTGGGACCAAAAAGATTTCAGAAAACCTATTTCAGAAAATAAAACCTCCAAAGAGCTAATTTCAAAACCCCTTTACTGAAAATATTAACATGGGATAAACTAAATGCCTGAAAGTAATATCATAAATATTTGATAAGAAATAAATGAGTAGTATAACTTTATAGATTTGATAGAGACAAAGAGTCTTGACAATATTCTTATAAGTTTTAAGTTGTTAAGACATTCTAATAGATTGCAACCCTCTAGGGCTAAGTCTTGCCTAAGCTTTTAAATTGTGAGAAAACAGATATATTATTATTGCTATCGTAAAGAAATTCTTAACTGGGGAGGAGCTGCTAAGCAGGGAACCACAGGTGCCTGGGTGCAAATAGAGCCCAGTCTTTTAATATTTAATCATAAATACAATGCTATATTATCACAAATGTGATAAGTAGACGTCCTTTATTTATAACCTTGTTTATGGGCAGGCTTGATCTAATGTTTACATTAATTTCTGTATTTCTTGTCCAGCAAAGCCAATCTGATCTTGTTTTGTGGCCTGTTCCAGCCACACAGGTGAAAAGTTATTCTTCCCATCTCTTTTTGGCTATGCCATTTCCTTTGATTCCTATTGCCTTAATTTAACTTGGGCTACAGTCCCTAACTTTTACATCATTTGATAAAAGTCCATAAAAGTCTAGTTATTACCATTACAGCATTCCCTCTAGCATTCTCTATGCACATTTTTTACTGATATTTTATATTAGGAGCAGTCTTTTCTGTTTGTACCTCACCTCTCAGAACTTGGAAGAGTTTTAAACTTCTAAAGGTCTACACTGGTTACATTCAGGAGAAATCTGAGGATGAAATGCAATTTTGGGTGAGGTTAGGAGACTATAATACATTGTTATACTAGTTCTGTGGGAAGCATCATCACTAGTGAGTACCACAGGCAAGTAAGTACAAGTGAAAATGCACTTTGCAGGTAAGCACAACGCTTCTTGGCATTGAAATATGAGGTCCTAGGTATGTTTTTTGATCTTGAACTTTCAGGTTCTCCTAGTCCCATAATTCTGTCTTCATATCTAGCTCTGCACTGCTTAGCTTTCTTTCTGACTGTAATTGCTTGTCCACTTGATTATGTTTGCGTATTTCAGTGAGATTGTATTTAAGACGAAGCCTCGGCCACTTTTGCAAGTACCAGTCCAGCACCCAAGAGTCCTGGGGTCAGTTCCTTCCTGAACTGCCAGATTCCTGTGAAAATTTAAACATATATACTTTCTGTTTTCTCCCAAAGAAACTAGCATTACAACTTGTTGTCAGAGCACTTGATATTAAGAGGATATAACTTAAAGCAATATTATCCAGGCGGTGGGGAAGGCCTCTTTCTTGAGAAAGCAAAGGGGCTCAGAGAAAAAACAGAGCAAAGATGTGACTTGCATGAAGGATGGCAGGTGGAATAAGATTGAAGGGCAAAAGAGTCATGAAACTGCTGCCTTTGATAGCAACAGCATTAGATGCTGTAGATCAAATGTAGCAGCAGATGAAACATCTGAGAAAATGAAGCAAGCCCTCCTCAACGTTTGTAACAGCAATACAGTTTCTAACTTACATCTTTTGCAGTGAAAATCATGAAGAATTCCCACCCGGAGCAGTCCTAGTCAGTAGTTAGTAAATAATTCTCGGCTACGATAAAACACATTGTAAATAAGAGCCTTCATTCTTCTGGACAGCAGCCCCAGCTGAGGTAAACTATACATTTACTTCAGAAAGCAAAACACACGCTGCTAGTAGTTTCTATTGGGGTGAATGTGCATAATGCTCCACTTAGACATAGCAGTTTTCTCCTGGGCACCTGCTAGCGTAAAATGCTAACACAGAAGATGAGAGTACAAGGACTCTGCCAGTCTGTAATCGGCCTATTCTATTTGTATTTAGTACAAAAATGTACTAAATCAAGGCTGCCTTCAGAAAGGCAAAAACAATCATGAGAGCACAATGAAAGTCTGGAGGGAGAAGAGATTGTTGCAAAGATGATACAGAGAGTGATAGCTGATACAGAGTCGACAGTGAGCTAACATGCGGTGAGGTCACTCTTTATTTTGGTAAAAAGCCCAACTTTGACCCTTCCTTTCCCCATGTAAGTGTGCTGTGCTAACTTTCTTCCACTTTTCCCACCTAGAGACTCTGCTATCCCCCCCTCTTCTGATATGCAAAATCTGAAAGTGGTAATTTTGACTGCAAGAATTAAATCAGTCCCTCAGGGGATCGTTTCCACTCCTGCAAGCCCAGGTTCCCACAGGAGTGTCTGATCACAAGCTAGCTCCATCACTCTCAAGGAAATGTCCCAGGGCCTCCTAGGACTGCATGTCTGGGAACAGCTGCTGATTGAAAGTGGAAATCTTCCAGGACCAGAAGTATTTTTGGTATTTTGTGTCCTTCAGGCTCTTAAGCTATTTATTCCTTCACTATTATGATTGCTCAGTATGACCATACAATAAATTCACCCTTTAAATAAATCAGATCAGTGTTTCAGAGAGCCGTATGATTACAGCGTTTGGTGACTTCTCTGAAGATACTTTCACAACAGTGTAAAAACTTTTCACTGTAAAAACAGATATTTTTTTCCTACCTCGTCCTTCTAGGAAGACAAATAAGAATACAAATTCAAAAAGAAAAGACAATAAAGAAAGGAAACAGAAAGACTGGTTATTATTGAACTGCTTACTAAGTCTATGATAAGAGCACATAAGAAAATGACATTTCTTCATAGACATATGGCTAAAAATGGAGAATAGGCTTCTTTTCATGCCAGGGAAGACTTATGTTCCTTATTTGAATTCATTTAAGAAAGTATCAAGCGGTGGCTCTAGAACATCTATTTAAAATAAAAGATGGTTCAGTTGACACATGTTCACTAAGCCAAGAAAATGTGCCTGGCATATTGGATACCTTAACCTTCATGCTACTTATTAAGATAAGTTAAATGTTCTTGGCTGCACATAAGATCTGGCAATGACCCATGAAAATAAAGGTTAATTAGTATGCCTCTATTACAGTCCTCCTACATTAATACTGTAGCACGTGCCGAGGTCTTGTCAGAACGCTAGCTCAAATGGCATACGTTGCTTGTCGTAATCTGTATTTTGCGTGTCGTGCTATGGAGGAATATTACTATAAAAATAATGTAGATTGCATGTGTGTATCTATATGTCTGTACGTATACACATATATGAATTTGAGGCAGTCCAACCACTGGTACTGAAATTTTCAATAGACATGAAAATTCTTCCCTTCCCAGGCATCGTTCTTAACTGTCCTTTGCTGTTTGTCCTAAGCTGCTGTTACACCATGTCAGACTAATAGGCTGGTGGGGATGCTGGATCAGATCTCTACCACAGGTCAGTCAGGGAGAGATGGACTATAGAGTAGGTCATGCCCCACCTTTCTTTTTCTACATCTGATACTAATATTTTATGGACCAGGAGATGTCATTTCTTGACAGGTCTTTCACATCACTTTGCTTCAACCCAGCAGTACAAAAAAGTCTTCAGTTATTACAGAATATGTTGGAATATGAAGGGGTCACTGCTCCCTTCATATAAGGATCCTTGCTGCACAGCTCCCCTTTAATGTAGGTAAATACTATGATTCTCATTTTTCAGATTTAGAAACCAGGACCCAGAAGAATGATACAATTATCTGGAGGTCATATGCAAAACAGAAGCAGCAGAGCACAGAATAGAAAACTCTAATTTTTTTTTCTTTTGACAGTCTTCTGTATCTTGCTACTTGCATGATTAGAGTCACCAGATTTCTAGCCAGTGTCTCTTAGGTGGTATTTTCAGGGAGGAAGGAAAGACACTGGTGAAAAATATGTTCTCTTGTTTCAGAGAAAGACCTAATAAGAAGGTGTTATGAACTCTAGGGTGAAGAAAACTACATTATCTGTCTTTATTGAAAGCTTACCAGTTGAGCAGCTGGCTAACTGGAGACAATTCAAAGGAGAGCAGCAGTAGAGGTAAGCAGTTTGAAAAGGAATAGAGATATATTTGTTCAAGAGAAAAATCATCTTACAAGAATAAGAGACAGCAACAAAGGAATTTTGTAAAACATGTGATGATCTACAGTACCATCAGCCTTTCACAACATGAACCCATTCAGCTTTAATCTTTAGGATGGAGCAGGCAGATTTTAAAGTAAATAAGCAAAAAAAAAAAAAAAACCCTTTAAGGCAAAGAATAATTAAGTAAAAGAAAAAGACCAGTTAAGCCACTAACAGTACCAAACTAGCGGTAGGATTCAGCTCTAGATTCAGGCACCTGAATTTTGTTGTCTACAATGTAGGTGTATCTAAGCTCCCATTATAGGCAGTGAGTCTGAAGAGAAATTCAACAGATCAGGTGCAAATGTCTAGTATGGTGTCCCTGTGTCTCTTTCTGGGCTCCTTTGTCTGTATTGACTAGATCTCATCTGGCTGTAGTGGGAGCACAGAGATGTAGAGCAAATGTAGACCTAATTTAGGAGGCATCTGAATCTGGAGCTGACTCTCACCCTGGATATCTACTCCCTTGGTAAAATTTAGAAACAGTGAAATAAATCCTACCGTCATAAATGGAATTAACTTAATGAGTGTATGTAGTCTGTTGTAAAAACTCAGGATTGCAACATTGTTCTTTCTCTAATGCCCGCTTCTTGCTTTATGCATCTAGAATAGTTATGATTCGTTGAACAACTTCTCTGTGGTCTGCAGACACTGATGTCTGTGCCTCGTACTGAAATCGGGGGGTATCAATTGTGCCTACTACAGCACAAAAGTGTGTGGGCACGTTTGCAGCAGAGTGGGACAGCTCCCTCATGAGTAAACAATAACCTTTGGAATAATTTTTGAGAACATTCAGTTAACCAGTACGTGAAATCTAAGTCTTGTGAATAAGAGTTACACAGGAGATCTTTCTGTTGGAGCTGATCAAAGGGAACAAAATCCCGACAAGCACAAAACATCAACAATGATTATGGGGCCTGCATGAAGTTGCTAAGAGGAAGGTCAGTATCCTCGAGGTTTCCCTGCAGAAGGTGTGAGGGCTTCACCCCTGCAGGGTTTGCTGCTTGCATAAGCTGTCTGCACCAGCTCCCCTCAGACAGTACAGGACAAATGGCAAAACGCTGCCTATGCTATCTATGCTGCCCTACGGTTTTCCTTTGTTTCTCAACATCTTTTTCAGGTTTGGCTTCACCCAGGGGTGAAAAGCCCCTTTTGATTGACAGTTATTTTCAAGTTTTGTTCTTCCTCCTATATACATATTCCCAGATTGGTAAACATATATATATCTCTTCAATGTCTTTTAGGAGACAGCTGTGTGGGAGGAAGTGGTTGGATCAGGGAACATGAGTTGCTCATGGCTATTCCCAAGACAGTTCTTAAAAAATGGAGCAGACATACCCCCAAAATGTTTAACCTGACACAGAATCTAGAGAAACTGTTACACACTTCCCGTACTGATCTTTATGAATCATTTTGCCAGAACTGTCAAGCTGGACTTTAACAAAGATTATAATTAATATCATGGAAACTCTATTGGCTTTAGGCACTGAGCTCAATAGCATAAGAAAAGGGTTATTCAGAGCAATATTTAAGCTTTTTTGGAGTACATGAACCTTTTTTACATTTAGGGAAAGTAGATAAAAATGGTATTGTTTTCTACTGAAAAAGTGATAATGTTCAGAATAGATGTAATTATTGTAGATGCCGCTCTAGAAAACGGGAATTAGCTCCTTTCATTACGATGAACAGCTCTGAAGAGAAATTCCTTCATTCTTACTTAATGCACAACAGACAGTCTATTTGCGTCCGCTCTTTCTCTCTTCTGTGGAGACAATAGCAAGTAATTAACAGACTGTGGAAGGAACTGCCATAGCTAATACATTCAGCCGTGTGAGGTTATGAGGTTGACTGTTAGCTTTTACTACTTACTGCTGGAATCTGTGATATGAGCCGTATCAACTTTCTTTTATTTGAATTCAGGCTGTTACCATTCCCACGTACCTTGTCTTTGGCTATATATTCCATTTAGGCATCTGGTGTTCTCAAAGACAAACAAGGCCAGATCACAGATGAGGTTTTGGAGTCTCTTTTTCTTTAGCTATTGGCTATGAAACATGCCAATTTAGGGTCTCCTCCAAATGGATAACTTGGTGTTTATGAGAGTCGTGGCTTTTTTAATGGTGTCTAGTGAGGTATTAACTAAGAAGTGTTATAAGGTTTATGGCAATGTGAGAAGTAAGCAGCCTCTTCCACACATTTTTTCTTACAGGAAAAATACTTGCTTCCCATCGTTTCCCCAGTAATGTGGCCCAGAACAGCATGAGATGATATATGCAGTATATGCTGGAGGGAAGGACGGCAAGATATTGCTGTTCCTTTTCTTTGTTTGGGTGAGGAATAGTTTGCAGATTCAAATACTTAAAGCCTCATTATAAAATTCTGGTAGGGTTTGATAATTAACAATCTATAGCCAGATGTCAAAGGAGGCACCTTTCTCATCAGCCAGTTGTCTGTGTAAAAATATTACCATCTTAACGCCTGCTTGCAATGAGCTCCCTGAGCAGTAGAAGGCTGTTTCTAGGGCTGCTAGGTTGTATTTTCATATCTTCCCAGTCTCATTTTGGCCTCCTGAATACTTATCTCGTCCTGTAGCTTACTGGGACATGGCGGAATGATCCTTTCTGTTGAGAAATTTTTCTGGCGCAGTACCTGTTATTACTGCTGTGTATATCTTTTAACTGAAAAATGGTATTCCTCCGTAAAATAGTTACAAAAGTATTTATGAAATTACAAAAAAAAAAAAAAAGATTAATCTTGTGCAATAAAATTATCTCCTAGCATTGCTCTGTAATTTGAACTGTCCTTTAGGTTAGGAAATATGACTCTACAAGTCTCGAATTCAGTGCCCATATGGGATACAACACTTAGCATGTGTCTTTATGGAGTACAAACAATGGTTACAAAACCCAGACCCTCTGGATCCAAACACAGGACTTTTTACTTCCTGAATGAAGATTACGTTATAGGCTGATACCCCACTGTGAAATTCAGCCACCTAGCAAAGACTTTCAGTGAAAAGCAAAAGTTATAAAAAATGTATGTTACTATCCTATCTTGTTGACATGAAAATTTATGCTTACAAGCGATACTGCCAAGACCTACTGCAATCCATTAGATGTATTTAGGGCCAATTTTATATAATTTTATTTTTCATTTCCTTCCAAATCTCCTGATCTGTTTTTTGAATCTGTTAGGTGATTGTAGAGAAGAAAATTATCTAGAAGAAAAACATTTATGTGGAAATACAACAAAATACCTCATTTAAGTGCTGTACTATCTTCTAGTATATTGCCTTCCACAGATTCAAGTTAGTGCGGACAGGAGGGACAGAGTCATACCCTAGAAGCAGGAGAAGGATAGGCACATATACTAGAGACTAATACCACAAAGGCATAATCTTAAGCCATTCTTTATTTTATATAAATAGTAAGGGAGAGTAAAACAGCTTCTACAACATAATATTGTTCTAAAGAATCAGAATGGCCCTTTCTGGCTTTGTATCTTTAGTTCTATGCTTCAGTACGTTTTCACTGTTCTAGGATTGTTTTGATTCTATTGCTGTTGAGTCTTCATGTAATTGTTCTGCACTCTTTATACTCTCTATTAATTTAGATATTGCTTTTTCCATTTTTTTTCTTTATTTACTGTTTCAGACGTTATTAGGCAACTTCAGCAATATATACGTGCCTCAATAGTACCAGTTATTGCAACTAATGAAATGGAAAGTGGCAGAAAGCAAGCTTGGATGCCATTTATTCTGCAGCTTTATGCGACTAAATCATTGCAGAACAAAGAGATGGAAAAAAATGCTAGTAGGTCATCTATTCTGGTAAAAACAAGGAATCCACCTTTTCGTAGATTTACAAGACTCCAATCTTAAATAGTGTAAGCTGGATAAAACTTTCTCCAGGAGATTTCTGGAGGTTAGAAGGGGAGTAATGGTCACTGTTTGAAAATCAGATCCCTTTTAATAGGCTTGTTGAGATATGTGTAGATATTGAGGCTGTGAAAAACCCCTAATCTATTTAAAAACCTAGACCTAAAATTTATATGCTACCTTAAATTATCTTGGAAATGGCATCAGTGACTTGCTTTTGGCTGGCTTAGAATTTATATGCTTCACAGATAATTTAAAACCATTATCTGGACCACATGTTCTCTATTAATGGTAATGCCTAACAGGACTTTTGACAGTCCTCCTACAGTCATTTCAGGGTGCTATGGAAAATTAATATAAAGTACCAATAATGAACAAGAAAGAAAAATGACCTTAAAATGGTTAAGTACATTTAGAGCTCGGGAAAGGTACTGGACTGATGAATTCAGAGCCTGGAGTTCTCTATTTAAGCAGAGATGACTGTAATGCAGACCAGCTGGCAGAAGTATCTCTTCTCTGTAGGGGGCTGAAACTATTTCATTCTCCCTTTGCTCATTTCACCCTTGTCCACTTTCCTGAGACAATCAGCAACAGTCACTAGTCAGGGGCAACTGTGATAATGGCTTTTTTTTTTTTTTTATTAGACACCTCTCTCTTTAGCAATGAGCTGAGAACACAGGAGACACAGGCCACCAGATGCTGATCAATGAGCAATCAGTGCTGTTCACTGTTGACCTGTACATCATTCAAGCAACTTACTTTACAGATGACAAAACCACATGGACTTTTGGAAGGTTATCTTTATCACTAGTGAACCCAATGGCTAGCTAACTTTATTGCTACTGAATCCAAAAGGCATCTACTAGAGAGGGGAAGCATAGTTTGCTTTCTCACCAATATCTTCTAGGGAAAGCTGCCATGCTTTAAGTTCTGACAGTCTTTATGGTTACTTTTTTTCCTTTTATAAGTTGCAGTTCAGGGTCTGATTATCATTTCTCTAGCATTGGCTGTAAATCAGCATTACTCCATTTGAGTCCATTTGCCATTCTGGATTTACAAGGAGCAAGAAAGAAGGCAGAGGATGCTTATTTTGCTATGTTTTTGCTATATTTTGATTTTACCTTATATTTCTACTGGAAAATAAGAGGTGCGGGCTATATTTTGAGGATAAAAGACAAATATAATCAGCAGATTCCTAAAGTGCAGTCAAGTAGAATCAGAAGGAAAAGCGCCTAAAATCTAACATATAAATGTTTTCATCTGCAAGTGGACATGAGCAGATGGGGCATTTTGAGAAAAGAAGATCTGGAAAATGGATGTACTGTTTCTGTGATGTGTTTGCTGGTAAGTGCATATAAATATTGCATAGTTGTTTCCAAGAAGAAGGAGAAGCATGAGAAGGGATTTAGGGAAGAGAGGTCAGCTTTTCAGTACAGCCATGGATTGTGAAGAACAATATGATGTCTGCAGTATCATCCATTTCTTAGGTTTCTGGATTAACAATATACTTTCAATAGGATCCTCTAAGTACCAGGGGAGCAATTTTGAGAACAAAATTCTACTGGAGTTACGGTTCTTCAGAAGAGGGCAGCACTACGAGAGAAAGGGTGGAGAACAATGACCCTTCCTTGGCATCCCACACTCAACAGGCTGGGAAGGCTGAAGTGCTTGCCCATTACATCCAGCAGAACAGGAGTGTAAAACTTTTCTCCCACGATGGAATGATTACCACAAAATTCATAGAACTAAAATTTAAGTTTTCCATAAATAAAGAAGCTGGCTAAAGTGCAACCTTTAACCAGAGGTTTACAAAGAATTTTTAATTGGTCAGATTATTGCCTACTCTTTAAAAATAAAGCATCAGCTATTGTGAACACAATTTTTATTTAGTAAGGATTTTAAACTACTTCTGCCATGAAAAAGATCGTGGGATCTCTAAACCTCAGATTACTATTTTTAAACCAAATCTGAACTTTATCCTCATACCACTTTAGAGGGATTTTTGTATTCTTAGCACCAATACAAAAATGATGTCTTTATAATGGTTAACCCTCTTAAAATGTCCTTTCCAATCCCAGTCCAATCTGCTATTGCTTTAAAGGTTGCAAAGTACTGATGGTTGATTAAAATCTAGACTTGTAAGAGCTTGATAAAACCTACATAGCATGTAAGCTTCTTTAAAAATAGAGTTCATCAGTCTGTAGAGAGCTTCTTAAATCTATGGGAAGTAGAGATTGTTGCATGGGAAAGTGTGAAAAAGTCCTGTGGAAGTAGAGGTAGAAGAGAAACAAATGGTCAGCCAGAACAACTTTCTAATGGAAAAAGAGATTAAGAGAAGATTACAGTTGTTCCATAGATAACAGACAGGAGAGACTGAATATGTCAGCAACCAGATGCTATTCTTAAGAAAATGGGATGTCCTTGCTTTTTAGAGACCAGGTACCAACACTAGAAAAATAGAAAGTGTGTTTACATTGAGAAACAAACCAACTCTCTGCTCACCTGGACAAATTGTCCTCCGGGGTTGGTTAGTTCAGATCTATTGTGGAGAACAAATGAAATAATAATCGAACTGTTCTAACTTTCAAAATGAGCTTTATGTGAATTTATGAACTCCGCTATGAGAAAGATATCCGCTAAATTAGCTGGAAAGTAGGTAACCAGTAAAACCAGTGGCAGGATTCCAGGGGAGGAAATGTCTGCTAGGGTGATCTCGGAGAGGTATCTTCTCATCAGACCACTTAAGAAAGGATTTTTCTTGTTTTCTCACAAATCCGATCAATCCCAGGACCCTGCCTACAGGTTCTTGTCTTCTCCCTCCTCCTCCTTGGTTAGAAAAGTCCTAGGAAGCTTGGTGGACTAAGAGCAATGCCAGCCTGCACCATCTCACCTCAGTAATCCTGGCAGGACAAGAGGCAGACAGTGGCTGTTTCTCCTGCCACACACTGTCTTAATTGCTCTTTTTTCTTACCTTCACCCCTCTCTCTTCTGCAAGTGTGACAAACACCCCAGAAATCATTTGTAAGGCTTGGGAAGATGTTGAGAAGGATATTTGTATACATATAAGAGCAACTTATCTTAGCAGAATTCGAGAAAATGCAGCCGGGGTGGGGGTGGTTTGCTTGCTAAAGATTTCCTCAGAGGGAGATGTCAAAACTGCAGCTAAAAATAGACCTTAATGCATTGTGGCTTTTTTACCTTTTAGCTCTGGGTAAGTCAACTGAGACTGCAGTAACTAGGTGTCAAATTAAAATAGAATAATTTTCTTTATTTTACTTTTCAAAGTTAAAACTGGAAGATTTATTTCTAGCTGGAGTCTTAGTCCCTCTCTTTAGCCTCGTGTAGCAGTGGCAGAGCAGCTTGTTGGTGAGCTCTCTGTGCAGTAAGTAAGAGTTTTCTTTTCATGAATGAGGCAGAACCAGCTCAGTGAGAACAAGGACAAGCACTTCACCAGAGGATGAATATAAGCATCACATAAATCAACAGGGATTTCACCTGTCACCTCAAACTACGGCTAAGAATATCCTTATTTCGAAAGATACCATCATGTGCTCTAAATCTGTCAGAAATAATTCAAATAAAATATTTCAGAGAGTTTTTATGTTATTTTTTGAAACATAAGTCCAATCTGAAGGCTATTCATGTTAGCAGGATGCAGTCTAACAACTTCATGTAGTTTGAGATCAACCATATTTTCCTATTTCTTGGTCTGGGCTTCATTAGTCTTACTGTGAGTCTAGAGGGGTCTTGGACAGAGAATAAAGGTGTAGCCATTATTTCCATGACTAGCAGTCTTGTAATTTTGAGATCTTATTATAAAACCTCTTGTGTTAGGAGTAAACCCTGGACAGATTTTTAAAATTAGTTAACTTCTTAACTTTTGTGATCTTCCTTTCCTAGTAGTTTTCAATCTCTATTTCCAGCTTCAATCATAAGAAATTTTGTAGGTTAAAGTATTAACCTCCTCTCACAACAATTGTTTTCAGACCTGCATAATTTGGTGTATGTGTGGGTGGTAGAGGGAGGGGCAGAGTGACAAAGTTGTCTGAGAGTTTTTTTATAATTAAGTGGTAATATTTGAAAGTTCAAAATGTTAGACGCATTTCAAGTAGAAATGAATTACTTGGGAAAGAGCAGGAAAGGACAGCAGAGATGTACAATTAGTGCAATTCTTAACAAAGATGTCATTTCAGTGTATGTGTGGAATTATGATGTCGTTCATTCAAAAGTTAGTGACTTTGTATAAAGAGAAATTGAAATGAAAAAGAAATTTAATGCAGGTTCCTGTTCTTCCTTGAGGGCAATTACACGGCGTTTTCACAGTGATGCAAATGACATTCTTTTTTTTTTTTTTTTGAAAGTTTTGCACTAGATAATTAAGGAAGAAATTTATACTTTCCATTTTCATTGCGCAGATATAATGAAAGCAGAACTGTCTGCCGTGCCCTTACAGTGAAATCAAGGTAATACAAAAGACTGTGTCTTTGAATTGCTTATTAGCAAAGTATACCGCTGGCTGCGAGCTTCCTTGGAACGCAGACATATCAAACCAAAATATTGACGCAAAACTTCAAACACGTTGTGGAAACTGATGTTGTCTTTGGAACTAGATAGGTGTAAGACAACTGAGAACCTTGTCACGGTATGTCCTGTGTTTATAGGTTATCTTCAGGTGGACAAAACAAAACTAGAGAACATTTTATGTCTGTCATTTTTGGTTGTTTGAAATAATTACATAACTTAAGCACGCACAGGTAACTACATTTCATTACAAAAAAATTGAATTCATAATTTGACCAATAGCTGGTAAATTGAGACTTTATGACACATTGTCTTGGCTGTGCTACCTTCTCTAGCTTGTTTCGCTCATCTTTCTATGATAAGATTTTTCTGGAATTCTCCAGCAGTGGAGTCTCATTTAACCAATCCAAACTGTGAATGTTTTAGATCCTCTCCAAAACTCTAATTTTGAAATGAAAGTTGGGAAATAAGTAGATATGGATGTACCCTGGATTTCAGTTTCACAGAGTGATTGCATTTCCCAGTGGTATCACATAGGGGGTACTGTACAGTTGAGTGCATAAGCATCACTTGTAGTGACTGCTGGAGAAATTCTCCATTGTATCTATAGCACTGCTCACCTTATTAATACAGGGATTAGATTTATAAATTGAATTGTTTTTGGAAATACTAATATGCATTCATTCACAACATAAGGTGCTTAATTCCAAAGTGTCTTTTTCTTAATGAATTAGGCTCTTTTAAAAATATGAATAAAATTCATATTGTCAGTGAAATGCTTCTGAAAATTTTACTGACAATTCTTCTTGACAGAAAAAGGAGACGAGGAGAGGAGAGATTACAAAAACGTAGGAGCTTAGTTCTATAGAGGTTTTGAAAACTGGAAACTGGGACTCTAGTTGCTTAAAACCTTTGAAAAACTTCATTCATACTCCTCCTTAGAAACTGGTGTGTACTTCATACTGTATTGGTCCATAGAAACTGATCCCATCGTACAGGTCTGTACTTCACCCTCTTCCTTCCTGTGCAGTAAGTGAATATATTGCAATCAGTCTAAAAGCTAAGCTTGAACAGGAGGATATTTTCTATGGAGAATGGACCAATGGAGTAAAATCAGATTTATAGTTCTGCAACTGAAACCATAACATGGCACATAAACGTTTTCCCGGAGCAAAGCGACTTTGCCTCTCAAACTACAAAACCCCACAAGGGCCCTGAAATAGAGCAAGGAGCCCTTAAATCCTGAAATGTCCCCAAGAAGAAAGAGAATCTAGACTGCAAGAAAATAACAACATCCAGAAAATAAACTATCACATCTGGTTGCCCGCATTTCAGCTTAGAGCGGCAATAAAAAAAGAAATCATCCTTCAAAACAGAGTGGAGAAAAACTATGATTTTTGTGGTTTCACCTTAAATTTTTATTGCACTATACAAAAAGGATGAAGGCAAATGAATGAATGAAACTGCTTTCACTGCAAAAATATCAGCTTGTCTGTACAAAATTTAATGCAGAACACCATCTCTTGCTTTTCACCATAAGAAAAAAGCTGATATAGTAAATACTGATAATTTATATTGCAGAACATAGGCAAGTACTCTTTTGGGGGTTTGTAAAAAATCTCTGAAATGCAAACAGGTCTTTACTTATCAGTATTATCGTTTCCTTGTGTGTTTCCACATGTCTGAGTGTATCTCCTTCTTGTCTCCAAAATACAGATTATAAAATGCCTCGCTCACAGTTGGATGACTTTTCAGGACTGCCTCTCTTAGGCACTACGCAATGTCAAATAATGATAGCATTAACATTTATAGTTATTAGAAGAATAGGTGATCAGAAATGACAAACATAGGGTATTTAGAGAACTTAAAGAAGTCATTTTGAAAGCTTAGAAACTTAACTACTCAATTTTAATAATGCGCAATAATGAACAGAAGTATATCTAAAGCATTTAGATAACCTTTATAATTGTAAAAGATTGGATATTTTTCTGCAAATATTTATGGAGGAGAATAACATTCCTCATTACCTTTTTTAACTCATCTTATTTTCTTACTGTAAGAAGTAACTTTACCCTTACTTCTTCCTGTAAGTTTATCGGTCTTCTAATTTAAACCCATATAAGTACAAAATAAACCAGATAATATGGGACCTCTCTAGCAACCTTCATAACGAGTACGTCCATGAGTAGTCTCTTAATTCTCTATATGATGTGGCATGTCAGTACGGCTACCTATGACAGTCATTACTATTATTTCTATTAATGAAATGGAATCTGTGTGAGGTGGGAACAAACTTTGAGAGATTTTAATTACGGCACCCATTACCACAGAAGAGAGCAGCACCACTAGAAGGCACTAAAGCTTAACCTACCTATAAGAAATCTTATGTGTAGGCAGTTTATATTAAGGGGCAAAGGAATAAATTGAAGTGCAACGGCATTAAGGTTTGCGGTCATACCAAGGCAAAAGTTTCTGGTGCTTATGGGAAATTCACTGGGTAATTTTGAGGACATCTTCTTCTGCGGTTACACTAATACAGTAATTAAGACAATTACTTCTTCAAATACATGTCAAAAGACTATGATCATTTAGAAATGAAAATGCAACGGGTATTTTTTCCTATTGTTTCACCTCTGTATATGTTCCTGAATGAAAATGACTTTAAATTTTAGCTGTTTTTAATCAGTTACAATTCTCTGGCAAAGCCCCTGCAGCTAGTGGATGCTGGATAAGGAGGAAAAATTTTGTTTGTATCTTCTGTTTAGCATTTTTCTGGTTATGAAACATTAAGGTTACAGTGTAACTCATGGAATTATTATCCGGAAGAATTATGCTGAGAAGTATTCCTCTATTTACTCTACCCATTCTTAGCTCCTTATCCATAGTTTAGAAAGTTTCAGAAACCATAGCACAGCTATTGGCCTGCATGCATTTCTTTTTTTCTGTTTTTTAACTTTATTTATCAATCAGAGCTATTTTCTGGAAAGAATTTAATCCTGATTTTTTTTTTTTTTTTAAATGTGATGCGCATTACCAGGTAGCATATTTTTTTCTTTAATGTGTGAAAAGAACTACAGATTATCTGTATCATGAAATACATATGTCTTCAGAAGAGAAAAATGCTAGCAGTCCTTGGATTACTGCCTGAGGATGCTGATCCACTGAGCATGATCAAGCTGTTCAAAAGAAGCAGCCATCCAAAATATGACATTGCCAGTCATCTTAAAGAATATATGCTTAGAAAATTCTTAAATGAATGCTGCTTCAGAGGGGAAGGGGCAGAATAGAAGAGTGAGGGAAATAATAATCTCCGTTCCTCAAGATATTCTAGTATCACGACTTTTTGCTACTGCTGTTGCTCCAAATTGGAAGGAAAGCTGAAATACATGTATATATGTACACACACACACACACACACACACGTGTATGTACACACACACACACACACACACACACACATGTGTGTGTGTGTGTTCACCTGTATATGTACAAACATATATATAAGTATATATGTATATATTGGTGTGTGCAATAATACAGTTCCGACAGATTTGATGGAAAATATATCAGAATATTTTGTTCCTAAAATGTAGGTAAGTTTTAGATCAAACTATGTTTTATAAGAGCTATTTCCTTTAGGGTCCTGAGGTTTATAATTTCTCCTGCGGCCTTTTTTCCTGACCAGAATTCATTTTCCCTTATGCATTTCCAGTCCTATGATGCCTGTGGTGTACCACAATGTTTGGTTACAGGTGAGTGTCAGCGGGGTGGGGTAACTCTCCAGCAGCTTCTGCCCTCAAGAGGATAACATAGTGCCAACACCTTGCAAGGTGCTGGGCCAAGACAAAATATACAGCTCGACATCAACTCATCAGAAATGAAATACTTCTGATTCCTACTTTATCCCACCCTGGGAAATAAATTAATAAGTAAGTAAACAGTCCAAATGTGAGCATTATCTTCATTTTGCTAATAGGAAATAAAATTTCAGTAAAATTGATTTTCTCCAAAAAAAACCCCTGTCTTTGTAAAAACTCTGTTTTCTAAAAGAATTTAAAATAATTCTGATGGAAAATCCTCAGAATCATCTGGAACAGGGGAGTCTTTTGTTGATGTTTTACGAAAGTAAACATCACAAAGTTTTTTTACAAAGTACTTCAGAAAATAAGAATCTAAGTAAGTGGAAACTTGCAAAGAGTTAAATTTAAAAAAAACAGTTTAGACAAGCTGATGGAAGAGAAACCTAAAAAAAAAACTCAACGCAAAAAACCAAACATACAAATGAGGTACTACAATCAAGACCAAAACAGAGAATCTTAGATAGCATCCACCTTTTCTCTAAAGCCTCCCCAACTAGTGAGAGTTGGAGGTAAATTCTGGCCTAGATAACTTGAATTACCCAGAACAATTGGTTCTTCAGTTCTTGTGTAAAGTCTAGAACATGACAACTTCCTAGACCTCTTCATAACAGCATGGCTTTCAAGAAGTGAACAAGATACAAAGGATAAGCAGTGCATCTGCATATACAACAGGACAAAATAAATTACTAAGTTAATTTGAGAATGAAATAGCACTATAACATGTATTTAGGCTGCAGTTTGATTTCAAAATAACCTTTAAAATAGCAGAAGAACATTGTCCTGACTCACATTTCAGTGACAACGCAAAATTTACTTAACTTACGTTAGATCTAAGTTCCGCTGCCTTGGTACTATTAGATAATAAGCGTCAAACTTTCTCTCGTTTAATGACTCTTAGTTCTGGATTGGAAAAGATGATGTACATACCAGCTCAGATCAAGCATTCACCTGGCCCAGTATGCTATTTCTGACAGTGGCCAAAAGCAGATTTTTAGGGTAGAGTTGAAGAACAGAGAAAGCATATGGTGATACGTCCCTGCAGTGTCCTCACAGCTCCCAAAATTCATCCCTCAAACAGAGGAAAGGTTGTAGCATTTTATCTGCCTAGATAGAGTTATCTTCCATTTACTTGCTTAGTTTTCACTTGACTTTTAGCATCTGCAACGCTCTGAAACAGGGCGTTCCACAGATTAACCACGCTCTGCATAAAGAACCATTTTTTTTTAAACCAGACAGCTCTAGCTTCATTTGATATCTCCTTGTTCTTACGTGTGAAAAGACAATGAATAGTCATTCTCTATCCATCCTGTTTCCCAATGAAAAACTCTAAGACGTCATCATCAAATCAATACACAACAGAAAAACAACTGCATGCAACTCACTTAAGCCGCACAAATCGGGTGGCATCGCATCAGAGACAGTGAGGCTACAAACGAGCGGACACCCTGCTCTTGGCTAATTATCAATTCCAGTTAACACAAAAAGAGAAGTGTTCCTGCCAATACCTGTCGCTGGTTTTCTGTCTCTAGCCTCAGTCTGGCTTCTACACATCTTCTGGTCTCCAGGAAGGCTTGACGTTGTGCTCGGTCTGATAGGTAGCTAATGAAGATTCCTGCGGTGTTCATACACATAAACAACACTGCCTGAGCCGTTATCTGCAAGGAACAACAAACAGGATTTGATCAGACAACAGAGGCAAAAATATCCGTCTGAAAAATAAGGAGCGAGAGAGAGAATGACTGCTCCGCGGTCATGTACGCTGTAAAACTAAACAGTTAGGAAAGTTTACATAAAAGGATCTCTTGAATCTTAATTAAAGACATCAAACATATAAAATTCTCTCTGCCTTGAGGAAGAAATATGCAGTATTTGGGGGCATTAAACTCTAGCTGAACCACAAATGATGTTTCCAAGAACTGACTCACAGGGCTGTAGTCAGGAATGATTACAAACTTAATTAACAATTTGTTTTGCACTGCCTCTTCCGTAAAAGCAACTTTGTGATTTGTTTCATGGCTTAGTTTGAGACGAAAGCCATATTAAGGAATACAAAGAGTGTCAATTAGCTTAAGATTTAATATCAGTAATAATAGTTACTCTGTTATTGGCCAAATTGAATAAATTCATTTTCAGCTGATGCCAAAGCACAAGCTTCCATAATCTAAATCCTGAACTGTTCAATAGGAGAAGCTGAAAATATAATCAAATGCTTACATAGCCCGAACTTGTGTAAACAGGCCTCTTTCTTCACTGATGCCTATGCAAGAGCTGCAAGATATACTCTCCTTTCCTTGTAGAAGGTGTGCCACAGCTTTTTCCTTTGACATATGAACTTAAAAGAGCCAAATAGGCAGGGATCCTTGGGCAGTGTAAATTCCAGCAGCTTATTTGTCTTTCATTAATACCTCTTTGTGCTCTGTCTGCTTGTGAGGAAGTGAGAATTGTTTAGGAAACAAAGTAAGAAATGCATAATATTTGTGTGAGCCATAGACAGAACACAGATCTGCAGTGTCAGCACCTTTCCCCAGCCACCCCCACCACTGCTAGGGGTTACGAGCTCAGGTGAGCTCCTCTCAGTTCCAGTTTCAGTCGGGCTTTTGGGAAGGGGAAGAGTGGAAAGTAAATCCAGAAGTCATTAGTATTCTGCAAATGCAGCGTGTTTTAGGAGTAAACTGCTCTGGTCCTTACATCAGCTAGAAAAGCCAGTAGGTTACAGTAACCCACTGAGAGTCTGCACACTGCATCTGCCTGCCATGAAGCAGTCACAGCCATAGTGCTAGCAAGGTGGCTCACTGAGGGCACCTCACAGTTTAAGACCAGTGGTGGACCACCCTCGGAGCAGGCTGCGTTACTCTGCATGCCAGCGTCACCCGCCCAGCAGGGCTATCCAAGCTCTGACAGCTATGGTCTGCAGCACTGTGGTTAATACCTTCAGGAACACAGTGCAAGAAGAGCCATGCTAGGAAAGTCCAGGTCTCCTTCACTCGGGGTCCTGTCCTTAACAGAGGCCTACAGAGAACGCCTAGGTAAAGTACAAGAATAAAGCACGTGTTCAGTGATATTTTGTCAAAACAGTCTTGTAGAGTCCAGCAATCTGAGGTTGAGGGATGTCGCGGGCTAGAGATTGTATTTTTTTAGTGATATTTGATAAACAGTCTTCCTAAAATCAAAGTCTTGTTTTTTCTAATAGAAACGAGGAAATATTTAGTACAACTCCCTAATCATATTGTGCCTGAGATCTGCAGGTCTCATTCTCATTCCTCTTATTCATGAGGGTTACAAAAGTGAGATTTGTTATCAAACTAAGGGCACTTGGCAGAAGCTTCAGCTTTATGTGATCCTGTATTTCTGAATTTGGAGCATGGTTCTGTGATGATAGAGAGATTTCATGAACAATTTATAAGCCATGATTAAATACGAATAATTAAATATTCTCGCTCCAATGAAAAATTCATCTAACCTTTGCCAGTAACAGACATTTAGGCAAAATTTGCAGAGAAGTAGGGCATGGTTAGCATGATCCTTGCTTTAGTACATCTTCCCAGCTTCCCAGATCCCTCTGTTTACAGAACCTCTGAGCTGGAGGTGGCATATTCTACCTATCTATTTAACAGCCCCTGGTAGATCTAATATGTGCAATTTTTTCCTGATACCCTTTTGAAGTTAATTACACCTTTGGTCCCTGTGGCATTCAATGACAAAGATTTATATAATTTCATTAGGCACTTTGTGACGAAAATGTTTCCTTTTGTTTACTTTAAATCACTGCCTTACCATTTCTTTGAGTGTCCTCTCACGCTTATAATAAGAGAAATAGTGACTAATCATTCCCCATTCATCTCAGCAGTCAGGATTTTATCGACTTATAGAGTACCCTCCCTCAGCTTTCCCTTTATGGAAGCGAAGAATTCTGGACTATTTAGTCTCACTGTGTTTGGGCATCACTCTACCTCTCTGTTCATTGCTGCTTCCCTTCTTATTTTCTTCCTCTCTACCTTTTCCTGTCCTGCTGGAAATAGAGTGCCCCAGACAAGCCACCTTCAACTTTTGCTCCACAATAAAACAGAGAATGCAATTATTTAGCCCATGAGATGACACCTTTCTGGTGCAGGCTACCAAAAAATATATGATGAGCTGACATGAGAAAATATCAGTTCAGAATTATGTGGTGCAGCAGGAGAGCTGAAATCAGCTGTGGGTGGCTGGAGAAATCAACATTTTCCCCAGAAGTGGTGGCACACTACTCTTGTTTGCTTGCAATTTCAGTTGAAGTTCCACACGAGCCCAGTTTATACCCTTCTCTGCTAATGCTCTGAACTAGTGCCATTCACTTCAGCAGATCTCCTTAGAGCAATGCAGTAAAATTTAGCCTTCAATTAGATTTCGTGAGTGCATAATTCAGTTTAGACAAAGGGAATCATGGAAAACTTGCTACAGGTAAAACGACAGTTTACTCAGTTGGAAGCAGAGTCTGCTTTCCTTACACAAAGTAGTCTGATTCAAGCCAATCTAAAGAGTAAAGTGCTATGGCCGGTAAGGATGTTAATCTGTGCCTCCTTTTAGTTAAACAAAAGAAAGACACGTAAGACCTGAGTCTCTCATTGCCACTCCTTTTTCCTGCAGCTTGTTGTGACACATTCCAGAAGTCTTACAGGATTTTCTACTGCATATCAGGGCCACAAGCCAAGGCAGACTGTGATTTCATAAGATGTGCACAGTTTCATATCTTTTTGACTGACCTGAAGATAATCAATGCTCATACAGAAGGACAGCTGAGGTATAGGGAGAAAAAAAGAATATCTTTTCACAGCCTTTATGAGTCCTTTAGTCTATTTGTGCCTTGTACAGCACTCAAACATGCAGCTGTAGCAGGGACAGCAAGTGATCTTAAAAAGCCATGAATGATATATTTTGATGTTAAAAAGGGCTCTAGAGAGGTCTGTTTCTTGGCTATTGTAAAAATGCAAACAAAAGGCACCTATCACCATGCTTCTTGGGAATATTAATGTTACAGGACCATCACTATCCCTACTGTACTTGCAGCTGGCACATAATCACATAATAGGATGAAAAGAGCTAAAGAAAGCTAATTGACAAAATTATGCAGGTAGCTAGAAGTAGCTGTTAAAATTTTTACCCCAAATTTCTGCTTCCCATATTTCTCACAGGAGGTGATTTAAGAGCTTAGTTCACAGAGAAATCACCTGTCAAATCAAATTTACATTTACAAAGTGTCCTTCACGAAAGCACCTTGGGGCACTTTGCAAAGTCAATATGAAAAACAAAGGCAATAAAAGGACAGGAAGCAGGTCAAACAAGAAAGATAAGTTTAAATTCAACAGTATATACTGATTCAAATCCATTCATTTTATAATCTGTCATATGCTGATTCAAAAGCACTTTGCCAAGGTAGTTAAAAACAAGACAACATCTTGAGTAGATTCGGGAACCACCAGATCTCAGATAAAAAACAGTTATAAAGCACTGGACACAGCTGGCAAGGAAGAAGTATTAATCAAAGTAGGTACAGTATGGTAGAGTAAGAGAACAGGGAAAAGAGAATTTGTTGGAAAGCCAGTGAAGTATCTCAAGAAGCATGTTGCTAAGTGATGGGGGAATCACAGCCACAGACAGATGATCAAGACAGAATTGAATGTAGTTCAGGAAACAGGAAATTCAGTAGGATACAGGTGAGGGTGTTTGAGTTGTCGAGAATACAGCTGAGCTAAGTATAACAACACCAATTTGTAGATATTTCTGCAATAAAAAGCACCAAATTGGTGCCCAGTGACAGGACAAGAGGCAACGGGCAGAAGCTGAGCCACAGGAAGTTCCACCTGAACCTGAGAAAAAACTTCTTTCCTGTGAGGGTGACTGAGCATTGGAGCAGGTTGCCCAGAGGGGTAGTGGAGTCTCCTTCGCTGGAGATATTCAAAACCCGTCTGGATGCGATCCTGGGCAATATGCTCTAGGGGACCCTGCTTGAGCAGGGGGGTTGGACTAGATGATCTCCAGAGGTCCCTTCCAACCTCAACCATTCTGTGATTCTGTGAAATTCAATTTGCCTTAATTTGGAGTTTTTGTAAATTCCTGTTAGTTTATGAACAGCAGGGAGTGAGTGAGGCAACAGTCTGAAAATGCTAAAAGTTTTGAAATTTCAAAAATCATAACTTAAGTGTGTTTCTGTTATGTCACATTTCTTCTTTGAAAAGATGCAATTGTCCACTTAGAGAGTATAAAGCCGTAAGGACAGTCGTGCAGGCCCATAATCCAGTGCCTTCTGAGACCTGCCAGTAGTAGATAGATACTTAAGGAATGTACAGTAGTTGCCTGATTTCCTCCGTAACTTGAGAAAAAGTATTTATGGATACTTACGAATATTCTGCAAATTCAACAGATTGGAAAGATTGTTGCCAACTATTAGCTAAACCTAAACGAGAGTGATTGCCACAAACCATCTTCAGCACGACTAAGTTCAGCCAGCTATAGCATATATTGATTTGGAAACCACAGTAGAGAAGGAGAAAGTTGAAGAGCTTCTGTATTATTACCCCAACTGCACACAAATAATCTAATGTTCTCTGCAGAAGTAACCCCATTATTAACCTCTTCAGCAGGTTTTTTTTGTTCTACCATGTAGAAAAACAACAACAACAAGCCCCAAAACATTGCTGGGGCTGATCTGGCTCAAAAAAATCTGAAAACTGAAGGAATCATTTTCAATGTTATTTTCAATTGGACATTCTCAAGGCAAATCAACTCTAACAAGCAGGAATTTCATTAATTCTTGAAAGCAGCCCTTGGAAAATTGTTTAATCCTTTTCCTATTTTACTTTCTATTTTGGGTTGGCTTCAACAATGGATTAGAGTAGCTCTTGGCTGTTTTGGGAAAACTGGCGAAGTAAAGCTGTTGTGCTTCTTTAAGAGTGTTTTCAGTATGTGCCACATAAAGAACCGGTTGCTATGGTAATTATTATTGGTTAATTAGGTTTGGAGAAGCACTTTGATTCATCATTAGTTGTTTAACTAAAAATAGCAGCTTGCCACAAGTTGTTTTCTGTAACTAAAATGTTTCAGAAACCTCATTCCCCGCTCTCCCTTCACTCCCATCCCCTTTCTTAGGTTATTCCAGGGGACAATATCTTATGCTCTCTATCAAAAGACCATAAGAACTGATCACCAGGAATGAAGGGAGGACTGCATGAGAAGTGTGGGATTTGAGACTAAAATGCTCTTCTTTGTATAGAACAGGAACATCTGGCAGTGCACACTCCACCACTCTCTGACTGCTGGGCTGTGGCAAGCCTGTATCTCCAGCTGAGACCATGATTTTATGAATCAAAGCACTTGGCAGCAAAACTAATGAGTACCTGTATCTCTGTGTTGCCTCTTGCCCACCTTGATCCCGCAGCACAGATTCCTCTTTGTTGTGCCAGGTCAATTATTTGTGGGACCATACTGTGAACTATACCAGGGAACTTGGCCAACTTAAAAAACAAACATTTGGTGTTGGCAGTGATTTTCCTATCTAGAGCAGTCGTCTGACTGAGCTCACAGCACAGCCTCCACAGGGAGAGGAAGCACGTGAGTATTCAGAAATTGGCACTCCTGCCAACTCTCTAAAAGGAAACCGTTGCTGCCTTATCGTTAAACCACCTTGTAAGGAGTTTTCTTACTCCCCAGGTTCATCCAGTCTGACTTCTCCTGGGACTCCACTAAAAGTCAGCAGCCATGCTAGTCTTTTTTTGTTTGTTTCAGATTATGGATACTTCTCCACCAGAATTCAATGGCGATCGCCCTGTCCCACAAAGGTGCCAAAACTGTCATGACTTTCTAGGAAGTTAATTTGTCCCTGATCCTCTTCACTGTCCGGTGCATAAATGCAACAGATGTTTTGCTGCTACTCACAGCTGGAGTGAGCATCAGTTCTTTTATCTGATTCAAATATATACAGTTTACTAAAGGCAAGAATACAGCCTACACCTGAGAAGACAGTCAGAGTGAAGGGGATGTTGTTTATTCATGATAAGCTCAGTTAAGTACACTTTCTGATGGTTTAGAGAGCTGTTTTTCCCCCACCCTCAAATGGCTAAATGTGAAAACAGATATTTTTGTAAAAAATGAAAAGGCTTCCTTCTGTTTAATTTAAATCACAAATTAATGAAGCTTTTGAGTTTAGAACCAAATTTGACAGTGTTCAGCTGCCCACAGTTCCCACTGGGACACAGATTCTTAGAAAATTCAGACCTTATTTAGGCCTCCAAGATAGTTGAGCTCTTCTAAGAAGACTGGTCTTGTGCCTTCTAGAGCAGGCACTGAAGGACTTTACTACGTACTTAGGGCACAGTCTGACCTTGAATGCGCATAAAGCCTGCAATGCAAGTTGCACCTGTCTATCAAAATGCAGGATGTACCTCAATGAATGATTATATTACTGACAATGGGAATAGCTGGTCTCAGATATGTTTTTCTTTATGCTTGTGCAGAATAATTTAACATGGCTATTGCTCCTGCATTTCTAACGATTTAGAAAACAAAGACCATTTTCCATCTGAACAAGGACACATTTGTACAAAACCAATTCTTCTAGCTTAAGCCAGAATTTAGAACTATGTCTTTAATATTCAGAATATAAGGTTTGTTCTGCTGTTAGAGAAATAGCTATTTCCTTCTTGCTCTTTCCCTCTCATTGAATTCGTTAGAAATGCAGAAAACCGAATGTCTAACTAAATTGTTCATAAGCAACTCAAACCTTAACAGTTTGGCAGACTGGCTTTCAAATATGGCAGGAGTTTTGCAACAGGGTGAAATAGAAGAGGTCTTCCGGGAAAATCTTATTATATCAGACATGTAATACCTGACACAACTTGAGTGATACACATAGGAAGGTGAACAAATATATAAGCCTGCTAGTACCATTGAATAGCTCCAAATGACAAATCATTTTGAGCACAGCACATTTAATTCCCTTTGAGTTAACGTAACATTTAGGATTCAGGCATAACCTTCAGAAAAAAATATATATATTATTCTGGGATTTTTGATAATCTTCTCTTGGTGCTTTTTTTTTTTTTTTTATAGATGTTAAAGAGACTAGATGTCATGGACTTTCTCCGACCGTGACAGTATTAGGGTCGTAGCTCATGCATATGGGTGAATGAACAGAGATGGGTAAATAATCTTCAATTTTTAGGAACTGCTGTCTGTGACTGCATGGTACTATAGTCTACTGAAGTGTCTTTCTGTCCCTCATCTAGAAACTGCTCCTGAACCACACGACGAAATCTAGCGGTCACATCTCTCATTCACTGAGCAGCACAGCACTCTTTCGTCATTATATTGCACAAAGGATGCTAGTATGGATACGAGCAATCTTCCTATTTGGAATAAACAGTCTTCTCTTCTAAGGTGAATATAATTCCCTATTCATTGTTTTCTGTGTGCTGGTTAGGTACTGTCTCCTTCTACTCTGAGACAGCAGCTGCATGCAGGGCAATTCCAAGGAGAAGTCTAAAGCTAAACCTTCCAAATATCATCATTTGATTCCTAAAACTTTGTTTTGTGTATTTAGCTAAACTTAAAAGGCTCATATGAATCTCTTTTTTCTTCTCTAAATATATTTATGTGTAACTTTGAAACCATTGTGCATCTAGTACAGAATTATTTTAATTATCCATTCTGTCTGCGCAAGAGCAGATCCTGTAACAGCCTACACAAAACAGCAAAAAAATAAGGCCCAGCACAAATGCCTACCCAATGGAGAAATGCACTGGAAGCCCCTGGTAATCACGGTAGGTTAGGAGACTGCTGAAGTAATGATATTTCCCTGCTCGCTGCTTGGAAGGGACTGTAAAGCAATGTGGAGTTTCCCTTTCTGCACTTCCGCATTTCAGACTCATGAAGATCAGTCTGCCTGATGCTGAAATAGCCTCTACATTTTTTATGCAGAAGTTGACCTCCCTTCCAAGCTGCACATTTACTGTTCAAGACAAAAGCCAAGGTAATTACATTTAATAGAAGCCACCTTCCATTTGAAGCCTCTAGAGAAATTAATTGCTCTTAATAGAAGTTGCAGACTCTAAACAAAGATTTATGATAAATTAATCTGAAATTGGGAAGCACATGCACAACATCCTAGATACGAGGAATGAAAAATCCTTCCTATGTTTGTGGATCAATCTTATCAAATATTGATTTTTTTCCTCCTGTGTTACACATAGATATCTGAATTGTAAATAGCTATCTCTCACTTTAGATGAATCAATATCTCGGGACCAGGCATCAGATACTATAGCTAATTTTTCAGCGACAAACACTTCCCACTCTAGCTGGCACCCAGCCTGGGAATGCCTGGGACCACCACTGAGCATGAGGGTGAGTTTGGACACTCTAAAATTGGGGCCTCTAAAGTAATAGCCACTTTTGAAAAATTTTCACAAATTATTTCAATAGTTTTGTTTAAGCAAATGCAAGATAGCTAAGGCAGAAGAGCTTCTAGCGCTTCCCTTAATAGATTATACAACTGATTAGGAGGAATGAGGGAAAATATTTTCTCAAAATTGCTTTGCAGCATTGGGAAGAGCTTAAATATATTTTAAGGAAAATAGAATTAGGCAGTCTGTATTTCTACTAAGTGCATTCATCGTGGTGTTCTGCACAGCTGTTTTTATTGCTCTAGATAATGGCTCTTATCTGAAATAGGATGTCAAAACTGAGTGAGGGATAATTATATTTGTATGGCTGACAGCCGTTCATCTTCTCCGACACACTTTGTTGCTGTTTTCGTCTGATCAAATGTACGCGTATCCCAACAATTACCTGCAGTACATAATCTATGTCTCTTCCCAATGGAATTGCCTGTCCTCGTGATTTGTATATAGGGGACCCTGCTTTGGTGCATTGCGCAGAACTGTAGCAACAGCCTGCACAGGAGAAGCTTTCCATGTTTGTTCTTAGCAATGTTCGGCTAGGTTGTACATCTTTTCCTCTAAATTATCAAGCTGTGGCCATAAGTGGAGGAAAGAAATATGACTTTGCTAATCATTTCCCCCCCTTTTGTTTTACCATAGAAAAAGACAGTAATAGGAAAAAGTAATAACCTTAAATTCATTCTCTGATCCTTTGCCAAGAAATAAAGGCTGTCTTGTGAAAGGCACTCCAGTCCAGTGAGAATGAGGCTAATGATTATAAAAAAGTAAATTATTTTAAGTAAAATAGTACTGAAAACACTAGTAGTGAAAAATAAATGAGAGATATCATAGCCTTGAATGTCTTTTTCCGAACGACAACTGTCCTTCAAAGCCTGGTTCTTCTATGAAGGGAAGTTCAGCTGTTTGCGTGAATCAGTGGTACCTGCTGGCAGCTGAACAAACAACCCACAACCCCAGCTATTTCTTTTCTAAACTATTAGCCCAACAAAGCCAACACGGTAACGGAAAAAAAAAACCCTCTTTGCACTTAAATATCAGCGTTTTTATCTAACGCCCAAAAACAAGGCTAACTTTTTCCCATAGTTTCACCTGTCATTGGCAGTCATTTGGCACAGGTGTCGACAGAGATGCATCTCAGCCCACAGACTGAAGTGTACTGCTGTGTGGGACCGGAGGAGTAGGCTACAGCTCGTCTTTCAGATCCCGGGTCAGGCCTAGAGGTCTGTTAGCCCTGAAATAATAAAGCAAGTAATTCCTCTCTTCAAATTCCCCATTATGACTACTCTGCTTCCATCTTAAGATGTTTTTGTAAAAGGGTCCTGAAGACCACAATGAGTGCAGTTGATCTACCTATCTGTTTCTCTATCTTTAATCTTTCTCAGTGTCTCCTTTTATTTTTGATTATGATGATCCCCTGAAAGCTAAGAAAAGATAGAACTCGACAATGACGTTTCTAGAATCTTTTCCTAGCAGAATAGAAAGAAAAGTAATGATTGAGGCTGTCGGCGGTACCTGATGTTTATATTAGGCTGCAAACATGAAAGATCGTAGCACCTAAGGACCGCCCTTCGGAGAATTCTTGGGTAACACGGAAGTGGTGGATTGTATTCTGACTTGCCACCTTGGGCTTAATCAACTTGGGTGAATGAAGAGTTTCAGGCAACCTTAACCACAGTGATAGCCGGTGCTGATGTGACCTCGGGGAGTCTTGGGAGACTATATGAAGGAGATAACCCACGAAGGTATGAATCAGCCTGCAAGAAAACCCTTTGGCAGAGTTTAGGATGGGCTAATAGAGTGCAGGGGCCTTAGCCCTCTTTCCTGTCCAGAGCCGTGCTGAACACCACTGGGGCACAGTGAAAGAGACCTGAGGCGATGCAATGCAAGGTTAACACGGAAGTTTATTGCCAGTTACGCAGCATTACCCCATAGTCCCTTTAAAAGTCTGTTTTGTCTCCATCTTCTAACTCATGCTTAAGAACAGTTCGGAAGGGAAAATAGGAAAGTATCATGGAAGCAAATGGAAATGTACCAGACAGAAGTCACGAGGGGTTTCAGCATTCCAGACCAGCCGGATTAAAACTTTATCTCACAGAGTTAGGCGAGGACAAACATTTTCCTTTGTGAAACCTGTGGGTGTTGTTTTGCTATTAGTCACGGTGAATGCTTCAGTGTGGTGAACTAAGAGAAGTCAGGCTGACATCAAATGTACAAAGAGTGCTGTGGGAAACAGTTGACTTAGTCCTTTGCCTGGCAGAATACGCCACAGACAAATATTAAAGGATTAGGTTTCTTCTGCCACTTTGCTAGCAGAGACTTATAGCACAGGCCTCTTTATGAATTTACACTGATGTGACCTACGACTAATTCCTTTGAAGGCAGTTGCTTATTCTGGTGTAATACAAGGGCGGGATTAACATCAGACCCTGATGTTTACAGTAAGTCAAATTCTTCTTGCCTTACAGTACAAGTTATGCCTTTGTTTCCACTGCTTGTGTAAGCAAGAGAAATGGAAGCTGGACTATTTGTGGAATATTAAATAAATGATACAACACGTAACAGTCATTCCCTCTGATCTTGCTGTAGTATCCTGCTGACACTGTGAGAGCTGCTGGATTAAAACCTGATGGACATAAACTGAAACGAGACACCCCCTCACATACACTTCCACCCTGATGGTTTAAATCAGTATAGCTCTGTAAAAATTAATATCGGGTTTGATCCAAGGCACGAACACAAATCCTGTCCACTTCTTTGCTTTACAATAGGAGTTCAGACAGTTGTTTAGAGGCACCCACTCAGGAGCAAGGTCAATCTCAGCCTGCTCACACAGAGGCTCATTGATTTCTAAGGAATGTTTGCCTGGGCAAAGTAGTGTTTGATCTCAGGTCAAGTAACTACTATATAGATCAATGTAGCACCAGTTATAACACATAAACATTGCTCCTCTAGAGGTGCACAGTAGATGAACATCTGAAAAGAAACTGTGTGTGTCCTTCAACATGCTAGGGGGCAAATACCAAGGCTGACCATGCTGTGCTTCACGGCACTTAAGAAAAAAAAAAAAAAGACGAAGAAAAACCTCAGACCTGGAATTTAAATCAAGAATAAGCTGACAAAGTAGATTTCTTACTGGAATTTCAAGCAATGGAGAGAAACTATTTCTTATTTGTTTATATTTTGTTATTTCATTCCTTAAAAAATAAAGCTAAGCATAACCACTTTTAGAAACGGTTCATCCCAGTTGTTTGATATTTTCTGGAAGCCAGAAAGTGCTGACAGTTAAATCAGTGAAAGGGCTCAAGGAGAAAGGATACAGTTAATAATAAGGTAAGACACTTTTCATCATTTAGTGCTTGATCAAAAGCCTGTTGTGTTTGATGGAGATATGCCTACTGGCTCTGATGGGCTTTTAAGCAGTTTCTTCAAATAGTCTTGGTTTGTTAACTATCAGAGCACAAGTGAAATGAAGCATTTCATATATTCCAGGGAATCACTAATGTATCCTTCCTGGTAACAATTAGAGGTTTTTTTTCTCTCTAAAAGGATGAAATGAAATCTTAGAGTGTAAGTTCTCCCTCCCAATTGGCTCTAAGCTAGTCAACCCAGTGGACAGATATTCCCTTCCAAGAGACATACAAATTTTTCAAACTGCAAAAAAATAGAATGTCTGTTCCTTAAAGGAAAATATGCCTGGCCCCAGGGTTCAAATTCTTTTCTGTTTGTTCAGATATTCCAGAGCTGTGAGCAATTAAAAACACATCTATAGACAGCACTACAAGTATATTTGTTGCTGATATTAAGCCAACATCGGACGACAAGCACTGCACAGTAACCACACGTGTAACCTATATTAAATTCTGGGGTAAACCAAGAACTAACTCAGACGCCTTGTTTATGATGCCCTCCTTACAAATATCCACATCCATCTGTTAAAATTAGCTCAATTCATAATTATGTGAGCATAAAACTAATATTTTCTAGCAATAAATAGACAATGTGGTTCTATCATAAATAGCTTTTGTCCTGGATTTCTGACCTTCTGTCTTGCCTTCTGCCACATTCTCACATATTATTTCCATAAATAGTACATAAAAAATAGAAAACCTCCAAGTCATGTCAAATAATTTTTTTATAGTGAAAAATATTAACAATAAAAGAGAAATCAATTGAACTGAATGCATCACAAGATGATGTATTATAAAAATAATTACTTTTGGAAATTATATTTGGAGACAACTGGAGACGATAAGACAATTTTGGAGAACTAGAAAAGTTATATATTTTTTGTTATGAAAACCAAAATATGTGTGTGTAGGGGGAGGGAGTATGTGTTAAAATTTTCAGGCTCGGGGAGATTATTAAAAATCCACCTTTTTTCTCTTTATTTTGCTGGTAGAAAAGAGATGCCCACTACTGTATTTCCGGGCAGCTCTACCTTCTCAGTGTGCAAATGCCTTTCTCAGCTGAGATAACCCTAGATGAACCTAGAAGGGAAAATACCTAGAGAGATATAAAATTCAATCAAAAGACACCTGTAGACTGTGGGCAGCATCTGAATAGGGTTTTTAACACCAGTCTTTAGCTCCAAATGGTGCTCTACTGGAGCACGGCACAACCTACTCGTGGAGCAGGCATGTACTCCAAAGCAGAGGACGACACAGGTGTCATCAAGCTGGCAAAGACCAAGCATGGTAAGTCCACAGGCAAACTTCCCATCTCAGGACTAGGAATGTGCTGGGCACATACACATTGTGCTGTACCCAGCCTAGCAAACTTAACGTCCCAACGTTGAAGACTAATACAAGCTGAGATAGCAAAGGTCTGTCTTTCCATCAAGGCAAACATGTCCTCTGCAAGAAATATGTCCTTGGAGACATCCTGTAAAGCCACAATTTTGCACAAATTCCTTCTCATTGTCTCCTAGAGGAAGTTATCACCTTGAATTTTAATTAGGCTCTAGCCCTCTGGCTCTCATTCAGCAGTTAATCTGTTCTTCCTTCATATATTTCTGTCTTTTGAAAAAATTCCATTGAACAAAGGAATGACTGGCCCAAAGTCCCACTGCTCCTGACTTCAGCTGGACACTTCAAAGAGGTGCTGGAGTCTCCAGAGGGCTATCTAGTGTGGTTTTTTTTTTTTTTTTTTGGAAATGAATATAGTAAAAGAAGTTTGGTGAGGTATGAAAAATCTGGTTATGGTAGCTCTCAGCTACCAGTTCCCACTGAGTTCAAATGGAAACTGAAAGGGAAGATTCATTGCCACTCAGAGTTGCAAAATCCCTCCTCTGAGAGTTGGGGGCTGTTACTGACCCCAGAATTCAATGAAAACTTTTTGTTTGATCACAAGAGCAGACACTACTGATCAGCAAGACTTGCAAGAGGTAGTAGCTCAGGACCCAGCCTGCTCCAGTGCTTGCAGGAAGTCAGCAGTACCACTGGAATTGGCTGGGATCATTCAGACGTTCTGGAAAAATGCGTCTTTATTGACAAAATGTTGATATACCTGTCTTCAAAATAACGATAACGAAAAAATAGCAGGATGACCTATCTCTACTTACTAGCCTGCTTTTTCATTAAGAGGGATAATAAGAGCAAATGTAACCCACATGTCCATTTTATGCTATCCTCTGTTCTTAACACAAAAAACAGCATGAGTTAACAAAGTATGCATCGTTACTAAGAGACTCCTGCGCCAGGAAGGATGTCAAAAAATCCTTTATTGAAGGTTTTGATATAGTTACTCTGAACACTGCTAATACTGATTTTGTAGTCTGGAAATGAAGGCAAGCTGTTGAATGAGTGAGTTGCCCTTCACAACATGAAAAACATGATTAAACTATCCTAGCAAGGTCAGAGTTTATTGCCCCTGAAGAGAACATTAGCCACCATGTTCACTGAATTACAATTGTGTGCTGCTAAGGCCCTTTGCTTTGTTGGACAAGGGAGGGAGCATTTTCTGACTGACTGTTGAAATGAAAAGCCCAATTTTGTACTTTCTGGCGAGGGTGGGATACTCAGTCCTAGGAAGGGTACCATGCTACTCCAGTAACATAAAGTAGCCTCAGATCCGGTGGACCCAGTCCTGGCAGTTATTCTTAGGGAAATTTTGCAGGAGACAAACTCTCCCGTTAGGCTCAGTTTACAGGGTAGACCTGGATGCAAAGGAAGAGCCAGGACTCTTCCACCTCCTCACAATGCTCCAGCTACTTAGTAGGTATAAACTAGTCCCTGCAACGGCTTATGACAATGTAGACCTATCTTTTACCGTTTTTCATGTGTTTCATTGCTATTTTGATGTGTAGTATATATCTATGAATAATTCTAAAGTCAGCAGTAGATCTCAAATATTTTGGAGAGAATATTCATACCTTTAAATATATACAGGTGCTTATGTACTCGGCTGATTCAGGACGTTAGAGTAACAAGAAGAATATTTATTTTTACTATTTTCTCACTAATTTCTAATTCTTACTGTTTTCTTACTAATTAAGTAGCATATGCGGTACAAATGCACATAATGAACAATATCCACAATAAAGAAGATGATCTGAATATCTGTATATGGTTACGATTAAGAGAAATCAGAACAAGTTTATAAAATTTGTAAAATAAGGGGAGGAAGAACAAAGGTGAATTAAATGGAGCTGATGATGAACTAAAAAATAGCCCCTCCTTATTCAATAGACTTGCTCTTTGCCATTTCTTTACCTTCAGCTGGGCTTTGTTGACAGAACAGTACTTTCATCAGTCATTAGCCTCTTGGAAGAGCCAGCTGGACCCCGTCATTTTCTTGCATCATCAGCAACATTATTGGCTGATTTTGAACTATTATTTGATCCAATGTGTCCTTAGCAGACCAGAGATACAAATGCCTGATGTTGTGGAATTTCATGCTACATAAATGAAGCTAGTTCATGCTAATCTGTTTTCATCAGTGAAGTGATCGCTAGAAATACAAAATTATTTGCTTCTTTGGAAACCGGGAGGTGAGAACACTTTGCACCATAGGCAGAATTAGGTGCCAAAATTATGGAATTATAGAAGTCAGGGAATTAAAATGACCTTGTCATTTAACCCGCGTTCCAGGCCCTAAATGTTGCCCAAACTACCCCTAACAAAATGCTTCTTTACACTACTCAATGTTCACCCATAATGGAAATATCACAGCCCCCTTCCCCCTCTCCCAGTAACATATAGTTACTTAAATATCTTTTTTGTTACAAGGTTTTTCCTACCACCTTATCGATATTCCTTGCTATAACTTAGGCCCATCACTTATACTTACTTGTACTGTCTACAGGTGAGATACAGTAAATATTTCGTAAGAGTAATACATTTCTTCTTCTCTGTAGCAACCCCTTCCATATTTGAAGTCTGCTACATGTCTCCCTTCAGCTCGCTCTTCCCTAGAGCAATCTTCTATCATACAGAAGGAGTGAAAATTAGCAGAATCAACTGCAACTGAGACCAATATGGATCAAGATAGATAGTGTTTTGCTGGCAGTAGTTTCTCTCTTTTTAAAAGAAAGATAGTGTCTGTTGTTCAAAATATTGCCCTGGCAGTGGTAAACTGCCTAAGGATAAATCTGCCTCTAGCTTTCTTTGGTGGCTATGATTGCTGAGAAAGCTGTGGTCAGACCATAGTGCACAGACATGTCTCAGATATCTCCTAACACTTATCCAGCAGTCTTACAAAGGAGAAAAGCTAAGTGGTTGGTAGTGGTGGAAGAGCTCCTTCTACTGATGGACACATAAGATAACGTACTTACTGACATTGTTCAAACTGTCTCCCACCTACAGTATTACTCATATTGCAAGGATTTAGTAGATGGAGGTAGAATCATTCCCCAATAGAAGCACTGCATGTGCGTATGCCTAAAGGTTGTTATGAGGTAGTATTCTGGAATAGCCTGATATTACTGTGGGGGAGAGGGTGTAAGGATGCTACCTTGAACTTGGGACCACATGATGGTAATAAGCCAACAGACCAGCTCCCACAATGAAGCAGTGTGCCAGGCCAGTGACAACATGATACAGGTCTGCAGTAAAATCCCACAGCAGGTCTGAAGGCTGGAATGGACTCAGAGACCTAAACGGGTACAGAAGGCACGGCATATATGTTGAACTAGGTCTAACGCTGTGACCACAGGACCTATGCCCTGCACTGGCTGTGCAATTGCTTCAGGCAGAGATGCTCGTTCTGGCTTCCAGATCCTCAGCAGATCTGTGAACCCACCTACTTGAAAAAATACCTGTACCACTGTCACAGAATCACAGAATATGTGAGATTGGAAGCTACGTCTGGAGATTTTTTGATACAGAACTCCTGCTCAAAGCAAGATCAACTAGAGCAGGGGCCTTTTCCATTTGGATTTTGAATATCTTCAAGGTTGGAGACATCACAGCCTCTCTGGGCAATCTGTCCCAGTGTTCAACCACTCACACAGGAAAAAAAAAAAAAAAAACACAACAGATAGCCCCCCCTCCACCCACCACCACCACCAACATAAAACCTCTTCTATTTAAATGGAATTTCCTATGTTTCAGTTTGTGTCCATTGCGTCTTGTCCTGTCATGGGGCACCAGCGAAAAGAGCCTAGCCCCATCTTCTTGACAACTTCCCTTCAGATACTTACACACATTGATAAGATCCCCCCTCAGTCTTCTCCAGGTTGAATAACCCCAGCTCTCTCAGCCTCTCCTCGTAGAAAAGATGCTCCAGTCTCTTAGTCATCTTTGGCCCTTTACTGGACTCACTCCACTAACTCCATGTCTGTCTCGTACTGGGGGACCAGAACTGGACATAGCACTGAGATGTGTCTCATGAAGGCTGAGTGGAGAGGAAGGATCATCTCCCTCGACCTGCTCGCAACGCTCTTCTTAATGCAACCCAGGATACCCATTGCCCTTCTTTGCCATGAGGACACATTGTTGGCCCGTATTCAAGTTGGTACCCACCAGGACCTCCAGGGCCTTTTCTGTAAAACTGCTCTCCAATATTAGGTCAGCCCCCAGCCTGCACTGGGGCATGAAGTGATTCCACCCCAGGTGTAGGACTCCATGCTTCCTTTTGCTGAACTTTATGAGGCTCCTCTCCGCACATTTCTGGAACCTGTTGAGGTCCCTCTGAATAACAGCACAACCACCTGGCCTGTCAAACACTGCTCCCAGTTTTGTATCATTTGCGCTATGTAACACTGCTTGATTTCTGTTGACTTTTGTGGGGGATAATGGGACTTAAGATGTCCCACTACAGGCTTTTAAGACCCTTTAACGGATTTAAGGAGTCTCTTAGCCTTAGGAGATGTTGAAAATTTCACTTGTTACCACCATGTATTTTTAACTCCCTAGATCCCATGGAGAAATGGGCTCTAAGCCAGATGACTATCCCGGGTATAATTGCAATGACTATCTCTTCTTCCACATTCTGTAGACCACAGTGTTCATACAAGAGCTGTGAGGATTCTCATTTGGATTTGTAATCCTCTCCTTTCTTGGTGGATGTGCTGGCACTTATTTTTGCTTGCCTGAGATTTCTTGAATTTTCATCATAGGGAAAAGGCTGCTAAAGTCTGGTACCATGTAAGTTATCTGAAAATCTGCAACTGCTGAATCCATATTGCTATGACCAAAAGAAGATAGTTTGATTTTCAGATTATAATTTGAATTTTTAAAGATAGTAATTAGAAAAAAAGTCTCTTAATTAATGGTGTGTGTATTTTCCTTTTTTAAATTGCACCTATAAATTCTCTTTAGATATACACAAACTTTAGGAACATTGTAAGTATTATTTTGACTTGCAAACGTAATTACTGAACCTGAAAGTAAGTTACAAAAAAGAATAAAATTCCACAGCATTATCTTTGCTGAATATTTGTGGCTATCTAATACAAATCTATGACAGTACGCAAAGTAGTTGGGAACTTTAAAAATTTAGTTAGGGAATATTATCTTTTTTTTTATTAGAGAGATCTGTTGCTTTTGGATTTAAAAAATCAACTATGTCAGGTTTAATTACAGAAGTCTTGTGTTGGAGAAGCAAACCAGAAGTGGTCTCAAATACTCTTCCTTCTTGTACATCATCAAAAGACTTCTTTAATAAATGACACTTGGATACAGCCTTTGTAAATTCAATAAGGAAATTAGGGTGTTCTGGTGCCATGGAAAGCAATTTGGCCAGCCAAAACTGTGTTAACTGCTTGAGGAGGAAAGAAAAGCTACCTTAACAATTTCTGTACTGTGTACCAAGGCCTCAGGCCAGCAAACAACTTAAACTTCTACCTAACTTTAAGTATACAAGTGATTTTCTTGGCTTTAAAATGACTGACAAAGCATTAAGATGATTTCTTTCATGCCCCTTCTCCAAAGTCACATTATGCCCAAAAATCCCTTCTTAAAACTTTTCAGTTTTATCATATAGATTATTCCTGGGGTTTGGAGTAATAATGAATGCTTACATTATGCATTTTGCAGCGGAGGAGTAGCAAAAAAAAAGGCTGTCGTCAGAAAACGTACATAAGTATCCCTTAAAAATAACTAGACACAAGGACATTTTTACAGGAAGGAAAGTCATTGGAAAAATCAGTTCTAACCATGAACAGCTGTTACAATTGTAAAATTATTGGAGTCCCTATCATCCTGTACCATCACATAGGGAGTGGGAGCATTTCATGTGTTCTCCCATTTCTTGTAGCCTCTCAGGTGGCTAATGAAACGTAGCAAATGAAGGAAATGACGTCAGAACAATAGAAATACAAATAAGAAATTTTTCTCTTCTCATTACTGTTGAAAACCTGCTATTGGTCTAGGAACTGGGGAGAACGTGGAAACTATCACAGGATCAGTCAGAGAGGCATGCAGCAATGTTCTAGAAATGCCAGGATTTTTTTTAAGTAGTGTCCTTGAGCAAGATTCAAATGGTTTAAATTATGCCTAAGTTTCGGAGAGCAATTTTCATTGGCTACTCTCAAGGACCCTGCAGGCCTTGGAGGAATCTACTGCAAAATTCTGCCTCCATTTTTGGATATGCTGTTCCCTTAATGCTTCAAGTATAAGCAACCAAAGATTCTTAGCACCTTGATCAGGCAAAGTATACACCTTCCACTGAGCTTCATTGCAATTCAGAGATGAGGAGGCAGGCACTGAGGTTACATCCCTGTTGTACATTAGACAGCATCAAGGAGCATCCCTGGAACGCAACAGTCTGCACTGCTAAACTGCTAGAACAGTCCTGGGAAGGCACAGGTTTGGCCATGGACAACTAACACTCCCTCCACAGTTCCCAAGAATAGTTCAGGAGTCATCATAGACCCGTTTTTCCCATCTCGCAGTTTGGGTGCAAGCACCCTGACTGGGCAGGGTTAGTATAACTTTGAGAAGGACTGAATTCTGAGAAGTGACCTAACTTTGCCTAACTCCTGAAGGACAGCACAGAGCTCAGCAGAAGTCCTGGTAGCTACAGCCAATTTTTCTGAATGTCCAGGAAGGAAGGAATTGCTTCCAGACCAAGAGCTTAGACCATTTGCACAAGGACTGAGACTTGATTTCTGATTTTCCCTCAGTTCCAAGGTGACATAGCCTGAATCTCTGGATCCTAATCCTAGGAAAGAGCCCTAGTAAGGCAAAAAAACTCATCTAGGTGGGAGTCTGTTGCATTCCTCCTTTTGAAACTTGTCCCCCGCTTTGCCAGGAGAGCAAGAAGCATAGGGTCACAGGGAGAACAAGGATGACTCTAGAGACCAGTGATGAAAGCACAGCTTTGTGTAAACTATATGGCATCTCCTTTAAAGTTCCCTTAACACAGAAAGACTAACATAAAGAGTCCCTGAAGTCACTGATGATCAGGCTGAAGTCGAAGAGACTTACACAGTATCAGATCTGTCAAAAATGAGTAAATCTGAACGTTCCTACAATAATCAACATATCTTATTGCATTCATTCTTTAACAAAGACTGACACAAGTCAGTACAATACTTCTCTTTCAGTGCATCATGGAAGGTGAGGAACATCCTTTCCACAAAAGTCTCAAAGCAGTTGAAGACTTTAGTCAACTTATTACAGCAACTGAGAAAGGCAAATTTACGAATCAACTCAAGCACAGAAAGTGCTGTATGGGGGTCAGCGCAGGCCAGTGATAAATTTAGTGTGGAGATGGGAATGATCCTCATTCCCTGTCCTTAGCTGAAATCTGTTGTGGATATCACTCCTTCCTGTAAAAGAATACGCACGCTTAGGACATTAAAATACATCTAGACTGAGCAAGCGTGGGATGATCTCTTTGTTGACGACAATCCTATGTAGTATGCATATGCAAATTATTAATACTGATAAACATTAGAAATACTTTCACATATGACAGAGAATCATAGGGTTAAAAATGTATATATCTAGATCTTGTTCAGTTATTAGATAAACTGTCATGGGAAAAAGTTAATTTCTTTAACAAAGATCCTTACTCAGGAGTTAGACAACACCTGGTACATAGTGTAATACCATTTAGATCTTCCGGCCTGATTGATTGATTTGCCTGCTTATTTCTTATTTATATTGTGATGATACCTCCGGACCGATGGATGAGGCTCCTACTGTGGTAGAGCTAAAGCAAGCAGCACAGGAGAGTTAGCTCCCACCTCAAGTAACTCTATCAGTTAAGCATAGCAGGAGAGTTTAGACAAAGGAGAAGTAATAAAGCCTATGGAGATCAGATCCCTCCAAAGAAACAAACTCTTTTTCCTAATTAGGATTCTACAACTGTTGAAAGCTTCCATTGATGTCAGTAAGGAAAGATTTCAGCATCTTATTTTTAAGAGACTGTGCTATTAGAAACAAAGGAAGGTGAAGATTAAAAAAAATCAAAAATTGTAAAGCAATAATTAAATCAAAACTGAAAAACAAAACTGAGTAATTATAAGAATCAAATCATCAAATGCATTCAAATAGTCTTTTGTTTATACCACGGTCAACAGTGCCTCTGTAAAACTAAGAATATCACATAAAATGATAAAAACAGCATTTAACTATTTGGGAGAAGTGTACTTATTAGTTGTGGTAGTGAAAAAAAATTGGCTTGGATTATTTTTGGTTTTTTTTTACACTGATATGCTTCAGCTATTTCTCAGACTGCTGCAATGGTTAATTAATGAACTCGGCAGCCTCTCTCCTCTAGGGCTAACTATGTGAAACCTTGCAGCAGGAGAAGCTAACAAATGAACTAGCAGCACTTCTTAAAATAGTTGCTTATAAACAAAACTCCCATGATGAAATATTATTTTGGCAGCCAGTGACTGCCTAGCTTTGCAGTTTGCCCTGTGTACATTTCCTGATTTGTTTTTGTTCTAGGTTAGGCAGAACCACATCGGTATCTCTGTCTGCAGACTTGGGTGTTTGGAAAGATAAGAGTGACAGGTTCATTCCAGGAGGTTCCTGGAGGAGCTGGACGTCCAGAATACATTTGTGCTCTCCTTCAGAGGAAGTGTGGATTAAGAATAATCTACACTTTTCCTAAAAAGGATCCTGAGAGGGATCTCCTCAGCTCGCCTAAAGCTCCTAAAATGTGCGGGATATTTTATATTAAACTCCATGAGCTTTGAATTAGATCCCTAAATCAAACCGCTGAGAGCCTTCAAGTCAGTCAGGCCCTAATAAGATCCCTAAGTATGATCCTCGGTTCCAAACAGCACGCGTAGTACTATGCTTTACCTTCTGTATCTGATCCCTTTTGGCCAGGCAGGTCTCTTTTATCCCTCGTTTGAATGAGCGATGCTGGTACCAGTCCGCTCAAAATTCACCGTACCAGTAACTCAGTGATTTACGTTCATCTCCCTCTCTTTGGGCAGATTGTAGCTCTTCTGTACTGGAGATGGGTACACAGCTGCCCATCTCGGAAAGAAGGGTTAGATCCAAAAAGAGACTCAGAAGCCACAAGACAGCATCCTTCTGCACTTCATTTTTAGGCACATAACTAGAAGAGTTTAAGCTAGAAGGCTATGCTGTCTGCCACCATGTTCTTAAGGGTCCGTACACAATGCATGAGAATAATCTAATGTCTCAGACTGAAGATAAATTGGCCACTATGATAAATGGGAGGAGCTGCTCAGAACCAGTTAGGAGAGAACTGCTAAAGGCAGTGAGTGTGTCTTAAACCTCAGCTTCCTCCAGGATTTAGGGATTCACACTCAAGTTTTTTTTCCCTATATTTGGGCTTCTTATCCCCGGGTCCCCACCCCCTTCTGCCCCTAAGACCATCACCTAAGTCTTCTTGTTCAAAAACTGAACAGGGCCCACAGCTGTTTTTTAAAATAGCTATATGTCTTCTGTACAGCAGCTCAGTGACTGGAAGCTCACCCTGGGAGACTTCCTCACGCCATATTTCCAGACTCCCTAGAAAATGTCCTCCCAATAGACTGTATTTGCTTTTGAGGAGTTGGAGAGGCAGCAGATAAGGAGGGAGAGGAATTTCCTGTGGAAGCTGCTCCACTCTGAAAAAGAGGTTCAGATCCAGTGAGTCAGAGAAAGGGAACCTGACGGAATAATCTACTGCTTGGGACATGTTCCTGAGGGGATGATTTAATGGCATTATACAAAATGCTAAAATGTTCAGCAACTACACCACCACAGATGAATTCCTTAATCACTTGTTTACAGAGTCAGGATTGGGGATCTTGACAGGATTTTGACTTTTTTAATTCCCAAAAAGAACAGCTTTCCTAGTAATGGGAGAAGATTTGCTCTGCACACTCTCTGATGAGGTGAGAGGTGGATTTGAATCCCCTCCGGAGAAAAAGGATCGAAACCTTGGTATGCCTAACTCTTTTTAAACAGCACAGAGCTCCACATAAGTGCTAGTAGCTACAGTCAGTTTCATCAAATGCCCAGGAAGGAGGAAAGCCCAAGAGTTTAGAGCATTTTCATAAGGCTCAAGATTTTATTTCTGATCTTCCTTCAGTTCCAGGGTGAGACAGTTTGAACATATGGATCCCAGAGCTAGGAAAAAGACCTAACAAACTCATCTAGGTGGGAATCTACTCCCCCTTAAAGGGGGACTTTAAAGTAGCTGCCATACAGTTTACACAAGCAACATTTTCATCTCTGTATTTTATCACACAGAGAAGGAGCGTAAGGCCCACCTCACCTAAAGACATAAGGTAGGCCTTTTTGTGTGTGGTGCAACCATGAAATGAGTCCCTACCAGAACAGCGTTTGGATTTTGGATAGACTGAATGGTAGCTTAAATACCAAGTTACCGAGGCACTTCACAGGATGCTCAGAAGCAGGAGTGCGGTTAAGTGAAGTGCAAGAACACTGCACTTAAAGAAATGCAATGTCAACAAGGCGCCTGCTGGGACTCGGTGCTAGGCAGTAGCTGAGTGAGGATTTTCAGGCTTGGAGTTCCCATCAGCCTAAGCATCGCTTTAAAAAACATAATTCCTTCCTGTTTACTAAATTCACTCTTTACATGAAATACTTTAGTTTTTCTCATGCTTAGCCACGTGTTCTGGAAGTAAGGAAAATGGAGAGATAAATCCTCCCACTCCCCACCTTCTCTGTCCTTTGGAAAGAAAAGAATCTATTAAACAGTTCTAGCTTTGTCCCCTTTCATTTCTTGGATCTTGTTTAGATCTCATCATTGACAGGGTTGAAAAGTGGAGTAAGAGGATGGGCTGGAGATGTTTATCCCCTTCAGTCTTCTGTACAGGCTAATAGGGATCATTCCAGCATGATCTGCTGTTAACTGTCAGCTGTAACTGCACTGCTCCAGTGTGTGATTATTTTGCATTAGATGCTGCTATTTTAGAGCACATACCCCTCTGTAGATCATGACAAACAATAAATAAGCAATAAACAAAACCTGAAAGACAGCTCCAGAAGTGTTCTGACAGCAGAGAAATGTCACATCAAATCCAACAAAGTAACTTTCACTGGGAGCAAGTGCACTAACTGCATCGCAGGCTGAAATTCACTGATAAAAACAGGTTTCATTCATGTTTCTGCCTGAGTTCCTCCATTTTGGAGGAACTCTCTAAAGGCAATTAATCATCAAATTGTAAATATAACTAACTAATGCATTTGCCCTACTTACCACAACAATGATGCAGCTGCTTCAGAGAAAAGTGTATCCAATTCTAATCTAATTATACTGTGACCCACTGATACTGGTCAGCTGATATTATAGGATATAAAAGGAAACCAGATCATAATCCAGCCTAAAATCACACAAACAGGTTATAAGTCACCCACAACAGACTATGGCAGAAAAATTAATAGTAAATAACGCTATGAAAGCAATGATAGGGATTAAGGCTGAGGTATTTTGATTCTGAATAGCTAATCTTGAAATATCTTTACACTGTACATATTTAAAAGATAATCCACAAACATTTGGTAGAAATTGTGAAGAGATGAGTGTGTTTTGTACTGATGTCTGTGGCCCGATTTTGGAAATCGTGTAGCCAAAATAAGCACATAAAAGCTGTCAGTTGCCATTGCATAATTATACTGATTTATAGGACTCCCTGTGACTTCAGGAATTCTGTCATTTTCTTTCATTAATAATAAGCAATCCTGAGACAGGCTTTTGGGGAAAAAGGCAAGAAAGCAAAAATCACTAGGTTAATCAGCAGAACTGCCTAGATTCTGAAAGACAGATGCTAGCAAAGAGAAAAATGAGTTTCACCAGTCTTGGTATTAACCATGTTGAGGTTACTTCTAAACATATTTTAAGAGTTTGATTTAATGCGCATAGTTTAGGATTTTGTCCTCCAAGGTATGCAGGTAACTTATTCAACAGAGTAAGCTTACTAACTTCAATGGAATTTACTCGTATGAATGAAGGTTACAAGGGTAGAGGATTAAAATGCAGTGTATGGTTGTAACTTACATAATTCTTCCAAGCCTGTCAAAACCCATATCTATGTTATCATCTGCCTACGTTATATAACACTAAGGAGCTATGAGTTGTTTATTCTTCCACATATGCCTGAATCACACATTTGCTCTTAGATATTTTGGATTGTATTTCACATTTTCACCATGGGAAAAGGAAGAACAAATACAATACAAATGAAATTTACGTTTTTGGGAATATCAGAGGCAAAAACCACTTCCATTACAATATCTGACCAGGTACACATGTTGCTGCACATTACTTGTTTACTAGTGAGCATTTCTCATTTTTTTCCCAACAGAATCTCTAGTCAAGTCAATATCAGTGTTACCCTTGCCTAAATCATAGTATCAAGTTCTTTTTTGCTGGCTTTTCTCTGGCTGAGCAGCAGAACATCATTCAGCACTTGAAGCTGAGGTCAGTAGGGTTAAAGAGGTCTTAGATCTCCCCAAAAGCACTAAGCATCTGGTAGAATTAAACCTGCTGAGCCTAGGTTTGCTTTATTTAATTTCTAATTTCAAGGCAGTCTTTTCCCTTCACTTTTACCTAGGATGCTGGTTCAAATTAATATTGGAGATGCAGGGGAATGAAATTCATATGATCTCTTGAATGTGACTACAAGAGAAATGGTGGTCTCTGGGCATTATTTGTATTCATGATAATGCATACTTTATTAATGTCAATAAAAAGCTGAATCAGGGAGTAGTACTGTGCACTTGTGTTCAGCATTACTGATGATTTAAACAACTCATGAAAATATTTATCAATGAAAATAAAATTAATGAAGAGATTAAGAGAAAACAGATCATAGCACTTGATTTTCCTCTTGCATAAACTGTTACAACTTCATCAATTTAGAAAGACTTATTACTGATTTATGCCAGTGTGACTAAGAAGAGAATCAGATCCATTGTCCCCATGAATACTCTTGGATACAGTAATAAACTGACTCTGGAGTAGACAGCTCTTCGTGTTCAGAACTGAATTCAGTATTTTCTCTGCATGAAATTATGGACTTATCAAAATCAGTGGAAAACAGATCAATAGTATCAGGATCAGAATTCTACCTTCTACTTCCTAGTATACACTAGTTCCTTGTTTAGGTCCACTATAAGCAGCTCCCTGCATCCTGAGACTGCAAGATGGTCACAGCTATTGCTACATAATCAGATAGGTCATTTAGTCTCACAAGGCTTCTCTGAAGGGAAGACCAGTATTTTACCTGGGAAAATAAGCCCTACGATAAAAGAGACTACTTTACTTGGAAGATCAGGAAATCTATGTTGTCCGAAAGATTTCCTATCTAACTTTGATGATACAATCATTCCAACTGTCTGTATTCACCTGTAAAGTAATGCTTATATACCCTTCATCAGCCATAAAAGCCCTCAGTCACTAACCCTTGAAAGGGCTCTGAGATTCTCTAGAGAAAAAAAAAGAAAAAAAGAAAAAAAGAAAAAGAAAAAGTAGAGTAACTAAGTGGGGCTGTGCCTCTCCAGGGCACGGGTGGCAGCTCGCTCTCTGTGAGCCCCTGAGGACAGGGCTCCTGGCAATGTTATCCGGATTGCAACCACGGCGCAGCGCCTAAGTGCACGGACGCCAGGCCCGGCTCCCCCTCGACTCCCCAAAGCCCTTCCGCGGGGCAGTGAGGACGCACTGATTTAAGCAGGGCAGGCTGTGAGGCTGCGCAGCCCCAGCGCGGGTGCGGCGGGAGGCGGCAACGAGCGGGGCCGGCTGGTCCCGCCGGGGCCGCTGGAGGGAGCTCCAGGCCCGCGCAGCGCCGCGCAGCAGCGCGCCGCGCAGTCCCTTCAGCACCGCGTCGGCGGACAGCGCCCGGGCGGCGGCGCTCCGCGCAGCCGGGTCCGCCGCGGGGCGGCAGCAGGCAGCGACCCCCGCGCTCAGCTCCCCGCTCCGCTCCCTCCGGCCTCTCCCCTAAGGCAGAGCGGGGTCCAGGCCAAGGGTGCGCTGAGGCGGTGTGAAGCGGGCTCCGGGCGAGGCGGGAGCGGGTGTACACCGACACCGACGCGGGGCGAGCGGTGCAGGTTCCTGTTACGGAGATTTATATTTGTAGTTTGTGAAGGCACTCGTCTGGCTGGTAAGCTCTCGCTGTGCACCGCTCAAAGGCGGTTCATTCACACAACTGGCAAGTGTTAGGCTGCGAAATAAAGATATTAGTATTTCTCCCAGGAAACGGCTTTGTTACTAATGTCTGTGGGAAATGTGTGCCCGCAGGGGGACCGGCTAAACATGATAATGAGATATCAGTGCATTACTCATAGCTCCAGGATAGGGCATGGAAGTATATTAAGAAATCAGCGCAGCTCACACGGCTTTTGACCCAGCACTAATAACATCAGCAGTGTACGGCAGCGAGGCACAGAGCACAGCTGCGATTCATTCATCAGCACGCTACCAAGAGCCGAGGAGCAAAGACTCTACCCAGTCTCACACCTGCAGGGCTCAGCAAGGCTCAAGGCACAAGTTTTCTTTCCCCAAAGCGGGGTAAACCTGGCCATAGGAAAGCGAGGGCAGGCAGCCAGCCCCGCAGCTAATAGGTGTGTATGGGGGAGGGGGACAGCCAGGGGTTGGCAGGGATTACAAGAAGGACCAGGGTCTGCGAGAGGTAGATGTGTCCCAAGGATGATGATCATCAAAACTTCTAGGGGCAAGAACAGCCACTTCCCAGCTGCACGTTTTGCAGCCAAGCAAACAACATGACACCAGCAACACATTCTTCTGCAACCTCCCTCCTTTGGGGATTTTCTGCCAGTACCTCCACCCCCTTCTCCTGAATTCCCTGGAGCTAGCCAAATGGAGATGATAATCTGCTGTGAAATATTGGTAGCACAGAGCTGTGACAGTCTGGGAAGGGGTGGGGGGGGAAAGGGATCGGCAAGAATCTCTAGGATTAAGTTGCCCTAGGAAGGTTGTGTTTTCTTGCCTTCTAGGGACGCTGGGAGTTAAGTGCACCCTTAGTTTAGTGTAGAAGAAGCCAGGTGAGTGCAAAGTCATGTTAGTCCTGATTTTAACTCCTCAGACCCATATATTGCTCCGTGCCTCCTAGCTGTTTCCACTGCCTCACCACTTCCCCATGCAAACAGCTTCCTGTCCTTGACATTACTTCTAAGGATGCAGCTCAACAGTGTTTTTCCCATGCCCAGCAGCAAAATGGGTTTATAAGTGCTCTCCAAAGAAAGCCTAGGAGCTCACACCAAACCTCCAAGGGGAGCTTTCCCCTGATTTCAGTGGGGTATTTCTTTGCTCTCCTGGCAAAAGAGCACCACTCGTTGCTTCTGTTTTCCTATAGCCTAGCTCTAGCTGTGCTGCACATATGAAAGCACCACTCCTCCAAGCATCCCAAAAAGATCCAGAGTTAAACAGCATGATCAAGTAAAAGGAGAGGTGAGAAGTGGGAGAACTTGGTCAAGATAACATCATCTTTCCCATCCCATCCTATAGACCACTGCTGGAATGAAGAGGGACAGTAATAAATGTCCCATTCTCTCTACTTTCCCCAGCAAAGCTGTTTCAAGGGACAGCTGTGAAACGAGTCTACAGGGAAGAGGAGTGGGGTGGTTAGGGAATGTCCCCCTCCCCAGCCTTAGGTCAAGCCTCTATCCCCTGCTCCTTTCACACAGAGGAGTAGAGATGGGCACCTGGGGGGAGAGGAGGGAAATCGCATCTTGCCTAGGAACTCCCTCCCCAGGTGCTGAACATCCGAGAGCCTGATTAAAGGGGAGAGGACTTCTTGGGACACCCCACAAGGTAATGGGGAAAGAGGAGGGTTCCCACCCTTTCCTCACCACGGTACCTGGTTGAGGGAAGTCACAGCCAACCTGGGGATAACCAGCTGCATGACGAGCTGCAGGACAGAGGTAACCAGCCCAGCCAGGATGGCCCAGGTGAGAGGCAGCGGGAGCATGCTGTAGGTTGCAAAAAGCGTGAAGAGCACATAGCCAATGCCATCCCCGAGGAGGCCACAGCCCAGGCCGGCCGCCAGGATCTGTGTGGCCATGGCCACCCAAGTGACCACACCGCTGTACTGCAGGTAGGTGTACGAGGTTGTGTCCTTCCTGACCACCACTAAGGCACAGATCACCACCTCAATGCCAGTGAAGAAGCCCAGGAGAATGCCCTTAATGGGGTCCATGGGAGCCGAGGCCAGAGTCAGGTGGAGGAACAGCAGGGTCAGCTTGGTCAGCACGTCCAGGATGTTCATGACCACCTCAGATTTGCGCCGCTGGCCCAAGAAGTAGCGCTGATAAAGGCGCTCCAAGTCTCGGGACTTAAAGGAGTTGCGGAGTGTGGGGAAGATCACCCCACGGTAGGTGTAGCCCCAGTTGAGGAAGAAATCGGAGTTGCTAGGGGCGCAGTCCAGGGGCAGGAAGCCGAGGTCCCCGCTGCTGCTCGTGCGCTCCGGGAAGACTTTAGTGCCTCCGTTGTTGTGGCGCTCGCTGCCCAAATTCCGGCCGGCTGACTGTCGCCGGAGGTGATGGTGGTGGTGGTGGTGGTGGTGGTGCAGCAGGTGGGGGTGGTGGTTGGGGCAGCAGGTCTCCTCGGAGCTGAAGCCCTTGCCCCCACCGCTGCTGCTCCCGCCGCTGCTGCTGCTGTGCTCCTGGATGAACCGCTGCTCGGTGATGTGGCGCACGGCGGTCTGCCACAGCAGGCGCTGGGGTCTGCTGCTGCCGGGGGGGGTCCTGTTGATGGTGTAAAGTTCATCGCTGTCGCTCAGACACCGCACCTCCGAGAGCTCCATGGCGGTGACTGGCGGGGGGCAGAGCACCGGCGGGGCGGGGGTGGGGGGGAGCAGCCGGCTTTGGGGAGGGGAAGGAAGCGGGGGGGGGGGGGAGGGATAGAGCCGAGGGAGGGGATGGAGAAGGGCGGGTGGCGGCAGCGGTGGGGCGGCGGTGGGGGAATCACATTTATAGGCAGGTCTCTGGGGCCGGCGGCGCGGCTGGCGGCGGGGTGGCTCCGGCGCGGGGGTCTGCGGGGCGGCTGTGCCGGCTCAGCGCAGGCGGCCCTCGCCCCGCGCCCGCGCCCGCTGCCGCGGAGCCCCGCGGAGCCGCATGCCGCGGAGCCCGGCTGCGACGCAGCCCCGGGGGCCGGACGCGGAGCGGGCTGGGTGCGCGCCCTCCTCGGGGCGCTGAGCAGGGAGGGAGGCGAGCCGCGGGTCCGGAGAGGCGGAGGGAAGAGCGGAGCATCTACGGGTGAAGCTCCGCTGCCGGCCGGGCGATCCGCGGCCCCACGCGGAGGCTGGAGGAGCGGGGGAGCAGGGAGCTGCCTCGCAGCGAGCAGTTCTCAGCCGGCGGCTTCTCGCTGCGGAGGGTCCCGGGGCTCCGCTCCCAGGTCTGGAGCCCGGGGGCTGCTGTAATCCCCGAGGCTGCGGTCAAAGGGAGCCCTCCGAGCGCGGGCGGGAGGGGAGAGGCGGCCAGGTCGCCGGCATCCTCGGTCACGGTGACGGAGCCGCCGGCTGGGGGCTGCCCGCCCGCATCCGGCCGGCGGCGGGGCATGCCCCGCGGGGCGCGCAGCCCGGGCTCACGCAGCGCCTCTGCCCGGCGGGGGGCTCGGGGCTGCCATCCATCGCAGGCACTCGGCTGGCTTGGAAACGAGAGGGGGAAAAAAAAAAAAAAAGGGAGGGAAAGAAAGAAGACCACCAAAAAAAAAAAAAAATCCCGCCCCTAACTCAGAGCTCTGGGAAGCCCGCTGAGAGCATCCCAACTTCTCCGCGGGTCAGCAGGGCTCTGCGGCCAGAAGGAGGAGGAAGAAGGGGCGAGAGCCGGCGAGGGACAGGCGCGCAGGCAGCGCGGGCGGCCGCGGGAGCCGGCGGCGGGGCGCTGCCCCGGGCGCCGCGGGGACCGGCACGGCGGAGCCGCCAGCCGCCGCCGCCGCCGCCGGAGTGGTGCTGCGGGCGGCCCGGGAGGAGGCAGAGCCCGGCGCGGTCAGCTGATGCCCACGACAGCGGCGGGGCTGCCCGCACCCCGCCTGCCCGGTTAAAGCGGCCGCAGGCCCGGCGTCGGCTGGCGGTGGCTCGGGGTGACTCTGGCTTAGCCGGAGGACCTTCCCCTCTGCTTTTTTTGCTTCGGTTTCTCCCACACGCTCCGGTTGCCCCGGAGTGTCCCAGAGCACCTAGCAGAGTCGTCCGTTGCTCACGCTGAGATCTGATGCTTAAGTTGAGTATCCCTCCACCTTAGGCACCCGAGCTGGATGGACACATAAGCTGTCTGATGGACACGAGCAGGCCTTGCCTGGGAATCACAGCTCTTGCCCAGGTTGAGGGAGTCTTGGAAACCAACTCAGCCTCTGCTCAGGTGAGCTCAAACCCTCCAAGAAGGCTGTTGTAGTTGCAAGGACCGTGATACTAAGCTCCCCGGGTTAAGAGCGAGGGTGTTCGTATGTATGATGGCTCCCATCCTCTCAGCATTTACATTGAATTCACTGGATGAAAAACAGAAACTGTTCCACAAGCCTGGAGTTCAAGCCACTTCACACTCCCCCATATTTGGAGGTGAAATTGTCCCTACACTTGCTGTGAGCTCACTCTGTGCCAGCAAATCTGAGTACTTTGTGCACAGTGGCGTATGGCCTAGCAAAGGGGGTAGGAGGTGTCCATCGTTTAGCGTCTCTGTCCCTGCTTTGTCCGGAATATCTTATTTAAGCAGCTAAGCCTCGTTCTGGAGGAAAGGGAGTTTTGGAGCTGGATCCCTATCAGCAGAAGAAGCGGCTGAAACCGAGTGAAAGCTCTGTGTAGACCACCTCAAAGAAGGAGAGGGGTTTTCTTTGCCAGCAGCTATGTTTCCAAAGAAAATAACTATTTCTGCTAATTTATTTGAGATAAATGTACACCTGCCTTCAGTCAGGAGGGAGGATTTGTGTGGATAGCGGCACACCCTGGAAGTCCTGAGTAACACTTCAGAAAGGAGATCTAAGACTCGTTTTCTCCTTATGCATTTTTTTCTTTTTTTTTCTTTTAATTGCCTAGCTTGTGAGCCACTTCAAGTATACGATGGTGAGACAAGATTGTTTTCTTCTTGGTTTAATGGGTAGTGTAGTTCTCATTTTAAGTGCTGGACTTCTGCCACACAGGAGAATTCCAACTTCTTTTGGCTTGGACTCCTCTCGGGAGTCCAGGTGTGCTGCTTAACTTTCAGAGGAGCTCCTCCATGAACACCACTCCTGCTATAGTTATTAAACTCACCTTTTATTAGTAACTTAAGGAAGGCACGGCGATTTAGAAAGGGTTTCAATGACTATTTCTCTATTTGCACTACAGTGGTTTCGGGGAGTCCGGACCAGTCTGTGTCCCATGTGTGAGATAGGTTTTGTAGGAACTGAGGCTGAGGAAATTCTTGTTCTAGAGAGCCCAGTTAAGGAATGAGTGATGCTTTTGTGAGCTGGGAGGGGTCCTCTCCAGCCTGCCCTTTGGTCTGGAGAGGGTTAATTCTAGTTTCACAATAATAATAGAGATACACTTCCTCACTCCTAGATAAATCCCAGGGAAATCACAGCACTACTTCAAGATGAAGATGTTACTATAAGTGAGGAAGTCATAATTTGGTTAAAGAGATTAAAATTATTAGTGGTATTACCCCAGCCCAGCAAAAGAAAAGCATCTTGCTCACTCAGTCTGCTCAACACAAATCATACTGAATCAAACAAAAAGAAAACAAATATATAATGCAGCTTAAAGAGATAGTCACTTCAGCCATTCAAAAGAGATAGGATGATGCCAAGATAGGGAGCTCTCAGTTCTGCAATGCTGTTATAATCACTGAATCACAGCACTGGAAGGATCCCTAGGAAGTCCTTTAGTCCATCCTCAAGCCCCATGGCACAGCCAGCTCTACTTTCGCTGTTGTTCCTATGATGGAGGTGCTGTACCTCTCCAGGCAGTCTATTTCTGTGCTTCTCCATCCTTATCATTTTCTTAATATCTAACCGGAATTTTCCTTGTAGCATTCACTAAGCACATCACTTCTTGTCCTGTCCACCATGAACAGGGAGAACAGATTATCCTGGCAGCAGGCTACGCATACTTAGTGAACATCGCCTGTGTTCATTCCCCCTTCTTCTTCTCTTCTCTTCTTAGGCTAAACAACCTCAGTTCTGTCACTTTTTCCTCATAGGTCACACTTTCTAGATCTCTGATCATTCTTTTTGTTTTATTCTAAATTCTGTACCCTAGTTCCACAATTTTGTATTTTTTTATTTTTATTTTCAGCTCACAACTCAACTCAGTTCTACAGTGGAAAGATTTATTTACATCTTAAGATACAATCTTCTTTGCACATTCTGGTGAGATGTCTGCCTTCCCCGCAGCAGCATCACAAGATGGCCTTATACACAACCAATAACACACTGAAACCTCTTCGATTGCTGTCCTCAACGCCTGGCAAGATGTTCCTTGCTCCGTAGGCGCACAACTGCCTACACAAAGCATCTTGCATTTGGCCTTGCTGAAGTGCTTTTTTCCAGCCTGTATGCTCAATTTGTTTAGCTAATGTTGAACACTGATCCTCCCTAGCTCTGTGTCCTCTGGGGGTTTAGTGAGTGTACTCATCAAAGGTGATGACAAAGTAGTGCAGTGCACTCCGTTAACAGCCTGTGTGTGCACTTCTTCCAAGTGTTTATAAATCTCAACCTCAGAACACCTCAGAACTGGACACCTTGGTGCAAGATTATAAAGCAAGGGCAAGCGCTCGTGGTGCATAAGGACCCACTGTGGCAATGCTCTACAGAGCTCTCTGCCCCTGGGAAGCTGGAGGCAGATTGCTCTGTCAAAGCCCTCGTTGTCACCCCAGGGTGGATGAACTGAGTTGAGGATCCAACACGAGAATTTCATGCATCCTCCTGAATCCTGACAGGGCTCAATTTGGTCTTTGATTAGTAACTGTGCAGTATTCACTCTTTGTTATCTGATTTTTCTTTTTTCCCCAACAGCGCTAAATGACTTGGCAGTGTCACAGAATCACTAAAAGCCATTTTAAAAGAATGCTGTCACTAGATGGGTTTTGAAGGATGAAACCAGACAAAATTTATTCCTCTTAAGCACCTGAAAGTTTATGGCCCACTCCTCGCCTCCTTTCTCCCCACAGTAGTAACATTTATGCATGGCGTGATGTTATGCTATTTAATCATGCAAAAAATGATCTCATTGATTTTAATGGGACTACTTATGTCCTCAGGACTGCAAGCCGGGCACTGTGCTCTGTAAAGCACTCTGGGATTCTCCAAGGTAGGTAGTCTCAATAGCTAACATGTTATGAAAGAACACTTGTGTTACAATACATCTCCTTTGCTTAAATATAGATTTCAATGAACAATTTAAAAAATGGAAAAGTGAATAATCAACATATAACTTATTTATCCCCACGTGCACAAATGAAATTCAAAACTTCAGAAATGGTGGCAATGATAGAATATGAGCAAATTCATTTTCATTTCCTCCTCACCTGCTTTTTTTCTATAACTCCTTTTTTTTTCTTTTCTCCTTGGCAACAATTTAGGCATTCTAATAATAATGATAAAAAAAGAACTTCTGGTATTGATTTATTCTGCTTTTCTTCAACCTGTCATTTTTCTCAAACAAATGCATATCTCAATATGACGCCTGTATGAAAGCAGACAAGGGGCATAAAGGAATGGATTAAAAACTGTAACTCTAGATAGTAAAAACCACTCAGACTGATTAATGAAAGCTGTGGTGAAAGAAAAGTGAGACTGCACAGACTGTAACACCAGAGAAAAAGAGAATGAGGACAAATAGCTTAACAGGCGATGGAAACAAGGCAACATTCACTGGAGTTTACAGATGATTTTTCTCAATGCGGTGAAAATCGCAATTAAATGTTTTCAAATTTGTAGGCAATGAAGCCGAATTACTGCATACCTCAATGATACCATATGGAAGAAGAAAAAAAGAAAAGGAAAAAAGGGAAGAAAATAGAAAGAAAAAAGAAATCTTTAGGTCATTTATAAAATTAAGAGGTAAAAAATCAATGTCAATGTTAACGGCTATATAGTAAAAAAAAAAATCTTTATTTTTACTTTTTCCTTTTTTGTGCATGTTATAGCTTCTCCATCTCATGAAGAAACAATTCTACCATATCCAAATGAGGTTATTCTTCTCTCTCCCTCTCTTCATAGACACACATACCCACATAAAAGCAAGCGGATTTTATGCAGAGAGATAAGAAGGGTTTGGAGATTAATAATTCACCTTTCAACCAATGGGTGGAGCAAACATCAGCTCTATGTTTTCCTCCTGTCCCTCCTAGGTCTAGTCCTTCCTCATCCTCACAGCTGTTACTCCAGCTTTTAATGGATTAACAGATGTGGCCATTGAAAATCTTTTACTTATGGCTTTGTGGCCGCTGCTGCAGATAAGGAATATATTAGTCAGGCTGCTTTGTTACAATTTTCCTGAAAATTAACTTTTAGAAAGGTGTTAACATGATGGAATTTTTAAATTCTTAGGAAAATATTTTTTAAAATAGTGAATTTCAGATTTTCATTTTTAAATGATTCCGTCAGATTTTGATTTTGGATGATAGGTTTTTTTTGCTTTTTTTTGTTTTTGTTTTTAAAATCAAAGCTGAAACTTGATGATGTTCTCAGAAGCACAAGCAAAAATGCTTTTGATTGATTAGATTGTTCTCCCTTGGGAAAGGAGGGCAGTTTCTAATTTAAAAGCAAGTGCAGTCTCAATAATTGGAAAAACAAAACAGAGCAAAGCAAAACAAAACAAACACTCACAATAGAATTGCTGTCCTTTGTGCTTCTCTGGGGGCCACCCAGAAGTTTTCCACCCTTGCTACCCTCTTCCAACTACGTTTTGGAGAGCGGCTGTTTCTTAGTTCGTTTCTTTCCAGTGCACACACCACAACTCTACTGTAACGGTATTAGACTAGTGAATCCCTGGGGCACCTGAGCTGTTGAGTAAATTATACTGTTTACAAACTATTAGACAATTCTTGATGCTTCATGGGATACCTTTTAAGAATACCTTTTTTTTTTTTTTTTCCCTTAGTATAAAAGAACTTTTGACTTCCATGTTAATTGCAGCAGAAGTTAAAAGGAAAAGAACTATTCAATTCTTCATTCAATGCACTACAAGTAAAATCGTTATAATCTATGGCAGTCAGACTATTTACAAGTATTTTATGCTTGATTTGCTATCTGAGGCAGTGAATGGTAGGAGTGATAGCCTGATGGGAGAAGCTGCAATTTAAATTAATACCAGAAAGGAGACTTAAATTTGTAAGACAACCGAATGAAAGTAAAAATATATAAAAGAACACATAAGGCAATTCTGTATAATCACCCCCCTCCCCTTTTTTTTTTTTTCCTCTCAGAGAAATAATTCTTAGCTCTAGTGTGCAGTGTTTTTCACAAGCGTTTCTCAAATTGTTTTTCTTGTTACAGAATGGAGATGTTTCCTGTGGATGTATATACAATAAATCTAATTAGGTTGCAAATAGGGAGCTGCTATATTGTATCAGATTTTAAGTCTATCCAGATAGGTATCCTGCAGTTACTGCAATATAAGACATATCCTAAGAGGAAATCCCCCTGTTAGCTACCTCAAAGAGGGGAGGGGAAAGGCTGATAGGGTTGTGTATGCATGTGCTTATGTGTATGTGCGTAACCTTGGAAAGGGAACAAAACCTAGAAATGTTGATATTTCCAAAAGGAAGGAAATTCTTTCTTTTTTTCTTTTTTCTTTTTCTTCTTCTATCGAAGGGAAATAATCCTATTCAAATTTTAAATAAAAAAAGAAATCAACTTTCAAGCTCCTGGGAACTCCTTGCTTTGCGGCCTGGGTCCTAGGGATCCTGGGAGTCCAGGGAGGATCTGGATGTTCCCTCCCCAAACTGAGGAACCTGGATGCCTTGGGACTGCAGCTTGGGCTGGGCTTCCCTGCTTCCAGGAACGCTGGAGTTGTGAGGATGGTCACAGCTACAGGAGCTCTTTACCGGAGCTTTGTAAAAGCAGGGAGCCTGGGCTGACAAAGCCTGGGTGCCAAGGCGTTTTAGCTGCAGCTCTCTTGAGGTGAGCTCTCCAGCAGCTTGCAACCAAGCTGGCAGGAAGCCTGGCAGATTTCTGAAAGAAGCTGGCTTATGTTTCTGAAATGTTGCATCATCAGATATTTTGCATACATGAATGTGCAGGTTTCTGTGTTTTTGCTGGCCTGCAGATAAACACAAGGTTTAATGCAATTGGGTTCCTAAGGAGCCCTTTTCCCCAGCCACATATGTCTTGCCCCTCACTCCCTTATCTTCTGTATGAAGTTTACTACAGTAGAAAATGGGGAGTATGTAGAATAACCCATTAAATGACTTACCATATCACAGAGAGTGCACTGGTCCCTTGCGTGCTGATATTAACAGTGATTTATTCCAAACTGAGCTCCCATCATAACTGAAACATGTTAATCTACTCATTGCCAGTCAAGCTGTGGATGGTAGGTGTTCCTAGACAAAATGTTTAGGAGGAATCATTGACTCATGGCAATCTTTAGTCATTCTCTGAAATGATACTATTAATGTGTATGGGATTAGCATAGTGCTTGTTTCTCTTTTCTATTATCTTGTTTTTACACTCAGTAGTATCTTTCTTAGCATAGAAGGAGGATAAGATTCATGTTTGAGCAAGCTATTTGAGTTGAATTGCATTTCTTTAGATTACCCAGACTGTCACTCTCTAATGTTGCAGGATATGCCAGATCAAATTGATGAAGCAGCTCATCCTGGATATCATTTCCAGGCACATAAAGGACAAGAAGGTGATCAACAGTAGGCAGCATCGATTGTCCAAGGGGAAATCATGCTTAACCAACCTGATAGCCTTCTATGACGGAATGACTGGCTGGGTAGATGAGGACAGATGCAGTGGATGCTGTCTCCCTGGACTTCAGCAAGGCTTTGGACACTGTCTCCCATCACATCCTCACAGGCAAGATCAGGAAGTGTGGGCTGGATGAGTGAACAGTGAGGTGGATTGAGAACTGACTAAAGGGCAGAGCTCAGAGAGTTGTGATGATCAGTGGCGCGGAGTCTAGTTGGAGGCCTGTAGCTAGCGGTGTCCCCCAGGGGTCAACGCTGGGTCTACTATTGTTCAACGTATTCCTCAATGACCTGGAGGAAGGGATGATAAGAAACTGGGGGGAGTGGCTGACATGACACACCAGAAGGCTGTGCTGCCATTCAGAGGGACCTGGACAGGCTGGAGAGTTGGGTGGAGAGGAACCTCCTGAAGTTCAACAAAAGCAAGTGCAAGGTCCTGCACCTAGGCAGGAATAATCCCATGCACCAGTACAGGCTGGGGGCTGACCTGCTGGAAAGCAGCTCTGCCGAGAAGGACCTGGGAGTGCTGGTGGACAACAAGTTCAACATGAGGCAGCAATGTGCCCTTGTGGCCAAGAAGGCCAAAGGGATCCTGGGGCTGCATGAGGCAGAGTGTTGCCAGCAGGTGGAGGGAGGTGATCCTGCTCCTCTCCTCAGCCCTGGGGAGGCTTCACCCGGAGTGCTGTGTCCAGTGCTGGGCTCCCCAGGACAAGAGAGACATGGCACTCCTGGAGAGAGTCGGGCGGAGGGCTGCAGAGATGATGAGGGGCCTGGAGCCTCTCTCCTATGAGGAAAGGCTGCGAGAGCTGGGCCTGTTGAGCCTGGAGAAGAGAAGACTGAGAGGTGATCTGATCAATATGTGCAAGTATCTGAAGGGGGGATGTCGAGAGGATGAGACCAGGCTCTTCTCCGTGATGCCCAGTGACAGGACAAGAGGCAACGGGCAGAACCTGAAACCCAGGCAGTCCCATGTGAACATGAGGAAAAACTTCTTTGCTGGGAGGGAGACAGAGCACTGGAACAGGTTGCTCGGAGAGGCTATGGAGTCTCCTTCCTTGGAGAGATTCAAAAGCCATCTGGACATGATCCTGTGCAACGAGCTGTAGATGACCTTGCGTGAGCATGGGGATTGGACTAGATGACCTCTAGAGGTCCCTTCCAACCTGAACCATTCTGTGGTTCTTTGGGGTCCTTTTGGTAGCAATGACAGATTCTTGGTGCTTCAGAGGAAGATGAAAACCTGGACTATAAGTTGACCTATCCTACACATGGGATTAACTGGTCTTCTCTTAGATGATTAGCAACAGCACTGTCAGCTTTTAAGGATGTATCTATGTTGTTTTCAAAACTGAGAGGATATTAAGAGCCAAGGAGAATATCATATTAGTGCCAGGTAACACATTGATATATAGAACACCCCAAAGCCTTTTCCAGGAAACAGGCATGGTGAATGCTTATGACACCTATGACACCTGTAGGGCTTTAAAGCCCAGTTAAATAGGCTCATATGAGAGTCAAACCATGGGCACTGTTATTTTGATTAATATTATTTATAATAGCAGCATGAAGTATACAATACAATTTGCATACAGAATAGTTGTGGTTGCTTTCAGTTATACGGGAAAGCCAAAAGAATTAATCATCCTGAAATCATAATGGAAGTAAAAAAAAAATCTTAAAAATCAGTGCTTTATAAGTAAGAAGCTCCAAACTATACTACACTCTACTATATTTTTCCTGGTATCTTTCTCATAAAGACATTTCCAGTGGGTGATTTCAGCCTGTGACAACTCAAACATTTTGTTTTAGTAGTATCAGAACTCTGTGATACTACTTCCTGCGGAACCCAAGTGTCATTTTTATAAGATTCACATTATAATACACAAGACTCCACAGATACATAACAGCAAAATCTTTCTGGTTCCAATGGATTTTTCAGCCCAAGATGGGAGGAAGTGATTAGAGGTAGCAAAGAGATGGAAGGAATTTTGGATAACAAGGGAATTGTGGGGAGCAGCTGCAACCGCTGTGGTAAGCAATGAAATTTACAAGGTAGTTGACCTCTTACGAGATTTCTGCTGGAATCACGGCAGAGAAGCTTTACTGTTTTTTACAGTAGTTGACAGGCTTAGCAAATGGCTGTCAAACATGTGAAGTTGTAGCGCTGCAAATGCAGGAAAGAGAATCAAAGTCTTCCTCCAGATTTGAACCGAAAGTTATCCAGAATCATTCCAACAGTAAGGTGTTCTAGATCATTTAGCTACGTAAATTTTTGCGAACTAAAATGAAAAGTTCCTAGTAAACTTATTCTGGTGGTTCATTTTGGCTGTAATCGTAGAACAGTGACTTTCTTTAACTTCATTGGTATTATATTATTTACACTTAGAAACATCTACTAGGGATAAAGGCTTGGATGATGGAACGGGCACTGTTCTTATTAAGCACTTGGCCAAGAAGGATCTTCAGCAGTTGAAGGACACAACTGGATTTAAAAAGTGATTTTGACTACTTTAGATATGGACTGGAAAAAAGAAAAGAAAAGATGTGGTTCACCAGGGGCAAGTGCAAGGTACTGTATCCAGTAATCAGTTACACCAGTACATGTTGGGGAACAGCTGCTTAAATAGCAGTTCTGCAAGAATGATATAGGCATTACTGAAATTGAGCCAGCAATGTCATGCTGCTGCAGGAAAAACAAAAACTGCGATGTATAAGCAGGAAGGTAATTTTTCAAGGCTCGTGAAATAATCCCTCTGCTCAATTCTGGTAAGGCCATAGCTGGACGCTGTCCAGTTGTCAGGGAGTTGTATGAGTTGGGGGCTCTGGGGGCTGAAGTCGGTGGGGAGCTTGGGAGCAGGGCACTGGGTGCAGCCAGAGCAGCCCCAGCCCTGGCACCAGGCACTGCTGCAGGGATGGAGACGGGGACGAGGATGGGACAGGTGGGCACCACTGGGTAGGAGGCCCTCAGCTGGGCAGCAGCAGGGCCGTGATGAGGCTGGAGCTGGCACCACTGCAGCATCACAGGGCAGGGACTGATGGTCCCAGACTGGGCTGAAATGGGGGCCTGGGGGCTAGGGAAGGCCCAGGAGTGGGCAAGAACGAGGAGGGCTGGCAGTCCCCCAGAGCCCTGACACCAATTTTGGAAACTGTGCGTCAAGAAGTAGGTAGACCTTCCAGAAACAGTTCAGGGAAGCGTGATCAGAGATGTGAGAAAAGTAAAGCATCAGGAAATATTGAAAGGATCATTTATTTGGGTTTGTTCAGGTATTGCCTTCAGATACCTCTGAATAAAATTAAAGAATAGTATTATAACAGCATAGAAGTAAAGCAACACAAAGGAAGTATTAATGTTTTATAACTGTAGAAGATAACACTATTTAAGTATTTCTATCTGACTGATATATAACCCACTAAAGAAAGAAGGCAGTTACATTGCATTAGTAATTTCCTGAAGAGAGGTGTAGATGTTACTTAGATGTGATGACACTTGTCATCACCATTTTCAAACTTTCTATATAATTCTATTCTTGATGCATATTCACCTTTATATTTCAAAATTTCATGTACTCTGTGCTAATTTAAATTACTGCATTACATATACATCGGGATGAGAAGGGGAAAAGTTATGACTTTCTCTTTAAAGAAATATGACCATTTTCTACTAGCTCAGTTTTAACAGTTTCTGCAGCACAGGGAAGATTTTTGGTTTTTTTTAAACCTTAATGAGCTATTAACTGTTGAAATGTAGCTGTTCCTCTTGCATTATTTCAATATCCCAGAGTCATGGACGCTTGTACATTCACTTTGTTTTTGCAGACCTCAGTATTTTGCGTGAGCTTCCGATTGAGACTCTCTTGATTTAGCAAAGAGAGTCTGGCAGATGTCCAGCTATTTCTCTTCAATTCTATGTTTGGCCCAGACCTAATATAGTCACCCATCCCCGAAATCCAGCTAACTCCTGGAAGGCAGGATTCACCCCTCTGAGTGCAGTGGGTTTCTATATTTTATTTCCAACCATATCTCAAGGCAGCAGTATGGCAGACTGACAGACCCATTAGGCTGGACCTCCCTTTACTACCTCTCGCTTCCTGTAAGGACTCTTTGGAATGGCAATAGCGAAGGCTGCTGAATAGTGTTGCTGAATCTCTTATCCATTCCAAACTCCTTCATTCCCAAGTCAGCTCCACCGACACCAGTTTTGGTCTTCTCAGTGAAGTAATGCTTGCAGGCATCTTGCTTTGCTTCACTCTCCTGGGAAGCAGTATTTTCACCCAAAGAATAAATCTACGCCACCTTGCACACTTCTCTCCAATTTATTTTTACATGGCCATGAGATCTCAGTGCAATGATGAACTCCAGATGCCTAAAGCTATAAAACTCTGGTACTGACATCACTGAGTGATTGATGCCGTTACTGCCAGTCTATGCTCTGAAACTCATCCTTGGACACTGTGGAATGAGGCTTCCATGCAGGTCAAGCAAAAAGATCAGACAAAAAGGTAATCAAACAAAAGGACACTTCAAAGATATGCCATTGCAGAGCTTTTTCTACCTCTTTGCAAAGAAGTAGGCAGAACACTAGTGGAGTCAATTTTTTTCCACATATTCTGAACTATGACATTAGGGGGATGTCGATGATTTGTGAGTCCATGTTGCAGCCTGGCTCCTGGCTCTACAACAGCTGAGAGAACTCAAGGAATGACTCACTGTGTTAAATCTTAATCCAGGGTAGAATTTCATTTTTTCCTCCTCCTTTTTAATATAGAACGATCTTTCCTGCAGAGTAGGTATACTAAGGAGACGCACTCCCAATAAACTTGTCCTAACTCACCCCAGGATTGCGTGGTGAATGCTACTCTCTTCACTCATGACTTCAGAAGCTGATGGCGTGGTGATACCAAAGCACACACAGAAATTCTCACTCTAACTCCAACGTCTGCCTGCTGACTGCTAATACTATGATTATATCTGGGCCCCTGAAAAGCAGAGGAAAGGAATAGCAGTGGCAGAACCTGGAAGCAGGGAGGTGCTGCCACCGTGAGAAGATCTGTGTCCCTTGAGCACGTACCAGTGTTAGAAGAGAGTCATGAAAGAAGGATGTAGCAGCAGCATGCACTTGTGTAATGTTACATGAAGTGAAGGCAAGAGCCCAAAGGAAGAATTCCAGGCTTTAATATCCTTTCATCAGGATAAGAATTTGAGGAAACGAGGTGATTCAAACCACTGAACAGAGGAGTAAATCACAAGTGAGGAGATGTCAGAGCAACTGTATCATTGCAGGCCTGCAACCTCCACACACTACAGGAGTTTGAGATAGCATCAGCGAATAGGGCTGACATTTTACCCAGTGCTATCAGACCTAGCAAGGCACTATTTGACCAAAGTTTTCCTTAGCCACAAAACCCTATTGAGGAAAGGTTTCTTGGCATTTCTTACCGAAAAGAGAAAGTCTTTCAAAGACATTCCTGACATCCAGTAGTTTGGATCCTCATCTGAAATAAGGAAAATCCATCTTCAAACTTTTATTCTATCCGATGTAAAACAGGATTTGAAGTTACATCTTTATACTTTTTGTGAGCACCTCATCGTATAGGTGCTGAGACACTCTTTGTCTCACTGAGCGTGTAAGTATTTATACGAAGAAGGACTGCTTGAACTGAGTGGTGAGATGGATACCACCCAGAATAACCATCCGCTCTTTCCCATCCACCTGTGACTGTGCATCACATTGAAGCGTTTATTACCAGGACTTGTAGGGAATACAAAAATGATATCATTCATTCTGCCCCATGAATGTGGGGATACAGTCTTCACTCATCTAAGCACTTGATTCACTTCTAGGTTTTGTCAGGATGACCAAGATGATTTTGATATGTTTTATGTGAAATTTGGTTTCATGCTTTGAATCCTTTGGATACTGGAAAACCTGCTGGGCAGTCTTACAAATTTTCTAGTTGTATTAGAGTAGCTGCCTCAGAAAAACAGAACAAACTTTACTCCCCCCCCAAAAAGTGTGGCGCAGGCAGAGGAATTCTGGATGGGCTTGAGTATAGTGGAATTTATATGCCATCAAACACACTAAAAACAAAAGAGTTGTTAGGTACTTATAATGTCTTTCCTAAAGTATACATTTTGAAACCAGAAATGTTTGTTATCCCCACAGCACTTTTGAAGGCAAGAGTTATATTGCACTAGGCCATTGTTTTCACTGCAGTGAAGAGAGTGAAACATAAATGAATATTTCTAAAGCAGAATAATTATCACTTTAGTTGGATGAGTAGATTGAATTCACTTTAGCCATTCACTTTAGTTGAATGGGCAGATTGATCTAGACTGAAAAAGGTAGTTTTATCATAGCTGTGGAAACCTGAAAACAATAGGCAGAGTTTCAAAGTTAGCAGATAAAAAAAAAAAAAGATCGACGTCACAAGTAAATTTCCTGTTTATTTGAGGTAGGCTGGTGGTTAGGATCCACACTGCCAAGAGAGAGGAAGTACTTAAGAGACCCTTTGGCTAAGTGAGATCTAAACTTATGTAACTCCTCTATAGCTTGATGAGCCAGAGGTGAAAGCTGCACTTAAGCATTGAGAACTGGGCTATGTGGATTAATTGAGCATCCAGGCAGAATGGAGTGAACTCCTTGCCTTTCTGGCTCTCATTTTAAGGAAAGGAAAACAAAACAAAACAAAAAACCCCTCCTGTTTCTCTGTTTGGAAAAATGAGGCTGCCTGTAAGGAAGGAGATCCCTCAATGTTAAGAGGAGTGACGAAGAGGAAGGTTGCCCGCCCTTTTAAAGGGCCGCCTGGCCACCTGGCAGTCCAAAGATGGGTGGGAGCTGGCCGAGTGAAGAGGGGCCACACGAAGAAGGTATATCTTGGCTGCAAAGGTATATCCTGGCTGAATGTTCTACCACTTATAGCTGGGAGGAGAACTCCATGCTTCTTAAAAAGCACTTTCATGCTTTCCTCTCTCCTGAGCTCTGTCAGAGCTACTTTGAGTCGTGCCTACAAAAGGGCTGTTGAATCTGGCACGTCCTTTACTGGACTGTGATTCTTTCTGGCTGCCTTGTTGACAGCAGCTGATGTGCGGTGACACACTGGTGTGCTGTTCGCCGTAGTGCAAACATTGTCAGGGCCTCCTTCAGGGCAGCTTCCAGCTCTTTTTGCAAGGCTGGGGCAATCGCTCTCATCTCCCCTGTCAGGCTACCCAATGGGCAGGGAGAAAACAGACCTAACAAAGGGCAGTTAAACAATCACAAAGTCCACTACCATGGAGGATTATGGATACCATCGCAGTTGAGTTTTAAGTGACAGAAACACTAACTCAGTACAAAATATCAAAACATCCCTCTGCAGCTGCTAATTGAAAGCTTCTCTTCTTCTTTAGTCAGTAACGATACACAGCCCAAGGTCTTAAAGTCCATCATGTTATCAGCTTCTTCAACTGCGCTAGGAAACGTAACCCGAAGTATATCTAAGGAAGAAATCCAGACTAGCAGGGAGATGGGCTGGGTATGTCACCAAGCTTTTATCAATTGTGGCAGCAGTTACTCCAGTGCCTTTAACAGGTCTGTTTTGACTGAGATTGGGAGAATTTTCTGACTCAGCTGCAATCAAGAAATCATCCATGCTCTTTATTTCCTCTCTTTGAATAAGAGAGTTTCTGTTTCCAGTCACCAAATGCAAAATCATTCCTACACATATCCTTCTGAAGACAATGAAACTTAGCATGCATTGTTCTACAGCTTCTTTCCTGTCTCTCTGTCATAGCTAGCAATCAGAGTTAAGAATGAAGGAAAAGTTTTGTTATTCAGTAACCTTTTCCATCTCTCTGCTTATACAGAATTGAGTTCTGTTCTGTGTTGCACATTTTTCAGCGACTGAAATGAAGCACTGCCTACCTTGGACATATTTCTCTCTGGTTAAAAGATCTTAACATTAGATTATTTCTTAGCAGGTTTAAAGTTTTTTTTTTTTTTTTTTTTGTTCTGTGCCATTCTATACCATCTATTTCTCCCCCTCTCCCATAAAATAGCTCTTGTTCTTCCCCTCCTGGGACAAAATAACAAGATATTTTTGTCTCCTGTGTATTTATCTATCTTTGATAAAGAAGAACATATCCTTTTCATTTTTTTTTCATTTTTTTTTCTTTCAGTACTAGTCCTCATCTTCTGTTTCTTGAACTTGCTTCAGGGGGCTGATATTCCTGGGCTTCAAATCCCACACATTCGTCAAGATCTTAAAAAAAAAAGTCTTGAGCATTGGAATACACAGGAGAGACATAATTATTTCCCTGCTAGGGCTAGCAAAAAGATTCTCCAGTTCAGAGACACTCTTTGCCTTTCCAATAGTCTTCTGAATATGCAGCAGTGCAAGTGGAAGGGGTTTCAAGGTTATAAAATGAACAGCTTGTGTGTACACAACATTATATTTAAAATTCTCTTGTCTCCAAAACGGTGGTTTCTCAGGATAACTATACCTATAACATAATTGCCAAAGATGAGGATAAAAGCTGAAAAATCTGTTTACAATCTGTAGCGTTCTGAAATGCAGCTTGCCTCTCAGGCACACTGGCAGCATCTAGAAACAGGAGAAGTCAATATTTCAGGGAAGCATTTTGTGGAAGAAGATAGAATACCCCTGTTGTGGCTCTGTTTCTTTGCTTTTCTAAAAGGCCTACCTCACCTAGCCGATTAGAATAAATCAGAATAGGTCTGGAGCTATTGGACCAGAACATGTCACTTTTTCAGGATAACTCCATGAACTCTTTTTGTAGCAGAGGCAGAGTGGGTTGCCAACACGTAAGGTTTTATTAGTCCATGAGGGTGTCCTGATTCAGATGCCTTGTATGCCTTGTCTATATTATAATACTTCTACCTTACTGAGGATGACAAGAACCCTATTACTGTGTTAATCATCGGTGCTATTCCTTAGTGGTTTCCCAGGCTCCTGCCATGTGTGGAGGTTGTTATGCCTAGCTCTTCATATGTATACTCTGTTATTGTCTCACTTATGATTTGACAAATGTTAGAACAAAGCAAGTTTATTGTTTTCTTTCCCAGTGGGCAGTGATTGCGCAATATTGGAAAACTCAGCTCTCAAGAGAAAACGGATGATGACTCCCCACGGTTGCATTGTATGTTAATAACAACTTAATTTTCCACATCTCCCCCTGCCAGGTAGTCTTCTAAAACCTTCCCTCCTTCCCATACTGGAATACGTAAGCTAATTGTGATGTACTACCATATTATGTAATTATGTATTACCCCAGAGTGCAGCCAACAGAGGCAGCGAACAGACGCAGCAGTTTGCGCAGCAGTGTCTGGGCTCTGCCTGGGCCTTTTGTGGGCCTTGTTGGAAGTTGTGGAGACTTTCTGGGGACCCCCGAGGAACTAGACGGTGCTTGCTACTAGCAGGAAGGGAGAGCTGGGCAAGGACTGCTGCAGGGGACCTTGACTTAACTTCTCCTGGGAAGTTCTAGCTAGGTGGGGCTGCTGCTAACGAGTTCTTTGGGATGCCTTCGTCAGAGGGAGTTGGGGCTTTTGTTTCAGGTGGCTCCTGATTGGGTGGGTCAAGCACCCTTGTGAGTCACTGCTAGGCAGAGGACTAGGCCTAGAGCACAGCTCCCAGAGTGCAGGCAACGGAAGCAGCAGTTTGTGGAGAAGGGTGCCAGAATGCAAAGAAGGCACCTCTCCATTTTCCACAGTGATGTTTCCTTCCCTGGGCACGGTCATGACATGCTGCAGAGCAGGTTCCCCAGTGGCTGCTGGAGGTGCTGCATCGGCTGTGGTCTGAGGCTTCAACCCAGACAGACCCTCAGACAGCAGATGCAGCTCTGCAGGTGTCAGGCTGCAGGGAGTGCCTGGGGCCTCTCCGTGAGGCCTGGGCTGACAGTCAGCTCTCCTGTGTGAGGTGTGCTGTGGTTGACCAGTTGCGTCACCAGATAAAGGAGTTACGGGAGGAGGTTAGTAGGCTGCGTAGCATCCGAGAGGATGAGCAGGAGATTGACAGGGCTTTCTCGGAGACTGTTCAGCTCCAGGAGTCCCCTGCCCCCACTGCAGCGGAGTTGTCAGAGGGCTCAGCACCGTGTGTAAAGGTGCATCATAACACTGTGGAAGAGGGCTGGAAGCTGGTGACCTCTCGTAGAAGGAGAAAGGCTCTTGCTCCTCCTCAAGACTTACCCTTGAAGAACAAGTTTAGCGCCCTCCAAGCTGAGGAGGAGCTGGGTGTGACTTCAAGGGAGGCAACTGGCCTGGCAGACCCTGTGCTGTGCAGGAACATCCGTAAGAAGCAGCGAGTGATTGTTGTGGGTGACTCCCTGCTGCAGGGGACAGAGGCACCTATCTGCCGACCTGACCTCTTCTCCAGAGAGGTTTGCTGCCTGCCAGGGGCTCGAATAAGAGATGTCGTGGAAAGACTGCCAAGGCTTGTCCATGCATCGGACTACTACCCTCTACTGATCTTCCATGTGGGTGCCAACGACACGAAAGACAAACTGGAAACCATCAAACAGGCCTTCAGAGCTTTGGGAATAGTGGTTAAGGGTCTGGGAGCCCAGGTCGTTTTCTCCTCAATCTTGCCTGTGAGGGGAAAGGATGGGAGGAGGAGTAGACGAGTTTTCCAAGTTAACAACTGGCTGCGCCGCTGGTGTTGGCAGCAGGGTTTGGGTTTCTATGACCATGGGACCCTGTTTGAAGAGCGACAGCTGATGGGGAGAGATGGGATCCACCTTACCAAGCGGGGCACGTGCGTTTTTGCCAACAGGTTGGCCAGCCTGGTAAGGAGGGCTTTAAACTAGGCAAGATGGGGGAAGGGGAGTGGTATAGTGGCAGGGGAGTCAGTAAAACACCGCTCAAGTCAGGATGCCTCCAGCGGGTGCATGCAGCCAGGGGAGACAGCATGGGACATGGCTATGGAGGATCCTCTTGCACCTCTCCTGGGAAGCTTGCATGCTTGACAGGCTCTCTGGAATGCCTGTACACCAATGTGTGCAGCATGGGGAATAAGCAGGAAGAGTTAGAGATCTGTGTGCGGTCACAGGGCCATGATCTCATTGCAGTGACAGAGACATGGTGGGATAGTTCACATGACTGGAATGCTGTCATGGATGGCTACGTGCTTTTTAGGAAAGACAGGCCCGGAAGGCGAGGTGGTGGAGTTGCCCTTTATGTGAGGGAGCAACTAGAATGTGTGGAGCTCTGCCTAGGGGAGGATGAAGAGCAAGTTGAGAGCCTATGGGTAAGGATTAAAGGGCAGGGTAACATGAGTGACACGGTGGTGGGGGTTTACTCCAGGCCACCTGATCAGGAAGAAGTCATCGATGAGGCCTTCTACAGACAGCTGGAAGTAGCCTCATGATCACAGGCCCTGGTTCTCATGGGAGACTTCAACCACCCTGACATCTGCTGGCAAGACAGCACAGCTAGGCACAAACAGTCAAAGAGGTTCCTGCAAAGCATTGATGATAATTTCTTGACCCAGGTGGTGGAGACGCCAACGAGGAGAGGTGCAATGCTAGACCTTGTACTAACAAACAAAGAAGGTCTAGTTGGGGATGTGAAGGTTGGGGGCAGCCTTGGCTGCAGTGACCATGAGATGGTGGAGTTCAGGATCCTGCGAGGAGGGAGCAGGGCAATGAGTAGGATTGCAACGCTGGACTTCAGGAGAGCTGACTTTGGCCTCTTCAGGGACATAGTTGGAGGAATCTCATGGGATCAGGCCCTTGAAGGAAGGGGGGTCCAGGAGAGCTGGTTAATATTCAAGCATCACTTCCTCCAGGCTCAAGAGCAGTGCCTCCCTCTGAGGAAGAAGTCCAGCAAAGCGGGCAGGAGACCTGCCTGGATGAGCAAGGAACTCCTGGCAAAACTCCAGCAGAAGAAGGAAGTACACAGAATGTGGAAAAGGGGACAGGCCACTTGGGAGGAATACAGGGACGTTGTCAGAGCCTGCAGGGATGCAACAAGGAAGGCTAAGGTCCAGTTGGAATGAAATCTGGCAAGGGATGTCAAGGACAACAAGAAGGGCTTCTTCAAATACATCCAGAGCAAAAGGAAGACTAGGGAAAACGTGGGCCCGCTGCTGAATGGGGCGGGTGCCCTGGTGACAAAGGATACAGAGAAGGCAGAGTTGCTGAATGCTGCCTTTGCTTCCGTCTTCACTGCTAAGGCCAGTCCTGAGGAATTCCAGACCTTGGAGACAAGAGAGAAAGGCTGGAGAAAGGAAGACTCTCCCTTGGTTGAGGAGGATCAGGTTAGAGATCTTTTGTCCAAACTTGACATCCATAAATCCATGGGCCCTGAGGGGATGCATCCACGAGTGCTGAGGGAGCTGGCGGATGTTATTGCTAGGCCTCTCTCCATCATCTTGGAAAGGTCATGGCAATTAGGAGAGGTGCCTGAGGACTGGAAGAAAGCCAATGTCACGCCAGTCTTCAAAAAGGGTAAGAAGGAGGAGCCAGGAAACTACAGGCCTGTCAGCCTCCCCTCCATCCCTGGAAAGGTGATGGAACAGCTCCTCCTGGAGGTCCTCACTAAGCATGTGGAGGACAAGAAAGTGATCAGGAGTAGTCAGCATGGATTCACCAAAGGGAAATCATGCTTGACCAATCTGATAGCCTTCTCTGACGGAATGACTGGCTGGGTAGATGAGGGCAGAGCAGTGGATGTTGTCTTTCTGGACTTCAGCAAGGCTTTGGACACTGTCTCCCATCACATCCTCCTAGGTAAGCTCAGGAAGTGTGGGCTAGACGAGTGGACGGTGAGGTGGCTTGAGAACTGGCTGGATGGCCGAGCTCAGAGGGTTGCGGTGAATGGCGCAGAGTCAAGTTGGAGGCCTGTGGCTAGTGGTGTCCCCCAGGGGTCAGTCCTGGGTCCAGTCTTGTTCAATGTATTCCTCAATGACCTGGAGGAAGGGACAGAGTGCACCCTCAGCAAGTTTGCTGATGATACCAAACTGGGGGAAGAGGCTGGCACACCAGAAGACGGTGCTGCCATTCAGAGGGACCTGGACAGGCTGGAGAGGTGGGCGGAGAGGAACCTCCTGAAGTTCAACAAAAGCAAGTGCAAGGTCCTGCACCTAGGCAGGAATAATCCCATGCACCAGTACAGGCTGGGGACTGACCTGTTGGAAAGCAGCTCTGCCGAGAAGGACCTGGGAGTGCTGGTGGACAACAGGTTGAGCATGAGGCAGCAATGTGCCCTTGTGGCCAAGAAGGCCAAAGGGATCCTGGGGCTGCATGAGGCAGAGTGTTGCCAGCAGGTGGAGGGAGGTGATCCTGCCCCTCTCCTCAGCCCTGGGGAGGCCTCACCCGGAGTGCTGTGTCCAGTGCTGGGCTCCCCAGGACAAGAGAGACATGGCACTCCTGGAGAGAGTCGGGCGGAGGGCTACCAAGATGATTAGAGGGCTGCAGCATCTCTCCTCTGAAGAAAGACTGCAAGAGCTGGGCCTGTTGAGCCTGGAGAACAGAAGACTGAGAGGTGATCTGATCAATGTGTACAAGTATCTGAAGGGGGAGTGTCAAGAGGATGAGGCCAGCCTCTTCTCCGTGATGCCCAGCAACAGGACAAGAGGCAATGGGCAGAAACTGAACCACAGGAAGTTCCACCTGAACCTGAGGAAAAACTTCTTCACTGTGAGGGTGACAGAGCATTGGAGCAGGTTGCCCAGAGAGGTGGTGGAGTCTCCTTCGCTGGAGATCTTCAAAAGCCGTCTGGATGTGATCCTGGGCAATATGCTCTAGGTGACCCTGCTTGAGCAGGGAGGTTGGACTAGATGATCTCCAGAGGTCCCTTCCAACCTAAACGATTCTGTGATTCTGTCAAATGAAAAAGTCTCTTTCCTCTCATGCCTTGTAAACAGCAGAATGACACATACTGGCACTGAGTGGCTGTAAAGGTATGCAAGCCCAATAGGTGCTAAATCATTTTCTTCCTTCATATGTGTTGTTTTTGGCTTTCTACAGTCTCAGGCATATTGAGTATTTTCTAGCTGATGTTTTGAAAGTTTTCAATGAAACCTTTAAGAAATCAAGGTTCTCAAGAACAATGGTAAAGCTTGTTTGCACACTAGCTGGGCCCTCTTTGTGTTATGTTATGGAAGGAAGAAATCTTGGTATCTGTGATCCCACTCTACATTTCATTTTACAAATATTTTCCCAGAACCTGCATCCTCCACAGGTCTATGAGATGAAAAGCACCTACAACAGCGATTTAACATAGCTTTAGGGTCAAACCCCACTTGCACGGGGCGGCAAGGGAGAACTGCTTCTTAAGGGACAGGGAGCTGAAGGTGATTCCAACATAAGCTGTTTCTCCCACGGGATGCAGTCCCACAGGGTCTGAGCAGGGGTTGCAGGGACAGGCAGTGGTAAAAAGGTCCCTCAACAGCCTCAGACACAGCAAGCACTGAGCCAAGTCCAGGGTTCATCCAGAGAGCCCAGTCAGGAGCAGAATGAAATAAAGCAAGAGACAGAGCAGGAGACAAGGGCTCCAATTATGGATCCAGAGTCAATCCAGAAGACAGGGCCAAAGACAGGACTGGAGACTAATTACAGGAAACATCTGAAGGGTCCATCTCAGGAGAGACCTCGGGTAGGTAAGCTACCTACAGCATATGTCTGAGGTCCATCCAGGAGCTGGGGCTAGAAACAAGCTGGAGACCAGCACTTCTGCAGCACTGCTCAAGCAGGGGCTGAAAGCCCAGGGCTGAGCTGAAATGGAGCTTCTGGGCCCATGGACAGGATGTGTGGGTACGGGCCCCAAGTGACACTGGTCAGGGCTGTTAAGGTCTGCTAGTGCACTCAGGGCCCTGACACCCACCTCATCTACTCAGAGTGACAATCAGTTCAAGGTTAAGGCACCTAAAGTTGGTCATCCACATGTGAATGTGATAGCTGACTAAGCTCCCTTAGAGCTGATAAACATCTAGGGCTTGATAAACCCGCCTAAACATAAGCCATACATTATTTGACACATCCAAGCGTATCTGAGACAATGGGGAGGTGACTGACATGGCATAGGATCCGTGGGAGATGTGCATGTCTCCGAAGTGCTGGAGGCCAGGTGAGAATCCCTGGGGCACCTCAGCTGGTCACAGGAATCCATGTCAGACAGTTGTACCATCAATGGCTCTTGTAGATACCCTCAGCTGACCAGTTATTAGCTCTCAATTCAACTGCCAGTCATCTCTGCTCCTTTTAAACATCAAGGATGAGTTACCTGACAAACTCAATATGGAGGTGAGAACTCTTTAGGTTGGTATAATGCTTTCTTCTTTCTCTGTCTAGCATGCTCAGCTCCGGAAACCCCTATCTCACAATGATTTTCGCAGATGGTTTCTGTTTTTCTTCTCTTCCTCCGTCCTCTCACCATGAGGACAAACCATTGAACTCAATATAGGACAGGAATTTCATAGGAACATGGATATTGAATGAGGAAGAAGACTATGTTTGTCCTGGCAACTCCCTGATCTGAACTTCTCTCTCTCCCATCTCAGTTACATGTAAGGCTACAGCCCTAAGCCCCATCTCAGAATCAGTTCTTATTACATCGGCACAACATCCTTGACTATGGAAACTAGGATGCTAACAGATAAACTTGTCCAGAGAGGAGAGTAGTGCACTTAAACTATAATCATCATGAGTCACTACAGCAGCTTTTTAGAGCCAAGGGAAGTATTTTGACTAGTGCTCCATTTTCAGTAAAAAGCCAGAATGTTCTGCAGAAATCAAATACTCTTAAAAAATAGTAATTTCCTTGGTAAGCCAAATTTTCTTCTGGTAAGTAGTTTTGATGTAACATTTTCAGCCAGTGGTTGGAATAATCTCCTGTTTAAGACATAATTCTTTCAAAATGTGAACATCAGAAAAGGTAAAGATGGGATTTTAAAAAATAACCTAGTCAATGGGACCAGAATGATGCCAAAACTAAACGTTTTGAAAATTTCTGTGCAAAGGTTTCCTGGAAGGTTAAAAATTTCAGTGCCTTCCTTTGGTGCTGAAAACTTTATAGAAGCTTTTGTGGAGTCTGTCTGATTTTGATCTTTCTTTGTTAAAGTCTATTTGAGACATGGGGAAGAAGAACAAAATCTGGTTAAGAACTATAAAGTATGTCATAAGAAGATGCTCTACTGAAGAGAGAATAGTATTACTGAAGATATTAAATTATCTTTCTTTCCTTCTCCCTTCAAACACCTGCCTGAAAGATGTACATATACGTATATGAAAAAGAAAAAGTTATCCACAGTAATGAGTTGGAAGTATCTAATATAACTTGATAAATTTTGTGGAGTAAAACTGGAAAATGTCAAAAAGTAGTTCCAAACAGTTTGCCGCACTGGCAAAAGGATAAAAATGGATCACAGGTATGGGGACTTGCTTTTGAAGAAGCAATACTCACATCTTGTCATGCCAAATGCCATATGCACAGGATAGGTAGGAGAATCCAGACAGATTGCATTTGCACTATGCATTCTGTAAGCCAGCAGTCCGGCACAGCCGACAAGGTTTCACCCAAATGTCTGCCAAAGGGCAGGGAAAACCCTTTGTAATTTTTGCCGCTACACTTACACAGTAAGATATGGAAGTAGCTGCAGTCCAGATTCCCGATCATTAGTTTTAGTAGTCTCTTCAGTAAGATCCTGCATAAAAATAGGTCTAGAAGAACCTCAGATATTTACCGAAGAAATACCAGGAACAGCAGGCTAATTGGGCCGAACAGCTGCATGGCCGGATACAGCTGCTTTGACATAAGCTAGCTCTTTCCTATCACAGCACAGCCCCGAACGTTCGCCGCTGTCCTTCAGGACTGCAGCACCTGAGCTTGCAGCTCGATCCCCGCTCACAATTAACATCTGTGATGAAGTATAAGGTGTAGGAATGGTTAGCATTGAGAATAGCTAGTCTGGGATCTGGGAGGGGATGCTTTCTCATCATTGCTACAGCTTTCATCCTTACCTATCGCTGGTAACACTGGGGCTGTGTTTTCCCACTCTGCTTAGACATGGACAGTAAAGCTTATTAGTTTTGTACATACCAGCTCTTCTCATTTCGGGATTTCTATTCTTAACCTCTCCAGCTGTGGAAAAGGGGAGGAACCAACTATCAGCCTCCTACTCACCTTTTGCCAGTCAGAAGTATATACTGGGTTGTTTTCTGCCATTAGTATCTTAAAGCAGTCTGGAAGTTGGAAACTCGACAATAAGGAGCTGCGACTTTTCTCCTAGAGGAAGCTCTAAGAAAGGGCTAGTGTATTTGAATCAACTTCTATTTTATCACAGTTGAACCTCTACCTGAGATTGAAAAAATCAGGGAGCAGATGAGTTAGGCTTGTTCCTGGGGGACTTTCAGCCTGTTGTCACAGGTGAGAGGGAACACACTCTTTACAACTCTTTAGATGGCTTCTAGCTGCTCTGAGGACAAAAACTCTCCCATAGGGCACTTTAAGTAAAAGTGATTTAATCTAAAGTAACTACTTTGTTTTCAAAGAGCGTACAGATGATGGAGCTGTCTACATTATTTCTGAGTTCTATACATATTTTAATTTACCTACCTGCTACTGTTCATTTTGCTACACAGAATTAAAGGCAAATGTCTGTTGGTAAGAGCAGTGAGAAGATGAAACAACAAAAGAGACAAAATATCTTCAAAGAAAATATCAAGAGGCCCTAAAAGAATAGAGTAGGGTTAGGGGAGATGTCTATTTATCTGGCTGCAGCCAGGTATACAGGCTTGTTTTTTTCCAGTGTTTGTATCTAAGACAAAAAAAAAAAAGTGAACTCTTATGAATCGTTCCTATAGGCAAATTGCAGGGAAGTGGGAGCTGGGGTAGGGGAATAAGTGAGGCACAAAAGAAAGCTATTTGAGGAATATGTTGCAGAATTAAGACCAAAAGAGGCAGAGGAGGACAGGAGGCTCCAGGCAATGAAGTTTGGCTGTCTGAGTTAAACAGGAGCATTATAAATTTGTAAAGAGAGGGTAAAATTTCATTAGACTAGATGTGGCTTGGCTTTTGGGGTAGCTCTTTCCTTTGGCAGCTGTTTGAATTTACTCAAACAAATTTACTTTTTTACAAAAAAAACCTTCCTTTTGACAAGGCTCTTTAACGTTACTTTTCTCATTAGCTGGTCAAAGACTTCCCAGGGGAGCTTCTTGGAGGTGTAAGGCTAGCTGGGAGGGCAAGACCCACTTCCAGAGCAGCTGCACCTTGTGAGAAGTGAAAGAAACAGTACTGATTGCCTGACAGCAGTGTTCAAAAGGGGCTGAAAGGGTGTGATGTAAGGTTTGGTCAGTATCACGATGGAGATTTTTATTTTGGGATAGCTTTAAATGCAAGAGTTATTCCTAAAATAGCTCTGGCAAACAGCTTACCCCAGTTAGATCTAGTCATAAGCTTATCTAAACTAAGCCATTCCACTGCTGAAATAAGTACTCACACAGCCTTTGGGATTACTTTAACTGTCCCAGTGTGATTCCACATCATCAGCTGCAGTGATGCAACTTTCACCTGCAGATCAGTTTGGGGTGATGTCCCTGCTTTTCTTCTGTCACTCGGTGTATGCAAGTCATGCTTTTATATCACTTCAGAGGCATGCTCTCATGCACTCAATTATCTCGATTTAATGTGAATTGTTAAGGTCATCCTGTTGTTAATTAATTGGTTGAACCACATTAAAATAGTCTCCCTGAAGTCCTCTGCATTATAGATTAATGTGAGCTTCTCCATAGACCTAGCAGTTTAAAGCAAGTATCTTGCCAGCCATCTAAATGACACTGACAGGCTGGGTTGATAATTATTCTCTGTATTGCGGGAGATAAAGATTTCAAATAACATTTCAGTTGTATTTAGATGTCTGTTAGAAAGATTCTGTCTGAAATACCAAATGAAATCTTCTACGTGCCATAAAGAGGGTAAGTAGAAAAGTGAAGATCATTTGACTACGTCTGAAAAGCTCATATAAGCCTAGAGTGTTAACAGAGAAATGATGAGAAGTAATAAAATTATTGCTTTTTAAAAACACAACTGTGAGTCTGGGAAGCCACCTGTAGGCAACCTCTAAATGCTCAGCCACACTAAACAACTGACCATATTGTTTTTAATAATCTCCCAATGTAAATTTGGGAAAGTTTATTCACAAACATCATTGTAATTTCCATGGGCAACTAATCATTGCTGTTATACTCGTGCCTAGCTGCAGCTGGCTGCAGCTAAAAATAGAATGGTAGCTTTTTTTTCCTGTAATTTGTTTTAGTAATTAAGATTCTGATAATTGGAGTACTATTGTGAGAGTGAGAAGCACAAAAGCTTTGCAAAACTCACCTTGTGATCAAGCTTTTCATCTGAAAAACTCAGGGCCTATTGATGATCACGATTGTTCCCTGAGTCCTCCACTGCTGTCATTCTTCTTTTGATAGCACTTTCAGGATCATGGAGTGCTGCTATGAATAGCTGCTTCCCTTGGAAAGCTTTACTTCAAGCCTTTTTGATTATTGGGAATTCTCTTCCCCTCAATTAGGATATAAGGGAAACAAGGGAAAAATAAATTCTTTACCCTGAGAATACTTAAGCATGGGGACAAGGGCCCACAGAGGTGGTGGAAGCTCCATCAGTGGGGATAGTCAAACCTGGATTGAACAAGACCGAACTGAGCAGCCTCATCCAAATTTGAAGCTAGCCATGCTTTGAGCGGGGATTGAGAAGTCCCTTCTAATCTAAGTTATTCTGTGACTGTGTTCTCATCCTAAGGTGTTTTTTCTCTTAAGAACTGAAGTGCAGAAAAGGTCATTCAATCATTTAATCTGAACTCTTGTAGAGTTTCGACTGGGGAAGCTAGTAAGTCCTGAACTGAGTCCAAGAAGTAATTCAGGCTTCAAACTTCTCTTTATAAATTTATAAGTTGTCTCCTGAGGCCTATACCACTGTAGACAAGCATAAAGTCTTTATAAAGTGGATGGAAAATGTTACCATTTCAGAACCTGAAACCCAGGCAGTCCCATGTGAACATGAGGAAAAACTTCTTTCCTAGGAGGGTGCCTGAGCACTGGAACAGGTTGCTCGGAGAGGCTATGGAGTCTCCTTCCTTGGAGAGATTCAAAAGCCATCTGGACATGATCCTGTGCAACGAGCTGTAGATGACCTTGCGTGAGCATGGGGGTTGGACTAGATGACCTCTAGAGGTCCCTTTCCAACGTTAACCATTCTGTGATTCTGTGAAATTAAATCTACTTTCTCTAGGTGTATTCACTGTGGACAAAGTGAACATACACAACTTCAGTAACAGCCACACAGTGCCAATTACAAAAAGAATGAGGCATTTGATTTCATTCATTGTTAGTTTACATTTTCCATTCTATAATAGCGTCAGAGACCCTTGGGACACTTATTGTTCTTTAAATGATGATGTATTGGTGATACTATTCCTGGAAGAATGGTCCTGGGCATTCCTCATTGTTTTCCTTTCTCTTTCAGGCACTTTATTAAGCATCAAGCTCTGTTCCAGTGTAGGCTTCCATTTGATTAAAATAAATGATTCTCTAGGTCAGGTTTCTCTCGCTGAGAACCATTTTCTATGCCCATTCAGGCAGTTCTGTCAAACTGTGACCTTTCCTCATCCCTAACATGTTTACATTGGCAAGGTCACAGAGAGAGACAAAAATTGTTCAGACTGAATAAAAACAATCAGAACATTTAAATCACAAGCAGATTGTAACCCAGTGACACGGCAATGGAAATATCTCAAAATACTGTCCACATTTTTCAAATGAGATGATGTTTTACCATTGATTTATGGGCAGTGATATTTCAACAAAAGAGAAGTTTGAAAATGTCTGCATCTGGCATTGGTTGGGGGATGTCTGGAGGTACGTGAGATTGATGCAAACCCTGATTTAGTCAATACAGCTACATCTACTGTAGTAAACCATCTATGTCCAAAAATATTCTTTGGTACTTTGGCCAGCTGGCACAGATTAGCTCATGTCCCTACTGTTAACTTTTTTGCTCTGTAAAAGACGGTAATTGTGTACAGATCTACTGAAATGAGTTTCTGTTTGCTGCTCAGTCCTAGGGAAAGTGCTAGATAGTCCAGATCAAAATTATGGCAGTCTGAAGAACTGAGCAATATTCACAGTCCGAGCCTGGCGCCCATTGACATTCCTACACATTGTTTATTAGGACAGTAGCTAAATGTTTCTTGATGTGTCCGGTGAACTCTAGATGATTCACTCCCCTCAGCTCAGTTTCATTACAGTTAGTAGGCATTTTACTGTGATTTAATGTAAGGCAGGAGCTTAGATGGCCCAGTTTTCCTTTACAGCATGACAGGGTCTGTCACACATAGGATGGATGGACAACACTGCTTTCATGGAGGTACCTTGCATCGTGTACCCAGAATATACTGGTAATTTGGATTGACAGGATTTGGATTTGGATTTGGATTTGATGTAGGCACTTCTGGCCGGTGTCTGTAGTTAGCTACGACAAATCTGGGGCTTCATGTTTCCTTCCTTTCCCCAGAAGCTGTGAAAAGTATGGACTCACTGAAGTTTGAAGCACAGGAAATCTTGTTCCAGCACATTTTAAGTGCTCAAATAACAGTTTAAGCAGATGTGTTCAGTGGAAGTATTCACCATCCAACATTTCTGCTCTCAGAGAACTGAGTGTTCCTGTAAACTGCTAACTTATTAACTGGGGCTTGTTATTATCATTGTACGAAACGTAAAAGAAAAGCTGAAAGCTAGGCAGGGCTTGCATTTACGTGACCCTTGCTACAAAGGCAAGATTTCTAATAATTCTCCAAATTCATATTAAAAACTAGCCCCAGCTGACCCACTTTAAGATGGTTAGCCCAGTGGTCTGGTGCAATTAGAAGTGCCCAGCTGTTCTTTGCATGCCATCAGGAACGGGAAATTATGTATCTTCACCTCACTAGTCCATTAAGCTCAGGACATATTTTAATGCTGTAGTGCACATATGGGCAAACATATTTTGCTCTGTGCTTTGAATGAAAAGGAACATGACTGTAGTAGCACAAAGCTGAATCAAAGCTAACAATATGCTCTTAGCTTTTCCCCATTTTAGCAATCATTTTCATTCTTCTAGTTGAAGTAGTTTAAGTACTTTAGGACCAAAAAGTGATGGAGTGAAAAGGTAGCTGTCTAATACTCTGACAGGAAAATATAGATAATAATAATACTAATACAATCACTGCTCATGCTGGAGCTCACTACTTCCATCTTCTAGGTAGGCAAAGAGATGCAGGCAGGGCAAAGATAAGCCAGAATCACAGAATCACAGAATCATGGAATGGTTGAGGATGGAAGGGACCTCTGGAGATCATCTAGTCCAACCTCCCTGCTCAAGCAGGGTCCTCTAGAGCGTATTTGCCAGGATCACAGCCAGACGGCTTTTGAATCTCTCCAAGGAAGCAGACTCCATAGCCTCTCCGAGCAACCTGTTCCAGAGCTCTGTCTCCCTCCCAGCAAAGAAGTTTTTCCTCATGTTCACATGGGACTGCCTGGGTTTCAGGTTCTGCCCGTTGCCTCTTGCCCAGTCACTGGGCATCACGGAGAAGAGCCTGGTCTCATCCTCTCGACATCCCCCCTTCAGATACTTGTACACATTGATCAGATCACCTCTCAGTCTTCTCTTCTCCAGGCTCAACAGGCCCAGCTCTCGCAGCCTTTCCTCATAGGAGAGAGGCTCCAGGCCCCTCATCATCTCTGCAGCCCTCCGCCCGACTCTCTCCAGGAGTGCCATGTCTCTCTTGTCCTGGGGAGCCCAGCACTGGACACAGCACTCCGGGTGAAGCCTCCCCAGGGCTGAGGAGAGGAGCAGGATCACCTCCCTCCACCTGCTGGCAACACTCTGCCTCATGCAGCCCCAGGATCCCTTTGGCCTTTCTTGGCCACAAGGGCACATTGCTGCCTCATGTTGAACTTGTTGTCCACCAGCACTCCCAGGTCCTTCTCGGCAGAGCTGCTTTCCAGCAGGTCAGTCCCCAGCCTGTACTGGTGCATGGGGTTATTCCTCCCCAGGGGCAGGACCTTGCACTTGCTTTTGTTGAACTTCAGGAGGTTCCTCTCCGCCCACCTCTCCAGCCTGTCCAGGTCCCTCTGAATGGCAGCACAGCCTTCTGGTGTGTCATGTCAGCCACTCCCCCCAGTTTATTATCATCCCTTCGTCCAAGTTACTGATGGATACGTTGAACAATAGTAGACCCAGCGTTGACCCCTGGGGGACACCGCTAGCTACAGGCCTCCAACTAGACTCCGCGCCACTGATCATCACAACTCTCTGAGCTCTGCCCTTTAGTCAGTTCTCAATCCACCTCACTGTTCACTCATCCAGCCCACACTTCCTGATCTTGCCTGTGAGGATGTGATGGGAGACAGTGTCAAAAGCCTTGCTGAAGTCCAGGGAGACAGCATCCACTGCATCTGCCCTCATCTACCCAGCTACTCATTCCGTCATAGAAGGCTATCAGGTTGGTCAAGCATGATTTCCCTTTGGTGAATCCATACTGCCTACTCCTGATCACCTTCTTGTCCTCCAACTGCTTAGTGAGGACCTCCAGGAGGAGCTGTCCCATCACCTTTCCAGAGATGGAGGTGAGGCTGACAGGCCTGTAGTTTCCTGGCTCCTCCTTCTTACCCTTTTTCAAGACTGGGGTGACACTGGCTTTCTTCCAGAGAATGAGAAAAGCTTCTGGATTCTCAGAGCCCCTTGTTGGCTGCAAATAGAGAGGAATAAAGATTACATCTCTTCATTACTCCGCTCCTAAAGTGACTATGACTCGGAGAAGGCAGCAGGCAAGAGCAGAACTAAGTAATGCTTAATAATTTACTTCAGAGGAGAAGAGGAGGGAGTTGGAGTGGGACAGAATATAGTGCTAGTCCTCTTCTCACCAGCAAGAGTTGCCTGTTGCACAAGGCTACTTCTATTTATTAGTGTCGCACATGATCTGTGGATATTGCATGACGGTGATCCCTTTCTTGTCCTGCTTGCTGGCATCTAGGAGTTAGAAGCCAAGCAGAGGCTTATTCCCCACTACAAGACTGCAGTGAGCAGCAAGGCGTTTTGAAATTGGACAAAAAAAAAAAAAAAAAAGAGAGAGAGAGATTTTAGTTCATCTGATCTTGGAAACTTTATAGTACACTTCAAAAATCAGAAGCTTCCCTTTAATACAAGAAGAAAGAAGAAAAATAATCCTAGGAATTTAGGGTTTCAGGAAATACATTATACTGTAAAATTGGTGGTTAATCACTGTAGTTGTCAATGCTATGTCCACGTTACAAGTGTTGCTACCTGTCCTGTATGAGTAAAGGCACCTGGAGTTCAATCACATCCACTACGTCAGACATAAAGCCCATGAGCTTGTTCTTCTTTCTGATTTGTGGAGACTAGGATCCTGCTTCTTCTGTGCTGAAATCTAGGGATGAAGTCTCTGGTACCTGCTAATCATTTTATTGAATTTAAAGTCTTCTTGGATTTCAGACTTCTGTTTTTTTGGTGAGTGATCAAATAGAACATCCCTCCTTAAAGCCCTGCTGATATGGCTCTGGGCCTTTTGAACCCTCCAGGCTGAGATTCTCTGTTCTCAACATCCTTTTGCAATTTTCTTTGTTTTTTTTTTTTGGGGGGGGAAAATCTCTACCTCTTGACAGCATGTCAAGATGAAAACTCTGAGTGCCTAGTTTTGCAACTGTGAAACTATTGTCTCAGATATAAACTTTCATCTATTTCTATAACCATTGGATAGTAGAGGAATTGTTAGAGTGAATCCAGCACTACCCATACTTTCCAAACACACTGCATGCAGAGATAATTTCAATTTAATTTCAATATCAAAACCAGTATTGTCACTGTTTTATCTCTTTAGAGAGTTTGGAAAAAATAATTTCTCCCACCCCGGCCTTTCTTTCTCGCTTTTCCACCTGGACCTTCTCTGTGCCAGACCTTTTCTCATACTTGAAATAGACTCCTCATTCCTCTGGGTGATACATTACCTTAAACTTCACTGACACTTGCTTTGTGTCTAGTTTTCCCATGCTGTTTGCCCTCAGTAGATGACTTGCTGCCAGAAGGGCCAGGGTTGTGGGCCACCCAGAGGGAGGGAGAAAAAAAAAAAAAACGATGAAAAACCCCCATAACTTACAAACAGCTGAATCTTTTTTCCAGCTTCATTTTCTGTCCCCATCTTACATCCCCATAATTTAACAGGACATTTTTCTGAGAGAAGAAGGATCTCTGTAGGAATAGCTGCTTCCATGAACATCTCTGACAACCTCCAGAGACCACTGAAAAGCACAACCCCAAAAGATCTCTAATGAGTTGTTTCATGCAGAGAGCTGATGAAACCAGTCACTTCTACGATTTCTACTCCTCCTGGGCCTGTTGCAATATGCTGCAATGAAATAAGGACCAGACTGGTTGATATTTACCCAAAAGCCCACAAGAAAAACTCTTGTCCACCCGAAGCACACCTCACTCAAAGGGCATAGAGAGCTGGGTGCTTAGCCCCAAGGACAGTCCCATTCCTATAGTCAAAAAGGGTATATATTATCCTAAAAAAAAAAGAGGAGGAAAGAATGAAAACAATAGCAATATGCAAACAATTGCACCTTTGATTCAGGGAATAGACCGGCACAATAATAATCATTAAAAACATTGCTTTTTTATTTTTTTTATTTACATTGCTTTTCCCCCATCACAGTTAGGTTCACTGTGTCATGAAATGCCACTGCCAAGCAAAAAATCCAAATGTTGCCTTTTGAAAAATCAGCAGGCTCAAAAGTATCAACTGTCTCATTTTTGTTTTCACTGTTTTCCCTAGGTAATGTTACTTGTAATTTAGGTTGAATTTGCAAACTATTTCCATCACCTGAACTGTGCATTTTTCTGAAAAAGAAAATACACAGCTAAACCTTTTTACCATCTCTGAGAAGGTGCAACATACCTTTCCCCTCTGTTGTGCAGCCAAAGCACTGATGGATGGGAAACCCTTACGCAGCCCAGCAAAAAGAAAAACTGTGCCTCCTGGCCTCAGACATGTACCAAATGCAGCTTGGGTAGACAGATGTACCTGAGAAACCTTTAAACTAGCAGTGAAGAGTGGGCACTCACCATAGCATTAACTCAGCTCCTCAGTTGCTCTGGACAGCATATGCTGGTTTCCCTATTGCTGTTGCTACCGTGTTAAGAATCTCGTGTGTTTAAACCCACCTTTGCAGGAGCAACACTTTCTCTTTCAGTACATTACTGACATTCCTGGAAAGAGCCTGAGGGCAGAGATCATCCCTTCCTGTATGTCAGTAGAAGGCCATGCTTATCTGTCTTGCACTGCTCTATTTCAGGATTAATTCTAGTTTAGGAGCGTTTTGTCATTCTTTGATTTCATTTTTGACTGCAAAGCATACTTACACAAAGCAAGATTTTAGTGTCTGGAGTGTTTATCCACTCTCCTGAAGTCCTAATTGCTTGTTAGTCAACTCCTAATTGATTGTGGTGGAATAATGATTAGGAAGGCTCATACAGAGGATAATGACTTCAGGTGGGATGCAGGAAAGTTTGCATAATAATTAGAAATTCCTGTAAATCACCCTCTTAATAAAGAAGAATTATGTTAGGGCTAGCCTTGAGGAGGTTGTAGTGTGGAGAAGATCTTTCACAGACTATGCAATTGCATGAAGTGACTGAAAGATCCAGAGCTAGTATAAACCCTTCAGCGCTATCCTGTCTTTGCGGAGAGCTGCCTTAAACAAGTTTTTCAACCTGTACCCCTGACTATGTTTGTCTCTGACTCTTATCCAGGGTACATAAAGAAAGGAATATCACCATGCACCCCTTGGAGTTTGGGCAGTTCTGTGGCAAGCTATCAAGAAAAGAGAGGCAGAAAACTCCAGCTGACATCCCTACCGGAGAGTGAGCCATTTCAGATAGTGAGCAGATTTGAACAGTTTGTCATCTGGAAATAGGGAAGCTCCGATCTGGAATGAAAGACTGTGAAAACAGAGACTGTAGGGTGCTTCCACAGATCTCTGCCTAGGTGAGCTTCACACATTTCCTTATAGCATCCCCACCGTTCAGCCTGGGGGAGTGGACAGGCTCTCAGAAGAGCTGGAGTCAGCTCCTACCTCCGCATGGCTGTGAGCAAAGCCTTTAATCTCTCTGTGCCTCAGCCCCTCTCTTATAACACGAGGCTCTCCATAATTCTGCACAAGAGGCTTGTTCCACGTGCTTGTTTGGCTTTTACCCAGCCATCTATTCTAAATTCATAGCACTATTATAGCTATTATAGTTTAAAGATATGAGCATGGCAAAGAAGATTATATCTTTTATCTGCACTTCCAAAAGGAGCAAGCCATTGCTGTGCACAGGGCCTGGACAGTGTATCTGCTTTTCAAATGGGACCTCTCTGCAGGACTCTGAGGTATTTAACTGCCTTAAAAATGTCTAGATGATTTGCAAAAATTCTCCACCCAGGTAAGAACTTAAATATCATGGAAGTTAAAGGGGAAACTCATTTGAATGCTATAATAGCTTGCTTTTGGTACCTCTCTGTATCTTTAGAGGTCTAGATACCAGTATAAATCTGGTCTGACAGGGTTAGGGCCGCACAGGGAGTTAGGTCTGAGAGTGCTTCACAATCAGCTAAGACTAGAGCACATCTTTGTTTTCTCAGCATTCCCTGAATTGCTGATTGCCTTATTAATTTGAATTTGAAGAGGGGACTGTCATTTGCCTTGTCACTGTACATGTCCTAGCACAAAAGAGCCCCTGAAAATTGATATCTCTAGAGCAAACGGTAGCCTGAGTCTTGGTGGCTAAGCAGACTGCAAGTGTGCCAGTTTCCTGTACCCTGTGGCACAAAGGAGGGTAACAGGGATATCAGTTCCTCAGCCCAAATGACCAGAAGCCCACTAACAGCTGGGTAAATCCAGGATAAGCAAGAATACATGCTGTTACCAACAGCCATTGCTTTATTCCTGGTATGTGAATATGCCAAGCTCATCAATATCATGATCCAGAAGCTAATTCATGATTACAGAGAACAGATGCTGGGGCATCCTCCATTCCCCTGAAGCTTACTTATTTCTGCCCAGAGCTAAAGCCGATGCTGTGCAAAGAGCAAGAGTCTCCTGAGGCAGGACCTCTCCATGGGTAAGGTTTAAGAGAAGGCTCCTGGTTTGGAAGGAGCCCAGCTCCAGTCCATACAGAACAGTTTCCCCAGTCAAGAAAGAAACAAAATCCATAGAAAGGACTGGGGAAACTGTCCTGCACGTTTTGTTTCTTGGGCATCTTTTTAGCACCTGTCTTGTCAGAATCAGAAGGCGCTTTAGTAGATACTGATGAATGCAGCTTCAAGATATCTCCTCAAGCTAAGAAGCTCTCCATTTCACAAGGGCAGAAGCAGAAGTCTGTAACAGGAGCACAAGGAAAGACAGCATCATCTCCAGGATGAACGCACATAGTCTATATACCCACCACAGGAGGCACAGCAAGGGAGCTGTGCCCCACCAGCAGCAGCCAGTGGTTACTTATTAAGACTTGGACCATCAGTTATAGCTTGACCTCTGTTTCTAAACCTCTGGGGTGAGAAGAATGACCTGTTCATCTGGGTAAGATTGTTCCTGGTCTGAAACCTGCCCTTGTTCTCTCTCCCACTCAAGTCTGCATTTTCTCATCGGCTCCAGGTTTCCCCCTCCATGAGGAAACTGTCACATTGCAGTAAGTCAATGCAGCACAGGGAACAGTCCCTCTGGGAAGCACGGGGAGAAGCCTGTCCTCTGCAAACACTGCGAAAAGTGCAGCCTGACTGCACTGGCTGAAGGCGTGTAGCCATGCGTGCTGCTCCCTCACCCTTGGCAGCTTGTAGACTTTTCCTATATTTGGCCACATGCTCTGGCTGTTCCCTTTCCTGCTCGATAACACCTTTAACCTAGGACTGAGCTAAGGGATGTGAAAGGATTGGCAGATTTGCTCACCATTATTGCTCTGGCTTGATACCTGCAACTTGTTCTATTTTTAAATGAAACGTAAAAGCTAAATGATGCTGCTGGTGCATCTCTTTACGACAGTAATTTTCTCAGTCTTTGTTTCTGCTCAGTTTAAATCACTTGGATGTGATCTTTCCCTTCAGTCTTTCCCGTTCACGTGCCTTCACTGAGTTCAGTTTCTATTTGTACCGCTGTGGTCTATCACTGCAGGAAAGTGAGACCTGTTTGCGTTCTGCATCAGGAAATGGCTGGAATGGGAGGGAAGGAGGATTAGAACTATAAGCCTAGGACTTTCCTAATGTGCAAATGTATTTGATCATTTTTTTGTGAAATCCGCCCATGTTTGGTCCTAAAAAAGTATCAATAAATACCAACAGCTGGAATTAACTTTTTCAACTGCTAGAATCCAACTACTCATCCTGGGTGAACTTTCTCAGATCCAAAGCCACTTGTTTAATTGATGTGGACAGTTATTTACTTACGCATGGGCCAAAGGAAAGAGCAGATAAGCACCATGTCCTGCTCTCAGTTGGCAGAAAGTAGCTGAGTACAGCTGAAATCAGTTTAGTTAATTGATAAAGAAACAGCTGAGGACCAGTTTGGTGAACCTCTGTGAGCGTCCGTGAGGACAATGTTGCTGTGTCTCATTTCACAGAATCACAGAATCACAGAATCACAGAATCACAGAATCGTTTAGGTTGGAAGGGACCTCTGGAGATCATCTAGTCCAACCTCCCTGCTCAAGCAGGGTCACCTAGAGCATATTGCCCAGGATCACATCCAGACGGCTTTTGAAGATCTCCAGCGAAGGAGACTCCACCACCTCTCTGGGCAACCTGCTCCAATGCTCTGTCACCCTCACAGTGAAGAAGTTTTTCCTCAGGTTCAGGTGGAACTTCCTGTGGTTCAGTTTCTGCCCATTGCCTCTTGTCCTGTTGCTGGGCATCACGGAGAAGAGGCTGGCCTCATCCTCTTGACACTCCCCCTTCAGATACTTGTACACATTGATCAGATCACCTCTCAGTCTTCTCTTCTCCAGGCTCAACAGGCCCAGCTCTCGCAGCCTTTCCTCATAGGAGAGAGGCTGCAGCCCTCTAATCATCTTGGTAGCCCTCCGCCCGACTCTCTCCAGGAGTGCCATGTCTCTCTTGTCCTGGGGAGCCCAGCACTGGACACAGCACTCCGGGTGAGGCCTCCCCAGGGCTGAGGAGAGGGGCAGGATCACCTCCCTCCACCTGCTGGCAACACTCTGCCTCATGCAGCCCCAGGATACCATTGGCCTTCTTGGCCACAAGGGCACATTGCTGCCTCATGCTCAACCTGTTGTCCACCAGCACTCCCAGGTCCTTCTCGGCAGAGCTGCTTTCCAGCAGGTCAGCCCCCAGCCTGTACTGGTGCATGGGATTATTCCTGCCTAGGTGCAGGACCTTGCACTTGCTTTTGTTGAACTTCAGGAGGTTCCTCTCCGCCCACCTCTCCAGCCTGTCCAGGTCCCTCTGAATGGCAGCACAGCCTTCTGGTGTGCCAGCCTCTTCCCCCAGTTTGGTATCATCAGCAAACTTGCTGAGGGTGCACTCTGTCCCTTCCTCCAGGTCATTGAGGAATACATTGAACAAGACTGGGCCCAGGACTGACCCCTGGGGGACACCACTAGCCACAGGCCTCCAACTTGACTCTGCGCCATTCACCACAACCCTCTGAGCTCGGCCATCCAGCCAGTTCTCAAGCCACCTCACTGTCCACTCGTCTAGCCCACACTTCCTGAGCTTACCTATGAGGATGGGATGGGAGACAGTGTCCAAAGCCTTGCTGAAGTCCAGAAAGACAACATCCACTGCTCTGCCCTCATCTACCCAGCCAGTCATTCCGTCAGAGAAGGCTATCAGGTTGGTCAAGCATGATTTCCCTTTGGTGAATCCATGCTGACTACTCCTGATCACTTTCTTGTCCTCCACATGCTTAGTGAGGACCTCCAGGAGGAGCTGTTCCATCACCTTTCCAGGGATGGAGGGGAGGCTGACAGGCCTGTAGTTTCCTGGCTCCTCCTTCTTACCCTTTTGGAAGACTGGCGTGACATTGGCTTTCTTCCAGTCCTCAGGCACCTCTCCTGTTCTCCAGGACCTTTCCAAGATGATGGAGAGAGGCCTAGCAATAACATCCGCCAGCTCCCTCAGCACTCGTGGATGCATCCCCTCAGGGCCCATGGATTTATGGATGTCAAGTTTGGACAAAAGATCTCTAACCTGATCCTCCTCCACCAAGGGAGAGTCTTCCTTTCTCCAGCCTTTCTCTCTTGTCTCCAAGGTCTGGAATTCCTGAGGACTGGCCTTACCAGTGAAGACTGAAGCAAAGGCAGCATTCAGCAACTCTGCCTTCTCTGTATCCTTTGTCACCAGGGCACCTGCCCCATTCAGCAGCGGGCCCATGTTTTCCCTAGTCTTCCTTTTGCTCTGGATGTATTTGAAGAAGCCCTTCTTGTTGTCCTTGACATCCCTTGCCAGATTTCATTCCAACTGGGCCTTAGCCTTCCTTGTTGCATCCCTGCAGGCTCTGACAACGTCCCTGTATTCCTCCCAAGTGGCCTGTCCCCTTTTCCGCATTCTGTGTACTTCCTTCTTCTGTTGGAGTTTTGCCAGGAGTTCCATGCTCAGACATGCAGGTCTCCTGCCTGCTTTGCTGGACTTCTTCCTCAGAGGGAGGCACTGCTCTTGAGCCTGGAGGAAGTGATGCTTGAATATTAACCAGCTCTCCTGGACCCCCCTTCCTTCAAGGGCCTGATCCCATGAGATTCCTCCAACTATGTCCCTGAAGAGGCCAAAGTCAGCTCTCCTGAAGTCCAGCGTTGCAATCCTACTCATTGCCCTGCTCCCTCCTCGCAGGATCCTGAACTCCACCATCTCATGGCCACTGCAGCCAAGGCTGCCCCCAACCTTCACATCCCCAACTAGACCTTCTTTGTTTGTTAGTACAAGGTCTAGCATTGCACCTCTCCTCGTTGGCGTCTCCACCACCTGGGTCAAGAAATTATCATCAATGCTTTGCAGGAACCTCTTTGACTGTTTGTGCCTAGCTGTGCTGTCTTGCCAACAGATGTCAGGGTGGTTGAAGTCTCCCATGAGAACCAGGGCCTGTGATCATGAGGCTACTTCCAGCTGTCTGTAGAAGGCCTCATCGATGACTTCTTCCTGATCAGGTGGCCTGGAGTAAACCCCCACCACCGTGTCACCCATGTTACCCTGCCCTTTAATCCTTACCCATAGGCTCTCAACTTGCTCTTCATCCACCCCGAGGCAGAGCTCCATACATTCTAGCTGCTCCCTCACATAAAGAGCAACTCCACCACCTTGCCTTCCGGGCCTGTCTTTCCTAAAAAGCACGTAGCCATCCATGACAGCATCCCAGTCATGTGAACTATCCCACCATGTCTCTGTAACCGCAATGAGATCATGGCCCTGCGACCGCACACAGATCTCTAGCTCTTCCTGCTTATTCCCCATGCTGCGAGCATTGGTATACAGGCATTTCAGAGAGCCAATTTCCAATTTTGTATCTCAGTTTTGGATTAAAACAGCCAAAATTTTGCGGGGGGAGTGGAGAGTGGGAAGGGACATAGAGAGACAGTGGGTACTGACTGCTACAGTTTTGTCAGAACTACTCTGCTTCTGTACTTTAGCTGGGCTTTTACCTGACCTGCCTTCAGAACTAGTTAGGAACTAATCAGAAACAAATATTTTACAAACAAATCATTTTAAATCGTTGTATCCTCAAGGCTGGGGAGCCCTGCCAAAGTCGGTAAGATGCAGTAGTATTTTGATTCATGTTCATACAGAGAAAGAGGAGATCTGGATTTTTGTTACTCTGTTCACCTGTTCTTAGACAGTAGATAGCAAGCCAGAAGACAGAGCCTAAAGGAGGATGTGAAACCTAAGTTCTCATGAAACCAGGAACCAGGTAAAAGAAGAAGCATTATCTGAAAATCAGCCCAATTTGCTTGATCAATCATGCAAGAAGAGACTGGTTGTTTGTTTTCCTTTGGTAGAAAAGGAAAGCAGAATTTTTTAATGTCGAGGCTGATTAAGCAACATTGAGTAATTAAAGACAGTGCTATTGTGTTCAAGATCCTGGGAAAGTAAATATAAACCAAGGGGGTCAAAATCATCCTCAGATGAAAGGGAAACAGGTTATTCCCATTACAGTATCAAAAGTTTTCATACAATCAGTAAAATATGTCTTCCACATCCTAGATGAATGTCAGCTGCTCTTCTTCTGACCTCACGATGGGGAGGCTGTGGAGTGATGACGTGGTTGGGTGGCATGTACAAAAGACAGTCCCTGCTGGCCTTAGCACAGGGGAAGTCTGCACAGATAGGTTCACAGACATGCTCTTTAATTCCAAGTGTGGCCGTAGATGTAAATCACCTGACAAAGACACCCTAAGGTGAACCTTCCATTCACAAACTCAGGAGCTTCCTTCATTTGTAGCTCTTAGCCCGGGAAACCAAGGAACTGTATGTATCATATAATTTTGAATGCTCTTACTAGGACACACGGCTGCTGAATCAAACTCTTCTGTAAAAAGTGTAATCCTTGAACTCTTTGTGGAGTGAAAGAGAAGATAGGAGTCCCAATTTAAACTTGCTGCATCCTGTGTGAGCAACATCAGTTCAATACACCAGCATTTCAGGGATGCAACAAAGGATATTAGAAACGGCAGAACTTTCCCATGAGTTTTTCTTCAGAGTTACTGTTAGCAAAATATGCTTTTTCCTTTACTTTTCATAGGCTTTTTTTTTCATTGTCATGAGTGTCCTCTGCAAAGTGCCATTTTTATACATTACTTCCACTGTGCCTTCATAGATTCCCAAGGGTTCCAGTTCATAAATGTGGTAGAGTACCTCGTGAAGGTGGATTGTGTCACAAATGTTCCATGCACATAGCAAACCTAGAAGCAAAGTACTTCACTACTAGCAAGGCAAGAACAGTGTAGCTTCCCTAGTTTCTGGAGAATTCAATTTGATTTTATATCTGAAGGAGAGAGGAGGAATAAGCCCAGGAACAAGCAAATACAAGACATCAAAGATAAGGGCAAAAATCAAAATTCCACAACTCCATTTGATAGTTCAACAGCACCTATGAGATCAGAGAGGATACAAATACTTGCCAAGCCTTTAGTGGTCATTTTACAATTATACCCCTCTGGTGAGACTTTTAAACTCCAAATTGAATGAGCGTCATTCTGATAGAAGATCAGAAAGTGAAATAAAATGTAGCAATTACCATTTATTTTATGTCAGTTAGGCTTTTAAGAGAATTCTACTGGATGCATAATTTTAAGGTAGAAAGATAAGATTTTACTGCTTTCAGGCATTTATTCTAACTATGCCTATTCTTTTGTTCTCTCTCTCTGCCTGTCTCCTTTTTTAAATCTATCCTCCAAAACAGGTCGGTGTCTCAGCTGCAGTAGAGTGTTTCACAGCCCTAGGGTATTCAATACCTCTCTGCAGTCTTCATCTGCTGTTTCTAGAAACCACACTCCAGCACTGAGGAGCTCAGACAACTTGAGAGCAGTCTGGTAGACCTCATGAAGATTTATTTTCTAATCCTGATTCCAGTGGGTCAATATGCACATCTGAAGGCCAGCTCGCTACTCTCTGGAATCAGCAGGGGCAAAGGACAGGATTCAATTCCTATAACGTAAATAAGAGATGTTAGAGAAAGAGAGGGGCGCACACAAGACTTCTCACTGGATCTGCTGAAGCTCTTTTGTAGGAGCTTATCTGGTCAGATGCAAGGATCCCAGTCACTCCTCTACTGTGCTGTGGGCAGCTATTTACAATCAGAGTTAAAGGGACTGGAAAAGGAAGCAGCACAACCTTGACTTATCTACCTTATGACTATCAGCCCAATGGAGACATTTAATACCTCCTTTTTCAGAGGTATTTACATTATTTTGTCTATTTCTCTACTCAAAGCACAGCTGAAAGTGAAGCAGCAGCAGCTGCAAGTGTTCAGTATTTAAGGGAATCAGGCCATAGAGAATCAGGCCATAGGGTTTGCTGTTTGGCACCCCCTCAGTAAAGGGGGAGCTTAGAGAACGACGGCTTCTGAGACGGTCTTGTCCAACATCACATATCAAGTCTATAGTAGAGGGAAGGAGGAGAAAGTCTAGATCTTTAGCGCAATCTACTGCCTTATTAAAACAATTTTTCTCTCTGTTCTTGCAAGAGGTCCAACTTATACCTCTGTTGTACAAGTTTGGCTGAATCCCAGCACACAGTTGCAAAATAATACATGATCAGGTACACAAAGATAGTATTTTAATTCACATGCATAAATCACCATTTCTCGGACCATATTGACTCTGATGTTTTTTCATTTCTGAGCACTTTACTTTGCACCCTCAAGCATGCATCAATCTGCATGAACCCATTACAGTTACTGCTGTACAGGGAAAGAGAAGAATAAGACATCTATCCTAGTTTAATTGCTTTTACCTTGAGGATTCATGAAGTACATAAATTTTATTAAGGGAAAATTTATATCTACCAGAAAAAGGCTCTAGGTAGTTCAGGGCATAAGCTTCTTGGGCTCAGTGCTCCCATGTCCCACATCATGGGTAGACGTTAATATCCAGGCAAAATGAACATTAGCTGCGTAGCAGGTTGCATTGAGGTACATAGGAGATTATTATTAGAGACTGGTAAAAGTTTTTATTCTTAATTTAGGAATAAGATTCTTGAAGATTTCTAGGCCTGGTTTCCAGTTTTATTTTTTGATCTGCTTGTCTCAGTCACATGAGATTCCATAAATACACAATGTTACTTTTAAGAGGAGGCTGCTATATGAAAACGGATCTATAAAAAATGTACATAGGGCTACAACTCGATATAGGAAGGAGTAAAAATAGCACAGCCTCACCTTTCTGGAGAGCTAAATTTCAGGAAGTTTAAGGGAGATGATTTAACTGCATTGCTTTCTATAGAAAATGCCAATAAAGGCTACAACATCTCTGTGAAAGTGACTCTTCGTCCTGGCTTGAAGATGATCCTGGCTTCAGGATCCTATAGACACAATGCCAAGGCAGACAAAGAGTCGCTAACAGAGCCAGGCAATGTGCAGTATGTCAAATAGTATTGTTTAGGTTTGTTCAGGTCTAGACACTCCTAGTGCCAGAGCACAGAGTAAACCCTCAGGTCGGTGCAAGGAGACTGCTCCTGCCCAAGTTGCAGAATATGCTGAAAGAGGGAGAATGTGAGCACCCACAGCTCTGCAGTGCTGGCCAAGCTCTCGCTTGCACAGATATCCTGAGCTCAGCTTTAGTGTGTACAGGTTACAGTGGGGGTAACAGCCAGCAATAAGATCAGAAAATGAACAGGTCATGATTTGCCATGCAGAACTACTTTATCAAGAGCAATCTCCTCTCATGGGATTTAGGTTTTCTCTTCTCGTGTGGACTGTATTCTTTCCCATTTGTTTTCTTATTTTCCAGCATCATGTGGGGAAAAGAAATGATGAAAGGTAAGCTTTCCGAGGCACCAGTTATTCATGGCAACAAAGAGAGGCAGAAATACTATTTACTGATCATTCAGAATCCTAGAATAATGGAATTATTTAGGTTGGAAGGGACTATATGTCCCTCCTCATATGCCATGTGCTTCACACTCTCGACCATCTTGATGACCTTCTGCTCAACTTGCTCTGGTTTGTCAATGTCTGCAGGGCTGAAACTGAGCCCAGTGTTCCTGATGTGGTCTTGCAGAGCAGAATAGAGGGGAATTATCACTTTCCTTGATCTGCCAGCTATACTCGTCCTAATGCAGCCCAGTGCACTTTTGGTCTTCATCACTGCAAAGATACACTACTGGCTTATGTTAAGTTGCTGCACACCTAGACCCCAGGCCCTTTTCTACAAAGCTGCTCCCCAGCCAGTCAGTCCTCAGTCTCCACTGTTTCATGGGGTTATTCCATCCTGACTGCAGAACTTTGCATGAGGTTTTTGTTAGCTCATTTCTTTAACCAGTTGAAATCTCCTAATGGCAATCCTGCTCATCAGTGAATCAAATGCTCGCTGCAGTTTGGTGTTACCCACAAATTTGTAGGGAATATGTTCCATCTCAGTGGCCCAGTTGTTTAAGAAAATATTAAACAGTATTGTGCCGACAGTCAAACCCCAAGGGACACCACTGACCAGAGCTCTGTGGAAACCTCCTCAATATCACTGAGGTGATCATCCCCAGATAGCTCCTGGTGCTGACACTCCATCTGACGATCACTGGTCATCCAAGTTCCCCCCTCAAGGAAGAGAATCAAGCAAATTCTACCTCCCAAAGTGAAATTTCCAACGTCCCAACAAGCTCATGCGGACCCCAGTGAAAGAGCGTCTGAACCCTTCACAGTTTCATTATTTCATATTCTTTAATGATAACTGTAATGAAATCTGTGAAATCCAATTGCACTATGGAAAAAGGATGAAATTTCCCATTTGAGAGAACTTTGCATCATTCTAATCCTGACAGAAAATATTAAAAATAGAATTAAATGCACAAACAAGAAAAAAGTAGGAAAATGTGATTACACACACACACACACACATGCATATTATGTGTGTGTATATGAACATATATATATGTACATATGTATAAACACATATATATGCAACAGGCCAGGAATCTGTATATCTCTAACTACTTTTTGTTATATTTCTCTAGTGAAGGACACATGAAGTTGACAGTGTGCTTTCCAAACCTTTTGACAAGAGTGCATCTATTTTTTCTACCAGAATGCTGCTTGCAGAATAAGAATGTAAGCAATGACAAACCTGGCAATAAAAAATTGTAAATCAACGTATTCAGTGGCTTGTTGTAGAAGTAAACTGTGTCTTTGGAGAGACAAAGTGAATTTAGTAGAGCACTGGCCTGTGGCAAAGCCCTTAGAAGATAAAACTGTCCTCAGAGAAACTTTATTCAAAACTTGATTTTCTTTATATCAAATGAAATCTTGGACTTAAACCACACACATTCATCACCCAGACCTTCTCAATTCTATACCTACTTCTTATACCTTTTCTGCAGACAGGAACTTACCACTTCGATGTTTTTAACCAATTATTCCAGCAGAGGCAATATTACACAACATTCAGTCTTTCCGTGTCCCAGTTTTAACACGGACATGAATCGCAATGGCCAGTGGCAGTCTGGGACCTAAGAAGATGAGACTGTCAGAACCAAATAAATGAGATTTGTAGTGGTTTTGTTTTTTTCTAAAAGACTATTTATTCTCCACTGCAGGTAAGAAAATTGCAAGAGAAAAAATGTACTTTGCAACCGAATTACTGCTGCAGGCTAGAAAATATTGGTGCAATGTGCATTTACTGCAGATTTCTTCCCCGGTCTAAATTTTCATCAATTTCTAGTGATATTTTCATATTCCTCCAGATCACACGTAAAAGAAGAAAAAGAGATAGAAAATAATAAAAATATAGTTAAAAAAAACAAGATATAAGGACTTTGGCTTATATTTTCAGCATGTGAAAATCCATGTAATATCTCGATTCAAATCATTTCTAAAGCCATTTTGTCTAGCTATGAGATAACACTGCTGAAACAAACAGAATTCTTTAGCCCTCCAGAGATATTTTATTTTAAATCATACTTTAATACTTCATAAGACTTAAAACTAAATAGGCTGAAATATTTTCTAAACTTCTGGATGCAATATCCCTGGAAAACTTTAGCTAATACTTAAAAAAATGTGGTGACATCTACTGGGGAAAAAATAAGGAAGAAATGATCCTTACTTTGAAACTTCCACCACTGGAAGTAATCACATAATGTAACTATAGGCATCACTGTCTGGGTGCTTAAGTTTGAAAGCTGTCTTTCCTAGAACCTGAATAAATATATAGAGAGAAGCAGAAACTTTGATGGTGGTCAATACATATGTTTTATACTTTAGCTCTGTATCACCTGATGAAGTAAATTATTTTTCTCTGTTTACATATAGAGAAGCAAAACAGGAAGATCTGAATTATAGTGTGGAACTCTGAGCTTGATGTCTAACGGGAGGTGATGCAAATAGTCTTGTTTGTTTGTATGGATGGGGCTCATCTGACTGAACGTAAACATCTACACTTGGCCTAGTCACCTATACTGCTCGTAAAGTCGTTGGGGGAAACAGGTACCACTCATCTCATCCAAAAGGAGCTGTCTGAAAATGAATACATAAATTATGTCGTCAAAGTGCCTCCACTTCTGCACTGACTAAATTAGAATTTTAGAAGGGTAATCTGTAGAAAGATTTTTTTGTGATGTGGATGTCTAAAGTTAGATGAGCTTAAGTCCATCCTACATACCTGGCATGAAACTCCCCACCTAGCTCTCATCCTACTTTTGTTAGCTAGTTTAAAGAAAGGCTGTCATATAATTGGAAACATAGTTCCCCGAACAGTTATTTACCAACTGTAATCTTTTCAATATTTAACAAACTCTTTGCTAAACAATACAGACTAACCTTTTCTACTTCCAGAGTGAGAGCAAAATTTTGAAATTTCTCATCCATTAACAGCTTGGTGATCAATATACACTTATTTTAGATAACAATATATAAGCTAAAAAAAATTCCAGGGTAATTTCTGTGGTAGTGGTACAAGAGCTCCATTGATCTTCCCAAAGACAAAGCTAAATAATGAGTCAAGTAATCGATGAATTCCTTTAAAGTAAAATTTCAAGTTTGGATACCTCAAGTGAGGCATAAAATCCATCTATAGATACCCAAATGATTTCTTGAAGTGCTTAGCAAATCCAGCTGTCAGTAAATTCACATGAAATACGATTCAGCTGCCTAAACACAGACTCACGGTGCCATTTGGGACATGTCATCAAGACCTCAGCATGAGCCCAGTGCATATAACACAAGGCCTTGGAGAGATCCTACCCTCCAGCTGGGCAGCTGGAAACCCAGTGGATCTCAGAGAGCAGCTGGTGCCCTGGGGTACAACAGAGAACAGAGAAGGATTTTTAGGTAGGACCTGGACTTCAGGTCCATTTCTACAAATGTCATGCTGTAAGCAACCAAGTCAGAAAACTTTAACCTCAGACTTTGGAGTAATACACTTAATGCCTTAATGTAAGGCACTTTGGAGCTCTGTGTGGTCTCTTACACTAATGGAGATTGCTGGTACCATTTAATATATTTAATAGAACATCCAGTCTCTGTGGGATTGTAATTTTGCATAAAGAGGACAGAGAATGAATACACACAGCACAGAATGCAGGCAAGTGAGATCAACTTAAGTTTGTTAGATGCAATGGAAAAAATGCTTCAGGAAGAGCAATGCACTGTGCTTTGATACCAGGAATACCTTACCTTCCTGGGTTAGCTACTGCACAGGGAGAGTCTTGAGGCACTTGACCAAAAGGAAAAATTACATAGCTAAATAGTGCTACTGCCAGGATTATGGTATAGAGTAATAGTTATTTAATGACATACAGTCATTTCATCAGGTAGTTCAGACCTGGGAATTACAAAGAAATTGCTATCTTCGCAATCACTTGTGTGGTTACTACTTACCAGCTAGTGAAAGGAAATTTGAATAACCACAGATGACAAGGATTTAGACCCCTGGCTAGCCTTCTACCACTTTTTATGTCTCTGGAGCCATTTTGATTTATACCTGCTGTGGATTTGCACTGTGTATTAAAGTTTATAATCCAATTTACAGGCAAAATAGAAGAAGAATCTCCCTCAGTTCTAAGCTTACTCAGCTATTTCTTCCTTCATTATCCCCTCAGTCCACTTCTCCTGCTGCCTGGCTTATTACAACGCTTTCAAATTTCTCTTTCTCTCCTCATCTTTGTCCTCCGGGTCTTGTCTTCTGCAAATACATCATGTTACTACATAGCATCATCCCATAGCCCCAGTGGATCCTCCCTCTTCTTTCATTATTATTTTGAAAAAACACAGTTTCCTCAGTGTCTTTACCTGTGTTTCTCTCCTTCAGCTTTAATTTGTATCCTCTGCTTTCAGCCTCTTCAGCAGCACTGCTCTGCCAAACAGTTACTTATGAAAAAGAGATTTATATATGAGATGAATACTCCCTCTGTAAAACTGTAAGGATGTGCTCATATGTCCTCATTCACATCTCAGGAGAATTTACAATGCGAGGCATTTGACAGAATTTCCTGTCATTTATCTTGGCAGGCATGTGCACTGGTCAGGTGGCCACAGGAGGATTTGCCTGGCATTTCTCGTGGTCAGATCAGGAAGTATTTCTAGACTACATCTATATTAGTAAATTAAACAGGACCAGGGTACGGACAAAAGCTCTGGCACACAGTCCTCTATATTGATAAACTCTCGTCATTGTCTTAAGCAAAGTGTCGTCCCATGCCAACATGCATTATTTCAGACAATGTCTGGGAGACTTGCATGGTCGAGAGACTACTGTCCGTCATCAGCTCGGATGCAATACCTTCTGCAGGGTCAATAAATTTGGCTGTCTGGCAAACCAAAATATGTCATGAGGCTGCTGAGCCAGGGAACAGCCCTTGATCCATTTTATTTCTCAGTATAAAAGTAATCTAAAAAGAAAAAATGATTATGGAAAATAAATCTTTTCCATAATCTAGAAAAGAGTCAGATTAATGCCACCCTGCAATGGGCCTTCATTATGCCGTGAAACTGGAGAAAGTCTTATGTGAGAATAACCAGTCATGGGCTGGGCATTGCGCTATGAGATGATAAAGCTTTGAGAAAGCCTTTGAAGGCAACAGGCTGACAGGCAGCTCTGTGTTTGGTAATTTTGTGGGGTGCTCTCTGGGTGAATTTCTTTCATATGGCTTAGCTGGAGATATCATGATTTTTAAAATTTATTTATTATTATTATTTATTTTTATTTTTTTGCTAAAGGATATTGCTGTGTGGATCCTAAGGAAGCTTTGAAAAATATCTGCAGAAAAGTGCATTGGTGTCCCTATGCCAGCTCACTGGAAGTACTGTTCAGCTGCAGCCCTTGCTTATAATTCAAGTGTTTTTTTTTTTTTGTTTGATTTCCATGTGATTGTAAAAGAAGAAGGAGGAGTTTTAACAAACCCTCCCGAAGAAGTGTGCTTCTTCCCAGGGTTTCAACTCTGCTATCCCAGCTGGAAATCCAAGTATAACCCTTTCAGTTTCAAGGAAACCCCAAACTTAACCGCAGACTATTTTTCAAGGCATAGATAGAATCTATTAGCAGAGCAAACTGGGTGATGGGACTCATAGTCATTAATGATTATCCTGCCCAGCTACCAGTCAGATGATGAACTCATGCCTGATCAATGGGGACAATGGAATTGTTCTTTTGCAGCTCCCTTTTTGTAGCTGTTCAGGCATAGTTGAGTGTCACATCTTGTAATCTTTTCTGTAGACCTTTTTAAATAGTGTGGGTCTCCTATGGCTAAAATACCCACTTACATTGTACAGCCTAAGATTAAGCCTATACTTCTTGCTAGATGAAACAGCTCTGAACACCATGCAAACCACAAAAGATTTAAGTTAAGAGTTTTGAAAGAGTCAAGCTCACGTTTGAGCTACTCAATCACTTAGTCCGGTGCTAAGAATATTGGGTAATGAACCTTTTTGGAAGTTTCAGGACTGACAGTTACTATAATCTGCAATTATTTTACCTATTCACTTAGATTAGGTACATCTTTTAAAAAATTCTTAAGATCAGTTCTTCCTAAGCATACTATACTTAAACATTAAATTATATTACTACCTCATTAATTTCACTCTTTTCCAAGTAATGGACTTTTAGTTCCCAACTTTTTCATTGACACTACTCTTTTTGTTCCTGTTTGTTACCCCTTTTTTCATCCTTCCCAACTCTTAGCCACAATGATTAGATGTTTCATCAGACGAGTGTAGCTTAGGAGGATGGACATGCCTGATATGACTAAAGGTGCCAAAGCTTTCCTGTTATCATCATTCAATAAAGTACCTATATCCGGCAGGTCCCAATATTTACCTCATTCAGATCTTCACTGATCTGAATCAGAACCGTGTCTTTGACAGTGACGATAGATTTTTAGAGGTCCTGAAAGGAAAAGTTGAATAAGCCCAGTGAGTGTAATGTATTCTGGACACACATGACTTAAAATCCCAGCTGTAGTCCTAGTGTAGGTGTGATGTCCATGTGTGCACAGTGTAAGTGGTCTAGCCGGTCCTCAGTATTTCGGGCCCACTAATCATGAACTATATAGCAGATTTTACAGACCAAAACGAGGGAGCTCTAAATATTTTTGTAGCTTTTCAGGCATATTTGAGTGTCACATCTTGTAATCTTTTCTGTGGACCTTTTAAATAGTGTTGACATCAGGTAATCACAGCCATGGTACTGTGGAGCACCCAAGGACACTCTTCCCCTGTGGATCCTCCTTTAGCCTGTTCTTGCTTTCAAGGTGTTTATCAAAGACTTTCAGAATGCTAAGGCCTAAGTCTTAATATATATAGTGATTTTTCCTTTATCCAGTATAGCAATGACAAGTTCAAGGGATTAGTGTGATGCAGCTTTCTTCTGCAAGGATCAGGCTGGCTGGGGCCTCTGTTGAGATATCCTCCAGACATTTATTATTCTGGGGGTGGTTGTTTACATATGACATTTACTACCTTCTTCTCCTTTGGAACAGTGGCTATATTAAAGAGAGACTGCACATTTTTTAGAGGAACTTTTTCCATACTTATACTCCTTTAGAACTCCCAGATGTATCATTTGGATCTGGTGAATTTTATCACTTTAAGTAAGTTAGCATTTCTTCCCTTGACGTTTCAATATCTGAAAATATTTCCTTTTCCATGCCAAGAAGGAGTAAGTTCAACGTAAGTGTTTACACAGCAGTATCCTTCCTGAAATATATACAAAAAAGCTGCTAAGCTTCTCATCAATTTGCTTATCTTCCTTAGTAGATCCTTTCAGCCCCTGATGATTCAGTGGAATTATTGATCTCTTGCAGACTTCCTGATTTGCATTTGTTTTCACACCATTAGCTCTTTGTTCTTTGAAATCCATCTTGGCCCTTCTAATTTTCTTCTTACTTAATGGCTATTTACTTAATTTATGTTCCTCTTTATTGGCTTCATTAGGGTCAGATAATAAAGGATTTCTGTTTGACTCATTTTGCTATTTAGATGTCGCCATTTAATCACATCAGATAACTTCTGGCTTCCCCTTTGTTCCTCCTTTCCCCTTTTGTTTGTGCTTCCTAGCTCCATTCTAGACTCTGCTTGTAGGATTTTTTTTTTTTTTTTATCGGACTTTACTGGCTGCTTTATTTCTAACTGTGGAATATTCTATCTGATTTTCTAGTTTATTTAAATCTCCCTTGTAAAGTTTTGTGCCGTATGCCTCTTTCTGAGATCCTTCCTGTGCCCAGGTGTGGAATGAGCTGGCTGGGTTCACACTTCAATCAGAATCACAGAATCACAGAATTGCCAAGGTTGGAAGGGACCTCTGGAGATCCTCTAGTCCAACCTCCCCCTGCTCAAGCAGGGTCCTCTAGATCATATTTGCCAGGATCACAGCCAGACGGCTTTTGAATCTCTCCAAGGAAGGAGACTCCATAGCCTCTCCGAGCAACCTGTTCCAGAGCTCTGTCTCCCTCCCAGCAAAGAAGTTTTTCCTCATGTTCACATGGGACTGCCTGGGTTTCAGGTTCTGCCCGTTGCCTCTTGTCCAGTCACTGGGCATCACGGAGAAGAGCCTGGTCTCATCCTCTCGACATCCCCCCTTCAGATACTTGTACACATTGATCAGATCACCTCTCAGTCTTCTCTTCTCCAGGCTCAACAGGCCCAGCTCTCGCAACCTTTCCTCATAGGAGAGAGGCTCCAGGCCCCTCATCATCTCTGCAGCCCTCCACCGGGCTCTCTCCAGGAGTGCCATGTCCCTCTTGTCCTGGGGAGCCCAGAACTGGACACAGTACTCCAGGTGAGGCCTCCCCAGGGCTGAGGAGAGGAGGAGGATCACCTCCCTCCACCTGCTGGCAACACTCTGCCTCATGCAGCCCCAGGATCCCTTTGGCCTTCTTGGCCACAAGGGCACACTGCTGGCTCATGTTGAACTTGTTGTCCACCAGCACTCCCAGGTCCTTCTCGGCAGAGCTACTTTGCAGTGAGTCAACCCCCAGCCTGTCCTGCCGCATTGGAGTTATTCCTTCCCGGGGCAGGACTCTCCCTTCTCTGTATCCTTTGTTACCAGGGCACCCACCCCATTCAGCAGCGGGCCCACGTTTTCCCTAGCCTTCCTTTTGCTATTGATGTATTTGAAGAAGCCCTTCTTGTTGTACTTAACGTCCTTTGGCAGATTTAATTCCAAAGGGGTCAGGACTCGGACCCATGCTAAGAAAGTATCCGCCCAAAAGTGATTGCTCTCAGCCTGCCCTTCTGAGGAAAGACACCATCCCAACCCAAATTTGGAGGAGATGAGAAAAGGTCTAAGCTCTAGCCACCGCAGTTCACTCTGGTGTCTCAGTAACAATTTCACCTTCTTCAGTGATTTAAACAGCTTTTGGCTGTTGGACTGTGAACAGGGATGATTTACAAGGCATTATTCTTCTATGACAATGAGGCAGGTAGCTAAGTGATAACTTCTTAAATAGGTCACTTGTCATTTCTCAAAGATCTCCCTTTCCCACACATCTTGAATTATTTCCTAGGTATTACTTAGACTAAGGCAAAAATTGAGAAGAAAGAGCATGCCACTTGCAGGTTTGCATATGCCACATCCCCTTCAGTTAAGCCAGTTTTCAAATAGACTCTACTGGCTGCTCCAACAGTTCATAGCTGTAACATGGACAGGAGTGTGCTGAGATTGTCAGCGCATTTCACTGAACAAGTCCACCTCTTTATTTCAAGTAGTAGCTAGATTTCAGAGAAAATGAGAGATACAGTTTTCCAAGATACAATTGAAAAATAAGCTCTGACCTCTAAAGAACACACTATTCCCCTTGGACTTTATGGATACTTTAGATATGATGAAATTACTGTTTCTATCCACTGAATTCTTAAAACTAGACTCCTGCTTTCTTAGGTTTGAACAAGTTAACGGGCTTTTTCGCTTCCGTTTTGAAAAAGGGAAAATATGCGATGGTAGAGTCTCCTAATGATCACTCAGAATGACATATTTGCTTACAGTAATTTGTGCAAATTGGAAATCCATTTTTCTCTATGGGAAATGAAATTATTCCCAGTGTTGACACATTTCTCTGGACAGTTGAAATAAATAGGTAGTTCATGCTTTTTGGAATCACGCTGCAGATGGCCCATGAACTTATCTGTTGTTACTTACAGGTAGTCAATCAGCTGTGAACCAGTGTAATGCAAGGTGAAGGCTTTGTAGTATAATAGCTCTGTATCTGCTTGTGCCCTTAGGAAGCTGATGCGAATTACTGCAGAGAATGGCACAGCCCTTAAGGCACAATCCCCTTCCATTCAGGCAGAGAAGGAGTACATACTCTAGTCTCGCCCCGCTCATTGTCTATTTGCCTTATACAGTAATTTTGCCTGCTGAGCATAGAACATGGTTTCATCTCTCTATTACAAATCTCCTGAGTCATCTACTCCTCCCTTTCAGTTTAATTTTATTTTTCAGTCTCACATCATTTATCTCCAAAGGTATGTCTCATTACCACAAAAATAGTCTCAGTTGATTGTATCACATGTAAAACAGAAGACAAAAGTTAGTCATGCATGGAACTTTATTATTATAAAATCAACATGTGTCTAGAAAGTTGTTAATTTGCAGTCCTAGGTTTCTTATTATTTTACACAGACTACTTGGAGAATTTCCAAAGGTAGGTGGTAAATGTAATTCATCAAGAACTGCAAACGGTAAGTTTTTTAGAGTTAACAGTTCCTTTTTCACACAGTTTTATCTTGTGTACAGCCGCTGTATAATGAACTTTGCGATGTTTTACACAGTTTAAAATCCAATTTACTCTAAATAGGAACAATAAAAAGAAGGAACTGTGAAATGTGTGAATTCAATATATTTACAGTGACATGAGTTTCACAAGTATTTATATTGCATGCTGTTAGCTCTTTAGTCTTGAATGACAATCTTTTTGACGGCTAAAAAAACCCAGAAACATTTTTGGTGAGCTAATTCTAATAATGAAACATGAACAAGATTATAATTGTACGCTTTCCATGAGGAAGCGTCAATAGTTCTGACTGAATTTATTCAGTCTATTAGAAGAGCTATTATAAAATATTTATATTATAAGCATAATTAAAACATTACCCAGAGGCTTTTTATCATTACTTTTAGACTCATTTCTTTCCTTACAGTCTCTGCCCTTCCCATAGTAATTTCATATCTACCAGTGTAACAGGCTATTGATATACTTGGACTGTTACTAGGATTTTAGTAGCCGTTCAGCACTGCCTCCATGCTCAAGAGTTTGAACTGACGGCCAGAGATGATGTGGGCATTGACATGGATGTAGAGAAGTGAGTCCTATAAAGGACCATAGACAAAAAAGAAGTTCCTAAATTTTGTGATTGTGAACAGATAAAATAGAGGTATCTCATGTTTTCTAAAATAAGGTAGCAAGGATAGGATATTTTTAAAGGTATGTGGAGCTCAGCCTGTCCAAAGAGTGGTCTCAGGGCCACGGGGATAAGGCTCTGCATTGGTGGCAGCAGTTTGCCAGCTGCTCCATAGACCTGTGCTCAGCCCAAGTGTGAGCCTATCTCAGCTTGATGTGTGGCCCAGATGTGGCTCGATGTGTGGCCCAGAAGAAGCAGTGAGGGTGCTGGATGCACGGGGGAGAAATATAGATGTTTGGCATCCACTGCTTTGCTCATCCAGAGGCTTTAGTCTCAACAGAAGAATCTCTGGGTGAAAGTCCACAGCTGATACTATGCAGATGTTCAAAATAACTCATCAGAATGGTCTTTTAAATAACCGAAGAAAAGACTGATAGTCATTTCTATTCCTTAATGTGTAGATAAGGAAAAAGTAATTTCTAAACATGAAGACTTGTATCCTTCCTTTAAGAACTTATACGCCCACACCTTGTGAACTACTGCTTGCTGTATTAAAAATTGTATTTATCCTTACTCTGGGAAACAGATAGGAAATGGAAATGAGGGAAACCTTCGTATGTATTTAATCAGAAAAGACATACCCTTTTTATCTGCTGCAGAGTACAGATCCTGCCCTCCCTGTTACCAACACCTATGACAGAGAGTAGGAAAACACATTCTACTCTTTAGAAATCACTGCACCTTGCACCAAGGACACCATCACAGGTAGGTTCACCACGGTATGTTGAGCAAGACCAGAGGAGAGGATGGACAATACCATGAGAACATGGCTCTGTCCATGCATCTGTTCACAAGTGGCTGGACTTAAAGAGAGAAATCTGCTGCGTCTTTGGAAGGCAGCAATAGCATATGATTATGCCCATAAGTGAAGGAAAAGCAGAATAAGGAATCCGTAATTATGAGACAAAAGTATTTTCCCGAACTGCTTTTGGAGTGGGTCAAGCCCCTGCTGTGCTTTGCCCAGGGCTAAGCCCAGAGCCTCAGACTAGTGTTATGAAAATAAACAAATGTTTCAAAAAATATTTTGAAAGTGTGCATAAGTCTGTCCCATATGTCATCTTCACTCAGCTTAATTTCCATAACATGCTTGCAAAATGCACATAAGAAAAGTCTTCATACTCTGAATTTAATTAAAAAAAAAAAAAAGATTTATATTATCATGACTCAGGGAAAGGTGTTCCACTTATGCCAGGCTTTTTGGTAAGTGATGGAATCAGTATCATGCATAGATTGCATTGAGAATTAAATTTGATTTCAAAAGGAAATAAAATGCATTTACAGATTGACTAGCTTTTCGTGGATTGCTTATGTAAGCCATGGACATCTTGTTTAAAAATGCATTTTGAAAGAAAATATCTCAAAAATATTCCAAAATAAATCAACGAAACTAAGAAAATAACAAAACTTTAAAGCCCTATACATCTAAAATATCCAGGAGGGCTGTCATTTTTCTTTCCAGTCCTTTGCTAATGAATTCAATAATGATGTCCCACTTCCATGAGAATAATATTTAATGTACTACTACTACTACTATTTAATGTACTACTATTTAATGTACTGCTTTAATATCTCCTAAAATAAGCAAACACTTTGTACTTTTGCTAGTGTTTTCCCATAATTGTAAAGGCCCAGGTAGAACGTTTTTTTTGACTGTAATTTTTCAACAGTAAGGCAAAGGAATGGACAAAGGTGATCAAAAGCCAAACGAAGTAAACACTCATCAGCTGGGGTCATGCTCTCAGCCCAGCCAGCGAGCACTCTCTGCGTACCCCCTGCACGAGCAGTCCCTTCTTGTGCACGCCCCAGCTCTCACTGGTGTTCGCTGGTAGCTAGCAGAACTAGTCCATGTGTGCCAAAATTTAAATGTGTGCTAGTGTAGTTGACAGAAATGCTTCAGATGTGGATGTGATCACTACTGTCACATAATTTCAGGCACTTGGGTTAACTTCTCCTGTACTTTAATATAATTTATCAGAAAGATTTCAAAACAGTGAAGGCAACTGATGGAAAATTTCTGTATACCCTCTTACCCTACAATCCTGCAGAGAGCCACATACACGAGGGACTTGAGCCTGTAGCTAGCACTGCTAGAATCGAGAAGAATTTCCATGTAAACTTCATATATTTTACAGAATCGAGAAGAATTTCCATGTAAACTTCATATATTTTACAGAATAAGACACGTGAACTTGATTTTGACTGCTAGTATTTTTAGTTAACTGTCTTGTCTCCTTCCATCCATCCATTCATCCATCCTTCCATCATAATATATTCTTGAAGAATATCAGGGAAAATATCAAGCGCCTCAGAAAAATATGAGGAGGTTGCTGATTTATCAGTAATGAGAACATCTTGTAGTCTAAGAGAAAACAAAGAAGACTTTGAAGCATGAAATTGTAGCAGGACTGCACAGTAACTTAGCTGCTAATAAATCATGTCTCTGAGCACATTACACTATGATAATGGCGGATAGACTGGGACTACAGCCAGTCTAGCTCTCCCCTTCCTATTCCCATTGCAGGTAAATGAATAAAAGGCATTGTAGTTACTAAAACTTTTCTTATTGAACTCGGAGCTTTCCTTGCTGAGTTGTTCAGTGATGAAAAATTCAGTTAGTTTGAATTTGGGTTAAACAAGGGTCTAGTTTTGTTCAGAAATCTGGAGAAAAAATATATTTAAGTTGAACTGAGTTTCACTCTGATTTTTATGAAGTTCTTCCAGCCCTAAACTAGAAGTGAGATGCAAAGAGTAGCTAGCAGAGCTTTGAGAACACACAATGAATTCAAAGCACCGTTTCCCATTCTTTCATTTTACTCTAGAAATGTCATAGCTCCATGTAATTTGGTGGAAAACAGTACTCAGGATGGGGAAACCTAGGCGCAGAAGTTATCCAATTAGCCCAAGGTCACGCAGCAAGTGGACGATGGAATAAAGCAAAACAAATAACAAAAGAAATACAGACCTGGTCTCCCCATGCTATGCTGTAACCACTAGAAATGATCCCAAGCCCTAAATTTCTCCTCTGCACTCTAAAGGGGGAAGGTGCTTAAACTCTTATACTTTTGCAGCTATTTGCCAAAGACTTTTTTTTTTTAATGCTTATCAGCCCCTAAGTCTATTTAAAGCTATTTCGTGCCGTCCGAGAAGTCATATTTGCATATGCCGATTTTATAGTGGGAGGGAACATTCCTTTGGAATAAAAGCGGGGCTTAGTGCGCTGGTGTGTCCTTTGCTGTGATAGGTGCTATGGTCCCCGTGCTTTGTACTGTGTAGAAGCGTATTCGTAATGTAACCTTTCCTATTAGAAACTGACCTTTCTTCCTGATCAGACCCGGTGCTTTTTAGCCTTTACATGAAGTGCGAAAAAGAAAAGAAGAATCCTCAAACGTCTTTTTAAACAGAGAATCAGAAACCAGCAAAGGATTCTGTGATGATGAGGAAGATCTAAAAATATGTAAAAGTAAAGAAAGCTGGCATACCATAAAGTAGATTTCAGGAGAAAATCTAGTATGAGAAGATCAGAAGAATGGTAGAGAAAGAAATCAAAAAGAAAAAAAAAGGATATTTTAACTAGAAAAAATCAAAGTCTAGAAAACAAAAGAAAGAGAAGACAGATCCTCAGATGTGAAAAAAGACACGCAGGAGCTCAGGTAATGAAAGTAGCTGAATTAAATTAAGACTTCTCAGTACAAGACACTTCTTTTTTGGCCAGAAAGATAGTCAGGATTTACTGCAGGATAACTCAGTGTAGGTGCTATTCTTTATCATGCATCTCACCTGTCTCTTTGGAAATCTGCCCCAGCAAGAGTGGGATTAAGATTTAAGTGAAATATCCCACCATGTTTTCACGAAAGAAATCCGCCTCCTAGCCTGGACCATGCCCACACTCAATTTAAGCAAGGTTCACTGGAGTTCAGCATTCTGTCCTTAGGAAAAAAAAATAATTCAGGAAGCTTGGCATGTCAGTAGAGGTGTAAAACAGCAATACTTCATACACAATGTCTTTGCGGTGATTTGTGTGAACAAAGTCTAATCTAGCAGACTGTCTCAAAACCTGCCAGCTGCCCTGCTTGTGAAACACAAGATTTACCACAATGTCAGAAATAACATTTGTCAACTCATTTATCCACTCATGGACTGTGGCCAGCACCAAATACTTCAGAATAAGATGAAATAGATCTCAGAGGAGACAGCTACATGATAATCTGCCTGAGTAATGCTCTTATCCTAAATCTTAATAGTCACTGTTTGTCTTGAGCTTTGTATCATGAGGTTTCATCTCTCTTTCTTCATCTTAGCTATTTTCTTTACCTTAGCTATTATATGCCTTATTATCTATAAGAATATAGAGTCTCTGCTTAACTCCCAGCTAAATTCTTGGTCTTGAAGACTTCCATGGGAAATGTATTACATGTTGAAATGATGTATTATGGAAAAAAAAAAAAAAGATATAATTGTACTGGGTTTTGCCTCTGCCGGCTTTTAAAGGAGACATTTGAAACGCTCTTCTATTGACTTCCAAAATGTCATTTTTTTCTTGCAATAAAGGAGATTTCTGTGGTTTACTGTATGTTCAGTGCCCTGTGCCCATTGTTGGCCCCTAGTAAAGAGGAACAGGAGTATGAGTTCGTGTTGTATATATCCAAAACAGGTTATTTTTCTTAAAGACTACTGAAATTTAGGGAAACAGATAAACTTTGTAGCCTAGCAACTCCATTCATATAAAGACCTGAATGTGAGGCTCGAAGCCAGACCTAGCTCTCTATACAAACCAAAGAGAGAACCTATTTTCTCAGCTGGCCAAGAGAGAAATAGAGTTAGGGGAAAGTAATGAAATACATAAACATTATGATGAAGACAAGGTTGGCAAAACAACTTGTTTGTATCACTGATGACCTTTTATTTCATCATTTGGCTGTTAGCTTTAACATTTTAGGGCAGGCTTTTGCTGGGGAAGGAGTAAGCAGACAGAGAAATAAAAATATAACTGTACATGTTAAAGGCAGAGCAAAGGAAAAGGATACAGGGTAAATGATTTAACAGTAGCGTGGAGAAAGAAGTGGGAAGAGACAGTGGAGGGAAAGGTATGTCCTTAGCTGAGGTCGGAGTGGCACTGGCGTGACACAGGAGACCATTGCTTTCCTGTTGCTGCTGCTTCACCTTTGGGGGCATTTCTGGCTGGCTCATCCCATTGCCCTCTTTGTTCCCAGGCTACTTGTCTGGGACCATAAGACCAAAACACCCCACAAAATTCTTGTTTTTCTAGTCTTGGTGGCAGCCTGGGGGACGGGCGAGGAGAGAAGGGGGGAAATAGCCCTGGCAGGCTCATGATTCATTTTCCCCTTCCACAGCCCAATTATTTTTCTGTGCTAGCTCTGCTGTGCATGTGATGCTACAGCAGGTAGTTTTGTCAGTGTAAACCAGCTCTTTATCCTTTTTCCCCGAGGATCATAATGGCAACGTAATTCTAACATTAATCATTCTTCAACAGTATGAACAAAACAGTTGCATGATAGAAGGGTTTTTTTTAACCTCCTCACTATGGCTTGCTGCCACAAACTTCTTTGATGTTCTCTGCAACGACAGCTGATCTCTGATTCTCTCTCCCAAATGACTGCAGGCACACAGAAGAAAACACTGGTTTTTGTTTTCCCCAAGGAAAAGACAAAGGTTTATCCATGTGTTTAAAGGATCAGATACCAATTACGAGTGACTTTTTTTTTAATGAAGAAAATAGGCTTCTTTCTCCTCCACATCACAGCAGTGCAATTCCTTAATTTTGATGGTGTCGTAAGTGTAACAGAGCTGAAAATAAGGCCCAGTATATTTAGCTTGGTGTTACAGCACACATGGGATTATTTAAGCATAGACTGATGATATGACTAATGTTCCATTCTGACAGCCTGCTCTGGTGCCTCCCTCGACTTTGCTTCCAGTCTTAGAGCTTATTAAGCACAACAATATGCTAAGCAATGCACAGTTCCAGAAAATAAAGTCAATCTCTGGGGCAGATGCCTTCACCTGTCTGCGCTTCTGTTTTCTTTCCGGGCTTTTGTCTTTCACAACATCAGCAGTTTGTTTGTTTGGTGGTTTTGACTATAAAAATTAAAATACTGAAAAAAGAGCAGAGCTCTGAAGTATTTCATTTTGGAAACACTTCTAAGGTATTTCCAAGATATGGTGCCATAGTTTAGATATTTCCATAGCTCCTTTTTGTAAATCAGCAGGTTGTTTAATGTCTTGAAGGATGGCTCATTGGGTCTTTATCAGAAGATAAGACGGTGCATTCTGGATGTTCTCAGCTTCAATGAATCATGGGAATTGTGGCTGGGAATGGAAAGGTGTCGTGATGCAACTGGATTACAGTGGTCATGACATACTCTGGCAACATTTTGCAATACAGAAGTTTCAATTCTTGCAACTTTTGTCAATTTTATAGTTTCAATTTTATAGTTTCTTTGGAAAGTAGACACTTTCCCCCCCCAGAAAAGGGCTGTTGAAAAACCATTTTTCCATCAGGCGTTCCAACCAAACAGCTTAAATGCAACGCTTTCAGTGAGCACTTCTTGCTATGCCTCTTTACAGTGACTAGATGTCCAGTCTCAACTGCCGTTCTGTAAATAACGACGTAGCCATAATAAGAAAGATAGACCCACAGAAATACAGAAGCTCCGTATATTCTGGAGGCAGGTGGACTTGCAGCTGAATCTCTTCGGACGGAGGGATCCCACTACTTTGTCTGAGTGTAAGCCATAACCATGAATAAAACAGCAAATTTGCAAATTCAATCTTATTTAGATTTCCAAATGAAGTTCGTTTACAGAGGAGGCTGAGACTTTAAAGTTCATTTCCACATACCCAAGATGGTATTCTTTTGGAAGTCAGAGTGAAGCAATTTTAAAAAGCGCTTGCATACCTACTCATTTTAGATATCTAAAAAGTCTACCCATCTAGGTGAAACAGCTTCTCTAAAGTCACGTAACAAATTACTGCCACAAAATTGATCAGGAGACTTTCTGATAATGTCATCCTCTAAAAACTAGTGAGGCAGGACACAAATCACGTATTCATTCAGTCTCCACCAAATTTTCCTCCCCCCGCCATTTTGTCTCTGCGCTTCATTCCCATGTCTCAACATTTTTTGCCCTTCCTACAAATAATGACAATTTACTAAAATAAGAAAATGTAAACTTCAGACAATATGCAGGAAACCTTACCTGCTCCCACAGAAACTATGTCTGGTATTTGCGGGAACAGGAAAGTTCAGTGCACGTGTTTTCCAGTTCAGTTCCCTCATGTTAATCCATAATAATAAAAAATAGAAGCAAAATATAATCTTTCATCAGTCATTTAACTGCCATGATCCATTACTTTAAAGAACAAAAAAGACACCAAAAAGCTTTATATGTGGAGTAGTGTCAAACTGAGGGCTATTTCCCTCTTTGGAATTGTGATTTTTTTTTTCTTTTTTAAAAAACGGCTTCTCTTTCTGTATCCTGCTGTCATTTGCAAGGATGACTCTGAATTTATAAAATTGAAATGTCTGTAAGTTAAGGATCAGCTGCTATGAGCAGAATAACGATTTCATTGATAGTACAAGCTCTGTAAGGTCATGCACACAGCTGAGAAACCGTAGAAAGATTTCCAAGAATGATGGACATTACGAATATAAGACCGAAACCTTTAACAGTCAGTGCTCATATTGAATCCAATAGATACTCTGCTTGGATGAGCACTGTATCTGAAACCAGTGCCCGCTATCTGCCCTATTGTGTGCTTCAACATGTGGAATGAGTGGGCTGTCATCTCTCCCAATGAAGTGTCTGTACAGGTAATATTGGTCAAAAGATGAGTTGCCAATAGAAGGAATTCAAAGATATGCAATGTTGCCCCTTGCTTTTTTGTATTTCCAGTAAAACTTCTCATTGCTAATGGTTTCTTCTGCTCAGCTTTTAACTTGATGGCATAAATAGGGTGTGGATGCAAAAAAATCTCGCTGGTTTTATTTTTCCCTGAACAGAAGTATTGTTTCCTCTGCAGCGCCATCATGTCACCTCTCAGCTTGTCATGCAAAACGTTATACTCTGTTAGGGCATACCCTTGGGCAGAACTGCATTGCCAGCCCAGTCATTCAAAAAATCAAAAAATGAATGTAATGAGTTTATCTTAAAGATACTGAGATTTAGGAAATAATAATGCATTTGGAGGTCTGAGCTATTGTGTGCTGTCAAATCACGCTTCCAATTCTTTTGTCCACAATTGCAGAGGCATAGCCTAGAATTATTTTATTTCCTTTTTCTTTTTTTACAATGGAAGACAAAACTGTGATGAAATCCAGTGGTTCTAGGAGCTAACACTCAAGAAAAACCCGTAACACACTGAATATTGTAAAATCTACAATAAAAGTCAAAGGTGCATACAGTTTAAGGCTAAAAGGTATGAGCATATCATCTAGGGTGATTCTTTTTTATTTCGGTCATAGTGTTTGATCTAGCTGTCTCTGCATTGTGTCCAGTAACTTATGTCTGGCAAAAATATATCTTTCAAAAAGGCATCCAACCTTGATCTGAAGATATCAGAAGATGATATCACGGCTGGATCTATGCCGCAAATGAGGGAGGATTGATGTTGAAGAAAGATGAAGTAGGCAATGTTCATGGACATCTGTGCTCCCTTACCCCTTATAAGATGTATTAGATAACCCACGTGAAAGTGTAGCTGAGCAAGGGAAGAGCTTTGTTTACGTGGAAGCTGGTAACCTCTAACTCCTCCACTTTTGCTAGTTAGTTAGAGGCTGTGAGGTGATAACTATCTGCAGAATTTCACAGATACTAGTCTTAGCCTACACTGTCTCTGGATGGTGGGCACACAGAAGATCAAAACAGGTTTTGCTGGCAAGTTAGTTGCCCACCTACGTAGTCAGCAGGATGCGTACTCTCTGCCCACAGATTGAAACAGAGGTCTTTGTCAACAGGAAGGAAGGGCTTCACTCCACTGCACAGCAAGACATCGTAGGCCACTGAAGAGCGTCTACCGCAGTTGACACCAGCTGGTCTGGTTAAGTTCATGGCACCAGTGCCTTCCACAACTGGTTCCTGGCACACGCCATGCCAAGAAGCCTCTGTGCACCTGATGCACTGAGATCAGCAGTGTTACTGTGCCATGCTGGATACTTGGCAAACCTGCCTGCTGCAGGCCCGTTGTCCTGGCTCGTGCTGCTGTGGCTTGTTAGCCATTAGATCCTTTCAAATTACTGTCTCAGCAGCTGTGACTTGGCTGGTAGACACAGGGTCTTCCGTTCCAGAGTCAAATATGACCTCAGCTTCCTTACTGCATTCCCATCTGCATGCTGTTTTTTGCACAATATTTTTAAGATGAAGCGGGAGCAGATGGCAACAGGATGGCTCTGGGAAGCCCCAGTGGAACCACCCAAGCCTTCTCACCAGCTGCGGTTCATTTACTTACCTGCAGGAACTGTGGCACTACTAGTGAAGGAAGCCTTAGCTATTCTTTTATGGAAGGTCTTCATAGATGTTGTCTGTAACTTGAAATATGCAAGTTTCAAGAAATAAGGCTTTTATTTTCTTGGTGTAAGTTGTTGCTAACCTCCCTAGTACTTTTGGCCCAGACCTGAAGGTTCTGGCATCCCAGGTCCTTGAAATTCTACTGACAGAAACCACAACACCTAGTCACACACCTATCACTTCACAGACAAGTCTGGGTGACTTGATGTCAATGTCAGTCCTTTTCTGAGCAGGATTTTACTTTTCTCGAAGGAAACTCAGCAAGTGTGTCCTGTCACAGTTACAGGAAATAAATCCATGGGAAATGATGAATTCTTAGACATGAAAGCAGCTAAGGGAGGATCAGCATAAATTCTTAGTATTTTGGGACCTGTCTCAGAATGCAACATTATTACCTGATATGTAATTCAAATTTATTATCCCTGCCATATTAGCCAAGGATGGCAAAGTACATAGGTACTCTATGCTGAGTGCCCAGAAATAAGCGACAGCTGACAAGAGGTTGAAAAAAAAAAAAAAGGCCCAGGTAGCATGCAGCCCACTCAAGTCAGTGCAGTCCACACTAGTGATAAATTATCTAAACTCTCTGGTGATTTTCTTTTCTGTGAAGATCTATATTATGACAATCCCTCCTTTCTTTCAGAAACAAACCGTCCACTAAAAAAGAATATATACACATATTTTTACTATTCAGGATGCAGTCACTGTAGCATTGGCTTGACAGCCCCTACAGCACCAAACTGTCCATTAGCATCTTTGTCTTTCTTGCAGACTGTCTTCACGGTATTGATGTTAGGCATGGACTGTTTTAAGTCCTTTTTGGTGGCTATAAAGAAATGCATATGGCTATGTGTACGTTTTCAAATGTGTCCACTCCAGAGAATAATCCCTGGCTGCCAAGCCAAGCACTAGAGAATGGCTTCAGTGCATTTTGGGGGACTGGCCAGATAGGCCACATCTGCACTCCAAAATGCTTGGAACAACTCCAGGATGTGTGGGTCCCCATGGCCCTAAGACATAATTATCACTTGTTGTGCATTTCTTCAATTCAAAGGGTCCAAAATGATGTGGGGCCTGTGCTGAACCCCATGAGAATGGTGGAGGTTTATTTGTAGGATAAAACTGACCACCCCACCCCCGAAAGCATGTCATGAGAACATACAGTCATGCTGGAAGATGGAAAATCCTCTGTGATAATATAGAAGGATTGCATGCTCAGAGAGAAAAATCTCGATCTCATCCTTACTGCCTATTGAGAGAAGTTCCTTGGGAGAACTTCTCCTGACTGCACAAATAGGTTTTGTTTCAGAGGGCTTTCTTGGTTGACTCTAAAGGAGAGACTAAGAATATACTATCATTTACGCAGTGTGGATGCTCGGGGAGCAGGACCTGGGAGAGAACTGGAGAGTTATGCTATTTGACAGTGGACCTCTAAATTTATGGCCTAGTAGACCACATCACTGAGCAGAGGACTTGCGTAGCAACTTCCCTCTATGTCCTGAAGCTCAGTATTAATGTCCTTGTCTAATTTAGATGGCACTGGGAAGAAATGGCATCAAGGAGACGAAGGAAGCGTTCATAGCTAGCCTTGAAGCTTGGTAGGGGCAACGTATCCCAACCTGTGGTCTTCCCATTGCACCAACAAAGCTTGAAAGAAAAACGCCAATGCAAAGGTAAAATCCCATAAAACTTGGTCTTATGCCACATAAGGTGGTAGGCAATGGTTTGAGGCTCAAAAAAACTTGACCAAGAATTTGAAGATGCTTCAAAGGATCCTTATTTGATGTTTGGTCTTTATTTGACATTCCAGGACAGGGGCTATTAGGGAAAATGAGCAGAGAGGGATTACAAAAGGCGTAGGACAGAGAGACATTGAAATGGCTTCAAACCAGCAGAATGATCATGTCCGGGCTCAGTGCTCACATGCTGGGACAATGGAGTTTTGATCTGCAGCTCCTAGTCTGACAGACAGATTTAGTGTAGCATTCAGTCATAACCAGAGAACACAGCAGCTCCTTTGGGATTTTTAAAGCATTGGCTAATTGACCTCACTGTTAAAAAAAAGTGCCAGATTTCCAATTTCAGTTTGTGTGGCTAAGGCTTGTAGTCATTAATTCTTGTTATATTTTTCTCCATTAAATAAAAGAGCTCTTTCGAATCCTTTATTTTCTCCTCATTAACACAAACACTCTGCAATCAATTCACCTTTCAATCATCTTTGGTAAGCAGAATGGATTCAGTTCTTCACGTCTCCCACAGGAAGGCATGTACTCCAGCCCTCTAATTATTTTTGTAACACTTTTTTGTATTTGTTCCATTTTTTTCTTGGTCTAGCTACCACATTTGAATAACTGTGTTCTGTTTTTGGTCTTACCTGTGATGTGCACAGAAGCAAAAAAAAAATCCCCAAAACCACCACCACCAACAAACAATTCCTCCCAAAACATTCTATTCCTTCTCTATTACTAACTGGTTAAGAGATCCTACTACTATTAGTTATGGCATCCAATGTGAAGTTCCTGCTAAGTGATCTCTGCATTATAATGCCTACATCCTTGTCAGAATCAATGATTTTTCAGGATGCAATTCCACTCTCCTGTGTTCTGGCTTTCATTCCTCTTTTCCTCCGCTGGCTTTTGGTTATAGTGATATTTCTTTTTGTCTATTTCGATGGGCTCAGGCTGCTCTGTACAACGGCTTCAGCCTCACTGTCATTTGCCAGTCAGCCAAGCTTTAGGGCACCTGCAAATTGTATTGTGATTTGAAATGAGAAAGTTAGTAGTAAGAAGAATTATTCAGGTGCAGGAGTGAATGGGAAGGGCAAAAAAATGCGTTTTTCCCCTTTTCCATAAATCTACTTCATTAGGGAGTGTATTTCTATGCCGGACAGAGAGCTGTGAAAGACTGAAGTATAGCAGTCACTTCAGGTTCCTCATAGTTGTCTCGGATTAATACTGACCTCCCTTAAGGAAGCGTTCTTCTATTTCTTTCCTTCCCTCCAGATTTTTACCACATCTTGCGTAAGTTTAATTGTTAACAAGGAAATCAGGCAGTGTGCTGGTCACAATCAATAAATCAGTCTGGTTCACAGGAAAAAAAAAAAAAAGATGAAACTAGGATTTTTCAATATACAATAGGAAAGAAGAATCTTTGACAGATTCAGGCCTTGTAGTGACAGGAGAAGGTATTCATTAGAAAGGTTATAAGGCATCACTAGGATGTGTTTTTATGAGAATATACGAGTTAGAATACTGACTTTCTTTGATTCAGTGCAAAATCCAAAAGCAAGTAAATAAGTACAAAACCAAAGGTCATTTACGTCATAATGGAAAATATTTCAAATTTGTGCTCTTAATTTTCCAGGGAAAAATCCTGCACTTTCATGCTGTCTTCTCATGCTGTCACAAATGTATTCTAATAGCTTTTTAGGTTTTACTGCACTGCAGCACGAATTCTGCCTACGTGTGTTCAGCAACAAATACAAAACAGACCCTACCTACAACAAAAACACTCTCCTGACAGCATTTGACACTTGTATTTACAGCAGAATTTCATTCAAAGAAAGCAAGAAAGCTCACAGGACTGAATCTAATTTTCTAACATCATTTGGAGAGCATAATGCTCCAGTGCCCCCAGTCTGAGGAAAACATATTTGAAAGATTTTCTAGAACAGATCAACCCACATATTTAAATGGTACAATTGAATAATGGAATAGTTATGTCAGCTCGGCTGCAAACAAATATGTAGTACGCTTTACAGGCAGAGGGTAGGCTCATGCTAGGGCGCGCGCATACAAATTGCTATGTCCTTTTCTACGCTTTCAAAGTTTGCTTGCATAGATTTATGGTAGACCTTAAATGTTTCTCTAGAGGCCTTCTTTTCCTTTCAAGAGAGAGAAACTAATAATAATACAAAAGAGAGAGAACAAAATATTCTTAGCACTCCTGTTTCTTCTCTGTATGCACCTCCTAATCTCTTCTGTTCTTTCTGCCAGTAGTTACCGGTGTCAGCAACGCCAGTTCCAGGTGGCCCTAGAGTACCAAGAGGAGGACGCTGCCTGTGAGGCCTCACACCCTCACCAGGCCGGGACACAGAGCACTACACTACAAAGTCAGTAATTAACCTTGGCCAAGTAATGTTCTTAGGCCAGTCTGGCTGCGACAACACTACCATGATGATGGCATGGACGTTACTGACATAACATGAAGAGCTGACACAAAAAAACGGATGTAGACCTAACAGTTTACTTTTTTCCAGCTATGCTAGCCTGTCTAATAAATTGCACCATGTTTTCCTACAACCCTTGGCTCTCTTACACTCATCATTAGACTAAAGAATAGCACTGCCTGTGCTTACTCTGTATACTAAATTTGCTTTACCATTTGCATACCTCTGTTTGCAGGTTTTGATCCATATGACAGAACCGCTTCTTTGACTACTCTTTGTTGCACTGATTCCTGATAAAAGCTATAGCCCTGCACCTTTGAAAGGTACAGCTGACTGGAGGCTATGATTAGACTGGTCCAAAAATTATTTACAAGGCCTGTTTTGTGTGGATTAGAAGCACTGAGGAACTTGTGCAGAATTTCATAAATGGAGCTAATAATCTCTTTGAATGCATGTCTAGTTAGGTTTAATGATGTCTGTGAGGATTCTTCTTAATTGCCCCCTAAAGTTTTCTACTCACAATAAATTCAGGAATTTACAATTACTCACAGGAAAAGCTGAGTTTTGCTTGTTTTTCTTTAGAAGGTAGAGAAAGGAAATGAAAAGAAACAGTTAGAATGCTAACTTGGGTTATATTTTTGAAATAGCTCAAGCTGTTGACCTGCAGTTTGGAAAAAGCTTGAGAAAATGAGATTGTTTTGTAGTTCAGAGCTCAAAACAGGGCTAAGGATTAATTTTGCATTAAACGATTTTGCTTCACACTTCCTATATGATCTTAGGAAGGTGCAGGAGGTGAAAGGGTAATAAGAGACCTGACCAGGTTTGACATCTGAGAGACTGGCATCCGTCTTACTGTAGAGCATGCCCTAGGGGAACTCAGCTGAGGTCCTTGAGCTCTGCAAAGCTTATTGAGTAAATGATTCTGATCTTGAAAAGCAGCTACGAAGAAAAATAATCTGTACCTGAAGAAAACCGCTCATTTATGTGATGAAACCAGGAATATCTATTCCTGAAATATCGATTTCTTATTCTTTTAGGAAATAATGCTGACCTGTTATGTGGATAAACAGAAGCATTTTCTGCAGCTGGGTCAGATTGTGTTCAAGGCACAAGACTCGCAGAAATAGCATCGCTCTCCAGTAAATAACAACTAACAGTGCAGAATAAATAAATTTGCATTCCTACAGCTGTCAGGTACTATGAAGTCCATGAAACATTCAAAAGTGACTAGACGTATGCAGTGACAGACGATGTACCATGAGTACTACTTACTGCAGTGTTGCTAATAATCTCACTTCTTGATAATCTCATTTCTTGACTGAGTTCTCACTTGATGGACACCACTGATAGCTGTTAGTGCTTGCTTACAAATCTCTCATTGATCTAAGTGTGCTCATCTATCTACCTCTTTTCTAACTTCTGTACCATTGATTCTGAGCATGCAGTTTGTGGTAGACTGGGGAATTGATTCAAGGCCATCCTGATTTTTGACTTGAACTGTAACAGTTGTATCAATACAAGTATCTTTTAAAATTTTCAAGACACATGTCATCTTTGTACTATCAGTTTGGAGAGCATCAATAAACCAAACAAGAATAATATCTGAGGTAGAAAGGTATTCGTGTCTGGAAGCATGTAAGAGTTTGTGGATAGCCTCTGACATTTCAAAGAGCTATTATTTTCTGTTAGTGAAAGAACATGCTCTACTGCACAGTAAAGGGTATTGCGCCCTTCCTGTTCATCATCCAGAAAGTCTATTTAAATGTAATTCATCTATATCAAAGTTCTGGGAAGGTTTGAAAGGAATTGTTGGGGGTATTTTTAACATTATCTCTTTAACATTTGTTCCAAATAATGGAGATCCTGTAGGAAGTACCTACCTACTGATTACCAGAGAGTTTGAAAGAAGAATTAACAATTAGGTGAAAAAAAGCTCAGTTGAAAGTCTCTAGCTGTCTCATCTGAAACAAGGTGATGAGAGGAATGCTTGCATGCTTAGCCCTTTCCCCTCTAGTGTAAGCCTTCATGGTCGCTCTTCTCATTTCATAGAAAGGAAACACAGACAGCTGGAGGAAGACAAAAAAAAAAAAAGATAAACTAGAATATAAAATTTTTCTCTTAATAACACAGCAGGAACATGTGTCATAGTCTTTAATTTGTGAGTGTCACTATCAACAGCGAGAGATTTGCTTTGAGAGAGCAATAGCTTTTCTTCAAAGTTGAAAAGAAAAAAAAAGCTGTTAAAAATATAGGCAAAGTCTTAATATTTTGATTAGATTCCTTTTCCTCCATATGAATAATGAAACAAAATGCAAGCAAGAGAAAGGGAAGTTGGCAAGCCCCTTTAATGATAACAGCAGCAGCTGCCTCACAAAACTGCTGTCTTCAAGCCAGGTCAATGGAGCAAGACTTTCTCTAATGGAGTATGTTTATGAAAAGAAGGTTTCTTAAGAGCTGAATAAAAAGGAAGAAAGGCTTGAAATTAACTTGAATAAGCTGTAAAAACAGAGGGCCAGCCAACGTTTAAAACATGCATGGATCAAAGGATAAACATAATTTGATGAATTCTCTCCTGTGGGTTGAAATCCTCCCTCTACGGGCATTTTAATCCCACAAACCCTCCCCAGCAACCGGAGTGACTCGGTCCTCTAACCTGCCCTGTTGCAGGCTGAGTTAGTGCCTGCACAAACAGTACACTTGCATTAGCCAGTCCTGTGCGCAGCAACCACAGGCAAATATGTAGCAGATGCTTTGTCTGAAAGGGCTCACAGTACTTAATGTGCTCACTCATGCACTCCACCAGCCACACAATGCTACCTATCCCATGAGAGCAAATGTAAGACCTGGAGGAAAATATTGACCTAGACCCTGCAAAATGTCAAATGCTGAAAGGGAGAGGGTTCAGGTAGTAAAGGGAATGACTCTGCAGAGACAGCATTCTAATTCTACTGAAAATAGTCTTTCCATGTCTCTACATGACTTAATTTCCTTTACAGAATATTGTCTTCTCCCTCTTTTAGATCATAAAAGCATATGAACACATCTATTAGTTGTGATTCTCGCATTCCAAAACTATTTTCAGCAGAGTAGATTTCCTGACTCTGATATGGTTTGTCATTTAGTAATACCTTTTAGATCTCTCTTCCAGACTTCTCCAGTCTCTCTTTCAGCCCATGTAAAAGTCTTCCATTAACGATGTCCTTTGGCAAGGAGGTCCACGGTCTCTTACCTGTTGCCAAGAACTTCCATTTGTTTTAAACCTGAGTCCTTTTGGTTTTGTTTGATGATCTGCTCGGTCTACCTCCCTCTACATATTTACTGAACCATTCCTAAAACTTTTACCCACATATAAGTTCTGCTGCTCTCATTTCTGAACATACATTTCCGCAGATCACCTTTCAAAAGTGAGTGGTTGACTTGAGAACCTAAATCAAATCATTTTACAGTGGGATTTAGTGCTTATATCACTTTAGATCCAGAAAACGAAGCTTAACAAGTTAGCTAGTCTCTAAGTAGCTAGCTATGGAAAAATTGTGTAGCAGACCATTTGTTTAGAACTTTTACTCCTTTGTCCTTCTGCAGTCAGCACAACTGAGCATACACATGCAGCGCTCTTGAAAGCATATACATGCTGGTTTGCACTCATTTCCTGCACTCTTTTTATCTCAGCCCCTGACTACATTTAAGACGGTGCATGGGGCTGCCTCAAGGTCACTGGCTGTGTGTAAGAGGGTGCACAGGGCTGCCTCAAGGCTTTTCAGCAGCCTTGTTAGAACTCCACTGCATTGTGCAGTCCTCACAGTGAAATTAAAACATCTCTTCTTGGGCTATGACCTGGGATGAGAAAGAGAGCTGGGGGAGATGAGCTTATTAACCTTGTCCTGGCAATAGTCAATGCTGGCAGGGCTGGGGTGGCAACAGGTGAAAGCTACTTCTCAAAGGGCCATGACAGACATAGATGTTACCCCAATCTTACTTTCAAGACCATTATCAGAAGCTTTCAGGCTGGCTGTGCCAGCAGGAGACAACTGATGCTTGAATAATCCATTCCCTACATGTGTACTGGAGGTAATGAAGACAGTGGGGCCATACCCCTCAAATGGCCAAGTTTCCTAAGGCTGCTTCCCTCTCCGCATAGTCTGCTGCCTTAGTCACCTGTCTACTTATCTGAAGCCAGACTATCTTTCTGTAGTCTTGTATTCTGGAAGAGGGTCATATCGGGACTATTTGATACTGTTACTCTTTGATACTGTTAAACCTTCAAAATATTTAGGTAACAGCTTGAACTAGTGTAAGGTAACTGGATGTGAAAAACATGAAAATATGAAAAGGTTCTTTCCATCTGAGCCAGTGAGCAAAACAACTTTGCAATGGGACACTACTAGTCAGTTTTTAGAACTTCTTAGTAACCCAGTCTGATAAAGCGCAGAAATTTTGTCTACATTACTGGCCCACAAAGAACGAACAAGCAAAAGGATTATCCCAGTTCTGAAATGAGACTGAAATTTTTTGCTTAGGACTTCTATAGTCCTTAAAGCTATTAAGATGTTGCTTAAATTTAGCCTGGTGCTATCTTTCACAGTGAGAAATTCTGGAAAAAATATTAAAAATGAAAAAAAAAAGAAAAGTCTAGAAAGAAGGTCAGCAGAACTCGGAAGTTGGTTAGTGTTGTAAATTCAAATTCAGGCCTTGATTCTCTCTCCACTGGACTTAATAGCAAAAACTACAGATCTAGTCTCTGTAATGAAAGCTGATTAGTTTTTCTACCTATGACACTGTCTTTCTCAATAGATTTACAGGGTAGTGTGGAAATATGGGAATCCCCTAAAACAGCCTGTAACATTTCAAGGTTGGAAATGTGTGACTGCCAAAAAACACAGATCATTAATATATAGCTACATGTAGAGAAATATTGTCTATGAAGAATCGTAATTATATAAGTACCTGGATGTCAGCTGAGACTAGGGGATATTGCTGGGGTTAGTCCCCCATCATACCAGTCATTCTGCTAGCAGTAGTGTGCTCTGTGGAAAAGCAAATGAAGAATCAAAAGGGGAAATAAAGGCATCCCAGAGTGACATGGCTTGCTCATAGCTACAGAAAAGGCTACTGGCAGTACTGGTCTCCTAATCCTCCCTAGTGCTTTCTCCACTTTGGAAGAGTCCGCTTTGTATTTGCTTTCCGTTCTTGCCTACCAGCTTTATTAATTTATTAACATTTATTGATTATTGATTTTTATTAATTATTGATATATATTATTACTTGTATTCTATCAGTGAAAAATTCTGTAGGTCAATACTCAACTTGGACACATGCAAATTAAAATTTTTGAAAGGAATAGCAAGCTTAAAGAAGTGCACCTTAGGAAACAATTGCTAAAAAACTATTTAGCATGGAATTATAAAATGAATGAATTGTTCATTTGTTACAGAATTTACTCACATAGTAGTTCCTTTGATTAAATCTTGAGTTGATGGGACTCACAAAGCAATTCCAGTGTATCTCATGTAGTCACCCAATACAGTTCAAATAGTCGATACTACAACGAGTTGCTCATGAACAATTTACAAATTTGCTACTTTGCAAGACTATACACAGTTTTTGAGCAGTAAATAGCTGTTTCCTCGTGGAAAAATGTGAAAACAGGAACAGAACCGAAATGCTTTAAATCATTTATTAGTTATACATTGTTCTCCCAGCTGTGTTCTAGGTGCTCTAAAACACATGAACCATAACAGTTTTCCTTTCTTTTTTTTTTTTTACTTCAGATGTACTGAGGCTTCAGCTCGACTCCTTACATTCTTGAGTCATGCCACTATTACCCCTGTACCAGCCCCAAGCACGGACAGAGTAGTTTTGCGTGAATTCAGTGCCCCTGAAAGGCATTTCCCTGGCAGCCTGGAAAAACAAACTCCTCTCTGTATCCTGACAGCTAAGTGCAGCATGGGAACAGCACTACTAGCTCCCTGTGTAGTCCAGCAAGAGGTGAGCAGGTATCCTCTCCACTTCCAATGTCTTTTTTTCTAAGTGGCTTTGATGACACTGCCAGGGAAGAGAACTGTTGGTACAAGAGTGTTTTGTTTTATGGTCACTTGGCCATAGGGAGGTGAACCCACATTGCCCAGGATTTCAATCCTAAATGGCTTTCGTTCTCCATCAGTCTGGTTTGGATTTGATCCATGAGCTTAAATTTTAAACCTTGCCGTGGTGAACGCTGTAGGTAAGGTAGGTGAGGCGAGATGCTCTACGGATTTGATTTTGCGAGGTGCGAGTCATTCTAGCTCTTCTCAGCACGTTTTTTAAGCATCTTAATATTTTGTATGCTTATGTGCCTAGAAACTGACTGACCTGAAGCCCATATCCCCCAAATGTTCCTATTTCTTCCTTTCTGCCTGCAATCTTTTGAAGATGATGAAAGATTCAGTGCAACCTCAAGGCATGTGCACAGATATCCTCCCTCCACTTCTCTTCCTGCCCGGTGACTTAACTTATTCATTAAACTAGAGTATACTGCAAACCATAGACAGCTACCCATGCAATCAATAGGAGGTGAACAAAGCTGTGAGACTCTTCAAGGCAGGCTCAAGCAACTGTGAGAAGTCTGAGCAACAGAAAGGCCTGGCATAGATAGGGCTTTGACCTCGGAAGTTGTGACCCCATGACATTCTTTTACTTCTCAACCATGTTCATTTTCTCTTAAACCCTGGCATGTACTCCTTTTTCTTCTCCTTCTCCCTTCCCTAAAACAAAACCCCATGATTGATTTTGTATTACCACCTCAAGAGCAATCAATAGTTCCTGAAATTTAATGCAGCACTTTGTTAAGCTTACAAATGGAAAAACGATTCTGTGGGGCCAAATGCTGTTCCCAGGGCTGGTTTTTCCCTTTCAGATATGGGCAGAGAAGGTTTCCCTCAAATGCTAATGCCTTGTGTGTCAACAGGGTTCAATGCTTCAGAGTTTATCTAGATTAGTATTTAAAGGCATGTTGTTGGAAAGTATTAGCTGATTCAATTTAACTCTACAAACAAGTGAGGAAACTAAAACAAGAATTTACTGGACAGCTTGGTGCTATGAATGTTCTAGCTGGTACCTGCAGAAGTAGAGCATTCTTTGTCCTTGTTGCACTTAGAAATGCATTTATTAATACATTCTAATCGTGTACATTTAATTTTGGAAACAAAATAGCCTTTTGCCACTCCTTTTCTGTACTAAACCCCAATTACCCAGCACGCTTTATGAGACAGATTGAGGGATGGGTTTTGTCACCTCCTCAGCTCTTCAGAGCTCCTGCTCAAAAATCAGCTCAGTGTAAAACTCAGCCTCCCCTCTTTAAGATGCTGCAGGGCCAGGCACAATGATGAGAATCAGAAGATTGTGCAAGCTTTGGGCTGACGGGTAGCTGACAGAGAGGTGCTTGCAAACCTAAAGATGGCACAGAGGGTGAATCAGGGACTGAATCAGAAAAGCTAAAGTGGCAGACTTTAGTAACTTTGCCCGTGACTTATACTGAAGGTGTCTGTCATCATCAAGCATCCAGTCCTTCTTCATGTGTCCCTCCTTTCTTGCATGCTCTGTTTAGCAATGAAGTCACTGACCTTTTCATTGTTCTCATGATGCTTCCTAGGAATGAATTTAGATTTTCATCTCCACACATGTTGGCAGTCCTCTCCTCAATATGAAACATTCTAGATTTACAGCCATTTTAGGAGCCCACCTCCAGAGGAGAGGAATCAACGGAAGGCTTCCGAAGTTGCAATTAAGAGATTACTCTGAAAAAAATGAACTTCTATTAAGGGAAAACCTCGTTTCAAGCACATGAGATACAGGGGCATGTCCTTCCTAAGGGCAGGACCAGACTGATCCATGGTACTGGATAACGATTTTTTGTCATCTGCTGATTAATTCTCCAAGGTTTACATCATCTTGGAATTCCTTACAGTCTAATAGTTTAACTCCTGCAAACACTGTCCCCAAGAACGATTCCAGAAGAAGTTCCAGATCCACCTGTGTTTTCCTTGACTTCAAGCTTAAATTTGCTTGTAGGATGGCATAGAAGAACCGAGAATAGTTTTTTCAGTTATATTAAAAGCAGACATTAGGAGAGAGGCAACATCTATGATTAAAATACATTGTCTCTGGGGAAAATGAGGAAATAAAGCCTAACAGTCAACAAAAAACTCTAAATATGCTACAGAGCAGTCATGCAAAGGTAAAAAAAAAAAGAAAAAAAAAAGTATTTCCATTATGTAAGCTAGAGCTAGCAAAAATACTGTGGAAAGTATGTTCCCAGCAGAAAGCCAATTTTTTGTTTTATCATTGCTTTTTCACCAGGAGGTGGGGCTGTTAAGCACCGAATTTGTCCTGTGCTGCACTGCAAAACTATAGGTAATTTGAAAAGCATCTTTCTCTTCTCTTTCCTTCTGAAACTCAATATGAAAACACAAGTGAAAATCATATACTTTCCAGATATTTTAAACATGGATTTCATTTGTTTATGCAATAATAGACATAACTTTAAAATGGTTGTGCAAGGCTTTAAATTAACTGCCTCTAGGAGTTAACCGAGTACCAATTGCTAATTAAAACATACATTAATTTGGCAGACTGGAAAGCTCAGGAGGTTTGTAATTATTATTATTCCCAGGTTTCTACTGAGTCTATTGCTAGGATAGCTCTGCAACTCAGTTACAAGGATTAAGACACAAAAAGAAATCACAGGTCCCTGCAATATGGCTAATTGCATAACAAAAAGATAAACACATTTAAGGTCACTTGATTCTGACTCTGACAAGCTGCCAAAAGGGATGAAAGCAGCATTTCTGAAGTAAAGAGCCTGAGCTGAGGGAAGTGCTTCTTTCTGGTACCGCCATGGCTCCTATTTTCACCGCCTCTGAGGGAGACGTTGTGGACACATTGGGAGGGGGAGTTGCACAGCAGGCAAATATACGCATGCCTGAGCCCTTGCCTCATACCTGAGCCATTGAGCCAAAATGCCTCAATGACAGGTCCCCTTGCCTCTCTTCAGAGTCGAAATTGCAATGACATTGTTGAAGACACACTTCTGTATTTCTTAAAATGCATGTGGTGGGCATAGAATTACTAAGCACAGACTTACAGGTGGGAGGGCTCAAGAGGATTTTTCTCCCCATCACTCCATGTTGAAAGCACTCACCTGATACGGTGGCAGATGTGTGCGGTCATCACATCGTGCTGAATCTGCCTCTACTCCTGTGGAGAAAGCATTTCTGATAAACATCATCAGAGATCATCAGTCCTCTGGGTTCAGCTCACCTGCAAGCAGAGGTGAATAAAAGACTAAAGTCAATGCAATAAATCTGAACAGCAGTCCACCTAGGCATTTGAAGACTCCTTGCCTGGCCATAGGACTCAGCTGGTTTCTCTAAGGGCTGCCATATCAAAGGTGGCCTTAACCCAATCACAATCCAAAGTCTCAGTCAGGAGCTAACTAGCTCAGAGAAAACCATTGAGAGAGCTGCATTTAACGGGGATGAGTACAGTCACCAGGACAGGGAAGTCAGGAACTATTTCCGGACACTCCTGCTATTGAGTTCAGGAGTAATGACTGATCATTGCACCCTGAGGCAGTCACAGCTTCTGCCAGCTCATCCAAATGCTTCCTCCCACTCACAACACAGCACGTCCCTCTCCTCCAAGATGACTCATATACTGTGTTCACTTCCATCCACAGCCCTGTGCCTGCCAGGCACTAGGAATATAGCACCACTAAAATTTGGCTTTGGATGTCATGGCAAGTTCTGTCTACAGCATATGAAGGGCAATGAAGCCCCGGTGCTGCTCAGTCCTCTGTGGCTTCATCTAGGTACCAAGCAATAAGGAAACTCATGAACAACAGAGCATTCACGATAGCCAGCTTCCTCGCGTTTTATTCTATCTGAAAATGTAGACCAAACTTATCGAGCCCACAAGAGCTTGAAAGCCACTCAGCACATTTTTGTGATCAATAGTTTTGAAAGCTAACAACAAATTTATTCAAACTAGGGTGCATACATTGTTCCTATCCCTCAACAGAAAGAAAACATCAGCCGAACAGTGAGTTTGTTTTTCATATTCGTATAAGAATACAAAAAGCAGTTACTTATCAGGAGATATCTGATTAAGATTTCCAAAAAGCCCAAGAGAGGGGTATTCCAAACAGTTGGAACAGTGTGCTCTGTTTAATGACTTTAGTATTTGTATTAAGAACAGAGAGAATGTGCAGCATCCAAGTTACAAGCCTTGGGCTGTCAAGTCATAAATTAAATCTTTAGTATGCCAAGATCTCCTCTGTGATGTCAGACTTGTCACTCTAAACCATGTCTAAACGTGCCGTCTATATCTATATGTCATACATACGCATCTACCATCTGTGCTGAAGGTCTAGAATCACAGAAATGCTTGAAAATACTTAATGCTAATATTTGGAGAGCACCAAGACTACAAAATTCTGATAGATCTCTTTGAGTTTCTACCCTCAGATGGTGCCCAGACATTGACTACAGTTTGCACACGATCAGCAACAGAACAAGATCAGGACATGTATTGGGAAAGGGGAGACCAGGCTTCATCTCCTTGTTCTGGTGAATACTGAAATACGATATACAAAACAGATCAGAAGAAGTGAGCAGTTGAGAGGCCCTTAACTCAGAATGTCATATAATGTTTATGGTGATACCTAGCAGGGATAGGACATGAGTTTAAGTGCTCTCAGGCGGAGGGTGCTTGATATAAGTGCTCTAAACACTGGATCATTATGTTATAGAAATAACACCTTGTCTTTTCCCTCATTCTCTTTTCTGGATGGATTTTGAAATGATTTAACCTTCTGGGGTCTTTTTAAACGGTAGTAGGTGATTAGGTATATATATTGCCCTTATGTCTTTTGTCTGAAATATACCCAAGACTTTAAAGTGTCAAAGTCTCATTGACACAGCAGGTGCCTGGATGCCATGGAAGATCTTGTTCAGAAGAATATAGAGCTACATTTTCAGATACATTTAATTCTTATTGTAAAACATTCATAGTTGGAGTGTTGGGAGGATAGATTCATTAGCTATTTTGAGGGGGAGATATATTATTGCAGTGGGATATAAATGCTGTAGGTAGGAGTTGTACTGTGGATTCAGCAGAGAAAGTATTTCATCCTGCACCACCTGGGTTAGAAATCTTGCATACACCACATACTCAACTGACTATGGTGGGTTTCTTTGCTCCTGACCCGAAGAAAGGCAGAATAAGAGACCTAAGAGTTCCTCGATTATCACTAGTCACATGTTTTCTATTTTTTCTTTCTGTTCATGGTCAAAATACAGACATCCAATATAGCCAGAACATATTTTATTTTCCGTAATTTTCTTTTTTCCTTTGCTAGCAGCTGCTTTCTGGTCCTGAAACTTTTCTTTACCTCTGGCCAAAATTTCACACTCATTTAATATTAAAATTTGACAAATTGGAAACATTAAAGCTGAATTATCAGGTAGTTTGGGGCTACAATTTAATCTACTGTAAAGCAGATACATTCTAGTAGGGAATGTCTTGTGATATTTTTACTGTCTGTGCTTAATATACTCCTTTGTTACTTAAAAGTTACTTGCAGATTATATAATTAATCACAATTTATGCATGGCATTACAATATTTTTTACTTTGCATGCAGACATGGTTGAAGTGATTATAAGATCCTTGGGGCAAAGCTACTTCCTCTGTCTTACATATAACTGAGCAAATTACGCATGAAAGTAATAACAGTGAACTACATTCACATAAGAAAAGTATATAAGCCAGATAACAACAAAACTATATTTACATCCTGATTCTGATTTGACTCCATCATTGCTTATAGTGGGAATAATAAGAAGAAAATGCATGGATTGTCGTATCTGGAACCTTCACATTTTCTCAAAGTGCGGTATTTTTGTGACCGATAAAAAGACATCTCATTTACATTGAAAAGCTCAAAAGCAGAAGGAATTACAGGGATAAGTTCCACAGTACAACTACCATATTTTATTTCTTTTACTGCTCTTGATCTATAAAGCTATACTGGTGAAGTCACGCACATGCAAAGATTCATGATCATAACCCATTAGAACCACTGGGTAATTCCTTGCGCTGTCTGTGCAATGCATAGTTCAGTCCCAGCAGTCAGAGGTTACGATATCGTAATTTCTAGCACCTGTGTCTCACTCATGAAATATAACAGTATAGGTCCATAAATTCCTAATTCCAGGGGTCAAGTTCAATTTCCTGTAAGCATCTTCCAAACACTGAACTTTTCCAAATAGACCTCATGGTTCAGGGAGCAAGATTTGATCGAGATGATGTTCTCTTCCTTGTGCCAACAAGCACAGATCTCTCTTCAGATTCTACCCCTAGCATGAGGTTGACTGTAATAGTGATGCTCATTAAAAAAAACAAGCAAACAGCCCAGTCATGGTGCAGTATGTTGTGTGCAGAAAGCAGGAATGGAAAGGTGAGAACCTTAGCCAAAAGAAGATTAAAGGACTGAAAGGACAGCAGATTTATTTCAAACGTTCTGACAGGGAACTGATAATGAAAAAAAAAAAAGGTGGACACTATAAATGGAGCAGAAAACGTGCTTGTGACCAGATGTCAAGGATCTCCTTGCTTTTACTTTGCCAGACTTTTCTTGTAGGAGTGTATACTTTTACGATGACCATCTTTTATTTCGAAAGTTTTGTAAGAGCTCCCAGTACGGGAAACGGCATAATGTGGTGAAAAATGGTGAAAGGGCACACTCGAATGCTGATCCCAGTTTCTCATAGTTCAGCCAGGTTTAGACTTCAGGTTTCATTTGGAGTTCCTCTCCAAAGACAGCACATCTCTGCTCACACCTACAGTTTGGCTTTTTTTTCTCTCTGTTGAACGTGTTGCTTAAAGTGATATCTTGTTTTAACAGGATCTTCCATCCACACTGCAAAACAATTCAGATTTGCTGCTGTTCTGTATGGAGACGTAACAATTATTGAAACCCACAGTGGAGAAAACTTAATCCCTGATAAAAGAATGTAGATACTCCCTTTGGCTTGAATGAGGTGATTCCAACATTTATTTTGAAAATCAGCTAAAAATCGGTGGCACCTTTTTCATCTCTAATTTTTCAACATTTTCACATAACTGGAATCTCTCTCTTTTTTCTTTTTCTTTTTTTTTTTCTTTTGTGAAACACAAAAGAAAGTATCTCCCTAGATGGATGCGGGAAAGTTATTGGCTTGTTTATCTGTGAAAAGTCTGTCTTAGAATCTTTCCTGACATGAAACACTCATTGAAACAAGACCAGGGCTTGCCTCACTATGTGAGGAGAAAATGGAAAATGATTTTTATTTTTAAAGTTATTAGGTGGCGGATATGTATGTCTGCACCAATATCAGTAAGCCTTATAGGGTGGTTCTTTCTTGTGGAGGATTAATACACGGGATGGCAGACATGAAGGTGATTTTGTAAATGTTATTAAAAAACGACCCAAAGAGGATTATAGCTGGTGATAGAAAGCTGGCTGTGTGTATATGTCTGCCTTTAGATTCCATAGGGCATTACAGTGTAGGAAGATACCTATTCACCATTCTGAATGAATCTGTTCACCTTCCAAATGTATTTCTTGCTGTGGAAATGAAATCATTTTAGCTCATCTACTGTTATATTTGATCTCACTTATGCTGATGTAATTGAGGAGCCATGCCATTCACTTCTTTCGATTTTTATTAGATTTACAGTGGCAAATCCAAGAATTTGGCCCTGGTTAGGATTAGATACAGAGCATACTCATTACTGAATAGATAAAAGCTGTATTCAGTTTAGATTTTCTCAGCTAGGTAGAGTCAGAGGGATCTTGCTCGCCATTCTTTGCAAGCATTGGTATATTTTTCCGTTTGTATGAGAAGCTTTTTTCTTCTTTACTTTTTTTTTCCTGTTTCAGAGTGACAGAAGCCTTCTATTCTTTTGAAAGAGCTAGAGACCGTTAAATGCTGTTGAAATGAAAAACAAAATCCAACAGAAAACTCAAAACCCAGGGTGTATGTAGAAGCCTATTCCCACCTTGTGCAGTATGGACTGGGTGTCTTATACATAGAAGAGAAAAAAAGAACCTTTAGAAAAGCCACATGTGAGGAGCAGGAAGCAGCATCAGACTAGGCCAGGCTGCTCTATAAAACAGAGCCTTGTGTGTGTTCAGCCTTTCCTACCACAAAAATGCAGCCCACAAAATAGGCCCTGGTCTCTGCTCTCTCGCCCAATCCTGTAACTGCCATTTCATCCACCCCTACTCAGCACAAGAGCAGAAACAGAAACATCACCTGTTTTCATAATAGTACTGCATTGCGTTGGAGTAAAAGACAGGAGATACAAAGAAGAGGAGGAGAGTGGAGTCCAGGAAAAATCAAGAGACTGTTCTTTTGAGTTGTATTTAGATTGTTTTGGTTTGGAACAGGAGCAATAAATACATCAGGAGGTGTTCCTTGTGCTGGAGAGGGATCTAATCTGCTTAAACTCCTCTCCACCCTATTGCAATAGGGTGTATTGCATACAGTGTACCCTACTGTAATTTGGTTTTTAATTTGCATACTTTCATGTAGCTCTTGAACCTAATTCTTTTTACAATAAGGCCCCTTTGTATTTCCCTGGCTCTATAAAGGGAACTTTAAGTGAGGTGTACCTTATATTTATATCAGTTTTAAGCACTTTTGCACTATCAGAGTACTGTAAAAAGGGCTTAATGATTCTGCAAGTCTAGCTGCATACATTAAATCCAGTTTACTTCATCCTTTAGGAGATCTCTGGCATATATGTGTCACAGTTCTCCAAAACATACACAGCAGTGGTGTTCCCAGTGGAAGAGCTCTGAATTACTTGGAGACCCTGAAGTCATATGTCAGCCAAGAAGGCTACTGAGGCTACTTTCACACCTAGTCAATCGCAGTGAGGTCAGGATGGGTGAGGTTTAGATTCCTAAATCATATGGAGTTCACATGTGAGTACAGCTGTTATAAGCAAGCAAGATATCTGTGTGACCTGACTTTCAATAATTTAGAAAGAGATAATGTATGATCAGCATTACGTAATATTAGAACATAAAAATCTTTTATTTACATAATGACAGGCCAGAGCAGAACTTGTGGGGGCAGACCTTGAGGACTTTGTTGTAAGCTCTGGCTAGATGAGGAATTTCTCTATTCCTACAAAGCAGTTGTTTGCATCCTACTTGCAGGTGTCCTACTTTCAAGGACAGGACTGACCAGTTCCTTGGTAAGTTCATTATCTCTATATGTAAGCACTAAGCAGAAGATAGTGAAGGAATGCCTTCTGACTTGGATCAAACGTAGTTATCATTTCCACTAGGGTAACAGAGAAGTGAAGGATGTTACATACAGGGACTGAGCTGGATCGTAGGTGTTCCCTGCTCGTTACTGTTCTCGAACCACAAGACCATGCTGTTCTTGTGCTATCAAAATCCTGATTTCTTTTTTTGTTCCACATTCTTATGCTGAATTTTAGTAACTTCTGAAATACGGTAAGATGAGCTTTATGCCTCCTCAGTAATGTTGCTTTGATAGTTCCATCCTTAAAAGAAATTCTTCAGTTTAGGTTTTTTCTTTCCTCAAGAGATTTTCTGTTCTGTGTTTTGCTCAACAAAAAGCAAAGAATGAGTTTTCTATTATTCTTTAAATAAAGTCAGGGCATATAGGGAATCAAAGCAGAGGAGTAAAATGTATGCTTTCAACACTAAGGCGATATCGACAGTAGAAGCACTTTACTGGTAATGGAATAGGAGGAAAGCATTTGTGATATGGATGCAGCTGTACTGGAAATGCTCTGTTTATTACCAGCAAAGGAAATAATCTTCAAAGGAGGAAATAAGAAATAAGAAAAATATGTTTTTCTCTGCATAACTGTGTTTAGATTTGTTGACCTCCTGATACTAGCTACGAAAGCACGAGAGTTAAATATAAGTGAATAAATCTGTGCAGAGAGATTGGATTTCCGTGAAAAGAGATTTAAAATACTTCTACTTAACAGTGTAATCATGAAATACAAATAAATAAAAAAAATGCACTGTAGATATGCTATAGCATGTGCCGCAATAATCTACAAGAAATATTTACAAACGTGTGTGGATACCAAACGAAAAGAAAAGTTACTAAGAGAAGAATTGCTTGTTTTAGTGCAGAAATCAGAATTGCTTATTTTAGTGCAGAAATCTTGCCTAACTTACCTAAGTTCAACAACTGAGTTTCAAGAAACATTTAAACATCTCAAATGGGATGCTTTGCATACAGTTTCAAGGGCAGAAGAATGCATTTGAGCTGCCAGAACCATCTTTTATTACTTTAATCAATAGCATGAAACATTTTAAGCTATAAAAATGTAATTGGATATGATTACACTGTTTTCTTGCAATCTAAATAAGGTAAAGATTATGCCTACTTGGTAATTAAGTGGTTTCTTCTAACTTTTTTGCCTTTGGAAAGCCTTGACTCAGGTCTGTCTCATGCATCTGATATTTTCTGATCCTAGAAGTTCCACTTGGCCTATTTAGCTTATACTCCTTCAGATGTTGTAATCTTACCTATTCTGTCCGCAATGACTATGATATACTGTTTTCCATACTGTTTTATACAAAATGCTATCACTTAGGCCTACTGAATTAAGATTAAATGATCAGTTCATTAGGTTAGTGATCACAGCCCTCAGACTCAGATCAGAATACCCAGTCCTTATAAATATTGTCATTTAGCCTATCCAAGGCTAACTTCACCGATTTAGCCTAGCTAGGACTTAACAAACTGCTGTAGTTTAGTAGTTTAATAGATTGAATACATCACCCGAGCTCCAGAAATCAACAGAAAATTTACTGTGATGGCACGCCAAAGATTCTCCCAAGGCAGATATGAACAGGTCTTGTGAGAACATGACCGTCCTGTCTTGTCCACAGGGTTTGCTGGACCTGTCTAAACAGTGAAAAGGTGATATAGAAAGACTGAGAAAGTAAGGTAAGAAGTATGCAGTTCTAATTTATAGAATTGCAAAGTAAATACTAGAGCATGTTATAAATCTGAATTTCTATTACTTCCATCTAAAGCTAAGCCAATTCTACGACCTTTTGTCAGATGAGATCTACCAGAGTCAAGATTATAAAGATATGACATCCACGCACCAAAAAAGGTAATTACTGGTGTGGCTTGTCTTACTAAGGAAGAAGTTTCATTCTAATGTACCAAAGTACAGCATTGTGTGCAAATCAAAAGAGTGTGGTGTAATATACAGTTCTGTTTGGCCACTAAAATGCTCCAAAGTTGGATATAACCATGGTTTTTTCCTATTGTTGGCTGAACTATTTGGTTTTTTATTAGTCTGTGGTTTCTTTAGAAAAGTCTGGAGATTTCTTCTGTTTTGCATTTCAATTTGTGAGATAGACAATGTCGTCTGGTCAAAACTCTTTATTATTCTAATCATTAAAGTGTGGCTTGGAGAAGAAAGATTGCTTCCTTTTGATTTCAAGCCCTTTCCATTTTTCAACGGATTGGTCATGCAGGAGATAAGGTCTTTGGCATTGCAAAGCTCGTTATTAACCATCTTCAGAAGCTACAACATTTTCTGCAGTGGAAGCATTTGATAATTGCCAGTCAATTAATAGTTCTCCATCAGTTGTTGACAGTCCTCTTGACAATCAAGAGGAAGATGTAAAGATTTACACATAGTACTGGTGACAGTAATATCTCCCCTGAGCAAAACTTACAGGAACTCAGATATCTGAGTGGGAAAACTGGTGCTACTTACAATCATAGAATTAGAGCTGTTTGTTATTTATCCAGCGGATGTATTAGTCACCTAGAATCTTTTAAGGATTGCATATTCATTTTAATGGGAAGAATCAGAGCATGTCTTTTCAACACAGCACAGAGGAAGGGTTAATAAAGAAGAGCTGTTCCTCAGTAGAGTCTAGGACAGTGTTTTTTTCTGGATAAACTCCAGTGCTCCTTGGTAAATGCTGGTGCTGATCTAACACCTATGACTGGGAGAGACTTGAAAGTCTCTCTTTCTATCACTCTTTAGAGACCTCTGGCCCCACTATCTCCTCTTTCCTTTGGAAACACTTAGTCTCCCTAGAACAGATTGCAACCGCCATGGCCTCTGAATGGAGGGACAGAAATCCTTCCTTACTGTTTAATCTACCTGGGTTGTTTAAGTAGTCTAGTTAAAAGGCTTTTCTGAGCCATGCTTGCGTTCTGCCCAAAACAGAGCAGTAAGACCCTAGATCTTGCCTAGAATTTTAATTGTTATTCAGATAAAGAGATTAAAAAAGAATTAAACACCATTTATTACTGGCATCTTGAAATAGTGATTTATATAGAAATGATTTTCAAGTTAGGATGGGAGAAACAGCAAAATAATTGTTTTGCATCAAGTGGGTAAGGAGCCGATACACTAAAAGTGAAGGGTCTTTCTGGGCGAAACCTTTAAGCAGCCCTTCAACAAGACTATTGCAGAGGAACATATAAATTATTCAAGTGCATCAGAGACCACAGACTTATCAAAGAGATGATAGTAGACTGTGATTTTGCCAATGGCAAATATTCAAAATGAAAGTTTAAAAAATACAGAACTTAAAAGAAAATGCAGTAATGATCGATACTGAAGGCAGCAAAATCTACTTTTCCATAATATTTGCAAATATGCTGCCACACTAAAAAGTGCTTTGGATAAGGCACCTTTGAGGTCTTCTAGGTTAATATCTAGTAGAAACACTGACTGCTCAGGGAAAAAGTCAGCTTCACACATTTTGTATACATTTATATGCATTCCTTTCTGTATGAGGTAGAACCATGTTTTGTCTATTAATTCAACATGGACTAAAGGCTGCAGTCACTATACGTACTTATAGGTAAGGTAAGTGACGTATCTATTAACAACCAAGCTAGAAAAAGGCCTAGCTTTTGGTTTTTTCTTCTAATCATGAACCTTTCTATTAGCAGGGGAGTTTTAGGGTAGACATGATAGAGATGATTGATCTTGCAGTTCCCATACGCCCTGCACATTTACATTTCAGGTACACACAGCTCTGACAAGAAGCGTGTCTTTCTACCATGCTTACTTCTTCCTCTGTGTGAAGCTGGGATTTGAGCTCACTGTGACATACCTTGTTAAAACATACCCGTATTTGACTAACTTGAAAACTTGTGACTCACTGAGACTTAAAACACCTGTAACAAATGATCATCCAGGTTCTTTTGTTGCTGCTGGCTGGAACTGTTATCTGAGAGATACACTGAATATGGTGCGCGGCCCTGACTGCCAGCCTGCAATAAAACAATGCTGGACTGGAAAACCCGGAAAGAGGCTGCAGGGATGATTCGAGGGCTGAGATATTTTCTTTGTAGTATAGGATTTGGAAAGCTGAATGTAGTTCATTTAAAGTAACAATATTAGGAGCAGATTTGATCACAGCCCGGAAGTACCTATAGGGATAAGGATTTCTGAAGCTACAGTTTTCCTTAGTCTAGAAGATAAAAGTTAATAAAATCTAGTAGTTAGAAGCTGATGCTAGACAATGTAATTTTAAATACGTGCCTTAACTGGTGGCTATGAGTAGGGAATCATTAAAAAAAAAAAAAAAAGGAGAGAGAAAAAAAAGAAGAAAAAAGGAAGACTCTTTCCATTCCAATAAGTCTTTAGAGACGTCTGTTTAAAAGATTTCTTCGTTCTTTAAGTTATCTTTTCAAAGGATACCCATTCTTGGTTTGGGAAATGCTGGAAAAGAGACAGGAATTCCGCAAGGAAAGGCTGCAGCTTGCGCTGGCCAGGAGCTTAGACCAGATTGTCTCTTTGTCTTCAGAATCCACAGGTTTGTGAATTAAGGCTTAGATCCTTTCGTGTATGCCCTGAGGAAAAGGGGAGCCCAGCTCAGGAGGCGTAGGCCAAATGTAGAAGTGAAAATAGAAAGCAGAGTGAAGTGGTGTACCTCATGTCAAAAAATGGGCGGCAAAACCAAAAATAAACCCAGGCTTCCTGATTCTCAGTACATTTTTATATGTGTTCGGCCGCAGAAGTTACTATGTTAGCAATTGTCAGAAAAATGTTTTTCCTCTCTAAAACACATTGATTTTTCAGAAATAGCAAACGAAGAACTGAAGACTATTCCAAAACTTCTGGCGGAAACCCAAAAGTTGTGATATCATGGTATGTCATGGGATTTGCAGTTTGAACACTGTGCTCTCAGGTATTTTGTTGCTTTGTGGGGGGAGGGGAATCAGACCAATCACTTTGTCTATAATGTTTTTGTTCTCCTATTGTTATTGAGCTACATCCGTACGTCAAGAAAGTCCCACAGCCGTAGATAACTTTTTGAAAATGTATACAGGTCAGCAAGCCTGGTTATAAAAGGAGAATGGAGGAAAGAGACAAATAAACTCCGTCATCAGGGAGCAACATGGCATGATTTTAATCAAAACCTTAACTTCTAGGTCAGCAATATTCAGATTTCGGCTGAATATGTACATTTTTAAATATTCTTTAAAAAAAAAACTTTTTCCATTCCGAGTAGATATTTAAAAATGTATAAAAGTGATCAAAAATTCCTTTTCTTCAGTTTCAACAGAAAAACTTCAATCAGTTCTTCTAATGACAGACAGAAATAATAAAGAATCAGTGTGTTTTTCATACAAAAGACCCAATATTTATTTGAGAGCTATCTGAGAGGTTTGGATGGGAATATTTTCTTTGCCCAAAAACTCAGCAAACCAGATTTTCATCTTTGACCATTACTAGCTACTTACTTACTCTGAAAATATTGTCTCTTTTCCTGGCATTTTTACCTACCACCTTATAGCCCAGAACAGGATGGATAGACGTATGCAATTAAAAGAAACTTTTATTAAAATTTTCAGTATCATTTAGTTTAAGAATGAAGGAAAATTCTTGTTTTATATGAATTTAATGAGATATTTCAAACTGAGCTATCACTGTGAGCAAACTCATTTAATAATCAAGTGCTTAAATTCTGATCTAAAATTATATTAATATTTAAACTATCTTCAAATTTCTTATGATAAAGGCTCTTCAGTTGCTGGCCTTAAACCATTAAAGTGATGCATATTAATTAAATATGTTGTATTTATTAAATATTATTTACATGATTATAACAGATCACTGATGCAGCATATCTTCTTAAATATCTTTGATATTATTGTCTGGTGGGTAACTTGTAATTCCGTTCTAGCTGGAAGAATATTACACTCAAATTCCCATGTGAAGAAAGTTATTAATGAGTGGATTGACTCAGGTTTCCATGACAACATATTGCTGTGAAAAATCAGGTGGAATTTTAAAGCGGTAACTTTGGTTTAAGCATTGAATTCAGCATGAAATAAGGCCTTCATTGCATTAGAAGCTGGCTTGAACCTACCTGGGAATCAATAGGCAAGGTGTAACCCTTCTGCTTCTCTTTGCTGTGCACAAGCAGTTCCACTTACAGAGCGCAGGCAATGTGCCTCCATCTCCTTATCCATCAGGAATAACACTGAGACCCAAAACCAGCATTAACCTGCTTTAGGGATTTCTGCAACAGGCCTGAGTATACTTTAGAGTCACTTCATGTTTTGTGTTAGTATAGTTTAAAAGTAGAAGTGAAACCCTCCTGGGGAGACAAGCTGACAGGCTAAGGGAAGTTACCTTTCCCTCCGGCACCACCTCACCTTAAGGCCTCTTTTCCTCTTACTCTTCTGCTATGGCTCTTTGGCATTGTGATTCTGGTGAGATAAAAAGGATGCTAAATCCTAGAGAAATGCGATAAGCTATAGAAGAGATTGACTTCCTTTATACCTGTGTATCTCATTTGCCACCTAAAAGGTTTCTTTGATCAGCTGCATGTCTTTAGTTTTTATTTTCTTTCCAAAATACCTCCTCTCCTCAAACACCTTTCTTTCATAGCTTACTAGTTGACACCTTCCTGAAGGTGGACGTAGTCACTGAGGAAAATTTAAGAAGGACAGAATAATGAGGCTGAAATGAGTAACTTCAGAAAAGGACAGCTTTTGTGATAGTAGATTTGATGGTCCAGATCTCTGATCTATGAAGTTCACTTAGGTCACCTTCCTATTTCTATAATGCTTCCCCTCTCTTACCTTTTTTCTCTCTCATCTACCTTACTGTATATGTTTAGGGAGAAGGTTATCAAGGACTGCTCAGAGACAGCTGCATTTGAAAGAGAGAATGAGAAACTGTCAGAACACTGATGCTGAGATTGGTCCACGCGATTCAGGCACATCCACATCCTCACATAATGCTAAAAGAGGGAGAAGAGATCAAAGAAGCCGACTTCAGTAGAACTCCATCTGATATATATAATGTATCTGCACTACATCCATTGTAATGAGTCTACCATCTTGACTGAGGCCTGAGGAATCTACCTTGATAATACCCCTGAGTAATAATTGAGATCTTCTGGATTCATTCAGGGAAGTACATTCCCGAAATAATTTGCAAAAGACTATTTCAACCATTATCCAAAGCCTTAAAGATTCTTGAATATTAAGTGCCCAAACTATACCAGTTACCCAATTTTTTTATTGTTATTTATTTTATTTTACTTTTAGGAAAAAAAAAAAAGCTTTCCCTGGCAATTCAGTTTCTTAGCCACGGACAAGGTAAAAATTGAGGTTATTTATTCACCAATTCACAGTTTGTATAACAAAAATGTTTTTAGCCAAATACTCTTCTAGTCAGTGTTAAGCAGCTTTTTATATATTATTTGCTCTGACAGCTCAGGCCTGTGGGATTCTTTCTTACCTGATATGGACCTTAAACGACATTTACCCATTATGACAGTTCACTGGTCTGGAAGAAAGAACAGGTTAAGGTATCCTTTATCAAACAGCATATCAGTACAAGAATACGTTTCTGTACCAGTCTACTCTTTATGCTTTACTCAAATCAGTAGTTTGGGAAATTGGAGGATGAAGGAAAAGCTTTTATGGATTTTGAATCTTTTCTACTTCTCTGGGTAGGACTCATTTCACCTAAGTTTAATTATCTAACAGTTAGGAGTCCAAGCTCACTCTAGAATCTACGGAGAATGAGCAACTTCAGAGAACGATCCACTTAATCACTCACAAACCTATTATAGGATGGGATTAGTCATTTTTGGGAAGCTTATCTATATGCTAATAATAGAAGAAGAAAAAATGGCTAGATGCTTAATTTTAGATTAGGCATACCCTGACTAAACTGTGTTTTTCACCTGCCTTTTGGGCAGCTCTACATTTTTGGACCTCTTTCATTAGAGGAGTAGCCTGATGTAACAATTTCTTCTAAAGCAGTGATCATCTTGGAGAGCAGTTTTGTTATAATACACTAAAAAAACGGCATTCAATATATATGTTTGGAGTGCCAAATCTGGTAGCCTGAGAGGTGTGTGTGTGGATCCTTCCTGTAACCGGCATTAGGCACTCAGTCTGTCCTGTAGCTGGCCCTTGCACCCTCTGGTCTCCAGTTTCCTCATGTGCAGAGACGCATAGATACGCAAATAGATCTCTCAGTCACTCCTCAGACCTTACAGGGTCCCCAGTAGTCAGTTTGGACCTCCTGTCACCGCCAGAAGCCAACTCATGTACCCTCTGGTCTCAGTTTCTCCCAGTCTTCACCTACTCTGATAATTGGCTCCCGAGCCTTTCCTCCCACTTGCCAGCTAGTCCAGCTTAATCCTCAGCAGAGATCGCACACCCACATATGTACCTGCACAGTACGTGCATGCTCTGATCTCTCCAGGTGCTGGCATCCAGACACACAGGTGAGGTGACCCGGAGTCCTCCTCTGGCTGCTGACACTCAGACCTCCACACGCACACAGAGTAGGGAGTCCCTCACCCATCAAAACGGTTAGAAAAGGGGGCTAACGAGAAGATAGAACAGACTGTGCTGATGAGGTGCAGGGCATGGCCAGGCAAGTGTGCTGACCATGTCTTTACACATGAACAGCACCTTTATTCCCCTATCTCTCTGTTTTCCCACCCTTGTTCCTTCCTAAACCACCTTTATCCCTTCCTTTCCCCGCCTCTAGCCCTTCTCCTAAACATCTCATAATGAGTCTTGTGCAATCCCAAAAATCTTTCTAAAAAATAGTCTCCTTTGCCAACATTGCCACAGACAGAAGCTGGTTAGATTTCTAAGGTCATATTTAGTGTGTTGGAAGGAAAGATTTTCTCAAATTGATCTAAGTGATCTCTGATTTTCTCAAAGTGATCTAGGATCATGGTATTGAAATTAACTCCATGTTTATAAGAGAGTCATATTGAATTAAGAGCAAATATCAGATCATTGGTGATAAAATTGTTATGTTCGGAAAGTACAAGTCTTCAAAAGCATAATACACTTCAGCTGTAAAATAATAAATTGTTTATCCTAATTTAAAACATGCAATTATTTTCATATTTTCTGGTGCTGTTTCCCAAATGCAAGTACAGTACTACCTCAGATACAATGAAGGCCTGATTTCATAGCTTTAATTTAAAAATCGTTCTTGCTTAGTTGTGAAATTACCTTTTTTTTTTTTTTTTGGCTAAGTAGGTAATCTGGTAATGTACAGGATAGTCTGATGTAAACATGGGTAATCAGCAGAACCTGTATTAAAGAACAGAAATAATAGACACATGGATAAATAGCGGGGGTGAGCCAACATAGCCTTTGGAAAAGAATTCATGCCTTATGTACCTGCTGGAGTTCTTTGAAAAATTAGCAAGTATGCGGATCCATTAATGTAGTTATTTGGATTTCCAAATGTTATTTGAGAAAAAGCCAAAGAAAGGCATTTAAAAAATTCATCAGTGCTCTTAATGGATTTACACTGGTGCGGGATAAGATGGAAGTTCCTGCCGGGGGAAATAATTTGTTAAAAACAAGGAAAGAAGGGTTAACAGTAAACAAACAGACTTATAGTATAGTGAGGTCACTAGTGCAGTCCCCTGTTGTCTCTCCTGGGAGATGTGCTTTTATGCATATTCATTTATGATCTGAAAAAGGGTGTGAATAATGAGTCAATAAAGTTTGCTAATGATGCTAAGTTATTTATGGTAGAAAAAAACAAGTGGCAGCTGAGGACTTCAGAAAGATATTACGAGACTGAGTACCTAGGCAGTAAAATAATAGATGACATTCAGTGTAGATTCAATTCAAACTGATGCTCAGGCAGTAATACCGTCCTAACTTTACACATAAAATGATTGGTTCTGAGTGGATTGCTCTCACCCAGGTACAAGGCTGTGATCCTAGTATACAATTCCGTGAAAATAATAGTTTAGTGATGAGCAGTGTCATAAAAGAAATTTAAATGTTCAGAATTAGAAAAAAAAAGAAGAAGAAGAAAAAGAAATAGAGAACAAAACAGAGAACAACATTATGTCACTCTACAGGTCCACTGTCTTCCTACATTTTCAGTATGGCATGATGTGCGGTCCCCATATCTCAAAAAAAAAAAAAAAGTAGAAATAGCAGAAATAGAAAGGTTCAAAGAAGAGGGGAAAAAGGATGAATAAAGGTCTGGAACAGGTTCTGCACTCTCATATATGGTAGGCTTTTTCAGCCTGCAAACAGACAGGCTAGGAGGATATGACAGAACCATATACTCCTGAGATGGCTTAAAGAAGATGGATGGAGATCAGCTGTTCACTGTTTCTTCCAGTTCAAAATCCAACTGCCATTAAAGGATACTAAGAAGGGGCAAGTTGAAAAGGAATTGAAGAAAATAGTTATTCACATGGGACGAAAAATCTGTCCAGACTACTATTAATTACAGGGACAACACATCTGTTTCTGGAAGTCACGGAGTCATAAATTGCTGGAGGCTAGGAGAGTATTTTGGGGAAGTATTAGTACTTATTTGGCTGGTACTACTTCTTTCCCAGATATCCACTGTTGGTCACTGTCAGAAATGGAATAGTGGGATAACTGTACTTCAGATCTGACACAATATGCCTATTTTTATGTGATTATCATTAGATACAGCCGCCTGTATACTGTGGTTAAATGTAGACTACAGAAAAGTCATTTTTCTTTGGGGATGATGCATTAGAGTGATTTAAAAATAGATGAAGTATCCAGGGAGCTTACTTGAAAAAGCCTTCAGAATATGCTGAGAAACCTCAAAAATAACCAGCATCTTTGGACAGTTTGATGGTGATAAGGCTTTAAGTTTTGTTTGCAGTATTTTCTTTCTATTCAGAAAAGATGCCTGCTACTTAAGAAAACAGGAGTACTGAAAGTAATGAGAGAGACTCATGTAAATGAAACGGCTTTCTGCAATGCTCCGTGAGGGAAATAAGGTTCAATTTGTTAAGTTGCTACATACCAGTTGTGCTTCAACATTTGTTGGTAAGGATTCGATTCACTACGCAAGTGCTTAGGACCATTTGAAATCCCCCAAGGTTTCTAAGATATCTCTAAGGGCCTAGCAGATCTAACACAAGACTTACGTGTTGGCAGCTGGAAGTCAGACAAAGCCCCTAAACACCTATGTATGACTGTAACTCAACTGTTTGCATACATGTACCTAAGTCATCTCTGTGCGATGATGCTTAAAACATTCGTGAAACAGCTTTATATCTCTTTTACCTAATGAATGGGTTGAATTAAGAATACTGAAATGGAAAGTTGCTTACGTTCAGATTTTTACATTTCTTTTAAACTGCCACATTGGTCACGTGCCCAAATCGAAAATCACAAAATCTAGTTCAGGCCTGTTGTCTATTACCAACCTCAGTGCCTATTTTTCATTGTTTTTCTAAATACCATCTGATTCTATCTATTTTATGAGATAAAATGGACACAATTATTTGTCAGGAAAAGGGGTTATGTTTCTGTATCACTTCTTTACTGAAGCATATAGACACGAATGTTAATTTTTTATTTGCTAATAAAAATATATCTCAGTAGAAGATCAACTTCGAAGAATCAAACAGTGATGAGAATTTAGCTTTCACAAAGCATTTCACCAAATGGAAGAGCAGGAAGAAGAATCTTAGGGAAGCCTGGGCAGCCTTCAAATGTAATGAGATTGACAGTCTGAGCTCTAACCCACACAGACAGCAAGATGCAAATCTATGTCACTGTCAATAATGAAAGTGTAAAAAAAAAGCCTGACTCTTCTAAAAAAACCAAACTAATTAACAAACAAAAACAGTTTAGATTCTTCTGAAGTAAATTAAGCTTTATAGTCTTTTATATATTTATATATATATATATACATACACACTGCCTGCACCTGGGAGGATATGTGCAAAAGGGTTAGCAGCACGCTATTATTGCCAGCCTTGTCATGGAGGTGATGCATTTTCCCCAGCCCGAGATGAAGCTTCTGAAAGAAAAGTGTTTCAGAGAGTAAATCTTGAGAGGAACCAGCTACTGGAGCTTCTACCTTCCCGTCCCTTGTACGCTGCATGCTTTAAGTGTTCTGGAGGATCTATGTGTGGAAATCTGCCATCACTGCATTGTCACCTCAGGGCAACTCCCCTTCTGTCAAACATAGCGACTGGCCGCTGAACACGGCTGCGGTCCCTTCCAGCAGGTGCACCATTTGTGCGGTCAGCACAGCAGCGGCAGGTGCAGAGGATCAGCATCTTCCCAAGGAGAAATAACGTGAAAATTGGAACCGATGTTTACGCTGATGTCTGCAGCCATAGTGACATTTCTCTAACCCCTTGCTCATACCATATCCAAACGAGATGGCTCGGCTCGGGACTGATATGAGGGAAGGGATATGGGTAGGAATGGGAAAAATCTTCCTTGGTCCTTATGTATTAGTGGACTTCTCTCTGAGAAAGGTGGATACCAAACATCATCAGCCATTTCCTATTGCTGTAAAGGACTGTGCAAGGACAAAATAACAGAATACCCCGTGTGACAACTAAATATGACTTGAAGAGCATAGTTTTGGAGGAGTCTGAGGTTAGATAAAGTACAATACTACCCCCCAAAAACTTTCATATGCATTAGAGTACAGTGATAGCAATGCATTCATTCACTGTCCTATTTTCTTAATCCTCTTGCTTGTGGAAATGTGGCGTGGGTGGGTATCAAGATTAAAAGATAGGAGTCTAGATAACTATGCATAGCTAAGCCCTGAAAATATTAATTTTTGTCTTTCAACTATGCTAGTCATAGTGGGGAGTAAATTAATGGAGGATTAGAAACATTATTTTATACAAGATGTAATACAGGGCCAAATATAAGAGACCTGTTCCCTGTTAGGTCCCTGTTAATTAAACCGCACAGTTCGTATTGTTCAGAAATACTGATTTAAGGAGTTGAACTGCAAATTAGGAAATATTTTGGTCTGCTTATGTCTAATTTTAATTAACTTGAGACATACTAATCTGACAAGTGTTTCACAACACAGAACTTGTAAAGAGAAAGTTGAAGGTTATGCTTATCTGGAAACTATATTTTTAAAATAACTATATTAAAACAAATCCTACATATATGCTCCAGCCTTATAACATAGATATTTAAAACACTTTATTGTAGGCTATTTTTTTAACAAAGGCTTTTTTTAGCATAAAAATATTGGTTAAATATGTCTGAATTTCACCACTACATACTTCAAATATAATTGATCATCTCATTTTACTTCATTCTGAATTCTAAAACCAACATCCATATAGTGGAATACAGCTCAATATTAGCTATGCAGGGCAGTTCATGTGTTTCCTACTTTGGATATGACTAGCCTACTCTGTTGATGAGAGAGATGATAAAAATGTAGCAAGGTGAATCTCACTTCTTAATATTAGGACAAAAATCTGATTTTGTTTAGGCAAATAATTTAACTATTTACATTATATTTTCTTGAGGAAAAGCCACGTAGGAATGATGATATCATGCTGAATTTTCTTCAGAATTCAGTGGCTTTAGATCACCAATTGGCTGTGAAAGATGTTTCTGTTCTGGGAATCAATGCTCCTATTTTTATATCATATTGAGATATCATTATACGTAGGAATAATAGAGAATATAAAATTGGAGGTGATGCATGGGACTACTTGAGCAGTTCCGAATCATCCCTTGGAATCTTTAATATCTTGATGAAGATACGAAGATAGAAAATTTCTGCTAATTCCTAGTTTAAACTCACTCATGACCAAATTTTCTTCCATTCGATTTGTTTCTGCTGTGTGTATCTGTTGCTTTCCTTTCCTTCATCAGTGATAGGTAAATACATGAATTATTCTGTTTCTCATATGTCTCTGACTGATTGTTCTCCTGCCCTGGAGAGCAGGGTCATTTGTGTTTTATATTGTAAAATCATAACAAAGGAACAGCTTGTCTGTGGCCATTCCATGTCCATAATCTACAGTTACTTCCTTTCAGGGTGACTGACTGTGTCCAAAGTAACTGTTGGGAAAGATCTGGCCTATGATAGCTCCTGACTTGTGTTTGGGAATTGCTGTGATGTGGCTAGTTGGTGTAGGTCAAAATGGTGCCAGGGACCCTTCTGACGATTTTGCAATATAGATATTTGCCTTCCAGTGCCCTAGCACAGTTTGATTCACTGGTACAGACACAGCTTTAGAGAAGCCATGTCACAGTATTATGTTCCTAGTGTTGTTGTTGGGGTTTTTTTTGTTTTTGTTTTTTTAAAAAAAAAGAAAAAGCTCACTTCTTAGAGTAACTGAAAGGAACTACAGTTGGGGATAATTTCTTAGAGCCATCAGTTTCTGATAAGACTATACTCCAATATGACACTATTCATGCTGTTTTAATGCATATGCCTGCCAAGCTGCTCAAGTTAAGACTAAGCCCACAACGTTCCCTGTAGAATCAACAGAGAGAAAAGCACCACCACCACCAGCATCAGTGCAGTGATTTTCAGTATGCAAATTAGGTCGTGCTCTGTATTGCCCTCTAGAGGAACCTATTTCCTCATCAAAAGCAACGCCTCCTGAAAAGGATTGTTTTTTCCTCACTGAGCTGCACAAATGTGACTTGTTGCTACTGGCAACTCTGCAATCATGACATCACGATTCAGTCTGCCATCCTCACTCAAAGTAAAAAGAACTCCTTTTGGTGCTTAAATGGGTCTCTGAGTCACTCAGAATCTCATATTCACATCTTTTTGGAGAGAACTCATTGGTAACAGAGTCTTACCCAGGACGGTGACAGCTGCTCTGTAGTCTCTAAAATGCAAAGACACCAAGCCCCTCATAGTGGCATAGTGATGATTTGGGGCACAACACGCAGCTTATGAACTGCAACTTGATTTCTATGAACTGCCTATATTCCTGCTTCTTCCCATGCTTAGTACTCCTTGTGCTAAAAAGCAGAAGCAAGGTATTAACAGCTCTACCTTAGCATTACTTCTTTTAAAGGGCCATTATTTAGTGAAGGATGGATCTAACCTAGGAAAAGCCACATTCCTTATTAGAGCTATGGGAATGAAGGAAATTGATATTAAAGGTAAAAATGACACATTTTTGTATAGGACTATCCATTACTCGGTGAAGCTTGCTCTTAACTTTTGTAGAGGAATATTTTTTTGTAGGAAGTGACAGACCACATATGGGATTTGAAGTTAAGCGTCAAGTCAAACTTCGGCAGCTAACGTGAGCGTCCATGTACGAGAGAGTCGCACATGAATAATTCAGGTGCATGCCAGAGTAGATATAGATAGGAGATGGACCCATTTATGATAAGAGCCTTAATTGAGAAGAATGACAGTTAAAGAATGATGTCGTATATAAATCTGGAGGTCTATATCCATGGATATGCAGTCCACATTGGTAAGGTAATTGAACTCCGGCAGGAATTCCCCTAATTTTGACCTCAGCATACACTCCCTGAAGTTTTCCAGTAATTTTTGACTGGTGGAAGAAGAAACAACTAATCACCTTACCACCTTCCTCCAGGGCTAGCCCTTCTTTCCTGACTAACAAATACCCTTGAGACATTTATTCATCCCCACCCGCCCTTCAGAGAGCTGCTGGGCAATGAAGTGGCCTTTCTTCCTTTCCTCCCAACCTATAGAGATGCACTGCAGAAATCCAGTTGGGAGGCAGGTTGTGATCTCTAGTCTTTGGAAAACCACTGGAAAGCACTGACTCTGAAATACCTTCACTTTCTTTGAGGGACAGGGGAAAGTCACAGATAAACGATGCAGAGTCACTAGAGGAAAAAAATATTTGAGATTAAATGCTTGTAGCACTACCGGAGGACACAGGAGATAGATAGATGCAGAAGGGATCTGTGTGAGATCAGGAGAAGCTGAGCTGCGGTATAAGTGACAGCAACAGAAGTAAGAGCACAAAGCCGGAAGCAGGAGAAAAAGACAAGGAGGAAAGATGGAGGTGAGAAGGAGGAGGAGGAGGCAGACTTTATATTGTGAATCTGTTGTGTCAGAATTGACAAACAAACAGATGTCAATTTCATATTTTAATGACCATATCAGAATTATAACAAATGCAATTACCATGCTCCACATTCATCTTAACCATGTGGGGATAGAAAAGATGACTTTGAATAACTAATGCACCACAAATAACGATCAAGAGTGGAATAACTTCAGACTGATAAACTGAATGTATCAGGCCAAACAAAACAATGGAGAGAGACATTTATCAATATTGAAATGGCTAAACGTGGATGATAATAACAGTTGGAATAAATGGTACAGATGATCAAAGAAAATAGGCAAACCAAACTCACAGTGAAGATCATTTTCTTGATCTGATATTGGTTTAATTTTGCATTGTTATTTTAGGTGAAATCTCTGCTGAAAGCAATCTAATCTACACAATAGTTTCCAAAAAAGTTGTCAGAAGCAGTGGGTTCTTCTAATGTACAAAGAACAAAACCAACTGCAAAATGAAGGCAGTAAGCTCTCAAAAAGACGAGAAATACAGACAAGTCCTATACAGAATGCAGGGAATGAGAAGGAAAGAAAGAGTGATCTTTACAGCTAGCGGATTCTTCCAACTCCTAGACATATTTCATGGCAAGATGAAAGATATTTCTGATGGAAAATATGAGACAGTGTATAGCAAGTTTCAGTTTGAAAGGAACTTTACGCAGATGTTTTAAATGTTAAACTTAAGTCTCCTGGAAAAAAAAGGAGTAGAAGGAAAAGGAGAAAGACATTTTATTCATTGCAGTGGACAGGACTGTACGCTTAAAGCCTTTCAAAGCACTGTAAATATTTAAGCTGCTGCAATGAAAAACTCTTACTTTACCCTAGAATGAAAGCATACTTCTGGAATCAGATATCTTTGATTCTCAGAACAGAATAGAACTAGAGCTTTTCCATCCTGACCTTCTGCACAACAGATTTTCAGATCTCCTCCATTATTCTTCTCTGTTCCTTTGACACTTCCATTTCTCCTTCACCAAGCAGGTAACTAATGAGACTTCGAGTCAAATGCCCAGTTCCCATAGAATTAGTATCAGCTGGAACAGGGATTTTTACAAATCGGATAGTGTTGAAACACTGTTAAGACAACCTTTGTATAGAGCTCTCTCAAAAACAAGGTTCTTGCTGTGGTTGACTCTGTCCCCAGGAGTCTCAACTGTGTTCTGTCATCAACTTCCTGGCATCAAACTACTCCTTGCTCCTAGGTCTCAGTTTTCAATTTTACAGTTATGACAATAGCTACATGATTCTTGCGTAGTTTTCGTATCTTGTTCATTTTTAAAGTCTTGGAGGCAGGGAGGAAGGGAGGGAAAAACCTAATGATTCTGACTCACACAGGGAAAAACCTGATGATTCTGAATGTCTGACCAGAAGAAATGGTGGTCAGCATAGCCCTATTTCATTCCTGCTTTTTTTCCTGAAATTCTCTTTCTTCATATTATCTCTCTCTTTTTTTTTTTTTTCCTTTTTGAGGCAGATGGGTATTGTCTTCTGCCACCTATAATTTAAAAGAATTTAATAAATAAATAAATAGTCCACCAGCATAGAAATTTAATTCTCCTCCAACATTCTTCTATGAACCAGGGCTAGATTAAACCATAGATTTTGGCCCAGGACAATAAGCCTAAATCTTAAAATATCCTGAATTTGTGACAATATCAAATTTTAAGCTTTTATTGAGGCAAAGGAAAGGTTCTCAGATTTGAGCATAAATGCTCAGAGAGCCAAATCAACTTTTCTGAGACCCATGCATATTTGAAAAAGCAGGTGTAGAGCTGCCTGAAACTTTCAAACGAGTTGTAAAAATGTCGCAAGCACAGATAATTTACCTGGCCTACAAGGAAGTGGAAGGAGTGGAGACATGAAATGGGGCTAATTCACAGAACCAGCAGAAACCCATGGAAGCAACAAAATGCAAAAGAAGATTGGAGAGGATGTGCTGGAAAAAATTCTGTACCTGGTTATAAATAATATTTTGCAACTTTTTTAATGCTAAAGCCTGAGTAAAAGGTATGTTACATGAAGAAAGCAAACAATATTTTTGAGGAAATCATTTTACATGAGTATGAATTATATTTATGCATACAAATACAATGAAAATAATCACTCTGCTTTATACAGTTTAGACTAAGAGGGGATGCAAAGGCAAGCATCAGAAACAGTTCAATGTTAAAGACATCAATTGCAAGCCAGGTGCAAAGACTGCTTCAGCCCTATATCACATAAAAGAGTAGTATGGCAGTCAAGGTCACGTTAATATTATATCCTGAACAGTCATCATTTTGATGATGCAAATTCCAAGCAGAATACCAAAGAAAGGATGAAAGCCAGAATTTCTGTTGGTGTCATTAACATAGAAGCAGCCACTTTCAACTAAAATATGTGCATGTATCAACTTACCAGCACTAAACCTAAGACAATCTATGCTGAAAAAGGAAATATGTAACAGAAATAGGAAAAATGCTGAGCTGTAACTATGCATTATGAACTTTGTAATAGAGCCACTAACTAGCTCCTAGGAAAGTCCTACACGTCTTCCAGGAGATTCCAGGTTACTCTTTACTCACTGCAGTACTTACCTGGAATAATGATCTGAAGCATACAGAAGCAAGCAAGACTTTGCAGCATCATTAGTGGGTCCAAAAGCTGGCTAAGCAGAAAGGTATCTACTGAAAAGCCAGGGAAACTGCATGTATAGATTTAAAGAACTAAAATGAGCCCACTGCCAGAGTCTCACAGCTGAAGAAACATCACTTAACACAAGGCAAAATTGGGGTGCTTAGGACTAGGGGCAGACATTGGTAAGAGCTATTCAATGGAAGCTGTTTCATTAGGAAGGCAGTTGCCTCACCACATCTTGGACATTAAAGATAAATATATGCAGCTGAGCAAGTCATTTGGAATCATTCCTCTGGTAAGGAACATCTGTGCAGCCTGCGAGAAGCTTGTCCAGAGCTGAAGATAGTTGGCTGACAGCACCACTGTTCGGAATGAAAACAGTAGAAGAAAGATGTAATAGATATTATCTATCTCCCTGTCCGTCTGCTAGAAAGAGCCAGGGCAGTGGTGCTAAAATTACAGCAGAGCAAGATTGCTTTGCTAGTGTCTCTAGTGTGATATTCATGACCCTTATTCATCTCCTAAGAGCTACATCCTGACCCTGGGCAAGGAAAAAGGCAGTGAAGCAGAGTCTTACCTAAATATAGCAAATCAAACACTATCTAACTATATGTTGTTTCTGAGCTGCCTGTACTGCCTGAATTTCTTAGGTGATGCCAGAACAAGGAGGAAACATGGATATTACAACCTTCAGACGACCTCATGCATAGCAAGGACCTGGAAATCAGCATTGGCAACCTCAACTGCTTCTGTGCAAATGAGCAAGTGACACTGCATGGTGATACCAATGAGGCAAAGCCCTGCCCATAACTCGCAGCCTTCCTGCCAGGTCTGCTTTCAATGATAGGAAGAAGATACCATCTGCTTGATAAGGGGTGGTGTGCTGTAAGGAAGAACTTCAACTGGAATAGCCGCAGTCACTGTGAGATGTTTCACATGCAACGCAACCATACACTAGCAGCAAGGATTTTCAAAAAATCCCATATTCTTGGCTACCAAACATCTTCTGAATACTGCTGAAGTGCAAGAACTACTGGCTGGTAAGAGAGGGTTGGAGATGGGCATGTTTTCTCCAAAGCGGTGAGGATGGCACAGAAAAATTTTACTACTGGGCAGACTCCATCTCCTCCAATAGTTATCATGATTGTCTCCAACTTTGATAAAAGCTGTGTGAAAAGCAGGCAAAGCAGAAGGAAAAGATAATATCCACGCACTGTGTACCCAGCAGATAACAGGACAGAGCAGAAGAAAATATTTTGACTAATTCCTTCACTATTTCAGTATTGCAAGCTGTTACTCAGGTTTCTGCAAAGTAAGCAAATTGTCTGGCAGTATCGGAACAACCATCACAGACAAAGTAGCGAGGATTTTCCACCAGGCCTGGTATCCCAACCTGTTTTGTTTCAGATAGCAAACTGCAGTTTACTGGCAGGCAGTTTATACAATTTATCCAGCAAAGAGAATTCACTCACAGCACATCATCACCATCCCACAGCTAGTCAAATGTCAACACTGAATTAGCAGTTGAAATGATTAAGGTTCTGTTAAAAAAAACAGTAAGCATCAAAGAAAATCTATGGCAGGCTATCCCTGAATGTAGAAACACTGTCAGAAAGTGTATTCATTAACAATAGCTTTTTATGATATCTGATGTCAAGACGCTGTTATATATTGGTGCCTGCAACTCCATCATTAACAGAAACGGCAATGGAGGAAGAACAGGACAAAGAAAAGAGATACACAGAGACAAGTTAAAGACCTTCCAGATGTGGAGTTATGAGGAACTCAAGAATAAACTATTATCTCAGAAGAAAATATGCACATGCAAAAGAATCAGCTGACAAGGCTGTGAATGGGCATTTATTTCACCCACATCCTGCCTATTACAAATACAAAACCAAGACAGACATTGAAATGGTAAAATGTACACTCCACTAAACTTGATTTGCAGGACATGAATGAACAAGGATTGATAAGGGCTATGAGAAGGCACTTGAAATATTTCCTTTTCAGTATGCCCAAGGCAAGGTTGTCCTCAGAATCAGAAACATCAACGTCAAACTATCTCCATCGTATAGAAAAGATGTCACACAGTATTAAGGTGCAAAAGGATAGCCTTTTCAGCAACTCTCCTAGCTTCCAAGACAGTTAAAAGATAGATAATAAAAGTAAAAGTAGGTACTAATTGTTGGTAACTTAAATACACTACAAACTTTTATTATATGAAGTGCAGCAAATGAGGACGAGTGTGTTGGGATACAGGGTTTCCCTGTGCATTGGAGGATGAACTGCAGTTTCGGAGAAGGTTGTAAAGAAGTGTTCAATGTATTAGGATGGTATTTTGAGAGGAAAGGTTGAATGTTGCACTGTCTTGGCACTCTTATTTTCTCTCTCCCTCTCAGCTTGAATACCAAACAGATGGAATGCAAAATATTTCAGTTAGTGGCAGCTACCATAAAAGTGACTAAATATTTTGGGAAACAAAGAAGAATTACAGTGGCTCTGGTTTAAAAGCTAATAACTTTGTTGCTTTCTTTGAAGTACAGAGGCTCATTTTAAAATGATTTTCTCTGTACGTGTGTTTTAATCTGAGGTTAAAAAGAATATGTATGACATTGCGGTTGGCATACCAGGTTCCTTGTGAGGTGATTGATACGTTTGTCACCAGACTTCCTCGACTGGAGCCATGTCAAGCAACTCTAGGACTCGTAGGGTGGCAATCAAAAATGACAGGGTAACTGACATCTCTGAGAAATGACTGTGCAATATACTACTCTGCACTTTGCTGCAGGAAAATGACCTAAACCTTACTGTTAATTCTAAATATCCCTTAGCAGCATATGCTTCTTTACATAATATTATTATATTGTCAAAAAGGTTACAGAAAGCTGAGCTATTTCCCGTGCATCCCTGAGCTATTCCTCCGTTCTAGCATGTCCAAGGAACAGAGTTCAGCGCCCGTGGTCACTGCGCAGAGTATAAACAGCAGCCAGCTTTCTCCCTTCTGTTCATGTAATGTTTAACTCCACTCCTCAATACACTGCTGACTTTTCCTCTGAAGTCAGGATCAAAAAAATCCTTCTTTTGTGTTCTCTGTGTGAATGATCTCAGACAGAAAAAAAAATGCACATCAATGAGCAAGAAAAAGGAAAACATCACGTATGATTAAGGAGCACAGATGCAGTGAAAGATAAGTAAAAATTCCAACAAAAGCTAAAAGTACCATTTTAAGAGTCCCCACTTTTTCTCTGTTTTTGGACCTAAAACAAGCTTGCATAAGACTGTGGGGGTGTCTGTTTATGGGTGGAGGTGTATGGAACTTCTTCTTAAGCTCTTTCCACAACAATTACTTAGATTTGTTATCTGGACCTGCGAATCTGTAGTCTCCATATCTACTTACTTTTTCTCTTGTGGTTTTTCCTCAGGGATGTTTTCACTGGTACCGCTAAGCTTTAGTTTAGGCTATTAAATCATATTTTACTCTCAACTTTATCCACTGACATTTTATTCTTTCTGTGGAGATAAAACCTCTATTACTGTCAAGTGCATATGGAAGCTTTTTCTGCTGTAAGGTGCTTGCGTGTCACAGAATGGAAGGGGTGGAAAGAAATGGAGATATTCTTATGGATTAAGGCATTCAATCTGTTAAAAATGTAATTAGCTGCAAGCGTTAACCACTTGCTTTACAGTATTATCTCTTGCGCTAGTTAAACATCCAGCCAATGCAGTACTCCACTGTTTTATATATAAGGGGAAAAGAGGCCTGACTTGAGAATTGCACTCAGAAAGAGGTTGAAAAGAGGAATTAATGTTGCAGAAGTGTTGATCCAAAGAAAGTGTCAATCTGGGAGCTACCTAGAAAGAGGACTGGCAGCAAGTCAGCAGGATGTTGGGACTGGGCAATATAAATGGGCAGAAACCAGCCTCTAAATGGCAGTAGAATGTTTCACCGCTATTAAGAGGTTTATATCGGCATATTCTGATTGAGAAGCTATAATAGACAATCCGATTTTATGTAACTGTAACAAGGAATGCTAATCTAAGGCATTTTTACAGAGGGTCTCTACTAGGACTCTTACTAATACGGTGATGTTGGTGAAAAATCCCATCTCTGAATGACATAACTAGGTGCAATTTTTGAAGTAGAAACTGACCTTGAATCTCCTGGTGCTTCAAGATTAAAAGAGGGTTAATAGCACTGCAATGATCCATGAGTGGAAGTGGTGTTTTCAAAAGTTCGGTGTCTACGAAGCCATGTATTTAAAAGTCAGATTGGACAATTCTAATGACGATTTTCCAAAACAAGCTGTGAAATTTTATATTGAAATCCCTACAGAATACTCTCTGTTTAGCCTGCCTACATCTTTTTTTCTTTTTTTTTTTTCTTTTTTTTTTTTTGGTAAAGAAAGGCCCATTTTTACCTGCATAGGCTTTCCTGGTCTCTTTTTACTGCAGAAATCTAAAACTATAAATTAAGGGACATCAGTCTCCTCTGAGACCTCTAGTTCAGGCGTGCTTCCCACTGCCTGAAGCTGAGTGTCAGGATGTTCTTCTGGTTATCAACATTCATTGGAAGAAACTTGTTCCTTCTGGCCACTGCATTTCCACTTCCCAAAATAGCTTGTGCAGTTTAAATGAATACCCTCTGGATATCCAGCAGTAACAGGCACAGAAGCTGGTTTCCTCCCAGTCCCTAAACACCACACCTGGAGATATGAAGTGCCTTGAGTGTAGCCATACACAGTCACTCCGAAAATCACCCTTAATTCAAGCTAGGGGAAGGTGAAAGAGGGATGAATTTACTAAACCTAAAATAGACACATCCACAAAGCTGTACAGAAGTGAAATGAAGGAAGGCTATGTCCACCTGCGTAAAGATATCTCTAACAATTTGTCTCACCCTGTATGGCTTGACTGAAACACAGACAGGTTCTCTCCTGTTTTTCTGGTAGGGGATTTCTCACTAACATTTGAAATGTAAGGTTTCCTGAAAGAACAAGTGCAGACATTTAGGACATAGTTTTTAAAAAGTCTAGATCCGTTTGCTGAGCTCTCTTAGATTCACATTTCTTATACCACTTCATATACTTAATTGACCCAAGCAGAAACGGGACTGGCCCTTCTTCTCACCCCACCTGCCTGAAGATGCTAAAATGTGTGGATCTGGCACAAATAGTCTTACTTGTTTTCCCAGAGGGTTAATAACCATCCTTGTGCTAAGTTTACCCTCTAGCAAGTCTTTAATGCATGAGAAGGCATGCTGCCCTTTTTTATGGGTGGGGAAAGTTCACCCTCAGACTACTGGCATTTCAGAGTTAATTCTAATGTTTCACATACAGTATCTAAACCAGCAGGCTTTGGGGAGATACATAAGCTAAATGCATGCAGATCATCACCGGCATTTGCCTGACACCAGATACTTGGGTCAAGGACTTGGGGGCTTAAGGTGATGGCCATTTCACAGCAGCCTGCCAGAGTAGGTCTTCACAGAGAGCAGACAAAAGAAAGACAGCGAGACAATGCACTGATGATGCACTGCTGTGTGTAACAACAGCAGCCCTCGATGCGCTTGCGCTCCTGAGAAAGCTGCAGCTGCAACCGTAAAAACATGGACTGCAGATGGCAAGTAACACTGAACTATTTCTAAGTGTAATTGGGACTGAACAGGTTTTGCTGCCAGGCCGGAGGTTAAAGACCAGCCTGTTGCGTTACCACAGTGATCACAACATTTGCCTTATCTACAGCATCTGTTCAGAATGACGTTTTCCCAGGCTGTATGTACTATTAATATATTATTTAGCAAACACTTGAAGGGGTGTGATGGTGTCAGGAACATTTTGGATAACAACTTTCATTCCTCCCACTCTCTGTCACTTTACTTGTTTCCTGCAAGAGAACTTATCAACTCTGAATTTGATCCCTCGTATCTATGAAAAGAAGGAAAAAGCAGTGGGGAGAAGGGTGTGTGGGGAAATGTATACTTTTTTCTTCTTTGTTTATTTTAAATTAGAGATAAGCAAATGGTTCAAGCTCAGAAAATAAATCTTCCCCAAACCCACACAGCTTTGCCTTCCCTTGGGATACTTTCTAATTTTAGTGAAAGCTTAAGCCAATTAGGTTAATATTTTTTTAATAACTTCATTAAAAATGAAAATAAAGAACCATACTGACTTTACACTTCATTTCCATGAGCCTCCAGACTATGAGTTGTCACCACAGTACAAGTTAAATCAACCTTACTCAACGAAGCAGGGAGGACACACTCGTGCTCCAATCTTTCCATCTAAGCTTCTTCTACCATGAGCAAAAATGGGCGCTTCCAGAGGACTACTTACCCCCTTTCCGCCTTGTTATCTCTAATAGACAGAAGAGAGAGAAGTCAACTGTCTTCAGAAATACATATCTCTAGTAATTGAGTAATGAAGAAAATTAAGTTGGATGAACACTTTCTGCATGGCAGAAGCTGGAAAGATGACTCTCACCTAGCTAAAAAGTGAGAACTCCTGTGAAGGCACCTGTGCTCTCAGTACCAGTTAACTTATTTAACAGTCATGATGCTTCTTAACCACCATCAGGCCTTTCTCCCTCCCCACTACGTCAGTTTGCCAGATAGCATTCGTAAAAAGAGAAACAGTCCCCATCCAGCGTTTGCACATCTAAACGGCCAATATACACATCTAACTAAAGAATGGGATAGAAGATACCATATTTTGTCTGTTTGAAGGTCACAAATGAAGGAACTTGAAGAAGAAGAAAGGCTTGAAGCCTGCAGAAAACATTGGGAGAAAAAGGATATAAGAATGGAAAAGGTAGGAGATTAGGAGGAATTATATATACCCTATGAGTTTCCAGAAATGGTGGAGCAGTTTGGTAAAGCTCCAGGAAAACGCAGTAAAAAGCAAGCAAGATGATAAGAAAGCAGCCAGTTTAAAGAAGAAGCTCTAGGAAAACATGGCTACCCAGGGGACATAAACTCTGTTGTTTCTGCATTAAGGAACGGCTTCTTTGTAGGAGAAGAGCAGCAGGCCCATAGCTGGCACATCACCTTTTTCACACTTAATTTCCTTCTGATCCCATGGGTGAAATGCAGCTGTGACAGCTCATTTACTGCACTTGAGGCCTTTAAGTTCTTTTAAGTCTTCCTTTCAGAGACGCTTTAAACTGAAGTCATACAAGAGAGATACAAAAACGCCTTCGGTGTAAAAATTTCCCTGTCCTTTATCTGCTGTAAAGATTGTTAAAAAAAAAAAAATAAATAAACTCTTTTACTTTTTCTTTAAACTTGGTTATGGCCATTCTCTTGTCACAATTTTGGGGTTCTTATATTCCTTTACGTGCTTTCTCCTTTCTTGTGTTGGGGATAACATTTCGATGTTAATATTATCATTTATTTTGTCACTTTTCAGAGCATGTCTTGGCTTTTCTTATTTCTGATTTACACCAGACCTGGTATCTGTCTTATCTGGACAAGATCTGTCTTGTGTTATTTACGTAAGACTGGCGCATATTTTCTAAGAAGGCTTCTTTAGCCTCAATGAATGTGCTCATTTTTCTACTTCATGATGTGAACTTCCCTTTTATTCTTGGCATCCATTGTCTCTGGAATTGCTCCTCATGCACTTTCTATGTCGAATTTGTGGAGTGTAGGGTGTTCCTTTCATATTACATTCTTCGGCATGCTTTTAACCTTTTCTGTCAGCATTTAAAGTTTGCCCTTTCACAGTTCATTGTCACAACATTTGCCTTCTGGGAGATACCCTTAGCTGTAATATCAAATCTAATTTTGTCCTGATGCCCAGTGGAACCCATGTAACCTTTGTAGATCAGTATAATAAATATGATTGTACCAGGCCTGAGTGCAGGGGATTAAACTCTACTTTTTACAGCCATTGCCATCACTGACTAGTGCTCTTCCCAGTCTGACTCCTTCTTCCTGGTTAAGGTGATGACTTATAGAGCTTTGGTTCTATCTAGGAGATGACTTCCAAATTCGTTCAATACTGTGACTGCTGAATTGATGTTAATTCTGGTATTGCTTAGCTTGGCTGTATGTTGAACAAAGCAGCTCAATGCAGATACAAGAACATTATTGAATGTGTGTTCCGTATAGAAATAAATGCAGAAAGAAAGAGAAGTAGCTAATAGCGTGCATGTATCCAAGTAAAGATAAATATCGATAAAGAGATATATTCATCAAATAAATCAGGTAAAAGAAGGAAATAGATAATACTTCTCTTCACAACTTCGCAGATTTATACCTTACAGAGGGTAGGGTGCCAGGGAGTGCTGGCATACAAGTACAGGTGCATATATGTCTACTTGGTATATATATTTCAGACTGATATATAAAGCATAAAAAGCCATTCTGGGTGTATTCTTCCTTCTCCTGACTCCTAGCCACAGGTCTGCACGAAACAGCCCTTGTATCCTTTTGTATCTTTTGCTGTAGGGTTGTTTTGTCCTTAAAAATCTTGATATTGAAAATGTTGGAAAGTACTGTCACTAAGCCCATCTATGGCTCCAGTAGGAGGATTGACAGGAAAATATGATCTGTGAGCTATTTGCAGGAACTGAAATTTGAAGCTCATATGAGAAATTTGTACAGAAGTGGGAAAGAGGAGAGGTTTTTTCTCAGCTGAGAACCCATTCATTTTCAGTGAATGGTGCACTAGAAAAATCAAAAACAAATAGGAGAAATTACTGAAATATTCACTGCCTGCTACTTTTCCACCTTCCCAAAAGGTAGGTCCCGAAGTTTTTTAGAAGGGGAAAAATTCCAAGTATGAATTGATGATAGTATCACAAAAGAGATTTTTTTTTTTTTTGAAGGAACCTAATCTTCGCATAAAAAGAGAGAGGACGGGTAGATATAAAAAGCTGCTGGAAAGCAGTTGAGGACTATAATTAAGCGAGGTTATTAGGGATGCTGTGTGAGGAACTGGCCTCTGCCTTCACGTTTCCCACCTCTTCACATCTTAAAGCAAATTCTCTGTGAAATTTTTACGATTCTGGATTTTTTTTCCCCAGTTGATCACAGAGCTTATCTGGAAACAGTAACCAATTAAGTTTATGGTTCATATTAATTAAGTTGTAGCCTCAAGAATTCCCTGTGGTTATTCATGATGACACTCACAGGTATCTTTTTCCTTAATTTGACCAGCTGTGCTGCTTTACTGGTTGCTGCAATGATGTAGGTACACCAGCTGGGGAAATGAAAACTCAGACCCATCAATTTTGGCAGCTGATGTGCATGACAGTGCTGATGAAAATGCTGCGAGAATTGCCAGTCCATTGCCTTATCCCTCTGACCCTTTGGACACTTGCAAAGAGTACAGACACCTCTACCTTAGGATCAAAATCACTCAAAAACTCCCAGACAAGTCACCGTGGCCAAGAATTCGCCCCAGATACCTGAACTATGCCAGACATCAAATGACACAGATTTATGACTGTGAATACTCCCAGAGCTCAGAGTTACATAAAAATCTACTGGATTGTGTCAAATATAATGTTAGGCCATGCAAACAACATCTTTTTTAAAATAACTGATCATGTCTTTAATATTTGGTTCGGTAGCGCTACTTACTCACTTGTTTTTTAAAAATCAGGTTAGTTTACTCTAAGTACTCAGTCTTTAATTAAGCATTTTGATATCTCTCTTGCCACTTCAATAAATGTCCATAAGGGTCAGCCCGACCTCGGAAGCTGTCGTCAATCAATCAGCCTGCATTTCTTTCACCGAGTTTATCTCACCTTATAGATCCAACTTGTCCCCTCTGGAAACCCCTGCAGCTGAGGGGGGCAGGTTTCTCTTAGAGAAATGCAGTAGGTTCCAGGATAGCGAATCCCACTGGAAGTCTTAGAAAAACAAGATATGCTTGGATTGTGTTACACTAGCCTCAGCAACTGAGCCCTGAATATCTGGTGAAGCCTCTAGACTGCATGAAATGTCTGTACTGCAGGAGTCAGGGGAGGCTGTCACTTTGCTATATTCTGCATTCACTTACGAGCATTTTCCTTCCCTGTAATACAAAGACCAGGAAAGGTTATTAACAGATGCCAGAAAATGTGAATTCAATTACGGTATTTTGCAAAATCAACAGATGTAAAGTAGATTTACTAGGTGCAGATATATATTTAGTCCAAGTAATAATGATGAATGTAATTTCTCTTTTACAATATGAATGACATAAGGAAGAAGGAGGTAAATTGTTTTTTGTGGCTTTAATATTCAGAATCAGAAACTACTCGACATAAGTGATAAACAGAACTCATTGAAGCTTATACAGAAAAAGTTTTTAATGAGAAAATACACTCCTACACATTTTTAGCAATTATTTGAACAGTATTAAAAATTTAATGAAGAAAAGGGAAGCCATTTGAAAAAAATTAAATATAATGTGTTATATTAAAAAATATATTTTTTAAACTTGCTACCAGCTGAAATCACAGCCGACAGAGATCATGAAGTCTCTCTTCTGTTCCTTCTTATACCAAGGGTGGCTATATTATTTGAATAATAGGAAAGAAATTTGGCTCGTGTGTCCAAAATAAACAGTAATTTTCACCCGTAGACTTAGGCTGCATGATGAGAACTCAGTCAACAGCAAAGCTCTCCCTAACCTTTTCAAGGCCATATTTTTTTACACCGTAAATCAGCCCAGGCCATGTGGGGAAGTACTGACTGGAAAAGCAGCATTATGCTATCTACTTGCACGATCCCTGTTACAGTGACAGCATCACAGCACCACTAAACATTATGTTCCTGTTTCACAAACAGAATATCACAATCCCCAGGTCTTGTCTTTATTACCTCTTGAGGATCATCCTCATGACTCTTTTTAAAGTGTCATCTCTGACCATCCAGACAGCAAGCCCGTGAGTCTATCACCATATGCAGCAAGAGATTATGTCCTCAAATACTGCCCGCCTGAGTGTGCTCTGGGGCCGTGCCCAGAGATACTGTCTGGAGGATGGCTGCAGACTCACATGCAAAGTTTAGACAGCACATAGATGATATATGTAAATGCAGCTGGAGATATCAAGATATTTAGCAACCTAAATCCTACTGAGATGAAGCACTTACGTACCTTTGTGGAGCTGTGATTTGTTCAACATCAGTCAGTAAGTGTGACAGAAGTGACCTGAGGTTTCCCCACCTGGATCATCCTTCTCCCTTTCTAGCCGGTGGTCACCGGAGGCTGTCTTTTGGGTCAGCTCTTCTAGGACTCTGCTGCTACAAAATTATTTCCAAAAGATCTATTTCATGTATAAGATCAGGCAGAACACTTTGCACACTTAAAAGTACATCTGTACCATGCGCTGAGCACATAGAGCAGCCCACACTGAACACAGACGCATCTATTTGCATTGCCCGAGGATATAAATTTCTCCCCTCCCTTCTCAAATGATTATATGTCCCCTCTTGTGGTGCCCTTGTGTCTGGCACTGGACAGAAAAACACAATAGAGTCTTTCCTGAAAGGCTAAGAGGAGTGAGAGCCCTTATGCAGTGCCGACAGGAGTGCTCTGAGCCACAGGTTGCCTGCTCATGGCAACGCACAGTCACCAAGCAGCAGATGTGGTTTGAGCAGAACTAAAGATGTAGCTGCTCGGTACTATAGGCTGCCTCTCCCTGTATACTGAAACAATATTCAGACCTCTACTGAGGTGTCACTAGTCCCATTTACTTATGAAGAATCTTCATAATATTGTGCAATATAGCCTTGTAACTCAGTAACTTCAGTATTGCCATTGCTAATAACAAAAGGACCACAAGCTTTGAAATAACTCTGCAAGGCTGATGAACTGGGATTTGTTAGGCTTGCAGTGTCTGGGCTTGTCTAAGCTTTGCCTCAAGCTTTGTTTTAGATTACAGCAATTGCCTAGTGACCAGGTAGCTATTACCTAATTTGTTTTAGTTTTGCTTTGCTAAGTATAAGTGTGTGGTGCAATGACTATTGCTAGAATAATTTGGACATTTTCTGTAACAGGAAGCGAGAAAAATAATTCTTTTCTTTAGAATGAACTATCTACGACTCTAGAATAATGATGTTGTACAGAGGAATGTAAGCGTGGAGAGAAAACATAGGCTTGGGATGGTACCAGAGGCCCTAAAGTTATAAACAACTCAGCAATGCTCAGTTACAGACGCTTGAAGGAATGCAACTTTGGGAGCTGGCTAATACAAGCTTTTCGGGATAGCAACCTTAATAAAGACCAAAGGTCCAATATATGTAAAACATGTCATATACAGTGATTTCAGAGGTAATGTGGAATTGTAGACCACTAATGAAAGAGCAGGGTGCAGAACGTGTTAGGAAAAGCACAAAAATTGCCTTAAGTGGGCGTGAGGAGAAAGAAACTCCCACCATTCACATTACAGTACTCTGGTGAAGAACTTGGGGTGCTGAAGACTTGTTGCAACCCTCTCCACTTCTCTTCTTGTCAAGGAAAACTGGAGTCACTGAATTTAGGCCACAGAAGGACAATGAACAGTTGAGCATAATTTCACAGAAAAGAGGAAAGTACTAGGAACATTTTGTATAACAATTTTAATGACACTACCCATTGAGCCGTTCCTGTGTTAGTTAGGTAATTTGTCTATGACTGCCAGTATCGTTGTAACTTGACCAATAGTAAGTGTTTATTGTATTTTCATTTGATTGCTAAGATTTCAATTCCATCCGCAATGAATTCTTGGCTTTGTGTATGTGTTTTCTTTTTCTCATAATAAGGTTTTTGGTGTAACTGCAGAAGTTTACGCACAAACTGCAGTAAGCCTTCACGGAAGAGTGTAGCCTAATAAAAGAAAGAAAAAAGCTTTGTCCTTTGCTCCCCAAAATCCACTCAAGAGTTGAATGTCAAATTCTCCAAAGCATAAAATATAATGAATAATCTGATCATATATGATAACTGAAGGGAAAACACCCATGAATCAACATCTTTTCTGGCTAGGAATAGTAAGTCTCATAACACTAGACCTCACCAGTGAAAATTAATTATTTTCTAAAATAAATTGACTTTCCAGCTTTTAACTCAACAGAGAGAAGAACAAGAAATGGCTGATTGGACATGGAGATGGACAAAAATATCCTTCAAGTTCTGAGTCCTGTCTCAAAAAGACAACTTTTATCAGATAACATTTTCTCCTAACAATGCTCCTGCAATTAGCAAGTATTTCAGAGAGGTAACTTGTGAGAGGGAGATTCTACAGATCTCTGAAATTATTGAAATAAGTCCATAGCTGATTATTAATCTGTATATGAAGGAACACAGCGTGCAGAAAATAATAGCGATGATGATGGTTAACAAAGGCTTTGGCTATATCTTGGTTCCCCTCCTCCCCCCTTTTTTAGAGAAGGGAATCATTATTGTTTCCATTATAAAGTAGACTGTCAGTTGAGAAACCAGCACTGGAGGTGAGCTAGGAATTTGACTCTGCAGACAACATCAGTCTTGTGACTAAAGCAATGAAAGATATTCAATAAAGTACAGATGGTCTGGTAAATACTGCAAAGTAAATATATCTTAATACTAATTAATCAAAACCAGAAGTTATGAAAATGAACTTAATCACCAATAATTTCATCAGCCTGGCAAATTAACCCTTGAAGTCCTGGAGCTGTGCCATCACAACACAGGTGACTGCAGCCTGCGAGGCCCAGTAAGTAAGCAAACTATATTTAGCAAACTACTTACAGTAGTCCATCTGGTGTCCATCTTATCTTCCTAGCAGGCAGCCTGTGGACAACCTGAACATGCTTCTTGCAGGTGTGTTAACCTGCCACACGCCTATAGGAACATGCCCTTGGGTGGTTTGAAGTTGTACATGCAAGTTCTGGACTCTTGTTAGATAAGTCTGGTTTGGAAGACAAAGTAAGGAAAAGGTCATGAAGTGAACACAGCTATCTGATATGAGAAACACAGAAAAAGACACAAGCCTCCTAGCCTCTTAGGAGAATATGGAAGACCACTGAAATAAGTATTCTTTGATGTATTCAGATCATACTCAGGAAGCTTTCCCTGCAGACATACGGAATGGTCAGCTCAGGAATGGATAAAATGGTATTATGAAAACAAGACAATCACCTCTCCATTAGGTCAGGTAACAGATGATTTGGATGGTATGACAAGCAGAAAAGTGTAAGGAGCAGAAAACTCCCTGCTTAGAGTCACCTCTGAAGCTTCTCCTTTCATAAAACAGCTAATGCACAAATCACATAGCTGCCCATGAGTAAAATTGAATGTTAGCTCTATCAAGAGCTTGCATAGATAAATGCAAGTTAGTTGCAATGAATTTCACTCGACCTTTTTTTCTTCACCTAATAGAAAAAGAGGGATGTTGATAGGATGTTGACTGCTGAGAGGTGGTGAGGTCTTCTTTTAAAATAAAGTACTTGCGGGATCCTCAGCATTAGAGGGAGAGAATATGGAAGCACCATGTGCAACTGCTTCTCTCTGATGACCTTGTATCCAAAAGTATCTGTCATGATTTTAGCATCTTCCTTCCCCTGCTGCCTAGGTCAGCTATCATTGAACTGGAAGAAGAAACAAGAGTTGTGTACTCCTTTTGCCACCTTCTCTCAGGCTATTTAGTTCCTCGAAATAACAAGGTAGAAGACTGGCTCATCTTGAATTTAGCCTAGCTCCTAGCAAATTAACGCTCCCTTTCTGAACGGTACAGCTCAGGAGAGGGGAAAAGGAGGTGATTAAAGCTGACAATCAGATGTGACTCTTGTTTTCCCTCTCCACTGCAAGTTTCCCTATCGTGTACCAGACTATTAATGTGTTTCCACATCACTGACAGAGGCATCCTAGACAGGGGGTATCATGTACAGCTTCTCTCTTCCTATGCATCTCTGCAACACCCACAGTAGTGTGTCAGGGATGTATATCTTATATTAGATTTATGCCCCTTGTGGTCTTTCTTATGCTGCGGAAATGCTCAATACAGCACCTGTGACTGGTTTCTATCTTTGCTAATCTTCAGCAGCTTAGTGAAATGAAATATTCCAAGAAACCTGCTCCATGGATCATTCTAATGATGGAAATAGGTATATTTGCTTTACACAGCTTTCAAAACAGCTTCTCCCAGAAAACATCGCTTCCAGACCACTCTGTCAGAGCATTCAACTTGCTCTGTTGCCAGGAGTCCATTGGTTTGTTCCTCATAACTGATATCCTTCTATCCATTGGAAAAGACACAGATCATCTGAAGTAGACTTACTTCAGATTGACATCTATTGATTTTTTTGCCCCTCAGTGAGGAAAGTGATGTAGTAGGGCTTCCACTAACACAATAAGAAAAAAGAATAGTAAAAGATGTGATTCAGTCCTATCATAAGTTTATTTAAAAAATGTTCATGGTGCCATTTTAGCAGTTGGTCTATGCAGAATGCCTACACACCTTACTCTGCAGTACAAAACTCCAAGTTTTTTTCCACTCTTGGTTACCAGGGAAGGAAGGAAAACGATTCAGTCAGTGCTCTAGTGAAAAGTTCAGATAGTTCAAATTTTCATTTACTATTTCTACCTCTTATGGTGTGTATTGATTCACTTAAAGCCTAGCTTCTTTAGAGGTAGTTTTCACTTGTAGCTGCAAGCTTTTCTGTTAAAGTTATGGAATTCAGTGAATACAGCCTTTGCCAGTCCAAGCATTTAAAAATCCAGAATGAGACTCCCATAATCGCAAGGATTTTCAAAAGTATAAGAAATTGGCATTCTTTGCATTTGTTTTAAAGCTATTGAGGTCTGAGATAATTATTTGGATCATATCTTCAAGCTTTTCCCATCATCAGGAAGGCTAGATTTATTTTATTTTTAAGAACAGTTAAGATTGTTATCAAATTACAAAAAAAAAATCACCAAATGTTGTAAATATAGCAATAAAATGTCAGGACCTGGCAAAAATCATTCTATTTTGCTTTTTTTTCCCTAATATCTGTCTAATGAAGATATATAATACATAGCTTGGATCAAACCCTACATTCTTTCATCTTTATTTATTTCCAGTTAGATACCATTTTTCCCTGGGAATGACATAAAACAGGACTTCAGGATTCAGCCCTATTCAGCTCTTTATTTCTGTGTACAAATATAAAAAATCTGATTTAGGCTATTTGGGAAAAGATCAAACAAATCTTTCTCTTCATATCCCCTAAACAGAACTGCCCAGTGCAATAGCAGAGCAGAATTGTGTTTTGTAGTGCTTTTCAATAACAAAAAGGGACCTATAAGAATAATTCATTAATGCATTTTGGCATGGACTAGCTGCAATAGAGTACAAACTGATCCTACCAACAGATACTCAGTTGGCCATTCAAGTATTAGGGTGCTGTTTCTTCATTTAAAAGTCTTCATTTCCTGGTCTTTTGTACCATTTTGATCTGCAGAGGAATATCCTGCTTTCATTTTTGCCTGTAAAATTCCACTGAAGTCAAAGTGATTGAAAGGACTTAAAAAGACCAAGGAGACTATTTTAATTGAAATATAAATAGACTACAGATAGACTTATCTCTTAAAATTTGAGGACTGTCTTCAAACAGTTGGTGAATTTGTTTTTATTCTTCTGTTCCCTTCTGTTTTGAATAGATAGACTATTTGCAAAGAATAAGTGTAAACTATTGTCACATTTCAAAATACCACAAGCTTAAGAGCACATAAGTCTCTCATCTTTGGATTGATCCTCTCATATATAAATATAACAAGGACAGGTAGCATCTATTAAGTAGAGTAATGATAAAGAAAGCATGAGGTAAATTGACCTGTTAGGTGTTTCAGGTAAAGCAGCAAGAAATGACTGAACTCCATAATATTAAAACAGAAGTGGATAAATGCAATATAACCATTTGCTTTTGAATATATGGAGGACTGGAGCACCTCTCTTATGAAGAAAGACTGCAAGAGCTGGGCCTGTTCAGCCTGGAGAAGAGAAGATTGAGAGGAGATCTCATAGAATCACAGAATCACAGAATCGTTTAGGTTGGAAGGGACCTCTGGAGATCATCTAGTCCAACCTCCCTCCTCAAGCAGGCTCCTCTAGAGTACATTAAGCAGGACTGTGTCCAGACGGGTTTTGAATATCTCCAGCGAAGGAGACTCCACCACCTCCCTGGGAAACCTGTGCCAATGCTCTGTCACCCTCACAGTGAAGAAGTTTTTTCTCAGGTTCAGGTGGAACTTCCTGTGGTTCAGTTTCTGCCCATTGCCTCTTGTCCTGTTGCTGGGCACCACGGAGAAGAGGCTGGCCTCATCCTCTTGACACTCCCCCTTCAGATACTTGTACACGTTGATGAGATCCCCTCTCAATCTTCTCTTCTCCAGGCTCAACAGGCCCAGCTCTTGCAGTCTTTCTTCAGAGGAGAGGTGCTCCAGCCCTCTAATCATCTTGGTAGCCTTCCGCCCGACTCTCTCCAGGAGTGCCATGTCTCTCTTGTACTGGGGAGCCCAGAACTGGACACAGGACTCCAGGGCTGGCTTCAGTAGGGCTGAGGAGAGGGGCAGGATCACCTCCCTCCACCTGCTGGCAACACTCTGCCTCATGCAGCCCAGGATACCATTGGCCTTCTTGGCCACAAGGGCACACTGCTGGCTCATGTTGAACTTGTTGTCCACCAGCACTCCCAGGTCCTTCTCGGCAGAGCTGCTTTCCAGCAGGTCAACCCCCAGCCTGTACTGGTGCATGGGATTATTCCTGCCTAGGTGCAGGACCTTGCACTTGCCTGTGTTGAACTTCAGGAGGTTCCTCTCCGCCCATCTCTCCAGCTTGTCCAGGTCCCTCTGAATGGCAGCACAGCCTTCTGGTGTGTCAGCCACTCCCCCCAGTTTAGTATCATCAGCAAACTTGCTGAGATCTCCTTCGCTGGAGATATTCAAAACCCATCTGGATGTGATCCTGGGCAATATGCTCTAGAGGTTCCTGCGTGAGCATGGAGGTTGGACTAGATGGTCTCCAGAGCTCCCTTCCAACCTAAACGATTCTGTGAAAAAAATATGAAAATAAACTGGGTCCTAACAGTAGACATTGAATATTGCAAGAACCCAGGAACCAGTAAGTATATGGAAGGGGATTAGTGAACTCAGCATTATTTGAGTTGAATTGGGAACAGTTGCTTGACACTGTAGTAAAATATTTAAACTTTGAAACTTATGATACTGAGGTTATTTATGCTGAATCTTGAAATACAGCAGAGAAATGTACTGCAGGAATCTTGCACTGGCAGAATGCATATCCTAAAGAGAATAACACTTGATGTACTTAGTAGAAACCTCTCCTTCAAAAGGGCTAAAGGCTGAATCTCGGGTCTTCAAGATATCCAGATAGAAATCATATTTCAAAGTCAGACAAAAATCTAAACTAACCAGCATTTTGTTATAAGTAGCAGCACATGGTTGTTTCTTATAGTATTAAAATTTCATAAGCATTGGTCAGGGCTGGGTCTTTGGGGGACAAGCTGCCAGTATCCTTTATTTTGTAAGTAATACCTTCTCTTTCAACAAGTATTGCATTTCTATGCTCTTATGAGATTTGAACCGTAGCTGGAATGTGTCAAAGAAAATAATATTTTGATCTTGGATTTTGCTGGGTAAGAATCTTAAAATTTAATGTAAATAACTATTACATAGCCTTGAAAATAATTTTAAGTGAAAAAATTAGTCTCTACAATGTTACCCTCAAATGCTATGTTAAAATGTTTACAACAGTAAACTTAAGTGATGTTATGAGACATGAAACTAATGTCTATGCTGCTAGGTGACTGAGAAAACATACCCTTAGAAAAAATATTGCAGCTTTCATTGCAGGTTCCAGAATGAGATGTCTTCCTATGGGAACAGAACAGTGTTTGAAGGGATTTACTGAAATATTGTTTTGTTTATAATATTAGTATGTCTGGTGTGGTAGAATGTAATATTTTTGAAATATTGTGATTCATTGATATCAAATCAAAAATAGTGCTTGTAGTTGTAATACAATGGTAGATTCATCTAGTCCAGTTTTGGTGCAGAAGAACTTGCACCACTACTGAAGGACTCAGAGTAGCTACTTTGGCACAGGCAGGTTTTAGGAAACTAAAGCCAAGAAAATGTTCCAGCTACCCTGAGAGAACAAGCTCTTCCTGAGAGGAGGGGTCAGAAAAGTTTGTGGCATTAGTATCTGGACTTTTTCATACATTTTATTTTATTTTTTAACCCAAAGACAGTCCAATAGAAAGTGCATAAACAGTTCTGAACACATGAACCAGGAGAACCTTGGTCTCTCCCTTCTTAAAGTTATGTCCTCCAGCTAGAGTTATTCTATCTTTTATGCTTTTTCTTTCCCACACTGTGGTTATTGCATTCACTTCTGCACAGTGGCTCACTCCGATCATGACCTCTATTCAGAACTTTCCAGAAATCTCTCTAATTTCGACTTTCTCTTGCCACACAAGCTGGGGTAAGCGCTGTCACTCGTGGGGTGGTTGAGGCACCGGATCAATGTCAGAGGATGCAGAAAAGAGAAGGAAAGAGGTTCCCATGGCCTCCCGGGGTAAACGGGGTCCTGGCACCCGAAGGATCATCTGTGTGCCACTACGGACGAGCTGATCAGCCACTCCCAATAAAATCCCACTGCCTCTAGCTTGTATCTGACTATTTACCTTTTTGGGTAACAACTCGACCGGGAATTGGAATCAGGTATTTGAATTGCTGGTGGGAAGTTCATGTGACTAAATGTGGCTATCTACAGTACAGGCCTTGATGCCTAAGCAAATCAACTTAAGAAAACAGTTTTAGTCAATGAATAACTAATCAAGCTGGTTAGTGGAGTTTAGGAAATGATTCATTTCAAGCTAAAGTAGATTTCTACATTGATCAGATGATTCACTCTCAGCTTCGTTGACTATACCGAGTAGATGTCAGTGACTACGATGTGAGCCCAGGTAACCAGCTGAGATGTGGCACCAACACAGCTGGGGATGATAAAAGTGTGACAAGGAGGTAAAGCCATCACCTAAGCCCCCCACTCCCAACCCCCAGCTCTGGGTGAGAAATCATATCACTCAGGCATGATTTTCCAGCTGTACTTTAGAAAGGCTGAAGCATATTTATGTCTTTTAAAGCCTGTGAGCAAGAATCTGTCTTTGGAGAAGGACTGCACGTTCAGGCTCCTGAGAGGATGAAAATGTCTGTGTGGCTCTGGTTTATAGAATAAGAGAGTTCAGACATGCCCATTCAGATCCATTCTGGTCAAGTTTGGGGCAAGCTCTTGGCTTGGGAACTCCTCATTCTACACGCATTTTGAGGTGCCTTTTGCAAGAGTCTATTTCTCATTAATGGCTCTACAGTGAGCCTGAATGCCAAATTTTGACACTCGGAATCACTCTGCCAGAGACAGACACCTCATTTTCTTAACATGGAGATAATCTCCATTTTGATGATATACAGAGGGACACGCATTTTGCTCCACATCCAGAATCTCAGCTATCTCAAGAATTGGATGGCCATGGGAAGATTAGTTTTGAGGAATAGGTAGGTCAAGGATCTGATGAACGAGGACAAGGTAGAGATGGCATTATCCATAGTTCCTGAGGTAATATTTCCTTGCTGATAAATGACAGTTTTAAAGGTATTTAGCCTTGATAGCAAGCTCTCTTGCTCTTGAAAGATGGTGTTGAGAACTTGGTGGCAACAAATGAAAGAGGTACATTAACAAAAAGTCAATAAAGACTTATAAGCGAATTTTAGGAGGAGAAATGAAAAAAGGCAAAAGTTAACATTTTGCCTGCCCATTCTTCCCTTAAGTTCTTCCAGGTGCTCTGCAGTGAATGCATTTATGCAACTCTACTGACTTGATGAGTTTTGGAACTTGCATCTTTACAAATATATCTGTGACAAAGAAGATATAGACTGTCTGGTATAATTTATCTTGATGTGACATACCAGATCAAAACTACATACCTTGTTTTGACAGAGAAATCAGCTCTGCAACTTGGAAAGGCAGTGGGTAACCAAACATACCCTCAGAAGGCCTTGATTAAGTAGGGGGGATGGGGAATTTAATTTGAATAGCACAGGCCATCTGATCTTCATACATAATCACTGACAAAACCACAGTTCCATGTGAGGATGTGACCAACAAATTCTCAAAGACGTACTTAAAATATCATTATTTAGCTTACTAGCTTTTTAGTTCAGCAAAACTTCACAGAGATATTTTATTTGGCATTAATAAGCTTGGGACCACAGTCTTAGAATTTAGGAGGTTGCCTGGGCTGTATGTTGCAGGGCAGAGTGGAATGAATGCATCTGATTATTTGTAATGGAATTTGCAATGAAAATTGCCACTGATCTGTGAAAGACGTATTTCCAGGAAACTTACAGTTTACTTCCCTCATTGAGATTGAAGGCTGAATCTTTTCTGCTCTCTAGATTAGCTGCTTAACCAAGAGGGCATAAAACAAAACTTCACTCTTACTTAAGGTAAATCAGAGAAGAACAAATGTGTGTTGCCCATTTGAGGCATCACAGATTTAAATATCTTATTCTAGCACAACGTTTTTTTGAAATGTATTCTCCTTAGGCCAGCCGTGAACCATGTATGGGAATTGAAAATAAACCCTACCAAGAAAGAGATCACTAAGTACGTATGTATATATTTCAACCAACTTTCTCCAGAACAATCCATGAGAGAAATCCGCTGACATTAAAAAAAAATTTCCCTGTTAGTAAGCTGAACTCAGATATTCAAGATTATATTAAAATAGTTTCAGCCTCTGAAAAATGTTTAATAAATTTTGAACTAGATTTTCAAGAGCAGAAGATAGCCTGGAAATGCTCATAAGCTTCATTCTTCTTGAAGATAGCACATTGACACATGTTGATCCGAGAGAAGAACAGAACAGCTTTTTGGCACACAAATCATCTCCTGTAAAAGAATTGACTTAATACCTCTTCTTCTGTAAGAAACAAATTGTTCACTAACAGCTCTAACTTTGTAAACACATAGCTTTAAACTCAGATCCTGGAAGTAATGAATCATATGGTTTCCTACACAGTGTGTGTCTACCTTTCATGACACACTGAAACCCAGGAAAGGTTTGTTATAAAGGTCTACATAGATAACAACAGAGTTTAATTTGAGGGTATTTGGTCTCAGAAACATAAGCCAGTGCCATCCTGTTGAAAGAAATCTTAACTTAGCAGACACGTTTAGTCCTCTGTATCCATCATTAAAGGAAGATATGAGAAAACACAGAAGGCTAATAACTAGGGGAACAGTTTGACGCAAACAGTCTCACTGGCAGAGGAACAGAAGCAAGCTGATAAATTGGAATCTGAGTAGAAAGTATAACCAGAATGGAGAAGTACAGTTCTGTAGGAGGAACGGACAAAATTCCTTCCCTGTTGTATGACAGGCTAGAGATTTTTGTAGTCATTGCTGTTATGTTCACTGAAGACTCGGAATACAAAATAGCAAGAATGGTAACCAAATTCAAAACCAAAGAGCGCTACCCAGGTTTAGCACTGTGTCCAGGGGTGAAGAATAAAATGAATAAAACCTTTCAAAGTAAAACATTACACAGAATACATTTAGTACAGTGAGCTCAGGCTCAACAGTCAGGAGCACCATGCCTGCAAAAACAAAGATTCTGCTGTGGCTTTCTTTGCCTTAAAAACTAGATAACTTAAATTCAGATCTCTCCTGAAAGAAATGTTCAAACCAGAAGGCTTTTTTCCTCACAGTTTCCAACTACTACCCCATTAACTGCACTGTTGATGAAACACATTTCTCAGCTCCCGCAAAGACATCTACATATCTATATAAAATGCAGCGCTGTTCTTGAAGTTTGTTATGCTATTGGCTTTAAAATTGAATCAAGGACTTTATAGTTTTACCAAGCTAAAAAAGCTGAGGAAGACCTTAAGAAAACTAAGATTAAGGATCAGTGCTGCTTAAGTTCAAGAACCCCTAGAGAAGTTACATCCTTCAAGCGCAAGCTTCACATTGAGAGTTTGTCTTTATCAGCTGTACAAATATTCTTGAACTGGGAGAGCTGGAGTTCAGTTCCCTAGGAAATCCTGAACACGTATGTCCAGAACTAGTTGCTATCTGGTTATATAGGAAGAAGCAGCGGCTCAGTGGTTTCTGTTAAAAAGAGCTGGACCTGTGTGTAAGCTTTGCTGCATTCCCCGTACAAAATTTATGAGTGCTGTATAATATCAAGTGTACTTTTATATATTTATATATATGCACATATATACATATACATACACATATACATACATACATACATATATATACATATATATATATATATATATATATATATATTTGCTATCTCTAGTAATGATAGAAGACAAAACTTTCCCCAAATGCCTATTCCGCAGGTCTCCGGCAAAGCTACGCTTTCTAATACCACTCTTCCTTAAGCAGAAAATGTCTTCTACATCTCTGCCGGAAGAAAGCAGGACAACTTAGTTTTATACCCACTTTCCAATTCCCATTATCCATAATTTAATAGCAGAGTTCTGTTATTACATAGTTATATGTAACTGCTCATATCAGTGTAAATTGTGTTGTCCTATCCCAGCAATTCAGTTGCATCCAGGATATGTGGAGACTGACTTTTGTATGCCACGATGACTACTTTATTGACTTACAACTATTCTGTAAAACCGCTACGTCGCCTGACAGAGCAACAACTTGCCATCACTGTGCATCTTGGAGCTAATTCCCTCCTGTGAGCTGAGACTCAGTCCTGCAAGAGGTTTTTCGGCACAGCATTCTTGATAAGACTTTGCCCTTGAAACCTGCATGTTTATAGGAGAAAGTCAACTGGAGGGTAGGAATTCTCCTTATGTGGATCTCTGCAGGCTGGAGCAGTATTTTCTATGAGAAATATAAGAAATCCATGTAAATAAATAAGTAGGAAGGCGTTTGTTGTGGAGTGAGAAAGAGGGACTCTTGTCTCCTCTTTGCCAGGTTGCTAACATTAGCTCTCTTTAACTGTAGCTATTCATGTCAACAGCATTTTAAAGGTCTGAGCATGCTAACAGGCAGTTGCCCAGATGTTTCAGAACATTAAAGCACAAGCAACTGCAAAAGCCTGTAAGACTGAAACATTCTCTCTGAGACAAGATTTTATTTTTTCTGATAGCTTTATTCATCCCTAATTTGTTTTTATTAATGAGCAGTGGTTTTCCTGTTCCTGTGTGTCTCCTATTTGCTGGGAAAAAAAAAAAAAAAGTAGGAGTTAATATTGATAAATGCCCCACTATCTGAATTGTACTTGACTGGATAGCAGCACATACACTTTCTGGAGAAATACAACTCTACTTAGAAAAGTAAATTAAAAAATACTGTGAAGATACATGCTTTTTAATGATTTCATAATCAAAGACTCCCACTTTACTAGTAAATTTAGTTATCATTAGCACTATTTTTCTGAAAGTCACACAAGATATATTGATTTTAGACTTCCAAAACTGAGTTGGAGAGTTTCCATTTTTCACCTCACCACTAACACCAAAGGTTCATAAAAACACAGGCAGCTCATTTATGCTGTTGGCGATTTGCTTCTCAATAAGCTTTCAGCAGAATTTAACTAATTGGGAAGCAGACACATGTTCTTCTGCTGTTCTTTCAATATATTGATCTTTTCCATGCTGAATAACTTCTCTAAGCAGAAGAATACTAAGGTTATGCTATAATCACTTTTAAGTTCCCACAAAATAAAATCTGCTGAGGAAAAAAGTTTTGTTTTGAAATAATTGTTTTTCAAATTAATCTGCTCCTAGATGTACCAACTATAATAATAAGCTCCTCATCAATGAAATAGGTATTAATCTGATTTTCTTTTGTATCCCCACATAACCATTTACAATTACCTTCCATCCTCTTTTCTAATCACAGAGTAATAATTAAGATCTGGAAAGCTGTGGACAAGCTTATCTAAATCTCTGATAAAATTTACAGGTTGAAGTAATAATTTCATCAGACCTAAACCCAGTTGGCATTTTAAAATTCACATTCATTCACATTTCAAACTTAAATGGAAAGTTGTTTTATTAGCCAGCGCCTGAATGCAGAGCTCTTCATTTTCAGTATTACACTGAAACTGTGAAACCTGTATTATTTGTTTTAGGACAACCTTCATGACACCAAAATTACACAAAGTTCCACATCCAGAAGTGCTGTAGTCATAAAATTAAAAACGAGAAATTCTACAGTTTTCATTATCTCAAACTCCTTCGCTAATTTGGTTAAATGGCACAGGTCTCAGTCTGATGCCTTCATTTTAATTGGTCAGAGTTAAATATAGCAAATCTGCCCTATTCTCTGTCCTTTTCTTGTGAATGGAGCAAAACACAGCTGGTTTTTCAACCAATACTACGTGATCACACAACTGAGCAAAGAGAAGAGCAGAATTAAGGTCACACAATCAGCTCACTTGGCAGTCCAAAATGTCTTCTCATACAGTCCTTTTTATATGAAATATCATCTGATTTTCAACTGTCATCTTCCAATTTGCTTTCATTGACCCTCTTCAGATTGCTTCTGTATCTGCTACAGCCCAGAGCATGTATTGGGACCAACCATCACTTCTGCTCTCAGCCTCTCTTCTTGCCAATGCTCTTTCTTTGGCCTTTTTTCAGTGCAGAGTTATATTCTTACACAGTGGCATCTCCAGATTATTAGTGAAAATGTTAGCCTTAAAAGAGAAAGAGTTGTTCCATCCTCCGATACCTACTATTGGATCTCCCACTGTAAAATGACTAGAGACTGTCTGTCAGATTTCTTGGAGTGTGTTCACGTTTGTTGCTGGTCAGTCACCCATGTTCTCACGCCTTTCTCTACACTGACTCACCCCTCTCCATAACTGTCTTTCCCTTATGCACATTCTGGTTGTTCACCCGAATGAAATTAACCCTTTCACCCTTTGTATCTCAACTGAAACTCTCCACCACCATCCAGCCTTCCCACCTTTGAAAACACAATCAACTCCAGAAATCTCTTTTCCTCCAGCTTGTCACCAGATGTCCCCAGATTCTTTTTTTTTCCCTTTTTCATCTACTTTCATTTCTGTTCCTTGGGCAAATCTTTCTCTCCTCTTTTCTGGATGAGGGTAGTTTCCTTTTAGCACAGTTTCTTAACAAAATAAGTGTTCATGGTTGTGCTGTCTGGCTGCTAGTCTGACAGCCTTTTCTCTTTATGTACCAGGCTACTAATTTTCTCTTACTCTTCAAGGCCTTTCTTTAAGCTTACCTACTCCAATAGACTGACATATTTCAACTGGTCACAGAAAGGAGTGCTTTAGAAAGGTTGATTAATAAGTACACCTTCTGGACATGAGGCATATAAAGTGCTGGGTTTGTATTACATTTCCAGCTTAAATGAGCTGTAGCAGAGTCAAGTATGACCTGATGGAGAGAAGGGCGTGCTCCTGACCTGAAGAGACGTCTATAACAGTGTAGGGAGTGTGTAGCACCTTGGAAATGACTGTTTGATCTCCCTTCCAGAGCAGAAAAACAGTCCAAAGGAACCAAGTCTCTATGGGTGAGCAATGTGAACATACAAGCTGTTTGCAATATTGGCTTGCTTGAAGTAGTATGGAGCATTTTAACTCTTTGCATTGCCTCAGGTAATAATTTTCAGGGACTAGAAAATTGATATAAAAAGTAGGATAGTGTTATCAGGCAGAGTTATCAGGCACCTCAAATATATATATATATATTTTTACATGCACATGCCTGCAGTGGTAAGATGTAAAAATTGAAAATGATAAACTACATTGCAATCTACTCTGAGATTCCTGAACTGAGAATATTAATTCACTGTCCTCTTTAAAACTGCAAGCCTCGAGGTCTAATGAGCATCCTTCCTCTTACTGACCTCCACGATCAGTTTAGATTATGGCTCTCATGGCAGAGGAACCAAGACCATGCTGCAATCCATTGCACGCTGCAGTTATTGCACAGTTACTATTGCAGTTGACACAGTTATTATTTAGACCATCACACATGCCACCTGCAAAGACAACTCCTTGCTGGCACAGCTAGTAAGTAGGTCTTTTATCCTTACTGTGGCTAGCTATTTTAGAGAACAGTCCTACCCTCCTGGAATGCACAGCACTGGCCACTGCAGCTGGCTGCTCTGAATGCACTAGCATTGTCCCATGACGGCTCGGTCTTCCCGAGAACATTCAGGAGCCCCAGGTAACAGCAGGCAGGTTCTCCACCTACAGCCACCAAGGGCAGAGCTGTTTCCTTGTTTTTAATGTCATTTCAAAACTAATAGAAATGTCTGCAGAGCCCAACCTGCTGTGTGTGTTTGCCATGAGGACTAGGCTTTCTGATTAGCTATTGCAGTCTAGATTGCAAGCATTTCCAGTTGAATTGGATCTGGATGAGTTCTATTATGCTGTCAAAGTATTGTTTTTAGAGATTATTCCCTTCTGGTTTTAATTGATCTCCTTCACCATGCACATACCATCAGTTTAGCCTGTTTGCATTCCATCTACAGTTATCTGAAATTATTTCATGGTCGGAGTAAATTCCCGGTAAAATGTGCATAAAATTATCTACCCTAATAGCACTTACAGGAAATGATTCCCCATCTAGTAAGATGAAAAAAAGCAAAAACAAAAACTCTAAACCTGATTTTATTAGGAGGCTTCATTTCCTCTACAATTCTTGTAAAACTGACAAATGAGTATCTGAATAAATGGGTTGCTGTCTGTGTATTCCATACATGTGACTATTCACTCTGGTATGTTGATTTGTTTTACTAATTGCAATTATTTCAGTGTTTCTTGTCCACAACAAAGTGCTCTTCAGTGATAGACTGTTAATTGCTTCTTTTGTATGTGTGTGTGTGTGTTTTTTTTTTTTTTTTTCCAGCAAACAGAACAGCCAAACCTGGACAATCTGCAAAGGAAGCTTCTGACTCCACTTTGCTCCAAATTTATATTAACATATATGAGACATTTCAAAAGCTGAAAATTTTTTATCAAAATTCTAATTCTTGTGGCAGGCTAAGCTTTGCATTTAGATGACAAGGGTGGTGGGAGTTTGGGGAAATCATCAAGCCGTTCAGATGGTAAAACAGCTAACTAGAACATGCGAGGATGGGCAAAGGTGGACATAGAGGCTTCAGAAAGGCAGCCATTTAAAAAGTAGTGCTGCTCCCTTGATAGTGTCCTTACCCCACAGAAAGGAGGAAAAAACCCCAAAAAACATTAGGAGAGCCCACCCCAGGAATGGCCTGAACTGTAGCTATTTCCTAGTGGTGTCTGTGTCTGCAGATCAAATGGGCCCCTTTTCAAGCGAATGAAGAGCAGGAGGTGATGTCTACCTAATAGGACCCTGAAAGAGTCTGGAGAAATATTCTTGTACCATCTCAAAGCCTAATAGACCGGGGCTTTTCCTCTGCCGTGTGCTGGGCCACACACTGCCCAGGTCCAGATCACAAATATACACAGATAAGGAGTATACAGTATAAGCAGAATGTAAGAGTGGATGGACAGAGTTAGAGCAATGGGGAGGACAAGAAAGTAACTTCCGGAGCAGAGCTTTTTACTGGAACTTGGCTCTACGGAGCAGCAGCTTTGACATACATTTGAGCATATGGGGCTTTGCAGGCACTCCTGTCGCACGACAGTCTTTCAGAACGTAAATAGAAGGCACTAGAGAAGATGGTTCATGACAAAGTGTTTATTAATTGAACCAGTCGAGTGAAGTTATTTGTTTAATGATATGTTCACTACTGGCAAGCTTAAAAATACAAGTTTTCCCAATGTTATTAAGGCTAAAAATTTATCTATGGATATGCCAATAATACCATGTAGAACAAAAGCTTTAACATCTCAAACAAATTCATTAACGGAGGTGCTTCTTGGAAGCTGGCATTAAACTTTCACAAACAATCTCAGATCTATTAGTGGAAAAAAACACTAGCAGTTTGTTTTTATTTTAATGGGAAGAAGACGGCAGAGATTTTTGTCTGCAAGAACATGCTCCGTCAGAGCAGGCAGTCCCCACTGCTCAGCCCGTGGCCCGCTGCAATATCAGCTATTCACATTGGGATTTTCATGTATTTTCGGTTGAAGGAAAAAAAATAGGCTAAAAATAATTGAGTCCTGTATGGTGCTGAGTGCTAGTGTACAAAGGCTTACCACCAACATGTTACGTTAAAATCAATGGGAGGTGAAAGCACTAAAGTAGATGTGTTTTGAGGCCTAATCATGAAATCATGAGGCTGAAACAGCTGAGTTCAGGTTCCAGCTTTGAGACTGATTTAGCCCCTGAAGGCTGATGAACAAATTTCACTGGTGCATTGCATCCTACCCATGAGTGACAAGCCTCACTGAATCAGATGGTTAAACTGAATGGAGACTTTTCATGTTACCAGAGCAACACAAAATTCAGGATGAAGAATGTGATTCAGTGTTTTAGTTTTGATGTCCCTCTATGTAAGGTACAAAACAATACCTACTTCAGCAGAATTTGTTAACCAGGATGTGCATTCGAACTGCTGAAGAGATACAGAGGTTTTCTACTTGATATCAACAGTTTATTATGACAGAGAAATATTTAAAGAACAAATTTCCGTATTAAATAGGAATCAAAAGCAGTGTTACAGCAGTAAGCTAATGGCATCAGGTTAACGCAAGCTTCCTGATTCTTTTTCTTAGGACATGAGCCAATACTCACCCCTTGCAGACAGAGTTAGGATGATTATTTTTAGTGCTCCAAGATTCAGTGCATTGACCCTTGGAACAGGACTTCTAGCAGCAGCTTCAGAGCTTTCCCTCCCTTTCGGTCTTGGCTTCAAAGTCTTGAAGCAGAATTTTCCTCTGGCAGCTAGGGCCCTGCATCATACTGAGGTTCACTGGGAAAGGGATTGTCCCACATTTGTTTAAGTACCATGGTTGCAGGATTGATATGTGTATATAAAATAAACACGCTACCATTAAGATATACTGTGACGCTCCCTTACCATGCTGGCCTCACTGGCAAGCCAACCTGTTAGCCTAAACCTCCAGTCTCAGTGAGGCAGAGTTTTAATATGGGAAAAGAGACCTGTGCTGAAAGCAGCAATATTGGATTGCTAGTTTTCTGTGATGTCCAGTGAAGTCTTGGGACCTATAAGGACGTATATTATGTCCATAGCCAACGTTACGCAATATACTCTTACTAGTTTCAGTGCTCAAAATTATTTTGGGCTATTAGTACTAGGCGTGGATGCTAGTTTTCAGCTACGTAGTTTCAGCTAAATTCTGTATAACCTCACTAAGCTTACGTGCATTTTGGTCTTATCTGTTGTTTTGCATCTTTATTGCATCACATGATATCATGAATATTCCTATAAGGTAATGCTGCAGTATAAGATTCATTACTCAAACAAACCCTATTAAAAGAAAGATTATTTAAGAAAAGATTAATCATTAATACGGACAGCAAAATAAAACAAATTGGCTACAGGATGTGCTCTCTGTAAAAGAAGACAACCTTGGTGCTTTTCCATTAATCGTTTTTCACAGACAGTGAAAAACGATTGGGCCAAGTGCCCATTTGTCCTTGGGAATAAGAGTGATAGAAGAGGTCAGAACACAGTAGTTCTTCTTTAAGGAAGTTTTTTTCCTAATGAGAATGCCTAATAAGGAAGAATCAGCAAATGAATCCATTTGAGATGGTGATTAGCAATGAGAAGCAACACGGCACCCTATAAAAATATGTCAGTCAAAAATCTTATGTTTATGAACCTAGTGGCTTTCCTAGGGGATCAATGAAAAGCCTATGTTTACAGAACTATTTCTCCTGATCCCTTCCACCGTTTTTTTTCTACTGCTGTCAATCTGCCCTAGAGAGCAGAGATCCTAAAGTAGGACCTTCTAGAACGTTTATAGAGAGATGACTTAAGGAACTACGAAAATTGCCTTACATGTGAATCGTTAAATGTTAAAGAGTTTTGTTAAATAAATGACAGAAAATGAAAGGCAATGTTGCTGATTTTTTTTTCCATTGTCTGTTTTGGGGAATGGAGGTGTATGCATACACACACACACACACACGGAGGAAATGTGCATGTAAGGATACATCAAATCTTCTGTGCTGCTCAGCACTTCTGACAGGAGACCTTGTTTTCTTGGTTAGCTGCTTGGTTATTCTCGGGTTCACAGAGATGAATGCTCCTGTCACAGACCTTCAGCCAGCATCCCCTTATGAATCTGTTGTTACATCTTAAAATTAACAAAGGAAGAAAGATAAATATAAATAAACATATGGACCAAAAATAATAGAAATATGTGACCAGTTTACAGAAAATGAAAGATGAAAACATGAAGGCAAATAATGCATAGGCAGGTCACGTAATTAGCCAAAGTGGATCTAGCTAACAGCAGCCACGCTGGGATCAGTGTGTCATATTCCTCCAAGTCAGATCTCGTCTTTTACTTTTTGTTTTCTGCAGCTGTTGTTCATTCTCTTTATTTTTCCTGCTTATTTTGCTTCCTCACTTAATGAACAGTTTTTTGTCTGGTGTTATAAGTCATTTTATAGCTTTGAATATACCTTTCATACGTCCATATTTCATTTCTTCTAGTAAGAGATTTTTCAATACAGCTAAGATCTAATTCTTAATGCTAAATATGTTTAGGAGGGAAATGAATAATATAGGCCACTGTCCATTTCTTCTTAAGTTCCTTTGCAAAATGCCTTTAAAATATCCATCTGTCTAACACAGTGGGTCCTGCTTCATTTAAACTCTGTGCCTGTAGCTGAACAAGTAGAAATTTGAATGCGAAACATCACTGGAACAGAAGAGAAGAGTATATTGACTTTGGTAAACAAAAGAAAAATGACAAAGAAATATCTGAAGCCCAAGTGAGTTTGTAAAATGCTCTAACAGAGTTATATTTTATGATCCAGGGAATATGTTTACAAAAAGAAGAGACCTAAATGAATGACAAACCAATAAATCATCACCTGCCATCTGGCCTAAATTCATTTTGGTAAAATTGCTGTGCAGAAGAATGGGATCTGTAGGGTACAGGAAAAAATTAGATTAGAAACTACTTTTTTTGACAAGTTGGGTACATTCATTAAGATTAATTATTCCTTTCAGTTACAGTACTTGAACTCTTCTAGGAGGTAAATCGTTGACTCGTATTGTAAAAATGACTTTAACCTTAACTGAAAAGTGTTTATATAACTATAAGAGACAAAACGTGCAAAAGATCTGAATATGTCTTTATACCCTACATTTAAGTAAGGTTATAGTTTGAGGGGTAGAAAGCGTCATTTGTAATCAGAGTTCTTCACATAGGTAATAGATTTAAAGATGGCTGATGGTTATTTGAAGAGTATAAACTGGCACTGCTTTAAATTTTGCAGGGTGAAAGCCAAGAAGAAATGGACATGAGTTGCAGCAAAGGAAAACCTGCTTTGATATAAGCAAAGAATTCCTTGCAATGAGGGTGCTCACCATTGACCATGGGCCCAAAGAAGCAGTCAAACCTCTGTTCTTGGGGAAATTCAAAAATCAGCTGGATAAGTCCATGAGCAAACTAATGTCACTTTGAAACTGGGCCTGCTTTGAGCAGAGGTTTGGACCTGATGACTTCCAGAGATCTCTTCCAACTAAACTGTTCTATGATTCTTGGTCTTAATGAAATCAACAGAAGTTTTTTTCCCATGAACAGCGCTATACTTGCAGGTATTTACCATTTTCAGTAGGGATTTCCAACTATTATTATTAACGTAGTGGCACGTTTATAGAAAAGTGTCATATCGTATGAAGAGTCTCTTTTTTTTTTCTATTTTCTATACATATAGTAAGACAATTTTAAACCAGTAGAAACTTTGACTCATGTGCAAAGCCCTTAACTAGTCACACTATTTTCTCCCTCTCATTTAAAGTAATATTTCTTATTCTGAATGATGATTCAGACCATACAAATCATTATGGTAGCAGTAAAACTTGTTTGCTTTCTGATTTCAATCTTCTGATTGTTCATCATGTTGGGGAGGACAAATTTTATTTTAGATTTTTTGATGCAAGACCCAATAATAATATCAGGAGATCACATGACTCCTAGAGCTGAGTCTGTTGAAAATATAACCCCAACATGTGTATACAGAAGTCCTGACAACATTGATGAGATTAATCTGTTCGTCAGAGAGCAACAGATCAAAAGAGAGCAAATCTCTGCTTCCTGCTCACTCTCTGAAAGACTCTTTGCAAATAAAGCCATACTTGCAAACAAGAGGATCAAAAGGAAAATGATGATCACTAGAAATTCTAGGTAGCTTTGACGGCTGTGAAATTAGAAGGCTTTTCTTTAGTTGCCAAGCTTCATTGTTGTGAAGCTTCATAGGCCAGGTGGAATCACAAGAAATCTCTAGAATATTCCATAATTCTTTAATTAATATTGAATAGGTATGCTCAGATGCAATCACTATTGAAAAGGTACGCTCAGCTGCTTATGAGTAGTTTGTAAGCAAGGTGGAATATTACAGACTGTTTCTCGGGAAGTCTCACCAGATGTAGCATTGATCTATCTAGATACTGACGAATTCAGGATGTGATGGGGCCTTCCTGCATGTTCCAGCCTTATCATGGCTTTATTTCTTACTACTGCAGCATTACAATGTTTCAAATCAGGAAGTGTGATTAACAAGTAGAAATCTATACATTCTATATACAATCTATATACAATCTATATACAATCTATAGCTGGTATTTTATTATAGCTCTTCTTTGTTTTAGTCTCTGCCTTAATTAGATTATAAGATCTGATTCAACAGCTTTCCAAATATATCTTGACTATAGAGGAATGTGGGCTGTTTCCATAGATTAACGAGAAGCACGCGGTGCAACAGTTTTACTGCTTCTTTTATTTTAGTCTTTTCAAGGAAAGACATCACCTATGTGGATATTTTATCTTGCATATGAGGCATTGGCCCTGACCCCCTAACAGAGGGAAACAAAGTTCATGTGCAATGCAAGCCAAGGTCCAGGGAGAAGGTGATCATTGAGTGTTTCATGATATCTATGCCATGATGTGAAACAAATTTGAAGGCTACTGATTTTAGCTTATGCCATATGCTTATTTTTGAGAAGAGGCAAGGTGATCAAGTGAGGTGGAGTCTCAGCTGGCTTGGCCTGGTCTCCACACTGTTACCTAGTAACCTGGCTTCTCCTAGAGCTCCTGGTAAAGCTCAGGCCTGGGTCTCCTCATAGCTGACTATGCCAACCCAGCTGTCTACATCAGCGCCAGCTGCCTGGGCTCCCCACCCCAGCACTGATGAAGATGCAGTCAACACTTTCACTGCAATTTAGGAATCAATTGATCTGACCATATGCTGGCATCTATCTTAAGATGAAATGAACTGAGACAAACATTTCTTTACTAAAAATAGGCTCTCAATTGAACATAAAGGGAGATTAGAGTGAGCAGCTCAGAGGTTCTTGCCTACATTTTTGACACCTACCTTTTACCAGATGAATCCAGATGAATTTGAAGGGGCTTCAAATTGTGTGGCAAAGCTAGCAATGAAAGCCATCAAGTAACAGCTAGGATCTCCTTCACTCCCCTTCACGTGCCCACCTCCATTAACCCAGCACCAAATTGCAATATTACTTAACTGGCCAATTACTCAGACCTCAGGAATCACTTAGTGTGGTACACCACTGGCCAGTTTAACTTTTCCCTCAGTGAAAAAAAAGACCAAACCATTAAAGAAGTAACAGGAAACAGTAGGAAGCAGCATTATTACATTTAACTTTCTCCCTCAGCAACACACACACACAAACACACACACACACACATGCACACATGCACACGTACGCTCTAAAATATATGTATTCTCTCAGTATACTTTGTAATGATACCAAAAACATTTTCTAATGGAAAGTGTACCTGCTGCTTTTTTCAATAACACATCAGAACATCTAGATTTACTGCTATCCCAGTGATGCGAAGAGTAGATAAAGTAGAATGTTTGATTGATAGCAAGCCATTGAACACCACATCAGACAGAATTATAATACTCCAAAACACACACTTTCTCTCATCCCAGTCAATATAGCACACTCTGTGGATGTATTAAGAAGGCCAAATGCATTGATCATTGTCAGTTCAGCCAAGAAACATCATGTTGTGGATATTAAAGTAAATCACAGATGCTATAAAACAGGTTATAATTATTAGAAAATTAATTTTGGATTTTCTATTCCAAAATATTGCAAATTTCACGTCTCACTGCCTTCTCTTTTATGTCATTATTTATATAATAACCAGAGGTGAAATATTGAGCTAAAGAATGTGGTGCAATGCAAACATTTTGTTTCCAAACTAAAAAACCTGTTCCCTTCTAAAGAAGGAAATCATCACTTTTCATTTGCCCTTGTGAGTTCAATTTGTAGTAATAAACAAACGCAATAGCACCTATCACATGCATACAGGCATCACAATTATGCACTGACAGAGATCAAGATTTGTGAATCTTTTCAAGCCTTTGCACATCCTTGTGGTCATTTGTTCTGACTGTTACCTACAATTCCCTGGATGTCCATTCAGCAAACGTATTGCCTATGTTGACATCATTGGTCAGCCAAAACAGAGTCAATCCTTTAAATGTCTATTTAGATGCATCAATGTCTATTAAAAAGATATCTCTTTGTCTATCAGTAGAGCTTAAGAGATTATCTTATTTATGATTTGTGGCTGACTGGGGTGGGGACAGAAAAAAGGGGAAAGGGTACTGACCAAGATTTTCTTCCTTACTATTTGCCCCAAAGAAACTATAGGGAAATATATACAAGCAGCGTGAACAATATGATGGCAGCATATTTCATGTTCTCCAGTCAAATTAGAACTGGTTAAAATCAGAAGGCATATTTAAATCCTGACACATTTGTTTTCAGGCTCAGTTGAGCGAATAGTAATTAATAGATACATATATATAGGTATGCATATGTATGTGTGTGTGTGTATATATGTAGATAGATAGATATTATATATATAATATATATATTTTTTAAGTACATGCAATTAAAATATGAGTTTTAAATGTCAAAACATGTTGTTCCAGCATGGTCCAACACTGATCAGCTTCACTGACAGCTGGAGTGCCTGATAGGAGTTTTAGTTTGAACGCTTCAGGCTCCTAATCTCTTCTGTGGCTTTGACGTTCCAGATGGACAGCAGTTCCCAGGATATGTCATAATCTTATGGCTCTAGGGTTCAAGCAAAGCAGGTCTGTGTATTGTAGTTTACAGTGAATGCAATTCAGGCCAAGAATCTGACCTGCAGCAGTTATCAAGGATAAGAGACTCTGACCTTCAACTTCCATGAAGGTGGATGTCCAGAGGATTGCAGATTAATACTGAGCTGATACAAAATGTTTCAGTTCAGTGTAACAGGCCAACGGTGTCAAGCCACATTGAAGTTGACACAAACCAAAACAAATACAGGGGAAAAATATCAAATTTACATTTTCAATAGAGTAAAAAATCTATTTAGTAGCAATATTTTCTATCCAAAAACAAGCAGCAAAACACCAGTAAATTCCCCAGCATCATTTATTACAAAGCCAACAGTTCTCAAGTATGTATTGCTGTTTGAGATTCCATGACTTCTGGAGAGCTGGCAGAAAAAGGCAGTGAACAGCCCAACTCAATGAATCTTTCAAGGCTTTAATCAGTCTTACAGCAGCAGCAGCATTACCTCTAGCTGTGAATGGTTATATCCTTTTCCTGATTTTTTCTCCCTTACCTCACTTTCTCTCTCTCTCTCTCTCTCTCACACATATTAACACAAACTCTCACTCTCACCTTTCGCAGACCCTCCCCACACGCTCTCCAGCCTCACCTTGCCTTCCTCTCTTTCACGCACACGCGCACGCACACACACACATACACACTCCTCTAAATAGAACTAAGCTTCTGGGCTTTGTTTTGTCTTTCTTTTTCTTGATCGTGAAACCCTGTAAGGGAAGGTGACGTCTCTGGGGAATAACCAAACAGGGCAGATAACATGTTTGCAGTTCACATATCTCTCCACGCTCCTTACTGGAGAAGATTAGGATGGTGTCACTTATGTTGTTCCAACTGAAAGTGAAAGGATTTACAAAGCCAGGAGTGTGTAGTATTTTACACACTTTCTTTCCCAGGGCTGAATCCAATGAAATCCAACGAAGCGTTTTGGTCATTAGTTTGCACCTCTCCATAATTCTATTCTAATATGGAGCTCCTGGTCAGTCAGAATTTCCAGCTGTTTTGAGGCCTGCTTTCCCTCTGTTTTGTACAGCCATGCTGATTAGTGTAAAGTGAATGCAAACTACATGCTGCTCATGCAAGAACAAACTGCCAACTCTATGTTTCCAACAAGGTCAGATTCTCTGATGTCCTCCCAGTCTGGTCTCAAGGATGCCGTGACAAAGTCCAAACTGATCTCTCAAGTACACCTGCCTCACTGCATGCCCTCCTGAGCTCTCGTCAGTGGACTGGCTGCAAATGACACGCTCTTGCAAGTCTCCTAGATCACCCTTCAAGAAGCCTCGCTCGCATCCCTGTGTCCATATGCCACACCTAGGCTCTCCTAAACGTTCATGACAGGCAAGATCAAATATATCAGTTCACAGTATGGCAGCACCAGTGTGTTTCCCAGGAGGACTGCCATCGCCACCATCCAAAGTATCACACCGCACTCTCAACTATGGTAAAACTACTCTAATAACATTTATAGTGTATGCTAACTGCTGGCACGAGTTCACAGTCCTACCACACCTACAGCCTGCCTCACCACCACAGGTACGAGGCAAGGGTCATCCACATCTACTAATGCTGCTACAGCATCCATCTCTGCAGAACAGTGTCCTCTCCCATTGTGGGCTCCAACTTCCCAGAGTGTGGGTTGGCAGAGAGCCACAATCTTTCCACAAACCACCTACATGTGATGATGGGATGTCATCAGCCACTCAAAGACCATTTTTCTGCCCAGGGATGCACACTTACTTCTGATAGCCACCAGTCCGGCCCTCCGCAACTTCAAAGAGTATTTCCTTCCTTTCTCCTGGTAGCCAGGTTGGGTTGGGCTCAACATGTAGCTCACAACTAAAAAATTATTCTAGAAATGCAATCCCCTATTTAAAGTGCCAAGGGCAATTTCTAGAACATCATGCGGCATGAAGCTATGGCAGTGGTGGGGTTTTTTTGTTTTTTGTTTTGTTTTCGCTTTTGGGTTTTTTTTTCTGGTGGATTGGCTGTTGAGGGCCTGCCCTTGGCTAGGTGATTATTGGTTAAAGCTATTTTATACTGAATTGTAATCAGTTGTGCTCAACATTCTGTTGTACTTTTCAGCATGCATCTTGTCCCCTGACTCAATATCCTTGAAGTAGACCAAATTCTGCCCTTTCTACTTCAATATAACTGACACAAACTGAACAATTGCTCCCTCAGTAGCCTGAATGCCAGAGAGCTTTCCTGATCTGTGACAAAGCCTAAAAGCTCCCTCAGGAGAGAAGCTGAGCCATTCCAAGGAAATAGTGGGGAAAGATAACAAAACTTACCACGGTGCATTTGTGCCTGAGTCCTGCAATAGGCTAGGAGGCTTTTTGTAGGTGTGGAACAAACACAAGGTTTTAAACTTAATATTTTACAGAAACAATACATGTATATTTGGAATAGATTAGAACTCAGAGGGAATATAAGCTGCTATGGAAGGTTAAAGTAAACCCCTGAGTTTTTACAGGAGGGGACAGCACATTCTCTGATCGTCAGCTGCACAGGTTGAACGTAGCAAGAGTTTGCTGCTGTTTGAAAGTGCACTTCTCCTGCTATCGTGAATTATCATTTTAAACTTGGATTTCATTTTCTTCATTTTCTTTTAGTTTTTGTATGTCTCCTGCTTCTTCATTTTCCATGTGATGTTTTTTCTTGGACCAGCCCTACGAAATGCTGACAATGCCAAGCTGCCAGGCCTGATGAGAGACAGACTTGGGGCTGTTTAGGTGCCCACTGGCGAGTGTTCCTTGGTGCTGGGTTCAGTGACGTGGCTATCTTGAAGCTATCTTTCCCCTGAATAAAAATGATCAGGATTTTAGCCTATAGAAATCCTTGGCATATCAGCATCATGCAGTCCCCATCCTCACTGCTGGAAAGAACAGCTCTTCTCAGCATGAATTAAATTCTTCCCTTTTCTTCCTACTCTGTTCCTTCCTTAGACAATGTGCCGAACTTTTAGGCTTACCTGTTCCTTAATAGAAATCAGTGCCCCAGTAGGAAGTAAATTACAAATCCCAACTCATTTCAGATAGCATCCCAATATTGATTTATAGATGAAATCAGAGAGATAAAGGTGAAAGCTCTATAGCGCTTTGTGTCATTCCAAAGGTCTCTCATTTCTCTTGTTGCTGTAGTAATTCTCCAAAAAATGATTTAAATAAACTGTTTATACAGCTAACTCATTATTTAGCTTTGCTGTTGTCCTCCAACAATACTAAACATGTCTTACTTCTTCCTTTTGTATTCTCTTTTTTGAAACCTTGTAGGCTGCTTCGCACAAAAGAAATAACCATAAAGCACCGATGTTCAGAGGTTTACTAACAACAGAATAAATACGCATATGTGCCTCTCACTGAAGATTTTTCATTGAGTCCAAACATATGTATAATTGCAGACATTTTTATATTTTCATATGAAAGGCCCAAGAGAGATGAGACAGTTTCACGCTGTCTTTCATTTAATACACTGAGTTTGAAGGTCAATGCTCTTCTATTTTGCCTTTGAAGATTTGCATTCATGTTGGCTTTTTGTCTTTCCATACAGGGCTCAGTCATAAAGATGCTTTAGAGCACTAGCCCACCTCAGGAGACCTAGTTTAAGTCCTAATCTAGATCAAACACAGAAAAGTTAGCGGTCTCGTCATGCTCTCTAGTGGCTACTTGTCTGTTGAACAGCTGCCAGGCTCAGGAGAGGGCCTGGACTGGAAGAACAGTGCTGCGGCAAGCCTACACAGGCTGAATGGAAAAATCACAGGGTGCTTTTGGCTTGGCTTTAATCACTTTTTAGTCATATCTTAATCTCTCACGTGAAAGAACCAGAAAAAAAAATCTTAATGACCGTCACACAAGTTCTTTTTAATAGTTTCATCTCTCACCTTCTCCTCTTGGATACTTTTCCTTCATTTGAACTCTAGAATCAATAACGGTCAAATTTGCAACAAATTTGGCTAACGAATCCAGAGGATGTTTAGATACTTACCTCAACCTTACCCAAAAACTGTAATGAAAAGAACTATTGAGGTTAGTGGGAAAGGCCTGCCCTACTTCAGTAGACTTTGAATTGTGAGGCCAAACATTTTTCACAAGCACTAAATTTGATGAGTTTATAAAACGGTATGGGACTTTCCCAGGGATAGGTTTTTTTTCATATATTTTAGCATTATAGATTTGCTGCTGAGTGGATCCTTGAAATACAGAAATAACAAAAGTTTATTGTGAGAGCAGGTTTGAAACCCTTAAAAAATCTCAAGGAAAGCTTTGGTTCAAGGTCTGAGAGGCAATGCACACCAGATTTATTTTCTTAATCCAAATAAAATGCAGCGGAATTAAACTGAGATTCAGCAAAAACAAATGAATCATCCTTATGATCATACCTCCAGCAGAGAGATTGTTAGGAGACGATAGTTTTGCTTGTCAGTATTACTTCAGATTGATGCTAAAATTTCACACTAGCCATGTGGAGTAGCATACTGAGATACTGATTCAGTTGTGACTCTGGTCCTGGACATTGGGGAGACCCCTCTTCTCATAGCTGCCGTAGCAGCCTGTAACACATTTCTTTTAAGTCTCAGACCAGACACTGACTCCCTTCAGCTACCCACCCTCCACCTTTTCTGCAGCACTTTCTTGGGGCACATGTCTGCTAGGAAGACATCCTTACTCTGTGGGTCACAGCTGAAAGGGTTTATTGACTCTGTTCCCCCACAGTGGGGGTGATGCTGTGGGGGTTTAAGAGAAAAAAAATAAAAGTGATGCTTTCCATTTGTAGGATGTAGGTGGTCAAGGAAAACAAAAGCCCTTGTAGAAGTTTTATACAAGATACACAGATGGCTTCGGAGGTGTGGCAGACTCTGTTGATGTTAAAAGGATGAAGGAAGCCAAAAAAGACTTGTGACAGATGCTCTCAAGCTAAGGAGTATTTAAAGAGGTTTGCTCTAACTTTTTATAAATGTTAGAAATGCTGCCTAACTAACTTTAGGGTTTTTTCAGTAGCTGCGTTCTGAGATAAATGACATGTAAGAGATGTTTCCTTTAAGATCAAAAAGACTTTGAGAGGCAATTAATGCAGTTCTCAACTTTGAAACAATTTCATTTCGAAGGCAGTTAAAGCTCAGTCTCCAAGGGAGCTACCACAAAGACTGCTAAGGCTTAAAGGCAAGCCAAAGTAAATTTCAATAATTTAAAAAAAGAATAGCCTAGACTGGGGAGAGAGAATCTTTCTAAAGACTCACTGTGATTAACCAGGACGAATCATTTAGAGGTCTAAAAGTGCATAAAGCTGGCATGGATCATCCTGCTGGAAGGTGGACAACCACCAAGGAGGTGCATAGGGGGCTGTAGTTTTGATACTTCCCCTATTAAATGATTTTGTTCTAGATAAATCATTCATAACTTCAGCAAAGCTGGAGAGCTTGGACAAAGACAGTGGAGAAGCTACTGACATCAAGTTAGACTCGCTGAGGGTTGTCGGTGGTTTTAGCTAAGGCCCAGCCGTGAAGGATGGCACTATGGGATCCTGCTTCAAGGACGCTGACAACTTAGGTTACCGTAAGGCAACTGGAATTGCAGTTGTCTTAAAAACTGAAATAATAACTTTATTAAATTATTAACATGCCTGAAAATTAAGAAAAGCCAGTTATTAACTAACTAGGCTAAAGAATCTATCTCCTGAAACAAAGACACTTTTAGCAATGAGTAAGCTGAGATCTTTTTCCTCAGCTGCCTTTGCCATCATGAAGGAAGGCTCCAAGAAGGAGCCAAACAGCGGTTAGAAACCATTTATTTTAATTAACAGAAATAAAATATATTTTCTTTGTATGTTTAATGTTTATGTATGAGGAGTCATATGCAGTCTTGCCTCCCAAGAACAAGGACTCAACAATTTGAGGAAGAGAACTGTCTTTGTCTGTAGCCCCAGACTGATGACTATCCACCTGACTGGCAAAACTACAGTGATAGGAGTGGTATATAAGCATATTTAGGCCAGATATGCTAGAGTGCAATTCCCTAGAAGCAAAGGAGGGAGGAGGAGTACGGGGGTTCAGTATGCTTGAGAAACACAGGGCAGATCTGCAACAAAGAAGCCCAAATATTTGCTTGGAAATATTTTCACACCTTGTTAAAGTCATGCTGGAAAGCCTGTACTCCAGGTCTCTCTGCACTAAACCACTCTTGGTGCTTGAGTGTGCATCTTGCTGCTGGTGACTCACCTGGAGAATTTGTCACTCGGTTAGAATATCCAGGAAAGGGACAATTGCAGTTTATGCTGTGCAATATTACTGTAATGCCATCATTTGGGCAGATACTTCAAAATGTTGTGCCTGAAGCAGTAGATTGTTATATTGCTCACTGATTATTTCTATTGCTTATTTTCCTGCTGGCTGCATGTTTACAAAAGCTAATTAGAGTGGACTGTGCTATTAAGAGTGTTAGACTTTAAAAGGAGAAAGCTTACTGTATAATCTCTTTGCCTCAAGAGTATTTGAGCAGAGATTACTTCAGTGGACCTAAAAGGAGCCAGCAGGAACAATCTCAGCAATTATTTTAACACAATCAAGCATTCAAATCCCATAAGTGGCAATGTGAAGTCTTCCCATGCTGGCTACCTGGTACTGGATTACATAAAAGGGAGCTTTCTTTGTGTATGCACCATATCACTCCAGGCTACGGTTTGTTTCGGAACACTGGGTTTTATTTCAAGTTCCATTTCAGTATGAGTAAAAGTAAAATTTATAATAGAAACTAGGACTAGAAAAGATCTCTGTTTTTCCTTCTTGTCCTTTCTAGCCCCTTCCATTTAAAGTTTAGGAACTGATTCCACTCCCACAGCAAATTTTCAGACTATTTTTGTGATTTTTTTTCTGATTTCTACTATGGCTAGTACGACGTAAATCAAACCTTGGAAGGGCTAAACCCTAACATATATCTTTATACCCATCTAAGCTACAAATACAGAAAGCTGCATACCGAATAAGTTCTGTGACAGGGGAGAATTCCTGGAGAACATAGAGCTCACCATCATCTTCACTAAGACGTGGGCATGTTTAGCCACCCCAAGGTTTTACTCAGGCAACCTTTTGGCAGTGGGGGGAGCGAAGACATATTAAAAGCATAGTTAATCCTACTTTGCAGCTAGATCAGTTAGGGCTCATGTTCCAGCTGAAGCGATGTAAACTTTTATGTCTTTTCAGCACATGCCGGGTGTGGTGGTATCGCTCATTGCCTAGTGAAGAGGAGGGAGATGATTGTACTCCACACACACAGGAGAGGCTGAGGAAGGAGGTAGGGATGGAATAATAATTTCCTTTCCTCATGCATTTATTTTGACAATCCAGACTTCTGCTCCAAATTTACACTTTGCTGCGGAGGTTGTAGCATAGAAGGACATATCTAAGGGAGGGAAAAAATCTGCCACTAAGACCATACAAGACAGGAAAGCTAGACTTTGATAAGTAGGAATTTGCTCATGTGTATGCTTCCCCACTTCATTCCGGTGAGTTCACCATTGAGGAGGCCGGTTTTAACAGTTTCTCACAATCATGGTGATATTAGGTGTGTGTAGATGGAGGAGCAGAAAATTTGGGAAGCTTTTTATTTCGAGCTCGCCGGCAGGCCGATTAGGCTAGCGTTGTTGATTAAAATTCTAGTTCCTTTTCTAAAGAAGGATTCAATTTATTTTAAATCTTACTTGGACTGCTTTTTTATTTATACATTTGTTAGACTCTGCAACCTCTTCTGGAGTAATTTTCAATGTACATAACACTAACTTGAAAAAGTAGGGCTGATTTATTAGCATGTTAGCCCTTCACTTACTTGCCACAGTGCCTTTAGTTGGCTTGATGAAGCCAAAATTCTAAAGATGTTTTGCTTACCATGCCCACTCCTGGAGAGCTGCCTTTCAAACGTGGACTATGGTTGCTGATTGTGAAGAGAAATGCAGTGTAAAGCCAGAATCCTATGCCAGGCTGTAGAAACACTCCCCCTAACAAGCATACAGGAGGGAAAATTCTCATATTATTACTGAGGGAAATCAGTCTGAAGGTAAGAAGGCATCAGCCTTACTGATGCTTTGTGCAACTGTCTAGGATCACAGCTGCATTAGAGAGAGAGGGCATCATGGCCATGCGTCGCAATACCATTCATTTAGTCATTGCACTCACGTAGTACAACCGGTGCAGTAATGATTTTATTAAAATGCCTGTGTGGAGTCTCAGCAGCGTGGGCCCAATTTAACAGAGAAGTAATGAACAGAACTGCTCCTTTGGGGACTATTTCCCTAAACAGCAAAAGCAAAAATAGTGAGAAAGTAAAAAGTTTGCATCAGGATCTGCCATCAGGTTTGGAGGCACAATACAACCCCTAAAACTTTTTGAACCACACAAGAGTCTGCAGACCCTGAGGTTACGCTGTCCATGGACGTGGCTCATTGCTTTTTCCTCAGCCTCTCTCAAGTATTTGAACAATTGTAACCTGCCGCTGCCTCCAAAGCTTCTTTGTCAGAACATTTCTGTGAGTTTCTTTTCAGTGGCTGTCGAACTCTGACACAGCTCACAGCTGCTGAGCGTGACACACATCATTGTTGGCAGCAGGAGGAATTTGTGCTCCAGTGACAGCCACCCCGTGACAGAAATGCCTGCGCAAGTTCAGATGCTCAGAGAGCCAGGGTAAGCACAGCCTGGAGAGAGGGAGCTGCGGCAAGCCGAGAGAGGCGAGGATGAATTGGAAAACCCAACAGGAAACATCAAAGGAGAAATAAGAAGCTGAGATTTAAAAAAGTAAATTTCAAAGCCGTTTCCATCTGGCTGCACTGATTGCACTGGAGTGAGGCAAATTGAGAGCAAGCTGTTTCCAAAGGGTAATGAGACTTTGCAAGGCACAAGGCAGGCCAGGGACGCAGTGCCAATTTGTCGGGAATGCAGAGGCCTGCCTGAAATCCCTGCCTGGGCAGAAGAGAGACGGTGATAAGGAGAGTGAGGGGATAAGAGGGTTAAATACTCATATGCATTGCTCCAGCTTCATCTAATTGTCATACTCCTTCTTGCAGATCCTCATTGCTAAAGATACACTGATGTCGACTCCTCTGCCCAAGAGGTGAGAAAAAAAAAAAGTATAACTCTGGAGTGTGGGCTGCACCTTAGAGCAAGGGATTAGACCCTCCACTCCTCTATATGTCAGCTCTGAACTGAATTTTCCTTAAGATGTGAGCTTAAGCCTTACTATCCTGACTCAGCGCCACCTTGGAAATTACAGTCTGTGCCTCTGAGCTCTTACTAAATTTGATATTTGAAAAGAGATTTCTCCTGTCCTGCACCATGTGGGTGCTGACGTTGACACCACCTCAGAGGTGGTGGGTTGGCAGAACTCCACTTTTAGGATTGAGTCGGGACCCTTCAGGACAAAAATCTCTAATGATGGGTAATTCAGAGATTTGCTTTCATACAACTTCATATGCTTGCCAGGCTATTCGTCAACTCTTATCACTGAAGAGCTCTGCATCAAGAGGCAAAATGTGGGAGGAAGAAACTTGAAATTAGGTGAAATGAATGCTTACTGTCCATAATGTATTTACTACAGAATCACAGAATCACAGAATCGTTTAGGTTGGAGGGGACCTCTGGAGATCATCTAGTCCAAACTCCCTGCTCAAGCAGGGACCTCTGCAGCATATTGCCCAGGATCACATCCAGACGGGTTTTGAAGATCTCCAGCGAAGGAGACTCCACTACCTCTCTGGGCAACCTGCTCCAATGCTCAGTCTCCCTCCCAGGAAAGAATTTCTTCCTCATGTTCAGGTGGAACTTCCTGTGGTTCAGTTTCTGCCCGTTGCCTCTTGTCCTGTTGCTGGGCACCACGGAGAAGAGGCTGGCCTCATCCTCTTGACACTCCCCCTTCAGATACTTGTACACATTGAGGAGATGGCCTCTCAATCTTCTCTTCTCCAGGCTCAACAAGCCCAGCTCTCGCAGCCTTTCTTCAGAGGAGAGAGGTTCTAGGCCCCTCATCATCTTGGTAGCCCTCCGCTGGACTCTCTCCAGGAGTGCCATGTCTCTCTTGTCCTGGGGAGCCCAGAACTGGACACAGCACTCCGGGTGAGGCCTCCCCAGGGCTGAGGAGAGGGGCAGGATCACCTCCCTCCACCTGCTGGCAACACTCTGCCTCATGCAGCCCAGGATCCCTTTGGCCTTCTTGGCCACAAGGGCACACTGCTGGCTCATGTTGAACTTGTTGTCCACCAGCACTCCCAGGTCCTTCTTGGTAGAGCTGCTCTCCAGCAGGTCAACCCCCAGCCTGTGCTGGTGCAGGGGGTTATTCCTCCCCAGGGGCAGCACCCTGCACTTGCCTTTGTTGAACTTCAGGAGGTTCCTGTCCGCCCATCTCTCCAGCTTGTCCAGGTCCCTCTGAATGGCAGCACAGTCTTCTGGTGTGTCAGCCAGTCCTCCCAGTTTATATTTACATACATATATATATATGTATATAAAAAATTCAGCATATTGGACAGTGCCTATCATATTATGGGTGCTGTGAGTAGGGGGAGCTAGGTAACAGATGCGAATGAATGATGCTTGTACAAAAAAAGAAATCAAAGGCAGCAGTATTGTAAGCCAGCAGCTAACAAATGAGAAGACATGTTCAGAAATTGAAGTGAAAGCTGATCTGTTAATATGTAGTGGCTGTTCCTGGATATGCTGGACATGAGTGGAAATAAACCAGAAACTCTATTACGAAAGCTGAAATTTCAATTTAATTTAAAATCTCAGGATTACATTTTAGATACTTTTCTCATGAGTACACGGAGAAAGCTAGGAGTGATGCGAAGAGATCGTCTCCTTTTCCTCTCTTTCATGCAGGACATTCTTTTCTTAAATGAATGTCAGGAACTTCATTACAGCTCACCAAAGTGATCACCAGTAGCTGAGAAACCCACCCCATTGCCCTCTGACACTGAGCTGCATACTCATAAGGCTGCCGAACCATTCTTCCAGATGGTTTTGGAGGCTTCTAGTTTTCCTCCTGAGGGCAGGAAGGAAAACTGTCCCATCCCCTCCTCACGACTGCATCAAAATAATTCTGTGCTGGCACTGTATTGTGAGCTCCTTAGTGCTAGAATTTGTCTTCTGTACGTCAAAACTGGCCAAAATCCAAAAATTAGCTGCTTGTAATAACCAAACCCCAGAGCCAGACCAAAATTCTAGCAGCAGTCTCCCTCTATGGAGACTGCACCAAGGCTTTTTATAAGGTGCGGTAGAGACACCTTTAAATATTTCTAAAAGCTCAAATGATAACTGAAACCGAATTAGAAGCTAAAGAAGTGGTTAGGTAGCTTTCCTCATGACATGGCAGGGACTGCTTTTGATTCAGTACTGCACATCAAAATCCTCACTAAATAGAAAAGTTCTCTATACTTTAATCGCAGATCTTTTGTATTCCTTTGAAAGTGCTGGAGCTGCAGTCCATGTACAAGCCCTTCTATTTTCTGTAATACTGTTTTGGTGAAGCCTGTCATATTTTGCTAGCCATCAGCAGCGATGACCACTCTGTGTTCAGCAATTTTCCCATGTAGTGCTCTCCATGCTATTCTGGATTTCCTCCTTTTATAGCCTTTGTCCCTGTTGAGTCAAAGGCAGTGATTCAGACACAATCTCCCCAAAATACATAAGTTCACTGAGCCTCAGAGAGGACTACAAGCCTATTGACCTTTTGAAGCTTTGAGGCAGTATGACAATACTTCCTCCCCGCAGCAGCCTGCACCAAGGAAGGATGTGGTGGAAAAGGGATTTTGTGTACAGAACAGTTTATAAATACGAGGATTCACGTTTGTTGATAAGCAACAAGTTAGAGTGCCAGTGCTATAGTTAATTGAGTTGCTTAGGATAAAACTTCTATTTCTAACCATTGCTCCTATTACAAAAGCTTTTTTTTTTTCCTCTTAATTTTCACTGAACAAGAGGTCAGCACATCCTGCTGACTCATTGTATCAGCAGGAGGCAATAACCCCTGCAAGTGCTTCTGCCAATTCATTGTAGCCTGGAAGGGGGACAGGGCAAGTCCAGGAAGAAGCTCTAGAGACAGCCAAGTTTAGGGTAGAGAGGTTAATTGAGTGCTTCTATTTTGCTGTCATTTTTTCTCTAGTATACACAACGGCATAATGGAAAAGGGATGCACTTGAAGCCAACGTGGCAAGAATGCAATAGAGAAGTAGCCTGTTCTCAGAGCTCTCTTGGACTCTATATCTGTGATACCTTGTCAACTGAGCTTCTGCCTTGATACTCGAATCTTAAACTAGAATTAATTCCTCAGATTTGCTGGTATGTTTGGACCTTAAGCCTGGGTCAGGCTGCCCAGGAAGAAACTGAACATTTGGATGGGGGTTCGGGCTCAGCAATTTGCTGCCTTCAGAACTCTGTAGGCTCCTGAGGTGGCATTTCCACTTAGGATGCGATTTGCTTAGCGGAAATAGCCACCTCAAAAATAATGCTGAATTGCTCAACAACTCTTCTGACCTTATACAACCACGTTCATCCTATATTGTGTGATCTACTGACAGAGAAGTTCTGGCTCCAAGAATTCAGCAGTTTTGTAGCAAATGGGAAACCTACCCAGAGCCTGAGAAGCAAAAGTCATACTGCATAGAGACATGTGTGTGTATGTGTACATATATATACATATATATATTTGTATAGATATATAATGTATATACTTATATTAATTTATACTTTATGTGAATAAGATAAAGGTAAAATTATATGTAGCAGCACAGCAATATATATTCAGTAGATCTGTGTTACACAGATTCCTTTACCAACATATCTTGAAATGAACACAAGGAACACAGCATACTTTAAAAATGAAGAAATGTAATACAGTTAGCAACAAGACAGGCAGGACCAGTGTGTCAGCAGCATGTGCAAGCAAGCAAACCAGCAGCAAAGGGGTGGCTCCCTGAGAGCTTCTGCTCTTGCAGAGATGGAGAGAGAAAGAAATGCAATGGCTACGAAATATGTATTCATTCCATTTCTCACTGCTTCCCTGGTGAGCCTTATGCTCTCAGGATTGAACTCCAGGGAATAGATAGATAGACCATGGGATAGTTTCCAACAGTATCATCCAGAAACGAAGACACTTGGCCAAGGCTGCTTCATTGAGCGTTTTGCCATCAGTAGCGGCAGCAGGAACAGAACCATTAAACATGTATTCTGGAAAACACAGATGACGGTGGACAAGCCAGGTGGAAAGTAATCAGTTCTGACAGGGACATCCACAGCTGCCTTCACAGTTACCAAAAAGTAGGAAACGGACTTCTGTCCTGGTAGTAACCTTGCTCAAAGTCAGGCAGCATGAGCTAGCCTCCAGACTACTAATCTTACTTTCTAATAAAGAAGTAGATGTGAAAAGTCCAGCTATTCTCAGACTGCAGGTGAAGAAACAATATTTTCCTGCCTTTTCTATAGCTTAGCAACAAAGAGACGTGCCTTCCAGTGCTTACAAACAGGCATTGGCTACTCCGGCTCTGAGGCACCGGCTGAACTGAGAGAAGTGGGGTCCTGAGGTCTTTGTGGGGCTTTTTGCTTGTGGAGAGAGGGTTATGTGCATGACCAGGGACTGATCCCCCATTCACACTGTAATTCTTTCTGTTCTTCCCCTCCATAGCACGGAGGATCACATTTTCAGAGCGCTGTGTAATTAGCAGCTCGTGATCGTCCTCATCAAAGTATTTGTTTTGCTTAGACATCACCCTCTGGTCTCTGTTGATTTAAGTTACTGAAAATATCATATGACAGAAAAGAGTTTATGCAGTGTTTATGTTTGGAGCCTGATCAACTGCAGTGATTTCAGAGGGCTTTTGCAGTATCCATTTCAGGGCAGAAATGAGCTCTTTCTATTTCTAAAACTCATTCCCATTAAGTTAACCAGAGTTCAGAGCTCTCAGCTTCCTGCAGGCAGTGCCCCTGCCATCCTGTATTTTTCAGTCTTGACCCCCAGTTCCACAATTTATCATTATCTGTGAACTGGAGGAGAATTGAACAAGTAGTTCTCAGAAATTCCACTTATGAATAAAACATTGAAAGTTATTCTCCTGCACTTAAAATAAAAACAGCAATTTTTGTCCTTTATCTGTGTAAAATTTTTCTATTAATGGCTGGCTTTGTATTTTCTGAAGACTATTTCAGTGCATCTATTATAAATATTTATGTGATAAGAAAAATGTTGGAACTCCTTCAAGGAAATCAGATGAGAATGCATCCACACACTTCAAAAATAAATGCATAAGGTAAGTGTTCAAACTATGCTATTATTAAATTGCTATATACAGTGAGCTTAGTGGTAGATTGTTGCGGTAAGAATGGTTTAATATATTGTTTCATGAATTTCATTTCAAAATTAGGTTCCATCAACACTACAGCAATTTTAAGTGAAAAAGCCTCACTAATCCAGGAGTAACCTCTCAGATTCTTACATAAAACTATCAGCAAGGCACCTTATAGATTACCTGGTTAATTTAAAAGGCTCTCTTTACACTTAGCAAAATATGATCTCCAGAAAGCCCATGATAATCTTGTAATTTAACTTGTTACCTCTAACGACTTTTTGCATAACACATTGCACACAGAAGTTATTGGAACTGCTTAAAGAAACAAAATACAAGACAATTTCCCCCCCAAAAAGCTGAAAAAAATCCTCCTCCCCCCCCTAAAACGGGTATGTGTGGACTGCTCATCTAAAAAATCTTCATTTCATGTAAATTTTTCCTGTGTGAGAGAAAAATGTGTTAGTGCAGAAAACTCACGAGATCAGTCCATAAATCATTCCTTTGAATGATTTTGTCTTCCCTTGACTCTGCATTCAACAATGCAACAAAGACAAATCTGCATTCAAAGAGCCAAAGCCTGCCTTCAGATGTGGGTGTGCATCCCACTTAAATGTCAGGTAGAGTCAGGTGCAGAGGAAGACATCAGAGGAAGGAATTTGGCACTATGGTAAGAGAGAAATGTTGGAGAGAGGAGGGCTGTGGGGGAAAAATTCTGTGGATATTTTTAAGGGGATTGTTTCAAAATCAAATTTCAAACTGGAAAATAGACTGAAAAAAAATCGTTCCATTACTTGCTGCTTAATTGTTACTTAATTTCCTTTTTCTTTTTTTTTTCAGTTCTGATTTTTTTTTTTTCATGATTTGCTTGCTCAAGATTGATTAAAGTGTTCCTTGAAATACAGTTAAAGAAAAGCTAAACCTGCACCTGTGAGGTTAATGGCAGTTTTATTTCAGAAAGCTGATGACCTCTCTCTGCTGCTCTATTTCCTACATTTCTCTGAGATATTTCCTCCTGCTGCCACCTTTGAGTCCCATGGATGTGTCAGTGTCCTGCCACTTACATCTGACCCCGCCTATCTGGGATACAAACAGATCCCAAATGGAACGGGTCCATTCCATTTAGTACAACCTTCAGCACTCAAATCGAGGAAAGTTTAACAGGTTTTTACCAGCTGATATTAACCATCAGAATGACCTAAATAAAAATGAATGTCAGGACAACTAGGATCTTGAATTTGTCTCAGAAAGAACATAAGAAGTTAAAGAGAGCTTGTTGGGATTGGTGTTATCTCTTCCCCTGATGACTTTAGCAAAGATGAGGCCACTGCAGCATCTCCATCCGAGCTACCACGCAAACTCTCTTACTATTTCAGAGAGTCTGTATGTTACTGAGATCTTAATCTTGACAGTCATGAAGCAGAGGTCACTGTGGTGGGATCCAGAGCAGAAAGAAAGAGGATCAACTGCACATTTTAAACAATTTAATCAGCCCTTTGTCATGGCTGCCTATATAATAGGCTCTGCACATTGTCTCTTCAGTGTTTATGGGTATACACAGACTTCATACACTGCAGTTATTTTACTTTCATAATGCCTCTCTTAGAGAGACAATTTTGTCCCCGCTAGCAGACGGGGAGAGCTGATGAATGAGTTGTTTCAAATTCTCTGAAATTGCATGGCAAAAGCAGAACTGGAATGGGGGCGCACGATACGTCAACACCACACCACAGCTCTGTTCGAGGAGACTGCAGTCAGCTTCCTCATGACAAAAAAGATAAGATGGAGTGATATTTTGCGTCTGACCCTTTAACCTGCAAAGAGTCACCGACTGGACCAGTGGACTGAACTGAACAAAGAAATGAAAATGGATGGGCATAAAGTTTCACAGTTTCTTGGGTTTTTCTGGAGCAAGGCAAGATATGAGTATCCGTTACACAGATGAAGACATTGTACGTACTCCCAGAAGCCAGGTCCATATTTTGTCTTTTGCGAAAACAATAGCAAACATATCACCACTAGAAGGTGGCCACATGTGATATGATAATTTTTGGAGCAGAGTGCCTTGCATCTGTCACTATTTTTTTTAATAGAATTCTACCATTGCATTTTTAAAAATTATGCCGTGCTGGCTTTTGGACGTTCAGCATGAACTGGTACCTTATTTCTTTTTTGATTGCTTTATTGCAATTGTGCCATCTCCCTCTTTCTGTCCATTTCAGATGCTGTCTCAACAAAACCCATTTGAATATCTGGAGAGAGTGGACTGTGACCCTGTGAGATATCTTTCTGGTGAGTCTTAGCAGGAGAATCAGCAGATAAGTGAACTGCCAGAGGGTGATTCACAGAAGCTAAGATGGGGTCCCACTTTAAAATAGGTGATGTGCAATAATACTCCAGCATTGCAAAACACTTGAAGGAAGCCTGATTAGGATTTGGGCTTTCTAGCTGCAGAAGAGAAGAAGTGAAAGTAAAAATAGCTTTATTGAAAGATATAGCTGAACCTTGGGAGGCAGAAAAGTGTTAGGAATAAGAATGAATAAGGATTCCTGGTTATCTTTCAACTTCAGCTTAAATTGTCCAAGGAAATTCTGTATCAACTACCTTAGGGTTGAAGCAAGAGAAAGCAGTGTTTCAGGTTCATGGACATTTAGTTTCTATGATCTTATAAGACCACATATTCTTAGGTATACACCACCAGAAGGAACCTCTTCGGTTATTGGAAAGTGTCTTTCCCAGCACAACCCAGAATGGGATCCAGTGCTGGAGTTAAATTATGCTATATCATCTCATTCACAAACAGACTAAGAGCAATCAAGTTTTTTGATCCCCGTTCTTCTAATCTTTATTTCGGTCTGACTTTCTGTATAATACAAACTAAAGAATAACTATAAATAAAATCTCCATCAAGTTATGTTACAGTTTGGCCTTTCTTCTAGGACTTAGAGATATCCAGAATGATGGAGTGCTCACTCCTTTCCTAAGTGAACATTTCCAAAGGTTAATTACCACCACCAACAAAAAAAAGTGTGCCTGATGTCTTCTCTCATTTCATCTCACTTTAGCTTCCAGCCTTAGGATTTTATTTTGCCATTTTTTAGTGCTGGAGATGTGTAGTATCAGAAACCTCTTCTGCTGAGAGGCTAACTACATATGCATAGTGCTCAGGTTACCTCTTAACCATCTCATCCAGTAAATAATGAATTGAATTGCTTGAATTACCTCAAAAGATATTGTTTTCAGATTTGTAACCATTCTTTTACCTTTTATAGTGCTTTGCAAAGGATTTATGCACTTCTCTTTTCTCAGGGCTCTGCTTAAAGGCAAATTGTAGATTTATTTTAATACAGCTATTTGGAGGTGAAATAATTCCCTTTTTCTTTCTGCAGAAATTATGACACTTGCAGAAATGTACCTATTCCACAGAATCTTTTTCATTCCCATTGTCTCGGTTTGCCAAAACGTGTAAACAGAATGCCCTACGTAAGATGACAGCTAAGCGACCACAAGAAGTTGATTTGTTGCAAATGTAAAGTGCTGGAGACGTGCTCCATGTCACAAAACATCTTATCTAGAATACCGTGTGGAAGAATCAAAGAAAAGAAAACAATAACATTACATAAAACAAAGGTAAAGTTTGACCTTCAGACCCATCAAAAAGAAGCTCACCATATTGCTATACAAGAAAATCTGTCATAAGGAATCTAAGTCTACCTATCATGTGCTTGTTTGGAAATATGATTCTTTGGAAAACAAAGCATAAATTCCCTGGGTTACTTTTTGTTTCCAGTCGTGAAAATGAAAATATTCTTTCTCAATGTTTAACAGAGCCTAATGTAAGTGACGTTTGCTGTATTTTGTCATTTCCTCCAAGCTTTATTTGGCAGCGTAGTATTTGAGCTGGCAGATTGCTTCTGCAAAGAGAGGTAGCTCTCCTGACGAATGACAGTCTCACAGCCTTAGTCTGGACTACCAGCACAAGAGCTCTCTCCAGTGGCAACTTTGCTACTTCTTTTGATGTGCACCTCAGATACTACTCAAGAAGCTTTAGGGTTTTTTGGTAAATACAGAAAATATCGTCTATGTTTGTTATAGGTGCTTATGGTGAGATGCTTGAAGTCAAATTCGCTTCACCTGATTTCAAGTGTGCGTAGTGACACTAGTGTAGTCAATGGAACGAATTAGTACTCTTGCGGAAGAGTTCATCTAACCTAGTTTACTTATTCACTGCAGGATAAGTGCTGAGATCTCTCCACTAACTTTAGATTTTTAAACGTGGCCAGGCACCATGACTAGTTACTAGAAATTTCTACCCACATAGCTGTGGGTCATACGTTCCACACGAGTTACCATTTACCTTTTTGTTAGCCTAGAAAGACCAGCCCTGGCAAACTGCCCCATTCTCCTTGAGTGATCCATCACTATAGACATCTCACTTTCTCCTTGCAAGCTGTCTGGTTTGATGAGTCTAGGTCAGAGTCTCACTGAAGTGACTCTTACCGCTGTTTCTTGCCTGAAGCCATGTCTATACGGACACTTTGCAATTGTTGGATTGCCTGCTATCTTTCTTGTCATCCTTGTCTACGCAGGGTGACAGACCCATTAGGGTCTTTTTGGCCTGACTGGGTTACCAAGGACATTTTTCTCAGACTAGAGCTGTGGAAGACAAAATTCTGTTCTTCGCAACTGTTGAAAGTACACAGGTTGGCCAAAACTAGGCAGACACAGAAACTGTACGTTCCTGGTTTCCCCGAGGATAGCCTTTAGGGTTCACAGCTCTTTTTCATCATGCCAAATCTTACCATAGAGTATAATTCTAATATCTGTGCTAGGGGCCTTGGAAGTTTTGGCTTGTTAGGAGCAGAAGAACGGGAATTATATTTGGTTTCTTTGCAGTAACAGAAATTGTTTCCTCCTCCATAAGGGCATTTTTGTTCCCCCTTACTCACCTGAATGAGATGAAAAGCACGTGCAAGACAGGCAAGGCATTTCACTTCATGCCTTTTCTCTGGATGTTAAAATGGCTAGGGAAAAACAAATCCTATAAATAAAACTATTTTTCAGCCAGAGAAGACTGATTGATAAAGGTCACTAAATGCTTCCCTGCTGGAGTGTGAAATCAATGAAAAGTTTAATCTAGTATGATTTGGCAATTTGTCAGGTTTAGAAGAGATGATGTGAGCTGAGGATGTAGAACACAGCAACGAGACGAGAAGAGATGAAATAAACCATGGACTCAGAAACCAGGAGAAAGCACTCCTGGGACTGAAATAAAGAAGGGAGAGGCTGAGCTACTTGTGTTATAGTTCTACCGAAAAATAGCTACTTACATTTTCCTCCATCAGCATACTTCCTTTTGATGTCTTTTGCTAACAGGGGCCTGCCAGAGCAGTTAAGCACCATGCAGTAAAATGGTGGAGAAATAGGTATTTTGGTGCTTGGCTGGTCTCTTCTGACTGGTGAGTAGGCTGGAATTTATGAGCCACAGGGTGTTACCGAGAGCTGCGCAGACTCGAAGATTGTGAGGAGCTCAGACAGATAGGTTTTGAAAATAAGGAAAATCTTTTGTCCTCCAGCAGGACCTAGTCTAGCTGACCTATGAAATCACAGGTTATAAATGAAGTAAAATGATTTCTTTGTTATTTTTGACTCTTCCAAGGATGATATATATCAGAATACTGCTATCCGGATAGTAGCTGGGTAATATGGACCAGAACTGGGCATTGTCTTTGAGGCACGTATCCACCGGTAAATTTGGTGGAAATTGTGAAATCAGCAGGTTCAAAAGGTGTTAAACAACCAGACCAGCCCACACAGGTGCATACACAGAGCAGGACTGCAAAAATCCTGTTTGCTCTTTCTTCATGTTAAAGCTTAGGCAGACGGCAAACAACGGGGTTGCCCTTGAAAACCACTAGTTTGATGGAAGCTTATGACAAAGTTTAATGGAAAAATATACTAAATTATGAAAAAGAAGACTCAGAACTGTAACACTAAGGAAGATTTTACTTAGAGACAAAATTAGTCTTCTCTATTAATTTTTAAGCTCTTTGAGGATCATTTTTAGCCTATTAGTTTCTAAGAAATTAGTCTGTGAAATTCTCAGTCTCTGTATGCGTACATGTTTGTCTATTATCCCCAAATAACTTTTGCACTAGTTAGCCAACTCCAAACAAAACTGACAGAGACACAGAGATCCCAAAGAAGATTAATTTCTTATGACTTTATGGGCATGGGCCACCAGGTTGAAGGCAAACACCGTGTAAGTGTTGTATTGGAGGGAGGTGTTGCATCACTATTATGCCCCAGAGCATTTGCATGGAGGAGGGACGAGACCTTATGAATGCACCAGCCATTAAAAAAGCTTCAAATGGACCTTGAAATAAATCATGCAAGATACCTTTTATAAGGGCTTGTAAGTTCCAGCACACACAGGACTATTTATCTTGTTTTTTGTTTGTATAGAGCACAGGGTAGCCAAGTCCTGGTCAAGGATGGGGTGTTAAATAACCCTAAAGTATTGGATATGAGGACAGAAACTGATCCCAAGACCAAAATGAGTCAAGTCTGGGGTAAATATACTGTTTTCTCTTTACCTAACTATGCCTATTTATTGCACTGTATATTTTAATTACATGTTCATACTCTGCTTAACTCCTTTTTAAATAGTATTACATTTTGTTTACTGTGACTGGAAGGCTCACATCTTATAGGTGATTCATTTACACTTAATATTTTTTATTAATGGTCTAACTTCAACACGATACAGCTAAGCAGGGACCTTGATGAGTTTAGTTTTACATTTAGAAACCTTACATGGAAGCAGGATGAGAACTGATAGTCCGAGGCCTTCTGTGGATCTGCTAATGCATTCTCTACAAAGCTAGCAGAAGGCTTCCCATTATCCTTCACTGGCCTTTGGATCAGGCCCTTGAGGATGGTATACATAACATAAGTCCCAAAGATGGTCAAAATAATAGGTTTTGCCTGTTGTTTTTTTTTTAGAAATTTAGCTAAGATGTAGCTTTTGCCAGCTCCTAAACTAAATGACCAGATAATATAAACTGTTTACATAATTTTTTACTATAAATTGAAAATGTCACAGTAGAGCTGTCCACCCACTTTCTGCCTCATTAATGTAAGAAAAAAAAAAAAAAACCAACACATGCCTTATGACAGCTCATGCATTTTCAATAGCCGCTCTTAAAAAGACAGTTCAACATGCCAGCTCTCTTGGCGTTGCTTCCATATGCATTTCCTATTGTAAGAACAGGAAAACTTTGGTAAACTTGGATATAATACTGTGTGACAGCAATTAACAAATTATGACTTTAAGTAGTATTGCTAACAGTTACTGTTATAGAGTATGTTTACCGAAAGATTTCTAAATTTCTTTTCAGTATCATGTAAGCGGGTATGCTAATTAAGCATAGAGAGATAATTAACGTTTAAGTGTTAGTGTTTGAATATGAAAGAGATGTGAATCTCCTTTTTCACAGAATTCCAGATTTAATTTGTTTATTTAAACTTTTTTGTGGAATTACAGCAAGGCAAATGGCCTTCCACTGGTCTAAGAATGGAGTGACAGTCAACATTTCAGCCCATAACTGAGGGAAACAGTTGAATAAGGAAGCGCTGATTGACAATAAAAATCTGCAAATTCTATTATTTGGGTCATTCCAAGATCTTCACACAAATCCTTCTATATATCTGCTAAGTTAATTCACAGTGCCAGATAAAAGTCATTGTATTTCCCACAAAATGCTTTGTTTTTTATTTTGTCCTGTTTTGTAAAGTATTTGTCCCAAGTATTTGTCTTTATTGGAAATTAGGATACTAGAAAAAATAGTAGCGATATTCTCAGTACTGAGCTATGCAAATCTTACTTGTGTGCAACACTTTTAAAATGCTAAATGCTACACCAGCAGGAACAAAACCTGATTGTGAACTGGGCTTGCATTCAAGAAGACATGATTGCATTTTATATTATCAAAAATGATTTTTCTTTTGGAACTATTGAAAATAATTAGTCTATTTGACTCTGATCATAATTTTACTGAAAAGTAAAGTTAAAGAACATAAGTTACTTAGTATGTAAGAATGGAAACAATGAATAGATAAAGGCTTGATGCTTTTTTTTGTTAGAGAACTTTAATGAAACTCTAATCCGCTTACACTGACAGATACAATAGTTTTCCCTTTCTTATTCTCCAGTCATCTGAAGAGAGATGCTCTATATGGTACCTACTTACTGGATAAGAAAATATCAAAAGTAAGAATCAATCCCTAAAATGATGGGCATTTATTTGACTGCTTTACTCTGTAATTATTGTGCTCCATGAATAAAACAAAGCTTCATTACAGAACTGTTAAAATATGTTCATTTAAATGGCAACAGAACAGAACAACAAATCATTAAGTTCAAAATTAATCTTTTAATGCTATTTAACAACAATAGCTGATGAACCAGAGGCACTCCCAAAGTATGCAACATGATTTGCTCAGTGGACACAGACATTTATCACATCTGACTGTATCACAGCATGGAGAAGTAAACTGTTAAGCCCAGCAATCTGGGCACTTATTAATGCGGAGGCATCTAAACTGAATTTCCCTGGAAGCTCCAGCACGAATCCTGATGCCCCAGGTGAGATTCCTTTCAGTAAAAGTATCTACACTCTTTCAGCCAGAAATATTAAATAAATATTTAAATATTTATTTAATAATTATTTAAATATTTAATATTTAATAAACTGATTATAGTCTTCAGTTATTTTTTTCCTATGACCACAGTCTTCAATTCTATCCCAATAAATTTCTTGATGGATGTGCCATAGTCTGGCCAAGCACTATTCTGTTCTATTGTAAGTAGAGCCAGTTCCCTAGTTGCCATATACTTCCAAGCTGATCTAGGAAGAAAGCTGTCGTCGTAATGAACTCCAGGCCTATAGAGCACATGTGTAAGCTTAGATCCACTTTCTGGTAGTTTTCCTTGGAAGATCAGCCTTCGCAGTCCAGCGACCCGTCCTGCTCCTGAGATCCTAACCCTTCACCACAGCTTCTGGTATGTGCTCCTCCAAAGTGTCAGTGAGGATTTTGGTTGAACTGATTAGGGAAAAATGCAGTGAAAATATAAGACACACTTGAGATACTTGGGAATTTTCTTACCTGCTGTCATTTTTCGCTTAGAAGTATGCCAACCGATCATAGAAATACTAAACAACCCTGAATGTTTTGATACCCTCTGCTTCGTGTTTGATTCCACTGTTAGTGGTGGACCAAGATTTGTCAGTGTCCAGACAAGTCTGAGTCTCTCCTCTCTGTTTTCTCTTGAAAAGTATTAGACATGGTGGTGGTCTGGAACTTCACCTTTACTTCCTCACCTACACTGATACATAATTCTTTAACAGAGGATCTCTCTCTCCATCTCTTTGTGCCTCTCTGCTTTTTGGGCTCTCCGAAAGTATCAGTGCAATATTTTGGTCATGGATCATGTGCACATAGTCTATATCCTAGAAAGATGAGATGATTATTTGGGAAGAAACTCATCTGACCTAGCTTTTTGTACCCAAAGTTTGGGTTTCAAGTCTAAGATGTTTGATTATCTTCCCTCTAGAGTCCACTGAGATGGACAGCCACCAACAGCAGGTGAGGTATTTCATCTTAGGTCTAAAATGAATGAGATGACCCTCCAGAAGTGCTTGGTGTAGTCAAGGTACCTGAGCTGTTCTTCAGCAAGGTGCCAAGCACCTTCTCTAAACCCTTCACCTTCCTTCATGTGAGTAAGACCCATATGCAGCATGTGGGAAGTAACAGAGTTCACCAGCTGACATAGATGTACCCCTAGATTGTGACAAGAACTTCTGAAGTCAGAATAGGTTAAAAAGTTATAGAAACAGAGGGGTAGGATTTGGATCAAAGACACATCCACTTTCCCTCTCTTTTCTAACAAGGGGGAAGTCTACCTGAGATTTGTAACGTCTGTTCATTTTAACATATCTACTCTCTTCTGGATGGGCCTTGGATTGGAAGTCCAAGCTAGGAAAAAATTATATATATACATAGTCTCCTGTTTGGTTGCCCAGATAGAAGGGCAATACAGCTATTTTTCAGTACGGTTGCAGTACAGTTCTATAATCAATGAGGTGAAAACATATGCTACCCATTGCTCTTGTGCAAACTAAATCTTTGATGTTTAATCATTTAGTAACATGGTGGAAATATTATTAGTACTATATCTTAATGATTGGATGTGCTTTTGAGATGGAAAAGTAGATAAGAAGTAAGGTCTGGCTAACTTTATTGCTCTCTATAAAAGGAAAATTGAACCAACCACAACGTGAATGTCTTCACTTCATAACTAAAGGAGAAGGAAAACTTGAGCCCTTATATTTATTTATACTAAAGGTGATATAAATGTAATTAATGCACAGTTTGTGCCTTCTTCCCACAGCTAGAAGTATATAAAAGGGATTTAGTGCAAATGAGAAATAGGAATCCTATAGTTTAGAAAGAGATGACTTAAGAAAGATAATGAGTTCTTTTCTCTCATTGTTTAAAGGATTTTAAAAATCCATAGTGTGTATCGCTAAATTTTCAGTTGTAGCCTAGACTCGAAAAGTGAATCAAAAAGTTATCTGTAGAGTCTTAAAGCAAAATTACATCAATTACATAGCAAGGAGAACTTGATTCTAAACCACAGAAACTTAACTGACTCTAGGTTTTCCAGAACTCCTTATAAGAACTCCCATAAACCAGATTTTTTTTTTTTTTTCCTAAGTATGGCATCATGAAAATTTGTTTTAACTGACTGGCTTTGCTAGAATAGCAGCATTGTGATGGAGGACAGCTAGGTCAAGCCCCAGCCGTTAGCTCATCTATGCCCCTATTTGCATAGGGCCCATACCTGTCACCTGAAGCCACTGGAAACAGGCTGACATGCTTCCGCTAGACACCTTGAACACTTTTAGGAGCTACAGAACAGCTTTATGGTACCTGAAATGCCAAGTGAAAATATTACCGCAATACCAAATGTAAAACTTAGACACCCTGGGGTATAAATGCAGAATGCAGAAAGATGCTGACTCAGAATAAACTTTGCCATATGGATTTGTTACACTTAGTCAAAACCAGGGAGCTGGAGGAGCTGAGTGACCACCTTGCAGGCATGAGTATGAACCCTTTCCTCAGTGTGGATATTTCTTCTCCATTTCAGAGCTGTATGGTGCTTCCTCAGCTGCAGATGATCCCCATATTTACCTAGCTCCAAGGATAAGATGATGTTGTACTTTACTAGCACTTTCCATTTGGAGATTTCAGAGTTCGTCAGAAGCATAAAGGAATTATTCTCGCATTCCTCTGTGAGGCTGAAATTTATTCCTGAGGATTTGCCAGTTGTGAATCAGGCAAGAGCAACAAGCTGGTAGGGAACAGGAGGAGGGAAGAGTTAGTATTTACTGCCAAACAAAACACAGACAGCAGACAAATATTTCTCAGGCCTAAGCAGTCACAAGAAGTCTTGCGTCTCAGACCTTTTATCTTCAGAGACTTCAGAAAACTCTTTCTCTGGAAATAGCTGAAAATATTGGACCTTGGGGTTTATGTCCCAGAATGAACAGCAAAGCAATGCATTTAGGAGACAGTGATATTATACGCTCCTCTCTGTTGTGAAATTTTTCTTATCATTTTTTTTTTTTACTCTGAAGACACTTTCTACCACGTCCCTGGAATAATCTGAATCTGTGTCCACCCCAAATCTAAGTTCACACCCAAAGAGGAGTAGAAGTCGATGAAATATGTATCAAAAGTGTAATCCTACATGCCGCTGCACGTTCCACCTTCCTCAATACCCACACGTGGCCTCACAACCCACTTTCTGGGCTGTGAGGCCCCAGCAGCCTGCCCTTCCTGACATCTGGCTGTACAGCCTGTTGCCTAGGCTGCCTATTTGCTAGACTGGGAAGCTCTCTGTTCACAGCAGCTAAAAAAGAGCTCAATTTCAGTAACCCTGGCAATTGCACTGGGAGAGGCATGGGATGGGAATATTATTCTGCCAACATACATAAGCGCCAAGTGTTAGCCACTGAGAAAGGCCCAAGTTACAGCATCACTCCTTGCCTGAGCACCTTGGATCCTCTCTCCTAACTATGTCCATGTGAGGTTCACATACTAGGTTTCCCTGGGCTGGTGCGACAGAATCATCCACCACATGTGGGCATCCAAACTTGCAACCACTGTAGGTGCTAATACCAAAATTTTACATAATACTTGAAATTCCACTTGAATCCTAATGTCAGAATGAATGCTCTGGAATTACTTAAAAATAAATTAACAGTAATACATCCCTCAAATGTCTAATCTCTTTTCTGTATGAGAGACAGTGCTCAAATTTTTCAAGTTTTTTTTTCCTTTTTTTTTTTTTTTTCAATTAAGGTATTTAAGAATGTATTTCTGACCGACGTATCTATCTGATCCGAAACACTACTGGCTTGAGTGGAGAGCATTCTTTGGACCAGGCCTGCAGAGACACATTTGTTCAAGAATTTATTCTGAGTAATCAGAACGCTGCCTCTAAGAGCAGCTGTTGCATTTGACCATGTACCATGCATCACAGAGATGCTGATGGTGAAACAGACTGACACGTACAGTGCCTCTCATGTTGTTTGCAAAGGCAGATATTCCTCTACAGACCACACCAGTCAGGAAGCCTGAATGGAAAAGCTTCAGCGTCAGCTCTTGGGCTGAAATCACTGCTGCCACTCAAGCAGGCACAGATGGAAAGCAGTAATTAACTTAATTAGCCACACAATTGAGGAATGTTGCTACTGATCCCAGAGAATCTAACTAATCATAAAATATTTTGCGTCCCTGTGGCATAAGAAAATCATTTATGTTCAGATGAGATGGAGTAGCCGAAAGAATATCTAGCATGTGGCACCACAGATTACGGCTCTGGACCACTGTGGGCCAAGTGTTTTCTCCGTCTCTCTCTCCCTCTCTCTCACCGCTAATGCTAGAGTGCTTTGTACCACATTTACTGCTGATTACTCCGTCGCATCCCACAATCCGGACTGCTCTGACCTGTGTTAACACACAGGGATAACAAATGGCTAGTTGATTGGTTGTGCTTTAGAGCAACTGCTGGGCAGAGATCCACCACCATGCTAAGGGGCAGTTTAAGTAAGACTGATGACTATAACACAAAGCGCACAGAAAGCATGTGATAAAGCAAGGAGGTAAGTGTGGGGCCAAGAACAGAGACTATTTTAACTTTGTTTTTACTCAGGCAAACTCACTGAGTTATTTAGAGGTGCAGCTTTTAGCCTATCATCAAATGTCATGTTTCTTTCTTCAGTTGATTTCATATAAAAGATTCACTGTGAGCTTTCGTAATAGAAATATATTCCTTGACAACAGGAAGCAGCCCCCGACTACCACCTGCAACATTCAGATTTCTGTGTTAAAAAAGCTGTCCCTATATAGAAAGTATATTCAGATATATATTTATATTACAGATATACATTTTTGCTGAATTTAACTCTTGCATGGGTAACAGTTCTGCTCAGTAATTTGTAAGGAATTTGCGATGGATGCTGTGGGAATGCAGCCTGTTATTGGCACTTCACTGCAAGAGGACCACCACCTTTGTGCCAGCAAATCTTTGATGCACAGAAAATTCCCCTGCAGTTGGCATCAGGGAGATCTCCCGTTTCTTTTATTGTGGTTACTCGTTCTCCTTCTTCTTACTGGTTTTAGCTGGAGATATTCAAAACCCGTCTGGCTGTGATTCTGGGCAATATGCTCTAGAGGTCCCTGCTTGAGCAGGGAGGTCGGACTAGATGATCTCCAGAGGTCCCTTCCAACCTAAACGATTCTGTGATTCTGTGATTCCTACAAAGTGAATGGTGAGCTGGAGGGCCTGTGGCTTTTGAGGGAAATTCAGAAACAATGGAAAACTGCCTACCCTTGCTGTCAACCTTCAGGCTTCCTAAGGAAGGTGTTACCCCCTTCCTGCCCTTTCTTTGCAAATGGGTGGAGCAGCGCTCTGCATTCTGCACAGGTGGAGGAGAATAATAATCTGTGGGAGATGGAAAAATTCAGTAAAAATGTGTCTAAAACCACTATGCCAAAGCTATTAAAATTACTATAGCCTTCTTCAGGAGAAACATTAACTTTCTCAAACAAAGATGGGCCAGGCTAGCTGCTTGTGCAGCACAGGTGCATCATATTGTGGTTATCCTCATTAACTTCGTTATAAGGACAGAGAAATTAGAGCATGAACTGTACACTCTTGAGGAACCTTAGTCAAGCTGACTTGTTTTATGTGCTGGAGAGAACAGCTGTATATGCAGTAGCCTAGAGCAAATGCTCAGGAGTCTCCCTGAGGTAATATCATCACCCAGGATAGTTTTAATTGTCACAAAAGTGGGTTCTAATATTGGCTCCTACTTTGGAAAACTTTATGTCCTTGTACCAGAGAGGCATGAGGGTGTGCAGGAATCATTTCACAGGGGAGGAGGTTTTGTGTAGGTGGTGCTCTAGCTCATGTCTCAGTTTTCTGCTTAAGGATGCTCATGTCAACAGCTGAGTAGCAGCAATTTTTTGTGAGATTCTGTGGGTAATGGGCAACTTCTTGAGTACTCTTCTCTGCACTGAGCTCTCAGATATTCAGATTCAGATGCTTTCTTTTACCCTGAACACCTATGTAGGTTCAGCTCCCTGGTTTGTAGGTAGAATTGCCATATGTCCTAAGTAATATTACAGCAAAAGTAGAAAGTTGGACATTTTAAGGAAATTTCCCCACCATAAACCCTCAGCATTGTCTTTGTCAATGTGGCTGTTAGTGGTTTGAACACAAGCGTGAGACTGAGAAAACTGGGAATGTTGTTGCTGCCTTTGACACTTGATGTTCTTCGTTGCTTTGACCAAATTAGTCAACCTGTCGGCCTTCGAACAGGCATCTCTAATAGGTTTGTGCCAGCACTAGCCTCTGAATGGCACAGGGATCGGAAAATGAATCTGGAGACAAATAAATGCTGGAGAAACCTTCTTCAAATACTTGCTTGATGTTACTAGAAATTATTTGTTAAAATCTGTACGGGAAACACACAGACACACACAATGGAGAAGATAATTTCAAAAATATAGCAAAAAAATTTGCTCATGAACTGTTTTTTCTGTCCCCATTGAAGTCAGAAGATACGGTGTGTGTTCCTGAATGTTATCTTGCTCAGCACAGAATCAACAGATACGCTATAATGTGCCGCATTTTGGACCTCGGTGATGGATTTGTCTGGCTAAATAAACTTCTATATTCTGATGTGTTTGTTAGCAGAAGTACTCTCACTCCAGCTGTTTCTGTGGAAACAGATGATTTTCATTTGGAATAGCGAACTTTTCTCCAGTCTAATTAATTTTAAATTGTATATAGTAATCTGTTTAGGTGATAGCAGCTGTCCTTGAAATCTGTCCAGGAATCATGTTATTTGACACAAAACACGGAGCCAAAGTCTCAGTTCTTAAACACTCTTTCAGACTAGGCTGTCTCAAAATGGTGAACGTGTTACCCTGGAAATTTGTTTATACTACAGGAAATGTTCAAAAGCTGTGATTGTAAAGATGCACATGGGCAGCTACAACAGCTGTAGCTAATTCACTCTTGTTTTCCAGGGACTAACAAAAGTAGCGATAGCTTAGTGGCGCAAGTAACTGAAAGTGATAAATGTCAGCAGATTTAGCTCTTACATCATAATCCACAGGGGCCAAGTGAGAGGGGGTCTGAAGGCTAGCTGACACCTGGCAGAACCACAGCGCCCTGTGGGATGTCACTATAATTTACTATTAGAATTCATCAATATTTCTGTCTCCTCTAAACATGTTTCCTAGCAGAAAATCTTCAGACAAGTCTTACTGAAATCATTCTTTTTTATATGTTCACTGGTGGCACAGATCATAATATCCTCAAGTTGAATCTAGGTGGACCCATCATTGCTTTAATTTATTCTCATCTCCCATTTCACCCAGGATTAAATTCTATAAATTAAGATTGGCTAAAACTTATCTGTCATTTTTAGTATTGTGCTTTGCTGATGTAAAGTTTAAAAAAGAGATTAACAAATGGAACAAGGATGAATGGTTAGAGGAATAGAGAATTGATCTTAAAAAAGACTGAAGTTGGTTGAAGTTGGTTTGGTTAACCCAGAGAAAAAAAAATCTGAGAAGTATATGCTTGTATTTAGGACTTAACAGGCAGTAACACAAAGTCATAGAACCATGAACTGTCAGTAAATATATCTAAACGGGAAATTAGGATTAGGGAAGGATTCTGATGGTGAGGAAAGCAACGTTCTTGAACAAGTCCCCACATGGAGTCATGGAGACAGGAGCTTGAAATATTTCAGTGGAAGTGATTAAATCAGGAGTCACAGTGTGTGAGTTGTTCAAGGGGAGATTGTTGGACAGGATAAAGATGGATAGGATATTGAAATTAAATTATATTATATCAAGATATGGTATATAGTTTGTTTGGCTCCCCAAAAAGGGGATGAAAGACAGATCATGGCGAGTGTGCTATGCTCTGTTATAGCAGTATTTAATTACTTCACTGCATGCTTCCTGGGGTCTACTGTTGCCTGCAGGGAGTGGGAAGATATATTTTCTTGCTTGATGTCTAACTTGGCTTTTGGGAGATAGAGAAAATTGATTTTCTTCCAAAATATGAGATTAGCTACAGCTGGAAAATGTCCCCTGGGCAGTTTTTGGTGTATCAATGACAGCCAGAAACTTGTAAATGCCCCGCTAGTGGTATCTTACTTATATGTATTTGGGTAAATCGATCAGTCAGATTGAAGCTGGAAAAAACTTTCCTCTAACCAGAGTGACAAGTACCTTGGAATTTTTTGCTTTCCTCATGCCCAGGGCATGACCTCCTTTCTGAGATTCGCTGCCATTTGCAGCTCACAAGCACCATGGCACTGCAGAGACCTGGGATACTGATGATTGTCCCACGCTCTCCTTGTGACACGCTGTTCCTCTTTCTTTTTGACTGACCATGACATTAAATTCACAGGGAGTGAATACTTTCATTTTTCTTTTGCATCCTGGACATAGGTGATAAAAATATAGCAAAACAGAGCACATGACTAATTTTCTGTGTTCAACTACCTTTCTCTCATGAGTTACTGTGAAGCCCATGCCACGCACAGAGAGGAAACACAAAACTGTTGAGATATGTTCAGCATAAAACAGGTACCCCCAGAGTTACAATTTAGGAGGGCTGAGTTCCCACCTTCTCTCCATTAACTATATGGAGAGTGAAAAGTGACTGTTCCTGAAAGGTGAGATCCCTGATCGGATGTGTAAACTGGGCCACTGTCTATCTGTCTTCATTAGTTCCCTATCTGCAAAGTCAGTACAGTAATAAAGTGTCTTCTAGGTATGCAGAGTATAAACTATTCAAGAGAAAACATGTCACTTCCTGTGGGGTTTTGGAGCATGAGGTTTGGTCAGGTGGGACCTCATTGGCATTTTCTCCATAATGATAATCTGGTCCTTCCTGTGAGGTCAGAACGCAGATCTTCTTTATTTCAAAATGCAGAGCATTAATGGGTGGCCAATGGATTCTTTTCCTTTAGCTTTATCACAGAATCACAGAATCACAGAATCGTTTAGGTTGGAGGGGACCTCTGGAGATCATCTAGTCCAACCTCCCTGCTCAAGCAGGGTCACCTAGAGCATATTGCCGAGGATCACATCCAGACGGGTTTTGAAGATCTCCAGCGAAGGAGACTCCACCACCTCTCTGGGCAACCTGCTCCAATGCTCTGTCACCCTCACAGTGAAGAAGTTTTTTCTCAGGTTCAGGTGGAACTTCCTGTGGTTCAGTTTCTGCCCGTTGCCTCTTGTCCTGTTGCTGGGCACCACGGAGAAGAGGCTGGCCTCATCCTCTTGACACTCCCCCTTCACATACTTCCACACATTGATGAGATCGCCTCTCAATCTTCTCTTCTCCAGGCTCAACAGGCCCAGCTCTCGCAGCCTTTCCTCATAGGAGAGAGGCTCCAGGCCTCTAATCATCTTTGGAGCCCTCCGCTGGACTCTCTCCAGGAGTGCCATGTCTCTCTTGTCCTGGGGAGCCCAGAACTGGACACAGCACTCCGGGTGAGGCCTCCCCAGGGCTGAGGAGAGGGGCAGGATCACCTCCCTCCACCTGCTGGCAACACTCTGCCTCATGCACCCCAGGATCCCATTGGCCTTCTTGGCCACAAGGGCACACTGCTGGCTCATGGTCAACCTGTTGTCCACCAGCACTCCCAGGTCCTTCTCGGCAGAGCTACTTTCCAGCAGGTCAGTCCCCAGCCTGTACTGGTGCATGGGATTATTCCTGCCTAGGTGCAGGACCTTGCACTTGCCTTTGTTGAACTTCAGGAGGTTCCTGTCCGCCCACCTCTCCAGCCTGTCCAGGTCCCTCTGAATGGCAGCACAGTCTTCTGGTGTGTTATGGCACACATATTTTCCCTGTAGGCTAGTAAGAAGGTTGGTCTTCCTAGGCTCTAATGATCCTTGACACTTAAAAATAAAGAAATTTAACAGCATATTTTACAGTGGCCTGTAGTTGTGATAAACTCGCACTGATTTAACAAAATTTTAAAAATCAGTTATAATTAACACTTATTTTAAATGTAACGAGCATGACATTTTCAATTAAATAAATCTCATGAGACAGAATGTGTTATATTGAATTAACACCTTTACAGTCTATGTGCTTTTTAAAGCAAGTACATAAATTAACAATGTTCCACAGGAGCAAATCCTGCCTTCCTTGAATGCACGATCTGAAACCTTGACTTACAAGTTTTCCAAGGTAATTGGTGATTTTTTTTTTTATTTTTTATTTTTTTTATTAGGAGGGACTGAGTTTCATATCCCTTGTCAAGGAAGGAAGAAGCCCTAAGTCATTTTGGTGTGGTCATCCAACTTGGATGATATTTGCGTGCTCTTACTTCTGCTGTGTCCATTGCCTCTGTTGTACATGTCCTCCAGGGGTCAGGTTTTGTCATTTCCAGGTAAGAAGGCCACAGGTGTCTTGCAAATTTATGTTGAACAGAATGAGAATTGCATCAGTTCATCTGATTGCCATATCTGTTATCTCTAGATCTTGGGGTAGTGTATCCTAGTATCTGGGTATATGAGGGTGGGTATGACACACAGACTCGTGAGACAGGGGAGGAATGGCTTAAAAGCCAGGAAAAAAAAAAAAAAAACTTTTGTAGTTACTATGGAAACACAACTCTCACTCTCAGGCCTTCTGCCTACCAACACAAAGTTTCCTTCTGAGATCTTTTATAGATCTAATCTTCTTTTCCTACTAGCATAAAGCAGCAGTGATTTCGTTTACACTATGTAGCAATTTCAGCCAACACCAATAATAACATTTTCCACAGCCCTTCTACTGATATTGTTAATCTATACTGATGTGGCTTGAATGATTTTGATTTTAAGAAGGAGCAAGTAAGTTTCAGGAAGCATAAGTAATCACATAAAAACATCAAATGATGCAAGGATATGTAATATTGGGCCTTTTTGGTAGTTTATGAATTATGCTTCTGTTTTCTTTACAAAGCATACAGAATTCTATGGGTTAAATGCCAGAAAAAAAAAAAGGGGGGGGGGGAACCTGCCATTGTTTGTTTTATTTATTTATTTATTTATTTTCCTTCGTTACCAAAGAAACTGGAATCAGCACTTTGCTATGATAGGTTTCTGTTGAACTTGCTTAGCCATTCTCTGTCATCTTTTCTTCTTTTGATGTTAATCACAAGCAGCTAGAATCAGAAGATAATGAAGAATTAAAAGATTAGATATATATTAAGTTTATACATTAAAAGCAATATCAAAGAGTAAAGAAACCACAATGACTGAGATAATGAGAGTGAGGAATAGAATTCCTCTTCAACTAGAGAGATAGAAAAATATGCTCATGGCACTTCCAGACAGGAGGAGATAGTGCTGCTTACCTCTGGAGAGACAAAAATAAAGCAGTTAAGCTGTACTAAGAGTTCAGAAATGAAGCTAAACTACTCTGGACAGAACTCAGTGATTTTTTTCCACATTCTCCTGTAGAGTGAGTGTTCACTTAGAAGAAAGACAGACTGAAAGATCCCCAAACAAGTGGCAGATAGATACGGTACCCAAAGGTCGCAAGTATTAACAGCTCCCACTTGTAAAATCTGGGGTGCTAGCCCCCCGTGAAGGATCAGACCTTTCAGAAGAATCGGTGGTCCTTCCCTGTAGTTGCACTAAAGTCAGTAGATCTAAACGCATACTTCTTACCCATGAACCAGGAAGAACAGACAGGAGTTCACAGTGTAGACGCCCTCAGTCGTAGACCACCAGAGAGTGACTCAGGTGCTTAGGTTTCTACTAATAATTTTGAAGCCCTAAGGTATCCCACCTGCTCTCTGCCATATCTCCGGAGGGATATCGGTCTGCAATGTATTAGAATACATCATAGCTGCCAGCCCTGTACGTATCCCAGATACAGTAACGCCGGATGCTTAGATAGGGGGAGATTCAAGGGCCCAAAACATTTGGTGACGTGAATCGCACTATGGAAGCCTAGAAAAATGGTCTGTTGTTATCGTGGGGAAGGCACTTACATGGTCCCAGACGTTCACCTTCTTTGAGCATGGGATATTAATACCTGACTGCTCAGTAAGGTGCTTTATGAACTTCAGGCATGAGGTGTTAGAATGATGAAGAGTAAGAAAGCTGCACCTAGGCATTTGCAAAAAATGGTGTGAAGGTGAGGATCCTTCTAGGTGTGCCAAGCGTCAGAGTATAATGATGTTTAGCACACGCTTTGGGTTACTTTCTGAAAGTTTCTTCAGCAGCAGTACAAAGTAGTAAAAGGTCAATAAAATGCAAAAAAGAAAAATAAGTGTCTGATAGTGACTTTCAAAATTTTTTTTTAGTAAGGCTGAAGGTGAATATTGCAATAAATCTTATGAGCAAAATCAATGTGTTTTTAAATCTCTGTCGTTTATTTCCCCTCAAGTATTAGATACTCACTGAAGCCTTTTTTCCATACAGTGAGCCCAATGAGTAAGCAGAGAAAGTCCTACAGAAGCCTGGTTTGAGACTTGTTGTTCATATGTTGAGTCTATTACATTGAAGTGGCAATAAATCATATTCAATCAACCTTACAAATGTGACTCTCTTTCTAACTATTGTTATTTCCAGGAAAAACAAAGGCAGGCAAAAAGGTCAAGGAGCATGTTGTTCTTTCTGATGGAGGGGCCAAGTAGGTGGCATTTGTATTGTTCAATCATGAAGCTGCAGATTGCAGTGATTATTCTAATCATATCTGCTCCCTCCTTTTTAAAAGAAGAATAGTAGTTTCTGTGGTGAAGGGAATCATGTTTTTCTTCTGTGTAAGAGGATTCATTTGAGCCTTATTGATAATTTCTGCAAAAATGTGTAGAATAAACTTTAAAAGACATCTACTCACTGTTACTGGTATTTCCAATCATGTCTTCTACTTGGCAGTTTTCCACTTCATAAATAAACAAGTCTTTCCAAAAGTATAGCTGTTGAACAGTAGTAACTTTTCTTTCATTTCCATGGCATATAATGCAGTGACCTTACTGTGAAAGTTTGTGCACTATATTCCATTAGCAATCGTGTGTGTCATCCAGACTATGCAATAACTTCTGTTGTTGCTGCTGTTGAATGACATTTTTAATCTCAATTTCAGGCCAGAAATAACATTCTGGGAGCCTCCTGAGTATATAAAGGATTGCTGGTACAACTGTCAAAGAAAATGGACTTGACTTAACCAGCAGAAATTATTTGCAGAGGTCTGTCAGTCTATAAAATAATGGAAATTTTATTGCAGTAGTCAATTAAACTTAGGAAGTACAACGCTGGCTTGCCCGTAATATTTAAAATTTGATGCTCCTATAAAGATTTGAGCATTTGAGAGATTTCATTGACATCTTGTGTTTCCTTCATTTAGTAAATTGTGCTCTTGCCACTGTTGTAATGAACGTGTTATTTTGGAGTCCCCTTGACTTCACAGGATTTCTGGGTATTATAAATCTTTCTAAAATGAATTATTGCCAGTCTCACCTGAGAATTGCCAAATATTGTTAAATACTTCCCAGGAGGCTATCAAGCAGTACCGCAGCCATTTGTCTTCAAAAAACAATATCTGGCAAGCAAAGAATAAAAAAGTAGAGAAAACATCACTAACCTTGCAGAAAAAAAACAAGATATGGACTCAGAAAATCCAGAGGGATCAGCATATATTTTAGATACAGTCCAACCGTGGTGATAATGGATGGATAAGTAACCAATGATAAGGGGATGACGTATTAAGACGTATCAATATCTGATTGCAATTTCTTGATAAGTATAGACCGGACACATCAAATCCCCATTTTTCCACGGACATAGAAAATGTATCAACAGAATTTGGTTACTGTGGTATTTTGTTGGGTGATATAAGTGGCTATTTGAGCTCCAATTCAAAGACAGACTCACTCAGTAGGTATTCTTGTGCAGAGATCCTAGTCAGTACGCTAATTAGGTAGTGCTTTGCAATTGCATGTGTGTGCACGTGTGTGTGTTCTCCAGCATCCACTGAAATTGCCATTAGCAACGCTGCAAAGCACTGGATGGAGAGATGCGTGTGTCAAATGACTTTCCAACGACTTTTGTTTAAGAGAATGAGTTTCAGTTTTGTTATTTCTTAAGCATGTAAGTATGGCATGAACACGCATCTGATTTTAGAAAGAAATTTTTTGCAGTTAGGATCAAATTCTCAGAGGTCTTCATCTTAAGTCATAAGAGGACCCTAATGAGATCAAAAATACCAAAGCAGGTTCCTGCTTCTGAAAATCTAGGTTGACTGTTTTTTTTTTCCACCTTGTGGCATATTTGGCCGCCCATCCCTTAGAAGCTCAAACCCTCTTGACCTTCAGCCAAAATGCCTTGCTGAACAAAGCTGTTCAGGGGTCTCATTCACATTTAAATCAACAAATAGAGGACAAAGAAGATCCATCCCTTGTATCCATGCTGCCTAGCTTAGCTGCTTGCACCGAAAGAAGACATCTTCCTCATGAGGCAGTCGTGCCCAGAGAGGCCCATGCAGAGTGGGAAGCACTTCTAAAGGCCTCAGAAGGAAAATTGACTCTAGGCTGGTTCTGCTCATGTGTTTCTGTCCAGCCACTTTCCAAGGCACCCACCTACCGTACCTGCACAGGCCGCTTTGGCACTTAGTTTAGGTTGTTGTAAAAGTGCAAGTTAATTCCAAGTCTGGCAAACCAAAGTCTTTTTCTGACCATTTTGAGGAACTGGTCTGATTGACATTTGAAAACAATACTTCTGAATCCAAAATTCCTTTTTTTTCCTTTTTTTCCCCATCAATAATACCATGGAAAAGTTATTCATAGAAATGTAATGGGCAGAGTTTGCACTTAGACAGTGAATCTTTCTCATCGTACCTACAGACTCCGAAGTTCATCAGTGCTTCCAAATACTTGGCTGTATTATGCACTTTTTTTTGAATCAAGTGGGTCCATATTCTACACAAAAAAAAAATAATATAAATATATTTTTCATATATATATATATATATATATATATATATATATATATATATTTTTTTTTTTTTTTTCCCTCATAGTGGACATTCTCTTCAGGGGAAAATCAGCTGTTACTGAAAGAAGGAATAACTAAGGTGCAGAGAGGTAAGTATTGAAAATGCACAAAGGAGACTTTTTTAATATGAAATTCCATAGCTGATACACATTTGCAGAGCAGTAATTACTTCCATTTCTGTGTAAAGACAAAGATGGAAGAGACATAATGACTTCCAGGGATTTTCAGTGGCAGTTCCTAAAAATAATACAGAAGTCATAAACACAACATACCAACAGCCTTCTTCATCTGTCTGACAACTTGCAAACTCCCAAGGGAGTTCTGATGATGTTATGCCCAAGCTGCTGATCATCATCCTGGTTTGAATCAAATCAGCTCATTAAAAATGGTCTGTAATCCAGAAGGCCTCCAAAAATGTAGGATATGATCATTAATTTTGACATAAATATGGATTTTACATCTAGATTGTTATGATGATGTCAACAAAAGCTCCTTCTATATAGTACAGGAAAACAGGAGGTGGGAAAATATATATATATATATATATTTTTTTTTTTTTTTGTGAAGAATATCGTATTTTCTGGAAAGTAAGCTTTAAGGATGACAGAGAATATTCAGGCATTCAAATCAAATTGGGCAGACAAATCTGACCAAAATAAAACCCATATTAAAGAAAAAAAAATTGCTTCAACATATTTTAGTGGAAACAGTCTGACTTTTCATTTTGAAATAGTATTTTGTTTTGAAATGTAGCATGGGTTTGTTTTTTCAAGTATTAAAATGTAAACTGAAAGAATAAATAAATATACTGAATTTGTCCAAGCAAACAATTACTTGAGGGAGTTTTTATTTAAAAGAAAAAAAAATTCATTTTGAAGTGATAATAAAATATTTTTCTTTCAGCCGAAAAACCAACTTTTCACTCTTGCATGTTATGTTCTACGCTGAGAAATGTTATATGCTTCCACTCTGATTATTCTTTTGTGGAAGGTGGTATACATCTGGACTAATTCAACAGAAGGCAAGTCTAATGCTGTTAGTGGATTATTTCCGATTCACAACAGTTTATAAGGAGGGAAAAGTCATATTTCTTTTTGGTTGGTTTGTTTTTAGTGCAGACCATTTAGGTAAAATTCACAGTTGCTACCTTGGCTAAAAATGTGAGGGAAACCGCAGGCTATTAGTGCTGAATGTATAACTGCATCTTGAGCTAAAGACTGATAATAAATTTTGAAAGGATGTTTAGAATTTACAAAATTAAATGGAATTTACGTGCCAATCACCTAGTGTTTTCTAGATCCTGATGAAATAGACTCCTATTTTTGCTCAAGGGTGCAGAGAGAGGAACTGATAATATGTCAGTGATTAATGAAAAAGGTCTTGATACTGAATAATTTACTATTCTTGGAGATGTTTATGAAAACCGAGTCTCACCAAGGGTATAACTCTACAGCAGCTGAAGTGATTTTGAAAATACACTGGTGCAAGCGGTTACAAAATTTGGCCCGGAACAATGAGAACTTTATCTCTGGATGACTGTTTTAACATAGTTAAAGGCTGTCATTCTTGCTTATACTAAATATAACTGAGTTAAACAGCAAGGTACACTCAACGTGATGACAGAGAGATGGACAAAACAACACCTACATAATTGGGAAGGTGAAATATGCTTAAGAATTCACAAGCCCACACTAAAGATTTACAAAAATACCTAGTGATTTTGGAGGCCTTGCTTACTGAGCACTCCACTTGCATTTTAATGGTGTTCTGCAAGAAGAGGACAGCCTAGAAGATCAGGTCCCTTCAAGTTTGGTTAAGCTGGAACTCCAGTTAGGCACCAAAAATTGTCATGTTCTTTTGAAAGCCCTGAGCCTGAACAGAGATGAGACAAATAGAGACCGTCCCTCTCAGCCTACTAGCCAACAGGGCAGATATGTCCCACCACTGCTAGCTGTTGCTGTTATTTCTGCTCAGAAATGGGTGGCTGCAGGTCTGTGGTGACAAAATAAGCAGGGAGGTGGTGAGGGAGAAAGTGAGAAAAAGCCCAGGTGCCTCCTGGCCTTGCAGGTAGGTGGCTTCAGTGGAGGATGAACGCCAGGAATAAGTTCAGCGCTCGGTGACGGGCAGTGGGTGTTGAACGAAGTAATTCTCCTCTGCTTCTTATTCAGGTCTCAGTCTGTATAAACATTTCAGGAAACCACAGCCTGGCAACAGGCGTTAGTAACACTGCTCCATGACCTGATCACGATAAAGTGATGATGGGAAGCCCAGCACTCAGCAAAAGCCCTGCTATTACTTAAACCCATGCTCCTGCTCTCAAAAGCAGGTTAAATGGCAGTGCTGCTCCACTCCAAAAGGTCCTTAAAAGAGTGAGGTCAGCTGGCTTATTCATAGCCATTCATCCCTTTTCCTTTGCTGGTAACTACACTTTGAACCACCTGCTACCTGCTCCAGGTGCATCTGACCCCTCCTGCTAACAGAGCGCAGTGGCTCTGTAATGCAGATTGCACACAGTGTGCTGCACTGCTTCTCATCAGTGACTGCATTGCAATGAATTAGTTTTTCTCTTTGCTGGATAACAGTCCTCAAGCCTTTGGTTTAATGGATCCAACAGTCTTCTTTTTCCTGAGATCTCTTCCTGTGCATGACTATGTTAAGAGTTGGGGGTGAGGGAGATGGATGAAGGGCACTGTGTAAACTGGCAGCTCCAAGGCTTTTCTGTTATTATATATATGTACATACCACCTAAAGCTGGGCGTGCAGCAAGGATTATTTAAAGGGATGATACGGCATCCCAGCGTAAGGTAGAAATTGGCCCACTCGTGCTTCCTAATTCGTTTACGTACCAGTATTCACTCACAGAATTTTACAATCTCTTTCCTATTTCTCTGAAAGAGACCGCTGTAGTGTAATCCTGAATTAGTTAAAACTATTAATGTCCCTACCAAAAAATAAAAATAAAAGCCAGCTTTATTGATGTCATATGAAGCATCATAAATACTTACAAATAAATTGCATTTCCTTACCATCCCTGAATTATATCTATTCAGAAATGCTTTACCTTCACTCTTTTAAACTACATTTCCTTCCAGTCATAAGATCTTCGGACTAGAAGCTCTCAAATCTGCTCCATTTTCCCTTTGTAGGAATTAAAATTCAAGGCATGACCTTAGAGGGTTCTGAAAATTGCTTTCTGACTTCATCTTTAAACCAACACTCTGCTTGTTGAATCTTCTGGGGCAATATTTAGAATAATGTGACTGTTCAAAGTGTATAAATAATATGGGTGTCACTTCTGTACTCTTTGGCTTGGAAGAGGAGGTTTTGTTTTTTGATACAGAAGAGTCTAATTCATCACAGTTATAATAACTGTTGGGGTGGGGGAGATTTCCCTGTAGTGCAAGTGAATGACAGCCTTATCTTATCTTCTGTCTCACACAGCAAGAAAACTGTTGTCTAGTCACTGAGTAGGTCTTCAGTCAGAAAAGAGCAGATGTTAGGGCTGAAATTAAGAGAACTGTTTCATCCCAGATGAATATGTAGCATCTGTTCTAAGTGGAAAAGCCTGAGAGATCAGTAACAACAACACTAAAAAAGGAAAACATCTCCATCTCTCTTTTTTTTCCCCTCTATGTAAAGTGACACAAACTCTGAACAATCTTAGGCAATGGGTTTGACTAATGGGTTTGACAAAGCTGGATGCAGTGTGACTGTTGGACTAGCTCCAATGAAAAATCCAGGTATCATATGGTTAGGGGCTAGATATTCTGCCTAAGATGCCTAGTGGGATCCATTACAGCACTTGGGAACGTCAATTCCCTCTGCAGTTCCAGGAATGGGCTGGGTTTCTCAGCAAAAGATAAAAAGAGGAGTTAATTCAAACCTAGAACTGCAGAGATGCTCTGGCAGGTGACGTTAATCCTGAGGGACAAACCCAGGGCTTTGATTAGCGCTGTCAAGATAGTTAGTGATTTGTTTTTCAAATACCTCTGTAACGTAAAATTGCAGATGCAAATACAAACTGTGGATATAAGCTCATCTTAGCAGAGATAAGAATCTAAGTGTCTCCTTTCCCAGTTTGGGACCCTAACCACTGTGAGTTTTAGTCAAAAAAACACAGCTGATCTCACAAAGTAATTGAGAACTATATGATTTCAGCATTCACCTGGGCTCTGGCCAATATGGGCTTGAACCTTGCAAAGTGATGAAGGAACTGAATATAGATGTTTCACTTTTCTGATTGTTGCACTACACACATGGATGTCATATGAAAAGCGGATGAGCCAACTATCACCCTTTTTGGCTATGCTTGGGCGGAGGGAAGTAGCTGCAATTTTATTCTAGAAGAGGCTAAACTCTTATTTCTCTGTCAAGACTGCACTGAACTTGCCTTTTGGATGAAGTTTCTGAGGGAGATTTATGCACATTTATATCTAGTTCTCAGATCTCAAAAGGTAGATGCTTAGACAAAAGAAAGTTTGGACACATGTAGAAATAGAGAGCTGTAAATACTACAGGAAATCTGAGGTCAAACAGAGACATCAAGTGGGATTGTGCCTCCAAGGCTGGACAGCTGCTAGGTAGGGAAGCCGAAGAAGGACTTTAGAGGATTGCTGAAAGTCTACATAATTCCTGTTTTAGATCCTAAGCTAGCAAAGAGAACTGCTACATGAAGAAACATGAACCTGAATATCAGTCAGATAAGCGGATTGTGTATTCGTGTAAATAAGAAGAAGATACAGAGTCGAGCCTGCACTGCATGTAAATAAAGCAAGAGCTGTGGGAGGGATAAAAGCTCTTTTGGCTCAATGTGTGTCATGATCTATTCTAAGTCAACTCAATTAGAGAGGATTTTGAACAAGAAGTAAAAGTACTGAAAAGACAGTACCTGATGGTGATGGAGAAATTCAGTTCCTGTCTGTCTTTACAGCAGGATAATCACCCACCAAGTTTTTGACATGTACCAAATTTTTTTTTTTTTCCTCCAGGAGTTAGAGAAGTCAGCTAGAAGAATGATTTTTTCAGCTTTCATTGTGGCTAATTAGGAGGAACTGACTGAGAATCTAAAGATAAATGGTAATTTGGGAGAAAATGACTGTGAAGATTAGCATTCATTATGCGAAGGAATGGGTGAGCAGGATCAGCAGAAAAAGGCTAGAAAGGGCCTCATTCACCGACTAAGGGAGGTAGTAGATAGGATCTCTTGAGAAGATAGCCCAATTCAGAGCTATGCAGGTCATCTATTAAGGATCATATTATGTACTGAGGAGTAAACACCCTTAATGCAGAGAACAGGAAGGAAGGAAAGCATGGTAGGAGGTGGTTATGGCTGAACGAGGAGCCTTGCGTTATTTGAAAATAATAGTATTTAAAAAAATTGTACAAAAGGTAGAAATAAGACCAGATGACTAAGAATGAACATAAAGAAATAGTACATTGTGATAAGGAAAAGAACTCGCTGTCTAAGACACAAAATATGTTATTCCTAGCAAGGAAGAGAAAAATCTGTGTAAATACTTTTGAAGTAAGAGTGAAAACAAAGGAAAACAGAGGTCCATTACCAAACAAGAAGGGAAAGTTTAGCAAATAGCTAGTGAAGTGCAAAAGGCTGAAGTTGTCTTTGCTTTCTTTGTAGTCCTTACCCTAATGGTTATATATGACCCAAAAGTCAGAATGGGGTTCAACAAAGATGGAGGGATTCAATCAAGAAATAGAGAAATAATATTTAATATATTAAATTAATATTTAAAGAATATTTAAGGAAGACTCAACATTTCAACTGAAATTCACTCTGCAGTACTGAAGGGAGGACTAGCTGGCTAGCCACCAAGGCACTTTTTCGTATCTTTGGTACCACATGAAAGATGGATGGAGAAAGGCAAACATACGCTCCATCTTTAAAAAAGAGAGAAGGGTCTCACCGAGAAGTTCAGAATAGTCAGCCTCACTTGCGCTACTTTAATGAAACTCTAACACATCACTGTATCATAAGCATTAATAATAATAATAATAATAATGTGATAAGAATCACTCAGCATAGAGTTTTCAAAACAAGCCAAAGTGAACTATTCTAACTTGTTTTTTTGTGGAAAGTAGGGGGTGGAGGTGCAGATAGTATAAAAGATTTGCATTGCAGACATCTTTTTAACTTGGAAGTTTTCAAGTTTTGACATTGTCTCATGTTATATTCTTATAAATAAGCCAGAAAAAAGAAATTTCAGGTGAAATCTTTATAGGGTGGTGTAAAACGTTTGTAGAGAATTTTACTGGGAGGTTACAGGAAACTGAAAGGGTACTTCACCCCATTTGGTTCTGTATGTGACATTTTTATTAATGGGTGCTGGAATTAAGCATTTAGCCATGAAATATTGGGATGACTCCACAGTGGAACGAAGCTTAAGCTGAGAATGACGCCTGACATTTGCATAGCAGAGAAGGGTCTGAGGGGTTACAATGGATCACAAATTTCACTTGAGCTAATAGTGTCATACTGGTGCAGGAAGGGAAAATATGTTTCTGGGTTGCGTTAACAGCTGTGTTGCACGTGAAAAAAATAAACCGGAAAATTCCTTGACACAGTGCTCATGAGGCCCCAACTGCAGTAGTAGAAAAACTCAGTGCAGAGAAGGAAATATGGAAAACATGACTTCTGAGGAAAAGTGAATGGTTCTGGGTCTGTTATTTAAGAAAAGGGAAAACCAAAAACCAGGTAGCTGACTGGGCCATTAGAAGGCAATCTACCCTTCCCACTTTGCCTAAGGCAGAAGAAATCTATCCATCTCTTTTTAGAGATTTAAATTGATAAAGTTACCACTGCTTTACCAAGACGTTTGTTCCAGCTCTCCAGTATTTTTGATATCATATTTTCTCTTAGCTTTCCGGTCTTCAGGTTAAACCCCATTTCTCCCCTCTTCTCCTATATTCTATTCTTTAAATCTTTGATCACTCCTTCACGCTTCTTTGAACCCTCTTCAATTGCCCTACCTCTTTCTCCAAGTGTATTGCCCAGCCCTGATTATCCTACCTAATAGAATACTTCTTAAAGAACTAATAGCTGTCTTTAACCCTTTTTCTGTAGACTGGCCTCCCATAAGCCCTAATCTGTCAATTCTCTAAAATGTATTGAAGTCTGCTTTCTTGTAACCTATTGTTTTATCTCTTTTTATTATTCCTCCTTTTAGCCTAAGGATTGTGAATAATGTCATTTCATGGACTCTCTTTATCTTTTCTCTTTATCTTAAATCATTCTTCATTATTTATTAGAAGCAAATCTGGAGAGACCTCTCACTATTTGCAATTTCCCTATTAACAAGAAATAAAACTTCCCATTGCATTCCAAGGACTGGATGGACTACCTTCCTTTCCCAGAAGGAAAGGACCTTCACTATGTAGTAGAGATTTTTTTTCTAAACCACGCCAAGCTCTGTTTTCTGGAGAACTTTACCAGTTTCTCTCAAGGAGTCTTATCTGCCTGAACTGCATGGTTTGCTGTCCCATAGTACGTTTCCCCTTATGACAGCTATAATGTTCTCTTTCTTTCTTTATTATTCAGAGATTTTCAGCAGGTCTAACTCCCTAGACTTCTATTCTGGACCTCTGAATATACAAAAAAAGGTGATTTGTCAAACAACAGGGAGTTAAGATGTGGAAATCTTTGCTACAACCTTTAGCTTGGATGAGAGTGACCGTGCAAAAAGGGAGTATCTCCATGACCCTTAGTTTCTAGGCTGTCAGTCATACCACCATTTTCTTATATTTGTCCTTTGAGTTTTTAATAGCTACAATGTCTAATCCTATTTTTACACTCTTCTCCATGTTTTAGAAAGCCAGAAGAGCTCTTGCTTTCTTTTTGTCTTTCTTGTGAGACATATTTCATTCTAATTCTAATTCTAAGGTTAACAGGGAATCATCTGAGGCTTGAAGAGGGAGAAGTCTTAACCATCTTCCAGCACAGGTACAAGGAGGGCATTGATAAATTATTCTAGGTATTAAGTGAGGGAAGACAAGAAATATTTGGATCCCTTTTTCAGTGAGAGACACTTACATTGAATGTCAGCAAAACTTTTCGTCTACAATGTAGATGAAATATAGGGACGTATGCTGCAGAATCTTCTTTGCTAAAAGGTTTTAAAAATGGGTTAGATAAATATCTGTTGGAAGCCACCTAGGTCTATCTGAAAGGTAAACATGATTGATATACATCAATGTGAGAGCTACACAAGGTTCCTGGACACCATTCCAAAGAGCTGTAAATATAGACATAATTAATGGCTTCATATCATGCAATCTCAAAAAAGTATGTAGACTGCCTAGAAACAGAAGCATTCCCTCTTCAGCATGAAAAATACTGAGGGGAAAAAGAAAACCCTTTAACATTCAAAAGAGATTTCCCTATTGTGATAAAGAGATTTCACGAAGGGTAATAAAGAAAATGCGAATTGTCAATACACCGCATAAAATGTTCTGTAGACTACTCACAAGATTCTGATTGAGTTTAAGCTCATTATATAAACAGTACCTTCCGCAGAAGGCAGCCGTCTGCACAGAAAATCTAAGTAAAAGAACATTCCGCTGTTGTTAATAATACTGGAGGGCAAGATCAGCGTTGCATCTGAATATAGAATGCAAACCTCTCCAAGTTTTTGGTAAAAGAATAAAGGCTGAAAAGTGTTTCTTTGAAATTCTTTACTCAGAATTTCATTTTTAATATATTAGGAAAAAAAGTTCTAAGTGAGACCTGAAAGAAGACATTAAAAAAACTCTCGTGGCCATATGGCAAAGCTAGGAATAGAGCCTAGCAGCTCTTCTCTTGTACTCTCCCATGGGAACAGGTAGCAGCTACACGTCAGTGTACTATGTGAGGATTAGCAAATAACTTTTCTAACTATATGATGCATTTCTGTTTCCACAATTTATGTAGTACGAATACTGTCATACTCATCAAAATATTTGGAACTGGATGCAAAGTCAGACCGAAGAATAAAGGATTTGCCTTTTTTCAGCTTCTGGACTCAAAATAACTTCTCCATTGAAGGAGTAGGACCCTCTTAATTTATGTAAGCTGGTTGAAAATTGACCTATTTTCCCTACCAATTTTTCCTGGAGCTTTTTGGTGCAGTTCATGGCCAGAAGGGGTTTTTGGAACAGGACTGAAAATTGTTGAGTCCTTAGTAGAAAATGTGAATTAGGCTAGAAAACATCTTTTTTTAGTAACATTTATCAATCTTTCTGTGATTTTATTTGCTCATCAATAAAATGAAGCTCCCCACCCTGCTATTAGCAACCGCCGAGGATGTGGGATGAAGATCATCATATGCTAAACTATTATGGTTACTACACAGAAGTCCTAGCTTCAGTGAGTGCCTCTCTACTTCTTGCTGCTCTACTGAACCTATGCCAATTTGTCTGCTCCTGCAACATGGTCCCTCATAGCTGCTGTCTTTCACTCTCTTCTTGCTTTTGCATTTTCTGATACTTAAATCTTCTCCGTATACTAATGTACTAAGGTATAGGGAGATTGGGGAAGTATCCAGAAATACAAAAGAAACAAAAAGATTAAAGATATCTGCTAAGAGGGATCTTATTGCAGGGGTGTGTGCTTGTAAAGTGCTGCTTATAATGACTCTATTTACAGAAGCTGATACCTGGAATATTGACACTGACTTCAGCAGCATTAATCTAATTTTACTCCAATTTTACTCCACATTTTTAAAAGGCAGAATTTAATCCATATTTTTATAGGAATAAATCCCATCATCAGGAAGGCAGTCTCTGATAGGACCCTTAGGGACAGATGATATTAAAGGCAATGGCTACAATTACATGAAAATAACATGTTTTGTTGTTGCTTTGTTAGGGATCCTTTGGGGAATATTAAATGGGAAAAACCCAGTCTCATTGCTTAAGACTTGCAAAGTATTTAAAAGGCTACTCATGTGATTAAGGGTCAAAATACTGGGCTCTCAATGTACATCTATTTTCCTATCTAGCCTTTTTCTTTTCAGAGCCAAGATTTAAATGCATCGTGTTGATTACATGGAATAATGTGTGCACTAAATTGAATGTTAAAGTTGTTTTCTGTGCTTACTAAGAAGAAATGGTTCCAGACACCTGTCTCATTTTCTCCAGACACATCTAGAAAACGGTATGATTTGTAGAGCTCTATTAGGGAGGTGATAAAGAAAACCTTTAGTCAAAACCTGCTTTAACTTAGAGTGCACAAAATGCATGAAGTGGTTGATTGTTGTCAAAACAGAAGGAGCAAATATCCTTTAAAATGATGGGTTTTTTTCTCAGAAGGTGAACACCAGCAGCCAAAAACTAAATGAGATCACTGTGACCTGATTGTGAGTAACTAATTCTAAGAGTAACTCAAACACTGGAAATTACAGCAGATTCTTATGCTGTATGGCAGAATTCTCAGAAAAATCAAATGTGTAGGTTCCTTCCAGGTAAGAATGGCTCAGGTAACAACCATGTACATATATACCATGCTGAGGATGCATTTATCTTCTAATTCCTTTGCGTAGACTTTGACCTGTTGGACAAATATGTGCAAACTTGCATTAAAATTTGCGTAAGTAATACTATTTTAGCAGGTAATTGCCATAATCACATATCTTGCATTGGTGTTCTGTTGAGAATATGGGAATGATAAAGCACAAAGATCTCTGAAGGAGGCTTCCCAGAGCACCAGGGACATCCTGTATTCAAGCCCAGCTTGAATACATCTTTGTATGTACCAAGCAGGTCTGAGCAGGCTTCTGGGGAAAACACTTCTTAATAGGGGAATAGGAAGAGTCCAAGTGCCATCCTGATATCTGACAAATTCTGGTAAATCTGGTATTTATTTCCTGTTCACTGACCAGCTCTGAGTAGATGTGATCTTGAATGCATGCTTTGCTGCAGGTGTGAGCTATTTATGCAGAAATAATAAATATTTTCATTTGTGAATTCAGGCTGTGATCCACTAATGAAAGAAATGGATTCTTGGCTCTTCTCAGCTATTTCTTCATATGAATCTCAGATATAAGAAACAAAATAAAATAGATACTTGTATCACACCAATAGATAGACCAACTATCTGCAAGTGTAACAAAGCTAAAAGGTACAGTAAAGCTAGAAATATAATAGAATTAAAAATAGAACATGCATATCAGAGCTCTACGGTTAAGCCACAGATGAATGGTACAGTGACCATTCTTGCCCTTTCCTAGTCCTTATGGGCCACACCTCTGGTATAGTTTTCCCCAAACTGTTCTCAGCACGCTCGAGCTGTGCCAAGAGGATTCAGGTTCTCCCTGGCGTTGGCATCAGGGGCGTCCCCGCTGATGGGTGGGTTGTCTGGTCCTCAGGCCAGCTGACGTGGAGTCCAAATCCACACAGAGGTACGTAGCTTACTTCCTTTTATCCTTCTTGGGCTCAGTTCATTACCCAATCAAACAATGCCAGACCATGGTTACATGACAGAACAGATGGCCTCAGTTGATAACAGCACATACACCAACAGGTGACAGTATGGATGTCCAACAGATAATGCTACACACATTCAACAGATAGTCCAGTATGAAATTCCACAGCACCTAGATGCTTATGGTGTGAGTCTGCGGTGCCAGTTCCCCTTTGCTGACCAGGTTTGCTCAGCACTCATGGGGTCACTGGATGGCTACTGCAACCCCACAGTGTGGTGACTCTGACCATGGTGCACCCAGAGCTCCTTAACTCTTGGGGAGCAGCCCAGAGCAAACTCCTCTTCTATAAGCTGTGATGTCCTCAGTCCCATACTTGCCTATGCAGCGCCTGTCAAGACTACAGGTGCTTTTTACATATTTCAGCTAGAGGCTTTGTGGAGAGCAATTTTCTTCAAAATGCACATGACTTTAACAGCACCTCCTCTCCTTTCCTTTCTCCCTGAATAGAAGACAGCTCTGCTGATATTGAATGGAAATTTCATTCTGAATTTTTCCACTGCAGATGTTTTATTTGTGTAATTTTACTTTATTCTTTTATATTACATCTTGCTTGAATTCAATAGTTTTAAAACAAGCTGTACCTGTTAACCTCTTTGGAAATAGGTTCCAGGCTATCTCAAACCAAGCTATCTGACGATAAATTGAATACTAACTGAAAATACTTATTCTCTCTTTGCTAATATAGTTCACCTCATCAGTGTCATAGTCAATTGGAAGTGATTTAATGCAGTGTGATAGAATATGAACATTTCAAAATGGGGTCGAGAATATCTTCAGAAATGGGGTACAAATGTGTGTAGAATGTGGTCCTCACAGTGAACTCTAGCAATTAATATAGTCCTCATGAAGTGTCACAGCAGTTCTTAGTAGTGAAATTAGATAGTATCGGTAAGGTGGTGTTTATGTGATTTGTTAGGTAAAGCAAAAGGACATTCAATTTCATTTTGCAGGTTTTACCAAACTAATAGATGCTGCAAACAAAAAAGACGACAAAAAATTCCTGAAAGACCGATGAAATAAAAAGAAACCAATAAAATCAGCTTCAATAAGTGCAGGCTAGGACATATGAGAAACTATATTCTTAAAGCAAGAAGAAGAAGATTAGAAAGGAGCTACAGATGAGAAATCTCAGTGCAACCAGCTATAGAAAATATAATTACAGTAATGGGCTATAGCGGTTAAGTAGACTGACTATTGGGCCGAAAATGATGTTTTCACAGTTTCCTTTGAAATCTATTCTGAGACCACATTGCTATCCAGATGGCAACTGCAGCCCCAGGCGAGGCTTCAAGGTGTCAGCGCCCTGAGCTTATGGGCTCAGGACTCTTGTGCCCAGACAGCTCCACATTTTCCAGAACTAAAGAAAAAGGAAAATGGTTCTTCTTTATGCAGCGCTGCTGAAGCTACACTGTGATTTCAGCTTGCAGTGGAGCATAAGTTGGCCCCTCACAGGTAAAGGGTTTCAGAGAAGATGTGAAGACAGATACAGACAGGGAAGAGGAAGAGGCACAGACATTTTCAAGAGCTAGAAGGCTGAGCTTAGTTAAAAAGCGGTAGAACATTTAAAGTTGCAAAGTGACAGAAATAGATGCTGTCAGAAGCCAGCGCTTGCAGTCACATGCAATTGATATGAGCTTATTTTGTGTGAAAGAGACTATTCTGAGCCAAAGGTGAGGCTTAATATCCTTGGGGGAACCAAGATGGTGGTGCAAAATGTTTCTGGTGGCTTTTACCAGAAGATCACATTTCTTTGCTCATCCAAAATAATAGCATGCTAAAAAAAAAAAAAAAGGACTTAAACCAGCCCTTTACCGTCATCCCCCTCTTATTAAGAAATTCCTACTTTTTTTTTTTTCTTTTGAGTCCAGGAAATGATTAAACTGCCATTAAATACATTATGAAAGTTTAATTTGCATGCCTCCCAGCCTCAGGCAGACACCTCCATTTGTTCTGTGCCCAGCACATCCCTTCTCTGAGCCTCCGCACGCTCAAAAAAAGCATGACCTTTCTTTTTTTTTTTTTTGAAAACCTCTATCTGTACTTCAAGCATTATTATATACTAGGGCCCCACTTCCCTCAGAGCAGCATGGCCAGAGTATTATGTACAACATCTAAAATTCAGGAATGGCATCGGTTAACCGGTGCCCACATAGGGCAGCTTGTGCTGTTTGTTTTCAGGCCAGCAAATGAAAGCTAAAAGATTCAGGAGACAGTAGCTACCTCAGTACAGACACATATACTGCTAGCTCCTGTCAGTTTAATACTTACCCTATTAACATCATCTCAAAACTGTGCGCTTTTGTTATTTTGGATGCTGTCACCAATCCCCTTTTTTCTCCTTGCTTGGCAAAGATAGACTTAACAAATTTGTTAGCTGAAATTTCAAGTTAGCTGTGGACCTGAAGAAACCTAGTCAAAATGACATTTAAAGAAAGTAAATGCTTTCCTATCTTTGTCTGTAGGTTTCCATCTTGATTTTATTCCCTTTTAGGTGTGGAAGCCAATGCAGAAATGCATCATTTTTATGAAGTAGGCTGCTTACTAATATATTTCACAGAAAGGAAAAAAAAAATTCATTCTGAGGCAAGCTTTCAGTGAACTCATTCTGATCTGAACCATGACCATTTCAATCTCCATTTTCCTGCAACTGTTAAAGGGTAGAGTTAAAAGGAATAAAACAAAACAAACGAAAGAAGCCTCCAAAAAACAAAATAAAACAGAGAGAAAGGAACTGTGGTGAAGCTTAGGAAACTCAATGTATCTGATCCTTGCAGTATGTATAGGATGAAGATGTGGCCAGTTTCATTTTATTAAAGATTGAAGCTAGATTCTGCCATTTTCATCCTTTCTAACATCCATCAGAAATCATAGCAAGAAGATTATTGAATCCTGGGCTAATCTGTTACAGGAATTTATAAAAGCTCGGCTGGCATAATAATAAAAAAAAGTAGAATTTAACGTCTCTTGTATTAACAAAATGATTAGATAACTTGATTTGGTGCCTATTTATCCTGTCTAATATCTAACATTAATATTGCTCTCTATGTTTTGCTCCTATTATTAATATTACATTTGCAGTTAGATGCCAATCGTTGTATTAAGAAGGGTTTGATCTCATCTAACTTAATGCGTCTCTAGTGCTGATATTTTTGTCGTTGTAGTTGTCTAGGCTCCTCTTACAGTAAACAAAGCAGGAGGAAATGGATGTAATGGAGTTTCAGGCATATTTCAGCCCATCAAAAGTAAGTAGTACTTTCTTTATAACAAGAAAATTGTGCCCTGAGCTTTCCTGCTTAATCTGACAAGCTGTCTCTGTTGGACTCTAGAGAGAGGCTTGGAGTGACATACTCAAATATATTTTGGATTGAGAAATTGAATGCATATTTAGTCAGAAGAAGCTCCTTGTTCCAATCACTTTTAAAACCTTATCCTCCAGAAGATGGTCACGGTCGGTATTCTCTCTCCATGGTAAGGATGACTCTCATTTTCTTTTTCGGACAGAAATACACCAAGTCTGAACTGCCCTTTAGTGAAAGGCCCTTTTCTCAGTCATGTGTGCAGCACCGGCAAGCTTTGTGGGACTCCTCTACATGCATGAAGCCTTTGGACGCTGGCAGCTCATATCAGCTGCCTTCATGTGGCAGGAGTTGAGGTCCCTCAGAGTATCACACACATCTGCAGGGAGCTGGTGGATGTGACATTCAATGCAACTTTCTGGAGGCCAAGCAGGGTGCCCATTTCAAGTGGTGTGAGCCACCTGTGTTTAGGCATAAAAATACGCATCCATTCTTCATTGAAACAGCATGCTTGGACTTTATCCTAACATCCTAGCAAAATGCCATCTTCTTGTGTCAGCTGCGAATTTCAATCATATTTTTGCAATGTCTGTAGATGGGTGAACAACTGCTTCACATGTAGTTGGTACTTGTTTTTTTTGTTTGAAATATTTATTCTCAGGGCAGCATAGAAAGGAGATTCAAATACCACTTGTAAATGCTACTTAAAATTCATTTCTATCCAAGAGTGTTAGAGAAGTCTCTGTGCACTCCAGTGCTTCAGAAGCCACAGCTGTGCCTGTGTAGGGTAGCTGTAAAGGCAAGAGTTGATTTCTGTTCTCCAAACTGTGTCTTATCCAAATAAAAAGTCGGGATTAAACCAATTTTTCATATGTCAAGGTTTCACAAGTGACCTTCTGTATCTAGGAAAAGGGTAACTGATCTTCCTTTTGTTGGCCTTCAAAGATGAAACACAAATGATTCAGAGAAAATAAAGCAATAAAATATTGTTGCAGAAATCAGTAAGTTTGTGCTTCAGATTGTTCCTCTCAATATAAGTATCCAAGAATCAAGGAGAGCTTTTTTTTCCTTTAGTAAGTTGCAATATTCACCTACCCACTACAAAATCTTTGCTTTAATGTGAAAAGTCTGTGTATTCTCAATAAATCAAGAATCAGGGAATCACAGAGGTTCCCTAAGTAATGCTTGCCTGACTTTTATGATATGTCTACAGTCTCTCTTTTCAGCTTTGCACGTTTGGTGGTCTATTCAGGAAGCACTTTTTCACATTGAATATAAGCACTGATGTGGACAAGAAATAAAATAAGCAAAGAGGATAGATAAAACCTTCTATTTCTCCACTTCAATTTCTAGCATCTCCCTGTGAGATGGCTATGAATAACCAAATTTCAGCTAGGAAGGATAACTACTAATCAGATATGGATACAACAAGAGTCTTTCAGAGGATTCAGGAAGAAACTGTATAGTCCCATTTCATTATGGTAGCTCTTTTTGTATTTTGGAGAGGATGGCTTTTCCTCTTGCTCCAGAAAAATCTCTTATGAAGACACCAAAATCATTCCTTACGCCATCTTTCCATCCTCAAATTTTCTCCTCAGGAAGAATCTGGAATTAATTCACTCCAAAGATCTGTCCACATTTTTTTATAAACAAATGTATGTTTGATCCTCTCACTTATATCAAGGTTTTTCTTCAAAACTAAATGCGTGTTCAATATCGTGCATATGTTCCTTTTACATTCTCCTTTATAACAGTTATTTGCTCTTCTCAGAACTGGGCAGGCTCTCCCTTAAATTAGCAAAAAGTTGTTTGTATTACATAAAGTATTATGTGAATGTTAGCAAGTCTGTAGTCTTCAGGAATTTATAATTTATATTTTGATGGAAGACGTACAAACTTAGCTGACTATCAGTCAAAAAGCTACAGTACTGAGGTTTAAACAACAGGACTTTGAAATACTGAATCAATAAACAATGATGCATTAAAGTGAAGTCATGAAGATGACAGAGTTTCACTAAACAATAAATTGATCCACACGTGCATAACAAGGGATTTAGATTACGTGCAAAGAAAATGGAATACAAGGAATGGTTACTGGTTTATGAATGGAAGCGTCAAAATAAAGCAACTGAAAATATGTAACAGAAATGAAGGAGATTTACTAAAGGCCGAGAACAGTCACATAGATGTCTCTATGCTGTGGTTACACAGTACCTAAGGAAACAAATCTTAAACCTGGTGAGAAATAACAAAGCAGAGTAGAACTGTGGCTCCGTAAAAATGGAGCGACGTACGCTCTGTACTTTACAAATCCATTTCTGGTATATATTCAAAATCATATCATCCTACTTTATTAAAACAAGTGATTTTCAATAGTCTTCAATTTCATACCACTACAGCTCTAAGAGGATGAGCTAGAGTCTTTTCTGGCTTAGCTGTCATGGAAACAATTATTTACTTCCATCTGGGTAATCTTCATCATTATGGACCTGAACTGGTTGAAAAGCGTGTGAACTTCTAGGATTTTTGAAATTAAAGAAAAGATATCTAATTGGCTATATCCTACTATGTTACATTAATTGGACAATTGTGTTTAACCCAAGATAAAAAAAGATATTAGATTGGCCCTTTATTTTCTGACTGTCTTTTCAGGCTTAGATTCTGCTATCATTAATCTAATTTAAGATTACTTTGATTTGATGACGGGGCCTACAGTAACCAGTGAGGCTATCCAAGCTTTAATGAGTGTAGCATCGAACCAGAATCCACTAAAGCTAGATGACCTGTGGATGTTACCACAGATGAGTGCAGAGTGATGCACTTCACTCCTAGGAGAGAAGCAGCAATATGTTTTATTGACATAAGATAGCGGTTTAACAAAGATCAAGGGTAAATAAGACAGTGATTTAATGAGATTCGATGGCAAGGTTCACTTGGCTATTTGCTGCACAGAGGATAGGGTCAGACAAAATCATCAAGGAGATCCTCTCGTTGAGTCGTGGGGTTCAGAACTTGCTTTCTGAACTCCTATCCAGTCCTAGACTTAGTCAATGGTTCACAATCAATCCTAGATACACTTGGCCAAGTTTGCAAAATCTCAGCACGCTGTTAGTTACTTACTGAGGATCTGTCACAGGTACAGAGTTTCTTGACCTCGAAGGCTAACCTTGAGAGGCATCCCAACTCAAGGGGAGACTCACTGCCGTGCAGCCAGCTGCCATGCAGGAGAACTCAATGGACTCTAGGTTGCAGCACTATTTATGGGCGTGTAATTTTACTCATGGTCATACAATATTTGGAGTGGAGATATACCTTTTTTGCTGATCTCATGCCAGGTGTAAAGAAAGAGATCTTTTAGCTGATCTAATGCCAGGTAAGGAAAAATACCTTTTAGCTGATCTCATGCCATGCAGGGGAAAATATACCCCCTTTTGCTGTTCTCATGCCTGTTTCTGGCCTCACCATTCAGCACGGATTCACCAAAGGGAAAATATGCTTGACCAATCTGATAGCCTTCTCTGATGGAATGACTGGCTGGGTAGATGAGGGCAGAGCAGTGGATGTTGTCTCCCTGGGCTTCAGCAAGGCTTTTGACACTGTCTCCCATCACATCCTTGTAGGTAAACTCAGGAAGTGTGGGCTAGACGAGTGGACGGTGAGGTAGGTGGTTGTGGTCAGTGGCACAGAGTCTATTTGGAGGTCTGTAGCTAGTGGTGTCCCCCAGGGGTCAGTCCTGGCTCCAGTCTTGTTCAACTTATTCATCAATGACCTGGAGGAAGGCACAGAGTGCACCCTCAGCAAGTTTGCTGATGATACTAAACTGGGGGGAGTGGCTGACACACCAGAAGACTGTGCTGCCATTCAGAGGGACCTGGACAGGCTGGAGAGCTGGGCAGACAGGAACTTCCTGAAGTTCAACAAAGGCAAGTGCAGGGTCCTGCCCCTGGGGAGGAATAACCTCCTGCAGCAGGACAGGCTGGGGGTTGACCTGCTGGAAAGGAGCTCTGCCAAGAAGGACCTGGGAGTCCTAAGCATAAGGCAGCAATGCGCCCTTGTGGCCAAGAAGGCCAAAGGGATCCTGGGGCTGCATGAGGCAGAGTGTTGCCAGCAGGTGGAGGGAGGTGACCCTGCCCCTCCATTCAGCCCTGGGGAGGCCTCACCCGGAGTGCTGTGTCCAGTGCTGGGCTCCCCAGGACAAGAGAGACATGGCACTCCTGGAGAGAGTCCAGCGGAGGGCTCCAAAGATGATGAGGGGCCTAGAACCTCTCTCCTCTGAAGAAAGGCTGAGAGAGCTGGGCCTGTTGAGCCTGGAGAAGAGAAGCCTGAGAGGGGATCTCATCAATGTGTGGAAGTATCTGAAGGCAGGGGGGTGTCAAGAGGATGAGGCCAGTCTCTTTTCCGCGGTGCCAAGTGACAGGACAAGAGGCAACGGGCACAAACGGAAACACAGGCAGTTCTGTCTGAACATGAGGAAAAATTTATTTCCTGTGAGAGTGTCAGCACTGGCACAGGTTGCCCAGAGAGGTTATGGAGTGTTCTTCCCTGGAGATATTCAAAAGCCGTCTGGCTGTGATCCTGGGCAATATGCTCTAGAGGAGCCTGCTTGAGCGGGGAGGTTGGATGAGACGATCTCCAGAGGTCCCTTCCAACCTCAAGGATTCCGTGATTCTGTGATTTGCAGCCAGTGTTGCCTAGTTCCTCCTGGTCAGCCCTGGGTGCTGTCAGCTATTAGCCGTCAGTTGGAGCCAGAAATAAGGGAGTTGCACTGTGCCATGCCTTGGGCTCGAGATCATTGTGTGAGGGGGGTTGTTGTGCTCTGCCACACTTTGGATTTGAGATTGGAGGCGGGGGAATAGTTGCACTCAGCCACAGATGTATTTGATAAAGACACACCACATTCTTTAACCAACACTGCAGGAGGCAACAGCTAGGAAACAATTAGGTCCCATAGAGACAGTCAGTCTTCAGTAGGAGCCAGAAGCAAAGTTCATATTTATGCTTTTGATCCATAAGAAGGAACTCCTCTACAAGAAAATTCCCACATCTACCTGGCCATCTCCAGTGGTAACATTGCATAAAGCACCATTATTTGACTTCTACTGTATTTGGCTTGCACAGGGTAAAGTCATTTAGTTAGCAGTGCAAGGAACACACTTAATCTGGAACTCCCTGAGTGATCTCATTAAAATCTATGTTGTCACTTTTGCAAGTTGACTTGTCAGACTAGACCTCTACTTCAAAGAAGCAGCATTTTAAACACTGAAGAGAAACAAATTACACTTATCACTATATAAGAGATTTCAAGTGCATGTCTGTTATGGGCTGACATGTAGGGGATTAAGGAAAAGTGAATGCTGTGATTATTTCATTACAGAATGATATTGCAAGAGTCACTTATTGACTGAGCAGTCTTATCAGGAAATAATTAGATTCGGGGAAATGTTCCTATTAATTTCCATTGTAAGTCAACCATCTGGATCAATGAGTGTCTAATTCAACTCTACTCCAATTGAAGTAAGGCTATTAGTTCCCTGTGCTGATGGGTAAATATGGATTACTATTTTCCAAAACATAAGGCAGACAATTTTTATTCATTTAAAAAACAAACAAGCAAGCAAAACTGAAAGGCTTTTAACTGCACAAAATGACAAGAAGAATTTATTCTTTAACAATCTGATAAGCAAATGAAGAGTGGCCTGAAGATGTTGAATGCAGCTACGCAGCTCAGGCCCTTGCAGCCCATAGGCTTGGAGAGACTTCAGTCCATCTACTGATTTGGATGAAGGCAGAACATAGGAGTGCAGTTCTAACTGACCACCAATTCATATCCAGTCTTTTATATTTTCATTTGATAGGCTGGTCAGCAGATGCCAGGAGATACAATATAAGAGAGGTGCTATTAAGCTCAAAACACTGAAAATTCTTTGCAAAAGCCTCCGAGCTGAAGTGTGCCCTAAGGTAAGAAGTGTTGGGAGATAATAAAAAGGTCTTGACAATTTCAATCTGATGATATAGAATGCACCGTTTACTGTCATCCTTCACAATATCAACAAGGCAATATCAACAAGCCAAGGTCTCAATAATAAGCTGGAGGTACTCAGGGTCAAACTCATAGTTTAAATCTGCTTCAGGACAGGTACAGGCAAAAATATATTTGTGTCTGGCACTGAGTAAGGTGCCGCACTGTTTACCCTCTTTCTCTAGAGACTCAGAATAATACAAATGGGTGCTTGTTGACTTGACTCAGCAATCTCCAAAATAACAGTAAGCCAGAGTAGTCTGAAACAGTCAGCACTCCTGAGAGATATAAACTTGGGTTTCATTGGAACTGTGTTTGGTGGTAGCATTTCTCAGACATCATAATTAAACTCATAACTTTTATCGTGTTAGGAGGAAAGAGTCTAAATCTGGAGATTGGATTACCAGCCGTCGAATATGCGGTAGCAAGGTGAGGTGTTTTGGAGAGAGGATAGCTGAAAGCTGTTAAGACACTGCAGCATCTGACGTGTGTCTGAGATGTTCCAGCAGAAGGACTGGCCTATAATACAGGTCAGAATAATAAAATTTGTCCAAAAATGACAAGGGACACATCACAAAATCTTGACATCTACTAATAGTCCTTGAAAATATTAGCCTTAGTCTTGTATAACAAAATGGGGGCATGTGTCCCTGACGGGCATTATCTAGCTTTGTGTGGATGTAGGAATTTAACTTCCTACAAGATCTACAAAAGCAGCAGGTCACTGAAGATTAGCATTTCTCATTATGTTTTTTTCCCTAGCTATTTGCAATTGCCAAGCTTACTTGCTCCAGATTGCAAGTTTCTGTTATATGGTACAAAGTCTTATTGTTCTGGTTCCTCCCTCCACAAGGGAAATGGGCAATTGGAAGGAAGATAACATGCTTATGAGATAATTGTTCATAATGAGAGGAACTCTATTAATTAAAAGCTTAACTTCCAGTACTTTTAGCTAGGAGTGTCACTACTTTTACCGTATGTATGCATTCCAATTTTTAAAGTGTGAGTTCTTTCACAGTTTCACCTAGTTTTGAAAGCTAGGAAAAGGTCAGAAGTGGTACTGCAGCACCATGATGCTGATTTACCTGCCTTAATATTTATAAATTATAGGTAGTATTTGCTCAGCCCTTAGAAAATGATATGTTTTTTTTCTGAGCATATTCGTTGTTGCTGCTGACAGCTGCAGAAGAGGGGAGTAACTGATTGATACTCTTGAGGGAGGCTGTCCACATCAGTCATGGGAATACCAATACTATTTGCATTATCATTAACAAAAAGACCAACAGCTCTTTTGGTCTTTCTTACTCGGTTTTTGGTCATTCTTACTGTTTCACAGAAGAGCATGCTGCAGGTCAGTTGCCTTTCATGTAGATTCTCCACAAGAAATTTAATTTTACACGTGAAGTGCAGTAATGAAATTGGTAGGAAGATGAATTTCCTTCCTGGATCTAAGACGAATGAAATATAAAATCATTTTGCAGGATAGGGAGTTGAGAGAAATATTTGGAAATGTTGAAATGCTTCATTTCTAGACTGGTCAATATAAGGCTAATTTTTATTTCATTCCTGCCATGACTCCTGGGGTTCACAGTTCAATTATTCATGAGTCCTTTATCTTTTATGAAACTGATACAGTGGCCAAGTGGCATTTTTTCTGTTCATGGCAGTTACGGGATTCCTATGAAGTACCACCGTATCACAAGCAAAGATTGTCTCAGGGGAGATGATTGTCTTTGTCAAGGACAATGGTAACCCTAACATCTGGTCTATTCCAAAGAATCAAGATGACAGAGAGATATAGATTCAAATTAGTTTTAAACTATAACAAATTTTTTGATATTGTGTTTATATATTGTTGGGAAGGGACTGAAAATGCTTTGCAAAAAGCACTTGATTTTTATGGAAACAATACAGTTTGTCAAACACACACAGATAAAGATTCTCATGTGATTCTACTAATACTGGCTTTCACTATGTTAAATTGAAAAGTGCTCAAGGATGAAGTCGTATTTTTTCATGACATTCACTACATTTCCTGAGCTGTAAGGCATGGATCTGCTTTTGAACAGCTGAGCAGCTGCATACTGGATATAGATGATGTAAACTGGAGTTGAAATGAAAATCGTAGCCTGGAGTCAGGGCTCACAACAGGAAGTAATATGGCTTATGTTAAAGAGACATATGTTTTTAATATCTAACGTGCAGTTTCCTATGTAAGACAGTTGCCATTTGCAACTACCCAAGTACGCAAGAAAGTGAGCCAGGAGGAGGTGCTGAAGCTGATCAGATCCTCCAGGAGCCTGAACGCAAGTCCAGCTCAGCTCTGTTTCTCAGCAGTGCCCAGGACCCATGGGGGATGTTGTTATCTCCTGCTCAAACACTACTCCCAGAGTATTCCTTCCTAAAAAACTGAAAGGTCGGGGGTAACATCCAGCTCTCACTTAGGAAGACTTTGATGAGAGGTTCATGACACCAGGCAAATGGGGTGATCAAAAATCCATCATGTTCCTCAGGTGTGATTGTTGGCCTTTCTGAAACAGATTGAATACTTCAAAAGCCAGATAGGGGCACTGGGATACTATTTTCATTGCTTTTTATACCTCCGTGTGGGAATAAACTTGGTATAAAAAATTTGTCTTGCTGAGAATTATAACGAATGATTGTTTCACAATTCTGTGATTCTGTGACTCCTAGATTCAGTTTTCATATTGACTAGATATTATTGATATTAAAATACCAAAAATACTGCGATACTGGATTGCAGTCACATTCCACAGCTCCAGCTGTTTCTAACCACACAACTTTGATGAAGGTTATAGGAAACTTGCAGTGGGTAAATGTGTGGTATATTGCTCTAACATAAAGATCAGAATGCAGTCTGAACAAAGATTACCTCAGGGTTTGAAGCAAGAGATTTACATCCCTCCCAAGCTTTGCTGTAATTGTGATGAATGATGGTTCTCATACCCTGAATTGTTACTAGTCCCTTTTTAAATCCACTTCACTTCCAGCTTGCAATTACTTCCTGAAGCAAAGGATTCTATCAGATAATTACACTGGAAAGTGTACTTAGTCCGTTCTTTGCAGTTTTGAATTCATTATGTTTCAACTTCATTTAACACGCCCATATTCATTTACTTTGAAGCAGTAGGAGTAGTACTTCTTCTCTGACCTTTTCCAGATTATTCAGTAATAATATATTTTCCTTATGAGTTAATTAATTTACTCTTTCTTTTCCATACTAAACAATCGTGCTGTTTTCCAGTTTTTCTTTACTTTGATAGTTATTCTGGGCTATTGGACTATTGACCGTGCTTCTCAGGTCTTCTAGCTGTTCTACAATACCCTGCCTAAGATGAAATGAGGAACAACGCACTTCATTCAAAATGAGGTCACTCATTAGGTAGAGAAGTTATGATATACTCTATTTTCTTTCATATACTTTCATTTTGTTTGCCTTTTTTCTTGACCTGAGATTCAAAGGAAATCAAGAGTCTTTACTGAATTGTTTATGTCAATTTAGTAAAGTATATAGAATTAGCTTAAATATATTCATATATTATGCATTACTTTGCATCTATCAACAGTTGGTTGCATTCAGCATTTTCTTGATTGCTAAAGCAGCTTATCAGGGTTCTAAAGTATTTTTACAACCACCTCTGGATTTGACTAACCTATCAATTTTGTGTCACCTGTGAGGCATTCTATGTTATTACTAAATAACTGTAAATGAAAGATTCGCATTACACACGATGTGAAGTAGAAGCCGCAGACTTCACATTTGGTTAGGTAATCATTACCTTAAAATGATTTAGAAAACATTCCTATTTCTGAAATTCAAAAAATATAAAGAGATAGATTCTTTCATTTGTATAATTGCAGTGAAATAGTTAGCTTTTCACCAAGGTTACTTTTGGCTCAACTGTAATGTTACACGTATTTCTACAGAAAACCTAAGATGCTGGTAACTTACTCAGATCCTGGTTCAGGAAGCCATTTGAAGTGAATGACTTCTGCACATTTTCAAATGCCTTACTGAACATGGACCTGAATGCTAAACGGAGGTGCTTACGATATGCAACACTTTCCTTGTCCCAAAAACAGACCTGCATTTTCCTCTTAAAGATGAGAAATGTTGCTACAGGGACAGCTAGTAAAAACAGCATATATGAGAAACAAAAGATAACTCAAAAGCTTTCTTTCACTTTTCAGAGAAAAGATGAAAGAAATGTAAAACTTTTAATAAGAAATATTTGAGAGTAAAAAGCTAAGCTTCTGTCCTCCACTGAGATCACTGATAGGATTAGTCTAACATCTTTTGCTCCATATCTAAATCATTCAAGTGTCTTATGTGTTAATTTTTATACTGGTGTACAGTTCCTTAAAGTGATGAGGCAAGTGGAGTGGAATTCATATTTTATAAATCAGCAGCTTTTAACCTTGAGATTGAGAAGCTTTTGGTGATTATTTATTGCAAATCAGCACCATATAACAGCACTTCTTGTGGAAAGCACGTCATTCAACATAATTGTGGGCAGCAAGTGAACGCTGCTTGCTGCGCTGCAGAGTTATTGAGTCTTATGATGCAGCTGAAGACCTGAATTATTCAGGTAGAATAGCTTTATTAATAAAGACTTAACAGTAAATCATTTTCAGCCTCTGAATGGTCATGTATGAGAATCTAGAGGCTCAGACTTGCTTCGGAGAAGCTCTCGCCTATCACAAAGATTTCTTCATCACATGGCAGTTAATTAGTTGTGTCTTAGCGGATTTGCAGACTCCAAGACTGGAAATCTTTGCAATCAGGTACAAAATCCTAATGATGTGTCAGGGTCAATGCAAAGGATAGTTCTCAATTCCAGCCCAAAGCCAACACATATCCTTCTCAACTTAGCAAAACTTCTGTGCGTCAGCTTTCAACACAAGCAGAAAAAGCAGAAGTATATGTCTAACGCAAAGAACATTTTTAATTCGCTGTATGTCCCCCAGCCTTGCTACAATTCTTTTTTGTTTTATTTTTTAAACAGTGACAACTTCTCCCTTACCTACAGCTGCCAGGGGACTGGCTTCAGTTCTTGCTTTCTCAAGGTTCCCAGCCACAAACAGTGTATAGTAGCTTTCCTGCCTCTGTGAGTGGTCATCTCTCGGGGAGCTGACGCAGCTGATGGCCAGACACCCCTGCCTCCTCCCATCTGCTCCTTCCCAGATGTGCTGCTTTCACCAAGGCCAAGAGTGCTAGGACAATGCAGGATCTTCTTCTGCTGAAAATCATCTTCAAATACAGATGCTGCTTCTGGGACTTTTCTACTTCTTAAGTAGGGCAAAAAACCCAAGGTAAAGAACATGAACCTTTCTAGCAGGCAGCAATCAAACTCCCATCTCACAGTCAAGGTTACAGAATTTATTTCATGACTTGGCATAAAGTTGGGGACCTAGTATGGACCTCAGACATGCATCTGGGGGAGACTAGGAGTTTCACCTGTTTGAGATAGTGAAGTGAGTACTTCTCTACAGAGAAGAGGCAGAGTCCACCTGATTGAGAAAGAGAGTTGTGTCTTCAAGACTGGTGGTGACTAATCTAAAGTGGGCTTTAAACAAGATTCACAGGGGAGTGGGACTAGAGGTTTGAGAAAGACATACTTGTAAAGTCCCTGGTACAATAGAAGAGGTGAGAGAAACTTAGGGATGGGCTCTGTTACAGACTGCCTGACCCAGGCAAGGTAGTGCAATGAGCCTTTCTACGAACAACTAACAGACCCTCCTCTTCTTGAGGGAGTTCAACCACCCCAATGTACTGGGAAGGCATGCTATTTTACAAGCCATCCAGGAAGTGCCTAGATTACATGGACGACAATTTTCTGACACAAAGAGCTGGCCCTGAGGAATGCTCTAATTGATCTGCTGTCCACAAATAGAGAAGAACTGGTGGCCAATGTCATAGACAGCAGCTTGGGTTGCAATGAGCATAAGCTGATTTAGTTCACGACCCAGAGGAAGTAAAGTAACAGCTTAACCTCGGTGAGAAAAGTCTCATCTTGGTATTCTGCACTTTCAGAAGAACAGATCCGTCTCAGAATACCTATAGAATGTACAGAGGAAATTTCAAATATTCATAAAACTATATTTATCATCTGGGGGAACAGTACATGAATAAAAAAGTATTTCATGCAGTGCCAAAAGGTAAATTAGCTAAATTGGAAAAGATGAGGATCTAAATGTTAGATCTCTTAAGAATTTAAAGGAAGGTGATAATGAGTCATGTTGAAGCATCGGGCTAAAGGGAGCTTAAACATGGAATCAACAATATTGTGGACTACCTCCACAATATGTTCATTTATAACTTGGTAAATAGAAGAGAGTAGGTAGTGAAATTTTCTGAAGAGGCCAAGCTGACAGACATTGTCAGCACAATAAAGGTGAGAATTTCATAAAATAAGAGTAAGATGATCTGGAGGAACAGAAGAATAGAAACTGGATCAAGTTCAATAGCTGCAAATGTAAGATCAGGTACTTGAGAGCTGTTAAATCACCAGCTCTGAGCCAAACAAAAGTTAGCTGAAAATTAACAAGGAGAAAAAAATATTCGGGGGTATTTGGCAGCAGGGGACTGAACACGACAAAATTTGATGTTTTCTCTTGTATCTAGGTCTCCAATGATTATGTCTTATTACATGTCATGAATTTTAGATCAGAAAATACTGTGAAACCAGGAAAGCCTTCAAGTCTTTTTCTTAGACAGTGCTAGGAAAGTAGGCCTACTAACATTCAGATCACACAGAGCAAGGTCTATCAGTCAAACAAAAGGGCAGAGCAACGGCATGCTTTAGCTGGAGGTTTATGAAAGACTTATGGCTCTCAGTAAGATTCCTTAAAGTTGTTTTCTGCAGCATTATTTCAAATATATTCAGAGCTGAACTTGACCTCCACAGGTTGATAATACTTCCACTTGGCAGTTGATTTGCTCATCATTTTTACTCTTCTGAGCAGAATGAAGAAGACTCTACTTTTACATAGAAAGGTCTTTAATCAAGATGTGCCATCATCCATCTTAATCTTTAATATGCTGGATCTGCTCTTGACTTATGAAGAACCATACTGGCAAAAAAGCTATTTCTTTGGAACAGAGTAGAGGATACTTCCTTTTTAATCAGATTGCCTACCAACAGAAATTCACCTTCAAGTATGACAGCAAACTTCTTCACGTTCAACACTTGGTGGTTTCTTTGCTAGTACCAGCTCTCAAATACATACGACAAGGGCTGTATGCTTCTCTTCCAGAATCAGTGATCGTCCTGTTGCCAGAAATGCTCTGTGAAATGCACTTTTGGACCAGTGCCTATGGGTCTCTCCGTGCCCCTTCTTGCAGTGGGAAGGGAAGAGCAGGGCTGGAGGGAGGTAGCAGTAATATGCTAAGAAATAAATGGAACTGTCTGGCTGATGAACATGGTCAACTGTTAAGAGAAGGAGTTTTAACAAACAAGATCTAAATCCTTATTGAGAAAAGTAAATACTGAAACTTATCAGTTAAGACTTTATTTCCAAATATTGCCATATTTTGCATATGTTAGAGAAGCCCTTTGTGAAATGGTACATTCAAACAGGGTGAACAAGTTATCATGAGAGTTTTTATACATCCAGCTCACAAATGCCCTTAGGATCCTGTAACATACACACCTGGGAAGCACTGTCGCTCTTCTGAAAACATCTGTCATTACATTGATAGAACAATTAGTAGATATGAAGATTTTAAGCAAAATTTAAACAACTAAAATTTGGTAAAAATCATAATTTCTTTTGTGATGCATATGCTTTGCGGCCTCTGGTAAAACAGTTTGGGACGAGGACAGTTGACTGAACAAGAGCTGAAGAACTTTCAGAGGGTCAGAGTGGCTAACATTGCAAGCTTTCTTCATCCACAGCTCCCACCAGCTACAGAGGGAGGGATCAAAGCAGGGGAGGCTTTTCTGAATCAGGCTCCGTGAAGCCATTTGCACTGTTGGAAGCCAGTAAAGGTGGGAATGTTGTGACTTTTTTATTTAAATGAATTACTGAAGAGAAGGCTGTAAATTGCTTCTCTCTTGGTGTACCTCTGCAGAATTTATTTATTACTGATGATGGAAAAGATTTCTGTTTCTGTGTCCTCTTTAGGGACCGGTTTCCTAAAAATTCACAGTAAATTAAATAAACTATTTCAGAAGAAATCACACTTTTCTAGCTCTGTTATCTAGAAAACAGCAACTACAGTTAAGCAAGCTATGGCACAGAATACAAAAGCATATCACCTTCAGTCTATGCCAGTCGTTTTCAGTCTGGGATCCTCATTGCCCTGGAGATTCACTGGTTACTTTTGGGAAGTCTACAAAAGATGGCAATGAAAAATATATGTTTTAGGTAGCTTATATTCATTATACACGGGCCCAGAGCCCGCATGGACATTTCACTGTGAGTGAACGTAAAAACATAGAAAGGCACGGAGGGACTGCTGTCTAAAGGAAAACCCACTGTTCCCTATGGCGGCTGCACCTGCTGAGCACGTCCAGCTAATTGCTGCATGGAGATTTGTAGTGACCGACCGCTCCTGGCCAGAAGGTCATGTCATGAAATTTTTACTCCAAAACTTCCCATGTCCTTGAACACCCCAAAAGGAGAAGGTGTCCTCCGTCTTCATCCTGCATACAGTGGCTTCCTTCTTTTGGTTTCTCTTCATTCTTCCTGTCAGCACTTAAGACACTCTGAGGAAAGTTGTCTTAAATATAGAATGTTATTGGATGATAGTCCCCTTTTCAAGATCTCCCACTCACCTGGCTGTATCCTAGGATTCTGTTTTCTCCTCCTGCTTACCTCCTTGCCATTCCAGTACCATTTTAGATCCAGAAAAGGAAGCCAGCTACCCTTGATGTACCCCACTACAAATAGTCATACTGTCTGAGACCTGCTCATTCAATAAAACATACCAGTCTTCCAGCACAGAAAAAGCCAGACCACCCTGACATACCCACTAAGACCTTCAAGGTCTAACTACCTACAAAGCCAATTCTGCTGCATATTCCTGCCTGCTGTACCAGGTCAGGGCAATGTGTTGCTTTAGCTCTGGTATATTTTCTGAAAGTATTCTGCCACCTTAAGGTGGTATTTGAGATAATGTCTCCTAAAAATAGGTGATTTGCCGTGCTCAATTAAGGCTGTATGTAGTGTTCCCAATGTTAAATTTATGATTAAAAAGATTCGGCTTCCAGATCATGAGATTACTTCTCCCTAAGTAGCTAAACTCTTTACAGAAGTTCTTTGATTTCAATGCATTTCATGGCCTCAGCCTCTCAATTACTCATTTCCCCATTTGTTAAAAGAAAGTATCCTAGAATATAACCAATATGTCTCATTTTCTTCAATGACCTTTATGTTCTCAGAAATGACTGCCATTTTTAAAGGCTTCTGGCTCCCACTAAACATTAACTTCTTTTGAAAATCCCAGTCCTAACTTTTAAAAGATAAACTTCTCCATGCCCTTTGTCATTCTGAGGCATTTTGATTTCTTTATAATTAATTCAAAAATGTAGAATTTTTGAGGGGTTAGGTGCAGAGAAGAGAAAAGGTTACCCAAAAATATTACAGATAATTCTTTAGTATGGATGTAGAAAGCTCTTTAGATCTCTCACTTATTGAGTAGTTCATTAAATCAGTTAATTGATAATAGACTTACTGTTCATGCTTTCACCTAATGAGCTAAATATGCTTTGAGTTAATTCTGTTACCAGAATTTCCTTACTCTCAACAGAAAGCAGAGTCAGTCAAAACAATGCTGGACCTGAATATCCTCAAAACATGAAGTTCAGAAGCTGCCCTGAAGTTAGCAATTTTTTATTCACCTGGTGAGTCTAAATTGTGTTAAAAGAAAGGATTTAGGAGGGAGGTGAAGGGAAGTAATAGTAATAGAACCATGTTTATATTCTCTAAAAGCTTTTCATAATTATTTTTTTCCATATTCGTAGGCTGGTTGGATTTAACATTTATTCTTACCGAAATTCAAACATAAAATATTTAGGTTCACTAAATTACTATCACTATATGTTAATATTTATCACTATAATGCTCGATTTTATGTTTTTGTCAATTTTGAATACATTTACAAAACCTCAGATCTAAGTGATTAAAAAACTCTCAGAAATAACTTTTTAATTCAATAGGTAACATAAATTATAATTTAGGAGTAAAACTGCATTTACTCATTCTGTATTTTTTTTTTTTTTAATGCTGAAGGGGCTATTCACACTTTTACACCAAGAAATTAGACCAATTGCTTGCACTGAGATTCAATTTCCATGTTTGCAAAGAAAGAAAAATAAAGCATTCACTTAGTTTTATGCATATTTCAATAATCAGAGTTCTAAATAAGTCGATGAAATAACTTACTGATTGCAAGAAAATTTAGCCGTGCGTAACAAATGTTCTCTCTGCTAGAATCAGTCATCAGAAATCACATAATCCTTGTGATCTTGGGAGGCATTGCTTTGGCAGTGTTCAGGTTTTTGTGTCTATCGTCTTCAGTGAAGCAATGCATTCATTTACCTAAGATATAAGAAAACAAATTCATTTTTGTTCAAAAAATTCAGGAAAAAATGTAGTGGATATTTAATATTCACAGACATTACACGCACAGATGGTGCCTATTATGTCAGGTTTCTGAGTTGAAGAAATGACTGCTATTCCTTCTTCAGTAAATTACTTAATACGTTTCTTTATTTTCTAGTACATTTTTGAAGTATGGAGATGAAATTCAGTGTGTGTTTTCTAATCAATTTCTGATCTATGTGCAGTGCCTTTAAGCTCCTTTAGTTACAAAGAGGAGTTAGGCAGGAGCGTAAAGTAAGGAAATCAAGATGATTCTCCTAAAACTGTTTATGTATCATACTGATGCCCACCAAGGAAATTAATGAATCAGAAAAAATCTTGGGACACCAGGAAAGTCCTCTCTAGAAATATCGTCTCCATGCAAAAATCCGAACAGAGCATTTTCTGTTTTGCAGAAGATTTCTTTATAGTCGAGAAATTAACATTAATTTTTATTGAGGTCAGCATAATCTTCAAACTTCAGTGGGACATTAGCTGCTACCTGAAAGAGATGAGAAATATTGGTAATATTAAACAAATGAAAAAGGTCGTATATAAGTTCCCAAGGAAGTGTCAACTAATGTATAATGGAATTACTGCTGATAGATACAGGTTTCCTGGGAAACCAGGATCCTTGCGTCTCAACTTTTAGCAAAAGACTGAAAGTTAAGGTATTGTTCTCCATCAGCACATGTTTTTTTAGAAGCCAGACTTCTGTATTCGCTGATTACACAGAGAACGGCAATATGCTAGGAAGTCCTCACAGGAGCGGGTTTCATCAGCAGACAGACAGAGCTATGCACTGCACAAAGCAGCTATTTGTTCTTGATAGTGTACGAAATCTTTGGGAAAATGTTTCTTTATGAAACAGTGTTTATCAATTTTTATTGATTGAAACAGAAAATTTTCAAGTCTCCTATTCTTTAGAATCAGTTTTACCTCTACAAGAGAGGTGAACTCATGAGCTGGAGAGAGTCTGGGGTCAAGTCCCTGTGATGCTTGGAGGACTGGAACACATGACATACAAGGAGAGGCTGAGGGAGCAGGGTTTATCTACTTGGAGAGGACAAGACTAAGAGAGAAGCTGGTCTTTGATCCTGGAGAGTGAATCAATGGAGATGTAGCCAGTGCTTTGAAACAGAGAATTTGCCATCCTATTTTCATATTATTGTCTTTTAAAACCCCTTTCTATGTATATGTACTCTGGCAGAGAAATTCTTTGTGATGTGTGGTGTGTGGTGAGTAACATATTGAAGTTCAACAGAAGTGTTGTAATGAAATTAAAAACAACAACAACAACAACAGCAACAAACCCTAAGCTTCCTAGCAGGGAACTCTGCCCGTTGGTGGGGATGATTAGGCAGCTGTGGAAAAATAACAGGAGAAAGTGCAAGTATTATTACAAGAACTGGCGGAAGCAGGAATGTGGATGAAACCACACAACTGTGGAAAACCATCCTGAATTCTAAAGGTTAGGAATGCCAATAGTTTTTTATTTTCTTTTCTATAGGCCAAACCCCAATATCATTTTTAGGGTAAATATTATGTGATTGTCTGTGGGAGTCTTGCTTCTGTCAGGGCTTCCGGATTTTACCTTATGAATTTATAGACCAAATTCAACCTGGGCATGAATGAACGTAATTACTGTTGACATCAGTGAGGTGAGACCTGTCATAGTCCCTGGCTTAAATGAATGATGGGATTTGCATTTCCTTTGTATGCAAGCACTCCTCAGCGGCACATAAGTGTGCTCAGAATATTAGCAAATATTAACCTTAGGTTTGTGGGTCTAGTGCTTACAGCGTCTGGAACAAATGGCTGTGCATTCATAACTAAAGCAGGCGCCAGCCTGGGTAAGGATGCTTTTTGTTCCGGAAGAACATTTCTTTATTAGGGATCCTGTACCACAGACATAACAAGAAGCTGTCTGGTCTAGGAAAACTTTAAAAACTCGTGGTCCTCCTCACTTCTGCGGTGGGTCTCTCTGATGAATTGAATTTTGTCATATCCCAGTAGGATCAGTAGAAAGAAACACAGGGAATTTGCACTGCTCAGCCCCAAAGAGCGCAGCTTAACTGGCATTGATAGAAAGATTTGCAAGTCTCGGTTGCCAGCTTCAGTGGTAGCTATGACTGTCTGCTTAACACATCATAGCAGAGATTGCAAGACACTGACGATATGAAAAGACAGTATAAAAATAACTATGTATCTTCTAGCAAAACATCACAGTGGCAGAAAGAGCACAGCACAGTGAGAGACGGATAATTGGTCAGGTCTCCTGTCCTGCTCTATTTGTTATAAATCAAAACCAAAAAGAAGCCCTGTCTGGCCATTCTGTGCAGTCCATGGATATGTTTATTGGGCTTTGTGTCTCCTTTCTGTCGCCTCTATTCTCGTGCATACAATTTGAGTTACAACATAAAACGGGGCAGCAGTAGAACAGCTAGACTCCCAACTAGGATGAAATCATAAAACATTTCTTTTCAGCTCTTGCTCTGTCTGCCAGCCATTGTGAAGAATCACTGCCCATTCACCTTGCAAGCCACTCGCTGACAATATAGTCAAAGCTGTGCAAACTGCTATTATTATAATACGTTTGGTCACATGAATAGGTATGTAAAAAAGGAAGGATTGATAGCTGTACACATAGGAAGATCAATTTGAAGGAAAGACCCATGCAGATTGAACGCTGATTAGCCGACATGTAAGTATATATGCCTTTGGCGGGACTTCTCTGAGAGGGGAGAAGAGGGGTTAGTGGTTCCCCTGCACACCTTTCAGACATGGCACCGAGAACGAGAGTCCCTGTGAACTCTGCCCCTTTCAGGCAGTGACTGATGGAAGCTACAGCTTTCTGTTACAGGCATGACGTCCGAGTGTGACTTGTTAAAGCCAGCTCTTTTGGGTTCTCATTGGTGCCTAGCGCTTCTGAGATGCCTCCCAGAAACATGCACATGTGAAAGTATGGCTCTTGGTGAGCAAGAAACAGAAGGAGAAATGAGGACATGCCCTTCCAGCTCCCAGGACTCTTTGTTTGGGATTGTTTCACCTTTTTCCTCAGCTTGGTAGCAAGCATGACCAGGTGGTTTATGGCAGCCCCTCTGGGCTGAGCTTGGTACAAGCTGCTAGAGAGGAAAAGTGCTAGTTCAGTGAACCCGAAGAGACATGAAGACAGTGAGGAGAACTTGCTAGTATTTACAAGCATCGCAGAGTAGAAGTGATTTCTCCAAGCTCAGATGGAAAGTTTGTGGCAGAACTGGATGGGATGCAAGACTGCTGCACCCCAGTCCAGTGCCTCCAAGTGTGACTGTCCTTTGCTCTGCTGAAAATACAGAGGCTGGATAGTAGCTTGTCCTGATTTCTATCATTCCAAGAGGTGCTGTCAATGCTGGATGGCAACGGTACAGCAATAGTTAAAATGTCGTGCTCTGAGAGATTTGCACTACTTGTTTGTGCAGTACCCAGCCTTTGAACTGTCAATATAAAACTCTAGAAAGAGAAGCCTGCCAATTGCAGAGTCATTGTCCTTAGCTGAAATTCTGTATCTTATCGTATGACTATTAAGAATAAACAAGAAAGAAATAGTAGATCTACGTCCTGGTTATGCAGTCACCCTACATTTTCAAAAGGAAAAAAAAAATTATCAAAAATGATTTTCATTTCCAGTTTGAATAAGTATTTTGAACAATTTTGTATCTCAGTAGTGCCCGAAAATGATCAATGACCCAAATGGACCCTAAAATACAGACTCTGTTGTACAGACTGTAGGCAGACTTTTATGAACATTTAGCACCTATTATTTTCCGTGGCAATTAAGCATCTGAGAGATAGATTTAGGGTCTTGGATAAGGCCTTCCAGCTCTTACACCGCTATTTCAGAAGGGAGCTAGCTCAACCACCTAATCTGAGATATAATCAAACAAATAGCAATGATAAAAGAAGAGATGTGAAAGGGGAAATACAGGCTCCTGTTATAATTCTTTTTACCTCTAGGTATCTTTCTTACTCTATATTTATGTTTATTTAATAGGGACAGGTGCAGGCACCCATAACTCAAATTATGGCAATGCTATTAAAATAGCTTTTCCTTCCCGTAGCAGTCATGTCTGTTATAATTATTCTTTCTCTTCAAGGACGACAGTTAGATGTTTTGACATCCTGATGATTTTGGGTTCCTAACGAGAATGTAAACAGATTTATTGTGGAGCATTCCAGAAAGCTTAATTTTCTGCTATCCTTTCTGCGAATCCAAAAATCCCTGCAGAAACACATTTCTGTTGGATCATAAAGTATCAGCAGCTCTTTAATTCCTTTCAGACTTTTGAGAGACCAATTCTCTAATGGTTTCTGTGCTGTAGACCTGCTTTCAGATCCTACTTGATGTTGATTTCATTGTAGTATAAACTGAGCAATGACTGCAATCAAAGTTTCAGTGCTTCCATCAGAACCCACCAGGTTGCTATGTGGGTGACAGCAGGGCAAGGAGACTCGTCAGGAGTGCTTTTTTAGGGAATTTATTACTGTCAGCAAAAATTCAGCCTGAGGACTGTAAAAACCAAAGGAGAAGCTGGACGCAATAAAGTGCAGAGCAAACTACACTTTCCTAAGCTGTTCTCTGTAGGTCATAGAGAGTTTTATGCAAAATATCTGATGTTTACAAGTCATTGAGCTTAGTAGCACCTGTTATTACTTCCTCTGCTATCCTGTTTAATTCTACTGAATGCAAACCTTGTGGGATCCATACAGGCTGGTGAAGACCTCTCTGCAGGGCTTCTCCTTTCCATTACACATGTGTTACCACTTGTAGTAGTAAAGTTAGGGGTAAAACTGATGCTATTTTAAGTCTCACAGACCTGGCTGGTCCTATTTTCGTAACTCTGAAGTGAGCAGTTTGGGACTCACAGGTCACAGAAGTTACAGTATTTTGAAGAGACTACGATTCACTGACAAAATAATACCCAGAAAGTTTGTTTATTTAATAGCATTTGCAACTTCCCAAGCTTATTTCTTCTCCACTAACCTGCTAGCCTTCTCCCTGATAAATCTGAAACTAAGATTTTAAAAATATATACAATACCATGGCTGATTGATAGTCATGTACCTTCTGAGTGTTCTGCGATGCTGACAGAAATCTCCCGGTTCCGACATAATGCTGAGAATGTGTTCTAGAGTTGTGACTAATGACAGTGTATTTACTTTACTCCGTCCTGAAGGTAGAGCTCTGCTCCCTGTTTCCAGTTCATGAAAGCATGCACACACAGTGTATGTCAAACAGGAAATAAGACCCACACCGGAGTCCAAGCACTTTGCACGTTCGTACCACACCTCGCAAGCCCTGGCTTCAGGGGATCCACCTCAACGGATGCCTTGGCACAGGCATACGCCCATGCTCAGAGTGCTCTGCACTGCCGGAAGTCGACTTTATTGCACGAGACTTATAGGATGTGATTATACCAGAAGATTAACGCTGGGGAACGTTCCTGGTCACGGGAATGCGACTGACTATACTGTGAAACTGTTTGAATGGTCCCTGGTGCAATTTTAGCACCTGGACCTCTTAGCAGTCTTTCTGCAATACCAGAGCACCCTCTGAGAGTCAGGATAATTCAGAGACTATTCCCAGTATGCAGTGTGTACCAAGCCACCCCGGTCTGGAGGCTAAGAGAATTTACTAAAATAGATCTGAGTTTTTCCATGCCAGCTGGCTTTGTTGACTGGGAATGTTTCTTGGAGAATTTAGTTTGCAAATACAAGCATTGCGATAGGATCTCCTTATCAGGCACAGATTTACTGCAAAGAACATGTGTCCAGCTCTAGACCTTCTGTGCATTGCTTCAAATTTGGCAGCTAGACCTGGGCTCAGCAGGACCAGGTTTTCTGTCTTTGCTCTCTCTTGGGGGAAATTTGTCCTGGCCAGGTCTAGGTTCCCTATCTGCCTACGCAATTCCACCTTATAGTCCTGAAAGTCATCCCAAAAAGGCTTCATTGCAATCTTGCACCAATGCAAATAGGATCAATAAGCATCTTACCTACATTATTAACATCCAACAGGAGGCCACATGGACACATAGAAACAAGCCAGGAACCAGGCTGGATTTAAGCCTGCTTTCTAGCTTAGTACATCAGCATCAGTGTGGGTGAGGTATCAGTGTTGGGATACCTACCTGAAGGCAGAGCATGAAGCCTTATGGTATCTGATGACAGAAGACAAACCTTACCAAGTTCACAAAGAAGAAAAAAGCCTTCTTAAGGAAAATAGGAGCAGAAACTTCTGAATCGTTCTGGCACTTTGATTTGTGAACTTATTCTATTATCAGCTCATTTTACAAGCCAGTGGATTTCTCAGTTAAACAAGGCATTGTTTTTCCTTACCTTACTTCTTTTCTACCTAATCATTTTCAAAAACAAGAAGCTGGAAAAAGTATAAAAATAATGTTAAAGTATGCAAGTACATGGCCAGGCCTTTACTGAGATTTACCGCTGCAAAAAATGGAAGGGGAAAAGCAGTTTGTCAGTCCTAAATTGGAGTTAAACCAGTAAGTCAATAATGGACAATAGAAAAAGATATGACAGAGGAGTATTAGGAAGTCCTTTGGGTAAAGAATATCAAAAAATACTGACAAGAGGGTGCTGGCTTACCGGAAGTCACTGACTACAGCCAAAATTATCAGTAAGACTGTAAAATCAATAAAAGTGGGACCCATGGCGAAAGAGTGAAATAGAAATGGGGTATTTATTTGGGATAGCAAAAAGGGGGAAAAAGAAAATATAAGGTAAAACAAATCTTGTGATCACAGCTGTTTGGGAAATCACTGTTGGGGAGAACTGGCATGTGATCCACATGGTGGAGAATAGAAATAAAACCTTTGTTCTGACCGTACCACACGCATCTGCCTTGTCAGGGCGTCTGGGCTGCTTTCCTGAATACTGTTGGGGGTGTCCATGCAGAGGATGGAAGACGTACGAAACATCCCAACATACATTGTCCGAGAAATCTACTAAATGCAAAGATTTGCATAAAGTTACTTAGAAATTATAAGCAGAATTCAGTGCAATGAACAGAACTAAACCCTAATGCCATATTTTTAGCATTATTATGGATAAAATTGGCCTATTTTTAGCATATTATTTATTAAAAAAATAAATTATGACTTTTTGTTAGAACAGAAATATAGGCAAAGAAAACCAGGAGATTTATCTAGGCCCGACAAAACGCAAAGTAAATCCTAAATGATACACTCTCCCCATTTTTAAGTAAGATTTTAGTTACAGAGTACACACTTCTTAACACATCAAGAGCTGTTCAAGAATAGAAAGTACACAAGTGCAGTGAAATGAAATCTCTGACTTGAGTTGTTTTTCTGCTGCAGGCTATGAGATTTGGAGCTGTGCCATATAATTTAATGCATAAATACTAAACCTGGGGCATCAGCTCATAGAAATAGAAGATGAGAAAGATTCAGGCTCTGCAGGTCCATCTCAGAACAAGTCATTACCCATGCGATGCTAAGAGAACCCCACCCCACAAACCAAACGCTGCATCAAGGACCACTGTCATCAAGACCCACACATGTTGAGGAAATTCTTTTCAGCCTCAATTTTTTTCTTTCAACAAAATTGATCCAATATTGCTATTGAGCCAGAATCATGATTTTCTACTCTGTTTGCAGATGACAGCTGACACAAAGGATGGGGTTTGGTTTATGATTAAGATATTTGCCTTTAGTTGCCAGCTTTTAGGTAATTACCTGTGTGTTACATTACTATGGTTAGTGAATATCAAGGGTCAGTTCGTATACTAAAACATACATGTTCGGTGCCTTTGGAGATGCTACAGGCTGTTCTGGTTGGCCCCTAGCTCTTGTTGAAGAAGAATATAGGTCTCCCTTAGATCCAGTGTCGTATCTGACATCTCCATATAGATGTTACCAGCTCCCTCAGGCATATATATATCAGTAGACAGTTGTCATAACAGCTATTAGATTCTGTGATAACTGTCTACAGAAGGTGAGCTAAAAAGCCCTCTAGGATCCAGCTGTGGGGACTGAATCTCCATTGGAGCTTAGACCCTAGTTCACAGAGGCACATAAGGCTCAATTGATTTGCTGAACAATGGGCACCTAATGACTTTTGGGACACTCAAAGGTAGCCAAGACCTCCATTTATGGCTAGCAGATCTCTTCAAAGACCTATGGGAGATCCATGCTTTTTGGGAAGAATACCTGGAAGTCAACCAGAACAGCCTACAGGATTTCAAAGGACACAAGAAGCCCATATTTAGGCAATTCAGTTGAACCTTTATGCATGAACACTTGCACTGAGATATTTTAATCTGGAACCAAGAAGACCTGTGTTTTGATCCTAGCTGTGCAACAAATTTCCTGAAAAATTTCAGTCAAGTAGTTTTCATCTCCAGTCTTTCATTTCTCCATTTATAAGGAGCAATAGTAATCCTTCTCAGTTTTAAATGGTGAGATAGAAGTTAAGTCATTAGTACATAAAAAAGTTTATGACATCTTCATCTATGCCATTGCCAAGCAGGTAACTCTCATCCTTGAGGCCTTTAAACATGTTCCACTCTTGTATATCACATTTTGAGATTAGCAGAAATTCAAATAAATGACTTCCATTATTGTCCTGCCTTGTAGCAACAGAAATGTTCCACCTCTTCTCTGGAGAAGAGAAATATAAAAGAAAAAATAAAAATTAAATGAATGGTAATAATCTCTCTCATTTATTTCCTTTGACAGTTCATTGGGGTTTTCTGCAGAGGTGGGGGAAGAGGGATTGTCTTTTGATTTGTACTAATATATATACTTTTTCCTACTATTGTTTCACCTGTTACCTCCCCATATCCACAGGTTCCATAAGTGATTAAGTGTTGCATAAACATTTCCAAACAATCTCCGTGTTGATGAATCTGTGGTTTGGAGATCGAAGTAGAGGTAAAGGCAGCCATAAAAAAGTATTTTTACTAACTTTTAAAGTGGCTTGTCAGTGACTTTGGATAGACTATCTGCAGTAGGGATTGAATTTGGACTTTTGTATAGAAAATGTACATGTTTGAATTACCAGCTCAAGCAAAAAAGAGCAGTAAGAAGTTCTGTTGCTATCTTTGGATTAGGTACTGTTAGTATGGACTTTTTGATATTAAGCGAAATGGAAAGATGTAGTAATCATCACTTGTATTTTGGGGAAACTAATTTCAATATATGGAAGTATTTCAAAGAAATTTGAATGAATGGCTGACAATTGTACCCATTTCAGGGGTCCAGACATGCCTACAAGAACAGAGAATGAGTTTACAGAGTGCAATGAGGAAGAAGAGAATGAGGCATCAGAAACAACGTGAGATAAATATAATGACATCCCAGTAAGAAATGTATTGTAAGTCTGACTGGGATTAATTAATATAGAATTTTAAGAGGAACTTTAGAAAGTGACAGCCCTGGAGTACAGCCACTTTGTGAGAAAGAAGTCACCTCTGTGTGTGTGTGTGTGTGTGTGTGTGTGTGCACACGTGCCTCTGGTAAAGCCTGCCCCGGCAAAATGCTAAGACCTCTCACCTCTCTCTTCAAGTCTGCTTAAAGTTGGTGCCTCTTAGGACTAAGTCCAACATGAATCCCTGCTCTAAATTATTGAAACTACAGGGAGACAGATGCAGTTCAAAAGCCATCTGTTACAGAATAAGTTAAAGTCAGATATTGGGCTCATCTTCGCCATAGCAGCTAATGAGAGGTGCTATCCTAGAAGCAGCATAGGAAACACTGGCTCAGGTCTAGGAGCAGATCAGTGTAGTGTGGCGATATACACAAAGGAACTGGCCCTGCCATTCATCATAACTAATTGGTTCAGTCACAGTGGCAGGCTAATTAATTCATACACCTTCTGGGCTTAAAGGTAGCACAAGCATCTCTGCACTTTCTTGCATTGCACCGAGTAGATTCTACCTCTAGTGACTCCATCTAAGTTAAAATAGCTCAAACAAGAGTGTTCACACTGGAAAATAACACTGTTTATCATTAAAAGATTAAATTTCAGTCATCTTTGCAGTTCTAGCACATCAGCCAGGATCACCTCAGCTTCAGTTCAGCAGCAGCAGCCCAGGAGTTGGTCAGTCTACGCCTGAGCAAATCTATGTTGTGGCCATTGCAACTGTAGTGTGATGACAGTTTCCTTGAGTCGGCCTCGGACTGGTTCCCTTAGGAACTGACAGCAGAGCAGCTGAGGCTCTACAGAGCTGTGGGCAGCTCAGGGCTATGGCATTGACCCAACTTCTCTGGTGAATTTCCACCTTGCAATGATTTCCAAGCTGCTAAACCCATCCTTCAGGTGTTGTGTGATGTAACTAGCTAAGGACTTCTGTATAACATACTCCCAAGAGTCATGATTTTCAGCACTTGGATTAGGAGCAAACTAAAATACACTCCAAGCTATTATAAAGCCAAATTCCTCCTGAGGATTAGCACTCCTCGAGAATTGTCTGAAACAAACTTCTAGTGATCCTGGACACTAATAAACTATTCTCTTCTTTTACACTGAGAAAGACATGATTTCCTAAAGAAAATCATCTCCCATCTGTCTTTAACTATTAACTGACATAATGGATCTGACAGCAGACGGAATTTGTGCCTAGGAAAAGTGCTGACCCTTTCCTGGGAAATGAATAAATCTTTCATTTACCAAGCAGATTTTATTTATAAATAGAATGACAATCACTAAGAAAGTAAATGCTCTCCTGGGAGGATAAATAGCTAATTCTATTCCTGATAGTAGGAATACAGTTCAGAGAATAATGATTCCATTTATTTTACTTATAACAATGGGAAAGTATTACCATGAAGAATTTTCTAAGGTAGTATCTTTCTACCATAGTCTAGTCCACTTGAAAATAAAATTTTTAAAAGTACAATGGGCAAATGGTGTTCTTTTGCAATGCACTGGGAAATTTGATGCCACGCAGCTTCAGAACAGGTAGGACCTAACTGACTGCTCTTGCTCCAATATACCTGTTTCTGTTGATTTCGATAGACTTACTTTTTATTTTCACCAGTTCTCGCAGTTGTCAGTGTTGTAGTATTAGTGCTGACAGACGCTCAACAATGAAAATGAAATAGTCCAGATATTAATATTAAATAATTAAATAATCCTGGCTTGACTTGGTTCTAATTTTTCTCCTCAGTCTAAGGTTTAAGACCCATATAAACTATCCGTGAATACACGGATGTTCTTAGCCTTTTGGACAGAAAGACTTTTGTCTAATGCTGTGCTGACATAACAGAATTGAACTGAAACAGGCTAGGGTCTTATGAAAACTATTCCCAGTCATTAAAGGGTTTAGATAGGCTCAAACACTTGTTCAGAATCCTTCAAATTTGTTTCAAGCTTGACTGAGCAATATTGCACTTTAGTCAACCTATGAAAATCAGTCCTCTGAGCTTTGTTGTGGAACAAAAACAAGCAAAGTTTCAATGTTCTGAAGTATAGTAGTAATTCTTTAACACAGGTCGCAAATGAATTCTCAGTTAATTATCTGAACACAGTTCCTTCCGGGTTAACACATTCTTTATGTCATTTTTTTTTTTTTCCCCCCTGCATTCCAGGAATAAGATTTGAAGGTAAATTTGCCGTGAGTTTAACTCTATGGAAATTAGTGAAATGAGAGAAAGAATAAACTTGGTCTTCCATCTATCTTCCTGAATGGATATATTGCTTAATATTAAGATTTGCAATCCCAAATTATAATCCCATTCAACTCAGGGGAATTTCAGAAACTTCCAGTAAATCTGAATGTAGTCCAACTACTATTATAAAGCAGTAAATTTAACCTTGTCTGCTGGAGAAGGTTGCATTAGAAACCTCATCTATAGAGATGATATTAAAAAAGATTTTAGACACATTTTTAAGGCTTCAGTCGCATACTTTTCTTGGATACTTCTTTTAAGAGTAGGAATTTTACATGACTGGTGTTAATTAAACTAAGTTAAACTTTTTTACATGCCATGAACAATACTACTGAGAACAAATAATACACTTTTTACCTCTAATAGAGCTATTTAGAGCTCACTTTGAATACCGTATGGGAAGTCTGGGAATTTCATCATCAGTTTTCCCCGCTTCTATATTTTTCATGCTTCATCCTCCTCTTTTAGCCTTAGTCTAGACTTTCATCAGCTAAAACTTCCATTGTTTCATTAAGAATATTTCAGTGAGGGTGGAAGAAGTGTTGATAACTTTAGAAATTAGCAAACCTCACTTCAGTGCATGGAGACCTCCTGGTGTCCTAACCTGTTAATCAAGTTCAGCCCTTTTCCTAGAACCTCCTTTTTTTGCATTTATCTTCTGAAGCTAAGAAAAGTCTAATAACTGATTAACTAAAACAGGTGAGCAGTTTTCTTTACAGACTCAGATTCCAATAAAATGGTATTTCTCCCTCCAAAAATAGAGAGCAATCATGTATGTGGTGTTACTACTTTGAATGCTAAAGAATTTGCTTTTCCTTGGACTTTCTTCTAACCTGAGAAAACACGGCTGTGAAGTTCACCATTCCTGATGACATGTACCAGTTTAGATGACTGCCAAAATACTAAGACTTGGCTTCTTGGTGGGGGAGAAGGGTTAACTAAACACAAGTATCTTGCTGTAGTCTAAGGAGGAGGGACAGAGGTTAGGGATGTATGAAATTGTACGAAATTACCTTAAAAAGGTTGAGGAGCATGGTCTGAGGTTTGAGATTGTATTTCTTGATCTCCTTTTAATTAGAATTTGTCCTCCTCTAATGTTACATTGGAGCTAAAACTGGCCCAATTCTGCTCTTGTGGCATATGTGAAACCTAGCTAAGTTCACAATGGGAAATATCACAGAGATGGTACCAAATAAGTAGTCCCACATGTCTCCTATACAAGGAGGAGGAGGGCAGCCAAACTATTACCTGCTTTTATCTACAGAGGCATACTCCAAAGCCTGGTAGCCTTTATCAGGTAGAAGCCTGGAGTGTCAAACAGAGCAGCTGCTCTGCTAGTGTTTTATTACTTTTTTTTTTTTTTTTTTTAATCTTACAAAGCAGAACACAGGTTGGAGACGAGAGGAAAAGTACAGGACTAATAGGAAGTTAAATGAGATATGACAACACAGGACATGCACTAGAGGTGAATGCATGACGCTTATTCCCACTTGGCTCCCTTCAGGAATACTTTGTCTGAATTGTTTTAGCAGCAGTTTGAGTCTGTCTTAGGAAGGTCTATAGAATGTACAAAGTTAAAATTTCCTTTTGATTTGCATTTCAAATATCTCTTGTTCTATGATACCACTGCTAAATATCTCTATGAATGTCTGAGGTCTCATATGGATATAAAGACACTTAGCTGAATGGATATAGCCTCATTAGAATCCCTGATAAATAGGTAGTTAGAAAATAGGTGCAGAATATCGGTCTCCAGGACTGCTGGTATACGTGTATCTGGTTTGGGAGACTTGCTTGGACTTTCCTGCTGTGGTTCTGCCCATTACGAATATCTTTATATAACGCTCATAAATGCCAGGGTTTGCAGCAGGTGGAGATGAAGAGATGAATGCTGCAATCTAGAGTTCTTCCATTCTTTCCTTCTGTCACGTGGGAAACTTACATTGGGATATTGAAACATTACAACTAATTCTTCTGTTGCCTACTATGGAGTTATACCAAGGTTCAATTTGTACTTGGCGTCCTAAATTATCTAACACCTTTTCAGGCCTCTTAGTTAGACAATTAATAGCTGTAGCAACACCTGTCTTTGAGGTTCAGTCCTAAAACATTGTTTTGGTATAGGAATGGATGCCCATGTCATATATTTGTCAAATTTTCTTTTTTTCAAGATTTTTCTTTGTAAAATTCTTAACATTTTATTTAGTCATCTTTTCCTAGCTTCTTCTCTTGTTCCTGCTGTAAAGAAAGGCTGTTGCAAGGCAAACCGTTGTAGGACTTGACCCTGGAAGACTTATTCCATCGTGCTCATGTGATTTCAGGGAACATCAGCAAGCCCATGAGAAAGAGATTATGGACTACTCACATATAGTCAGTGCAGCAGGATCATCTTCTCCCTAGCCACAGGCTGACAGGCATTCACTGCACTCTGGTCATGTTAAACTCATTCTTCTGGTGTCTAGGAGAATAGCTGAAAGATCTAGGTATTCAGCTGAGTTGCTAAGAAACATGAAGAATTTTAAAGGATGGAAGGTTACAAGGCTAACCTAAAGTTAGGCTAATACTGTGTAGCATCTCCATGACAACCAGGAGTGAAAGGCATGTGAGGTGAAAGCAGAAGGGATAATAATCAATAATAAATAAACCTTGACAAGACTTAGTGTTACTATGTCGTCAATGAGTTAAAGAATGGTTAAGCTATGCTACTCAAGATGGAATTTTCTCTTCGCAGGTCCAGAAGAAATGGCAGATGGAGTAAGTAAGAATATAATAGCCAACTATATGGCTGCTAACTATGGGGAAGGGTCAAATAAAGGGGAGAAGAAGACAGAAACTGAGTGATCTATTTGCATATCATATAATAAGACCGCCAACGTTATTACTTAGCATCCAGAAACAAATTTCCACAGAAGTTCTAAAAATTGTGGCCCTCTTTAAAGCCTTTCCAGTCCTGATCTGTTTTGTGTGTTGTTTATTTTCTCCATAGTGTACAGAATTTTACCAACATTGGCATTATTTTAAGTACCTGATCCACCTATGAAATAAAACTTGGGTATAGAAGTCATTTTAAAAAGTCAGCTTTTGCCAACTATTGTCTTACAGTACTGGATTTTATCCAGTCTGTAATCAATGGACAAGACCCCTGACAGTAGACTTGTTCTCCAAATACCCTGTGGGCAAGATATTAAGTGATTTCAAGTGTCATGGCCAAAGCCATGGTCCAGCAGCAGATCTAAGATCTTCTAGCCTCAGCCTTGTGTCTCAGACACTAGAGTACACGAGCTAGCACAGTGTTTCCTAACATGCTGAATGTCATGAGAAGGCTCCTATGGGCAAAGCTCTCCCGAGCGATAAGGAAAAATTCTAGCAATGAAGGAAGGCACATGCACAAAAGGCCTCATCCTGTACTCTTTGAACCCAAGAAAAGTTTGCTAATTTATTCCATTGTGCTGAATAGTAGTTTAAAACACTTCTGAAAACATTCCTCAGTCCTGGATAACACTGACAATAAGACTTCATCTGAAATCTTCCTGATCTCAAAGACTTCTTGGGCAATACTGATAAATGATTTAAGGGTAGTACTGTACAGTCTGAAAATACTAAGGAGAATGCTTTTCACTCAGTCATATGCTTGTGAAAGTTGCAACAAGTTTGTATTTACACAAACAGAAAACTGAGAATAGCTGACTCTTTTAGCTTGGCCAGCGTGAATGTATACACATACACGAAGCTCTGTGAATTCCTTTGGGTCAGAGCACGTAAGGCTCACTCTTATTTTACGGCGGAGTGCAGCTACAGAACATAGATCTGAGCAATAAGTTCACCTCCTTTTGCTCCTCACACATCACAAAGGTGGGCCCTACAAGGGAATCTACCTGGAAATGTCTTCCATTCTCCCTACTTGAATTTTAATATTTAATATATTCAATCACATTGCTCTCTATGTTCTTTCTATGAGCACTACGCAGATGCAAAACAGGCGCAGTACCATCGTCATCTGTTGCAACATGAGTTAAATGCAGCCTGAGAAAGTTACGGGTACTAAAAGTCGGCATCTGTTAGGGCATCTTAAAAAGGAGATTTTATTAAACCTATATGCTTCAAATGCGGGCATCTACCTCTGAGTAGGTCTTTTTAAATTCTCTTCAAAGTCATTACAGTTTAGGGTGGTCCTGTCATCTTAAAGCAAGTACCTGCAGCTGGTCAAAGAAATCACATCACTGACGATATCTCTGTTGAGTGTAATGAGAGGATATCAAATACTTCCCCACAGAGTTACAGTGTATTTCCTGTACTGAATGAGATTCCCATTTTTCCGGAGGATGAGATTCAGAAAGTGGTCTATTCTCTGTTCTTGAAAATAAAGAAGGCAACTATCACCTCCAGGGGGTAGAAAACATTGGTTTTGGCAACCTGGCTTCTAAGTAGGTTACGTGAGGTTTTCCTGCCCTGCTTTCATGACATTAAAAGTTTAAAAGTAGTAACAAGTGATCTGTTATATCTGACAGTAAGTGATTTGCCTAAGCTTACAAAGTAAGACTAAGGCAGAGCAGAGATCTGAATTCAGTCTCTTGAAGCCTATAAATGTCCTGCAACCACTCTATCCTATTCTTTACTGTATTTTCCCGTTTATGATGCAGTGATAGCAGTATCACTTATGTCATTTGTTAAAACTGTGTTCCCTGACAGAACATGAACATTTCGCTGGTTCCTACTGACCTTGAGCTTCATTAACGGGAGAAAAAAAAATTGTGAAAAAAATGAGTTCAGCTCAAAGCTCACAGAAGTCAGTAAAGGTCTTTCGATGAGTTTCAATAAGCTATGGATCAAGTTCATAATGTTGCAGCAATAAAACACTCCGACATTCACATTAGATAATCAATGGCCCATGATGCTACATGTGGAAGTTCTCTTACCACTGTAGAATTAATCTATTTCATGATGACAGCCAAATGTTTATAATACCCAGAGAAACAAGGATACACATCTATTTAATGCCTCAGTCAAACTATTTTTCCCTGAAATGATTTATATTTTTATATTATAGTTTACACTTCCTATGCTTCCCATTTAGCTCACTAGTAATGCTGACTGACAGATTTACTTCAGAAAAAAAAAGCAACGAATGCATTAATGAACGTAAAAAGACCGAAAAAAAATCAAAAACTCTTATTTTAATATAATTGGGTAATTATGTTATGCTAAGTAAGTAAATAACAACTGACTGAGAAAAATACCTGATTATGTTAGCTAATTATAAATTTAAATCTACAGGAGTTATTATTATAATATTACTGCATAATTTCATTATTATTTCACAACTTGGAACAAATCCTCATAGACCTTGATTTGAGGCATACGAAAAAAATCCGTTGACTTCCGTGTGTTTTCAGACAGACTCCACTGCTACAGGTTGTGAAGCAAGATCCTCTAGGACTAATAGTACAGGCTAAAAATAGATGATTTATTATCCTTAAAGGTGTCTGCTCAAAATTTTGGTGGATGAGCAGGATGCTATTTTAAAAAGTGGTTCGCTTTAAAGCATTTCCAGCTTGGAAGCTTCATTGCCTGAAGATCTCGCATGTGATACACAGAGCTTATTAGGGGAAGAAACAACTTGCTATTTTAAGCCTGTGAAGAATGTTATCAAAATATTTCCAGCCCTTAATTGGCCCTCAGCATTTTAACCTTGCAATGATTCTCTAGCTACAAAGAAAAGCTTAATTTTAAAAATTCATTCCTACTTTGAGTCTTTTTTTTCTTCTTTTTAAATGCCCCCTTTCAATATATTAATTTATCCAAAGTAACCGTAAGCCATTGTTAGGAGAGACGTCACTCCCCCATCTGCTAGCAGCGTCTTCCTCTGCCTTAGGAAGAGGCCTCTTCTAGATTAACTGTCTGTCCATCACTCTTTTTCCAGGGCACTTTTCTGAATCTGAGCTTAAGGGTGGGGTTTTTTGGTTTCTTTTTGTTTGTTTGTTTTCTGCTTGTTTTTTAATAAAAGAGAGAGAGAGCTTCCATTTTAATGTGGAAGCTGCTGCTGCCACAAGCCACTCTTCCACTCAGCTGCACTTCCCAGGTCTTACATTCATCCTGGCATCTGCTCCCTGAAACCTGAGCAGATGGAAGAGTCCAGGAGGGAGAACTTGTGCCAGCGTAAGGTAGCTTTATCTTTCTGAGGTAAATGTTCTCCAGCAGTAAAATGCAAACCCAGATAGACCCTGAGGAAAGCCTAGAGGTTTTAAGGGTTTTGTAAGTATGTACTGTAGGCTATATGTCCTTTGAGACACAGGGGAAACAAACAAGTTGATTTTAGCTAAGTTACACGGTAGAACTATATTTTACAATATATTCATGGCAATATTACCTCACTCTCCTTTCACTACTTACTTTCTAGCTAATCACCTAAAGACTGTTGCAGATGACCCTTACATGGCTTGTAGGTAAGGGGGAAGTAGAAGCAGGTTTACTACACAAATTTTCAGGAAAATCCAGGTAAAACAGGCAGTTGCCCTATATATTTAAGAATACAAGGACATCTCAATGCTAGCATATCCTAAGACAGAGTACACTCACTGCGCATTGAAGACAATAAGGTGGAGAGAAGAAAAAATCATTATCTCATCTGCTTCTTTGCTCTATCTTGCAAAGCAAACCAGTGACCCTGAGAAAAACTAGACAAGAACAAGTCTTCTCTGCACCAGATACGGTCAGAGTCCAGTACTCTCTGACCAGGTTCTTTTAGATATACCACAGATAGAGAGTGTATGTTTAATATAAAAGTTTGCTTTGAAGGTATTTGATGTTACATGGGATTTTTGATTTAGCAGAGTGATACAGCAATATAGTGAAATCACAATACAAGTGGCACACCTATGCACTTAGTGAAATATAGCAATTGCAATATACAGTTCAATCACAGTTCCAATATGATCCCCATTATGGGTCTCTATAATACACTCACCATCATGACACTGGGCATGCCTAATCACCAGAAAGGAATACATAGGTTGAAGCCAGCACAAGCCCATTGCTCTCTTCAAAATCATTTTGGTAGTTGTTCAGGTTTTATACTCTATGTTGGGCTGAGCCACATATACACCCCCCCCCCCCCACCACCACTCCCAAGTTGCTCTAACTATCTAGGGAGAAACATTTACACCAGCTGATCACTCAACAGATAGCAGCTGCTTATCTAAAACAAAGGTCATCCTCCAGGCCCCTTTGTGTTCAGACAAAATCATCTTTCTGTGCAACTGCTATGGTTAATGGGCCACATCCTAAATTATTCCTGAGCTTCATGGGCACCTTGCCTTTGCCCAACTCCTCTTAGTCTTCTGCTGTAGGGGTTTATTGGTTGGTTACAGATACTCGGATGGTGAATACTGCACCTCCTCTGAGGTGCAGTACCTCCTGAGGGTCCCTTTGGGATGAGGTAGCGCATACTGCTTAAAACACTGTTCTGTGCTTTTTTGGTTCTTTAAATTTGAGTCTGTGTTGCCTAAGAGCCCAAGCAAAATTCATTAGTCAGGGATAGAGGCCTGTATGCTGAGATGAGCAGAATGAGGGACGTCAATTTTGCACTGAGACACTGCTAGAGGGAAAGTAGCTTAAGTCATATATTATTATTTTTCAGCTATTCCTATTTCCTCTGTGTGTCTTTTGGGTGGAGAACAGAGCTAACCTTCACCTGGAGACCAGTATTGCATCCTGGGAGTGAAAGGCTAGATAAGAGGGATCTGTGTAACCGGGTATTATCGCAAATAATTGTCACTGATGTCCACTTCATTTCATGAGGGCTTTCCCACTTTAAACTTTCTCAAGTGTACGTTTCTTTTTGCTGGTTGTTGCTTCAACTGTGTAAATATAAAGCCCATATTAGTTTTACTACATGCACAGCGCAGCATAAGGAAGTGCAGACAAACACTTCTGCTGTAAAACATAATACACCCCTATTTCATGACTGATCTATTGGCAACAGCATTCAAGTCAGGAATAAATTATCCCCATCAAGTATTCTTTTTATTTGCTGATTTCTTAACATCTGTTCTTGCCTTTTACGGCTTTCACTGATTTATTCTATCCTTATTATGCAGTGAAATAAGCATACATGCCAATTTCTTATTGATTAATTACCCTTCCATCTCAGTTGACTAGTGGTTAATGCTTAAACCATATTATCCTCCAAAGCAAGAAGTGCTGATCTGAACAGTATTTGTTACGCTCCTTCCTTAAGAGGCTAAAATACCAGTATAACACTTCAAAAAAAATGTATTGATATCTTCGTAGGACCATCTTCCCTCTTATACCTCTTGGCAGTCACCCATAATTTTCAAATAATAATGTAAATTAGCTTACTTTGATAAGAAAGAGCCCAGTTACTGGGGATATTCTGGAAAACAGAAAAGGAAAGGATTATTCACATTCTCAAAGAATTAAAAAAAAAACCAGTTCTATTAACATCATTATTTTATTAAGCTAAAGAAAAAATTATGCAAGAGACTTTGGATTCCTAGCTGAGCAATTATACAAGGATTCTGGCAGTCTTACTGCGGTTCAGCTGTTGCACTTGCTATGTGAGTTCAGCAAAATCGATATTTAAGTGGAGAAAAAGAAAGAAAAAAAGTTTAGTGGAATCACTGGGATTTGCATATTTCTTGTGAGTAGCCAAGACAGCTGTGATGAAACTGTATTTTTTGACTGGTCAACATTGAGACAATCGCATATACATCATCCTCTGCCTGGATTTGTCTTGATATCTGCATTTATTCAGGCTGTGATAAAATGTGTCACCTTTTATTCATCCCTATTAATAATAGAAGTGACAGAGACGAGTTGTTTTAAGAAAACAAGGTGTTTCCCTTAAACTCTCTGGCTGATGAGGAGAGATTATTCTGTACATTGAATTTCATTATATTATAGTACTCTAAAGCAAAGGACATTATTTTAATATTTTCTAAGTGACATAATTTTGGTTAAAAACTTTGTCCAATAAATTACTGAAGAAACCATATTCTTACAATTCTCATTTCATAGGAGAATGATCTTCTCACAGCATCTTCCAGTTACCACGTACTAGTTCTGTTATCTCAGGAAAGGTGAAAATAGACATTTTCTGGCTACCCACCTACAGAAGGATGAAAGTAAGTGTCCACATGGGATCATGTGAAGGGAAAATATTCAGTGATATAGAAAATTTTGTTTTACCGTCATCATCAACACTTAAAATCAGGTAATATAAATTCCTTTGTGTCTGCCTTCATGCTTCTAGTCCACTGCAGCACAACGTGATATGGCGTTGCCTCAGCCCCTAGCAGTAGTGATTTGAAACAAAATGTTCTAATCCAGTGCAATAGAATATGTGCGCAATCAGTTAGTAAGTCATATCCTTGCTGAAGTTCAATTGCTTTTTTAACCCCTTACTATGTGCTCTAGTCTGCATTTGTTGATATACTGATCATATATTTAAACTTAAATTTCATGCAGCTGCCAAAAATTGTTTCTGCAGGCACAGTGGACGGCGGACATGATAAAGTTATTGGGCAGAATCTGTAGGTGAAACAATTTGCACAACCAGAATCATTTCTATTTATTCTTAAGTTTTCAATCTTAACTGATTTCAGATGGAAATCCTAATCTTGAGACATGCAAGCCAATGTTCCTTTTCTTCTGAATTATTACCCAAGGATACCTCTACATAAATGATATTTTTAGAGGTATCGGTGCTGTGTAGAGAAAAGCACAAGGGGAGCAGTGGTTTCTCAGGAGTGCTAGTGTCCGTGTACACATAATATAAAAATGTTTCTAAGGAACTTACTTATGTACCTAGTATCTGTGACCCTAACAGCTACCTACCTGGTAGTATATTGCGCTTGGAGCTTAGCTGACAATTGTACCATTGTAGGACAGATCCTGAAGTCCTCAATGAATTTTTACCAGACTGTTCTTAGACAAAAAAATCAAAAACAACAACAACAAAACCCACCTCAACGGCTATTTCCTTTCCCTCAATCACCTCATTCGGTGGGAATACTCCAACGGTGATTCTGAAGATAAGATGGATCAGAACATTTGGCCCAATAAAAGAATTTCCCCTAATTGTCCCGTACTTAAATGGGCTCTGTAGTGCTGATAATAATAGAAAACAAGTAGAGGTAACTGAGAAACAAATGAAGTTGCTGAGGAAGGATTGTTTTTACAGTCATGTTTCCACTTGATTTTAATGCAACCAAGTACTCCATCTGTGTGAGAAGCAGCTCTATGTCCCCCAGCAGACATAGGGGTGGTCGGGAGGGAACGTCTCATTCAGTGCTTTGTGTTACAGATGGTTGCTGCCATTTTTAGTATATGAGGTACTACATTGTCCTATATCCTTGAGTCTTCAGGGTCCCCAAACTGCTTTGTTTTGTTTCATTTTGTTTTGTTTTGTTTTTAACAAGCAGATTTTTTCCCCTCCGTTTAACCACTGGAATAAGTTCTTATCCCAGGAGCTCTGTGAAGCTGAATTAATTTGTATCTGTAAAGGATTCTGAAGCAGACTGGGGAGAAGTATTTTAAAACTGCAAAGTATTTTTACTGTTACAGTCAAATTCTCAGCAGAGTAATATGAAAAGAATCTTAAGTGTGAACAAATCTGTAGTTTTTGTGAACGATGCAGGCATTTACTGTGATTAGCGAATACTGGAGTCTGCTTCTTCCACCCAGCTGTGGAAACCATCACTCAGCACTAATTACAGCTTCTCTCCTCTAAAAATGGGCATGCTGCACCTTTCTTAAAATTTGGAAAAGACGGTGCCAGTTTGTTGCTTTGGTGCCGACACACTGCTATATTGGCTTTCACAGGGTAATGATATACTGTGAAACGATTAACTGAAAATTAGTGTACTCACTTTTCCTCCATTTTGTGATCTCAATAAACGCAGCTTCCCAGTTTTGCCCTTCTCTCTAGGTCATTTTCTACACAGGGCTTGAAGCAAAGGGTTGAAAGGTTTCACTGGCTTTCATGGGCTTCGGTCCAGCCTTTTGGCAACAGGCCAGGTATGCCATAGGCTGAAGCACCCTGTATCTGCTTCCAGAGCAGGTCAGCATTTATTCCAGCTAATCCTGGCCCCATCTTTGAAAAAAAAAACCAAAATAAAATAAAATAAAATAAACAAACAAACAAAACTAAAAGGGAGAAATCCAATACAGCCTGGTTCACGGTGAGCAAGACCAAAGATACTAACACTTCACCTACAAACAACTAACACTTCACCTACAAACAACGATGCAATAGCTGCTGGAGACGTAGCTGGCTTTAGGATATTTCTCCCAGGATGCTTTTGCTCATAGAGAGATTAGTATAGAGTTACACTGAGCTGTCAATAGCTCCTACGCAGGTCTGCAATCAACGGGCAGTGAGGAAACTCAGGGGTACACGGTTGCACTCAGGGCTTTTCCAGCTTGGCTAGCAAGTAAGTGGTAAGTGTGTAGGAATCATCCATACCATTCACAGGCTCTCATCCTTGCTAATCCTCTTTCGCATTAGTGATTATGACCGTGTGGTCCCCAATTCCTTGAGATAAGGGACGAGAGAAGGGATAGCCATGAAACGCCGTGAAGGACTCCATACAAAATAACTGAGAAAAGCAAGCCGACTCTCAGTTGGCTTAAATTCACTGTGCAGAGGTCCGCACTGGAACACTTTCAGGAGCGTGTGAAATAAAAATACGTGATAACATGATCTGTAAATACTTCCACCTTTTCTCACAGCAGAAACTAGAGGAAGTCGTTCCCTTTAATGAAATCTGTGTTACTTACCTTACTAGTAGCCTGTCTATGGCTGGATATTTTCTTAAAAGACAATAGGATGTCAAATGTAAGGTTAGTGTTCACAGATTTTGTAAGTGGGCTGGAAACTGCCAATGAACTAATGACTCATTTTCTCTAGCTGCAGAACATAGATAGGAACAGCAGGTGTTTGTTTATTTATTTATTTATTTCCTTCTGCTGCTCTATCTTTTAGCGAGAAATATGTGTCGAAAGAATGAGAAAGTAATGAAAAGAAAAATTCTTTGGACATGACACAGCTAACTTGTGATAAGCTGATGAAGAGCAATGGAAGAGTCAGAACTTTCAAAGCAAACAAAGTTTATTGAGCTGTCAAAAGGAGGGAAAGTTTTTCTTCCACACTCTTTAACTACAGTAAATATTCCACCCATCACCCAGCGCCCTCCAGACACGATTCAATTGTTCTCCTTACAACCAAGAAAAAATCATAAAATCCTCAACGAGAGAGGACAGAAGCAAAGCTCAAAAGATTAAGTGACTCATCCAAGATCACTTAGGAAACCTGACAGAGATGCTCCAGGGTTCCTAAGCTCTGTCTTAGCCACAGCCGCACAGAAGTGCTACATACCCAAGCAGGGAACGACACCCAGTTTGGAAATGTTCAGGCAAAACATTTTATTGTTGGAAAACTACCATTCCTTGCAACTTCTCATTTGACTACAGGAGTTTTGCTGAAACTTTGATGATAAGAGAGTCTTCAGACCCAAGACGGAAATTCTAGTCAAAACCAGGGATTATAAAACTGCAGCTAGCCAGTTGCCCAGAGTCTGACAGTGTTTTAAGATATAGAAAAATCAGATTAAGTCTATAATTCACTTAATAGTCCATTACTTATGAAGGATGGAACAGCTCTAAGAGCTATAAGAACCTAAGATAGCCTAAAGGCTGATATTAAGTGCAAATGCAGATAACCCAGATTCTCTTATCACAGGTTCTTGCACTCAGCCTCAGACTAGAGACTGTACTGAAGGACGACACCATGCTTTCTCTGTTGTTTTCTGTAACTGATCTGTTAGTTGGATTTTTTATGTTTCAGGTTAAATTTGGTCCTTTAAAATGAAAAAAAAAAAAAGATATTGTCATATAGAAATAGCATAGATCTTCCTTTTTTTCAGCTTTAAACAATATTCCCCAGCTAGAGAGCTGTATCTTGTATTTCCTTCCCAGATTTAGTATTAACAATATATTTAGAGTCATATATGAAAGAAGGTATAGTGGACACAGAAAGTGTGCATGCTTTTACAAATTCAACACGCTACATCTTACACGTGAGCTCTGTCACTGCAAAGTAAAAATAAAGTTTGTCTTGCACCCATTTTACAGATGTGTCAGTTGTATACAGCTTCTGACTAGTTAGTCCTCAGCAAATAGTGCCTGTGCATCTTCACCACTTCTGTAGAGAGCGTTGAAGAGATGAAAGCTTAGATAAAATTCCCTTACTTCTGGGTCACGGTGCTTTATACTGCTTCCAATCTCTAGATCTCTAGATTGCATTTTCTTTTCCTGGGTGGAAAAACCTCAGTACTTAGATCAACAGATTTTTTTTTTTGATTTATTTTTTGTTGCTGCTGTTGTTGCTGTTACCTTTTCTTCATGAACAGGGATACCGAAGTTCCAGACTCATTTCTCTCTTGATTTTCCCACATCATTAACTGTTTAAATTTCCTGTGCTCAGACTGCTGTTATTTCTCACTATCAATTCCCTCCAACGTGGCTGTGTTAAAATGCAGAAACTGTTATACAATCAGAATAGGAAAAAGACCAGATGGCATCAATAACTGCTAATATAGTCTCATGCTTATGCTCCAGCATGTGTCTGATAGATGGAGTAAGTGCTAGCCACTGGTATTCTGCGTGTGCCATTGTTTGTTAAGTTTGTTTTTTAATTAACCATATGTTCCCAGGGAGACCTTAAAAGCATGAAGACATTTCACATGGACCCTCAGACTACCTGTGAAATGCACCTAAGAAGTGAAGAGATTTTAAAAACATAAAAATCTTTTTCCTTTGTAAAGAGGAAGAATGTTCCACAGAAAAAAAAAAGTTGTACTCACCGTTCCTCTCCGAAGCCTGTGCTCCCACTTCTTCCCCTGCTGCTTTGTAACAAGAAGAGTCAGTCTGCCTATTTGTTGGGCTCCCAGCTGCATAGTCTCTGAAGCTGAGATTATGGTATGCACTTCCTTATCCAAGCACCAGGAGAACAATTAATATTTCCAACCAATAACTGGAGTCATTTTCATTGTTGTATCTACCAAGACGCCTAACCTCTTAGATGTTTACGAAAACTCTCTGTGAAGGCATTGGAGAGAAGCAGTTGCATCCCGGAAATCTGTGATCTGTTCAAAATAACCTAAATTTGCCATCCTTGTTACGTGTTTCCACCATTCACGCAGACAGCTACCATCTGTCAGTCTTAGGTATCAGGTTGCCAGATTTGTCCCATGCTCTCACCCCTGGGTAGTCATGAATGAGCTGAGGGTTAAATGTACCATATACTCAAAGCAGACAGGTGATAGTCACAGTAGAGCCACCATTTCTGTGACCACAGGTAATCCTCAGAGAGAAAAGACATCTTGCCCTGGCACAGGAGAAGGCAATGTTATTTAAGGTTGATGGATGATAGTTTGACTCTACCTAAAAGAGTTTGGTTTTAGTGGTCTTACTGGGGATCTGATAGTATGTTATTTGTGTTCTCCTGTGGCTTTTAGGGCAGAGTTCGTATTTCCTCACGTGCCAAAAGTTCTCTAACTAAACTGGGTACCTGTGACGTTATCAATCACTGACATCTGAGCAAGTTTCCTTGTGTTCCTGTTACAGTTAATGGAAAACAAGTACACAGAGGCTGTGAAGCATAGGGTGAGACATTTAACCAAATGTAGGTATCTGCTTTGGGATGACATGGATCACACCCTATGCTCTGATTATGCACTGATTATCTAGGAACCCAAGGACAACTTCTAAATATGCTGATGGCACCTTATACGTCTCATGTGGTAGCTTAACCAGAGCGCTTTGCCTCCCATCTTAGTTTCTTGACTTGTGAAAGAGATCATACAATCAGCTATTCAGTTCATAAAAGATATAGATAATGAATTCATGTTTATCGGGTGATAGAGAAATATTAAATCCAATAAGTGATGCCTTGAAGATATATATCCTTAACCCATATTGATGAAGACATACTTTTTACACTTAGATAGCAAGAGAGCCATAAGCTCTGATCATGCTAACAGCCTTGCAGGGCCTCTACATGTCTTTCACTGTTAGGTATTTTATAAAAGGAGATGTCAGGGCAGATATGTTGGGTAACTTGACTAGAGTAAACGGAAGGTAAGCAGCTAAGCAGAGATCAGTGAATTTTTGTGTATAGGTCCTGTGAATTGCTAATTGTCAGCTATAATGTAAGTCTACCCTTGAGTAACCTGATTCCTTCATTTATTCCTGAGGGAATTAAGCTGATTTTTATGACTCATTTTCTACATTGATTACAGGACGTCTAAGAATGCTTTGGAATCCTTCAGAATGAAAAGAGATAGGTAAATATAATTAATTATCACTGTAACTCAGGTAATTTGTTCTGAAAGTTTTGCAACGTTCATGTATCTAATGAGTCAGGGTGTTTTATAACTCATCAGTCTTCAGCTACTGTTTTATGGCTTTCCTGTGTCAGAAAGAACAATTGATTACGGTTGTTAAAAGCATGGCTCCATACAGAATTATTGCTATCATCTATATATTACACAAACATCTTAAAACAAATCTTGGCTGTGGTATTTCACCAAGGCAACTCAGTATGATAAATCAGTGTTTCCAGTCACAGTTGAAATTGCTGATATCAAGCTACCAAAATTGTTCATTTATTCTCCTTGACAAAATTTTCAGTAGCAGATAATTTTGCAGTGTCCTTAAAGGTAGGGCAAGATACTGTAGACGTTAGATAATCTTTGAGGTGATGAAGTCAAATGATAAACTTCTAATTATAGCCATGCGTATAAAAGATAGCCAGAGAGGATAGTCATTTTAGGTGAGTAACAATATCCATACAGATTTGATCTATTTTTTTACACTCCTCTCCTCAATAAATTATGAGAAGTGCACTGGAAATCTGAGGAAGAAATCTTACGGAATAAGCCCGGATTCCTCCTGCAGTTCCTAGGACCCATCATCCACTCTGTCTACTCCATAGTCTGCAGTGCATAGAAAGTAACAGCCTGGTCTGCCCTTCTCCTCCCCAATGTAATATTGAGCATTGCAGTCAGAAAGGCTAAACTTCAAAGCCCCATACAACTCTAATGGAATATTAAAAAAAGTAATTGTATAAACACATCACAAGTGAAAAAGAAAGACAAAAGGAATTATAAGTCTATTACTTTATCAGAAAGAAGAACTAATAACAGAGGAATAAGGAAGTTAAATTAATAAATGCCTTTTTTCCTCAATCTTCAAATATTGGTTAAGTGAAATTGAAGTATTAAATCTATTCTTCTTCAGAGGAGATAAGAGTCCAAGTTAGAATAAGAAAGAATAGGTTAAGAATATTTCAGTAAATGAGACATATTCAGACTGGTAAGTCACACAAAGGCACTTAAGTTACTAAAGCCACATTTAAACCACTGGTTGATGGCTTTGAGATTTATGGAGAACTGAAGAGGTCTTAGAAGAATGGAAAAGAGTAAATACAGTCAATAGCTTAAAGAGGAAGATCTAGAAATCAGCCAATACCAAGAAGGATATTAAAATAAGTTTTTAAGCCACCAAAAGATAACCACCTGTTATGTAAGGTGATGAATACCGGCTAAGATTGGGTAAGATCAAACTATCTCAGACTAATCTTATTTTCTCCTGACACAAGTTTAGCTGACCTCTTGTATAAAAGAGAAGAACCAGTTATGAGAAAACTTTAGAGGAGTTCTTGTTACCCTCTTCTACAGTATTTTTGTAAATAAATTTAAGGAATATGACCTAAATGGAAGGATCAGGGAGTGAGTAGACAAGTGTTTTAAAAAGCACATTCGGTAAGTGCTTATTGATGTTGCATTATCAAAGTCAGAGAGTATTTTAGGTGGGCTTATATTAGTTTGGTTCTAGGACTATTCCCATTAATGACAGATGGTAGAAAAAAGGAAATTTATCTCAAGACAAATGGTTTACAACACTAAGGATATCAGACTTCACCGTAATCTGAATCTATTACAATAGGATCATGCCCAGGGTATCATGCAGAAGGCTTATGAAGGATAGGACAATTTTACCCCACTCTAGGGGCAGCTTGCCGTGACCCAGGGACAGATGAGTTATATGTGTGATCTGAGACTAACAAAATAAGCTTAGAAAGACAGAATCCCTTGTAATACACCTTTAGGAATGAGAAATGAGTTCACAAGTAGAAAATAGGGAAATAGTAGCAGTACTGCAGAAAAGGACCAGGGAATTATTATGGATGACAGGTTCACCACTGATACCTGTTGCAAAAAGCAAAATTCATTTTGGAATGATCTTCCATGTACAGCATCTGTATATCATGGGAGACAATTATTCCATCCTACTTTTTAGTAGAAGAGCCAAAGCTATAATTCAGTGGCCAGCTCTGGGCTGGCTACTGAATTCTAGCTAACCTAATCACTTTACAAATGCTTTTGAAAAATTTGTGAGAGGGCAGGAGAAAAACAACAAGACAGTGAGCAATGTGGTCAGCAAGACCTATGAAAAAAGTCTGAAAGAACTGAGATTAAGTTCTCAGTTAGTCTCAGAAACTAGACTTCAAAAATGCAAAAAAGTTGTTACAAAGGAGCATAATGAGTTTTACTGCTTATTCTCTGTGAATAGAATAAAAGGAAGCCAGGAATAATTTCTAGCAATGATAAATTAGGCTACAGAGTGACATCTACAAGGATGGTGACATTGACTGACAAGGTATGCTGCAGAATCTCATTCACTGGATAGCTATAAAAACAGATCAGAGAAACATCAGTAGGAGAAAGTCAACATATCTGAACACAAAGATTTTCTAAAAAATCATCTGAGGCACCTAAGAGGTCTGTTCCCCAAATATATTTTTACTATTTTGTGTGGGGAAAGGGAAGAGTACAAGGAGCTAAGGCACAGGCTCAGCACATAAAAGTACAGGTCATTTGAATTATATGAATAGACCATCTTCAAAGCAGTGCTGTTGCCCTATCCATAGGGGAGCGCATATGGAAGCTCTCAAATATAGCATTTTCACACAAAAGGGACTAACAAGGAGAGGCTGCATTAGCCTGGATTAGGAACATCCCTTCAATTGCTATCTGGAGGCTTTTCCTATAGCATAGAGGACAAGAAAGTATAGTAAGAGCATTCAGTTCATAATTATTTGTGATTTAGTAGAGCTGTTCTGTAGAAAAAAAACTACTAAGGAAGTATTGCAGAAGGAACCGCGTGAAGGAGTTTGCTCATTCTGACATTTGTGTAAAGGCAGGTTTTTGTAGCCGTTACTGTAAATCTGACACCCAGTTCACATTAATTTCCACTGGACATTGCTGATTTGTCATGGGCATTTGTCTGTCTTGGATTTAACCAAAGTTCATTTGAGATAAATGTGTCCTCAGCTAATATCTCAATAACGTGTTCCCCTAAGGGGCTCTGCTCCTCCTTAGAGTCCGTATCTCCATCCTTGGTCTCCCTGGCAGAGATGGGGCCCCTGAACACTTCCCCTGTCCTGGACCAGCTCCCTCCGTACCCAGACCTGTCCCCTCTCACCCCTTTCTTAATCCACCTCCCCTTCAGGCCACCTTCCCACCTTTTAGCCCAACAGTCAGGTACTCACAACGCAGCTGTCCTTCTCGTGCTGTCCATCAGCCTCCCAAAACCAAGAATGCAGAAGTGGCTAATTGTACCTGGCATCTTGCTGGACTTGAATGGCACTGAGGAAAAGCAAGTGTGATTTGGCTACAGGCCATTTGGGATCTGTTAGCAGCTGTAAAAACCGCACTTGGACAGCACGGGGAAGGAGAGTTGTGAACTGATACTTCTTCAGGAAAAGTACAAGTCCCTTGAGGTTATTTATTCAGCTACACGTTCATTAAATGAAGTGGTTGCCCAGAAGTAATTTTACTTTCAGGCCCGTGACCAGAAAGGGGTTCATCCTCTGCATGTGTTTCTCTGCTAAAGACATTTGTTAATTCTATAATATTTATCCTCACTGACTCTTTTGGGGTAGGGTAACTTGTGATACAATATTTTGTTTTGTGTTTTATATGAGGCAAATGCATCAAGACAAACCAGCTGTGGGCCTGGCTGAATGAATAGGAGAATGGACTGGATCAAACCCAATATTTCTGCCTTCCTCATCCCTACAGAAGGCAGCTCTCAATTTTCTATCCATAACCATTTCTTCACCCTGAAACCATTAGGAACATCAATTCCTGCATATTTCCTGGTAGATTGTATCTGCAGGTTGAAATAATTTGTATTAATTCCCCTGATAATGTGGAAAGAAAAGCAAGTGCTGTCCATTTCCCAATATAATTTTACTTGAAAGAGACTATACTTTTACTGAGGAAAAGATTCTTTAAATTGCAAAAAATATTGCTACCAAATTGATCTATACATGAATGTGAAGAAGTAAAAAATGGGCTGGATGCAATGAAATGCTTCTATACTCTTTTAGAGAGGACTAGAGACAGAAAAAGGCAGCTTTGGAAGAAAGTCTGCAAATATACAATATCAAATTCCTGTGGAAGACAGGTTTTATGAGTAAAAAAAGGTATCAAAGTTCATTTTGACTAGTATCTTCTAAGGTGAAATAATTTTGTGGCTCAAGAACTGACTGTCATACCGATAGGACTCAAATAGTCAACTTGACAAACTCCTACCACAAGCACCTTTCATACCCAGCTATTTATTACATAAATCATTTATTGCTGTTGTATTGAAGACTGCAGTGCAGCACGTATTTAGTTTTAATTTTCATTAATAGCCGAGGAATTCAGAGCGCTTCATACACTAACTAATTAAGCTTTTTTTTTTTTTCCCTAAAGCAAGGAATAACACTAAACAGACTGAGCAAGAGATCTTCTCAGAGTTATATAGCGGTTTTGTGACATGGAGTTACAATTTTTAACTGTTGGGTTGGCTAATCACCTTATTTCATGAACTTAATAGCTAACATAGTTGCAGATCTTAGACAGAAACTTTTTAAAGACCCTTTAATTAAGAAGAGAAAAATGATTGCCCTAATCAAGAAAGACTCTGGATTTTTCTCCAAATATAGTCATCACTAGTAGCCTAGACAGGGCGCGCTTCCCCTGACCAGCATTTCCCGTTGTGGGGTGCTGTTATATGAAGACCTCATGTGGAGAATAACATACCTAAAAAGCATGTCTGCATTTCCTAATTACACACCCTGCAATAGCTCACACAAATGCAACCTCCTCTTGTGGCGGGAGCTGTACAAACACAAAATAAATAAATACCCCTGCCTGAGCAAACTCGTCATCTGAGGACTGAAACCTTCACGGGAAAACCAGTAGAGCGACTCCTATCAAGTTCAGACCCTAAGGCTGAAATCCCGACTTCAATGAAACCGATGATAAAAATCCCACTGCAACCTGTAGCCTGTTGAAATGAACACGATTCTTTCTATGGACTTCAGTGGGCTTTGACTAAGGTGAAAAAGCAAGTTGTATTAAGTGGGTAACAAACACAAGCGCTGAAGACGGCGTACCGGTAGTAATAGGGTGTTCTGGCACAGAGAAGCTGTGTGTGCTAATGGCTGTCGGTGTAGCTGTCCAAAGCACTTCTGCGAAATTATATGGAAGGGGACACAGCCGAACTTCAAGAGCTGCGAGGAAGGAAATGAAAGGGAGCTGTTTCCTGTGAAGAAGGGAGAGGAAAACGTCTCTTGTCAACTTCAATTGTCCACAAAGAAAACACCTAAGTGCCTACTAAAACACTACCTCTCCCGAGAGCGGTCTACTCCTCTCTCCACACAAGCCATTCGCTCTCCATACACGCCTGAAACACAACTAGACAGAGAACACAGCTTCCCCTTCCTTCCCTTGTGTATATTATCCTTCCTTAAGCATTTTATCTCTTGCCTACTGTGTTTTCACGACCTGGACAAAGATCTGTTTGCGAAGAAAATCTCACCCCATACTGATACGGTCCAAAGTGGATTATGGGGATGAGTCCTCGGCACCAAGCTTTGTCAGAGACCTCCACGATCGCCTGGCAATAAACTGTACCACAGCTATTTTTTCTCAGCTTATCTCCAGTTACTTGTCAGCTGCTGCCAGCGAGCGACTGACTGAAGTCTGCTCTCATCCTCTCCTGCGATGTGACAGATGGCGGTGGGTATTGCTGTCTGCACTGGGTCAGCAGTGAGCAATGTAAAGTTAATGCGATAGGACTGGGCACAGAGCGCACAGGCCACGTACTATCTCACAGAAACGCAGAGCTCACCAGACACCATTCATCTTGTCCAGCCTCACTGGAGGATGTATTTTAATGTTCAGGCAGTAAGTAGCCAAACACACACAGTGAAAACTCTGCTGAAAATAAGCAACTGGTTCAATCAGAAGGCAGACAGATTTGGCATTTTACAGTTTGCAGATCCAAACCAAACAATACAGTTGCTTCTACTTTAATTTTGGGCAAGGAACAAGCTAAGAATTTTCTTTTTCTGCTAAACTTACCTCTAACTGACTACCTTTTCATCTCAACCCATTCCTCTGTTTTCTCTCTTTGCTTTTCTGCCTGTCACCTGTACTGGAAACTTTCTCATCACTCTCATTCACATCATTCCTGTACGGTAATGAGTAAATGGGTAAAGCCTAGATTTTTCTAAAACTAAACACTATTTTAACACACATTATTAATCTTACCACTATTATGATTGTAATGCTCATCATTAAGTCATTACCCGTATTTTTACATAGACGTAGCTGGGTTATTTGCTGTTCCAAGCATACACAGGTAGCATTGCATCTGTAGTACATCAGTCAACAGTGGAAGATATCCTTGTGTCCAAAGGACTATTTTTTTCAGAGAGCTAAAAATAAGATCCTTCTCAAATATATAGTGCATTTCTCCACTGACCGCACCTATTTACCCAAAGTGGGTGTAAATGATGGCAGGGCAGAGTATTTTCAGATCTGGAATGAGACCTTGTGCAGTTGTGCAGGACCAGGCACAAATACCTGAACAAACAGAGTCGAATGGTGGTGTTTGCTAGGGACAGCAGAACTGTCCTTCCTGGCTACACTGATGAGCTCTCCACCGAATATAAAGAAATGGGATGGAGGGGTCAACAGTGTGGTCACCCATATTTTGTCAGGTGAATCACGTTACACACATTCTGCAATATTTTCATTAGCTAGTAGCACCCAGGACGATAACATTTGAGATGTGGAAATGAAATTCCCTCTCACAGACAGGACTGCTGTTTTGGGAATAGTCTTACTGCTGTCACCAATTGCATGAGTTTTTGAAGCAAACTCTCTGGTCTATTGGATAGACCAGAGAGAAACCAGACTGCCAAGAAAAAATATGCAGACAAGATGCATCACTGAACACTAATTTTCTGGACTGTATCTCATTCATGACGGATCTTAAATAATCAGAAAGGACTTTGTATATTACAATATCTTTAACATATTCCCTACAATCTCTTCAATATAGTGGTTGTGTCAGCACATTTACTCTAGCATAAGCCATATATTCCTATCAACTCTCAAGTGAGCCTAAAATTTGCAGTTTTGTAGTAAAAACCGCTTCCACAACTATTCATGGCCCAGAGTTGAAAAAATGATTGCTCCTGAGATAACGCTCTAATGAGAAGGCTGAGAATTAGGGAAAGGCCAGGTGATCACAAGTAGTTGAGTTGCAGAAGTTTAATGAGCTCCCAGTCACCTGCCAAATCACAGTAATTGTTGATATTTATTCTCTTTGACTATGCCAGCTGCAGTATAAAATACATTCTCTAAAAACAGGATTTAACTTGTTAGGTAACACTTGCAGCTAGCTGTTAATGCTCTGAGAATGATTATTTATAAATCAGGACTGTTTTGATTTAACATACATGTATGAAAAGCAATAGCAAAACATTGCTGTATGATTTGTGTTGTTTCTCTCTGTTTTGCGTGGAGACTTTGGGCAATAATAGAAAAAATGATCAGTGAATATCCTACACGATTTTGCAATTAACTCATTTAATCCGTGCTTATGCAAGTTTCATTTTCCTTTCTGCAAATGTGCTAGTAATTGCATTTTACTATCCATAGAAAGTGAATTTAGCAATGCAGTTTGCACATTTCAGTATTTGTGCTGGCAATGATTGTGTCTATTCAGGAGCAGCTTGAAAAAGTGATGTGAGTTACCTGAGTCAGCAGCACAACTCAGGTTTTGAATATACCAAATCAATTTGTAAAGCTCAATATTGGGAAAAATAGTCATTAATTAAGTTTTTATAGTAAGTCCATTTGAGAAAGTGAAAATCTGTTTTTCCATGCTATAGAAGCATAAAAAGTGGCTAAATTAGCATATTATTCATACGTGCTTCAAATCTAGTCGCTGCCCTCTTTACATGTCTTTTATATGAAGGAGGATCTAACGACTGCAGACAAATGATATACTATTTGAAGAATGATTATGGGGTTCAGATTCCACTTCCTTGAAAGCGGGAAGAGGTGGCTGGTTAAATCTTATGGGCTGCTGTTACTCCACTTGGTTTGGGACAACACACACTTAAATAACTTTTTCCCACACAGTGGTATCAATTGTGCAGAGAGTTTTGGAGAGACACTTTCCTCTGGACAGGAATCCGTATAATGTGCAGTGGCATTTCCGAGAGGGGTAAGTCAGATCATAACTAATATCACACTTTCTTCAGTCTCTCAGGAGAGAGGCACGATGGTTTTGACAAGGGCTGTGCAGGAGTTACGCGCAAGCTGCATGTGCGGCGTTTCGGTGTGCCACCTCATCTGTTCATCTCACTCGTTTTCACTAAGTTACAAGGCCTGGCAGTTCCTCCGAAGTTCATTTGCCTCTCTGAATACTGAGTTCCCTAGACAGTAGTTTACCCGTGTCTACTTAACAGAGAAAAAAAAAAAAGTATTTCTACAAGGATATAATTGCTTGGGGTATGCCTATTCAAATGTCGTCATTGAGGAATAAGTGACCTACATAATTTACACTCATAAGTGTAAGTCATATTGTAGCTGGCCTATCTCCCGTTAAGTCTCAACGTGAAAGCCTGGCATCCTATTAACTAATGCATTAGTATGTGTCAGATTCAGACAGTCATCTGAAATTATTAGCAGTGATTAATATAATTAATTATCTACTATTAGTTGTTCCCATATTTTGGTAGGACCCTTACAGACAGTGAAATAATTAGACATATTAGCTGAAAGACATCCAGACAGATTCTATCTAAAATGATTAGGACATAATAAGCCACATTTCCTGCTTTCACAAATAATTCTATATGTGGGATTGCAGAAAAACAATACAATTTAGAAATTATAAACCAGGGCAATGTTAACACTGATGATTACATTACAAATAGAACTTGGAAAAATGTTCTGGCAAAGAGTTTGTCATCGTTGAGCAATACAGCTGTGAAGAGTGACTGTATTCAGAAATTCAATGGACAATTTGATCAAACGGAAAGGTGATACTGGGGTAGAGATGACACAAATTATATGTTCATGCTTTTTTCTTCTTAAAATTGTTTTTCTCTTCCAAATCGAATAGGCAACTGGAAAAGGCTAACTAAATTCAAGTCAAAATGAGACCCTTTCTTTGTGAATTCTGTATTTTCTTTTGGAACCAAAAATGGAACAAAAAGTGATTTTGCTGGAGTAAAACACTGAAAGCTTTCTCGAAAACTAAATATTTTTCAGATTTTTTTTTCCTCAAGGAAAAAAAAAATCCATTTTTATCCATTCTAAAATGACTTTTCCCCTTCATTTTCTTTTCAGATATTCAGATGAACAGCAACAAAAAATCCTTTACTCTGCCTTAGGCATGACTCTGACACAGATTTGCATGGTTTTGATGCTTTTGACACAAAGCGCAAGCTGCATTTTGTGTTTCAGAAATAAGCACTTCAGAATGATGATTCCTCTGGTTTATTACAAATTTCACCAGTCGCTGTTGTGCTGCTCTGAAAAGGTGCATTGTATACTTCTGTGAAAATGAGGAAGCAAGATATGGAAGGATTACCAGGTGAATACAAGCCAGAAATACACAACAGGGCTTAGGTTCTCTTTATAAGCAATGTAGTAATGGTAATATACCAATTATATACTTAATTATACTTATTATACTTATATGCAATTATTATACTTAATAACATACTTATTAAGATTTATATTAATAATTATTAGTTAGGGAACTAGTTCAAAACACACAACATTTTCATAGTCACATCCATGGCATGAAATGATAAGATGATACCTGATATAACGGTGTCTTAGCTGATATGGCCACATATTGTACACCAAAGTCGGGAAGGTAGTGGCTCAGGCCTGAAACCTGTTTATAATACCCATGTGACCACTGGCAGCTCCAACACTTTTCAGCTGCTGGGGAGCTCAACAAAAAATAATGTAGTAGACTTGCACGTGTGTGCATGTGCATAACACAGTGTAGATTTAAGAGAACAGTATCATAGCAAGCAAGCAGAGTAGAGCTTATTCTTTAGCAAGACACTACTAACAAGATGAGAATATTCATTTCTTATATATTGGAAAACTGAAAAACGGCCATTACTTGTAAAGGATCTTATAACTTTCTTCTACAACCCCTTTTGTGCTCAGCTCAAGCCACCACACGCGCTTGCATAAGCCTGGAATAGCTGGCGCAATCTCCCCTGAGGATTATTGTGCCAGCACGTGGATGCACAAGAACTCTGGAACCCATTCAAGCCTCAATTACGTGTATGTATGTATGGGGAAATTTGTCACATCCTATAACAAGCTGTTATGTCTTTACTTGCTACTGTTGGGGATTTTGCTATCTTCAGGTTCACCTAAGACGAACAGCAACCCAGGCTGAGCACAAAAAGAGAATGTGTAGAGGAAGATTACAAAGTCCTTCACAAGGTAATTTTTTTTTTTTTTTTGAGGGGGGCTGGTTTCTAACACATAACAACTAAATATTCTCATCTTGTTAATGTTATCTTAATAATTAACCTTTACTACTGCTTTTTTGTACAGTACTTTTCTAAACCTCTGTCCTGTTATGCCATGACTGTTTGTCGCTGTTAAGTTAGAAAATAAAGAGATTTTTACTGTTACCAAAGTAAGAGCAACCACTGCCTGTGACAATATACCCAAGCTAATAATGCTGCCTTTTTGCTGGTTTGCTGCCTGATAAGGATATTATGTCATTGCACAATTCAGAACATCACTCAAAGGCTGAGACGGGCTGCTGCTTCTGTTAGACCAGACTATACGGGGTCTAGATCGTGCAGCACAGCATCCTGTCTCCAGGAGGGCCAGCAAGTGGGTACGGCGGAAGGAGTATAAGAAAAAGACAGGCATGCAGTGATGCTTCTTCAGGATGCTCTGCCAGGCTCCAAGTCATTCATGGCTCACGAACTTCCTGAAGAGTGGTCTTTGTTTTTAACATCCTCCAGTAGATTTTTCTTTCGTGAAATTTGTCCAGTCACTACATATAAACTTATAGCACCCATTGTCTCCTGAGACAAGTTCAGCAGCTTTACAACTCAATGATGGACCTTTTGTCCAAAGGGCTCTCTTACCAAAGGGCTTGCTATCACAGGCCAAGCAGTCCTTCTCTTTCCCTCATCTGTAATTATTGCCAATTGGCAGCTCAGAGTTAAAATGAGCTGCAATTACAGAATCACAGAATCACAGAATCGTTTAGGTTGGAAGGGACCTCTTATATTATAAAGAGAGGAAAACAGATTCCAGATGACCAGCAATCTGTCTTTCTAAAACCTGAATACAGCCTTTTCTTTTCTTTCTACATTCACCATCAATTCTTCCACACATCTCTGCTGGCTGCGGGACGACCGATTTTTTTGTTGCCCAAGGACACCAACGGACCTATTTCCTAAAGCAGGCTGCCAAAATTTGTAGTAGATTTCTTCTTGCTCCACAAGAACGGAGCGAAGGTCACATTTCCATGGCTCCCACATTCTGGCCCAGGAGCAGAGATGAAGGGTCAAGGCACTGAGCAGGACTGGTTCAGCCAAAATTTGGGCCATAGCTACGCATCAGTGGGACGGATTAGCTGCTCTGAGCAGCCTCTTCTGTAGGTAGCTGCCTCTTCTGCTGACACCTGAAGCCAGACCTGGTATTTTGCAAAATGGCTAAAGCCTCCATCATAGGTTAAATGCCAGCAGAAAGACTGATTTTAGAGCTGTTTTACCACTGTTTTTGCTTCTAAATTTGCCGCATGATAAATTTTTAAGTATAAATGATTTTTTTCTCCTTTGGTAAAAAGTGCAAACTTCCTGCCAATGGAAAACAATGTAGTGATTAAAAATAATTATAACAGATGACTCATGGATCTGCAATGTTTTTTGCATCAGCAAATAAAAGTTGTCAGGATAGATGGAAAAAAATTACATCGAAGTTTAACTACCAAATACCTCTTCTAAGCCCTCATTACTGAACACTTTTCAAATGAAATATTTTTCATCCTAGATCACCCAGCCACATTTTGCATTTGCAATTTTTTTTTTTTTAATTATAAAGTAAAAGAAGAAAAATGGACTGAGCACTGAAAGCAACACCTCTCCAGAACAAAGGACTCTCCACAATGCAAACAATTAGCGAGGTCTTCTAGGCTATATTCTCAATCACACATGCAGGGAAAAACACAGCGAAGGAGGAATCACTATGCCAAGTGAAGACCTTGCCAGCCTGTAGTCATTCACTGCTTCTCCCTCAGAGTTCTCTGCCGAAGCTCTTGTAATTGATCACCGTTTTAGCTTAGCTGCTCTTTTACCCTTAGGACCACAAGTTTTGCCAGTTTGGACAAAAATGAAGGCTCATTAATATAGTCAGCTATTGTCTATGTTCTTACATTGACAGCAGCCACCATTAGCTATTTCATGGACGATTGAGTGGGTGGGGGTGAAATAAACGTTGGCTTGAGGACTGGAATATTATCTATTTTCTGTTTTAAGGAAATTTTCTCCCAGTCTCTAGCAACCGGGAACTGGAAGAAAGGATTCCTTCTCTTTGAAACAGATACCTTTCCCTTCACAGTCTTTCCTGACCTTCCTTTCTGCTCTCCACTACCAAATTATTCACATTCTAGTTAGACCTAGAGGCCCAGAGAGAAGGACAGTCTTCCATCCTTAACAGGTCACGGAAAAAAAAAAAGTCAAAGAACAGGCGAGAAACGCAAACACCAGGTAGTGAAATGATTTGCTCAGGGCTGTGTTAGTAACAGATTCAAGTACATTTATTAAGGACCAAATCCTGAACTGCCTACATTGGGCAATCAATTGAGTTGATATGATACCTAAAAACATCTGCTTTGTTTCAGTCAAATCAAGCAGAGTTATGGAGTTAGGCACTTTATTCAGCTAATATAGCTCTCAAAGAGTGGTTAAGGGTATGGCGGTGATCAAGGAGCCCTGCAGAATTGGCTGAAAAGAAACCTAGTTTATCAAGGAGTAACATTAAGCAGGAAAATATGAACTCACACCCTTTTGTGAAGCTTGCATGTTTACTACCGAAATGCATCTGGACTCCTGCACTGAGCTGCAACCCATGGATCTTCTCCCAGACACAAATCCTTATGCAGTGCTCTCTCCTGTTGCCACCGCCCATCCCCTGAATATAGCTTGGTGTTTAGAGCATTCACCCAGCAACTTCCTCAGCTAAAATCCTTCCTTGACATAAAGGATTCATGGCTACGTTTCCCACATTTTTAACCATCAGGATATACAGATGAGTGGGCAGCAATACCGTCATGCCTTAGTCGACACTGGGTCACTGTGGCCAGGCCACAGGAGATAGATTACCCAGCAGGGCAGATGTTAGGTTCATGTCTCTCTTCCATGGACTATTTATGCATTTCACATTGGACAGGTGTTGACTTTGTTCCCATTGGAGCTATTTTGCAGCCTCCTGGTCAGAGTACTTGCTCAGAAGACGAAGATCTGAATCCCTGGGGGCTTCATCCTAGAAATCTCCCATAAGACCAGTCCTGCATTCAGAGAAAAGCCCTTCCAAGGAGTTAACATGGCAGTGAGTACTTAATTGAGCTCCTCTGGGCTTAACACAGAGTATACCGAATACAGTAACTCTGTGTTTTCCCAGAAGTTGAATATTCTTTGGTATCTTACTGCACTGGCTTTTTGAGAGTTTTTTGACTGGATGGTAGGTAGGACAGGGGGATTACCTGGAAGAAAGCAGTAAAACATTGATGTGGACACAAGAACCATAAGGACAGCCCTGCTTCTTACCTGGGATAGCAGGGGTAACTGGCTTTGTGCTTATAAGACTGTTCTTCACCCATGCCAGAGCTGTATTAGTAAGGCTAGCCCAGAGATTTTTGCAAGAATATATTGCATGTCATAAATATATGTATAGTATTGCCTGCATACAGCCTGTGAGGAGCCACCCTTCCCTGTCTTTGTCATATCTTAGAGCTCGTATCACAGCTGTCAATGGGAGCATCCTGGATATCAGCCTAAAGACTTCTCCCTGGTTTGAGGCTGTTTCTATTTGTGGGTAGGAAAGCCAGTTCAAGAGTAGGGAATAGTAGGATTGCTATTGGCAAACTGACCGTGCTGAAAGCTTATAGCACCTTTGAAGCATCCAGATGTGGCAGAGAAAATTAGGCCTGGAAGGTGGAAGGATGGAGCCAGACTCAGACTTGGAGGCTCAGCAGAACTTGCAGGGTTATGCTAGAGTGGCTCCAGGAGAAGAGGCTGGCAAATTGACTGTCGGGGTAGTTGCTGAATCTGGGCATCAGGCTAACCTTATTGTCTCAGACTTGGCCAAAGAAGAATCCACAGGGGATAAACCTTGCGCTGCAAACTACCAGGACAGCTCTTCTTACGCGTCCTGGTACTGGTTTCTCTGTCCCTTCCAGCCTAAGCATTCCCTGCTGCTGTCTCACGTGTCACCTGGAGATCGTACTGCTCCTCACCTCCCAGCCCAAGCCCTGTTATCCAGTGACCTGTGCTCTGCTGCCAGCCACTGTGCTTGTGTCAGCAAGACAGGCTTTTTGGTTCAGTGGTGGATGAAGTTATTCCTGTGTACAATTTGCAAAAGGCTCCGGGATAAAAGACAAGCCACTTTATCATCAATTATTGAGGCCCATCTCTGCACTTTTAACCACGCTCTATAAATACCTTTTCTTGTAAAGGGTTTGAAAATCTTAACCAGCCGAATAAATAACTCATGATTAAGGGCAATGCACCAGCTCAGCCTATTTATGCTAACAAAGCTCAGGAGCAGAACCCCTGTCACAGATTCAGAAAGTGTTTCTTCTCCCACCAGCTGCTGTTCTGGCTTAAGAGAATAAATTTTTTTTTGTTATTGTTGTTGTTTAAATCTGCCATTCTCCCCATTCTCCCATTCTCCCTTCACTGAATAGCCCTGTTCAACTTTCAAGCCTCTATATGACCAATCATGAAAAATCTTTCTTTGTTTATGCTATGACCTCAAGAAGTAGGGCCTATATGTAAGACAAACACATGAGCATATATGTATCTTTAAATACATACATAAGCCTGTCTTTTTAAATAAAGTTTCACAAAGATGATGCCTAAAGTTAATTGTTTTAATGAACTTGGCTCAGTGCCATGAAGATTAACTCTTGGATTAGGATTCACAAATCATCAAACTGTTTTCATTTCAGTTACTGGCCCATGTATCCAAAATAATCTCATTTGTCATATCCTCACAAGGCCACTGTCATAATGATGCCTGAGTAAGAACAATACAAAACTTTCTAAGGAAAATGAATATTAGATGAAGTGTCTTCACTAGAGTCAGTCTTCCTCATAATCACATAACATTTGCATTTCTTAGGGTACTCCTTCTCCGAACATTCTCTGGCACCTAGTTTCTGCTGTTCCTGATAGGATGACATTGGTTCAACTCTTCACCATGTGGACAGTCCAACAGCAGATTGTGCCTAGTCATCCTTGGTTAAAAACAGTGCAACATGTTCACTCTTCTAAATAGATTTATCTAACGATCAGGGTTAAATGAGAAGATGGCAGCTGGTTTGTAATAAAAGTGGAGTACTCTGTTTCCATAATGTAGAGCTGTAGACTGTCTATCTATCATTACAAATAAATGACTGACACTGAAAATGATCTAAAGTAGTGATTATGACTTTCCTGGAACTTAAAATGGGCGCTCAGGATTTTTTATGATTCAAGGAAAGAAAATCTCACTCCGTGGACATCCTTAAAAACACAAGGATTTCTACCACCCTTTCAAGGACAGACACACATATACAAACTCCCATTAAAATATTTCAATTTTGTTTTGTAATAAATACAAGTGAGATTAATAACCACTTTTATTCCAGATCGGGCCATCCATTAAACAAGGTTGAGGAGCATTGATCTGAGCTACTAAGCTAATTAATACTTCTTCTGCATGCTTATTTGGAAACTTTATGATCCTCCCAAATCCAATGTCATTTCATCAATTAGCATAAGAAATATTAAGCGTGGATTTATTTCTATTAGCAACATGATACAAGAAAATGTTTTTCTTGACCCTTTTTTGCTTCTTATAAAGGTCATAAAGCCATCATTTAAGTACCAGAGTTCATATTCGCTTCTGGTGGCTGCATCTCTTTTTGATAACTCAGTAACAGAGTATATTTCGTAATAGGAGCCCTTCAAGCAAGTGTAGGATGCAATATAAATCATACATGAATTAGGTTTAGAAACCGATAGTACATTCCTGGATATTCTGCAAAACTGGAAAGTTTGCTATGCTATGTAGAGTGATATTTAGCCCAATTCAGTGAAAATGAAGATATTTTCAGAGTGAGTCAATATCTTTGTCTCACACCAGGACCAGCACCATTCTGCACTAAAATGACAGTGACTTCTGGAGGTTTCAGGAAGTTCCACCGTAAAAGTAAAGATAGTGCTGTAGTCTGGGCATGTGGAAGATGCAATTTGCTTTCCTTACCTACAAGCATCCCAAAAAGAATAAGCTGCAGATCTAGCAAGCAATAAAGCACAGCACGCCCCACTCCTGAGAGAGCAGATCTGTTTCCAGAATCACCTGCAAGTCATCAATTTTAAACCCTCCTGCTCTCTGCATAGCTCACCACAGCTCACTATCAAGACGGTTGCACAGCCCAGGAACTGGGAACAACGCAACACATCTTTCTCAAGAGTCACAACTTGGTTGTTGCCTGAGGGGAAGATGTAAGGCAGTGTAAAACTTACTTATAGTCTGTGAATGGCTGCTGCACCAATATCCTTCTCTAGGGAAGGTGTGGCATATTGGCAATGGTACCAGACCAAGTGATCTAGTAGCAGTTTTCTTTCTCTAAGAGTAAACGATTGTGAATCTTCAGTTCTGAGCTAGCTGCCAAAAGCTGGAGTTGAAGATGATCCACAGGCTCAGTTCAGGCTCTTTGAATGAAAGTAAAGACATAATATTTTGATGAGGGATCTCTGAGGGGACCGCAGAGAAAGCTTAGAGATCTTCAAATCTTAGAGGTTTGAATTTAGCTTTCACGAGGATTCCCAACAGCAAAGAGCATACCTCATATTTCCAGTCTTGGTAATTCCCCTAGAAAAATGGCTGTATTTTCCTCTCTACAATATTCAGTATGGACATAGCTCTAGTATGCTGCGTGGGCATACAATACCACCACTCTGTTACTATTGCTGTTTCTGAGTGCTCAGGTACTCATCTTGTCCATAGCGGTTTCTTAGCAAGTCAGATCCGCAATGAAAATGTGAGTTATGAAAGAACTTCAGGATGTCCTGCGTTAGTAGGGTGAGGAGCTGGCTGTGATTCCCTCCATTCTCATTCACAGCAGTGCACTATAGATGAAGCAAATGAATCCACAGCAATGCACAATCCTTGGTCAAACTCAAGCTACACGGGAAAGATGAGTACACAAATTTTAATTATTTTTCAAGATATCCTTGAAATTCATGCCTTTATATTTTCCAGTTTTCATAAAACTGAGCAGTTCAAGTTTGTATTACTAGATTATTTCTTCTAGTTGCCATAGATGGTCATTTCTTTGTTTCTTTCTTTCTTTCCAAATTCCATCCTGAGCCTTTTTTCCTTTAAAGAGAATTTCACTACTAATATCAAATGAACAAGAATTTTGTTCCAAAGTGTTTTAACTAAAGAGAAGGTAAATGGCCTTTTCTACCTGGCTTTTCAAGGTAGAAGACTACTGGGGAAAAAAATATCAGAGTTATGCCACCCGTTGAAAATTTCTTTTTATCAAATGTTCAGCGGCATGAGTAATGTGTTTATAGTATAACATAACTAGTTCATGCTAAATTCATATCATGTTCTTAATATGATACATTCACAGTTCATATTCTTAAATTTTGATAATATTTGTGTGATATATGCTGATTCTTGCTTTCAGATAAACTTCTTCAAGGAATACCAATATATACCTGTTTAGAAAGAAATTAGATAAGCATTTCTGAAAAATAACCATAGGTTTTAACTTACTTCCCACTATTTAAAAAAAAAAAAGCTAACTCTGAAAAGGAAATTAAATATTCTGAATTCTTTAATACTTCAGACACAACTGCCTTTGCTCAAATAGTTTATGCTTTTCGGGGATATAGAGCACCCACCCTTCTGATGTCTCATTGCAAGTCTCACTGTAAGCTACATTTGAGTTATGTTATTATAAAACCTATAATTTACCTTGAGAAATATTGGAGGGAACTAAAATCCTACAAAAAAGAAAATAAAATTTTTATTTAGAGTTAATAAAAATGTTTTGTTTTAAGAAAATAAAAATCCTTAGCTGCAGCCATGAGTTTTTCCATTTTAATTTTAAAAAAAGGAAATATACTTGATATAAGTTATTTTTAAGGGAAAACCCAAAAGCTATTCTATTCTGAAAACATAAGGACGGAAGATTCAAAGTTGTTAAAATACATTCATTTGGGAGACAAGAGAATAGACATGAAATTTCACCACAAAAATATGTTTCTCAAAAACACTTCAATGGAGAGCCATTTTCTAATGGCAAATTGCTTCTCTTGATGATATCTAAACTCACTAAATTTCCTGTCCATGATGAACTGCTTGCTCAGTTTGTCTATCTTCTTTGCAATATGCTACCTGTCAGAACAACTCAGAAAGTTTCTGCTTGCCATCTCATGCTTAAAAATTCATCGTTAAAAAAAAAAAAGAAAATATGAATGTTATTAATCTATTGCTTCTGTTCAAAATTCTAAAAGATTAAGAGAGGAAAGAGGCCATTTACTCTGTTGTCTTACTTCAAAGTAGGATTCATTATATGTCGTAACATATAAATCAAGTGATATTTGTCGATTCTTTTCCTAAAAACTGCCAGGGACTGAGACACTAAAACCCTTTGGCATCGTGTTTTCTATTTTGTGTTTAACTTTTTGTACCGTTATCAAGTTTTAAATAGTGTCTAACCTAAAACAGTGTAAATTTAAATTGTCGGAGCTTGAATGAACTAGGTCTTCTGTTGGCCCCAGTCATTTCAGCAACCAGATAATTTCCTTATCTTCATGGTGGCCATTTATATATTTGAAAACTATTATAACATCTCCAGTTAGTATTCTCTTCCCTAGACCAAACTGCTTTAATTCATTCAATCTCTCCTTGTAGGTCACAGCTTCTAGATGCCTAATTATCTTTGCTAGACTGTCATCTTCCAATCCAAGGCAGTCCACTTCATTGTTAAGGTGGGGTGCTGAAAACCGGACCTTGCATTTCAGTTTATGTGGGACGTGCAAATTACTTCAAGTGTCTAACCCAGTATCAGCACAATACTTTTGGGGGTTTTGGCAGCAGCATGATATTGTTGGGTCCCATTGCTGCCATCTAATTAGTAAAGAAAAGCAAACCTCATTCTGTTTTTCACTGTCCCCAAATTCTCTGCACTCCTCTGAAGTTTGTAAATTGTTCTGAGAAAGATTTGTTCTTCAAAATGCAAAGGGTACATACCACATGATCTGATATGACATAACATCTGAAATTGAATCTGTCTTTCCACAGTGTTCTCATTTATGTTCCCCCAAATGCACTTGTATGTACAAAGCCTTCCACTTTGAGAGGGAAATAAAATACATCAAGAAAGAAACTGCATCAAAACCTTGTTAGAAATACTGAAAGCCACAAACAGATCCGAAAACAAAGCAGGCAAGGGAAGACTAGACAAGAAGTAATTATACCAAAAAGTTTTAATAAAGGATAGTCATTTACTTGCATGAATAAGTCAAGCTGCGAGTTCCCTTGAGCTGCTGTTAGAAACCTCACTCCTTAAAGACAATATAACAGTGTTAAAATGTCAGAATAGCACATAAGAATTATTACCGTCTATTCAGATAGAGGTATTTAGAGAGATCTGAGTATTGAGAAGAGATTTCTATTGTAAAGGAAATAAATAATGCTGGCAATGAGATTTTCTCCAAACGTTCTGATATGAGCACCAGGCAAATTCTGAAGTGTTTCCTGCATAGGAAGGTCTTGAATATTAATAACCAAGAGAGAGTGGCCAGTGATAATAAGGAGGTTAATACCCCTTTCTGCTCTGGAAATCACACCTTCCAGGTATTTCAACAGCCAGGGTAGTTTACCACAAGCACGGCTTGGGAAATACCATGGAGGTTTCCCCACTACTAGCAATGTTCATGTGAGATTTGGTTTTGTTTTTCCCGTTAAATTTATGTTCATATCTGAAACAAAAAATAATTGTGGCAATCCTCCAGGCAGTGGTGGGCTGGAGCCGTGCTGAGGTTATCCCAGTCTCCTTCCTGGCCTTGTCATTTGTAATGGAGAGGAGACCAGAGATGTCCCACGTGAGCAGCTATTTGGAGGAGTTGTGGTCAGAGTCCAGTGATCATCTTACTTGTCAGATACCTCTCTCTCAAAAAAAAAAAGTAGGATGAACTACCCAAAAGCAAAAAAGCTTCATTTCTCAGCTCAGACAGTGGCCTCCCCATCAGCCTAGACTTTCTGTCCCACATTTTATTGCTTTTTTAAAGTAAGCTATTAAGTCAGGAAATGAAGGCCATTTCTCTGCTTTATAGGGCCTGGCACTTAAGGCTCTGGTCTTGGTGGGATGTCTCCGTGCCAAAGTAGCACAGGTGTGGACACAGCCCTGTGTTAACCCAGCTGTCCACATTTTGTGTTATAGGAGCTGCATTCACTGACACTAAAACTCTCCCAGAAAGTACCCTGTAAAATTCTACCTGTAATATAAGTGATATCTAAATTTCTGAAGCTTGTGGGATGGGACTAGAGTTTAAAAAATAAATTTGGTTAAAAAAACTGGGAAAAACTTCCCCACTTTCTCCCCAGGATAAATGATTGAGTGGTCTAGAGAGGCTTCTAGACCTTTACTTTTCTTAAAAGCTGGCTGCTTTGAGTGCAGTTTAATGTTATCCAGTTTGTTTCAGCACCACATAAACATAATGCAATGGAAAAGCACAGCTCCTAGGCAAGCAATTTCCCCTTGGATGGGCAAACCTTATGTCTCACCAGGCGACAGGATCGCCATCTGCTCAGCAGCGCGAAGTCTCTCCCTAATTAAGGTCTATTACGCCTTCACACACAAAGGACGTTAAAAGAGCATTAGAGTTGCCGAGTCACATGTGTAAAAGGTTAGGAAACACCAGAGCGGAGGCTGCCCCATGCATCCTTAACTCAATCCTCACCCTGCTGCTACATGCATTGCAATAGACTCCTTAACGCAGGGATCACCTCCCTCCGCAAGGCCCCTGTCTCATACCCAGCTTGCGTTGCAGTGATTCATGGTGTTGCACCGAAGCAGCCCGTTGTCAGCATCCCCTCCTCCGATGGAGGGCAGGAAAGGGAGAAGTGGCTGTAGGGTTGTAGACAAGGGAAAGACGATAACAAAGCTGAAAACTGCCAAAGGTCTGGATTTGACCTCTGCGTCTCTGCTGAGTTGTGGGGCAGAAGTAAGTATTTCTCCTAGATTGTGCTTTGGGAGGGGATGGATGATTTGCAGTTTACCTGAAAACTTGTAGCCGCATTTGGTGTCCGTGGGAGCCGTGTTGCAGTGAGACAGAGGGACAGGCAAAGCTGTGAGCTTGAAAACCCAAGCACGAGGCATGCCAGTCTGCGTATCCCCAACGTAGTGTGTATTTCTTTGCCTGCAATTCTCAGTTTCTCCTCACTGTAAGCGGAGAGAACAGCATCCTGGTATCTTAGAAAGGATAGTGGAGGCTAATTTGTTAACATTTGTGAAATGCTCATGTAATCTAGCGGAAGAACTACAGAAATATCCTGAAGAGAACTACGTAGAGCTGGTTTTGACTGATGTTCAGTACACAAGGCTGACACCAGCCATTAACAGTATGACAAACACAGAATTTTAAATAACCGCTATACTGATGAAACCATATAAGCTATTACGGCAATAAGTCCATAGTGAAAGCTAAGATGGATTGCTCTAGCTTGACACAGATGTATTTGACAAAGCCAATTTATGCCAGTAAAAGAACTGAGGAATCTTTTTCTCAGGCATCAGGTTGAGGGGTGAGCTTTGCATTGTGGAAGAGGTGAATGCGTACAAAACTACTGACCACTTAAGGCACAAACTGGCACCTCTGAAAGTAAAATTCTTAATGACTGTCTGACATGCAGGCCTAGTGTCTTTGTTGCTGCTCATATTTTTGTCATGCGGTGCGAGCTGACTAAATAAGGTCTCAGAGCTCCAAGTAAGCTCATCGCGCAGCTCTGTAGCAGGACGAGGAAACTTGTTAACCTCCAAAGGCCTCTGAGTATCTGAAGATTACAAATGACCTTTTTTGGAGCCCAGCATTTGCACCCTGCTCAAAGGAGCAGCTAGTCCACAGGGCAGGATCTGGGTGAAACGCATACCCTGAGCTCCCCTGCCCATCCCTGGGTGACACTTGCCACTGCTGTCAGCCTCTACGCAGTCACACACGGAGGAGAACTGGGAAGAATATCAATTTTTCACAGCAGTTGCAGGGAGAGCCTTTTGTTTTGGAAAGACAGTAGTTTGGTGTGTCAGAAATGAAATTTTCCTTGGAATTCCCAGTTGACAGGAGATTCTGAATATTCCTGTTCATTTAGCATAATTCCGATTGAATCCATTTCTTAAGTGAAATCTCCTGTGACCTGGAAATGCTGCTTGTCCACCTGTTCTGCCAGACAGCGGCAGGCGGAGGGGGAAAATAAAAGCTCTTTTCTTGCAGCAGCAGCACAGCAGTGAAGCCCGAGGGAATCACATCACTTTCATTCTGCTGCGGGAAAAAGATAATCATGAGGGTTTAAAATATCAGTGGAAGTGCCAGGACCTGCAATGGCTCCAATTCCCTGCACCCCTAACCCTCTTCAATGAATCCAGAAAGCTGGAGGATCATGCGAGCAGGAGATGTATGCACACAGATGATGCGTTGCGGGAGCCATATGGCTGGAAGTGAGGAGGTGCCAAGCACGTATATACATCACCACTGGATAAACTGGAGACTTTGGGCAGTGAGACGTGGGGAGAAGTAAGAGAAAAGACAGAACTTCCCTGTCTTTCAGCTGTTGTAGGGAAAAAAGGGTTTCAGGTTGATTATACATTAAGTATAGGTAGCAGCTCTGTTTTTCTCTTCCCTAAATTGAAGTTCAGGAGCATCAACCAGTTGCAATAGCAATAAGCTTATAATTCTCTCAGACTCTGGAGATTTTTTGCAAAGATGCCAACCATACTGGACTTTTTACTGTATAATGCCCTGGGATAGCAACTGTCAGAGCTGGAAAACGAAGTAGAACCAGTTAATCTCTCAGGTCAGCCTATGGCTGTTAAGTTTCTAGAAAGTATGCGCTTTGCTAATTTAAACTGTTATGGGCCCAGACAGCTTACACTTTACACACACACACACACACACACACACACAATATATATATCCAAGTGATGTGATTTCCAAGTGCATCATGGAAAGTTTCACAGACATGCAAATATAATCTAATAAACTGGCTGAAAAAAAACTGTTCTGAAAAAATATCATGTTTCAGAAGAGCTGCTGTATGTTTCATAATTAATCTGAAATACGATTCACAATTACATAGAATATAGAATCTTATTCTGTTTTGCTTCTTAATTAGCACAATAAAATGTTAAGCGTGAAAGAAATTTACCTTCTAGTCTTGCACTGGAATTTTCCACTGCCGTGTTGAACACTGAGATTGAAAAAAGCTGTGTTGTAATTCTGCAATGATCTACATCTTAAATAATTCAAAAGGGAAGTTCAGTGTATGCCTGCAACTCTGATTACAGTGAGAGACATTGACAGTAGACTGCCCACTGATTTAAAAGCATCTGCAGGCACCTTATTTATAATTAGGGACCTGAACAAAACAGTGAAGGAAAACTTGTAAATTTTTTTCAAATATCATAAAAAATGCTGAGGCAGTAGACTGATAAATTACCCGTGCAGTAATTCAATCTCAGAGTTCTAATGATCTCATCAATCAATCAGGCTTCATGGACGCGATTCATGATATCATCTGAACCCCCTTATTGAGTTATGGCTTTGTTATAAATCTCACATTATCCATTATTCTTACATTGAATATACACTACCTTATTACAACAGCACTCAGCAGTGCTGCCAGAACTGAGGGGTTATCTATTTTCCTATTAGAAATTCTGGTTTTCGGAGGATTACAGCTCAGCTAGGAGAATACGCTGTGAGTTTAGCTTCTCTGTGCGATCCCGGGAAAGGGAGGATGAGGTTTTGATTAGGCTGCTAGCCTTGTCCTGGCAAAGAGCTTGTGCACATCCCTGCAGTACGCAGATTACACGGATAACCTTGCACAAGTCACTTGGGCAGCTAAAGCGCTTAAGAGCATGGCTGTATTCTCCGGTAGGCTGCAGAGCAAAGGGACCTGAGCTGCCGTCTTCCAAACTCGCTCCACGCACTGGCAAATGAGGTCTGTGCAGGGCTGAGCTAATTACCCAGGGTGACGACCACCACCACCGCCCCGGCTGCTTCAGATGGAAAGGGGTCCAGCTGAGGCATCTTGCAGAAGCAGTTCCACCGTGCACCATCCCTGTGCCTGACTTTCCTGTGTGCAAAGTGCAGGTAATAATAAAAGGCCTTGAAGTGCCTGCAACCACTGGGACAAGAGGGGGCTGATCTGAGGGCTTTTTTTTTACATGAGGAAGATGGGAGGTGGTCATTTCATTTGTTTCGTCTTTGGGAAAAAGTACGCCAATATTAAAAATCATTCTGTAGACAACGAGTTAGTAAAACACTGTGGTATTCACAGTGCAGCTGAGCCACTCACACGTACTTAATCACTGTGCAGAATTTGACAGCCGTAATACTTCAGGTGAGATGCATTTGGTGTAGAGAAAAGTTGGCTCGCAGTGCTTTGGGCTTTCACCTCCACAATATCAGAAGATGGGTCTGTGTATACTCCAAAGTTCCCTGGAAACTGGGCACAGCTAAGCCAGGCCGTCTGTATCTCAGTGACAGCTGGAGAGCTGTCCCTTGAGCTGAACAGAGGGAGGGGACTCGAGAAACTCGTTGCTGCCTCCTTGCAACAGTGCAGCTGCAGACCAGCTGCAGAAAAAAAAACAACCTTGGCCAACGGTGAGGACAATGGGCAGGTGAACTGCTGACTCCTCAGGTACTGGTGGAGCTAAATGAGAGCTGTGCTGGCATTTATGTTATCTAATGTCAGGGAGCAGCAAGAATGGGGCTGCTCCATGGGGACGAGTAGCCAGGAGATCACATGCGGACACGGACAGCACCCTCACCAACAAGGCAGAGTCCCATAGCACCTGAGCAGGGCCAGGACGGGACAACATTGGGCTCCACTGAGAGCCCCAGACAAGGTGAAGTGATGAACCAGGTCTAGGGTCCCTCCCGGGAGCCCAGTCATGAATAGCAGGAGATGGAGATGGAGAGAAACTAGTTTGTCCCTAGTTCCCAGTGAATCCCACCAGTCTCACCTCCTTCTTCCTGAAATCCTACCAACACAAGACAATATAGTAAAGGACCTTTTTCTCCTTTCCCTTCCCTCCCAGGGCACCTCTTCTGCTCTTCTCTTTAGTCACACAGTTGAACGTAAGCATGCATGTGAACATTTTGAGATCATCCTAGCAAGCAGATCCAATCCCGTGTGCCAAAGAGAATTTTTGCATAAACTGCAAGTGGATTTGAAGGAGGCTATGAAAGCCTAGACAAATAGGTCGAGATCATATGAGATCTGCTGAAATGGCTTCTGTCAAACCCAAGAGCAGGAGCTGAAAAGAATAGGGCTCTTTCTTGCACGGTACTTTGAGGTCTTCTGATAATGTCCCTGTGCAACCAAATCTACATCTGAACTGCCTCTCCGCTTCAACAGAAAAGCTGCTATTTTTTTCCCCGAAAGTATAATGATTAATTAAACTTGTCTAAGTCAGTTTAATTCCTCTTTAAGCTTTTCCTCTATTTTTAGAGCATATAATTCTGGAACTGCGACATTTAAAGTTCAGTGACAGTTTCAGGGTAGTCTGCTTCGAAACGTCAAGGTGGATTTCCAGCGAGCAATTCAATGACGCTTCGCAAAATTCTCACCAAGGTCCTTAAAATCCCTACTGAAAATAAATGTAAAACTAACTTCCTTGCTACAGTCATACAAAAATTAGCCTCATCCACAGAATGCTCCTCTACACATGGAATCAATAAAAAAAAAAGATGTAGAAAAAAGTCATAGTGACCTGTTCGTTGTTGTTTTTAGAAAATGTGTGGAGAATTACCACGCACGATAGATGGTTCCCCCCACCCCATAGCTGCAGTCATTCTTTTTAGACTGTAGTGCTTGCTTCATTAAACAGTAAGTATTTGCTATTAAAGAAAACTTATGATTGCTAGCAAAATGCAGCATCTTATCCTGGTCTTTAAGTCATCATAAGTGTACCTACATCCTCCTGCTGCAGCTAGACAGGGTGAGGAGTGAGTCACCTGCTTTTCTTTACCGATTAGCTGGGGAATCCTTCCCTAAGAGAGGAGAGTTTCCTTCGCTGAAGGCATCATTAGTAAAATTCTTTTCCCTGTGCTATGCTAGAGGTCAGACCAGATGGCTGTATTGTTCCGTTCTAACCTAAAAATATGTGTATTTCTTCAGTTGCCTCCACTACATCAATCTACTTTTAGTAAAGAAAAAAACATTGTGTACTCATTTGGATGTGCTGTATCTAGTGGAAAAATGTGATAATGCGAGAAGCAAAGGACAAAGCATAATTCCCACAGTCTGTTGGTAACATCATTAATTAGAAGAAACATCATTAGTTTTTCTTACATGTAAACTAGATACATTTGATAATGTGAAAAAAGCCAAAGTTACTGTCCATGAATCACACCTTAAACTTTTGTTTAGAAACTCATCCCAAAAGCCGTTAATGGATCTGCATTGACTTCAACAAACTTTGGAATGAACCTGAGAAATTTCCTGTTTGCTTCTAGTGTCCAGTGTAAACTGTAGTTATCTACCAGCTCAGAGAAAGGGATTGAGCTCCAGGCTGTGGACATCTTAATTTAGGCATCCTTTTTAGGGGTGTGACTCAGTTGCTTACGCATAGGCTAGTGCCATTTGAGAGGCCTCAGGAGATCCTGCCTGGACTCCAACTGCTGACCCAGAAGGTCACAGCGCTGCTGTAGATCTGCCAGCCCCATGCAGCTACCTCACGTACAGTAGGACAATTATGTTTAGGTAGCTGAATAAAGCCTTAGGTTTCCACCGACTGTAATAAGATGCCTAACTCACATATGGACATCTGAATTTAGATGCCTTACTTTAGAGCTGAATCCCGCCTCAAGTTTCTAAGCAGAGTTTGGAGCAAACAGTCCTGAGGCAGTCGACACAATCTCCCCAGTTAGTGTGAGGAGCATGTGAGATATTTCCCATTTCCATGTGACTGTTCGAGTCCCCAGTAATAAGGCAGAAAGCACTGGCTATTATAAGCAGTCCAGTGCTACCTCTAGGGAAATAAAAATCCTTCAGGGTGCATGCTGAGCAGGGTTAGGATCTCGAAGGCCTTTCCTGCATACAGCATCACTGAACCGGTTCAGCACATTACAGAGAAAGAGGAACTACTCTCAATATTTCTGATTACAGATTCATCTGAAAGTAAGAAAACACTCCTGATGGGCAAGGCACAATGTCAGCAAGAAGCAGGCTTTGTGACCTGACTCAGGGCTTGAATAATTTTCCAGACTTTCTAAATTCCATTTCTCCCTGACAAAGCCATTACAAAGAAAAGCTTCTTAGCGCTCTATACAATACATGAATAACCTAAAATGTGTGTTTTACCAAACAGGCTCGATGGCACTTCGATTGAACTGCCTCTAAGGACAAAAAGAGTTCCTACACTCTTTCTTGACCTGCATAGTCACAGCAGCCAATGCAAATGCACCATGACAGCCAGACATCTTTAATCACCATCACAAAAAGCTGTCATTGCCACATATTTGTCCCCTGCTGACAAGATGGATTCAGGTCCTCTGGTTACTGAATCCATTGCATAGCCTGCTTCAGCAAGATAACAAAATGCCACAAGGAACTGTAAGATGCGTTGCCCCAGTTACACATCCACTGTCATGCACTGGATAATTGTTACTCCTCTGAGACTTAGGTCTTGCTGAGACGGGAAGAAGGGACGGCAAGACAGGTATCTTTTGGATCTGTGCTGCAACTCAGATTAACTGCTGTACCAAGAAGAAATATATGTGAAGCAGCCAATGTGCCTGTTAAATTACTCATGAATATAAATCAAAGAGTTTAAATGGCCCTTTAAATAAATATTTGGACAATTATTCCTCATCATAATAAATTACCTAACTGGCTGGTAGGAAGCCAAACTGTAAAGATCATTGCAAGCCTGAAATCCTTTTGCTGCATCCCTGACATTTTTTTCAGTAGTACTCATCAAAGCTGAAGGGATGATCAGCATGAAGGCATCCACACAGTTAGACTTTCTGCGCCCATCAGGCAGTATATGGAGCAAAGATCCACAACTCTTCCAGCAGCAGGAGAAGAAAATCACAGAATCACGGAATCGTTTAGGTTGGAAGGGACCTCTGGAGATCACCTAGTCCAACCTCCCTGCTCAAGCAGGGTCACCTAGAGCATATTGCCCAGGATCACAGCCAGACGGGTTTTGAAGATCTCCAGCGAAGGAGACTCCACTACCTCCCTGGGCAACCTGTTCCAATGCTCTGTCACCCTCACAGTGAAGAAGTTTTTTCTCAGGTTCAGATGGAACTTCTGTGGTTCAGCTTCTGCCCATTGCCTCTTGTCCTGTTGCTGGGCACCACGGAGAAGAGGCTGGCCTCATCCTCTCGACACTCCCCCTTCACATACTTGTTCACATTCATGAGATCACCTCTCAATCTTCTCTTCTCCAGGCTGAACAGGCCCAGCTCTTGCAGTCTTTCTTCCTAGGAGAGGTGCTCCAGCCCTCTAATCATCTTGGTAGCCCTCCGCTGGACTCTCTCCAGGAGTGCCATGTCTCTCTTGTCCTGGGGAGCCCAGAACTGGACACAGCACTCCGGGTGAGGCCTCCCCAGGGCTGAGGAGAGGGGCAGGATCACCTCTCTCCACCTGCTGGCAACACTCTGCCTCATGCACCCCAGGATCCCATTGGCCTTCTTGGCCACAAGGGCACACTGCTGCCTCATGGTCAACTTGTTGTCCACCAGCACTCCCAGGTCCTTCTCGGCAGAGCTCCTTTCCAACAGGTCAGCCCCCAGCCTGTCCTGCTGCAGGAGGTTATTCCTCCCCAGGGGCAGGACCTTGCACTTGCCTTTGTTGAACTTCAGGAGGTTCCTCTCTGCCCACCTCTCCAGCCTGTCCAGGTCCCCCTGAATGGCAGCACAGTCTTCTGGTGTGCCAGCCTCTCCCCCCAGTTTGGTATCATCAGCAAACTTGCTGAGGGTGCACTCTGTGCCTTCCTCCAGGTCATTGATGAATATATTGAACAAGACTGGAGCCAGGACTGACCCCTGGGGGACACCACTAGCCACAGGCCTCCAACTTGACTCTGTGCCATTCACCACAACCCTCTGAGCTCGGCCATCCAGCCAGTTCTCAATCCACCTCACCGTCCGCTCATCTAGCCCACACTTCCTGAGTTTACCTACAAGGTAAAATGATGTCAAGAAGCTGGGTTTTCTAATCATGGAGTCTTTCTGTTAGGGATTCCTGCTGCTATAAAGCATGTAGTTGTGTTTCAGTTTGGGTCATATGAGTCTTACCTAGGCTATAGTATTAGACCTAGATGTATGTCTTCTCACTTTAATCCTCTAGAAGTCAAGCCAGGAGTCTAATTTCTTTCTTTAGGCTTCTCCTAGAAACAACAGAGAGGATCCCCAGGGGATAATTCATTCTTTTGGATTTATAATGGCTTATGCTCTGTCTGTATCCACCCGTCGTGCCCCTTGGAGCAGCAATGGCAGCCCTTCCCTGTCAAGTCAATAATTAGCCCTTCTCTTCAAAGGATGGCATAAACAGGCCTTATTTGTCTCTCTAAATATAGGTTCAGAAGAAAAATGCAAATTTTTGCATAGTTGTAAGATAAATGGCTAGAAGGAGTCACACTTTTTATGTAATTTATTTAAGTGCCTTTATAGGCACATTTCTCTGGGAATTGGGTATTTAAGGATGAATATCCTGGAGAAATTTCAGAAACACCAGGATACTCTAGAGGGAACTTGGGACTTTTGAAAATGCAACGACACAGGTATTGGCATCTTTGGTGCTCAATCATGTGTGAAAACCTGGCGCAGAGTGCGATAAGCAAAATTATTGGCATGTATCTCATGTTCTCTGTCCCTCCTCCACCCAAACGGAGCTCAGCTATTGGGCAGTTCTTAGTATACCGGACTTAGTTTGACCTATTTAGCTGCAGAGATTGACTGAAACATACACAAATGAAATAAAAAAGAAATAATAGCTGTTCTGAGTTTAACCAAAGTAGCTGGGTTTGTAGGTTTGTGACATCCAAGGGTTGCCATGGTGATTCTACAGGGAACCGCAATAGTTCTAGGTGTAGTTAAGGTTACAAATTTACTTTCATACCCTTGGATCCTCCTGTCTTTGCCCTACAAACAGTTCCACTGAATTTAGGCAGGTACAGTTCATTGTGAATCCATTAATCTGAATCTGCCCATACCTCTATTACATTTGCACAGTACTTGAAAATATAGCCAAGCTCACTTGCAGGATGAATGTTTTATGATTGATTACAACCACGTGGTTATTTCATTATCTTTTTAGGCTGAACAAGATTTGCTGGAGTCATTTTCTAGCTGGATTAGAGGAGTAGAAAAATATTGTTTTGCTTTAAAAAAAAAAAAATTGTCAGAAGAGCCTATAAATAACTTCAATAAACACCTGACTTTAAAAGGCATAAGTATAATATCATGTAAGTATAGGATTGCAAATTTAAATTGTGCATATATTTGCTAAATTGGATGTCAGTGCCTGTAAATGTCACTTGCATATTCAGTTATCAGCTCTGAATACCCTAATCTCATTAAATTCACAGCTGCACACCTTTGCTGCAATGTGCAGGAGAAGCATTCCCAAAACCTCAGAATACTTAACAGAAAGAGCAAATCAGAGACAAAGCAGTGCAACAGTTGTATGTACTTCAGAGCACGGAAAGCCCCTTCTGTGTACATTTATTTCATTGTTTCTATTGTCACAGTACCCATAAGTTTCGTTATAGTTGAAATTAAAACAGAATTCATCAAAAGCCTGTAACTGCAGCGTCAAACATGAAACAAGCAGGGCTATTTCACAACGAGAGCTTCCCTGCTCTTTTTTTGGCACCTTCCTTATTACAATTCCCTGTGAAGCTTCTCAGTAGGTGACACGGCATACCCCCGTCCCTGGAGAGCTTACAGCTGTCTGATGGTCTTAGAGGAATGTACCATCAAATCATTGACATATGGTAAAATGCAGAAGCACAATGTCACCTGAGCGAGGGGAAGGCAGCTCTGTCGTGCTTCTGGGAAAAGAGCCTCACTACGGTGGTAACTGAGACAATCTGAAGGAGAACCAGCTGACAGTAGGAACTTTTCTTTAGCCCTTTCAATGAAATTTCAGAGAAAGTGAGAAGGAAAAAACTAAGAGATGATAACAGCTGTAGCTAAAAAAACCCAAGACTCCAGCAAAGTCTAAAAAAAAAAAGCAAAAATGAAGAACATTAAGCACCTGATAACTGTTTTCCTGAAAAGGCTGGTAAAAGTCACAACATGGTATCAGTAGAGGCATTATGAAATACCAACAAGCATCTGCCAAAAGGCTCCGCAGACAGCTTGACTCCTTCCATCCACCTTCCCTCAGCTCACTTGCTCCTCCTGGGTTTCTTTTCTCCCCATGCGGCCAGCTCTGTGCTCGTCCTTCCCCTCTGCACGTTCTTCCTGGTGATTCAGTACGACAACCCAGAACTTAAATAAAATGCTAACAGATGATACTGATTACACTGAAGTATTTAAGAGTCCCATGCCCATGACCCAGCACTTAGGCACATCCTTGTCTTTCTCAGACTCTGTGCGAAGGTTGTTCAACTTTCATAGCTTAGATGTTTTGCCAGTTCAGAAACACAAAAGAGAATGAAATCAGTGGGGCAATCTCAGCTCTCGAATACCCTTCTCCAAATCTGTAGTAAACTGAAGTCAGCATAATCAATATCTCCGCTTTTGGACACAGGAAAAAATATGTCCTGATAAATTTAGACAAGCATCAGCAGAAGCGATGGAGGGGCTCTGTCTCACATCCTACCTGGTTGTATTGGATATGGATGTGCAGACAGAGCATCGTCTTGCCTCTCATCTAACACTAGGTTTGATTTTCAGATTCATCTCCACCCTACAGTTTGAGACCTTCTATTTGTAATAACTTTTCAGTTGTTTTTGGCGATTCCTACTCTAAAGTTCCCTTCTGTGTTTTAGTGACTGACATCAGTTATGCTCTTTGATTAACACTATTCTGTTTTCTTCCAGTTTTGGTTTGGTTTTGATCAAATGAGGAAATTCCTCAGGACTGCCGTCTGGTGAGTACAAGGAAGGGCTAAAAGAGCCTCCCAAGAGATGAAAAAACAATCAGGCTCTTGGAATCAGGTACTGGCTAATGCAGGTACATTCGGCCCAAGGTCTACCATGAAATAAAGCGGTGGTTTCAGTACTTAAAGCACAAAGGCTTTTTCCCTGACTAAGCTCCAGGCTCTGTTTTAGCAGAGGAAAGAGGATGATAGGAGCACTTCTCTGTCCTGTCTAGCAGATATGGCAGAAACGGTTTGTTTGTTTGTTTGTTTGTTTTTTCTTAATGGGATGCAGGTGCCAGGAAAATGCAGAGCTCTGAATACACCTGCCCATGAGAGAGCCATGGGCCTTGTGTGTTGTCAGTCAGACCTACGCTAGGGATATCACTAACTGGGAAACTTAATCCTTTTCCTGGCATTGATGCTATAGCATACCAGTACTTGTGATATTTGAGGAGTGTTTTAAATTTACTGTATCAAGGTATCAAGGTTTTTCTGTATCATTATTCTGAAATTGAATTTTACATCTTTTCTTTTTAATTCATGGAAAGACACTAATTTTCACAAATTTACAAATTCAGTAAAGAATTAAGCTGAGTGCTAAGAGAGACAGACAAAAGTCTGACTGCATGATCTGCATGTCTAATTGATTTCTTGGAAGATTAAAACTATCTGAATCAGAAAGCACAATGGTGCTGTATTTCAGAGCTGCTTTTCAAGTAGATTGGAGAAAACTTTCTGGTTTATGACAGACGCATACGTGTACATATTCTTTAAGAGACAGGGCATTCAATTTAATAGCACATACAATACTTGGCAACATCTTTGTGGTGGATCTTTACTACCAGTTTCTGGCCTCTTCTTTCCTAACCTGCCCAGCTGCAGCCCTAGCTTATCCAGGCTCAGCTCTAACCAGAGATGAATTAGCTTTTCCCTTTAAATACTTCTCTGCATTTCTTTTTTGGTCTGGCTGTCAGGCAAGCTCAACTTATATAAGGAGAGATGCTACTGTTGTTGCACGTAGTTGTTGCCGTTACCGTTGTTGCATCTTCCCAGAAAGATGAGTCAGAGAGTCCTCTTGTTGTGGTTGGTCCACTTGTATATATTTAATACAAAGAGGTTTTTTTTTTCTTATTAATTCTTCTGGAAAATGACATCAAAATTACTTTCTAATTTATCTTTAGTTGACTAACCATGACTGCTCTTGCCCTTGATGAAAATTAGGAGTTCAGAATTTCTCTAGTCATCCCATTTCTTTTCCTGGAGCTTTAACACACTGAAGCAATCAAATGAATATCTGGATTTGATTTAGGATTCAGTCCAGGCACCAGGGCAGGAGGTCCCCACCGAGGCTGAAGCGAGTAAAACTGAAATGGAGGTTAAAGTAGCTTCCTCAGTGCTAGGAGCCAAGGCCCCAGCTTGGAACTAACCCAGGAGGTACAAACCACAGATGAGTTTTGGTAAATCTCAGCTCTTATAGCAACCCGTACCTTCACAAGGCCCCACAGAGCTGAGGGGTTCCCACACAGTAAGCCTGTGGGCTGCAGAGCGTTACTAAGGGCACTATTACTCAGTCAGAGACACAAATCACGTCATCACAAGCTGTTGACTAGGCATGAGTTCTTCACCTCAGAGATCCCTCAAACTGCACATGGTTATAATTTCTTTCTTACCAAACTGAAAGGTCAAATTTACTCCTAGTGTAAGCCCCATGGCCCACTGCGTGCAACCCAATACAACCCAATACAATTTTTGGCCCTAAACATTTACTTGCCATTCAGTGCTTTACACCAAAAGGCAATGACAAGATTTGCATCTCCAATAATCAAAGAATCAGTTTACTCATGTGTGTTGATACTCATTCCTCTGGCTGGAGTATCTGAATCCTGTCGCAATTCAGCTGTACCATCACTTTATGTGAAGTGCACAAAATGCTTGCTCATATGGGACTACGGTTTGGGCACATGTCTAGCACCAAGAATAGAAACCACTTTTGTACAATAGCCAGCAGTCCTTGCTGTAAATGGCATATTTATGATGAAGGAGTGAATATTGCTATCTCTCAATCCTTTTCCAAAGAACTATTACAGCTCACAATTGAATATATAGCTACTATCCTTGCAGTTGATGATTACTTTCCCTATTTTCACCTTTTCAAAATACTTTTACCTGTCTCTACCTTATCCCCTTCTATCTTTCATGCTGAAGTCTTCTGCCCTCTTGTAGCGGGAGCACGCAAACAATTGATTCAGCACTCAGTGCAATTGGAAGTGTGAAAACTTTCAGTAAAAGAGAAGATAGGGAAGTTAAGAAAATTTTCTTTTCCCTTCTCTTAGATCAGTTATTTGTTGCATTTAATATCAATGTTTATACAATGTTTACAAGAAGAAAAGCTGTGGAAGCCGCTGGGCAAAATATCTCAGACAGTAGGAAACCCATCTGCAGGAGATCAGTGAGACTGGGCAGCCCATGCCACTTTAATGTACATGCATAAAAAAGCCATTATTCATGAATGTTTTATATTGCTCAGCTTGGATGTCAGGTGCTTTGTGAACAACCTAAGCTTTGATGTGTCCAGTCTTGCCCCAGGGCTGGGTATGTCCCTCTGAACAAGGAGGGCCTGAGTTTTCCCTTGGAGGAGCTGCTAGCTTCAGCTGGTTTTCAGTTTTCCTTGGTTAAGTCAAGGCACCTACTGATTAGAAGTTTTGGGCTATAGTGAAAAGTTAGCGTGAATGAATCACAGAGCTGAAACTCCTCCATGAATCATAATGTTTTAACAACTCAGAGTGAGTCATGCCAGGCTGGGAGCAGCTGTACTGAGTACCGCCAGTTTCTTTCTCAAAAGAGCTCACATGAAAAGCATATCGTCATACTGGTACCCGCTCCGGCCAGTGGAGGGGTGCTGGGGGCCTTGGGCAGCAGGGCTATGACTGGCCCAGCCAGTGCCACACAGGAGGAACAGCACCATGGGGATTTCCATCTGTGACACTGGCAAACTGCTGGAAAAGAGATTACGCTATGAGTAGTGCTAGGAGATTCAACTCCTTGAAGCAGTGTCTAAGCAGGACTCCAGAGAGCCGTGATTTTCTTAAGTCTTGTTGCAGCAGCCCCAGCCCTATTAACTTCACTGGACTGATAGGTATCACTGCCTGATCTAGACAAGAAATGCCCTAGATTCTGGAACCTCTTCTCTCTGGCAGCTTTGTATGGTTTAGGTAATGAAAAGTAGGGTGGAGGTTTTCTGATAAGGTCAGCTGGAGGTTCACTGATCCTCATCTCCCCAATCCTTCACCACTGTCCGTGTCTCGGTGATGCTTAGAATATTTAAGTTTGATGTGAGCTTGAATAGGTCTCAGCTGCTCTTTCTGAGGTACAGCACAGAACGAAGGCCCAGGAAGGGCACACTGGATTTATATCGGATTTGTGTCTTCAATTCCAAGCTGAAAAGGCCCCGACATGGGTCACAGAGCCCAGTAAGTCTTACTGGCTTCTCCAAGCTGTGGCCTCAAAGCACATTTGCCCTGATCGCTGCTCCAGGGTTTTTCAAAGGGTCTTTGTCTAGTCGGGGTTTATCTAGGGTCTGTCTAATCAGACAGTAGTTTTCAGTCGTTATTTCAGATTTTTCAACACTGCTGAATGTGGTTGCAACAGTCAGGATGATCTGACTGCTGGACTTTTAATGTTTGACCTGGCTTTCCTGGGGACCATCTATGTTCAGAGCCAACTCTATGGACAGGTCCTTCGTTGTTGTCATCCCATCCTACTTCCCCACCTGACTCCACAGATGCAGGTGTATTTCACCTGGCTTGCTGAGACAGTACGACTAGAGCTACTTTCCACACGAATCCTGGAAGTGATTAATTGAAGACTCAAATGAGCAGAAAATAACTTACTAGATATGTCTTCTGGACATCCTGATAGTGTCACAGCCTTATGGCAGTGAATCAGTCTGAAGGTGAGCATTTTTTTTGTTTATAAGCTTGGCAATAATTCATTCTTTAGTTACAGTTTAGTTAGTGTTATTATATCAAAAAATCTCTTCTGTCACGGGACTTGCTTTCATTCTAAAATATGACGTTATCAAACTGCTGTGAGTAGTTTTATTTTTTGACTGAATCAGCCTATTGCCTAGGTAACCATGCCAATCAAAAGAACCAATCTCTCTGCAAGGACTGATTAATATTTTACACTTCTTCATCGACACAGCCAGGAGAAAGAGTTCAGAGACATCTATACAATAGTGGCCCCTCTAATTTTGTCAAATCCTGTATCAATGTGCTCAGAACTGCTAAGGTGGTTAATTTCGGGGCTAAGCCTTTCTGCAAACTGTTCCTGAAATTTGTGTTTCCTCTCTCAGCCTTCCTATATCTTTTCCTCTGGCATAGTAAACAGCAGCCTCCTTCAGTAAGGTCTCCTTTCTGAGCCTGCTTGTGATGGATCCACAATTAATTATTTGCTGTTTCCTCGCTGCAGCTCGTCCTTGCGCCTTGCTGACTTCTGATAAGTATCCCTGTCATTCTCCACTGCTCTCAGTCTGGAATCAGACGGGATTGAAGGGCTCTTTGAGAAAACTAGAAGCTTCTCTGATGAGGTTGTTATGAGATCAACATCTCTAGGTTGCTTCTTGTAGTAAACATCTGTTCTACGTGTTGGTCTTTACCTCCCTTGAGCTTATTCTAGTTTGTTCACAGCTTATTCTAACCACCTTCCCAGATGCTCTCTGACATTTCTGTACATCCCTGTTTTTGGTCAGTATGTTAGTAGTAAGCATATTCCTTTGATTTCTGTAAGCAAGAAAGCTCTACGCAAGACCTTACTACTGAGAGTGTTTATAAACTAAAGTTTCAGAAAGGCCTTAGATGCCTTATCATCTTTCTACATTTTCCAAATCATTCTTCTTTCCATGGAGCTGCATCTGCTTCAACCTTTTTGAATGTTCAGGTTTTGACCTGAAAATAATAGTTCTGCGTTTTGTGGAAGCATAAATTTTCTTGACTCCAGTTCTGTAAAGCACCATGGCCTTCAGTGCAGTAACTCCAGGATGACAGCTGGACCAAGTTGACTACCTCCAGGTTCATTCACAGAAAAATCACAGGAAAAATGTCTGGAAGCAACTTGTATTTCCTTAAGTCATTAAGCAGTAATGTAAGCAGTTGCTTAAGCATTAAGCAGTAAGCAGTAGTTACGTTAAGTCATGTAGTCCACTGCTATGTACCTGGCAGTATTATTACGCTGACAACAACATGCGTGACAGAGAAATAATCCTATCCTAAAACCCTTTGTTAAACTGAACTACCTTACTATTAAAATTTCTCCTAAAGGCTAATCTAAACGTCTCTTGCTATATTTTTTCTTGTCCGTTACCTGGCAATACTTTCTGGCTGAAGCTGAAACAACTAGATTATTTCATGTCTTTGCATTACAGACAGTCCTATAAATTTACACCTCTGTAACTTTAGTCTTCTTTGAAACAGCATGTATTCATGAACTAGTGTTCAGACTACTAACTGTTCTACCCCTGCTCTCCTCTAGCCTCTCTCTAAGGAAATGCCACCTGGATAATTTTTCCTTTTCTTACATCTGAGCAGTTAATTTGTGCAGTCGATTGATTGGACATTTTCCCACTCTTGGCTTTTTCTTACCTACCTACTGTTATACCTAGCTGCTCAGCAGGATAGAACTTATCCATAGAGTGACATGAGGCTTGGGAATTATGTAGCTGAGTCTTGGGAGACTTGTGGATCTCTTTCCCAGGCTGGAACAATGAACCAAGGACGTGCTGCTGATATCAGATGATTTTTGTGAAATTACAGTAGAGGTAATGGTGTAGGTATACTTGACAGAACATCAGAGCAGGCACGAGGTTTTAAGTAAATCTTGAGAAATTTTGAGTAGTCTCTTGAGGTCTCTGCTACAGTTCTGTGGTCGCCTACAAGTGACTCCTCAAAATCTTATTTTGACATCTTTAATAGTTTAGGAAGCCTCAGAGCTAGTTTCATGGGTCCTCATGGATTCACCCAGTAGAAAGGAGTTCTGGGGGCAGTAAAGTGCTGCTCCTGTGATAACATCGTTCAGAAGTGGTGTAACCTACCTGCGAACTTTCTCCCTCTACTGTAGCCACATGTAAAGGAGATCTCAGTGTCTATATGTACGGTACTAACTATACACTCACGCTTTGAGCTTAAGGTCGAGTGGTACAACACAGTTTGCATCCGTGTGGGTAAATTCCCCATCACTACCAGAAGGAAAAGAGGGTGGCTTCGTGTAAACTGCCAAGTGACGGAGGTCTCTTGTGGGGCTATGACAGAACTATGCCCAAGCATTGTCTATGACAGAGCTAGTCAGCACAGATCAAACCATGCCCGGGACCATGGCAAGGATTAAACAATATGAATAACACTTGGCACTGCTTCACCTAATCCTATATTTACTTAGATATAGCCAGTAAGACCTGCAGGTCTAGCCCAGGCTATCAAGGAGTGTCGCATTATATTTCACTGGTGTGCAGCATTTTTAGATCAGTGAAATGTTTTACAAGCACCTATGTTCAAAAATCCCTTTCTGTAATTTGATGGAAAGGAAGAAGATAGAAGAAAAAACTTCTATCAAAGCGTGGCTGAACCAGAAGGTCCAAACTTCTTGTTGTGAGACTTAAAAGACTAACACCATGCTCCGCTAAATCAGTTCCGTAAACCTACTTACTCTCCTCATCCCCTCCAGAATTTTGCAGCTTAGTTAAATTTAGCTGCAAGAAATTCTCTTGCAGGCAAGTCTTCATGATTATATGACGTCATTCCTTGATTAGGAGTGCAGAAAAAAATTAGGATGAGTATCACCAGAGTAAAAATGGAAATGCAAGTTAGATTGTGAAATGAGTCATCCCAGCAGAAGTATATAAACTAAAAGCAACAAGAAACCCAGAATAGCTCTTTGTGAGAGAAAACATTGTAGTGGCTGAATTCTACCCAAGCTACCATCAGTGTAACCTACAGTGGATTTGATATACTTGGGTATCCGCTTTAAAAACATTTTGGAAAAAATAAAGTAAAAAAGTCAACTTTTGATGCACCAGTTATAATGGCATCCAAAGAACAGACAATGAACAAAGGAAACTTTCATCACTCATCTACAACAAAGCCATGACAAACCAGATCACAGTCACCATTCTGTTAGGATTTAGCAAGGTATTTCCTCTTCAGATAAAAACTGCCATAGGAAATAATAACAGATGTCCTTTTTACAGTGGTAAAACCCCTTTAGCAATTCACCTTCAATGGAATGTGCTTCTTCACCGATTGCTTGACAGGTTCAGGTAACTGATGGATCATTCAGCAAATTCCACCTGGGCAGACGCCTTATGCCACGAGACACAAAAATTCCTACCCTCACCGCTTGGCTTATCTCTTCTATCACGTTCAAGATTTTGGCTGTCCTCAGCGGAAACTGTTGATCTTCAGAAAATTATATAACTCTTTCTATAAATTTAGCATTTGCAACACATAAACAACAAGTGTCCCAGCTAATGCATTGCTAATGCAATCCAACCATATGCTTTTTTTTAAAGACAGGCTATGTAATCATACATGCCTGTGTAACATTAAGCATAATATTCCCCCTGCTTTGTTATGAAGTCTGTGTTTCATATTTTTGAAAAGGTTCTGCTTCCAGCTTAGCAAAAGTCACTCCTTTTGCAACTGCCCTGGATTAAAAAAATGCAGATAGACAGGGTAAATATTCAGTATCTCTGTTTCCAATAAAAAAATTAAAAATGAAACTCTCAGTGCTAAGTTTTCCTAAACCTTTCTGTTAAACTGACATTCCATAATCATCTGTCAGCACTTAAGACAAGTCATTTGATTTTACAGTTGGAGATTCCAAGCTCAGATTTGGGAAGAAGAAGGATTTTTGTTGACTGTATTCCAGTATAGCACTGCATTAATTGTTTTGCTTTTCAGTCCACAGTATTTCGTTCTTCGTAAGGAAGAACAACTTTCCCCTAACTGGCATATGCCAGATCTTCAAAAAATAGCCAACAAGCTAGCAGTGAAGAGAAATCATCAACAAAATCATTCTGAGCTTTGACATTTTTATCAGAAAAGAATATATAGCTTTTTTGTCTTCCCTCTAGTGGCTGGTACACATGAAAAATGAATTAATTCCGCACAAACTCCAGTGGAAAAGCTTTATTCTTTAGTTCAAATGTAAGATCCTGGGGTTTTAAAGGCCTGAAATAAAATTCTGCTGATTGCCTAAGAGAAAAGTTACCAACAAATGGCCCCAATCTGAAACAATTCCCATATGCCTTTAACTAATTCCCAGATCTTTCCTTAGAGAGTAGTTTGTCAGCCTCGCTTTTTAATACTTTCAAAGCAGTAGCCTTACAGCAGGTCCCCATCCTCTAGCTAGCAGCAGTGCTGAACTGGGCTTGTCTAACAGTCATCTTTAGTTTGCAGCATGTCTCTATGATTTAACTTGTGCAGTTGGAATAAAACCCTTCAGCACATATGTGACCAAAGGCCTGAATGGATTTAAGACACGTCTGATAACACAGACTTGTCTCTGACCTGCAACGCATAATAGTAGGTCTAGTTCAGACGCTTCTGCCAACAGATCAGGTTATGAGACTCGGGCATTTTATTATTAGTACCCATGGTTAGCAACAGATGGAAGTTGTCAACCCATATTTGCATGAGTGCATGTGCAAAATTATGATCTGCTTTTGAAAAACAGGCCCTCTGCATTGCATGTGTGCACCAGCAATTACTCAGTGCTGAGGGCACCGCTATACTAGCACTTTGCACACAGAAAATCAGAGCCCTAGGATATGCAAAGGAGAGGAGGGAACAAGACTCAGCAGTGAGCAGAAATTCATCTTTTGTGAAGTTTTTTATTCCAGAAATCTGGCTTCCCTGCTAGGGAGACCCTTAGCCCCATATTCTGAAATGCTCTGTAATTGAAATGTCTGGAAGAGGAAAGGGGTGCGAGAAGTCAAGGTGGCTTTATAATAGAATATCAGGAATCTAAACTGTCCCTTCAAACTGCATTCACATTTTTTTCGTCTTTGGAAGTTATAGCACTGAGTCTTTTTTAACACTTGCATGGGCTAAAGTCTATGAGAACTGCAAAGAATAATCTCAATTCACTGAACAATAGAGAAATTTGGAAGTCTCTTCCATCTTTTAGCTCTAGTAGACAGCAAAGATCCTGGAAAGATCTGTTGGTCTTCATATAAAATGCCAAGACTGGAATAAAACTTGCACATAAAATAACCCTGGGATTTTGTCCTTCCTTGTTGAAACCATAAGGAGAGTAAATTGCTTCTGCAGTTACTTCTGTCTTCTTTGTACTTCTTAATGGCTTCAGCAGCGAGTGACATTCCCAGGGAGAAGGTTTAGAGGAAGCATCCAGATTTGGAGTTCAAAACATTACAATATACATTATACGTGGCATCGCTGTGGTGATACATGAGGCACAGGGTATACCTGGAGGTGACAGTGGATTGCCTTGTTTATTCTGGTTGGAAGGATTTCTCATGCTTTTTTTTTATAGTTTAGCCCAGTACACTCACCAAGAGCCTAGTACAGGGTGGTGACCTAGGCAGTGGAACCTGGCTTTCAAAATCCAAAAGGTTCTGCTGAAGATTTCCTTTTATCTAACCTAAAAGCATATAATTAATATCTCATGCAAACTTCAGTGACAAGGTGCTTTGAATCCTGTAATGGCGCAGTACCCATTGGAAAGGGTTTTCTCCCATTTTTCTACTAATTGGTATCTCTTCATAACTGCCTCTACAACTTTGTTTCTCCCACTCCCCCAGCCCAGGTATTTTCAGATGTTGTTGTGATAGCAGTTACAAGGTGGTGCCTCATTTTTGTTTTGTTAGTGCAGGATGAAGTTTCTGAAGAAACACTGCACTGTTGTTAGCTGTGTGATGTGAGTTATTTGCATGGAGCTTTAATACAGTGAGGGAATTTGTTCATTATTTTAATGTGCTTTGAGACACCGATATTCCCCAGGACCCGGGGCTGGCATGCTGGCCATGAGTGTAGAGAAGAGGAATATTTTGGAGCAAAAAATAATGCAAATAATATCAAAAGGTGAATTTATATTTTAAAAATAACCTATGATCTGCCTGATGAATATCTTTGCATTGGGAAGGTGATCTACAAAGTTCAGATATTTGTTACTTCTCATCAGAAAACGAGGAAAATTATAATAGATTTCAGTGACCTGAAGCTCCTTCTAAAAAGGAAGAGGCTCATTAATGTTCTCAAGAAAAGCAGAAATTCTGGACTCTTGGACTGACTTCAGTATCAAAAGGGATGATCTGCTATCTCAAATCTACGAGGAGATTGTTAAGGACAAAATTTTACCTTATCCATTCTTGAGTTTTCACAAGGATACTGTTCCAGCCACTCCCCTTGGCTATTCTTCTCATCAAAAAATATTTCTTAAAGTCTATCCTAAAGTTTTCTGTTCCTAGTTCCAGGCCATCGATTCTTGTCATATCAGCTTCTGAGAATTATCTTCTTTATATTTATTGTTACTTTGAAGTTATATATAAACTATGATCACCTCCTTCCTGAATTTCCGTTATAACTAACTGTACAAATTCAGCTCTCTCCATGTCTCCACATGTAATTCTCCCTCTAATACTTATATCCTTCTTGTCACTCTTTGTATTTACATTAGGTTTGCTACAGCCTCCTAAAGGGTGACAGTTTTTTGCTGACAAAACCTGCTTTTTACTAATGATAGAAGAAAATGAAGAAAAGACTTTTTTTCGAAACTTTCATTTTTTCCTTTACAAAGTGGGAAAGAGTAAAGGTAAAATATTCTAGTTTTATTTTTTGCCTGCAGCTGTTCCCATTGTTTGACCACCAGGAAAGATCATAAATTCCCCAAGGGTTAGAAACTTATAGCAGTAGTCAGTGTCTATAGCAGCTCTTTCATACTCATTAAGTTTTCCTTTCCTTTCACTTCTCCAGCGATAATGATACAAAATCTAACAACAATAAAAGCTATTATGGGAAAAAATGAATAGTCCAGTGACACTTTTTCAGTAGACTGGAAATATGTCCAGTAAAGGTCTCTAGTAATTTAAAGTCGCAGCCACGGAAGATGAAAGTGGGTGTGTAAATAAAATGTGAATCGTGTGTTCTCAGCAAAGCTGCTTTTTCATGCATGTAAATGTGCAAATTAACAGTATGCATAACCAATGAAGTAGTGTTATCTAGCATTTTCCACAGAAACTAGTTTAGTTCCTAATGTTCCTGGGCTAAATTCATAAATACCACTACACACCACTATATTTTTCTCTGTATTTTCATTGCTTTACTTGGCAGAATACCCTTGAGTCTTTTCCACTTAATGCTGTGCGTTTTGATGCAGACTTGGTCAGTAGCTTTGCCATTATCTGTGTCTTCTGGTACAACTAGATCCTCTCATGAAAGCACATTCTTCCTATTCTTACCAGTTAATAGTTATTCCTTGGCAATATGATGAATATACAAAGTACATATTTTTCACTGCTTTTTCCTCTGCAATCCAGATTACTGTAGTGGGAAAGATACACATGCAAATACATATATATATGTATACACACACACACACACATATATATATGTACATAACACATACATATACATATACATATTTGCATATTAGAAATTCTGCTATCAGCAAGGAACATGCTTACCACTGACATATTGATCAATAATAGAGATGTACAGAAATGTCAGAATGTGTGGATGGAGAGCATTAGGAGAAACAGGAAGGACCAAGCAATTTATCTATAATGTCTTATACTATTCCTAAACTCTGATTTCTCATATCCACAGGAGTAAACCAGTTTCCGACATCATGTATGTGCTAATTGTAAAAACAGAAAAAAAATCAGGACTGCAAAAAACATTTATTTTCCCACATCCGTAATCTTCTCCCCCAAGCGCTCACGAGGCTCCACAATGTATAGCAGATGACCCTATGTACCTTATTTACTGTGTTCTCTTCTACAGCAACTATCAATTTATCTGTGGAATTCCCAAATGGGAGGCACGCAATATTTGTCACTTTGACACATAAACACTGACTAATCATGAGATGAGTTGGAAATATACATCCCCTGACTAGGAAGCCTCTCTGAAATACTAAAATTCAGGAAGGATTTTAGGCTTTGAGAAAACTGTCTTTGGTTTCGCGATCAGCTACAACTACAACCTTCACACCAGTGAATCCACACGCTCGCTGGGCGAGACAGCAAAACAGTGGATTCTGTGTTTTGCAGACAAGAAGTTGAGGGCTGAGACAAAGCCAAAGGGCTACCACAGGCAGTGCAAGAAGTCTATAACACAGCTCTGAGCCACTTCTTCTGCAAATGAGCACCGATATCTGAATTGTACTTCCTTTTTTCCTCTCATCTTTCCTCTTGGGTCGTTTGTGAGGGTGCCTGCATGGTCCCCTTACTTGGGAAAATTGTCTTGATAACAACAGCTGATAAGACAGGAAAGCGAGTGTAAATAATGTGTGACTGGAACACCTAAAACTGTCTGAGAGGGCATTTGGCCAAAAGAAATCATGCTAAAGAAGATGGCCATCAGCCAGATAGAACAGCAGCGAAGGAATTGCCAAGGAGTTAGCTGGAAAAAGAGCATAAAAGAAGTATGGCCATTTGCAACAATTAGGAGAGAAAAAAGCGTAACAGGTCTGCAGTCAAACCCTGGTTTGACGCTACCAAAAGTTACACTGGTGGCCTCACCAGCTCTGCCTGGAGAAGAGAAAGTACATCCAAGGAGATACCGTGGGCAGTCTGCACCCGGCTAGTGGAGCGACAATGTACAGTCAAAGGTCAAAATGTGGGTGCAATGTGGCAGGACCCCCTCGAGTCTGCGTATGTAACATGTGCTTAACATTTAACTTAACATTCTTAATGTTTTGCAAGTGTCTATTACTGCAATTTGCCTGTTGCACGTTTGTCAAGGTTTTGATTTACCTGTTGTATTGCGATATCGGTCTTGAACGTATAGTCGACTGACTGCCTCTTAGTTACGTATCATTAAATCTATAAACAGCTTTGATCCTGATTTGAGTTAAACCACATGAATTGAGCAGCTATACCCTGCAGCAGTCACTATCAATCATTTTGCCTTTCCAGGAACAAATAATTATTACAAAACAAATTAATAAAATAGTTTGGTTTTTGGAATGGTATGTTAGGGTGATCTCCAGCGGAAGGTATAGGCAATTTTGTCCAATGAGGAGGGAATCAAAGATCAGTGCTTCTGTAACGGATGCACCAGGAACACCACAGCCATGCGGGAGACGTGCACTTGTTCCAGTTTGCCGCTTGCTCCTGCATCTTAGGCCAGAGAATTTGATTTTCTTGGCCTTTCTTATCCCCTGAACTCCTCAGCCTTTTTGTTTAAATACAACTAAGGTGAGGCAACGCACTCTTATCTGCTGTGCAGCACCTAACTCAGGGAGGCCTCTGGTCTTTTTGAGGCTATCTGGGTGAAGTAAAGCAGAAATATTAAAACGGTACCATTTCATGACTACAGTTTGGCTACCTGCAATTTGGCAAGATGTATGATAGAGACCACTGAGGCGATAGCTACCTCTTTTCTCTCTCTGACTTTCTTTGATGCTCCCAAGCCAAGGATATGCCCATTTATATATGCATCTATATTCTTAAAGGGAATATAAATATTCTCCTTAATCTTGGCACTACCTAACTGTTGCTCTTTAGTTGATAGGAAATGTTTCATTGAGTAAGTCTTCCCAAAAGTATACTATGCCAGACTTCCCAGAGGCTTTTTTTGTCATCTTTGAGGGGTATTGTGAGGCAGGTGACAATAAAACAAAATAACCAAGAACCATCTTGATTTCAAACTATGGCTGTGGGAAAATGACAAGTTCTCTTACTTGCTTTTGCTTACAGTCCTCACTAGAGGGTTTGTTTAGATACTGTTCTTGATTGTCAAGAGGATACTGTAGAAATTAGAATGACCTGCGTGGCCTCAAGGAAGTAAATAGCTTTGCGCTTTGTTTTGAGGAAAATCTGTCATTTGGATTTAGACTAAATGACTTCACAGGGAAAGAACTACCTCCTTATGCCAGGGAGGGCTGCAAATAAACATTGTGGTTAAAATTCATCTGCGTGTGGAGGTACCTAATCTTTGTGATTCTGCTCTTCTGAAAGCTGTATACATACTACTAAATGGAATTGTACTCTTCTCTCTGAAAGCCTTCCTCAGTTCCTGGAAATATTAATTACAAGGATAGATTTAACTGTGCATTGAAGTGCTTTCCAGATGTTTATTATGCAATTTTGATTTTTGATTTGAAGATGAAGGACGTAAAGACTAGAGTTCTTGGCAACACTAGTTAGAGATAGATCTATGCAATTTTGTATCACTGGCCACTTCTAGCTCAGGAGTAAAACTGATCAGCCTGAGAAGGCCATTCTAGTTCTCGGGAAGCTTTGAGTATAGTAGGTATACACGCAAAAAGACAGGCAGCAGTATGTGCATATCCAGTGTAGAGTTCAGTCTCTCTGCACATGTCGCATCCTCTATGGATCTATAGCAAGTCTGGTGTTAGACCTACTTGGAAGGAAACAGCTGGAGCCACAGAGAACCTAGATGTTGTGAATCCTGGTAAGGACTACTGAGATGTCCATAAATCTGCCTCAGTAGTCCACAAAGCACTGCCCCACAATGGAGTGTGGGTCTTGCAGTCTATACAGCCACAGGCACTATAAGCTGGAGACCAGGTGGGAATATGAACCGTGTCAATAGCCCTCTCATATTTCAGGAATCCACAGAGAATGAAATTCTGGATAATTAATCAGTACTATGCATTGCTCAGGAGTAAAGGGTAGAGGATGAACCCATAAATCTCCATCACCACTTGGTCACAGTGGATGTAATCACCCAAAACTAACCAGTTGGTGGCTGGGGCCAAGAAGGGGCCAAGAAGTACCGAAAGGTGATAACCATTCTTTCAAGCATGGTAATGGGCTCCACAAATTTTGTATAAGGATGAGAAAGTTTGAGACCATCTCACAGGAGAGAGCCTTAGGCAGTGCTCCTCCAGTGCCAAAACTTTTGCATCTGCTGTTTATCACCCCACATCCTGAGGACTATGCAGTCCTCAGCACCTATGTTCAGCTCCCTGGCCCAGAGGATCAGGCTGACCATGGGTAAAGCGATCCCAGTGGCAAGGACTTTCCAGGAGCCACTCTGTCCATCCTCTTTTTTGGAGACTAGGAGATCCAGTGGGAGGGTTTCCTTTCATTAATAGTTCATTAACGAACGTGTCCTGTTGCTGCAGATGCAGGATTCAGTTTTCCACTCTTCTTGTACAGCATTTTGTAGTATACTCTATCCAAACTGAGACTGTAGCAATGGAGAGGGCAACGGATACAGGAGTGTCACATAGAAATCAGAGGAGGAAAAACACAGCTTTTTAGTGTGAGACCTTATATAGGTGACGGTGACAGGGAAATTGACCTGTGGTTTGACAAGATCCTGTTAACTGTAGAAGACAGTTGTGGTTGTTTATAGAGAGATCTAGAGGCAAGAAAGCAAAGTTTTGTGGATTGGCCTTCCTTCAGAAAACTTCAAACCACAAGTGCAGTGATGATGTTTTGTCCAAGAGACAATACTAAACCTAATCCAAAGAAATCTCTTTGAATTGCTTGAAACAGAGATGACAGGCATTCAGCACTGACTGCTTCAGCTTTCTGAACCACCTCTGTTGTGCCAAATTATTTATAAACATAGACATAGGCCCTAGCACCTGTGTACTGAGGACCTTTCAAATCAAGAGCCCAGAGCCTTTAAACAGTTCAGTGGCCTCTGAGCTTTTGGAGCAGGAAGGAACTTCTGTTGTTGCCCAAATCTGAATGGTCATGCAAAGCCAAGAGCTTGCAGATATCCATAATCTGTCACAATATTCACCTTCGTAACTGCTGCTCCCTCTCTTCCAAAGGCCCGATTCCGATCTAGGTTTCAATAGTCCCATGTCAATAAAAGTCACAATTTACACCAGCGCTCAAGACCTAAAAATCCATCTTTTATCATAGGTACTGCCGAGTGAGAAAATCAGCTGACTGGCACTTTTATGGTTACACCTTCCATGCCTTGATGAATGAATCCAGCATAGCTGTCATCTGTGAGACAGCATGATGGCAAAACACAGTGGAGCTTCTCCACGATCATTCTTAGTGAAAGAGAAAATAGGGTTGGAAAGCAAAAAACTTCAATTTTGCAGAATGCCATTTTCAGTTAGCTCCAGAATGTCATTACTACATAACAAATGTGAACTGGCAAGCATCTGTTAAGTATTTTGTTGGGGCTGGGGATAGTTTAACATCTGTGATAAATCATCTGTTGGAGGTAGGGAAGAAAGAAAAAATTGCCATAGAGCTTGTGCTGAGAAGCATAATTGGTTGAGTCTGCTTAGAATTCAGAGCAGAATTTCTACATTTGTATTAACATTGGAAGTTTTGACAAATCATACCTCAGCAGCCAAATTTTGCTCCAGATGATAAAAATATAGCTACCTAAAAATTAAGCTAATTTTGCTCATCATTTTGAAAATTCAGCTCCCTTCTTTCCCTTCTTTGAGAAGAATAAAATACAATTAATGACAGCCTTCTGCTAAAGGGGGGGGGGGGGGGGTAAGATGAACTTATATGGATTGAAGAACTTTCTTGTGTCAACACGAAGAAAAGACTAGAAGCTAGATCAAGGCAACTATGTTGATAAGTCAGATGAACAGAAAAGCTTTTGACAGTCCCACCTTCTGATTTGGAAAAAAGCAGCTTGTGCCAACACAGGAGAGCTAGCCTGCTTGGCTGTATTCTTAGATTATATAATAAGAGAGTGCAAATAGAAAGACAAGCGGAGGTAACCGAAAACCCAGAATAAACATGAGATCAAGGAGCCGTTCCACACTTCAAAGAAATCGTCTAAATGACCTTGGCACATTAAAAGCTGGCAAAGTCTATGGCATGTGCTAATCTGCAACAAAAATAACTACAAAAGGACTGAATCTGATTTGGAGACAAAATTGTCTTTTACCTCATGTTTTAGTATTCAGATTATAGACCAGATATAGGTTCCAGTTCTCTCCAGAGAAGGAAAGCATGTGGTCCCACTTTATATCTGAATATGAGGCAGACATTTACTACACCACAAAAGTATAAGTAGCTCTGGTCAACCTAGACAATTTTTAAGGTCGTAGTTTCCAATTTACCAAAAATTCCCTTCATGTTTCCCCAGGAATTTGTGAGAAGTTCCTTTTACAGAAAAATCCTGTATTTCAGAGAAACAAATGCAAGTCCTGTAGGGTTATATTCACACTGAAGAATCTCACTGGGTTGCTCTTAAAAGAGCCAGCAATGAGACAGATATTACGTTCTAAGAACCAGATTCTTCTTGCCAGTTGTCATATAGTAACTGGCTAAATACAATAAAAAATTGAGGTGCCTCTGAACTAGATAATGCAACTCCCTCATTTCAGGCATTTGTGCCTCCGAATAAGATCCAAAATCCAGACCAGAAGCCATAAGACTCGTGCAATCTCCTTCGGGGGGAGCTAGGCAGTTCACAAGGGGAACCCAGACCATCTTGCACGGAGCGAGATTCTTGGCATGACCAAGAAGAGATGCTGGACACAAAGCACCCTTGAGCCTCCACCTTGTTAGGGAGCAGCAATCCTTCAGCTCCCCAGCAAGGAAAGCAGAGCATATCTGGTGACGGTAACCAGGTTCGGGCAAGAGCCCAGAGAGCCGGACAAGTCCATAGTGACAAGGCAGGTTCACAGCTAAGCAGAAAAATCAAGTCATGGAGTCAGGGTGAGGGCAGCTTAAATGGGCAGGCATGGCATACCTATAGGGCAGCTCAAATAAGAACTAAGAGTAAATGCCAGAATTTAAAAGTGGCTCCCAAAGGAAGGTGGGGAGGCCTTTCCACAGCAGTCTGATCCAAGCTTACCATGTCAGAGCTAGCCTTGAGTTTGGTATCCTCTCTGGAGAAATACCTTCTACTACCTATAGAGCTATGACTAGTCCAGGTCTTAGTGTCGTCAGCCAGGAAAATGGGAAACCTAAGCACTAGTAAGACCCCCTTCTCAGCCTCAGGGGATTCAAACTTACATTGCCTGGAGAAAACATGAATAAACTCTCAGGTGACAGGTTGTCGTAGGTGAGTATCTTACCATCCTGATTAAACTGACTCCTTGTCCAGTGATGCATGCAGTGAGGAAGAGAAAGCCCTGTTAGAAGCTGCAGTCGGCAGGATAGCATTTAGAGAATTTTATTATAGCAATGGGAAAACAGAAATCCTGAGGCCTTGGCAGGTAGTGTATGTGTTCTTTTTTATCGGTTGGATTTTTTTTTTTTTTCTAACTAGAACTATTTAATGTAAAATGCATATGTAGTTGCTGGTAGCTAGTATTTAATTCTAGCCTGCCTTTCATCCCATACTTCTCTTTTTTTTTTCAATTTGCTTTACACTGTACAAACTTAAAATGGTGAAGACATTTTCATTACCTCTCAGACTGATACTGCAAGCAAATATCTGAATGTGTGCAGTCCTACTGAACTGATATGCTATAGTATCCTAAGTGCTGAAGTTAAATTATAACTGAAATAAAAGATTGGGATCTTTTAATAAAAGATTGGGGGACATTATGGAATGGGATTTGCTGTTTTATTCAGTACCCAGGCCCCTGTCATTTAAAATTTCCTTTCCTTTGTGGAATAAAAGTGTATTCAATACAGGAAATGTGCTAACAAACCAGACTGAGGAAGTCACTGATTAGTGACTCTGTTCCTGCATGGTTAGCTTGCTAGTAAAAGGTAATGGGAATGACCTGTTGCTGTTACCCAGAACTCAAAAATATCCCCCCTTTTTTGCCAGTTAAATCTCTTGTGAATTAGATTCTTTTGCAGATTCTGTCTTTCTGATAAAGAGATTCTCATTAAAGGAGGAATAAAGCAAATAGAAATGTCCTGATTGTGTTGAAAAAGCAGGTATGTAATTCCTCCTCAGATTTAGAGCTATTTTAGAGAGAAGAAGAGCTTGCTGCTCATCTTCTTGAGTGAGCAGGAACTCTGGACTCAGACTGGCTCCCAGATTCCTGATTACTGATGCACCTTCAAATGGCAATGCCCGAGCACTCCAGAAAGCCAGACCCAGCCTGTGCAGCTTTTTCACAGTTTTCAGGTCCTGGGTCATGCTGCAGCTTACTCCAGGAGTGCCCCCTCTAGGAGGTATCTCCAGATGTCCCTCAGCTGGATTGCCCCTGTAAGGGTCCAAGATCGTGTGTGTACTGGCACTATCACTTCACCATTTATGAGCATCCAGAACATCTTCTGAACATCATGGCTCCTTTCTAGACGTTCTAGGGCCCTACGGAAAAGCCTCTGAGACATTGTAGGAGGGCACCACACAGCAGTCTGAGTCCTGACCCAATCATCCACCCCAAAGACCCCGTCAAGATTGCATTCTGGCTTTCTTTACACCTTGGTTTGCAAACTCCCTTTCTACAGAAACCAGGCATGGAGGGAAGAGAGGGAAAGGATAATGCAAGTCCTACTCTGTCCTTACATGGAGCTGGGATGTGGCCAGGGCAGAAATCCAAGGGGAGACCAGAAATACATACTGGTTCCACATTTTTAAAGTTCATCCATATGAATGAGACAATTGAAAGTGTCTATGGAAAATACTAAACAGCATCCTTCATATTCACTTTGGGAAGTTTCCTGAGGAATACCCTTCATAGGAATGTTCTTTCCACCAGATTCCTCCTTATTTCCTCTATTGTGGTGTCTAGCAGGATGGCTCATTCTTTATATCAGATCTTCAGCCAGAAAACACCATGTAAATGCTGAAAAAGCTGTGACAGGAACCTCATGGAATTCCTCATGCCCACAGCCTCCTGCAGGATTTCAGAACACGGAGGAATCCCCCTCCATCTTTTCAAGGTCCAAGCCTTGCAACAGTAACTGTGCTATGCTTTGTAAGTAAATGGGTATTTGTAGAAAAGAGAACATGGAGAGTTTTCCTAGTTAAAGCTAAGAAACGAGCAGATAAACTTTTCTGGTGCCTTCAGAAATGACTGCCTCAGGACCTTTCAAACTTGCATCACATATTTTACTAACGGATGTGCGTTTTGGGCATCTTGGGCAGAAGAATATTCCATCAAGGGCTGGCAACTTGGAGTGTTCGCAGGATGGCATTGCTCTTACCCACGCCTGGCATATTGCTTAGCAACACTGCGGAACATTTATTGCACATCCTGCTATTTACGTTTCATGCTTCACATGTTGATTTTCTCTCCTGCCTCCAAGTTCCTGTGTGTTAGATGCTCCAGTAGTGAAGGACAAACGCAATCCTCCATGCTGTCCCTCCAAACTAAGCAAGGTGTTTGATTTCACCTGCTGCAACAAGCCTGTCAGCTTTCACCGCATGCAAATATGGAAAGTTGCAGCACCTAGCTAGTATCGAGAATATATTCTTGATACTATACACAATGTATTCAAGAATAAGATTCTTGCTCATTGCTAAAGTAAGGCTATATTCACAGATACAGGAATTATAAGAAAGAGGCTCCCAACTTTTAAAGCTAATAATGATTCATTCGACGCATTTTTTAACACAGCAATATATTCCCTTTAATATAGTGTCTTGCTTTCATCATCACGTTACTGGTATAGCTATACCTCCACAGTGGTATTCCCCACATCTATCTCAGCAAAGGAGCACAGCTGACTGGGAAGGACTGGGATCAGCTGGGCAGTGGGAGGAACCCAGGCACAAGTGCCTAAAGGTGGCCAAGAACACCAGTCACACCTGGCAGGACTTTTTAATGCATTTGCTTCTTCGAGATTCCTAATATGTAATAATGAGTGCTGCCAAACAGAAAGCTCAAACGCTCATTAAAATGCACTCTGCTACAGTGCAGCAGTTGCAGTACAGGTAAAAATTATGAGGTGTAGGATTTTCTATCTGAGGGGCTTCATATTTTAAACACGTAGCTCTACAGTTGTTTAGAAAGGAGCTTGACAACTCAATGTAGGTTCAGAACAGAAATCTACCCTTCTACTCCCAGAAGAATATTTCTCAGGGAGGAAGGAGAGAGGGAATTTTCTTAAAATATCCAGCTCAATTTCTTCACGGTGAATAAAAGTGACTAGCCAAGAGCAAAAACTGTATATGCTGAATATAAACAAGATATGGAAACATAGGGGAAAATATCAATGATGATAGCTGTCTGAAATGTGATGGGCTGGATTCACAGAGGTGTGTGAATACTTCTTTTTGCTCTAATTTCAGTTAGTATCTCTCAGATTTCACTTTGGGATTTGGGGCTTCAGTCAGATTTTAAAGAACTATTTGTGGAAGCAGCTGAGCTATGTTCTGGGAGCCAATCCCAGTAATTGAATATGAAAAGTAAACTATGGCCATATACCTGATGCACTATTTCCATTTTCTTTATTAATTTGACTGGAAAGAAGATGAGAGAGTGCGTCTTATGAAATATTTTACAAGAAGTTAAGGTAGCAATCTGTGGAAAAATAAATATGCAATATCAGAAGCTGTGATTTTAACACAAAGAATCAATTTGAACTCTGATGTAACTGGAAATCATTTCTGTACGTAGTCAAATATTACATTTCTAGGGAAGAATGGCATACTTTGTGGAATAAGAAATAAACATATTGGTTTAAAAAAGGGATGTTAAATAGAGTTGGGAATATAGAAAATTTCAGATTTAAATAATATAAATTACACTATTAAAAAAATGGATCAGCTTCTGCCACTACAAAATAAATGAAAGCACAACAGTAGAAAAAAAATCTATTATGAAATTCAGGAAGCTCAGTTTCTCACAGTGTAAAGTGCTGGGAATTAGAGCATATGCACAAAAGGTATTTCAGGCTTTCTACAGAAATTGCAGTGAAATCAGACATTTTGTCAATGCTTCATTCTTGCAAGTTTCAGAAGCACATCTAAAAGTGAAATGGGTTCAGAGTGCAGATAAGAGTTTAAGTTGTTTTGGGCGATGTCTTGAAAGAATCAACGCAGATCTGAAATCTATAAATAGATCACTAAGAGAAAAATAAGTGCAAGGGAGACGTTGACATGTTTATCTAACTTCACATTGGTAAATATTGTAAGATGTACAGTAAGCCTCCTTGACAGAAATCTAAACAGCAACATCCTATTCAGGTTATCACATCAATGCAGGGAAAATAATGTGGGCATATATACCAATTAACATCAGGGTTTCTCCTTTTGCCAGTGTGTGCAGGTGGGAATGAATGTGCTGCACAGGGTGGTTGGGTCCCAAATCCCGTTCACTTGGGGAAGGTGGCTGACATGGGGTGGAAGTCACCAACTGCAGCAATATGGGCTTGGGAAAAAGGTAGAGATGCCCGCAGCAGGGAAGGCTTCATCCCATAGGTGAAGCTGTGCCGCTTGCTACCATGTGCGGGGGGTGTGAGATGATTTTTCATCTACTGGAAAGGAAACCATCTCCTCAGAGAAGGAGTCCCTGTTTATAGCAGCAGCGCCATGAGCTAGGGTGGCTCAGACTCTTCAACTGTCTTCTTCTAAGGTGCCACTTACTGGCAGGATGGGGAGGTCCAAGGAAACTGTTTCAGCAAGACCATCTCCAGCATAAGGCACTGACTGAGGGAGTGACTCCCGCAGCCACCGGCTGAGATATGGCTGTCCTTTGTGCAAGACTCATGGCAAAGCCTTAATGGGGCCTCAGGACAGGTAACCCGTATGCTAAAATGTACTATTGGGCAGGTCGCGTGCTGCCCTGCCCAAATACAAGAGGAGCTATCTATCTGGCTACTGAAACCTCCTGGGACTACTAACTCCTTTGGAAACCGAAGCCTTTGCTCTGAGTAGTACCTTGATCTGAGAGTATCAATCTTGAAATCACAATCATCGTTCACACCACATGGAGCCGTTCCACACAAACGAGGACATTTCCCAGCCTTTTCGTCTTAACAACCAAGCCAAAGTCCCGTAGTACTCATAGAGTATATATATACTATATACTGATTAGGCAGTAACATCCATAAATCAGCTGCAAACAGCAGCAGTTCTCTGACAGCAGAAAACAAAGGTAAGTAAAGACGGGCGGTGAAAGGTGAAGTAGGGCTACAATGACCTTGACAGAAATATTTCCAAGTCACCTTGGTTTTAAATAACCATGGCTGATATGTGCCTAAAACATGTATCTGTTAATACATCTAAATTCCTGGTGGGAGCTCAGTGAGCCTGGAAAGCTCAGCCCTGCAAGCTGTCCGGCCCCTGTCATCACAGCATTTTTCAGGACAGAAGCTTTCTGATGCCAAAAGCATCTGAAGACAGAGAACTCAGAGTTCAAATTTCAACCGTAGACTGGCTTGCTAAAGATTGCCACAGATATCATGTGCAAGATATCAGTAAAGTTATTTGTGTGTGTAAGTGGGGACCGTTGGCAGAGAGAAAAGTGTGGGTCAGGGTGGTACAGGCCTCGGAAAACATCATGGTCCTTCAGATCTCCCAGCCCAGTATTTTAAACAAGCTGATAAACACTTCCTGGTGCAGAAATGTTCTCTCCTTCAGAAGACTGCAGAAAGGCAGACTGTTTTTAGACAGATTCACTGTCCTTTTTTTTTTTTTTTTCCCTGGGAATTCCAAATATCTGCTGACACCCTCAGGCAGAAAGGCAAATTTTCATTTAGTTTAAAAAGAGTATGTTTCTCCCTATAAAAGATGAAGCTTATCCAGAGCAACCGGAGAGGGGAGTTGCTCACTTAACTTGATTGGCTTTCACCGAAAGCACCCAGAAGTAGCTCATCCCTAATATACTGTGCTCAGGGCTCTGGATAACTGGCTGCAGTTCCTGCCCTGAGCAAGCTAAAACAGACTTCGGAAATAGGATTTATTTGCTTCTTTATCCTTGGTTTATCCAGTGTTTTATATTTCCCTGCAACTTTTCTCTTACTAGACTGCAAACTCTCCTGAGGCAAGAAATGCTCAAGAGGCCCAGAGCATGCTTTGGCAATGGCTGAAAGCCAGACATTAGGTGTCATCTTCTAAAGCAGAAAGAGAAAAACCAGGAAGAAGCACAGCAAAGAAGCAGAATGGCTGCGTGTTCAAACAGGAGAGACAGGGCAAATTTTGTTCCTGCCCCTGAGCACTGCAACAGTCTCACTGTGTTGTGGCACTGACACCCACAGTGCTATTCTCAGCCTCCTGCTATTTAATTTGTTTTTCTCTAAAATGTCAGCTCCATGTGATTAGGTGAGAATCTAAGTATCCATGTAAAAATAAACGTTCCATCACCTTTGCACCTGCAAAACAAAAAAAGCTATTTATTCTATCTCATTATGCTAAACTAGTCTCCTCCTCCTTGGGTGAGAAGTTTGGTATTTCTGAGGCTCACTTGGCCCTACAGTATCCTAATTTCAGTGTTCTTCACCTGCTAGAAGGAAACATTAGGGACATTATAGATGCACCTTCCACTGCTGTAGCATTTTCTGCAGGAGGTGATTTTCTAGGGAAGAAAAGTGCCTGTTACTGTACACTAAAAGGTTTTCTGTTTTACTGTGTTGCTCTGTGTAATAGGAGTTAATTCAGTAATCCAGATGTACTGGAGCTAGGGCCATGCTCTTTCATGTTACCGCCACTGAGGACAATTTGCAAAGCTCATATTTATGGAAAATGTAACCCACTATAACCATTTTCTTATTTGCATTTAAAACCCATCCGTTGAAATTTGTTCTGGCCTGGAATTTGTCTCCAAGGGCAACATCTTGCTCAGAGGAGTAAGTCCCAAGGTTGCAGTGTGCAAATACTTACCGCTGATTTGCAAATTACCTTGTGCAGCACAGCAAACACATACTCAGGCTTCACCAGCAAAGGGACCTATGAGGTGATAACAAGATAGTCACAAGAGAGCATGAAAAAGATTGTCTTCTCTTCTGGAAGAGACATAATTTATAAGAAGGGAACCTAAAGTGAAATGTGAGCTGAGAAAGATTAAGGGACAGCTTCTATATTGGAAGAAAGCCAATGTAGGCCAGATAAGACCAGTTAGAAGTAAGCTACAGTGCAGAAGCCACAAATGAAGGTTGAATATTTTTCTACACATTGAAAATATGAAATCAACTAATGCTCCTTGATCCTCAAAACTCCCTTCTAAGTTTCTAAAAGTTCTTTGTGCTTTTTTTTCCCCAAAGTGATGACTAGATTTTAAAAGATATCCTCTCATGACTGATCTTCCTTTTCTTTCTTGTTCACATAAACCCATCTCCTCCCCATCTGTAGGGATTACCAAGACAGAAGTCATCACAGGAGTCAGAATCCAGCCTCAGCACCTCAACCTTGTATATAAGGTGTCACAGGAAGCAATACAAAGTGGAAGGAGAGAACTCAGATGTTTGAGGGAATTTTTGAGTGGAGTTAGGCAATTTGCTTAATGGAGTCGCTCGTTTTGACTAATCAGTCCATGGTACTTCCTCATAGCACAGTGCCTCTTAGCAGAGAGGCACCCTGAACTGTCTCAGTTACCAGAACTGAGTATGGCTGTTTCACGTGCTACCTGTTCTCAGCTGCTACACAGATTTATTCTAAATGCACACCAGTCAGCTAGGATCCCTCTGCTGAACTGAGATTTGCATCAAGTCCTGTCTGGGAAAATGCAGAAGAATGTCGAGGAGATAGGTGATGGAAGCTAGCCAGACCATTCCGTGGGAAAAGGAGCATCAACAGGGCACGTTGACCCATAGTCACTCAGCTGAGCCCATGCCAGTGTGGCGCTACACCTAGGCTCTGAATCGGAAGTAGCGATGAGGTCAATATGCTTACTGCACATACGTATAGTACATAAAAACCTGATATAATGCCCCCCGACATTCCTTGCCATGGATCGATGCACAGCGGTGCCAGGGACTTTCCCACTCCATTAGTGCCTTGATCGGGAAATCGCTGGGGAACCTCTACTCAGATGCAGAGGTAATAAACGCTCGGTATTGACCCTAGTGTGCCTTGTGTTTGTGTATCTGTCCCTGCAGGGAGCCTAGGCAGTGCCCTCACCTTATCCTTACAAGTTCTTTTTCAGAAGAGCAGCTATGACAAAGATGAATCAAATTGCATCTGAATATAAGAAATCACTGAAATGTGAACGTGCAGTATGAATTGCGAAAGGGGTAGCCCTGGGAAGACCAGGATCATGGGCATCATGAAGCTTCTATATGAAGCCTAAATGCAATCTTAGAGATTTTCCTCGTTTCCAATGAAGCATTCAAAGTCAAAAAGGATAGCAAGGAAAATTGTGTCCCTGCAGCTATGGTTGATGTGAGCCATTCTACCAAACAGCAAGACCTTTATTGAAGTGAACAGACAGAGCTGATAGAGGAAGCTGGACTGAAAGATTAGGTCCAAACTATGATTAAAGGCATCATTTTATATTGGTCTGGAGAACCCTGCAGTGATATAAAAATTAGACTGTTCTTTAGCAGTCATTAGTAAAATACGGGATCAGTGGGAGAAGGAAAGCATGGGAGCATTCTAAAGGGAAGCATTAGAGGAATATGCAACAGTCCAAAGAATTGCTTGACAACATCCAAGAAATAAATGAAATAAAAACATTAGTAGATTTGTCTGGATGGCTCATTTGTACACAGAGTTATTTTTTAAAGGATGTGTCCCTGCTTTAATCAAAATATGTCTCTGACTCTTTTTTAGTTCAGGAAGAAGGAGAGGGGAAAGAATCTAGCAGAGAAAAAGAAAAAAAAGAGGAAAACTAAAGCTGTAAAGTCAAACTGAAAATCAGAATGCAGGTTGAAAGGTTAATGAATGCAAATAGCTCAATCGGGGTGCTGCATACTGAAAACTAGCAATCATGTTTAACAAGGGAATAATCAAGAAAGGACAAAAGCGAAACATACTGGACCATGGTGAAGGCACAATTAAACTCCCTGATGCAAGTCCAATGCTTTTTCATGGAAATATATCCAGTGCAAATGTGGTCCAGACCTAGAAAATAAGTTACCATTTTTTTTTTCAATAAAAGTAATGGAAACATTTCCACTGTTCTCATTTCTGTAAAAACAGTGTTTATACAACTATTGTTAGTTTTTATAGCCAGTTTTGATCTAACAACTTCCCTCCAAGTGTTTCCAAAGCTAAAGGTGAACAAAACAATTGTAAAATTCAGGCAGTACTCTACAATGTGCAGTCGCTAAACAGCAGAGCTCAAGAGCCAAGCATGTGACTGGGTGCAGGGCAAAACAGCAACGCTCAGAGACTGGCTTTGTGGGTGGACAACAGTTGAATCCAGAGCCTATGAACCAACCATACAAATCGACACAGAAGAAAACAGTGAGAGGTTTGCTATATTTTAACAGTTTGGTTAGCAGGTGTATGTACAACTGTGTTCTTCATCACTGAGTGGGAACTCAGCAGCAAAAAGATTGAATTTATACTCAATATGGCAGCCAACAATGTGATATCTTAATGTAAGCCTCATGGTAGCCTTGACTGATGCACACCGGCTGTATTCAGTTTCCAAGTGGAGTTTCATTTGTTCTAACTACGAAACCATAAGAAGGATAGGTTGACAGAAACATATGAAGAAGTTGTAGCCTTCCCCACGGCTGGTACAATCTCTGACACGTGCTATAGTAGAGAGGACGTACCTCTGTGTAGCTGACCCCTCCACCTTAAAATGCTTTAGATTTTTCCATCCTGCCTCTGTACTTTCCTTAAACATTGCAGTGTGGGAGTCGAGCTATGTGAAACTAATGCTCTTTGCCTTAGAAATCACGCAAAAGGCCCTTAAGCATACGTCACGATAAGGTAAACAATATGATGTGGCACCACTGAATGGTTCCATTAAACAAGAATAATTTTCTCACTAAAAACCTATGTGGTATCCCAGAAATCTTTTTTTCTTTTTATTGCTTTCTTATTCTCTTCTTTACTAGTACAAGGAAAACCTTTTGATATTATTAGAGATTCCTGATATTAAATATTTCAGGTTTTTGATTGATTTCCCCATACAGTGTGGTCGTTCCCTACCTGTGGATCATGCTCTGCAATGAAAGAAGCAGCTTTTACCATTTTTTAAACTCAAGGAAGCCTCTCAGGTGTTTTTAACATAACCCCTATTGTGCCATGATAAAGCTACTGAGTGTGAAGGTGCTAACAGGTGAGAAGGGATGTATTTTGGTTCAAGAGACAATTGAAGACCTAAATAAAAACTGTGAGACAGAGGTTTCTGGGCCTTGCATGTCCTGTGAGAGGTCTGGGTTTTATTAGATTACATGCTGCGCTCCTGCTATATTCAGAAAAATTAGACTTTGCTTTCCATTTGTTTGTTTAAAAAGTTGCCAAGAAAATCTTCCTCCTTAAAAGGATCCTTCCTGTAAAGGAGAAAAGAGTAGCTAACCAAAAAAGCTCAGAGTAATTTTACTCTTACTTTTACCTTTATTTATTTTAGGCAAATCCCAGAAAAAACGTATTTAATTCCTTCAGCGCTTCATGCTAGAGCTTTCTTAAATCTGCCCTGTGGTGAAACACGTTAAAGACCCAACTTTGATCTTGGATACTTCCTTAGGTCTCAGTACAGTAGAAAGACTTCTAATACACAAGGATATCATGTAGTGATAAAAGAGGAAAAAAACAAAAAGAGAAAACAAAATCTTATTTGTTTCCCATTATTCTTATTGAAAAAGAGGGAAGTGAGAGAGGGTTTCTAATGACTCTGCAGGAGTCAAAGAACTGCCAGTAAAAGGCAAAACAAAATTCACCCTCAGAGGTCAGGGTGCGCGAGGGTTTTGGCCTGCATTTGTCTTTCTAAGAGAAAGGCAAATAAAATGAAACAAAAACAAGCTCCGGTTTGAGGCTGGTAAACATCCCCGTAAATGTGCATGGTACTTCCAAAGCAAGGTGGTTGAGGTAAAAAATATTGGGATCATTGAAAAACAATTAGAGACGGCTCTAGGGGAAATGGAATATGACGGCTGGACAAACCTTGATGGGCTGAGGGACCTCTACTCGTTCCCAGAACGACTATGCAGTTTCTTCCTAATAAGCCATTAAGTTACATTGCTGAAATTATGAGCTTTCAAGGTCTGAAAAGGGTTATTAGTCATCCCTCAGTAGTCAGCAACAGTCAAACTCCAACTCAAATATTACTGCTGAAACAAAGCATTATTTAACATTTTACACAGAGCACCTTTAAAGAGTTTACTCTTGAAAATGGGTAGAAGAAGAGGGTGGAACAGTAATCTGAGTAAGCAGCAAAAAAAGTACGATGTGCAAAGTTGCTGAGAGTAAAAAGCAGAGCAAGCACTTTTTTTTTCAGTTTATTTTCTCTGGTATAACTCCCACATCAGTAAAACAACACTGAAAATGAATCAGCAGTATTACTTCCCAGCATCAGCAGGGTGTGCTGCAGGGAATTCTCCTTTCTCCTTTATAGTTAAGGACTACATCCGTTTTTATTTCTTCAGCACAGAACATCCTACTCTCTCTCCTGACAAGGAAAAAAAAAAAAAAAAGAGGTCAGAATTTAGTTCTTTAATAATAAATGGGGAGGGTATCAAAGAATATTAAAAGAAGCGGCTAGGGGGAAAAAAGTCTCTTACGTGGTAAATTAACAATTTCATAGAGCCTTTTTACTTAAGTTTGGGTAAGAAGCCTTATTAAGTGACTTGTTCTTACTGTCGATACAGCACTCACCTTGGCAGAGTGTGGTGTGAAGCTGACTGCAGCTTGCTTTTAAAACCGGCCTTGTGTCAAACCAGAAGTGCGGGAGGGAGGGTTGAGTTGACCCCGAGGCTCATTTCTGTCCAGGTAAAGTGCTTTATTTTGTTTTGAATGAGCTTTTATCAGCAGATGTGCCCGGGGCAAACAGCATACCTGGTCCAAGCACAGGGGTAGGGGGTTGTCAGTGCTGGCTGCAGCGTTGGTTGCAGCAACAGGAGGTTTTGTGCGAGTGGGGACAGCGATTCGAGGACTGTGCTTTACTGATAATTTTCTGGGGGACCACTACTCTTTGACCAGATCTTGTGATAGCTGCGGTATTGCTTTAAGTGCAATTACTGTTGGAATTACCTCCCTGTTTGGCTTCTCTGAGTCTGCCAGTACTTGTCCCATCCTTCTTCCCTAGAGCAAATCCCAGTCTACCCTCCTACTCTTCAGAGGTCTTCAGTTAGTTCTGCCCTGCCTGTCCTAATCAGTTAATGGCTGGGTTAGCTCCATCCTTTGCTTTTTAGGTCAGGCTGTATTGTTGACTTACTTTTTTTTTTTTTTTCTCATCAAGTTCTTTTTTGCCACCTCTGCTGAGTGAGATAAATACCGTTTAAAAAGTTTTAAGCCTGTCACCCTGTCTGCACCTCAGGCTCTCCTCTAAACTCACTTAAAGCTCACTTAAATGGCTTAAAGCAGCAGCTGCCACGGGAAACCAGTTAAACTGCTGGCACACTGCCACTAAAGCTGTCACCTGGGAACCAGGAGCACCGTTGATTTGTGTTAATGCTTCCCATTGCTTTTGTTACTCTGGACTTTTCCTCTGCTGCTTGCTTATTCATTTCATTCTCCTGCTATAACTTCTTCGCAAGCTGAAGTGAGTTCTTGCTGCCTGGGGTTACAGTCCATCAGGTAGCGGGATGAGACCCAGCCAACAGTCAGTCTGTACAGCCTACAAGGCAAGGGAAAAGAGTTTTGTGTTTTGAGCTGTCAGTGGAAAGTTGTATACTCTGGCTATGCAGCAAACATAGCAGTTCTTTGCTATAGTCTTTATCTGCCAGATATCATAGACCTTTGAAGACATGGATATGCTAACATATCTTGCTGGCAACATAGCTGTATAGAGGTGGTGTTTGTTGTCTGCTTTACAGCTTGCTTCACACTCTCTCCATCACAGAGCTCACCTGAAAACAAGAGAAAGCTTATTCAGTTTTCCAATATAAAAAGCTCTTCTTTGTAGAGAGGCAAAGAGGCTTTCAAAGCTATTAAAGAAGCAAGGCAGAGACACTTAATATTACTTACCTTCTAAATTATCTCCGGGTTGCAGAAGGGCTAGAGTACTCGTACAAGATCATGGTGTGTTGCATTTGCCTGTGAAACTACAGTTTTGTAGGTTCCTTGTGGACTATACTTTAACATAACAAAGACCTTCGTACCTGTCTGAGAGAGGCAACCATCACCTCTCTCAGATGGCCACCCTGAGAGTTTTTTCTGCCCCTGCAGCCTGACTGCCCATGCTGGCTGTAACTATAAAGTCTATTGGATGTGGAGATGTATACCTCCAACCTACTGGGTAGAGGTATCTGACATGGTGCCTTTCAGACAGTCCTCTTCTCTCCTCGGACTCTTATGCTAAGCTCATCTCAAGTGGTGAGGTGGGGGAGGAACTTGGAGATCTAAGATGAGGGAGAGCTGTAGAAATGGTAGCATCCTAGGAAGTTATGGGAAGCTGGAGCTCTGGAGAAACTCAGAGACTGGTGCACTTGCAAGGGTTAGGTCATGAAATGGTCTCACAAAGCAGACCAGTGGAGAAACTGGAGCAGGTAATGGCTGAGCTTAAGAGGTTTTGTAGTGTTATGGTATTTGAAGGAGGAATTAATACCCACCTTGCTGAGAAACATACATATCCCTCTTATTTCTAACGCCCTCCACAATGCCTACCCAAGCTAGAGTGCAAGTTCCTGTCTATCTGGGCAGTAGTCAGATGGCAAGAGGAAAAGTCACATTTCTGCCTGGCAGTAAGATAGTCTCAATGTAAAGACTCCCTCATTTCTGTATAATAGCCTGGACCGCTCATAATCTGTTTTTTATTTCCAGCTTTTCTGTAGTTTTGCATTGTCATTTTGCATACCTGCATTTTCCACACATAAAATGGGAATAATTCTTTCTTTTTCCCTTCCTTCATCATGAAGATCAGCTTGTTAAATTTGAGTTGCTTGCCTTTACAGTACTGCAGTTGCATAGATATAAAAACTAGATAGACACAGATCAAGTATATATATTTAGGTTAATATGGACTTTATTTTGGCTATCAGCCATTGATGATATCATTGACTATAGCGGCCTTAGAAATCCTTAGAAAACCTTAGCAGCCTCTGCAACATCAAATTTCGTTTCATTCTGGCATCTCAGCTTCTGGGTGGCAAAGGAAAGGAAGGTGAAAAGGAGCAGGGTTTGACTAAAGTACCGGATATAGAGCCTCAAAGCCTTAAAGATGGGATAGCAGCCACTGTTGCTGGAAAGGCTCATCTTTCCTGCCCAACGCTAACTACTAACCTATGTATGTCAGCTTCTCCCTCAGCAACAGCCACCCAGTCTAGCTTTTCAGACCTTAGAATAGGCATGAGGCAGCAACAGGTTTGCTGTCTTTCTTGCCAATGCCAATGTTTCAAATATTTGTGCTGTTCTTTATGTAGATTTAATATCAGTCGTTGTGGTAGTACTGTTGCTAATGAAATAAAATACTGCATGATTCAGAAACCTCCTGTGTGAGAACTTTGCATAACTATAAAAAGATGCAATTTTTGAGTATGAAAGAGAGTTGGTTTTGCTTTTAACAAAGGTTGCAAACCGCAGGGTCTTGTTAATGCAAGTAACCACTTGCGAGAGCCATCTCGCTGATGTGAAGGGGACAGCTCATGGAAATATGTTTATATTACATGCCCTGTTTCACACTGGCTGGGAGTTGTTATAGTGCACATCATCAAAGCTATACCTTTTAACCTGAAACTCTAGAACAGCTTTTAGCTTTGCAAGTACCAGTTCAGTCTGCATTTGTTACAATTTCACTGGGAACTTGCTAGGAGTCCAGCTGGTATGAGATTCAAAGACAACTCAGAAGCTACCATACACCAAATCTACTGGTAAGTGTGCTAGGACCTCCACTCTCCCACCCCTTCCTATGAACTTTATTTTTGAGTTCAACCGGTAGCAGCTGATAAATTTCACTCCAGCGATTCAGTGATTGCTGCCAAGAGGCAACTCTCACATAACCATTTCAGCATCTGCAGAACTGGGCCATTAGATGTTTAACCGATAAATGGCTCTGCTGGCTATCAAGACCCAGTTAGCCTATAATAAAGGATATCCACAACAGAACGACTGGAATGTGTCAGCTGAATAACATGTTGATTTTTTTTGAGATGTATTTGAAAATACAATTCAACATGTGCTAAATTAATGATCACAGGCAAGGATCAGATGGTTGGTACAGGAAAATGAATCCACGCGCCATGTGCCTGTTTCTGCTGTGATGTGTTGGTAATTAGTTTAAATATATCTGTTACATCTGTTGATTTTTGGTTCTACTATTGAGTTATAATCCAATCTGCAGTGTTATTTAAAAAATAATTTTGCTCCATACTGCAGCAAAATTCATCGTAATACTGTAAATAAACCAAACTGAACATTGCCTGAGTCTCAAGCCTGTAACAATATAAAGGAATAGGGAAGGATAACTCACTTTAACACACACAGGAGATGTTATTTAAGCTGGAAACCTCTGAGGTTTCTTCATTATATCATAAGCAACCTTTCAGATTATGTAACAGCTGTAAATACAGCACTGAAGCTACTCATGGTTAAAAGAGTATTGACGAAAGCACCGTCTTTCTTAATTCTTCAACTGTCAGACTTGGAGAGGGTTCGTTTACCCAGCAGCAGCAGCAGCAGCATTCTGCCCTCCAGTGCAATTCCTGCTTGTCCTATGCACCATGCAAAACAGAAGCAAGAGCTGAATAAAGGTGAATTTATCTCCTTTTTCATGATAAACATAGCCAGGGTACCTCTACTGTCACATCTGATTGCTTTTTTTATTCATAAACACTGAGCTTAGCACTGTGTCGAAGCCCAGTTGCCCATAGAGACCTTAAATCAGCAGCTTTGGACCTATTTAGGGCAACTCTCAAGCACCTGATACTGTGTAATCACACGCACAGGTGCTTTCCTGTGCTGGAAGCAGATAGATATATCCATACCCAAGTGATCTTTATTTTTTTGGCCAGATCAGCTTTGAAAATGTTTCCTCCTACTCTTTTTCAATAGGAGAACTATGTTTCCGTATTGCTAACAGACCTCACAGGCCTAGGCTAATTTCAGTCTGTGTTCGGTTAAATCCTTCAGCACCTGATCCACCACAGGGATTTCTGCTCCCCTTTTCTCTGTATAACTCACATTACATATTAGAGCTCCACCAAAAACTAAAACTACTACAAGCTTGGTAAAGAACGACTCTTACCAGGACCGCATCAAGCCATGCTTCTGTGAGCTAACTGTCAAGGATTTGCAGACTGGGATATGGGGTGTTGAATTAGATGTTTTAACCTCTAATGTCTTGAAACCCATAATCTAAGCAGGTTGCCTTCCCTTGCATGCTCATCTGCCAGAGGTGAGGCCCTTAGAGGTGCAGATGCTGGGACTCCATAAGCAGAAGTCAAAGAGGCCTCTGCCTTCTTTTGAGGGCTGGCTGCAGAACCCACCCGCTGGTTTTGTTTCACAAATAGTCCAAATATTTAGATTACTAAAGCTAAATTATGCATCTCATCTTTTTCTTGCGCAGTCAAAACTGGGGGAGATTTCATGATAGAAGGACTGCTGGAGTGGGAAAATACTGAACACAAGCTTAACATGTTATATAGAATTGGATCAAAAATTATATGCCTGTCATTAGGTTATGGAGCATTTAGAATGCATTTTAAAATTATAGCAAAATTTCTATTGATCTCAGTAGTTCAGTATTTAATCTGTAAAATCAAAATGAATTTAAAATATTTCTTGTCCCATGGACATTTTAGAAATTGAAGAAATATGTCAATTCGTGTCGTTACAAACCCAAGATTTTTCCAATGAATGAGGAAAGGGAGAAACAAGAAAAACTCCACATATACAGGAGAGCAGCCTGAATCAGGCAGGGTTAAGACTAATCTTTAGGTTGTCATATGCCTGAGGACTGCTACAGAATTAGTCTCTTATATTTGAATGGAAATACCATCTTTCTTGAAAAATACGTGTTTGCTTCTTAAAAAAATGTTCATTTTGAAAAATCTGTTTTCTTGGTGGCCGAGGTGGGAGGAAGAGGAGAAAGTAGTGAAGAAGGAGAATTTCACCTAAAACTTCCTGAATAGCTATACTTCAGGGATTCAGTCTAACATATAAAAACAAATCTGCAGTGCATGTGCACATGGGTGAACAAAATATATATATATAATATATATATATATTTTTTACCCAAATAGTAATAAAGTAGACTTTTCACTAAGCATGCTCGGAAGAGTTACCTTTAAAACTTTTAAAAGAACATTTTATATGAGTTTGATACTAGAGGGATTCACTTTTCTATTAATATTTCAGGAGCCAAAATTACTTAGTCATTTGGCATTCTTGTCCTGGCTGGCTTAAATAAAATATTTTTCTCCTGTGATTAAGAATGCAGATGAAGGAAAGAACTGCTTGCTTTGTGAACAGAAAAGAGTTTTCATTCAACCTTTAAAAATTGAGGGCAAAACCAACAAGCAATTCAACATACTGCAGTCTCAACTGTATACTGTATACTATCTAGATGTTCAGATTTACAGAAAAATAAATGACTCTCTGACTGCTGGATTTACCTTTTCCACAGATCTGAATCACTTAAAAAGAATTCTCATGATGCAATTATGTTATCTGGATTTCATGTAATTTTCAAAACTTATTTCATGGCATGAAAGTAACTTATTTGATGGGGAGATGGATCACTAGCTCAATAGATAGGAAAAGGTCTGGAATATCTGACCCTCAGCAACATTATTTTATCGGTTCTGTACCACGGACGGATCGAATTGTGTTACTCTCTCAGTTATGGCATCACTGTTTCCCATTGCTTCATGAAAGTGGAAACAATACACCTAAAACATTCTCTTCTGACAATATTAATTTCATTTCTATGTGCATAAGGCACAAGAGCAGCCACTAGGGCTGTTGCCATGAATTGGGAAAAAATGTGGAGGTCTCAGCTCTGAAAGTGCAAATGTGCCCTATTTGAGCAAAAGCAGCAATTCTGTCAGATACTATCAAATAACGAGCTGTTATAGTCACTGCTACTAAACATACAGAGGGCAAATTTGCATGCATTACATAGTCTATAACATTGAACATTGAGCTGCTAGCAGATAAAGTAAGAGTTCTGATTTGATCAATAGTAAAAGTAAGACTCAGGCTTGGCATGAAGATAGATTGCACGTAGCTTTAGTTGTTAACATGTCAATGTTGATTTCAGTGGCTGCACTACAACTAACACAGCTGTGTTATCCAAAATTAGCAGACTAGAAGAAATAGGAATTGCAAATGAAATAATTAGTCATCTCTGTTTTGCTGTTAAGGAGCTAATTGTCCTATATGCGTTTACTGAAAGCTCATGTCTTTTTTCTGTGAAGCAGTGAAAGCTGAAATACTTCAATTGTACCCAAATGATCCAACTAGAAACTCTGCTCTTGAAACTCTACATACTGCAGTGGGGAAAGCAAAAAAAAAAAAAAAAAAAAAAAAAAGCTTTTCTTTCGCGTCTGTAAGTGATGAAATCTTGATTTCAGGGAAAAGCTGTCTTGAAATGGCTGACAAATAACCCATTGCATTGATATTCTGTCAGAGCCTTCCACTGCTGAAGACACAGAGGTAAAACAAATAAATCTCATCACTAAGGAGCAAGCCAGCATCAATACTGCACACTATGTTTGCAAGGTCAGCTCCAAGCTCTCCATAGACAGGTCTGTTTATAACTGCTGTGTTCAAAAACACAGCTCGTTGTCAACTCACACGTACTGACAGCAGACACTATCACACAGAAATCAAAATAATAAATTGCATCAAACATTCTTCTAAGGGACAGCTATGTTTTGCAGGATTAATTCCCCAGTATAGGAGGGCGATGTCAACGTGGAGGCAAAGATTAAATAATACTGGACAAGCTTGGAGGAGCACTTCCATTCTGCGAGGGGAAGTGGCCAGAAATCATTCTGCTGGTTTCTAGAGAAGGATATACCCAGCAATGCACCACATTTAACCCACATATCAGGAAGCTGCGATTTCCCCACCTCTGTGGCAGAAAAGGCCAGATGAATCCTAGGTTAGCCTATAATGTCAGCAACACGACACTGCTGGTTGTTTTCCTGTGACAAAGATCAAAATGATAGTTGCATGTGGCACAGTTAGGGCTTGGCACAAAAGCTGTACAGGAAGATTAGACAAAATAGTGCTTTACATCCAAATCACCCCAGTTAAAGAACTGAGGTTGCTTTTTGTTTCTTGAGAGACTAATGTTGAGAGCTAATGGATGATATGATGGTATCTGCAATACAGAAAATTTTACCCTAGAATCACTGGAGAGGTGGTCAGAAAATCAATGAAATTGAAGACACAATACATCTGACTCTAGAGCATGTGCCAATGTTCACATCCTAACCACCACTGACTGTACTAACTAGCTCTCTGCTGGCTATAATGCGAGACCAGCCGACTATCCCAGATGTAAACTCCCCAAATCAGGGGAGATGAATTCCAGTTCTGGATACTTAATTTCTTCAGACTTCTTTGAATGCACCAACCTGATACTCCTTTGCCTTGAGCATAGGGCACGAAATGCTGCCCATCATACTTGCATGAGATACTGTTGCAGAGAAACTGCCTGTGTGGCCCCAGCCAGAGCAAAAAGGTGTCAGGCTGCTAAAGCCAACACCAGATCTAATGCAAATGACATCAGTGCAGTACAGCTAGAGGTTTTGCAAGAGGGAAGAGACAACAAAGAGCCATTTAAGGCTGGCCCAAGTTCTTGTGTTGATGAGGAATCTTCTGTGACCACAATCAGCTATATGCAGAATATTGTTATTACCTGGCATTAATCTGTAATAGGGAAAGAGAGAGTTTTTTAATTTTGTATTGTGAATCTGAGGTAGATATTTCAGAATATGCTGCCTTTGAAGGCTTTAAGCCTTAAAGAAGTTTTAATTCCTTTACCCCCTACTAATCAAAGTTCTCACAGCAGCTTTCATAGCCCAGAGAAGCTTTTCTAGATTGAAGCAACAACCCTGAGCTGCACTATGACATAGACCTTGCTAGATTCTCAGTAACAATATGTTGCACAGCCCTGACCTGAGCTCTGATCCTGCTTTTGTGAAAGTTTTTTAAACATCAGGGTTTGGCAATCTCAAGTTGTCTCTTAGTGCTCCTCAATGATAAAAACAGGATCAGTTGTACTGAAAATATTCCTGATAGATGTCTGTTATTAAATGACTTGCAATGATAAAGAATCCACTATCTCTTAGGCAATTTATTTAAGTTTTCTGCTACATTTATTTATTTATTAAGGTTTCCCCTGGTATCTAAGCTTTCCTGTAGTTTATGCACACTATTTTTATCTCAGTGGATAAGAGGAATAGTCTATTTTCCTTCTCTCTGCAGCTACCTTTTAAATATTTGAAAAGTATTAGGATCCTTCCATCAGTCTTTCCTTTCCAAATAATCTCAGTTTCTTTACTTATCATTCATGTTTTCCACACCCTCCATTGTCTTCTTCTGTGCCTGAACTGAAAGAATCCTTTGCCATAACTTTGTAGGACCTCTCTATCCTTTTCTGTCTGTTTCAAGCAATGCAGAGGGGGCAAAATTGGAGTGATGTGCTCCCCTAGGATGAGCAGATGCCCTGTCACGTGCTGGGTAACTGTATCTCACTCATGCACATGCATCCCTCGGTGAAGGTACAGATTAATGCCTGTATATGACTCTCTCTAGCTGACTGAACATTCAGTCATTATCTTCCTTGCCATCATGGAGGAGGCTAAATGACCTTCTCAAGTCTGGAGGTGTTCATCCTGAGGGGAAGGAAAGTGACATCAGAGCGGGGCTTATGACCTTCTAATATCTTGCCAGCAGCTGGTTCTCCTACTGAGAAAACAATGAGCAGGTCATAGGAATCGGCCTTAAACCCTGAACACTCCAGAACCCGTTTTCAGATCAAGGACAGAAGAAATGATTCAGGCAGGAAGTACATGCTTAGGTTTGGTCTGAAAGAAAGTTGTTTTCTTTTGTGATGTCGGTAAGGTTGAGTTGTTTCTTTCTTTTATTGGAGAGAAAATAAACGCTGTTTTGAAATCTTACCCCTGACTTGTGGTGCCACCCATTGATCTGCTCAGTAGCTGGTAAGACCAGACAACTGCAATACATTAACTGGGTAGGGCAAAATGGTTTCAACTGTCAACCAACCTTTGCTATATGCAAAAACTTAGTATCCACCTTGCCAGTCTTATTGTCTCATTAAATTGAACTAAACTAAACTGCCTTTGAGGTCTACGTGGCAAGAATGTGCACAGCAGAGATGTGCCTGTGCTTTAAATTCTGTATCAAGCGCAGATAAGAGAAGTGTGCCTTTGAGAAGTTTCATTGATGTGTGAGCTAGCATTCATGTCAGATTTTAAGAATACTTGAATGACTCCATTTTTAGATTTTACTGTGATCTTACTTCATCAGATATTGCATGCATAATGCATCATCAATAAGAAACATTTTAATCATAGTGTAAATCAGCCAAAGATGCTATGAGAAATCAAAGTCCAAATTGCTTTGCTTGGGGGATTTGAGTAAATGGGCTGTTTTTTAATTCCCGAATTCGAAGAGGCCCTAAGGAGGATGCTCCCCAGATGTGCAGCTGATTGCAGAATGTGTGTTACAAGGTCCTTAAGATCAGTCCCAGCCATGAAACATCATCTTTCAATCCTAAAGCAGCTCTTACATTTTTAATTTTTGCTTATCAGAAATGTAGACCAGAATTTGCTTATCTTCTCTGGATGATTCAAAGAAAGTACAGCTTTGATGTACTTTGTCATACAGGCAGATCATTATTGGTAAGGCACTGCAGAAAGTCATTTGCTGATCATTCAGAAATTCCAAACCAAGGAAGAAAAGGCTGTAAAATAATTTCTATTCAATCTCCCACATGCCAGGTCAGCAAGTAAACCCTTCAGAAGCACAGGGGGCTCAAACACTTCCAGTTTCATTTCCAGCAACAAACAGTAATTAACTCAGGTTGTGTCCTTTTATTTAGATATTAAGGAAATAGAATTAAAATCAGATGCCTTAATGAACAGCAAAGAACACTGAAATGGAATTAAACAGAGCTGTTTCTTTTCTAGGAAAGCTTTTGGCTGTTGTTGTTACAGACCATCCATTTCAGGTAGCTCTATAGTTTTAAAAAGTGGCTGAAGTATTTTATTAGCGGGGGCCGGATTTCAAAGGGGTGCAGGTTACACTGGTGTGACAACAGCAGCCTTTGCAGCTAGACAAGGGTAGACTGTATGTGCAAGAAGACACCTGCTTCTTGTTTCACCTTCATCTGGGCAGCAGAGGCAGGAGCAGCTCATGACACGGTCTGTGCAGGGACACTCTCGGGCGGGGAAGGAAGCATTCAGTGTTTGGGGTAGCTCTTGCTTCCTAAACAGTCATTGCAGGTTGGATGGATGAGCCAGATCTAGACAGCAGGTCAGCAGTTGGACCTCTCTGTCTTAATGTGATAATCACCTAGTAAAGGCATCATTTAATCGGAAGCAGCCAGAATATTTCAATGATTCCTCTTCATGTTGTGTTTTATCTTTCACGGGGAGATTCTTTCTCTCCTGCAATCTGGAGCAGCCTTTTTTATTTCTTTGGTTCATGGACCCATCACATTTTATCTTCACATTATCTCTTACCTTTGATTAGACCTCCTTATTTCACTTTCTCCTGGGTTATCCATCTCTGTTTCTGTAGCATATAATTGAACAGCTGAATATTCATTGTTAGTCTCCAGAGCCACATAACGATCTCCAGAGCATGATAAAACTCTCCTTGGGTGTGTTTAGGTTAGATTAGAGCCAAAGAAATAAATGGAACTGGGACATATAATACCTCCCATTAGTTTATAAAGAATTGCAAAGGAACATTTATCTTTTCATAGGAGAAAGGAAGGAAGAAAAGGGACTGAGGAGCGGAGGCATGAGACAGAAGGAGGAGGAGGAGGAGGAAGAAGGGAGCCAGGTAGCTTCAGCCCAGCCACTGCGACTATAAAATCCTTTCTGTTGTGACACTGCGGTGTTTACAGAAGATATTGCATCACTGCTTGGGGATGGTGTCACAACAACACACAGATTTTCAAAGCAGCAGGGGTAAAGAATTCGGGCAACTCATTTCTTAGCCAGCCAAGCATACATGCCAGCAATAAGCCTCCCCCTGCTAGCTAAGGAGTCATGGTGCTAGTGGGCTTCAGACTGTCCATTTATTAAAGTGAGAAGAAATTATCTGTGCCTGAGCAAGGTATCATGTGTTTCCCTAGCCAGAACAGTGATTTAGTTCCTCAGGGAACCAAGCCCCGTTGGGGTATGAACCTGTAACAAGCAAAGGCCACATGCATACGACTACCCTGGCCTAATTTAAGCCCCTGTATCAGGAGGCTGATTTCCCCAGGTCTGTACAGACACAGCAGAGAGGCATGCCCAGAGGGCAGTTTAGAGCCCCTGGAGGTCCTGTGCTCAGCGCTGACTGTTCCTTTGATGAACTCCCCATCTTATATTGCAGTTTACTAGCTGAATAAACAGATTAGGAAAACATGTCCATTTGGATTTACCAAAAATATCTCTTTTTCCTCAATAAAGCAATCTGCATGATAAAGGGATTTAAACAGATTTTGGATCTGCCAGGCAAATGCTCTTTCAGGCTGTAGTGAATACTACTACAATTGCCAGGTTGTAGGGTTTCAATTTGATCTTTTTATGCTTTCCGTTATATGAAAAATACTCTTGAGACTGGCAAATACACTAACGTAGATCTATGTCCAGCGATATATTGATTATTTCAAAGCATTAACAGGAGATAATGAAGGCTCCAGCCTTTCTCGAAAGGGCATATTCCTGAGCGGGGAACAGCTGGGCTGAAATCCCCTTGGGTGTTGAGTGAAACTGAACCTGATCTTTCTCTCCACTCCCTACCGCGACTGCTTGCAGCGCTACACCCCTTGCATCTGTTTGCCCAGGCCCTTCTCCCAGCTATCACAGGGAAATCCTGACAAAGATCTGTGCGGTTAACCCGGGTGTTACAGATGCTGCAGTTATGTTAAACTCATCATTAAGGTTTGCAAATAGTTTCTCACCTCCGTACAGACAAAGTCCCATAGTGAATTTTCCAAGCTGAGAGGCAAGGACAAGATGTATCCTCCGATCATCCCTCTTTGTACATACCCAAAGCAATTCCCAGCACTTCAAAGCTGCCAGGAATGCTGCAAAAGATAAAGTTCAGGATACATTTGTCTGAAAGGTGCAGTAAAAAAAAAGAGAGAGTTGTGTTATAAAAGTCATATTAATTGCAAAGCAGTGCCCTACCAATGATGATCTGCCTGTATGACATTTCATTTGCTGCCTTAGGGAGTTTTCAGAAACAATATATTTTAATGAGTCACTGTAATGACTTAAAACCGAGTCAGAAAAAGATACTTTCTGTAAAGGGCTACATTTAATTGGGAACCTGAGATATTATTCAGGAAATATCAAATATCTGTTGTTCATGTAATGATTTTGTACAAACCTAGTACAAAACTTCTCTTTGATAACTGCTGTGTTATTGGAAAATGTAATTGTTGGTTCAAGAAAATTGTTATTGCTCTTTTATTTTGAATTACAAGGAAAACAACTTCTCGCTCACAGTCTTTTTCATCTATTTCTAGATTCTTTCTTTCGGAACAAACATGAGTAAAATTGCTAAATGTTCAGAATAAGTAAGTTTCCTGAAAACTGAAAGTGTCCCAGGGCTGGTGCTACTCGGCTTAAGCATCCTTTTCTTCCTTTCATCATTGATTACATTGTGTCTGGTTTCTATATGAAACTCATGACAGAATGAATGTTGTAAATTTAATGACGTTTTTACAAAATGATGATTTTTCAAGTTGCATGATTTATAGGTGCTGCCTATAAGTATAGGCATATAAGTATACACTGCATGAGTATAGGTGCTGCCGGGTCTTCAGAAGGTTGTAACAGAAGTCAGGCAGGCAGGCAAAGATGTGCAAATTAGCAACCTAATAACAATGATAAGAAAGACCGAGGAGGAGAAGGAAATGAAATGACATCATGACCCACCTCCTTGGGAGATATGCCAGTAATCAATTACTGCGCCCTGGGGGCATGTTTTTACCACAGTAGTTTTCCCAGGTGGAGGTAGGAGAAACAGGTAGTCATTAATCAAGAAGAGGCTTTTCAAAGAAAAAGACAAATAAAAAACCTGTCTTTAGATGCTCTGTTTAGTTGTAACTGTGTCTCTCCAAGTCCTGTATAGGCACTCTAACGAAACTGGCCTCTTAGCTAAGGGAAATAAATTTAGATGAATAAAATTATGTAATACAAAAATGCAATATGACTATCCTGCCATTTGTCTATCCTTTCATCTGTAATTCTGTCAGCCAAAATTGGAGGTGCCTTGGGCTAGATATTTAACCAGTTTGTAAAGAAACAAAGTACAGAATTTCTGTACTAGACCAGCTGTAACCATTTGCTAAAATTAAAACCTATCTGGGAAAAAAAAATACTTTTTTTTCTATTTTCACTATAAACATTTTGTACAGATCAGATATGATTTGACATACTCAGATCACAGGTAGCTAGAATCTATTGTTCAGTCTCCAGTGCTATATCCTGCTATAGGTTTTACAGAGGAAAGGATGGAAGGTACTTGAGTTAATTCGGAATAGTGTACAAAAATGGGTGGGAATATGGATAGGAGTCAAGATTCCTTCCTAACTTTTCAGGAAACCAGCTTGCACTCTGGAGTATTTAACAGTGTTCCTGCTTTGATTTCAGTGAAGTTATCTACATGAAAAAGTGGAGAAGAGTAGTTTGGTATTAAAGTCTTTATTTCCAAATAATCCATTTTAAGGTAGTAGAGAAAAATGTTTTTTTTTTTTTTTCAAAAGAAAAATATAGACACCCAGTAAAAATTAAATAGTACATAAAGTATTGTGCTGATTCTTCTTCAGAGATGTTTTTGAATCTATATTTTAATACTGACAAGAAAGAGACCATTATGAAAATTACTGAAGGTGTTAACAAAATCAAACAATGAAAGGAAATAACTGAAAGTCCTGAGGCTTGTAAGCTGGCATTGCCCACAGCCATCATATCCCTGAATCAATGACTTATCCCCATTGTCACCTACATGAAAATATATAGAAGATATGTTGAACTACTATACATAACCAGATACAAAATAATGTATTGTTGAAATTAAATGTATGGTAAGCACTTAAATGTTGCTATAAATTAATTAAAAGGACTAAGGAAAGAGATAAACACTGAGATGAGGGAAGGGTGTTCCTATCACTTTGTCTTGTCTCGCTGCACACAGCTGGACCGAGTGAATATTTGTTTATTGCACCTAAAAAATGCAGCATTGAGTTGTGGTGCTTCAGAAGGTGGCACTGTAGTACTGAAGCAGTTCTTCCCTGCGGAGGTGTAGGAGGAAGAGCAACCTGCAACACTGAAAACAAGAAATGCCCATTTTCTGAACCGTGAAACCGGGTGCCCCATGTCTGCAATGAAGAAGGTCAGTGAGGTATAGCAAAGGGAGAATGACATGAGTCTTTAAAAAAGGCATGTAAACTCAAGCGCCCAGTGACTTCTGATCATCATAAGCCATGTGATCAGCTGATCCAGTGACTAAGTATAGAAGTGCAAGTCTCGATATCTTAAGCATATTCCCATATAAATAAAGTCTGCCTAGCTAAAACCCATCTCCTCGTTAAGTGGACATCATCTGTATGCCACCCTTTTCTTGGTCTCCTCTAGTACACTTGCTTTCCAGGTTTATTGTTCTGTTTGCACATCTTTGTTCTGAATTTCTTCCCCCATGCATGTGTCAGTTTGAGTCTTTTTCCATGCTGAGTTTCATTTTGTTATTTTCAGCTCAGATTTGAATGAGTTGGGTTATGCTCACGCTGTCGAGCACTGCCAATCTTGTCACATCATCTGTTTCGAAAATTAGAAAAGAAGTTAAATTTCCTAATGGGATGAAATAACTGTACTTTGCTCTGGGATTTTTCTTGGTTACTTTTTTCCTTCACTTGTTGATAGTTCCGTCCGTTATGGCCCAGTAATTTAAATACTATTATGTTCTCTGCTGTTGTGCCTCCCTTAAAAGTTTCATTTTGCTTATGACTGCTGGCTCTTTATGCAATTCAGTTTGTTTTGTACTCCCAGACACAAAAGCCTTTACAAGTTTTCTAAAAAAAATCAAGCACAAATGAAGAACAGTAAACAGCATGTTTTATGAGACAATAACTAGGTGGCTCTTTTACTGATATTTAAGGCCATTTAGATTCCTATGTTACCTCCTAAATTCATAAAGGGAAACCATTTCAGTATCCATCTTTAAAAATGACTGTGATTTTTACTTAAATCGAACTTTCCTCATTTTCTTTTGTGCATCCAATTGCTCTTGCCTTTGGTAAATTAAATCTGGGGGATTTTTGAAGAAGCAGTGAGCATGTGCTCATCTAAACCCATGGTGGACAAGTACAATGCACAGGAAAAAGGGGGCCAAAAGAAAAAAAAAAAAAAGAAACAGGCACAAGAGCCTGATTAAAATGTGGCTACAGTATTGTACTGTGTAATGTACTGTGGAACAGTATTTCCCATACATGAGGAAGAACAAGGCAGAGAGAGCAGACCAGACAGAAGCACTCATGGCATGGTCCTTTTAGTAAAGGTATCTCCAGGAAATTTTCAAGTCCATAAACAAAAGGAAAAATTCTAAGTTTTACTTTGAGACTAAGGAACAGTGTAACAGTGGCAGGGGATTCCAGTGGAGTTTAAGATTTCGACCGTTGTGGGAAACTCGCATAGCAGCAAGACACAGCAACTGCTGGCAGGGATTTCTCTATGTCAAGCCCAGTTTCCAGGCTGTTATTGATAGGGAGCACTGCAGGCCTTGTATTCCTCACTCACCATTGACTAGGACTATCTTCATCACATTAAGCCTTCTTCCTTCAATTGACCTTCGTCTTCTGCTGGACTTGTTGGAGTTGTTCTAGAGAAACGGAGGGTGGCTATACTGTAAGTATAGACACAAGGATTACAGCAGAAAGGGAGAATAGCTAGGAGTGAGCATGTGGCAGGGGTCTGTGTTTTCTCTCGAGAGCATATACACAGTCTGCAGCTACCTGCGCAGCAAAGTCCTCACAGTGAGCATTGCCTTAGCACATCACCTTTGGGTAGCCGTCCACGCATTTCTCTTTCTTCCCTGGGGGAACTTTGCCATGCTGGAGCTGTGCAGCCAAAGAAAAGCTGCTTAACATTTCTTACTTCAATCTTACCTACCTTTTTGATTTATGCAAACATGACAAAGATTATAATTCAAGTTACAGACATTCATCTGTTTTGAAAAGAGCCAAGCAAACTTGGAATTAAAAAAAAAAAAAAAGCTCTAATGGTATCATCTTTCTTTGAACATCACTGTTCTTGTGATTGTTTTACTCAAATAGTAATGTGGAAAAAGAGGATCAGAAAATAATCATATCTATTAGTAAGGACTATACTACTGCTTCAATTCACAAAACAGTTGTTGAGATCAGATCTCAGTTTTAATGAAATACTTATTCTTTCTCCAGCTCATCCCATCTTTCAAGCCCTGAAGTTTTCTCTTCCTTCATAGGAAACCATCTTATTTCTGCAGGAGTTTTGCTCGCATAAGGCCTGAAAATAGTCACTGAAGATTCCAGGTACCTTTAATTTTTTATGCTTCTCTTTGAAATTAGTTATTTATTATACGAACTTTTCAGAAACTTGCAAGTTGAGGGTTACTAATTTAATACATCTTTTGTTTCCCATATCCTTCTGATAGTGTCTTGTTACGTAGCTCAATTTAATGCATAATAAAGTTATATTCTTTCATTCTGATTAGCTATCAGATTTCTTAACGACATAATGACACAATAAAAATGTCAAAATAATTTATTTTTCCGGGACAAAGAGCAAAAGTTCAGTATATGTGCTCTGAACCACTGTTCAAAGCATAAATCAACCTGTGTTACCTAATTACATGATCTACACAAGACCATAATGTGATGGATAACACATGAAGAGCTTTAGATTCCTGAAGTGTTGTATGTTTTGGTCAAATAGAATTTTATTCTGATGATACCATACATCTCAGGCTAACTGAAAGCATACATCCGAGTATTTCCCACTACAGTCTCTATACTGTGGCAGAACATTGTTTTATTCTATTTCTTTAAATGAAAGTCACCATAGAATTCAGTGTTCTAAAAAATATCTGTTGCTGTTAGCACTTTCTGAGAAAAACAGTGTTATTATAAAGAACGAGTCAGCCAGCAGGTCGATTAGTTTAAACATCAGGTCCTCAAAGGTGCTGAACTCATGTTTCTTTAGGAAAGAAAAGATCCATACACGAATCAATTTTCTTTCTAAATTCAAACCTTTTGGGTCATTAATAGCTATAGTCTCACTTTTTTTTTTTTTTTTTTAACTTTGTTCAAGCTGGATAGCCAACTTGAAAGTGTTTGAGAGCAGAAAATTGCCTGAAAATAACTATTTATGCCAGTCAGTCCTTGATGATACCTGTTATCCTTTGCTGCTAACAGAGAACAAGCCCTTAACAAAATTACATAACTCTACAAAAATTGATGATAGTTATAAGAGATTCATGCACAGTCTCTACAAACTTCTGAGCATTTCTTGGCTTTTTTGGTTATTTAACAGTTGTAGGTATCTGAACTGACATGGATCCATGTTGTTCTTTACTTTTTAGATAGCAACAGCAATAATTAGTAGCCATAGATAGCAATAACTGCTCTCCAATCAAGGCTTTATTGAGAGGAGTCCTTCTTTACTCCACTATTTCCTTTGAGGTCTGGTGAAGAAAAGTCCAGCCCAAAGCAGGGCTCAAGTTTATGTGATTTACTATATAATCAAAGTTAAATACCTCATAGTGAAATTAAATGAAATTACTATTTCAACTATATGAAAAAATTAGGTTGTTGAATAAGACTACTAACAAATCATACAAAGTGGGCTGACACTAAATTAATATTTGAACATCAAATTAAAGGCTGAATTTTATAAAAACTACAGTTTCTCATAAGGCTGCCACCATATTATATTTCTGATGGTAGCAGATCAAATTTAAGAGATTCCTAGCCCTGCTACACCTAGTTCCATGTTAAGACACCGAAATTTGGACATCTGTAAGCAAGTGAAGTGCCTAATCTCCCAATAAAGGAAATGGAAATCCAGTGTGTGACTCAGTTGCCCAAGCATGGCATCATCTAAGATGCCCTACCATTTTCACAGCATCACGGAATGGTTGAGGTTGGAAGGGACCTCTGGAGATCATCTAGTCCAACCTCCCTCCTCAAGCAGGGTCACCTAGAGTACATTAAGCAGGACTGTGTCCAGACGGGTTTTGAATATCTCCAGCGAAGGAGACTCTACCACCTCCCTGGGAAACCTGTTCCAGTGCTCTGTCACCCTCACAGTCAAGAAGTTTTTTCTCAGGTTCAGATGGAACTTCCTGCGTTTGAGTTTCCGCCCATTGCTCCTTGTCCTGTTGCTGGGCACCACGGAGAAGAGGCTGGCCTCATCCTCTCGACACTCCCCCTTCAGATACTTGTACACATTCATGAGATCACCTCTCAATCTTCTCTTCTCCAGGCTCAACAGGCCCAGCTCTTGCAGTCATTCCTCATAGGAGAGGTGCTCCAGCCCTCTAATCATATTTGGAGCCCTCCGCTGGACTCTCTCCAGGAGTGCCATGTCTCTCTTGTCCTGGGGAGCCCAGAACTGGACACAGGACTCCGGGTGAGGCCTCACCAGGGCTGAATGGAGGGGCAGGATCACCTCTCTCCACCTGCTGGCAACACTCTGCCTCATGCAGCCCCAGGATCCCTTTGGCCTTCTTGGCCACAAGGGCACACTGCTGCCTCATGGTCAACCTGTTGTCCACCAGCACTCCCAGGTCCTTCTCTGCAGAGCTCCTTTCCAGCAGGTCAGCCCCCAGCCTGTCCTGCTGCAGGAGGTTATTCCTCCCCAGGGGCAGGACCTTGCACTTGCCTGTGTTGAACTTCAGGAGGTTCCTCTCTGCCCACCTCTCCAGCCTGTCCAGGTCCCTCTGAATGGCAGCACTGTCTTCTGGTGTGCCAGCCTCTTCCCCCAGTTTGGTATCATCAGCAAACTTGCTGAGGGTGCACTCTGTCCCTTCCTCCAGGTCATTGATGAATACATTGAACAAGACTGGAGCCAGGACTGACCCCTGGGGATCACCACTAGCCACAGGCCTCCAACTTGACTCTGTGCCATTCACCACAACCACCTCAACTGGCCACTCATCTAGCCCACGCTTCCTGAGCTTATCTAGGAGGATGTGATGGGAGACAGTGTCAAAAGCCTTGCTGAAGCCCAGGGAGACAACATCCACTGCTCTGCCCTCATCTACCTAGCCAGTCATTCCGTCATAGAAGGCTATCAGATTGGTCAAGCATGATTTCCCTTTGGTGAATCCATGCTGACTACTCCTGATCACTTTCTTGTCCTCCAGATGCTTAGTGAGGACCTCCAGGAGGAGCTGTTCCATCACCTTTCCAGGGATGGAGGGGAGGCTAACTGTTCTGTAGTTTCCTGGCTCCTCCTTCTTACCCTTTTTGAAGACTGGCGTGACATTGGCTTTCTTCCAGTCCTCAGGCACCTCTCCTGTTCTCCAGGACCTTTCCAAGATGATGGAGAGAGGCCTAGCAATAACATCCGCCAGCTCCCTCAGCACTCGGGGATGCATCCCCTTAGGGCCCATGGATTTATGGATGTCAAGTTTAGACAAAAGATCTCTAACCTGATCCTCCTCAACCAAGGGAGAGTCTTCCTTTCTCCAGCCTTTCTCTCTTGTCTCCAAGGTCTGGAATTCCTGAGGACTGGCCTTAGCAGTGAAGACTGAAGCAAAGAAGGCATTCAGCAACTCTGCCTTCTCTGTATCCTTCGTCACCAGGGCACCCGCCCCATTCAGCAACGGGCCCACGTTTTCCCTAGTCTTCCTTTTGCTATTGATGTATTTGAAGAATCCCTTCTTGTTGTCCTTGACATCCCTTGCCAGATTTCATTCCAACTGGGCCTTAGCCTTCCTTGTTGCATCCCTGCACACTCTGACAACGTCCCCGTATTCCTCCCAAGTGGCCTGTTCCCTTTACCACATTCTCTATACTTCCTTCTTCTGCTGGAGTTTTGCCAGGAGTTCCTTGCTCATCCAGGCAGGTCTCCTGCCCGCTTTGCTGGACTTCTTCCTCAGAGGGAGGCACTTCTCTTGAGCCTGGAGGAAGTGATGCTTGAATATTAACCAGCTCTCCTGGACCCCCCTTCCTTCAAGGGCCTGATCCCATGAGATTCCTCCAACTATGTCCCTGAAGAGGCCAAAGTCAGCTCTCCTGAAGTCCAGCGTTGCAATCCTACTCATTGCCTTCCACGCAGGATCCTGAACTCCACCATCTCATGGTCACTGCAGCCAAGGCTGCCCCCAACCTTCACATCCCCAACTAGACCTTCTTTGTTCATTAGTACAAGGTCTAGCAGCTCACCTCTCCTCGTTGGCGTATCCACCACCTGAGTCAAGAAATTATCATCAGTCCTCTGCAGGAACCTCTTGGACTGTTTGTGCCTAGCTGTGCTCTCTTCCCAGCAGATGTCAGGGTGGTTGAAGTCTCCCAGGAGAACCAGGGCCTGTGAACGTGAGGCTACTTCCAGCTGTCGGTAGAAGGCCTCACCGATGACTTCCTCCTGGTCAGGTGGCCTGTAGTAAACCCCCACAACAGAGTCACCCATGTTAGCCTGCCCTGTAATCCTTACCCATAGGCTCTCAACTTGCTCTTCATCCACCCCTAGGCAGAGTTCCACACATTCTAGTTGCTCCCTCACATAAAGGGCAACTCCACCACCTCGCCTTCCTGGCCTGTCTTTCCTAAAAAGCACGTAGCCATCCATGACAGCATCCCAGTCATGTGAACTATCCCACCATGTCTCTGTAACTGCAATGAGATCACGGCCCTGCGACCGCACACAGATCTTCAAGAGCTCTGCATCCATCTGGCAGATGTGACACAGGATCTGCATGGGATCTGTGCCCTCCTAAAGTGGCAGCTGGAGGCAGGTACCCCCAGACACCTCAGCACCACGCACCCCTCTGTGGTTACTGAATCAAGCCACCCACCAACAGCTCCTCGCGTTTAGAGCATGATTTAGCCAACTAAATGCAGCATACTAAGCTGAACAAGCTGAATCCCACCCGTAAGCCTGCAGAGGGAGGTCAGCCATGCAGGAGGACTTGCTGGAGTACTCCTGGGATCTCGACACACAGAGGTCTCCAGCAGGCAGTTTGCCCACAGTGGATGAGCCTAACCTGAGGGTTGTTAATGCCCAAGCAACTCTTCACAAAACACGTGCAGGAAGATCAATCCGCTTTCAGAGAGGGCAGAAAAGTTGCACTCCCAGGAATTAACAACAGCATAACATTGTGTTACTGTGTTACTTATTAAGCTTATTAGTAGGGGCAGAGGGAGCAGGAAATTTGCAATGATCACACTGCAGAAAACAATCCCATTGAGAGGTGGTGCTGTATGTTCATTTTAAGTTAAGTTTTGTCATATCTGATGCTCAGTGATAGTTAGGAAAGAGTGGCAGGAAACACGTGCTATCCATGTACAACACAGTAGTTACAATCAAGCCATTGATTTCTTCACAAGAGCATTGTAATACTTTTTGCCCTACTGCTGCTTAAAATACTCTTTGCCAGAATTTATTTCCTGTCTCAGAGAGATTTGTGCAGCATAGACTGTATTAGATGATTTTCACCTGTACCTCATATCTATTCTAGTGAGACAAACTGGAGTATAAATGCAAGATGACTTTGAAGCCTTATTTTCAATTAAATAGCTTTCTACAGTTTTAGTGGCAGATGCTTTATTGCCAGTAATGCAAAAAAAAACAACAAACAACAAACAAAAAAACCCTAGTAACTCGGTTGCAAACATGATATTCCACAAGAATCTAGGCTCAGTTAATCTTATAAATAGCTGTTCTACTATCAAAAATGTATAAAATAGTTGCTATTAGGGATATAAGTCATTATGTTATAAATAGGAACTGAATCTCAATCCTAAAAACATACTGGATATACCATTTGCTATTCCTTGGCCAAGAAAACACGAACTCTTGTTTGAACTACTTTATTGAGTCTGACACTGAGCAGTGGAGTCACCTCTGTCTTATTTTTCTGATGACAGATCTGGAAACTACAGATTGGCCAGCCTCCTCTGTCCCTGGGAAGGTGATGGAGCAAATAATCCTGGAAGCCATTTCCAAAAATATAAAGGACAAGAAGGTGGTTGGGAGTAGTCAGCATGCATTTACAAAGGGCAAGTCATGCCTGACTAACCTGATACCTTTCCAGGACAAAAGGAGCATCTTGGTGCACAAGGGAAGAACAGTGGACGTTGTTTATTTGGACTTCAGCAATGCGGACTTTTGACAATGATGTCCTCCAAAACATCCTTATAGACAAACTGATGAATCAGACTAGATAAATGGACAGTGAGGTGGTCTGAAAACTGGCTGAAATGCCAGGCTTAGAGGTTTGAGATAAACAGCATGAAGTCCAGCTAGAGGCCAGACAGTAGTGGTGTGCCTCAGAGGCTGATACTGAGACCAGTACTATTTAACTTCTTCGTTAATGACCTCAACAATGGGAACGAAAGAACTCTTAGCAAGTTTGAAGAAATTACAAAACTGGGAGGAGTAGCTGATACACCAGATGGCTGTGCTGCCATTCAGAGAGACCTTGACAGCCTGGAGAAGAGGGCTGACAGGAACCTCATGAGGTTCACAAAGGGAAATGCAAAGTCCTGCACCTGGAGAGGAATAACCCCATGCACCAGTGCAGGCTGGGGGTCGACCATCCAGAGAGCAGCTTTGCAGAAAAGGACCTGAGGGTCTTAGTGGACAGGAAGTTGACCACGAGCCGGCAAAGAAGTCCAGTAGGCTCCTGGGCTGCATTAGGCAGAGTGTTGCCAGCAGGCTGTGTGAGCTGCTCCTTACCTTCTACTCAGCACTGGTGGGACCTATCCGGAGTGATGGGTCCAGTTCAGTAATCCTCTGTACAAGAGAGATAAGGACACACTGAAACAAGTCCAGTAAAGAGCCACAAAGATGATTAAAGGACTGGAGCATCTGTCATATGAGGATAGGCTGAGAGAACTGGGGTTTTTCAGCCTGAAAAAGAGAAGACTGAAGGGGGATCTTACTAACGTGCATAAATTCTTCTCAGTACTGCCTAGTGACGTGATGAGAGGGAATGGGAAAAAATCAAAATCACAGGAAGCTCCAGTTAAAAATAGTAAAAATCTTTTTCACTGAGGATGACCTGAGGATGGTCAAACACTGGAATGGATTGCCCAGAGACGTTGTGGAGTTTCCATCCTTGGAGGTATTAAAAACCCAGCTGGACATGGCCCTGAGCAACCTGCTGTAGCTACCCCTGCTTTGAGCAGGGGAGTTAGACACTAAACAGTCTCCAGAGGTTTCAGAATATGAAGTGCCTTCCCCTTGAAAAACATGTTAGGACAAGAGCAAAGTCAAACTTCTTAGTCTCTGCTCTTGGAGAATGTATTCACTTATAACAAGAGCAATTGAAACAGCCTAGATCTATTTTTTGGCCAGCCAACAAGTTTAACAGGAAAGGCAAATTTCCAAGCAAATGATCTGATACAGACTTTATTAATTTGCTCTGTTTTCTGCAGATGCATTTATTATTCAGAACTGGGGAATGCAGCATGGTGTAAAAATGTTTCTGCAATCTGTTTCTGAAAAAAAATAATATTGTGAAGTAATGTAGGAGTTAGACATCGATGTCTTAGTATATCTTCAGAGGTTCTGAAATTAATAGCATTTATAAATGAATTTTATGCTGAATGTTAGCAGTGACAAGGGACATTGTGTATGAGCCGAACCATATTTTTATTCTAGTGAGATATTCTTTCACTAAAGGAAGAACAGAATTTGTTTAGCCCTACTGAAGGCAGAATCTATGTCAGGGAGAGGACTAGTGTTATCCCCTAATCATTCTTGAAACTTCAGTTTTCTTTCCTGTGGGTAGAATACTGGGGATGTCATTCTGGTGACTTCCTTCTTGCTTTTGCCTCCTAGTTCTAATGTGCCTCACATCTTGCTGACACAGTCTCTTGTCCTTCTTCTCCTGCACATCCCTTACTCCCATCAAAGGGGAGTCCTTGAAGCATGGAAGTACCATGGTGAATGGCCTTGCAGACTCCCTGGAGCCTGAAGCCTGCTGATGGAGATGAAGAGAGGCTTCTGCAAGATCACTGTAAGTAAAGGAATGGTACTAATGGTCCCTTTGTCCTTTGTGTTTCTCTTACCTTAGCTTCATCTTACTTGGATCCAGTATCCATCCTGTATCTCTGGAGACAGAAGTTAGCAGAATAAGTGGATCTTCTGCATCAGTATGCTTCATGTAACATGAGTAAGTACTACACATGAGGAGTCATGTGTAATGCTCATCCTATGTTCATCTGTCCCATTCATTTCAGCAGATAAAACAACAGGTCTATGACCATATATTCTCTAAACATATAATTCTACAATATAGTCACTTCATCTGTTGGCACATCCCTCACTATGCTGAATCAGGTTGAAATAAGCAGACTTCAGTGGTTAGGGAAAAAGTTGTGGAATAGGTAGCTTTTTATGAGTTCTTCATCATTTTGAGTTCATACAGTACGGCAGCCTAGGTGACATGAGTTACTGGCCTCAAAGTCTTCCCAAAATGGACAGATAGCCATACAAGGAACCTACCATCCCGTCAGCTAAGCAGTGTGAACATTCACACTCTTCAGGGGAGATTTTCATTTCCTATGACAATTTCCCAGCCTGTTGGTTGTCTTACCTCAGGAAGGCATGGAATGGGAATGCAAGTAGGTCACCCTCCCAGGGAGCCATCAAAACTGGGGATGTAGCTGGGAGGCAGTGCTGGGGCTGAGAGGACACTGACTGGACACCAGCACTGAGAAATTCTGATAATCTCTGAAGCTTTGCTCCAATCCTTATCTTCTCCCTGCTATAACTTCACCCAGCGAGAAGCCCTGATCTCTCCCTAGCAGTTCACCTGTCTGGTACAAATACTACCTAATGTTTAGGATCTTTTACTGTCACTAAAAATCACTCAGCAGGATGCATTTATGTACTAGTGTAATGGTCATTCATTCTCAGAATTAAAGAAAGCACCTTTCCAAGCTCTTTTATCAAAAATTTTATCTGTAGAGCATTTCCAAGACAAGGAGAGTTCTGGGCAAGTATTCTTCAAACTCAGTTAGATATGTAATCACATAAATCAATTCCTAATGAATTATATGGGAGAATAAAAGTAATCTCACATGAAGGAACCATGAAAACCAACCTTTTCCAACTGCACTGGAGAGCCATTTCGAAACTTCCTACTGCAAGCCTGGGAGGCTGCAGATAAGCTACAGTTAGAGTCATTCAGTTGCTCAGTCTCCTTTGAGACAATGACTGCTATAATTAAGGAAGAAGTCAAGGTAACTGTCAATCAAACAATTGCTCCTTTTTCTCAATTTTAGCTTGCTTCAAATTCAGATTGTTGTCTCTCACCATTCTGACTCGCAAGTAAAGCTGTTTCATGTCACTACACAGAGTTTCTGGAAAAAACCTGTTCCTTCATTTATTTTTATTCTTCCTTTTGCTTTTAGAAGTTTTATCCTGTGTAAGAGGGTAAGAAGATATTCTGTTGTAAGCCAAGTGGAAAGGTATAATTTTATGGACCACTTCTCTTTGCAATGAGACTAATGAGGTAGGAAGCAATATGTCTCTTATTCTGGTAAAGCGCTATAGACAAAATCTTTCCTTGAGGATGACTTTGATTATGTGACACCACCACCTGTTAAGAGAGGCTACAGAGAATACAGAGAATATTGAAATATCCTCTGAGCCAATAATGAGTAGATGAAAAATGAAAGTTACTAAGTAATGACATCAGAAATCTGTAATCAATGATAAAACTCTCTCCAATAGTAGTAACAGTATATACAGGCCCAGTTATTCTGTATTTTATACAGAAGATTTCCAATATTGAAAAATAACATTATACATAGTTTAACTTTAATCTTGCAATTAAACATTTTATTGTGAATAAAAACTTATTTCATGTAGTTACGTCTTACTTAACGATGAGCTAGGCAGATATCAGTTGTAAATTAAGAACTGTTCTTTTTGTAGTTTTTGTAAATAAAGAGAATAACACTGAGGCTTTAGAAGGATGACATCTGAGACTGCAGCCTGCTTGTATGAGATCTAAACATATTTAGATACCCTGACACAAGTCAGACCAGATATTCCAAGCAATGAATTATTTGGACATCATCCAAAATAAGCCCCTGCATTTGGAGATAATGGCATTGCTGGTGTAAATTATACTGAAGATGGCTGAAACTTTAAATGCTATGCTAATAAATCTAGTGGGTTACACAGACCAACTATGAGGAATGCCTACCAAGCACTTGATTCTACTCTTGTAGAAGCAAAATTTGGAGTGATTTATTTGCAACTATATCTGTAATTGGAAGACTTCTGAAGACAGCCAGACACCAGCTGAAACAGACCTGAATTACATCATGGCATAGCATTTTTTGGTTCTAGCTATGGTTTTTTTTTTTTTCCAGTACACACATTGACAGTGTGGTTGGTTTAAAATGGCTGAAGACTGTTTTTTATTTGTATATTATAAACCACGTACTTTTAGCATTAGGCTTAAGTAAAATGGAAAAAATCCCTTCCCATTAGCAATTTTCTCCTATTGCACTAGAATATAGATAACAAGATTTACTGAGCATAACAAGAAAGGCCAGATGAGTGAAAGACAGAACTTCTGTTCTGCAAAGCCTTATGCCTTGTGAAATTAGCTTGTCTAGTTTGAAAATCCATCAGGAGATAGTGCTGTTATCCATAATTAATCATATTGATGCTACGCATGATGGAATTACTTTCCAGTTGCTAAATGAACATTATCACAGGTTTGGAGAAGATATCCTAACAAACAGAAAAGAGAAGGAGGGAAGGAAGGAGAGAAAGAGGGAAGGAAGAAAACAAGTGAATCTGACAGTTCCCTCTACAGAACTATGATCTGATTAGTGTTTGTAAAAAGAAAATAAATAAAAAATCAGATGCATGTCACTTTGGCTTTATTACACACAATAACCACGGCAGTGATTATGTGGTAAATTAGAATCTCACTCCTGTATCTTGGTGCCATGAAAGCATTTTAAACATGCCCTTCCATAATGTTACCAAAGATTTTAACAAGGTCCTGATGGAGTACCTTTAACTCCAGATGACCCGCAATTTTCTTCCAGAGACCTTTGCCACATTATGTGTTTGGCATTAAAGTCTATTTTGTCTCAGAAACATACATTTTAATATATATAAAACACTGCACACCTGTAGTACAAATACAGCCCACAGTAAAAGACTTCCCAGTTAGATATCATTTTCATCAGCCAATTCTATCCAATTATCTGAACAATAAAGCCATTTTAGTGGGAGGAAATAGATGACTGCTATTAGAATAACCAAGTTACCTTTCCATAAATTAAGTGTAAGAAAACTACATGATATTGCAATAGTAGTTACAAGAGCATATACTGCTTCTAAGGACTCCTTTGTTAAATAAAAGTAGAGCTTTTCACTTACTTAGTTCCTGTCCTTTGAAGTTTCAAAACATTTCACATAGAACAACTTCTATATTTGCAAAAAAGCAAGGTCCCAAAATCCGTATTCAAAAAACATTCATGTGACAAACAAGGAATGGTGCTTGCAATTGTTAAGCCTATTTACTTTCCTCTCCATTTACCCTGCAGGTTGTAAACTACATTCTGTAAAGTAAGCAGTAAGTTTTTCTTATTTGTCTTCCATGCAAAAATACCACGATAAATTCTAAACAAGGCAACAAGAGATGCAAATACTTTAACTAGAGCGTGATGCAGCTGCCTTTTTAGTCATTGACCCATTTACAATTTAAATAACTATATAACCATGTGCAAGACACCCTAGGAATGATTAGAAGCCAATTATTTGGGAAGAAATTCTTACGGAGTCTATATTTGTAAAATCTGTCAGACTACTTTGGATAAAAGGCATTAAATATGGTACTCACATTGTATGCATGAGTACTTCCAACATCACGTAGTATTTTTGCATCTTTTTTTGTAGATAGTGAATGAAAAAACACAAAACAAATGAGTATTTTCCCCTTGGAAAACTAAACAGTGAAACAGAAATTAGCTAATGTGCTTGTGCACATTATTTTCATATTTGATCAGCAGTATCTAGTGAATGAAATCCTCATTCTGCTGAAGTCATTCTGCTGAAGCCTGTTTACAGTCTTAGGCTTGTGGGGAAGAATATCTCCAACACCACACTATCAAGGATTAAAAAAATAAATGGTGTTATTGCTGCAGGAGACAGGAACTGTATTTGAAGGTCAAGGAGAAAAAAAATTTTCACCACTGACTATTTACCATGAGAAAGGAGTCACATTATTTTTAAGTCAGCTCCTGCTAACTAGAATTTTAGTATTTTTTGTCTTTTTCAGCACTGTGAGGATTTGAAATCAGAAGACTAAGACTATTTGCGCTCTCACTTGCTTCAGAAACTTTGAAGTGGAAACCATCTCAAGTATTGCAAAATAAAACTTTTATTCCTCAGAAGTGACAGCTTGTTATTCCTGAAGTGAAAGTCATTTTTTTCTGTAGAGAATTTTAAAAAAAGGTAAATCTATCTTTAATGCTTTCTGTAGAAAGATAATCACAAAGCCAGCAGAAAATAGAAGTAATTGGAATATATAAGCAATTTAGAGACGCTTGTTTAATCTCAGTAATTACCTATTCAGAGAAGAGACAATTGGTTAGAAAGTGTTATAGATATCTTTGCATTTAAAACTGTAAAGTGCTCTCTCAGACGGGCTAAACATGGTATAAATGTCATATCTGTTCTTCTTTCAAAATCATACCAACATTAAGGACTGAATATGGTCAAGCAACTGATGATCTTTTCTGCACAGCAGTTGCTGCAGACAAAAAGCTCTGACCTATATTTTTGTTCATTCACATATATGCAGTCTTGTTTACTTCAGTGAACTTTCGTAAGGCAAGCTGACGTCAGAAATTGACCCTGCCAGTGATTTTCTGAATAACATTTCCTGAAGTGATTTTAGAAGTCAGCAATGTTGAAAAGCAGTATTTTAGCACTGTGTTCTCTTCCGGTTTTCTGTTTTTTTGTTGTTTTTGTTTTTTTTAAATCAGAGCATAAACTATTTCAGTAACGCTCATTCTTTCAGTCTCTGGTTGGACATCGAGACTAGCTTGGAAATATCAGGCGAACTCGAGAATTTCTCCCGCTCCCACCGAAAAGGGCTAAGGTTCAGGGGACAGTGAACTACGTGGCAAGATGTGGCACTTGGTTTTAGAAATTCTAGATCACTTAGGGCAAAAATATGAAAGTACAGTCCCTGGAAAAAAAAAGCATATGAATGACAGACAGCATCAGGCTACTTTACTAACAGCAGTCACCTAGCTTTGGAAATACTGGCCTTATTGGCTGTCATGCCTTTGATCAGTCTTGGCCTTAAGGAATACTATGTCTTCAGTGTGACATCTCCTGTGAAACCTTTTTAAGGAAGGGCATGTTTGAGTGCTGCACTGAACAAAGCTTATATGCATCAGGTTGTAAGCACACAGGACCAGCTGGCGTACTTTAGATGAAACAGGAAATTGTAGAATAGTTTCAGATTTTGACAGTCTTAGATGTCACCTGAGGGGATGGACCTTTCCCAGGCTGCTGCATCCAATGCAAACTAGATAAAGTAACATCTTTATCACATTTTTTGAGGGAAAGGAGGGAAAGGAGGGAAAGGAGGGAAAGGAGGGAAAGGAGGGAAAGGAGGGAAAGGAGGGAAAGGAGGGAAAGGGAAAACCTATTAGGAGATGATGAGAACACACACAGCAGCTGGGAAGAGCCAGTGGGGTTTGGAGGCTGGCTGCAAGGGAAGCAGAGGAATTTGGGTGGGCTTTCGCAAGGGTACTGAATGGTGCCAGGAGAGCTTTGGAGGACTCTGAAGCAGAGAGAGGCATGGGACCTTTGTCTCTACCTCCCACGCTTAATGTCCTTCCTTTATCCCAGTTACCCCAGAGTGTAGGATGCCCACCTCTCCCATAAGACACAGACCCTACCTTCCCCTTAGCAACTACTTAGATTTATTCACATTTTTTCCAGGCAATAAGCAGAAACTTTCACTCCTCCCAACCCATGTTACTGCAGAACAAATGAGATAACTAGGCCTTAGTCCTAGCAGACAGTAGTGTGGGAAACTCAAGAGATATCGGAATTGATATGTGTTGGCAACAGCTGCTTCAATAAGTGCACTACTGCCACTTCGTATGGCAGTAACAATTGCCTTTCTAGACAAATACTGCAGAAAAGCTAAGTTTTGTGCATCTCGAACTGCATATCCCTAAACTTTAATCCTTCTGCGCCTCAGTTCAAAAGAGGTAAAAAAAAAAGTGTTATTTAAAGCGAACTAACACATCACATTTTTTGAAGTGCTCAGATAAGTATTGATCAGCACTATGCAGAAGTCCACAAGGAAATTAAGTATTAAAAGTAAAATTTGAGTAGGTAATATGTGTTCCATTGGGACACACAGTGAACAGCAAAGAGCAAACAAAATAGAGAGTACCTGCTCATTTGGTAAACACTAACTGTTATGTGCCATGCCTAAAATGGGGCGAAGTCCAAGTGGAAGTAAGAATATGTGATCAGGTAAACACAGTGCAAATCTCAGCACTTGAATCTGAGGAGGAAATTAAGGAAGCACACGCCACCTTCTGGTATTTTTTAAATTGAGCTCAGCAATTTATCTCCAACATAGTAAATTTGCAGAAAAATGCAATTCTGATATATATGCCAAATAATTACGACTGTAAAAAATGAAAGAAAATGCGTCATGCTGGATTTATATTGATACTTTTAAATTGAAATCTATTGAGGGTTTTGCTCCATATAGCATTATTTCAAAATTGACCTCTTGCAGTTCAATGAAGAAGCATGTCTGAGCCAAGCAAAGGGCACGCTGAACAACTTTCATTAACTGACAACAACTAACAGGCTCATGGGTGCCAATGGGAGCTTTACTGAGTGGGTAGGTTTGCAGAGATTCTCCAAATAAACAGTAAGTGGTGACAACAGTAACAACTTTTTCAAAACAAGTACTTATTTATATACCATATATACAGACTTTATATTGTTATATTAACTAGCTCAAAAGTAAGACACATGTACCCCCAAACAGAAGAGAGAGAGAGCAAGAGAGTATACAGGAAAGAATAGGATGATCTATTGGGTCACACCTGCATGACATGCCACCCAATAGGCAGGGGTGAGCCAAAACTCACTAAGGCAGGGGTGAGCTGAACCTCACTAAGACCATAGTGGTCTTGAATTTTATGAGAATGGAGCTTCAAACCCAAACCCTGGAGAAGTGGTACACCCATACTTACATGCCCCCTAGAAAAGGGGTCACCTGGGTGTTGCATCAGATGGTGGTCCCAGCCAGCATCCCAGCTGAGGGAGGGGGGCAAAGTAAGGCCCCATTTGGTGGCAGTGGCCAGCTACTGCCATTCAGATCCTCTTGCAGTCATTGATGATTCCACCGCTCCTGGTGTCTTCGGCTGGAGTCTGGCCTTCAAAAAAGGCTGCCAAGCTCCTCCAAACCTTCACAAAGGCCACTTGCGCTGCTCCAGCTCAACCTTCCCCACTCTTCAGTTGCTCATCCCAAACTCCCTAGCAGGCTGCTCTATTTATATAGGGTTACGCAAATTGGCGAGTGTGGTCATTAACCAGTCAGGAAGGTATTTTCTGATCCTTCATTTGCATATTACAGAACCTTCAAAATGATTGACAGATGGTAGGCGGTTACTAGAGACTCTTCCTGTCCAATCATGCCTCACGGCTGCAGCGGGTGGTTTGACCAGGGATATGCAGAGTCACTCAGAGGTCGCTCTTTGTAGTTGCGGGGAGGCCGGACTGCCACATGACCTAAGAAAATATGCAGAGTTAAAGCATTATAAATCAGCTGAATAAAAATTTTTTGGATTTACTTGACATCAGAGAAAGAGGAATTTATTTTTTCAAAACATTAACATTACGTGTGAGTTGATCCAAGTCATTCATTAGCTACCTCTACACTCAGTATTTCCACATGAATACTATTTCTTTACCATATTTTTTAATATATCGGTGTAGGAATTTTAAATGATCGATGAAGAAAAGCCAGAAATTCTATTACACAAAGCATTGCAGTGACACCATGAAATTAATTGACTGGTTATAATTGCTATGTATATTAAGGATAATCTCCCTACGAACAGTAGTAGGTTTCTGTCCTCTTTCTAGAACACTAGTGAGTGTTAGCAGGTACTTCTTAGAGGTATCAGCTAACAACAGAGGAATGGTGAGATTCCTGGGCCTCAGAGCCTGTCCCTAGAATAAGAAAGGAGATGGTTTAACGAGTATAGATGACCCCCTGAAGTTCAACCAGGAGCAAAGTTCAATCCGTGCTCCTATCTTCTAGTGCTACTTCATTTCTCATCATGCCATTGATTCACAGTCCCATTCTCCTCCCTGCATCCACCCGTGAGACTTTCTTCTTGCCACAGAAATCGTAGGCCCATTCTTCAGACTCCTGTCCCTGTCTTCCCATTTCTGAATCCCAGACTTCCCTGTAATCTCTTTACCCAGCTCTTGCCAGGCCCTCCATTTTCTGGCTCCGTGTGCTCAGTCTCTTTGTCATCAAGGTAATGTCTCTCCAGCCCTGTTAGAACTACTTTTTCTGTCCTCATTGGTTTCCATTACTTTTTTTTTCAGGCTTTTCTAACAAACTGTGTCCCAGCTCCTCAGCTCTTTGACCTTCTCTTCTCCTTGTATATTGGTTCTTGCCATTATTATTATCATTATTATTATTATTATTATTTTTAACAATACATAAATTTTAGGTTTAAGTGAACCTTATGTCTTTACCTTTGCAAGAGATTTCATACAGATAGCTTAATATAGTCATTGCTTCAAACTGGAACTACGTCATGTAATAGGTTAAAGAAAAATGAAATATGCTTTGGGATGGAAAGGGATGAATCTCCTATTTAGTTTTGATCCCAGATCTTAAGTAGTTAACATTTTAGCTCCCTACCTTGTATTTTCATATTACAACATTTCAGTTTTTTCACATTGTGATTTTATGCACACTTGTCCCACATTCCTCTCTAAATTTTTTCATTTACTTTTAATATGTGCTTGGATTAATTTTTAACATCCTAAAACAGCATGCCACTTGGCTTTAAACCAGCAGAATGCCATTTACTTCAGGATAATCCTGACAGTTCATACAAGCTGAGATTTGAAACGAAGTATTTTTTCCCAGCAGACTCTCTCCCACAGACCTTTTAGAAACTTAGTTGATTATTATAGTGGATATGACATGCCTGATAGGAGAACCTTTCTCCAAAAGGTATTAATAGGAACCTGGTTTTCGTGGGTTCATCCTACATAGCAATATCTCCACTGCAATAATACCAACTCCTCCCTTCTTTTCATCATGACCTTACTCAACCGCTAATACCTTTCGCAGCCCTCCCACGTTCTCTCACAGCCATCTGGGAAAAAGGCAGCACGTGTCAGGCCTGGCTCAGAGAGTTACATCAGTGCTGTTTGGCTAGCTAGTAAACAGAGCATTACTGACCCGAGGCCAGTCCAAACAGCAAAAAACAAAACAAAACAAAAAAACCCTGTGGAGTTCATGTGATACTTTCTTCTCTCAATGAGGTCAGTATTTCAGCTCGTTTTTGTCTAACCTATGGAAAATTCTCATGAAACCTACAAAAGCATATTACCTATGAGACTTCTATTTGTGTCAACTGTGGTTGCAATTGGCCTGCTGGTTCCTGACTTATTAAGGACTGACAGACAGTGTGACTGTATAAGCCTTAGAAACCAAGGAAAAAGAAATAAAAATAAATTGCACAGAACATAATGTATGTTGTTTTTTTACCAGTAACATGGAATAAATATTCTTTGTAGCAAAAATGGAGCACACTCATTCTTTTCTATAGGATTTTAATCAATTCTCAAAGAAAATCTAGTTGAGACCAGAAACAGAAGAGAATAATTAGATTCTATTTTTGGATGTTATAGTAATCAAAAATTTTGACATTATTCTCCTATTTCATAGGAAAGCGAAGAGAATGCCTCAGGGGAAGACATGCAGAATATGCTGAGGTACATCAGCTCTGTGGAATGGGATTGGGAACTTGACTAATATATAATGTCATTGATTTGGAATAAGAAAAAACTGAACTGTGATCAAGTGGGAGTCATATATCTAATTAGCTCACCTTATAACACTTTAGGAACTCTGAATTTCACATGCAATATTTAATACATCACATCACCACCCACTCTGTATTGTTGAAGGTTCTGTTATTTCATTCCCCTCCTGTGCTCCAGTTGGAAAAGCAAATTAAATTTTAATAACACAGCCCTCATTTAAATATAGTATTATAAAATCGTTTACCTTGTCGGAACACTACCAACCCTAAAAATAGAATTTATCAGTTGTTCCAACTGGTACAAAAAATTATGACTGCAAACACTTCAAATGACAAGAAAAGTATGAAAGTACGTAATTTGGTGTAATTAGAATGTCTCTTTCCTTGTTTAATAAAGTTATTAGAAAGCCTCTTTGACTTTAAGGGGATTAATGGCTTAAAAAAACAAAGCATCTGTGGATCCTTTATGTTGTAAACTATTACTTGTCTTCAAAAACATATATGTATATATATCATATCAGAACTTTGCTTACGCATGTGGAGATTCTGCAATATAAACTTCTTCAATTTTCACATGGAATTTATTCTTTAAGTATATACGGCCATAATTTTCAAAAGTATTTGGGGATCTTGGAAGCAATTTTACGAGTCTTGCTCTGAGACATCTGCAAGATGCTAACTTTTCTGACAGTGGCTGCTCAGCACTTTCTGAGAATTTCTAAAAAACTGTAATCATTCCAATCTATTTTTGCTGTCCCTCTGGCAGCTGTCTTCCTAGTGAGCATAGCTGTCACTAAGATCTCTTGTTTCAGAAGAGACTGGAGAAAAATCTACCAGGAACTGCTGGATGGTTTGCGGGGCTGAATCTGCATGAACTCCTTGCTCTGTTTTTAGGGCTGCTAAGTGTAATCAGTTTGCATCCACTATGCCGCCTGCTAAAATGAACAATGACAGAGTAAATTCCTTTGTATAGGCCCTGAGGATCTGATCTCTGTAGTCCATCCACTCCGGGTAGAAATACTTTCTGTCATCAACTATATTTGCCTGTTAACAAAATATTGTAATTAAATACCTGTTTACAGAGTTAGAGGTAACCTCTTGTGTATATGAGGTTGGAAAAATGTGCTACAAAATAAATATTAACAAAATTATCATTTAATGGCAATTGATTGTAAAGATAACAATTATTCAATTAAATGCACGTGAGTGGTTTGCTTTACTGGTGGCAGGGCAAGCTATGTAGTTATTGCTATGATAATTACCTTTTTTCACTATCGAAAGCCAGAATTAATTGCTTTTATTGTTCCATATAATGTAGTGGTGAGCAGATGTAAACTCATAGATCAAGCTTTTACTGGCTACTGTTGACAAGTACTGTACATTTTCTCATCTATTTTCCTCTATCTACATTAAAACTATGTGAAATTAAATTGGCTGTATGTTTCTCATTCTAGCATAAAATTAACATAACTCTGTGCCATTCCTGCCTTACACTGTTGTCAAGAGTACATTAATTCCTCTGAGATTTTTTTCCCTTAAAACTCCTTGTAAAGAGCTGTCATACTCTTAGACCATCTAATGCCAACTATTCATGTCTGTTACCCTTTTGAACCTCCACTGGATTCTTCAACTGAGGTAGTTTTTGCTGCTTGCTGCAGATACTGAACATTTCATTGTACTTTTATGTGAATTAGAAATCTAATTAGAAAAAAATGAATCACTACTGCCAACACTGCTACTACCATAGGTCCAAAAGGTTTAAGAAATGTTGGAGTAAAACTAGTCAGTCTGGCTATAAATTAGCCATGCAGCAATTTCATAGGTGCACAATTAAATTTCTTCTTAATCTCATAGGGTAATTTGATTATGACCTTAGATATGGTCAAGGAATAAGGTCCCTCTTTCATTGACAGTGAAAAATTGGTGTTGTGTTAGAAAGGTGGCTGCACACTCTTCTGGTGTCTTCAATGAAAAGAAAAATTCATGCAATCTACAATTAAATTTGCTATCTATAACATGATATATAAGAAAGCTCACAGAGAATCAACACATACATAATAACACGCTACAGCTCTCTGCCCTGCTATATTTTGAAACTGAATTAGGAAAACAATTATTTTAAATAACAGTAGCACATAGGATAAAAGCTTTATTGACTTTTTCATAGAATATTACTTACTACATAGTTGATATAATAACATCATTAAAAAAAAACACCTTTCTTCAAACAAACTATAATTGCAAAATATTGCATTTATTTTATGACTTTGCCTTTATAAGCTGTAAGATTTTACTGTATCATATTTTAATCATAGGAATATTACAATTTTTTTTTATTATCACAGTGGTGAAGAAATTTTTGGTACCTTAGAAATAAAAACACCTATTAAGACTAAGACTTTATAAGTGCTAGAGCTGTGGATTTAAAGGTTAAATTAAATACAAATGCAAGAAAATTTTCAGAAAGCCTCATTTGTTTATTTAGTCCGTTCAGTGGAAATAAAATCACTTATCATGAATACGTCTTGCAAAACATGACTTTAAGTCTTTGGCAGCTAGCAGAAGGAATACCTTTTAGATTTTCTGTCCAATTTCATTTACTTTTGTTACAAGTATTATCAAATACAATTGCAATAAAAAGACCTCGACAGAATACTTATTTCCATTTTTGTGTATAAAAATAAGTCTACCTGATATTTATAAATGTTGGCAACGAAATACAAAGAGGAAAATATTTAAAAAAAAACCCCGAGAGAATAAAAGGAATTACATACAGACACAGCAGCTGTAATGTAGGACAAGTAAAAGAAACTTTGTTTAAAATTGCCTTTATTATATCTTAAACCAGAACAAATAGAATAATCAGGACACATTACTCACAGTGTTGCATTTAAAACTTTGAGTAGCGGCTGAATGAACGTAAACCTGGCTTGACATTTCTCTCATTCAGATGAGTCATCTGTACTAGTAACTGCCAGCATTCTCCTGCAACCATATGGTATGACAGGGATGTTGGAGCTTACACCCCCTCATCCACAGCTAATGGGAGAATGAAGCAAAAACCATGTGAATGAGAAACTTCAGGAAAGCGAGCAGGCTGCCTGCAGCTGATCGACGTTGGACTGGAGCAACAGTCTTCAGCCCTGAAGCTACACCGGACACAATGAGTCGAGCTGAGACCATGATTGTGGAGTTCACTTCTACTTTTGGCAGAGGGGAAATTTATCAATTATTTCTCTTTCAAAAATAAGGCAGGAGGATTACTATCACCAGCTATACTAAACTAAGGACAAATATAGCTATAGATACATAGAAATATCTCACTGGTGTCCACTGCTGTCTGAAATACTTATAAATAGAACTCTAAACCCAAAGTGTTATGCTTTACAGGCAGTGACTCAATACACAAACCTATAAAAGGCAAGTTGTTCATTTTTTACTATTTTCACTACATTCAGCCCCAAGAATTGAAAACTGTAAGGGGCATTTCAGAAATCATATGAACAAATAAAAAGGATGTTCTTTAGCTTACTCCTTTGACTCCTCCAGTTGTCCCCATATGTGTGACGCTGTGAAAGCGCTGTCCGTTTTCCCAACCTTACAACGTTTCTGCATACCGCTGAAGACTGTGTGAGGCATGGGCACTTCTCACCTCCCGTCTACCTTGTTAAAGGATTATTTGCAAGAAACCCCTGAACTAGTAAACACTGATCCTGCTTCTACTACTGATGAAAGAAAACCATCTCAAACCACGTGAGAAAATGCCAGTATTTCACCAGCTATATCACCAGCAAACCTGAACTCAGTGAAATATGTAACATCTCAAGAAGGTCTTGGCTGAGAGCTAAATTCAGAGAAGCCCTGGGACACTTCCAGGTGACAGCTGGGCTGCCACTCCGTCCCTCAGAAAAGCTATCTACCGTGAAAATAACGAGCTATAAAATAAACACAGTGGCAAATAAACACTTCAGATTCCTCCTTGCTTGCCTGCACAGCCAAGCATCAAACACACCAAACCCTGAGGCCGCCCGCAGCCGCCAACAACCAAACCGTTACGGTTTGAAGCCGCCCTTGAGGCGGCACGTGACCGCGGGCTGGCCACGCCCCAGGAACGGCCGGCGGCGGCGGGGGGCGGGGCCGCCCTCCGGCCGGCGGGCGGTGTGAGCTGCCCCGCTCCCCTCCGCCTCCAGGCGCCCGTTAGTCTCCGCCGCAAGGGATGCGGGGAGTTGTGGCCGCCGCCGGCGCTTTCCGCCCTCCCCGCCGGCGTCTCGCCCCGCTGAGAGAGAGCTTCTTTCGCCACAGCCGGGGCGTGGGGTGGAGGGTGGGGGGGGCTGCTTCTACGGACGTGACTTCTCTAATGGCTGGCGTGAAGGCGGGGGTGGGCAGGGAAAGGCCTTGGGGGGGGGGGGATCTGGCAGGGAACTACAACTCCCAGGATGCACTGCGGCGCCAGGCACGTTAAGGGGAGGGGGGAGGGGGGAAGATGGCGGTTACTAAACAGAGCCGGAGAGGTGGTTGAGGTGAGTGTGGCGGAAGCCAGGAGGAAGCGTTTTTCCTTGTTTTGACCCTCACGGCCCTCTCCTTTTCACGCTCTTCCGATCTCTTTCCCGATTTTGGGGCGTGAGGCGGCCGCGACAGGCGGGCTGGGCGGGCGGGCGCTGAGGGAGAGGCTGTGGAGGAAGGCGCAGGGGTCAGGGCGCCGGCCGACCTGCTGCAGGACTCTTTCTTGGTAGCGGTGTGGGGGTGGGAGATCCCCAGGACACCGCTTCAGCCCGTACCCCCGCGTCCCCTCGCCGCACACGCGCTGGTTATCGCCCTGACACCCGGCTCCTGCTGTGCTGAGGGCGCTGCTGAGCGTCGTTTCGGGTGGGCAGGCCCTGCCCGGTGCTCTCTGCCGTCCGCCCGGCCCCGCTGCCCCCCAGGAAAGGTGCCACGGAGAGCTCGTAGCATAGATCTCATCCTCCCCTGTCTGTCTCAGGTGAGCGCCTAAGCTCTCGCCACCGTTGTATGGTGCCTGTGTGTCACGCACTCGAAAGTGAGAGGCCAATTAGTCATAAAGCAAAACCTGGTCAGTAATCGGTCTTGCCTCAGATGTGGTCAGGCATCCCACTGTCATCACTGTATCACCAGTGTAGGGATGGAGGACTGTGGCTTTCAAGTTCTTTGGGTTTGATTTTCTTCAAATGGACCATAACACAAGGCTATCTTACTAAGCATTAACAAAATAGTGTAATAGGACTACACTGTGAGTGTTCTTAAAATAGTTTCTTTTTTTTTAATTTAAAATTATTTACATGCTTTTCTGCTGCTGTCAGGGCCTCTATCATTAGCAATACCTGGCAGGTTATGGCCGTTCTAATGGATGACCAGTACTGGATGGATTTCCCAGGTTGCTATACTTATCAGTGAGGGTGCCACATACAGCTGTGCTTTGGATAACAGGAATCTAGGTCGACGAATCTAGTTATATGACAGCTTTTTTTTTTTTCTTTAAGCTTGATATATCTAGGGGCATATCCTTTGGAACTTTAAGCTGAGACACCAGAAAGACAGACTCCTAGAGTGGGTTGTAGGATCTCTGCCCTGCTAGAGAAATTATAGAAAAGACTATTAGCCTGTGACCGAGAACCTGAGTTCTAACTCCTCTATAAAAATCAAATTAGTTAACCTGGAAGTTAAACTTTTTAAAGCTAAATCAGATATTTCCTCACTGCAAGTTCAGTAGGTAAGCTAAAATCATAGTAACAGACAAGCCTTATTTGGCAAGGTATACGTAATTTCTACCTTAAGCCTCTATGATGTGCTCAAAATACTTTGAAATCTCTTGTTTTACAACTTGGAGGCCTGTAGCTAGTGGTGTCCCCCGGGGTCAGTCCTGGGTCCAGTCTTGTTCAATGTATTCATCAATGACCTGGAGGAAGGGACAGAGTGCACCCTCAGCAAGTTTGCTGATGATACCAAACTGGGGGGAGAGGCTAATACACCAGAAGGCTGTGCTGCCATTCAGGGGGACCTGGAGAGGCTGGAGAGGTGGGCAGAGAGGAACCTCCTGAAGTTCAACACAGGCAAGTGCAAGGTCCTGCCCCTGGGGAGGAATAACCTCCTGCAGCAGGACAGGCTGGGGGCTGACCTGCTGGAAAGGAGCTCTGCAGAGAAGGACCTGGGAGTCCTAAGTTAAGCATGAGGCAGCAGTGTGCCCTTGTGGCCAAGAAGGCCAAAGGGATCCCGGGCTGCATGAGGCAGAGTGTTGCCAGCAGGTGGAGGGAGGTGATCCTGCCCCTCTCCTCAGCCCTGGTGAGGCCTCACCTGGAGTGCTGTGTCCAGTTCTGGGCTCCCCAGGACAAGGGAGACATGGCACTCCTGGAGAGAGTCCAGCGGAGGGCTCCAAAGATGATTAGAGGGCTGGAGCACCTCTCCTATGAGGAAAGACTGCAAGAGCTGGGCCTGTTGAGCCTGGAGAAGAGAAGATTGAGAGGTGATCTCATGAATGTGTACAAGTATGTGAAGGGGGAGTGTCGAGAGGATGAGGCCAGTCTCTTCTCCGTGGTGCCCAGCAACAGGACAAGGAGCAATGGGCGGAAACTCAAACGCAGGCAGTTCCATCTGAACCTGAGAAAAAACTTCTTGACTGTGAGGGTGACAGAGCACTGGAACAGGTTGCTCAGAGAGGTAGTGGAGTCTCCTTCGCTGGAGATATTCAAAACCCGTCTGGACACAGTCCTGCTTAATGTACTCTAGGTGACCCTGCTTGAGGAGGGAGGTTGGACTAGATGATCTCCAGAGGTCCCTTCCAACTTTGGCCGTTCTGTGATTTGATGAACTTCAATATACAGGACATTTTGCTGGAAGACTCAGTGTACTCAGTGGCTGAGGCTTAGTGGGTAAAATTTCCTTTTGAAATTAATAGTTTGATATTGAAATAGTGATTGTACAGCCCTGATACATGGGTAGGCTTACACCTAAGTTTTGTATAATCGTTTTACTAACACCGTTGTATATTAGTTTAAAGAATGTTGCTAGAATTGGATTGACTGCTGATTCAGGGGAGAGCTCTCAAAAATGGCAAGTAGAATATAATGTTTGTACATAATATATAATGGAAGACAATTATTTTCCTTTTATGTTTGATGCAGCGTTATGAAAATGTTTGCCGTTAATGCTGAACATTAACTTCTCTCTAGTTCTGACTTAAACTTGTGCAGCAGAAAAGAAATAAATGTTACCCTTCCTATAAGTGGGAGGAGGCACTGGAATACCAGTCAGATTTAGCAGTCCTTCAGGTATTATGAAAGAGGACCATGCTTTTAATTATAAAATCTAAATTACAAAATGCACAGGTTACAAACTGCACCTGTTGGTATCACTGGCTTTTAATTGGCCATCCTAAGGCTGTAATGGAATAGTTCGTGGAAAATTAAATTACTATATCGTTTTTAAACCACTTCTAATATTTTTTTAGATATGTACAAATTAGTCATCATTCCTTTGGAGTACAGCAAAAGGCTTTTTTTTTTTTTCTTTTACACCTGACTTTAGCAACATATTTAGGGAAAGGAGCGATGCCTTTACTTTTTCAGTGAAAGGGATACTGAGTGCAACAGTGGTCTTTAAGATGGTGGCAGAGGTTGGAAAGGGACTCTTATTTAACATGCAGGGTTTTCTCTGGTCTCAAAACCATCTACTTAAGACTGAGTTCTCTAAGCTGAGGCAACACAAATGCTTATCAGGATATACCTTTTTAGATGAGCCAGCTAGGATGAGAGAACCGTTACCTACATTAATATAGCCAAGCTCGTGTGTGTCATTGCTTCTGGTACCTGACAAAGCTAATTCAAAGTGAAGTCAGGTAATTGCATAATGCTATTGAAATCTGTCTTAAATTGCATTTTTTTTTGGATCCTGGAAATTGTAGTTGGAGTCTTAATTGATTATGTTTAAAAATGAGCATGTGACTTTTTAACCTTGCATGTCCTTGGCTGTTTGCCTATCTTCAAAATTAAATGTCCTGATCGATTTTAAAGCTAGGGAATATGCAGGGAGAAAAAAATGATGCAAAAATTAAATTTTTCAGCTCATGGTTCCCCAGCCTGGATCACCTGTCAGAGATGCTTAAAGCTTTACTCTCCTTTGGCTTAATTTGGGGGGATGGATGGGTGCCCAGCTGACAATCTCATTTTGAGTACTCAGAATCAAATGAATTATTTAGTGTTACATAATCAAGTAACCTAATGGTGGACTTGACTTCCTAAATGAAAATACAAAAGCCTAGGTATACGAACTTCTGTTTTTCACCTGTAACACAAGACTGTATATATTTTTTTGAAAATGCATATCTGATTATATTAGACTGAGAAGATTACTTGAATGTTAACACCCTTTCTTTCCTCGCTCAGCATCTGTGCATATGAACTTAATTTAAAAAAGCCAGTATTTACCAAATCAGAGTTTTGGCACAAAGCTTTAATTTTGTATTGAGCAGAGTGGTGTACTCTTATATCGCTGTGCTAATCTAAAGTAGTGAAACAGAGTCCGTGAGATTTTTCCATTTTGGTTCTCTTACAGAGATCTATTGTTTTAGAGCAGACAGGAAGGGACATCTGCTCCAGCTTCCGTTTGGCTTTCTTGGTGCCATTTGTGTAATCGTAGGATAATAAACAAAAATTTCTGCTTCTAAATCACCCTTTAATTTCAGATCCTAGGTTATTTAAGTGCTGACATAAAATTACATTTAAGCACATTACCTGGGGAAGATGTTCAGAACAAGCAAGTAGAACAAACTGTATTTTCTTCCTGTACTAGGGCTGATTGGGTCTGATAGAGCTATAGATTGAGGTTGGAGTTTCTTATCCTAGCCAAATTGTGTAGAATCTCTTTAAAAAAAACAAAACAAAACAAAACTGAAAGTATTTGTTAAGAAATATTATCCTTGTGTGTCATACAGTCAAATCTAGATCTACCTTTTAAAATATGTGCATTTATGTTGTAATTCTAAACAAAATTACAATCAAAGTACTATTAAACCCTTAGGAAAACAAAATAACTTTAGGTCCTCAAGGGAAAACTGCACATGAATCTTGCTTACCTCTCTTGAAAATCCAGGAATCTGTGGTTTTGAAGTGCTATCAACAAATTAGAACCCTTGATTAAAATACATATACAATGAGGATAAAAGTTATTGTTAACACTGATGAGCCTGTCTTCAATGTGTGACCATTAAAAACATGAACATAAAGGTTTTATGTAGTCACAAAGCATGTTTGAATGTCTGGAGTGCTGATCTTCAGTATATGCATAGAAATAGTTGGACTGGATTTCTGGGTTTTTTTTGTTTGTTTGTTTGTTTGAAATAGTAACTCTCAATATATTTACCTGAGACTTTTTTATTATTTATATAAATATACGTTTGCAAGGAGAGTGTTTTTGTCACTTCCATATTTAATCTTAATTTTTATTAAATAATTTCACAAATGTGCAGGATTAATACAGAAAAATCTTCAAATGCCTTTCACTTAAATAATAATTATTTAAATGGTAGATTATGCTATATTTAGTCCTGAATTATGTTCTCGTAACTTCAAATGACATCTTTGCATGAGAATATCTGGTTGCATCAAAATATTTTTTTAGCTGTTTTTGTTTAGAGAAGTTTACTCTCTGATCTAAAGTTTTTTTTTTTTCCGATGCTAGGAGGAAAAAAAATGTTTTAGGAAGTGCCACATAGAAACATTTCCAGCATCGTTTTTCTTTTTTTACAACAAAAATCTTTCACAGTCCTTTTTTTTGGAGAGCTGCAAAGATTTATATTTAAAGTAGAATTATCAGATGTAAGTCTATACAGCATTTAGCGTAATGAAAAGTGGCAATGATGTGGAATGTCGTCCCAATAAATACAAAATAAAACCTTTTAATCAAGCATCAAATGTAGGATAAAAATGAGTGAATTTGAAGAACTGGAAAAACCTGCATATAATTTGGTTAGATAAATTGATATCTGTGCTTCTGTGGTAAACGTTACTGTGATATGGGAGCTGAAGAGTGTACCTTTGGTTCATTCTTGATAAATTTTTACTTATGTTTATATGAAAATTATCTAAAACTATTGTCCTGACTTAACATTTTTTCTTTCTTTATAGCTTATTGTACTTACAGAATTGAAGACAGTTTGCTGGTTAACAATGCCTGCAAGTAAGTATTGTCATCTTAAGTACTCTCTAAGGGAATATTTAGGGATGTTTACTATAAAATATATTTCTTGGGTAGGCTAAAAATTCTAACGAAGTTAAGATGGAGGAGAAGAAACCTAGTGATGGTACTTGCTGTTGAAGACCTTAATACTCTCCAACCTTTACAATTTTAGATTCAGGTGTATTTTTCAAAGGAACCTAATGTGGACTCTGCTTTCTGCTGTTCAATTACATGTGCACAACTTAATGTTGATTAATTATGTGATTTAAAGAAGACAGCATGTTATTCCAACACAGACATAAATCTATTTTTGGAAAAATAATAAATGTGGCTTTCAGATGATAGAATTACTATTTAGGATATAAAGTAATAAGACTTAGGTATTTTAACATGTAAAGGGAAATAGGATTTTGAGGGAGCTGCTTCTAAGAGTCAAGCTCTTATATACCTTGAGGAGAAGCATTTTCACTTATATGAAATCTCAGGTTATGAAATATGTTAAAATAGTATTAATCCCAACTAAAATGTGCATGATTTTCTATTTTAAATTTTTACAAAAATCCTACATAGTCTTTGCAGTAAAATTACTAACATTGGTCACTGGATAAAGCAGACTGCTTTATCTTGAGTATAAAGACTTCTTCAAAAGGTACGCTTTATAGTCATTGAATACATTCTAATTGCAGGTTTGTAATGAGATTCACAAATACTTGATTTAATCAGAAATTGTTTGAGTGGTTTTTTTTGTTTGTTTTTTTGTTTTTTTAAGATGGCTTAAGATTTGTAATAAGCTGTGGCTATTGAATCCTTAAAAATATCTTACAAAAATTTTAGTTGTTGTATTACATGGTCACACTTCTATAAATGCATATTCTATAACTGATAACATCTTAATATGTAATGTTGTTTGAACTCTTGCACTGTCAGTGCAAAATATCTTACCGATAAATATTTTAGAATTTGTATTATGTAAAAAAAGAAAAATTTCCTTTACATAGACATGCTTATAAAATGAGTTTATTAAACAAAAAAAGTAGCCAATATTAAAAAAAAAAAAAAATATATATATATATATACATATATATATATATTTGAATTTGAAGCTGCTGGCATAATTTGTTCAAACTGTATTGTGATCCGGTTTCTGTAATTTGATAAATTGCTGCTGTGGTTAAAATGTAGTTTTTAATACTCCTAAGGCTTTTATCATGCCACTTATTTTTATTGTTTTTTTTTTTTTAAACAATTAAACTGGAAAAATAAAATTTTTCTTTCCATGTCAACTTTGTATATGTTGAGGGTCATTATCAATATTGTGTATCTTAATGTAATTCATTATAATATTATATTTATCTTTAGTGAGACATTCAAAACTATGTAGCCATTTATTTCTCTTCTATGTATATTATACCTGCTGTCTGAGTGTGTGGATGAAGGGAAAGCAACTTAACCGGTTGCAGCTTATATGACTTAAATTTTATCAATTTTCTCCTCTCCAATAATGACAGTAATAAAGAAGCATGATTAAATCTTAAAGTAAGCAAGCAAGCATCACTTTGCTGCTAGTTATACCTTTTATTGATATCCATAGAGATAGGCTTCAAGATTGATGTCTATAGAGATAGGCTTCAGGAGTTTTTCTTTTTTGTATGTGGAAGGGAAAACCTCTGTCTCCTAATTTAAGCTTCTCTAGAGATGCCAAGGGATTCCTTTCAGAGCATATTGAGGAAACATAGCTTGTTAGTGTAGTGTGTTAGTCTGAAGTTTTAAATTATTTGTCCTTGAAATCTGAACAGCTCACTTGTTAGTACAGTTCTTCCCCAAACTCCATGGAACTCGCACATCCCACATGTTTACAAATGCATTGAGCATCTTTTAGAGTAGTGTGTAGAAGTGGCTGTTGGAGTGAAATAATTTCCAAAAATATTTTCCATCATACTAGAATGAGTTCTACTGACGTAGAATAGTTTGTCCCACCTGCTTTCTTGAGTCTCTGTTGGTTCCTTCAAATCTTTTTACCTCTTTTTCTAACATAGTAGTTTACAAATGTCTAGATATAAAAGTAGTGGTTTGGAAAGTCAGGGAAAGCCAAGATATTGGTGTTATGGAAAAGACTGGACAGAAAGGCTTTATTAGTCATCCAGAACTGAATTTTTAGAGATGTTTTAGAAGTCAATCTTGAAATTACTGCATGTGAAATGTATGTAGTACAGTGCACTTTAAATCTCTCTTAATGTTAGCGGTCTAAACGTTAGTCATGTGGTCCACAGCAGTCAGAGTTGGGATGTGTTATCAAGAGAGGAAAAGAGAGGAATTGGCTTGTGAGAGGCAAGCATGGGCAGTTAACCAAAGGTAATGTTCTTGCTTAACCTTATCTCAGTAATGTGTATTGATCCTTGCAGTAGTTGTTTGTTACCTATTGGAATATCATAGTTCTTATACTACTGTTTATTAATCCCACTTGAGAATATGAGGAGGGGAATATGGGGAAGCAGCAGTATTGGTGTAGTTAATGAACTAATGTGAAGGTTTTAGTCTTATTACAGTAATACTTGGTCCATAACGACAAAATTTCCAATGTATTCTCTTAATTTTGAGATGCTAAAAGTCCTTGGTTTTGACTGGACATGATAGGTCATTTACATTGACATTTATTCTGCAGTGAAGATGTACTGGTATACAACCGCTGCAGCAGTTGTAGCGAGCTTGCCAAAGCAATGATTTTCCCAATAGTCCTTAGAACTGTGACTTTACATACAGTTCCTCATGTGCAAATAACATGGGCGTTGCTGCAAGAAACGCGTACAGACTTGCCATCTTAATCTGAACTTGAAAGTTGCAAGTTGTGAAATGTTAAGAAGATAAATGTGTTTTCTCACTGGTGTTATAAAATAGTAGAGGTAAATTGGTTTGAACTAAAGTTATTTTATTAGCTGATCTAGGTGTGGCTTATATCGGTATGAAGAAACCTTTGATTAAGAGATGGGTTAGTACTTTTGTTATTTACCAAAAAAAAAAAAAAGTCTTTGCAGATGGGAAAATCTTGCAATTGGATAACCTTTGCAGTAAATGTAGTATGTGTTTTTCTCCATCACAAGTGTGTGCTGTATTTATTTCCCTAATCAAGCAGCTTGTACAGATGAGTTCATTTTTCATATTACATTTAACTTATTAACGTTATTAACTTATTATTAAACAGCTTTCCTTTGGCTTTTTGTCAGTCGCATTTGGATGAAAATGTTGAGAACACTATGGTTAAGAAAATTTTTTTTTTTCCTCCAGAAACAGCTAACCTACTTAACTTCTTTATTTCCTTGACTTCAGTTAACTGTTTGACTTAAAGGCAGATTTTATGCTAAAACAAACCTGCTTGGTTTGGAAAAATTGCCAGTGACATAGGTAAGAAAGAAAGCTGCATGCTATAATAAGCTACTTTATTGGCAGTAGCTATATATATGAATGTTAATTTAAATGATTTATATTCTTATTTATTCCTTGAATTCACTTAAATTGTATCTTTCATTTTCAAAGTTTTGTTAATAATGATTGCTATGCTAAACTGATGTTAGCTGGTGATTGGCAGGCCCTTCATGTGCCACTGAAACATGCAAATCAAAACAAATAAATATAAATAAGGGAATATATTAAAATGTCATATACCCTCCAGTCTGACCGATGTAACTTGTCTACATTCTTACCATGAATTAATAGTATTGCAAAGTTAGTAATATGAAAATCTCCTATAATATTTTGTCAAATATTTGTCAGTTAGTAAGAGATCCCTTGATCTGCGGTAACAGATATGCCTGTTATGTGGAAGATTTTCCACCGTTTGGCATGTTCTTGGCTACAGTGAAGTCACTTTTTTGGTAACTTCAGAATGCTGAAGCAATCTGGGCAAGCAGTATACTTAAACTGTGTAAAATTTTGTTGCCTCAGCTTTCCAAATACCATATAGCTTTTTACTAGTCATTTTTGCAGTGACTGCAAGCCTGTGCTTGAGGTGTACCGGTAGTTTCCATAGTTTGTGTGACGTGAAAGTAACTAGAAGGCAGAAAAGTTGAATGGAGTGGGAGTGGTTATCTTTTTTTTTTTTTTTTTTTCCTTTTATTCTTGGAGCTTATTGCTTCCAGTTTAGTTAGTTCATAGTCTTTGTGGCTGTTTGTTAGTATTTGACAAGTTTTTTTTTTTTTTAGTCTTCTCTGTCTGCCTCGCTCTCTGGAGGGATGTTTGGTTTGAAGGTGTGTGTGTGTCTGGGAGGGCTCAATGACAGTAAGACTCCAAAACTTAGGGCTAAACAAATTCTTTTTTCCTCTTCTTTTTTACTGTTTCCCTTTTTACTTTGAAAATCTTATCAAAGGAAAGTCATAATTCAGTGACAGAATGCCTATTATTATAAAGCAGAAGACTCAACTTTGTCAGCTGTCTTCTAATACTTTAAAAAAGACACTCTTTTTAAAAATCCTTTAAAATTACACTTAAGTAACATCCCTTTATTAAAAAGAACTTCTTGTCAAGCATAAGGAAGAAAATAGCACTTGGAATTTATTGAAAGATGAGTGGATGCTTAACTCATTTTAAGAGGCAGATAATCACTTAGTTTTGAGTTCTTTCTCCAACAGCAATTTAGGGAAATTCAGAATTGTTTACCTTTTGCAGTTTTAGTTTTGGTTCTGTGTATCATAAGTGTTATCAGGATTGCTTGTGAGAAGAAAAGTTTTATTTCCCTTGAAATACAGTTTTAAAATACCATGGTGGTTGGAGATATAGTCCTAACTCTGCCTGTACAAATATTTAAGGCATTAATGCCTTAAATAATTTTTAGCAAAAAAATTAAGTCATAGCTCTAAAAAAGCTTTCTCCTTGTTTTCTGTCTAGCAGACTTTTTCTTTATATTGAATATATTTTTTCAAGTACCCCTGATGCTTTAAAGCCACAAATAGGGCACTCTCGCTTAATGAAGTGTTTTTCATAATTGCTTTAATTCATTTTATGTGCATTAGGAAGCTTATCAGTTTTCTGATCACCATTGTTGGTTACTTAGAATACAGTGTTAAAATAAATATAATGCTATGCAAAGTGCATTTTTGTTATTAGTGAAGAGTTACGTGGGGGAATATCTCAAATCATTATATGATACTTGGCTCTAATCTCAAAGAGGATTACAGACAGTGGGAGCCCTATGTTGTCTGTCAGTGGAAGCTCTTAACCTAAGTCCTCCCCTACTCGCTCTTTTTTTTTTTTTTTTTTTTTGAATTACTAATCAAGCCAACCTGCGAACTTTTAAAACAGCTGCTAAGGGAAGGTCATGGTTTGGGCTGCATTTGGCAGTTTACCGTTCACTGAGCTGATCTAAGCAGAGATCTTTCAGTCAGTGAAGGAAAGCTCAGAATATCTGTAACTACTGTATTTTGATTACAAAGTCAAACACTTTATATAATGGATTCTTTGCATAATAATACACAATTAAGCTTTTGCATATTTAAAGTATTAGGTACACATTTTACACCTAATTCTTAGATGTTGTCTTTTCTCTACTGAGAAGAGAAAATAAGAACTCATCTTAATATATGCTTTGATTAAGCTAGGAAAGAAAAAAAAAAAGCATGAACTTTTAGCAGGTAAATTGTGCTTTGTAGCTCTATTCATTTTGCTCATGATACTGTAATCAACTTTGTGTGCCAAAGAGGTGACTGCCTCCATATTTTCTAATGAATTGTCAGGGTTTCATTTAGATTTGTTAATTTGCAGTAGGTGCTTGTTTTGTTGCTTTCTTTAGCAGTTAGTGCTCTTTGTGTATGCATCATGCACACCCCACTTGGGGAAGTTAGTGTTAGGAGCGACTCCACAGAAGGTGGAAGTCACATGCAGTAACACATTGCAAATAACTTACACAAACAACATTCTTCCCATAAACTGCAATAGTCTCTCATTTGCTTTGCAGCACGCTTCAGTATAGCCAAGAAATGAACAATTTTGTCTTGTTTGTTTTGACAAGCAACAGACAAAACACTGAAAAGTATATTTCTTCAGCTGATGTCATTTATACGCGTGCACAATCCGGACATATAACTGTTTAGGAAATCAGATACTTTGGAACAAAACTTAAAGGCTCAAATATGAACAGAATTAAGTGCTGTTAAGCTATACATACACTTTAGTGAATACTAAAACGTAGCTTAATAGTATCTTTTCAATTTTTATTGAAATACTGCTATCATTGTTATTTACAGAAATTGCTTTGCAACCGGGTTTTCCTATCAGTCGATTAACCTTCATGTGCCACATTGTTTGTTATTGATTTCTCAGTCATGGGACGAAAGGGTAAGAAGGTTCATGCTGATTATGCATGCGAGTGCCCTATTTTTTAGTGCATGACAACAAAGGAATTGATTTGGGAGGGGACAAGTTTTCCACCATGTAATTAAATGCATGTCTCTGTGGAATAACTGGGGTTAACTGTGCTTTTAAAAATGCTTTAGCCTGCCTGTTACGTGGTCAGTCTTTCCCTTCCCCACTATACTACAGCGGCCAGTGATTGGGGGGGAAAAAAAAAAAAAAAAAAAAAAGGTGTCTTGTGAATTACTGCAGATAGAAGTTAATTTTCTGCCTGGCTCTTGGCTTTTGATAAGTGCTATTTCATTTCCAGAAAGTCACGTCATTCAGGATAAATTCACACAGGAATTAGACAGGAATGAGTAGAAAATTGGGGTAAGTAGATGGATGAGATTTTTCGTCATCTAATAGCATGGAGATTTCAGTTGATGATTATGTCCAAAGGTGAACAGTGAAGGATTTTGTTGTTTTAAAGGTGGTTGGCTGAATAGCCAAAGTTCTGCTCTGCTCTATGTTTCTGGAGTTATCATTAATAGAGTGGAGTAGCAAATTCTATGTTTGTTGTTGTTGCTAATGTCTTAAAGGGAATGACCTGTGACTCTTACTAGTAACCCAGTTGCTTGAAAGAATGCAAATCTTTTGGTACCCAGAAATAGGTCAATATGAAACTTTTTCAACACAGAGAAAATGTTATATTTGGAAATAAGTACACAAACAGTTATACAGTCCTTTTCTTGCACAGATGTATTTGAGAATCGTAAGACTGGCAGGTCAAGCATTTGTAAATTAGGAAATTTTTTAACTTACTTAACTGCAATACATAAAGACAAATTAGTTAAATCTATTTATGAAATATTTGCATTTCTCTTGAGGAACTTATATTTTTTTGTAGAGTGAATATTGAAGTAGTCAGACTACTATGTTCTTCATAGTAAAAGATGTCTCATGATAATGAAAGAACTCTCTAGCCTTTGATAATTCATATGTGCAAATAGCAGAGCTCGTGAAATATAAACTTCTGAAGTGCTAGTATTTTGTATTTAAGAACTGTGAATTCTTTGAAATATTTAATCATTTTTCTGGACTAGAAACATGGTGGACTAGAGTAAGAATTAATATCATCTGTAAAAATGAGCAAATTCCCCAACAATTATGTGAGAAAAGGTAAACATTTGATTTCAAAATAGATGTTTACTTCAGTTATTTTTAAATTTTGCTAAAAAAGAAATAAAGGATTTGTATCATAGTAGAAAGAACAAAAGTGAGGAGCATCATGGCCTCTAAACACAGTCAGTTTTTCATCTTGTTCCTGTGTCGGTTATTTTAAATGTAATAATTTCTTTAGATATGTAAATCAGGAGAGATTTAGTAAATGTTTTTCCCCCCATCATTAAACTGGATTTAGCAGACCAGAATACTTCAGTCTCTATGCCTACAGGGCAAGAGTTCCTAGCAGTATTAATCCCGTTATAGTTGGGCATGAATGAGAAGGCGGATAGGAATGTCTCAGCTTGAGTCAGGTCTATTGTTGCAATACCTTTTTATTGTGTGCTTCATCCTAACTATAAAACTAACAGAAATAACTTGTCCAAGTAATAGAACAATTGGAAGAGCCCTAAACTGATATTTCTATCCATGTATCGAATCTGTAAGAGCAACAGCCCAACTCTTCTTCTAATAGCTTAATTCTTTCCAAAGTGATCTTTAATTGTGTCGGGTCCAAGAGAAAATGTTAATTCTTTTTTCCTGTGAAAGTTAAATTCTAGGCCAAACTTGCAGGATTTACTTTGCTGTAGATAATTTAAATCTATATTCTGTGACTGTTCATTTCTCTAATTTTCTAATGCTCATAGTTTTCAAAATTTGTATCTTTACACGCTTTTAACAGTTGCTGTGAAACATTGAAGCTAAAGAGGGGATTATAAGGAATAGAGGAATTGGGCTTTAGGCAATCTTGCATAACAAATCACTTTTTTCATTCTGAGGTTTTATGTGTGTTTGTATTAATGCTGATGGGGCTTTCCTGTTTTAGATCATCTGCGGATTAAGTTTGAAACAATGATTGCTTTATCACTGAAGCCATGTTGTGGATATTGCAAAGCTCACAGGGCTATAACATGTTTTTGTATGCTAAGTGAAACCTGAGTAGAATTTTAGGCCTCAAGATTTTCCAAAATAATTGGCACCTCTGTGACTTAATCTTGCTTTTGATGCCTAGCTTGAGACCTGTTAAAGAACTTAAGTTTTTTTACTGTTATTTCAGAACAAAAAAGGGGAGGGTGGGGAAGGGTCACAACTGTGTATCTAAACTGTACCTGGACATGTTCAAGTATTTTACTGTTTGAGGACTGTGCTTAGCCTTGAAATGGGCTCCCAAAGTCTTTAATAGTGTTTCAAGAATGCTTACTCTAGCTCTTATCTCAGAATTTCAATTTCAGCTATGTCACCGTACTAAATCAGTACTTTGTCCTTTTTCTTTTTTTTTTTTTTTTTTTTAAGCTGTCAGTATGTAAGGAAAATGTGATGCAAAAACTAAAAATCTGAAGATAAATCTTCAGAGACATTGTATGGGTTCTTTCTGTAGTTCTAAGAAATACCGAATTATCTCTGTGGTTAAAACAAATTCGCCCACTTGCTACAAACTGGAGCATAACTGTTTCAAGGTTGGGAAGGGACTTTAAGATGCCAACACCTAATTTGTAAGCTTCATATGTTATGAAATATGAATAGTTATTATAGTTAAGAACTGTGTCTGACGTCACTGAGGTGACAGAATTTTTGTATATTCTTACAAATGCAGTGCAAGCTGGACCCAAAACTTTCTGTATATTCCCCTCCCATACACACTCCCTGGGTTTTAAGCTGTTACTGACAGTAGTTGGTAACAAATGTGCTACATTCAAAGTCAGCGTTAATATTTCTTTAGACATGAGTTCAAAGTTCTTCAGAACTGCCAGAATGTTGCTTTTGTAAACTGATTTTGGTGTTGGAATTGTGAATGGTGAGGAGTAGCAGTGTTTGGGTAAGAGTGCTTGGATTGCTGTAGGAGACGATGAATCTGTGTGCCCACGATGTTCTGTCTAGTATCTACGGAAAACTAATGAGACGCCTGAGAGTAGATGATTAACAATTTGTGTATATGTAACTATTTCTTTGTATATAATGATCCACCTGTCAGTCTTCTAGACTGAACAGTTCAGTCTGGTGGGAGCAGAAAAGGGGCAGAGCCATTAGGTACTGAAGATGCACAGCAGAGGGATCAGCTGCCTGTACATACTTTGTACCTGTGACTGATGAGAAATAGCAGAATGGAGGAACTGCTTTTTAGTTAGCTGGGCTATATGATTCTGGATTGAGTCCTCAAGGCATATGTTCTACCCCTAGGTATACTCCTTTTTGGAGAGGATAAGACAATTCAGAACCTCGTAACAGCTACTTTTCAGTTATTCTTGACACTTGACTCCAACCTGGGGGCACTTTTTAGGACTAATGGGAAAAGTTAACAATTGCAAGGATATTTTATAATTGAGATTAACTTGGAATGACTTAGTGTAACATTTATCTTTAATATCTGTATTAAATTATTAATATTAAAATTTGTCACATGAAGTTCTATTTGCTTGTGTTTTTAGTGCAAAGCTCCTTGAATGAAAGCAGGGTGAGCTTCTTGCCACTGCAGCTGGTCTTGTCCATAGTTTGCCAGGGGTTCTGGGCCAAGAAAACAAGCTTGGTCTCATGAAGCCACGCTGTCTTTAGAACTTGGAAAAACAAGTAAAGTAAAGGTCATGAAACTTCTTGACATCTCACCACATTCAGATTTCGCATGCATGAAATTTCAGGTAGTTATTGCCCTAAGAGGTCTTGCAAACCTGGACTCTTGATGACCAGTTGCTAACTGGTTTGAAGTGCACATATCTTCTCTCGGGCAGCTGATGGTCAAAGTCTCCCAGTGCCGTCCTTCATGCTGTCTTCAAATAGTGCAAGTGTGTAGTATTAACAAAATCAGCTGTGCCATTGGCCTTCAGGACTCCCAGAAGGAGGTAGCTTTTGACACTGTTCAGTCTTTTGCTTGGCGTAGGGGAGCTACAGTTTTAGAAATGGCAAAAGATACTACTCTGCTATGCAGACTTTGGTTGACCAGAAGGGTAGTTCTGGAGACATGTTGGCAGTTTTCCCAGGTGTCAGGAGTCTTTTCAGTTTCTTTTGAGACTCTGGCCTTGGATTGAAGGGGTGTTCTGAAACCTTATTTTCAAGCGTAGGCAGGATCACTCATGGTGTTTGGATGAATGTCTGTATTGTAAGAGATGCCAGGTAATACTTATATCCCTCGGACTTGTGGCTGTACTGCAACGTTGATGGATCCCATTAATTGTATTATTACCACGGTCAGGGTGCAAACTTGTGTATCTGTGATATCAATGCAAGATGGTTGCCTTTGCACATAGCCTAAACATTCACAGAATGGTAAGTTGGAACAGACCTCTGGATATCATCTAGTCCAACCCGCCGCTCAAGCACGGTCACCTAAAGCATTTTGCCCAGGACTCCGTCCAGATGGCTTTTGAATATCTCCAAAGATGCTGTAGGCACTTCCTTGCCTGCACGCAAATGCTTGAGGTACTTGCTATTGAGCCCTGTTTTGCTGATTGCATGATCTCTATAACTCTCCTGTTCTCACATCTTTCCTAGTTGAAAGTCCTCCTTACTGGGTTGGCCAGCATGTTGGCAAAGATGTGTACGCCCCATTTAGTGAGGTGGATCCTATCTCTCTCAAGCAGATGCCAATATTCAGAGTCCCACGGTCATAGAAACCAGAACCCTGTTGCCAATCCCAGCTGTGCAGCCAATTAGTATCTATCTACTCATCCTCCCATCCTTCCCCTGCGCTGGGAGGACTGAGGAGAAGACCACCTGGGCCCCACTAACCCCTGACAACCACCCCACAGAGCTCTGTAGTCACGTTTGATACGTTCCAGGTAGCCCTTAGCAGTATCGTTGGTACTCGTGAGGAAGAGCAGCAGGGGGTAAGAGTCGAAGGGGTGGACAAGCTTTGTCAGTCTTTCCACGTTGTCCTGGATCTGGCCCCCTGCAAACAGCAAAACTCCCTAGACAGGAGGTCAGGTCAGCAGATGGATGCCCCTGTCCTCTGCAACAGGGAGTCAGTCACTTGCTGCTTTCTCCCGTGCTCCTGCGTGGTGCGGGGTCTCTTGGCTCAAATGCTTGATGTAAAGCCATGCCCAGCTCCTCCTCAGCTTGGAGGGCGGTGAACGTGTTTATCAGCTACAAGCCTTTAGGAGGAGTAGGAGCCTTCCTTGTCATGTGAGTAAGTGACCAATTTCCAGCCTTTGTCGTCTTTGGAGTTATCACTTACTGATGTAAGATATTCCTACTGTGGTCCAAACTGAATACCTGCTCTGCCCTGTGTAAGCTCTGTGAGGATGCATGTGAGCCTTTCAGTCTAGCCTGGGATAGTAAAGACTAGTTTTGAAGGACTTCATTGTCTGCAAGTGGTCAGGATATCTACAATGGAATTTGTGTCCGTGACCATCACAGAGAGCTCCAACTGTATGTCCAGGAATGGACTGAGTGGAATAAGGTAACGTGTTTAGATGTCAGGTCCTTGTTACGGGCTAGAGGAGCAGGGGTATGAGCTTGCTGTCCTCCAGGACCTACAAGAATTTCCTTTCTGTGAAAACACACAGTGAAAGGGAAAGGAAAGGGGATTGGTTTTGTTGTATTCATGCTCAAGTTTCTGGCTGAAATAGTCTGTGGGAAGAGTAGCTGCACCCTTCCAACCTACTGGACCATTGACGTACCATATCTTAACTTTTAACTTTGCAGGAGTCCCGCTGTGACTGTTTAGGCAGTCACAGAAAGTACCCTATGCTCCTCCATGTAAAGCTCTTGAGCCTACAGAGAGCTTGACTTCCATCTGCCATACCAAGCTTGGTCACCTTTAAAGGGGTAGCGCCCTCTCTTTCCCCTCCCTCTCTTTTTTAGTCTGAAAGCCTGGCTGTAACCTGATCTTGTACTGATTTAGAAATAGCTTGCCATGAACTCAATATTCATTTAGAAGTGGAGGTATCATCATGTAGCCCTCCCTCTCCCTTCCCCCTCCCCCTTTTTTTCCCCTCCTTCTCTGGACTTATCACCTACAATTCATTTCCTGACTGTGAGCTGTCTACTGAAAGTGGGAATGAAAATACTTCTTTACTGAATCTTACTGCCGACTGCCAGCTTACTGATACTGAAGTGACAGTTGTCATGAGGATACCTGTGGAGGGAGCTGCGTGTCTGAGGGAGGTCTCGAAAGAATGATTGTAGCACCACGGCTCAGCTGCAGTGTCTGACTGAGGTCCTGTACCTTTGCGGGTAGTGAGTGTGTATGAGAACGTGACTTGGGGAGGAGGATGTGGTCCCACCATTACTGGAGCTGGTCCTTGTCCTGAGGACAGCTGATATGCCGTAGATGAATGGAAAAGTGTTCATGGGACAGAGGTGGGATCTGTAGTGTTACGGTGTACAGCACCATCACCATGGCGTCAGCCTGTAAACTGCTGCACGTGAAGAGGAGGAGGCCTGCACTCTGTCCTTAGCGCAGAAGCCCCGATGGATTACGTTACCGTGGCACAGTTTACTTGGGTCACTGGGACTGAACAAGACACGCAGGGTGAGGGCTGGGCAAGGTAGTTTCTAAGCTAGTGAGTTACTCCGTAGAAGAAATCTTCCTTGGTCCTGGAAGAATGCCTTTTAGCTGACCATTTGGTCCCCAAATACCCTTCCACCCTCTCAGCTCAATAAAGAAAATCAGTTTTGTTTTTTTTTTTACCTGCATCGCAGTGCTGAGTGGCAGCACAGAGGGTTGTTGCTATCAGCTATGATGGGGAGGGGTCACAGAGATGTACTTGGATGTATCTTCTCAGCTATCTTTTCTGGAGCAGGAGTGGGGATGCTGGAGGGGTAGATTCTCCTCTGGGTTGTCCTGTACTGACCCTGGGACGCAGGATGCAGAATAAAAAAGGATTTGTTGGCTTGTTGATGAGTTCTTGTGCAAAGGTTCCTTCACAATAGGTATATATTTATAACCCTGTGTGTGTGTATATATGCGTGTGTGTGTGTGTTTACGTATATGTGTATATATATATATATATATATATACACGCATACACTTTCTTATTTTTAAACTTCCATAAATCAATTTGAGACTTACGAAATGTGAGGTCAATTCTTAAGGTCCTTGGAATAGTAAATGTAATTTCTGTTCTAAGTTAGTCATGTTTTTGTAACTTGTCACTGTATGTTTGCTAAAGATGTGGAACTCACCTGGCTATCGAAGGGAAGGGGTGGTAAAGTAAATAGGGGCAAGCTGCAGGGACTGAACTAATTTGAGTGGTATAAAATGAATGGGAAATTGTGCTGATGACTGGGAAGCTAGCTAAAACTTGGTATTATGGTTGCAGCCGGTAGTGAGAAGGAGGGCCTGTGCATTATTTAGGGCTGAATATATAATTGAAGGGGTGCATGTAGTGCCTAAGGACTTAAAAATTACTGTTAACGAAGAGCTTTCAAAACATGAGACTGAAAAGAGCTCCAGTTAAAATGAAAAGTTAGGGATGACGTAAAGCATAATAATGAAACTTCCTTTTTGTGTTCCTTTAGTGATAGAAGTAAATGACCTTGTTACGGCCAACACGACGTGGGAATAAGTAAGGACAAAGAACTAAGAAGCAAAATGCGTGATGTGTCTGCGAGCTTCTCTCACTAGAACTAGAATATTTTTAGATATTCTTAATAATGTATTAAAAATAGAGAGCCCTGATGCTGTCTCAAGAGTAGGAAAGGAGGAGGTGACGTGCAAAAGAACAGAAATGAGCAAGTAAAACACAGTTACCATATGAAAATAATAACAAAGGTAGGAGAAAGCAGGAAAAAGAACAGATAGCACGGAAAAACTGCAGGCAATGGGACTTGTGAAAAATAATGCAACTGGAGAACTTGATGTAATGGAACACTTCTTTTTAATGGATTAAAAGTCTTTAAAAAGCACCTTCCTAAAGATGATATCTTCTCTGGGGATTTGTTTTAATTGCTAATGGTCTGAAATGAATATTGAAGAAGCTTAGTGGTAAGGCTTATGTGGCTAGATTTTTTTTTCCCCTGCTTCTTACTGAAAGCTTTGTGCATTGTCATTAATAGCGTATAAGCTTTTTGTAAAAACTAATTATTTGTGCATAGTTCTCGCTGTAGCCTGCTGTATCTCTTTTAATGTTGATTCGGATATGGAAGCATGCATCCTGAAGTCCTGTCACACTGGAATTAACTTTATATTTCAGCATGCTACTGCAAAAATAAATTTCAGGGAGAGAATTGTTTGTTGTTTTTTTTCTTTTGTTTCAAATTAACTACGAGTGCCAAATAGTTTTCAAAAAGAAATGTGCAGCTGCCAAACCTAGATAGCTGATGGAATTTTCCGTGGTTGCTGTTGACCGAGATTTTACTGTCAGGAGTTGACATCAAGATGAGTGCTATATTTTCAGGGCAGAAATTAGTTCTGCATGTTGGATGTTTCCTCTGTTTCTTTTTGATGCAGAAAGGCTAGAAACCAGCTGTTCACAAGTCAAATAGCACTTGGTTAAGAGTGGAGGAAGGCAAAGCTTATTTGGGGGATGGGACCTCATACTGTCTAGATGATGAGTCCTCTGTTCTCTCTGGGAATGCGTCAGAGGGACATTGCAGCGGCTGATTAGCACGTCTGTACAGCCGTTGTTCTTTTTATAGCAGGTTGAAGAATATTTTCAACCTTATTTGGCCAGAATAATTTCCTTTCTCCAAATTGTTTTTCTAATAATGGAAAGGGAATGTCCTTGAAAATAGTTTTAGTTCTGAATTTTATGCGTCGACTGATATTAACAGTTCAAAACTAGCCAGGTATAGCTAGCGTGGTGGTGGCAGTGTTACTTTATGCACTTTTCTCTAGATATTTGGAAAAAAAAATTTTTTTTACATTTCTCAGATATGAGAAAATAAGGAAGTTTAGTGCATTAACAACTGTATTTTTACATATTTCTATTGAAGTACATTGAGCATCCAGATAAAAACTTGATAGTGCTCAGTTTCTCTCTTTTTCTTGATAATAGCAAAATGCAAGTTAATCTGTAGATATAAACGGACCTTCTGTTAATTAAACTATTTTTTTGATAAAATAGGGACCTATTCATTTATTTATTTATTTAATCTTGGGAGATAGTCAATAAAGATTATGGATGGCTGTATCCAAGCTTGGGAACATAATGAAGTTTTTCAGTAAGTGAATATACAATCTTGGTTCAGATAGGTACTGTTCTGCAAACAGTAGGCAGCAGTATTAGACAATAATATTGAACAGCCTTAGGAAGATGTCTGAAAGAAACTGTGCCACAGAATAGCACAATCTATTCGTCTTCGCTTTGGCTTTTTTTTAAATAAAGAAAATAATTTGGTTTTGTTTTTCATTGATTGTAATTTCATACAAATGGGATGAAGCAGTGAATATTTAGCCTAACTCTTGTGAAAGAAGATTTCATTGGAACGTATAATCTTCTATCACATCCTAAGATTTTTTTTAACAAAATAAGTGATGACAGTTCCTATGTAGCTCAGTGTTTTCTCTGAGCTTAGATGCAGTAAACACTAGCTTATTAGCAGTAGTCTTTTAAAAGTAGAAGTGCAATGAAATTGTTATATTATTATTGAAAATTATTATTTGCAGTTCTATTATACACAGAAGCTTAGATTTTTCAGGATATATAAAAATACTTTTATAAGGATTTTCCATTTATTTTATTCCGATGGATGTAATGTGAGAAACAAAGGCATAAAATACGGGAAAGAAATGCAGAGTTGGAAAGTAACTTTTAAAGTGTTTAGTCCAAAATGAAATTTCTTCTTGATGCCTCAGACAATCTGTGAGTAAGGGTGTTGTATTGAATTTAAATTTTCTAACACCAGCTTCTTGAATTCTGAGGTATTATTAGAGATAGTGTTAATGAAATTAACCTATTAACTTTTAAAGTGGTTATCTGTGCTTAAAGTTAAACCCTTCTGTTTAAAAAGCCTTTATAGCCAGCAACTTAAAATGAATTTTTGTCCTGGGCGTTCCATTCAGTAAGATCGAGTATATTTTGCTAAAATGTTTATCATTCTTCAGTGATATGTGGCAGCTGAATGAACACAGGTTCTTCTGAAACTATACTGATTTCACTTATTCACAGAAATAATAAACTATGTATTCCAGGGAAGTTGATAGTGAAACTGGCTCTATTCACAGATTCGTTGTGATGAGCTGTGACTCACACATTGATGATACAATGCAACTTTTGATTTTTATCCCTTCTCTTTTCTTGTGCCTTCTGTTCTTCTATTCTTCCTAATAGAATTCGATACTGAAGTTTTTCACGTGTTTGTTGGCTTTATGTAGATGTCACAGAGCTAATCAGATAGGCTTACAGTGTTGGAGAGCCCTTGTGTGAAGTAACTCCTTCTATACTACTTTGAGAGGGAGAATTCCTGAAAAAGGACAGATTAGCTGGGGAGTGCAGTCATATCCGAGATGAGGCGGTATGTTCAAGTTCCAACTGTTGAGTGGGAAAAAACCTATGATTATAATTCTGCTTTTGAACCGAGACCATGTATGTGTTTGGGTAGGTGAAATTACCATTTTCTGATAACATAGATTTTTTTTTTTTTTTTAACTGAGAGTGTGTAGCATAAATGTGTTTAAAAAGAAGTATCCTTACAGTTGGTAGATTATGTACAGCTTTAATATGTAAAATGCAGTTTACAGGATTCCTTTAATAGCACAGAACATGCATTTTCAGACTCAGAAAATATCAGTCTTGCCAAAGTAAATTCTCAACTATTGTATAAAATATTTACCTTGGCATCATATAACAGCGTGAAGTTCTCTGTAGATACCTCTTTAAGGTTCTTACTTAGTTGTATGTAAGGAAGAAGAGTTGCCTTCCAGAGGGAGACCATTAAAATGCAAATTATGTCTGACACTGAAAGGAAATTGTCATAGCGTTTTTGGGTGATAAACCTGACTCTTTTCCAACCTTGATGGGAACAAGGTTATTTTTACCCAACTTAGTGTTTGTATTCTGTATAACTACAGCTACTATAAAACAGCTTATTTGTGTGAGATGAAGCTGTTTTTGTATCGAATTTTATCTAGGTTATATACTGTATCCAAGAAGTAAAGAGTCCGTTTTCAGTTACATAGCTACTTCTGTCTTTCTAAAATGTTCGTGTTTTATCATCTAGATAGTGAAATATTTTCAGTTAATTTTTTGAAGTTCAATTTATTTCTAATGTGTTGTTAAGATTTAATTATTGTGTAATTTTTATTCAAAAATTTTTTAATTATTTGTATGCTTTTATTAATCTTTCATGTTATATCAAAATATGGAATAATGTTAAAAGCAATTTTACCACAAAATATATGTCATGACTAATTGTTCTGTTTTTTCTGTATTCTTTGGAGAACCCGCCACTTTTTTTTTTCTAATTGTGTTCTGCTTAAAATATCTGTACGCAAAAGAGCGTTCAAAGCTGAATGCTTTGATAGCTCAAGCTGTAGCTTTGTAACACTTGAATGTACTGTTTAATTCAGAAAATTCTTTTAATGGCATTAAAATTCATTCATTTTGGTTTTATATTTTAATGGTAGAGAATGCTCTGCATTTTGTTTCAATAAGCTGTACTATAACAGTAGAACTTGACAGTATAAAATAAATTGAAAACCTGGGACGAAGAGAAGAAAACTCCTTCAAATCTAACATAATTTATTGTTAGGCTTGGGGGCGGGGGGGGGGGGCTCAAAACTCACTATATGGTTTAAATTTGAAGAGCAGCATTTGAACGCTATCGAGTTTCTGTTAACTGAAACCATCTGGTAAGGTAGTTGGTGCTCTGTAATCTAATATTTCATCCTTCTCAGAGGAGTGTCTGCATCCAGTCGTTCAGTTTTATGTTCAATTTATGTAATTACCGTTGTTCTGAAACACCATTTTAAGTCTTAAATTGTAGTTCTGTATAAAAATTTTTTCCTCCTATCACTTAAAAAGGGAGAGGCTAACTCGAAAAGTATTTTTAACTGCCTGTGTTCCGTGTAATATTTCACAATATTTTCTGTGTTCTTACTGTGTTTTAGATAGCTGTAGTAAAACACTGTACAAAAGTTACTGTAAGAGTATTTTTGTTATGAGTAGTAGCTATAAAACTTACCCTTTCCTCTGGACTACTATTAGTGGTATATAAGGTAGAAGAGCCAGGTAGGAAAGCACAAATACAAAAAAACGTTGAACTAGGCGCAGAGCTGTGTAGCTAAGTTAGGAAAGAATTAACAGTAGGTGTCTTGTCTCGGTGCGTTTTAATGCCCTTTATTTGAATTTCCTAGTATCGAGTGATACACTAGACGCTGCTGAGAGAGAGTCTTACTTTCACATCACCACTTACTGTATTTTGAAATACTACAAAATACTGCTCTGTATAAAATAAGTTCATACAACTGTGTGACTTGCGTGCAAGACAAGTAGGTTTCTAACGTCTTTTGATTCAGAGATACCTATGTTTTCCAGTGGCCTGTGAAACAGCCTCGATTTTAGTCACTTAGTGCCTGCAGGTTTTATGTAAATATAGCTTTTTACATTGGTTAGACTCCACTGAGTAGTAGGAGGTGTCAATAGGGATGAAATCATATGAGGAGTCTGACAGTAGCAACAAAGTACTATTTCACACAAAAATTATCAGTATAAAGTATTGTGTTGCTTGAAGGTTTTTTGTTTTCATTGTTTTATAGTGAAGTTCCAAGTCTGTGATCATCTTATTGCTGATATTTGACTCTGAAATGTCATGAATTGAGTTAAAATACCGCTGAAGAGAAACTAAAGTCAAAGTCTTGTTTCAAAAGCACAGGTCCAGGATTCAGAATATATTCTGAATATATTCTGTTGGCTGAGCGCAGCCAACAGAGGCAGCGAACAGACGCAGCAGTTTGCGCAGCAGTGTCTGGGCTCTGCCTGGGCCTTTTGTGGGCCTTGTTGGAAGTTGCGGAGACTTTCTGGGGACCCCCGAGGAACTAGACGGTGCTTGCTCCTAGCAGGAAGGGAGAGCTGGGCAAGGACTGCTGCAGGGGGCCTTGACTTCACTTCTCCTGGGAAGTTCTAGCTAGGTGGGGCTGCTGCTAACGAGCTCTCTGGGCTGCCCTGGTCAGAGGGAGTTGGGGCTTTTGTTTCAGGTGGCTCCTGATTGGGTGGGTCAAGCACCCTTGTGAGTCACTGCTAGGCAGAGGCCTATATAAGAGCCAGGCCTAGAGCGCAGCTCCCAGAGCGCGGCCAACAGAGGCAGCGAACAGACACAGCAGTTTGCGCAGCAGGGCGCCAGAAGGCAAAGAAGGCACGTCTCCATTTTGCACATTTTGCACAGTGGTGTGTCCTTCCCCGGGGCATGGTCATGACACGCCGCAGAGCACGTTCCCCAGTGGCTGCTGGAGGTGCTGCATCAGCTGTGTCTGAGGCTTCAACCTACTACTACCCTCTGCTGATCTTCCATGTGGGTGCTAACGACACAAAAGGCAAACTGGAAACCATCAAACAGGACTTCAGAGCTCTGGGAATGGTGGTCAAGGGTCTGGGAGCCCAGGTGGTTTTCTCCTCAATCTTGCCTGTGAGGGGAAAGGACAGGAGGAGGAGTAGACGAGTTTTCCAAGTTAACAACTGGCTGCGCCGCTGGTGTTGGCAACAGGGCTTTGGTTTCTATGACCATGGGACCCTGTTTGAAGATCAACAGCTGATGGGGAGCGATGGGATCCACCTTACCAAGCGGGGCACGTGTGTCTTTGCCAACAGGTTGGCCAGCCTGGTAAGGAGGGCTTTAAACTAGGCAAGATGGGGGAAGGGGAGTGGTATAGTGGCAGGAGAGTCAGTAAAACACCGCTCAAGTCAGGATGCCTCCAGCGGGTGCATACAACCAGGGGAGACAGCATGGGACATGGCTATGGAGGATCCTCTTGCACCTCTCCTGGGAAGCTTGCATGCTTGACAGGCTCTCTGAAATGCCTGTATACCAATGCACGCACCATGGGGAATAAGCAGGAAGAGTTAGAGATCTGTGTGCGGTCACAGGGCCGTGATCTCATTGCGGTTACAGAGACATGGTGGGATAGTTCATGTGACTGGGATGCTGTCATGGATGGCTACGTGCTTTTTAGGAAAGACAGGCCCGGAAGGCGAGGTGGTGGAGTTGCCCTTTATGTGAGGGAGCAACTAGAATGTGTGGAGCTCTGCCTAGGGGAGGATGAAGAGCAAGTTGAGAGCCTATGAGTAAGGATTACAGGGCAGGCTAACATGGGTGACACTGTTGTGGGGGTTTACTACAGGCCACCTGACCAGGAGGAAGTCATCGGTGAGGCCTTCTACAGACAGCTGGAAGTAGCCTCACGATCACAGGCCCTGGTTCTCATGGGAGACTTCAACCACCCTGACATCTGCTGGGAAGAGAGCACAGCTAGGCACAAACAGTCCAAGAGGTTCCTACAGAGGACTGATGATAATTTCTTGACTCAGGTGGTGGATACGCCAACGAGGAGAGGTGTGCTGCTAGACCTTGTACTAATGAACAAAGAAGGTCTAGTTGGGGATGTGAAGGTTGGGGGCAGCCTTGGCTGCAGTGACCATGAGATGGTGGAGTTCAGGATCCTGTGAGGAAGGCAATAAGTAGGATTGCAATGCTGGACTTCAGGAGAGCTGACTTTGGCCTCTTCAGGGACGTAGTTGGAGGAATCTCATGGGATCAGGCCCTTGAAGGAAGGGGGGTTCAGGAGAGCTGGTTAATATTCAAGCATCACTTCCTCCAAGCTCAAGAGAAGTGCCTCCCTCTGAGGAAGAAGTCCAGCAAAGCGGGCAGGAGACCTGCCTGGATGAGCAAGGAACTCCTGGCAAAATTCAAACAGAAGAAGGAAGTGTACAGAATGTGGTAAAGGGAACAGGCCACTTGGGAGGAATATAGGGACATTGCCATCAGAGTATGCAGGGATGCGACAAGGAAGGCTAAGGCCCGTTTGGAATGAAATCTGGCAAGGGATGTCAAGGACAACAAGAAGGGCTTCTTCAAATACATCAATAGCAAAAGGAAGACTAGGGAAAACGTGGGCCCGCTGCTGAATGGGGCGGGTGCCCTGGTGACAAAGGATATAGAGAAGGCAGAGTTATTGAATGCTGCCTTTGCTTCAGTCTTCACTGGTAAGGCCAGTCCTCAGGAATTCCAGACCGTGGGGGCAAGAGGGGAAGTGTGGAGAAAGGAAGACTCTCCCTTGGTGGAGGAGGATCAGGTTAGAGATCTCTTGTCCAAACTTGACATCCACAAATCCATGCGCCCTGAGGGGATGCACCCGCGAGTGCTGAGGGAGCTGGCGGATGTTATCGCTAGGCCACTCTCCATCATCTTTGAAAGGTCCTGGAGAACAGGAGAGGTGCCTGAGGACTGGAAGAAAGCCAATGTCACGCCAGTCTTCAAAAAGGGCAAGGAGGAGGAGCCAGGAAACTGCAGGCCTGTCAGCCTCCCCTCCATCCCTGGAAAGGTGATGGAACAGCTCCTCCTGGAGGTCATCACTAAGCATGTGGAGGACAAGAAGGTGGTCAGGAGTAGTCAGCATGGATTCACCAAAGGGAAATCATGCTTGACCAATCTGATAGCCTTCTCTGATGGGATGACTGGCTGGGTAGATGAGGGGAGAGCAGTGGATGTTGTCTCCCTGGACTTCAGCAAGGCTTTTGACACTGTCTCCCATCACATCCTCCTAGGTAAGCTCAGGAAGCGTGGGCTAGATGAGTGGCCAGTGAGGTGGATTGAGAACTGGCTGGATGGCCGAGCTCAGAGGGTTGTGGTGAATGGCACAGAGTCAAGTTGGAGGCCTGTGGCTAGTGGTGTCCCCCAGGGGTCAGTCCTGGCTCCAGTCTTGTTCAATGTATTCATCAATGACCTTGAGGAAGGGACAGAGTGCACCCTCAGCAAGTTTGCTGATGATACCAAACTGGGAGGAGAGGCTGGCACACCAGAAGGCTGTGGTGCCATTCAGAGGGACCTGGACAGGCTGGAGAGGTGGGCAGAGAGGAACCTCCTGAAGTTCAACACAGGCAAGTGCAAGGTCCTGCCCCTGGGGAGGAATAACCCCCTGCACCAGTACAGGCTGGGGGCTGACCTGCTGGAAAGCAGCTGTGCCGAGAAGGACCTGGGAGTGCTGGTGGACAACAAGTTGACCATGAGGCAGCAGTGTGCCCTTGTGGCCAAGAAGGCCAATGGTCTCCTGGGGCTGCATGAGGCAGAGTGTTGCCAGCAGGTCGAGGGAGGTGATCCTGCCCCTCTCCTCAGCCCTGGGGAGGCCTCACCTGGAGTGCTGTGTCCAGTTCTGGGCTCCCCAGGACAAGAGAGACATGGCACTCCTGGAGAGAGTCGGGCGGAAGGCTACCAAGATGATTAGAGGGCTGGAGCACCTCTCCTAGGAAGAAAGACTGCAAGAGCTGGGCCTGTTGAGCCTGGAGAAGAGAAGATTGAGAGGGGATCTCATCAATGTGTGGAAGTATCTGAAGGCGGGGTAGTGTCAAGAGGATGAGGCCAGCCTCTTCTCCGTGGTGCCCAGCAACAGGACAAGAGGCAACGGGCAGAAACTGAACCACAGGAAGTTCCATCTGAACCTGAGAAAAAACTTCTTCACTGTGAGGGTGAGAGAGCATTGGAACAGGTTGCCCAGAGAGGTAGTGGAGTCTCCTTCGCTGGAGATATTCAAAACCCGTCTGGATGTGATCCTGGGCAATATGCTCTAGGTGACCCTGCTTGAGCAGGGAGGTTGGACTAGATGATCTCCAGAGGTCCCTTCCAACCTCAACCATTCTGTGATTCTAGTGAGATAATGTGCGAGAATGAAATTGTCATGCCACAAGTGGGATTCAGCTTTCTGTTGGAAAGAAAGGTAACATGTCAGGAAACAGGTGCAATGGATGGGGCAATGTCAGCTCATCTAGCCGTGTAAGAAAAAGGAATATGCCAGAGGAGATCTGTCCTGGATCTCCCAGACATCCAGATAAATATGGTTAAGAGCAACAAAGATTTCTTGGGTGTTACATAAAGAAAAACAAATCCCGTTATCTTTGTCTCATACTTCTTGCCAGCCTGAAAATTTGCAGATACGTTGTAAATATGAAGGTTATCACCAGGATAACCTTCATTCTTTTGCCTGGTTTGAACTGGGTGTAGTTACACTTTTGTTGTTTTTAGCAAAGTGTTTTATGCTTTTTGGAGTGCATAAGTGGATGCCTTTCCCAAGGTAATTGTAAGATATTTAGCTACTCTGAGTGCTGTAGGTATGAGATTTGAGACAGCCACTGACCTTTGTGCATATGGGGTAATAATATGCCTTTGCATCTCACTGGATCTTGTGCTTCAGAACTGCTTTTATGTCTATCTGAGACCTGACCAGTGAGTTAGTCTGATAATGTTTCCAGACCTGAAGCAATTTAAAAGCAGATTTGTCAAACCATCTAAATTTCTTGGGAATAAGTCTGCATTGGTATAGAAATTGGGCAGATATCTAGAAACTTATTTTCTTTTTTTTTTTTTTTAATGTTGCACTTTTACTTCAGATGGTGTTGCTGTTTGTGCAGATCAGAATTATTGCAAACATCTAGTAGCCCTGAATCCTAGGGAAAAATGTGTATGTATTTTGTAAGTTGTATGTATTGTTCTGATAATCCTTTTATGTATTTGAGTATTGGTAGTAGAGTAGAAGTGAGGTCAGCAAAATACCTTTCTCGACTTTAGGTTGACTGCCTTTATCTGATCACAAATAAAATTGTGGAATAATGAGAGGAGGGATTGTTCTATATATTGTAGTTTATACTAATTTATATAGTTGCCTGTAGAATGCAGCACAGCTCTTATTGACCTCTGTTTTTTTTTTTCTTTTTCAAGTGGAGTGCACACAAAGTATGTTTACTTGTGTTATGAAACGGTCATTTAGAATGAAGATAATAAATAATCTTTTTAGTATTTTTAAATATTGAAGTGTATTTTTTTTCAGGGTGTTTTTTCCGTATGGCTTGAGAGCAGATGCATTTCTAAGGTGCACTGGTTTCTAATACCTCAGATGCTTGCATGTTTACTGTTATTAAAGCTTCGTAGAAAGTATATGTATATTCACAGTAATGTGTAGTCCATGTATAATAGATGACAGATAGTGGGGAATGGCAACTAAGATTTATTAAAATGATCTATCAGACAGATGAGGTTACTTCCTTTTTTAATGCTGATTATTGGTATAACTCTGGAAATCTGATATTTTCTTTCATTAACAACTAACTCTGGGGTACTAATTTTAGTTAAGGGTGCTACATATTGCCAGAATATTTATCAAATGATTGGAAAGTTAGTGAAGGCAGTGATATTTGAGATAATGATTTTGCTAGTGATACATGAAGATAATGAAGATAGTAATACTTAGAATATGATTTGGAAGATAATGAACTGCAGGGAAGGAAAAAGGAAAAGATTGGTCTGGAATGTCCATCGGTCATAAAAATCCAATCAAGCACAATTTTTTTTTTTGTTCCTGGTTTGAAAGCTACAATAACTCTTTGCTGATAATATTTCTCTTAAGGTTTTTTTCTTGCATCACTGTGGGAGACTTTTTCCACTAACTACTGTGTGTATATCTTGGTTTACTGGTGTTGGAGAAGTTGAGGGAGGAGGTGTGAAAACAATAGCTGTGAAAGGGACTGTGAAGGCACCTGCTGGGTCGCAGGAGACGCGTGATAGAGGATTTTTCACCTTAGCTTAAGCTTTAATAGTTTTGCTTAGTCTGGTTCCCCTAATCCAGTGTAAGAATCTAGGATAGAGCAAAGCACAGACATTACAAATGCTGACACCATTCCTCACTTCATCTTATGGTTTATTACCTCGTGTCTTCAACTGATGCTTTTTCCTAAAACAAAGGCATGAGAGACAGGTAAAACTGCATTGTAGGAGTAGTTTTGCATGTCTGACTTCTCAGTGACTTTCAGTGCGCTTAATTTTACTTAAGTGATGACAGTAAAAAGCTGTTGTATTCAGAATATTTTTTCTCCTTGCTTGTCACCTAGCTGGTAAAAATGAAAATACACAGTTTTTATAACTTTGTTGTAAAGCCAATTGGGTAAATCTCTTTGCAGGAGTGTGCTGTTGCTGTGCTGCTTTGCGACCCCGCTACAAACGTCTGGTAGATAACATATTTCCTGAAGATCCAAAAGTAAGTGATGACTTAAAAGCTTTAAGTGATTGGCATTTGAATTTTTTTTATTTGGTAGATAATACTTAAACTTTTTTTTATTATTTCTTACTATTTATTTTTCTTCTTTTTTTTATAAAAGATCTTGTTCTAAGAGGAAGCCTTTAGTTACCCCGTGTGTTAGCCTTGTCTAAGACAAAAACAAGAAGAAATAAAATACTTAAACTAAAATTGATTGCAATAGATTAAACTAAAATCTTGTTTGCATATTGGATCAACTTGTCAAAATTATGCATTAAATATATGATGACTTTGGGGGATGGTGTTAAATAGTGCCAGTAGCATAAAGGTGTGTCTCAAAACTGATGAAGTGTTTCAGGAAATACTGCTTTTACCCAAAAGGTGGGGAAAGATTGATTGTTCTTTTCCTTCAGAAGTATTTTACTTAATTTAAATTGCTGATTTCTGCAATTGAGCTATCAGCAATTTTTCTCAAAAGTTCTATTTTTTTTTTTCAGTAGCTTATTCCATTCTGTAGGAATTAGATCTTTGAACTTCAAGTAGATGAAAGGAAAGACACTTCAAAAGCTTTATATTCTCTGTGAATTTAATTTTTGTGCTTCTGTGTGTCTGTTTTCAGGATGGTCTTGTTAAAGCTGATATGGAGAAGCTGACTTTCTATGCAGTTTCTGCACCAGAAAAACTAGATCGAATTGGTGCATACCTAGCAGAGAGGCTGAGCAGGGATGTTGTCAGACATCGCTATGGGTAAAGAAATAAACTACTGCATAAAAATAGATGCAAGCAAGTAGCTGCATTTCATGATCAGTGTGCTGGTCTAGCTAAGGAGGTAGCATAGACCTCATGAATGTCTTTCAGGGTATGGGGAAGTGGGATTAATTTTCTTTTCAGCCATGTGGGGCTATGTTATATGTAAATGTGAACTTAAATTCTATCATATTCTTAAGTCCTACCTGAGTGAGAACTTTGAAAGAATATTGAGTAGGAAAGTATTGAGTGTAAGAAGTTAAGTGGCAAGAATTGGAAAAGAAAGGATATATTATCTGTAATAGGCCATCATTTTTGTTATTAAAGATGTAGCTATTTTTATAATTTTGCAGAATGTGTAAATGGCTGTTCTTTCAGATAATTCATTTTGTTTATTCCTTTTCTTTACTATTTCTTTTGATTGGGTTGCTTTCTGACAGTACGGGTGTGTGGATATGTTGTTGACTTTCCATACTGGGATTTTAATAAGCATAAGAGCTATGGACTAGAAAGCTGGTTTTTATAATTAAAAATAAAATATGACGGGAGGAAAAATAAACTTGAACTGTATTTACTCTGTTACCAAATGTTTATTTTGACACACCTTCTAAAAACATTCTTCCAAAACAAATAGGAGAAACTGAGAGAATTTCTATTTAGAATATTAAAAAAAAAAAGTAGGAAATGCTAATACTGTTTTTAGATCCTGGGAAAGATGCTCCTTCCTTCCTGTTCTTCTCTAAATTTTGTAGTTTTGTAGTAATAAGAACCTACATTGATCATACTGACGTATCAATAAATCTAACACGTATGCTTGTGTGAGTCTCACCATGATTAATTTTTAGGTATGTTTTAATTGCCATGGAAGCACTGGACCAACTTTTAATGGCTTGCCATTCTCAAAGCATAAAACCATTTGTGGAAAGTTTCCTTCATATGGTGGCCAAGCTTCTAGAATCAGGAGAACCAAAGCTGCAAGTTCTTGGAACCAATTCTGTGAGTAAACTGAGATGCTGAATCAAATCAGAATAAATCTTTTCTTATTTGCTAAGGCAAAAAAGTTTGAGAATTGACAGCGTATCTGCCAGTTAACATGAGTTGAAAATGTTCTGTATGTGGCGGAATTGTCAGTTGGACATATTGCGATTGGTATTTGGACCTAAATGCAAAAGAGATACAAGCTGAGGACAGAAAAACTGTTTTTTTCAGCCTCTAAAACACTTCTGACAACTGGGCGTATCTCCTACAGATACGACTTCTTATGGAAGAAACAGAAAACTGTTGTCTGAATTCATATTTTGAATCTTTAACAGAATCCTCCTGGAGTCATTCCATAGGAGGGTGGTGTTTTCTTTCTGTCCTGTATTGAGAGAGATGTTATGAAATAGAGGAAATAATGTACTTTTCCATAGCATTGAGAGTACTGAGCAAGGTTCCTTCTGGGCCGGAGAGTAACCAGGAGGCAAAAACATTCAGCATTTTAACCCCACCATCTTGTCAGGCTCAGTATTTCACCATTCAGATCCAGACTTGAAAGGCATGACTGAAAGTGTTAGGGTGAAGACTAGAAGATCTAGTTTCCTGAACTAGAAGAGTAATGAATGGTATCAGTATTATGGTTCTGATGCTTCCATTATAGCCATTGTATTTCCCAGCCTGTACAATATGGTTCTAATAAACTGCAGGATTGTAACGTGAATTGTTTTGAGTTTGGTTGCTTTTACATGAGCGAGAGTAATGCTTGAGTTTCGTGTCCAACGCCGTTTTTAGCAGTGTATGGGTTCTCTGTGGATTCCCTAAAACTTTTAGGCCTGCCTTTGGGCATGATTCCCAGCTGATGGAATTAAATGGAGTTGCAGTTCAAGGAAACAGGAAGGTGTAGAGAGTTTCTACTTTGAAGTAGAATTTCTTAATAGAGTGTGACACAGATTTCTTCTGCTGATGAAAGAGAGGAGCATGTCTTTGGACTGCAAATGAATGGGGCAGCTTGACTGAGGATAATGATTTTTTTTATTTATTTGAGCCAGATTACTGTGCTGTTTTTTGTTTTGTTTGTAAAATAGTGTCTGGTTGAGACCTCTTAGAGGAGTAGCTTTGGAATTTATTTCCTGGACTGGCAAACAGCAAGATGTAAATCACTTTCCTGTTTAACGTCCTCAGTGGTGAAAAGTTAATGCCAGCCTTGATTTTGATGCAGAAGACACATGTCTCTTCTGAAGAAATACATTACTGAACAGATGTTCCTGTTGTGGTCATCTGTTTGATATCCCTATCAATTCCTAAGGAAGCCTTTTATGAACAGAGCAGATCAATGGACTTCCTAAATTGGGAAATAATTTGTGTTTGTCTCTTGTAAAACTCAGTAACCAAAAATAATTATATTTTCATAAATGAGATGTCAAATCCTGTAAGAGCAGGAGACTGAATTGCATATATGTCTCTTGACATCATTTCAGAGGTTATTTTTAGCGTATTTATACTAATTTCCCTAGGCACCTTCTATAGTCAATAGACAGAACAGTCTTTTTGTGTTGACTCTAGAGAAGCGAACTATTTTGGCCGTGACAGATGGTCTGTTTCTGAGGATGCTGGCCTACTGTGCTTCTTAAATAAATTTGGCACCAGACATGGAGAAGATTTACCAGCACTTCAATCTTTCCCCCTCCCTCCCCTTCAAAAAAGAAAGAAAAAAAGTTGAGATTGTAAAGAGTTACTGAATAATCTTGTATGTGCTTGAGGTCTTGAGGTCTTGAGTCAGGTAGCCTTTGGAAAAGTTTCAGCACTTTTTTTTTTTTTTTTTTTTTTTTTTTTTAGACTGAACTCAGTTTTGGTCCAATACAAATTTATGAAAGTTCTACTCATGGAAAACTATTGTGGCTATAAATATATCTTATAAAGTGTCTTGATTATTTTCCGTCCAAAACTGACGCTCAATGCTTCACTGGAGTACAAAGGCAAATGTGTCTCGAGCAAAACGTGACTGTCTTAGCTTATGTGAGTTGCCTTCCATTCCCCCTCCGTGTCTCAAACAGGTTTTACTTCAGCTGTGGGGACTCTTGTGACTCCTCAGAAGTCAGGGTTTCAAATAAAAGAAGTCTGAATACTGAATAACTTTTAGTGGCTTAAGCTCTTGGAAAGATCTGAAAGCTTCTGCTGTCTTCAGGGTTTTTCCTCTGGCTTTCAGATCTCAGTTTTTGGAGACAGAACTTGCTCTACTTGGTGCTCTATATCGGACAAAGAGGCAAAGGATTAGTTCAGCTGTTTGACTTTTTTTTTTTTTAATTTAAATTTTATTTTTTAAGTTAACTTGCTTTTATAAAGACAACGTGAAGAGTACTGTTTTAAAAAACATTGCTTATTTTTCATTTATATACTTTCATGCCTTCACGTTACATATCACTAATTCATATGACTTTCTAATAAGTTTATATTGTATTTATAAGTTAAAGTGTTTATTTTGTCAGTTTATATATATTTCTTACAGCAGCAACAATTTTTTATAATGTAATTATAGATCTAATTGTACTGATAGAGATTTGAGAACAGTGATACTCAGTAGTGGATGCCTTGATTTATTTTATTTTATTTTATTTTATTTTTTGTACTAGTCCAGATTTCAATCTGACAATCTTTCTCTATTATGAAAGTTATTTTTACTAACGATGTGCTGAGATACCATATGGCAGTGTGGAAACTGAAGAAATATGGTGAGAAGAGCTGAGACTTCTTTGGCTTAAGTAAGGTATAATCTGAAGGCTGATTGGCAATAAGCTTTAGTACTTGGAAACTAATCACAAAAAGGAATTTAACTCTTAGCCACTGTTGCAGAACTTCGATAACAAAATGCCATGCAAACCATCTATATTTCAGTGTAATAATGTATGTAACAACTATATTATCTATATTGTTTAGATCTGTAGTGACTATTACTAGGGCAGAATTAATGAATTATGCTTGTTCTTCCTGTTTAGGGGTAAGAGCTCTCTTTTTGAACTTGTGTTTGAGATGTCAGGGTTTTTTTTTGTTTTTTTGTTTTTTTTTAGCACAAGCCTTTTTCAGATATGTATTCATCTACTAAACTCTTTTAGGGAGGGTATAGAAAATTTATTTAGAGAGCAGCTGGTTGATTGTAATGGGGATATGTAACTTAAGTTTAAGGTGACAATTTTCCTGTGTGGAGAAAACTCAGTTGAATACAAATCATTTTAAGGCATTCTGAAATGTTGACTAGGTGGGTTCTTCTGTATATTTTGATAGTAAAAGAATATCTTCCATCTGAAAAATAATTAATATATCCAGTATTATCCCATTTTAAATTATTACCGCAAATATTCTCCTCAGCTGGTAGAATGCTTCATTTGGTAGGATAGTTTCTTCTTAGTAGCAGTGAAATAGTGATACCATTAGTGATGTTGTTGGGCCTCCTGTGATTGAGGAGGTGACTGTTCGTTAGTCAGCATCTTATTTATTTTTTAAGGTAAGATAAACAGTATCCCAAATGGGAAAACTCACCAGTCAGTACCTGATAAAACAAGATTTTTGTATTTGTTAGTGTTGATTTACGAAAGCAGTTGTTACAGGCTAAGCTGAAGTACGCATACGTATTGAAAAAGTGTACAAAGTCAAGACTGAACTTAAGGAACGTCAGAATTAATGTGCCAAGTAGAGTGCTCGTTTGTCTTTCTTCCAGATCAGCAAGCTGCATATGAGCAAGTATGTGATGGCACATTACTTTCGTTACAAGATCCTTCTTTCATTCCATGTACTGATGTGCTGGTAATGATTTGGTGTGCAATGAAGTGTGTTGTTTCTAGAATCCTTCATCTCTCTCTTTTATAGGATTTAAGGTACGGAGAGACAGAATTAGGCAAAGCATGCTTTCTCTTTCTGTAGATTATTAAATTCTCTTCAGAATTTTATTCTCTCTACCAGAATTTGAGTGTTGCTAGATACATCACTTCAAGCAGTCCTTCTGGTGTGATGCACCAGCTGAGTATTGCTTTTTCCCCTCCGTGCTCATGCTCTCCTGTCTTGCAGCATCATACCTGCGTGAATGCGGCCCTATAAACCAGCATAGTTTTACTGACTTTGACGAACAGCTGTACGTGTGACGCTTGGGAGAATTTCCATCCAGGTGTCTTGAAGTAAAATAGAATGTGAAGCTATCTGTCCCATTCTGATATAAGCTCAAAATGAAAAATACCAGGCAACCTTAAGTATCAGCTAAACTAAATCACGTATTTCTGTTGCTGAGAGCTTAGTGATTATTTATTTTGATCAGTTTAATATTACGTTTGTGAAGTTAATGCATGAAGCCAATGCTTGAAACTTTTTTTTTCTCTTTTGATATTTGTTGAAAACGTTGAAGTGTTTGTCCTTTTAGCATTTCTTTGGTGAAGCAGGTGTGTACATAACACATCTCTTGTTAATGTCACACTATGTAGGTTATAGAAGTCTTGTGTTCATAAGGTATCATGTCTTCCTATGTGATAGAGTTTCCTAGTAATGAAATACAGTGACTTTGTCTCTGAAAGACAGCAACTGTCAAGCACTGTTCACTGCCCTATCCTCCCCCGGCCTGAAACACAAGGAGAGAATTGTGGGCTCTCAAAGACAGAGCTAGGGAGCTCAAATATCAAAAATTATACAGCTTGGATTCAGCCTAAACTTTCTACAGATAGATATTTTAAATAACTTGTTAAGTAACGATACATGCTGGATTTTTTTTTTCCTGTTCTTGAATTGTTACAAAAAATTGACTGCCTTTAAAGGAAATCCAGAACACATCAAAAGCCCTGCTCCTTAATCTGTTTTTTCTGCTTAGGAAGTGTTGGCTACCTAAAGGTCATAAGACAGTGTAAATAAGTAAGAAATTGTCCTTAGGAATTTAATTTGAGAAATTATGGTTTACATGTAGGACTTGAATAATACCACTCTTCTGGGGAATGTGATCCGGTTTTCTTGTCTCAGTCCAGAACAGACATCCTCTGAATAGCTAATATGTTCCTGCTTTAATTAATGATTGATTTTATGTAGTTTTATACTGATGGAATCTTATTGGTCTAAAGATTCATGGAAATAAGATTAACCAATGTAAGTACCTTTTTTTACTGTGCACATATGTGAATACAGAAGATGCATGTACTGGTATAACTTCCATATGTTACCAGTGAGTGGTTGCAGGCATTTACTATTATGAAGTGGCATACTTACGCCTGTAAAAATTGTATGTATAAAAGACCATGCTTCTGCCTGGGAAACAAGAGTTTTATCCTTATTTACACTGAATAATTTCTGTATTAGAAGAATGCTTGAAAATGCCTCGGCTATGTAGGAGTAAAATATTCTTTATCCAATAACATCTTAACAGAGAGCACAAGTGCTAAGCCGGTAGAAAGCATAGACTAATGTGTACTGTAAAAACTTAAAACTTATGTACTAAATAGGCTTGTATACTTTACTGAATGGCAGTGCAAATCAAAATAATGTTAGTGCAGTTAGGTCTCCTAGAGACTAAATATCCAATCATCTGAATGCTAATTCTGGAATATACTTTAGAAACACTTTATATTCAGTGGCTGAAACGGCTATGATACGTATGCAAGGGAATCAAAAATAGTTACCCATTCTGGATATTTTACTATGGGTGTTACTTTGAGCAGCACAGCTTCTGAATACCTGGTTCCCTGCTGCAAAACTGCATCATGTGGTACAGGAGAAATGTCCAGAGAGAGGCACTGACGCTCTCTTGACCTAAATTCTTCGTGTATTTGGGGGGAAAAAAAAAAAAAGGATGATAAATCTTCTAAAGAAACAGCTATTCAAAGTATGTTAAGTTTTCATGGTGGAAGATCCTGTCTCTCAAGTAAGTCTTCTTGTTGTCTATATTTTAGATTGTTACTCCTGATACTGAATGCTTGATGAGTAAATATTCTCAAGGCACTCCTGTAGCATTTTGTGTTCTGCAAACTTTGTGCTTCCATTCTGTTCAAAGCTTTCACAGAAGTTTGCTGGATGAATCAATTGATTGTAGGTGTGAAAAATGCTTGAATGCTTAGAGAATATTAAGAGCGTATTGTTCTCTTTTCTTCCTGAACTTTATGGCATATTAAATTGTAAGGGCTGATTAGGTTCCTGTATTAAAAATACCTTTGAAAAATTGCTTCTGTTTTGTAGTTAACAATTTCTTGAAGCAAGCCAGTGAGATATAAGGCATTTGAAGCGTATTCTTGGGTTCACTTGGAATTGCTCTTTTATAACTCATTGAGAAGACAGCAGCACGGTTGCTGTTGATGGACTGTCTTCGAAACTGTGACAATAAGCTCCACAGAATTGTTTTTTTGACTGCACATCACTTTCTTATCCTCTGACAATTGAGAATAGTCTGTACAGAAGGACATGTAAAATGGCCTTGTTGATAGTTTACTTTTTTTTTTTAAACGTGTTTTCAGTAACAAGTGACAACATAGTTTTAGAAACTGTACCAACTTCAGCTGCATCTGTAGCTTTCTGTAGGTGAACTGAGTGAATTTGCAAGGGACGAGTGTTATTGATGAAACAGAAAAGAAGGTAATACAAAGTAGAATGTATGTGATGTGGGTTTTTAATATTAAACTTAAGTAGTGTTTGCTGCAATGTAAGCTCATTAGTGCTTTTCGTATTACCCTTCAACAAAGACTGTTTATTATCATTTCTTTTTATAGCTGTCTTCTGTATATTATAAGACTAATTTCATTTAGCTCTCAACTAGATAGTTTAATGTCTCAGTCTTATTTGACAGATATTTATCTAGAGCTTTGTTCATCCTATGGGTGATTGAAGGGGTAGTGCCAGTTAAACAGCATCTTCCACCGTGATGCTAAAACCGGACGCAATGCTTCGTCTAACACTTTATTAGTGCCAATTAGATGTCAAAGATTTCATGGGTGTTACTGATAATGACCTTATTAAATATCACAGTATATTGTTTGCTTTTTCATGCCAGTATAACAGCACTGGCTTTTGTGGAGTGTGCAGTTTTATAACCGTCCATTTTTCTGCATTCAACTATATCTACTCAATATTCATACAGCTGCCTTAAAATGGTATTTTTTATTTGTCACTTCTAATTTGCATCCTCACATTTTCAAGCTGTGTTTCCATTTTGTCAAGATCCTGACATCATGTCGGCTTGCAGCTTTGGCCAACTTAGTTTTCTTTGCAAGTCTGATGAGCCCACTCAGTGGTCTAAGTCTCTAGAGAAGCTCAGATACTCCAGACAGGCCTCTTCAGAGATTTACTCAGTGCCTTATTACAGATTGACAATTTACAAGTACTTATTTGCATTTTTTTTTCAAATCCTTTTACATCTGTCTAATGGGGAGGGTTCTCTAGACAATGTTTTGCTAGCTTCCCTTTGAGAATTTTGTGTAAATTTTTTGTCAACAGCATCACTAAAGTCAAGACATGACAGATGCTTCTTCTTCTGGATTCACAAAATCTATTTCTTTGTCATAGGACTAAATTAGACTGGTTTGATGTGATTTGTTCTTTACAAATCCATGTTGACTGTTACTTACACCTTTGTTATTTTTTAGATGCTTTCAAATTGTGATGGGGTCGGGGGGAGGGTGCCTTTCTGTGAACTGAAATCAGGTTGGCTAGTCTGTAATACCCTTACTCCTTTCTTCTGTTTTGCAAAGATAGACAGAATTAGCAGAACAACCTGAAGTTCATTTCACTTAAATTTTGATATGCTAAAAAGTTATTAGTTAACCTGTCAGTGATAGTATACTGTTTGATTACTTGGATATAGCCTTAAACTGAGTGCGTATGGCAAAACACTTTTAGATTTTATGCATAAATAAATGAATCTTTTTGCAGCCCATCCTTAGTACTGTGAAGTAGTATTTAAAAGAACTGATAACTTCTAGTATTTAAGTACTAGCTATGTCCATATTGCGTATTATGTTGTATTTTACGGAGTTACCTCATTTCATAATAATCTAAATGCCGTTCTAATGGAAAGACTCTAAAAGTAGAACACTCCGATTTAACTTTTTCCTCTCTGGAGTTAAAAATATTTAAATATTTTTAAGTCTGGATTGTTATTTTTTTATGCAATGTTTTATGTAACTTCCATAGTGAAGCTTAAGATTCATTATTCTCTTTCATGAAATTGGTTTCAAAAGCTTTTCTAACATGCCTCTTTTCCAGTTTGTCAAATTTGCCAACATTGAGGAAGACACCCCTTCGTATCACAGACGCTATGACTTCTTTGTGTCTCAGTTCAGTGCCATGTGTCATTCATGTGATCAAGATCCAGAAATACAAACTGAGTAAGTGCCAGTCTGAATGTATGCATCGCAGAGAACCATCTCACATGGTGATACAGCCTATAATACAGTTTGTATTGTGACATTTAATGGAACAGTTCATTCCTTGGGAAGAAAATAGCACCAAATATTAAAAAAATCTTAGGTGGATAGAACTCCTAGGATATTTAAGTGGAATTTTACCTGCGTAATGCCTGCTGGGTTGCGTAGATCCTCTTCAGGAAGGTACTACTTATTGCTGGAAACGTACGTGAGTTGCATAATTCAGGAAATTAATGGACTACTTATGTGAATTCCAAATGTGTGCTTTAAGTCTGTTATTTGAGAATTACTTATTAAAATTGTGTTTCCTTAGGTATCTGCAGTATGATACTGTGTGAAACAGAAATGCCTTCGTGAATTAGTATTACAAATTTGTTACAGTGTTATGTAAGCACCACATTTTTTTTACTGCAGCTCCCCCTAGCGATGTGTTCTTTATATTGGACTGTTAATATTTAACACTTGAGCGTTTTAGACAATTTAAGGCTTTTCAAAAAATGTGATTGGCATTTCTCTTGTACTCTTCTCTTCTGCTTCCATACGTTACATTGTTTAGCCAACTCTGAAAAATCCAAGTTTTAAATATTTATACAGACCTTTGGGTGCCGGGTTGTTATGTTGGCTGCAATACATGAGAGTTTGCTCAAAGTTTGCAGTTTCAAGAATAGCTGAATGGCCTTGATCTGTATTTTCAAAAGGAAAGAGTTCTATGTACTTCAGTTAAAAAAACAACAACAAAAAACTAAAAAACCCCTTATTCTCAGTTCTCCTTTGGTCTGCTGGTTGGTTCCTTCTTTTTCATAATTCTTCATCTTCGTTTCTGTGCTATTGCTATATGTAGAGTTCTGCAGTAAACTTCTAGCTCTAAAAAGATTGCCTTCTGCTTCTCTCATAGCTTTGCCCCCGCCTCCCCCTCCGTTTCCTATATAATGCCAGAAATATAGATGCTTAAAACTGCTGTCTTTTTAGGCTTAGTGAAGCTAAAACAGAAATGGTAAACTGCTTGCTTACCCCGAAACGTTTCATAGTAGGTTAGGATATGAAACTCAGCTCAGGATTTTAGCGTTTCTTCCAATTTTCAGTGCCCCTCAGAGAAGAGAGAGAGGGTTAGTAATGAAATGAAACGTGGAACGAATTAAGACAAATGGACCTACCCTGTCTGATCGACCAAGTATGAGCGACCGTTCTGAAGGAAAACCCCGAAGCTGTATACCTCAGAGCTGTGATTCTTATTAGAGTGAGAGAGTTACTTTAATCTTCCGCTCTTCAGATTGTCAGCCTGCACTGTTATCTCTGCCTCGGTTCTGTCGCTCTCAGTGCTGCAGTGCGAGTCCTTCGATTTGCAATGTAGATATACCCTTAGAAAGGGAGGAATTTCATCCTGATGACATAAAACTGTATACCTGACCTTGATTTAAATTTAGTCTCTGCTTTTTGAGACCTATGTGAGCTGCCTTTAGAGGAATGAAACCACAGTAGAACTGCGGAGGAACTTGATGCTGCATAATCCTTCAGCTGCATAACCCTCTTCTCCCCCTGCCCCTGACCTCCTGTACAATGGTAAGAACACAAAATTTGTGTCGGTGGCCTTCTCCCCCCCCCCCCCCCCCCCCCCCTGCGCCTTGTGAAGCATTAAAAATTTTTACTCGGGATAGTCAAACTTATAGCAGTGTGACCTTTCCACATGATCCAAAGTAGTTTGAACGTACCTCCTTTTACAGAGATCTCTGAAACAATTGATCTCCTGCATGAAAAGCAGTTGTTCTTGGAGCTGGCATACCAGGTGTGCTGTAGGCACTGAGGTAATTCAACAGAGTGGGTGAGCTACGGCTCCAGATTAAAACGTTAAGTGTAGGTATCAGAAGTAGTCAATATGGTTGATGGAGCCTAGGGAGTAATTCAGCTCATCCTAAAGTAGACATCTGTGGTCAGTGTCCAGCTGTATAGCTTGAGGTTCCACTGCCCTTGCTGACTTGAATGGGAGCTTAAATGTCTTGTACACATGTAGACAGGTAATACAGGTTTCTGAATCTCAACCTGAATGTCGCCTGATAAGTGGGATTCCCCTTCCAGCAGAGGAGGTTAGTGCCAGAATTGAATACATCTAGAGTTGCTATAGTAGTAAAACTTGATTAACTAAAGAACAAATAACTGAAAAGCAAAGAAACATTCCTGACAAAATGTTGCTTCAACTTTAATATTTAATGCTTGTCAAAGTTAATTGTAGGTGATAACACTGGGTTGTGGAAAAAAGTTTAAATGATGGAATTTTGGGATCTGTGCCCTAAGTGTCAGTCAAAGATTCTTAATGTTGAAAGAGCATAGCTGCGTGGTGGTTGCACTACAGCAACAGCAAGTGCTATCTTCTAGCTGTTTGTGCATCCCCATCATTCCCTGTTCTATTTGTAACTATATTAAAAATGCCTTGAAAGCTCTAGAAGCACTAAGTTCGTGATACCAGATCCTGATTGAACGCATGTGATTTTCTTCAGAAATAGCTGAAAAAGAAAGCTACAGTCTTAAGCTTTCTTAATAGCTTAAGCTTTAATGTAGTTTAAGCTATAAATTAAAATCTGACAAAAATATAAATCATAGAGTTCAGTTGGCTCTATCATTTTTCTAGCAAATGAAGTGAGTTTGACTGAACAAAGGCTAGTGATATTCCTAATGAAATTAAGCTTTTAAAATAAATCCCTCAAATTTTAATATAAATAATTTCAAATCTTATGGAAGCTTGGCAGTGCTTGTTTCATTTGATATCTATAGCAACCTTTCCTGTTTTCAGTAAATTCTATTCCTAGCGTTCATGATAATGACTAATGTCTATTACCACTTTAAGAAAGAATATTTTGCTATTCTTTTCTATTGTGCAACCTTTTATGCACAGTTTCTTCTGAAACCCCCCCTTTTTTTTTAACAATATAATGAAGATAGCTAATTGTTAGACTAAATCTTTATTAGAGCTTATGTTCATTTTTTCTTTTGTTGTTGTTGATCAGTCCTTGGTTAATTTTGTTCAAATGACAGTAGGATCAAGGAGATGCTTCCTTTTATGTAGAGGCTTAAGTTGATAGAATTAATTTGTTGTATATTTTCCATCTTGTTTATTTGTAATTGTTAATCTCGAACAAATCTTTAAAGATTTCTTTTGGTTAAACTGCGTCCTTACTTACAACTCTTAAGGATATGGTCATATGACTGTGATAGCTATAGCTTGAACTGGGCTGTGGTAGCTGCACATTTCTTTTGCACTGAGGTAGGTTGAGGTTGTGCACATGTCAGTTAATGGGTAGTAAGTGAACTACATAGAGCTAACTGGTTTTTAACCATGCGACGTTCTGCTGGAGGTGGTATGTGCGGTTTGAGCATTCTTTGATCAGTGTCAGCATTGCTCTTAAAGATTGTCTCCTATTTAGTAGTTTATCTTTCTTTTGTCAGCTTCTTTGTCAGCTATAAAACTATTTAAAGGCAATATTAAGTAACCTTAATGAAATGTACCCGTTTTCCAAATTACTGCATTTTAGAACTTAATGGAATTCTGCGCTCCATGATTACACTGGAAAATAGGTAGCCTGTTGTGCCGCAAGATGCTGTGTTTCTCTCTTTTGATAATCCTTTTTTTTTTTCCTTCCTTAGAATCCGAATTGCTGGGATCAGGGGCATCCAGGGAGTGGTTCGAAAAACAGTTAATGATGAACTTCGAGCAACGATATGGGAACCTCAGCACATGGACAAGATAGTTCCATCATTGCTGTTTAATATGCAGAAAATAGAAGATATTGACAGGTATTTAAACTTTTAAAAATTGTAAACTGTTTCACAATGTGTCAGGTGCAGAGATGATCAAGCACAGGTTTTTAGGTGATTCAAATAATCTTGCTAATCTTATTTGTTTAAAATTGGAGTTTTACTTCCTATTTAGTCATTAATAACAACTCTCTCCTATCTGCAATGCTAATTAAAATAAAGATTGACAGTTTCTTTACAATGATGTTGAAAATGTGCCATTCACAACAGACATGTCACTTTTTTGTCCGTGTCTGTATGAGAACCATTTATTTATGTGTAAACACTGTGTAAGCATAAAAAGTGTTTACTACTATCACTGGGAAACTTCTGTATATTAAACCAATTTTAGCTGTGCAAGCAAACTTAAATACTTATTTCGTGTCCAGCCCTAGGCTCTTCAGAATGTCCCTGGCAGCAAACTCAACAGAATTCCTATAGCAACAGGCATTTCGTGCTTTCGCATGACTTTCAGCTTCCTAAACCTGTCAGCCTTCTCCTCTCTTTCTTTCCTCAGCATTTTTTTTGTCCCCTCTTTCCTAACTACCAGTACTTGATTCTTCTCCAAAGCAAATCAGTTTTTTAAATCTACTTACTTCGTATAACTCAGGGCCCACACAGTGCGTACAGATAAGTTCACTTGGATTTTACCTGTGAAGAGTGATCCGAACAAGAGCCCAGGGTTCTGAAACTTCTCTGCAAATGTGGAGAGCCTAGTTAGCCTGTGCTGTCTCTTAAGGACTTCTTAGATGCAAGTGGTCACTTTCCCTCATTAGTCTGTACAATGCCATCAAGCTTTTACTTACTTTCCTCTCTACAGCAAAATCAAAGGAATTACTAAGTATTTATGGAAAAACTCAGATTCAAGTAGGATTTTGAACAACTACTTAAAGGGGGCCAGTTTATATGTACTCCAGGACTCATGTTATCATTTGTTGAGCAATGCTATAGCAGTGATTAAAAACAAATCTGTCAAAAAGCAACTTAATTAAGTATCTGAGCTGGGCTGCTTGAAACTTTTCTATGGTAGGCATTCAACAGAAGAAATGACTAGTGTTTTTTCCAAGTGGCAAATAGGGGCCTTTGATGTGAAACACAAACTGAAAACAATATTTATAAAATGTTGATCTGCTGGCCTTAAATAATGCTACAGAGTTTCTCATTTTGTTTTACATGTGACTTCATATTTGTGGAGAGCAAACAGAGGCGTCTTGAAGAGTAGGAGTAAGAAACATATTTTTCTGGCAGATGGAGTCAAAGCATTATGTGAGAAAGAGGAGAGTTTCCAGAAAATATCCCAGCTTAAGTCCATGGAAAATAAGCATTTGTGGTTAATGTTGAAGTATGCATATGTAAAGCTTATTTTAAAGATCAGTGTAGTTTTTAGTTGTGGACTCTTCAAAACTTAATTCAAAGTTCTTCTGAGTACGTATGTCAGGTTAGACGCTTCTTGGATTAAGAACTGAATATCTAAAAAAACCCCTTTATTTTAGAGTTCTGTAATATTTGTGCCTAGGTCTGCATGCATGTTCTATTTAGGTGACTATGAAATATTTGCAAGTGTAATATATAACCTATTCTAAAAGTCAAACAGATGTCTTGATTAGTTGTACTTCAGTACGATTCCGAAATACAAAATAATTGTCATCTGTACTTCGTTTTGGTATAAGGTATTGCATTTACCCTTGGTGACTCTTCTTCCCCCTTATGTCTTCTAGAAGAAAATTCCAAAGAGTGAGTTATATATGCCATTTACGTACATATGGGGAAGGGGACATGTTAACCAGAAGATGTATTAAATTGGAAATTGAAAATGTTTTAACTTACGGGTTTGTAACATTCTTCAGGATATCTGTAAGGTTGAAAATGACAGCCTTATTTAAGTCAGGAGACTCTAGCATGTGTTAGACTTCAGTTTAAATCCTTTTAATATGTCTGTAATATTGATATAAATTCTGTTTTGGAAATAGTTTAGAATATATTTCTTTTGCAGGGTGATTGAACAGTAACTGTGACTCACAGTCAAACATTTTTGTAGTTACTGCACTCAACAGTAGCAGTTAAGTCTTACTTAACATGTCTCATCAGATTAGTTGGCCAATTTTTGTGTGGTTGTTTTGGTGTGTGTTGTTAGAGAAGTCACAGCTGTGCCTGTTGAGTTGCTCTGAACCAATTTAATATTGTGGTTAGGTATTTGCTATGGAAACTGCTGTACTTTAAAATGCTGCTGTTCACGGTTCCTTGTTGCCACCTTTTCTGATGGAGATTACCCACTAGAAAGCTGGTAGAACAGATGAAATGCACAAGGATTCCTTATTTTTATTGAAAAATGCATTTTCTGGTTCACTGTGAACCTGTGGTGGTAGTGAAAGCCCCAACACAAAGGGATGGTAATTGCTGTTGCATTTGTCAGAGGTTTTCTGATGATGGTCTGAAAATCTGGAGCCTTAACACATTTATCAGCAAAACAAAATGAGCATGAATTGCTTATTTGATTTTAGAAACCTGAGAGGCTGTGTAAAACTTTTTTTTTTAAACTAAGAAGTTAAAATAGTGACTTTATATTCATTGTCTTGTATCTGATAATGCTAAGGAACACTCATCAGTGAGAAATATTTATAGGTAGCTGGTGCAAAAGTTCAAAACAAAAATGTAATCCCTAGAGACAGTGGGAGATAACCTCGTACGTTCTGATGCTTATTGTCCTGAAGACTTCTGCTTCAGATGGTTTCTTCTTGCAGCTCCATTCTAAAGCAGGACCCCAAGCAGTTCTGGGAAGTAACCTGCTGTGGGATTGCATATACAAGTGCTCAGAAAATAACTCATTCTTACTGTGTTTTAATTAGGATTCTTCCCGATAGGCCAACTCTGTGTGTGTTGTGCAGCCTGCTGTCTTTCTTTCCTTTTGTTAGGCTCCTAAGGAATCTATGTGAAAACAGTAATGGGAATAGCAGTTAGTCCTGCACTGCCACTCGTACCTTCCGTATTCTGAAAAGGGTGTCCATATGTCTAGAACACAGTCTAGGCAATACAAGGGGGAGAAAGGGGGAGGATGATATACAGCACGTCGCTCCTTTAACTTTCTAATCAATATGCACGTGTAAAACTTTCTCCTTACTTATCTAAACAGGGTGCCTGGGGCTTTTTTATTACTAAAAATCTGACAAGCTAGCATTACTATTGTAACTTCTTTAAAATAAATGAATAAATAAGATAACCGGGCTCACTAAGATTTTTATATTGCAATTTTTAGATTGCAGTAGTGTTGAAATACTAGAAGATCCTTTGCTATTTGAAAACCTTTACAACTATGAAGTTACATCTTCATTTGGCTAGTGATATTTCAGTATTAGACTTTTTATAATTCTCTAAAGCTGTGATTTTTGTGATGCTGGAGAGTGAACGTTAACTACAGCTGACACTTGCAGTGAACATTCTTTTAAATATATTTAACACACAAGCTTGTACTGCAGAACTGAACGAGTTTGGGGTTTTAGTGTAGATTCCTGCAGTCTGAAATAAATCTCCTAAAGTGTAGATACACAATTTTAATGGAGGTGAATGAATCCTCACTTAAGTTTCTATCTTGTGTTTTATGCAAAAAAATTCTTGCGATTTATAGGTACAGTGCTACTTGAGAAGTAGTATTGCATCTCTGGGGTGCTGTTTTCATTTTTTTCTTCCTCATTCTCTCCCTTTTCAACTGCTCAGTTTAAATGGAACATTGGTGTCCACTTAAGGTATAATGTGTGAAGCACTTGAATTCAGAAATACGCCTCAGATTCGTTTATTTTACTGAAGTATTCAGGTCTCCTGAGGCTGGAAAGGGGGTGACGTTGGGCAGAGTAAGTGAGGGGGGGGGAAACAATACCAATGCCTTCCTCAAAAATGAAAAGCAGTGGGAAACTGGTTCTTCTGGAGTGACTCTACCTTTCACTGTTTGCAGTGCAAGTGCTGATTTTTACTTGTAACATGAAGACAGGCTGTCCCCTTCGAAACCCACTTGTAGAAATTGGGTGTCTCTTCGTTTTGGTTTACCCCAAACAGAGTGGTTTCTGTAGTTTTATTTCGCATAGGTATGCAGTCAATCTTTACTTCAGTACTCTTATGTTCTCGTTGCACCAAATAGACTTTAAATATTCAACCTAATTCCCGGTCACCAGGAGAAAGGAGATAATAGCAAATGACTGCATTTGAACTTCCCCTAAATTTGGTCACTGCTACTGTCGTTAACGTAAAACATTAAAACCTTGCTTTGCACTGTAGCATTTATTAGGTCATAAATTAAAATTTCTATCTGAAACAGTGTCACTATTTAAATGCTGATTTTTAATTCCTTCTTTAATAAATTTAAAAAATGTTTTATTTGGAGTTAAGACATTATCACTGGTGTAATTTTAGTGGCTAAGGAAGTAGTAGCAGTAGTAATAAACGTTTCCCTTCCCTTTCTGTTATTTTTTTCCCCTCTCCCACCCAGCATATGATCATGTTTTATTGTTCCTTACTATTAATATTATATTTCTAAGATTGAAATAACTGTAATCTTTTTGTTAAAGACAGATTTCTCTGAAAAACTTAGGTAGATTAACACCCTTCAACATGTATTTATTTGATGCAAAGTTTGACAGTCTACATTCGTATCTTATTATGTACTTTCTGACCAAAGAAATCAGTTGCTGTGTTGTTTTTTCACATTCCCTGTTTTTAGGGGAAAGATAATGGTCGTTCAGCACGGGCCACCTTCAGAAATATACTGTAGAGAAATTAAAATTAGTATCCATTTGTATATGGTCTGAAGAATGTAATATTAACACATGTGAAAGATGATTCGTGTTTTTTTTCTTTTCTGAAGCGTCTAAGAACGTACCATATGATAAATACAGGGTTCCGTTTGCCCTGCACTATCATAAAGGTGAGGAAGAGCACATGGCAAGCAAAAAGCAGCTTGGCAAGGCAATGTGTTTTAGTATAGTGAAATATTACAGATCTATATGTACTGATGCGGACACTATAATAAATATTATACTGATCGTTTAAGTCCTGTCAGATAGTAGTATACTGTTAAGGGACGATCGGTTAAAGTTGACTCAGTTCTACAGTGTCCAGTTTTGAGGTAGCTAAGTGGGTGACAATGTTCTAATTACTTAGATCAGTGTGATTTTTGTGTTTTTTTGTTTTTTGTTTTAACTCAAACCATCTGTTACTGCAGAAGAACTGGAGTTTTATTTTACACTCGCCCACATAGTAGGTATTCAGTTGTGGGCAGGTGAATAAGATCATTAGTCAGAACAAAATGACTGAGAGTCTGCCTAAGATTTTTGCATGGTTTCATGGCCTTTATTCATTGCTAATAATACGTAATAGTTTGTTAAAATGCAGTAGGTAACAAGTCAAATCAGTGTTACTGTCCATTGTTTTAGCCATGTCAGTATTTGGTAATGCAGTGCTCAGTACTGAATAAATGTGATCTGTAGTCCTGCTATAAAATAATGTTTTATTCAGAGTTGTGTTTTGATGCATAGTTTTTTATAGGATTCTTGCCTAGATCAATAGTCTGACTCGTGAATGTTGTAGAACTGAGAGCACATACTGTAAGATGAATATGAATCAGTAATAACTGCAATGTATTTTTGTCTTATTTCAGTAGGATAGGCCCTCCATCGTCTCCTACAGGAGGAGAGAAAGAGGAAAATCCTGCTGTGCTGGCCGAGAATTGTTTCAGAGAGCTATTAGGGCGTGCAACCTATGGAAATATGAATAATGCTGTCAGACCAGTTTTTGCGTAAGTGTGAAATTTATGCAAGGTCTTACCCTAACATTTTTTTTTATTTCATCCTCTCTGATCATGTTGTTAAAATCCTTCATTGATTCCTCTTTTTCAGCCTATCAGATTCTACTGACATAGTTATTCTTACCTCTTCAAAAGTGCCCCATTGCTTAATCTCACCTTTATCTTGACTATTTTGTTAACTTTAAGATAGAGGAGTATGTGTCCCACTTAACTGATTATAGAAATGCAGTATAATGATTTATCTGGGTTCCTCAGCTGACCTTTCTTTTGAATGTAAAACTGCTTGTCTGAGGTGTTGACATCCCATAGATGGCTATTTCAGTTAGCAAACAGACAAGCCAAGTAAAACCTAAGTAGCACAAAGGAGTACCGTGCCTAAATTAATAAAAAAAAAAAAGTTAAGACTTTTACTTTCCTTGCAGTTGTCTTCAAAGACTCATTTCGATGCTCTATAAAAAATATCTTTGGGAGCTCATTTAGTGAACGGCAGATGTGCACACAGTATGCGCATTATGCACAGATGCACGCTGTAAACATTACTGCTGTTACATTAGCTGTCATGTCCAGCATTTTTCTGGTTTCTTCTTGATATTATCCCTGTTGTTTCCTAAATAAATAAAATGTATGAGCATTAAGTATTAAGATCACTTGAATCTGCTTCTTTCACCTTTGCTGGTATCTTCAGAGTGCCCACGTTCTCAGGAAAAAAAAAAGGTCTGTGTAGGAAGTTCTAAACAAAAAGGTACTAGTTTTAAACCATGTCTTTTACTAGTGATGAGGAGAGCTGCTTGCTCCCAGTTCTGAATTTTCACGATACTCACCTGTTATGGAAATACTTGCTTTTAAGATGGTCTAGTTCTTTCCACGAAGACTGAGAGTTCCATTCATACAATGACAGACTTTGAATATACTAAAAGCCTTTTTCAAGTTAGTACTCTTAAGCAAAAACACAAATCACAGAATCACAGAATGGTTTAGGTTGGAAGGGACCTCTGGAGATCACCTAGTCCAACCTATGCAAACAGAAGCTGGGGAAAACCTTTTACTTATTAAGGGTGGAAAATATCCTGTAGCCCCTTGATTTTTTTTTTTTTTTTCCCCGTCAAAAGCAAAGATTTGTATAAAGAGCACAAAGGATCAAATACGAAGGCCCATGCTATTGTCTTTTTCCCATGTGCACCTATCATGGCAGTCTGATAGAGATTAAGCGTTGCAGAGTTGTATGTTCTACTTCTTATTAAGAATTTGCATCTGTCCTCACATTTGGAATTTAATTTCCATTCTTCTAAAATGCTTGTCATTATTAGTGAACCTTTGGATGCTAAACATTGTCTGGATGGACTATTTTGAACTATATTGCAGTTGTTTTCTTAACTCCTGTAAGTTTATTTTAGGGGCCGATCCCTAAGCATCCTGAACTGCACATCCTGACAAATCCTGATTTGTCAGGATGTGCAGTTACTTCAGTTCTTTGAATCATTTCAGTATCAGGAAATTTTCCACAATTAATTCCTGATCTCTAAGAGTAGAGAGTTTGTACTTTGTTTTGAATTTGAGAAGGTGTTACAGCTGCATTTCGTGGCACAGATCCAAAGCTTTATAGATTCAGAACCTTATTTCTAGCATAATTCCTTGTCCTACTATGCGTGATTCTAAGGACCTGTTTGAGTCATTTTGTGCACCTTTCGACCTACATGCTGCATTGGTACACGGAAATCAGTAGATAATGATGAGTTATTGGAGGTTTTCTTTTGGGAATTTTCTGAATGAAGACGGGTACATCAGTGGCTTTTGGTGGTGGTGATGATTTTTGATTTTATTTCTTTTCCTTTTGGGTTGTATGTCTTTATAGTCACTATTTTGTGTTCCGTTTCAAGAGGAAGGACAATATATTTTTTCATAAATTACTACTATCAAGATTTCATATTTCTGAAGAACAAGAGATGTAGAAAATGAAAATTTCAAGCTGTTCCTCCTAAACAAAGAGGAAGAACTATGTCTAATCAGATTCACTTTCTGAATGAGCATAACTGGTAAAAAGAAAGTTTGAGATAATACAGTTGTTGCATTTTTTTTCTTTTATTTTACAAAAAAAAAAAAAGACTTCAGTTATGTATCCTTGATTAGAAAGCAGTTGCTCCTAACATTTTCTCTGGTTCAAAATCTTTTTTTAAAAGCTCTAGAAAGAAAGATAGAGCCAGTTATCATGACACTGAAAATGGAGGATCGATTTCCTGCTTGAAGGGTATGCTTCAAATGACATTGAAGTATCAGTCACCATGTTTTTATTTTCTCATTCACAAAACTGAGAGAATAGTGCTTCTTACATCGTGAAGCTGAACAGATTTAAAGATTGAAGGATTTAAGCATAACAAATGGAGTTCAAATCTGTAGTTAGTCACCTGGTAGGGCTTTGAGTTGACCTTAATTCTCCTTGCGTATAGCAGAAAATCTCCATGGTTATGAGTGTCTCTAGTGGCTAGAAACTCTGAAATTCTCATTTTTAATGATATCTGACAGATCAGTCTGGCAAACTGCTTAATGAAAGTCAAAGTTTTATATTCATATGGCTTGAAAAGATTGTTTATTGTGTATCAACAGTCACAAGTTATTTAGATTTAGCAGAATTTTAGCATGAATTTGCAGTGGTGCGGTGAATTTGGTGTATACTGAGGGGTAAAGAAATCTACTGAATATAAGCAACTACATTCGTTTTGCCATATTTCCATTGTCTTCTGCAAAGACAATGTGTTCTGTAAACACCCTCTTTACTCTAGAGGACAGTATGTTCCTGTAACTTTGCTTTATCTTTACATAGTCAAACAGCTTTGACTCTGATTCACTTTTATTTAGTTAAACTTTGAATGCGTTAACTTTTTTTTCAGTACTCTCCAATAGTTCTGCTGTTAAATAAGATTCATTTTTAGACTCAATTCCAAATTCTTTCCAGTGGTTTTGATTACAGATGAGAAATGTAACACAAATCTACATAGGACTCATGGTAGTATCACCAATATTGCAAGAATTAACAGCATGCACTGCTTCAAATTAAGCTTATAAATGTGTATCTTACAGAAACTGTTTGTTTTATCATGTGACTATTCATGATGTTACTTTGACGTCATTTATAGTTAATATTGCCAAAGGAGAAGCGCAGACTGGATCGGAACTTGACTATCACTGCAGAATTTTTAACCTGCTTGGATAACCTTCTTTCTTTCGATTTTAATACCTGGGCTTTCAGAATGCTTATATTTAATACTTTACTTTTTTTTGGAATGCTAATAGTAGAAGAAATATTGACAATTTTTTTTTTATTACTATGTTAAGCTTTCATATGCAAGCTTGCACCCTGTGTTATTGTTCTTATATTATGACCTATACCCTGTGTTATTGTTCTTATATTATGACCTATTTTCCAGTAAGGCAAACGGAAAATAATTTGTTTCCTCACATTTGTAGACTTGCACACCAACTGTACGCTGGCAGCCTTTGCTATCTTAATGCAAAGAGACTTTGTAATTGAAAAAACCTCTTTAAGTAATTTAATTCTTTTTCCACTTGAGTAATGACATTTCCTGGATGCTGTTTTTCTGTGTATGTTGGCCCATGGCTGGCATGAGCCTCTCTGTGATTCCGTGCTTCTGAACCTGCAGCAGTAAACATAGTAGTAGTGTTGAACGGTGGGTGATTTCTTGCATGGCTGTCCAGAACCATGCAAAAGGTCTGCAATTCCTTCACCTTTGGGAAGAAGTGAAGGTGCAGGAAGCATTTTTCAGAAACTATGTTAATAAGCAAGGCAATGAAAGCGGGAGGAGAGCATCTGTGACATCAATTCAAAAGTAAAATAAAGTTGCAAGAAAATCCCTTCTGTAGCGAGCAAGAGGTCTTCCTGTCTGCTGTGACCCTGTGGAACTGGGTGAGGGCGCAAGCCAGGTTTGTGAAAGACAGTGGCGAAAGGGCTCGAAGGAGCACGTTTCTCTTGAAAGGTCAGGGTTGCTTTTCTGTGCAGCTCACCAAATCAAATGTGAGTGATTCTGTATTTATCCTCAGTCTTCTGGCTTTTTATAGAGGCTTCATCTAGAATCCTGTGGAAATCAAGCTTGCTTGTCAGATGTGGGGGCTTTTTTGATTGTAGTTTTTTGGGGGTTTGGTTTGGTTCCTTGCTCCTCCTCCTCCCCCCACCCCAGGCACTTTCCTTGTCCTTTGAGATTGCATGCAACTATTCTAAGTGGTTGTGAGCACTTTTATCACCAAAGCCAGCCAGCCCTTATTGTGTGTGGAGGAATGTCCTGTTGTACCATGCCCACGCTCAGCACCCACCAGCTGCACTCTCTTCGGCCCCCTAGTGTCATAGTTACCTCAGGTGTATTTTGGATGACTGTGCTGCGTTTCATCACAGGAATTGTAATACTTAATGAGCTGTGTTTCGCTGTTGCAAACCCCTGCAATTTGCTTATGGATCCGTGAAGCGTGAATGTTTTCTACCTTTTTTTTTCTTTTTAATAAATCTGCACTGCAGTCAGGATTTAATATAGAAGCTTTAGTTTAACCTCAAAGCTGTATGGCACAACAGCTGTTTGTTAGTCTTGCTCGTATGTAATGAAGCCTTTTTCAGCGCGTCAGGAGGGCTGGTCCACAGAGAAAACACTATTTAGTAATGTGGTGTTTTGCCTTTCTGAACAAGCCCCGTTTCTGCTTTCTGGTCATCGATACCAATTTCTCTTTTTTCCCTGTAAGGGTTGCTTGTGTTTGTGATTTAATGTAGGTGAATTCAGGGACCATTACTGGCTCTCACTCCGTAAAACTGTAACGTGCACCGGTGGTTACTCTGAAAAACCGAACTGGGCAACGTTTGCTCCGTATGCGCGAGGCGTGCGTGGAAGGCAATCTACCAACCCCCAGGTTTTCCAGGACTAGGAAAGAAGCTTTTTTAAAGTAAATAAAAACTGAGTAATAGGAATGTTTTGATTGTTAACATGGTAAATGAAAAAAAACTCTGATAATTGGCAGTTTATGGCTGAAGCACTGAGACCTACACTGACTGCGTTCAAGCCTCGAGCCCCTGCCTCATTTGAGAACACCTCACCCAGGTGAGGATTTTTGGAAATCTTCTCTTTAACAGACGAGATCTGAAATTGGAGTGGAAAAGAGTAAACTTGACCTAACGTTGGAACGGATGTTTTCTGTGCCTAATCTGTGGAGCCTGGAATGGCTGTCCATGGAACAGAGGCAGCTGGAAGTGCTGACGTGGCCTTGAAGAGACTATTCTTAAGCACCTCCAGGCTGTGAAGTGGAGGCATATTGCTGTGTTGAACAGAACACCCTAAGGGGTTTACAGGCTACAGCAGCCTCAGGCAGAAGCGCAGCCCACACGTGAATCTCAACTGAGTGAGACTCTTTCTTTCTTAAAGTAAGTTTTTCATGAGGCTGGCTAGTCGAATGCCCTTTCCTGCATAAAGTTGGACCATACCTTAGGGTAATCACCTTCCAAAAGCTACGTGAAACTTTCATCCCTAAAAATATTACTTAAGAGTTTGTCATTTGTTAATTCAGTGTTAAAAAGCTTTATTAGTGGATAACCCCTATTAGAAGAACCATAGGACTGGAAACAATTTTACATAAATATAGTTGCACAGTGTGCTATTACACACAACATTAACCTGGGCTGTCGCCTTTCCCCTGCTGTTCTTCCATCAGCTCAGCTACCTCTGAAGCAGCTAATTCTTTGCTTTTCTGCAGAAAGAAAATTGTATCTCTTGTTTTGAGAGGAAAGGACTTTCAAAAGCTTCAACTGTAGTTGACAGTAATCTGTTTGAGTGGATCTTTGGGGCAGATGAGAGGAACTGTCTAGAAGAGCAGAGAACACGCGCTAGTCTAAAAGATTTAAAAGATCAGCTTCAATCTGGAGAAGACAGTGAAGAGTATGGTTTTGTATCTGATGAGACAGAAAGAAAATCGGTTAGCTAAAATAAGCTATCGTGTAAAAGAAATTATGATTTGTACTGGAGTAATAACAGGGAGAAAAAAGAAACAAATACCTATATCGCCAACCACTCAGCCTTGAAGGATTTAAAGAGGTAACTTTGTTTATCTTTCTGCCCTAAGGCAGGATTCAACATACGTGCGTGTTTGGAATGTGCACAAGAAAGGCAGCTGTCCCCAAGAGGTAGTCCAATTTAATGTTTATTAATGCAAATTTATTAATACCATTTTCTTGGCAGATGAACTTACACCTTTAAAGTTCCTGAAAATCTCGCTCATGTAAGAATTTCTATTAAGAAAATGCAATATATCAAAATGGCAGTATCATTTCTTAGTTCTGCCGTGAACTGGAAGATAATTTAGGGGGGAAGAGAGGGTAATTTTATGCCAGCTGGTTTAATCAACCTTGAAGGAGAGCTGTATACTCTGCTGGGTCACTACGCTGGTAGCAGCTGGCCAGCAATTTAATTGAGATCTCTATAGATTGTAGGCAAAGTAAGTTAAAGAACCCTTTCAATATTGGACTGTTTGAGTGTTAACTTATTTTACACATCTACTTTCAGATGAGAGAAAAAAAAAAAGCTTATCAAAGCTGAAGTGTCTTTAGATGTTTACTATGTTTCTGGGGGAAGGTCAGATGGAAAGTTATTCTGTAGCTGAGATACAAATTTAGGAACTATCTGAATTCAATTTCTGTAAGAAAAAAATAAATATATATGTATGTAGACATATATATGTATTTTTACCTAAATCATTCTTAGTAACAGGCATCCCAAGTTACACTTTTTTCAGTCTTTTAAAAGTGCACGGATCTTTATCATGCTTTTCCAGATACTCAGTTCTCCAGTTTGGAAAATTTGAACTGTGCTCTACTCATAGCTTTCAGGATGGTGCTTAAGCTGTATTTCTTCTCTTTGCATGAAACTCTGATAAAGATTTTAATCAGTGGTTCCTGTCAATGATGGTATATTTTAAGAGAAACTGTGATATTTGTTGTTCTGACATGTTTTGACATTTCTTGCAGAAAGTTTTGTAAGGTAAGTGAAATGCTTCAAAATGATATGAGGGTATAAACAAAGAGTTACTAACAACAGAGTTTCTAACTTATTTTTCTTTTCATATGTTTTTCATGAAACCACTGTAAAAATGAAAATAGTTCTCCAAGTTTCTGTTTTAAGCATAGTATTCAACCTGAATTGCTTTGTAGCTACTGATTGAAAAGAGCTTCTTTATCTTATTTAGAGAAAAGGTTGTTAAGGTATAATAACCATCTACTCTACTGTGGGTTTTTTAATGTAAGTTAGCATATAATGTCCCGTCCATGTTTATGTGTACCCTTTGTTTGGGAACAGTATATTCTAAACTGCATATATTTTGCTATGAATAGATTCCTTAAACTTCTGAATATAAAATATCAAATTTGGTTAAGGGAATGTCTATTACTGCCAAATATTTTGTAATCACGTACTAAATCTTGAAAACAAAACACTTTTCTGAAGTGTTAATTTTCTCACCTAGTTAATAAGCTAGGTTGGAAGCTAGAAGATACAGCTGCAAGTACTTCTAGAATTGAAAGTGTGGAAATAATCCTTTTGAGGTAGATTTTGAGGAACGTTTAAGGTGTCGTTTATTGCCTCTCTTGAATGTCATTGGTTTAAATATCTTCATTTTTGGTTACAGACATTTAGACCACCATAGACTATGGGATCCCAATGAATTTGCCGTTTTGTGCTTCAAAATCATCATGTATTCTATACAGGTAGGTTTGTTTTAGGGTTGGTTTTTCTCACATGTATGCTCTGAAAAGATGAGACAAGGTTGAATACTCATCTCATGGTGATGAAGTGAAAACAACCCGAAAGTCACTTCCCCGAATTTCTTAAAGGGCAGCTAAAACTTTTCAAATAGTAACCGATTGTGACTGGTGATAAGAATTTATCTGATTTACTTTCTATTAATAGATTTGCAGAAGGGAAAAGAGATATTAAAGAATCCTTAGGAGAAGGTACTGTGGAGGTCCCTCAGCAAGTCCAGAATAAGAATCAGGATAGCCATGCCGATCTGGCATCGTATCTGATAAATATCTTCTAGGTTGCTTATGTTTCCAGCCAGTTCAGCGTATTCGTTTTCGAAAGCAAGAAACATGTAGCTGTGTTGTGCTAATTGATTTTTTTTTTTTTTTTGCCAGTACTGTAATCAAGCACAAACACCCCAAAATATAAAATTGTCAGAAAATTCAAGCTCTACATATGCATGATTTATCTTAATATGTCCTGTTGCCGTATATCTGTCGCTGAAGTGAGGTCAGTTTTGAAATGAGAATGCCAAAAAAATCTCAATCTTCCTGCTGAGATTCAGTATAGGTATATGTAGTGTGATATTCGGGAACCGCCCTCAGAAGTGAGATCTTTGGGTTATAGTATAGCTATAGAAACAACATTTTAGTGCTTCTTAATCATTAAAGAGTAGATTAGATGTTAAGAGATGTTAAGAACTGTTCAGAAGGAACATTTAGACTAAGCAGAAAACATCAGTATGGCCTCCATGTTGAGCCAAATTTTGGATACTGTGTACAGTCCTTGTCCCCGCACTTCAGAAAAGAACTGGAAAACGAGTAGCGAAGAGTGACAGAAATAATCAAAGGTTTCTGTATGAGGAAAAATTCGAGGAGGCTACAACTGTTTAGCCAAAAGGAGGTGGTAGAAAAAGAGATATGAAGAAAGGAAGCATATAAATTAATGAGTTGTAGTTGGTGAGTAGGGAATGCTTTCTCCCTCCCCCCTCTTCCCCCCCAGGAATTTATTAGTGCAAGGGTGCTGGTCAGGTTCAAGTAAGGCCATATTATTCAGGAGTAAAATGAAACTAGGGGATAATAGTGAGAACAGACTGTTATTCACATAACATAAAGCAAAGCTGTGGAAAGCCTTGCTGCAGAACGCTGTGGATGCCGAAAGCATATGTTCTCCCAAATAGTGATCGGACAGATTCAATAAAGAAAGCTGAGTTTTCTCAGCTCGTATAACAACATTTTTTAAGAACAGTTGAAGTCCTGGAACTACAATTAGCTGAATGAAGTACTGCTGAATGCTTCCCATAATCTTTTAGACTTTCCTAGATATCTTAATACTGTTTGCTTCTGTGTACAGGGCTGGATGAACCCGTGTGGCTTCTTCTTTCCATGTAGTTCTTCTAATTCATGTTTATTCCTGTACTGATTGAAATTTAGGCAAATTTGTGAGTAAGAATGTTGCAAAATAGAAAAACTGTCCTGAATATAGCTGCATGGAATGTCAGTTTATGCTAAATAAAGTCACAGATGATGTGTGTGTGTGTGTGTGTGTGTTATTTTTATTTTTTTTACTTTCCAATATATTTTTTTTAACAGGCACAATATTCCCATCATGTAATACAAGAAATACTTGGACACCTTGATGTTTGCAAAAGGGACTTGCCGCGAGTCCGTGCTGGCATTATTCAAGTTCTTTTGGAAGCAGTTGCAATAGCTGCTAAAGGATCAATAGGTAAGTCACGTTAAATTAAGGTATCAGGTCAAATGGGTTTTCTTTTCGCACGGAATGAAAGCAGATTTTATTATTATTCTTTACTTTTTTCTTCTTTATGCTGATAAAACATACTTGAAATATTATTCGGCAGTTTGCGATTAGTCACATGTATGCTTGCTTGGTCTTTTGACTTTTAATAGGTTTACAATCCTTTGCATCGAAAAATTTAGATATAATCTTAAAAGCTTGTGTAAGGCAGCAATTTCTGCTTTGTAAGAAGTCACAAAGTCTAAGAATTGCATGTGACTACAAAAAAATCAAGAAGGTTATTGCTTTGTGATACAGCTGCTATGAGATAACCAGTACTGTGAGAGTCAAGAGTAGGATGATGAAAACTCTCTGAAATTTTACCTCAGTAACCAATAAGTGTGTGAATGTGAAACTATTCACCTTGGTCTCTTCCTTAGTGTCTTTGGTTTGCCTCATTAGCATGAGTCTGAGCCTATCCTTACTCTCTTTATACAAGACCTGCTTAAGTGTACAAATGGAAATGGGGATCCCTTTATCATGTTATGAAAAGAGCTCTTTATTTGATGCATTGAATGGAACTGGTTTTAATAGCAAGCTCTGAAATAACTGTAGCATAGACGTAAATATCTGTAGTTGCACCTGTTACTGATACTTAATTTCAACGACCGCTTTTTTTTAATCTATGTAAAACTTGATAGTAATGGAATATGCATATATATCTGATTGTTCTTCTTTGTTCCAAAATAATTCCAAAAAAAAAAAAAAGTCAGCATGTAGCATATTTCAAAAGTTTATCTCTAGACCGTATCCTTCAAGCAGTATATTTCACCTGTTCCTTTCAGCTTAATCCGATTTCTTCTGAAAAGGGATTGAAAAGGTTAGATTTTGTTTCCTTAAGGCATCCTTAACTTGACAGCTGCAATCAATTGTTATGTCTTGTTTCCAGGCCCAACAGTTCTGGAGGTTTTTAATACCTTATTGAAGCACTTGCGCATCAGCGTTGATTTTGAGCTGGGTGATAGGCGCAGTTCAGCTGGTAGTGCCACTTTCAGCACAAGCTCCAAGGAGAGTGATGAGAGGATTGTCCAGAATGCTATTATTCAAACAATTGGTGAGTAAGGACTGTTACACAGGTTCACTGAAAATCCTTCCCCTGCCGACGATGAAATGGTATTAAAATAGAGCTTGGATTAAAAATGAATAATGGTGACTGTGGGATCCCTGACTCTCCTTCTAAACCCCAGGCTTAGTTTGCATGTTTGGCTTCTGAAAGCCTGTTCTTTTAGTTATTAACTGAATAGATAGGCAGGAAGCTCAATGAGAATTAAAATGCTACCATTTTGTCAGTTATTGTTCTCTTTATAGTGGACTTTTAATAAGCATGTTAATTATACTATGATGTCCCTTGTATCATTTCATATGTTTGGTACAGCATTGAATTATATTATGATGTCCCTTGTATCATTTCATACGTTTGGTACAGCATTGATATTATCCTTTTATGAGAGGACTGTTATATATTTTAGTAGGTATTACTTGAAAGCTTGTGAAAACCAATGTTAAACGTAGCTGCAGTGATGACACCTAATGGCCAGTTGTGCTGCCAGGACTTACTGCAGTACTTTTAAGAGGGATAGTATTGATGGTAGCAACCATTTCTGTAAGTGATTTCATTAAAATAACCATCCTCATTTTTCATATTTTGTCACTATAGTAGTGCGATATATGTATTACTGTGTATTTAAAGATGTGTATTCCTTTACATTTCCCTTTTTTCTTAAAGGGAATTTTATTCACTAAATGATAAATTTGCTTGTTCCTTCAAGCTTTCTAAATCAGTAGCAAATACGTAGTAAACTGTTTCTCACTTTTACAGTAAAACTCTATTTAAATAAAAGTGTATAGAAAAGTCTCTTAAAATAAAACTTTCTTATTCTTTCAAACCGACTTAGAGATTATTACTGTGCAGTATTATATAAGTAAAGGAATAGTTGTGAGAGAGTTGTATGCGTTTGAGGCTTCTGTTAGCACACCTTAATATTTAGTGGTAACAAAGAGGCAAAAGTAAGTAATAAAGCTTTGTTTCCACAAGAAATGTTCCACAAGTTTCTCACTAGTTACAAATTAACAAATATCACATATTTCAATTTTAAATTACATAATTAACCAGAGAGGATGAGATTAGGAGAAAGTGTTAGGGCTTGAAGAAGAAAGTGAGTTCTGTGAAAAGATTCGTTGTACTACTAAGCAGAAATGCGCGTTTGTTCATATATATTACAGCCTGAAAAAGGTCATAGTTTATCTCAAGAGATACAGGAGTCTCAAATAGAATACATATTTTATTCTCGATCTCTTTTGACCTTGTATGTGTATTCCTAACGTTTGTAAGGCTTCTCTTATAGAGAGAAGAGTCTGATATTTCTCTTTCCCTCTGTACTTTCACTCCTTTTTGTTTAGGATTTTTTGGAAGCAATCTCCCAGATTACCAGAGATCAGAAATTATGATGTTCATTATGGGAAAAGTACCTGTTTTTGGGATAGCTACGCAGTCACTGGATACGAGCCACCTTGGGTTTGTATGACCTTCTGTATTTTTGAATTTCTAATTATAAACTTAATTTTTCAAATCCTGCTAAATCAAGAAGTGAAAAACATTAAGAAAATTGGAATGCAAGTTCTCACTTGTTAAGGACTGTATTAAATGCCATGCGCAAACAAGGCAAACAGTGTCAACAGTATGAACTCAGTCTCTAGACATGTCGGATAGCATTCCAATCAAGCATTTTCTACTTATTTTACACTAAAACATTTCTGCTGTCCTCATCTACAGTGTTTCTGAAATTATCCATTCAATGTTAATTTCATAACTTTTTAAAGACATAATAAGTGAATCAAGGAAGTGGAGCTATAACTACCATTATCCAATAGTTGCATAATTTACAAATGGTTTTTGTTTTGGCTTCACTCTACACAAGCTAAGTTCAGATTAAGAAATGGACTGCAGAAACTACATTAAAGTTTTTTCATCTTAGATTTTCCCTTTTTATTAAAAAAAAAAAAAAAGAAAGAAAAAAAGCTGTAGGTGGGTAGAGTCCTGCAATAAACTGATAATAACTTCCTTATTCTGAATTAATACTTTTGCTTATAGTATTAATAATTGTATTTAAAGGCTGCTTTTACTCAGAATGGGAAAAGTAACTGAGAAGGTTGCAGCTATAAGTTCCAGGAATGCAGGGATACTTGACACCATACATTCTTAAGTCAGATCTCCTGATAGTTTATATAGGAGGTCACTGTCATTCTCCTGGCTTCTTGGCAGTTTTTCATAAAACGTAAAGCATACTGTGTCCCTGAACAACAGTAATCATCCATGGAAGATACAAATCTGTCTATGCTAGGCAATTATGAGTCATTAAGAAGATCTTTGAATTCTGTACTTGTGCTACCAGTTTATGTGATAGACTCAGCGTGGGGCTGAGTATTTAGTCTATTAATGTAATGTTCATGTGTCATTCTAAAGAAAGTAGGCTTTTACTGGTGATACAATCTTGCATTACATATCCAGAAGTTTGGTCTCTGCTGCACAGGATACTTGGGTGATGCTACCAACTGCATATATCCAGTGTTATATCCGGTGAAGATGGAAGTTTCCACTGTTTTGCAGAGACCAACTTTTGTAAAGAGGCTTGCTCTTTCTCCATGCTATTTGGTGGACGAAGGGATTTGCACATCAAGAAAACGAATTTTTTTTTACTTGCTAGAAAGAGTCACTTTGAAGGGAGCAATTTACTCCAAATATACTTTTATCCTGTAAAATCTTGCAAGAACAGCGCCTTAGGGGGCTATATATCGATAGATATTTAACTACTTTTAGTACCAGCAGGTGTAAAATTAGATTGGAGGAAGCACAGGCTTCCACCTGCCTTCCTGTGATATAAGAATTCTGCGATTCTTTTGGATTTTCCCTGCTAACTTTGGAGCTCACTTTTTTTTTTTTTTTTTTTTTTTGGTAATTCTCAAAGTTTTGGTGTCTTACTTGAACAAAAAATGTCCTACCTTCTTAATAGACTCAGTTACACATTCAGAAAAAATTCTGAGCACTGATGCTTCTGAAAATGAGGCTCAGGTTGAGCGTTTCAGCTATGAAAGATTTTTAAAATGGCATATGTGAAGATTTAGATCACATCTATCATTTATTTTTATGTATATGCTATATGTTTCTTTTCTTAAACCTTGCTGTAAATATCCCATTCAGAAACACGTAGTTATCGCACCTCATTACGATACATTTGCTCCTTATTTGTGGTCATCCTGCATTGCCTTCGCACAATAGCTGTATTCAGTTGTCAAACAAGCAGTCATGAGAATGATGTCTGCAATAGAATAGTATTTTGAAGATATGCAAAAAACTAATTTTCAGCTTTTTCTGATTGTAGGGATTTGGGAACTAGGAGGATTCAGATCATGTTATTGAGGTCTTTACTTATGGTAAGCCTTCTTTGTTCAGTGTATTATGTTATAACCACAGAGTGTTTCACTGTATATATTTATACATTTAAGTAGAGCGCTTCAATTCTGTATTATGAAACTAAAAAAATGTTTATATTAAGTAGTTCCTTAGTTCTATTGAATAAAATTTTGCCAGTTCTTTACCAACCACTTTACAAGCTACTCAGGAAATATTCTTCCATGTCTTAGAGCACTGCAGTGGGTATCAGCTATAACTGGATCTGCAGTTCTAAAAGAATGCCGCAGAGTGAGTTGACTAATTCTGCCAGCAATGATAGCAACATCAAAGTGAAATTACTTTTGTCTGTGGTATTAGGAAAGCTATCAGTTGTAGAATTGCTAACATCTTTTTATAATGTAGGGATGGATGCCTATCACCAAGTCTGAAGCCTCAGGTGCAATTGTTCTTTCCTTCCTAGTATTTCTCAGTTTGTTGTTAGGTATAATTAAATGTTTTATCACAGATACATTTTTTCAAACCTTAACCTTCAAATAGTATTTCTGGAAAATACCAGAGACCTCTCTGCAGCATTTTATGAATGATTAAAATAGTGAAACACTTCTTAGCTTGAAGAGACATCTTGTTTGTGTTTGCCATCCAGGTTTTCTGTAGCTATTACCAATACAAATACGCACACATACGTAGGACTTTTACATGTGTAAGTGATCTGTTGAGGTACTTTTTTATACCCCGGGTAGGACAGAGAGTTTGGAGCACTCTTGAAGATTATACTCCAGCCATATTTGGGAGAAGTCAAAAGGGATTTCGTTTACTGGTTCTTCGTACAGCACCAGCGATGAACAACATCTAGAGGTGTTTTAATGTAGTGAATATAGAGCTCAGTTCTGCTAAATTCTCGCTGTTGTGTTTGATGGAATTATCCTAGAGACTTAGTTCTGTCAACCTCTTCTTAAGGATTCAGTCTGAGAAACTATATTTAGAATGCGCTTGTCAGGAACTTCCTGAACTGCAATTTTAACCCTCATATTGGCGCTCTTTGATACTTGTAGTAATTTTAATAGATGCATATTACATCACTTGCAGAAAAGCTAAGTAGCAATAATATAACAAAGTTGATCATACAGTAATTTGCTTGTGCAGCCACCTTTTGTCCTCATAGCAAGAATGCCTCCTGATAGTTTGACTATTTTTTCTACAAGTCTCTGAGTTTATTCTGTAAAAAGGAGGTAAGTCCTGATGGTAAGAACCAGAACTTGGTAGTAAAGGAGACTGTTGTTTGTAGAATCCTGGCCTATGTTATTTCAGAATCTGAAAATCGTTCAGTTCCTGAGGAAGGGGAAACTGTATGAAGGGGGATGGTTTCATGAATAAAGCAGTAGAATACCTTTCTGGAAAATGAGTTTTTGTCCCTGTTATGCCATGAAATATCTGTGTAGTGCTAGGCAAATCAATTAAACCGTTCTTTGCAGGTCAGAATATGAAATCCTGGATTCTGGCTTGCAGGAGAGCTGAACCTGCACTTTAATGATAGAAAAAACATTAGAAGGGACCTCAGGGAATCATCTTATACACTGTCTTCATTTAAGATGGATTAGCTGTGCCTAAACTGTTCCTGACAGTATTTATCTGACTAGTCTCAAGAATTTCCATTGAAGTCAGTGAGAACTTTTTAAAATTATTTGGGGTGCTACATAGCCTGTAAGCAAGGCTGTGAGGGATTCAGGTTGTGCCTACAAAAATAAATGAACACTTCTGACCTTCAATTTTGTTTTGGCTCCTCTTTTATAAAGTGGAACCAAAATCCCCTCACTGCACAAAGATGTAAAAGTGGATGTTTTCAAGCTTATGAATTACTCAGACATTGGTAAATATTGCAGAAAAGATGTGGGAGGGAGCAAAGGTGGGGTTTTTTTTGGTGGTATATAAGGTGTGATTTGCACACATAATAAAGAGCTAGAAACTGCTGAACTGAGCACTCCATATAACATGTGCTTTAGGAAAAGAATAATACCTAATAGCGTAAGCAGTCTGTTGTCGTGTGTACACACAGGTGGACAACTTGAAGTTGTACAGGCAGTTAAAATCTGGCACTTCATTAAAAATATTTGCAGCCTTACTATTTGTAAAACCTAGTAATTTTCCATTTCTAAGAACATAATCAGATTCCTTCATGGGGCATTGCTAATGCCCTCATGCTCCTCTGCCAACCAGTTTCCCTTCTATTATGTCTTCACTTGCGCTTTTAGGACTGGTGCTTGCACACAGTTCACATGTGAAAACTGTAATGGTGTGGAAAATGTGCAGTGAAGACAGGTTTATCATACAAAGTCTTTGACAAACATATGATTGCATTTTATAACTCAGTTTTTATTACTTTGAACCCCTCATCCTCAGCAGCTTGTATTTGGCAGTTTCTGAATCCCGTTTTTTTGTTGAGGTCGTAATATTTTGGTAATCTACTGTTTAAGGGGCAGTAACTTCTTAAATGTTTCTAACTGCTGTAAATGTTCACTTGATTAATATTAAAATTGTTGTGTTGAAGTAAACTCTTTCTTGTGTATCTGCAGTACTTACTTTGAAGAGAAATAGTTGAATGAAGCAGGTCAGTGTTAGTTTAAAAACTAACACAAATAGAAACTTACTACAAAATTTCTAAGAAAATGTTTGCTCCTTTTTTTTTTTTTTTTTTTTTTGCAATACGTCAGTATTCATAAATGTTCAAGATGTACATATAGGCTTGATTTTTCAATTTCTTTTTTTCCACAAGAGCATACCTGGTATCATACGTGAACAGCTCAGAGATTAAATTAAGCTTGAAATGGAAAATTCTTTGTACAAATTGTTACCTCCTCCAACTTTTCATGGGCTTTCTTCTCCCTTCCCCCCCTCCCCCCATGGATATTTATTCAGGAATAGTACTTCATGAACAGTAGGTTTATTTTTCTTTTGAGTATGTTAGTAGTGGAAGGATCCTGAGAAAAGCCACTTAAAAACAAATGAGGGAGTTCATTTGAACATGAATGTTAAAGGCTTTCCAAATTCATAGTGAGATTAGGAATTTTTCAAAATTAAACCTGAACTTCCAATTGAATCCACCTCCCAGATGCCACACAAAGCCCGCTAAAAAGTGAATAGCAGCTGCAAGTAATTCTTATAGTTGAATAATGACACATTAATGTTAATTCAACAATGAACAGGTGACTTCAGGATACAAAGCAACAGCTATTACTAATGCACTTCCTGCCCCGTTTCTGGACCCACTCTTGTCTCCTTCGCTTATGGAGGACTCTGAGCTAAGGCAGCTGGTCTTGGAAATACTGCATAATCTCATTGATCGGCATGACAACAGAGCAAAACTCAGAGGAATACGGTATTTGTTTTGTGCGTTTGCTTTGGCATAGTCGAAATTCTGGTTTAATATCTGAATGCTAAGAAATGTAGATTTTTTTAATATCGTTCCCAAATATTAAATGTTAATGTCCTATGATAAATGCACAGTACTCTTGATGCCATTTGTTGATGGAAAGACTATCACAAGTAAGCCTTAATGCAGATACATTAAATGATAGTTCCAAATAGCTGCTAGTTTAACTGACTTTATAACTGGTATCTGCATTGTGGAAGGCAGAATATAGTATCTTATGAGGAGGTGGAGTCTGTGATTGTCATAATTGCATTTATGGTTCTGCCTCTTAAACAGAAATTTGAATGTCATTGTTAAACATGAATATAATTAAAGTGGAAATTGCTTCAAGATTTGTTTGAACAGTTCATATATTTCGCATCTTCTTTTCCCTTTGCAACCTCTTCTTACTAAAATGTCATCTTGGTTTCCTTTGTAGAATAATACCAGATGTTTCTGATCTAAAGATAAAACGAGACAAAATTTCAAGGCAAGATGTGAGCTTCATGAAAAAGGTAATAGAATGGAAAAGGTGACCTCTACATTTAGAAAGAAGATAAAGTAACTGAACCGGTAGCTTTGTTTTTCTTCTACAACTCTCTTATAGCAACAAGATGCCAATATCAGTGGCAAGTATTTTAATTCAAATCGCAATGACTTAAATATTGGGGTACTTTAGGTACTTCAGAGATGTTTCTGTGGAATAAAATAGCTCTTCAGTGAAAATCGTTGCGTGCATGAAATCTGAACCGTATGTATCTAAACCATAGCTCTGAAAAGAGCGCCATATAGTTAGATCTCTAGAGCATTTCATTTTTGCTCAGTATGATCTTTTCATGCAGAGTTAGTTCTCAATGCTTTTTTTTATAAAAGCAGAATTAAAGTATAAACTCAAATTTGAGTAACATTCTTTCTCTTCTATGACATGTATCTCGTTGTGTTTTCAGATCATTACTTAAAAGGCTTCTTTAAAAAAAAATCTACTTGGTACAGTGTCTTAAGAAGAAAAGATATGAAAGAGTTAACTTTGAAGAAAAACTGTGCCTCCTTACAAGATTGTTTTTACAAGACATTGTGCCCATTGACTTCTGGTTATGTTTGGTTCCAAAGACACCCTCTAAAGAAACCTTGTATTTAATGTTGCAGCTTCCTGCCACGGATATGTAGCAACTTCCCAGTTAAGCCTGCAGTATGTGAACGTACAGAAATGCTTAAATTTGTTTTGTCTGGCAGTTAAGGAAATAGATTCAGTCTGGAAGGTCTGTGTTAAGTAATACCTGATTTTTTAGATTATGGTTATGTGGAGTGAATTGCTTCTTTACATTAAACACCTTTTCTCCTACTTGGGAGGAATACCTGTCGTTTTTAATGTGCTCTTATCATTTTCTCTGAGAACTGCCTATTTCCTGACTATAGCTTATCTGTGTAGATATATTTGTAAACAGAAAATACAAATTATGGAGGTCAGTACAAGGAGATCTTAAAAATGTTTGTCATTGTGACCAGCCTGGGAAAATATGTGTTTTTCACACCTGTCCTATGTTGCTTTGTTTTTGTTTGCTGTTTTCATCTGAGCCTACCTCTTCAAAGCCATTTTTCTCTCGGTGTTATTTAAAGAAACTAAAGATACTAAAGATAGCCAACGTCTAACTAGGGAAATGTCAAAGTTCTTGCATCTTTCCTAGAAAGATACTGTATATTTTAGAAAATCCACATAATGCATTTATTTTTGTATTTGGGAACCTTTTTTTTTTATCAGTGTGGTGAATTACGTCATTATGTGTATTTTCCAAGTGTGTTGTGCCCAATGTCCAGCTAACCTTTACTATGCTTTCTTCATAGTAGCTGTTGTGCTTTACTAATAGCTCCATTTCCCCCTTTTTTCTGAATACAACACTAGACCCTTAACACTCTTGGACAGCCATATATATTTGAAGAACTATGATTTGCTTGTAGAAACATAAAAAAAGACTAACAGCATCTTTATTACTTCTTAAGTGAATATTTTCTACTTGAAAAACAAATCTTACAAATTAGTTTTATTTTTCCTTCTAAAGGTAAATTATGACTTTCCGAGTTGAAGCATTAATCTTTATATCCTGAAAAATAATCATACCAAGTGGCATAGACTTGTATCCTGTACAGGTTAAGCATAATGGGGAGGTACAGAGCAGTGTCTTGCATACAAAACCTACTTCTTAACCTGTTTTTCTGTAGTTTTATTTTTTGTCTTGAAATAATTGTTTCTTTGCAAAGATTTGGTTAAACCTGATGTTACTTTCATCTGGTGTTCTGTTCAGTGAGGAAAGAAAAGTCACTTTTTTGTGGGTCTTTCACTCTACCAAATTTTAGATAACTTATGTCCTTCACTGGAGCTAGTGCCTCTGTATGCCCAGTGGTAAGTAAGCCATGTTCATCTTCTGAGTCACCCTATAGAAAAATTTCTTTCTCCGTTTGCTGTGAGGAGTGTAATGTACAAATTAAGTGTCTGAACCTAGACTGCATGGATAACCCTTGAAGCTTCTCAGTTACTTAAATATTTGAAAGATATTTCAAGATATATTTTTTATTTCTCTGCTTTTCATACACTGGGAAATTTTTCAGAATATGTCAGTAGGAAGTGAATGTCAACATCAGACGCAGTTCTGCGTCAATTCCCTGCACAATTCCCTGCGTTATCTTGCCTGTCTATGTACTTCTGTATTAAAAAAACAAAACCAAAAAAACCTCAAGTATTATATTTAGAAAGAATCTACCTATTTGAAGTAGCTGTCATGGTTGTAAACTGTTGATATATGTACATTTATATTTTTAATTCTCTAAGAAAAATGATCTGATGTCAAAGTTAGCCCTGCTTGGGGCTAGATCACCTTTAGGTGTCCCTTCTAACCTAAATTACTATTATGTATTTATTTATTTATTTTAATTATAGCATGGTCAGCAGCTGTACAGACACATCTACTTAGGCTGTAAAGAAGAAGACAATGTCCAAAAGAACTTTGAGCTTCTGTATACATCTCTAGCTCTTACCACAATTGAACTAGCCAATGAAGAAGTGGTTATTGACCTCGTTCGATTAGCTATTGCTTTGCAGGTATGATTCTTGATCAGCATTGAGGTCGTTGATTAGTAATTTATATTTGTGAACAGAGTTGTGAATATTTTGTTTGTTTGCCTATCAATCTTTAAATCACATCATTCAGACCTAATATGATTTTAAGGATGTATAATATATACATAATAATAATAGGGAATACTCAGCTTATCAGATTTGTTGCTGACTCCTGCAGTATGTATTCTTTATCAAATATAGAAGAAGTCTCTTGAAACATTCCTGAGAATCACTGGTATATTCAAGAATAGATTGACAAGATATTCTTACAGTCTGTGATCTTGATTCAGTATTTATTATGAAAATATATATTTAAAAAAAAAAGTTATAGCTTCATCTTGGGAGAAAGCTTTTGAACAATTGGTTAGAAACAAGCTTATTTAATCTTACCTATACTAAAATTCTGCCAGTGTATTGACAGGCTTTACTTCTTGACATTTCTTGTAGAGGATCAAACATATATTTTATACTTGCATGTAGTCTTTGGAAAAGCTGTAAAACTTATTAGCTTTATCCATGTCAAAATTAGTCTGAAAAATAGTACTGGTATGGGTCATGGAAATTTAATAAAATTGTGTCCTGTATTACCACTTCACTTTTGTACTGAAATTACTTATGCTAGAAAATGGATGTCTCTATTATTTTTATTTGTTTTAGCCATAATAAAAAGTTAATTGATTATTGAGACTGAATAATTTTGAGGAAGGATTTAAATATGAACAACTGACCAAACAGAAGTGGAGGCATTTGAGATGCATCATCTGCATCTCATATATTCTGTCTCTGGAACTCTGGCAAGTTAATTCAAAATGTAAGACTATCAAATTTTATGTGGGAGGATAAATCTTCTTACATATGTGTGTAAAATGAAATGGCCCATGGGACACAGATTGACATATCTAAGAAACCTTTTAGTCAACTGAATTACCACTCCTAACTCCTACACAGGAGAGTGAACAGGGTATGTGAAAAAATGATTTTGTTCAAACCGTAAGCTTTAACAGTCTTGAGTTTTCTCATAAATGCAAATAGCTAGTCTAAGTTCAGAGATGTTCCTTAGCTATCAAAGCTGAGAAATATGCATGAAAGAGACCGAATGGCAGCATGAAGAAAAGATGTTTCAGGTACAGTTTCAAGTTTGCATTTTATTTGTTTGTTTACTGGTGGTAAATTCATAATTAAAAACCTAAATATGTATTTCAACCATCACTAGCTGCACAGTATCTTTGGGAAGCTTAAAAGGCACATATTTGCCTGGAAGTCTGGAAGACTTTCCTAGATCTGTTCTGTGACGTTTATTTGGTGTCTGCATTGTAAGACAGTTTTCCTAAAAAGTCACTTCTCCAAACAGTTTAGCAAAAGTAGATAGTGTGAGCTGGAAATGCAAAAGAGTCAAGTTGATGTAGAAGAAAAAGTGACTAAAAAGGGATCCTGAGGAGTCATGTTGAACATAATGTTGCCTTACTAGATGATCTTGAAGAAAATTGACTTTCTCTGCTTCCTTATCTCATGGAAATTTATACTAATAAGCATTAAATAATGCCCTTTATGGTTTGGTTCTGAGGACTCTCAACAGTGATTTAAAAAAAAAAAAAAATCTACTTTTCTAATTTTCCTGAAAAAAATTTATGAACAGCAGGTGGTCTGTATGGGGATCTTAAGGGCTAGAGACTACCAGTCATTCCTTTGTGCTCTCCTCCTGTGAAATAAAATTTGAAATGAGTGGATTTATTCCTCCTTTTTAGGGGCTAGATCCTTCAGGCTCTCTAATTCCAGACCATTATTTACCTAATTCAGGAGTTAAACAGCCATGCCAAGACTGTACAGTGAAAGTATTAAATGCCAAGTAATACTAGATAGTCATCGTGTATCAGCTAATGTTACTGCAAATCATTGCTACTTCCATATGTTCCGGACAGCCTGTTAACGTTGGAGTGTTTAATGTTGTCCTTTATATTTCAGGACATTGCCATCATCAATGAGGATAATCTGCCAATGTTTAATCGTTGTGGTGTCATGGCATTGGTTGCAGCTTATCTAAACTTTCTGAGTCAGATGATTGCTGTCCCTGCCTTTTGTCAGCATGTCAGCAAGGTAACACTTAATTAAGAAACTTCAGTCACTTAGTACAGTATATCTTGCTGTAAAATGACTAAATAGCTTTCAGTTAGTAATTGTTTGTTCTGTGACTTTGTGTGTTAATGAGGAACATGGTGATGAAATGCTATAAGTAACAAAATTATGCATAACAAGTGAAATAGGTTAAAATGCTAGCATAGCTTTTATTTCAAGTCTTCATTTTACTTGCATAATTTGTATTTTATATTGTTTCTGCAGCAATTGCCTTTCCAGTTAGCTATGAATGACACTTTCCTCAGAAAAAATTTAGCGTAATTTTAAGCATATTAAGCAAATCTTCACCTACCCTTTATATTAAGAACTGGCCTTTTGTATTTACGTCCACCAACAGTGCTGTTTGTCTTCTGTCTCTGATAGCAGTACTTACTGACTCTTAAACTTATCCACAGAATGTTCTTCTCTCACAGCATAGTAGTTTTACTTGGTTTATGCTGCTACGTATAATGGACTAAATCTCCTTCTGGTATAAGATTTTACAGCCTCACTAGTTTTGGTAAAATAATGCTAGTGTACACAAGACCATGGGAACCAGATCCTTTGTTTAAAGGCTGAGTACCACAATCATTTTCTCTGGTTAAAAGGTGTTTGTTTGTGCTGAGGTAAATGTTAGTGAAGCTTTTAATCTGCAACAGAACTTCTTTAAGCAGCTTACTCATTGGAGGAAATAAGTATGGAACTATTGCATTCATACTATTTGTCTTTTTTTTTTTTTTTTTTTTTTTTTTTTTCAGGTCATTGAAACTAGAAGTCTGGAAGCACCTTATTTTCTACCGGAAACAATTTTCAAAGACAAATGCAAGTAAGTAGAATTCAGAGTCTTAATCAATTAACACTGAAATATTTATCTTACTGTTAAAAATTGTACATCTTTGAAATATGTTCTGTCTGTGAAAAGCAGTATGGAGGTTAAGTGGCATATAGAATAGGCAGAAGAAAACCAACTGTTAAAACATATATGAAAAAGATCTACTGTTTTTCAGCCATGTTTTATTGTAGTGAGAGATGCTTGCTTGCATCTGTGTAATATGATGCTTGTTGTAAATGTTAACAAAGCAAAATGTATTTTACTTACTATTACTTTGCAATTTTCTCTGTCAATCAGAGCGTATGTCCTCTAAAGAAATAGCAGAGCGGGTGAGGAATGTATTTCAGATGATCAGAATGTTTTAAGGGTTCCCAAAATATTGCAGAGTTATTCGGTGGACTCACTTTGGGGTGTACATTCATTCATAAATAACTGAGAAAAATTTATTTTCATTAGAGTATCACCACTGAGCCTTTTTCTTCTTGCTTGTAGACTTTGGAAGAATATTTCACTTCATGAAAACATCTCTATTGTTAGATAATAACTTTAAATATATATTTTAACAGTCTTCCAAAATCCTTAGAGAAGCATGAAAAAGATTTATTTTTCCTCACAAACAAGATTGCAGAATCATTAGGCGGCAGTGGATACAGTGTGGAAAGATTGTCAGTTCCATATGTACCTCAGGTAACAGGTAAGTGGTGGTTAGTGGCAAAACTGCTAAGTACTAGTTGTTAAGAATGCTTTCTTAATATGTTTTCTGTCACCACATCAAATGAAGTATAATTGCAATGCTCGACAAAAAAATGTTATCGTATAACTTTGTCTTCTTCACAAGATTTTTTTTTACGAGCTACTGGATTATCGTTAAGATATTTCAACTTCATGTGTCTTTCAAGTCTTTTTTTCTCCCTTAAATTCAGGAGGCAGGGCAGAAAGCTCTTGAGCCCACTTAGACTCTTTCTGAGAAAGCCTTTGCTCTCTAAAGAGTACTTGATAGGACACTAGCGATTATTACTGTGTTTCTGTATTAACTTGAGCTAGCAGGTAAGGCAAGACTGTAGAAGTCAGTATACCCTTTTTAAGTAGTCACTGGAGGGAGCATATCTCATCCAGATTCACAAGCTCTTGCCGGCTGGCTTTATGCTGACCAGAGTTATTTACCTTAGCCAATTTACCAATGAGCAGATGTTAATTTAATCATGGATGCTATGTTTGCGTTCACTGGATATTTGTGCTAGCAAGCTACGTGTGAGGTAGCACACTGAAGGTAAAGTATACATAAGGAAGATCTGTGGGAGTTCTTGCTACTCATAATGTGCATGCAAATAGTATGTGAATGACTACCTAGGGTGTGACTATGGATTTTCTCCTTTTATTTTGACAGCCAGTTGAGCAACTTACTGAAAAATTATTGAAAGAAATTCTTTTACTAACTGTATGCGTTTTGTGAATGTACACAGCTGATTGTTATTGTAACGGACTTTGAAACATCCCAGTCTGAAGCATAAGCTCAAAATGAAAGTTTCTTCCAGGGAAATGGCCTTTATCTTTTGTAGATTGTACATATAAACAAGCGTAACGCACATAGACAGTGAATATCAGATCTGTGACCGTTGCAGGGCAGTTCAAGGCCGTTGCAGCCTGGTCTTAAGTAAGTTTTGTTTGGATAGATGCTATGGGAGGGAATGAGTTCTCCAGAGCAACTGCTCTGGTTTTGCCTCAGGTACTAGCAGGCAAGCTAGTGATATATTCTGAAACACAGCTGCAATGTGTATGTTCTCTGCTGCTGGTATGGCTTCTTCTAACGACAGAAATGTTGCTGTACTCGATTATTTCATCTGACATATTAAAAAAAAAAAACATTTAATACTATATATCTTACTACTAGAGGAAGAGGTAGGTGCCAAATAAGGAAAGGTTCTGTTTTCAGATTTTTACTGTCTTTGAGTACATGGGAATTGAATGAGAAGGACAGTCTGATTGAGATTTTATGTTAAGAGTTAAGCTTCCTCTAGAAAATGATATATCTTTGTAGACAAATGATTTTGCCGGGGTTTTCTTGGATACCCTCTTAGAAACTTATTCCTACCCAGGAAGCTATATAAGTTCTGACGTGAGAAAGGTTAAGCAAATTTAGTTGCTACCATGGGTTTAACTTCTTATTTAGGTGAAGAGAAACATTTATATTCTTAAAGTACTTGGGCGGGGTGGCGGGGGGGGGAGGGAGGAACATAAGTGTTTTTATAAAGAAAAGTAACCAAACTGGTTTCAAGTCTGTTATTATATCCCATCAGAATCATTAATCTCTGAGCCTCTTGGATGTTGAGCTTCTAAAATTTTCATTTACCTAAATCAGGACCAAAGTGAATATTTTGGAATTCTGAAAGTTCTTTTTGACTTGAATGAACTATTTCTTTTCTACTATTATTTTAATGCTAGGATATAGTGTTTCGAAATATCTCAATAACTTCAATTGAATCAGTGTTTTATATATTACTTTGAAAGTTATAGTTGAATCCAAATTTCTCCAAAAAGCCAGTAAGTAGATTTCATCCTAAATATTTCTAATGTTCCTAAACTTTAAGAATTTAGCATTTAATAGTGACATATAAAGGCAGAATTATGTTCATCTCTACTTTCACGTTAGGTTTTGGTATTCATAAAGAGTTGATGTTCTGCACGCTCAGAAGATATTCATATTTGCAACATGTCATACTTTATTCTCTTTATTATTCTTAGGCGGTGGGTAGCTGATGTTTAAATGTACACTTAATTAAATTTCTATTTATTTATTTTTATTTTTTTTAATTTAGCTCTATTTCCATCAGGCAAAAAGTCTCATAAATGCAGACACAAGTCGAAAGGTAAAAGCGTTGTAGGTCACCTTGCTCTCCTGTTAGCTGTGGTGTGTGTGGATAGGATGTGCCCGGTTGAATGGACTGTGCTTTTAGAAGGCCTTTAGATAAGCAGGCCAGTAATGGTGGTGTACTTAGTTTCTCCTTCTGCTTTTGTTGTTTTATCTCCTTCCTGATATACCTGTAGCAATATTTGCAGCTGCAAGGTCTTCCTTTATGTTTACTCTTAATTTGGAATTCTAAAATGCGGCAGCTTCCTGTTTTCTTTGCCTGAACAGGTGGTAGGTCCGTAGCTACGATTTTTGTGACAGTTCTGATGCCAAGAAATGAACTTATAATGAATTTTAATGAAATTTTAGTGAAATTACAAGAGCTCAGTGGGAAGTTGCAAGAGGTGGTCACCTGTTCACGTTATGGTGATTTATCTTATTCTGTATCCATGTTAAATTCTAAAACTGAAGGTTTTCTACGAAATAAAAAGATGAGTAAATATGATACTAATCACTTTTGCTTTCATTCAGTTCTATTTATTTTAATTTGTTATTCATTAATTTGAATTCAATTTAGTTTTTACTTGTATTATGTTAAGGTAAAAGGTGATTTGCCTACACATTTCATATTTTACGATTTTCTCTAGTTTTTCCCTGTGGGTTCCTCCCCAGGAGCATGGTGAGTTGTAAATGCAAGAATTGAGCGTAGGATAGATTCTGTATTATAAACCAAAAAATGCAAAATAGATTCTGTCTCTAGGTACACAGTTTGGTTTTTATTCCCATCCCTCACTGCCTCAACACGCTCCAGAGAATATTATTGGGGCAGGCTGTTAAATTTCCTTTCTGTCTCCTTGAGAAGAATAAAGTTCCTAAACCAATGCATGTGGGGATCTGCATAGGTGTGACTGTCAGCACAGTTCAGGATCTGGCTCAAAACTTTTAATGACCACCTCGAGGAGTGAGACAGATAATTATTATCTATTATTTTTATTATCATACCAGAACAGATTGATTGAACAGCAGAGATTCTGGATTCTATGTTTTTGTGTTTGAACAGAAATGTATTCTAAGCACTTAATATAAATTGAATTCTGGTAATGTAGTGGCTAATGTATTTATTGGGAGTGTATTTATTTCATTTTGATAGTTATTTTACACAAGTACAACTTCCAGTCGCTTGAGAGAAAAAAAAATCATTAGAAAAATGTATTTTTTTTTTGATAGCAAAGTAAGTTTCTGTATTTACTTACAGCAAAAACGTTTGCTGTATTCAACGCTACGGACTTGCTAACAGTCTAATATTCCATGTGATGTTCCTCCAGACTGAGCTGTAAATCCATGAAGTGTTTTAGATGTGATATGTCGTGAGGTCTGGAAGCACTCATTTGGTGTTAGAAGTGGGAGGAGTCAACTTCAGATGTAGCCCAGCGTCTGCAGCGGTAGATACTTCCCTGTCACAAAAAATGAGAAAGAAAAAGCTAGGGTGAAAGCAGTCAACAAGATAAAGGAATTAGTGATAAGGAAATCAGTCATTTTGGGAAATTTGTTTTACTCACCTGGGTTCATGAAACATTAGACTTTGCCTTGGTTGAGTGACAGCAAATAAAAAAGGAAGCGTGGAAAGTTCTGCTGGTGTGCAGGTTTTGCTATAGCTTTTGCTTTTGGGGACATGAGTTGACATAGAGTATAGGAAAAATATTTTCTTGGGGAAGGAACACTTCAACTGGAAAGGCTAGTTTATTCCTTAGCGTAATACTGTCATTTTGGAAAAGGTCATAAAGGTAATTAATCTCTTGCAACAAGTTTTCCTGGCCTGGAATAGTCTGTGAGGAAATGTGCTGTCTTAACCAACTTGCTAAAAAGGATGATGAATAGGGCTTCTTCAGTGCTTTGCTTACTCAGAGTTTGATTGATGTAAGAATTTTTTGTGCTTTTACATTATTCTGGCAACGTAAATGATCGTTAAAGTGGAAACTAATTTTTTGATTTATTCCAAATGAATTAATGTCTATATGATTAAAATACAGTCAATGCTTAGGACATCATGCTATTGTAAAGCCATTCACATCCTAAATCATTTTTTGAGAGAAGCTTATTTTTCAGGCCTATGGGTTGTTATTTTGGAAAGGAAAACAAACGCTGCTGGAAGCTGAGTTGTACTTTGGACAGTAGTAGTCCTAATAAAATGTGCTGGTGGGAATTATAGAGGTGGTAAGACCAAAAAAAATGACTTATCAGTTATACTTTTAAAATTATTTGGAGTGTTACATTGTTTAAACATACATTTTAACTCATAAAATTGTGTTATTGTGCAGCAAACCTTTAACTGTTTCACTACTCACTCAAAATATTCAGATTATTTAATTACTTTATTTGCTTATTTGGGACTAATCAGTTTGCTATCTTCATTAGAAGTAAGGCATATAATTTAGCTGAAAAAGTACCCGACAGAAATAGTCTTCTGCAATCAACCAGCTCTTGAGTGCCTAAATGACGCGCAGTGCACAGATGTTCATTGGCTGTTCTCAGCTGGAAAATTTTAGGGAGTTGCTGACTCCAGCTGCCCAACAGGGGCGAGGCTGCCACAGCTCGGTACCCTCAGGTCCAGCTGGTAGCTGGTAGAGAGCCCCTTGCACACCCTAACACCCCCATGTCTCTCAGTCAACCGCCAGACCCCACAGTTCCTCCACAAGTTGGCCGGGACCCTCCAGTAGCCAACTCCAGGTGCCTCCCCCTCAGAGGCGCACGCGCAGACCTGGCTCCCAGGCCACCTGCCCTACTCGCCGGCTGGTCCGGCTTGATGCTCGCTACGATGGCGCGCTGCTGTGCGTGCCCTTGTTCGCCCCAGGTGCTGGCACCCAGGCGCACGGGGCCCATCACCTGGGCTCCCGCTCTAGCTGCTGGCGCTCAGACCTCCACGTACACCCGTGCGCAGAGAAGAGGGAGTCCCTCACCCAGGACAATAGTTAGAAATGGAGTTTAATGAGAAGATCGGACGGAGGGCACTGATGAGATGCAGGGCATGGCCAGGCAACTGCACTGACCAGCAACCTGGTTACACACAACTGGCCGCTTTATCCCCTCGTCCCTCTGTTTTCCCATGCTTCTTTCCCCCCAAACCACCTTGACTCCTCCCTTTCCCCACCTTTGGTCCTTCCCCTAACCATCCCATAAGAAGTCTTGCGCACTCCCCAAACGCTGTTCCCCAGTGTCCCGTAACGAGTCCCGCACCCCTCGGCAGTACCCCCTCGGCCTGCGAGGTGACGGGGAGCCGCTGCCGTGGCTCGCGGTGGGTGTCCCCAGGCCACGGGCTGACGCTCTCCTGGGGCAGCCCTGGGGGGCCGGGGCTCGTGGCACCGTCTGGGTTATTGGGGGTCCCCTGCCAGCCGCTGTGCCTCTGGGCTCCTGGGTGTGTGTGTGGAGAAGAGCTTGTTATCACTTGACCTAACAGGAAAAAAAATGCAAATTTCACAGTTTTTTTACTCACTTCATATGTTGAAATTAGAGAAGGGCAGGATCAGTTAGACATCCATTATAAAAAATGAGTTATGTGCAAAGTAGCCCTAAAAACGCGTCTTCTGTTGTTTGCATGTCAATTATAGAGAGAGCAGCAAGATGGCAGCAAAGATGTAGTTTTGTCTTATGTTTACTCTTGACAGTCAGTGTGCTTCCCTCAGGCTCTTGGTGTATTGGAAAGTGTACCAATGAGCCGTCAGGGGTTAAAAATTAAATAAATTCTTCAAAGTACCTCTTCAAAAGCTCAGGGGCTCTGAGAATCCGATAAAGATAGCTAGAATTCAGGGTGGTTTTCACCAATCTTGTTCTTTCACTGCCTGTTGATCTTAAAATGGCATTTTATTTTTAAGACTTTTCTGAAACTTTTTTAAGATAAGTGTGTTCGGATCGAGTGGAATGAATTGTGGTTTTTCTTGCTTAGTGTCTGTACTGCAAAAACATTTTGCTCCAAAGCATTAAAAAAAAGACTATGAAAAACCAGCATAAAATACCATGTGAAGGGGAATTTTACTGTCATTCTCCTTATCTTCAGTGTATTATCAAGCATATGTAGATGTTTCTCCCTATGTGCAGTGCAATTCATCAACCTGAAACAGCAGTGACCAATTCCAAATGGCTTGATCTCATCAGAAATCTGAATTGTGACAGGGCAAGTCATGATTTATTAAATCAGATGCATGAAAGTGAGGGTGTTCATGTCCTCCTTTGCCAGATGACCCTCATGACACATCCGTAGATGTATTCTTGTTGTTTTTTTATCTTATGTTAATGTATTAACTGTCTAAAATGAGAAATGATTGTATCATCTCTTGGATATGTGGTCACAAAAGAGAAATCCATCTAGTGATGTTACCATTTGAACATAAGCTACTTCTACATTAATGAAATTGTGATATTCCTTTTTTGATAAAAGCACAGTTGGTCTTATTCTGACAACTTTTTCAGGGCAGTTAAACTTCCTAAAATGTTTGAAGAAAGTCAGAAAAAGTCAGAATACCTTTTTCCACCAAGCAGTTTTTAGAATGACCCAATGCAATATTTGTAACACCAAGAAGAATGAATAATTGTTTTGCGTTTCCATGCAGGAATCTTTATTTCTTGCATCAGTGGGTCCCTTTCAAGTGCCCCCCCTTTTCTCTTTCAGAATACCTTCAAATTAAGACCTTAAAATTTAAATTTCAAAACAAGCAAACAAAACAGTTTAGGCTCTTGTAAACTACTTCACAGCAGTGTATCATCATGTGCTATGTTGGTATTGTGTATTTGAATGAGATTTCATCTCAAATTCTTAAATTACAGACTTTCAAGGGAAAATTGGAACGATTTGGGATGGGATGGAGAAAGGACAAGAGATTATTTGCCTTCTTAATTAACCATATAGTCAGAACAGTAACTGATCATTTTTCATGTGGAAATCTTATAAAATCACGTTACCATAAACCATGTAGAAATTTGATTCTTCACGTTTCAGCTGTTATAAAAGTGAGAAAATACTATTTTTCTTTCAGATGAAGACAGACTCTCCAGAAGGAAGAGCATTGTTGACACGGTATCTATTCAGGTGGATATTCTGCCTGGAAGCAACACAGAGGATAAGGTATGAAAGTCACAAGATACTTTAACAAATCATCTTCTGGGGCTGGGTGGGGGGGAGGAGAGGGGAACAGACTGCAAGCAAAACTTTTCCTATATGTATATCTAATTGTTCTCAAAGGAGAATTTCTGCTGAAAATCAAGTCCATTTACAAAGCATTGTTGTCATAAAACATCCTGAGCAGAGTTGGAAAGTTTTTCCTGATCTTATTTATTACAGTTTTCCCCAATAAATTATCTTGGGGAAGCTGCTTAGGACAGAACTTGAGCCTGAATCATTATTTTGATGTATTGTTGGTATTTAAAGAGAGTCTTGAAATAAAAAAAAAAAAAAAAATGCTAATCATCTTTAAATGAAGTTGTCACTAACAGTTCTGATTATATAAAAATAGTTGCTTCCTAAGAGATATCATTACAGTGGCTAAAAAGCATAATTAGTGATCTGTCTGCTATAATAATAGGAGCTCCTAACAAAACACTTGGAAACTCGTAAGGCAAAAAAGCTCTGTAGCTCTTCAGGAGCATTCTGTATTTGTCACATTCCTTATTTTTCCAAAGCTTTTGATATGTGAGCATTAAGGAGCTTTGTTTCTTCTTTAGATTGATAATACTGAAGAAATCACTTTTGAAGCTTTGAAGAAAGCAATTGGTAAGACCTATTACAATTGTGCTTATGCGATTTACTTCCAGATTGCTATGGAATTACTAGAGAAAAAGCTTTACCAGAATAACATAATGAAAATATTACATTTGTTTCTCATCACATAATAAGTTTATTTAAAGCTTCAGTTAGTTGATTCACTAAAACTAAGGAAATATTTCAAAAACTTGGAAACATTTTTATTTTCTGAAGCTAATATAACTGAACGAGAAGTATTTGGGAATGCCTCTGATCTATAAATTGGCCCTTACAGACCAACCTATGAAAAAAGTGAGATTTCCAAATTCTATGGAGTGATTATTTACAAAGCAACTTAAATATATGTTTACATGTTAAAAACAGATCAGGTAGGTATTCGGTGCATTCACAAAATATATTGTAAGATGTGGGTTGCAGTCTTCAAAACACTCAATTTTCAAGTTCCTATATTGATACAGGTATATCTCATTTGATTAAAAGAAGATTCTTCTAACCAGTGACCCGGCTAGCAGAACCTGGAATTAGCTAGTTTCTGTATTTCATATTGCTATTAGTCCAGCCCACCTGAATCCTGTGAAAGTTGAGCCCTAAACCTTGAAATTATAAACACTAATTTGATCTGCCAGTTTTCCAAAACTGCTTAATCCTGGTGGTACTTAAACTCATTAGATGCCTGGAAGTTGCAAAGATTTTTCTCATTTGTTGCCATGTCTGCTTAAGTGTGTTTTTTGGGAAAAAACAGGTATCTTCTATTGCTTTGCAGTCCAGGTAAACATGCTTCTGAGCTTTGTTCATATCCCTGGAGAGACTAAAAAGTAGGTGCATGGTCAGGACTCTGCATAATGGCCATGATACCTTTTGGCATACTCATCCAAGTAGTAGCAAAACCAGGTTCAAGGTTCGCTCAGCCTGTAGAGATTGAATTTACTTTTCCCAAATTCTGGTCCAAATTCTAATAGAAAATCCTGCCTACCTGTCTGTGTGATACTGGGAGGGAGGGTATTCAATTCTCTTCTCTTGTGTGCTCTGAGTGAGAAGAGCAGAGTCTTGGGCACAGATAAAGAAGCAAGAGGAAACCTAACTGCCCTCCTAATTAAAGCACATAGTGAGAAAGGGGCAAAACTGGCATCCTCACCCTGGTTCTTCAAAAAATCTGCATTTTGCATTAGGTACAATATCTGATGACAGTTCACTTAGATCTGGTTGCATCACTTCAAATACTGTTCTCCTGTGCTTCTACAGTGCACATTTGAAGGTTAAAAATGCAATGTAAATAAGCCAAAACGGTGAGAGGTTTCTATCACTTGTACTCAATGAACATAGGTTATATTTGTCTTTTTTTAGATAATAATGGACTTGAAGAGCAAGAAAAAGAAAAAAGGCGTCTTGTGATTGAAAAGTTCCAAAAAGCCCCGTTTGAAGAAATTGCAGCACAATGTGAAACCAAAGTGAGTTTCTGAAAAATGTTATACAGCACTGAAGATACTAGTATAGTCTTTAGTGGATATATATTTGCCAAAGGTTGCTTGTGATACTATATCACTACAGTTACTTTGAAAGAACACTGTTCAGCTCTTTATCTTCAACTATTGTCTCTACTATTGTCAATATTAAGAAATTCCAGTTTTTTAAAGTTCGACTTTGATTGGTCCTTTATGCCATTTGAAAAGGAGTGGAGATCTTATACACTCTTCATCTTAATGTTATGGTTACTGTCTTTGCAACCTAGATTCACAGTCCATCCATATTTCATTCTGGAATAACTGGAGCAGTGTTTGCCTCATTATAAATGAATAGCTAAATGTATTTGCATTTTATTAAACTCCTATCTAGAACAGCAAAAATTACTATATAAATCTTGGCACTCCAAGGTAGGTTCATTCAATCTCATGTGCCTCTTCAGGTCTCAGAATCCTTGCAGTAATGGAGAAGGAAGTCTAAATTGGAAATGCTGCTTAGATTTGCCACGTGGCAATGTGGAATACAGTCACAGAGCTGGCCTGGCATGTTCAGCTTAGCTTCATTCAATACATAGTAGCTAATTATGAAATTTTTCTTTTTCTTTTTCTTTTTTTTTCCCTCTAGGCAAACTTGCTTCATGATAGACTTGCACAGATACTGGAACTCACCATTCGGTAAGGTTTTATGCAAGAAGGATGTGATAAAAGGAAAATGAGTTCTAAAATAATTGCAGACTGCTTTTAAGTGTTTATAGTGTTCTTAAACACATATGCATAAAATTGACTTACTTGCAAAAGAGTAGTCTTCATCTAAAAGTCACTTTTTCTTGTTATTATTTTAAATCTTGTAGATAGAGGAGAATATTCAGTGACTGTGTCATAGCATAAGTACTGTATGTATAAATGCCCTTTATAAGTTTAATCACTCAGTTGAAATTAAAGAGAACTGGCCCCTGATTATGGAAATATAAAGAGTATTTATGATATTATATTACATTTTAGCAAGTTTGAAGTTTTTTTATATTAATATTATATTCTTTTAAGCAAAACAGTAGTATTGAAAAATGCTACTGTGGCGTTGCTCTGAGGAACTAAAAATGGAACATAACAAATAGTAGATGACTATTGTAGAGAATCGTGCACATCTGTTGTGCAGTATGAATAATATTTGTTAGTAAAAACTATTTTCTGTAAAATCAATGAAGTTGTTTCATACTAGAGTGCAAATTAATACTGAGGCATGGTAATTTAATTAGAATTTCAGGATTATGATAAGATACCGAGGCTGTTGAAAACAAGTTCACTTTTGTTTCCCAGTTATTAGTGTTATAATTATAAAAAAGAAAGCAATCTTTATAATTGTAAATTATGCATAATGTTTGTTCTTCTCGCACAGCCCTCCACCTAGCCCCTCAGGAACGATGACTATTACTGCTGGACATGCTCATTACCAATCCGTTCCAGTCTATGAGATGAAGTTTCCAGATCTTTGTGTGTATTAAGTGTCTTCTGAAGTCTGCTGGACATTATTTAGAGTAGAGTACAGTAGAAAGAACAAGATGAGTTTTCAAATTCTATTGTTTATTTCATCTAAATTAACTTTAAAATAATGATGGACATGAGCCAAATGCAGATTTTTTTTTAGCCAAACTCTTGAAACTGTCTTGAGTTGTTTGTTGTCTAGTATATTTGTAGTTAGGTTTGTCATATATCACATTCCTTCATTTTCATATTTAAGTACATGTAAAAGTTAGATGTAAAGCCTGTCTTGCCGTATAGACAACTATTTCAGTTATTCCCGAATTTGTATTTCTGTGAATTTCTTTAATTTGAGATATTGTAGTTAGAGCTTTGTTTTGTTTTGTTTTCCTCCTCTCCACCTCAATCTATGTATCTAACTAGAAAGCTTTTGGCTTGCTTCATCTCAATATGTGTAACAGTGGAGCAGTTCATTCAGTTGTTCATTCTGTGTCATAGTTGATCTGTTTCTTTACTTTGGAATATATTGAGGGGTAGAAACAGGATAGGACAATGCCTTCCATGTGTTCAAGTACAGTAAATGAATAATTGGGCACTTGTTAAGTATCTTTGCATCATATAATGTGCTTTTTAGATATATACGCCCAGTATATGTCCTGTGTTACCTGCTGAAAGTTAGCTCTTTGCTTAACAGATGAAAGTCTCCTCTTGAAAAACTGAATTGTGCAATATTTTTCATGTCTTAAGATGTATAGTTTACAGACTGTACTTTTGAAAATGCAGTAGTATTTTGCTCTGTCTGCTTTAGTATAAATACATGAGAGAGATATATTTAGTATAGCAACAAATAAACTGAGGGCATTTTCGATCAGAAATACAGAAATTACAGTTATATTCTATGAGATGTTTCTCTGCAGTTTATTACAGCTTTTTAATGATATTTTGGAAGTTGAAAGAAAACTGATTGAAAATATTTAAAGACCAAGACTTTTAGATGTATTTTCAAGCAAAAGCATTTTTACAGATGCATTTGTGTATTCGTTTTTGTTTCATTTCACAAATCTTACTGGAAATAAGGCAAATGTAACTTTCATAGGTTTATGTATCTGAGTGTACAATTCAAATGTAAATTCAGTAAAACTGATACAGTAAATCACTGAGATTTTGATGTTAATTGACAAAGCTGTCTTTATGACTAACTTCTGCAGGCAAAAAGAAAAGTGTCTGTAGCTGATCCCATAAGCAGAAATTTGAAGTCCTGTAATCTGTTTGAATCTGACTGAAGCAAGCACAAATGTGAATGAATATTCTCAAATATCTGTTTCAAATGTAAAGCATTTAAGTTAGACAGCAGTTCAGATGAACAGTGATTGAGCCATGAGCAAAGTGATGTAGCTTCATTTAGCCATGATTTGAGTAGGGGCTTGGACTAGATTACCTGCAGAAGCCCCAACCTAAATTAATCTATGATTTCATAATTCAGAGATGCAAATGGTGTCGTTGGATGAGCAAGCCAGCTAACTCGCTAAATATTTTGAGTATTTATGCACCTGCTGTGGAACAGGCTTCTAGATTTTTAAACTGACATGCGGTGTTCCACTACACTACTTTTAAAAGCCTAATATGTCATGACATCAGAGAAATTTCAGCTACTTAAACCTATGAGATAACATGCTGAGACTTTCAGAAACCATTCACAAAACTCAAAAGGTAATTGAGACCTTCTTTTCAGTTTAACAGTGCAATCACAGCTGTTAGTGGATGACGAAACAGCCCTTTACCTACAGCATTCCGTTGTGATTTTTACTGCTGCAACGTATCAGCCTGATCACACCACAGTCTGCACATAAATAGGACTCGTTGTCACTCTAGCTTTTAGTTCTCTTTTTGTTTTTTTTAAGGTAAGACATAATGGTTTTTACCTATATAAAGAGTGTAATTTTTTAAATAGTAAATATTACCAAGGGATACAATGTAAAACACTTATCCACTCTGTCATTTTTTTTAGAGTAACACTGTGCACTTTTGTACAAAAAGAAAAATAAGCAGTCTAAAGAGTAAGAAATATGGAATGTACTTGTTTGCACTCTTGCAGTATGCAGACTGTGTAAATACACAATTGTTTCTCTGAATTTTGTTGCATGAGCGCTGCCTGTGAAAATAATTACATTTGTTTCATTTTCTGTTGTGTATATGAAGTATTTTTCTTTTATGCTAATGATAGTTTCCCACGCTTCCAAAGTTCAAACCAGCTTTGTTTGGAGAGTGCAGGTGTTGTGCAGGTACTGAGCAGGGAATGAAGAGCTTGTAACACTCCAAATGCTGAGATGATGTTTAATTCCTTTCTTTCTGGAAATTCAGGGAGTCTGTAAGTTGTCAGTTGATTCACTGTGGCCATTTTGGACAGTTAGGTGATGGGAGTCGTTGCAAAATGTTTTGATAGCTTCTTATAGTATGTAGGTAATAAATGAAACCAAATGAAGTAAGAATGCTGTTTTACAGTATGAATTTGCTTTGATTGACTTATCTTTTTATGTTTGTGAGATGAGTTGCAGAACTTAGAATATGCATACTGGGTCTATATTATCTGCAACGTGTTGAGTACTGTTTATGTGTTTATAAATTGGTATCCAGCTGTTTAATGTATTCCAGCTTTTGCTTTGAATTCTCTTCCCTTTCATGTCATTTTGAAAATTTACGGCTTTTGGTAGCGGTTCATTTTAAATTAAATCTTTGTTAATTTCAAAAGAAAAAAAATAGCCTGTCGTCCAAAATCAACGTAGGGCTAACTCGTCCGTTGTCTTGATAGCCGTATATTCTGTACTGTACGTAATGAAACAGTTTCAGTAAATGTAAGAACACACTGTGCAATCTATATTTAAGCAATAAAATAAACCAAAATTTAAAATAAATATTTTCTAAGGTGTTGGTTACTTTTTAGGGCTCACAGTGAAAATGTTGGTGCTGTCCTTTTGTGGCATGTAAAACAAAACCTCATTTTACTCAAACAATTTTTTTTTGCAAATGTAAAGCATCACAGCACTATTAAGCTATTACTTCTTGAAAGACAGCCCCAAAACTTGAGAAGGCAGAAATGCATAGATCATTTCCTACTATCAAATAACCTAGGAGAAAGTAAGTAAACCATGCTTTTCGAGTCTGTCTACCTTGTTGAGAAAACATGTAGCACTTTTGTTGTATCTGGTTCAAGGAATTGTATTACTAGTGCATATTAAGGTCTGCATACAGCTTGCAGTTAATGTTTTTCAGTGATGTTGTCTAATAGGGCCAAATATTGTACTGTTTTTTTTTTTTTTTACCCCCTTTTCTGGCATGCTCCATTTATTTAAATGTTTTTAAAGTGCATCTTGACAAAAGAGGCAAAAATGTTTTTCTTCTATTTTGAGGAGGTTAGGACCTTCTTAGCTCAAATAAATCGTGGCCTACTATGTAGAGGTTTCTGTTGTCGTCTTTTTCCCTTGTCCCTCTGATTATGATTTTTCTAACCGTTAAGAACGTGTATGTTTAGGAAATTTAAAGAGGGTAGGGCCGCCTTTTTCTATGACTTCTCATGAATCTCAGAACCTGCCATCAAGATGCATGGTTATCAACGCTTTTCTGTTGCTCGGGTTGATCCGAGTAGGGTTTTGATAACTAACTCCTCAGAACAATCCAGGGAGACAGAAATACCTGCACTTGGGAGACTTTTTCTTTTTTTCTTTTTTTTTTTTTTTTTAAGATCATCTCTAAAGAGAAGGTAGAGGTAAATTAGAGATTTTGTCACCCTGCAGTATCAGATCAAATAGGGAGAAAATTCTAAGCAAAGTTAAATTTCCTGCAGTGGGAAGACAAAGCAAAGGTGACTTGCTAAGAGCCATTTTCTGGGGTATCGGGGATCACCTGGCTGGAAGCTAACTAGGACTAGAGTTTTTTTTTTTTCCTCATGACGTTGCCTTTATTTGGAACTCTTCAACTCAGTCATTGCTCCTGGTTTTAATAATCCTGTGATCAAGATGGCCAATATTCCTGAATAAGGCTGTTTTCCAAAGTTTATGACTTCCAAAATTTGGTGACACTGTTGATAGAATGGCTTTCCCAATTCGTTAACACTTTTATCAGATTACAGGCAAAAAAATAAGTTTTTAAATATTAAGTTGCAAGAAGTAAATCAGTATCTACTTAAATAGGGAATCTTTTAAAGTGCAGATTGTTTGTTTGCTTTGGGGACACATCCTTTTTATAGCTAGCTATGCCCCCAATTTAAAAATATAGTGTAAAGCTGCTGCAAGAATGAGAGAAGAAAGAAAAAAAAGCTTTGATACTTTTTTCCTTCATCTGCTTCTGTATTTCTTATGTAATATGTTGTTATTATTTTAGAGCTGATCTCAGAATGAAAAATATAGCTGATAATCAGACATATGTAGGTCATTTAAAACTTCTCTTTATTAAAACAACTTATATGATAGGAATTAATCTGTACAGAAAAACTTCAGTATTAAATTCTTCCTGAAATAAGAGAGATTGGAAAAACACCCAAAGGAATTAGCTATGACATAACTTCCACAGCAGGTTATGAACAGCATATAGATAATGTAATCTCTCTGTCTTAATTGATTGATTCAGGTGGTCTAACTGTATCTCTGAAATAAATAAAAAAAAAAAATTCTGGATACTTTGACATACTGCTGACTGAATGTATCTGTGATATTATAACCTTGAATGTAATACTACTTTTTAATAATTAAAAGCAAAAGTCCCTTTCTGCTAAGCATGCGTTTTAAACGCGGGATTCAGAGCAGCAGCACTGCTATCGTCAATCAGAGAAAGGAGCTTGTGCTGTTATTCAGCAGTGATGCACTTATTGTTTAAAGGCCAAATTTTCCTGCTTCAGCTAATTGGGTATCTGACCTTCTCAATAACATTTTTATTTATAAATGCTGTGAAATACAAAACAGTTTTCCATCACTATGATAAAAGGCTTGTAAATTTTGAAAGGTCCAGTTCTGAAATGAGTAAACATATCAGCTTAATACAAAACTCATCTTCAACAGTAGAGAAAAATGGGCATTTTGCAGACTTGCAGGCAATTTTATTAAGTACTGAAATGGCCCCTTTTTATAGAGTATAGAGCGTGAAAGAAAATTCAAAGTTAGCTAAAATCTTGTCTGCTGCTAGAATTCATTACATCGCTTAGCTGTCCTCTCTCCCTTTCATTAAAGGAAGGGCTTTTATGTTCTCCTATCGTCACTTCTGGTTTTGTGTTCTCTAGTGCTAATGGTGCAGATACTGTAGGCTGTGAGGCTTCATGTTGTTGAACACTGTTGTTGTTGTTGTTGTTGTTTCTGCACTGCTCTAACTCTTTGTAGTTTTAAGGCAGGAAAAATACAGAATACCACCAAACAGAGGTTTATATTATATAAACTACTCATCCAAGAACATTCAGTTGCAGTTTTGTCTGCTGTTCTCACAGTGTCAACTTGCACGAAGAGATCAAGCTATATGGTCCAGGTCAACTACTTCACGATTCGAAAGAACATGTGCAGCATTTCTGTATTCAGAGTTAGGGTATAGTCACTGATCTGTAATGAATACTAAGAATGTTTTTATGACCAAGTTAGACCCTTTAAAACAGGATTGTAGAGAAGAAACCTGGACTTTTCAGAGCAGTTAAATCTCTAGAAAGCTTGTAGCAATAGTTTTTGTTTTAAGAAATGCTACTGGTAGAAATATGTTGTTCTAAGAGAATGTCAAAATGGGGGAAATATGGCAACTTTTTGACTTAATAAAAATATTTTGTGAATTACTTACTTTCTATTTTGCTCTTTCATATACTTATGGTTAATAGTTTAAAATAAACTGCCTTTGTTAGGCGAATTGAAATGAAGCAATATCTATGGAAATTCTTGAGAACCTTTCTAGTTCAAAAGACAAAGTGAGACATGTACACCTTGATATTCAAATGAATTATTCATTTGTTTTTGGATGATCAGGATCACACAAACATCATTTCTTGACATATCACTTGGTGTTGAACTTCTTAAGAACCATATGCAAAAGCTTTGACAAGCGTGTTAATTTCTGTTCAGTTTCATCCTCGCTGTAGGTTTGCTGGCCCAGAGTTGTGCAACTCAGGATTTGGGTATCTTATGTTACCTGGCGCCTGAACTGCTACATTCTGTCACATTTAGTATCTGAAGGCACCTCAACTGGGATGTAAGGCTAAGATTTTTCAATTTTCATTCCAGTATGTGAGGTGCATCAAAGGTCATGTCGCAAACAGAACCCAAATTACTGAACTTAGGGGTATGTGGTGGGGGGATTGGGCTTTACTGGGCTTAGTGCTCAGTACGAGAGGAGTTGCCAGTGAGAGTGGGATGCTGTTACCGCTTCCTGGGGAGGGAAAGATGGCGGTAGGGTCAAGCATGCAGCTGAAAAGAAAAACAAAAAGGAGCACTGATGAGATTCAACTGAAGAAAGAAAGAAGTGGGAAACACCAATCTAAACTTTAAAAAAAAGTTCACCTCATCTCATGAGTGATGCAAACGGAGCGCACAGTCAGTTGTGGCAGGTAAATAAATGAATGGTTAGTCAAGTTCAAATAATATGATTGCCTTTGATCAGGAACTCACGCCTTCAGTGTTGCACCTAATTGTGCTTACAAAGGAAGTACCCTGTTGCTGTGGTTTTGATTTTGCAAATACATGTTCAGAGAGTATGGAAATACAAGTAATCCCATTGAATACAGTGTTATGTGCTACTTTGGGCAGGTCACTCCTGGGTTTAAGCTATGTATTTGCACTGTTTTGTGTTATACAGCTGAAATCTAATGAGAAAGAAATATCAAGATCTGTACCGTTGTGCACATCTTTTGTATTCAAGTAACAAGCTTGCTAGTGATTTTGACCCTAATGGATTTTTTTTGTTTAGCTTTGGTAATTTCATTCCTCATGGTGATACTTCTGATCGAAGGAGTCTAAGTTAACACCTTATTAAGTTTAAAGTTATATATATAAACTGTTATACTGCTGTCATCTAATAACTGGTGAATCTAATGAGTGTTGAATATGACAAAGCTTTCTGGGAAAAAGTATAAAGACTTGGCTTCATCAGAAAACAAACGGTGTTCTTCTTTGTAGTACATCCTTCAGAATTTGTTAATTTTTAGTTGATCCCAGGAAGTAGAGCCTTTTAATTTATTCCCCAAAGAGCTTGAAATCTCCCAAGACTGGAGATAATTGTGCATAGTATACAACTTTGAGGCAAAGACTATGACTTTTATCAGATGTTCATCTTTTACTGCAATGATTTGATCGATCAACACAAATTCCACAGATTGTAAAATTCCGATTAGACAGGAAGGGAAGAAGGGACACACTTTCATGTAATTGCCTTTGCTTTTCTTCTGGATATGCCCTGCTTTGCTCAGTAAAGGAACAAAGTCTGCAAAAGGAGTTTGAGTAGTTGCAGATTGATTTAATTAAAAATCCAGGATACCTAGCCGCTATCAGCAAGACCCAGTTTTAACCAACTAAGTGGTTAACAAAATTAAGTCTTTGATTAGAACTGATTTTTTTATCTAGAAATTGAATAAAATTATGTTTAACGCTTTCAAATAATTATTTAAGGTAGTATCTGATCTAAGTAAGATGGTCTGTAGTGCAGACTTAACTATGGTAAGGGGTTATATAACCTAGTCTATGATTATATCACTTTTTTGCTGGAAAATGTAGGATAGCGTAGAGTGACAAGACAGAGTAAGGTACACAGTGGCTGAATGAAATTCTCCGTGCTGTTTCTCAAAAAGATGGTCACGGTTCGTTATCATGTTGTAGAATTCTTACACTTCCAAATGGACAGTGTCTCTCTCCGTTTGTTCTTTTTAGTATGCTCCATCATGGATCTTCCTCTTCACTGCTTTCCTCGGAGCTAGAAATCCTGGTGCCTAATTCTGTGCTGCTTAAAGGCTGTTCATATACTCCACTCTGACATAAGACGACTTCTTCTTGGCATACTTGCCTGTGTGGAAACTTAAGGCTTTCATTGAAGAAGGCAGAAGCCATGCATTCAGCTGCTGTCTTATCGCAAGCACATAATAGTTTCTCACATAAGCTCCAGCCAATACCTTAAAAAAAAAAGTTTTAAAAATAGTATTTGAAAGCAGTTATAATTAGTCAATGTGTTATTTGTCATGGATAGATGAGCCTTTGACTATCATTTTAAAATGTGCCTTGAATTTTTGACTCCAAATTCGCAATTAGTCATCTAAATCCAAGCCTGACACTGAAGTGCCGGGCAGCTGAAGATCTGACTGGCTTCAGTTGCATTTGGGAATATTGGGACACGTACAGCTGACTTGTATTTCCAGGCATAAAATATCTGAATATATCTTTCAACCTGATGAGGAGATTGTTCACAGCACGATGATGTAATAACCTTTATTTCAACCATAAAAAGTGCTCAGGTTTGCAGTGAGCATTGCTAACACGTTTTATAAGCCCAGTCTTTCTGTCTCCATACTCAGGTCAAGCAGCTCACAGGCACAATGGTATTCAGTCTGCAATACTTCATTATTTTCTCATCAGAACATAAGAAAATTCCTCTAACCTAAACTTACATTTTGGCTTGTGATCAAAACATACAACCTCAGATCTTGAACTTCTTTCTGCATGACATCCAAGTTTCTTAATTTGTTCCATACAACAGTGATGAGAGAAACAACACCTAGAGCAAAGAGCAGACGTAGCTGTAAAATACTAAAATCTTCCTGCATCACAGAGTACTTGCAATTATCTTAATTTCATTGCGCACTAAAACTGAGATACTTTAGGCTTATGAAAAAACCATATTCCATTAAGAAAAAGAAAAAACAGTAGTGCTGTTTCTACTGTCACAGCCTTCTTCCTAATTCCTTCAGTATGCTGTCCTTAAAACTATATTTTTTTGTGTTTGTTTGTTTGTTTTTCAGATATGCATTTACAACTTTTAACTGTGTATCTAATCCACTATTGAAAACTTGAAGACCCTTTTAAATATTGTTACCTGAACATCTGAAAATTGTATCATGACAGAGCCTTAATTAGGCTTAATTAGGCTTGGTCTAGTCTACTTTATCATACAAAGGCAGTGTATCTTGCATAGGCATGGAAGTGTAGGAAAATTCTGTGTGCTATACTAAGTATTGTACTGAGACCTGGCCCCGGCTGTTAGGAACTTCCATTCAGGAAGAGATTTTTAGTTGTAAATGTAACACTCAGAGGTGATTCCCTTAGTTTGATTGAATTCACTGTATTTACTCTATTCTGGTATGTGTACCCTACCAAAAGCCACTGTCAGCAGTGGAAAATCTCTGGGCTGCAGTTCATGTAGTATTTCAGTCGAGCTGTGTATTCCCTTCTGAAGGACAGTGTGGCACAGATATATGTTAACTCTTCAGTTCATAAATCACGATCCAAACCATGCCTTCACCATGTGTCACTGCAACCCTCATCCTCAGCTTTTCCTGTGGTCTACTTACCTCCTGTGATTGTCCCTTCTTGTTTTAATCTATTTAGTAAATCATCTCCAAAACCCTGGTGCATTAATAGAACATGTTTTAGCCACATTTCAATATTTCTACCTGTACAAGGCCCAACAAAAGCGCACCCTGCTCGTGGTTTGTCCCTAGACACTGCCATAATACCCATAGCTAATGGCAGATTGTAGAAGAGCCCACACCTGTCCAGCACATCGGTAGGATAACCTCTTCCTTCCTGGCCACAGTAGCAACCATAAGATTCAAATTCCTGTGGGCATCGCTCAGTTAAACAGAACAGCATTTCTCCTAGCTGAGGCAGCTCCCTCTTCGCTCTCCCATTTCCTCTCTCTTGCAGAAAGGTTAGTCGTTCACATCCTATGAAGGGAAGAATGTTATTTGACACATCACGTTTTCAACAGTAGGGGTTGTCTTGTGATAGAAGCATTTCCAGAGCCATCAAAGCATTTTTTTTAAGAAAATATTTTAATATTTCTGAATCATTTCTCTAGTCCATAACCTATAGCTCTTAGAAGTTATTGAATCGGACAGTAGAAGTGGGAGAAAATGTAATTTAATAAAGAAAGAGATCCCTCTGAAGTTGTAAAATACAGGTGAAATTGGACTGCAATAAGAGTGCTTTGCACTCCTGTATCCTTTCCTAATTAAATAAGATATTTCTCCTACAATATGCAAACCTAGATGAGATGACAGTGAGAATTCAGTGCATTCCGACTTGACTAAATGAGAAAACAGTCCTAATTTCTTGTTCTTGCGCAGAGATAATCGAGTATTGACTATGTTGTGGTGGAAGAAATAGTAACTTTTTTTCATTTGAAATGCAAAGTATAAACACTTAGCATAAAAGGTGTACTTGGACTAAGAAACATGTGATTCCTTTGTGATCTGCTTACAAATTTGTGCTAATAAGGCTTAAATACCGTGACAGAGAAATCAGTAGTAATGTTGCTTTCTACAAAGAACGTCAACAGTTAGGATTTTGGATCGCCACTTCGAAGAGGATTGTTTCCTTCTCTTACAAACCAAAAAAGAGCGTTGTGGATTATCACATTCGTGCTTCTTAACTGCAGTCTTATTCAAGCTATGATGTCTTTATCCCAAACATCAGGAAGGTCCTATCGTGATGGTAAGTGCAAGATCTCAGCCTCTGTGCATACAGATGCTAGTGCCGCTGGGGCTTCACCCAGACTGGAAGGACTGTTACTATAAGATTTATCACTAAGAATTGAGATAAGAGTCTATTTTCTATCAGGAAAGACGATGGCAGGAGGAGACCTGTTTGGGCTTTTGTGAGGGAAAGGACTTGGAGGGGACTGAATGGTTGGGTTGTGGGAAAGAAAGAGAGGGCTGCTTTCCCCCATGGTTCCTCCATGCTCCCATGAGTGATCCTGTCTTCCCTTCTGCGATTCCTGACTGACTCTCCCTGCCCTCTCCCATGGGTAGACTCAGATTACTTTTGCTGAGAGAAGATTCTGCGTATGTGTCTGCTTGGGTCTTTGCTTGCTCGTCTCAATTCACCAGTAAAGAGCCCCAAGGTCATGCAATGCTATGCATTATCTAAAAGCTGGTATTTTCCAATCAGCCTTTGACAAAAGGCTGGATTCTTCATGTCTGCTGTGTTTCTGCTGTCCTTATTTCCAGCTCCAGGACTATTTCTCTCTACTGGGAAGCCTAACAAGATAGGTGAGACAATCTGTGAGCGTGGATTTGCAGCAGTGACAGGTCCAAAACTTCTTGGGGATCTATGATCTCTCAGCAAGAGCTGAAAAGCATCTGAAATGGTGAGGAGGAGACCGACGCTGCAAGCCTTCTGCAGTGGTCAGAAGGTCAGAGTGAAACACTGAGACACGTTCCTTTTATTGCTTCTGATACTTGTAAAATGAAGTAACTCAAAGATGTGGTTAAATTACTGCCTCAAAACAAAAGCCAGGGGAAAATTTCACTGAAGTCATTTTTGATCGTGCACTATATGAAAGATTTATTTATAACCTAATCATAAATAGTTCTTATAAGGATTAATGCTAGAAATGGTTATTGTTAGAAGACTAGAGTCCAAAATGAGCCAGTTACACGTACATCAGTGGATGGGGTTCAGCTGTTATAAGCCTTTGCAGATGACTATCCCCTGTTGTTCTTATAACTACCAATACATATGCATGTGTGTAACTGGTTTAGAATATCTATAATATCTACTTGTATTATGCATGTACTTTTTAATACAGAGGTAGCTAAATTTTTCATTAGATTTGACAGAAAAAACAAATCTGCATTTACCTTTTCCTGCAGGTTCTTCAGGTTCTCTGTCAGACGGTGCCAGTTCCAGAGCTGTTCCAGAATAAGCTGTGCTCTGGCCACCTCTTGTGGAGCTTATCCCTGTAGATTACATTATGCATAGATTAGCTTTGTAAAGGTTAGACTCGCAAAGGTAGAAAGAACTCTTCCATCAGTAGCGTGTCCAAAGTGTATGTTCTGAACCAAAGTGAGTGGCAGTGTTCTAACATTTATTTAATTCATGGTTGTGAGAGATTTAATTATTCACTGTTCTTTAACAGTCTGGTCAATGTTTGACAGTGAACTGTTGTTTTCAGTGCTGAACATCTTGTATTCCATGAAATTTATCTAGATTTAGGGAGAAAATAGTGTTATTCTACACATCTGTGAGAAATGCTGAATATTCAGGTAGCCATGAGCAGGACTAGGGGTGTGCTGTAAATTAGAACTAAAACGGATATAATTCAGTTTTTACTCACCTTTTTCTTTTATCCTCGCAGATGTTCCTGCAGGAATATTCCCAGTGGGGACAGTTTTAACTTTTGTTGAGTTAATATCTCCTGAGGATGAGGTTAGAGAGGTGGTTCTCTTTTCCACTGGGACTGCAGCTTCTGTAAATCCATCCTTTTCTAAATAAGCACAAAGAGAAAAGCAGAAGACATGAAGCAATAAATAGTAAGATTTCCATTTTAGATAGCAGGTCATATTAATAGCGCAGAAGGGCAGAATTTGTGTGAACTGCTTGCCATAGATAAAAATGTTCAAGATAAAGAATGGAAAAGCAAAGAATATCCACACTAATCATTTCTTCACATCTCTTACTTAGCAGAAAAAAAGATGCCGATCACATAGGAGCAGTGCAACTGCTAGCTTTTTTTTATTATTTATTTATTGTATTGCATAATGAGGTAAAGAGTTGTGTGAACTACTGAAAATAAGATACATTGCTGAATGGTCAGCCTCACTGGGAGAAGAAGTGCACGTGTGCTGTCATTTTCTGAGTAAATTGCTGAAAAAAGAAATCTGTCAATTCAGATGAGGATGTCAAACCTAATAGCAGTGTTAGTGAAGGTAGGACATGATTTGAATGATGCAGAGCTGGGCGACTGAAGTATTTTGGGAGTTGTGGCAACAAAGACACATCAAGGGGAAAATTGGTTGATGTTGAATGGAAACATAATTTTAAGGAGGTTCTTTTGACTCAAAATGAAATTCATGTTTATTTTTAGGTGATCTCAAACTTTGTCTTTGACCAGGAATTTTTTTGTTGCATTTGGGCATTATTTAATATTTTTCTATTTTTTTAATCTTTAATTTTTTATGTAAGCTAACTTTTAAATGAAAATACTGTTTTCAAATGAAAGGGGTTTTTTTTGTATAGAAATGTCAATATGAAGAATATGGCATTTCATAAACAAAATATTTCATTCTAAAAGTGACTAAGGGTATAGTTTCCACATATTTTCATTCCTCCCCTTTAAATTCCTTGGCTGAACTTCTTAATTGGATTCATATCAAATTCATTAAATATGTTTCTCTGAAGTTCTATTTTTAATTTGTGTTGAAAATAACATGTTTTAAGATAAGAGAATAGATTAAAAGAATGAAAGTACCACTAAGAACACAAGGAAGCATATGAAAGAATGTAGAAAGAGATCAACAGGAACATACTGCTGTTAACTGCTCAGCGAGGTGCCACTTTGTTTAATAATGATGCCTTAAAATGAAAGCAGTTACTGCTAGATGTAGATAATATAATTGGTCATGCAGACCTCCAGTGCAATGCATAGATTTTCTGATACATTGAACTTAGCAGAGGTCATTAGCAGAGATCTGACCATCGCTTACTACCACAGTGCCATGATCCTGTATTAGGGGTGGGGGCATGGCTGCTATCCAGATGGTGTGATCGGAGTCAAAAATGGATACTTTCTACTCTCCCTATTCAGTGTTGACATTTTCTAACGCATTTCAATCTGCCTGAATGATACTTCAATTAAAAAGGGGCCACTGAAAAATTCCAAAACAGCGTGACCACTTGGTGAGTGATGATCCACTTACTTTTAGCTGTAGCTGCTGGTGTGACTGTGCTTGTAGTGGTAATAACTGCAAAACATGAAATAGACTTTAGAGTAGGAAAGAGTTCTGTGAAATTGTATATCGTAAAGGAGGAGGCAAAAGCAAAATGACCTCTTCTAGCTGCAAATACTATGAATGTATTTTAAAGGACCATTATATATAGAAAACCTTATGTGAAGAGTTTTTCACAAATACTTGCACCAGTGGCTGGGGATAAAAGACAACAAGTACCTCTCGGTCTGGTTTTGTTGTTTGTGTAACTGCTCTCTGATTCAGAGCTAACCCTGAAGTTAGCCTTGCTCTGAGGAGGGGGGTAGACCTGATGGCCTCTAGCAGTCCCTTCTAACTCAAATTATCCTGTGATTCTCTGGGGAGATTCTCTGTCCTCACCATGCTTGGGTTTTGAATTATGATACATTCAGGCCATATCTTGCTTTGTCAGTCAAAGGAAAAGAAAAGCTGAGAGTCATTAGCCTTTTAATAAGGCGACTGGGTGAGCAGGAGCTATACCTCTGTGGTCTCTTGTGATAACGGGACAAAAAGCAGAAGCATCACAGTAATGAGCTATATATTTCTATAATGTATTTCTGGAGAGACTTTTATTATAAAGCTTAATCAACCATCATTATTAGCCTTATTTTATAAAGAAGGTAATTAGGAGAGAGAAACAGCGGTTTGCTCAAGGATGTGCAGAAGAACTAGAGGTATTTATTATCTAGAAATCCTGAGCAGGAGATATTTGTCTGTGACACCACAGAGCTTAATAAATCAAAATCTGTCACCACCTGGAGTCAGAAATGCCTGTTACTTTTCAAGAAAAGTGTAATCACAGACTCTTTCTCACCTCCTGCTTTGGAAGTCCCCAGGACCATCTCACTAGGCTCAAAAGAAATCACTGTTGAAGACAAAAAATGTGAATTCAGAAAACAAGTAACCAGCATAGACTCTTATGAGAAGTCAAATTGCTGAGAAGAGCTTTTGCAGCAAAGGAGAAAGACCCAAGCATTTCAGGCACAGAGATCTGCTTCTTTTTCTCTGCAGCGTACTGAAAGTTGTAGAAAAAGTGTCACCCGTAAAACATCTCATTGCTGTGTTCAAATAACGTATTCTACACTAACAAAGAAGAAGCACAAATATGATTGAATGCAATACTAAATCCGTTTGACAGACAAATACACTAATGAGAATTAGGTCTAAAATCTCACTATTGCACACAGAATGAATACCACATTACTCATGAACACCTTGTCTTTGGATCCATTGAAAGTCAAGTGCAGATGGATAGCTACAAACCCAAATCCTTCCCTAACCTCCTAACCTCTATTTAATTTCTTTTTTTGATAAACTGATTTTCATTTTGATTAATTATGAATATAGAAATCAAATAATCCTCAAACTTATCTCTTCATCTTTTTATGTGTTGTTAGGATGTTGTGATGTGAGAAAAGAAGATGTTTGCCTTTGGATGGGTTATTGAATAGTGCCTAACTTTGGCTTAATACAGTTTCCACTACAGTCAATGGTGAAGCTCCTATGGGTTTAAATGGGGAGACAACTTATTTCCAAATATTTCCTTCAAAAATCTGACTACATATGTTATCTGTGATACGATTTCATCTTTCCAAAATTCCTAATACAGGTTTTTATCCTTTGACCATATTTTGAGCCGTGTGATGAATTATGCCTGCTTGGAGTGCATGAGTAATTGTTCTGGGGAAAGCAAAAGATTGCCACAGATGTGCAAATACAGGTGTTCTCACTTACTGCCTCAGGAGTTCTCAATTTTGTATTACCAATCTCCTGGGCAGCACCTAGAATACCGTGAACCCAGACTGGTGGTGTTGTGAGATGAAAAAAGCAAACAGCAACACATATCTGGTAAAAAACTTATTATCTGAAATATACAGGACATGTATGAAGAATCAGGTCAGCACTCACACTCAGCATAAAGGGTTTTCAGGTAGGTGTCATTGTGCGTGTCTCAAGTAGCTTTACAATCAGAAGACCTATTAAAGTCTAAACCACTGTTCCTTATTTAAAAAAATAAATAAGTAAAATTCAATATGATTTTTCATTATTCCAGATTCTCACTTAGGGCACTGATTCTGACTGACCCTCCATTTCTGACCCTTCCTCCTTCCAAACTGAGGCCACTGTTCAAGACTAGGAACTGGCAAGTGGAGGCCAGGCCATTACCAAGCCATGCTGGGTTTGGGAGAAGCAGCGGACAAGGAAGTTTGCTTTCCCCACTGCGGGACTGCGCTGCAGCACAGCCAGAGCCACCATATCACAGCAGAGCAAATTGCAGCGGTAAGAAAGTAAGGCAAGCACCATGGCCTTTGTCATTAGCTTTTCAAGGGAAAAAGGCATCGTGTGACCAGTAATAGCGCAAGTCCAACATGGTGCAGGTTTAACAAAAGAGAGAGCTAACGCTTCTGCCTTTTGTCCCTCAAGCTTACCAGTGTCCGAGGCAGAGGAACACACTGTGGCTTAAAACCTTGGTGTCAAGTTTTTCAAAGGTACAATGTTCCCTCTCTTACCGCTCCCATAAAACTACTTCTGAGTTTTTCTAAGGTGAGCAGTGGCTTTGGTCACAGCAGTCCAGTATACATTGCTTGTGTAGGTGGCAGATATAGAGTCTCCGTACGTGACACAGGATGGCTTTGCTTGCTATAGGGGCCACACTACAGGGTACGTCTGCTAATGCAGGCCATGGACTGTCCAAGGCTGGACTCCTACTCTAGTGGAATACTTTTGTCCCTAACGCACAACGAAATGATTAGCTGTAAGTCAAATCATTACCGAATTACTGATTAAAACCAGCTGTAGATTCCCAAGATGATTTTGCTAGTTGGCCTAGCATCGAAGCAAGGGCTTTATGACTTAGCCCACCCTTACTAGGTATGCCCTGGTAGAACCATCCAGGTTTCAAATGGCTTTTCTCCAGGGCCTTTTAATTTGTGCTGCACATAATGCAGATAGGAAGAGAACAGAGCAGAACAATGATATTTTGAAAATACCAATTTGTAAGTAGAATTAAACTATTATCGATTGATTTTGACGGAAGAAGTGAGGACTGCCCAAGAACGACTAGATCTAGTGATTTAGGAATTGGGATGCAACCGATCCAGAGCAGGGAAGAGACTTAAACCTGGATGTCTACACAGCAAGTAAATGAACCATCAAACTGTTGGCTAGGAGGCAACAAATCATGCTCAGTCTTTCCTCATGATGCTGCCAGAGCTTGCATAATTAAATGTCTCTTTAAAGACAATGAGTACATAATTGACTCTGAGGCGCAGTGGTTGGCACCGACACAGCACGCCTCTGCCAAACAACCTGTGTTTCCTGGAAAAAAGCAAAAAATATATGTATATGTTTTGATGAAAATAGATTTTGTCATGGAATTGTCAGTCTCAGCCCTTGGGAAAATTACTACAAACACCGGCTAAATACAAGACACGCCCATTGAAAAATTGCACCTGGTGGTTAGGGCTTGAATTGGATCATCAAAATGTTATATCTACTTTTCTATGTATCCTTTTAGAAGGGCTGAAAGAAAATAAAGAGCTTATTTCCTCTATTTTATTATTATGTCAGCTGCTGGGAGCTAACAACAGTGCTTTCTGTACTGTGAAGTTGCAAACCTTCCATGGATGCAGTTGCAGGCTGTGTTTTGTCAGTCCCACGGTGAAGGATTTCTGCAAAAATAAAAGCATTCTTGTTCCAAAGAGTCATGGCTTACAATGTTCATTAGATAGGAGGTTAGTGTAACATGGCTAGAATCATCAAAAGGAACTTATTTCTTAACATTTTAACTATTTTGTTCTCTATAGTGTTACAGTTATTATATGATATAAATTTAGTAAATATTACTGTAGTTACCAATAATTAGATTAACAATATGGTACTACTCCACTAGTATTTATTGATTGCAAATACTAAATTCTACTCAGTGATGTGCAGCATAATAAAAATCCCTTAGTCTCTATCACAAAGAGCTTCCAGTCTAAACAAGAGAAACTGATCAACAATGATCATTCTTTAAACTCCCATTTCAGCTGTTACTTAAATATGTGGCCTATTGTAAAGATATAAGGATAAGATTAATACTACTTAAATATTTAAACCTAGGCACTTTGATAAGGATATTGCTGAAGCAGGGCCTTAAATGGCCATATAAATAGAAAAGGACCCATCTGAAAATGATTTTTAAAAGGCTTTCAGTGTATTTCCTCTTTTATTATTTCTGAATGGGAGTCAGGGTTCTTTTCTGAATTCCTTCTCTGAAAAATGAATGATTTGGCTGAAATTTTCAAGAGCACCCGTGTAAAAGCTTGAGTCATAAAAATGCTGCTTTGGCTTATTAGGCTTTTTTCTCTTCCTTTCATATTGTAATGTCTTGCTAAAAATCATCTTGCTTCTTAGAAAGGAATTCATAGCTTCCAAAATGCTCATGATACTTTTTTCAGAGTATAAATTGATCTTGATTTAATACACTCCAGTCAAAGAATTGCAGAGATAAGGACATACCCTCCATGTGAAGTGTTGTCAGCTCTTTCATGCTAGTTGTTTCTGAAAAGGAGAAAGCTCTCTCATAGACTAACGTGTGAGAAGGGGAGACTGTGACCATTTAATCGGAATATTACAACAAATAAGGGGTTACTGAATTTATTCCCATTTAGTCCCATTAAAGCAAAGGTTAAAGCAAATGTTGACGTTTGATTCAAATTTTCTCTGTAATGAAGAATCTGCTAAAATCACTTTCCTATAAATTGTCAGATAGAATTGTATTTTTTCACAGCCTGAAATGGACAGAACAGCTACACACAAAGATAATGGCACTAAATAAAAATGTTTCCTTCGAAGGGTTTTATTCAAATAAGAAATATAATCAGGAGCCTAAAATTAGTAGAGGTATTCAGTGAGATAAAATTGAACCTCTGTTTACCAGCAATGGTAAAAGCAGCATGATTTTCTTGTTAACACCTAACAATTTGCTCTTTTTTTGTACTGTGTTGCAACTATCATACTTTATATTAGAGACATCTGATCCCTGTGGAAGAATGCTGACTTACAAGAAAAAAATTTCTGGAATTGATGCAAAATTTCTTGTGGCGTTTGCTTTTCCTTTGACTTGTTTGTGAGGGGATGCACACATCCAGAGGTCCGTTTGTGAATATCTGGCCTTGACACTGAGGATTGTTGATATGATCTGAGGGACTTGGAATTAACATTGCTTTTTCATGTCTTTCTCAGCTTGGGAGTTTGAATATCCTCCCCCTGTAGTGCTCTGATTACAATCCTTATGTTTGTTAAATCCTAAAGTTTTTAATCCAACCCTGTTCCTTCAGGACGTGTTCATACTCATAAGGCTGTAATTTCAGCTACAGAGGACAGATCAGTATATGAAAATGGAGATAAATATCCCCTTCATCTTTACAGGGGAACCTTTTCTTCCAAGATGGAAACCAAGAAACAGAGCAAAGTTGAGTCTATTTTTGCCCTTCTAGTTACTTTTTGCATGATTGAAGGACATACTTAAGCTCGCAATATTGTCAGTTGGGATTCCTGCTAGCTTAGGAGGTCAGTAATCATCCTAACTAGAATCCAATAATTCAGGTCAGAAGGGACCTCCAGAGGTCCTCTGTGCCAGCTCGCTGCTCAGCAGAGGACTAACTTAGAGCAGGCTGCTCCAGACCTTCTCCAGTCGTGTTTTGACTCTCCCTAAGAAAGACAGATATTTCACCATGTCTCTGGGGCCTTTTCCCAGATTTGACCACCTTTAAAAAAAAAAAAAAAATCCTAATATCTAGTTGGAATTTCCCTGTTGCAACTTGGGTCTGTTGCTTCTTTTCATATCCGCTTGCACTGTAACTCCAAGAAGAACCTGGCTCCATCTTCTCTTTATGCCTCTGCTAAGTAGTTGAAGACAGCAATAACGTCTCCCCGGAGCTTTCTCTTCTTACATCATGTTGTCCAGCCTCCTAACCCTCTTGGTAACCTCTCCTGGACTTGCTCCATTATGTCAATTATTCTACATTCTTCTTCTCTCTCACTATTCATTTGAGTAGCAGTAAATGGAAAGGACACGTGAAATGGAGACTAGAACAGACTGCCAGATTTCGCATAGGAAACCATCATGCTAGTGCTTCGTTCCCTTCGACTCCAATTTGATACCAGAGGAAAAAATGAAGGAGAGAGCAGTAGGTCAGATCCTTATTCTTACCTGTAACCAGAGATGGACAAAAGGAGACATCCAGGCCATTCAAGGAAGAGTTAATGTGCGCATTCAGAAAACATTCAATAGCATCTTTGTCGCAGTTGCAGAGGAGCTGTTCACAGGGATCCCCGTACTCTGGAAATAAAACAAAAATTCAAACAAGGTGCTATTGAAATATCTTCTTCCGCGCTCTACTTTTGCTCCCTGTAAGGTTTATGTCTATATTCATTAGTGCATAACTATTTATACTGTCTTTCTTCAGGCAGGGAGGTTAAATACATTCAAGTTTTATAGCCCCACGTTGTTTATTTTTAAAACACTGTTCAGTGTAAGCTGGCACAGCCTGGCAATTGACTGCTGGAACAGTAGTTCATACCTGTGTTCATACCTGTTTTGTTCTATAGACTAATGAACACTATAGAGCAGTACTTTACTGCATTTAATTTTTCCAGGTAAAACTTAAGCCTGTTGATACTGAGTCTGATGTTTCACAGACTTCATAAAAACATTCGTCCTAATCTGAAGAAGTTACAATCCACAAGACAAGACTTTCATGTAAGATGTGCTTTGCTCCTTAGTTAAGTCTACAAAACAGTTTCCCGGGACATACTCTTTTCCCATATCAAAACCTTTTACCTTTCAGAGCTTGAAAACACATTTTCTTTCCAGAGCTAATATCCATGTTTGCATTTTCAGCATTATTAAGTATGAAAAGTATTAAGGGTTCCCATTACTAAGAATGGAAAGAATTAGAAAAATACTATTCATGTTTAAATGCACTTGGATCTTTATAGAATGGCCTAAAAAGGAAAAATAGTTTTCATTTGAAACAAGAAATCAAGATTTAACCAGATGATTATTACTTAAGCAGGTTGTGTGCCTGCTGTTTTGGGGATTCTGTCACTTACTGCTCCTCTATCCTGGTATCATTAAATCACGTTCTAGCATATATTCTTTTCTGAAAGTTAGCACTTTTTACTCAGTGAAAAATGATATTAAAAGAGATGAGGCATTTAAAAGCCCCAATCCACACATACCAAGACTGTACCACTATTGCATGGAGTACCGCCTGTTATAACATCGCTGTCTCTCTGCCCTCACTGGCAATTGTCTGCTTGTTCTTTCATTTCTGAATGCCTTCTGGCTGCAGCTCCAGCATTAGTGATGCTGGGCATGGAGGGTCATGCAAAGGTCATACTATAGCCATGCAGGGCTTTTAGCATCTTACCAGCCATGCCAGCATGAATTAAAATTGCCTACTTATTTTTGGGGCTGAGGATGTAAAATTGTGGTTTGTAATCTTAATGACATAAAAACCAGACATTTGAGGGTAAAGTTATTCCAGGAAAAATACTGATCCACAAATTAGAGCAGCAGTGCAAGCAGTGTTTTAGCAGTGGTAGGCCACCTTGCTGTGCCTTACGTAGAGATTTAGTAAGCACTCCGTCACTCAAAAACAATGAATCAAGTTATCTGTCTCTCTAAACAGGATATTCTAGCTCAAGCAAAGTTTATGCAAGAAGCAGATGCACAGTTTTATTGCAAAGGTTGAACTAGGTGATCATAAGGGTTCTTTAGGCTTTAAAAAATTCACTGTTGTATCTCAGGCATGCATATGACCCTATGAACAAAGAATTGGATGCCTCAAAGTATATAAAAGTCAGTTCCTGTAGTTTGAAAAGGGGGTGCTGTTTTTCAGGTCACTGCCTATCATCATCTGCATTCCTGATCTATGGAGATGTCCTAAGCAATGCTCAATAGTCCTGCAAAGTAAACACTGCTCACTCAGGGAAACCTCAGCAAAAGGCTGCCTGTAAGAGCAGAACACTGGCAACTTTCTAGCTATTGAACTCCTGTTTACATGTTCAATAGGGTTTTGGTGCCTCCATGTATTCCAATTCCAGGTGCATGCACACCTCAGCAAAACACTTACTTGCTCAAGAATGCACATATGGAGGTGATTTCTGCTTTATTTTATATGGTTTTGGTAGATATACCAAAATGAACTTCTCAGTCGTCCCAAGGCTCCCGTATTATGCTATTGCTACAGATTCATCTTACCACAGATCAGCTTTTCAGTAGGGCAGCTGACATCTGTAGAAATCTTTGATGGATCCCATATACACTCCATCTCCATTGCTTCCTCATAGCATTTGCGGTGCTGGAAACAGCAGCTTAAAGAATGAAATGACACAAAGTTCAGGCACGCTAGTTTCCTTTCGGTTCAAGCTTGTACTGCTCTATTCTGGCTGTCATTCCTATATAAGAATGCAAAGGATGCCAAAGGAGAAAAAGGGGTCCTCACTGTCGTCCCTAGACAAAACAAAGACCATATACTGTTTTCCACAGATTCAAACTAGCAGGCTAAGTACAGCTGGATGTAAAACTCAGCTCCTTCTGTCTCTGTGCTGCAGCTGGCTGCTCAGTGAGGCAATGGGCGCAAAGCACAGAAGATGAGCCCCACAAAGTAGGTCCTAATGCCTAAGTGAGGCACTTGGGTTCTCTGCGTGATGCTGAGGGAGAGCAAGCACTACAAAATGGGATCCAGAAATCCCAGAAAGCCGGCAGGACATATCAAAAGGAGGCCCAGAGGGCTTTTATCTCTCGGTCTTCAGGAGATGGGTGAATCACAGCTATATATCCTTTCCCAGAGCTAAATACATAAGACCTCTCTCGTGAGGCAGGTCTTCAGGAAGTGGGCTTCTTGCATTTAACGACTAGTTCAGTGGTTGGAGTGACCTGCAGACTACGGGAGACCACACTTAAATTTCTCTCCTGTTGTGGAGATCTGAATTTTTACGAAGGCTCTGCAGGCAGTTTAAATGAGAAATCTACTGCGAGTGCCTGAATATCTGCCCACAACGGTGTTAGCTCCCTGTCCCACAGCTTGGATCTGGCACAATTTCTATCACTGCAGATTTGGAGAACTACCCAGGACTTGGCAGTCTTGTATCAATTTCTCTGCAATGTCTTGTGAATCACCGTGTCTCATTATGATGTACACAGATATGTGCATTGTTAGTCTGTTTCTTGTGCTTTCTCTACTATGCAGCAATCAATTAAAATGCATCATTTAGGGAAGGGGCTCTGAAACCTGTTTCTCACAGCAGAGTAAACCAGCTTTGTTCTACCACTAAACTGTAAAGGCAGTTAGAAACCTTGTGTTTTCCTTACACTCTTGCTGTCACGAAAAACCCAAATGCCTGCAAGGCCATGTTAGCTGTGAATAGCAATGAAAATGCAAATAAACGAAAAGGCTCTTCATCAGTCTTCTCTTCTCTGCAGCTGGTTTTCACAGGCAAGACAACTACTTCTATATTATAGCAACATCTGTGTGCACTGACCTGACATCAGCTATAAATGAAATGCTAGTAAGACATTCAGTCATCATTTACCCCATACAAAATTGTTAAATAAATTAAGCCGGAGCTTGCTGTTATATTTAGATTGAAATGGTCTCATTTCGATGAGAGGGACTCGGAACTTGGGTCTGCTCTAAAATTACCATTGGCCTTGTCCATGTCAACTGCAAAGATAATGTTAGCACCCCAAAAAAGCACCTGCTGCCAGGAAGAGTTGACTTATAATACACAACGCAAGGTGTTGACTTTAATTTAGCTCATGTGATGATTTTGTTAAATATTCAGTGCAGATGTTGTTACATATTACCCACAGTCCTGCATGTCCATAGTACCTGCTGGAGTACAAATGTGCTTTTGCACTGATCAGAGCAGGCACACCTCCCCATTCCAGGCTCCCATCAGAAGGCTACGCTTCCTAGCCCAGCAAATGTTAAACTTCTCTGCACAACCAGCAAAGCCAGCTATGTCTAAGCATGATCAAACTTTGGACTTAGTGAAAGACATCAGTGATAAGGTTTGCTCGGGTTACCAGCAGCTCGCGAACAGCTATGTGCCAGCAGGCTGGGGAACAAGTCAGTAGTAGGTTTAACTGCATGGAAGTGCTCAGCCCACTGGTCTTTCCTGACAGGATATGGGCAGCTGATGGCTGGCTTTACTGTTGCGGGTTCATTTGAAGGACAGGGTGGGTTTTTTGTGCTTTATTTGTTTGTTTGTTTTGTTTTTTTCTTGTTTGCTAAACCCAGGAAGCATCAAAAGAAGCTGAGGCGGAGAGTAACCCCTTATTCTCATGAACTTTCAGAACCTAGTGTCTTGGAGTCCGGTGCCTCTGCTACCTGTTAGCCTTTTTGCTCTCTGCTGTAACCTGGCCTAATGAAACTGCAGTAATGTATCAAATCTGAGAATAATACCATCCAGCAGAGAGTGTCTGATGCTTCCTCAGTGCCACAAACTCTACTGAGCCTTGTTTTAGAGAGCAGGCTGTGGAGATCAGTTTATAAGCTCCAGCAGGAACACGCTTGTAATGAAACATCTCTGAGGAAATGTTAGAGCAGCCACTCCACTCTGTGCCTGGTATTTAATGAGGCTTAAGCATCTGGAAGCTTCTCTAACTGCATAATTACTCTAAAACAAAATACCTGCAGTTCATATATCTTTAGATCATTACAGTAACATCAGCAGGGCTACACTTAATCGGATAATTTACTTACATGCCCTTTGCAAGCAGGGGATTCTAAAGTGCGAATTGTTGTCTGGACATGTTTCTCTTTCCCCGTGGACTATGGAGGTAGACTAGTCTCCTAACTTAGATATGTCGATTAGCAACTCTGTTACGTGGGATAAAGGTGATCTTATGGGTACAAATATCCCTAATGCCTTAAAGGCATACAATGAGAAGTTCAGCCCATTTTTGGGGAACTTCTGCAGACATGGCAGTGCCAAAGTCTGAAGTTCATAAAACCAGTTTCTAAGGAGCAAACTAGGCAAAAAAAATTGCAACACTGTGTGAACTGTCTCTCAGAAAGATATGTATTAGCCACCTGTTTGGAGAGTCTATTTAACCAAGGGCATCTCTCTGTCAGTGGCAAAACAATTCATTGTGGCAAACTACACTCATTGCAAACTGCAGCAGGATTGCCTTGCTGCTAAGGAAATCTAACCGAGGGACTGCTAACCTCTGAAAAGACAAAGTGACTCTGTGGATTTTTCTCAGGACAAAACTGCTGATAGATTGTTCTGCTGTTGCTGTATTTATGCCACTGTGCATTAAAATGAGGTTAAACGAAGAGAAAGCCCGGGTGCTCTGCTCTTCAGGTGTCAACGCATTGAAATGATTCAAGCTCTCATTTCAGAATGTCACCATGTTAGTTCAGAAAACCTTTCATGGCTTTCTTAGCCGTGTAGCAGAGTTAAATCTGCATTTTCCCAGCTATCCCATGCTGGAAACTGGATGGATTAATTTACACCCATCTGTAGCCATTCAGCCTTTCTAAGCCATTGCTGCCTCCACACAGGGAATTATTACAGGGCACTTTTGGAAAAACCTCTGTCTCAGCTCAGCTGTGGATGGATCTTTGTCCTCTTCATATTTCTTTTCCCACTTCCTGTTGGTACAAGTGAAAGGCCTTTTGGTTTGTCTGGTCCAATAGTACATTTTTTTCTTGCTAGTCCGACCAGGGACTGGAGTAGCAGTTCTCCTCCATTCACTAAAGATAAAGGTGATCATATTAAATTTTGGATGCTAAGTATTTGGAAGAGCCATTGAACTATGTTGTTCTTCCTTTTGCTTCTCTGTGCCTAGATGCTCCGATGTCTTATGTCCTTGGCATGTATGCAGATATTCAGGGCGAGATTCGTAGACACTTGATCTTCTAGCTGCTACTTGAAGTGGTACATAGCTATAACATGATTCTGTGGACACTTAAATCTTCCTAGATGCCTACATTTTCAGTAAAATCCACTGTATGCTTTCACTGCTGGTGGTGACATGCTATTACACAGCTCCCAAAACCAGCAATTTGGCAAAGCTGTAAGGCTACTGAAATTAATATTCTCCCACTTGTGTTATTAAGAGGGCCTCCAAATTGTGGCACTGGAACATGGTGTAAGTATGAGACATGGCACAAACAAATGATGAGGTTTTGTTCATGAAGATCTGTTCAGAGTTTCAAGATCTCTGAGTAATAGATGTCAAAGAAATGAATACGGTGTTTATTTATTCTGTTGCATTAGTGGTCACTATTCATACCTAGTTTAAACCAGCTGTGCCACCAGGATTGCACTGCTGGAATTATATGCAGGTGTGTGAGACTCTGCTTTTACTTCTAGGAAGGGAGTATTTCTCTATATCTAAAAATGTGGAAATAAAAGAGAAACCCTAAGTTACGGGAAAAGAGAAGAAAACAGATGATCCTGTGCTGTAGATTATGACTGATGCTCGAGTCATGGCCTCAAAAGCGTCTAGCATATCATGAAATGTAGACGTCTCCCCAGTGTCATGGTCATATGGGAACCTTGACTTCATTTGGTTCCAGGGCATGCCGTTACTGAGTGGCTACCCAGGAAAAAGATGGCACTCACCAGCAGATAGGGGCAATGTTTGACAGGCTGACTAACCAGAGCTGGAATTCTTTTGTAGGTCATATCAGGTGCTTCAGGCTGCAAGTAAGTGAGGACTAGATTAAACAGACCTGGGTGGTGTGGGAATTATCCTCTTAATTAATATTCTACTTTCTTACAACTGTCCTTAAGTTTTTAGGGTGTGTTGTGCTTCGTATCATCAGAGCATGAGGGCACCAACAGCCAGCCAGGCCAAGAGAAGAATTTTCATGGAATAGGACTTACCCATCTGCTTCATCCACAGGAAGCCCTTCCATCTCAAACCGGCAAGAACAACCATAGTCTTCAAAATCCCTGGGACAAAACCCAGTAATACACTTCATTTTGTTCACAAAATTGAGCAGGGCAGGGAAGTTGGTGAAGATGGACTGCAACCAAGTGAAATGAGAACCCAGGCAGTCTGAAAGGAGGACAGTCGTAAAGGCATGGTGAACAGAGGTGAGACAGACGTGGGTGACATGGAGGCAGCTTGAGTGCTCCCACATTAGCATGAGAGCACGGCCTGAACAAGACCACACAGGAGCTCTGAGCAATGACTGGACACTCAACAGTATTTAGTATTATAATAGTCTCTGGGGAAATCTACAGCCCCCCAAATCCCCCTTCCTTTTCAATATATATAAAAGTAAACTCCACAGCATTTCTATTCAGTGCTCAAATACAACTGGAACACATACTTACCAAAAAATAATGCAACACTTCCCACATTTTGAAAGACTCCGTTGAAGAATGTGGCATTGTCTAAATGAAAAGAAGAATAAAATGCCTCTCTTAAGAAAAGTAAGTAACAAGAACTGTCCCCTCATCTGTCCCCGTTTTGCTTCTGTTGTTATAAAAAATTGAGATGCTGTTACTAGCTAGCATATAGTAACTACACACTTTCCTGCGGTTTGGCACTCTTGCTTCTGGAGTATGAGTGATTCTCCACTGCAATGCAAAAAGCCTGCCCTAGGTAAAACAAGGGATATGTTTGGCTTAGTAGACTTTCACTAATGATTCAGGGGCCCTGGTTCTCCCATGCTGATGTCCCTTAGTCATATTGTGGCCGACTGAGGCCACCGAAGTCAGGTGCAAGTAAGAAATGAATCAAGGACTGAGGTTGCTTCTTAACATTTGTTACAACATAATGGAGCCAGATTATTAGCAAAGCTGGGAAGAAACATGTCATGTTTCATAATACAGTAGTGCACTGCCATCCTTTCATGGCCTGCAATATTGTAGAAAGTAAAGCTTAAATCATTCTTACTTAAGAGTCTTTCAGGTGTGTTAAGAAGCTCTGGCAGAAACGCTGGGGGCTCCAATTCTTGGCCACCTACCTCTGCAAACAGATTTGAGAAGAAAAGGTTTTGTAAAATGGAAAAAAACGATCATATACTTCATTATTGCACGTAAACTGCATGTATTTTCAATACTTTCTTACACTAACAAGCTGATTTGACAAAGAAAAAAACAACAGTTGCTTAGCTCCTCCCCACCCAGGAAAGCCCAGAAGAGTGCTGTTAAGTCACCTTGGCTTCAGCTTGAAAATCAATCATCTGCTAAACTGTGCTATTACTAGGGAGGATATGCTAATGCTCACATTCGTGTGCTCTAGTGAACAATAGTGCTTACTGGGATTACTTACTACTGTATAAAATTGCTTTATTTGTCCAAGGCTTACGTTGTCCCAAATGCTTCTATTCTGCAACACTGCAGTTTTCACTCATTTGAAGTTAAAACCCTGACACAAAATCTCTGCAACTGCTTGCTGTCGGAGTGACCTCCAGCCGCAGTTTGATAGTGAGATATCTTTTGTATTAGATAAATATCATATTTCTTACTTTATGTTTTACTTTACTGTTTCACCAGGATATATAAGGATTTACTGTCTGGATGAATGTGTTTAATTTTTTTCAGATTTGCTGTTCACTTAGATAGCGGGTTAGAGCTACAATCTTCACAGGCAAAATTATACTGTGCTATAGGATATGCAGTCTTAGGAAAGACAGTCATTGTCACCAAGAGCTGAAGCCTCTCAGATTGATTTCTCTGAGTCCTTATTGCCTACGCTCTCTTCCTATCACTATTTCTTTCTCAAATTAACATTTTTTTTTCCTTTTGAAGCTGCTGCAGTAGATTTACCACACTTATTTTTCCTATTTGCCATGTCCTGAATTAGGATGAAATCTAGTAGTTGGTCTCTCACTTCCAACATTTTTCCCCCTGTTCTTAACTGCTGCACGATAGTAAGAGATAATGTTTTGCTTTGGATTTGTTTGCACCAGACATTTTATTGCAGAGAATAAAAAGGTCATTTAGTGGATCAAGGATCTAAAGATCAAAGAAAAAAAGTAATTTTAAGCTCATGGTGTAGCTTATCTCTCAGAATAACTGACATTAGGAATGCTGTTCACTTTTCCCATGAAAGAGAGACATAGAAACCCATTACTAAAATGCTGGGAAGGATTTGGCAGTTATCTTGCTAATCTGTTGTATATTCCTGCAATAAGTAGAAGTGTAAGACAGGGAAGTAGAGTAGTTTTGTTTGTTTGTTTGTTTGTTTTTAATATAAGGCTTAACTGAATGCTTAACAAAGAACCAGGAAAAAAAAAAGATCTTTTTAGATTGTACATAAGGAACTTCTAGGGATCTAGGAGTTTATTGTAACTTCTGTGGAGTAAACAAGAGGTTCCTGGTAAAGGTCAATACACCTCCAGCAATTAATTTCTCAAGTCTGGCGGCAAGATGTGGAAGTGGATGAAGGAGGGTAGGAAGAGGCACTTCCTCCTATGTTATTGGTTCTCTGCAAGCGTTAGCTCCAAGGAAAAGCTTTTGGGTGAACAACAATCCGTCAGAAAGGAAAGACCTTCGTTGCAACAGCTCTGTGTGGAACAGCCTGCTTTTCACAAAACAGAAGAGGCCTCCCTGTAAAGGCTGGCCCTTTTGCAGAATTAGAACAAGTATATTGAAAGCTTGACAGCCACAAGAAATTCAGATTCAAGCGAAATAATTATGTGCCTGGCAAAACAAATAGCATTTAATGCTATATATTCATACATACGCTAGACTATGCTTTAGAAAAGCTGTCCCTTATTCTCTGGCTCAAAGCCTGTATTTCCCCTGCAATGACCAACGTCCTTTCCCCAAACCATGCTCTGTCAATGGTATCTATAGCCAGGTGTTGAAATATCACAGACCAGCACAGCTCAAACTCTGTATCTGTTGAGTCATTGATCATTTAGTGCTTTCAGCAACATTTTGGAAAAAAATGGAAATCCCATTGACTCAAAATGAGAGTGTGCACATAAGACATTTTAAAAACTCTGGTCTGCATTCTTGAAACCGAAGCTGAAAGAGAATACAAATGATAAAGCCACATTATGGGGCTGCTGAAGAGATGATAGAATTGTTCCAGCATCCTTCATTTGCACTTAATTCTTCTCAGCAGACTTAATTTTAACACACCCAATTAACACACAAATATCTGAAGCTCCCTTGAAGAAAAATTTATACCACAGGATCAGCTGCTCAGGACCCCTTTGGCACTTCTAATCATTTTATTGCTAAGAACAATATTTCTAAGTGTCAGTGAGTCAGGATCAATGAACCAATGTTTGTTAACACGATTGCTTAATTTTATTTTAATTGTGGGGCGAGGGATGATTAGAAAATACTTTCTAGATGAATCATTTTCCCTCTCTCTCTCCTTCCCTTCTGCTATCATGTCTTTTGGAGCTAACGTTTCCTATTGCATTCGCTCTCTTGCCAGTGAAAGATTGGACTGCAAAAATCAGTCCTTTAAACCTCAGAACAGCCCTGGGAGATCAGCCTCTCTTGACTTTCCGTAAAACTTGCTAATGACTTGACTCGTGTCCTACAGAGACTTGTATGATGCATCAGCTAGTAGGCTTCCCAGCCTTACTGTGGATGCCTTATCCACAAAACTTCCTCCGTCGTTAGCCTGTTGCTACTTGGAGGACAGTGCTTCTCAGAAGTGTTATCTGAACAAATCCTATACAAAAGATCAGTATACTTTCAGTTGTTTTTATAATCATGGCTAATTAAAATATCATAATATAAGTCATGGATGCAGCGTTGTTCTTCTAGTCTTTGAGGAGCTGAAAACTTGATTGTTTTTGGGAAAGTCAGGGTGCAGCAAACCAGACCTATTTAATTTATCCAAGTTAAATTACATTAGCTTCTTCCCAGGCTGCTGGTTCATGCACAGATACTTGCTTCAGTCTCAAAGTGGAGATCAGCAGAATGAATCCCACATAAATAAAAGTCAATAATCCTCTCCAAACCCAAAAACGCACTAGGGCAGCTTTTCAAATCTTCGTGCTTAAATTGGGTTTCTTAGAAGATGGGGGGCAAGAATCTAAAAACTGGCATAACCTTTTGAGGCTTTAGCAGAAAATCCCTTTCATATGCTGTCATAAAAATTTCTGAGGGTCTCTGCAATAGGCGTTATCAATATATAGTCCCCTTTACATTTGGGGACCAAATACCCTTTTTTTTTTTTTCTGAATAAATGGTGTAGGTATTTCTGCATTTTCTACCACTGCAATTGGAAAATATTGGTATTCTTACTGATCTTTATCCACATTCAGCTTCATAAATATATTTTCCCACGTGTTTTCTGTTAGACCGCTTTTCTGCAGACTTCTAAACCATGCAATGTCTTCGACGAGAGGCAACTGCTGAAGTTGTAGTAAGTCAACATAGAATTTTGTGTATACCAAGTTGCCAAGCTTTCTTTTCACTTCAGAAATAGCCCCCCAGAGCAACCAAAAATGGTGTTAGACCTTCTCTTCGCCTGCACACTGTTTCCCTTAGTGACACTCCTACGTGGTGCAGGAATTGCAGAAATCACCTTGTTTGCTTATCCCTGTTACTGGCTCAGTTGGAAGCGTATTCTCTGAATGAAAATAAAAAACTAGATTTATATGAAGGAAAAAAAAATATTTAAAGTAAAATTTAAAGGAGGAGCCTTATCAGAACATCAATTGTATTTCAGGACCCACTGAATACTTTGGAGAATGTAGATAATATGCATTTATTTAATGACTAAAATCTCTGTATATATAATTGGTGAGAATATTTTTTTTTACTTTAAAAAATTAAAATTGTGACCGAATGCCAGTAGAAATCTCCAATTTTATTTATATTTTAAGTCAACTTTCTTACTTTACTACAAGGCCCGAGAGAAACATTTTTTATAACTACCCTATAGTGACACTTATTAAAGCACATTTGGGTGTTAAACAAGTAGGTTTGGAGGGGTAGAAGGCTTGCTTCTGGAGGTTTGTTGCCAAATGCACAAACTTAAAGTAGTATTTAGGCATAAATGCCAAATAATTGTAAAAATACATGGCCACTTACCACTGTACAACACCATTGGCAGAGAAATCAGCAGAATTACAATCATTTTTAGTTTAATCCAAAGATGAGACAAAGTCACACAGCAGACGGGTGTGCCTGGTGAGCTAAATAAAATATTATGCAAAATATTTTATCTTGAATCTGAGAATTGGAAGATATTAGCTTAGAAAATCATTATTTTGTACCCTGGCCATATTTCTGTTTAATTCAATGCCATATTTACCCTTATCATATTAAGCGCACATATTACACCAAAGATGAGCCTTATGTACACTCCAATTTTTTCCGGTGCCTTCTATAAACTTGATTAACAATATTTATTTAGGTATTGCTTTAAGTAAGTCAACAGGCTATTCCAAAGTGCTGTGGACAGGGAAAGTCCATTTAACTACTGTTTTCAGTGTACTTGAAGCTTCTTTTGTTTTACGGTTTTCATAGCTTATATGATCTAACCAAACATTCAATTAATTCTTTACACTCTTTTTAAATGCCGATATTGTGAAACACTGTATAAATGAACTAACATTCTGGAATTACTTCTGTTGAAATCAGTTAATCTGCAACCCGTTATATTAGTTTGTTTCATATCATTTAAAAGTCTCTCCAAATTTATAGTCAAACATTCACTCTAATTTGTGTAGAGATTTATCTAATGTATCATATATTTTCCTAATCATACATACTATATTGTTTGGGGATCTTCAAGTTCTGGCTGTTTGTCCTTTCAGAAATGTGTATTAAGTAATCTTCTGAAGCCAAAAGCTTTGCACTAGTATACATTAAATGGTAAATAATAGATCGGTTTCAAACTAAAATCACTGCTTACCCTGAATTTAGAATAATTTTCTAAATCACACATAGAATTTTTAATAGCCAAACAAATGAGCATTTACTTATCAGTTTTCAAATACGTATCTACTGTTGATTATCTACTCCCCTAAGTATAAGGTTAAACATTACATTCTTTTTTATTAAAAAATATTGTAATATTTTGTCAAGAAACGAGGTTATAAATCTAGTAGCTTCAATTATTTTACTTCAATCTGCTGTACCAAATCTCTTACCTGCGCATTAGTCTACAGATCCACAGTCCTAAATAGTTTTATTCTAAGCTATTTTCTTCCTGATTCCTGTACTACAGAGTGCATCTAGAAAAGCTTACCTTGAGGAATATTATTCAAAAGCAGTTGGATGGAGAACAAATGGATTTCAACAAAGTCAGTGCTAAGTGATTTATACCCACTTGGATATATATCTTACCCATGTGATCGTTTCCTTTATCAAACTCACTTCAACATTTATTAATTAATCCTTCCATGAGATTCCTAAGGTTCATTATGTCTACAGTGTAGTAATATAGCTCTAGCCATGTAAAGGATCTATACTGAGAGGTCTTTTCTGCAGGTGCATTCACTGTATAGTAACTTTCCCTAATACTCTGCAGCTGTAATTAAATAACAATCATTTCACTGTTATTAATCTCACAAAATCTCTGGGGCATGTGAATATGGCTTTAATAGCTTAGCAAGAGGTAGTGTTCAGTGATGACAGATGAGTGAAAACTTATACAGCTTTAAACACTGGCATTCCTCAGGGCTGAGAATTCTGCTCTTGTCTATCCTCAGTGGCTCTCATCCAAAGCTGAATGAAATCAAGGGGCAGATTGCTTCCACGAGCTTTGGGGCAGACTTTCCCTCCTGTAGCTGGTGTGCTTTCTGCCAATTCCGGACACAGCTACCCTTCAAAGACACCATCAGCAAAGCTGAATTGCTGGTTGCCTCAGAGATGTAATATTGGTGAAGGCTAGTTTGTCCATCTTGAACTTCAGCAGGTGGTGGAAGCTGAAGCTGGTGACAAAACTTTGGTCCCAGTTGATGTGGATGGCACTGGTAATTCACCATAGACATCCCATCATATCATCTGCGGGTAACACACTTTCTGCACACTCCCAAAACCATCCCAAATGCTCACTCAAAGCCATATCAAAGACTCAGTCTGCACAAAAAATTCCTAGAAAGCCACAGCAGAAAGCAACGTGAATGGAGGCTCCCAAAAACGTTCATGCGAACCATTGCGATCCACTTAGGACACAGCTGCTGTGGACCAGATTGCCGTAGTGAGTGTGCCACACAGCCACATGCTCAGCTGATTGAGCTGCCACAGCTTCTCCATGGAGCTAAGGCACTTTAGGCCAACTAGGTTTTAGCATGGAGAAGTGGTATGACAAAGGAAGACCGTAAAGATACTTACAGAAGCGAAAAGGCTTGGCTCCACACAGATCCTGTGAACTGCACTATCATCTAAACTGGTTCACTACTGATGTCTTGACAGAAAAAGGACTGCTATCTTTTGGGTCCAGTCATGCCAGTTCTGCCACCAGAATTATCAAGCAACTTTTACGGTAGAGTGAAACATGGCAGAAATTATGCCATAGTGATACAAAAATTGCTTTCATACAGCCTCCATTTATTTTCGTGCTTCCAAATGGAGTCTTCAGCTAGCTGCGGGGTTGTCACTAGTGACTTTTTTACTGCTTTAATGTAAATAATCAGCCTGACACATCAGCATGGGGCATGGGTTTGACTGGGCACTATAATAACTGTGAATCCTCTGAGATGCTCACTTAGTCATATGCCATCATTACTCATGGACCATAGCCAAAGGTGCTCAGAGACCTTGCAGGAATGAAGACTTCAGAATATGGAATAAAAACGTGCTTTTGTGAGGGCAGCCAATGTGCTCGCTTTATTCAGGGAGCCTTGCTTTTGTATTCCTTCTCTCATTCAATAGTTTTTCTCCTGGGTAAGCTAAACAATAAGTCTTAAACAGCTGAAATAAGAAGGTTGTCATTCAGGTCATGTACCATCTATCAGTATCAGATCATTTCCCAAAGCACCCATAGCTAAGTGACACTTTCCAATTATTGACCCATGAATACGCTCAGATGGAACTTCTCTACCCTTTCCAAGACCTCAGAGTGGAGATGGCCATGACCTACCCCCAGTAGCAGACACTGCTCTGGGGCACCCTAAACATGAGGTTAGCACTCTGCTGCAGGACTAACATTCCTGCAGGAGGAATGTAAAAGACAAGGATTTCTGAAAACCATAAAAATTTCCTTTAGTGCAGACATCACTGCTGCAACTCAGAGGTGAATAATGCATTCTGTTTAAAATGAAAAAAAATACATATTTTGTGAAATATTCTTCTTTGATATTTTCTTCTACTTCAAACTTAAAAAAGAAGTCAAACTAATTTTTCTGTTTTCTCTGCCTTTTATGTTCTTCTCCTTGTATCCTTCTTCCTCACTTCTCAGAAAACCAAATGGTAAAAATGAATGTAAGAAGCATAACACAGATTAAAAAGAAAAAAGCCTAGTTTTCCGGCTTTAAAATGTTATTGTGAGATTTAAAAACAGCAGTTCCACAAAGGTGCTGTTCATACAGTTTTTCACAGCAGAACTGAGCCTACCTTGGGCAAGGAGAGGTGTTACAGCACTGTGAGATCTCTCCCTAGCATCGCAGCATCACGGCCACGTTTGATACTCCCTCTGGTTTATACCTTCACCATTTCGGGACTCTTTTTCCTTCTATCTGTCTGGCCTAAATCGCAACAACAACTGTAATTGATACTTCTCTAATTTATCTTATTCTTTAATATGCTTAACAGTTCTTCCATGCCGTCAAGCACAATGGTGTTTTGGAAGAGGATTGCTATGATGTCCCATCTCTCTATGAGGACAACATTTCTTATGCTGCCACCTTTCTCTTTGGCTTTATAGTAGTTTGAACACACATTTCTTCAGTAAAACATTGAGGTTCTATGTGTACCAGCAATGGTGTGTATGCTCTTCTTTTGCTGGCAATATTAAAGGTTTGATGATGTAGTTGGAGTTGATGATGTAAGTGGATTGTGCTGTGCTTGCTACAATGTAGCAAAATATAGGATTGTGCAATTTGTTTGGCCACTTTTTCTTTTATTATAATTGGCTTTTAGTTTACTAGTGGTACATACAAAGATGTATGTGAACCGTGGCTCATACAAATCATCAAAGAGTGAGAATACAAGAGATGTAAATGTTTCTTTGGTTGAACTCTTTACTAGATGAATGGCTAAAATAATGGGAGACTCTTGATTTGTAATAATGAACATTCTGCATTGCTTTAAGACCAGAAAAAAACCTTATTGTATTCAGTATTTTAGACTACTTTTAAATTGTTTTATATTTGCTCTTTTTGATTACTTTATCATAATTATGAATAAAACTAGTATAACGATTTGCATCCATCAGACAACCTCACAAATATCGTTTATAAAACACAATTTTAAACAAACATTCTTTTAATGCTTTTATTACAGTTGCATTACTTGTATAAAATTCATCGTTTTTTACACATCATTTTTACAATGCCTTGGAGGAAAAAGCACTTCTAGGAAACGTCTGGTTAATAACTTGTCTTGTTACAAATATTTGCAAATAGCATATTGCAATTTCATTTTTCTTACACTGGGAAATGAGACTACTAAAACTGTCACAGATCTTCTGATTTGCAGTAAAATTCCTCAGTGCTCTAGACAGATTTACAGATGTTTCTAAGGCACTTTTGCTTTAATGCTGGAAGAACAAAAGAAAACTGCACTCAGAACAGATTTTACAAGAAAAGTATTAAAAATTGGCAAAAAAGGTAAGTAATTTTTTTTTTTAATCCCTTAAAAATTCATGATCAAATAAAGTAGCTATCTGATGAAAGACAGCGAATACTCTGTGGACGTCTAAAACTGTGTGTTACACCTTCATAGTGGGCTATGTAGAAATATAAAGAGAAAATATACTTACTGCGGGAGTAAGCCAGTCTTTTGACTTTTTCACAGACATAACTGGCATTTTTCAAGAACCAGGAATAGTATTCAACACAGTACCTAAAGGCGTAGTTAAAGTTAGGGGAGTGATATCTTGTCATCTTTCACAAACTAATGTGCATCTGTCGCATGCTGCTAATATTGAACTTTGAATATAGAAATAAAAAGCTAGATCCTGACTTCACTTTAGACGGTTGGAAAAATTTAGCTGAGCTTTATTCACTCACTGTTTGAATAGTAGAAGTCAAATCAGGTATCATTCAGTGCACTGGGGACCCATGTGGGACACAGCCAGTATCCCTAGACTCTCAAAAATAAGCCGTGGTGATTGAGAACTGTCATTTGAAAAAGGACTGCGGAGTATTTTAAGAAGGCAAAGGAGAGTGAAAGTGGTGCCAGATTTTACCTCATAGCTTCCTTTCTTGAATATCTTCTTTGACTAACGCAGAGGCACAGCTGGAAAAATCTGCACAGCTCCATGACACAAGGATTTATCTTTTGAGCTATAACAGTAGCAGGAGGCGAGGTCACCAGGGACCCTTTGAGGATTGCCTGTGGACACCCTAGAAAAAAATACAGCTCTGAGCTAGTTCAAATACTTGTCCCACAAAATTTATTTCAGTGACTTCTCTGGGCTATGGGAAAGATGCAGATTAATAATCTAATGTAAATATCTTAAAACCAAGTCTGAGTGAGACGGATAATTGAAAAGAAAATAACACACAGCCTAGGAGTTATGTGAGTGAAAGCACACATACTCTGTTTAATTTATGATTATTTATCAACCAGTTAGTTATTTAAATCCATGTTGCTTTTATATAGCACAAATATAAAGAACAGCTTTAAAGATCTGATTTCTTTCTTTCTTTCTTTTTTTTGAGGTGCAGACTCGAACATCGCTGGAATCTCCGTTTATCCACAGTGCAGCACTGTGAGATCAACAACACCATTGTGCTCTTATTATATTTGATATTGTCTATATACATGTGCCAGTTTAATGCAAAAGACATTTGCAGTTCCACATTCTTCCCTACACCTACCCTCTGAATCTGAATCCTGGACTAAATACGACAGAGCTATAAATAGACTCTTACTGCTCTCTTTCTTATCTTTTTTTAGCCTCACGAACAAAAGAAAGATAATTTAAGCAAAGGTTAGCTCTTTCTCTTTGTCCGTCTCTCCAGCTGTACGTCAGTTTTCCCTCTTTTTTTTTTTTCTAGTGGCTTTTGAATAATCAGCTAATTTCAGCCCAAATTTTAGAGAATCATGAAGATAAATACATTCCTAGGGGTTTCATGAAAACTGACAAGTAACCAGAGAAGAAAAGGTCAATTTTTGACTGCATTGAAAGGCAGGCAGTGATAATTTGTCCGTTTTACAATAGGTTTGACAGCAGCCAGCTGGTCAATCAGTATTTTTTTCCTTCAAGTGACCACAATTAAATTTCTCTAGATTAAGAAAAATGTAAGAAAATGGTGTCCCTGGGCCATGAAATCTATCTCCCCCTCTCTTGGGTACTAAAAGGAAAGTATCTTATTTATGGTATTCATTGAATCTTCCTCTGTAGTCAGCAGCCAGAGACCAACATTTGCACACCAAACACTTCATCCAGCCCTGAGAGGCAGCTGTGCCAGGCTGCAGATATCGTAATACTACAGAATGGGTGATGACAGGTTATAGCAAAATCATGAATTGCTATGTTGCTTTTCAGCGTGAAACACAGTCTCCCTTTTGCCTGCCTTTCTGTTATAGAAAAGAGAAAAGAAGGCAAGGTAAAAATGGGGGAAAGAATCGAGCAAAACTTAAGCAGTTTTCCGTTTTTCTTTTTTTTTTTTCATCACATTAACAGAAACCCTGACATTTGCCATTGTCCTGTCTTCTGCAAAGCCTGTTGCACATCACATCATTGTTTCTTGTGCCTCCGCACTCAGCTAACAATTGTGTTACGCTATGTAAGTGTCAGCAAAGACTCAAAGCACTTGCTGGAAAAAAAGAAAAAAAAAGTACAATTTAGTATATCTTCAAAGGATACCTGGGCCTGGCTGAAATAGCTGTGTAACCACCTCCTCCTCTACTTTTTTACTAGTACCGAAGAGGAGCTCCTGGGGCGGGGTGGGTGGGAACCCTTTGGCTTGCTGCGATGCAGCTGCTGATGCGAGGCATCTCACCCGGCATCTGGGGAGCTGCCTGTGCCCCTCGGATGCAGGCTGCCGGCGTTGCTCTGGGAAAGCCCACTCGACTGCTGCTCGAGCCCCCCAGACAGAGGTCCTTGGATACACCTGCAAACGCTCCAGGTTTCATGGGAATCAGCCCAAGGTTCTTCAGGAAGAACAAGTTGTCCAAACGTGTGTGAGCAAGGAAGGTATGGCTCCTTTTTTCATCAGCTATGCAGAAATTAGGCATAATCTATGTACGTTGCATTTTCCCCTGTGCAGAGCAATACCCCCAAAGGGACGTCTCACCTGTGCCAGCATCACAAGAAGTGTGAGCAAACCTGCCGGAGGGCTGGGGGGGATATGCAGCATGCCGAAAAACGAGGGGCCTTCCTTGCAGACATAGACCCAGGATCTATAAAACCATAACCACGGACCATGCTTTGAGAGGCTACATTTTTTTCCCAGTTTGTGACTCTCTCTCAGGGGCAGCCACTGGGCTGGAAGAGCAAATGTGGCAGCAATGTGCCAGTTGACCGGCTTTTCCATCCATGTAACTGGCAGCCGGATCTGGCCCAGGGTTCAACAAGCTGCCTTAGTTGCAGGATATAATCCCCTTAGACAGTGTAATTGCACTTCCAGGCTCAAATGTCTTACATGCTTTACAGTTTTGGGCCATCTTATGATATGCGATAGGAGAGGTTACAGAGGTTAAATTCAGACTAATGAAGCTCTGTTGAAATAAGCTTGAATCGCCTCACGCTGACAAGAAATTTAATATCAAATAGCATTTGTAGCCAGGAAGAAAATAAAGGCACTGCCAACCTGAAAGAGAGATCTCTACGAAACTATTTCTTCTCCGTCAGGCACATGCCCAAGGTAGCGGACATCATGGAGCAGTAACAGAGAGACTCTTGCAGCTCCTGAACTCATGGGTGCTGCTGAAAACTGGCCATCATTTGTGTGCCAAAGATACTGCACAACTATCAGACTTACTCAGTCAATGAGGGGCCAGCGGGAGCCCCATTTCTCTTAATCTTACTGGGTTTGTGCGAACATCATTAAGCTTTGTCTACTTAATTGCATTCGACACGCTTTGATTCTTTCCATTTGATATCAATTAAAAATAACTGTTTTTTGCTTTAATAAACACTCTTTCTGTTAGTAACTGAACCTCAGAGCTTACTGGCACTGAGGTTTTAATTTAAGCTGTCCATGAAAAGGGATGTTAGAGTTGCTCTGAATAATTAAAACTTACAGCATGCCACCCTCCAAAGAATCTCAATCTCCATCCAAGTGGGTACTCGCTGTGCTGTTTAACAGGTATTAAAAGATTTACCCAAGCTGTCTGTTTTGCCAGCAGAAATTCAATCTCATCTAAATGTAAATTTAATGACTGCAATTTCAATTTTGATTCATTTCTGTGGGAAAGTGAAGTCAAATAAAAAGTTAAAAGTTAAACAAATTGCTTTGGTTTTCATTTATGGCTATAATTTCATTTTGAATGAATATTGTATTTAAAAAATGCTGTATTTATGTAACGCTTAAATTCACTTTCAATTAATGTTGTATTTAATTTTGTTTGGATTAGTATGTGCGGTATACTCACATCATATTGTGGAATTCAATTTTTCAGTGCTTCACAGTAATTTTTCATTTCTGTTCTGTAATAAAATTCTACTGTGAAATTTGGGTTCATATCCATTTCATGAATTCCTACATATTTGGATTAGAACAAAAAACAAATGTAAAAGTAGAAATTTATTTTAGAGCAGGCCATTCTTTTCCATCAAACTTGAGTCAGTCAAAATGGGCAAGAGAACTCAGGAACCACAATTCATCGTGCAGAGCTTCATTCCTGTCTATTTGAAATTACCACACTAATGCTATAGGCAGACAAGTGATTAGTTTTTACTGCAGTAAAAAACCTTTTCCATTAGTAACTGAACATCGTGTTTCTCTGACACTGAGATTAAATTTTACCCTCAATGGAAAAGAACGTTAAGGATACTGTGAATACTTCAAACTTGTAATATCCCTTTCCGCATGTTATAATATGCACACTTGCATATTTTATCATTTGACATGAAAGAAAAGTCACTTTTGTGATTTAAGAAATGACTTCCCGGATTTCAAAAGATGTTGCCAAGCCTAGACCCTCAGGCAGGAACAGCAAATCGGATTTTCTGTCGTTGTGGTCCTCCTAAGCAGGGGCTGGCCATGGGCTGCAGCACCGTCCCTCCCGCGATCCTCCAGAATGCCTGATTCTAGGCAGGATTTTGGCACAATCCAACTAGACCTTTCCCAGACATTGCCTGGGCAGGGGCTGGGAACTACATGCCAGTAACCACTCCAATAATCTGCATGGATGAGGCCAACCTATCGGTGGGGAGAGGGACAATCTTACCATGTGACTATGGGCCAGACTGGGCTACTTGCCACTAGAGCCGGATTATGGGCTTTGGTACTGTTTTGGTTCCTTAGCTGCAGCCAAAGTGTTTGCTGCCAATCTCTAAATCCTTCTTTTTCTTGTGACCAGGACTGTGCACTGGCCATGTGCATTAGCAGAGTGGGTAGGGCCTGTCTTCCCATGAAATTACAAAAAAAGGTCTTCAGAGCACTGGGGAAGCTCTTCACTGCCTTGAGGTTTTTTTTTTTTTTCCCCCCAAAATGCCATGACATATACGCAGATTGACAGACTCTCTTATCCTAGTCTCTGATAAAGACGCATTTAGCCCCTCTCTGTTCACTGCTCTCATCAAAACACATATTTTCCAGCCTTTGCAAAGAGGGCCATCTTCCAGCCTTGACTTTCCTAGGGTTCATACACTTTTGACCATCATACAGCAAATGGTGCATTAAAATACTCTGGACTATGCACACCACAAGTCCAATCAGAGAATCCAGCAAGTTTCGGTTGACTAGCTCTTATCTAATATCCAAGTCAAACTGATCTGCAAGACATAAAAAGAATTTTATTTTTGTCCATAATCATTTCTTGATGGATAAGAATTACCATATCACATGCCTCTTCTCAAGACAGGAAGGACTAGTTCATCTTAAAATGTTCCCTTCATGTCAAGAGAGCTTCAAGAAGAGCGTCAAGAAATGAAAATATATTCATATGATATGATATTAGCTCATTTTCTTTGTGTGACCAGTGTTTATCACAGGAAATAAACCAAGGACTATCTGACATTTTGAAGTCTTTAAATAGAAGTTAAATAAGAGAAAGATCAAAATAAGATAATCAGCTTCTTATCATCATTGTTCAAAAAGCCTCTTACATGAAGAGGCTACCTACTCCTTGGCTCAATGCCATTGAGTCTCCTCCTTGGAAAGAGGTCTCCATAGATGTTTCTGCTGAAGTACCCTGAAGCATCCTAGGCAATAGCTTTCTCTCTCTGTTCCTTGCCAATGCTTTTTGCAGGACTTCTCCCATTGTATTTGTATGATCAATTGATACTGTTGTCAAACTCCTTTTTTTTCATGGCTGATATTTTTAACTCCAATAACAAAATCAACCTCTGAGAAGGATTACCCCACTGAATCCTATGCTCTCAAATGTGTTATTTTTCTAATAGTATATATTTTTTTATTTTTTTGAAGACAAACAACCCAATATCACCTGATAGACTCAACCAAGCAGCACAGGACTGGGAACTAAGAGAAACTTGATCAGAATCAGCAAAAGCTACAAAACATCAACAGCACAGAATCCTTGCCCTTGTTTCCTGCAATAGGCAACAACAACAACAAAAAAAACAAAGAAAAAAAGCAAACTCTACCAAGAAATAAGCAATGTTATTGCTCACCAACTATATGAGTATTCCCCATGGTAGCAAATTGGGGATCTGCAATAGAACATCTCTCTCTGAGACATACATGCATATACCTTCCCTAAAAGCCCTTTAGGAACAAGTAAAGGTGTGCTGGAAATCAGTAATGACAGATAGAAGTTAGTGTTAAGAATGTCATTAGAAAAGTTGAGATTAACAGGGAGACTAGGTCAAAACTTGGATTTTAAGTCTCAAAGTAATCCCATAATGAAGAGACCTGCAGCTTGCCTGAATTAAGCTGCGGAGCTGGCAACCTCCCAGATGCTCTGTCAGCTCCATTAATGCAGAAGGACCACAAGGCTGGTGTTTGCCTTCATGGACAAACCGGCTGGTGATACTCAGTTTTTCACATTACTTCTCCTGTTTTGACAGGCTAATTATCGGAAGCAGTTTTCTTATATTTATTAGGAGTCCATATCAAAGACCCATGATTTCCTTTGACAATATCAGAACAGTGCAACATGTTTCCAGCTAATTCATCAAAATAGAATACGATTAGTATTTCTCTTTGCCATCCTCACTTACCATCCTTCAGAATTTACAGGCCCTTGTTTGTTCACAATATCATATTTTTGTTCTATTTATTTCCTATATTTCCAAATACGTCATTTGAAAAGCATTATTTGGCTGGTATTTCAGTTCTTTGAACAACTAGAGAGCGCCTCTGTTATTTTCTGTAAGAACAAGACCACATGATACTAAAGGACCCCTGCGATTTAGTCAGATATATTACCACTGCACTACCCAGCAGCTAGGCTTTTTACATTACATAATTGCTACATAGAAACAGAAGCGCGCAAGGGACAGATCTTCCAAAATTACCTCTGATAGACCCAACCGCAAAGCTAGAATTATGTTCCCACTTCTCTTTTCCCAGTAACATTCCTGTTTCTCATCGCAACATAGTCAACTTAATGATGGGACCGAGGACGGCCTCTTCAGACAGCATCCCATGAACTTGTAGCCAAAATACAGGTCTGAGCAGCCAAACTGGCAGATTTTGGATGTAGGGGGCTTAGAACATAGTTCTAATGCCAGGAAATTATGGCATTTAGTCACCCATTTATTCTAGAAAAGGTGGGACCGTTGCTTTCTTTTCGAGCCCTGTTTTCAAAGCACATGTATTGCCCTAACTTCATGCACTGCAAGGATTTTCAGATTGACCTCAGAGGTAGCTACTGAATTTCTCTTCCTAAAAAGTTACGCTGTGCTGAACACAGATCTTTATGAATACATTATCAGCTGTGTACACAACCCCAGTCTGAAATATAGGCACCTACATTTTACCTGGATACCAGTATAGTCGATCTGGACTGTCTCCCCAAATGCGGTAGCAATATGAAATCATAATAATATTAAAGTGCTTCTCCATATAAATATCAAAAATAGAACATATACACCACATTTGTCCAAAGTTCGTTTTCATGGACCTGGTCTCCTTGTGGTCTCCAACAGGCTACACAGCTTCACAGCTGTGAATGTTTTTCTCCCTCCAATTTACTTCCTCAGCTACCAGACGTTTAACAGGGACCATAACTGTTAACCAGGAGCCACCATACACATGCAACTTTCTTCAGATGGTCCTTGCCTGTGATGTCACGTGTTTGAGTTTCCAGGTGGATTGCTTAGAGTGAGGATACCAGAAAGGGAACGGAGCAGCCCTTGGGGGAGCAGGCACTCTGTCTTCTGTGTGATTCACTCCCTAGGTGGTGCCCTACAACCTGACCTATAATTCTGAAACGTTGTTGGACTTGAAAAGCAAAGTGAAATTTGCTGCAAGAAAAGAATCATTCGTAATACCCCTTTCCATCTGCCTTGTATTGGGATTTTTTTTCTCTGCTTTGTAGACAGTTAACTTGCTGTAGCAGGAACTGTCTTCACTGTACAGTCTTCAGCCAGATGAGACACGGTGGTAGCTGTTACCAAAGTATTATTTCACTAGTCACAAATACAGTTTGTGAGAAATCTGTGCAAAGACTAATTGCTAGACCCCATGCAAAATATGGCATAGACAGGAACATATTACTGTGGTAGCTGCTTTGCATTTCATAAGTATTTACCTAAATATAAGGGTACTTATGTACAGAGGCACTGCATACCAACATGCTGGACACAGTAGCCCTGATCTCATGTTCATTTACCTAAGCCTTAGTGCTGCCACAGCAAATTAAAACATTTCACAGCAGATGTGTTATCTAGCCAGATTCCTGCCAGTCTTTACTTGCTTAGAAGTGACGAGTAGCCCCCAAAGAGTACCAAGTGATTCCACTCCTTATGCAACAGGAGGCAGTCATCTCGCATCTTCACTAACACGTTCGCGGAGTGGCAGGCCAGCATATTGCCTAAAATGTTTTTCTTAACAGGCTTTGAAATAGCATGGGGCTGAGTAAAGCAGGATTGATAGCTAAGAGTAATTTCACACAGTGAGCGAGGTGACTAACTCATGTTAACTTCTCATAATGTAGTACTAGGGTGTGGAGCTGCTGGGGAGAACCAGTAAGCCCCTGGTCCATATCCGCGTTCAAAAAAACAAAAAAATAGCTCCCCAAAAATTAAATAGATGTTCCTCTAATTGAGGATATAGTCAGATATAATATTAACTAAAACAGACGCTCCACTCAATGGAAACTCTCATTAGCAACTCAGATGGAAAGGAAAAGAGACCTTACACATTCTGGGCTTTTGAACTCTCTCTGGCCAGAAAAAAGCCCCGATGTCTTATGAAACTTCTTATATTAGAATAAAATCCAAAAGTAAAGACTTTGTTATTTTGTCACTTCAGTAATACTGAAGGTCATTAAGATGAGCTAGGAATGCACCAAAGTGCTGATAGTCACTCAGAGCTGTGTGTATAAAGCTGGTCCCAAAAACAAGTTAACAAGCTCCACGCCAACAGGGACAAACTAGGATTCTCTTCAGAGACTAGAAACATCACCAAAACTGTCCATAGCAAATCCAAAAGGGATTTCTTCAGTACTGCCGAGGATTTCAGGTTATGAATTCTCATATTTCTAAATCTGGGAGAAAAGCCAGCTTTCTCTTCCTCTCTTCTACCAGCTTTCTCTGTTTAATATGCTGGTTGTTGGTAATCCCATTCCTAAACGCTTGATTTTCTTCATGCCCTCGAAATAAAGTGTCTCTATAGGTTGTGTCTGTGAACAGTGTTGCAGAAATCAGATACCTAAAAGCCAGGTTCACGTTTAAGTCATACTGTTCAACCATTTTACCATTCACATTTACTCTTCATAAAGAGAGTAAAATAAGAATACACTTTCCAAGGGATGCTTCATGGGGAGATACTTCAGTGAGCATGAGGCACAGGGCAGAAACAGGAGGTCATATAAGATCTTAAGTTAAACCATGAAGCTGATTCAGTGCGTCTATTTGTAGGCACAGGGAGAGTCTCATCTATAAAGAGTGACTGAGACACTAAAAGAGATACTGGAATTAGAGGAACATGCCTATTTCAAAAGAGGTTTTTCTGATCCCATTTAAAGCTCTGAATTTGCAAATCCCACAGTTCGTACAATCTGTCAGATGTGCCTTGCTCCCGTCACTTTTTGAACTCTTTGACCACTTTTTAATCCCATCTTGACCAGATACAAAAAAGGATAGTTATTATAATGAATCAGGGTGCATTTGCCCTGTGAACAGTGCAAGACTGAAGCTTACAGGATGCCGGCACTTCCTTCTGAAATAGTGAAGGTCTGGCTCAGCTGAAAAACCCTGCCACCATGCCCAAAAGGTCAGGCTGGCTGTGAGAAGAGAGGAAGCAATTCTCTTTGGCCAGGTGAATTAGCCTCTTTCAGGAAATCTGACGACTGAGCAACAAAAAGCAAAGTAGAACAGGCCGGGAAGGGGAGTGTGTTTTGAAATGTGAAGTATGTAGGGTGAATATGCATGATGTCACAGCACATCAGTGGACAAGACAGCAAATATTCCTTTCACTTGGTGAAAGGAAAAAGTCTCAAAGGATCCTTATTTTGCGAGTTGCTGAAGACAAATAAAATTCCATTCTTCTCCTTGGTCTTGGCTTTTGACTGAAAGAGTGCAAGAGTAGGATTAGCAAAGACTAAGGTCGCAAGAAAAGGAAGGGTTTCTTCAAGTAGAAGCCCATAAACGGGGGCATAAGGTGAGGGACAGAAACAGGTGTGGGTCTAGACCAGAAGAATAGCCAGAGCAGTCTGGTAATGGGCATGAAGAAGCGGGTAAGGAAGAGATATGTATCTAAACCATATAGTAAGAGGATTCAACTGCAGTCTGTTCTGCCCAACACAGACTCTTCTCTAAACCCAGAAACTTCCTAGATTGTGAGAGGTGAAGAAACCAGTGTGAGTTCAGTGGGAGAGGTGAAACAATCCATAATCCAAAAGCGTTAGCAACATTTGGGAAATCCTTCCTCCTTTCCTCCTTGCAGATCTGGCCATACTTACCACATTGCATTGCAAGGAGTGATACAAGACACTGAAAAAGCTGATAATTAAAAAGCTGGCACTCCATTCACTTCATTACTGCCTAATTAAAGCTGACACCTCTAAGCACGAGCAGTTTAAACAGCTTGGAAAGTCCTTCTCTTAAGTCAACTTGCAAAATAAAAATCGAACACAGCCGAAAGAAAAGAAGATTTTACCCTTCAGATTCAGGTTCCCAAAACAGAAGGAATCACACAGTCACCAACACATGATGCAAAGGAAAATTCATTCTTTTCCTGGGGAAGCATGCCAAAAGAAGCGAACATCATCTAAAAACCTGAAGCGAACCTGCAGCTAGGTGGATGGCTTTCAGTTGCAAGAGCCACTGTCTGTAGATATGGCTTAAGTGTTCTTAACCTAATTTCCTTCAGCTTCACTCCTATTTGCAGCATGTTCAAAGGAGATGTGATATTTCTGTATCTGTAGCACGGAACGGCTAAATAGAGGAATTTTTTTTAAGTGTTTGCTTTTTTTTTTCTTGTCGCATTTATTTAAAACTCATTTTCCTGGTTTCTTGCAGAACTACAATTATACTCCATCTAACTGCTACAACAGAACTGAAAAAGCTCCCAGATTTGGACTACCTAGCTTGGTGGTATTTTTGTAATGGGTCAAGATAACCCAGGAACTTTGCAGGTAGGTGGGTAGCATGGACAGAGATGGAGTTTACATTGTGTTTTTGCCGAAATGGAGCAAGAGGTTAAATAATACAGGCTTTATGTGCTTCAAAGCTTTAGATTATTATTCTCCACCCTAGCACCACAGTGTCACTGTAAAGAAGCGATGATGGGGTACAGCTGACAGCTGCGCTTTCTTTTCCATCTTAATGTTAACACTAGTACCAAAGAGATCTCTGAGGTGGGATTCATTTTACCTAGTTTAGGTGTCCACCACACTGCTACCTAGAGCTGAGCTAGTCACGTTCAGCCCCAAGGCAGCCGGCAGCTAGTATAGTCAGGGGAGTAGAAGAAATGAGAGGTCTCGTCTCATATTAGACACCCACATTTGATCAGGAGAATCAGGGAACAGTTCTTCAGAAGAAACCATGAGAAACCGGGACGGCTTGCCTGATAGTGAGTGCCTATACTGTAGTCACAATTATTTCTTCCCTGTGATAAGCCCTGGAAACCTCATTTCAGAGTTTCTGTGCTAATAGCTTTACATTGCTAGAATAAGTACAAATTTTCTTCTGTCCTGTGATTTATGATTCTGACTTTGATTTGTTAGCACAGTGTGCTGAGCCTGCAGGATGGCTAGGATTTGCAGCTGAGTTTTATTCCTATTATATTTCTGAACTTGCAAAATCTGGAGTGTGTAGCTTGGATGGAGACACTCAAGTGCTCAGCATCCAGAGTAGGAAGTGCACCCCTTCAGAGTTCAGATGCCCTTTCTGTCCCCTATTCAGGTCCACTTTTTCCAAGTATAGGGCCTGTTGCTAAAAATATGTGACTATAAGTTTATTACAAGCATAAGGATAATAAATGGACCAACACATCAACATATATTTCCCATGCTGAGCTTTTAAAACTTAACTATTACTGCTTAAAATTGGGAATTGAGTTTTTCTGAAAATCTAGCTGATAATGATCCTTCTTTAGCCTACAAGCAAGTCTGCAGTATTCGAAATTCAGGGCAGTTCTGGAGATTTCATGTGGCAGGGACTGACTTAAAAATGTTCATTTATACTAATAGGGAAATTTAAAGCATGATACACTCTTTTGGAATAAATGGATTTTCAGATTGTCCTGAAGCCAATCATGTTAAAATTGACATGCGGAGTATATATATTAATTCTATACTGATAGTATAATTTATATGTTAAATGTGTGATTGCAGTATGACTCACAAACAAATATGAGCATCGGTCCTTTTGATATTTGAGGGTTTTTTCACATATATAATGTATACTGTTAGATACTTTACACATTTATGTTATCTCTTCATGGGAGAATATGAATGTTGAGGTACTTTCTTAAATAATACTGTTTTTTCTGCATGAGATGCAGATACTTACTGGTAGCAGAGGGAAGTTTTAGTGTCGCACCAGGCCTGTAGGGTGGCACAGACAGTACTGAAGAAGATAAATCTGAAGGAAGAAAAAGAATATAACTTATCTTGACAGCTTAACAGAAGCAAATGAAAGGTTGATAGAAAAAAATAACAGAAAAAAATGCTGAAGTCACAGACCATTAGTAATTATGCATGCGGACATTGATGCATAAATATATTCACAGTCGCCTGTTTATACCTGTGTGTATATTATCTACAAGGAGAGACAGATGTATTATTTTCTATTTCAGAAATATGCCAGCTGACTTGCTGTGTTATTATCCCAAATTGATCTCACCTGGCTCTGTTTGTATCAGTTTGCTTGTATCTTGAGGAAGCACTGGCTGTGTCCAAAAAGCAGACGTTTCAGCTATGGGAACAGAAAGATGCATGCTTCATGTCATTCGGGATATTTATTATTTTTCTGTCCCGAGCAAAGAGCAACCTGCTAGGTAATAGAGAGATCACTGACTGGAGTCCCTTGCCCAGTACTTTCAGTGACATATAAAAATAGAAGGATGAAAAAGGAAGGGTAGATCTCTGCAGGTCCATGGGTGAGGGGAAGGCACATAAGGATTTGAAGAAGATATGTTTAATGGAGACCTACAGAAGCAACCCTGTATTGTTCTTTCTCATGTCTACTCTCTGAATTTGGAGCAAAATGTGGGCAGAGACCTAGGTTGCTGAGGGGTGCATGTGGAACAAGAAGAGATAGGACGTAGAGGCGGCTTCCCCCTAGAGGGTGAAGAATGACAGGAAAGTCATTATAATATATTTTAGTACTTCTGCAATAAGGAAATCTAATCACTTGTGACATGAGGGCATTGAGGCACCTTCAAGGTTTTGGTGAAGCCCCTGTACCAGGATGGGACTAGTGACCCATTTGCCCACCTTTTTGGGCAAGTTTGGAGGAACAGGGACCTCCTGGGATGGGGATTCCATGTCACCTCATGCAACGTGTCTCAACCCTCTGCCCAGAGAAAGTCACCTTACTCAGCAATATCTGGTCCCCATAGCTCATCCCTTGACCTGCCAGTTACCAGAGCTGTGTGGCAGAGCACCCTGAGGGGCTCCCAGGCACCGTGGGTAAGAAACCACAGCAACACATTAACTTGTGGAAGAGAAAAAACCCACAATTTTCTGGATGAGGGGACTTGCAATAAGAGGGTCTGTCAAGAAACCTTCTCTCTGTCTGTTGGGCCTTTGCAAGAAGAGGTCTTTCACTCAGTTTGGATGTGCAGATTCAGATACTTTTGTGGGCCCCTGAGTGGAGTGAAGAGCTCCTAACCCTGCCAGGGTCTGCGAAGGACCTTACGACCTCCACCTCTGAGACACGGTTTGGGATGGTCTCCTGCAGCCAGGGGAGCAATGGGAAACGGAGCGTCCCTCTTTCACTGCCCAGCAGCTTTAGGGTAACCCTCCCCAACTAACACCTGGCCAGTGGTACAGGAGGGACTCAGGAAAGGCTCATTGGTGCAGTACTCACGGACTGGTGCCGTGGCTGCGCTCTCCGGAGCGGCTCCAGCCGTGCCTTGCAGTTTTGAAGCATCCCAGTTTTCCAGCAGTGGAAACCCTGATCCTTTTTCACCAGCTGTCTTGGGCCATGGTGGGACCCTCGTAGAAAGGATTTCCTCGCCTTTCAGAGCAACTGGGATCCTCGTAGCTGTGCAGAGACAGAGGCACCGGCACTAGCAACACGCGTTGGGTGCTGATGCCTCATGGCCAAGTGCCACACAATCATGCACGGTCTGGGGCACAATAAAGTCTAAAATGCACCCACAGAATCCCCTGTGTTCCCACAATGCTTTCCCTGGCAGGTCAGTGGAAACCTTCTCATTTCATTTTAAAAAGTACTTTTTTTTTTTTCTTTCTGTATGTCCATACAGTTTGAAATTTTAACTGACGATATTTCAATATGAGAATTTTCATAAACAAAAATTGCAATGTGAAAAGTTCCACAACTTTTTTTTTTTCCTCCCCACAGAAATTATTCTCTGTTTCCTAAACTACTTCACTGTGGAGGCAATAGATGAATGCCTTTGCCTATGTGAAAGGGAGCAGGGCGGTACTAGAGGGCAGATGCTGGAATTTTGTGGCAGGAATGATAACTGAGGCTGGAAGATAATAAAGGATGGAATGAGGTACAAAAAGATAAAAGGGCTTGTAACACAGCAGACTAGACAAATGTGGAGAATTTGCCGTCAATAGATGCAGCTGCAGTGACTAGGAAGTACAAAGTCTAGGTCTGAATTCATCTTTGCTTCTGCTATGTGGAACTGAGGCTAAGGCCTTGGTTTTCTGCTTTCAGAGTGGTCCTGCTAGCACTCTTCTATCTTATAGCTGTGTGGTGAAGCTAAATGCACTAAAGTCTGTGAGATGTTGAGGTACTCACAACTGAAAATCATGTAAATATCAAAGACAAAGAAATAGGGAAAAAATTACAAGGAAACAGTGTGAATAATTTTTTTTTCCTGATTTAAACTACCAACTATTTTTTTCTTTATTTCTCCAACTCCTCAATAAATGCATTTTGCTAATGAAACGGCAATGAAAACAATCTGAAGCTTTACACAATAATTTTTCTACCCTTCAGTCATCCAGAGCATTGGTGGCCTCATCTTCTACTCTTCAGGGCAAACTTTTATCTTACTCTGTATTTGTAGTTCAATGTAATAGTGTGTGTGCAGCAAATCTAAGTGGTCACTTGTCAAGCTGTCGGTCAAGGAGAATGTACATTTAGGTGTGAGAATACTTGCGCACGTTTAGATCTCCACATATTTTCTGCTGATGGATCCACGGTTTTGTTTGAGTCTTCCTGTAGTTTCATGAAACTTGAAAAAACTGAATCTAGATCTTCGAAGTATGAGAAGACGGGGTTAGTATGCTCATTATCGATAGCATATTCAGTGTGATAAAAAGGAAAGGAATTCAATTCTGATATAAAAGAAACAGTAGTTTTTGTTTTTTTTAAAAAGAAAGCAATTTTTGGCAAATAGCCTGCCTTTGATTTGTTTTGAACAGGAAAACACCTTTTAGCACAGATAAAATTGCCATTGATTTAACTGTTTGCCTGTTATAATCAAGCATTCAAAATGAGAAATATTCACCAGCTGCAATGAGAGGTCATATCTGAAGTGTAACTCAATTTGCCGAAGAAATTTTGGGTGAAAGAATCACTCAGCACACTGGCTAAGTATATTTGGCCCCTTTCTGAAGGTAACCCACATAAAGATAGGATATTATTCCCACTGAGAGCAAAGGGATTTATCCTTTTAAATCCAGAGCATTATAGAGTCTCTGCAGCCCTGAGCCCACGAGACAAGAAAAGGCTCCACCTAAACATAGCACCACAGTGTCAGGTAGCCATCACTTGCTGCTTCACACCCATAAAAGTACAAATTACCTTGGGAAATGTTATCCCCATCCCCTTCCATGACACTTGGATATCCAAATGGAAACATATATTATCTAACCTGCTTGCTCTGAAGAAGAGAACCACAAAGTCCAATTGGGCTCGTACAAGGGGACTTTTGACTACAACTTCAACCTGTACAGCAGAACTGGAGCTTCACTAGGGTATTAGCTGTTCATCTAGTCTGCTTTCTCTTTCTAGGATTTACTCAGAAAAAAGATCAAAGCACTAAGACTGAATCACATTTTCTGAGATGCCACATCACTAATAGTTTCCAATCAAATCAAAGGTTTTTGTCTTTCCCTCCATTAGAAGATCCCACATTTAATAACTTGGACTTTGTAAATTTTGCTTATTTTTCTGAGGTGAATACGGAACAATATATGAAACACTACATTCATTGCAAGTGCTGTCTAGACATGGTTTTCATTGCTGCTGCTGTTTGCTTTTATCCATCAGGAGGTACTTACTCAAGTTAGGGGATGTGTTGCTGGAAAATGTGTAATTAATCACAGGAAACTTCTCTAGCATCTCCCAAAAGTCAGATAGATTTTTCCCTGCAAATATACATGCTTAAAAGTATCAAGGAGGACTTGCTTCTAATGTAAGTCATCAATGAAAGGGCAATTCATAGGGCAATATTTTGGGTGGAATTTTTTTTTACATTTACCTGTTTGGCCTGTCATCATGCAGATATAGATACAATCTGAATCATTGCGCTGACTCACTGTAAGGCAAACACATGTAAAACAGATGCTTGTTAGCAGTTTTCGTTAGACGATATTATCTTAAGCAGCAGAAGACACAAACCCCAAAAGGTATGTGACTTCTACAACTGGCCAAAGATTTTCCTTCAGCTCTGATTTTGACAAAAGTTTTATCCTTTGACTAAATGATGTTTTTCTTAGAAAACAGATGATAATTGTGGAACACTTCAATCTCTTTAACATAAAAATTTTTCTACACATTTCTTCTGAAAACAAAAGATTTCAGTGGGTAAATAGCATACTACTTTCTGGGACCCATTCTCATCTGTGAACTGGATGCTTGACTACACTACAGGGGTCATAAGATTTCAAAACTCCAAAGGGAAGATTGTCGTGTTTCATGAAACGTTAGCCAGAAAACCCAGCCTATGCAGAAGAATTGGAGCAGATCGCATTCGTATGAGGTAACATGAAGTCTAAATGCTAATATTTTAGAAGGAAATATTTCTATTTTATTAAAATTCTACATTGCAAACATTTTTGCAAGAAAAAAGCATTCCATCAGAAAGTATAGGCCATAATCATTTGCGGGGCGGAAGGGGATCATAATTTCAAAAAGCACCAGCATTCAAAAATAATTCACTAAACTCTCTAACGAAACAAAGATGCTCATGCAAGTATGTCTCCCTCTCTCTTTCTAAATTCTATATGGTATAAAATACAAAAGTGTGTATATATAAAGTATATTATGTATGTATACATAACATACATGTTACATATATGCTAATACATCATATATTCACATTATGTATATATTATGCACACACACACATATGCATATATATAATACACATACACACACACATACACACATACACACACATATATTCTTTTCCTGTAAGGAGACATTTTTTACAACTGTAGTCCGGACTTTGCAAGATAAATGCTGTGGAATAAGCAGGAGAAGTCATAGGCTTTTGTGTGTGACCAAATGAGACGAACAACAGTGATAAACGGTAAGAAGAAACGCAAACCTGAAACAATAGAAGTAGACTTGAAAATTTCTGTGAGATAACTGGTGGAGTTTCCAATTATATCAACAAGCAAAGCTGTAAAATCTAGAAGGCAAAATAGAGAAAGTTTATAATCACAAAGTACATATTCCACCATCCATGCTAAGTCAAAAAATCACTTTTTTATGTGATCATATTTTGGATATATGTTTGTGCATGATAAAGCTGAAAATATTTTAAAGTTAAGAATGTTTTTATGGAACAAGAATGGACTTAGGAAGCCACTTGAATACTCTGCAGAAGTATGAATGAAAGATGATATCCAGAAATCACTGATGTGCAATTTTCTCTGCTCTAATCACTAAGATATTCTGGATTTGGGGCAGAAAGATTAGGTGACCTCTACCATCCTCCTGCTGTGACCGGGTCATTATGCAGTAAGGCTGATAAGAGGAATGGGTCCAGAAAAAGCCATGAAAGCTGTTGTTGCTTTATTGAGGTGGTCATCACATACAACTTGGAGAATATAGGGTCTGTTCTGTAGTTGCTGAGCCATTTTTCTTACCTTACAATAATTAACCATTAAACTAGAGCACTCAGTTTTATCCTGGAATGGTAAATACTGTGAGGTCAGGGACGTGAATGGGTGTTCGGTGAAGGATTTACCTACATTCCATTAAACAGCTTTGTGTAGCTATTAATCCTTAGTTTTCATTCCTGTTGGGCTCAATGAAGGTATAGGAGGCACTGGTGTAGAGAAATCCTTGTTCATTTCCTGTGAGTTGCCTCCACACAGTGGAAATGGCTAAGATACTCGGCTCTTTTCACTTCGAGGAGAAAAGGGAGGCCTTTCCGACCAGGCTAAACCATGCTGCTCACTTGATGGATAGCTCCGCTCCAGACTGGCTGTTTGGGTGCAGCCATGTGAGGCTGCATTCATCGAGTCTCTGCAAAGGGTTAGAGTAGCCATTGTCCATGAGTAATGGCTATTGACCTCAGTATGGTGGTACCACTGATAAGAATGAGGTCTGCAGAACTGAAGCTATAGCTTTCAGCTCAAATGAAATAATTCAACTTAAGCACGTTCAGTTGCCAACCTTTTTCATGTACCCACCTGTCAAGTCATTTGTCACGTTGTTCAAGCAGTAGCAGTGATGCATAGGGAACTTGCCAGAGTCAACACTTTTCAGGTTAGAAACTGTAGAAAGAGACAGAGAAAATGGATACCCTGATGCATGCCCTGTGTGGGAGAAAATGTTTCTGTGCAGAGTAAAGCGATAAGGCACTCACTGTTATAAATGGTGACCGACACTTTGTGGAAGGCAAAAGAGCTGTAAGACGTAACGCTCAGCAAAGAGAAAAATTTTTTGGTACCTGCAGAAACACATGCCCGCTGATATTAGTGGTTAGAACAAATTATGTGAACGGAATGTTTTGACTCTGCTCTTCTTATTTCTAAAAAAACCCCCTGAGGTGTTGATGTTATACAGCTGCTTGAGACTGAATTCTTTTTCATTTCCTCTGAGGGAAAGATCATTAGTGTTACCTCTTTTTTTAATTCAAGTAAGCAAACCTGTACTGCATTATAAAGCGTTTTCTAGAGACATCCCACAAGTAATTTTGTTGCGTGTATATATAAGCACATATTAATTTCTAAAGTCTTTTGGGAAGACAGTTATCTGCATTATAAACGTACAAGTGTAACTTGCTCCGAGAGTTAATTTCTGAGGCTGATAGCATGCATTTATGGATTTTTCTGCTAACACCTTCAGTCCTTTATCTCATTCATGGGTGAGCTGACAGCCTATGTGACCTTCCCATCCTTTATAACCTTACCTTTGAGTGCCGTGTCCAGCATACCGTTCACTAGCTCAGTCAGGTTAATAGCAGCCAGATCCATGGACTTTGCAGGCAGCTCTGAAAAAGAAGGGGTCTCTCTGAGCAGCTGGCTGCATGATGGAAATGCTAGGAAATGGCCATTAATCTCCTGCTTATATACAGCTTCAGGTGACAGAGGTGGAACAATTCAACAAAAAGCCCCCAGAACGGGAGAACAAAATGAGCAGATTATGTGTCAGGTCACACAGAAAAACTGTGTCGAGAAAATAAAAAGGCTATGAGTGCAGAGAGAAGTTTGGAAAATAATAAGACAAAGTGGACAGTGTAATGATAAGCCAAAATTTAGGTAGGGCTCTATGTATGTGATCTATTCCTTTGATCACGGCCTTGAGCAGGCTGCCAAACAGCCTAACAAAGTCCTTACATTTTGGTGCCCCCTCGTGCTGGACAACGTGTATTTACTGAAAAAAGAACATTAGATATCTCTTTGAAGATCACAAATAGAGATAATACCCGTCAATTTCCCCCCTTTCGTAAGCTATGAATGCTACCTAGAACTGGGATGAAAATGGAATTTTTTTCCTACTCAACTACTTTGATGGCAATACTGCTACCGGAAAGAGGAATTAACTGTAGCTGAATCACATTTTTATTTAAAAGATGATTTCTTTCTGTTAACGTTGCTTATTTGTTTTTCTCACATCAAAATTTCCAAAGGCATTATTTTGCTTTCCTCCCACAAAGTCATGAAAAAGCAGAGCAGTATGGTATTGATGTGTGTGAGAGGAGGAAGATCTCTATGTGTGACAGAGAGAGACGAAGCAGAACAGGAAGGAAGAAAAAGCACAGAAAGATGAGATGAAAACAAAATTCAATTGGGGGAAAATACAATTTTCCAGTGATGGTATTATTATTTTTAACCATTTTTTAATCAAGCATTAAACTCTGTTCTGATAAGTGAAAAGGAAAATCATAGTCTCCTTCCTGAAGATACAGGAAAGCAGGAGCCTTGCAGCGCAGGCAAACCAGCTCTCGGGGTGCTGCAGAAACCACCCCAGATTTGGTAAGGATTTCTGGAAGAGGGCTGGAGTTTCACTCCAGGATTGGACTTGTTGCTAGCATGGAAGAAAGGGAAAGGAAAACAGAAGGGAATGGAGAGCTGTTATGGAGCTTGCTATTCCCGGGGGAGCACCAGACCATAATATTCAGCCTCACCTACACTGCAAACCAGAGAGAGAGACACGAAAATCCCACACATGTGCAAGGAAAAAGAGAAAACAACATTTTAAGTTTCCCGGAAGGACAGAGGTTAAACTGGCCAGTGATCTGGGCCATCCCTATGTCTAGGTGAGGAACCACGGCAAGAGCAGGGTGTTTGAGCTCACAGACTCTGCTGGAGAAGAGGCCACCTCTGCACCTGGCACAGTCCGCTACTTGCATTAACCCCCGCACACACACGGGCTGAAGGGATTCCTGACGTGCCTGTTGTTACCTGCGGTAGCCAGCACTGCCACTTGCTTTTCTTTCCTGTTTTCTCTTCTTACGCATGAAGCTGTGAAGTGGAGAAAGAGAAGACTGAGAAACAGTTTCCCCTGTTGAGCTACCAAGTAAATCCCAGTTGAGCTCTCAGAATGGGCTACTTTGGTTCTCTCATTCATTACGTCTCAGAAATGGATGGACATAAGCACTGCAAAGCAGGCCATAGAGCATCTGTAACAGCAGCTGATCAAGTGCCTAAGAATAAGGATGTCCCAAAGGACCTGCCAGCTAAAGGGAGAAAGCAGATTAATCATTAGGGCCTATTCCCCTAACTCAAGTATCAAAAAAAAAAAAAAAAAAAAAAGGTGGCAAGCTGTTATAGACATCTGAACTAGGCTTGCAAACACAATTGATCGTAAGGCACATCGTATAATAAGGCTAAACCTAAAGGAATTGGCACTGGCTGCGTGCATGTTGCTTGTGTGCATTCAAGAGAGTGCTGCTTGCAAGAGCTGTGTTGCTGGGAAGGGACTGGAGAGGGACCAGGAGACTGGACTCAGTTCCTGGGGTTCCTGGGATTCCCTCTGTGACTAATGAAGGCAAGATGCAGAGAAGCAATTTGGGTATCATAGGATGAGCTGAAGAGGCTCCCTATCCCACCAGTGGAGCTGAGTGCCTTCAAAGAGTAATCCAGAAGGCTCCCTAAATGATCCAACAATAGGAAATGCCAAATTCATATGCCTCTCTTATGCTCGAGCTTCTCAGTTCATCCAAGCTCCTCAGTGAAAATCCTCTCCAGAGGGTTGGTGGTGAGGAGGGCTCACAGTAGTGGTGGTGATGCCCACCTCTGTGTTATAACCTAATGGGCAGAGTTCTCATCAGGGAGCGGAAAACCTGGACTCACTTTCTTCTTCAGCAAAAGGAAAGCTGTAGGACTGGAAGCAGAAGAAGAAAGAGGAGGTGTGACGACATAATCTGTCACGTTGCACCGAGGCTGGTGACATAGGGGTGCTTATCCTTATGCTTACAAAAATCTTTGCCTTCTGCAGAAGACAGTTTCTGGATATATTTCTCTCTATATATATAAAAGGGAGGGGGGGGGGGGAACGGAAACCTACCCTAGGGATAATCCATGGAGCAGGGACTGCAAAACCTGGCTCCTGTTCTCATACGAGAGGCCACATTTGAGATTTGCTCTTTACAAAGACACCAACCAGTATTTAGACTTTAAGGGCACTGTTCCCTCAGCTTAGATACCTGATGCCATTTGAGATGCCTGTCCTGGCCCACGTTGTGTGGTCTGTATTGGCCATTTGACGTGCTTGTCCCACTGCTGGTCCACAATGGCTAAGATTTTTTTTTTTTTTGTTCTGTGCCCCATGTTGTTGTCCTTTGGGCGTCTCAAATACTGCTAGACAATTGTATTAACAACGCTCACTTAATGTGACCTAAATTTGGACTGACAAAACCTGACTAAACCTTTTCTGTCTTCCCATATAAACCTTTCTAACTCCAGATTCATAGCATGAGAGCCAAGCATACACCTTTGCCATCATCTCTCCTGACCTGCTGCATAACATAGGTCCCAGAGCTCCAGCCTATCAGTCTTGCCAACACAGGATGAAAAGCACAGAGAATCAAGCCTCCTTAAATCTGTTAGGGTCACAGATATGGGAACAGGGGAATCTTTCCGGTTATGCAAAGAGAAGCATTTTTGTTTTTCCCAGAGGAGCACGAATTCGTAATATTCAGCCTTACCTACGTTCCAAACCAGAGAGAGACATAAAAATCCCACGCACATCTTCACTGGCACATGCCAGCAGCACCACCGCATTATGGACTCTGACTTCCAGGGGTCTGGCTGATCTAGGAGATCTAGGATCTAGGAGAAAAAAATACTATTTTATTTTGCTGCTGTTTGCAATATTGTATGATTTTGTTCAGCCCTGGTCCCAAATGTGGTCATGGAGAAACACTAACTCTCTGTGATGCTGAGAAAAGGTTCACGATGTCACTGGCAAAGAATTAGAAATCTCACAATCAGTATTTCCTTTGTGTGTGTGAGCGTGTCAGTCTCATGAACTTTTTGCATTTAATGCATGATTTTGAGTCCTACATAACAGGGACTTGTGAGCTCATTTACACAATCCTCTGTTCTCAGGCACAATGAACTCTGCCCAAAGCACGCTAACAGATCAGGTGCCCACACCTTTCTTGTTGACACAGGATTAAACTTGTTTATCTTCAATTTTAGAGCTGATACCAATCCAGCTCCTTTTCTGCAGAACTGTTGCCTGCCCAGCCATTCCTGGTCTTGTATTTCCACAGGTAAATGTTCTCACCAAGTTGTGTGCTCTGTTGCCTTACCTAGTTGCTTGGGAGAGGTTAACGGCGCTCTGCCTTTCAGACAATGACATGCTTTCCAGGCTCCAAAGATTTAATTAGAGCTAGTCAGAAAAAAATAAGGAAAGGCCTTGAAGTGTTCCCTCCCTTTTTGTTTGGAATATTAGAACATGTCAGATAGCTGCATAGTTGTCAGTGCTTGAAGAATCGTATGAAAATTAATGAAAAATGTTCACCTTTTTTCTTCATGTCAGCCAGCTCCTCTGAGAGTAGCTAATCACGTAAGTACACAACAAGCCATTATCTTGACGATAATACTGTTTTATTAACAAACTATTATCATCGTGTTTAAAATCTTCCTCATACTTAATTCCATGGAAATAGCTAATTTGTACTGAACGGTTCCAAAGAGACTGTTCCTTGAGATGGTAAAATGATACCAAGCACTTCTGTGTGGGAAATGTCTGTGTTTGCTCGTCTGATGAGTCAGAAGTGTTGAAGTGCCAGCTCTGTAAAGTCAAACAAAGCTCTGAGAAGCTTTTTTGGGCGTTCATCCTATCTACTCAGTATACCTGGCTAATTTTTCTTCTCCAGGGATATTGTCCTAGTAGCCAAGTCTCAGGAAAGGAATACCTACCTTTTTTATCCCAAGCCAAGCTTATACTTATCCATAGTTTCTGCAGAGCTCGTGTGGAAGCATGGGGATGAGGCTGAGAGAAAGCTGCAGCCAAGTCTCACTCCACAGACTTCACCATCCACAGTATTTATGTGGTCTGGACTAACTATGTATGGGCAGAGTCCAGTGTCCCATCAACAAGTCTAGCATCAAAAATCCTAAGCTTGGCCCACCTAGTGGCAATATTTGGGGTCTTAGCCCTAGTTGGACTACAGACCATGTGTGTTTGTTAGCATGAGGATCACAGGGCCTCCCTGCTTCCACTATCCAGTATTATCAAGCCTAACGGGTCTTCTAACAGCTTTTTCCATGGATCTATGTACTCTGTAATTAGGGGGTGAGTTTCTGATGTTAGCTCAGGCCTCCTAAGATGTTAATATGATGGGAACAGTGCTAATATAGGCTTCACTGAGGTAGGTGTAAAACTAATCCAGGCTTCTGTGCTCAAATATCTTTTTTTCTTCTTTGGTTTAGCTGTATGAAGTGGAGAGGGACTAGTTAGAGACACGCCTTAGCCATGCTAAATCTGAAGAATTGACTTGGCTTTGCAGAAGTGACCATTGGCAGGGAGAGGGCTCCGGAGCTCAGCTGGGATTGTAGGACAGTGGATTCGGGAATAATATCAAGGAGAAGTTTGTAACCAAGCAGGAGAGTTTTGGAGCAGGAGGCTACAGTGGCTGATGCACATAGTCAGTGGAAGTGGGAAGTAAGGTCCTGTAGGGGGGAGCTGTTGTGTTGCGTGATAAACTGAGCTCAACAGCAGGATGGCTTGCTGTTTTCTTAATAGACCTTCGTGAATTATTGTTCCTGTACTACGAAAATTGACTGTCATTTTAGCTGTGCGAGATCTGCTTCAGACTTAGTCGTGGCAATGACAGTTCAACGTTTCTGGGCAACAGATCTGCTCCTGAACACGGATCTCATAACCTGTTCCCCTGCACACAGTGTGTGTGGCCAGGCTACATTGTCAGCCCCGTCTCTGTGCGCATCAGCCCAAGGACCATCAGCATGAAGTACGGCCAGCAAACAGTGCTGCCACAATACCGTTACTGCTGTGAAAGGTGGCCTTAGCTCAAGGTTCCCCCTTCGTCCAGACTGGCAAAAGAGCACAGACCTCAGCCCTTCATGAGGATATCAGCTATGTTGTGAGAGAAGGACTCAGACCTAGGAAGTGGGAGTAGAGGGGGAATAGCTGAAGAGCCAGCAGGAGAAGTGGAAGTCTGAAAAAAGGCAACAGCAGAGAGATGTTTGGAGAGAAAAGAGTAAACTGGTAGATGTGAGATGTAAATGTGGCTTGAGGGTGACTGCTCAGCTGGAAGATGGGAAGATGCATGGGGAGCATAGGTTTCACTGATTGCTGTTTGGAGAACCTGTCTGTGTACCAGCTACCAAGGGACCAAGCGGAGAGACTAACCCCACTGTCCTCAATATATCTGAGCCCCTCATTCTCTCGCTGCATCCTAGCAAGTGTCAGGAGAGACCTCATATCAAAAAACATTTCTTTAAAACAAAGAAGTGGGGGAGAGAGGCAGGGGAAGAGGACGTCAGGGCTCCCCCGCCCCACTTTCAGTCTGCCCCTACCAATTGGTGCTCAGTGCTTGTGCGGGAGTGGGGAGACCTGATTTCCAGGTCTTGCTTCGACGAACACAAGCTCTCCCGGAGTCATGCTGACACTAACACAGAAATCCTTGACATCTGCAACAGGACTTCACGGACTGATGCGCAATTGCAGCTGTTCAACAAAGGTTCACTTGTAAAATGGGTAATAGGCTGTAGATAATTTCTTAACAAGGGTTTAACTTCATTACTAATTTATTTAAGCTGACAAAAAGCTGTTCAAGGTGGTGGGAAAGTGAACTGACAGAGGACTCGGTAGAGCCTGCGAGAGTAGGGGCTAGAGAGAACACATTTTCATGAGACAGAAGAGAGGTGAGAAGACTAAGAAACAGAGGAATTGTCTTAAAACATCTCAGGAGAGAGAGAGAAAGAGGAAAAAAGGAGCTATAAAAATAGCAAGAAAATAGAGAGGGGGTGAAGTACAAAGGTGTGTTTGGAAGAACCCCATGGACATGGAGAGACATTTTCCTGCTCACCTGAATTTGCAGCTCTGCCTGCCGAACTGCTGCTCCACGCTAACTGGCACACAGTTTTCTCCTCATACAATATTGCTTTGCATATGTGCTTTTCCACACGCTTTACTCTGAATTCCTAATTCAGAGCAGGCATTAGCGTGGTCATAACATCCACCTTTACCTGAGGTGTGATTACACACTGCAGAATCAATCAAATAAAACACCTAATGATTCAGACAACATGCAAACATAAGCTAGAGGCACAACTCACAATAAGCCAAATTGTGTCATACTTCCAGGAAATAAATATTAAGTAAGTTGGTATAGAATTGATGCAAGTTTCTGCATTTACAGGAGGAAATATTTTGGCTGAAAGCTGTGTTGTATCTTCTGGCCGGTACAAGATGCTTAAAAAGAAACTGCAGAGAAACTTCAGTAACACTACTCCATGACAAACTGCTCCTACTCCTGAATAGTTAGGGACGGGCTTAAATTTGATGTATTAATTTTTATCTGCTTTCTAAAGTCTTTTTCTAGATTTAGCTTCTGGATGTTTCTGCTGTCCAACTAAATTTTGAAGCCAACTTTGAAGATTATCCCTAGAGCCTGATATATCTCATCTCTCAGAAATGTATGAATAATATGAGTAATAATTCCTGTAATAAACATCGAGTTTGCTTCACATTGGTCATCCAGATATCTAATTTCTATCAGGGACAAATCTTCATTAAGTTATAAATGTACCTTTTTTGTTTGCTAACGCAAATGACACTGTGCAAATAAGAAACCCGCACAATATTCAAACTCAAATTCAACCTCATTAACAATTTCCATTTCAGAACATAATGAGATTCATAGGCACTAAAGGAACAGATGCCGCCACAGCCATGATGAGACAGATAGAGAAACCCTACAAACTGAGTTTCAGTGAATATTTGCCTTCGAAAAATTTTTCTGCTACAGGTTGCAGGTCAGACTTTTATTTCAAAATACTGCTTTTACACCTACTGGATACAATAATCCACCTCTTGTGTTTATTTCAAGATGCAGGTTATTACTAGAATTCATTTTACTTAGACCTGTTGATCCGGAGGTTCCCTGAACCACTGAACTGGAGGTTTTAATCTAGTTCAGATTACTTTTATTAGTTCATTAAAATTTTTTATTAAATACCTAATTGTTATTCCAGATTAACAGTAATCTTAAACCAACGTGTTTACTAGCTCCGCTTCATTTCCACTCATTTTAATGTGGCAGGTAACCATGAAGACTGAAGTGTTTTCATTTCCACAGTACAAAGGGAATGCAATCAGATACCAACTGATTTTCCCCATATCTTCATGCTAAACAGAGCAGAACACAAGTTAAGAGACCAAAGAAATAAAAAAAGGAAAGTCCTTGAGTATTGATTTCCTTGCCTCTATTCAGTTCCAAAATCTAAAGGCCGTCCCTAGGTTTAAGAACATCATAAAATACCACGTCTAAAGAAATATTCCATGTTAATATGAATATATGTCAGTGTTATTGTTATGCACTCAATTAAATTGCTACCACCATCACTTTTTAACTTCATATTTATTTGTAGGAGAATTTAAGCAACCACGTAATAAAAATATGTTGCATTTGCCACATTCCCATCGAACATTATTTGCACAGTCAAATGGTTCCCTTCAAGTACATTTGAAACTACCAAGATTTGGAATAGCAAGCAATCTGTTAATATCAGTTTACCTGATTTCTGTTGATGGAGATGGTTATCTTCAGATCCTATATAAAGCCTGAGGCTGTCACTGGGTCTTCATAGTCACTGAGTGGAAGACTTTGAGAGGACAGGCTTGGCGATCTTGCTTTAAAATGCTGTGAAAATTGTTATCCTAAGCCCAAAAGGAGCTAACTAAATGTAACCCAATCATAAGCAAACAGAGTGCCTGTTGAATCCCTAATGGAGTGACTCTGTGGCCGTTCAGGTTAGGATAGGAAGCCACTTTTGGCAGTAATGACTTGAACTAACAAACAGAAAGGATTTTTTTTTTCCCTTTTAAAGGGACAGCTCATTTTACTGTAATTGTGCCAATGCCACCTTCAGTGGGGAGGAGAAGGGGAGGTTAAGCCGCTTCGAAAACTCTTTAGTCAGCTTTGGAGTAGCAATTTAAGCATTGCTGAGAGACTGGAGAAGAAACTTGAAGTGAATCTTAGCTATAGCAAATTAGAAGGAACAAAATGACAGATAATACCAACAATTTCCTGGAATTGTGGTTAAGTGATGACAAAGCAAGAGGGAGCTGGTCATAACAATGACATAGGGCAGTTTCAGCGATGCTGAGTGCTGTTTAGTATTATCTGAGAGATAATCACAGTTGGAAGTAGTTGGTGAAATTCTGCTCCCATATACTGTCATGAAAAGCAAGCAATACCTCTGAAATTAGTGGATTTAGACCCAAGACAATTAAAAGCAGATAATTATCCATTTGGTAGTTTTAGCGTAGGCCGCCACAAACCTCAAAGTGAGTTAATGCTGTCGTTGCTGCATTCAAAAATTGTAGCGGGCAAATGTGAGCAGTTATTATTAAGCAGTATCTATCTGAGTAATTTAAGCATGCTCAGGAGTCTTCCTCGATGCTCAGCTCTATTGTCATACCGTGAAGCTCTCTTACCAACCAGCACAGGGTGGCTGCACACAAACCGCCTATTGGGACGGTCCTGGGCTTCTCCTCAGCTCCTGCGCCATGGTTGGGAAAGGCGGTGGAGAGCACTGGTTGGCCTGGACCAGAAGCTCTCTGGGATTGTCCTAACAATTTTATATTATGGGCATTTGGGCTCCAGGGCCTGGGAATGCTCCCTAGCGCCATTACATTTGTTCCTGTAGATCAGGTATGTTTGGCTGCCATTTCATTAGCTTTCTTTTTTAAGTGGATTGTCCTAATCTTGCACCTCCACCAATTAAGGTAAAGATAACTGTGATGAACCCCAAAGGACGAAGAAACTTACTGCAATTGCTAAAGCGCTTTGGTGTGCCAGCATGTCAAATATAAGAAAATCATTTTGCTGGTTTCAGAATGGTATCGTAGTTATCGGGGGTTCTGGTTTCCCACAAAAAATAAGTTTATCGGAACTTGTTCTACATGTAGCAGAGCTGTTTTCTGTTTGTCCCTCAATCCTATCTTCACCAAGAACTTCCGAATCTGATGCACAACCATTTAACAGAGGGATAGCTTGTAAATCTGATGCTTTGATGCTTACACTTGTGCATGCATGCGCGTGTGTGCGCGCACGCACACATACACACACACGCATGCACACATAATTTTATCCTTACTTTCTTTCACTTTCATGATGAAGCATTATCTGTGGAGATGTCACTGCATCTAAAATAATCTAATTCTTTGTAGAAGTCACCAGTATGATAAAATATAGATGTTCATGAATCGTGAATAAATGCTGCAGCTTGAGAAATGTGGCAACACCTTTTCTTTGACAAAACTTACCTTACTTTCACTGATTTAATTACCACTTGCTCCAATATCTCATCGACCAGAGCGGGATGAAAATCTTCTCTGTAATAGCTGACAAAACCATGTATAGTCAGGAAAATGTGTGTGCTGGGATCAGTTCCAACCGTTTGAAGTTTGGCTATGAAGATAATTTGACTTTCAGCAGGTTTTACCTCATGCTGTGTTTCATCCTGGGACTCTGTAATTTTAACTTTCCCCTGCTGCAGAGTGATGCTCAGGTGATCAGGGGAAGGGGCTTTGTTCAGCCCCAACTTTGAATCTCAGGGACAATGCTGAGCTCTCACTCAGAGCATCACTGAGTAAGCAGTTTTCCCACGAGTATAGTCTTTAAGCACTTTCTTTTTCCAGTGTGTCTTTGTCTCGACAGCAATGATACCATAACTACCGTCTCAAAATCCATAACAAGAAAAAAAAAATCATGTTTAAGGTGTGCTCAACCATATAATATGTACTTTAATCATCTATCTTAGCAAGTTGCTGAAGGCTGCGCAGGATAGGTCTGTCACTAATGCAAGTTAAGCAAGAACACATTCAGGCCAGACCCCTGTGATTTAGCTGTAGGAGAGCAGACAGCGTGGTCTGAAGTTCTGCAAAGAAAGGAGAAATAAAAGTTTGAAAGTTGGTGCCTTATTTCTCTGTGGGCAGAGAGCAAGGAGCGTGGAAGCAATGCACTGCTACTTTCTTACGGCTTTTCTGCTTAGATAGTTTAAACCCATGCTGCTACGCAGCAGTTGCAATGTGTATTAGTGACTACAAGGACTCCAGCAGCATGTTCATGTGACTTGCGCCAGGGTGAGCAACCAGCATCCCCCTCCACTCACCTCTGCTTCCAGTCCGTCCTCCTCCTCAGAGACTTCTGCCACTGCCACCACCTGGCTGGGGCTTTAACCACCTCTGACCTGAGAGGTGAGCTGCGGCACATGGCCTCCTCTAGAGAAAATCTTGCAAGCCTGCCTATCTAACATGCCTGATGTGACAATATATATCCAAATATATATATATAAATATCTCATCAGATGCTAATATGGAATAGAGAATGAAGCCTTGTTTAAAAAAAGAAAAAAAATGAATCCAAGAATGCAGCAGATGATCATAGTTTTAACTTTAATTACACTTTATTGTTCTGTGATAAATGCTTCCATGAAAACACTTTCGTGTAGCTGTTTAATAAACTTTATTTAGAAAAGTAGCAACTGTACAAATTATACTTTTTTTTCTAAAAAAGCCTGATTATAGTTCATCACTTCTCCTTTACTCCTCTGCCATAATAACTTTTACAAGCTATTTAGTTAACTCTATTTAGAAATACACTAGCTCCATAAAGTTCCTTTTTATCTGAAATTAAATTTCAGAGTGTGTTAGTGTTACTTTTAAAATTATATTTTATTTATATTTGCATAATTTTCATTCAGGACAATTCTCTAAATGCATTAATGTTTTCTCCCCTTCTTTCAGAAGATGATTGAAAAAAGAATTCATCTCGTAAAAGGATAATTAAGTATACATATTAATATTAATTTATTCCTTTATTCCTGTTTTTAAAACTTCTTTCCCTTTTTTTTTTAATTGAAAACACATCCCATTCTTTATAATAGTTTTTCTTCAATATTTCTCATTAAGATTTTGCTAAGATTGGGACTAACTGCACAAAAAAATCCTGAATATAATGGTTATCAAACTCTACAGCCATACAATTTCAATACTTCCAGTAAGAATATTTTATATATTTATGTATCTAAAGTCACTAACAATTCTTTGTTTTTGAAGGTATCTGACACTGTAAAATATTCATGAATCCAAATATTTTCTTAAAGAAGGAAGGAAAGGGAGAGAGAGAGGAATAAAGGAAGGTAGAGAAATTACGAAAATATATAGTGACAACAGCATAGTGGACTATGAGTTGCTTTTGCCATATTCACAGGTAGAAGCTCACCTCAGCTGGAAAATTAGAAAGAGGCTGCTTCTCAGAAGCACTTTTTTTTTTCCTACTATCAAACTCAGATTCACTAGCTTAAGCAGGTCGACGTTTTTGCACCAGGGATGCCACAGAATTTCAACAGCTGAAGACTGCCGTTGCTTGTCCCATAGAAGATCCATAAACTGCATGAGAGCTAAATGGCTGGGTATTACTGTATTCCTCAACAATTTTGTTGGCACGTTGTGACCAAAAAGTCAGAGGTAGATTTGCTGCCTGGGTTGGTGGAGCAGAACATATTTGCTGAGATATACTCACTGGACAGTCCTGAAGGGAACAGAGCTGTTGTAATGACCTTTTTACAGACCTGTGCCACCATATTTTCACCCACAGCATAAATGTCTCTCCAGAAAAGCAGTGATTGAAATTTCCTTTGCACTGACAACATAACTCTGTTTTCCAGTCCATAAAGCAAAGTGGGAAATGCAGAGAATCAAAATCAGTTCACCGCTGATGTGGTGCTGATGATTTTGCTTTCTTCCCTTAGTGCTATATACATCCTATGAGATTTTCACAGACCTTGCACTGCTTCTTTCTGTCTTTCAAGGCAATAGTTAGTGACTACGGGCTCCAGATTTGTAAATCTAGAGCCTGCGACAGCTTCGATTAGATAGAGAGAAGTTACAACAGTCCAGAACATGCTTAGAAAATATTCAGTGATTTATCCAGTGCTGTTATTTCCGATATATTAGGTGTCAGACAAACTGCTAAAGTAACGATGCCTGGGAACTTGCCAAGGCACTCGCAGCACATCCCTGTGATCGTTTTCTTTTTCCATGAGCCCTGGTCTATGTTCTGCTAACCTTCTGCACCTGACATAAGGAATCAGGAGAGAGGCTGAGGTGCTGTCCGGACCCACTGGGCTACCAACCATCAGGGCCACAGCCGTGAAGAAACCTTCTTAGAGGGCAACTTCTTAGCAGCAGCCCGGCTCTCCCACTGGTCTGTGCCATGGCACTTGGCATTCCCGACTCCTTCCCTTCCTGCTGTCCACCAGGATGCTCAATGTTACTCAAGAGTTCGAGTAAGTTGAGCTAGCTTTCAGGACTAAGGAAAGAGTCCTGAAAATCAAAGCACTGTAATAAGCACCCTGAGGAGAAAGACAAGGACACATTGAGAACGTCCGCTCCTGATGCTGTTACTTATGACACCCTGGAGGCACCAATATTTACTCTTTCTAAACCACTGAGAAGCCCTATTCTCATTCTGCTCGGGCAGAGAACAATTTTACGTACCAGCATCAGGGCCATATAGACACAGGCAGAACCTGCAGGAGTGGAAAGCTCGCTGGAGTTAAGCAGGGCTCTGCCTGAGGATGGATATCTTGTCTTGTTCTCAATTCAGAATTCGTTTCTTAAAAGATTAGAGCCAGCTACTTAGTAAAACCTCGTGATTTGGTACGCTTAGGTATTTGGGTGAAAGCCAAGGAGAAATTTTAATGCGACATATTTCAGCTCAGGTGAACAAAAGACAAATGATTTGCCTATTGTGACTGTGAAATATTCATGTAAATGTCATTGCTGTGGCTGCCTGCTTTTCTTTGCAATAGAGCTCTGCTGCGTAGTTTGCTGCTCAGTTCAAACCGGGGCCTTCACTACTACGGTTACTAAGTAGTGTCAATACATGCTAATGTTGTATATAAAAGGATGTGAATGCATTCGAAGCTCCTTTGTACTTGCCTTGACAGAAACGCAAGAAAGAAAGAAGATGTTAGTGCCGTACGTAGTCTTTAGAGCTTTGTGGCGAACTGAATCCAAGAGATTCAAAATTCCATGCTCCGGTAGATTAATTTTAAAAAATGCTGTCAATCTTTGTAAAATTTGTTGGAAGTTCGTTGTAAGAGCCAGGTGCTGATCCTGCTTAAATTGCTTGGATGCTGTAGTGCTTCGGGATTTTTTTTGAATCATTCCCAATTTACAGTGATATAGAAGTAGGATCAGAACCTGGCCTCTAATCACTGTTACATTTCAAGTTTTGAGCAGAGTTGGTTGCTTGGTGAAAATCGTGAAGCAAAAGTCACAGGATACGCCGTAGAATTTTCTCTCTGGATCCAACTACATTTTTGGAAATAGGTCGAGCTTTGTGTGTTCTCTTTCCGTCCCTTTCAGGACAATTACCGTTCAGCCTCCTCTCTAAAATGGTAGGATGTGATTCACCTCACCTCGTTCAGTTACCTGACAGAGATGCGTGAGTCTAAGCTGGTTATCTCGAACTCTATAGTTCAGAAAGTCAGAGACAGGCACCATCTGGGAGTGCTGCTCTGAGTCATCTGAAATAGGATGGGCTGAGCCATCCTCTGAAAAGGGATGATTTTCCTCCATTCATTATGAAAGGGTCTAACTAGAACAGAAATCAGTGTCTTGCACTATGCATGGAACTGTTACGTGACTGACTGCTGCTATTGAGAGAAATCAAACCCTCAACATCTGGTACTTCAGCACTGCATTGATGCATAGGAAATCTCAGTCTCCTGTCATTCGTTTCAGGGAATGCTTACAGCCCAGCCAGGTAAAGGCCTTGCAGTGTCTCTTTCCTTCCCAAACACACCAATCCTCCTGCAACAACGTGAACCCAGTAATGTTAGTTACACGTGTGTACACACACACTTCGTGCCTTTTCCAAGGAAAGTCAGCTACTATATATATATTTTAATATCATGAAAATGTTATCCCCGATCAAAGCTACAAATAGAACCATTTCTAAGGAAGATTTGTGGGACATCAATAACACCCTTCCTTCCGTGTAAGACATTTTAAATAGTTAATATTGCCCCACAATGCTCCTATGGGGTTGCACAGTAAGCACTTTCCATTGGTTTTACAGATCAGGAGGAAGGACACACAGGTGAAGATGTGAGGGCAAGACCATACAGAAATGCGGCACCAGAACCAAGGGAAGAGTTTCCGAAATTGAACTTCCAACCTAACACTGTAACCCACCATTAAATTTCCTGCAAACCATATTCAGATCAGCTCTGTGCATGGCCTAAAGATAGTTATAACCCCTCTATATTTCATATGCAACTTCATCATATTTTAGCAGATTGTCTCTAATTTGAATGTATCTTTTCCCTAGTTTCTTTCTGCTGTATACTTATGATCAAAGAAATATAAGTTATATGGCCACCAAACCAAAGAAGTCACAAATAATGGGATTTATCATGCAATATATTATAATGTGACTAGTTGTAGAAGGAAGGAATGCAGGCTAAAATGCACTGTTCTCTTTGCCAGGAGCACATTTGACCCTGTGTTCCTCAAAGGTGTCTGAATATATCATGATTTAAATGAAAAGAAATTCCTCCACATGGTAATTGAAATTTCTATTTATTAATAAGTGGTGCAGTTTTTAAAGACAGAACATAAAAAATCGGTTAAGAAGTATTGTTTGCATAATATATTGAAATAAACATATTAAAGTTGTTCAAATATCGGACAGTGCCAGAATATAAATTACACATACAGTTTAAAAATTACAATAAATAATATTATAAAGAGCACTAAAGGCCACTTGTATAAAAGTTGTGTTCCCTCGTCAGCCAGAATCTGAAAAGCATCTTTGTAGCATGGAGAAAATTTCAGTGAGCAAGGCACAAATACTAGTAATAATAAGATGCCATGACTAGAAAACAAAATGCAGTTGGCCATGTAACATTCAGTCTTAGCATATTCTTGAGGGTGGAAACAGGATCCTAGTTCCACTGTTTTGCTTCACTTAACTTTAGAAAGAAGCTACTAAAAACTTAATTGGGAAAGATCAAATCCTACAGCCTAAATAATCAGAAGCAATAGTGATAATCAAAGTTTTCATTTCTCAAGCTGCCCAACTAAAGACACTTGAAAATGACCCTTTTTTCTTCTAGACCTCTGAAAATGACACAGAACACCCCAGTGCAGCTGGGCTTCTGAGAAAAAAAGTATCACTCCAAATTAATGTGGCGCTATGGAAAATTTCAGCCTGCAGCTCTTGGGCTCCTAAAGCTTAGCAGAGAGGGCCGCGGCACATAGGGAATCAAGATCCAGCTCTTTCTCACGTGCTTTACACTAAGTGGGACAAATTCAGTTCTTGCATAAGCAGATGCGACACCCCTGCAACAGCTGGGCTCGCAGCGAGGCTGAATTTGCTCCTTAATCTACATTTTCTGATTGATTTAGGCTCTGATCCTACAAACTGATGGGACCACCTTGCTCACCTGAAGGCCACAGGTCAGCTGCCCTGCTACGCACAGGTTCAGGCAGGAATTAGCTTGCAACGTTTCTGGGCCACAGTTTGAAGCAGAAAAAATTGAAACTGTTTCCACTCAGAACCTTAACAATGCAGCAAAGATTAGAACAGAGTAAATATACCCAAAGTCAGTTTAGGGACAGAGCCTATTAACCTCTCCACACATTCAACTCTATTTATTTTGATAGGAACTATATTAACTAACCAGTTAGTTCACTGCAGGGAAAAGCCAAGGCAAGGGCAAGAGCCATTAATTGACTTGATTTTTCTTAAAGGAGCAGCTGCAGTAGTGGAGCATAAGTAACATTTTCTGTAACTGCATACTTTGGTTTGACATTGACGTCTGCATTAATAAAATTTTCTTGGTTTAAATCTAAGGTGAGGAAGTTTGAATGATAACAACGCTGCAAAGAAAGGAACGTGGTGTAAATACAGATCTACCTGTCTGAAGACTTACAGGTATGCTTTATTTGTTACTGAAAGAAAAATCAATATAAAAATGTAGCTAAGAAAACATTTGCACAAATTAGTGCTGCCCTTCACAAAGAAATTCATAAATAAAAGCAGATTAGGACCTAATTCCTCTCTCAGAGGATCAGTATTGGAAGTGACTTCAAGGAGAGCAGAGGAAAGACCCACACTTGCTAATTTCAAAAAACATTTCAAGGCCTGAATGGATTCTTGGTTACTCATAGGAGTTAAGAGTCAGCAAAGAGTGCATTTCAACAGTTAATTCTCTTCAAGGTTAATTATATGTAAACAAAGAGTCAGTGTCAGTCTGGATGCCAGAAAGGTCTGACCGCATTAGCATTGCTAGCAGTTAAATTGAAATGTCAAACCCTAACGGAAGATGGGATAAATCTAATTCATTCCTACTATGGAGAATACTTTTGACTCAGATGCCTCTTTCAACTGACATTGCAAATAATTGTTTCCTCGTGTGTAATGAACCCATCCCACAAAGCAGTTCCTGGCCTTTTAGATGTTGCCTCAATACAGGGCATTTTGCATTTCCTAGGAACATAGGCTTGTAGTGAAGAATACACTCAGCTACATTTTGAAGAGGACTTAAATTCCCAGATATATCTCCTTGCATATACACATGAAGCCCGTTGTTTGCCTATGCGTGTGCGAAATGCACACGCAGCCACCATGTATGCCACAACCCTAACTCTGATACACACGCACAAATGCTTGACTTCCACACAATGCTGGGATATACGTGCAATCTCTCTGGACGTGTCTGGAGGACATCTGGGAGGTCTGACCCTTAGAGCCAAGCTCCTCAGTGGAAAAAAAACTTGAGTAGATTAGCTGACTTGAAAGGCATCAACAACTGATCTGATCCCAAATGACATTCTCTAAGCTGTTCAGCAAGCACACAGGCCAATAAATCTTAAGGTGTTTAGGCACCTACGTACCTCCCGAAGTCTGAAAGAAATAAAAGAACTGAGCCAGGGAAGGTAAGAGTGGGAGTAATCTAATTAACATTAGCCTAAAATAGATCAAGCTACCACTCCTACATAACAGTGAGAGAAACACCTGCACTGTGCATTCATTTTAGACTTTTATTGTCTGCCAGGATGAGCAGCCCACTGCAGATGCCCTTTTCGCTTTACACTACATGCCTACCACTTCAATGGTTAGAGTTGGGGGACATTAACATCACCCTCAAGCTACTGCATTTAATTGTACAGCTAGTCCCAAGGGGCACAGTTTGAACCTGGGCTTTCCAAAGTTGTTCTGGTATGAGAGAGGCTGGGGTGCTGTTTTGGTCTTCCAGGAAGAAAAGGGAAGAAACCAAAATTTTGGCTATGCCCTTACATAGGATAGAAAAAGATAGTTAAGGAATAAACTGTCTTTCTGGATCCTTTATATTATGATGCCAGTGCCTGCTATTTTCTGACCACTCTAACCTGTGGGGTAATTCTGTGGAGTAAACAGGGTAATTCTGATGTCCTTACCTCAGCCTACTCAGGCAGTACCCCACCTTCCATGGTGGTTCCTTGGCTGAAGACTGAATAAGCATTCAAGGATTTAGGGCCAAATGCACCCTCCCCCCAAAAACAAACAAACAAACAAAAAAAAAAAACAAAAATCCTAACGGTGCTCAAAGGGCAGTGAACCACAGCTCTGCTGCTGTGTAGACCCAGAGGCAAGGAAGGCCCCCAAAGGGTCTGATTCAGTGAACAACAAACCTACTAACACATACCGAAAACACTGCTTTCAGCACAAGGGCTGTTACTCATCACTACTTTCTGTCACAAAATAAGTTGTAGTGGCTGAATTTGCCTCTTTTACCAGTACTCAAACATCTGAAGCACTTGCTAAGAAGACCCGGCCATGAGGAGGGGGAGAGGGTGTCCTGCTCATGCTTCCTGTTTTCCTCCAGCTTGCTATGAACAACAGCTCTATAAAGGCAAAAGTTAATCACCCATAATCTAAAAAGATCCATTAGCCTCCTTGTGGGGCCAGGAAACTCTACTTCCACGGCCAAAGACTCCTTCCAACTTATGTCCTGGTTTTCTTTTCTATGAAACTAAGGCATGGTGAGGGTTGAAAGACGATGCACATCCCCAGACTCAACTTGAATTGGAGTCTGATGAAGTTAGGGAGCACATCCCAGGCCTGGGATGCTCTCCGGGTCTCACCTTGCTGGAGATCCTCAATTTTGAAGGCAGACTTACCTACAGTCCTCAGATAACAGGTACTTGGGAGAGGCATAGGGTCTCAAGCACTCCTACCCATTCGGCATTTCATGCTGGCCAGTGGAGGCAGCTTGCTGATTGCCCCGAACTCTGCTCTTAGGCATTAAGCTCTCCCTGTTCCCTGCATGTCATGTATGATGACCTAACTCAGACTTCTGGTCTGCACTCAGGAGCCTGCTAACTAAAAGTTAAATATCACAACAACGAACTGCATTACCCTTGCATCCTCCATTAATTTTGCCCTTAGTCCATTCTCTTCAGAGCAAACAGCTCTTGATTCTTTCGGGATTATTGTAGCATTATGCTATTATTTAAATGCTATTAAGCATATACAGCATCTATAAGGCGGCATTCCTGTTCTAACTAGCAGTTAGCAGTTCTCATTTCCTCCGTTATATCATTTGGAAACATTATTCTGTTCCTGGCCAAGAGAAATGGCAAGCCTTTAGCGGTACAATATTACAGCCTGGAGTTAGGGTGTTTGTTGCCAATACAGAAAGCAGACCTGATGTACACCCTATTTTTAACTCCGACCGTGTAGGAGATACTAAATTCTGAGCAAATCAGCCTTCTGAAGAGAGCAGTGAATAGTTTCAGTGCAAAGAAGTGTCTTAGTTGACATAAACACGACAATAAGCTAATCAGATCCTCTTTGACCATTTTACCCCTTCAAAGTACCTAGCGCGTGTTCAGTGCATAGGACCTCTGAGATCACCACCAGTGCCTTTTAGGAAGAGGCAGACCTTACCTGGCCAATTAGCATGTCAGTCAGTATTTCATGCTGTGGTTGCAGAAACATGACCCTGTGTTTTTAACCTGTATATGCTAAGTCAGTGCCCATAACAAATGTTTACTTCAGGACAATTCAGCTACTAAGCGCACATACTGCAGCCAGCAAATCCTGCTTTCTCTGGGACTGATTTCTATGTGCAGGTGAAGATTTGCTTAGATTTTTTCTTGGAATGAGTACACCTCCATAATGAGTTGATTTATGGATTTTCAGCTAGATTTCATACTGAGAAAAGTTTTACTCAATATAATCCGGGAGGCATTGGAAACCTGAACTGAAGAGCTGGAGGCAGAAGTGGGCAGGGAACTGCATGGCATAGCTACAGTCAGGGACAACCACAACTAAATTTCTCAGATCATCCTCTGTTTTTGGCTGCCTCAATTTTTGATTGCTCAGATCTAGATAGCATTTTTAAAAGGACTAAACTCAACTGAAATCAGTGGGAACAGCAGATACTTGGCATACAAGGAAAATGAAGTAGTCTTTTCTTACATACACTTACATTTGATTTCAGAATAAATCTAATGGTATTAAAATCTCTTATAGGGCTTTTTCATTCCATTTGCACGTAAGGGTTAAATCTTGAGTTGCCACTGACATGAACAGCTATAACAGCAAGCTCTGCTGCAGGTGCAATGCAGATATTTCCAAGAATCGCTGATGACCAGAGAATTTTTTTCAACATGCCAAATTATAATGAATTACGCCTCTGTCAGCTATTTTTGTTCTCTTTCCATTTTGACCTGAAACTGCACCAAACACAGACTATGTTTCAGCTATTTTGTCAATTAAATAATTATTGGCATCGTACCTCATGTCATCATAGTCACTGGCCTCAGAGGGACTCAGCCCAGTCTTCAGAAGATGTAATTGGTATGCCTTATTGACTCACAAAACTGAAGCAATTTGTTCTTCCTGAAGATCTGGCCCACAAGGGTGTATCATGATTTTAGCTGAAGAAGCAGCTGAAGTCTTACAGTAAGAAGATCTTAACAGTTAGATGGCTCTTTAAATTGAGAATAAACAAAGAAGACGAAGATGAAACCTATGTCTGGAATGGAATAGAAGCTGCCTGGATGGAATGATTGTCATGAGATGGCAACAATGCTGAAGAATCAACAGACACAAAGTTTACTTCAGTGGGCAAAACCCAACAAGGTACCTTCCACTGAAGGCCTCTCTCCAGGTCTGTGTCTACCCAATTGCAGATATACATGGGAAGCCCAGTGAGCTACATCTCTTTCTTGTGCTCAGTTGTACAGCTGCAGTATAGTCAAGCAGGCACTACAGAAAGTTCACTTTCTAGTGGCTTCCACTGACCAGGGTGGTAAAGTCTTTGTACGTGTGGAGCGAAGGGTCATTTTCAAGAGAAGCTGTGTTGGAGAACATCAGGCTCCCCACCAGCAGCCGGGCTCCACAGCTGCCCTTTAGATCGATGGGTTGGGAGTAGGAGCCCTTCCACTGACTGTGGATATCTCCAACATCCCCATATCTAAGTAAGTCACCCTCTGCTCCCTTTGTAGTCAGTAGCAAGCTGGTCAATGCAGATAATGGAGTTAAAGGTAATGAATAACCTCATTGTAAAGCAGAAGCGTGTTTTGGTTCAGTTGATTTGTACCCTTTGCTCACCGACTGAACAAAATTAGTTTTCTGCCAGTTGTAATGAGTGCATAGCCACCTAGCTTAACATCAAATGGACACTTACTTCTTGGATACCTAGAGTGAGATCAGATGAATCCTGCATATGATATTTGGTCAGGTTGATTCCATTAGCTGTACAGATAACACATTCCCGCTGTAGTGGTGAGATCTTAGCTTCATTTCTTCCCTACGCCCAGCGGGCTGGACAGTTTCTCTACATTCCCGCAAAACAAACAGTGATTCCCACGCAAGATGTTTAGCTAACACCTGGAGAGCGTACCTATCCCTCTGTTGCTCAGGGACAGACTGCATGAGCATGGAATTTATTTATTTGTACATTGCTGTTAAATATGGCACACATACATGGATTTGGATTAGGCCATTTCCAAGTAAGCCAGACCCTGGCAGCATCCTGCATCGTGTAACTCCCAGTGAACAGAACTGCAATACTTTGCACATCTGAGGAGCTCAAAGCGCTTGGCAAATATTAGTGAATTGAGCCTCATGACCTCCTTGTGAGGTAGGGAAGTATAACTCCCAATTTACAGATTGGGAAACTGAGGCACAGCTAAATAATGCAGCTTACTTAACGTCGCAATGCTCATTAAAAGAGCTAGGAGTAGAATCTTGGGAGTTCCCTACCCTGAATAACTTTCTTTAAAACAGAAATATAGTTGGGCCCCAGAAGAAACAAATGGGCTTAGCAAAAGATTTTTGGCAGAATAGTATCGTAATCACACTTTCAGCAATTTCATAACCACCAGTGGAGATTTTCAAGGTAGTTTAGGGCATTTAGATTTATATTTTATAGTAAAGCAATACCCAGGACTAATTCTAGTAGGTAGCTTTGATTATTTTTAAATTCTGCACGTGAGATCACAGGAGAAACATGTAGTTTACAAAATCATTTCATCAAGGTCGTTTATTTTGACTCAGCTTTTTCCTGGCTTAGAATGTAGGATGCTCTTGGCTAATTTGGATAGAAATTGATTTACTTACACTGGAAAATGGATTCAGATTTATTTTCATAGAGGGATATTGCTCCTGAAATTATTTTTACTTTGCTGCTCTGTTTACAAAAAGTAGCAAGGACCATCATATCTTGCCTGTTATCAGTCCATCATTATTGTATTGAAGAGTATCAGATAGATATGTATCATAGAAGAAATCAGCTGTACCATTTATATAGGGCAAAGTCATGCAAACCATGCTCAAAACTAAGCTCCTTAGTTTTGGTAGCATGAAAAAAACTGCATCAGTAAATTGGATGAAATGGTGCAGAATGACTGCCACTAATATCACATGCATCTTATGCAGCCATTGGTGTTTTGAACTAGTAAGCTTTGGGTGTAGAGTAAGTGAGATATACAAAGTATGCTTACATTACATGGAGTAGTCAGCCAGTGACTGCCCCCACACACACTTTTAAACTGGCTTATTTGAAGGGGTCCATATTGAATCTGAAATCCCATCCCCTGTTGAAGACAAAGGCATGGAGCCACTTGGTGTAAAAGGATCAGTGTCTGTGTCCGTTTCACCCTCTGCTAGGTAGCGTTTCTCTCTCATCCACGCCGATCCCCCATTTGGGCCAAAAGGGAAGTCATCTTTGTCTTGGGAGATACTGAAGCCGCTTGGGGAGCGCTCAAGTTCCTCATGGTTGACAGAGAGAAGGGATAACGGAGTATCGCTGTCTCTTGTAAAGCTCCTCCTCTGCCTTGGAGACACCTTGTCTGAGTAAGGGCTCTGCAGGTCTCCTTGGGAGTGGTAGCTAACTTGGGAGTCCATTAGTGTAAATATAGGCAAAACTGTTGGCCTTTCTGCATATGAAGTGGAGGAAGGTGTGGCTTGCAGTTTGCCAGAGTTTTGCCCACCTATTGATAAAGGCTGTGAACGAGTCGTATGACCATGTGCTGAGAAACCATAAGGACTGACTTTGTTGACTGGAACCTGCTGGAAGTTATGAGGAGTTTCATTAGTACACTGCTCAGTGTATTTATATATTATTGTTTTTAATTCCGAATATTTGTTTTCTTCTCTCTTCTCCTTTGCAGGAGAAGCAGTTTCTTTCAATGGACTTATCTCAGCGACTTGTATCTGAAGCTGTTCCATGTGATGCATATGCATATCAACCAGAAAATCCAGTTTCTTCCCCATGTCATTAACCTGAAAAATATCAATTTTACAATGTTTTCTCAAGTCAGTTATTCAGTACAAAAGTCAATGCTTTCATAGGTGCACTGCCAAGAACGATGTGCTGCTACTGCTATTAGTCATAAAGGCACCTACAGAGTCATCATGACTTTCCCTTGGAAGCTGGACTGCAATGAATGCCATCTTCTCTTTTAACTGCCTCAGGTTAAGAAGCCCAGTTCCTGCGAACTGTGCCAAAAATTCCTCACATTGGTGGGTATATGGCAGTCCAGTTTCCAAAGGGAGTCTACAACATTATGGCCAAAGTTACGATAATATACTGCAGAAAGCTATTACCAAAAGACAACAAATGGAATTACCTTTGCACACTGACCTACTCTCTTAACAGTCCTTCCATGTCAGGGTTAAACATCAGGACTGATTTCCTTGCTCTTTGTGTTAGCTATTTGTGCCTGAATCTTTACATCCATGAAAGGAATTGATATCAATTAATGCTATTTGCTTCCATCTTATTTAATCATGCATTTAGAAATGAGAGTGACTCGACTTGCTGGACAGTGGTTTGGGATGCATAAAGAGGGCTGAGGAGGCAATTCTTTTGAGTGCTAGATCCTGCAAAAGACAGTGGTGTGCTCACTGTAAAACATGAGATATGATGAGCATCAGTTTAAGGAAGTGAAAAAGTCACATGTAAACATATGGTTAGGGTCTTCCCACCGCATACGATACTACTTCAATAGGTTTCAAAATACACACTTCCCAGTTAATTAGCACTCTCATAGAAAACTAATGACATGCTTCTTATGAGCATTAATAAACCATCTGTGTGCTTTTTGATCACCTAAAAGTACCGGTCTGCCTGGGTCAAACAAATAATCACACTGAATTTATGTCAGTTTTATCTTTTATACTGGTTTGGTGCTGGCTGATGGAGCCTTACTATATCGGTTCAGCATAAAGCTAGATGCATGGATAGACTCAGTGACTTGACTCAGTTTAAAAAAGATAGTAGAAAGTAAACTTTTGCTTTTCTAACCAAATTCAAGTGAGTTTACACCAGAAAAGAACCTGGTATGCAGTTACAGTGTTTTGGATTTGATATAGGGACACATAAAGTCAGGTTTCTGTACACTCACATAAATGCCTCAGTTTCTTCATCAGGAAATTACATACCTGTCGCTCAACTTTAACAAATTTGCCCATCATACTTTGGTCTTCAGTATCTGCTGTAGATGCTTTGGCTACATACGGATCATTTCTATAAAGAATTTAAAACTCTGTTAGTGTTCCCATTGTCCTTGTATCACAATGAGTAATACATATAAGAAACCAGAAGTAACACCTTGGTATAATATAAATATAGCACACTGGAGCCTCTTCTAAGACAAGATTGAACTTAGTTATTTACCATAGGAACAGGATAAAGAGAAAGGTACACTCTATGTAATTCCAAAAAAAAAAAATGCTGATTTTTAATTTAAAATTATTTTATGTTCAAAACTAATGTAAAGCAACTAAGACAAAGCAAGAGCAAACAAAAAGGTCAAAATGAAGGTGAAATTAATCTCAGACTTGGTGGAATAATGTCAGGTTTATGAAAAATTTTGAGACAGTGCAGGTAGTGGGACTACAGATGGACATGTGTTTTGAAATCTAATTCCTTCAAATTTATGTCTTTCAAATTAGTATCTTAATGCTACATGCAAAGGCTTGAAAATCAGTTTTTTAGCATATGTTCCTAACATGATATAGAACAAATATACCCTAAACCTTTTGTTTTGACAGGTCCAATTCATCTCCTCTCTTTATGGCAGAATGAAAAATCCATAGCTGTGGATATATCTTACTAAAACAGGAACTGCAAATAAAATTCATCACATTTTGTACATTGGGTTATCACTAACACGGGCTTAAGCAAATTTTGCAATCGCTTCTTTTTCCAAATGATCATTACCTCTTCTATATACGCAGAGCTCTGTTTTCATGTTTACATGCTTTGAGATTTTACGCTGGGTGCGATAAACCAAATAGAATGCAGTTAATGTATTTTCTGTAAGGTTAGATTTGTTCTGAGCAGCAGTAACAGCTTTGGAGACAGATTGTTGATTGTTTTGTACCTGTGGCTCTTTAGAGGTATTTATCGGCAGACTGATAGTTGCAAGTAAGAGAAAAAAAATGTCATTTATTATCGAAGTCTTGCTACTAGGAATGTAGCAATAACATGCTGCCACTTTCACACCCAGAAATCTGTTATTGCAATTTATTTTCAGTAATTCTCATCAATCACTGATTTAAAAGTAGTATCATTAAAACTCGATGCTGGCCATTTTGAGGGAGTTATAATGAAATATTTTTTTTCAGTTCAGGAGATAAGTGGCTTACATTCCTACTGTTGGTGATTTACCCTGAGCTTTTAATTTTCAGTAGTTGAATGTTCAGAAATTCAGCATATCAGCAATCAAATGTACATATTTCATATATAATCAGTTTTTCAAACCACAGAGAAGCTGAGCTAGACAATTAAAACACAATTACGTTTAAATTTCCATCATACATTGTTCTTAGGGAAGCTAGTGTCATTCGGGTTTGACATTTACACATATGTAACTTGTAGCAACATATCGTCTCAGCTGATGTCATTAGTATAACAGTGTACGACCTGGATGAATGAAGTACTTGTTTTGGGGTATGAATGAATATTTTATTTCTGTTTTGGTCTGTGCAAATTACTAAGCAGAATAATTTCACCTGGGAGACTGTTGCGAAGGGTAAGAAAAAGCTCCTCCCTTCTGGGATTTCTTATGCTTGGGAGTAGATGGAGGTCCAGGTGTAAAAATCATATCTACTCTGAAAAAAAGGAAAAGTGTACAACATGATGCAAGTGTATAAGATCATCTCTAAATGCTAAAATAGAACAGAAACGGCTACTGATCTCTGCAGCAAACATTAGCAACAATTCAAAAAGAAAGCACTTTTAGGTTTGGAAATATCCTGAGGGTCATGACATGTTTGTTCTAGTCTAGGTCCACCATCAGTGCATTGGATGCTTATGGTAATCCAAGCAGCCCCTGTCTCCAAACTTTGACATTTGAAACACAAGACCTTCCCATGAAGGAACTAAATTAGTGGTACGATTGTCAAAAGATCTCCAACAATAGCTACTCCTAGCAGTGTCGGGTGGAACCATCAGATTTTGTGCTGGAGAATGAAGATGAGGATTTAGGTCAATGTTGCAATGCCAGATTCTCTTCTAATAATCTAGTGACTTTCTAGCAGCTGTTCTACTTAATTATCACCAACATTTTTGTTACTATTAATTATTCTCTTCATTTTAAAAATATAACTGTACATGAAGTTTCACAAGGAAAGCTACGTGATTTTTTTTTTATTTGGAATACAAACAGAAAATAAAGTTTGGTAGGCTCTGGAGTATTTAATTAAGTATAGCTAACTCTTTTACTACATCCCTATCTTCTTTCATTTGGCATATCCACCTGCCTAGGTGCAAGCAAGCCTCTTTCACTCAGTCCACACACCAGACTGACCAGATATCAGCCAGCTCTAGTCCACAAAATGGATAGCTGTATTAGGAGACCATCCATGCAGATACGTTGCATGGCTTCATAGTGCCCTCTGTAGTTTTGAAAATGGAGCTTTAAAAAGCTCAAGGCAAGACTCACAAAGCTGCTTAGACACTTTCTAGGCACCCAGTCATTGCTGGGCAATCAAACAACGCCTCATCTAACTCTTTTGGCACCTCAGTATCCTTAGGCACAATGAGTAGGACTCACCTCCCTAATTTTGTCCAGTTATAGTCAATGGAAAGCTAGTCAGCACAGTGAAGAGCGTTTGGGGGAAACTAGTGGAGCTTCATCTAACCACACAAAGGCATCTGCTTTAAGATGGGGTGAACCGCACCATGAATGCCATTAATTATGCTTACTAGAGCTCCATTAGCTATAAGAGGAACCTAGCTTGTCTTGCTCAGATGCAGAAACCTACCCTGTAGACATCCACATAACCTAATATGTTTACATACTAGGTTAATTTATTCAGCCTATTCAGCCCTATCAGTACTATGCCTTCAATTCAAAAACCTGTAAAAATACCTTTCCTGCATGTGAGTAAAATGCTGTCGAGGCACTGGGGCTCCTCCACTGCTGATGAATCTTGATATCCCGATGCTGCACTGAGTACACTGAGTATCACAGGTCTAAGGCTGTGCTGGGAGTCTTGCCCTGACTTACCCAGGATACATCTTCACCACACAAAGCAATGCCATAACTAAAGTTCAAGATAGGCCTAATCAGGCTGGGCACCTTCACTGCCTCCACAGCTCAGGGGAGCTGGGTACAGTGCTACTCAAAATCACACAGCAGCTCAGTCTGAGATAGATGAAGGGTTGTCTTCACAGAGCCGTATTGCACAATGCGGACACAACCTTAGACACGGATTTCTAACATTAGGAGACCTCCTCAACTTCCTGAGCTCAGGAAATGTTACTGCATCGAAACCTAAACTCATGTGATGCAGAGATCAGTTTATACAATAACAACAATGTTTTGTAATATAAAGCCTATGAATATAAAAGTGATATTAAATAAAGAGGCTAACTTTTCTAGAGCAAAAAAAAGTGAGGCTGGAACAGGACGTGCTTTATACTTGAAACAGATATAGCCCAGTATACGGAAAAACACTTTGAAATAACAGACTATAAAGTCCAAGGAAGGAGCTAAGCAGCCTTGCAAAACCAATGTAAATCTGGTCAAACAGGCAACAAGAGTTGCACTCACTCAGCCTGTTCTTGGCAGAAATCAAGGGCACGTCTGCCCGACATTTTGCAGGTCAGAGTGACTGGGAGGGCCGGGGAATTTGGGCAGTACTGTGCTGAAGTTGAGCGAATGTAGTTACACAGACTCACAAGCTCACACATATGCGCGGTAACCCAGTGGGGATGACTAGCTCAGGCTAGCTCTGGATGCAAGCCGCAAAAATTTCATTTTGCCTGCAGGGTAGACACGCCTGCAAAGCACGCCAGGATGAACTATTTCTTTGAGGAAACTATTAGGTGGGCAGATCAAACCTGGAGAGTCCCAAAGTCCTGAATTTCCTTTTTTCTTTTTTTTTTTTTCATATAGAGCTATTGGCGCCTGGGCAAAGGGGTTGTAAAACCTTTATTCTGAAGTGGTAGCAGCTATTATCCTTTTCGCTCCCCTTTTTGGACTTGTATCACAAGACTCGCCAGGGCACAGCTTCGCAGAGAATCCAGCCCAAAGAACAGCTCATGTAATGAAACCCTTGCTTTTCTTTATTGTCTGTAAAAAGGGGGAGGGAGGATGCAACTTGAGCATAATCAAATAATGAGTCAACGGCCAGGAAAATTCCCAGTATTTCTGGTTCCCATTTCCTTGTTCTAATCATGAGCTAGTGCTCTCTTCCTCCACGGTTACCCCAGCTCGCAGCCTCCTTACCTTCCATCTTTGGGAAAAAAAATGCTTTCTGATGAACTAGCTACGCTGTGCAAAGACTTGCCTTCTCAGCGGTCTTGTACGTAAAGACGACAGCTCCACTTTTCTGACGCCAAAACAGCTGTACATTTTCCCCTTTTCCCGGAGGGCTCTTACCTTGCCTGAAGGTATTTTATTCTGGACAGCATATCAAGATGCCCTGCTGAGTATTGCTCTATCACATCCTTTACATCATAAGGCCTCAAAGTCTCCTTGAATTTTTTTTTATAGAGACGAAACTGTAGTATTCTGCGTAATAAACAGAATAATTACTAGCTCCTTATATCAGTTCCATAACGATTGTTTGCAATTTTATAGAACAACTGAGAAATATTCTGGATGTTTGGAAAATGAATATGTTATTTCAATACAAGGAAATAAATTACAAGCAAAGAATCTGTAATATCATATCACTTTTTTTAAACATATCAAATATGGCTTTTCATAATTAATAGGCTATTTTTCCTCCCCAAATTATACTCCCATTACATTTTTTTCTCAGCACTATCATTATAACTGGAAATGGTTCAAAGCTACAAATTCAGATGTGAGACTCGATTTTGAACAACATAAATTACTGGAGATTTTAAAGCTGAAGGCATGGTTCAGCCTACTGTAAATTAATTTCTAGTATATATAACGCAAAACTATTTCAACTTGGTTTGCATTTTGAACCTGGGGAAAGTTTTGAATATTAATTACTTAACAATGTAGAAGTTAATAAGTCAAGGGTTCAAGTTGTGGGGACAAAGAAAAGCATTCTTGAGAGGAAAAAAAAGCAATATATCATTATTAATAGTAATAATTAGGTCTTAATAACTAATGACAGAGTTCTTATAATAAGGTCCAGTGCAAGGGATAGCACTTGAAAACTGTTTTGCTTCCTTTTTGCATTCTTTTCTTTTTATATATTAGCTCACATGGTTGTATGTTGGTGGATTAAACAAATAAATAGACAACAAATGTATGTAAAGAATGAAAAGCATTTGAATACCTTTATTTGTGTCTTAAGCTTGGGATTTGAGGATTTGCTTCATTTTCTTATTGTTTGAACTGTGCAATTGCTGTGGATTATTAAAGTTCTGACCTGTTTTTTATTCATGTTATAAATTTCCCTTTTACCTTTTAAAATATGCAGAAACATTCATTTAGCAAAGATAATTCCCATATGTTTTTAACAGGTTTTCTACTATTTAACTCTATTGCTCAGAAGGCTTTCGGTGTTCAAGATTTCAAAATTTTATCTATGCCAATTCTAGCCAAACTATGTGTGATAACAATAGAACTGTACTAAAAACAAAAAAAACCACATACTGTTAAAAATTTCAGTTCAAAGGACTCCTTGATCATGAGCCTGAAAACTCAGTAAGAGGTTTCATCTGAAAGAAGTATTTCACATTGGCATTCAGTGTCTGGGTAAACCATAAAAGAAAAAAAAAAAAAAACTTGGCTCATGATTGAGTTTACAGGGAAATTACATGAATCAATTTGATTTGTATAGGATGCGGGAGAAGAAGTTTTGCAAAAATAATAACGGTATGTCTTAAGGAGGTAGGGCTGGAAAATGGGACAGATGTTGATTCTGTGTTGGAAAGCAAGCTGGTACTGGGAAGAGAAGGAGGTGAGATTTACGGAGAGAGCAGGAAGAAAAGAAACTTCCAGCAGGAGGGAAGCATTATTGGGCAGCAGGAGCAAACGCTCCGGGACATAGCTTTTAGCATGCTTGAGAAAACTGGTTTAATAACTGGTTCTCCTGCACCCAACTGGATAAGAACCAAGAGAAAACAATTCAAACTTTTATTTTGTTTGTAAATATCACTCAGATAACTTAGTCCTGGATTACTGATGAAAAGGAAAAAATGAAAAAAAATAAATATCATGCTTATGCAGAATATAATAAGGTACCAGATTCAGAACAGTCCCCAGTTATGGGTTCATAAACTGCAAGCTCTGCTGAGGGCAAAACGGGCTTACAGATAACTGCACGTTGTGGAATAAAGACTATCTACACAGCATTTTCCTTTCTCAGCCATTGCCCAGCCAGTACGAAGTAAATTTATGCTGGAGGATAAAAGACTGAACCTTCCACCTTTTCATTTTTAAATCACAAAATAACTTGTTGTTATGATAGAGCACCCGTTAACAAAAAAAAAAAAATTTCAAAAGGCATTACTGTAACTCACATCCTGAAAAGTTATAATCTCTGGTAATACAAGGCTTAATCTGTGATACCAGAAACTAAAAATGTTATTATAGACAGAAGCAACCCACACCTAACTGGGGAGGAGGGTAGGTTGGCTGAGAACTCTTGTAGGGACTGGGAGCGTATGCAACTGTAGCCAGGGATAACGGGGCATCCATCCATATGCCTGTAAATGATTTAAGAACATTTCTAAGCTAGCTGGGGTACAGAACCAATTTCCCTGAAGCTTTTCCAAGATAAAGAAGATAACACTCTATAGAGTGTGGGGCATTCCACCTTTGTGATCTTTCACCTTGAAGACAGTAACTCCCTAGCAAAAAATTAAAAACTGCTAGCTTTAAGAACAATTCCAACGAAATTAGAATATTTATTTTCTAGTGGGGATATTTTTCATGGGAAGAGAGTAGGGAGTTCTGCGTGGATAAATAACAGTGTCAGTAAGCAAATTTCATATGCTTGATGTACTAAGTACATTAACAAGCTTTACTAAGATTTTTTTAACCCTAGGGAATATCTCTTGCGATACAAAACTAGAGGTGACACATGTGACAGGCTGAAGACTACCAAAATGGAGATCTCAGCAGCTATTAAAATGTGAAAGCTGAAAAATGTATTGCACAAGCATACAGTTGTAAATAAAGAATATTTGAGTCAGCTGAAAGTTTACTGCTAAGTGAAAATTCCAACCTTACACAAATGCTACAGTCAGTAAGTTAGGCAAGATACTATATTTACAGCATATTTTAATGATAAACTGTATGTAAGATTATTTTATAATGAAATGCTGTTCATCTTGCACAAATGGCATTATCAGTGTTACTGAAGGACATTTTTCTTTCTGCATATTTTGCAAAAGGACATTAAACAAGGTCTATCTGGCGCTTTTCAATATCTCTATAATAATCTAACCTACTGTATTTATAAAAAAACCAGCAACAGTGATAATATATCGTGTAAAATCATGTTGATGTGATTTCCTGAAACATCAGCTTTCAAAGTCAAAGCAAGCATGGAGGAGTGCCAAAGACATTTACCTGACAGCTCGGATGGCTGTCTTGAATGTGGGGATCATATCTTCCATGAGGAACTCATTATTGTCACCTCTGTCTTCTGCCATGGGTTCCCCTGTTCCTGCATCTGCAAAGTAGGCCAGAAGATGTGTGAGCATCTGATCACAAGATTAGCAGAGGGAGCTCTGTCTTACTAAAGCACTATGTAAAATAAATGTAATTTAGAAAAGGAACATCTCTAGCAGGTTCCTCTCACTCTAATCGGTTCGTGAAAGGGGCATTCAAAATTCTGCCAGGAAAGGTGTTGTAAGACATCTATTGTCTGAGGGATCTCCTCTCAAATTCCAGGCACTTTTGAAACACTGGGAGATTTTCTTCTTTTCAAATGCATTTCAAAGTTCCAATTTTTGGAAGCTTTTACAGAAAAATCTTTATCAAAATTATTTTACCTAAGGCTAAACCGGGCTGACTTGTCCTCCCACATACCACTTGAGCTCCCGTAACTCCATAGGTGAGGATAACCAAGCCCCCTCTGGGGACCCCCAAACTGTATCTGTGGTGGCACACCCAACACACCTGAGGCTGTTCTCTGGCATGGTGGCCAGCTGGCACAATAAAGAAGAAACCGCTGCTTAGATACCATTAGATAAGAACAGGAAAACGAATGTCTGGGGACCCTGAGAAGAAAAATGACCTTCATGTTGCATGGACACTCATGAGCACATATGAGGAAATCTGCTGCGGGGCAGCAATCTCAGGGAGAGAGGGAGGGAAACTGGCTGGAGAAGCAAATAAGCTCAGATAAGTTGCTTCTATCACTGGCTATGTACCATCTCAGTTGCTGGTTTTTGGAAGGCCATTTCCTTATTTCAAGCATTATTTTGCCTGCACTCTAGCATTAATTTTCTGGAACTTTCCCAAATGTACCATGTAAAATCAGGAACTAGACATTCTTGGCCCAGAAAGTCACAAACCTTCAACAGAAGATGCAGAAGAACAAAGTAAAACGGGGAGAAAAGGAAGTGGATAGAAAGAAATCAACATAGAGGGGCTACCTTCTGAGCTTTGCCAAAAAGCGTACGCTTTCATTCGGAATGCAGTGCGAAAACGCTCCTTATTATTCAAGCCAACATTCTTAGGCTCTTTTGAAGGACTTTCTTCAATGGCATCTACATTCAGAGGGGTAAATAGCTTTCCTTTAGTATTGGTACCACGAACCCGATCCAAGAGACCCAGCTTTTGGCTACAAAATAAGCAAAAGTAATCATTTTCCTCCTTTGTAAACTTGTAACTTGCTTTCACGATGCTTTAAGCATATAAGAGGCTAAATAAATGTTTTGTACATAAGGACACTGCTGGGGCTACCGTCATACATCAATGTCTTTGTAAGCAATAGCTAAGATGATTTTTATGAGCAATTTGTATCGATGTTGAAAACGTTACCAGAGGGTCTTGCTATCCCCTCTACATAACATATCAGTGCTTCTGCTCCAGTAGCATGTCAGAAGCATTAGATTTTTTCATTAAGAAGACAAATATCACTATTTAGGCAGTTATACTGTCTAACGGTAAGGATGCTTGGCCTTTTCTATTCAGTGCTTTATTTAACTATCGAGTCCATGGCAGGCTATTAAATGAATAACTCATGTGCATAGCCAGGAGCAAAAGAAACTCAGATGTGCTATGGACCAAATAAATCATAAGCAAAACACTTGAAAGACATCACCAAGCAATTATTTGGTAGACGGTAGAACAGGCTACCCCTTTCTCTCCATCACTCAATTTCATGCATCTCTCACTATACGAGAAACTGAAGTCATCCATACAATTGTGATACAGTGATGTATTTTGTTCCTCTGATGACTCCTTGCACTGTCCTCTTACAGATTTACTGACCAAAGACAATTTGTCCTTCAGTGACAAGGTACAGCTAGAATTGCATTTGCCTACCTGTATCTACCTACCTGTATCTTACCAGCATAAGCGACCTTTCTTGCAGCCTGATGACCATACCAGTCTTAAAGGCAACTACTAATACCACTGAAAAGAGCAGCATAAAAGCTATTTGCTAGTGAGTGCATTAGCTTAAACATGCTCTGAAGACTTTGTAGCGGATAGATGGTATAAGTATTTGATTTGCTAGTTCATTTTACTGCTTAAATACTTGCTTACTTGCACATATTTTTAAAAACTATGGGGCCAAGGCTTATGAAGAAAGTCTACTTTTTAACCCAATCCTAGAAATTACAGCGTGGGACAGCTCTGGGTGAGGGTGAATTGTGCACAGTCTAGAGAAGCTTCTGAGGTGGAGAGTAGGGCAGGGAGGTTGTGGAGGGAGAGAAGAAGTCAATGCAGCTGGCAGATTTCTGAGAGTAGAGGACACCCACTGTAGGAGCAAACTTTAGCAGTGACCAGAAGGAGGAGACTTCAACTGCTTCTGCAGAGTTAGCTGGGCAGTTTGTTCAGCTGAAGCCACTGAACTTGCTGTTGGGGAAAAGTAAAGATGGAGGCCTTGCTAGTGAAGTGTCTAACTCACCGAACTTATTGAAGGAGTTATCCTGATCAGGTGGATTATTTTTGTGTTCTAATGACATCTGTCTTTGGAAGCTCTCTTGTTATTGGGGAACTTCCTCGACAGAAGCAGGTATTCCTATCTCAGAGTTCTGACTGCTACACTATCCCACCACTGAGAAGTTTTTAAGATATTTGTGTTATAATGATAAAGGTGAGATGAATTTTAAGACACATATGATGACTTTGCAGCTTTCAGAAGAGGGCCGGCCATAACAGGAATACTGCAAACTACAGCATGTAAAGTTCCCACTTTGTTGAAGTTTTGCAGATCACAGCTGTTTCAGGTCTTTTTTATACACATTACTGGAATCTTCAACTATCTGTACTAGCAGTTTCTGACTGATATACCTTTGGCCCAGAAAATAATGTAATACGGACTTCCCAGTCATAAAAGATAGTGTACTAAATCTTTATGTGGGATTTTTTTAGGCCTTCTGAACTGTGTTGGCAACATGAGAATAATCAAATGTGGACAAAGTTTTTGCGGCCCTCAGACACTCGGCCTGCCATTGTGCCTACGAAATGCATATGTGTATGCATGTGTGAAAGTGGCAGCTAAGATGGGCTTATACGAACGTGGAGATGTACAACTATGGAAGTTTTAAAATGCCGATATATCAGCAATGCCAGGACTGAAGTCGGTGATGTGAGAATCAAACAAACATGGATTCGAGTGAAGAATTAAAACAACCTAAGTGAGTGGTATTAAAATTACCCAGACTTTACTCTAATGTAGTATCCTGAAGAATTAATGTCATGGGGGGAAGATATACAGAGGGCCAACAAGTGTGCGCAGCAAAAATCAGGGATTGCTTCCTTCTTGGTAGCAAAATATGAGATAGTTCTTGTTGATGTCTATGGTAAATTAGTCACCACAGAATGGGGAGGACAGTCTCCTGATCAGTCCTTAAATACTTGCTTAAAAATAGGTTTCCTTAATGTCTGCTTGTGGGTTGGGGTCTTGATCTGATTGATCTGCCAAGGTCCTATAAAGGCTGAACTGGTGATGAATGCAGGGTCCCAACAAATGATTTGCTTTCTTACAAGATAGGGATGAGTCTGTGAACTCCTTCCTGCGTAACTATCCCTTCCCTAAACTTTCAGAGATCATGTTTGAGAGAAGAGCTGCTCTGCAAGGTAAAGAATTTGTTTTAACTCCATGGCATTTCTGTGAAATTAGGATTCTTCCAACACTTAGATATTATATATGGAGAAAGATATATATAAAGGAGAAGAAAACAACTAACCTGAGCAAGTTTTGAAAGGGCATGAAAAATAACGGTGAAGGCAGCTAAAGTTAACTGATTGACTTACGTATAACGTTTTGGGGGTAAAGGAGGTAAACTAAATTCTACTGTCCCAGCAGTAGTTAAAGCAAACTTTGAAGGAGGAATTAATTTTGATAAGGATTAACAAGAAGAATGTGACATCACGATAGGATTTTAATGTAAAGAAAGGCACAAAAAATCTAGTTGAGCGACAACAAAGAGTCAGCCAAGCAATGTAAACTTCTGGGCCTCCAGATGCAGAGAGAGTAAGCTTGTGCGGTTTTCAGCGTGAAAAAAAAAGACATAGAGCAATGAAGCATGCTTGCCAAGGTGGCAGCCTCTGTAGACTGAAGAAGACTGTAAAATAAGTTACAAGAAGGAAGAAACTAAAGTAATTTAGTATGAGGAGGTCTGTTCAGTGGTAATAAAGTAAAAGACATTTTCCCCTAGGACTGAAAATTTTATAAATGCAACAGGCTCATTGCAGAGATCAGCTTTTCCTAGTGGGGCAATTAACAGACCAGTAACGATAGGTGAATCTCAGATGTAAGGGCAGACTATTTTGCTTCAGAAATGTAGCCAACACCTTCTAAGCATGGAATTATTTTCCTATATTTTAGGATTTCAGGATTGAACATTTTGGTCCAAGGGCTTCCAGAAAGACTTTGAAGGATGAGAAGGAAGCTTCTGAAAGGATGAACTCTAACAGTGAAACTCAGATGGTGATTTCGTCATAGGTGGGAAGTGCTCACACACAACCCATTGGCTTGAGGTAATCCATTAAATCTCACAAGATTTGGTTTAGTTGCGGAAAAGTTCTAATGGGAAGAGTATGTTTACAGCAGAGAATCTTAAAGCTGAAGAAGCAGAAAAATAGTGAAACAGAGGTTTCCCATGGCTTATTAGAAATGATTTAGTAATATAATGGAAGAAGATAGCTGTCATTACATACGGCCTCTGACTCTTCCTCTAGAAATTTTCTGAGTCCTTCAAAGCATGTGCCTTAAAATGCACAACATGCTGTGGTATTTTCTATTAGTGGAGACATAATCATTCTAGGGTGTGCTAATTAGCTGACAGAAGATAACTAACTTATGAAGATCCTGCAAGGACCCATAAGCTGTAACTAGAGTCCAGATCTCTCAAAGTTTGCCTCTTGAAATTCTTCTAGGCAGTGTCTTCCTTACCAAAGGACAAGAAGGCATTGCAAAGATCTGTAAGGGTCAGACCAATAGGAAAAAGGATCTGTGGACAAAATAAGGAATCTAAAACATTCATCTCACGATTTATTTCAATACAGGGCCAGAAATCTCTGCTGTGAAGCTATTTCAGAAAAAGAGTCATCAAGATTTCATATGCCCAAGGTTTCACATGCTCCTTGTAGAGGCAAATAAATCAAAATATTCCTCAGTATTCAGCACAAAAGGCCACTTATCTGCTATGACATTTTCTGTTGCGTATATAATCTTATCCACTTTTTTATTATTATTTTTATTGAAAGTAATTAATATTATCCAAAAGTAAATCCAAATGATCTTTCTAGGGTAACATTCTCCTTTGGTAAGTGTCAGTTTAGGAAAAAATATTACTCTCTTAAGACTTTTCATTGCTCCAGCATATTAGGTTTAGAGGCAGAAATTCATCTTATCTATCTTAAGCTCTCTAAAAACCTAAATGTCTTGTCTGAGATTGTTCTTTAGATTCCTTTTTATTGTTGATAGGGAGTTAGCAACCTACAGAGTGCATTTCAAAACTGTTTCTGTTTGGGATGACCTGCCAGCTGCGTGAATTTGTCTTTCGTTATTGATTGGAGAGAAATCTAGATTTAAAAATCATTAAAAAAAAAAAGCCTCTGGCTAAGCTAAAGCTACCTGAACTGAACAATATCTCATTAATTGAATACTGATAATTAACCCTTAAAGAAACAATTAGACTCATAACAGAATGTTTATACAACAAATAAAGACAATTTTGTTTGAATCCAGGCAGCCAGAGCAGTAGAACAGTTAGGAAACCATTCATCAGCTTCACATGAAGAATACAACAATATACTGCATACAAAACAAAAAACCCCAGGCTTTTTTCCAGATAAATGGCTAGCTTTCATCAGAGAAACAATGGACTTTAGTTTCATTTCAAAGGCATTAAATCCGGGTCTGCTGGGGTTTTTATTTTCTTTTCTTTTTTTTTTTTGAGACTTAGGAAATGTTTGTTCTCACGACACAATCTCCTTGATTAAAATAGCATGCGCATGGCTCAGTCTCAGAGTATGAAGCATGCGCAGATCACATCATCTTTCATGAGAGTGGCTAGGACAGTGGTTCCCACCCATGGGTTCATGTACTGCTGCTTGTCTTTCAGACTGCTCCTACTGATATTAGCTGCTCTTGCTCTCCTTAGGATGGCGGTACCTCTTCACTCAGCTTCTTCACATTCAGAAAAACATGCCTCCTGATTTCCAATGCAATTCTAGAAATTGAGGGGAATTAACGCATCCTAAAAATACTGATAAGAGTGCAGAGTCATTTCTCTGCACCTTTCTCTTCACCTTCCCCTTGTGGTGGAATAACTTTTTTCTCCCAAACTTTTGTCTTTGAGCTGGAGTCCCTGGAGGAGAACTCCATAACTCAGTGGGAGATACAGACCATCATAAAAGGAGGAAGGTGAATGCAGTGTAGACAGTTTGGAATGAAGGCTTGACGCTGATTTCACAGCTGAAGAATGATTCAGCTCTCAGAGTCTTGCTCCCCAACAGCAGTGGGAATTATTTTGGAACATCTGAGAGAAGAATTTGGTTGCTGGATATAGAATGAGATGAGGAGATCGCTGGCTTCTGCAGCAGACATTTTACTCTTGCTCAATATAAAGAGTGGGAACCACTGAACTAGAAAAACTGATCCAGAAACAGTCATGCAAGGATATAATGCAGTTACATCCCATCATGCAAACCAGATACTCTCCTCTCTGTGCTTTGCCTAGCGTTGGAGTTTCATAAACAATTAGTACATGTATGAGAAGAAAAATAAAGAATTAATACTAACAGTGAATCAAACACAGCCCCCTGCCATGTATTTAGCACTTTCAACCTCACAAATAGTAATAATAATCAGGAAATCCTTCCATATTTTTATAATTTATCTAATCATTAGATGTATTTCTTTTTGGTATCAAATAATTGGAAGCAAAAAGTAGTCATGTTTACTCCAATAGATTACTACATTAGCAGCTACATTTATTTAGGTTAACTTAGCTTTGAGGAATCAAACTTTTTGAAGTGTTCTAATTTGAACTGTTCGCCACAGAAAATAACACAAAGCTGATGTTATGAGGGCAGCAATGAGTCCTGCTGAAAATTTAATCCTCAGTCAATACATCCAATTGATCTCAAAGAGCCCATGTGTTTTCTTGATACTAATCAGAGAACATTTGGCACTCCTAGAGTACTTCCAACCTTTAGCCTTCCCTTTTAAACAAATTAGATAATATTAATTCTACAGTGAGGAACTCAGAAAATGTTTAGCCTCAAAACAATCGATTGCAACTTCTTGATAAATAATGCCTTCATTTAAAAGCCACTTTGCACCCTGAATCTTGAGGTCTAAACTTGTAAATTTCTAATACCTGAGCTGGAAAAGTCCTCTTTTAGCCAATAAATGCCTTTATTCTCTCATGGTGTGTGTTCTCATTGGTATATAAATGTGGGCATGATTCTATGTCCAAACTCACCTACCATCCAAACTCACCTACCATCCACATTATTTACCCAGACACATAAGCATAAGTCCCAACTTAGCAAACTTTGGTGCCCTTCAGAAAGAGAACCCCCCCTTATCCACACTAAGTGCCTTTGCCCAGCCCCTTTTTTTGTGTACACGCAATCTAAAGCGACTGGAAATGGGCAAGAATAAGCAGTATCATATCCAGGGACAATAACCCAATTTTATTTCTTTGTGAGAAAAGCATGGATGTTTTTCAGCAAAGGGTGCAGCTAGTAATGTAAAAAGAAAGCATGTGGGTTTTGACCCACTTTTTACTTTTCAGTGAATGTATCTCTATGTATCAACCACTAGGAAGCAAACCAATTGCAAATTCAATGTCTTGCAACTATTTTGCATGGGCCAATAATCCAAAAAAAAAGGGAACTTCTCTAGCTGCCCTCCAAAAGTGGAAGAGCTTTGGTTAGAAAAGCTGAGTTGTCTGTAGATGATTTCATGTTTGGGTATGAGGTGGGAATGAGAACAATGAGCTAAAATTGAATGATATGAAGATGTTTGCATGGGATAAAATAAAATGCTTGACAGTTTAGTCAAAGTATCAGTATTTCCAATTGTGTATCTTTCAGATTTCCGAAATGCTGCTAATTATTTTTATGTTCTTCTTCAGGAAGATAAAGTTCTTGCCCCACGTCTCAGGTCACAGTTTGGTAAGATATTTAAACACATTTCTAACATTAAGATGATCAAAATATCTGCTTGTTTCGCCCTTCTGAACCACAATCTTTAAATGAACATGCAGGGGAATTGCTCCACTGAACTAAAACTCAGAATTAACTGCCTGTATTTGTGTTGACAGGGTTGGGACTGCATAAGAAGTGATATTTAGATCTTATAGAATATCTTTCACCCATGGATTTTTAAATGGGTTGTAAAGTAGGTCAGCATCATTCCCATTCTACCAAAACAGAGAAGAGCACTAGTTTCTATGTAGATCATCGGCAGAACCAGGACTAGACTCAATGTTTTCTGAACAGCAGATCAATGAAATATCTGTAAGATCATGCAACTTCCTTGCTGTGCTTAAGTAATTTCTCAGTCTTATCTCCTCTTACTTTTTCTGGGGTTAGATGAACCACTGTAGTAAAAAAAGAAAGTGCAGGCAGAGAATGGCATGCAAGAAATATGAAAAGAGAAAGGCTCAACTGTTACTTGAATGTTTATACCTAAGTTTTCTTGTGAGGCTTGATCCAAAGAATGACTCCCTACTAAACATGACATTACTGTAAAGTGAAGAAAAGTTATTAAGATGAGGCATTAATGATTATCCAATAAAAGCTCTATGAAAAAGAGTGGGAACAGCCTTTCATCATAGTTCATGTAGTGTGCAGATCACAGTGGCTTTTTCCCCCTTCCTGCTTTGGTCAGATGAATTAAGAAGAAATGCTGACAATGACATTTTCCAGTTCTGCAAAATATGATTTTATTTTCATTATGCTGTTATTGTTGTTATTATACATAAATGCACCACATTATATGCATTCTTTCATAATCACATAATAGGAAGGACTAGTACAGGTTCTGCCTTTTAAAGATCCCAAAACATCTTTCTAAAGGCAGAGAGATAATATTTATCTTGTGAAGATAAGGACACAGGAATACATGACTTTTCTGCACTCGCATAACAATAGATCTAGGACTCAACATGCTATCCTAATGTCTAGTTCTACAGCTGGACAGTGCTTTGTGCAGAATTTAAAAGTCTGATCAGGTGCAAGGCCCTAATAGAAAGTTCAAAACCCTTAATTAAAATGCCTGTACATACAGATGGCTGAAAATTCACGCGCTAGTCAAAATCAATGGAACTAATGCTAAAAGCAGTGCTGGAAAATTAGGCCCACAGTTCCTTCCTCAGATAGAGATATAAAAAGTTAAAAAAGTTGTTTCAGAATAAACTGCATGTCCTTCAAGCCAAGACCCATCCTCAAGGAGTTAGGAAATGCAAGTCAGGCACCAAATATTTGCCAAATGTCAAAATCGCTCCAATGAACGTTAATGTACCTTTTTCATAAATCCTTTCTTGGGAGCTAACCACATGGAAAGGCTTTACAACGCCTGCAGACGAGCAACAGCACAAGGACCTTCAAATCAAGTGCGAACAGGAAATCCTCCTTTCTCCCTGCAGGTGCTATTGCTATCTGAGATTTCATGTGCTGGTAGTGTATAGCATCAATTACGTAAGAAAAAGCTAGTAGCACCTATGCCCTGAAGTCAGTAAGAGCCCCACTAGTCTAGTGAGCCATGGAAAGCACAACCCCAGTTCCTCCTGGTTTGGGGACCTGTACGTGGCACATAACGGAGGCAGTATCATGTGCACCACACTCCTTCAGTTTTCACATGACTCAGCCTACTGCCTGACACAAAACTAATCTGATGTGCTCTTCATCACATCTCACGTCTTCACAGTTTTAGTTTAAAGGAAAGGGAGCTTCAGTAAAATTTCAGGCTGCTGTAAACCTTAAATCAGCTTTCTACCACCATTTTCTTCCATATAGCCTTGCTCTGAGATAACAACAACTTAAATGGACTTTTCCAATCTGTTGTCTTCCTTGTGTCTTCCCTAAATGGTCTAAGAACAAAGAGCTGAATCTAGCTGTGATTTTGTCCCATTACTAGGTCTTGATTCCAAGGTCCAAATGATCTAACAGAGAGTTTAATTCCAAAACCACAGAGAGCCTATCCAGCTTTCTCACTACACTACTGAAACTCTGATATCTGCCACTTAAAGCACTATCCACCTCAAGTTTTCATACAGTTAGACCTTATTTTCAGTTTGTTAACTGGTCATATTTTCCAGCTCCTCTGTGAAAGCTTTGGAATAATTATTCACTCTCCTTTATCAATCGCTGTTCAAACAACACACTGTATTAGTATAACTTTCCCATTAGGTACTTCATTGATGTGAAAGTCTGGAGACTGAGTGCACTTATGCACTGTTCTCTCCACTAGGACAGCATTCCCTTATTGCTCATTTATTTCAATACAGCCCTAAAGGAAAACTGCAGTGGAGTGCGAGTAATGCTTTCTATATTAAGTCACTGTAGGAAGAGGATTAAATCTTTTTTTTTTTTCTTTCGTAATTATCTGATCTATAAATAAGAGTTTTATTAAAGATGGGAGGCAGGACTGTCAAAATAACCAGATTTTAGGGCTCAATCCCGTGTCTACTGAAGTCAGTGGATGTTCCCAAAAGTACCACCATTTGTCTGTCTACCTGGAGGGTTTTCAATCCTTTTACTGAATGTTTATATCCATAAACACATTTCTGCCAACAGGAAGGCTCCAGTGCAGGATTACTGATGATTTTGCTGCGGGTTATTATTTATGTGACAAAATAAAAGCACAATACAGGCTGCTTGAATAAGAGGTTTTGGGATTATGTTTTCAAAGATTCTGGGCTCTGAGTCATATTTTTTCAGTTTTTAACCTATGCATCAGTGTAAAATGACTTCTCCTACTAGGTTGAAAGTTACAGAAATTCAGAAGCTGGTTCATGAACCGCTCAGTCATTCCAGGTGCAGGAAGTCCTCTAGGAGAGCTGTGACATGGCAAACGGCAGTAACTATTCAGTTGCCTGATTTTAATACCCTGCTGTATCTGCCTCAGAACCCAGCTGGCTCAAGGTGTGGAGTTACATCTCAAAAGTATTTAAGCACCTAAGTTCTCTCTTACGTGTCAAAGGCCAAAATTCAACTGCCACCAACCCTGGAGGTGCCTAAAATCTCCAGACATCTACATGAATGCAGCTCACGACTGCTTAAGCCTCGACAGTGCCATGGATATGCTTAAGGTTCAGGAGAATCCGCAAACTAGGTAGCTCCTATCCAGGCAGTCTTTGAAGAGAGGCATGTTAGCTCATGATGTTGATGGCAGGAGGGGTAATTGCCTTTTTCCCAATAACTGCACTACAGCACTCACCTATATTGTGAGGAAACTAAGGCAAGGTTTCTCTTTTCTATTAAAGGAGATTTGAACACACATCATTTATAGGAGAACATCTTAACCATCAAGGGTGAGTCTGCTTTTTTCTTTTTCAATTATCTCTGCTGAAGGTGTCATGTGTTGCATAAAACAGTTGAAAACAAACGAACAAAACCAGAAAACTTGTCTTTAGGCTAAGGATTGGAACCCAGGCCTGTCCCCTGACCACAACATTGCTCGGGGCAGGACTGTTGAACAGCAAAATGAGGCAGAATATTAAATTCAGCCCAGAATAACCTAGGTGCTAAGCCCTGGATCTATCGCATAGGCTAGGAGAAAGCTGTGTGGAGCATTGCTAATCATAACTAACAATAAAGCTGTTTACAGACAATCAGCAAGCAACCCCTTGCATTTGTACAATTAGCATTTTAGCTCTGCTGTTAAATAAGGAAAAAAAAGCAAGCAATTAGGAAATGGATTGGTTAATCACTCTTAATGACTATCTTTGATGTTAGTAGCATGTTTTGGTTAACAGCTCATGAATTCATAAAGAACCATTTAACCTGCATTCTTCAATAACTGTATTAAAACAAGGCTATAATGACAGCTACATACCTGGCAGTACCATCCAATTGCTCTTTCCTTTTATAGAAGAGAGGAAGCATTATAAGAAAGCAAGGAGAGAAGAATTACAGAATAAATTCAATAGATTCCCTTTTACTGAAATTGCTAACCCACTGCTAATGGTTCATACCTTTTCTGTTTTGTGACAATAACTGAGAACAGAATAAAAGTTCTGACACTGCATTTCAAACTAGTCATAAAGCAAAAGAGTGGTACAGGTTCCTGAAACCAATCTATGCTACTTAGACTATCAATCTAGTCTTCAGTGAGAAGTTAACTCCCTTGCCTGTCTCCCAGGACATTATTTGCAAAGCACTTGTTAAATTTCAGGTGTCGTTTAAATCACAGGAGAACGTGCACACAATAAACAAGCTTGAAATCACAGTAATGCACCTAGACTCTTAAGTGAGCCTCAGAATTATTCTATGAACAAAACCTGAGATCAAGAACCCTTCTATAAATGACTCTATTATAGATAATGTGGGAATAGATAGAGAATAAGAGAGGATGAAGAAAAGGAAAAAAAAAATGTACTGAGCCTTAACTAAACATCGCTCCATGGGAGGAGATTGGCTTGGTGACCTACAAGAGATTAGTCCTAGAGAAACGTATTGTGAATAAAACAAAGAACGAGTAATTTGGATCTGCAATTTGCCTTTTGTGAAGGCAGGAGGCTGAAATGTGCATGGTCCTTCACGGTAGTTGTAAGCAACAGGTGGAGCTGCGTTATAAGCACAATGAACACAACTCACACATGTAGACCTCTCTTTGAGCTGAGTGGTATTGAGAGCAGTGTTCTTAGAACCAAACATAACAACAAACCCAAAATGGAAGTTTAAAACATGTCCTGGGTTAAGTAATGCCCATTATTAGCAGTTGAAACTCTATAGCTAAAAGCCTTGTCTTTCACAGGGTCTTTTTTCAATGTAAAGTCCTCAAGGTGAGGAAGTTTTCCAAGGGAGGCCTGTTGGACAGGCAAGAAAAGTGTGATCAAACAGACTTATTTCCATAAACATATAAGCATCCATTAAGTCTGAATGCCTTTACATTTTGAATGTTCTATACTGAACTCAGGAGGATGCAAAATAAAATAGGAGTATGAAACCCCATGACCCTGGCCCCCCAAAAAAGTTGTCTTGTGGACCTTCCAGTACTAGCTTCAGTGGGAGACAGTTTTAAATGTGGTTTGGCTGTCCTCCCCTGAATGGTTCCTCTGAACAGTTGGTACTGCCAAAAGACTAGCATTAATGCAGTTACGTTTCCTTATGTTCTCATGCCACGGCCACCTCTGCGACAACACAATTCTCAAGTCAGTCAGGTTGGAGAAGGAGCATAGCACATAAAATATAAAATATCATGGAGGGCATGAGAAACACAGGCACCTATAAAACCCAGGATTCAAACATTCTGGAGATCCAGATTTGAGGGAGAAAGTGGGATTTCCAGGGGAATAAACTCCAGTCTTACAAAGGGAAGCTAAGGATGATGCAAACTGTTCTTCTTTTCCTTTGCTCAGTGCTAAAATTAGTGCCACCAAAGGCTTATCCATCTGCTCTGACACATCCCACTGGGGGAAGGGAGAAGAAATATATCCAAAAGCCAAAAGGATGTTTTTCATTTTCAGTCAGGAAGAAGGGAGAAGAAAGAAAAAAGTCCCACCCCGTCAACAAATGAAAGAAGTGGGATGAGATACCAGAAAATATCTATCATGGGCCTGCAGGCAGGCCCTCCACAACCCCTACCATATGCACCCACCCATACTATATCACACAACATATTTTCATCTGAAGATGGATATAAGACTTGTGAGTCGTTCTGGCCAACTACCTTCCCGCTCAGTGCTCCTATCAGACCCTAAACAAAATCTCTTCAGTTTTCTGTTTCACGTAGGTTTTTTCAAACCAGGCAGTCCAGAAAATTGGTCTGGACCTCTAGAGCAGAAGTCCTTTTAAAAAATCCTACCTTATTGTGATTGATGTTGGCAATTGCCCATTACCTACAAAAGCCTCATTCATATATATATAAATTCCATATTTCTTGTCCTGATTTATACTACATAGAAGATGATGGAGAAGTGGACAATGCACTTACCTGAAAAATGGAAATGATACAATTGATTCATAAAACCTCCAGGTAGCAACTAGATCAATCCTGTTGGGGTTAGTAGCATAGTATCTCCAGGCAGCCTGCATCACAAGGGAGAGGGAATAATTATTGTTAGATAAAACTGGACTGAAAGCAGACAGATTCTTTCAAACAACCTAACCATGCACGTGAGTGACTATCTGGAAATGAATTACTAATCATCTATTCCAAATGAGTGTCACTAAATGGTGCAATCATTGACATTGGATTATAATCCGGGTGGACTGTTAAAGGAGACAGGACATGAGGCAGAACTGCCAACACCAACAAGATGTTAGATTGGACTAATATGGTTTTATTCTCCTGTCTGCTATGTCTGAAAGAGTTTCAAGCACTGCTTGACTTATCCGATATTTCTGCAAGTGCTTGATCTAGTTTATTGTGTAATATGCCATGGGGGAAATTTTGCTGAATAATTTTATAGTACAGCATTTAGCTCCTCTCAAAATTCTCTAAGCACATAGCTAACAATATTGTGGCTAAATTATCTACTTGCTAAGCAGAGATGCTTTAATTTAAAAGGTGAATTCAATTCACCACTCACTCCTGCAGCACTTCTGTTTACCAGGGAGCACTTCCAATGATTAGTGCAATATGTCATTTGGCCTGTTTCTCCAGAGGACTGGTTTGACCCGACTGGGTAGTCCCGAGCACCAGCGCTTCCATCTGATATCACAGAAAGGTTCTCTGTCCCCCTGGGAAAATGCTGCTGCTGACTTTGCTTCCCTCAGGGCGTGCTCCACTCCATACCTACATAGAGTAAATCTTGTCAAATTCATCAGCCCTCAGACTAGCCATTTTACGCTCACTTTTCTAAACTAGTAACAAAGGCCAGAAGTGAAGTCCAAGCGAGCTAAGGACACTCTTCCTATTGCCTTGCAAGATCTTCCAATGAGATAATGGAAGATCCAGGGCTTTTTTCAGTTTTACAAACCAAATATACTATTTATGCAGTATGCCTAGACAGAAATAGTCGTGTCTGCTGTGTTACTTCCAGTGCTGTTTTCACATCACTAACAACATATATTTGTTTGCACATAAAACACTCTCTCAAGGGAGCTGGCAAAACCTGGATTTTGGAAAGAATATGTTTTCGACAGCTTGTTTTCTGCGATTTTGTGGTGCTGATGTAGAAGTTGGTTGATTTCCAGAAGCTAGCAGATGAGTGCCTTTCTTCTAAAGACACCTTTCTTCTAAAAGATGTTCTGGAAATTCAAAGATTCCTCAAAAACTGAAAGGACCACTCGTTTATCTAGCTTTGATGTGAAAAAACTGACTCTTTTCTAAGCACAACTTCTCACCTCCTGCAATGGGAAATAAGAATTTGGGCAGGGGGGATATAGCAATTTTCACAAACGGCACTTTTTCCAACAGTGGAGACTTCAAACCTGAATAAGTTCAGCTGCTGGCTTTCTTCTTTTCTCAAAATGTTTCTGGCGATGTTGCTCCTGGACCTTCAGTGCCAGCCCTGAACCCAGAATGCCCTGAAAGCATAGAGAGATTCAAGACTTTAGGGATTTCTCACTTAGGAAAAGCAGAGTAATGAGAACGGGAGGAAGTGGTTCTGTAGAGAGGACATGGAGACAGCTATACGGGATCTCTGTGTAATGCCACGCATGCCCTTTTCCAAATAGACCTGTGCCAACTAGCACCGTGTCAGATAATGCCCACATATGGTTCAGAGAATATCCGGGTGCCATATTATTCCCAATAGGCTCTATGCAAGGTTGCCCTGGGGAAAAGGAAGTTTGACAGCAATAAGCCACTTGCCTCCAGGGCACAGAACATGGCCTATGTTATGTCCTGATGCGGACAAACTTAAGTATCTTAAGCATCTTAATCCCTTCTTAAAACGGGATTTAGATCCCATGGGAGTTTTGATCACTCCACCTTCTTTTTGAAAAATTTCATCCACTTCTACATCATATTTGTAAAAGAACCTGTACAAATCCTCTCCTTTACCTCCCGTAGGCCTGGGTTAGCTCTGGGTGAAGTGAGGAGGAGGAAGGTACTTACAGCAGGAAGAGCAAAGAATGACACTCCAATGAGAGAGAAGGTAGCTGCAATCAGCCGTCCCTCCCATGTCTTGGGGGTCTTGTCGCCGTACCCAATCGTAGCCAGAGTAATCTGCAGGCAGAAAGACCAGGCCTTTCCATAAGAAAAACAGAGCAAACAGCCCTGCTTTAAACTGCATTGTCACATTTGCATAACCCACTAGGATGTACAGGGGCTCAGGCACAACTTCTTAAAAAAGGATCTTGACATCAGGACAGCAACACAGTCCAGAGGTATGGCACCCAGGAGAATGGATTTTGTCTGAAAATACCTACCTATCTGGGGTGTATTTATTGAAAAGGAACTGATGTGGCACATGGAGCCAGTGTCCTGCCCCCAGTCAATGCACAGCTAAGATGGGACTCTCCAATTAACAGTCTGCAGAGCTTGAACAACCAGTTAGGCCTACCTCTCCCTGAAGTGCGACTCTGTTAAACAAAGATGACTGTGTGAAAACTGTCTTTCTGCCAAATGGCTGACCCTTTTTTTTTTTTTTAAATCATTTCCCTTTTTTCTCCAGCGAGACTCTACCTGAATTTCTTACTACTCACTCTTCTAGATAAGAATATAAACTTATCTCATTTCTCTGTGCAAAACTTGGGACTTTTTAATTAATAATGGAAGAACACATCTTTCCATTAATGAATGAATTATACGACATAAAATATACACTGCTGAACTGTAGTCACAGCACAATGCAGACATTACCATAACTACTGATAGTAAAGCAACATGAATTTTGTATATCAATTGACTGGAATCTTTTGTGATCAAATGAGCAGTGCCACAAACCACATTTCTGGAGTGACTTACCAGCCCCCACCACAGTGCATCTGCATAGGTTTCAAACTCTTCTTTCATCTCCACCCCATTAGCATCCTTTTCAGGCACATCTTTTTCAACCAGATAAACAAGAAACGAGGATAAGATGAGCGTCAGGAACCCAATGTACCAAGCAGTGATCAGTTCCTAGAAAAGAAACAGATGGACAATGGAGGAGCTGAAAACAGCCTCATTATCCACTGTGTCAGAATAAACGTCAAGAGAGGAGAGAAACATTGAGGATAACAGCAGAACTGTCACTGCTGGCTTGGTCACAGTCCATGATCAACCCAGATCAGTACTTAATGAGAAATAATTCAGAGATATATAAGAATTAGCCCTTACATGGCAGCTTCCTTGGGAAAAGCTTGGAGCAATCCACAACTGCAGTTCTGCATAAAGCTGGGTTAAGGCCTTAGCTACACCATGGTGCAGTCTCTCCCTCGGCTCTGTTGTTGACCTTGATTCTCCCGGTTGCCTTTAATAGTTGTTCCCCTGTTCCTGCTGCCCCCAGACCGGGGCAGTCGTTGCAGGTAAATCAACAACTCTGCCATCTCCCTACCTCCAGAGAACCAAGGCTGTGGGAAGGAGTTTCTTCATGTTAGCCATATCAGAGCAGCTCTTGAAGTAAGTTTTCGCCATGCACTCATGAAATAAGAACAGACACTGAAAAATAATGATATTTAAAAACAAAAATTCTAAGATCAAAACCTGAGCTTCCTTGTGTGACAGTGAGTGACTGCAGTGGAGCGTGTGGCTAGTCCCACTGACGTGGGAGATGCTTCGACCCAGGTTAAAATCCTAACAGTATTTGAATTAGAGCAGAGATTTTTTTTGGTGAAGGTCTTCACAGGTAGATCAGGAGACAATATTCCACTTCCTTTTCTTTTCTGAGAAATGCATTTGCCAGAAGGTAGGTTGTAGTTGAGAATTTTATAATTGAGCCTTGAGATAAGTCCATTTTCTTAGCTAATTTCTGGTATGCAACTGCCATATGAAAATTGTGAGTTAACCTTGTTATCAGAATTGTTTCCTTAGTGTCGCCTAGTGCAGCAAAGTTGTCACAACACCTTCTTATCTCTCTCAGCCAGCTGAGGTCCAAAGCGTCATGGTGGGGAATCAAATGAGGAAATTAAAAAAAAAAATCCCAGACTATGAAGATTTAAATACTTTCTTAACAATGTCTTTGGCACACGTGCTTCTTCCATGATCTCAGTTTCCTAAGACATATTTTTGACATAAGTGTTTATGTGCCACCCGCCTTGTAGCAAGTTTGTATGGGGTAGAAGCAGAAGTTGGTATGAAATGAAGCAGAGTGGGTATCCCTATCAGACGCTACACAGAAGCAAAGCCTAATTATGCTGTGCCAGCTGGCATTTTAATTTTCAAAAAATCCCTAAAATGTCAGGAATGTCATTCACGGATCAGAAAAAGCAGTATGTAACAGAGTTTATATGCAATTTTTATACTCCCAGTGAAGACGAGAATCTCGTTTAGAATCTTTTTATGCAGATATCTTTTAACATGCAATAGTGTTTGGTGAAAATGCAAGAGCACAACATATCTGTCTGGTGTGAGACAGGCTGTGTCTGACTACAGCATCAAGTTAGACTGAATAGAGACAATTTTAGAAATTTTATCTGTCTGGATCGCACACTGCATGCCTCTTTGTATTGCCTGACCTATACTTTCAAAGAGAAATTATAGTAGTAGCTCCCTCTGAAACCACACTTCTGCTCAGCCTCTTTCCTCTGGAGTCCTGCTCCATCTGTTGATTAAACAAGCCTGAGAAGTCACTACAAAGGTGTAGCAATTATGGAGGTGTTTCTGGTGTTTCTGTCAAAGACTCATCATACTTTACCTTTAAAGGGATCTTCCTGCTCTCATTCTACATGAAGGCAAAATTCCAGTGTGGGGTTGAACACTTGCTCTTTTCACTTCCCAACACCTCCATTGAATAGAGAAGGGTAAACCAAGGGAGAGCATTGGTTAAGAGTAGGAAGGAGGAAAGAGACCTGAAAGGACTAAACTCTTCCTTGAACCCTGAGGCTTAATCCCAAGGGATTCCTGTCCAGCCCTTCTCTTCCCCGTCCACCTCTCCCCTCCTGATCCCCAGCTTAGTCCCACAAGCTCCTCACTTACTTTACTATGTGCACAAATGGCTGATCCCAAAAGTTTCCACGTGCCACCCCGTCTGTCCATTCGGAGCATCCGTAGGATCTGCAGGAAGCGGAGGCTTCTGAGAGACGTGGCCAGAACATTGCCCTGGTTCCCAACAGCAACCACTGGCACGGAAGCAATCAGCACGAAGATATCTGCAGGGCAAAAAGAAGAACAAAGCCTGCCAAGAAAAGTGTCCACATCACCTGCTTCTTAATCCCATCTGTTTGTGAGGAAAATTTCCCTAGGCAAATTTTAAAACTGTCCGAAAAAGCCTTCTCTGGCCAATTAAACAGATACTGGCACGTGTAGCATGGTCGGAGTCCTGCACAGAATTCACCAGAGTGCCTGGTAATCAATTTACAGATCGATGCACTGGACTTGAGACACCAACTGAGCTAGCATACAAATGCAAAGAAGTAGTATCCTAGGAAAATGCAGACAGAAAAGCAACCCTAAATCCACATGTCCCACAGGCAGCTCAGAGCACACCCAGACTTATAGATCAGCAGACAAGAAACTCAGTATTCAGTGGTGCATCTAGTATTTTGTCCTTTTGGCTGGCTTCCCCTGTCAAAATCTTAAAGCCAGTCCTACCATTATTTGTGAACGTCCACCGTGTCAATTCACTGGTCAGCTGGAGAAGAGGTCAGAAATGCTGATCACATTGCTGCTTCTTCTTGTTTATTTTCTTTTCTCCCTCCCCCCTTTTTAGCTCCCCCTCTCCTTTTTGATCCCATACATATACAATTAAAAGTGGCACCAAAAGACTGCAAACATTTTCTGGGCTCTCAGTCTTTAAATTGTCTTTATATTGTGTTTCCAGCCAAAACGAGTGGCACCAGATGGGTTTCAGATTCATTCAGTTTTCAGTCATGCTCAAAATAAATTTATGCCACTTATAAACCTACAAGAGATTATGTTAATAAATCCAACAGGGTCTTTTCTGTTCTTTAATCAGATATCAATAAAGACTCATTCTCAGAAATGAGACGACACTTTTACTGATAAGGCATGAGACAGTATAAATCCCACTTGCTTACACATAGCTACACTGCCCTCACAATGCTGTTGGAAGTATAAGAACGCTTCTTATTCATCCCACAGCAGCAGCCAAAGGAGTATCACCAGCACAAATGCACAAAGATAATTTGTTCCAGTTTAGTTTACCCTCTACGCATATAAAATGAATACAAGGAGGGAGAGGGAAGAAGGTGCTATGCATATCTATAAGGATCCTCAAGGTGCTATATGCTTCACAAATACCGAACAAAAAGCTAATTGTTGACTCAAAGAGAATTCAAATAAATGAGGGAGTCCTAGAAATAGTGAATAAATGCAGATGTGTGTGACAGGTACTGAGGCTAGACCGAGCTCCTAAATGTCGGCTAGTTGTTTTGTGGACATAAAGGGGAGTTTTATGAGCATTCAAAAAATGGGTAAGGAGTAGTTTTACGGATATGCATAGGCAGTGCTTTCTAAGCCTGGAGGCTTAGAGAAATCGCAAAGTCCTTTGTTGCAAAAGTATGGAGCTAAAACGCAACATTTGAATATGAAAGAGGAAGGAGGGCCAGGGGACGATGGCATAGGGTTGAGATCTGAAGGGCTGGAAAGCAAAGGCAGCCAGCATATATTTCCGGATGAACCTAAGAAAAATGCAGAGGGTCTCAGGGCAATGAAAATGTATTTGAAGCATGATACTCAACGAAATCAGGAGGCAGTTGTTCACTCCAGAGAAGAGCAAGGTATGACAAAGTGGTGAGCACTGTGACAAGAGTTTTTGCTGCGCGGATGGATATGAAGGGTAGCATCTCACAGAGGTTAGTTACGAAAAGGAATCTTCAAGACTTGGGTGTAGGCTGGCAGTGAGGCACTGACTGGTGGGGCTCAGCTCAATGTCAGGGCACATCAGCAGACACAAAAACCCGACACATTGCTAACCAGAACCTCCATGGGATTAACGCTGTTGTGATCCCAAGGGCCCCAGCTGAGAGGGTACTGAAGCAAGGATCCAGCTTTGTCTCACTGACCAGCCATCCAAGAGACTCTCGAATGAATCATTATTGCCAGGCACTTTAAATAAATATTCCCAGCAGGACACAACTCCCAACACAAAGGGCAGAGCTGATTTCAGTGCTCTTTGCACTGCCACTCACTGGTTCTTGGACATCTCCTCGTGCTGGCTCAGAACAAAAAGAAAACACATATGGAAAACAGTAATAAAGAATGTGTGCCTACCCAACATGCACAAAGGCTTCCTGGCAAATTTCAGTCTCCCCCTCCATCCTTTGTAGCGACAGCAACACCCAGCAGCCCAGATCCTTAAGGCAAACTCTGCTCCAAAGATGAAAATGGCAAAAGTTTCCTGTAGCAAAGACACAAACTAGATCGTTAGACATGTAACAAGTTTGGAGCAACTCCGGACACACAGAGGTTGCTGAAACAAACAGATGAGGTGCACGTATTTGTGTGCACGCATGTATGTGTGTGAGAGAAAGAGGAAAAGAATAGGGAAGAAAATATAGTTTCATGAAAGACACTGCAAGGCAAGGACATAGCTTTACAGCCTGCTAAGTACTCTGCAAAAACTGCCCAAGCACTTGGCCCGCCATTGAGCAAATGTGCTGTGCTCACCTAGCCTTCATGGAAGGGCATTTAGCTCACAAAACATCCTCCCATTTCACATGAAGCAAAAACATGTATGTGAGGGGTGACTGCAAAGTCCCTGGGGCACTGCATGCCCACAGCCTACGTTACCTATCAGCAGCTTGTTCACGCAGCCACGTCTAGAGAGACAGGGACAGAAGACAGTGTATGTTCATATGGTCGTATTTAAGAGAATAATTAACTGCAGCATAGATTATCCCCTGCTGTTTCTGGTGCAAGGAAGAACAGGATTTTCCACAGTGCTCAACATATCGGGATTTTCCAGCTCTCCTAAGTGTGGGGAGGAAACAGGATCGGGGGGATTCTCCCAGGGGCTCAGTGGAGATGGGCTGAGGGCAGCTTGGGGCAAGCAGTTGCATTGCATTTCCTTTCCGTTAATGGTTGATGAGGAAGAAAGGGGGATTTTCCCTGATGTTCATATCAGCAGCTGCTGAGCACTCTTGAAAAATACTGGGAGCTGTGTGAAAGCAGGCACGGGAGAAGGAAAAAAATAACTTTGGACTTTCTCACATGTGTATATAAAGGTGTTTCCATATAGGTGCTTCCTGAGAGAGAACACGCAAGGGAAAATCACCTTACATGCCACTTGGCATTTAATTCTTGCATGGATCTACATGTCCCTGGAGGTACAAAGGGAAATGGAAAGTGGGATCCCAGATCTGCTGCTGCGGTGTAATTTCCCTAGGTATGTTTCTCTACAGGGCCACCTAAGTGGGAGGCAGCTCTCTCTATTGCATGATAGTTAGGGGAGCAGAGGATGTGCTTTATTAGGTTCATGATCACAAAATTATTAATATGTTTTTACTTAGTGTTTTTTTTTCCTATTTTTCTTTTCTTCTGCCATATGGGAGGCCTATACAAATATAGTCTCAAGCACAGACTCCAACATTTGTAAAATAAGCTGGAAACACAGAGAAAGAAATATGTTTTCTCTAAACTCTTTCAAGTATAGTTGTCTGAGTCACCGCCTGCAGCAGTTACAGATATTCTGCTGTCAGACACAAGTGGAAGTCCAGTTCGGTGGCATCCCTTGAAAGAAATGCTGGGATTGGCAGAATATTACAGAATGAATTGTTGAGAGACTCCAAAAAGTTGAGTTTTTGAAAGTGCTCGGTTCTGGCCTGGTCAACGGGACTTTTATTGATACATCAACGGCAGAACCATTAGGCAAATACTGAAAAGCCATGATTTAAAACTCTCATGCTGGTGTTCTCCTCCACTCCAAACTTCCTCCTTAGTCAGTGCTGACAGTGGACAGGGAACTCACCAATATCTAAAGGTACAGTCACTGTCCCAGGACCAACAGAAGAAATCTTTTTGCATGCAGACCTGGGGGAAAGTTTCTATCACTGCTAATGGGGCTGATTTCAACTCAAGGACATTACCAGGGTTGTCACAATCTGCTTACCAGCAAGAGGAGCCAGTCTCCCGAAACAGTTTCATACTCCTTGAAAGTTGTTAGGACAGCTAAGATCAGACACCCCAAGACAATCAGAAACCTGGAATGAAACAAGAAGGAGAAACCAGAGTGTTGTTACCGCTCTCTGTACTTGTGCCAGAGATACTGCCTATAACAACCTAGGCAGAGGCCTTCATGAGATGGCTCCTTACTGCCAATGAGCAGTAGGGGTGGAATTCATCAAAATCAAGGGAGAGCTTGAGGGTCACAAATAGTTGTCAAGTGGTCAAGACCTCCTTTGGACATGCCATCAAGTTTGCATGGGGCGAGGGAAGGAGAGAAGGACTTAGAAAAACCTTAAATCAGCATGGTCCCAGGACAGACATTCATTAATTAGCTTGATTGCACTCTTCAGGAAGGAAGTGGACAATATTGCATTTTGGTAAGGGATTATATGTTATGGCGGAGGACTGCATTGCTCAGGAGGTCTGTTCCAATCAGACGTTCCATGGGTTTCATAAGATAGCACCACGGTTACAGTGAAATAGACCTACTTGGCACTGACTGAAACCTGAGAAACAGTAAACTCTTCGATACAACAGTGCAGCACCAGCACAAACCGTCCTTTGAAAACCACATTGCTTTTCTTCTTTCCTTCTCTTTTTGCTTTTATTTCTTTGCAGATGGAAAGATCAGAAGGCTTGAAAGAGAAACAAGAGAGAGGGCAAAGTTCTGCTTTCCAGTAAACCCAGTACATGATAAATCACTGCATCAGTACTGATGTTTGAGAGGCTCCAAAACGCAGAGATTTGAAGAAAATTTAACTCTCATCCCTAGAAAACCCAATTCAATCTAATCTAAAGTCATTTTGATCTGCCTTATAAAACTAGTCCCAGGTTCAAGCTATTCAAAATCCTTTTTACATAAAGAAGAAAGAAAAATCAAAGGAGTCTCGAAAGTGATCACTGTGAAGCAGAGTGGGAAAATCTCATATTCTAGTACTTTGTATACCCAAATAATGGGCATTCTAATGTGCTCTAAAATCTAATCCACAGGAACAGAGGGGCAGGTAGTTGTGGAAATATTTCAGACCTTAGTGAATAAACTGGAAGGCTGTCTCCATAAAAGCCCTGGATCCACGCTTTCATAGCTAGTATACATCAAAGAAATGTCAGGCATTAGAAACTGAAATCATCTTGGGGGAAAAAAAACAAAAAAAATCTTGTTGTTAAGAAAAAATTCAAAGTGCATTTAGTTTGTACTACCTGCTTTGAATTTCAATCTGATACCTAAAGTTTGACTTCACATCTTGCTGAATAAATCTTCAGTTTGTTTAACTGGATGAAGAAAGCAGAGTCATGGTCTTCAGTGAGGAGGCAGCAAGAGCAAGGACTGTGGGAGAGGGAGGCGCAACTACGAGTGTCTTATAACCCATCTTGCAGATTTTTTTCTCTCCTGCATGAGGCAATCTAGGGCTAAGGCAGCGTGGCCTAACAACATGCAACATTTTTGCAGCTGGGGTAAAAGGAAAAAGGCAAGCTCTGGATAGCTTGTACGGCCTTTCGGGGAGGGATTTCCTCCAAAAGGCTTCAGCCAGTGCCCTTTGTGCAAGAAACGAATCACAGTGAAATACCTCACAGCAAACCCCAAAGGATTATGTTGATGCAGCCTTTCTAACAGCAGCTGTTCAGACTGCCAGAAAAATTACCCGACAAATTTCAGATCAACCATTTAGAGCAGGATTAAAACAAAAACAAACGATTTTGCATGTGCTAAGCAATTCTGGCGCTCCTCCGACAAGCTTCACCCCCTCTCACTCACCAGCCATGCTCTGGAGGAAAGGTTACATAGCAGTAGGAGACAGCCTTTAGGTCCAAAATGTGTCTTTTGCCATTTCTTTGCAAATGCACTCATGCTGCGATCAAGACACTTAGCAGATAACCTAGCCGCTCACAGTCCCTCTGCAATGTGCCTCCACCTCGCAAGCTCACTCTGTGTCACCATACTTTACTGTCCCACCTTGCACTAAGGAAGTCAGTGGCCCGCCATTAACCCACAACTCAGCTCATCGTCTGCCTTGTGCCTACATTGGTAAACTGGGGAAAACTCTACCAAAACAATATGATTCCTTCGATAAGCTATAAACCAGCTATGACCTCCCACATTACAGCCTGCACCGGTTGAGTGACACCATCTCTGAGTTCGCACATAAAGGCTTAAGCTATTGCTACTTACACTTTCCATTATAGTTACTTTTTTATACCATGTGAAAATCTGGCCACCCATCAGCTCACTAGTTTTGGTTAAATGATTTAATGAAAGACGAAACACACCGAAAACAGTCCAAGGAAATTACATCATCAGCTACTTAAAAGAAGAGTGTGAATTTACAATAGCATTTAGCTGAGCAGCATTATCATATAAAGATGGTGTGCAAAATTTTGTCCAAAAGATGGACAACAGATAACTCAGTAGCAAAAGTGTCATGTTTTGTCTAAAACTGCCAGTGTTTTAACCACTAGAGGGTACCAGTGCTCCACAGAGTGTTCCTTCCCCCTGGAACAATACCATTCCAGGTGGGGTTCAGATGATCCCACCCATGTATCTAGGGTACAAGAAAAGCAGTTTCACAAAAGTGAAAAGTCTTTGCCTTGGTCACTCATAGAACAAATGTCAGCACGAAAGGACAAGAGGTGTTGCTTGGTCGGTAGCTGTGTGCGGCACAGCCCGCACTGCAAACCCTGCAGCTTGATGTGAGAACCCACTACAAAAACAACAGATCGTGGAGGCCAAAAAAGGAAAAAGAGGGTGGGAGGGTGAGAATGGAGAACACAAGTTACCCCAAATGGTTTGAAGGGGGAATCTGAGCAGGGGACATAGTCTGAGCCTCTTGAGCTTCCTTTGCAAGAAGGACCCTCAGGAGCGAATGAGCCTTTGAAAGGCTAGCAGTCCTGCTGTCGCACCATCCAAAAGCATAAGCACCTCCTGCAAGTTAATCAAAGCCCAGGTCAGCAGCCCTCACTTAGCATCTGAAATGACCACTACAGTCGGAGCACTTCATGAATTTTTATCTCCATTGATGCTACCCAACCCACTGGTTTCACTGCAGCCTACTTTCTTTGGGATGTCGGAGCTTATGTCACCTACACAAAGGATGTCACCTACAATCATTTTTTCCCTGTGTTATGGTCTTGTAATCACAAAGACTTTAACTCACTTCGCTGTTGCTGTATCTGTATCATCTATCCAGTTTTATCTTTTAGAGGCAGCTATGCTGGTCTAGTGGCTGAGCTTGACTGAAAAAGGCTAAGGGGTAAATCTCAGGGAAAGGAGAAGTGCTGAAACCATGCAGAATGGGAAGAGGGGAAGTTACCACTGACCACGTGCCCTCAAGGAATCAAGGTAGAGAGGCAAAGAGTCTGAAGTAAACTCTCAGCTATAACTGTAGTGTGCAAGGGAGATACAGCAGTAGTATCTACAGCAAGCAGAAAGAGAGCAAAAATTAATGTTTAGCAATGAAAATTAAGTCTATTGAGCCTAAGCTTCCTATTGAACAGCGTTTCAGCAGGTGGCGGTTCGAACTTCAGTGTGGCCCTGTAATTCAAGTATGCCAGATAAGGATCTGAATTTCCTTCCTCAGTTTTTAAAATCATCCTTGCAATGATTTTTAGATCACTTTCCACAGCCTATTGAATTCCACCTACTTGCAGTATTGTGCCTAAAATCACGTTTGTTTTGCGGTATCTATAAACCCCAGACTACCAAATGGCAGTCCTCTTTTGTCACTGTCATGGCTGATATGCTATTCTAGCAAATAAAGGTTCTTGTTATGGGAGATGACATGTTTAACATTTATATTTTCTAATCATACTCTATCGGGTAATATGGATAATAATCCCAAAAACAATGTATATTTTTTCCAGGAGAGAAAAAGTCATTTATGCCTGTGCTAGAACGTAGATCTTTCTTGAATTAACATCACAGACTGTTTTGTTTGACAAATTTTGCTTTTTTGAATGTTGTACATTCTTTGAGTTTTTCTTCTACATCCTTTGAATCCAATTTAATACAGACCTAGCTCAGAACTGTAAATACTATTTCTACATATGGGTGCCCTTCATGTATCCTGTTCAGCAGCTCTCACTTCAAAATTTTAGGAGCAAATTATAGTAATTTTACTAAAATCTTTTCCAAAATATAACAGTCCCTTTAAAGCTATCAGGAGGACTAGATTCATCATATACAGTCCAAACAAATATTTGCTTCTAGCATAATTTTTTGGCAATTTTTTGTCTTGTGTGAAGGTCCTTGCCAAGACATCACAGTTTATCTGGAAGACTCTTCTTGAGCATATTCTTACGTGCAATATCAGTTTAATTTTTTATAGCTGTTTCCTACTGTAAGTGCTAATCAACCTAACTGTTACACTGATGGACTTTTGATCTCCTATTGTATCATCTCCTGCAGTGAGACCTGTGGTAGGACTCACCATGGACCAAACTGCATCCAAACTTCTCCTAGTGCTCCTAGGGTGCAATTTATATCATTTTAATGCAGATAGTTCAAGCTGGTCAGAAGCATCTAAAGAGCCAATTTCTTCTCTTTTACCTCTAAAGAAAGCCTCTAGTGAGTAGCTCCTATGGAGATGTTTCTTGTGTAGAATTAGTTGAATGTCACCCTTTATATCTCATATGTTCACTCTTGTTTTAGATATTTTTATAAAACCTACCTTGTAATGATTTTTGTATACTTCTACCATTGAAAGAATCAGCCTGACATACAATCCAGGCTTTAGCAGCCCCTTTCTTACATGTCCAGGTTTCTCTGAAATCCCTTACTGTTTCACATTTCCATGTGGTCCAGTATCCTATTTACAAAGGATATTGTTTTCTTTAGCAATTTGGATAATAATCCAGGCCCTAGATAGGACAGCCTCTTAAATAATTACTACTAGGAGATCCTTTCCTTTGCTGATGCTGCTCATCTGGAGGTATTTTTCTAGTGTATAAGGTATGAATGGATTCTTTAATTTCTTTTAGGTACACTCCTCTGCTTTTAGCCTTTTGCAAACATGGTCACCCTGTCTGATAGTGAGATACTGCATAGATTTGTATTTGCTTTCACATCTTTAATATTATTTCTTGCAACTCATTGGAAGTTCCTCTGTCTCCAAATGTTTCTATAATCTGAGATTTTCTGCCTTGTTCCATTTGTTCCTTTCTTGTTTTCCCTTAAAACTTGAATCTAGGTTCATTATGTTCTGCCACCTGGTAAATGCTAATGGATTTTTCTAAGATTATATTAGGAAATTCTGGCAGTGTTTTTCTCAGTTCTTGGTTTTTGATTCCCAATGCAATATGGTCCTTAAACCAATGTTCCTACAAGCTTTCCCAAATATCATGTGTGAACAATCTTCTTTTCTTCAAGTATTAAAAACCTATTGGCTGTGACCCATAAATATTAAAAATGCAGTTTTCCCATAGTACTTTCAGATGCCCCGTATTCCCACTCACCATCTTTTCCTCTATATCCAAGCTCCAGTTTTTACAGAACACCTACAGTGTCTTGGATTGATTATTTTATGGTTGCTAACGAGAGACTGCAGTCGGGACTTTAATACTTAAAAAAAAAAAAAAAGCGGGGGGGGGGGGGGAGAAGAAAAAGACATTACCTTGAGAACAGTTCTTCAGAATTGACTTGGAATATTCACTACGCAATATTTAGCCTCTTGCATCTCTGCCATTCCTAAAAACAGGTCAGTTAGTTACTCTTACAAAGACCAGTACCAGGATAAGGGTGATGGGAAAAGTATGATAATTTTGTGAGGCTAGAAAGGTGCACTGATAAACTCAGAGGAGGTTCTGGAGGAGGAGAGAAAAAGCAGTGAGGTGAGGTGTAAGGCATCCAAGGGTTTCTCCTTCTCTGCATCCTTAGTTTCTACTAGCCATATGCTCACATCCACAGCTCCACCCAGGAGCTTTTGCCCTGATGCCTTTAGGGCAGGGTGGAAATGCCACACTGCCAGTCTGCAAAGCTGCAACGCACTCCTATCCCACAGCCCTGGCAGAGACAGGCCACGATCCTCTGCAGGATGCTGGAGGAAGCCCTGGGAAGTAAGAAGAGGTCCCCAAATGGTCTCTAATCTCAGTGGCAGGCCAGCAGATCGGCCAGGCAATGAAGTGGCAGCCCAGAACAAGAACACGGCCTCATCTGCTGATGGAGGTGTGGCCATTATTGTTCACATACTGGGAAACTGAGACAGAAAAGAATAAATACATTCTCACACCAAATCAGATTTTTGTGACCTTAGGTTCTGCAGCTGCAGGAGTTTCTCTGAACTGGATTCATTGCTGTTTCTTTAAGTTTGGAAAGCTTTTAAAAAGCAAGATCTGGGAGAGGAAAACTGTGCTGCAGAGCAAAGTATTTAAGGTGCAGGAGCAGTTTTTAAGTCCGACTGTTCTACTCTCCTTTGTATACCAGCCACGATCCTGGTTAGCAAGACCTCCTCCTCCTGCCTTTTGTTCAATACTTTTTGCTTCAATGCACTGTGCACCGATCTGTTGCCAACTTCCTTAGGGAGTCTGGCATGCTGGTACAAAATGTTGTAGGTCAGCAATATCTGATAACATAAACATCATCATCCTAGACTTTGTGCTTGAGGGGACCTTTCAGAAGAATGGCCTCACTTATTTGCTTGGCTTGCTGGGATGAGAGTGCAAAACAGAAAGCACAGAGCACTACGGTTCCTTATCTCATTGTTGTCCCTTGGAAGACAAGATTCATCCAGAGATAGTCCGTTTCCATCTTGTCTTTGAGACAAATTTTAAAGATGCTCTGAAACTCCTAGCAAAAATAAGTTACAAGAAGAGGCCTAGGTCACTTATCACTTGGATGATTTGGGGACAGATGGCAGAAGCAAAGGGAAGACAAAGACAATAATACCAAGGTGTATTACCAAGCTCCTCTCTTTCTGCAGCTTGAATAAGGATGGAAAGTCTTCTGGTTGCTGTAACTAAACAGTCTGAGTTGCTTTGCTAGTGCCTTTAAATTCTATTTTTATATTAAGTGAATGACATTGGACTGAAGTATTGTCTGAGACTTTTATCGGCCATGACTGGTATGCCTGTCCATGGGCTTATCTCCCTCCGGCAGCATGCAGCTAATTGACTTGAGACACACAGAGTATGAAACACGGTGGACAATGGAGTACAGCAAAGCAGGAACAGCACAGATCCAAACGGCGTTACCCAGCAGCCTCATCTGCCATAGCAGCAAATAAAAATGTTTCAGAAATGGTTCTATTAAAAGGACATTCTCCAAAGGACATTAAGAAATGTGTGTTAAACCATTTGAAGGTAAATTTTAAGAGTCAGATGCTGGTTTATGCTAAACTATTTTGGGCAAGAAAAGTATAGGACATTTGAAAGTCAGCCCATAATTCAGCAGTCATTCAGCATTCTGTGATGAGAAGCAAAGTGAATTTAGAGTATATAAAAAGTTCAACGTAAGAGTGTCCATCCATGTCCACAGTTAGAGACCCCGAGAATGAATTTCCAGAAAAACTCCTTTCTAAACGTCACCAACACTGCTGTGCCCACAGAGATGAAAACTCAAGGAGTTTGATTTCAAACTTGACAAAAATCTCAGGATCTAAGAATTGGAATCTATCACACAGACGTGCACTGGTCTCCTCACAGTCACTTCACGTTTCTTTAAAAGAAGAGGAGAGATATACTTTGAATTTTTAGAGAACTTCAAACAATACAATAGAAGAAAAGGTTGCGAACTCACTGGCCTGTCTTTTGGCTTGACTGAACAGACTGTTGTGATGTTTTCTACCTTCCCATTTGAAAATACTGAGAATCAGAAGACTGTAGGGGGGAAAAAAAAAAACCTTTTCTCGCAGGCATTCATGTCAAAAATATGAGGTCCTTCATGACTGCATAGCTGGAAGTGAATATCTAACATAAGGAGTACAGCACAGTCCAGAAATAGCCGCTGTAGTCTGTAGTATAGGATTTCTAGAAAGGCAGATAATAACATTACTTTGGTAGGTGTCCGGATTCTTACAGCAACTTGAGAAGAGCTTCTTTACTCTTTAACCAATACCTAGCCCCATTTTAGAAGTCTGACTTTTTTTTTTTTAATCCTACATTGCAAAATAACATACTTTTGTAAAACAAGGCCGATATTTCCAACCTAATCCCCACGTAATCTACTGAGTAGCTTAACACTTTCAGAGAGGTGGGATCACCAACCAAGAAAGCAGCTTCCAGTTTGGACTGTATCTTCTTTGCCTGTTTCATCTCAAACGCCACCACACACTCCCCTGTGTGTGAGCATGAGCACTTGATGCAATGAGCTCGGTTGGGCACATGGAAGGCGACGTTCAGAAGAAAAGGTTGCATGTTGCCATAGCCAAGGAACTCTTCTGCACTGCCAAAGATTTGCAGCTGGGTAAGGCAATGGTGTGTGGCTATACCCGACCCGCACCCTCACGAGAGCCCATTAGAACGCCAGTGCGCTCCAGGACCGTGTGACCTTGTCAACTGTTTCCCTTTTCCATTATGGGCAATAAAGGGAGCCCTGGTAATGTAGCTGCAGTGCAGCCAGTTATGTGGCTCAGTTACAGCAAGTCGAGTGAGACCTATGGATTACTGGAGATATAATATTATAACTTTTAGAGCTCTTTCCTGATTTTTTTTTTGTGTTAACTCCACAGACAGTTCTATCATTTTGCATCCGAGATAGTCAAAATTTTGACGGTGACACAGAGCACCAGATTCAAGACTTTTCCAGCAAAAAGCATGAAGTATTTGAGCTAGAACAGAAGAGGACTTTTTGCACATAATCATTTACTACCTACACCAGCATAAAGTAGACACGTCTAGCATCCTCAGTTTAAAGTAGCCAACCACTGTTTTTTATCCAAAAGGATTTTTTAAACTTTTGATTATTTTTATGTCTTCGGTGAAGAGTGCAAAGTTATCACTATTATTTTTCCATCTTTCTCTATCTGACAGCACTGCGCATCAGTTTTCACCAATGTATTGCTCTGAAATTTGGGACCTATTCACAAATCTAGAGGTATTGTGCAAAAAGCATACATCAATCAGTTAGGAAAAGGTTTTTTACCATGCAGAATGCAGAGAAAACTGCAAAAAGCAGATGAGCTATGCTCACTAATACAGGGAGGGAAGAGAATGAGAAAGGAAGGAGAAGGTCTGACTAGGCTTCTTCATTTTGCTGGGTCCTGTGCTAAAATGTGCAAGGGCTAAACTCAAGTTACAACAGCTGTGGATCAAACCAGCAGTGGTGTTATGGAGGAACGTTTACTTAAGAAACCTAAATAAATGCAGGTAAAATAAGAACCATAACCAAACTTCACTACAAAGCAACCCAGATTTTGAGTCCAACTTGATTTGACGCTACCCCTCTAAACCCTTCCTTTCTTCTGCATGCTCTGTAGATAAGCAGGCTGTAGTTTGGCATTGATGATCAGTCAGGCAACAAGACTTCACAGCTCTGGCCCCTTGCCATTTCCCCATAAAATGGCATTAGCTGGAGGCCAGGAGTTGGGCCACAGAGTGCTGAATACAGAGTCTTCTTGAATATCTCCTGCTACAAAGGAACCAGGGACGTCTCAGAGGGGTTATTTGAGATAATATGTGAAAATAGACATTTTTAAACATTTCCGTGTAGCTGTCTTATCTCAGACAGATTCTCACCCAAGACATGGGCTCTTATTATCTATCAATGAGCATCTTCATGCATTTTCACTCTCCAGCTGCTGCTTCACAAGGGCACGGGTGCCCCGTGGGTTGCCTTACATACTTACCAGGCCATATGGACATCTAAGATGCCCTGTGGGGTCTCAAACTGCACTAGATGTACATTATTGCACTAGATGCATAGATTGCATGAGATGAACAGCCCTAGATGTTTCGTTTTGGAGAGGATGACTCCATTATTCCCTCTGAGACTATCAGGTCAGTACTGAAGATCAGAGTCTTGGCACGCCACACAGTGTCACGCAAATGAAAAATGTAGTTTGCACATAGATCGGAGCAGGAGGGTCTCCTAATCATACCTTTTTTGTATGGAAGCCAGTCAGACAAATGCTCACTGTCATTCCCTTCCTCACAGTCAAGGAATGAAACTATCTCCAGCAACTGAGCTGGCACACCAATCAAAGCACTGCTGCAGGTTTTATGTCCTTTAATATCTGCCATTTAAAAATACTTTGTGTGTGTTTGAGAGCTTCTCTTCTGTACGATCTGCAAAGATATTTCAGTAATTTATTGGGAAGATAGAAGACAGAGAGGAAATGGATTGCAATCCTAAAATTTCAGTTGCTACCTGCATAGTTTAACATATGATAAGATATGTGGTTTGGATAGAAATGTGAGGGGGATGTTCAGTTGCTTAGAGTCATATGCCTTTCTAAAAGTGTTTTTTTCAACATGTGGTATTTAGACTAATGAGAGTATGTCAATAACTTTGAAGTGATTCAGTAAAGTTGCCTACAGAGGCCATGTCATGTGAAAATGCTATAACATCTGTGCCTCCACTGCAAAAAACGTTAAAGGGTCTGCAAGTCTCAGTGTGTTGAAAGCACGCGGCGTTAATACAGCCACTAAGGCCAACACAAGAAAGGCTGAAGCATATAGATTTGGTGAGTTGTATGTGTTCCATTTTCATCTCCAGTTCACATTCATTAGTAAATTATGAGATGCGTTAGCAGGGCAAATGAATAGCATCCTCCTTGAAGGTGAACTTTGGATAAGCACTTCAGAGGTCATTGTATCGTCAGAACTCTGATTTATGCAACCAAACAATAGCACGTGGCATTTGTACCTATGTAAATTTGACTCTGTTTTAAAGTATTTCTGCTGCTTTGCATTACTATAAGCGATTAATTAGCATTCAGAATTCAGGATAACCATCTGTAAGCATGCGATATTTTATTTGAAGTCTGAATTTGAAGTCTTTGGAGGAGGTTATCAGCCTTTTCCAGACCTGCCTCATTTTATTCCTGAAATGTTTCACCATCATAGGTGACAACATTGCTCAACACAATATATGATGGCCCTTTTGCTCAACTGACTCGTTAATATTTCAGATTACATTATCCTTGATTAACCTGACAGTTTCAAATAAAGACAATTCTACCAAACCTTCAGAAAAAATTGGCTATATGGAAGGGAATATCTTTATTTCTTCTTCTTTGAAGAAAGAGAGCTATTTAGTCAAGTAAGCCATTTGACATAGCAGAGAATTCAGTATTAGTAAGCATATTTACAAAAATAAAATCCAATTTGCAGTAATGAGAAGTTCTGCATGCAGAATGCAATCTAGGAAAGCAGTTAAGTGTGTACTAAGCAGCTCTATTGGGAGTGACATGTTTATATCCCCCAAAAATATGAAACTTTAGCTCTGCCCTAACTGGAACGGCTGGTTTTGCCGAGGAAAGGTCCTCTGTAACATGGGAGAACTGGGCATAGTGGGACACAGCCCTGACATAGCTTTCCTGTTTCTATTCAACACCCATGGGAACAGGAATTCCCGTTCCTAATTCAGGCTTCCCCACCTCCTCCTGTTGTGGCATCAAAGCAGAGAGGGGCTGTGTTATGAATGTTATAATGAATCTATAAGACTGGAGAGTTCAATTCATTTTTTAGGTAGTTTAGCTGAACTGCCCGCTGAGGTCTGCTGACTGTACTGACTAGTGCTCCAGTGTTTTGAAAGGGATTGTAGATACTCAGCTCACATATACACACACACAGACACTTGGATGCCTGAATTTAATTTCTTAATTTTGAGCTGAATATCATGTCACGTAGGTGAACAAAAGCAGAAAGCCTGGAGCAGTAAGTGACATACAGACATACAGAGCTCTTCTCTTTGGCTTGGCCCGAACAGCTGTTGGAGTAAAACTAAGATAATTGCAGAAGGATAAATGTCAGGTCTGGGCATTTTTGGTGGCCTCCCAACATCTGTGATTGTTGACATAGACATTTAAAGGATTGTGTGAGGACAGTTTTTTCTCCTTCCTCATCCCACCAGAGCATCCCCAGGAGTGTGGTGGCACGTTTGTCATGTAACTGAACAAAACATTGGTAAGTGAGCATCAGGCAGTGCCTTTCCAGTGAGACAGGTACTTTCCAGTGAGACAGTTCTCTGATTATGTGTGGACATCTACAGCCTATGCGGCTATCTAGCCTTGGGTCTAGACACTACTGTGGGTGAACGCTACAGCAGTGTCCACACATTTCTATTTGATATTGTATGGCTTGAAGTTATTCCCAGCATAGATTAATTATTCAGATCATAGGCTGTAACTGTTCCAATGATGTTGTAATGACTTACGAGTAGTCTTGATCAAGATGCGTAAAACAAATTGTACACTGATTTTGCCATCGCTTACAACCAACAGTAGTCCTAAAAAGGCTCAGAAGACTATCTACACCTAAAGAAGTTCATATTTTGTTTAAATGGGAAATGAAGGTTTAGGAGTGAGTGGGACAAGACTATTCATCCACCACTCCCTCCCTTCTTTTTACAGTGCTAATTATTTCTTAGGGACTAGTTCAAGGCATCTTTAAATCAATGAGAGTATTTTCATTGGCTTCAATGAGCTTTGGAGCTCATCCTTACTCTCTTGCCATTTAAGGTTTCTGCCTGCATTTTGATTCAATAAAAATTAGGCCAAATGCACACAAAACACAGGCTGGGATTCACCTCAACTTGTTTTAGCCATTGTCAGTGCAAGTGTCTGCATCTCAGCATCTCCGGCTCCCTTTAAAGCCAGGAGAGAAAAATGGAGACTTTAAAAGCATGATTCATCTGCGCTATTTTAGATATCTTCTTTAGGATGAGATGAACTGTGTATTAGAAGTGTGTACTGCTCCATCTGGAAAAAGAGCTTCAGGTGATTAGGTTAGATGAATCCCACTCACAGTGTCAGATAATGAACCATGAATCAAATCTAACCATGTCTTGCATTGGTAAAAATGATCACAGAAAGCTAATAGGGAAGAAAGCTTTCCATTGGGTTCCTGGGTACAGATGTCTAAATACAACCTTCAACATCAGGGAAAAAAGGGTTCTATTTTGGTACTGTGTACACATAACATGTTTGACATTCAGACACTTGCCAAACTGAATATTGGAAAATCATTAGATCAGGCCAAAATTAATAATGAGATGTTCTTTAAAATATATAAAAAAGGTTACTTTCATTTTTTGCCCACTTGTTCCATGTCTATCAAGTTCATGCGTCCTAGTGTTTTCCCGAAGCCAAGAGAATTATGGAAGCAATTATTTTTAAAGAATGAAGTTAATATCTCCTATAAAGCTAATATTATAACATTAAAAGAAAAGCTGAAGAACCCACCACCTACTGCAATCCCTACTTTCCCAACTAAAATTATGAGGCCTGCTAACAATTAGTTTGCAAGTCGTTTGAATTCTGAGGGTGCTCTGGCACATCTGATGATAAAGTTAAATGCTTCCAAGGATAAAATTTGAAAGATCTTAACAGTGACTACTTCACATTAAATTACTGATACTATTTCAATTGTTGTGACATTTTAAAAATAAGTAGATGTTTACACTCAGCTTTCCTGTAAGGTTATTAAATATATCTCAAGGTGCCCACTTTAAGTGTACGCTAAACAGCTGTAATGCAGATCTGGATGTTGTTTATCTAACACCAAATGATTCAAGATACCCATAATAGAAAGCATGTAATTTAGCTCTGCATACACCATTACTTGAGTTTTGGGGCACATCAAAAAATTTCATGCGCTAGACTTCAGAGGACTTGTGTTTCTTTCTCCAGCTTGAAACACTGCGTTCTTTCCTTCATGGAAGGTCAGAAAGATACAAAAGTATGTGAAATCCTTCAAAAACAAAATATTTTTTGCCTAGAATTCTGAATCATGACCTTATACAAAAGACAGCTCTGGCTTTTTCTTGTGCTGCACTGTGCACAAAAGCAGAAGCAACTTTCCCTTGGACCTGGGCAACTGAATTTAGTAGTACAGCAATCTTCTTGTGCATTGGACTGGACCTTTCTACCTTGCTCCATGCTCAGCTTCACTTTCTATGTCACTTTTTAATAAGTGAAAACTTTTTTAGGCTGGAGGATACTGTCACATATGTATATATATATAGATATATTTATTTATTTATTTATATAAAATATTCTTAGTTCTGGAAAGTTTTTTATGGTACTTCTGATTCAGCTTTTTGCTAGTTTTTAAACTAGTCTGCTAGTTTACAGAGTAGTGAGTAAATTGAATATGTCCATCCATTCATCTTTTTTCACAGACTTACCCTTTCCATTATCAGCTTAAAAGCAGTGTCTTATATTGCAGACATCAGGTCCAGCAATGGCTTCATAAGCTGAGTTAGTAGCAAATCCTGTCAGTCAGTTGATGTCCCACAGACCCAGAATTCATAAGATAAATGATAAAAGAAGAAACAAGAAGAAGCAGCTAAAAACAGATTGAATTCAGGGGTTATTGGCTCCTGTCCAGTTGCTTTCCCAGTACAGCAAGCTAAATAGCTTGGGCTCACACTAACAATTGCTTCAGCTACTGTTCCTAATTGATAAGATATCAGTGTATCAGGTCAGACATTTTTCACATGCATGAACTTCCTGTATTCTCCACTTCCAGCTAGGAATAAATAAAGTATAGATATATCTTCCACGATCTGCACTTTCAAAATCCAGATCATGCCGTATTTTACAAGTATCCTAAATCCTGTTTGAAGTCACCAGTTCTTATGCCTTAATGATCCTGTGCACTCAGAATGCATCAGTACTATTTATGTTTCTGCCTGTCCGCTCAGTCCCTGCTCGCCCAGCAGTCCACACCACCTACGTGACAGTCTGCACTGAATATCCACTCTGTCATGCACCAGCTTTCTTGCTTGATAAGAGAACTCCAAAATGGAAGACGAGTAGGCAGTTTCTCAAATCCCACATGCTATTAGGTGCAATTGGTGGACTTCAGCGATGTCTTGAGCTCCCTACAGTGAGGATCAAACTGATACTTTGATGCAGAAGTTTCTTGCTTAAGGAACTTGAGTGACCATCTGAGCACTTCTGCAAAAGACAAGATAAAACCTCAGGGACCTGGAGAGATGTCCAGACACGTATGTGTGGCACTTCATCAATGAACATTTTATGGAAGGAAAATTAGGATTAAATAAATGGTAAAATAAATTATCCTGGGTTAACTGGGCCGACTGAGTGGTGTTGCTCCAGGTTAGCACTGCTCCTCCTAGGGAAGTTTCAGCTGGAAAAGAACAGAACCACTAAAGCCTTTAGGAGAGATTCTCACTCCTTGGCGCCCAGTGGCAACTGAGAGGACCGGAAGCATCTACCTGCATGTCCTTGGACATATCTGGATAACCTAAATTCTCCTCTGACCGCATGCCTGGCCCCTATAGGCTGGCTTGGCACTCTGAAATAGAAAATACAGGGACTTTGGTGGAGTTCAGGCCATTTGAATCTGTTTCCTAGTCTTCACTAAGCACCATGAAGAGAGCAATTTCTAGTGCCATCACTTCCCCCCCCCCCCCCCGCCCCTGCCGCAATAGGATTTTAATCCAGGTAAGTAAAAGATAAGATTATCTGGAGTCCTGGGACTGGTCAAATAGCAAGCCGCACTATTAGTGTTATTTGTTAATATACCTAACTTAACTGTAATACGTTCTAGTGAGGAAACATTAGGATTAACCAAGCTATCTAGGGTATTAAAGAAAATTTAGCTGAAGTAGAATGGGTTAATTTTCCATACTAAGAACAAATTAATTAACAGAATGAATTAATTTGACAACACAAGGACCTATGCTGTCACAGTTAATCTGCTTCCAGTACCCATCCTAGCCTGGTTCAAGCTAGCTCAGGTATTTCTACATGCCACTGAAACCTGTCCTGTATTTTTTTGATTCTTAAATGTAGTACACATACAAAAGCCCACCATTTGAGGAAAGCAATGATAACTTGAACAGAAGTGTCAGAACATCTTTGCTGCACAGAATGACACAATCTATGTATCTTACTTGCACAGTCTGAGTGTAGCCAAGCACTACATTTGGCATCTGGAAGGGACAGATCCTCATATTACACTGTTAGTGAATGTTGGCTTAGGCCTGAGTACTTTTCTTTCCCTGTTATACCATGCACTGCTTATTTTTTAGGCTTATCTGAATTATTCTGCTATAGCAGGAGCTGATGACACCGATAAAGCCCTCACTCTTCCTGATGTACAGTATATTTGAGGCTTCTGGTCTTTGATATAGGTTAAAAGAAATCGCTTAGGTTCATCATAGGGGTGACTTTGTCATTGTACATTATTGTGAATACTGTGCATAAGTAGATAATCTCCAATATCTTCTGGAGGAAGCACCTGATTTTCTGTGACATCATGTGACTGAAGCTGTTAGTCCTCACAACTTTTCCCAGTGAACTGGAGGACACCATCTTCCTAGCTGGGAGCCTGACACCGAGCATATACAGTTGCCAGGGCATTGAAATGGACCGAAGATAAACATCAGTCTCCATACTCCATCTTTTATATGTCATTGCCTTGACTTTTTTCCCTGGTTCCCAGGACAATGGTAAGAAGCTGAAGTGGAAACATAAAGAGTCAAACTAAAAGTACTAAATAGAGGAAGTAGATATCGGTAGTGTCTATGGAGGACAAGAAGGTGATCAGGAGCAGTCAGCCTTCTATGATGGGACAACTGCCTGGATAGACGAAGAGAGAGCAGTGGACATTGTCTACCTGGACTTTTGACACTGTTTCCTGTAACATACTCATAAGCAAGCTCAGGAAGTGCGGGCTGGATCAGTGGACAGTGAGGTGGATTGAGAACTGGCTGAATGGCAGAGCTCAGAGGGTTGTGATGATTAGTGGTGCAAAGTCTAGTTGGAGGCCTGTATACAGTAGTGTCCCCCAGGGGTCAATACTGGCTCCAATATTGTTTAACTTATTCATCAGCGAGTTGGATGAAGGGACAGAGTGCACCCTCAGCAAGTTTGCTGATGACACAAAACTGGGAGGAGCGGCTGACACACCAGCAGGCTGTGCTGCCATTCAGAGGGACCTGGACAGGCTGCAGAGATGGCCAGAGAGGAACTTCAGGAAGTGCAACAAAGGCAAGTGCAGGGTCCTGCACCTAGGGAGGAATAACCCCATACACCAGGACAGGCCGGGGGTTGGTCTGCTGGAAAGTAGCTCTGCCGAGAAGGACCTGGGAGTGCTGGTGGACAACAAGTTGACCATGAGCCAGCAATGTGCCCTTTTGGCCAAGAAGGTCAGTGATATCCCAGGTTGGATTAGGTAAAACATTGCCAGTAGGTCAAGAGAAATGATCCTCCCCCTCTGCTTAGCCCTAGTGAAGCCACCCCTGGAGTACTGTGTCCAATTCTGGTCTCCCCAGTACAAGAGAGACTCCTGAACCTCCTGGAGCAAGTCCAGCAAAGGGCTACTAAGATGATGAAAAGCCTGGAGCATCTCTCCTATGAGGAAAGGTTGAGAAAGCTGGGACTCTTAAGCCTGGAGAAGAGAAGGCTGAAGGGGGCATCTGATCAGTGTGTATAAATATCCAAAGGGAGGGTGTGAAGAGGATGGGGCCAGACTCTTCTCAGTGGTGCCTAGCGATAGGATAAGAGGCAACAGGCACAAACCGAAACACAGGAAGTTCCGTCTGAACCTGAGGAATAACTTCTTTACTATGAGTGTGGCTAAGCACTTGCCCAGAGAGGTTGTGGAGTGTCCTTTTCTGCAGATATTCATAACCTGTCTGGACACAGTCCTGGGCAATGTGCTCTAGGTGATCCTGCCTGAGCAGGGGAGTTGAACTAGATGATCTGCAGAGGTCCCTTCCAACCTCAACCATTCTGTGATTCTGTGGTAGCATCATCTTTTTTTTTTTTTTTTTTTCACCCTGTCAGGATTAAAATATCTTTTGATGAATAGCGAGAACATCTTTTTATGTGAACCAAAAATATTACAGGAAATTAAATAGGGCTGTGAAAAATGAGTATGTTAAATCTAGAAACTATATTCAATCATTATAACTTCTTTTAAGGTAGTTTTAACTCTAATTTAAGCTCACAACCTCAAGTAAGCTTAACTTTGATGTCTTTTTAACATCTCCAGAGACTATGTTGGTTGTTATATTTATGGACAGTGTTACAGGACTGCTCTTCCCTCTTTATAAGCAACTAGTCAGTAGAATGCCAGGAGGTAGCACTCCAGAATACACAGCTTGGTATACCAGCTGCATGGAGTCAAGGAGGTTTTATTTAGCAACTTTAATTGCTTCAACTGTTCACAGGGCTTCAATGTGAGCAACTGGGAAAAAAAAATTAACATGAATACCCAATTATTTACAAGCAGATTTGTACATGGGAGTGTGCATGTGTGTGTGTATCTAAATATATTTTTGGCAACTAAATGCCCTATAGGCAATGGTTTGCTACTTCTGAGAGAGCTGGAGCATCTGACCTACCTTGATCATCATCCCTATCCTAAAGAGGTTTTCCCAGAATGGTTGAAGGAATTGAAGGAATCTGACAAATCAAATAAATCACTGCTTTTCTGAAGTGTCTCTACACTTTAACAAAAAAAAAAAAAAAAAAAGAGGTAGAAAGAACATCTGTGCACTGAGGAACGAAGCCCAGAAAGAAACATTAGGGAAACTTAAGAATATGAAAGAAAACCAAGAACTTGATTTTATGCTTACAGAACACACTGGCAGAGTTCCCATTGACTTTCATAGTGCAAGATCAGAGCTCAAAGAAGGAGATCAGGAGAGGATGAAAAAAAAAATAAGTCTGTGATGAAAGAGAGAAATGGTGATAGTCAGATAGTAAAAACACTTTCATACAAAGGCTTCAAGCTTCAATGACTTAAGCACATCTGATGCCTGGCGAAGTCCCTCTTTGGGGTAGATGGCCCCAAATGTAATGTCACTATGTGCTGAAACCCAGGCAGTCTAAGCTAGTGATTATTTTTCTTCTCCATTTCCTCTCTTTTGTTTTCCTCCAGTCTATCTACTGACAGCTCAAGATATTTTTTCCCCACCAGTTCCTAATACCCATGTCTCTGGTGAATGAGAGAAGTCTTAAAAAGCAATTTAAAGAGAGATCTTACAACTGAAAACCTTTAAATTGTAATAGCTTGGAATACAGATGACAAATTGAGATGCCCCTTAGCTAATGCTGTAGTTTCATGTGTCTTCTAACAGACAGATATGTAAAGAATAGGAAAAACCTGCTACAGCAATAAAAGGCTTGGAAGCAGGCAGGATTTAGCTAAGGTTTTATTAGAAGGTAGAATTAGTTTTGAATTTTACCGTAGCAGTCGTGAAGCCCTGGGGCTTTAATCCTGCAAAGACTTTACCATGCAATCTGTGCTGGATATTATAGTTCCATACATCATTCCCTGTTCACAACACAATTCTTTTCTGATTGAGATTTCTGAGAATTGTTGAAAAAAATAAAGCATAAGGCATATGATTCACCTCCCATTGATCAGCTGAAACGCACTAGGCTGCAGAGCTTGTTAGGATATAATCCTTTGGGGGAGTAAAACTTAAACAGACTGCTAGAGTTATTTTTGGTTTGTCATGTGCAAACTGACTGTAATCTCATTGGTACCCACTGAGAAGGCAGAGAGGATGGTGGCTGTGCTACAGCTGATGGTGAAAGGTTATTCTTAACTTTGATCTGGCAAATGAGTTAGCAGCCATCATGAATGACAAGGTTCCTTCTCCCACTCAGCTGGTACGAGCAGACTTTCCAATATACCATTTTAAGATGGCACAGTTACCGAGCCATTCTACAGATAGGGTTAAAAACCCTAGAGCTTCATTGCCTCTTGACAGGAGAACATTAAATCACACCCCTCTCTTTCCTCCCTGCCATCATTAAATATTTCTGTTAAAACAAAAAAAAAAATCTGCAGTTGTTGTTATAAGAAGAAATTGACAGTTACTGAATATGAGGAATGCTTTACCTTAAATTGGAGCAAGTACAGTGATAAGAAAATAAGTTTGTGGATGTCCTTGGCTAAATCAAACTCTGGATCAAATTGGCTGGCTACAGAATGGGGCTGTTTACCATGCCTTAAGAATGAGCGAGCCCACTGGCCTCTGGGAAAAGCTAGTCACAATTGAAAAAGACAATGTTTTAATTTAGACTTCAGTAATTCGATAAATAAGAGAACTGGGGATCATTTCACGCATCCGTGCGATGGCACTCCACAGAAAACAAATGGAGTAATGCTTTCCATCAATATCATCACTGCTTTGGAAGCATGGCTATTTCCAAAGCTGAACCATTCTGATGGAAAAAATAAATAACTAATGATTTCCTAAGTAGACCCTTCCATTCACCCTCAGGAAACCTTAAAGAGAAACATCTAAGAGGACTGTTCAATCTAATTATACAATGTGAACAAATCTCTGAATAACAGCTGCAGCATGAAGAGGGCATTAGTGTTAACTCTTCAGCATGGGTATCAATGCCTGATGATTATCACTCATTAAAAACACTTTGTTGCACATGCAAAACCCAATTGCTAAGGAGACCTGAAAACTATTTAAAGCCGGAAAGTGGCAGGCATCTTTACGCCCATTCTGTGCTATAGCATTTTCTCAGTAATCCCATTAACTTTAATGGGAACATTTGTGGTGTGAGGTATCATCCGAGGAAGACCTCTACAATCTTGTACATACAAAAGAAGAAAGGAAAAACAATGACAGAGGAGGGTGATGATGTATGTTCAGCAGACGTGTCTAAATGTGGGGTGAGCCGGTGCTTTCTGTATAACCTGATACCAAAGTGAAACAGTAACATTCCTTCAGCATTTCCATATTGAAAGCATGTTCTAAACCCTACTGTTGATGAAGACCTTCCAAATCCCTGTGTGGTGTGGGTCCTGCTGCTTTCTACAGACAGGATAAGCATGAAACAGAAAGTTAATTAACTTGCCCTGCTTTATAAAGTTTGCCAACTGATGGCAAGGATACAGCTTAAAGGAGGATTTGAAATTGAAATCGTAGGGAAGTATCAACCCTCATAAGTACACATCCCAAAACCTTACAGCTACACCTTCTTATCTTATGAATATGAGATGCTCACCACACAATAACAAGAGAAGATCATTCAAAGAATCTGTCTGACTCTAATCAGGTTTCTTAAAATGATGTTAACTTTCTGATATCTGTTTGATGTCTGTATATATCCTGAAATTATATACATAATCCCAGAGCAGCATGCTAACAAACACCTGGAGTAATTCAGCTAAAAGATAGATTTCAGGAAGTGCAAACTTAAACAGCCTACTTGTTCAGAAGGCAAATTCCTGGAAATTTCAAATATCCAATATCTTAACAATACTTTAAGTAAAGAAGGTCTGGTAGCTCGTCAAGACAGTCTTGAAGCTTGAGGCAGACATTCAAAATTAATACCCCTCCCCCCCCCCCCAAAATGTAGATATGTGTTCTATGTTATTAACACACACTGGCTCAGTAATTTCCTTCACAGGACATATTATTTAATCTGGAACCAGCTTACAGTTGCGGGATATCAACTACTTTGCACTAATCCTATCAAAACCAAACATACACATTTAGAGCAACTGGTCAGTTTGTACAGCCTAAATTGAAACTCCCCATTGCTTTCCAGTGCTTTTCACCTCGGGGCCTGAATTCAGCCAAAACCTAATAGCCAAAAGGAGAAGCTGCACAGAAAATCAATGCTATCTGACAACCAACAACTATAGTGTGTTTTCTCATGGTACTGGTAATAACACGTTAATCACAACTGAGACATTGCAATACAGTCAAGATGAAAGCATCAACTTGAGCAGCTCACAGCGTAAGGGAGCTCTCCCTACTGTCTACCCCTGTGCCTTGTTGTCCAAGTGTTGATGCCAGCATGACCATTTTGACTGCCAGAGCTGCTGTTGGCACACCCATCTCCCTCCCTGGAGCAACTCATCTCCTTCAGGGATGGAGCATGGAAACATCACTGGTGCACGCAACCTGGCTCCTAAGACCCAGACAGACAGCCCTGCTTGGGCAAAGGCTCCCTGAAGTAGTGCCGTGAGCAACACACCCATGGGTATGTAAAGGGGGACCCTGACAAAAATCTCACAGTCGATCTCATCACAAGGAAAGATGACTTTCTCTCAGGTACCCAGGATCAAATTATAGATGACCACTCCTGAGTGTCACCCTATCCTCTTTTGGGCTCAAACACTCTCCACCCCACTGAAGCATGCAAGCCATTTTGACACAGTGAATGCAGCCATAAAGCAACTTCATCCAGTGTACAGTGGCTGCCATGACCCTGGAGAAGGAATGAACTCAGTCTATCACGTGCCATGGCTTGCTCCCCTTCTCCTTCTTCATGAGAAACCGGCACCCGATCGCTGTGGTCCCTGCATCCCAGTGAGTTCCAGTCCCGAGAACTGCAGGGCGATCTTAGCCCCGAGTTTTAATCTTGTCCTCTACGCTATCTCTCTCTTCCGCTACAACTCCTCGTCACTTGCTGTTTATTTTCTCCAGAAGTCTCCTAGCATGCATCTGCTGGTCAGCTTCTCTAAATCCCTTTAGCTGTGCGCTTAGTCCAGAAGCTGTGAAGCATAAAACATTATATCCGATCACAACCATAACCCCGAAGTGATGACAGCTCCAGAGACCATCTCAGCCTGTAAACCTATATCTATCTGATATTCAGGATTCATTTTACGTTATCTTCACACTGCAGGCCTGGCAGTAATTTTAATACATGAGCAAACACACAGATTCAACAGACCAAAAGAAAAAAGAAAAAAAACATTCCCCTAGGATATATGCCAGAGGTAATTTAGTATTTTTCACCTCTCAGGCTTGCCAGTGCCAAAAGATTTTGAAATTTATCTCGTAACTGCCCACTTCTTTTTTTTTTCCCCCCACCTTGCTGCTTCCTCCTTCTCACCCTGAGGACACGCTGTACTTTACACTACAAAGAGATACAAAGTTTGCCCCATTAAAAAAAATAAAAATCTGTTAAAAAAACAAAACAAAACAAAACCCAAGATATCTCTTAAAGCAACTTTTTCTCACCTTAACAAAAGAGTGCTACCACTTTCAAAGTATCAAAATGAATCCTTCCTGGTCTAATTTAAATATTCATCCATTTATCTTCCATTTTAAAATACACCAAGCTAGTTCTTAGATATTAAACACTTGTAAAGATCAGTTCTACCCTCACCTACCAGTGCTCTTGGGATTGTCCACTACTGGGGCAGATACACCATCTGCGGTTTCAGGTGGACTAAAATTCAGGTCGTTTAATAGGCAACTGCTTTCCCTCTTTAGTTACAGTGTTTTATTGACTCTCAGTCACTAGAGGAATAGGCTGAATGTCTGTATATCCCCTTTCAAGTGAAATCCAAGAATACACAGTCCATGAAGTTCTAATACATTAATAAATAATAGCCATGTGGTGGAAGGTAGAAATTCAGCACCTTTTGTAAGCACTTCCAAGATTACCTGTAGTGCTGTCAGGGAGTCCATCACGAGCAGTTCAGAGAGGAGGACGAAGGGCACAGAGTAGCCTTGAAGAAATGACTAGTATTCCCTGATGAAGGAATTTCATTCTTTTGTTAACAGCATTATAGGGCTGAAACAGGTCATTTAAAAGCATTTTTGACGCCCTGTGTTTCTTTCAGGGAAGCGCAGAAGGGTTTTAATGGTAAGACAGCAGGAGCCAAGTAAATTTCAAAGTGAAATCTTCTGCAGCTGTCACCTACAGTGATGGAGAGGCTCCAAGAGGTGATACAGCTGAATCTGACTTGGCTCCCACAAACAGTGCATGGTGATACATGATCCTTGGCAAAATCCAGAGTCCCTGGACCAGACAAATCAAAATATATTTGTGACTCACTTCTCACCTGGAATGCACTAAAAATGCATTCCAATCTATCCCCCAAAACGGCAAAGGCCAAAGGCCTTTAAACATAGATGTTCTTTTCCCTGTCTCACCACTCTTCTGTTCCCGTCTTGCTCTCTTGTTTACCTTAGATATGGTTTAGCTCTCCGGAACTGTTTCAGTTATCTGTACAGCGCCTCGCATACTTTCAGCTGTTGTATAATATGCAATGACAGAGATAACACATTACATCTCACTGAAGACCTTTTGCTATCTTCTTCTAAAAGCTTGGCCTCCACAATGCAAATAACCAGGTTTTCCAAATAGAAGATGGCCTCTATCCCCACTTAGGAGCTATCAGCGCTATTATCAAGTTCTGAAATGAATATGTGAACTGTGACATACATACCAAACTAAATTCCCATACAGAGATCCTTAATTTCAGAGGCTAAAACGACTGTAGGTAATTTCTAGCCACAATCTTGCACTAGTCAAAGAAACAAGGAAGAAGTAAACAACCCTTCGTGGCTTTTCTGTTCATCCTGCCTCCAATTATACCATCTAATGAAGAAAGGGAAACACTCAAGGTCAAAGAATGCACGGCTGCTTGATGCTTTCACATGGTATTAACCCTGGAAACCGGAGGAGTCCACCACTGATGGATCCAATTGCCTCCAGTATGCTAAATGTCTGCGTATATATTCTGAATGCTTTCACTATTAATGAACTGTTTTAAACTATATTTAACCATTAACAGTTTAATTATCAATTAATTAATTAATTATTATGTTAAAATAAATAAAAAATTATTGTTAGGGCATTCATTTTTCTAGGATCTTTCTGGAGTTAATACAAATGACCTCTGCCTGTTTGATAGTTCAAAAATTGCCTGATCCTTGACGAACAATTAGTATCGTTTATACTCTGCTAAACACAGTTAGACATGTTTTTGTGCTCCTTGCCTGAAAAAAAAAAAAAAAAAAAGATTATTTCAGAATTGTAGCTATAACCCAATTACACCGCATGTCAGAGCAGGACAAAAGCAAATGTGATTTTCGCTTCAAAACTGCCAGCATCGCTCAGTGTTTCATTGATTTCATTTCTCCTAAGTCAGCAGTATTTAAATTTCTCTGTAAATTATTCCTGATGGTTTATTCACTTCTTAACAGCTGGGCTGTAGCACTGAGTCTTATACTGTATTTGTGTAGGGTGAGCAACATGGACCCACAGGGCCACAGAGATCATCTACTGGTTTATAGCTAACTTGGGCAGAATTTCTCTTGGGATGACACCGAGCGGAAGATCCATTCCCGTTGTCCATATGAACAGCACGAAGAATGCAGCTGCTGCCCGGCGTACATATGGGACATGCACAGACTCCTTCTAGAGTGAGAATAAAGGTAGCAGATGAAGGCTATTTTAAAAGAGATGGAATTCAGGCCAGAGGACTGAGTCCTTACACCAAAGCAAGCAATGCATCATTGCATAATAGGCTACTGACTATCAGCTAAGCAGGGCAACTGGCCATACATCCTTAGTGTTCTGCTGCTATGAAACAAAACACGTTAGCTTGGAGCAGGAACCTTTGAACCGTGGAACCATCAACGATTTCAGCCATAGCTTTGGCTTCAGGAATAGCTTTGGCTAGGTTGGTAGTTATCGTAATGCTGTTTGTTATATTGCTTTTTAGGTAATGACTTTAGTTTCAGTCTCCAGGGTTATGCAAATACATTTGTAATTGCTCATAATCTAGAGAAGCGGCAGAGTGACTAGCATTTGCTGGATGGATCTGTAATGAACGTTTCAACTTTTTGTTTATATATACATATAAAACTTCCCTGCAGCCGCTAAAGGTAGGCTGACCAGTGTCAGTGAAGAATTTTCTGTTCTTAGCTCTGCTGCAGATGCACCTTCTTAGCCTCCGTTTATTCATCTGTGAAATGAGAAACCTGTGATTTATTCACATTTCAGAGATTTTCCGGGCCAATGAAATGCTTGCAATTTTAGCAGCTTAAGATGAAATTAAGAAACATAAAAATATTATTGTTGCTGTTATTGTTTTTGTTACCAGTGCAGAGCATCTCCAAAGAAATATCATTGCCCTTCCAGGCTAGAAGGACCATAGTAGCAGAGAATGTCTCCAAAGAGTTTGTTAGAAATGCAGAGAAGAGCCCAGCAGCTCTGTGCTGGTTCCCCTGTCGTCTTAAACTCACACACTCTTTAAAATCTCTCTCTGCACTCATCAGACCAGAGCAATGCTCTCAACAGCACTTGCAGAAGCACTCCGGGATGTTCCCGACACCTGAGCATATGGGCTGAGAGTATGTTTGTGCTTTGTTTCCCGAGGGTACAGTGCAGAGGGATAAGGGGCCATCAGGCTAACCACTAGCTGTAGTACATATTGTTCAGCCAGTTCCCTGCTGCCTTTCTTTGGGCATATTCTGCAGAGGAAGAAGGAGCATAACCCCTCGGTGAGTCCCCTTTCTGACTCACTGCATGACCCTGGACAAGTCAGTTAATCTCTTTTTGCCATATTATGCTTGAGTGTTGAAAAGGATACAACACTTATCCAGCCCTTCTGTGTGCTGTAAAGCTTTGGTAATTTATACTTGTCAACTGCTTTGGGATCCTTAGATGAAAGGTGCTAAAGGATCATTATTAATATCCATGAAAAAGTAAAACCTATAACATATCCCATGCAGGCTAGGCAGAGAGTTTTACAGCACTGGGTCCCTGAGCTTTCTTCTCTCCTCTTTTGAGATAAGCATGATTGTAACAGCACCCTTGAATGGCTGGATCATTTAACAAGGACCACAGTGAGCTGCATGTTTCACACAAAGAGATAATGACCTTGATACCGGTGGCACCCTGAATTGACACATGCAGCCTCTTGCAGAAGCACCTGGACACCTTGAACCTCAGCCCCTTCAGCATGAGAAGATAGAAAGATGTCCACACACAGCCAAAAAGCAGATACCTCCAACTGTGTGATAAATTCCTAAGAGGGTACCTGCAGTCTGGCTACATACGGGTATACATTTAGTTTTGTGATTAGGTTTTTCCCTGGCCTCTGACTCCCATGTGAGCAATCCTCGTCATATGGGGAACACTTTTTGTGTTACACAACAGGATACTCAGGCAGCTACCATTATGTTTCCCAAGCCACAAGATTTCTCCAGTCACTTGATTGCACGTGTACTAACACGACAGAGGACAACTGGTTACAAGGTTGGCTGGTGGCTTAGCTTCCAGTCGTGTAGTCTGTCTGGCTCTTGGGAATGACAACATCAGGGAGTGCCCTGCTAGGACAATTTATATGGGCTGTGTTTTACTCACAGCACACAGACCCTTGAAAAATGTGATGTCCTGTTTCACAGGACACCCCTGCACCATACAATTCCTCAACTTCTCTCTTAACCTTTGTAGTCAGTCTTTCCTTCTTTGACCGGAAGCACTGTTTTTGCTATTTTATATCCTACTAAAAGGAATCCTGTTACCATAAATGCTCATGCAGAATCAGTTCGGCTTAACGGCTAGCCGCATTGTCCCACCTCAGATACCTAGAGAGCTGAGCAACTGCTGCACATTTGGAGCCCAGCTTGGTATAGCAAGTTACTATATGGCTACAAGAAAACCACGTCACAGTGACAGCCTGATTTGGAAGTTAGGGTCAACTGAAACAACACAAGGATTTCTTTCAATATATCAGCCAATACACAGATAGAGCTTCAAGTGAGAGTTGCCTGCCCAAGTCAGAGGGCAAAAAGGGAGCTGTGTTCCTGTTGACTGCAGGGAGCATCCAATGCCTTGGAGAACTACCTTTCCTCCCCTCTAAAATGGGTTGCAGCACTAGGGACGTGGCCTGTCTATAAAGACCCAGGTATTTGACTCTGTAGCTCTTCTTTATGCCTAGTCAACCTCCCTTAAGTATTGCAACAGCAAAGAAGGCGGCAAACGTTCAAAACAGGCCTTTCTAACTAGGAGGAAAAAAAAAAAAGCCTTGCAAATCCATTGGACTGAGAGACGCCTCCCGACTCCCTGTGCTTTTCACAGAGTCTGGTCACGTTCTCTAATTGCTCTGGTGATTTGTATTTAATCACAGCCATTCTCCTTTGCTGCCCATCTCCCTCCCCTGTCTGGCCCTGGGATGAAGTCACAGGCTAAATTTGTGATGATGCCAATCACTGATACAGTTACATGCAGGATTTTGGTAAAGTGCAGATGTGTTTTTGTACTGCAGAGTTAAACAGGAGAAAACAAGCAGGGTGGGCAAAAGAAAAGTTATATTGTCTTTTAGGAAACTATCTCCTTGCCAATGATACAACACCTGGAAACTACCTAAAATAAGAAGGGGTCATTAGGAGGAGAGACATTTCTGAGTGTGGGATATAATCCCTTTGACAGACTTGCAGAAACCTATTTTCCATTCCCCCACTCCTCTTGGTACTCTCCTTTTAGCTAATTAAGCACAAAGAAAATTATATGCAACTTCAGGATGATGTAATGCATCTGCGTAATTGAGCAATTCATTGTCAAAGAGAATTTGGTGCAATGTAATGTATATTTGATGGAACAATTTCCACTATTAGTATTCACTAAGAGTTCCTAAAATTAACTGTAATTACTGAGGGAAAGGGCTTTGATATGACCGAGCACAGCTCAAAGAAAACATCTGTTCAGTGCCCAGCACGGGTCAAAACCACAATAATGAAGGTAGACTACATTAGGAAAGTGCAAGGTAACAAAACACGAAAGGAGACAATTGAAAAAGAGAGACAAAATAATGAATTACTTCAAATTAAAACTCAGTTATAAATCGTAGCGCTGACCTGTGAGCCATGGGAAAGCTCCAAGACATTCACTCACAGTTATCTGCCCCTATAAGTCTGAAGCTAGAAAAAAGTAAACCTTCATTTTATTTTAATGGTTCATTTTATTAAACTCAAATCTTTTTTTTTTTTTTCCCCCAGAAAAGTTGGCTGATATGACTTAAGGTAATAACTGGGAAATGTATCTTCTGAACAAAGTGACATGCCACCATATATCTTTACTGCAAATCAGACCCCTAAAAAGAAATACCCGACACGAAGGAGGAGAGTGGGAGCCTGTAGTATGTCTTTTCATCTATTACAAGTAGCCAGACAGCAGCACTTTTTGATTAATTAATAGACCAAGTCAAAATCAAGCACAGAAGACCTGTCGTTTGTCTCCTACAGACTTGCAGAGTTCTTGCTGATTTTCACTAATGTTTCCCAATGCGATGCATTCATTTTTCAAGTGAATGGATGCCAAAAAATGCAAAAAAGATATATTTAATCAAGAAATACAATGATATATTTCTGTTACTGACATTGTTACCTTCCTATCTTTAAGTTCTCATCCTATCTTGATCTGCGGCAGGGATTAGCTTTTATATTACGTTTGAACTATACCCATGATATACTGTGGAGCCTTGATGCCATCTGAGCCATCAGGTGCTACAGCAGTAAAAAGAAATGCAGAGCTGGTGAGGTTGGTGAGCTGGCCGCCATCTAGGCTGCTATTGGCTTTCCTTTCTGCACCAAGCATTAATTATCTGGCTTGGGAACCAGATATGGTGGATCTGGCTGAGTAACTAAATCTTTTCAGGATTTTTACAGTATGAGTGTACAAACAGTCTAATGGGCTTGGGAGACCTCAGCTACACAGCTTATGATACCTGCAAATGTCCAAGGCTTTCTGGATTGGCAAGGATTAGTTCTCTCTTCCTCTTTTTGTCCTGGTTATGAAGCAATCTGCTAGCAAAGTTTTGGGTTGTACATCTTGCTGAAATCAAGCATGTTGTTAAGGAATGGGAATCCTTATTAGCTGTGATCAGTCAGCAACTGGGAAGAGCATATTTTGTTTTTGTTCTTTTTTTCACTCTGGTGTCTTATCATGCACCTTATAATACTTGGCCTACCTTAAACAACTTATGTATCTCCAAGCCATAGTGTAGTACTGGCACAATTCGTTCCTCACGTGCTTGCATTTTACTGGTTAATACATAGGGATTATGCCCATATACCCTTTTGTTGAGAACTCAATTCTGACACGTTTACTTCTCTCTTCATCTCACTCCCTCTGTAAGTCTAGTCCAGGAGTAAAACACAACTCATTATGAATAGACTTATCAGAATCTGGCCATACTTGTCAAAGTCGTATGAAATCCTTCTGGCAGGACATGTAAGGTTACAGTAAGCCATTATCACTATAATTACCAGTACCCAAACTGCATTTGTTGAACTGTATTCTCTCTTGGACCTCCGAGAGATTCAGTGTATTGCAGAGATAGAAATGTATCCTTTGAAGTTTGATGCGAAACTTAAAGGGAATTTTTAGGCAAACACATAGGGACCGTTTTTTATCCAGTAGCAGCAAAACATCCGCCTTAACCTTGCTGGTAGCAGTACCCTTGAATCTAACAGGATATGGGATTAAGGCACCAGTGTGCAGCTAGGCAAATCACAGGAAAAGACATCTGAGGAAAATTGACCCCTTGGGTCATTACATCCACTCCCCTGCTATCACAGGCAATGACGCCACATAATCCTGAGCAGAAACATGTCAGACTCCATCTTCGTTGCCATGTTTACTTCTCCCCTGGTGCTGCCAATGGGAGGACATCACAGAATCTCACTCCTCAAATAGTAATAAACCTTGTTTTCAGCCTAAAAGAATTCACGAGAACTATATTCACATTTGGTTTTGCCAACACTGTCCTGTATGCTTAAAAATTGTTTTTGCCTCCCCAGTAATCATGAGGTGATGCATTGACAGAAAGCATATCTCTTTGCAGCCCCCACATTGCTTAAATTAAACAAGCTGATTCAGTTTGTCTCTCCTCATAACAGAATAATCTGTCTGGTTTCTTCATTACCCTGTAGCCCATCTCTGCAAGTGACCTAGTTTGAACTTCTCCACTCTGAATAAGGACAGGAGAATTGTACATGGACACGGGGTTCAGCCTTCTCAGGCTCTGGCCCTTCAGAAATTTTTGAACAGAGTTGAGGATGCTTTCCAAGCAGTGTCTGGAAAATAGAGCTCTTTTTCTGAGTTGCCTGTGGTTTGACCCCTACAAGGAGTTCACTGACCATAAATAAAAATTGCAGATCCACAATATTTTAGATGAGATCTTAATATGCTGCTTCAATATTTCCTTCCCTCTAGTGGGAAAACAATATATCTGATGCATCCTGTAAGTGCAGCTGTCCTTTCACAGTCACATCACATTTTCTATTTACTTCTTTATTGCAAAAGAAAAAAATTGCTACAGACCTGTATGCTACTGAGGAATCTCTGCCAGGTGGTATCAACTAAGATCTCCTTCTCTGCATTTCTCGAATATAGGTAACATGCCAGCTACTGCTCATGCACATGATGTCACTGCGTTTGAAAGATTTACTAAAAACAATCACATGGTAATCAATGTGCCGGTTTTCCAGAATTCTGCGATGAAGATTGTGCTGTCCTCCTACTGTAACAACCTTGTTTTCCTTGAGATTTTTTTTCCCTATTGGATGTGATAGCTTTCTTTACTATTTATTAACTTCCTTTGCTTTGACCCATACCTAAATAAGCTTTATTATTGACCTCACTTCCCCTGCATTTCTGTTCTTATCTCTTTTTATTTATACTGCTAGAGAACCTTTTGTGCTTTCAATTTCTTTCACAAGGTTTACATCAGTTGGTTTTGCAATTAACAAGTCATGTCTTCACTTCCTGATCTGTGATATACCGACTTTCTTACTCACTTCCTTTCTTTCCTTACTCTCAATAACGCTTTCTAACATGACTATTTCAAATAGTTTTGAATGTTTTCTTTTTGATTTCTTCCACTTTCTTGTGGTTCAAATTCTGGATAGTCGTTTGTACCCCGGCAAAAGAAACTTCAAGCCTACACCACATTCAGCTCACTGAGGTCTCCAGTCCCAGTGGTTTCGGTAACTAGACTCTCTTCGCAAGGAATGCCCTGCTGAAATCACACTCTGAAGGGACAAGTCTATTTTCATTTGTTCTAAACTGAATCATTGCAGGTCATTTGACTTACAAAACATTGAAAAAAAAAAAAAACTAAACTAAATGAAAACAAAAATAAAAACAGCCTTTAATAATGACCTCACTGCTTACAAAACAAAATCTAAAGTAGCATCACATCCAGGAGTAGCCTGTCTGCTGTTTTTAATTGCAATCTTTCTCCAAACAGTACCAAAGATGTTAAAATCTTTACTGGTAGTGTTTTGGAGTTTCAGCTCTTCAGAAACCTCACAGAGCTCTGTATATACAATGCAGACGGATTTACCCAAGGGGCCCTCATGACGCATCTCTACTACCCCATCAGTGGTATACTATGTAGTCATCTCCAACATGACTTTAGACAAAGGTAATTTTACCACTTATTTCTTTATGTTCAAAACAGTAGGAGCCACACTACAAAGAGAAGTGTAGGGAATAGAACAGCTCAGGTAAGGGATTTTATTGAATAGCTATCTGTTTGCACCAGCTGCAAGATTATATTGAAGATTATATACTAGAAGTGGACATGTAGCCAAATGGGATTAATCAAGGAGCAGAGATGTAAAGCATTAATCAGAAGCATAAATCCTTCATTTATAGAGCCATTCCTCCATAAAAATACTCACTGCCTTTATTTCTGTCCCTATCTTCTGCGAACAGGTGAAGCTCAACGCCTGTATGTCAATCACTATAGCAATTCCAGTATATTTTTATTCCTGTAATTGATGATCTGCTGTTCTGGATCAGCAGTCTTGGTGCCTTCCATCTACCGCCTAGCTGATTGAATAGACAATCATCTCAGTGGCTTCCCACCCTGTCCGGACTGGCCTATCAATAAAATTGTTTTGCCTCATTCATTTATGTCCAATTTGAAGTACCCATTTGCTTTCAGGTAAACAATCAAGCTCGAGCAATTACAACCTTCTCCAATAAGGCCCATACAATATATATCTGTGTTAGCAGAATTAGCTTTGTCCCCTGTACTGTGCTGTGTGCTTCACCTTCTGTTGATGATTCATTTCACAAGTAACCAACTGATAAGCTGCATCACTGATTTCTTTTTCCAAGTATGGGGCATTGTCTTGGTTGCCGCAATCCATAGTTTGCTGTGCTTCAAAAACCTCTGACCTCAGACTTCAAACGCTATTCTGCCTTAGGTCTCCTTCCTTGCTTTATTTATTTAGTTATTCATAGCTATGTTCTTCAAGCCTTCAAACGCTATTCTGCCTTAGGCCTCTTTCTATGCTTTATTTATTTATTATTTTTCAGAGCTACGTCCTTCAAGTCTTGATCACCTTTAATAAGCCTCAGTGTGGAATGGGAGATTTTCCCTGCTGGGCAAATTCTGTTTTCTTTTTGCAGGATCGATTTTGGTTCTTCTGCTGAATTTTACACATCAGATTCCTATATCAGTTCAATTTGGTCTCTGAAAAGTTTAGCCTTTTCCTTGTTCTTCTTTTTCCCCATAATGTTAACTCAGATCTTCAGGCTTAGAGAAGTCTTGCTCTTCTATAACTTCATCTTTTTGCATGAACTGCTTAAGACATACTTGTTCACAAGCTTCCTTTCCACCTAGAGTGCAGATTTCTGTAACAGCATTTCATATGTAGCCCTTTCCACCACAGCACTAAGTGAAAACTAGTTAAAATACTGGCAGTTTCAGAACTATATTTGCTTCCTTTTTGCTAGTTCCCATGGCTTTCAGAAGTTGTTGTTTAAAAACTTCAGCTCTTAATCTGTATTTCCATGGAATTTCAGTTCTGGCATGTTTTTTAACTGATCCACTTTTTCTTTCACAATGTTCTCTTATTTAATTACACTCCTGGTAGCACTTCTTGTTCAGGATTAACTCAGGCCAAGCAGGTTTGCAGAGCTCTGAGTCACTCAGTGGCCACTTTCTAAAGGACTTTGTGGATATGACTTAACTCTTCAAGTTCCATGTGAAAACTCTTTGGAGTAAAAAGAGCTGCAGGGATGGGAAACTTTCTGTGTTATAGAAAAAGTAGGTCTGATTTTATGTAAGAACCTATCTCCACTCCAGGGTTCATAGCTGAGTTGCAAATGAGGGGACTATCTCTAGCCCAGGGTTAAACGACCAATCCCCAGAACATGTCAGAAGTTAGCCTTTTCTCATTTTATTATTTTTTCTTGACTAATTCATATATTCTTCTGTTGGGGATGATAGGCTTATTCTTGGCCATCTAACTTTCCTCACATATCATATAGTGGACACCCAAGCTGTATATTCAGCCAGCCTGGCGGGTGTTGAAGAGTATATTATAAGGCTAAGCCTAAGTTTCTTTGTTGCTGTCTCTCAGCACCCACAAAATAGTTAAGTAAAACCTGGACAAGGAATTCAGAATTTGTTCCAAAGGGATATTTTCAGAGAGATGGGACTAGAACTTCAGGGTCCCAGCCAATACCAATATTTGGAAAGAGAATTAGCTTGTAGCACCTCAAAGCTGGCAGATTATTTTGAGACTTGTTAGGAAACATCATTGTCATTTTGTCTCTGTTCCAAATTGGAACAGATCTTCAGTAACAAACCAGTGGCAAAGAGAGTCACAGGACTGTGTCCTTTCTAGTATATTAGAAACTAATTTTAATTTATGTCTTCCTAAGGGACAATTCTGGTTCCTTAGGATTTAATATGGACTTGAGAGTTAGAACTTGTGGATTCCTTTCCAATTTCTGACGGCGACTCAAGCACTCTCCTCTGGCAAGTTACCGAGGCCAAATGATCAATTTAGAAGCTAAATAAGTGCTCTACAGTTTTCAGATGATGAATTTCATTTTGGTTATAAAGGATAGATGACTATCTTTCCCACTTTCTTCTTTTATCCTGAGAGTAATATGTCGGGTTTTCCTTCCCAGAATTTTGTAAAAAGCAAAATCTGAGTCTTTGTTTAAAAAAAAAAAGATGCTCTAAAGAAACCAGAAATAATAAAATTATTTTATGAATGAAAGAATGAAATTGTGAGGCTCCAGTCATAGAGATAGATTAGACTAGCTGATCAGAAGAATCCTTTCTTGATCTAAAAATGTACGAGTTGAGTACAAGTATGTATGAGTTTCCAGCTGTAGTCAAAATGATGAATGAAAAATCCTATTTCACTTTGGCATATTCAGTAGCATTCTGTGAAGCCTCCTTCATAAGGCCGAAATAGAGTAAAATATGCTAAGTCTGAGACCTGATTTTTACACAACTCCCCTAGTATATAAAGTAGGACATCAGCTCTGCTCCAGTTTAAGAATGAAATTGCTTTCTGCTTAACCAAAAAGCTTTATACTTCCCCATATTTCTTTGAATACAGTGTGAAAACTTTACATATGTAGGAACATTTCATCAGGAAGCTCCTGGACTGTTCTGCAGCTCTTTTTCTTCATACCATAACCCTTCTCTTTTTCTTAATGACAACAGAATGACTTCTGTGCCAGTTTGGGGATTAAATCACAGGTCTGAACCTGTCCACAGTATTCTCAGTCACAGTCATGTTTATCCGGTTGATAAATACCTATTTCCCTTTTGGGAATGAAAGCTGAAAGGTGTCAGATTGCCCAAGCTAACTGGTATGTTTTTTCTATTGTGGGTCACTTTGACGGAAGCAAGTTGGAGAGTGTTCAAGGCACCGTCTCTTCAGGTAGGCCTGAATGGTGGTAATTTCCAGGTTGAGGTGGGAGGTGAGAATTCAGATGAGGAGGGCGAAAAGGCAATAACCTCTTTGTTTGACATATCTGTTTACAAGGTATGTTTGTCTACAATATGAGAAGCCCAAACGTTCTCCCTTAACATTTTTCAGCTCACCTTCATGGCTTACCTGAACATGTAGTAGTCCTGAAAATAAATATCAAAGAATGTCCGACTAGCTCAGACCAAAGGTCCATCTAGTTATTATGTTTCTAACAATAACAGTAGCAAATGCCGTATAGCGACAGCACATGAAACTGGAACACGTTTAGCAGTCTACTCCTCGCACTCTCCCAACATGCACAACTGCTGTATTGCCAGTGTTGGATCCCTCCATCGTGGTAGTACTCATTTAAAATACAACTCTAATAAGAAAGCCTTCCTGAAAGTTTATCCTGCTGCTACCTGGCTCAGTCAAGGATGATTTAATTACATACATATATATATACATATATATACACACATACACACACATTTTATATATATATATAATATATATAATGACCATGAAAACTGGAAGGCTGCTCAAGCTGAGACTGAAAGAAAGTAGTGGCACACCCAAATGTTTATTGAGAAGAGTATATAGTCAAAGGATAACAGAGGGAGGACAAGAGTCATCTATTAAGGTCAGTGGAGACAGGAGCTGGCCAACAGTAGATGCTGATGTCTTGAGACATGGGCCTGGCGAGGTCTAGTTGAAGAAGAAATAAGGGCTTGGGCTCCCAGGTGTTGCAGGCATAGTGAGGCTGGAGAGGCTCCATTGCATGAGCTAAAGTGCAGTGCTCACATGGCAGACAGCACATTCTCTGTGGCCTCTAAGTTTCTCCAGAAATAGGAAGAGGACGTGAATGGGGTATGGTGGCAGAGGTGGCTCTGCACTTTGGATTCGGAGACAGGCCAACCTTTGCACACATTTCAAGTCACTGCAAATGCCATCAAACCAAGTTGTCAAGATTTTGGGGTTTGGCAGCCAAGGTCTGGGGCTTGTCTATGATGTTATATGCTAGCTCAGTTAACAAAACTGAATGTTTGCGCAACGTCCATATGTGATCACAGCACTCCTTTCCAGTGCCATGACAGCACTGTAACAGAAAAGCTGGCAGTGAAAAGTAGCCCATAGGAGTCACCTAGAACTACTTACCCAGGTAAAGAGTGTTGTAGTATCTCAGCTGTAATGAGAACTGCAAGTATGAACATGGATGCTATTTCTTTGAATTAATAACTCCAAATAAAAGCATCAGAGGAGGGTTATTTCTGAGATTAAGACTTTTAAGCATAGGTGTCTACCTGTAAGTGCTCACTCTACAGGCGATCTCAATGTCTAAAGTTCCCATTATCATCAGTGGAGGCTTAGGGATTGATATATTTGTACAGACATGAATGCCATTTGAGCTACCATAGGGGATTTTCTCGAGGCCAAGTGTCCTATCTACCGGCCTATGCCAATACCTTTGGGCATCTTAAATGGCACTATGCGCCTATATGTAGAAAACGTGCACTGAGTCTTAAATGACAACTATCTTTTCCCATCTTTCCCAACAAAATCAAAGAAAAATAAAAAACCTTATCAACACATTCCTCATTCACAGACTGAAGATTGCATGTTGACATCTTGTACCCATTTTTAATGTGAAGTTCAGCTAAACTCAAAGTTCTGGAAGGTGGGAAATGGTGGGTGCAGTGTTTGCTGACATAGCTTTAACTGCGAGTGATGCCCCGGCAGCACAGGTGCTCTCTTTCTGCCCGAGATCTGCCTTGAGCAGAACTTGTCATCACATATATGTGCATGTGTTGTTAATCAAGTTCTGGAATTGAATCTCCACTAAAATGTTGTTTTCTCATCCAGTGTTTGACCTCTAATTTCTGATTGCAAAGGACGTTCCAGACTCTAGCATTTCCTTCAAGAAATCTTAAAAATATCATCTCCCCAGAAGTGCCAGTCTTCTTTCTGTAAACAATAATTTAATTACGTTACTTCTTGAGCTTGTCATAGCATGCCGTTCCACAAGCCCCCTCATATTATTGTCCTGATATAAACACATCCTCAGCTCATTCACTCAGATCTGACTGATGGCAATCACAGCAGGAGCTGGAAAATAATGAATTTGATCATATGGTAAGGTAAAGAGGACAGCCTAGCCTACAGAAAGGCTTTCTAAGTACTGTGCTTCCATTAACCCCCTAACGACATTCTCAAATGAACATTTTCAACCCAGAGCATAAATATAACAGCAGCACGCCTGTATTTGCTGGAAATAGGATTGTTTCACATTGTTCAGTTAACGTCCCCTGCGACACAAGTCAGGGTGCTGTGCTCTGCTCAAAGGCTTCCGCAACCTGTAAACAAGAGGAATTAACATTTGGGTAGGGTTCATCAGAGTCAGTGCCTAATTCAGTGAAACACCTAAACTAGTCAGCCCAGGTCCTCTTTAGAGAAACAGATGCCTCCAGAGGAAGAGTCAGCAGATCTTAAATACACCTCTCAGGGTGAAATGAATTGCTGTATTGTTCCAATTTTAATTTAGAGGTCTTGTATTAATTCAAACTCACAACAGCCCCCTGGTGTGCAGCAAATGTGTGGTTCCTTTGAAAATAGAAACAGAGGAAACGGAAAGTTAAGCTGCTTGTCTCAGGCATCTAGTAAATCAGCAGCAGCTGGCAGTTGAAGCGACAAGTCCTGGCTGCACACTGCAATCTCTAATCAGCTGATACGAGATCTCTTTGGATCCTAAATCCTGCCCCTTCAGAAAGAGAGAAGGCCCTGATTGATAGGGAATTAACTAAGTGTCTGCAGGTTTACAAGACTCCCTGCTTTGAAAGCAGAAACCTCTGCCCAAGCATATGCGTGGTCACTGGGGAGCTGCATGGGGAGACACAGCAGAGCCGTGCAGATGGCAACAGGCCTGGGAGTACATGAAAAGGGTCTGATTCTCCATTACGTGAAGGCCTCATCGGCTGCTCCAGCTGACAAAAAGATCATTAACGGGGAGCAGAAATGGTCCTGCATAACATCCCCTGGCATGGGCCTCTGCGGTATTGGAGGTGGAGCTGCGACTCACCACCCTGCAACTGCTCATTGGTTCCAGATTTAGGCCCTGGGTAATGTATTGAGGGTACAGAAAACAGCCCTAGGTGTTGCTCGCTCTTTACACCTACTGAGAATCAGCTCCAGAAAGTACAATGTTGGTTTTATTGCTCTTGTCTCTGCTGCTGCTGGAAACTGAGCGTATGCAGCTCCCTGGGTGCTGTGAAACCCAGCTCCTGGCAGGGGGGAGTCCCTGCAAGGGAATGAGCCGAGTGCAAGACGGAGTTTACTGCCTTCTCCATAGGGGAGGAAGAGAAAAGAGAAGGAATTCCTGCTCCGTGGTTTTCCCTCAAAATAATCATGGAACTGTTCTTTTGATGTTCAGTTTAGGGAGGCGGATTTGTTCTTGATAATCCCAGCTGAGCCCTTCAGTAGATCTCATCACTTAGAGAGGCAGTTGTTCTAACAAACTGCAATAATATAACACATTGTCAGTTCTCATAATATTCAGCATCCTTTATTAAGCCCTGGCTTCTTGAGGTATACGATTACACAAGAATCTCCGGCTTTGGCAAAATAAAGGGGGGAAAAAAAAAATCTGTTGATGTGACAGCTATGCAGAAAAGTTTGAGAATATCAGGCATGAAAGCTCTGAATTCAAAAGGCTAATAACATTTATTGTTTTAAAATTTTAGGATTTTACACCCAACTCAGAATTTTGCAGGCTGGACTCATTAACAACACCAGGATAGTGGACAAATAGTAGCAGGCATATAACCAGATAACAGCTGTTGACACTGCAGCATCTACGAAGAACTATCTCCTCTTATGCATCTATATTGTCCAGCAGAATGCTAAATATCAGGAATAAAGCAGATCTGTGTGCTGTATCCCAGAAACTGAAGACTAATCAATCTCTGGGCCACAAACTGTGCCGGCCTAAAAAGAAGAGCAAGTCCAAAGGAGATGAACACATGCATCTCTTTGACAGAGGGCACTGAGGCATGCCTTCAAGCTTGGATCACCTCCATGGTTGGTTTTTTTGCTCATGAAAACAGTGCGCATCAAAAGCTGTGGCTTATGCCATTGATATGCAACTCCTGGCCACTGCACAAGGCATAAAATTGGCCCTGGGAGCACTAATGACCCTATTAAGACTGCAAGTTGGGAAAAAGCTGGAGTAGATACCCATGGAACCCCATCATACAGTGGACCTTGATCATGCTCCTTGTCCATGTGATCATTGCTGTTGCCCCCTTGCTCTCACCGCATCCTCCCTGGCGGAGCAGCCCACTTCTGCTGCTCCCTGACACTAGTAAAGCATGGGCAATGCTCACTTTCTCCTGATCGTCCCACTGCCTCTTCCCAGCATTTAAATTCTGCTTGCAAAGAGTCCTAGAGATATAACCACTGGAAATTCATCTCAAATAATAAAAGCTTACCAGAGACTTTTCCATTTTAACAGTGGTTAAAATGGTTCATAAGGCTGGCCATACTGTCCTTCATTTTAAGAATGCAGGTTAGATCCAACCAGAATTAGCAGCACTGTTCACTGGTGGTGAGGGGAACAAAGTTAATCAGCACTGAAACGTGTGATGGCTGTATAAAGGAATGAGTGCATAATTACGGCTGTATTAAGGCAAATCAGTTCAGTCAGTGCAATGACACAAAAGAGTGATCTCAGCTAAGATTTCCTTCTGATGTCCCATGGAAAGGGGAATCCTCTGAAACAGGATTCGGACTCCATATTCCTAGAGCTAGCCAGTGCTTAGGCCAGTCGTGCTAAGGGTCAGGAGTCAGAGGTAATAAGGAAAGATTATGCCATCACTTGATTTAGCCAAATGATAATCTTTTTTTGAAATAATCTTTCTTTTTTTTTGGCTTTGACTTTGAAGAGATGAGTGGTCCCTCTAACCCATCTATTCAAAGAGCCAGAGAACTTTTCTTAAGTGCAAACAATAGTATATCATAGCGCCCTAGACAATTAATTTAGACATTTGTGGCCCAATCTAAGAATTGTTTGATACTATTGCAAATACAAATATATAAAGATTCCTCTGACTTACACCAGTTTACATAATGCTTAGAGTTTGAATTCTAGTGTGCATCCTTGTGGCTTTATCTGATGGAGAATTCTTCACTCCCAGACCTGGTATCATCATGCAGTTTTGCTATGTTTTGTAAACAGATCCCTCGCTTGTTTGTTAAGCTCTTCAAAAATTCAGCCTAAGTGTTTTTGCTAAGTTATTTATTGCTATGCCAGATATAGCTGTATGAAATGTGGCTTCTGATGCCACACGTGCCCTACGTCTCTAAACAGTGTAAGATTCACTACAGTGAAAGATACTACATAAAAAAAAGACATGGTGGTTCAGATTCTTACTGTTTGAGTTCAAGTTAGTTAATGAACTTATGCCATTTTACTCCAGCAGGAAAATCTGAGCAATTTTTTTAAAGGTTATAGAAAGTGACAGAAAAACTTAAAGAGGTTCAAAAGTTTAATTCCACTATCTTCAGCTCAGGTAGTGAGCTTATTCCTTTAATCTAAATCATGTTAACACTGAATGGATTTCCTCTGAAGTTTATTTCCTCAGTATATTTACCCATAATAATCTTTAAAACTCTTGATGTTTTGTCTTCTTGTTGAATTCCCTCTTTCTCCATAGCTTCAGAATTCTGGATTTGTGGAGAACTGAGGTATTTTTGTTCAGAAAAGCCCTGGGAAACAGCGCTTTGCACATCTTGTATTTAATCAGGATTGCACTGAAAAACAGCTCACTCTGTCTTCAGTTTCTTCTCCAGCACAGCCCACAGGACTCTGAAATGCATCTGGCTATGTGGGCCAAAGAGAAGGAACGACCTGTAAGCTACTAAGAGTCTCTAGCACACTCGTCACTCCAAAAAGCAGAAGATATAAACATTTTCTTGTTGTGCCAGGTGGTTAGAGTCTTTTTCAAATGAGAATTACCCATGCTACACAGATCTCTGGAACAGTGGAGCAGCACTGCCTGTTTTCCTAGCAGATGACTGCCTCATTTCATTAAGCATTATAATAAAAAGAGTTCGGAAACATCTCTGCCCTTCAATCTCTATTTTTAAAAGAAACCCTTTTGGATGGCTTGACTGGGTAACTAATGCTACAGTGACAATTACCATTATGTAGTGCAGGAACAGCCTGCGTGATGTTAGCATTTTGCCTACCCGGTTTTCTGTCTGGGTCCATAGACTTTTACCATTGAAAGTCTATGAAGAATCCCTTTATAGAACACTTTGTGAAGGACAGTGACAGCAATGCTACATAGTTATATAAAACAGGAGGCAAAGAATAGCATCTCCAGTTAGAAGTGCAGGTTAATGCTAGTTTGGCAGTCTAACCCTATATGTTCAGTGGAAACTGTGAAAATAACTATATGTGTCTTTGCTTACAGGGATATATATGCACGGGTAAATTAGGAACATAGGACTAGGTGAGACCATCTGGGCATCTACTCAGCCTTTGCAATTGCAGGTAACTATGGAGACACTTGGTCTAGAAGTACCTACAAAACCTCTGCTCCACAAGTCATATTTGCAAACTCTAACAATGTAAATGAACAAAGCATCGAAAACCACCAGAACTACACTATATAATACAAAAGAAGAGGTGAGATGGAGAACTTCATTCCTTCAGTCGCAAAAATTTTCTGGGAAAAATGGCCCACTGGGTAGTGGTCTAAACCTCAAACTACAGAAGAAGTAAATCTAAAATGGAGAAAATTCCCTCCAAAACATGTATCTGATAATCAATTTAACCTTGGCTGCATGAACAAAGCTTTGCAATCAGATATCTAATACCTAGAGGGACACCAGTGAGTTCTGGTCATCACCTCATATCTTGTCATAGCCAAACTGCTGCTTCAAAAGAGGGTGACAATCACTTTTTCTGTAAAATCTGGGATAAGGCAGATTGGAGAAGGTAGCAGGTAGAGGGAATCCTTACTTCTTCTTGCAAGCAGCCAGCTAGTGTATAGATTTTGTTCAACAGAAATATGGTAAACGTAATTAAAAAATGATCAGAAAACGGTGAGCAAATGTCCTAGTCAAAATATAAATACTTTTCCCGCTTATCACAAATTCTTAAGGATAAATAAGGAGAAATGAAAAGACTCTGCTGACTGAGGAAATTTATAGTGCAGGGTTGGATCCATCTATGTTGTATATATATGCATAGATAGATAGAAAGGACCTGCACCATTATGAAATCCAGACTGTACCGGCTACACTGGGCAACATGGAAAGGCTAAGGAAGGAGGATGAGTAAACCTCTTATCCTAAACCCATGGCTGTAAGCTTCCTGCAAGTTCTCAGTAAAGGGCAAAACTAGCAAGAGCACAGTATAACCCAGATTCTTACTCCTGTATTATACAATACAACCCCGTTTTCACTAACAAATCTGCTTTGTTACAATTACTCTCATTTGACCTTGATGTGAAGGCTGTTCATTAGTACCGAACATGTTTATTACTGTAGACAAAACCAGTTTTTAAAAATCTCTTCAGCTGAAGTGTTTTGCTGCATTGAAAGACAAGGAGCAAGAATATTGCCGTCCATAAGGACACAAGAGGATACTGAACAATTTTCACTGTTAACAATTTGTGTTCTCTCTTGCTGAAGCTGAGACACTCAGAGGTGGAAAAAAGCCAACGACACTGACCTCCACACACTTGAAAAGTGAACTCCAAAAGCCTGGGAAAAAGAGAGTAAGCCATTCTCAGAGTGAAATACAAGGCAGTCAAGTTCAATAAAGTTCAGTGAAGAGAAACAGATTTCCAAAGATATTTCAAGCTTCTGCATTTCAAAATACCCTTTATTACAAACTGAGCAGTAAGATGAAGAGAATGATGTTCCACTATCAAGGAGATGGAGAAAAGTCACATCCATACAGTATAAGAGGAGAAGGAGCTGAAGCTTACTTTGTAAGGAAAGGTAGTTTTGTGATTATAGTATAAAGAAGAAATTTTGCTGCTATAGGTTCACCTATTGGTTTTACCAGAGATACTGTGTGCATCTATTGGCAAATTACATGTCTGCTATCAAAGCACTCCTTTAATTTATCTGCTTTCAGCCAAGCATACTCTTTAAGTTGTGTGTGACTGAGTTAACTTCAAGGATATTGTACAATAATTTAAGATCTGCTAATTAAGGATACACTGAGACAAGTAATTAAGTATTTTACTGAATCATCCTTAACATGCTCAAATCACCATGCTGGAAAACAGCTTTAAGAAAACTTTCCTCTCTCATGGAAAAAAGGCACATCTGGTTGATATGTAAGGACCTGAGGTACAACAGTGGTGGGGCATAGTAATAGGTAGTGTCCTGGTTTCATCACACCCAAGACTAAGCACCTTTTCTAAGCACCTGTTTTCTTAGGTTGCCTCAGAAATGACTAGTTTTCCTAGCTTCTTTGAACAGTGAAAGAAGAGGGGACCTTGGGAGGAAAATTCTGCCCACTTTTAGAAACACCTGCCCCGTTCCTGCGCATTTTCATAAAAAGCACTCTGGACATGCCTGTGTCTCTCCCCTGACTATATAAGGACCTTAAAGCAAAACAGCTCTCAATATATACACTTTGTATGCTTTAATTTAGACAGGATGAATTCTGGCAGAACTGGCAAGGAAAAAAATAAAGTTCATTACTTGTTCACATTTTGTCAAATCTGATCTGCTTGTGTTTAGTAGACTTTCTATTCCTTCTTTTCCTTGACTGCTCTTGTGTAATCAATAGTCAATTTGAATTCCTTATTTCTCAACAGCACTTGATTACTCCTTAATCTTCACACCCTTCCCTAAGAAATCACTCCACTTTTCCAGTCTTTGCATACTTATGTATATTTTTGCAATACATTCTGCATTTACCTATAATTTCACTAGCGAATGGGATAAGAACTCCTTTCCAGGCTGACTTCTGTGATAAGTCTATATTCTCCAAAGCACTCCAAATGTAAGTAGTTTACTACGAAGCCTAAATAACCCCCTTAAACAGAGCATTATCAATGAATATATTTCTAAGGATCATTACGGAATGTGATGCTTGGGGAGACAAAACTGTGAAGAGCAAATTTCTACTTGAAAAAAGTTTGATAAGGTCTATACAGAATATGTGGGGGGAAAGGCAATTGGAAGAAGGAACAGCTTTCACCTCTGAGCTGTGAACAAAGGAACTTATTCTTCTATCGCATTGGTAAATTGGGGATCAACAGGAAGAGCAGTTGTACGTTAGGTTTATCTGATGCCTGTACAGCAATAGAACATGAACTGAAGATGTTTTTCTGACATTTCCTTTTTGAGTACTCGATTATAAGTTTACCCTACAATAGCAAGTTCTAAAAAGCTGTTACTGGCTAATGATCCAGTAAGGCTACTGCTGTCTTCACTGAATCTAATCAATATTATTCTTCGTGATCACATATAAACCCCCTGACCTAATACACCAGTTCTATCTTCTCATTTCTTACCCACGTAGTACTAAAGGAGAAGCGTTTGCTGGTGTTGATCTGCGGATGGTGTTATGACACAGAGAACGACAGCAGAAAACATCTGTACGTTATCAGGCATGTACATCACCAGGGATTTACTAAGTGATCGCTTTCACTTAGCAGTGACCATCTCAATCACTGGGAACCTGTCAGGAGTGGCCAAACAGCATGTCAAAAATAGTTTCTGGGGAGCTAAGTTTTCCTTCAGGCAAAGGACTGCCTACGCAACCTCTCCTTCCAGATTGGTCTTATACCTGTTTTGGAGGTAAGTAGTTGCAAATTGGGGCCAGTACTTTTCATAAGCCCTAAAAAACTCAGTAAAGCATCTGAACTTGATTCAGTAAAGGAAACATTTTGGAACTGAAATAGACAATACTCAGATACAAACAACTTCACTGTGTTTGTCTAAAGTGCCCATAGCAGTCCTGCAGCACCTCATTTCACTTGCTTCCACATAGGCACCCAGTCTGACTTTCCATTCCTGTTAAGTGAATCAACTTTTGTAGCAATAACAGAGAAAGGCAAAACTGTAAATTCAAGGCTGGAGGTACAGAGGAAACATCTCTGCTTCGTTGCGTCTTTTCAGCTTTCACCAGAGATCATGACAATTCTCTAGGGAAATGAAAGCCTTTCTGAGAACTTTGAATGGGGAGGAGTGATGAAACACCCAGCAGGACATCAGCTTCATTAGGAGCTGGAACAGAGGAAAGTCTGTGAAATAAGACTTCTTAGAAATCCACAAAGGAATTATAGGGAACTGAGATGATAAAGAATGATTTGGTCTTGTGAAATATTTTTTCCAGAATAAAATGGATAATTGAACATTTACTTAGAAAGTATCACTGTAACCAATAAGAACAAACAAACGAGCCATCAAAAAACTACAGATACAGTCCTCTGTGAATCACAGATCTCCTGACATCTGAATATTGCATAATCAGTAGTTTATTTCAGCCTCTCTGGTAAAGTAGGTAAGAAGGTATTAGCCCTATTTTGATGAGGAGGAACTAAATTATAAACTGGATTAAGTGAGTTACCCAAGAGTCCACAAGAAAGCTGTTCCATGCTAGGCCCATTTGGTGAATATCCAGCAAAAGAACTTGCAGGAGTTGAACTGAGAATTAAGCCTAGATCTGTTGAATCTAATTTACCAGATTAAATTTTTGCAAAAGTATTACTGAATCTTCAGGATGAAGAGATGTGCATGCGTTCTGCATGTTTCATTTGTTCCTGTATGAAGGCGGATGCAAGTTCAGGGTCATGCTTTGGCAATGGAGTACTGTCATCAGGGGTTGAACACTGGCAACCTGCCCACCTTGGTCCTGCTCTAAATTCCGGACAGGAAACACAATTAGTCATTATAAGAATCTTAGCCACCATTTGTGGCATTAAAAGATTTTTTCTTTCCTTAAAAGGAAAGCTCTAATTCCTTTGGACATGACTAGGAAAACTAGGTAAACCTTTAGAGCAATGAAATCAGTCATAACCCCGATGGAAACACAAGCAGAGCTGCCCTGCTTGGGTGATACCAGTGTTTTGACTCTGAGGCTGATCACGTGGCAACTACGCTCATAGGGAGAAATCTCGGTCTTCATGCCGACGAGTTAAAACCCGAGGGAAATTCCCTCCTTCAGGCCATGGGAGTGTCCTGCTGCAGCACGGCTGTAGTTCGAGCTGCCAGTTGAGGTGCTAGAGCTGGTGCTAAGCAGCCCTTTGCCAAGGTACGGCAAGGGGACACCCTTCAGCACATCTGCATGGAGCAGCCAGGTCTAGCTCCCCAGCTGGGGGGACTTGAGTAGTCCATTTCCAAATCCTTGGCTGTTTACAGAAGAAAATAGCCAGATCATCTCCTGGCTTGCAGCAGAAGCAGCCTTAGCAACTGTATAGCAACACTACTGCGGACACAGGCAGCGAGTGGTCCTGCGGGGATGAGCCAGAAGCACCCAGGAAACCTAACGCACAAGACGGACTTCAGCCTTGTCTCTCTCTCAGCCCTAGAAAGGCAGGAAGTTTATGTAAACAAGGCAATGAACTTTCAATATCTGTTAAATATTTTTTCCCTAAAAATCTCAGTTTTTCTCAACCTTCTGCTTCATCAGGTAGATAAGTTCTGGATTACCAGTAAGCAGTGAGGTTGGCAGTGAGGTTAGTTTTAACCCTTTATTTTTTATCTTCAGTATATATCTTCATGAACTGGGTTACTTTTTCTGGTTATAGAAATGACTGATGGGGAGTGGAACCGATCATCTCAAATTCCTCTGTGGAACATCGCACAGATGTAAATTCCAGCCTCACAGCTTATAACGTCCACAGTTTATTTATTAAAGTTACTACAAAAGAGAAATACTACTTAGGCAGAATACTGGTGCCTATTAGTGTTGCAGACTGAATATTATGTGCTGTATTGTAATGTCTCTGATACCACAGCCAAAATGGTTACAGGATGAATAAGACTATCAACTCTAGAGACTGTGAGCAATTTATATTCAAATGCAGCTCTACATTAAAAAAAAAAAAAAAATCTTGTTATGGGCTTGAGCTTATAAACCCAAAGTTAGCGCTTGTGAGCTGGAAAGACATCTATATAACAATCTGCTGAAAATAGAAGTAAACTGAGAAGAGTAGGAAAAATGTTCATTTTGGGTGTCCAGCTGGGAGATCTTTTCAGGTAATAGCAATTACTTGAAATACTTTTGGAAAACTGTATGCAATTATAAATAAATCAATGAGATCATGACTAGCAGCTCATCTTTTTTACCCAATATCTACATTGATATTTTAGTTACAGAACCAATTTGGCAGGATGCCATTTCTGACAGTGAGGTCATTTAAACTGCAGATGCCAGACTGTAAGATTTCACCTTAAATTTTCTCTCTATTGAAATACATTTATGCAATTGCATAGGATCTCCACCATCCCTTCTCTGTCTGTTTTTTAATTCTCCATAATAAATAGTCTTTAAAACGAAATGCTGTTCCTTTTAAAATTGCTGGAACTAATAGTTTATTTTATTTTTTTTTAAAGCATAAATCAGTTGTCCTTCAACTGGGAAACTCCAGAAACACTTATTAATAGAAGAGAACTGTAACACATCTTATAAATCTCTTCACATGAGAAGCTGTGATATCACTGTAAAAGACTTGTATTACACTAAGCCCCTAATTTCCATGAGGATCATTGTAGGTGCAGAGTCAATTTTTGCAGCTATTGCTGTGAAATTGGGTCTTCTGTGTTCATTTGCACCCTAAATGGCCCCAAATCTCCACAAACTGGCTTACTTGAACCGACCCTTCGCTTTCATTGCTCAGTGCTGGATCTATAAGCAGTGTAAACTACTCTGAGCAGGTCCTATGTTCCTGATAAAATCCACTGTAATCCAGGGGTGTTTCAGATTTCGAATCTGATTCTCAGTGGAGGTGTAGGATTTGTATACCTACTAGTCTAAATACAGGATGCAAAGTCCATCTAGGATAGCTAGTCCAGTTCCCACAGTGACATGCAATCATATAATAGAAGCGGAGTCCAGGGAAGCTGCCTTCTGTGTCATCCTGAAATATAACTTTCACTGCCTGCAAACCTCTATTTCTCAGTTGATAATGTCTAATTATTTCATTTACCATTTTAATGTAGTTATTTCCAGTTTAAACTATTTCCTAAATTGGTGATTCTTTGCAAACAGCATCACTTGCAAAGGAATAAGTATGGCACAAGCCACCTTTCACTGTAAATCTAAGTACTGGAAGGAACCAATTACATACTTCCTTTTTAATATAAACCACATTATGTTTGAACTCAAGCTGTCAAGACCTGAAGGTGTTGCAACCTATTTAATACATCTGAATGAAAAACATTTCTAAATGTTCTTTCTATTCACATAAGACTAAGAATATAGCACTGACAGACATGATTTGTAGGTCACCCTCCTTCTCCCTCACCCTTCACACACAGTTGAACCGACAGTCCTTTTCACCTCCCAAATACTGTGCAGATGCTAACACTCATCACTGCTGATTCCCACCAGGTGTACTCTGTATTGCCAAGCTCTGTCCAGGTATCTTCACTCTGAGGGAAAGAATGAGGCAATATCCAGAAAATCATATGCAGTGTAACTCCTTGAGTGAGTGTACCTCAAATAGAGCAAAGCAATTAAATATTTAATATGACCACTGGGAACAGATCTGTGATCTCCAAACCTGTCCTTACAAAACATTCCTTTTAAATACAAGTAATATAGATACTTGCTATAGAACCAGTTCTTGAATTGTTCCCAGTTGGCTTCTACTGAAGTCTTTTTTGGGAGCAATGATGAGGATTAACAAAGTTTATGCCATATTATGGGTATGAAAAGTGCTGTGGATCCAGCTACATGTTCAATTAAAGAGGGAGGGAGCATGTTGACCTGAAAAATCACAAATACAAATGCAGAAGTCTCAGTCTTTCATTAATTGCTAAACCAAGCTGTTTATATCAGAATCGCAGTTAGTACCGTTAGGCTTTAACATCTAGACAAGAAACTACAATAATTCTCAGCCTTAGTTAAGGACTTTGCTACATGTGCAGGCTGCCTGCTGATTTTTTTCATCCCTTCTAGTGGGAAGAAGGAGCTGAATTATAGCTCTGCCTAAGACCTGTAGATCCTCTTCTGATAGCCCTGCTCCGCTAGTCCCAGCATAAAATAGGTCTTAAATCAAAGAAATGACTAAAGCACCTGATAGGACTTATTAACATGACCGCTCGCAGCACTCGTTGCAGGGAAACAGGACCAGGACTAGGACGGTTCCAGGTGTTTGTGGGGACGACGGGGGCTCGGATTTCCCAGCCTTTTTTTCTGGGAAATCGGAATCTGTGTCTGTTGGATCAGCACAAACTGAAAGAGGAGGATGAGGATCACAGTTCGCTGTTAAAAAGCACTTGTTTACTGTCTTAATGCAATTGGGCAGGGTGTCAGTTGGGAGAGGGAGTCAAATCTCAATGCAGAACAGTCTCCCAGATCCACAGCTGCATACGTACCACCGTGCAACCTCTGCAGCCACCAGTCCTGCTCCTGGCTTGAGCTGGTAAAAGCCAGTGTAAATCCATGCAGGATTTAACTGCAAAGCTGCAAAAACATGTCTATGTTCTTATTATAAGTGAAAACAAACAGCACAGAAAGCAAGTGAACAGCCACAGAAAACAGTACTTAGGAGATAAAAAATACTGATTAAAAGTCAGGAAAACATCCTGAAACAAGATCTTCTGGGCTGTGAAACAGTCTCACATTTAACCAGCACGTTCAGAACAGGTAAAGCTAGACTAGACCAGACAAAATACAATAAGGAATAAATTTGAAAAGGGCAAAGAAAAGGCTAAATGATACAGCATTTTGACTTCAGCAAGCTTCTGATTTATGTCACGGAGAATTAGGAAAAGAATAGCTACCACATATACCGATTTCAAGTCTTACTACTTCCAGAAATGCAGAGGGAACTAACGTCATCGCAGGCTTCTCTGTGCATCATGGAAAGGAAATCTGGGTTTTTTTAGGCCATCTCAGATGACTGTTGATACATTATCTCTTAGAAGCTCTCCATTTTGGTAAATTTGTCTTAATAAAAACAAAACAAATAGCCCCCCAAATCAGAACTTCTGCTTCCATTGTTTGGTTGGTTGGTTGATGTTTTTTTTAATAAGGTATATATATATATTTTTAAGGCACATGCTGACATGTGAATTTTACAGGTGAAACCACAGGCTTTCTGTTCTTCATTCTAACTCCCAAATCTACATCAATAAATAGTACATTGTTAGAACACTATCTAGTGCTCCCACTAGGACACGTATATGTGCATCTTAATAATGCATTCTTTTACTTAAAGACCCTAACTTTTTCAAGATTAGCCTATTTCAAAATTTCTATTCCACTATTCAAGGGAAAGATAATGACACATACTGACACATAATGACACATACCGTAGGAAAAAAAAAATAGTGAAACTTCCAAATTCCAGTAGCCAGTAGCCTCACAGTAGTATAAAGAATCAACTCAATCCATAGATAAGACATACCTTACTCAACTGCCATGTCTTTGGATCTATATTGGTGAGACTATAAATATAGGAACCATTTCATACAGCTTTAGCTCCTTATGTTTATATCCACTTAGCTGACTTCTGCTAAGTATAGAAGTTTCCATAAATACCTAATTCCCATCTGCTTAACTTCAAAAGCAGAAGTATCAGGATCCCCTAAAAGTCATTCATGTAGATCCCTGTTGGAGATAGTTTGAACTGGTATTTGGAAAAGCACATGCTATTCCTATTGGCCATAAAAGCTATTTTTAATAAATTCCAGAAGTTAGGTTCAGTACCTAAATATCAGTGTGGGTCAGCAACAGTAGGACATGCAACTTTTTTAGTCAATGATAAGGAAGCATCAGTGTAGAGGCAGCATTTCAAGTTCTCCAGGTCCTTTTTTATCAACAAACCTCCATAAACCTCCGAATGGAGGTTTCCAAAGGTGCTGGGATATATTAGAACCCATTGCCTTGATCCAAAACCCACTTGGACCCCCATTTGTTCCACAGAGATTTGGATCTGACCCTACATCCATGTAAACGTTGGCTTTTCTGAAGAACATTTCAAACATGCTGACAGCTTGAGCCAACCACAGGTCTTGGCAGTAGCAAGGCATATTGCCAATACAAAGTGTTTGTCCTCATTTTCTGGCTAGGATGATAAACTACAGGAAAATATTGCAGCTGCTGTGATTGCTAAAAAGGATTTCCTTGTGCTCTGCTTGCTCTGCTGTGAGCTGCAGGAGCCACAGCTTTATGCTTTTGTTCTCTTACCTTCAGTTGTGTCTCTCTCATATGGTTTGACCCCACTAAAAGACTGAGTCAGAAATGAAGTCATGTCATGCTTCATTTCAGGCTCAGGCTAAAGTATTGCTGTGGATAATGCACACTTGTTTAGAAAGCTGAAGCTATCCATAGAGATTAGCTGTAAATCAAGGATTATGTTTTTTTCCCAGATCTTCTGCAGTAGGTAGCAAATAGTCAGTCAAAGCCAGGCATCCCGCAAATATAAGACACAATTCCACTGAGGAAAATAATATCCGCAGCAGAATAAAGGGGGAGCTATGTTTGGCCCATGCTGTCACTTCTGCCTTGACACTTCAAAACTCGACTCGCTCCCCTGTCAGGGGGAGTCTCCATCACGAGCACCCAATCTACCTTCCAGCTCTGCAGTATAATCATCTGCAGAATAGCCCCTCTCTGGCATCAGCCTGTGTAGCCCTCCAGCTTCTCAGCTCCCTCCTTGTCAAAAGATCTTCAGACCATTGCCAGCCCTCTCGCTGCACTTGCTAAATCAAGTCTTTTGCATAGATTCATATTCACTTTTGATGCTGTGAGCTCATGTCATTTTTCTTCTCCTTTGCTTAGCATTTAGTCCTGGTCAATAGTTTCACTCTTCCCTGTCAGCCATGGGAACTCTTTAAAGGAATCAAACAAGTTTGAGTTTTGTGTGTTTGTTTTGCCTGATCTCCTTCTGGTAAAGCTGTATTTGCTGCCTCTGATGACTCCATCTTACCTAATTTAGTAGCAACACTAAAAGCCAGAGTAGTTACTCATTTCTGGTGCTCCAGTCTCCTGGCATTTAAAGTAAGAACTTTTGGCTTTTCTAGGTTGCAAAGGAGTACCTCCAAATACAAATGAATGCGGATTTGCCTACAAATAATGGTGCTTAGAAAAAAAACGACTCAAAGGCAAAGCTGATATGGCTATGTTGAGTGTGGTGCACAAGGTGCAATCTCTGGCAGCAGAATGGATGTCTTTCTGAAGCAGAATGGGTCAGAGTTTTGGGGAAGTCACAAAAGTAATTCCCTTTTCCGCATGGACTTGAAATCATAGGTAGAATGGGGCATGAACGGCTCGGGAGGGAAAGTCATACAGACTATATAATACAATGCAATGTTTCCGCTGCTACCTAGCAAAAGAAAGGAAACAGAGAGGCTTATTTCAGCCATCCTGTTGAATAGCTTTTATGGAGCATCTACATAACACTAAAGAAACAAAGATTTCCTCTTCTGTTGCTTGCCTGTCTGCCTGGCCTTGTAATACCATTTATTTTGCTTTAAATATAAAGGATGATTTAGACCTATGAAAGAAAGAATGCTCAGTTCTCCTTAAGAGTATAACTCGGACCATTTCAATGCCAAGACTTATATTTTTTTACAACGATTTGATCAGGAACATCCAGATAATGCTTAACTACTGCAAATGGATTTTACTGAAAGAATAAGAAAGCTTTAGAGGGGCATATAAATGAGAGTTCAGCCAAATTAAGTAGGTATTTCTCTCTGTATATTTCAATATGTCTTGTTCTTTTCTTGTCTATTCCCTCCACCCCTTGTGGGGACAGAAAGCTTTCTGGCTGAAGAACGAATATCTCTGAGAAGCAAGAGATCTGTGGAGTTTGGAAAATCTTTGGGCAGTGAATGTGAGGAGGCCTCAAAGAGGTCAAGTGTGGATGTATTTATAAAGACAAAGCTAACTGAAATGAAATTCATTGGCTTTACTTCAAGCTGTTCAGGCAAATTTCTCGTAGCGTGGAGGCCCTCAGAGAGCCCTGGAATTTGGCTCAGTATTTTTTGTCACATGTCTATTTTCAGAACCTAAATGTTGGATCTCCTCTACTTGGGTAGGGCTGATCCATGTGGTAGTCACTATAGGGTACTGTGGTGGTTCTCGTTGTGTTTTAAAGTTGTTAATTCAGACACCCATACCTGTCAGGTACACTCAAACAAATCAGCATGTGTTCCCTCAGCCTGCTAGGAATCAAGGTGCTAATATCCCTAACAGCTAATTTAAAAGTAGCTCAGGTACTCTCAGTGTTATGCTATAGTCTTTTCTATCACTCACTGTAGAATTTCTCTCAGTGTTCCTGTATTTAATACAGCCCATGCTGGGGACCATGAAATAAAAAGCAACCTTGGGTCTCCAGAGATACTGGCAGTATGAAAATTCATTTCTGATGCTAGAATTCCTAGAGAGCTTTTAAAAGCTTGAAGAATGCTTCATTTGTAGCTTTTAAATCATGTCTGCTGCTATAAAAGTGATACACATTTAAGCTTCATACTGTTCATGCATTTTTTAATATTTCTATTTAATTATTTGCTTGCTTGCTTGGGCCAATTTCTTTTCTCTTAATAAGAGCAAAATGAAGTTAAAGTGTATGTATTATTAAATTTAATGCAAAGCTACAATTGAATTACAAAGTACTAGTCATTTCTCTTATTTATTATGATGTCCTGGTCTCTCTTATTCACTCAGCACGACTCTGCTTTTTCTGTTGGGAAGATATAGGAGAAACGGTCTAATAAGCTGTCTTTTACAGCTGAGATTTTCAGAGCAACTTCAGATGTCTGGATGCCCTCATCCCATTTAATTTAATGAGGACTGAGAAACAAATCCCTTAAGCAACCATAAAAACTTCAAAAGGGAGGGCGGACAGTCTGGCAGCTGGGGCACTACTATCCTTCGCATGCCGAGACTGCCTGGTCCATCAGGGATCTCGATCTTAGACTTCACCTCATTTTCCCATCTGCAAAGCAGCGATAATGCATTCTCTCACCTGATGTGGGCATCTGGGTGTTGTGTGAGGATGAAGATGCTGAAGGTAGCGAATATTTAGACCGCACAGAGACATAAGTGTATACCTAATACAGAAGTACCTGCCATTTTAGGACTATTTCCTTGCTATGACACTACAGTCCTGGCATTTTATGCACGTTTTTCCTACTACAGAAAGCTATAAATATCAGCATGCCAAATCTTGTATCATTTGGTAAAATAAACCATCAATCCCCTGAACAAGAGAGGTGAAAACAATGACTCAGATAGAAATATTCAGAAAAGAAAGAAGCAATTTTGTTGAAGGCAGCATCCTTTCCCAAGAAAATATAGGTAAATACTGACCATAAAAATTTAGGCCATGGAACAATTGGATGAAAGAGGCTCTGGCAATTCTTCCAGAAAGGGCAACGGAGGCAAAAACCTGTAGCACGATCAGAATGTGGAAAGGAGTCTGATGTGCAGCAGCAAATGGTTGGATGCAAAACGGAAGGTCTCTTTCATTAAAACATTGTTAGATTACTTCTTTTAGAGTGAAGGACTTTTTATAACCTTAATTACTTCTCTTATGTAGTTTCTACATAATTTTAACTGAGAGAAGTGAAGGGGAGCAAATGTATATTGATTTCTAAGGCATCCTGGAACTGAGGGCCATAATATAGAAAAACAAAAAGAAAGAGGACATGATCACTTATCAGAAAAATATAAAATAAAGTCTAAAGCTGAAGTCAGAAAGATTTGACTGGAAATAACATGCAAGCATCCATGTGAAGGAGTGGGACAAACGTCTAGGATGGACAAGATTTCCCTCTGCTGGAAGATGTCTCTTTCTCCATCTATAATAGGCTTTAGAAGGTCCTTTCTGATCTTCAGGTTCATGCTAATGAATATGAGGAAAAATATACCAATGACAGAATGACTCTTAACTAAATTAAAAATTTTCTCTTGTCTTCTCCAAGGAATACAGAGAGCGTGAGTGATACCAGATTAGTGGAGGTAACATTAATTGAAGGGTGCCTCATGAATGAGAATTAAAAAAAGAGAAGAGATTGAGTGCAACCACTGTGTATCTAGAATGAAATTGTTTTCCTGCTGAACTTGAGAAAAAGAATATAAGGCAAGAGGAGGGAAGGAAGAGGAGGGAGGAAGGTATTGCAGCTGTTACCTAATCCATAAGAACAAATAGAACAAGTAGAAGATGACACTAGGAACAAAATTAGCTTGTGAACTGGGCCAGAAAGGACAGATTTCAGCTTTTACTACATAAATGGCAAAGTTCAAACTTCTATGGGAAAGTCCACCGTCCTGGCTTGCTGTGCTGGAAAAACTTGAGATATGGATCATAAAGTTCTGCAGTACTATGAATTTACCTGATATGCATACATTATTCTTCCTGAAAGCCCTGACTGCGGTCCCTGCTCCTTATTATAGAAATCTCATTGACTTCAGTGAGTACCAGCCTGGTCATAAAATTTTGCTCTTCTAGATTAAATTGCAGGTTTAAGGACTGTAAATACATCTCACTAGGGAATGTCTGGCTCAGATGGCAGGCATATAGATGCTTTCCCATGTAGATCATTGGACTGGAGCTGCTCCAGGTCAGTAGTGGCCAAAGTATAAATGTGATCGCATTACAGAAGCCTACAGCTGATCCCATTAAAAACTGAAAATGAGCGATCACTGTTTTACCTAATTTCTTCTGGTAAGTCTAAAAATAACTTGCAAATGCCATGACACAGAAGTTGTCATTTTAAAGATCAATTCTCAGTTATCCAGGATAACAGCGGGTTCAGGTGACTAGAAGAATTGGTAATAGAGGCTACTGCTGGGGCACAAGTTGCAAAGACATCCAGCTGGCTCTGCATACAGTCAACCTGGGTCCATCAGGACTCATTAGCTTTTAATTCTAGTCCTGCAGAGTTTGGATTAACCCCTCTAGAGCTAACAGACACTACAGTCCCCCGCAGTCCAGAACGACTGTTAGGTGAATATATAGCCTCATGCAAACGCACAGATCCTGCTCTTTTCCAGTGCTGTGCTGCTAGTTTCCCAGATAAAACACTGGGCAGCAGCACCTACTCCCCCAATAAAGTTTTACATAGAGCCAGCCTACACGTAGGAGGACTACTGTTGCTCAGTGTTTGCCAGGGCTTTCAGTTACAGCCACTCTATGGAGAAATATCAGAACTTGCTTTATACAGATAGACCTCAGGTCCAGCACTGATTATCATCTTGTGCTTCACTTCACACACAGGTGCCTCCTGTAGACCTGCAAGTAGCACAGCTGCATGTGGGCAGGATGACTACCAGACCTAACAAGCAGGCACTGACACTTGCAGCAGGTTTAGTCAACAGCCCAGTGATCCGACCAAGGAAGGGTGAGTTGACTGTACTATGGCAACGGAATAATTTAATGGTCACAGATAAACACATTTGCAATGGAGAAACACCATCCTACTTAGAGACAATTTCAACCCTTGGCTGGCCCACAGTAGAAGCAGTTATGACATAGAGACCTCCTATTTTTACTAACAGTTGCTGAGCATCGTATTAATGAAAGCTAACAACCCTCCCAACTTAAAAAAGGAGAAAGAACATGGGGCTGGAATCAAGTGTATATGGTTCAACACGCTCCTATTTTAATCCATAGTGTCTAACTACTGACAAGATTGACTATTACAGCTCCTCTAGGGCTCTTCTGCCTGCTTGTGCCAGTTCTTAATCCACGGATCATTGACATGATGGAACATAATGGCTGCTTCAGAGCCAATTATATTTTCAGCTGTCAGAGTGAACAAGGGGAGACTTCATCAGCAGAAATTCAGTATAACACCACATATAGAAATGTTCATGAAACCGTTAATCTTTTATACCATAAAAGGTACACTATTCTACATTTTTGTAATTGCAAAGGCCAAATTACCAAGTATAATGAAGCAAAAGGATTTCATTAGACTTGTTTTTTTCTCATTTCTAAGCTAAAACATTATAATTGCAAGACCATCACATATTCAGAGCATTATTTCTCTTATTTTGCCTATTTGACTAGCAAATATATTTTTAAAGGCTGCATAAAATTGCTATTCACTGTTACAACTTTCATGACAGATCTCACTCCCAAGCTCATTACTATTTACAGGCAATGCGTAACGAGCGGAAAAGTGAGATCCATAATGGTAACTTGATTGCATCCTAATACGCAGCTTAAAAGTGTGGTTGCCAGAGCAGTAATTCATTAAATCATACCTGCTTGCTCCCAAAAATTTCAGCAGTAAACTTCATATTGTCTTTAAACTGTCCTTCATGTAAGTTACACCGGAATGGATAAAAGTCAGCAGATCTATGATGAAATGTGTGGCAAATAATACAATTGCAGTTTATGAGCTAGCAGATAGCAACAACAGCAACAACGACAAATGCTAAGTACGATTTTATTGCCAAATAAATGAGCTTGACTTGTTTCTGACTAAATAAAAATACGAGTCTTTCTGACTTTCCCTCCATTTAATCAAGTTCAGAAGGCGAAGGCTATAACTTATTCCTCTGCAGACAGAAGTTGCAATGAAGAATATGAATGGAAGTCAGGATGAATATGCAAGCTCTGTGAAAGGAACTATGCTTCCACTGTTGCTTGATTCACTTTAACTTATTTCTCTTGGGTCTGAGCTGGTCTCTTAAGATGACAGCTTTGATGGCAGCATCTTGAGAGCCATTCCAAGGAAATTCCAAGCAGGGCTAAAAGCTCCCAGCTTGCAAAGAATCAGCAGCTGTGTGCCCATCTGGCAGGATGATAGCTCTGTGAGCGCTGTCCTTAGTCGGGCTCGTGCTCCCAAGTGGAGTTAATAAGACTCTCCTTTGGAGTCTTTCTTGGTGTTAATGGGAAAAAGATCAGATAGCAGAGATGTGTTTTGAAGTGGTGTTGTTAAATAGCAAGGAATTTTGGGGCTCCTACCTAATTCACCTTGAAAATTCAATTGATTTGTTGCTACTTAAAATTATCTATTTCCTCCCTCAAAACTTTCATTCTATATACGTTTGTCTGCTGATAAACCTCCCTCCATCCATGTACATTATTATTGCAATAAATGTTTTAACAAATTAACAGATGATTATACATTTGTAAGTGAACAGATGATTTTTTTCTCCAGAAGAAGTCATATCCAGAATTACATAACTCAGGAAGAGAAGCAGCTTTAATGATCGAATACAGCACTAGATAGGCCTGAAAAACAAATCACTACAAAAACCCACTTGCTTGGTTAAGGTTTCAGAAAGTTCACAACATACAATCTTGTTCCCATTTCCTGTTTATGCGCTCCAATTGAGCTGCTTTTTGGCTAACGTTCATCTGCAACATCTTAGAAGCTTCAATGAGCTGTGAAGCAGAACACCTCCAAGCTCAGGACGCCATGCATGCTGCACGTGCTAAATCTGACTCTGTGCCTGGGCACTGGCCGAAACAATGGGGCCTGATAGCTGCCTCCGGCAAAGTTAAAGTAGTGCTGATTGGATTTGCCTTACATGAAAAGCAAGCCCCAAATATACAGTTAACTGCACAACACAGCAGGTCCCTATAAATACAGTTGCACCTTTGAGAAACCTAAGTCCCAGACCTCGCTGAGGAATAAAGTAGCATAGCAAGAACTGTTTCTTGCACCTGTTATGACGCTTGGAGGTGCCAGGCACGGCTGGAGCGCAGCCCAAGGGGCACCGTAAAAACATGGAGCAGGCTTCTGTGAGCGGTAGCCAGCCCGGGTGGCCCCAGTGCTCAGTGCTCAGGATAAAAAAAATGTCAGTGTTGCTCAGCATGGTCTGTCTGGGTTGAGTGTACCTGGAGGGAAGGGATCATGCCTCTTACGCTCAGACATACCTACCTCCCATACGTGCTACAGTGACATTCAGTAGCAACAATGCAGTCTGTTTGAGACGAGAAACATGCCGATGCCCATTGGATAGATTCCCAGTACTAACATGACAACCCAGTTTATACCTATGCCCTGGGATTCAAGGGTGAATCCACCTCTTACAACCGTAGAACGGCACACTGCTTTAGAAGATGTCAGAGTAGAGTAACAGTAAAGTTCCTCAGTTCTGCTGGATGAACTATAATTACTGTGTTGTCTAGAAAAGCGGATTGATTAACAGAGATGCATGCATGGGGAATTACTGTGGTAAAGAACACACTCAATTGAATGACTTTCTACAGGAATTTCTGTGCAGAGGGGATTTTAAACACACTAAACGCTGAACAAAGAGCACTGCAGGTAAATCTCAGCTGCATTATTGAATTTTAAAAGAAAGAACAATTTATATTACTATAACATTTAGAAACAGCTCAAGCAGAGATAATAAGTGATTAATGATTCTATCAATAAATGGTTGGTCAGTGGTTTTGACTGTTGACCTTTGATAGTCTAAGAGGTCAACAAATTTGCTAATGTGATAGGCTGGTAGCCACATATAAAATACATTTGCAATATGCCTTTTTATTCAACTTTTTTAATACATTTAAAATACATTTGCAATATGCCTTTAACAACTTTTCACGATTATTCAACTTTTTAAATACTATTTATAAGCATGAACCAAATATTAATACCAAAAAAAACAAAAAAAGGGATTGGATCCTGTTGGAGCTGCCAAAAAGATACAATGCTTTTGAACTGCATTCATTCACTCCTAGCCAAAGACAAAATGTAGAGGCCAGGATCCAGCCCAGAAGCTGTGCTGGTCTGATGTGTCAGGAAGAAGGGTAACCAAAGAAGGCATCTGGTATTTATTCTCTGAGGCCTTCGGTTTGCTTCCTGTTTACGTCTGCAGTACCTCTCCGTTAGTCCAAGAGAGATTTCTATCAGCCTTTACAGCGCTACAGTCCCCTCTGTATTCCTCCTTCTCCCTCCTGCATATTCGACCTTCCTTGCTTGCATAGCAGCGTTGGAGATACCCTCAGCTATTGTGAAGACAGAGACTCAGGATCGATCCTTACCACAGCAACATATCTAGCACTACTATCCTCCTTCACGGATGGAAAGCATCATCCTATGGACGCTGTCAGCCATTATTTGGCTATAAAAGTGATTCACTCTTCCTGCTACATTGCTGACCTTTTCAGAATTACACCCACAGCTCACCCTGAAGCCAATAAATGCTTAATATGAAGGGAAATAAACCCGCCTAAGCCCATTTCAGGATTTTCTAATTACTCCTGAAATGTGCATTTGCACTTACAGATGATCTGGGGGGGGTCGCTGTACAAAGGAACTGACACACACAAAGACACTGCCCAAACCCTGGAGAGCTACAAGCTGTAAGAATAGGCTGGCAATGCCAGGTTTATTTCTGAGGACAGGTACATGCAGATGCTATCTGTCTGCATAATATTTACAAAGTACCTATTACTATGCTGTGGGGAAATAAAGATACTGCTGACCTAATCTAGGTGTACAGCTTGTGTTACCCTATCTGAGCTGTTGCTCAGGCCACTGCTGAATGGAAAATAAGCCAACAGAGCCGATGAGGACCAGAGATAGGAGGCTTAGGAGAAGGCAAATTGCAACCTAAACTCTGCTGACCTTACTGACCAACTCTTGCCCTGAATGTAAAGGGAACCCAGGAGCACTTGCTCAGATATAAGCGTTTATGCTGCAGATAGCCACATTACCCAAGTTAATTTCACTCTGTGTATTAAGAGAGGATGGAAGAGAAGAAAAGGAGAAATCCCACTGGGATTTCAGAATCTGCTTAAAAAAGCTGAAGAACGTCTGGGGTTAACCTCCCTCTGTAAAGTATAACCACACTGGAGGAAGGGGTTCACGCAGAAAGGTGTCTTATACTTGCACTGTCCTGTGCTTCGCTAACTATTGAAACCAAGAGTTTTCACAGTAATTCTGCAAAAGGAGCGCATGTTGTAACAAAAACTAAAACTGAGGAAATTATTGTCAGTAAGATTCAATTTTTTATGCAGGAGGAAACATACTGATTGACAAAAGTCCTAGAGGTCAGAAAATGATGAATTGCTGACTTTTTTCCTCAGATGCCTGAAAAGTAGTGTGTGTTATTCTTTCCCTCATTAGTCACTAATGTAGCCTCATAAACTTTATGGAGTGAATCCATATTTATTTTGGTAAATGCACTGACAGTCAGCTCTGCAAGCCTGGGACAACAGGCAGTTTTACTTTGCTCCTAGTTGAATTACCAGTTACGAAGAATTTATTACACAACTCAGTCTGTTTCTTTGACTTCAGCAGGACACAGACACAAGCTGATGGAGCTTCCAGCTCATGCTCTGACAAGCTGAAGCAACTGACCTATCTTGCTCTGTTAGAAAACCTATGCTAGTGCATTGAATAAAAAATTGCATCAATGCTTGCCAATAAAGCTAAAAAACCCGAATTTATCCTACTCCAGTGCATGGTTCTCCATATATGGCGCATAAGAAACATTTTGCCTGCAAGGAACTCTGGTGTTACCTGCTGGGTATAGGAAAGCCACAAGTTAAAAATGAGACTGAGAGAAAAACGGATATAGCTCATGCAATCTTGAATAGCCTAGTGCTATTCAATATTCAATAACATAATATTAAATAATCAATAAACAATAACTGAATGTGACCCAGGCAAGGACCACTGAATCCAAGACAATGCAAACAACAGCTGGAATTAAACTAACCAAAGTTCTATTATTAAAAAGCTCTACTACCAACCTGAGTTCAAGATTATGGATGTATTATCCTTGCCAGTCAGAGGCTGTCTGCTCAGCATAGTTATAATTGAGGACATAGGTGATCTGGGGAAATTACTGATCTGCTATTTCAGATTCAGGTAGCTAGAACTAATTATTTGGGTTTTTTCAGCCTTTCTGTGTTATTATGTCATTACAAAATAAATCAAAAAGCAGATCCATGTACACAGCTTGTTATGAAACTGGTGGAGTGATGAGAGATTGCAAAATAATTAAATTCCAAGCTACGCTTGAGATAAAACAGAAACTTTTTATGTTTCTGAGGTTGCTAAGTTGGCCAATACCCAAACACAGCAGCTTGTTAGTTTTAGGTAAATTATAAAGACCCCTCAAAGTATGTACAAAATATTTCTCAATGGCCCTTACCCTATCTTTGATTTCAAAGAGCATATATTCATTTAGGATTAGCCACACTGAATCCAATCACTTTAGACAGTCCTATCAAGCTAGTGAGTGCTGCACACTGAATTGCCAGGTCTTGGTTTCTGTTTAGTCCTTTGTTTTGTTCTTCCATCATGCTGTTGTCTTATATACTTCATCTGCCAAATTATATTTCTTTACGCAAACTCTAAATTCAATAATAACTGTATCACATAAAATTCAACCATTAACAAGAGATAAACAACAGAAAACACCTAACAAAGAAGGACTGCAGTATTTGCTCTAAAGCACAATGAATATTTTAGACTGAAGGGCTCTGTTGTCCATAACGTCCAATTCTCCGTTCTTTGCTCTTTCCTATCCTTCAACTCTCTCCTTTTGTAATTATTTAACCTTAACTCTGTCCTTACATGTTCAAGCCTGTACTTGACTCTCTGGGATTTCACAGAATCGTTTAGGTTGGATGGGACCTCTGGAGATCATCTAGTCCAACCTCCCTGTTCAAGCAGGGTCACCTAGAGCATATTGCCCAGGATTTTTTTTTTTATTTTTATTTTTTTATTTTATTTTTTTTAACTACTATTTACACTAGTTAAAAAAGGATCTGAGTTTAAAATGGTTAATACAGTGGTGAGAATGACATAAAATAATAGCTGGAGAAAGTCATTATCATGTTATTGAAAAATTTTAAACAGGTTCTCCTCAAAATGTGAAATTCTGTTTGTACTGGCTTTCTTTTGCTCATGTTTGGCATAACAGTAGCTCTGTCACTCATTGCTGTCTTGGAATGGCTAGTCATTGCTCCTTAGGAAAACATACTTCCATTGTTCTTCATTACAGCTCACATACACGCATGTATACACAGAGGTGTAAAACAGCCAAGTAAAAAGTCATAAAGGAATGACCTGCAGGCTTTCTGAATGAAAGAGGATGTCCTCAACGTGTCTTAGCCAGCCTTGTGCTCTGCTGAGCCTAGCTGCAAGGTTGCTAACTGGCTTCAAACATGGAGGCAATCTTTGGGCAACTCTGTTTTAAATTGTAGTCCAAGCAAGTGATCTGCCTCACTGGTTTTTATTTTGAAGTAAAAGAGGAATACACCTGTGAAAGATGGCATCCAGGTACCAGGGCGCTGGGGTGCTGGAAACACTTAGCTACAGAGACCGAGAGATAATAGCTGGCAAGTTAAAATAATTTCAGCAAAGATATACTCTGGTTTTCCCTGGTACTTGCCACTCTGAACATTGCGGTGGCCACAGGACACAATACAGTCTTGGCTGCCTTAAGAAAACAGACTTTCCCTGCATGAGAGGAAGAAAAGCCTGCCGAAAAGCAAAGCCAAATGGTTCCCCAGCTCTAATTTTTCTCTCTGGAGGGCAAGTCTGGACTAGAAAGCCTGCTACAGTTATCAGCTATGTGAGGAGAATAAATAACACTCTCAACACTCAACGGTTATTACACAGGGCACAAGTCACAAAAAAACAGCCTTAAATACAGCCCTAAAGTGAAGACATAACATGTACACTTCATCGTCCTGTGCAGGCTGATCAAACTGTGGTCACAGTACACTGAAGAAAGTTTTCCGAGAAATTCATTGTTCCCTCCCTTATTTAGATTTGCAAAAAGTGGCCTGACTTCTGCCTGTAGCCATCCTGCTGCGATGGCTGGCAGAACTGAACGTGCCTGAAAGAAAAAAAAGCCTAGCACAAATCACTACCCAGTAGAGCCTCATTCAGTCCCTGCTTTGCCCCTGTAGATAACAAGCTCCTCCACACTCAAGACAAATTACAGGCAGTCCCCAGAGTAATCTGTCTTCAAAACTCTTGGAAATGGTTGAGATTGTCCTGATCAAAAGCCAATTCAGAAGTGGGGAAACCAGCCTCTGGGCCACAAAGAGAATTGATCTGTGCTGTGCTTGCAAACAGATCAACCAAAACAAAATCTAAAAAAAGTTTCCAGGAAGACAAATGCAAATTTCTTAAAGCTTTCATGCTCTCTATGGAATTACCTGCTGCATTTCCTGTATACTGAACCACCTGGAAAATAATCGTAATAGGACAACATTCAAATCCTTGGGCAGCCTGTAACATTCTCCTATTCTGCTGGGCTGTCAAGTGCTCCTGACACAATGCATCAAATCATTCTGCCATCCCCATTTCACAGCACTGTTGAATCAGACCAAAATGGGACTGGAAGGGATATGCAACTGGAAGTCACAGGCTGGAATCAACTATTCTAGACAAATCACTGTCAAATTCACAACCTCCTGGAACAGAGATTTCCTAGCCTCTCAGATTCTGTTTGCGTATTTAGCCACCCTCACTACTTAAAATGTTCTCCTAATTTCTAAACCAAGTCTTCTCCTTGAGATATTTTGGCGTTGCATTGTGTAACAATGTTCCAAAATGAACACTGGGAACAGACCATCTTTCCAGCAATGTCACCTGACACCTCCCAGTCTTCCCTGAACTGAACAACCACAGTTCTGCCCATCTTTCCTCAGAGGTCATTAGCCCAACATCTCTAATTACTTGTAACTCTCCTCTGGACTTTCTCCAGTTAGTCCAAATTTTGTTCACATGTGTTGCTTGCAAAACTTCCAGCTGAGGCCTTGCTAATGCTGAACAGTGTGGAGATGATTACTGTCCTCCTACGCTTGCCTTTGCTGTAGGAGCATGAGTATGTTTACTTATTTACGGTCACCTTCTGACCCACTATAATTTCCAGACCTTCTCCTGCAGATCTATTTTCTCCCAGTTCTATCTGTGCAGTTGAACCTCCCTGCCTAATGACAGCACCTTCAATCTTCATTGCACTGCACCTTAGCCATTGCTTTTAAAGTTTCCAGGCAGCTTCCACCTTTTGAATATGACTCCCACACACTGTGCTTGCTGTCTTGGTTAGTCCCCACTTGGTGGCACCTGCAAACTGCCTAAGCAGGTTCTCCATGCCATCATCCAGGGTGTCAGTGAAGATAATGATAAAAAGGACTGGTCCTAGGCCAGGCATCTCTTTCACTCAGTACATACTTTCATTCATAATGACACTTTCTGAATAGGTTTCCAGACTATTATGCACACATGTTCTAGCAGCTTCACTCAAGACATGTATCTCTAGATGGTTTATTAAAATATTTTATCACTAGGCTTAGTAAGGTGCTTTACCTTGCTTTGAAAACCAAAACTTTAACATTTCTTTCCTTTTAGGTCCATCTGAGGCTCTCCTGCTTCTCCATCCCCTGCCCAGATCCTTCTTAAAAGGCTGCCTCTAGCTTCCTGTTTTGCCAGACTCTCTCCCCAGCACTGACTTTCCTTCCTCCTGTTGTTTGTCCTTGATGTGAGCTGTAAAGTCTTATAAGTGATTCTTTTCGTCTGTGTTTACATTCTTACCTAGTCCAGCAGAAAGTCCCTATTCCTTGACGTGACACTTCCAAAATGCAAGCTGCACCCAAATAAATTGTTTGCGTTCAGATCAAATGAGACTCTAGCCCAAAATGTGCTTGATGAGGGAGCTTTTTTTTAATTTTTCATATACATGTTAAAGAAATTACAGCATGAACACCTATTCTGTCAAAAAAGGTAAGTTCTTTGCATAGATTCATTTTAACTTGGACTCATGGCTGAAATTCTACCTAGGATTTGAACTCAACCTGCTATTCCAGGAGAGAGACAACGTTGCCTCAGGTGGGCATCAGTTCAAGAATAAGACATAACATCTGCATAGGTGTCTGCCTGCATACCAAATATATTAATCCCATATTATAGCCAAGGCATTTAGTCAATGCAGCCAATGGGGTCTGAAGAGTAATTTAGTTGACCAAACACTAGCTGTCTAGTGTAGGGTAAGCTGAATTACTCTCTAGGCTACATTAACTTTATTAGCTGGATAGCCACAGAGAAAAATGGGCCCTGTAGACACATAAGGCTCATTTCCGTTGTGCATGTAGGCCTTTATCCATGTGGAGATGATCCAGGGTATCTTTCATTTAGTTTCCCTTTGGATTACAGATCTCCCATAGATCTTGTCTACCAGACCCTTTTGTATACCTTTGCGTGCATAACACAGCACTAAAGAGACTACATAACGTCTCTGCATGCAATCGTTTAAAGGTAAAAGCTCAATGTCTCCGCTCTTCCTCTATTCTGAATGACCTAAACTGGGCTAGCTGAAGCAGGAAAATAAAAATGTATTTTTTGAAGCTCTTCTTTAGGCTACATAGGACATTTCTACACTGACTAGGGAATACATAGTCAGGGATGATAGCTGATGCAGTGATGAATATAATGAACAAGGGTCTTCACATTGCAATCTCTCCTTCTAAAGGTGGGTTTAAAAAGAGTAAAGCCTAGAGCTACAGTCAGGTCCCAGACTGCTAGACTAGCAATTTATCCACAAACTCACTTCCTTCTTTGAGTCATCCCTTTGGATTCCACCCTGCTTTGCCCTGTTCTTGCTTCGCTGCACAGTGGGGACAGTGGTATGGAGAAACCTTCCATACATGTCATGAATCAGCATAGGTAATTACATTTAATAGGCATGTGTGCCTGAGAAGCAGATCAGATGCACAGTCCCTTCTCTCCCACTGTATGACAAGCTGCACTCGTTGGAAGTTACTGCTCTCATTAGCACAAGGGTAATAAGTGACGTTGCCCAGGTTTTGAGTTTGAAGAGCCCTGGGTCTCAGCCTTACCTTGTTGATCAGCCATCTGAATGACTTCCTGCAGGCTCAAAAACCAGGAAAATATCTTAAAAATAGCTTCCAGAAATGCATGTGTTCTAAGGGGTTCTGACTAGGTTTCCTCCAGGGAAGACACTTCATTTACCACCTTGCCTTGCTTTGCCCTTCTGTTCCTGAGGTTTGACCCATGCTGAAAGCCAAGCTCTGTGCTTTTAATAGAGCAGTAAGAAATGGCAGCTAAGGACCCCTTTGACTGATATTAGCAGAAAGTTATGTGCCTAGCAATTTGTATATTACCACTGCGAAAGAATGACTGGCTTTGGCAGTCAAATGTTTGGCAGTCAATTTTTTTTGGCAAACAAATGGAATGATCCACAGTCTCTAAGGACAGAGTGTGCTAAATAAACTTCCTCAATATCTTAGGATTTTTGGAATGAAGGCTCAGATCCATAAAGGCTTTTCCATGGCCAGGTCCCACTGAAATTAAGGGGAGTCCAGTGGAAGAGCATATTTGTGGATCTCGGCGAATGTGTCTGAACTCCAGTCCAGCTGCAGAGGAAGTCAACAGCAAACTTCCCATGAAGATCAGTGGAACAGGCTACAAGAGCCGGTTTGTTAAAATATAATTTTGAGGCAGATCCTCAGCTGAAGTAAATTGTCCCAGGCCTGCAGAAGTCAGTGGACCTCAGACAATTGCTACTAGCTGGGAACTGTCCCACTATACTGGAGTAGTGCTTAATACAACATCACAGGGCAGGGACTCCAGCTTAATAGGGTCAATGATCAGAGGAAACTAATAGAAACTCCTCTCTGTATATGCTGAAGTTCTAAAGATACCGCTGGAATTCATCTACCTCCTTTTTTCATTGTTTTGTCGGTTGACTCACATATTTTCTAACAGCAGGCTACTGGCAGAGGCCACAGGAGTTGCCTGTTGGACTATGGGAAGAGTGAGATAAAATATGAAGGAGTAATTTTTGCACACCTTTCCCTTTAGAGGGCATTTTCACGGAAGTAGGAGGATAGAGAGATAGGGTGATCTGAGATACCCTTGTGTTTGTTAAGGTCTCCAAGACATTGTTGGAATGTCCCATAGATACATTTCCATAGATACTTTGTGTGAGTGAATTAATAAAAGAGAAGATAAGAATCCATCTAAATACAGTGCTGGGTTATAGTGTGCCATCCCATCACTTTCCACGCAGAACATTAGGTAATCGGCTTTTAAATATTTTATTTGCTGTGAATTCCAAGCATTTCCCCAGTGCTGAGATGTGCCAAGAACTGTGGCTTTTGATATTTAAGCCAAAACCCAATAATCTGTTGACCTGTCAAATGAGATATTTCCAGTGTTTAATAATAATTTTTAAAAAAACCCTATAAGAGTCCATTCAGAAAATATTCCTGTTAAACAGACACTGGTAGCTACTTTAAATTCTTCACTTAAGGCCTGTGTGGAGGAAAGTAATAGATAAGACCAAAGCCAACATATCTGACGCCTGTGATCAAAGAACATGAGAGATACTTCAACAGAACTGCTGTTGCTGTCAAAATGCTGCTGCTGCCCTAATACTCTCATAATGCACCATTGGAGAGACGATTACTGAAGCACTTTCCCTCTTCAAACTACCAGCTTCTCATCATACAGTACACTGGTGAGATCTAAATTCCATAAATATCAGTAGAAGTCCGACCAGTTGACTTGCAGGGGTCTTTGGGACAGATTGTTAAAAGCTTGATTAGCCCATTAATTTTAATTTTTTAGAAAGGGGTATCTGTTACTGGTCCCATTAGTAAAAATGACTTAATCACAGTCTTGTCTATTTGATGTGATAGTGTGTATATCGTTTTGAAAGGATTGCACTTAGAAAATAGTCCCAATCATTGCTGAAATTCCCCAAACGATCCTATGATCCTATTGAAAAAGTAATCAGAAAGGGAAACTGATAATATACAACATGAACTTGATTAATAGAAAGAGATTGACCAGGTTTTATAGTTCAAACTTAGTTAATAAACAAATTAAAAAGGCCTTCATAGTAGGAAGCAAATGAGATCTTAAATTATTTCCACTTTAATTAATCAAGGTGATATTATTAGTAAAACTGGAGTCTTGTGGGATTAGCAGAGATTTAGAGTGAGTTACATTTGTACTGGGTGTTTGTGGTTTGCATTTTCCAAATAAATACGAAAAGAGGTTCCTGAGGGATCCAATGACAGCTAAAAATTAATGCCTGTGTACTGGAAATGCAAATCAAGTTCTTAGCCAAAAACTTAGATCAGTGTGCTACTGCCTACTGCCAAATGCAATAAAGCCTGAACAGAAAGAAATCCTAAAATTGCTCACACCTGAAATGGGGCTACTTCTGAGATCTGTACTGTGCATGCATGTGCCTGAGAATAGCCTGAGTTGAGGAAGAAAGACAAGCTAAGCTGAAGGAAAGATATTTGAAGCATGTTTTCATCTTGTTTGATCTTGTTGCCTTTGTTGTATATTATTTTATCCTGGCTCGTTGCTGATTCGCTCTAGGTTGATTCAGCCTCTCTGCCCAGATGGCATGGGATGTCACCTCCACAGCACCCAACTTCCCACCACAGCCTTGCCATCAGAGCTGCAGATCAGAAAGAGAGCCACGTTGTCATCCACATGCCTTCAACAAGAAGACAGGGGTCAGAGTACTTGGATGATGTGTAAATAGCACCTTGCCCTAAAATAAGATGCCTATCCATTTGCTTTCCTTGAGTATGTCAGAACTTTTGACATTAAGATGGGCGGCATCGAAGAATCAATAAATGGAAACAATAAGGAGACTAATGTTGCTATTATCAGCCTAACCAAGGGGACAGTAAGGCTGGTTATTTCTGAAAGCCGCATACCAAAACAAAAACACCTCTGCTTAGAGCGTACCAAACCCTGTTGCATGTTACACCTCTGTGCACAGATACCAATACAAGATCAAATTGCCATCGGTCCCCAAAAAGCACCCCTTGGCAGAGGCACAGCGCTCCATGGAGGAGCTTGCTTCCAGTGCAAAAGGGTAGAAACCCTAGAAGGTTTAAAACTTCTTTGAAAATTACCTTCTTTCATGCTGTTTCAGTTCCCTGAGAAGGAATAACAGGGCACATGTGAACAGTGAATTAGGAAATGCTGATCCCTTTTCTGTTTTGTTACCGGGGTTGCACCCTGCCTTTTTCCTGGTGCTTTCAGGTCCTAGCCTGAAGGCACAGGTGGGGCCACGCCAGAGTATGCAGGACAAGGGGAGATGATGGGAAAACAACACTGGTTAGGTGTGTCACCTCAGACATGTACAATGTGGGAAGGAGCAGGTGTGGGGTGTGAATGCACACACACCAGTTTATGCAACCAGAAAAACTTGGACAGACTGGGAATGAGGACGTGCAGAGGAGTGCTATAGGGGCAGGAGGGAAACTGGTGCATTTTATGAGCTTCTAATCAATTATCACTTTAAAAAATGTTTTCCATTACAACTGCAGTTACAGGCTAAAATAAGCAACTAGAAACTGGGGGAACCTAGATTGCGCTAGAGCAGTGACCTAGGAAACAGCCATCAGACCTGGCTAAATAGCAAGTTAAAATGGTGACCTCAGGGGAAACATAGTATTACGGAACAATTCAAACTGAAGAGGACCTAAGGAGGTCTCTAGTCCAAGTTCCTGCTCAGAGCAGCAGAAACACTAAATTCAGAGCAGGTTGCTAAGGACTTTGTCCAGTTGGGTCTTGAAGACCTCCTAGCACATAGATCACAATGCCTCTCTGTACATTCCATTTCAGTGCTTAATTATCTTCATAGTTTGGGGGGGGGGGAGGGGGGGGCGGAAGAAACAAAAAGAAAAAAAAAAAAAACAGCTTTTATCCAGTCCAAACTTCACCTATTACAATTTATGGCCACTGTCTCCACTGTCTCTCATTCTCCCACTGTGCACCTCAGTAAAGAGCTTGTCTCTGTCTTCTTGATAACTTCCTCTCATGTAGCAGCAGGCTGCTATTAGCTCTTCTTGAAGCTTTCCCTTCTTCAGGCAGACCAAGCCCTGTTCCCTCAGTTTCTCCCCACTGGGCAAGTACTCCAGTCTCTGATCATCTGGGGGATTCTCCATGGGACTTTCTCCAGCATCTTTCTTGTACTGGGTCCCAAACCTGGACATAGTACAATAAACATAGTCTAACGCATGCCTGGTAAAGGAGACTGAATTATCGTTTCCCTCAGTCTACTGACCGTGCTGTACACCTTCCTTCTTGCCAGGGCACACTGCTGTCTCATGTTTAGCCTATGGCCCATCAGGACTTCCAGGTCTGGGTGCACTTTTTTTCTTTTTCTTTTTAGTAAGAATCCAGTCTTACTGCAGCCATTGATTCAGTAAGAAGCTATATTTAGCTTGTGATATATCCAGCGTCTCTGATTTCACCACTCCAGGGAGCATGAGATTATCTCAAAGATTGCAACTTAAAACGTAGTCAGCACTTCTAAAACTTTGGCAAGTGAAGGAGAGCAAAAGACAGACTGAGGGATCTACACCACAAAATCTCCCATCCCAGAACTACTGACCTCACCCAACACATGCAATTTTATCTGTAGGCATAGCCAAAAATCTCTTCACAGAGAAACGCTCCCTTGACTCTTGCTTCTGAGCAATGACAGCCTGAACTCCCCCAGCTGTCCAGCACCTGAAACTCATCTGAACTCTTGTTTCTGCTACGCAGCAGGTCATTAAGGGTTATCGGTCTAAGCATAATCTAGGCTGCCACACATCTACCACTGCAAGGCCTATATTTAAAATACCTCTCATTTCCATGCTGCGCACTGGTAGAAGCCACACTTTCAAAGCAATCTGCCAAGTCACCAGCTCAGGATACCATGACTTCAAACTCCTCCCGAAAGCCTACAGGCTTTTCTGTTTCAGGCACTGGCCTCACTTCTGAAGTCTAGCAGGGGGTTGTAAAGCTGCTCCAAAATAGTATGTGACCCATAGCAACAGCTGACAAAATAGCTTTACTTAAATAGTCATTCCTTGCTGGTCAAGTGGATAAAGCAGCAAAATTCTGGGGTTTGGAAGTCCTCTTCAATCTGTCAGTCACAGGGAAGAACCTCTCTAAGGCCCATTAATTAGTGTCTTCTTCTCTACAGGAGTCATTTATGCAGCTTGTCACTGTGCTGTGTGTTTTGGCTGCACTTTTCTACATGGCCTTTTTGATCCTCACTCGGGGTTTTCATTAGTAAAAGCTCAGAGTTGCTGCTGCCATCAGACATCTGCTTTTTCCAGACAGCTCCTGAGCACTAACTGGGTGCATCTATACACGTAAATAACAGGGCCAGGGCTCATCAGCAGGACCTTAGTATGGCAAGGTTGGTGCCCACATGGCTAACTCTTTCCCCTCAAACAGGGTAGCTACATCCATGCTCTTTATTGGGAATAGTCACTGCCCATACTACTCCTCAAGCCATGTCCTGGCACCATTCAGGAACTTGCCCTGGGTACAAACGTGCCAGGGAGCATGCTAACAATTAAACACTCTGGACAATTTTAGGACAGCTCGTACACCCACGCTTTAGCCCTGTTTAGTTTATCAGTGTAGACATATTCACTGATTCCACCTTAAACCATCAAGAGGAACTTTCTCAAGACTTATTGTTTAGGATAAAATTTAAACCTGCTTCCACTTAAAGAAACAGTCTACCTAAGTGGAGAAACTGTTACAGACAGTGAGCTTCAAATATATCTAGATATTCTTGTTTCCCACATAAAGACAAAATTCTGCCTGGGGGCATACTCACAAAATACCACCTTAGAGACTTGCACATGAATACAGCAGATAATGGTGAAATGCCTCCCTTTTTCCCCATTTTGCAATGGGTCTGCAATGTCCAGCTCGCACATCAGCATTTGAGAACTTCATCCTGTGTGTCAGTAATATTGAGAAATTTATTTCTCCCTTGCTCTGGAATAAATTTCTTAAGAACAGTAGAATACTTTGCCAGACATTCCAGATTCATTGTGCTTGCAATACTGTCAGTAGAAACATGAGCATTACAAATAAGAATTTGGGAAGAGACAAGAAGTTTGTGTGTTAGAGAGACAGAGAGAGATCTCACATCCCCTAAAGGAACATTTCACAGAGCTACATTGGACCTTCTGGAAGCAGCTTCTTCCTCAAAATTCCCCTTTCTGTAAGTGCTGCTGATGCCCTGAATGCATCCAAAATAACAGTAATTTTCATGAAGGTCGACTGTCAAGCACACAAATGCAGACAGCTTCTGTCAGGCTGATGTTGCCAAGCAAGTTCTTCATTTAATATGTAATAAGAGACAAGATGTGCGGGCTCAGAGCACATGGGTAAATACAAAACAAGAGTTTTATATTGCACTTGCATTTGATAAGGGCAGAGGGAACATCAAATGCCGAGTTATGTGGCTAATGTGCATTCATGACTTGAAAACAATAAAGGAGAATGACTACGTCCATATGATAGGCTCAAGTCAATTTACTAGGCTCCTGTCATATCATAAGATGAGGTTCTCTGCACTCTGTCGTGAAGAATGAAGACAACCAAAATACACAATGTGTCATAAAAAGAAGAGAGAAAGCAAGAGCAAAGAGGTTCCTTCTACAGCCCGAATAAGGCCAGTCAAAACGTTTAACTGAGGGAAATGCTCCCCCCCCCAGCTCTGATGTCAGATTAGGTTTTTATTCGCACTTTGAGGAAAAGGGAGAGCAAGCAGACAGGTTCTTCTGGCCCACACTGCTCCCAGAGAACCACCATGATTCATTGCTTGGGAATGACCAGCGTGTCATGCCTCTCAGATTTATGCAATAGGCAAACCTAAATGTTAACAACAACTTAATCAATGCACTTCATTTTTAGATATCTTCGTGTCATTTTGTGGGTTTGTGTTTTATGGCTGTTCCTTCATTCTGATCTTCCAGAGAAGATATCAGCCAGACAGAGGCTGTGCATGTATGTAATGTCAAAAGCCATTTACATCTAACCTACATGGGCCCTGATGCAAAGCACAATGACTTCAGTGACAGGCTTTTCCTTGCTTCCAGTAGCACTGAATCAAATCTGTTGAACTCAGACTTGCAACAGGAGAACAGCTTGGGCAGGTGGTTACCATGGGATGCAAAATACATTGTCTTTACCTTTCTGTACACAGAAATTCTGTGCATAGAAAAATTCTGTACACATTCTTTCAATCTGAAATCATACTTTACCCCCAGAAATTGGGAGACGCAATAACCCTTGTGTAAAGTCCAACTAGGACAAGCGAGCCTTGGACAGTGACACATTAGTCACAAATATTAACATCTCCATTAGCACAAAAAAGGAGGGGAAAGCACAGTAAGTCCGAGACCTTGTTACTTCTAAGGCAACAGCAACCTTTCACATCATGAATCTCTCTTGTTTATTAATGCATCCATCCTAGCTTCTGCTTACACCTTGTTTTCTTGTTTTCCCATGAGATCTGGTGATCAAAGCTGGAGTTCTGAGACCCTCTCAAGTTCTGGAAGGTCTGTTTCAATGGATATGAGAGACAAGAACATCAGTACACAACACTGAAGAATTAAACAAGAGCTGAGGTGGTGGCAAGTCTACCCACTTAGTTCTAAAACTAAACTTTTCAAGCTTTTAGAGAAATTTGTGACTTCTATGTCACTACTTCTCTTGCTCAAACAGGAGAAGGTAAGAGAGAGGAAACAGCACTACAGATTCCCAAATTATCTGTGCCACACACAATCGGTAGGCCTCAACTATGACTGGATGAATGATTTCCTGGAGCTGGTCTATCAGGATGAAAATGAGACTCCTGCGAGAATGGGAAAGAGCAAAAAAATAGGGCAAACATTTGATAGTAAAGTACTGCCTTATTTATTTATTTGGAAAATAATATTCCCTATTTCTTTCTCTTGCAGATGTTTCTTACAAAGAGTGTTTGATATTTAATACAACTGCCTTTGAGGAAGAAAAAGTAAGATGAGATGGGAATGAGTTCTGTTGCACGTAATAGGATCCTAACCAATTCTCTAGGACAAAGTATAGCAACAGGATACGCAAAGGGGAGAGAAAAGAACAGCAAAGTTAAAAACTACCCTTTCTGATTTTGGTGCTAACTCTTGTAAACATGCTCACTGTAGGAGAAAGACAGACACAACATACTTTGAGGCCACCTGGAGATCTGGCAAACTTGCGTCATTATGGTGCTCTTTAGAGCACTGCTGTTTAGCTGCCTTGTTGGTGATGGGTTCACAGCCAAATGTTCTCTGAGTAAGAGCCTTTTATAAGCACATGACAAGAAGAAAGGGGAAAGAGAAAAAAATAAGAGTAGAGAGGGAAAGGAAATATAAGATAGAGAGAGTATAACCTCTGCTCCAAGAGGTGTTCAAGCTTTAGCAGAAGTCAATGGAAGAAGAAAACAACCTAGACCCATTTCTCCACATCCAGCTCACCCAGTCGTCTCATCAAGTAAGGATATGAAATTCCAACAACATCAGGATGGTTACTGGGGTCCAGCAGATGGAGGGGATAATGACTCTAATCCTTTCTGCCCTTTCTACCTCTTCTCTAGGCGTCATTCCTATAATTTCAAACAAATGAGCCCAACAAGGCTATACGTCCCATTTGCTCATTATCTTCTCTATGAGTCCCACTTCCCAACCCACCAATTTTAGTCACTAATTTCTGGCTCTACGCTTTTTTTGTTTACCAAACATGACCTCAGCATTGTCCTTGATTGGCATCCATATATCCTTTATTTGAACGAAGCTAATCTATCTTTAGCTATTGATGACTTTTGTGAACAATCTTTGGTACCAAGCTGAATTGATCCTGAATTATTTTGGTCGATGTAGTCTAGACCCCTACAAAAGCGTTCTGTTGTTCACTCTAACTTTCTCTGTGGTCTAGGAAACCATCTGAGCCCTACAGGTTTATTTCCTAGCTTAAAAACATTGAGAGACATACAAAACTCCCCATAAAGAGCTGCTCCAAAAATTATATTAGTGAGCAGGGAATTGATCAAGAGCATGCTGAAATCTTTTTAGAAGATTCTCTTCATATTGGTGAGCAAGTGGTGCACAGTCTGCTGTGACTTGGAGGATCTCCCTGGCTTAGACTAATTTGGTATCTAGTTTAGGATACCACAGTGCTACTGCTGAAAAAGCCCACTAGCAAAACCTATTTGACCCAGGGAATTCAGCCTTCCTTCTTGTTCTTTGGTGCTCTGAGAAGACGTTCAACTGTTACATGCCAGGGTACCTGTCCCCTGATCAAATAATGCTACATGGCTGGGTACCTGTCCTCTGATCAAATAATGCAACTGCTACAAGAGTCCTAAACATGTAGTCCTAAGCATGGAGCCACAACTTCTGCACTCCTCCCATCCTGCAGTGTACCACAGGCCAAAGGAGTTTAGCAAGAATTTCTCTCTTTTTACAGCCTATTGTGGGGCAATCTAGATGATCTTCCCTAGGGAACTGTTCTCATATAAAACTGTAAATGAGGATACTTATATCCAGGTCATACATTAAAACCAAGCTGGGACCTGAGTTTGACCTTTAAATCTCTTCTTGCTCAATTATCCCATCTAACAGGAACTGCCCTTCCTCAGGTCCAAGACTGGGAAGGTGGGTGGGATCTTCTTTTGAGAAGGTAAGTGAAATACAGCCCTTTTTTGGTCTAGAAGCTGCTCCTAAGGATCCCACAGATGTTAGCCACCAGCTTATCCCAGCCCAGCCCTCGAGAATGGCAGGTCTCTATCCCCACATGCCTAGCCTTCAGGGTCAGGTGAGCAGTAAAATCCATGAACAGTAGGAAGAGGATGGGGAGGCTCATAGTCAGGCAGAGGATGGCTGAAACTCCTGCCCGATTCCTGCACTGTCACTCAGTGACTGAGGCAGAAGCCCCACTGGGACCAAATCCAGGTTTACCTTACAGTGAGGTAACCATTTTTTTTTTTTTTAATATATTGATGCATTTTACCGGAATTAGAGACAAAAATGATGTTCTATCATGCAAAAAATAAGTTCTCAGCATTCTTTAGATATTTACTTTTTTTTAAATAATATTTTAAGACAGGAATTAAAGCTCAGGCAAAAGGCATGGCCTCCTTTTTATTTTGAGATATATTTGTTCAATACAGCATTTTCTTTCTTCTTCTATCACTTCCCCTTTTTTTGATGTTTCTCTCTTTTACACATCCCTAATCAGAAGAAGTACTCATTTGGGTTATACTTAGAGTAGCCCAGTTAAGAAGAAATTAACCATATTTACTTTTCAGGAGTGCAGTGAGGGACAGTTAGTTAATGATGATTTGCCCCGCTCCCCCCTGCTTAAAGATATGGACCTTGCATGTCCTAGTTGGACTCCTGCTTTTGAAGCTCTTCCAATATACTATATTAAGGCACTAGCTCACAATTTTTGTTCCAGTTGCAACCTAACAGGCAGCTTGATAATGTCATTGAGTAACATGATTACTGGATAAAGCTGAATTTTTAGTGAGCTCTTCACTCTTCTCAAAGCTGCCTCAGTTCACCTTGAGCCACAACACCTCTGATGGGAAATACTAATATCAGCACTCTGAATCTTGCATTAGGAATTAGGGTCAGAACTGACTTCTCCTTGCAGTCAACAGAAATTTCACCATTCATTTTAGTGGGATATAAGCTGTGGCCACTGTGAGGAGTAAATGCTAAATTAGTAAGTAAGCTTATATTTATATAAGGTTCATCACCCTCCAGTGGACCAACAACGTTTACTGGAAGAGCATGAAAAGGCAGAAAAGGATGAGATGTTGTGTTTTTTTTCTTATTTGCAAGTAGTAAATAACATCAAAGCAATCAAAAATGGATACACTCCTTTCCTTTCATTTTACCTCAGCAATTATTGTGACTGGAATAAGGATGCCTATTGCCATAACGAATGAGAAGAAAAGCTTGTTAAGAAAACCATCTAGTAACAATGAAAGTATTATTGTCACTATACAAGATACTAGTATGCTTTCTTCTGTAACACTATGTCTAAGTGGGGTCACTGATGTTCAAGAAAAAGGAGTTCATGCTAGAGAGAGACAGAGAAGGACTAAAGAACCGATAAACAGAATGGACGCCCACCTAACAAGACAGTAGCAGGTAATGATCTGATGAGTACAGCTAAACAAAGGCTGTTGGATTCGTCTGGAGAGCGGGAAAAAGAGAAGCATTCAAACCATAAAACAACACTGGCAAAAAGCCAATGGCAGTGAATTGTCTGTGAGTAATAGGAAAAGGCTATTAACCATCAGATGGGGAGGTTCCAAAACTAACCTGCATTATGGAATTTCCAGGGAAAAATTAATAAAAGCTTTGAAGGCTGAGCTTGATATTATATAAGGGATTGTACAAAGTGGTAACACTAATAATCCTGGGGAAATGGTCTTGGATGACTATGTTAGGTCTGTCGAATCCTGCATATTTAAACATAGTCCTTATTCTGAGAATGTCTGCATGAGATGGACAACAAGATATGTGACAGAGGCAAAGGTAAGCAGACACTGCAATAAATGTATTCAATTTGCAAGTGAAATGATCACCACATACACGCACCAAGTGCCAGCCTTGCAGATGTACTCGGAGATCTGAAAGTCAAATTTTGACCTTTCTGCCTCCTTCCCCCTCACCAGAAATAAAGATATTAGTGATCAGAATTTAGCTGATTTGGGATTTTTTTGGTAGCAGTGCATGAGGCAGAATATCATCATCTCCCTCATCTAGAGAGTATTCTCTCTGTGAAAGTCAGATTTTGTGTGGCAGACAAGAAACGTGCCTGAATCACACAGAAAAGTCAGATCTAATGAGTCACTAAATACTATTTTTATCTAGATCCCTGGGTTCTTCTTTTATTTTTATACACTTTTTACATGATTTATGTTGAACTCCACTCCATATTGCTCAGAAAGGCAATGTGGGTCGATTTACAGACTCAGATGAATTTTCACCCTGTGACTGATTCAAAACAGAAGCACATAGCAAAATGCAGACGACAGATAGACAACTGTCTGATTAACCTTTCTCCTGTATGTGAATTCACTGCCGAATGCACCAACATATCCTTTCTACAGAAACGCCTACAGTGATGCCTCCAACTATTGCCTAAACAGAAGCTTTAGTAATGACAGAGATTGTCCTAGATAACCTAATATGTATTTTTTCAAATGCAGAGTCTATGAATCTAAGATGAAACTACTAGTTAGAGACAGACAAAAACTTAATAGAACGAAAGGAGGGCAAAACAGGCCACAAGAAATAAATTGGAAAAAAAAGGGATCTCAGCGCTGCCTGTAGCATATTCTAAGAATAAATTAATCAACTGTGTGATAAAAATCTATAGGGAAAGCTGTTAACATAAACTAGGCAAAATCTGACTTTGAATATCTTTCATGAAGTAATTTCCCAGGTTAGTATGCAGGTCATCTGACACAAAGAAGCTCAGCATTCGCAATAACAGCAAAATGAATCATATGGCAACTCTAGGCTATTTTAGTCAATAATCCATTAATGTAAAGAAGCCATGCTTGATTTATGGCTACAGACGTATTTTGGGCACTATGTTTCTGTCCTTGGAAGCACAAGACGGAGATCATGAGAAGCTGGAGGAAAATACAGGCATCGGTCTCTCAGTGAAACAATGTCTGGAAGGAAGGTAGAAGGCTATAGCTCCTCCTGCGACAGTAAATTACACCACCGAGAAAGAAGTTCTTAGTGTTTACTCATAGGCTGTAGCATCGTAAAGACTGAATTCTGAGAGCTGTCAAATCTCTGGCTTCTCCATTTGCTTTGAAAATAACTTCATTCCCAGGAAAAGCCATGCATTATTTCTCAAAAGCAATGAACCATAAGGTTCTGATGGGAGAGAGGTAAGGATAGACAGGTTGGTTGGCATAGCCAGAAGGATAAAATATAATACTTAAATACCAAAAAGCACAAGAACTCCAAGCTGAAGATCGTTAAATAATGGCTTCCATTATTGCTGTCCACTCTTCACTGAAATGCCGTTGGCATTTACGTAGCTAAACTGATCTATACCTATTCTAGATCATTCACAGCTTTAGTGGAATCTGGTTCTAGTCTCTGTCCAAATTACATGTCTATGGACACAGTCATGAGAATGAACATCAGAAAACTGAGTTTTTTATGAGAATCTTCAGTCAAATTACTTACTTACTTTCCAATCCATTCTACAGAAAAAAATAATCAAAAATAGGATTTGAAAGGTCCTTGAGGGCTCATCTAGTCTAATGCACCAAAATCCAGTCTGCCTAGACGTCGTCCAGTTACAGCATTCGTCAGTGAAATATATTATTTGACTGTGTCAGCTTCTTGGTAAAACATAAGCAACTGAAAGAAGAGTAATCTTTCCTCTGCAGTTAGGGTTTGCAACTGAATCCTTTAATATTCTGCTCATGCTAGATTATCTTATTTTTCTAATGTAATCTTCCCAAGGTCTTCACCTTCAGCTGAACTTTAAAATATACAATCAACACATTTACTGAATTTAAAACTTCTTACTGAAGTGTATTTACATGTTCATTTCTCCTCATTTCAGAACAGAGGGCATTAACTTGATGTACTTTTAGAGACTGTACGGTCTCAGAACAATAGCAAACACTAGCAACTTTGAGAAGACCTAATAGAAACCAAAGCACATGGCGTTACTGGCTCTATTGACCATGGGAGATGAGGTAGAATAGAAAACAGTGTGTGGAGGCTTTATCCTTTCATTGCTTTCTTCATCTTCCCACTCAGAAGGAGAGATGGATTTCTGGAATAATTCTCAATGATGTGATTTGCAGATGAGATAATAAATTATCCAGGCACCAAAACTCATTCATTTGGGTTTGCAACTAAATAGTACTTTTAACCTAAAATTGACACTAACCTTCCCAAAGAGAAAACTTGAGGATACTTTATTCAAAAAACAACTGATAGGAAAAAAAAAAAACTTAAAGAAGAAATCTCCCTATTTTCAATTCAGATTATCATGGTGTCCTTTATCTGACATGATGTTTTGACCAACATCAGTGCCTGTGTTTCCCCTCAAACAAAATGGCTGGCAGTAGGTCATATGACTCCCTGCAGTAAGGTTGCCCTACTTTTCGGACTACAAAATCTGCTGTTTTTCACTTGTCCTAGGGCAGCCAAAAATCTCCTCGCTAAATAGTCTTAGCTCCTACTGTGCCTGCCCTACTTTGTGATAATAGGGCATGCTATTATCGATCTAATCTATCGTTATTTCAAAGGAATAATGTTATTAGCCATCTTGCATGTCTAAACACCACACCAGTATCACCTTTTGAAACTAAGATTTTCTTAACAGTATGAAATTAATCCATATATTGCAGCCAGTTCTTGGAACAGTACTTGACTTCTTTTTTATATTAGATGATTTGCTTTCAGTCATAGCTTCTGATCATATGTGATTAAAAGGGATCCTTGACTTTACTTTTTTTTTTTTTTAATTTCTGCATTTCCAGACCCCTGAGTAAAAGTAAACTTCATAGCCAGGCCAAAAAATAACCAATAGCTTTAAAATCAAGAGGTAATGAACACCAAATTCGTGATCTGAAAATGAAAATCATATGTTTCATCCTCACGTCTGGATACTTGCATGCACAGTGCCAACGATGCTACCTATCAATGGGAATGTGGTAATGCCACCTTTCCCTACAGGGTGATCAATAGTTTATTTGCTAAGGAACCACTCACTAATTTGTGACATAGGACTCATTGTATTCCATGTGCACATTTGTAATTGCAGATGTGTGTATCTGCGCAAGTCACCAACAGTTCCTCTGTAGTCAGCAGAGATCTAACCAGGGTGTTCAATGGACTTTAGGGTGAGAGTCATCTTAAATGAATCTTATTTTTCATATAATTTACGTTACTCTTAATACATGCTGAGATGGCCTCCAGAAGAGATCAGATGAACGGCACACATCATTACCTCCATTGGCTGTATTGACTATAAGGGAAGTCTCAGTTAAACCTCAGAAGCAGATAGGCACATCATGGATACCTAAAGGTTGATGGGGTGAATATCACCCCAGGTATGTAAAAATCTAAGCTAGTCTCCCTATACTTCATTAATTGTAGCTTATGGAAAAATATGCCTCCATAAGACAATACATCCTACTGCGTTAGACACCTGTCTTGGGAATGCTACCCTGAAGAAGTGGCTTGTTTCTCCCCATGATTATATAGGAAGCCTGGATGACTAGTGTAGGTTAGGGACCTACCTATGGAAAAGGTAAAACCGGGTGAGAAGAGTTCTGCACTTATGTTCTGTGAACTTAATGGGTAAGGACACCAAATTAGATAAAAAAAACCAATGCTATTAACAAATGATTATGCACAGATTATGGGTCAGACAGAGTGCGATTCTATTCCAGGAAATGTTGTGAGGTGTTGTCCCCAACAAGTAAGCTGCGCCATATGTTTTTTTCATTGCATTTCCCTTTCCTTTCTTGCAAGTCTGGTGGTCACCCTATCTTGGACAGTTGAAGCGAACAGCTTCTAGTGTCAACAATGTAATTTGATGTCTGCCTGCTTAACAGAATGAGAGGGCCAGGACCTGCCTGGAAATCTGGAAATACACTCAATTGGCTCATCCCTTTGCAGAAAAAAGACTTCACATTCTTCTCTCCTTGCCCAGCACGTATGCAGCTCTCTCTTTAGACTTCCTAATGTCGTTGCTTGCTCTGAGTGTCTTGTCCGTCTGCCTGTTCACTCTGAATTTAAAGCATGAGGCAACTATGATAGATCATAACAACCTCGGTCCCACCCAAGGCAAAAGAAGAGTGAGTCATCACCTAAGAGTTTGCTTCTAAAAGCTGTGGTTTTCCAGATCAAGCATTTAAAAGGCTAAGTAATGACATCCTGTTGTTTTATATGAAGGAATATGAGTCCTCGCTCCAGCCTTTGTCTTTTTTTTTTTTTTTCCAAATACACGTTTGGATATATCTACCTCTGTTGCTTGTGTGACAATACATATACGTACCGAATCACATATGTAGGTACATAGTACTTTTATCTTGTTAGTTTTTAAAGTTTGCATTTTATACTCTATTTCTATCAAAAAGCCCCTGCAGAGATTCTGTTTACAGAAATCGAGGACGTCAAACACCTTGGAAGAAATACGAAGGACCCTGCTTAGCATGATTTTGATAGACGCTGGATATGGTTCCTCAGTTCTCCAGTCCATGCTCTAATTAGAGTAACCAACAGACTGCACACCCACGGAGAACAGTCAGACAGCGCAACAGCGTGCTGTGGCAACTTCTCCCCACCATGGCTTGACGAGAGAACGACGAGAGCATGTCAGGCTGGCACAACACATAGTGGGGAGTTTGGCATGCTGCTCCGTCGAGCAGACTGTGTCAGAGCATCTGCCCCAAAAGCAGAAGAGAAGAAACGAGAACGAGGATAAGGCAGGAGCACTCTTGGACGGACCAGCGAATCCTACTGATGCAAACGCAGGAACGAATAAAGGGTCATTCTGCGCTATCCCCTGTAATCCAATCAGCCAAATATCCCTCTTTAATTAGCTACAATCAAGTTAGCATAATGAGCGCCTTCTCTGTTTATGAGCTGCATCTATCCTCTTCCCTCCTTTACATTCAAATCTCCAGTGCAGCAAATATCATCAAAAAACAGCTGTAGCTAAGTAGCTTGTCTGAGGGTTGTCCCGACCTTCCCGTTAACTTCAGGGGCACTGAGAAGCACCCATACTGTAACTATTAGGCCCTGAAAGAGAATATCCTTCTACCCTCATTCCTAGTAAATGCTCTATCATCCAAACAACAAACCTTACCTCTCTGGAGGAATATTCAGGTATTGTCAATAATCTAATCTAATTAGATTATTGTCAATAATCTAATCGAATCTAAGTCAGGGATAAAAGAGCCTTGCACAGCCCTAGTACCTGTGAGCAAGGAGAGACATGGACAACACTGAAGGAGCTTTCAGGACACAGGCAAGAAGCGTAGCTGTCCTTGAAAGCTAATGAGTCACCTTTGTTTATTCGTACATGAAGGGCATTAAAAATATACATGATCTTTCAAAGACTTAAAGGACGTTTATAGATAAAGGCCAGGACAAAGCCTGTTTTATAAGAATGTGCTATGGATGTTCCCATTAATGTGACAAGATAATTCTTTTATTTCACAGCCTATGATTCTTTCTCGGATTATTACACAGACTGTTTTTTGGTTTTTTTTTTTTTTTTTTTTTCACTGCTCAGTGGCTTTTAATTGCTGTGCATTGTAGGAAAAGAAATATCAATGCAGGAATGACTTACAAATGCAAAATAACTGGGTTATTATCCTATTTTACAGTAAGGCTTCTTTTAATAGCCTCTCATTTCTGCTGTTCGAGCAGCCCCTGTAAAAGGGATTTTGTCCTTCAGCCAGAATAAAAGACATCTTGATGCTAAAAATAAAAGAAATGGGAATCACTTGCTGGAGCTGGAATCCTCTGCTGCAAGAACGCTCTGACAGCGCTGAGGCTGGCAGAGGACAGTAAAGATGGAACAAAGGCAATAGCAGCCCTAAAACATTTCCCCTGCACAGCAGGAGGACAATATTCATAACAGTCTGTATTTCTTAGAAACCATCCACCGATGCTGTGCCTTAGCTAGGGCTTCCTTACAGTAAGGTGAGCCTTTCCACAAGCTTCACCAGGGTTACATCAGATCTGCTATGAGTCAGTGCAAAGTTTAGGCAGTGTAAATGGAACCAGAAGCAGGTTCTGGGCATTTAAATGAAAATTAATTAAAGCAACAAACTGTCAGGGTTTTTCTCCCTCAGTTTGCACTATCCCTATTATCTCTTTTCTTGAGATAGCACATATGAGGCCATATCTGCTGCTGAGATAAATCAGAACAGTTCATGGCTTCAGCCGAGCAGTATTGATATACAGTAGCTCAAGATCTGGCAGATACAAAACTGTATGTTTCTATTGTAAGAAATATTTACCTAAAGAAAGTCTGCACCTGCACTCAGACAAAGACAATGATTAAAAAAGGATATTCTCCCATGTAAAGTATCAGCTTTTTTTTTCAAAATCAAACTAAGAAAGCTGCTTAATGTCAAATACCAGCTCAGGCACCAAGTGTGCAGCAGCTAATTAAAATGCACAGCTCCAGCTAGGAAGCTTATTCTGACTTCTTGCTCTAACTGGCAGGCTTCAGCCTGTTTAGATAAAGGATGACGGGAAAATGTAATGTCAGACAGTTCTCTCTTTTTGGCTTTGTTCCTATGCTTGCATTCACTAGGAGCCCATCTGCAGAGAATGGATGAAAATCTGTAGCTGCCCAGTCTCTCTCCTCCCATCCAGCATACAGTATTGCCACTTCTCAGCATTCATTGCAACAAGCAAGCCTAGTTAAAATAAGTGCAAATGAATTCATACGTAGTGATGTTTGAGAGAATTTATCAACACAATAAAACGTTGAGAAATCCACTAGCGTTCTCAGGAGACAGGGGAAAAGGCCAAGAGTCCCCTGCCTGAGTCCAGGTGCTTATATATGTTGACTAGCATTTCAGTATAAATCCTTGGGTATTCAGCATTCTGAACACATCACTCAGAAGACCACCTTTAGCATACCGATAACACAGTCCTTTAAAAGAGCAACCTATCGCCAGCTAGGCATCTCTGGAAGCTGAAATGACTGCAGACGCAATGCGAACAGCTGCCAGGTCTAAATGGAGCACCTGGGGCGAAGGCTGGGCCCAGCAAGCTGCCCAGCCACCTCACCCTTCCGTTGTAGCATTGGTGATGGGCACAGAGCAGGGCTTTTTCAAAGGTATCTTGGGTAAGGACACATCATTTGCAACACGTTTGACCTTCGTTACTTCCTCCAGGTTCTTCTCTGGTGTGAACCAGGGTCAGAAATAGGGTGTCCCTATGAGATGTTCCTCACATCTGCCCTCAGTGTTGCACAGGTAGGATTGCACATTCCCACTGGTCCTCGGTGCTTCACTTGAAAAGCGTGTTCACTGCTGTTTTTAAATATCATCTACTGTACGATAAAAAGTGAGCTCAGCTCACTTTTGTACAGGATGTAATGAAAGAACCTAGATAGCATAATTACACAGCATCAACAATACATCCCTTCCTGTCTTTCAGGATTAATTGTTAAACATAGGCAAGCTGTAACTCATCACTAATCCGGTGATACCTACAAATATCTCATCCTTAATCCTTAACTGTGCAATGCTGTGATGCTCCTTAATACATCTGGGATTTTTGTCTTTCTTTTCTAACAGAGTACTTTACACCCTACAGACCATGGTCCTGATTCTTGCCCACTGACCTTGGATATCTCCCTTAGATTCTAAAATCAGGCTTGACATTAAAACCATTTTCTGGGGTTTTGGGGTTTTGTTTTAGCTGTGCTATTACCGAGATACCATCTCAGGTAAAATGCTGCCAAAGTAACTCAGAAAGCATGGGGAGGACAGAATGGAAATACAAGACTGAGAAGAGTCCCACTGGATGAAGAAAGCTAGAAATGAGCTCAAAGAAAGGAAAGGTCTGGATTCACAAGAAAAAAATATCTCCATTTTACTGAGGTCTGCCTGTCTCAATTCTTCACTGGGGTAGTTCTGAAGTTCCCTAATTCCTTTCTTGGCAATTTTTCCACATACTGGTATGCTGTTAGCACACTGCAGGGACACAAATTTCCATGATGCAAGTTGCTTATTTTTTCTTAGTTCTTCACTTTATTTGTTTAACTTTGTCTATATGCTTCCCATGGCAATCTCAACTTTGATGACAGAATTATTAACAGTGATGAAGGCTGATGGGGAATCTCAAACAGAGTAAACACAAACACGTACTGGTGTATCACAGTGTTTGTTATTGCATGTGTCATGGTAAAGCCTTATGAAAAGAAAAAGAAATGTTCCACTTCTCATAAAGCTAGTCTCATGGGAAGCAAACTATTCCTCCAAGAAGCTTTAACGGAATACTGTAAATGATCTTTTTAGCCTTAATGAATTGATTTTTATCATAGCTCCTGTCCAGAAATCTAGGTGACACAATGGCAAATTTTAGAGTCAAAGCATTCAAAAGTCAAGAAAATACCAAGAATGGAACACTCATTTTATCTTCCCTTCCTTTTTACTCTTTCTTCTTCATATGTACTGTGATATTCTTGAATCACATGATCACAGATCAGTTTTAGCATTGGGCCTTTGCCTCACTCACTGCATGTAAGACGTGATGCACACTGACGAGGGAGCTATTCAGTACTCCATTTTAACATCATTGTTTAGTGGTAACTCAACAGCATTTTTATGTGAATCATTCAGACTCTGCAAAGTTTGAATTCACTTTTCAAATGAGTAGTGTTCATTCAGTATTCACTTTGAATTCACTGTCCACTTCTTTTTCTCTGAGTGCATCACAGCTGCAGTCATATGGCTCAAGAGGACAAAACTTCTAGAGTATGTTCCCATTTTCAATATGAGGAACTGAGGCCAAGGGAGATGCTGCTAGATACATCATTAACTTCGAGAGTACAGTTTGTCATGCCTATGGATTGATCTTTTGAATATTTGACATTTTGGTAGCACTTTTGTCCACATTTTTTTGTACAGATATTCATGGATAGAGCGTTCGTTAAAAAGAAAAAGTAATTTATTGGGAAACTGGCACAGGGTAGCACTTGTGTCTGGATTCAGATCCCTCAAACAGGGACAACTGGCTGTTATCTGGTGACGATGGGAGTCTTCATTTGAACAACAAGTTAAGCATAAGCCAGCAGTGTGCCCTTGTGGCCAAGAAGGCCAATGGGATCCTGGGGTGCATGAGGCAGAGTGGTGCCAGCAGGTGGAGGGAGGTGATCCTGCCCCTCTGCTCAGCCCTACTGAAGCCACCCCTGGAGTACTGTGTCCAGTTCTGAGCTCCCCAGTACAAGAGAGACATGGCACTCCTACAGAGAGTCCAGCGGAGGGCTACAAAGATGATGAGGGCACTGGAGCATCTCTCCTACGAGGAAAGGCTGAGAGAGCTGGGCCTGTTGAACCTGGAGAAGAGAAGACTGAGAGGGGATCTGATCAATGTGTACAAGTTTCTGAAGGGGGGGGGTGTCAAGAAGATGGGGCCAGACTCTTCTCCGTAGTGCCCAGTGACAGGACAAGAGGCAACGGGCACAAAGTGCAACACAGGCAGTCCCATGTGAACATGAGGAAAAACTTTTCTGTGAGGGTGACTGAGCCCTGGAACAGGTTGCCCAGAGAGGTTGTGGAGTCTCCCTCCCTGGAGATATTCAACACCCGCCTGGACGTGATCCTGGGCAATGTGCTCTACAGGACCGTGCTTGAGCAGGGGGATTAGACTAGATGATCTCGAGGGTTCTCTTCCAGCCTTGGCCATTCTGCGATTCTGTGATTCATTGCAAGGCGCCTTGAAACATCATCTTCAGCTGGAGCAGATAAGACTCCTCTGCTCAGTTCTTACAATCCAACTGGCCTATAATCCCTCATGACCACTCCAGTACATGCATAATTCATTGCTATTGTTATATCTTAACTACATACAAAATATCTTTTAAACATCTTAACTACACACCAAAAACAGATTGTTCCACATAACCGATTCTGCACCTGCAGGAGCAGTTTCTGTTAACTTTTTACAAGGTCTTGTACATGTGCAATTTGATCAGTTTTGCAGCAGGAACTATCTGAGAATCTTCTGCCTACTCATTCCACCCAAGTCATTGATCAACACATTTAGGTATACAAACTGGGCCCTGGCATAGAAGAGTTGCCTGGGGGAATCTCTAGAGTTGTGCATAATTCTCACCTTTACAGATCCTATAACAATCAGTCAATGCTCAATCATGAAAGGTTAGTCAATGTTTAATTTCAAGTCAATCCACTGTTTTAAACTAGTTTGTTATCTCTTCTTCACAGACGACTACTAAATAAGTTCTTGGACCACCCAGGAAATTAATGACTCAGGTGCACTGGGTGTGCATACACAGGCACAGTACAGCTACAGCACACTTAAAACTAAAGAATTTGATTTTTATACATATAACTAATATGTATAAAAACTAATAACTTCAGTTCCATATATCTTGCCACACATTTCCATTGATTTCAGTTCAAGCTGTCAGTGCTTGACCTTTTTTCAAATTAGCCCCAAAGTCTCACATGTTGCACAGCCACTGAAAAAAGACCACGTTGGGCAAAATATGATTTACAGACCTCATCCAGCAACAAATGGTGACATTACAGCAGAGGCAGAATCAGAATCTGGTATGTGCTGTGGCAGTCCACTGGTTAACCATGTATGCTTGTTGTGTTGTTTTGCTGTCCCATGCCTTATTCTTTGCATAATTTATACATTCAGACAGTCGTCTTCACTTCATATCCCTAATGTCCAGCCCCTCTAGGAGAGAGGGGCTTCCTCTTCCACACTACTTTGGTATCAACTTGAGAGCGTTAGCAGCACTCATTCTGCTCTTTGGTGCTTACTAACAAAATTCTACTGTCTAGGTTCAAGAACTAAGGAGACCAATCTTTCCAGACCTCTGCCTTGGAGCTTCTTCAGTGATATGGTGGACAGGATGAACGCAAGCACTATAAACACAGTAGAGGAAGTCAAGGATGGAATTTAGAATAGTCAGAACCATTGGACAATTCATCCCCACAGTCTCCAGGGGAGGCACAAAAAATAGGATCTCAGAACTTAGCCAGGTTCAGCCAATTTGTCACAGAGGCAATATACCTAAACAGGAGGTATAAACCACAGCTGAAATCTGGCTTTTAAGGCAGGAGAGCTTCTTTCTTTAATCTACTTCATTAGACGTTTCTCAGGGTTAGCTGTAAAGAAGTACCACCTATTCCTGTGGGCTTAATCTTACCATCTGCATTTGACAAGGGCAAAACTCTTCACACACTCACTCAGAAAAAAATAAAATCTTGCACTTAAATAGCTATGGAGTGAAAGCTGGGATCTTTACAAAGTGTTTGTTTAAGCGTAGAGAAATTTCTCCTCAGTTCCCTGCTCATCCTCAACATTTGGTGTATGACTTTGACAAATCACCTAGGCCTAGGGCTTCAAAGTTATTTAAGAATCTACTTACAGTTTAAATGCCTGATTTCCTCTGGTTCCAATTTCACTTAAATACCTTTGAAGATGAAGGCCTTATCCACGCTGTGTTTCAGTTCTCTATCTGTAAAATAGAGGTGGTATTCCCTGACCTCATGACTGGATACGGAAGATAAATGAACCATGACTGGCAATATGCTTTATAGCTCAGTAACCAGCCAGAAAAGTGAGGAAGTTCTGCATATTATTTTCATCAGTATCATAAACATTTTAATTTACCTATATAAGTAAAGACAGACCATTTCTGCACCCCTACAGTGACTTGATCTCTGTGAGGCACCCTGTGATGGGGAGGGAGCTTCATGAACCCAGACGTGATGTTCACAGGCTGCATGTGAGAGGGAATGAGAGACACGCAAGGTGCAGTTAGCCCTGGTAGTCAAGGGAACACGCATATGCCTTGACACAGATACTCTCTATATGTAGGACATCCTTGTCCTGTGACTGGAATAGGGAGCAGAAGAAGCAACAACAGGATCTTCCTAACTCAAAGAACTCAAGAGTGAGAGTTTTTTGCTTGTTTTCACTGTGGACACCTTGTCCTCATAGATCATCAGTTTCTTCCCTCCCTCCATGAACTCTTCTCTCAGCAGTCTATGCCATGAGTCTCTCCTTGCCCTGGTCCTCTTCTTTCCTCGGTAATTCCATGCATTTCCTTTTTCCCATTTCAACTTGCTTCGCCCTCTTTACCCTGTTGACTTAATCTTCTACTAATATGTAAAATTAAAATAAAACTGGAGATTAATGTGTCATTTGCTGTATGGCCTCTTCTTTTTCCATATTAAATCCTTTCTCCTACAGGTCTGGTTTGTCTTCAATTCTTTATGATAAGGGCTGTTTGGAGTTATAGGAACATACTGTTCTCACGGTATGTGGTCCTAATCTCTAGAATGGAGTCGTCAAGTACTACTTTAATAACAGCAGTGGTAGCTGTGACTACCAAAATGAGTAAGGGCCAGCTAAGGGCACCATTAAACATAAAAATAAATTAGATCTCAGGAAATGAGACCACAACTACACAATGCTTTATGGACATATACTGCTAAGTAGACTGCTCCCGTGCCCTGAAGAGCTTATTTTAATGTACATATGGCACTCCCATTTTAAAGCATCACTCACACTAGCAGTGTTCTTCCCTATTCTTTTGTCTTTGTGCCAGAGTAAGAGAGAGGACAGCCAAGTTGCCTAGCTTTAAGAAAAATAGACCTTCAAATACACTATCACCAGATTCCTGAGTATCATATTTTGTAGCAAGGCTGGTAAACCCTAAACCCATAAGCCAATTTGTGTTTTAATTCATGCAGCAAATGGCCTTGTGACAAACTCAATATTAACTCATTTATCATATTCTCTTTTTTGCGCTCAGCTCACCAGCTACAGCTTTATTTGTAGCCTGAACAATGAACTGCAGATACCTTGAGAGGCAGAATTTGAAATGAAAAATGCATACTCTTTAAAAACTTAGCACCCTGTGTAGTGACCCTGTTAGGCTTTACAAACTAAGCAGAACTAGGTCAGGCCCACACTGAAATGGGATATATCAGGAAGGTGAGGCAGGAGAAGCCTCAGGGATTCAGAAGGTGACATTCAGCTTTATATTCACCAGGACAGCAGAGAAACAGTTCCCTGATGTAGCACTGGACAAACTGTACGGCAGATCTTGTGGTAAAGCCATGGGCTGCAGCATGTTTATACCATTAATTTTGGTTCTCAAGGATTTAAAGGAGAATTTTGCGTTAATGCTTTTCATGACTGCATTTTTCCCCCCATCTCCATTGCATCCTCCTTTTGCAGTATTCGCAAGTCAGACTTGCAGTTTCTGAATGCTGAGGTAGCAGTGCTTATGTCTAGAGCAAAGTCCCATGGTATCCATCTATGGCATCTTGTGCTTTTGTTTTTTTTTTTGTTTTCTATTAAAATAAATGACCAATGGAATCGTTGCAAAGCTAAAATATCATGAGCTTGGTCTACTTAGAAATAAAAGGAACTGGATTCAAGGAATAATACAAGAAAGAAAATTGAATATAAAAAAAAGCTGTGACCATTGCAAAAGTATACAGCACTGAAAAGAAATAATATCCTTAAATTCCATAATGGTGCTTAGTTTATTTTTTTTTAACTTGTAAGTTTCATGGAGCCTAGCCATCAGATTGACTGTAGGTGCCAAAATCTACAGGTGAGCACTCAGATCAGTAATTCTGAAGACTGAGCTCCTTACGGACAGAGTGGGAACAAGCGCCAAAGCTTGAAAGCATTTTATCCTACGGCTGTTTTGTTGTGACTGCTTGGATCACCTCCACTAGTCAGAGACGGTGCTCTCCATTTTCAGCTGAACTTTGTTACTGTTTGCTGTTAGGAAGTAACACTTAACCCTAGAGGCGGAAGCTTAAATCCCATTTTAGGGATGTGCCTATTTGTGCTATTGCATGAAAGCAGGCTTTCTGATCATTTCCTGCTATTTTTTACTATTAACTTCCATTGCTACTTGGCAAGTAAAGAAAAAGAAAAACAACAAAACCTTCCTGCAATCACAAGAAGGTCACAAAAGGCCAAAACCTCTCAGGTCCCAAACTTTTACTTGAAGCTATATGACTTCCCAGAAATCTATTTCCATAAAAGTCAAGAGGCATTTAAATCAGCTATTGCAGCCCCTACCATTCCAGTGTCCTTGGCATGCAAACTTTTATAAAACAGGCTAAAAACAGAATGCTGCTGCCCCATAAAATTAAAGAGGATGGGTGCTCTTGGTAATGGACATGACTCCAAGTCCTTACCAGCTTCCTCAATAAATCAAGCTATGTTATGGAGGCAACTTTTCAGGGTTTGCCACTAATAGGAACAGAGAAGTCCTCACAGAGTTGTTCTAGCATGACAGCTGACAAGAAGCACATAGGGTAATTAGTTATGATAAAAATTGCGCATAGGTTAAGTGCTTTCTCAAACATCTTGGGGACAGCCCTTAGAATGACACACAATACAAGATAAAAAATAAATACTCAAAGACAAACTTTGAATTACTACCTCTTTCAACTCAGCAAATTATAATGGGGCAACAAAGTGAATCTCTCAGCACACCTGACAGCAATGGGCACATCCACATCTGAAGCGAACTCATTTGGAAACGCTGTGCCATTGTCAGGTGCTGCTTTGCAGAGCCAAGCATGAGACTTGGGAAGGTGCAGCCCACAGCAGAGGGGTTTACTCTAGGGCACTCCTCAGGAGTTAGCAAACCCCAGGTGCACCGTGGCTGGAGCCACCACACTGTGGGGTCACTGCAGGCTGGGGGGCGCACCCTCCAATGACCCCATGATTGACAAGACCAGACAAAGGAGAAGTGACACGGCAGACCCACACGGTAAACATCTTGGCGCTGTGGAGCCATTCCCTGCAGAATGACCCGTTCACCAAGCAGTGCTGTGGGCTGAGCACGAGGTTACCTGGCGATGTGCACACTGCTATTGCCTGCAGCCATACAGCTTCTGCATAACTGTGGTCCGGCATTGTTTTAACTGCGTATAAAAGAGAGTAAGCCACATAGGTTGCTGTGGACTCAGACCCACGGTCAGCTGACCTGAAGACCTACCCATCAGTGAGGATGCCCTTGATGTCAGAGGTATGATGAGGAGAAACTGGGGAAAACTCCCAGAGATGTGGCCCATAAAGGGCAAGAGTGGCTGTTGTATCGTGCCCCCTTTGGTTTAACTGTAGAGCCCTGATATGCATATATATTTCCAGTGCTGTTATATTTTCTGCTTTATTATACTTTTAGCTTTATTATAACCTCTTATCTCTAATAAAATCTTATACCTGACAAATGATGATCTCTCAAGCTCCGTGCAACTAGCCCCAGAATCTGAAAGAATTCCGGATGCCCCTCTGTTGGCGTGGAACAGCCATTTGCATGAGCTATCAACCCAAGCGAAAAAGGACATTTTTTTTTTTGTAGATGCACTGAGCTAAATGGGTCAAACAGGTGACTGAGGGGTGCTAAGGGATGCAGCGGGAACAGGCATCATGATGTGAAAAGGAGTGGGGAAGGTAGAGGTCGGGCAACAGCACCGTGCTTTCTGCAGCAACGAGCCCAGCCCAGCTGTGTGCTTGCACTGTTCCCTCCACGTCAGCAAATTCATCCTTGGTAACTCACAACTGCTGCGGAAGTGGTGTGTGTGGGGGGAATACCAGAGAGAGCTATAAGCTTTCTTTAGAGCCCGATTTTGTTGCTGAAATACCATATATTCTACCTTGACAAAAACTCTAGCTTCTGGAAGAGAGGCTGATAGTGTCATGGAAGGTATTGAAAGGTATCTGACGGTATGACAACCCCAGAAAGACAAAAAAAAGAAAAAGACTTATCACTTCTCAGGCCAATAAAATACAGCTTGTGGTCTCAGGTATTATTGGATGACTACATGACATTTTTCAGTCTTTACCATGCAAACATGGGGAAAACAAAGTTTGAACATTTTTGACCTGATAAAATGTGGCTTTTGACTAATGGAAATTCTCCTCACTTGTATTTTGTCCATATATCTTGATTTACCAAATAAGCAGCAATTTTATGGACCTAACAAACCCCTCTTAGCTATGGATTTTCTTCTTAGTAGTGAACTTCCACAGGACTTCTCTGCAGTATAATGATTTGTGCCCACAGAGCCCTTTTCCATCCTCATCTCAGGCCCGAGGCATAAGGAGAGTTGCCAAGGGTCACACAGGCAGTTTCAGGCAAAGCGCGTTGCCAAGCGCGTGACCATAGCACTGGCTACAAAACCATCATATGTCTAGTGAGGTCTCTTCTTTTATAATGAATAACACCTGTTTTCTCCTCTACTTATGTAATCATCAAATACCTCAGCAGCATGCAATCTCTGAAAGAGAGTCTGCTTCATAAAAAGGTAAGAGCATACATTTTGAGGATGAAATTTCCAAAGCCATTTCAAAGATTCAGATAAAAGTCTGTTGATCACAGTATATACCTAAAATCCTTACTCCACTCTGAAGATCTCAGCTATTTTTTTTAATTTGCTTTTGGCCAAGTCTGTGGTTTTCACTGTTACAAGGCTGCAGTTTCCTTTTCTGGATGAAAATCAGATTTTTTTTATAACTATGGCTACCTTCTTACTACACAAGCTATACAGAGATAGTTATCGTTTTAAAAAGAACAGTAGTTGATTTTGGATGGGGAGAGATGATTGCTTTCAGTTTTACCTATTGAAATATCTTTAAAAGAACTATGTGAAATGAGAAATTTGGTTCATGAGTTATGGCTTGATGCACGGACAAAAGGTGGGGAAATTTATGAAATGTGCAGTCCAGGTAATATCCCCCTAATTCACATACATTTAAATGAATGAGCTTTGTGAAACCTACATTGAAAGTCTCTTTTTGGAGGTGCACCTTTCGTTGAGTATCATTTGCACGTACAAGTACACCTTTGTGTACTCAACTCGATTCGTTCCCACCAAAATTGCCTGGCTATACTTTGAAGCGCAGCAGCAGGCAAATGAAACCCTGTGAAAAGTTTTGTTCAAAACTCCCATCGGTCACTGATAATAAAACAAAATGGAACAAAACAAAAAAGCCCAACTGGTTCAGAAGGGCATGAAGAGTCCAGACCAAAATAGTTGCTGGAGCTGGTACAGAAAAAAATATTGGGAAGGTATGTATGTTCTGAGCCAAGCAGGCATTTGAATTTCTCCTTTCAGTGAACAGGAGCCACGAAGGAAAGCTGTTGCAAAAGGACAAATGTTTATTAAGCAATAGTATGAGCCAACCTGCAAATATCAAGCTTTTAATACATCTCACTGACGGACTGCAAAGCATTTTACAGAGCACGGATGAAAATTCATCGTACTCAGAAAGGTATAAACAGTCAATTTACAGAGGAAGAAACTGTTGCAAAAAGAGGTGAAGTTTCTTGACCGTGGTCATACACTACCTTCTTCTCTAACTCCTAAGTCGACACTTTTCTGCTATATCCTTACTACCTTCCTGAATCCTCTGAGAGCAAAAACTGTGTGTGGAGTCATGCGCTTTCCCTATCACATTTTCCTTCTTATAAAGATTTTCAGTACAAATTTTGATTTTCATACATACATTGCAGGCTCCTCTATTTACTATGTATCCATCATGGGCTCAAATCTGGCAGCTCAGACCAATGATGTGTCCCCAACCTCTACAGAGAGGTCATGCAACCTTCACTGCTAAAAATTTTCCCATAGGAGAATGCTAAGCTATTTAATTTTGCGTCTTAATCGATATATCAGGAGTATAAAATACTATTTAATCAACCAACGGAGAAAGGATTTGTAATAGTGCTTGGTGCTAAAGAGAAATACAAAATAAGCATGGTCTTCCCTGAAACAGAATTTGGGCTTCAGTCCCTCGAAGGATGAAATATGTGGCTGTCTGCCTCCTCAGTTACTGGAATTGAAGCAAGTTATGAAGTCATTAATAAATCAGGATGAATTTAAATATATTTCTGTCAGTTTCATTTTAAAAAGAATGGGCAACTGTTTTGACTATACATTATAATCTGCACTGTCATTTTATTCACAGCTGTTGTTTGCCACAGCTTAGCAAGGGATTGTTCACTCGTATTAAGTGCACAAAACCTGCTTTTGCTAGGATCAGACGGTTCCTGGGGGAGCTGAACTGATACATTATACTGGGGACAGCCAAAAGCGAGAACATGGTCAGCCATCACCATGCCGTGGCAGGTCATCACTCGTTAACCTGAGCTAATTAACTGTCCTGTGACCATGCTCCGAGCCATGCTACATAGTTACCCCAAGATCACACAGAAATTTCATGGCTGAAAAGTGAACGGACTGTGGACTTCCCTGACCTGTGAAAGCACTCTCGTCGCTGGATCATCCTTCATCCGTCATCATTTCAGAGCAAACCTCGACAGACGCAACACTGAACTCTGTAAGTGCAAAATGTTGTGGAGAGGCCATCAAGAGCTCAGTTTTTTTATTCTTCTCACCTGGTGCTCCTCTCTTCCTGTAAAACTGCAGTTTAGTACCCAAATGCTTCCTTGACAGTTTGAGTTCGAACTGGGAGCAACACAAAGATAGGTACCGGAATATAAGATATTTGTTCAAACTAATTCATCCTCTTTCTTTTGTGTCCTTGACATTGAGATGGGATGGAAGGAAATCTGTCATTTGATGACACATTACTTTTACCCATCTCAATCCATCTTCTCCAGTGCTTATTCAATAGTTACATGACTTGAATTCATCACGTCAAGCGTACACCGAAATTGAATTAAAACAGTTTGAGTCAGAAAGCATACAGATGCTCATATGTTTCCCATAGCTAAGAACATCCTGTTACAGTAGCACAGCTGCAAATTTTAAAACATTTAAAAAGCAAATTGCTTTATATGGGGGAAGGGAAGGAGGGGAGAGATGCCTGAAATTATGCAACTCATGTTCTGCATTATGCTGCCTGGTATATTTTTGAAGTTTTAGAAGTGGGAATGCTGGGTGGAAGGGAGGAAAATTCCATTAGTGTCTCCGTAAAGTGTTTTAGAGATGCTCTGCAAAGTATTTCAGTGCTGAAGAACATGCTTCTAGCTACTTTCTGCACGGGTAAATTAGATGCATTCTTTTTCCATTGAGAATTTAAGACAGAATTAAAGAAAATATGTTTACAGAGGCTTGAAGAAAGGGATTTCTAAGCCAATCAAGGTGACAAAAAGTGCTAAGTTCAGATTCTCAGCTAGTGCAAACCGGTGGTATGATATAGCTGACAATATGACCAAAATTCTAAGAATTTCTCATGAATTTCAGTTGCCATTTTTTTATATATTTCCATGGGGCTGGGGGGAGGTTACTGGGGTATACTGTTCGTATAATAGCGTAAAGAACTGATGCAAGGTAGAGCCCAGAAGAATATGCTGAGCAGAATTATATTAGGGAAAAGAATCAGACAGGCAATAATATTTGCTAGTCCTCCTCCACATAACAATAGATACAGCAGCAGCAACTGTGATGCAAGATCCACCTCCGTGGGCTCTACCGTGACCTTCTTTCCTCCTGTGAACAAGGGAACCCCACCTCTTTTGCACATTCAAGCTTTTACCTCTGCATTGCATTTGTAAGCGAGAATATCCTTCACTTTCATCAGTCCTTAAATGCTTACATGTTATAACAACCCAGATATAGCTTTTTATTCATTTAGCATAGCATACATATAGATAATATAATATCAAGGCAGTCCAGAATTTCTAATTTGTGCTACCCGGAATAGCTGTGAGAAGAATGCAGGTGGAAAATCTTGGCTTCACCAGAAACAATGGACGTTCTGCCTTTGTTTTCAGAGGCAGCAGCAGAGTTTCATTGCAGCTCTCTGGAGGAAAACTGCTGTGAAGTTAGGCTGTCTTTTGCAATGTTTGTCAAGTGTGTTTCCTTTTCACAGGTTTCAAATGAAGGAACAGATCAAGAAACTGAAAAGACTGGGAACCTGCGGGAGTCCCTAATCCTTTGTCCCTCGTTACTCATCCAGAAGTAGATGGATATTCAACCAGCCAAGTCTTTTGTCCACATCATTGTTCTTTCCAGCTAAACAGTAGCAACTGAGAGAACTGTTCATAGGGTTCGCTCATCCATGGCAACAGAAAAATAAAAATCTCCAAGTAACTGCTCTAAGTAGTTTCTCATTCCCACAGCCACAAAACGGGATACAGCATCTTCTCTAAGAAAATGACATCTTGTATTTGCTTTTTAAAAGCACCTTTCTCTAGGATAAAATTGTTTTACTGCAGAGCTTTGGATACGGCCCCGGGAAGCCAACAGTAATACCGCAGCTAGGTGGGATGAGTGTGGGGCCTTTTCGGCTGGAAAAGTTCACTTAACTGCCAAAGGATTTGGCTCCAGAAGTGAAGAACACTAGTGTGCCCCATGGATGCAGATATGATTGTAACTCAGTAGGTTATAAGGCCTTTGGAAATGGACCCGTACTTCTGGGCTGAAATCTCTTCTTTTGCAAAATGCACCACAGGAGCTTTAGTGACTACACTTTTCTAGGATAAGAATGTCCTGCACCACCTGAAAAAACGCAATGCAACACTCAGTGATCGCATACAGCTGGAACGTATTAAATTATCAACCTGACTTGCCAACACACCCAGGATTAATCCCTAAAGGCATTTTTATCCAAATTCTAACTTGGCTTGATATCAATTAATTTTCGGAGATATAACAAGATCACAGCAGGAGATGAAGTGGCTATGTCTTCGCATGCCCCAATTCTTAACTGTTGAATTTTCTAATTTAAAAAAATGCATTAATAAAGAAAACATCCACGTGCTTGTAAATTCTTTTAATTAGAACATTCAAATAAAGCTATAGCAGATCATTCAGTGAAATGACAGTAATGCTAACCAAACGTGGATTCACTAAACAGTTGCTTACAGCACAGACCGAAGCTCACTCTTTATTCCTATAGAATAAGATTAAAGTAACCATTGTGTATAAGTGCAAATAACAGTGACAACCTTCTTAAACCTAAAAATTTTTAGAAGTACCTAAAAGCCAGAGCAAAAAGAACTACTAACTTTCAGTGCTATAGAGTACTTGTAATATCGATGACTTCACAGGGAGTTACAGACAGCTCTAAATTGCTTTAGTTTTGGCCTTTAGGTTAGATATATATATCAAACCCTAAAATGTTGTTTTCAATTTACTTTAAAATGTGCAGGCTCTTGGAGACAAGGGAAGAAAAATACGATATTGCTGCCTGCAATGATTTAATAAGCAAGACATCTTTAATGTTTTGAGATATGATTTGCAAGCATGACATAGGATTGATGTTCTTTATTACATTACAGTACTGCTCTAAGCATCCTTGAAAGCATCTAGCTTTCAGGAAGTCAGGAAGCAGTTCCCACTGTTTTATTGTGAAACTTGTGATATTGAATTTTCTGTCACCGACCCGCTGTTCCTGGAGTCTGGTGACTCTTTATAAATACCATCTTCACTTTAAAATGTGAAAATATGACTGAAGTAAGTACAACCTAAAGGTTCAAAACTCAGGAGGTATATACAAATCCTAAATATTTAGAAATAAAATGCCATTTTTTCAGCAAGTCTTGGGATCTTCAGGTACCAACATGATGGTAGATTCAGTTTCATGTTCCTCAAGAAGCATGAAGACTGTTTTCAAACACGTTGTGAGAGGTGAAGTCTGTCTCAAAGTTAATCCATGTCATTCTCTGGAAACGCTAAACTCTCTGCTGGCTAGTTGGTTGCTTTCAGAAATCTTCGTTTCCCCATAGCACCGACAGGACAAGATTTACTTGCTAAAAGGAGGCAATTAATATCACCTGACATGTGCTAGGGTTTCCAGTCTGACCTCGAAGAATTATTCCAAAAGGCTTATGTCTCCTCTGAGTCCTGTCTCATTTCTGCTGCCCTATGTAGTTATCTTCGATATCTAGGACACCTCATCTGTGTTTAAGCAACTGAACTGTTTCCATCAAACAGTACTGCTTATTTAGGCAATGATGATAACTCAAGACTTTTGGAAGGCCTGTATTGGTTCCTGACCAAAGGAATCGATTACTACTAACTTTGCAAACTAACAGCAATTCTATATATAGACCAATTACTGCCAGAAGAAATCTATAGTGCCCCAGACAAACATGGTTCATGCCAGCAAAGGATTATATCTCCCAAAGTACAGTTATAGCTTGAGAATCGGTTTCATTTTAAGGAATTATTTCATTTCTTCAGAGGGAAATGAAACAATTGATACAATAGAGGTCTCTGATGTCATGGTAGCATGGAGATAGTAAAACTGCAGCTTTTTTTTTCCAGAAAAATAGATAGAAGGAATAAATAAAAACAGCAAATGTGACTCCAAAAAAGGAAAAAATGAGATATTTCTTCATATATCATTTTTACAGAAGTCAGTGGATGCTAGAAGTAGTTATGTGGTTTCAAAACTCAACGAGACAAATTAAGAAGAGAAACTATTTGAGTACAACAAAGGAAAGTATCCAGAAAGCATCTTTAGCGCCAGAAATCTCTGAGTCAGAAGTCTCAGGAGGCTGGGAAACTATCCTGGGGAAATATCAGTATATGGCTGCCCGAGTCTTCAAATTTTTCACTGTATCCAGTTTACATAAGGAAGGATCCTGAGCTGGACGATCTTTTCTAATAAGAAACACTCTTATATAAGCAAAGTGTATGTATATTAAATGATGTAAATGTACACCGAAAAGAGAGAAGTAGTGTTGACAAAGATGACCCTAATGTATCTTGGTTTCCTTTCGTCTTCATTACTCCAGGTTAACTACACCACGGGTGCTAATCAGTAATGTCACAAAGGAAATAAGAAATTTTATGGAATTTTAATGGAAAGAAATATTATCCAAATCAAAATCTGCCTCCTTTATAGACATGCTGCAATTGTACACAAACCTCTCCATGTTTTTCTGACCCCACAGGTGAGACTCCATGTGCGAAGGACTCCTTCCTTCGATGACAGTAGGATTATGGCTCAGGGCTGCAGCTGGGATCATGCATAAACCAGTGGGACTCCTATGGTATATCTTGACCAGGAAGAGTGCTACACAAGGTCTTTGAATGAACGGCAGAGAACATGGCATTGTACTGCCAAGGCAGAGGATAGATGGATGGTGTCAGAGGCTGAGGAAAAAACGTGCAAAACTCCTACCTAACACTTGGGATTTGGCTGGTCTCCGTATAGTTCATGGCTCATTTTCATTTGAAAGCATTTCTTTTCCAGGAAAGGAAATAAATCCTATTCCCACAAATGGGAGAGAATCAGGAAGAAGTTACACCGCACAGACACCATGTCTGGGCATTTCAAAGTCCCTGGCAGCGCACACAGGGAGCTCTAGGAAATTTACATTTATCAGTTTCCTTTTTCTCTTCTGAAATAAGCAGTTCTTGCAACCTCTGCACCCAAGGATTGCAGATAATTTGATTTATGTGCCCATACTACTGCACTGCTAACCCAATGCAGCTTCTACTTCTGACCTTTTATGTACAGCCCCAGCTCTACGTGATCTCTCCTCTAGTGTTCAGCCCCGAAAATCTTTGATGCACTCAACATAAAATGAATTCCCAAAAGCTCAAGAGAAAAAACTACCTGCTTCAAGGCCAACAGGACTGGCCTCTAATTCCCACAAGTAATGGCAGCAGAGAATGGTGTTTAAACTGTGGGAGTCAATCATCTAATTTGCACTTATACAGCACCTAGCACAGCAGGGATTCCCATTTCATTCGATTCCTACATGCAACACTGTAATAGAAATAAATAATAATAAGATTGCAGCCCTGATCTCACTGTTCCCTGCCACTGTTTAATGAACTTTCATTATTATATTAAGAAAATCCAAGTATGTGTTCTGTAATTAGTCTTCTATCTACCACATACCTTAACTAGTCCTTACATTCTCCTTAACGACACAGATCTTAGCACGGGGGCTTATAAATGCGTTCCCCTTTCAAGAAAGACTCTGTTTCACTTCTTTTAATTATCCTCATTTTTAAATATGTGAAACAACAGTACTTTCACATCTGGTCCTCCTATAATTTCATCTAACAGCTCCCCACACCCTCACAAGGAAAATCTTTCATTTTAATTGCATATTAGACTTTATTTTCACAGGGGCAGACAGCTATTTATTCACTCAGCTAATTCCTCAAGGAAGCAAAAGAGTCCAGCATTCTCCTGAGCTATGTGTAGAGTACCTGCTGCCACTGCCAGTGACAACTACGGGATTCCTGGGAATGTGAACTCCTCAATTTCCCCTCTGGAAGTCCAGAGTCTCTCTGCTTGCTTTAACAGGGGGACTGTGGATAGGACTAGAGGTACCAAAGAAGCCATTCTGGTCTCTGATTTCCACTCTCCCAGATCTTGTAACTAAGCTTATCATCACTGGGGATGAGATTTATGCCTATTTGCCAGTAAAGAAAAAAAGAGTCTGACAATACTGGAAATCTGACATGGCATAAAAGACCCAGCAACGCAAAGTGTTATTATATACATATATATATATGCAAGCAACTTCTAAAAACACCACAGGGTTCATCACCCAGGCAGAAGAAATAGGTTTTCCCCAAAACAATAATGTAATATCTACATTAAAGTAAATAAACCCATTATGGTTAGTTTGGACTAAAGAGAAGGGAGGGAAGAGGAAAGTGAAGAGCAGACAAATAGTAGATGACGGGAAGGAAAAAGTCCCCTCTGAGAAAAACAAGCTTATGGCCTTTGGGCATCCTCAGTAGGCTTCCTATGTTTATTGGTGACTGTACGATACCACCATTTAAAATCTCTTCCAGCAAGTCTGTAATTCCTGTAAAGTTTAGTATATGACTGAGTGACTCCTTTACAGATGACGTGAACCACCTGTGTAACTCCTCATGAGGTTGTTCTGTCCAGGTGTATTTCTCACAGCCCTTTCTAGATAAATGGATGGATCAGGTTAAAGTCAGAAGCTTTTAGCTTGGAGGAGAAACACAAAAAGCCCAAAGAGTCATTTAGGCTGATGTGATGGGCCCCACCACAGCCAGAAAAGCTCATAACAGGAGGAAGAGGCTGTGGATCATTTCTTAGGCAAAGCCAATCTCTTTTGTAGTCACCAGGCATCTTTCTCTTTGAATCCTCCTCCTCCTTCCCCTGTTCTTTCCTATGCTTCTACAGTGGCACCTAAGCAGGCTTTACCAGTGCAATGTGTTTCCCTTGAGGAATCAAGATCTGCTCTGTTAACAGAAGTGAGCAGCTGATCTTCCACTAGGAGGGCTTGCCAGCAAACAAACGGATCTTCCGGCATTTCCCAGAAAAATGACTTTTGGCAGAAAAATAAGAATGATTCACAAGGGAGCCTTTTTTCTTAGGGATGCCTGTACCATTTTGAACAGGAACAGAATATTTGATCGAAATGAAAAAGGAAGACAGAGATTGTACAAGGAGATTAGTTAGTTTAGATTGTTAGATTACAAGGAGATTAGTAAGCCCCTCCATCAGTCAGGCTCTCACTGGCCTCTCCACCTCCTGTGGGAGTTGCTCCCCTTTACATATATAAATCATTTACTACCCCAGAGAAGAAAGAGAGATAGTGTGCATTTACTGCCATGGTCTCTTTTGTTCCCCATCAGCACCAGGCACTGTCACACATGCTACCCACCCATGACTTGGTTCTACAGTTCCCATATTTAGATTAGGGTTATTATATTTACTTGTAGTCTTGTGGCTCTTTATCATTAATTAAGACATTAAAGGCTGAAGATCTAATTCATGATTGGAGCTAGACAGAGCAGGAGGTAGAAATTCAGATCCCCTTTCTTATGTGCCCACACATCACCCCATTATCTGGGAAGACAACGCTTTGAAATATTTTGTTTTAGTTCTGATGAGAGGCAGGAAAGCTTTGCTAATCTCACAGACTTTCCTAAGTGGCAAGTCACTTCTATAACAGCTTTAGTTTGTTGTATAGCTAGATTAGTAATTAGATTCTAGGGTGGTCTGAATTTAGACTCAGGAGTTCAGTGTTCTTCCCATTGTCCTTCCAATGTCCTTCCCAGTATTTCTATAACTTCGTATAAGCACGTGCACTTGTTTTGCTATAATACTAGTCATTACAATTCCTCTTTATTTACATGAAATCTATATTTTTTCTTGATTTGTTTGCTCCTTAGGATAGCAACATATCTCTGGGGATAAGGACTCTCTTAAAAAAAAAAATATATTGACCAATGGTGCTCCACTTTTTTGGCTCACAAGGCTCTCTCATCAAGTTTCAGTGGCGTGAAAGGGCTATGAGATATAGCTCCTCCTCTAGCCAGTAACTTAGATCTACGGTGTACGAATAACACTGTTGATCTGTAAAGTAAATGTAAGATTTCCTAGAAGAGCTGGATTTATTGGATATACAATGAACCAATGATGGAAACATGCATTAGTAGTTCTGCTTAGACCTCAGGAGCAACTATCAAGTCAGCCTTGTCCTTCGAAGTACCTTCGAGTGGATTGAGACAGAGAGTGGTAGGTGACATGAACAGTACAGTGGTGGTAACCAGCTCCTAACCTCCACTTCTTTCAGGTTACCAGAACACACCGCTCATATAATGGTGAAGGAAAGAAGTCCGTATGTATGGACCCACTCTATAAACATAGTACATCACCCTGTTGCTGCACATCATTTTTCTTAAAGGACAATTTCTAGCTTTGCAATAACACTAGCCCAAGCAATTTCAGAGACTGTTCCACTGCTTCATCATGTTAATACTCAGTATCATTTTCTCACAACCTGCCTACATCTTCCCTTCACTAATTCCAGCCCGTTATAGCTAATTATACCACCTTGCACCATCCTTTATAATTCCTCTTCCTCCTTGGTGTTTACACTCTTCAGAGATGTGTGGGCTGCCCACAGCAGGAACTTCACTCTGGCTCATTAACGTTTAAAACATCCAGCAAAATGTTTACGAGGTTACTTTTCTTTTAAGCTAACCGAATGTATGAGTTTTTCTATGCAGTTGCACATTAAGATTCAAAAATATAGGCACTGGAAAATGGAGGAAACAAAACAGAAGGGATACAAAGAGTTTCCAGCACTGCTAAAATACAGCCTACATTTTCTGTGTATGTATCTCTTAATTAGGTGGCTTGACTGCTACCTTTAATTTTTTTATTTCTCCAGCACTAAAGAAGAGGACATCAGTGCCTTCTTTTCTATGTTATAGGTCTTCTGTGATCAAGTTATCCCCAGTCTGTATCATGATACATACTGAACATTTTGTAAAATGATGTGAGAAATCTCCGTCCTTTGTATTCTGTTGGTCTGTACGTTTCCTAATGAGGTGCAGTCAAAAACTCCTGTTGTTCTAATTATGCAGATAGCTTGTTAGTAGGGGCCTTCTGGAAACAAAGAAATGTCACTCTGAAAAACAGACAAAGAACCCTACATGAGACACACAAATTCTCTTTTTCAACATCTTCCACCAAAAACTAAAACTAGCTTTAGAGACTAAGGAATCTGAAAACTAAGTGGCATTTTTTCCACACAAATATACCCCTGCTTTTCATAAATCCTGGAATGTCTCATGCCAAACAGGTATTCAGCTGTTACATTAAAATGTAATGTAGACATCTGCTCAGCAGAGATCTATGCCAACCACTCTGGCTGGCAGATGTATGTAGCTCATCAGATGTTGCTCATGGGGGCAGTAGTTAAAGGAAGAAGAGAGCTTTGGCACCTCCCAAGGAAATCAATCTGCGGAAAGCGGGCAGGTGGAATCAGTAAAGGAATGACACAAGCACCTGAGGGTCAGCCTGGTCCATGGGACTCTGAGATCACCCGTGATCCTGCGCTAGGACAAGCCCATCAACAACAAACAGCCAAAGCTGTTCTACTCTAAATGCCACTGGTCTGCAAGTGGATCACACAAGCTGTTGATCTTCCTTGCCAGTAAGAGAGAAGGAAATCTTTGTCTTAAAGACTACAGTTCAAGAGTTCAGCTTTGACTTCCAATTTGCTGCATTTGCAATGAGCTCCTGTAAAAACAGTTACCTTCTCTCTTAAAATGTTGATAAGAGGGTTTATTTTTCTATTTCAAATAGAAACCCTGCAGGCTGTGGGGAGAAGTACAAATGAATGGCACCAAGGAGTCCATTCACTTACCCCTACGTAGGTGTCTAGTGCCACCGAAGATGTCCCAGGATCCTGAGACACATATGGGCTCGCTGATATGGCACAGGTTTGGAGACATCCAGAGGAGGCAGCTGGGGGCCAGCCCTGCTGCCCTAGGGCATCTCAGATGCACCAAATATGGGTACACAAATGATACATAACCAGATAGTAGTGAATATGCTCACCTTGCCGACCTATAAATATCAGTAGCTGAGCAAATTGCCTTCACTTTTTTTCCCAGTTAGTGGAGAGAAATAGGTGCATTTAGATCATAGCTTTCACAGAGGGTGAGAGAAATCTTCCCCAGAAGGCCTATTTCTCCTCATTGGTTAGAAAGGACACTCAGATGTGTAACTACAAGTGGTCTAACTAAAAGTGGGATGTCTACATTGTAGGCACTTAACATCTGAGCATCTTTTGCCACTGATGGCTACAAAAGGTTCCCCTGCTAGTTGATGAAAGGTTTGTCACTATAGCCAGTGAGTTTAGAGTGTAAGACATCTCAAAGTAGGTACTTGTATTTGGTAAGATGAATCATGCCTCTACATTCACTCAGATGAATGTTGCCTAAGGCTTGGTCTAAGCCTGGGGCTGCCTCAAGAAGCAAGGAGCACTGAGAACAGTAAAGGTTTGCAACCAGGGGAGAATGAGAAGTGCTACTAGAGTATCTGAGATCCAGCATTAAAAACTGAAGGGGTGAGTGTTCAACCTCTGTAACTCTCAGGGGTATGCAAGCCCTTCTTTAGGTTGGGAATTCCAGAGAAAGTTTATAGTTAAGAAAAAGAGAAAGAACAAAAGAGGAAAAGCTGACCTCTGCCCATTCATTCCCTTTCCTGAAAAACTCATGTTCAAAGTGAAGTTCTGCTGCACTTGCATCTCTAGGTTCTCACCCTACCAAAACTTTGGGTCAAAGTTCAGGGTAAATCACCTTTTTGAATGAATCATTTAATACTTACAAAATAGTAAAACATCCCACAGCATTAAGCTATCAGTGACTAATGCTTCATAAAGGATTTCTGCATGTGTGGACATCTCATGCAATATTTATCACAGCCCTACAAGTGTATGGGTCAGCACTTTTACGATGAACCTCTAGAGTCTCTAATCTCCCACTAGTATAAATCAGGAATAGTGTGGAAGAGAGGCTTAGAATCTATTCCTCTTCAGTGTGAGAGGGTTACGATGTTACAAAAATACTGTGTGTACAATATTTCACTATTTGGAACTTAGAAAAGTAGTCTTGAGGTTGCTTTTTATTCTTCCCCTTCATAATGATTTTAATGGAGAACAGGGCTGGTTTCCACCTTATTTCACTTATTGAGTAAAGAAAATAAATTCATTTTCTTTCACAAGGACTCCTATCCTTCTGAATTCTGCTCATCAGAATTTTCTGCACTCTGCATCATTTGCATTTATCTACCTGGCCTAAACCTGCAATCATCTCTTCCAGCACCGGTAGATGTGAGGGCACGGACGTCTGGCCAGGGAGGCATTCAGCTCTGGATTAAGGTGCCTCAGTTTAAATGTCTGTAGTGGAGGTGTGTGACAAGCAAAGTGTGAAAATCCAGTGCAGTCAAGGGAGTTTACGCAGTGATTCAGCTCTGAATGTGCCAGCCCCACAGAGATGCCTCAAATATCCTAAGGCATTTCAGATAACATTCAATGCCTACTCGTAGATAAATCAAGACCTAGATCTCTATTCACTATGACACTGTAGATACCTAACACACATTGTAGGCCTCTGATTGGCTGAATCTGAAGCTGAATCATGCCCCTGGGGCTCAGTTCAGGTGCCTAAACATAGGCTGCTAGTGCCATCTAGATGCCCCAAAGTGTCTGAGGACCGTTGGGAGCTGCCTCCACGTCGCTGCATACCCCAGGGCAGCTCTAGTGGCTCCAGGTCTTCAGAGAGCTGAGTGGTGCCCACATCAGCTGTGGTCTGCAGAGTCAGTACGCAGGTGAGTTGTACACCCGTCCCAAAATTTCCTTTCTGGGAGGTTTGGGTTTCTTCATCTTTAAGTCTTAAAGATTGTGAGTTTAGTTATGCTTATTGGCATCGTAAGGAGATGCCTTAGACTCTCTTCTTTTATTTTCCATAGGAAAAGTTAAAAGCAATAGTAGCTTGTTAAAATATGAACTATTTCCTTGGGGTGTCAAAAAAGCCCTGCATTAAAAATGAAAAGGTTTCTAACAAAATGTTAAAATAATAACATCTCTTCATGTCTTTCCTTTTTTTCTCAGCCTTTCTTTTTCAGTAGTGAAATGGAATGAAAAATAAGAGGAAGCAGAAGATGGGATCACAGGAGAAATGTGGAGCCCCAAACAAAATGAGGGCGAGAACTGTGGAAAGGAAATCCTTTCCTAAACTTTTCAAATCAATCACAACAACAACAGTTTCTTTCCAGAGTCCACTGAATAGCAGTGATTTCAGCCAGCTTCTTGTTTTGTGAAAATAATTGTTTAAACAATTTTCAGCTACTTTCATATTCCACTAAAATAACAATCAGATCAGCTAATCTTCACCACCCACCCAAATGTGATTTCAAATGTCAAGGACAGTTCCCTCATCTTGTTTAAAAATTACTAATACTTATTATTTATGAATATTATAACAAGTCTGCAGAGATTTGGCCATTTAATGGGTATTTCCTAAACAGTGAACTTCACATTCATGGCAGCACGGATGCCCTTTATCAGTGGTCTGCTGCTGGTCTACAGACTACTCCTGGCCTTGCAGGCCAAAGAGCCAGCGATCTGTATTAAGCTACCAGCATGACTTTTCTCCCTCCTTTCAGTACCTGAAGGGCCAAACATAATCGTTGGACACACCGCAGATCTAGCAGCAAGCTTTACTTTTGTCTAAAAGTACGTAGTAGTAATTGTGAAAAAAAATATTTTTAAACCGTTATGTAAGCAGGAGTGAAAACTGTAACTGGAGACCCACAGTTTTCAAAATTATTTTATCGGCATTTAGAAAGGAAACCAAGTACTTGATTTGGGAAGCATTTTGTACCAAATATATACTCTACCGTCCAGAAAATGTGGCTACTTCTTTCAGTACCTCTATAGCCTTGGTCCAACATTAAGACTAGCTGGATTTTGATGCTGATTTAAGTGGATTCAGGACTGACTCCTAAATGTTTTATTCTTGTGACCTCTTTTGAAGAACTGCCTTTTAGCCTGGCCTAAAATGTGTTTGGCCTCCAGTTTTCTTGGGAATGGGTTAATTAAGGGGTTATTAGTATTTACTACTTAGGTTACAGTGCCATCCATAACACATGATGTATCTCAAATATGTGAAAAGTTCATGACTCAGGTCTTTCTTCTGATTTTCAGTATTAAATTACATGGTCAACAGATTTCTTTAAGACATTTAAGTGGCCCTGGAGTTAAAAAAAGCAGGATGAGGAACACAACTGCAGAGAAATTATTTTCGTATTATCAAAAAAAGCCTTTCCCAAAGAAAGGCAGTATCACAGAGAGGCAATGAAGCTGAAGAAAAACACTTTATCTAGAATTCTGCACATTAAATAATGGGTTTATTCTTTGTTCAAAAATTTTCTGTCCTGCAATGAATTTAAGTCTCAGTGAGAGAGCTGAGTTTATAATATACTAAATTTAAAAGCTATAAAACCAGATGTTCCCTGATGTACTTCTGTATTTTATTCCAGATGAGATTATAGTGTCATTTAACATAGCTATGCGACAAAACCTGTACTATATTATGCCACATTAATCCTTCTCTGAGAAAATAAATATCCTCCTCCCATTAAAATGGTTCTTATTCATAGAAATAAAACAACCAATAAAATATTCTCAGCCATGCACACAACCTAAGAACTCCTTGAATTTATTAATGAAATAGGTGAAGAATAGTAAAATTATCATAATGTAAATAACACTTCAACTTTATTAGATTTTTTTCCCCCAAAATATAGAGTGCTCAAAGGAATTTGTACAACTTAGGTACCTCAAAAGTCACTCCTCCTTCTGCTCACAGAACAGATATAGCTTGGGGTATCCCAGCTTGCTAGAAGAAAGAGAGGAGCACAGAGTTTGCGGGAATGCCCTGAAGCAGCGCAACACATTAACTGCTCAGAACATAGTCTCCTTGCTATTTTCTTCTGACTCTACATCTGTTCCCAGGAACTACCCGCCTCTTACAATGAAACTGCAGTACAGCTGGTAAAAAGTACTCAGTCAATGCCTTTTTTCTGATGTCAAATTGGGTTTTCAACCAAGCAAAAGAGATTTGAGAAAATCTGATTTTTATCTGAAAACTCAAGCTACTTCAACAGTTTTTTTCCTTTGAAGTTTTAGCACTTCAGAGCTGAATAATTTTCAGGTTTGAATCAAAATGCTTCTTTTCGTTGACAGAAAACAGCATCCCACCTATGTGCACACTATGCAGAATGCTCTGAGCCACTCCACTTCTGAGCTTTTAGTGACAGTATCATCTTGTCTGTATCACAGCTACTATCATGAGCAACAAACCTCGAGGGCCCAGAAAGATAATGCATAAGTTATAAAACTTAATAAGTCAATGAAAGACTCAATAACAGAAACCAGATTTCTTGATTCCATTTCTGCATCTTCTCTATAAGCCTGAGAGTATTTAATTACATGTTTCCTCATAGTCTGCTGGGCAGTTCCCAAATAAGCACACCAGTGCTGTGAATGTACAGACCCTTGAGGCTTCTGCTGTCTAAATTGTCATTAAAACATAACCTCATGGTTGGAATATGCATACTTTTAGTGAATTTTTTTTAAAAAATGAGTTTTATCTGTAGAAAGCCCGTTTGCAAGATTTAAGAACAGAGTCTTCCTAACGAGCCCACCATCCACAGCTGTACAGATGGAAATCTTGCTTTTCATATTGTATTCTTGCAAATTCCAAAACCCCGGTAACCCTAACAGAGATGGTTTGTGTCCACATCAGAAATTTGTTTTCCTGCATGATGTTTCTTCTTTTATTCTGGTCTATCTACACCATTGAGAATTGATCTTATTTGCTGGAGTTACTTTGGATCAAACGCCCAACATAAACGAATAACGTACAATGCAAGGTTCTTCTATTATTAGATTTAGGACTTCCGGAACTCAGAAAATACAATTACTGCACTATTACATTTCTTACTTTCTAATGGTTTATTAAGCCAAGCTCAGGAATATTTTAGAACAAACTGAAGATACTGTTTTGGCGTGCTCTGCACCCAAGAAAAACCTAGCATTCAATGGTATAACATAAGCCTCTTAAAATTACCTTTTCTAAACCGTCTGCCTCCAGCATGACCTAGGATAACAGTCAAACAAAAGTTCTGTTTAACTCAATTTCTGACATTCTTTTCACCTTCCAGGTACCTGTTGTGTCTATTGGTCATCTCTGGCTTGTGAGATCCATGAGACACAGACTGTGTTATATATTATTGTTTTCACAGTGCCTGGTAAATAAGGTCTTTATCCTTGAGAAAGGTTACTAGGCACTATTGCAATGAACCTAAGCAGCATTGCCAGGCATATAAATGTTATTTTCCTCTTCGTCGTATGCTGCTCTTCCTGTCTCTAATTTGAAAATACAACAGAGTAATGCAATACAATTGCCTATCTGAAGCATCTTACAAGTCTTGTAAGGACTGACACAAAATGCCTCCAAATTTCCATATTCTTGAACAAACAGAGAACATGTGGGCCTGGTGGCCATACTGGGCATTTTAAATCATCTGCACGGTGCACCAGAACTTGCTGATACTACTGCTCTTTCCCAGTAGGGTTTTCTCAGATTTCTATCTATCTCAGGTCTTTTCGGAAAAGAGCTTAAGAGATTGGTGTCAGAGACTAAAAGCACTGTGGAAGGTTATCCATGTTGGACTTAACGCTGCTGCAGCAGCAAAGAGAAATTTTTGTGTAAGGCTAGAGTATTTGCTCCCAGTTTATCTGCCGTTGAACTGGAGACTTCAGCATGGTGATCTCTTAGAGTCCAGCAAAGGCCACTGCAGACAAAAGTACAGAGACTATTTGTGCTAACATGACGTTGCCCAAGGCTCTTAACTGGGCTAGAAAAACGGTAATGTTTCATGCTATGCTCTGAGTAAAGATTGACTTCTCCAATGTCCACTGAGGGTATGGGAACACAGTACTTGATTTTATGCTGTCCTCTACACGGATGGGGATTATAAAGAGTCAGAGGGAATTAGGTGACCAGCACTCTCAAGCCAAAACATTTTTGATGCTCCACTGAAAACCTGTATGATATTGCTTTTCTTCATCTGTGATAATACCAAAATCATTGCAGTCAAAGTCAGTGATGCAGGCTCTGAACGCGTGCTGAATGTAAACCCTTTCCCACCTGCATACGCCAGTCCTGAGCTCAGGGAATCACCAAGTACCTCTGCATGGAGAAAGGAGGTCCCCCAGGTCCCGAGGCTAAATAGCGGGAGCTGACCCATGCCCACCCTTCTTGGGACTTACAGCTTCTGTGGCGGATTGGCATTGATGATGCAAATTTGCATCTGGGACCTTGTTGGAAGACTAGTAGCTAGAGTCAAAGCTGACGTACTTTAGTCCATCCTGCCCTTTACGAGCTGCCCTGGAGTCTGAGCTATCCCCCCATATCCTGCCAAAGGATTTTGGTGGAGACTCTTGCTGCAGTCCAAGCAGAGCCAGGGAGCAAACAGTTTGACAGCATGGACAACCCGTGGTTTCATGGCTGTATTCACACCCTGGTGCTGTTAGTCAGTCAGGCATTCCCTAAAGGCTATATCTGTGCTGTTAAATTCATCCACCCTACCAAAGTACCACAGCCCTTAAGTAGCCCAGAGTGCTCAAGGCCACCCTCACATCATGCAGTACCTGATCCCAGTCTCCTCCGGGATTCATGTGATGTCTTGTTGGTCCAAAAAGCTTATTGTGTGTTATTTTTCTGCAGTGCTCCGAGCTTAAGGTCTGAAATAACATGGGAACCATGGTGTAGCCCAATAGAGCGGTGGTTTTATGGCATGAGGCATGAACTCAGTATCGCCTCATTCTTGCACCTTTGCTGTGTTTGGATGAGCTTTATTGTTTAATTTATCCCATCAGGCATATCTCAGCATTACAGAGGTTTCTGTGCATAAAAAGTGGAGGGCAGGTACGGCTTTTGCATAACAGCACCAATTTCAGAAGATAAAGACAAGAATATACAGGTGAGGCTAAAAATATCTGTATGAACCTTCTCAAGAGAATGAAGCATAGCAGACAAAGGCATGAGGTTTGCAGCTAAATGCTCTTTTCTACACTTAAGGGAAAATTCTAATTTCATTGAAGGTTATAGAGAAATTAAATTTAAATAGAGCCAAGATTCCACCTCTTTTTCTTTTCTCCAGTATTAAGTCTACATGCAGAAGTAGAAATTAAATCCAAATGATCCACATTTGGTGTAAATAAATATTTTCAACATCAGAGATTTTGGAAAAGGACATTAGAAAGGGGTAGTTAGAAAGGGGTTTAGAAACCTGAGAAAATGGATCTTAAGAATTTCGGTAGAAAAAAAAAAGTAAGGATAGTTTTCATTTAACTGTGATCAAGCCTAATACGAGTAAATTGTAGTATAGGGCTCTCTAAAATTCACACACAGTCATACATATATGCACAAAGATACAACCACATTGCAGTCTGGAGCTCAGAATATTTTTTATTATATTTGATAGGGTAAGACCAAAAGCCAAACAAGAATGGTTCCCCTGGTGTCAGGTAATGTACAAATGCAAAGCAGGAATGGTCTCTGCTCTAAAAAAAACAAACAAACAAACAAAAAAAAAACCCTAAGAATTATTTCCCATTCCCTTTTTTAACCCAGAACATATCAGATGAAGTAAATATTCCAAGACTTTGCAAAGAGCAAGAAAAATATGTTTTAGAGAGTAAGAATACTTCTGCACAGAATGCTAATGTAGACCTTTTCCATCACTCACTAAATTAGCCCAGCGCTCTTGCTGCCTTAGCAAGATGTTGTAATTTAGAAAGTTATTCAATAATTGCACACACAGAAACGTTCATTTGCCTCCCCAGTGCTCATGCATTACGATGAAGCCTTTAATTACATGAACATATATTATTATTTTTGCAGGGTTCACAACACATTCAGTGCACAGAGAGAAAGGAGCACGCCAGACAAATCTATATTTGGTGTTTCCTTATATCTGCACGTTATGTCTGCACCATGTATAACCTTCATTCTTGTTTGCTGCATTCTTCAAAAACCCTGCTCAGAGAGCAAGACTGCTAATTTCCTCACACCCAACACGCCAAACCTCTGCAAGCTTCCCAGACATGCGTGAATTTATTTTCCTAACTCCGCTGTGACGTCAGAGGGGTCCCAGATTTGTTTCACTGAGGGGCAACTGAGCCTCAGAGGACTGGATCAAAGGGACAATTTAATTCTCAGCGTCTCAGAATAAGGACACAGATTTTCTTTTTTCTTTTCTCGGAGTTTTTATCAGTCCACACAGCTCTCATTGACTTTGGCTGCAGCTGGAAGTGATCGGGACTTCTGCAAGCTAGATGTGCTGTCCCATTTCCTCCCACGCACGTACCCAGTCCTCCTCATCTCTGGGGCATCGATGAGAAAAAAGATGGGCCACGGACAAGTCAGCCTGCTCTCCTCTGCAAGCCTCGTGCTGCTTCTCGCGAAATTGTCACCAGGAAAATCCAGCTGCGCCCCTGCAGCTCTAGTAAAATCGGAGCGGTCAGAATCTTGAAGAATTTAGCTGCCAAATTCCAATGAGTTTCCTGAGGGAGATCAGGATTTTCCAAAATTCACAATTTGTCCATATATGAATTCATCATCAGAAACAGCAAAAGGAACACCTCAGACATAAAGGCAATGTTTCTTACCAATACTAAACGTATTCATAAAGATGCTATGAATTCTGATGTAAAATCCTTTTTTCTAACATAGAATAAAAATTTTCTGTAATTTCATTTTCTGAAACAGCTTGTTATTTTTCCTGGAAATTTTAAAGGGTCTGTAGTTGACTTCCAGCATGGGAAGTATGACCCCACGGTTAACATTTTGGTAATACTGTTTATTGCCATGCTATATGCTTGTCTGAGATTAGCATTAGGCATCAGTATTAATGACAGGCATCATTACCAGTCCTGCATATAGCTGATACAAAAGGAGCTCAAAATATCTGGGCCTGCTAGATATCTCTATCCTGCCAGGTATCTCTATCACTTAGAGGATAGAGAAATTCAGCATTCTTGGGGGGGGGGGGGGGGGGGAACAGATTTATAGTCTAGTTATTGATTCTGTTAATTCTCCTGCTATCTAATTTTTAAGAAGCAGAACAGCTGAAACTTTAAAGCTCCAAGGCATTGATGACTTAGGAAGATTTTGCATCTTGACTGCAAGTGCTCTGCAAGCGCCACATTCGCACCGGCTGCTGCAGCCTTGTCTCCTTGCAGACACTGCAGGCTGTTACCACTTGCACTGACGCAATCGCCCCAAAATACGACGTGTGACTTTTTCTTCAGGCTGTCAAGATTCAGCTCATTAATTAGCAGTCATGGCACCACTTTCAGCTGCAACTTCAGTCAAAGTCAATTCTCTCCTCGACTTTGCAAGAAAACAGGGCTAGGTTCGGGAAGGGCATGCCCACAGCAACATCAAAAACAGCTGAAAAGGGGGATCAGACTGGCTGTAACACACATGGAAAGTATTATCACTACAACAGACCTGATTACGGGCCTGAGCTACCCTGTGGAAGTTGTCTGTCCTGAGAGTTTAGATAAATTTGCATTTGATGGTTTGAGGGATCCTGTGTATTTATAATATGCTAACGGAAGGCAACATGGAGAGGGCTGTGAACCAAAGCAGAGCCAGGTTTGTCAATACAGTCTTTCGCACATAGAGGTAACATCACTGCTCATGCCAAGGCAAGCAGAAGCTGGCTACCAGCAGGTAACTGGGCACCAAGTCTGCTGAAACTAGGGGCGTTAAGAGAGGCTGGTGAGCTGCCGTGGTGCAGAGCAACTCCCATCTTCCCAGAACAGGCCAGGACTTACTGCGAAGGATGGGGAGGGCTCTCCCACACTACGCTCTTCAGCGGTACATCTGAAAGCAGGCCGAAAAGGAGGGCTCGCTATTCCCCCTATACCGGGGAAGCTAAGAAATGTTCTGGGCTACCTGTCAGGGCAGCAGAAAAGCTGGAAACTGAAAGCAGTTTTTCCAAGTTGAAATCCAGAGTTGAAGCTGTACAGTCACAGTGCTCAGCTGGTAATATTTTCTTAACTGTATTTTTTTTTTTAATTTGCCTACAGACAAAATTTGCACCAGGGGGTACCTTATATGAATATTTAAACATCTACACTTAATTTAACAAGATATTTGAGCAAAATGAGTTGATCTCACTAACCAGGCAGGCATGGCCCTCCTCCTAGAGGTCTACTGTAGCGATAAGCTTCGCATCACCACAGCAAGGGAGATGCGCTCTAAAAACATCACTGATACTGGAATTCAGTCTGCTCAGGGACACCAGGTTTGGACAGGACTATGGGACAAAGAGAGGCCACTTGGCCGAGACAGGTTCCTACGTGACAGAACAGCCTAAATCCAACGTGTGGTAAGAAAAGGAGAAAACTTGGAGCTGAATCCTTTCTCAGTCCTGGGGGAAATTCCTGCAGCAGCTGTTTATCCCAGGATGAGCTAGTGCCAAATTTGTCCAATGGTCCCCAGTACCTAACCTTTGGAAGAGCATACTTCTCACCTCTCACGCATCAAAAGGCATTCCCATGTGCATCCCTTTGCCGCAGTATAATTTACCCCACGTTAATGCTTCAAAGGTTTTCCTCTCCATTTGTGGAGAGGAAACACAGCCTTGCACCTGGGGAAGCAGCTGGCATGGGGGCAGCTCTCGTTAAGGATGGCAGGATGCTAAGTTAATGACATCCCCCTACATATATTGGAAAAGCACTATGATGGGATCAGGTTAAATCAAAATGGAGTGTTTTATTTTTCTTTGATTTCATTGTGTTTGGTAACAGGAAGAAAGGGTCTTCTGTTTACTCTTCTCATTTCTGAGTGTGCTGAGATTTGGGGGTTTCTACAGGCTGCAAAGGGAGAAGGATACCCGAACAGAAGAGGTGTCTGTGTAACACCCCAGCCTTAACGCTCCATTTTCTAAACTAAGGTTTTTATCTCCGTTACCTCTGAGCTAAGAATCAGTCATTGGGAGGAGGCAGGAAGAAAAGCCTAATCTGCAGATTTATTAAAATATGTTAATGCTTTATACTGTAAACCTTCAATGGGATGTGTGTGGGCAGTTGTTTGAATCTGCACAATGTCCTATTCACGGTGGAGCAGAGTGGGAAGGTAGGCACGGGAAGGGGGAGAGCTGTGCACCAGATTCACCCAACTGACAGGAAAAAGGAGCTTGTACTCGTAGAAAATTCTGCCTTCTTGTTCTGCTGGCCTCTTTGGTACATTTACCTCATCAGATATCTTAGTATCCCAGCTCCCCTCCAGGTGACCACCACCTGAAATAGCTGTGCAGATGTAGCCACTAAGGTTGGCTCAGTTGTGGTCTCTGAAGTCTTTGGGCTTTGCTTCTCCAGTGTACCGTGTCTATGTCCTGTCTGTGGCCTCCTTCATCACTCAGGGAAAAAAAAAAAATAAAATACTCGGTACTGGTATCTCAGCTGCAGCCAGTTGGGGCCAAAATGGGATATTAAATGCTGTATATTACATTTGTTGACACAGGCAATCAATATTACAGCATATGTGAGGAAAACCGCAGACATAAATACAGTGGATTCCACCCTACACATCTCTTTCAGGCTCTCTCAAGCCACATGGAAATACTACATCAGTCATGACTGGTTCACATTGTGATGATTTCCCTCCTGTCAGCAAAGGCCCATCTGAGGGTTTTTAATTGTTTTCTATGATTTGCTTTTTTCAGCTAAAGCTTAGTTTTTAGAGCTCTTGACTGCAGCTTGAAATCCAGTAACGGTGATGATTATCAGGCATCTTTAACTTCAGCTGCGGTATAGTTAACATTGGTACATCGCAGCTGGGTATTGGTGGGACTCTACATGACCTGTTTTTAAGGTCTTAAGAGGAAACCTAAGACACAATCTTTGCTTTGGGAACACTGACACAAACAAAACGAGATTGACTTGATAGCCTTTTATTCTTCCCGGAAACACTTCTTCCTTCAAATTATCAAAAGAAAAATTAGAATTTTTCATTAAGGAGTGCCAGTTTCAACCAAAAATCATTTTCAAAGCAGCATCTGAAACGGTCAGTGGTGAGTCAACAGTCTTTTTTAGCTTAGTCATAGAACTTTATACTTTTTATTTTGATGTTTCCAGTTCAATATGTTCCTGAACATTTTCTAACATGAAAAAGTTGCAATTTTAACTTTGAGTTCCGGTTATGGACAAATATATGAAAATATTGAAACTTGTCATAGAGAATAAGCTTTATTATTCTTCCAGCTCAGCTGTGGATATCATCTTTTGGCATTTTCTTGCTCAGGGAAACAAATTTTTTTATAGATTGAAGAATACTAAAAATGCCTTGGGGGGAAAAAAAAGAAACTAGCAAAAGAAACAACAGAAAAGAGGATGATGGAGAGTTTAGTAGTTTCAGAGTATACGAAACCACATGTCCTTTTCAAATTCTTTTTTCTCATAACACTACCGCTAACATTTAGTGGTAGTGAGTAAGAATGTATTTAGCCCCTCTCCCAACACGTGCCACCTACAAGAAACTTGGCTCCTAGTCCGTTACTGAGAGGATTTCAAATAGTGAAGAAAGTGGGGTAGATGCTACGATAAGACTATTTTATTCCTTCATGGAACCCTTCTGTGCAATTAACTTCCAGAAAGCTGATGTTTTCAAATACAGCTGGGAAAGCTTCAAAACCATTTTGATTCCTAGAACAATGTCAGGTCTGAATACTGAGGTCTGCCCTCTTTGATACGAAATGCTCCAAAAAACATTCCTTCTGCCCCATGAAATTGCTCATTTCTGAAATATCTCCACTAGGTCTACCAGTGTTACAAAGCTTCAACAGAAAGTATCAAGGTCCAACTGTAAATACAACACAAAATAGAAAAAATGTCTTTGCAACTTAAAACTGTAATAGAAGAGCCTGATCCTGCAACATAGATATTTTGCTGCAAATGCCTATGAGGTAAGATTGAGATCTTCTATTATATTTGGTGACTTTTGACTTCAAGGGATATATATGGGGACAAACTTTGTCCTGGGATTAATCTACGCTGTTAGTGTCACAGCTTCTGGAAAATAGGAAGTCAGTGCAGCCTCACAGCTCAAAGACTGGCAGAGAATAACCTCAGATTTTATCTCCTGGCTTTTAAAAGGCTTGTGATAGTTGTCCACTTGGATCTTGACTTTTCAAAGGCTGAGAAAGTTCATCCTGAGCCTTTATGATGGCCCTGTCACACCTCACTGTGCTGGGACTTCGTTTCAAGTGTCAAGAACCTGCTTGGAGCCCTTCAGATCCTGCAAAGCTTCCTCAGGAAAGTCAACAGGACTATTTGAATAATATTTGAACATTTGCATAATATTCAAATAAGGCTGACAAATGGATGAGATTTACCTGTGTTCTTCTTTCATGATACCTGAGAAATCCTGGGGCTGGGAAGCAGAGGTCAAAGTAAACAAGCAAAATTAATACCCTTTCCTACTGTGAGCTTTTCTAATAATCCCCTCCATCTGAAAGGGATCTCACAAGTTTCCTGGCTCCACCACCCCATCCTCATTTGGACCAATCAACCTCACATTTAAAGCCCCCCCGCCATCTACACCAGTATGAATGATGGAAACCCAGGAATCATGTAATCGAGCAGGGAAGCGCAGGCTCCAGCTGAGCAAACCCACCCCTGCCCTTCACCAAGGTCAGTAAGTCTCTGCTGTGGGCTCATCTAAGCCATCTCTGGACTTCACCGGCTATATTCTGGTCACCTCAGGTGCCTACACCAAATCATCCAGTGTCATCTGAGCTGCTATCCCACCTGGGCTCCAGCTGCTAGTCCAGAAGGTTATGGGTTTCCTGCAAGTCCTCAACTGTTCCCAGAAGATCAGTCTTCACATGGATGTCTCAGATACACTGAGATGCTTACATATAGGCATCTGAATCAAGCCTGAGATCGCCACTGATTAAAACAGGAGTTTAGACTAGTAAATACCTCCATTCAGGTGCCTTAAATTTAATCTGAGTGCCTCCTTATTTTTTGAGCCTCATGTTTGAGCATAAGTCTTGGAAAATTGAAGCAAATGCAATTTAAATAGTCAAAAGCAAGTGCGTCATGGAGAATATTCCTTTCCTCCATCTCATAATTTTTACACACATGGCGTGGTGATTTTTAAGCAGCTGAAGTAGTGATACTATAGTCCAAAAACTGTGTAGTTCATTCATGAAAATATAAAAGGGAGAAAAGAAGGAAGTCGCTTTTTCCCCAGAGATTCTCCTGAGGTAGAACAACTGAAAAGTTCTAGTTGCCTGTTCTTGAAGGAAGATCTATTATATCTTACTTCCTGGGAGAGGCATAGATGCACAGAATCTGCAAGGCTTGAAGGATTCCTTCCAGTGATGCAAGGTAGTCTGGCCCCCTGTTTTGTGTAGGACACAGCGCCTCCCCACAGAGCTTGTTTCAAGCGCATAACTTCTACTTGAGATATTTGCATATCATTGTGGAAGCCAGATACTTCTGACCTGAAAACGCGTTAAGTTTAGAAAGTCCCCTAAGTAAGTTGTCACAGTGACAAATCATCCTTTCTGTGTGTGTGCTTTTTTTTTTTAAGTAGTTGACTCTGTTTCTACCCACTGACTCTTGTTTTGCTTTTTCTGCTAGAGCATTCTACTTTCAGCAGTGTCTTCCCAGTGTATTTTTCCACAGACTCCTTCTGAGAGAACTTGAGTTTAAAAGAACCTTTCTTGGATAAATTAATATTTCCATCTTCTAAAAAAGGGACATCTTGAAAACCTCAGATCTCTCTTGTCACGCTTGTTCTAACCTTTCTACCATTTTCTATCAAGCTTTCTTAAGACCAGACATCAGAACCAGACACGATACAGTTAACTCCATAGACCAGATTAAGCTGCCTTCTTGATATTCTCCTACTCCTACAGTTAGGATCATATTCTCCCTGTTAGCTACTGATTGACTACGAATCCCCTGCAAATGACTTTGGAAACAATTCACTAGAGGAAGTCTTGTAAGTATTTTCCTACATTTTGCACATGTAATTACCATTATTATACAGTTGAGAAGGGAAAGAGTCATTTCATGAATCCATCAGCATTTATCAACCATATTCACCAAATTAAAATTAAATGTGATGACATCACATGTAAAATTTCTTTTTCTCCTCTTTTTCCTCTATGTTTTAAGCCTACTAACACAAAAAAGAAGTGGGCCTGGAAAATAAACTAGCAGATATTTAGTGCTGCCTTAATTGGGCTCCCTGTCTCCCTACCACAGCCAAACACATTATTTACAGCCAGATGCTAAGAATTAATTGTATCTGAGGCTGAGTGGAAACCAGCAAGCAGCTTCAAATGCTAACAGATGAACTGAGCTCCAGAGGATATCCCTTTCATACGTCACATGACAACAGATTTGGCAATCATCTTCTGCACTTCCAACCAATAGGCTAATTAAAATGGGGGGAAGGATGTTTCTCAAAATATGTCGTTGATTTATATAAATAATCAGAGAGAACTACCCTCTGTGCTTGCGCTTGGGACAGTAACAAAAAGCTGCGTATTCCCTGCCAGCTCCCCAGGCCCTGGATGCTCCGTGCAAGGATTACTACAGGCCTGGTTCTCTTTGCACTTTACCCTCAATTTACCCAAGCTTAATATTACTGATTGCAATGGTGTCACTCCTGAATAAAAACTAGAGAGGCAAATCTAATAGGCCACTATTGTGGCTGATTACCAAGTTGCCTGATCTACATGAAGCAAATGCTCATTATCAAGTGAACTCTCTTCATGTAAGATGGACTCACACTCTAGTCCTTTCAGCCCCCTCCACCATCCACATCCTCTCCAGTCAGCAGAACTTCTTACTCCCATTTGTGATAGGTGACACGGTAATACCCACAACCCAGACTGTGGTCCTGGTAAAACAGTTATTTGGTGAACTGAGCATTCCTGTTGTAAAACTGGTGACCAGGAGAAGAAAAGAAAGTCAGTTGCATGCATAAAGCAATGATTAATGATAACGTTTGAGCTATTTTCTACTAAATTATATTATTCGGAAGGACACACGGAAATCAACTTTTTTCATTTACTTACTCCATCCATACCAATTATTTACAACCCTAGAGAGCAAGAGATAAAAGCCTGGGAGACCTACAGCACATCTTAATGGAGAGCCATAAACCCAAGCCACGTATTATGATAGAAGCTCTCAAGTTTCATGGGGGTGTGTAAAAACAAGTGAAAGAGTAGCTATAGAAATGGCAAAGCTAAAAAGACCACTGAAACATTGCTCTTCAGGCAGTATCTTAGTGGATATACTCAGCAGTGGATTCCTTCTGGCTAGCAAGGGAATTTGGGGACTGTCACTGGCAGCAGGAACTTAATCCAGAGCAGCAGAGTTAGCAAGAGAAATGGAAGCCACACTGTAAGTCTCAAGTAGGAGTTGCATTTACCCTGCCTTGGTGCTCAAAGTAAGCCACTAAGGGAACTGCAAGGGAGATGTGTATCAGCAGGGCGCTGGAACAGGACTTATTACATCAGTTCATTTTATGCTTCAGGTCTGACTGGCCAAGCAGAAAACGGAAAGCTGACATCACACGGTACCTCCACACCCGTTACAGGTCACATACCGAGCACGGGGCTCACACAGCTGCTTCCTCCTCTCACTCTCCGCAACCAACACTTGTATCTCACTCACTTGTGATGCAGTGTTATGACCTCTCTTCTGCTCCAGATACTATGGGATAAATAAAACTGTTCTGCCAATTTTATTGCCATCTGTGCCTGACATGTAAAGAAAAGTGGTCAAGAGAAGTAGCTCCTGCAGCAGGAGAGGAACACAGCAGTTAACAAAATCTCATATGTGAAAGACTTTCTGGACAAACCGCATCCCCCAAATTCAACATCACCTTCCAGTGACAGCCTAGCGCTGTGGCTACTGCCCCACCATCTGACCAGCCGCTGGCCACACGCAGTGACCACTGCAGTCCCATCCCCTGGAGAAGAAAATTTTTCAGGGGTCAGATCCCAAAGAGCAGAGGAAGAGGGAGAATTCAGACGTCTGAAAGGAACAAGGAGAACACCAGTGAGCACCAGCAGCAGTTGGACAAAGGGGCGCCAGTTATGGTCGCCAACAAATACAGACTTTATCAATGCACAGCAGGTCTGAGACTATTAGTGAATGCAGGAATGACTCAGCAGTGCCACAGCAGAGACCGTGCAGCTTATATATCCTTTACATAAAAGCCTAGACAAAAAGCCTACAAACCCAAAGGAAAAGATAAAATCCAACATAGAGACTGGCTTCAAGAGCAGAAAACATTTGGAGGAAATTCTCTAATTTGATGGAAGTAAGATACCAGAAATCTGTGCACATTTTAGAGCCATTTTCAGAGAGATTTTAAGGCTTTGGAAAAAGAAAAGGGGAGCAGCCAGAATGCATATCCAGGGCTGATAAACTGAAAACACCTGTAAATTGGACTAAGACTTTAAACGCTTGGAATAGAGACTGCAACTGGTTCAATTTGTTCTGAAAAGAAAAATATCTTTTGATGTGGACAGAAATATTTCAAGCATGCCTAAAAAAAGGTAGCTCAGACTACATGCACTGTAGGGATTTTTTTCATGGTGAATCAAATCTCAGAATCATGAAACTGCACCCTTCCATGGACAAAGGAATAGTAAGTGATGTTGCAAAACAAAAATGTTACGGACGTGGACAATTCTCAGTTTTACTGGTAGGTAAGCCTTGAAAATAAGAGGTACCAACAAAAGCCCTCACAGAGGTGAGTGCAACAGATCACTGTTTGAAACAGCTTCAGCACTTGAAATATGCCGTTGACTTCCATCTAATCCTTGCCCAAATGTCTTTGATCCAATCGAGTCCCAGAGCAAGAGGGTATTTAAACACAGGTTTAAAATTAAAACATTAAAGTCCAGGTGTCAAAAAGCATCACTTTAACTAACAAGTGCATTTCTGACTGTTCATGCTATTTGGATACCACCTTCCATTTAGAGAAACTACCCAAGGTCAGCAAGATGTAAAAACATCCTCATTTCCTTTGTGAGATGGATCCATGCACATGTTGCACGTTTTTAAGATTTTTGCTAACCTACGGCTTTAATCCCCTTGTCCCACTGCTTCCCTCAAGACCAGAGACAATAATGTTTGCCTTCTTTCCATCATTTGTCTTGGCTGATAATTGCAGCTTCTTGGGTTCTAAAGTCTTTGGTTGTGAGGACTGAAAGTTCCCTGGACCAAGAATGGTATCTCATTATCTGTTTTAATAGTGCATAACAGGGGATTGGCAACATCCTAATACAAAAAGAAAGATCAAACAAAAAAAGTGTTTAAAAAAATTAAGTCTTTCTCACCTGTACATTCCTTGCCACTCAAAACATCAAAATCAAACAGTTTTTAAAGTAATATATTAAATCTTTCCAGAAACCGTTTCATTCTTTGTTCTAAAAAACAAGAGCTGAAGTAAGTGTTTGCTATTGGATGGGGAAAGAAATTATTAGATAGTAGCCATAAACAGTTTATCTTCCTCATAAACTGTAATTCTCATATTTATTCTTCCTTTTGTCTGCAGACAGCCAGGAAATGTATCTCACTACAAAGTTTCAGTCAAGGAAGAAGCAATAGCTCTTACAAAACAAGAGCTTTCTATGAACTCTGCAACATATAGCCACTGATAATGGTGACTCATGAACTATTTGCAAGCTATGTTCATGGTATTTAGTATACAACATTCCAAGTGGTAACGTGTCAACTGAATAAAGGGAAAATCGGAATATCTGACTCAGAATTGAATTTAGATATTGTTTTCAAAATGTACCCAGAATAAATTTCAGTACCTCAGTCCAAGTGTGGGCCCAGGTGTCAGGACCTCTCCTTGGGCTTGCCCATATATCCCATCTCCTCCCATGCCTGCTGTCACTGTTCTCACTGGCAAGGATCCTTCTTCTCCTGTTACCCACACCAAGAAGCTATCCTAACTTCACCTCAAGTCATCCAATGGACCATGATGAATGAAAGACCATCATCTCCCGGAAAAGACTCATGTTTTCCCTATTTTTTTTAATAAAAAATGGGGTGCATTTTAACAGCCCACGGTTAAGCCTCCAAGCACTTGAGAGGGGACTTAGCCAGGCACAATGTAGGAAGCCTCACCACCTCACTCCATGTTGTGGTTTTAAGGCTCCCAATGGTTTTATGCTAATGCAGAGTCCCTTTTTGGACTTCAGGTAATGAGTTTCTTCACTTTGGGTATCTGGTTTGGAGGTGCTTTATGTCTGGGATAAGGCTTTTGTTTTTGCGATGAGGCTCAGTCCCGATTCTGCCTCTGGTATTCTCTTATTCTGAAATACTTCTGAAACCTCTGCCTATTCTGCTGTCCTCTGCTATCCTTGCACCACTGGACACCTGGTCTGATAGTTAATGCTGCTTAAGACTAACTTTGACTAAGAATACATCATTTATCCAAAAGAATAGATCATTTCCTGACACTTAATGTCAAACTGACTCAGGTAGTCAGTCATTATTACTCTACTTAATGCCTCCCACCCAGGATGTTAATGACTCAAGCTGTGGAAGCACTCGTGCAACAAAGAAGGAATTCGGGGCACAGAGAGCCTGAGATGTGCAAAGAGCCTCAGCAAGTCAGGTGCTGTTCCCAAAAGCCATACTCAACGCAAGTGAGGCATCTGCGACCCTCTTCCCCCCTCTTAATACTCTCTTAAAACACAAGCTGCCCAAATCGACTACAGGTGCAGAGTTGAGAAATACAACCTGGATACCTATATTCCAGTTCTAGAGTTAAGCTACGCTATTTGGTGTCCTGAGAGGCGGTGCCTGCCAGGGTACAGACCTCGAAAACCTCACTTCTGCTCCTACCTGTATCGCATGAGTATGGAGGGACTCGGAAAAATCAGTTTATCATCTGTTACACTCTGAGCTCCTCTAGAAAGCTCTTTGGGAAACCTTGCAAAGGAGGGTTATATAAGAGGTAGAAATTATAATTACTACTAGAAATACTCTAGACAGGCTTGCTAGCACTGCACAGTACAGCAGTGAGAAGTCAAAAGAGTTTTTACATCAAGAAATATCTTTAAAACAAGCTCAGTGATGCAACACCCACCCCATGCATTTTGCTTTACCATTGCATGCAGCACAATAAATATTAATTAATCCTCATGCCAGCAGGAGGGGAAGAACTGCCAGTTCTGATCAGTCCTCAGGTCTCCATAGCTATGGCATCTCATCTCCCACAAGAGAGTTCAGAGGAAGGTGTAAGAAATCTCACAGTGGCCCAGAACAGAAGAATCTAACCCCAAGGAAATTTTCTTTCCAGCCTCACATTATTTGAAAGCTAAAGCTAAAAGGACGAGGCACTGCTACTCGTGGAAGGCAGACAGGTAGTACTGTGTCCATCTGGCAGCTAACAGAGACAGGGATACTGAATAATTTGCCTAAGGCATTTGGGTCGTGTTTACATTGAGGAAACTCCCTCCAGTGTTAACCAGAGCAGTTGAAATTCTGTAATGCAGCTGCCTGCACCAGCTCGGTGCAGAGCTTAAACAGCTGCAGACCCCCCCCTAGAATCTATTTTTAGATTAAAAGACACCTTCTGTACGTGCAGACTGCTATAGGGCTTACACAATCGACCGCTCCCTGTAGGAACACCTTTAGCCGAGACCCACATCAGATCCAGTCCTGCGTGTCATCGGCCAGAATTTCAGCAAAACCCTGGTCTAATTATGTGAGATTTTGATCCAGCTGAAACTCATGTTATAATACATCCTATCTGTAACAGGGTCATCAAAAGCAAATCACTAGGATAGAGAGAGTGTTTTCTTTCTTACGATTCCTCTAATTCACACTGCATAGCGCTGCAGCAGCAAGCAGCAGGTTGGGCTGTGTCACTGGGAAACCCCTCTACTCTCGTCACAGATTTACGGTCATCCATGACAAGCAGATGTATCTTTAGCTTTGGCTAGAAGGTGCTTGCAAGGCTGTCTAAATAATTCATCTTTAAGAGCTCACATCAGCCTTTCCAAGGCTGCGCTCCAGTGAGAGCTACCTCCTGCAGCTAACAGCCAGAAGTCCCCATAGCGCATATAACAGCCTCGAGCTCATATGGAAAATGCGCATCAAGAGTAAGGCGGCTTATCACAGTGTATTGCAAACACCAGGCGCGATGAATAATTTCAAATGCCTGAGACAGACCGTTGTCTCATTTTGCTCTTGCCGCCTGCACTTCTGCTGCTGTTTTGCTATTTGCACAACAAACAAAGCCCTGATCTGCTCGATACGCTGCAATCGATATTGCTGTTTGGCAGCCTACGCAATTACGCACAGCAATGAAAACTTAAAGAAGATAACCGGAGCTTCCCAGGAAAAGAGAAAACTTTTATCACTATTAGGACCCCACCAGTAAAGTATTGTCAACAATATGTCAGTAATTCCTGCATCCAGTGCACAAATGGAACTACAATATGTCTTCCAAGAAGACATCAGACTAGATATAAAGATTTCAAATGATAAAAAATCTTCCATACTCTTTACTAAGCCCCAGACACTTCTCAACAGAACAGCTCTATTGCACTCATTTCACAAATGACAAAGTTGGCATTTAAGGTGAAGTGACTTCTGAAGGTCACAAGGACCACCCGACGGCAGAGGACAAGGATGTTCTCCACCCTAGTCCTGTTTCTAATCAGGCATTCCCAATATCCAAACGGCCCAAATTCAGCATGGGTCATTCCAGCATCCGCCCTCTTAAAAACATCCAGATTTCTTCATCATGTTTCAGTGTGGGAATGATGAGCACCAGCTGGTTAAAACCCTGGACAGTGCCCTCCGCCCTTTCCAAAGGGCGGCAAAACCTTTATCACCAGATCCCAGAAAAAAAAAAAAATTATTGAACAGAGATAAACATTTAAAATAAGAAAAAAATAATGAATAAGTTGAATTAGTTAAAGAAGATGTTACTGCTTAGCTAACTGAAACCTATACTAGATTCATAGTGAGGCCCCACCAGTAAACCCACATATTTGATTTAGAAGTAAAATTTAGCTGCAGCTACATTTTCCTTTGTGGAGTTTTTGCCTGCCTAGTCCCAGGCAGCCCATTTTCATGCACGTAGTGCCTGCACAGTGACACGGCAGGGAAACCCCCATCTGCTCCCCTTGGATTTACACTCAGCCATGACAAATGACTTTATCTTCAACTTTCTGCTAGGAGATGCATATAGAAAATGAGGTCAGAAAGGCTCACTTTAAATTATTCATTGTGAAAAATTCACCCTGGCTTTTCTAAGGCTGTGCAGCCAGAAAGCAACCACCCGTTCCCTGGAGCCAGCAGAGCTGATCTGCGCCTTTGCTCTGCCTGGGGGACTGCAAGCTCTGCACCGCGGCAGGGGTGCGGGAGTCAGGGGATCTGGATGCTGCTCTAAGCACTGCCAGCTGCCTCCTTGCATCCGCCTGGGAGGGTCAGAGGCATCGATGTGGAGATCAGAAGGGAGTGGGCTGATGCTGGTAAATCTCTGCCATGAGATCTCTGATCTGTGCTAGGCAAGAAGTCAGACTAACTTGATCATAATGGAGGGAATGTAGAAAAATCTCTGAGGGACTGCTAGGATCATCTAGTCTAATTTCATAGCATAACATACGCCAGAAATTAAAATACAACTTTTCTGGAATGAAACTCAGTTATTTTCAGGCAAGCAAAACTGAAAAAGAGTTATTCCCATTGAAAAGGCTTTTGCTGGCAAACAGCATTTGGATGCACCCCCCCCCCCCCCCCCCGCCCCCAGGTCTTATTTAAGCTGTCCTAACAGTTAATCACCTGTACTGTTAAACACACAGACTTCTTTTTTTCAGTTTAAACTTGGTTGACTTGCCTTTGCTTGTCCTTACATATTTGGGACATACTCCCTACAGTTATCTAGTTTTACATCAGTACAGGACTCTTGCACTTTCCTGGTGGAGATATGCTGGAAGAAAGAGACAAAACTTCAAGCAAACAAAATGAGTAGGACTAAAAAAGGGAACAACAAGGAGCGCTGATGGAAGCTGAAACTGGTTACAGGGAGGTGCTAAATTTTAAGCCTGAAGAGGACCATTTGGGTACCTTAAATGTTTAAAACTGAATGAAATCAAAGCACAAGTGCAGTACTCTTTACGGAGATGGCATTAAAATGGTAACCTCAAAAATACATACACTTCTCCTGTGGGTTACAGAGGTGTATAGTTGTCACTTTTAATTACTTCTAATTAACTGTTTCCTCTATAGGCTGTTTTGTAAATGAGACACAGGGTGAAAAAATAGAATCAGGAAAGTTATTCCAAGCATAAGGGTTAGAAGAAAACAAATTGGAGTCTCAACTTTGCCCAGCACGCCAAAATGCTCCCTGCCAGGCTTGTATATTAATTTCTGAATCCAGTAATGAACTTCATCAGTACAAATCACAAAAGTGGCTGGACTGTCAAAGTTAATAGCAGTACTGAACTAAACACCATCAGCAGCAGTGGGAATGAATATCAGAAGGAGCCCCACAACCTTTCAGCCTTATACTTGGGAACTGGAGCTCTGTCTTTGAAGGCAGGGAATGTCCCCAGTGCCATCCATTTCAGTGGCAGTTGAAGAAATTTAATACTCTCCGGGAGGCACGTCTCTGTTCACAGGGTCAGGCTTTCGCATCGAATTGAGAGCAAAGGAAGGAGGGAGAGAAATTAACGCTGTAATGAAGGCTGCTGAATAGGCATTATTTACTCTCCCGCAAGTACATAAATACCAATCTGCAGCCAGCTAAAAGCACAGCCTCCTCAAACATTTTTATAAGCATGAAATTTACTTAGCTGTACCCATACTTTAATAGGCCAATTACTGATAAGAACACATCGCCTGTACCAGGGTTAAGAACTAAACACAGGATCTCTTAAAAATGCATCAAGAAATTAAAAAGCTATGTGATTGTTATTGTCAATAATACTAGCATGAAGGCAATGCCTAGGTACATCAGCAGAGATCAGAAACAAGCATCCCAGGAGCTGTATAAATAAAGGATAGGACAATGTACACCACCGAGCGCTCAGAATATCAAAAGATGCAGATAAATGCTGGGGAGGACGACTACATGTAGCAGGAGAGCTGCAAGTGTCATGCAAAGTGCCATGAATTCTCTATCCAGTGGTTTCTCTATGGGGTGGGTTAAATAGGGAGAGGGAAAGAGAGTGGTGCGGACTTTACTGTGAAGGCTACAGGGAGCCCAGAGAGTAAAGGAGCAAGGCTGAGTTAGAAAAGACCATGAGGAGGGAAGCAGGATTTCTGGTAAAGTGAAAAATTCAAGTGAATGATTAGTTGAACAGCCAGTGACCGAGAAAAAGATAGCGTACTTCCTAACAGAGAAGCCGTACAGGAACATGCAGAGCTGTACAGGGATCAGAAGAGCTTGTCAGCAAGTTCTCACCAGTCCACGGGCTGGATGTCCTGGGAGCCCTGGGGAAGGTCCGCACGGATTCACTTCTTTTGAGACCTTGCAGGCTTTCACAGATACCCAGGTTCCCTGTTCCCATTGCCTTTTTTAAGTTCTCCAGGTCTCTGAGCCTGGTAACACTTCTGCTTACTTAGCAGCTGCTTTTCCTCCCTCAGCTGTCGCCCTCCTTTCCATGCCCTCCCAAGGGTGCTTTCCTCAGCTTTCCTTATGTCCTTTCTGCTCTGTTCAGTAAGTCCTGAATTGCACTGTGGTAGCTGCTCTTCTTACCATGTAGAGGTGAGAAGTTCATCACAAGTTACTCACATTGCCTACTGCTCCTGGTAGCGGCAGGATGCTTGACCTACAGGATGAGCTATGCCTCTGCTCAAGTCTGGAACACAAATCCCTTCCCATCACCAGCATCTCAAACCCCAAATGGATTTCAGTTCGGGATGAAAATTAGGAATGCACTTCAAATAACATGTGGAAGTGTGTAAGCTATAATGACTGCAGCAGGGAACTGAGAAAGGGGATCTGGAGTCTAAACTTGGTTCTGCTGGGCAAGTCACTTAATTTCTCCAGCTTTGCCAACACTGTTCTCCAGAGGCAACTTTAATCAAGATTTGCTGCCTGTCTATGCAATTGCACATGCTCAGGGGTGACCCACCTGGTATTCCTGGAGGATAAACTGTAAGTGCATCCCGTTCAAAGGATGCGCAGGAGCACCACTCTCCACCTTAAGCACAGGCCTAGGTATTCTGTTCCTCCTCATCTGTCAATCCATCTTCTAGCAGCGTCCCCCGACGATGTCTGACAAAGATGAGGGCTTCCTAAGAGTACCCTGACACTGTCTGCCAGCACGCTGATAGGATCTGGACACAGACATTAGGGTTAGCTTAGGCTGCATGTAGAAATACAAGCACATGGTGCTGGTGATAGGAGCTCTGCTACAGCGCTTTGACTTAGCTACCATGTCTCTGGTCGGACACCTGTAAAAAAAGGCTAGCTTCTTCACTGTTCTTTCTCTTTATGTACTTTATGGGCACAAGAGCGTGCATAACTCTATGCACCGCTAGCTCCAGACAGTCTATGCTTGTTCCGCCACCGGATACGTCCCAGAACCTCCTGGCATCATACATCAGGGACAACCTTCCATGAGGCCTCTTGGTCCATGATAACTTTCATCTCCCTTTTGGGGACAAATGCCAATCTCAAATGGCTTTCAGGGAACATAATGAAAGACGACTATCACTTTAAGGGTGTCCTAAGATACAAGGTGCCATGCACATAGTTCTGCGTGTGGTTCACCATGCGTTGTATGAATTCAGTTATTTTAATAATTCATTTGCATATGCATTAATCCACGTTATGCATGAAGAAGTGGTACTCACAGAGACAAATTAAGTATGCAATACAAGGCCTAAATTGTTTAAATAACATGGATGTTTATCATTCAGTTCCCTGTGTGCAAGACAGGGCTGGTAATAATTAGTTTCCTACCTCCAAAAGAGCATGCATGTTAATTAATTAATAGTTGCAAAGCACTTTGAGGTTGTAAAGCACCATAAGAAAGCTATCCATTATTATGTATAGTAAATGTACTTCTAAGTGAAATAATTTGCCTATTAAAAATTATTTCCTCTCCTCAAATCCCCCAGAATCCCTTATCCATAACATTAGTTAACATCTAATAAAAAAATAGTGTGTTTAAATATTAATTTGTGGTTTCAGGAGCAGAATTGCTTTTCCATGCACAATGCACCAAGGATAAGACAGAGTGCCAGATTCAAATATGTGTACAAATACAGCCATAAGAGCCAGATTCCACAGCCAAGGCAAAGAAAAGGCATATGAGAGAGAAGGAGATCTCAGACTTAGGCTGTGTTAGTCTGGACCAAGAGACTCAGGTTTAACTAGCAGGTGACTTTGTGTGTGACCTTGAACACCTCTTATGACTTACAGGTTGGGATGCACTACTTGTCTCACCTAACTACTGCCACCTAAAAGCAAAGGGTTTGTGTAATCAAGTCAGCTAGGGTCCTTTGGTTGTCAAAAGAGAGGCTGACCCTTTAGCAGAATAATCCAGCCACTACCTCAGCATGTGAGGAGCTGCTCCTGGGAGGTACCACTCTCTCTCCACAGACTATAGGAGACATGAAGCAGCTCCTCCATAGTCTATTTTTCCTCCCCCCTTCTCCCTTGTTCATCTTCTGAATTTCTCTGGTTCTCTGAAGAATAAGAAATCTCTTACTTGCGAAATTTTGCTCCCCATATAAAATATAAGATATTATCCTGACTTCTCTTCTTCAGGTGTGGCTGCTAGCTTTTCATGAACTGCTAGTGTGGTCAACATGAAGCCCAGTGTTTCCTTCCAATCGCTCCTGTTTTCCTCAAGCGTAGTCTCAAGATGTATCATAAATAGTCCTGGAGCTTTATCTCATGTCATCTCTCTGTTTTTATCATGGATATACTGTCTGTCCTTTATCTTTGGATTTCAGCCCTCGGAAGCACTCAATACTTTGCTGGTTTGCTGTTGGCTCACGAATAAGGGTGTCTTCTAAGTCACACCCTGGGTGAATATTTACCTACCATCTGATAAATCACATAAAATGTGAAGGAGTCACTCAGGCTACCAAGAGTGAAATGTCTCACGAGGTCCTCAAGTGCCTGCAGGTGGCTCTGATCTACTGCTTCAGGAGCACTCTGCAAGCCAAACAAGCACCACTGCACACTTCTGCTCTGCTGGAAAGAGGTATTTGCAGTTCAGGAAACTGAAAAAAGGACTTTCCGCACAGAGGCTTACAAAGTTCATCTTCTAAGGGTTTCCTGTGCCTTCCCATGCTGAGAAAGCGCCAAAGAACTGTGTGCTGCAATGAAAGACAGGCACCTTTTGAAACCTGGGATTAAGTCTTTCAGCTCCATTCAGGAGTACGGGTGAGGGCTGCCCCACCGAAAAAATGTTTGACACCTTCCAAAGCCTCTTTCTACAGCTAGTAGCATGGTAACAGGGTAGGAGAAAGCTCTCCTAAATCTGCCACCAGCTCGCTGAGTGACTACAAACAAACCACTTCTGCACGAAGAAGGAGAACTGGTTCCTGTTTGTTACCAATTCCTAGCTCTCCCTGGAGAATTTAGTGATCTGATCCATATGCATCGGCCTGTGAAATACAGAAAAATTCATTATAGGCGACCTCATTTGAGAGCCCTTTTTTAGACATCTCGTGCAATCAGTAATAAAATTTCCCCAGATATTCTAAAAATAGTAGGTAATTTCTTGAAAGAGGAAATCTTTCACCCAGCATAGTGTAACTTAATAGTAGACCTCATTTTGACGGGCAAAGAAAAGTCAATTGACGATATAAAAATGAGTGGTTGCTTAGATACTGATGGTTATGGTGATGATCTGATTACATTTATTTTGTGCAAACAGAACATGCCAGTGACCAGCAGTATAAGAATTTGTAAAAGGGCTAATTTTTGCCAATTTAGTGAGATTGTCAGCATGACTGGCAGGGACATAAATTTTCAGCAAGGAATCCTAATAGATGACTCTAATGGGAATTGTTCTCAAATTTTCTACTGGAGGCTCCAAAAATCTTGATTCCACAGTCACGACAATGCTCTGCTGGGAAAAAGAAAAAAAACACACATACACATACACCTTCTTAAATATTAAAAGGGGATGTGGAAGTCACAGTAAGACATTAATCTTTTATATATTTATAAAATCAGCATGAAAATTGAAAGGAAATGGCAATTAATATACACTACAAAACACAATGGGAACTGAAGGGAGCAATGAAATAATTATAACGCATTTTTCAATACAGATTATTGTTAGAGGCACACAGCAACACTGCACCTAGGTAAATAGAAAAGGCAGAAATGTTCAAAAGAGATATTTCTGTCTGTATTTCAAATCAAGCAGGAATTTTACACTGAGGGTGGAACAGAAAGTTTGCCATCTGTGATGAAAAGAGGATGTGAGGTAGCATTTGCTAAAATTAAACATTTTTTAGACAACAACAGATAGATATCTTTCACTAAGAGCCTTTAAGGGATGAAGAACTCTCAGTAAAGTTAATGTTAAACCTTGGGAAACAAAGAAAACTTTAAATCACTGCAGGACTGCCAACATCTTCTGAATATTTAAAGGTATAAAAAGGATGAACCAGAGAACTGCAAACCAATCAAGCTGATGCTGAACCTGGGTAAGTAACATAATGCTGAATTCTAGATGATATCAACAATGAATTTGAAGCAAACAATGCAATTAAGCCCTTCACCATGATCTCATGGCAAGTAAGTTTTGTAAAATTATCCCTTTTTGATTAAAGATCCAATTAATGAATTTATTTTACTACTTGGATTTGAAGGCATGTGTCTTAGTACCATACAGCATCTTGATTTAAAATAACTTGCAGTAACATGGCGTGCAATAAACGAGTTAAAACTGGCTTACTGGAAAGATCTCAAAATATAGATGTTAATAGAGATATACCAAATAAATAGAGCGCGCTATTTTTTTAACAGAAGTTCCCAAGAACTGGCCTTAGTCTAGTACTATTTTTACTTTTATCACTCTGGGCACTGATAGACTTCCTTTATCAGAAAAGCCTGCAGTGATACATAGGTCAATAGGTAGTAAATAAAGAGAAAAAGTCACAGTTACAAAATGAGTCAATTGCCACAACTACAACATCAGCCATGAATCCAAATGAGATGATTTAGATGGAAACTCTTCATAAATTACGGTGACCACATGAACTCTTGGTGCACTAGAAAGAAGAAATAGGAGGAGTCTGTGATTTATAAGAAGAGGGCTATCAAACAGCAGTGAGTATGGAGAGAAGGGTAAGAAGAAACAAGTTTAAATTATGGCAAATTCAACCAGACGTTGAGGAAAACTGTGCAACAGGAAAGATAACGAAATGGAAATAGATGTCCTAAGGCATTATTCACTCAGTATCATTTAAGGTTTTTAAGAACAGGTTGAGTAAATACCTTTCACGAACGAGAGAGGTATTGTTGATCTGCTTTGGTTCAGGGGATGGACTAGACAACCAGCTAAGGTTCCACTCAGTCTTACATTTTCTGCTTACACTGAGTACTGGTGAGACTCTCTGCCAGAAAACCTCTAGTCCTGGTGTTTAGAAGAACATGGAAAGATTGGAGGCGTTCAAAGATGTGCTATAAAAAGATTATGTACTCAGGGATTTCACATAGTCTTCCCCTTAAGGCCTATATCCTTCCAAAGTGGAAAATTTATCCTCCAAGCTGGTTTAATAAAACTGGACTCCAGGAGAGAGAAAAGGTTACTTTCATAAGCTTTTCTCAGCCCCACATCAATAGGATGACTTTTTAATGTACCTAAACTCCACAGGATGTCTAGTGAAGCTTGTTAGTAACAGAATAATCATCCACTGGATTCTCATGAAATTTCAGAAGCTATTAAAAATAGATTAAAATATCCTGGATATCTGTTAGTTACTTGGGGCTTCTGTCTCCTCCTTCTCCATCAAATCATTGGTCCCAAACTTAACACAAAGGGGCTAGTCAATCACAGTCATTTTTTCTGATCTCTTTGTCATCATGTATCTGCACAGCTTTAAAAACAAAAGCGGTACATGGCAGTGTCAGATGCTTCCCCTTTGTGCATTGCTCTCATCACCTGTCCCAGTTCTCTTATTTAATCTTTTTGATGGGAATCTTCAGCACTCTTGTGAAATAATTTATGCATTTTCCCCACCTCTGCAACTACCTGGTGACAAGAACAAGAAGAAATCAAGGAGGAGGCTGTAATTAATGCGTTTCCACTGTCTGAAATTAATGCCATAAAATCAATGCCCAGCCCTGTCACAAACATACAGCAACTTCATCTTTACTGACAGAGCAGTGCAGCTACAAACGTGGATTGCCGTGGCCATGAATCATCAGTGAAACTCAGTCACACCTTAGCCTATGTCTGGGATTAATTCTGCAATGCGTCGCAAAGGAAGACTATACATCTGACATCTGTACGAAGGTAATCTGCTTGACTGATCCCTTCCTAAACCTGGGGCTTAGCTTCACTGAACAACCCCAAGCTTTGGATCCTCCAGATGTGATGTTAAATACCAGACGAAACCAACAAAATATGAATTTGTGCCGCTGAGGCTATCACTTAGAGGAAATACTGATCTCTTCTCCGTAACATGGAGAACTGGAAACTGAGAATAGAGGTGTCGAAAGAGGAGCTGCTGGAAGAGACTGATTAACTGAAGAGCAAAACACCACTGGAATTATGCATGGAGAATCTCCCAACGGCCTAGAGGAGTTCATAAGGGAAGTGACTGAACTGCTAACCAGATAGGCCAGCTTTCACGGGGTTCACGGGGCTGGTAGGTAATGAATATCGTAGCCCGCTCTTGAATAGCAAGAGAAACAAGACCTGTAGGCTTCACTGCAGACCTGAGTAGGCTGTCAGGGAGATACCAGCCACTAAGGGCATCCTCGGTGCTGCTGGCTCTGCTTCCCAGTACTCAAAGATGACAGAAGTAAACAGAGACCTCAAGAGTTTGCAGCAGCCAGACTCCAACATATGCCAGACCCTCCTCCAGAGGCATAAAGAAAGATCAGCTTTGACATTTCCAATATTCTAAGGTATAAAGTAAGAAAAAAACCAATCTATATATATTTTAGGCACTCTTCCTGCCTGTATTACTTTTCCTGTAATAAATCATAAAGGAACAAAAAGAATCCAAGTTCAATTTCAACTAATTATTTTCAAGCAACCTTTAAGACGATAAAGCACATCCATTAACTAGGTCTCTCCTGCCCCATATTTCTGTAGTCTTTCTCATTTATTATAATCATAAACTGGGCAGGTGGGAGGAGAATTCTTAAGTTGTTTGCCTAGGCAGTGCCTAGGAAAATTAGGAGCCGGATCTTGATTGAGGACTTAAAAATACTAATGCCAATAAATCGCAAGACAATAAGAGTCTTTCTTAGTCAACTTTTGGTTCATATATCACAGCAGTAGGCAGTAATAATTGTGGAGAGGTCCAAAAAAGTCACAAAGTTTGCTTTTTTGGTCTTTTTCTCTTAGACCCACAAACGTTAGCTGTTCAGGAAACTGTTAAGATAGGAGATGAGTGCTCTCTTCAACTATGCTGAGAAAATGAGGAAAGGGGGAAGCGGAAGGTCTGTCTGAACTAAAAAACAGTATTGGCAAAAGACAAAACATATATGCAGGCTGTGCATAAATACATATATATTTAGGGAAATGAAAGGTCTTGAACCACTGAAATAGCAAAAGCCCTGAACAACCTTCAAATAGCAGCAGTGGGAGCAATTCAGCGGGCTTCGTGCACCTGGCAGCGATGTGCAGATGTGCCCAAGTACTCTGTACACTCTGGGCACTTGGGAACTGCCTGTCTGCAGAAGCATGGACCTCCGTTCAGGTTAATTTGCTCAGTTTCTCAGCCTCCTTCTCAGTCTCCTCTGTAACCCCTGTAGAGCTCCATTCTGTAGCTGCTACTGATACCTGAGCTAATAATTTACAACTAGTGCTAGTCCTATACTGCACTGCAGTCCTGTTCTCAGCCTGGTATGACAGCCTCTAATCGGCTTCCACAAAGAGTTTATTCATTTAAGAAAAAGACCTTATTATGTGCTTGCTTATGATGGCAGAGGAAAGAACTCAGTCCCTGCAAAGACTTCCTTCCTCTCCTGGATTCTTACATTGCTCACTGCCTCTTTTCAGAGAAAAAAATAAAATCCCCTTCATCCAGATATTCTAGTCACTACCCTGCCAAGGGAGTCAGAGAAGTATAAAGTCCTGCCTGTTTCTCCTGATGTCCAAATGAAGGCAAGCTTTCTGAGCACTTTGGGCAAGGATCCAATTTCAGCCTGTTACTGTACACCCAAAGTACTCCTCATTCATGAGGACAATTCCCAGGTGCTCCTATAATATCGTAGAACTAAATGAGATATTGTTTCACACAATATCCACCAACCATACTTGGGAGTCGCTTTTTCCACTTAACTACATCAGCTATTTCTCTGCCTGCCCTCAAAATCTTACCCATTGCATTTTTTTTAGACTATGAACCTGTAATGTTTCAAACACCTTCTACCTTTTTTGTTCCTCTGAAAAGATATAATAGCAGCAGCCCTTAGCAGGCAAAATCAGAACTGGGTCCCTGGAAGAAATGAGAAGATTATGATTTCTTTTTCATCAAAGATTAAAAAAAAAAAGTGTAGTTGAGAGAGTTGGAAGTATTCACTTTCCAGTTTTGTATCTTGGAAGGCTTATGCATATGTCTCTGTGACTGCTTGGAAATGTAAATCTTCCAAAAGGAAAAAGAATAAATAAAGAAGATTAATATACATATAAAAAGTTCCTATAATTATCATAAAAGGACTCTTGTAGTTAGGACTCCAAAAAATACTGAAAATATCTTGGGATCTGTACCAAAACTTGGAGGTGGTACCATTTAGAGGGATTTTGAAAAAGCAGCCAGGTCATCTGTAATTCAAAATTCAATAAAAGCACGTGTTCACATTTCCTGTTTTTTTTTTTCCTAATGATGATAAAATAAAGACACTGTACGTTTAAATGTTTTTTATTTGATTTTTTTTTTTATTTAGGAGCACATACAAAAGAGGGATTTATTTGGAAACGGCTTTGCAATTTAACTCCTAAGTGGATATTAGCAACAACAGATATGAAACAAATGTTCATAGAAGGATCTCTGCGCTCTCTGCAAACACTAAGATTCAGACATTGCCAGCAAAATATGCTATATGTTAAACACTGTTCTTTTCTGTTTTAACAAAGGGTGTCTTATAGTCATAGGGGAAAATGGCAATATTGGACTGATCTTTATAATCTGCTTATTTTCAATACCTATCTTTGCAGTTTTCTCAGATATAAATAGTCCTCACTCACTTGACACAGCAGGGCTCTATGTCTGCACTCACAGCTACCTCTACGAGTCTGTAGGAGGAGCACTGATTGCTGTTATAGATTGCCCCAGATGCACCTTTTCCCTCACCAGGGACAAGAATAAACTACAGAGGAGGCATCTGCCCCAGAGAGGGGAAGGCAATTCACCGCTAGACCCAGCAATGACTGCTCCAGGTCTCCTATCCGCTGGAGGATCCACTCCTAACAGTGCAGCACGCTACACCAATATCACCTGCTGAAGAAGAGGCATTTCACAATACCATGATTAACATTTAAAAGAGCAGCTGCAGTTAAGTCCCTCCTTGCAAAAGATGTCCAAATCTGTTTTCAATAAAAGCATTTTAATTGCTTTAAAGGTTTAATTAAAATCCCAACAGACCAATTATAGCCAGTTGCTTCCAGCCTCTACCTACCTTGAAATCACTCAGTTCACAACAGTGAAAGATATGTGCTCCATTACATGCTCTCTTCTCCCTCTCTTTGGTAACCACATTTTTCACTCACTACCTTTCCTCAGCATAGTCTAGAAAATGTAGATTATTAACCTTTTTCACTAACAATATTCTACTTTACATTGGATTTAGGTGCTTGTATATTAAAGGATTTGTGCTCTCTAAAAACAAACAAGGAAAGATCCACCCAAAACCCATCAAGCCCAACAAACTGGCATATCCAGAAAAAAATATAGCTGTAGAAAACATTATATTTAAAATGGCAGTGGCAACTTTAAACAGAAGATTAAAAATTCAAAGTAAAATATTCTTTGGATTGGAGGCTTATATCACTTAAGGTGGGAAAAAAGCTAGCAAATGCTCACCATTCACGTAAATGGCTCATTCAGCTATTCATGCCATGGCAACAACGTCATTAAATTGAGGCCTGTCAAGCAAGGCTCCTGCGCTCAGTGCATGGGGAAGTGCAACCCCAGGTTGCAGGAGAGCTCAGCCTGGCCTGAATTTCATCACTTAGCACTTTAGTTGTAATGCATCTCATGGGCCATGTAAGGCTGACCTGAGCCTCGGCCACAAACATGCAACAGGTCTGACCAGAGCATCTCTGGACCGGGATGTGCGTCCTCGCGCTGTACCGTTTAGGGCATTCCTCGTAACGCCTTGGTCCCCTGCTCCAAAATATGAAAAATAAGGCACACCATATCTGCCTTTTTTGTTTGTACAGCGCTTAGCAGAATGGAGCGCAAGAGGCATATCATAATGTGAAAGCTCAAAGTGATTAAAAGAAGTGAATAACAGGAGATGACAGCCTGGAAACACTTCTTCCTTCAGAAATTTAAGGAGCTGATTCCGTACCTTACATATCTGTGACGTTACGTCACTGATCCTGTTTATATCAGTGACACTGCTTGTGTAAGTACATTGCAAGTCTGACAATAAGTATAATTAGCAATATATTTAATAGATGTTATTCATGGTGAGAGGTTAACATGGTACTCTAGCCCCGAAACCTTTTACCTACATCACACTTGTTAGTGGTGGATAATAGCTGTTTTCATCAGATAGTTTTAATACATCAAAAATAAAAAAAAAGTGTGCAAAATGACTTAGGAAGTTTTTCTAGTCTCTAATATGTATGTTATCCAACCACATCGCTCAACACCAATAAAGCCATTCATGAAATCCAAAGTAACGTTTAAAATAGTCGCACTTCAAAGGTATAGCTGTACACAGATAACCCTGAGAAGTTTTATACAGCTTACATTTATTGTTGTTCAGCTGCTTCCTCCAGAGCACACTCTCTTTATTCGCTCCTCCACAACCAATATTTTTGTGCCAGTAATTTAAATGAACCAGCAGGCAGCAGTGTGCTGTACTAGCATTTCTAAAATTAGTTCCACACTGACAATTCTGATTTCCAACCTCTGCTTCTCTCTCAGTGTGGCAGTCAGATTACAGAGCCAAAGAACAAGAAAGTGAAATATTCTCATGGGTAGAACCCCTTATGGCTTTACCAGAAAAAAGTTTTTGCCTTTTATGCAGTACAGGCCTCTTTTTTCAACAAGTTTCCGTCCTTCATCTTCACCAGAAGATTCCAACAACTTCCAGCACAGTTTATGATATACAGAAGTGCAACTGTTTCTTCCAAAAGCCCTTCGATATGCTCTTCAGAGTTGCTAACTCATCTCGCCCTCCATTCAGGTTGTGAATAATTACCTTCAATGGTTTTAACAACTCTAGACGAGGATCCTACCAGAAAAACCACATGCAGCTGAAGCGAGTAGTGCTGGGGCTCATAGTTTTTCCTGAGACACAATAAATATTTTACAACAGAAAGTACTAGTTTGGGTGCTCCTGAAGTATGCCCTTCAGAGCCCACCAACGTTTATCTAGGATGGCCCCGTATTTCTCAGCTAAGCCCGAGCAGCAGACAGGGAGCAGAGGTGCTCCGTTAGGAGCGCTTCATTATTTTTTGCGAAATGCAAAAATGCAATACGATGTCCAAAGCGTTACCATTAAGGGCTAGACTTTAGCGCAATTCTGATGCCAGAGCGCAGCCTCAGCGTTCGGGGACCATTTTGCCTGAGAAATCTGCCTGTGAGTCCTGATTCTTCCTGTGCCCTCTCCTGCTTCTTGCTCGGAATAGCAGTTTGTACCAGATCTGCGTCAGATCTTGCTGCTCAGATGTGTCGGATCTTTTTTGTACAGACCCCAAAACACATTTGTTGCACATTTGTTGAGTAAGTTGGAAGATGCAAAGACACATGCAGCTACCTCATTGACTTTTCTAGTGGCCTTTCTCCTCTCCTCTCCTGTGACTTGTAGATACATGCTCCTGGGAGTACTGCCAATGGTTCTTGTGTGTCACTCCTCTTCCTCTGAAGCCACGTGTTAATTCCTCTCTTACACAGAGATTGTAAGAACTTTTGAGCAGGGACCAGTTGTTTATTCTGAGTTTGAACAGTGCTTAGCCCAGTGAGATCACAGATTGAAACTGGATTCCCGCTACTATTTCAATACAACCACATATTATTAAAGGTAAAAGGGACACCTAGCAACAAGATCTGCCTAACTGAGAAGGTAGAGATTGCTCCTTAGGAGAGCTAGACAGGCAGGTGTAATCCAGCACCTGTGGAAATAATGCTCACATTGCCTCCATACAGCAGCGCTACATATGGGAGATAGATATACGTAAAGCAAGCTTTGCTTTCCAGAGTAGCTAGAAACAGTCAATCGCAGCCTATCTGCATAAATCAACAATGTAAACAATATACATTAGTTGAGCACTTGCCATCAGAAGGCTCAAAACCCACCCTGAAATTTCTGCTTGAGACTCAATTCATGCGTTTCCCTGCCATGAAATGCTATCACTGCTCACCAGCTCATGGGAGCCCAGAAGAGGGAGAAAAATTTCAGTGTTACACAGTTCTTTACTATCAGTCTTCAGCCTTTCTATCAAAGATGGACCAATGCTGTTCAGCAGTCCGGGAAGAGCAGGGACCATCAGGATCACAGAGAGGGGAAGAGGTTAAGCACATAGGCTGTATTTCTTAAATCCTTCATTCTCCAAATGTCAGTAGGCCCAGGCAGACACTAAGGAACAAGAGAGCTCAGGTAAGTGACTCTATTAAGAAAATCTGTGTAAACCACCTGAAGCTTATATACATCTCAGAGTGAGACACAGAGGAAAAGGATGGTTTGAGAATGCAGATGGATGCATCCACACTGGCCAGAAACACAAAGCAAATTGGTACAGGCAAGAAATTGTATTAGGTGCAAGTGTCCAACCCCATTGCAGCCCAGAGGACTACATATGAGGAGCCAGCTGTAAAAGAGTATTCGTTCCTGGATGAATTTGGCCACCTTTTTACCCTACTCTCCTCAGCGCTATGAGGAGAATAATCCACAAGTCAGCTGCTCCTTCATTCCTGGTGAGTTGAATCAGTATAATAGAAGCCAATTAGCTTCTGCTCTTAGGCATCATTTACTAATATTGAACCTATTGCAATCCATCGAATGACACAGTCTCTATCCCATCACTGACAGCAGCTTCCCCTACTTAGTGGTCCCCTCTTTTCACAAACTCCTTTTCACTGCAGGACTGTCTGTTCCCTGGGCAAGGGAGGAGCAGTCTGCATGAATCAGCAAACTCAGCAAACTCATGAATCAGCAAACTACAATCCTTCCAGTCTTCCCTTGCAACAGGCTCACCTCTGTGCCACGCATGCAAAGTACTACTACAGACTACATCCCTGGAGCACTGAGACTAGTGCTTATTAGAGTAATCATAACTATTTTCTTGTTAAATTATGCCTACCCCAACTGGTAATCATAGTCATTTTGCAGCGTCCTGTTATATACAAACTTGGAAGCACCTTGGGGCAAGGATCCTCTTTGCTATGCGTGGGCAGTGCACAGTGCAAGAGACACGGTCTAGGCAGGATGGACAGCACCTCTCTGAGGAGGTCTGGTATGTCTGAGTCTCACCAACTTCTATGAAGAAGGTTTGATTTATGGAAGCAATGGGAAGGAATCTAAAAGTGCTAGAAGGAGCCTAGAGTACTCTGGGAGATGCAAAGATGTCTCATGCTGGCTCTGCATAGCCCAAAGAGCGCTCATCTCTCCTTGTCCTTGAAGGTACTTCTACAGAGTGCATAAATACATTAAAAATAATAATATCTGGGTTAGTAAAAAGGCACTCACTTCATCCAAATAGGAATATGAGTTGCAGTGGCTGTGTGGTCCTATGTCTTTTCAAACAGGCATTCATACATATGTCAAACATAACATGCCGTCACATTCACCTCCCATTCATTTCAGCTTATTAAATGACTGCCCACTGTTAATAATTTTCTTACCATCACTTAAAGTGATTCAGGGAGTTAAAAAAGGTGCCATGACATGAGGATTAATCTCTATCTAAAAGCTTAATTTCCCACTAGATTTGCTGAATCAGAACTTGGCCACTGACTTTCCTCTGTCTAATCTAGAAAAAAACAAACAAACCTACAGAGAACTTCCTGTAGATGATATATAAATCAGAAAAAGGGAATTGCAAAAGGTCTTGCACCTTAATACCCTGCCTCAGGGGAATGCGTCACAGAAGCAAAAAAAACTTGCTCAAGAGGGGCAGATCAAGCCATCAGAACAGAGAACAGCCATACTCTAACTAAAGTCATCATCCTATTTATGGTCCTTTCCCAGCATTGCAAGCTCTTAGGCTTATTGCTGTTTCTCCTCATCCCCCAGCTTGTGGAGTCAGAATACAGCAGTCAGCTTTCATTACAAAAGAAAGGAAAAAAGTAGAATCTTTGCCTCATTGTTACTGAGAAAAGCTGAAGAACCTGACCGTATGATCCCACCTTGAGGAGTCAGAACCCCAGCGGTACAGAAAACCCCCTCAAATGTAGTCTTTCAAACCAGCAGCGTTTAAACAGATGTTTTCTGGCCTGATTCAGCATGGGGATGGTGACGTGGCTGTTTTCCCCATGCAAGGGTGTGGGAACCACCGCAGACATCGTCTCTCCAGGGCTACACTCCCAAAGCCCAAGGTGTAGCCTAGCAGAGGGGAGGAGAACATGCGAGGGCGAAAGGAGAGGAACTAGCAATTTCCTGCTAACCTTTTCTAAATCATCACACTACTGCACAGTGAGGACTAAATGGAATGATATCATCAGTTTACTTCTGGGCCAAGAGGCTGAAGCTGTAACCTTGCTTTCTCTTTATAGATATTCTCGCATGGCTGTTATTTGAGGTAACAAGGGCGCTGCTCCTGGGAGCATTAAAGCACAAGTATAATCTCACTTGTGTCTCATTGGCTTCCTTTTTTATAGTTCAAGAGTATTCCTCCCTTTTCGCCCTGAAGTTACATTTAACATTACTTGAACATGTCATTCCTTTAGTCTGCCTTTTTTCTTTAGACCTTTTTCAGAATTTGTAGCTCAATCATGAGTCTGCAGGAGAGAGAGAGGAAGGATCAGTGGCCCTTTCAGTGTGGGCAGGATCAGCCCAGAATCACCACAAAGCAAAGTCTTTTTTCTTAAGGTGCTAAACCCCTGCATGGTGCTTCAAAAACAGACTCCTGCTTCTCTGTAGATCAGACTTCTTGGTGAGAGAAATCAATGTGGTCCCGATGTAGCAAGGTTGACCTCTAGCAGCTTAAGCTGTATTCCTTCATTTTCTCTCTCAGAGGCTAAACAGGCACATTATGAGGTTCTGGGTTTTTTTTTCAGGATTAGAGGCAGATGGGCAACTCACCTGAAACAGGCCCCAAAGCATCCCTTAGGGCAGTGAAGTTGTTTTCTTGATGCAGTGCAAGCAGCATCTTCATTAAGTAGCTCCTAACGTGTTCAGCTACTACTACCAGAGTAACTTCATTCCTCTCCTCCTTCTGTTTCACCTCTCCTAGCCTAATTATTCCTCTTCTGTCTTCTTTCTCCCTTTTGTAGCTCTGTTATCAAACCTTTCTTCCTTCCTCTTTTCCTTCTCTCTCTCGCGGTCTTTTCCTTACCTTTTTCCCTGTCAGCTGCTGTGTTATCATCATTATTGGCACTGTTTTCTCAGCTGACAGCTTCTCCCCTGCACCATTGATGCTCTTGTGTCACTCTAATAAGGCATTAGTTTTATTGCATGTTTTTTCATTATTAAGTGGGCTGGAAATCATTCTTTTTTTCCCTCTGGATGAGGCAGAAACCAGACAGGTCCATCTGTTCTACATGTGGGATCAGTGGCAAAGACACTGCACGGACACCCAAAAATTATCATTTGCATTACATCCCACTCTTCAACAGAACTGACAGCTCTGAGAGAATGACCATATTGTAATTACTTTTTAAATAACTCAGAATTACAGCTACATATTTATGCTCTGGAGAAGATAACATTGACTTCGGACCCTCTCCAGATAAAAAACAATTTGGCAATTATTACTTGGCTATCAGCAGGGACTACATTGCACAGAGGGACTAGAAGTATTTCTAACTCCAGTCCTGAAAAGCTGTGCTACAGAAGCTTTGATTTCTGCAAGCACATGGAGCTTGGGGGACATCAGCAGAGTCCTACAGGAACATGAGGTGAACCTAAGAGATACAACAACAAGATTTAGGTACAAGATGGAATCAGAATCCAACACTGCAGAAGTCTGGTAATCTCGATTCATGTTTTACCTGCTCCGAGAGGGAAAAGTGTCACAGACTTAAGACTAGATGATATTGGAGCATTTGATAGTCATCTTAAAGGCCAAAAGGATGTCTCTCTTTTGACATCCTAGTCTCATTGTTGAAGGTCTCGTAGCCCTAATAAATTTACAAAGTTCTCTAGACAAGACAATGTGATTAGGATGAGGTTCATCTGACCTAAATTTTAGTGTCTATGGTGTAGGTGTCTATATCTAAGCCAGATATTTAAGTTCCCTTTATAGTCAAGGAAGTTCAGCTTGTGGTTTATCAGTGTCAACATTTACTTGAGGATGACTTGAACAAAGATCAATAATCCACTGTCAGAGCTAACCAATGGAGAGATTGGAATGACTTGGCCACATGTAGACACTTACACAGAAGACATTCACATTTAGTCATGCGCATCCCAGCCTAATTGCTATTACTATTATGCTGTTGAGAGACAAGTTGATTTCTTGTTCCCGAGCTACTTCATCACTCTTATAGTCATCCATTGCTAAATTAAAAATAAAAAAGCAACTCCTAGTTATAATTCAAAGTCCTGCTTAATCACCACTGAAGGACACATAGAATTCTTTATTTAAGCCCGTATTTTGCACCTAAGTACAGCCAACAGCTGTCTTATGGAAAGTTCTCCAAGCTTGGTTTAAAAATGGTAAAAGAAAATTGATCATTTCTTGAGTAAATTCTTGCAGCAGCTACCTGCTCTGCTATTAGAACATGGATCTTCTCTCTAGACTGAATGCATCTTGTGTTATCTTCCAACCATTGCCATATCACTGTATATGCAATTAAAAAGTCCTCTACTATAACATAAACTACTAGCCTTCATACCCTGGAACAAATATTTATGGAACACTCAAATTAATGCTTATAAGCACATTATCCACTTCAAGTTGCTTGGAGATAAGCTCATGGTAGAGTAAGTGAAGACAAGCACTGCCAATGAAGATGAGCACTGACACATTTCCATCTGCCTAAAATCTCTTTTCTTCACCTCACCCTAATAATGTTTTCTTTAGCATTACTGCTTCCCTAAAACTGTAAGACATTACTTTGCAACAAAAGAGCTTTTTTCTGGACTTCAGTTCCATGTTTCTTTTGAGGTGTTCTGCTTTGGTCTCTGGAGAGCAATGATGTGCTTTTATCCCGTGTGCTGGGGAATATAGTGATTTAGGCAGTAAGACAGAACAGTCAGCCCGGGTTATATGCTCATTTGCTAGAGAAAGTCGCTATCTATTGATTATACCATAATTTCCCATCCTTCATTTTTCTTGAATATCACTATTGGCTGCAAATGCAGCTGCAAATCAGGACCCTGCATTATCACCTGGACTCTGGGAGCAACGGTTACAGGTGTAGTTCAGGCTGCGTGTGAAGCAGCATGCAGATCTTAGATTATTCTCTAAGTCATGCTCCTTAAACTCCTTCCTCCTCCTACTGAGATCAATGATGTGGGCATACTCAAAGGACTGGATACTAGCTCAGCTTCTGCCCTTCTTGGGAAGAGAGATGGAGTGCACTGACACTTCAAGTTCCTTATTTCTAGGGAGAACAGCTGAGTCACTGTGAAAAATTCGTTACCTACACAGGTCACCAATAAATCACTTTCCCTAACACCACCATCACCCTTAGAGCAAAGAGTGATCGGGAACAGTGACTCAGAGATGTATGGGTCTGAATCACAACAGCTCTGTGAGCTACTCCTACAGTGATGCTGTTTGTGTGGTGACTCTTGCTTAGGGCTGTGTCCAAAGTCACAGACTTGTCCAGCGGGAGCACCGTACCCACTGCACACTGAATTCGGCATCAGGGAGTTGTGCCTTCCAAAAAGAAATGCTAATGATGATGAAGCACAAGATGATTCAGAGATATTTCCTGCATCTAAACTAACTTACACTGTATGGGCAAAGTAATTCTCTATTCTGAGGGAATTAGAGGCACCATCTTAAAGCTGTCATAGATCTCCTTGGTGTTTTATGCAAGTAAGTTGCAGAATCAAGTGCTTGTTATCCAAAGTGGGCTCCATGCTAAAGCCCAGTAAGTTAAAGAAAAGTATAAAAAAGGCCAAAAAGTAAATACAGCTATGTCCAGATAGAAGACAAGTTATCATGTGCAACTGAAAACACCAGCACCATCCACCTGTTATCAGCCCTTAGGTCACTCAGAATTTAAGTCAGACAGTTATGATTGAACTCTGCCTGCTGTTGTAGTGACATAAAGCACAAAAGGCAGAGGGTCCAAGAAGCAGCACAGCAGGATTCTTCCTTTGAGTAAAAATCCAGTGAACAGTTATTGGTACTGCACCTCAATCACGACATGATAAGTGCTGCTTAAGGAGGGAGAGAAGAAGGGAGCGAGCAAGGAAGGGACGGGGGAAAGTCAGGAGGACTCAGTGGAGTCAGGATAAAATCCTGAAGACTAAGTGACTCTTCTTCCTGTATTTGGAAAGTTTGATGAAAAATTGGTAAAAATGTCAAAATACAACAGCAGCAATAAAAAATTTGAGAAGTCTTTAGGAAATATTTTATGGAAAGGTTTTTTTATGGAAAGGTTTCCTAATTTCAACAAACTCCATTGATTACAGTTGACAGTACTCCAAATACAGACTGCTTAATGTTGGTGCTAGTTAGCCTAGCAGCAAGCAACTTTGTCTGCAGTTAATATGAGGGCTGTTACCTCCACAGTGGGCTCATATTCCCAGCATCTCTGTCCAGATGTTACAGCTCATTTCTGTACATATTTTCAGGAATGAATGGAGGGGGGAGGGAGGAAAACTCTCTGACTCTGGGCCTGGAATTCTGCCCATTATGAGAAATGCATAAATGCCTGTAAAAGGCAAAAAAATCTACCACTCCTCACAATATAAAGCTGTTCAAATCTTGGAGATGCTCAAAACTTGACTGGACACAGCCCTGAGCAAAACAACCTGACTTTGAAGTTAGCCCTGTGCTGAGCAGGGCATTGGACTAGAGGCCTCCAAAGGTCCCTTCCGTACAAAACGGCTTTACGGTTGTCACAGTCATCAAGTCCCTTGTACCGCCCCATGATCAGACAGGACCTGCACCCAAGAATGTGCAGAAAGCTGATGCTCTGCTTGCTCAAGTTCTCTTCTCTGGATGGAGGCCAGAACTTCCCCAGTTTACCTGCAGCGTGTTTGTTAACTAAGTGACAACAGTTACAAGCGGGAAAAAAAAAAAATTCTCAGCTTTGGGGAGTGGGAAGGAAATGAAAGACACCATGCCTATATAAGCCAACCCCTGAGGCAAAACTGCTGAAAATAAGCCATGGGCATCATGGTGTGAGTACAAATGAGTCCCTGGCAATGTGGTATGAATTGGTCTTCACTATCTTGCCAGGGTATTTCCACCTCTCCTGTTTCTCCTATTCCTTCAGCTGTCCTGTCTTATATGGAGTGTAATTTTTTTGTGGCAGAGACACAAAATTCCTCACCGGAGGTGCGAGACCTCGATGTTGGCCTCTAGCACTAACAGAATACCAGTAAACAGTGAAAAGATTTTTCTAGGAGGCCCAGAATAACCTTGCATTACAGCAACCAGAAACCAAATCCAATTGTTCTTCTAGCTTTAATAGATTTACTCTACATTTGTACTGAAATGACTGAAAGAGTTGCTGGCTCAGTATTTCTACAAAAACAAGACCCAAAACAGAAACCAGTACTTGTTACAGAAATGTATCGCCACCTAAAACTGCTCCCTTATGTCAGGTCCCTTTTCATGAATTCAGATATTGAACAGCTCTCTCTGATGATTTCAGTATTAGGTTCAATTCTTGCTGGTTTGCTGATTCAGCTGATATACAGAAGTGAGTATACCCTCTGAAGTACTGAGCGGTGCTTCCACACACTGCAGGAGTCTCCAGTTTTAGAGAGAAACCTATAGCACATGAAAGTCAGTATAAGCCTGTGAGCAACCCTCACAATCACCCTCATTTAGCCAAGGCCATCTGAACCACTCTTCTCCACTCATGCGTTATGAGGCTAATGCCCAAATCACTCACTGAATGGTGTTTTTTTGTCCCTAAGAAAAGCCTGTCCAGAAATCAGTGTTATCCGTTCACTAACTTCGATGGCTAATTTTGAGTAGTGGGGACATAAAGTGCAGTGCCAGATAGAAGGTCAGGATTAGGAAGAAGCAAGACTGCTGCCAGCATACTCTCCCATCTCAGGATGCAGGTGTCCAGGTGAACCCAGAATGCCCGCAAGAAGGTGCAGGGCAAACAGTCGATCCCAGGCCTTCGATTTGCATTTTGCTCAGTGCAAAAAGGTAGGCAAGTCTGGATTTGAGCGCAACCTCAAGATCAAGTAGGAGTATAGGTTAACTCCAAGCAGCATGGAGAGCTTTTTTATGGGAGGACTCAGAAAGATAGACCCTCCTTGCAAGATACTGAAATTAGCAGCATGAGAAGGATGATGAGACTGATGGCATCAAGTACACCATCATGCTGCATCAACTATAGGCCTGGCAGGGCCTGGGACACAGCAGCCCACTGATATATTGCCTGATAAGATGATCAAAATAATTCATTGAATCAGTCAGGCCCTCTATTTATGTATAGATGAAGAGCAGAAATAGCGCCAAGATCATTCTGGTAAACCCTATCTTGAAGAAAGGGAATGAGAATTGTACATAGATTTACACAGATTACTAATATTAATAAAGGCCTAAGTAACATTAAGACTCAAATTCATCTTGCCGGTAGAGGTAAGACCTGTCTGTCTGAAGTTGGCTTTTATTGCAGACATTTACCAGAGATCAAGTCTCCCGGTCAGGAGACTTCCTGGTCATGAAGAGCTGGTCAGTGGAGTTGAAGGTGTGATTTATTTCCACCTAAAACAGCCCCCTGCATCCACTTGGATGAGTTGCACCATAAAATCTTTTAACTTTATTGACTAGCTCTCCACTGACTTTGAACAGAACTTAAGTACCTGCTGCACAAACACACCCCTACACGTAGTCATCTAAATTTAGTTATCTTAATGTGGCTTTTGCTCTCATCTCTAGGGTCAGGTAAAAAGTGTCCTGTCCCTCAGGTGTCTGCAGTGTAGTCATCTAAATGCAAGCTAGCCACCTGAGGTCTCCTTTATATTCAGTGGAAAGTTTCAGGCACTGCAGGAAGCAATTAATCTAACCTATTTTAGAACCTCCTTTAGGATGAGATGAATTGCACGCTAAAAATTTCTAATTCCTATTTCTCTTCAGTGGTTATAGCAGTCTAGACAGCTACCTCAGATAAGGCACTGGGCAGATGAATCCCAATGTGAATGTTGAGAGACAGCCTCTCAAACTCTGAGGAAAAGCAGGAAAATCCAGCTGTCTTAAGTAATTTAGCACTGAACAAAGTAGATTATTTGAGAATGTATGATGTGCTAATATCATATGCTGAGAACAGAAACTGTCATGAGCACACAATTGCCAAATTCCACTTCTGCGCAGTGACACTGCACACAGGACCAGACAAGATAATAGAGTAACGTCTGCAGAAATGAATAAGACAAGGTTTGGAGAAAGATCCTTTTCTGTCTTTTTCAAAAATCATAGAAAGTTAGGTTATGATCAGATCTTAATCAGAAGGGCTCTTCCTCTTAGACAAGGTAAGATACAGAAAATTATTGGCTTGTGTTAATTTTCCAAGATGATGGGAAGAAGTATTTGAACTTCCATGTGAGCTTCATCAGCATAAGGAGTGCTGAAACAGAAAAGGCAAAAGTCTGACAAAGTTCCATGAACAGGAAGTGGAACTGATACAGAAAATAAATCAAGTTATAGGATATACATATAGAGTGAAACCCAAATTATTTCAGTGGAATCTTTCAGTGAAGAACATTCACAATGGCATGTGAATTAACATCCTAGAGTAAAGCTCTTAAGTCTTTATCTTAGTGAGGGGTCCTATCCCAAAGCAAAGTGGCGCTCTGTATAAACCCAGGGAAAATATTCTCCAAGAGGTAAGGTCTTGCATATAACGATTATGTCTATTCCAGTTAATGAAATATGTTTAGTACTGTTCTCTGTCCAAGAGACCAACTGGCCTGAATAGCCTATGCCGCTGTTACTGATCTCACTTACCTCCAGCACAGGGAGGCCGTGTGCAGACTCTCACTGGGAATGGTCCTGGCCTGTGGCAGTGCCCAGGCACTACGTTTAGTTTCTTTCAGACTACTGCCACGCCATGGGTCATTCTGGCGTTGATGTTACTGATCAGCGTGTGCCAGTGTTTGGCAACATCCCCCGGCATTGTGTTACTAATTAGCCAAGACATAGCTAATGACCACCAAACCCTACACATGAGAGAAGGCTACGCTATAGCTATTTCCTACTTAAGTACAGCAAGGTCTTCTAGAAGAAGGAGCAAATTAAGCTTTCCGATTTTCCCTTCCCAAGCTGCTTCCCTTCCTCTCTGGCTCCTTCTTCATATAGCTGGGAAACACTACACTGAAGCTCTCTGGGAGCCAAATGTCAACACAAACAGGCCTGATCCGTACCACTGAAGTCCCTATGCAGAAATGTTGCTTCTGACTCAGCGGGTATCATGCTGCACTGGTCAATCAACACTAGGTTTGCCCGGACCTGTGGTCCTACGGGCAGCCTGTGCTACCATGCAGATGGTGACTGAGGTCGACCAGAGCGCCTTGGCCAGTTGTGTTTAATGAGATTCTTCCAGCACGTCTCAGAAGAGCAGCAGGGTTAGCCAAGGTAGAATAGCAAATTCCATTCTTGTAATTACCTTCCTAAATTAATTCCCCTGTAATTTCAATCAGCTGCTCTTGACATTCCCTCCTCAGGGTGTAATCCTTCCTCAGCAAAGGCTCCAAGCAGTGCATGCACAGGCATGAGGTGAACAAAGATAAGCAGAACCAGCAACGTGCTGCTGAGAGCCTGGAGGCACATCCCCACCGCGCCCTTTGGGGATTTTACTATCGGTCCCTCAACAGCTGTACTTGTTTCTGAAAACACAGAATTTAAAACTTTTTCCATTTACAGCCAATGAGGAATGCCCTGTAAAGAGCCCTCTTTCCGGATCAGCGTCTCTGTCCTTCACCTTAAGTTGGATATAGCCCAAACGCAATGGCTCCTATAAAACATGCAAGGACTGGGACTTGGGAGGATTGGGGCATTTAAGCTTTCAGCATAGATTTAGTTGTTTTAGTAGTGGATGGCATTACGAACAGTGATTTATTTTGCTGGGCAAGTTACACACTCAAAATGGCAAAAGCATGAAAAATCTGAGATGGGAAGATATCTGTTAAATACATATTATTGAATTAAACAGATAACTGTAGCCCAACAATCAGAAATGAACAACAGCAAATGAGGAAATATTTGCTATTTGGACATAGGTGCAGTGTCTCATGAAATCTTAGTTCTAGTGTTCCCAGGACACTGGGAAAAGCTACATGAAATAAAAAACTGGCTTCAGAACTATAAAGAAAGCCGTAACAAATGATATCATATTAACCAGGAGGGAGAGAAGTTGATATTTAGTGAAGTGCTGAATGGATTTTCTTCATTATGGTTTTATTAAATGCTTCTTTAATGATCTATAAAAAGGATTCAGTTGAATGTTAACAAAATTACCAGATGCTAATCTGGAAGGTGATCAAAACACCAGTGAGGACTGAACAGAGGAAATATGAAGAGCATCTGAGATTAGAAAACAACACTGGAGACTCAATATGACAATGACAAACTAATACAGCTGGGCAAGGGAATGCAAAACACATCTATACAGCTCTCGGCAACAACTCAGAACACAAGGATGACAAAAGAAATGCAGGTATCCAGAAAATGCGATAAAGTCAGAAATCTGAAGGGACAGCAAGAGATGACAGCCAACGCAGGCAGAATTAAGATCCCTCCTCTGTAGCTGTGGTACAATGGACCTGTAATGCACCACCACCATGTACCAGCAACCTAGGGAAAGAAAAGATTTTGGCAAGACTGATATGTGTAGGAGAAGGGAATGAGAGCACATACGTCCTCAAGAGACATAGGATGCTTTTGAGACACAGGATCTCAGCGTCCCTCAGAAGTGAGATTTGGCAGCATTGGAAACACACAATTCCACTTAGCCATGGTTTCTAGAACCCATCCACAAACCAGCAAGGGGCAGCAACACCAAGGAGGGCAAGATGTTAACCTGATGGCTATAACCAGAGGTGACCATTAGGGATACAGGAGGTTTGAAGGCCTGTCATGGATCCTGTGGATGACTGTACTTCAGGAAGATCTCACCAGGCCCAAGTAGAACAGCAGGTTTGTTGTACAGAGGAAGAAGATGCTGTCCATCAAATCTCTGTTACGCTTCCTTACTTTGGATGACTGTGCAGTGTCACCTTGGACAGGTTCCTCCCGATTTCAGTGGGACCTTTCACTTGCTCCTATTTAAACACACACTTAACTCATTTGCTCACTTAAGGCAATTTACAAAATTCCAGCCTGAAAGCTCTCCCAAAGTGCCTTGTCTCCAAAGTAGGTTACCATGAACCTAAATAGCCCTGGGCATGTCCTTCCCTCCACGGAAAATGTTAAGTTTTCCAGTTATCATCCTAAGGCGGAAGGCAGCATATACGTAACAGCTCTTGTGGACTATATTCCTATATTCCTTACAAAGCTATTAATATTTAAGTTATCCCCTTTAATACAGTACCTGCCAGAAGCAAAAGCAAAAGCAATGTCTCCACGGCTCCATTCTTTCTGTAAAGCTCCATGCACAAGAAGGGAATATAGGGCTATTAAATACAAGAATAAACATTATTATTTATTTATATCATGCAAGGTTGGTAACTGAAGCATCCGACCACCCATCTGTCTGGCTATATCTAAGGTCACGAAACTTATGTTTCAAATCAGGACATAAAAGTTCTTAACGCTCACTTAACTGATTTTTTCTGGAAAGTTTTTTTACAGTTGTTAAATTAGAAACAAATTACCTCAGTCCAAACTCGGTCCTCAGATGTGCGTATTACCTGGCCTTGTACACACTTCACAGTGCTGAAAAGGGCTTTTTACTGCACAAGTTCCTGAAGCTACATAATGTTATGAGGCAATTAGGACTGACTTGTGAAAAAAGAGAGCTTTATTTTCACCTGCCATGAATTTCTGGTTGAAATATGTGCTTTGCACACCCACACAGGTTTATAGGTTGGCTAAGCCATGAATAAAGAGGATTCAATCAGGTAATGTTTGAAGAGAGGAAGCCTCAAAGAAAGAATAGATGAATTTGTGAATGGTGATGAAAGGTGTGTAGCCCTTTGTGCGATCCTTGGAAGAGGCAAGAATTGCCTGGGGACTTGCATGTTCACACACACATGCTCAAGTACATAGTGGTATATAAATAGAGTTATATTTATGTGAGATTTTTTAATCCAACTCTTAATAAAAGTTAAAAATTGCTCATAATTCATAGTCTTTAGTTACTAATTTTTCCATTATACGTTTTGAATCTTTCTCCATTTTGTACCAAAACCAGCAAAATGGGTGTGGAAGTGTCTCCCTGCTTATTTTTGAAACATCTCTCTAACTTCCATCTCAGATTAAACCAAGGAATAAAACCCATGGCACTTCTCTGCCACGCAGTTGAACTAGAGGTGCCAAGACCCTGTTGTGGCCTATGAGGATCCTGTGATTGCTGTGGAGAGCAAGGAGGGGCACAAGCAGACACTGAGCTGGCTTTTATGAATCAAGTCCTCACCAGTGCTACCTCTGACTAAATCCGCAATTGCTGTGTTGCAGTAATGGCAATTAGTCTAGCCATGCCTGCAAAAAGCTCCCGCCCCAGATGTCTACAAGGCTTTATGTGTCTCTCCGGGACCCGCAGAGCAACGCTGAGGGAGATAACTCTGCTCTTCACTACCAAGTTTCTCAAAAGAGAAAGACCCACAATGTGCTGGCTGTTGGAGGGTCTTTGCAGTATCACCTGTGGTCAAAAGGATTAAATCCAAGACTGTTCATTTTTATAGAAATTATCCAAGCAGCTCTGACTTGCTTCTGAGGGGCTTATTCCTGGATAGAGCCGACAGCCTCAGAAGATGAGTTGCTCGCTGCCTGCCTTCGCCGGCGTTGCAGGGCCCGCAGGTACTTCACCCACATTGAGCCCTCCCTCCCTCGTGCATCGCTGGCCATGGCAGATCTCACTGCCCATCCAAATAAGGCTGCCCCATGACTTCACGTCGCATGAACAGGTCAGTATGGAGGGACTGGATTTTCAGAAGGGCGCTCAGAGGACCTACGTCCCAGGGATTTTTACGGACATGCAAGAATACATCTGCGCTACCAGCAGAAGTGTGACTGCAGCTCTTGCGAGCCTTCCCTGAGCAAGCTTTAGCAGCGCCGAAACTAGACAAGTTAGCAGCGTAGCCATGGCAACGCGGAGCTCGGCGCAGGCTAACCAACCCAGCGCGCACCCGCTTCCAGAGTGGGTCTCGCTACCAACATCGAAGCCCTAACGATGAGCTATGAGGCTGTAGGTAGCAGAGAGCTAACAATGGACCTTTTCTCTCCCGAAGACCAGAGCTGTAATTTCAAAGACAGTTTGGGTGCCTACATAAGAGTTAGGCACCTAAAAACTCCTGTGGATCTGCTGAAGTGACTCTGAAGCTGAGATTTGGGATCCTAAGCCACTTACATTGCACAGATAGCCTGCGAGTTGCACAGGTTCAGCTTCCTCTTCTCATTTGTATGAGCAACACAGCAGCTCTCTGCAGCCGGTAACCAAAGGGTGCAGAGCTGCCTAATTTCAGCCACGGAGTCATGGGCAGAGCTCACGAAACCACACACAAACCCAGGACTGACACCGCAGGTCTCGGTGGAGACACTATCGCAGAGGTGTGTGGTGAGGTCTCCAATGACTAAGACTTCATTATTTTTTACAAAGTATACTGCAGAATATTTATCAGTACATTACGATGAATTAGCATAAATAATTAAAACAGAACAAGAATTGTCAAATACATAAGCAAAGGACACTTGCTAATGGACTGGGCTTACTCTGCTGCTTCATGGATTCACTTAGAGATAAGCCTATGCCAAACAGGCCAAATAGGAAGCAGAGAAAGGATTCATAATTGTCCTTTTTCTTACCCCAGGCCAGTTCCCATCTCATGCCAAACAACTGGCTCTAGTCTAAGCCTTGCAACTCAGCATGTCTTACGGAGCATCTCCTGAAGGACATAGAGAAAATAATGGAAAGATCCCAGACCCTCAGCCTGCTCCCCAATGCCCTCAACACGCTTTTCCACAAGCAACCCACCCACGATTCATCGTGCAAGAGATGTTTGCCAGTGCTTCCCAGAAATACGGCTGACGATCTGACACATCGCATAACTCTGCCTCCTCTTGCATTCCAGGTACTAAGCGGTGTTAAAAGATGACTGCGTGGCAAATTGGGTAGGGTTTTCATATGTTCCCCATGTTTTCCCTCTTTCTTATTTTTCCATAAAAGCAAAGGCTGCAGTTTTTCCCAGGGGATGATATGAAAATAAGAATTTCTCCCAGCTACCTCTCCTTCAGTCTCTCTTTTACCTAAGACAGGTTGAAAGCTTTCCACACATTGTGATTGTAAATTTGATCTGGATTTGTTATCTTTTTGGAGTCTGTCCATTTTCCACAAAATATTATGTGTTTATAGTTAAACTGAAAAAAATCTTATTTAATTTCAATTTGTCATTGTACTTCTACGTATAAGAAAAGCAGGTGGACGGCTTGTGGAGGAGAACGGGGCTCAGGTGAGTCTCCTTGGCCAAACTATACATCCCATGAGCCACTACAGCAAGAAATTCCTGTAATATATTGCACTGTTCAACACGAAGAAAAATGTAGTGCGTCATGAGAAATGCAGTTATAACTACAGGGAGACAAGCTCAGAAGAAAGCAGGGATAGGCTGTAGCCTGCCCTACGAGCCTACAAGAATATATTTCCAAATTAGAAAAAAAAAACCCAGTATTTTCAACAGAATATGTCCAGGAGGAGTTCAGCGTTTCATAGTTGAAATCTTTCAGGGGATAATCACTTTTCTCTGACCAACTATCCCAATAAGCTATTACTACATTGCCAAGAAGTCTGTGAACCTTGGTGTCCTAGCAGAGGGAAACTCTACAGGTGTTACATAAATCTTTTGTCTAGCAGTGCTTCCATGAGACAAGATATTTTCAGAAGGCGAAAGAAATGGAGTCAGCTTCTTTGGGACCAAATCCTCAGTCTGTTTGATATAAGCATAAGCTTGGACAAGCTCAAACGTGCAAAACAAGGAAGGAGCAAGAATCACAGGAAAAATATCTAACACCTCTTCCTGTGAATCATTGCCAGTGAAAGCTGACCACTAAAACTGCCATCAAGAATCCTTCTCTTTCTCCCCTCCATTTTTCTCCCTAGGGCCCGAGTGTGTTTTATGCATTCTCATTGACTTATTTCAACCACTTAACTCCACCTAAACCAAAGCGAGTGTTTGCAGCAGGGGGATAACAGCTTATCTGTTACACTGTGCACAGTGTAACAGTGAGATACTGAAAGGATCCTAACCCTTTGCAGCCGTGTATTCATCGCTGTGTGATTCTCCACGATCCCGTCCACATTCCCACCCATATCCCATCCCACCCCTTTTAAAGGTTCTGGCATACAAAATTTTTGCAGAGACCTTTTACAAGGCAAGGCCCCCTCCCTGCCCCCACACAACACCCTTGGTACGTCCTGAACGTTGCGGTCCTCTTCTCTCAGCAGCTTCCCGCTTCCTAAGTCCTGGGAGAGGCAATACTATACCCCTTTCCATGGGCTATTCCTGAAACACTTCTGCGTGACTAGATCTCTGAGGAATTCATTACATCCACCCATACAGATCCCCAAGCTAATTCTTCTCTGAACTTTTTGCATGTGAGAGTAACTATTTTACCCTTACTTTGGTTGTATAGTATTTATTGCGAAGCTATTCAGAAGACTGAGACAAAATGCAGTGCTTTATTAGGATAAGTAAGACTTTTTTTAAAAAGTAAAATAGCAAATCTGTGTATTTTATGGAACGCCTGGGAATCTCTCACTGGCCCAAGAGAAAGGATAACTGTTCTAGTGTGGAAAGAAGCACTAGGGGGACTGCCTGGACAGCATTATACAGCATCACAGCAGCACCTCCAACATGAGAGACTCCTTTTCAGAAAAAAAGAGTTGAAAGACCATTCATTTCAAAGGAAGAAGAAAGACTTCAGATTTCAACTTAAAGCGCTGCTACTCAGCTGCATTGCTCCTGCTCTCGAGTGGGTCATCTTTCTCTACTGACAGGAACAAGCTCTGGGAGCTGGCAAAAAGATTTCTGCTTTAGTTTTCTACTACTTTTGGCAGACCTGTTTTGTAAGGTTTGATCCTACAGCAAAGTGGCAGCCTGCATCTTCTACCGAGTTCAGAAGGAGCTGTGCTATGCCGAGAGCATATCTACCAATCAAGAGAGAACAGAAATGCAACATGACAAGCTGCTGACTGGGACTGCTGAGACCCCCTGGGTGGACTCAGGTGGGCTGTCTTGCCAGGCTGGACAGAGTGCAGCAGGCAAAGCACTCCAGCAGCTGCTGGAAGGAGACTGTGCTCATGCTGCCACGGTGGGGACACCTGGCTGGGCCAGAAGCATTATCGTGCCCTCCTCCACTGAACATATGTTGCTCTTGCTGGTCCTCCACGGAAGAACATTCTGCACCCAAAACAGGAGTAATAAGCATTGCAAAGGCCATTTTCCCCAATCGTAATGCCAGGCATGGAGGCCCTGCACCCCGCTGTCTCCTCATGGAGTCCAACAAGTAGGGGGAGAATCTAACGTAGAAACACATTTGGGTTCCTAACTACTAGAGGGTCACTGCCTTCCCCATTGACTTTCATAGAAGAGCACAGCAAAACCTTATCAAAGAAATTATGGATGGACTTGTGTATTTTACTTCCTTTACGGAAAAGGAGTCCTAAAGGTGCTTTTTTGTTAATGCTGAATGTGGCACCGATTGTCTGAACAGGACATTTCCTGACATATGTGACAGCAAATCAAGCTCACATCTCAGGGATCTGCCGGCCTGACTATCCACCAATGTCACATATCAAAGGCCACATATCATTTCCAAGGAAAACATCAGGTCCGCTCCTGAGAAGAATCACATATAGTATACTAATTTGTTTCCAATTATACGATTCATATTGCACAAAGATCTGACCCTAATCATAAGCACACTTATAAAAAGCTATCTAAAATGAAGATAGCAACTTGGAAATTTGTATACTCATTCCAACAAAATGTGAATCCCTGAGTTTGAGCCTATCCAGACCTATCCTATTGCTTATATCCAGACACGAGCCCTGGTATAGTTTTGACCCAAATGCCACGGTTCTCCACACAAAGAGATATGCCAGGATGCTGGCTTGCGTTACAGCCTCTTTCACACAGTCTGAGTGGACTAACCAAGGCAGCAGTGAGTGGTGTTCACCTCTGTCCAAACATGGCTCTCCCCAAGCAGAAGCCGTGTTATGTAATACTGAGCAAGATCATATTGCAAGCTGTATACCAAAGACTTTTTCCCCATCCTAACACACCCCAAACCCACGCTCTCCCTATGGGCTATAATAAGTTTTCCTAAGGCAAAAGGGGGGGCAAAAGAACTGAAAAAAATCCTGCTGTATTTAGTGTTCAGATTTTTATAGAAATCCAGCTGGAAGACAGTAACCTTTATCCCAAGACATACTTATAAAAATATTGAAAAGAAGGTAACTGCAGTCAGAGCGTAGTCCACAGCAGAACTCTAATAGTGAACACTCCATTTTACTCTTCGCCCAGGGCAAAAACCCTGCAAACGTCATAAGACATTTGCGTAAAGGTAAAATCGCAGCCCTAAACTCAAGGTATTCATTTGCAAGTCTAAAGATTACACCTATGATCAGGACTTCACAAGCTCCAGTTCCAGGTTCACAGCCTATACAGCCTAGAGTACTTTGCTTGCCTTTGGTAAATAAACCAGCTTCAGAAATCACCGTTATGAAGATTTTGCTCGGTGTACATTATAGCAAAAAAAAAAAAAGAAAAAAGAAAAGAACAGTAATGCCATGATTACTGATAAACCCCTGGGTTTTCAAACACATTCATGAAACTGAAAAACACACTTATTTTAAAAAGACACAGCTGCCTTCAGTGTATGCTGCAAACATTTATTTTTTTCTATACTCCTTACAAAAACTTAAAGGATTTAGGAAAGGAAAGCAGTAGTCATTAAGTTGGCTTGTCACCTTTGGGCCACAGAATGAGTTTGCTCAGTCTCAGTTTGCTGGTGGGCAGTTTAACTTTCTGGCTCACAGTGCTGCAACGCTTAAGTTTCGTGCACTGCAAGGTGATGCTTATTGGACCAAACACCGATGGTTTTCATTCGACATTTTCAACTATTGCAAGAGTCTGTTCACTTGGGGTTTATGAAAGCTTGTTCAACCACACGTAATACTCCAGGCTGAACTGGAGCCGGCAGTGTCCCTTTAAGCACTTTGAGCCCTAAAACCGGCCAGAGCTCAGTCCTTGTAGCATCCCTTTTCCAGGGTCTACGAAACACAGCTTTGGCCATGTCAGTCCAAGGCACCGCGTGTGTACACATAAGAAGACGGAGATAAAGACTTAAAGGAAGCTGCTCATTTTAGCAAACCTGCTGACAGAAAAACGCCCCAAAAAGCACATCCCATAATAAGATCCTCGTCATTTTTCTCCGCGTGCGGAGCAAGTTCCCCCCGCGAGCCTTTCGCCGGCAATGATAAAGCAAAACGCCGGCATCGGGCGCATCTCCTCGGGGAAAGTCCCGCGGAGCCGTCGGGGCGCAGCCTGCCGCAGCCGGAGCCCCCGGCCGCCCCCACCCCCGGGGTCCCGGGGTGCCGGCCGTGCCCCCCCCCCCCAACTCCGCCCGCCGCGGCGGAGCGCGCAGCGCCCGCGTACTCACACGAAGGCGTGATAGAGCAGCGCCCAGCCGCGGGGTCGCTCCAGGGCGTCGTAGATCAAAGTTTGGATCCGCCGGTACTTGGCGTTGTTCCTCTTCACCGGTCTGCTCAGAGGGGTCTTGGCCAGCAGCCCCAACCCCGGCGGGCTCCGCTTGCCGCCCTCCTCCTTCCCGGTGCCCTCCAGCAGCAGCGTCCCGTCGCGGTCGGCGCCGGCGCCCAGGGCCAGCGAGCCCTGCTCGGGGTCGCCGCCGCCCGCCGCCGCCCGCCGCCCCGCTGCCGCCGCCGCCGCCGCCGCCGCCTCCCCGCCGGCCGCGCTACCGCCCGCCGCGCCGCGCCGCGCCTTCAGCCCCATCGTGGCCGCCGGGCGCCGGAGGCGAGCTGCGGATCGGCGGCGGCAGCAGCAGCCCCGGCAGCCCCAATGCCATGATCCGAGCTCCCCGCCCCCCCCCCCACCTCTCAAAAAAAAAAAAAAAATATGTATGTGCTGATATATAGATATATAGGTATGGAAAAAAAAAGGAAGAAAAAAAAAAAAGAGGTGGGGTGTGGGGGGGGGGGGGGGGGAAGGCAGTCACATCCCCGTCAGGTCATCCTCGCCGGAGGGCAGCGGGGAGGCAGGAGCGCGGCGGGCACCTGGGCCGGCGCGAGGGAGGGAAATCATCGCGGAGTTTATTTACCAGCCCTGATGCCCGAGCCCCTTCCTCCCCCCCCCCCCCAGCTCCTCTTCCTCCTCCCAGCTCCTGCCTCCCCCCCCCCCAAGCTCTCACGTTAGGGAGTGGCCCATTGTATGCAACCAGCAAATAGTCGGGCGCCCGCCTACCCCCCCCCCCCCCCGCCCCGCTCCCCCAGCCCCGGGTGTCTAGTCATTCACTTCTCAGCCCGCACGGGGTGTGGGGCTGGTCCGGGCCCTTCGCCAAGGGGTTGCTGTCACCCCCCAACCCCTCCCAACCCCCCCAGCCCCCCAGGCTGCCAGCCCCGAGCAGCCGCCGCCGGCACCGAGCGAGGGAGATCCCCGGCGGCGGCGGGAGGGGAGACCCCGCTCGGCACCCGGGATCCCCCGGCAGCATCACAGCCCCCCTCCCCCGGCTCGGCAAGGAGGAGAGAGGAGGGGAGGGGATCCCCGGCCCCCGGCTGGGGTTGGCTTTCGCCGCCGGAGCAGGAAGGAGCGGAGGATGGGGAGGAAGGATGCCGGGAGAGGCGGCGGGTGGGCGGCTGGAGGCGCTGCCTGCCGATGCGGTTCCCACCGCGCCGCGCCTCCGCCGCCGAGGCGGGCGAGGGACGGGGGCAGCGCCCCCGGCCCCCCCTCACCCCACCCCCCCGGCGGCCCCAGCACCGTCAGGGTGCAGCTCCTCTCTTGCGGGAGATGCTGCTTCTGCCCCAGCCCAGGATGCGCTGTCCGCCCTCCCCCGCACCCCGGTATCCCCCCTCCGCCGTGCCTAACCCCAGGTGCAGCCCCGGCGGTGTCTCCGCTGCCCTATCGGACCTAGGAGCTCGGAGCGAGCTGTCACTGGTCACCCCCTCCTGCCTTAGCGTGTGTATCAGCACCCCGGTCCAGCCTCGCACCTAAATCCCCAAGGGATGCGGTTGACACCTTCACTATCTGTAGCCTTCCCCCTCCCCCTTCAGTGCTCTCGGCTGCAAGGAAAATGGGAAAAGGCGACAGTTTTTGTGAGCCCTGCATCCTTGGTCCCCAGGGATTTCTGCCACAACAGGCGGGCAGGATCCCCTCTTCTCTCAGAGCTTATCCTGAGTGAGAACCTACCTGCAGGACTGAGCATTTGTGCAGCTACACTCTGGGAGGATGCCAAGGGTCTCTTGCAGTCCTCCTTTCTGACTGAGTAATAAAACAAGAAGACAAAGCCTTACAGATTCCTGGTGTTTTCATGAGAGGTCTTCCTCTTCTGGATGGGGGCCTTTTCCTGGTATCTCCCGCAGAGATGCCAAGACCCCAAAGAGCCCACACTCAAAAGGGAAGCAGATTCACCACCCAGTTTAGCTGCCCCTGCGCCATTCTCCAGAGAATTTATGATCTGTGCAGTCCATCTCCCATTTCACATACCAGGAAGGACAGCAGACAGAAAGGGAGTTTTGGAGGTGATTTGTGGACTCACCACACGGTTACAGGGCCCATACTACTTCAGACCAGACTATATGCCTCTACTGAAGAGGTCCCAAGCACCATCAATGAAAAAATGTTGCTTCCGTCATTGTAGATCATGCTGAGTTGAAGAAGGATTTTTTCCCTGCTGATATCTGGGTCCTCTAAAAGACTGAGCCCATTTTATGCCAAAGAAGAAAAAAATGGCTTGTGCAGCCCTGAGTTCTCCTTTGCTGCCATTCCCTCCGCAGCCTCTAGCTAACCCCTCTGCCTTCAGCTCACCCTGCCAGGCTGGTTCTGCAGATTTCGGTATTAATATTGCTTTAGTCAGTGTCCAATTTTGAACCTTTACAACCCCTAGAGATTTACCTGTGAGCAAGTAATTAGCAGATGTGAGCAGACAAGCACCACGTCTCATCTGCCTATAGCACTGGCAACCAGCATCAGGTTAGCTGAAATCCCCATGCCACCATCAGCAGAAGGCTGCCGGACCGAGCACCGCGCCGGGAACACACGCGTTCTGTTCCCTACTCAGCTAACATCCATCAGCATCATCTGAATGTCATTTATAGTGTATTCCCAATGAGGGCTGTGGGAGGCTAGGAAGTTTTGATAACTAGGCCATTTATCTCTCTCCAGCTCCTGCTCTACCTCAGTACGATAGCGATGATACTTCCCAATACCACAGGGGAGCTATAAGCATTAGCAAGGATGTATGGGGCATTCAGAATAGAGCACTTACTTCAGATAACACCCAATGCCTTAACCTTCATCCCAGTGTTGCATTGGAGGGGAGGGGGGAACAGGAGGGAGGAGGAAGGAAATAAAATTTATAGCTAACCAATTCATCACAGTTTTGAACCACAACAGTGAATGTTCAAACTGAAATGGGTATGGTAAATTATTTTCATGGAGAGCAGTAAATTATTTCCATTAGCAAAGGGCTGTACCACTGTGAAATAGCAATAGTTGATTGATAGATAGGCACAACAACTTGTTCGGCTTTTATAGCCCTTGCACCAGGGACAGAATATTTTTCAGTATCAATATTTTTTTTTTCAGTTGCATCCTCCAAAAGACAGGCTCCAAGAAGCCATTTTTAAGTTCCGAATTACCCCTGTACAAACACTTTTTAAGAGCCAACACAGAAGAGATTCCATCTCCTCTCCAAATTTAAAATCCCACCGCTCAGTGTTAGGAATTCTCCTCCTCCATGCTCCATCTGGGATAACTATTGTGCAGATGTAGCCGTACTGGCTGGGAAGCAAATTAAAGCAAGAAGATTTAGCTAAAGCCTTCTAAATCGGTACAAAGACACCCAGCAGTTTCAAAGGGCTCTGAATAGGTCCTAAGATTTATGTTACAGATATTTCGTTGCTGGTACCCACTGTTTGGGTCCAAATCTCATTGCACACCTGCTGGCAGAGCTCCCACTGACGTCAAAGTGAGTTTGGCCAGATGGAGCACTCCAGGCTACGATGTGGCTTGATGAGCAATTACGCTCCATTACTATTATTTATGATGTGCTGCTGGCAGCACCCAGTGCACACAAGTTTCATATCCACCTCCTTGGCTGACACTGGAGATCTCAGTAATCAAAAGCAAGTACTTCTGCCGAGCCTGATTTTGCAGCCAGGAGGCTGTAACAGACTCCCTTGGGAGAGCGCAGGGGGACAGGTGACAAGCATTTCCTAGTGGGTTGTGCTGGCCCTTGTCACACAGAAACATCGTTCATTGATAAAGCTTATAGTCTAACATCAGAGAAAAACAGGAAGGAATTATATGTACTGGTCAAGATAACGTGGCTTTATCTTGACCTAGACATAGATCTGCTGGATTCTTGTGAACGATGAACAAGATCACTTGATAAACCACACGCAAATACACCCAGTGTGTTTTAGTACAGCCATATGCACATTCAGCTGTAACATCTGGGTAATGTTCACAAGAAGGTGAACTGCAAATAGAAAGTCAGTAACTCTGCAAAAGACTTAGGGACCTGAAGGGACAAAGAGCTGCTCATGAACTTCGATGATGGAGGGGCAGAGATTTGGGACCTGAATAGGCAGAAGGATGTCTAGGAGTCAGGAAGAGACAGCAACGCTACCTCTAGCATGAGTGAAACTGTCATTAAAATGCCATGTCCTATTTTCATCCTTTGAGGAAGGATGCTGAAGAGCAGAACCACAGGGATCATTTCCTGGGATGAACAATATGAATCTTGAGGACCTCTTGACCTAGCACTCTCAGATATAACAAGATCCAGCGTGTAGCTGGCAGCCCAGGTGAAGCTATATAACTTCAGATATAAGTGGGATCTCAGTTTCAGTGTAAGGACACAAGTGGTCTTAAATGACCTTATTTTTCTGTCCTTCTGCTGGCTCCTCTGTCTCATCAAACAGAAGCTATTATTCCTTAGTTTAAAAGTGCTTTGGGGCTTCTCATTCCTCATTGAGTGTGACAAGCTCTGACCCCATTTCTGAATGATCTATGACATCCCAGCCTCTGATCACCCTTTTGTAGAAGCTCCATCCAGCACCCTAATGCTCTCTCCTCTGAAGCTCCAAACCTACCTCATGATCCCTTTCAAGCATTTTATTAAAGCTCACTATTGGGATGCTTACAAAATCAGTGAACATCCCTGTCCACAGTCTGGAAGCACCTACCGATCAATGCCAAGCGAGACAGTGTAAGTACGTTACAGGGTGCAGCACTGATACCCCAGCTACAAAAGAAAACTCAGTCCCCTGTGGAGGCTGATTTACAGGATTGCTACCTCGAACTGAGCCCTGTGCTGCCACACTACTTCAGTGTTCAGTGCCACAGAGATTCTCAAGTATTTCCTCTCTCTTCTTTTTGCATCCATCTCTTCCTTTTGCCTTTCAGTAACATATCAAGCTCTTTTTTAGAGATTGCTTTTTAGCGTTTCACAATGGGGGAATCTGGCTTTTCCTCCTGCCTGCTATACTAACACAAAATGAAGCCTCACAGTCAATCAGTGCAACAGCCTACGGAGTCATGCACTAAACACGCTCACACTTGGTCTTAAGTCAGAGTTGCAGTTTTGATTTTTATTTTAAAAAGCTATGGCCTAGTTTAACTAGAAGTTAGAGTCTGTGATCTGCAGATGGTCAAAGTGATCAAAATGGAACCTTCTGGCTTCCAGATCTTTGCAAAAACACCATGAAACCAGGCCAGGCAGAAGGAAGCACAAAAATCTTATTGAGGAGACTGAAATCAACATCTATTCCTTGAAACTTTCAATGGAAAAGGGAGAAAAATGCCTAGGATATCCCAAAGCTGTGCAGAAAAATAAAAGATAGTCATGACAGCCAGTTCCTCCTTCTGGACGGCACATGAAGCTGAGGAAAAGCACCTACTGCCTCAAGTTGCTTGGCTCTCCAGACCTCTGCAAAGACAAGGTACTGCAGGAAATCAGCTGCTGTTCAGGGTCAGTAGAAGTGGCTGGTGTTGCTGGTCCCAAAGTGCCCGTGCCATTTGTAGACCCTGTTCCTTTCTCTCTCTTTATGAATTTTCTAAGGTGATTTCACTGTCTCTTAGAAATTTCCCAGGCTCCACAGCTGGCAGGAGACCAGCCTTTAGATGTTTATCTTGCTGAAGCAGCAGGAAACAGGTACAACTCAAAGCAAAAAAAAAAAAAGTCAGCAAAATAGCTCCACAGAAAAGGTGCTCGCTCACTTGAGGAAAGACTTACCAAGCCAGGGCCCTCCTGTCCTAAGAGAGAAGGCAGGTCAAACGTTCCCTGGATTGTAACTGCAGCAGCCTTGACTTGGCAGGCAAAACCACTGCTTGTCCCCAGTGGAAACGAGCCCACAGCCTGGAGAGTGTCCATGCCACCTTCCCCTTCCCTAGGCTGGTCCCCAGGCACTCAAGGATTCTTCAAGCACAAGAGATAGCATCCTGTGCCATCAGCAGAAATGGGAGACTGAATGCCAGATGCCATTGGCCTCACTGTCTACTAGCTTTATGGAAAGCATATAGAGGAAAATAAATCTTCACCTCTACAAATTATGCCACAGACAAAAGAAAATCAATAAACTGTAACTTCATGCAGTCCTAATGCTATTAAAAGATTATCATAAAACAATCAAAGGAGCACCCATAATTCACTCATACTCACCTTACTGGATCCACAGAGATCCTGGCACAGCATGGAAAGCATGTGTGCATCCATAGTCTTATGCTATCATTTTACATAGTCCTTGTCTATAAGACAGGAAGAGGGTTTTCAGTCAGCGAGGTTCATGCATTGCATGGACCTCATACATTAGCAGCTCCAAAATTTTGGACTCCTGGCTCCTTCCTAGCCCTTCCCAGCTCTAACGGTCCTAGTCTGTGACTTTCTTGAGAAAGACAAACAAATAAACAAACAAACAAAAACTTAGCTCAAACTTTTTCCTTCCTCAAAGCATTGAACTGAGCATGCTTAACTATTTCAGGCTGTCGGGTCTGTCTTATCACAGTTCATTTTCAGGCATGCCCCTTCAGGCAAGGCAGAACAGTAACATTAAAAGGTCAAAGGGCTGCCTGAAAAAAAATGATGAGGTTCTTTAAGGAAAGAAAGCAAACAAACAAAGAAAGATGGGTCTTCATGGATCTTTCTCTTTACTTAATCTAGTCGCACATTTCTCTACTTTTCCTGAGCAGTTTGGAATTTCTCACTTCTCCTCCTGACTGCAACTGAATGAAAGTAAGGTGAGAGTCTCACTCCTAGGTGTTGGGGCATCACAGGATCAAGCTGAAATCCTGATGTTTGGCGTTTCATCACTGCAGCTTGTGACTCTGGGGAGTATGCAGTGGAATCATTACTGACAGAATTGATTTTTCCATTTCTTTTCAGATAACTTTTAGGCTACCAGATAGCGCTTAATATAACATAGTCTCTCTATGTTAAAGCAAGTCTAGCAATTAGATACATTCTCTTAACATCAGAACAATGAATTGAAATGTCGGTGCTGGAAATCTGATCATAGCATAGATTCAACAACAAATGAGGTCACACTAGAGTTTCTAGGAGATGCTGCTTGTAACTGTTGCAACAAAGGGCTCTCATGAAGTCCCCCCTTTGCCTTCAGACCTGAAGAAATCATGTTTGCAAGGATGTGTCTTAAAGGGAACCCAATCACTTTTAGTTCCCTTACACTTCTTTCTACTTTCAAACAAGGAAGAAAATAGCCTGGCTTAGTAAGCAAGGATCTCTTTTGGATATTTTCTGGAATTTTTTTATCCAGTGCTTCTAAATGTATACAGAATAGATTGGTACGGAACGATTATGTGGCATAATTCAAAGTAGAGGGAGGGGGAAAGGATGGCCACATAAGGGAAATCCTTGAATATCAATTTCTAATTGGTATAAACTGACCCATTGCAAATTTTTCTGGCAAGTCACCTCTATTAGAGATAGGTGAGAGAAGCCTTTGCTTTGAGCATCTTGGAAGGCAGCATCACGTTTCCTCTCACGGGGCATGGACTTCCCAGAAAGAGCTTTTTGGTCCTCCATGCCTGGAGCTCTCCATGCTATGCTTTCCATCACCTTTGGTAAAACATGACAATGATTGAATACCAGTACAACTTCTGCCCCAGTTAGTTGTACAGAGCATCACAGAGACTGACATGGAGATGTCTGCTGTGAGGATACCATGCTACAGTCTGCTTTGCAATGTTCAATAGTCCTAATTCCGATAGAGACCTAATAACTTTAGTAGCAGCTTTTTCTCAGAGATAGGAAACGGTCTTCAGACATTACCTGAAGGCTGTATCTCACTTCTGAATATCCAGCTACACAGAGCATTGACTGAGGTATTTGATTTATATTTTAATTTCCTAGAAGTTAACCCAAAAGTGCGCTATGATTTGCGGCTGGTCAGCCCCTCAGACATGGGTCCTAACTATTATTTACAAGGTTATCCCATCCTTACTTCACATTCAGCCCTTGAGAAAACATCCTTTGAAAGAGACTGGTAATGACACTATGGGTAAAGTTTCTGCCCATCATCTCTGGTAGCAGCAGGATATCACTCCAAGCTTCCAGAGATGCCACTTACTACCTTCTCCAACCACAGGGAAAAAATTGTCCCGTGTTAGGACAGCTTCCAGTCAAAATCCATTTCTAGCAGACCTTTGCCTGTCCTGTTCTCCCTGACGTGGCACAAAAACCATCACCAGCTTCTCCCTCTCCTCAGAAGCCATCTCTGACACGCAGCTCCTCCTGGGCTTTCCAAGCACTGCAGCTCTGGAGAAAATCAACACCTCTCCACCCCTCGGGTTTTCAGATGGCTTCTCACAGGGAAGGCACCCTTCTGCACTCGCAGGCACAGCTCTCCTGTCCATGTGGTCCCCTGATGCTGAAGAAAACAGGGAGCTGAACAATGCCAGGAGCTCACAGACTTTTCTTCCCTTGGTTTGCAGTACATCTCCCTCTGACTGACACTCCCAAATGTATGATTTCTGCTATTCTGAAATGTTGCTTTTTTCATTTAATAATTTGCATCTTCTGATTGCCTATTTTATGTAGGAGAAACCGATTATCATTGATTGTAGAAAACTGTATTTTATTGTGCAGAGATAAATATTGATCACCTTGCACAGTACCAAAGTTGCCTTTAGGGAAGAAAATACAGAGTGACTACTTTCTTATTGCAGTTCCCAGCTATAGCACAACCTTTACTGCTTAGCTAGCAAGGGATTCACAGGAGTCTGCTAAACTGAATGTATGCTTCTCCACAATTCTGGACAGGCAATGTCCACAGACCCCACCTTGAATGGTGTGGGACCCTGCACCATCAGAACACCCTCCCTCTACTGCCAACACTTTTGCTGGCTTAAAAAGAGTTGTTTTGAAGTCGCTGTGAGAATGAGGTTGCAAGGCTCTCACTACTGCTGACTACTGTCTGCCTGCCCATCAGGGCATTCTTGCAGGAATGTTGCAAACATGGGTGTAAGCGACCTCAGGATACCTCTCCAAAGTCAGAGCAGATATAGTCCTTAAATCATATTATTATTACTAAGTTTGATTTTGGAATGGAGCATCCAAAAAAAAAAAAAAAAAAAACAATGATCAGAGAGTGTATCTAGAAGATCTAGAAGACAGGAGTAGGGTTTACCTGCATCTGTTCAGAAGGAAGGCTGACTCGGTGATTCATGCATAGGTGTAGCATTTAAAAGAACTTGACTTTGGTTCCCTCTATTACTGATTCTTTATGTGGATGTGAATAAATGTGGATGTGATCAGTTTATGTCCCACTAGCGGAGCAGTTGTTTGTCTCGGTTCCTTAAGATTCAGCCCTGTGCTCCATTTTCTTCCAAAGTGAATGCACGGAGTTCACTGGAGCACTGGGGCTCTAGCTCTTTGAAACTACAGTTTGGGCTATGCAGGGCCTAGCTTGAGGAATGAGATTCCTTCGTGCTGCTAGAACAGAAACGCTACGTTATTAATAAGCAGGTGAACAAGCAGTTGTACAGTAGTGCAGTTCTTAAGTATGTGAATTGAGATACTGAGAGTGAAAGCACATCTGTTAGTCTCATCTCCACCAGATGGTTCCTTTCGGAGCCTGAAGTTACTGTAATTTATTTCAGCAATAATTTTGTTCAGGGGTTGCTGAGGAGTGGACACATCCATGCTAGCAGAATAGTGATCTGATACCTGAAAACTATACCAGGAACACAGATCGGTGAAAATTCTTCCGCAATAAGTTAAAGCCACACTTGGAGTTTTCATCCTTTTGAATTGTATGAACTGACTAAAAAAGAATATCTTTTTGATCAATATGTGAATTTTTAGTTAAGCTCCCCCAAAACAAGTTTTGAGGAAGAAGGTAAATTCATTTTTGTTCACTAAAAATAGTATGAAAGTTGATTCTTTTCCAGTTTTCAAAAAAGAAAAAAATACAGAATGGGAAAGTTTAGGAAGAAGTTGTTAAAATTAAAGCAGAGAAAGCAGTAATTCAAAGTTACAACATCTTAGCAGCTCCTAATGCTCAGCTTTTAAACCAGAGCACTGTCTTTCCTTGGGGCGGACACCGAGGACACGCACGGACAGTCAGGGCAGCTTCCCTGAGCAGAAGAAACCTCATAGGATGTTCTCAGTCACTCAAATGTCTGTTTGCTGACCTGTGGACCCTGCAAACTAAGATTCGATGCATTTTTAACCGTGGTTCAGTAGCAAGGCCACCCATCCACATCTCTACCTGAATCTTCAGACAACCTGAAATCACTCTCAGAGTTGTGAACTTTCACCTTTTAAAGGAGATGTCAGACTCCTGAACTCACAAACTAAACAATAGTTTTATTCTCTGGCTTGTCAGAAACAAATAAACAAACAAATAAAATCATTAAAAAAACTCAGACAAAGAAAAAACAACAACAAACCAAAATCTCTCTTCCTTGTATGCATGTCTGCTCATCTACTATGAGTGCCATCTCATTTCGGCAGTAGAAGATACTTGGGCTTTGACTCTGGCTGGAGATTAGTTTGTAGGAGAATGCTGAAGCCAAACTGAAGAGCAGCTTGATACTCTATGTTATGCAGCAGATCATTTGTGATATCCGAGTTCATTACAAACCACTACACTGAAGTCTTTATAGTAAGCTATAAGAATAAAAACATCATGAGATAAAAAGATTCAGTCTCTTGAGCTCCTAACGGGGCTTCAAGATGGGCTGAAAGGATTCTTTTTTTTTCTTCTTTTTTGGTCAAACTTAAAACATTTTTGCAAGAAAGAAATTATTTGGATTAAATTGTCTCTTTTTTTTAATTCACAGAATCACAGAATCACAGAATCGTTTAGGTTGGAAGGGACCTCTGGAGATCATCTCGTCCAACCTCCCTGCTCAAGCAGGGTCACCTAGAGCATATTGCCCAGGATCACATCCAGACGGGTTTTGAATATCTCCAGCGAAGGAGACTCCACCACCCCTCTGGGCAACCTGTTCCAATGCTCTGTCACCCTCACAGTGAAGAAGTTTTTTCTCAGGTTCAGATGGAACTTCCTGTGGTTCAGTTTCTGCCCATTGCCTCTTGTCCTGTTGCTGGGCACCACGGAGAAGAGGCTGGCCTCATCCTCTTGACACTCCCCCTTCAGATACTTGTACACGTTGATGAGATCCCCTCTCAATCTTCTCTTCTCCAGGCTGAACAGGCCCAGCTCTTGCAGTCTTTCTTCATAGGAGAGAGGCTCCAGCCCTCTAATCATCTTGGTAGCCCTCCGCTGGACTCTCTCCAGGAGTGCCATGTCTCTCTTGTCCTGGGGAGCCCAGAACTGGACACAGTACTCCAGGTGAGGCCTCACCAGGGCTGAATAGAGGGGCAGGATCACCTCCCTCGACCTGCTGGCAACACTCTGCCTAATGCACCCTAGGATCCCATTGGCCTTCTTGGCCACAAGGGCACACTGCTGGCTCATGTTTAACTTGTTGTCCACCAGCACTCCCAGGTCCTTCTCGGCAGAGCTACTTTCCAACAGGTCAGTCCCCAGCCTGTACTGGTGCATGGGATTATTCCTGCCTAGGTGCAGGACCTTGCACTTGCCTTTGTTGAACTTCATGAGGTTCCTCTCCGCCCACCTCTCCAGCCTGTCCAGGTCCCTCTGAATGGCAGCACAGTCTTCTGGTGTGTCAGCCACTCCCCCCAGTTTAGTATCATCAGCAAATTCACTTCGAAGAAGTTTAGATAAGGCCAAAATTTATCTTTTTATGGTTTGTTCAAAGTGTGTATTTTACCGTTTCAAAGTTCTCGGGTTCAAACCAATAGTAATAAAACTAGAAACTTGTCTAAAATTGAAATATAGCATTTTGAATAGATCAAAACAAAGTCCTCCCACTGGGCCATGTCTTTTCACAGAAAAGCCCACCATCAAATAGTAATTAAAGTTTTGACTTTCCATAGCAGGTAAATGCTTCAGTGTTTCTCAGTGTCAAACTGCTGGGCTTCAATCTTTTCCATGCCTTGACATTGCTTTCAGTAATGTTGCAGTTGCATGGGCTTTTCTAGGAGGTGGCATTTCTTTACACAGAACAACCCAATAGTAGAAGGAACCCAATTTTTCCTCCTTTGCTATGGGGCATCTCTTTCTCCTTATATCTGCAAAGTAATCCGACAATGCACTTGTAACATCTGAAATGTCTCAGATACTCAAAACATCATCCGCCCAAGACTGCTGATGACCACAACGATTTATTCACGAGCTGGAGTTCAGGGTGCCATGATTGCCTCACTATGGCACAAGCAAGCTAAATTCTGCCTACACTGAAGCAACTTCAGATTGTGCTGTAGCTGAAGCTTTTGGCTACCCAGCTGGTCATTGCTCTATACAGGAAAAAGAATGTCCTTTTTTGGTTGCAAAAAGGGGAAAACAGGTTAAGGGCCTGGGAAGTCTAATGGCCTCTCTTTTCTGTTACGGGGGTTTACCATTCCAGATGTATGGTCCTGGTGGGGACACCCCCCTGGAGCAGAGGTTAGGCACCTCTATCTCGTGACCTGTCTGTTTCAGAAGAAAACTTACAAAGTCACTTCTCTGGTTTCATGAGACATTTAGTGGGTTAAGAAAAATAGGTTGGGTCCAATTTGGGGAGCATGCTTTCAGGTTGCTTTGGGAAGGATCGCTTTCTTTTGATGTCACAATCTGAGGGGTTGGAAATTACAGTCCCTTGCGGGATTTGGACAGTGTAAAAGCCAGATCCCATCCTAAAACTTTGGTACTGACTTCAGGGTGATCATGGTGCATCCTCCAGTTCAGCAGACTCCTGCACCCTGTGTTTGAACCCCATCATTTTAAGGCGTGTTAAAATGCCTTCCCGGGCATTTTCTTGGTTCCTTTGAGTCCAGCTGGCACTTCTGAATATAGCAGTGTTCAGCATAGGTACAAGTTAGTGAACAGGGGCAGACTTACTAGAGGAAAAATGGCTAAGGGGAAGAGCAGAAGATGAGGAGCTGTTGGATCCCTACCTTCTTTCAGGCCAGACTACAGCTGCTGTGCTCATACCCTGGCCCAATCAATCTGCCCTTAAGAGAATGAGCTATCAAAGAAAGTCTAAATATATCCAGCCTTGGATATATCCAGCAATTCATCATGGAAGCAAGCAACAGAGCAGTTTAAAGACATTCCCAGTGCAGCTCCTTCACCTGTAGCTGACCTTTGTGCTTAAAAAAAGACGTAATTCTTTTTGACTGTCAAGACTTCATTCTTTAGAAGCATCACTATTCGCTAAAAGGGAAAGTGCCTGTGCCACAAGATATTTTTGTTCTTACCAGGAGACTACATTAGAGTATTAGTTTAAATGCATTACTAGGACATATTACATATTTGTGCACATCAGAGAGAGTCTATTTTCCTCCTATCTACCTCAGCTGCCTTTTGGCTCTCCCATCTGTGGCATAGCTGTGCAGGACTAGAAGTGTGACTTGCTCATTTTGGAGCCCGAAAGCTGGAAGGAAAGGAAATCTGGTAGATTGAATCTGAAATTTCCAGTTCTTACTCCCCTGTGATAAGAATGAGAAAGCCACTTGGGTCACATTTTCCAAGTTTTGCCCCCAAATCCCTTAGGTACAACCTATACTTGCCACTAGAAGTTCTACTGTAACAGAAAAGATCAAAGGGTAAAGGCAAGGATGACTTAACCAAACCAAAATGCCTCATTCAGGTATGCCTCTGTATTCTCCAATAGATTTCCAGCAAGACTAGGAGAAGCAAAATAGCCATTGGGCTGTTGCCCAGTTAGTTAGACTTTTCACTATGGATTTCAGTGCCTAGACTGGGAGTTGCAGTGTTTGAAATCCCACGTGCTTACTGATCCATGCCTTCATTTCCCTACTTTCAAATGGGAATGGTAGTCTTGTGGCAATAATTAGTATCTGGAAAACATTTCAGAAGCTTATAAAGTGTATTCCCTAGAGCCAGCTACAAACAGTCAGTGGGATATAATGGCCTCACATTATCACAATAATTAAATACCTCCAACCCTTCACTTAACCGGTGTTTACAGTACATCAGTGAGATAGAAGAAGTCTTATTTTTATCTGGTTTACAGAGAACAGAGGTATAGGAAAAATAAGTGCAATACTAACAACATCTCTATAAGGTGTAACAAATCTTGGGTGCTTCTGCACATTGAAATTCAAAAGAGCTATTAAGTTACTTAGACTATTTAATTTTAGAACTACAAAGTCCACCCAGAAGCATAAAGAAGCACATCCAAGCACTATGGGTCCTACACTTGGATCCTGATAATCAAAATTATGTAGAATACTATTGGAATACACCCCAGCATAGCTCTTGAAGACATTCATTATCGATGTTTCTAAATAGAGACCTTCAATAAATTATTTCAGGGGTAGAAGGAGAAATATTTGTTCTCTGAAGCATTTATTTTAATCGCCAAGGCCTTTTGTAAGGTATCGGCATTGCATTTCTTTTATAGACAGATATTCAATCTGCAAAACAATTTGTAAATTGTTTTTACCTTTATCATGCTGATATGGTATTACATGTAAAAGTTACACTGATGTGCTCAAGTATAGATGATAGAGACATTTTGTAAATACAGGTATCTGGGATTTTATGAAAAAAAATCTAATATTTTGTATCTAAATGTCTGAGTTCAAGTCTGCCTCCCCATTCTTTCCTTCTGCAGCTTAGAAAGAAAAGGATAAATCTGGGGCAGCTGGGCTTGTAGTGTAGCTAGGGTACATGTATGTGTACTTGTAGTGTAGCTATATATATGTACAGTAATATATAGCTATAGTAGTAGATCTATATATTACTATAAGCAAACATGCAGGATAGAACCGTAATCACAAATGCTGTCTCACCCAAACCTGAACTTTTGTTGAACTACCCCTGTGTTTTTTGTACTTGATAGAAAGCAGAAGCTAAAAAGATTGATCTAAATAAGACAACATATTCTGTGCATAACATGGTACAAAGTGCATCTCCAATGTGATTACCAGTAACCAAGTGGGACTGCGTTATTTCAAAGTGATTCTGAGTCATATAATGTATCCCTCTGAGAATTTATTGCAACATAAGTAATAGCAGACGGACCATCCTGTGTTTGGAAAACATAGTCCATTTGATGCATCTTCAGAGTAATACTAAATAATAAAAGACATTGTGTAGCATCTTAATTTTTTATGATATCGCACCACAATGCAGTTTAAATAGAAACATTCACTCTTAAACCACCATCCAAAACTCTAGGAAGCCTACGGGGAACTTTGCTTTGGCTTCTGTGAAGTTTGGTAGATCAGGCTGTTAGTAAGAGACTAGAGAGCTCAGAGTAAGAGACTAGATATTTGCTCAGAGATCATTGCCCTTCAAGTGCGGCATCTGATGCCATTTTTTAATCTTCAGATAGGAAAGTAGGTTTTTCTCACAGTTTCTGAATGAAAAATGAAAGTAACCTCCACCAGCCATTTGTTCCTACTTCCTCTTGTTACTTTCATGAATAAAACTGCTTTTAAATGTTCACAGCAAAATTACAGTTCATCCTCAAGTAACTAGAAAGATTTATTCATTAGGCCTGATCTAAAGGCCAACTGATAATACCCCCACTCTTAATGGGCTTTTCTATCAGATGCCTGATACAGGTTTCACTGAAACCTACAGTAAACTTGCAGCAGTTTCAGTGGGAGCAGATTTTAGCAGTGCACAGTGGAGACCTCTTGGCTTTTGGAAGATAACTCTTACCCCAACCTTATTTCCCTTCATATCCAAAACTCGCCCTGCACATTAAATCCCTACTTTTCGCTCAGGTGGCTGAAGTCACTATTTCAGTGCCACTGATTCCCGTGAGCCAACTCTGCTTTATGTGAGCAAACACAATAGCAGAGAAATTCTTCTTGGCTGAAAGGGACATTAAAAGCAAGGGGAAAGACAGAAAGAGCTCCAGTTAAACAACGTCTACTATGTCTGTACACTACATGTGATTTGAGAAGCATTAGCATTTTGTTTTGTTTCAATCTTGTAATTAGAAGGATTGTACTTCATTATCCTACTGTAGCTCCTGCTGTGACATGGTCCTGTTTATCTCTGTAAAAGGAAATTTTCATACACAGTATCCAAATCTGTGGACAATTACAAAAGCTTTGGAAGTTTCTTCATTTTTAATTTCAAGTCAATATTGAAAATAAAACATTTATTCTTATGGAATTATTATATTCTTGAGGATGACTGATATAGGGAAGTATTTCAGACCAGACAGTTTACTTCCAAGGAATATCATTTCCATAATATTCCTTGAATATCTGGAATATTCAAAGCAAAAAATCTTTCAGTAATATGTTTTTTTTTCCCCTTTCCCTCTTTCCTTGCAGAATTACTCTCATTAGGAAGGAAATAAGCAGTACACATTAATTATGTGTTATAAATGTGATGGGGAGGGTTGGGCTGTTGGGTTCCCTGTCACCTCCCCCCTCTCCCTGAAGACATTATTCCCTATATGCTATGGAAATAGACAGTGTTCAATTTCATAAGCCTCCCAGATTGCTTCTGTGAACTGTGTCCATAGAGATCCTTCTCTTCTTTCTTTCCCTCAATCTCATATGGTGGTATTCTGCCCTTCCTTTTACAATCAGAGACCCTACTTGTACAAAACATATGTTCATAGTTAATAAGATGATGTTGCCAGTGATACATATAAACCTATGTTCCTATGTGATATGTTAACCACAGTATTCATTTGGAATATTCCTATATTCAGAGAAAAAAGGTCTTTCCTATATTTATGCTAATTAGCATAACGTACTCTACCCAGAATTCATCATATTCTGCTGAGCTCTGCCAGAAAAAAATGTATTAATAGCTGAACTGTTGCAACCCTTTATAAATATCGACATTGCAAGCTCTGTAGTAATTTTAAGGCATACCAAGAAGACACAACTTTTGTACTTATTCCTTAAATCTTTATGACTAAATAATCAGAGATAATGAAATAATATTCCAAGGAAAATTGCTTAGGTGTACATGCAAGTGTTTAGGTCTGCACTGAATTGTTCCGTCTTGTTGCTGCTGGATCAGTGTCATGACTCTAGGTTTTGTCTTAAAAAATGATCTAATTAAGTTTCATCAGCTGCCAAACCGTTATGAAAGAAGGATGCCTAAAGACAAAGATGTTTACTTCCAGAAACTGCCTGATATGAGAGGAAAATATATGTACAAAGAGAAAGCAGGGCTGCATGTTGCAACGGACAGCATGCCTTGCATTTCAGCTGCATTTCAGCAGCAGACGGGTATGACCCTCATCACATCCTAGGGATTCTCCGGAAGTTTTCAATCAACAAAGAGGGTCCTATAAAGAGTATTCACCCCTGCAAAAGAGCATCATATGGCACCATCTTTTGCAATTGTCACATCTTCAGAGAGAAGAAGAGAAAAAAAATATTGACAGGGTTAAGAGATATGGGAAGTGCTCAGGATGCTTATGCTGGTCCTGTCAAGAGGTGTAGCGAGTCCCAGGGTAGTGAGACTGCTCACATCCAAGGGAGTGAGGCTTCCTCCATCAAACAGCAGTAGGAAAAATCAGAACAGATCCTAACCCAAAAGGCTCAGAAATCAGGCAGGATAAGGAGAAGCCAGCAGGTTCAACAACTGCTGTTAGAGATCCAGCCACACGTGCTAATAGGAAGCTGGCCTGCCTAGCATTCACTTTTGCAGTGTCTCCTTTCTATCCAGGCTCTGTACAGGACAGGGACAGCTGAAATACTGCTTCTTGGCTAAGTCTTTGCTTTCTTCTGGTGATGGAACGACTCATCCTTGAGGCCATCTCTAAGCATGTGGAGGACAAGAAGGTGATGAGGAGTAGTCAGCATGGATTCACCAAAGGAAAATCATGCTTAATCAACCTGATAGCCTTCTGTGCTGGGACAACTGGCTGGGTAGATGAGGGGAGAGCAGGGGATGTTGTCTACCTTAACTTTAGCAAGGCTTTTGACACTGTCTCCTGTAACATCCTCCTAGGCAAGTTCAGGAAGCGCAGGCTGGATAAGTGAGGTGGATTGAGAACTGGCTGAATGGCCGAGCTCAGAGGGTTGTGATCAATGGCACAGAGCCTAGCTGGAGGCCAGTATCATTATTTGACTTATTCATCAGTGACCTGGAGGAAGGGACAGAGTGCACCCTCAGCAAATTTGCCGATGACACAAAACTAGGAGGAGTGGCTGACACACCAGAAGGCTGTGCTGCCATTCAGAGGGACCTGGACAGGCTGGAGAGCTGGGCAGATAGGAACCTCATGGAATTCAACACAGGCAAGTGCAGGGTCCTGCCCTTGGGGAGGAATAACCCCATGCAGCAAGACAGGCTGGGGGCCGATCTGCTGGAAAGCAGCTCTGCCGAGAAGGACCTGGGAGTCCTGGTGGACAACAAGTTAAGCATGAGCCAGCAACGTGCCCTTGTGGCCAAGAAGGCCAATGGTATCCTGGTGTGCATGAGGCAGAGAGTTGCCAGCAGGTGGAGGGAGGTGATCCTGCCCCTCTACTCAGCCCTGGTGAGGCCTCACCTGGAGTACTGTGTCCAGTTCTGGGCTCCCCAGTACAAGAGAGACATGGCACTCCTGGAGAAAGTCCAGCAAAGGACTACTAAGATGATGAGGAGCCTGGAGCATCTCTCCTATGAGGAAAGGCTGAGGGAGCTGGGCCTGTTCAGCCTAGAGGAGAAAAGGCTCAGGGGGCATCTGATCAATGTATATAAATATCTGAAGGGAGGGTATTAAGAGGATGGGGCCAGATCCTTTTCAGTGGTGCCCAGTGACAGGAAGAGAGGCAACAGGCACAAACTGAAACACAGGAAGTTCCGTCTGAACATGAGGGAAAACTTTTATTTTCCTTTCTTTTTTTTTTCAGTGAGGGTGACAGAGCACTGGAACAGGTTTCCCAGAGAGGTGATGGAGTCTCCTTCCCTGGTTATATTCAAAAGCCATCTAGACACAATCCTGGGTAATGTGTTCTAGGTGACTCTGCTTGAACCGAGGGGTTGGACTAGATAATCTCCAGAGGTCCCTTCCAACTTCAACCATTCTGTGATCCTGTGATTTGCCATAGGGAAAGAGGAGAAAGGGCCTTAACCAAAACAGCTATCTCCTTCCAGTCTCAGAGGAAAACATGTAACCATCGCCTTGCTCCCTCATCCAAGATAAGAAAATACCTACAGTTTAAATCCTTGCCATGCAGACCTGGGGGAGAACCAGCAGATATATAATCTGATAGGAGCAATTCCCAGAGCTTCCAAAACAGAGATGCCTGGCTCCTTGGAGAGCTCTGGTCCGACACTGCTGTCTTCACACTTTGACTTGCTCCAGCCCTCTCCTTCTCTTCACCTCAGCTTCGCTGCTCTTGCATTTTCTCATCTTCTAAGTATCCCTCATTCCTTCTCTTCAAGGTCTCCCCTTCTCTTATTAGCTGATCTTCTCTGAACCACATGCCTGGACTTATGCAATTAATACGAAGCACCCGCCCCTGCTTCAAAACAGAACGTTCATCAAGTTGTAGAGGGAAATGGAAAAACATGGGAAGACATACAGGAAGTGCATTAAAATTTGTACAAAAAGAGACGCACAGCTATAAAGCAGAAAGCTAAACAACATGGGACAACTGAAAAATACATGGTATGTGAATTATTTTCTATTGTCTCAGTATTGGCAAAAGAAATCTATGTGACAAGGCTTGCAAATAAGCATCATATCAAGGAGACAACTTTATCTAGGTAAAATTTTCACTAATGCAGCTACTTTGACCAAGACCATTGGAAGGGGGAAAAAAAAAAAGCATTAACTACATAACTCCATTTGATATTGCTTTTACCAGCCAGTCCCTGATGCAGCCACAGCAAGACAAAAAAAAAACCAATAACTTCTGCTGGTGAACTCCAGATACTGTCAGCAGATGAATACTTGTGTTCCCTAAACCCTATCACAAGGGTGTATCAGGCATCAATGCAAAGAGGTATTCACATATTCTTTGGTTGAAACTCACTACTGTACAATTTACATTCTGAAGATATATAAAAGAGAAAGCAATAGTAGGGTCTTGTTTTGTGCTTCAGTAAAACACTAAATTCTCTTAAGTCACACTGCAAAGTCACTGTCTTGGTCCCAGCTAAAACCTGAAGACTTGTACTACAGGTCTAACATGCTCACATCTTTTTCACATGTAATAGTCTTACCTGATTTTTAAATATAGGGCTTTTCATCAGTTTTACTCTGGGGGTGGGCAAGACAAGAGTTAATGGGTCAGTAGCTGACCTAGAAATTAAAGGCAGCCTTCAAGCTTGAGGTTAGTGCTCTATCTGTGAGATGGGGGCCAATAAATCTAAAACTGGGATATGTCTATGTCATTAGCCTGTTGCCAGTTGACTGACAAATCCCACAACTCAGATATCTCCAGGTCCTGTTGTTAGGATCTGACCAAGATTTGTCCTCTGGCAGAATGCCAGTCCCATAGATGTTTTGAGTTTACGCTTTTAATTAGCTAAGGAATTATTACTGGTGGAAAGCAGGCATTATTCATTAGCTTTCTAAAGGCTGTCACTCTTTACTTGTCAGCAAAGGAAAATCACAGATCAAATCAAAATGACAAACATACCTACAAATACTACCATGCATCTGTTTCTCCTTCCATCAGGAGATCTTGAGGGAGAATTTCCTCTAGAGTCCAGGGTCCTCCTCTTGCATGACCCTCTGTATTTCCCTGCATCCTCACCCTGAACTTACGGGGAAACAGTATGCTCTAGAATTTAATTTTATTCTACTTCAGTCTAATGATTTCCTGATCAGCCTCAGCAGGGATTCAAACTTCTTAACAGCTTAGATATGGTATGAAGAAACCAAGAAGTTTATTTTTAAACACATTTTGATTGCTGCAGTGATGCTTACCTGCAGTGATGGTAACAACAAAGAGGAAGTGTTGTCTGTGACCTCACTGAGAGAGCAAAGGAGAGGAGGAAGAAAGGTGCTCAGAGTCCTGTGGCTAAGTACAGGTGCAGGTGTTTGCAGTCAGCATACCTAACGGTAGTTGGAAAGGGGTTTGACCATCTCAGTATAGCTGCAAGTGGCATTGTGCATGGAGAACCATAACTAGAGAGTCTTGGAGAAACATCGTGAGATGCAGGCCAAATCAGGAGAATTATGTACCTTAATTAGTTAATGAGGAAGGAAATAGATCAGTTGCTTCATTGTGAGGTCCAGCCACTAAGTATGAAGAGAAAAGTGTTGAGAAAGTATTGCTTTGGTGCCCACCAGCTCAGCCCTACGAGTCATTGGTTTAACTCATTTGGTCCCTGGTTTAACACAGCTGATGTCAATGGAGTCAATAGCAGAGATAAATGTCATCCTTCCCTTCTCTAGAAAGAAGCTGTGATCTCTAGATTTAAACACCTATTCTACATCAGAGAGAAATTGTGAAGATCACAGAGGCTGAGTACTGCTTTATTAAAGCAGGTTAGTTAATTAAAGCTCTCTGGTTTACTGCTAGGATTGGGCATAGCTCCTAGCAGTTGTATGTGCACTCTCCTTAAGGGTCAAGCATCCTTTTTACTTTTCTGTTAAACAAGTGCTTTTTGAGCTGAGTGTGTGGAGCAAAGATGACACTCAGTGGCTGCTTAGGTAATCACAGGTATGTATTTCCAACAGTTTTCCAAAGAGACTCTTAGACCTATTGACTCTCCTGCAGAGGCTGCTCATAGAAGCCTGCTTTGTCATGTTGGGTACTATATGGTCTTTACATATCAAGCCAAATGATAACAACCCTCCCCCCTAGCAAAATGCATGGTAAGCAGTGATTTATTTTCTGTGTACACTTTTGACATTTGTATTTCTAGCTGAACTTTCCATCCTTTTTAGGAAATCAAAGGAAAAGATTTGAGAAATTTTTCAGTGGAGTTTTTCTTCATCTTCTCTGTAGAAAATAGGCCTAGCTCCTTTCTAGATTCACAGTCACTGCTTTCCCTATGCTATTAGGAAGAGCCTTTGTAAGCAGCCTCCACAGAAGAAACCCAAAGCCCTTTACAAGCAATGCGGAAGATGCTTTGGCTCTCCCAGCATGTTGGCTGAGATGGAGACTTGCATCAGGACTGCAAGAATGAAGTAAGGTAAAAGTGTAAAAGTAGAGCTCGTGGGCCAAAAAAGGCTCCAAGCAATCTTTTACCCACAGTAGCAGAGAAATGGGATTCAGGGGGTTTAGCCTTCCCCAGGTCCTTCCCACTAGCCCTGTCAGGTACAACACACTGGTATGGGGTTTGAAAACATCTAACCTGGCCACTTTGTAACTGAAAGGCATAGACAAATGGCCACTGGCTGCATGTTATGTATTGGATATACTGCATCTACGCTGATTACCTCTGCAGTTCATGCACATCTATCTCAACACCTTCTGATTACACCTGAAACCCATCCCAGATGTAGCTAAGCACATTGATATCTTTGTCTAGGGGCTCTTAAATAGAAATAAGGATGAGTTATGTGTGGGCCCTTGCATTATTTAATATATTTTTAGCTTTGCACTGTCTTCCTCTCCCCCTGCCTCTGTGAACAGAGGAAGGATGCAATCACCCTGGATCACAAGTCAATCACAAGTGTGACTGTCTTCATTGATGAGTTACTCAGATGGAATGAGCTGTGCTCTCAGTCCCCTTCTCAAAAATAGGTGCCGAACTCCCAAAATAAACACATCTAGGACGCTCTTTGGTTGGTAGCATAAGTACAGTGAAGACAGAAATTCAGTTCCTTCTCTTCCCAGCATGCCACTGATGTTGTGGGATAAAGTGCAGAACAGCTGCTGTTAGCAAATGGCTGCTGTGCGTGGTCTTTTTGGATGAGGTTAAAAAGCGAGAACTGGGGCCTTCAAGGCTAGTCTGGCAACGTTCGCTAGCATTAAGCTGACTTATCAGTGGCGGGGGAAAAGGGGGCTGGAGAAAAGCGTTCTAGATAGAGTTGTGCTAATTTGGATGCTGAATGACGCAGAGAGGGTTAGCAAAGTCCTCTTTTGGTGATGGTACTCAATCTCAAATCAAACAGCAAGAGGATCTCCCACTGGTGTCAACCATAAGTTTGCACAGATAAAGGACAGAATACAGCACTTCTGAAACGAATAAACTCTAAAATGTCTTTTAGATTTCAAACATATCATAATGGAAAATATCCTTTGTATATCAGCCTGCTTTTTATCCCTTTCTAATCTGACTTTGATACCCTTACTTCTTTCCTTTTTGTTGTTGTCTCTTTGCACACAGTGTCCCGGCCTGCCCCTTCCACCTAGCAATACAAATAAGAGTGGAGCACTTATTAATATTATCTTCAAGATTTAACGTTAGGCTTCACAATTAGTAATCAATTCTAGGCCTCTGATGCAGTATGCAAGTAATTACAGTTTGGTTTTTTTTTTTTTTCCTGTTGATGCTTTTTAGGGCAGAGACCATCTTTTTGCTCTGTGTCTGCAAGGCATGGTGAGTGATAGCAGGCCAAATCATAACTGTGCGAATGGGAAAAATACTGCTGCTACTATCAACAAGGATAATAACGAGTGGCAGTTACAGAGATGATCCAAAATAGGTGTTTTGAGCTGCCTGCAGAAACAATAGATAGCGCTGCAATAGTGATTATATTTGGGGAGCTATGTCTGCAAATAAATAAATTATTAAATACATAATTAATAAATTATTAAATACATAAATTTATATATTCTAAACAATATATTTATATGCTTATATTTATATACATATGTATATATTTATATGCTTAAATATATTTTTTGTTGTTCAGACTATGCAAAGTAGCTGTCTACCATATAGTTAGCATGAAAACCTCAATCAGGACAAATCATGTTTTCAGGCTTAGTATTTGGTTTGATTTGTCATATACATATATATATATATATATATATATATATATTTTTTTTTTAACCACCCAGCTTTGGATCAAAATAGATATAACACATTTCTTTTTCATCTCTTCAAAACAGAATATGGTAGGGTGATGCTTCCGGACTGTATCCCTCCATATCTGTCTGGATTAGCACTCCTCAACCTGAAGGCTTTTTATAGAGAATCATCTCCCACATAAACTAATATGGAGCCAAATCCTGACAAGCTTTTTTTTAATTCAAGTTTCCAAAAGTGGTTTAGGTGTCTGATGCTACTGAAATCAAACCAAAGTAGGTTCCTAAATACTTCCGAAGTGGACATTGTTGTTAAATAAACTATCTGGGAGATCATTGAAGGTTTTTCTGCCTCAGTTAACTAAGTTAGGATTTGCCTGATTGTTTTACATTTTTGCCTTTACGTCACCTACCGCAATCTGTCCCAATGTGATTGCTGCTTCTTCCTCAGTTTGCTTCCCTCTGCCAAAATCTTTCTAGCGTTGTGTTATTATCTATTTACAATGTGCCTACAAGTTCTAAAGACTAACTTGACACAGCTCAGTTTGTAAACTAAAGCAATGCAAGAGCGTAACCAATGAGCAGCACAAAGCAATGGTTATCCATCCACAGTGTGCTGCATGCTGCAGAAGTCAAAACAGATCAAGCTCAGTACACAATTACGCATATTCCTGTCAGTACCCCTCTGAGAACTACATTAAGGCTGGTACCAAAGAAAATAAACTTGCTGAGCATGTTTTGAAAATGTGAACATCAAAGTCCTTCAGACTTCAGCTGACTCTTCCAAGCATGAAGTGTTTGGTCTTCATAAGAATTTGGCTTGCATAATAGCAGAACATTCAAAACAAGCCTTTATCCATATAAAGGAACAGAATAGAATAAAAAGGTTGTCCATAGAATCTTCCTTAATCCTATAGGTTTTGGAAGCTCTTGTTTCTCATTCAGTGATTGAATATTACAAATGATAAGAAACCATCATACTTTTGTTTTATCGCCTTTAATATAATAAACACTTTGCTCATCTTCCTAGTAGCAGTTCAAAGGAAGGCTTAGTGCCAGGAAGAAGAAAATTGCAGACAGATATACATAGCTGCAGTCAGCTTCTGAGGTGAGATTACCTTCTGCGAGCATATGCACAATCCTTAGGAAAAAAAAGTATCTCAAACTCAAATTTTGTTTAATTCCAACATGAGAAGAGTAAGAGTGGATAGGTAAAGATGTCCAAAGGAGGGCAGCATTTTGGAGCTGGGAAACAGTGGGAGAGGTTGGTTGAGCCTTTTACGAGTCTTGGAATACATGTGAGGTTGCTGTGGAAAGGATAAACCATATTCTCTGCTCAGTGAGGATAGAACTAATGATGATGCCTTAACCTACAGTAAGAAAATTCTCCATCTATAATCTCTCCATACCATTGCAATAGGCACTGCTTTTAGAGGCAAACTGGGAAAACATTTGAGACTATTTGGGTACAGCTGTTCCAACCTAGGAAAACAGAGAACGTGTCTTGAATCCCTCTGTGCTCTAATTCTCGCGATCCTGGGGCTTCCTCAGGAGTGCTGGGAACCAGATGCCAGGTTGTTTCTGTGGTGTGTGAGTGGGCATAAGAAGGGCTTGACAAGGGGGCCACACTGTGATGCAGTCTAAAAGCCACATCAGGGATGAAGGGTAGAGAAGTAAGGACTGTCTTCACATATCGTAACTGCAGTCTTTACCATTGTTGACCTCTCACTCCCTTAGGAGTAGCTATTCCACAGGAGAAGTGGAAGGGAGCCCTCAGAGCCAACTGCAGCTTTGCTGAGGCTTATTCAGCTGGCATATTCTCTCAGAATCATCAACGATGCTGGTTTAATTGCATTTACATACTGTGCTATTTCTGAACACCATGCACAGCAACCCTAATTTTGCGCTCGATGAGATGAGATGCCTTTGAGCTTCAATGACAGTCACAATAACTCACAAGTGACACATGGCCCTGGCCTGTGATCATGCCATTGCATACTGGTCCCTTTTCTTTTTCACACCAAATCTCTGTCTTGGTAATTAGATTAAATCATCCAAAAGGGATCTGTTAGAAGGAATCAATGCCTCACATAGAAGCATAATGCACAGTGAGTGACCTGACCTCCAGATTCCCAGTTCCCCCCTTTTAAAATAGAAATGATTTCCTCTCCAGCTCTGCCGAGGAAGGGACAGAGTATGTCTATGTCTGTCTTAGGAGCAACTCAGACAGTCTCTCTGAATCTGAGGCTGCATTCTTGGTTTGGAGGGAGTGTGGGAGGAGGGTTATAGTAGCCTTCTGGCCAAATCAGGCTGTGCTGGAACTGGCAGTGACCACACAGAAGCAAGCCGTCCTCTGGTCCGGAAAGCAGTGGGGTTGTCTGCACCACCAGGCAGTAAAGCTCATGGAGGACTTCAAGAGGAACTGGCAGTAAGAAAATAGAATAGCAGGGCAAAGGGTTGAACTTGGATTATAGGAAACATTAGATTATCTTCCTCAAAAAATGCAGCAAATACCTCAATAGGGAAGAGGTCCAATAATGCTGTTGTTACTATCTTACTCATGAGACATAGCACATACCATGACTTAACTTATAGTGGAACTATAACTTTTATAGTGGAAGGCATTCAGTCACAGTTGAAAGGCTTGAAATGATAAAGAATTTATCTGATCCACCATGAAGATGTTGTCATGGCTAATTATCCACTTAGTTAAACATCTGCTTCATTTTTCTATCTTAGTCAGTGTATTTCAGCTTCTAGTCACTGGATTTCTCTGTGCTTTTGCCTGCTGGATTAGAAGGTTTGTGGGTATTTGTCAGCTCCTCTCTAAGGAGGTGCTTTTGGACTGTCACAAAGTGTTTCAGTAATGCCTGTGGGTAACCTCTGTGGAGGCTCACTGCACTGTGTGACTCTCAGAGCTCAAACCTCACTCTGTGCTGCTCTCTCCAACTGCAGCATCCCTGATGGCTCTTCTTTTCCCTGAACGGCCATACCCAACTCTCGTTGAAACCCTCCTCATTCACTTATTTATGAATCTAATTCACACATTCGATTCTCTGTTTTCTGTGGGCATCCTGTTATTTACTGTTTGCAAACAAAGGAGAATCCGCTAGGTGTTTATGAAAAGTTCACAGATCTCAGCGTTTTCATTTATTGCACTGGTGAAAATTGATTTATTTGGTTAAGCTTTATCTTCTATTTCTTTTCATTACCGTTTAATTCCGGAATAAGAACTGTGCTTAACATCATTCAATTTCCTTCTAGTTCTATTAATAGATTGAAGTGCTCCTGTTACCAGGGAAGATAAGTGCAACCTTGTTTACTGAATGAAAAGAAAAACAAAAAGAAAACATTTGCATAAGTGATAATGTTTAAATTATTTGCTACACTTGCCCTTGGTAATGAAATGCAAGGTGAAGTTGTAGAAATAATACGATCTTGATAAAATTATAGTAAATTTGATTAATCTGTTTTATGTAGTCAGTACATGACCAGTTTTTTGGTGTTTTCCCCATGGCAGTGTCCCTGGATATTTCATACTCGTTAATGTGGGAGATGTTTAGCTAAAAAAGGCACACAACTCCTTTAGTTTTAAGAATAACAAGTTTCACTCTACCTCTTCATTTCAGGCTAAATGAACCCAAAGCTTTCTGCAATAACCCTGTGTAGTAGATCGAAACCTAAACTAGCAAAACCAGCAAATATTAATAGAGCCTTGTCTAGTCTGAGAGAACATAGTCAACTATAGTTTATTGAAGTTCTTTCCCCTGTGAAATAAAATAGCAATATCCACATTGCTCATGGGGTATGGCCCCTGGCCTGTGTTAGCTCCTCAGCTGTGTTCAGGGACTATCTGGGACGACAAACACGAGCAACGTCCAAGCCTAAGCGCGGAGAATCATCAGCACTGATCGACACTTTATTGTAAACACCAAAAATAACTAAATCACATCTTAAAGGTGCTAATTTCTCTCAGTGACTATAAAGGTATCAAGAGTGACTAGCACAAAGACAGACACCTACGTGGTAGAAATCTAAAGGCAGGCAATCTAAAGCGTCTGACAGTTACACTTCCAACATGATGTCCCAAGTTAAAGTCTATCAGACTTAATTGCTGGCTTAGTGTTAAGTATATACTTCAAATGCCCTTGTTGCCGATGAATGATTTCTAAATCAAGGCCAATAGCTTTAATACTGGTTCCACAGAAGTCAATGGCAAACTCCTGCTCTTTTGGAGTCTAGTTTTCTTTGTAGGGTTCAAGTCTCCGAATAAGAGATGGCTGTTTCAGTTGGATTACTTGCTCTGCAGACAGGAAGTAGAGACTGACAAAAACTATTACAACTCTCATATTCTGGACAGCTCCGCTACTCTAGTTCTCCTGGGGCATTTGAAGGTTTGGCAGTTCTTAGAAGAAAGTCCATACTAAATTAGGAAATATTCTTCTCTGCTCTGTATTAACAGCTTGCAAGCCGCAGGAGACCAAGGAGTTTTGCTCTATGAATTATTTTTTTTTAATGGAGAGAATTTATTCTTTTCTTGTCCTCTATTTTTATTGCAATACTTTTGCCAGGACCCCATATGCCAAGTTGTAATTAGTTTTTAGAGAAGACATTTGGAGCTTTGGCACAGACCATGGATAGTTTTAACAGCTTCTTTTCTCTTTCTTCTGAATATTAAGCAGGAGCATAGAATTGCCTGGTGCTTCTTTCAAGGCATCTCTGGGGTTTAAATCACTTTTCAGAATTAAATAAATTAAAAATAAAAATAAGATTAACACAAGTATTAGTTCAAAGAAGATATTTCAGGCACATAAAAAATCAAATTCCTACAATTATGATGGTTCATTTCAGCACAAATTCAGCCATACCTTTTAATTTTACATAATATTCAGTCTCTCATTCTTTCCATATAAAGACAGGAAAGACTGAATAAAAACTACCAGGTGCATGTACTAAAGGAGCACTGATTTTCTGAAGAGAACCACGGGTTTTAGTATTCCTTTCCTCTGGAGCGCTTGATATTTCAAGGTTAATGTTCCATTCATTTCTCTTTATATTTTGTGGCTTTTTATTTGCTCAGCAATTTGGAGCTAAGGAGACATCTGGAGCTAGCACAGTATTTACAGTGAGCTCTCAGGCTCATCAGAGCCGTGAAAAAGTCTACTGATTTCACTGGATGAAATTTCACCTCTGCCTTTTCTGACAGCCACCCAAAACCTGTGCCTACTCTAGATGGTATCAGCCACAGCCACATCGTTCCTGAGCTCCTTCAGACTTGCCTTATTTATTTATTTATTTATTTTGAACCCCCTGAGCTCCTTCAGACTTGCCTTATTTATTTATTTATTTTTACCTCCCATAACCATCTGAGACTAATCCAAAGGAAGCAAAACCCCACGGTCATGGTGATATTACGCTCCACTTTGCACTGTAGTAAGCTTCTGGACAGGAGTGAAGTAAATCAGCTTTACTTGTAGAGAGGTTCTGAGGATAAATTAATAATATGACTGTGCTCATAGATCCACAGATGAAAGCTATTGGAAAGCATTTTACCAGTGATACAGTGATTGGGAGATTTGTCTCTGCTTGTAGATACTGTTTGCAAAGCGCCCGTTCTTTATATGTAACGGTCCCCCAAGTACAACAGGTCAATGAATAATTTTTTTCATTCATGTCTGGGTCTGTCTGATTGGGACTTCTGCTCAGCAACTAAATATGCAGAGCTATCACACAAGAAAAATGTCACTGTTCTCTGAGCTAGTAACACAGTCTAATCCATTGCAAGGCTGGAAGAAATGTGTCTTGGGTCCTCCATAATCCAGACATCTCCGTTTCAAAGAGATGATGTATTTTTGTATGTCAGAAAGTCAAGCCCTGGCTAATAAGGCATTTAACATAAGCTACACAATTTTGACAAAGAAGTGACAAACAAGCAGCATGTGATGCATCCCCTACCCTCCGGCTTCCCTCAGAGAGATCTTCAAATCCCAAGCTAACTAGACACATGCACGAGCAACTGATTTGCCAAGCATTTAACAAACTTTACATTCACAGTGGTTTGTCTTCTATGAGCTAATTTCACCAAAAAGTCCTGCAAATCTTCCCTTCCTATAAAAGGGCAGGGATCTAAGAGTGAGTGAGTGAGTGCTGCACGCTGTGAATCACCTGCCTTCAGCCCTTTGGTGCGGCATGCCAGGAGACCCCCGCTATCTAAGGAGCTAAGGATGAGGCATCTGCTATCTGAGACTCCCTTAGTTACTGCCTGCCTACAGGTAGTACAAGTAACCAGGATGCTACAAACTTCCGTCACCTTTCCTCTGTGAGTATTCATTCAAGCCCCAAACCGGAAGGCAAGGTTTCATCATTGGAGCATAACACTGTGGACATTGCAGTGAGAGGCTTGTGGCAAGCTGTGAATGTTTAATCAAAGGTGTATCTTACTTATAAATTCCTGTATGGACCAACTGGAGGATGCTCAAATCAGTTTCCCCACGTCTTACTCACCTGCAGCCTTTCTGTACATCTGCACACTCTACACCTCTACAAGGGGACTCCCTACAATTGTCTCACCTGTCCTTCAGGCTTTATGATCATCTTTGACAAGACCCTCCCTTAGTTTTGTTCTCTGTACTCTTGCAGGAGATGCTGATCTTTTTTCCCAAGGCTAATTAAATATTGTCCTTCCAACAAGGATCAACTTATTTTTCAAATTCACAAATTAACCCCAGGACAAGGCAACATCAAATCCAAGCAGATCATGGACGTTTTTTTCTTTTTAGGTTTCCATACCCTAAACCCTTTGGTTATATCTCAAATAGCAAAGCTTTCATGATGAATAGTAGCTAGGAAATGCATTTTTAAATGCTTAAACTTAATAGTAGAGGATTAATGACTAGAAGTAGAGAAAAACAACTGTATCGGTTATAAAACTGTCTTTTGTGGTATGAATATATATTAAGTAAATGTTTTTTAGGCCATGTCCCAGTACTGGCTAATTTTTTTGAAAATTGAAAAGTTGTAAGATAGTAGATAGGTAAGAATAATTATCAGCATTTTTCTACATTAGAATTTACTTAGTTTAACATGGAAATGTCAGAGAGAGATGCATCAAGTTGATCCATTTCAGTTCATTTTGTAGTTGTAGCAAGATCTTGGGAAATTCAGAGAGTACTTTTCCATTTTCTTTCCTTCAAAATTAATTTATCCTTGGCAATAGGGAGGAACATGCAGATTTCTAAGACATTTTCATAGCAAACTTCACAAGTTGGTAAAGATGGTGTGAAGACAGCAAAAGCAATTCAGTTTCACAATATCTGGGTTTGTCCACATAAGAAATTAGGCACAGATTCATGTTGCAGTGCCAAACTTAGGAGCCTATTAACCCTATAGAAACTTTATGGAGGGATGAATTTTCTGAAGGTTCCTATCTCTTGCCATTGACTATGAGGATGAGGAACCATAGGCATGTCACTTAGATTTAGGTGACATAAAGCACTCTCATTTGTGCTCTGAAAGAGCAATAATTTATTCTGGAGCCAGAGGTGGGGCAGGGATTGAAGCTCACACTGTTAAGAAACTTGACATTGTAACCTCATTTTCCTGTTTACGTCTACTTTTCTCTATCTTGGCTAAAAATGTGTTGCCTTCACAGGAAAGTTACTTCCCAGTAATGTATGCAGTGAGTTGGGTAACTACTCTGTGCTAACTATGGGGTAATGAGCCTCAGACGTAGCCTGTATTCCAGTCCCTAGATGACATTTTGCATGGAGTAACCAGAATTGCATTAATTCAAGGAGTATATGCAGTCACTTTTCCCAAGTAAGCAAGTCCTTAGATTTTAAGATCTCCAGGGTAGGAGCCTGCACTTCCTAGACCATGAATTTTATGTGCTTTGGCACTCTACTGATACATTTGGTGTAAAATCTGTGTCTTACCTCATGCAACACCCTGTCTGGGTGCAGACTTATGGCTACCTGTGAAAAGCATTAGCTTCCTCCAAGAAATAGTTTAAAAAAAAAAAAAAAAGAGAGAGAAAAACAAATAAAAAAGATTCTTCTGCCAATGAAAAATAAAACCCTTCAACTGGGAAAAAGTCAAGCACGCTCATAATCAGAAGAGAGCTGTGCTTATCCCAGAAATATGGATTCAGAGAGCAAACAAATGGAGTCATGCTTTCAAAAGCAGCCTATTAAACTATTGAGATAATTTTCATTTCATGTAAGCCCTTCTGCTTTGCAATAGTTTTGCTACTTCAGGGACTATAGTTCATCTAAAAGTAAACCAAGGAAGCTTTCCAGTGGGAGCCGTGAAGTTATTGGACGGCCACAGTATGAGTGCTACAGTGCTCTCTACTGTTATTCTCTGATCCCCACTGGGCTGTGCACAAGCCTTTATCCCTTGCTGTATAGGCCAAGTCTGTCATGTAAAGCCCCTCTCATGACTAGGGGACCAGTCTGGACAAACAGTGACTCTGTCAGCATTGGCAAAGGACCCCGGTGGGAGCATATGCAGTTTTTCCTTCCCAGGCAAACTGGCCTGTCTGTGAGGAGTATATAGGCAGGAGACAAGCAGCCCAAGAAGCTTGTCATGCTCTCAGTCTCCCTGCAGACCGCTCTTTAAAGGCAGTATAGACATTGATTTGAAGGTCAGCAAGGATGTTTAGCTCATTAGGTTTGATTGCCCATCTAATACCACATTTTGCTCAGGGCCAGCAGCCAGCAAAGCACTATGCAGAGTTATCTTGGCCACTGGGCTGTTCTCTGTGCTCTGCATGCTCTCTGAGAGCCTCTGAGGTACAAAGAAGTCTTGCCTAACGGAAAGAAAAGCCAGCAGTCCTCTCCTTCTTAGGCCGTACTACAGATTAAATTAATGGCTTGACAGGTAGTATGAGGACAAAGACAATATAGTTGGCACAGTAAATAGCCACAGCAGCACCAGTAGTCAGGGTGTTGCTCTTCAAAAGTGTGGTGGAAATAAATGCTTGTCACTAAGGCCTGGAGCATGGATGGAAAGGACTTCATCTGAAGACTAGAGGAGGGACACAAGGTGACTGTCTCCGTTGGCTTGTGCAACATTCAAGATAGGGCAGCAAGCACAGGCCAAGACTTTCCCAGGCTGGACTCTGTTTCTCTAAATTGGCACAGAGTAGAGCTGTTGTCCTCAGTTAAACGCTATGTGACTCTATGAAAGCAAATGAGGGTCCTCTTTTCAGATGAGGCAGATTATTTAGTTTTTCCTTATCCTCTGTTACTATAATTTTATCTCCCACTGCATCTAGGTTGAACCCTCTTGTTTTCCTTAGACTGATGTTTAGGTTTGAATGGGTGAGCTCTCATGCAAGATGCCACTGAAAGATCTCAGGGCTGGCTGTAACATTGTTGGAGATGAGGTGTGCCTTGACATATGGATATGTCCAAAGGTGAGTACAGAGGAGAGAGGTATTTTCTTTGTTTTCCCAATGCTGCAAGTGCTAGTCTCCTCAGTGCTTTTTGTAGTACCCTGCACCACCAGTTAAGAAATTCTGTTTAGTGACATGGGACAGGATTAAAGCACAATGTCGCACTTGCTCCAGGTTTGACATATACAGCTTTAGCACTGGTTAATGGTGCATGAATAGATTTATTGGCTATTAGACCTTATTTCCAAGGATAGATGGGAGAAGTTTGTAGGTATGCCATGTAAGACATTATAGGGTGAAAGTCTGACCCATGCAGGTCATGATGCTTCAAGAGACCAGAACCTTTCTGTTCACCTCTCAAAGTTTTGAATGGAGAAGCAGATGGATTCTTGACTGCCCAGTCTTTCCTGTCTTGAAATGTAGGAATGGAGGAGGAGACCAATTCATACAGATTTGGTAGAAGAAGGCTTAGCATTTATTTACATAAATATCCTGTATTCAGACCACAACTCTTTCTCCCGACTGCTGTTCTCAGGTTCACTGATGTATTCTCTACTGCTATCTGAAAGGCTATATTTAGACTTCAGAGTCATACTTCACTGCAAAATACTTTACAGTGAAAATCACAATGAGTTTCTTGACTAAGGTCTAAAAAACTCCTGCATTTTTTATGGGCCACCATATTTCTATGTTACTCTATCAGGGTATTCAAGGGTAAACTGTCAAAAGTCTGAATCATCTGACAGACTGCAGTAATAAATTTAGTAGAGCTGCTGTAACTGCCTCTCCCCAAAATGCCAATGAATATGATGAACATGGTAAAGTGCCTCACTGACCTCTTATCATTTCCCTGAAAGATGCATCACATGCAGATATTCATTTGCTAATTGCCATAGAGTCAAATGCATGCAAATGATGTATAAAATAGGTCTACTAGGATGAAAATGCAGTCTATTGACATGAAAACGACATGTTCTTTCAAGATTAAAAGGCACAAGAGAGCATTCCGTTTTTTTCCAGCTCCAGTGTAGAATAAGAGTTCCTTACCATTAAAAAGAAAATGAAAGAAGAATTTTAAAATGAGTCAAAAGGTAAATTTAAAAATTCACACTTCTAGCTGTAGGAGAACCTTTCTACTAGAATGATTTTCCAGTCGAAAATGATATTTTTGAAAAACACTTTGCCCTCAGACTTGTGTGGAAATGAAGATGGCAGTTATCTGGTGCCTACCTACAAACTTCCCAGCAATTTACTGTCAGGAAGTGAAACAGACAAAAATTCTTGCAGGGATCTCAGCATCTTCTGCCTCCTCCTCAACTCAGGTCCAGGAAGAGAGAGCACTCCAGCTCTCTCCTCTGCTTTCTCCGGAATTGATAGTGTCTTAGTTCATCCTATCTGCCTGTATAGATAAAACCATTTCCCTTTGCTGTAATGACAAAAAAAAAAAAAAAAAAAAAAACTGTATGAGAAGCAAGATGTGTCTATTTTATACTTTTTGGAACAGACCTTTTTTTGAAATTCCTTACCATTTTGTTTTGGGACCAGCTTCAGCTTTACAACAAGTGCTGAGCATAATAAGAAATTCTACTATATTTCACATCCTATTTGTATATTTCCACATAGCCAAACCAAGATTTTAAGCAGGAACTGATGATCCTGCATGTTCAAGTTTAAATTCCTCCAAGGAAATTCAATCCCTCCTAAAGGTAGGGTCTCAGCACTTTCTTAAAAACAGTGAAAAAAATACAGCCCTCTTGAGGCATCTCAGATTAGTTATCAAAAATGGAAGCAAAAGAAATCACTAGTTACTTGAAAGTTTTAATGTCAATATTTCAACTGACAAAATTTTTTAGTGAGCATGTGGAGAAGGATGTTCTAGTTGATATAATGCATTCAGCTTTTCCAAAAAGCTTTTGACAAGGTTGAAAGACTATGAAGGGAACTAGGCTGTCATGGAATAAGAACGAATGTCATCTAATGGATTAAAAATTGCTTAAAGACAGGAAACAAAGTAGGAATAAATGATCAGTTTTCACAACGGAGGAGGGCTATCTGTGGATCCCCAGAGAGACATGTGCTCAAAGCTGAGCTGCTCAACATCTTCTCAAATGGTCCAGAAAAGAGAAGAACAGTGAGATGACAGCATTTGCTGAGATAAATTTTGAGGCAATAAAAAGATTTAGAGCAGCCATATCTCAAACTGCCTGAGAAGAGTTGCAAAAATTTCTCAAAATCCTGAGTGGTTGGGTGAGTGAATGAAGCCACAATTCAGTCTCTGAATGCAAAGGGGCAGATAACCCTACCTAAAACAGCTTGATCTATTGGCAATTTCTCGTCTACTTATTGACACTCAGCAAATAAAATTTGAGGTCCCTGTAGATAACTTCCTAAATATGTCGGCACCGTGCTTGACAGTGGTCAAAAGATAATAGAATATAAAGAATATGTAGGAAAGTGAGAGATAGCATGCCCCTATGTAAAACCACAGAGCATTCCCTTCTTGCATATTGCCCTGGTCATTCCAGAATGTAACAGAATTAGAAAAGGTTCTGGGAAAGATGGCAGGAATGATCAAAGGAACTAGGAATCCCCAAAGAAAAGTTGACAGGCTTAAGATGAACAAAGACCAATATTTATAAGATACATAAACTGTCAAAAAGCTACAAGATGTAGAATGGAGGTTTATAATAGGTCAAAAGCACAGGTAGTACGAAAAAATGACTAGACAAATTCATGGAGGAGTGTTTCATCACAGACGTACCTCCTGGCCCTTAGGCCAGGATATCCTTCATTTGCTGATTGTCTGAGATTGTATTAGGGAAGGATCAACAATTTCTATCATTCTTTTACAGAAATGGTCAATATTTCCCAGGGTAAGCAAAATCGAATTCTACCTCTCCCAGAACAAGAGGGAAGGGACAGGGCTAGGCTGGAGTGTGCAAGAGAACTGCAGTCCCAGTGCATCCTCCTCCAGAGGATTAGGATGTGCAGTCACTGCTCCACATGCAGAGCTATGGGCCTTTTTTGCAGCTCCCTTTATTGTACTGCCCTATGAAGTAGCCTGCTTTGTAGTGAGCCATATCTTGGCTGGATAGACTCCTGGCATGGCCTCATCTGGCACTTCTTATCTAGACTGCTATCGGACAACTGCATAAGAAATTTATCAGTATGGCTGTGTCACCTATGCTCAAGTATAAGGGGCTTCTGAACTATAACCCCAGCTCTGACTGCTGAATTAAGTGACTGAAGTATGTCACTTTACATAACATTCTTCATTTGCTCACCTGTAAGATGAAGATAAAGACCTTTTCCCACCTGTGACTCTCTGGTTCACAGAAAATTTAAATGCCAGTGAAGTGAGTTATGTGTGGAAAATTCCCAGCCCTTCTCAGGAAGCTAGCAAAGGCTATGAAAATTAGTAAACCTCAGCACCTTCTGGGAATCTGCAGGTCTGAGATATAGGGCCCTTATTTGCATTGCTAGACAATCTCATTGTGTGCAGATTGATTCCTCTTGGATGAAACCGAGCTGGGAAATGTGGCTAAGGAGTGTGGAGTACCCCTAATGCAGGCCTTGGTAATAGGGATACAAGGGTCTGAACCAGTGACCTGGCTATATTATCACGAATTACTGTACACAGAATGAAATGGGACACAGGTATGGGACACAGATAGGAGAAAGATGACAAATGATGAAGAGCAACCATTTGAGTGTGATTGCAAATCCAGTTGAGCCCAGGCCAATCTCTGAGGAATATAGTGACAACAGCTCTAAGTCTTTTGTCTCTAAAAAGGCAAGACAGACTGGTAGTCTCTTAGTGGTCTTCCTGGGGCAGTCTAGATTTGATGTGTTTTGTGTTGTATTTATATTCTAAACCTGCTCAAAACTTACGCACTGTTTAGCTCAGGAGGAATCATCTGCTTTGAAATGAAGTCGGAGGCATCAGAGGGATTTTTTCTGTCCATTTTACTTTCATGTAAAAGCACAGGCAAATTTTTCTGTATCTGAATGAGACAGATCCTACAACCACATGAACAAAGACCCATTGTCATGTTAAGTATGCACAAGGAAATACCAAACCAGTGAAGGCATTTCACAGCACAGGTAGTGGGGAGAACACTTATACTTGTATTTATACACAAGTGCTCGTTTCTTGGACAAAATGAACAGGTTTGTTAGACCTTCTCTCCCAATCTGAAAAAGGCTCCAGGTCAAGGAACGCTACACAAGATCTGTATAGCCAAGGAAGGAAATTCAGAATCTCAGCCTGTGTGACCAAAGGTATGTATTTATTTTCCTGACTGAAGGGCCCAGGAACAAACTTAAGGTCTGACATCTCAAGAGATAGCAAAGATTGAAACTAATGCAGTACACCATATAAAAGGCAGACATCTCTGCCTCTAATGGTATATAGCAATTTGCTTTGATCTTGTGATTCAGATATTACAGCCATCCTATTCTCAGTAATGACTTCCCTTTCACTTCAATCCCAAGCTGATTGAAATGGTCACTTTTGCCAACTGACCTTGAATCCTGTACAGTGATGGCCTCAAATGAACTGATACTGCAGGAAAGAAGAAAGAGCTTCTCTATCAAAAGAATATAAACTATGATGAGTCAATGATGAGATATCAGGGTTGAGCTGACCCAGAGAAAATCATTTGACTGAATAACTTCCGTGCCAAATATTTCTCTACTACGAGAAGCAAATATTAAACTAAGTAATCCCTTTGGAACAAGCTTTAAAAAGCTTCCATTAGTCACTAAACCTTTTCAATGCATCATTAATTCTAGTAGTATAATCTGGTTTTGATTAGCCAGGTTGCTAAGTGTCCACTGTCAAACACTGATAAGGAGGGATAGTTTGCTTTACAGATCACAGTCATGTAATTATGTGTCATCACAGCTGATAAAGCGTGAGAAATTACCTTTAGCCCCATAGAAATCACCCCAACACTCATAGCATGAAGTAATCTGACTTCCTGTTCATGTCTACAAGGTACACATTAACATGTCTCAGGAGCCTTTGATGCTTCATTACCACTGTAAGGATGTTCAAAGTGAATCTCAAGATTTGTCTGTAAATTGAATTTGAAGAAGTCCACTTAAGTTGATCCACCTAACATGCTGTAGACCTGTAGCAGAGACACATTTGAAAAAGTTTAAAAATGCTTAAAAGTGACTTAGTTTCATTCATCAATTGCCAGACTGAGCTAAACTATATGCATAAATTCATACAAATTAATATTTTTATTTAGAATAGCTAAAAATATTTTAGTGAAACCCATGTAGCTTTAACTATAGACATAAGGGAGGGATGATTTTTTTGTAAGTATTTAAATATCTGAAGATGTAACTAGATGCTGAGGAGAAGCTCATAGGAAGTTCTGAAAATCCCATAGGATACCAATGTCCTTAAATGTTCAAAAGTCTAACCAAAGTCTCAGATTAATGGAAAATAAAATAAAATGAAATAAACTCAAAAATTAATTTTATTCCCTGAGAGGATTCTCACTGCAGAATGTAGCTCTGTGCATGAGAACCAATAAGCTTGGATTTCTTTCATAGTTGACATAATGCTTCACTTCAGCTCTGCTACATAGATGACTATAAAATCTCTGTGGATATTTTCCCTTTGAAATTTTTTAATACTGCATTTTCATTTAAATCTGGAAGCATATTGGAACTTTATTATCAATTTCAGTGAAATACTTAATTAAAAAGTCAGATGGCTGGCTGCCTGGCTGCAACACCAGAGGAGCCAACACTAATTTATGTACACTGTAAAACAGGCATAATTATCCTGTCGGTAGACTTGCAGATGGTTAGCATTGGAAGCAGACAAACAAGGGTCAAAGCTTAGCCACAGCCCACATTTTTATAACCAAATGTTCACCAGTCTCCTCTTTTCCATATATTATTTTCTGTAAAGTTTCTGAGGACAAAGATGCTAACGGTTCAGAGTTATGGAGCTTTTAAGTACTTCTGTTCATATGAAACATGCCAGAATTTCAGAGATTTGGGGTCCCCTCCCCCAGGTGCTAAGGCTTTACTACATTGAAAATGGCATTCCTGGTAAAAGTGGTGGAATTCCCAATGTGGACTGTAATGATATTTCTATGCTTTATACTAGAAATGCTGTTGTCAAAAGGAGAAGGATCTCCTACAGGTTGAGATACCTCCATACAGTATCTTGTATGGAAAAGTTGGCACTGTGTGCAGATCTGAACTCATCAAAGAGCAAACTATTATACTGAATTCCAGAAGCAGGGGACTGGTCCTGTACTATATCATCTCTTTGAATGAACAGACTTTTGACTCCTGATGCCTGGCACATTTCTATCAAGGCAGGGCTTTTCTCTACAGGTATGGTAGGGGTAGCGTTTTTTAAAACAAACGTGTGGCTCACATGGAAGCTTTCTGTAAAAGAGAGCTTCTGTTCTGGGGAGGGACATAGTCACACTGTCTACAGGAATGTCTCGTAAGGCAGAACAGAAGAGACTGTCCAGATTGACTGCCTTCATGTTAAAGGAAATGAGGAACAGAAGTAACGTCTCCGAGGGTTGGGTCACCTGAGGGGGGGCATGATTTTCTTTCCTTTCCTTCCCTGCTTCTGCTAAATTTAATAAGTTTTAAAATCAGCTCAGCTAATTCATGGTTAAAAGGAACTAGAGACGCATATCAATCTTAAATGCTAATGCAAAAAGTGTGTGCTACTTTTAACAATCGTAAAGTCATTCTGAAACCAGTCCAATAATCAGTTTTGGAGCCTGATGTACTCTAACAATGCTGGGATTGTAAGCCGCTTTGTGCAGGAACAGTTAGTATGAAATCTAGCTCAGAGAAATCCCAGCTGATTACCGGAGTTCCTGTGCATTTTTGTGCAGCTAACAGGAGAACTACTGCTATTAATACTCTATTTGATCATTTCTGCTTTTTAAAACACAAACATTTCTAATACTAGAAGGAGATAGTTGTATACTATGTCCGTATTGCTCACATGGTGTGAAGGAGAGCTAAGTCCCAACACACTACAGTTGATCTGTAACAGAAGAAATATATTTTTTTCTCAAACATTTATGGCTAAATAATGACTAACAAAACCTATGTGCTGGAGGGTAGGAGAAAGAGTGGTGCCATCTAACATGTCTTTTAGGTCCCAAAATATGGCATTCTGACCTTCCTCTTTGTCAAGCTCACTAACACAAAAAGCTGTTGAAAATGAGTCTTCTCTGGACCCAAGTCGGTGCTTAAGTACCTCATCTTGCAAAGAGAGTATGGATAATTAGGGTGGTGGATATATATCAGCTGCTGTGAGTACTTTCCAGACAAAAAAGCAGTTTCATCATTGTCTGAAAACCTGCTTTTCAACAAGCTCCATGTAGTACTTGGGATCTTCTGCCTGCCATGCAGGTAAAACATTTCTGATCCCTACCACACAAGTATTTCTTTCTTTTGTCATATCTCCACCATACCATCTCCTCCTAAAGCTTACTCTGACTATGGCCTTCATGGGGTCCAGTCAGGATAGCAGTCACGATACTTTCTGTCAGTATCTTGTATCTTGCACTGTGGGCTTCACCAGCAAGCAGAGCATGGTATTCTTAAAGGCATATTTTAAAAGAGCGAGCCTAACAGGTAAGTTCAATGCTTAGCCATAAATGCTACCCTCTGAGAGTGCGATTCATAAAGTTTGGGCAGATAGGACTATAGAAGTGAGGTCGCAGCTACAAACACAGCATAGTTTTGACAGCTAACAGCTGGTCTTCAGCAACTGTTCCGAAAAAAAATAATGCTCAGGCTACCTTAGGGCTTACTTTCACAATTCATTAACCAGTAAGAAATGTATTTGCTACTCACCAGCTTACCCTTGAGGGAATTCTCATTAGAAACATGCAATGGGAAAGCAGATATTGTATGTCCAATGACGTTATCCCTACCCTTATTCATATATCCATACTGAGCATCTAAGACTACAAGGCAAAAAGGCAGTTGTGAGTCCAGCTTTGGCTATTTTACTATGTGTTGTTCTACAACAAAGCTGTAATAAAGTATGTGCAGTATAGTTTTATACTGAAATAATGTTAACACTGGTTTCTGCTTTCTGCTTTTTTTTTTTTTTTTTCTTTCTGAATCAACATAACTCTGGGAGGAAACAGACTACTTTTGCGTTGTGCACCAGAAACAGAACTCTCTTCTTCTGACAAAGTCAATCCAAAACTTACAACCTATTGCCCAGCTCTGGAGCAAGTGGAAGTTTCAGTGGCAAATCCAAGGTCCTTCCTGAACCATTGTACATCATCATTACTCTTAGTACTACTAGAAGCTGCAATTATCCCCATACATCTTCTGTGTACTGAATGATGAATAGACCTATCTGCTGCATACTGCTTAGATTCATCCAATCATCCAGTTAGAGGTGAAAGATGGTAACACACACATACACACAAACACACAAGAGTACTCTTTAAAATTCTGAAATACTCAACCCAATTATATAGCAATATACACTTGCTGAGCCTGCAGTGGCAAAATGAGGCAAATGGCAAATCAAAAAGCAGTGGTCTTTTTCTGCTGAAAGTGAGGGGGCTGAAAATGCACTGAAAATCAACAGCGTTGATCAGGTGTCACGTCCTTAACTGGGGGAGACAATGCTGGAATTAATTCTTCTTTCTTTGTTCTTCGTATGTTCTTTGTTCCCTTTCTTATGCCTTAAAGCTGATTGTGCCCAGCTCTCAAGGCATCATTCCTTTAATAGCTGATAATTTGTGGTTTGTGTTTATGCTTTTGTGGGCTCTGCTATCATCCTGTGCTTGTACTCCTAGGTACTCTGTTGTCAACCTCTGTATCCTCTGTGGCCCATACACATGTTGACACTTCTATTGGAGTTGACTCTCAGAATATACCACATTCTCAGATTGGATCCCAAGACCATAGCACCAGCTGTTTTTTCAGTAGTTCCACATAAGTTTTGGCACTTGTTCTTAATAATTTTCCCATGAGATGTAATTGTAGTTCAGCAGGATCTTTTTCCAAAAGATAGCATTATTTATCCAGTGGAAACCAGATGAAATAGAGAAATGAGCTGAAATGAAGAAAGGCCTAATTATATTATTTAAGAATTACATAAGAAAGTATCCACTTTAGGACTTCTTGTGGCTATAACCCGCATTATAATAATGAAGTGAAAAGGAAGAGACAGGATAATGCACATATTACCGAACGATTTATGATAAAAACTGAAATGCTTTAAAGTAAGAAAATTTCCCCCTCATCACTGTTACCACCCATAGGGAAAATTCTGCCAAAGATCTGAAAGTAAAGCAATGTCCTTTTTGATTCACACTTTAATATTTTACATCTCAGATTTACATGTTTTGATGTGTGAAGCAGAAAATAACCCGTATTTGTCCTTATGGATATATAAACGTTCTGTGGCATCAAAAAGAAGTAAAAGAGGTATTATGACACAACTTTTTTCATAGTTTAGTCAGTAGGAATAATTAGGAATTTACAGAGAAGAGTGGTCTATTGGAAAAGAAGTTGACATTTTTATACTCCAGTTATCAGAGTAGAAGTGACTCAGCAGATTTCAGGGTTTGCGAGGTTTATATCATGGATTAATTAACTCTGAAATTGGAAAAATGAAGTTAGCACACAAGATGGGAAAATAAAAATCAAAAATTATACAATAATAGATCATATAATGTCCAATTTAACTATTGCTAATGTCTTTGATATAGATGTACTTTCTTTTCACCTCTCTTTATATGTAGCTGTAGTATGAACCTGTTTTTTTATTCTACCTCCTTTCCAAACTGCGACTGAAGAAAATGCATCAATTAAAATCCATCAGCCTAAGTTGATGGATATATTCTGCTTCTCTTCAGTGCGCTTTAAGAAACACCATTTAACTTTTTATTAAACATCTGTGAAGAACCAGAAATCACTTCAGAGAGGTTAAAAGCAACAGAATTCAGTAGCAACGTTTCCTTTCTAACGACTGAAATTTTTGCATGACGTTTTTACACAATCAGGGATATAGCAGTATCAAAGAATACATCATGAACTTTATAATGCGCTGAGGGATATTATGGGCACTATCTGAATCTAGATTGCTACTTAAACAATGTATTTTAAGTAGCGTTTTAGTGATATAGATATAAATACAGTTTATTAATTTACTGTCTTCAAGAGGAGAACAAAATACAACCACAAAATCCTCATAGATTCTTTTCAAGTTTAATTTGCTCACACTGTCCTATTTGGCTAGCAGCAAAAGCTGCTTCTTTCATTTTCCACACTGTTTTGAATCAGGAGCATTTTCATTCTCTGTCCTAAGTAAGTTCTAGATAACATGAGACAAAATTAAGTCTTCCTTTTTAGAGAGTTTCAAGTTCATTAGCAAAGTAATGTACACCACTCTACTTCCTTTTTTTTTTTCCTTTTTTCCTTTGGGCTTTCTCTTTGTTTTTTTTGTTTGTTTGTTTGTTTTTTGAATAATAGAGGTCTTAAAATTGGAAAAACAAAAAACTAACAAAGGGATTTTTTTACTACAGCATTTATGCTAAATGTCTAACCAAATGGTCAAAAAAGGCATTTAAGCACAAATATGCTTAAATCCATTGCTCTTTAGGCAATGGAGCTAATGAAGTTTCGTTTCATATAGGTTTAAGTCATAGGTCTCCTATATATTCTTCACTTCAACAACCACCCAAACCAAGAAATATTTGCTGAGATCCTCCATCTGCAAAATTCCACTGTTCTCTCAATATTTACCTTTTTCTTCTTAGGAAAACAGACAACAATAAAATAAAATAGGATCTACTGCATTGCAGTAATTTCCTCATGAAATGATATCCCAGAATACGTTTGTTTTTTGATGCAGCCTGTTTCATTCATGGGCCAATCTAGAAACTGAGAAGGAGGGAAAAAAAAAAAAAGACAGAAAGAAAAAGGACTCTCTAGTTGCTAAAAAATGGTTGGAGGTTAGAGGAGAAGTAGCTCATGCCATTCCTGATGCTCAGCCTAATTTCATCCCAAAGCTAATCACAGACTTCAAAAGCTAACCTTGCTATTTTCTGGAGGAGCCTGACGAAGCTGGAACCTTTCAGAGCAGCTGTATGAGGAAGAACTAAAATGTTCTTGCTGATCTCTCCCAGCTCTGCTACGGTGCCAGATTTCTGACATGTTTTGTTCAGCATTAACCTCTCCTAGCATCTTCAAGGAGCGGCATTGTTGTACCAGCTCCAGAACCCAGGAGCTCTGTGTTATGTCAGAAAACTCACTGATGTATGGTAGGTTACAGCAGTCTCTCAGTTCAAGAATACACTGTTTTCTTTTACTGTTCTCCTTCATGTGAAAAGAAAACACCAGAAGAATGCATAGAGATTTCAAATAGCTTCAGTTTAGTCAGAATGATCATAAATCTTATTACAAGTACTTCCTTCCTTCCTTCCCTCTTTTTCTATAGCAATATGTCATATTTTAAACTAGAGAGTAAATTCTGCAGAGCAGTGACAATATCTGACTTATAGAACCCCATTCTGATTTGAGACTTACTAAGTAAACAGTCTAGAAAAAAAGAATTTATGGAAGCAATACACTAACAGAAAAAGCAGCATAAAACACAAGTTCAACAAAGTTTGTGACAAGAACTGTAGTAATATTCTCCAACTTCAGCATACATTATACTTATATTACATATAGAGTCATGAAAACAACTCAGGCATACAGGCCAATATAGATGGAATATTTGAGAGCGTTTCAAATCAAGGGTGGAACATCTTCATTATCTTCAACATCAACATAACTCTTCTTCGTCTCTGTAATCTTTCCTGGTTGTAACCTAATAGGACCCTGTCCAATTCGTTCCTTTTCTTGGATTATCTTTGTCACATCAGGGAATGAATATTTACTAGGATCCACTTCTAATTTCTCAATTTGTCCACTTCTGTAACAAGAAGGAAATAAATGGAAAATACTTAATTTCAGTGTTCAATGTAACAACACTGTTTCAGGGGCAGTTTATAAACCTGTTGACTTCAGTGTGAGATTTGCTGCTGAGTACAATTAAAGCAGGATTAAGAGATTTTATGAATTGTAAATTGAGTGTTACCAAAAACTCAGTGTAAACACAGAAACGTCACTATAAAAACTTTTAAGATTTTGTAAAAATGAAACCTTAGCCTAACAATATTGAAAGTTCATTTTTTGGCATCTATGATTTGTTTTAATTCAGAACATGATGATTGCCAGTATCACATTATAAATAGTTAGCTTCTGATGCAAGACAGGTTTTGATCATAATTGTTTTTTCTTACTTTTTGTTGTTCATTTTTAGCTCAGTTCCTTCACAGTAGCTTTATGTGACAGATTAAAACTTGGAAAGCAGCAATACACCTTTATTTAGAGAGACAATATAATTGTACTAATTTATTTGCTTATACCAGCTAATTCTTATGTTTTGGCAATATGAAGGCTAGCAACGTTTATATGATGAGTAAATTTTGAATGACATTATTAGCAAGGTCAGAATTATAACAATTTCCAGATTCGATCCATATTATGGATTTTCTTTTAGATCACACTTGAAGATGTGTACAGTACACTTATGAGGGTGACATATATCACATCGTGATCAGAGATTTAAAATATTCTTATATTTTCTGTCTTGCAGCATTTAAAGTCATTGTTTTTTTCTAATACAGGAGCTGAAACACTTACATGGAAAAAATCTCATCTGTTTTCAAGTAATTTGTAACGGTTTATATGAAAAATGTGAAAATGGAAAAGTAATTGTACAACGATGTTCTAATTTCTGCAAATTCCAACATGATTTGTAAATCCTAGTACTAATTTTTCTTCTATACTGTGTGCTACATTGAGTCAAAGTTCTAAGCTCAGCATTACAAAAGGCAGTATATCATTCCTCAAAGATGTGAGAAAACTACATGTTTTCCCAGGAGATCAGAAAGGTTCAGTAGGACTAGAACAAAAGAAAAAGCAGTAAAGCCAGTGGATGAAAAAATGCATTTCTTTGATGACAACATAGGTAATGAGAATATGTAAATAAAGAATATTAAAAGATTTTAGCTGAATAAAATATTCTTTGAGGAGAAAGTCTGGGAATACAACATCTTTAGTTGCTAGAACAAAGGGAGAGAGCTGCCAGCGTTCCTCCGTCAAGCCCCTATGGGGCCTGAACAGAAATCCCAGTGTGTGCGTGATCTCCATCCCAATGGAGGAAAGATGCAGAGGGACTCATGGCAGATATCGTCCCTTCCTGCTATGCTAGTGCTGAGGGAAACGTGATTGGCAGAAGAGGTGGTAATCAGTCTAACCACCTCCGTCAGCCTTATGCCACTAGATTTTTCTTGTGCCAAGGGAATTATTTGCTCATTTTGCTCAGCAGAAGACAACTGGAGAAGCCCCTTGTTTTAATAATTTCGACAACCTTCTCCTACAAATAGCGCAAACAAACAAAAACTACTCAGAGAAGAATTTTATGAAGACAGATGCAAGACAACTCTTCTTCACCCTAAATGTTCTTCAATTTATAAGATTAAATTTTTTATTATACTAAACAGTTTAATAAAATAAAAATGGATTCATTTTGTGGCAACATTCTAGAAAATGTTCATTCCCAAGAGGCAAAAAATGTTTTGGTTTCCTGTATAATTTGTGAGATGTGCTGTGACATTGAATCCCTTTATTAGTAGCTATTGGGGAGATTCCAGAACGAGCATGCTCTGTCCAGAATCTTATCTCTGCTTCTGTGATGTGAACCTACCACTCTGAAGCACCTCAGAAAAAGCTAAAAAAGCATAAATATGAAAGTTAATTAGCCTCAGTATGTGCTTCAGTCACATGCTAGAAAAGTTTTTCCTTGATTTGATGTATTTTAATTAATAGTGATATTTTGCATTTGTTCAACAGCTCTGCAATTTTACAAATTAGCAGTCATGAAAATACAGTAAACTTTATGGAGTTTGAATAGCTTATTGCTTACTAGCACAGTATACTTAAATACACAAGAAACTAATTAACAGTGAGTGTCATTTGTAACAGGCCATGTCAATAAGCTGTGAAAGGATTTTACACATAAGTCATTCTCAAAGTTTAATCAGTGCATGTTATCTACCAATGTCTATTAGCAACTGACAATAGAAAAGACTGAGAATCAAGCAATGGGGATTTGGATATCTAGAAAGAAAGAGTTTTTGTCACATACTTAGATACAGATAATCATATATTCTATACTTGTTTCTAATTAGACTACTGTTGGAATATGGCATTCATTTTTCGATATGCTAAAAAGGAAGAGAGAAACGAGATCTTTCTGAAAAGGCCTGTAAAAATTTAGGATTGGTTTCTTTTCTAGGCCGAGGTTTTCCTGCTGAAGGAAAGGAAGGAGATAGGTAAATTAAAGGTCTTTGACGCCACAGCTGAATGTACACTGTTCTGATACTTTTTATGGGGTTGATGCTGTTTTGATACTGTTTGGAGCTCTAACATTGTGCGACTGATACAGAGTTCTTAACAAACCCCATGACAATGGAAAACTGGTGCACTGAAGTAGAAAGGTGCACTACCCTTATATATCAACACATTGCCCAGTAGAAGTAGGGTCAAGATGTGTTCCACATTTGGAAGCAAGGAGTTCCTCTCCGATAAAAGGAGTAGCTCTTTGGTGTTCAAACTTACAGTATAGCTTCATGGTACCACCTCAGCTACTGTGATACAAATCTTTAGCTGATGTCAGCACTCAGTTATACTGAAGTAATCTCAACTTTGACACATATATCTGCTGGGAATCTCTTCCTCTCTCATCATCTAATCTATGCAAAAATAGGCATACCGATGATGTCAACTAGTTGAAAATTTCTGGAAGAAGCAATCAGTTTCAGGTCATCTACCTGTTTTTTCCATGTAACTCTAACTAGCAGAATAAAAGCAATCTTGTGTTGAAGCTCTTTCATGAGCAACAGTAAGATAACAGTGTTGAGGATAATAATATCTCTGGCAGGAGCAACTACATCATTTGTGGGGAAAACTCAATGGTTTTCTAGATTTTTTTTTTTCCTCAGAAAGGCTATTAATAGTTTTACATAGTTCAGTAGTGACTTTGAAAAGAAAATAAAAAGATTTCACAATAAATAAACAGCAGTAAGTCCCTCAACTCTGAATAACTATGCCAGCCTGCTGAGCAATCAAGTATGTGGCAGAGTATATATCTGATAATTTGATATTTTTGGTAATTTACACTTATGTTCACAGAGTTCTTAATCCCCAAATTTGATATTTTATAGATTTGACAGATATAATCTGCTTTTTCAGCTTCTGAATTTCAACAGAAATTCAGAGTCTTCAGAATCAGTGAATCTTGAGAAGAAATGAATGCACAATGATTAGTAGAACTAATATCAATATTCTAGGACTAGACTACAGTCAAGACAAACTGACAAATCACCAGTAAAAAGTTCTGATAAACAGAATGTTGCTGATGTCCAGGCTCTCCTGTTCTAAAAGACCAATACCTCTCATAAATAGTAATCATGAGAGTAAGAACATGCACAATATCTACATCCAAGATCATAAAAGTTACAGAGAATGTCATAGTTACTGTGACATTTTCAACTGTACTCACGCAGCTTTTGCAGTTTATCTCTATTGAGATGTTATTAAATAGGATAATGATCTGAAACACAAATCTGGGAATTCCCTAAGTAAAATACATGATAGCTACTATATGATTTCTTCATCTGAAAACTGAAAAGAAGTTTGACTGGGAAAAAAATTCCATTATATCCACAGAAGTTTTAGACCTGCAGCTTCCGAGTTTTCATTACTACAGTAAGACTCATGTTTTGCATTATGAGGGTGAATACACTGAATTAGAAGAATTCCAGATTTTACTTTTTCAGAAAACAAAAACTGAAGGAATTTTATTCGATCACCTAGTTCCCCCCCTTCCCCCCCCCCCCCCCCCCGCTTTGGTCAATGTTGAGGTTTCAAGTCTAACTAAAATAAACTTTTCAATCCACCATCTTTTGAATAATATATCTTCCTGGCTGTAGAATTTGGAGGTCAAAGCTAGAAAGGTGATATTTAAGAGCTCTATTCCCAGGTCCTTCGTTTAATCCCTTATATTTGCAGAAAATCACAGCACACAATCACTTTCATAAACTGATCAAGATCAGAATTCTATGGACACCAGAAACCTTGCATATCATGGGGATCAGAACAAGATAATTATATTGTTCCTGAACAGGAAATGAGAATGGCACAATTTGCAGGTAGTAGAAAGGATTAATTCTGCTCTGTGTTTGTTGTGTCTATTGTAACGAACCATTGTCCCAAATGACATCACTAAGGCTGTGATAATATCTATATTAAGCAACACCAGCAAAAACAGATTGCAGCCTTTCAGAAATAATTTTACAATGTTAGAGACTTCGACATTAATTTGAATTTAGATGCTTTACAGCATCTATATGTACTCTCTGTTGATAGGGATTTTTTCAAGTTCTCTCTTTGCTGGTTTGCCTCTTGCCTTCTTTTTTACAGTTGCTTAAAGATACCAAATTTCAAACTGACCCTGTCTGTTGGCAAGAGATATCCTCCAACTCTTTGGAATCCTGAATTCACCTTGAGTTTCTGGGTTTGTCTATAATACCAACTTATTTTCACTATTTCATTATCTCAGAAAAATTAAGTCAATAGTAGTTCAGTCCAGCTCAGACATTAGGGCAGCTTACATTGAAAACATACTCTTCTCTAGCAAGGTATTAAGATTTGGATTACAAAGTTATGAAAAGTTGTAAAGAAACTTTAAAGTATACCTGCCCTTGAACTTCTGTCTTTTTCAGATAAGGACTACTCGAGATGACTTTAAGTTGTAGTAATCAAAGACTAACTCAAGAGTATTCTTGAGGATGCTATCCTCTAGAACAGCTATCCTTACTTTAAAGCCTCCTCATTCTTATTGTAGTTATGGTTTACCAGATCTTTGTGTGTGCAAATGAATTTTCAAGCCACTTCTAAGGTATCCCACCTTTCGTCCTCCTCATTAATCAAATGATTGAGATGTATACCTTCTACTTCAATTAGCTCTAGGGTTTTATGAGAATGCGAATGAAACTATGCTTTAAGCTTAACTTGGCTAAAAAGCCTTTTAAATATGTTGCTTAGTCATACCTGATTCCACTGACAGTCCACCTCCTGATTATGAGGTCAATTAACTCCCTTCTCAGACAATGTAAATTGCACGGTGAAAGTTCATATCTTCAAAACAGCTAACAAACGATATAGCCTGAAAAGATATTTCTGTAATGCTGTTCAACTCTCAGGATTTGCGATCTGCTGGTAGGTCTTTATGGAGACCACACATGACAAGTCAATAGAACAGATACCACATTTGCCATTTGTGACGCTTCCACATATTTATGCACCTTTTGTTCAGGCCACATTTCAGATACACTTAGCTTTCTTCAAGTTAAAATGTCCATGTTCGGTTTAGGAGCAGAAGTGATGGTGCATTCTGTTTCTGAAAGATCAGGTAAATCCTCTTGCCATTCCTTCAGGTGTGTTTGTTTGTCTATGCCTCCATTCAAGTTCTGACTTCACCTTATCTCACAATCCCAGTCTTGAGACATTACTCGTTCTGTTCTACTGTTTGTATCTTTGCAACATCATGCTCTCTCCTTTCCAATTTGTCACATTTCCATCCCTCTCTTTTACCTGTAGAAATGTAAGACTGGGAGAGAAGTCCTCAGCCATTAAGTCCATGGACTGGAGGGGAGTATTCCCACACTTTGCAAGGATTCTTTTAAACACTCAAATTAGGACTCCTCACACACAAGGGACGATTCTTACCCTTACACCTACAGATTTCTCTGATAGATTTGTTCTTTGCATCCTTTCTGCCAAAATGAATCAAGCTAAATCAGGGTCACCCAGTAAATCAGGGCTTCCCAGTATGTCTCATCTTCAGTGATGCTCTTTGATCTCCAGTGAGAGACTTGTATTGAGTTTTTGAAACAATCAGAATTGGTTTTTTTGCTTGTCAATAAATGAAAAAAAGAGCGGAACTAAAAATAAGAAATAATTCTCCAAAGTAAGTATATTAATTCTTGTACATCATTGTGAAATTGTAACCCACAAAAGAAGTTCTATCAATGAGTCTTATGATGAAATCTTCACTGGACAAAGGTTGGAATTAAAATCCAATAAAATGATTAAAAACATCTCATTTTTCTTGGCCTTGAATTCAATGAAACCTACAGGAATTTTATATATTTGATGTCTCTCCCAACTAGTCAAATCTTCTAACTGAAGGTAAACCATACTTCTAACTTAATGCTTTATGCTGTACTGTCTATAGTTGCTGCTAGCTTAGTTAACCAGTGCAATCTTACTTAGCTAAGAGTAGAAAGACATAATAGTAAGGTTTGCAATGCTTTAACTATTCAAGTAGAAAACATCATCCATCCCTCCTTTATATGGTTCAAGCATTGATTGCAACAGCTGCGTATAGATCAGAACCTGCTGATTTATTTTTAATTCTGTGTCTGTGAAATCCTTTGGCTCATTAAATGAACTCATAAGACACTTCTGCTGTATTTCTCTACCTCTGTATATGAAGAATTACAGTAAAAGCCAAAGAATAAGGAATCTCCCATGTTTTCCTCCTTTCTTCACTGGAAGACTTCAAGTGTGTGCATATTTACATCTAGAGATAGTTTGAGTTTCATTTTTGTTTTTTTTCTTTTCTGACACAATAAAGGAAGAATAGTCTGAAGCTTAGGATATGAGACAAGTATTAACAACTTTATGTAAATGCTGCTTTTAAAATCTCCAGCATGACTCCAGAAAAGTCAATTCCTTCCTATATTTGAGTTTCACCTGTGAAACTGTGGCAAACTCAACTTCTCTACCTCACAGATGAATTGTGAGGACAGATACAGAAAGGACTATGGCATTAGCAGCTATATTAATAGAGTCTTTATAAATCAAGACATCAAATTCCTTCCAAGGAAGCTTGTCTCTCTGAAAATTTGAAATACAGTTTTCAATACAATCACTGAAGAAATCCCTTTTATGTGGCAGAAGTAATGATAATATCATCACGTAATTTAGCTAACGAGTTAAAGAAATTTAAGGCACTGCATCATAGTTTAGTAGATTATATGTCTGATGGAGAATTTAACTAAAGCATCTGTAACCATCAAGTGAAATCACTGTAATGAATGTTCTTCTGTAATCTAAGAGACACCTATTCAACAAATTTTAACATCTGGCTAGTCAGTGACTTTCCAGCTAAAGAGGTCAAAACCTACTATTTTTAGTAAGAATTGTGATTCAAAATATTTATTTCCATTTTCTGCTTTTTTTGATGTATATTCCTCTAATACTTAACAGTAGAATTTGTATTTGTGCTTCAAAATCTTCAGTGAGCAAGTTCATAATTACTTAAAACTGTATTGAAGTCAAACACAAGAACTTGTCCTTTTGCTATGCCATGGAGTAGCTTTAGATCATCAGCTAGCAGGGAAGGGCACTTGTCTCCATTGTTGCTGCTATTTAGCTATTTACTGTGTGGCCAAAACTAAAAGCACAGAGAGGGTGCTATGAAAATATATATCCCTCACCTGCTGTTTGACAGAGTTTTTATTGTTTGGCAGAATCTGTTCAGAAGAGAGATTATATCAGGTATCTAACAAAGGAAGATCTAGTTTTCTCTTGGAAAAACTGAGACATTTCTGTTAATTGCTTCCTTTAAACGTTTCTAAGGCTTCAGCTGTATTTCTGCTAGAAAGAGCCATTGCTTGTGGAAAGTAAATATCCACCATTTCGGCTTGGACCTTTTTTGATACGCTAGAAATCCTCAGTAATCAAGAACAGGCACTATCATAATCACTGCTGCCTAAGAAAATGGTGCGGTGCTTTTGTCTCATTAGCGATATCTTCACAAATTCTTGCTGTACCCTACCATCTGCTCATCATGCAGGTAATTCAAGAAAAGAAGACATGGATGATCTTTATTAAAAATAAGAAATTAAAAAACAGAAATAATGACGTGAGTGACGCTTGCAGAGCCACTTGGCTAGTCGTCCTAAACAGTGAGACGAAGAAGAATATGCAGGAATCATATTGCTAATTTTTACTCACTCCTTAGCTTTTCCATCAATATGCACCACAATGAAATCAAAAAAGGAAGCAAATACAGCATTTCAAATATTAACAGATAAGCTACTTAATAAATTTTACTGTTATTATAGATTGTTCTGGTATGAATGTCATTGCTTACAGCAAGAAAAAAGGAAAAAGATTAGAATATATGTCACAGTATCTGTACCTGCTCAGACTAGGTGCCCATCTGCCCCAGTATCTGTCTCTAGCAATGGCCAGAACACTTGCTAGAAGGAAATAATAACAAATAGAGCATCCCTGAGATTTGCTTGCTTCTGGTAGTCACTGGCTTAAAGATTTCAAGAGCTAGAGTTTACACTTCATTTAACAGGATCTATGTTATATAACCTTGCCAAATTGCCTTTTTGATCCTATTTATTAGTGCAATGGCTCAATCAGTATACTTTAGCAATGACTACTTCATGAGAGGAATTCAAAAAATTCATATGAGAGATTCAAAATCATTGCTTTACAAATATTTTTGAGATTTGGGCTACACAGCAAGGAGCTCTGCAGAGGCAATTTGCAGTAGGTAATTTGGTTTTAGTGTATGCTATTTAATAACCTGACTGAGTTGATGCAAGAAAACTGATTTGTGGAAATAAGTGCTTTTTTGGCTCTGCTATTGGAGCAGATAACTTTATAAACAGTACCAGACAGGCCATTAGATGAAAGATTCCATACATAGCTTTACTCTATACAAATCAATATTTTCATACTTTCAACAACAACTTACTCAATAAGCAGCATAATTCTGGCAAGTGTATAACTAATGTACAAGAAAAAAAAAAAACTAATAGGAAAGAAAAAATGGAATTACCTTCTTGTATTTTTTTGTAGTGCATTGGTGTCAGACGTTTTGATTGAAGTTGACACTTTTTGCTTAGCCAGGAGTATTTCTTTAGCCTAAAATAAAAATATACAGTCACATTCTCACAAAAAAATAGAGATTTATGCTCACTAGCATTTAAATAATCTCTTAAAAATAGAAAATAAACAGGGTGTAAAAAAAATTTCTCTTGTGCCATTTATCCTTTCTGTTAAGATTTTAACACTCTCTGATGCTTCCTCACTCAATAACACATGCATAAGGCAATTTTAACCAAATTATCTAAATGAAATTATATTTAAACATATAATGGGTATATATATGTAATATATACAAATATATAAATATATGTTGTCTTTTTTAGTACCATGTTAATAATGTACTTTACTGATTCCCTCCATAGATAACCGGGAGTCCTGGTGGACAACAAGTTAAGCATGAGCCAGCAGTGTGCCCTTGTGGCCAAGAAGGCCAATGGGATCCTGGGGTGCATGAGGCAGAGTGGTGCCAGCAGGTCGAGGGAGGTGATCCTGCCCCTCTACTCAGCCCTACTGAAGCCACCCCTGGAGCACTGTGTCCAATTCTGGGCTCCTCAGTACAAGAGAGACATGGCACTCCTGGGGAGAGTCCAGCGGAGGGCTACAAAGATGATGAGGGCACTGGAGCATCTCTCCTATGAGGAAAGGCTGAGAGAGCTGGGCCTGTTGAACCTGGAGAAGAGAAGACTGAGAGGCGATCTGATCAATGTGTACAAGTATTTGAAGGGGGGGGTGTCAAGAAGATGGGGCCAGACTCTTCTCCGTGGTGCCCAGCGACAGGACAAGAGGCAACGGGCAGAAACTGAACCACAGGCAGTTCCATCTAAACCTGAGGAAAAATTTCTTTACTGTGAGGGTGATGGAGCCCTGGAACAGGTTGCCCAGAGAGGTAATGGAGTCTCCTTCGCTGGAGATATTCAAAACCCGCCTGGACGCGATCCTGGGAAATATGCTCTAGAGGACCCTGCTTGAGCAGGGGGGTTGGACTAGATGATCTCCAGAGGTCCCTTCCAGCCTTGGCCATTCTGTGATTCTGTGACTCTGTAACTTGTTCACCATGTGCTTCACACTTGTGTTTCAGTTCTGGTGCCCCTGTGCTAGTTCAGATATTTTTATTAAAGAAAATAATCTTTAGTCTGTGCTGCAATATGAATCTCTTTCATTCCTTATAAAACCATAACCTCCCTCAGCTACTTTGCTAAAACAGAATTTTAAAGTTTGAAGACCAAATGAATTCCCTTTTTCACAAAAAATATATCCAAGACCTTGGCTGGTAGAGGTATATTATCTCCTGCAGCAAAAGGGTATCTGTTTCCCTTCTTAGCAATATCATGGAAGAGATATCCCTTAGGAAGTATTTGAAAGGAAAGAGAAGGACAAGATTTGTACCTAATAGCCCATTTTATTCAATATTCTCTAGTACAATTGATTTAGAAGTATTCTCTTCCAACCACCTGTAAATATAAAGTCTCTAGTTCCAAAACATGCAAGCAATTTCTATAGTTCATTTCTCAAATGCATTTTCAAGGAGCTGATCCCCTCTGATTTTGTACGTACTCCACTGAAGGAAAGTCTGTTTTACTGTAACTTCCCATTTTTCTCAGGAGGCCCCATAATTTTCTGTTCCTGTGAAGTAAATCATTTCTTTGATCACCTTGAGCGTAATGTTCCATGCTTTGCTCTCAGAGCACATTGTCAAGGATGGTGAGGAAACTTGCTGACTCCGCAGTCAACAGAAAGGGCCTCCCTTGACAAGAAGTGATCCTGGATTAGGATTTGCCTACCAGAGTACCTATTATCAATTATCCACTACCATTTGCCTCAAAAGCTCTTTGGCTTAAATATGTCCTCCTGCCTCTATTCAAGAGAAATTTTAAGTGATATTTTCTTGTTGTTTTTTGCCTTTGAAACACATCCCCTTACACAACGATACATGAGCTTCACCAAGACAGTGGTTGACTATCCATCTCTTAGTGACTTAGATCAAGTGAGAATAACTGTTCTCAAAAATAGAACTTCCAGAGCTTCAACTGTGGCCCAATATAAGACTTTTGGCTCAGCAGAAAGATAACTGAATGAAATTTAAGGCCTGTGATATACAGGAAGACAGAATACATGAATTTAATGAAGCTTTTTGACATACATTCTATGAAACTGTGGCTGTTTGGATTAATTGGCAAATAGAAAGGAGAGTGCTTTTAAGAACATCATCCACGGAACTCTAGAAATGGATTTTCCCAAGAGAAGCTGGAATATATTTGAGAAAATAGAAGGAATTTGTGAAAACAGTATTTTTAAGCTGAGTCATCTTTTCAGTCTGCAATTCTTTCCACAGTGGATTTCTTTTTCTACAGGATGAGTTCCACTGAGTAACAGAGTTTCCCTGAGACATTTTCTCTGAAGGATGAATAGCTTTTTAGGGTTCTGCAGCTGTATGTCTCAACACACCCTTGATTGTAATGAAATATTACCACATTTTCCATACCTAGGTAAGTGAAAATTATATAACAAAATTCTTCAAATAAATCATATGCTGACTTGTATTAACTCCCTATTTTTAAATTGATTATGGACTCTAACTTTCATTGATCTTGAAGTTTCTAATGCTTATGAGGATCCAAGATACAAAAAGCTGTCAGAATTCATTTGTGACTGCATATATAATAGAGGAGAAATCAAAATATCTAACTCTTGCTCTTTGATTCACTAAAATAATGAAAGTAAAGTTTTATATGGATGAATTATATTTTAATCTCGTAAAACATGGCACAGAATGTGTCAGAATCCTAAATACAGACTGCGCTTGCTAACAACGCTGATTTTTTGTGCTGTTTCTCAGACACTAATTAAAATGCCACTGGTGTAATCTACTGATAATATTTTACAAAATCACTGATTCATTATGCTGATTTGGGGCAAATTCTGTTAAAGAAACTCATTTTTTCCTGCCTCACCAGCAAAGACGACACTGCCGGATCACAAAGGGTCAAAGTTTGAAAAGCTTCAAGTCCTAAACATTTTTCCCAGAAACTGAAGTATGTACAAAGTAGTTACTATCAGCTCTTTACTCATGCAAAATCTTTGTACAGGTGATTAAGATTATCACAGTATAAACACTGCACTTGAAAAGTGACTCTATTTCATTTCCTTAAATGATGCATCCTTCCTATGTGTTTTGCTGACCTTCCAAAATATGTTGGTTAAAGAGTGCCCTAACAAGATAACAATTCTGCAATGTATTTGCTGGTATTACATTTATAAAAAATGTTTCTGGAAAAAAGTGAAAATGAATTGCTTTCTTTTACTTCATGTGGAATTTATTATCTATCTTCAACATCTATGGTATAGCAGGTCATCTGAAAGGCAAGTAAAAAGATTTTGTTTTTCATTTTAAAGAACAGAAAACTATGAACAGACTGGAAGATGAATTTTGAAAGGTTTAGCAACCTAATCAGCTCACTAAAGCAAGTGAAAAACACTTACTGAATTCAGTTAACTGTTGTTCTATTACGGAGGAGAGATAGGTCTTTTCATAGTTTTGCAGGAAGCTTAATATGGGAGTCTATTTTTACTTTAATAGTATTCTTAAAATTTCAGTTACCTGAGTATGATACCTGAGTATCTAGTTGCAAACAACTTTATTTTGAGAGTAACTGTTTATCAGAAACACAAAGATTAAATATAGTGGAACGGAGTCATTAGGCTTGTCTTATCACTGATATATCCTGAAAGAACTTGCACGAACTCTGCTTTTCTATCATCTAACTAAAAGGAATGCATATTGAGTTGATGATATCAAATTAGCATTCTCAAATACTGTTGATGATGTTCTGGAAGAAAAATACCTATTGGCCTTCCAGTTGTTGCTAATCTTTATTTGTTACGCTCAGCTTCCTAGAATACATCTTACTAATATCAATACACCTTCTAGGATAGACGGAGTCTGAAAATGATGCATATCCCAAAAATACAAGTTGTGCAGTCTACTCAGTCCTGGAGAAAGGGAACAGATTCTGTCACTGTAGCTGGTAAGTGGAATTGTTGCAAGGTCACATATATGCATCTTTGGTCAGCAGATCCAAGGAGTTTGGATCCACTGGATCCATGCTTCAGTCTTTACTGCTAAGGCCAGTCCTCAGGGATTCCACACCCTGGGGACAAGAGAGGAAGTCTGGAGGAAGGAAGACTCTCCCTTGGTTGAGGAGAATCAGGTTAGAGATCTTTTGTCCAAACTTGACATCCATAAATCCATGGGCCCCGATGGGATGCATCCACGAGTGCTGAGGGAACTGGCAGATGTTATCACCAGCTCCCAGGTTGCCCAGAGAGGTTGTGCAGTCTCCTTTGCTGGAGATATTCAAAACCCGCCTGGGCGTGATCCTGGGAAATATGCTCTAGAGGACCCTGCTTGAGCAGGGGGGTTGGACTAGATGATCTCCAGAGGTCCCTTCCAGCCTCATCCATTCTGTGATTCTGTGACTGATAACAAAGTTAGTAGAACGTACATCTCTGTGTCCCTGCTATGCAGGTAGTTTTGAAACAAAGCAATGCAAAACTCAGAGCATCAACAGAAGTTTCTGTAGAGCTTCTCTCTTCTCAGCTCTCACAAATATCTTTGAATTGCGACTTTCAGAGATGAAACAGCTTCCAGACCCTCAGGATAGGTAAAATATGTAGGTGCAGGTAAAATATGAAGGGAGGAAAAATAAAGTAAAATATAATGTTAATAACAGAGTAAGGGCATTTCTCAATCACAATATTAAGGGGAAATAATCACTTTGTTGATTTAGGTTTGGCTTTCTTGACAAATTTTTTACATTCTTGGCAAAATAGTTACATTTTCTAAGGCATTTGGTTCAAAAGGAAATGCTGTGATAATTGATATATACCATAGCAAATCCATATGTAGCACCATGTCCCAGTGCTCCTACACAGCAGAGAAAATTCTGAGAGGCTAGAAGGCTAAAGCTAGAGCATCAAGAATTTCATTTCTTCTCATAGCTATTTTTTAGCAGGATTATCCTGGTTGTGAAAGTCAAAAACAGACTACCTTGTCCTAGAAGCTTTATGAGTAGCCCAGTCCCTCAGAGGTATAATGGCAGAAGAGTATGAGGTTGAAGTTTAGTAAGAAAGTGTGATTGGGAAAGTTGGCCAACTTCTCTCATATCTCCCAGAACCCCACCAGATACTCCATCATCATCTTCAGACCTCTCCCATCCTATAACTTCCAGCTCCCTATGTCTGCCCCGAGAATTTCAATCTACCTCTGCTCTTTCCACAGGTCAAAGAACACAGTCCTGCAGTGAAAATCTAATCCCAACTTAAATGCTTTTCCATTTTTGCCAGCATACTGCCTATGCTGCCCCAAACTTGCTGATGCTTCTGCAGCTCAGATTCCCCACCCATACCTACCACTTGACTCCAGTTCTGGTTCCACACTACTACATCTTCCCTATATTTAATCTCTAATGTCCACAAAACTTCCACTGGCGGCCAGCTAGCCACCCATTACCTCTCTCACTGGCTACTTCAGTAAGGCAAGTCGACCTTCCCACCTCGGACAGTCCTCCTTACTGGTCATCCCTCCTCTATTCTCTAAATTTTTGGAAAATGTGTGGGAAAGGTAGGAGATGATTCCACCTTTGGCTCTCCCTCACCTTCTCATTACGTCATCTCATAAAAACAAAATATCACTTGCATTTGCAGGGTACTTGCTACATTCTCTAAAACTCTAGGAAGACATGCATTGGAGAAGAAATAAAGGAGGCATAGCCATGAAAAACTACATGCTCGGCAGACCTAGTTTCTTTGCTCTCATTTATGCTGCAAGAACTGAGCAGGGAAGAGAAATGATAAAAAAATCACTTTAAGCCAGTTTCCTGTTACTTGCCAGCAGAACTCTCATTTGACTTGAATCCTCATTAGCATGACTCCATACACGCAAGCATCTGATGTGCCTTCCTCAGGGCATAAGTGACATGGAAGGGCGCAGAGTCAGAAATATTAGGCAAATATTTCTATCTAGGCTTTTTTAAGTACTGGGTTCTGCTCTGCAATCTTTCAGTTGAAGCAACAGATTGCCACAGCCCTCTAACTCCGACTTGGTAGAGCTGGTTAGGGGATCATTCCCAGGCAGGAAGAGCACGAAGGGGAAATGAATTATACAGAATCACAGAATGCTTGAGGTTGGAAGGGACCTCTGGAGATCATCTAGTCCAACCCCCCTGCTCAAGCAGGGTCATCTAAAGTGCATTGCCCAATGTGCTCTAGATGTGTCAGAATTAAGCAAGTCTTGTTCTGATCACCGGAGACTTGAGTGTAGTGTATCATCCCTGTACTCAAACCAAAATGTACTTTTCATATATATGTATGCCATACATATATTTTGAAAAATAGATTTGTTTTTATTTATTTCACACAAGTAGAAAAAGAAAGTAAAGTTGATTTTTTTCAGTTATTTTAAAAATCCATCTTCTTACGTGGCTGCACAATGCTGCATGCATTGCAGAGAATATTTACATATATAAAAAGCTGTTTGTGTTGAAAATAAACAAAATATAAACAGTTCAATTAATATTGACTTTCATAAAGTTTCTCTAAAGGAATCCTCAGTCTTAGGTTTTGGCTCTGTGATTTAACTGTCTGTACAGAAAGCTCTTTCTTTGCGAAATACGTCCTGATGAGAAGGGTTAGCCTGAATCCCTTTAGCTACCCAGAAGCTACCTGTAACTCAGAAATACTTCCAAAGTACTCCCAACACTTTAAGTACCTTTGTATGATGCCTCTCCAAATTATTTTCCGTACCTTTGGCATGCTGACAACTAAATGACCAGTTGTTTGTGATCTTTTAGCAGAGCTGCTATCTGGCTTCACTTCCTCAGGAAGCACAAGCTGAAACGGCTAAGAGAAAATAGGGGTTGAAGTGTATTATATAAAAAAATCTCCTTTTTCTTTAACCTGGGTAGAACACACACAGAAAACACCGCTGTCAAATACTTTGATATTTAGGACAGTATAGCCTTAAATTCTCTCACTTTAAATATATTATTACTAATCCTAATAAATGAGTAGCATGCTAAACAGCTTTTACTTGCAAGCACAGTATATGTATACACTTGAATTGCTCTCATTCCTGAATTGACATTTCTAAAGAAGGTTATAAAATGATGCCTGACTTATCTTAGCAATTAAATGAGAAAGATTATCCAGGCTATTTTAGACGTAAAGTAATTCTGAAGTTTTGCTTATGCGGTTGGTATAGTTACAAATAGGGATTTTGGTTTACTATATAAGTACTTTGAATTTTTTTAAAAAAGGAACATAAAATTGTAACTGTTGACAGAAAAAACAGAATGATACTTTAAAGGCCCTTTCAAAAGAATATATATCCATTTCTTTCTGTCAGCTATAAATTTCAGATTGTGAAATTGCTAAACTCTAGCCTAAGCCATAATAAGTGAATTAGGTAAAAAAAAGAAAGAAGAGAGAGGGAGAGAGAGAAAGAAACAAATTTTACTTCAGGCTTCGCACCCCTTCCACAGTTTATACACGGTCCAAAATAATGAAAATAGGAAAGTGCTTTTTTCTGCACAGGTCCACATGGTTAGTAACTGCTAAAAGTCAAATATAAAGTCTACTGAAGTCAGTTAAAAAATAACAGCAAACTTCAATGAGCAAAGATCAATTCCTTTGAACTTAAAGTTACCTTTACTGATTCTGATGGAACACAATGGAGGTCTGTAAGAGGCCAGGAAGGCCAGAAGTAAACAATGAAAATAAATAACAGTAGCCACAATAAACATAACCATTACTTTGAAATGAATGTAGGAAGAAAACACTAACCTTTCCCTTCACCAGTATTCGTATGTAAGTTGGCTGGACATCAACATCAAGCAGAGAAGTGTCCAGATGTCTTCAGAGTGAAATATAAATAAATGAATACAATCTACAATATAGTCCAATAAATAAGCAGTTCAGACTATATAACTCTTTAATTATGTTTTTGCAGATTGTAAATTACAAACTGCAATTTCAGTTATTAAGTTATACAAAATATTACTAAAGTCTTTGAAAGAGGACATGCTCTTCCTACGTGTTTGCAGAATGTCAAATAAAATAATGTCTAAACTCTATCAATTGCATCACATTGGTACCACAATATAGCTATTACATAACTCCAAGATTTCAAAATATTCATTGAAAGTGAGTAGTATTTTCTATTAGTTTTGTGCTTTATATTATAGGAAAATTCATTGATTTTCAATCTAAAATTGTAGAAGTATCCTGCTACTTTTCTTTCTAAAAGCTTAACTAGTAAATTTGTAATAAGAGTTCCCATTTTTGCACTGAATTTACAGCATAATAATGAACAGAAATACTTTTATATTTCCAATAAAATTAGTATATTTACATTTCAATATGGTCAAATAAAGTTTGTGACCTGTGCAAGATCTACTCTAACATCTGTTCTTCATCATGTGATAGATACATTCTTGTTTCTGGGACCTCCTAGTGAAAGCATATATACATATATATATATATACATATATATGTGCACACATATATGAATGTATGTATACATATGTGTGTGTGTATGTATATGTATATTCCCTATTTCTCTTCTATTATAACATTAATTCTTAGGTGAAATTTTCAAACTTTTCAGTTTACATTTCTTACAAAAGAGCACAGAATATTATACCATATCCAACATTTTATTGCACTGAAGAGATTTTCTGAAGCTGTAAACCTGATTCTTATAATTTCCTAAACAATGGAGTAGGTCTCTTTTGAGGGAAATTAATGAACTGCAACGGTGCTGGACTTGGCATTAAGGGTATTTCTGTGCTAGAAAACTAGTTCAAGTCTTATTATTACAGGTTCTTATTAGGGGTAAATAAGCTGGTTCGTTTCTAAGCAGTCCTTGGGCATGGTATTGCTTAGCACAAGTCCATGGTACTGCTTAGGAGTACTATACTTCCAAATAGTTAGCGAGAGCCCTTGTCACATTTTGGCCTGGTTCAACTAAACTCTTTTCAGACAATGCCTTGGTGTGGTTTGGGAAATACATGGGCAATGGACTCTTTTCAATAGGCACTGTTGACAAGGCCATCCTGTCTTGAGGATGAGAAGAATTTAATCAGGTCATGAACTGTACTGTAGCACTTCTTTTAGGGCCAGGTAACGGGCGTAAAACCCCATTCCCGATAATCCTAACCTGCCTGTAAAGAATGGAAGGTATTTTACATAAGTGTAAATGGACAAGCGTAGAGGCAACCTACACATGGACAGTAGAAAACATCAACTCAAGAAAGGACTACTAAACACTGTGCTTATTCAGGGGAACAGAACAGCCTGAAGGGTCTCTGGCCTATATAGCCCCATTTCTGTGGCACAGTTTTCAAGACTGATTCTATTACATCATATATTATTTGTTTTCTTCTTGCAAAGTCCCAGTGCACAAAGAGGGGTTTATTTGAAATATTATGTACGAGAACTTAAGAAGAGCAAAAATGAAGAAGAAAAAATAAATAATAGTTCTGACCTGTAAACAGCAAGGTCCAAGATGAACTGATTGTTTTCTTCATCATCTTCCAAAGAGAAATGAAGCCTAATAAGAAAAGAAATACCTCCAGTATAAATACAAGTGGAGTGTATAAGCAAATATTATTGCATGCTTCAAATTAAACTGTTAGCAATTTTGGATTTATATGAATACCATTTAGATAATATGTCACATCATCATTTTAGAAACAGTTGCAATTCCACTACACAAATAGAAGAACTACTAGGGCCTGCCTGACATTTGTTTTCTATTCTCCCCACCCAACCCCCAAGAAACAGAAATAAAAATACTGATGAAGGTCAGTTAAATTCAAATCAGTCTCTCAATGCAGGAAGAGAGACCTCTGCTGGTGAAATCTGTCAGTTATATTAATGTTGTGCAAAAAACAGTTCATGAAAAGCATGAAGATCCGAGAACTCAGTAATTCTAACTTTGCAATTTGTAAAAAATCTGCATATTTGTTCATGGCAATTAAATCGTCTGCCTATGTATTTCCAAAGTAAAGTGTGGTTTGTACAACATCCTTGTTTCTATAAGCTTTAAAACATTTTTTAAAAAGGAACTGTAGATCACGTTAGATACGTGGTTTGTGATCTGCTGGCTGGGTTCTTAAAATTGTGAAAGAATCTTACCAGCTACAAATTGAAAACTACATCTGTAACTACTACGGTAAGGAGATAAAGTCAATGAACACTTATAAGGTCTGCTCAACCACTCAAATGTTTCCCAAGTGTTAAAGTAGTGAAAAATCCCAGATTAAAAACCACTTAGAAATGAGATGAGTTTATTACCCTAAGGTTAGGTAACGTTTAACCTAGCTTAATTTATCTGGTGTATTTCAGTGACGTTAAAAATACTTAGCTACTTTGGGTTCAGATAACAGAAATAAGCTCAAATTTTAAGTCTGGCTAAATTTTCTCAGCAATACAAATATTTGCCATATATCCTTTTTACTCTTTGCTCTACTGTATTCTGATATAGTCAGCCTTCAAGAAAGCTTATGGAGCTTTCAGTTTATGAGTATTTTTGAATGGAAAACTGCTAAGAAGAATAAAAACCAGCTTTGTTTCCCACTCATGCCTCTTTCTCTTACAACAATACAGATTTTGAGGAGAATTCACTAAAACGTGAAGGGTAAAAATGAGAAGAGAATTGTAACATTTTCTTCGTGGAAGCTTAGCTAGAAATGAGGACGGGAAGTAGCCTTCTTTTTTGAGTAGCATGCAGTTATTCCTGTTGCTAATTTACGAAAAGAACATTAGGTGGTTTGGACATTGCTTTACTAGACTTCTGCAATGAAACAAAAATTTTGAGAGCATTTTCCACCTACTAGTAACTCTTAATTCTTGTCTCTCCAATACACTGCCAGACTGTACTGAACTAAAGATCTGTGAAAATTTTGCTGCAGCCATATTGGTACAAACTGTTGAATGATCTGGCTTTACTTAGACAATCTACAGAGCAAACTCTAATCCAGAAAACCCAAGTGAAATGAACAATACTGATGTTAACAGTGAACTCTGTGGGACCATATTTCCTCTAAAGAGACGAGCAGAGCTTTGTTCTAAATGTCTTTGCTTTTTAGAACCATAATTAAATACTATCAACACAATTAAATCTATTCTACACTTGTCTTCTTCGAACTAGAAAATTATTAATTTTTGTCTTAAAGGCAATGGTAAGCATATTTTGGTATAGTTGGAATAAATATAAGCTCTCCTGCAACTACCTTTAATTTTACTTACATCAACAAAAATAAGCATTGATCTTATAATGCAAGTTGTTGAAATCTTTAAATTTTTGTGGATTTATAAACTTCCAAGATTTAGGAAGTGTTCTTCATGCTAATTGTAAGCATGTTTTTAGCTTTGGCTTTTGTAGTTAAGTCAGTCTTAAGATGGAAAAACCTATTCGGAGGACAGGAGACAGGGTAAGTCTTGCTTCATAGATCACTGTTGGATCACAGCCTCCTGTAGGAGGCTGTTTAGGGAGCATTTATAAGGAAGTAGGGTCTGCACTCTGTCTCCTGTTTTCCATTAGAAAAAGAAAGCATGGTTCCAATGAAATCAATGATAATATATGGCTGATGTCTCTGGAAACTCTTTCTAAAACACTTGAATGTCCTAGTGCCTTTGTCAACGACAAAACCCAGTTAGCTACCCTTGCTCCTGACCTCATTCATGGTGTTAAAGGAAAGGATCTCATGCAATACAAATGAAATATGCATTGCGCTGAATTCTGCCAGGTCTCCCTCTGTCATCAGAGGACAGAATGGTTTTGTCCAGAAATAGTACTTGGATATATTTTTCCACATTTAAAGTGGCTACTTACATACATTTATCTTCAACAGTTAGACTTTGGTTAAACTTTTTCTGCTGTTAGCGAGGTGCTCAAAGACAGAGAACCTTACCATAGAAGGGAAAACAGTAAAATATCTTATACCTTTTACAGAAAAACAAGTTCTTCAATCATCAGAGACCAAAATAGTAAATTAAACACCCTTCAACACTTCACTGACTGAAAACTAATTCTTTTGCTAGCCTAAGAATATAACTTTCATTCAGTCACTCCTCAGTAGGAATTTAAGACTGCATATTAGAATTTATATTGTCATGTATCTTGAAATACTTGACCAAATTAACTATAAAGACATTAGTACTGTTTTACTTCTTCACAGTACTGTTTTCCTTACATACTTAGGCTCATTTACATTCAGAACTTTTCCTTCTGTGGTAACCAATGTCCGAAGTGGCTTCTCTTTCTTTTTTGACTCCCTTAACAAAGCAAAAAGAAAAATATTTTGTCACATTCTTATCTTCTATGCTGAATAGCAAAAAAGAAAGAAGAGGATGACAACAAACTAAGTATTATCTGGTATTTGATTTTAAGGATACAACTTATTTCAGGAACAAAACAGGTGATGTGAAATGTCCGACTGTATATAAAAAGCATCATCTAAAGATGAGCAAATACTTTGTAATATCATCTCATACACTGATAATACCTTCTTTTGTACTTCACAGAGCATCCATTATCAAACAGCAATACATCAAATTCATCTGGTATATCTTAAGAAATCAGTGGATTGCTTAAAATTTTTTGAAATTGGATGTTTTTCTAGTCATGACTGGTCACATTATTCATGAGGTATCATTACTTTTATCTGCTTTGATGGATGCCTAAGCATTTCTAAAGAAATTTTTATTCACGTAAACTTAATTTCTTTTCCTCCACAAATGCCTGGCATATTTCAAAATGGCAACTCTGTCAGTCACTGTTCTGTGCGAGATAAAAGAATTTGAATAGTCATAAGTTCACAGGCAGTGTAAAACAAGACACAGTTTGACCAAAGTAAATACATATAGATTATTTGTTCATGAATCTGTTGCATTTTTTTGCTGCGCTCTTCCTTCAAAAAATACCATAGACATTACTGACGAAGGGGACTATTCAATCTTCCCCATCCAAGTTCAGCTATCAGTAATGAAACTAAATCTGACTTTCAAACAGTGCAGTACAAAAGCTGCCCTAAATTTATCTACTAAACCAATGCAGATCACTATAAGATCATTCAGACTTGTAGCACTGATATTTTCCTGGATAACTGTTAAGATCATGAGCAGGGAATTTATATTAATATCATCAAATTAATAACAGCAACAAGATCTGCAAACTTCCAGTTTTGCTGAAGAATTCCTCAGGGCTGACTTTTTCAATACTTAGACTTGATCTATCTTTTAAAAATTATGTATGTCCTTAATTAGAACCGTTAGAAAAATTCCTTGCATAAATGTTGAGAAAGAAAGAGAGAGAGAGAAAGAAAGAAAGAAAGAGAAAGGAAGAAAGGCAGAAAGGCAGAAAGGAAGAAAGGAAGAAAAGAGAAAGAAAGGAAGGGAGGGAGGGAGAGAGGGGATACTACTTACTCTGTTTATGTAACTGACTTAAGCTCAGTAGCAATAAAACAACTTTTGTGCTAGTGACTGCCATGATTCTCAGTGATCAGCAAAACCAGTAGCAACCTTACAAAATTTTAAAGCATTATCAGGGGCCAAGCATCTTCAGCTTCACCATGCCAACAGATAACATGAAGAATCTTACTACTCAGGATGGATATCTTCAATAAAGTATGTGAAAAATTTTGTAAGCGACACAGAAATGATGACTGAAATGCCACTTCTGCAAAAATTCTGTAGAATGGCCTTTAGGCCTTTTATATAATACAGTCTGCACTCCTGATAAATATTTTTAACATTAAGATTAAACACTGAACTTCAAGAAACTTATTAGTTAGTTGACAGAACAGGGAAATTTCTAAAGCCTGTAAAATGTAGTTGAAAAGAGAAATTGCATTTTAAAAAATCTATTTGAAGAAAAATAATGTAACAGGTATTATAAATATATTTTAGAAAATGAAACAAAACAAAGTGAATACTCTATTTTATTTATATGTTATAGGCACATTTTCAAAGGCAACAGGGAATTAAGCTGCTAGTCCTCAGTGATACTCAGTGTGAGGTAGGTGCTTACCTCTTCTCTTTGCCTTTGAAAATTCCCCTTCTCCAACTCAAAGAATAAATCAAAACAAAAATATACCTTATATTATCTTTAGCTCTCCTTTTTTCTTCAATATATCTGTGAGTTTCTAATCTAGATTCTGGCGTATACGGTGTAGGCTCCTCCCAAAATCTTCTGTCTTCTTCATCTACAACTTCTCCCCATGTTTGTTGCTCTCTTTCTGTCTGATGGTTTTCTCTGTCGTGTAGGGAGTCTGGGCTATACAAGATCATATGGAATATTATTCCAATAAAATGAAGGAAGGGTAGCTGCTAATTAATTCTTGCAAGAATATTTTTTTTTTACTCCAATACTTACAGCTGTGTAATTCCTATTGAGCTCTAATGGTATCTAAGAGATTTAGGATAACCGATTCTGTTCTGCTTCCTTCACCGATCAACAAACAAAACAAAGCAAACCTACAAGATATTTTACTGCTAATGGAACTATTTAGATAGAATGTGTTTCGTTAACTTATACCATGGTGATGCTTTGAAAACCCAAAAGATAGTTCATCATCAGATGAATTTCAGGGGTAGAATTTTCAGATTCCTTAACAATTTTACCGTGAAAGGAACCCTGCAGTCCCTGTGATGTTTAAGTATTCATAACAGCAGGCAGTAGTAGATTAGAAGTTTATAAGATAGCAATTTTTTACTTAGGCATCTCCTCAAGTGCTGTTTTTAGAACCTGAATCCTTCCTCCCCTAGCCCTAAGCCTCTGTAATCTTCAGAAATCCTGTAGCTATATGGGGAGAAATCTAAAGTTATGACACGTGTTCTATGATAGTAAGTTCCGTAGCCATCTCTATGAAACTTAGACTCTATTGGACTAAAAATAAGATGAATGGCAAGTGCAATGAAAGATGATCCCTGATATAAATTCTACTGTCTAGCTAATCTTAGTAATAGTAGGTGAAAGAAATGTAGGAATCAAAATCCCATAGCCTTTTTATCTCAAAAGATCTGCAATATCCTGTTTCATTCTTAACACCTAATAACTCCAAAGCCAAAGAAATTACAGGTGAATCATTGCTTTCTCTGGAATCACTGGAAAATATGTACTGCCTTACATAGCAATTTCCAGCTGTCCTACTGGAGGAAGCTATCAATTATACTACTTTGGCAAAAGTTAGCTTGTAGTTTGGGACAAAAATTCTGTTGTACTGTCTGCAAGTCTGTAGTTAGTTATATTTTTCATTAGAGATAAAAGTGCATGAGAAGAAAAGGTCCTTCTAGAAACAATAAAACAAAATATTTTAAGTGGAATTATATTATCAATATTTAATGAGGAAAATAAAATTCTTAATCAAAAAATGGAAGAATGTTACTTATTTACAAAATATTGTTGATTACTGTCTACCTGTCAATTCCAAGCTTAGATTCCATTTGATTTTCTTTCTTATCCTTCCTTTCTTGCATCCTTCTTTGAGCATCTTCTTTTTCTCTGGCTCTTTTGAGAAGGTAAGCTTCTTCTTGTTCTCTGATTTTCTCCCTCACTTCTGGATAGTTTTGAAGTGCTCGAATCCTCTCAGAACGTTCTATTTCCTTACTATCCAAACACTTCCCAAAGAGAAAAAAATGAAGGCATGTGAGAAATTTTATATGTATTCAAATCAATAAATCCATTAAACATTAGGTTAATTTTGACAGATGACTTTCTCTAGAAAATTAAAAATATGCCTTTCAAAAGTTCATGGTACTTCACAGCATAGTTCTAACTGTATTAGAAAAAAAATAAGAATATTACATTGCCACTCAGACTTGAGGACAAAATTGTGTGCCTGACAACTGTGTTTCGCATTTTACAACAATTTCAGTTCATCTAATTAGTCTAAGCAGTAGACTAATCCCTCTCCATGAATCTTGCCATTTAGATCTTCCTTCCTGCCATTTAGACTTTTCCTTAGACCTTCAAAGCTTAAAAAATACTGTGACTATTTCATTGTTCATCCAGACAACGAAATTCAACCAATTTTTGCAACATGCTATTGAAAACACTGCACATATTTGTTAATAGGCTGGCTTTTTCAGGAAAGAAATGTGGAAGTTATTTGATTTCTCAGGAAACACCTAAAAATTCCCAAACACATGCAGTAGAAAGAGCTTACTCAAGGTAATGATGCTTTCTTAGCATATATTCTGTGAAAGTCCCATTGTCTTTTTAATTTTTGTGTAAAAACTTAGTATACACAAGCTCTAATGATTCTTTTCCTTTAAATTAATGGTCTTATGTGGGAAGGTTTGCTTAGATATAAGTTATCTTTTATAATAATTATATAACAGTTCATGTGGTTGTTTAGGTTTTGGCTTATGAAACCATTAGAAAATTATTTTGCTGTGTTAGTTTACTGCCAACAAAGTGAGCTGAATCTACTCCTTAAGATGTCAGGTAAGTGCCAGTACTCCTACAAGGAAAACCATGAGAGCATATTCCAGGAAGTCATTAGATCAGCTCAGTCATTTCACAAAACCTCATTCTCAAAGTATCTACAAGCAATGTAATCTAGTGCTTTTTTTACCATCAACTTCTATCCTTCTATGGGCTTTCATAAAAGATTTAAAGGTATGATACCAACAACCTGGTAACATTCTGCTGTCATGAGAATAATTTGAAATACATTGTGTATTTAAAAAATAAATGAGCAAAAGGCCAGAACTCTATTATGTATTTATTTTTTCTGGACTTTGTTTAAAGATTTCCAAAGAAAATGACTGAAAGTTAACAAATGCGTGTGGGTGATTCCAAACATAACCAATTAATTATCATGTTATTTATTATAATCACTTATTCTTCAGAATAGAACGTAATATCCTGTGGACAGTAAGCAAAGTGTTCCTAGAGTTCCTACCACAAGCATTTATTTTGTTTTGTTTTAGTGTATTCAGTCAGCAATGCTATCATTAAAGGAAAATGCATCATTTATGGTTACTGACTACTAGTTATTGATTTGGACATAAATAAAATCTAGTTTTAAAAATCTTACTTTCAATTGGTGAAGAGTTGCCACCACAAATTGTCTATAACCGTCAAACTCAGTACATGGGTTCCCCACCAGAAACAGTTCCTTCAGATGTATGTTATATTTTAGGACTTCAATACTGGAGAGTTCACCAATAAAATTTGCTGTAAGGTCCAGTTTCTTCAGCTCTTCACAGCCTGTTTCAAAAATCGTTACTTATTCTGCCCATAATATAAATGTACACACCACATACACATACACACACACATTCACTTGGGAATAACACTGTTGCTTGCAGTTGTCTTGTGTATACTAATGTCATACTGTACCAGTACACATCTTTTTCAGGCCAGAAGTGGGAGAGTAATTCACAGCTAAGATTTTTTGACATCACAATATTTATATAGAGAAAAAATCTCCACAAAATACAATATATCAAAACTTATTATAAGTTTTATCACTATCAAAACGTTGTGGTCAGTGATTGTATACTAAATCAGCTATTAAATGTTTCACTTCCAACTAAGCTAAACTTCAGTTCTAACAGTCTGGCTGCCTTGGTACCCTTCCTCAATTGCATCTTTCCCATGCGGCTAAAAGAGTGGCTAATTATTTCGGGAGAGTTACTCTTAGCTAACATTATTCAAGTGTTTAAATCATGTTTTCTGTAAATTCACTCCAAAATTTTTTTTTATACTTAACGGACTCAACCACTATCATAAACATTTTATCATTGCTTAAATGGCAAATATTGACAATAAAATGTTATTTGTAGCCAAAATAGTTTGTCTGAACAGAAACTCCAAATTCTCTAATAAAATGGAAAATCAGGTTATTGAAAGAATGAACTGCAAGAGTGAACTGTCATTGGGGAACTTCAAATTCCCAGAAAGTTTCCTACACCATTCACTGTCTTTCTTGACTACAATAAGTATGCAAATTTTTTTTTTTTTTTTAGATACAAAGCTAAATCCTCTGAAGAATATTTTTTAAAATTTATCAAATTCTCCTCCTGTCAGAATCTGTCCACGAATCATAAACTTGACTCTCACAGTAAAAAAGATCAGCTAAGTAAGAACTCAGCTGCTGCGCTCACGACTGTAACTACGTCTTTTTCTTTGCAGGTCTTTTTGGCAAGTATTTTATGCGCAATGGAGCTGAAAGAGAATAAACCACTCAAAATGATTTATTAGAGGATTTAAACAACCCAATTTTTTGCAAGATGCACTCCCAAAGATTCTGACTTCTAAGTAAATTGCAAATCACAGTAATAAATATTCAGCCTGATAGAAGAACTTAAAATTTACTGGCATGAGAACAGATGCAAGTTTCTCAATAAATTGCCAAATATGTAATATATTGCCTATTTTTTCAAATTGTAGACTTGTGTTTACCTATTTCTTTTTTTTTTTTTTTTCATTTGGTTTAAGCCATCCTCTTCAATCAGCTTGCTGACTGTTCAAAATAAAAAAGTTTTTCTTTTCCTTACTGTTCCCTCACCAAGGCAGACATTTTCAAACTTATAGCAACTGGCCTAAGCAGAGTCAAGAAAGAAAAAGAACTCAACTCAGAAATGATTCAAACAATATAGAATATGTTTATAGATGGCTTTAAGCCTTAGAATTTGATCATGGAAAATGACAGATCTTTTTACACGCTATTATATTGACAGGATAAAGGGTTAAACAGAGATAAAATGGACAAGACTTAATGTAGTAACAGAGAAAAGAATAATCTGAAAAACTCCACAAAAATAATCCAGACTGCTAATGCAATCTGTGCATAGTGCAAATCCTTCTCATGTGAGACTTAAGTACTGAAGTCAAGACAACTGCTGAAACACGACAACAGAAACACTTTTTAAAGCATTAAAAAAACCACACCATTCTAATTAACCTGCACCACAGGCTTATCTTACCTTCATGACGAGGAAATACTAATTCTAAATGGGGTCCATGAATAATTTTGAGATTTCTATTATTTAAGGTATCAAAGAATAGAGATGTCACAGTTGGCAACACTGGTCAGAAAGTATGGAAAGAGTGAAAATTAAAATAACTTTAAGAAACTGCAATGACAAAACTTCAACATTGGAAGGTTTTCCCAGAAAGCAGAAAAACTGAAACACTGCACGCTAAAAAGAATCCTTCTGAGCATCAATAAATTATCTTTATTGGTGGGCATATCTGATTAACTTCCATCCTCCTTTACATTAGGTCGAAACTCATGTGTTTCAATATGAAAAGGCAAAATACTTCATTTAAAAATCTTACCTTCCAGATTTTCAATTCTTTCAATGTTGTTCAAAGCTATATTTAAATATTCAAGCTTCTTTAGTTTGCCCACATTTTCTGTAACAAATATACATCTGTTATATCAGTTCTCTTTGTTGGAAAGTGCATAATGATTTTACTTGCTTGATTTACTTCAAGCAAACAATAAGGCAAAAAATGGGAAGCACAAACCAGAATATGTATTAGAGTATCAGGCATAAATATTTGAATATCAATACCAAGATGAAAACAGAAAGTTCTCTGAAAAATGCAAGTTAAAAGAAAAAATAAAAAGAATAAGGGTGGTTATAAATATTTTTTTTCATAAATCCATAATGTAAGTGTACAGATATAAGAGGACTGGTCAAAAGCATGGTGAAACATTCAATTCATCACGAAATTCTGAGAGAATCAGGCTATATTTAGCCAAGCCTTATAAAATTATAGAGTTCGACATGTACTTTGATAGAAAAAAAGTGGTTTCCTTAGTATATATTTAGTTTCTAAAGATCTTTTGTCTATAGGACTAATACCAGAAGCGTAAAGCATTAAGACATCCATATTATATCATACTTGGCAGAATTAAAGTTGTTTTAAATAAAGCCTTTACACAATGCAGACTCACTGAGCCTACAATTTACTTGTTGTCTATAAAATAGTATGAATATATTACAATAAGAATCTGGTCTCAGAAGCTGCCTTTTTTGCTGGTGTTTTTGCAGCAATTCAATTTTCTTGATAAGTTTAGGATTTATTTAAATTTCGGATGTTAGGAAAGTAATGAGGAAGTAAAAAAATCAGATAATGTCATTTTCAGCCAGGATCATCTTATATACATATTTAATTGAGTAAGCAGGAGTGGGTTGGCCCACAGTTATGGACTGGCCTTTATCTTTTGTGTCTTCACTAGCGTCACTGAAGCAAGACATAAGAAAATATAATTCTATTAAAAGCGACTGTGAACAAAACAATAAGCAACTTCAAACTAAGCTGCTTTTCTGCCATAAACCTGAAAAATAATCCTGAGGAATGCACTAGCATTTTAGGAAACAGATATTACTTGTCCTTCCGTTTGATTCCTCAGGGCTGATGTTACTGTGAGAGTCTGGTAGTATCGTGTTCATGTAAGTTACACTGTTCTTCACTGCTGCACTTCCTCCCACAATATATTCTTAAAGCTTTACAATGCTATATGCTGACCTGCTAATAAAAGCTAGTAATTGAGTGAAACCAGCTTAGGATAGGAAATATTCCTTCACACATTACAATGAGGTCTGTGGCAGAGCAATGAAAAGATTGTTTTTTTTTCTTCCTTACATTATACAGAGTAAAAATTGAAGTCAGAAGAATAAAGTATTCATCCAGCTGTTCACACTGCTGGGAGTTCAGGAGCTGGAAGGCTGAGCCGTATGTGGCAAAACACAACTGAGATCTGGGGTGCTGAAGGGGTGACATCCTAAACGTTTGCTTCTTTCCTCTGAAAAAGGTTTGGCTCCATAGGCTAAAGAAAAGAAGCTGGTAAACCAACAGGAAGCCAGATTTATAGCTTCTTTCTGCCCTGGAGATGATCATTCTTTTGCATTCTTTTGCAGCTGGGCATGCGCTGTCACAGGCTACGTTTTATACCTCACAAAGATTTCAATGCCATGTGGGAGAATTTCTTTCCTGGATTCTAACTAGAATATTATTTAGGTATGATTAGATTTATAGACTTTCCTTATAGGAAAGCATTATATAATTCCTAAAGGTCCCCCGTGTTATATAATACATTCTTCTTCAGAATGGAAACCATTGTAAGAGAGATACCATTTCATATTTGTTCTCAGAGAAGAGAATTAGAAAGTATGGTTTAATCATAGAAAATATGTGCCAGACAGAAAGGCGGCTAAAATGGAATAGTACATGGGGCACAAGGAAAGGTGTTAGACTGTTTAATTTAAGACCAGGAGAAAATTTAGTAGATAATGTATCCAAGAATCATCCCTGTCAGATTAAGACGATTTGACAAAAATAGACGAGTGAAGGAGGGGTGGGGAGGAGAACCAGTCTGCGGTTGCGGTTTCTCTTTTTAAATGCAGCGATCCAAATTTATCGTTAGTGTCATGGTGATAAAACCAGAGTACCAGCAAGGACTCATTTAACCCAGCATAACCGCTAGGCTGCTGTTTCTGTCAAACACAAGATAGCAGACAGCTGCCAGTCAAGGACAGGAGCATTCTGTACATCCCTCTCGCTTGTTGGATGTTTTTCAGATACAGATTTATATAGCTTCAAGATGGACAAAACAAAGCCAATCGCTCAAACACCCTAATCTGAAATCTGAAATGTATAATTTTCACCATGAGCAACTGAAATGAGAAGGTCAGTAAATTTCGTGAGTTCTGACACAATGGCTAGCATTTACTCCTTTTCAAATACACAAAGAAGGTAAAGAAGGAATTCGGGAGCAATTAACTTCACCGCACCAGTCCCAAAACTGAGTGAAAAATGGAAATGCCATTAGACATGACACAGATCTGAGACACAAATCAGACATAAAATTCATAGTGTAATTTGGGATAGGCAAAGATCTCTAAAGATCTTCCGATTTGAAACCTCATTCAATAAAATTAAAGTTTACCTCGTATTCTAACTCACAAACTGCACCGATCAACCACTGCGCATACTGTCCCTGCTGAGACAAGCAAAGAAATTTAAACAGGGAGATTCATCTAACCAACAGAGATCATGTCTACAGCTGAGTTAGTTGTCCAGCCTCTTTTATAATCAATAAAGAGAAATAGGCTCTTCAAGGTACAATCTGTCTTATCTTAAATTGGATGTCTAAAACCAGTGAACCAAATCATGCTCAAAAATATGCCTTTTCTTTTCCACTGATTATAAAGGGAGGCTACAGTAACTGCCTTAGGCATAGATGTCTAAAGTTAGACTATATGAATCCTGCCACTGAGTTTACTAAGACCTTGGAATGATATTTTTTCATAATTCACAAATGCATGATGGAGTGAGCAAGGTACTCACAAAGCTTAGGTTGGTTGTTCATTTTTCTTAGGCTATTTCTGTGACGGGAGTATCTGTACACATAAAGATATGAAAGAGGCAGTGTTGGAGCCAATAGCATCTTGTGTATTTTTTTCCTGTTTATAGAAAAGAAGACAAGCAAGGCCTCATCCACGCAGTCGTAGCAGCTGGGCAGTTATACTTTCTGTGCACCTGGATGCCTTAGAATTTGTTGTCCCAGCAGTAGGCAAGTCTGATCTTTAGGGCTGCATAAAGGTCTCCTTTAAGAGACAGGAGAGAGACATCCTGGCAGAACTGGTATAAACCATACAGCTACAGTATTTTGAAGTGTTCCTGGAACTAACAGCTATCTGCTGCGTGCGCCACGCAGACAAGTTGGTATCCACTGGGAAGAATTACTTCCCAATTTCAGTACTTGGCAAGTCAACCTCCATCAGCAAACCTTTTGGTCAGTATTCATGTAGTGCTGTTTCTTTTTTTCCATGTGTTACCAAAGTGTTATCTTGAAAAGTGGTTACATCATACAGGAACATATGGAAGCTGGAAGTTACACGCTTTCCCAACTCCTACAGTTAGATTATATTAAGAATAAGACTGAATCTCTTGAAAATAAGATTGCTTTTGTGCCCAAAAAGCATTAATCTGAAAGCTAGTATGATATATCATAGTAATCGAAAGGAAGGAAGTATGAGGGTTATCAAAGAACGAGATGAAGTCTTGTGCCTTAAGGACACAGAAACAGAGAGAAAAACAATTTATTTTAGTCTTCTTTTGATAGGATAGAGCAGTGTAAAGCATTTTCAAAAATCCTGTTCTATCTGAGAAAAGATTCCTCTACTCTAAGAAATGCAGATGTTACCAATACAGCTACTCTCAACAAATTTCCTGACAAGCCCCACTAGGGTAGGACAGAACCAAGAGTGCCTCAGAGTCTCTGACTACAAGTCCTGAATCTCACTCTAAAATTTTACCTTTTTATTCCTCTTAAGGAATTGTAAAGGAATACGCTAATATCACTCTTGAGCACTTCTGAACTTCTCTCCTTCCTCTGCACACTACCTGCAGAGACTAAGCTTTTCCGGTCCAGGGCCTTATTTTGTATCTTTCTGGAGAGCATCTAGCAAATACTTGAGCCTATACCATGACACCACAAAACACAGGCCATACGAAGTTTTATCTTCTCCAGTGGTACAGGAGGATCACTGACACTTACCTGTAAAAAGTCACCTTTATGCACAAAAGTAATTGTTTTATCTGAAAGTAAGTTGCTCATTCATTTAAATTAATCTTAATACATATGTAAAAGGTGTTCCAGACTCATAGTTTTGAGACTTGTATCTCAGTAGAATCTTTTTTACTTAAAATTTCTCTTGCAAATTTCTGAGCTTCCCAGCAATCTATTAAAGCAATGGGGAATGAGGATGCTCAAAATCTTGTGGGAACAGACCCAAAAAGACATTTTGTGCAGTTTTTCACTCTGCATGCCCTTTAAGTATAACCCAACAGATTTTTCTTCTGATTTCAGAAGTATGCATGTAATTCCTTTTAAAAAGAAACATACTCAGAAAACACTTACCAATTTTTGGAATTAGATTGTTTTGAAGATAGAGAATTTTTAAATCTCGACACCATTTGTCAAGATATTCTAGTTTTTCTATTTCCTGCTGATGTAAAGAGATTTCTTCCAGTGAAAAAATCTCACAGTTGTTATGTTCTGCACGTCTTCTAACAAGATCTTCGGTGACTGAAAAAAATATTAGATGTTGGAAAAAATCTTCTTTTAGTCATTTTCCATCATCTGACTTAAGAACATCTTATGAAATCATTTAAATCTTTTGTCACAACATAATAAATAGGTATTCAGTACAAACATCAATAAAAATAAAATCTGCTACATGAGATAGCAAGTGTCAAGTCACTTTAGCCCATTCTGCCACAGTATACCTCGTTTGTAAAACACCCTGAGGTCACCTGTAACATTCAAAAATCTATAATGAAAACTGCTGACTCTTCCAACAGTATAATACAACCCTTGCAGAAATTAATTCAGCGTTCATTATTTCAGTATACCTCAGGTTGCAGATTGATTAACGCAGACAAGCAGTGGAGTGCTTCATGGCCTTTTATTTTCTGGTGCCAGATGTTCACATTACAGGTAGCAGCAAAAAAAAAGTAAAGTAGCTACAGCGTGTCATCATATTTTTCCATCACCACAACGTGCACAGAAATAAGCAGGATGAGTGCTGAAAATGGCTAGATATTTTTTACTTTTTTCTTCTCTGAGACAAAGCCACAACTGATTCATGCTTATAACTGTCTGTGTTAGGATTAAATTTAATGTTAGGTATTTCTTAGGTACTATGAGCTCATTAGCAGCAAGCGAGAGAGTTTCAGTGGCCAAAAGTCATCAGAGACCTTGGTTAACAATTTTCATATAGTAATATTTAATGCTGGGCAATCTTTCAAACAATAAGGAGGGTCTGTATAATGAAGGTAAAAAAAAAATTCTGTGAGAAACAATGCTTAGTCTTGTACTAGATGCTACTACTTTGTTTCCAGCCCACTGCACCAAAAAGGACTAGCATTTTCTTCTCCTTGATAAGCAGTGCACTGTATTGATTGAAAAATTAGGATTTTATCAAATTATCATAGGTATTTTCATGGCTGTTAGTACCTAAAGAAGATTGGTAAGCCTTTCAAAAACACTCTGAAGAAAAATAAAGTAAAAAGCACATATAAATACAGAGATATATGAAAACAAATTATCTCTGTCATGCAATTAAATAAAAATGTTATTTCCCAGCTTATTTATCTCAGGAAGGTTTTGTCAAATTGTCTGTTTTTATTATTGGCCCTGTATCGGTCCATTCCTGCCTGGAATGGCAGCACATATGCGCATCGACCGGTCTGTTAAAAGCTGGCAATTCTATTGAACCGACACAGCCAAAATTCATGCCTCAGTGTAGCTCCTCTATCTACAGCCTTTGGGAAAAGGGTGAAAGAGGTTAATCTACATCATATTCTGCACAGATGACCAGGGCTAAATCCCCCTTGCTAAAAAGTCTCTTAGTTCTGTTGGACAGACTTCCAACCAACACATGACTTACAGAACTTTATAATCACGACCATGACTTGCATATAGGACTAGAGAATCTCCCTCAATTACAGAATGGTATGCTGGATGTTGCTGAGAGCTGCCTTACCTCTGGGGAAAGAATGATATTCCTTACATTATTTGTTTTCAACTTGTCATTTCTATCACTCAGATCCCTCAGAAGAATGAATTTTTATTTTACCTCAGACAAATACCACCATACTGATAATGATCTAAGAGAGGAACCTGCCTGCACATAAAGCCAGTATGTTGGGAAAGGTAAAAAAAGCCAACATGTTGGGAAAGGTAAGGATCGGGGTGGGGGTGGGGGGGTGGGGGGCGGGTTTGGTGCATCTAAACAACCATCTTCCCTTTAATAGCCTACTGATTTAATCTGATTAAGAGAGAAAATAGAAAAAGGTCAATAATCTTGACTAAATATTTTAGTCTTCACAGAAAATCTGAAAAACATCAGCATTTCTAACAGTTTAATCTGCTAGATTTTTGTAATTTGAAATCTGCTGGAAATTACAGAATGAATGGCCTGCTTACTAATGTGTTTAGTGGCAGATCGGTATTTCCAGTGCAAACAGGTGTGTTTCAGCAAGAAAACATAAGTATTCCGCAATCTACATACAAGCTCACATATATATTAGAGATAACATTATGCTGTATATCCTTCATAGAAGAGTAAGCCATACAAACCGCTCTGGACAGAGTTTTATTGTAGTCAGATTTCCTTTTGCTAGTGAAAAGAAACTTGCAGTGACTGTTACAGTGATTATGCAAAAACGTCCACTTTCATTTCCAGGTTGGCTTGCAAAGCAGAGACAACCCTTCACTGCAGAAGCTATAGTGGCACTTTAAAGACCTGGTTTAGGCACCTGCTGTAGAGAACTGAATAAACATTTGACACTTCGTATACTGTCTAGTGCCCTTGAAGAGGAATGAGGGAAAGGTACTATAGGAGGTCTGCAAGGCAAAACAATAATTTTGAAATAAAAGTGAAAAACAGAATTTCCAAGCCATGGACAAAATATATAATTTTTTTCACTGATACTATAACAATGTTACCTTTTCTGGACAGGAGTTCAGGCCAATTCAGGCATAGCAACAAGGAATATGATCACTAGTTGAATAAAATTAATGAGGATTTATCTTTGATTCATAGGTCTGGTACCCTCTGTTTTCAAAGAAGATCTTGAGACACAATGTGTGAAAAACTAATTTTTAGCTCACCAGCCATCCCCGAAATTCTCCACAAAAGTGGATTATGAGAAGTTTATTAACAGGACTATCTGATACTGTTGTGTGCAATAACAGAAGGAACGAGTGGCAGGAGAGATCCCAGCTCATCCCATGTTTTCGTGAACACAGAAGTAAGGGGTGGCATCAACAGACAGGAGGTAACAACAGACCTTGAAGATCTTACAGTTGGGATTCCAGAAATTGCATCTTTCATTAAAAAAGGAGCAGGTTAGCATTGAGGAAATTGCAAGCAGCAGCAGGTGGTCAGCTGCAGGCAAGCGAAATACTCCAGCCCTATTCTAAGACTCGAATTCATGCCACACCGTTGAGGAGATGGTGGTGGTCTCAGAGCAGGCCTCCGCCAGCTCCGTGCAGAGAGAGGGACCTGCTTTCCAGAGCACTTCTGTAGGCCAGCGAGGGCCGGGCAGCCCCAAGCCGGCGACGGCACACGATTAAAACAGCCTACGCGGAAAATCCCCCAGCAAGGGAACTCCTCAGGAGCTGCTTCCCTCAGTGACAGGTATGAGCACGCGGCCCTTTAGACCATAGTATTTCACCTCGAAAGACTGCAGTGTCGTAAATAACAGTCTCTTGAAAGGCCAAACAGCGTGGTGGATTTCAACCTCATTCAAGGGCGATTTTTTTTTATTGTATTTTATTTTTCCCGTGTTATTGATGAAGCACCTGCTTCGGCTATGTCTACCTACAAAAGAAAGTGTATTACCAAGCAGGGCTGGATATTCATAATTAAGTACGTGGGGGGAGGGGAGGGACGGCACTCCCAACGCAAGGCCCGAACCCAACCTTGCCGTGAAGCCTCCCCCTTGGCAAGGGGACACGGAGGGGCAGGGGAGGGGGTGGCCGAGTGTAGGACCACGGCGGGGCAGGAGGGCAGGGGCCGGCGGACGCGGGAAGGAGGGAGGGCAGCGGCTCCCCGCGACACTCACTGCGCACCATGGCCGCCTCAGCGCCCCGCCGCCGCCGCCGCCGCCGCCATTACGGGACGCGCCGCGCTGCCATGGCAACGGGGGGTGGGGGGGGCGGAAGATGGGGGAGAGGGTGGCGCGGCCCGCGCCGCCTCCCTGTGGCGGTTTAAAAGCCATTTTCCTGCTTTTAAATAAAAATCAGGTGAGACGCCCGCACCGCCAGACTTTTCAGCCAACACTGTGCTTTTCCAGTTTGAGTGCTGTGTGCCCTCGTACCAGAGGGACACCCACGCCTCAAGCACGGCCCTTAGCCGCCCCTTGTTACTGTGCCTGTGAGGAGAGAGATCCCCCATCTTCACTGCTGAGGGTCTTCTTCCCCCCTCCGCAAGGTGAAAAATGGCATATTTTATAATCCAGGAGTGTGCGTTCTTCCACGACCCTTCGTTTGGCTCAATCGTAGCTGAAACGTCCCCTCCTCGGGCGGGTATCTTCTGCCCCTCATTTGCGTGCTGTTCTTGCGCCTCTCCTGCTTATTGACCACCTACTTCCCCTGTCACGTTTTAGGCCGAAAGCGTGTTTTTTAAGTTGCACAACAACCGGCCTCTTGCCCGTGGTTCAAGGCCATCGCCTAGCAGGGGGAAACATTGCTGCCCTCCACCTTTTATCTGGTCTTCGCCCCCGAATTACTCTCACCCCTGTCCCGACCGCTCTCCTTCCCCCAGGGATCAGTGCAAACAGCAGACCGAAATACGCCCTGCTGGGCGCGTGGGTATTATCCCCTCCTGCAGTTTTCTGTGGGCTCTCACCTGCCTGATTTACCCCACTGTAACTTTATGCTCACCGAGGGAGGCTAAAAAATAAGAATTAAGGCTGGAGCCCTCGGCGCCAGCTGTTAGTACGGCTGTTAGTTGACAGCTACGGAAATTGTCCCGTCCGACGTTTTCTATTTGGTGGCGAACGTAATGATGTATCATGGCTTCACATACTTGACTAAACAGGTTCCCGACTGGCAAAGTTGTGACACTGGAAACCTGAAAGAAACTGGGTGGGAGATGGGGGCATTTGGCAATATTTGAGACTACATATTAAAAGACGTTACGAATGAGCTTTACAGATTTTTCCTCTAATCCTCAGCAGTTTGAGTTCAGTCCAGTTCAACAGGGCTAAAAGTACTCCAGGACAGCGTTCGGTCACACAGACGATAAAGCTTTTTTTCAGACTTAAATTTAAGTTTTTATTTTCTTCGTTGTGAGTTCCTATATCCTGTTTGTTGCCATGTTACGCCTAGGTCACAAACGTACAACAGCCCTTATCAGTGACTCCACAACTTCGGTTATGGAGTATGAACGGGCACAACTGCCACCAGATCAACGTGGAAACCTCAGGAAAGTCAGTATGTGTTTCACACTTCTGGCTAAATACAGGTCTTTGCTGGCCTAAAGGTCAAACCTCAAGCTCATCTTCTGCTGGAGTAAATTCACCTATAAGTTTTTTTTTTTTTTCTTTTTCAGAAATGTCTGAATTCATTAAGTAAATCATTTGCCTCTAATGCAACACATGACATTCCCCTTGGCAACTCTGCAACTTTCTAATTTTATTGCCGTTTCGAGGGTAAGAGAAAGGAGGTGTCATTGATTTAAAGCTGCTAAGTTTTGTGGAGATAAGGAGACACAGCGGAGTAGGCAGCAGTTTATACGCTCAACAGTTTAACTTCCTAATTCATCCTTGTCTATTTGGCCGCATAAGTAACAAATCCACGTGAAGGACAAAGATGTTTACAGGGCTGGTTAGACGGCACCACCTTGTGGCCCGACCGCACTCTACAGAGCCACAGAGCTATAAAATACCCCTACTGCTAATGCTTCCTCTACCTGTTCATTTATTTCATGTTAAGGAGGCCCTTACAGCTCCGTGTTTTACCAAGACTATTAATTTTTTATTTGAGAGAATAGCTTGTAATCAAGACAATCGATTTCAAAAAGTAGGGGGGAAAAAAATCTCGTTCTTGCTGTCCCCAGATTTCAAATGCTGTGTCTACATCGTATTACTCAGGAATACCTGAATTATTTCATTATGTAAAAGCATGTTTTTTCCAGCCTTTAGCGGGGATTCTGTACAACGGTACTGGCAAAAGTAAAATAAAATCCACACTGCATTAAATTACAAAATCCCCCGCAGAGGCGCACGCGCAGACCTGGCTCCCAGGCCACCTGCCCTACTCGCCGGCTGGTCCGGCTTGATGCTCGCTACGATGGCGCGCTGCTGTGCGTGCCCTTGTTCGCCCCAGGTGCTGGCACCCAGGCGCACGGGGCCCATCACCTGGGCTCCCGCTCTAGCTGCTGGCGCTCAGACCTCCACGTACACCCGTGCGCAGAGAAGAGGGAGTCCCTCACCCAGGACAATAGTTAGAAATGGAGTTTAATGAGAAGATCGGACGGAGGGCACTGATGAGATGCAGGGCATGGCCAGGCAACTGCACTGACCAGCAACCTGGTTACACACAACTGGCCGCTTTATCCCCTCGTCCCTCTGTTTTCCCATGCTTCTTTCCCCCCAAACCACCTTGACTCCTCCCTTTCCCCACCTTTGGTCCTTCCCCTAACCATCCCATAAGAAGTCTTGCGCACTCCCCAAACGCTGTTCCCCAGTGTCCCGTAACGAGTCCCGCACCCCTCGGCAGTACCCCCTCGGCCTGCGAGGTGACGGGGAGCCGCTGCCGTGGCTCGCGGTGGGTGTCCCCAGGCCACGGGCTGACGCTCTCCTGGGGCAGCCCTGGGGGGCCGGGGCTCGTGGCACCGTCTGGGTTATTGGGGGTCCCCTGCCAGCCGCTGTGCCTCTGGGCTCCTGGGTGTGTGTGTGTGTGTGTGGAGAAGAGCTTGTTATCACTTGACCTAACAGGACTGCATAAATGGACACAGCATTGGCATTTTGACTGCTATGTCACCTAACATACATGGGGCAATACTAAAGGCTAAAATAGGATAATAACACTGCCTTTCTGTCCTTAATAAGACTGCACGCTCTTCAGCATGAGGATTATTTCTTACTGTGTGCTTAATACAACAAAGTGTTCAGCCCATAGGACATTAATATAATAAAGAACATTTTATGCAATTTACAGATACCATGTTGTACAACTTCTCAAGACTTCTGCATTCATTTATTTTCAAATGAAATTCTACATTTGATTTTTACATACACTGATCTTATTGTGTTCATTATTTTCGTATAGCTGTTTTCATCCTAATCAGGTATTAGGAGAATGGAGTTGAGGAAGAAGAAAAAAGGTTCCATCTGACATGCTTTCCCTAAAAAAATCCACTTTACTAGTTTAATAAATTGAAAGTTTATTTGTTAAATGCATAAAACAGTGCAATATAAAACATCAGTCCATTTCATGACAAAATAAGCTTTATAGCATTATTATTACAGTGCATCAGAAGTATTCTGAATATGTGCTCACTCCATCAGGGTATTCTCAGGAAAGATCAAGCTCCATAGTGCTTGATATGCATGGACGAATCTTAGTTGCTAAAATGCTGCAGGTCAGACTCTTAGCTGGTGAAAAACAGCTGATTCACACCCACTCAGAATCTGGACCTATGTCTTTCTCTTAATTTTAAATTAAATTATTTTTATTACTTTTATTATAGTCTATAGTGGTAGAACTCCGTAACTGAAGCAAAATGAGGCTTCCCTGTTCCAATAATGTACCAATAACTCCTGTCCCAAGGAGCCTACAACCTACAGGTCAGGCCATAAGCTGACAAATAACAAATGTATTGGAATATACGTGATTCCTAATAATTGCCTTCATTATCGGCAACACCCTAAAATGCAGAAAGAACAACATCTTTGCTGCTATCTAAATGCCAGGGATAATAAGAAAAAAGGAGCACAAAAAACTGTATATAAAGATATTTACAAAAAACTCCAGCTAATTCACAAACAAATACATCAAGGAGTAGATTCTACAGAACCGGGCTGAATGGTCATACATACTTTATGTGCCAGCACTGTTTATTCCATACCATTTATCTCAAAACGTAAATCTTAGTCTGTACGGTTTGATTTTTCTATGTGTAATGGTTTCAGGATAAATACAAAACAGACTTGCTCACAAACTAGAAATATTATAGGTTACAGGATGCCATAAATATTATCAGACATTGTGCTTGCTCCTGTTCATTGAACATGAACATTCACACTATTAAGAAATAAATGATATATACTCAGGAATGGCCCTGAAATTCAGCTGAACTCAGCAAGAAATGGGAGCGTGTAAGACAAGGTGTAACGATAAAAAATAATGGTAATGAAAGGTATGCGATAGTGTATAGGGGGTTATAGATCTATATCTTGAAATTTTTCTCTGATTCTTTTTTAAACTCAGGTGCTATATTAAAATTGAGTCAGAGTTCAATCATTGAGGAACGAAATAAAAAAATTCTCTCCGTTTCTAGATGTGTCCGCTCATCAACAATCAACAAATGGTTTTATTTTGCTAGAATTACTGTTTAAAATTACCCTAGGCTTGATTCTCCAGTTAACAGAAGCTGCATATACTGATTACCTCTGAAAGTCTAGATTTAAATATTTAGGTTAGAAAATGTTGCCTTTAATTTTTCATCAGAGAGATTTTGGCTTCGATTTTTCGTCCAACAGGACTGAACATAACATATTATTGTGCTTCTTTTTAGAGGAACAATACAAGGTTTGCTTTTATGTCCATTGGAATATATGAAAGGGAGCTGTCAAAGCCAACCAATCTGTTATCTTCATGAATAAACCTTAATTACATATTACTAATATAAATTAAGAGCAGATCTTAACAGATCTTGGCATCTTAAAGCCAGGTAGGTATTTTCACACATTGAACTCCCAACTGCAAAGTTGTTGCAGAACGTCCCCCTCTCCTGATTGGAACACTTCTAATTTCCAACTTATATTTTTCAAAGACAGATTACAGCACTTTGTTTTGGATTAAATTTTAGCTAGCTGAATCAGCCTTCTCTTTACTTGACACTGTACCGGCACTAATTAGTTACTGTGAACTGAGGTTTTCCTGCTTTATATCATAATCACTTCTATGACCGCAATGTAATTGTAGTCTTAGATTTTTCTCTCATCATGGGTTTTCAATGTCCAAATTATTCTTCCAGGAAATTATTTTAACAATAAAGATCTTTATACTCTTTTAGTTTAAAAAGTGCATTTAGCAAAAGACCTATTATAACTGGCAATAACACAATGCATTTATAAATATCGCACAATGATACTTACTTTCATTGGACTCTACAGTTAGTAAATAAAGAAGCAGAAATATTTAATACTGACAAAATTACTCAAGTGTATTAACTATAAGTAAACATGAAGGTGAGTATTACAACTACTATTATAGTTACATAATGCATAAGTTTTATGATGAAGGACATGTTATTGTCACCATTTATTGAAACTATAAAATATGGGGTTGTTAAACAGGAGGCCTGTCTTCATATATTAGATCAACTTAATGCACTGGGCAAAAGTAAGCTACCATTCAAAATTGGTGTCTTGGGTTAAATTCCCCCACTTGAGTTCTTGATGCTTATCTTCAAAATGCAGCCAGCATATATTTACCCTCTGAAAGAGAAATATGCTTTTTAAATTAATTGAAAGTACCCTTTGCCTCGCTGTCTCACTTCTTTGGATTTCTGGTCCTAGAAATACATCTAGACCTGCGTGAGCCTGGGTTAGGCATGGACAGACAGTGTTTTTGTTTTTTTTTTTTTTATTTTACTAGATTCTTTATCCCATGAAAACCTTTAGTTTGTATGCATTTGTTGCAGAGGTTTGAAGTCCCTGTCATTATACCTGCCGGTCTGATTGTATCCCATCTGCATCTGGCCCTTTCACAGGCAGTATTTCATAGCTGATTTACCAGCGGGGGCTGTACTACCATTGCTTTTAGCACAATAGGGGACAAGCATAATAGAAGTAGCATTAGTTATAAAACGATTTGGTAGGCAATAGCGTGCTCACACATTATCATCATTTTGTTTCATTGAAAGATGAAATCCATGCTGTCCTAGCTAAAATGGCATATAAGGAGATATTTTAAGAAGCAGATGATAAGAGCTTGGCGTCACAAGATAACAGTTTTTGATTACCCGCAGGATTTATGTTTAATTTTGTCTCCGTGGTAGCAAAGATCCAAGATAAAAAATAGGGCTCAGTGTTTCTAAAGTAAATAGCTGCAGGTCTCTCTCTCTCTCTCTCTCTCTCTCTCTCTCTCTCTCTCTCTCTCTCTCTCTCTCCCCCCCCCTCTCTCTCTCTCTCTCTCTCTCTCTACTTTTTAACCTGAATCCAGATAATTCTGGTTTGCCATTGCTTTTCCACTTCGTATTTCCTGGTTTTCTGAAGAGTGCCTTTCTGGTCTCTAATAATCTGGCCTGGCACTAATTTGACACCATTAACTTTTACTTTTTCTTATGTTTCTTTCTCTCTTTTTTCCCTTTTCAAAAGGCTCAGCATAGGCCAAAGGCAATGACAGAAATGATACAGTAAAACTTTTAAAATATGTTATAACATGTACTCCAACATTATCCCAATCCATTACCTTTGGTAGCATGTTATTACAAGAAATTAATACATAAAGTATTTGAAAACATCAGCTGTTTACCAAAAGATGAATTAATAGAGATTGCTAAACATTTTTAACATCAATTTACTATTAAAGCGCTTGTAGGACCCCACGCCTACATAGGACCTCATTCACATAGAGGACTAGAGGTACAGCAATTGTTTAGCATAACTGCTTGCAGATCTGACCGATATTTTGGCAGGAATAAAGCTAAAACGAATTGTATTTTGAAGGAAGAACACTGACAATTCTGTTACGTTTTTCCCCAGGAACGTGTATAACAGTGGCCATAAGTAGCTATCTAGTAGTGTGAAGAGCTAAGGAAAATAAATTTGAGGAGGAGGAAAAATGAAAACTGTTAGTGAACTGGTATTGTAATGTACAGAAGTAACTACTCTTCCTTTAAGTTTCCACAAAAGGCAAGAGACAAGCTTGTTTTGAAGTGCTTGGGGTCTACTTGCCCGCAATCTCTGTCCTGTCTCAAAGTATCCTGTGCCAGGCTGTATTTTAGTTTGCTCCTGCTAGGCAACCAGTCCCGAGTTCTGCATTCCACTCTGTAGTACCTACTCTGGTTAACACTGATATGGGATTTCCAAGTCAAAGTCAGCTTTAAAGCTGTGGTGCTGCTGTCCTTACATAAACAGTCTCGCTGACTTTAAGGAGTATCACATCTAGCGCCACACTGTTTGGCACACTGGATGGATAGTCTTTAGTAAGTCTGAAAAGTGATCAAATGCCTGCATACAGTTGCAAAATCCTTTGTTCTCACGATGAACATCCTCTTCATGGACTAAGTCAAAGGGTTTCCAGGTTGCATCTGCAGCTGTGCAGCTCCCTTTACATCTCAGATGTTGAACTGTACTCATCCAGGGAACTGATGAATAAAGCTGTTTTATCCATGCTATGAGGGACACACACCGGGGCATGACTCCATTTTTTTTTCTTTCTTATCTTTTCAAAGTAAAGAGAGAAAAGAAATATGGGAGCCAGGAACGGGATGGCCAATTCCAGTACGAAGAAATCAGTGGTCTTGTTTTAAGGGTCCTGAGCTGATCCAAGGCTTAGAAATTATTGATAAGCAGAGACCGGAGACTGAGGGTGAGTCTTGACTGAAAAAAAAATAGCAGAGAGAAGAATCTATAAATGTTTTCCAGATACTCTGGATTGATATATGTTCATGCTGCTTCACTCATTCAGTGGAGTGGTACCAAATTAGTGCAGCTCAGCACCTGGCCCTACTTTTCTGTTTCAACTTTGAAAAGTAGGACTTGCTTTGCCTGTTACGGAAAACATGCTTTCCCTGGGCTAAAGTGCAGTGATTGTTTAACAGCTTACACTCTGTAGCAACCGTTGTCAAACAACAGAAAATATTTCATCTAAATGAAATCAAAGAGGAGTTATAGACAGCAAAGTGGAATAATTCAAAGTGGAAACTGGCAAAGGTCCCATAGCTGAACTCTTTAAATGAAAAGTTCCAAGGAACCTTTTTGGCATGCTTGAATTCTATTTCATAACAGAGCTCACCTTACCAGAATGTATGGAATTCTTCAGCTTTCTCAGCTTAAACACATACTTACCAATTATTCTTTCTTTCCAATTATTTCCTGGAAAAAAAAAAAAAACACATAGCATACATTTTTTGTATGTCCTGATTTAAACCACACTTTGTCATAATCAGTATATCTGTAGGTTCTCATTAGCCAAATGTATTTATGCTATAAGGCTACTTCTTTGAGCAAGTAACTTCTCACCTGTGACGACGACAAAAGAAGTGTCTCTGTGCACCAGGGACTGAAAAGCTCTCACAGTGTATTTGTTTTCCTTTGCTGAAAAACAGCTTTATTTATGATGAAGGGCTAAACTATCAAGGAAGTCAGAACACCTGACTTTGGAACCTGGGTTTTCAACATGCTAGCAACACCATCCAGACTTGGTGCCATTGATTTTACCGGGATTAATGACATAGCGACAAAGTGAAACATACTACCTTTTAGTATCTGAGACTCTTGAATGCTGAAAATCTGAGATTTATTGTAATATGACTTTCCAGCTTTTGCTTTGTCATTTCTAACTTCCAACATACTAAATTCAAATTTTAAGAGGTCTGTCAGATTTGACTTGTTGCCGTTGGGATACATCAAACTTCTGAACCCTGTCCCACTTTCAGAAACATTAGCAGTGTCCTTTTGAGCTTCTCTTTCACCACATACAAAATCAGATAAGCCCAATGCATTTAGTCTCTGCAATATTTTAAATGTTGACACACTCCGAAGAGTTTTCTGCTGAGTAGAAAGTCAAAGGAATAACAATTCATAAATCCGGCACATACATACATGCTTGCAGCATGGAGGCCTATATATGGGCTGCTCTAGAGATGTATTTTAGACTTCGTTACTATGTAGGTATTTTTCTCCAGAAGGCTTTAGAAGCTACAGCTCTAAGCAAAGCTTTGAAATAAAGCAGTTAGAGCAGCAACATCATCACCTTTGTGCAACTCCGACTGATTTAATACTACTTTCTGCGATATTTATCAGACTACAGCATAAGCCAAGGCCAAAGCTTTGTCCTAAAACTACTAGCGTGTCGCGTTAGTGGAGATAAGTCATATCCGTTCTATAGTCCTTGAATAGGGCTTGGCGATGTCCTTGGTGATGTGGCTAGCATATCTAGCTGCTTTTGATTTTTCCAGTCCAAAAGAAAAGGCACAGCTTGGTGGCCTGAGAGCAGACTTCAGTGCAAGGCTCAAATGCATTTCTCTCGATTCATAATAAGATACTCTCCTTCGTTTGCCTTTGCATGTCTATGTTATGGCACATTAGGCTTATCCTTCTTTTCTGCTAATAGATATCTGTTATTGTACATTATAAAAAGGCAGCTTTTCAACATAAACAGGAAATTTATATGAATACAAATAAGTAACAGGAAAAGCCAAATCCTTCATCAGTAACTTCAGATCATGCCTTTTATCTTATGACATGAAAACTGCAGAAGGAATATCTCCCTCCTCTTCTTAATAGAAAATTCCTCTAGCCATTGCATGACATTGGTGCTACTTACCCAAACGTAGTTGTTTTGAAAGATGTGACGAGACTGACGAAAGATGACACAGCAGTATCTTGGGACAGAAGAACTGTCAAGTTTAAATGCAAAATTCTGTAACTGATTAAAGAATGCATTCTGTCCCCATATGATCACACATTGCTCTTATCAGCATCAGTAAGAACTGTAGACATACATCTAAGGATAGGGTTTGATCCTTAGATGTGACTTGGTAAAATATCGTGTTGAGTATTAAGAAAGTCCGTACTTACAAACCACAATTATCAGCAGCAAAGTCACAGACAATCCTCCCAGAAAATACCTGAGAACAAAACAATGCCCATACAGTTTAGAACAAGCAATGGATGCATATTGGGTTAATACAGGTGAAGACTGAGTGGGAAGAGGAGAGAAGTTTCTTGCAGATGAACCATCTGAACTACCCTACGTGAACTCAAATTTGAAACTTTAAAATATTTAAGCTATTGAGGATAAACTCCTAGAGGTAAAGCTCTCAGCATTCCCAGATCAGAAATGAAACACACATATTGGTGACTTGGAAGGACAGGGATTCAATCCGATTCTTCTCAGGCTTTCGAAATCCCTGCTCAACCACACTTGAAAGTAGGTATCATATCTGCACCCATATGTGTTATTTTTGTGCACACCTATATAGCTTCAATATTCGTTTATACTACCAAGGACAAATATGTTTGCACAATAAGACATACCTAGCTTTGCAAATGCGACCCTGCATTTATATTTTAATCACCAGGTGAATTGCAGAAAGTATTAATATAAATAGCAATAAAAAAGAAATAAAAATTACCTTGCACATATTGAAATGATTAAACACATGATCAGTACAGCCATTTGAGAGAGGATATTTCTCACTGTACTGGATTCTAAAATAAAAGGAAGCAGATCAAGAAAATAATTCTTCTGAGTTTTCATGACAGTAAGCACATGGCAGGAAGTGTTCGCAAGACATTACCTTCAGCCTGCGAGGCCAGTCTCCTCAATTTCCCTCTATTTAAGAGAAATTCACCTACAGTGATTCAAAGCAGAAGCCTAATTTTCCTACTCTCAGTGTCTCTCAGGAGTCCTTTTCCACTATGATCATATAAAGTTCATACCCTCCAACGGTCTCATAAAATAAGCCTTTATGAATAATTGCATTTTTTAGGTCTTGTCCCCACGGCCTTTCCTCCATTTTACTCCTCATTCTGCTTTTTTTTTTTTTTTTTTTCAGTTCATCACTGAAAACAGGAGAGGAAAAAATGTGAGTGGGGCAGAGTGAACAAATAAAATATCTGTTTTAAGATTTTATTATTTTTAAGTGGTTATTTAAAAGTTATATTTCTTGAAATATTCTGTTCTGCAAAAAGCCATTTTAACATTTTTAACGTGAGTATTTTCAGGTCACTCTGAAAACAGAGCATATCAGGATAAGAACTTAACGCACCTGCACTGCTCACAGGCTCTTCGTTGTCATCTATCATAAACTGGGGGCACGATGGTGAAGTATGGAATGGTTTCCTGGGCTGAATGAACTCCTTGTCTTTGGTGAGAGAGGCTCCATTAGCTGAAGCTTGCCTTTGTGATACAGGGCCATTGCATTCAGAAGAAAAGTCTGAATCACCTACAAAAAGTGTGTATGTAACTTAGCTCACACAAAAGAAGGCCTTTGACAATTTGTGCTAAGAAAAAAAACTTAATCACAGGGAGGTTTCCAAATTGCTCGGGGTAGGGAATAGGCAGGTTCAATATACACAGGAGAAAATATGAAAAATAAAGACAAGACTGGATAAAACGTTAACACATTCAAGTTATAAAAATGGCCAGGTAAAAATAGCAAGTGCCAGTTATTAATGACACTGGGATAAATCTCACTGGTGGTGACTTTGTATTCAAATACAGCCTAAAAATCCCCTTTGGGCATGAAGGTCTTTGTGGACTCGCACACTGTGGCCTTTAACACCACTAGCTCAATTCACCAATTAGAATTCTGTCCTTCACCTGCCCCTTACCTGCACATCTGGGCAGACAACTCATACAAAAATTATAGACAGATACCACTTCCGACTAAATACGGAACATAATATTTTAGCTAAATTACTTTGTACCTGGCCAGAACTTACCAATATCACTCTGACTGACTTCTGGTTTACTGCATCCATCAGGCCAAGAATCATCTCCATGGGAAGAATCCATGTTGCTGAGGACAGCGCTGCCGAGCCACGAATTAGAGGCACTGAGATTGAACAAGCTAGCAAGAGAGCGACGGATCTTCTTCCTCCGCCTGAATATGCTGGAAAGAAAAGAAACGTTGTCAAGGGACAGTGTTAATCAATCTTATTGAACAGGAAACAGACCTCTAATGTGGGCAGAACTGAAACGGAAGAACCGGAATCCTAGGTGCTGTTCCTTGCTCTGTTATGAACTCGCTCTTTCACCCTGGATACAGCACTAACAATAACTACTGCACATTGCAATTATGGCAGGAAATAGATTAGCAGAGCAGTAGTATATCATGCATAATAGTGGTGCAGTGATAGTGGTACCAATGTGATAGTGGTATTGCAATACCAAATGATATTACTGTTCTTAGGCTCTGACACTTGGTCTAAGTGGTCTCGCACTATCCAGGAAAGTTTCACCCTACCTTATCCCATTCTGAGCGATCTGAATTCACTGTACTCCTGCTTTTTTGTACTATACCTTATCTATCTTCCTAAAGTGATGCTTCTTCTGTGATTAAGAGAGATTTTTCCTGACTAAGGGTTTGAGGATCAAACCTTTTTTTTTCCACTCTTGTCTTATCATCGTTAACATCTTATTGAGAAAATGAGCTGTAGCTCTTATTTATATCTATTACACACAACTCTGACTACAGCAGCAATTGTGCTCTTAACAGTAATGTAAGACATGACTGATAATCAAGTGATTTTAATCACTGAGCTACTTAAACTAAATCAATTGAGATGTTCCTGTTAAGAAACACTGATACAGGTAAGTAAAGGAAAACGTAAGAAATTATATTATGACAAACAAAATGTAGGCAACCACACAGGAATCTCCAGATGAATCCAGAGATGTGGAGCCAAATGCTAACATTAAGTAAAATCTGTGTATACTTCACTTACCGAACTAAATTTTCCTTATATGTAACACTTGTCTGTGATGGTGTCAGTGTTACCTTGCCTTCTTCATCAGACAGAAAACTATCTTCTGTCAAAATGTAATAACCGTTAGAAAGCAGCCGAGGGCTCCGGCGGTATGTGAATGGGGAGCCTGTCAAAGGATTTATGGAACAACGCTCGCCGGCAGTCTCATCGTCCAGAAGGGCACAGGCATAACTAAGTAAGAGAGAAATGAAACCCTCTAATTTAGCAAATGTCTAGATCACGCAAAACCATGATTTAGAAATAATGAATTACATATACTATCAACTCACAATTAATGGTGGTTGGTAATAACATAGATTAAAAAAAAAATGGATAATACTATTACTTCTGGACCTAAGGGTGTTCTCAGTCAACTAGAGCATGTGTACCTCACACTTCCCAGAGCTTCTGATTGCACTAGGGCTTCATGCCAAGTGGAGCACTGCATGAATGCGTGGAGCCTGCCCGAGACAAGAAGTACAAGGCGTGTTGGTGTGGCAGTGCTCCTGGGCCCAGGAGTACTGCCAGATCTCCGCCTCCATGGAGCCATCACAACTATTCCAGTTTTGTGCTCCTCTGAGTTATCGTGCATGGTGCAAGCCTGGGTGCCTCTGAATCAAGGCAAGATTTATTTGCTCTTTATACTCTTGCCGTACATAATGAAGAGTTAAAGGTACATAACTTTTAATTCTCACAGCTCCTACAAACTATGCAGCTATAACTACGTGGGATAAAGTCTACACACAGTGGTAACTTCATCCAGTACTGAAATGCAGGTAACTTTGAATTGAAACATAGCACATAAAAATACATTTTGTGACATTTAAAATAGAAGTGATTTAGTGATAGAGGTGAAAGAATCTGCAGTGCTGTAGAGTTTTCTGCAATGGGAATTTTATTTTGTTCAGGTGGGCACTTATGTTGAGTTCTTTCTCCTCAAAAACTCTGAGTTCCAAGTGGCCACACAGTGACATCCGTGGAGAAAAGGAAGACACTGGACTGACTCAGTGGTTGAAATGAGTTTCAGCAGCAGGCTTCAGTCTCCCATATGGCATGTCAGAGAGGGATACTACATTTTCAGTGGAGAGGAAGGAAGGTGGAATAGAGATAACCCAAAACCTCATAATTGCAAAGCCAGTGCTTCTAAAGCTCCACATCACTACTTCTGAGCTTCCATTTAAAGCAGTAATTAATATCAGCGCTACAGTAGTCCTAAGCGGCCCAAAAAAGACTTTATGAAATCTCCAACAACATAAAAATAAGATTAAGTAAGTCTAATCTTACTCAGTACCTTGGAAAAATATGTTTTGAGAGGCTGTGTCTGTGCTCTTCATCAAACACCCTTGAACCTGCAGAGGCAAAGGCCAAATAACAAGTTGTAACGTTTCTCTTGACAGGTCAAACAGTTGACAGGTCTTCACTTACTTACAGATACCTTGAGCAAATAAAAAGCATAAAGGAAGTTAAAAAAGGAAGGAAAGGAGAGATTAAAGGAGAAAAAAAGAGGGAAAAAATAGAAGGAAGACACAGTGTTTACAGTGAACTGTTTAATATCAGCTCAAAAAGGACAACACAGAATCACAGCTAACCACGATCAAATACTTGTACTCTGTAGAGCTTACTGTCTTGGCAGGAATTACTAGGTCCACCGACATGCAATAGCTATATTATATATATAATACAATATATTCTTCACGTGATATTTGCAGACATGGCACAACAGCCATAGGGATAGGGGACAGTGACAAAGATTTGACAATAATATTGTGACAGGAGAGTAGAGAAATAGGATTTGTCTGCATTACCAAGGCTCAAGTCTGCCAAGTACTGCAGATGTTCAGCATCTGACAGAATCAGTCTTAAGAAATATGAGCAATAGCTGTCTATCTGTTATTACACTGAATGGTAAAAGATATGATCTTTCCCTATATTATCTTACCTTTCCTGTATCTTTACATTATTATGCTTACAACAGTCAGTAAATGCCTTGATTAATTCATCTAGGAGGGGAGATAGGTCTAAGTTTTTTTTTTCTTTATTTATTTGTTGTTTTTATATTCAATCACATTCTGAGACAAAGAAAAGATATAAAGACCAATGTTTGCACTTTGGTAATCTTGTTTACCCTCACTGGGACCAGGGTTGTCAGACACAGCCTGGATGGGCAAGCTGGCTGAGCTTAGGGATCAGGTGAGGTTGCTCCAAAGGGAAGCACTAGCAAAAACAGTCTAGAGAGAAGACAACTAGAAGAGACTTGATGGAGGTGCAATGGGGGAGGTCAAGCAGCATTAGTAAAACTCTCAAACAGCAAATAGTACAAAAAATGAAAGAGTGCTGTGTGTATTTCAGACTGACATGTTGTAGACCTGTGTTATGCATACAATTAGGTCCTGAAAGAATTCCTCTTATTTTAGGCAAAATCATGTACACAATGATGATTTTTAATGATGCTAAATATTATTCTCAGAGAAGGGATTTCATCTGAACTCTAAAAGAAAATACAGCAAGAACTCAAGAGGTGGTTAGTAGATCGAGGTATAAACTAAAAAAGGCAAAATCTCAAAATTTTTCAGTCATCCCAAATTCCCACCACACCAGATTTTATCAAAAGCCCAGACATATGTGTATAAATTTACTTGCTGCTGGCGTTGACACAACATGTGATATTCTATGCATCTTGAAAAGGATTGTTTCATACACCCTGGGATTACAGATTATCTGTAAAAAGAGTTTAAAAAGAAAGATTAGTCTGTTTTGGTTTTTTTTTGTTTCTAAATCAGGATATGTAAGATATAATCATGAATATGTATCACATTTCTAGTTATACTATAGGCCACTAAATATTCTCCCTTAGGCAAACCCACGTTGATTCCAGGGCAAATTTGTTTGAAAAGGAAAGTATAAGTATACTTCAGCATCAATTAAGTTAATTACAATTTTTTAATATTTTGAGAGCGAAACTCCTTCCCAGCTACTGAAACCCATAACAATTACATTGCACTTGGTTTTCTCAGTTATGAAAATACAAAGCAGCAATCACTGAAAAAGAATACCTTTTAACAGCTTATATAAGATACTGCTTTCATTAGAAAGTATTGACATATACTGGAGCGAAGGGACAGAACAAACCACCGTTTTTCTATTGCTATTTTGAATTATCACAAATTTACAAGTGAGGTATGTCTTTGCAGAACTCTTGTTTATCTGCTGCCGTCCACTACAGCAAAACTTAAGGTAAAATTGAGTATATGTTTATGATAGAAAGTGAGAGAGATCATACATATGTAAATATACCAGTGGGAGGTGGTGAACTTCTCTCTTGAAGAACAGTTTATGAGTAGTTGCAATTTGCAGTGCAACATTTTTCTCTGTCATGAGTTTACACAGAATTGCTTTTAAACTATTTTAAGTAATGCTAATGTCAAGCTTGTATAAACAGTCATATGCTTAACAGGCAGTCCAATAGGTTGTTTCTCTACCCTCTATCATGAACATGTTGGTTTGTACATTAACAAACAGGATTCTTGAAAATCCTAATTAGATCAACACGAAAACTGGAGGAAGCATGTAAACACCATGTTGTAGACAATGCTGCATAGTGCTCTACTTGTATTTAATGTTACATTTCTGAGCTATTAATAGTGTTACTACAGTAACACTATAAGCAAGCCAAACGGAAGTATCCCAACCGCCACTGCATAGTTAAGCAATAGGATTATATGTGTAACCCACAAAAAGAACATCGATACGGAACCTTTAAACTAAACTAAACAAAAAGCCAACATCTTTAAGAAATCTTACTAAGAGTGAAACATAGTAAATATTTTATGTCAAGAATTCAAATCAAAGTTTAAGTCAAAACACTCCTTGTTCTGAAATTTCAAGACTTCCAAAAGCCCAAAAGCCCAAAAGATTCAGTCTCATTGTCATAACATAATGTCAGTGTGCTAAACCGTCTATTTTAATCATCTTTCCCTCTAATAATCAAATTAATCTCTAAGCTCAATTGGTAGCCAACAGTCCTGTGTGCATGTTTACACTGTAAATGTTTACAGTGGCATGTACTAAAATATAGTTCTAACTTAAAATAGTTGAAGCCTAGGCAACTAGTTTTATTCTCTTGTACCTACCAAACATAAATCTCTACAGGAAACACTTTTATTTGTTCATAAATATCAGTCCTTTTTTGAAAAACATTCCAGTCTTCCCTCCCTGCATGTAGCACCAATAACGTTCACAAAATGCAAAGCTTCCTGAACAGCAGAATATAAATCAATCCAAACCTTAGTTCCTCCTTAGCTGACCAATGTATTAAAACATAAATATGTGTAAAATCTTCCAAACCTGGAAAATCCATTTCACTATTAACAAATGTATAGAAAAAAGTTTCTCATCAACAACTCTGGGACGTAACTGTAGGGTGCTCTTTCGGCAGCTTTCTGGAACAGAATAGCGCTGGGTCTTCCGAAAGGCAGGTCTATGAAGTCCCTTGTTTCCCTTTGAAAACAGACTGTGCAATCAGAAGCACAGAGGCAGAATGAGGTCATGCTTCCTGTTAAGTGGCCTCACATCAGAAGCACTCATTTTGAAGAGCAAACTGAAGATTAACATTAGTCCAGCGAACTCTGCTGCAGATTGTTGCAGAATGCGAGAGCTATAAACAACAATTTATTAGTTATGATATGGGGAACAAAAACTGTACCTTTTCTCATAAAGAAAAGTGATAAAGATTTTTGTTTCAGCTTCACTTTTTCATCTCACTCAGAATACTTGAAAGTGAAATATCCAAATCAGTCCATATACTTGCTAAGGTAGCCCATGAGCTTATCTGTAAGACTTGAAAAGCTTTGATGCAGGAAAACCATCCACCTACCAAAAAATCCACGCACAGTGACAAGATCATTTGCAAAAGCACTATTATACAGAAGAAGCATTTGGTGAGAGTTCAGAGTTCACGGAATTTCATAATTCAAAAAAATTATTGCAAATATCTACCATGATAAAATAAAGATAAAATTATCTGGAAAGGAAAAAGGAAAAAGGCCATTTGTAATCACATTCCTTGTTCGACTGCATATATTTCACACCATGTAACGTATCAATTAATCCTACCCTGAAGTACACCAAAATAAAGTCAATTCTACATGAGAAATGCAGTCTGAATAAGATATCCTATCAATCAAGATGACTTGGCTATAGAACTGCTACGCAACAAAAGTGATCTAAATAGACAGTTAAGAATGAGACAGCTGTAGGGAGCAAAACTTCGTCTTCAGACAAATGGATAAAATAAGCTAGTAGGTACCTCTCTTGATGGCTGGATGCATCACTGAAAAAAAAGCAAACAAATCTAATAGAATATAGAGATAAATGTACGATTTAATGACAACTTTCTCCTTGGAGAAAGGAGAAATACCTCCACTGACAGCAAATAAATGCAAAATTCTCACCAAACAGAAAAGGAAATAAAAAGACATTAGGCAATTAGGATATTACAAAAGAGTTCCTGTATGGGAGTTTATCTAAAATGAACAATTAAAGGTCACACAGAATCACACAGAATCACACAGAATCGTTTAGGTTGGAAGGGACCTCTGGAGATCATCTAGTCCAACCTCCCTGCTCAAGCAGGGTCACCTAGAGCATATTGCCCAGGATCACATCCAGACGGGTTTTGAATATCTCCAGCGAAGGAGACTCCACCACCCCTCTGGGCAACCTGTTCCAATGCTCTGTCACCCTCACAGTGAAGAAGTTTTTTCTCAGGTCCTTTTGCTCAAAAGTGGAAACAGAGGGTCATGTTCATTCCCCACATCCCTTCTTCTCATTTAGTGGAATGAAATTTCCTCATACCAGGGAGGAAATTTAGTCCAACAGTCCATGGATGCATGAGCTCTGTCCGCCTGTGCAAGACTTCCCAGGCGACCCTTTCTGTCTACAGCAAAACAAAGACATTGGACGTACATTCCCAATGGTGTTTAAAACTAGGTCACTTACTGAAAATATATTCCATAGTATAATCTATACATCTTCAGTATTCCATACTGAAGATGCATATATTCTATATATACATGAATTATCAGGGCAGGTTACTTCTTGGGAGTGTTTTATTTTTGGTTTCTCTTCACCTTTTTCTCAATAGGAAGTATTTAATTTTGAGCTTTGGCTGTTTTTTGGAAGTATTTTGGCCTTTGACTATAGTCAGCTTTGGTTGACTATGTAGTTAAAACATACTAACTAGTGACTAACTACATTCGTATATGAAAGTCACTGTTCCAACAGTTGTTGACGCATAACCTTTGTGTATTGGTGAATGCACAAAATCTTCCGTGTAAGAAATTACACTTCCTTGGCAGATATTACATGAAGATGGTTGATATTTTTGTACAGAGCTTCAGGTATAGCAGAGTTTTATAGGCAAGTGCTACCCCATGATTTATACATAGACAAAGGCTTATATACAGCTGCTCTTTTACCATCCTTGTTGTTCCTCAAAGCGCCTGCTCCATCCAAGGCCCCGCTTCTGCCTTAAGATTACAAATTCTAGGAAATCAATATACCAGCAATCTGGCTGTGCAGGACTTATATGTCTATTACATACTAACATGTTCAGTCCACAAAAGGAAGGAAATGAGAAACTGCAATACAAAATACCACGTATCTTTTTAATAGGGAAGCTTATCTCCTCTCTTCTCCTCATGACAGCATACAGCGCATAGACCTGTAGACCTTAGAATTAGCTCTGAGCTTTCTGGCACATCCACGCTGCTTCAGTCTGAAAAATAGCTTACCTCCAATAATGCTATGAGAGCTACCCCCATGTTACACTAGTAGAGATGGGAAAAAAAAAGCGTTTAGAAAGGATCTAAATCAATCAGGCCTGCAATATACAGCAATAGTTATCTGTGCAAAGCCACAGCCAATGTCCTCTCTCCTTGTTCTTTGATACAGTTTCAGAAGGAAAATTGGTAGTTATATAACTTGATTTAGATATAGGAATAAGTTTGAGAGGAATTTTGTACAATGCCACATCAATATGCAAGATCAATAGGAAAGCAAACATAGAGAAAAGAAGAGAAAGGCTTCTATTAGAATCTGCAGCTCCTTTGAAAAAATACTTTGAAAAAGTACTGTTCCTCTGAAAACTACCTTAGCAGACAAAGAACACAGAAGGAAGAGGCTATTACCCCAAATCCATCAGTCAAAGCGGAAGGCAAGGTCCAGACAGAAATGGTTCACCCTCTTTATAAACTTTCTCACAAGAAGATGTGTGAATACTGGCCATCACTAAACAGGAAGGAGGAACAAACAACAAAAACATTTTTACTGTATTACCTAACTGTCTTAGTTTCTTTAAGTATTACAGTATTTCATGAATTGGCACTCTGAAATGCTAGAGATGGCCTGGAGAGAGCCAGTGGCAAATATTTTCCTGTTGGCCAAATTATGTTCTAGCTGCATCTTACTGCAGAGAAACGCGATAGAAACATTGACCCATTGATCATTGGTCTGAATGGGAAATGAATGGGAATGGGGGTGTTAGGGAAAGGACTACATGAATGGCATGTGTTTATGGTGTCTAGACTTGCAGGTCATCCAGATCCCAGCATGTGTGCATGGAAAGTCTCAGGATACCCAGACTGGGAGTAAACGTGGTGGGATAGTATTGAGAGATTGACCACTGTCACCTGGAAAGGATACAGAAAGGCACATAAAAAACCCAACACACGGTCGCCAACCTAAGAACCTAGGAGACGTGAAGACTCAATTACCTATACAGCATGTCTTCCATGTCAGCTCAGGTAATACTGGATGCCCCACCTGGATAGTAGCATTTCGGTGCCCGAAAGCTAAACAGACCACCAGGTTACGCACATACTTAGCGCACCCACTAGGTTCTCTATGTGGACAGATAAAATCTGAATCTCTGTTAAGGAGTTTTCTTGCTCCTTTGAGACCCATAATGAAAATAAATGCTCCTCTGGAGGTGGTGATGTATTGCTGATCAGTGTACCTGAGACACTGGCCAATTTCTATGACAGCCTTGATGTAATCTACGTGGACCAACAGTAGAGGATCTTTCACTGACGTGCAGTGAAGGCTTCTGGAAATCATATAATTCTAAAGAACTCTTAACATATACTAGGAATACATAATTGGGAAGATTTTGGTAACATTGGTTCATAAGACGACACTGGTTGGTAAAGTACTGATGGTGCTGATGTCACCATCGCTTCTGTAATAAATCACACTGTTAAATGCATCAATGAAAATAGCAGCTGGCAGTGGTGCTCTAACAAGGCTCTTCAAAATGCTATTCTTCCATGTGGATTTATGCAGCACCCTCATCAGTCAGGCTCTCTGCATGTAAATAATGGCTGTATATTGACAGGGACCGAGACTCTTGCTGTCTGTATGCCAGTATTTAAGCAAAGTCTACTTTGTTAAGCGTGCACAGAGGGTCCACAGGCCTTTCTGTCACTCTTTGCATTTCTTCTTGCTATGCTCGTGCCATCTTTAACTGTCATTTTTCCAGCTGAACTCATGCTGATGTCCTGGACTAATTCAACTGCTAGGGACAAGAAAAGGCACAGGCAGCCTTGGTATCCAGAGGAGAATCATGATACATTGCACTAAACTGTGGGTTTACAGCTTGGATGCTATCCAGTACTGCATAAAGATCAAGGATTTAAATGTGGCCTAGCAGGCAATCGAGGACAGAAAGCAGAACTATGATAGCCCTCCAGGAACCTGTCCATGGGACACCAGCACAGACCCAGCTCAAGAAACCAGTGACTCCTCCCATATGCTTGACACTTTGCAGACATTTTACAGGCAGGGTTGGACTCTCAGGGCTAATCTCTGTGTTGACAACCACCCTTCAGCCCCTGAGCACACACAGGACCACAAAGGAGACAGGAAAGCATTGCACTAGTTTTAAAAGGGAGCTGTATTGCCTGCCAGTAGATGTAATGTATTTGTTTTTATTCTCAATGCTGGACTCCATCAGCTTGGACAGATGTGAGTTTGCTTTCCCTCGGTCCCAGCTGCAACTTCCCTCTGTACACTCATAACAGCAATCTGAACTGCAGGTAGCAAAGCTGTACTTGACAGACTGCATGTTTTGCAGTGATCTGCCTGTTAGGCACTGTATTTCAGTCTCTTTTTCTCTTAAAGTACTCCCCGAAATCCCTGTCACTGAGCTCCACGTCCTGCTGCTGAGTGCTCAAAATGGTAACTCCAACACAGTCATCGTCTTGCCAGGATATTCCTTCTGTCCCATTCCCCTATTCACTATGAGCTCAGTTCTCAAGAAAGCGAAATTATGAAAAACTTACCAGTGGGATGTGTTTGTGAGTCAAGTCGTCTGTTGATCCATCATAAAGTACATGCTGAATTTCAGTCCTACAGGGAAATAATCCAGGAAATCAATATGCAATCAGAGCAGGTATTACAAGTTTTTGCTTCAGTACTGTTCTCACCAAGGCCTTAAAAAGAACTCCGTAAAATATTTACTGATATGTTCCAATCTACAAAAAACTCCCTAAAACTAAAACACAACCCAAAACATATGGCTACAATATGTAAGGCAGAAGCAAGCAACACATTGCACAGCAGTTTCCAAGGCACAAACACAATTAAATCTCAAGAGGTCCAACATTCATTGCGAAAGAATATTCATAGCACGGTGAATGCTGAGTATGCTCCTAAGGGATATTAAAGGGATATCTAGAAAGCGTTTAGCTGGGCTCTAACACAGCACAGCAAAGCTGCCATCATCCAGAACGGGCAGCAGCTCCTTCCAGCCATGCTACCGCACAGGTCTGGGACTCTTTCACTACTGTTAGACCTACCTGTAAAAACACAAATTTTGTTACTAACCTGGCCTCAGCAGGTCTCATTTCTAGCATCCTCATCTTACCACACTTCAACTTTACAATAACGCTAGTATTATATGCTAGCATGCTAGTATGTTATTATAAGCTATGTGCTAGTATGGAGCCAGGCTATGACTCTTGCCTTATAGCTTCACATCCCCTCTCTTAACATGCAGTGAAATACAGTGCTGTGGTTGCAATACCTGTACAGCAAACAGCCAGCTCTCTGGGAGAAACCATTTCTTGTGTTAACAACATTCTGCAAAGAATCACAGTGTAACTGGGTAAAGAATTCCCAGCTTCAGAGTCTTTCAAAACTGGAGAAGACTGGGGTTGGTGTCCCAAACCTACTGGGTTACTATTTTGTTTGGTTTCCTTGGCAATGACTCTTAGCTACTTTTTATTCCCGTATAAGGTCAGAAGAAACTTCAAAACTCAGCCACCTCAGGATATTTCCCAGCATCTGGAAAATTTAGGGTTTTAAAAGGAAAAGAAAGGAAGTGTTTGGTGAGATAGTGGAAAACTTCACAAAATGAGGGAGGGAATTTCTAGAGAGGAGGGAGTTTCCGAGATGAAAGAGAAGGACAGACAAATTGAAGATGGGGGCAAAGTAACTGAAGAGCTGCCAGACAGGGTGTCAAAGTGGACATAGGAGGTGGCAGCAGAATGACAGATGATGACAGAATAAGGCCAGGCTATGACTAAGCTTCCTACACAAATCGATAGAAACGGACAAAGATGCTGCTGCATAATGTTTGCTAGGCAGTCACTGTTGGCATGAAGGCACCATTTAAATACAAGCACCGGCAGTCACTTTAAATTTTCCCTGCTACAATAACAAGGGTAAAAACAAAGATGAAGTTTTATTTAGCTCAGTGTCATCCTGTGGCCTCAGTATCTGTAACTTAAAAATAGTTCTTTTATGGACTAATCCCAGCAGCCACAAATAAAAGAAATGGGAAAATAAACCAGCAGCTGTCTGGGCCTCTTATCATAGTACTGTTTTCCCAGTTGTTTGATCATTCTCCCAGACCTTTTCTGAACCTGCCTGATTTTGGATGGTCTTTCTGAACTGTAAGGCTATTTAATAATGGTGCACCGGTGCCAAGCACAGAGATAATGTCACCTCTCTACTCCTACTCAGTATTTCCACGTACATGTGCTTTGCAAAGACTGCATTCGCCTTTTTAGCATCAACAGCACACCATGAGCTCATGTTCAGCTGATCATGAACTCCTCTCTTCCCCCTCCAAGTCTCTGTGAGTCACTGACTGGCAAGATAAAATCTCCTGTCCCGCTTGGTTTTCAATTTATGGTCTGTGTAATAGTCACACAACGCTAAAGCCATGTGCTTTGCGACCAGTTTAAACAAAACATTTTGTGAGGAGCATAAGGAATGGAATCTGTCTTCCTGCATCTCTCTGCTTTGCGATGTCCTGATGTCTAAAACGGTGTAAGCACTTGAGCCTCTCGGTCTTGGAGAGATCAACACGGTCACTTTTGCCTGTGCAGCTGGGTATTTTCACAAAACAGGCCGGAGTAATTATGAGATTTCTGTCTGTCGAGCTTGAATGAAGGAGGACAAAAATTTCAGACGTAAATCGGCAATGCAGACTGGCAACACAGTCATGCATGCCTCATTTTCTTCAGCGACAAGACAAAATAGCCAAAACTTTTTTGTGCTTAAAAATAAAAAGTATTGGCTGAAGTTACTCACTAGTTTTACTGTGGAAGATATTATTAGCTGTATTTTATTGGCTTGGCAGGCTTAAGAACATCATCTGTGCAATGCTATGCGCCAGCCCAGGTGTGATGGAGAGCTGGAGACACCCCGGATCCTGCGATCCCCCTGGGACACCCCACCGGGCACACCCGTCAGCCAACACGGGCCTGGGACAGCATCAAGGCAATGGAAAAACAAAGGGTTTTTTTTAAAATTATTTATTTATTTTCCACGAGGCTCCTTCCTCCTTCAGTCTCCCCTGCTCACTCCTATTACCTTGAAGTGAGAATAAAAAGATTAAAAGGCAAAAAAAAAAAAAAAGGGGGGGGGAAAGTCAAACGGGAACAGTGAAGAGGGGGGGGGACAATAGCCCGAAGGCAATCAGCAGGCCAGCGCCCCTCGCCGCCGCCCCGCCCGCCGTGGGCCTCGCGCCCGCTAACGGCCGTTGAAACCCAATTTCCCGCCCCCGCCTCCAGCCGAGCTGTCAATCACCGCCCAGGCCCTGCGCGCATGCGCACACCCGCTTCCCTTTGTCTCTCCGCGCTTCCCCTCTCCCCCTCCTCGCCTGGCCCTGCGCACGTCACGCGGCGGCGGCTCCGCAGTCACGTGCCGGGGGCGGCGGCGGCATGGCGGCGCCGGGCCGCGCCTCGCGGGCTGTCGCAGGGTGGTGACGCAGCGGCGGGGCGCTGCGGGGCGCGGGGAGGATGGGGCTGTGAGGGCGGCCCACCCGCTGGACACCCCGCGCCGAGCGGGAGCAGGTGGCGCCGCGCCGGGGCTGCGGGCCGCGTCGGTCTCTCCCCCCCCCCCCCCCCCCCGCCGCTTTGGGAGTCGCGGGAGGCGGTAAGGAGCGCGGCGGGCAGCGAGCGAGCGAGCGAGCGAGCCCGGGCGGCCCCGGGCCCCTGCTCCCCCCCCCCCCCACCCCACCGCCTCCTCCGGGCGCCTAGGCCTCGCCGGGCCGGGCCGGGTCCGGGTGCGCCGCGGCCCCGTCCTGCCCTCACGGCGCGGCCTGCCGAGCGCTCAGTCCCCGGCCGGGATTGTCCACCCGACCCGGCCCGGTTCGGCAAGACCCCTTTGTGTCCTGCGCACTCGGCGGGCAGCGTGGGGCGCCACAGGGTTTGCCGGCTGCCTGGGGTCTGTCTCTGGCGCTGACACGAGTGGGCGGTGGAAAAGCAGAGTCCTGGTGCCCTTCTCGTGGACTGGGACCCAAGTCCTGTCTGGCCCTGCGCTCTGCCGCCCTTTCTCTTCCACAGGAGCCGGTGTGTTCAGCTCTGAACTGCTCTGTGCTTCATAGTAATAAAAGTAATAGTAGGTCAGAGGTTCATGCTGATGAAGGTAATAATCCAGAAAAATAATTTTTGAGCAGTGTCTGAATTTAAAAAAAATAAAAGGCACTTACAGGGGAAGATTACCTAGTGCTGTGGGTGAGACTCAAGGCTGTTTACAAAGCTTACACAGCTCTTTTTTTTTTTTAATTATTATTTGTTTGTTTGTTTCCTTGATTTCATGTTGCCTGTTCTTTAGGCCGTGGTCATCTCGCCACTTGTGTTTTTTGTAACATGTTTTTTTTTTCCCCTTGTTCATGACCTTTTCTATGGCAGAGGAGGGAAAACCCATTGGCTCTAGGTAACCCTAATAATGATGTTCCAAAAGGATAGCAAGGAGTTGCCATATAGTACAATATTGGAGTTTTGCTCCAGGGTTAGACTTCGGGTTGGTGACCGTCTTTAGACAGGGAAAGAAATCTGAATACAAGTGCATGAGTCTTCTTGAATGCTTTTTCTTGATCTTGACAAATTTTTTGTTAACTTCCAGTAGCTGAGCAGTTAATTGACAATAGAAACATAATGTGCTATAGTAATTTCACATCTGTTTCCAACCTCTTGCGTGTATGTGCCATCAATGACATATTTTAAAACAACATTGTGTTATAATGATGCTTTTTTTTCTCTCTAAAGGTAGTGAAACAGAAAATATCAAGATGAGTAAAAAGCCTCCAAATCGTCCTGGAATCACATTTGAGATTGGTGCTCGTTTGGAGGCACTGGACTATTTACAAAAATGGTATGGAAGACAGTGTGCAATATTTGCTAAGAGCAAAATTATGTTATTGTTGTAAATTGTGTTATCTGATTATAGAACTGAGTAATTGCGTTTCACATATGAACTTTGTGAGAGTCCAAATGCTAAATCTATTAAAATGATTAAATTTTAGGAAAATATTCTCTCTTCAGATATCAAAGAAGGCATTTTTTGTGTTTTTTTTTTGTTATATTCATTGATTTTAATTTCTTGTGCAGTCATATTAAGCAGAAAGCACTTTCAGAGTAGTGTGGAATGCAGTGTCATGTGCAAGATGATCAAATGTGTTGATGTGGCAAATGTCGGTGACCAAAGGCTACTTTTATTTTAGTCTGAAGGTATGCAAGTGCATTTAAATTATATTCAGTAATCAGACTTTACACAAACCAATTTTTTTTTTAAAAAAAACATGCTTAATCAGAGTTTATTAACTAGGTAAGTATGATTGTATTTGTATTGTACAGTTGAAGGAATGAGGAGCCTAAAATTGTGACTCTGCTTCAGCCAGGCATATCATGAGTAAGAGTCAAGATTACAGGCTGCAAATCTGTGGGCACGACGGCCACGCTACACAGCACGTATGTTTGAAAGGAGTTGTTCTTTTTGAAAGACAAATTCTTAGTTGAAAGTTAGTTACCACAAATGAGTTAGTTTCATTAAGTGTGCTGGCCCTGTTATTTCAGTTTGAAAAAACACTAACTTTTTAAAAAGTAGATGACACAGGTAGTTGATGCTTCTCTCCAGGCGTTTTTTCTTAGCTGCTACCAATGATTGTTTAGGAATAGGAAATGTGAAGGCTTTTATTACTTTCTTACAGAACTGAACATGTTCTTATTCGTGTCAATGTCTAATCCTGCTAACGCCAAATTATACGTTAAAGAAATCTGCATGTTGCAGATTGCAAATGTTTACTCCAGCAGTGTTTTGCTCTGTAGAAAAAGTTGGATTAAATGCCCAGCTTTGTTGGGACATTTTACCTATTGTGCTTTAATTTTAGTTATGATGAAAGTATTTATTTCTAATAAGCAAGTCTTCCAAGGGAAATATGTTTTAAAGAGCACTTCTTATTTATTGCTGTAGAGAGGATTTTCAACTTACTGAGTCTTTAACTGAATGCCAGCCTGAATAGTGCTATAAAAATAATAAAGTAATTTTATTAAAAACTGACTTCTTATGGGACCTCCTGTGACTAAAAAATATTTGTTTAATATAATAAGCTAACAAAAGTTAATATTTACAAATTTCTTTCAGCTTAATTGTATCAGAACAAGATCACTAAGTATCTAGTATGTAGTTTTTTTCAGATTCATCCAGCTTTTCCAAAGGGTAGGGGGTCACGTGTCAATTCTGGAGTACTTGTCTAGATTTGCATGGGCCATATTGTAAATTGCACAGCTGAGTGCTTGGTATTTTCAGGCAGTATAGGATGTATTCTGAACTTTCCAGGAATTGACTCATCCGGATCACCAGGAAAAAAAGGTCTAGTTTATGTGGATGTGAACTTCTGTGATACTGTATATAGGAGCAGGAAGTTAATATTAAAATTCGGCAGTTAGAGCAACATTCAAAACAAGCCTCTATTGGAAATCAAGTAAATAAGTGATGTTAATGTAAAAACCCACAGCACTTGTTAGCAAAAACCTGCTGTTTTGTTGTTATTAGGGTAGCAGAGTCTAGAATAAGTCTATGTTGTTTTTTTCTTAGCTGTCCAGCTGTTGCATAAGGTGGTGGATGGGGTTTTTTTTAATAGTTTCTATATATAAGTAGTACGCACTCCCCTCAGCTGCATGCAGAAATAGAACATACTCCAAAGAAAATAGTTGCCTAACTTATATGAAATCTCTTTATTATGTTTATAACAAAGCAAAAGTTGAAGAGCAGTAATATTGCTTAACTCATCTTTCTTTCTGCAAGCAGCTGAGAAGAACACTTGCTCAAAAATAGTTTATAAAAGGATTTTCATTTTTTTTCATTTCTCTGTAAACTTGCTGTTGTTTAAGCACTGATCCAAATTACATGACATAATGAACTTTAAAAATTAATCAAGAAATATTTCTAGAAAAAATTAAAAACGCCTTCTAATAAAGTGCTGCCTGCTGCTTTCTGAGACACTTCTGGAACTCTTAAATTTTCATCAGCGTAGTAGTTACTGAAATGCATTTCATGAAACTTTCTGTTCTGTTAGATGGGCTCCTTAAACTTTGGAGAGGATGTTATGTACCTCGCTATTTATTACTTGAAGAAATCATTGTTTTTTAATGAGGAAGTTTTTGCGTGCAGTGCTTGGGTCACCGATGTCATTTGGCTTGTATGAATACTGAACAGAAGAAAGCCTGGTCAAACCGACCAGCAAAGAGAGTCTGTCAAACTGTGTGTTTATTTTTGGTGGTGGTTTGCTTTATCATGGAGTTAACTTTTGTTTTCTTTGTGAAGTGAAGAACATGTAAAGAGGTCTTATAATATAATGCATCTGTACCATGTGTTAAATTTAAACCCAGCGAAAATGAACTATGAAATGCAGCTCTACACGAAATCTGCGTGATCGTCTGTCATCGGATAGTAGGTTAGGTGGGATTGACTGATAATGGAAGATTATTAAATAAATAAAAGATACCTGGAGGCCTGGGGCATGTCCCTGAGGAGAGGCTGAGGGAGCTGGGCCTCACCTTGGAGGAGAGAACATTTTGGGGTGAACCCAGTAGCACCTACAGGGAGATAATCAAGAAGATGTAGCCAAGCACTTCACTTTTGGTTGGTGGGAGGAGAAGAGACAGCAGGCGTAAGTTGGTTGAAACAGGAAAGATTCAGGCTAGATACAGGGAAAAACTTTTTCCCCATGAGGACAGTTGGGTAGTGGAGCAGGCTGTCTGGACAGTTTGTGCAGTCTCCAATTTTAACAGTTTTCAAGACTGTCTGAGTGAAGCCCTGAGCAACCTGGTCTGATTCCATAGCTGACACCACTTTGAGCTGGAGGTTGGACTCCAGACTTCCTGAGGCCCCTTACAAGTTCACACCCCACTCCCTGTCACGGACAACACAAACAGGTATTTAAGATACTGCAACAGCAGTAAAGCTGCGTGTATCCACGCATATATGCGTATTTGCGAGATTGGTTCTTAAGGTGCCAGCTTCCGGGAGTGTGACATATAGTTTGTGTAAAATAGATGTATTTCTGCTATTTTCGGCTCTCTACTGGTTGTCCCATACAATACCCTTACTAGTGCCAGTTATTGCTCTGAAAAAGTGATTATTCTGCCTATGGATTTTTATAATTGATTATAAAAATATAAACTATAAGTTAGGTAATGAAGAAAGTATAGTTACATGACCTTTGCAGTAGTTTTCGATTGGAAACAGCTCACTGGAGTAGGTTAGTTATCAAAAAAGCAGTACTTCGGCTTAGTGTATTTGATTGTCTGGATGGATTTTTTTTTTTTTTTTTTCCTCAGTATGGAGGAGATAACTGTTAAAGTTTTTTCTCTTTAAGATTTTGGGAAATCCTGTTTTGTATGGTCCTTGCTTTTGAATTTCAGTTGACCAGATTACCTAACAGCCTAATATTTGAGAGCAGGACTGTGCAATTTCTGCTTTTTGTTGGTATAATGAAGGCTAAAAGGTGGGGAGGTAGAAATAAGTCCTTGCAGAGTTTGCAGATACAGGAAGGCTATTTACAGAGAGGTCAGAATGGAAATGCATTTGGTATTATATCCTCTGAGAGATGGAAGGAAACACTTTTTATTGTGAATTCAGGAAGTGTGTGTCTGTTTCTGGATTTTCTGTAGGTGTAGACTTAGGCATATTGCCTAGCATTTTTGCATCCATTTTTCCATCTCTTAAAATGGTTGCATTTTCACTTCACAGGGCAATTCAGTGCTTGTTGATCACTTTTGAGGGGTTAAATGAAGACACTGATGAAAAATGCAAAGTATTGTTCCTGTGTCCATTAACGTGTGGAGTGAATGGGAGAAAATGGCTGTTGGAAGATTTTTTTTTTTTTTTTTTTAACTGTGAAGAAATGAAAACTATGAAGTTCACCCATTGACTTTTCCTACTGGAGTGTCTGAGCATGACTGACCAGTGCTACCTCATTTAAGTTACATAAGCTGTGTGAATTTCGCAGCTTTAGAAATGAAGTTATGTAATTCTCATGGGTTGGAATCACTGGAACTTGAGAAGGGAGAATAAGCAGTATGTAAATTAAGCAGATATCATCAGCTATCAATAGTTTTCCTAAAAAGAACTCGAAATTTGGATGAGACTTTATTGGGATTATTAAATATAATTTTCACCACGCTTGCAGACTATTGGCATTAAAAAGAAAAAAGAAATTAGGCTATTGGTCCTTCTCACTAAAAGAACACTAGATTATTGAACAGGAATGCTATAGGGTTTTTTTTTCTATTTTTATAAAGGGTAAAGACCTTTTTCCTCAGTCTTCAAAAATGTGTGGTTTTTTGTTGTTTTTTTTTTTGTTAAATTGTCCCTATACAGTTTGTGCTAGAGGAATCTTGGCAAATCTCTTGGTGTGGCGTACTGGGGGTGGGGAATTAGGCTGACTGGTAGGTAGCTTATCCTTAGATATCATCATATTTCAGTACTGTAAAGCATTGTTTAGATTCTGCTTTGTAACGCTTCTTCGTAATGCCTACTTGTAGCTTTGCAATTGAAGAAACTTCTTAATATACTTCGTCTTCTCTATGAGACATAACTGTTTTCATGCTAATCTTTTTCAGCAGGACAAACATCATCCCTGCTCGTACTCATAGCGAAAGCTTTAGTATGCGTAATATGAATGATCAAAACCTGTTAGTGCAGTTCTGGATAGAAAGTTAGTTATTGCCTGAAAATTAACGGAAGAACCTACTAAATTCTAATGAGGAAAGTTTGAGTACACTGTGGAAAGAACAGGTTTTTTTAATCTCAAAATCTTAATGAGATGAACAAACGTTATCCAATTAAGAAAAATAAGATGAACTTTTTGTCATTTCTGTATGCATTGTTACTTTAATTCTTAAAACCTAAATATCAACCTTTTTTATTTTGCTGCCTTTTTGTTTTCTTTTGTTGGCAGGAGGTACATACCTGCCTTTGAAAAGCTTGTAGAACTTTGCAATTTATGAAATTATTTTCAGTAACACTGCAAAAACTGTAATATCAAAAAAATGTTCCTATGTAATGTAAAATTTAGAATAGTAAATTCTGTACTGTGTTTGCAGGTGTAAAAAGCTACTCTGCTTTTTCACTGTGGGACTAGTTGTGAAATATTACCCTTTATACGTACTCGTGGCACATTGTGTAGCTAAATTTAGTGGATATTGAGGGTAATATCTTGTTGCTAAATCTATGCAAAGTTATTTTTGGTTTACTAAATAACCAGTCATATGTAGCTTGGGTAGTTAAGATTGGGACTGAATGCAGGTTTTGATTTTATTCATCTTGCAACCATTGTACAGCTATTAAGCTGGTCAGCTTAATAACATACATTTAAGAAGCATGATTTATTGGAATAATACTGTTTTGTAATAATGACATGATTCCCATAAGATTTAGCTTTGTAAAATAAGTGTCATGAATTTTGACTCATGGCTGGTAACTTTTTTTTTTTTTTTAAACAACTTGATTAGCATAAATCGTTTGTAAAAGAGAAATGAACCAGTAAACACTTGGTGCTGGTTTTGCTTAGCTCTGCTGAGTGATCCCTAATGAGACTAAATACTTTTGCGTCTTTCATTAACTGATGCTAGGTTTGTTCTTTCATTTATTGAAATATATTAACGTCCTGCAACGTGACTGAGTTTCCTTGATGTCGACTTCATTTTTATTGGTCTACAAGTTGTATTTCACTCCCCCCCTCCTTCCCTAGTTTTCTCTTTCCAAGGCATTCTCTTGCATTTTACCAGTTTTTCCTTTTTGTTTTCTTCTAGATACAGTACTTGGAATGCTGATTTTACTGCTGGCGACCAGATGATTAAACCTACCAGCTATACAACAGTAAAAATGTAGCGAGGGAACTGTTCTAAGACAATGCCCTGATAGGAGCAGAACATTACCCCTTAGACGCCTAGAAAAAGATGCCCTTTGGCTGATGCCCTTGAGTTCCATAAAGTAGCTTGAGTTTTACATCACCTTCTTGCCTGTCTCTAATTAACCTGAACTTACTTTCTTTAGGGAGAAAGAGCACCATCTTTTTTTGTCCTTCATTTCAGTATTCCAGTTTCAGTGCTTGGGCATAAGCTCTTGTTTTTAACTGTTGCAGAGTGGAATCTCCTTTCCTCTTACATTTCTAGTATTTTTCCTTCCTTCAGTCTATTAAATGCTTTTTACATCATGCTTTACTACTAGTCAGAACTCATTTTAAGTAACATTCTTACTCACACATTTCCTGTATTAACAGTAAATCAACTTTTCCTCTACTTGTCTGTTCTTTCTGCTTATTCTGACACTTGATGCGTCTTTTTAAGAAGCCTGAAATCAGAAGACTTGGGAAGACCAAGAAACTAATAAGATTATATTTAGTTAACTTCATGAAAGTAGTGGCCTGCAAACCCCTGAGGGGGAAAGCATCATTGGAACTGAGGAAAACCGTCTCTTGTTTCATTTTTATTTTTCACTGTCTTCATTTGATTTTGTTGTTGTTGTCGGCCTCCTTTAGAGGCATTAGGAGGTCACTCTTCTTGCTTGTCTGAAAAGTCCCGTGGAGTTCTTTAAAAATAATTTTCGGTAGACTGGCAATGGATCGTCTCCAGTTTTAAGCTGAGAAGTTGATTTTTCTCTAAAGGTCAATGAAAAGAATTAGGAACTTAAGGAATGGCTATGAAAGTGTTTCACATTTCTGAAATATATGGATCAAAGAAGTGCAACAAGAGTTGTACTGTTTGTACGTTCTGATGGGAGGATAAGATGCGGTTGCAGTAGTAACCTAGCAGGTTAGAGAGTGTTTGTCTCGCTCTACAACTCTGAGATACTTAGATTTTGGGAAGCTCTATGCAGTGCTGCCCTTGAAGAAGCGGGACTTGGAAATGAATAGAGTGAAGGAGCAAGTTGAGAGCGTGGCACTTTTTTATTTTAATGTCCTTTTCCCAGTAGGCACCAGGAAAGAAGGAAAACCTGTGCTTCTTGAACTTTTAATCAGAATGCAATGCTAAAGATTCCTTTGTCAGCAACCTCAGTATTTTCAAGAGAAAAGATTTGCAAATAGAAAATGTTGACTGGATTTCTCTATATGTCAATACTGTTCCTGGCTAATGGAATATGCAGTAGGACTGGGTGGTGGCACACCAAGCTCTGTCCTCTGTTAGTGCTCAATAGTGGCATTTTGGTAGAAGAACGTATTGTCTATTAACAAAAGTGAAGTTGTTTTTTTATTGTGATATTTATTCTCCATGCATGTTTTATTAACTTTAGGCCATTCGTAACCACCTCTGTTTCGCCGTTGTTTCTGTTTGGACATTAGAAGTTATTTCCAATTTGATTTTGTTGCCTAGAATATAAACTGGAGAAAATTTGATAAACTAATTTACACTTTTATAGGAGATTTTTGTGCCTCTGGATTGTGAGAGGAGGAGGAGCTGAATTTTGCCTCGTTCCAGTTTTCTGTGCACTTCACAGCGTGGAAATAATGGGATCTAATGATTTTAGTGGAGAAAGTAGTATGACAAAACCAGTTCATGCCTTGCTACCTCACTACAATTTTGTGAAATAATTCACTTTGTTGAAACGGAAAGAGTAAGACTGAATAATAATAACTGCTGAAGATAAAGAAACTTGCCATTTTTCCTACAAGTGTGACCTTAAATTTTATGGTACCTAAACTACGGTCTTTTGAATCTATGTTAAATCCTTGCCCCACCCACAAAGTTGGATGCTTAAGATTTATTCCATTTTCAGCTCAATTCTGATTAGTTCTTCTGAGGGTATGCAATATTTGCTAAGAGTAAAATGTACATTTCTTAAGATTGGCATATTTATTCCAGTGGAGATGTAGTTACAAAGAAGTGACTGCTAAATGTAAGTACTGTGAATCAGATTTAATGGCAGCGAAGTCATAGAAGCTGCTCTTTACATTAATAAGTGGCTTAGATTCTGTGGGAATGTGCTGTGGACTTGTTTTGATTAGATGCTTGGACTTATCTGAAATCAATGGAACAGTTTAGTGAAATATTTCATGTGTTAAAGGTAATGAATGTCCTTCTAAAACTAGTTAATTTCCTGCCCATCCCTAAGCAAACAAAAATCCGTATAGTTTTTTTCCTTAAAAGAACACAGGTTTTAAAGCAGCTAAGCACAGACTTCTGATATCAATTTCAGGAAGTCTTAGTCTGGGAGTTTCAGGTTATGTCTTCTGTAATCACCTGACTGTGGTGAAGCTGATGATGCATCAGTAATGTGCAGATGTCTTTTAAACTAGATGTTATCCTACTAACAGTTTAAGATATTGATCTTTTTCATACTCAGAGATTTCTCAGTGCAAGGTGTTAGTATAACATTTTGAATGATTATATAAGTGTTGTTATATGCAAAAAAAAAAAAAAAAAAGTAAAAGCCTTTGAATTTATCAGTTTGCATTTATCATTCAAGGTATCCATCTCGTATTGAGAAGATAGACTATGAAGAGGGGAAGATGTTGGTCCATTTTGAACGCTGGAGTCATCGCTATGATGAGTGGATTTATTGGGACAGCAATAGGTTGCGACCCTTAGAGCGACCAGCGTTGAGGAAAGAAGGGCTGAAAGATGATGAAGAATTTGTTGTAAGTGACGCGTTTATTTTGACTTTGACTCTTTTTTTGGTAAGCTGCTACACTTGTTTTCCTACATGAAATCTCTAGTGCATAATGCTTGAGTTTTTTTAGAAAAAAATCTAAATGTTTAAAATATTAATGAATAAAATTGTTCAAAATAGGATTTTAAACCTGGGGAAGAAGTCCTAGCTCGTTGGACAGACTGTCGATATTACCCTGCAAAGATTGAAGCAATTAATAAAGAGGGTAAGTGTTCATGTATGATCCGTCTGTAAGGACTGTTTGCATATGCTATGCTATAGCTGTAGTCTACTTTAAAAGTGGCATGCATGCAAAACTTTCTTCACAGCTTCAATATACTGCTGAAAATGTTTGTTCTACCAAATTTCTGTATGAAATTTAAAAAAAATGGAATGTCTCCTAGAAGATAATGCTGAGTGTTTCCTTAGCGATGAGAAAAATATCATTTGCATAGTGTTACAAATATTTTGTACTACTGTTGTTTCGGGTTAACTTTGCCATACTAAAAACACTATTTTCTAAAACAGTTAAAATTTTAAGTTCTGTTGATTGTAAGACAATAATGGAAATACAGAACTAAAGAAAAACTTAATTTAGATGCAACGCTTCACAATGAAGTGGTGGTTTTTAATGAACACAGAATGAATTTGAAATTTTTACAGCAGTTTAAATCAAATGGGAATTTGGTTGTGAATTAAATTGTTTCCCAATAGTGGTAGCTAAAATGTTACATCAATCAATGTAGTAGGGGCAAAAGCCACATGGTATCTTAAACATGCGGAGTCGTGCAAGTGGACAAAAAGTGACAGTATAAAAGCAGTGGTTTTTATTTTTTTAAAAATTCTTAATCCTACGTGTAGTTAACATCAAATTGCTTTGTTCATATAGCCTGTGAAACATTTTAATAGAGCCTTCAGAGTGGTGAGGTATACTTATTTCTTAACTACTTATAATGATTACATCAATCCTCTTGCAGGAACTTTCACAGTACAGTTCTATGACGGTGTTATTCGATGTCTTAAGAGGATGCATATCAAATCTATGCCAGAGGATGCAAAAGGGCAGGTAAGAATATTAGATATCTATTAGATATCTAGATATTTTGTTAGTTCTTACATCTTTTTATTTGTTTATTTTTTGTTTAATATCTTGAGCCCTGGAAGCTAGTCTGTCATGTAGCATAACTAGTTGTAGATTACAGTCTTTTTATTCTGGGCCCTTCACTGTCTTGCTTCACCAGTTTTGTGGATGATGCTTATGATGCCGTGGAGCGTGCAGCTCTAGCAATGTTGCCTCTATCTGAACTGTCCAGATGCTGAGCACTGCTGACTAATCTGTTCCCAGAGTTTTGTCTTGTGGAGGTTACAAGCACAAGGGCATCCAGACACTTCCCCCCTGCCCCTTTTATGGCCTTTCAGGAAAAAGCTTTAGCTTGCCAGTGGTCTATGCTCGTGACTGCCCCCCCCCCCCCCTTTAGCATGTTACGGTGACAGATTTTTGCCCATGTGTTCTCATTAACATAAATGTTGTGAAGGTTTTACTCTCCCCTGTATCAGAACTTTTGGGGATTCAGACAGGTAAATAGTACTTTTACCTCTGCTAACATCCTTGTTGCTCGTAAAGAGGAGATGCTGAGTAGATGTGGAGGCAAGCTGTGAAACAGAGTATGATTTAGTCTCTAGCTGTATCCCTACTTCAAAAAAAAGGAAAATCCAACATCAAAACCAGTTATATCCTTTCTGTGAAACTTCTGTGGATTTTATTTTGCATGATAACTGTATTTTTTTTTAATTAATGAGAAATAACTCCACTGAAACTACTTGAGACTTAGGTACAAGAAATGTAAAAAGACTATTATTACTTACCCCACATTTTCTTTGGGGCAAACAGAATTCAGATATTTCATAATTACTGTTGCAACAATCCATATTTTGCTCATGTGGCAAGAGCAGATAGAGACAAGAAGTGTCTTGAAAACAGTTCTGTATCCTGGCCGTCTCCTCTATGTTGCAGGTGGCTGTATATTAGAATTGAACGTCTAAGCAGTGGAGCACTGTGCAGGCAGTATTTGCCTGTCTAACTACTCAAAAAAACTACTTAAACAACCTTTCCCTAAAGAGATTAAACTGAAGTCCATTTTCAGGCTACCACTGGCTTCTTGCTGCAACGTTAAAATAATTCTGTTGAATCATTTTATAATATTTCAACTAATATTTTCATTGTGACAGTAAGTTAAGAAGCTAGAGTGACTTTGACTTTGTAAAAAGAAAAACTTGGTTAATGTGGTTGCAACTGGACTAACATAGCCCTTCTGTGACAATGTGAAGTCCCTTCCTCTCAGTCCTGTGCTTTTTCTAGGTAGCCATATTGTGTCTAGTCATGAGTTATTACTCTTAGGCCACAGGCATTTTCGGCTTAAAATGTAAAAACAGATTCAGTGTTTTACAGATGCAGGTTAGCTGCCGTTTTAATGTCCAGATATGCTTGGTATCAGGCCAGCTCATTTTACAATTTCTAATTTTCTTCAGTAATTGAGAGTGGCATCAGGCTCATGCATCTCGGTGGCTGAATGTAGATAGCTTCAGTGAAGTCTTGAGAAAGAAAAAGTGGTCCAAACTTAACGCTTCTTGTGATGGATTTAAATTTTTCAGGGCTGTCTTGCAGCAAGAAGAGCACCAAATATGCTTCCTGCAACACTAATAGATATTATTCTTGGCATTTCATTGTGCAAAATTAGAGATGGACACAGAGGTCTGTAGCTTCAAAGACAAAGCTCCTTTTTTTCTGCAACATCTGCTACATCATTATGCTATGGCAAAAATGTTTGCCTTTCAAAATATTTTTGTGGTCTTTAATAATAATGTAATCCAAGATTTAATTTGAAAATCAGTTATCTGAAACTGAGTTTAGTCTAAGCCGAAGCCTCGAACTCAAATGAATGTTTTCACATAGAATAATAAGGCAAAAATCTGAATATATTTATTGGAAAAGATTTATAGCCCAAAAAAGGCAAGAATATAATTTGTTTTGAAAAACTGAAGTTGACAGATCTGACGTTTCATGTCTAGCTTAAATCTACAGCTTGTTTGTTTCTTTTTCTAAAGCAAAATAAATTTCAAGAGATATGTCCAAGTTTAAGAAACTTCTTTAAATTTTAGAATATTGACAAGCTTAGCAAATGCAAGATCTATTTTGGAAGTTGTGCTACATGTGCAGAATTTTCATTACTGTGAGAGATATAGACTATTTAATTCTTTGTTCATGAATATTAGTGGTAGAAAATACTTGTAAATAAACATGTAAAAATCAATTTTTATGCAAGTATTATTAATATTTCGGGTCCCAGACTTACTGAAAGAAAGTGTGACCGATTGCATCTGACCAGGAGAGCAAGAGTTATCCCCTCCGGAGTCAAATGCCTATATTAAGCACGTTTATCCTTTCAGTAAATTTAAGGATGCTGACAGCAATAGCAGTATGTTAGTTTCAAAAGGAAATATATTCTTTTGAGCTTACTGTGTCTTAAAGGAAGAGATTGTAGACACTAACGTTCAAACTCCCTTTTTTTGAGTTGCAGGAGTGTGCTTTTATAAGCCTTAGCTGTGAGGGTGGAAAGCCAAAAAAAAAAAAAAAAAAAAAAAAAGAAGTTTGTATAGTTCAATGCACGGATACTATGGGCTAGGCTTCTCTGCTGAGAAGCTCAAATTAATTGAAGTAACACAGAAATATGGCTAAAGCAGTGCAGGGAGAAAATGAAAAAAGATGGGGATATTGAGACTGCCCTTATGAGAGCACATATAAAGTATTCAGATAACTTAATTTTTCTGTTTCATGTTTTTTGTTTTATCTTCGATGTAATTAGGCGCGCGAGAGGGAGCAGATAGCGCCGGAGCTGAGATTAGTGACGGAAATCGAACCAAAAGAAGTGAGTTTTGAGGAGGGTTTTAAAGGAGAGGGAGGGGACTTGGCACCCAGGAAGAGGAAGCTGAGGAAAAAGCATGGATTTGCGATGGGGACAGAGGAAAAAAGAAGATATGACAGGAAACAATGTGAGCCAAGGTGTAGGTGGGGCAGACTGTTTATTCTCTGAAAGGTGAGAGTAAGGAGTCCAGTCTTGATTAGGAATGAGACAGTCAGTAGGCTGATGATTGGTGTATGTATGAGTGTGTGAGAGTTGGGAACTGATGTGTCAGGAGAGGAAAAAGCTGAAGCGGTAGTGCTATGGAGATGCAAAAAGGTGGTGGTTGTAGGTAGGTGAAGGGAGAACGATGTATGTGAATTCCGGAGTTGGCACAAGGGTTGGATTTAGGAATGATGCTGTTCTTGCCTTCCTACTGTTGCGGGTTTAAGATTATGCAACAGAACATTTTAAAATGAAAGGTGTGTTGTTTTTTTTTTGGCCTTTTTTTTTTTTTTTTTTTTTGGCCAATTGATTGTGTAAGGGTGCTGGATAATTACTACTAACTTCTTAACTGTGCAATTTCCTATGCTTTGGTTTAGTGACTCTAATCAGCATAATTTCCTCAGTAACCATAAGGTAAAAGTTTGTCTTCTAACTACAGTGTCCTATGACTTCTTGTCTACCAATTGTCTTTGCTTGCTTAAAAGATGAACCTTGGGAAGGGAAAAGAAAAAAGAAGGAAATTCAACTTTTTAAGAAGTTATGTATACATAAGTGAGAAACGTTCACTGTGGTGAGATACTGTGGGAAAGGGGGAGATCAGATTGGATGTGCGACTGGTGAAGAATTACAAAACCACAGCTGATAAAGAGCCAAAGTCAGAGCTCTAGGGAGAAGCAGGGAACAATTATTTTAGGATAATTTTAGGTTTACGTTATTCCTTTCTAATGTGCTCCTGTTTAGGTCTCGGGCTTTGAGTTTACTGAACACACCAGAAAAAATCCTGCTATTAAAAAATTTATAACTAATTTATGCAATATCTATGATACGTACTCTGTCAACCACAATAGCGGGACACAGAGTATGTTACAACGACCCTGTCTGGAGAGAGATTTTTACATTCTGTGTGTTTTAGCTTCCTACTGTTGTAGCTTCCCCCATTACTTTATTAAAATTTTCTAAAAATTCTTTAAAAAAAAAAAAAAAAGGCAGAACCACATCTTTAAGAGAGTCACCCATTTTTGAGGTAGGAATTACTGAATCCTTTAGAAGAAGGATGATCACCTTAAACATCTAGGATGCTAGGTACTTCTCACAGGTCAGGAGCTGTGCAGCCGAACAGTTGCTCGGCAGGAGTTAAAGGTTAGAAAGCAGAAATTCTGTGTTATTTCAGTGTTTACAGATATTTTGCTCAGCCAAAATAGAAATGGATCCAGAGAGTTTCTGTCCAGAGAGTTTCTGTCCAGTTCTCTTCATTGAGTTTAATTTTTAAAAGATAATCTAGGAGAAAAAGCATAAATGCCACCATAAATAACATCTCTCTGCTCTGGCTTCTGAATGTTTAATCTTGTTACATTCTTCTATGTGTCCTGCCACCCTCTGTGAGCTCCATGTCTTAAGGAAAGTAACCAAACAATGAAATAAAAAACAAACAAAAACCCCATTGTGCTGCCCAAGAACAGTTATAGTTAAACCAGGGTACTTAGTTCAGTGTGCCCCTTGAAGCTTGAAATCCTCATTGGAAAGCTTCTGACTTCAGGGCACGTAGCTTGACTGAAAATGGAAAAGCTCTTAAGAAGCTATTTTGATGCTGGCTACGCTTCCTCTTCTCTGTACTCTTTATCATAAGAGCCAAGCTCCAGCCGTGTTACTGATCCTCTTCATCCCTTGGCCAGAGTACCATACCACACTTCTACCATCAGGTCTCTTATCTCCACGCCAGCACGAGTAGCTCCGTCCTTTTTTTCTTACTTGCTGGATGGGCAAAGCTCTGAATGGACCGGAGCTAATATATGTGCTCTTTTTGGCTGCCCAGGCAAAAGGTACGTGTGGTTTTGATTGACCCTCCAGTTAGCGGTTAGATGTGCTCTTCATGGCTGACACGTCACCAGAAGGCTTTGGGAGCTGCCTGTTGTGCAGCCATTCCCAAACTGTTTTCCTGCTAGCTAAACGGAGTGTATGCATCTTACTTACTTAGATGGTTTGGAGATGAAGCACTTCATCTTAGAGGAAGCAAAACTGCTGTTGTTTCAAAGTACATAGTTTGATGAAATATAGATGGGTACCTTGTGCAAAACAGTCAATGGTATTTTGAGCTTTGTAAAAGGAAAAGCATAATACAGGAAAAAGTAACACTTCTGTAATTTGTATTATGCTCTCCTCCTACATCAAAGAAGGCAAACAAACCTCGGCAGAACAGAAACTTGAAAGATTTATAAAATGTACTGAGTAGATTTAAAAAAAAAAAAAAACTATGTTTTGTATGAAACAAGATTTATAAACATGAGAATATTTTAGATACCTCGTGATACCAATAAGGAAAAAATCCAAGGAAAAATATGATTTAATGTTGAAAGGAAGTTTTATTATTTTTAAAGCAGTCGTGCAAAAAACGAAAAATGGAGTTCTTGTCATAAGGATTTTTTTTTATTTGGCGCAACAAATCTAAAGCGCTCTTAGAGCCCAATCTCTGTACCTCCCTCAAGTAAATTAATTGTTCTTCAAAAACCCACTCAGATACTTGATACTTATTGGTGGAGTATAAACATTGTTGGTTTTTATTTCACATATAATTTCTCCACGGAGCTTGATGTTACAGAATATTTGAAAAAAGTATTTTATTAAAAGGGAATGATCCAGATTTCTTGTAATCAGATTGATCCTTGACACTCGGGAAACATCAGGACTGATTACTGCAGAGTAGTGGAAGGAGCTTGGCTTGGTATCTGGAGGTGTTTGTCCTCTCCATTGACTGCAGGGTGACTAGAGACTTCATTTACACTTCTAAAGTTAGATGAATTTGGCTCTAGGTTCTCCTCTTTACTCCCTGGATGTTTGTGTATGGTCAAATTAACCATTTTCCAAATGGTACTCTTAAGTACCTTAAATGTGGATTGTGGAATTCATTTGTATTACAGAAAGCTTTACTGCAATTACTGAATAAAACATGGAAAATATAATACAAAAAGAATGCTATCTGCAGTTACTGTAGAAACAAAAGTATAAAAGTTTTGTTAGTGCTTTATGGATCTAATTCAGGAAGAGCTCTGTCCATATATCACGCAGTTGACTGGACCATGCTTAGAGCTGATTATAGCTTTAAATAATAGTTAAATTTGAGCTACAGTAAAATTGATGCGTGTCCCACCTAGAAGGGTAATAAAGTCAGTGGTTGGTTTGGGAGCTCTTGAGTTTCTAAATCTGTAAGATGTAAAAGAAGTAGTAAGGAACTAGTGCAGCCAGAATTCTACATACAGTGTCGTTTTGAAGGTTTTTTTCTCTTCCTTTTTATCCACATGGCATACTGATGATGCTTCAAGTTTATATAGGCAATTTGGGAAATTCGTTTTGCCACTCCTTGCGTACTAGCCATAAAACTACGTTCAACTGCTTTGGAACGTTTCTAGATGAAATTGCATTGGGTTTATAAATGTGTTCTATTTGAGTTTCAAACTGTTTTTAATACCTGCCTTTTTTCCTTTTTGGAGGATTGGATAGCTTTGGTCAAAGCTGCTGCAGCAGCAGCAGCCAAGAACAAAGCAGGAAGCAAACCTAGAACCAGCGCAAACAGCAATAAAGATAAAGAGGAGAGAAAATGGCTAAAAATTCCTTCAAGAAAGGAAGAAACTTCAACGTCTACAATCATGCAGGAAGTCCAAAAAAAGGAAGAGGAACCTACATCTAGTGATACATTTGGTAAAAGCGGATTCTGTAAAAGATGGAATAGCACCATTAATTAATAAATTAAATACCATTAATCAAATAGGAAACTATTTTTTTCCAGTTAAATCTAGTTGGGCCAGCAGTTACTCCTTTTGACTTTTTGCAAAACTTCTGTCCACCTTCTGAGAACAAAGCGTAGGCTTTTGAATGACTGTTGTGTGCTCTGGTTCCAGTTCCTGGATCTTCTGTTAACTGTGAGATACATCTAGATATTCGTTTAAGATAACGTTTCCAATGTGGATGAAGTTTCCATATTCAAAGATAGCTGAAACTCTTATTTCTGGGTTGATAACAATTTGTTTGTTTTAATAATCTGTTACTGTATTTCTTGTAATACTTGATAAAAATTGCAAATTTAAGGTAGTTTGCATCTGGTGCTTCAATGTATAAAACTGTAAATCTATAGAATATGTCCATTTCATTTTCAATAACTATAAAAAATTTTAATCTGTATTGTAATAGCAGTTCTGAAATATTAAAATATTTTAATTTTGTTAAGTATTTATTAAATGTGAATTTATTAGAGTTCTCTTTTGTTTAAAAGTAGGTTTTCCTGTGGTGGATGTTCCAAAGATGGCCTTTGTGCGGGCAGAGAGCACGTTATCCCACAAGAGGAAAAGTAATCTGGGCAACTCATTTCAGGCAAAGAGAGCTCGTCTTAACAAGATCACTGGTAAACCTCCTTTTTTGTTGAGATTTGTTCCTTTGTTGAGATATTTGCTCCTTTTTGTGTATTGAAGTACACATGCTCACATATAAGGTGCTCAAGTAGATCAGTAAAAGCGCATTCATCAGGCAAATATTAATTGCAATCCTCTTGTTTGGAATTCTAAAGCAGTACAGAAGTGGTAATAAAATCAAACTTGTTTATAAATTAAAGGAAGGGTCTCTGACTTGACTCATATTTTTAATTTTCTAGGAAGATAGCCATTCTGAACTCATCAATTTCTTGAATGTGCGTGTGTGTATATATATATATATATATATATTTAACTCCAGCTGCTCCATTTCTCCATTATGTAGGTAATTTGATGTTTGCACAAGTTCTTAACAGGGTCATGAGTTAAATATCACCACTATAAATTAATGCTGTCCCTGGTCTGGGAAAATCAAACATTCTATTCCGGTTTCTCATAAAGTGAAACAGTTGCTGAAAAGAGTTTGTAGTATGTCATTTTAAAGTGTAAAGTCTAGATATTAACTGAAATAAAGAAGAGCGAAAAGATTTTGACAGCGTCCAAAGCATCTGTTACTTATATTTATTGCTTAAGGGTATTAGAGGAAAAGATATATGCAGCTATAAAATGCATTTTTAAGTTAAAATCACAGAACAGTTGAGGTTGGAGGGGACCTCTGGAGATCATCTAGTCCATCCTCCCTGCTCAAGCAGTGTTAACCAGAGCATGTTGCACAGCACCCTGTCCAGAGGGCTTTTGAATATCTCCAAGGAAGGAGACTCCGCAACCTCTCTGGGCAACCTGCTCCAGTGCTCAGTCACTTCACAGGAAAGAAGTTTTTCCTTATGCTCAGACGGAACTTCCTGTGTTTCACTTTGTGCCCATTGCTTCTTGTCCTGTCGCTGGGCAGCAGTGAAGAGAGTCTGGCCCCCATCCTTTTGACCCTTCAGATATTTATACGTATTGATCAGATCGCCTCTCAGGCTTCTCTTCTCCAGGCTGAGCAGGCCCAGCTCTCTCAGCCTTTCGTCAGATGAAAGATGCTCTAGTCCCTTAATCCCATAATCATTTTAGTAGTCCTTTACTGGACTTGCTCCAGTAGCTTTGTATGTGTTGGATGTGTTTTATTCCAAAATTGTCAAAGTAAATTCCTATTAAAATATGGAGAAATTGTTTCAATTTGTATCCCTGCTCCGCTACCACCTAATAAGCAAATCATATTAGCAGCATTGATCCATCAGTCTTTTGGATGAGGTAATATGTTTGTGCCTTTCTTGGGAAAGTATCGGGGCACACTTCAAAAGCTAGAGGAAAAGTTGTGAAGCTCCCCTTTAAAAGAGGTCCTTTGGACAGAAAGCAAGATAGCAGTGCTTTCATCTCGTAATTCCAATAAATGAATGTTAGTATGAAGTCTGACAAACTCCTTTGTGTTAAAGATGAGATTTTTTTGCTGGTTAGTAGATACAGTAGTGTTAGATCATTCATATAAAAAGTCAATTACTTCGATAAGGCAAAAATAACCTTAAATAACCTTATTTACTAAACTGCATGATGTGTTTTTGCAGACTTGTTTCTGCTGATACGACCTTTTGTAAGTCAGCAACTGAGAACATTTAGTCAGCTCTCTTGTGAGCATGGTTCTGTTTCATTCTTTTTCAATCAGTGTTTCAAACTAAAGGAGTAAACAAATGAAATGGGTCACTGTGGAACACGGTATGGAGGTAGTGCTCTTTTGGGGTGGGGGGAATTTGTCAGTCTCCAGAATTTCCTTTCCTGGAAGGCTTCCTCTTTTATGCTGAGTTTGGTTAATGGATGACTGATCATTTCAGTCTTAATTTTTACTCTCCTTTACTTGTCCTGCTCACTCCCTTGATTAAATCCCAACCTAATTGCTGCCAAGCAGTAGGAGGAGTTGTGGCAGGAGATAGCAAAAACAGTTGAAAAGCTTATAGCTCCAGAAATTGTATGTTTTTTTGTTCACAGAAAGATTCTGCTGTGTCCTAAGCAGTATTGTGACAATAATCAGACTCATATAGACCAAAATGATTAATTAGACAAAGTAGAAAGATAACTCAATGGCTGCAGCGTTAAAAAGAGTTTCTGTTTTTATCTGCGTGAGAACTTACTCTTGAGGATGCGTTACCTTTCAATGAAAGTGAATTAATTCTTTAATTCCAAGACCAAATTTGTCATGCTTGGTAGTTATTCTATATATTGAACTGTTTTCAAGCCAGCATCCTACTTTTGCAGTTCCTACTGTAATTTCTGTCTATTACTACATAGAATGATGGAGTATTTTGAAAATGTAACTGCTGATGATCACACTTCTCTTGCTACGTGCTAATTTCTTACGCTTGAATGTTATATACTGCATTTTTTTGTATCCAGCATGAGTTTTACTTCTTAATTTGAAGGAAGGCTAGAGATTATGTTTATGATGGATGTGTCCATCAAAATGGCAACAAGAGAATAGTAAAGCATTGTAGCTGTTAGAAAACATTCAGTTACCAATCGTCTTACGGCTATATTGAGGAAGTAAAAGTGGAGCAAGTAATTTGGCTATAGGAGGCTGTTTGAAGGGAACTCTTCTTGAATTTCAGTGCAGCATTCAGTATTTGTTCATTGAATGTTCATTCGTTCTTCCTGCCTGCTGCAAGGGCAGCAGCTGCACCTGGTGTTCTTCACTCACGGGATAACAAAATTTTGCTCCATTTTTTTTTTTTTTGCTGCTGCTGCTACCACTGCGTGATGATACGTTTTCAGGAGAAAGTTGGCTCCTATTAAGAAGATATTACTGTTTCTCTCCAACTAGTTTTTGCCTCTATTGGAAGGCTCGCTTCCACATCTCTCACTACAGTGTTATCTAAAAGAACAATTAATATCTGCTTCAAGCTAACAGAACAAAATACTTGTTCTGTTTTGCTCTGCTGCCCCATGCTTTTTATTTCTTACAAGCTGTTACTGACCGGGGATGGTCCGCTTGTAGTCCTGGTGCTATATTAGCTTGTAGAGTTGTTTTATCGTCTCATAGGCATGGTGGTTGATTAGCCAGATACCTCATGGGGTAGGGAAGAAGGAAATAAGGAGGACTATTTATTTAGAGATCCACCAGAATTTAGGTCAATTCTGTGGTTGCGCTTTCAGCACCCTGAACTTCTAGCTAGGAAAAAAAAAAAAAATCTCTTAATGTACATAAATGACTCAGTATGGCTTGAAATGTATTTAAGCATTCTCAGACAGGAAATTATCTTCAGATTTATGTTAGTACAGACGGTATTTTGGTTCATCTGAGAATATTTGCAAGAATCAAGCAATAAGTACTTTCCTAAAAATCTTGTTTACACTGGGGATTGTTATTAGTGCAGACATGAAAATGCAAAGAAAGCCTTTCTGAAAAGTAGCCCTACCTTATTCATACATGTCTTCAAATGTGTGCAATACAGTCCAAGGTGTAATGATCTTTTTTCATTTTTCTGCAAAGGTTGGATACAGGACTGCACTGAAGTGAAATCCTTTTTTGGAATCATTGTTGCTGAAATTCTGATAGTAGAATATGTTTGTAGAACTTGCCTTCTGGACTGTATCTCATTGTCTAAAATATAAAAATTATTTCACTTAATTTTGATAATCATTTCATGTTTTGTATCCTAAATACAGGATGGTCAAAACAAAGAACATATTTAAATCAAGTCAGAGAAATACTAATAAGGATTAGAGTTGTAAAGGATAATTTGCATGCAAGAGCATCTTTTATGAAATCGGTGCAGAATTAAAATCTTTTCAGATAATAATGTTTGTATTAATATACTAGGGCTAAGTAAGTTTCTGCTTTGCAGTTAGCTTACTGCTTTAATTGTAAAATCACAGTAGTTTTTACCTCTTGTTATGGAGAAGGTCTTCTGAAAAATTTTTTTAAAACATCTTCCCATTAAACTGAAGCATGACTTAATCTAACAGAAAAAGTAAATGAAAAAAATGACTAGTAATTCTTGTGGGACACTGAAAAATTTGACGTCTCTCTAACAAAATTTCACACAGATTTCCCCCTCCCCTTTTGTCTTCCTTGTGGAAATGCCGGAAAAGTACCTCTCATGAGGAGCGTGAGCGCATCATGAGCGCACCATCATGGGAACGTCTTGAAACTTTTTTCTTCCAATTTACCATATTTAGCTTTGTGTGGAGCTGTTTCAGAGAGAATTAAATTGGAGATGCAAACACTTCATATTTCTTGTCTCATCGTCTTGTTTTGTCTTCCGCAAATGCTCCTTACAGCTTTTTCTAAATGAAAATCTCTGCAATTTTTCTCCTAAGGTTTATTGGCATCCAAAGCTGTTGTTGCGGATGGTGCTGAAAAAAAGGAAGGCAACAAAGAAACAGCTCCAGTCCTGGAGCAGGTATGAAATGGTAGAGTTTGATTCTTTTGCAAGGTTCCCACTGGAGTGTGCCATGGACATGTAGTACCTACAACACTAAAATTTGCCTCTTCATATACAATAGGGAACTGAAACTCAATCTTATGTTTACATTTTCTCATAGCCAGATGTATGGAATTTAATTGTCTCAAACCACAGAGTTAACTTGAGTTTCAGTAATGAGCTTTCATATCAGAAAACAAACGAGCGAAAAACAAAGAAAAACAAAGCCACCATGCAGCAAAAGTTAGGAGACCAATTTTCCAAGGTCCAGTTTTATAGCTGGAATCGTGACCATGACTGGCTTAGACGACCCTTACACAAATTTAATTTGTGTTTGAAAGAGGGTTTTTTGACATCAAGTAAAACTTCTTTTGTAAGAAGTTTATTTTATATTGTAAGAATTGGTGTGGTAGACTGTTTATGTTTTATGAACTGCTCAATGAGCCATACGTTTTGCTAGGGTGTATATTTTAATAAATACAAAAAAGAAACTTTTAAATTAATGTTAAGGGTCTGACTTTTAAATCTGCATATTTGCAGGACCTAAAGGCTACTACTTTGTCTTTAGCTTATTCCACTGTGTTCAGGCATTGCTTGACTCAGCTGTGCATTATTGTGAATATTAAAAGGGCTGAAAGCTTAAGCACAGTAAAGCAAGCTAAGGATGAAAAGTGATCTTGATGCTGGACATCTTTGTTTTGCATTGGTTTAAATCAGAGCCTTAATGTAGTTTTAATACAGCTTTTTTGTATTCGTTTTCATTCATTAATAGCAGTGTTTAAATAAAATAGCCTTGCTTCCCGTACCTCTTAAAAGAGCACTTCTCTTCGTAAGCCCCGGCACACTCTATAAGCAGTCCCCACCCCAGACTTTCTTTGACTTTTTTCTTTGTACTGCTTCTTTAGAGCTGATATATGATTGCATTGCTGTGTTTTTTCCATTGATACTGCCTTGGATACGAGTGCTGTCGATGGAACGTTTTTTTCTGTTTTAAATGCTGTCACGGTAACGGCTAAGTGAGCCACTGCGGTGTCAGTGCATTGACTGATATTTTGCATAAAGGTTTACAGTGTATTGACATGACGTTCCATTTCTCAAATTTTTGCATATTAAAGATGCTATGATTTATTGCTATTGTGTGTGATATTTTCAATGTGCAAAAAACTGTGAAATGGCTGAGAGCATGTTGTTTCTGGAGGAATCATTACAATGTAAATCTTACCTCGCAGAATCCCGTTGAGATGAATGGGACTTTGTGGTTTACGTAGACTGTGTATGCAACAGTATAAACTACAGTGCATATTTATTGAAAACTTTTTGTTACTACTTAGACTTAGCAGCTCAGCTGTTTCTGTTTTGTTGGTTAGAAATAAAAATGCAGATGTCTCTGTCATTGTTTACATGCTAATGGTCTGAAAAAACTCATTTTTTGGAAATAGTAGTTAAGATCTTTTAAAGAGGCATCTAAAATCCCAAACTGTCGTTTCGCTTCTCTTCGGTCTCAAAACAGAAACCCCACAAATATTTAAATGATCAACTGTATATGTGGCGGGGAAATTATGAGCTTAAAGCTTTTCTTCACTAAGTTCCTACCCAAATTCAAATTAAAATGGCCGAGTTGTAGAATCCCCCAGAAGGTTTTCCAATAGCAATGCTGACAGCCCTTAACTAGAGGTTTTGTCTGCTACTGCTATAAACTTAAATGGGTAAAATACCTTGTAGGTGTGTGTATGTGTTTTTTGTTTTGTTTTTTATGATGTAATACAGAACATGATAGAAGTATTCAGGCCAACGGCCAGAAACTTACTTTGCTGATGGAAGTATATCTTATTTATATTTATATCTATTTTTTAGTTTACAGTTGTCTTAAACCCCAAACCTCAGACAACTAGATGCAGATACAGTAGTATACTTAACTGTATTAGGGTATGTCATGCTATATTTCCTTTTGACCAAGATCTGCTTAGATGAATAACATTAATTCATTAAGTTTTTTAATGTTAATTTGTCCTGTTAAAAGGTTAAGCACCTTATCAAAATATTAATTTAATTTTTAATCTTGTTTAAATAACTTTGTAATTTGAAAGTAATGGATGCTGTAGTAATGTCTTTCACATCTGTGAAGATGAACAATAAAATTGTTTATTTACAAGTTATGGCTCTAATTAATTTCTGGTAATACCTCTTATAACCAGCATAGGTATACTCTACAGTTCATGGAATATTTTATTTAAATGAATAAACTGCACTTAATACATGTGTATAATGGAGTTATTCAAGATAGCACTGATGTCTGCTGAATGGGACATTTTGCACCGGATCTTTATATGGTACTCGCAACGAGCTATTCGTATAGCGTTCAAGGGTGCCCTTTTGCGTACATAGAATTTATATTTGTTTCCACTGAAACTTTCCGTGTTCCAGTGGAAAACAGTTGCTGTTTATTCCCCCCAGAAATGAATAGTACCCTCAAATCGTCAGAGGTCTGATATTTCTGTTTAGTTTGGATAAAGTGGTGCACGTATTCTAGAAATGTATTTCTACTTTGATAATTATGGTTTTATTAGATGATGCTGTGCTATGTGATTATAGCTGGGACAGGAGAGGGGACAGATTTTAAGAAATTACATTCATGTATTGTATTTTGCCATTACTGGGCAAATGGTAACACTTGCACAGTTTATCCAGTAAAATAGGAAGAACTTCCTTCTAGCTAAAAATACTATGCTAATGTCTGTCAATGCATGTCAGTTGTCTAAAAATAATACTTCGTTATGCGTTATGAAAAAGGATGAAAATTGGTGTTATTGGGAAGTTGCATTGTATGTTGATTTTTTTTTTTCCCTCCCCAAAAAGCGTTAACTCTTTATGTGCTCGCTTCCTCCCGCCCCCCCCCCCCCCCCCAGCAATCTAGTTAACTCTGTGGTGCTAGAAGTTGTGATTTCTTCATGTGTTTGCCCAAGCGCATTATGTGGTGAAATCCAGACTCCCAGCACTGAAAGGGGTTATGTGAGAGCATGTTCAATATTTGGGAGTTTTTAAATTGTTTTCAGACTTTTCTTAAAGGAGCATTGTCAACTTTTTCAGTTGCTTCTCTAAAAGTGAAATTTATCTTAAAATTTTAGTTTTTAATTAGGTCTTTTTCTTGAAGCAACTTTTTTCTTTTAATGATCGTCTTAGATCAGCATATGTATTCTAACTTGTAACAACTCCATTCTCTAGGTTATTCTTTGTGACACCGTTGATGGTACTGCCACCCTGAATATAAAAGAGAGAGAAACTAAAAAGACTTTGATAGGTTTTCTGAATGGAGATATAAGCAAATATTTTGTTTTCAGGCTTTTTGTAGGTATTTCACAGAGTGAGAAAAGACGGTGTTCTGAGTACTGAAAATAATTGACAGTGCCCCTTTAAAACAGAAGTTGATTGTGCTACACTTGAATCTATTTTTCATTTGTATTGAAAATAATATTAACTGTTGCTTTAAAATGTTTTGAATACTAAAGTTACTTTAAAAGATCAAAGTAGAATACAAGAACTACAGTGAAGAAACCGAAATAAAAGTATCAATTTTTTATTATTTATTCAGGAGATTTCACCTAAACCACAAAGTCAGAAAAAAAATGAAGCTGATATTAGCAGTTCTGCCAGCATTCAGAAACCTGCACTGTTATCCTCAACTTTGTCTTCAGGAAAGGCTCGCAGCAAGAAATGCAAACAAGAATCTGGAGATTCTTCTGGGTGTATAAAGCCCCCTAAATCACCACTTTCCCCAGAGTTAATACAAGTCGAGGATTTGACGCTGGTCTCTCAGCTTCCTTCTTCTGTGATAAATAAAACTAGTGAGCACAGACATTTTAAAAAATTCCGTAATTACTTATAGTCATAAGATATACAGAAAAATATTTTTCGTTGTGAATCAATGTCGCTTTTAAAAATTTATCTGCTTTTAAAAATGAGTCTGCTGTTTAAAAAAAAAAAAAAAAAAAAAAAGCTAAAGTGGAGAATTAGGGGTAGTTCAATATTTTAAAAAGTCAAGTCACATAATAAGGCGTATGAATTACTCTTCCAGACATAACACATTTATGTTTATAGAGTAAGTTATGACTTTAATGGTTGAGTTCCACTGTAGTTTAAATCTTCACGTTACTAGTAACAGTGATGCAGGAAAAACCAAACCTCCCCGCTGAAGGGGCCTGATTCATTAAAAAGAAAAGACATGCGTCTTGATTGTGGATCTTTCCCTTTCTGAGAAATTCTGCTTTCAGTGGACTGATATGCTGTATCTATTAACTGCAGCATTCCTTACCTTATGTGATATTTCTACCAAATATGACATGAAAGAAAAGACTAGTTCAAGGTCTGTGGTAGGAAATGGCAAGATCTGATATATGTAACTCATAAAAATACCATAGGCGTTCAGCCGTTTAACGTGCAGGACTGACTTGCAAAGTACCAAAAAGCTGGTTGGCAGAAGAAAAGGGGAAAAACATATGCTGCATCCTTGCATATACTATTTTTTTGGATGTTGAAGAGCATATAAGCCAATATAGGTAGAAATATTTTTATAATTTTTGTTGCGAATGAATTCAGATTTTAGTCTTTAGTCAGACCTTGTAAAACAGGCTGTTCATTGCCAGAAGTGTGTTAAGTGATGAGGCCAAGAGTTAAAATAAATGAGTTACTGTTAATCAGAAGCTAAGGTTTTTGTCTCACTTTCAGAGTAGTGATTAAAATAAGGACCGAAGAATTTACCTGCATGATACGTTCCCCCTTGGCCTTTAATTGATATCTTCTCTTAGGAGATAGCTGTTTCTTTTAATATTTTGTCGCAGGTAGCTTTAATGGGAGAGGGAGGTGAGCAATTCGGTCGTCTTTGTTTATTCAAGAAACATTGGTTTAGACTGTATCTCTAGGTGTTTCCACTAAATATTAGTTATCTATACTGTATCCGCATCCCCCCCCAGACTATGATAAGTAAGCGTCCTTGAGGATGTCTGCAGTTTTGACTGAAGTTAGACTTTTAGTTAGTAATATTTTAAAAACAGCATAATTTTAAAATGGGCAGCTTAATAGCTTAGATCTTGGTAGCATTGTCTTTTGAGCAGTGGCTTTCAATTCTTGACCAACTCTAGTGGAAACTGAATTAGTTTACTTTGTCTGTATTTTTGAATCTGCACGTCTTTGACTCTCAAAACGATCTATATGAGAAAAGTGATTTACTATGTAATAATACACGAGTTGATGTTTTTCTGAGGCAGAGTTCATGAAACTATGCAAAAGTGGAGAGGTTTAGGGATGTGTGTGTGGTTTTCTTTTTTAATGAATCAGGCCCATGATATCCTATATCAATCCCCCTTTTTTTTTAAATTTGAGGTTCTTGAGACTTCTTGCTATGCCATGCACTGACAGTGTACATTTGAAGTATAGTTGGGGTATTGATATCAGGGTAGCATAAAACGGGGAGATCAGGTATAAACTACTGATTTTGTGTGCTTATTTTTAAAGTTGTTTGTTAATAGTATTCATGACTTTTAGCTATTTAACTGTGTTCATTTATTTAACTATGATCTGATGTTGCAAAACCCTATTGCCCGATTCCATTATAAGTAGTCTACTCTCATGGGTGTTTTGGGTGTTTTTGCTTATTGTAAATACACTTTATCAACGGGAAAGTAGATGCCTTAAAAACATATAATAAGCAAAACCCAAAATCATGCCTCAAACAACTTTTTTCTGATAGTCGTGGTTTTTAATTACTTTTACCAATTCTATTATGATTACTAATTCTGCAGAAGAGAGCTATTTAAAGCATTCCCCATCTCTAGATGTCTAAAATACTACGGTAAGGTTATGGTATATATCTCTGCTTCATGAACATTGAAAGATCTCTTTTTAGGTCCATCACAGCCAGTGAATTCCCCTAGATCCTACAAACATAGCCAGCGGAGGAGAAGATCACAGCGTTTAGCCACTTGCTCGTTGCCTGATGATTCTGTAGAACAAGTTTCCTCTCCCTCTACAGTTACTGATGGAAAAGTGTTCTCCATCAGTGCTCAAAATCAACAGCCATCAAAATTGGAGGGTAATGTATCTTAATCTAATAAAGAACAGCCCAACAGAAATTAAATCGTAAAGATTAGACGTTTTTCATCTAATGGGATGTTTTGACTAATTGTAGCTATAGCTCTATGCTGTTCATATGTTACGTAACACCACAACCCAGTCTGTTATTTATTGGGCCTATGTATCTTTTTTTTAATGTTACATTTTTTCTTTTATGTAGTACCTGATGTTGCTCATATGTCACTTGAGAAGCGTGGACCATGTCTCCCTCTTGACTTAAGCCGTAGTTCCGAAGTTACAACACCATTATCCACAGAATCCACTTTCCGTAATGAATATCCCAATAAAGAAAAGGAAGATATTCAGATGATTACATATCTTTCTTCCAAAGCAGTAACTGATGGAAGAGTAGCTACAACAGCGTCAGGTAAAGAGATTCAGTTTACAAGCAGTTAGGTTTGTAGTTGTAGGGTTAAAACGTGTATATTCAATCACACAGAGAGAAGGGATAAACTTTTTTTTTTCCTACAAGCTTCCAAACTTGTCTCTCTTTGTGGGATCCATCTGGATTCTCTGTCTCCTACCAGCTTTAACCTGCATTGGCACTTTCTCTAATGTACTTTAAGGTAGATCTGACTTAATCCTACAGACAGTGGCATATACAAAGTAGTATTTCTTCCTAAAGACTTTTTTAACCTTAAAACCTGTAAGTTATTTTATATAGATGTTTACTAACATACTAATATATGTGATGAACTCATTTATCTTGTGACTTCAGCTTTAAAACTAGCTAGAATTTTCAGAGTCAGTCAGCATTCCTTTGCAAACCTTTGCTCTGGTTTGCAGTGGAAATTTTGTTATTTGCCTTTTAGGAAATACAACTTGAAAATATTTCTGAAAATTCCTCTGTAATTTGTATAGATTACGGAAGGGTTCACCTTCACAGAGTTTGTATAGAGCCCTGTACTGGAACTCGGCACTGCATCTCGCTTTGACAGTTTACTGGGTCACTTGGATGTAAGCAGTTAGAGGCTCAGGGGGAAGGGTTTATGTACTAGTGTCTGGACCCTAAAAGTGTGTACTTGCCATTGGGGTGTGTGAAGTGTCCATGTACCTTCCCCCCCCCCCGCCCCCCCTTCTGAAATAAGCTTTTTATATAGGTGTCAATCAAACTGGGTTTTAATTGACTTCCAAGACATAATTCTTTCATTAGCCTTTTTTTTGAACGAGAAAGCTGTTCGGTAAATTAGGAGGAAAATCAAGTTACTGTACAATGCTGGGGAAGTTTTTGATGAGTGTGATTCAAAATAAGGGAGGGGAGCATGACCTTAAAGTATGTAACTTGATGCTATCCTGAAAAGATAACTTAGTCTTGTTTAGGAGAAAAACTGTAGCAACTCTGTGTTAAGTGAATATATAGCTGCAGTATTTGATAGGTCACTAAGTATTTTTATTTAAAATATATGGCCCCTTCTTGAGTATCTGCCAATGCATGTTCCCACTGACTCTAAAGTTGCAGCATAGTTGCTTAACTTGATGCAGAAAAGGCTGGAGAGGACTTTTGGTCAATATTCTGTAGATTAAATTATGATTGTAAATACCCTTTCTCCCAAAAAACTGTTGGTCTCTTCAACTAATTTGTGAAATTAAGGATGACAGGGATTTCTAAAGAGCTGTTAAAGGTTTTAAAAAGTTACTTGATTTGTTGAGTAAAACTGCAACAGGCTTGGTTTGCCTTTGATATTACGTTAATAGTTGAATCATTCCTGAGAAAATTTATTTTGCAAAAGCCCTTTTATCTCATGTCTTTTGCCACTAAGAAAAGTGGTTTGAGGGTCTTTGTATTTGCCCACTTGGAGAACAAGATCATGAAAGAAACACAGCTTCCAGCTACCATCTGTTGCTGCTTTTATTAGAACTCCTTTCAGTTACTGCAAATTTAACTGACTCTAGCTTTTCTGAGTATGTTGTCTTGATAAGTGAAGGCATAGGTGCTTACTGCCTGCTTCCCTCACAGGACTGCCTAGGGATTCAAATCGTCTGATTCGAAACCCTCCTCCTTTTCTGTGTCCATGTATATTATTGTACCAATTTACTGATGAGCTCGACTTTATTTGTGGCCACAGTTGAATCTAACCAAAGAAATAACCTGCTTTGTAGCCCCGTTTAGTTACGACTGAAAAACATTTGACACGTCAAAACACTTTGTGTCAGGGAAAGCCATGCCCTGACATTAAACTATCCGTTGTTGCTACTTGAGTCTAGAATGAGCAAGTAGAACCTTTGCTAAAGGTGCTTAACTAAAGGCGCTTGAGCACGTGCGATTGCCCAGAATTCTGCCATAGCTCAATACAGTGAGTAGAATCAATGCTTGTTATCATTTCTCTTATCTAATGAACCTCTTAAATGGTGGCATTTGTAGTATTTGGGCAAACTAATATACAAAGGAGGGATTTCCAAAGCTTTCCTTCCTCAACTCTGATGATATTTGAAAGCCCTGTGAATAATGATAGCTGTTTACTTGCATATGGAGAAACATCTGGCTGCCCAAATGTAATTAATATATTGTGGGGTTGTGCTGCTCTTCTGTGCCAGAATTTGAGAACTCTGGTGTGAAATCCGGGCTCCTCTGTAATTATCTACTTTTTTTTTTTTTTTTTTTTAATTTGAAAGAACTATTTTAAATTCACTTCAACTTCCGATATTTTAGATTTCTTTAGATTCCGTTGAAGCAACCTGGACAAATCTTTGTCTCTAATCTTCTAGATTTTGCCAGTACTGTGGAATTTGCTAAGTGTGCCTGAGTCAGAGTAGCTGTGTTTTTACTCCCGGAAAATTTGATAGATAACAATAGATAATTTTAGAAATTATGGAGGTAAGGGAAATGTTTAGCCTTAAGTAGCTTATCGTGATCACTGACTGTTCTGAAGGTAGCTGCAGAAGAGTACTATTTAGACTACTATGTAGACACAGGGATGTAATTTGTGATTTTGAAAGTATAGACTCCTGATGTAGGGTATCTGTTGAGCCAATCGAAAAAATAATTTTAGACTGTCAAAAATAATGCTTTTTAATGACTTCTTACTGAAAAGCTACTAGCTTGGTGCCTTTCAAAGGAAAGGGATGAGAAAACGGATAATTTTCTGTACTGAAATGCAGAAACGTATATGGCAATTTATAGCATTAGCACAATTTCCTTCACAAAGTCGCTGTTCAAAATGAACAACTCGTCATTTTGTAAAGGCAGTTGGAAGAGCGTTGTAACCAGTTCCTTCAGTCTACAGGCTGCATGGCACTACTGTATTGTTCCGGTAGCCCTCGCATGCTGATATGTAATTTTTCAATTGAGGTACTGCTTTGGCTAAACTGGTTATATGGACCCATTTGTGTGTGGCTGATACTGTAAACACACACGGTTGAGAAAATTCCTTCTTTGATTTGTCAGACTGCTTAAAATGTAGGTAGTTTGCTTTTTCTGTCACTGAGCCTATTACAGACTTCAAATTCACGATCAATCTGAACACATTCAGAGCAGTATTTTTGCAGTGCCAAGTACATGAAGTTCGGGTCTTTTGTAATTATCAGTTTCTTTAAAACCGTGGTCCTTTTTCTTGGTTTCTGTAGCTCTACACCATTTGTGTTAGTTTGGTAGTTATATGCGTAGCAAACGTAACTTCAGCAAGCGATCTGAATTTTAAATTTTAAGCAGAAAGAAAAGTTAGTGTTACATGTTAGCTGCTATTCCCTGTTCTAGCTCAGTCTAGATGATTTAGCTACTAGAGTAACGTTTGGTTGACTAAATGGAAACAAATCACACACTAAAGAAAATAGTCATTGTATACTTTTGTGTAGTTCAGAGTTTACTGCAGCGTGACCAAGAAACCACTGCTGTATGGACATTTCAGAAAAAGAAATCAGTTATTTTTTTAATAAACTTTTGGCAATTTTGTTAGTTACCCTGCCTTTAAGATATGTTGAGACTCTAACAAAGTAAACCTCCTATTACTTTACGGACTTTTTTTTTTTTTTTTTCCTATTGCTAACATCTGTTGGCAATCAATTTTGGGACTCTGTTTCCAATGCCTTCTGCCATTCTGCCTGCCCTGAAGTTTCCAGCTGATTCTGTGGGCTAGTTCTTTGTTGAAGGCAAAGAACCACCTTTCATGTCCTCACGCTTCCTAGAGACCCTGTTCTGTGCAGAGCCTATTACTGTCCGTAATGTGTATTTAAAGGGTACGTTGATATCCCCATCCTAAGCACTGAAAATTCAAAACGCCAAAAACAGTTACTCTACTTTGTTTTCCTGGCAGAACGCAGACTTACCCTGGTTGCGTTCTGCTCAGAGTGGTACGTTAGTATGGATGTTGGTATTTTTTGTTACTAGGAAAGGTGAAACATCAGGGTGCCACGGGGTGGCATCCGATGTAACAAAGTAAGGCACTTCAGGTAGATATAACTTACTTTAGTTGGCTGAACTGAAGTAAGCTGTGCTACTAAAAGCAGTTCTTGCGCTACTGCGTGCGTACCACGGCGTTCTGCGTTCACGCTAGTGGGGCTCGTGTCGCTTTAACCTTACCAGCCCACGTAGTGAAGCAGCATTAGAAAAGTGCCTTAAAGCAGGTGGGAAATTTCTGTGATTTGCATTTGGTTTTGATGTGAAATTAGTTTTTTTGTGATATCATAAGGTGATAAAATTGATCTTACAGCAATGCCACAATCATTAATTTTTTCAAGTCTGATCTTGTAAGTGTCTGTCTTTCTGCTGAGCGTTGGTATCAGACCTCCCGTGCTGCACTATGTGGAGATGGTATACTAGACTCGCGAGCAGGAATAAATGGCAATTAAAAATACCAGTTAAAAAAAGAAATATGGTAATGTCTTCATAAAAGATATTTTATAAATTTATATTTGCTTTATTGTATTAGTTACCTAGTCTCTAGACTGTGATTATCTACTTTAGTTTTGGAGCTACTTGTAAAAGTGAAATTGTGATTTTCAATCTATAATGATTTCTGTTATATTACTTTATATACTTTATGTTAATAATATTAACTAATAATTAATTAGTAATAAGTAAGTGCCAGGAATAACTTAACAGATTATGCAGGCATAATAGTAATTTATCTTTTCTGGTTACTATAGAGATGGCATTTAGATAGCGATGTCATTTAGATGGATATTTGTGTGACTGTAGCAGACTTTTGCCTAGGACAGCTATTTCCCCAAACCTTTGTCAGTTATTTAGTTACTGACTAATTCAAGTCGGGCGTCTTTGTGTTTAAAAATTGAGATACTGAAGTTTGCATTGTGATTAGTGATAGCAGAGCGTATATGAATGTCTGAGGTCAGGATTTCTTTTGCATAGTGAAGTTTTAAATACTTTTTTAAATAGACAGATCAGGACTAATTTTCTCTGGAGATTGTTTGGATAAAGCGTTCTCAGAGCTTTTCGTCCTAAGAGCAGTGACCTAACCAAATTATCTCATGTGCATTTGAGTGCTCCTCTTGTGCTCCCCTTAGAAGTGGTTCAGCAGGATGAGACCCTGATAACATGGTCATGTGGAGAAGTGTCACACTTTTTTTTCTCTTCTTTGAAACGCTAAAAAAATCATTGTTGCTCTGCAAACTGCAGAACAGCTTCAGTCCTGTAGCAGCGACTAGCAGTTAATTAGGAAACCAAAGAAGGATTAATGTGGATGGTGTTTTGTGTTGATGATAAATATATTACGGGGACTTGCCTCACTGGGATATAGAGAAGGGCAAGAGCCCTTTAACGTTAGACCAAATCTGAAAGGGTTATGATCTTAGGTGAGGGGGCCCATTCAAGCTACCAAAAGGCACAGGTAGCCTCAGCTGTAGCGAGGCAGCTTGCATCTTGCGTTAAAGCCAGCACCCGGAGTGAGCGGCTGCTTCTGGCTGCTGACTCGAGTGCATAGTACCTGGTAATGTCTTGCATCTTATAGCTGTGAACGTCGGGCATTTAAAAATGTTGTATGCTGTGGTAGATAACCTACCTCCTATTGCTTTTGCTGTCCATGCAGCTTTCTCACTCTGTGACGTTTTGACTGTTTTCCTTAGAGGAGGCTGCCTAGGAGCTAGAGTAAGTTTCGTTTAGAGGGTATGTTTGATCGTAACAGAGCTGGGGTTGGTCTTTCCAAGCATGGAAAGCTTTTTCATGGAGCCATCCCCAGGACATCCTTGTTACTTCCTCCAGAATCTTGTTAAGACTCTCGAACTTACCAAGTTATCTTAACAGTGCTTATTTCAGTGTTTTTTATTTTTATGTTACTCAGCATTGTAAAGAGGGAGCTCAGAGCTGTTCCAAATCAGCTTTGTAGTTTGTCTTATTTAACGTCTTGACCATTAGCAGGTTTCCTTCAGGATGTTTTTCTTTGGTCCAACAGTTTCATGAGCAAATGATTTTTTGGATGCTGATCTTTTTGTTGGGCTTATATATATGCTTTATATATATGCACATGTATGAATAAACATATGTATATATGTTGGGTTTATATATGTTGAGAGCCCCTAAAGATGGCTTGCCTGATAACAGTTAAATGAGGCTTAAAGCTCATTATATGGACCAATGCAGTTGCAAAGGAATTTGAGCAATATTGGTAAAGTTCTTTATAAATAGCTTTTGTTCTAGTTTGATTATTTGAAAATTCCATCATCCTGTTTGATTATAAATATCGGCAATGAAAAACTAGTTTTAGAATTCGTTCAGCTGTTTTTTCCTAGTAAGTGCTGAGGTTAAAGAAAACCCACCCATATATTCCAAGGTTCACTGACTAGTGCACAATGAGGGTTGTCGGTATGAATATGTTACTGAGTTCTGACAAATTTTCATAGTATTTTGCACGTAATTCATGTGTATTGAATATACACGTTAAAGACAGTGTGATAGGAAGTGTATCAAACCAATAAAAATGCAATAAGCTGAAGTGTAAATTTCATACTGAACACCGAAAGTGTTGTACAAGAGCTAAGAGTCTCTGTTTACATAATAGAAGAGTAATTAAAATCATGTTGATAGTATCAGCTGTTCGCATAATAGAAGAATAATTAAAATAATGTTGGCACTATGAGCACTTTTATACTTGTTGTTGACGTGGGTTTCTAATGCAATGAAATGAAAAGGAAACAAAAAGGCTTAAAGGTAGAGTGCAGTATGTTTAAATTAATGTTCCTGTTTAGAAAGTGGATGCAAATTCCCAAATAGATGAAGACTCCTTCTTTGGCATGTAACATCTTGTATGTAAGAATGAGATCTAGGCATTCGTATGCAGTAATTATATGTTGACTGTGATAATATTACCAATATTTGACGTTTCGGTGATCTGACCGAGCCAGTGAACTCTCTGCAATCCTTGCTGAATGCCTAGTAAATTTGTCTTCTTATTTTCAGCACCCTCGTCCCATGTACATGCCTTACATCTGGAAATGCCTTTAACCAATAGTCTAAAGTTACCCAAAGGGAATAGTAAAAAAAAGAGGTCTTCCACATCAGTGAGCTCTGAAGGGACAGAGATACAGTACTCTGTGCCCATAAAGGAGAAATGTTTTGAAAGTCTGAAGGAGAAAATATTAAAGAACGTGATTGAGAAGGACAAGCATTCAGAAGTTGGTAAACTACAATGCTTTTTGTTTCCAGTGCTTTAGAAAATAAAAATAACTGTACAGTGACATTAAAAATCAATGTGCTGCTTGTGTATTTCTTAATGTTATGTACCAATAGGTCTTTTTGCAGTCTAATGATATTTACAAGAAAACAGGTCATCAGCCCGACATTACACTAATGTCATATGTTCTTCTTCAATTTGTAGGTGCAGTGAGACTGGAAAGGAAAGGAAAACTGGAAGAGAAAAGCTCCTCAACATACGGTATGTACAGAGCAAGAACATTTTGGGGGAAGGGGGAAAGACAAAGGTTTGGAAATGTAGTAGCGTATACAGATCTAACGCTTTACTTTCTGTCCCTGAAGTGTTAATATAAAAGTATACAAATATTTCCAGGGCCCAGGTGCAATTTTTTTTTTAGCTCTTACATTTTATATGTGCAAAAAGCTTGTAGTGAAAGAAAAATTTTATAAGAAAAAATGCAAACGCAAATAACAAGGATTTGGAACAATCCAAGTAGTATCTGTGACAGGAGCAGATAGCAGTATCTGTTCTAGGTAAGAAGCCCAAACCAAAGCTGATTTTAGTTGAATTAGTGATATTGTATTTATTTCTGTGTACTGACAGGTAAAATAAAAGAAAATAACCAAGTGTAACTGACAAAACCTTTGGCAATTCTTGAACAAAAATCTAAATTCAAAAGGGTTTAGTTCTTCCCTGTGTAAAAATTCTGGTTATAGATGAACAGGAATTTATATGTGGATTAGCTTTTTTTTTTCTTTTTTTTTTTTTTTTTGCCAAGAGGGAAAAGTTCTGTTCCTATACCTACCAAGTAGATAATAAGACTTAATTTCTGTGCAGGAAATATCTCCTTGAAGTCAGTACTTAAGGATTATTTTACACCACAAGTCAATTTTATCTTTATTTAGCTCACAGCTCATTGCTTAGAAAATGATTATAGAATGATATGTTGTGGGATACATTTCATCTGGGAAGAATTAACAGGGTAGCTAGGTACTTTGTCTTGAAATAATTCTATCCTCGTGAGAATGTCAGCAGTGCTTATAGGTGACCAGCAGTGCAAAAAATGTAATAAATTTTGTTCAGAATCAGTTTTATGTGAGGATGTTGCTGTTTAGTAGAAAACTGACAGCATCAGCAGTATTGTGAGTCTGTTGCTGAAATCACCTTTGAATCACATTCTGTAGGTGTAATGCGTGTTTTTCAGATGACATTATCTTTCTGGTTGGGAATTTGCCCTTTTTAAAAACTTTGATTTTTCTCCTGCCCAAACATTTGTTATGTGTTTATAAGCTATTTAAATCTATCACTTTGTGTGCTTTGTTGTATTTTTTTTTTTTTTTCCTCCTATGGTATCTGATTTGGCAATACTTAACATTGTAAAATGTTATTGAGAGCGTTTCCTCTGTACCATTCTACCATCAATTAATAAGAGACTAACACCTAAAATATCGAGCAAATTGAAGCCTCTTGATCTGAGTAGGTCACCAGAATAGCGTGCATTTCCTTGTCACTGCTGGTAAAAATATTTATTTTTGTTATTTCAGGTAAAAAGAAAGAAAAGGAAAAGGAGAAAAAAGATAAAAAGGAGAAAGATCATAAATCAAAACAGAAAAAGAAGAAGAAGAAAAAGAAGAAATCTAAGCAGCATGGTAAGTTTAGTATGTATTTTTTTGAAAATGAGAGGAACTGGTGGATCTTGTTTTTGGCATTCATAGCTAAGTATTAAAACTTGTTTCTAAGCAATATAAATCTAAAACTTCAGAAACTGCAAAGAATACATTTTTGGTCTTATTGTTGAAAGAATACTTTGTGTGATCTCATTTCTGTGTTTATAACTTGCCTCTAAATTATAGTTTTCATAGGCATTTTGATTATTTGTCTTCCTTTGCAAGATGTACACGTGTGCTCTTTTCCTCTCTACAGATTTTTCATTTGAACTTCTGTGTACCCATTCTATATACCCATAGTTTGGTTTGCAATTTAAAATTATTCTCACGCCTAGTCTGTTGCTAAATCTGAGGTCTACAGTGTAAAATGCAGCCTCTCCTTAACAGTTCATGCTTAACTGCTGAGGTCTGTATTTCTGTTGAAACAGCCTTGTCTGTTGTCTTGACAAATGTTGGTGCTGTTTGTTTTCAGCTCTTTTCCGTATGCTGATACTTTGACCATATCACTCATCCTTTTCCTTTCTCTTTTATTTCCCCTCCTTTTTAGAACAAAAACAACTTATATTTCAGATATAAGGCTCTAGGTAGCCTGTTTCACCGTACTTGTGTGCTCTTTAAAACTTTCCAACCAATTCTTGCTTTTTTCCTTAGTTGAGTAATACCAGAGAGTGATTTTTAGCCACACCCTTACTGTAAGTCTCCTTGTCAAGTTTTTCATAGAAAGCCTCCCGATATTTTTTTAAAAATCAACTTAGAGAAATAATTATCCTGCTGGACAGTTCAGTCTTACCATTTCACTTTATTTCTTCCCCTTTTTCTCCCTCCTTGGGTCTTATGATCTTCTATAAACTTAAGTGACAAATTGCTTGTGTCAAGGTTTACTTTTTTTTTTGCATTCCAGTGCAATTTTGGCTGTAGCATTATGGTAATACAAATAACAGCATGGGCAAATGCAAACTCAATCTCTAGCTTTTCTCTAGCTTTGCCAAAGACTGAGCTTTTGCGTGTTATACCTGCTTACCTCAAGAACTGTTTCAGGAGGTAAAATAATACTACTTATTTTTATCTTACTGCTGTTATTTTTGTAGGATATCTTTACATAGTCAAAAATAAAAAAAATGAGAACATAGCTATACTAAGGACTGTCTATTAGATTGGTTTTGCTTTCATGTACCTTGAGCGTGTACTTCACTAGATATCAGTGATAGTACCTCTGACTAAAATTTCTTAAAATGTGGGAAGGTAGAAATTAAAAACCTATCAAATATGGATTTTTCTTCTATAAAATATTCTTCGTAAGCATGTAGAAAAATCCTATGCATATGTAGACATTCTGACCACAGATTTTTAAAGATACCTTGTGGATCTCTAGGGTGATTAAGCATTTGTCTGCCAAAAACTTTTGCTATAACATGAAAAAGCTTCCAAATAATGCAGTACTTGAGCATGAACAGTGTTAGGTTTCACATACTTCACTGTCTGTATATTGGGGTACTGTAAATTTTAAACTATAAACTTTATTAGAGACTGTTACCTGAAAATTATTGGGAGTTTTTTGCTTATATTGGGAAGGCATTTGCAAGAGGATGCTGTTAGATATCCAGAAGTCTTTATTTTATTTTGTTGTATTTTTTTTTTTTTAAACAAAGAAACCCACAGTCACAACCGCGAAACCTAAGTAGTTCTGACTACTTCATGGCAGATTGATTCGTTACTCCCCGCAGAAGTAATAATGCTTCCCTGTCATGTTAGGAAGATACTCAAAAGCAATGTGTCATCACTTTGTGTACAGCAATATCCTCAGAAGCACAATCTCAATACAGTTTTATAAGTGTAAGAAAAATAATTTGTGCGTTCCTCTATACTCTGAACATATGACAGACTGACTGTTGGTGCAAAAGTTTGAAGAATGCTTGCATAAAAATAAGTAAAGTAATGATTGAATCATTTGAGAAAAAATCTTTGGAATAAAACTATTTAGTAGGTACCAAGTTAAGCTATGTATTTGAAATGTGTCTAAAACCTACAAATATATTTTCTGTAATTGGAACAACTATTGCACAGTATTGCCATGAACCTTCCATTTCACATATTTCCTAAGAAAGGTAAATAGAAAAGTTCTCTTGCATCTCTGAAGATGCAAAATCTTCAGTATTTATTAAATATTGGAATATAGTTGAATCAACAGGAAAGACTGACGTGGTGCACAGTTTAAAACCTTTGGGAGGAGTTAGATGCAATGCTTGTAATTATTAGGAGAAATTAGGAGAGAACTGTATACCTCATAATACTCCAATAAAGAGAGGCCTTAAGTCCAGATGCAGAAATGAGTGTTGGTGGAGAAAAAAAAAACTTGAGCATTTTAATTCTATCCAGATTCATCTCTTAGAAGTCCTTTTCTAGCAATCCAGAGGCTGTCCGTCTGAACCCTTAACCAAGGAAAAAGAAAAATTCTTTGGCAGATCCTTGCTCCAGTGTCAGACCCTGAAAAAGTTTACTGAAATATGGTCTATCAAAAGAAGCAGTCTTCTCTTTCCCTAGGATAGCTCATTCTGCTATCAGGGCACTGCAGAAATGAAAGAGTGAGACGTACTCTGTCCCATTTGAATCATAAATTGAGGCGTCTTGGGGAAGAAGAGGGAGAGGCAACATTGTGTGCTACAGTGAATTTTGTGTAAGGCTTAAAAAAAAAAAAAAACCCACCACCTTATCCCTCAGTGCTGTGAGTATATGCATGACTGACTGTTCATATCAAACTCTTATAAAGTAGAAGGTTAGGTATCTTCTGTTGTTAATACTAGTCTAATTCATTGAGTTTGATAACGGTACAACACAAAGTAGTGGACACAATTAGTGTTTTAGAACATTGCAGTTTATCATCTCTGATTCTGACTTCTCTACAGCTAGTTTGCTTAGAAATCGTGCAGTAGATTGATTCTTTTCTTGACAGAAAGAAAAAGTAAATGTTGACAATGACTTTATGGAAGGAACTTAGGAGAGAAGCATGTTGTGGAACCCATTGTAAGAGCTGTAGATGCATGTGGTAGCAGGAATGCTTTCACAGAATGAAAATTCACAGAAACCTGATTAGTCGTTGAATTCCAAAGTGAAACTTTATAAGAGGCGTAAATGAATAGCTAATCTAATTACTGCTGGGCTTGCCTGGAACACTCTCCAGTCGCTATGATAAGAACATACTTGCAACCTTTTTTCTTGGGAGCGTTTCAACTAGCAGAGTCTGCAGGTAAGGGTAGCGTTTGTAGCATTCTGCTACAAGTAGACCTGAGGAACAAGAGCATATCTAAAGATGGTAAGTGACGCGGGATGAATTGCAACAATGAGTTTATGAGATCATCTTTTCTCACACAGTGATAAAACGTTAAATAAAGAATTTTACAAGAACTTATGAAGCACTTCTACCACTTCATACTTGCACAGTTTCATCATCCTAATACCTAAATGTTGATATTCTTTACTTTTCAGCATAATGTGGTTTTCGTCCACGTTTGTTATTTCTTGTTTTTGTGACAATTTTCTGTTAACTACTTTAATGGCAGATAATCTTTTGGTGTTTGTTTTTCAGATTATTCGGATTATGAAGACAGTTCTGTTGAATTCTTGGACAGATGCTCCTCTCCGTTAACACGGTCCTCGGGGAGCTCCCTGACTTTGCGCAGCATGTTCTCAGAGAAGAATACATCGTACCAGTATCCAAGAGCTATCTTATCTGTTGACCTTAGTGGAGAAAGTAGGTTAACTGAACTGAAACTTTCAGTTTGGAGGTTTAATTCCTTAAGAGTGAGAATCTTAAAGGAAAAAATTGGGTTTGTGTTTGGGGTTGCAGCTGATTTGTTTCATCTGTTTAAATCAAAATGCTTACGCTCTTCAAGCTGTTCTGCATTGTATTTGCTTTGATTAATTGTTGCTACCTCTGCTTTTGAGGTGATCACATTGTATTAAAGGCTTTTAGCAGAGTTCATCAAGCAACCTAACCTACTAGCAGTGCGTTTTTGAGTGATTTGGCTATGTGCAATTTAACATTTTTCACTGCCAAAAATTCTGTATTTCTGTAAGGTATTGCACCTCTTTACACACACACAATGTCACATGGATTTGTTTTTACTAGACCTTTCAGATGTGGAGTTCTTGGATGATTCTTCCACAGAGAGTTTGTTACTTAGTGGTGATGAATACAATCAGGATTTTGATTCAACTAATTTTGAAGAGTCTCAGGATGAAGATGATGCTCTCAATGAAATTGTAAGATGCATCTGTGAACTGGATGAAGAAAATGGCTTTATGATTCAGGTAAAGATTTCTTGTTCCCTTATATTTTCTGTGTGAATTTTGTGATTGTGAAGGGTGCCGTTTTGATAATGTTGGAGCCTGGAGTTCTGTAGAGAGCTGTAAATACAGGGTGAACAATAATAACAACATATTCCTTTATTCTGCACTTGGTGTGACTCCATCCTGTGTATGCAGAACTGTTTCTCTAGGGTGCAGTTAATACATTTCCTCTAACAATTCAATGCGCGAAACAGGCTTATAAGGAAAGGTAACTTTTTCTCGATATAGCTGGCTGGTAAAGTTGGAAAAATAATATGCTTTTCTATGCACAAAGTATTTATATCCATAGATGATGCTGAGACTACCAGCACTTCTGCTGTAATAGATATGGTCCTTGTGTTTTGCAGTGCCAGTTGCAGAGACTATTCTGCTCACTATAAGTTCACTTCGGCTGCATCCAAGATGATCATCTCTAGCTTAGTGAAGCTTGATGTAGGTCTCTGCCATGCAAATATTAATATTGTCAGTATCTGATGCGTGTCTTTAGAGTGATGGTTCTCAAACGGGAATTTACTAGCTCGTGTTAGGAACTGCTAAGAATTTAAGTCTTAATTTGGTATAGAAAAAGGGAGAGAACTATCACCACTTAACACCACTTGTGTCTGCACAGCATTTTCAGCTGTAGATAGGTTGCAGCTACTGCTGCTTATGCTACACTAAGGGGAGTAATTCCTGTCTCATAGTGAATAACGTAAAGTCCCTGTCTCTAAGAATTCATAATGTAGAACTTAGATTGGATGCTCTCAACAGTGAGGAAGAACTGAGCTGTCGCTGACTTTAAAAAGATCAGGAATGTCATGTGCTTTTCTGCACTCAAAGAACAGGTTTGTATTTAACTATTGATGTAGTACAGGTTCTGTTGAAAATATGAAGCCTTTTTAACTGAGAACTGAATGAGGCAAGAATGGCTGTCATGGGTTAATAGCCTGGAAAAGTCTTTTGGAAATGACAGAAAGACCTGAAAAAGAAGGATAAAACGACTGACTCTGGGAAAGCATTACTGGAATGCAGTGGTGTATTGGAAGAATTAAGCAGGAGTGCCAGCAATGGTAATAATATGGAAAAATGGACTGATGTAGAAATCGTTGTAGAGAGGAGAGAAAATTGTAGCTGTAGTGGTATGACAAGAGGAGAGGTGGCTTCTGTGTTTTGGGTAGATTGATGCTCAAAATGCACATCAGCAAAGAGGAGAGACTTTCGGTAAAAACAGGTATTTAAAATGTGGGCAAACACTGAGATAAGAATGGAAAGGAAAAGAGTACTCGTTAGTGCTAGTTTCCTGCCCATTTCTAAAGTCCAGTGACAGCCTAATGTTGATCACTTACCTCCTCTTCCTTCCTTGTCTCATCAAGATCAACCAGTTTACTATTTCAAGACCCTCATGTCTTACCACTTCTATTTTGCTCTCCTATACTCTTATTTCTACTCTTTCATTTTCTCTTCATTTTCTTTTTCTTTTTAGATTTTCCATTGGTGCGGTATTAAAAACACATCTTTCTAGCGCACTGGAGAGATGCTTTGTAAATATAAATAATTAAACTGAAGAGTTTTCTACTTTTCACTGTTATGCTGTAATGTATTACATTATCTTTCTACTTTACTGTAATATTATTCTTCTGTGTTATGTTTCATTTCTAAATATATAGGTGCTAAAATATTGAATGTTATAATAAAATATTATTAAATATTATCCATCTTCATCCTCTGTTTTTTTTTTTCCTCCAGTCTGGAACTTGTGGTTGAGGTGACTTTCAGAACTAGAGTTAAGCTACTTCTTAGCTTTATGTCTTTGCCTACCCAAACACCAATTGCCCAATAAAATAATCTTACTCAAACCAGCTGTTTAAGCTAAACTGCTGTTCCTTGCATTTTGATGATACAAGATATAGCTTCTTATTTGTAAATCTACTTATCTTAGTTTTAGTTTTTGCTTTTTTTGTTTGTTTTTTTTTTTGGTATCAGTGTGAAGAATGCTTGTGTTGGCAACACAGTGTATGCATGGGGTTGTTAGAGGACAGCATTCCAGAGCAGTACATCTGTTATATCTGCAGAGATCCACCAGGTATGAATAAACCATCTTTATCTGCTGCTGTCTGTGTGGGGATTTTAAGCGGAGATATTATGCATTACTTCTACTTGTTAAAACTTTATCTGCTTTGTGTTGTATGTTACACTACTTTGGGGCAAATGTTTCTAAATTTGGCTCTGAGCAGAGCTTACTTTTCTGGTTGGTACATCTAGTTCAAATGTGCTAAATCTTACTTCAGAATTTTAATTACCCTGAGTTTACTTGTTCAAGCTTAATTCCCCTAAACCTATAGGGATTTTAATGTCATTGTACTCTGAAAAGTCATTCTAGACAGAACAAGTTCTTGCTCAGCAATCTCTGTTCTGCATGTACTTGCAATCATATCTGTTCATTTAAATTTTTTTAAGACTCATTGGTATAGTATACAAAATTCTGTGATTCTCATTTCATGTTATAATTTGATAATGTTCACTTTTGTCTGGAATTATATAATTAAAGGCAGAATTGCATATGTAAAGTTTATGCAAAAATCCGGCGCTTACTATGGAAAATAATATTGCGCAAACAACACATCTTAAGATTGTCAGGATAAGTTTTAAGTAGTAAGAATTAGAATTAAGTCTGTTTAGTTATAAGCTGAATACATTTGATAAAGAGGTGGTTGATTTAAAACAAACAAAGAAAGCTGTCCTTGAAACCACTTTTCTTAACAATTATTTGGAGGAAAACTATATAATTTGGAAGAAAGTTTTTCATATTCCTTCTGACAAGTGATACAAATGCACATGCATGTCTTCTGGTGACTTTTTTCCAAGAATCTGACTTTTTCAAGAGGACACCAAATTTACTTTTCTTCAGAATTTAAGAAGTCAAATCTGAAGCTAGTTTGTAGAAGTATAGAATAGCACTGGTTTCAGTAAATATTTCTGAGAGGAAAATATAGGAAGGAGCAGAACAGATGAATTTTCCATTTGTCCCATATCAGGCTTGATTTATGGTATAAAGTCTCGTTTGGTAATTCCTCGTGCGTTGTACTCCTTGAGCAGTCAAGCTTTTTCTTATTAAAAACAACTAATTTGTTTTGTGTTCTTTTCCTGCACTGTGCTAGGTACTTCATTATCTCCTGCTATTCAGAGACTGTGCCCCTAATTTTTATCTTCTCTCCCTTCCTAACCATTACTTCTTTTCTTTCTGTGTCAGGAGAAAAAGGTCATTCACAATGTCAGTATTTTAAAGTGTATTGGGATAATGGGCAGAAAGGAGATAGGGTATTCTCCTGAAAGGTATGAAGGGCTTCCATCAACCCATTCTTTGTTCTGTATATGATGATAGTCTGATATAAAATTGAGTGTTAGATACTGCAGTCTTAGGTGGTCTGTTTGTCTGGGTTCCTCACTGTAAACCATAATATTAGCACAATCAGCATTATAAGTTGCTTCTTTTCTTTCTTTCATAAGTGTTAAATTACTGTAAATGCATTATCTAAATATCATTCATGCTTGTTGGATAAGACTGTAGACATTGCCGCAGCAATGTAGACCTAAGGGTCTTACCACGCACTTAAATATTCCGTAAATGTCGGATGTAAGATACCTCAAAGGAGAATGTAAGAACTCTGCTGTAGGATAATCTTGAGATGTTTACCCTTCATGAAGGCCTTCTAGTAAATAGATATTGACTTCAGTATTGAAGCCAAATATTTACTGCTTTTTCAAAAGAAACCAAATATTTTTGATGCATCCATGTAAAATTCAGTCTCTAATAGTCTCTAACTCATGCTTAGTTATTTCTTAAGTAAGCTGCAACAGTTAAACAAAAAAATGTCTCTAAAAATGCCAATTTAAATTCTCTCTTGCAGTTAGATTCATACTATCTAGTGCTTTGATTGCAGAATTGAATTGATTGTTCATTTCAAATGCCGTTTAGAAGGTTCATGAGACTTCAGGTTTACTGCTATGTTCATAATAAGTGAAAAGAGTTTCTTTTAAAACCATGAAAATTAAATTTTAACATATTAATAGCAAGATCTGGAATCCTCTTCTCGTGAATGTTAGGAGACGTTTAGGAGAGCACAGCATATAATTCTAGCACGCTATCTTTAGGTAAAATTTCACTGTGGTTTTAGGTGACCCTCAGTCTGTTTATTGCTTACCTCAGGTCAGAGATGGAGTGCCAAATATCTTTATGATAAAGACTGGCTAAACAATGGACACATGTGTGGATTATCATTTTTGAAAGAAAACTATTCTCATCTTAATGCCAAAAAGATTGTGTCAACGCATCATCTACTGGCAGATGTATATGGTGTAACTGAAATATTGCATGGACTGCAGTTGAAGATTGGGATATTAAAGTAGGTATTAGTCTATTCCGTATATATTTAGGTAGCGGAGACCTAGTAATACCATTATTCCGTATGTTTTATTCTCCCTTGTTAATGTTCTTGCTTATGTAATATCCTAAACACTTTACGTGCAAGATGTGGAGTAGTTCCAGCTCAGTGGGAGTTAGGATTTCAGCGCCTGAATAGATCTGGTATTTTTGGTTTGTTGGTGATTTTTGTTATATAATGACCCTTATATTAAAGGGTCATTCTGTATTTATACTAAATTGAAAAGTGGCCTAAGAACGTTAACTTATATGCTTGATAATTGTGCTTATCAATAGCAGAAGTGGATAGTTAATGTTTCAGTGCTCTAAGTGGTACGCTTCTCTAATAACTTGGCTCCTGTCTCCCCCCTCACCCCCCCACCCTTTTTTTTTTTTTTTCCTCCCCCCCCCAGAAATAAGCATCACCCAGACCTTCATCTCTGGGCTTACTCAGGGATGCGGAAAGAACAAGAACAAATAACTCTTGGGGTAGAGAAAAAAATAGTGACTTTGCCAGACCTTGTTCATTCAATTGGAAGGACGTGCCACAGTCAAAATCATAAACAGCCGCCCAGCTTACCCCAAAAGATGGAAGAAACGTATATCACAAGTGAGCACAGTTACCAAAAACCGCAGAGTTTTATTCAAGACTGCAAAGCACTCACTGACCCAATGAGCTCAGATGATGAAGATACAAGTAGTTTTGAGGAAGATCAGGAATTTCTTTCAGAGAATAAAAACTGTTTACAATATTCTTTTAAAGATGATGGCATGCATGATCAAGTAAGTATTATTCTTCATCTCTGAAGTTTCTTAATTAAAAAATACGTTCATTACGATAAAAACCAAGTACCTAAAAGTATTTTAGAAATGTTCATTGTTAAAAGCTGGTGTTTCCTTTTAAATATGGCGGTAGATGTAACTAGGAAGAAACTTGCAGCACAGCGAAACGGTTTCGAGTTTGAGTTGGTGAATGAATTGCAAAGTATCGTTAGAATTTTGCCTATGCTAAAACTGTTTGTACTTGTTCCTGTCCAGTATTTGGGGGGAAGGGGGAATCAAAACCCCATGCTTAAAATGAGGGTCTTGAAACAACGCCTAAGTATTTTTTTTGGAAGAGAGGAAAATGGGACAAGTTTGTTTGTGTGGGTTGCTTTTTCTTTTTGGTTTCTTTTTTGTAACGACTCACTGGTCAGCTAGGCTGGTTTCAACTCGTGTGGAACTTTAAATGCTTTAGGTTCTATATTTCTTTTAATAAAATATGTTTCACGGGTCTTTAGTCAGGATTATACCCAGTCGTTTAAATCATTCTCTCTCACTTTTGTGTTCACTGCTTGAATCCATTAGTTTGTGGAGGAGGGCTGAAACCTTTTAGTCTGCTCTCAGTCAAGAGTTCTTTCTAAACCAAAAGCAAAGTAAAACAAACCTTTCTGTTTTCTGCAATACCAACTATGTGAAAATAAATCGCCCAACTCATCCCCCTTTCGAAGTGCAGTTTCTGGTGTGGAAGAAATGAGTAAGATGTCTTTTTTCTTTTAAATGTAGTTTTAAATGTGGCCTGTAAGCTATGTAGCCTGAATGGAAAATGTTGACTCATTCCAGTTAGAGATAACTGTTTGTTGGCTGAATCGTGTGCTTATGCTCAGTTTGTGTAGTAAGGAAACATGCAGCAATGTGAAATACATTTTCTTCCCGGCAGCAGCATAAATAGTCATTGTAAGTAGTGTGTATTTAAAATTAAAAATAGGGGCTGTGAAACAGAATTAATATTTCCCTGAGAGACTGAACCATAAATCTGAAGAGCTGGGTGCTCTGTTTTAAATCAGGAAGGGGTCTGTTGGGAGAGTGTCCGAGTACCTTTTCCTATGGGACAGCTACTGTTGTCCATAGTCAGCCTTAGTGTTTGAATAAGGCTTTCTCTATTGACGTGCTATGTATTGAAAAGCGCTCCTTGGTTTCTGCATGGACCAGTTCGTATCTGTCTTAAAACCATGCTGAAGTTCACATTGAAGTGCATTTGTAAAGTGAACTGGCTTCTCTGTGAAGCTTCTTCCTCTCTCCTTGCCAAACTTTTGATTAGGCTGTTACATTATCCTTTCTCGTTTGCAGCACCTTGAATGTTTTGGTTTTCCATGTTGTTTTACCTTTTCCTAATTTACGGTTCTATGCAATCCTCTTCTCTTACAAAGAGTGTTCAGATTAACTAATTTCAAGTTACTTGTTTTTCAAGGACCAGCCATTTGGATAAACAAATACAGAAGTCGTTAAAAGGAAGACCAAAAAAAAGTTAGCATATTTAGAAAAGTCTGCCTATTAGAGCAGATTGTTTGAGCAACTATAATCGTGTCTCAGCTTTGCCCCTGAATTTAACAGGCCTGAAAGACATGAGTAGGTCTTGGTAGATATGTCTCAGTTAACTGTAATGTGCATCCGACAGGCTCGTATAATAGATGCTCCTGTTTTTAGGATTATGCATTTGAGCCCGCCATATAGCAAGGGGAAAATGGCTCTCCCTCTTACGTATATGTGAGATCCCGAAAACTGTAAGAAATAAGGCATTTCTTATGTTTACGTTGGCAATATCTTATCTGAACATCAGTGAAATAGTTTAGATAAAAAAGCGCTGAAGAGACAAACATGGTATCTTGAGAGATAAAAAGATTTTAGTTGTAGGCTTATTAAAAATAGGGGCAGTGAAACAGAATTACTGTTTCTTTGGGAGACTAAACCATAAATCGAAAGAGCTCTGTGCCCTGTTTTAAATCAGGGAGGGATCTGTTGGGACAGTTGTCAGAGTACTTAAAGATTGAGAGACAGAAGATTTTAGTGGTAGGCATTAAGAGGTTAGAGATTTTTATGGCTTTTAATAGCTGTCTCGAGTAACTAAGGAGTATCCTTCGACTGTTTAGTGAATGTTCTGGATATTAACAGCATACGTTCTCCAGGACTGGTGGAACTGCCAATGGGGCTGTCCAGGGTCAATTTTTTTTTTTTTTTTTAATTCCTTTTAAGTCTTAAAAGCAAACAGAGTTGTTTTGAATTTTTCTAGTTAAAAAAGTAACTAAAAATCTTTTATTCCCCAATCTCCTGCCCCTCTCTCTTCTGCTTCCTCCCCCTCTGGATGAGGGAATGAATACTTTTAGAGGGCACTAAGTCTGGTTTTTAATATATGTGGAAAAAGATTTAGTGGAGCGCTTGTTCTGAGTGGTGTGTTAGTATGATACAATTCTTGCCTTGCTCTGGCATTTACCATGAGCTGATACGGTGTAAGCACAGGTACTCCAGCATTTTCTGTGAATTCGGTTCCTAAAATAGAATAATCAGTTGTGAAAGTGGCTTCATCAGATATGAAGTCATAGGGGCTACCAAACTGAAACTGCCAATCCTCGTAGTTTATGTAGATACTGAGCGTTTTGACTGATTTGTCAGATAAGGTACACTTCCTTTGGTTGTTGCCTAAATACCGGAAATACAGAAAGGTGAAAACGTTATGGAGATACTAAGTATATATCAGAGAAGGCAATCGCTGTCTAACATACTATATTTACTTGATATATGTATAATTTTGTACGTTACTGGCCGTGTAACAGTCTCCAAACATGTTTAACTCTGGCCCAGACTAATGGTGGGAAGTTGCATGGAATCACAGCAATGATAGGAAGAGAAGTCTCTTGTCTTTATTAACATATGGCCAGTTTATTTGTGCAAAATAAGTAGACTTTTCACATCTTGGATATTACTATGTTTTAGGCAGTTCTCCTTCATTTCACGGCTAAAACTTTAATAATAGGGTTTTGCACATATTTGCTCGTTCACTGATGCAGTTCAGCACTTCATGAACTGAGTCATAATTTGTATAAACAGGGCACAGAAATGCAGTCTGTTCTACTGCGTTATATAGCGTGCTTGAGCTGGTTAACTTCAGCTCCCCCCAGTCCTGTTCCACTTCCCCAGTGCTGCACATGCTCATTTGTATGGAATTTGCATTTTGTTTGGTTTAGTCTATTGATATATCATGGTACATGCCTTTTGAATATGCTTTTTGTGAAGCAGGCAGAAGTACAATTCTAAAAAGGTATCATTTCTCTTGTGACTCAAGTATTGAAATCAACACCAGAAATACAAAAGTAAACACTCTTAAATGGCAACTTTTTTCTTTCTGTTGCACCTATGAAGAGGAATTCTGCTGAAGGGAACACTGTGTTTGTTTGTAATGAAAAAAAAGGCTCAGAAGAGCAAGTGGACACGCATCTTCAATGGCAGCTAAATCTCCTTACCCATATAGAGAATGTACAGAATGAAGTCACCAGCAGAATGGACCTGATTGAAAAGGAAGTTGATGGTAACTACATTGCCAGATAATACATAAGTTTCTTAGTAACGCTCTTAGTGTTAACACACCTATGACAGCATTTTGCATAGCCACTGTGTTGAGGGTGATCTGAGATGCTGAGGATAGATTTTTTTTTTTTTTTTTTTTTTCAAAAATCATATTCAAATTTGGGTACCCAAAATTGTAACCAGAGCTTATGCCACCATCACCCCTGCCCCTCACCACGCACACACACACGCACACACACGCTTTCCAAACGTGTTGAATGCACAATAAAGTAGGTAAGTGCTCAAGACCCCTGAACAGTTAGCTTGAATCAAGTAATAACAGAGAGACTTCAGAAGGCATAGGTGTAGCTTTTTTTAATTTTTTTTTTTTTAGGGATGGACCATGAAGTTGAGGTTTTTCTGCAGCTCTTCTGGGGAGGATATTTTGGCCTAGTTTATCTAGTACTTGAGAGTATGTAAGAGGAAAGATATGTTCATCCTGCCTTTATCTTTAGTTTGCTGTGTATCAGTAAATAACTGGTTTCAAGAAGAAAGATCAGATTTCTTACGAAGAAGATGAAATGAGAAAATTTACATGGGATTTTGCTGCAGTTGTAAATGTTACAGGACATGAATTTATTCATTTGTTAAAACTTGCTTAGAAATGCAGAAAGCTTGGGTGTAGTGCAGTCATTAATTACACTTTGACAACTAAAGTCATTGTATTCCTGGTTGCAGTTTTACCTTCAATATTCCTGCTTGTACTAGGCAGTATTTCTAGAATAACAGGGTTGAGCTTTCTACCTTACTCTCTTTAGAAGCATACAAATTCATTCAAAAAACACTTTGAAGACTGGAAAACTGTTCAGTGATCTGGTCCTGTACCAATCTGTTAAAGTGACAGAAGTGAGCCTAGGACTTCACTGATCCTTGCTTTTAAGGGTTAGTTTCTCTGTTACGGGACCGTCATAGTAAGAGCTTGAACTAAGCGTTCTTTTGTGTGTATAGACAGCGAATTGTCAGCCAAGGCTATAATTTGCCCCAAGTACCTCTTTATGTTAGCAGTCCGATCAGACGAGGTATTTGGACTGTACGAGTGAAACACTGAATTAGCTGACACTTCCCTAATAAATATTTCTTATGTTAGATAAAGATCACACCCTCAGGATATTTCTCCTTCTTAGTAAAGACAGAATATGAAAGAAAGAAGTTCAGTAGTTAGGAAAATCATGTTGCTCCAAGGCGTATTCTAATTAATTTCTTCCTTTTCTTTCTGAAGTTCTAGAAAGCTGGCTTGATTTCACTGGAGAATTGGAGCCACCAGATCCTCTTGCAAGGTTGCCTCAGCTCAAGCGACGTATCAAACAGCTCCTAATTGACATGGGGAAAGTACAACAAATAGCAACGCTTTGCTCTGTATGACAAAAGGAAGAATAAAGAAATAAAAATAGGCTTTCTACACAGTGACTTTTCTTATTAGCCGCAAGACTGACAGGAGGAAGACGGCAAAAAGCTGAGCGTTTATCTGGTTCTGTGCTGATTACAGTAATAGCCTGAAGCTTTAGAGAGAGGAGAGGAGATCTAGACTAAGGAATTTGTTATGCTGAAAATCTGAATATTCAATGTCCAAGCTTCAAAGTGTAATATATTACACACTGAGAAATGTTAATGTAATCTTAACATGATAAGCAAGGCATTTGCCTCATATAAGAAAGCTGAACAAACAAAAATTCTGCAAAGAACACTGCTACCGTTTTGAAACCTTTGGCAGAAAGTTCCAAATTCACAGAAGTCAAATGACTAAAAACAATCCTTGGGAAATGCATTTTTAATAAATTCCTTTTATCTTGCTAGTGAAAGATAGACACAGAGAGCTCTGTATCCTCTCTACAAGAAAAGTTCATAGATTGTTATTTTCTTCTCTCATGAATGTTTGGGAAAATGAACATATTAGCTTTGGTTTTGAAAGAAATGACTTGCCATGGTCTCCTTTTTTAAAGTATTTTTTTAAATAGAAATCCTCATTACAGCACCCTTAGGCTCCTTTAAAACATAAGTGGCAAATAGTTGTCCGATGTGCCAAATAATGTTAAAAACCACTGGGATGAGAGTTTTGAGTATGACTTACATGAAGGTTTTTTCCAAAGTCCTACTTGGTGCCAGCAATCCATCCAAAATTGTATCTAGTTTATATTTTTTTATGTTCTATTGCAGTATTCAGGATTCAGATTACAATTTTGTCCTGAGTAGCTCTGTTTTCATGTTAGCCCTCTGAAACTTTATCAGCCTCAGCTGGGATGAGGAATGACAAGAGCAGCAAAAATGTCTGTGACTGTGAATGACTAAACCACTAGAATAAATATCACAGGATACATTATCAAAGATGTTTTTATAAAAACTGTCCACTTCAGTGAATGAAACATCATGAAACCAAAGGCAGCCTAGTTGCTCTGTTAGATCTTGCTGGATTTTGAGCCCAGGACTTTCCCTGTGCTTATAAGTTGCCGCTGTACCCAGTGATACATACGTACTTCTATGTGTATGTATGTATATGTGTATAGATACACATGTACATATATGCATACCATATACATTTATATCTACACATGTCTAGTTTTATTACAATAAACTATAAGAACTGGTGGTTAACATGAAATGTTACCTTTTAACAAGCAGTTTCTAAAATTGAAAATAATGTATGTACAGCTTTTGAAATTTGTAAAATATGACTGTTAAAAGGAGGCTATTTAACAGATGACGTTAAGATACTTGAACATTTTATGCCTCGCATCTGTTTATCAGTTCTAGTTATCTGTATAAATGCATTTTAGAACCGATAGACAGTAAACTTGAATTTACCTTTTGATAAGAGTACAAGCCACTGTACATTCAAAAATTATTTAAATTTGCAAACACACTGTTCTATATGTAAGGTACTGTATGTAAAACTGTTTATTAAAAGTATTCTGCATACTTTACATTTTCCACTTTTCTTCCTGATCTACATACAAAGAAAAAAATTGATAATGTACAGACCATCAAAAAATCATAAATTCTGGAATGCCTTTTGAGAATCTGTAAAATTGAAAAACGTGCCAAAGATGAGTTATCTAGGAAAGATTTTGCAACCAGTGTGTTGAACTTTCATGATAAAACCATTATTGAGAAAGAAAGTAGCATGGCTTGCTCATTGCTAAAATAGACCTACTCTGCTGTTTCCCATCTGTCTGTCATGTCCGAAGTAAGTTATCACTCTTGATGTCTAAAGCAAAATGTAAACCCCTGTTACAGAGCAATTGCTATTTGAAAAGTCTTGCTGCATCAGTCTTACAGGAGATAACTACAACTCTGTATGATAAGTATAACATGGAAGTTCATTATGGAATCATGGTTGGCAACTTCGTAATACAGAAAGAATACAACAGCTGAGGAATTGTTGGCATTTTAATAGTATTTGTTGTTAAATAAAATACCTTGATGCGTTATATAGTTGGATGCTTAAATAACTGCTTAAAACAATACGAGTAGTTGAGTGACCTACTTGCTTTTTTGATATGAGACTTTTTTTATATATAATTCACTTGCTGCATATCCTTGAATGTGGTACTGTGTGTACTGTATAAGAGAAGCGTAAGCACAGATGAATTACTTTGAAACAAAGTGGAGTGTATGTACATAGTTTATACCGCATACACTATAGCATTATTATGCAATGCGTGTGCATGGACGTGATGTAATATAATTGTAAATGTGACTGAAGGTGGAGATGGACTGAAGGATTTCAGGTGGGAGGAAGGAGGTTCCGTTCTTACAGCAGCGATGTAAGAATAGTATCCTGAAAAGGAAATTGTAGTAAGGTCAAAATTAAAGTTGCCCTTGCAGCTTTAATTTATTTTCTGTTTGTATATGTGGCGGTCTCCAAACTTACGTGACCATGTAATTCTGTCCTTGAGGAACCTGCCTTATTCAGCATGGCCTGTGCTTACAAAGCAAGTAATCTGTTCAGTATTTCTTTTTTATCTTCTCTTCTTATGTAGTCAAGTATTATAAAAATTCTTGCAGGCATTCATATCTGATGTGAAATACAGTCTCATTTTGCTATTGGACAGTTCTGCGATACATTGCGTACTGCTTGAATGCTTCACAAACTTTTCAATTTGCTTTCTCAAATTGTGACGTTAGTCTGCGACATGCGAAAGTTAGTTTTGGCCCCAGTCGCTGAAGTATTCAAATGTTGGGATGCTCTTAACGGGTGTGTGTTTTTTGTTTGTTTTTTTGTTTTTTTTAAACACTTAGCACTGTTATGGCACTTGACTTGTAAGTGTTCTGTACAGTATATAACTTGGTTGATTGCTTTTCACATGCACCAGTCAAACCCTGTGCAGTCTGGTTCATACCAGTATGTCTTTTAGTTGGCCTTATCAAGAGAATCTTTTTCCTATAGGCATCATCCTCCGTGTGTCTTCCAGCTTCCTTGGTAAATGAGTCACAGATCTGCACACAGTTTATTTACATCATCATTTATCTGGAGATGAATTGCTGTTACCCATGCTGCGCAATGCATGAGGCAGACTCTGAGGAGAAAAAAAAGTGTGATGATGTAATGACTTTTTTTGGATACATATATATATATAAAAAGGCGACATGCAACCTTTAAGTTTACAGCTTTCATTCAACTTAATTCAAGTTCTTAACAGTAATGAAGAAGAAAGGGAATGCCATTGTAGAGAACCCTGTTGTGTTTTCACAAGGCTAGGTGGCAATCTTGTGGAGTCTTTCGATGCCCAACTCTTTCCTGAGGTGGGTCTGCACAGGTCTCTGGAGGCGTTTGGGAGTGATTCATTTCAAACCCTTCTCCCTGTGATCATGATGTAGGCGTTTGCATCAGGAATTCTGCATTTTCGGTCATAACGATGGCTGTAGGACATCTGTATTACAGTTATAAATGAAACATGGTCCTGGTCCTGTGATCAGATATCACAGGATGGGGGTTGCCTGTTTTTCAGTAACAAAAATGGAGGTACTTCAAGTCATAAGGGTGGGGATGGGTTGGAAGATACTTCCTACCACCCCTTTTTGTGCGTAGCTGTGGTTTGAGTAAGGCCCATGTATTGGATGTCCTGGCCTTAGATATATAGATCTCTGTTCAACTAGGAAGTACCGTACAGCAGTAGCAGCCTGTCATCCCCCTTAAAATACTCTTAAAGAGAGTAAGTTGCAATTTTCTGGTAGATTTCATATATTTGCTAGGTGGTGAAGAACTGAAATCCTTACGTGGATGCAACCCCCTTGTCGGACTGACATCTGCCTGTCAGTCTTCGTTTTATCCCTGAGTTGTGCTCCTTATGTGTTTGTCTTCCAGCTTGTGTCTGTCTCTCCTTCTGTTCTTCAGCTTTCTGTGCTCTGTCCTTTTCTGTGATGCCTAGAGAGTTTCACTCCTTCCTTGTGCCCCAGTTCTTTCTGGCCGCTGCGGGAAGGCTGCACTAAGGAAGGGTCTGCTCTGCTCTTTTGTCCGCGGTCTCAAGCGTATTCTGGGAGCTCTGTACAGCTGGATTGTGTGTGCAGTGATCAAACTGTAGAAGTTCTTGCTACCTTTCTCTAGTAAGCCTGTGCTGATCATGTGAAAACGGTGATCTCCCCTGTTCCCATGGGACTTCTAACTTAGCTAGACCTAACAGGTTTTTTAAAACAAAAAACCCACCTCTAATATTTCTCCTTGCCAAACTCAAAGTTATGACTTAAGGAAGTCCCTAGAACTTCACAGTGAAATGATAAAAAATAACTCTTGAAAAACAATGTATTTTTCCTTGTATTTGAAGGGAAGCTGCAATTATTTTTCTTTGCAGAAACTTTAAATGGCATAAACAAATCCTGAACCTGGACAACTTGAACTCGATGTTAAACAAACAAACAAACAAAACCCTAGCACTCCTCATAACAAGAAGTGTGCAATCAGCCTATCTTCAGATCCTTACCCTGTTAACAGTCATGTGGAGATACTGATGTGTAAAGGAGGTGTACAGAAGTTTTGCATGGGGACCATCTTTGCCTTAGTTTTTTAAAAGACTGGAACCTTAGGTTGTCTCTTTACTGCTAAGAATATTGCAGTCCTTGCTCCTTCAATTTAGACTGTGCTTATTAAAGTCAGAGGTGAAATCACTTTCTAAATGGTCTCACATTTTATTAGCTCCTCCTTTTTTCTTTTGTACCATATCTATGTGGCTTTAGGTGATCGTTTTACAGAGGGTGTTTGAACTGCTTTGGTAATGGTTTTTAAATATGCTATATTATGTCCTGAGCACTGGATGTAGGAGTCTGTCTTTAGCAATAAGTGCTATACACTATGTGTATATTTGTTTATATGTGGGGAAAAAATATGGAGCGTGTCACGATGGTGAAAATACACTGCAGCAAGAAAGCCGATTGTGCTTTTGGCAGCCGTTCTGCACCAGCTTGAGCAGCTGAAAAGAAAATCTGAAAAAATTGCAGCATGTATGGAGAAAATGAACTAGCATAAAGAAATTATTCAGGAAAGAATTTCCAAAATCAGGCCCCTTTATACTCACCGGGTCCGTGAGCCAGCGCTGTTTCTATGGGTTGAGCAGCTAATGCTAGTTCAACTGCTGTTTACTTTGGACAGCAGCTTGGTTTTCTTTAGAGCTGACAACAGCCATCTCCATTCATTTATAGCCATATGTGTCAGTGTATTGTCACTAAACAGTCTGAGAGAGGCAGCAGTGCACTATTATTAAATCTTCCATGAGAGAAGCAAAATCCTTCTGTTGTTGTTTTTTTCTAATAGCAATAATGTTAACTGCGTTCTAATACTCCTAATAAAGGTCTGTTGAGATTGTTATATGCCTGGGCTCGCATTCAATAGACTTGAGTTTCAACAAGCCATTTTAAAGCGTTAGGGAGTCTTCAGTTGTATTTTGAGCCTCTAGGCAAGTTATGTAGTCGATAAATTATATATAGTCATGAATATTTTCTGTTTCTGAGCTGCTTTAGTATTTAACAGTTTCTAGTTTTGAGTTCTGCAATGCCCTTAATTTCTTGAAAGACAAAGTCTTTCTACAGCTTCTTCACAACGATGTTATCTCTTTCTGTCGGCAGACATCTACTAGGGGTTTATTTTTCTAGTTTTTGCATCTTGCACAGTGATTTCTTGTATTTTAATATTGTGAAGAAAGTTCCTATCTTAAGTGTCTCATGGACTAGGGCATAGATGATAAGCAGCAGTTGAATGAAATTGAGAGGAGGGATCCAAGTGAGTTACTAATACAGAGGAAATGTTCAGCTCTTCATTTAGCAGAACTAGGTGTGATCTTAAACATAAAACAAATGTCTAAATTTTTATTCTGAAACATAGGGATATTTCGTTCATTATTGAAGGCACAATCTTGAAACAGTCTTTCAAATTGGAAAGAAACAGAGCCAAATTCAGATCTCGGAGTAATACCTGACATTTGATTTTTTTTTTTTTTTATTAGCAGAATTGTTTATGGAGCGGTCTACTGAGTCCTTAGATCTAGCTAGTCAGTTCACTTTGACAGAAGTGAGTAGATGGGGGGTATATTCTGACTATAAAAGGATCTGTACAAATTGATCTTTCCCTTAATGTGTCTTTCATTCCTGGAAAACTGAGTTTTCCTATACCAGAATTTTTATGAAAATTGTCAGTTTTATCATTGATAGATCTGTTCTTTATGAGAACAGAGTCTATTTACTCCATCCTTTTTTTTTCTTCATTTATCTTCTGGCTTACACAACACTAGACAGTTTAATGAATTCCACAGTTTTGTTGTATGAGAGAAGGATTTTTATTTCTTTGAGCTTGCTTTCTGATTTCATTGGCTCTATGTTGTTGTATTCAGTTCAGAGAAAGCTAAGTGTTGCATGGTCTAAAAGACCAAGATAATTTTGTCCTACCAAAGCTAGAAACTTAAAACCCTGTTGCTGTGCTTGTGTGGCTGAGGATGTCTTTTTCCACGTGAATTACTTGGCGTTTATCAAATATTTAATCTAATTCAATGTGTGAATCTATGCATCGCTCCACTGCTGAATGCAGAATTTAATTCTGCTTGGAGTTTCAAAGCAGTCTGCATCTTAGATGCCATGAGAAGACTATATCCAATTTTCTACCTTGCATCTCTAAAATACTATTAGACATTGTTAAATATATAGTGGAAAACTATGCGTTATCTCCAGTGGACATGTAAGAAAGCAAGCCGTCTCACCTGACCTAAAAATTCTTCGTTTCTGCAGGGACAAAGGCGAACTCAGATGTTCTTACATGGGCTTCTTTAAGTTCTTCTGTCATCAGAGACCCTTTGCCAGCTGGCAAGTTGTAATACAAAAAAATTAAGCAGTCCTCTGCCCTCTTTTCTTACCTAGCCACTAGATTAGAGTGCAAGTTACTTCCTCATCATTCTTTCAGTCTGAAAATCATGTAATGTATGGAATGACCAAAGCTTTTATTGTTCAGTGGGGCTTTTCTTTTTTTTTTTTCTTGTCATCTTCCAATTTTGCATCGCTTAAGGACTTTTTAAAATTTAATCAGTGGTAGTAACTTTAACAAGACTTTCTGAAGCACTTATCTGTACCAAAATCATATGAAGAAAAGGAAGTGTCTCTCATACCTTGGGAAAAAATGTACCAAGTGGAAACCCGTTCCACCCAATCTATGAGTACAGTTCCACCCAATCGGTGAGTATAAAAGTTGTCATACACACAAAATCATAAACAAACGTCATAGGTATGATTTTACATAGTTTTTCTAAAATATGGGAGAGGATTGTCCAATATTTGTGATGTACTTAATATAGAAAAGTAGTGAATTATTTAAAAAGTGAACAAAACATGGAAATAATTTGATAATACTTTCAGTTCTTCAAAACGTTGTGCTTCCAATTGTCTGCTTCATGCAGGAGGCTCCTTTAAGTTCTTTTCTTAAACTAAGGTAGGTTTCTCAGGCTGCAGTCTCATTTGGGTTAGAGCAACTTTTCTGTAGTGTTCATATTTCATATTCAGAAAGCATTGCCCTCGGGCTTCCTGATATGTAGACATTGCAATTCACAAACCGTATTTTTTCTGCTGAGAAAGTGTCCGCAAAACTGGAACGTGTTGAATTTTCAGGTATCACTGAATAATTGGACTGCTTTTCCCTTAATATTTGTGAGTTCAGTAAAACGTTTCATCATGCTGATGTTTTTCTTTTCCCCATCTCAGAACAGTTGCCCAACAATTGTAGTCCAGATTGCGTTGCTTTTTGCTAATCGTCAGGTGAAATCCTCGTTTCCAGCTCTAGACCGTATTGGCAACAGGGACCTTTGCTGCTAGCTCCGTTTTCATCACTGATGAGCTATTTAAGAGATTCCTCCATCTTTTCCTCACATGCTAAAAATAGAAGTCAATAGAATTGGTCCTTTACTGAAGCGAACATTATGCAGTGAGCAGTTTTAGTTTGAAAGTGACCACCCATAGTTCACAAGTGCCTTTTCCACCTCTGAAGAATGTTACGCATACTGCTCTGTAAACTACTTTTTTTAATCCATGGGCTATTGCATCCCATTGAACTTACGTGTATTGAGGTGCGCATCGTGATTTGACGCACTTCTAGAAGTGGCTTAAGTGATGCCAGTTGGCAGAACTCGCTCTTCCACTTTGTTTTTGAAAAGACTTTTAAGACTTGGCTGTTCTTCCCACCTGAGTGATTCAGAGGGTTTTTTTTTTTTTTTGAGGGAAATAAAAGTAATCTGGGGTATCAATACTATGTAGATATTGTAGATCTATGCTGCTTTCTGTTAAAAATAGTGCTTTGAGGCCTCCTTGGTGTCCTACCTGCCAGATTCTCATATCTAATGACCTGTGGTAATGAGTGAAGAAAAAAATGAATGATTACCTTAAAAAGCCTCTTTCTCTCTATTTGCTATGCAAAGAGCCCGGATTTTAGTTAGTTTAAACTAACTTCAGAAAATTGAATTAAATAAGTGCCCTCATTGGATATGCGTCTCAGTTGCTCGCAAACATACTGTTATGCCTGTGTACCTGCTGCCTGTGTAGAGCCCGTGAATCTGGGATGTGGTGTTTTGCTCTCTTGTAACAGTCCCAGTGGAATGTGGTATCAGGCATAAACCTGAGACTCTCAAAACATATATCAGTCAAAAATACATTTCACGGCAAGGCTTTTGTCTTTCATAATTCAGCCAACCTAGTACTAGTACAGGATATTCTTTTGCTTAGTCCAATTCCTGTAATCTGTATGTACATTTGCCTACAAATGTTTTATCTAATCCAAATACTCTGTATCTGCTGAATCAGGCCTGTTACAGGAGATGCATATATACACACATATATGTATAGGTCTATATGCATATATTTTTAATGCCTTTAAAGGTTGCCTTTTTTAAATGTGTCATCTACATAGAACGTACTCTTCACCTTTTCCTAGCTGGATCTTTCTGCTGACCGTTGACTTTCCTCAAGTCCAAAGTAGGTTAGTTGAAAGACAAGTCTAAATGTAGTCTGGCTCTCTTTTTAAAGAGACTAGTAATGCTAAACCAAGCTCATACTGCTGTTTGAGATCATGTTTACCATATATATATATCAAATGCTGGAACACTACAGAGGTCTACAACCTAGACATAACGATGCTTGAATCAGTTAGCACGTGTATAGTCTTGGTCTGTTATAGGGTATCAGCGTCACCGAATAGTTGGGGTTGGAAGGAACCTCTGGACATTTAACCCCCTGATCGTTGCTCAAGCAGGGTCAGCTGGAGCAGATTGCCCAGGACCTTGTCAAGTTGGGTTTAAATATTTCCAAGGATGGAGACTCCACAACTCTCAGTATGGTTGTTTCTAGGCTGATTCTCTAGCACAAGTGAATCACAAATAAGTGTCACTTGTTTGATTGTCACTTGTTCCTAAAATTAAACTCTTAGGAAAAAAAAAAAAAAAAAACCAAACAAACCCTTATTCTAAGTCTAGCCTCCAATGTACGATCTCATTATTACTCAGCTAATTCTTCTGGGCCCAGGTGTCCAACTAACATTGCATAAGTGAATGTGAGTTCTTGCCGTTGCTGGTGCAAATATTTGAACAAGTAAGTGCTATCATAAGAGGTTTGCTGGCAAGCCTTGATTCTCTAGAAGCATGGAAGTAATGTTTCTAAGGTGGTTTTAGTTTGAGGATCTTGCATCTAATAACTACCAAAAGCTGATGTGATAGTTGTTGTTATGCCTGCATTATGTCTACAGGCTGAAACCACAGAAACAAAGCTACTTTGGAGCTGTATGTGGTACAAGTGGGAGTTGAAGCCAAAAGCCAAATAACACAAGGTCTAAATAAGCAATGTAGATTGTGGCAGCTTTCAGCTTATATTTAAGCATAGATTTCTTGAGTGCTGGCATTATTCTTCATGACAAGTCCCTGCTAGGGTATTTGCCACTGACTTCTGTTGGAAGTCAGACTCCTGTTCAAGGTATAGGATCTCTCCTTGAACTCGGTGCAGATGGGTGCACCACAGCACAGGTGGTGATATAAGCTCTGTCTGGGGCAATGTCACTATGATTAATTAGCGTGTTGATTTAACTAAGTCCTCCTCGCTGTCCTTTGTGCATGCTGGTGCTTATTCTGCTTTCAGATGACTGGGTTCAGTAGTGTGCCCTGAAGAGGGGGCGAGAACTCACTCATGAAAACCACTAGGGCAGTTCCAGGTGAATGGTCCTCTTGTGGTTTACTTAGAAGCATCATATGCATCATTCACCTAATTTAGTGTCCAGTCTACCAGGTCATAAGTGAACCTATCCAAACAATGCTTGCTATAAAGACAGGTGAAGGTTATGTTCAGTTTGCCTCGTTGTCAAAAGAGGATGGAGCTCTTGCATTGCAAGATGGGCTCCATCCTGTTTTGCATCCTCCTTTGCTCTATTAGTATAGTGGCAGCCAATATATTTGGTAAGTACACTTACTCTTTCCCTTTGCTTGTGTCCAGTAATGACTGTGCTCCTGTGATTTTTGCACTGGTCTTTATGTTATTTCCACTAAGTGAAAAATGAGACAAAAAGGTAGGTTCTTGCATACGACTAACTTGCCTAGTTATTGTGAGCTGTGCAGATTAAGTTTGGGTTCCAGGTTAAATCCTAAACAATGAGGATCTGTAAAAGGTCAAAGTTATTTGAGTTCAGTAAGCTTATTTTTTGAGATGAAAAAATATTTGGAAGAATGGGCTGGGCCAAAGAAGAAGCTTGAGTTTAAAAAAAAAAAAAAAAAAAAAAAAAAAAAAAAAAGGTTTTGCTGTGGCAGTGCGAAGGTCTTAAGAGTATAGCTTTTGTTTATGTGTCCCACCATTTAATTTGATTACTGGATAGTCCGGATGCTGTCCTAGTTCTCCTTTTGGTCTGTTCAAGGAACAAGAGTTTGACAGTTCTACCTATAGAGCAATTTGAACCACTCATTGATCTCTTAATTCAGAGACCTTAGTAGTCTGTCTCTGGCACCATAGAAGGGATCTCTGCGCATCTCAGAGCAAATGGCTCAGAGTCACATTTGAGATAGAAATGGTGTGGGATTTGTTTGAATGTGGATGTCTATGTGAGCTAACCTAAGCTCCTTTTATGGTCTTGTGTAAAATTTTTACATAGGCTTACAGGGGCACGGTAAGAACTCACAGAGAAGTGGTTGACAGTTCTTAAATGCATAGGAACCGTCTCTAGCTAAAGAAGTCCATGAGCTGCAAATTATTGAAGGCTGAAAAGTATTCAGGATTCTTATTATGCATTTGCACTATTAGACCTGTGGTCACTCTGACCAAATACTGGATTAGGTGAACCTTCAGTTAAATCACTACATCTATGTTTTTGTTTTGTTCATTTTTATAGTTGATGGAAAACTAGTCAATGGAAGTGAAAACGTACTTTTTTCACAGAAATTCATTAGATTTCAAGGACAAGAGACTGTCAGATCAACTAACCTGTAAAGAAGGGATTATTAAATTTCCTCATTCTTCTCAAGCAGCATCTAAATTTGATTCTGAAGAATTAAAAGCTGATGGGTTGACTGTTTTCTTGCTAGGTGACTTCAGCAGTTAATCGCTTGTACTGATAACATTTGATAAATACTAATGTGAATATCTGATGCTGACTACTAGGCATTGATTCTTTTTAAGTCATGTAAATTGCCTCAAATATCAGCAAACGATAGCCATGTTAGTACGGAACAGAGCTGAAGCTAACTCTTTACAGGCCTGGGAGAGGTGTTCACAAGGGCGCCTTCATCATGTGCCTCTGGTACCCCAGCTAGTTCTTCAATACTTTTCTGTGCTGCCCTGTGCAGCAACGCACATGAGGAGTCGTGAGAAAATAACCAGGGAGGAACTGTGACCCTGGTCCTTTTACCACACAGCACTGGCACTAACTATCTTATGTTTTGATAAGAACAGGTTAATAGTGAAACTGCCCTTGTGTCACAACCTTCTTGCTGCTTTCAGAGTACCAGACAGATTCCCAGCCTTTACGACCATGTGAACTTCAGAGGGAAAAGGCTTTTTCAGAAGGAGAAACCTACGTTCCTCAGTGCTCAGAAGATGGCCAGTTCAGGTAATTCGTCCCAGCCCATGCTCTACTGTTTTTGTATGTAATCTTTCATTAGTAATGAAAGCTTTAACTTTGGTTTTGTAGAGACTGCATATCAGCAGACTTGAGGGGGAGGGTGACTGAAGGTATTTCATTGAGCCATGCTGCAGATCCAACCTCTCCTGAATGAATTCCCTCTTGCTGGAGTAATCTCTGGGTTAATAGGTTAATCTAAGATTAATAGACTAATCTTGGCAGCAGTATGCGTGCATTAAAGACGTGGTGCGGATTATTGCATTATGCAACTACTGCCTTCCCATGCACACCTACGGGCCTAAGACCCGTGATCACCATGCCAGCTGGTGAGCCAAGCTGAGCCAAGCTGGCTGGGGGAAGCTATTCATAGCGCTTTAAGTGGCACAGCTTGGTTTCCCTCGAAAGGCAGTAAAAGAACGAGAAAGCCCATTTCCACGGAGTCCGTGGAGCAGTGGGTTAAAAAAGTGTGTGGCTTGAAGATGCAAGAAGTTATGAGTTAAAGCTGAGGTTGAGGGGGAGTGCAAACCGTAATGCTCTTTAGTGTTGTCTTACAGTTGTTGCCTAAGATGGAGGACCTAGACTGTGCTAGATTAGACTTAGAACAGGTCTCAAAATGCACGGTGAATCTCAAATACTGAGAAGCGGGATTCTGTCCAATCTACTTTCTTCCTAAATAACTTCAAGTCACTTCTCTGCAGTTACTGGAAACTTCAGAGATTTACTAGAAATAAGAAGAGCTGCCATCAGGTAGACCGAGAGTATTTAGAGCTACCTGAAATGCAATCTTTATTATTGCATTATTCGTAATTTTATAGTACTTGTCCTGCATGTTTGCCATAGTTTAAGTCTTGGTTTATGTCCTGTAGCGACTGAGTATTCTGTAGCTAACAGAATAAAACGTGTAATTGCGTTCTCCCTCAGAACGGTTCAGTGCAGTAGGGATGGCCTTTCCTGTTGGTGTGTGGATGAGAATGGCATTGAGGTACCTGGCAGCAAACAGAATGGATACCCCCTATCTTGTAAGTCAGACGTTTCTATAATTTATTCAGAGTGCCATGTAGATCTGAATTTGAACTGCTGAAATCAAGAATGGATTAGCTCTGGACTTTGGAGAAGTCTAGTTTGCAACTTACTGGGTCTTTTCTGTGAAAGCTCTGAAGTTTCTTTGAAGCAGATCGTGAAACCTGATACACCTGGATAGTCCTGTTCATAAAGGTTACCTGAATCTAAATAAGGAATGAAAAACCCATGTAATGAATTGGCTTTTGAATCAGAGAGCTTCTGATCTCTGAAAAAAATCTGTGGCAGATTTCTGTGTACTGATTTTTGTGAGCTCAAGTCCATCAGTGTCCTGATGCCACCTGGGTGGCAAACTCGGAACTTGCAACTCTGAGAAAACTTAGATGTTGTCTTAAATGATCTGGTGCCCATCAAGTACCTTATTCTAATGATGTCCCTCTTTGGTATAATAGGTTTATCCTTCTGCCAGCTGCAAAAGCAGAGGATCTTGGTGAGTCGCTACATCAACAGCAGTAGCTTTTCCTACGTCCCTCAGTGCTTGGATTCAGGGATGTTTGATACGGTGCAGTGTGATGTGGAGCTGGGTCAGTGCTGGTGTGTAGACCCAGAAGGAATGGAGATTTATGGCACCAGGCAGAGAGGAAAGCCAACACAATGTAAGTAGGGTTCAACAAAAAGGTAGGTTTTGTGGGGATGGAAGATTTGACTTGAATGAAAGGTTAGCAGATCAGGAGTCTGGACACTGGCATACATTCATCCTATGAGACTATAGGTGCTTAACTAAGGAATCTAAATCAAATGTCTATATTTTCAATGGCTATAAAGGGAAGCCAAGGCACTTTGTGTAGGTTTCTGTTTTTAATGTAATGAATCAAAGCCAAATAACAGGAAGGAAGATAAACACCAATAAGCACTACCCTTTTCCAACCAGGTCCAGGAAACTGTGAGATCCGAGACCGTCGAATTCTGCATGGGGTTGGGGAGAAGAGCCCACCACAGTGCTCACCAGATGGAGAGTTTTTCCCTGTCCAGTGCAAGTTTGTCAACACCACAGACATGATGTTTTTTGATCTTGTTCATAATTATAATAGGTAAGAGCACAGGCTTCTGAAATTGGAAGACAATTCTGCATATCTCTTCAAGTCAGTATCTTGGTGTGCTTTTTCACATGAAGCCCTTCTGTGACCCCATCTGTCTTGGTCCACGCATCAGCAGGAAGCAAAGTTAAAGAACCTTTTTTTTTTTTTTTTTTTTTTTTTCCTTCTAACTTAAATCTGGTTATCTAGAAAAGCCTGATATTCCATCCCTGCAGTCTAATCAGAATGTCCTTGCAGATCACTGGGTACCATGTTGCAATCTGTATTTGGAATAATATTGTACAATAGCAGCTGGGGCAGCCTTCCAAACTGACGTAGAACAACAAATGAGATAAGTGTAGAAGGAGGAGAGAAGTTCAGGTATATAAATGAGATGATAAAGATAACTCCATGTGGGATATGAAAACATATGGACAGAGACCCAAGTGGCAACACATGGAGAGTAAGTTCCACATGGCAGAGTGGCAGATGCTCATTTGTTTACATAGTGCTACAGTTATTCATATGGGCAAGTGAATAAGGGATGAAGAGGGAGCGCTACATTGCAGACTGTCATCTAGTGGCTGGAGCAGGCTGGAGAAGTTTTCAAAATGTTGTATCAAATGATTGTCAAGAAAAAGCATGTAGTAGGAACAGGAAGATGTTGTCCTGTGGAGGAACCAGAAGTGAATACTCACATGGAAAAGGTCACAGAAAGGGCAACCGCAGAGAGAGGAGTTCCCCTTCATACAGGTGTTGAGACGATCTAGAGAAATCTTGTGGTTTCTTACAAAGCGGAGCTGTCTCAATACCTTTCTTCAGTGGAGGGCAGTGGGGTAAATATAATGCCTCATTCTGGCTTGACTCTGTAATAGCAAAAGCGTTTTATTTTAAGTGTCAGTTTTGCCATTTTGAGGGAGTGGTTGTTTAAGTAAATATGAAAGGCAGGCCCAAATGCACAGTGCAAATTTTGTCAGAGCTTTAAGAGAGGTTATTTTGGCGAGAGCAAAATAATTCTGCTGTTTCACTTGTTGGCCTGTGGAGTGCAGAAATTCTAAAAGAGCAATTACGGAGAAGAAAGTAATGCTTTAATTTAACATTCTTTTGCTCCCGTTGGGAGGTTTGCCTGGAAAAGGGCTGCAGGATAGGACTTTTTTTGTGTCCACATCGTGTAATTAATCAAAGCAGGACTGTTTCACTTCCAGCTGTCTGCCTTTCTAATTATGGCATTGACTTGGCTCATTACCATCCTATCTGTTTCAGGCCATTAATATATCTTCACAATATTCCTGCAAGATAAGGAAATGCCATTATCCTGTCCTGTAAACAGGAGGCCACAACACAGAGTTGAAGTTACATACTAAGTTCCGCAACAAAGGACTGCAGCAGAAGATGGATATTTACAAAGTTTTAAGTTTGTTTCCTGACCATTGGAGCCACTTTTTTTTTTTTTTTTTTTTTTTTGCATCAAAGACTAATTTTCAAAATCTAAACCTGTCAGTCTAACTCTCTTCACATGTTATCTCCCTACACCCTTATAAGTATTCCAGCATAAATCAGTATTTTTTAAAAAGTAAATGGAGAAATTAAAAAACTTAGAGCACAGAGTCTTGCAAGAGGAAGACTTCTGGAAAGAAAGACAACCCCAAATCTCCTGCTACCCTGGTGATTCGGCTGCTGTTACTTATTCTGTACAAACTGTGCCCAGGTCCCGCTTGGACGGGCAGTCATATAGAAGACCCTGTAGCAGATAGGTAAGAGAGCTTGAGGACTCAAAAGTCAAGGAGAGCTTTTTACTTTCTTGCTATAATTTTCATCAGACTAAAGACTCAGTCATTGTCTTATCCCAGCTCGCTGGAGGTTCAGGCTTATTATGTATTATTTTGTTGGTAGTGTTAAAAGCATGATTAGATATTCTCTATCTGCTTCTGTGCAGTCAGTGAGAAAGGTGAATACGACTTGAGCTGCACTTTCAAAAGGCAAACCTGCTTTTGAAGATCGGTAAGGAGTTATCTTTTTCGGAAGCTAAAAGCAGAGACTCACAGCTGGATGAGAAGGTCAACAACTTCACATTTGCCTGCTTTCGCGTTTTTTGAGTGCAAACACTCTTCGTGACGATCCACAAATTAAATATAGCATCTTTGTTTCAACCATTTTTTTGGACTGGATGTGAGAGATGAGGTCCTCTGCATTATCACTACCCACCTCTGGGTTTATTATTAAGCAGAGGCTCTGGAAAGAAAAGAAGCTGCAGGAATCAAATTTTCCAAGTAAAGCAAATGGAGTTCTATCTTTCTATCCTTATGTTTATGTGGGTCTGATTTGTATCCTTTTGCATTTTATTTAGCCGTACTCTCAACTAAGAACAAAAATAAACAAGATGACAGGGTATGACTGCACATCTAGTCCCACATTAAAAATAACATAATTATATGTGTATGATTTCATGAAGTTGAGGATGAATAGAAAGCAGCAAGCAGAAATTATTTTTTGCGTAGCATCCCGTTTCACTAAATTGAGTGCTGAGATGCTGAAGCGATGAGCTCCAAGGATATGAATAGTGAAGAAGGCTGCGTGGGAATGTAATTGCATTGCTCTCACAACAAGAGAACAGGTCATACTCCTGACTGAGGACTGATAATTCAGGGGAGCTGAAAGCTCTTGAAATACCCCAAGTCATTTGTATCCATGTGTGTGTATAAGACCAGAGAAAGACACTATCTGGCTGTTTATATCTTATTTATTTATTTTTTTTTACTGATGCCGACAGAATTTCCTTGTGTCTTGAGGTATGAAATTTTGATTACCTTTAGCGTGCCACTCAGCAGTACAGCATTTGTCAGGTACATTGCAGACTGCAGGTGTTAGAGCAGCTCTGAGGGTTGTGGTGGGATGGTACTGGAACTGAGGCTGGTCTACAGTCCCAGTTAAGTGAAGGAAGTACCCAGGGTTGCTGTATGCTGTTTTGGCATGTTAATGTTTTTCCAGTAGTTCAGGACCATTGATTGCCCGTAGTACTAAGTGTTCTTCCTTTAAAAAACAAACAAACAAACCAAAACAAAATCTGCTGTAACTGTTTACTTTTGTGAATGTCTTGGGCAGAAAACTCCCCTTCCCTTTTGTTAGATTTTTCCATATATGCCACATGCAGCTGGGTTAACAGACCTTTATCATAAGGGTATGTCTCTGTAATATAATCTGCTTGCTGTGGAGCATGGCAAAATTTTTCCACTGGACATAATGCCTGAATCTAGAAAAAAATTATCTTCTGTTTGCATGGAAAAACCCTAGAGTGTCTGTCAGTTAAGATCACATTTATTATGTTTTTTTCAACTCTGACCCTATTAAGTTTCGTTCTTAAATCATTCATTTACTGGAATCTGGCTGTTGTTACTACTAACATATTATACTGGAATCTAGCATCTCTTTGATCTCCAGAAGTAACAGTCAATCTTACTTGTAGTATGTTAAAAACCCTTTCTCTTTAATCCATTGAGCTGTACTTTCAGAATGAAAGAGATTAGTGAAGTTTTTTTTTTATCAGCTTTCTGTGCTTAATTCCCCGCAGAAAGCACATATTGCATGTAGGGAGGAACAAACAGGAAGGAACCTGTTTGTTTAGGCACTCTTCCATCTTGTGCAGATTTGTGGAAGCTAATGAATGGGAGTTGTAATGGCGTTAAACCAACAGCGCGCTCTTTGCACTCTTTGGTAGGCTTTCAAAGATGAGAGTAGAATTCAAAATGAATGTTACCTACTGGGTACCTGCTTAGGAAGAATCTGAAATCTGTCTGAAGAGAGATCTTGTTGTCCTGTGTGCAAAAATGCGTGTGTTATCCAGAAGAATAGGGCACTTCTGATAGTCTTCTATTGAGGGGAAGAATATATAAAGAAAAGGGTCTTACTGTGTAAAGGATGAACCCAAGACCTGACGTGCTCTGCTGGTGTGGGAGACGCTCAGTGCCCCGCTTTAGGCCTTGTTAGCTGGATGAAAGGCTATCATTTGGATCATGTCAGAGTCTGGTTGATGTAAGCAGACCCAGGCAATTCCTAATGGCTTTGTGCTGTGCAGAGGTCCTTGCTGTATAGATCCTGAAGGGAAATACAAATACTCCTTTGTTGTCGTCAAAGGACTTCCACAAGCTCTCTGTAATAAGAAGCTGCTTTTGCTTCCAGGCTCCCGGAGGCTTTCCAGACGTTCAGTTCTCTCCGGAGAACGTTCCCAGAGGTCTCTGGGTACTGCTACTGTGCTGACAGCCTGGGGAGAGAGCTAGCAGACACTGGTAAGTGCCTTCCAGGCTCTGGCACTTTGACTTGAGGGGCTTTGAATTCCCTAGGAAAAGAGCAAATACTAAGTATCGCTGTTCAGCTTTGTTAAAGCCTTCAGTTTTCTTTTTGCAAGAGGTAAGAATACAGGGCAACAAATGTGACCTCGTTAGTATCTGTGGGAAAGGATGGCCCTCGCCAGTGAAATTATCTCCCTCAAAGTGAATCTCACCCTTATGAACTAGAGATGCTGCATGGCAGCTACCCCTGTCCTTTTTGGGCTGGTCAGATAGGATGGCTCAGTTTACTCTATCTGTCCACATTAGAAAGCTGTATTATATTCAGTGAGTCCTATTAGCAGCTGAAGGAGAATATAATGGCCATGGAGATTGAACTATTTCCTTCTTGCTCAGATGGTCCTTCCTCTTCTCTTATAACCTCAAGATAGCTTTCAGACATGTTAGCAGTTGATGAGATGTTTTGCAAGGAAGAATAGTTGTTCCAAGAAAGGGTGGGGGAGTTTGGGAACTCTCAGCTCTTTAGATGTTTCTATTTATTTAAAAAAAAAAAAAAAAAAAAAAAAGATAAGTGAGTACTTCGTCATTTAATTCCTTGAATAAGAGAAGTGGTTCAAAAGTGTGTGCACTCAGATGAACTGTTACACCTCTTTATATTTAGTTAACATTTATACAACCAAAATAATTGGGAATTGTTTTTTTGGAAACAATTGATAGTGATATAGTTGCACAGCATATGACTACTTTGCACTACTGCAAAGTGAACATATCCCAAACACAGCACAGTGCCAACTTCTTAGAGTTACTGAATGTTCCTTTTGTGCTCATTTTGGTAGATGTCAAGGCATAAAGCTAACGAGAGCGCATTATATGGTACAGGACATTAGGGTTATGCAGTATATAAGTCCACATTTTGTCTGTTTAGAGAACTGATTTTCTTTTTTCCTGATACACTCTGATATGAAACTCTGATATGAACTGATTTCTCTCTTAAAATCAGACTCTGTGCTAAAAGTGTCTTTTTTTTTCTAGGCTTGGAACTCCTACTTGATGAAGTGTATGATACGATTTTCTCTGCACTGGAGCCTGCCCGCACATTCACTGAGACAAGCATATACCGGATCCTGCAGAGGCGTTTTTTAGGGGTTCAGCTGGCTACTTCTGGCAAGTTCAGATGTAAGTAGCACTGGGTGATGCCCTGTAAATAGGGCAACAATTTCTGAGCTCATATGTGACAGCTGCTAGCGCGGAGAGTTGTTCTAATAGTCTCTTGTGCTAAAAGCATACAGTATCACAGCTCCAGCGCAGGAATAAAGGTCCCTGAGTTGCAGCTAACTTCTAATCTCTGTGCGTTGAATGTTCTTACCAGCAAATTGCACCTGTCCTCTGATCACAGCTTTCCCAAGCACCTGAAGTTCACATGAGCTGAAAGCCCACGAACTCTCAGTATACGATGTGACAGCCTGTTTCTTGGTTGAGATTCTAGAGATGGAGCTGATAATTAAGTTAAAAGCCTGAGAAAGTGCTCCCTTTTTATACTTGTACAATAAGAAATAGAAAGAATCTTAGATCGGCCGCAGAGCACTCGATCCCCAAGAGGCTGTGCAAGAGTTTATAATGCCTTAGCCAGTAAGGCTGAACTTACGGTCTCTTTTTGGGTTCGTTCCCCCCCCACAACACCCCAGCCTTGGGCCAAGTGAGTTTTACCATCTACTGACAGGCAGCTTTGCAGGACAGGAGATAAAGTATTTCTTTCACAGTCCTACACCAGGGGCCTAAAAGAATTGCCTTGCTTGAGGAGAGTTCGTATCCCTTGTGTGATATTTCATCCTTCCATCCAAACTCCACTGAAACTGGTGCCTAGCCCTTGCTAAGAAGTTTCATCAGCCAGAGATATTAAGCAGATACCCATGAAAGTTTTCTAGCTGCATAGGTCATGCAATTTTTATTTTTCTGAGGTAGGCTGATCATTTGGGGGAGGGGGGGTCTGGAAAGCGTAGTCCTACTCTGACTGTAGCTGGAGACAGTGGTTGTAAGCAAAGATGAAGCTATAACAGCCGCTAGGTGGAGATGTGACCGTGTTCATTAGCCACAGGCAGCCGCTGCTTTGGTGAATTACCAGGTTTTTACACTATCGCCTGAAGCCGTGCATGCTAGGTGCTGCTGGGAAAATTATTGGACTGTTGTGATGGACGATAGGTTCTGGTGTGGTTGCTCTTACTGCCTCAGCCCGGTAGCTGAATGTAGTTGAAAAGGTCTTGAAGAGGAGGAATGCTTAGGCCCTTGGATCTTGGGTTTATATAAATAATCAGAGTTTCTATTGGAAAGGCTGCATCCATTATTGGAGAGATCATAACTCATCTCATAAAATTTGGCTTAGGAAGCTTTTGCTTCTTTGCCGTTAAGACCAGTTTGACGGGAATAGGGCCCTCAGTTCCCTGTAGAGGGATGTGAAAGAAGCTGGTGGTCTCAGACTCAAATCTCCGAAGTCAGAGGTGCAGAGACTTTTGTTGGACCAACACCTCATTCTCTACAGAAACATTTATGTTTGTCCAGTCAACAAAAAAAGTTCTCTTTCCCAAGGCTAAGGACAGGGGAAAGGGAGGAGGTTTGCCCTGTCACTGCTGTAGCATTATCTGTTGTGCTTGCATCTCAGTCTCCCAAGTTTCACATCTGACTCCATTGACCAGTTTTATATTTGCATCAAGGTCCAGAGGTCACCTAGCCTCCAGCAGGGCTCACTGAATGAGAGGCAATGTTGTTCTCTCTACCTATGGCTATGACTGAAAAATGTGTTGAGGTCTGAATCTCTGTTTAGCTTTCAGAAACAAACACCTACAGCAGAAAACCATGGGACCAGCTCTCTTGGGGGAAAGAGGATAGAGAATTTCCATCTCAGGCTAGTACTTGAGAAATTTCACTGAAAACAGACAGGAAATTAACCCACTCCCTCCCAGCCTTGACAAAAAAATAGGCAAACAATGGGATCAAGCAGAGATGGACTCTGAAACTTGCGTATTTCCCTCCTTAATGCATACTATTTTTCTTCCAGGCCCCTCAAAATGTGAGGTGGAACGGTATGCAGCTATTCGTTACCAGCATGCCTATATGCCGTCTTGTGATACTGAAGGCGGATACACACCAGTGCAGTGTCAGCAGGGAGGACAGTGCTGGTGCGTGGACTCCAAAGGGCAAGAGATCCAGGGCACAAAGAGACAAGGACAGCTCCCAGCCTGTGGTATGTGGGAAAAGGAAATATTGTGAGGGCATTTCTCATGTTATTTGCTTGCCCCGGTCCATACGTACGTCCTTTTTTATTTCTTGGAGGAATCAGAGTTGGGGACAATAATTTGATAGTAGTTGTCAAAGTGTGGTACAAATGCCAGCTGTTGTCCCTCGGTGCTTTCCCCCAGCTGGTGTCTGTGAGAGGCCAGTCTTACAGTCCATCGAAGATGTAGGAAGAGAAAAGGAGTTAGCAAACACCACTGCCATTCACATAAGCTTATAATTCAAGATGGGCCCATGAGAGGCCTTCGCTCTCCCCAGGCTTTATCTGCTGTAGGAATTTTCTCTGTAGAAAAAATATGAAGAACCAGTTCTCTTCTGTTTTCCAAAAATCTCACTGGGATTGAGAATCGCACTATTAGAATAAATTATTAAAATATTACTTTTATTTTTTGTGACCTTTCCTTAGTCTTTTACTTTTCCATACGTTCAGGCTTTTCTTTGCAGCTGTGAAATCTGTGACTTCTTTACAACCTCTTGACTCCAGCAGCTGGGGGGTTAAGGCACAACAGTGCCTATGGCAATATAAGGAAACTGGTGATAGCGTTTGTGACTATCTCCTTTCTTTGGTGCAATGCTGCTGAACTTCTAGGTTATCTCTCATTCAGAGCAATTTGTTTCCTATCTCTGATTATGTATTTGGCCATGAAAATTGTTAAATTCAGTTAAAAAAAAAAAAAAATTAGAAAAGGGATATGAGTTTGCAGTTTGCGAGAGATTTCATTAAGAATGCACCATCAAATCAGCGCCCCAAATGGAAAATGACAGTAGAAATGTCAAAGGGCCGGAGGGGAAGAGGGAAAGCAGTTAAGAAACCTTCACTCTGAAGAGGAATACCTAAGTATTCAGGATTGTGCTGGAGGGGTGGGGCACAAGGTATTAACATAGGCAGCCTCCAGGGAAGTTAATTTCTCTGTCTGCTAGACATCATCTTACCGTTTAGATAAAGAAAGAAGGAATCAATTCTAGGTGTCACGATTCCAAGTCGCTCAAAGTGCTCTAGGCACAGACAGGCTTACTGTAAAATGAAAATGTTAGCATGCCTCTGAGGCTGATCACCAAGGATATTGCAAGGAAGCCTCTGAGAAGCCTCGCCATATGTTGGGGCTAGTTGTTTTCTCTTTGAATATGATTTGTTGACCCCTCTGGATGATTTTTGAGGCACGGCTTGAGGCTGCTTGCAGCTTTTATTGGCAGACTCAGGAAATTTAAGCAGGGAAAACTTCTGTAGAGGTTTTGCAGACTAAGTCCTGGGAAGGTATTTCATGAGAATATAGCTGGAGCCTGTGTTCAGGCAGCTACATGCTGTGTGTGTCCCTCCTGTTCTGCTCTGTTTTATTTCTTTTTTAATATCTTCTACTCTCTAACACTCAGCAGCATGAACTCTGTATGAGGTAGAGATGTAGTTGCAGGGAGGGTGTCAGGTGCTCGCGTGACCTGGAGCACCAGACCGGCTTGATAGGGTGATGCTCCTTTTCAGACCTGTGGTAAATTCCTCCCAGCAGCGCTTTGCTGTTTACTCCTTCTCACTCTGCTTTGATTTTGCTCAACAGTGGGGAGGAGGGGAGGCATTTAAAAACTGTAATCCTACATTTGTGTCATATTAGCCTTATCTGGGATTGTGTAAGGTTTACACTAACTCGTTGGTCCCTAAGGAAATGTTCTTCATCCTTGTTACCAAGACCCAGTACTGAAAACAGAAGGGGCACATCCTACAGAAAAGGGCTTTACAAAGGAACCACTGTGAGGGATGCTGAGCCTGTGCCAGGAACTGGAGCGCAGGACAAGGGTACTAAAGGAAGAGTGGGAACGATGACGATCACAGAGCCTCAAATTACCTGCTGACCTATTTGAATAGCTGTTAAGATTTCCAACCTTCATGGCTTACGTTTGCAGGCTAGAAAGGGAAAATGAGATCTAAGAGGCTAGATGGGACAGCAGTGGCCCATCAGGGCACAGAAAGCCTGTTTGCGTGTGTGCATAAGGCATACCAGATTCTCTAGCTATTGAACTGGCGTGATTAACATCCAGGTTTACTTAATTTGGACTCTTCAGCCAAAGTTACTGGGATAGGCCATAGCAGGCTTTGGTATGACCTTTAAGAGAGATTGACAACTCCAGAGGCATGATTTCAGCAGGATTCCTGAACTGCTTTGTTACGTTACCTGCATGTAGAATTAATTGGGACGGGGGAGCCCCCTGGAAAGCCAAGCTGGGGCAGACCAGAGCTGGCATCCTGTCTCTGACAGGGGTGGCAGCGGTATTTTAGGGAGAAAGGATGAGAAACACGGCAAATGCAGAGCGAGTCTTCCATGTATCCTTCCTGTTGCCTGCAGGCTATGGAGTTCCCGTACTGGAGGTTGAACCCGGATCATTGCGTTTATAGAGTCCTCTCCAAAGGATTTGTCTAGTCCTCTCTTTAACCTTTTATCCTTCACAACATCGTCTGGCAAGCAGTTCCACAGTCATAGTTATGTGCTCTACTTCTTGCTTGTTTCATATATCTTCCATTGGGCCCTCATAATTTTTTGCTCTGTGAGAAATACTGAATAACAATTGTCCATTGTGAATGATGTGGAGAATCCAGATTTAAAAAATCTTTACCACATTTTTTTCCAAACTGAATAGTTTTCCTCCTGCAGAAGCTATTTTGTCCTCAAATTATTTTTGTCTCCGTTCTCTATAATTATGCTGTTCCTGTCTCAAGAAAAGGTAACAGCGTGGCACACACTTTAAGCTGATACATGCTTTTCAGAGATTTAGTCAGTGGCATAATGATACTGTCTGTTTTATTCTCAATGTCTATCTTCTATATCTGCAAAGATCTTTTATATCCTTCTATGTCTTCTATATCCTTTTCTGATATCTGAGCCTTAAGCTAGCGTGTTCAGAGATCTTTCTTCAGTGACGATTTGTACCCTAATTTTGAGCCATTGCTGTGTGTGAATGTACGTAAGTATGCCCGTGTATGTGTATATCTAGGATTGTTTTTTCCTATGTGTGTAACTATTTTTTGACATTAAATTTTCTCTGCTGTTGTAATGCCTAATCACTTTCCATTATAGTGTCTTTGCCATCATCTGTATGATGGTATTTTGACATTTTTGGTCATTTTTTTGGTATTATTAGCAAGTTTGTTCAGTTCATTGTTCATCAGGTACAAATTGGATCCCCTGTTGGAAATGCATAGGTGTCCACTTCCATGTGAAACTGACACTTATCTTTATTCTTTTGTTTTGCTATTTTACCCATGTGTCGTCTTCTCCATCTGTCCTGTTGAAGGACTTTGTGGAAAAGTCTGTGTTAATCCCAGTTTCCTGAACTGATCGCCCTTTATTTATCCAGTCCTTCAGACAACTGTGAAAAGTTTGTAAGGCACAACTTCTCTCTACAGAACAAGACAGGACAAGAGGCAACAGGCACAAACTAAAACACAGGAAGTTCCGTCTGAACATGAGGAAAAACTTCTTGACTGTGAGGGTGACTGAGAACTGGAACAGGTTGCCCAGAGAGGTTGTGGAGTCTCCTTCCCTGGAGATATTCAAAACCCGTCTGTACGCGGTCCTGGGCAGTATGCTCTAGAGGACCTTGCTTGAGCAGGGAGGTTGGACTAGATGATCTCCAGAGGTCCCTTCCAACCTCAACCGTTCTGTGATTCTGTGAACGCTTATTGACATTTCCTCAGTGCATTATACTTATTCATGTCTGTTCTGTTCTCTTCCTTATTGTTTCTACAACTTAGGATCAGAAGTAATTAGACTTTTTCCTGGGTTTCGTGAACAGTGGTGTTCTTGAGGAAAGAAAAAAAAAGTGTAATGTGTTTTATTCCACAATTGGCGTGTCAGGGAGAAGTAAGGGCTAACTGCTTGCTCCCTGAGGGACAAGAAAAGAGGGTGACCCCAGTGCAAGCCATGCCCTCACTGACAGGGTACAGTTTCGCGGGGTCTGGATATGTCAGGCAGAAATGGGGGATGCTAACTGGCCCAGACCATAAGCAGTGTACCAGGTCCAGGATCCATCCAGGGAGCCCAGTCAGGAGTAAAAGGAGACAAAGCCAGAGACAGGACTGGAGACAAGGCTACAACATGGGTGCAGGGTCCATCCAGGAGACATGGCCAGAGGCAGGGCTGGAGACAAGCTACAGCATACATCTGAGGGGTTCATCCGGGAAACAAGCTAACCTACAGCATACGTCCAAGGTCTGTCTAGGAGTCGGGGTCAGAGACAGGGCTGGAGACAGGTACTCCTACAGCATAGCTTGGCCAGAGACCGAAAGGTCCAGAGCTGAGCTGAAATGAGGCTCCTGATCCTTGGCGTTTTATTACTACTTAACTTTATGAGTTTCTTTTCAAACTTCTTCTAAGAGATGCTTCAGTGTAAACCTGAAGATCTGTGTAGGAACCCTCCATACCTTTTTCAGTAGTGAACACTATTCCTGTAGTATTCAATAACTATTCTTGTTTGTCTGCAATATACTTCTCTCTCTTAGGTTCATATATTGCCCTGGGATTATCTATGGTTTCCAGTAGAAGCAGGCATCCTACCAGAGACCTTGTATATTTTTAAAAAGGCTTTTTGCCTACTTTCAGGAATAGGAACAAGAAAGAGGTTTTACACTTGAAAACAATATAACCAGAGACCATGGAGTAGAAAACGCAAACTTGGCAAAGGAATGTTTGCTTGCAGTTTATCTTGACTGGAGAAGTTTATTTATAGAGCACACTCAGCTGCAATCCAAACTTCTTCATCAATGTGCCTGACATTTGGTTGAGGACCTAGAGATAGGTTAAACTACGCTTATGTGGCTTCTGCTGAGGCTACTGTGAAAGATATTTATAGAGTAGTATGTTTTCGGGCTTTAAAATTTGTAGGTTTTTTTTATCTTTGTTTAGGTGAAGAACAAGTATGCCTCTCTCAGAGACGACAGGCCTTGTCCAGGATCTTCTATGGCCCTGCCGGGTATTTCAGTCAGCACAGTTTATTTTCCACGCCAGATGTGCAGTCAGAGAAAATAGCTGACTTCTCAAGACCCTGCCCTCCTTCCTTCAAGGCTCTTTTTCTGGACTCTGGGTTGTCATCCCCAATCACACAAAGTCAGTATGCCAGCCAGATTCTCCAGCTAGAATCTACCCTCAGTGAAGCTGTCACAGGGATGTTTCCATCAAGGGAACTGGCTCAAGTGGCACTGCAATTTACTTCTAATCCAAAGCGTTTCCAAGAAAACCTCTTTGGAGGAAGATTCTTGAGGAATTTGATCCAGTTTAACTTCACTGGAGCACTTGGCACTAGTGGGAAATACAGCATTGGCCAGTTTTTCCCACAGGAAAGTGCGACAGAGAGGGATAATGGCCAGGGCCTTCTGGAATCAGCTGGGGCATTTTCATTGGAAGTATCAAATAGCTCCGTTTTTAGTCAACCTCTTATGGGCAGCTTTGGCCGTACAATAACTCTGCAGGACAATCAGAACAGGATAAAATTCCTTGCCGCTGTCCTGGAACTACCGGCGTTCTTTACCTTTCTTCAACAAGTGATTTCTGTCCCCAAAAGCATTGCTGAAAATTTAGGTGAAGTGGTGAAGTTAGCACTGGGATCCCAAGACTGTGGTGAGGAGGCAAGGGATCTTTTTGTTCCAACATGCACCAAAGAGGGGAGATATGAGGAAATTCAGTGCTATGCAGGAGAGTGCTGGTGTTTGGACACTCAAGGTAAGGAAGTTCCAGGCTCAAGAGTTCGAGGAAAACATCCGAAGTGTCCCACTGATTGTGAAAAGCAAAGAAGCAGCCTGGAAAACTTGCAACGAAGCCAGCCTGCAGGATCAGATCTCTTTATTCCCTCTTGTACTAAGGATGGAGACTTTCTGCCTCTACAGTGTTATGGAACAAATTGCTTTTGTGTTGATTTGAAAGGCAAGACTATTCCAAGAATAAGAGGAGATACTGGAGAGCCCGTGCAATGTAAGTCTTGGGGACTAGGAATTTAAAGATGAATGCTTATTTTTTGTTGGTTTTGCATAATCTATTTCTTCATGCTGATTATTTTTGGAAATGCGTAATTAATGTATATGAGCAGTATTGTTCCCTGCCAGCAAAGAATAACAGCTGTGGTCTAGGGAGCCCTATAGTAGCAGAGGAATAGTACAAAGTACAGTGTATATAAACTTTGATATTGTAAGTCTTAAAGCCAGTTCCCTTTTCTTTCAGTAAGTAGGATAGCCATGCTCAAAAGAGAGGAGCCTGAATTCATCTTGTTAATGGGCATATCAATGTATTCTGTGTCTACTGAAGTGCGTGACTAATGTGTGTAACAACCCTGATAGCCATGAGACCTGGAGCGTCTGTGTAACTAAATGCGCTCCTTAGACTCACCCTTGCTATCTGAAAAAGCTCTTTTGCTTCCAAAACCAAATAAGCTGGGTGCTGTTACCAGCTTGTCTTTGTGTTGAAAGCTGAGGAACTTCAATGCCTTAAACCTTGAACTTCTTGTAGTCCTTTGACTCAGAAAAATATCCTCAGCTTGATACGACGTTGCAGGGATCTGAACATAGGAGAAGGATTCAAAGGCTAATAGGTTTCTCATAAAGATCATGCGATTGGGCTAGAAATGTGTGTCACAAACAAATTAATTGTCACACTAATTTAACATTGCATCTTGCTTGCTATCAGCTGGCTTTTCTGCTCTTCTATTAATATAATGCAATGGCAGAAGGAAGCACACCGAGGGTGTTTCTTTCATGATTTTCTGAACTTCAGTGAACTACAAATGGCCCATCAATATGGGGGACAGGCCAAAAAAAGAGCCTGCTCCTCACTTTGGAAGCAGTAGAAGAGTATCCACTAGATGATAATTATGAAGGCCACTCTTTTGAACAGCAGTTTTCTGAAGTAGTAGGGAACTTACTTATAGCAGTGCCCCGAACTGGTAGGAGTTTTATTCACAGCAACCCATCTGGAGCATAGTCAAAAATAAACAGGTTCATAATGATCTGATGTAATGAAGGAGATGAGCATCTTTGCTATGTTTGTGTAGCTGCTTGGTGGCAAAATGAGATTTGGTTCTGGAGCTGGCAGTCAAGGTTTCCAGAGGAAACAAATTGGCTCATGTGTTTTAAAAGACAGTATTTCTGTGAGCAGTTGAATATTTGATAGAGAATAGACAATGAGGACAACAGTAGTTGAAAATTCTTGTTAAGCACAAAGGAAAACACAATCTGTATTATCATTTATTCAGGTAGTTCTAATGATACCAGAAAGTTTTAATCCGTGCTCTGGCAAGGATTGGCTAAATAAGGATTAACTGTCAGATTTTCAAGTGTATTTGGAAATACCTAGTTAGCATGAGCAGATTCAGGAAAGTGCTTAGTGGAATCGAGCTCCTATCCCCCCACTAAGAGCAATGGGTACCTAATGTGTTCAGGTATTTTTAAAAATCATATTTGTGTGCATCTTCAGGGCTCACATACCTTGGGAAATCTCATCCTAGTTCAACGTAGCAGGATTAGGTCCTCTTAATAATGAGTGAAAAATGTTATTAGTGTTAGAACAAATGATCAACTTGATAACAAGTGGAAAGTGAGGATGTTCGCGTCAGGGGTATGTATACCTTTGGAGTATTCATAAGATGTACCGTGCATGTTTCTTTTCCCCAGGCCCAAGTACTTGCCAAGTTACAGCTGGTCAGGAGTTCCTAAAGACTGTGAAACTCCTGTTGTCAGACCCAAGTGCTCTGTCTCAGCTCTCCAGCGTTTACATCCCCCAGTGTGATGCTGATGGTGCCTGGCGGCAGGTGCAGTGCAGTGGCCCTCCTGAGCAAGCCTTTGAGTGGTACCAAAGGTGGATTGAGGAGAATAATGAAGGCAAAATTCAGCCTATTGCTAATCTATTGAATGTAATAAATGGATATAAAGAAGCCTCTTCCAAAGGCTTTTCAGCTTTTATTAAAGCTTTGTATGAGGCTGGGCACCAGCATATCTTCCCAGCATTCACCAAGTATTCATCCTTTGCTGATCTTCCACCTGAAGTGCTGGAAGGCAATGTCACAAATGCATCTGAGAACATTTTACTGGATCCGTATACATTCTGGCAGCTTCTGAATGGGCAATTGACCTATTACCCAGGAGCTTACACTGATTTCAGTGCTCCATTAAGCCACTTTGAACTTCGTGATTGTTGGTGTGTTGATAGCAAAGGAAAAGAGCTGCAAGGAACAAAAGCAAAAGTGAACCAGGTCCCAGCATGTAAGTAACAATATCTGCATGTAAGTAACAGTGTTTCTTTTTTTGTATCTGTATTTGAGTGTAAACAAAGTATAAAAACAAAAACAAAAGTATTTTCAAGTACTGCAAAGTAGGAGATAACGACCTCGGGAAAGATCGTTGATACTGCCATTATTGCGTGCTGCTAGAGGTAGGGTAACTCATTTCTGGAGAAGAAGCGGTCACTCAGCTTTGGGAGATTTCCAAAGTTCCATATCAAATTTGTGTAGATTTTATAATTTGGAACATGGATGTAATACATTTGCACAAGGCCCGCTGGCCAGGCAACAAAGGAGACTTTAAAGTCAACAGCAATATATGAAGAAATTGAAAAATTCACTAGTGGGCTAATCATAAAGTAAGCAGTTTTCAAGAGTGCCTTAAAGTGAGGCAAAAGGAATTTTCTTTACTGTTTCTTATTATTCAGTTAAAAGAGGAACAGGTATACTCTAGAAATCACTTGAAGAGTGAGATCAGCACTGAAGTTTGCTAAGCCCACTATCTAGAGCTTTTCACCAAAGTCGTTGGGCTCTCTTTGGGGTTACTTCAGCAGATGAATTATGTTATAAATGCAGTCAGTAAAATCATTCTCATCGCATAGTAATTTTCCAGCCAGGAGGAGGAGACAGGACAATGAATGGCAAACTTTCAAATGGGGGAAAGAGTACAGGAGAAGTCAGTTCTGTAGGCAAATGGGAAATAAAGGGGACAAAGAAGTTTAGCATGGAGTGGTTTTAGCAGAGAAGCTTTCACTGAGCTGTTTCAGTGTTGGACTTGCCATATCTGAGTCAAAGAGTGGAAGTATGGAAAGGACAGGCAAAGAGTTTGCTGCCACTCTGGACCTAAGGGGTATATTTAGCTTCTTTTATCGGTCTTTTCTGTTTATCTGCTTTTCATGGCAGAAGCTGAGAGGCAGATCTGTACAGACATATTAACTCTGTGTAACTCATGAGAAGAAGGTACCTTAGTACCAGTGTGGCTTGGCCATAACTTTTGAGGACTTGAAGCGTTGGAGAGCGTTCAGGTGGCTCCTGGTGCTTTTTGGCTTTGTTGTCATTGGGACTTGTTATTGCTAAGCAATAACAAGTCTGTTTGAATGCAGGAAGAAGCAGAGGTTGCTAATTGAAAGATCATCTAGTTTTCATGTGCAGATCTTTACTGAATTTAGATGAAAGGCACTAAAATACCCTTTGCCTTCCACAGGCCCTGGTATTTGTGAAAATGTTAAGCAAGAAGCCCTGAAATTTGTGGAGGAGGCCGAGCAACTCATCCTAACATCAAATAGTTCCCACTTCCCTTTTGGGGAGAGCTTCGTAATGGCAAAGGGAATACAACTCTCAAACAGTGACCTCTTACGTTCTGCTTGGCCCTACGAGTCGGTGATCCTGGTTTCTGAAAGAATGTTATCAGGCAGTGACTACGCTTTGCAACTGGCTGCACAATCAGGTAGGTGAAAGGGAAATGAGAGCTGTTAGTTAAATGGATTAAGGTCCATAATATATACAAAAGCACTCTACATTAATTTCAACTTTGCAGAAAACAGGTGAACTTAACACTTGTGATGAATTGGTGCAATTAACCTGCTTACTCATGAGCTGATTTCAGTTGTCTTATATGTATGACATTACATATACATAAGATCTGAATGTTTGTCATCCTTCATGTACCTGCAGTGTTTTTTTTTTTATTTTTCCCTCTAAAGTACAGGAAACAATCAGGTGGTTGCAAATGTGCTTTTAAAAAAATATCTCCTCCTGTGTTTGAACACTAATATCTTTCTCTTACTTATCTTTTATAGTCTTGCATTTCTACTGGCGAAGTCATTTTACTTTAAAAGGTTCTGCTGGGGAAGCAACACAGCTGGGATTTCATCCTTACATCCCACAGTGTGATGGCCTGGGAAACTGGGAGCCTACTCAGTGCTATGAGAGCACAGGTGAGCAGTCATTAGCAAAATACTCCGAGTTGTCTGAGCAAAGAAAAACTAAGTAGAATTCTAATAAAATGGAAAACCTGTATTCTTGTGGCCCAATCAAAGAGACGTGAATTGGGTAGGTGGACTACAAGATGGGTGGAAAACTGAATGAAGGAAGTCGCTGAAAGAGCATTTCATAGGGACACAAACGTCAGTGATTCAAAGATTGCTCTCAGCTAGTAGTGTTCTTCAGGGGTAAATTCAGGGACTCATTGTTCGATGTCTCCATTAATGACCTGGACAATGAGATGGGATGCACTCTCAACAAGTTTGTGGATGATACCAAATTGCCGGGAGCAGATGATATGCTGGATGATAGGGCTGCTATGTAAAGCTTCTACATTCTCATTTTCATCACTGCTTTCAAATGCAGTTCAGCTATCTCTGAATAACAGAGCTAATTATGACTTAGATTTACTGCCTCTTTTTATAGTGCTACTGAACATCAAAATCTTCCCAGAACCCACCAACTTTAGAAGGAATACTGCAACAGAACATCTTAAAATAAGGCTGTTTTTCCTTCCCTGGCAGGTCATTGCTGGTGTGTGGATGAAAGAGGGCGCTATGTCACGGATTCTTTGATCTCACGCTCAGTAGAACTCCCCAACTGTAAGTTGTTTTTATTCCCTAAATTTCTGCCTTTATTCTTACAGATTTTAATCTTTATTGAAAATTCTATTGTCATATGATATGATGCAAGCTTTGATTTTAACCTTTGTAAGAAAAGAGAAAGTAGTTTTAGGCTTATTTTGCCTCAAATTTATTTTATTTCTGCTTTTGGCTTAAATCTTGTGGGAATGGACTCTCTACTGCTATTACCAAACACCGACCTGGTGTTCCCTGCCTGACACTGCAGCATAGCCTAATGGAGATGTGTAAAGGAGCTAGGGGTGCACCTCTTATCTCTACGTTAGGTTTGAAGACTTGGCTATGTTTTAGCACACCTATATGTTTTTTCCTCTTACAGGCCAGACATCATGTCAGCGATCTCGAGCCAATGCCTTAATTTCCAGCTGGAGACAGAGTGGTTCGAAGCTCAATGCTACTACAATGGATCTATTCATCCCCTACTGCCTTGAGGTGATTTAACATGATTGAGGGAAGAAGAAACAGAACTTCCTTCATTTTGCTTATACGGTGTCAAAGGCCTGTACAGTTCCAGTCTGTGTTCCTTACGTATCCCTTATGCGTTCATATTAACCTGAAACAAAGGAGTACAACAAAACAGAAAGCAAGTGTTTCCCTCCGTAAAGCAGAATTTAAGTAGCTCTGAGGCAAAGACCAAGACCAGAAGCTCAGTCTTTGCACACATTTCCCTCATACAAGATGACTGTACTTATTTCTTATGTAGGGCAAGGATTAAAAGGCACAACTTAATTGACTGCCTTTTGAGGAGAAACCTTTTCTTCCCGTGCTATCAGAAAATATTAGGTTGGGAGGGACTTAGATACAGCTATCCCAAAATAGGGTCTATGATGCTCCCGACGGACATTGCAGTGAGGGGGTGGGGGGAATGGAGCTTTGAGATTGACTTTGAGAATGCCATGTCAAATAATTTCAAATAGGGTTATGTCAGAACCTCATCTCATTGTACTGTTTCTTTCTGTGTATTAAATTAGACAGGCTATATCTGAATATTTTTTATTTGTCTAGTCAACATGTTGTATTAGTACACAAATGTAAATATAATCCAAAGTATATATTTTAACCAAGTAGGGATATTGACTCTAGTATGCTTGCACATAAAAGACTTTGCTCTGCAATAACCTGCAATGAATTCATCTCAGACAGGAGAATATGCTGTGCTACAGAGATCCTATGCAGATGTTTGGTGTGTAGATCCTGCGTCAGGAGAAGTATTTCAGCGTGCCAGCGAGGATTCAGACGGCAGCCCTGAGTGTAAGTAACGCTTTACCCACAGCCTGTGACACCAGTGGTAATGTCCCATGCTTTGCGTCACGTTTGCTTTTCTTTTCAGAATGCTGCTCGTGAAAATTGTGGAGGCTTTCAGTTTAATTCCTCAGAGATATGGTGTATACGAGAATGTTACCTTTGAAAGGATAGCTAGAAACAGTTACCCTTTGCTTTCTCTTCTTTACCTTGATATTCTTACCACCGCAGAAAACTCTTTGGGCTCGTGAATGAATTTTCTAAGGTAGTGAATCCTGAACTGTGGGAACTGGGCGGTGTGCAGTCAGTGAGTCCATTTTATATGGCCCACAGCAGCTCCATGGAGTGAAATTAAATCTGTATTATCTTTATAGTGTCTTCAAAGACACATGGTGCAGGAAGCGTTGAGGTCTCAGAGAGGGTTGATCAAAAAGCTTCTGAATCCCTGCTCTGAGGAACTGGGGATGCCCTATTCTCATCTCTGGCTCTGTTTGTATTTGAATGGCAGAGTCAACTGTTCTTTATTTCAGTTCGGTGTGCTTCCTTTCACCTTGACTGAGCTGCAATTAAACAGGTAGCCCTGCTGAGAAATCAGGCCTGCTCTCCTGCTTTCGTATGGCTCTCTGAGCCATCAAGGCCATGTCTGTACTGACTCATCGTGTCTATTTGACCTTGGGTTAGCTGATGTGGCACAGCTTGCGCTTGTATGGCTATGCTGTCTTCCTCAAACAAATGAGCTGTCCCATACTTGTTGGGGACATTCCTTGGCCCATTATAACTGCCACTCTTTGTGAGACAGCCAAAAGGCCAAGGCCATCAGGGCTGTTGTTTTTTAAACAGTATGGATAGGACAATGTTTAAGTCCATATCCTGGCCCTGTCTGTTCAGCGGTGCAGACGCCCCAAGAGTCTGCGGCTTTATTTCTTTAGTTCCTAAGCTAGTCCTTAAGCTTTAGCTCTTAAGATACTGATTTTCTGCTCTACTTCTCCCATAGGAAATTTGGGGGAATAACCTCCTGGCTTCAGACAGGCCGCCTGCCAGGACATTTACAGCAGAGTAGATAATTATTAAGGAGAAGATAATGAGTTAGATGGCACCTTGATCAGACCCAACATGTCTACCTTCCTCTTCTTATATACGGCCTAATGATAGAAGTCTGGCAGACTTGATAGTGGATAAGTAACTCCACGCTTGCTAAAGCATTTGGTATTGTGCACTGGTTCTCTGAATCATTACACAGGTTTGCAAGCTTGCTCTGACCCTTGTGGATGAACAAAACTAGTAAGAACTGACTTGAAAGTTTGTCCCAAGCTAGGATTGAACTCATTGGATCTACTTGTGTGCGATGGCTCTTCAAGCATGTGTCTCTTTGTTTTCAAGGTGTTAAACTGGAATGCTTTGACTATTTCTAAATGTAAACAATAATAGTATTAAAACCTAATGGCCTTGCTCAGAAATTCTTATTAAAGAGATGAAATTCATGTTTACTTTAAAGCGTTAGCATCTAACTTATACATAGTCAAATTTATGACAAGAAAGGATTCCATTAACTTAAAATAAATATCAATATCATATTTTATACCTCTCTCCTATTTACTTGGTGCAAATTCATATAATCTGCACTTTAGCCTTTTAGAAGGATATGTGTATTTTCTAGTGGAGGTAAAATTCCACACATTCTACCCTGATTCAGACTTAATTACAGTTTCATGACCACTCAGCTTTCTTCCTTATGCAGAAGCAGCCTGATAGCAGTATTGTTGCAGAGAATTCTGCACGTTATTGTAGTTCATTTTTTGCAGGTGATCAGCTGGTTGTCTTCTGTTCTGGATCTTACAATTAATTTCTCTCTTTAAGGTCCTAGTTTCTGTAACATGCTGAAGTCCAGAACTAGTTTACGAGAAGCTGGCAAAGGCTACATCCCACAATGTGAAGGGGAAGATGGGATATTCTCGCCCATGCAGTGCAGTCAGGACCAAGAAAGCTGCTGGTGTGTCTTTGACAATGGAGAAGAGGTGCCGGGGACACGAGTTAGCGGAGGAAGACCTGCATGTGAAAGTGAGTTGCTATTCGAGGCAAACTGCTTCCGGTCAAGTTCAGCTCTGGAACTGGATCCAGATCGTAACTTTCTCTAACATTTGGCTGTATTACGACTTAAATTTCTTTGTTCAGATAGAGATTTTTACTTGAGTTGTATGGTTATCTTTGTATTACAACAGTATTTCTGAGATTTCAAACCCACCTGGGCATGATGTCCAGTTTTCTTCAGGGTTCAAGTGCTGCATCAGGGAGAAAGGGGCAGGGAAATGGTTCATTGATTTAGGAACCAATTTTATAAGTAAGAAAAAGTTGGAGCAGTTGAGCTATTAAACGTAACTGAAAAGTCAATGTGAACATTTTGCCACAGACTTGAACCTGGTCCAGTGTGAGCTGGCTGTGGGATTAAAAGCTATTCAAGTGACTAAAATAAAATTTTAAAAATGTATGTTTCTGCCATTCCTATTCTTGGCTTATGACCAGAATTATGAAAAGGTTGTGCCAAAACACTACATATATCCACAGAGTATTTTCTGCATGACCGCAGCTGTGAAGAACAGGAAGTCGGTCATGATTTCCAGCATGATATCCAAATGGGAGAGATCTGGATAAATTTAATTTCCAGTAGCGTTTGTAGATATCCCTCCCTCGAACCCCTCATCACTGAAGAGAAGCAGAGCAAATTAAACTTTCTTCAGGGCTATGCTCCAAAGTGCAATGATTAATAGAAACTGGAGGTGTGAAAAACCTTCAGCACCAGAGTTGGTGTCCCATCGTTGTTTCCACAGTTCTGTTGTTTTTTTTTAAATGAGGGCTGACAATAGATTTGAGAAAACTAGGCCACGTGAAAAGAAGTTGCTCAAGTTTCCCTTTGCAATTCTGGTAGTTAACCAACCAGATACCTGATTGTGTTAGCCCAGCTGTCTGTAATGCGTTTTAATCAAATGGGTAACTCCTCAATCCTCTTGGAAACCAACCTATAGCATGGTTTTTCTTGAACTTTCCTGTACCTCTAGAGAGTTACGCAGATGGGATTTTGTGGGAAGCCTCAAGGAGATCACACGATCGTATCTGCACCTTGCAGTGCAGTGTTGTATGGAGATACCCAACTCTGAACAAATTAGCTCCAGTGCTATAGCAGTGTGGCTGTGTGAGCCTAGCAGCTCTGAAGAGCTCTCTAGCTCTTCAGAGAAGCAGAGCTAATTAGTGTGACAAGTACTGTGCTGCTGCCATCCTGCTTTCAGGTTATGATCTAGTATCCCTGTGGGACACTGGACTCTGTAATCTGTATTTACCATCTTATTTGTACCAGCTGGAGGAACTCAACATGGCACATTGCACTCACTTCTGACTTTCTGATAGACTCTGAGGATGAATCAAGAAAAATGCAAGAGCTTCTAGTATGCCAGGGAAAAGTCAGAACTAGTCATAAATGCTAAGCCCTTGATTTGCTCCTGTTTCCATGAAAGCTCATTTTCTGGATGTCACCCTAAATTCTAAGAAATTTTTATGGAGTATGGTCTAAGAGAGGGTCTAGGTGTACCCTGAGATGAGCCGTAAGATGATTTATGTTTCACTTGCATGTCTGATATTTCTTGGGATCCTGTAATGCTGTACTTTTCTTAGTGGTAATAGTGACTGAATGATTAATGACCTTTTATTTTTAAAAGTCTGAGCTTAGAGGGATGTTAACTGATTTAAAAAAAATTAGTAGAAACAGAGCTTTACTGAGACATATGCTATTTTATGCATGGTGAGACTTAAGAAATACCATAGAAGATTTTTTTTATTTTTCCTCCCCTGGATTTTGGAAATAGAGTGGAACTTTCTCATACTAAACAATTTGGTTACAGAGCAAGGATAAAGAGGCAAAAGTTATTTTTCCCCTCAGTCTATCCAACTTATACCTCTAGTCCTGGGCACTACTAATAAGTGTTCTGGAAAAAGGAATGGGAGAAACTGTTTCAATATCTAGGGCGTGTTGTCTATCAGAGAAAAGCTGTTGTGGGAAAATACAATAAATTTATCCTCCAACTGCAGGACAGCTGTAAACAGCAAGTAATAACTTTATAGAGTGCCCAGTGCATACAATGAGGTTTTCATTAGATTAGATCCTATCTCCAATGGAAATGATTAACTTTCTGCAGTTGACATGCACCAGAGAAGTGATGCCAAGTATCCAAGTAGTCCCCACAGGCGCCTTCCATCCTCATGCCCACTTTCCACAACTCTGACAGAGAGAGCAGAGAGACCTTTCCAAAGAAGTTTCTGGAGGGAGTGGTTGGAAATGGAACGGAAAAGCTTTGGAAACACTTGTGAGAGAAGTATCAGCGTTCAGTATGATAGTGGCTCAGTCCAGCAGGACCAAGAAAATGGAGGAAGAAACGTAAGCATGGCAAAATGGTGCAGCTTGATAATGGTAGTATAGGAGGTGATTTTTGTAGAGGGGTTAAATGAGCAAATTACTGACTGAGTTGGCTGACTGATGAGAGACTTTTACTGAAACCTGTGAACCATACCAGGAAACCATCCATCACTTCTATGTTTTTTTGGCTGATTACTGCTCTAGTGTACACCACCAACTCTCTTTGGAACAGACAGTACCAGACTGTAGCAGCAAATGGCTGAGAGCAGATTTGACCTTCTGGACATGGGTATTAAAGCAATAAAAGAGACTGCAGAGTGATTTTTGTATACTTTTTATATAAAGAAATGTTAATAGAAATTGAACTTGATGTCATTTACATTGGCAAGAATAAGCATTGCTATCTCTTCTATAGTAATATCTTTTGATCCAGAATCTCAGGAGGTATATTACAAGTTTGTAAGGCAAGGATGCCACATTTCCATCTTAAATAAAGAGACTGGATCCAGAGTTACTGAGTGAGGAGAGGAGGAATGCAATGTCCCGTTTACAAAGTTATTCCAGAACACATGTTAAAAAGGACACTTGTAAAATAGTGTATGTTTGGTAAATGAGAGAGACTAGTTTAAGCATTTTAGTTAGACGTTGTAACGTCCAGGTTTGGAAAGCAAAAATGTGCTGTAGCACGATGGATCCCATATTTATTCTACCACATCTTAAGCTTTAACTGAAGTGACAGTTCAGTAGTTAGTCTGCACGAGCTCCATTAGAAGGGCAGAGAGAGACTGGTCAGATCTGAACCATCAGCAATGTCGGTCTTTCTTCAGTGACTAAGAGGCTGGAACTGATCTGGGCATAGGTGTTCGGAAAATGATCTATATGTACCAAACAAAGGATTTTTAGAATATGAAAACAGGTTTTTTTAATATCTATTTTTGAGGCAGTTGTTTTTTCTTTCCTCATACTTTGTAGCTCGAGAACTCTGAAGTGTTCATCTATTACATAATTTATTCAGTAATGAGACTGGCAATTGGCTAATGCTGAGTGAAGCAGTGGTTTTATACTGTTCAGAAGAAATTAACTGTTGTTGCAGTTAGCCTACTAACTGTCTTTTATAGCACACTAGTGGGATGAAATGACTGTAGTGATGCAGAGTGAGTCTGGATGCAGACTTCATACTCCAAAGCTGTATGTTACAGTTAGGGACCTGCTGGGTTACTAGAAATATACTGATGTTCCTGGAGATATCACAGTCATGAGTTCTTGGCCTTAAATTTTTCAAGCTCCACTCTAAAAAGAATTGTCTTTTTGGCCCTGCCTGTTCCCAGTGGATATCTTTTGTAGAGGTTCACTCTGCTGATGATTAGAAACCTTCTCATTTCCTGCTTAAATTTATTCATGACTGTTTTATACTTATCTGTTCTTATAAACGATGGGTGTAGCTTTCTGGACCCAATGCGTTACCCATCAAAGCCAATATGAGCCTTTTCATCAGCTTTAGTAAACTGAATCATGCTGACCTCAAACAGGATCCAAATTGATATCAGTGGGAAACGCACATAGAGTGCTGCCTAGGGTTTCCACTGTTAATGTGGGGATTATGAGGATGTTTTACTATGAATGCTTCATATACTAATACTAATATTGCCCCTTTTTCATTTTCCTAAAGGTCCCCAGTGTGCTTTGCCATTCGGTGCCTCATCTATTCTCAATGGAGCTATATTTTGTGAAAAAGTTTCCGGGCAAACTTCAAGCGTTCAGCAGTGTCAGCTAGTGTGTCGCCAAGGCTTCCGCAGCGCCCCTTCGAGCACGTCGTTTCAGTGTGATGTACAGCAGCGGCAGTGGGTCTTGGCCGCCCCGCTCCCTCAGGCCTGCCAGAGTACGTGTAAACTGCTATGGGTTGGGAAGGGCACAAAGCAAACATATATCCTAAAACCAACTTTCATCATGAAGCTGCTGTGTAAATTACAGCAGTAGGACAAAGCAATTATATTGGAGTTTCTAAGATAAGTCCTAGTAGATTAGTCCTATTTTTGGCCGTCATCAAGAGCAGCATCTCTGTCTGTTGGCTGACTCCTATGCCAGAAACAGTCCCACTTTTCTGAAATAATATAGTTATAAATAGACATTCAATCTATATGCAGATTTTTCTTTGTGAGTTAAAAGATGCTGGCACCATGAAATGATTCTGATGGAACCACTTAGTCCTGGAAGAACAGATGAGCGCCAGATGTTTGAATTTGGCAGAACTTGACTGTTTACTCACATAATCAAGTCGCTATTACTTCTGCATCTTTTTGCAGCAATCTGTTCTTTAGGATTGCTGCAGTCTTCATTGGCCGTTTTGTGGTATTTTTCAAACTCATTTTCTTTTAAGAATAAAAAACCCTTCAAATGTTGGAAGAATGAATTGTCTATTCAGAGCTCATGTGGTCAGGTATTAATATTGGCCTTTTCAATTATTTTGAATAGAGATAAGTTCTGATCAAAACAGCAGTTCTTAGCACTATTGAACTCTGAGAAATACAGATCTTGATATCAAATTTGCAGCTACTCTTCATCTCGCATTCTGGAATCCCCTGTATTCAAGCATTTCTAATGTATTGCCAGTCTTCTCTTATAAATGTAGTCAATTTTAAACTTCAGATTTCAGTGTGACACTTTTGTCTGTCCTTTAATCATGTTTGCTACGTCTCTCTATCTTGTTCTGAAGTAAATTTAGTATTTGCCTGATGGCAGGTAAGTAACTACTTATAAGACTAGAGGGAAACACGTAACAGTCTAATACAAGCTTCCATTTAATGCTTCCCTCAGTAACTTGTGTTTGAAATAGAGCATGACTTTAAGGACAGATGGAATAAAATAAAAAATAATAATAATTTTAAAAAAAAACAACGCAATTGATGATGACTGAATGAACTTTATAGTAACGGAGAATTTGCCACAGCACTGAGTGATTTGTTCTAATGGATAATTACCCACACTATTAAAAATCGTATCTCCTGTTCCTTATGTGTGTACCTACAGAGTGTTGTCAAGTCAGCTCCTAGCTACTCTCTGATAAACTAAACAGATAGTGGTCTGTGGGCCTTTTGGGAAGAAGCAGGCTGCCCAGTCCTTTGGTCGTTCCCACTGCTCTTGCTGCAATGCCCTGTGTTTCCCCGGCACGTGTTTTGGGGGCTGTGGCCTGGGTGTTGTATTCCAGCACTGACAACGATACACAGTGCAGCGTGTGTCTATGGGAGAGGTGGGTGAGAGAGAGCTCTGCCAGTTCCCCAGGCTGCTGGCAAAAGGTCCAGCTGGAGCCATTTGGAGGCTGCGTGACAGCCTTAGTGTGGTGCTGAATCTGAGATAACAAACCCTCCAAGGAGCCTGGGATCAGCATAATTCCTGTGGAGTCTGGAAAGTTATACTTTTCCTCTGGCTAAGTAATTCGCTCTTTTTATGTTGTCCGTAGAGGTACTATGACATCTCTTGTTCATTTGGTTGTCTGCTAGAACATCACATCTTTATTCCCCACGGGTTTTTCAGAGTTATTGTTTTCAGGGCAGCCTTCATCCTTTAACAATGAATTAGGTTTTTTGCAGTTTTTGTTTGTTTGTTTCCCGTAAGTGTATAGGCATTTTTTTTTTTTTTGTCTCTGGTATGCTAAGCTATTCATACTGCTCTGTATCAGTGATGCAGTCTTTTTGTTATTTACAGCATCCACAAGGCTGGTGTCATCTGCAGAGCCTGCTAGCGTGTTTTCTTCTGTCAAAACGTTGGCAGAAAAGTTAGCAAATATGGCGCTTAGAATTGACTCTTTCTGACTTCACAAGACAGACAGCTGTTCAGTTATGACCTTGCTTAGATTTTCATTTCGAGACTCGTTAGCTCATAGGTTTCTTGTTTATCTGTGTGCCATGCTGAATTGCATCGCTCTGGTTTTCCATCAAAAATCACAAGACACTTGTCAATGTCCATGCCAACACCATTCTTATTCAATCGATTTTACCTCCTGAAACTATGGGAGCTATGTTTTTGAAAGTCCATGCTGAACTGGTATTAATTATTCTAACCGCATTTAATTGCTTTATTAGCAGAGTCCTGTATCACCTCTTCTATTATTTTGTCTGAGAGAAGTGAAAGTTGACAGGTCAATAATTCCTGTCTTCCTATTTCTTTTCCAAGTATTGACATAAGCTCAGCTTTCATCTAGTTCTCTGGAAATTCCCATCTGCCAAGACTTACTAAAAATCATCATTAATGATCCAGATTGTTCCTTGTCCTTCTGTTAGTTAGTGTTCCACTGCAAAATACCTCTTCATTATTATGTAACTGCATTGTCTGGCTTTTCCCCTAATGCAAAGCATAAATATTTATCAAGCACTTCTGTTACTGCTTATTATTTATTACTGACAAGTCTACTGCTCCCGTCTAGTGACAGGGAGATACTATTGATGCAAAATCAAAATTCAGATCGATGTCATCTTTTCCCTAAAGAAACTTTGAAAGTTAGTGTCTACATTAAATAAGCTAATAGTTGCCCTTTCCACTTATTTTTTAGAGCTGCAGTTATTTCAGACAGTCCAAGCTCAAACACACTTTCAGCTACTACTACCTCCTCAGAAGACGTGCAGTTCTGACTACTCGGGATTACTCCAGGCCTTCCAGATTTTTATTTTAGATGAGATGAAGGCTCGTGGTTTCTGTCACCTCCAGGTAATTTCAATTCCTTATTCCCTCTTAGTTAAGAAGGGGATGGGGGGAAGAGGGAGGGAACTGAACTTTACGTCTACAAAAGAAAGGGAAGACAAGAAGACACTATGAAATCTGTTAGGATTGGCAGCACTCTGATATGGATGACTGGGAAAATAGGGTGCTGGGACTCACTATCCTCACATCAGCAGATAAGTTTAGTTGTAGCGGTAGAAGCCATACTATATCAGTCCAATATTTATTCAAAATATGTTTTGATGGAAGTAAATGGTTGAATTTGACTCAAAGTGATGAACGTTTTGATTACTCTTGCAGTAATTAAATGACCTGCTAAAAATACATTTTCCTAGATCTACCTCTGTTTTTTGGGGCCCTTTTGAAAACACCGCTTCTTATTAAGCGTATGCCTTGAGCAGAGCAGTGCAAGTAAATATGAAAAGGCAGGAACGAGAAGGTTCCAAGGTTCGCTAACCTTACTTCCCCATAACTTTGAATTCAAGGTAAATGCTTTTGGAAATACCAGGTCAGTTTCTGTCTGCGACGACTCCACGGTGTACGTGGAATGCCTGAGCACGGACCGCCTAGGGGTGAACGTCACCTGGAAGGCTCCGCTAGGAAACATCCCTGCCACTTCGCTCCCTGACTTGCATGATATTGGTAGGTTTTTCCTCTGATGTTTCTGGGAATGAAGCCTGATTTGCTTTAAATTATTTTACTTCCTTCTGTCTGCTTTTCGGAGATGCTAACAAGGTAGCATAGATGCTCACTGGAAGTCTTATAACACTGGAGTTGTGTTTTAGAGCCTTCAGCATTGATGTATGTCTGTTTTCAGGCTGTAACGACACAGTGGAAAGGAGCTACAATCAGGTGTTGCTTTCAGATAGGGACTCCCTCTCCCAGCTTCCCTAACTGACATCAAAATTACTTTATTGGGCTTGAGCAAGACTGTCCCAAGTGTTAGTTTCCTGGTAGGGAAAAAGATTGTGTTACTTATTGAGTTGGACTTGGGGTAACCACAATTCACACTTATTGCCAAAAATATAACTAATTTCTTCCAAGTTTGTTTTTTCTTTTCTTCTTCTATTTATTATGCTACCTTCAACACTAAAGTGACCCTTTATCTTAGAAGTCATAGAGCAAGTACACAGAGTCCGCTGACTGGTAGATCTTCGCTGTGGTTTCCAAGCAAGTTAGAGATAGTATAACAAACTTCTTCCAAAGCAGTCTGTTTCCTATATTAAAACAAGAACTACAGGATATATCCCAAGTTCAAACACCGTCTGTGCTAACGTTTCTCTAGTTTTATGGTTCTGTAATGAAGTTCCCAGCACTAAATATAAATACCTCTGCCTGCACATGTTCCTCCCTTTAATTTTGGGATGTGGAAACGTGCGCCCTACAGCAGTTTTTGCCTGATCAGAATTGAGTTCAAAAGTCTTCAGAACTTGAGCAGTGGGTGTAGTGGTTGTGTGGTTACTGGCTCTATGACCTGTTTATGTTTACATCTATTCAGTTGCTTCAATTATAAGGGAAACATGAATATTAAGTGGTTTGTAGAAGGTGGATCAAAGTATGAGTGTGTTTGTTTCTATGTTAAAGTTTACTTTAGAAAATGTTTTGCGTCAAGGTCATTACATTTTTGACCCTCTCCACGCTATAATTTTCCTCTAGTACTGAAATTGCTTTTCAGGGAATGACTGTATGCTGTAAGAAGAGGCAGTATGAGACTAGTCTGAGCAGATCAGGCAACTGATGTGCTGCTCCCAGTGGGCTGTGAACCTGCTATCTTTATACCCTCAGCACCATCAATCTCCATTATATTCTAAAGCAGCTTTGGGTCTTTCTAGCTGAGGTATTTTCTGCATCATCACTGGTATGTTTACATATTGACTGTGCAAAATGGCTCCCTAATTTGAAAATCAACATTATGAAAATAGCTTTATTCTTTCTCTAGCTACTTTATGGGTAAGTGGGAAGTCTTGCTTTTGTCCTCTGAAGTAGCTGAGATGATAAATGCTAAACAGAAACACAACGTGCATATGTTCCCAATGAATAATAGCCTCAGATCCAAACTACTCATGAATGCTTTATTACTTTTTTTCTTACAGACATTTCCATGTATTAAATCTTGAGGCTGTGCAAATCCCTTCCTGAAGGAGCTTATACCATTTGGCTTTGTAGCTTAGATCCCAGGCCTAAAATATGGAGGAACACTTGTGGCACTTTCTCCCTTTCCTGTTCAACAGGCAAAAATACTAATGACTATTAAAAGGATCTTTTGCTGGCTGAACATTTAGTAAACAGGTTCCGTTAGTGAGACTGAGTGAGATCAATGCCTGTTTTATAAACAGGGGTATGTAAAGATATTTTAAGCATTGTGCCCTAAATATTCGTAAAAGAAAAAAAAGATTTGCTTTTTTTTTTTTTTTTACTTTTCTTTTCTTCCTTCTGCTTTCTGATTTGGCCAATAAAAACTCTAGACAACGGCCTGATCCTTTTACTGTGGGAATCAATGTTTCATTCAACAGCAGTAAACCCTAGATCAGACTTTTTCCCACTGTAGAACATGAGGATATTTGGAGGATATTTCTATATGTGAAAAGATGCCCTGTCACCCCAGAAGTCCACGTCCCTAAAGGTATAGCAGACTCTGGATGAATGCCTTACAAGAAATCTCCTCAGCCCTAGAGGACTTCCAGTAAATTTAACAAAGTGCGAGATATGTGGTAGTTTGAATTGCTAAAATTATGCAGCAAAACAGAAATAAACCCAGGAAAGGACAATGCTATCTGCATGGCTGATACGTGCTGAGCATGCTGAGGGTCCTGGGAAGCTCATCGTGGATCTGAAGCCAGACACCATGTCAGCAGGGAGTTGCGACCCCAAGCTGGTCAGCCGTGTTGAAAGCACTGAACTGAGGCAGCTGTGCTGCTTCTGGGACCCGAGGATGTGTTTTCTTTTTCAATGCCGGTGGCTGCTGTGTAAGACATACCCAGTCCTTTGTGGCTGTGACAGCCAGCATGACACTGAATTGTTCGGGGTTGAGACATTTCAAGTTTCCTGAGACTGCCAGCCTATTTGATGGATGATGCTGAGTTTTCACTTGCAATATATGAATATGTAGGTTGGAATTACACACCTGTTTGCATACTCTATGTGTAAAGGATAGTATACACACGTAGATACATTGTGTGGTTATATAGCAGTCAAATACATATGATAGAGTTAAGAACTTTTTTGACATAGGGAAAAATTTTAACTAAAGGAAATTCAGCAGACCAAGGTGGATTCTTACTGATTTTGTTATTTGCTTCTTTTCTACATGTGAATTCCCTCCACTGTCATTTCAAGATTGTTTTTTCTTCTGCTACAGCTAGTTACTAGACAATTCAGAAGGATACTTGCCTGTATAAAAGGCTAATCTGCTTATTCCTGCTTTCAATTATGAGATGATTTTTGGCAAAAACATTTGCAAAGTGTTATTGGTTCTGTGACAATCTCCAATTACTTCCTCGTGAGCTAAGTATTATTTTGGCCTGGGGCTGAACAAAACTAAATATTTTATTGCTTACATTGTGCTTCAGTGCAGCAGAAGGATAGGCTGGTGAAAGCTAAAGGAGACAGAATATTAAGAATATAGGGACACAGCTATCAGCTTTAACATAAGGTCTGTTCACTTCTTTAGCCCATAAATGTTAATGCCTTGTGCCCCTCCTTTGCAAAGGGGGAAATAACATCTACATGACAACTACGGTCCGTCAGCTGTGGACCAACATTTAGACAGAGAGGGCACTTTACTTTGGATGGTAAAGGTCCAGAATGATCTTTCAGAAAAAGCATCATAACGCTGCTGTCTGTTCAGCACAGCCAGCTGGGCAGTGTTGCGTCACCAGAGGCTCGTACCTAGTTGTGAAAATCTCTCCTCACTCAACTGAAAATCTCTGCTCGCTCAACTGGGCATGTGGACCAGAGCACAAAGTCAGGAAACTAGCCACATGAGAGGGAAGCAGTACGCTGATCTGTTTGCCTTGGACACATCAGTCATGCTGTGGAAAATTATCTTTGTGCAGCACACAGGCATTGGCATTCCAGGCACTCGCTTTACGTATGTAACATGCTCTCCTTGAAAATTCAACATCCCAAGCTGCTGGCATATTCACAAAACTCGAAGTATAGAGCAGTACCCCTGCAGCACCTCCTGTTTGCTGGGTTACTGGGCTGCCAGTCAACTGTGGCTACTGGAAGGCCTCATCTTGCAAATTTTTAGCAGTAAAACGTACCAGTATTTATTTCCATCGAAGCTGTAAACCATACAGGGGAGTAAACAGCGAGGATTAGTGAAAAAACTCCTCTCGGGACCCTGTTCCTTGTTGTAGTTCTGGCCTGGCCAAACTAGAGAATTTGCTATTGCTCTAGCACTGAAAACTGTCCTTATGCATGTCATAGGGAAAGGAAGCTGTCTGGAAATCTAGCAATATAGAAAATTAGGAAAAGTGCTCACCGTGTTCCAGCTTTGAACTCCAGCTTCAGCTATAGTGAAAGCAGTGTGTGTTTGTCGGGTGGGTTATGTTCAATATCAGCACTGTGGCAGAAGCTGATTGTTATAACATTACAGATGCTGGCCTTCAAAAGCAATCAAAATCCTAAAAAAGTAGCAAATTGAAGCAACAGGAACAAATAAAATCTGAATGTCAGAGCGCTGTGGTTTTCATCTGCTGAGTATGGCAACTTAGAAATTGAATTTGGCAACTTGGAAATTGAATTTTGTCCTCTGATGCTTTAGTTTTTGAATATATACATTTTTGTCATTTATTGTTTCTTTGGCGTCCTATGATACAGAGATTAGGATTTTAATCTGATAGACACTGTACAGATACATTCTTGTCTGCTCTTGTTAACATGCTTGTATTTTCCTCATATACCTATATTTTTAACTTAAAGTCCGTTTATCTCTGTGTTGTTATTCATTTCCCATTGAGAATCACTATCATAATATTTTGTTGTTTTTTCCCCCTTTAGAAAACGCAATTGTTGGAGAAAATCTCATTGGAGCATTCATAAAACAGATTAAGGAAGGTGATTTTCTGCTATATTTGGACTCCAAGCAATTCGTAGCAGATTCTTTCATTGATTTTCCTCGGGATGAAGAATTTGATCTGTCTCCAAGAGTTCGGCTAGGATGTAGAAGTGGATTTCAAAGAACTTCATCTCCTGGGAGAACAGTTCCAAATTCACAAGGATGTGGTATGTCTCTGTTTAGCTTTACCTTCTTTGATGTTGTTGGGAAACGGTGTAAAGGTAAAGTTAGAAAATTATCGAGGAACTTCTGTTAATGGTTGATATATGAAAGACATAAAGCATCAATATGAATGACAACTTTTAGGATGGATGGGAATTATTGCTATGCTTCCTATTCTGTTCTTGCATTACAGATGGTTTTGAACCATTGACTTGGAAATAGGCCTCATGGGATAGACCCTATATAGAACATTTCACAAACATTTATTGGGATTCTTTGAATCTATCTGGTTTAGAAGGTCTTTCCGTATTGCACGTGATTCTTTATGAGAAGATTTTGCAAACATAATGTATCATCATCTAAAGCACTGGCTTAGATTACCCAGAATGGGAACTTAGCTGCAGATATGGCAAAAGTCCTGAGATTGTGGATTCTTGGGCTACATCCCAGACAGCTGGAATGAGAGGACTCAGATGGAAGCTTTCTCAGTGCTGGCCAACACCCAGACCTGACTGCAATTCTGCCCTGTCTTCATCCTCTTTCCTTGTGTTTAGTCTGCTCCCCTGTGATGGGCTGCCTTTCTGTCAACATCCTGCTCAGAGCTGCCAAACCTACCTTTTCACAGGATACCCATGGCTGTTCCTGGTACTCCTGTATACCAGATCACTCTGCCAAAGATCCTTTGCCTTAACAGCCCTACTCCTGTTTTTATCACCCTCAACCCTCCTACAGTGCAATGCCAACTGTTCCCATTGGCCCAGTTATCTCAATGACCATGTGTCTTACTATGTCCCAAACTGACGGAAGCGACTGTTACTAGCTTTTTGAGGAACAGGGGTGGGATGTACGAGATCTAAGTATAAAAGCAACAGCACCAGGTCTTCAGTTAGTTTTCCAGACGGGAATATTTTCAACTGGGGAAATTTCACAACTGTGTGACTAAACTTTGAGAATGAGTTTAGAGACCCTAACAACAAATCAAAGCACGTGAGAAGAACTTAGTGCTGTGCTTGATATGGTAGTCCTCTTTAGGCTAGGAGAGCTTTCTAATGCTTGGCCTATTGCAAGATTAAATAAGTATATAAAGCATTTTCAATTGGTGCTGTCAAGGGATATGAAGAAGAGCAAAAAGAACAAAAGGAAGACAGACATATGCTATGATGTAAGGATACCTCTGCTTAAAAAAAACAAACAAAAAACAAAAAAACAAAAAAAACTAGCTTAAATCCTGGCAGCAGCCTTGTTAGAGCAGCTCAGTTTGAACATATCCATGTTTGTGGATCTGTAGCTACACTGCATATTTATATATTATTACAGGTAAGAGAAAGTGAGTATAAAACTCAAATCTCAAATGTTTCCAAGCTGCAGTGCGATAGTTGTGGCTGCAGCGTTGGTGAACCCAAGGTGAAGTTACCTCTTTCTGCACCAGCCTTGACTGCTGCCTGACTTCGACCATAAACTTTATTTGAGGAGTTTTATGTTGAAGGAAAGAGATTTTACCTTTCTCCCATTGTCCTTTTCATTAGTGCCTCCTAGGAGTGACCTCAGAGGGAGCAGAATAAATTATGATATGTTTTTCCCACACAAGACACTGCTGACGACATCTTTTGTTGGTTTCACTATCAAATTGTTCTATTTAATGTTCTTTTTTATTAACAATGTAATGATAGTTCCTTATGATAGTAACTCAGTAGCTAGAATGAAAACAAATTGGATTTTTTTTTTTTAAGTTCTCAAACCATTGAGATTCTTTGATTCTTTTTATGTATTAAAAAAGAGAAGAAAACAGACAGTGCAATAAGTAACAGCGCCATGCCAGATGTTGAGGATTGAAGGTCTTACCTTGCTGTCAGTTGGAGTACTGGCAAACTTTTCTGCTTCTTTGTTGTTTTAAATGTTATGTGAATTGAATACTGAAAAAAGACGCTAAGATAAAAGCCCTGAAGTCTAAGAACTTTTCTGTGCTCAGCCTCCTTGCCTTTTCTCTCCCTTGGGAGAGTTTGTGCAGTATCTGGTGTGGGTTCAGCCGTACAGTTTTATAGGGGCTATCTATGTCCCTTGGTAGCCCACAGGAGAATGGGTATTGTGGAATAGTTAAATCATCATCTTATACAGCTGGACACCCAAGTTTCCCTGGTCTTATCTTGAAGGCCACCCTTTGCCAGCATGCCTAAGGCTTGCCTAGGTGCAGTGCTAACAGGTGACTCTTGCATCTTGCTGGCTATAGAAATGGGCATGTTTTAACCAGCGTCATGCTGAGGCTAGGCCAGCGTTGGGTGGATCCTCCGTCTTTATGTCAAAGGAATAAACTGTCCTAGCGTATATTCTTTATACTAGTGTTTATTCCTGCTAAAGTTTATCCTGGACATCTCTTAAGGATTTGCTAGTAAAGTGAATTTACTGAAAGAGGAAAGACAATAGCAGATATGAAGAATATTGTGTCCTGTATTTGCTTTAGTAACATCACTATCACTTAGAGAAAAGATTCTAGTCAGGTTAAATTATGAACTATGTCAGCTTATACCAAGCATTGGTTTTCTGACAGGCAAAGACTTAAAAATGGCCAGGAGATCTTCTTACTATATCTAGTAATTTTCTTTCCTCTAGCTGTAGTTTTTAAAGCAGGGACTCAAAAGTAATCAAGCTGTGAATCAGTTCTGAACTGCTGCAGTGTTCAACCTGGAGCATTAGAGGAAAATTGACTGCAGATTCAGTTCATCTTTGTAGTCTGAGACACGTCAGATTTTCGTTTTGTAAACGTGCCATGAAGAAAAAGGTTAATTCCTGCTGAGAATCCGGAGAATGTAACAACTTGCAGTTAGTAAACGAGATGTAGTGTTATGCTAATTAAAAATATTGTTGTTGTTATGAAGTAGAACCTATCACTTGGAGCAAAAGAGCTTACAAAGGACTGTGTCGTGCCAAATATTTCATGCCAGGAATACAGGATTCTAGAAAGCAGTCAATCCATTTGGTTTCTAAATTGGTTCACGGATTTGTACCATCCAGCTGGAGGAAAAAGGCTGTTGGTAGAATAGACTTATCACAGAAGTGCAGAAAGGAGACAGTGTTTGGTTCAGCCTTTGGCAGAGATTTCAGGCTTGCTGTAAGCATGGTGCTGGATGTTTTTTTTTTATATAGTAGGAATGCATTTTATTCTAAAAATGGGATTTAGGTGTTCTGTTCCAGCTCCTTCTATAATACAGATTTTTCAGTTTTATTTTGCAATATGAAAATGTAATCTGGTCACTTTTCCTGGCTGAGTCTGTTTCTCTACCAATAATAGAGACTAATGATAATAACTTAGCAGCTGTGATTAGAGAAATCAAAGTTCTACGATGAAAAAAATTCATCCTTTATTCTCTTCTCTTTCTTGATCCAATTATTTGTTGAGACTAAAGTGTCACTTCAGATCCTGATTTTATTGGTTGGTTTTTATTTCCCTGTAAATGACGTATTCCCTTGCTTCAGGAGGCACGATCAACTCTTGTGATCTCAGTAAACTTAGTATTTTCATTTAGAAACATGCAACCTACGTGTAACTGCCTCTTCATCTCTCATATATTTTTCCATCTGCTCATCTGTTGCTTTGTTTCTATCTGTTTTTGCCTAATAATTTCATGTTTTCCTATCTGCAAAATGTCTAACACTTAACAGTATGTTAATTATTCTTGTCTGACATTACTTCTTTATCTCAGTGTTACACTGAGTGACCTGACATTCAGGTATTTATAAATATGATTCTTTAAGAGTTTAAGGTAAGAGATCTATCTTAGCTATGTGTTACAGGGACATAGCTATAGTTTAGAGGGACAAAAGCCATTGTCTGCGCTAAGGTGCTAGTGGGGGGAAAAAAAAAACATGTCGGAGTCTGTCCAGGAGGCAGCTTTATGAACTCAGCCCCTCTCCCCCCACTTATTTCAGGAGGAAAGCCTCAAGCCTGTTTGTGAGTTATCCTTGTTTTATTATATTGTTTTTTTGATGATTTCTTTTATTATTTAGAATGCTTGGTAAGCGGTAGCAGAACTGCTTTGAGCAGAGAACAACCCAAATCAAATAAAGTGCTAGATTTGTAGCTGAGCTGGCAGCTTTAAACTTCATTTGTAATAATCTAGGTCAAGACTCTGATATCCTCAAGTTTTCTAGTATTCCAGAGGGAAGAAAGAGCAACGTAATTATTGGATAGTCAACCGTTTGTGATACTTCTTGCTGCCTGCAGCTATACGTGCTGCATGCTTAGTGCAGTGAGAGCCGATCTTAGGGTGAAATGAAGCTCCTATGAGGAGCGGTGCCCCCTACAAATCTGTGCAGGAGAGAGGTTATTTTCTGTTTGTTTTATTTTCCCTTCTCCTATTTTAGGAATAAAGAGTTTGGATCCAGTGCTATTGCTTATCTCTGAAGGTTTTACCTTAAGGTTTTCCTCTAGTTTCTTACCTTGTTAAAATGCATGAATATTAAAAGTTGAAAGTGCACAATTTGATGGTTTATCTGACTTCCAGAATCAAACTTAACATCCACATATTTATTTTGAGTATATATTATAGTGGATGTAATATATGTCTTTAAAAGTTGTAGGTATGTATAGATATATATAGGTATATAGGTACCTATATATATAGGTATGTATGTGTAGAAAACATAGACATCTGCATCAACCTTTTTTTTCTGTTCTTTGAGGCCTTTTTGTTAGTCTAATGTATGAGACAAAAGGTAGCTTTGCTTACTTACAATGTGGTAGGAGACACCAATGTTATTTTACATCATGGCTATAGCTACAAAACAAGGAGGTTGTTTTTAAAAGCTTGATTTTGTTCTTTTTTTTTTTAAAACTTCAATTGCTTTAGTTAATGTCTCCCTAGTCCTTTGAATTCTGCCTTCAAATTAGGCGTGCATTACTCTTTTTTTTTTTTTTTAGTTTCTTCTGCCGTTGTTCATGTGGAATGAGTATGATCCTTTTAACATTCATTGGAAAATGTCTTTAAAATGTATCAGGCGCTCTTGCGTGTTAAATAATATGCGTGAGAAAGGAGACATCTGTCTAATCCAGGATTTTTTGGTTCTATAATTGATTTTCGATATGTGTCAGACTTGGAGCAATTGCCGTGATACCTAGTTGGGAGCAAATTTTCAGTTCCACAGTTGTCTCTAATCTGAGATTCTTCCACTGGACCATTTAGAGCAGATGAAGGAAGCAATGACTGTTTTTAGACTAGCTGTCTCTTTAATCTATTTTCATTTAAGTCTTCCAGTAAGTTAAGTTAATTTATATTCCAGTGGGTTGGCCAGAGCAGCAATCCATCATATGGGTTGTAGTGAAGATGGCCAATTTTACATTAGTGTTGTTCTCTACTCTCTGATATGAGCTTAAACTGCAGTTAAAGGCGAGAACAGAAGTAAGGTTTTGCACCTTGTCAAAGTCCCAAAATATGCATTTGATAGCGTTTGGAAGGAAATCTACGTCTGGAAAGCAGCTGTGAACTAGCAAGTAAATGTATTGTCCTGCAAATGTGTATGTGACTCTTCTGCTTTAATTTTTATCTGAATGATCTGGAGGGATAGATGCTGTTGCATGCCCTCTCAGAAGACAAAGAGTTTTCTCTGTAATATGCAATAGGTCAGCTGGAAATATTATTCTTGACTTGTTCTGAAAAAGAGATTTATATAGCCTAAGAATATCTTTTTGTTTTGTTTTGGGGTTGTCATGTGCACAGCTAGTTACTTTTAATCCAGCCATTGTTGTATAGCTTGGAATTATCTACTGAGAATTTAATTACCCAAAATTCGGAATGAAAGCATTACCATATGGTGGTTTTCTGTATGATGTTTTTGGAATTTCTGCTCATGGGAGTCTTCCTGTTTCAGTCTGTAGCGTTTGTCGTAGTCGTGCCATTTGTAACTAGGGTATCTTTGTTGTATTTCACAAGCTATCCACAAAGTGCATTATGTTCTTACAAATGGCTCTGACAGCACTCAGTCTGGAAGTCAGGCCTGGACTTGGCATACCCCAAGAGCTTGATGTGCACTAACTTAAGAACGTTTTGAGGGTGATCTGAAAATGAAAGGTCCTGATCTATATTCCAGTCATTGGTGGATTTGGATGAACGTTTAAGGAGTGTTTACCTGTATTTTCCCACTTAGAAATATGTATATTAAAAGTTTGAAGCCTGTGGCAAGTCTGGCGTGGTGGTACATATCCCCATACAAATGTGTGCAAATGTCTGAACTGGTTGGATTCACTAATAGTAATAAGGTTATTCTTTTTGCAGTTATTTGTCCTCCGGGCAGTCACTTCGAGAACGAGGAATGTGTTCCCTGTCCTCTTGGCTACTATCAGTATCAGACGGGAAGTTCCTCCTGCATCAAGTGTCCTGTGGGCAAAACTACCAACTCCTATGGGGCATTCAGCGCTGATCATTGTAATTTGAACTCATTTTATCCTTATCCTTTGTATTGTGTCTTTAAATAACTAATGGGTTTTTTCCATCTGTAATGTTAAAAAAAGAAAAAAAGGAGGGGAAGAAGTGGGGGAGAAGCTGATCCTCCCTCCGTGGTGGTTTTTTTTTTTTTTTTTTTTGAATGGATATGATTCCTTTTGCATACATTTGGACATTTTTCAAGGATAGAACAAACTGTCTGGTGCTTTGACCAAAAATGCATGAGAAATGAGTGGTCAGTCTCATCCAGGATGTTGTGGTTCTTTAAGACATGTTCATTGTCCTGAGGAATGATATTTGAGTGTTTACCAGTATCAGCTAGAAACATCTTATGTAGGTTTACTGGCATTTTTGTGATCCCTAATGAAGTCTTGTCTTGTCTAGCTCCTTCCCCTGCTTCAATACAAATACTTCTCACAAAGCAACTATTAATTGATATGTTAACTAAAGTTGGTGTTTAAATGAGTTTAAATGAGCTATTTTTGAACACAGTTCTACAAAGGAAGTCCAGTTTCAGTTTAGTCCGCAGCATTAGTCCATGAGTAAAAACAAAAGTAAGCGGCAAGATCGGGTTTCTTGATAGTATCAGCAAGTATAGGAACAGTTTTATCTCACCTAACACAGAGATTAAAAAGAACAAAGAGTAGGTTTATGGTGATACACTCTTTATCCAACCATCAGTTATCTTTTGGCTAAAGACGACTTTAGGTTAAGATTTCCATATCAGCTGTTTGCAGTGTAGGTACTGGACTCCTGTACTCACAGTACACTTACTCCTTGGGTGAAGTCTGAAGACTTTGAGTTAGCTACCATGTGAAAAAGGAAAGTATTGACTCAGGAACACAGCACAGGGTGATCAGAGGGCTGAAGTGTTTTTCCTCTTTCTCCCGTTTATCCCATTTTTCTCCCAGAGGTTGTGCCTCAGTGCTAAGGCTGATTGAGTTTCATGTAGAGATTTCCCAAACTACTTTATCTTGTAGCTCAATGTTTTGAAGAAAAAAAGTGATGATGAGGGGACGTTTTGACATACCAGCGTAAACTCTGCTGTTTGCTTAATCAAGAGATAGTCCAGCCCTGCTTCAGCAGTGTTTCTGAAGGAGGGCCCTGCAGGCATCAGGGTGGGGAAGTCCATCAGGCTTAGCCCACCTGGAGTCCTCTGCTGCTACATGGGCAGCTATTCAAAATTCCGGTTTTCCTTCCCTGTGGAGCTCAGATGTTTGATTGCTTCTGAATTTTTAAAAAGACTGGTATTCAAGAAAATTCTACTAATCAAAATCAAAGCTCGTCATGCTCTAAGAATACAGTGTGAGGACCTTTTGCCCTGAAAGGGAGAAGTTAAAAAAACAAACAAACACAGACAGCAAATTGATGTGGTGCCTCTTGTGCTGTTCATAACATTTCTGGGTTCTGTTGCAGTAGGCACTAAACAAACCTGTATGAAAACACAGTTCTTTCTCTATACTCCTTTGCTGTACTGTACTTGGCACAATGCAGGTTTGGCCTGTGGCAGAGAATCCTTAAAACTGCTGAAATATGAATTACAGTAGCAGCAATACATTGAGACTATAACATGTTTCAAAGCGTAAACCTGTGCAAATTATAGCTCAAGTTTAAGGAAAGTCTATGGTGTGCTGGAAGCATTTTTGTCCTACTAGTGCACTGAATCCTGGTGGCAGCATGATCAAACTGTCTTTTGGTTTATTTTTGTTTTGCTTACTTGTAATAGGTATCACTTACTGTCAGAGCAATGAGCAGGGTTTACAGTGTGATGAAGACGGCCAGTATAGACCTTCCCAGCAAGACCTTGACACTAAGAAATGGTTCTGCGTTGACAGCTTTGGAACAGCGCTGGGCTGGACTGAAGCAGACGATCTGCTTACAGACTACCAGTGCCTAGGTAAGTGTTAGAAGAATATTTGGACGTGTTTCGATCCAACATAGGCGAACCCTCCTTACGAAGAAACTCTTTGCTCAGAATAGCTGATTTGCCAAGCTGTGGGAATTCACTTTCCTACAGTAACGGCCCCTTTCTTAAATCACGTGCTACCTCAGCTTTGTGTTACTTGGGGAAGTTATTTCCTGTAAGGGAAGAGAGAGAAGGAGGTTTCTTACAGTCTTCTTACAATGTGCTCATGTGAAATAAACTATGTTTGAGACTGACCTCACAGCCATGGCATAGCATCACAATCTGGGCTGCTGCTATGCGACATCTCTCTAGATGAGGACACCCTTGCAAGCTGGAGAAATTTGCTCCTGCTTGAATGCAGTTATGAAATGCCAGCTCTCAGGGAGGATTAATTGGAGAGAAGTTAATCATTACATTTCTAAAGATTTTTTTTTCAGGGCATTTACTGGCTTAGTACTTCAGTACTCATCTGCAGTGGAACTAGGTTTCAGACCAAATGAAATAAAGCAGATGACACAAAGCCAGGGTAGAAGGTAATGCATTGGAAGCCTAAAGAGGGAGTGGAACAGAATAAGCGCTTCAGCAAGCTGGGTGTAGTTCCTGTAAGCATAAGTTAATAACCACAGAAGTCATCCATCAAACAATTCCCAAACTGCCCGCAAGAAGTTCTAACTGTGCTTCTCAGCATCAAAGCCTTTGCCTTGCCCCCAAATTAGATTTTAAGAAGATTTTAGAACTCATCACGTGATCGGAGTTGAATTTAATGAAATATTCAGCTTAGAAACTGATGTCGTGGTGTGCTCTGAGTTAGGCGGTGTCTTATGACAAATGCGCTGAGTGGAAGGGGCACGAAAAGAAAGCCCTCAGTCGTGAAGAGGTTGCAAAACTATTTTCAGTTAAAAATAGCATGCTCAGAGACTCTCTGTATGAATACGAACCTGAGGCATCAGCCTCCGATATTTTCACTGCATAATTGGGATGTTTCTCTGGGGACAGGACTGAGTAACAGCAGAATCAGGCTCCTGGTACTTACCTTGAGCCCTCCTGCTGACGGGCACCCCAGTCTTCATAGCACGAGTGTTTCTGACCCTGTCCAGGAAGGAGCAGTTGTGGATGTCTGTGCTTATTTTGTTGTTCATGCTGGAAGAGTTGGCTGCAAATAAAGTTATAAATATTCACATTTTAGGTGTTTAAAAGAAATAACAAGAGCAAGACAACTGATCTTTTTCATAATTAACAGAGTAGTTTAGTTTATTTTTCCCAAGAGCATTCTGGGCTTCCAGAAAGCATTATATAACGTGAAACTGATTGTTTTTATTTTTACTTTCCTTCTGCCCTTTCTGGTTCGCTTAAGTAAATTCAGCATGCAGCAAGACAGCAGGGTCTAAAGATTATTTCTTACATTCATAAGAGATTGATGCGGGGGGCAGGGTCAATAAATAACCCAACTGTTCTGTTTCTTGAGACTGCAGTGGGAGGAAGAATTTCCTTTTAAGAATACACTGTAATAACCTGTAACAACCCATCCTCACACTTATTTTTCTCAATCTTGCTATATTTTAAGCCACACTTGATATTTATATTTTAAGCCACACTTGATGTTTGTTGCAATAATGGGGAAGGGACCTAGAGCTTTGCTCTCCAGTAACACTTATACACGTCATGTGAGATGAAGGAGGATTTCTGCTACGCACTGAGCTTGTGAAACAGTTGAGTAGTTATATTGCTGTTGAGAAAAGGGTAGTGGTGAACTAAGAAGCTCATGAAAATGGGAGCTGGTAGAATATTTTTCATCCTATAGTTATGTGTGTTTGTTTGTTTGTTTTTTAAACAAAATAACTTTATGAGCACATTTTTCTTTTCACCTTACTTAAAAAAAAATGAAATTCAAGAATGAACAAAAGGGCAGCTTTTTTGGTAGTTTTAATGTTTTGTTTAATGCCTGGTTACACTTTCTTCTCTGTACTTCTCTTCTGATCTTTACTTTTCTCTCCTATTGTAGGCAGTAAAAATAAATTAAAAGAAAACAACCTGCAGACAACATAGAAGCACTTCTTTCCGGTTTTATGAAGACCTGTGAATTCTGTTTTTAACCAGGCATTACTGCACGTTGCAGATGTAGAAAGAATTCAGTTTAGTGCAGAATTAGGCTCATGCTTATATTTTGGTTGCCTGTGTTTTTAGGAAGGAAAAAGCTTCCACCTCTGTATACATAATTATTCAATCCTCTTCCCAGATGAGCTGAAGTGCAAGGATTTATGTGTATGTGTGTGTATATTAAATGTTTGGCTAGTCCTTATTTTCCTTCCAAGCAGAAATGACAGTTTTATCAAAAGCACCTGCTGACTCGGCCCCTGACAACAATGGACGTTTGCTTCATATTAGTCCTGACTGTTTTGCTGTAAGACTACAAACGGTTATTTTAAAAATTTATCCTTGGCTTTTATTTTGTGGTTTATCCAGACGTTTAAGGGAGAAAGTCAGGCATGGGATCCTCCTGCTGGATCTGCATCCATGTGCACAAGGGGAAGAAGGAATGAGCCTCCAGCTCTCCCACATGTAGATATCTCCCACAGGATGAGGTCCAACCAGGACTCTTGCTACTTAGGTCTTTTAGGTCTAGACCAGGCTTTGGAGGCAATGAGTCAGAAGCCTGCATTTATTTGGAGCACTAAAAGGAGAAGTCTGGTCTACATGGGGGTGATGGAAAGTCACCACATTCTTCCTTTCTCCTTAATATGCCCTACTCATGAACAGGTGTTAGTGCATCGACTAATGGACACGTTGTACAAGAAAACTTTTGTAATACAGGTAGTGGCAACAGCAGCAGGGTAGTGCTAATGCCACTGTTGTCCCTTCGGCAGATGTTAAACCCCCTCCGGGCACAGACTGGGCCAAATGTTCCAGAGTTGAAATCGGATACCTCACCCCATTTAGTGACCTGTGGAGTTTGCATTTCTAGATCCCACAAACTTTTCCAAATTAATAAACAGTGTTGCTCGTAGGTTGTTTGTTGGACATCCTTGCATTCAGGTGCAGTGGGTCCACTCCAGAGAGAGCTGATAACAGGGTTTAGTACATAAAAAGTGAGTCTGGAGTTAAAGGTTGAATGAGTCAAAAAGGAGCATGAGGGCAATTTTATCTTGGATGCATCCCTGAGCTTGAAGCCAGTGGAGATTGCTAGCGTTGTGCTGCTATACATGAGTAATAAGGCTCCTAGATTTTGGTGTCAGTCAGCTTCTGCTGGAGCTGGCTCTTATTTCAGTGGCTGCTTTTACATAACTTTGATATCTCCATTGACTCAATGGTTGGTTCTGTGCCATGAACAAGTAATGGAAGATGGTTGATCTGCTGTTGGGAGTGAAGTCTCACTTGGAATATAAACGCCCAACCCACCTGTGACTAACTGTTTTTAAAAGATCTTGTGACGCGTTTTGGCAGAATACAAATTATAAGCTCAGTCCAACTGCTTTCTGCATTGTCAGTTAATTTACATTAGTTCATTTAATGAGCAAACCTACAAAAGTCTTTTTTTTTTTCTTTCTTTCTAGCTGAAGTCTCCTTGTCTCTCTGAAGCATTGGAACTGATTATAGTGTCTATTTTTCAGTGCTCAGAAAATTTGACAGAGTTCCTGCCTCCAAACTGATTCATGGATCAGAAGAAAATGAAATTCTTCAGTCTCAGTCATTTGGAGGAGACCTGCAAAGTCCAGTTTTGCAGTGCATTTCAGGTGAGGAAAACTCTCAGCAAAACTGCAGATACAGCACTAACCATCACTGAGAAGAATTTTTTAATATGATGGACTTGCAGCTATATTCCTAGGCAAATGATGTTTCTAGCAGTTCAGCACCAACTCACTGCAAGCTATTTACAAATTTTGATGACCTTGTTTCAGGGAAGAGATTGCTCTTTCTTTCCAAAATAAGTCCTCTCACTTTATGTACTTCTTTGGGCAGGTCATCTGACTGTAAAACCAGTTGGTGTAGTTTGCAGTATGGATGAGGACTAAGATTCAAACCGGAAAATATTCATGTAAAGTTTCAGAAGTGCAGGCAAAGGAAGGATTAGGTGTTCAGCACGTGTGAAAACCAAAGTCTTCACTACTTTCCAAAGTATATACTGGCATAGAAAAGAAAAAATCGCCTTAGCTTATGTGAGATACTTTAAGGAGTGCAAAGGTATTCCCATGCAGAGCTTTACATTGTATATATTATATCACATTTGGACACATAATGTTTTTTGGTTTATACTGGTTTAAAGTCATCTAAAGCTAAGGGAAACGTAACACTGCTTTCAGGGTGCTTTGGATCCATGCCTGCCTCGTGTCTCCTAATGCTCAGATCTCTGAAGAGAGGCAAAGGCTTATGGTTACTTTCAAAATAAAAACACCTCGACAGTAATAGCACAGCTGACCTCTTTGCAGGGCAGAAGTCACAGAAGTTTGACAAAGTCAATGCCTGTGTATGACATGCCCTAGTCTAGTTGGAGTAGCTAGCTCTCAAGCCCAGAGATGAATTTGAAAAGCCTCATGTGTTACTAGAATGATTTTCTTGCACTGAATTGTCCCCCAGCTGCCTACTGCAAGGTTTCTTGCACCTTCTTCTGAAACAAGCTTAGCTTGAGACCCTCAAAAGCAAGACATCAAGATGAGTGGACTGTGGGCGTGAACTCAGGGAGGGAAAGATGTCCCTTTGGCAAGCAATCTGATTCAGTGTTCATGGCCTGTGTTTTTGTTATAAGCTACACTGAACTAAGTTAAGATTATGTTTTTTATTGCATCAGCAGAGTCTTTGTGGGGGATTATGAATTATATTTATATTCACCTGGCAGTTCTACTTTTAAAATATTATTATTGAGGTGCTTACTGAATAATAAGGGTTAGCCCTTCCAACTCTGCTCTCCTGCAAAAGTCAGAAAGCTTTGTTTAGGTTTCTGATGATATTTGGTCTAACCTGGCTGACTTTGTACTAAAGAGATTTTGAAACAATTTCACATCCTGCTGTAGAAGAGCTGTGGGAGCAAGCAGTGGTGTTGCCATCTGTCCGCCGTGGAGTTGCTGTCTTGCACAAACGTGCTGGCAAAGTGGTTCATGGGAATACTCTGCCTCGGGCAAAATCACCCAGCAGATGTTAAACATTAAGTAGGTGGTTAGACGTAACTCAGCTATTTGTATCAGCAGATCAAGATGTCCAAACAAGTTTTTGCACCAAATAAAGTTGATTCAAAAACTGATGCTGGTGCTAAAATAGTTGAAAGTTAAAAGTTCATTGGCCCAATGAAATTCATGTGCTTGCAGTCTGATACAGGTATGAAATAAGTGACACTAAACAGTGGAATTTTTAGCTGAAATTGAGTATGTGAAATGCTAAGAAACTTAAGATTTCTTTTCCATTTTTCAGACTGTGAGAAGGAAGAAGCATGTGGTTTTGCAACTGTAACTTCTGCTGGTACTCAAATTTTATGTGAATTGTACAGTGCTGCTGAAATCAACTTCAACTGCACTGCATCTGAATTGGTAACTATGATATTCAAACTATTCCTTTAACACAATGCTATAGATTCAGTAGAAGTAGAAAGCACCACAAAAGAATGGCAGGCTGTTTCTGACTTCCTTGGACATTGCTTTTCCTTATGGTAGTAAGAAATTGCTGGCAAATCGGTAAAGAACGATACCTAGAATTTCTCAAAAGCAATACTTGAATTCCTCGGTGTATGACTGGAACAGCACACAGTACTCTTGTTTTGTGAAACATGCTGAGCTTCCAGTTTAGAGATTAGGCTAATATGGGGGGGCGGGGGGGGCAGAAGGGAGTGGGCTGTTATTTGAATAGATAAAATCGGAAGTATCCAGGTTACTAATCAGGTTACCTGAAGCAGTCATTTCTCGATCCCTTTTTGTAGCCTAGGATTTGAATCATGTACTCTTTAGCACATCTCTTTCACAGTTTCCTATTTGCTGCTTTTTTGTATGCAGCGAAGTAGCACTGAAGAGTTGAAATCTCAGTCTGACGGAATAAAATGCATCAGTTCTGGGCCTGAAGGAGTTGCGCTGGCTCTAAAGAGCGTGCACTAATTTCTCTCTCTCTCTCTCTCTCTCTCTCTGTTTCTGACTAAGAAAGGAAAATCCTTTTCAGGACAGGAAATCAATTAGGTGGCATTTATTGTGCGTGTTTATTTTCTGTTCCAGGTGCAAGGTGCCTTGGGGAACCCTGCTGCCACTAGCGTTGGCAGCCTCAGCTGCCTGCTTGACATTCGGAATCAGGAGGGGGATGCAGTGATGGTCTATCTGAAGAAAGGTACCAGCTGCAAATCGTTGGTCTGCTGTCAAGAGTGCTGTGCTCAGACTCGTAGTTGTTTCTATATAGGGTGAGCCTGAAAGGTGATGGGATCATCTTTGTTCATGAGGACATAAGTCTTTTCAGAGCTAAGCACTGAATGGTAGCCCGGCAACCTCAGGAAGTCTTCCCTTCAGGCTTGTTTCCTAGAAATGAGGAATGCTGCTTTTGTAAGCCATTCTCTGACAGCTTTTGCTGGCGGATAGTCCCACAAAAACTCAGTTCTTTCCAATGCCTCTTTTACATCATGTTTTGTTGTACTATGTTTTTTCTTTATTGAATAGTTTGCAATTTAACTCTATAAGGCATTACTGCAGACCAATTTCTACGTTATTTCACAGTTGAGGTTTGTTTAGACTGTAAATTGTCCTACTAGTACGCCAGCTGAGAAATACCCCGCTCCCCAGCGAGTTCTAAAGTAACTCGACTGAACTAATGAACGTTGCAAGGTTGTGGAGGATTTTTTGTTTGCTTGTTTTTTTTTTTTTTTTTTTTTTTTTTTTAACTTTACCGTGTTTGGATCCCAACTTGTATGCTCAGCTTTGAGCTGTATACCAAAGTCCCAACACAAGACAACCAAGTAACAGAATTGGAGTTAAAACACTCTGTTGCCACTGGTTTCCTTTTATTTCTATCCACACCTCTGAGTTCACCTTTGTTAAAAAATAAAAATAAAATAAAAAATGGAGTCTGACTTGAAACAAGACAAGTCCCCTGAGCTCATTATATTCATTACTGATACCAGATCTGGTGTAGGTTTCTGTTGATATTGATAATTAGGTTTAGGCTAAGGTGAATCATGCCCCCTTAGGTATGTGGCTAATCCACAGAAACCTTACTTGTAGAGCTGGCCAAATTACGTTTTTTACTTTTTTTAACCAAATACATCTGTTTTATTTCTACCTGGGTGTGAAAGTGCAAAATTACTGGTCTAGTTCTGTACATCAGATGAGGAGCCCTTTGCTGGTTTTTCCTACCCTTGCAATGTGTTCAGATAAACCACCCAGATATAATGGCATGAAGCCATGTGGTGATCTTATCTTGCGTTTGAAACACAGACTCCAGAACAGGATTTTTAAGGTTGAGCTGTTATTGTGAAACTTTCAATCAGCCTCAGTTTGCAAGCAGTCTGAAAGCATCACGTCTCCTCCTGAGCATTTTGAACATTCCTTTCCTCTCCTGTCTACCCAGGACAAGAATTCAACTCATCTGGACTCAAGACCTTTGAAAGGACTAATTTTCAGAACGTGTTTTCCGGTATATACCGCTCCCTGGTTCTCTCAGCAGCTAGCACATCTCTGACTGACGCGCAGCTCTTCTGTCGGCAGACTTGCAGCAGGGACTCTTGCTGTGATGGCTTCATCTTGAGTCAGATTGCGCTTGATGGAGGTATTGCGTAAACAATGCTAAATAAAAAAAAATTTGCGGGAGAAAACTAAAGCTAACAAGGAAGTAAAAAAAAACAAAAAAAAAACCCAACCTCACTGGATAGAACTCATTTTTGAGCAGCTCATCAGTAGTCTGCCTCTACACCTACACAACTATATCTGCCTCTGCATCGTGCTGGAGTGTCAGCAGCCTGCCTTTACATCACAGACCCTTTTCGGTGTAGGCAGAACGAGAGCCGCGCCTGAGACTTGGCCTGTGACAACTCTATATTGCCCACTCCTCTGCACGGGGTTTTTCACTTGCGAGGGAGAATAGTTGCCTCACCTGAATTCACGTGTTTACAGTGTGCGGAAAAAGACCTGAGCGAGTGAGCTGCTCACACTGCCTACGGAAAGAAACAGGCATGTTGAAAGGATATTTCTTTCGACCTGCTTAATACATCTGCACCGGGATCAGATGAATCATTCTAAAAATACTCCTTTCTTTATTTACCTCAGCCTGGTTGCCAGAAGTTGGTGCCTTTCAGCTGACTGGGGAATTAACAGTACCTCTAGACTGCTTGTAGTGTAAATGTAAACCAAGTTCCTGTCTGGAGCAGGAAAGGAGGATATTAAACAGGGCATTATGTCAGGTTATTGCATGCGGAAAAGCTATAATCTGCTAAGTCTGGGTGTCTAGCTGGGACACAGAGCAGGCGGGAGTGGGGCTGACGGAGTGCTTGAAGCCTTCTGTGAACAAAGGTCCCTGAAATGATTAAATATTCCAGCTCATTCAGCCTTTCCAACAGTAAAATAATGACTCTTCTAGTACTAAGAATTTTGTGTTTTCATAGTTCTTGTCTTCCTTATACTCCTCTGTGTGTTTACATATACATATTCATACATGCATATAAATATATTTGTAAATACACGTACACCCTCATGTCGCTCCTCACACACACTATAGATATGTTTAAATAAAAAACCAAAAATCACCCTCCTTCCCAAGCACAACAAATAGAAACAAAAGAAAATACCAACCCCCTTCTCAAATTCCAAATTCTGTCATACTTTCTCACACTGACAAATGCCTTGCTTGCTCAGGGATATCAGTACAATTCTTGCAGAAGACAATTCTCCTTAGACAGGTTTGATTTACAAACTGTAGCGTCTCTGATCACATCACCAGTGCTTGCACGGGTGTTGGAGTAGATAATGTCCAGAGGTCCCTTCCAAACTTAACCATTCTGTGATTTAGAAAATACTCAATTTGAGGTTGTTTTTGCAACCTTAATTTTTCCTCATGGTGCGTCTATGCTACATTCTGAACTCCATAGGCATAGCTTATTACTTTCTGCAGGGGTCAGTCTTCATGCATTCTAGAAGATATATATTTTTTAAGGATCAGATATAATTCTTGGAATTATCGACATTTCCAGGTGCAACTTTTCCTGAGGTGTAACTCCTGAGACGAGCTATGTGCATGATGTCTCTGTCTTTAATGAAATTGTAACCAAGCATCATTACCAGGACTGATTTTGTTGGCAGATTTTTTTTTAAGTAACTTTTGGTGTAAAAAGCCAAGGTGAACAATCTTTGATATTTTCAATCCTTTTTAATGTTCTAGCAGTTTTATTTGCGATATAGCAATAATCTAGTTCTTTTTGTTAAGGAACTTGAAAAGCAGATGAACAAGCAATTAATGGTTAGCCTGAAGAAGGGCAAGTCGCAGTTTAGTTCTTCTGGAAGTATTTCTCATGATTTAAATTCAAATGTTCTGTTCTCCACAGCATGAAAAAGTATGATCTAAAACTCCTAAAAAACAAATAATAATAATAATAAACAAAAAGCAACCCTTTCCTTCCCCTGCCAAAGAAAACCCAAACTCTGGACTACTTTCAGAATAGTCTTCTAGCCCAGTTGCCATGGCATTCATCTGACATTCATATGTGTTATCGGAAATCCCCATGCAAGACCTTGGACTGCTGGGCAGAGGTGAGACCCGGGTAAGAAGTCTCAAGCCCAGAGCTGAGATTTCTGCCAGCAAATCAAAGGTTGAATTAAATGCACTTTTTGCAGTTTCTTCTCTAGTTCACGCAAGATCAGCATTGCATCATGGAGGTGCACTTCCTGTAGCGCAAGAGAAGTTTTTGAGATGTCTCAAGTTTTTAAAGGCAGGTTCACACAAATCTAGGCCTCTGCTGCTGGATAATATACAGCATGCACTTCTGTAGTTTTGAGTGGAAACTGATTCTGGATTTGAGAAAACTTTCTGTGCAGAAGTTATCAAGAAAATGTTTTCAGGAAAATGTTTTCTATTTTGACATGTCATATTGTCAAACTATTCTAACTGATCTGTTTAGTCTGTTTCTGTCTATATATTCACCATCAAATTATCGGACTCTCCATTCTTGTGAGCACAGAATGGAATATGGAAGAGATGAATGTTGTGGAGTTGTAGGGTGACCTATTTGGATCAATAATACAGGTTAAGGCATTACTCAGACTAGCATTTATTAAAACAAAAAGTAGTGCCTTCAACATTTCATGTACCCAGTGCATTAAAAAAAAAAAAACAAAAAAAACCCGAGTGCACTGCAAAGCCATAGAAATGGCCGAACTGCGACAGCAGGTATAGAACAAGAGTTGAGTATGTCTAGATGTTATAGGGGCAGACTGTGTGCCAGCACACCTGGTTTCCAACCGTGCTTGTTCCCCAGCCTCACACAACGATGCTGGGGAGACTCAGGCCAATGCTGGCTGAGACCAGGCACCAATCCAGGAAGCAGTCACATCTGAAACATATATGCTGTGTTGATTCAGAGCCCAAGATTATAAAACCACTAAAACATCGACGATATCTCTCTGGTGCTGTAAAGTGCCTAGAACACTGTTGGGTATTATCAGATAATAGTAATAGTATATTAAGTGGTAATAGTTTGTGCTTGAAAGCTCTGTGAAATAGGCTATAAATGTTTGTTTTAGGTATGATACATCTGACATTAGTTTTCCAGTTTGAAAGTATGGCTCTGATTTTTCTTTGCTCTTTCTTTGGGTAGCAATACTCGCAATAGTAACAAATTAGCTATTTCACTGAAGTGGGTTCAATTAATATTTATAGAAAGTGTTGGGATGCTTGGATGAAAAGCACTGTGTTTAAAAAAAAAAAAAAGGAGAGACACTATTATTGGAGAGAGACAATTCCTTCTTTGTCTGAACCTAGGTACCGTTTTGTGTAGTTTGATGAGCTACCCGGATGTACTGCTCTGCAATGCAAATGACTGGAGTCCAACAGCAAAGTCTGTCAGAGATGGAATATGTAAAGGTGTGAGCTATGATGAAAAAGAGAAGATGTTTTCCTTCATGCTCGGAGGACAAATATTCAGTGGAAGTATGTTAATGAGTTATCTCGATTTACATTTCTTTTGTTTGATTTTTTTCTGTAGACTCTGCTGTTTTCACTAGTCCACTTTTGTACTTCAGTGGGTTTTTCTCAAATAAATCCATATCTGTAAAATTATGAGAGACTAAAAGCACCCGAATCAGATGCATTGCTAGGTGGACCCCTTCATACTTTACTATAGGAACAGTAATGAAAGTTAGGAGTCTGTTGCTTTAGTATGTTACCCTGCAACGTTTCCAATATTTAATTCATGCAGATTCAAGCTAATAATCTGAAACGAAGACGAACTTTGGAGCAAAGACAAAAAGAGATTTGTTCAGCATCACACAGAAAAAGCAATATTGGAAAATAGATTTAAGCCTTGGCATCCTTGGACCTAAAATAGCACTAGAATGCCTGGGTGTTTCTTCCTTTAGGGTCTTTGGTTTGTAAATAAGATGATGCATAGTCTAGTGATGTGCTTGTAATGTAATTTCTGAGTATTTAAATACTACCTATTTGTTTATTTTTAACAATTGCTATAACAAAACCTTTTTCTTTGTTAGGTTTTAAGTTGGCAGAAGAGAGAGAAAGAAATTTTACCACTTTTCAGCACGTTTATCTGTGGAGAGGTGAGTTATCTCACAGGACTGATTATAAAAGCTTATGATGAAGAACAACAGGTAATGGCAGCTAAGCAATCTATAAAAGCTACTTTTAAAACTGGGTTTTGACACTTATTTTGTGCTATCCAAAATGAGACGCTGCTCTGGAATCTTTTCTGACACACCTGAATGTTACCTGGAATAATTCTGTAGGTAAATCCCTGTATCTGAGAAAAAAATTTATGGTTTATGCTTTTTAGTATCTGTGAAAGATAGTATCATGGAGACACTTGCCTTTGTCTCAGTCTCCAGGTACTATAACAGTTTGATACTTTGTAAGTAACTATATTTATTACCTTTATTAGCTTGAGATGCTTTTAGCAAGCTTATTGTTTGAATGTCATGACTTATTTAGCAGTAGCTCCATAAATTTGTGCTACAGCTCTAGAAATACACAGATGGCTTCCAGAGCACTGGTGCTGAATGCATTAGTGATTATGGTGTGACATTTGCTTTTAATCCTCCGGTGTGTTTTGGTTTTGCCTAGAGTTACATGTAGGTGTTGTTCCTCGTATTTGATTCATCAGTTGGTGGGACTTCTTAAGGAGTTTTCCCTATTGATGCACTTCCGCTCTAAAGTGTTTGCTAATGCTAAGGAACTACAAATGAGCTTGTCTTATGGAAGAAAGGTAAATGGATTAAATATTAACTTTAATTCCTGTTGCATTCTAGGCTCTGATATGGTCACCCGGCTTAAAACCTCTGCCTGTGATGCTGCTGCTTTCAAGATGGAGAATGACCTAGAGTTAGCAGGTATTACAGCAGGGGCAAAGCAGTACAAGATAGTGTAGTGAGGTACAGAATGTAACCGGACAATATCATATATTGTCATATATGTATCAGAATAATTCAGGTATTATCAAGCCCAAAGATTTCCCCTTTGGTAGGAAGTAGGATGCAGGTCTTGAGAAAGATGGTCAAAATATGTCTCCTGCAAGGCCCTCCTTGTTTTCTGGGGTTTTTTGTTTTGTTTTGTTTGTTTGTTTGTTTTTAACTTTCCTGTGTCCATCTCTGTTTAAGACTAAGCTAAGCTAGACGTGAAAGTGTTAAAATGTTCTTTGAAAGCTTGTTCTTTCAGACTTACTGAACTGTAAAGACTCAGGAAATGTTATTTGGTTCAGAGAAGCTTTCAAATAAACCCAGAGGTCAAATTCTTAGCTGGGCATATTGACAGCTATGGACAACATGACTATAAATTAAATGCTTAAAGGAAACTAAGGGCAAAATTGCAATCATAGGTGTTTCTTCCATGCACGTTGCATGTTAGGTTCTCTAGCTCCTCTATTATTCTAATGTCTGCTTCTGGTTACGCTAAGCCATTGGTCTTAAGTTACTAGTGTTCCTTTGGGCCTTCAGCAGCATAATCACAAGAGAAAGAGCAGTGGAGCTAAATGAGTGTGTTTTCATTCATCTCTAATGAACGGTAATCTTTGCCGAAAAGCTTTTATGGATACCTGAACATGTGATTTAATACACATAAAATGCTAACGCAAAGCAAATTGCTGATTGTGCTAATGCAATTTGAATAGAAGGTAAAATTCCTGTTTACCTAATGGTGATCCCATACAATTAGTGATATTTTAAAGTCTAGACTTAAAAATGAGCAATAACTGTACTAATTGAGTGAAATTCTCTTGCGTTTACTTGCCAAGACATGAGTGCAGGCCCTCAGGGTTCTCCATTTTCCTTGATGCAGCTCATGATATCATTAAAGCCTAGTTATGTAAGGAATGCAGCTTCTTCCTCCATGCTGTAGGTGTTGGACATGACACAAACTGTTTCAAAAGAAACTGAAGGCTTGAAATTAAGTCTTGAGAGGTAACGAGACTAAGTCACCTTTTTAAGAGAGAGAGTTATGGACACACTTGGGAAATTATCTCTAAAACTTTTATTACTTCATGATAATATTTAGAGCACATGCTAATATATATTGATTATTTAATGATAGAAAATGCAAAGCCACTGTGCCTTCCCCGCATGTCAGTAGATGCTTCAGCATTTCAGCTGCAACTGTGTCTTGCTTTTCCATTCTTTATTTCCGTTTAGCTATTTCAATACATCTAGTATTAAATAACACGAAACTCCCACAGCGCTAGAGTAATTGGTGATGAGACGTGCTGATGACACGTGATAAATGCGATGATATTTTTGAAGAACCTGACATGAGATCAGTGAAGAGCATCCTTTTTTCTGAATATTTTAGTTGGACTTTATTTAGAGGGATTGATTTAAAAACAGCTTGAAATAGTTAAGATCAGTTTAGAGACAGCTCTGGATGGATAGAACAGTGTGTATACATCTAAAGATCAGAGGCAGAGAACAGAAAGCAATTATTTAATATGACCTGCAGGAGCACAAATAGGAGAAATGAGATTAAATGAGTATAGGAAATATTAAACCTGTTAAGAAAATATTTAGCACTGTGAGATGGAAAAGCTTCCCAAGAGAACATAAGGAGACTGTTGTATTTAGGATTAATAAAACTAGATTGGTTCAACCCAACTGGTATATACTAACCCTACAAAACAGTTGCAGCTGTTTTATTGTGAAATAAAGAATTTTATATGAAAAACCTTAACTAATTCTAGGTCATAATTAAGTTTTTGCAGATTTAAGCTTTTTTTGCTTTGTTTTTTGTTTGAATCTTTAGATTCCACAAAAGATCTTTTCTATCTAATGGACAATGGCCTGATACGGAGCGACCAAAACTCTTCTCTCCCTTACCAGCAGTATTGGGTCTTCAGGCAGAAGTATTCAGCAGAGAAGGCTATGCTTTGGTGTCTCACACGTAAGGAATCTTGGAGACGGTTATTCTATAGGATAATAAGGAAGTAGTAATAAGCTGAAGGCTTTCAATAGGTATTATAATCATGGCTAGTAGAAATCTTCGGCTTAGGGATTTTTTCATGGGCAAAAAACACGATTTACATCGTTATCATCTCCGTCTACAATGAAGTTGCTAATGTGGCCCCCACCTCTTCCTCATGATCTTTATCTAGTATGGCAGACAGGATACCCACTATTCGTCACTAGGGCATCCCTGTCATTGGTTAGAGTAGTAGAAGATATAGCTTAGGCAATAAGATCAGTGTAGATAAGATCAGGCAATAAGATAAGTGTACTTGCAATGCACCCACCCCCTTTCTCCCTCTGCCCTAAATAATTTGATGACACAACAGTATAAAAACAAGAAGGTAAAGCATTCAGCTTTATGGTGTTAACAATAGTTTGATGTAATGGTTGAAGAAGAACTTTCAGCTCTGAACACTAGGAAGGTAGAACTGAGAATACTGTACAGTGCACGCACATCACTGTAAGAAGTCAGTAGAGCTATGCCTATTTAAAATTAAACATTGACATATGTGCGTACAGAATTAGGTCCAAAATCATTGCCACAATAGTTAGGAAGTGGGTTTGATTACTTTCTTTCTTTCCTGAAAGAAATTGATCTGAATGGCTTGAAATGGAAGAAAATTACTCAGGGACAAATCTGAATGTAAAGCGCTATAAGCAACAAACTGCTTTTGCAGTTGATTCTGGAAACGTTATATATATGTCTATATATATATATATAGACATATATATATATGGGCTTATACCTGTCACAGGAGGAGAAAATATCTTTCCTAATAACTTTGCTGCTGCTCCTTTTTGTTCTTCTCAAGTAAACCTGTTCTTCAACATAAGTAGAAACAGGAGATGTCCGCATTCCTCTTGCACTGCGATAGAAAATATTAATGAATGTTCTCACTTACAGTAATTTACTGATTTATAGCATTGTGCCGAAGACATGAAGAGGGATAGAGGGGGAAGAAGCATAGCTGTGTTTCTAATTGTCAGTGCCTTTGCCTTCTAGGTTGTGCACAAGAAGAGTTTTGTCAAATAGCAGATCTTCAAAACGCCACAGACACATACTTTGTGTGTACCCTCTATCCAGAGGCTCAGATTTGTGATGGTAATATCGATCAAATACCTGCAAACTGTCTCACTGTACTACCCTGGCAACCACAAATGGCATATCATAAAATAGGCAAGTTCTGGGGTTTGGATGTATTATATGTACTGTATTCTTGGCAACGTCAGCTAGTGCCTTGGCTTTTGAGGTAGAAAATCTGAATATAGGAATGAGTTTTTGGTAAGTGATGGTGCAAGGGAAGTCCGGGTTGTTCTGGATATGGTTTTTCATTTCTATTGTAGGTTAACACTAGTGCTGGAAAGCATCTAGTGTTTTTTTTTTTTTTTTGGGGGGTGGCCAAAGTGCTAGTGATCTAATTTCAACTCAGAAGGAAAGATATTAATGACAGACTCTATTCCCCACCTCAGTTGTCCCCAGTTTAGGAAGGTCAAGGGTAGCTTAAATAATCTATGTACCAGAAGATGTCAAATATTTTCATAATGCGAGTAATGTGGGAATGTCATTAGGATGCATCCAGTCGTGTTTTCTACCATTACAATTTCCCTGGTAGTTAAGCAATTTGAAAATTGAAAGTATGTTTAGCTGAATGTGTTGTTCTTGTTGAATGTCATCCTATTATTATTATTATTATTATCAAGCAAACATGAAGTTATAAAAATGTGAATATTAACCTCTGATCTTTTAACCTTTGGAGTTCAGTGATTTTTCTTTTGAGGATGAATAGACAAAGAACTCTGTTATCACAGGGATCTATACTTTTTCTGCAAAACTCAAGGGTCTTCTGAACTAAACTATTAAATCTTATCCTGTTAGGAGAGCCTAAAGTGCAGACCAGATTGAATAATGTATGATTGCACACTGGATTCTCCCAGTCTGAAAATATGTATCAGCTTTTGGACTGAGTGGGAGGGAGTCATGGTGGTAAAGGTCCTTTAGATCTCAGAAGCTGAAGCCCTGAGCTACAGGTCTTTCCTTGGCAATGTATTTTGCTTGACTCTTAAGGCCTTTGCGTGAAGGATTTTGTTCATCTTCAGGCTTAACCGTCAAATGTTTACTCTGATAGTGTAAAAATACCTGCTATTGGATTAAGACTTGCCCTTACCAGCTGATTACTCGACCAGTATAAGAAAATTAGAAGGAAAAGGACATTTTCTTATTTTGTTTTTCTTTTTCTTCCCAGTCACTCTAAAAAGTTCTGTGAAGAGTTTCTACACACGTGTACCATTCCAGAAAGTAACAGGGATCTCAGTGAGGAATAAGACTGACATGAGCAGAAAAGCTGTTTCTGATGGGTAGGACATGACTTTACTTTGTCTTCACTGGAGGTTTTACCGTGCCTGGAATACCAAGGCCATGCTATATGCACGTTAAGAGAATCAGACACATTGATCCAAGAACAGCATTGCGTTAGAATATTTGATAGAGGAAAAAATAGCATATAATTTTAAGGAAATTTATAATTCAGGCATAAATAATAACACATATAATTAATAAGTGCATGAATTACTTTATACTTACACTTTAAAATTACTTATTGGCCAATTGAGTCTCTCAGCAATAACGCACAAAACTATGCTGATTTTTTTATGGCAGATATCAAAATACTGTTCTAAACTTTAAGATGTACTTAGTTTCGCAAATGTGTATGGTTTGAATGGAAACTTATCTGCAAATGGGAAAGGTATTGAACTCTTGTCTGTACAGTACAAGGAACTATAACGTTCTCTTACGGTAAAAGACACTTCTACATGTTCTCAGTGTCTCCCCTCCTTGTGCAACAACCCCTCTTCCCTTTTCTAGGTTAGTGATAGCATTTAAGTGATACTAAAATTGATTATGCTTTTTTTTTTTCCTCAGCTTTTTTGAGTGTGAGCGTTGGTGTGATGCTGACCCCTGTTGCACGGGATTTGGGTTTTTTAATGACTCCCAACTGTCAGGTATTTTTCACTCTAGCTATATTTTTATTTTAAATCATTTTAATATTCCTTCTTCACTCCAAATTTTACCTTTCTTTTCCTATGAAAAGAGGAAAAAAAAAACTTAACAAAATTTGCAGACCTTACTTGGCAGCAACTTCTGCAGTTATCAGCCCTTTCTAGGAGTTCAGCCCAATGATATGCTCAAGATCTCAGGACTTAAAAAAAAATAACTCCACAGGAATGGGCCCTTACATGGCTGCAATTCCAAAAGCATGGTACTCAAACCATTAAAACAGTTATTTGTCATTTATCATCCCCTCTTCCAAAATGCTGGCCAACTTATTTTTTTGTTTGTTTGTTTTTTTAAAGCTTAATGGAATTAGAAACACAAATATTACTGAAATTAAACACAGGGCAAGCACTTAGTATCCTTGGATGTCCTGGGATATCTCAGCTTTTTAGCCTTCTGAGATGTCTGAACTTCTCTGCTCCCAGATGTTAGTTTTCCACTTGGAGAAGAAGGATTGCAGAGGGATGGAGGTTGTCTATCCCCTCCCCTTAGTATCTTAGCGATTTAAGACATCTCATATAGTATTTCTATTCCTTCTGAGGGAACCAGATTTTTAAATGTGTGTGTGACTTAGGAGCCATTAGAATATCAAACACGTTTTGCTTGCCTGAAATGGCTAAGTTAAGGGTGTTGCCACCATAAGCTGCCTTGTACAGTCAGCAGAGAGAGATAGGGGCACCCCTACAGGGTCTTTCAGAGCTTTGGCCGAATCCTGTTCTGGAGCTGCTTTTTTTTCTCCAGTAGCTGCAAAGGAAGTGCTCTGTTTAAACAAAGTCTTTGATAAGTATCTAAAACTGAGTGTCATTCATGTCAAAGTGAGTGAAATGATTTTGAATATTTTATTCCAAATTAATATATAGGCCTCGAAAATGATTGGCCTGGTTTTCACAAATGTAAAGTGCCCATCCATTCTGCCTGACGTCCTTAGGAAGAGTTAGTTTTATGACGGATTTGAGAATTCTGAACATTTCTTTTTCTTTTTTTTTTTAATTAGACCTTCCTTTCTTTCCTGAGCAGTCAAAATTTTCACTGATATCAGTGAAAATAGATCAATATCTTGTAAAATTAGTTGAACGTGTTTCAGATTGGAATTATTGAGAAAATCAAAAATAGGCTATTTTCATACTGCTGCATGATGTGAATCTGAAGTCTTAACTGAATATCACTTTATTTCTATGTTTGTTTAAACAATTTTAAAATACATCCAGGATTTTAAAACATCTGATATTGATAAATGACACTTTTTTTGTATATCTTGTTTATATTATCTTTAGCGTCTTTGAAACGTCCAATGCTGGCACTAATACAGTCAAGAGAACTTGAAGGCAGAATTTTTATCTTGATCTGTTCTGGGCCTGTGCTTCAATATGCTTGCAGATTTTTTATTTTTAGGGTTGTACTAGCCAGAAAGGATTATTTATCCTTCTTATCCTAAGAAGAGGCCTTGATTTGGGAACAGGATGTTGCAAAATTTTGCTTAGTGGAAATACTTCCAGTGACCTTAATAGGTTGTAATGTCAGAACCCATGCCATTCCCATTTAAATGAGTGTAATTTTTAACATTATTTTCAACAACAGTAAAACTTTGCCCTGAATGACAACCTTTTAGAAATCAAAGGTGGGAAAATACCTAAGTCAGTGGAATTTTTTTAACATTCAGCGGAACCATGCTGTATTCTTTTCCTTTAGAATAAGATACAGAAAAGAAAAGTTACCACCGTCGTTTCTATAACTGTGTATTTCCCTTGCAGGGGGAAAGATTATGTGCCTGACCTTGAACAGCCTAGGAATCCAGATGTGTGCTGAGGACACAAGAAGTGCTTGGCAAGTTTCAGACTGTGGTGGACCAGAGGCAGCAGTCAGAATACATCCATTTGGCTGGTACCAAAAGCCTGGTAAGCAATGCAGGGTTACTATTCCAGTGTTTGACATCTTTTGTGAAGCAGCGGGGAGAAAGTGAGTAAAAGACTTTTACTAATTGGATTACCTTATTTTTTTCTTTGAGAAAGTAAGGCTTAGAACCCACATTGCAGCAGATTGTGTAGTCTATGGCTAGATTACAAGAATAATAATTATAATTCTGGTTAGATTCAGCCACTGGCTTGGAATCGTAAAATAGAGGCAAGGTGCGTTTCAGAGCAGATCTTCACCTATTTGCTAAGGTATGCAAGACCTTAAGTGCAATTCTGGATCATCCCCCTTTTCGAGGACTCTGTGGCTCCAGATTCTCTGTTTGGGCCTGTTTCTGCACAAGAAAACAATTGTATTTAGGTTCTTTTAGGATCTGCCTGTGGGCAGGGGGAGCTGAGAGGGAACAAGTGGGTACGAAGGAACAGCAGTAGAAAGGCGAAGAGACGGCAGAGGTGGTAACACCCTTCCACTTCTTGGAATCATTTTTCCTCTTTTTGGCAAAGAAACAGCTAAAAATAAGGGATGTTGCTGACCTCATGGACAGAGGGATGACAAGGCTAAGCCAGCAGCACATGCAAAAGAATGTGAGGAGAGACGCAGTGATGTTTCCTTATCTAGTAAGGAAGCGTCAGATGTGTTTCCACCATAGCATGCAGCAAGCGCAGATGTGTATGCAAATAAAGATATTTGTAGACAAAAATTTGTATCAGTTGTGCTGGTGTGTTGTGGTTCTGGGAACCAGGAGGAGGAACATGAAAGCTCTGAGGCTGAAAGGGAAAATGAGTGAAATCTGAAGAAGGAATTTACTGTAGCTGGCGGGAGGTTTGCATGAAGCAGGACCTTTGATTTTAGACCACAGCCATTTGTTGTAGAAGGGGACTTGTCTCTGCATTTCATAATATATTAAATTGTCGTGAGCTGTCTGACTGCACAACTCTGCTCACTAACAATTTGACTCAGTGCGTATAAGCTGGTTGCAGTTCAGTCAGTAAAAGATCATATAGTAATATTTTAAAAAGCGTTCTGGATTGCCATAATTCTTCCCTTCTATCAATGTAAACAGTAAAACTCTTGAGTTTTAGAAATTTTTATTGGCTACATGCATGGGCAGTGTGAAGTGGAAGAAGCGGGCAGAGTCTGACTTGTCTTCAGCTTTTGTCGGATGGTGATTTACTTTTGTCTCAGTGGATGATTTATAACTAATTTAGTTAGCTAAAGTGTTTTATAAAATATGAACACGTGAAGCAAATTTCATATGTGTTATCTTAAAAATACAAAGCATACCTAATGTTCAAGGGAAATATTTGCAATTGAGGACTTCCGTGTATGAAAATATGAAAGTGTTTTTTTGAATTTTAGTTTGAATTTTATTTTTAATTCTCTAATTGAGAAATTCCAGTTTCCTTTCAGGAAGCAGAGAAAGTCTTACGTCTCTTGTGATGGAGGAGACCAAATATAGCCTGGGGTATGGTGGAGGGAGATTCTGCCCCCCTACCCCAATCAACTACTGAAACAAACTGTTCAGAAAAACAACAGCAACCACCCTGCATGTTGAAGGGTGCTTGCAGGAACGTTTATGAATGCAAAATTTGAGAGAAGCCTGGATTGCTGTACTGGTGTACCACTCAAAAAGGGCTAGATATCAGAGCAGCCTCAGATCCTGATTGGTGATTTTTTGTGGAAAGAACATGCAGCGTTTAGATCCCAGTAGTGATATGGGCAATACTGCAGTGTAGATTCTAAACCTACCAGTGTAACGTTTCATGTTTCTTTTCTTCTTTTAGCTGACTTGGAGAATACCATGGCTAACCTGTGTCCACCTGCTAGCTTACCTCTCAGGCCAGAAAGCGGTAAGTGTGTTTGTATGTTAAGCCAAAGAAAGGAAGCATCCTCTGTTTTGTGTGTGTTGCTAACAGATCACTCTGTAATGAAATGGTTGTGTCACCCTAAGTTTCTTCATTCAGGTGATGCATACGTTCTTTTTATTAATAGCATATTATTTGAACTAAAGAATTTGTCATAACGGTGGCCTAATATTTGTCAAACTCACTACCACAAGAGGTCACTGACGCCAGATATTTGGCAGGACTGATGGAGAAATTTATCATTTGTAAGTGTGGATGTCACAAGTTATGCCTTAAAATAGATATAGCTTTTTATATTTAAATGCAATGGCCAAAGACGGAAAGATCAAATCAACAGAAACTTCCCCAGTAATAAGTTACTGCATTATTGTCCACTGTGGGGTATCTAGCACCTTCTCTTTAGCATGTGGTGCCTGTCGGGGGCAGGATATCAGATTAGACAAACCACCAGCAGCATTTGTCAGTACGTGCCGAAGATTTTGCTGTACGCGAGGAGTGGCAACCTGTTTTCGGTTGAATACAAATAATCGCAATAGAGATGTAAAGTCAAACAGCAAATCTATTTTTCTCCTTAAAAGCTTTGCATGTAAAAAGGAAGATGATTAAAAACAAACAAACAAACAAAGTTCCTCTAGAAATTAATGACGTTTTATACCATAACTGGTATAACTGGGGTAGAACAATGACGAATTCTACCACCTTTAGTCCTTGTTAGTGGTTTTCTGCAAGGATGGCAATATTAAGGGCTGTTCAGAGCCAAGTCACAAGAAAGCATCGTATTTGAAATGTGTTGAGTGCTGCTTTTGAAGAGATACTGTAGCTTGCTATTACCATTTTTTTTAGTCAGGAAGAAAACTTATTTCAGTCTTGCAGTAAATGAATCTTACAATACTTGTATGCGTTATTTTAAAAGTTGGTGGATCTTCTTAACAAATGAAAGCTTAACTGCTATCTTTCAGGGCTTTGTATTTATTGCCCCCTAGAAATGTATGCAAATCGTCAACAGCTACAGGCTTCCATCATGTGTCTTTTTCATAAATACGTAGCATGTTCGGTAAATGCCGTGTGTAACGGAAAGGAAGCAGGTTGGCTAGTCATCATATAACTCAGTCTGAGAAGGCAGCACTCATAATGGGGTGACCTTTGGGTTAGAATCCTAAAACTGAGGATTCTCATCCATTTCTTGATTATCTGGTGGATCATGAGCAAGTCTTTTAACTCACTTGTTTCTATCTTTTTCCTTAAACAAGATACCACTTCGCTTACAGGAGGTAGTTAATATTTGCAAAGCATTTTCAGTTTTGAGTTTAGGATTTACTGTTAAGCGTATTATCTTCTTATCCACAGTTACCAGCAAAGATTGCATTCAATTTGTATTTATTAGTAGAATTTATGGTTTTATAATAATCACTTTAATAAAAGGAAACTCCCTATAAATAAACAGGGTGTGTGGTTTGCGTTTTTCGTTCGTTTTTGGGTTGGCTGTTTTTTTTGTTTGTTTTTTGAAACGCCTGAAAGAGCTAGTGGGCTAGTAAGTTGCGCAACTCTATTCCTTTGCAAATTATTTTTCTCATGGAACGTAGATAACTGCTTTATTTTAAACTTTCTTCTTCCCTATGTGAAGGTTAGTACTACTTTTGTCATCTTTCTTTTGTTTTTCTTCTTTAAGTGTAGAAAAATAGTGACCTAAGCAACAGTTAAGGAAATTAGGCTTTTGTGTCATATGTTTTTTTACTCTGAAGTCTGCCCAGAACTTAGCCACAGTGAGTGAGATACCTATCTTAACCTTAGTAACCATCTTTCATCTGTTACACCCGTTTCCAGGTTATCTTTCCAAATGCAGAGCTGAGCAGTCTTGCAAGGATCTGGTTAACCGCTCAAAGGCGTAGAGCCTCCCATGAAAAGGCAGGATCCTGGATTAGAGCAGTTGTTCTGAGGAGAACAAACTGGAGAAGTTGCTGAATTATAAGGAGCAACCAGTCTGGAAGTCAAACTAGTACCAGTGCCTTTACTCGTTGTGCTCTTTGTGTCTCTATCACCAACGTGTGCCACACTGCATTTAAAATGCATCTGAGCACCGTCTATCCTTATAGTACAATTACCAGCCTGATTATTTAGGTCGGAATGCCATCTCTCTTGCATTGTCAGCGACTTTCAAGTTTTTTCAAAAACATTGCTTCCAAAGTCTTTATGATCACATTATATGGTATAGCATATTCTTTTTTTTTTTTTTTTTTTTGCATTAGACATCATAGAAAAGTTAGCAGCAATGGAAGCTGCTGCATTGTGGTGGTGTTTGTGCAGGGAAAAAAAATAGTGACTCTAGTGGTTACTGGGCGGTGAGTGTGAGAAAATGTCACTATTTAAAGTGTGATAAGTGTGTGTGTATACGTACACATGTATATGCATGTGTAGAACTTTCCATCAGAAGATGGAAAAGATGCTTAAATTTGAATACTTTACTGGGAGCAGTGGTGAAATACTGAAGTTAGTGTTATGTCCACTCTACAGTCTAAGTTTATTGAAGCGCAGTTAAGGCTATATAGACAGCCTTTTAATAGACAGCTGCATTTGACGGTATCTCACTGCTTCATTTGCTAGTTATCCAACTTGAAATGCTCAGGGCAGAGTGCCTAGCACTCTGCTTCATCCCATTCGAAGCTGGGATACAGTGAACTGCATTCCAAGACTGTGGCATTTCCAACCCCTTGAGACATTGTGAAGAAATCCAAATTAGCAGGCTTGTTAGTCGGTCCAAGTCTGTAGACCAAATCAGTGACTGAGAAGGAAAGTAACCATTATTATTTTCAGTCTCATGTGAAGTAGATGATTCCCTTCTTTTTACTCAGCATATTTCTTTTTGGTTAGCGAGGGTAAAGGCATGTAGGACCGTAGAACAAAACGGCCTCAACAAGAAGGGCTTCTACAGGTCTTTCAGCAGCAAAAGGAAGACTAGGGAAAATGTGGGGCTTGCTGTGATGACAAAGGGCATGGAAAAAACCTAAGTCTTTACTGGTAAGACTTCAAGAATTCAAGAATTTCAGGTCCGTGAGACCTGAGTGAAAGTCTGGAGCAAGTCCAGAAAGTCTGGACTTACCCTTGGAGAAGGAGGGAGGATCAGGTTAGGAAACATTTAAACAAACTGGACATACAAGTCCATGGGCCCTGGTAGGATAGCTCACCACAAGTGGTGAGTTATCACTGAAAGGTTATGGTAATTAGGTGAGGTCTCTGAGGAGTGGAAGAAAGCAAATCTCACTCCTACTTTCAAGAAGGAGCATCTAAGAACTATAGTGTGTCCGCCTCACCTTGATCCCTGGGAAGGCGATGGATCAAATCCTCCTGGAAACCATTTTCAAAGATATTAAGGACAAGAGGGAGATTAGGAGTAGTCAGTATGGATTTATGAAGGGGAAATCATGTCTAACCAACCTTTTACGAAGTGACGACTGTCTTGGTGGATGAAGGTAAAGCAGTGGGCATGGTTTATCTTGACTTTAGTGAGGATTTTGACATGATCTCCCATAACATCCTTGTAGCCAAACTGAAGAAGTAAGGATTAGATAAATGGACAGAGAGGTGGACTAAATACTGGCTGAACTGTGGGCTTAAAGTGTTGCTGTCAGCAACATGCGGTCCAGCTGGAGGCTTGTCCCTCGTGGTGCCTGCAGGGTTGATACTGGGGCCAAAATGGTTTAACATCTTCATTTATGACCTTGACGGAGGGGCAGAGCGCAGCCTCAGCAAGTTTGCAGCCAATACAGAGCTGGGTGGAGTGGCTCATAAACCACCAGATGGTTGTGCTGCCATTCAGAGAGACCTCGATAGGCTGGAGAGATGGGCAGAGAGGAACCTCATGAAGTTCAACAAAGACAATGCATGCACCAGCAGATGATGGAATTTCACTGCCTGGAGAGCAGCTTTGCAGAGAAGGATTTAGGAGACCTGGGGGGCACAAAGTTGACCATGAGCCAGCATTGTGCCCTTTTGGCAAAGTAGGCCAACAGCATACTGGGCTGCATTAGGCAGAGCATTGCTAGCAGGTTGAAGGAGGTGATCCTTCTCCTCTGCTCAGCACTGGTGAGGCCCATCTGGAGTGCTGTGTCCGGCGCTGGGCTCCCCAGTGCAAGAGAAACATGGATTTATTGGAGTGAGTCCAGTGAAGGGGCACAAAGGTGGTTAAGACATTGGAGTGTCTATTAGGAGAGGCTGGGAGAGGTGAGATTGTATAGCCTGGAGAAGAAAAGGCTCAAGGGGATCTTGTCAGTGTATACAAATACCTGATGGGGATTCAGGTGTATAAAAAAGACAGAGCCAGATTTTTCTCAGTGATATCTAGTGAAGGAATAAGAGGCAACAGGCACAGACTGAAATACAGAAAATTCCACCTAAAAACAAGAAAAATTCTTTTTTACAATAAGGGTAGTCAAATACTGGTACAGGTTGCCTGGAGAGGCTGTTGAGTCTCCATCCTTGGAGCTGCTCAAAACCTGGCTGGGCACAGCACTGGGCAACCTTCTGTAATTGCCTCAGCCTCAAGGAAGGGGAGTTGGACTAGATGATCTCCAGAGGTCCCTTCCAACCTCAACCATTCTGTAATTCTGTGGAAAATACCTTCTGAGGTCCCTTCAGGCACCTGTTGCTATCGGAGACAGCCGAACTGTGTAAAATTTCTGGGATCAAGTTGTCTTTTAGCTATGTCTGCAAACTGGTTAGGATCTCTACCTAGTAAGTCTGTGGAGAAGCTGTTTTGAAATTTCATCTCCACAGAAGATAGATCTTCTCTCTCATTTTTGCAGATTTTCTAAGAAATAAAATGCTTCAGCTTTTCTAGCTGAAGTTAATTGGACTATTTTAAATGTGTTGTTCCTGTGGTGGTCAGGAGAGCAAGAGTTGCAGGGTTAGTTAACATCTTTCATTAGATGCCTTATGTAGTTGTAAGAAGCAGGTGCCTTTTGAGGAATGCTGGATACCCTGCAAAAAGCCAATTCCTTTAATACCAGCACCTCCTTCCTGACCCTTACAGAAGGATAAGATCAGATTTCATCCAGGCTGGAGAACACTCTTAAAAAGATAATTTTATGGCTCAGAAAGCTTTCTATGCGTTAGTTTGTTCTGCAACAAAGCCAGCTCTCCCCCTACTAAATCATCTTTGGATTGTCACTTGGTCTGAATTTGTCTCACTTTTGCATTGTTTAAGCTCAGGGTCTCACTGTTGTTTGTTTGTTTTAAGCTTGGGTATACAATCCTTCCCTTAACTGTCCAACTGTTAATAATTCTAAACAGTTAGAATTATTTAATCTGTCCTAGTATCTGACTGAAAGTAGAAGCCCTCAGAGCTGAGGAGTTGCAAGGCAGCTTCCACCCTGCTTCATCCCGTTGCATGCAAGGGGGAATTCCATTGCTGTCGCTGTACTTTTGAAAGGTGGAAGTCGAGACCAGATTTTTCAGGCTGGCCTTTGAATCTGCAAGGGCAAAAGTAATTTTCAATAGCAGCTTCTTTCACAATCTGTCATACAGCACCATGCAGCCACCAGAGAAATAGAGAAACCCCCTTCCCCCATGCCAGACTAGATTCAGGAGAAACACACAAAAAAGGGAAGGCATGAGGTCCTCCCTGTTCTTTGCCTGTTGCATTATTTCCATGTTAGCCTGCGTTAGCCCTGGGATCCCCCTCCGCAGCCTGAGGCTCCCACTTGCATTCCCCAAGTTACTCGCCTGACAAGCAGGGCTGGCTGGATGATTTGATCTCTCATTAGATGCTCTGTTAGCCCACAAAAGGGGGAATTAGGTGCTCTGTAACGGCTGCAGGTCACAAGGGCGAAAAGCTGCATGCTGCAGTTCATGCCTTTTGGCCAAATTCTTTTTGTTTTGTTATTGCTTAATCTTCTTCCCCTCAGTGCTTTCTGATGCCAAGATAAACTCTGTAGGAGAGATTTTCTTGATCACTAATCTCTAGTGCATTTAACTGAATGTGGTTTTCAGCCCTTATTTGTTTTTACGTATTTCTATCACAAGGAGCTGAGCACACTCCTAGTCTTCTATCACGGCTTCCCCATAGATTCTATTAGCTGAAAAATAATGTGTGGAAAATAGATATACTGAATGGATTGGGAAAGTCCTATGTGTTACATCTGGAGCATTTTTTCCCCTGAAGGAGTTAACATGCTGTGGTGATGACGAGTGTGGAACCGTCTGTGGCTAGTTTCAGGTATGCCTTGTGACATTTAAAGATGGGAGCACAGCTGTTATTTCAAGACTACTCATGTTAAAAATGCTAATAGAGCCATACTGTAGTTTGATTTACTTATGCTGATGTGTAACTGTATGACTCCACTAAATTTTGAGAATATGGAGGAATGTTGGTCTGAAAAAGGAAATAGTCAGGACCTATAATTATGTTTGAGATACACCTTTCTGCAGCCAGTTAAGACACAAGAAGATAGGAAATGTTTTTGCATGAGAAATCCTTTATTTCTTAGTATTTTACAGTTGTATTGTACTGTTAGTCAAACAGGTTGTATATTAGGATTTGAGCTGTAGAAATTTTTATGTCCTTACAAATAAAATTGAAAAAAATAAAGGAATCTGTGAATCATCTCACCTGACTTTTTGAAAGGAGTTTGTGTGCTTAAAGTGAAATGGAGAGCCTGGAAATGATCCAGGTAGATGGAAAGGAGGAGTAACATTGTTGTGTACCTTCAGTTTTTTTTTTTTTTTGCACTTTATTGTAAAATTTATGAATTATATGTAGCAATTATTGAAACTTTAATCAGCATTTTCCTGTCTTCAAGTTCTTAATTTTTAAGTAGGATATAGCTACCTTTTTTAGATTTGGCAACTGCTAGTAGACATTGTCCCTTAAACGGTGGCCTCTGCAGGTGACTGTAGATTGTATACAGGAAAGTGTCGAGGGATCTTCTGGGGTCAGCTCCTGCTCTGTCCAAAATCAAGTAATTCATTGAGAAACTATGGATGAAATGATTTGTTAGGCCCTTCCTGTTTCTACCATCTGTGATCCTCTAACGATTATAGTCCTTTCCCTGTGGCAGGACTGAGCAATGGCTATGGGATTTTCCTGCATGGCAAAAAATTTTCCATCAGGCTATCTCAGTACCTGGTATTTCCAGTTACAACAGAGATGCTTATGGCAATATCCAGGCACTGCAGCTTGCAGTCAGCTGAGGAAGCCCTCTGTCCAGCTCCCGACCAACCTGAGTGAAGCGATGGAGGACAGCGCAAAGTTGGTGTGTTGGAGCAACTGATGTCCTCTCTCGCCTTCCCCGTGGCCCTCTTGAGACTGCAAACGTGCTCGTATTGCACCAATGTGCAGTGAAGTAGAGTACTGGAGAGGGTGCTGAAGGCTTTGCAAGTGGGTATTGTCCTTTGGGATATGAACTTAGAGGAGCCTTGCCCCTGGGCTTCCCTGCCGACAAAACTGTCTTGCCTGACAGATTCTGAGACTGTTTTAGAAGAAGTTTCTTGTTATGCTAATAGGCCTAGGGGAAGAGTTTGGGAGACTTTCCAGGAGCAGCTTGATATAAAGTCAGAAATGGGATGCTATGAAAATAGAAGCTCATTCTACAAAATATGTTTTCCTGTGTTGCTCTAATAAATAGTATCATTTGTTCTCATGCTTCCCCCAATACCGAGGATGTGTCAGAGAGTTATTTACGAAACAAAGACGGTATTTTTCATCAGTTCTTTAATAAACTTGATTGTGGCTAAGCTGCAGGTACTGATCTACAGTGTCCTACGTACAGCATACAGGACCTCTGCTGTGGAACCTGTCCTTGGCCTTCAGTCTGATTTTTATCCGTTTGTAGTTAGAAGGTTTTTACCTCCATTTAAAAAAAAGCTTATTTTAAACCTGGATAAACATCTAGTACATTTATATTATTGTTCTATACCATTTACTATAATTGGCATGACTGAAGAAGGCAGGAAGCTTGTATTTCACATCAGCACGGTAAGGTTGCTCCGTGGTAAAGGCTATAAATATCACGTCTGTTAGTTTCAGACATGTTTGTCCCAGAGGTGTCATTATAGTTATTATGTGGTAGGCTTAAGAGAATGGCTCATTTTGAATTATTTGAATGTCAGTAGATTGAAAAAAAGAATGAGAAGCAGCTCTAATTCAGAAAAGATATACTTTCTACAGGTCCACTCTATTTTTTTTTTTTTTTTGAGACAGTATGCAGACAGGTTAGCAATTTTGATTGTAAAGAATTTTGAACTCTAAGAATATATACACAACATATGAGTTCAGTCTAAGCATGTTTTTAGCTTGGCTCAGGAATAATAAATATGGCTTACAAACTTCAGAATTAAGATAAGAATTTGCCTTTCAAATATAAATTAGGCACGCTGGATCCAGAGATCTGATTTATGTACCTCTATAACTACTTCATGAGTTTTCTTCTAAATCTAACTTGTTTTATTGTACTACTATATCTCTATTTCCTCATATCAAATGTCATGTTTTCCAGTGAACTGACCCCTCTCTGCTTCTCCTAAAATCAATGATGAAATTTCTGCTGACCTTATGAAAGGGATTTTATTATGTAGTTGCCTGCAATAGTGGGAGGCTGGACTCTGTGACCCCAGGAAATCTATTCTAGTCTTGTGATCTTGTGACTTGAGTGGGAGCAGCGAGAGGCCAGTGTGAGCGCTTTTGCAAATGCAATCCCAAACCTTGCCTACCCAAACAAGAACATCTGGAAGAGAGAAGCTCTCTGTATGGGACATTTATAATTTTAAAATAAAAGTTATAGGGCTGGCTGGATGCAGAATGCAGTAATTATCCAGTAAAAGCAGTTGCCAGAATGTGGTTTGGGAGGGCAGAGTCTAACCCATATATAAACCAGAAGTGTCTTCCAGCCCGTCAGGTGCACTGTGCATTTTTAGTAAAGCAGTGCCAGTCTAAAGCTATGTGCCTTGTAAGAGCATTTTCTGGATGAGATGAATTTAGATCAGCCACAGAAAAATTCTGTTTTGCCCCTGTGATGAAGTGGGTGTGTACCACCAGCGGATGCTTCTGCATCTATTGCCAGGTGAGAGAAAGGAGAGGAAGGAAACAACTGAGAGTCAAAAACCTCCCTTGCAGCTGACTGCTAGTTGGTGTTGTCCATGGTGGTGATGGCTCCGGGTGAAAGGGGCTTGGTCTGTCATCAAAATGAGCCTTATGTTTCTGTGTTTATCTTATCTGGGATCAGCAGGGCAGAAAACTGGAAAGGGGTAACACTGGAAGTCATCAATATGGATCTGGTCTGAGATTACGAATGCTTCCTGCAAATGTGAGAATGCAGCCTGCACAGTGGGAGGTTGCAGGGGTCAATTCTGTGAGATTCAGGACAAAGAATAAGCAAAAAACAATGTGGAGTCTAAGGAAGTTTGCATCACAAGTGATTGGTGTTCTATGGCTGGTATAGGCTCCATGTGAGCATCCTCAAAACATTTTAATAATGGTGAACCTCACTGAAATAGATACAGGAGGCCATATTCTACTTTGAAGTGTCAGTGGTGTAAATCCAAGGGGACTTCTTTTTGCTTTTGCGGAATTATTTTGAATTCTTTTCCTGCCAGAGTAGAATTTAGCTCAGCAAGAATGCTTATGACACATGGTGGAACTGAGATATGAAAATTATATGATTTACCCGAGGTCATTGGTGAGTCAGGGGAGCTATGGGACTAGACTCATTCCAGGAAAAATATCTTCCAAAACCACTGATGCATCCAGACTTGTTGACTTGCAATAGAATCCACAAAAAGCCCTTACAAAAAAAAAAAAAAAAAAAAGTAATTTAATTTGAAGCTTTGTATCTGAACCCAGACAAATTACTTATTCCAGCAGTAGAGGACCTCAGTTATTAGTACTGGACACCGTGTAGGATGTCAACATTGCTCTTATGTAAAAACATAGTTTAAAGTATATTGCTAAAATTCTTTTCTTGTTCATATATTTTGAAAAAAAAGAATATTTAAGTAGGAATTGAAAACATAAACTGGCAAGATATAATCTGGAAGAGTAAAACGTAGGGATCTGATAATGCAGACAAACGACCTCTGGGGAAAACTTAGTGGTTAATTCTCCATTTCTCAGGGACTTGATTTCATGTTCAATCATCTTTCTAAACAAATGCCACAAATTTTCAGGCTAGGTGAAGAAATTATGTAACTATAGCCATGCAACAGGTCAGATTAGATCGATTTAAAATAGTGAAATTATTGGCATTATGAAACAGGAATTTCCACATAACTTAGAATACTGCGTTCCTCCAGATTAAGTGAATAGTCAGTGCTTAAGTGGTAGACAAAAATGAATTGCAGTAGATGTGTTGCATAAGTCAAGCAGTAAGTACAGAATCTTTACTCCCTTACTAGTTCAGAGTCCCTCTGTGTGTAGTGTTGGCGACTTTGCTACTTCATGAGGTGAAGTAAACTTGAAGTCTCTTAACATACAACAGTACTGTACCAAATATAACGTTCATTTCTACATAGCTGGAGACTTTCAGCCTCTATCTCTTGGAAAAAATTTTCCCCAGATATAACAGAAGTGATATGATTTCAAAGTGTGTTGAAAGGACCGGTGAAATGCAGTGCTATTTTTCAGCTACCAATTTACAGCTATGTTAGGGCTAGGCTATTTGGGAAGGCGTATGGTCTACAGTAGATAGATTCATTGTTCCATGAATCCATAGGGTGTTATTTTCTGCAAGACTGAGAGCGAAGAAGCTGCCCAAGGTTCTGAGGCTAAAGTAACCACCATGTGCCAGTGGTGGTAGCTCCTCGGTTCTTTGTGACTTATCCTCTGGGATATCACCCATGTCGGGCACTTGCACTTCCTTGGGAAGGATTTACCTCTTAATAGCAGACTTTTGGCATCAAGGTAGAGATCTGAGTTGTGGAAATTCTCCTGTGCTGTTAGTTATGTCATGAATTATTTAGAATAAAATAATTTTAAAATCTAATTTAAACACCGCTATTCCCTGCCTATTTGCTCAAGGAACGGTACAACAAGGCTAGTCTGTGGTCTGTTTTGTGTCTTGGTTCTCATCAGCTGGAAAAGTATGTCAGCACCGAGATTTCCAGATTGCCGGGAGGGCATGCCACAGTCCTGACTGTGTGAACCCTAGACCTCAGCTTAAGACTTAGTGTTGGATGATATGGTCACAGCTGTCTTCCCGTGAGGAGGAGGAGGAAGGAAACTTTAGCTGTCCGCACATCGCTCCATTCTCACAAGACTAAAACTAATCCTTAGTGAAACGGACAGTCATAAGTTTTGCATCTGCTTGGCAAATAAACTGAAATAACAGGCAAGATCTGTTCAGCAAGAGTAGTAAGCCAGCAGCTGACTCAGCTCTGTCCTCACCTGACAATTACACAGTGAGGGCAATGCCAGCCTCCCGTTTAGTACTCACTAGGCAGCATTAGAGCCCTTTTACTTTTGAAAGAGAGAAACTGAAATAATTAAAGTCCCATTCCTTCCTAAGCACTCTTTTTTTTTTTTTTTTTTTTAAAGACTTCTCTGTGCAAACATGAGATATGTTTATCCGTTTAGTGTGAGAAAAGAATGTGGCATTTTTTGACATGCACTGTTAGGACAGAATAAGTTTTATTGAACACACATACACATATGTGTGTGTATACACGTGTGGTGTGTGCATGTTTACGTATTTATATAAAACTGAGAGATAAACCTTAACTATGTAGCTAATTCTTGACCTTAGAACAATTCATAGAATTTCATGTAATTCTATCTAGAAGGTCAAACCGAAATGGTCAGAATAATCCTTTAAAAATATACATATCTGTGAAAACTGCCTATGCTTCAGTGGGAGCTTGATGAATGGCTTGCAAGTGAAACAAAGACAATATAACATTTGCAAAAGATGTTGTTTTGTTTTGCTTTAACTTAGGCTGTAAGGTTGGGACTTGCTCTCTGAATCTAGATGTATGCAGTATAGATGTCTCCATCTGATCTACTTGCATTAGGTTTGCTGTACAGTCAACATGGAGATCTAGCTACTGTAACCAACAGAGTCTAGGATGTGATTTGTCTCATCCCAAAGCAGACATCTAAAGCAGGATGGAGAAATTGTGTCTGAAAAGTGTCTGTTTCCCTGGTAATAAAAGAAGTCTAGACTGACTAGCTCAGATTTAGACATCTACCTTGCAGGTGATTAAAACTAGCTGAGGTGAAACCTGCCTTAGGACATCAGCACCTGTCTCTCAAGGGTCAGACTTGTAAGTAGATTTGGATGTCTGCTGGGAGTGCTAAGTTACGTGCAGGGTGCTGACTTGCTTTCAAAGGAGTTAGGTGGTCTGCCTGATCAGGCACTCTTGTGCAAGCATTGGGACCCATGTCCTCTAACGTAATTAGGCCTTAAGTTCTGATCAGATACTTTTAATTTAAGTCAGTGGGATTTACGTGCATACAACCTTACTGGAGCTGTTTCTGGACTACCTCTTTAGTAACTAACTGATTTTGTAAACCTACCCCTACATGACCTCTGAAAATGGCACTGGACACCGCTGTCGGAAGCCCTTGAATATTAAATTTCATTTATTCTCAGTTGATACAAAGAAAGGTGAAAGTCTTGTTGGGGAGCTCCCCACTGCTTTTCCTTCTGTATTAATTTTCTTTGAAGTTTTTAATGATTTAGATTATCTCTGTATGCTTCATTTCACAGAGTATTTGAATATATGGCAACCCTTAGATGTGTCCTCTGTACTCATGGATTCATCCATCTCAAACTTTGAAGCTGTGCAAGTTAGTAGGGATATAGCCAATGACTTCTCCACTGCCAGAGACTTTTGTCTATCCGGTGAGCAATGTTCTTCTACAGCTTTATAAAACATATTGACACATAAGACTGAAACACCAAGAACAGTTCCTTCCCGCTCTCCCCTCACCTTCTAACATACATACGCTTAGGTTTAAAAATAACTTCATCACAATGTTTCTGAATTTGAGAGAAGAGGTCTAAATTCATTCACCTAATGAAGGATCCAACAAAAATGTTAAGTATTATGCAGTGGTTGGGTAATTTTGACACGTCTTGAACTCTTACTTCTTACTTCTCCGGTCATTGGGCAATTTGGCAAATATTGTAACAAATACTTAAAGGGATGTGATGGGATTATTTTATAAAGAACAGTTAACACTTACTTATGTGTAGCTGGACCCACAAGAGCGAGGCAGATGGGAGACCACCTGCTAACATTTAAAGGAATACATAGCTGTGGTGCATGAAGGCAGGTTCACTGAGAGCCGGGATGTAGCAGGAGTTGGTTTATGGTACCAAGAAAGACAATCTCTTTAATCAGGAACCTAACTAGACAGCATCGAAAGGGTCCTTCACTAACTTCATATGACTGTCAAATCCTCAAATTCCTAAAGGAATAGAAATAAGAACAAGTCAAATCATTGCTCCCACCTTCTGCAGAAGATGGTCCTTGGAGTGGTCCAACTTTGTGCAGGAGATGGCCCTCACCATATGAGGATGAGCAGCGTAATTCCCTGTCTCACACACACACCCTTACCTTTTCCTAAAACTGTCTGAGGGACCTTTTTAAAAGGAAAAATGTTGGATGCCTACCTGTGAGTGCAAAGTGCAATGAGTGAGGCGTTCACTTTTCTCCCTGTGAGCTGTTTGAATTCATCTGAGGTCCTCAGTACTTTATTGGAAGATGTTTTTCTTCTCCTAAAACCTATGATACTAGTTCTCTAGCTATCTCTTTCAGTTCTAAAGGCAATATGCCCTTTTATCTTTTGGCTTTTTTGGAAAAACTTCTGGAAATTTGTGGGCATTTACGTCTGAATATTGCGCTTTGTAGATAAGGATATCCTCGATGCTCGACCTGCAAAACTTTTAAGTATCTCATAACATCGTACAAAATATTTTGAAAACAAATTTTATCTGCTTCTTTTCTTTATGTTTTGCCTCACAGCTTGTTCAAAGAATCAGTCATGTACTGTGGTTACATTGGAAATCCAGCCATCAGCAATAAGATGCCTTTTTTACCCGGATACACAGATATGCACACATAGCCTGCAAGGGCACAGCTGTAGGATTTTACTCAAAGAATCGGCTACATATATATATAGGAGACAAGGTAAGAGCAGGTTAAGGGGGCTGTAGAAGAAGAAACTCAAATGTGCTGGCCTGTGTCCCGTTCTCGTCAGTGGGAGAGTGAGGAAACACTCAACAGACATAAACCAACGTGGATTCCTCCTAGACAATTATCCATTACCGTTTCAGTGGAGTTAGAGCCAAGCAGGATGTGAAAATATCCACAAATACTTTTTATCAAAAAAAAAAACAAGTCGTCATATTATAATCTTGCATCGAAGCAGTATAATACAGGAAGTTTGGTCTGCAAAAGACACTTCTTAAAGTGCAGAATGGTTTAAAAAAAAAAAAAAAAAGCATTAATGAATGTCCGGCTCCTTCCTCTCCATCTCCAGTAGTTCTGTTCCTGTATATCCTTCACTTTAAAATCTGTGACTAACGCAAGGCCTGTTGAAAACCTACGGTCAATTGAAAGTTTCAAGGACTGCCTGTGAAGCCTCCTAATATTTTTGAAAAGATCAAAATAACTTAAGGAAGAAATAAAAGTTTTATAGATAGCTAAAAATTCTATTATTTAAATATGCATTTATTTAGAATTATAAATATGTTTTTATTTTTTTTTTTAAATGCTGCTTTCTTTTGGTTTAACATTGACTTGTTTTCCAGTTTATTAAAGTAACTAGAAACTAGATAACAATAAAGGAAGGAAAAAAAGGAATATTTCCTTTTCTATTTGCTAAGGTTTCTGTGAAGAACTAGAAATCAGTGAGAAGCTTCTAGGTCTAAACTTGCTGAAAGAAAAAGGGGTTTATTATTGTCAAATAAAGCAAAATTACAGACTGCGAGGTTAAAGGAAGACTGGGTGTTTAGATGGTCATGGATGGCTTTCTTTTTGGTCACATGACTTAGAATTGGCTCCTGCCTATCAAATAAATTCTATTTTAATAGTCGAGTAGTACCAGCTATCACTTAGCTCTGTTTTAAAGTAAGGTGTTACTTAAAAAATCACTGCTTTAGTTTGATAGCCAGTGGTTCGGATAACCCTTATATGTAAGATTTTTCAGTCAAGCTAAAACTATAATATTTTAGCATTTTCTAGCAGCAAAAAATTAAATTCAGATAGCGTTTATGTTTGGTCAAAATTTAAATACTGAAAATAAGTTCTATGGAAGTAATGTTCACAAGCACAATGTAAGGCAAGAGATGGTGATGAAGGGCCTCTGGTAACCTATAGTCCAGTAGTCCCTTATCTGGCATGTAAAAGGTGCATATGTGCCTGACTTAAAAGATGCATTTGGAGAGAGGATTCCCACTTCAAGAATAGGAACCCCGCACGGGACTTTAGGGAATTTGGATGTGGATGGTATTCATTGTGTCCTGTTAAAGCTGTTCAGAATCATGTAACATAGTGAAGGAGGCATTATGGAACAGAGACTGAAGTGCAAGTTTTTCCTGGTGAGAGTCCAAATCAATGAGCTATATAGTTATCTTCTCCCTCTCTGACCTGCTATAAATATTTAAAGGTTTTGCATTTTGCCTTCTCTAGTCAAGGAAAGGGAGAGGCTCTGAGATAGCTCTACCATGTCGTCTTCTAGACATGCTCAGATTTATATTCTAGTGTGATGTCTTACCAGAAGAAATGTTACAGTAAAGGTTTGGAGAGTATTAGTTATATATCTATTTGCACTAGCTAATATCTAGCACTGCATGAAGTATTTTATAGGAAGAGGGTAACACAGACGTATCTATTATCCTGTTGACCAAAGTGAATTAGTCACCCTCTTTAAAATAAGATTAATTTTCATTTCTGAAAGCATTTTTGAAATGATACTAACTTAAATTATTTTATTTTTTCCCCCCTTTATAATAGATTTATTCCTGCCCACTTCTGCATCTGATTTAACCTCATCTGTGTACGTTCCATCCCATGGAGATTTGATAGGCAAATCTCTGGTAATCCACATTGGCTCGGAGTGGAGAAATATCAGTCAATTCCTTGGGATTCCATATGCAGCTCCTCCACTCGCAGAGAGGCGGTTTAGTCCTCCAGAGCCGTTTGCTTGGGTGGAAACCTGGAATGCTACTGAGGCTCGGTAAGAAAATCCCTTGATCTTCTGAAAGAACTGTTTTTCTTACAGATATATGAATGTAGCCAGAGTGATGACCAACATATTCATCTCTCTACTTGCAAAAGAACCTATAGCATACAGATAAATACAGGTTTGGGACTTTGTTTAGCAAAAAGAACCGCTTCTCTCTCTAAGAACTAAAGCATTCCAGCACTTCAAGAAAAAAGGCAGCTTCCACTACATTGCATTAAATCTATGCATAATTCCCACATACCATCTGCTTTCAACCCATTTTAATTCTGAATGTTTGTGCAGGTACTTATAATATTTATAAAACTACGTTTTTCCCCTGCTGAGGCATAAATTGAGTATTGAATCAAATGGGGATGCTTTAACTCTGATTTAATGAGAATCTTTGGGCGTATTGCAGAAATTTTCTGCCTTTTGTGGTCTAGGAGGTCAGGCAGAAGGACTCAAATAGACTTTTCTGTGCAGAAACTTTTAAAGTGCAAATATTTATTAAATGGCTTGGGCAAAAATACAAAACTTCTAAACATTCTTGTGATGCAGTAAGAAGAAACAAACACTAGGGGCCATACTACCAGTTGCCATATTGCCCAATTCCTCCTTAATGCCTATGTCTAATGTTTTAGATTGGTTGGCTTTAACTCTTCAGGGATGTATAGACAACACTATGTTCAGTGAACTTAGGTTGGATGCGCTCTGTGACCGTAGGCTTTGTGCTCATTTGCTGCATTTAGGCTTGTGATACAAGCTGAATTTCCACTTGAAATGGAGAATCAAAATGGCAAGTCATGAATATATATGTCTTAAAGAAAAGAAGAATCTGATGAGACTACTTAAATATCTGTGTTGTGGAACATGTCAGGACTGTGTGTTTTTTGTTTATTTTTTATCAATAAATTGGAATGCAGCAACAACAAGAAACAAGAGGTGAAAGCAGAGAATTTTTGGGGGTCTTTCTCACAGTGCATCGCTACTCCATGTCATAGAAGAAAAAACAAAAACAAACCCAAAAAACACACTAAACCAGTCTGAGCAATGTGGCACAGGTACACAGGGAGTTGATTGATATGAGAGGTAACCTGATCACATTCCTATTAGTAAAAAAACAAATCATTTCCTAGCAGTTGTGCAGAGTGGCAAGGGGAAAAAATGATAGAAACAAGAAACAGGAGACTGAAGGTGAAGAACAGTGAGAAGAGAACCAGGCGAAAGGACATACTGAACCTTCTTCAGGTGGATTTCTAGAAATTCAGGCTGAGAGTTGATATGTAGTGACGTGAGTGCTTCCAAGCCAGTTACTACTGATTTGAGATCTACTAAGATTCTCTGCCCAGCCACAGCTGGCCATGCATTCCTAATGAATGCAGTATTGTCTGCACACCTCTGAAGAGCCAGAGATAGATAGCTGATCTGACCAAAAACTCACCTGCTTGAGGGCGTGCTAGATTTTTGCATGGGAGGTGGGAGTCTGGCACCATGCAGCCCTGACTTTGGTCACCACCAGCTTCTTTGGAAACACGCGTTGAGGGTGAAACTCCATTACTCAGAATCTGTCACCACAAATATCTAGCAAAGCCTGTGGAGGACTGAGTTAAGAGACACGCTGTTGTGTTGGTGACTTAAAAGAACATTGCCCTTTAGTGGCCTAATGTTCCAGGTTGCACCTGAGTCATGGGCCTGTTGACTGCATAACCGCATTAGCCACGCAGGCTGAGTATGTTGGAGGCATCTGGTGAGATGTGGCTTCTTATTTCCTCAGGTGCACAATGATGTAAGGTTAACCCACTAACACCATCAGGTCTTTGTGTATGTAGCCACAGTGTGGTGGTTGATAGATCTTCTGTAAGGCCTGTCTTCCTCCGAGGTCTCTCTTTGAAAAACATGCTTGGCGTTGCAGTGAGGAGCTTGACTGAGATTTTCAAAGCAGTTAGGGATATTAGTTACTCTGTTCCTCTCTATGAATTTTCAGTGGTCCATGAGGCCAATGAAAAACTTGGCCTTTATCTTTTATTATTCATTTAAGGTAAAAAAGCATTCTCCAAGCTTAGCACCGACAAGTTGCACTTGGAAAATCAGAGACCTCAGTCTCTGTGTGTATAATGGGTGTTGATGATTATATCTTTTAGGACTGTATATCAGTGTTGCACAACACTGAATAGTTGTATTCAGTACAGTATACTGTAATTCACGTTAGTACAGTACCGTTACTGACAGAAGAGAAATGCTTATTTATCAGCCTGGGTCTGCACCAGGATGTGGATAAAAGGCTGCAGCAGATGGCAGCCTTTCCCCAGAGTCAGTCATGGTGTTAGGAGTCCTTGGGAGCTGGAGGTGCTGGGATTCTTGATGAGTTGCTTAAAATACAAAGCAAAACAATAACGGCAACAAAGACCATAACCATTACAGGCCATTACAGATACCCTGTAGAATGATGTGGGATTAATATCATTATGCCTGTTGTCCTGGTCAGATTCCTACCTAGGAATTTGTACTTTTCTGGCTAAAATGACTTGAGTAGTTTCAGTTGGGGACAACGCTCTTATCCACTGCAGTGTTAAAGGCTGTTGGGTAAAATTACCTTCCGATGAAACTCCTTTACAGAAATATTCTGTAGAATTGAACTAAAGGTGATCCTTTTCCCGAGAAATTTTCTAATACCTTCTTTACATTTTCAATGTAAAATCTTATGACGGAGTTAAAAGCAATAAACTAGAAATAGTTCTGTAAATTTTTACTATCCTTTCCATAGAATCTTGTAAACTCCTTCTGAAAAATTTGTGATACTTTCCTTAATCTGTTGTGCAATATAAATATGGCCATGAAGTAGATGGAACTTGCTTCAGAATAGCTTATATTTGAACTGCAAAAGTCATCCACTTGATTCTTGCTCTGGATAGAGCTTGAATTTATGAATCTCATACAGATGATGGCCTGAAAAATAACATCTTTATGTAGCTGGTTGACTGAATTCCTGTTGAAAGGTTACTTTAATATTGCTGGGCATAGCAATATTAGTGGTCTGCTGTGACACTCGGAGCAAACAGATTTTTTTTAAATGCATTAAAATTTAAATCTTACTGTATTTTTAGATATATAAGTCACTGTTCATTAGAAATTAGAATAAATGGCATTTTCAGCAAAAGAGCAGATTGCATAGGTGTGCAGGTGCTAGGAGGGGCAGTCTGGTGCCTGAGTCCCCCAGTGCTGCTCCCCTCACCTCCGCAGAACTTCTCCCTCTGTGGCTAATTTTGTGCCGGTTCTGTAAGGTGAGAGATATCTGAAGGCTTATTTTCAAGTTCTAATCTTTTTTTAAAGCAGTGCCAATTATCTGGTAAACTGATTATAGACACAAAAATACATCTTATTTTGTGTATTTGCATTTTTATATACAAGCACACATATTTCTTACCTACCACACTAAAGTAGAGCTGAACATATTTCTAAACGTGGTTGAGATGCATAGATTTAAAGATTCTATAAACTTAAAAAAAAAAAAAAAAGCATGAAATAGCAGCAGTGGAAAAGGAATATAAGGTTTTTTTTATTGTAACTATCTCAATCTGTGTCTCTAGGGCAACTTGTTGGCAGCCAGGAGATGGAGATCCCCCATCGTATTCTGTCAGTGAGGACTGCCTATATCTGAGCGTGTTTGTTCCTATCACCACTGTAAGTAGGAGACAAGTAGCACTTTTTGCGGCTAAACGTTGTCTCATTTCAAAGTCTTTTTAATGGGCATGAATGATTGTTTTTCATGTGGTGTTCACCAAGCCCAGCAAGGTTAAATTAGGCGCTTTGTTGCTTTTACTGGTAAAAGATTATTCCCTGTACGTTCTTGCTGAGCCTTGTTTGGACAGCTTGGGCGACAGAAAATTAAAAGGACAGAAGAAAGAGATGCACAGAGGGAAACAAAAATAAGAAGTAAGGTGGTGGCAAAGGAGAAGAAGTTAAGAACAGAAGTGGCAGAATCTCTGAAATGAGACTGTTTTTCCAGCAGATGATAACGAATTCAGCACAACTTAGCACATTCACCGTTGCCAATAGTTGAAGTGCAGCAGACGGTGTTTTTTCCCTTCATCTTTCTGTGATACCGGTGATGGCTCTATTGAGGAATGAGGGTGGTAAGCAGTGCAAAATCTGTGCCCAGCCTACAGATCTTAAAAATAGACCTTTCAGAAATGAGTGGGCCAGTGGTACAATCTGACGAGTTGTCATTTGGCTAGCTGACAGTGGGAGTTGGGCAGTGGGAGTTGCACTAGATGATCTCAAAAGGTCCCTTCCAACCTCAACCATTCTGAAATTTGAAAACTCTTGAATTTCTCATTATGAACAGATATAAAATAAAACTTCAAGTTAGAGCCAAACTGAGGTGACTGGCCAAACCCCTTGGGGGACTGAGGGGAGACATGGAATAACATATGAATCCCGTTGAAGAATGTACCCAGAATACAGAACTAGAGTTTTTCTTTCCATATTGCTGATAATTTATATTAGGTAGTAGTGGTTATAGAAGAAACTTCTGTCACCCTGTATGTCTGAAAAGAGCTGGTCTACCTATTGAGCTGGCAGTAGGCCATCCATCCCATTCAAGCACTTTTTAATCACTAGAAAGGCCAACAGCTTATTTTCTCCCTGCAATACCAGATTGCCCTTTTACTTTTAGTACAGTCATTGCTTATTGAAAACATCAGGTCACTGTCCCAGGCAGTTTGCCATCTTCATTTAAGTGCTGCTTTCAAGATAGCAGATGCTTATTTGAAAGCATTGTGTTTTCTGCTATCTGATAGACCAAATAGGTCTTCTCTTTTCTCCTTTGCAGTACTGTGGGCTTAATCCTCTGTCTTTTGTTCAGGTGGAAAGTAGAAGTAGGTTTACTCAAGTCAATGAGTTTAACATGCGTAAGCCTAGCATAAGAGAGAACCAAAACTCCTATTTTTGCAGAAGTAGATGGGAACCGAAGGCATGGCATTTTCCTGTTTCTTTTTGTGGCAAGCCCTATTTTTTACTTGCATGCAAAGAGCTATATTCATATATTTTCAGCCCATGGAAAGTTAATTTAACTAGTAAATACCAAATATAAAATCTTCTGGAGAGCAGAGAATGCAGAGGCTCATTCTGTAGCATTCTGAGTGTGAACGAAAACACGACATGGGAACTGCTGCCTGCCACTGAAGGACTCTTTAAGTGTCAAGCATCGAAGAGGCTGAATGACATCACCTCGTTTTGATTTCATAGCTACGTGTACCACATAACCCTCCAAATAAAACTGGTGCTTCTGAAATACTTTTTTCCATCTATAACCATCACCACCTGCCACATACAGTGAAGCGAAGCTGGGTTTCAGCTTGATTTGCAAGGAGATCAAGTATAAGATCAAGAATTGAAACTCTCCACTAAATAAGAGTGGAAAGTGTACCGTTCTCCCATCCCCATGTGTTATTCCCATCCGTATTGCATCATCTCTGTTGTGTTTAATTCCTTGCAGAGCAATATCGTAGTGTTTGAAGTGCTGGAAATTGCCTGGATCAGTAAGAGTTAAAACTATCCCTGCCAAAGTAACTCATTAAGTGTTTTAGATAAAGATGGAGAAGATAATTGTGAACATCGTAAAGTCTTTTGGACTTCCAGCTGACAGCTTCCCAATGGATGCTTAACTTAACCCTTGAGGGTTAGCATGTGGGGCCTAAGCCCCTGTAGTTGTTAGACCACAGTGAAGCTGCTGGGCTTCCCAGAAGAAATTGCCCGGCTAGCTCAGCCAGCAGGATCTGCCTGAGCTTGTCCCAGCTGGAAGGCTTTGCACGTATTTTACACTTCTGAGTGTGACCGCATTGCATTTCTAAGCTCAGAATGAAATGCTGCACTGGTCAGTAGCCATGTGGCAGCCATAGCTAGTTTTGGCATGTGGCTATCAGGAGCTTTCTGCCCCAGCTCTTCCCAGATGCGGTTTGCCCCACTGGAGTCTTGCACTGACACTAGTGGTACAGGCATTTCTGCATCTGAATCTACAGCCAAGTTATAGTGGATGAAAAGACTGCCCCTGGCTGCAGCAGGCTTGAGTTAAGGTCTTATGTTACTTCTGCTTTGGCAGCTCGTCTGCCTCACAGATCTCATTGTATTGGTTGGTTGAGTTTGGTTGAGAACATGGCATGAGGTAAATCCACTTTTACTCAAAATGAAGCATCCAGTAGCTAATGTGTAGTAAAAAAAATTGTTTGATACCAAATATAAACATAGCTGATATGAGATGGTGTGTGTGGTGAGGTTCAAATATAGTATAAAAATAATTGTGCCTTGTTGTCAAAATGATTTACAAGAAATGCGAAGGCAATTATACTAATCAGCTTTCATCTGAATGGCCCAAATCCAGGAGATCTGAGTTTGGGATTAAATCCTTTGGGATTAAAACCCCAGTTATGCATAGGAGAGGGATCTGTCGTTTCTCAGTGCAGACTAAATATGGAAGCTGCACATCCAACCATTGTCTCAAGTGCAGTACCTGGCAATAGTAGGTGCAGCCAGTGCTAAATCTTTCTTCTGAATTGCTCCATACCTTTTGCAGCAGGCTTTGTTTAACTCTTTTCTCCTTGTCTTCACCTTCCTTAAGATTTTCATCACTGCAACATTGGGTGAAGTTGCTTAGTGTAATGTAATATGCAACTGTTAAAGTGCAGCTGGAGGTCATGGTTACTCAGGGTGTGGAAATGCAGGAAATCCCTGTTTTGAACCTCAGAGTTAACCATGGTGAGCTGAGAGGACAGAGCAGGCTCAACATAGTGTTTAACACCAGTTTAGGTGACGTTTCCGTGTGTGATTGTATATTAGAATGAATTTCCGTATGATAAGACTCTTTCATCTTTTTCTTTCCCATCCATCCTCTTCCCTCTATCCGTGCTGCTTGCTGAGCAGCAATGGGAACCAGGAGCATGACCCTATGAATTAGGCAATTTCTCTTTAGAATTGGAAGTTTCTGGGTGAGCAGCATATTTAAGTACCTCTCGTTTCTGAGGGGTCTCTCGATAACCTTTTATATTAGCTAGACAGATAAGTGAGGGGAGGTAGGATACCCTTTCAGGTGTACAAAATCTTGACAAATTAAGGGCAGTTCAGGGCAGTTTGCCTCCTGTCCTGTACTTTTGCATGAGGCTGCAACCGTTGCTTCTCTGCTGTTTCTCCTCTACAGTTAGTCACATTTTTCCTGGAAACGTCCTCTGCCAGAGCAGATGGGATTGCTGTGTTTAGCTAAGCTCCCTCCAGAAAACAGCAGCAACAGAGCCCAATGCCCTCTAGCTGCAGGGAAAAACAAACCTCAGATGTACTTTGATGCTGCTGAAGGGGCCAGCAGCCCTTCTTTGAAAAACACCACCGGCTGCCAAAGCAGATGGCAGGACGTGTGAGTGTGTGAATGGCAAGGTACTGAACAGAGGCAAGAGGAGTCTCCTTCAGGATAGTCCCAAAGGAAACAATATGGGCATGAAAGTGATGAATGAAAAATTGAGGTTACACTTTGAAAAATGCTTTCTAGTGCTGGAACAGGCTTTTCTGCTTTTTGTGGCAGGAAGGAGGAAGGAGAAAAAAAAAAAAAAAACCCTCCATGCCTTTCACTGATGTTTCTTCATAGTGTCATCTTGATGGATTTGTAATGCAGTGGTATGTGCTGAGGCCTCCTGGGCGGTTCTGCTTTTTGGGCTGGTCATGCAGCTGCAGCCCAGCCGCAGCCTTACTGCAGACGCAGAGAGGGTCCACACACATGTGATGCTTCCCATTTCTAAGGGAAAACTCATGACTCTGCAAGGAGCGATAACATGGGTAGCATGAGGCAGACCTTCTTTGTGCATCCTGAGAGGCGAATCCCACCTGTGCAGGGACCTCCCTATAGCTAAGTAGAGGAAAACCTTCATGGGTAGAAGGGGAAAGGGGCAAGGAGGAGGTCCTGTTAATTAGGTTTTTGAAACCAGGCAGAGTGTTAAAGTGCCGAAAGTAGACTGGAGAATAGAAAACAGCACTGCACAGGTATTGGATTAGTCCTGCTCAGGATGTGGCAAGCCAACAGGCCTCTTCCTTCTCCAGTTTCTCAATTTCTTGAACCTGCCTCAATGTTTCTGTGAAGTGAACACATTACTGTAAAGACAAGGCTACCACATGTTTTGGGGCCAAATCAGTCTGCCTTGTAGAGTCTACCTGGTAGAGTTGTTGACTGGTAAAACACAGTGATGCCATTAAGTCTTCTCCATATTGAACAAAGTGTACAGGATGCTATTAAATGGTGTATATAGTCGGTTCTGCACAACTTAGTCCTAGAGTTTCTAACAGCCAGATTTGCTGTCATGGTCACCATTAAAGGGCTGTGAATAGCTTAGATAATGTTGACGGGGAAGATGCATGTGTGACCTACAAAAGGAGTTGGCTATAAAAAATATTAACCTTTTTTTTTTTTTTTTTGTCGCTGCAGACCAAAAACCTGTCAGTACTTCTGTTCTTCCACAATGGAGGGAGTGACAATGCTGAGATGGGAAAGGCAACTATAGATGGATCATACCTAGCTGCAATCAGTAACATCATTGTTGTGATAGCAAACTACCGGGTCGGTGTTTTTGGCTTCCTTAGTACTGGTAAGTTATGGATTTCCAGAACAAATGCAACATGATCAGGGTATGGTAGGAACTTGATTTGAATAGAAAGGGGAGAGTCTGGAGGCAAAAGGACAAGAACAGAACAAAACTCAAGCATCTAGGCTTCTATCTGTTAATGAAACTTTGGGTCCTGGATTTTGTGGACACACTTGGAGATAGGTTTAGGCATTAACTAAAGTGACATGTTATTGTGGGTCTGGTTGTTAATCACTCTGACTTTCAGCTGTTCCGTTCCTGAAATAACGCTAATGCTCTATTGTGTCCATTTTGCAGTAGGGGAGAGGAAGGGAGGGGGAACTACAGGCTAATGGTAATAAGCCTGTTAAAGTATGGGAAGTATAATACAAAGATACTTGGCTGGTTCCTCAGTAATTATTCAGCCTGACGTGTGCCCTGAAGGATGTTTGTTGTTTTGTCATTTTGGTTTTGGTTTGGCTTTTTTAGCCTCTCTTACTGTCCTGGTGATGTGATAGCACAATCACGTCGTTTGTTCCATATTCGCATCCCTTCTTTGTATTCTAGTAAAAAGGTTCACTTTTGCTCTCCTACTGCCAGTTACTATTAAAATGTTACAAATTCTTATAACAAAGAGGATTTTATGTTGCACGAAAGGAGCATGTATCCATGAAAATGAACATTCGCATCTCCCTACTGGTAGCCTCCTTTTGGTGGCAGTATCTGGTATTTGGGATTGTTTATTGTTTTTCATTTTGTCTTTTATGAGATTTGCCTGTTTAAGCATGTAAGGAACATTTTTCTTTTCACTGTCTTTCAATTCTGTTTGGGAAAGGGGAAACTAAGGTAGAGAACCAAGGGAAGAAAATGCAACAACTGGAAGTGGTGTTCTGGCTTCCTGTCTGGTGGCATCCTTGGTCTCTCTTTTAGACCCTCTTGTACCATTTCTTTGTGACTCGTAGAGTTCCCTTACTGCGTCTTACTCATCAAGTCAGTTCATCTGAAAGAGTTCTGGGCAGATTATATTTTCTGTGTTTGCAAGTACCAGACAACACACCTTGTCATGTGGTTCTTATGAATATTCATTGTTGGTGACATTGACTGAGCTTTGCTAGTCTGACATCATAGCCGCAGCTGCTTACCATCATTTCCCTTCTCTGTTGTCCAGATTTGTTTGAAGCTCATTCCCAGCGAAGTCTATTTCTCATTCAGTAACTAGGGAACCAGCAGCGCATGCTCCTTATTCATTTAGGTATGAAGTTTGTAATAGATGTATCTGGGGAAAGAATCACTGTTTTCATCTTTCTGAAAACCGGATGCTTATGAAAGTGATACTGTGGCTTCATTTTGACTAGAGCCAAATGCGGTGTGGATACATGAATGCTATACAAGCTTCCATTACGCAGCACTGCCCACGCATTACGCACTAACCTCCTTCAACCCTGTGAATCTCACCTAAGTTTCTTTCTAAATGGAAACTGCTAGCTGGGCTGAATCTTATATAACGTTATTTATAGTATGGTTAGGCATCCTTTATGGATCACGATGAACGTTTCAACCTCGTTTTCATGGGAATTCATGTTCTGAAAGTCAACGTGTGAAGATTCACCGTACGTTGCTGCAAACGTTGAGGTAGAGACTGTTGGTAACAAGAGCTTTGAGCAGCATGTTGGGAAGGGAGAATTCAGGAATTCTTCTTCTTCTTTGCACTGCTGAGATGAAGCCAGGGACAACTGCAGTCTTTTCTGGCTTCTTCTCTAATATTGTTTGTGTGTGTTTGGGAAAGCCTTGCTGCTCCAAAGAGAACTGGAAGAAGCAGGAAAATTCTTTGCAAGAGATATTGGAGCAGGATAAACATCATATCAATGGGATGCCCTAAAAAGTCTTTCAGTGCCACACTCCTGTCTCAAATCAAAACCTTACTGATACGCTGGGAATGTTTTCTTTCCTGCTGAAGGATTTGGTCCTTTGGAAACTGATGAGAATTTTGCCATCAGTTTCAAAGGAAGCAGAATTTCATCCTTGGGATTGTGAGACTATTAGGACCAGAAAAGTTAAAGGCCCTGAAGTTGCAAAGAAAGGTAATGATCTCGTGAGCAATATCGTTTTCATTGTCCAGCAAAGCAAAGTGTTGAATCCTTTGATGCTGGCTTGTCATAAATTGAAAAACTGTAAATGAAGGGGTTAAATGGAGAATTTTGTGGAGGAGTGGTAGCAAAACAAACTGTTTATTTATTTATTTTTCCTGCAGTTGTTTTGGTATCTCATGCTGACAGGCCTTTTGCAGGGAGTTAAAACTCATTCTGCTGAATGTCCTGAGTGTCTAATTAAATTCGCTGTCATCCATTAATGTTGCAAAACGGGACGCTTTCTTACTAATGCCTTGCATCCACAAAAGTTAGGGAGATTTGCCAGTTATTTGGATGGCAAGAGTGTAGAGAAGACAGTCATATTATTAGGTCCAAGTCCTCTAAGAGAGGCCTTCAAGTATTCTAAGAGAATACATTAATGATTTCCATGCTTAAATTTAGTCTTTTCCTGCTTCTTCATTTTAAGAATAAAAGAAATGCGTATGCTTGACGTTGCTTCATTCTGAGCAGCAGTTTCTTTTCATTCTCCTGTAGTCCCCAGGAATGTGATCTTTTTCTACAAAAAGTCTGCTCATAACATTTATATCCAGGGCTATCGCCCAAGTAGTAAAAAAGATATCTGGCAGACATGCATCTTTTGGTCTAACTGCTGTGAATGTCAGTGCGTGCATCTTTTTCCTAACTTGGTACATTGTCCTGGCTGTGGTTTTTGCCAGGACAAAAGGAAGTGGTTATATTTACCTCCTCCGTCTTGTTGTGCAGCATACTGGTAGCAAGGCACATCCTGTGGCTAAAGCATTGACATGGATTTCACTTCCTCTGGGGAGCTCTCATGAGGCTTGCAGCAAGTTCTTAAAATGAGTTTTTCTTTTTTACAATGCAGAGTGGATTTATTGCTGGAATGAGAGCTCTGGGAACTGGTCATAGTGTGCAGAACAAGCTTGAGAAAAACAAAGGCAGGGAAAGTTTTTGCTCCATTGCTTCACTTGATCAGCTGAAACTGTGGCTATCATCAGGAGGTTGAAGTTTCCAGGCCCATTTAATTCTGGGCTGTCCTACTGGAAGGACAGTTGTAGTGGTGGTTATTGTGATGTGGATGTTTTTAAGATCTGCGAGACTGTCAATAGCCTGGTCTCATCTGTATTCTGTTCTGCTTCTTAAATCATCAGTCACTGTGATACCTCAGGAGTTCATTACTGTAGGCATGTGAATGACTACAGGATGCATGTTTGCTCTTTGCCTGGAATGGAGTTATCAGTCCACAAAGTGCCAGCTTTTTTATTCCACTATTTATTTCCTTCCTTAGTTTCTGAGCCTACTTTTACTTTAAAAGCAAACTATTTGGTCTTGGCAATGGAAGAAACAAATGGTTTCAGCTATGTTTCTATTCCTGGCTTTTCTGCCTCGTTTTGGAAATGTTCTAGTTTTGAATGTGGAGAATTTTAAATCATTAAAAATGAATGGCTCATTGTGGATTAAAAAAAGTAGAGAGCAAATAATCACTTTATCTTCCTTTCTTAGGGGCTGCACTGAAATTTTGTTGCTTTTGTTGACACAAATTCAAGCTTGCCTAAGGGGTTTACATCATTAGATGCTCTCAGCATTTGTTTCCTATCATTTGAAATGTCAGGTTACTGCTGGCTGGTGTTGAAAAGAAAGTAACCTTTTCAATAGTGATAACTGAGCATAGGAAATACACAATTAAATGCTTTTCACTTTTCATAGGGAAAAAAAATGAGTATGGCGCCATGTAATTCAGATGTTTTTTGATTAGCTCAGTTTAAGACGCTATATATGAGATTATAAATTATCATATAGTTAAATATATGTGAAGAAATCCAAGATGATATGACTTATATACAATGGGTCAGATAGGGTAGGTCTAATGGAGATATAGGAAGCAGAAAGATGAAAGCTGAGAAATATTTGAATGAATTTGGCAAACACACAGTAAAGACTCTCATGGACACGCTTTATGGATACGTGAGCCTGGATTCATGTCTCCTGCCAAGCGTCCAAACGAAGCGTTGAAGTTAGGAGTGTTATTTTTCTATAATCGGTACAGACAATTAGGTCCCTCCAGAGGTGTGATTCAATCCACTGCAAGATCTGAATCCCTCATTCCTTATCCCTCTCATTCCTTTGAGTATATAGGTCCCTGGCAACCAGGGTCCTAATTGTAGGTACCTTGACAGATGTCTTCAGGCAAAGGAATCTGGCCTTTGTTGAAATGCTCTTTTCTTATTCTGAAAAGGTTGAATTGGAAAAGAATTACGTTACAAACCATTACTGTTATCATTAGAACCAGTGTACATCTTATTACTGTAAACTGCTAAAGGTCTCAGACCTCTGCCTAAATTAATGAGGTCACAAAAATCCTATATGCAAAACGGCAACAGAATACTTGTGACTTTGCTTTCGCAGAAAGAGGCAAGCTGATACTGCTAGGACCAGACAAAAATTATTTTTTCCCCTTCTCAAATTGTTGCCACTGGATGAACCATTAATGTTGTTATTTATTATGAACTGACATCTCTTGTATTTTTATTAACTGGATGTGGACTTGTAATGAAATACATTACCAGTATGTTATGGGGCTTAGAAAAAAAGTTCCTGCAGAATGGAAGCTGTTAAACTGCTGCATCTTATCATCTTTATATTATAGAATCACAGAATAGCTGGGAGAGACCTCTGGGGATCACCTGGTCCAACTCCCCTGCTAAAACAGGGTCAGCTAAAGCAGGTTGCCCAGGATTGTGCTGAGTCGGATTTGAATATCTCCAAGAACTTACATACTCCACAACCTCTCTGGGAAACCTGTTCCAGTGTTCAACCACACTCACAGTTCTCTTATGTTGAAGTGGAATTTCTTGTATTTCTGTTTGTGCCTTTTGCCTCTCGTCCTGTCACTGGGAACCATTGAGAAGAACCTGGCCCCATCCTCTTGACAACTTCCCGTCAGATATTTAGAAACCTTAATAAGATTCTCCCTGAGCCACCTTTTCTCTGGGCTAAACAGTCCCAGCCTCTCTTAGCCTCTCCTTGTGTGAAAGATGCTCCAGTCTCTTAATTGTTTTTGTGGACCTTTGCTGGACTCACTCCAGCAGATCCGTGCCTCTCTTCTACCGGGGAGCCCAGAACTAGACACAGCACTCCAGGTATGGCCTCACCAGTGCTGAGTAGAGGGAAAGGATCATCTCCCGTGACCTGCTGGTAATGGTCTTCCTAAAGAGCTCAGGATATCGATACATGTTGTCATGGACAAGGTGAAATCCTGGACCTATTCAAGTGTAAAAATCCTATTTTAGTGGATCTGGGATATTCCTGTCTTGATGGTACCTGTGGATTGGTAATGGGTAGAGAAATGAAAGGGGAAAGACTCAATGCGTGCTCCCCAAACCAAATCCACAAAACTCTCTCTCCTTTGGTGTTAATGCGACAGAGACAAAGGACAGGAGATGCGTTGCTGAGTTGCGGATGGGAGAGGTTCACCACTGTGAACCTCGCTGTGCCGGAGGCCAAAATCAAATAGTGTCAGTGTAAACTTTGTGCCTGAGAGCAAGACATTAAATAAAACTGAGTTAAGTACAGAGGGTCCAATGTGAAACGGAGGTTTTGGGCTTTGTCCAAGTCCAAGCAGTATGAGTGGAAAAAGTATGCCTGATTTGGAGGGAAATGTTCGGCAGAAGGATCTAGAAAAAAGGAAGTTATCGTAATTCCCACATTACATATTCTTAGTTCAAAACTGGGATTGATTTTAAATGAGTACTGCGAACCTTTCAGTCTTTGCTAATAAGTTGTAGGTTCAGACCTCAGGAATATGAGTCTATTTAACTTCATTATTAGTCAAACTCTTACTAGTAGCTTGGCTGGTAGAAGATGTGTTACCCTTCTGGAAAAAAATGAGAGAAAGCAATGCTTTTTGAAAGCATTGTAAATTAAGCAGATTAATTTTTAATTGCTTTTAGCTGCATTCTAGCCCAAATGAGGATGCAGATTATTTTTTGCAGGTGTATTGTGAGATAGAGACCATGGAGCCCTCCACTCCAGCTTGCATAAGGCCTATAAGTATCAATAACAAATCTTTCTTACTTACTTACTAAAGTAAGTATTCATGTTCGCTGCCACATTCCTGATCACTTTGTTTGGTACGTGAATTCAGATTCCCTGTTTGCTTTTCTGACATCTATTGTCCCTTGCTTTCACCAGAAAAAAATGGTAATGCCTGTTAATGATACATGAGCTGTATCCTAACCAAAGAAGGCGTAGGGCATTGAATATTAGCTCTTTTAAATTCTTGGAATTGTAAAAACTGAAATAGAGTCCATCTGTAAAGTGATGACCCTAGAAGAGGCTACCTCAGACTTTGATACCAATTTTATCAAGGTTCAGCTGCAAAAGCTACTAAAAGTGTAGCAGTTAAACAAAATTTAAAATGTTTACAGGTTTATTTAATTTAATATTCATTTTAATTTATTCATTTTTAATTTCCCACAACAGGCTCTCCTGAGGCGCGTGGAAATGCAGGCCTTTTGGATCAATTGGCAGCTCTGAAATGGGTGCAGCAGAACATCGCTAGTTTTGGAGGCGATCCAAGCCAGGTTTCTTTAGGAGCTGACCGCAGTGGGGCAGACATTACAAGCCTTCACCTACTCACTGAGACGGCAGATATGGATCTCTTCAAGAGGGTATTATTGATGGTAGGTCCCAAACCTTTCGTGTTTTTTTTTGTTTTTTGTTTTTTTTTGGTCAACAAAGGATATTAATGAAAAGAAGTTGTTACAGAATTAAGGGGTTTGTAGAGTGTGGGTGTTGATTTTGCTTCCTCCATCTCTTGATAACACTAATGTGATTGTTATTACTATAGTTATTTTGATCTCACCTGAGAATGTTACCTCCAGGAGTTAGGTGCTTCACAAGGATGTACAAGAAATCCACTTCACTCATTGATTTAGTCATATTAAGAATCTGGTTTTCATCACTGTGATTTTTTGTGCGCTATATAAATAGCCTTGTTTCATAACTCACAGGTACAACAGGTTAGTTTCCATTCCAGAAATATAGTTGTTGAGAGCAGTTTTTAGAACTGATGAGCCAAACATCCGCCTGTTTAAAGTATCCACTCTTTTTATCTGATCTCATGACAGATGCTAACTTTCGTTTAAAAGAAAAAGCAAGTTTTAAAGAGTCGAAAGTTCATTTACCAAGGGCTGCTTTGTCGTCAGCTTGGACCCTTTCAGAGTTGTCCCAAGCGATCTCTATTCTTACAACCCTTCCCATGAATCATTGAATCTGAGGACTTAGGTCGGCTCAGAGAGCCTCGATACTGCTGCTGAACTTTGCAGCCTCAAGTGAGTGTAGCGTACGCTGAAGTGAGGCTTAAACTTCAGTGGAGGTTTATGCATCCGGCAGAATTTGTGCTTGGACAGAACGATCTCTCTGCTAGCTCTGTTTATTTGGTAATGTGAGCAAAGGAAAGAAACTCTGAGGCCAGGAATCCCACGGCCCCGTTCAGTAAAATCTTGCCTTGAAAATAATGCTGTCTATTCACTACTCGATTTCTCTTCAGTGCGTCCTTGGTCCAGGAAATAGAGCTTGCCTTTTTCATCTCCATCTCTTAATAAAATTATTTTAATTGCATCACTCCTAGTGGGGAAGGCAAGAAAGTTTGTTGAAATTTACTGCTAAGTAGTTGTTTGTAGCGTAACGGTGTCATTCTTGGCCAGCTTGTCCCTCAGTTTCCAGGGTTTTACTCGGCTCTAGGGATACTAGTTAATCTGCTGGTATATCCAGACTCCTCTTCTCTCCAGGTACAGTTCTACTGACTTTTTACCTGAAGTCAAAACCCCTTTCACTGAAATGGTTTAGGATGTGGCCTTATAAAAGTTGTAACAGGATACAGTGCAATTTAGCAGTTGAGCAATTGCCGAAAGGGAGATGCAAGGACCTCTTTGTCCATCGTTGTTGCTGTCTCTAGTTCCACGTTATATCTTTTCTTCCTTTAAAATAAGATTTGAACTCCTCTTCTCCCCTACAGCAGGATATAGAATCAAGGAAAACGGTAGCAAGTGCAATGAGCAGGCAGATGCTTCAATTCTTCTCACTAATTTCATGTTTGTAACAATAATTTTCTTTCTGGGACTGTGCAGAGCGCTATATAAGCAAAAGCAGGATCCCCATGTGTTTCAAAGTAATGTTAAGAATCTATGCATACAGTGTCAAGCTGGGTTCTGGTTCTCTTGTGACATACACTGGTAAAATAAGAAGTAATCAGTAATGGCAGTGGCTCAAAAATGTACCCAATCTCTTTCTGTTCGGGGTACTTTTTTGTCCATTTGATTGTTGTTTTTTCATGCAGCGCTGCAGTATGAAACTGTTGGTTTACTCAGACTTCTCAGATAGAAGTCCTGTAAAGGAACATTGCTTATTTTCATTCCAAGATCACATCATCATGTATACTTTTAATTTTACTGTAAAAATTAAGTGGCACCACAAAGAATCCTGAAACTGAGAAAATATGAAAGATATAGCTTTCCTAAATGAAAACTCAGTGAAGCAATACAGCTCCTCTGCAGTGGTTAATTTTATGCTCTTTGTTTGGGTCTTTGCCTTGCTAACAAAAAAGCTAATATTGTCTCTTAACATGCAGAGAAGTGTGATTTTTATGAAGCTTGTCTATGAGAAGAGGTGCACCTAAAATAGCAAAATACCTTTGAGTTCCTTTATCTTCTCTATAATAGATTTTGTTTCAAACTGATCTGAAAACAGATTCTGCTAAATGCAAAACGACAATGGGGAACTTTTTTATAGCTTATTTCCCATTTGCAGTGTGACAAAAAATGAATTCATCTCAAAGAATATAATCTAGTTTAAACCCAATTAACAGCATCAGCAGAGAGACTGACTTCATCTTTTGGTTTATATACCAATGCAACTTTGATCTAGACAGAAACTGTTGACTTATTATTTGACCTAGGCTTTTGGAAGCATCCATCATTTCTGAAAATAGGACATAGGCACCTGATGCACTGAGGCTCCAGCTACTTTCACTCCAGGTGGAAGTGCTCAGTTAATAGTTGTTAGCCTTTTCTGAACTCTGTCTTTCGTTATAGACCTGATAGATAATTTTGATTAGATATTAGGAAAAAAAGGCTTTCTAGTAGCAAAAGGAATGATCAGTGGAACGGGTTGCCTCTTTTGCAGGAGGCTGGGAAGGGATGGTGTGTTAGGTACTGGGCCTTCTCCCATCGTTGTTGGGAAGAAATCCCTCAGGCTTCCCCCACCAGGACTGGAAAAGACATGCCAGGTCCCTTCTGGCTGCAGAAGCTGGGCAGATGTGCATATGCTGGAAAGAACAGGCTTATTGTCCCACTGAAACTTCAGCAGTTAGGTGCAGGGCTGTCTGAAAGGGACCAGCATCATCCTCATCCTCTCCCAGACAAACAAACTGCATCTAATCATGTTTTCTCCATTGGTCCCAGTTTCGCTGCATCCTGCCCAACTTTGGTACTTCTGTTGTTATTTCCTAGGTAATATCAGACTTGGATAGTCTATTGTGCTGTTGGCCTTGCAAGATTATATTTCCCAAAACAACTGAGAAAGTGTATATTGCAGACATTTGTGAAGCCTGACTGTTTCTCACGTAATGTCCCTTTAACCATCTGTGGAAACTAGCCATCCCTCACAGCCCCATCCATAACTTTTTTCACCTTCCCATGTTGTTATGTTACATCCAGTGGTTTCCTATGTCATGTGCTGTACTTTCTCTTGTTTTATTATCTTAATCTCAGGCCAGGATCTAGTCAGCAGCCCAATCATTTGCCTGTAACCCTAACATCATCCATCATCACTGGCAGTTTTTAAGAAGAAGCTAAAGGTGCATCAGAAGTGCTTTAGGTGACGTTAATCCTCCCTTGAGCAAGGGGATAGAGAAGAAAACTCCACAGGGTCCCTTTCATTCCCATATTTAATTATTCCATAGTACACAGATGACTTAGTTGCCCAAAGATTTCCTCCAGCTAAGGTCCATCCCTCCTACCACCTTTCTCAAGGATACCGCAGACCATGGCCAAGAGAAGAAGGGAGCCCAAGTGACCTGTTCTAGCAGCCCAAAGCTTGCTCTGTGCCAGCCTTTTCAGCAAATGTCTCTCCTTTGCAATATTGTTGTATAAATGTTCATCATGCAATCAAAATGTAGATTATATAGAGAAACTACATGTGTTTTGGTTGTGACATAAGTGCACGTGTCCTAAAGCATGTGATTAGTACAAATAGCACATACTTTATTGTGCTATTTGACCAGCACTTGTAAAATTCTGAGCACGTGCATTCTGGTCATAAGACTGACGCTTTCAGTGGCATAGCTGCAGAGAAATTGTAACGTATAGCTTTTGAGAGCTAGGGGATATTACTTCTAGACTTGTATCACAAGACATGTATCTAGGGTGCATGTAGATACTACTGCTACAGAAGATTAGAGAAGTTCCTAATCTTATAACTCTTATTTTGTTTCTAGTCAAAAAAATCTAGTTAACAATCTAATCCATCCTCATCAGAATGTGTCATATCCCCTTTCTACAGAGTGGAGTACTCTAAGTGTCATCCAGTCACTTCAGCTCTTGGATAATCGTGTCATATCCTGACAAAGATATGTTCTAGTATCATTGTAAGACTATGTCTATTTATAATAGATTTTCTACATGCTAGGTTTTCAGTTTTCTAAAGACAAAACAAAGTTCGGATAGAACTAAGTAACTATTGGATATCCTTTTAATGAATAAATACACATCATGATTTAGATATCTGTAATGCTCTGCATATACATTTTGTTAGTTAAAATGCAGTCATTGTAATAACATATTAATGATCAGTAGCAGTAATTAGGTTACAAAAACACCTAGAGTTCCTGAGTTCATTTTGCTTTGTGGTGTTCAATGTTTGTGAGCCAAATTACATTTGCACGTTAAAGTCCCAAACTGTATTTAAGCAGGCTGTGAGCTGGTTTCATCTCCGATTTTCTATTGCTAGTGTAAATGATCTATTATAAGATCTAAAGAGCAGACAGATTTGTGCTAAGAGGTATTTACAGGAAATATATATATATATGTGTGTGTGTGTGTGTGTGTGTGTGTGTGTGTGTATGCATATATATAAGCCCAATCCCCTGTGTCTCTACACTTGGTTACTCTAATCTGTGCAACAGAATAGTTGATCAAAAAGATCTCCATTCAGGTACATGGTTTGCAGCATTTCACAATCCTGGATGTGAGTGACGACTTGATTCAGAAGGCAATCGCAAATCGGGTTCAAAGGACCATGCTATCTGCTTCGTTATAGATCGGTAAAGGATACAGACGTATCAAAAAACCTCTCTGATCTGTGAAACTGAAGACAATCAATTTACAAATCATTATAGGAATTTAATGAAACGTCTTGTTGCAATTTGACATAACTCGCTTCAGACAAGAAATGCAGAAAACTAATAACCACTGTTGCTAATTTGCTCTATAGTTTAGTTATTAAAAAAGCTGATATTAATATAAATATTATACATAAATATGGGGTGTCTTCAGGAGGTGGGATTAAAATCTGACCTCCTACACAAAAGAGGTCGCAGCTTTGCAAGCCTACCTTGGCAGTAAGGCATGATACTATCACCTTTTATATTTCCCTTAACAAAGTTTTGTTCTCTGAATAACTGCTAGGCTATGAGCAGCTGAGTTCTGCTTTTGCATATGCCTGTACTCTTGCCTCAGAGCTATGTAGGAATTGCTCTTCTCAGTGACTTAAGCCTGTTATTAGGTTTTGGACCTCTTTGTGACACAGCTGGCTGCTGCTAGCAGCTCAATTACAAGTCACTTGGAAAGCCAGTGATTTTATTTTTTTTTCCAAGAAGGTAAAAATGGCAATACAGATTTGATATCATGAGGTCTTGCTTGGATGCCAGATATTTGATATATTCCTGGGTTTATTGAGGACTTTCATTTGCAGTGATATTGGATTAGAAAATGATTCTATACTGAGAAGAAAGAAGCTCCTCTTCTCAGTGTGGGGAAGTGCTGTGAAGGTGTATTTCAGCATAATACCAGGCCTTAATTTAAGGTCTTAGGTTGTAGATAGTCCTTCCCGACACAATTGTCTTTGTACAGTGGTGGACATCATCCTTACTGAAAAGTCTCTGCCTCATTTGCTCTTTTCTAAGAATCTCTCTCTGAGGTTCATCTTCCTTGCAAGCAGGTTCTAATTTCAGGTGCATTGAGCCTGTTCCCAGCCTATGCTGTGGCTCAGATGACCCTAAAAAAGGTCATCATTCTGGTCAACATTCAGCAGAGGAAATGCAGAAGCATAGCCAGCATTTGGTCTTCAGCTGGTGCGCTCATATCTCTCAGATGTCAAAGGACTGCAGGCCCACAGGATGCTCTGGGTTTTTTCCTACCCTTCAGTTCTTTTTTTTTTTTCCCCAGTTTGTCTTAGGTTCAGTCTTCATAGTAGGTAGGTGGCAAGTGAATGGTACTCTTACGTTTACTCCCTGTGTATATGAGAGACTGGGTTTTCTTCTTTCTGGCACTTGCAAAAGAAGAGTTGTCATCCCCTGCTAAGGAGAGATAGGAAGCAATGCTTTCCCTTAGGCCATAGCTGAGACAAGAATCATCTATTGCTGCCAGTGTGCTTTCGGCATCTTCAGTCATCTCCAGCCTTTAAGAGAACAAAGAACGCTTAATGTTTCAGTTACTTAATATGAGCCTATTATAGTAATATTAACAGTTATTAAAAATAATAAGTTTTATTTTGTTTTATGAAAAAATAATTGCTGGCTCATAAATCACCAAATATTTGTCTCAGTGATTTTTCCAAAACAACTAGTACAACAGTACTATCTAAATATTTCTGCACATCTGAAAAAGCAAATAACATCTATATACTTTTTTTCTCTCTTTCTTCTCAGCCGGTAGGAAAAACAGCTTCAATACTATGCAAAATCTTCTTACATTTGTAAGAAAATGAATATGCTTTGTGAAAGAAGAGTAAGCAGCTAATGGAGGCAAACATACACTTCAGAAATAAGTGCTTCTATTTCCGATGATGGTTGTTTCACAGTTTCTGAAACCTGACCTACTTTCTCTGGTTGCCATCATGATACTAGAAATCTTGTAAATCTTGAACTGAGCTATATTGAAGGAGAGAAACAGGAAGGTGTATGCTGGGACCGTGTATTCACTACACCTGTGCTTCTTTAGAGGTGGATGGCCATCATATGAACAAGCTGGAGCAATCCTTAAGTACAGGGGCTCATTTGCAAGCAATTGCATACTAGTTTACCGTTAGTGGTGGATCTGATTGTAGGCATTATGGCCTGCCTTATAGCCCTGCCCCTTGACAGAGTGGTATCTATGGACCCACGAGTCCCAGCTGAACTGCTATATTCCCTCAATTTTAGCTGGATAAAGGATATAACAATAATTATACTTCTTACTTCTTTCAAAGTTAGATCTCTGAGATTTTCAGGTCACTGGAGAGCTGAACATCCTAATTCTCATGAATTAAAATGGTATCTGCAGCTTTGAAGTTTAGACTGAGCTTTAAAACTGATCTTAAGGCAGTTAAACCTGCTTGGAGAAGCAAATGGCTGTTTCTTCTCTGTTGTAAGTGCAAGTATTTAAGAAGGCTGGAAAAAAAGAAATGTTATTTTTGACTGTGTGCATTGCATGTGGTACCTGTGTATGCTTCTCCAGTTGAAGTTTTTGTTCCGCATCACCACAGGAGGAACTTGGCTGATAACACTGTTGTTGTTAGTGCACTGGGTAAGACAAGGTGTTGTAAGGACACAGCAGAGACCATCAGCAACTTCTGACAGGGAAATAAACACACAAAGTTAATCCTTACTCATCGTCATCCATTGTTTTTCTTCCTGGATTATGCTTTAATAAGCACTCCTGGACACAGATGTGGTCAATATAAAGGGTGTCCTCAGCTCGGACACTAGGAAATAGGATCAACTTTCTTCATTACTTTCCCCTTTAATTTAACATGGATTGCATTTTCCATAGTACAAGTGAGGAACTGAGACACAGAGAGAGAGGGATTAAGTGACTAGCCTCAAGTCTAGGAGGATCTTTGTGATAGAGTAGGGACTTAAACCCAAGTTTCCTGAGTCCGTAGTGAGTTCTGCTTTTGCTTTTCATCCCCTCAGCCATGCAAACAGAGTACAAAATGGATGCAAGACGCAACCACTCAAACCGGACTATATGTGTACCTACCATGCTGCCACTTTACACCGCATATCTTCTGCTACACAAGTAGAGAATGTCATTGTGGATGCTGATGTTTTCTACCTGACGTTTTAGACTTATTTCAGGATGAAATTCTGCATCATCTCATGGTGCTAGCAGGAGTGGAGCTAAATCTTGCTACATATGCTCTTACACTTACAACATTGAAGTGAAAATCTTTGATTAACAAAAGATTGTTAATCTTTTGAAGTTTTTTTTTCAGAATTGTAAAGGTTTATTGTTCATTTCTCTTTATGTAGAGAAAAGAAAAGAAAAAGAAAAATATCCTATTCAGATTCTCACTGCTTTGTTTTCCTCACTGGGCTTAACTTTCTTTTTATCTCCTCACGTAGCATGCATGCTTCAAAAGTCTTTTTTTTTTTTTTTCCTCTCTCAAATTTCTCAATGTGCTCTTTGGCCAACAGGCTATTTCATTTACCAATGAAATATGCAAATATGGTGGCTTTACACTTTTTAAATTACAGAGTACCCGTTACTAATTAAAGCACAGAGCCCTTTGTTATCTCGTAACTCTTATGCAATACACTTACTGCAATCTTCCTTCCTCTTTCATTTTAATTTTTTTTCATTTTCATGATCTATAATTGTAGCCACTTACTTGTGTTGTTTGCCAAGTTATCTTTCACAGATTACATTTCCATAAATCTGAAATATTGTCATTAAAACAGATGTTATCCACTGTACTTCTATGATTATAAATGACATCTGAATCTAGCTTTGACCTAACAGCTTTGAGTCCTTTCAGCTAAATTCTACTGATAAAATCCAGCCACATTAATTGAAAGTAATAAGGAAGAAACTAACAAACTATCTGAGAATTATCTACTGCAAATAGGGTTATGTGACATAATGGTTCCCAAGGGGGACCAATCATGGTTGCTGAGCCCAGTTTTGTGTGTCATGATACCATTTGTCTGCCCTGTAGGGTAAATACATGGCAAATATGTCTACACTGGTAAACCAGGAACCGAACTCTGGCCCTGAGGCCCAGAAGCACGAGTCGCATCCATACAGGATAACTTTAGGTGTACACCTAATCTTTGAAGTTAGCTATGCTCTGAGAGGGAGGCTGGATGTCCCTGGCCTGTGCCAGCATCCAAAAGCTATCTGACTATTGCCTAGGAAAGTGCTAGTTGTTTTGGGTCAAAATAGTGCTAGGGAACATATCTAAAGACATGGCCATTAGGGCATGCAATATGATATGACAATATTGGCATAACCTATCTGTCTTTATTTAGCTCAGTTCTCAGACTGATTTCATTTGAGCTGTTGGAGTAGAGTATTTGTGATCAGGATCAAAAATGAAGTCAAAGAAATAAAACAAAAGTTATTTCCATTGTTCTGTGGTAGTAACTGAAAGTCTCAGACATAGTCAATAATTTGTGTCCTGGACCTTTGATAAATAGTTCTACACTTACTTATGGAAAATATATATATTCTGCAGTTGCAATTGCTTTTTACCTGAGTAGTGATTCACAAGGTCTTCAAGGCACTGAAAGGTTTGCCGTGGAGAGATGTAATACCAGTTGTTTGGAAGACGGAAGATCCTGTAATGTTTCACTTGCCTGTGCCGCACTGACAAAGAATATAATCCTGCAGAAACAAGAGAACTAAGTCGCATCAAAGTTAGGCTCTAATTCTAGTTAGGTAACAGTGATCAAAACCAGCATATCTTTAAAGGGCGGTCCTATGTTCCAAAAGGTCCCAGAAACATCTGCAAAACTGAGTGGCCATCCTAATTTATACATCTCAAGTATAAAGGGTCCAGGGTCAGAGCCTTGGATACCGATTGATTTAAAAAAAAAAAAAAAAAAAAAAAAAAAGGGGGGGGGGTATTTTTTCCTTTATCCTTGATGAGTTTTTTTGTTTTTGTTTTGTTTTGTTTTTGGAAAGGTTGTAGAGACTTAGGCTCTGTGCTTTCTGCTGAAGAGGGAGACCAGACTCATTTGCTGGGGTCTCTCTTAATCAGCTCCGGATAATGCAGTAGCTGATATCGGATAATAATACAATTCTGGCAGGAGCTGACACCTTAAGTTTTCCTATTTGCTTGTTTTTCTAAACGATTATGCATCACTAGTAAGGACTGAACGTTGAGCCTAAACTTGTTTGAGGTGAATGGGGGCATTGCATGAAACTTATTGGCTCGTGGTATACAGGAGATTGCAGTAGATGATTTAGTGTTCCCTTCTAACTGCAGTACCATGAAATTAGGATCTATTATGATGCTTCAGGAAAATGGGAAGTCTCATAGTGTGCAACAGCAGATGTACTCCAGCAAGACAGCTAGGCCCATTGAAGAGGGTGAAAGCGTGAAGTGTGAACAGTACAATTTCCATGCAGCAACATAATTAAATCAGAATCATTTTGGCTTAGGCTGAAACATTTGGATATGTTGGCAAAGAGTAAATATGAGTATGAGCATGTGTGGGGTGGGAAAACTGATTTGCTACCCCAATCTAGTTTAGAAAAATGGTGGGAAAAATAGTCAAAAGAAAATTGAAAACATATCATTTTTGAAAAATAAATAAAAGAACCACCTGCTTACATGGGAAATGCACTTTTCAGTCAGCCCCACTACTTAGTGTGTAATTTATACCTTCTTCAGCCAGTCTTTTGTGGACGGAGGCAAAACTGCTACTTTTACTCCATTTGAAAAGCCCCACTGCCTAATAAGCTTTGCATGCAACCAAAGTAAATAATAATGTTTAAACAACTGGGTGTTGTTTGTGCTGATGCCTGTGGAACTTTCCATGGCCACCACTAACCTCATTTCCAGCACTGCTCGTTGTGTAGGTGACTGATGAAGACCAACATGCTGTACTGGGAGGCTTTGACTTCTCACTACGTACGTTTTATGTTTCTGAACTGATGCATATGAAGCAGGACAGGGGAGAATTATGAGTTGCAGAAGCATTAATGCCCGAGATCAAGAGGGAGGAAAATCATATTTTCTCACCTTTCCTAGTTTCACTCTCTCTGATCATGAAGGAGCCGACCTTGGTGTTGGGAAGCTGTAGAAGTTCCTCTGCTTTTTCTCTCCCCAACCCTTCAAACAACCAGCTGTGAAGTAGGAAAAAACAAATTCTGAAATTTGGACACCACTGAAACAGAGAGCAGCATGCGATCCTGAAAGTGCAGCACTGGCCAGGAAAGTGGCTGCAAAAATAGCACTGTGGCTCTCTGTAGTTATTCTCTCAACTATTTCCAGGCATCTTTCCTCAGTTTATGGAGAAAATCTTGCTCTCCTTTTTCATGTGTGGATTTTCATTAACGTTTTTGAGGCTAAGAGGAGGAGGAGAGTGAATAAGGTTTGGACTTATTAGGATAGACAAAACTTTTCAAGCTGCCTTGATGTGAGTTGTTGGGGACACGTCCATATGACATATGGATGGCATTTCTATGCCATTAGAGATCTGTTAGCTCCCAGGGAGCTGCTTTGTCTGGACTATTGCGATATGGCCTTGAGATACTAGCTTGAGTCGCAGAAGCTGATGATCTGAGGGCATGGCATCAAGTTGGCTTGGGAGTCATCTCAGAGCTGGCTAAACCTTCTCTGCATTTGGTGTGTTGTTATGGACCAGGCATACTGAAAGTCTGCTACTGTGAAATATAATCCCTGAGATGAAACATCTGAACTTTTTGTCATTTTAACCACTTTGATTAACCTAGACTTAAAATACAGTTATTCTGCTTATGCTAGGCCGCAGTGCAGTCTTCTAAGTTAATTAGTTATGGGATAAGGTAGAATTAGTCCCACTGGTTTTCTTCATAGCTTGGTACGTTGCTGTATGTTGGCCCAACTAGTGAGTAATGACGTAACTGAGCTTGCCATGCTGGTGTTGGAGTTACTGGTTTTTGTGTATTTGATCCAGTCTGCCATCAGCAAAATGGTCAGAACTGTCTTCGGAAAATTTCACACAGTAGCTTTCTGTTACCATATCTGTGCCCCACATTTGGGAAAGCATCTCTGTTGCAGGTGGATATAGAAACATATTAAATTTTAAGCACTTGCCAAAACACCACAGAAGTTCCCAGTTCGTATACTTGAAATTAAACAGGTACTAAAACCTTTTCGGGAAAGTTTGCAAGTGCGTGCTTTAATTTTTTTCCTAGTTGGTGTCTAGGGCAACAAGAAACCTCTGAACCTTCCTTAGCTCTTCCTGAGGGAGAGTTTGCATTTTTAGATGATTTAGTTTTGTTCCGTTTGGTATTTTCTTCATTAAAAAATCCAGCTTTAATTTTGTTCTTTGTAAATGCTAAAAACTCTTTGTAAATAGGTTCTCTTTATCAGTGTTTTAAAATTAGAGATCAGCCCAAAGAGCAGAAGTATTTTAGTCATTTTACATGCCATTAGAGCTTTTTTTTTTTTTTGATATTTCTAGTCATTTAAAACTTAGGATTTTCTCTTCCAAATATATGTGTGTGTGTGTGCAAATCTTTTAAACTTAGATATGGATTTCATGTTGTCATATATCAAGGGAACTGAGATGCAGATACTTATAGGCTATTACCAATTGTAACTTCTGTCTGTCTAGTTACTGTTAGCATTGTTTTGGTTATGACAATAAATAACTGTAACCAGGGAAGTTTATGTACATCAGGTTGAAAGGCTGAAGGGAAGCACGTACTTACCCGTGGTAAACCTTTGCTACGTATTTTCCTGGAATATAATTTTCTCGACCTGTTGTGAGGGAATGGACTCTCCACCAGCCTCCTTCACTGTGTGAAAGCAAGAAAATGGGTATTGTAATATGTGCTTTCAGAGCTTGCCCTCGTTTTAGAAATGAGCTAAGACATACAGACAGAACCTTCTGTGTGTGTTTTTGAACCTGTGTATTCAGAAATGGACCCAAGTTTATTTTGTTTAATGACGTTTCCTTTCTAAAGTTACATTAGGATTAAGTCTGGACACAGAAATAACCTGTACTTGTTCCGATTAAATGGCGTAAGTAGTAAAATATCTTTCTGTAGTTAAAAGAGGAAGGGTAAATACTCTAGTGGTTAAACCATGCTGTGCTCTGTCTTTCCACAGCTAGACTACTACTGGAATCCAAGATAGCTAGCTTATGTCTCAGTGTGCAGTGTCTAGACAGCACTGTAGTGACTCTTGTAATGTCAGGGTAGAGATATTCAGAAAATGAATGCTGTCTGCCTGGAAATATATTTTCAATCTAATGGAACTGATTCACAGTATGCTCTTTCCCTTGTCTTCAATGAGCTGCTGAACAGACTCCAATAAAAAAGAAAAGGCCTTGTAGCTGAAACTAGGTGACTAGACACATGTTTTTTTTCCTTGATAGGTCTTAGGTTCTAACTGTGATATTGAGTATTGGATTTAGCTTCTGAGTCCCTTGGAAGACCATGGGAATAAGAATTTTCACAGGGATGCTGCAAAACATTAAATAATTAATGGAAGGGATTATGGCAGTGTTGAATTAAGATGATTGATGGGTTTTCTCCACCTCTGCTTTTAAGAGTTTGAATCCAAATAGGTGTTTTGTGTTTGAATCTCTATAGAAAGAGCATTCATATAAATGCTCCCAGATAATCCCCAGACTGCAGACCAGATTCTCAGAGTATGTCAAAGCAGTTAAATTATTCTACTGGAGTTATACCAGCTGGGGCCAGGGTCCAGAATGTGTATGCTGAGGGGAGAAAAATGTTGAGCAGTTCAGAGCTGGAAACTTTGGGGCCCCAAAATTTTTGTCTGTGGGTTTCCAGCTGACATGAAATAATCTATAAGAAGTTTCAGTTGTGGTTTTTTTTTTTTTCCCCCCACAACTGTCCCAGGCAGAACCAAGAATTCTAAGAACAAAACAACTGAAAGACTTTGCTTCCCCCTCCCTCCCAAGTGTAGTATTTCTAACCCTGAAAAATTCCTTTACTGAGTAAAAAAATCCAAACCAGCGCATCCATATGGGGCTAGGAGTCAAAGAAACATGAAGGCTGAGAGGTCATCTAGTGTAACCCCGTACTAGTTCCTACTAGATCCTGTTGTTCATCTGATCGTGCACAGTGCCTGACAAGTGTGGAGACTGAGAAACTGGAGCAAGAGTACTTACCTAATTCTGCCAACCTGCAGCACTCAAAAATATCTGAGAATAGTTGTATATTCTGTATAGACTCTACATATTATGTTGCTGGCATGATTTATGGATGTGGTTGTCACACATACCTTAAGCTTGCAAGCGAGTGTATGGTGTGAGCAGTATTCCCTGAAAACCTCAATTCCTCACAAATAATTGCTTTGGTAGAAGACTAAAAACCTACACTTACAAGGTGAGGGCATACTGCCTCGTAATACTGGGTTCTTCATGGTACTTCCCAGTCAGTTGTGCTCTAATCATACCTGCTGTGCTGCTCTTTTCTTCCAGTGAATTTTCTTGAATGATCTGAGAAATATTATACCTACAGCTTGCATGCAGTAGGAGTCCGTATGCAAAAAATTCCTATTAACTTTAATGCATACCCCAGCAGGGAAGAAGAGGCCATTCATTTAGGACAAACTATGCCTGTTTGCATAAAGTACTGGAGTGTCTTTTCTTTGCATAAACTGACTGAAAGCAGGAAGAGGAAAGTTCCATTAAGGCTTGTTTTGGCCCGATAAATTGCTGTTGCAAAAATCTAGTTCTTCTACAATAACTTGTATGTCCAGTAGATCATGCTGTACAGTATGCATATAACATACAATGCATATAATTCCCACTGATTCAGGCAAATGTAGTTATATGGTTTTATGAGGGTCCTTAGCTGGTGAAGGTTAAGAGACCAGCTTGGAGTTTCCATGCTAATGCAATTACTGTACAATGTCTTACACGTTACACAAACAGTAGCATGGCTTAAATGTCTGGATATTACCAATGAAAAATTCCCCTGCTTTAGGGAAGCTCTCCATCAGCAGAAAGTTCAGCTAATAGTAGTCAGAGTCTTGTGATCTGTAGGTTTAGGGAGGCAGGGAGGAGACACCGTCAGCAGAACATAAGTGCAGCCATTCTGAGTCAGACCCATGGTCCATACAGCCCAGCATCTTGTTGCTGGCTGTGGTCATACTAGGTCATAGTGGCCTTGAGAAGAGCCTGAGAATTCATCAAGCATCTGTGAGGCTTCTCTTGAGTACGCCTGTCCTCCAGCCACTTGAAGCTGTAAGACTTCCCTGGCTAGACAAATTTTCTATGAATTTAGAAGCCCTTAATGGTTTTCTCTACTATGAACGTGTCTGGCCTCCCCTGGAGTCCATCTGCTTTAGCAATTCCAAAAGTGAAATCTCTCGTTTCTGTTTAAGCTGTTCAAACAGTGCCCATGGGATTGAGTAAGCCCAAGGAGGTCACTGCTTCTACGTACTGTTTCAAGTTCTGCATAGAAGAATACTAGGGCTGCTAACTTCTTCCCCTCCTCCAAAGAGAGTGCTTGCTCTTGTTTGTGGCAGTATTTGCGGTACATTTACAGCCATGGTAACTAATATTCTTAAGACTACTTCCTTCTGAGGTTCATAAGCCTTGTGTGGAACAAGTTTGGAAATCTTTGAGAAAACGTTACACACACAGATATGCACGCACACTCTGTGCCCCAAAAATGCAGACTCATCTAATAATAAAAAAAGGAAGAAATGATTCTATTTTTTTTTTTTAATTAGGGAGATGCCTTAAATCTAGGGCAAAATTTGAAGACCTGATAACAATCAATAAGAGAGAAAAAGATATGCACGCACACACATGCACACAGCTGATGCAGAGAACCAGAATCGTTTTCCTTTTCTACTTAACTCGGACTCTATTTTTGCTCTTGCTCTGAGTTTTTCATGGTAGAATTTTGGTTTGAATCCTAATTTTGGGTGGAATCTGAATCCACCTTCAAAAACCATGTCAGGTTCAAAGAAGAATCTGTAATCTCAATGTCTTCTTCACAGAATCTAAACTCGGTTCATTTTGCTTAAATCCTCCAAAGCCTGTACAAAACTGAAGCATTCTCATACATGTTCTTATAGACTTCATCCACAGGGTGTAGTAAGGCTTTATGAGCCTTTCATTGACTTTCATACCTGGACCATCTCATGGCTGAAGCATAGGAACTGTTGTGTTCCTTCAGCTCGCATGGAGAGTTTGGAGACTGAAAATAAGTACTTTGTTCAAGAGAAATGAAATTCACAGCATCCACCTGGGGCCAGGTGCATAAAAGTCTTGCATCAGTTATAACAAAACCTAATTTAAGAATTGGATCGACTTACTCTGATAGCACACGTAGCTTTTCTCCTACATGAAATATAGGTTGGCTTATGTCTGCTGAGGGATAATCATAGAGGACAGCAAGGAAATCACTCTCCTGGCCTGTTAAAGAAGAAAGAAAAAGCCACTTAAAAAATGGTAAAGTTCTAAAGAAGAAATAGTTTTTTTCTTTGTTCTATTAGTTGTATTTTAAATAATAGATCATACGTGGAAAAAATGTCACTCTAAAGTGTCAGTCTGTAAACCTCAAGAGCCTATAGCTTTGTAAGAAGAGGGTAAAGATATTAGAAATGAAAAAGAGGCTTTTGATTAATTAGAAGTAAATAATTTTAGATTTCTTTTCTAGTAACTACCATATTTAAAGAACATACTCAGTCTGAAACTAGCAAAATGAGTAAGTATCCATAGTATTGGGAAGTAACCCAGTCTAATTAATACCACCGTCTAAATGTCTTCAGCTACAATTTTGAGCGGTGCTGATGCATGGCATTTAATGAAAGGAAGATGTGTTGAATGATTCAATTGTTTAACATCGCTGATACTTTTCAAAGATATTAAATTAGTTTAGATTAAGGGCAATGAGACAGAGGTCGTTATTGTTTATTATTGCCCATTTCCCATCAGCTTTGTAAATTAGCTTTATGAACAGCCAGCGAGATTTGCTCTCTACGCTTATATGGAAACTATCCTAAAGATGGCACATGATGCATCCTATCCTCATTTTCAGAAGAAAGGTAAAAAGAATTTGTACACAACTGCAATTTGGAGAGCTAACTTCAGTAAAGAGATAGGAAGGCCTTTTAGATCAGTTAAGAATTGAATAGAAATTAATCTTTAGTGAGAATTCAGCTGCCAAATATTCTTGCTGATCAAGAATTCCTGTTAAATATCACTGGTGGAGGCATAGGAAAGTCATGCTCAAGGGTTGGGTTCATATTTCAATATCTTTACTCAAAGATGATAATTTCTGCAGAAAATGTATATGACTGAAGAATAGTCTATAAGTCAATGAAGTCCTCAGAGGTGTGAGTAGATGTCGCAAATTTACTTTATCTGCTTTGAGATGGAGCCCTGAATCCTGATCATGGGCACATCAGATGAATGCACAGATGACTGCTGAATATCTGTATTGGTTATCTCTGTAATTGCAAACGTCTCAAGGTTTCAGGTATAGCCTGATATAGAAAAGTGTAACTTGCGGTAAGTTGAAGCTCTGTGTGGTGTGGAGCTGTCTGCAGCCCTCAGGAGACCTGAGAGTGCAGTCCAATGTTTGGGGCTTGCAACCCTGCGTAGGACACATGCAAAGTCACTTGGGTGACTTCCTGAGGGCTGGAGGGGTGCTTGAACACTTTATAGTTCAAGTTCCTGTGCAGGGTGCACCACTGGGAAACCATGGGAGCTATAAAGCGTTCAAGACTTTCTCATCTGTTGGGGGTCTGCAGAAAATACTGAGAGGTGGGAGGTTCACAAGACAACACACTGGGTGTTTTGAGCTCTTTGGCAGAGAGGTCCTCTACACGTGGTACCGCCCTTTCCTGGCACAAGAAGGGACAGTGTTTGCCTTCTACCTCAAGCAGGAATAGCATGCCATTTGCTGGTCATACCATGTGCCAGTGCATTTGCAGTGATTGTCAGCTCTCCGTGTATGTCCACTTGCTGCAGCTCAGCATGTGCAAATATGGGAAATGACTTCTGGGGAGCAGAGAAAGAATTTACCTAGGGAAATGGACACGTCTGTCTTCTTAGGTTATTTATAGATTCCTCTTCAGATTATCTTTTTTAAATTAATTGTTTAGTGAAATCTAGAAACTCCATCCAGAATGAAGGCTGAGACTGGGCCTGTGTTTTCAGCCTCGATATCTTATGGCTTTACAAATAACACACACTGATATATTGATAGTGGTGGAAGGCTGGAGGAAGCGTGCAAGCCTGCAGAAAAGAAATATTGCCAAGAGGAGGAGAACACATATAGTGATCCTTACAGCAGTCATAATGAAAATATAAATGATGAGGAAAATATTCCACATCTGTGATTTAAAAGAACTAAAAAGCTAATTTCCATGTTAATTTTGGGTAGCGGTTTGTTCTTACGATATAGAGACTGGAAATAAGCAACGCAGTGAGTGACTTTACATGACTATGTTCAAAATGACTGTACGCCTGTCTAGTTTGCTAACCCTTGCTCATAGAGCTAGCCCTACAATACAGCCAGCATCCACCCTTATGGATGCACAGAAGTGTAGACTCTGGAGTTGTCATGGATTAGTTTGTCAGTGTGTGTTTAGTATTAATATTACCTGGGTTTTCTTAGTTATTTAGTATCACTCAATTAAGCAGGACTTGTCCAGTACCTACGTATTACTCAGTCGAATGCCAGTAGGTTAGTCTGCTGTAACCTATTATATAACTAGTTCAACCAGACTGAAGGAATTCTGTGCTGAATACGCCTTTGATTGCTTTCCCGTTATGCATTAAAAATTAAGAAACTTCTCTGTCTATGAAACTGCCTAGTAACCAAAGGCTTATGACACCTGAGTATTGGTGCTGAATGGTTTTCAAAGTAAAACCTTTTCCTGGGTCTACTAGAAATAAATGCCAGAGAGTAAATTGTGCCGACTAAAGAAAGTGCCATTCCCTAAATTCTCATTGCAAATTGTTAGAGAGCAGTCCTGCGTGGAATGCCATTTCTTTATATAGACTTAGCTTAATGAAAATGGTTTTAGCAATGCTTTTTCAAAAAAAAAAATTACACTGTTATATAAAAAATATTTTATTTCCATACTGAGAGAGCGGAAAGCAAATGCTTTTCTGCCCTCCCTCCTTGCTTACACAGTGGTTTGCATTTCGTTATGCGCTGGGAGGTGCGTGACTTTTTCTCTGCTTAGGAGGATCCGTAGTCACTTTGCTTAGACTTTCATCTTTATTTTTGTTTTTGTTTCAGTTTTGCGCGTTAATTTATAGTTCTGAAAAGGAAAGAATTAATCACGTAGCATTGGCTGCCACATCCATGCAAACGTTACCTCTTAAAGTGTGTGTACTTAGAGAGAAAGTAAAGGGCTTTTGGACTGCCCAAAACCTTTCAACTCTCCCACTTCACAAATAACTAGACCTCATTTTAATTGACATTTAAATGAAACCTCATTGGGCTTTTTTTGTCAAGTAAAAAACCCTGCCACACTCTACAACATTTTGCAAAACCTAGACTCCTTTCAGATACCGAAGCTTCAAAACAGGGACTAAACAAACTACCCTCTTTCTCCACATCCAAATCTCACAGTGATCTGATAGATTTGATCTGATGGGCACTTCACACTTTTAAGTAACTTTTAAAAAAACAAAACAAAACCAAAAAACCTCTTAAAGGAACCTCTCCTCCGCAGTTTGAGTGTGTAGGTTACGTCTAAAATGGAACAGCTAAAAAGTTAAGATGGAAAAATGTAAATACAGTTATTTCCACTGAATCAGTTATTTTTTTCTTTAAGGAGTAAAAGCTGAACATGACATACAGGCTAATTTCAGGTACCCACATCCCTGGATATGTTGCAAGGTGTGATACTGGATATTGCGTGCTTCAGATAACTCATTCAGAAGCCGGGCATGGACTGTGAAGCGCTGTTAGAGGTGGGAAGCATCCAGATCCAGCCTGGGCTGCTCATAGCTCTGAAAGAACAAGCTGTGCACCGCCGTGGACCACTCTGGGGTGGGAATGAGCAGCCTGCTCAAAGCTCAGCTCCCTGCACTGTCCCAGCTCTATTTGCTAGCAAAGGTACTTTTGATTTCTTGCATGGTACGTCCTGGAGAGGAAAAGGAGGGCACTTGCACATGTCAGGAGGGTGTCTGTGCCGCAGCCGTAAGGTGTGGCTGCACAGCGGTGTTGATGTACCCAAATTAGATCTAAAGCAGCCGGTTTGGGGACTGAGAGTTACGCAGGTGCAGCCACATGCAGCTCACTGAGGACTAACCCTGACTCAGGGTCCCAAGGGAAGAAAGAGGAGTGGGAGGGCTTACGACTCCTGATAACCCCTTGCTTCTGTAGCTACCCTGTTATCTGTACCTAAATTAGGTCAGGGATGCCCATGCAGTGTGCTTTCAGTTGGAGTACTGTCATATTTGGAGTCCAAATACCTCCTGGGGAAATGAAGCTTGTGTACTGTTCCTTTTTTCAAGACCAAGCTCGGTGCGCTAGAGCTAAGAGAAAGCACAAGGCTATGTATTTAATGCAGCACGAAAGGCTTATCAGGATCTGGCAATTAAATGCATTCGTACTGCAGATTGAGCGTGCAGACTCCAATTATCTGCTTTCTTCCTTCACTTTGTATCTTCTTTTTTTTTTTTGCCCTTCTATTGCGGCCTTTCACTTTATTCTGTCACTGCTTCTCTGTCTCACTGAAATGACACAGGATAAAACCTACTTTTCCGGATAATTATTTGGAATGCTGTAAGTCTGTGGCTTGGGTCTTCCAGCTGACTTACAGTAAAGGGTGGCTCTTCCTGGGCTGGGTAAAAACTTCAGCATTTGGCAATGTGACTTAGAGTTTGATCCACTCAGGAAGGTGAATAGTTGCAAACTCATTGCATTAACCCTGATATATGGTTTTAGTACTGTGTTCCTTTTCAGATATCTGTTTTCACGAGATCTGGATGACAGTATCGATGCTTGTGGATTCCTGAATTTGATTAAGCAATGGTTAAACCATTATGAAAGACGCTGACAGACTAAGAGTTAAACACGAAGGAGCTATATAAGCATTTAAAGCTGCCTTCAGGTCCTTGAACATAGGTATCCAGTACAATTTCAGCGGTGCGAGAGTATCTGGGGCATCCCCTGTGGCCCAAGCAGAGTGGCTGGTCTAGCTATGGGAGCCTTGTTCCCTTCTGGAGTGGCAGCTGGAGGTCAAGCAGGATGTGACAGAGCATCTCGCTAGATGCGCTAGACACATAGGAGTGGGCAAGTGGTGTTTCTGGGAAAATCAACATAGGCACACTTCCTGCAAATAAATAAATCGTTTGTGTTATGCCTCCGAGCAGCCACTAAGAGTACTTTACTAGGACCTAGGGCTATAGGGCTATCCTTGGTGATAATAGAAGTGGGGCTGCATTTCCTTCCAGCACTAGTGAAACCAGACTGTTTTCCTATCCTCCTAAAACAGAGCAGCATAACTGGACTATCTTTATGGAAAAATCCAAGACTTGGATTAATACCTCTCCCCTTCTCCCCACAAAATTTCTATTCTGCACCTTTGGGTGCGCACCCTTGTACCAGCGGACTGTCATGTCGCAATATAAGGGCTATGGCTGTGCTTACTCTCTACCTACTCGCTTGCGTTTGGGAGTAGCAGTTCAATGAACTTTTTCCCTTCCCACTCAGACTCATGATCTCTACCAGATTACGGAGGTTTTTACGAGCTGATTTTCTCATGTGTGGGTGCATAGGACAGACGTGTTAGATCCTCTTTTGTTAGCTTGAGTTTGTGAAATGTGTTGTCTTGTATAACCTTTATTGATAACTGTAGCAACATGGAAAGTTGGCTGCATGCTAATATAAATGCAAGCATCAAAAAAGTGGACCTCAGGACCAGTGTAATCAAAATATCATTAAGGATCATAACCTTAAAACTAAGCAAAATCAAAATACAAGAACAAGTCTGTATGAAGTATTACATGAAAATACATCGACATACAGCGTTTCTTGTTTCCAAAGTAGGCCAGTGCTTTCTGAATTGGAAAGAAATGTCTTTCAAGGGATACTAGCAAGTAATAGTCTTAACGTTTCTTTTTTAATTAACTGACTTCTTGGAAAAAGAGCTAGCACATGCCTAAAAGTAAATATTGTCTGCAGGATGCCCTCCTTCTCCCACAGTAAGGTCAGGCAATTGTTTTTTCTGTGTATGTCAGATGGATGATGGAAGATTCACGGATGATTGTAGCGTACATATTGAACATCTTTTTCTCCGGAAAAAATTAAATGAGTGCTTACCCGTTTGGCTTGACATACTTGTTTCTTCTGAGGCTCTCGGTGTTTTCATAGTATTTCCCATTGCTATCTTTAATTCCGTCAAAGCTCTTCAGAACTAAATCAAAGACATTGAAATTAAACTTTAGAATTAGCACCTGCTGTGCCAACACATGAAAAATGACCCAGTTTTAGTGTCTTCAATTTTATGTAGTTTTGCTTTTGAAAGCTCTTGTTTCAAATTCATGTGAGTTTTACATATTTGCTAAACTCTCACCACTTTGGTGCTTTTATCAGGGGAATAGCAGAAAACCACAGCTAGGGAAGTTGATCAGAAGAACGTAATGTAGTAAAAGTTTCCATTACCAGTGCCCCAGCACAATAGGAAGTCACAGCAAAGCCATGCCTGTAAAGTCATTTTATATACAAAATGTTCTTCTCAACATTCGGAGTTCTGAGGTTACAAAGAAATTAGTTAGGCTGACAAATCTGTTTTTCAGCTCTGCGCGTATTATGTTATTTTATTGCTGCATACTAAGAACGTTGTTTGGTGGTTTTCTTCTGATGTAGTTGGGAACTCTGAGAACGTGGGCGATGTGAAAAAAGAAGGTAACACTTTGCCTCAAACAGTGTTTGATCTCACAACACTCTTACTGCATCAGGCCAGTGGTTCAATTTCTCTAGGATCTCATCTTACTCAAAATTTTAGAGGATGTGCAAGAAATGCTGCATTAGGCAGTCATGGAACTAATTATTGGCAGGGAAAGTTCCTTCTTGTGGCTCTTCTACACGCTTCCTAATTCTCCTTGACAAGCAGCAGAGAGCAAAACCCTGCTGATGTAAAAGGTGGTTCATGCTGTGGTATATTTTTCAGAGGCAGAAGTGAATAGACTATGCCAGCTCAAAACTGCACATTAAAGCAAAATAACGTGACACCATTAGCTACTAGCTGATGATTTTTTTTTTAAATATTTTTTTGGTAGTTTCTGGGAAAAATGATAACAGAAACTCTAGCAGCATCATATGAGTATTTACAAAACTCTGTGAACCCAGATGCAATCTACATCTCTCGACCTTTTCTAGCTTAGGTATTTCAGAGATGCTTACTGTCTTTCAGATGCTCCTCTTTGCTTACAATAGGCCTGCCTGACAATGTTAGTCTGTGTGCTGTCGAACTTGATCAGCTCTGCTGAAATCAGTGAGACCCTATTACAGAACTGTCCTTTGGAATAAGATTGTTACTATATACAATAAATAAATAAATACTATGTAAAGTATATAGTATATATATAGTATATAGATAAAGTATAGTATACAGTATTTATAAATACTATAAAATTTCTACATCTTACAGTGAGTTTAGTGAGATTTCCTACAGAATAAAATACAATTCAAGAGAAAGAATTCATCTCTTAGCACTGATTTTCTTGCATTTTCTTACAAATGGCAATGCAAACTTCAGTTTGACTCCATCTCATCTAATTTTCATACTCCTTAGTTCCGATCGTAAAGGCTCTTCTCTAAAATTCCATATTCCACTGGTGCATTACATTTTTCTTCACTCTCTATATTCAAGAACTAGCTTGGGACACGTCTGTAGGGTGCAGCTTTACCAGCGTCCTTCTGACAAGTGACAGAAATCAGCTTTCACAAGAACAAAAATTCTCTCTTTGTCTAATATAAGAAGTCTAGAAGCAGAATAAAAATTAACCTTAAATTTAACTAAACTATGTAGGTATTCCCTTCTGAATAAAAGAGTCTTTCTTGACAGAAAATATTAAATCATTCTCCATTTAAATACACCTAAATTTCTAATTTTCACTTCTGCAATATTTTCCCCAGTTGTATCCCACCAGGAATAAGTAGTATATACATACGGATACTGTAGTCACTACTTTGACTGCTGCTATGGTAGTTGTTCCTGGCTAATCTTCAAATTAGCCAGTAAGATTTCTTAAGTATGGCAATAGAGATCTCCACAGAGCTTAAAAGGTCAGCCACCAAACAAAAAACAAAAAAAAAACCAAAACACAGCAAAACTCAAACAAACAGATGTACCTCTATGCATTCCTTTACACTGGATCTGGCAATTCTAGGACTGGGAGATTGAGTCATCTTAGTAGTGATCAGAATTATGGCAGAACATAGTTAAGGGTTTTTCTCCTATTCTTGAGATACAGTGGATACAATTTTTGAGTGTCCATGAGTCACTTTGGAAAGTGAGATATGGGGTTTATGCATGATGGAAAGACTTCTGAAAATTCTACGTTGCTCTTGCAAACTTTTAAAAAAGGATGACCCATTTGAGCAAGGTACCTTCATTTATCTAGACGTTATTCAGGTGTCCAAACCCTAAATGTTGCTTTAAAAATGTGAAGTGTTTTTGAACGTTCACTTATACATACGTTGGAATTAAACTGCTTGCTGTATAGTCCAGAAGGGTTAAGTACTGGAAAATAGGCTCATGCCTACTTGAATATATATTTTTGCAGAGCACATGCAAAATTAGTCTGGCAAATTTCTGCCATACAAATTGTTGCTGTATGTGACCTTTTTATCCTAGTAGGACCTCTGAAGTCAACAGAGCACTGCGGCTCAGTGCTATTACTTTAAAGGTGGAAGAATCTGACTTACGGAAAACAAAAATGTTATAAATGACTTACAGTAATAGTGAAGAGCAATGCCATTTTGGGCTTTGATGTCACTAACGTGACAGTTTTGTGTCTCACAACATTTTCCATGCTAAGTTTAATGTCGCGTATTGCAGTTGATAGCGTAAAATTTTGAAGGTGGCAAAGATCTCAAGAAGTTATCTGGACTCAGGGCAGAAGTTTTCAATAAAAAATAAGAGGATAGGAAGCTTTGACTGCTGCTGTTGATTCATGTATCCAAAGTGATTAAAAGGAAAATGACAGACATCAGACCTAGGAACATCAGTTCCGCACCAAGGACATTTGTCATTATACGTTTTGGAGAGTAATGGTGCCTATAGTCCAGTCAAAGAGAGTGGAGTGAATGCTGTGAGGTACAGCTCTTCTCTCAGACATTGAAAATGGTATGGAAATTGCAGAAACGGGAAGTTTTTTGGGGAGAGAGAGACAGAAGAGACTCTCAAATTCCTTCCTGGTAATGATATATCACTGCTTTAGGGTAACAGTTTATGAATTAGTATTGTGTTTCGAACAGTTTTAAACTATGATGAACATGCCTCTTAAGTGCACAGTACAATTTACAGCTTAAGTAGTTTGTGCTTGTGTAGAGTATTGGCAGCACAATACAAATTCATTGCATCATTATATGACAAACTGTAGGATGGTTTTCTTGAATTTTGAGATATTCTGCAAAAGTAGACTAACAGGAAACTGTAGAGCATCTTGTGGCTGAGCAGATTTTTGTTATCATTTAAGTGAACAGCGGAACAATGACAGTTTTAGAGATGATATTCTTTTAGAAATGGAGACTCTATTCCAAGCATTGCGTCTCACTTAAACTTGCTGACAGGGCTATTGGAGTTTAGGAGATGAGTACAGGTTGCATAACTCTGTTGTACAAGCGGATAGTTGTGCCAGAACCAAACAGAATGGTTCACTGAGGGTTATCTGTGAAGAGCTAGGGAGGGATGATAGACTCCAAGCTTACCTTGTCTTAGCAACCCAAAATCCTGCACGAAGGAGTGCAGCTGCTGTTTCATGTCAGAGGAATCGCTGTGTTGAAGCGCCGCAACCAAGCACAGCCCTACCTGCAGGTGCGAGGATGGCCTTTCCGCACCGCAGGCCACCTCCTCAGGCTTGCGTGAAAATTTGAATTTAACCATTAAGACTGTTCTTTCAGTCCTCCCAACTCTAAGCCTTTTTCCCCTCCCTTTTCCATTTGTGCATGTGTTTGAAAGCAGGTCTCTGCTGCCGTAACTGTTTGCAAACGCAGAACTAGTGGGATTTAGTGATCTTTTGGAAGCAAAAAATCAATAAAAGCAAAAAAAGGTGAGAAAATATCTACAGCCCTGGTGCTGCTTCGTGTGCTATTTGTCAGTGGTAGAGCTCTTGGCAGATGTGAACCTGTTACCTCTCAAAACTGGAATCTCGCTGACCTAAATTGTGGGTCCTGAAAACCTGTGGTACAATTTTACACCTTCCGTTCCTACATGCAGCATATGTAGCAATAGTTTCCTCTCACAGAATTTGTTCTTTGAGAAAATGCACTTCTGGAGCATTTAAGTAGCATGATATGTAGGAAATTCCATTGCTTTGTAAGAACTTTTTTCAAAGTTGTATTCAAGATGATTAAGAATTAGTAAATGTAAATTAAATGTAATAATGTAAATAAAAAGACAAAATAAGAACCTGAGTAAAGTCTTTCTGCAAGGAATACTAAATAGTGAAATTAGGAAATCTATCATGTTCCTAATATGTCATATATTATTTAATTTTTGTTGCCTGATATTAATGTCTATACTTTCAAGGTCTTGGAATTTAATTCTCAGTAAGGTTCACACGTAATACAGATCTCCTTTTTAGCTTGGAAGTTAAAAGCATCAGCAGCCTGTTAGTTATTTATTTGGATGAAAAAGGCAGCTTAGATTTCACAAATTGCATTTTTTTCCCCATGAATTTGTCCTGAATTCCTCATTAATCAAAACGTACATCCTTTCAGCTTTTAGGCACTGGTATCTCTGCATGTAGAAAGAACAATGCAATCTTGTAATCAGGCTAATTCACAGAGGCACACAAAATCTAAGTACTACGAAACAGCACAGAAATACCACATTATGCAAACTTCTGATGCTTTGAGTAAAAAGCCCGCCACTCTCTCTGTGATATTTCTCATATCTTGGGTTACAGCGAACTGCAGGTTTGCTTTAGCACAAGGTCCTGTGCATCTCTCTCTTAATGTGAGCTTTCAGTACAAATGCTTAATTTCTTGTCCCTTTTATGTTTGGCACCAGCCCTTAAAAAGGGTCTAGGCAGGCTTTTCTATTTCTGCCTTTCTACCTACCTGCTTTAAATGCACAGGCTGAATTCTGTAGCTGTTAATGGAATAAAACTCCCGTTTATATAAATAAGGATTGGAATATTTGATCCAGTATGCAGATAATCTAAAATGTATCAGAGTAATGATTACCTTTAAATGCTAGGCATGGTATTCCAGGTTGCAGTATCTCTCCAAAAGAGCAGTAGTCATAATGCAGCTCGCATGCTGCCAGCAAGGTTTGGCTGATCAGGTCGAGGAGCAGCCGGTCGAATGAGTGTGTTGTGAAGTTCACGCTGTCATGTAGAACGGCATTTGCCAAACAGGCCACACACTTCCTCTCCGAGAAATAAGGAAGGCTCAAAGTGTTTGCAACAGATGAGGTTCCTGTTGCAAGTGACTGCTTGAGACACTTTTTATCTGTGGATTGAGGAAAAAAAAAAAGGGAGGTTTTAAGCTTTTTGCATCAGGGTTGGTTTGATCAGATATAAAAATTGACCAAAATTACCTTTATTTTGCGTTAGTTACACAGAAAAGGATTCTCTTTCTCTCTCTTATGTGTTTACTTATTTATTTTTCCAGTGAAGTTTAGTCCCCGAATGTTTTGTTTTATGTAATTTTGCTAGATTTTCAGGCAGGCAAGGAGAGGCACGAAACTTGTCTTCCAATCTTACTAAGCATGAATGCATATTCAAGATTTTCTATTTTTCACTCTGTGCTTCAGCTGCTTGCAGATAATTCAGTGTTGCATATTAAATATCAGCCATGAAAGAACATGGATTTAAAGCCTGTCTGTGAAGAATATTTTCATATCAGTATTGTGCAAAGCAATAAAATAGCCACAGGACCTCTCTCGTCTCAGTGTCTGAGATGGTAAAAACAAGATACTGGCCTGTTAACTAACCTGACCAAAGCCACTTAGGAAAACAACAGTTGGGATATAAATACAACAGTGGAAGGGATTTATGGAAGTTTGCCCTTTGCTTTTATGGCCAAGATGTATTCTGACAAAATCATGCAAGTCACCTTACACGATACAAAAAAAATACTGACTTCACACCAGAAGAGCTGTGAGTACACGCTCAATGCAATGAGCAATGTAACGTAAAATAATCTGTTTCCTGATGGAAGACTAAAAGTTGATAAGTGTGGGAACTATTGGATAAGAGCTGTTGGAAATGGGGACAGTGATTAAAGTCTCAGCTCCGTGCTCAAATTTGGGTCTATGGTACTTAGAGGAGGAATTTTTATATATTTATTTGTAATGTGTCAAATGTTAGCAAATGAGTTTTTGACACAGCAAGACAATGTTGTATTCCGTGCTCTGAGGAGCTGGTTCTATCGTAAAGCTGCATAATTATCCCCACCAATTAAACTTTGTTTTTTAGGATGTTACTGCTTTTTTCAAATCAGAAGGATGTAGCGTACGTATTCCCTAACATCATTCATCAAACTGAAGTAAAATGTCAGCTGAATTACTGAGAGATCACAGTCTGTCCGTACCCAAGGTGGGAATATGCAGGGGCAGAACTCTGCGTTTCAGTGACCCTTCTCGCTAATATCTGCCTTAGGCCGTCTTTGTGCCTTTATAAGAACTCAGATTACGTCCCGAGAGGCACTGACAAGCGGGGCAGGTCTCAAACTGAGCAGGAAAGAGTGGATCAGAAGATCACACCAAAGAAGAGGTTGGATTTTCCTAGTGGAACATGTACCATTGGGACCAACAAACCTGAGCCCCTGGTTCTACCACACTCAGAGGAACAGATGAGTTTGCAGTGAGGGGAGGTAACTCAATTTCTCCCTTTCTGCATCATTTCTGCCTGTTTCTGGTGGATATTTTACTCTGTATAATGATGGGAGCCGGTTTACCTTTTCAGTGCATTCAGGTAATAACTTGTTGATAATGTAGTGGATAAGATAAAATTCGTATCTAAATGGAAGAAAGTTTTGCTGTGAATTCAGTAGGGCTTTATATGTCGTCTTAGAAGTATTCATATCCTGTTATTCAAGTCACTAACCTGACGCAGACCCTTAGTGAGTCACTCGAGAGAGAGGAACGCTGCACTGGCCGGGCTGCCTCTGATTATAGCAAAGAATCACATACATACAAAAAGAAATTTTACTTCTTCAAAGCACTACTGTTGATGGCAGAAAAATACTGTTTCCCCATTTTTATCTTGAAATTATAATTCTACTAGAGTATAGGGGAAAAACCATTTATATCTCAGTCTCCCTTTGCCTCGCTGGACTGAGCTGTTGGTTCCCTATCTCATTTGTGCATTAGTGTTTGCCACAGGTCTGCTTTACATGTCATAGAAGCTTCCTGAGCTGGTCCCAAAGGTTTTTACTCCTCTATTCTTGCAGGCAGACCGGTCTAAAAGATTTGAAAAATGACATTAATTTCTTCCGGTACAGCCCTGCAACCTGGATGTTTTGGGAGTTTCATGGCTCTGGCACACTTGCCATCATTCAGAATTAGACATCTAAGGAAAAGAAATGCAAGACACTGAAATACTACTTTGCAAGAAAAAAGGCCCAAAAGGAAGAAAAAGGAGGGGAAAAACACTTCTGAAAATACTTTAAATCTAATCTTTTAGAGAGCAATCTCTTAAGCTTTTTGGAAAGAAGATTTAGTGGTTGGTTACTTGTAGCATATTTATTTTTACAGAGGGAAAAACAAACAGGATATAAACAGCCTCTTTAATCTGGTAATGAAAGAAACAGGCCCTGAAACTGAAGACATCCTCAAACAGAAACAAGGTACAGTTTTCTGTCAGTGGAGTGATTGTCTTCAGGCACAAATGGCAATGGAGAAGAGATTCTCCATTTCTCCATTTCTTAGTGTCTCTGAATGCAGCTTAGATGCTTTATGGAAGATCAAATTTTAGTCAAACTCAAGCCATGTTTTAAGTGATAGGAAGCAGTTGAGCTCAGGAGTCAGGAAATGGGAAGGGCCTTGGCTATCCTGGAGATCAAACCAGATGGTCCAACAGATACTTCTGGCTGTTAACTGCATGCATCTGAGCCTGGGGAGTGCCTGGCTATCTAGGAACGCTATATTTAACAAATAAAATATTGTTTTACAGCTCATCTTGTTTGGAAAAGTAGAAGCCTTGGGATATTTCATTGGTTTGATGATCGGATTTTCACTAGATATATCCCATTCTCACTTTTCGGATGGTGGTATCATCGTTGTTTCTATCGTCTCTGCTGTATTTTCAGCAGACAAAAAGTCTGCTTCAGAAGGAATCTGCTACTTTATAGCTGTCCGGCCTGTGTTACCTTGAAGGGAGTATGTGTGTGGAAGCGATGAACGTGATTAAAGTAGGGTCTGCGGTTTCAAGTCAGGCTGGAAAAACAAGACATTGTGATGTGAGGAGAGGAAGAAGGTTTTGGGTTTACACAGAGTGGGTGATTAAAAGTAATTGCAGTGAAGTTTCTAATCATTAGATCTCTGGTGAATCATTTTTGAAAAGCTTTGCAGAAATGAGTTTCCACAGGAATTAAAAGAGATTTAGCACTGCAGCACATATGGCAATTGTCCTTTCTAGGTGCGTTAGGAGACAGAGGCACAGCCTGCAGTAATAGTCTATGTATTCTTGTGTATTATCTCATTGAGATAGCAGCAAGAGGTGCTATTTAACTAAAAAGTTCCTCCACCGTGAGACATCTGAAGTGGAAAGCTGGGTTTGCCTAGGTGAGAATACCGCTAGATGTGACCAAGAAGCTGGGGAAGATTTGAGATGGGCATGATATATCTGTGCAGGTCTGGGAGGCAGGGTATCCCAGGAGAGGAGTTTGCAAGAGGTATGAGGTTCAACTCAGCTGACCACAGCTTAACATCGGAGCCAGAATTCATCTTCGTATGTTATCAGTTTCATTCATCAGCTTCTGCTCGTTTGTGAGCTGCCACAGCTCAGAGCTTCCTAGCTTCTGAGTTTCAAAACTGGCTAGCTTAACCTCTAATTTTGAAAAGAGAAATAAGAAATGCTTTTAAAGTTGCTGGTCTCTGATCTAAACCGTGCTGAAAACTTCACCTTCTGTTTTCAATGCCATCACTTGTTACACTAGCTACAGTTACCCACGTTCACTGCAGTGGTCTCCCTATTCCTGTAAATTTGGAGGAAGAATGTAATATTCCTGTTCTGGATTGCACAGCTCGGCTGCAGCTATGTCTCAGCAATTCGGTACTAAACGCTTTCATATGAACCGTTGTCAAAAAAGTCATCAGAACTTCCTCTGGTGACAGCGACCAATCCATGAGGACAACTGAAACAAGAAGTACCTGTGGCTTGAGTTCCGTGTAAGCCCTCTTTTAAATGACACTCAGGAAGTACCCTGTGGTGCCAGGCTTGCTGACTTTTGTGATTTTATAATAGATCTCGTACTGTTTAGAGGTTTACTTTCTTAAAAAAAAAAAAAAAAAAAAAAAAAGAAAGCTCTCCAAGATTTTCTGAAGATCTCAACTGTTAGTTTTAACAAGTAATTTATAGCTTTTATGTTTATAGGTCGAGGAGGATTACTGAAGAGAATTTAAAAAGAGAAGACTAGCAAAAGGAACACAGTGTTTGTTTTTTGAGCTGATCTCATGATTTTTGGTTTCCTGATTCATGATTCTGTCGTGTTGGTGGTAATACGAGTGTCATTTAATGGAAATGAACAGTCTCTTCTCTCTTTCTACATCTGTCTAAACAGCCCTATTTTCTTTAAAGCACACAACTCCTGCGTTACTGGCTACTGAGACTAATCGCACAAAGAAATTACAGTTTCTATGGGGAAAGAGACCAAGGGAGTCCAACTATGTTATCCTTCTTATGTCCTGAGCCTGCCTTTTAATGTGGCTATAGTATTTAGGGAAGATTTATGTTGAATATGAAAACTACTGGCTCAAAAATGAAGAAATTTAATTCTGGGCACTCTCCAGCTTCTGCTCTCACTTATTTATTCCTGAGTTTTGTGATGAGGGTGAGAAAACAATGAGCCTGAATTGTGGTGTGAATTTGAAAAATAGAGAACTTGCTCAGTTTTACTTGCCTAACTTCTGCAGTAAAAGAAGCCTTATTTCCGCAGCTTGGAACAAATTGCAGATGCATTGGAGGAAGGGAACATAAAACTATTTCTTGCACATTGCTTGAATGATGTCCCAAGTTCGCCTACCACCCACTTCCAATCCCTCCCAGAATTAAATATGAGTAACAGTACTGGACTCTGCATCACTTTCAAAGCCTAAATGCAAGACATGCTTCCTGAATATGGATGTTATCGAAAGAAACAGACTGAGGAAGTAGCTTTTAGCCTGGAAAACAGAAGAAACGAGTAGAAAAAAAGTAGAGCCTAGTACGCCTGTTGTAACCACTCATACAAAGAAGAGAAAATATCCACAGCTCGAACAAGGATCCAAACAAGCACTCTGTCTCTTGACTCCTTCCTGTCCCTGCTCCCCGCATTACATTTGCAGAAGTTTTGAGTCTTTCTCTTATTCTTAGGGTTTGAACCATATCTAAAGTGAGCCCATACACATCAGGTCCAATGACATGAAAACTTGGCTGTCCAGCTTTTTCTCCCTGCAGAGAGGGCTTGTGGGACACTTCTATTCAGACCCCGTTTGACTCAGTACCTTGACCCAAGGGCAGGCTTTTGGTCCACAGAGATCTAATGGGGCAGGGAAAATTCGCACAGGTTTTCAAATGTCTGGATGAGATGAACTCAGAACTAAGCATAGTTTAAAATGCTTTCGTTGGTCCCAGAAAATTTTATGACTCTGTATGTCATCTAATCTTAGTGCTCTGTTTCCCTATCAAGCTCAGCCTTCTAGTTAGGCAACTTCTTTCACTTTTAGAATTTGGGAAACTGAAGCCCTCCGATGGTTTTGTTTTTTGTTATGCATGTCATACATGCTTGATAAAGGATGCTGAACACCTCCAGATCTGGCGTTAAGGAATAAGTTCACAAGGTTGGGGGGATAGTAGTGTTGCATGATCCTAGGTCTAATTTCTCTGCTATTTCAAGGTGGTGCCCTGATTCATTGCTCCAAGTAAAGATCCAGGAGACTACTCTTCTGGTGGATCTGACGTGGGGAGAGCGTTTTCCTTTCCTAGCCTCCCCAGTCTCCGCTCTGGTGAATGTGCCCTTCCAAAGGCAGGGGCAAAATGACTGTGTTCTCTTTGTGCATCCTGGGATCACACCCACACAGAAATGCTCTTCTCAAGGATGTTTTTCTTTCTCTCTCGTGAGCAGCTGAGTCAGTGCACGTAGTCCACAGCAGGCAAATATCATGCCTTGCAAACACGAAATAGGCTGCCACAAGTCCCACATGAGGATAAAGCCCATTACTCACTCAAGCTCTCATCTACCCTGAGGATGGTACTGAGGAGTAATACCAGTAGTGAATACTGAGGAGTAATACCGGGAGTAATACCAAGAACTGTTTATTTCTTTTTTTCTTTATTTCTTCTGTCCTCTTAAAACTGGAGATGGTGCTCTTTTGGTGCCTTAGGATTGATGAACTTAGCTTTCTCCTTTGCTTATCTGCAACCACCCAGCAACTCAGTTACTAAGCTAAGAAATAACTGTGCTGTGATCTGTTTCCCAGAACCATAACAAACAAAGAGAAACCTTACAGGACACTGGAAGCTCTACAGAGAGAAAGCTAAAAAAGACTGTCTCTGCATGCAAACAATAACCTCTTTCTAATTATTTTTGGAAACAAATTTCTCCAGTTGTGAACAATGGTGTGTTATTAGTATCAATGAGTCCACTTGTTAGAAGTACAAAAAAATGTCCTGGGTGCTTGCCATGGCTGCAGAGAGTTCTCTGAGCCTGGGCTCAAAGTTTTGAATTAATTTAAAATCAAGAATTTGATTTTTGTTTTCCATTTCTTTCTAACTTGCTCTTCTTTTTGTTTTTTTTTTTTCCAGACTTATAGTTATGCCTTGAGCAGGTTCAGTTTGAAGAAAGTTTATCATTTGAATAGATCAGGGTCTTTCATATCATGTATCTAGGTATTTGTGTGTGTGTGTGTGTGTGTGTGTGTGTGTGTGTTTTTTTTTTTAAGAAGGAAGCTAATCTAAGCAGTTATTATAGTAAACTGAGGTAAATGTTTAGAAATTAGTCATTTAAACCATGTCACAGCTATTCCAGCCTTTCTGTTCTAGGTCAGATCTTATCAGATTTATGCTAATTTATCTGCATTTTAAATAAATAGTTTTTGTGGTTATTCAATAACGTTTTACCGTCTTTTCGTGATAAGGTCACTTCCAATGCTGCCGCAGCTGCGGGAAAGATAGGAAAAGAGTTTGGTATAGAGGTTGGACTATAATGGGTGCTCTGATTTTTGACATGCTCTGATTTTGGTTAATTTTTTGCAACTTGAACTCCAGATCTAGCTTTAAATTACAAAGTAGGGTTACTCCTCCATTAATTTTTAGTCCTGGAGCTTCAGCCTAAGATGTGAAAATTGAGCTCAATTCTTTTCTCGTTTTTACATCAGCAGCAGTGCTAGTAAAGAACCCAAGATCATTTTCAATATATGTAGCCAAATCTGGGATGGTGAGAGCAGTAAGAAGTAGGTAAGATTTAGAAGCATGCCCTGTGCCCACATGTGAAGTTTGTAATGTGCACCGCAATAATCAGTGTGTGTTATAGCTCACAGTGAAAGCCACGATCATTGTCTGACTACAGTAAATAAATTCATGGAAGCTCAGAACTAGATGTGTCCTGTTCACTGTGTCTAGTTTACAGGTATTGCTGATACTGTATCATATGCTGGAATTAATAAGCTCCTCAAGACCTAGATTAAAATGAGTTAGTCTGTTGTTCTCACTACTTCTGCTCATAGCTGTTCCAGTTACTTACTTCTCTTTGGATTAGCTATCTCAGAATTTCTAGTCTAAATTTATTCATGGTCAATATGATTAGTAGTGCCCATTTGGCCTTGTACAAGTGTTGTCCTAAGGCATAAACAGCTCTTTTTCATTGATTCATTTATAAAGATCACGTCCACCGTCAGTCCTTGTTTTTCAAATATAAGCAAGCCAAACTCTTTAGTCGCCTCTTGCAAAGCTGGCTCTCCACTTCATGATGTGCTCACAGCACCTTCTCTATACTTGTTCCTGTCTGAATGTGTATGTCTTCTTCCAGCAAAGTTTTCAGAAGGCTAATGCATGGATGATTTATGAGTTGGTTATAGAAGACCTAACATAGAGGTGTTTCAGAGGTCTTCCAGAATGTCAGTGGTAGGGCTGAGAAACAGCCAACCTCTCCTCCTCCCCCTTTGCTTTTATCATTAGAACTTGCTCCCTATTTTTAAAATACCAGTGTTTCACATTCAGTGACTGAGCAAATTTTGCTTCTCACCTTTTTTCACCTGCACTAGGGGACCAGCTATTTGGACAGGATGTACTGACTGAGAGACTTTATTTTCCAGGGAGGCTCAGCTTTTTCTCCAGCATCTATCATTACTGAGAAGAGAGCACAGACTCAAGTGGCAATCCTGGCTGACGATTTGGGATGCCCTTCATCCACTAGTGAGGAAATTGTAGCCTGCCTCCGCCAGATGCCTGCTCGTGTCCTCAATAATGCACAGACGAAGGTACGCCATAGTAGTATGCATGTCATTGTGTAAAGAACTAAAAATAAGTTTCCATGGGCAGGAAGTTGTGAGGAAGCTTGAAAAATAAATTTGGGGCCGAATCCCTGTGAAAGAGGAACCACAATGGCTTTAGTAGAGTGATGCTGATTTCCGTGATGCACCAAACTCTGGCCTAAAAATACTTTCAGCTTGATTCTTCTTTAGATTAAAATCCCTTTACGCTTCTTTGACCATATCTTCCAAAATGATTCCAAGTATTATTTTTACCTTCTTTCAGTCCCCGCTCTACTGCCAGAGGATCCTATGCCGGTGGAGAATCAAGTCTCTGTAGCTTTGATAGTAGATTTTTTTGCAGAAGAGGAGGTAGGAAGGGATATCAATGTTTTGACTCTATACTGAGCTTATCAAAGCTGCAGTACAAACAGTTTTAGAGATGGATCCTTTTCCTGCAGAGGAAAACACCCACCAGCCCACCCACCAATACATTTTCCAATCAGGCACAGCACTGAGCCAATTCTTAATTTAAAATAACATTTTTACGACTAATAGGGCTATTCAGTCTCTTGGCCATCTCAGCTCTTGGCTCATCTATTGAGACGAATGACAAAGCATTGCTTCTTGCTAATTGTCAGTTTGCGCTTACGTTAACTGATCACTTGTCCACTTTAAAGCCATCAGCTCAGTTCTCTGAAACATAAGTCCAAATGGAAATGATCAAAGCAAGCTAACCAAACTGCATTATTGTTTCTTTGCTAACCTAGCTCCTAGCCATAAGCGGACCGTTCCAGTACTGGGGTCCAGTGATGGATGGAATTTACCTTCGGGAACCTTTAGCTAAAGCCCTGCAGCGTCGTCAACTTCGGAAAGTTGATCTTCTCATTGGAAGTGCTCAGCAAGATGGGCTGATCAGCAGAGCTAAGGCAATTAAGGTAGGAAGAGACTCACTATTAAGGAATTGATGTTATTACTATTATTATAGGTATATAGTAATTCTTTGCTGGCTGGACGGATTCTTTTTGACTGCTACAGTGTGTGAATTATACCCCATACAAATACGCAGGGATATTCTCCATCACCAGCCAGTACTGTTTTGGCTGATTAATGGAATTATCATACCTGTTGATTAACGCTGCTGGGAGAGATATGAAGAGGTGAGAGATCAACAGTGACTTAGCCTGCATTAGTGCACCGCAGTACGTTTTACTGACTTTAAAGACCTTTGAGTATTGCAAACTCAGTTGTACCTTACTAAGAAAAGAGCAAGGCCATATTAACCGTGGCTATTAGGGTCTTCACTGTGGAACGGGGCTCAGCCAGTCTTTTCCATACCAACTATTTCTGTGCCAACCAATTTTCTCCATGCCTATAAGTAGTACTTCTTCTTGTAAAGATGTTCCAGAACAAGGACTACCTATGACTAAGAACGGTATTTGCCTGATCTATGAGCTAGGGTTAATAAGCCCATGTTTCAGAGGATAAGCTGCTGAAGTGAAAAATAATTGTGTTTGTGCTATGCTTTGGCCATAAAAGTTCTCAAAAGCATCAAGGTCTTTCTGGAGGGTTTTTACGTCGTCTTGTGAACCCTGTGACACTGTCTGTTCTTGAGCATATCAACGTCTTCTAGTTCAGTTGCCCAGCTTTACAGCAGGAACAAAAGCACTTCCCCATTTAACATGGTTAAATTAAACTGAATGTTGCGAAGTGCTCAGATATATGATAACAGGGTCAACAGGAGAATCTAAGAAAGCAGGGACTATTTTGAGGGTTATCTAAGTGAGCTGCAGGTCTGTTGCTATCTTTCTGTAAAGGTAAGGATCTCATCTCTTACAAGGGAGTAGAAAGCCAGTCCCCATTCTCTTTGTGGTAGCCAGTACTGCATAGATCATTTTACTTCAGAATTAATGACAAAATGACCCCTTTGAGGAAGGCTCTTTGTTCTGTCTGAATAAATCTGATATTGCTTCAGTCTCCATCAGAATTTTTATCCTCTTATTTCATGTTTTCTCCTTATCTTTTGAAATTAATTAGAAGCAGAAGTCAGATAAAGGAAATGAACTCTTATCCTGCAGAGCTGCAGACAATAATCCAACTCTTGTAAGAGGGGAATAAACCATTGTAACCATAGTTCAAGTCATGTGAGGAAGATTAGGAAGTGAAATTATTTCTCTTACTGCTACTTCCACATGCTGCAGTGGCCTCTAAAACAGTTGGTGAAGTTCCATGCAGCAAATCATGATGTCAGTGAAACCCACAAGTGTGAACAGCCAGCTCTGTCAGGTTGAAATGAGAAGGAAAAGCACTTTTAACTGACAGCTTAATAGTAAAATGATACCTTTAAAAAAAAAGTAAATATAGACTATCTTTATTTACAGGCTTTCAGAAAATACAGTTGGAAGGGGATTCGAAAAGTTAGTATAACCCTGAGAAATGGTCACATCTACCGTAACCTGAGAGCGCTATTTTAAAATCTCCTGCTGTTGGAGATCCTCTGATCTCTCTTGGCAAGGATTTAACTATCTTTGGTTAGAATAACACTTCCTTTTTAGGTATTATAATGGTACCTAGGAACCTCACTTGGTGCTACTGCTATAAATCACGATCTCTCTTCCAAAAAACACTAGTCATGGTAGGTAGTTGTATTTTGTTTTCTCCCTTTTGACTTCCTTAAGCCATTTGCATGTTCTTACTAAAAACTGGTGACTTTTTCCATCCATATTTTCCTGTTATTTTTCTCTTCCTGTGTCTTTAGGTTTCAGGGGCCTGAGGGAATACTATTGCTTTGAATTGTCTGTCTTGCTGTCTTAGGTTTGTTTTCTTAAAGATGTGCTGCAAGGTTAAAGCTTCCTGTTTTCTTCCTTATCCGAGCACCTAGTATATTAATTGCTGGGAAATGGTAGTACTTCTTCCTTCATTGAACTGTTTAAAAAAATGTATTTTCCAGGTGCTCAAGAGCATTGGTGCATCATAGGCATAACCATGCATGGTTGCAATCAAACTCAGCTAATAAAGTCCTGAGCAGGCCACAGACATATTTAACCACAGTGGGTGATGGTTGTTACTGAGAAGTATGCGCACTCTTTTCTCCATCAGAACGTCACGAGGAATCGTAATCTGGGCTAACTCTCCTCTCCTTTTCCCACAGTCAGCCAAGAAGAAGGATTTGAGAGAACCCGTGCTGTATCTCCCTCTTCTGTTTTATTAGTTTAAAGGTTTCTCTTGAAGTGGATCTGGCTTGCATTTGTTTGGGAAAATCCAAAGCCAGTTCCACTCATATTCTAAGGGAAGTGGAATCGCTTGGCTGGTTGATAAAGCATTGAGCTGAACTCAGGGAACTGAGCTATTGTTCCCAGGTGGCTTCTGACTGCAACCACTTGTTTAATCTAGCCTGTAAAGAGGGGACCAAACCTTTCCGGGGCAAAAATACCTTCTCTTATGAATATTGCAACAAGGAGAAAATCCACCTGTGATTGTGGATATGCTCCAATTCTGTAGGGAGAAGAGCCATGTGGGTACTTGGGTAGATAAATGGCACAGCTAAAGGGTTCTGTGGCAAGTATGCGAAGCTGGCAAAGTCCTTTGTTTCCATCTCATGTAGAATGACAGATTGAAGCGTAGCTAGATGCAGAGGATGGAGATGGAAAAACTTAGGCCTGCTGGCCAGTTCCCCCAGTTACTGGGACTATCTATGCTAGCAAATTCAGGTAATCCTGCCTGGGCTTGCTCTCTTAATTGTGGTTCTGTAAATGGTGAGGAGACACTTTTAGCCACGCACACAGAAGGCTGCTTGAGACAGGATACAAATCTGATCACCTTAGACTGGAGTTGCATGCAAGCTTTACAAACTCTTACCAGTCAAGTCTTATAAGTGGGGCTAAAACCTCCAGACTGCATCCGGACTTGGAGGTGCTAAATCCAATTTGCGCCATGTTGCTCTGTGGGGCTTACTGGTGTTTGGCTGTACTGCGACTACGAGCCTGTGCTTATGCTTGATAAGACTTTCAAATTAGCAAATAAAATAAAAAAATAAAAAAAGAGCAATAAAATAAAATGACAGAAAACACAAGAGAAACCAGTTCTGTGCTAGCAAAATATTTCTGTGTATCACTAAAGGCTGAGGTCTCTCAATGATGCTTTTAGCAGGGAGTATGGTGAACGTTCATGCTCTCTGTCCTTTCTATAGAAGTGACTGTTTTATGGTATTCACCTGAAAGCTTATTTATGTGAACTGAGACAGATTTATCACTTCCTGAAACACTTCATACTCATCCCCAGTGCAGCCATCAGATGGCTGAGACTAAATGAGAAATAAAGAAGGGTTTACTGAGGGGATGGCGAGTGCACCATAATGCACTATTAGGTGGCATATGGTGCTCTTAAGCCTGTACCCATTACCACAATTCCCATGGCAGACTTTCAGGATATTAGCTTTGAGCAGTCCCAGATTAGGGCAGCTGAGCAGGAACCTATAAAATTGTTGATTTCAATTCCCAACTGGGCAGAATTTTATTGTTATGTTATATGTGATGCTCAGGTGAGAGGATCTAATGGTTCCCATTGACGTTAAATATATAAATTCATTCATTCTGATCTGTATGTGTGTTTGTCAGCATATGCATGTATGGCAGTAGAGAACTTTTTCTAACCACCAGTGTGTTCTGGGCCTACTAGATAGTCTCTGCATTGCAAGGATTGTTACCTTTATTTTTAGTTAATACACTAAAGTTGCACTTTCTGTGTTTTCTTTCTTTATCTCCTTAATACAAATCTAACTGGCTGTAGAGCCCAGAACAGCGATATGGGGGGAGCGGGTAGATAGAAATATAATCTATTTATCCCTTGTAAGCAACCGGATCCATATAGACCAGATCTCCAGCTCCACCACAGTATAGTCAGTTCAGTTAATTTTTTTATGAGTAAAGGTATTCAGCTGCATGCAACACATGGCAGGTATGTGTATATTAACTGTAATGACCTGGGGAGCAATGTCCTGTTCAATGCCATCACTGAGGAGAATAGGCCAATATCAGCCCTTAATTTCGTCTTGCAACTGGCCGGAATCATTGAAAGCCCTCTGCTAAACTGCTAGCGGGGTCTTTCTCCATCTCTTGTGAACATTATCAAAAGCCATTAAGGCTTTGCATCACCAGAGCAGTGGAAAGCAGTTGCCTGCTGCCTTTAATTACTTTCTCATCTACTTTCTAAAATGTGTTGAAAAACCTACTATAACTCTGAGATCGGTTACTCATACCTCTTAAAAAAGTTAGCAGAAGGTAGATTTTCTTAAAAAATAATGTGCAGCTGTTTCTATTAATGTGGTAGCAGCTGTTGTGTCTACTGCTATTTGAAAAATGTTCCTTGGTCATATATTTTCTAATGGGACTTGAAATACATTTTCTAACTAGACATGGAAAAATGGTCACATTGAATCAATTTCTGAAAAGTTAAAATGCTTTTTCTTTGTAATGTTTTGTGGGTTTTATTTTCACTTCACTGCTTTGATTTGTACTATCATGTGTACTATCATTTGTACATCATGTCAGATGTTTAAATTATATTATATTGTAGTCAAAGTGACACTTGAAACCTAATGTTTCAGAATGTCTGGCAGTGTGGGATTTTTGTGTTTGATTGGAATGAAAATCTCAAAATATCTTACAAATGCTAGTTCTGTTTTTCGTCTAGCTATGCCTGTTGAGTCCTCCTTCAGCTGGCTTAACGCATCACAGAGACTCCAGTGTATCATCAATGCTTGCTGAGAAAGGTCACCAGAATTTTGGGGGCATTTTGAAGATCACAGAAACTAGTACATAAGCACAGTAAAAAACCTAAGAACGACCGCACTGAGTCAGATCAAAGGCCTATTTAATGCAGAATGCTGTTTTCAGCAGTGGCTAAAAGTGGATATTTGTAAGAGTAGGGCAAGCAAATAAGATACTTCTGCCACATACTCTCCCAGCCTCTGTCATTGTAGCTCAGCGACTTCTTAGCCTGAATCGATCTCTCTGTATTTAAAACCATCCACTGATTTTTTTTTTCCATAAACTTGCTCATGAAATTTGATCTGCAAGAGATGTTCACAGCTTGTTATCAATTTTCATATCCACAGCACCGTGTGACAAGAAGATCCTCAGCTTAACTGTGCATTGTATGAGGAACTATCTCCTTTTTTTGACTTTTCAAGTCATGTTTATGTGATGCTTCAGCTCCCAGGGTACACGATCAATCCTCTGATTTCCCCCCCCCCCCTTTAGTCTTTGTCTGTCTTTCAAGTATCTATGACAGGTATAGAATAAGGTACCAGATCCACTAACAAAACCAAAATGTAAGCATTGCAGGAAAGTTACCTTATACCAGATGCTCTACATTTAAGAACTTGGGCTCTGTTGTGATACAGAAAAGCTTGCGATCTTAACCATATTTATTGGCCAAAAGCACCAGCATCAGTCACCAAATAAGAGATTTAATCAGATAGTTAGAAAACAGCAGTGCTGCTGGTTAGTAGAGACTTGAAGTCTGCTGAAGCCAGTGGAAAGATTGCTTCTGAATTCAGTGAAGTTTCAGTCAGGTCTTCAGTGATAATTTCCATTTCTTGAGGAAAAATATGAATGTCCTTGTGTGCAAAGTGCATGATTTTGCAAGCAAGTGTGCTATGCAGTTTCATATGTGGCATCTGTGCATACAAAGTGACGTGTCACGTGTGAGTTGCCGACACTTTTTAGAATCCTGCCATTTTGCTGACACTAGCACCACATGACTATTTTCACTTTGTATGAGCCAAAATCTTGCAAAAGAAGAATTCATTACAAATACAAGGAAAATCGCTAAGATTTCTTTGGACCTTGTGATATATGGTAGCATTTTGAAATCCCTTGTAAAGTCATTTAGTTGAACTGCGCAAAGCATTAGAGTATGTAAGTAAGGACAGACCCAGGCATCAGTAGAGGGGGACTTATTTTCCATCTTTCCTTTCTGTGGATCTGTTGAAAAGTAATTATTCCCTCTGTACTTTCAATGTAGGGTTGTGAAAAGACCTTCTAGCTGTGTGATGAAAACCAGCTGTGGGCCATCAAAATAATATATTCAGTAAAGCATCTATGGTAACTTGACTGAGCAGACAGTGATCTATTTTGCTTCATATTAGTTGCCCAGAATAATACAGGCAGTTTATTAGATCTTTCTCTCTGGAATTCATATATGAAGTCTTAGCCAGTGTGCACCTGCAAGGTGCTCTCTTCACAAGGGACTTGATCCACAGGAAAGCTGAGGTTCCAGACATTTTTTTCCACGAAGTTGCTCTGTTTCCAAACCTGGAATAAATTCTGTCTGAAAAAAAAAAGTGGGAAAAACCTGAAAGGATAAAATCAAATACTTTCTCAAAGAAAGATACGTTGAAAGAAACTAGCAGGCTTAACTTCATTTAAAATAAGATCAGGTAAACAGTTTGGGGTAGGTGATGGTCTCCTTGCTTTCAGTAATTCTGCAGTGGCATGGGCTCAATGCTCTGAGTGAAATGCCTTTGTGTCAGGAAAGGTGTCCATCTGTAGAACTCAAAAAGGGCATTTCACTGTAGGTTTGTTTGAAAGGCAAAGGGTTGTGAAGCTTGAAGACCGAGGCCGTTACCTGATTTGGGATTCGGAGAAAAGGGAATTCCTTTCTTGGGCTAAGGCAGATGTCATTCCAGAAGGGACTTAAATACAGGCCTTATAGTAGCCACATTTTCCATAGATATTTTCAAAAGAGTCACTGAGGGATATAGCCATGAAACAAAGCTATGGTCTATTAGTTTTCTGGAATTTCCAAAGGAAAGGCAATATCTCTTGTGCCCTCTTTCCCCTTTAGTTTTTCTGCAGGGAGCTCATGAGAAAGACAGCGCTGCACACAACTACATTGGAGAAATACAGTGTAAAGAGACAAGGACTATCTCTGCAAGAACCAGCCAAGAACCAGCAAGAACCAGTTTCTGCAGTATTAGAGCCATATCCACACAGCACTGTACCTATGCTTTGGACTCAGCAGCTTGGGGAGACGATCCTGTAATATGTTTTGAGGAAGCCAATCCTGCTGTGTGGTGATAGTCTTGGGAAAGCAGGAGTAGGAGTGTGCCCTACTTTTTCCCCTAGGAATCAGAGATTGTAGTAGAGAGGACTCATTCCAGCAGAGGGAGATCTGAGCCTGTATTGTTCCAGGAAAAAAAAGTGCATCTTTTGTTGTTATTTTTTTTTAATTCCATGTGTTTTGCTCTCAGAAATTTGAAGAAAGTCAAGGAAGAGGCAACAGCAAAACAGCCTTTTATCAGGCTCTGCAAAATTCTCTAGGAGGAGAAGAATCCAATGTGTTCCTTGAAGATGCAGCTACATGGTACTACTCCCTCGAACACTCAACCGATGATTATTCATCCTTTTCCAGGGCTTTGGAAAATGCTACCCGGTAAGAAATTCATATTATTAGAACTGTGTGACTGGAGTTAAGCAAGGTTTACTTTGCTTATCTCAAGTGCACATTTATATTCTGAAGAGCTGGAGAAGTTCTTATGCAAATGAGCAGAAAATGGGCAACAAGAACAGAATTTCACTTTCCATGAAGTTTCCAATGTCAGTAGTGAACAGAAATTGAAATGATATTTATATCTTCTGAAATGTTTAAATTGGCTTTCCTGAACTCTATATTGGATTCAAACTACTAACAGTTTTCTGTATATTTTTTCATATCAAAATGTCTTGTTTGTTTGTACCTTCTGCATCAACTATTGCTTGAGCATTCTCATCCCTGTGACAGTAGAACTAATAGACTGACTGTTGTTCGAAGACAGCTACCTAATTGTTTGGTTAGATACTTTTCCTAGCTGTTAGAAATTTGGAGACTTTACAGCTTCTCTTACAGACTGCAGAAATACAGAAATTAAGTAGTTTTTAGTTATTTTTAAATGGTTATTTAGGTACTTGCTAGCTTTAGATGGTCAACTTTGAAAACATTGATTTCAGCAATTACATGAAGTTTTATATTATCAAATCTGGAAAATATATTTCTTAATAATGTCAGGCTTTCTACAGGTGAGTCTCCTATGGAAAATTGAAGCATTTGTTCAGCAAAGTGGCTCTCCACCCAGTTCTGTGCATAGCTGATCTCCATTTTGCATATAGAAAACCTATGGCAGAAGAATCCCTTAGGCTTCTTTGTGCATTTCCTTGACCCTTGTGTAATCATTTATGCCAGTGTACAGTGATTGCGTAAAGTCGCCAAAGCAGCATTTTACTCCCCTTATCTGTGGTTTTCCATGATGAGAGAAAACAGAATCGGGCAGTAGGGTACTTCAGCAGGAATGTAAAGTCTTAGGGTGGAGCTGAGAGAAAACATGATTTGCAGCTCTTGCCTCCTGCTTGATCCATTAGGACACACCATAGACTTTCAATACCTCCCAGCTTCTTCCAGTGCCAATAGTTGTAATGTGATGAAACGTTAGCAGACACACAAACTGCTTAGTCCACTGTTCATACGCACCCATACTTTGAATTGAAATATTGCAGTCAGGGACCATCAGGAGGTGGATGTTGAGCACTGGGATTGAGTCCCTGGCTAGGGCCATGTTCAGACCACTTATTATACGTGCGTAACTTGGACCTTGTGATCTTTCTCTTCATTGACTGGGTATGGCTTCAGGTCCAGCAGCTCTGGATAACAGTCAGCTTGAATAGTTCATTGCCCTGTTGAACCAAGACTGCACAGAAGTCATAACACCAAAGCTGGGCACCTGTGGTAGGCCACAGGGACTAGTTGGTATCTTTAGCTTGGGTCACATGGGGGCTTTGATATGCTGCTTAGTCTACAGAGAAGGCTGTTGATTTTGTTCTTTCCTGCCCTGGGAGCCAGTTTGCTCTAGCTCTCCTAGCTTGAACTAAGAGAGCTATGTGGAGTCTGTGCCCATTTCTGTGAAAGGAGGAAAGCAGAGATGAAATCCTCTTTCCTCCTTTTCACTGCCTCTCTGCAAAATCTGGGGCTGAGTGTTTAAGTGGAATACGTTTTCAGAAAAAAAATCAAAAAGCTCTTTCCCCTTTTCTATCTCCGCTTAATGTGCAAATTTGTTTTGAAAACTCTTTCTATTTCCAAGGTGGTTTATTTTATAACGTGCTCATCTGAGTGCTCCTAGTGTGCCACCCAAGCCGTTTCAAGCCTGTTTTGAGAAGAGACATCGTAGCTACCAGCTTGTGGTATCTGCATTCTCAGCACTGCAGTTTTCTGCGCCGTGGCAGGCCTCTCTGTGAGACATTAGAGATGAGCTACTCCTTTTGGTAGCTGTTTGGCCATCATTAGAGTCGCTGGCTGTTGCTCCAGGACAGCCTCAGGGAGCAGGGGATGTAAAGGAGCCAAAATTCCCTTGGAAAAGTCCGATCCAAGACAGCAGTGACCAAATCTGTTTAGGGAGCGTTTCTGGGTGGTACAGGTGTGCCGCTGTGTTGAGGTCATGGAGTAAACGAGCAAGAAGGGTGTGGGTTCATCTGCGTGCCATTTATCAAGTTGAGCACCATGATGCATTTGCCTTATCTTGTTGTCTGTCCCAACCCCTGGCTACCAGTCACTGCAGTGTCTGGGGGCACCACATGTGGCTTCTAGTATAAAAACACTTGAAAGCACAGTGGTTTATGCGCATGAAAGTCAGAGTTAGAACTCATCTTGAATCTCTTCTTCACCACTGTTAACCACAGGGACTATAATTTTTTGGTCAGCTCAAGAGGTTTTAAACCATAATAAAGCACTGAAGAGATTAAGTTTTAACCCTTCTTCCCATCAAGATATACCTCCATAAGGATCCATCACAGCTCAGGGCTGTCACATTCTGTTACCCACGTTCATTCCAGGACTCAGCGTGGTGCAAACCCTAGCTCTGACTTTCACAAGCCTATGCCAGCTAGCATGTCTCCTGTCTGCAGCAGGAATGCAGTATACAAATATCCCTTCTGACTCTCAACCTGTGAGAACCCCACAGCATCGTCATGGGCGTAAGAATTACCTGCTTATTCATCCTATGAAGGAAACGACTTCCACAGGGAGAGAAGTGGTTGGCTTAAAGACTCACCATGAGCAAGCAGAAGAATCAGAAATGAGATCAGGACACCTGATGATAATCCCTTGCTTTAATGACTTTGAAAATTACTCCAGCTGCAGCAGAGAAGGGAGTCAGCAACTACAGAATTGCAGTTACTTACCTCAGTATTTCACAGTGGGAAGAGAGAAGGGTTTTGTCTTTTTGTTCTTTTCTTTTTTCTTTTTTAACGAAAGACCTATCACCAGCATAAATATTTAACCTAAGAACAGCTTTATGTTAGGAAGTTCTAATTAGTTGCTCAACTATTAAAAAGATTATAAAGAATGAGAAAGCATCATAAGTGGTTGTTATAAACTATGTACCTTGTGCATATATTGTGATTTTAAAGCGTTTCCACTTTTAAGATGATTTTAGCTGCAATTCTCTGATATTTTGTCCAGGTATAAAATGAGTTTCACTTTTCCTTTTTTCTTTTCTTTTTTAGTTTTTTTTTTTCCTTTTGTAGGGAGGGGGCAAGCATTCTGTGCCTGTAAGAAACAGATATTTTATTTCTGGGGTTACTATTTGTGTTTTTAATTTCCTCCAAATAGTTGACTTTTTTCCCTGTAGCGCCAACTGAGAAACAGTTTTCAGTGGTGAATACATCTCAAAGCATTTCTTGAGAGCTAATGCTCTCAACAGATTCCCAACTTTGAAAAGTCCATCTGCTTCTGTAAGCCTCATGCTGGTAGGTATGTGAAGAGCAGTAACTTTCATTTCATATGGGTGTTGTCAACTGTAACTGTCAAAGAGCATTGTGGTCAGTCAGCCCATGGCTTGTGGTCTCGGAGATGTGCTTAAAATAAACTCTGCTGAACTAAGATAGCTGCCCCACTAGTGGCTTTCATAACCATAATAGTTAAATAAAGTAACATGTTTTTATGCTTCTCTGACACTGTTGTTTCTTGCCATCGGTCATGCTTCTTTTTGCCAATCAAGTTTGAAGGAACAGCTAGTGTTTCAGGTTCACTAGACTGAGAATTGAAACGTTCCACTTCCGTAGCAGATATGTTTGTGTGTGTTCACGTAGTTATGGATATATAAACACCCAGAGAGTGCATTAAGTCTTTGGGCTCTTTGGGCACATGTAACATGTGGGGTGGTGATGTATGTATATACAACATTGCCTTGATCATAGTGATATATTTTGCAGTAAGGTGTCCTGCTGTGCGCCTGCCCCTGCTGAACATCTAGTACTCTTCCCAGCTAGTGCTCACCCCCATTACAGACTCTCAGACCCTCTTCTTGGGACAATGGCAGCTAGGAAGGTTTGGATAATTTTTTTTCCTTGTGATGTCTCCCTTCACTCATACCTGTATTTTGCAGTACCCGGTGATAAATCGATCATTTAACTATCTCACTGTACCCTTCTTGTTTAACTTTTCTCTCCCAGGCAGCTGCACCAGCTATTCCAAACTGCTAAGCCCTGCCAGAGAGGTGCTCTGTAGGACATCTGGAAAAGTTCCTTCTCCCAGCTCTGGAAATTCTCTCCAAAATCACACTAATCCAAAGGCAGAAGCAATATTATTGATCTTTAACCCGGGAAATACCTAAATCCTTTTATCAAATGTCATTGCAACCTAATCATTCCAGAGTAGGAATTTTATACTGTTACGTGCCTGGGCCTGCATAAACTAATGGCAAGAGGGGAGAAAGAACTGATTTTTGGCCAGGATGCTCCTTACGTGCCAAATCCTGCTTACTTAGTACCATCACCATTGTTCAACACTTTATAAAAAGTAATTTTAGATAAATTGTCATGGATTTTAAGTTGTATGGGGCTTATAGTAAGTGAATTTGGTTTGCCTCGGTGCATTTAGAAGGTTTTGGAAGATTTAAAGAAGTCTATCAATATAGAAAGAGGCCTATTGCCTTTTTTCTCATGTTATGTGACAGTATCTGTTCCCTGCTCCTCCTTTTTTATCAGTGACCAGTTTATCACATGTCCCATCATAAACATGGCCAATCACTGGGCTGCTAACTCCAGAGGAAATGTCTTCATGTACCACGTACCTGAAAGCTCCTCACAGAGCAGGTAAGGAGATGTGTTTTATTGTGTTTCTTGGATTTAGGGTAGGACAGCCTGCAAAAACAGGGCTGTCCTTTTGGGCTTCTTGTGGAGTAAATGGGTGGATGTAGGTATCTCAAATGAACAGTTCAGAATGGCCAGGGGAGGAATTAGTCTCTGTTAAATTACTTCTCTCTGTATAGAAATACTTGGTTTTGAACTGAAGCACCTTGAGTTAGATGTCTAAAGTAGGCTTCCCTTTTCAGCCAACTTATCTCTTATCTCTTTTGTCAGTTCCAGATAGGGATTTAGATTTCTTCTCTGTATCTGCCAAATCTTCTGCAAAGGGCTGGAATGTGTTTTAAGTCATCAGAAGTCAATAGATCTTAAGGTAAATGGGGTAAAATTTTCTAAGAACTCAACCTTAATTTAACACTGCCCCCTTTTGAAGTCAATGCAGTTGTACCACAATTATACTGACTGGCCTTCAGTGTGGACAGGGTCTGGGATTTATTCCTTCCTGCTCCAGCACTGTAACTTCTGATCAGCCAGCAGAATGTCTCATGGGAGGAAAAATATTTATGAAAGTGAGTTTTGGAGACTCGGGATCTATGTCATCCTTCATGTTAGCAGCTTGCTTGAAAAATTTTCAGTAGGAGAAGTTGCATCATATTTTAAATGAGAGAAAGGCCAAAACACCAGTGACAAATGTAAATGGCTTGTTCTGTAGGGCCTAGAACAAGCTGGTAGCCACAGAGTATTAAGCTGACCTTCCTTGGTTTTATTTTAGACATAACCCCTCCCAGAAGTCACGATGAGACACTAGTTTCCAGGCAGTGGCTGGCACTTTGTGCTGCTGTGTGAGATACCACGGTAGCTCCTCGTTCCTTACTCTCAAAGTCAGAGCGATCGGGGACTGCAGAGAAAGCAACCCCTATCCTAAAGCTACGCACACTCGGGTAGCGAGGCATGTAAGAGGCACTTAATTTGAAGTATCTGATAAGTGTTTCCGTATGAGAGAACAGTGGCTGCCACTGCTTCCTGTCCTGTCTAAAAAAGATTTGTGGGACTCTCTCCTTTTTCTCAGGCTTTCTCTGAAGAGATGAGCTGCTGAGACTGTTTGGAAGGGCTCAGGGAAGGGACAGTGTGTTCTTAGGGGCACCATTCGATACTGTGAAGTTACCTACAAACTATGAGTCTTTTTTTTTTTTTTTTCCTTCCTGATAGCATAGTGAAAAAGTGTTTGAAAGAAATCAGCCAAGATCTAGGTTACAGATGAAGGCCATTATGTTGCATTAACACAGACTCGCTTTCTTTTAAGCTGAGAAGAACTCAATCCTAGGGGAGCCGTTATGTCGGCAGTTCCAGCGGGAATGTTCACAGCGCTTTGTTTGACTACCAATGCGCTCAGATAAGTGACTTTTACAAGGCTCCAAATAGAGCAGGGCTGTGGTATGCCAAAAATCCAGCTGCATGAAAAGAAATGTTCTCAAATTAGCTAGCAAGTTTTGTCTTGCTCCGGAGAATGGTAGTGACCCAGTAATCTCCGATAAGATCTTATTTGAAAATAGATAAAATGATACTCATATAACTTGTAGTCACTGGTTTTCAGGCCTTCAATTGGTGAGAATTTCCTCTCCTTATCTTGTCCTGTTAAAGATTTCTCCTGTGCTTGTGTTACTTATCTCTCCTCGCACTCTCCTGAGAGGTAACAGTGTATGTAGCTCTTAGCTATAAGAGCCATTTCTGTGCGTTGATGAGTGCAGCAGCCAACCATGTGTTGCACATAATAGATATATATGGGATGTTCTCTGAATACACATACTAGATCAGTGCAGTGTAACTGGAGAAACACCTCACTAGATACTCCTGATCAGAAAATTACCTTCTCAGCCCTTTTGCGTTTGCTGAGATATAGGAACATCTTGTGAAAATCTATGGCATTATGTCCGTAGGGTAAGGTAAGAGAAAAAAAATCAGTTTTTGGTCTTTGTGTCTAAATTCTTCTTAAGATCTCAGTTTAAACAGGATATGGGCCTTTCCCTCTTTGTGTTTGTTACCTATATGATAAAGATAATTTTTTAATGATAAAGATATTTTGTCTATAATAGCTACTATTAACTATTATTTCTCTACTTCACAGGAGTATTGAAAATACTGTGTTCAGGTAACTACAGCAACGGAAGACTATTTACTGTTAGATAAAAGATTCTGACTATGGAAATAGCTATTCACTAATTAGCCTGTTACACAGGATAGCGATACATTCTACGATTTCTGCTCTATCACATCTCTCCTACTTTATCTGCTTCTCCCCGATGTGTAACAGAGGAACAGAGAGTTAAAAATGCAGAGATGTGGAAGTACTGGTATTTCCTCTTGTTTCACATGGAGCCGTCCCTTAATAACTCACAGCAAAATGTACAAGAGTGAGGAGGAAGTCAGCCAGTAAAAGACAGACCCAACTGCAAAGATGCAAAGTTGACAAAAAGTTATTCTCAAGGAGGAATTTTTCTAGTACAAGTCAATTAACAAAAGTTTGTGTGACTGCTGGATGTTTCTAAAATGTATGCACACATCCATGCAGACATGCATAGACACAGGGCTGGGATTAAACAGCCCACTCTATATTGATGTTCACAACATATGTGGAAAATCTTATAAAACCATGACAGATAAATAGATAAATGTAGATAAATGGAACTTGCAGAGAGTAAGCGAATATCCTCCTTCCACGTGGGAGCTTTCTCTCAAGTTTGGCATGATGCTGAGTCTGCTTTAGTCTTCAGTTCCTATTTGAGTAAGGAGTGTGATGCTTAGCCAACTCCTGCATTCATGATCTGCAGCAAAAATATATATAACCCAGATGTCATTTCCTCACTCTCTTTTTCAGAACACTTAGGCCTTGGAGTAAACAGTCATTCTAAACAACAAGGGAGGAATGTGAGTGCTCAGCATTGGTTAGGATTAGTGTGGCAGGCTACAGCATAGTTTTAGTTACAGTAAAGAAATATGTGATAGGAGAAGTATGTTTTGACAAGGATAATATTGTTAACTGTACAAAGATTCTCATTGTTAACCCTAAAGAGATCTCTAGGTGATTTCTCATGTTAAAGATAGATGAAGTAGCTCTGCTTTCATTTGTATTTCTGTGTGGCTGTGCCTCAGCATAGTGTCCAAGTCCCACTGTGGTGCCAAATGTGTGGTCTTAAAGATGATAGATAAAATTCAGTGTTCTAATCGCTGAGGGGACCAGATCATCAGCTGCAGTTGGGTGGCAAAGCATCATTAGTGCCATTGACGGAGTCTAAACTGAGACTTAATGAGGGCCTATCTTACAGTCATTAACATTTGTGACAATTGCTATGGTAAAGTTTTTGTCAGCTGTGGCAGATTACCCCAAGATTAATGAATTTCTGTCTATTTTGAGTCATTTCAATTGGGTTCCTCTTTCCTTCCTGGCTCTTTATACCCTCTTGTCTATGTTGCTGTAAGTTGTTAAGTAACTGCTCCATGCCAAAGCACACATAGCTGGCCATATTTCTGTAAGGCATTATATGATTCCTGTAACTCTGAGGGCAAGAAATCCTAATTTATTAAAAACACAAAAAGTTGGTGTATAAACCCATGCAGCTATGCAAGGTATTTTCATTTTCTATTTATTACATATGCTGTGCTAATAATGGAGATTCTGACTGTATTACTTCTCGTGAATATCCCTTTAATTAGGGGAGATTTTTGTGCACTTTTGCTTTTGTAATAACAGCATACCTGGGAGGCTACTCTGGCTCTCTAATCTGGCTTCCACATGTTGTCAAGTTGAAGCTCTTCCCTTGACTGTTGTTGGTGCTGTTGGTGCTATATCAGCACCAATAGCCCTGTAGGTTGGAGGGCCATGATGTAAACAGGGTACTGTGGAAGCAGACGGAAAGTTATGCCTCAGCACAGAATGGCTGAGGTTGGAAGGGACCTCTGGAGATCATCTCGTCCAACCTCCCTGCTCAAGCAGGGTCCTCTAGAGCATGTTTCCCAGGATCGTGCCCAGGCGGGTTTTGAATATCTCCAGGGAAGGAGACTCCACCACCTCTCTGGGCAACCTGTGCCAGTGCTCTGTCACCCTCACAGGAAAGTTATTCCTCATGTTCAGATGCAACTTCCTGAGTTTCAGTTTGGGCCCGTTGCCTCTTGTCCTGTCACTTGGCACCATGGAGAAGAGACTGGGCTCATCCTCTCGACACCCCCCCTTCAGATACTTGTAGACATTGATGAGATCCCCCCTCAGTCTTCTCTTCTCCGGGCTGAACAGGCCCAGCTCTTGCAGTCTTTCTTCAGAGGAGAGGTGCTCCAGTCCCCTCATCGTCTTTGTAGCCCTCCACTGAACTCTCTCCAGTAGCACCATGTCTCTCTTGTCCTGGGGAGCCCAGAACTGGACACAGTACTCCAGGTGAGGCCTCCCCAGGGCTGAGGAGAGGGGCAGGATCACCTCCCTTGACCTGCTGGCAACACTCTGCCTAATGCACCCCAGGATCCCATTGGCCTTCTTGGCCACAAGGGCACGTTGCCAGCTAACGCTCAACTTGTTGTCCACCAGGACTCTCAGATTCTTTTCCGTAAAGCTCCTCTCCAGCAGGTCAACCCCGAGCCTGTCCTGCTGCATGGGGTTATTCCTCCCCAAGGGCAGGACCTTGCACTTGCCTTTGTTGAATTCCATGAGGTTCCTCTCCGCCCAGCTCTCCAGCCTGTCCAGGTCCCTCTGAAGGGCAGCACAGTCTTCTGGTGTGTTAGCCTCTCCTCCCAGTTTAGTATCATCAGCAAACTTGCTGAGGGTGCACTCTGTCCCTTCCTCCAGGTCATTGAGGAATACATTGAACAAGACTGGGCCTAGGACTGACCTCTGGGGGACACCGCTAGCTACAGGCCTCCAACTTGACTCTGCATCACTGACCACAACCCTCTGAGCTCGGCCATCCAGCCAGTTCTCAATCCACTTCACCATCCACTCATCCAACCCACACTTCCTGTGAGGATGTGATGGGAGACAGTGTCCAAAGCCTTGCTGAAGTCCAGAAAGACAACATCCACTGCTCTGCCCTCATCTACCCAGCCAGTCATTCCGTCACAGAAGGCTATCAAATTGGTCAAGCATGATTTCTCTTTGGTGAATCCATGCTGAATACTCCTGACCACCTTCTTGTCCTCCAGATGCTTAGTGATGACCTCCAGGATGAGGTCCATCACCTTTCCAGGGATGGAGGTGAGGCTGACAGGCCTGTAGTTTCCTGGCTCCTCCTTCTTCCTGCCCTTTTTGAAGACGGGGGTGACATTGGCTTTCTTCCAGTCCTCAGGCACCTCTCCTGATCTCCAGGACCTTTCAAAGATGATGGAGAGTGGCCTAGCGATAACATCCGCCAGCTCCCTCAGCACTCGTGGGTGCATCCCATCGGGGCCCATGGATTTATACATGCCAAGTTTAGACAAAAGATCTCTAACCTGATCCTCCTCCACCAAGGGAGAGTCTTCCTTTCTCCAGCCTTCCTCTCTTGTCTCCAAGGTCTGGAATTCCTGAGGACTGGCCTTAGCAGTGAAAGCTGAAGCAAAGGCAGCATTCAATAACTCTGCCTTCTCTAGATCCTTTGTTATCAGGGCACCCGCCCCATTCAGCAGTGGGCCCATGTTTTCCCTAGTCTTCCTTTTGCTATTGATGTATTTGAAGAACCCCTTCTTGTTGTCCTTGGCATCCCTTGCCAGATTTAATTCCAACTGGGCCTTAGCCTTCCTTGTCGCTTCCCTGCACACTCTGACAACGTCCCTGTATTCCTCCCAAGTGGCCTGTCCCCTTTTCCACATTCTGTGTACTTCCTTCTTCTGTTGGAGTTTTGCCAGGAGTTCCTTGCTCATCCAGGCAGGTCTCCTGCCCACTTTGCTCGACTTCTTACTCAGAGGGATGCACTGCTCTTGAGCCTGGAGGAAGTGATGATTGAATATTAACCAGCTTTCTTGGACCCCTCTTCCTTCTAGGGCCCTACCCCATGAGATTCCCCTAAGTAGGTCCCTGAAGCGGCCAGAGTCAGCTCTCCTGAAGTCCAGCATTGCGATCCTACTTATTGCCCTGCTTCCTCCTCGTAGGATCCTGAGCTCCACCATCTCATGGTCACTGCAGCCAAGGCTGCCCCCAACCTCCACATCTCCAACTAGACCTTCTTTGTTTGTTAGTACAAGGTCTAGCAGCACACCTCTCCTTGTTGGCGTCTCCACCACCTGCGTCAAGAAATTATCATCAATGCTTTGCAGGAACCTCTTTGACTGTTTGTGCCTAGCTGTGCTCTCTTCCCAGCAGATGTCAGGGTGGTTGAAGTCTCCCATAAGAACCAGAGCCTGTGATCGTGAGGCTACTTCCAGCTGTCTGTAGAAGGCCTCATCGACTTCCTCTTCCTGGTCTGGTGGCCTGTAGTAAACAACCAGAACATTGTCACCCATGTTACCCTGCCCTTTAATCCTTACCCATAGGCTCTCCACTTGCTCTTCATCCACCCCGAGGCAGAGCTCTACACATTCTAGTTGCTTCCTCACATAAAGGGCAACTCCACCTCCTTGCCTTCCTGGCCTGTCTTTCCTAAAAAGCACATAGTCATCCATGACAGCACTTTAGCACTTTAAAGAAACTCATCTAAACACAAAGGGAAGGTGAGGCACTGGAGAGATGGTAACAAGAACGATAGGATGAACGTTGCTTCCATAGCTGGTCAGCCACCCTAATCACCTTATGTAGTGTACACTTGCTGCAGCAAAAGCTTGTCACTTTTCTCTGTAGAGCTATATTCCCTCTCATCTCCTAAAAGTTGTTTTATTGTTCTTATTAGACTTGCCTCTCGTTCCTCTGGCCTTATCTATTTCATTGTGTGCTGCAGCTATGAAAACACTTTTTCACTAGTTCAGCCACATCATGCCATTCTCAAGTCTTTGGCCAATTTCTCTGCTGCTGAAGGCTTGAGGTCTACATGATTTGTTTTTTCTTCCCGCAGAGTAGTTTAGGGGTCTTTATCATTCAGCAGATTTTTCAGATCTTGGAAATAAGTCACAAATGTAGTAAGGCAAAGTACCAAGCTCAGAAGAAGCAGAAATCAGCTTTAAGTTAACCAAAAGTAGCATAAAAATGCAAAGCAACTTTTTTGCATCTGTTGCAATGGGCAGGCCGTTCCCAGGAAATGTAATCCAGCAGATATGCACAAAAAGAGACCTTGCTTGGTGCTCTGGGCTTTGGATAGACAAATCACATTTTTAAGGAAATTCATCCATTCAGTCAGGCCCAGAGTAGACATACTGAACGAATGGATGAATTTCTGCCAAAAAAATAATACACTCAAGTGTGAATATGCCTATTGCTAGGTTTCTCATGCAGCAATTCCCTGATAATATTCTGTATTCTGTGTTATTTAGGAGTTTTGATGAGATGATAACAGTAGTTCCTTCCTGCATTAAAATCTGTGATTTTTTTTTTCTAGTTAATATGAGCTTTCAGGTTCTTGAATTTATTGTCTGCTACTTCAGTTTTATTTTCTTCAGTTGGCACGGCCATAATACAAAGTAGAACATCGTGTGTATTGGGAGTAAACCAAGTGGAAAGGACACAAAAAAATGCTAGGATACTTTGGCAAGTCAAATGTATCTATAGGGCTTTTTTGGTACAAAGGTGGATAAACTTGGCAATTTAATCCCATTAGGAGTTAAGTTTTTTCCATATGTTTTGATTTTCATGAAAAGAAGAAAGAAAAAAAATTGTTCATCTGTTTTTCAAATGCTTTTTCCCATTTGTTTGGCAGAACTTTGTAACGTGAGGAGACGCAATGAACCAAACGCATCCCTAGAGCTGTAGAGGTCACACAAGGCCTTATATTGGCTCATTAGGTTTCTGTAAATATCTAGTCATTCCTTTGTTTTTTTTTCCTCCCTGTAATCATGTCCTCTTTACTTTCCTAAGATGTATGTTTATATATATATATTTTATATATATTTTTACTTATCATCAAAATGAATGTCATAGTCCATGCAAAGTGCATTGTAGTGTTGCAAGGCTGCTGCTCTACCATAACGCTGCTGATGTGGTGCCTGTTAATAGCCTTCGATACTTGATCCCACTCTGCAAATCTACTGGTATTAATGTGAAGAATTTAGACGTGTGCAAATAACCACATTGTTATTTTCAACATTTCTTGTTAAAATTAATTTTAAATTTATGTATTGAAAATGAAAGCAAAAAGGGGCTATAAGATCAGGCAGATATGTGGCTTTTTTATGTACAAATCATATACCTGTTCTTTAGGGGGAGAGATGTGATGAAATCGTACCCCCACTGCAATCAGCAGGAGTTTTATCACCTACTCCAGTGAGCCTGGGTTTTGCCCATGCTCTTCAATCCGGTCACTGTGTGAATAATATCTTCTTGTCATAGCTAAATGATGATGGATAGATGTTTTATTTTGTCTTCCTAGTTACATAGTGATAGGCCTATCCTTGCCTATGAGATGTTGAACGGGGTCTTGAATATGAGGCGGAGAACCCAAAACTAAACCTTGATCCCATCTCTACTACCAGCTCTTTCGCAGCCTTAGTTAGAGTGAGCACAGTAATGCTCATAAAAGTTTAAATGTAAAGGATCAACGATTTTCTTATCTCACAAATCTGTTGCAGGTCACTAGCATCTGCCGAGTTCAGTGAGTAATGTGAGTTTGAACGTACTGTTTCTTTTACACTTCTCAGACAAGGAGTGTAACTGAAAAAAATGAGTATTTTTGCCTTCTGAAGTATGAGTTGCAATGTTTTAACTGAAATGAAAGGGTTGTGCAGTCATCAAAGAAGGAAGGAACTGCCCTGTAGAGCAGTTATGGCTAACACCACCCATGTCCTCAATGTGGTGGGGCTGGTAACTGGAACCTCTAAAGTTGTATACTGTTGTTGTTGTTGTTGTTGTTGTTGTTGTTGTTGTTGCTTGGCCATGCCTAGTTCTAGGTAGAGCCCAGGCTTGATATCACAGAGAACAAGGAGTTTTTTGGCTGACATCTCTAGTCAAAGCTGGGGTAACCAGAAGACCATATGAGAGCCAGGGGTTTGCAAGCTGTGGCTTGAAAAATATGGCTGCTAGTCTGCATTTGTTTTAAAGACGTCATTTTTTTTTTTTCAAAGTAGAAGCCGAAAACAGTACACCTTGGGAAAAAAAGGAATGTTTATGTCGTGAAAATGGCAGTATAATGAATGTATTCAACAGTATATAAAGGAGTATGAGGAAAAAAAAAAAAAGACCAAAATTGTTTGTATAGATGAAGATGGTATGAATTTTGGAGTGAAAATATCAGCTAAATTCCTCCCACACACTGAGTGCTAAGCTGTGGTGTCAGATTCTTTACTAGGATTAAATTTCCATTTTTGTGGTTTTAGTTATTAGTAAAAAATTTAAAAGCACAAAAATATGGAAACATGTGGCTATACACGTGTTTCCTGTTCTAAAGCATATATTTTGGAAAAACATTCTATTAATAGTTGTCTGTACTTTATGAGGACGAAGAAATTTATCATCCTTGATCAATACAACTAAAAAGACAGTGGCACGTAAACATCTATTTGGTATGCTCACTAATGGTTTAGACTGATTCTTCTTCACCTTGCCTTTTCTAACTCCACTAGTCTGCTGGTAGCTCTAGCTTAACTCTGGCAAGAGTTATGTTTATCTTGTTATTTTAAAAAATTAAATGATTGGATAGTAGTGGGCAGTTAGGTATTTTCATATTGTATAGGGTGGCCTTTGAATTATGATGTTAATTTCCACTGGCTTGTATCCATGCATGATGGATTTTTTTTTTACCCCAAAATTGCATTAAACAAACTAAAAATAGAAGAAACCGTGACTCAAAAGGCTTTGAGATCATTTAAGACTGTTTGATCATGGGAAGGTTTATAAACAGGTTTATAAGGTTTATAAACAACAATTAAAAAAAAAAAAAAAGAGAGAGATAAGCATCAGACCATAGTCTGTCATTAATCGTCAGTGAATTTCCAGTATGAAATAATTAGCCAGATCTAGAACAAGGACAAAGTTCAGAATAAGATCTATGTCTTAATATATTGTGAATCACAATGTGAGGTCTCTGCAGTCCCTGCTGCAAATTATGCATTTAGTTCTAATGTAGAATAGCATGGTGGTCTGTCAGATCGTTTTCTCTTGTTTTGAGTGCCATGGTAATCAGTAATAACAATTCCATTTAGCAAACAAAAACTGTGACTTTTTTTTTAGTGTTCCAAAAGTTTGTGGTTAAGACATTAACTCTGACTGTGGGAAATCTAGGTTTATATCTATGCTTTGTTTAATTTGGAGCACGAATTTGAACCAAATCAACCGTAACCTGGGTGTTTGTTCTAAATGCTGAGCTTCTCATCTTTTAGTCTCTCTCTAAAGAAAGACTAAAGACTCTCTCTTTTCTCTAGTCATTGTAGTGGCAGTTTCTTTTTGTATGCAAAAGGAACCATAGTTCTAGAGAGAAAGAAGTTGAGTATCTAATGGGTAAGAAATCCCCTTCTCTCTGTTTTTCTTGGAAACATTTTAAATGGTAATTCCATTTTAGGGATAAGGAAAATACCAGTACCTTTCAAATTAAAGATATTGGCATTGTATACTGAAAATTCTCAGTAAGTGATAGTTCAGGATCTGCAGTTAAATTTTGGGCTATGAATTCCATGAAATTTCTGATTTTCCCACTTTTTTTTTTTTTGTACAATTGATAACTACTCCCTCTGAAATCAAGTACTAAGTTGTCTTCAAGCTGAGCTCCCTTAATGTGAGTGAAACGGTAGGATCTGGCTCTTAGCTGCTCTATGGCTTAGTTTACCAAAAATGTTGACATCCTAAATTAAAAAATAATATGCATGGAAGATTTGAAACAGTACCCTTACATGAAGTCCAGCCCCGTGAAGTCGCTGGAGCCATGATTTAATCCTTACATGTAACTGCATTCACCAGTTTTATTAATGTTACAGGTCTATTGCTTGAAAAGGAACTTCTTTAGGGGAAGTTAGTCAATGTTATTTTCTCTTCCTATTAAAAAAAAAAAAAAACATACGCACAAAATCTATGCAGTCGTTATCATCTCTGCGGTCCTCCCTTTTATCAAACTGTCCTCTAAAGCCCCAGAAGTTGTTGGGCTCTGCATTTCCCCATGTAGAGCTGACACTGATGAAGTGCTTGCTTACATTGCACTCTGGGGTATCGGGAGTGCGGTGGGGAGCAGCTCAGCATAGAAAAAACCCTCCATGCAGAACCAAGCAGGGTACAACAGCGAAGCTTACCTGCTTCTCTGTCGCTCCCCTCTTTCTCCCACCCTGCTTTCCTTCCAGTGCAAACAGTGCCACTACGTGGCGCTACCATGAGCTATGGGCTCTGTCTCTTCACTGCTCCCAAAAGACTCCAGAATCCTGGTTTGGGAATTTCTAGCCACTTTGCAGTCCTCTCTGGCAGTACTGCATGATGGTCAGAGCCTGAAGGAAAAGAAAGAAAAGTTCCCCGATGTTTTCCCTCTGGCTGTCATCTAGATCTTTTGCAGTTGTCTTTACTGCTGATCTGTGCGCACATTTGTGCATCTCTTCACTTCATCCTCTTACTACTGATACTCACTGGCCAGGGTGTGGTACCATCAGCCAGAAATATTGAAAGCAGCCCATAAAATTATAACATTTCGTTCCACTTTTTGCCTCTTTCCAAACCTATTGCATTTGTATGAATAATTTCAATCCTAATGAGATCTCATTTTAGGAGTTGGCTGAATTTTAGTTTGGGCTGTGAACGTATCCGATTTCACCTCTAGAAACACAAGGGCTGAGAGCACAGTCTCATCTTGGGATAAGCCCTCACAGCCAAATTCAGTCCTACTGTAACTTCTTTAAATGAGTACATTTGTCCTTCACTGCATCTTAAGTAATTTTATGTCATCTATTCTACTCCAGAGTGACTCTATTTTGAAAAGGTAATAGCTCCTTTAAGTGTATAGTACTTTTGCTACAATACTTACACCAAACATTGCTGTAATGTTCTGGGCCAAGCAAATTATTTTTAAAGCAAAATTATTAAACTATGATCTTGCTTAATCCTTATATAAACATTTGGGGAAGAAAAATATGCTTTAATCTTGTTTCAGTTCTACATTTTTATGGTGAATAATCTGTGAATAATTCACTTTCCAGATGCAAAGTATTACTAAGGTATTATGATAAGACTAAGGAAAATACAACCAAAGATGTATTTCATTTAGAAGGCAGTGTGTTTGTTTCTCAAAACGGAGGATTTGGAGAGAGGGTAGTGCCACCACTCCTAAAATGTAAAGGAGTCATCTTGCTTTCATTCCACCTGCCCATGATGATTTGGAATATAAGCCTTGTTCAATTATAGGCAGCATCTGGGTTATATCAGTGCTGCTGCATTTCATGTCTGAAGATAAAAGAGTTTCAGTTGTGCCACCTTTCAGCAACAACCTTTTCAGGCTCTGAAGATGAAATCTGGCGGAGTGGATCTGGGATTTGTTTGTCCCTCCCTCAAAGGCGAAGTGCTCCTTCTCCCAGGTCCCCTCTTGCTGTCTGCCTTGACGTTACTAGCATTTAACCAAGTCAGTAGGACCTTTATCTGAATAAGGGATACATAAAACGCAATTGGACCAGAAATGTCTTATTCTGAGCTGTGATGCAAAGCTGTGTGTTGAGCACAGTTTCATTATATTTTGATTAGTAGATGATACCTGCTGCTTAACCTGTTTTTCTGCAGGACTTTGATATGTTAGGAACTTTGACATTTTAATTAATGTAACCTTCACTGCTGGGTCCCACAAGGGTGGTTGTCTTGCCTGACCAATCTTGTTCCTGAATTGTTGAAATATTTCTTATTATATATGTTAAATGTTTTATAGGTGTAAACAACGATCATTCTTTCTTAAATCTGTTCTAAGCAATTTTCTCAAGCCTGCTTTGATTTGACTGCCGTACAAAACTAGGGGAGAACACACTGCGGGAAGCAAAACCACTTAGCCAAAAAATAAATTAGATTGAAACTATGTCTAAGAGAATCTTTATAAACATCTCCTATTACATCTAGCCTTATCCAAAGACTTGGGGTAGAATCCTGGCCCCACTGAAGTTAATGGAAAAACTCCAGTTGCCTTCAAGAAGGGCCAGGATTTTATTCCAAGTCGCTGAAATAAACCATAATTAACCTTCTGGCACGGCTGCCATATTCCACATCACTACTTGCTTCCGTTCATCCTTTCTGAATTTCATCTTAGTGAGAACCTATGAAAAACTCAATAGTCATGTAAGCAATAACTAAGCGGCTTTTTTCCGTTATCACTGTTTCTTATCTGTCCGGTTAATTCAGCAGATCTGCCCTGTTGCCTTCCACAATTCCCACTTGTAAAAATTGCGAAGGACCCTTCACTGACTTAATGGAAAATTCTCTTTATTTTTACTTCTTTTATGTTCTGATTTAAGAAGCCCCAGAGTTCACAATCATCTGATTAATGGTCATTCATTATTTAAAACTCTACTATGTTCTTTTAATTAAACTATTTCCCCTTCTCCCCCCAAAAAATAAACGATGAAGATTTTAACTATGTTTATATAAATATTTTTTAGTTCAGCTCTGGAGCTCTTGCCGGATGTTCAGTATGCGTTTGGACTGCCATTCTACCCAAAGTACGAAGAACAATTCACTCTGGAGGAAAAGAGCCTTTCCTTACAAATTATGCAGTATATCTCCAATTTTGTAAAAGCTGGGTAAATATGTGACATTTAACAGCTGCTGTGGTTGGGGAGGGTTGGAGGAGTAAAGTGAATGTAGGTCAGATTCTGTCTTCGCTCGAGTAGTCTCTATTTATTCCAGCAAGTTACACTCCTACAGAGGGGACTTTGGTCAATGATGTTGGAAAGGAACGGCCAAGTTTTCAAGTAGATACTGAAGATTCATAGTATGAGGCTTAGCTAGATATAATAGGAATTTTATCTCTGTGGAGCACCTGCAAATACCACATAAATACATGGAGGCTACCAAGGCCTCGGTGTTGTTTTCAGAGCTTAGTTCTAGGGCCCCAAAACTGAACTGTTGGGGCCGTCTCCTTTGTTCCCAGGAGAAACTGGAAAACACGTGAAGAAATAGTGCACCCTTTTCCAACTACCCTGAGAATAACTCTCAGCTTCACTGTGCTGTGGCTGTGCCTGTAGACAAAGAGTATCTGTGAGAAGCTAGTGTGGGTACTGTGACTTTTTGTGCTCTTTGGAGAACCTTGGGTTGCTCTGGAGCCAAAGATGCTAAAGTGGTTGATGAGCCTGTACCAACACAGACTTTGTGCAAGTGTTCCTTAGGAAGTGAACCAGCCTAATAAGTGGCTGTTAGGTGAGAAACACTGAACAATTTATCAGTTAGGGCTGAATTTGAACCTTAATGGTCAGAGAGACTGAACACGCATTATCTTGACCCAGCCAATCTTCTTCTGCATTTTATTGTTTATGTCCTTGTTTTCTAATAATCATTTCTGCTCTTCCCTTAGAAATCCAAATTACCCTCATAGTTTCTCAAGAAGGATGTCTGGAGTGATGCCTCCCTGGCCTAAGTTCCTGCCAAACGATGATGGCGATAACTACAAGGAGTTCACCGTTTCCTTGCCAACTCTTAAAGGACTGAAAAAAGGAGACTGTTCCTTTTGGTCTGATTATATAAGACGACTGAAAGCATCCACAGGTAAGCAGAGTCTCTTCTGTCATTAAATAAGATCTAATTTCTCTGTTTAATGTTTCCCTTTATCTGTGATCCTATCAACATTACTATTCCAGAATGGAAGAATGCTCTTCACAGATGAAACAGCTTGCACTGTCCAGGATATATAATTGAGACTGCCCTAAGACTAAAAAGATGCAATAACAGTTGCATTAAACCTCCTTCTTTTACAGCTGATAGTCTGTAATAAAGTTTTGTTGTCCTGGAGTTAGAGAAATCTTCCCACAGTGATTATAGGAAATATTATGAAGCTATAGATTCCAATCATTTGTTTACTACTTGCAGTCATAATATAGATATTGGCTAAACTGGAAGACTAGCTATACAGGCCTCATTTGCCTAGTAAAAGCATGTAAAATGCTGGTGCTGAGGTTCATATGACCGAGGAGGAGCACAAAAGCTTTTATCCACTGTAAGGTTGTAACTGAGGCTCTTCCTTTAGGTTTATCTCAATATGGATGCTGCGTGCTTCTACTTCACACTAGATACTTTTCTTTGACTTTCTGAATAGCTGTGCTTGTTATGCTCCTTGTGTTTCTCCTTTGTCTCAATGAATTTCCATGAAGTTGTGAGACTCCTTCAATTTTTTTCCTTACTGCTCAGGGCAGTAAGACCACCACTGCTGGAGTTTCAATCTGCTGCTCTATCCTGGACACTTAACCTGAACACAAAGAAACTCACCTTCATATCTGTGTATTTTGTTAATAAATTTTGATAGCCTTAAGAAAAACAAACAAAACTACCCCTTTTCAGCAGACTGAAATGTTTTGAACTGTCTTTGCAGGTCTCTAAGCTTACAAGGGTGGGGTTTTTTTTGTTTTTTTTTGTTTGTTTGTTTTTTTATGTTCTACAAAATGCCTAAGGACTCGTTTTCACACTGGACATAGTCCAGACCTTTTCTGCTTTGTATGGACTTGCATATCTGGAAGTTTAGTCTTCAAGATGCCAAGGTACCCAGGCCTGGTGGCCTTACAGACCACCTCAAATGGACTGAAGCTGATCTGTAAGTGACATGAGACTACATGTCTTAGAGCTCAGAACCATCAGGTTGGCCGTTCTGATGCAAACATAAGCATCAGTGCTTTTGTTCAAGAGACTGCCTGAATCAGTACTCAGGGTCTTTCTCCAAAAGTGGACTGAAGATTTTGCTGTAGGCCTTTTCATCAGTTCCTTGGTACCCTTCAGTGTATTTCAAGTTCTAAGGAGACATTTTGTTCCTTCTGATGTTTTTCTGCTGGTTCAGACATTTAGACATTTCTGGTTTGCAGGCATTTATTCTGATATTTAAACAGTCCTGGGTATACCTTCTAGAACTTTCAGGACTTAATCTCACAGCATTATGGACATATAATCCCGTCCTGACCTGAAATCACAGCACTGGCAGGATGGCTTCTGACTGAGCACCACGGACAGAGACTACACCCAGCATGTATAGGAATCCTGGAAAAAAGTGGGAAAATGTTTACCATGAGGAGACCGTTTTTGAGATGGAGGAGGTTTAAAAGTGTTCAAGTCGGCATAAAAGCACAACGTTCACGCATGGGTCAGTCCAAAGATCTGTCTAGCTAAATATCCTGTCCTCAACAGTGGCCAAAAACAAAAATTTAAGACTAAGTATAAAAACAGAGAGAGAGAGAAAGAGAGAGATCTACTGAAAGAGCTGGAAAAAAAAGTGAGTCAAATGTTGGAAAACAAGCCATACAATGAGATTTATAGATTAATAAGGAGAGGTTTTAGAAGGCATATGTCAACATGTTATTCTGCAAGCAGAAGTGAGTTCACTCTGCCTGCTCTCCAAGCCATTATTTGCTTGGGCTCAGCACCATGGCAATGCAGTTTCACAGTTCACTTCTGTTAAATTCCATTTCATAGCAACACTGGCTTGTCACTTTGCCTCTATAGTTGTCTTCAGTCTTAGCCTGGAATACTGAAATTTCTCATATGACTTTTGCTTAAATAGATATCACACACAACCCACTTCTGCTCCAGACATTAGGCTTAAGACTTACAGAAACTTCTGCTTTGGGTCTCTTAATAGCACTCTTGGTCCACTCTAGAAAAGATTCCTAATATCCATCAGTTCATCTAGAAGAACTGTATGAATTTCAGGTGCTGATGGCTGAACACCCTCAAACAATTTCATTTTGAAAGGAGATGGTGCTGAAATTCCCACCAAAGCAGTTTCAGTCCAACACTATAAGTCTGTCATTTACATGTTTCCCAAAAATCACATTCAACAGGAGTGGACAAGTGGAGATATAGGATATGTCCAAGACTGTTCAGTCAAGAGGATTAAAATCTTCAGATTGTTTAAAAAATAAATAAATAAAAAATCGCATTGTGCCATGTTACTGGTTGGCCGATGTACCTTCCCGAAGCTGGAGTGGCTTGTTATACCTCCGTGCTGAGCTCAAGCACTGCCACTCTGAGTGCTTCAGACTCAGTCTGTTATGAAGCGCTGCCAGGTAGTCGTGCGGAATCCTTGCTTGATGTTGGATTCTAGATATGAGAGAGCAATCCTGCAAGCTTTTTTTGGCTAATGCACCTGGCACTCCATCCTGAGGGGGAACTGTTCATCAGTCAGCTATTGTGAGATCCAATCTAACACATACTTAGTGAAAAAAGAGCATTTTTTAGCCTTTGTGTAATTACAAATTCTCATGATAGTGTTTTGGACTGCGTAATTCACTGTCCGTTGTGACCACTGAGTCTCAGTTATTCTGAGTTGCAAGGAATCCAAGGGAGGGATGCTAGACTCTTTACCGCCTCATGCGAAGAAGATGGAGTTCACAAGAGTGGCTGCAAGAGACACACTCCTAATGAAACAATCTCCTTTTCATGTCCAAGTGCACAGCTGTAGTGGGGTTATTTTGATGTGATTTCAAACAGCTGTTATGAGCTCTGTTTTGTCCATCTTACCTTTTCCTTCAGATCAATATCAGTTTCACCTATCGTCTGCGATTTATAAATAAGAAAATCAATATATTTCAGTAAATCGGAGATGAACTGGATGAACCAGTGATCATAAAAATCTAACTGCAACTAGATTTTCACAAACTTTTTTTGCTCCTTTATTTGCTGCTATGTGACATTCCTTGACTTAGAAATGTCAAATTAGGGGTAAATAAAGGCTCATAGCAGTCTCCATGTCTTAGTCCCTAGGTCTCAGTCCAACAGGAAGCTGAGTTACTCCTAAACTCTTAAATTCCAGTTTCTGAAATAAAGCTTCTAATATTCAGAAACACTTGGACAGCTGAAGTTGCATATCTTCTAGGTTATTCACTGCTGGATATAGAAGCTGTTGTATATATATCCAGCTAAACTGTTACCTGTAACTCTCTTTCCATGAAGTAAAAATATTGTCCAAGGTGAAATAGCTGCTTCATTATGTGATCAGACTATAATATTTAATGATGGAATGTAGCATTCGTACTTGGCATATAATTGAAATGTCCGTGGTCATAACTGAACATAATTTAACAAAAGTCACTTCGTAAATGCAATGATTCTTCATGGTATTTACTGACAGTGCCTTTGCAAAGCACGGGACAAAGTCTGAATCTGTTTCATTACAAGTGACTTATAACCCTGTTGAAATTTTATTTCAAACCAGTTTGTAAAGTAGGCATTTGGGAAGGGGGGCAGTTCACCTAGATGCGGGGGGGAGTTATGCAAGTGATGGTGCTTGAGAAGATCTGGGTTTAGTAAGTGGTGTTTGGCTGGTTGCTTTTCAGTGAGAATTCAAGTATGTGCTTTATATTCTAAATTATGATGGTTTCCATGGGGATCATCAAAGCCAGAAACGAGAAGAGTGGCCATTGTGGAAAAAGCTGTGGATGGCTTTTTCCAGGGAATGTGTTAACAACTTGAAATTCAGTCAAAAACAGGAGATCCAGAATGTTTATGGACATTCAGACAGCATGTTTGAGTGCTAAAATTCCCCTTACGTGGGCTAGTCGATTGCGCTCTGTAACAGTGAATCCCTCGATGAGGACGCTGCACCTTGAACAGGTGGACTAGGATCCAGTCCACATCATTTAGTCATCTAACTGATATCTAAACTAAACCATTCCTCCTAAAAGCAGTGCTTATGCAGCCAGTATTGTCACTGGGGAGAAGGAGATATCTGTAGTGCCTCCAAAGTGAAATCTTGCCTAACTCAGGTGCCTAAATTAAGATGTTTAAGCATATTTTGTGTGTCTGCGGTAGCTAGAATGGACCTCACCTGTAGGCTTAGAGAACTGAAAGGCTAACAAAGGTAAAATGTTCTCCATTAGCTTTGAGACACCATGTGTAGCCACACAAGAGTCCAGACAAAGCAACAGTGTTCATAGTTCAGAATTGAGTCAACCCTGATTCAGGAATGTTGTGGTTAGGATTCATCTTTTCCTCATTTTATTCACACCTTCTTTTTGGAAATCTCTTCTAGAAAACAGATTCCTTTAGTATGAGGGACATCTGTGCAGCACTGAGAGCACTCTGGCTAGGATCCATTAAACAAACACCTTCAGTACACTTTCTTGGCACAATATTGTCTTGTTGAAGCAATTGCACTTCTGAAATAGGGTGAAAGACTAAAATCACAAAAGGCAAAGAGTAAGGAGGAAGAGCTGGATCAGAGGCGGGTACACGAGGCTTTATGCATTCCAGACACAGACAAAAATTAATATTCCCCATACTTCCTGCCTCTTAGGTAAGGGTCATGAGCTCATACAAAAAAGAAAATAAGTCTTGCACAGGTGTGGTGCAAACTGTTATGCATTCCAGTGACGGTTATTTGAAGCCTGCTGGAAGAATGATTATTAATTAGCATTATGTGGTCTGCCATTGCCCTAAAGCAGTTTGCAAGTGGACTGCAAACTGAGGAAAATAGCTTCCTGAACATTTATAGCTGCATAAGAATGCTCTTATTAAAGTGTCGTTGACAAAATATATACCTTCTAGCTTGCTGCATCAAAGATGATGTATTTATTTTAATCCTAATTATGCTGGATTTTTTTTAGGAAGTGCAAGTAATGGAGAGAAATCTGCAGAAAACAGTCCTAGTGAAGCCCCCAGCGCAAGGCTTAACTCCCAGGAGACACTGAGCCAACCTGTGGGAGACGGGGTGGCTTACAGCAGATAGAGAGGATGCTATTGGATGCTTTAGTCATGCAGTTGTACATCCAAGAAGCAATGTCACACCAGATGAACACAGTTGTTTCCTCTAGTGTACTTTCTGAACAAGTAAAGTAGACCTTGAGCAGTATGGTTAAGGATATATGCCTCTCTAGTATACTGCTAATATAGCACAAAATAAGCGCTATTGTTTTAGGCCAAAAGAAACTGCAATTTGTAAAATGAAGTATCAATAAAAACTGCAAAACCAAAACTGAAGTACTTGGACTTATTTCTTGCAAACGCCCAGACACCTGCACTACTGCCTGCAGTACCACTTGCCAGAAAAAGGCGTGCACTGAAACTCTGAGAAGTCCCTCAGCTGATGAGGCTTGAATTGGCTAGGTGTCATATCTGATTTGTTGTTTTTTCTTATTCATCCTGTCACAAGCTGCCACTAGGAGAGGGAGCATGACTTTGCATTCTGGAGAGAATGAAAAAGTGTCAAAGTGTGGAGGGGTTGGATCCAGGAAGACTGGCCTTTGAAGGGACTCACGAGTGTGCTTTGGGTTTGTTCAAATGAGGTTGGAAAGGCTCATGTACATGCTATATTCTGCTCATGGTCACCTTTGAAAGTATGAATGAGACCGTTTGGATAAAGCAAAACATAGATGATACAAAATATGTTAAATAAGCATGTTAAATGCTCCTTGGAGCATTGATTTTTTGCAAAGAGAAGGTGTGATACAGAAATGTTTGGGAAGCGTAAGGAAAAGTGCATCATGGAATATCTTTAATAGCTCTGAAGGTAGTTTGGGTTAAGTGGTTAGTCCACTACTGGGATCATTTGGCAACAGATAATCCTTAATGAACAATATACGGCCACAATAATTTGTCCAATAGACAATGTCCAATGTTCATGCTACTTGAGAACAAAGAGTGAAATCAAGGCTGCATGAAGCCAGTGGCAAAATTCCCACTGATTTCAGTAAGACATAGATTTTTTTGTGCAGTGATGAAATGATTTCATAAAATAACCGATAAGTTTTTGTCTGCTGCCTGGGACCTTTGCCAGTGAATGAACATTTACTGCTGTCTGCCATTTATCCAGGTTTCCAAAGATTTTACCTTGCTTGGAGAAAAGCTATGTGTGTAACTCTTAGTTCTTATACTCTCATCCTGTTCAACAAACAATAAAAAGAACAGAAGAACACAGAACCTTGTTGACTAATTAAATACAAAAAAGCAAAGATGGGGAAATGAAATCATGTTTTCTGTCATTGTTATCTTTATATACAAAAGCTAACTCATAACAAAAAAAAGAGAAGATTTCAGAACTTTTTAAAAGCCCAGATCTTAATCATATAGCTCAACAGAGTGTGCTTTCTTTGCAGTAATTATATATAGAGCAGTTATGATTCCTTGGCCAAGACTGGCTTTACCTTTTCCTCTTTTAAGACTGCTTCTGGAAATTGAAGTCTGACAGATTCTATTTAAAACTGAATGCACCCTGCCAAAAGCCCTTCTATTAATAACCAGTATGATTATACATGTGTCCGCATACCCACATAGTCATGTACAAATCTCCTGCCCTGGGAGGACTCAGAGCTGAGCTACAGCATTTTGTGATTCTTATAACAGTGAACTGTATTAAAAAAGTGAGTCTCTCCAGCTCTGTCATTTAATACCCATGGTATCAGCACCCTCTTCCTCCTTAGCTTTACTCTAAAAGTTTGATGAATCTTTATTGTATTCACACAATCTGATTGTGTGAATCTGTTATATATATATTTTAATTAATCATCAGATATGATGTCACTTCTTTAAACCATTGCCTAGGGCATTCTACTTTTGCTACATTACCTAAGGCATTCTACACTTTGCTCTATATAATGGTTCTCCCATCTTTCATTGCACACACAAGGGACCTTCTCCCAGCTAGCATTCCTGCACTATATTGTTCAAAAAAATCAAATTATCCAGAATACTAGCCAAATCCCTGTGAAATATTGATATTAAATGAGATATTGTTTGTGGAAAATATAGCTGTATGTCAAGTTGTATTGTTGTACTGAGTCAAATGATCCCTTTAGGGAAAAATGGGCCATGAGACTAACAATTTTGATGAATCAACCCAATGTCCCATAACTTCTGTTAAAGAGACCGTAAAAGGCTGTTGTATGGACATCAGAGTACTAAATATAGTATATAAAGCATTTAAATCCTAGTAAATTCTAAATATTTATTATTATTATTATTTTATATAAGTGCATATTTACAAATATAAGTGCATATGAAAAAGTTCTTTCCCTGATGTATGCACTGGCTTTGGTAGTGTCATTCCAAACAGGACAGTTCCCCAAGAAGTAATTAATCTCAATTGCCTTTTAAATCTTTGAATTCTAATTATAAAAGAAAAAACCCCCAATACATTCCAAAAGGAAATGTAAAGTAATGCTCAGCTAAACTTCACTGATGGTCCTTTCATAATACTGTGAAGCTACTTCTTCTGCACCACAATATTGTACAGCATGAAATGTAATGTACAAAACTGAGCATCCTTGAGAAATATAATGCCCGGCAAGCCCAGCTGCCCATACAGCCAGTAATCGGAGTACAGATTTAAAAGGCTTCAGTGTTGACTCGTGTTTGTGCATAACCAAATATATGTTTCCCCACTCACTGCTCAGCTCCAGCTTGAGCCAGGATATGCCTCTGTAATTTGGAAAAGGGTTTTAATTTTGAGCTAACTATCACAACATGGCCTTATAGCCTCCTAATTACAGTCTTACCCATCTGGTAGACTTGGTAGGTATGTATGTATGACCAGATTTTTAGGTCATCCCTCCTAAGGTATTCAGCTTGACTGTCAGTTTGGTAAAAAAGCCTTTTTTTAAGTATGGAATTTTGTAAAATGTCTTGTTTTCATTAGTGGTTGACTCCCAAATTCACCCCATTGCACTGGACGCAGCTCTTCAGTCCATCCCATCTCTCTATGGGTTTCCTAGGAGCCCTTGCGCTTCTTTCTACAGTCCTTTGTTTTGTTTCCTCCTTCAAAAGCACAACACCCCATCCCCAGCTCTCTGCATCCTATTTGTCCCTGTTGCTCATCCTGTTTTCTCTCTGCACTTCTTTTAATCCCTCTCCCCACCAACTTCTTTTCATTTTGATGCAGAGCAGAGCAGTCTCATGATCCCTTTCCCATGTATACATCTAAATGTTTGTCCCCTCTTCCATTGTGGGTCCTTAAGACCAAATATCTTTGAAGCCCAAAATGTTGTTACTGCTGACATTTGCAGCAGCACAAGTGACCCGGTGTTTGAATGTACATCTGATTCACTTCCTGACTCTGCTACTGCTCCTCCTGGGGAACCACACTGGTAGGAATAACCCAGTCAGATCCAATAAGGAGGCTTAAGTAGCACAGAGTAACTGGGTTGACTGAGAGAAAGGTCAGGAGACTTAGTGATATGAAGAGGCAAACTCTGCTCCCACGTAAGGTATAACTCCTAGTGAGTAAAAAAAAAAAAAATACATTCTCAGACTATTTAGGTCACTGTGCTTTAATTTGGAATACCAAAGACTTTAGTGACGTGGTAGTGAAACAATGCACAGAGGCATGCTTTCCTCCCTCCTGCTGGAAATACCTACAATTTATTGAAAGTGAAACATCCTTTGAAACTACATTAGGAACACACACACGCACAAACCAAGCTAATGCCAGTTAAGACATTTCATCTGAACTCTTTTAAAGAGAAAAGCCATCAGAAACCTTCAGTATGCAGAGCTGAGTTATGTCATGGTTTAAGGCTTGAATGTTTAGACTACAGTATTTTCTGTGATTCTTTTGCATAGGAGATATTAGGCAACAGAAAATGTATTGCATTAGAAAGATTTTACCAGGCAGAGTTGGAAAAAAATAGCTGACTAAATGGCCAAACTGGAACGTTAATTGTTTTCATAAGAATTTCACACATACAGCTGGAACATCAAGGTTATTTTCCTGCTTTTGCAGGCAACCACATCATATAATTCTCTTGGCTAAATTTAACGTTTTGGTCTTTCACTGTAGCAGCATCACAGCCAAGGCTTTGTATTATATGACAGGCTCATATACTCTCTAACTTGCTCCAGCTACAATATATACCAGTGGCTTATATAGTAGTAATTAGGGATTTATGGACCATAGATCCTCCCTAAATGAAGCTAGAAAAATAAACATGATCACAAAGCCAAAGTTCCTCCACATGGTTCTCATTTGGTCCTTGAAACATAGAGTCAGCCTCCTAGCAGGGATTTTTATATAAGTTTCAGATGGTCAGAGAACTGGGTTAATAGGAAGTGTGACAGTCAATGCTTTTAACTTTCTATTAACTTTCTACTTCTATCTCCATGACATTGATCTGGCCTAAAGCTGCAAGGTCACTAGTTCCTGCCTCTACAGACATGAATCCTCTAGTATGGCCTTTGGTCACGATGATGTGAGCTCCCTCTCTTAGTTTTCCAGCTACCCAAGAAAGACCCTTTGATTCCAGCCCTGACTAAAACTCAGTAAACTTCAGCTAAAATCTGATGTGCCGTCAAGGAGAGCAAGACAATTTTGCACCAGGATTCTTGCCAAACTTACTCAGCCCTTAGGGGGCTAGCCATATGATTGGGTGTGGAAAATACTGCATTTCACAGCACAGATTTTGAGTCATTATAAAAGCTGGTATTTATTGTTGTTTTTAGAAGATTGCCTTTTCAGTTGTTGTTCCTCGTGCATTCTGCTATCACACTAAGAGAGGGAATGTCTCCACAGCTTATCCTGGCTACTTCCTAGGCAAACACTCTCTAGAAAGGCTACTAAGGAAAATTCAGTGAAGCTGATAGTGTCTTATAGGTCATTGTATCAAAGCAGTCAGGAATGGATATTTTTAAACATAACAGCTGTTTTTCAAAGCCGACTAAGGAATTTTGTATGTCAGAGCTCCCTAACTGGTAGGGGATTTGGATGTCCAGTTCTCATTATGGCTTTGCAAACCCGCCCAACATCTGTGCAATGGTCAGTGCTCATTAAGGAATCTTGGCTCTTTCATAATGCCTGAATGTCCACATCGAAAAGCACCACTGCAATTAGCAACAGTCAGTATTCCCTCTTCCTTATGAAGGGAGAATTTGCCCTTTTGCTTAGCTTCTCTAGTGAAGAAGTTTTAGCAAACTAAAACTTCTTCAGCCCAAAAGAAGTTTGCTTATTCTGTTTTGTGTGACTAGCCTGCCAATTTTCAGGGGTAGTTAATATTTTTCATGACGGATTTTTGTTAACATATATGTACCCATATATGTACTCACACACAGAAGTACTACATATCTGCATAGTGAACCACATTTGCAACCATGATAAGAGTCAGTGGAGCCACAACCAGCTTGCATCAGCATTTTACATGTGCCACCACCCTCCATTGAACAAGAGTAGTGATTTCGTCAGCATCTGTCAAGCAGTGTAAAGTGACTTGAGAGCCTAAGCTGAAGAGGAAAGTGACTTGATGTTGCTTCTTAGTTCATCCCCCGCAGAGCAATACCTTATGTGCAAAAAGTGCATTCATGTCGTTCAAATTCTGCATCAGTAATTGGAATGGAGTGTTACTGCCTTTCCATAGCAAAGCAAATAGAGCACCCTGGACTGAAAGGCTGAAGATCCAATCGGGTTCAAAATTAAGACGCCCCCTCGCCCCAAGAAAAAGAAGAAGAAAAAAAATCTGCATAATCTGAATTTTTTTTCTTATTTTGGGGAAAAAAATGAGAAGGAAAAATAAAACCAATAAAACATCAACAACATGAAGGCTACATTTTTTTATTTCAAACCTCTCATAAAAATAATTGCATCTGGAGAATAATAATTGCTCAAGTGTATCAATAAGAAATAGAAAGATGAATTTTCAGTGAAAAGTCATTTGTTTAAAAGATTTTGGGGAGGTAACTCAAGAACACAATCTCTAGGTAAGGCAGGAATTTATTCTAGATCTGAAGTGCTTGCTCTAAACTTATAGCAAAACTCAGTCATAGTGAATTCAGCTTTGAATTAATGGCTGATTCTTGGACTGACAAATCAAAGAGGGGTGGATGGATGCTGAATGCATTCCCTCCCTTGGTGCTAACTACCAAAATTGGCACAATGGACAAGTATGCCAAACTAGCAAGCATGTGTGAGATGCTAGGAGCAGTGATGGACTATACCTCAAATAGGCTTTTAACCTTGCATCTAGCGCAGAACCTTATTATTTATGACTATAATGACAAGCTTTCCTTAGGGCAAACACTCATCTTGAAAGATTTGAAATGAATCAGAATGGATTCAGCTATCACAACTGCATTTCAGTGATGCAGTAGACAAAGATTACAATTCTACAGAATCATGATGTAATGAAACCTCCGTGTAGGTGTTACTATGTTTGGCAGCTCAACCCAGAGACACAGAAGACCGCAAGCAGCCAGGTGGACGTGGGAGAAGCTCATAGAGTAGGGAGGCTGGTGAGCTCAGAGGGATGTGACCTCTGAGGGAGTAGAAGCACCTAGGCCTTGGTCAGGTTGTGTGAGATGCTAGGAGCAGTGAAAACTAAGAGATGTAAGTCTGAAGTAAAGCCCATGTTGAGATGAAAGATAAAGGGAACAATTAACCAACAGAATGGTTGATTCAAAAAAAATAAGTAGGCTAAAGGAGCATCATTAAGTTCTGCATCTCAGCCTCACCTGAAATGCAGAGAAACTCCAACTAAGTACTTTCTGTTCAAAACTCCAAGCCAGAGTAAGGAATTTGAGTGTTACACAGGTCAGATGATTGTGTCACCTGGGGTGTCTTCCAGACTGGAGTTGTGACCACCTTCACTTTATTCAGAAGCAGTAGGGCAGTGTCTAGCAATGCTTAGAGCAGGGGAAGGATGAGCCTTACCATGACTCTCCTTCATCAGAGAGGGACTCTGGGGGAGATGAAGCACCCAGAAAGGAGGCAATCAGTTCCTTACTTACTCCTCAAAATGTGTGAAAGACAGTCCTGTATCATCTTCTTCTCAGAATGGGACGAGTCGTCCAAATTTATGGAGTTACTTAGGTGCCTAATGCAAACAAATTAATAGGAACTAAGAAAATTACTAGCTCTGTTGACCTGTCTTTTAACTCTTGTGGGGCAATACTCTAGTGAGATTTGTTAAATGGCCGCATGTGATGCAAGCATCAAACAAGATTCTGCAGGCTATCCAAAGTTGTGGCTGAAGACCCAGCCTCTCTGACTCTAACGATCTTTGTTTTCCAGACAGTTTTTGTTTCATCCTCCTGGCTGGTGGGTACGTGAGCCAAGTACTGAACCCCTTTGACATCATGATGCAATGCGTGTGTATAGATGTATGGGAATACTAAGGGAAGAATAATTTCAGGAGATAGATAGACTCCTTTGGAGCCACTTAAAGGATCAGCTTGACAAATTGTTTCTGACCCAGCCAGCGTGGTCAAACATACAGTCCTGAGTCTGGCTGCTTTCAAAGGCAGCAGAGGGTTGACAGGCAGAGACAGAAGTTAAACCCTGACAGATGTATTTGCTTCAGATCACTTGCACTCACCTTGCACTCCCTCCATGCCTGGTAATAAATGACTGAACAAGGGCTGAAGCTCTTAAATTTTACATTGATCTTTCTATCAAAAGCTGTGGGCCTACTTTTCAGCTGAAGTAAGAAACACCAGCATCGCCAAAGTCAGTAAGTTACACTGATTTATACCATTTGCACTCAGAGCAATGACTATGTTTTATGAAAGAATGAATTATTACTTTGCCAAGATGCCATAAGCTCCCTCCCTCCAATAGCAGCAGTTTCTCCAAGAAGTCATTTTGTCACTAAAAAAAAAAAAGAAAAAGAAGAAAATCCACCCTTGAATCCGTTTCTAGCCTTATACCCCCGTTTCCCCCCCTTAGGATTATTTTAGCATGTTAAAAATAGGCCTCATGGCCTATCAGGCCTCATGGCTCTCAGTACGGCCACTGTGCTGCAGACCAGGACTCAGTGAAGCCTTGATGGAGCAGAGCTGTGCTCTTCTGACTGGAAAGCTGTATTTAGAGGGTGATTCCCAGGGATCGGGTGCCTGGGATCTGTCCAGGCAAATCTAATCTGCTACCTTAATCTAAAAACTTTTCTTTTGGGTGAAATTTGCCTTCACAGTTATTATCCTCATCGTTCTTGAGTGCATGTGGGTTCCTATGGCTGATCAGGCTGGATCTGACAGAGGTCCCCATGCTCCCTTTGTAAGAACCTCTTGGTGACTTGGGGTGGGCGTTAGCGTTTCACCTGCTTTGGCTGCTCCTTCTCTGCTCCTCCCATTCTCACTAGCTGCTAGATTTTGTAGGCCTCCTTGGCTGATGGCTGATGGTCCTCATCTTGAAATCGGCAAACACAGCGCTAATACAGCCCTTTCTCACTGCATGTTGTGCAACATGATGCTCAGCAGTAGCTACTGTGTTTAAAACTAACAGCAGACAGTGAGGGAAGGTGAGCGCTCTGTATCTCCAGAAACTATGCACATATAGGGATTTTCTGTATTTTTCAGCCAAAAAAAGTCCATCTTTTTTCATTGTAGCTTGTAAAGTGGAGCATTTACTTCTTTTTCCTTCCTGCAAGGGAAAGAGGTTTTATTACCCCCATTTTACAGCTAGGCAAGTACAATAAACACCTGCTCTAACTTTCCCAAGTCACAGAAGATAAGAACCTCTTACAGCTTTTCAACAGGCTCTTGAGTTTCAGCGTGCCAGCAGTGCCTTGCTCACAGCTCTCCAGAGTACCTGCTCAGATCCAGGACTGACTGGGAGAACTGCAAGCACGGTCCTACCAGGGTTTCTGCCATCGCTTGCTTGACTGTTTCTTTTTCTTTTCCATGTTGTGAGGGCAGGAGGAGGGACTGGGGTGGGGAGCCAGGTAGGTTTTGAAGAAGGGTAATGCAAGAAGTAACTATCTAGCAAAGGTAAGTTAGAGGAGGCCACGATCCCACCCTGCTCAGGTCAGGTCTATGCTAGAAAAGGTTTGCCAAGGCATTTGGAGTAGGGTGCTTAGCCCAGCCAGACCTTTCTACACAAATCACCTTATTCTTGTGAAAAAGTGCTGGTGTGAGACTATTGTTTGTATAACTCTAGAAAAAGCCCCTTTCTTCTATAATTGCAGGGCTTCTGCCAGTATAGAAATGCTGCAAGAAAATCTACGTTTCCCAGCTGATACTGGTTTAGTCACAGCCCCTAGTTAGCAAGAAATGCTGTCCTGGACGAGTCCTGCACCGTATCTGTAGCCTTTCCTTGGATTGCTGAGGCTTTCCAGCATACGATAGCGTTTCTGACCCCCACTTCCTCCTCTGCAGCTGCTTTTCCTCTTCTTTTTGACCCCTAATTATTCATCGCTGCTCTGTCCTGTTTCTTCACATTGGCCATATGTATTTCATGCTATTTTTCTCCCACATTTTGCTTGTGAGCTGAGCCTCTGGTGCATAGCCAACTGCCGGGGTACACTGCACAGTCCCAGCATGGTACCCCTCTTCTCCCTAGATGACTGGCACTTTGTAAGGAGGCCAGTCCCCAGTTATTTTGGCTTGTGTGGCGATGCTGTCCTTTTAACTGCACTAAACCCTAATAAAAAAAATCTTTATCACAGACTCACAGAATGGTTGAGGTTGAGAGGGACCGCTCGAGACCATCTAGTCTAACTCCCCTGCTCAAGCAGGGTCACCTAGAGCACATTGCCCAGGAGTGCGTCCAGGTGGGTTTTGAATATCTCCAAGGAAGAGGACTCCACCTGCAAGACTTTGCAATTGTGTGTTTGTTTGTTTGTTTGTTTGTTTGTTTGTTTTTGCCATTGTGCTGAGGCTGTAAGGAACTTGGAGCTATTCCACTTTTATTTTTAATGACATTTAATTCACAGTTTATGATTACTTTGAACAGAAAAATAAAATATAGAGAAAAAAAGCATGAAATGAATAGGGTTTATATATGGTTAAAAAGTGCTTGAGGAGTTAGTTCAGTGCTAATTAAAAGAAAAAGAAATGAGTTCTACGCAAAGGGGCTGATTCACAGAGAACAACATTTAGGGGCTGTAGATAAAATCTGGTGGTGACAGTACAGGAAAAAAAAAGAAAAAAAAGTAACTGATCAAAACTGCACTGCAGTGGCATCTAAGACACAGTTAATTCTCACTCGTCATTTGCACCCATCTGCCTTGGTAAATATGTCTGTGGAAGAAAGTATGCTGTGAGAGAAAAAACTTGCATCACAGCTAACATCAAACTAAAACCTTTTTTTGCCTAATACACTGGAAATGCTGTTTGAGAACAACTCATACAAGTGCAATTCTGACCACTGTCATGCAGCCAGATCAGGAAGGCTTCTTGCAGTTGGCCAACAAAGTGTCTGGCCCTTGAGGCAGGCTGAATTTCTGTTTTGAGTACTTTAAAAGAAAACAGAGGGTCAAACAGAGCTGAGGTTTCTTCCCGCTGAAATCCGTGCAAAGCTCTGCCTGACTTCAACTCAAAGCCTTCCCTGAGGAGAGCAATGGGCAGGGAAGGGGGGAACAAATGTACTAGCACTGCCAGGTCCCCAAGCCCAACTGCCAAGCTACCAAGGGAGGGATGGTGCATACGTGAACATTTAGAAATAGCTGGGCATAACCCCAATGCCCCCAGCACCCCATTGACTAAAGACTAGCAGAACCAGTGCAAGACGGAAAAGGAGCAATATCAGATCACGACAGTCGCTAACTCAGATGTCGGCTCCTTGTCAGAGCCTGAGCATGGCTGGGCCCAGCAACACTGAGACTCCCTCATCAGAACAACCCCCAGCCAGTGCCAAGCCTGAGACACCGTGGAAACCATGGAAATACTGCTGCAATCACACAGAGAGACATAAATGATGAGCTGTTCACCATGTCTCCCTTCCAGCGTGGTGCACGGCTGAAGTGCATGTTTCCGGCCATTTGCTAGAGTCATTTAAACTAGAGCCCAAGGCAGAGCACTTCCAGCAAACCCTGGATGGGAAGAGTAGTCTCCGTTAGGAGAAATACATTTTACATATTCATATATACACACAATACCGTCTTACTTTAATAAGATATATACAGTGCAAATGGGCGCCCATTACTGATGAACTCGTTACACTGCTTTTAGATGTGCTGTTTACAGCTCAAATACTGCTCCGTGGGCTTGTGCATCAGCATCTGCACATCTTTCACAGTCACAGGGCATCAGATCTACTGGTATATTTGTTTTGCCCCCCATGGAAGGCTGCAGCCTTCCCTGGACACTCTTTCTTCAGCTGTAATCTCAACCTGCTGGGTTAGTGGCATGTTAGAGATGTCATTTTTATTACAACTTTCGAAAAATCCCTGCAGACAAACTGCAGGCTTAATTAGTATAGAAAAATTTGCAGCCACTGGAAGCTGTGACAACAGTCCTTATGTTTTAAATCCTAAAACACAGGTAACCACTGGTAGCTAATGGGAAACTCTGACAGCTCTTAGAAGGAACAGGCTTCTCAGTCTTTCTGCTAGACAGCACCGCTCCATTTGCACATGGCTACAAAAATTTCATGTGATGCAGGGATGCACAGCTCTGCGGCAAGATTTTCCTCAGCATAACTCAACTACGGGTCTGGGTGGCTCTGCACCAGCACTGGGATGAGCAGAGGAGGACTGTGGAGCAAGCCATCTCCCCGCAGACACCTGCCAAGTTGCCAGTGTCGGTTCCCACCACTTTGCAGAGCCTTCTTTTGAATAATCGCAGTAGTTCTGATAATGAGCAAAATGTCCTCTTCAGAAGAATCATTAAGTGTTATAAAAATCATTTACAGATTCCTGTCTAAAGCTTGTGATAGATGAGGTCGTTGGCAGTCTCAGAAAAGTGTATATCACTTCAGTTATTAAGGTCCAAAACCGTCAGAAGAGCTTAAAACTTTCCAGATTGTTGTCCAGTAGCTGGTGAGTCAGACAGAGCTTTCAGATGAAGAGCTGAAGCTTTCTTTCTCTTTTTTTCCCTCTAAGGTACCCAAACAGTCAGAGGTCTGAAAAGCCTCAAGCTACCATTCTGGAGTCCTTTGGGATTAGAGATTTGATCCTCAGTGAAGACAAATGTTGCTATAACATGTGTTATACATATACATATATAGCAACAAGTGTTGCTATAACCAACTTCTTCACAAAAGGCAGAAAAAGCAATGGCAAAATGCTCCTTCCTGTAAAACCCCCCTGGCTGTTTGAGGAGATTTCATGGTGGACGTCCTAGTCACGCTTCCACCATTAAGGCTGTGGCAGGAAGCTTTCAGCCTAAGAGGTTCTGCAAGCTTTTACTTTGACTAGGAAAGCTCTTCCAAAGAGCAGCAAACATAACAGAAAATGCAATTTTCAAGTTTTTCTTGAAGTAACTGGAAAAAAAAAAGTTCGTTCAGAAAACAGGGCTCCTTAAATCATTTCCTTTCACAAGCTGTTCATGGGTCCTCATTTTTTATCCTCCTGCAAGAAAACAGAGATACCCTGGGTCCAGGTGTTTCACTATATTATCGCTCCAAATGTCTGGATAGCTTCAGTCCTTTCTAATCTTTGTCTAGAGAGTGTTTTGAAATGTTTTGTCATCACAAAAATAATTCTCTTGCTTCTTCCTGTGTTCTCTGGTGTTGTTTATCGTCCTTCAGATGATATAAGCCTTGTGAGAGGAAGGATGATGGGATGTTTAGGGTGCTAACCCAGGGCCTGGAAACACAGGACCAGTTGCCTGTGCAGCCACATGCTGCCCTGAGAACAAGCCACTGAGGGCTGATGCACTACTGTGATGTAGCATCATGCAGCTAAATGTGTGCAATTGGTACTTTTATGTATACCCATTACATATAACGGGTATATAATGCTCATTATTTGCAGGACTGGTCCTGTAGACATGGCCTGGTCCCATTCTTCTGGAATTATGCCAATATTAGTAAGCTAAATAAACCTAGTGCTGAGGCCAGCTGGCACAGTCTGGCCCATGGCTATACTTTAAACTTGCTTACTTCCCAAATAGGGAGGCTGTTTATAATAAATCTATTGGAAATGGTTCCTGGGCTGCGCTAATTGCTAAACGATGCCTAGGAATAGTCGGGGAGACTTCTAGTCAGCTTGGGGCAGAAACATGACCAAGACCTTTCTAATAATTCAACATAATCTGTGATAATAGGCAGTCAAGATGAAGTGCCCTGGGTTGTCTCCCCGCGCTGTTAAAATTACTGGTAGAGTTGTAGCCTGTAAGTTTTATCTAGAGAAGTGTGTTGCACAGAAGATGCATCAGGGTAGGAGGTCTCATACCACAGTGGAGTAAAGCGGGACAAGGAGAGATTCAGCACCTTTAGCACCGCTCTGCATCATCACAGACAGATGTCCAGCGAGATCTGGTCCCAGGCTCTGAGAGGGGACAGCTCTGGGGGAAGGAGGATGTGTGGAAAGAGAAAGAAAGATGTGGCTCCTCCACTTGTAGCTCCCAAAGCCCATGAAGTTTAGCAATAGTTTGACATTTAGAAGGTTGGCACTTTTCTTTGTGTCAATTACGTGAAAAAAAAAATGCACTGGCCAAATATTTTTTAATACTCTGAGCCCAGATCTAGGGAAGACGTTGCAGATGTTGTTGATGCTACAGATTATTTTATAGTACCCGGTTGCTCAATATGTGTTTTGAATGCTGAAGAGGTGCAGCACTTTGCTTGCAAAGTTTTGAACAAGCAGCTCCCAATGCCAGTCTCCCAGCTCTGAATAAGGAACTCACAATGAGCCGGAGACCCTCCAGTGGGAAAATTCACACCAAGATGGACATATCTCCGTGCTGTAGCCTGAGCTAAAGTCACACCCCACCAAAAGCCACGTCACTGCATTAGCAAAATGTGTGGCCTGGGGCAGAGCGGAGATCCTCAGTAAGCACCTCGGGTGGTTTTTGGTTGAACTGGAAATCAAAGCCCATTCCTGACTGCCCAGAGCGTACCGCGTGGGTACGTCCAGCAACGTACGGCAGATGAATCATAACCCACCAAACAAACACAGCACGTGCCGGGGCACTGCTGACAGACTCCTGACGGAGGTTTTCTGAGCAGCAGCTAATTAAACTGCAGCAATTCATTAGCTCACAGTGTAGCGGCCTCTCACTCACAATTTCTGAAGGACGTGTCAACACACCAGTACCACTTCCGTGCTGTGTTTAATACTACATTAATGAGGTTTCCAATTTTAAATACTAGAACTTCTAATGTCATTGCTCAGCATGTTGTTGCTACTGTGTTTAACTGTGCACTTTTCTGCCATTAATCAAGACTTCTAACTAGAAGTCTAAGAGAAGGTTTCTAATATGTACTTGGCCACTTGAATACTCCCGGCCCAAAGGGCTGTTTTCTATATGGAGTTAAAAGGAGCTGCGAGTATTCAGCACATGGGGAAAAAAAGAAAAACGTGTGTTCAGCGTGTGCTCACAGAGAAAGTTGAAAATATCATTTATCTGGGTCCTCCTAAGGTCATTTCCCCAAAACTGCAGGAAGAAAAAAAAAAAAGAAAAAGAAAAGAAAAGAAAAAGAAAAGAAAGGGTGGATTTTTTTGAAGGGCCATTTATCTTTTCCTTGAAATAGGAGGGCATTTTCCCCAATTAGGGAGATGGAAAGATGGAAACAAACTACAAGTTATTCAGCTGAGGATCTGAGGTGTGGAGGTGGGTCCCAGTCATGCTCACACCACCATTTGCACAGCTAAGCCCTCCGTCCAGGGTGAATGGTCTGGCTTGATGGAAATAGGGATCATCCCACCACAGAGGAGGGGTTTTCTTTCCTTTTCTCAGAGATCAAAGCCTGAATGGCCTGAGGAGATCTGATCCTTGAGTGAAGGCCATGCTATTAGTCCCCTCTTCAACTTTGTCTTCATGATGAAACAGCAGGTGGGCAGGTGGAAATCACCTCCCCTGACGTTGGGGGTGAGGTTCATCTAACTGCATTCAGGTGTTTCCACTGTCAACACATGCCCACAGCTGAGCGCCTTCCACTGCAGTCACTAGGAGGCTGTGCAATAGAGGCAGGGCAGTCTAGCACATGACTTTGACTAGAGCTAATGCACCTCGTGCATCAGATGTCTCATGGCCTAAAACTCTCCTAAAAGACCACTGGTTATTAAGAAATGCCTGTGGGACACCCTAATGTAGCCAGAAGAGTGTCTCACATCAGCCAGTCCTAAAATACCAGTGTAAGCAAGGGACTTTCCAATTCAAATCAGCTCTCCCCTAGGGCTCAGCCATCAAAGTCTCATCTGCTGTAGGGACCGCCCATACATTAGTCAACACATTGTCCATTTTCTCTTTCATTTTCCTTCACCCTTCTTGAAGACACAACTTTCAATAAATTTTGAATAGTTAGGGATTTTTCTTTCTCTTTTTTTTTTTTTTTTTTTAATGTAAGGGGAATGGAGACTGTTATTCTTCTCTTTGGGCAGTATTCAGAGTGTGTGTATGCATGAGGCAGAGAGAGAGCTAAGGAAAGGAAGAGGGACTACAGAAAGGGCATCTGAAAGATATATTTCCAACCTGATCTTTCTCTTGAAGGTTGGTCTTCATTTCATAGCTGTGCTTCAACGTTGGAGCCTTTTCTTCAGAATCCTTTTCCTCAGGATCCTCAATCTGTCTGACTGCTCATCAACAGCAGTCAGTTCTGAAATGTTGAGGAAGTTTTGTCTGGTTTTGTGAAATGTCTATTTCTGAGTAGTGTTCTCTGTAGTTCCTCTGGCAGGAGACCCAGTTCCACATTTTTTAACCTGACACAGCGCAGTAGCCTGTCTCACTGTCCGAGCAGCCCCTCTGACCTCTGAGCCTGAAGATGTTCCTTGCCACAAGCATCCCAAACACTCTCTCCTTCTCCTCGAATGTGCACACACCACGATTCCTGGCTTGAGGCATTTGGCTGAATCACAGCTGCTAAGCTTTCTTGGAAATTCAACCACAGTTTCGTAATTCCAAGACATGTGATCATTTTTTCTCTCTCGTTAAGATGAGAAAACATGAGTTTTTGGTCTGCTGTGATGGAAATTCCATCATGCCTATGGCAGCATGTTCCTTTTGTTCCCTAACTCAGAAAATGCAGGTACTGTAGAGACTACCTATGTCATGTGTGCTTCTCACGCGGTAAACATAGGATGTAAAAGATTTATTCCGCCCTATGTTTAGTGCTCACATTAATGGAAAAGTTTTCATTTTTACCTAAGTTAAATTTGTATTTTTGCAAGAAGGTTTTTCAAGAGTTATTCATTCTAGCGTGACTAACATAACCTGGAAACCTGGAAGCTGAACATTCCCTTTTCTCCAGCTTTTACACTGCCAAGTTCGGAGAATCTGTTACTAAAAAAGAGATCCATTTCTAGAAGTCTCCCCTAGTCATCACATTGCTACTCTTGATTATAGTACCCAATTACTTGAAATGATGACAGGTATCCCCCTCTGGCTCAATATTTTGAAAAATCTCTCATCACTGTCAGATATACTTGACTGATAAATCAAATACTCTCTGATCTTCTGTGTTTTCAGTGGTAGGGCAGTGGTGCCTGACAGATTTTGCCGGCAATTACAATTTTGGAATTGAGGTTTGCTTTTGAGGCGGCTGACAAAACGATCAAGCCCCTCTGCTGGAGGCTGAAAACTGGAGACTTTTAAGGTAGAGTCCCATTTTAACTTAGCACATTCCTTCTGGTTGGAATCAAATAATCAATAATGCCGTGGTTGCGGGGTGTGTGATAATCATGGAGGAGCCAAGAAAGCTCAGCTCCCTTTGTTATCTCGGAAATATCCCCAGGAAATTAAATTTAAAGGTTGACATATGCTTCAACTAAATGCTTCTCTCAAGTTTTTTTTTTTTTCTTTATTTTGGGTCCTAGAGCGTCATGGCAATCTGTATTTACAAGCTGATAAATGCAAAATGTAAAGCTACGTCTACATATTTTTATTTCATATAGTTACAAGATTAGGGGGAGGGGGAGAGGACAGAGCCTGAAAAAAAGCAAGGCATACAGAGAAGAAATGTAAGTTCTCCATCTTGCAGAGAGACAGAGATCTGAAGCCCAGTTCTTCAAAGGTCTTAATTGTCTCTAAAGGATTGAATCAGTGACTTGATAAAAACAATAATTAAAAAAAAGTGTCTAGAAGAGCCAGAGTCTGAACTTGGATTCCCTTTGCTCCTGTTTAGTATCATAATTATGAAGCAATCTTTATGTTCCAGGCTTTGCTAGACAAATACACTGTCGAAAGTCCATTTGCCATTTTTGGTCTTTGTGCATTTCCACCCACACGGTTTGCATTAGAGATTTTTTTGTTCATAACTTCTTTGTTCGGCCAGCGTTTTTTTCATCCCTTTCAATGTACACATGGAAGATCTGCTTTTGTGGTGATTCATGAGTGCCGGGACCCACCCGTCTGGAGGTTGTTACTGGATCCAGGCCAAGGACTGTCTTGGAGCTATGTCTGCTAACTCGGGTCAAAGTTCATGTTCATTTTAGAGGACTATAATTAGCACAGCAGATTTAGTCAGGAAACTTTTCCCTCTAGACCCAGTTTCAAGGCAATTAGGGTTGAGCTCTTTCACCATACTGCTTCTGTGTTAGACCGTGTTTGTCCCACAATAACAATAACTACGGAAGTACCCATTACTATGCATTGTTATGGCATGGCATGGGTTGGCTCTGTGTGACAAAAGAAAGCATATGTTCTAATTATAAGCATCTAATTCTAAGCATCAGACTGGGGGGAAGTTTGTGGTGAAGAGATGGAGCTGAAGCTCCTCTGCAGAGTTTTCGTGTGGTTGTAAAAATGGCACTATTTTCCAGTAATACCTGTACATATGTGTACTGTAAATGGGAATTGCTTGCACAGAATATAAATTCCATATTACATCCTAGATGTGTTTTTGTCCTGTGTATACTGTGCCCCTCCAGTACCGTTCCATAAGAGTTTGGCTGCTCTAAGATGTCCATGTGTGCCTGAGGAAATAATTTCCTAACTGAAATATTTTATCCCATTTTCAGAACCCAGCGAGCTGCATCATCCAGAGTTCAGCACAGCAATGCGGTGGCAGAAATCAGCCCTGCGCAGAGGACGTGCATTGCTTACGCCCCACTTCAAGGCTGTTTTGAAGCATTCTTTCATGTATGGTTTCTGTTCTGGCCTCTTGCAAAGGCTGGGATTTTCCCAGATCACTTTTATACAGCAAGGCACTCCATGGCTTCCAGAGGCCCTGTTGAAGGCATTTAGAGTAGAATTCAGGTTACCTAAAATAATTAGATTATGCATCTGTTATGCGTGTATTCCCAAGAGTGAGCTAGCCCCCCTCTTTAGTCAATCTCAGAGGGAAATTATTCTCATACTAAGATAGGTGTTTGAAAGAAGTTAGCTAAATGTCTTGTCCCTATCCTTTTCCATTGACTCTGGAATGTGGCTATGATTAGCTTATCCTGGACATCTTACTATTTTTGTGGTCAAACTGATGAGTGCTCGCTCTCTCTTTTTCTTTCTCTCGTCGTTAGTATTTTGCAAGATATGTTATAGGATTAGACCAACTGGCAACAGATAAGAATAAAAAGGGAAGGAGAATGATTTCATTAAAAGGCCCATGCCTTGTTTTTCTTCAAAAGCCAGTTTTGAAAATCATGTGATTTTGCAAGGATGTGTCTGTTCTTTTTAACTAAAACTACATTTCTAACCCCCATGATTTAATTCAAAAGGTAAAATCTATTTGTATAAAAATGCAAAAGGCAAATAGAAACAGCCCTAAATTCTCAGCGCTGAGCAGTTTTAATGCTGATTTTGCTTTGTGGTTTTTGTGTGAATGGTGGAACTGGGGGTGGCGTTGAGGAACTGAAAGTTTATCAGAGAAAGACTCTGTTTATCCTGTCTGATCCTACACGCTGTCCCATAGATACTGTTCTACTACAGAGCTATATTTGGAGCATGGACAACAGCGCAGTTCTTGGAGTTGTATCTTTTTTTTCTTTTCTTTTCTGGCAATATATGATATTTAGCAGAGTGTAATTTTGTCTCTGATTCCTGAGCAAATTACTGTGATTAATAAATGCTCATCTGAAATAAGAGCTATGAGATCGCAGCTAGGATTTTATAGGGGAAATTTATCTTCAGCACACAGGAAAGAAAAAAAAATAACATCAGTACACAAAAGATCTTCTAGAACAGCATGTCCGTGGCATTATAACAAATATAATTAGTCACAGATGAGTAACTTGCCTAAATAAATTGAAACCCAAGAACACTAAAACTTCTCCATCCTAGTCCTAATAAACAATGTCACAGAACCAAAAATAATAGGAGGACACAGAAAGTTTGCCCTTAACTAGTCTTATCATGAGAAAAAATGCTAAAAACTGATTAGATCGTATCATGATTTCAGTCACTTGGTCTATGTTGGACTTCCTGTCTCATGACAGGGCCAGTACTTTTATTATAATTCAGTGGCCTTTATTTTGGAAGACATTACCTATTTTAGTCCCTGTAAACATCCATGCTTGTATCTCAGAAATGCAAACCGGCAACATCGATTCTAGTTTTGAACCTGGAGTCCACGTTTCAGCTCAGTCCCTTTCACTGAGGAGATGTCAAGGAGCATCTGTTAGCCACCCTGTCACAGGAGCTCAGTTCAGTATAAAAACACTGCCTGCCTTCCCACCCGAGCTGAACATTTCCTAAGGAGCCATGGGTTAATTTTTATTATATCCTGCCCTAAGAGAGGAGATGTTTCAAATCCCAGAAAGCAAAGTATTTCAGCACCACAGCCTTTGTCGTGTGCTTACTATGCAGGGAGAGAGCATCCTGCGTGAGGAGCATTTGGTAAATGTTTAAAGATGACCAGTTATATAAAAGTCGCACTCCACACATCAACCATTAGCCAACACAGTCCCCTATTTCAGCATAGCAGACGTTCCTTCATCCCACCAAGCATCCCAACTAGTGCCTTTTTTTTTTTCTGCAAGGGCCTAAAAGGAAAGAGAAGTAAATATTTTGTAATTATAGAAGGACAGTTAGCTGTGGAAGAGGAACATAAATTATCTGTGCTGCTGCAGAGCAGCAATAGCTTTTTGCCGCATGAGACATCTGTGGTACATATATGGACTGGTAAAGAACACATCTGTTCTTGGCAAACCAGCTTCTTTTTGTCTTATGTCTTGTAAAAATGTGGGCCTCAAACTGCCATGAAATAACATTGCCTCATGAAATAACATAAGGTCTTAATAAAGTATGACTCTTGATTTTTTAGTATCTGTACTAACTTGGAAGCATTCATCAGGTTTAGGAACATCCAGCTACATTCAGACTTGTCTGTACAGCTACATCTGTAGTATTAAAATAGGGAAGTGGGCTTAACCACTGTCCCATGGTCATGCCTATCTTTTAATTGCTAGCACACATCCTGGCTCTGGCCAGCCAGCACTCCCCTTCAGATGTCCCTCAAGGACATTGTTAAAAGCCTTGGAGAACCTGCGAAGGGAATTCAAGGCAGACCACACTTCTGCATAGGGAAGGTTGGCTGTGTGAACCAACCCATTCCCTTAGTTTCAAAAATATATAGAACCACCCTTTAAGCACTCTTTCAGACAATCTTTCACATGAAGGTATGGTTTCATTATAGAAGCTGGAGCAGAAACCCATGTGCTGGATGCTGGAGAAACCTGAATCTTCTGCAAAAAGAGTGGCCCTTAAAATTTCTCAGACCTTACTACTGATGTGATCTAATGTCCAGTGAAGCCACTGTGCATGAGCCAGTGGATCTGGAAGACCCTGCCCTCAATGTGAGTTCAAGGGCCAACAGAATATCATACCATATGGACCCCTGCCCAGCCGAGCTGCTGCGGTCATAGCATCTCATGTTTGTTAGTGAATCTTTCCTCAGGGCTCCCCTTTTCACAAAGCCCATCGTTGACAAGGTCACACTCTGCTGCGTGGATACTTATGCCTAAAATCATCCTATTTAGCTTACGCACTTGACGGAAGCAGCTCAGGTAGGAACCCAGTTGGTCTAGCTTCCCTTAGCTGTCAAAGACGAAAGTCAACCACCTGAGCAATTCTCACATCATGTGTGATGAATCTCTCTTTGAAAGTTTCTATTCCCTCTTTCTTTCTTTCTTTCTGTCTCTCCCCCTCCCCTTTGACAATATAAGAAGCTTGAAATCAAAAGTTAGGTGGGTTAAATCTGGACCTAAGTGATTGTCCGAAGTCACCCAGTAACCCTATGAGGGAGCGTTTGTCTCCTAAGACTTTTGTTCATGGCCTTGTCTTTGAAGACCATCATACTACTGGCAATCTTATAGTGACAGGAGAAAAAGCAATTTTGCTAAAGACGTTGCCTTATTTAGGCTGCACTTGAATTAACTGAATATTATTATAAAAACAAAAGCAGATTCTGCTACCAAAAATGCAGTATTTAAATAATGTTAAGGATAACTCTGAAACCCACAGAAATAAAGTTCAAGAACGAAGATAAACACTTTTTAAACTCACCCAAACTGCTTGGGTCTAGAGGGACTCCTCAGTCCCTGAGAGATCTTACTGTAAGTACAACATGAGCCATATGGTGTAACAGTTGAACAATGTGGAGGGAATTAGGAGTGGACTGGAGACCTTAACTAAGAATTTTCATTATTGTCATGGGTTGCAGCCAGGCCTGTAATGTTATTTAAACATAAGGTTTGTGATTTGATTTCATGATCCTTTTCCAAGGGAAGTGATGGGATTCAAGCACCAGTGGATGCTTCTTGCAGTATGTAAAGGGTATGATGCATCTCAAATAGCATTCCCATTACACGTTGTGATAATAACAGTCGTTTATTTATTTTTGGAGGGTTGACGGGGATTCTAGGTTTTGGGTTTTTTTTAACCATTTATGGATAATGGTATATTTACAGTGCTGGGGAGCAACTTAATGAAAAAATCAATTCAGTTATGTGGGTGCACTAAATATGGATTAAGGCATCTTGTTTGGATGTGTCAACTTAAAAGCTGTTGAACTTGGATAGTTTAGGAGGAGCAGAAAGGTAAAATCTCTTTCTTAAGCCCAGAGGACTGGACACAGAGCAGTCAAGTAGGAAGTCTATATAAGTTACATAGCCAAGGCAAGGACACTTCAGGCTACATCTATACTGTTAAATTTATACATTTCAAGGGATGATCACGGGCCCACTGCCAAATGGTGCAGAGCATCTTGTATCCATATCGCTCTGAGTTGGCACTTTCTAGGTGTCACACTACGTAGCACTTGGCATTGGACTCTCCTGGGCATCAGGTGCCCTGTAGCGCTAAGATATAATTACCAATTTAAGTGTGTTATTTTTGGTTCAAATGTCCAAAACAGTGTGTGGGCTGCTCTGCAACAATCTGAGTAGTGCGTTGATGGCATGGAACTGGGGATATGTATTACATGCCTCAGAGCACTGTGTGTTTTGGGGGACTGAGGAGGGCAGTGGGAGCCACACAGGCTGTGGTCTTTCCCATTTTGTTTCTTGGGAAGGGTCTTCCAGCTGAACCAAGCTAGGTTTTACATTGGAGGAGGAGTTAGTTCACTGAAAAGAAAGCCCAGGTAAGAACTAGTATTTAGAAAATGTGGATAGCAAGGGAGTGGACCTGAAAGCATATTCTGAGTATGTCATCCGAGATTCCCTAGGGAGTGGAAACAGGGAAGTACATTGCTGAGAGACTAGGGTCAACCAATAGGTCATGCTGGCCTGCACTGGTGCCATGCATATTTTGAATCCTGCCAGGTGAAATCATCTACACAGGATAATAACCCTGTGCCAGGAGTTAGCAAGTGGCCTCAGCAAAAAAAAAAAAAAAAGAAGACACAGTCAAGGGGTCTTGAGGTGATGACATGCCTGCAACTTCTCAGCAGTTTCACAGAATCACAGAATCACAGAATGGTTGAGGTTGGAAGGGACCTCTGGAGATCATCTAGTCCAACCTCCCTGCTCAAGCAGGGTCACCTAGAGCATATTTCCCAGGATCACATCCAGATACAAAATACAAATACTTTCCAATACAAATTTTTTTCCCAACATTTTCAGGACAAGACCCATTTACAAAAATGCTGAGAACTGTCAGAAAGATACAGCCACGAGTATATGTTTCCTATACAAATGCTCAATCTGTAATTAATTTGAACGACTGCAGAAATCACAGTTTCTAATAGTTTCCTAAAGAGCGTTCCAAAGTCGAAGGGCACAGCTGGTGTCACTCAGCTCCCAAAAAGATCAGCCAGTGGTTGCTTTTTGGAGAAGGATGTGCCTTGCCAGGAGTATTCCCATCATCTGTAAGGGAATCCTTCACAAATTTCAGTAGCTTCCCAGGGAGTAAATTATTTTTCCCTCCTTTGGTCCCTGTGTCTCCTGCATCGCCTTCACAGTTGGTATTTCACAACATGCTCAGAAGCAGTCATAACGGTGACGTAGGGCAAGAATTGAGGAACACAAATATTTACCCTGACCCTGTCATAACACAGGGAGAGATATAGAGCCATTTGTCAGACTTCCTGAATTTTTTAAATCTTTTTGAGAAATGCAAGAAGACTCTTACTGTCTATTGACCTTTGCAGTTTTGCTGGAAGGAAGTCTGGGATCCAGAGATCTGCCTTTTTCTTTCATTATATGGAATTCAAGCCATATCCATTTGAGTTGACTTTATTTGTAAAAAAATCAGCATTTTTCCTTCATGTGTGTGTCTCAAGCAAACTCTGTGAGCCTGCTGCGATGCTGGAGCATGAATGTGTGGCTGCATGAATTTATGCTCTGCAGAGCAGGGCCCCCGCTGGCACTGACTCGTTTGCAGTCAACACACTGAATATAGTTCAGAGATGTGAAAGGAGGAGGTAAAAAGAGAAAGACAAGATCTCTCTGCAAACTCACCTGGCCCTACCACATCAGCCTCTGCTCCCCGATGCTTCTCAACACCTGGCTCGCTTTGGGTGACAGACGCTTCCTGCTCGTGGTTGATACCAGCTCGGTCTCTGCATTGCGCTGCAGTGCTGAAGGTTTGTGTTTCACGCTATGCTGCTGATGCCTGCTGAGGACACTGATGTAATACATGGTGGGATTCTTTTCTTCCCACAGAAAAGGAGAAATCCATGGGAGCAGCATGTAAGAAAAGCAAGCAAACAAACACAAATATGTGAAAAGAAAACTGCTTTCTTCCCTCAATAAGAAAAAAAAATACCCCTAATCCGTGGGAAATGACATATTAAAAAAGCAGACAAAGAAGCAGAAATGTGCAAAAGAAAGCTGTTTCACTGCAAATCAAGCCTTTAAATAGTCGGGAACACCAGATGTGTGATTGCATCTGCAACCTCCCGTGGACTTTCCTTGGGCGTAGATCTCTACTATACAATGCATTTATAATTATCTGTTCATATTCAGAAGACAAAGAAAAAAGGAAAAATTGACAGCGGCCAGACAGTTGCAGAGGTCAGCCTGTGCCTTAACTCTCCCATTGACCCAAGTGGTGTCCTGTGTACTGCCCTGACACCCTCCTGCAGGTGCTTTAACAAAATTGTAGATATGTCAGTTGCACTGTTTTCTTTTTTTTTTTTTTGACATTTACAAGTAAAGTCTGCCTGTACATTGGGACTCTCCTGCTGAAGTTTCCAACTCTTTTTGTCACTTTTTCAGTATTACCAGTGGTAGAAATGGAAGCAGTGAAGTTTATCTATAAGATTGTGGCTTGCAATAAAAAATACTCTGAAATGCACTAGAATAAGTAAAATTAAGTGATATTCGGAATAACAGCTGGACTTTTTTTATGAAGATGGTATTAGATGATCGGAAAAACAACTAGACAGTTTTAGTTAAAAGCCCTTTTGACAAGTAAAGACAACAATCGGAAATAATTTAAGGGTAACGGTATATAAGAAATGAGAAGAATGGAAATGTGTTTTATGATTTCTTTCTAATCAGGCAGTTGATAAGTGAAGCTAAAGGCATCAGACAGAATCCAGATCTAACAAGACCAAAGATAGAAGGAAAGAGGACTTTTTAAAAGTGTGTCAGGAACAAATCAAATCCTAGTAACGATAAAAGTAGCATGCAGGATGATACACTATTAACATGTGAGGGTGGTAAAGTACTTTCTGAACCTTGTATTGGTACAGGAGAACATGAAACAACTCTTTTTAGGATCACCAGGCCTGGATAACTTTAACTCAGGCACCTTAAAAGTGAAGCTGATGTGATCTCTGGTCCCCTGATGCTTCCTTTTAATCTCACAATACTGGGGAAATTTCAGATGACTGGAAAGATGTTAATTCCACATCAGTATTTGCTGAGGACAAACATAACAATATAAAGATAGGCTGAAGGCCAGCCAGACATTCGTATCAAAAAAGAGACATGTTCATGAATCAATATAAAGGTTCAAGGCTAGGATCGTAATTAATAACTACTGATATGTTAATATGGAAAATAGCTCTTATCAGACCAAACTTATCTTTTGCATATGCTATTAAACTAACTGATTAAAGGGACTGCATAGCTTGAACATACTCTAGATTTTTTAAAGAGTTTTAGTACCACATAATATGCAATGAATAAATAAATAAATAAATAAATAAATAAATAAAGTATTCCCTGTGCAACGTTCAGGCACGTCGCTGAATGGATTAAATAATCACTTAAATGACAGCTCTCCATTTTTATTTATTTATTTTTAATGGGGAGACTTTATCAAGCAATAGGGCTTCTAGTGGATTTCACAGGGATTGGTCAAAATCCTACCTCCTTCCAATTTTTTATTAGGGACTTTAGGATTGAATCTAAAGCTTTCTAGTAACATAAAGATAGACAGATGAATTATCCTGTGACAAAACAGCAGGAACAATATGATGAAATGTTTTGTATGTTGAACCCATTCAATCAGCTGAATAATGCTGAGGTAAACGGCAGCGCCGATGGGATCATCAGACATACACAGAGGAGGAAAGTGCATAAGAGAAGCGATGTGATTTCTACTTGTGTTTGTTAGCAGCTGTGTGTACCAGAATACTATATCCTGATTTGATAACCGTATTTCAAAAAGATGCTGAAAAATTGTACAGGAAGCAGAGAAAAGCCACAGAGAAAACTAAAGAGCGGAAAGAAAATATCTTACAAACGTGAGATTTGAAAAATGCGGTTTCCATAAGTTATTAGAAAAGAAGAATGAGGTATCTCTTGGTGGCATGGAGAAAATGCAAAGTGAAAATAACTGCACTTGAAACAATGGCTAGCAATTAAAATGAGATAAACTTAGCTTAGGCACAAGGACTATCAGTCTCTCTACAGGGAAACTGATTAAATCACTGGAACAAATCACCAAGAGGAGTGGTGGAAGCTCAATCTCTTGCTGTTTCCCTGAATGGCCGGGTGCTTTTCAAGATGATGCTTTAGCAAGAGCTGATTACAGGCAATGGATGACATTCTGTGACTTGCAATTCACAGGACACAAGTCAAGATGGCCTTAAAAACCTACAGAAATAGCCCTGCTTTCTGCTGCCAGTAATGGACAGGGCAAATCTATCTACGTGATACTGTAAAGAGATTTCAGAGCCCATTGCATTACTAAGTGTAGATGTATCTCACTGTTTAATAAAGAATTATGAAGCAGGAAAGAGAGAACTCACTCTCCCATTTTTCTCTGCTCTTTTTGACACCTTTCTGTTACACTGCAGTGGCAATCCAGCATGTCAAACATGGCTAGTCCAGTGCGGTCATGCATCCGCTATTGCATGTCCATTGGTGCAGCATTTCTACCATGTACCAAATTTCCCACTGAAAGAAAAAAAAAATGCAGTTCTAAGGAAGAGTGACTGCTGTAGGTTCCCATAAAAGTCAGTGAGGTGGGGTTAATCCCGCTCCCTGCAGATCTCCACAATGTATCTATACCTGACCAAGTAACCCCAGGTTCCCATTGTGGTCAATGGAGAGCCGTTCGGTACAGCCGGTGGAGCTGAGGGTTCATCTCTTTGTAAAGTACACACCTATATGTGGGTGGATAAACTGAACCATAAGCTCCATTGACTCAGCTGACTGTGATGGGAGCCTAGACAGCTAGCTTAGGTCTACCTCCTAAAATGGCAAATGCAATGAATTTCACCTTTGGCGGTCTTATACCTCTTCCCCTACTGATACTGCTGAGAGCTTTGATGTGAGCAGCATATAGGACCAAACTGAGTACAGTGCTGTGGTATATATTGCAATTACTTTTATTTCATATGGTAAAGAAAATCGAAAGCCTCTGCTTTTTTAGGATGTGACCCAGCAAATCACTTCAGCACATGCATAAACTGCATGTCAAGCACATGATCACATTAGGAACTTTGGCTAAATTGAGGGAAGAAGGGCTTATGTTTCCATCATCCTACCATCTGTTTCAGATGAAAAAATAGTTAATTAAAAAAAAAAAAAAACTTCTACCTTGATGCATCTATACCTATAACTTTGTTCTTTTCCCTTGCTCCTCTTGTCTGAACATGGAGCGAAGGAACAGCACCCAGAATTCCTGCCAACTGCACATGACAATGTGATGATTTAATATAATTTCCTCTCTGTGGTCCACATGTGCTAAGGCAGAGACTATGCGGATACGCCATATTTATGGGATAGTGACAATGTTTCCTAAAACAGAGCAGTATTTTACAGTTTGTGCCCTGATCCAAATCATTACCACATCTCTATAGCAGTATTTCCCTAACCTCATGATTAGTAGGGTGAATGTGAGGAAGTGCTGCAAGGAATTATTAAAGATTAGAGTCATTTATACCAAAACTGTATCACATTTCGTTCTGTTTGCAGTGAGGGAATATGGTCATCGCATAATTTAAGGCTGATGTTAGATCAGCGCATAAGCACGTTGGGATATTCAGCTCTGCTATATGTCCTCTGGCTTACTTGAAAGGCAGCTGTCAATGAAGCATTGTTCTCCCCAACCAGTGCTGCTGGAGAAAATCTTTGCCTGGTTCCCAAGTGTGGGGTCACAATCCCACATAGGGTGGCAAGCCTCAAAGTTTTTGAGTTCAAGTCCTACAGACTACTGCAAGAAGGGAGTTCCCCAGTGCTGGTTCTTGTCAGCTGCTGTGCAGTAGGTATGAAAATCATACGGAAAACAGAAGGAATAGACTGAGGATTTGGTGTGCAAATCTCTCTGAGACCTTAGCCTTCCTGCATGTGCAGGTGCAAATCAGTCTCCACAGACATATTGTGGAATCGCCTTCATTTTTTTTAAAAAAGCTTAAGCAAATATCATCAGTTCTGACCTGCCTCTAACCCTCAGCCCACCTCAGTGTAAGCAGTTGGACTAGATGATCTCCTAAAATCCCTTTGAGCGTTGTGTTTGTGATTTTAAGAGTCATACCTTTCATGCAACAAAACCTGGTCTGTAAAGACTAGATTCTTCAGGGTACTCCAACTCCTTTATGTTGCTCTGGGGAAGCAGAGCACTTATAAACCACTTCTGCTTGATGTATAGCTGCTTTGTGTCTCTGAGGCAGTGCAAAGTGTTTGATGCATTTTGTCTTATAAAGCCTAGGGCACGGTAATGGTAGATGTAAGAGTAAATATGCTCACCTGGGAGTAGGGAACAGAAACAGAAAGCTTCCAGAGACCCCCAGCAGACTAAGGGGTGGTGGGCTTAGAGTTAGCTGAGGAAGCAAGAGTACATATTTTATTGAGTTTTCCAAATAACTTGCCAAAAGTCTCACTTCCAGCTAAGAATGGGTACGGAAGTGATGTTAGATGTGCGAGGACTAGCACGTGTGGTTTAAGGGATAAGCCATGGAAAAAATTATATCATCAGGAGCTAGATTTGGGATTTATATGTCTACTACAACTCCTTGTTCCATGCTGCAATAGTATTTCACATTATCTAGCCAGCCTGCAGACCACATTCAGGAAAAGTTCATGCATATGAAACATCTGTTTTGTCATTCATGACAATAACTCAAACAACAGATAATTTACTCCAGCACTCTCTTCAGCACCTTTCTCCACGAGAAAATACAGTGGAAACAGTTGTCCCTTAATACGCACGTGCACCTCCTGTGAATGCTTACTTGGGAGATGGCTAAAGAGATGAAGGCTTTGGCCATGTTGGTGTGTGTTTTCTGCTGTTTTGGCCTGTTCCAGAGGATAACTTTTATGAAAGCTAGGAGGGGATTTCTGCGTATTAGTGTATGTTTGAGACCGTTCAATACCCTATTCCAAATCAGAATGTCCCAGTTTTCAGGAAAACTGTGTAATTAAGTGACATTGGTAACTGAACACAGAGGACTAATAGCTTTTGCCATTTGATGACACAGCAACTCTTTCTTAGGCACCCCCTTCTCCAACCCTGCGTAATACTGAGGTTACTCTTCGGTTTGCTTGCAGAAACAATGATCCTACAACATTTTCTTCTTAGTAGCCTCATCCTGGTGAAAAGGATTTGGTAAAGGATTCTGGTTCCCCCAAGCTCCAGACTGGAGGTAAAACTCTGCCTGTGCTGGTAATGGCTGCACTTGCACACATTAGACAGCTGGTCAATGAGGACATGCAAGAAGTGGAAAGTAGGTCAATTTACTAAAGATGCATATAAAAGAATTGCTGAAGCATGTAGGGACAAAATCAGAAAGGCCAAAGCACAAAATGGGATACAACTAGCAAGGGACATGAAAGGTAACAAAAAGCTTTCCATTAATATTTCATCAGAGAAAGGAAGACAAAGGAGGAAGCTAATCCTATGCTTAGCAAGAAAGGAGAGCTAATAATCGCTGGAAGGCTGAAGTTGTTAATGGCTCTCACATATTAGTCCTCACTGAAACAGCTATGAGCTAATGACTAATACACTACCACCATTGACTGGGGAGGCAGAATTCAGCCTACAGTAAGCAAAAGAGAAGCTAAGAGAGTATTTTGATAGGATTGATTTTTGTTCAAATCAGAGAACTGGCTGGGCCCAGCTAGCCACTACCTTGAAGAATATGTGGGGCTTAAGACCGATGGATGACAGCAGACCCAGGTTTATCCTGAGGCGGAGGAAAAGGAACACCCAGAGAATTACGAACCAATAACCTAATTTCAGCACCTAGAAAGATACTGACACAACCAATGAAAGAGACTATTTTGCACACTTCAAGATCAGAAGGAGGATAACAATACCAAGCAGATGTTTGTTAAAAATAAATAATGATTGAAACAATACCAAATCTGTGACAGATCTGGAGGATATGGGAGATGGAGTATCTTTTATAGAAGGAAATGAAGTTGCTCTGATATAATTTAATCCTGACTCTAGAAAGGCTTTTGGCACTAGCTCATGTGAGATTTGCTCAAGTGAAATGGGGATTTAGTCCAGATTAAATTCCGCAGCGTGGATGGCCATCTGGTAGGACACTTATCCTCAACAAGGGGTTATTCATCTCCCCCTGGAGGAATACCTGGAGTGGAGCTTGGGGATCTGGCCTGGCATCATTCAAAATCTTCCTGTTTTGGGCAGCAGCATGTAGGAGCTACGTCTGCAGATGATGCAAGTTAAGGTTAAAAAGCAAAGTAAAACTGGACAGATCTTCTGAAATAGTCAGATCATAAAGGGTGCTGGGACAACTGTAGGCATGAGGTTGGTTCAGACTCGCTGGTCATATAAGCAACATTGAATTTTTTTCTCTAAGGATGAAGGGACAAGATTAACTTGTCTTTGTCACAGGAGAATGAACACAGGGAAAGTAACAGAGAGGAACAGGAGGAGTAGAGCCCTGGAGAGACAAGGTACTGCTTCTGCCAGGGGATATCTGAGGGCAGTAAGTGCTGTTGCTGGGATTTTTCTGCTGTTGTCAGCCATTTTATCGCAGCAGGTTTAATTGATTTCACAGACATCCCTCTCGACAGCAGCAATAGCAACCAGACGTGCTTTCCAGAATGCTAAGAGTGGGGCTGTGGCCATTAGGGTGGCTGCCTGTTTTGGCTGTGCCTGACTAGGGACTCACTTGCCTCCATAGGAACAGTCAGCCTGGTGGGAATAGGTGGCTTCATGGAGACCCTGCAGACCGAGAGAGTGACACTCCAGGAAAGTTTCTGACCGCTGTGATGTGTAAAAAGGAGGTCCCTGACCAGGAGTGCTAGGCCTGGCTTTGGGCACCTCGAAGATCACAGGAGGGCAAGAGAGATGATCAGAGAGCTAGAAAACATGATGTCTGAGCAAAGAGGGGGCAAACCGGAGAAGAAGAGAAGGCTGCAGGAGAGAAATACTCACTGTCTTTAAACTGTCTAAAGGTTGTGATGAAGAGGAAAGAAATAATTCCTCCAGCATATTTGAGGAGTAGTGGACTTAAACTACAACAAGGGAGATTTAAGATAGACTTTAGGCTAAGCTCTCTGACTCTGAGGTTAGTGAAGCCATGGAAAAGGTTGCTGGAGGGTGAGTAGAGGGAAGGAACCTCCCTCTGTGGAGGCTTTTAAGAAGAGGTTAGACAAACATCTGTCAGGAAGGGTTTAGTTAGTGTTGATCCTGCCTTGGGGCAGGGAAGGGATGAGAGGACCCCCGAGACTCTTCCAGCCCTGCTTTTCCTCTGACTATGCTTCAGATGTATTCTCTTGCCTCCCTCCCCCTCACATTCCCCTTCTGCATCTCCTGAGTCTGCTGGCTGGAGGCTCAGTGCCATGGCCTTGCTCTCAGCCCAAGCCCTCTCCTGCTCTGAAAGCAAGTAAGCCTGGGGTTCTGCGGAAGGATAGAGGTTGTGGTGTCTCTCTCCCAAGGAAGTCTCCTGCCAGAAGCTGCACTCCATCACTGGTACCCAGTGGGATGCAGGCCAGACATTTACCCTGTCACATCACGAGCATCACGAGCACAGAGGTGCATCTCAAGGACCTGACCCAGTACACGGTGAATGAATAAAGCCAAGAGGCCTCTAACACATGAAAGCTTTCCTAAACTGGCCACTTTATTTATAGTCTCAGCAGCCACCTTGAGGCCTCAGTTGGGTCGGAGATTTTTTTTCTTAAGATTTGGACTATAATCCCCACCGGGCAAAGAGAAAGGTGGCTTTACCGGGAGACCCTTCACCTCCACTGCCTGGAATGATTTGAAGTAACTGAAAATAAAGAGAGAAACTCACTGCCCCCAAGGGCATTGTGGAGTCTCAGGCATGGCGCCGAGCACCGTATTTTCCTGTTTCCATGCTGAATTTTGCTCTGTGAGGTGCTGGGAGTGCAGCCTCTCAGACCAAGGATGTCAAGCCAGAGAGATGCATTTGAGGCTAAAAAAGCAAACAAAACAGTTAGAAAAAGACAGTAGAAAGGGCTCTCCAGGCTAAGCTAGAGCAAGGACAATCAGTAAGTGTTGGCTTTTGCTTCAGATTCCAGTTTCTTCCTTCAAAACTGAACATATGTGGTGTTCGTTCTGACAGAGGTTTCTGTGGGGTCCCCAAAGGACAAGTCTGAGATGTGTGTGCCACACTGTGATGGACTCAGTGGAGTCCAGTGAGTCAAGAGTGAGTGGGAGCAATGGAAAACTTCCCACACAGAGCCTAAAGGCCCCGAAGAGAACGGAGAGGCAGCTTCTCGAGAGCTGAAATAATTCCCACTGTATTGCAGCCTGAAGGTGTTATTTAGGGATTGAAACCTTCTTATGATAGGCCCTAAATAACAATCCTTAGCTCTGCAAACGTACAGACTACACCTCATGACTCAGTAGAAAAGAGTAGCTAAACCAAAAAGGGCAGAGTGAGAAAGGCCCATAACTCCTTGGAATCAATCTCCAAAGTCCTGAAGCTGTGATATCCAAGGTCAAGTTGGCCCCTTCCGGACTTTGAAGGGCCTTTGAGAACAGGATGTACCTAATGCAGCCTGAAATGCCTTGGAGTACATGTGGGGATGTTTTCCTCTTCCTTCTCCACTCCTGTATTGTGCCTGTCTCCCCACCACTAGTATTCTGGTGCGTCTTCATCTTCCAAACTCCTTTTGGGAAACGTATCCTGAACGTACGCAGCTCAGTAATTGCTCAGGGACTCAACAATTTTAGGCATGATTAAAGGGAGATGGACTGGAGCCTTGTAAAGGGAAAGAAATGCATCCAGAGCCCGTGAACCGACGTTATTTCTTGATGTAAGGAGAAAAGCATTTGGTGTTTCCTCAGCTTTGATTGAGTGTTCCCAGGCCTGTGAAGAAGTCACTCACAGCCACTCACAGTCCGGGGGAACTGCCCACTTGCTGCTCTTGAATCAAGGTAGATGTCTACTTCTGGGCCTCAACCAGCTTTTCTTCTGAGAGGGTAGGTTCATGGCCTTGTTCCAGGGCATGCCTTCCTTCTCCTTTCTCTCAGACTGAATGAAAGTCTGTATGATCCCGTCTGCCTCAAAATGCTGACAGGAGGAAGGGAAAGGAAAAATAACCCCAGAAGGAAACCTCTGTATGTTCCCTTTACTTCAGGAGAGTGTGGAAAGCCTTCAGTCTTGGGTTGCAATACGCTGTTTCCTTTCTTCACCTTGGGATTGCACCTTCTGGGTTGGTACACTGCGGAGCTTCAAATGAAATCACAAAACAAAATCAAAACGCTCCCAGTCTTTTGTGAAAGTGATAATGAATGCCGTGTGGTCAGCACCCTCCAGGACATAGAGAAGTAGTTTGTTACCTTCATTTTCCTCTTACTGAAATGCTTCAGGTGCGCTTATTAGTCGTAATAAACACGAGTATATCCAGAACGCTTTCCCTATGTCTCCTCTGCTGAGGTCTCTTCTAAAACAGGTCTAAGATCTACATTTTTACTACCTGTATGAATTCACCTTCCTGAGGCATAACTAACATACATCCATGGGAAGGTGACTCCTTTTTGGCACTTTGGAAGAGCCCAGGGAAGAATTTGTGACAGCTTTAGTATTTTCCTTCCCAAAATGACAGTGTGAAAGTGGACACCTTTGATTTTACCCTTACTGCTTTTATAACTGAGACTAAATTCAGGAAAAATCAATATGGATGTGGGCCAGAAGGAGAGAAGGCTTAAAGTGCTACTTGTAAGAAAAAAAAAAAAAAAAAAAGAGAGAAGATGAGAGCTAGAGAGCATGTGGACTGCATCTACCTAAAGTAGCAGTAGTTCTGTGAGCACTACATCAATAAAGCCGCTTTCCCCACAGATTTATATCTGGTGGCTGGCTGCAAACTCCAGCTGAAGTTGTTTTCCTGCAGTCGGTCGACTGAGAAGGCTCAGCTGTGTGGCTTCTCTGGTGTCTAATAGAGCATGAATAAACACTCCACTTTTCCCAAGGGTGTCGTACTGCTTTGGCCTCTTCTTCCCCACTGCCTCTTCTCACAAAATGCACAGGAATGTAATAATCTGTGAGCTATCTCTCTCTGTGTCAAGTTTGGTTTGATTTTGGCCAAGAAGCTCATAAATTACTAAGGAGGGACACAGACAGACAGACATGAACACGTATGAACTGATTGCATAAGCTCCATTTCCCCAGGAAACCAGACTGAAAGCAGCTCTGTTGAAAGAGAAACTTTTACTAACCAAATACCAAAGGAAACTTTGAATAAAAAGTTACCAGAGTTAGAATGCAGAATTTGGATACTCAGGTCATAGAGGGAAAACTGGTTCTTGAACATTTCGTGTTTAAAACTGAGGATTGATCTCTTGGGGAGTCCTATAATAGCTCTTATAAACATCTCATAAGGTTTCTTATTTTCTTTAACATGAAAAAATAGAATTTGTTAATAAATGCAGACAAATTATACATATTACAAAACAAATCTTACAGGCTAGAAGGATAAAAGTCTGTTAGTTTTGAACAGAAAAACAAGCACAGCTGCGATTGGAGATGGTTGTGCTTTTTAACCCTAGTTCTTTTCACTTGATGCAATTTCTTTAGGGTTTCTTTTTTTTTTTTTCAGCCAAAAATTGTAGAATCTAATCCAATCTTGGAACTGCAGACATATTTACAGTGCTGGCAAGCCTCAGTGTGTGACTGAAATGGTCAAACCTGTTTCTGACCTTACCTAGACCTGACTGGGAGCAATGGCATTGGACACAGTGAATTTCCAGCAGGATAGAAGAGATTTCCCCCCTCGTGTATCCAACTCCATCCCAAAGTCTCGAGAATATTGCTGAACTAGCGGAAGGAAAAAAGGCCCAGATGAATGAATAGTTCTGCAATTCTGTGGTCACTGATCTGGAGAATAGAAATACCAGGGTGTGCACATTACCCACAGTGGCTGAAGTCATTTTTTTGGACCGTGCCATAAAATTACTTGTCAAGGAGACCATGATATGAAGCAGGCCAACCTCCAAAGGCAGCAGACTCTGCTGCTTCAGGCATGTGTGCTATATTTGCTGGGATTCTTCATCCTTTCATCCTTTCTTAGTTTAATAGTCAATATTTTTTCCTCTCTTTTCATGTGCATCAGGAAAAACATCTGCAGCAGGCAAACCTGAAGGTTACTTCCTCTCCCGCACTTTCCACATTTGTTCAAAGAGTTGAACTAATATTTATGAGTAATGCATTGCACCTATGAATGCCTCAAATCAATGAAGCTCCGAGGACTTCATTTTTATACCTGCTGAGGCTCAGACTCAATGTATATGTTATTAATCCAGCCCTCTTTATTGCTTAGCAAATATTATATATGTTTACTATCAGCAAGGATTTCCCAGAGCTTATCCACGTTTCTGACAGGTTCCTGACTCTCTGTGGCCTGTTCATTTTGGCCATGAATTTTTCATGGAGTGTGGCATCTGAATTGTACGGTGTGCGTTTTTCTTCTGTTCTTCTTTTTCTTTTTTCCCCCCTTTACTCCAATTTTTGCTTGAAAGCTTTAACTAAGGAATTGTTATTTTGACAGCAGATATTGGGACAGGCAGTTGCTCAGGAAAAACACTGGATGCTCCTGAATACTGTTGCCATTGTCATGAATGCCTGGTAGAGGTTCAAAACTACCGACACATCGTTTTTGCCCCCATTAACATCCAGATAAATATCCAATAGGAAATTATAATAATATAACAGTGTATGAATACAATAGGCAGACCGTTATTTTTCAGGGCAAAATTCAGGAGAAAGGAAACATGGCATTACAGGAAAAATATATTAATATAAGTTACTGGTATCAGTCATTGCAGATCTGATATGACACATATTTGTACATTGATGGAAAGTTCTACCATTTTTTAAACTGGAAGTTACAGAAGCTCATATTTCAATGGCTCATTTTTTCTCTGTTGCCATTCAAACACTAGATGATTTTATTCACAATGGAACAGCTCAGCCGCCATTAGCCAGACTAATACTGCTGAAATCAACAGAGTCACACAGATTGACACCAGCGGAAGAGCTGTCCTAATAAATCAGGGTCTATTTATGGGGAATGAAACCACAGTCGTGTCTCCCTAAAGGCAGTATTTACTTGAATACAAATGGTTTAGGCTGCCTGAATGAATTAAATATTGAAGGCTTCATTTTTCAGACTTAGATAGTGGCAACTTCACCCATTTCAGTGGGTGTGATTTAAGCCAGTTCATCAGAGAAGTAATCATTCAATCCTGGAATGCTGACTGTAAAGCCGATATACCTGAACTAGCGAAAATATAGCTGTTGGGTGTTTTATCAGCCTTAGCTGTATGCCAGAGCAGGAAGTGCAAACCACACAGCACAGTAGATATTTCCTCAGTAATGTTACATTTCGAGGTGCATCTCCTTGCATACCGCTTTTTAAAGGGCAATGAGGAAATCCAGTGAGGGATTTACCACATTAGCTCATCCCTACAGTCCGAGTAGCAGCTGGTACCAACTGGTGCCATCTGCGTCATGGTGCCAGGAATACAAGTCTCCATAGGAGCTCTTGGCTCTCTATCCATCGTGTGGTCCTGGGCCATCGTCTTTGGGTAGACTGTCTAGAGAGCAGGAAGGTGAGTCCTCCTGCTGTATCTCAGCTTCTTGCTTTCTGTGATGTTGAATCTTATCTGCAAAGCCCGCAAACTCCCTCGAAATGAGATACTCACCTGTGTTGAAGTGGGGCTGGCTGAGCGCTAAGATACTTGATGCTATCAGGAGTTGGCTAAACCAGATGTTTTCAAACTCTTGTTTCTCAAGTTCCTTTGAAATTTCAAAGGGCCAGGCTGATGTAACTCTCCTTCCTATCACCTAATCAACAACAACAACAATAATAAAAGATGGTGCAGTTTAACCATCCCACACGAGCCTTTTGGAAAGGGTGAGTCTCCCAGCCTTGCTATGGAGGGCAGGCACAGCCGTGTCCCCACTATGCAGCAGGCAAATCCTGCAGGAGAAGGGAGCCTCTTTCACCAGGCTGGGTGTGGTGAAAGGCAGAACAAGGGCACCCTGATGAAAAACCAACACTGCTACTTGTTTGGCTTGTTTAAAAGCCAGACCTATGACTCTCAGCCTTTACCTTTTATGAGTCAGTAAATTCCAAGATGCTCTCTGTTTTTCTCCTGGACTTATGGACAGATTCTGATCTCACTTGCGTTAGGGTAAATCCACTGCAGGCAAGGAGCTATTGCTGCCACACATTTATAAGCAGACTCCATCCTCCCTGAACTCCCTTTCTGTTCTTACTAGGTCCTATTTTCTTTGGCCAGCCACAGTCCTCAGTAAAAGTGTCAGGCACATCAAACAGCATAAAATAAATCAATCCATTTCCCAGTTTATTTAGTTGAAAAAGACTGTAAAATGAAGTCAAATCGAGAAATCAGTTTATGTGGCCAGTGGGCCTGGGGGACGTATTCAGAAAGGAGGGATATTAAAGCGTTAGGCTACCAGAATCAGAGCTATTTTGCATGGGCACATGCTGTTTCCATTTCACTGTGGATGGTGTGAATGCAGGGCGATGCAGAATTGCATTCACAGGCATGATGTCCACGGAGGGTAAAAGGTGAAGAGGGAAAAGTCTTTAAAACTACAAGATTGTTTCAGAAAACCCATTGGCCACTGAGACTTAAAAGCAACATGGCTTCCTTGTTTTACTGAACAGGGTAAGGGGTGATTTACTCAACCCTTGCAAATTTATATTCTGGAAGAAGGTCCTGAATTCTCATTAGACAAGCAGACATCAGCAGAAGGATGCAGCTAGCAAACTGAGACTGAAAATAAGGTAGAAACTTTTAACATTGAAAGCAACAGAACTCAACAGAATGTGAAGTGGATTTTCCAGCATCTGAAGATCTCAAATGGATATTAAATCTTTGATTTAGACAGAGAAGTGTCCTTAGCACGTCCAGTTACTGGGGCCAGTGCAAGATTCTCCAGGATTGAGCCAGGGTGAGACATGCTTACACTGATCTCTTTTAGCATTATCACCTTTGGAAAGGACTGGCAGAAGCAGATGCCAGAGTGTGAACTGGTGTTCTCGTTGTGTTAAACAAGAGCCTAAATTCCTCTGTCATTTTAGCCTTAAATGAGGTAGCCTTAGCCATCACCCCGTGAGTGTACCAATGTGCTGTATGCACAGAGGAGTCATTATCGAGAAGCCTGGCGAGGCGGTTGGGTATCTGCACCGCTATGCTAGAGCTGCAGCCCACGCCTTGGCTCCTGTCTGATCCACGCTAAGGCAGTGTCTGGCTTGCAGTCACCATGGGACAAAGTCCCATAACAAGCAGAAGACAAGCTGTGGAGCTGCAAGAAGCCGGATGTCCACGTCACAGGGACCTCCATCCTTCCTGACACACTCAACTGCGGTGCTAGCACAAGAACTCTCTCAGGGAAATGACATGCAGGGGAAATGGTCATCTGTGGGTGGGATGACCGAGTGTTTCTGGGAAAAACAAAAAACAAGAAAAACCACACATTGCCTTTTCTGATATCACTTACAGAAAATGTTCTTTCCTTCTTTTTGCAGTGTGATAACTTGGGGTCCTGGAACTCTTATTCCTCTTGAATTTGTAAAGCCGCTTCTGGTGAGGCTGCTCGCGTGGCCCCTTCAGTTCCAAGCCAACTCACTTTTAAGAGGCATTTACCACCCACTTTGCGTCTAAGCAATAACCCCAGGCTAATCGATCTACTTTTACCTCTCTTGTAAAAAGGTGTCTCACGTAGATCAGAGGAATTGTGCTCTCAAAATGATCCTTTCACTTCACAAACCATGCAGGGAGTCAGGACCCCAAAGTCAGATATGATGCCTAATGGTATACACGTGCAGATGAATCGCACCCGAGATGACATGAAAATAGTGGGCGCTCTAGATTCCTCAGCAGAGAGATAAAGTCCCCATGGCCGAGTATTGCTGGAGGATGAGGGAAGAGCGTTCGCCCACTCATCACTGCCCAGCCTGCCACACCAAGCAAGGGGCATTGCCACAGTTTTAAATTTACCTTGACACTTCTTTACACCCTGCCCAGATCCCAGCTATTTTGCGGTGTAAGATCTGCAAAGCCGTTTAATGTGATTTTTCTTCCCCTTTGGGAGGGCTCATTTTTCTTTAACTATTCTAGGGAAACGGGTATTACTAAGGTATTACTTTAAATGCTTTCAAAATCAGATTTAGAGGTGTGAGGGAAAACATTATGCCTGTGCTTAAGTAAAAAGAGGAGAACACATCAGAGATAGTACAGGTAAAATCCTCCTCTAGACCAGGATAGCTGTTACAGGGTACCAGTGATCAGAGAGGGGTTCACAGGAAGGTTGCACTCCTGTGTACCTTTGCAGTGTTTCCTTTGTGCATTGCTGGCACAGAAGACAAATGAAAGAATATAACAGGGCCCCAAAAACTGATGCATACTATGATGCACACCAAGAAAAATCACAGAAGAGATGCGAGTGTAGCAAGGCACAGGAACGCATGCCCGTCGGCTGTTGGTTACTCTATAAAGAGCGGAGTCCCTAGGAAACGTGGCAAAACACCTCCACGGGGCATGCTCGCAGGACAAACTTCTTTCTGGACTTAAATGAAGCCACTATTTGGGGGTTTTGTTTTGTTTTGTTTTTGTTTTTTAAAGAATAATGTGTACATTAAATATCTGAATATATTTGTGTACGCATAAGCCAGTCTCTTGTGGTACTAGCTGACTTGCAGGGGTCTGAATGCCATCAGCAAAATTATGGGTAAGCTCCAGGCATTTGAATAGAGTTTAAATCTCAGCCTGCTGGACCGCTGCGCTGTAGCTTTCCCTTTAAGAGCCCTTTGGCTAACGGCAATGCACTGAAATGCAGGAGGTGGGACAACAACGCACATACAAAAATGAAGAAGTGAAGGCAGGAAAAGTTTCTCCAGAGGAAAAATGCAGGGCTTGTCCTTCACCCTGACGTCAGATCTGTCTTTAATAAAATCCCCAAAGAGCCAAGAGAAAAAGGCAGACTGCCTAGGCTAGGTTGCCAGTTCAGGATTGCTCTGAATTCCCCAAAGTGGTGTTTTTGCGCAAAACGGCTCTAAATCTGGGTTCAATCAATGTATTTAATCCCGGCTTCCAGGGATGAGGTGGCTTTTGCCCTGGATTCTAGCAACAAGCAGCATTTTGCAGGTGAGTGTGGAAACTGGAGGAGAGACTCGTCTTCTGCAAACACACTTGCTTTCAGCGCACGGTGGGATAGGGAGAGCTGGAGCGTGGTGCCTGCGAGAAATTGGGCGGCAGTGAGTTTGGGGAGGTGGGAGATGTGAGAGTAGGGAGGGAAAAGTGAGCCCTGGAGGAAAGGGAAAGGAAGGGAAAGGAAAGGAAAGGAAGGGAAGGGAAGGGGAGGAAAAGGGAAAGGGAAAGGGAAAGGGAAAGGGAAAGGGAAAGGGAAAGGGAAAGGGAAAGGGAAAGGGAAAAGGAAGGTGCAGATGTTTCTCTGAGTTGAATCCATTTCTGCCCAGCGTCCATATAGATCTGCATGGAAAACTTTTTTTTTTTTTTAATTGCAATTATTTTTATTGTGGGGCAAAACAGGGAGGAAAAGCCCCTGCCCGAGGTGGCCGGGTCGTGTTGTTAGGGGAACCGGTGGGAAATGCAGAAGCAGGTCCCCGCATCACGGGTGACGGCGGCTGCCTGGGGCCTCACCGGGACCGGGACCGGGGCCGGGACCAGGACCGAGACCAGGACCAGGACCGGGGCCGGGACCGGGGCCGGGACCGGGCAGCGCCGTGCCCTTGCTGGGACCATGCCGTGCTGTGTCGTGCCGGGGCAGGTGTGCCACTCGCCCGCTGCTGCCCTGGGGGCTGGCAGAGGAGGAGGGTTGGCCCCCCCCACCCCCAATTTCTCCTGGTAGCTGCCTGATTCTGCAGTCCACGCAGGCAGCAACTGCTTCTCCTCTCCTCCCCTTTGGAAAAACCTGTGTAGGAAAGCCACTCATTTCAGTAGATGTTTGTGTTTTTCTTTTCTTTTCCCGGAGCATGTTTGCGGCTTATGTAAAATCCCCCGGGGCAGAGAGCTGCTCGCTCTGAGCGGTCGGGGTTAGGGAGGTGATGCGCAGGGCAGGGAGGCGATGGGTACAGCGAGGACCCCTTCCCTGGGGGACAGCGACCGAGCAGCGAAATCTGGACCTGTGATGCCCCTCACCTCATCCCCATCACCTCATCCCCATCCCCGTCCTCATCCTCATGCCCAGAGGCAATGGCTGCACTCGGGACTTGGGGAGCCCTAGGGTGCCCGAAAGGGAGATGCGGAGACTGGATCCCAGGGACACACTTGGGCTGCCGGACTTGAGGCTGCGGCATTCCCCGAGCTCAACCCGTGTGAAGCTCTGCCCGAGCGCTGCTCCTGCTTGGAGGGTGGTAAAATCAGCTGCTGTGCACAGAGCGGGTTTTGCTTTGCAGGGCTGCTAGCTTCAGAGGCTGGCTTATGTCTAGGGAGATAGCATGGGGTTTTACACCAAAAAGCGGCACGCATGATGCGGTATGCCAGGTGCACCTGTGTGAAAGCAGATGGCAAAGCGATAAGTAAGTCCTGCGTGAACGTGGAGATGGACTGATACGGTCCCCCTTCTAGAAAAAAAAAAAAAAAACGAAAAACAAACAAAAACAATATCCACCTCTCAGCCGCTCTAAGGTAAGGCTCAACTTTGGTTTTTGATGAGGAAGTAAAAAGTCGCGTAGAGGGAGGGGTTCTCCCCCACCTCCACGTCCTCCAGAGTTATTACAGAGCTGTGTGAGCCCTGTAAATTTTATCGTGGCTATCCTGGTTTCCCTTAATGTCCAAGCTATCTGGGGAGGGGAAAAAAAAAAGAAGCAGCTGTAGCATAAAAGTATGTGTGAGTGCATGCAGACACATGCGGCTGCTGTGGGGGTGAGTAAGTGAGTGCACTTGAAATATTACTGGTGGTATGTTTGGTCTTACGAGTATCTAAAAGAGAGGTCAAACAAGTATCTAAAAAAGTCTAAAGAGAGTCTTGGGCCTGGACTTTTTTCTATTCAAAGCTTCAAATCCTCCGCTGAATGGAGTAGATGGAGCTCTGCCTCTCTGGAGCATCCCATGGGCACTGTCACCTCCCAAATCTGCCTCCAGAGCCGGACTCTAGAAGTTTGTGCTTAGGTATCCTTAGGGAGGGAAGATTTTTTTTTTTCCTTTTCTGATAACAAACAGGCTTCCAGTGGGCTTTCTCCACACCTGAACTGGAAGAGGGTAGGCTGAGGAAGGGCAAATTTCTGTTGTACATAAGGCAGTGAAAGGAATGGGGATGAAGAGTGTTACTGAGTGCACAATGGATGAGAAGGACTGGGGAGAGCAACTGGAGGAAGACTATTAATATTAAGAGTAACAGCTAAAAGATTTTGAGGAGAAGAGCAGGTTTGGTCTGGTCAGCTTAAGAGCAGGCTGTCTGCAGGAGCAAGAGATATTGCAAATCGTGTGGGATATTGTAAACGTTTAACTCGCGTGGCCGCGCTGCTCCTGAGAGATGTCTCAGGTAAGTCACGCAGGCCGTAGCATATGAGAGCTGAGAAAGCCCCAACACAGCCCCACCTCGCTGTGTATATCATTGGATCTTTGCTGGCATCATCACATCAGTGATAAAGGTCTTCCTAACATCTCAGATGCAATCCATGGAGTGACAGCACTGGGCAGACCACTATGTGTATGCAAAGCCCTGTGATCTCCATAGGGACATGTGATTCCCTAGGAGTGCTGCACATATGAGGAAAGATGGAGAGAAAAAGATGATACAGTGGGATAGAAGGAGTTTGACTATCTGGTTTTATTTTGTGCAGCCGGGATATATGCACTTGTTCCAGAGAGTAGGGGAGAGGAGTTAATATGAGAAGGTCAGCCACAGCTTACAGGGCATTTTAGAGTACAGCTGCCATGTTGTGCAAGATTTTTTTCCCTCCCATGCCCTCAATTCTGTATTAAGCCACAAACAGTTACTGAGCTCTTGAGCAGTTTTATTGACAGTGTTTTTATTGGGATATAACTGTATAGGCAACAGATTTGGAAAGAGAAAAATAACTGAGAGCTGCTAGAAGTTCAGAGGTAAAACACAAGGACCTTCTGCCTTTAGCTCTGACAGCCCAGCAGATATAAGATCCTTTATTCAGAAAAAGGAAATTCGTTAGGACGAAGGGCAGCAGCTTGGGTTTCTGAAACATCTGAAGTGGGGGAATGAGTAGAGTGGAGGTAAGGGGTGAATGCAATCCTGCAGATTTTTCCTTTAGCGTTGCTGGTAAACAGCAGGTCAAATAGATATTCAGAGGTGGTTCTCCTTTGTGTATGTGTTCATTAGATTAGACAGTCACTGATAATGACCTGAGCTCAGGGCTGCCTCAGGCCATGTGGAAGGTGGTTTGAGAATTGTAATATGTGGTTTTTCCTTCTCCTTTTTATAAGATTTATTGGCACAGGTTAAATGCCAAGAATTTCATTTGCAAAATGTTTGGATTTGGTGGCAGGAAAAACTGATTACATTTCTTTAGGCTCTTCCAGGAGAAACCACATTGAACTAAAAAAAAAAAAAAAAAGCTACAGATTTATTTATTCACTTGTCAATGATGTTTGCTAGCAGCTTGTCTACTGTTTAATAGTAAAAGTTCCAGGCGCCTTTATCCTTGTCTGCAAGAATCCCGTGGCTCTCCAGCGGAGGTGAGCTGAGGTTTGAGAACTGAGTGCTTCTCAGTGGAAGGTTACAGGCTTGCTGTTCCTCAAGATGGAAAACGATGCATGGACAACGTTACGCAGCATGGGTTCAAAGCTGATGTGACTTGGCACTCCAGCTTTCCCACCATGCCCTATTGCTTGGCCAAAGGCAGGCTAGCTACACTTCTCCTCTTTATAGGAGTCCCCATCCTTCGCTTACAGAAGTTGTGGTTGTCAAAACTACCCTGGTTACATCAGCTGAAGGTCCTGCTATGCAAGTGAGCATCTTGTGGCTTGAAGCTGGTACGAGTCATCTCTGCAGCGTACAACTGCTTCATATGTGTGGCTTTCACTAATCTAGTCTTTGATTCGGCAGTGCCCCCCTCCCCCCTCCCAAACCGCGTGCATAACAAAATCATTGCCGTTTCAGAAGCAACATCCTGAAGGTAGCACTGAATGGTGCTTTACACAGATTAGAGGTCCAGCCCCAGGTCTGTTGCTGATGAAGTGAAGATACTCCCTAAACACAAACATACACGGATTTTGTTGAGAGCTATGCATTTTTTTTTCATAACTTCTGCCATCAGTGACTGAATTTGCTTTACTTTGCAGCTGCCAGTTTGCAAGAGTTTCTTTGTGAAGTAACAGCATTAACCGTGACAGAGCTGGCGAGGGGACTTGCCTTCCTCATCCCCCTTATTTCCACTGCTGACTGGTTGTGTCAGCCTGGGCAAGTCTGATAAACCATTTTGTGCCGCAGCATCCCTGTCTGCAGTGCTAATAAGCTGTTGTCGGGTATTCTCCAATGAAAGGTATTATTTAAAGATAATGGCTGTGGGTTTTAGCAAGAACATGATTATGCTGTCGTTTAAGAGAGTTATATGAGTTTTATTCTTCTACCTTCCCAAGTTACTAGGAAGAGGCACTAGTCAAAAATATCAGAAGTGCTCCACACCCACCTGGGGCATTTGGCTTTTTTTTTCAGAGGCTTCTGGCTCCCCCAGAGGGATGTTAAGAGCTGTTCTAGCATCTTGCCAGTGCTCAGCTTACTTTCTGGATGGCCTAAGAGTCCCAGCGGGCCTTGAGCATTGCTGTCTGCATGGCCTTGGCTCTCATGTGTGAGTGGAAATGAAGCTTTCAAAAAGGCTTTCAGAAAAAAAAGTATTCTGCATGCAAACATTGGCAGCTGTGGCTTGGCAAAAGCTGAACACCCACAGCTTCGACTGAAGATGCTTTTGAGAAATGAGCCTGCCAGTGTCCCATGCTGCGGACCAGAAAGCAGGGTAAGGTGGGCTTTCTTTGCTTTTTTGATATTAAGTTTGTCACTAGGTGCATTTAGGCACCTTATATTAGGATATGCCTCCTGACTCTCCTCTTACTACCTCATAGTATGGCTCTACCATCCTTGGTCTTAGCGTACTTATGTTAAAAGCAGAATTTTCTATTTATTTCTATTAAATTGAAACTTTAAAGCTGTCAGCTTACCAGTGACGGGCCCAAACAAATACTACCTATATGTCGGGTCCTGTGATCTGATCTTACAAAGAGGTCAGTCCCAGCTTCTTGGCCTGGACTTGGGACACTCACGTTTCCCCATCAGTCCCTTCTCCAAGTTATCTCCTGTAGACGGCTCACTAACTCGTGAGATCAGTTATGTTCAGCCTGGCATTGCTGCAGGTTGGCAGAGAGCTCACAGGGTTTATTTTTACATATATGTTCTTGGGCTGAGGGAGTCTGAGTGTGCTGCTTTAACAGCTCTGTGCAGATGTTCTCCATCGGCTTACTAGCTGTGGGTGAGGACCACTGGTTCCCCTGCCCCCTGGTGGTCTCCTAGCTCTATGAGAGACCTCCACTGGTGCCTTTGTTATTTATTGCATTTATACCGAAACCATACATGCTTCCCTCTTGCTTACTGCTTATTCTGGCATCCTGGCTGAAGCTTCAGGACTTCTCTTAATCCTTTGTGACTTCTAATAGACTCCTGCTGGGCTTTGACTGTCATCTGTGCTTCTGGCCCAGGTGTGGGAGAACAGAAGGGAGAAAAGGCAGTGCTACCTCTCTGGGTGCCAACAACTGTCTCTACTCTATACACAACTTTTCTTGTGGGTGAGGAAGGAAAGGAGAGCCTTTAGGCTGAAACAGCTGTCGAAGAAGATAACATTTAAGCAAAGCTTTGCAGCACAACCTGAATAATGAATTTGTAATACTCGGGTTGGGAATGCATTCCAGGACTGTGTGGTCATCTCTCTATTCCTTTTCTCTTTCTCAATAGCTCTCATGTTGTTCTTTTGTTTTATTAGCCTGAGTCTGTCTTTCTACTTAACCTAGAAAGCAAATGAGAGTGGGTAAGTTGGAAGGCTAAGATTCATAAACTCCAGGATGGCTTATAACAAGTCCAAAGGGAAACCTGAGTATTTTTTGTAGAAATAGTTGTGGGTTCATGAATCATCCATGGAGGGCTGTGAGTCAGCTAAGCACACCTGGATCCTGATGTTGCTGGGCATATGTGCCGTTAGGACTTTGCAGTTATTGAACAATTCCAACCTTGCAAAAGGACCTTATCCTAAGAGCATAAGTGCTTCCTTGCAGCTTTGGAAGCGGTCGTAAGAAAAAATGACTCATGCTCGGTGATGGGGCACCATAGCAAGGTCACTTGGTCCAGCACTTGATTGATACTCAAATGAAAAGGACTCACAACACCTATAATGCTTTGGCAGGTCTTATACCTTTGTTTTAAAGCTGAAACAAGCTCCTTCTATTCAGTTTATAGTCACTAGTATTTTAGGAGCATTTATTCTTTTCCTTCTTAGCTTATTGATATCACCTCCAATGAAATGCATCCAGGTGGATTTGAAGCAACAACCTTTAGCGTGCAACAGTCTAGCTAGACTGAGTTAGTAGCTGCATTAGGCTTAGAAGCATGGGACTACTCTATGTAGTAACTCTGTATAGTGGGAAGAGCATAGTAAAGTCAGTTGTAAGCAGCCATGCAATTCTATACAATACCTGACATACAACTTGCTCCCTGTCACCAGGAACAGTGCAATCCACATAGACTTAACAATTTTGACCAAAATTGCTCTGGATGACTCAGATAGTCTTTTCTGTGTTAGAAGGCAGCAATTTTTTGAGCAACATGTGCATGGTAGCACTTTCCCCTTTCTAGAATTTAGAATTGCATATCAAGCTTTAATTTTTGAGTGGTTTAAAAGTTTCCATTCCTTTCTGTGCTCTACTGACTTTCCAGAGTACCATCCCTCTTTCAATTTTGGTGTTATTGTACTGAAGCTTTTTGAGTAACGACAGACAACAAGGTGAGTGGGGGATTGTTTCTTTCTCTTGCAGAAGTTTCCTCACCCATAAACTTAGACTATGACAGCAGGTGATTATAGAGAAAAGAACATGGCTTTGCTTAAAAGTCATTTGATCCCTTTTGGGGACAGCACTAATTACCTGCAGTAGTGATTTTGGTGAACTTACTTATTTTACTTCATGAAGGAGCCAGCCTTCTTGCATTGGGTAGACAGTCACACACCAGGGCTCTACAGAGAGGTAACTTCCCTAAAATGTTCTAGCACAGTCTTAAAGCATCTCCTTACTGTGCTCTGAATGCTGGTGCCGTTGTCACTGCCACGCTCTGAGATAAGAGTGCCCTTGGCACATATTTGTGGTGCAGGAGGGGACTCTGCGTCTGTGTTCTGCTCTTGTGGATCCTCTTTTATCGGTTGTGAAGACCTCCAAAATATTCCCGGATGTATACGATGACCGAGCAAGCATTATCTCGCATTTGTGATCACCAGATAATAGCTGTTGTGACAAAGGGAACCGTCTGTATTTGGTTTGATAAGAAGACAAAGACACAGAAATCCATATGGGGGAAATCAAGCACTGCTCCAAGCAGCTGGCACACGTACTTGGGTGCCTGCGGGCAGCCAAGTCCCCGGTTCTAGAGTAACAGCTGGGTCATTTTAGCTGTTTAGCGGGGACGAACCAAACCACAAAAACTGCAGCCAGTGCTGAAAATTTGCAAGTGAATTACACTGTAAAATTCTTTGGTTACATATTTATGTGAAAAAAGGGTGGAAAATTAGTTAGGAACAGATCCATGTTCCGTTAACTAGTTTAGCCATCTAGCAGGCAATTTCTAAGCATTACCAGCAATCTTTCCTACTGGATTTGGGTCTCGGAGTACTAGGTCATATCCATAGCATGTGTGTGTGGGCCAGTATAAACGGATATGAGAGAATGGGGGCAAATTCAGTTGGCTTCCTTCTGTCAAATTTTCTTCCACCTTTGACCCTAGGTATTGTAGTTACCATAATTAGTTTAATATATAGTGATGTCCCTGCTATTTAACATTGCAACTCATTTATGGAGATCATTTTCTATGACTTTTCACTGTTGTAGTAAGTGATAATTGTATTTTTTTCTTCTTTAATTGCATTTAGTAGACCTTTTCTATAAGGCATAGCTCTCCACGGGCTGGAAGCCGTGGGGAAGGAGAAAAAGAAGTTGCAAGCTGACATCTATGAGGTGGTAGGTTACTGGAGGTCGCTTGACTTATTTTCCCAGATTTTGTGTCAAAATATCTTCCTCAGCACACTGAGGGTTCCCGAAAGAAAGGTGATCCAAAAGTTCTCATACAAGCTGGTGAAATCCCGCCATCCGGAAGGTCCCTAGGTGTGGGTTGACTTCTGAGCTCTGAGTGGAACTATCTGGTACATGCCTGGTTTCAGGGCCCAGATAAGGAGCATCTGTGTCTTTTAGACGATAGTCTTAATTCTGTTTAATTTATATATTTTATATATGTGTATATATTTTATGTATGTGTGTGTGTGTGTGTGTGTGTGTATACACACACACATATACACATGCACACATGTATTGTTATGGTTCGTGTTGATTATTCCATACACATCATATAGGCAGTTTGTTTTCAGTAGGGGAAGTATTTGTGCTACATTTTTGACAGACATTTTTTTCTTTTCCCTAGCTGCGCTAAAACGCTTTCCAGAATGCCATCCTCGTGGGCAAAATTCTGGGAGGCTGAGTTCAGCTGGAGCATGCAATTAGTTGAGTAAATGGATGTTACAGCAGCACAGCTAAGATCTCTTTAAAACCTCACCGTCCTAGATAATTGTGTCATTCTACAGAGGAATATTAAAGAGTTACATCTCCTGCTCCGCTCCCCATGTGATTATACCATTATAAAGTGTTGATGCCAGTTTTACAGTTCACCCTGTAAAGCGATGAGGAAGCTTTCTTAGAAAAACTGCCTGTCTAGCAGGAACTGTGCAGATATAAATATTTTGGCTTAACGCCTCCCTCCCAGCACGCTTCCCAGGCATGGTTTAACTGGCACAAAGTCTGCACGCGGAGCAGCCTCAGCCCCACGGGATGCTCAGTCGAAGCAGGATGCTCAGCGTTCAGGGCTGCTCAGAAATAGTCTGACATTGTCATCTGCACCTCAGCACTGCCCTCGCGTGTTCACGGCTTCACCCAGGGCTGACACCAGAAACGGGCACTGCTGACAATTATTGCTCCCCTACAGAGGGCTGCGGGCTGCTTGTAGGCAAGAATAAGCTGGGTTCTTCAGAGATGGACAAAAACGTCGGTACTCATGTAATTAGAAATTCATCTTTATCCTCCCCGAGAAGAAACACATAGCCGATGTTAACTCATCACCTCTGTGGGAAAGCAGAAATGTTAACCGTTTACAGGTCGAGATAGTCCCATTTACTAGTTTGAGGTTGTTTAGGATGGGGAAGTAGCAGAACTTGCATGTTGTGTTTTTTGGGAGAGCCTGAAACCTGGGGAAATCTGGGTGTAGATGAGCGTGGCAAAGTCTCAGCGGCTTTTTCCTTGGGACCTGCCAAAGAGCTTCCATGCTGGGCTGTAGGATCACCTATGTCAGTTGGCTTCAGCAGAGCTGCAGCAAGAAACTGGCCTGTGCAAGGGTTTTTGGTTCGATGCCGTTCGTGGTGTCAGCAGGTCTGTGGATCAGAGAGGGGAATTTTATCACCCGGTCTCTTTAGACCCACAGGTATCACAGCCGTGTGCGAAAGAGAGTGAATCATGTGTGGAGCAGGACCCGCTACATATCTTTACACGAACGCAGCAAATTGTAAACTGCTGATCCCTGCTAATTTGTTGCATCTGAAGGTGCTGGAGAGGTGAAAGAGTCTTGTCCTCTTGCAGGCGTAAGGTGCATGTGATCTCGGAAGATAAAACACGAAGCAGGGAACTTGCTGTGCTGAACGCACAGCATGTGCAAGTCTGCTCGGTGGAAGGATTTCTTCTGCGCATCCAGTAAGAACTAAACAACTCGCTTTATTAGCTACATGTAGGAGGAAGGATCAGGTTATGGTTACAGTGTAGGAGCAAGAAATCTCACTGCTATTTTTGGCTCTGCCACAGACATCCTGTCTGCCTTTGGGACAGCTGCTTCATCTCTCGGGCCTCAGTTTGTGCACAGAATAAAGCAGGGTTGTTCGCCAGTTTCCTCCTGAAAAGCTTACAAAAGGTGTTGTTTTGCATGGTGAGCAATCACTCCCGAAAGCAGAACAAGTTATGCTCTGATTGGCCTTGCAAGTGCCATGTGTGCATTCCCATCTGGAGAGCTGATACACCTCTGAGTGTATCAGCCTTGATTTTTATTGCTTGCACCAGTTATTTCAAGTTCTTTCTCTGGCTTTTTTTTTTTTAACCAAAGCTCTGTATTTCGGTTCTGTTTCCACTGACTGCAGGGGCAGGAGGATTTGTTCTCCAGCATGATATGTAACTTTCCTATACTAATAACTTCACTCCTTTTCTTTTTTCTTCATGAATTTGTGCCAGGAGGCGTTCTAGTTTCACCGCTTGTAATTTCCATTGTATTTAATTTGAAAGCAACGGTTTTATCCCATACAAAAGCCTTGTAGAAGCCAGCGGCTGATCTACTGGTCTCGGCCTTTTTTCTTTCTTCCTCACTGGCAATGCGTCTGCTTTCCTGTGCTGGGGCTGGGAGGGAAGGTACACAGGCTTTTGGGGGCTTTCTGTTGCATACGGAAAGAGCGTCTGAGCTTCATCCCTATCTGGAATAGCATTCGTCCCGCAAGGTGCAGGCCAGCTTGACAGTTGGCTCTGACCTATTCTGAGCCCCCCTTCTTCCCATAGTCTGAGGTTGCTCCTTTTGCTGTTTTTGGGCCAGCTATTCAGGAACAGGCTGTTCTCCGTTCATCACCGCCCCCTCCTCCTTTTTTATAGCACATTGGGTATGACGCTGTCTGTAGCCATCACGCTGCTGACTGCTGCCCTACGGTGGTTTCTGCTAAAAAAATAAGTGTCCCTTAGAGGAGCTGTTTGGATCAACCAATCTGTCAAGCCTTATGAGCAGCAGGACAGGCTTATATGGGTGGTCTGTTCCCCAAGCCTCCCTCTTTCTCTCCTCTCCTCTGCAATCCCCCTGGCTGCCTCCTCCATGAAATCCTGCTTGACCACCACTGCCTGCAGCCAAAAAGGAGGTGAAAGGACCTGGCGCAGAGGAAAGGCCACAGAGCATGGCCCCGACGTGGCCTTTCTCACATCTGATGTCTAACACAAGGCCACCCTGCACTGAGCACATGGGTCATGATGTTATCCTGCTGGCATTGAGGGCTACAGCACGGGGCTGGCCGAGGCAGTAAAACCATGAAAATGGCTGGGCAAGAGCCAGCGGCCTGAATGGAGGGCTTGTCTCCACTCGTGGCCAGGTTTTCTGCTCGTGTAGTAAACAGGGGAGGCAAGAGGAAGGTGTGAGGCTGCCGTTTGACCATAGTGAGCTGGCACGCTGCCGCAACTGCCCACGGACCCGCAGCCTCAGATCACGTCCTGTGCAAGTGCCTGCTGCGAGAGTGTGTTGCACTGCGATGGCCCTGTGAACTTGCATTGAGGCTTCACCGACTTTATCTAAGTCTTGCAAGCTACTCTGGGCCAGGCTTCCGTTCTTCCCAGTAAGGGAAGGAATTATGCTCGTAGCAATGAGCTAGGAACCAAAAGAGCTCAAGAACCCTCTCCTGAAGAAACCTAGCTCTGTCAGCTTCTTTGGGTTTTAAATGCAGTACGCTGTGGCAATCCAGCACAATACAGGCAAGGCATATGGAGAATTTCTCCTTGGCAAGAGCATAGAAATTAAGGAAACTTGACGACTATGTGAGAACGTGAAGGTCAATATTTAGAATCTAAACTCAAGTTTTTTCTTTAAAGAATGCGGTTAAGTGAATGACAAGAATGCCAACCTGTTAAGAAGAAAGTTCTCTGAAATTCAGAGCTGTAAAGAGGATTTCAGGGCACCTGCGGATGGGAACCCCTGCGTGTTCAGCGCCAAACAAACACTTTTGGAACAGAACTGTTCTTCAATTCTCTTCTCACTATTATCAAATAAATCTATATAAGGTATTTAAATATTAATCATTCTGAAGGCTCTACACATTACAAATGTACGTGCTGCTTCTTAGCAGTTGCCTTGACTTTTTGGCCCCTGCCTGTGGAAAGCCCCAGCACATTTTTAAATCTTTTCATCTCTGAAGCTTTTTCAGGTCATCTAATTTCCTATTAACTCCATTAATGTACTGAAGTGGTGTACATTCCCTACAGTTTTTACTCATGTTTTGCCAAGCTGCTACCTATACAGGTTATCTGATGCTATTTAATGTATTAAGTTCTGCTAGATGAAATGATATATCAACATTTACCCATAATGGGGTAATCACCTAAAAAAAACCAAACAGGATATGGAGCTAACTCACTCTTAAAGACAAAAAAAATAGGGTGAAAATGTGGCAGAGCGGGCCCAAAATCTGGTCACCCTCCTCTAAGAATCTACTAAACAAGCAGACAAAGCTCTGTTTCCTTATTTTCAGGTGTTAATGACTGTGTGCTCAGTGAATACTGATCCTGGTCCCCAAAGGTCAGCTCTAAAGCTCCCATTGACCACAGTATAGTTCATAACAGTAGTTATGAACAGTAGTTCATAACAGTATAGTTCATAACATAAATTATGTGCCATTGGCATAAGTAGAGGATATTGTGAAAAAAGAAAAAAGAAAAAAGTTGTTCTAATTTTACCAGGAGACTGCTACTTGTGAAATGTTTTCTTGCTTATGTACATTTTGTTTTTCCTACAAGAGAAGGCCGAGTGAGAAGTATACTCTATATGTAATGAGTAACAAAACTCAGATTTTGTTTGCTCACCTTCTGACGTAATGATACAGGCAAAAGCATTTTCTGCCCATTTATAATATCCTGATGAACAAGAAGGCTTTTAGACAATGGACAATGTTCCAAGTTTACACAATACATTGCCTATTTATCAGCCTGACAGACAGCTTCTAGTACGGAAACAGAGAGGAAAAAAACCCTTGCGTATTACAATTAAAATACTGACTCCAATTGTTTTCTTGGAAAGCTAATGGGAACTTGATAGAAGGTCAGGAACCTGAGATCCATGCAAGTGTTTTAATATATATATATTTTTTTATACTGTGTGTCTGGATCCAAAATGAAATTGATGAGACTTGGATGCTCCTACATGAGTTTGGCTGATAAAAGGGAGAGATGGAAAATATAAAATACAACTTTATGGGGTTACACAGCTTTGGAGGGTAGAGGAGAAAGGAGAAAAGTGACTTAGAAACCAAGCTATATTTGGGGATATGTGTTGAGAAACCGAGAGTCGTGGGAGGTCTGGTTCATCACACTTTGGCTGTTTCTGGCTCAGCTCAAACCTGGGGCCTGGTAGTTATCCCCAAGCCAGTAAATTCCCATCATGTGAGACTTTCTTAAATCTTGCATGGGCTTTATTTCCTAGCGGTGGCCTGGAAAGAGGATGCTATTGCTGATTAGTGCTGTCCAGCTGCCAGCGCAGCGGAGTCTGCGCTCTCTCCTCTCCGTACATTCTTGCTGCAGAACTTATGCAGTTATTATCTTTCTTTTTATTAATAAATCTCAACTATTAATCCTCTTGGTGGATTTGGGGAAGAAAAGGACAAGTTAAAAAATGCAGTTTTGACTCAATTCCACTTTCTTGTTGATACAGCTGTAGGTTTCCTACTCGGTGGCTGAGTAAACAGAAAGGAGAACAGCGAACAGTTTAACTCTTCAAATCTTGTGATTGTGTTGCTTCAGCATGATGGGATTCTCTCCTTAGAGCAAATTTCCCCTCTTATGTCCTCCACAGCAGTCGCCTTTTTTTTTTTTTTGTATGCATTTTTTTTGCTTCACAGATCCCCACACATTTTACATCCTGTTGTGGCTGAACATTTTTTTCAAAAATAACAGGATTTCCTCTGCTGTTTGGTGAAAACACTTCTCACCTCTACTGAGAATCTGCAGTCCTCACTTTCCTTTGTTGTGTTCGTGGAGGAGAAAGCACTTAAGCCTTCTAGTTTTAATTTAAAGTAATTAAAATTCAATCAGTTACTTCCCTGGCAATGGGATCAGCAGAAGACTAATGTACCAAGCCCAGTATACAGAATTTTGCCTGTATGTGATGAGGCAGCTTGTGTTGGACTTCAGCTTGGGATAAATTACATCCCAAGGGAATTTCAGCCCTTCATACCAGAACAAAATCTTGATCACATCTGTGTTTCATTCTGATATTGCAATGACTACTCTAATTGATGGCATTGGTGGTATCTCACATGCTGGAGGTGAACTGCTTTTGTTTGGCTGTGGCATCCTGAGCAAAACCTCTGTGCTACTGCTGAGAGGTATCCAGGCTGAGGAATATGAAAATACTTTGTAGCCAAGCTGGCAATTATGTAGTCAAACCTCTTAAGTGAGCAAAGAGGAGAAACCCTGACTCATTGCTAACATAGGTGGGTCAGAGGTGCTCGCTTGTTGTGTCTTCCTGCTTTTGTAGTCCACCAGACACCTTTGAAAGTCATAGCTAGCAAATATTCACATGCTACAAACTGAGCCCTGTTTCCCTAAGGGAGAGTGGAGATGGAGATAGGACAGAGGATCTTGGTAGGTCACTGGCATAGCCACAGATCCTAAGCCCTTTTAGCAGCCCTTGCTTGCGTACTTCTCCATACCAGCATAGACATCTTCACAGAGGAATTCTCTCGGGATCTCCTTTGCCTGTACTTTCTGGTCGACCAACCCCTTTGGTGGCAGTTGCACATTCTTCTTTGGTCTGGGCAGTTCACAGACTTCAGTGTTTGTTTCTTCTAGCAAAAGAAGTGCTACTACCCCTGTTCTGCAGACAAAGAGAGGTTAAACGCTGTCTTCAGATACGTAAAGCTGTGCCTTAATCCTTCAACCCAGAGTTTACCTTCTCTAACTTTAGCAGCCTTAAAACTAAGCATTTTGGCTGGAGTAGCAATCCAGCCTCTTCTGTTGTCAGTGGCGTAATCTCCTCTGCTCCCATCAACTGGGACGAGCCCATGGGTCCCCCTCCAGCTGCTGGGTGCGTTGCTAGTTACACTGAGAAGCTGGGGAAAATAGGATCTTTCACTCATAGTCCAGCCAGCGCAAAATATCCCACTAACCTACCCACTCTCTTACTAGCGTGGTATCTGCCTACTGACCTGCAGCCTTTTATGATGCACAACACTGAGCTGCTGAGTTGCACAGGGGCATTTTCTGGGCCATGTGCATTTATTTCTCCATGGTTTTTATTTGTTGAACAGCTCTAAATTAACTTTACTGTGTAAATCATCTGGTTTTCATTAGCACCACTATTCTTTTAGGGCATTCGTATTTAAGTCACACTGTTCTGGTTGCCATTTATCTTTTGCAATGACTGTGAGAAGTGAACAAGATGCATCCCATGTGAAATAACAATGTTCCTATGTGGTCTACATTAGAAAGGAACCTCCCTTCTCTTAAGCAACTACCATTAAAAGCAAGCTGCTTACATTGGCTCATTATAGTAGTCTTATTTGTAGTTGTGTCTTATTGTACGAGCACCTCCAGGTCCCAATCAAAACTGATTTCCTCTTATCCTCCTTCTCCTTCCGCCTGTGTTCCTAGATAAACAAAACTGAATACATTTTGTGAGAGGCCTTTTTTATTTCGTATACGTTTTCTGAGGGAAAGGTAATCACATATCCTTTTTGCCGTGTAAGAACTGAGTAGCTTCCACCTTCCGTACTGAAAAGAAAAATATCTTTCCTTGTTCCTTTCACGCGATGAACTCCAAAGCTTTGCCCTCCTGATGCATCTGTCTTGGAATCAGCATTTTTTCTTTCTTAAGAAAGAAGTAGTTTGTTTTTACCTGTTTGCTTTTTACCTATAGTTCAGATAAGTTAATGGAATAATTCAAAAAATAATAATGATAGAAAAGCACTTCATGGTTTTCCCTGCTGATCAAGTTTCTTTTATTAGATGCCCTCTTAGGATTTGTTTTATTATTTCTTCATTTGACTGGAGGCAGTGGTGGCGTTGATTTCTAACATGATCCACAGTTAGAGTCTAATGAAGAAAGGATCTGTGTCATACTGGCCCCAGCTTTAAGGTATGAATTTGATACTGGTGGGCCTTTGGTTTGTAGACTTTTAATGTTCTTCTGTAGTAGATTATAAACTATTTGGGCAGGCCACAGAGCACTGGGCCTGGGCCTGGTACATCAAATATACTCAATGCGCAGTTACCTCCTTTCTGTTTACAATCTGCAATCAGTGTCTTGAGTACCAGCTAGAAATGGTAACAGATCTCAGATTTGTTTACCGATCTCATCCATCCTTGTAGCTTTAGCCCTCATGATTCTCAATATCGTCTACATGAAGGGTCTTTGTATACCTGTTTTGGCAGGTAACATCTCGGCTCCTCACTGAGCTTGCAATTGCTTCAATTAGGCTGGGCAAGGTCCAGGTACTTGGGGCAGATCACGGGCAAAGCACCCCTGTTAAAATGTCTCTCAGTGAATTTGGCAAGATCAGCAGTGCTGATCTTGCTTTAACTTCTCATGTAAGTCATATAATCAGTAACTCCACGTCATCAGTACCACTTGCAGGAACTGGGAGCTTGTTTTTCCACTATCTGATACATAGTGTACTCGTTTCTGCCTGCATGCAGTGAACACTGACGATTCAGTAGCTCTTGCAAAGATATTTTGGGGTATAGGAAGTTCAGTGCAATAAGCACCCATCTGTGTCTCTGGAAGTTTATTATTCTCATGGGATATCATGGTGGCTGATAGCAGCTGAATCTTCCACAACGATAATGCCAGGGAAGTATCACAAGGCTATTGAGCATAACGATAGTACTAAACCTGCTGAACAAGAGTTGGCAGGGTTTCAAGGGGCTGTGAGTGAGGTTCTGCATGTCTCTTTCATCATTTAATCTCATATTCCCATTCTCTCTGATTTCAATGGGGCTCGGTTCTGGTCGAGGGATATTTCATCCAATGGTGAATTCTGCAGCTTCTTCCTTTTCCTACCCTTCTGGTAACACTTTCCCCCATTCTGCAACCAAAAGATCTCCTTTAATACCCCCTCTTATCATTCATGAACTGTATATTGAGCAGTTCTGCCTTGGCACTTTGCTGGTGAGAGGAAGAGGTGTCATAGTCCAGGGGAAAGACAGAAGGGACCACATTTGATTGCTCCCTGTCCTTGCTGCTGAAGCAGAGAAGTGTCCGAGCACTTGAATTGTCTGTGTAGTGGGCAACTAACAAGAGGATGAGGCCAGAAGCACAGCAGAGCTAAGCTAGACCACGCAGAGTGGTGGAGATCAAAGCACAGGACCGATACCCCTGACACAGCAGTCACACGGATGGTATTTAGCATTGTCTGTACTTAGAATTGCAGTATTACCGTTGTCCAGTATTCTGTGCTACTGCCCAGTATAACATATCATCTGACGTTATGTGTCTCTCACACTGGGTTTCAGCGGGTTCCTGATTTGGTTTTCTATCAACAGCCTCGGGCACCAGCTGCATATTGGCTGAACATTTAGATTCAATGCTTCTGTGAGAAAAAACTGCTTTCATCTCAGGAGTATGGCCAGACTATACTCCGATCAGATGATCAGTCTATGAGAGATATCAGTGTGGATGCCTTTGTTTCAAACCTACTAATACTGCTTTGCTGAGGTCTCTGCACACAAAGCTAATAGACTTCAGATGCTACAGGAGACTGTTGCCATGGTTTTCACTGATGGAGGATAAGATAAGATATATCATTTCAAGGTGGGTCATACTGTTCTGCAGTCAGACTATGAATTAGCTTCAGGTCCTCCCGGTGTCTGCAACAGTCTGATGTCCTCTGTTGGTCCTAAGTATGTTGCTGACCTACATCTCTCTCATCCACATTGTCTGTCTAACTGATCTGATGAAATACTGTGAGACAGAGGTACCAAAATATGCCACACTGGAGCAAAAAAATTCTCTGTATGGGACTCTTCGCCTGGAGATGCTGCTGTTTATTCAGCCATGTTGTAGGCTCCATCTGTTTTTTACATAACCACAAGGATTTGGCAATGCAATCTCACTGCTCATCTTTCTTTGAGAGTCTTGAGGTGGCACTGATATAATGATAGGACACTGTATTACATGACAGTTGTGTTTTTTGGATGAATCCATACATGCCATGCATTCCTAAGGGGCCATGAAAGCAGCAGTAGTAGTAGTAGTAGTAGTAGTAGTAGTAGCAGCAGCAGTTTCTTTTTCCTCGTATTATCTTGAAATCTACTAGCTACAAAACCAGACTTTTGGTAGACTTCCTCTTATCAGCTAAGATAATAATTAGGTACCAAAAATATTTATCAGCTGTGCTCATGATATGAGAGGAGATGGACCTGCAAGATAGATTTCTTTTGTCTGCATTAAATGTACTGTTTAACAAAAAAGATTAGTTTTTATTTCTCTGTGCAAGAACCAGACTTAAGTAGTACTACCCAAGGCTGAGCCAGTGAGGATGTAGTGTTGATTGTTCGGGTTTACGGTTGCATCCCACATGTGGTTTTGATAAGGTATGCAATCATAAGATCCTAGAAGTGTTGGTTTTCAGGGTCCTCTGGAAGTCTTCAATCCAACATCCGAGGATGGAGCCCCTCTAGGTGACCTCTCTCAGTGCTGCACCACTCACCTGGCGAAGAAGTTGCTTTCCTGGTGTTCAGACCAAACCTCCTTGGTTACAAATTGTGGCTGCTGGCCTTTATTGTACCTTTTGCCATCACTGAGAAGAGTTTGACTCAGTCACCCTTAGCTCCCTTTCAAGTAGCTGTAAGCTGGTGTTAGCCTCCCTTTAGCCTCTTCTTTGCCACACAGCACGAGCCCAGCTCCCTCATCATCTCTTCCAAGCTCTAGATCTTTGACCAGCTCGGTTACCCTCTTCTGGACTTCCCATTTTCTCAATATCCCATTTAAAGTGAGGGCCGAAAACTATATTCCAGGCAGGGAATTAACCCATGGAGATCTCACCAAAGACCTGACTTTTTTCCGTATTCTTTCTAAACTATATTAGCAAGTTACTGGCCCTTAGAATGGGTTTCTAGGAGTAAAACTCTTTGACATTTGGAAAACAACAGATGATTCAATCAGGAAGCCAAAGCTAGGAGGAAACAGCAGTGGGAACTTGACAAGGGAGGAAATTGGCTCTTTGAAGGGATATAGTTCATTGCAGAGACACATACATTTTTCAGTTCATCAGCAGCTCTAGGGAAATGGAGATAGCAAAGGAGATCTAGCAAAATATCTCAACTTTGAGATTTTAAATAAAAAATAAATTTTGAAATGAAAAGTTGTTCTAATTCAGAATGTTCTGCATTGGAAAAAAAATTGGTAGAAAATTCTTGATAGAAAAATCAGGGAAACTAAGATGATTTTGAGGTATGCCACTAAACTACACTATTTTTTCCAGGGGAGGGAGGGGGGAAGCGTATCTTCTTAGTTTTATTTCCTTTATTTTTTGCCCAGCTGGGGACAGATTGTCCACAAGAGAGTAATAGAACAGAATGAATCTTCCTGTTGAGTTCAGGGCCATGACTGAAAAATAAGAGACAAGTAAATGCAGAACATGGTTAACTGCAAAGTAAAACCTCTTCTAGAGCAATCAGGTCTTGTCTGGAAGCTTGAGGTATGATACTACTTTTGCTATCCAGCTCGTGGCTCATGTGTCAACATCCTGTTTTGTACAGTTTTAGGATGATTTGTAACCCCATGACCTTGCATAGTCCAAATGCACTCTCATTTGTTCTCTCCACTTTCCTAAAATTAAAGACTGCTTGCTCCTTTCTTCTGGAGACCCTTCTCTGTTGCTCCTCCAGATGTTCCCTGTTACTTTTAAAACTGCTCCTTTTTCCAGATGAGCTCATTAGCTGCACAGATTGAGCATGTGCGATGCAAGATGCTGAAACATTCTTAGAGCTCAGAGAATACACTGTTGAACACAAAACTGGTAGCGCCCATGGTGGTGCTGTCATTTTTGTTAATGATATCCCAACATTTTTAGGTGAAGTCACTCCAAGTAAATGCTAGTCTTACTAGGACAACAGTTATGATACATCAGGTTACTTTCTGATAGTGAAGTTCTTTCTTTCTGAATGTTCAGAAAGATGGACAAGGGGAGCTTTATGGAAAAATGTGAAAAAGCTGTGAGGCCATAGTGAGTTTGCCAGTATAAGCAATATTTTGGCAGAGATGAATATATGTAATCTTTACTTTGTAATTGTCTAAACCAAGTTCGAAAAGACTACTCCAAACATCTGCCTACATTCTTCCCGGAGATATATTTCATGAATAATGTTACGGGAAGTTGGTTGTTCCTCACTCACAGATGCACAGAAATATTAACGGTTAACTCACTGTGGATATTTTGTTTTCTTAGGCTATGGAACGTTATGCTTCATGCAGAACTTTCCTTTCTGCTGAGCCTAAACAGTGCACAGTAAGAACAAATCTGCCTGGCACCTGAAATCCATAAATCTGTCCTATATTTTCTGGATTCAGTCTGTTATTTTACAATACGTTGAGGAGATTTCATATCTGGGATCTATTTCAATATAGTACCTACAAGTTCACGTGTGAGTTGGGGGATCTGAGATGTTAATAATCATATCTTTCTCTTATCATTGTATGTCCTGTGGAATCTAACTGATATCTCTTAGCTGATGCTACTGCACTTGCAGACTGTGACAGAGTTTCTGAGAGCTCACGGGGCCTTGAGGATCTGTAGCAAGAGTGTATCAGTGAGGAAACGCTGATGGTGCAGTGATTACTGCTGATCTTACTGTAAGAACTGTCTCTTTGTCAGCCCATTCATCTCAGGTGTAATAATCGTGCAAATATGCAGTAATATTTAGCTCAGAAGTCCAAACTGAGACACATAACTTCTGCTTTAACAGCCTGGTTTAAACCTACTGATATAAGCCAGGTCCTGCTTTTCATTGCAGATGTGCATATCGGTGACCCAGAAAGACACCTTGCTGCCTTGACTTTCAGTGACCATTACTCCTCCTATCACATCTCAGCAATACGTGGCTAGATACCTTTTGAACTGCACCTAAATTCACATTGGTCCACACTATCTCCTGGGGTCTATCCTGCAGTCCTGTGAAACCCATCAGCTTTCAAAATATTCCTGTGCTGGCATGCCTGTTGCCCTGTGCCCTGCATATAGTCACAAATCTCAGATGCGTCCTGTCCTTTCTCTTTCCCACTTGTATCTCAGGACATTTAGGAAACTGGGGACAGATGTAAGGTCCTTTTTGTGGAAATTGGATAACGTCTAGAAAGCGGTTGGTTTTCTTGACAAGATAGATAACCAGTTGCTCCAGCAGATTGACATACTTTCTGTAGTAATGGGGTCCAAGTGCCAAAACATCCCTTTCCACAGAAAAAAACGCAACCGGTCTGGCCTTTTAGATTCATTCTGTTATCTCACCTATCGTACAGTGAAATAAAAGGTATCCCCTTTCCATATTTTCTTTTTTTTCACCTTAACTACATTCAGGAACATTTCTTCAAGAGGGAAATACTTTGCAGTGCTGTGGAATGATATTTGGTGACAGGAGAGATAATACGAAGTTTTGCTCTTCATAGATTTGAAAGCTCCAAGGTTCCCAAGACCTTCAAATTGGATTATAAATGGAGCTCTCACATGTAATTTGGGGTTGATATAAACTTGTCTTCTCTCCTATGTGATTGTGTGGTGGCCATCCATATATCCTGTGGACGGGGGTGAAAATGCTTTGATCTGCAGTATATATAAGCCTGGGATTCACCACTCTGTTTTAGAGAGGCTGATAAAGAAGGCACTCCCTTAACACATTATATCTTGCTTAGACTGAGGCTGTGTCCCCCATCCAACTATCCAGGCAGCACAGCTGCCATTTTAACTAGATATGAAAGATGAATACAGACCTTAAATAACGTTAAAGCAGATGACAAGTCCAGATTGTGCACTATTAGTTGTTAGCCTCTTTCTGCCCCCGGCTGCAAAGAGTCTTTGTGTTTGCCCAAAGATGTGACTGAGTAATGAATGGAAGGGTCAGTGGCTTCACTGGATACACGATGTTTCTTTCATTTCATCCTTTTTGCTTTCAGTTCTTTATTAAGTTCCAGCCCCTGTGATCCCCTGGGTGCGATGTTAAGTTTGGGCGCTATTAGGGCGTTTGCAGTTCTGTGAATGTGGATGTGAGTCTTTTGGGGTGCTTTTTTAACCGGTTTCAATTTTGAGACCTTCAAGGTGCTGCACATTGTTGGAGCTTGGCTTTACTGGTCACGTAGTCTAAATAGTTCAGCCAGTAGGTGGACCCATAGGAAAGCAGATGTGTTGCCTGGCTGACGACAGTACAAAGTTATAGTGCTTTCCTGGGAGGCCCGTCCCTAGGTGTCTACTGTAAGTTGATTTATTAGCTTCAGGGTTACTGTTTAAGACAGCTAATCTGGAAAAAAGTAGACTTATTTCTAAGCAACAGCTGATGCTGGCAGGGCTTGGCATAGGAAATCCCACTGGCATGGCTGTTTGGGTCAGTCTGCAAAACAGCTGATTTGACCAGAAAAAAAAATCTCCTTTTTATCGTAAAGATGACATTCTAATAAAGATTTCCTCAGTGACTGCTTCTCTTTTGTGAACATGTCAGAGACGCAGGACAGGATATAATCCGGATCACGTTGCATTCCTCCATCAATAACAGCTGGTGCTTGCCCAGAAAGGAATCATCAAAAATGTAGCTTAAAAATATTCCTTTAAAGAGTTTTACCATTGGGAAATTAAAAAAAGTCCACACCACGGCATGTGCTCTGCAAACTGCAGTTCATCCTTGTGCAACTAAGAAGGAGCTCTCAAAAGTCTTTATTTTATAGCAACTTACACTCAAGGAGAAAACAGTGAAAAGGTCTAAAATGTTAAAATTTGAACAGATCACTGCTTGCCAGCTTCTCATAACCCCTTTGCTAGCTCTGCCAGTAGTGGATGAATTGCATTTAGGACAAGTCACTGACCTTTCTGGACTTCAAAATTTTCCCTATCAGTAAGCTTAGGTGGAAAAAAAATGATTAACTTCTCCCCAACCTCACCTGGCCCTTCTCAGAGCACTCGTTTAAATCAGGAATGAATGCCAGTTAAATTATAATCATGATCCCTAGGAATAGAAGCAATTCAGTTTTTGCTAGCTGGGCGTTTGGTCTGATAAATATGAAGTATCAGGGCTGTTTACCCAGAGCTATCTATCTTCACACAGACTGCGCGTAGAAGGTGTAAATCCCATCAATCACTGATCATGGAGGTGATGAATGGGACACGACCATGTAGTTTAAGCTCATCTCAGTAAGAGAAAGAAAAAAACTTTAAAAGTAAGATCTTGCAGCCCTGAAACAGTGGAATGAATATACTCATATACATTTTTGAGCACGAGTAAGATCTGGAAGTATATAAATTTATTGTAATGTGTTTTAGGCTTTGCCACTTGAAAATAAAGCTTGAAGTTTCCTTATGCATTGTGTAAAAGCACAGCTATATCCTGCTTAGCTTGTCTTTGGACTGTATACACTAATTTCAACACTGTAACTTGCTGTCTCAAGGTCTCAAAACTAAAACAACTGCAATTATAGTATTTTCCAGCAAACTGGGAATATGCTTTGCCAGTAGGTAGAAAATGCTGCTGAAATGCTGCCATTCATTTTATATTTTTAAGCCTTGCGTATTAAAACTTATACCTCTTGTTAATATTGAGGCTGTGGCCGTGTCAGGCTGTCATTTACTGTTTCTCCTTCTCTCCTCTGGAATGTGAACACATACATTAGCTGGAAATTGTTGCCTGCAATAATATTTTGCCTGCAAAATGTTACTCTCTGCAGGTGTAAAAAGAAAGGCCTTTTGGTGCTTGCCAAGCATGAGCCGTGAGTGACTTTATAGTAGAGAGTTAGTAGCCGTGGCAGGGCACAAAAGGTCTCACCTTGGTTTGGTGAGATTGGTTTGTATCTCCAAAAGAAGCGGTATTAGAGCTCATAAATAACTTGCAGGGGAATGTTTTTTCCTTGGCATTCAAGACAGCAAATTTGTAGATTCTGAGTGTGAAGAATAATTATACAATTATTATACAATAATTATACAATAAAAAATTATACAATAATTATAAAAAACAAGTTGCTTACTGGTACCTGAAACAATTAATTTCCTAGCAGACATATTCTTTTATCTTTCTCACATTTTAAAATAAACTAGGCAAATCCCCATCACTGTGGTGATTGGTTTTAAGTTTCTCCTCACTCTCATTACAAATTTCTTACAGAATCATTGTTCTCTTATACATTATATTGACCCTAAAGACATGATTCCTGGAATCCTAACTTAAAAGGAGTTTTGTTCTTATATATATATATATGTATGTATGTATGTATGTATGTATAAATTAAGGATTGCCATGAATGATAGCCATTATGGTGTGATTTTTTTTTCATGATAGCATCTGTGGAAGGAGTTGTTTATGATGTGTTATTTATAAAGTATTATTGCTCATGGTGTTTTAACTGTGGTAAGTATTAATAGGAGGATATCCATATTTCAGAATGGTCTGGAATATTGGAGTATTCTGTCTGAAGGATTTTTCTGGGGGGGGTTTGGATATGCCAATGATGACAGTTGACCCCAGAAGAGGAAACGCCAGGAATTTTATAAATCTGCAGAACTGTTTCTCCCACTGCAAAGCTCAGAGTGCCTTGTCAGGGGAAAGGAGCAGGGTGAGGAAGAGGCATAGCTTTTGTACTTGTTCTGGTGCTTAGTGGATAACAGTTTCCAAAGAAGGTCTGAGGGTGATGGAGCCTAGGACAGGATGCTGCTTCCATCTTTCCATGTCACCTCTGTTTGTAAAATAAGGGAGTCATAATATTTCAATACCTGTCCACACTGATTATTGTGAAGATGCACATGTAACCCACACTAAGTGTCCTTCTTACAGTTAACATCACTTGACATTTCAGCCACCACGTTCAAGGTCCACAACAGCTACCTACCGTCACTATAGAGATCCTGAAGCTTCCTTGATCAGCTCAGGCTTTAGACCTAGAGCAAGGACTGTTAAATAATTTATTCTGAACTCCTGCCTAACACAAGCAACGGAACGGCCCCCAGCTACCAAATCCTTTACAACAATTCAGCCTCGGTCCTGCTCATACGAATATCTGAGGTTGCATGACGGGAGTTAATAGGCCGTCTTTTAATGTGGAAGACAATGGCAAACCTTGCAGTGTTTTCTCACTGAGGATCTGACTCTCAATGAGCAGCAGGGGCTATGTCCTGATACTGCTTTTCTGGTTCATGTAAGTGGTTGTCCACCTCCCCCATTGGTAAGGCCCCCTAAAATGAGGGTGGCCTGGGCAGCAATAACTGCTCCCAGTAGGCAGAGTCACCACTTCCAGACACAGAACAGTTTTGGCAAAATAGGGGCCTCTTAAGCCTCTGTAATTTCTGAGTACCAGAGCAAACATGCTTCAAAGGCCAAAGGTAGCCCCAGATACCATGGGTACTATCACCTGCATGTGCAGTAAAGTTATGGTAGGACCACTGCATGATCCTCACTAGGTAGTGTGGGCTACAAACACTTCACTGAGGAGGACATGGGTATACATGTGCACCAATTTGTCAGCAGCCTGGTGATCTAAAACCATAGGACTTGCAGGGCATATTGGTTTCCTCTTTGCTACGTGTGTTGATTCACAGGTAGTTTCATATCTACAGAGGGTGGAAGCTTTTCAGTTCCAGGCAGCATGTTTGCCTGCTTGTGTTGAGAATAGAAATAAGGAACTGTGAAGAGATTTACTCATAGGGTTGGGCCATGGTAATGGGCTCTTTAAATAGCTGCATGAGTTCTGTCTGTATATCTGGATTGGATTATTAAGCACTTTTTTAAACGATCATCAGCAAAGTAAATAGGTTTATTGCGTTTGAAGGGGCCTCTCTTTTCAAGTGACAGATCGTTGCATCTGCTCGAATTGTTGGGAGTGGAACGAAAAATGCTCCCATTAAAGAGCCTGGGTTTTTCATTATCTAAATGTTCCTCTTTTAACAACTTTGGCACCATCAAGGAGACTTAAAGTGGGAGTAAATTATAATGGTATGTTTTAGTTTAAATATAAGTTTAAATGTGATTTTTAGACAACTTTAAGGCCAACTCTATGTAAAGAATCCTTAATGAAACTGGGAATTATGCCCAGAGAAAACATACTGCGCATTTGACAGTGATTAGCAATGTGTTAACAATTTAGTTTTCCAAATAAAGGGTAACTAATTACTAAGATACTTGAAATCATATTCAAATACTGTAGTGGTAGGTTTAGAAATATGTTTTAATTAAACTTAAGACTGTTAACAAGGAAGCTGTAGAAGACGGTAAAAGGGCAGCTCATGGGCTGTGGGATGGCAGTTCTCGGGGGTGCAGTTCCCAGTGGTGCCTTCGGTGGAGGCACTTTCTCTGTGGTTCTGGAAAGCTTTTTGCTTTGAAGCATCTGAAACTGCAAGGAGGATAAAATACTAGGGGAGATATAGCACAGCACAAGGTGGCAGGGAACGAATGGGATTGCCTCAGTAGCCTCTTAGACCCTGACTTTCCTTGTTGTGTACATTTTGCAGGTGTGCACTCATTTTTTGCAATCAGCGCATCCTGTCACTGGAAGGGGACTCTGGACTGCGTGTGCCCAGGCAGTGTCATCTTCTAGATACTGCTGATACTCCTGATAGTGTTGTCTGTGTGCCTGAGCTAGTAGGCCCTGCTTGACACACATGGGCAGCTCAGGTTTTCTGTACAGTGATCCTGGTAGCAAAGGCAGATCTTTGCTTTGTCACTGGACTGATTTGCACCCTACCTGCAGCACAAGCGTGGCTGATGCTGCTTGAAGTCACCCAGATCTTGCTCTGCAGGGACTGGATGAGTGCAGAAGGTAATGAACCTCTGCTCTCTATTGGTTTAGTCTCTGACTTTCTACGAGTGAGGGTATCCCAGCCCTTCATAAATCTCAGTAACAGTGGCTTGAAGGTGTATACTGGAGCAGCATCACTGCCTAACATGAAATAATTTTTCTAGCTCTATTTACAATAACAGTTCTCGGATATTGCACTGACTTGCAGTTTTGTTTCCTCTCTTATTTGCCAAGAAAACAGATATGGGAAATGGAAACTTGTCAGTATCTTCCCTATAAAACTTTTCCCTCCTTGCTCACCATGCTAGCAAATATTTGTGCACTACTAATGAGAGAAACTCTAATACTATGAAGTTTCATTTATACTCATCAAACTGCTAGCTCTCACAGTGACTCCACCTAGGACAAAAGAATATGACAAAAGTTGTAGGCAGAAAATCACTGTAGAAATATCCCAATCGTCTGATTGTGTGAGCCAAGGTAATATGGGAACAGCACTGTGAGACCTGGAAGAACCCATCACCAGGCAATGTACAGACCTAAATGCCTCGTGACTGTTTTAAGATTCACAGATAGCATCTCTGCTGTACGTGGCAGTCTGGACACTGCACAGAAAGAATAAGGATGTTTATCACATAATGCTGAGAGGAAACACATGACAGGGAGATGTTTGTTTTCGATGTTATAGCCAGAGTATAGCTGCATTATCTAGGACTGGGGACCTATCAGGAAGCTGAGTTTTTTGTGTTCTGCATTATAGGATTGGAGAGAAACAAAACATTTTTCAAACAGAAGTGAGTGAAATTGCACATTAAAACATTTACAGCCAGCTAGCCAGATTTTGGATTCTCAGGTTACTTTTTCCTTTTTCTAACCTAGTCTCTATCCAAGTAAAAGAGCTTGGATATTGCAGGAAGACAGTTGTTGTGGTATTAGTGGTATTATTAGAAGAGAGGAAAAAGCCAAGTCATCCTCAGGAGGTCCATGACGGAGTGCTAAGCCTGTGGGTTTCAGATCATCCCGGTAACACAGATGTTCATGCCTGGGTGTCTGTGAGGGGCAGTGCGCTCACAGGCCTCTCCCTGTCTCCTCAGGATTTACAGGATCCCAAGTTTTGGGTGCAAGACCCACACAAATGTGGATAAGCCTGAGGAGGAAGCCAAACAGGGCACATCTCATATGCTTGCGTGCTGCAATACTGCACATGACCCTTATCTTGTTCTGTAACTTGAAGGGCTAGCTACAGAGTGCTGGCGAAGCCTTTGGGAGGAGAAGAGACCCTAAAGACATCCCTTAGCCAACAGGCACAGCAGCTTGGGGGTGGCACAATCCTCCACCAGAGCCAAACACCACAGGGTGGCACTAGCAGGAGATACATCAGATGGTGCTGTCATATCAGAGGGGTCTTGGCCCATGCACTCGTGTTGCTGCGTGGAGAGAGATCTTTGTTTAGGGAGGAGAGGGAGTCAGGTCTGGGAGAGGCTGAGCACCAGCAGACTGTGGCTGTGCAGTTTGGACACTAGTCCAAGCTGCAGAGTGTTTGCCCTTGGCTGATTACAGAGGGTGTTTACAAGAGAACAGTGACTGCTCCCTTCCCATTGCTCTTTGACGCTTGTCCTTTGGTTTCCTTGCAGTTTCTTGAGACCCGACCACCGCAGAGTTCAAAGACCCCCCTTTTCTCTGGAACAGGTTCCAAGCTTTGTTTCTTTGTTCGTAGGCCATTGCCCAGACCTCCACCAACATGACCCCTACCGTCCCTGCCGTGACAGAGGCCTACACGCGGACTCAGTACTGCAAGTGGCCGTGCGAGTGTCCAAAGTCCCCACCTCGGTGCCCGGTAGGAGTCAGCCTGGTCACAGACGGCTGCGATTGCTGCAAGACCTGTGCCAAGCAGCGCGGAGAAAGTTGCACTGAGGCCGATACCTGTGATTTTCACAGAGGCCTGTACTGTGACTACAGTGGAGACAGACCTAGGTACGAAATAGGAGTATGTGCACGTAAGTGATGTACATATATTTTTGACTTAGATATACACAGCACTGGGAGCTCCCCTCGGGCTGAGCACTGCTGAAATATATCTCATTAAATACATGACTAAATACTTCAGCTTTTCCATTCATTCTCTTCCACTTTCTTATAGTCGGGATAGTTGGCTGGATCAGAGACGATCTCTAAATTCTTGCTGTTTGAGTTAGCTGCAGCCAAGAGTAAAAGGGAACCAGCAGATTTGCAAGGAGATCATTCTGTGTTCCCCGTAGCAGGAGGAGGTTCTGTGGTGGGCTGGGGATGAAGGAAGGATAGGCACGCAGTTGGTTTTAAAGGCAAGTAATATGGATGTCTGCCAAAAAACATGCCATTAAGGAATGACTTTTGGCTTATTCCCAATAGTGGATCCCAAGGAAGAAGAGAATTTGGCATCCTGTCAAAAGAATCGGAAGATGAATCATCTGCTAGCCACGTTTCCCACTAACTAGTTCAGGTCCCAGCCTTAATCTTGTAACAGCTTCAGTCAGACTGGCTATCATCAAACAGAGGGATTTCTTCCTACCTGCTATAACAAACACTCAATGCGATAATTCATGTGACTGGAATGTTTTTATTCAAGAAGAACAGTAAGAACAAAAGGAAATGAGGTATTGTTTGGTGTGCCAGGGATGTATGTATTCACGTGTTCCATGGTCTAGAACGAGAGGGAATTAGACCTGTTGAGAGCCTCTGGGGACGACTGAAAGGGAAAGGAATACAAGGGCTGTTACAGAGAGAGCTCATCAGAAAGGACATAGACTGTTTAGTAAGTTCTTGGAATTTATGAGTTATGGTTTTAGAGTCATAAACAGGAAAAAGTAATTAATGGGGAGGGTCTTCTAGACTGGAATGTAGTCTGGAGTTTGGTACTAATTGAAAATGTGAAGCTGGAAGGAATCCACAAGGAGAGTTGACTTTGAAATGGTAGAATAACCAACCCATAAAAAGGAGAGAAGACTGTAAAATAAAAATAGTGGGCTTCAAAAAACTTAGAAAATCGGTAGAAAAAATTTCATAAGGGACTAGTCTGAGGAGTAAAAAAGTTTAGGGCAACTAGCAGTTCCTCAAATAAATGATACTAAGGGGTGTTGTTCTTCAGCAGAAGAAGGATGGAAAGTGTAGTAAGAAATTAACTTTATATTAGCTTGGACACATATACAAAAAAAAATGCAAGAAGTGCAGTCTGACTAGATTTCTGTGCAATACATATAAAATAGCAACAACAGAAAGTATGTGCAAAACTAGAAAGGACAACGCACAGAGCTATTGGAAACCTCCAGAAGTCTTTCTATAATACATTAGCAGAAAGACAACAACCAAGGAAAGTGATTATATGCTAAAGAGGAGAGAAAGGAAGCAATTGAGAGGCAATTCTGAAAATTTTGAGATGCATAATGCTTTTCTTCCTCCTTCCTTTTTTTATTAAAAAAAAGTTCAACTGCAAGTAGAATGCACAGTGAACATAACATAGAAATAGCAACAAGCACCAGAGTGGGGTGAAATCTCACTCCAGAACAGAGAAGACATTAGAGAACTTGTAGACATTTTTAGATCAGCTTGAGTTGATATTTCTATTAACTGTCTTACATAATCATCTTTATGTACTCCTACCTGTTAGATCTTTGAGAAATTATGGAAGATGATAGATATAGCTAGAGAGTGGAGGTGGTAGAAAAGAAGAAAGAAAAGCTGGAGAATAACGAGTTACCTATTCATTTTCAATTTCCAGAAAAAAAATATAAAAAAGTAAAAAAACTAATTATAAGAATGTGGGAGATAAAAAGGAGATGCTAAATCCATCTAATTTCCTTCTATGACAAGACAGAGGGCCTTTTGGTCGGGGCAGAAGACTGGGTGTCGTATATATTAACTTTTTAGTGAAATCTTCCACTTTTTTATATTTCATCCCCTTTTTTTTTTGGCAACGAATGTCGGAAAATGTGGTCTTGATAAAATTTTCTAAGGGTGGGTGCAAAACTAGTGTAATAGCAACATCTGAGCATATTTATTAATATTTCACTTCCAAGATGGAGGATGGATCAACAGAGGTTTGGCAGATGTTGTTTGTGGGTACTTCCAAGATGGAGGATGGATCAACAGAGGTTTGGCAGATGTTGTTTGTGGGTCTGCATTGTTAATGAAAGCATTGCCAATCTGGTTGGCAGAACAGTAATTTCATTTCTTAGATATCCATAAACTTTAAAAGGATAGGCATTGCAAATGTGCTGGAGGATAGGATTAAAAGTCAGATTGTGCTTTGCAAATGAGAGTGATGGTTGGGAGGAAAAGGATGAAATTCAACAGAGAAGTGCACGGTGCTATATTAATCAGAAATAATAAACTCACATAAATACAGAATGGGAATAACTGGTTCAGAAACAGTAACTTATAAATAAATCTGGGAGTGGGGGAGCAGCTCACAGGCTAAACAGGAGTCAGCAGTTTCCTGCTGTTGTAAAAAAAAATATACCTTGTACTAGCAGGAGTAAATGGAACAGTTGCCCACCAAATGCAGAAAGAAATCTTCCTGCTCCACTTCATAGGAGACTCAGTGGGAGGGGAGGGTCTAGTTCAGGTACTACGCTGTAAGAAAGATGGGACTGAAGTGTGGAGAGTGGAGGAGAGTAATGAAAATGATCAAAGATCACAGAAGCATGACTGATGAAGAAATTCTAAAAGAACGCGAGTTGCTTCAACAAAGAAAGATGGAAGGGAATTCAGAGAAGACCACGAAGGAACCTATATAAATTTTAAAATGCAAAGAAATTTCCTCAGAGACGACGGATACCATTCTCCGTGTTTGTGGTAGATAGGGCAAGGAGCCTTGAACTTAAAAAGCATTTTTCAAGATTAGAAAAGATCCAAGATCAAGCAAAGAGGATGTGAGAGCTTTCAAATAGCTTGTCTGGGCTATGAGTGGAGCCACCATGGGAGGTCTGTAAGAATGAGTTAGATAAGCATCTGTAAGAGTGACACGGTTACAGCTGACCGTGCTCTGGGTAAGAAAACAAGCTGGATGTTGTTGCAAAGCTTCCTCAGCCTTTCTAGGCTTTTTAAAATGCTTTCATATTATGTCTCTCTTTTTTTTTTTTTTTTTTTGATTGTCTTCTTACTTGGATTTTTTATTTACAGTTTTTACATACATCACGGGCATTCAATACGCCTGCTGCAGCCAGCACTGTGATGTAGGAGGACTGATCCCCAGTTTCCCCAACGAGGCCTAGAAGAATTCCCAATCCAATGCACCTTTCGGGTCCCTTCTGTCACGACAGCATATTCCCTGTCACGTGACATTTGAGGGTATTTGGTGAGGGTGTATATTGTGGCGTGCATAGCTAAGGCTCATTGGAAGTAGGTCCTTTCACGGTTAGGTGGCTTATCTCTGGTTAGCAAAGAAAGCTGTAGTCTTTCCCTTACTTTCGTCAAGCAGGTGGATGCAAACGACAGGATTTGCTGACTTGCTCTTTCTCATGAACTGGGCCATATATAGGCTGAATCATTCCACTCTGAATACACACGCTATTGCTCTGACTGCAGGGTGATTCAAGGCAGGACTGCAGTGCTGGGTGTAGGGGACTGTAATTGCTGTGGAGAATTTACTTTCCAGCTACAGGCCAAAAATTAACTAGATGCCAAAAAATAGGGAATGCAATGCATGCACAACTTTCGAAGCAATATAATTTATGAAAAATAAGGATCCTGAAGGAGCTAGGAGTTGGTATTATTAAAGCGTGCAGCATGAAACTGTGGAAAATTCAGGCTGTATCTGGACTGATCTGCTGAAGTATGTCCTAGGACCTGCACTGCAAACATCAGATAGAAGGTTGATGGGCTTCCCTATTTTCTCCCTGTGTTTCTGGATTTCCTCTGCACTGCAGCAGAGACAGCAGGGTGCCAAATACACTTCCAGGCAGGGAGGAAGCCGTGTGCACGCCTGGAATCAGGAGCTGGGATGTGCTCCCAAATCAGTGAAGGTAAATGCAAACTCAGTGTCGATCAGCGTTATGGCCTTGAACAGCACCTTGGTCTATGTTTCGAGATTTTCTCAAGATGAACCGCTCGATATACAAGGCCTGCAGGAAGCTGAGTTAGCAGTGGGGTGAACTTGTAGCAAAGAATGGGAAATATTGCAATTTCCTTGAACTGTCGTATTCAGTGCAACACACTCACAAGCTTAACTGAATTCTCTGCTCCAGCTCCAGCATTGAGTGATGTCTGTCAAATACAAGGACTGAAGCATTTTCAAAATCAGAGATGAGCATGAACAAGTGATCTGAATCTGTACTTCAGATTCCAAAACACCTCATTTTGAGGGGAGGAAGGCATTTGGGTTTGATGGTTTCATTCAGCCCATCCAAAAAATAAGAAACTTTTTCAGAATTATAATCCAGCATTTCAGTTTGTGCTAGCCGTGAACACTACGCTATCGCGCCACTTCTGAGCGAACTTAGAGCTTGAGAGACTGAATCAGTGTGTATGCACTGCCTCCATGTGACCAAGTAAGAAATTGAAGCTTGAAATTTCGATTGGAAGATTTCTGTCATTGATTTCAAGTAACTGCCTATAACTTCAAAACAAAAAAACAAAAAAGTTGCTACTTTGTAAAACTTGTATCCTGTTTCCCGGATCAGTGCAATTTCTGTTTTGGGCAATAAAAAAGCTTGATCTTTCATGGTTTTATTTAAAAATATACTGCAAATAATAATTTTCATGTAATAAAGTATATTAGTTCATTTTCTAACAAGAGTTTTCTGTGATAAACTGGCTGGGATCTAGTTGCCTAAGTATAATCATCTAGTGCCATCTCTGCTCTCTGCTGCCTTGGTCTCTTGCTACTGCTGCTTCAGAAGGGTACAGGTGTCCTGCAGGGCTTGTGCCATATTTGCAACTCCATGTAGTTCCCTGAGATGTCACAGAAAATCTCAGACGTCACTGAGTGTTTGTTTTAATTACTTGTATTGTTCCTACTGCAAATAACATTCTCCAGCACGCCATGATTTTCTGTTAAGTGAGAGTTTGTATGTAAAATTTGTTTCATTTTCTAACTTTTTTTTTTCCCATCAAGTATTAAAGATTAATTTTTCTGTGATTCAAATTAAAAACATTTCCCTAGCTGGTGTGACCACTTGGCTTAGCGTGATGCTGAATACATCACGCCATGGTGAAACAATGCTGCCATGTCTCCATGTGAGCTCTATTAGCCCATCAAGCAGCTTGATAAAGAAACTCATCGATGCTGTTCGTTAGTAGCATGATTTTAATGGGGGTCCCTGTGTCTTTCTCTCTTTTTCTTTCCTTTCAGAGATTGTCGGTGTCGGATGCGTCCTCAATGGAGTCAGGTATAACAACGGGGACACGTTTCAGCCCAACTGCAAATACAACTGCACGTGCATTAACGGGGCTGTGGGCTGCATTCCCATGTGCACAAACTCACGCCCTCCCCTGGTCTGGTGCCCGAACCCAAAACTAATTAAGATAGCAGGAAAGTGCTGCGAGCAGTGGATTTGCGATGACTCCAAGAAAATCAGGAAGACATCTCCACGCCACGTTGCTTCTGCAGGTATGGTGGGAATGTCGTGGGCCTCTCCTTCATCGTCCAGAGACCAAAGTATCAACCCCTACTGTCAGACCTGGCACGCATCTAGTCTTTATGTGAATCAGGTGCAGAAACTCCTGTACAGCACGTAGCGCAGAGCGGGACATGCAGACACCAGGGATGTGCTTGAACTCCTTAGCAGAAACATGAGATTCATCAAAGACCCTTGCGTAATAAAGCTCGCTCTACAACACACATCTACACGTGAAAGATGTCATAATTCTTTCTTACTTCACCATTTTTCTCAGTCTGGGCCCTCTGGAAAACAAAATGGGCCGAGTCTGGTTTGGAACTGAGACCTTATGGCTGGGCTGTATTGCTTTACTTTATGACTTAAAGCCCCAGGAGCCCCAAATTCAGATGCAGCTTGGAAACGATTATTGTAGTGGAAGAATCACCACCAATTTCATAATTAATGTAATAAGTCCTTGTGTGAGTGTAGCTTTTTAGCATTTCTGTTCAACGAGACTGATGTAATGGCTGAACAATCTACTTCAGCTATCACATAAGGCATCTTCTTCCCCCATCCCCACGCTCACAGTGTTGGATCGTACAGCCCTCTGCTAAAGCACAGCAGGAGTGGTACTACTTGCCACAAGCATGGTCCCAAAACCTTGAAATGTGTTCACCTTGCCATGTCATGAATTTATCCTTATAACACCCTGTGAGGCAAAGTAGTGACGTTAGCCCCACTTCACAGAAAATCCCTGCAGAAGCAGAGCTTAAGGAGACAGAAGATGCTTGTAGTATACCAGGGAACTGCAATTCTGGTTCCTTGGTAGTAGGATTTGTTACCCCGTCCTCAGGCTGTACTTTTGTCATACAAAACAAGGGCCTCCGTCTCCACTTTGTGAGTTAAAAAGACCAGAGTTTAGCTCTTTCTTATGTCCTTGGTAGCTTTGAACTGTGAGGGAATCAACTGAATAGGCAGAGAACTGAACCTTCACGATGAGATCAGGTCTCATCTCTTTTTTTTAACATTGACTGGCACAGGCTTTTGTAATGAAATGTTTGCACTGTGGCAGCACCTGGAGGCTTCAGAAGACGACCCCTTTGTGCTACGTTATAAAGAGAAAAAAAGAAATGAGTCCCAGCCCTGAGCACTCGCAGCACTGGAGGGGCTGGCACAAGGAGGCCAGCGGCAAATGGGGTGGGAAGAGGAGGCAGCAAAGCGAGTAGGGTCGCAGGAATGCAGAGCTTCTGCACTGTGATCTAATTATTTGGGCTGGCGGCCTGAATTTGTCATAGGCCTTGGGCATTGGCTTTTATATGGAAATTTGTCTGGCTGGATAACGTCCTGCTAATCTGGTCTCTAGCATACGAAGGCGAGGACGAATCATGGCAGAAAAACTGCATCGTTCACACCTCACCCTGGAGCCCCTGCTCGAAGACTTGCGGGCTGGGGATCTCCACAAGGATTTCTAACGACAACGACCAGTGCCGGCTCCTGAAGGAAAGCCGCCTGTGTAACATGCGACCCTGCGAGGTGGATATAACCAAGCACATTAAGGTGAGAATCGTTTCTCTGTGCATCCCTCAGTCCTTGAGCTGGCCTGGGACACGGGCCAATCCTTGTTTCTCAGCATTCAGGCCTCTGAAAGTTGCACTTCTGAACCCGGAGGTCATTAGCAAAAAGATATCAGCACACTGTTGCAGAGAGGTCAAAATATCTTCTTCCTTGGCTTCCATGTGCCAGTATGAAAACTTTCCTTTGAGAACTTTAATTTTAGCCAAATTTCCTTACAAGTAAAAGGAGGCCAAGTCCTCTGTGTGTAAACAGATGTGTAGTCCTCTGCTAGATCAGACAGACCTGTGCCTCAGCTAGCAAAAAAGAAATGATGCAGTGCCGGTCGTGTCTATAAACTGTATTTTGCAGGTATCCTACTTGCAGCTACTGGGTTCATATCTCTAAGCAAGTAAGTCACACCGTCTAGCTCAAAAACTGTAAAATGCTTTCTAATAACTTCAGGCCCTTTAAATGTTGGGAAGGGAGGTTTGCACGTTCTGCCTGTGTGAGCACGAAGCAATGAACGCTAATCTGTCTCTTTTTCTGTTCTTCTCTAATTTAGCCTGGGAAGAAGTGCTTGGCTGTCTACAGAGCCACTGAACCAATGAACTACACTATCTCAGGCTGCGTGAGCAAAAGTTCATACAGACCCAAATATTGTGGCGTCTGCACGGACAACAGGTGCTGCACACCCTACAAATCCAAGACTATTGAAGTGAAGTTCGAGTGCCCAGATGGAACTGAGTTTTCCTGGAAAATCATGTGGATAAATGCTTGTTTTTGCAATCTGAACTGCAAGAACCCCAATGACATCTTTGCCGACTTGGCTCATTACCACGATTACTCCGAAATCGCTAATTAAATTGGCTGAATGCTGGAATTGACCCATTGCTCTGATTTTACAGAGGTTTTAGAATAAAAGGAGAATCTTTCATCCAATGCCAATGTTCAATTTATTTTTTCCTGAGTTAGGAATTTAAAACTTTTTACTTTGCCACACTGTTCTTGGAGAAGCCTTGAACAAGCAAGGTTTCAACTGTAAGCAGACCTCCATCCACTACTGGCAGCCGGGAATTCCTCTATGCACAGATTCCAGGATTTCAATGACAGTCCTGTTGGGACTGACATTAGGCCAGTAGTTTAATTGTCCAAAGAAAAGAATAATAAGCTGTTATGATAGCAAAAGCATGGCTGTCAGTAGTGTAGCCGTGAGGATATATAGGCTTCAGGCATCTTTACTGTCATCTCTTGAATAATGCGATCTAAGTTAGATGACGAGCACAGACTTATATGCGTGTGTATGGGTGTGAGGGTGTATTATTGTCAATATTAAAGTTTAGTTTTTCATATTGGTGACCGTCTGATCTCCATCTCACTGAGATCCGTCCTAGAAATGCCCCATGCTGTTATTATCAGCCAGATCCCACCTCAGGGCACAGTGCATGGGGAAGAACCTGAGAAGAAGAGGATTTATCACGGCATATTTATGCAAGGAGTCCCCCTCTTACCGTACCCACTGGGTCAAATATCCTCTGTGTCCGCTACATCTTAGGCTTACATCAACCTCTTGTAGCATCTTCTGCCAAGGACATTTTCGTGGGTTCTCTATCAGCTCTAATCCTGAACAGCTTGAACTCACTGGATCCAAATTAACCTCCCCAGAGGCAAGGATAGATCTTCAGGATAGGTTTTGTTGTCCATGGCTTACTTATTGTTCGTAAGTTGGTTTTGCAGATCTGGAAGAGGAAATGTAACAAGTCAGATAAGAGATGAGGGGCGATAATGCATGCGCTTCTTTCTTCATCTAGAGATAATATGGTCAGTATCTGCACTCCACCTCCTCCTCCCCGTGGTGTTATCACCAGGCAGGTCCTGCTCCCCATCTACACCTTGCCCCATCTACACCTTGTAGATGCTCCTCATCTATACCTTGCCAGTGGCATTTACCTGTGTTTTGCACGGCCAGAGTAGAGGAAAAGCAAATGAGAAAGCAGGCCTTACGCTTCCCATCAGCTCTGTGGACGAGTGGGTATGAAAGGTGAGGACAGCCCTCGGCACAGCCTTCGGTGCATCATTTGCAATGGTTTACAGTCAAAACCAATGTAAACATTTTTTATTGAAGTGATTTTGCAAGCAAATGCCAGATAAGAGAAGAAAAAGCCTGTCCTTACTATTCCAGGCAATACATTTCTCATCACTGAAGCATGTTGGAGCCAGTTATTCTCCAGTGAGTTGCTACTACAGCCCTCCTGCACCCTGGCACATTTGCTGCTGCTCCATTTGGGAAAGCTGAGTGATAGAAATGCGTTTTTGCCTGATATCTGCAGAGGGAACTACAGTGTTTTCTTACAAGCTCCCCGGTGGTGCCTTAAATCAGTCTCTTACTTTGCTTTCGTTCCAGTCGGCAAGTTGTCTTTCTTCATCCTGATAACCCAGAGGAAGCTGTTTTTGCTCCCAGGAGACAAATCTTTCTTGCTATGATAAATTAATGCTTCCTGGGAGTAGGTGAAGTACATATATATATATGTATGTACATATATATGTGTATGTGTGTGTGTGTACAGATATATATGAATAAAAGTATATGTGAACATATCTGTGAATATACAGGTGTATATTTACATATATTTATTCCTATGGTGCAGTCTGTGACACATGAAACAGAATGTATATGTAGTGTGCATATTTATATGTACAATCACTCTTTCTCTCTCTTACGTGTACACACAGGGAAACAAGAAAACAGGCTCAAAGGACATAACCAAAACTGTGGCATTTAATATGTTTGCCTAACTTTTCAATTAGCTGACACTGTAAGCACCGTAATCAAACGCTGCTGTGGCTGAAGCACACAGCTTTCATTGAGAGATAAAAGAAGCTATTGTAAGCTAATGAATGACCAGCAGCTCCAGTGCATGTTGGTGAAATGCCTAGAAACTGCAGATTCCCCCACCTCCCCATGTGCACGAGATGATTCTGCTTCTACCTTGGTTTCCTAAGGGAACAGGCATATGCAGTCATGCCGTCCTTTTGCTTGTCTATCAGTCCCTTGTGGGAGAGTTCAGAGAAAGCAAGCAGACAAGTAAAGAACTAAGAAGCGCTACGATTCTTGACACATTAACAAATAATAATGAAAAAAATAAAATGGCAGGACAGAGGTGGGGCCCAGAGCCTTGCCTCTGTCAAGCACAAACACATCTTCCAGCCAGCCAGCACATCTGCAGTGTGGCCCAACCACAATGGCAGCATTAATGGATTTTGAACAGATATGCCAGTGGGAAAAAAAGCAGCCACGGAGAGAAGAAGGTATCACGGAAGGTCAGGGATGGGTCACTAGAATAGGGATAGCAGTTATCACAGTTGTAGAGGAGTTTGTAGGGACATTAGACACAAATCTACAGGAAATCAAGCACCATTAGCTCTGCTGCTTGTGGAACTACTTATCTTTCCAGTGGCATTGAGTGGGCAAGACTAATACTTGTAGCCAGCGAACTTGGCTTACGGTTTGTGGTGTATTAGAGATCCTATATTTTAATGAATGCTTACAAGAAAATTACCCTCAAGACTAAGACAATGAACTAATCTTTAGATTCAAATCTTGTGAGCTTGGGCAATTCATGCATCCTTACAAAAAGCACTTTTGTGGGTAATGGACATCAGGTGACATTTAAATTCACTGAGATGCTAGATCCTCAGATACTTTAGTGGATCCAGCCCTTTGCTTCACTTTTCCTCATTTCTTCATTAACGGAGCTAGGACAATGCCCTACTGTTTATTGGCTCTCTTTAGAGTGCAGACTCCTCCAGCAGGAACCGATGTTCACTGTACATTTGTACAGTGCCTTGTACAATGGGCTCAGGTCTCTGCTGGGACATGAAAGTGCTATCATCATACAAGAAAGTAACAACAATACCATTGAGGAGACACCAGGCTCTGAGTTGCTGCGAGACTTCTTTGGTGCAACAGTCCAAGGAAGGAGAGAAAGGACGGGGAGTGGTAATTTTGCAAGCCGTGCTAAGCTTAGACAGTTTGACCCAAGTCCTGCTCACCCCAATAATCCCATTGGCCTTGTAGGCTAGGACGAGCATGGAGGATGGGATTTTGAGAGTCAGCTTATGCTGATACTAGTGGCAAGACTTCAGGGCAGACCTTACCTCAGCCAGCATGATGGCTCAAGCAACCTTGTTTTGGAGGTCCGGAAAGCAGGACTTATATTCATTGCAAGATGATAAGGAATAAGCATACAACTTTAAAGATACCCTTGCGCTGAGCATTGACTGAAACTGAAAACACCAATTCAATGTGCATGCAGCTGGAAACAGGGTGTAGTGCAGTTGCTTTATTTTTGACTTGCTAAGATTGTGCTGCATATGTGTAAAACACTGGGAAGACTGCAACATTTAGAAACACTATATCTTCTTGTAAATTAAATCCCTGTGATTTTTTTCTCCCAGTTTTCTGGAGGATTTTTAAGACCAGCAGCTCATTAAACTGATGGGGAGAGAGCGTTCTCATTAACGACAAATGTATCTTCATCCATACGCATAAGTTTTCAAACTGTGACTTTGCTATTTAAATAGTCTTTTAGAGCTATTTTTGTAAATTTAATATAGTAAAATATATGAAAAATTTACGGGCAAAAGGGGCTGGTTTGGCAATTGGTAAGATGAGTTACACAAACTGTGTAATAGAAATTTCTTGTTTGCACAGCATCATAGTGAGGTTTCATAGGTGGTTCGCTGCTGTTGGAGTTTATTGATATTTAATACCACTATAAATGGTTAATGGCCAATGAATCTATAACTGACACCTCATTAGGAGCTTAGGCAAGCAAAAATAGATAAAATATGTTTACCATTGACAATTTCTTCTTCCTCTTCCAATCTCCTCACCTGGCCAATGTCCAAGTGGCAGTTTGTAATGTGTGAAAAAGCTCTGGACTGAAAGGCACATAAAGATAAAAATAAAGAGGCGTTAATGTGGAAACAAAGGATGCCCTGGGAGCATTTCCTTTAGTGTGAATACTCAGGCAGCTTGGGAAACCCAGGTGTTGCCCAGCTCCCATCTCCTTGTTTGCTGGTGTGATTGGGGCTCTAGTTTTTTTGTTTTTTTTTTCCCCAGCACTCCCACTGCACTTGAGCTAGCTAGCCTAGACTCTCAGAATAAAGTCACGTGTCTTGTTCAACCACCATGAGTATGTCTTCTTTGTTATCTCTCCTGAGCGTTTGCATGAATGACCTGTTTGCAGCTGCCATACGGACAGAAATTGTCCAAATAAGGTTATTAAAGATGAGAGGAAAAGCATTTAAGTTAAAGAGGCATTTCTTCATACCTCACCACTTACGTGTCTTTAGAGCAAACTCCAGTAAAGATTCCACCATTGGATTCTGGAAAAGATAAGTGATCATCGTTTGTATTGAAATTTTTCACAGCTCTCCAAAAAACAGATTTGCCTTTCAGCCTGAAGTAGGTTACCTATCTCAGTGGCCGCTTAAACACCTCCAGTGGCATCCTGTCCAGCGCACTGACTGGGCTGTGGTGGGCTTGCCTATGGCTACTGAGGTCATTAGGCAAGAAAGCACCTTACCCTAAGCCGCCTTCTGTATGTTTTTGCTTGACTGGGGAGAAGTCCTCTGCATTATTAAGCATTCCCCTGCCAGCTGTGCTCTTGCAAGAGATTTTAGCACAGGTAGCACATCTTCCTGCCATCTCTGCAGGCATCAGAAGTCCCAGCTGTCTGTTGCTTCTTCTACTCGCACACGTGGTAGCCTCCAAAGCAAGCCATTTTGCATGTAGGGCTTCCTGGCTGCTTTCTCAGCCACTGCATTTGGACTAGTCTGGGAAACCCATCATCTGCTAAGTACTTTGCACTTTTCAGTAAAATATTGACCCTGTAGCAACAGTGCAAGGCTCTTCTCCCATGAGACCTTCCCTCATTGAGCCTATGTGAGTGACAGACAAGGATTTACTGAAGGAGCAAGGTTTTAGCACTGGTTGCTGGTGGTAGGGAACTAAAAAAAATTTTTTTTTTTGATTTAGTCACTGGCTGTCATTAAAAATAAATGAAATCACACTGCAATCAGTCAATAGATGACTATTTCCCAGGTGGCAAGACACAAGTGTAGGCCTGCAGTAAAGCAAAGAGGTCTAACTGGGTTAAAATAGAGTCCCATATTTGAGGTGGCAGGGCGAGACCCTCTGGCCTCCCTTTTTTTTATACTGTTAATAGGACCTGTGTGCAGCCCAGCTCCAGCCGGTGGGGTCAGGGGCTGAACGTGCTGAGTGTGCGTATGCCCTCGGCCAGTACAATCTCCTTGCCGCTGTCAGAAAGATGCAGAGTGGGACAAGTATTGCCAGAGCAGCTGACTGAGCGGCGAGCAATCCCAGTGAATACATCAGACCATCCTCCTGCCTCACAGTGGCTGCAGCTGCTTGCCAGATTTCAGCCAACCCAGAGAGCACTGCCGTGGCTGCCCGGTCCAGCGCACGCCTGGGCGTTTCCACCCTCCCTCGGCTCACACACGCAGCCAAGGGCTGCAAATCCCCCAGGTCGGTGGTGGCTCTTGCCATTTTTCTGAGCTCCTTGAGCAGCCCCCTGGCATGGCTACGGGCTGTGTGCGGAGCTGCCCTCCTTCCCCTTTTGCAAAGCCCTTCCCTGCCCCCAGCCTCTTCATGCGCTGACCTTGACCTGAACAGCATAATCCACCTCAGCCACAAGCAATCTCAGAGCATGGCGGGTCACCCAGGGATATATTTTTTTCCACCTATGCTGAAATCACCACAATGGGGCGGACTGCTCTAGGGGCCGCTTGGGAAGGAACTGCTGCCTGCTAGCTCCTCTTCCAACCCTAGAGATACACAGTTACGTCTCCAGCCAATGTCTGATGGATCCGTTACATCCACAAGCTCCGGTATTGGAAGGATGCAGGGTTTTTTGCATCAGGAGATGCTCCTCTGGCTGCCAGGACGTGCTGGGTGAGCAAGCCGATCCCACGCCGGCTTTCAGGGAACAGACATTGAGCTGTTTGGCTGTTGCAGTCAAACCTTCCCTCCCCTTTTTTTCCTACACTGGCCAGCAGCTGTGTTGTTTATAAAACGAATGCAGCCCTTAATGCAGCAAGAGATAGAAACAGTGAGAGGCTGTATTTGTTTGCTGCAAGGTGGTGAAGGAGAAGGGTTGATCTCTTAAAATACCCTGACAGCCTTTCTCTCGGTTATTTAAACACTAGATATCATGGTTATGAGCTTGCAACATAAATCCTACACTTGGCTCAGTGGGAGAACTAAATCCACACACTGAAATAGCTGTTCATATATACAGACCTGCAGAGAGGGACTTTCAGTCCCACTAAATATGTAACAGTGAGGAAAGAAAGGAAAAAAAAAGGCAGCCGACATATGAGAAGGGGCAGAGTGGAGCAAGTTGTAAGTAAGACTTGTGAGACACTGCTGAAAGAGTTGCTGTGCTGAGAACAGCCAAACGTGGTAGCAGCACACCAAGAACTGCGAGAGAGATGCTTTGCCCAAGAAAAAAAAAAAAAAAAAAAACAGGCGGGAAGAGGATTCCAGCACTGGAGAGAAAAATAAGCAGCTTTACTATAAACTGTTTTTGCTCTAGCTCAGTCCATCGCTTGCAACATGTGATATTAATCACAAATGCCCAAAACATCTGGGTGTGGGTTTCCAGCTGTTTAGTCTTCAGAGACTTTTAAAGAGGAAATCATCATCCTTCAGCACAAAAGTTCTGTTGTGTCGACATGGTGTTGTCACGTCCTCTTCTAATCCAGCTCTGCTAGGACAGGAAGGGGGAAAGCTATACTGAAATTTAGCCAGGTTTTTGCATAGTAGATGTTGAGGCCCAGGCAGAGATGGAAATAACTCAGATTTCACTAGTTACATCCTTTATACCAGTGGATTTGAAGAGCACCACTGCAGCAAAGCTCTTGTAGTGAACTGCGTTAATGCACTGAGTAAATCTGTTGGTCCCCGAGACACCGTTCACCTGTCCCAGCCTTCAGAAGCACAGTCAAAGGTGAACTGCTGCTTTTCTGGTAACCTCCAATCACCCTCTCAGACTTGCCTCTATGGAACAGGAGCATCTTGCTCTGTGGTGGACATTCACGCTTCGAGAAAAAGGTGAAATACTACCTCATCTCTTCTGGTTTGAACACCTTGCAGTATCCAGGCTAACTCTATCTCCAAGAATAATGCAGACCTCAGCACCTGAAAGCTCTGTGATGAGCTTTTGTAAAAATCTCAGATCTGCAAGCTGCCCATGTCTCTTCACTTAGAGCACAAGTCAAGGAAGTGAGCAGAGAGAGGCTGCAGGAAAGGAGATGCTGCACCTCTTACTAAAAGGTGAGACAGCACTCTCTGCTCAGTCTTCAGGGCTTTCCGTACAGGTACATGCCGTTCCTCACCAAAGGAACACTTTTTGTTGCAAAGTTGACATTTACACTGGTCCTAGCAACTGAGAGCTGCCCAGAAGTGCCAGCAGATCTTTTTTGTGCTGCAAGAAGGATTGGATGCACTCCTCTTTGTTAAACAAAAGTTAACTGCTTAAGCCTGACAGGCACACCATAGTGTTCTTGTGGAAGGAATGATTAGCCATTCCCAGAACAGCTCAGGCAAGAGCATAACTTTGCCCTTCTTTTGTAAGATAAGTTGGCACAGGTTCCTCCACTTTTCACTGGCAATGGCACAGGCTATGGTTAACCAAATCAAGCTTTTTGCTGGTATCAGTCCAATCACTGCTCCTGAATACACACATTCAGCAGAACCTGGGCTTAGGCATGCCAAATACTTGCTTTTGCCTCTTCAATTTTTTTTTTTTTTTTTTTTTTTAAAGTTACAAAAAGGAAGAGAACCCTGAAACAGTCCTGGCAAAGCCACACACTCACTTATCCCAGAAGCTTCCAGCACATTAAATTAGTCACAAGGTAAGAGCATCGCATCCTTACCAAGGTCTTCGTCCAGAAAGCACAGTTAAGACATTTTGGTTGTTGGGCTCTCGTCTCCTGCTCTGGCCACAGCCTTATCCAGCTCCCCTGCAACACATGGAAGGGACTTTCCCAAACCTCACAGGGATGCTCATCAACCAAGGCAAGACTATGTCAAAGGGAAAAAGAGACATTCTTTTAACAGGAAACTACTGAAGTAAATAAGGAGACCAGAATGGTCTACCAGCACTCAGACTGATATTAGAAGGGAGAATAGTACTTCTGCATCAAAACAATGGCTTAATTCTTTCCTGCATCTGTAGATTCCACTTCATCTCATGTTTTGGGAGTCCTTTCAAGACACTAGTGAAGAAGTAACAATACTTTTATCTCTGATGTTAGCAGTTGGACTCCTTCAAGGGGTCAGCATAGACCAGCTTTTAGAAATGCAGCACAGTAGCTGCAATGCAGTCAAGAGACCCAAATGCCTCCATCTAGCTGTCATTAACATGTCGCACTGAGGTGTTTATAGAACGTATTGGGAAGAGGAAGGACTCAGCAAGCATGGCACTGATCCCTGCAAACAAGTCAGTGTACAGACTGTAGATCTTTGTGCTATACAGTGCCATATGTAGAGAGACAAAAAACCCTTCAAACAGCAAATAAGTAGCACTCTAATGAAGCTCAATTTTTAAACGTGTTTGCTAGAGCAAAATTATCCTTTAATACTTCAATATTAACTGTTACTGGATTTTTGAAGTTTGTTGTGATTTGTTAGTGTAAGACAGTAGGCTGGAGCGGAAAACAAGCTCACAACATAAAAGTAGGATAGGTCAGAGTCAGGAACAAAAAAAGATTTCATTGCTACAAAGGGGTGACAAGGGATGCACTCCTATTGAGAAAGATCATTGTACTCCCAGTGAAGAATTAAGACACAAGACATTGCAAAGTTACAAATTTATTTGTTTTGAAATAAATACAAATACTTCATTAAGAAACTTTTCTTGATAGACTTTACACAATAGCTTTATTCTTTCTCGAAATTGTCTGTTCTTCCCACAAACCATTATGGATATTCTACACAAGAACTGAAGTTAGTCAATATAAAGTAACGTAGATGGTGGTGTTCTGAATAAGCAATCCCAAAGTATTATCATTTGATATTTTACTGCTCAGCATTTGAGTTTTCATGTTTACGTGAGGACTGCAATGCCATAAGTATGCACTGGAGCTCGTGACAACCTGCCCCACCACATATGGAGAGACAAACTGAAGAACACCCAACTGAAAATCTGACTAGCAGAACAGTATCAAGCCACTAGCATCCAAAAAAGTAGCCCAGGATAGCAGGCGGCTACATAAAAACCCAGAACCAGCTCATTGCATTTACACAACCGCTAAATACCATATTTCTCAGCTACAGTGTTGCTGGTGTCACCACTGTGTGGAATACACTTTTAGCCTCAGTGAGTTCTCAGAATTTCCAGTCTGGTAATTAGTGGCAGTTGAATGTACAGTATCTAATTACACGCCATCCTAATGCTATTCATCTCTCTTGACAAAGAACAGCTGGATCTGGCTTTGCTTACCAAATTCTGAATTTATGATTACGATTGTGCTGGACACAAAAACTTGAGATGCAAAGATAAGAAGCTGTCTGAAGTAAAAATCAAGCTGCTTCTGTTTTGCTGGCACGTACAGTCACTCTGCTTGTTATAACTACACCAACATTTGCAGTGTTGTAAACCCTTTGGCTCGAGATCCCAAAGAGGAAATGCTACCTCACTTACAAAACCTAAATCTTGTCCTCATTTGTCTAAGCAGGTTTTAGGTTCTGGGTTGGGGTGGCAGGGGGAAGAAGATTGGAACTAAATCTCAAAAAAGTGAAATAAAAAAAGTATAAAGATTTAGTTCATCTCAAAGTCACATTAAAATTGTCTATTTTAGTATTATATTATTGTACATAGGAAAACAGGCTTGAATACTAATGAATTAGAAGGCCTATAAATGCACGATACATTAACTTCTCTATCATTTGAAGTCAAGCTATATACAATGAATTCAACTCCAGCTTCAACATGAGGCCATAACACATTTGTTTTGTTTCCTTTTTTTAAAAGCCATCCATAATAGTGATTTTTCTCCCCCTCTAGAACTCTTCTCAAATTATGCCAGTTTACTTCAAGAGAATAAGGGATAAAGGGGATTGCAACAGTTTCAATTTTAAAGGAGGGTATTAAGAGAGTCTGTTTCGACTCTGAGGTGTTTACAACCACATCAACTTTTGGCAAGTAACCTTTAGAATTTGGCATCCACTGAAGGAGGGAACAATAGCAGCAACTGTCTGAGTTAGGAGAATAAAGATGGAGCAAACGAGATGCTTCTTTTCTTTGGTCCCTGTCAGACCCTGGTGAACAGAGTTCATCCTATGGAAAAGCTCGAGATTAATACCAGTTATGCTTTGTGATACACAGGGGGCATCCATTAATATTTCTAACTGCAACCAGTTAAACCAACCACGCGCGTTTAACACGAGACTTCCATGGACTTGGGGCTTGATTGTTCGGCATTGCTTGCAGAGTTTGGCGTCAGCTCAATGCGCGTGTCCGTGTGCGAGCGGTTCCTGGCACCGTCACCGGTGTGGGACCGGCTTCTTGTGCCTTCTCCTGTATGAGACCGGCTCCTTGTGCCTTCCCCAGTGTGGGACCGGCTCCTCTGTCCTTCCAAAGAGGTTACGCTGGAGCCGGATGCTGTACGGGACCTCATCAGCCTGGTCATGCTGGCAGAGGGGACTGAGAGAAGGATCTTTTATTAATGCCTTGCTTTGTGAGCTTGAGGAAGCCCTCACCATTGCTTTCAACCCTAACCACCCTTGGAGAAGCCTTCAGGATAGAGTATAGACTTTTCAGGCTAACTGCACATATAGAAGTACCACCGTTCCAGGCATAGATTCCAGGAGGCCAAATCACTTTGACCAAACTGGTGGCCATGGCTGAGGGATTTGACAGCTGTGGCACACTGCTGTGGCTGTAACAAGTCAGAGGAAGACTGAACTGAAGAGATGCATTAGACCTCACCTTACTTTCAGAGATTTAATCTTTGCTGGCAGTCCAGATAGGAGAGCACCTATACGACAGCAGTTGCCACAAGCACACACACAAAGTACAAACAGCCACAGATTAAAAAGGTCTCTGAACTAATGAGGTCTGTTATGTGCAGCATATGAATCATCATCCGTGATGCAATAAGGAGATACTATTACAAATATGCACTCTAAAAGCATCAAGACAAAGCAAAGCAGATATTTGTGGGCATAGGACAACATACATGGTTTTCATCACATAAAAACCACATAAGCTCCTGACTTTAGTAGAGGCTGGTTCGGTTAACAAGCAAGTATAAGTTTGGCACAGAAAGGGAATGTTATTTCTAGATTCAGCTTGAAAGTGGTCAACATTTTGCATAAATAACTTCCAAAGCCTACAGAGCAAAATAGAAGATGCCAAAACCAGGACATAAGGCAGCTCAGCAGTAATGCTATACCACCATCCACGTAGCATGCTCTAATCAGACTATATGCCGGTGACTCTAACAGGTTTTGCCTGCTGCACTCTTTGAAATGAAGCCGTTTTGTTGAGGGACATCTTTTTGTCTTCTCTGAAGCACAGGGACTTCTTTCCATGGTCATTAAAGAATTTAGAGTATGATGTATCATGCATATCAGAAAACATATTTGGCTAAGTGCCTTAGAATTACGAAAGAATTACATAGATATAGCAAAGGAAAGGTGGAAGAGCTTCACCCTTACATTGGAGAATTACTTGTTGATCTAAGACTATCCACAAAGCGCTCTACTATTTAATAACACAATCTAGTCTGCAAACCCCTCCCCTAGACATCAGATATCTTCTCCTCTTGCAACTACGTAGCCAAAAGGGGAAAAAAGATAACATCTGGAATCAGAAGAATCTATGGATGGTTAGATTCACAAGTTTTGATAGCCATATGAAAAATTCAATAAGACTGATACTTACTGTATCCCATTCCCTGAACAAAATATTTGAAGGCTTCTGCAAGTTTTGCAGGCTGCAAAAGAAATTGATTTTTTAATATATGCAACACTCATCGAGTTACATTACTATGTAATAGATAGCATAGAGCACCTATAGTATCTTAGGCATTCTCTGGATTCTACTGGATCTGTCTAAGAACTTCATTTATACAAGAAATTTCCACCAAATCAGACTCTTCTCTTCCCTATCCTGCTCCCCCACCCCACTATTTTAGTCCACCACACACACGCCTTGCAGAATGAGGTTAATTGGAGAAGCGACAAGTGGTCTCTGCCCGGCCCAAGCCTTCCTAATGTGGTTACTGAGGCAGAAGAGCCAAAGTAAAACAACCGGCCTCACAAAATATACAAGGCAGTTTGTACAGGGTCAGTAATTCAGCAATTCCTAATCAGCAGAAAACAAATTCAGAGCTGATAGTTGTGTTTATGGGGCAAAAATAGCTAAGCTGTAATACGCAAGCACAAGTACATGACTGACATTCTTGAAATAAAGCACTATTTTCTCTGCTACTGCCACAGCAGCCAAATAAGCCTCAACTGCAGTTATCGAGCTTGCAAATAGCGCTTTTATTTTGGTGTACTTTCATGTGAATCATTGCAAGGAATGGCATCTGCAAAGCAGAGGCACAATGCACAAATTCTTGTGCGATTTTTAAAAAAGCCTTCCCCCTCCCACCCCACCACTGTAAGAGCACAAACTGCTAGCATAGGTACTTCTCAGTTGCCCGAATTTACAAATTCGGGTTTCTCCTTAAGTTCCAGAATCCTTGCCATATTGCTTAGAAGTCAGTTTATAAAACACTACATGAAGTTATTTCGCATGTCAGATGTTTCAGCGGAGAAACACTAGGGCACGAGTAATTTTTAATTTCCCTAGATTTTTACTAGCAGACTTCGAACTTATGCTTAAACATATTTGAGAAGCTCCAGTTCATACTCAGTCAAGCCAGGGCAGTGCATGCAAGAACACAGCACAGTTATTTCCTGCCTCCCACTTTCCTGATCTATCCTAAAAATAGCCTAAATAAGAATGTTTTTAAAATGCTAGTGCACAAACCTTAATCCATATTAGCTTAATACATAAGCATAAAATACTTGCACATTCCCACTGCAGACCTTTACTTAGTTAATGCTTAATTAGTGGAAATTATGTCCCTTTCTAATCTAAATTTTCTGCTTCATTGGTCTTTAAAGAAAGAGAGCCCAGATGAACAACTGACATCATTTTTCATGAAATCATAACTATCCTTTTGGCCGACTTTTGGGAACAGCAAGTACCCTACAGGAAAACACCCATTTACTGCAGGCTGACATGCTGCAGAACAGGATTAGTAGGATTTCCGTCGGTCGAATCATACCTGGGAAACTTGAGGAAGCCCACCACAGTCAGCCATCTGAAATGGGAATAAGAACAGCAGCTTAGCACAACGCTAGAGGAACTCAGTTAAGCTGAGGATATATTAAAATGACCTTTCTAGATACCTGACACAAAAATGTTTCCTTTAGTTTAAGTAACATACATACAGATGAAAGCACCAAAGCAAGTAGGTAAAGATCTATAAAAGCTGGGACTACACCCCAGAGGTGTCCAGACCCTCTGGCAAAGCCATCAGCTTGGAAGTGATTACCAGTTTCTTAGAAACCAGACTACTAGACCTGGCTATGAGTTCAATTCTGGATTACAATAATGTGATGAGGTACTGAACAGACTGACAAACCAGGGAGAGGACAAACCTCTAAACATCGGAGGTGAGAGGGGAAAAAGATTTGCTGAGATTGTGGATGGCAAGCAACACAGTTGCCAAGGGAAGCAGGGAAAGCCAAATTAGAAAAGCCAGCTTGAGTGCATGTAATATTTTTGGAGCATTTCATTTTTCCTGCCACTCCACCCCTCAAAGTCAACCCAACAAAAACAGTACTGTTCCAAGGAACACCACAAGCTGAAAACAGTTGACTTGTGAATTACAGGAAACCCCAAATCCTATCTAGGATTAGCTAGCAGCAAAACAGGCCCGTAGCAAGGTTTGGCATCAGCCATATCCTCAAGCTGAGGAAAGGCTTGCCACCGAAAGAGTATTTGAGACAGTGTCAGATTTTTTTAATGGGGATGAGTCTGCCACTTCTGCTTTGTAGGTAACTCCTCAATGTTAGGAGGATAAAAGCATTCAAAAAAATCTACTGCTTACTAGCACTTACACTGAGCAGTCCAATAAATGAAACCTAAAGAGATTTACACTAGACACTCCCAGCAGAAGCATGAACAAACTAGTTTCACCATTTGCATGCTATTATGCTCATTCCATCTTACTTCATCAGTAATGAGCTGAAGAGCGGACCCACACTCTGAACGCCAAGTATCGGCCAGAGCCTTTGCAGAGTGCTTTGCTGTTTGGAAGCCCATTTTATCAACTTTGGAGAAATATTCAAGTTATCCTGGATTGTGTTTGTGTCAGAGACAGGATGACAAAACCGAGGTTGGTCCATTAGCTATCTATTCATCTTACTCTCTTGTTGAGAGAAAGGCAAGCACAGAAACAGAATGAATTGGTTTGCATTTCCAGTCTGCTGAAGGCTTTTTCAAGCCTTTCCAAATACCTCAAGATCAACTTTGCCAGCCCTAGTCAAATTCATTATGGGTATGCGAAATACTGAGCATTTCATCTCTCACTTCTGGTGTTTTAAAATGAAGGAGCTGGAAAATTCCCTGTTGTTAACCATGTCAAGCCCCGAGATCAGTTCACCCCACTAAAATACTTACTCTAAAGGAACTGCCCTTCCAAATCACAATAATTCAGATTAAGCCTACACATCTCCCTTAATAAGGGACCTGTGACTTCTCACTAGGTTGCCAGTGCTATATGATGTTGGTCTGCTTCTGCTTTTATTTGTTCTGATTTTAAATGAGAGGTATATTTAACTGCAAAAAAAACCCAGCTTTTGTTTTTACCTTAAGAAGCGTAGTCTTTGTTGGGTCCAGCTTTGAGTTACATTCAACCTGTATTGAAGAACAGCAGCATACAGCATCACACACAAGATCATATTTATGAGCTACTGGATTAATATGGATGAAATATTTTATTTTCTGGCTTAATAGGAACTAAATTGTACCTGAGGCTTTCATATATAGAACTCTTAAACCCAAGTTCAGATTTCTGTTTATATTCTTTTCCATGTGCAAACCCACTATCTGGGAATTAGTTTTTTTTTTTTTTTTTTAAATGTTTCTGGACTCTACTGGCAACAAGTGTTGTTTATCTTGCGATTTGGGGTCATCTGCTAGAGTCCCAGGTGGTTAGCAGCCATATGGCCAATGGCCAAGAGACTGGTCATGCCCATTAAGGCACAATATTTGAAGTCATCCTGTCATCTGAGACTAGTTATAAGGGCCAAAAAGAAGCTCTTTGCTTCCACAGTGACCCAGGGCAGAACTCCAGCACCACAGAACAAGTTAAAATGCCAGCAACAGACTCCTCTCTAAAGGAAAATATTTGCGGTTCACTGGAATTGCTGTGGCAATTGTTCCTAACACAGCAGCTATTAAATAATGGTGAGCAGACAGAGGGTACAAACAGCTAAGAATAACAGCAGCTCTCCCGTGGTCCGACAGAGGAGAGCCATCTGGGCTGGATCAATAGCCAGTAAATTCACTGCGCGGGGTGTCAGGTCTGCCGGGCTCACACAGCCCCTTGGTTTGCATGTCGATTAAATGCAACAGCAAAATGCATGCTGTTACGGATTTCTCAATGTACGCACCACAGCATCCACAGCAGGGGAACTGTCACCAACCACCAGGAGCACAGGGCATCTGCAAGGAAGCACATAAAATGGGTATTATTTCAGTAACCCAGCCCAAACTTCCTCTAAGCTTCATTTTATGTCACTGGAAGGGTAAATCAGTTAAGACTGAAAGAAATTAGTTTTGCATTCCACACACCTTAAACAGACTGTATTAGCCACAAATATACTGACATGCTCCTATACCATGTGTGAGAACCTTTTCTTTTCCTGACCTCTTAGCAATCAGCCCTTCCTTGTGCTCGTATGCCTTGTTTCAGAAGAAAATGAATGTGGGTATCAACATCAAAATCTTCTCCCTCCACTGCCTCCAACTTTTGGACCTGTCAGACAATTTCAGCCAGTTTGGCAGAAGAGCAGACTCTCAAGATCTCCTGTGTGTAAACATAGGCAGTGGAACAGAGAGGCGCTTGAAAACTTTTTTTTGTGCAAGATGCAGCATAAATGAAAAGTCATTAGACACCAGAAAACCTGACAGATAACCATTCCCACACCTGCTTTATCTGCATGATGTCTGGGGGATTTTCTATTAGTTTTGGTTACATTTTCTTGGTTGTATAGATATGGCTTACAGGCATTGAAAGGCTATAATTTTCATTAACTAGGACAGATTTCCACATTAAGCTAAGCATATCTACTTTCCCAGTAGCTTAAATTTCATAAGCTAAAATTTGTAGATACCCAGCAAGTGATAGGCACTACTTAACCTCACATTCCAGCTAATATGACACTGAAGTTTGCAGAGGGAAGGTCTTCCTAATGGAGTCCCTGGCTTGCAGGAACCTTTTTTATCTCCTAGACTGAATTTGAAGAGCTTTTGCTAGCACATAAGCACAGCAATTCAGCTACAGCTCTGGAGTGTCTGCAATGCGTCCACAGATTGCGCCTCTTAGCTCATAACATGTACAAGTGAACCGGCAGGAAATATGGTACTTACTGCAGGGTGACAACATTTATTCCGGGAACAGGGCGCTCAATCTCTAGATCTCGCCGACTAACAAAAAAAAAGAGAAAAAGCTTTTAATACACTTAAATTTTACAGATACTTCCATATTCATCCATTTTAAAGAAATTAGGCATTCACATATTAATTTAATCTGATACATATAGTCTCCACAACTGACGGAGAATCAGTTTTAGCCTGAAGCTAACATCAGTGTCTTAGTGGAGCCCAAGTCGACCTCTTCCCCCACACGGTACAAGGACCTTCTCCCATAAGTAAACCACCTGAGATTCCTTAAAGGTGCTAACAGGCAGAACTTTATACTGGGGGAAAACATAACTCCATCACAAGCAGTATTGGACCAAAGATCTGGACAGCATCTTCAAACAGTTTTCGGTTAAAAATCAGGTAAATGTATTTACCTGTTGTAAGAGTTGACAAAGAGATGAAGGTTGGTTTGATTCATATCATTAATAATATGTTGACGGTAAGTATGGATCAGGTCATGGTTGCTGTGAATCTCTTCCTACGGAGAGAGAATCATTCAGAATAGGGGCTATTTTCTGCAAGGACCTGAAGACATGGCACTATCAGACTCATATCTACGCAACAGAAGTGCATCTTTAGGGAAAGCACAACTTTTTGCACTCAGTGGCGTCACCCAGAATTAACGTTTGCCACCGATTTCCATACTGCATTTTTCAGTTCATGGCTTCAGTGCTTGTAATGTCAAGATCTTACAACTGCAAAACATGCAGTTGCGGTGCAGACGCTTACATTCAAAGAAGTGAGGTTTTAAAAGCAGAAAAGATTCAGAACAAGAAGTTCAATACATGTGTTCTAAGCTTTAAACATCTGCTTTATCCTGAAAACATGTGGAACTCAGTTTCACAATAGCAAATAATTAAGCTTCAGGGACTTAAATCACTGCCATTTTCAAGCAGCTTGGTACTGCAGCCTCTATAGATTAGTTCCTTGTTCTACTGGAGTGGAGTTTTCCATTGCATTGGCTAACAGTTTCAAGCAGAGCAACGTAGCCTTAGGAAAGAGTAGAGCACTTCCCATCAAAGTAGGCTTACACTAAAAGGCCTCATTTATACTAGTAACCAGTTTTCCTACAGTTACAAGTATACTACGGTATAAAAACTGGTGGGCATACTCTGCCTAGAACCTGAGGACATACCATGCCTACTGATGTCTGTGTACGAGCTCTCTAAACAGTTGATTACAGGGGTGACAGCCTCTACTAGGGCTGTGATGACTGGGGTGCACAAGAGTCTTTGGGACCCAGCAAGCCTCTCTGTGGCATACCAGTTCTAAAGTGCTGGAAATGCTAGCGCTAACCCAATCCCAAAGTCTAACTTTGTATTTTATTGCTTAAGTGAGGCTTTATTCCCTCTTCCCAGCTCCAGGTGCTAAATACAGATGACTGAATATGCAAGAGGAATATCTTGAACACACTTACCTTTCCAAAAAGATGTGAAATGACCATGTCTGGTAAAGCATTTGTCCAACCTGAAATCTGAACAGCAAGATTAACTAAGTATTTGATATCAAAACAACCCTTGAGCAACTGAAGACCTATTACCTATAATTAAACGAACAGCTGTTTCACCGCAGTCCTTATATGTACAATATACTAGAATGATATTTCCCCCCCCCAAACCAGCTATAACAGTAGTCATTGCTTATGTTTGAGTCGTTCTCATAGGATGTATCTACTGTGGCAGTTAAGTAGGGAACACACTGCTAGTGGTATAGGTATAAATGGATTTTTTCCCTGCAAGAACATGAAATAACCCAGCCAGATGCATGTATTTTAACCTCAGATGTCCAGTCTCCTCCCTAACAGCCCACATGGACAATATTTTGGAGTAAGATAACCAAAATGGGTCTGCTCATACATTTCATTGCAGAAGAGTTACTAAATATACTTCTCGATCAATTAAACGTGTAAGATTATTAAAACAGCGAGTAACAGCCTTGAAACAATTCTGCATCCCTGCTCTGGAAAGTTTCTTCTAGTGTTATAAGGTTTTCATCATAAATACCTCCCTAGACACTTACAATCTGTTTCTTCTATGCGTGGTTTAAAAGAGGACAAACCAATTTTTGGTACTTCTGATTGTTTTTAGCAACTGCCGTTAATTTGGACAGGAGCCTGAATGTTACAAATTATCTTCCATCAGCTTACCCTGAAAGATCTAATCTATTAAAACATGTAAATGACAGGATAATGTAACAATTGTACTCATTAGTACACTGGTTCCAGGGAGCTATTTGAAACCAGTTCTCACCACCTGTTTTATCACATTGTAATCTTACAAATGGAAATGAGTAAAGTTAACAGGGCCTTTTTTGTACGTGAACTTTTGCTTAAAAGTCTAGATAATCTGTTCATAGTTACTGCAGCCAATACCCTTTTGAGTCTTTTTAGCATCTAAGATTCAGCTAGATCATTAAAACCTGGAGTATTTTGTTTTGAACATTTTTCTGTGCTCTCGTTCACATTTTGGATTGTGCTGGTAAACAAAGCCAAAGAAAAGAAAGAATCAAATGTTACTCTAAGCTTGAAGTTCATTTGAAAGAAAGTTATCTCCAAATCTATACTGTGTTCCAGTTTAAACTAGGTTACTGCCCAAAGTTGCCAACTCTTACAAATGGTAGCCGTACCCAGTAGTCTCATTGTACCAGGGATATCCATTTCCTAGAAGTACTTATTTTTATCACTAGCCCTACTGGAGATAGGTTTATAAATGGAATAATAGACTCAAAAGGAATTAGTAATACTTTATATCTGCAGTCATTCCTTAATATACAAACTTGTCCAGCTTCTCGGGTTCAGCAGGCTCACGGTATGTTTGATTTTTCTAACTTAAAAACATTTGCCTTAGTTGCTGCCCAGTCCATCCAGCCTTCAGCGCAAGGGTTTACATTAATGAGAACTAGTCCTTCCACCATGTCCGAGTGGTTTAACTGCAAAAAGAAAAGGTTTGAGTTAAGATTCATCACATATCCTTTGCAAGCTGCCAGTTAGCATAAAATTTAAATTAACAAATCATCTCCTGGGGAGGGAGGCAGCAGGCCTAGTTTTACCTTGCACAAGACAAGCATATGTATGGAAAAAAAAAAAAAAAAAAATCATTAAAGCAATTCAGCTGAGCAGCTGGAGAACATTAAGATCTAACTTCTTCTCCACCCTCAGTTTAAATAGAAAACACCCATTAAAAAAACCTTCTGCAGATTAACTGGGTAGAGCCCAGACCTTAAAATGGAAAGTCTAGGTCTTCTGGATGAGCTATCCCGCAGATAATGGTATTTCACTCAAAAGTCTAACTGCCTACTTAATTGGTCATGGTAGGGAAGGAACTGCCTGTACAAGCTGTGGGGGCTGCAACATGTCAGGTAAGTTAAGTCTCAGACTTTAAGAAAGCTCAAGGAAACTTACAGCAAATCTAGTTAAGATGTAGGCACCAGCTCCTGTTCCCATTCCAATAACGCTCTTCAGCCTACACGACAATACAACGGGAGAGAGAAATGAGTAAGAAAACTGAAAACAAAAATCCCCCTCAGCGCCACTAGCCTTCCCCTTCTGAGCCAATCTTTTAGCAGGCCAGTTCCCCAGCTCAGTGGCTTCATGGGACACTGGTCCTCACACATTGCCATGCAGCAGCAATTTTAGCTTATCTTTCCCTATATACACTGAACAACTCTAACTAGAAGGAAAAGGCTGCTGTGTGCCAGGAAAATGCATAAGAGACTCGTGAAATCTCTACTGTAAATACAAAGCCCCCTGTCCCCAGCCTGCCCTTACCCTCCACGGTGCAGCTATCAAACTCTGTCACCAGTCCCTCTCTTAACGGGAAGAGCTGGCATGGAAACCTCTTGCCCTCTCCAGCCACTGAGCTGATGGGGTTTAAACTTCATAACTAAACAGGGCAGAGACTAATCAAATATTTGCATTAACTGAAATTGGTTTTAAAGCATCAGCTTCAAGGCCTTAAAAAATAAATGGAAGACTAGACAAAACCACTTAGAAAAACAGGTTATACAACACTTTTAGGAAAATATCTGCAGATAGATTTCACTCATTAGCAGTATTAAATCTGGGTTTTGTAAATCCACTCCAGTTAAACTGATTTTCAAGGGATTGAAAATATGTCAACCTTTTTTTTTCTGAGCAAGAAAAGAATTGGTAATATTGTGCCTTACATTAAGCATTTCAAAAAAAAGAGTCTATTTTAAGAAGGTAGTGAGATCAGAGAGGTAAATCAGTCCAAGGTACTGTTAACAGTTTACATGCCGAATAATTTAGGGGTGGGAAACAGTATATCTAAGTTTGGCCTGAACCGGGAGGCTATTCCGAGACTAAAACTCCAGCCAATAACTCCGTCTATTTTCCAGGGCTGCCTCACCTTGAATGGCAGGTTTTCTCTGCTTAGTCTGAAAACTCCTTGGGTGCCTATCTGTAGGCAGTAATGCCTATCAGGAGCACTTATTCTGGGGGAGACAGGAACCTTTCTCACCTATAGCTCCTACTCAAGCTAAGCTTTAAAGTAGGACAGACCTAAACTTGTCATGAACCTGCCACCTTCAACACCAGGGCAGACCGCAGTCAGGCATCTGCTGTTGGGTCCCTCTGCTTCCGGAGGCAGGACTGACCTCTGAGGACACTCAAGACCCAGAAAGCATCTTCAGATGGGACTACTTTTCTGTGCTGACTGAACAAGAAAACGCAGGCTGCTATAGTGGGAAGAACAGATTGCCTGTGCCCTGACCCTGTCAGGACTACACATAGAAAATGCTGAAGGAAGCCCCTAAATTAGACACACGGGATTTCATCCTAAGTTGCTTCCTGTTTAAAAATAAACAGACATCTCAAAGCCAAAAAAAATTAAGCTCTGCTGGAAACAAAGGCAAAAGCTACCCAACCATAAGGGAGGAGCTGAAAAACAAGAGTAACTAACTCTATCAATCAAAATGCCAGATAGTCAGACCAAGGCTGCAAGAACAGCACACACATACCTGCTCTTCCCTGATCTTCTTCACTACGCCATACAGTTTTAAAACAACTAACTCAAGACAAGCATGAGGAAAATAAGAATTCTGCACTCACCCAAACTGTTTCAGGATTCCAGGAATCATTTCAGCCAGTTGATCCATGGAGGGATATACATACCTACAACAAATACGTATTTGTGGAGTTTACTATAATATTTTCAGTAGACTGGCACATTTAGGGACACAGTGCTTACCCCTGCATTTTAATATCAGATGTGCTTCTTGCCAGATCAGTGACAGTATGAACTGGATTCAAATCAGGAGCAAGTAGTAATTAATAATTTAGCAGAAATATGACCGTATTCCATATGGTACTTTATGTGCGTTACAGAATGGCAGATGTCTCTTCTAGCTGGGAGCTAAACAAACTATATTGAACTTCTTATAAGAAAAGTTAGCCCTTCATCACTTATGAACAAGTTTGAACCTCAAAGGAGAGTTCCCAGCCACATGCACCACATTCGTACTTCTGGTCCACCGCAGAAAAAAGTTTAACCACGTTGCAGAATGATAAACTTCAGCAAAGATCTAGATCTAGTAAATAATCTAGATCTAGTAAATAATTTTTGTGCATGTTTTCAGGGACAGACAAGGTCCCACAGCTACAAAATGAGGATAACTTTCCATTAGTATTGATAGAGAAAGCCAAATGAAGCCATAGGGAGGGCTATGAAGCTGCTGAAGTTCTAAAAAACAGCTGTTAATCAATGCTGCTGCTCTTCCGCAGAACAGAAAATTTTGAGGGGAGGAAATTTTGAACAAAATCCCAGTGGAGCAGGATGGGGCGGGGGGAATACCCTGAAATAGTTGGAGAACATCTGTTTAGGAGGTATCTAATGTGAAACAGATTTGGGACTTGGATAAAAGCTGTCCTTGCCTACACCTACGTAAACATCTTAGCCACTAGCCTTACACTCATCATTGGCAAGTATTTTCACAACATTCTAGTTTTGAGCAAAAAACTGGCAGTTTAGACAAGAAATCAACTCTGAGAAGCCAAGCTTTGGAGTCAATTTGTTATGGGGAACCGAAACGGTGGCTAAACAAGAGCGTCAAGAAATGTCAGCTTCACAAGCATCTCTGTTTTTCAATCTTGTGTAGGATTGATTTTCTACTATTTCTGACAATCCTCAAAGAGAAAAAGAGGTACATCTGAGGGAAAAAGGACATCAGAAGTACACTACACCTAAAGATTCTCTGTACAGTTTCCAAAAAACAACGTTCACCTATTTTAAATTTTCTTAGTTTTTGTTGTTGGAAAACTAAACTTTGCCATGACAAAAGCACAGGGAGCAGTGAACTGCGCCAGCCACACTTTTAGCACAAGCGTCTCAGCTGGGGCTCAGAGACCGCACTACTTCTCATGCTGCCATCATGATGCCATTAAGTTGTGGATCTTACTAGCATAGACCATGATAGTTGCCCAGTACAGCTGACATCGCATCAGCCCTCATATCCTGAGCAGGTGTTAAGACATTTAAAAACTTTTAATTCGAACAAATACAAGGGGGAGTGACTGAAATAGCTTTGTCTGACACACTGGTAGAAAACTGGGCCACGCTTGTTAACACGAGCCGAGAACCTGGCCCATGGTGACCTCTGCAGTGTCAGAGCAGCTTAAAAATTAAGAAGGGAAATAGACTGGCTCATGCAATAAGAGCACATATAAGCTCCTTAATACCTTGTTCTTACAGAACAACTGTTCCTTCCCTTGGCTCATCGGCTGCTTCCTTCCTCAGGGAAGGTGATCCTATCCAAGGGACATCTTACAGCAGACCTGTCTCATTTGACTAAATGAGGCAAGCATTTTGGCCAGGACCATGGTCATGGCACACAAATTTCTAAGATGTAGCATCATACATTATGTATATGCAGGAGCATATATCTATTTATGATATTATATGGAGGAACATCACTTTGTTACGATTAGACAACTTGGACTTCCCAGGTAGCTTATTAAGTTTATTCCTCAACATCTTCCATGCTGCCATTTCATAAAAATCACTGACTTGCAAAAGACACGATGTAGTGGCTAATGCCTGTCTTGCTTATTTTATCAATTTAATTCTGTATTCGCATGCAGAAATAAGTCATTAAAACTAGGTGACGTTTTTTAAATCAACAGATGTAGGCACCTGTCAAGGAATTGCTTTTCAAGCAGTCTAGCTAGAGATTAAAAATGAAATTATAGCCCCAAAGTCTACTGTGAACTGCCAAAACACAACAGGGCTCCAGTAACTAAGAAATGCAGAGTCTCAGGATTTAAGTTCAGAAGCCAACTTGTGTTTTCTTGCAAGTGCTTTTTAATTAAACTGCAGATCAAGACTCTTCTCCCAACCACAGAAACAGGAGAGCTGTGAAAGCAGAGGCCGTTTCCCTGACAACTCACCCAGCTGGGAAGGATGCTGCTCCGTCCTGCTGACCAGGCGCATCCACATGGCAAACTGCAAAGTGCTGGGTGATCTCCTGCATATCCTCGAAGTTGAAGAGAGGATTGAAGCAAGTTTTATCTTGAAAAGGAAAAGAAAAAAAAAAGGAACAGTTAAGGTGAGAGGAAATTATTTGTTCAGTCATAAGTTGGCAGCAATAATAAAATCATTCATGTCCATAATGTTACTTCTGCTGAAACCTGGCCTGCAGGTTCAATAAGTCGTCAGTTCAACCAGTTGAGCTATGTTACAGCCTGGAAAAAGTGACTATGCTTTATTTTTAAGGGCGTAAGACCAGTAAAATCCTGATACAAAGCAATCAGTGACAATGGACTTTATTCTTTGAAGCAGAAACCTGAACAGCTATATCCTCACGGCCGGCTAACATTTAGTTATTAATTACTCTCGCACTTCCCGGAACTATTTACATGCTACACCAAAGTCTCAAGGAATTCTTCTTTGTGCAAAGTTAAAACAGTAATGAAGTCCCATCAGGAGTACTCACCCCAGGTTTTGGCTTGGGTAAAATTTTCTATTGACTCATCTAGTCATTTTTCTTTGGATTATGTCAAAACAGATGGAGGAAAAAGTATTCAGCTCTGAGATGGATACTTGTCCTTTTGCCCAAATATTACGAAAGGACTATTACATTAGCAGCTGCCTCAGGCAGCTCAAGACAAAGATGTCAAACTGTGATACTTAAGACTTGAGGCCCAAAATTTTGAGATGGTTAGATTTCTGATGTTTAAGGAATATTACCTTGGGGAGAAGGTTAGCATATTTTCTTCCTAGAGTGGATTCTGTAGCACTTTGAGAGGCCTAAAAAACTGTTCAAGATTCAATAGCCTCATGCTATACAACGCACAAGAAAATCGTTAGGGAATATAAAACATTTTTAGCCAAAACCCAGCACTAAGAACGTGCAAGTTAGAGATGAAGCTTCTTCCCATTTTAAAGAGGAAAAACTTGTATTCACGATAAAGACAAGCTTTGTATCTCTAGAAAGAAAAAAGTCTTAATCAAAGATTAGGCCTGGATTAAACCCTGCTCTAATCCACTGATAATCCAAAATAAAGTAAAGCAGTTCCACTAAAAATGGGCAAGAAAACAGATTCTATCTTATAAATAATATTTTTTCTCCCCAATAACCAGACTTCAGAGATCTGCAACTGTTTTTAAATATAAGTGTTAATAATTTAGGAACAGTAAGTTGTGTGAAGCAAACAGTACCGGTGAAACAGACAAATCAGAGTAGATCTGGATATTAGGTCTTTACTTTCTTGGATAACACAGATAATTGCTTATCAACATTTTTCTTAATAGTGGCTGAGGAGACAATGCCAGCATTCATTTAGTCATTCGGATCTGCATGAGACTGACACCTGGCAGCACAAGGTCAGTTATCAGAGAACTACAAGTCAAGCACCAACAGCATGTTCAGTTCTGCGGGAAACAGCCTCAACCACTTCCTACAGGTTTTTTGACAGTATTTTTAAAAGGTCACTAAAGACTACCAGGGATCCCTTTGCATTTGTAAGTTGTAGCAACTCTAATTAGTTGCTTTGGAGGGATAAAAAAAAATCTGAGAATTCAACCTCCTCCAAAAGGAGGATCAGGTTAGGCACATTTCCATAGAAAGAACAGTACTATCTGATAGGTTGCAGTGCGCATACACGAGCAACCATCTGGGAAAGGCTTTTTAACTGCAGTTGTTTCCATACCTTTGATTACAGCAGTAGTACCTGGTTATAAATACCCGAATAAAATGAAAATCAATACAGACCTAGATAAAGGTCTACTTACGATTCAGCCCAATATCATGGTATGTGAGGATAGCAGGTCTGTTCCCTTTGGGAGTCCCACACATAGTGACATGGACGGAGCCATGCACGGTTTCCACATCTTGCTCCTGAGAAAATAAGAGGAACCTGCTGTCAGCTTCTGGCACAAGTGCTCAGCTCAGCACCCACTGCAGCAGACCTTTTATCTTTCCTGTTGCTAACAGTGAGTATTGGAGCACAGTTCAAAGGAGAAAAAAATAAATTCGGAAAACATCTGGCTGCTGCAGCAGTTTGGATAGGCTTTCTGCTGGGTAGTGCAGTGCTGGGGTGTTTCAAGATGTACCGGAGGGTCTGAGCAAGTGAAATTGGAGGATCACAAAGAGCTCAGCTCAGGGCATTGCTCACTCCTGTCCCCTCCCAGCTGTCCCCATGGTGCCACCCTCCCAGCTGCTGTCAGCCCAGCATCTTCTTGCAGCCCCAGGGACCTCTGCAATCCCTCTCTGAACGTGCCTCCTTCCCTGCCACGGTGTGGGTGCTCTTTACCCCTTCCTCTATACCCTCCCCACCCTGATGTCCAATGCTTTTTTATTTCTCCACAATGCCAACATCAAACTGCCCTGGGAAGCATTTTACATACGGCTGTCATCTACTCCAATCCACTGACAACTACAAAAGCATTTAAGCTGCGATCTCTAACCGGATGCAGAAGAAATAGTTTTAAACCTTGGTAAAAGTCAGAGAGTAAGAGCGAGCAGCTCTGTGCATTAATTCCTAAAACAGGGACAGCTGACAACTATGACATGTGGCATCTGCCAAGGTACTAGTTGCTTGTCAAAAAGAAAAGGCTTCAGTTTTTCAGTAAAAAGCCTTTAACTCAGCAAATAACTACTACTCCCCTAAAGAAACCACTATTAACTAGCCTATATTCATCAAAAAGAGTTATCGCACTGCGGGGTCTTGTGATTATTGAAGCCTTCCCTGATGGATAAAAGACAGCTGCATCACGTTGGCTTTTGACTGCTACTCTGCATAGGCAAGTGCAAAGGAGTAGTATGATCACAACATTGTTGCGATGACCGAGAGAAACAACATAAAAACCCTACAGCTATCACTTGACGTAACTGGAGTTTGTGCTATTTAATGAACGTAAAAGTAAGAACACCTGCACTGCTCAATCAAGACCCCCAACCAGTCTTATCTGTTAGATGTTTGAGCAAGTCAAACATGAATTCAGGTCGTACTAACATCCAGGACATACGGAACAGTTCTCATTTCTTTTGCATTTGTAACTTAAGGTGGGTATAAGCAACCTGCTGGATTGCCACAGCTGTAAAGGGAACGACAACGCAACAGCTGTTTGACACTTATCTACCTTACTGTTACATTCACGCAGGGTCAACACAAAAGTCAGAGTATAGAGTTAAGCACCAATCTTGGCGCTTCATGAGAATATTTAATTTCCATGCATGTCATTAAGTACAGCACACTGTCTGCCGTTGCCAGGCTTTCCTGACTCACTTCATGCAGTAATACCCAGAGGCAAAGTCTAGGTTAACTCCAAATCTCTTACACATTATTCTGCAGAAACTGTGAGCATACAACTGAATACCTTTACAGAGAAAAGCCAGAAGGCCTTGTGAGCTCTGAAGTAAAGTATTAACTCGATCCATCTCTCAGCTCAGTGATTTGATACTTAAAGTACACCACTCATTTTTGAAAATATGGATGTTAGGCAACACCATTCCACAATGCACCTATTTTCCCTGCAGCCACACATTTACATCTATTTTAAGGTACGATCACACCCAAGAATCAAGATTCTCCTACCCACCCCAACACCAGGCATGTTTGAGTAGCGTTATCTGAACTCTACTATGCCGAAACAGTAATATTTAGTTCTTAAATCTCTTCAGAGATTCAGTCCTCTGCATACTTACTGCATTGCTTAACAGGTAAGCTGTATCTTCCATATCCAACACCATCTTTAGGCAAAACAGTGTGATAAATCCAGCAAGTCAGCCAGAGGAGCAAGTAGCAGGTTTTCTGCTTTGCCCAAGTAGAAGACTGGGTTATATAGACAAGCTGCTGTTCCGCGTAGGCTTATGACTCCCATAATGCCTAGCTCAAAAAATCAGACCAGACTAATTCAGGACGTCATTCTTAAATAGGATTTGAGTCAGGTTTGACCAGGAGAAGTGCTTATTTAACAGAGCTCAGACATCAGAGATGAACTAAGTCTCTGCCACACAATGTAGGAAGTGCCAGCTTTCAAACCTGGGAATTAGTTATTGGCACAGGTTTTCCTGTTCCTGTGCCCATCACGTTTTGGTAAGTTTAGCTTAATTTCAAGTCTTGCTATCACAAATGCTAGAACATCCAAAAACGATTCTAAATAAAATCAGAAGCAAGTTCATTTCTAAAAGCCGGGAGTAAAGATTCCAATAAGAACAGAGAAGACTTTGACAAATTAGTTTGAGTTCTACACAACAACACCACCACTTCGCTTGAACTCTACTTTAGCAGATTCCACAGTAAATAAAATCAGCTTTTAGCCTAAAGTCTTCCTGCCTCAGTCATACTGATGTTACTATAGGTTTAATTTCTGGCAGGCAATGAGCTATTATAGGAATATTAGTTACAAAATACACTGAAAGAGATTTACAATAGTTCCAAAATAACTAATGTTCTTTACATCATATGTTCATTCTGTATTTACACAATTTTCCATACAAGGCATAAGAGCAGCATCAATAGGTTGGCAAACCTCAACAGCAATAATGAAAGCAATTTGTATCGAATAACATTTCTCTTGGTAAGTGTTGACTATAGAAATGATTTCCTCTTTACTTCAAGACTGATAAGCCTCTTGTATCATCACACTTCTGCTGCTGTGGATGACAGAACTTTTCTGTAACAGCCCTAAGGAAACTAGAATACTTTTTCTTAAAAGAAATCACCTTTCAAGATTGAAAGGTGAATTCCTTCATGCATAAAAAAATGAAATATGTTCAGATAAGACCAAGCCACACACTTGAACCTATGCAGCCCATTGACCTCCAGAGCTAATTTTTCTGGAACTAGAAGCCTGAGTCTAGTTCATACTCAGTATCAACTAAAAAAGGAGTGTCTCTGAACTAATAACTGGTATAAATAACAGTCCGTTTAACAGTTGGTTTAATTTTTCATCATTTTCACAATGAGACTCACGTAATTCAAGTGGGTTAGGCTATTTTCCATTAGCGTAAATGCTTAACTACAAATACAGAGAAGGTTCTTCTAAAAAAACTACCAATTCAAGCCAGTTTCTTTAGTGATGTCAAACCAACTGCTTCACGTCTCTATTGATCCTATCAAAGATCAAGAGATTTGGCTACGTGATGTGCGGACGACTGTTTTCAAAATGTAGAGCACCGAAAACAGATGGCAGCACATACCAATCAACATCAACGTTACAGTAAGAGGCTCTTCACCAACTGATTTGTATTAAAACACTATCTTAGAAAAAAGTCCAAGATACACTAATCCGATAGAAGGATAAAGGCAAACTCGCCATCTGTTCAGGTCTCTCACTGAGAGGTACAATCTTTTCTTAGTGGCCTAAAAACACACATAAAACTGCTTTTGATACACGCAGTTTGAGAGAGGCTATCTTAGTCAGAAAGGAGCTGATCCCTTTTAAAGTAGTTTGTTTTTTGGTCAAGTGAAATTTTTTATCGTTTTATCATGAGATTAGAAGGGTGAGGCAATCTGTAAATAATACCGCAGGAGAGCTCATTTATTCTCTCCCCTCTACCATCTCTAAGGAAAATATGACTTGTGGGATATCTTTATGAACAGTTTGTTATTTGTTTTCTTGAATACAGGCTATGCAACCAAAACATTTTAGACATTTTATATACATATATATGTATTACTCATTTTGCTAAATACTCCATATTTTATATTTAACTCAAAACTCTGCATTCCATCAAGCTTATTTTAAAGCTTTCAAGTAGATTTAATCCTCGAAGCCCATCTCATGTTTTTATTTTAATTTATAATATTATGCCTGTTATATTCCCTTCTCTTGCACAGAACTGAGGGAAAAGCAGAGCTCTTTTTTAAAAAATTGCTAGGAGACAGTGTATTTAAAGTTCATATAACTTTGAATACTTTGGCTAAACTCAAACCAGCAATTTAATTTACTAACTACCCACTTATGCTGTTTTTCATTTCTTTTTTCTCAATATCTTGAAGATCAAATACATTTGAGCTTTCAATATAACACTACAATGGTGGGTACCAAATACTGCTTACCCTTAAGTCATTTAACATTATCTCCCCTAGCTTTTTCTACCATAAAATGGTTCATTCAATTCATCTTAGATTTTACTGTGGGAACGAGCAGTGAAGACACAGCCAAGCCCCTGATGCCAGCAGGAAACCCACCTGCCCAGTCACACCTTGAGGAAAGGCTGAGTTGTCTCCCCTTGCAAAGTGGCTCACTCTTGCCCCCCTTGAAGGCAGGAGGAGCAGCAAGGCATAGGCAGAGGTGGCACTGGCAGGCTGGTGGCTGCAGATGGCCAATCACCCCGTGTTGCAGGAGATCAACTCAACTCTGCCACCTACAGCTGCCACATGGCTTGAAAAGCTTTGCCTTGCTACGGAGAAAGTGGTCTCATGCTCTGCTCACTTCTGAAATACAAAGTTAAGGACAAATATACACATTCACTCCAATATTACCTAGTTAGAGAACTGACAAATATATTAAACTGCAAATACTAAAGTGTTTCCATCCAGCCAGTATCAAGTAAGACAGGGCATGCCATCCTGCAGTGGTTTATCATTAAGTGAGCTAAGGCAGGTATGTTTAGGCAGGAATATTCCCCTTATTGGGAGGCAGGGTAACTTCATACCTGAATATTCACTTAAATATTTTCGGGAAGGTGCCACAGATCCAGAGCTACAGCACTAATAGGAGGAAGCTGAGAGCTGTCAGTTCTTCCACTCATCATTTGTTTTGACCACCCTCTAATAACTCCCTGAAAGTTTTCCCATAGAGAATAGTCATAACTGTGTCTTGCAGTGTGAACTTCCAGGAGGAGGAGAACATGCTATCCAGTGGATGATTTAAAACAAAAACTGGGAAAAAAGTGTACTATTTCACTCTAGTCTATCTAAAATAGCGTGTGAAATAAGAGTATTTCTTCCACAAACTGAATAGGTCATTCAGATAGATAAGATAAAGGTCATTCTTGGAACTGAAGCACCTCAGAGGCAGTCCTTAATCTTCATCAGTGGCACAAACAAAGCTATTAACTCAGTGCTGCCTAACTTGTCTCCAGAAAGGACCAAGGAAGTTGCAAGTGATATAGTGGACATCCACATCCATACAGAGACACTAAAACAGCTCCATCCTCCCAAACGCCGAGCACCTACTTTCCCAGCCAGGTTCTTCCCCCTCTCAAGTGGGTGGCACATGGGTCAGACTGCTTATTAAATGCACACATGAGCTTCACCTACAAGGACCTTCAGAGCCACGTGTGAACTTCCACAACAACAGAGGCTCTCACAACAGCTTCAAGTCATATTCTTTATCAATCAACTGCAGAAGAACTTAAAGACGCATAGGGAGGTTATGTGTGGTTTTAAGCACCAAAGATGAGCCTATCTCCTTTCCAGTGGTAGTTCTTAACTTAACAGGTTGAGACTATTTTTCCACATTTTTCCATCTTGAACTAGAACTACTAAAGATTAGATTCTAAGAAGGAAGATCATTTAAAGAAAAGAGCTGGTAAAATAAGGCTAAATGACAAGAACCACTGCTCTGGATTAGAGACAGTTAATCCAAAACATTGCTGTCTGAAATAACAGTCCCCTCTATTTTCCAACAAAAAGCACGCTTAATTTATACTATTTTATCAACAACTTGCACAGCACTGAATCAAAAATGCATCAAGGCTCAAAGTTCAACTTTTCACAATTTACAAAAAGGCTATTTTCTTCAAGTACATCCATCTGCAGATACAAGAGCTAAGAAAAATGTAATAGCTTCCCGTATTCCTGCAAACTTTACCTCCCCCTTTATACTCCCTCTTTTCCCTAACGCATATATCCTATCCTCAGTGAAGGGATTTGACTATGCACTTTTTGTTGAGGCAGGTGTAAGCTAGCTGCTCTCTCTCCAAATTCAGTTCAGCCTGGCTCAGAGCGCAGTGTGTTGCCTGAGTTGCATCTTAAGAACCAGAAAAAACAAACTTCTCAGCCAAAAGCGCAACAGAGAAAATGTAAAAAGGGAGCTAAAAGACTTATGAAGCCAGCTCTCCAAAACATGACAAATGGGGAAAGTGGGACACACCATCATTTGACCCAGCTATAGATTTTATGAACTAATGTTCTGGCTGGGAATAAACATACGGAAGCTACTACCGTGGACAAAACTGATTGCTTAGCGTCTCCGCCGCTCCACAGGCTTCAGCGATCGTTGGGAAATTTAATGGGATACATTAAGTGGGACATTTCCTCAGAGGAAATGCACGCCCACCACTAATGAAAGAAAATTAATTGGGGAAAGTGCGCATATGTGTGCACACGGGATGGGGGAAGGAGAGGGATATTTTGCTTTCACTAACACGGCTGAAGAATCTCTTTCGGCAAGAATAGAGCTGCCTGCAATCCATTCACCTCTTTTCGTTGAAACTTTCTCAGCTTCAATTTGAAAAGGCCTCCTGCAGTCCTCTTCACATCGTTATGCAAGAACCCCGTTCAGAGTCCTGTCCCACAATAACAGTATTTCTGACAAGTAGTCAGTCATTTCTAATCACTTTTTTTTTTTAATATCAATTCAGTTTCTCTTTTACCCAAAGGAAAAAAAGAGGAGCTTTACTTGCCTGAACATCAAAGTCGGGAAGGAGGCGAGTGATAGCCTGTGAAGAGATTTGAAGACATTAATGCAGGTAACTTTTGCAGCTACAGAAATCTGCTTTTACATAAGCATTCGGACTTGTGTGCTCTAAGCCACAAACTTTGCAGCCACAAACTCTGTCCCATCCACTTCATTTAAGGAATAGCTCTTGCCAAATATAAAAATTCACCCTAGAGCTTTTACCCATTCATCTTCATAGCAAATGTCAAAACAGTAAAATACTGGCTTACAGACCGACAAAATAAGGCACAAAACCCAGTACACCTTAAGTTATTGCTAAAGTCCCTGGACAAGTCGGAACAGTAAAGCACTGAACTTTTTTCCATTGCTCACTCCAGCCACAAGACAGCCAACAGCCCACTTCAGTCCTTCCCAGGATGGAAGGTCTCTTTGTCAGAGCATGCACTGGGCACTTGAAACTCACTCACGCAGCTGTTACTGGAGTTCGGTTATACAATGTGGAAGGTAGGAAGGATTTTATCTTGGGCAAAAACAGGCTTTGTTACCTTTGGGAAGCTGGCCAGAGACAGAGAGGTCCATTCCAGCCTGTGACTGGCCATCACTGTTATTGACAGCCTCCTACGACTGTCTGGTATCTCCATCAGGAAAGGAATCCACATCTCTTGACAGTCTGAGATACTTTACAACCTCAAAGGGAGAAACGCCTTAAAGGCACCTCCAGCTATTAAGAGACACGGAACATGTTAACCTCATATTTCCATTAGGGTGGGCAAATACAGACAGAAGAGCAAAGCCGACACTTGTTAGGCTGCAAAGTACAGCCAGGGAGCCAAAGCCTGAGAAAGAGTTATAGAGATAAAAATAAAGTCGAGGATCTTGGCAAAGAGGTCTGCTTCTGAGGTAGCCCCAGAAGCCCAGGTAAATTAAGGGCAGAAGACATCAGAAGCAGTACAACTGCTATCTTGGGCAATACTGTCTCGTATGAACTTCCTAGCACCGCAGTCCAACTTGCAATTATGAGCCATGATCTTCAGATAAGTAGGCAGTGACTTATATATCGAAACAGAAAATCTAAAGAGGTGACTGAGCTTGTGGAAGTTGGTTTGCACAGTCTTAGCACAAGATGAGAATTCCCTCTGTACAGGCTGCATTTTTAACCTGGATCAATTTGCTAGGTTTTAATCTTAGTATATTGTCGGTCTGTAGATGTGTGAATTTTTTTTTTTTTTTTTTAAATTATGGTGTTCCAGTGTGGTCTAAAATTGAAAGGAATATAAGTGGATATGGCATCTATCTAGACATCCTATGACTATAAGTTTGCACCACTGTTTGGAAGCAAAGGCTCACGAATACTAGAAAACTTGTGCACAATAAGCCAAGACATGACTTCAGGTTGCATTGCCCACTCAACGCCAACCCCTTGCATTAGTTTTGCTATGTCCTGAGTGTCTTTCAGGGCAATCACTTTCTCACTTTCTCAAAATACATTAAATAGGCTCATTTACTCCATGTTAAGAATGATCACACAGGAAATTAATGTAGCGTAACTGTGTGCTAGTTTCTGTGTAGAGACAAAACTTAAGATATCATCATGAATAAAACCATATAGAGTTGGTTGTCAAGATATAACTTTTCATCTACAAGCTACAGAAAACCAAAGAGTTCCTCAGTATTAAGACATTTCTTTGAAGAACTTTGAAGCAAAGACATTTCGGTAACTATGACATTCCTGCTTAATATCTGCCTCTCTCTGCTACTACTGAACAATACTGGCCTTAAAAAGGGGATCTTAGTTTCTGAAAAGTTTTAGTGCTGCTTTCACTGGTATCCAAACAAGCTCTGCTTTCACGCAATGTCCTTGGCAAAAGAACTGTGTTTAAAGTTTCTCCAGCCATTTCACTGCAGTCTTAAGTGGAAATGATTTTCTGAAGTGTTTATGTAACAGAGGTAGGGGATAAAGAAGAAAGTAGCAGACAGAGCAGTGAATAGTTCTAGTAGAGAAAACCAGAGGGGGAAAAGAAGAAAGATTTATTATTGTCAAGAATTACAATCATTGTGAACAGAAGAAAAATCTTTTTGATTCAAGAGAAAAGCTGACAGGTTCATTTATGTGTTACAGTTAAGTATTTGCCATGGACATACTGAAGCACAGAGCATTATTATCTTAGAATAAGGTCAGACAGCCACTGAGGTCAGACACCATGGGCAGAGAATTGCTGAAAAATAGTGGAGAAAAAAACAAAAAAGAAAAAAACACCGCAAAAAATAAAGAAACAGCACAGTTTAAAAAGGCTGAAGATATGCTGCAGCCCACGAGGTATGCCTATGGCTTGTGTACATACGGCTGGCCACAAACCTGAGAACAGTTTGGCTGCAGCAACACAGAGCTCAGTGCAGCCTGAGGAGACGGGATGGGGCACAGTCAGACCTCAGCACAGAGATGTGCCCAGAGAAGTAAAGTCTCTCTCCATAGCTGTGCCTCCTTTAAAGGTACTGATAGAGCAAAGTTTGTATCCCTACATTTATTAGCCTACAGATATAGATGGATCTACATGGGAGAGCCCAACTGGTGCCATCCAAAATAGCTAGAGACACCCAGAACTGACATTATTTAAAAAAGGAAAAAAGTCACAACCAGGTGAGCACTCAGAGAAAAGCAACACCAAAGACAAAGAGAGCAATAATTAAGGCTCAGTTTTGCCTTATTTTCAAATAGAAGAAATTGCCCTCCTGATATCTCCATTTTCTCACACATGATTTGCTAGAATTAATCTAAGAATCAGTGCAGTTCCAACAATAACACTGAAATACAACAGCTGAGCTCTAAAAAGCTTTTAAAACTTACCTCCTCCTTCTCTACAAGAGGTTTCACCTCTGCAAGGTGAGCATCCTGGAACTCTGCTGACATGGTCAGAAGCTGGTATCTGTAAATATGAAAAAAGACTTGTTCTCAACTTGCATCAAAGATTAAATATAGGAACAAATGAAGAACCCTCCCAATGATCTGCTGTCTTGGATTATAGTTTAGAAGATCTTTACAAGAAGGTTATGAATCTCTTGGAGGAATCTCTTCATTTATGTGGAGCCCTGTAGTTGGATGCAAGACACCCAGTTTATTTTGCCCATAGAAATCTTTCGGCTTAATCGTGCCTAAGTCCCAGCACAGTTGCACCATGCTGAGTGCGCAGACCCCCAGATCTAGCCTCAACCTCCAATTTGGACAGATAATACTTATTTAATCTTAAAATGAAACTGTTTAAACTCAGCCTACATTATGAAGCCTACATTTATGAAGGCCTACATTAACTTAAGCCCTTCGGCAATTTTCTGCCAAAGCACAGAAATTCTTACTAGATGCCCAACTCTAGTTTGTTGCCAAGTTGAATTGAGCAGCAGACCCTTCTGCAGATACAGTGTGCTTTCTGCATGTTGAGCAGGACTTCTTTCAGTTCGGTGAACGGTTCACTCACAGCAGAGGATAAGGCACAGGAGGCAGAGGGCTGCTCCCTGTGAGGTTCTGCAGAAAGCTCTGGAAACAACTACTAAACCTGATTCAACAGCAAGGTGAGGAACACAAGTCAAAGCATGATGAATACATCCTCCTGCTGGAGAAATGCTTGTAATGTTTTCATGCATTTTGGGTAAAACTGGAATTTATTGACTACACAATGATAAAATACATTAGTTATTTCTTGAGAAAATTTTAGAATTGTCTCAACTAAAGCACATAAGTGGACTCACAATGCAAAATAAAAGTCTGTAACATGTTTAAGACTTACTAAATGCAATCGCAAACAAATATTTTAATCATTAGCAGTTTTCCTGAAGCAGGAGAATGATAAGCATAAAATTACAGAACAAGATGAAAATCAGTTCTTTAAAACATGGTTTCCTGCCTCCTAATTTAAATTCATACACCCGGCCTACCACCAGTGATCTCACGCTCAAGAAGGGCTGTAAAGCCCAAAGTGGCAGTCAGTGGCAACAGCATCATTTGAACTCAGCCTCATAGGTTAACTTGATGCACTTTTCCCCAGCCAAATGTGTTCAGCTGAGAAAGTTTGCGAGATAGCTGGATGCTGCAGAAAGCTATGAAGTGGTAGACACTGATTAAGAGAGCTAATGCTGAATGAACATCCGATACAGCAGCGATGCATGTGCAAGCAGTTTCAGAGCTGAGAAAACCTTATTGCAAGGCATGCAACTGGCTGGATGTTTTCTGGCAAAGATTCACGCTAGGAATTTTAAGCTTAGAGAAATGCTTCATGAATATTTAACTCCACCACTTGAGGTGGGAGGTAGTAATAAAACTGTCCCCTTTCCAAATAATATGTAATCCAGATTTACAACAGGGTACCAGAGCTATTTAAATAGTCAGAAAAGTCAAGACATAGTGAATTCCCCAGCAGTCATTCCGATTCACCCTTTTACTTCAAGTTTTCCAGAAAGTTTAGCCTGTTAAAGATCTTACTGGTAAAGAACAAGCTAAAACAAGCTTGCCAAAGCTGACAGGGGCATTTCAGAAACAGCGTTACATACTCTCACAATTACGGCCATCTCTAATCTGCCATTCTACACAGTGAGCTATTGTGTATGGCCGAAAGGGAAAATGAATGCTGCAGCAGTATTTTGAGGCTGAAAATATTTGCATGCAGATGCAGCTAACTCAACAGGCTCTTTTTGCACAGCAGCAAGTTCTGTTAAAACAGAACTATCACCTTAATGTTCCCCTGAATTATGCAACGTGGGCTAGAAGTACACAAGATTTTTCCAGGTTTTGTCTATACAGGAGGAAAGTAAGAAGCCAGACTCCCCGCGGTTTTCCAGTAAGAAGTGGCTGGGGGAACAATGCTAGTGTTTGTGGGATAAAGTTGTTTACATGGGATAGTTTCAGATTTTCAGGGAGTCAGATCATTGACTACAAACGACAAAAAAAAGCAGTGCCAAAAAGAACAGTATCAATGCCTTTTATAGCCTTAAAAGACAATACTGTTTTCATAATAGTTCAAAGTTGTCGCTCGATGTTTCCGAAAGCACCAACACTAGGAAGTGCTGACAAGCAGATTACACTACTTCCACAAAGGTCTACTGAACAAAAGCTTAATATGTAACAAGTTCTCACTTCTGGAATCACACCAGATCTTCCAACCACGTTATGTTTTCAGATGAGGCATTTCCAAGTTCTAGGTTTTCCTTCCCTCCGTCGGGAACACCTGAAACATTCCCACCAAGAAACAACTCTGATCACCCGGCACAACAACATGCTGTTTGTTCACCAGAACTGGCGAGCAAAGCCCTGGTGTCTGTCCTTGCTGTTAAAAAAAAAAAAATCCTCTTCTCTGAAGAGAAAGTTGCTGGGGAAGAGGTTGTGTATCATCTGTGCTCAACATAAATTTTATAATATGTAAATAGGTGCTTGTGCACTCCCCTCTTACGTGGCATGACAGCTTGAAGCTGATGCAACTGCAGAACTTTCCTAAATAGATAACCACGCAAGCATTCCTTTATACGCATCTCAAAGCGCCTGCCTCGCAGAAGGGTTCGAAATTCAAAATTCATTTATATTCAGAAGCATTTGTGTCAAGTTGCCAACTCTGAGAAAAACATGTTTTTCCTCCTCCTCCTTTACTCCACTTTGCCAATGCAGCATGTTCAGAGGTCCCAGGTTCTCCCCTCTGAGACCAGTTGCCTCCTCCAAGTGGGCTCCCACCAATCTGTGCCCAGTTATGAGCCAAACTGGCTGGAATCACAGCTCAAAGGATTACGTTTCAAAACAATCATGCCTCTGGCTGAGACGAATTAAAGGTTTAAGGCACCTTTGCTGCTGGCAAAGCCCTCTAAAAGTGATCACACATCTGTGTTTTGCCAAGCAGTAGGAAAAGCAGCAAGTCAGCTTATAGAGAGCAGAGGGGCACGGGTAGGGTGAAGTAGTCTGTGCAAGGCTGATCACCAGTGTCATTCAAAAAAGCTTTTCTGAACCAAGTCCAGCCCAAAACCACTGCTCCCAAGCCAAAGATTCATAAACAAGGCCAGTGCTCAGGAGTCATTTCACTGGCCTTGATTATTTGACTGTTAACAATTCAGAATATATTCCAGGGTATTCCCTATAGGAATATAAGGTAAATGAAGGGGTGGCACTTTGTGGCTTTATTATTCTGCAGCAGATCAAAACACTGTTAAAACAAGCAGGGTTAGGTGAGGAGGGTGAGAGCTAAAACACCTCCAGGGCTTGGCTGAAGTTGATTAGCAACAAACCCCATAGCTCACAGGTCTGAACCTGGTGTATGTCACTGGAGAGCGAGTAACCGCGCAGCTCAGATCTGACAGCAAAGCAAAGCAAGCTACTGCATTGCTCAAGCATCACTTTCAGCCGCACCGATGGCCAGTTAGGCCCCTCCTAATAACAGGAAGCGCTGTAAACTAGCGTCCATCCAAACTGGCTCAAAAAAATTTTGGCCACCGCAAATTAGAAAGGAGCTTGAAAAAACCCATCTCATCTAAAAAGAAAGGAATGAAGTTCAATAAAAGGTACCAACGTATGGTTGTCCCAAGGCATAGCTATCCTCCACAATGCATACGCTCGTTACGTGCGGCTTACATTTCAGACATAATAAACATGACACATTTAGTCTTCCTATTTGTGATTCATTTGAAAGTTATTCATTCTGCAGTTCATGCATAAGTATCTGCCTACACTGTTCCCTGTTTAGGCTACTCTTTGTTACAAGCATTGTCACGAGATCCTTTGTGTACTGTGTGAGTTACCGATTCTCTGTGACATAGTTCCACACAATAAATCAAGACAGACGTTTTAATACGAGTTATTCTTCTGCAGTTCCTTAAAAAACAGCTCCCTTTTGACAGTTAAGTAGGGCCCGAATAAATAGTTTGAACAGCAAGTGTCAAGAGTTGAAGGCGCTGAATTACTTGGGACTTGTTCTCCTTAAGTGAGGAACCAAAGCATATTTCTAAACTACAAGAAAAAAAAAAATCTAAGGGAACTGAAACAATTATGCTGCCTGACGGCATTGGATGTTTGGGGCTAGCAGTACTGCGAGCCTCAGAATCACAGCAGAGCAAGTTCTGACCCACAGATGTTCTGCGGGTCGCTGCCACCCGGCCCTGTTAGAGCACAGCACTCCATCTCATTTGTGTTGTTTCTAACCAGTTTGCTTGTATTTCCTTTCAAACCCCTTCGCGAGCTACTCCACAGTCCGCATGCTTTAGTGAGTGCTATAGTTGAAAGAGAGCTCAGGCTGATGCCTGCCTCACCCACCGGTTTTAGTGGCGTAACAACAGTGCTCAAAGCCAAAAAAACAAGGAGGGCTTAAAGTTTTAGCCATTTTTAAGTTTAGATTGTTTATGCAATGTGTAATCAACCTGATTAGCAAACTGAGATGTTTTGGCGAGGAACTTGAGTCGTGTGTTAAACAGTCGAAACAAGCCACAAGGAGATGACTGTACGATCGAGCCGGCAGCTGATCCGTCGCTGGGTTTCAGCTCACGACGCGCAGATGCTTCACTGCAGCATTTCACAGCTACGCTTGCCCTCGGTTTCATCATTTCCTCACAGCTAGAAAGCCGAGATTTCTGGGGTCTTCTCCAGTCCTTCTGTGCTAGCTATTGCATGTGTACAATTGGCACTAAAACGCTAGGTCTTGGGGCGATTGGCCTGTAAATGCACAGAGCTGTTCAGCTGCAATCATTTTGGGTTTGGATACAGGCTTTAAACTGCAAAATCGTCAGACCAGGGACTAGTTACTCCCCACATGCAGAATATATTCTGGCAGCTGTACATCAATAGTAGCATTAAAGCAAACTGAACTGAAAGCAACCCTCTATCTATTCCACAGATGGTAGGAAACGCTTAAGAAAACTGTTGCTACACAGTTTGCATAATATTTTCACTGAGGGATGGTCTGAAGAACGTTCCTGGGAAAGCTTGAGTTCCCCCTGTGTCACAGGAGTGAAAATGTGGCTTACACTTGCCCCTTCCACAGCAGTATAAGTTTTTGGTACATGCCTCGTTTGCAGGAAAACGGGGAGCTTGTAACAGTCTTAGCTGGGTTTCTGCTTTAGCATCGGCCAATGCTGCCTAGACTGCAATATTACAGCTCCAGGAAGAAGAGATTACAAAACCTGATGAAGTTCTGAAATCCAAGTTTTTTTTTTTTTTTTTTTTTTTAACATCTGGCTTCTAAAACTGCTTTCAGTCAAGCTTTTGTGAAACTGGAATCTAATAGTCTAAAGTTTAAGGAACTGAAATGCCAGTGCTTGAACAGGACTAGCTACAACAGTAACCATCGTCCCAACCCGCTTCCTCAAGCGGCAGTTTTCAGCTGATGCGACTGCAAGCAAGCAGTTCTTCCTCAGGGCGACGGCCTGGCACAGCGTGTGGGGCAGGGAAACCCACTGCTCGCATGGGAAGAAGCCAACGTGCCATTGGCAGCCTAAGTTTATTTAGAAATGTATTATGCCCATTTGTTCGGCTGCCAATATTGTCCTTTAGCTTTAAAGGACTCCACACTGTGGGTGGCGAGCACCACAGGGTGGAAAGAGAAGAGTGATCAGATGTCTTCCCAGGCTTCATTCGGTTGCATGACCAAGCCAATCCATCTCCTCTCCCTCCCCAAACACCCTCCTCACCCCTCTCTGCATCTGTCTCACTCTTTCCTGAATTGACTGGCAACCCATTGCTACGAATACTAACGCCTCCTCTGCACCTGGGTGCAAGGCTGGGCTTTGGGAACAGAATAAGTGATGAATATCGCAAAGATGCACTAAGCATTTCAAAACATGGAAGAGACTGCTTCTGCCACAAAGATTGCAGTCTAAACAGACAAGAAACAAGCTATTGTTCCTGCTGCTCGCCAGTGTCAGGCCATGCTTCCCACCCCCTCCTATTTTCAATCTGCCGTCGTTTAACAGTTCATAGCCTCTGTCCAGCTGCAACTACTTCAAAAAGTGGGTGGTTCCTGCAAGTTAGAGGCGAAAACATACTGAGATTATTCTAGAAGGAACAGGCTTGTAGTATACTCAGAGATGAAGAATGTCATTTGGCTCTAGGTCGCACCCCTACAAGCACATAGTGGTTTCTTTTTGTGTGTCTTGCATTTTCCTATTGATATTGCAAAGCTGAATACTCACGTTGCAAAACATTACAGCTAAAGCTGACAGGACATCTGAATTTACATTTATTTATTAGGTCATACTATACAGGTTATGGCTACTGAATTCAAACAATCGGTGGTGTCCTACCACCTATTAAAACTGCTTGCTCCTTGCTGCTCTAAGTTCTCTTTAAAAACATGTCAACATGCCTGAGCTGACATTTTCCGTGAGGAAAGTTTAAGGTTTTTTTCTTCTTTGATTTTTAAGGAGGAAAGTAGAATTTATGAACCTGAACTTGTTCCTGAGAGCTCCCAGACCCCTCTGCTGGGGAGAGCTCTAGCACTCTAATTGGTCTTAACTGGACTTAAACTTGGCACAAGTGGCCAAGGTGTTAAGGACACACCTTTCATTCTCCTTAAGAAAATCTTATTATAAAGTCAGCCAAACGTAAGCATTTGCACAAGCTGAAGTGCTCAAGACTAGATTTAGGTCACAGCCTTCTACTGCCTGCAAGTCTCAGCACCTCAAGACACATTATGATTTTCACAAGGGCTGGGTACACTCTGGCCTACAGCACAGCAGAAGGGGCTGGTGAGTGAGTGCCCCAAGTTAGCACTATCCAGAGTCAGAATATTCCTTGCTTCTCAAAATAAGGCTTTCAAATTCCTTCCGGATGGACAACAAGCAGTTCTGCATCCTTGGATGACTTTTTTGAAAACCTTGTCCACTCATGCTCCAGGTTAGCATGTGTGACTTCAGGTAGAAAACTTCAAAAATTTCAAGTTCCCTCTCCAGATCATTTTACAAGAGGGGTTGGGATTACTCATGCCTAAACTTTTATTTAGGATTAAGATTTTATACAAAATTTCATAAAGTGAAGTATGTTTTACTTAAGGGAAAAAAATAGGAGATGTTCTTAAGTTACATTCTCTGGGCAGAAGGGGAAGTGTTTTGAATTTGCCAATATAAAGGGTTATTATAAAACTGCAATGCCTCTGTTTCATGGAATAGGCACGTAACATAGTATGGTGTAACTTCATCCAAGCATACAAACACATCCTAACATCTTGCAGGAACATAATATTTGGAGCACTCTACAACTGTAGCAGTAAGAAAATGACGTCATCTGTTTGACAGTACGCACAAGAGCATCCTGAAGGAAGCAAACCAATAATGTACAGCAAGAGTAATCCGTCCTTCCTCCAGTACTGCATTTCCTGTCTGGATATCTGCGCACTCTGCTAATAATGAAATTCTCCTTTATCAGTCTTGTTACTCTTCCATTATGCTATATGCTTATCAGGAAATACATTCCTGTGTTTCGATACAGTGCAGCTCTGTTGAGTTGACCACCAGTGCCTCCACTCACAAGATCTTCTTCGGAGACATTACACATTAAGATTCTTATCATTTAGATTTTCCTTCCTAAAAATCAGAACTTCTGTAAAGAATAAGAATCCACCACATAACAGCGGTGAAATGATAAGGATAGAACAAAAAACAAGGGAAGGATGAAAGCACATGGAAAGATTTGTTTGATAGTCAAGTGGGTTTTTATGCTGTACTAGTTTAAGGCCAGCTCTTTCTATTAATTTTTGCATCACCCACACGGTGCTAGCAGACTTCCCATACACATTCGTGGTAGGAAAGCAGCTAGAACAGCTATACTTTTGAAGCTATACTTAGTCCAGACAGGAAGTAGACAGTTCAAGGCTTAGAAAAGTAGTGAACATCCAATTTTAAAACAGGACTTGAAAAGGAAGATCTGCGTTGACTAAGTTCTCGCTGTAAATGGGAAAAAAAAATCTGACTGACAGATGAAAGAGATGCATTAAAACTGCGGTAATTAACTGAAAGGAAGTAGCACAAAACCCAAAAGGAACATAGGAAACCTGGTCAGCCGCACAAAATAAGAGCACTAAAATTGACATACATCCTGCTTTGTACAAACAGATACAGCTGTGGAAAATTTCTGCTGCAGGGACAGTCCAGTTGTGCAGCAGTGAGCGCACTGTGGTGCTCCTCTGTATGGAGACTGTCCCATTTGACTCCACGTCGCTGGGCATCTCCCAAAGACAATGTTCTCAAGCCAAGTATGAAACAAAACAGGCCTGATCCATTTAATTTCAACTAAGGGGCTGGTGCAGGCTCTCCCTCATCCCCTAATGTAGGAGCTGGTGCGTTCGAGTCTGAAACATGGATGATCACAATCCCAACCCTCTGAGCACCTGCTACGCCTAGTTAAATGGCAAATAATAGTACTGATTCTTAGCAGCTCTCAGTATTGATTTAAATGATGCCGTCATCACGCTTTAATGATGTATGATCACCATATTCAGGAGAAGCTTTGAACGGTTTCTTACTGCTACTCTAAGTCTGCAGCCAAAGGGAATTAACAGTAGGGATTACCTCCTGCTGAAGTTACTTAGGGCTCAGGAAATGACATAGATAGACAGGAAAAAAAACACACCCACATTTGAGAGAAACATCAAGTTCAATAGCCATTATATTCATAGCCATTGATTTCCCAGAGGCCTAACCCAGATTTTAGTCATCTGTAGCAACATGCAATACCAAATCTGAAAATGGTGTTGCCTTCTTTTAAGCTTCCAGAAAAGTTACAGAGTATTTCCCATGACTTTCCAGTGCTAAAAAGTTGTTTATTTGTAACTTTTGAGGCAGAACTTTTGGCAGATAGCCCAGAGATATTGTTTCCCTGATCTACCAAAAGCTGGAGATAGTCTCCCCACTCCAATCTCTAGGAAGTCCTTCACTAAGGCTGAAGAGACCTTTGGTCACTAAGGTAAACTTAAAAATTTATACCTAGAAGCTCAAGGGCAGTCTATATATAATGTCAGCTTACTTGGTGAAACAAAGCTACTGACAGGAGACAGCAGGCTTCTCTATGCTTCTTGAAATGTTTAGGCTCTGTGACACAGTATGAAAGTTAAAATGTAAACAAACTGTTGGTCAGAAGTCCTCTTTGGTCTTAAGAGTCAGCATTTAATCACTATTAAGGTCAAGCAGTTGCCGCACTAATAAGCGTCTCCTGGTCTTTGCAGTTTCGCTTTTTAGTTGCCAAACCTGACCGACCAGAGAAACTCACTGGTGCTGCGTACAGCTTAGTCCTAGGACTGAACCGATCCAGGCCATGGGTTTCCCAGGTTGTGCTCTCCCCTGCTAGCCAAAGGGCTGGTGTTGCTTTAAGCTTCCCAGTGTATGCACGATGTAAACACAGCTGATCCACCGTAATTAGAATTCTCACTTTTGAGAATTTCAGTTTCTAGTCTTCTTTCTGCGAGACTTCATGCCAGTTCTGTACCTTGTCTTTCACTCTTTGTCTGTTTAGGCAATAAAACTAGGAACTGTCCCCTTACACACAAATTCAGTATTTAGTGCAACAGGTTCCCAGGCTCTAATGAGGTTAAGTGTAAAAACAGTATTTCCTATGGGAAGTTAGAAGTTTGCTGAAATCCTTTAAACGGGTGAAGGGAAGCTATATGTTGCCCTTCAGTCAAACCAAGCCAGTCATGTAGGCTTATGAATCTGAACCTAAGAATTTATCACATCAGTTAATTGTTATACCTCCCGAATTGCCAGACCATACAGAAATTATTCAGCTGCTTTAGAACTATTTTTGGTGGCCAGGTTCCCATGCCCGTACTGTCTCCCAAGATGCGCTGTGATTTCCCCATTTAACTGCCATAATGCAATAAGGAATATTCAGAGGGTAGAATATCTCCCATTGGAATAAAGAAAACTGGGGAATCCTGCTGTTTTTTACTGAGCATTCATTTAAACTTAATCTACCCAAATGATCTGTCACAGTTTCAGCGTTCCTTTTGCTTTTGGCAAGAACAAAAAAGCCATTGTCCAGCACCGAAACAGCAGCGCTGGAGTCTGCTTGTCAGTCGTGCCAGTGCCTGTTCCCATGCAGCAGGGGCACGTACCGCATTACTTCCACTACTGTCGAATCCTGCAGGACCGTGACACTTCTAACATCTCCATCCTGTGGCTGAAGCAGCCAGCAAATGAAGGGAAGGCAATCATTACACAAGTTTTTTCCCCAAGGGAATCGAGTGAAAACCCTGGCTTGTCCGGTCCTTCAGGACCTCTCTCCACCAGTTTGATTTGAGACTAGCTACTTTGTACTGTGATCAGGAGAATGATTTCATCTCTCAGTTCATATATGTTCCCTGAAGAAATTTTGGTTCAAAGTTGTCAGAGTCCAGCCTGTTCAGGTATGTGCAGTACTGCACTGCAAGGAACTCCGGCTGAAGTTGTGGCTTCCAGTTCCCCACACCCTCATTCCATGCAATCTGTTCAGTTCGTACTGCAAAACACCAGCTCCACAAACCGTACGCGTCCTACGTAGCCTCTCATTGCAACATTAAAAACTGGTTTCATTACCTCAGTATTTTCCAGAAATCTCCATATGTCAGAACACATACCAAGTAACTTTTGTGAAGGGCACAGAGCTTATTAGTACTCGGGGGACTGTACAAACCTTTAAGAAAAACTATTTTTGCTGCATCAGCTCCTCAGTATTACCATACCATCTGCAGTTAGAAAAGTCTTGCTGTTGCTGTAACTACATTACACTACAGATAAGTTAAAAGAGTGCAAGATTTTTTTTAAAAACCTGCTCCCAGCACCAAGTCCAACATGTCATCAACTTAATGCCACTCGCTGAAGTTTTGCTGTAAGTTATGATCATAACAAGCCCATAACTGCAAGGACTAAAAACAGCAGGAGAGGCTTTGCCTATGTTTACGTGAGGCATTTGACAGCACCTGTTTACAGAGTATCTCCACTGCTTGCCCTCAGTGGCCGGTTTTTCTGCAGCTGTTTATTTTTGACACATCTGTGCCCCCCCCCCCCAAAAAAAAAAAACATGGGCTAAAATCCAGAAGTCAAGCAGTGCAACAGCTAGCAGGGAACTTGCTCCATACTCTCATCACTTCGTTTTTTAGGTTCAAAATACAGTTCCTATTTAAAGAGGCAACTCAAGAGAAAAAATAGTCCGAATAACCTATCCGGTAAACATCTCTATGTGAACCTGAAAGGAGTTCTCTTCTGGGGACGGGATGCAAAAGCAGGCGGGGTGGGCTTTATAAAACACGGCGGGGAATGCCAGTTCCCAGGCGTTTCGTAGGCAAAACACGAGAACAGCGGAAGCGCTAACCAAAACATCCTCAGTGGCAGAAGTTAAATGACACGGCAACTCATCAGCTCCGGTTCCCGGACGGCGCTCGCTCGGCCGACGCTGCCCCGAAGCGCTCCCGAGCCGAGCGGCGCCTGCGGGCGCTCCCCGGAAAACCGAGGCTCTCGCCCCGCACGAACCCCACACCTTCACCCCACAGCCGGCCACTCAACACCTGCGGCAAACCCCCAAGCAGGGGGCTGCGAAAGCAGGGCGCCACACGCGCTAGGCACCCGCCGCCCTCAGAAAAACCCCAGCGTTGGTTTCAAAGCTTGTTTTCTCCCGGCTGGGTGCTGCAACAGGAGACACCGATGCGCGGCAGCGGCTCTACCCCACCAGTCCCTAGCTTCCCCTCCGCAGACGGAAGGGAGGAAAAGGGGTTAATCAGTATAAATAAATTAATTAAAAAGGGAAAAAAAGGAGAGGGGGTGATGCTTAGCGACCCCTTCCTGCCGCCTCCAAGGGCGGCGAGGTCCGGGGGGAGCCCGCCAGCGTGAGTCCTGCCTTACCCGCCGCGGGAGCCGCTCTCCGTGCGCCGTCACTACTACTACTACTGCCGCCGCCGCGCTCCTGCCGCCGCCGCCCGCGGCCGCGGGGCGGATTTATAGCCGGCGCCCCGCCCGCCGGGCGGCGCAGCCCGCTGCCGCCTCCGCGCCGCCGCCCGCTCCGCGCTCCGGCCGCCCCGCTCCGCCGCCCCGCGCCGGGCGCGCCGCGGAGCATCCGCGGGGATGGCCCGCTGCCGGGTCACGCAGCCCGGCGAGGGGCTCGCCCCCGACAGCGCCTGCCCGGGCCGGCTGAGTCCCCCGAGAGATCAAGGCCCCGGGGAAGGAGTTTTCACCCTTGGGGAAGGATGGGGGCGAGTGTTTGCCAGAGGGCCCCGCCAGCGGCAGTGGTGGGAAATGCCCAGGCAAGGGGTGCAGGTGATCGAAATCGGCGGGGGGGATGTGTGCGTTACTATGTAAAATTATGTCTGGCTCATATGGTAATATGACCGCTCGAAACGAACTCTGGTTTCAATAGAAACAAAATAATGCCCTCATGATTGTCTAGTGAAGTTCAGAGGGTGTAGTGAGTGCAGCAAATGCTGTATGAGCTTCCCAGAAAACAACTTTCTGGCAGGAAGTGCAGCTAATTGTTTGTTCCAAAAAGAGGCTGGAGCCTGCTGACTAAAGAATATCTCTAAGTACACACTTCTGCGTGTAACTGCCCTCAATGGGGTGGATGAAACTGTGACAGCTTGAACTGCCTTTTCTCTGTTTTCTGTAAGGCACGCTTACCCCGTGTGTATGATTTCACTTACCAGCCTCACTGTTAGGACAGGTTACTGTGACCCTAACTGATAAAATCCACAGCGTGTTGTCACACTCCCTCATGAAAAGGAAATCAGAAATTCCCAAAACTCTGCAACTGTCTCCATTAAAACTCTCTGCCTCCATTTTCTCAGCTGTACAATAAACCTATTCAATCCGGTCTATAAAAGCTTGGTGGTGTTCAAATGCGTATGAGCTTCTCTGCTCCTAAACCGACTTCTAAACCTGATTCAGAAGTGTTGCCTTCGGAGAGAGAACACTGGAAATCTCTTTCCATTTCCACTAGGAAATGGTGGAAGACCATGTCATGCTGCATTAACTCTGAAATATGAGTAAATCTAGAAAAAAAACAAATGTCTTATAATATTTTCTTATCGTTGATTAGGTTATGCCTACAAGGATGAAAAGTATTTCTAAAACAACAAGACAAGCATTTGTCATTCTAAGACACAGACAGCTCCGCTCTTTGTTTTTTGAACATAAAAGACCTAACCGTGTTTGTGTTCATTTTAGTCTCTGAGTCCAGAAAACCAATGAGACCATCAAAAGTAATTTCATTTGTAACTGAACCGATTTTGAAGTCAAATCTTCAACATTAAGTCATCAACTCACTGGCTTGCTATGTTTGTTGTGGAAGATCTATCTAGCCCAGTGCTTCCTGAAGTTATGGAATGAGTACAAATACTGGAACAAGAAGATGGGCCTGACTAATTTTCCAGGAGATTAATCCTCCCGTCTGGTATCTGATCATGAAACAAAATCCTGGCTTAGAAACATTCAGTCCTTCAGAAAACAGATCTGGGTCAGTGTCTGAACTGTGTGGTTTGGCCCATCCTCAAGCAGTTTTTGCAATCTGCTGTGCTTGGCTGCTTTTTGGGGAAGGGGCCTGCGGCTCTGGAGAATCAGATGGAATGAACTGGGAGTCAGACCTCTGCAGTAAAAATAGTGAGGATTGTTCTGAGTAGGGAGTGAATTTAGTAATTTCTTTTCCTTTGGCCTTTACAGTTTGTTTCTTGTTTAGATCACATGTAGTGTTCGAACCCCCACAAATATTTGAGACAAGCAGGCAGACAGGAGCACCCAGAAGTCAATAGCTGCTAGCCCACGTGGACAGGAAAGCCTGGGAATCTGCATCTGAACTGAGCTCTCACTAGCTCAAGTACTCTTCCCAGCTATTTTGCCAGTTATAAGGCTGGGAATAACACAATGATTTACAGTATCTTTTGAGAGTGGATGGCAGATTGCAAAAGAAAACAAAGTCATTCCAAAAATCCAAGTTAGGAAGTATTTTACTGTATGAAGATGTAATAGCTAAAGTTTGTACTCAGCGAGCCAAATCCTGCCTTGTGCCGGAAAGGAGCACAGCTGAAAGCTTAGGGAGCATCTTTCCCCTCTGCTTCAAAAAGTCTCCTTGGAAGACAGGTCAGGAGAGCTGGGATGTCCCCACTGAGTTTACAGGAGTGGCACCACTGACGAGGCAAGAGCAGCTGCCGCAGCAAGCTCTGGCCCTGCGCGGGGTTGTGCACAGCTCATAGAGCACTCCTGTCCCAGCCGAGCGGTTCACGCGCTATTAGCAGGACGCATACACACGTCCAACTTTTAGGAACCGCTGTGCTAAAGAAACGGGCAAGTTGCTATCCACAGGAGCCCTCTGTAAAGCTAATGAGTATTTCTACTATACGTATTATATTTCTCTACTAAACCAGCTTTGTAAGGCTGATAAGCGCTTATCCTTTTCCAAAGACTACCTCTGTGCGCGCTGGCTGCCAGCCAGCAACATCCATTCCTGTACCAGCAGACTGGCTCTTCCGACTGATGCAAAAGCACCACCAACCCCCAGTGCTGTCCGTGACTTCTACTTGAGATGGCAGCATCTGGCCCCAAGGTTTTTAGAAGTGGGGTAAATAAGTCCTTAATTTACCGTTTTGCTTCACTTTACTAAACTGGGTTATTGTGGGTATACACCCGCACACGCACTCAGATGCATGTGCACAGGGAAGGGAAATGGTGTATTTCCGGACTAGAGAAAGGCTAACCATACGGTGCTGAGCAGAAACCTGGCTATGTGTTCCAATACCTGGGAGTAACAATATTTCAGCATTTAAATAGCACTTTAAAGCCGTTAACTAATCAATGCTTACAAGGCTCCAGGGGAAAGAGGATGGTGGAAATGAGGAACCAACAGACTAAAGACCTCGTCCAAAGTCCACTGGCGGGTTACAGTTCCATCTATCTCAATGCTATGGAAACAAATTTTAATCATGAGACTGTTCTTCTTTCCTTGACATTGTATTTCTTGCTGTGCCAACATTAATATAGGATATATAAATAGTAGTGCTGCAGCAGCAAAGAAGGAAAAAGAACTGAATAAAGTAGGAGCATAGTTTTTTTTTTTTTTGAAAAAAATATTGTGCATTTCATTAAAGTGATTTCTGCACAGGGTTTACGTTTAAGCAGTGGTAATATTAGTCACTGCAAAAGTAGCTGGGTGTTCCCTTGTTCTCACTAACAATACAGCAGGGATAATTTTGGATTAAGCTACATATTTTATGAAAAATATACTTGATATTTGCTGGTTCATGTCAAAAGAATTCCCTGTGTGACCCATCAAATATCACACCCATCCGCTGGGATTTTTATTCTACTACAACCTTTTGTTGTTGCCTTTGGATCCCTTAATGATGCTGACATGTAGCCACATGGATGGGTTGTCCTTCCAAAAATTATCCACTGCGGCTTTGAACCAAGGGCACTGACCTTAACAAAAATAAATAAATAAATAACACTATAGATTGCAGATTCACATGCCCTTGTCAGAGACTTGCTTGATATTATTCATATCCCCACATAAGTCCTTATTTCCAGTTTGGAAACTGGAAATAAGTTTTTGGCAAGTTTATCTGATTCAGTAAGAACATAGATGTGGAGTGAGTCATCGTTAGTTAGTCTTGCAATATGGACTTCCTCTCATCTGCAAAAGAAGTGAGGTAGTTTTTTTTTTTTTTTTGGTACATTTGTTTAAAAGCCCAGGATCTGTCTATATTTCATTCAATGAACTGAGGGACTTTTTTTTTTTTTTTTTCTGAACAGGTATGTCCCATCAGGCGGTTTTTAGTGGAGCATTTTACCCGGGGAACATTTTGCAGGAAGTTCTGTGAATTAGGGTGGAATCTGTAAGCTAAATTCGCAGCAGGACTTTGATGCTGAGTAACAGAGCTGCCTAGCCCCAAGTCAGACACTCGCACTTTCAGTCCAGCGCTTGCAGACGGTTAATGCCTAAGAATTGGGTTTCAGAGAACTCAGCATGCCAAGTGAGAAATATTAAAACTAGCCAAGAGAAAATGCCGAGAGAGACGAGGTCTAAAATACATTATGTATTTGTTTCCACGTAAGGTTTACAGCTCCAAATTCCCTCCTAGAGATAAATAGCTATGATCAGTCAATGCTTTCTCCAGTACTATCTCGCAGTCCATAACCCATGGAAAATGTGGGTATCTGGGAGATTGTTTTCAAATACTTTTCTCATTCAGTTGAGTTTGAGCACAGCTCTCCTGCTTACTGGGAAAATGTTTAAACCAGCAGTCTACTGGCTGGTTATATTCCGATTACACAACATTTTGTTTGCAATCACTCTTGTCGAAGCTCCTGTGTTTTGTAAAAATTATAAAAATTCATCAAGCCAGACAGGAAAAAGGAAGAATTTGATTCTGTACCCCACAGAAATCATTTGCAGTGGTGGGGGGGAGGAATAGTTTTATATCCTTGCTACAGTTAGAAGGGGGATTGGGACTTGTCTCGTACTAGTCTGATACTTCCACCTCTCCTCCAAACAGTAAGATTTCACATTACAGTATCTAGATTAAAACCTGCCACGGTTTTACAAAACACCTAGGACTCATGAAGAAAATCTCTATTTTCAAAGCTATCATTTGTGCAAAGACTAGGCCAGCAGGCACTCTCTGAAACCTTACACAGGGTAAGATGGGGAGGAAAGGGAGGAAATCCCAGCTGGAGTTTGGGGTGGAATCTGGAACAACTCATCTTCACAGAATGACAGTGCTTTTATGCCCATTAAGTGGTAGACATAAATAGACACTTCCTAGATTTGGTGGCATCCCAGCAGGGTTTTTAAGGGTCTCAGTGGTGTCTGCATTTTGGACTTGGGAGGTTCGGTTGGATTCAGCTCCCACGCTCGCCATGGTCACAGTGGAATGCACTACTGCGAACTTGCCTTCTGCCTCGCCTGATCTAGCCACAGGTTTTTTACTCAGGTTGGTTCTTTGTTTTACTCCTCCTTGTCTCCTGGTTGCCTCTGGGAAGGAGCATAGCCCGTGTGACACTGCGCGTGTGCTGATGGCCCTGGCAGGACGTGTGTGGTGTCTAGCTACTCACCTGCTCTCTCCTGTTTGCTCAGAAGGCTAAACAGAGAGCTATTTTGGGTCTGCTAGGAGAGCAAAGAATTGGTTTTACGGGTATCTACTAGCCCCATTCACAAGGTTATTTAGGCCTGCTGAAGGAATACAGTACTCCAGGTCTGTCCACCATCTGTTAAACACACATATACATACCTGTATGTACCATCATATAAAGTTTGTTTCTTTAGGGAATCAGGCTAAACACAGACAAACACAGTAAGCTCCCTTACAGGTGTAACTTTACCGAGCTGGCATGAGATATTATTCCTTTTTTATTCATGTTGATTCTTTTAGTGCCAACTATGAGAAGGCAAGCACAGAGGCCTATTTCACCTGTGAACTAAAAACAGTGAAGTAACCATGCCCAGAAGTCAGGAGAAATGAAACACTGCAAGGTTATAAATGAGGGGAGATTTTTCTTAATTCTCTCACAGGTAGGTGACCTTCTCCATCTCATTCCCAGCAAGAAATTTTACATTCATCAAAGAGAGTTCACTCTGGCTAAAGCAATCCAGTCAGAAAGTGCTGCCTTCCATGCTAACAACGACCCTATCCCATCTCTCCTTCTTGAAGTGGCATCTTCACTTTTCTATTTCAAGTATTAGACGGGTAGAGAGCTCAGCTGATGCCCACAGTTATCCACCTACGGCTAGTTGCAGCTGTAATCCTCCCTCAATCTGCTTGGCCAAGGTCTTGGGGTGCCAGAGCCCCCCATATCCACTCAATGGGTGGGGAGAACTTGGCCATCAGTTGGGACTGCTGTCCTCTCAAATTCAATGCCAAGTTTAAAGGTGTTCTTCTAAGGTTTCCTCAAAGCTGCTTTCCTATACTAGGAGATGCTGATTCCATACACTTGAGGACTAGGAGGAAAGCTCTGAGTCAACCCACCCCAGAAGTATAGCATTAGGGACGTTCAAACTGAACTCATCTGGGGGCTGCACAAGCAGCGTGCAGCCAGTCTGAAGCCTTCAACTCATTATGTAAAACAGGATTTGCAAGAACCTCTTCTTCTGCAGCGACTGTGTGACTGGAGAGGTGCGGGGCATGAAGGTGTGCTCTGACAAGCTAGGCCACTCAGAGCAAGAGATCATAGGACTGGCAGCCATCAAAGAACCTCCTGATTCCAAATACTTTGGCACTGGTAGTGTCAACCTATGCATCTGGTTGGTCGAGTCCTGCAACTCCTGAGCCAGGCAGAAGGCACCAAATGCCATTTGATACCTTTTCGATTCTCTTTGGTCAGTATTTGCCTTAGCAAAATTTCCCCAAACCTGCACTGTCTCCCTTTAGCCCCCACCTGTCATTATTATACCTTGAAAAATATTTCTCTACTAGCTAGAAATCTGGAAAATAATTCCCTACTCCTCACCTCTCCCTCCCACCCAGCCTTGCCAAAGCATTGCTGTATACACATATAGGCATAAATTTGTATGTGTGTACCAGAATGCTTCCCATTTCCCACTTCACAGCCTCTCTAAAGTAATATCCAAATCACATCTCAGCTGAACTTTTGAACGCACCAGGGCTGAGACGGCTTAAAATCAGGCAAAACAGGCTGGCCCATGCCTATGGCTTTAAGGAGCATCTAAGTAAGCGCAAGTCAGAATTCTGTCCTCACTTAGATCTGATAAGGAAGAGTTGGTAAAAAGGCATGATTGTTGTCTAATCTACCTAATGCAGTCACAGCATGTGCCTTCTGCCTGAAAATGCACTTAAAAGTTAATGTCCTTTTGGTCTGAGCACACATTTGCATACCAATAGCACAGTCAAGCAATTAACTAAAAGAAAAGTCTGGTTTTGCAAGACTCAGTCCCAAATGACATGTAGCACTGCTTGCAGCCAATTAGGTGATTACTGCTGTTTTCTTAAGTTTTTGGTTATAAATGCTGCTCTCACAGCTTTGAATACCCACTCGAGCAAGTATAAAGCACTGGCAGTGAGTACTCAGAGCTGACCCACACCAGCAGGCCTGAGACCACATGCTTTATGCTGGGAACAGATTCATGGTCTTGGGCACCTGAATGGAAAATACAAACACCCACAAAACTAATACCTAGGGTTTCCTCTCTGTCCTGTATTCAGGGAGAGAAGATGGAGGTTGGTTCACTTCTCAAAGGGGAGAGACTTTGTTTTAAAGAAGAGGCTGCTACAGAGAAATGGGATACAAATAGCAATTTTCTATTGCTGGAAGTACAGGGCACAAGGACTGTGGCTTGAGACCACCTATGCTAGAGGCAATTAGAGTTGCAGTCTGGTTAGGCATCATTTGACAAAGACTGAGTGTGCAGTCCTAGGAGGAAATAATCGAAGTAGTAGGGATAAGAGAAGAGGGGAATAGACAGGCTGATTGCAGCTTCTGCAGGAAAAGCAGACCTGCCTTTTCTGCCAGTCATTTCAAGACAGTTGCTCAGAATTAAACAGCAGCTCTAAATCGGCAGTTCATTCATTTAATAGCTTTAAAGGCTGTGTTCCCTATTAAACAAGACATGGCAAATTTGTTTCAGATTAGCAAATCAAATGACTCACATAAATAAAAATTCCTACTTTGGTATTAGGTTTTAGCCTTTAAGAGAAATATGTCAAACAGATGCCATTTCCATACCACTACATACAAAAGGGCAAAAATCCAATCTCTTACCCTGAGACTAAGCGGTGCAGACTGGCTCAGGCTTCCAGGTCTCAGGAGCAGCCCTCTGCAACAGATCAGCCGCATCCACATTGCATAGCACTTGGCCCTGGCCCTCCTCTGTACTGCAAGTGGTGTCCCAATAGTCCTAAGACATGATCGTTATTTTTTTGTGTGTTTCTGAGTTCAAAGGAGCTGAAATAATCTGAGGGAAGTGTTGCAACCCATGAGAGTGACATTTTTATGGTATGAAGTTGAAGGGGTGTGTTGCATACCCTGGGGTGTGCACGAGGACATTTTGGCATGCGGGAGGGTGTAAAATCTGATGGGACAGCTCTGGGAACTCATGTAGGATGGAGCGCAGTCTTGTCCGTTCTGCTTCCTCAAAGGTCCTGGGAGTAGGGAGTCTCAGAGTAGGGAGCAAAATAACAGTTAAGTGGTGTGGACAGTGAAAGGTCTGTGATTCAGTCTCGCACCCTGGCCTCTTTTTGGCTTAGACATACACAGAGGAACAGAGCAGGCTCCTCTGGAGGTTTTATCATCACATGCATCCATGTCTGAATCGCTGAGTGGTCTGCAAATACTTCTCACTAATAACGAATTGCCAGGGAAATACCTGAAGTTGAAGAGAGCAACAGACAAAAGCACCATCACAGCTAATAGGGTAGGTGGAAAACAACAGGAAATTTCAGCAGCACTTCACCTTCTATCTGCCTGAAATCGAGTGCAAAAAGGCAGACAGTAGCTCAAGAGCTAGTGCTCTTGGTGTGTAAAATAGCTTTAAATTAACTCAAGAGTAACTCTGAAGGATATTTAAGAAATATACAGATACAACCCAAAAAGAAAACATAAGTGTTATATTTTTAACAGAAAAATATAGAAAGAGAATGAAGGAGTTCTTAAGAGATGGAATAGAGTCAAGAGAAAGTAACTACAATTCAAATCACAACCCCGAGAAAGTTTTCTTCATCCTAAGGCAAAAGAGGTAGAGAGCTCTAGGAATCATCCAGCTAGGGAAAGTAGAGAGGAGTGATTTGAAGGTCTCTGTCTGTCATCTACAAAATATCATGCCAATCAGTGGAGGTTCCTGTCAACGAGGGAGAGTGATGGATATAATGTACCTTGAATTTGATGAGGCTCATATCATTGCCTACAGTATTCTTATTTGCAAGTTAGATAGTATGACTCAATGATAGAATGGACTTTTAAGTCGGCTGATAAATGACTGTACTGCCAGAGTCAAAGTGGGTAGTAATTAGTGGCTTAATGTCCCATTGCAGACCAGTATAAGTGGAGTGCCACAGTGGTGCAGTATTTTCATCCATGACCTAGATGATCTGACAGCGTGTATCCTGCAGCAAATTGGAGATGATGCTCAATTAGGGAAAGTGACTGACACACCAAATGTGAAAGCTTTAGCCCAGAGGAACTCTGAGTAACTTGAGGATTATGCCAGCAAAAACTTCATGAAATACAACAGGAATAAGTGCAAAGTTCTGAACCTGGGGTGGAATAACCCCACGCAGAAGCACAGGCTGGTAACTCGAATGGCTGAGCCTTGTTGAAAGGGGTTGTGGGGGTTGTGGTCTGCTCTCATTGTGGATAAAACAAGTTGCACACTGGGCTACATCAGGAGGAGTGTGCCCACCAGATCAGGGAAAATAGCTACCTCCTTTACCCATCTCTGGTTAGACCAGTTTTGGGCCTACCAGTTCAAGAAGGATGTTAAGAAATTTGAGATGACGCAGCAAAGAGCTGCAAAGGTACTCAGGGGCCTAGGGCACATGACCTAAAAGGAGAAGGTGAGGGAGCTGGGCTTTTTTAGTCTTTAAAATAGGAGACTAAGGGGTAGTCTAATAGCAGCTTACATCTACTTGAAGGGAGACCCCAAGGATGATAAAGCCAAATGCCTTTCAGCAGTGGCAGAGAGTATAATGGGGTAACAGCTACAAGTTGTGGTTTGGGGGGTTAAGACTGGGCATGATTTTAGGAAATTAACTCAAAGCTAAGAAAACAAAAATAAGTTCTGTTCAATGGAAACAGCAGGTCCAAAGGAAAGCTATCACAGGAAGGTTAAAAGGTAGACCACAGCAAGGCTGGGACTATCACCATAAAGCCAAGATTGAAAAATAAGGGGTGCCAAGACTGCTTAGAAAGCTAAAGTCTGGAGGCTTCCTCTAACCATCCAAAATAACCAGTCAGTGGCCTGAGATGCTGCAGTGCAGCATGTCCAAGAGATTTTGGATTCAGGCTAAGTGTTCTAAAGAACAAAGTCAGAAATTAAAGAGATAGTAGGTCTGAGATACTATAATATGACAATTAGCAGTAAATTGAGTTATCCCATGCCCAAAGGGAAGATTGACTTATTGCTCTTCTAGAAACAGATCAAAGATGTATCTTGTAAGGACAAATAGAGTTTTGGTGGTAACAGAGAGAAATTATTTAGCTTTAGCTCTGGATGTGAAAAATTTCAGGATTTTGTCTACAGGAAACAAGTGCATAAGGTGTTTATCGTCATTGTTAAACTGAACAAACTAGCCCTGACAAAAACAATTCAGAGAATAATTTTTAGAATTAGAAATTGAAGACAATACAAACCAATGGTCATTGCAGACACAAGTCTTAAAGCTCAGAACAAGTGACTAATAGAGCAAACGCCTCAAGTTTAATATGAATAGGCAAATCTCACTTAAACCCAGCAAACATTGTTTCTGCGTTCAGACAAGGGAGGGGTCAGCACTCGTAGAGCTAAGGTAAAGCTAAGGATGAACTTTGCACTGAAAAGCACTGATTAAGGTTATTGATAGATGGCATAGCCCCAGTTGTCACTGGAAAGGGAAGAGCTCACTGTTGAACAGAGCTTGATTTAGAGCCACTAAACTAGAGAGTACTAATTGGAGCAGGAGAGAATTCAGGTAAATGTGCTAAACAGATAGGGGAAGTGTCACAAGCATTGAAGACCCTCTAGGCTGTCCTACGGAGCATCCAATGAACAGTGATAGCAAAAGGCCTGAGGCGTGTCACGTTTACTGAAAATACAGGCTTAGCAGAGCAAAAAGAAACAGCTAAAACCCCTATTGACAGTTGCATTGGAAAATACTGCCTCCTAAATGCCCAGTAGGCCTAGTTGTGTTTACTGGCAAGAAAGCCCAAGCACTTCTAGTTTATATCCTAACATTACCTTGGTAGAAGATACAGCAGTCAGGCATATCACATTTCTATTTGCTACACAGCATACCACGCAGCTGGCAGTGTCCAGCAGCAATCACAGCTCTGTGAGCACGAGCTCCTGGTGTTTGCATTGAAATATATTGTACATATTTTTGTACAATATATTGAAATGTATTTTGTACATATATATATATTGAATGTATTTTGTACAATACATTGAAATATATTGTACATATTGACAGTTTTCTGCCAGCTCCCACGTCCTAAGTTCAGTGGGTTGTTCACCAATAATATCCAACTGAAAAGGCAGCTATTTGAAAAGGCTGGGCAGCAGGGCTGTGTTTAGCCCCGGTACCTTACTGAACTCTGCGTAAGCGCTTGCCAGCATAACTGATGATCTCATTTTAGCTTTTCATCACCCAGCACTAAGATACAAAATCTGTGGAGGCAAGGCCACAGGTGTTTAATAGCATGTAGCAAAGCTATACAGAAGTGGCTAATTACTATTCATTAATGTTTCATGGCTGAGTAGAGGTCCCAGCTAAGGTGAAGAACTCTGCATTGCTATGGTATGCTATAAATTGATCTTAAGAGACGGTTCTTGACAAAAACACTCAATATCAAAATAGTGAGGACATTCCCTATCATTTTCTAGATAGGGGACTGAGGCCAGAGTTTAAGCCTCGCATATTTCAAGGTTATTAGTAATTACAAGTATTAGCACTAAAAGAAACATTAGTATTGCAGGATGAGTAGATTTTGACTGGGTGTAGTTAGGCTTTGTAGAAGGGTCTGATTTCCCTGCTCATTGAAGAACCAGATCCCTCAAAAATGCCCCAAATGGAACACCCTGAAATAGGGGTTCTCTGAATTATTAATCTGAGATGAATCACAAACTGAACCTCGATCTCCTCTCTCACCTTCAATGATGAACACATTCCAGCCACAAGATCAGAATTGCTAGCAGGATGATTAATAGAGACTTCACCCTGGGAGAATAGTATGAATGTACCGAAACAAAATGTTTTGAGCTTTGAGGCCACGTATCTGAAAAGATTGCCTGTACAACACTGTGTGCCTTCAGCTCAGAAAGACCCTGAGCAAGCTGATAAGGAATCACATGAAGAACATTTGTTACTGAATGTAAGATTTCCTGCTTAGCGTGCTTTCCCTGTTGGAATGCATTCAGTGCTTTGTTTGTCCTATGCATCATAGGTTATTTTCTTCTGAGAGGAAACTCTTTAAAATTATCAGAATAGAAAGAGGGAAAAAATATGTTACAGTTTTCATGACCAATCTTCAAACATGATATTTGCAGCCGTATTTGAACAAAACCTCAAAGCCATTTTGTTTGAATCTGAGCTAAAATGCTAAAAAAAAATTCTTAAACTAGAAAGGGAAACTTGACCATAACTGATTAATGCATTTTGAAAATTATGAAGCTCTATTTACTGTAGCATTTTAAAATAAGTGAATTACAATCTGTTGGGGAACATTCTTTAAAAAATAATATTATGTACAACATTATATAGCAAATTTACTAGATTCTTTGTCTACAAAACCGTTGACATATCTGATTTTTCCTACTGGGTTATCACTGTCTTTACTTTCAAGATACAAAAGCCCACAGGGGCCACATTCAATCTCACATTCTAGCAATGTCATCTGATGTAGGTTTGCAGAGGTTGTAAGAAGCGATATTCTTCGCCCCGGGCAACTGTTGAGCTGCTTTACAGCTGTTTGGGTTCAGTGGTGAAGGGAGTCTCCTCAGGTCCTTTTCTCCTCTATATTACAAACTCCAGACAAAGGTTGAAAGTAGTCTTGAGCTGACCATAGTTTGTTATTTATTTACCCTTTGTTATGTCAGTGTTTTAAGCTTAACCAAAGTCTCGGTCGAGCAGAAAGCTCAATATTCAGCCATGAAAGGCAACCCAGAGCCCTTCCTTCCATGGGTCCAAGGATTTTCCAGGAGCAGTCCCCAGGCCTTCTGGGCTGCTTGCAGGAAGCCTACCCATTTCTCATCCATCAACTCTTCCTGAGCTCAGGAGAGGTCTCGTGCTGTGACAAATCTGTGTGCTGACAGGCAATGGGGGAGTCTGATGGGTTCTCCCCTGGAGAGAGGAGAACCTCTTCTGCTGGAGAGCGGCTTCACAGTGAGGTTTAAATCCTTCATGGTTCCATCGCTAGGTGAGACAATCCAGAGCCTCGACTTGGACCCTCGTTTGTACAGGTTGACGGGTCCAGTTTATCTGAGTCACCATCCAGGGGAACCTGTCGCAGAAGGCAGATCCTCACATAATATCCAAGTGGCTGTAAAGGAGTGTCTGGCTGTTAGGGAACTGCCACTGTCAGTGTTACACAGTAATTTGTAGTCCATGCTCATTCACACAGAGACGATCACACAGAGCCGGCAGCAGGCTAAAAGCCCCGGGGAAAAACAGTAGCTCATGACAATTGCTGGTACCAAGAGTGTCCCGGGTTCAGCAGTGGCAGGTGCGTCTTCTTAGAAGGCTTGTCCCCTTTCCAGCAGCTGCAGACTGCTGAATTAGACACTTTGAGAGCCACGTTCTCCACAAGCCCATTGCCAAAACTTGGCAGTTATGTACTCAAGAGTTTTTTTCTGGCTAAATATCAAACCTCCCTGAAATAATCTTAAAGGGCCTCAGTTATTAATGTTCCCTGGTGCTACAGAAACAGTGGCCAGGCCACAGAGGTGTGATACTGAGTGTACAGCTCTGGCAAATACATGAGGTTAGGATTAACTACTATATTAAAACACCTTTATCTGATAAACAAATGTCACCCATGCTGTGGCAGCCAAAATCCTTCCCAGAGTTAAATAACAATAAAGATACATTATTGTTGGTGATGCATGCATTAGGTGCTATTAAATAGTTAACATAGATCAGTTCCTTCATGTAGAAGGTTTGTTCATAAAAGTGGAAAGGAAAAAAGCACATGAATCCTAGCCTGAATGGTTAACCAAAGACTGCAGGTTCTTCCAGTCACGAGGAAAAAACTGAAGATTGTATCAGGTAGTTTGGCATAATCTTTTTTTATTTTTTTTTTGAGGGGGGGGGAGGGAGACTCGGGACAGATAGTTCCCTGTTTTCCTGATCATAAGAGGGATTTAGTAGCAGGAACAACAAAAACAAAAATAAAACAAAACAAAACAGAGTGACCTAGCACTTGACACAAAGGCTACTTTCTTGTTCAGGCTATTTTTCACGTAGAGGATAAATGCAAGGGACAGCTGCTGCTTTTAAGAAAGTTTAGCTGCATTTAAGACAGTTTTGAGTCAGGAAACGCCGCTGAAGAAGCGGGTAGCCAGGTTGACAAGAGCTTTGGGCTCGAGATAGTACAAAGCGAAGGCACAAACCGGGTAGCTCTGGGATCTGAACTGTGTGTGTTTTTCTGTTTATTGTTTTCACAGAATCACAGAATCACAGAATCGTTTAGGTTGGAAGGGACCTCTGGAGATCATCTAGTCCAACCTCCCTGCTCAAGCAGGGTCACCTAGAGCATATTGCCCAGGATCACATCCAGACGGGTTTTGAATATCTCCAGCGAAGGAGACTCCACCACCTCTCTGGGCAACCTGTTCCAGTGCTCTGTCACCCTCACAGTGAAGAAGTTTTTTCTCAGGTTCAGATGGAACTTCCTGTGGTTCAGTTTCTGCCCATTGCCTCTTGTCCTGTTGCTGGGCACCACGGAGAAGAGGCTGGCCTCATCCTCTTGACACTCCCCCTTCAGATACTTGTACACGTTGATGAGATCCCCTCTCAATCTTCTCTTCTCCAGGCTGAACAGGCCCAGCTCTTGCAGTCTTTCTTCATAGGAGAGATGCTCCAGCCCTCTAATCATCTTGGTAGCCCTCCGCTGGACTCTCTCCAGGAGTGCCATGTCTCTCTTGTACTGGGGAGCCCAGAACTGGACACAGTACTCCAGGTGAGGCCTCACCAGGGCTGAATAGAGGGGCAGGATCACCTCCCTCGACCTGCTGGCAACACTCTGCCTAATGCACCCTAGGATCCCATTGGCCTTCTTGGCCACAAGGGCACACTGCTGGCTCATGTTTAACTTGTTGTCCACCAGCACTCCCAGGTCCTTCTCGGCAGAGCTACTTTCCAACAGGTCAGTCCCCAGCCTGTACTGGTGCATGGGATTATTCCTGCCTAGGTGCAGGACCTTGCACTTGCCTTTGTTGAACTTCATGAGGTTCCTCTCCGCCCACCTCTCCAGCCTGTCCAGGTCCCTCTGAATGGCAGCACAGTCTTCTGGTGTGTCAGCCACTCCCCCCAGTTTAGTATCATCAGCAAACTTGCTGAGGGTGCACTCTGTCCCTTCCTCCAGGTCATTGATGAATATATTGAACAAGACTGGGCCCAGGACTGACCCCTGGGGGACACCACTAGCCACAGGCCTCCAACTTGACTCTGCGCCATTCACCACAACCCTCTGAGCTCGGCCATCCAGCCAGTTCTCAAGCCACCTCACCGCCCACTCATCTAGCCCACACTTCCTGAGCTTACCTAGGAGGATGTGATGGGAGACAGTGTCAAAAGCCTTGCTGAAGTCCAGAAAGACAACATCCACTGCTCTGCCCTCATCTACCCAGCCAGTCATTCTGTCATAGAAGGCTATCAGATTGGTCAAGCATGATTTCCCTTTGGTGAATCCATGCTGACTACTCCTGATCACCTTCTTGTCCTCCAGATGCTTAGTGATGACCTCCAGGATGAGCTGTTCCATCACCTTTCCCGGGATGGAGGTGAGGCTGACAGGCCTATAGTTTCCTGGCTCCTCCTTCTTGCCCTTTTTGAAGACTGGCGTGACATTGGCTTTCTTCCAGTCCTCAGGCACCTCTCCTGATCTCCAGGACCTTTCAAAGATGATGGAGAGAGGCCTAGCGATAACATCCGCCAGCTCCCTCAGCACTCGTGGGTGCATCCCATCGGGGCCCATGGATTTGTGGATGTCAAGTTTGGACAAAAGATCTCTAACCCGATCCTCCTCAACCAAGGGAGAGTCTTCCTTTCTCCAGACTTCCTCTCTTGTCTCCAAGGTCTGGAATTCCTCAGGACTGGCCTTAGCAGTGAAGACAGAAGCAAAGAAGGCATTCAATAACTCTGCCTTCTCTGTATCCTTTGTCACCAGGGCACCCGCCCCATTCAGCAGCGGGCCCACGTTTTCCCTAGTCTTCCTTTTGCTATTGATGTATTTGAAGAAGGCCTTCTTGTTGTCCTTGACATCCCTTGCCAGATTTAATTCCAACTGGGCCTTAGCCTTCCTTGTCGCATCCCTGCACACTCTGACAACGTCCCTGTATTCCTCCCAAGTGGCCTGTCCCCTTTGCCACATTCTGTACACTTCCTTCTTCTGCTGGAGTTTGGCCAGGAGTTCCTTGCTCATCCATGCAGGTCTCCTGCCCGCTTTGCTGAACTTCTTCCTCAGAGGGATGCACTGATCCTGAGCCTGGAGGAAGTGACGCTTGAATATTAACCAGCTCTCTTGGACCCCTCTTCCTTCTAGGGCCCTACCCCAGGAGATTCCCCTAAGTAGGTCCCCGAAGAGGCCAAAGTCAGCTCTCCTGAAGTCCAGCGTTGCAATCCTACTCATTGCCCTGCTCCCTCCTCGCAGGATCCTGAACTCCACCATCTCATGGTCACTGCAGCCAAGGCTGCCCCCAACCTTCACATCTCCAACTAGACCTTCTTTGTTCGTTAGTACAAGGTCTAGCATTGCACCTCTCCTCGTTGGCGTCTCCACCACCTGGGTCAAGAAATTATCATCAATGCTCTGCAGGAACCTCTTTGACTGTTTGTGCCTAGCTGTGCTGTCTTCCCAACAGATGTCAGGGTGGTTGAAGTCTCCCATGAGAACCAGGGCCTGTGATCGTGAGGCTTCTTCCAGCTGTCTGTAGAAGGCCTCATCGACGACTTCCTCCTGATCAGGTGGCCTGTAGTAAACCCCCACAACAGTGTCACCCATGTTACCTTGCCCTTTAATCCTTACCCATAGGCTCTCAACTTGCTCTTCATCCACCCCGAGGCAGAGCTCCATACATTCTAGTTGCTCCCTCACATAAAGAGCAACTCCACCCCCTCGCCTTCCTGGCCTGTCTTTCCTAAAAAGCACATAGCCATCCATGACAGCATTCCAGTCATGTGAACTATCCCACCATGTCTCTGTCACTGCAATGAGATCATGGCCCTGCGACCGTTTTGCACACCGTCTACCGATGGTGTAAATATTTGGAGAAGAAAAGCGGCTTAAACCACAGGGAAGCATGCAGAGAAGGGAGTCTCAGACATCCTGAAAAATACAGTACGTGACCCTGCAAGAGACTACCAGAAGAAAGTTTTTGAGACGGTTTCCTTTTGAAAGAGGATTAGTGCCGTCAACAGAGAAGCTCAGGCAGTTTCTTATATTTGTAACCATTTAAACAATAAAAGACTTTGCAGTGTTATACCTAAAGCACAGCACTATTGTATAAAAGGGGATTCAAAAAAGGTATTAGATGAAAGTATAACCCAAAGTATAGACTTACTGTATACATTTGCAAAAAAAATGACTAGTGGCCGCTAGACTTTAAATAAGAATTAAATCTATTGACAGGAAACTTGATTTGGAAAGAAATTCCTCACATTTTCCAAACATTACTTTTCTTTTTCCTTAAAGTGAGAAGGCTGCCAAGCAGTTTCTAGAGGAAAGAAGAAAACCTATATTTGCACATCAAGTTGTAACGAACGGATCAATGTTGAAGGGGACTCCAAGTGGGACTTCCTGTTGTGAGAAAGGATCAGGTAAATCTGGTCCAGTTTTTTAAACCTGTTTTAAAATTGTCCATCAAGAGAACTCAGTGCTTCTCTATGGTATGTCTTCTGAGATGTGAATATTATTACTACAAGAAATTTTTTTCTATTTTTTCTTTCTGCTAGTTATTTCTTACTAAAGATTCAGGGCATCTAGAGAGCAAACTGATCACAATTTTCACTCCAGTTGTAACATTTTCATGCACAGGAGGCTGACCAGTTTGTGGACCTTCCTTCTCTGTTTCTGTGGTTTTTGTATTCGTTGTCTTCCCCTTTCGGTATTTTAAAAGCAAAGCAAAGCAAAACTTATTTTTAAAATCTTTTCTCATGCAGCATGTTTGCTAAAGTGCCTATCTGCTTCATAGTTGTCAAGTCTCACCATTTTTATTTTTTTTAACATCTTTTTTAGCATGCAGTGTCCAAAGTCGGCTCTCAGCTCTGGAAGTTAGAGGTTCTAAAGGATCTCTGTATAGATTTGTTAGTCAAAGGGGCCAAATGAATTGCAAAATTTGCATTCTGTGTCTGACTCACAGCACTTCTGCTAATATGTCCCAGGACAGCATTTGCACAGTATCACATTTTTTTCATATTTGGTTAGTAGCTCCTTTGCTGTGCTCTTGCTATCTCGCTAGCTTTTCGTATTTGGGCTGTGATTTCTTATTGATAAGTTTGCAATAAATTAATTAATTGAGGTCATTTCGTCTGTTTAGTGAGATCATTGCCAACAGCACATTGCGAGTTTGATTTCTATTTTATAATTGCATAAATCACTACAAGGGGCTATTTGATGTGTCATCCCTGTGGAGTAGAAGTTTTGTGGCGATTTTGTAGTAATTTTATGTAGCCCTTGCTTTCCTTACGAGGACGTTATATGGAAGTCACGCCCAAAGTTTTATTACAAATGTAGTAAGTTGTGCCAGTTGCTTCCCTCTCATCAGCTAGACCATGTCAGAGAAGAAACTGAATTCCTTTGACATTGTTCATTCTTCATTGAACCATACTGGACATTTCTTAGCCCAGTATTATCTTCCAATTTACTTACAGGCTGTTTCATCATTTGTTCCAGTAGCTTGCCAAGTTCAGCCAAATTGCTTAAGTTTGCTGCTCTTCCTCACTTCCACCTTCTGAAATGCGGGTTCGCCCTTCATAAGTCCTCGGAGCTCACCTCCCTGCTGCTAACTTTTAAAGGTTCTCTCTTTTAAGGATTTTTCTAGTAAAAACAAGTAAACACACTTCATGGCACACTGCACGGCTCCAGTTGCCCACCTCTGTGTTCCTCTGCATTCCTGTGTTTTTTTTTTTTTATTTTTATTTTATATGAGTGGTCTCTTTCTGCAGTTTAAGTCTTGTCTGGCATTTCTATTCCACATTCGCTTTCTGCAGGAGTTGGAGTTTTTGACATGCTCTTGATTGACTTTTGATAATACAGTTCCTACTTTAACAATCTACCATTTGTCATAACCATGTAGTTAGCAACAAAAAGTCTCTGTTCAGTGTTTAATGCAAAACACAATCCCAGCAGTTATTACTGATGTACAGAGAAGAAGCCATAGGAAAACAAGGGAAAAAAAAAAATGTGGAGTTGTTGTCCAGGTTCTGTATAAACACAGCTGGATGTTTTATTATCTTTATCACTGGAGGCTTTGCCTTTGGTTAAAGAAGTCATAAATCTCCTAAGGAGTGTGAACATTTCGTTTAATAAAATAAGAATTGTAGATCACATATCTTTTGTTTAACTTCCCACAAAGATCTTTGGTTTAAAAAAATTGGCAATGACCTAGAACAGTTCCTTCTAACTAGAAATAATCCTATTAATTAGAATTAACTTTTGTTACTTTGAAGAAACTTTTGTGGCAATAGTGACACTTCTTCCTACAGCACTGTTGCTTTCCAGAGCAAAGTAACACTATACTGCAGCCCAGCTTCATCTGCTCTCCTTTTTCTTTGTTGCACTGATTTGTGCAACAAAGGAAGAAAGATTCCTTGTTTTCAGAAACTGATGGTCACCTATACTGTCCAAGAAAAAGAAAAATCCCCTTCAGGATGGTACTATTCATTAATTAAGCCTTGTTTAAAGTCATTCTTTGCTTCCCAAGGGGAAAGGATTTGGGTGACCTTTTTAGGGCATCACTTTGAAGTGTTTTGTTTGCTCAGCCCATTTGAAACAGCTTAGACCAAAATGCAGTTTTACTTAATGAAATATAACTAGACCAGTTCCATTACCCTCCCACTCACCAAAGCCCACAGGATTAAATGGGTGTAACAAAAAGAATTTGGCTATCTACTTGCAAGTCCCGTGACTCATATGGTTCACACAGAATTGGCTCCCTGCTAATAGTCTATAACCTAGCGCTGCTGCTAATGTTCAACTTTCCTGCTACCACACAGCGTGAAGGAAGCTTCCCAGGAAGGGAAATTTCTAGCGGATTCACTGCAGAATTGATAGAAAGCTGAGAGATACAGTGGTCTGGAGAAAAGAAAGGCAGTGTCATATTGCCAGCTGACTTCTCTGCCAAGCCCAATATTCAGACAGCAAATTTACTTCCATATTCTTCCCCATGACAGAGTCCCTGACTAGGGGACTGGAAAGCCCGTGGGAGTTTTGGTCAGAGGGTCTCCAGACCCATCGAGCTGGCTTGATACAGGACTAGTCGGTTGCTCTGATCCCCATCATTACAGGTGCTCACTCCAATGCAAAGATTTACAAAAAATTTCTACAGGGCACTTGCTCCAGAAAACCCGGTGATTTGCACCCCTGACCCCGCTGGTCCCACACAACCCTGAACTGCCAGCTCCTACAGGTGAGCTCCTCTGGAACAGGAGGGGAAATGGATGGGAGTGCGTCTAATGAGGAATTTGTCCATCTGTTTACCTACCTGGATTTTGGCACCATTCTCATCTCCAAGTTTGCTTTTCAGATCCTCTCAGCTGGGATCTGTGGAAGCACAGCCCTTTTCCATTCATGAAAGCAAAATATGTTATGGCCCCATGCGTTTAATTTTAGGATATCAGGATTGCATTACATATGAGGATTGCCTAATCCAACACATCATCCAGCTAAATCGGCCAACAATGTTAGCACAGGGTTTGTTGTTTTTTGTTGTTTTTGTTTATTTTCTTTTCCTTTTTTTTCCCCCTCAACCAGGGAGCTGAATGCTCTTTCTGCCTGGAAAAAGTGTCAAGAAATATTGTTTCAGGGAAAATGTTTTAGAAATATCCTTCCAAGTGGGGATTAGACTTATTTTAAATAAGGCAATCTGGAATTGAAAAGCTGCAGACACTTCTGAGAGCAGCTGGTGACATGCAAAAGTGTATAGGTGAGACTGACTCATAAGAGTGCACTTGGGGCCGTTTTACAACAGTAATTCATAATGTATCTGATCCAAAACAAAGCAGGATTTGCTTGCCCTCGGGGATCGCTGTGTACATACAGAGGAAACAAAGGGCTTACATCTTTCAACACAAAATATTTCAGTATAAATAGCTCACAGAAATGCAGCTAATCTCTACGGCCTTCTGTCAACCAGCTGCAGAGGAGTGAGGAAGAGAAAAGCTTTTGGTGAAGGACATCTTTAGCATTTAGTGTGGGCTTTTTTGGGAGCCTAAAAGCTCCATGCCTGGTACTTGGTTTCGGCATCTGAAAAGGATGAGGGGTGAATTTCTTTAAACAGAGCAGCATCTTTCAAAAACCAAGGGCTATGTCTTCTCTGCCCCTGAGAGGGAGCACTATGCAGGAGGTTACGTACAGTGGGATCTCTCATCTGGGCTCTGGCAGTATGTCTACCCTTTTAAATAAAAGCCATCCAGGGAAGAAACTGAGGCAATGAACCCTCAACTGTCCATAGTGCAAAACCGCTACTTCCCTCCCTGGATCTGTTTTGGAGTAATCTAACTAGTTCTGCCCAAGACAATCCCCCCACATGACATGGGTGACAGTCCCCCGCAGGAAGCCTTCCCCACAGGCAGTGAGGGTGAAACTGAGCCAGATTTGACTCCTTCTGCCTTACGTTGTCTTTATCATCATCCCTGTGAGCTTTGAGCCCACAGACTCTCCTGCCTTCCCCCAGGGATGTGATGTATACCCTCACGTTCATCCTATAAAATCACTACCCTGGTAAAACTTGCCTTAGGAGCCAGGGATCATGTCCTAGATGGGATGAATATTTAGCAGTATAAATATAGCCCTGCAAGTCAACACTGCTGGTGCCTGGGGTGCCTTTAGGGGAAACTTCAGCTTTTTAAGGGCAGAAGGACACATTCTATCAACCTGCTGTCACACAAAGCAGTAGGATCCTTCAGGTGAAGACTCTGAGGCCGGCTTGTCCACCCAGTATCAGCTACACGAGGCTGTGTACAAGAAACATAGCCAACCCAGGGCAGGCAGGTTGTTGGGCTTTGTGCGTACACGTCTTTGAGGTGCGTAGTCTGATAAGAACAGCCTAGAACTTCCCTCCAAGCATAACGTCAAGCTTATAAAAAGCATCTAAGCACAAATATGGGATTTACCCTCATAAAGGCCTTCTTTGCGTGTTAGGTTAACAAAGCAGCAGAACGAGTATTAGCTCCTCCTTTCACCCAGACCAGGCGACCTCAAAACCTCAGAAGACTGACCTTTCTATTTCTACATGTTTATGAAAAAACTAATAGAAACTAGGAACTCATTTCCAAAGATGCAGGAGAGAAGGCAGAACAGAATGGAATTTGTTTGCTTATTTGCTAGATGCACATGCAGAACATTTGCTTATTTGCTAGATGCCCATGTAGCACATATGTTTCTTCTCAGCTTTGCTTCAGGGTGATTTAATTGGCAACATGTTAGCCTGGGAAGGAAGAACAACTGATGGAGGGTCTAAAAACACCCTTTGCCTTGTAAACCTTAGCTGGCAGTGTAGGTAGTGAATATATAAGTAGTGCAACTGCACAGTGGCTCACAGGTCTAAGGGTTCAAAGTTATAAACATGAGACTGGGGACACCACTGGCAATCAACTGGATCAGTGGTTGGAGCTCTTCCTTTCCACCAGAGCTAACATTAATCCATATGATGCTAGGGAGGTAAACATGTTTCCAAGGTGGGCAGAAAATGGAAGGATGGGCTGTTCTCCTTCAGCAGCTTTAGCAACCCCAGCTGCATGACCGATATGGTGGCTGTTGCAAGCAAGTAGAATTGCTCAAGAGAGTTAAGAAGTTGTGAAAGATAATTTATGCCAGTCAGGCTTATCTCTCTTTTCACACACACGCCCTCCACTGCTATGAAAAGGATAAGGTTCCTTAATTCAGCCATACGGGCAAGAGCCAGTACAATCCCTGGGAGGGAGCCGGAGGAACCTCTCAGACAACAGTTACCTGCTGGGAGAGGCTGTGGGCAGTGGTGCCTACGTGGAAGAAAAGACCACAAGTAGCTCCTCAGTTTGTTTAATATTTCAGCTGCACGGGGACAAAGACTGCTTTGTCTACAGCAGAAATAATGTGGAAAGTAACCGACTAATCATCCACTGCAACATGTTCTGCTTTCAGATGGATCCCTATGTTTTCATCATCTAAAACACGACAGCCCATGGTAGGACCAACGTCTAAAGCCTCCAGTGTTAAATAGAAGGCAGCAAAACCACATTTCATTGCACACAGAGAGATAATTCTGTAACAAAACAAAGTGATCTCAGAGGACCTGTGGCCAAACTTTGGCCAGATCTCAAGAACATCAGCCCCTAGGCTTTACATCCACAGACCTCAGAATGAAATCCAGAGATAAGATTCCCTAAACAGTGCATAAATGTGGTCTAAACATGCAGGACAAGGACTGCCTAGAGCTATGCAACAGGAAAAGTTAGGCCCTAGTGTTTGTTGAATTGCCATCCTGCTCTGGAATTACATACCTGAAGAAGAAAAGAAATTGAGTTTCTTTTCACTGTCTTTTCACCGTCACTGTCTGCTGGGGATCAAGAGCCCTCTTCTGGGTGCCAGATGACTACTTTGTACACTAGTCCTTCTGCGCGCATGCACCTTCCACTCTTGGCTAGACAATGACCTAGTTTCCAGTGGAGGACGGGAGCCAGGGCCCATGTAGAAGTGTCTGTCACTTATTTCAGGATACTTTCTTGAGAGGTGGGAGATATGTTTTACAGAAGATATTTTTACATAAAAGATGCCTGCTTATTCATAATGCCTCAAGACTGCTGGTGTAAGCAGCAAGAACTCTGCAGAAGAGTTATGAAATTGTAAAAGACAGTTTCTGCCTATATATCCCACCTTTCTTTCCGTAGTGGCCCAAGATGAACTTGGACGTCCCTCTACCTAGCTAGTTTCTAGACACCAGCACTTACCAGGGATCTATCTCCTCTCACTATGGCAATTCTAAAGAGGTATAAAATTCACAGCTTGGGCACCAGGCTCTAGGGAGATACAGTTGCTGAGTGAAATGGGCGAATATGAGGCTTTGGGGCTTTGGCTAGTGGTTTGACATCTTCTTGAGATCTTCTTGCTGTCTCCGCCTTCCTTGCCCTGGTATCCTGCCCGCCAAACCATTTGCTAGCAGGGCAATTTATGGGAGCAGTCTTTGGTCAGGTGCTGATGAAAATCAGCTCAGACCAACAAGCTGAACAACAAAAATGATTCAACTGGTTTTGCATGAAGAAAATAAAGAGCAGCCCCACAAGTGGGTCATTCAGGAGACTGCAGTGACAAGCACCTGGAAGGGCTAACTCCTGACACAAGTGCATTGCAGGAAGGCCTCTAGCCAGCTGGGCACCTCAGTGCTGTTTGGATCCCTAAGTCTTTTCCTTGGATTTGGGCCATGATCAAAATTTACCTGTTTTTGTTTTTATTGCTCCTTTGTTACTTTATATGCATGGCTCACCTCTGTTCTTTCACTGTTATCCTTTTCTCTGCCTATACGGAAGTGTTTCCAGAGGAACAAAAACCTAAAAAAGATCATCCTTTTTCCTGCTTATGCTTTAGTTATCCAAACCCACTTTAAAGAGAGATCTATCTGAGTTGAGATCTGCTTGATCTGCCTGTCCAGGACAGGGCTCCAGAGAACTTTGCTCTGTATGTTGATCTTAATAGTCTCCTAATTGCTCTCATGCCATTACGCTCACTTAGGAAACTGATCCATAAACATCTCAGCTCCTGGGCAGTTAACAGAGCATTTCTTTTCATTTCCCATTTAAATACGCACATATGTTGTTCTCCCTGGAGTGTGCACAAAGCCCTGCATTGTGCACTGCACCGAGTACTAAAACTAGCAGAGCTGGCTTAAACTTGCCTTTTTTCAAACTTTTTGTTTTCTCTCTCTTTCTTTGGAGGAAAACAAAGCCTTTTATATCCTCGTGGCCAAAACAATTTGAGAAGGGGAACCACAAGGCATAAAGAGCCCCCAGGTCTCCTCCCATTGCAATTTGGAGTCCATTTCCAGGCCCAGTATGAACACAAGGGACAATCCTATGGCACTAGCCTGTATAATTTGCTTTTCAAAAGCATTCCTGAGGGAGCGTCTGTGAACAGAGATGAGCGCTCATGCCATTTTCTCTGCAAATCTTCAGAGCTGGTAGCACCTTAGATTTCCTTCCTCTTCTTGCGATAAAGTATTTCTGTAAATACATTAGCATCAGCACTGTGTTTTGTTTCCCCCCCACCGCCACCCCGAAGCTCCAGCACCCCCGTGATTTGCGTGATAACTTCCAGCAGTTAACAAGGTGAACGTACCAGTACTAGAGAGGTAGTTTTTTAGTTCAAGATGTGAGCGATTGCATTTCTCTGGAAATGTAGCAGTAGAGGTTTGGAAGGGAGAGGGCAGGACAGGAAGAATAAAATAAAATAAATGAATAAATAAGGCATAGGTAAAGAAGAGTCTGGGTGGTCTCAAGGCTGTATCGAATACAGATACCAGCAGATCTGTGCAGTAGCAATATTTAGCTTCCTGAATCAGCCTGACCGCAGAACTTGTTCAGTGACTGATGACTTGCGAAATATCAGCAGAGCACAGAGGCTCTAAATAACAAGTCCCATATCAGCACTAAAATGATATCAACAGCAACACACAAACTGTGTTGGGAAAACCTGAGGGTGGCAGTGGCAAGCAGTGAAGGTTGAACATGAACATATAAGGAAAGCTCTTATCACAATATTGAGCAAGAAAGCACATGAGGTTCAAGTTGTGCCCTCTTAGATACCTGGCACCTTGTTCTGAAGTCGGTCCTTCCAACCTGCCCGGGATCCCAACCAAACTCGAAGGTAGCTCCATTTGCATGGGGGTCTTTCCATGTTGAAAGCCACTAGCACAGAGCCCCTTGCCCCTCTGTAGCATGAGATGACATGCCCCACCGACCACTGCAGTCCGTACAGGGCTGAGCACTGCATAAAAGATAACCGCACAAAGTCATGGGCTGATATCACCGTGGGAGCAAAGATACCGTGTGTAACAAGAACTCCTCAAGGGACACGAAAGGTAGCCCTTGCTTGGGTTCTGGCAGGAGACAGTTCTCCAAAATTTGGCTTAAAATCTTCCCCTATTCTCCATCTGTGAACGCTTGTAACGTCACGATGTTGCACGGTGAGGTGTGGAGGGGGCTAGCCAACCACACCCTTACGGGCAAGTAATGGGGAGATGAGGTAAGGCAGAGCCCAAGGATTTAATTTCTGCTGGACTCATGAGGCTGGGCTTTGTGCCAGTGCTTCTGGAAAAAAAAAAATGTTGCTGCAGAGAGCCAGCAGCAAGTGCCCGAGGTGCAAAGGAGCTGCGGGGGCAGCCGCAGGAACTTGCTGGCGCAGGTTTGCTGCCCACCTCCTTGCAAAGCCGCCTCCGTGCTGCTGCTGTTGCAGCTGCCCATGGCTTCCCTGCCTGCCGCGGGCAGCTTCCCCAGGGCAATTCCTCTCTCCCCCTGCAGGGCAGAGGAACTCGGCAGCACTGTGTATTTGGGCTCTGGGTGCCAGGGCAGGCAGAGCAGACCTGGAAGAGAGGTCTGGCCTAAATAACAGTTGGGAACCTCTGGGCTAAACTGAAGCTCTCCCCTACGCAGGGGCAAACAGACAGGTTCGGTATTGAATTCCTGGAACTGTCCTGTCGGCAGGAATTCTTCAAAGTTCAATGACTTTTAATGCTAGCTGATAAATATGGGGCAAAGTTACATTTGTCTGTAATAGCTGGGCCATTCAGTCACTTTCTTGTTGATGAGGCTCAAAAAGGCATAATTTACTGAAGAAGCTGAACCACTAGTTGTTTTCCCTCCAGATTCTTATACCAAGTCATATATACAAACACAAATTGTAGGGTTTTTTTTTTCCTAAATCCATTCTATACTTGGCCTCCAAGCAGAGATATTATAACTGAGGGCCAGATTTTCCCCATTGATCTATTAAAATCATATTCTATAACTTGAAGAAAATATAATCACTATACTACAATGACTAAAATACTCTTCTCGAAACAGTTCGCCATATCTGTACACTTCTCAGTTAGAAAAATTCACCCGTTTCATAGTTAGGCAACCTGGGGCCCAGTATTGTAAAGGCACCAGTCCACTGAACAAACTGGAATAGAAATGGAAATGCAATAGCCTTATAAAACAGCCTAATTTTCCCTAATTAGCCAATGACAAACTCTCTGTTGCTTTGGTTAAATTACTTCTTGCATCTGATTCTATTCATGTTAAGCATAGTATAGACATTCATTTTCAGTGAATCAGTGACAGAACAGTAAGTCATCCAAGATTACTGACTCATAGTCCCATGATTTTTAGCAGTAGACATACTGGATGATTTTAAATATGTAGTAGCATCATTTCACTGAAATTAACCTTTTAGGGAAAGCAAAGAAATTCCTCAGAAACACTCCACATACCAATCATTTTGATGCAGAATAGAGTCTAATACACCAAAGAGTCTTCTGAATCAGTTTGATTGGCAGGTCGGGTATAAACATCCTTAAATCAACTGAACAAGTTTACTCTAGGCCCTTTGCATGAAATGGCTTTAAAACACTAGGTACAATTCCTACTAGACAATCCTGGGAGAAAGTAAACACGCTATGAATGATTAGCTAACTTGACCTCAGATTTCAAGTGTAACAGTCTTTTATATGGAAAGTTGGTGAGCGCCAATGAAAACTGATGTGTGACTGCAATTAACATTGTTGATTACTGTCACTGTTCTGCCACCCACATTCTTTAAGAGGCCACTAGAAAATGTCCTCTTTTCAAAGCTCATTTAGCAATGCTGTCACATGACATGCACAGGTCATGATTTCTGCAGTAACATAGCACACTAAACGTGCATTTTGTGCAGTACTTTGTGTCCAGGACTGTTTTTCCCTTCCCTTCCCTTCCCTTCCCTTCCCTTCCCTTCCCTTCCCTTCCCTTCCCTTCCCTTCCCTTCCCTTCCCTTCCCTTCCCTTCCCTTCCCTTCCCTTCCCTTCCCTTCCCTTCCCTTCCCTTCCCTTCCCTTCCCTTCCTTTCCCTTTCTCCTTTCCCTTCCTTTCGCCTTCCCTTTCTCCTCTCCTCTCCTCTCTCCTTTCTCCTTTCTCCTCTCCTTTCTCCTCTCCTCTCCTCTCCTCTCTCCTCTCCTCTCCTCTCCTCTCCTCTCCTCTCCTCTCCTCTCCTCTCCTCTCCTCTCCTCTCCTCTCCTCTCCTCTCCTCTCCTTTCCAAGTATGCCAGAGCTAGAGTTACTCCCAATTTCCTCTAGTGAGAGGAGATTTACCCTTTTGTCACAAACTGTTTTATAGAGTGAAATAGTATCTTCAGCTACTAGGTGCCAAACTACCTGCTAGGTGAAGAAGCCCAGATAAAGAAGGAAAGACACGTTGGTGGCAAGTTGAAAATGGAGCCTACATGCCATAGGACTAGTTAGTGTCCTATACAACGGAATTTCCCCTAAGTAGGTTATTAGAGCAGTGGGACTCTGGTATTGGGAGCACTGTTTGGGACTGGGAGGAGAAGAAAGGAAGTATGAGCTGAGCAAGAGTAGAAATGGGAGGAAAGAGTTTGTCAAGGTCAGTAAACTAAGCTGGAGCAAGAGCTTTTAGCACGGGGACATAAGGAAAGTTTAAAAGGACACCTTCGGACTTTGTCAGTTGGCATTATTTGAGGATGGTGCTCCTGTGTACCTGGGAGCGCACTGCTAGAGATATTTTATATGTGGAGGAATCTGGGCAGCTGATGCCCATGGGAAACACAGGCACGTGTTTTCTCTTTTAGCAGAAGGGGTATTACTCTGTGAACTTTGGAATGGCTGAGAGGAAGTGGACTCATGAACATTGATTTCAGAATGGATGAATATGTGGCACACAAATAATGTTTAGACCAAATAAATTCTTAAAATGCTTAGTCCTGCTAAAGCAGCAAAACAGCTATGTAAGCAGAGGACAAGTGACCAAGTCTCCCGGGCAGATGCAGTTTGCTCTGTAAAGAAGCTAGACCTTAAGACAAGAGCTTGTAAAACAGGGACTGTCTGAGCCATTCTTAAAGAGTAGCTTCAGGGGTGACCGTGACTACAAGGCACCCCACCCCACATGGAGGCCACACATCCAACAACTCTCACTGTTCGCAGAACTCACTGCAGAGCCTGGATCTCAGCTAAGTTAATAGCATCCAGGCTGCCTAAAGCCACGTTAAGCCTTCTTCTCCTCCCTTTCACATGCCTGAAGATCACAGTGATTTGGAGAAGGCCCCTGACCCCTGCTAAGGACGTGCTTCCTCACTTACAAACTGGGTAGCTGCACAGTGTCCCCACTGAAGGCAACTATAATTCCCAGAGCAACAGCCAGACTCAGCTAAGCATGCACGGTTGGGACTGTGACCAGCATGAACTGGCCTGGGAAGGCCCAACAATACAACACTAAAGGCAAATGCCAAGAGGTAGGAGGTAGAGTCTTTGCCAGCAGAAAGGGGATGTTTAACAACATAGCCCAGGGGATTCTTCAGTGATGGGAAGGTCTAGATGGATGGGAAACAATTGAAGGCTTGTTAACAACTTTTTTCTCTCTCTCTTTTACAGCTGGAAGAAGAGAAAATATCTGAAATTCTCTCTTGTGAAGGACAAAGTTGAAGAGAGGTCATGGTTTAGCACAGTGGGGATAGGCAGAAAAAGAGGTCTTCAGAGAGGTAAGCAGGTGAACAAAGTAATTTCTCAGACTGAAAACACTACATTTACTAAGACAAAAACAGCTAGGCAGTTCGCATCTTGCATGGTTGCTAGTGAGATCCGTAGCAAAAAATAATACGGTAAACTTTCCACCTTTAATCATTCAAGGAGACCAGGCACAGCTGTTCTTTACCGTATAGAGGCTTTCTCAACGCCAAAATGGAGGAAAGTTAGCTCACGCCCCGCGTGGCCCAAATGTTGCCAGCGAGATGTCTTTTAATGTAACATGCTTGTTGCTCAGCTGTTTCCAAACACTTAGCAATGAATAATTAATTAAGGGGAGATACTGTTGTTTGTTAGAGCTGATAACTTGGAGACACGAGATCCAAAGCCTTTCCCCAGACCTGCCTCTGCCTTTTTCTGTAGTTCTTGGCAAACAATTCAGTCTTTCTGGGTTTCAGCTTCTCTATCTGTAGAGATAATATCTATGTGCGAATACTATATTAAACAAACTTGCTCCTCCTTCTATTCACAAGCTGCCTGTGAGCAACCTAATTCTGTATGTGACTAATCACTAGTCACTAGATTACTGGGAATATGCTGGTTGCAAGCGTAGTATTTAGTATCTAAAACTGAAGCTGTCATAGCTAGGACTATCTTGGCTCACTAGTCCAATTTCTTCTATAGTTACAAGAATATAAAGCCAATTCTATCTTTGGTACCGTGGGTGGCGGGGAATGAAGACGTATAAAAATTGAAAAGGAGAACTTGCTGCACACGAATCCTTCCATTTACAAGCTTCAAGGTGTTATTTAAAAATTCGCCGGAAGCACGTTTGCAATGGTTTGGCTTTGCTGAACGAGAAACAGGTTAGAATTCAACTCCAGGGCTGCAGACAGGACAGCGCAGCATCGCTTCGCCCCATTCACCGCTCACGTCTAACAGCAGTTAGCACGGGGCAGAGAGCAAGCAAGCTGTAAACGTTTTGACCAGTTATATTATTAAAATTCTAACCGAGAGCCAAATCCTGCCCTTTTCTGTGTGGCAGGGCAGGGAGAACGGGGGCAAACAGATTCTGCTCATTCCTCCGCACCGGCTGGGGACTTTCCAAATCTAGTGCTTAACAGAGTGGTAAACAGAACATCAATTAAATAGGATGCAGACACAGTTCGTACACCATGACCGGGGGAGGTCGAGCTCCCAGCCGCCTGCTGCAGCTGAATCACGGCAGCGCGTCTTACAGCTCGCTCCACGGGCAGTTCCCCTTTGCCGCCTCGCTAAGCAAAACAAGGGCAAGTTCTGCCCCCGCTTCTCTCCCTATTTTTATGTTTGTGTTTCATATTGCTAGTCAAATTTGAGGGTTAATCCATGCTCTGGTCTTACTGTGGGAGCTGCAAAAAATAGCTTGTGTTTATTTTGTGGGATATTACGGGATGATAAATGAAATTAATTTTATTCCTTCCATAGATGGGAAATTTTCATCATAGGCTACAAAAATCTCCTACATTGTCACAGACTTGATCTTGAAAGAGGATGCTTTTTAAAGTAACTTGCAGAGTTTTAGCAGCCTCAGCACTGTACCTGTTCTGTTTTAGCACGCTTCATACAGATGTGCTCACGCTGTTGGGTTTAGATCAGAAGCATCTTTCAGTAAAGTGTCAAAATAACCGTGGTCCTGGCCTATTTATCTTAAATGCCTAGAAGGTTCATTTCACCACATTTTATTTTGAGTGCCTTAGATATATATATATATATATCATCACAATAAACTTATTAGGCTGGAAAATGTTATTATCTGCAATATGCAGTTGAGGAAACTGAGGCAAAGGCAATCTAAGATCAAGAGTCAAAAATAACACTTGGCTCCCCAAAATAGAGCCAAACAGAGAAATTGGGAGCCCCTGAGCACCACAGCCACAGCGACAAGCGCGCGACACCAAGCAGGACCCGCATGTGCCCCCATTTCACATGATGTGGCGCGTGCCGAGGGATGCAGACTTCACTTCTCCTCTAGCCTGGGAGGGCTCCAGCCTCTCTGATGGGGAGGACAGAGTCAGGGGAGGTAGCATTCAAGTCAGAGACAGGGGGAACAAGGAAAGGGATTAAAAGCAGTCTCTGTTCTCCATTTGAAGATGTGCAAGAGATCAGTTTTCTGCTCCCTTTATGTTTTTGTTTGTTTGTTTATTTGTTTGTTTTTAATAAAAAAGAGGCATTGGACAAAAGAAACTGAAGTAGTAGAACCCATAGAAAGGGCTTTCCAAGGAAGAACCTCATGTTAACCTGGAGTACAATCCGCTGAGGGGGGAAAAAAAAACCTCAGTAGCATTTTGTCATTAAAAGCACCAAACCACCCAGTTTATATTCCGCTGCAAAGCGTAGTGTGGCAAGCAGATAAGGTCTGAAAGTCCTGCCTCTGCAGCCCAGTTGTGCCTGTAGGATTATAGCCCACTCTGTGTCCGAAGGATTCAAGCTTTCCTTAGGTGGCTGGAGGCAGTGTCCCAAGCAAATGGGAGGCCTTCAAGTTTAAAACCAAATCAAACAATCCTTTCCTAAGGAGCTGCTTTCTGATAAGGATTTCTGTGAGGGATCCAACCTCTCCTGAGAGATCTGGCTATCAAAATCCAGAAAATAAATGAGTAAGAGCTTTGGCTGTTATGGAGCAGAGGCTGCTTTTGTTGTGTCCGGGGTGACTTGCTGTGCAGGGCTTTGGCCCCCCTGGCCATGGGGGTAATTCATTGACCTCTTTTGGCTGGGAGAAGGAAGCCTGGACATATCTGAAGGCTCTCAGCTTTGGCCCTGCAGAGCCAGCAGCCCAGGCTCTCTCCACGACCTGAGACTGTCTCCTCTTTTGCATCTTGCTTCTCTCCAGCAGCTGAGCAACCTGGTCTGAAACAACGACAAGCACTCCGAGGTGTTTCATGCCATCTGTCGCTCCACAGCATCATGCCACACAAAACCATCCTGCTTGGGAGGGAGCCGAGCTGCAGTGAAAGGCAGAGGGGGGTTCAATCACTGCAGATTCACAGATGCAGCTAACAGGAGTTGGCCAACATCCGAAGAATGTAGTTTGGCTCACAGCTCACGTGAAGGCGTAAAGGGAAGGGAAAAACTTCTCCTCTGTTTAAAGCAGGAGAAGAACTGACCCCCCTTCTCCCTCTCCCAAAGTGTTTTTGGGGTTTTAAAGAGTCTGCAATGAAGTGGCCACTGCTTGAAAGAGACAGGCTTTCTGTCCTCTGCCCCTGAGAGCGGAGCTATACTCTGATCCCATCACGTTTTTTCCACCCCCATCTCTTTCCCAAATTCCTTCCAAACCACTTCCCACCTCCAGCCTTTCCCTTTGCCTCCTTGCTTGTCACCTCTCATTCAATGCAGCTCCCGGTGGCCCTACACAGCCTGCATCCCTTGAGTCCTGGACCGCTCTTTGACTGATGGATCTGGCTTCAGCTTCACTGGGATCCATCTCTGCCAAGAACAGCCACTCTGCCCAGCGAGGGCTCTGTGGCAGGGGAGCGGTAGGTCTGCTTTCATATTGGCCCCACTGGCGAGCTGGGAGACGGCCACCGTGCTTAGCAAGGGGAAATGTTGCTGGCTGCAGCTCCAAGACTGCTGGCATCACAATAAAACTGAAATACTTGGCACCACCAAAATTGCTATACGTCACAAACACAGTCTGCTTTTATCACTCATTTTTGTGATTTCCACTTGCTCCACATTTTTGATTTTGGTTAGCAGCTTAGGCCATTTGCTGCCCATGGCAACAGCAACAGGCGTGGATGAAAACCTTGCCCAACTCCCTCTGATTTCAGGAGAGAAAGATCCCAAGAGTCACCAGTAGATCTTAGAGAATTTTACAAGGACTTTTAAGGACACTCATCCCTTACGTCCTTCTCACAGTGGAATCAACAGAGCTGTATAAAATCAAATTCAACTCTCCAAGACAACGCAGCAAAAACCCAAATCCCACAGGGACCTACGTTGACAGACCCTCTGTGTATGCACCAGCCCTCCTGCTTCCCCTGCTTTTACGGTTCGTCTACAGTCCCACAAGTTTTCCCGTTTTGTGTTTAGGAATGTAGCACTTCAGAACATTTGCCCTTTTTACTGACATCATCTTTTGCCATCATCTTGTGTTAAGTGGACTACAGAAGCCTGCTGTTTTAACCTCATCAGTCTGACTACTTAAAAGGTCAAACGTGTCAGAAAGAACGATTTGTTTTGAAGTTAAAGATAAAAGGAGTTGAAAACTTAGCAACATGATGAAAACATTTTTAAAAGTACACATATTTGTTCCTTATGATTATATACATGTTCAATACATGCATGTATTTCATATCGCCACGTAAATAAATATTCATAAATGTATCCATGCATGATTTCTATTGTATAACATGCAACACATAAATCTGTTTATTTGCTGAACGTTAACCACTGCCGGCGCTCTGCGTTGGCATGGATCTGGTTATTTCAGTGAACTTTGCGTGGACACAATTTTTTGCCATTACAGATTCTTTGAAGAGCTGAAACTCAAGCCAAGTCTCCTCTTGCAGATTCTAGTTTCATGGCCCATTTATCTAAGGGTCTGTGGTGCCTTGCTGAGATCTTAGCATTGAATTTGATGTACGTGCTTCTGCATCCACAGACATTCTGCAGTCAAGTTTATATACCAAAATGCACATAACTGAAACTCTTAAAAATACCGTGGACCTTAGCCAAACCGCAAGCCTGTCTACAATGTAATATCTCGTCTATCTGCCATGCTCTGATGCTAGTATTAGACAATCATCGCCCTACCGTGATTAGAACATAGAAGAAAAGAGGAAATATGACGAAAGTTTACCATTGTTTGAAGAAAAGTACACTGGATTGCCTTTTCAGAGATTTTTTGTTTGGCTCACAGATTGGTTTTGTTTTATTTAAAAGCTCTGTTGTCTCTGTCATAGAGATGTTTGTTTAATAAGATCTATCCTCTCTTTTTCTGAAGTTATAATTACGTTAGCATTGCAGACTGAAGATTTAATCGAAAATATGTTTTTGTTTAGACACAGCAATATCCAAATATTAATTCTTGGCTTCAAATACAGCTTTCTTTAATCTACAGGTTAAACAGCAGTAGCTATTTTATATTGATTTACACCTACTGACAAGCAGGGCCATTGCATCTAACAAGCTGAGGCCTAAGCTAATTGCCAGGGTCTCATTAGACAACTCTGAAGAGACCCTAATCCTGACATATTTACATGTTTGTACAGGGAAAGAAAGGGCAAGGGAAATATGTTGTGATTGCTTACGATTATTATATCCTGGTACAGACGCTACAACTTTTTCTCATGTCATTGATAGCTGACTTCAGTGATGCAACATATTTATTAGGAGCAGAACCTGGCTCTTTAGGTGCAAGCAACGTGACTGATGCTGTACACGACACAGACAGTCCCTGCGCTTATGATCTCAACAAGACAGTCACAGAGCAGACAGTGAAAAATCATGAAGAAAGATCTGGCTTCAGGCACAAATATCAACAAATTATTACAATAAATATTATAATAATTTACTATAACTACACAAGAGACCGTTACCTGTTTGACGATACAGCAAGCATTGGTTTGTTCTCTGGCCAAAAAATAAGTTAGTGACAAAAGAATATCCTAGCTGTCTTTCCTGGCTTGTAATGTAAATGGTATCTATTCTGTGGCCGTCTCTAATAAAGTCATCTGGCTTTTTTTAAAAAAGCAAGAGGGGAGGGTAGCAGCTTGATGGGTGACCTCAATTCGCTGAGCTGCAAGGCCATTTTTTTAGACTCCCCTTTTTATAAACTCTGTAATTGTCTGCTGTACATAATTCCAGTTACAATTCTGATTGGAAAATGGAGCTGCTTAGGAGAGCTTACAAGCCGACATCTGTTCAATAACAGACATCTGTGCCAGAACAGCAGCACAGGGCTGCCCTGCGCAGGGTGGGCGAGTGAGATGTATGCACAAGTCCACATCTGTATGTGCTGCCGCAGGTGAATATTTACTTCCTGCAAAGCCTTCGCAATGCAGACCAAGTTCATTTATACTGTCTATCACAGCTCACAGGCATCTCATCGTCAGTCATTAAAGACATCTTTAAAAAAATCTTGTAACAGAAACCTCCTTGCCTGTGACGTCTAGCAATACTTAAAACTAAATGACTTCCACAACTAGCCATTCCTTACCCAGGGCGGAGAAACAGAAAAAGGCAGATTCATCTAGTTTCCAAATATCTTTTGCTGAATCTTTGCCCAGAGACCTATTTCACCCCTTTCTGCTAGCAGATGACTAAGGAATTAGTCTGTATTAGTCTGCCTGTATTCTGCATCTTTTTGTTTGTTGACTAGTACCATCCCAGTCGCACTGTGGTTGCCCTGCTGTTTGCTGCCCGTAGCAAGACGTTTTAGTTCGAAAGGTGGCTTCTGTCAGTGCTGCCTCCTCTAACCTCCACCTCTGTCCTACCACACCAGCATTCACCTGCAGCATCCCTGCCGGGCAGCAATAGCAGACCCACAGGTGAGTCTATTTGTTCCCATTTAAGAGAAGAAACTAGAACAAGTATCCCCTTTGATCTAGTCTTGGGAAAGGGTCCATGCCCTTGCATTGTGTATTGAGTTACCTTGTGAATTGCAGACCACTCGTGGTCAGTTTTATCAAACTTCTGCTTATTCCTCAGGCTTATCCCAACAGAGTCTTCCAATGCCAGTCCCTTGTTCCTTCTGCCAGGGGGAAGTGCTAGTTAGCAGCTGTGGAGGCAGCCTTCGTCAAATGACTCACACATGCCAACAAACTGGCCAATTCCGCCCGTGAACGGGTATTTCAAACTATTGTAGTACGTTGCCTAAGCCAAATTAAAAACATTTTGGTGTCCCAACCTTTCTTCCTGCGTTCCCTCATTGCTAACAGAGCCAAATTATGACATGGCTGTAGCTCCTTTTTTGGGTGAAAGTTGCAAGATCTGCTCCTAAGGGACCTCTCAACGGATGAGTTTTTCTTTCAAGACTAGTGGAAAGGTGCAGTCTAGAGGGTGCCATAAAATACAGTAGAGTAGTGCTTGGTATAGCTGATAATATGAGGAAGCTTTATCATACACACAGTAGGGAACAATTTCAGAACTGCCTGAAAAATGTGTTCTTTCCCACACGTTCTGCTTAGAAACACTCAGCAATAGGTCAGCCTAAAAGTACCAAATAACATCACAGCATACACCTTGTCCTACCTGACCTACCCTCCCTGCTTTGGATGTATGGCTGGTTGGAAGCAAAAGGGTGATTTTAAATATCGGAGAGCTGAAGTGTGAAGGAAGATCATTAGGCTCACTCCTGCATTACCTGCTCAGATACATTCTTTCTGAGCATAATGTGCCAGGTTAGGATATATGTTTACTTACATCTTCCACTGGACTCACTGAAAGCAGAAAACTGGGAACAGGGAAGGAACGAACGAGTCTCTCTCATTTAATTTCAATCCTCTTTGCTGTCTGTATTATGTTTCTCCAACTGTATAAGGACAAGGCTGCTGGACTGTGCTCTGTCTCTGTGTCCTGTTGTGTACATGCTGCTGCTTTTGCTTTAGTGGCTCTCCTGGATGGTCTCTGTTTGCTATGGTTTCCTTTGTTATTTGCCATATACGCTACCTACAAAGAGCAATTTAGGACTTGCAGAATTTGAAATCTCCTTGTTAGCCCAAATGCAAACTCCTCTACCGACAAGAAGTGGTGAACTTCAAATAGTGGTGGTCTAGTTTGCAAATGTAAGTCAGTGACAAGCCATCCACCTCCCAAGGTGGGCAGATCCATTTTCCTAGCACCCAACCAACCCTCCTAGTCCTACCCTCTCCAGTTTTTGGAGCAGGATTCCCTGCATAGCTGAATACAGGAGTGTGCAGAAGGTCAGGGTCACTCTCAATCTAACTTCTCCCAGTGGACTATAGGAGGTTTTGTGCGAACCTGAACTTCCGAAGAGTTAGATGTCAGAAAGCAGATTCACTGCTCTTTTCGCCTGGACCATTTCCCAGTTGCCCGAGAACATAGCCTGCAAGAAACTGGTTATTATATTGTCCTTAACGCAGCCTCAAAAGTTTGGAGTGGAAGTGATTAGACATGTGAGCTTTGGTTTGGGAGACATGCTTACTGTCTGCCAAGGGACGTGCAGACAATCACGTAAAGCAGAAATGCACACACTCACTCAGAGTCATTACTGGAGAGACGAAACTCCTATTGCAGAAGCAGTGACTCAGAGCAGTATTTGCATATGCTTGATCAAGAAAAAAAAAAAAAAAAGACTGGGAGCTGAAGGAGGGCAGGATCGCATGTGATAGGGAACAGTCAAGAAGAAAGGCATATTGAAAAGTGGGTGAGGCTTTACTCTCCTGGGACGTGCTGCTTTGCACCTGGAAATGTCTGCCTGGGCACAGTCCAGGCACAGCCTGCTTGCTCTATACACTCTCTACCCTGCTTGCATATTCTTATGCAGGCTGATACAAGCAAGCAGAGGCTGTGGGACCCGGATCTACCTTGTATGGGCTAGGTGAGTCTTCTGGGATCTGTATTTCAGCAGGGGGGATTATGCACAGAATGGCAGAGTTATCTGTACATATACTTTTACACCATTAAAGTAAAAAGATGGATGTTTAATTTCCCCTTAGTCTAGTTCCCAGGAGTCAGACATTATAAGGCTATTGACTTTTGAGATTTTCTATTAAAGGAATAATTGCTGAAACCCCATGAGGTTTGAAATAAGATATGGTATTATTTTCACACACCCACATGCACACAAAGCAATTTTACTAACCGAAATTAAGATTATTCCCCTTAATTAACAGAGCCCATAAAAATAAGGTAACTGCTTAAAGTGTAAACTGAGAAAGGGATGGAAAGAACTCGTTACAGTGACACAAATAAATGTTACAGTACTTCCAAAGGCAACTCAGTTCTTTAACAGTAAGATTAGGATAAAAGAGAGCCTCCACGTCAGTGGAAATTCTTTTCTCCTTTACCGTGGTGACAGCCACATGTGTCGAGCTACATAAACATGTAACAGGAGATCCGTACGTTGAAAGAATTCATAAGGTGCAATGAGGCGTGTTTAGTTTCTGTTCCTAACAAAGGGCTTGAATCCTGCTTTCAGCTGGAAATCTCATCATTAGCGATGCCTTTCGAAGGAAGGACTGGTGCTGCGTTGACGGGGGGGAGGGAAGGAATAGGCAGCAGTCCCAGAAAGGCTTTAACTAAAGCAATCATCTGAGAAAGCAGAGGGAAATTCACTCCTGCGCAGAGGGTGTTTGCCAAGTTCCTTTACACCACTGGTGTCAACACCAGGTCTGGATGGAGGTGGCACCTGAGGGCTGCCCCAGGCTGTCAGAAATGCCGACTTGCTGCATCCCAAGGTGAAGCACCTGTAATCTCTGCTCGCAGTAAAGCTGAAGGCTGGCTTCTGGGGGACACAGGATTTGCTGGGCAGCTGAATAGGCTGAGGGAACATCCCTAGAAAATCTGAATGTGCCGACCAGCCTCCAATGTGTCTTTCTGGCCTGGGTAATGGGGCTGTTTGCTAGCTCCTCTCATAACCAGGAAGAAGGGGGACCGTGAAGTGCCTAAAGCCCATGATTACCATCAGAGACCACACAGATACAACAAAAGAGGCATAAGTGTTGTTCAGTGACTTGGCCTGAACCTCTGCCCTGTGGACCTTTTAGCCCTGCAGAATAAGCAGAGGTTTCCACTTGCTGACTGGCACATTTCTCGGTCAGGGTTGGCCAGTCTGTAAGACAGTTACCATGTGAATGTTTCAAGCAGTTCATTTCATCTTTTTAGATCTTCTCCAGAAATACCAGGAGACTGCAGCCCTTACAAGAGCAAAACTCTGATAAAGATAAGTATCCTACAGCTCCTGCGGTGTGAAGGCCACAGGGTCAGGTAGCTTTCAAAGTGTGCTCAGCAAAAAAGACATAAAATAAATGTGAAAAAAAATGTTTCTTTAAACTTTCATAGGAAGTTTAACATGGTAGTAGCTGAAAAGTGGCAACCATAAGGCTTTACAGCCCTCCTGTGAGAGACTGAAGTATTTTTTCTTTTTTTCAGTATGGCTTTCTCAAGATCATCTTACACATCTATGGTAGAGCAGACAATAGAGGTTTTATTATTCCCGTGTTCTCCCTTCCACTGTAGGCTTGGAAACACATTTTCTTTGCTGCCCATATGAAGCAGATTAGTTTTATTTCCTAATCTCTGCTGTAAGGATGTGTTGCAGCTGGATATTGATCTACTTAAAAGAAACAAAACGGGAAGTTTATATTCTTCATGAGCCTCATCTTCCCTGTTGCACCAGCAGAGTTGGAGGGTGGATGTGCTCCTTTCTCTGTCTCACTGCACTGCTCTCTTCTCAGTCTCCTCTTATGGTGCGGCTTTTGCTCCAGGGCAGTGACCTTTCCTTTGTTTGTTTGCTGGATGGTGTCTTCCTTTTCTGTGTGTGGCTGGCCTATCCCTCCCTGTTCTCTTTCTGTTCTTTTCCTTCCTTCCCTTTTTGAGGCCTTTGAAAATAATTTTGGCTGAAGATTTCTACAAGAAACTCAAAGGAATTTAAAATCACAAGAAAAATAAACAAAAAGTCTGAAGTTTCAAACTTCCAGGTTCAGACTCATTTAAGGCAAGGAAACAGCATAGGAAATTGCAGCCCAGCTCCCTGAAGTTTAGTAACATCACCAGCAGTTGGAAAGAAGGTTATAGAGCTGAAATACCAGGTCCCAGCCCATCACTATTCCGGTTCAGTTTGATAGAAATGCCTGTTTTCTTGTGTCTGATCACCCAGAGCATAAGCTATCTAATTTTACTTGGGAGAAGCAAAAAATGTGTCAGTTCGTTTCACCATCTTAACATTCTCATCCTATATTTATCATTTGCCTAGGTTATTTCATGTATAATCGTCCTTTCCATCAAACTTTGCTGTTTGTCATGTAGATACTTATTAACCAGTCAAAAGCAATCATTTGGACATCAGTGACTTCGTTCCTTATCTTGAACATATATTGTGATCACATTTCACATGCATACAGAAACACATGCACACAATAAAAAAGCAGCCCCTGCTAAGCCCAGGCAGGAGAACAAACACTTCCATTTACAGACAACATGTCTACACACCTCCCTACTTTTGCACATTTTCAGAATGGTTTACAAAGAGAAAAGAAAAATATGGGGCTGTTTCATTTTTAAATACACAGCTCCTGTGAAAGACTTCTCTAAAGTCACAGACCAGTAGCTCTCAATTGAAAGGCAGCTGTGATATGTTAATAAATGCCTATGCCCATGCCAAATGCACAATGTAAAAACATGGCTATGCACATGGAGTGTTGTCAGCATAGGCACTACGCCGTAAAATTGTTTGCATATAGGTAGTCGTCAAACCTTTGCCTTCCTCCATCAAACGATCAAATCACTGTCCTGGGCCAAGATTACGGATTTTTCCCTTATGCTCTCCTGTACTTCACAGTGTAGTGCAGCATCACTCATCCTGTTAACCTGTGTGCCAAGCCAATGCATCTTGTAATCAGGTAGTCAGCAAACCACAGGGAGTCATACGTGACCTGTCAGATAGACAGTCACATGCAGTGAGTCATTTCTGTAAGCTGGAGGAGGACCAGGGCAGGGCGCTGAAGGTGAGTTGCACAGCTCCCAGATGGGTCAAGCAACCAAGGGGTTGCACAGACTCTCCTCTTTGTCCCCGCCATTGCATTAGCCAAACCTCCACACACATGTCTTATCACATGCCTCTACATCCCACATGACACGGGGAGTCCTTTGGCACTCTCCATCAGGCCCTTTTGCATGGAAAAGAACACGGCAGAGAAAAATAGCTGATTATACAGGACAAGCACAGAAAGAAGGAGAGGACGTGAGGTCTGACTGCTCAAGAAAAAAGAGGAGAGTGCACCAGAGGGGGACAACAAGCAGACGACCGCAGACAACACCCACCAGTACTGGAAGGCATCCAGGGAGCTGGTGGACATGAGTGGAAGCCAGTCTGTGGCCACTGTGACCACAATTCCCCCTCCCGATAGCATGGATGGCAAGGAGGCTGTGGAAGAGCTTGTGAGTTAATAGGACAATTCAGACTCTCTAATTCCCTAGCCAGCTCCTCCTACCACATTGACATAAGTGTGGCTCTGCTGCCTCTTCGCTGGCTGCCCAGGTGCTCAGGAGAACACAGCCCGTGCAAGGCCTATCCAAGCATTACTGTAAACCTACAGTTACAAGGAAATCTTCCCCTTAAGGCAAGGGAGATCTGGTTATGCTCCTACTCTCTTATTCCATTCTCTCCTCAGCGCTAGTTCCCAAAAAGGGATCACATGTGTGTGGAGGTATTTGTATCAGTAAAGCTGCCTGCATTTTTTCCAATGAAAAAATTCCATAAAACCTCCCCTTTGCCCCCCCCCCCCCCCATATGTGTCTTTGATTAAAAATTTTCAGCGCTTTTGACTTCTTAAATACCAAAATGCTTCATTTTCAGTTCTAAAATCCCAAAGAATAATCTTCGTGACATTATTGAAACAAATATAATAAAAAATACACATCAGTTTGGGGGCAGTTTTGCTTATCAGGATTATGTGATATCTGTCCTACAGTGGCACATTTCTGAGCAGAGAAAAGAAAAAACAGCCTGAGAATGTCTCTGAAGATTGAAACTGGTGGTCTACTTAGGATCTTTCACAGACGATTGTGGGGGTGCTGCTGAAAGCGGGATAGAAAGGTTTAAGCTAATGAGACTCAAAGGAGAAAAGCATAAAAAGCAATGTGACACAGAGACTGCTGTTTGTTGCCAGCACTGTTGAGGGTAGTCAAGCACACACGTCGGATGTACATGATGGATGCCACGAGGACAATGGATCCCTTCAATCCATAAAGCAGAGCGGAGCTGCCAGGGCCAGCTACTGCCAACAGGTTGAGTCTACAAGGCTCTTGGATGATTACCCACCTTTGTATAACCTTCAGAGAGTCAAAGAGAGGCATAAATGAGCAAAACTTACATTGTCTGTGCAGAACTGCAACTAATAAAAAGAGTACCAGTTTTGACCGCGTGATTCAAACAGCACAGAAAAAACTACTAATATCAATGGGAGATCTATTGTGTGATCTGTATCAGGTTAATCTTTGTATAAGGAGAGTAAAAACAAACCCATACTATTTACTTACAGCACAATTAGTCAGGCACCAATAATAACCACTTGCAGCCTAAAAAGGCATAGCATATGCTGTTACAAAGACAAACAGCTGGCATGTTAGAGATTCATGCTTTCAAGATACTAGCTTCAGAAGAGGACTAGTCTAAGCACAAACACTCAGTTAATTTAGCCAGTGACGACGCAGCTCATGTTGAAAAAAAAATTTGATCAAATCCCTTCCCAGATTACATGAGCTATAAACGTACATATAAATGGGTCCCTAATACTTGTCTATCTCACCTCTCCATGGAAAGTTTTTCTGGTGATATTGCTATTTTGGTTCACGTTATGCTTCTTTCCCACTCTAAATTAATACAGTTATGTCAGTAAATCTTTGTATTGTAGATCTGCTATAACCTGAAGTGCTGGTTAGCATGGAGATCTCTTCTGACGAGTTTGAATGAAAGCCAGGTGTGGTCTGGCACCACTTCAGATGTGTTGACCCCATGCTTGAACTCTTCACTTCAACAAGTGCATCTTGCCAAAAGCAAGGGCTCTGGAGGCTGGGTGTAGCACTTCGCTAACCTCATGAAACTCTATGTAAATTTGAGCTGATAGTTCTGAGTGGCATTTTGCTCTGCCATATGGATCCAGGATGGTTCAGCGAAACTGAGGCTTCACTGAAAAGTGCTCTATGTCTCAGATGTGGACTTCCTGGTGGGCAGAGGCTGCTGCTGTAGAAGATGGGGAAGATGAGGAATCCCTGAGCAAGAAATTTGCCTGTTGTTTGCAGGTGTTTGAAAGATCAATTTGTGTCTCAGTTGAAAATAAACAAGAATAGGCCCAAGATATATCTGACTTTTGGCAATTTCTTTTCATGTGAGAAGCAAAACTGCGACGCTCAAGAAGCCATTAAGTAATGTGGAACACGGGACAGCAGCATTGTGAGCTCTTTGCTCTCATGGGTTTTAAAGAGCTAAGTGGTTGAACGTATTTCATTCACCAGGACATAGCTGGAACAGGGAATACATCGAGCCAGACAATGTCCGGCTTTGACCAAAAAACTAACTCCTGTGCGGCAATCTCATGACTTGGAAGCACTCACTCAAATTTATTTGTCTCACTCAAATTTATTTGTCACATGAAGAATCAGTATGTAATTCTGTTTCTTTTGGATTTTGCTCCTCATATTGTTTATAATGAAGGCTAAGAAAAGAATATTGTTTTAGCCAGGCCACAAGGAATATGAGATGCTTATTTTTATTATATTCTTCCTACAGGTTTGCAAGTATTTTTGCTGGCAAAATGTGATTTGAATTTTCATCTTTTTAATAAAAGAAGGAAAAAGACTATTGCATTTCATACTTTTCTTTGGAAAGCGTCAAAAACGCATTATTCTGTTCTACCTTCCCATTACATGCTGAGTATTGGTAGTGAACAAGAGTTTTAGCGTACCAGATTTCAGGGAGAACGTGAACTTCCAATGCCTTAGACACTTTTTTCTGCTTCACTATTAGTTCAAAGCGTACAACTGTCCTCTGATACATCACTCTTCATAAGAGGATCAGCAAGTTTTTTGCATGTGCCTGTGCAATGTAGAAAAGCCTCCGTTTTTACCTCATGCTTTGCCATACGCCAATTCATACCATGATGAGGGAAAATCACTCTTTATGTGAAGACTGTGTCCTGCATAGGATGTGGGCGCTGCTCCTAGGAGCAGGAAAAAAACGGGGTCCATTGCCTTGCCTCGTGATAAGTGACACGGTTTCATCTTAAACAGTGGAACAGCCTTTGTGGACAGCAGCTGGAGAAGCTGCCATCAGCTGAGCTGAGCTGTAGTGATGGCTGTGTGACTGGCCTGCATTTGAGCATTTTCACTGCAATTTACTATACACTAGAAATGTGAATGGTTTTTTCTTGGGGAGGACAAGCGTGTGGGTTATGTGTTGGTGAGACATTACTGGGCCATATCCCGTGGCTTCTGTGATTTTCTCCTGAATGCACTGATGTCCTCACTCAGGCAAACCTCACCTCTCCTCCAGCAGTTAGCTGTTTGGTCTCCTGACTGCATTGCACAATATCACCTTCTACCTAAGACAAGCTCCTCATTTGGCTTCAGTAACCCCTGATGACCTTTGCAATGGACTTGGGATGCCGGTCTTGGGATGGAGACCTTGAATGTTGAAGAGTTTCTTCTAAGGTTAATCTAAGAACTGGTAACACTGGAACAGAACCCCATATGCCCGACAACTCAAACCATCTTCCGCAAAGGATTAGCTCCACAGAATATAGAAGATAAAATAGTGAAAGAGTCAGTGGACCAAAAACTATCAAGCTATCAAAGGTACAATGTTAAGTTCCCTCTGTTTTAACATTGATTAATTATTACATTTACAATGTTACAGATTAAACATAATTGGAGCAGTTGTACAAAAAAATTACCCTGTAGACTACTAATTAAAATACTCTCTGGACAGAGGGGACCTCTTCTGAAGAAAATAGGGACAATGAGCCTATGTTTCCAAGGCTGTAGATTACACTAATCAGTGAGCTACTGGTTAAAGAGCAATGGTAGTTTGGATGGGATTAATTTCACCAGTGTTTGACCAACTTTTTAGCTTGGTGTCTAGTCTGAGCAAGCCGAAGGGGAGGGTGACACTTCAGTTGTTCATGCTTTTTCTGAGGAAAGTATATCTTTTCTAGGGAAAGCAAACAGGGTGAAGAAATGAGGGGAACGGAAGCGCAAAACAGCGTAGCAAAAAGAGGAATGGATATCAGGAAAGGGACGTAGCAAAACCAGAGGAAGTTGTAATGTTCCAAAAAAGTCACAGGGCAAAGTACCAGCATCAATGGTGGACAGAACAGGAAGCCGGGGACCCGCAGGGAGGCAAGTCCCATTGCAAACTGCTCATGTACGCATGCCTCCTCTATGACCAAACCCCATAGCTGAGAAAAGTAAAAGCTGCCAATGTTGTGATTCTTGATGAAGCTTAGGTCTGAGCCCTTCTGAGTAGACGTTTAGATGGAGGAGCAGGTGACACCATGGAAAGCATCAGGTGTCGACGGTTATAGCTGTCTTCAGACTCAGAACAATGATTTGGAGTGAGTCTTGGCACTTTGACTGTGGTTTCCCCCTCTGTTTATAATTCATAAACGAAAAGGAAACCTAAGCTTTAAAAGCATGGCAGCAGGCACCCTAAACTGTGCTTGCACAATCACATTGAAGCCCAGCTTCTACTGTAGATGAAATAAACAGCTCTGCTAACTATAAACCCTGCCTTTACAAAACAGTACCAGGAATGGACTGTTTGTGGCAGATCTCTGGTCAGGTGAATCTATTTAATGAATAACAGCTATGAACAGGCACTCAGCAAAATTTCACATTGTAAAGACAAAGGCTTGGCCCTTCCCAGGGCAGAGTCAATGGGGGAGTTGTAATGTTGACAACTGACACAGGGTCAGATGCTTTTCCCGTGTGCTGCTGAGACAGCTGCGCTGCAGTGCACTGTTGGGAGAAGCAAGAGGAGTTGGCCTTGGTCTTGGAGTTTTTTTGAACTTATCCTGTATGAAGGAAAAGTGGAATTAGTCTCTGCCAGAAGGCAGGTCAGTCATCCGTAAGCAACGCAAAAGCACCTAAGCAAGGTAATCAATCCCGTCCCTAAAGGTGTGTCCACGACGGTTGAATCATCCTCCGAAAGTGTTTACACACTGATTACACGGGGAGACTAGAAGATCAGTTTGTATTCGATATCTAGAGTTCAAGTAGATAAAATTAGGTAATCTCATCCTTGAGAGTCCTTTTACTAACTACAGCGGGAGATAATCCGAGCCCCTTTTATGAGAGCAGACAGTGAAACCGAGCAGCTAGCTTAAAAGAAGTACACGGAAAGCCTTTGTCTGCCCCAGCTTAAAAATCCCTACCGTGCCGCATGGGGAGAAGAGCACGTAGCCTGCCAGGTTCAGCTCCGTGTGTCTGTGGCAAAGAGCTATGCTGTGCAAGCCCCTGGGTGCCGTGTCCATCCTCCAGCCTTCTCACCACAGCTAGCAAAGCCAGATGCTGGGCTACGGCCAGGACTACGAGGCACGACCTCAGTGCAAATTATAAATCAGGATCCAATTAGCCAAAGGCTCCAAGTAGCTCATTCAGAAACCAAGCATCGCTTTCATGAAGTTAGAAAAATAAAGAAAAACCCCAGTGATGATACTAATACTTGTTTACACTTGTATTGCCACTCGCAAAGAAGGTAGTATCTGCCTGACTGGGACTGCCAGAAGCTGGACTGTTCCGCCTTCGTGCAGCAGGGAAAAATATGGATTTTATCTGTCTCTGCCTGGAAACTTGCTTTCAAGAAAACCAAACCAGTTTTAGGTACTGTTTGAAATGTAATGTTGCCCACCCCTCAGAAAATTAAATGAGCTACTGCATATTGCCCAAGGGATAAAAGTCTCCACCTAGTCGCCATGGAGCTGCTGGAGTTGCTGTGCCAGTTCACACCTCCATGTGCCTCTAAATACCAACATCATCCACCCACCCGAACACTTGTCTGCTGCAGGCCCAGGCATTACACAGGACCTACAGGAAACACTGCAAAAACTTGGTACGGTGTCTCCTGAGGTGTCTGTATAGGCAAATCTCCTGCCATAGTCATGCTGGGATTATCCTCTTGCTAGAACTGGCTGCTCAGCGTCCTTCTGAAGATACTGCTCTGGAGCAGAAGCAGTTTTCTGTCCTTCTGTTTTGGAGAGAGTGTAGAATTTCCTCCCTCCTCCAATCTTTCTCCGTAGCAGTTGCACAGGTGCTTGAGATGAGGGTTTTGCTAGATGCCACCCCTGCAAGGCATACACCAAACACATTATTTGTAAAGTCAACAAGATTTAAAAAAAAAAAAAAAGAAAAAAAATGTTGTTTTTCCCAGACAAAATCAGAGCGAGAGTTTCCCATATCTTATCTTAGCTTGTAGATAAACAAGAAGCTTCTTAATACTTTTAACAAGACGAGCAAATATGAAAAAGAAAGAATGGTGTTTGGTAACTCCTGATATGCAATATTTTAGGAGCAGTCTCCAAACAATTTTTTAGGAGCAGTTTATCAAAAACTAATTGTTTTTTTGACAAGAGTTATAACCTTTTAAGTACATTTCATTTTAATAACTAATCTGTTTCAGCAAATTAATTCACTTCATTTAAAATATATTAAACACAGCAAGTTTCCTAGTCCATTAAAAAAAAGAGTGAAATTAAAGCATGATGGGAATGCAAATGGCCAAATTCAAATGTAAGATGGATATAAACTGAAATCTTGGATCTATATGTAATTAATTGCTATGAAATTATTTTGACTCCTTATTTCAATAGAAAAACTCTAGATCATAGTAAATGCCCTGACGTTTGGATTCCTTGGTCTAAATATACCCTAATAGTTCTGATGAACCCTAATAACTCTGAAATTGAGACTGAAGAAAATTTGTATTCGAAATAGACTTTGAAGCTCAAAAACTCATTCTCACAGCAGAGAATGAGTGAATGAGTCCCAGGTCTCCTTGCGGTCTCCTTGCGGTTGTTGCTTAGGACTCAGTCCACTTTACATCAAAATAAAAGGAAAATTTCCTGTTGATTTTATGTGGTAGAGGACAGAAACAGCTAAGGCTCCAAAATTCACCAATAGCCTTTCTACGTTTATGGTGCTTAAACTTATCAGACTTGTCAGGCATGATTTCTCAGCCACTCAAGGCCCCAGCAGGCTGGCCTGTTTGGTTTGGATGAGGTGTTATGGGTGAGGCCACATCCTCCAGCCTCACCTTCAATCTACGTGCACTCCTGTGTCTTCTCCTCTCGCAGCCAAGGTGCCTATCCAGAGCTGCCCAAACTGAGTAATCACTGCTCAGCTTCTTCCTACACCCATCAGGATCCGGGAGTTCAGCAGAAGTTTGCCTGCAAGATCCAGCCCCTTAAACACTCTCAAAGAGCGTGTAATGCACAAAGTCTCGCACCAAATACGGTTGGGGCTGCCTTACTTGAAGACAGTGGTCTCTACGTTTTGAGCAGAACACTAAATAATCTCCTCTTTTGGAGTGCTGTGACCAAAATGGACTTAGACGTGCTTCTTCGACACTAAGACGCTGGCTCAACACCCTATACAGCAACGTAGCTCTTGCTAGTAGGTGGGGGGATGAATACCCCCACACAGTAGTCTGTAGCCTGCTAAATCATGCTGCTTAGTATTTGCTGATTTGAACCATCCTAGGTCAAGTCTCAGTTTGGACTTGAGGCCTCCCACTTCCTGAGCAAATGCTTTAACCACACAGTATTGTATAAAAGGTGGACACCAAGAGCACTACTTTTTAAAGGGAGTGGCCTGTTTTTCTGAGCAAGAGACCTCTTTTTCTGAGGATAACAAAAGTCCAGTCTGGCACACCAAATGGTGCAGGACCGTCAAGTTGAACTGGTGTCCAACGTAGTGTCAAGACTGCGACTGAGCATAGGGAGTAGGTACCTGATTGCGCATGTGCAGAAGCTGATCTGTGTACCATCCGTCTGGGTGGTGCTCAGAGATTATTGAACTTCTACAGTTACTGAAATCCTGGTTCTTACTCCTCATTCCTTTATTGCCAAAGGGTCACACTCAAAAATTTTAGGTGCAGTGTTCTGAGTGTATCCCTGAAGCAGTTCAAGCCTAAAAAGAGCGGACAGTACAGCTTAAGGCTAGAACTAATTGATCAGGACATGTAAAAGTATTTCATCTGAGTAGCTGAGAGCTACACAAAAATAGAGGGAGTAAACAAATTGCACTGGAAGATTAAGATGACCCAAGGCCCCAGTAAATGCCTGACAAGATTAGATTTTTTTTTTCCCGAGATCATATTGTTCTTTCGTTCCAGTAAATTTATTTAACCATGTTATCCTCCTCAGATATATTTTATGTACAGCTTCCACGCACTAGAGCTAAACCCAGTTCAGCCTTCAATATTGCATGATGAATGGATACCTTCTTGTCTGACCAGTGAATGACCTCCCACTCCACCGCAAATAAGTATGAAATTGTCATCTCTTTGGCAGGAGCACTAGCTATTGTTAGGGCCTTAGCCATGCTGTTTTGAGTGTGCTTGTACATAGGTGTAGAGGTCCAGGGGATGTGAGCAGGTATTTGTGCGCGTGCATGTGCGTGCATGCAAGAGAAGTTTGCATTAAAACTAATTGCTTTGGATCTCATAACCTTCTGGATCTGTTTACATTCCTGAGGCAAATTCCCTAATATATCTGCAGCTAGACTGCTCCACAGCCTCTAAATACATGGCTTTGGTATGCCATCCATCTTTCCCTGCTCAGGGAGCCACAGAGAACATTTAGTGCCTGTGGTGAATAAACGTGCCACCGATATAAACATAGCAGCAACGTGTTAATACACTGCACTAATGCTACTTAATCCTGAGGATAATCTACTGGCTTTTCTGAATATGATCTTAATATAGCATGGGAAGGGGGAATTGTTTGGTTTGGAGCGTGGAGGGGTAGGCAGGAGGAGTAGGAGGGTAAGAGTTAGAAAGTGTTTATATAACTTTGGTAATGACCTCAGTGCTGATGGGGGACTTCTGATCACAGGACGAGTTACGCTGAGCGTCAGCATTGAGAGCTGAGCAAGATCCGGTTCAACGTATCAGATCGTCTGTAGTGTTATGGGCTGCACAGCACTCATTCAAGATATTGGTAAGAAGCAGTTATACTCGCGCACCTGATTCCATCACCAGTGTGATGGAGCACACTCCATATTTGGCTAAACCCTAAAGTAAAACCAGTAACAACAATTTTCATTTTCACTTTCTCAATGGAATATATATATATATATTTGTATGTATGTATGCATGCATATATGTATGCATTCTCTTTTTTCCAAAGCATAGATCCCATCTCAAGAGGCAATTATGCAAGAGATATTTTAAATGTAGTTGCAAGGTATTGCTACATCTTGTCTAACTCAGCTTACCAGGCTTCCCCATATCGGAAGCCAGTATTTGGGGATGTGGTGTTCATGAAGGTGAGTCACTGGTGTTTACGCAACAAGTTCCTTACATAACATCTTGCCAAGTTTTTTAAGGTAAGGTAAGGAAATGAAGAAATCACTTCGGCTTGATTGGAAGTATATATTTGATTTTAGGAGAAAGGGTTACCTATACCTGAATTTCCCTTTATCTTGAGCATTTGCAAGTTTAAACAATTTTTTATTTGGTGTTGGTTACTTTCATAAGGACAGAGCCTAGAAACTCCCACGCTGAGGAGGACTCCATGGTGCAGATTAGAAGACTCTCCAGGGCATTTCCACCTCTCCACTCCTTCCAGCTGTTCCACTACTGTGAGCCCGCAGCCCATCTCCGTGAGCAGGTGCAGCCTGAGAGGGTTTCACATAAAGCTTGGGCTTTCCAGCTCCAAGTACAGTGCCAGCATGCACTAAGGGCTGCTTCCAGCAGCTCCTCATGGCTCCAGGGTGCCAGCCCAGCGGTCCTTCCACTGCATCGTACTGAAAATGGGGGGGTTTGAACATTAGCCACGTACAGTGAGTATGGCGTGGGATAGTGCCATGGGGAAGGTAGTAGGTCTTGGAAGGGGGCAGGGAACAGGCAAGGGAGCGGAGCAACAAGTGATGGAAATCAGCAAAACAACTGGCAGAGCCAAAATAGTTTCTATCTTTACTCATACGTGTAGGGTAGCCTGCAACGCTGGAGGCCAAGTGAGGTAAAGCATGCCCTGCAACTAGTTTCAGGGCTTTCTGTTAGCTCAGACCAAGTACTAACTTTCTCTATTAGGGCATCAGGACACAGAGAAAGCAAAAAGCTTTTCTCTGATGAAATAGCCCCAGTCCATTGTGCAGCTCCAGCACTAGAGAAAAATTTCTCCTGGTCCAGCCTCTCTGGATTTGGAGATTTGTCCCAGTGCCCTAAACTAACACAGTAACTCAGGGAAGTAATGGCTTGAAGTGAGAAGGGAATGTAATGTCTCTGTGTGACTGAAGCCCATCTCAAACTGCACCTGAGAACGAACACCTAAGGGAGGAAAGCTTCTCTTCCTCAAGATGCTAGTTTGTAGCATTTCCCCAAAGTGCCTGTGCACAAGAAATGGGAGTTGACTGAGACCACGACTGAACTAGTGAAAGAAACGGGGCTAACTGCAGGCTTTAGCCTCCTTTTGGGATCAGCGGCTGCTGATTTCATCTTGCATATCTCCAGAGTTAGACCTTCCATCTTGGTGCCAGCTAGGAGACAAACTAACTTCCCTGCTACTGTTCAGGAGACTTAATCTACTACCATACTTGGAGTGATTTCCTTGCATGTATTTACTCAGACCAGTCATGTGCTTGAGCAAAGATCAGTGGTGTCTGGTGAAAGCCCCCTGAAATCAATTATTGATTAAATTCTCATTATCACTTGTAATAGATTACTAAGCTGAGAGAGCTCTTGGGCACACTCCATACAGTTTGCCTGGGGTTCTGGCAAAGCTTGCTCAACTCCAGCCTGAAGTTAGGAACTGCTTTATTGTGCTTTGCTTTTTGCTTGTAAGCGTTTATGAGAGTTAAAAGTGTAAACATGTAAATTTGACTTCAAATAAGAAAATCTATCTATAAATACGTGGTAACTATCCAGCTGTTTCTGTGCATCTGCCATCCCGTTCCTTTGTTGCTTTGAAACATGCGCCTTATCTCTCCTTTACGATTTAATAGTGGCCATAATAATAACCACCCCAGCTTGCAGAATAGAGCTATGTACAGGGATCACATTGTTCAGAATTAAAACACATATATTGTGCAACAACTGCGCTGAGAGGGAGAAGTAAGATAGCAGGGAAAAAAAAAAACAAAAACAACCCTACAGGGTGGATTTCAAAATGCCAGAATTCAGCTGCCAGTGCAGGAGCTTGGCTCTGCCATCGCAGGACCTGGTGTGGAAGGGACAGGGGAGGAAACAAGGTCAGATGTTCTCAGACCTGAAGCAGAAGCCAGGTTCATATCTATCAGTGCCTGGAGCTACTGCCGCAATGCAAACACATAATCAGCCTGTAACCGAAAGGCCACACCACTTATTCAACCAAACTGCTTAACTGCACCATTTACTGGGACAGCACTGCCTGCGGGGGCTCTGTCATCCTGAACAAACCATCAGGGTCCGACCAAGGCTAACCTTTCCTGAAGGACACCTCTCTCCTGGTTTTTTAAAACCCTAGGCAACTGCTTGCTTTGTCCACTGACCTTTGCTGACAGGCCTAATGGGAGCAGACACACATTTATTGCGATCTTGCACTGCTATTTTTCAGAAGCTGAAATGTCCTGTAATGTCCAGGATTCACCATTCTTTTACAAAATAAAAAAAAAAAAAGCTGCCTCAGACTGATTCAGCTAAGGGGAAGTATTGCTTCCCCTGTGTTATTTTTAGCCAGAACAATGAACGTTATTATATCCTTTGCTGGATCTGGTAAGTGTGAGTGGGAGAAAGCAAGTCACAAGATTTACTTATTAGACTTATTGTTTGATTGCCTCTTAACAACACCCCTAAAGCTGGGACAGAAATGCTGGAGCTGCAGCTATCTTTCAGGTTTTTATTCCTCTGGAAGAGGAATTATCATTGGCACTGACTGAGACATATGGGCTGCAGAAAGAAGAGTCATCCCTGGGTCCGAGATAATTATTCCTTTTCCCTTGTTCCCTGCAGAGGCACAGGACTAGAAGGTTTCTTTTTGTTTTAAAGTGAGCTTCTGTTGTTTGATTTTTCTGGCGTGCTTGGAAAAATAAAAATAAAAACAAAAAAAAGGCTCCTAAAACACAGAATATGTGAAGCAAGCAAACCTGCTGAAGACTTCACATGTAGACATGCTGGAGTGTTCAATGCCAGGTAGGGAACTGCTCTTAGGGGTTTGTGAAGCTTCGAATGGCCGAGTGCCGTTTCGGAGGTGACATGATATACATGCAGGTCTTCAAATATAAGTGAGTCAAAGGCTGTAGAAAGAGGAAACATTTCCTCCTGCTAGAGCTGGGACAAAGCATGTTAGCCTGTGGTCATGCTAGTAACCTGGTGAAGGGCCTGCTGTCCAGAAACAGGCAGCCTTTTCCAACTGTGTTTGCTCATCTAGTAACGGATGTCTTTCCCTGCACTCTGTGTCTCACAGTCTAGTTTTGCTGCTTCGAATGCAGCTGCAAGGTTGATTTCCTCAGTCTGCTGATCCCTGCCTTGTTGGACCTTTCCCATCATCCCTCACCCTATTGTCACCGTCCTGCCCAGAGGTGGAGGGCACTCCATAGGGCCGGGCAGGCTGAGGTAGGACCTCACAGTACCATCAGGCATAGTCTGGTCCTCCTCCTGCTCCAGCTCCATACCGAGGGCCTGCTCCACACTTGTTCCACAAAAAACACTCCTCTTGCCTGTCCCTTCAGACACTGACTTGCTACCCAGGAGTCTCCCAGGTAGGAAAACCTCAAGATTTCTGTGCTGAGACCTTGGCCAAAAGCCAGCAGGAGAAAAGGGCACTGGAGCTCCTGAGACCTTTGGTTTCCTAATCTTTGAGGGCTGCTTCCAGGCTGGGTGTAGCACAAAGCAACCACAGCTCCAGCAAGCAACTCTGCCTTACGAAACAAAAGCCCGTTTGGAACAGGGAATCCAGAATTCTTCATTTAGAAAAACACACAAAAAATGTATTTCAGGTGAAGTTGAAGGGTTTTTTCTTGACACATCTGTCTGCATTGATGAATTCTTTAGTTACCCTTTGCTAGAATGTTTTCAGTTTATATGCCTGTATGTTTTCCCACGAAAAACAATGTTTTCTTAGAAGATTCCCAGCAAGCTGTAATCACAACCATAGTACCTGAGGTCTGTTGCAGGTGCTAAGTGTATGCACACTTCCCACAGTGTGCATATGCAGAAACTCCCCTCTCCCACACCATGCCAAGAAAGGATTATTTCTCCTATACACTGAAAAGAAGATCATTAATAATCATGAATTACTAATCATTAATCATTAATTATTATTACTGATTATTAATTTATTAATTAATAATGTTTATTAACAGGATGGAACTCCGTCCTCAGCCGACTGCTTGTAGTAGTCTGTATTAAGAGTTTATTCTGGCAGGGACACATCCCATCTTAATAGGCTTCATGAGGAACAGTTACTGGGGGAAGACATTATCCTGCGTACTGTGGCACCACCAGCATTTTTCTAGCTGCTCTGGAAGAGTGGAAGGTCCTAGGTAAAGTACGAGAGAGAGGAGACCACAGACAAGTAGCAGAGCAGGTATCATACCAGATAAGTCTAAAATCCTCTATATATTAAGTCTGATCCACTCAGCAAGTATTTCAGGAATGCAGTTGGGATTCAATTTAAGGGAATCCTGCAGGGAGTAGCCCAGTCCTCTCAGCAGGTGAGGCTCAATCTGCTTCTCATAGAAAAAGGCCTGAAACAAAGCCCCTGGGAGGGAGGCAAAGGAATTGGAGCCTGAAGAAAACTAAATTTCAAAGGATTGCTCTCTCTGTATATAAAACCTATAAGATCTGATGGAAATTATACACTTGTAAGTAGGTTTTGAAACGTCTGCTAGGGTTTTACCTTCTTGCTATTTATTTCACAGGAGGTGTGCTAAGATATTGCATACAGAAAAGTTGGTCTTTCCTCACTGCAGAGAACCAGCTCCTCTTGACATTCCTGAGAGTTCTGTTAACAAGGGCAAAAAGCCAGGATTTCATGTCACTGTATTATTTTTTTTAGTGCTTTACTCAGTCTCCATAGAAGTGACTTATTCAGTCACAATTTGGTTCAGTAAGATGCTCCATGCTAGAAGGGGTGGTAGGATCTGTCCTGCCTCACTCAGGACTCAGTGTGGGGGACCTCCAGGAGCCTGAATGGAAAGCAAACCCGTGGCGGGAGGAGGAAGAAGAATTTCTTTTTCTCCTGACAAAGCTTTTCAGTTTCTTTGGGTGAAGCTCTTTGAAGAGATGAAAAACAGCATGACTGCCAGAAAATTCTTGTGAGAAAGTTTGCTGTAGGCAAGATTTACTTACTAGATAACAGCTAGTGCAGGTAACCTGCAGCTTCCTTGCACTGAAGGTTAAACATTTCTTTGCCCGTCATTGAATTCCAATTTACAGGAATGTTAATTAATCCTAATTGAGACTCTCGATGGAAACTAAGAGACCTGAGACCATATTTCATAACTTTCGTCCTCTCAGGCAGTATTTACATTGCAGAGAGACCACTATTCTATCAGATAACACTGGAGAAGCTTTGCATTTCTGAAGGATTTGAATATTGCTATTCCAGCCTATTTGTGGCAGGTTTTGTTTCCACAAAAATGACATAATCATCATAAATGACATTTTTATATGGTATTATGCATGCCATGCATTCATATGGTAATTTCCTGAAGCATCTGTTCCTCCATATTCATAGGTCCTTTACAGTATCCCAGGCTACACGTATAGATCTTTACATCCTAACGTTTCCTGAATTCTGCAGATGAAGAGTATATTTCTCATACACATGTCACTGAAATATGGAATATATTAAAGATAGCTCAGCTTGATAGCCTCTGAAAGATGTTCCTTTCTCCATGCTCTTTAAAGGACTGGCTGTAGCACTTCTATCCAGATGTAGGAGTAAAGTAGTTTGTTATAGGCTTGCTGTCAGGAGCCTGGCCTTAGATGTGTATTAGATCTGCAGCTGTCTTGGGAAAACTTGGCATCTAGAAGCAGGGTCTGGAGTGCTGATTCGGAGTGATTCTTTCCTTAACCCTGATGAATGCTTTTCCCCTCCTAAAAAAACCTTTTTCAGGAAGAATTTAGACTGAAGCTACTTACTTATTTAAGAGAAATCAGACTCCCATGTTACAGTGACTTTTCCAAAACTGATTTCTGGGTCCATTGAGCCAGGCCGTGCACTACTTTATTCAAGAAACAAACCTGGAAGGAAAGAAAATGAAGAGAAAAAGGAGGAGGAAAAAACTGCTTGGCAACTGATAAGTTCCTCAAATGCCAGTTGTCAAAGCAAAGTTCTGCTCACTGGAGTTTGTGCTAATAGTTGTGCTAATATAGTTCATCCTCTTGGGCTTTACTGAATTTAGTTCTTCTTCAGTGGCTTTCATGGTATAGTTATGCGGTTGGGTGCTTGCACAGCAAAGAGGAAACTTGGGCTTCAGTCTGGGCTCCACTGATGATTATTAATCAGTTTTATATTGTCATTTTTGACTTGCAGTAATATTCAATCACTTGACCAGTCTGATCACAAGGCCTAGACTTCCCATCCCAACTCATACAGGGTCTCTACCTTTCAAAAAGAAACGTTTTTAGTGGGGACCAACAGCAAAAGTAGTAACAATAATAGTTTCATCTGAAAAATGTTTATTTTCCTTTCAACTTACAAATGAGTAGAGCTGAGGACATGAGAACACACGCATCCTCCTGCTCCATATCTGCAGTATCAAAAAATGTGTCATGCTCTACTTGGGAATGGAGTATATTCAAGACCTGGAGAAGCCAAGATAGTATTTTCCTGATACAGGAAAGCACAGCTGATCCACCTCAGGCTCAGAGACTTCCACACATCCTAAGATCAAGCCTAAAATGTTTCACTAATTCCTCAGGCTCTTCAGCAATCCCTCTGTAAACCTCTACTCTACTATATGCAGTCTCACTGCTGCTACTGCTTTTCACCTTTGTCATGTGCTCAGAACCTGAAACCAGGCCTGCAGACGTCATGGGTTATATCTTTCAGAAATGGTTTAAGAGTCCCAGCTTGAATAATCCTAACTTTCTTAATCCTTTAGCTCTGAGTTGTTCTGTGTTGCTTTTGGTATTAGTACATGTGGACTGCATATACTGTTGCTATGGTTCTGGTATGAGGAAGCTGCTATATCTTGATGTTTCTTGATGACAAAAAAGGTGTCTCATTTCTGCTGCACTAGCAAGGTGAGTCATTAAACGTGGTGACTTCATTCTACCCACATCCGAGCTAGTGTGAAGAGATCACCTGAGTTTTTCTTTACTTGCAAGCAGAAAGGCAGTTTGGAGAATAAAAAAATCTCCCACATAAGTTCAAGGGACAAAGGTGAGTACAGGGAGTTTTAAAATAGAAGGAATAAAGAACCTACAGAGCTTCATGGGAATCACTTAGCGGGAGGGGATGGACACTGTTTATCAGGAAGATAAACTGATGTTAGAGGAGGTGAAAGGCACCTGGGAAATCAGAGAGTTGTTACGGAGGACATGACCTGAGAGGCCCAGTTTTGAATCTCTTTTGGGTCTAGGTTTGTGTTTTTCTTCATGGTGATGCATAGGGAAAAATGGTGACTTCAGAACTCTTGGGAGAAAGCCCTGTGTGTTGGTGTGTGTGTACATGCATGTTCGTGCATGTGTGCTGCATACTCTCCCTGTGCACCTCCCAGAATGGGAACGGTGGGTAAAAGCTCTGTTGAATCTACAGGACACTCTGAGGGCTCCACACTAGGCCCAGGAGACAGTGAACGTAAGAAATATTAAGACTGTATTAGGCCAGCTCTCATCTGTGAGTGTACCTAAAGTCCCAGGCAAGGCTAATGCTGAGATTCTGCTAAGAAACCACTTTCACTTAAATCAAACTGAGGACTGGGAATGGTTGGGATCTGATGAATGTCTAATCTGGGGAAGACAACAAAAACTGGACCTAGAAATGTCCTTCAGATGGTTATCAGGAGTAATCATCTCCAGACACTAGCTCTTGGACTCCCAGTCCTTGGAGCTGTAAATGCGTAGCTGGGAAGTTCAGCTTCTACATCTGGCATTGGCAAGAATTGGAAATTCATTGTCTGATTGTCCACTTCTCCCAGGGTCTGATTTCAGCTTTCTGGAAATAAAGTAATGTTAGTAGTACAAGGAAGGAAACACAGAGAAAAGTGCAGGGAAAGTTGAACATTAACAGACTATAAACCTTGCTAGGCTTGGTGGGCCCTAGGCTGAGCTGTGTAGTCCTAGGGAAAATAAGGTGAAATTTTAACCTCTCCAAATCCCAATGATGAATCAGCAGCTGACTCTGAGATCTGTGAATTTCCCTGCAAGCACGTCCATCATGTCTCACTGTTGTGGCTGACACCCATTCCCTGCAACACACACCTTTCATGTCATGCTTCCAAGTTTAGTGCTAGAAGGAAAACAATGCTATTTGGCTTGTTTAAACTTGCGTTTGCTCTAAACACCTCATTGCCTCTGCTGAACCATTCTCTTTCATCCTCCCCCTTTCCTTCCCAATTGTTCTCAAGAGTTAAGGTCTAAGGCCATGAAAAGGTGCTTCTGCTTCTATCCAAATCCCTTGACCATAGGTCTGGTGTGATTTGTTTCCATGAGAACTCATTGATATGTTTTTTATCATCACCTTTCTTGGAAAAGAATGTCTTTTGTTAAAATGCAAATGAAAAGAGTGCCTGTTTCCAGGCAGGGCAAGCCATGAAGTGAAATTTCCCAAATGCAGCAGATTAGATAGATATGCAGCAACTATGTACCAATAACACTCAGTTTTGCTATGAATACTGCTTGTCAGAGAGGATTTCAGAACAGGTTACAATGGAAGGACGTCTAGTTTATGAACAGGAAAAGTGAGACACAAGGGGTTTACTCTCTCTCAGATATCCTCACCCTTGACTGTTGCAGTCAGCCATTCTCCTGTCTCCAATGAGAGTATCCTGCAGGTCATTTTAACAGGCACTGAAAGGAAAGCTACAGCTTTAATAGGAAGTTTTTTTCCACCCTGACTGTATTAGGGTGTCACAGGGATGTCACTTCATGGTCTCAACTGAAGGTATCCACCAGAAGTAATGACATACCAGAAACTGGAGAGGAAGGATGAATCAGTTGCAGGAAAGCTAAGTGACTGTGCATAGACCTGTACAAAGGCATGACTAGCTTGTTAATAGTGATTACTGAGTTAACTAGTGTTAATAGTGAGTAGGGCAACATTTTGGTTGTTGTACCTGCTGATGTCTCCCAGTCATCAGGAGGGCTGATTCTTCATGCTCAGGTCTGGGTATCTGGACAGTAACTGTAACCTGTAGTTAAAATTTGTAGTTTCTCTGAGCCCTCAAGCTAGGTCCTCCCTGCTGCTCCGTTAATTTCCTCCTGCAGGTCTTCACAGTTTAACTACGAAAAAGGGGAACCAGCCACCAGGAGCTCTACCTCCCAAGTGCTGCTATTTCCCTGCTCCATCTGCACCTCAAGGAGGGAGGCAGCTGTGTGGGCAGCTCACGAATGGTCGCCCCTCTGTTGAGATGATCTGCAGATGTTCTCATAGCAAACTTCAGCCTGGACACGGTAGGCTGACCTGGGAGCCTCCCCAGTTAAACTCACCAGCAGTTGCTTGGGACTGGGCTGCTAACATTCTGCAGAGGGGGAATAGACAAAAACCAGTGACTTTTGGGCAGCCTTGGCTTCTGTTACCAAACGAGAAACACTTTGGTTGTCACCGGAGTGAGGTGACCGACCTAAATGGGCCAGCATACCAGCTCAGACACTTGTTGGCCTTGGCTCCTGTCTTGCATTCACACTGCATGACTTGCCATGGACCAGCCCAAACTGACAAGGGAGTCACTTGCACCATGGCGCCATGGTAAGGCAAATCTGCATGTCTTTGGGCAGGTGCAAACAAGAAGGTAATTGCCAGTCTGAGTTTGGATACCTCAGTTCAGCGAAATGCATCATTCTATTTAATTAGAAAATGAATGCTCTTCAGCCTGACAAATGTCTTTGCATGTCATTTGGGCACCCAGTATGAGGCACGCTAAGGAATATCAATGCATGCAACTCTACTAGTTTCTCACTGGGGTCAAAGGTTTTCTTGGCACGTTATGTGGAACCTGATTTCTGTTTATACCACACAACATTGTGCTCCACTTATTCTTTACTTATCTGTACTCTGTGACCAGATTATTAGTCTACCTCCAGCAAAAGACAAATGGAAAACTACTGACCCCGTTTTTGTGAGATGTCTCCCTCGTGTTTACCCTTTACCTTTGCCTTTCTGACCTAGCCAGGCTGCAAGGCTGACTGCATATTAACTGGCAGAGTTAGTAAAAAAATGATAATATATGAAAATATTGTTCCCTCTTGTCCCATTAAGAATCTAGTGCTTTTCAGGCACCTTATAAATAGTACTATAAACCTAGGGCTATTTTTGTGGTAGGTGGCTTTAATTAGTGTTTAACATAGGCCAGAAAGAGATGGGAGAAATTCAGAATCAGTGCTGGGAAGCAAAAAGCTAGTAACCTCATTACCAGGTCAAAAAGAGTTTCTTCTCTCAAAAACAAGCACAAAATTTGCCCTGTGGAGTTCCAAATTTGTTGTCTCTTGATGTCTGTGGTCAGGCTTTTCCAGTTTACAGGAAGATGTCCATCTACCCACCCTTGCATTCTGTCCCCCTTCCCAAACTGCTCCCTTAAAATCTGTTGGCATCCAGCTATGCGCTTTCAGACTCAGCCAACATTACCAAGAAGAAAGAGCTCAGAAGAATTGCTGCTTTCATTTACTTTTATGCTCCTGGCTTTTACTTTAGGTATTCCCAGTCCCACGTTCACAGTCTACTTCTCTGCTGGTGATGCAGGTGAGTGGAGGTTTTGGGGCAAAGACAGCCCTAACCGTGAAGATGAAAGTTAGTTAAAGAGAGTAGTAGTGCTTCTGCCGAGCAAAGAAGAGTTAAACCTGGTAAAACATGTTGTGAGTAGCCAGAAGAGTGGCTTCTGAGTACGTACAAAGTTTTGACATGGTGAACTATTTCCAGAGTCACTTTAAGAGCTGTATTTTAAACTTACACAGAGCAAAGCAACCAAACATGATGAGGACTGAGGGAGAAATGAAACATAAGAAGGAATCTGAGCAATAGGGTGGGAAGGGGCATGGAGAGGTCAGCACATCCCTTCCACAGGAGGAGTTGCATAAGATAGTGATAGTTTACATCCCTTTAGTAGCATTCCTTTTCAGATGTCCAAGCACATTATACTCAGCCGATTTACCGTGGCAGTGCTCGGAGACGGACAGCATCGCTTAAGGTTACATATGCAAAGATAGAGCTGTTGACTTACCCACATTCACACAGGGGGCAATGAAAAAACTAGGAATAACAGTCCTCAGTCCTTCCCTTTGCAAAGTACCTGACCAAAGCGCACTGTACCACAAAATTTATTTATTTCCTTGCTCCCCTCCCAGTAAATGGAAGCACTGGGATAGAGCAGGGGGAAATGTGTCCATGAACCAGGTAACGTCCAGAGATCCTTTCCGGCCCATTTTTTTTCTGTGATTCTATGAAAGCAAGTGGGAAGGGAAAGACACTAGAAAGTGTTGAGGGAGCATACAAGGTGCTTGGAAGGGTAAAAGTCTGATGAGGTATATGTGGAGAGGCAAACCTGCAGAACAGTGCTGAAGCCAGGAACTTTCCAGACTAGGTTTTAGGGAGGACAGGTCTGCACTTACAAGGGTGATTTCTTTTTTTCTAAAAACATTTAGATTTTCATTTTTATGTATCAATGAATTTGGGATATAGCTGCTTGTAGTCAAAATGGTGACCACAGGAAAGCCCTATTATGTTGAGAAAACAGGTGTATTTATTCCCCATCCCGGTAGTTACTTATTAAATGAAGATAAAAAACAGCCAAGTATTGCAAGGGAGGCATAAATAGTTAAACATACAGGTGATAAACATCTGAGTTACTGATTAACTCCTGGCTTTTATAAACCCAGTGGTTCTTAAGATAGTTTACTAGGAGACCAAAACACAGAGCTGTGCCAAAAAAAGGCCTCAACCTTTAGTAACAAATATTACACTTTACCTCTTCTTGCAACATGTGCGCCTGTGCTGTGACAATGAGGACGGCACTGCCCTCTATGGATGGGAAGAATTCAAACCTGTTTCCATGCTTGCAATGTTGGAGCATAAAGAACTCCAAAAAGCAAGAGGAATCTGTGTAGGACAGGATGGTTAGTGGATACAAAATCTAACCTCTTCCACAACGTGCAACAAGCAGAAGTTGGGAGAGAACAGAAGGAATAATTGGTCTGCTTTGTGAACCTCAAGCATCTACCCAGGACGCTTGTTACAGACCAGCAGCAGGGACAGCTGAGCCTTTGATCTGAGCCAGTGTGGTCGGGCTTATGTTCACAGGTGAAATCTGGACTGGAAGGGAAAGGGGAGACTCAGACATTTCAGGAGCAACCACAGTTAGGGAAAGTAATGCAATATAGTTGGCAGGCTGCAAAACGGGCTGGTTCTAATCTGCGAGTAAGAAAGAAAAGGGTAATTTCAGATGTCTTCTTTGACATCTTCCATCTTGAGTGGCTTGCTGGCCCTTCCGGTGCCCGACCAGCTCCATGCACTCTGGAGTGTCACCTCAAGCAATATCTCTCCTTTGCTGTCATTCTTGATGTTATCACTTGTTATTGCAGCCTGTCAGTTGGTTTAACTATAAACATATTTGCTTGTTATATATATGTATGAAATAAAAACTGAGGAGTAAGGTGGCAGTAATCCCTGCAACTAGGGGTTCACCTTGGCTGCCTCAGAAGCTGGTTCTTCCTTCTAATGACTGGCTGGCGTCAGCAGGACCCCTCTGCCTTGTAGTTCAGCAAAAGTCGTCCTTCCAAAGCGTAATGAAGATGTCTAAGTAACATGATGTGAGCTCAATCAAAGTTGCTCTGGAAAGGAACTGATCCCACAACACCCAGACTTTTGCTTCACTCAGAGGAGGTATATCTGAAGAAAAGAGCAGAAACTCCAGGCACTGCTAGTGCAGAGACAGGCCATCCAGCTGAGGAGGACCCTTAGGGCTGGTGGGAGCCAGGAGCCCAGCACATTCTGCATAGAAGATCCACCACGGAGAGCAGAGCCCAGAAGGGCCTCTGAGGTCACCAAAGACGTGGGCAACTCGGGAACACCACCTCTGTCTCAGGGGTTAAAGACTGCCCTGCGAATGGAGCCTGAAAAGGATGCAGCTATCTGGTTTTGGCTTTACTTTACTTCTGCTCAGTCTCTGTTACTATCCCGTGCTACTAAACTGAAAACAATAACAGCCATTGAAAAATACCCATCTCTGTTCAAAATATCCACTGCTGGGACCAGCTCATTTTGCTGGTTGACCTGCTTTTGCTATACACTGCTTTAATTTTTTTTCTTAACAGCTTCACAGTAAGGCTTTATTTTCCAGGTCCCAAACAAACAGCAGGGTGCACGCTGAACAATAGTGAAGAGTTTGGCAGCACATAGGTTGCTCATCTGTGCCAGAAAAGCTTCTCTGATGGCCCTGAGTTCCTCTTTTCCCCTTTCTGCCAGGGGCTGACATCAGGGAAAGAAAAAATACAATTGAAAGCCATCAAGAGTAACGTCCTGTTTATTTTCCTGCTAACAGAATTCTTTTCAGGACATCTCAAAAACATGAGCGGCGGTTGGGGAGGGGGGAAATCAGAACAAAGATATGTTGAGATTTCATTAGCTTTTAGCAGAGAAGAGACTAGACTCAGGACCAAAATACAGGACAAGGACAGGATAAATGGGGCTATACATATGTCAAGTGCCTTTGTCTATGCTGCTGCCTTTCTGGGAGAAGATCAGAAGGAACAGGAGAAGTTGCTATGCCAGAACCAGGACAACGCAATCTGCCAATTGTGCTTGTTATCATACAGCAGTCCCCTGTGATTTAGTTGGCCCCTGTAGCCCCTTGGAACTACCAAGCAAGAGCAGTGCTAGCACCAGCATGGATTTACCAGAGGAAAAAGAGGAGATTTGGGCCCCTCATAAGCAGTGGCAATTGCAGTTTGCCCATGTGTCAAATGATGCGGTTGTGCAGCTGCACAGCCTTTTGCTTGGTATTTAGGATGAACTTAAACAAAATGGGTGATTCAATCTAACATTTCATTGCTGCCAAAAAGGGCACATCTTGCTCCCTCTCTTTTTACCCTCTCCTCCTTCCCTGCCCATACACACACCACTGTGGTCCTGCTCCCTTGCAGCAGCTCTGGCTTTCCTTGACCCAGAAGGAGAAAAAAATAATTTTCAAAATGGCTCTACTACCTTAGAAAAAACTTTTTTTTTTTTTTTGGTTTAGTAAGCCTCCTTCTTTATCGCTTAACAAAGAAGATCCTAGGCTTTCCCTATTTAGTAAAACCATTTTGGCTTAACACTTCCACTTGGTTCTCAGGAGTTCGTGAACAGCTCTTGAACATCCCACACATTTCAGAGATGTCTCAGTTCTGTGAAGACCACAAGGAGGGATGCCCAGGTGCAAAGTCATGGAGGTGAGGAAAATAGGGTGGCCTCTGTCCAGACATGGTTCACAACAGGGAAATCGGAGGCTGGACATCCTGTTCCTGACCAGGCGATCTCTAGATCACCTCTGCCGCTCACCACAGTGGAGGTTTGCCTCCTCTTGTTGCCACCACAGCAGGGTAACAGCTTACGCTGTTCCCACTGCTCTAATTGCACCTCCTATCTCTGCAACTACAACCGCTGTAAATAACATTGATCGATAACAGACTGATGAGCAACAGCCTTGCCTGAGGCTACTTCAGGGAGCAGGGTACCAGAGCGGAGTAAGGGCTTTTCAGCTTTCAGTTCACTACCTTCTCTCTGGCCAAGGTCAGTGACAACCCGTAGCCAGGACCGCAGCTGGGCTGACATGGCAGGGACCTGCCGCTGCAGCTCCTGATGCGCTCCCCTCCTTTGCCTGATAGCAAAGCACCTGCAGGTCTTCACCAGGCTGAGCTGCCCATGCTGTGGAAGGGAAGGTGCTATGGAAGGGGATGGTGAACTTGTAGCCCTCTCCTGAGGTCAGGCTGATATGGATTTAATTGAGAATGGAGTCATGGGTCAGTTGGGGGAGTTTATCTCGCTCCCTCTCCCTTCCCCAAGACAGTTCAGTGCTGTCTTACCAGATTGTTTCATAACTGTGCTGTTAAATTAACAGAAATTTTTCTGAGAGGAGTAATCTTTTCTGTACGAAAGAGTGAATGAAATCATGAAATTGCATTTCCTTTAATATAGCATCTACATCCACATCCTTAATTAACCTTTTAACCTGGATAAGCTACTTTGCTAAACTGCGTGCCATGAACTCCCCTGCCTTGCCCATCCCCATTTTGATAGCTACTGCATTCAAAGTTTTTTTGTCTTTTAAAAATTATTTTCCAGCATAAATCACTTTCCATTGTTCCAGTCCAACTAGCCAGTGGAAAAGCAAACGCGTGCAGGCTTTGCTTTTCATCTCTCCTGCCTGTATAGAAGAGAAGAAATGCCAGACCTGCTCTCTGAGCCAAAACTAACAATATCTGCTCAACACCTGCTCTGTCCTGGGGAGGAACGGTGTTGGTGATGGCGATAAACACGGGGAAACTCTGCCTGGTCGTTGCAGGCTGACCTTTCCCACAGCTCAGGAGTCCATCCATAGCCCATCACTGGGTTTGGGCTGTCTCCGGTTGTGTCTATCCTGATAAATAAAACAATGCCCAGATTGAAGCACTGGCCCACAGTTGTCCCTTTTCTTTAATTGCTTGCACATTTTGCTGGCCTGGTTTTGACCTCGGACAACTAGCACCTTCCCAGACCATGCTCAGGCATGGCACTGTCCAGAGACCATTCCCATGAGTTCCATAGCTGGTATCTGGGGCTGAAAGCACAAATTCTTTCGATAGGCAAATTGAAAGAAAATGATTAATTTTTCCAAGGAATATTTTCACTTTGCTTCAGAGCTTTTTTGATATGTTGTAAAAACAGGTGTTTTTTCTTTCTCTCTAACTTTTAATTTTTTTCCCCCATTGCTAAAATTTTGGAAGGGAAGAAAAAAAAAGATTGAGAAAACAAATAAAAAAAATTAAATCCAAAGATGTATGAGGAGATGTTATCTATCTACCTACATATGTACATATGTATGTATATCAACTAGGCATAAGATAATTTCAAAGTTTATCATAAATTCTACTTCTTTGACTATTCCTGGTAACATAGTAGATGTGCTAAATATTTACCTAGTTTGTAAGTTCTCAAGAATGAGAATAATTTTTGGTTCCGAGTTTACATATCTCTGAGTACTGTGCACACTCCATTACTGAACCTCCTGGAAAATTCTGCTACAACAATGAGGAGGAAAACAGTCTTTTTCTCCATTATCTTAGTGACAACCTGTGGCCCTTCTGCGTGTTTTATATGTGGTATGATTTGGTAGGATACTGTTAAGGAGCAGCAGAAAGTTTGACTAGCAGAGAGCTTTCGCTAGGTATTTCTATTCCTGGCTACTGAACAGATCAGCTACTTCCGATCAAGGCCCAGGTCCTCCCATGTCAAGCACCACACATGTATCAGATAAAATACAGGCCCAAAGAGTTAAACAGGGAAAGGATGACAGGGCACAGCATTTCCATAAATGACACATAGCATTTTCATAAATCCATAAAATATGATCCAGAAAGTCAAATCCACAGAGAAAAAGATGTTTGGCAATGCCAACACAGGCAATTTATTTTGTGCTGGAATGTAATGGACAATACTGCTGACTGGTGTAAATATCTTTTACAAACAGGATGAATTTGTTTTGCTTAGGGGTCTGGTTTTGGTACGTTGCATGATGGCACGGGAGAGGACAGTCTGAAGAGGGCTGTAACCAAAGGAAACAAGTAGCTGAAAGACTAAGAGCTAAAGCTGTTTTGAACTAGCCTTAAGGAAAAGCTTGCTGTTTTAAGTGCATTAGCAATTCTGTTCTTCCTGCAAAATACTGTCTGTCCTGAAACAGCTGGATGCCAGAGACTTTTAGCTGATGGGTTTAAGGAAATCTTTCTGTCTTCTGTTCAAAACTCCACAACTGCAGCTGGCTTAACAAGAGCCTTTCCACTCCTAGAGAGGCACCCTGCCCAGACATTATCCCAGTGCTGCAAACAGACACAAGAATACTGATTTAAAGAAAAATGCTGAAATCTGAAGTTCACCAGAGATTCCTAAAAACACTGACTGAAAGGATCCTGTGGGTATCTCTAGCGCAGGCAGGAATCCCCAGTACTAGATCATATTGAACTTGGCTTTGTTTTTGTCTTGATGTCCTCTAAGGATGGAGATCCCATCACTTCTCTGACTGACCTGTTCCCTTGCTGCAATACCCTCCTAATGAGAAAAAAGCTTTTCCTAATGGCCAATCTGAACCTCCCAAGCTGCAATATATGGTCTTTTTTCCTTCTAATTCTGGCTGTTTTTCTTTCCCAATTCCCCTTCCTATAATTGTAGGCTGCAATTAGATTGATCCTTAATCTGCTCTTTATCATATGAAACAACTGCAGCTACTCATGTTGTGTCCACTATGTAAAGACAATGACAGCCTGAAGGTGGGGAAAAGGTTTGAAACACAGAAGCAAAATAACTGTGATCCTTAGAATTCAGACCCGGGCTCAAGCTGGCACGGGACTGTCCTGGGCTCTTCTCATCAGGCTTTGAGAGCAGTGTGGATCTAACCCAGACCCATGTGGCAGGGTTAGAGCAGGGACTTCAAATCCATTACAGGTCCAAAGGAGCTTAGATATGAAAGGTTTAACTTTGAAGCACTAATAGGCTTGATTGTCAGCTAGGATAAAACCTCACCTCTCTCATTTATTGGTGCATTCGGGCTGAGGAGCACTACCCTTGACATATAGGCCCCGAAAGTTAGCCAGCATCTCAGGAGCTGTGTGTAGGAGAAAAGACATCAAACCCAGTTGCTGCATAGCATTGGCCCTTCTTAGAGCTCCAGAGAGCTGTTACACCTTGCTCATGAGAGTCTTCTTGTGGTTCATGTGTCTGATCCATGTTCAGTTTGAACGGCATTCTCCTTGACACATTGCCCACTCCTGTTGCGGAGAACAGAGCACAGAGTCTACAAGTACGCAGCCAACAGAGGCAGCGAACAGACGCAGCAGTTTGCGCAGCAGTTCGCGCAGAAGGGCGCCAGAAGGCAAAGAAGGCACCTCGCCATTTTGCACATTTTGCACAGTGGTGTGTCCTTCCCCGGGGCATGGTCATGACACGCCGCAGAGCACGTTCCCCAGTGGCTGCGGGAGGTGCTGCATCGGCTGTGTCTGAGGCCTCAACCCAGACAGACCCTCAGACAGCAGATGTAGCTCTGCAGGTGTCAGGCTGCAGGAGTGCCTGGGGCCTCTCCGTGGGGCCTGGGCTGACAGTCAGCTCTCCTGTGTGAGGTGTGCTGTGGTTGACCAGTTGCGTCACCAGATAAAGGAGTTACGGGAGGAGGTTAGTAGGCTGCGTAGCATCCGAGAGGATGAGCGGGAGATTGACAGGGCGTTCTCGGAGACTGTTCAGCTCCAGGAGTCCCCTGCCCCCACTGCAGCGGAGATGTCAGAGGGCTCAGCACCGTGTGTAAAGGTGCATCATAACGCTGTTGAAGAGGGCTGGAAGCTGGTGACCTCTAGTAGAAGGAGAAAGGCTCTTGCTCCTCCTCAAGACTTACCCTTGAAGAACAAGTTTAGTGCCCTCCAAGCCGAGGAGGAGCTGGGCATGGCTCCAAGGGAGGCAACTGGCCTGGCAGACCCTGTGCCGTGCAGGAACCCCCGGAAGAAACGGCGAGTGATTGTTGTGGGTGACTCCCTGCTGCAGGGGACAGAGGCACCTATCTGCCGACCTGACCTCTTGCCCAGAGAGGTTTGCTGCCTGCCAGGGGCTCGAATAAGAGATGTCGTGGAAAGACTGCCAAGGCTTGTCCACGCGTCGGACTACTACCCTCTGCTGATCTTCCATGTGGGTGCTAATGACACGAAAAGCAAATTGGGAACCATCAAACAGGACTTCAGAGCTCTGGGAATGGTGGTGAAGGGTCTGGGAGCCCAGGTTGTTTTCTCCTTAATCTTGCCTGTGAAGGGAAAGGACAGGAGGAGGAGTAGACGAGTTTTCCAAGTTAACACCTGGCTGCGCCGCTGGTGTTGGCAACAGGGCTTTGGTTTCTATGACCATGGGACCCTGTTTGAAGATCAACAGCTGATGGGGAGCAGTGGGATCCACCTTACCAAGCGGGGCACGCGTGTCTTTGCCAACAGGTTGGCCAGCCTGGTACAGAGGGCTTTAAACTAGGCAAGATGGGGGAAGGGGAGTGGTATAGTGGCAGGAGAGTCAGTAAAACACCGCTCAAGTCAGGATGCCTCCAGCGGGTGCATACAGCCAGGGGAGACAGCATGGGACATGGCTATGGAGGATCCTCTTGCACCTCTTCTGGGAAGCCTGCGTGCTTGACTGGCTCTCTGAAATGCCTGTATACCAATGCACGCAGCATGGGGAATAAGCAGGAAGAGTTAGAGATCTGTGTGCGGTCGCAGGGCCATGATCTCATTGCAGTGACAGAGACATGGTGGGATGGTTCACATGACTGGGATGCGGTCATGGATGGCTATGTGCTTTTTAGGAAAGACAGGCCGGGAAGGTGAGGTGGTGGAGTTGCTCTTTATGTGAGGGAGCAGCTAGAATGTATGGAGCTCTGCCTAGGGGTGGATGAAGAACAAGTTGAGAGCCTATGGGTAAGGATTAAAGGGCAGGGTAACATGGGTGACACTGTTGTGGGGGTCTACTACAGGCCACCTGACCAGGAGGAAGTCATCGATGAGGCCTTCTACAGACAGCTGGAAGTAGCCTCACGATCACAGGCCCTGGTTCTCATGGGAGACTTCAACCACCCTGACATCTGCTGGGAAGGCAGCACAGCTAGGCACAAACAGTCAAAGAGGTTCCTGCAAAGCATTGATGATAATTTCTTGACTCAGGTGGTGGAGACGCCGACGAGGAGAGGTGCAATGCTAGACCTTGTAGTAACGAACAAAGAAGGTCTAGTTGGAGAGGTGAAGGTTGGGGGCAGCCTTGGCTGCAGTGACCATGAGATGGTGGAGTTCAGGATACTACGAGGAGGAAGCAGGGCAATGAGTAGGATTGCAATGCTGGACTTCAGGAGAGCTGACTTTGGCCTCTTCAGGGACCTACTTAGGGGAATCTCATGGGGTAGGGCCCTAGAAGGAAGAGGGGTCCAGGAAAGCTGGTTAATATTCAATCATCACTTCCTCCAGGCTCAAGAGCAGTGCCTCCCTCTGAGGAAGAAGTCGAGCAAAGCGGGCAGGAGACCTGCCTGGATGAGCAAGGAACTCCTGGCCAAACTCCAACAGAAGAAGGAAGTACACAGAATGTGGAAAAGGGGACAGGCCACTTGGGAGGAATACAGGGACGTTGTCAGAGTGTGCAGGGAAGTGACAAGGAAGGCTAAGGCCCAGTTGGAATTAAATCTGGCAAGGGATGTCAAGGACAACAAGAAGGGGTTCTTCCAATACATCAATAGCAAAAGGAAGACTAGGGAAAACATGGGCCCGCTGCTGAATGGGGCGGGTGCCCTGGTGACAAAGGATCTAGAGAAGGCAGAGTTATTGAATGCTGCCTTTGCTTCAGTCTTCACTGGTAAGGCCAGGCCTCAGGAATTCCAGACCCTGGAGACAAGAGAGGAAGTCTGGAGAAAGGAAGACTCTCCCTTGGTGGAGGAGGATCAGGTTAGAGATCTTTTGTCTAAACTTGGCATGTATAAATCCATGGGCCCCGATGGGATGCACCCACGAGTGCTGAGGGAGCTGGCAGATGTTATTGCTAGGCCACTCTCCATCATCTTGGAAAGGTCCTGGAGATCAGGAGAGGTGCCTGAGGACTGGAAGAAAGCCAATGTCACCCCCGTCTTCAAAAAGGGCAGGAAGAAGGAGGAGCCAGGAAACTACAGGCCTGTCAGCCTCACCTCCATCCCTGGAAAGGTGATGGAACAGCTCCTCCTGAAGGTCCTCACTAAGCATCTGGAGGACAAGAAGGTGATCAGGAGTAGTCAGCATGGATTCACCAAAGGGAAATCATGCTTGACCAATCTGATAGCCTTCTATGACGGAATGACTGGCTGGGTAGATGAGGGCAGAGCAGTGGATGTTGTCTTTCTGGACTTCAGCAAGGCTTTTGACACTGTCTCCCATCACATCCTCCTAGGTAAGCTCAGGAAGTGTGGGCTAGATGAGTGGACGGTGAGGTGGATTGAGAACTGGCTGGATGGTCGAGCTCAGAGGGTTGTGGTGAATGGTGCAGAGTCAAGTTGGAGGCCTGTAGCTAGTGGTGTCCCCCAGGGGTCAGTCCTGGCTCCAGTCTTGTTCAATGTATTCCTCAATGACCTGGAGGAAGGGACAGAGTGCACCCTCAGCAAGTTTGCTGATGATACTAAACTGGGGGGAGAGGCTAACACACCAGAAGACTGTGCTGCCCTTCAGAGGGACCTGGACAGGTTGGAGAGGTGGGCAGAGAGGAACCTCATGAAGTTCAACAAAGGCAAGTGCAAGGTCCTGCCCTTGGGGAGGAATAACCCCTTGCAGCAGGACAGGCTGGGGACTGACCTGCTGGAAAGTAGCTCTGCCGAGAAGGACCTGGGAGTGCTGGTGGACAACAAGTCAAGCATGAGGCAGCAGCGTGCCCTTGTGGTCAAGAAGGCCAATGGGATCCTGGGGTGCATTAGGCAGAGTGTTGCCAGCAGGTGGAGGGAGGTGATCCTGCCCCTCTATTCAGCCCTGGGGAGGCCTCCCCTGGAGGACTGTGTCCAGTTCTGGGCTCCCCAGGACAAGAGAGACATGGCACTCCTGGAGAGAGTCCAGTGGAGGGCTACCAAGATGATTAGAGGGCTGGAGCATCTCTCCTATGAGGAAAGAGTGAGAGAGCTGGGCCTGTTGAGCCTGGAGAAGAGAAGACTGAGAGGGGATCTCATCAACGTGTACAAGTATGTGAAGGGGGAGTGTCAAGAGGATGAGGCCAGCCTCTTCTCCGTGGTGCCCAGTGACAGGACAAGAGGCAATGGGCAGAAACTGAACCACAGGAAGTTCCATCTGAACCTGAGAAAAAACTTCTTCACTGTGAGGGTGACTGAGCGTTGGAACAGGTTGCCCAGAGAGGTAGTGGAGTCTCCTTCGCTGGAGATATTCCAAACCCGTCTGGATGTGATCCTGGGCAATATGCTCTAGAGGACCCTGCTTGAGCAGGGAGGTTGGACTAGATGATCTCCAGAGGTCCCATCCAACCTAAATGATTCTGTGATTCTGTGATTCTGTGGACTAGCTGTAACTTAGTGCTGTCCAGAGATGGTCCATACTGGTCAATTGTTAGTGTATTCCCCAGCACATCTTTGGCCCCTGGCATCTCACATTGTCCCAGAGAACACCTAGGCTCAGCTTGGGGCACAGTGCAAACCAAGAACTGTTCCTGAAAGGCAGTATGGATCAAGCTACCCCAATATTTTTAGGATACAGATAGTTCAGCTGTACAGACATAGTCGATGGTGTGCCTGTGCTCTCAATCACAAAGAATGGGATTTGATTTTTTTTTATATAATAGCATAGCATTGCCAAAAAAACTTGCCTAATCTGTTAAATAACAGCTTCCAGCTCACTCTTTGCACTCTCAAGCGCTCCCGTCACACCATGTGCAGTAATACAACATATACATTCAGCTTTGTGCCATACAAATCTCACTCTGATGGGCTGCTGCAGCATCCTGTTATTTCATATACCTTTATCTAAAATATAATGATAATTCTTGTTTAGATCACAGGAATAGCACTTGCGACTTAAAGGAGATGCAGGGTTAAGTGCTACGCAGTATAGATATGGTCAGTCTGCCAGACGGAACTAGTCCTGAGCAATGCGGGTAATATCACACCTGCGGGTAATATCACACCCAGGAGATGATGTATCAGCAGTGTTGATGTACCCATGGGGAGGGTGAGTCATTTCATCCTGGGACTTCTGTCCAGAATTGGTGAGGTGGGTGTTACCACTCTTTCCCTTACCACAAAGGAAGCCTTGGGCAAACAGCTTAGCCTTACTCATGCAAGTGTAGGTGAGCAGAGTCACCCTGCTATGTTCGAGCTGCCCCTAAAAACGTAGGCAAATTTTTAGTGACCCAGGTAGGATTGGGGTCTCAATGGGGTGTTACACTCACAAGGGAAAAAAAAAAAAAAAAATCCCATCACAGTTGCTCAGCATGCCCTTCCTTTACCTGCTCTAGGATTTTGCCGCTCATGGGCTGCTTGCTATGAGTGAGGCAGAGCTACAGTGACACTGAAAAACACATGAAAGCTGTGCAAAGCAATAGTGGCTAGAGCATCCACAAACCAGGCTACTGAATTTTGCACTGGCCTATAATCCTGCATCATCTATGGTCAGTTGTGAGGATCTGGCCACTGAAGTGGGATTTATTGAAGCAGGCAGAGGCCCACACCGGCCACACACATTTCAGAGATGGGCACAGATGAGAATAACAAATAAAACAGATGATGATGACATGATGAGGGGACTATGAAAATATTCAGCAGAAGAGGTGAAATGAAACAACTGTTCACTGGACAATATTATAATATTCTAAACTTGGTTTGCCTAATGAAATGTTCAGATAGTGAATTTAAAACTGAAGTTAGTAGCTGTTCAAGCAGCACATATTTAAACCATGGGACTCACTACCACAGGATGCTATAAATACCAAAGGCACAAATAATTAAAAAAGAAAAGGGCCAGACCAGTTAAGGAAGAATAAGTTCAAAAGTGGCTTCTGAACATGGTGTTCTAACTGCAACCTTTGGCTCAGGAAAGCCAGATTCCCAAAATCTGGGAAGCTGTACCAAGGGAAAGGTCAGTCTGGTCATATTCTTTTACTCCTTTCCAAACAACAGTGATAGACCAAATCTCTTAAGAGATTTGGTTGGATGAACCTTTGGTCTGGTCCAATATGGCCATTTCCATGTTCGTTGCTGTTTAAGCAATGCTGTGCTCATATCTACTGGCAGAGGTCTGAACTGAAATCTAATTTCACATCAATTTCTTCCTGTTCTGAGGAATCAGATTTGATTCATATCGCGTTTGTATTGAAAAGTGTGGACACTTTCCACAGGAAGAGTCCTATATCTGATGTCATATCATGCCATGTTCTTGCAATGATACAAAAAAAAAAAATTCTATGAATATCGTGCTCTTCTGGTCTTGCAACTACATCCAGGGGAATTTTTAAACCCATACAAGTGTCCAATCTCTCTTATCTTCCTAGAGATCAAAAATCACATGAAGAACCTCTAACCCCTTCAAAACTATCCTGATCTGCTATTGTAGCAAGCTCCCTTCCACATATGGGTATTTGAGAGGCTGAAGATCCCATACAGCTTCAGGAACTTTGGAGCATATTTCTCCTCCTCTGGTCCAGAGGTAAGGCAAGGGCAGGCCAGCCGTCATGGAAGACCTGTCTTTGGGTCATACAAACTTTTCCCTGGATGAAGGAAACGTTGTAGGGGTGTACTGTGCTTGCAGAGCTTAGTCTGGGGCTCCCATGGGTATTCGAGTCAGAGGTGACAATAAATTACAGTATGTCTCCCTGGAGCTAAACCTGACAGTCACGGGAGCATAGATCAGAGAGATTGTTTTTTCCCTGTGTTTGCCACTTACAGAGCAGCAATGAATTGGAAGAAAATATATTGATTTTTCACTTTGCAATTAACAAAGCACTGTGTCTTTTACTAGATTGACAGCAGAATGACTTCATGACTATCCACGTACAGGGACAAAGGCTTCAGTTGCTTAAGCAAAAATTGTAGTTGCTAAATCTACTTAAAGTCTGAGCAACCCAGGTAGGTAATCTTCCAGCTCTACTTCACCAGCTTCCTGGTTTACAAGGGCTGTATCTGTCTTGTGTGAGATGATATCCTGATGGCCTTATAGGCAAACACATATGGAATAATCTGATTGGCTTCAGGGTGCAGATGCAGCACCTGCACACGGTTTAAAAGTGAAGGCTGCTGACCTCAGTCCTGCACTTGACATTCAGTTAACCAATTTAACAGCAAGAGGAACTGAATGTGCTGCACACTTTCAGAAGATTATGGCTCGTGTTGATCTCCTGAGTCAGGTCACCCGTGTAAACCCTGCTACTCCTTGAGGCCACACACTGTTCTGTGCAGTGCCATTATGGCAGTAGCACTCTCTCTGTCCCAAAATAGGAGAGTACAGTATAAACCAGCATTAATGCTTGGGTTGTGAAGAACCACCCCATTAGGAGGCCTTTTAGGACATCATCTCACAAATGAGGCAAAAAGCACAAGGGATGTTATCTTGCCCTACAAGTCTTGCCTCCCTTGAGGCAAGCATCTGTGGGGAAGAAAAAAAAAGTATTTGTAAAAATAAAGCTGCTAAAAAAGGTGAACTGATATTTAATCAGTCCTCCTCCTCCTCCTGTGGTGATGGTCTTACCCATCATCAGTAGAGTGCCGGGGCTGTTTTAGATGTACTCCTGCCCACTCCCTCCTTGTTCTGGCTGTTCTTGCACTTCCCAAAGACAGCATAGATTGGGGAATAATTGGCCTGTGACTTTTTCCCTTGCTAAGGTAGTTTTCTTCTGAGTCAGTTCATGAAGCTGATTCACCTAAGGAAAATTGACCATTGGAGCACATGGAGATATAAAGTATTTTTTGAACTGCAGCCATGCTTGCCTTGGGGAAAGACCAAACAATGCTATGGGGGGGTGGGGGGGGGGGGGGGAAGGCGCATCTTTCCCATGAGGGCAAGCATGCCGAAGCTGGTTGGGCTGCTTTGCACCATGCTCAGGTCTCTTAGAACTTGGCAGACATGGTTCCTCTCATGAGGAGGGTGGCAGGCACCTCGGGGTCCATGTGGAAGGGCACACAGGGTGTCAGAGAGGATGAGGGGGGCATGCCAGCGTGCCCTAGCCAGCCCTGTTCCTGGTGCGCACGATAATGGTGTGCACTCCCCAACAGCAGACAGATGATGTGATGTGGTGTGGTCATCCAGCAGAGCTGTTGCAGAGCCCAAGGCAGGAGCCAGGATTCCTGGTCCCCAGCCGGCATCTGTCCAAGTGGGCCGTGCAGCTCCCCACACACTCCCTCCGTTGCTGAGGCTCTGGGGCACGACTAAGGGACGGTCATACACTCTGCTCTCAATTAGCAGCCAGATAGGGCTCCTGCTTTCATTGACTCCAGCTAATTAATTTGCAGCATTGATTGTTTTCTGCAACATACTTGTCTCTCATTTAACATCTGGGTGCTACAGCTGAGAGCAAACAAATCCAAAACTATACAAGTTAATCATATTGGTATCATAACATGCAACTCCTATTATAAACAGCTGAGTAGTCTTTACGGTTTGCAAGGACCCTACCCTACTCTTTGATCTGCCATAACTAAAGCCTTTTATACCTACAGCTAAAAAGATTCGAGCATTACTGCATATCCCAGAGCCCAGAATATTTGTCCCTGGTCAAGGAAATAAGTTTTAAAAGAAGAATAATTTTCCTTGTTTGTAATTAAGACCATTGCTCCAAGATTAATAAAAAAGGTAGCATATGCATAGCTGAAAGCGTCATCCCTTCTCAAAGCAGGAGAGAGAAACTGCATGGATAGCAGAGCACTTATGTAAAAAACCGTCAGAGTGTGAAGCCTTAAGGGACTTCAGCTCCCTTCTCATGCTCCCCCATCCCCTCCATAGTCAGTAGGTTCCTACCTGCAACTCTCAGCTAGGCTTCATCCAGGGACCAAAATAGATAGATCTAGGAAATAAATCCTGAGTGTTAAGTCTGTGAAGATGCAGCAGTTCTGCTAGGAGGGAAGTGGCTCTGAGTAGTCCCCTGTGATGGGACACATGCTGGTACAGGAGGGTTATGTGCTCCAAAAGCCGCTGGATAACTCATGGGAAAAGGAAAATAGCACGCTCTAGTGGAGAAATTAATAGAAGTTATTGGAAATCAAATCACTCCACTGCATTGACCAAATGCTCCCTGCTAAGGCAGCTGCACCTTTGTGTCTCTGTCCAGTTTTTCTTCTCCCCTTACCCAAGCATCTCCAGGCACTTATTGCATCCTTTGCCTTTTAAGCAAGGGAAAAAATCACAGGTCAAAAGCAACTGCCCGTGCCGTATACATGCACAAGAGTCCCAGCTCCCTGGTCACCATGAGATTTTCCCAGTAGAGTCCATCCTGACTCTTATTTAAATTCATTCAGAAAAATACATTTCCCTTGTATTTCTCACATACCTTTAACGTAAGCTTAAAGTGTGAAATCTTGCTATATTCTGCCACCTTCCCCACTCTTCCCACCCACACCCAGCCTCAGGGTCCAGTACCTCCAATTTAGGGCTATTTGTCTTTAAGGGACCCAGAATTGCGTCTCAGAATTACAGAATCACAGAATGGCCAAGGTTGGAAGGGATCCTTGGAGATCATCTAATCCAACCCCCCAGCTCAAGCAGGGTCATCTACAGCACACTGCCCAGGATTGCGTCCAGGTGGGCTTTGTACATCTCCAGGGGAGGAAGGGTCCTCTCGTGCAGGCTTGCTACATGTGCTTGGCACACCACATGTGTGCCTGGCGAACCACACACATGTCCATGGAGCCCATAAGCTGGGTAGCTGGAGGGGTCCTTCCCTCCTTCTCCCTTCCGCTGTCATCCAGCGGAAAACTCCATTAACATGGAGAACTCATTACTGGCTAAACCAAGACACTAACCAAATATTAGTCACAAGCATTAATGAAACAGATAATGAGGTGCTTAGATCCCCAGCTCTGATTGAAACGAGTTAATCACATCTCATTGCTCAGAGACCCATTAATTCTATATACATGCAAATGTTTCCCTTTCCTTGGCTTATTACAGGCAATAAAAACATTGTTCCAGCTTCATTTACTTATGCCTGCTGGATCTCCCTGCTTAGCTGTTAAACCACATGCACGTGGGTCAGATTTGCAAGAGGTGACAAGGAGCAAATCTCCCTGGACCACAGAGAAGCCACGGTTGAGGGAGCTATCACCGGATGGACGGCACACACTTTTGGGGAAGGAGGTGGTACGCCAACACAAAGAAGCAAATACAGCTGCAACAAGGTAGTGTTTACGTATTGCTGTGGGTGTTGGAAATGGAAGTTTAAAAAAAAATCATTCCAGCTCCTACAGTAACAGAAGTTAAACTTCCACTGGAGATTTCACTACAAATTCAGAAACAGCTTCTGCAAGGGCATGTAAACTGCCCCTGCCTGCACTCCTTCTGAAGAAACTCCTTTTTTAGTATTTTTTGGTTTTATTTTGTTTTGTTTGGATCATATCATTCCTGCTAATGGTAAGTGGTAATCTTACCTGATCCCAGAGAGTTAACTGTGGGATGAGAAATTGGGAAGAACAAGTAATTGAGTTAGCTTGGTGCAGTTGCACTCCAAAGACTTGATTTTCTCAAGGTGGCATTGGTATTACCAGCTCTTAGATTTAGGAAAAGGTCTTAGGACCTATATCTCTATATATTTTTAAGTCTCTAGTTTATTTTATTCTTGCGTTCTAGGGCATACATGCTCAGCCCTAAGGCCTGCTCTCCTGCCATACTGGTAAGAAAAGCATCCAGGACTTGCGTTTTGAGGAGTGTCTCTGAAAGATGCTTTGTTCTGCCCAAAAGCCATCACTGGCCTAATTCAACCCTGGCCCACATACTTTGACTGACAAGACAAATTGCTAAAACACTTCACTTTGTTTCCAGAGATTTTCTAGAAGCTCTACTGACTTTATTTTTATTTAGCCAATCTCAACCTTTACTTCCGTTTATTTCTTTTTCCTTGTCTACCTATTCAAATCAAAGCCTCAAATAATAGAGCCTATGAGCTTGCAAAACTTCTCTCTTTGAAGAGCTCTCCAAAGTCCTGACCATGAACCTCTGGTCATCAGCCATTCTCATCACTGCCAACGGGAGGCTTAGCACCTCACCAGCTTCTCGGCATGCTCACTGAAGCATGCATGCTGTCTGGTATCTGGTGGTGTGGCCTGCTGTTTATCACTGGAGTCTCTGACTATGTGGAAAAAGTAACAATTCTGAGGAATGTCCTGTCTCAGTAGGACTACTAGTGTCACCAGTCTGGCCAAATTCCTGTATAGATATGTTGATGTTCTGCTGCTCAAAGGCTACCTTGGAAACTCAGGAGAAAAGCAACATGTTACATTGTCTACAGGAGAAAATTAAACTGAAAACGTAGAAATTTACCTCTGCATAGAAGTTCCTAACCTTGGAGAACTTTCCACTGAGTGAACCACACTTCATTTCACAGTGCCCAAAGACAGCAAAATGTAATGAGTTCTGCTCTTTGCAAGTCTGCTTGAAAGGAAAGTGAAAATCGAGATTTTAAAGGTGGCAAGGGACTCCCTTTTCCTTCGTTGGGTTTAATTGCTATCCTGAATGTGAGCCATCAAAGGAACCCATGCCATGAACTGAAGTCATACTGTTCCTCTGTGGGTACTTTTTTTCAGCTGATGGTATAAGCAAAGTCCTTTGTCCAACTCCCGTGGTTGGTCCATCTGTCTGGATGTTGCTGCTACTGCTGCTGCATGTCTTACTGGTCTCAGGAGTCTTTTGATTTTAATTTTATGTAAATTACATTACTGACAAAGTCATTTCAGACCTGAAAGTTGCATTTCAGTGCACTTCTTGTGAGTGGACATGAAGCCAAGTACAAAGTAGTTTTCAAGAGCAAGCTGCCAGTGTTATTTTGCTTTGCTGGGGCTGAAACTTAAACGTCACTCTGGGAGGGGAGAATGATTTGTAAACATATTTCTGATGATTTCCTTGATGGTGGGGAAGTGTGTCAGAAGAGGGGAGGGGGGATAAAGCTTCATTACACTATTATGTGACAGAGGAGGTGCTAGAGCTACTGAAAATGTTATAGGAAGATGATGAAGGGTGGAAATAAAGAAACATCTTTGATTTGATTACAATAAAAAATTTATTTTGATTCATACCATAATGAAAACTTAAATAAATAAAATGTCAAAGAACGACTGAGTGAGACTCCCCACAATCAGAGCAAATAAATGATTATCATAATTGATCATGTATTCAAAGAAAAATAGGAAGAAAATCTAGTCATGGAAGAAAAAAAGTGCTCAAGAGAGTTGGCTTTGGTTAAAAACACAATACACTCAAGGAGTGCTTTAGAGACTTTGCAGTGGTGGCGAATACAGTTCAAGAGTTTGAAGCCTTGGCAGGTTGTTAAGTGTTTTCCTTTGTTTTTCTTTTAAGCAACATAAAACCAGAGTTCCTAGCAGAAAGTCTTCAACTCTGGCAGAGGGAATGAATTGTTCCTCCAGCATCGTCTATTGGTGTCTCTTCATTCTGAAGGCTTTTGAGTGAGCAGAGAAATTGCGGAGATACTGTAACAAAAGATCTAACATTACAACAGTCAGTTGCCTAAAAGACTCCAGTAAAAGTCCCTCTGGAATAGAAATGCAATGGCGTAGACTGTTCCTCATCCTACATATCGAATCAGGTCCACTTTCTGCTCTTCTGGTACTCTGAAAAATGGTATCAGTGGTACACAGTTACTGCTTGCAGCCAGTAAGAAAATTAAATGGGAATTGCAGTTTGTTCCATGATGAAGACGCTAGACCTGACCAGTACAGTATGAGCCAAGATATTGCATATGCACCGTCAGAGGCAGAATATTCAGAGAAAAATTGAAAAATTGGACGGTAAAAGGACACTTTCGAAACAACACAATCAGAATTTAGCTGATCTTTGATCGTTTTCCTTGATCTCAAATGTCCATCTGTGATCAAAAATCAATAGGAACTGGGTACCAAACTACTATGACTGCTCTCCCAAGTCTTTCCAACAATGACAGAAACAGCAATGAAATGTTTCTGAATTATCAACATCTCTCAATTAGAAAAGAAATTAAAATATTTAATATATAAGTGCTCATGATGCAGAAAGTAGCTCCAAAATCCAGCCACAGAGTGAAGATACTTTTGGAGCCTTCCATGGAGTCTTATTTCTCCTAATACACCTGCTTTGCTTGAAATCTCTGTATTATTTTCTCACCAGAAACATATTGATTTACAGTAATTTCAACACTGAGAACGTTTAAAACAAACAAACATGATTCAGGTAGAAAATTGTCATTCTTTTACAAAAGGTGTTTAGCAGATACTAGGTTTGTTGAATTTTCTCCTCCTGCAACATACAAGTGAATAGTTCTGTTACCCACCATGCTAGGAAAGGGTTTCTTGACATAAGGATCATGAACGAGTCTCAGCACGAAAGCTGGAGAATCCTGCCCTTTCCATATTGCTAAACTGAAGGGTTACGTGTGTGCAGTGCGGGAGCTCAGTTCCCCGTTCAGAAGTTTGGCATCCTTGGCTCTTCATATGCTGTGAGTCCTGTAGAAATACTCATGTGGGTAGAGCAACTGCTGGCAAGGGGCACTGAGGCCGGAAATAGGTCGACTCCAGCTGGAAATAGGTCAATAATCCATGAATCCTATTCTCATAATACTGGGAAGCAGTTCCCCATCGTCCATCACCTGAACTTTGTTCTTGGAGCCATACTTCATATAACCTTGAGGATCAAATTCTAGCAAAAATCTGTGGATCTAAAATCTCCATTGTCACTTCCCTCCTCTCACTGCCTGCAAGTACTGACATTAATATACTGATTCCTCCAGAGATGCACATAATTTAGAACTCTGGCCTACACTATACAACCAGCGTGTGTAGAGCATGTCCTTGTGGATGCTGCTACAGTACTAAGACTTCCTATTATATTACTATCTATTACTATATTGCCACCCATGATATTTCTTCTTCCATTTCAAATCTCATCTCATGTCTTGTAAAGAGATACTACTTTCCAAATTTATAAAAAAATAAGAGGAAAAATTTCCTTGGAACTTTTGGGTATTTTCCCATAAAAAAGGTACAAGCTACCTTTAAAAATTTGCCTTATTTGCATTTGTTCAAGTACAATATAAGAGCTATTATTATTAGTTTTAACTACAAAATATACCACATGGAGGCTAAACTTTGGTAAATTTTCTCCCCTTTTATAAAAAAGTTTAATTAGGGTTCGTTATCTTAAAAAAAAAAAAAGTACATCTGTTGCACAATTATAAAAGGCACATGTAAATGACTGAAAGAAAAACAGTCCACTTCCCAACCTTAAACTGGATTGATTAAATAAAAATCAGCACTCCAGAGTATTTTCCACCCCAAAAAAAGAATTTAAAAAATATATATAGCCAAAGAAGACAAACAATCAAGTAGCTAAAAAGGCCATTTTTTGCTGGAGTTTTCAGTATTGTTTTCTCCTCTCATTATGGCTGTATAGGAAGCAATATTAAATAATGCACGATCAGAGATGATTTGATTCATATCATTTTTAGATGCTATCAATGCAGACTGAGGCGTTGGCGGAAATAGTTATTACTGCAGGCAACTTCATCACATTTTTGCTTAATATAATATAAACCCAGAAGTAATAGAGGAAACTGAAGAGATGGTTCAAAAAGAAGACTAACAGCAGAAGTGAATTCATTTTTTTGAGGTAATCCTTACTATGATGTTCACAGCTACCCTAGTGGGTGTCAAATCCCAGAAGTTGTTTTCACTTTTCTTCAAGGATTTCCTGCCTTACTCAAGGAAAGAATGGACACACAAATAGCAGTTCCCGTGTCCAGGTTTCCCTTAATTGCAACAGGAAGATTTTTCATCAGTAATTCAGGAATTAAGCCGTAGAGCCTAAGCAGTGATTCAGCATATCATTTATCCCCAGAACTGATTGGTAGGTCCCAGCTATTTGTAGAAGGAAATCAAGTGCAGCTGGGAACCTGGTCTTCGGACGAGCTCCATGCAGTGATCACTGCAGCAGTGAGACACGCCAAATCCACCACAGATTCAGACACTCAAATCTGACTGGCTTCCAGATCATCTTCACTAAATTGCATTCTGCTGCATGCTGGAAATTGCAGCCCCCACTTCACCCCGTGGCAAGGGTCATCTGCCCTTGAAAAAATTAATTTTTTCAATGGAGGCAAGAGTCAAAGTTATATTGAACTCAAAATCCCCATCATGGACACCTGTCTGCCGGAAAGCCCCTGCTGAAAGGTTGTTTTCCCAGTAGTGATGCCAGTGTCCCCTGCTGTCTGCTCCAAAACCATACACATTCACCTAGGAAGTGAGAGAGAATTACGGTTATGGCCTGGAAGGCCTTGGTCTCTGTCAGAAATGTTGAAGAAACTCTCAGCTTATCTATATCCAGCAGGACGTTAGTAGGTAGTGGGCCACTGCACTTGGTGATGCAACCACAGAATAGTGAGCTCAGGCCTGCCCAAGGAACATTACACCCTAAGCCATCCTGAGACCATCACCGCACTTGAACCCAGGCAGAAGAGGAAGTTTCTATCTGTGACCTTCTGTTTACCATCTGGGGGAACAGGTGGTCCGGTCCCCTAAAGATGATGCCTGACTTCAGGAGGTCAGGGTCTTAGGATGGTAATCTCTTTAGTGCATTATAACCACAAAGAGTAAAAATATATTTGTTCTTGCTCCTAGTTTTCAAAATGACAACCCACATTGAGTCATATTTAGGTGCTTAATTACATGACATTTACAGTCACTTCCATGAGATCCAGAGGCAGAGAGGCACTATGTTCTTTCTGTGGGTATACACCTATGGCCTCTCCTCTCCCAGCTGTTCATTCATTGATGGCTAGGTCTGTCTCCTCGGGTGAAAAAAGTCAAAATATGACAGCTGACTTTATTTAAACTGTGAGTGGCGATACGGCTCGGTTTGAATGGGTCACAGGCCACAGGACAAGCACTTCAACATACCCACACCTGGGCCCACCCAGATGCAAATTAGCTTTAAATTATTTTTGGTAGTGCCAAAGCCTTTCTCACTGCCTGTTCACTAGACACCAGACTCCACCCTAGCTGCCCTTCCTGACTGCCTTGACTGTTAACAGTTTCTGCCAGCATAATTTGGAGTTTTTCTACTGGCATAGTGCCATCACCTCTCCAAGCAACCCAGGCCAAGATGACAAAAGCTCTCTTTTGTCAGCAGAGTCGTGTCCAGGCCAGGATTATGATTTTATCATCTCCTGTCCTGACAGGTCTGTGCTTGCAGGATTTTGTAGAGCTGATCTGGCCTTAAACTAACTAGCTAAGACTGATCACTTAGGAGCACCTATCATCCCCGAGCCCAGGACCTTCTTCAAGTAACTCGTGGAGTGGAAGGATTTACCATAACCGGCTGTGTAAACCCCCAAACCTGGGAACTGAAAGGAACTTGAAAATGGACGATATGCATTCCCAAACCTGGCTTGCATGAGAGTTGTTAATCAACGTTCTTCAGCTGGGATTAAGTTTAAAGTTTAGTTATCTAAATAGAAGTGTCTGAGTGCCCTCCAGAGAGTGACCCTGCTCCCCTAATGTGTAACCATCAGGCTGGTTTACTGAATCAGTCCCTTGGCTCCACTGATTATATTAATAAGAATTCAATTCATGCCCAGACATAAATGCTGTTTGAGATTCCCTGGGGTATTCAAGACGTCTACCCAAGATGGGTAGATATCACACAGGACCAAGAGACCTGCATCCTTTTGGCCGGGCAGCTGGAAGCAGGTGGCAAGCTCAGGGCGACACTAATGGCTCTAGGTGCCTAAATGGTCAGATAAATTATAAGCTGGGCCACCAGTGACTAAACGGATCCATAGACACCTAATGTGGACATAGACGCCATTAGGTAGACATCTATATTTACATGTCTTAATGTTAAATGGCATCTTACCCTTTAAGGTTGATTATATTTCTCTGAAATGTATCTGAAGCACTACCACTTACTGACATCACAAAATAAATCATTGATAGTTGAGCACATCTGCATGTTACTGAGGACCCTGCATCTGATTGCCTCCTGAGAGGCAAATGGTAGAGAAGATGGAGATGCGCCAATAAAGGATGAGTGAGTGACCCAGGCGTGATCCTGGCACCTCAACAAGAAATACATTCTCTTGTGCTATCTCCATATCCAAACGCACCAGCCTTTACCTCATCGCACACATGGAGTGCAAATATCAGTGACAGAAGGCCTGTGGAGGGGTATCTCCCATGATTCTGGAGCCAGTTTTCATAGACATACTTGATAAAAGCTGGGTTATAAATCAGGATCTAGGGAAAATTGGAGAGATGGGTTCATTAGTAGAATACTTTGGGTAAAAAAAAACAATAGTAGCATTTAATTTCTAAAGGACACCAGCGTAAGAGAGTGGGGGAGACAGCAATGATGGTTATTCCCTGACAGCAGGTGCAAGTGAAATATAGTCACACAGTTAAATGCATTCAAAACATGTCCCATGTGCAATTACATGACTATTCCTTCTTAGGACTTGATACTCTGCCTGCTTACATCGATGTAAATCCTGAGTGATTCCTATTGAAATCAATGGCTATAAAGTGGCACAAGTGAGAAGAAAAACAGACATTCAGTTTTTGCGAAAAGCCGCAGACAGAATTTTCACTGCAGTGTCCTGCTGCAACAGAGGAGGACTCTGGGGAGTTTGAGGCCTGAGAAAGGAAATGTAAAATGCCAAGACAGATTTGAGTGGGAATGCAGGAGCAATCGCATCTTCTGCACAATGTGCCAATCATATCTTGGCCTTTCTGTAGGTATAGGTCATGGGGAACCTGGGGTTCAGGTATAAACTATCAGAAAGTCTATCAGACTGTGCTAGCTGCACTTCTCTTTCCCAAGTATGCTCTTTTTCCGTGCCTTATTTTCTGCAAGACATAAATCACACTTGATTATCTCCTGGGGAAATTATGGGGGCCACATAATGGGGATAGAACACATAAGATTAGAACCGAGTGAACAGTGAATCCAATAACTGGCGGGAGCCTTTGGTTTCAGACCCTTTCCCTGAATCAGGCAAAGAGAGGTTTTGCCATCAGCTCCGCGCTTCCATGCTGCGTTTGTAATTAGAGTGACACTATATCAGTGCTGTCTGGTTAGCTGCAGGGCTTTCCTTTTTACAAAGTCAGAGGCTAATTGCTGATATTGTATCTGTGTGTAATCGCTTCTCACGGGGCGTTTTGCATTGCACAGCGTGGGAGGAAGTACAAGTGTACTGTCTCCCTTGTTGGGAAGTTGCTCTGTACAGAAGGCCATTCCCTAGGCTGGTGTTACCGGCTAAATGGTGACATCAGTTTAACAACTTGCCGGAGGGCATCTCACAGGGGTTTTGCACAGGTTAACGCGTCCCTCATAACAGGTAGGGATCAGCCAAGTGATTATTTTACACCCTACAGAAATCCATAGCTGAAGTGCGGAGATATAAAGTGATACCGGTTGAAAGGTCTCATCTGAAGCTTTCGGCAAAGCCTGGCCTCCTGAATGATGGACATATGCCTTAATCAGTACGAGCAGCTTTCAGGCATATATTTAAAAATAGGTTCTATTTTTAGCAGTGAGGCAGCTACCAATCATTTGTTGAATGCATCACATATGTTTCTTCTGTAGCCTTCTACAGAGTGAAGCAGATGGGTCAGGAGAAACAGAGGGAACCTGTGCCAGGGCAGCAGTGCCTTAGAGAAGGTGTGCACAGCAATGGAGTGCTGATGGTCCTTTTGCATGCTAGAAAGGTAGCTTGGTGCAAAACTCTGTCCCTTTCTACAGGGCGTCCGCGATCTTAATGCTCTGTGACTGTAAAAGCCCTGGAGACACCGGGATCCTGAGTTCTTCCACACGTGCACACCGTGAGAGGCAACGGGCCAGAGACGTTTCTTTAGCGCTGGGGCAAGTGGCATGGCATAAACTATGTCCACATAGCTAAATTCTGTCCCTATCCAAAATGGGGCATATTCCCAGGCCTGTACTACCTACCAAACTGTGCTCTGGCATTGCCCGGGAGAGTATCAAAACCGTGCCAAGAACTGCACTAACTGTTAAACAGTATGGCCTTGGCTTGAGCCCAAGCTTCAGGCTTGTTTAATTTGATGTTAGTACACTCGCAGCTATGGGCCTTCCCTAAGAGCCATTGAAGCCATCACAAGCTCTCCACTGACTTGAAAATACACAGCTTTTTATTTGTTTGGAGCTCACAGAGCTCCTTACTGTAAGGAAGCATCCCAGGAGCAAGAAACATGCTTGAAGTTCAGAGAGTCAAATTATTTTAAAAATATCTCCAAAAACTTTCCGCAGCTCAAAGTATCATTACACCCCAACGACTGCAACAAGTGGAAACAGAGCAGCTGCTGCGGAGGGCGAGTGCTGTTAGCCAGCAGAGAACCTTTCCTCTCCCTTAGCGGTACCAGAGGGAGCAATGCAACCTTCAACACTGGCCCTTGCACCATAGCATAGTCACAAGATTAATTTCTTCCCAATTTCAGTTATACAGTGCCCAAATTATGGCCGGAATGGCACATCAAGAAATAAACTTTTAGTTTAGCTAAGCCTTGCAAAGAACGTGTATTTTTATTTGCCTTTTTATGAATGTGAAAGACTGCCTTGGATTCTTGCAATCTCCCAAAGAGGCAAAAGATCTACAGCTGGATCAGCAGAACAAACTAACAGACCAGCATTGCTCACCTTTTCTTTTTTGACTTTGATTTTTCTTGGAACTGGAACGTAGGTGCTGTTAAAAACAAAAAAAAAACAAAAACAAAAACCCCAACATTTGGATTAGTAAAAGTCCAACATATTAATATTTTCAAGTATTTCCAAGAATATTTCTCATTTTGAGTAATAAATCCAAGTGATTTGAAAGTACTATGCCAGATAATTTGCTGTTAAATGAGGCTGCAATTAAATAATGAAGCGGTAAAATGAACTGAGCTTTCATTGAGGCAAAGTTTATAGGGAGATGTTACTTTTTTTTTTAATTTTCAAGGTAATTATTGACAGTAGGATGCCATGACTTTAGTTGGCAATATACTATGCAGTCAATATTACACAGAACCCAAGACTCTAATTCTCACACCATTACAGTTGCAGTAAATCTATTATTTGCATTAAAGACAGGAATGGCTTTCAGTTTAATACCATGGCAGAAAAGCCTTTTCCCACCAGAGGGAGACTTTTCCCCTTTCAATACTTGCAGCTGATACACGATTTTCAGAGTAGGTGGTAGCAGAGTTCATGATTTCTGTGGTTATGTGCAACCGGCGCATTCCCAGTTCATTGCCCCGGACTGGCAAGCTGTCCCCTTCCTCCAATCGCTGCGGGAAGCACAAGGTTGCCAGCAGTTCCTACCAAGTCATACCTTATGACTGGGTCAACATCACGAGTCACATCCTGAAAACAAACAGGCAGTTCTTCCCCATGTCCCATGCACAATGGACGCTGGCACTGCATGGCTGATCACATGCGTGGTGTGTGAAAATCGCCTTGAGTTTGCTTCAAGTGCAAAAATGCTGGTGACTTGGCCTTGTTGCTGGAGCACATCCCCAGACATACCCTGCATGCTTGCTAAATGGGTCCTTACTCCACATGAGGAATCACCACAGAGCCTTCCGTTAGTTCAACCTAAATGTTTACGCTCGATTTTTGATAACAAGAAGGATTCTATCATTAAGATTTAATACCCTCCCAAAACAGCAGTGACCCAGCTCTGTCCTTGTTTCCTCCGGGTATCCCAGAAACTTGCAAACCCTGCTCCAGGCTCGGTGCGCTGGGAGAGGTGACAGGAGTATCCAGCCCCCGGGATGTGACGTGGGACATGCACTAGGGTGGGCAGCGCTAATGGAAAAGGGGAACAAAAGGGGAACACCTGCAGACCTCTTTGTCTGCCCTCAGTAAATTTGCCCTTGAACCTGCTTCTCATGCGTCACCTTGGGTAGCAAAACTGGCAGAAGTAGGCTTGCTGATCCCACATCCTTGTTGTGGTTACGAGGACAAAAGTGTTTCTTTGCTGGCAGAACCCCTCATTACCTTAAAAATAAATAGCTAGTCTTTTCTAAAAAGGCAATGCGGAGGAAACAAGGGGACATATTTCATTGATGACTAGCCATGTACAATACAAAACCAATGAGAATTATGTGCAGTATTCAAGATGGTATTTGCAGATAGCTCTAATCCGACAAAGAGAGTGCTGTGGCTTTGGTCAGATGATATGTCATATATGTCATATGATATAGTTATTTTAATCATGCGGTATTCCTTTTTTTTTTCAGAAGCAATGCCCAAATCCAGCTGTCACTTAGCTGTAGAATTTCATACAACTGCATAAGAAGTTTTGGTATGCTGCTTAAGATCAAATGGAGACCTATCATGTTACAATCACACAAAACCTGGGATGCATAGAAGCCAGGGAGTTAGTGACCCGGCAAGTACCACACCGGAGCGATACACAGAACGAAACCTGTGATGAAGGAGGCTTCAGGTGGAATTCATATAATCTGGAAAAAGTCGCAGACGAGTCACTTGGAAGGGCTCTAGTGAAGCCTGCCAGCCTCACTGTATGCTTAGCAGAGGATATCTACCGCACCTTTAACCAAGGACAAAGATGTGGAGCATTTTAAGGAACACAGAAACCACTCTTTGGTAAATCCAATGGAGATGCATAGGGCTTTTTTCACTATGGTGCTTCCTAGCAGACTTGCAGACTCTCCCTGCCAAGGTAACTAGGCTCACTATATGACTGATGAGGGCCTGGAGGTTTTTGCCCCCAGGCTTTCCACAGGTCTTTCCTAGGACAAAGCTCAGTCTTAGAGCTCTACATTGAAATGGGAGGTCCTGTCAACCAAATGGGAGATGCGTCTGACGGATTATAATTTTATTTGGTCTCTTCTCCCCTTTACAAATGTATACAGCAATTTTCTTATATATTGCATCTGTCATTGTGTTTGCTTAATGTACGCTCACCGGTTTAATCTATTAGTCTAAAATTATGTAAAATGTATTGTTATGATTTGTGTGCCTATGATTTTCTGGTTTTATTACTCCAACATGTGCCAGCTTATTAATTATGCAATTTCCCTGCTTCGAGTTCTGCAGAAATCTTAAAATATTGGTATTTATTCCATGTGGTTAAATACTTATTAATAATTTATAGCAGATACTTACCAAATCCATGTGATACTACCTAATTATAAATACATATCTTGTATCTTACTAAGCAAAAATGTTTTGCCTGTATGTGCTGATCTCTACTCTTGTGATTGCTTTGTAGGCAACTAGTCATGTCTTCTAACCGGGCTAAGGGCTCACTCAACTTTCCTGCTGCAATCCGCTTGCTCCAGCCTCTGAAGCCACATATTCACAAAAAGTAGTGAACGGCTTTGCGCTGTGGGCACAGAACAGTTACACTGACTGAAATGCGGACAGGTGACACCCGTGGCAGGAGGTCCTCTGCAGGCTCCTCTTCCTACCACAGGTAGGAAGCTGTGCAGCAGGTGCCAGGACTGCAAGATACCACCAAAGGGCTCTTGGGGCTGGAGTGGGCTCAGGGCACTTCTGTGCTTCAGGAGGGGAGCCAGTGCGCTTCAAAAGGCTGCTGGGCACTGGGGTTGACGTAGGACATTGCATGCAAGAGTTTTGCACCCCTGAAAGTGTGACCCTTGCGAGCCAGGCTGCAGCTCTTTAAGGTACAGCCAGAGGTGATTCCTGCTGCTGTTTTACACGGCTTATTGGTGTGCAAATATTTGCAGGGCTGATGGTGTTTTCAAAGCATTGTAGTATATGGAAACAGTGCTCTATGAACTAATAAAAAACAGTAAATAATTGACTCCTCACTCAACGCTCCTTGTTAATGAAGCAGATTAAGGAATCCCATTATATTCTCTGGCAATCAGAATAGAGCTGCAGATGGAGGGACAACCTCCGGGCATGGGGCAGAAACTAAAAGTAGCTCTAGAGACCCAGCTCACTGATTTGACAAAGATGTAACAAGGGGCTTGATCCAAAACCCATTTAATGCAGCTGGAAGCTTTTCATGGATTCTGTTAGGCTTTGGAGCCAGGCTTAAGGACAGAGCTTCTCACCTATTTTTATCAATAGAGCTTACTAAAGAAAAAATGTAAGCCAAAAGTCAGTGATTTTTTTTTTTAGCTGATTTTCTAAGTAGACTAATTTTTATGAGTTTTAAATGTTGCCTGAAGATGGATTTCTTTGAGACAACTTATGACTGGATACACCAAGCGCTGGTGCCAAAAAATAAAAATACTAAAAAGAAACTGAAACACATTTGTAGTAAGTTAAGAGACTCTTAATATGCTAAGACTTGAAAAGGATCTAAAGGGCTTTTGCAAAGAGAAGAAGAAGGGAAGAAGGAGGAACAAAAGTCCATTCGTTGTCCCATCAAAAAAGTTTTCTCTTAAAAATGTGAAGCAGGTCAAATCCCCTTTCAATAGGGACACATTTTTGCAAGTTTTTAATCTTCTAAGACTCTGAAATTAGAAAAAAGTTGAAACATTTTGAAATACTTTCTCTGAAATACAATAGTCTGATATGCTCCTGCTCTCTACGTGCAGCAGGAAGTAGGGCACTGCTGAGCAATCCCATGAGGTCATGGCTTTACAAACAACAGATAACCTCATATAGAGTACAAATGTCAAAAATTTCATTCTCTGGATTAGGAAAAGCCAGCTTAGAGGAAGGGAGAGAATCTGCTAGCGAGTGTCCAGAAGAAACATGCATTTTGTTCATATTTCTAATTCTAGTGCTGCCATAAATGTATTTGCAGGACAGCGTTTCATCCCAAAAGCACTCATGAAGAAGAAATAGAGTATAAATATCAGTATGGCACATTATTGCCAGGTAAAATGTGATAAATCGAGGCTAAGGTACACAAGACACACGTGAAGGAAGGATATCGCCTCTGCACGTCTTTCAATCACCACGAGCCACGCTACCACAAGACAGCTTGCAGCAGCTTAATATTGATCCAGCGAACAGCTCGCCCCTCGGCCGAGAGGAAGCACAGCGCAAGTTCATGGCTTTCACCTGGCTTAGCTGAGGCAAGTGCAGAGACCAGGGAATCAATGGGAAAAGAAAGAGGAAAAAGCCAACAGAGGAGACACAGTGTGACCCTCCATTTGTCGTCTGTCTGTGCCTTTATCTTCCCTCACTTTTCTCCTCTTGGTTTCTTTGTTTGGGGGTAAAACAAACAAACAAACAAACAAACAAAACTTGTTTTCCCAGAGATATTTAGCAAACACTTTGACCAAACACACAGAAATGCTGCTTATGCCTCTTCTGCCATGCGGGCGACACAGTCCCTCTGCCCTCCTTCTTCAGGGGCAAACCACCCTGGACCCAGTATTCTCCCTTCCATGTCACCACCATCCTCCCTCGCAATGTCCCAGGAGGAGGAAGCCCTGCTTTTCCCAGGAAGGGTGGAGGCAGCGTTGTTCCTCCTGGGTCTAGCGCTCTGGAAAAGACCCAAATCATGTAGGCGACAGCTTACAAGTGCTTCATCTTCCATCTCTCCCTCTCTCTGCTGCAACTTATCCCAAAAGCTCCCTCAGCCACTCATTCCTCAAGCCAGCAATTAGCACAGATCTAATCCAGCAACATCTCCAAGGCACTGTTCCCCCTGTACATTTAAGCTCTGAAACAGGTTGGTGCCAGACCGCCCGAATGAGAGACAATTTCCCACCAGGAAATTAAAATCACACAAGATGGATAACTCTAATGCCAGCTTCGCTCTCTGAAGCAGGCAGAAGGCAAGGGGTGAGAGGCTAAGCCTGACGGGACGAAGAGAGAGAAAGGCTTTGAAGGGGCTCTCCAGCCCAAGAGTGATTCTCAGGGTAACACCTCCCTTTCATTAGCACTACATCCTTCAAGAAAAATAATACCCTGGCACAGAGCGAGCTCTCTGATAGATGGATCTGGCGTTATCCAGAGAAACACCACAAGCGTGAAGCCCTCAGGGGCTTCCTGAGGAGACAGGTGAGAGATCAGTGTCCTTGTTTGCCACCAGGAAAGACAGATCAAACTCCTGACTAACTTGCCCAAATGAGGTCAAGCGGGGCCAGAGTGCTATGATCCCTTTTCTGCCTCTGCTTTCACGGCCTTGCGTGAATAAAATCTGCATCCCTCTCTGCCTCCATATCACCTTCTACAAATAGGATAATGTATGTTGGAGGACTACTGAGACAGTGCTCAGAGTGTCACAAGTGGAATTCTCTGGGTGTCTAAGACTGCTCCGGAATGAATGACCCACCAAACCACTGATTCTGCAAATGGATTTCTGCTGGGTACGGGCACATTGACTTCACCTGCTTTATTTCCAAAGCTACATGAGAGAAGAAAGGATGAGGAGAAGCCCCAAATTAGGCACTCTATGTCAAAGCCCAGGAAGTAGGTTGTTAAGGTGCCCAACTCCAGCAACAAAAGCATCCCCTTTCATTTTTTTGAGATCATTGTGTAGGGCCAAAGAAGAGCTGGATCTGGATCGTCACCTAAAAAACTGCACCTTAATATCAAATTGTTCCTAGAAAGTAAATTTTCAGGATAAAATTCTGCTCTGAGAGGGTCTCTAAAACTCCCCTACCCTTATCACAAGTAGGGGTTAGCCCAGTGTGAACTTTTTTCTTCTGTGGCAGTGTGAGATGCGTGACCACCCCTCCTGCCAGCCCACTTGCAGGCTATGGTTACTCACAAGTTGATGGTGCCTGTGGTGAGAGCAGTGACAATCCAGCGCAGGTCCAGGGTTTTGAAAGGTATCATGATCATGCTCACATTTTCTGCCAACTCTTTGTAGCTTTCGGGGTAAACAAAGTGGTGAGTGGTCTTGCTGCCAACATCTGACTCAAAGCCAGCAGTGGGGGCACGATTCATTCTGCAACCCCAAAAAAATAAGCAAGAGAGTCAGAAAGCGGGAAAGAAATTAGGTAGGAACAAACATGTTGCTTGAGGTGTCAGGAGAATACTCCCATGGCTAAGGAGAGTGCTATATGCAGACTTGCCATACTGCCTTGACAGGATGCAAGGGTTGTCAAGCAGGCTGAAATGACCACCACCCACAGAGGATAAAAGCGAATGAAAGCTAGGCTTTAGTGTGAGATTCCTCTGACTGACTGGGAGAGTTTGCAAAGAAGGTGTTTCTCTAAGTCCTTGGGTCCCTTTTGTAGTTAGTGGAGAGCAGATCAATAGAGGCTGATTCTGTGAAGGCACAGCTCCTTTAATCCTGAAATTGCTGCCTCCAGTAGGTAGAAAAATAGTACCCTGAAGTCCATCAGCTACATCTCTTAAATTTTCATTCCCACCCATCTGTACAGATGTACTGCAATGACTAGGGTCAAGGTAATAAACAACATCATACGTGATGAAAAATAGTAAATAATCCTCATGGTCCTCCCATGACAAGGCACCAAAACCACAGTGAGAAGCCTGGTACAGACACTTTATTTACTCATGCCTTACATTACAGCGCGTTCCCCAACTTAGATAATCCACTGAGGGAATGAGGGATCACTCCTAAATCAGCTCCACAGTCTCCTAGTATGTCAGCTAGATCCAGCAGCGTGGTCTTTCAGTAACCCTGGGGTCAGTGCATGAAGATCTGCTCAGGGCCCACCAGAGCTCCATCAAAAAGTGTTGGCCAATAGGACTTATTTATGTCGGGGCTATCAGGAAACAGGGAGCAGAGGAGGTTATCTGAACTGTAAACACTGCCAGGACTCCACAAACCTCTCTAGGCTTATGTTCACTCCTAAAAGTAACTCTGGGGACGCACCAGCAATTCCCTCAACAGTAGAGAGACGATATGTTCCTGTGATGCAGCAAAATGAAAATTAGAGATCTAAGTGGCTCTGAATGACTTTGTACGTCTCCATGGTGCCACGCAACACCATGAGGAAACCTTCAATCTGGCTCTGAGCAAAATGGGGTTTCTCTGCAGCCCAGTGGTCTCCTGCAGAGGCATTAGCTCAAGTCCTAGCAGAAGCGTGGGAAATGGAAGAAAGGATACAGCTGATGAGATGATGAGAAGCATCTCTCATTGCCAGACAACATGCTCCCCAAGTCATTGATAATGGAGGATGCAAAATCTCTTTAGTAAGTCTATGACAGGCTGCAATATTGCCATGCTCCTCTAAGTGAATTCATTAAGTTTCTTCCAACTTCCTAAAAGGTAGTTATTAGCGTAGGCAGAACATCCTGCCAGCCTGTACAGACTTGTTATTGAGTTAGCCTCTTCTCTGCCAGCTTCAGGGATCTAGGTCTTATAGTGTTGAAATACTCTAAAGAACATGGTACTTACTATGTTTTTGTTTTGAGATTAGCTGGCCTGAAGCAAGAAGTGAACGACTTACTTTCTATTAGTGAAGACAATGCAAAAGTGGCATCTTAGCTACAGACTCACACCCTGCCCTCGGTTCTGCGTACCTTCCCCACCGTCTGCAAGGCAGCACCGCACAGTGGAAGGCAATATGCACACATACTCTGAGCAGGAAGACCTGGAGTTACTTCAGTTATGAAAGCAGGTGGCTAAATAAATAAAACTGGGCTGGAACATGGTGTTCGCAATGAAAGATGTCATCTTAGACTCCCTGGCTCTTCATCATACTTGGCTGAACTGCCGAAGCACGAAGAAGTAAACTTCAGGTCATGAAAGATTTTGTTGCCGGAGTAACACACAGAGGCATCACCTTTTCTGCACAAGTTTCCACAGCAAATCTTAAAAACCTTGTGCCAGCTCTTCAGACCTAGCTTGAGCGGGGAAAGCTCAAAAGAGTGCTGAAATAGAGATCAGAGACAGAAAGATCCTATTGCAAATCATGAAGATTTTCTCCCTTTTTAAGGATGCATGGCTGTGGCAAGGGTAATGCCTCAGAGCAGAAACAAACATCTGAGTGTGTTACTCTTCACTTACCACTCCAAAAAATAGTCTTTGAGTCTAGTGAGACTTTTCTGCATGAGTCTTGAAATTTAGGCCAGGCAAGTAAAGCATAAATGCTCGTCAGTTGCCTCACACTTACGACTTGCTGTATTAATAATGTATGGGGCTGTTCACTTCACTTCACGGGAGTATGCCTCCCTGCTGAGAGCTCCAGCAGCTCAGGCAGGTTTGAAGGGCAGGTCGGCTGCCTCTGCTTCTGGGGAGGTACCTTTGGCCAAGGGCAGGGAAGCAACTGAAGGGGACAACTCCTTAAATTACTTTAGTGTGAACATTCAGGTGTCCTCTAAAACCACCCCAGAAGCCTAGGTCTGGAACAATGGGGCTTAACTACTCAGTAAGGGATGATCTTTCTCTGACTCATTGTTGACTTCCGTGCACAGGTTGCTGCTAAAGGTTATCATGAGGTCTCTGAGAGTATAATCCCAGATACTGTATTTTTAGTCACGAATCCTTCCCTTCCAGAATCTCTGACCTCTCCTGCATCGATCCCTGAATTTTGCTGTGCTGGCAACTATTGTGTGAAACTTGGAAAACACTACTGACCACTGTGTTTAAAAGTCCCTCCGACATTTTTGCAAAAATGACTTTATTCGACCCAGCTAGCTTGGATGCCCTCTATGTTCTTAGCTATGCCTACCTAGATGCCCCTTGAAATTTCAGTGGGACTTCATTGCCTTTATAATGTTGCCACAGCCATCCAGGGGTCACCCTCTTCCTCCCTGGTGAGGAGTAATCTTACAATTGCTCAGTTTTGGTCATCTGGAAGTCACTTCCAACTCGTATTTACCTCCTTGGAGCTTAGACTGGACCTAAGTACCAGATTTCACTAGATAGCCCCTAAAATCTTGTTTGCTCACTTATCCCCCCAAAATAATGATGGATCTTAAACAATGGAGGCATCTGGAGTCGAGGTGGTACATGCTTACCTGAGCACAAAGTCATGGGAGTCAATATCGTGGCCATACTGAGATTGACGAAGGTTCCCGGAGTTTCCCACGACGGCACACCGTCTACATGTGAAAATGCCTCGTTCTTGCAGTGGATCTCCATCCCCAGGAATGATCCCAAACAGTTCCTTGAGAGTATCATTGATATTCTTAGGACTTTTCTCTCCTTGTAATTTCTGTTGGGAAGAAAAGTCACTCTAGGTTACCAATACAGCTAGCTTTTGCATTAGCAAGATGTAGCTTCAAAAGTCTTCTCAAAGACCATTCTTGCTCATTTAACTGCAGACACTGTGTCTGCTGTGATATGTGTTACAAGGCTCCAGGATGAGAATAGCAGTGTGAAGAAAGAAGTGGAAGACTCCTTCCAGTAACTTTTAATATAGTTCCCTTTCTTCCCTCTGTTTCCTCAAACTGTCTCACCTTCTCATTCTATATCTGACAATGGTGGAAAAGATCACATATTCTCCCTGAGCACTGAACCTGGCAAAACAGACAATCCTCTGGTTTCTAAAAGCCCAATGCAACCTTGACCCAGATATCTCCTGCTAGGGCATGTGTAAGATTTCTTTCTACCCTCAAAAAAACGGCAGAAAAGTATCAGGAAATGGATGGAGCACTGAAGAGGGGCACAGCAAGCAGAAGTAGCCATGGACCCTCCTTCCACAAATCTTAGTGAATGCCAGAAGTGAGAGTGGGAGATCTCATTGCTGTTATCTTGCACTGTGGTGGAATCAGCTGCTCGTGGAATAGGAAGCTGAAGTAGAGTAGAGTTAGCCCTGAGGGCTGGAGAAGTATAACTATCCAGGATGAAGAAAACCATCCCGGACCTAGGTCAGTGTGTCTGTTGCCATGGAGGGAAATTCTTTTGTAGTAGCTCTGTCGTGCATGGTGGAAACAATGGTTGAATTTGGAAGGTGCAGAGCAGAGAAGCAGGTGACAGTTAGACACTCCCTTTCTGGGGCTCTGCTCTCTGAAGGCTACTACATGGTTTAGGAGTGCTGGCGAGCTCACAAAAAAGCGTTGCCCATTCTTCTTGGTGCTGCTTGCTTGCAAGGAGAAGGTCCCAAGGGGAGAAAGGGTCATAATGCAATAACTGCCAAAAGGCTCTGCAGTTGTTCTGCAAGCCCAGAGCAAGGAGGGACAGGGAGACAGGGAGGGAGCTAGGAAGATTCCCTTTTCCCACGACTCCCAGTGACATTCCTGGGGCATTTGATTTAATGCCTGCGGTATGGAGGGCAGTCTGCGAGCATGCCGCTGCTGCCAGCATGCTAGCTGGTGCCAGGAGGTTGGCATCCCCTCTCCGACTGCCATAGATGTACACCAGGGATATGCATGCTTGACAACCAACTCTTTACACTACATTAAAAAAAAAAAAAAGGGTGTCTAGATCAGGGGAGTTTCCTAATCATCTTCCCAGGGAAGACAAACTATCCTGTCCTCCCAACCTTACAAATGACCTGAACACCCCACTTCACATCCAGAGCTCTACTAGAGGCACCGCTGGTTTTCTACTTTGCCTCTCTTTAGCTTCACTTCTATTAACAGCTCTTTTTGCATCTTCTTATTAACAAAGAAAGAAAGAAAAAAGCTCTGAGTTTATTCACTTCCTTTCTTTACGCACGAACACATTTCTGAGGAAAGGCTTGGTGCTCATTCTCATGCCACTGTGCATACACATCCACTAAGGATGACCAGGGACCTTGTAATTTGCTGCTTTTATAAACTCCTTGGAACGCTTTCCAGTATCATCATATCACCAGTGATCAACAAGAAACTATCCACACGCCCGTCTTCATGCATATCACAAGGGGAGGATGTAGATTACATAACTTCAGCCAATGCTGCCCAAAATTAATTGCTTGGAGAGGCAAGGAAGCAGCTATTGGTTAGGAAACTGTGGAGGAAAGCTATCCAGCATCAACTAGACAAGTTTGGCGTCATGTTAAGCACGCCTTCAAAATTCCCAGATGCTAGCATGTAGACATCATCCTGCTTGGGGGCTGGCAAGCACTGGCGTGGGCACCGAGGTGGGCCCTGAACAGCAGCTGGCACCACTGGGATGCTCTTCTGAAACATAGCCCATGAAGCCTTGAGGAGCTTGCAGACTTAATATAAAAACCTGGCAGAAAAGGGTGCATCAGTACCATTTCTTCGTGGCTTTCTTTCTTTCTTTTTTTTTTTTTTTTAGTGTTTTTAAAAGATAAAGAGGGAACAAAGCCCCATGACACTCTTTTGCACAGCGTCTAATTGCATTGAGGAAGCAGCTCTGAGGAATTAGCGCTCACGCAGCCCTTCCCATCTAGAAGACATTGTGCAAAGATTAATCCTAGCAACAGTCTGGCAGGGCAAACCCAGGTAATCTCCATTTTGCAGGCTGAAGGAGAGGTTAGAGGGAGACTATCAATTTTAAGAATGCCTCCTTGGCCTGGAAAGGATGACATTATTATTGTTATATTTAACAGCCTGCAATTACTCCAAATCAGAGAGATTAAGGTGAAGAATATAGGAACTTTCAGATGTTTGGGTTGGCTTTGTTTTACGATTTGTATCTATTAAATAACACGCGTTCTCAAATATGAACATAATATGCATATATTATGCAAATAGCATGTAATAGGCATAGGCTAAGTGGTATGATTTGTAAATTTTAGCGCTGGCTGTTGCTGGTTCCCATTCCTGCTTATATGGGCAATATTGGCCAACTCCACGCTGCTATAAGGAGCAGAGCCACCGCCTCACCAGCCTTGCGTGCCTGTATTTCTGGCTCTAGGATGCTGGCAGCTTGACAGAGTGCTCGAGGGCAGCCTGGGCTCAGGACATCTTCAAATCCACCCGTCCGTGCCGAAGACCGTAGGCTTTGCTGAAGGGTAGCACAGGTTCAGGCGTTCTCTCCCAGTATGTCCAAGGCTTGTCCAAGCGGTGGGCTTGGACCCAAGCGGTATTGGCCCAGGGCACATGTGGGTTTGTAGCTGGTGTTCGGGCTAGGGACTGGGACCTCATTTGGGTTCTCTCGGCACTACCTTGTGGCAGGGAACACGCTCCCTCCAAGGCGCTGGGAAGAAAACTGTTGTTTTTCCTTCAAAAATCACAGACGGTGTCCCAGTGCTAAAGAAGACTTCTTGTGATCAAAGCATTTGGGCAAAATATCTATAATAAGCACTCCAAAGGAATGACTCGGATCCCAAGTGGCCGTGACAGTGTCTGAAAGAGAACTGTACCTTCCACGACTTCCCCAACGCCTGCCTTGGGGGTGCCGTTTTATGTGCTGTCTGGTTATCAAACCTTTAAGCCATCTGTTATAATTTCCCTTCAGTCATGAGGACCAAATAAGGACTAAAAGGACTACAGAACCGTAAGGTCTAAAAGCTAACATTTTCTGTCAGAGGCAGGATGAGAGATTCTCAGCTAATCAAATGACCCCAAGAGCTGAGCTTTTTCTCTAAAAAAAAAAAGAAAAGCCAAACCCTCAAATATCATAAGACTCAAGATAAAAACTGTTATGATGTGGTAGTTTATGAACAATGTGCTACAGATAAGATTCCTAGGAAACTCTGAGCCTGATTTTACTTATCACAGTTTTAATTCATCAACGTCAACTGAGTTATTTTGGAATTAGAATAGCAGACTTTGATCTCCTGTTTTTTATACTTTCTGACCACCAAGAACAAAGTAAAAAAACTCAGAATAGACCAAGAAAACTATAAATAAATGCTATGCAGTGTTACAACACGTAATTCTTGTACTCTTTCCTTATATGCGGGTTACTGAATTTGGTGGAAGTGTCCACAGCATTTGTGTCATAGAACAACAATGAAAAAAAAAAACACAGAGGTGAGTCACCTCACGGAGGTGGGAGAGAAAATATAAACAGAAAAGAACCGCATCACGTAACATAATGTGCCAACTTCCAGAACAGTGAGACTCTCTCAGTCCTTGAATGTGAGATGAGAAAAGAGAGACAGACAGAAATAGAGGCACAGGTAATGAAGAGACAGAGGGAAGGGGAAGGGAGGAGAGTAAGAAGGAAAGAGGAGAGGAGAGGAGAGGAGAGGAGAGGAGAGGAGAGGAGAGGAGAGGAGAGGAGAGGAGAGGAGAGGAGAGGAGAGGAGAGGAGAGGAGAGGAGAGGAGAGGAGAGGAGAGGAGAGGAGAGGAGAGGAGAGGAGAGGAGAGGAGAGGAGAGGAGAGGAGGAAGGAAGGAGAAAGAAAGAAAGAGAAAAGAAAAAGAAAGAAAGGAAAAAAGGAAGAAAGAGAAGGAGAAAGAGAGAGGAAGGAAGGAGAAGATAGGAAAAGAAAGACAAAAAAGACAAAGAAAGAAAGAGAGAAAGAAAGAAAGAAAAAGAAAGAAGGATAGGAAAGAATAACAGAAGAAAGGAAGGAAAAAGGAAAGCAAACAAGCTAGCTAGTAAAACAAGCCTGCAGTATTACAGCTGCCCGGATCATCTCTGAGAGGAGGAACCCACAAAAAGCACAGAGCAGCTACAGGGGTGTAACCAGGAGGAGAATTTGGGCCATCATGTGTTACCTCACAGAAGGAACACAGCTGGGCAGATTTAAGCAGAGTAGTAACAGCCGTAACAACAGCCGCCTTTGCTTCTGTGAACAAAGACACAACCAGGTCAAGTTTTACCCATTTTCAGCTTACAATTTGGAGGAAGCCCTTCAAAGTGCTGCAGGGCCGCTTCCGAAAAAGCTAATTTATGGCCAGGAGGGGCTGGGCCTTCTCCTCCCTTCTGGGTCCCCCCCTGCACGTGTGGAACAACTCACTCAGCTACGCACCACACCATTTTATACACTTTTCCACAAAAAGGCCGCATCCTACCAAGCTGGAAGGGCTTGAAGTAGACCATATATTCTCCAAACATACTATGAAGCGGGCTGCCAGCAATGTGAAGCGGGTAAGCCCACGCCATCCTTAGACCCAAGTAACGTTTCGTCTCAAATATCTGCCGTTGGCTTCTGAAGCTGGTCATTGCTTTCCTAGAAGGGGAGGGACGAATGCTCCAGGATTATTTTGGTATAATCCTTGAATAATCCTTATTCCCACATAAAGGAAAAGGGTTAATGAGAGCCGAGGGCAGAAGCAGGTTGGTAAGCTGACGGCGCCCTGGCAGGAGCCCTGTTTGTATTTAGTCCAAGCACACCACGTGGGTCTCCCCTTGATGTGAAAGTCGGGGCGCTACAATAAATAGCTCCACTGCAGTTGCAGGAGTCTTGATGACAGCATAACGAAACCACCATGCCGTTTTAAGTCAGTTTCTGTGAGCTACCACGCGGTCCTTCTTCCCTTGAATTGAAGTTTAAGCAACAACCAGTCACCTCAGATTTCCTCAGTGCCTTATCTTTTAAGCACAAATATAGCCAAAAGGTCAGAAATTACTGAGCTGATAAAAACAAATGAGAGTCAAATATGGACACGAGCAATGTTTTCATTAAGACTGATAAAAATCTCAGAATCATTTAAGATAAGAATAAAAATGAACAAGCCCCTATAAAACAAAAAGGGATTGCAATGAGGATGTACCTGAGTTATTTACTGTAGAAACTGCAATGACTGTCTTAAAGGTTACCCAGGGCAACATGCATTTAATTGGAATTAAGTTACAATGAGGAGCTGAGGCTACGTCATGCCTTGATTTACCCAGAATCATCTTTCAGAGGAGAGAAAGCACATTTTCCTTTTATAGTAGATCAGGGCAAGTAGTTTTGGTGAGTAGCTAACTTCCCAGACAAATTGCAGTTTTGGGGGACACCAAAATAGTTCACACATTCTGGATGAAGATAAATTCTGGCTGAGAAAAAAAAGGCAGAGAAAGTGTAGAAATATTAGAATATTTATTTACATCACCTTAGGAAAAAAATTGCTTTGATTTTTTTTTTTTTTTTCTGAAATAGTGTATTCCCTTTGAATTTGACCTGGATTTAAAAAAATGAATGAAAACACTAAAAATAGGGTTAGATAGCTTAACTACCCTGCCTCCACCCTCAAACTGTTTTCGGTTGACCTGAAGTGAGCTATTCTTGGGTTTTTTTCAGTTTCACCACAAGCAGGACAATCTGAAGTTCAGACTTCCCTACTGAAAGTACCAAGGATTTTTTTTTTTTTTTTTAAATGAGAGAATGCTTTTTAGCCATATGTTTAAAATCAAAGTTCCGTCTGAAGGCAGACTTCAGCTGTGCTTTGGCCTGCAGAACAAGCCTTCAGGGGAAATCACCCTCATCAGAGACCCCTTCCTTACTAAGGAGAAGTGTCTGGTGGCTGCAAAAAGTAAAAAAAAAAAAAAAAAAAAAAATCCACACGCCACTGGACATAAGAAGCATGGTCAATGAGAAAGTGAAAGAATCCAACAGCTGGAATATGTGATATTAATAGCAAAAAAAGGTGGGTTTTGTTGTGTCACAACATGTTTGGACATGATGTTTGGATGAGCCTCTTTAGACCGCCCTGCTCAGAGGACACCCAGAAGCCACTAGTCTTCAGCGACCCACTCCTGCAATACACGGCTCGTGCACGCTATGCATCTGCTTTACGGCATCGGCTAGAATGGGGATCGTGCTTATATACACAGAAGTGATCATTCTGGGTTTAATCCTGCTAATTATTTAAGTATCTTGTGGTGGGGAGAGGCCCAGGTGAATTACACGTTTTATAACTAGTTTTCCTTCTTAGCTGGTTGCTCATAACCTCAACAGTGGCAAGAACGCCCACTATCCTCCACCTCTGCCTGCCTTCTCAACAGAGACTCCAGCTGTTTTGGGAGGAAAACCATGTCCCAGAGCCCCGTAAGCACTGTGTCAGACTCGGGCCGGCACCCATACACTTACCAGCCACCACCTGTAGCTGTCTTCTGGGATCAAGGCATCCCGTGAGGTTAGGAAAGGTTGCATAGTTTGATTAAATCTCTGATCAAACCAGAGGGAACGTCCTCGCTCTGAAACACACGTGGTACAGCTGCATGGTCTCCTGGGGTATTTGATGAGTTTTCTGAATTGTTCAGAAAACTGCATGATGATGTGCTTAAGATCCCAGGTGGTCATGGTCACCTGGTGCTTGTAGTTGAGCAGAAATGACGTTATTGTGATGAGCAAAAAGGCGAACGTAAACATTTTCACGTTCCTTTTCCTTACGGTGACCATCTTTCTCGTCCAGGTTCTGCCGCCTCAGCTGCCAAAATACAACGTAGGGTCCAAAGTAAGGCAAAACGGAAACGTTGCTGGGCTTTCAGGGAACGCTGGCCAGTTAGCACCAAGGACTTAGGCTGAACGTACCCATTCCGAGACCTCCGTCAATGAAGGAAGAAGTTTCATTTTCCCCAGGTGGGCTTAAAAAAGGCAAAGCTGAGTGTTTTCTTGCACGTTTTAGGAGTGGTTCTACATCTTTCAACTTTCTGTGCACTGCAGCTAATCTCTCCCACTGAGGGTTCAGTGAAAACTGATCCTTTCCCTTCCACGTTCCAGACGATTTAGAGATGAATAATATCAACATTCAATTTAAGGTTTTCCGTATGGGAGCAACATACAGATTAAAGGAACCAGATTGTGGAAAAAATAGTTTTGTTTTGTTTCGTTTTGCTGAAAGTTAGTTCACAAAGGATTAGATCAGCCTGGGATATATGTTCCGGCAGAGAGAGGTGCTTTGATGTTCATTTAAGCCAAGGACAGCAGTTTGCAGCCTATAGACACACACACACAAAAAGAAAGAAAGAAAATCAGAAAGTTTTCTGCATTTCTCCCAACTTAATTTCTTAATTTTAATTTCTTTCCTCATCACAAAACTTCCAATCACCTCAGAGCCTTCAGAACAGAAGCAGCTGCAATTTCTGCTCTGGGATTTGCATATTGAGAAGTTTCACACTGAAATTTCCAAAAGGGCAGAGCACTGACCTGTGGACATTGAGTCCCTGTGTATTGAATTAGCTGCAGCATTCTGGCCTTATTGGAAGTACGGTTTGCAGCCCTTTCAGTGGCAATGAGTTAGCTTATTCCCTTAGGCTGATCTTGACAACCGCAAAATACACAACGCATTCATAACTAAAACCAGCTGAACAAAAAAGGAGCAGGCAAAGGAGGAGGAGGCAGGACAGGGAAGAAGAGGAATTGCTTCCTTTCCCTCCCTCCCGCAACAGGCATCATTTCCTAAGGATCAAGCTTGAATCGGTGACGCAGAAAATGCCGCGCGAGAATAGCTCATAAATTCTGGGAAAACTGCAGAACTTGAGGCATAAATGGCATTTTTTTGGCTAGATTATGACTATTTTCTGTGTTGCTGCCAAGGAAGGCTACGTAAGGCAAGCTTTTGATCTCAAAGAGTTCCCATGGGATGCTGAGCTGGATAGAGACCTGGAGCGCTGCTCTGCCTCGACCAGCTGGCTGGGAGCAGTACCCGGAGCAGTGATTTAAATAAGTCAACAAGTTTTTGAAAGCTGAAGAGTGGATCGCTTTCCTCCTACGGTATAACTATTCTACGGGAAGAAAAGGCACTGCAGCCTTTTTTTTTTTGTTGTTTTTTCCCATTGAAGAACTTTGCAGAAAACTGAAGTGACATTGTTTAAATGACATTTTTATTTAAAAATTAAAAAAAAAATGGTAGTTCTAGTAGGTTTACATCTATAATGAGAAGCATATGTGCCAAAACACATGCAGTTTTAATAAAAAAGTAGAAACTCCAGCAAAGGAAGCCTTACTCGTGGGCCTTTCCTGAGGCTCCGAGGTGATCTGGGAGGAGATGCCCAAGGCCACACTGTTTTTCAAAGGGATTTGATGTGGTGTCTTGGAGACAGTGCAGGCCTGGTTTTTTGAGGGGTTCTGTAAACATTTACCGAATCTGAGAAAGCTAAATCCAAAGGCAGGAGCCTGAGACTGTGATCTCAGCCCTCTGCCCTGTCTCCGGTTTCCCATTTAGAGCTGGTGATGGGTAGCCAGGGCCATTCAATTAACTGCTGTTTGACAAATGCCTTGAGATTTGTTTTAAGTCAGGCCTACACAAATGCATTTATGGGATCTCAAGGACTGACAAGTGTATAACGCTCAGCAGCAAAAGGCTTTATTAACCCCAGCTGCTCAGGCTTTCAGGCTTGGCCTGTACCCGTAAATTAAACCGCAGAGGGGAGTAATCCCGGGTGCGGGAGCTTGCATGGCTCTAACATGAGCTTGGGCTTTGGGGGCTTGCCATCACTCTCGCAACCATTCCTGACTATGATTTGGGACTTACCTCCCAAAAGCCACCCTATTTTGGAGAGCAAGAAAAGGAATTTAACAGCACAGCCACAATACACAGGCGAACGCTCACCAGCTGGCCTCTGTGCCAGAGAAGGGTCCCGAGCACATTGGCTTTACCAGTGTGCATGCAGTCATTAGTCTAAACAAAAATACAGCTTCTAAACCCAAAAACCTATGCTAAATCCCCAAAGTAGATTCTCCATTTATAGGCCAGGTAATTCAAAAGTTGTGATGTCAGTGGGTTGAACACCAGTGCTGTTAACGCTGAGACTATTCATTCTTTGTAAACGTAATTCCTGTTCTTTTATTCTTTCTTAAGTGGAGGAGGGATGGAGATTATTTAGCTTTTCATGAGAAAGCCTATAAAATGAGTACTGTTTATATAAGAGTGCTTTTGGACCTCCAAAATAAACACACACTTCACTAGATTTTTTTTTAATTGATCTTAGGTTAAACATATATTTAGAACTGGGAAAAAAGTATGTTGTTTACACGGTGCAGCGCAGTGTCTCCAAACTCCTAATCATACTTGCTTTTATAGCACATGACGGCAAGGTGAGAAACCAGAATTCCCATGGCCCTTTTCCAGTGAGTAAACATACATCAGATACTCTATTTTAATTCTTGCTACTTATAGTTTTCTATGAACGCTCATTTTCCTACAGGCACTGACGATAAAAAAAAAACAAAAAACACCATATCCTGACAGAATGGCTCTGGTGACTATAAATATGATTTAGGGCTTGAGGCAAAGGCATGCCAAAATGAAAAGAAAATGCCTTCATCAAGTTCACTGTGACTTGGACCAAGCTCATTCTTTTCTATCTTAACCGCTAGTTAAATACATCATAGGCACCAGTATTTTCTCTTTTGCAGTCCTCCAGGTGGGCAGCTGGCCATGTCAGAGCTACTCCACTGGTACCTGGGGCTCTAACTGGGTCGGTGCCACCAAATCCAGCTTTGGAGAATTCCCTTTGCCTCATGATACCATCTGGGAAATTTAATTCAAATAATTACGAGGAAGTAGTGTGGTCGCAGCTGATCTAAGCCCGTACCAATATGCCTCAACATGACCTTGCCATTAGTCCATCTACGAATGGGTCAGGGTATATTGGGCTCAGACCCATAAATAATTTATGAAGACTTAAGCTATGGAGACTTAAATGACTTGCCACCTCTCGGCCAAGCTATAGAGTTAAGTAGAGTTTATATATGTTACTTCTGCTGCTGGCTGTGCATGTGGCTCCTATCACAGCTCAGCTGAAGTAAACAATATATTAAGCTACCTTAAGGGATTGGGTGCAGAAAGTCTTATCTCCAGCCCGGATTTCTCTGCCTGCTTTTTCATTTCCTACTGCTTTCCCACTTACACCCTTTTCCTGGGAAAGGTATCTCCGTACACACCGGGATTACTCTTACTTCTGTTGCCAAGTCACAATATCCAGTGACAAGCAATGCGAGTAAAATGTAAAATTACATTTCCCAGGCAAGAATATAGAAGGACAGGTTCTTCTGCGTTATGCCCTAGGGGTAGGAGAGGTTCCAAGGTGATTATATGGTCATAAAAGAGAGCAGACTTTAGTCTTTTGTCTACATTTTATGAACCAAAATAAAATATCCTGAGATCAATCCACTGTGATTGATTGTCTTCATTGTCTTCTCACATTTGAGAAAGAAGGAACAGAAAGAACTTTTTTTTCATGGTAGACCTTTTCTGCATTGTACACTCCAAATTTGAAGAATGTCCTTGGATCCCTGCCAGTTATACAATTAACAGACAAAGATGAAACTGCATGAATTCAATGAACTACTGTAAAGAAGTTCTTAACACCTTTAGCAAATAAATCCTTTGACAAATCCATTCGAAAATGCAATGTCTTCTCACCATACTGAGTCAGAATAGTGGTGGGAATTTTTGTGTGCTATTACAAATCAAATCAGGCACAGGTAATTTCATTGGAAATCCACAATTTCAAGAAAATTTCATTCCGGAATGAATGACAGTAAATCATCTGAGCTAGCCAAGTGGTATTTTGTTGAGGTCAGACCTAAATGCCTCATGTTGATAACGGTCAAATCGTTTCTTGACCATTTTTATCTGTTTTTAAATATGCAGATTCTTTGAAGAAGCTATTTTGAAACAGAAGATAGAAATTTTCCATTCTCAGGATGTTACAAGAGAATATTTCAATATCAGTGGAATGTTTCATTTCCTGATTTTTTTTTAAGGTGGGTCTTAAATAAAAAGCATGACTCAACTATTCATTGCATATTGGCAAAAAATTACTACGTCTCCTCCTCTTCCCCTCGCAAGCTGCAATGTAGCCACACTATGGTAGAGTTTGACCTCTTTTTGCTGACTGCTTTGCTAGAAGATAAGTACTTCGTATTAGCACCCTTCGAAGAGATATTTGCTAGCTCGTATTAGACGCTGACGGTTCAGGATCCCACCCTTGCTACTTGCCTTCTGGTTGTTACACACAGCAAAATGCAGGTATTAAATATATTTCTCTAGTTCAATGTCACCAGCATTTCGCAGAGCCAGTATATGGGGCAGAAGAGCACACAGGCAACAAGAACCAGCATCCTCCTTACTGAGATATCTCTTTGCAATGACTTTCCAGTCATTGCATTGCTTGAATAGTTCAACATTCGTTACTAGAGTGCTTTACACATGGGAACCGCTTCCCCATTCTCCTCTGTGCGCTGTCACCCCACTGGAGACCAGTGAAGGACAACACAACCTGCCACAGCTCTCTACACGTAGCCATAACACAACCCACGGTATTTTGCACATGGAAAAAGTATATGTGTCAAGGAGTAGAGGAGATTTGCTTCAACAGACCATTCTATGCTAGAGACTCCTCCACGGCAGCACTGTAAATGCCCAGTTTTAGAAGCACAGCTTGGCTCACCAACCCAACTGCAAAATCTCCAAATACTAATTAGTTTGCCGGTATAGCTAAGCCACTTCTGCAAATGACAGCTTTATCGTTATAAAACCTTGCGGAAATACAAACTGCATTTCCTCAAGGCGGAAAGTGGTTTGTTGCTGCTGTTCTGGGACTCCTCCACATACACACTCCTGGTGAGTAACTCCTTGAGCAACGCTTGGTCACATAGCCCTGGTCTGCGACGCACCGAGAGCATGGGAAGTTAAATCTTGTTCTACTGCACCTATGAAGGCCTGGGGCAGTCTTGGAAGATGTCACCCCAGTGCAACAAAATAATCCGTCCCTGCAAGAACATGAATAAATTTCTACCCCGGGTTCGTGCTTAGACCTAGAAAGGAACAATGGACAGGACTGTCTTATTTGAAACCACAAGCTTGTCTGCCCTGCTGCAGCTCATCACTGGCTACTTTTCACTTCCTATCCCATTCAGTAGCTGGCTGACATTTAGAAAGAAACGTTTCACTGGTCTGACACCTTGCCAAAGACCTCTAACCCTTAAGACTCTCGGTACATGAGATAAATTGTGCAATTATGAGGCATTGTGGCACCCTTCCGAGTTAAACACAGAGGAACACGAATCTCCCTTGACCAGATGTCGCTGGGAGCCTGTGGAAAGCCTTTGGTCCATCTCTTCTGGCTCTAAGTGATCGGTTTCACAAGCTCTTGAGCCCTACAAGATGGCTGTAGACGTGAGGGGATGCTGTGAACACCCCTGTCTAGTGTGTGCTGCTGTCTCTAGGATTGTTGCCTTTTCATGGTGTGACTTCCCAAGTGTCGCTGACCCCACAGAGCTCCGTCCTCAAACACCAAAAGCCACCAAAGGACACAATTTTGGAAAAGTGCCAGCTGCCACATAACTTATCTCTTTTCCACTGATATCTTAATTAAAACCTGAGCAGATTTTGTTTCTCGGAGCTAACCAGTTCCCCTCTCCCATTCCTCTTCATCTCCTCAGTCCTGGCTTGTTATGGCAGAAGATAAAGGTGTGCTTGTTCTGTGTGCCCACAGTCATGGAAAAGCAACTCTTAAGTCCAAGCTTCGCTTTAATCAGTGACAAAATTATTTGTATCTTTTCTGCCCCACTCCTGCCTTCGCTGCAGGCATAAATCTGTCTGACCGTCACTGTCAAATGGGGTCAAAACATTTAAGTCAGCCTAGCCAGTTGGTATACCACTCTTAGATTTATCAAAATGCTCACCCCAAGCAACTCCAACTAATCATATCAACGCTGCCTAAGTAACAAAGCTATCTGAGAGCATTTAAGCCACGAGAAAAAGTCATTTCAGATAGATTTCAAGGTAGCAATTCCTCCATGTTTCTTGAATTTGGAGCAAGCTATTGGGAACTGTTTCATCTATTACAGCGAATGGAAAACACTGGAAGTGGTTTATGGAGTGTAAGTGCCTGGCATTTTAGATTACAGTGATCTGAATAAATTGTTACTTTTTTGTGTCTTATCAGGTTTGCTAGTAGGCTCAGGCTGGCCAGGTGATAGGAGATCTCCATAGATCTCCAAGTACTCTACTAAAGCCTTCCTTACCTATGTGCACAACGTGTCTGTGCAGTCAGGGTAAGTAAACAGCTTTTTGTGCAAGATGTTTATAGTATTAACAGAAACTTGGGTGGGGAAGTTGGATTCTGCTGCCTCAAAATAAATCTTTATCTTGGCAGACCTTGTCAGGCATATCACAGAAAGGTCTGGAAGTGAAATCTCCACCGTGCCGCTTGCGGAAAGGGCTGGTGGTTGCGCTTCAGAAAGGATTATGAGCCTGGGCGCACATTCAGGCATGGAGCTGCCATTCCCGCCTCCTCCTACCTGGCAGTGAAGATGTTTTGTCCTCCACTGCGGCAGAGGGGTTTGCGCAGCAAAAGCTTCCCCTTCCTTTGCATACCAAAAGTCAACTCCTGCAAGGAGTGGTTTGTTTAGAGAAATTGCAGTGTTATCACCAGGGATTAATTGTGCTGCCCTCCACAGGCTGGAGTTCCTGCTTATGTCTCCAGGCCAAATGGGAGTTCTTGTTTTGAATTTGTGCAGTTTTGGCTAGACGTGCCATTAAAGATGCCATGGTCTGTACTTCAGGTCCAAAAATCTGTCCTCATTTATCCATGCCTTAGAAGTTGGGCACGGAGAAAGTAGGATGCTCCAGCAATCTCTTCTGTGCAGCTACAGGACAACTTCACTGCGCTCCTGGGGAAACAGTGCAGCCATAAATGGGTCTGAAACAGCTTTCTCAGATCGGCAGAGCTTGGATTAGACTTTAAATGAAAAATGGCTGAGTAAAAAGTAACACCCTGGGCTTTTGTGCTTGCTCTCCTGGCTGATCCCAGGCTGATCCCATTCTTTTATTTTCACTTGGAAAATAAAAGAATACTGGGGCTGCAAATTTATTCCAGGATCCCAATCAACCAGTGAGCTTTCTGGTAAATGCAGTGTCCACCACTGTCACCTCTTCGTATAGCATCTGGTCTTCAGCTTTGAGAGAGGAACAAAGCCACATTCATCAGGAAGGGCAAGGCTGCGGGGCCATGTTGCCTCTCCCAGAGGTACTAGCTGTGCAAGGCTGACATCCACCGACATATCAGTCATGACTAGAAAACACACAGGTGATTGACTCTATGGAGCTAAATCCATGTTCCATTTATTTCGGGAGGGAGTTGATAACCTGAGTAAACCACTGCTTATATGCAGCCATGCTTGATAGCATATTAGGCTTAGTGAATAAGGACATCGATATCCAGTAATGTACCCAAACCCTCCAAAAGAAGCATCTTATTCTCAACTTTTCTAGCTTAGTGGGGCTCCAAGGGTGCAGCACACAGCCATGTTTGCAGCCTGGGTTGGCATATCTGGCTATGGGCCATGAGCGTGCTAAAGTGGACAACTCAGGAACTGTCACACCTTGCAGACGGACCCCCAGCTGTTTTCTTAATGGGATAAACTGGAAGAAATCAGTGAAAAGGGCAATTAATTCAAGCTTATGGGCAACTTCACTGCTGATCTGCTTATGGTCCATTCCTTTGGCTCAAACCTCAGTTCAAGCATTTCCAAGACAAAACAGGAGCACCGGAGAAGGAACCATCCACCCAAGTTGTGAACAGTAGCGATTACAACCAGGACAGAGACTGGAGGCTACCACATCACACCAGTGATGTTCTGAAAACCAGAAGAGTGGAAAAATAAGCTGCAGGTAGCAATATCTTTCACAGACCCTGACTTCCTAGAAAGTGATTTTTGGACCAAGATCCCTGCATTTCTGCACACACTCTATGTCCTAAGAAATGGTCCCTCAGCTCCCCTCATGGTACCTCATTTTCTTCCGTATATTCCAAATCATCTTCCTCACTGACACATTCATGTTTTCAAAAGAAATTTGTCTCTACAAGCTCTTAAAAAACGTTCCTTGCCTTCCTTATCCTGCATTTTCCCAGGCAATGTTGAACAGACAAATAGGATTAACCTGCTGGAATATGAGAGCTTTCCTGCTGTGCACCAGTGTCCACTGATGGGTTTGGAAGGGACTTCTTGCGCTGTCTTTACACAGACCGGCACACTGAGATCCCAAAGCTGAAGGTAATAACTACAACAACTCATCAATTTTCTCAATTAGTGAAAATGCTTAATTAACATCCAGTGACAGTATCAGTCTCTGTGAAGAGCTATATTTCTAATAGCTCTTTAAAAATATCCAAGCAGAGAGCTGGACATATGTAAACTGCCCTTTGATTCCTCTTAACATCCTTTGATAGGAAGAGTTCATGGTGGACAGACTGCCTTGGTACCCTCAAATCCTTTCCATGCCATTAGCTGGTGTTTAAGTTGGGATCAAAGCTGTGCTACTTTTTGCTTGGGTAAAAGGAGCTATCAAAGGGATTTCCAGGGCATCCACACATGTTTGCACCTACTATAATTCTTTAATGCTTCATGCTTGGACAGTCTTAGAGGTGGTGCTAGTGAGGAGCTTCTCCAGTACATTTTTCAGGGAGAGGGGATTTTTCCAGATTTGAAATGAAAAATGCTAGCTTTCATTTTGCAAAAAAACTTATTTTAGAAAAAGGTCTGATTTATGGTAATTAAAAGAAAGTAAAACATGTGGAAAACCAAAACTGAGAACAGCTCTATTTTCACTTCTGCTAGGAGAAGGCTGAAAAAATGTTCACCTCTTCCTTTTGGTTTTACTTCATATTGGGCTGATTATTTTTTAAAAATCTTGCTAATTCCCTACTTTCAGGTAATCCAAATACAGGAAGACAAATTAACAGTGGCAACAGCAGTAGTGGAAATAGAGGTAAGTTAAAAGCATTGCAGAAGAGAATTCCTGTACGTGCATTAGTTTCAGTTTTACAGGATTACAGGAGAGGATATAGGATTATTTCAGATTATAGGACAGCCTAAACTAAAGGTAGAACTCAATCAAATTGACAGCAGGTGCTTTGCTATCCTGTCAATTAGCCTCCAGCCTAACAATATGCAGCAACCTATTTCATGGTTAAAACTGCGGGAACCAGTATGCGAGTACAAATACAGTTCTTTATGTAGAACAGATCGCAAGGAGTATATCACAAGGAACCCTGATTTCTTATATTAAGAAAGTATTAACATACCACAGGGACCCTTATGGCGTTATAATTATAAATTCAGAGAAAGGCTAGATAATAATGATAATGATATTGTCAAAAATCCTCAAAAACTGGCATTCAAGGTTGGTCTTTCTCATGCTACAAAGGCATAGGCGTTGAACTGACCTCACTAAAATTCAGGAGTGTCTATGCATCTGTGCATAGTCTGGAGCCAACACTTAATGCAAGCTACAGCAAGCACAAAATAACACCTCCAGTTTCCCATTTAGTGCGCATACTTTTGAGAGTTCAGCAGTCATAGGAAATCTACAAGAAGTTAATAAATAATTCTTTAAAAATACATCACAGATATGACTAATGTGCACGATAGTGAATCTACTGCGTTACAAGGCAAAATTACAAAGCCATTAGGCAGATACTTTAATTGATCAACCATTTACACATCCTTAATAGGAGCTCTTGACCTATTTGGATACAAATGCACTGCATGCTCTCCCTCCCAGCCCGAGCACCATCAAGCCTCTGTGCATACGGAGCCTCTCCCATTCCAGCTTCAGCCGTACAAGTACAACGTCACTGAAACATCTAAGAAAGGAATGAATGATTCCGATTGTCTCTTATTCAGAGGACTGTTATATCTGGGGTTGTTTCTAATACCTGATGGAGAGGAGCAGTTGCATACAGCAGGCAATCTGAATATGGCCTGGAGAGTTTCCTCCTACTGTGCTCCAGCAGTGGAAGTTGTGCTTTGGGTTGTGTGGCTGCTTTCCTAAAGAACTGCAGGATTTCAGGGAAGCAGAAATTGTGTCTTTTGGTTTGGACCTTTTAAGTGTTTTTAGGGAAACAAAGATTAGCATACATCAGAGTGGCACAGGCAAGGCTTCTCATAATCCTGAATATGAAAATATGTCAAGAGCTGCATACCAAATGGATTTGCATACATCAGAGCTGCATATACAGCAGCTTGCCTGGGCATCCTAAAGTGCATTAAAAATGTTAATACTGAATTATGTGGAGGCTGATAATTGAATCCTGGAGAAACACACACAGACATGCACAAAACTATGGCATCTTTTCCAGTTCTTATATGGCTAAAACATGAAAGGAGAGTGCTAAGGTAGTCCATACTGTTCGAATATTTAAGGGATTTCTGGTTCAAAGAGAAATTCAAAGTATCACTTTTCATTCTGAAATGATTAGCGGAAGCTGATTTAATTTATTTAGCACTACAATTTTCAAGTTTAAAATGGCATCATACATCAATTTTGTGAAAACAGAAAGTTTAACATATATGGTAACTGCTGGAAACACCAGCCTGAATTTACTCTTTTATCTGACATATGGTAGAAGAGGGAACACCTCTGTCCTTGGGCCACTGATGATCAAACTAAGACTGGAAAGGCCACGCTGCTTACCTTTCCTCAGGAAAGATTACCAACATCTACCCAGTTGGTGCAACCTAGTGCATTAGAAAACCAAGACCTTTCTCTTCTGCCTCAACCCACAGTAAATACACTTCTACAATGGCTGGTTTAGTATCGTTCAGAAACTTGAGCTTCAGGTGCAGGGTAACTATTGAGAAGTGAGCATAATCGTATCAGCACCATGTCGGTACTCGTGGGGTGAAGGAGTAACGTTTCAGGCTAAACCCTGTCTTCAGGTGTAAGAGCACATCTCCTATCTGAAAGCCAGAAGAGAAATTTCCTCCAAGTGGCAATATAACATACCCACAAACTCCAAAAGGGCCATCAGGTGAAGAAGGATCAAGTACTCTAGACTCAGTGCTAAATTCTGCCCTTGCTTACTCAAATGTCCTCCTTCCTGAGAGATCTCCAAGAGCCTGCAAATACCAGGATATCATCTAAAGGATACCTTAAAAGTAGCCCCCATCCGGGGTGCAACACAGCAACTATTTAGCAGTGTGCACAAACGTTACTACTACACACACTAGCTTGCAACAGAAATACAAAAGGTATCAAATCGCTCCAAAGGGAAGGGTGTTTCAAACCAGGAAAGGAAGTTACAAACAATTTGGGATCCCAGGGCTCCTGCTCTCACTCATGAAAAGTTGCACGGTAACTTTGAAGATGGGGCTTACAAAACCATCATCACTGATCTGGCATGAAAGGTCCTGGCAAGTTCTGATGGGCACGGTGTTAAAAACAAACAATCCCTAACAACCACATGCAGCAGAGCCCTGGGGCTCTGGGTTTCCCTTTAAGTGAGCCACCGATTTATGTGGAAAAGTTTGCTTTGGAAGTGGGAGCTACAGGATTTTTTTGTGTGTGGTCTCAATTAAACAAAAGGAAAAAGAAAATTCATTTCACCTTTAAATAAAGTGGATTTGCCACGAACTTTATTGCAAGAACCCTTGAAAATATGCTGTTCTGCTTGGCTTGTTTTCGAACACAAGAAGATGAGTTTTTAATCTCTTTTTTCACCTTGCTCTCTCTCTCTCAAAAAAAAAAAAAAAGTGAATGCTGAAAAATAATGACTGCACACAAAAGGAAGTCATTACAAACAGAGCTTAAAAGTTAAGAGCCCCAGAGAGGAACTGACCTATGACTTTTTACTAAGGAGATGTAGCAACTGCTGAAGGGCATCATTGTTTTTAAGTTGTTCTACAGGGAAGAAAAAGGGTGGCAAGAGTCATTAGCCCTTGAAGCTTTGTCCTTCTCACCGCCCATGCTCAGCTACAAGGGCTTCGTCCAGGAAGTGGTAGTTGCCACCGGGGCATTCTCATCCCTAGGCAAAAACTGTGAATATTGGGATAGTCTGCCCTGACCATAGATTGCCAGATCACTTGTAGAGATTTGTTTAAAAGATGAGCTTTCTAGTGGCCAGCATCACTACTGCAGACATTTTTCCAAAGTCGCAGCTGATGTAAATAGCTTCCCTTTTCTCACTCTCGCATTTCTTTCTTAGGAATTTCATTGACCCTGCTCCGATTTACAGGCACAGAGCTGGTACATTGCAGATTTGTATGAGAAACCATGAGGAGAGCGTGGAAGACAGATGGCTACAGGCCTCAGAGTGACAGTGAGCACACAGGACACAAAGGCACAGTCATCTTGCTCAAGTCTTAAAAATAAATACGGTCATTCCTGTTCACTCAGCTATCACCCAGAAAAGCAGGGTAGGAGAACCAGTTCCCTCTCGCAGTGGCCCAGCAATGTACAGTTACTGTCTGATATCACTGGGGGTCAAATGAAATGGAGATATTTTGGCTTTAACTCTGGACATTCGTTCACAGATTCATAGGAGACACAAGGCCACAGGGTAGGGCTCTCAGAGGAGTCCTCCTGTGCAAAGGCAGCATCAACCAGTGACACGTAATCATTTCAACAGATGTTTGTTCCACTTGTTCTGAAAATACCCAGTAGAGGAAATTCCCCTGCTTCTCTGAGCGTTTTTTTTTTTTAATGAGTACAAGCTTATCCCCAGTTTAGACAATAAAAAAAAAAAAAAAATCCAATACTCTCATTTTAGTAACACTTTCACAGAAAGAAATGGAAACAATTCCAGCGTTCAGACTAAACACTACGCTGGGACTCTTTCCGCCCTGAACAATTAGGAAATACAACTCTTTAGTAAAGCCACTGCCATGCACTGCTCGGTACGACATGGCAGCATCAATCTGCAGGTGAAACCATGCCTCAGCGTGCACGGCAATGCAGAGGGGCAAGAAGTATGAACATCCCTCCTCCTTCTGCCCACAGATATCCTAGGAAAGACCTTCAGCGTTTGATCTCTTGCCTCAACCGTCAAGTAGGATATGAAACTATGCTGGGACCCGTAGGGACGTATCCTGGGCCACCCCAGCCCAGGCAGCAGAGCAAGGAGGACCACGGGCTGTGAAGCTGTCTGCGCACAGCCAACTTGCGCCCGCAGGGACGGCAGGAGCTCCTCCGCACCCGAGGGAGACGGATTTTGCTTTCACACATGTCCCGAAACGGTTAAGGCAGTTCCCGTAACTTTCCTTTGCTCCCTCCCCTTCTTTTTACCCCAAGGGGGTGGAGGAAAGACGAGAAGGAACAAGGAAAGAGGATTTGTCTGGATTAGCTGGGAGCAGCAAGGGTCTGACGAAGGGGTTTACAGCCGTGCTGACAGGGCTTACAGCCAGCATTAACCCTTACGTGGGTCACACAACTACGCACTAGGCGCAGGGGAGAGGCCCACAAGGATCTGCCACTGTCCAAACCGCTGCCAGTCTCAGCCACACCGAGCTCCCACTGCGGTAAAAAACCTTTTGTACAGCAAGGGCTGAAGCAAAGGAGGGGGAAATCACCCCTCTCCCTCCCGGTGGCTTATGCTAACAGGGCCAATAACCCGGCAGTTTCACTCTACTCCACTGCAAAGGAGCCTGAGCCCCTTTGGGCCCTGCAGCATGGTCTCTTTTGCTTCCTCTGGAGCTGCAGGCAGCTCCCCCTCTAGATGCCGGGAACAGATATTGCAAAGCAGTTTGTACGGAGAGCACAAAAAGATGGAAAAGCTCATTCAAATCCTCAGCATCCTTCGAACTTCCCTCTTTAACCCTGTCCTTTGCAGAGCAGGGCTGGGCCTGCAAGTAAATGGGGAGAAAAATGATTCAAGCTCAACAGGCCCAACTCCGGTAGAGCAATTTTTGTTTCAAAAACACCCATGAAAGAAAATTTGGAGGTGAACAGCATCTTGGGTGGCTGAACTTCACAGCATCTTCACAGCCGACGGAGGGAATGACGAAGCTCTTGCAAGCCCTACCACTGCTGTTCAGGAGGAATAAGGCTCTTTTTGCTGGCCAGGCACCCTTCAGCAATACTTCCCTGCCCCAGGTGAGCGGGCAGGTTATAATACATGCCACAAGCCCCTGACAACGTGGAGCCCGTTCAGCACCAACACACCTCTATTCTCCCCAAACACAACTCCTGTTACCCATGCCTGTTCCTCTTTTCAGCAGGACATCACCCTTCAGCCAGCTCAGGGCCACTAGCCCTCCCATTTCCAGCTAGGTTGGGGTGCAGGGTAAAGCGGTCCCTGCTTCCTTTTAGATGGCATCGTCATTATTTTGGCCTCATAGTAGTAGAGGGAGGTCGCTGAGGGACCAAGCCCACAAGGTGCTGCATGCTCTACCCAAAGGAAAACCAACTGAGAAGTGTGGCCAAAAGTAATGAGACTGATGAGAGCTGCAGGTGTGGTGTCGGACCTCAGCCACCCACTCCAGCAGGGAGCTGATGCCAGCCATTCCAAGGTAAGCATACTTAAAAAGCACACGTAGCCTGCACATGTTGTCCTGTCTCCAGACTATCTAGCCTTGATGTGGGAAGCTCATGACTTGACAGGTGTTGCACATTACTTGAAGTTGGCCAGACATCTGCAAATGACTGTAGAAATACCAGGCTAATTAGGAAGTGAAAATAGAGCTGTCTTCCTGATAAGCAAGTGTGAAAGCAAAAAAGAAAAAAAAAAAAGAGGAAAAAAAAAAAAGCTGCTGAAAACCCCAGACTTGAAGGCACAAAATCTGAGTTGCGTTTTTAGGTGCGTGATCACAAAGAAGTAATTCTGGCTGACACGCTTATTGCTTTTATGTGGGGTAGTCAAATAACTCAACCTAACTTGAGTTGTGCAGGGTTTGAGTTTCCAGAAATGCTGAGCATCTGCCCTCGCACTGATTTCAACAGCTTTGGCTCCTCACCACCCCCAGGAAGCCAGTCCAGAATCCCTCAAGACTGGTATTCCGCAAATTGAAAGTCTCCCGCTTTCACAGTGCTTTCAGCAACATCCGGCTTTGGTCTCGCAGCATCTGTTTCCGCACCTGCTACAAATACGTGTCTCCTACATAACAGCCGACGTGGGGCTCAGCGACCGCTTGCAAAGCACATTGGAAAAGCAACACGGAAAAAGACTTAAAATCTCAGTTTTCCTTTCCCTTCCATTCCACCTTCCGCCAGCTTCTTGGCATTTCAGAGGCAAGCCACTACAAACGAGAAGCCAAAGCCGTAATAGAAAAGTTGCGTCTATCCTATGCAGTGCCCTGCATGCCTCCAGCTCACATCTCCCTTAGGGCTTTGTTCCACCCCGGCTCCTCCAAGAGCTTGTGCTGCAGCCGACCCTGGCAGGTTCAAAGTTAGCTTAAGACAGAGCTGGCTCGTGTCCCCGTAGCTCTTTGCCAGGTCTGACGACGGCCTCAGCAAACTTGCTGGCATAATGGGCAGCAGTGGTACTAAAATAGGAGAGCAAGCCATGCCACAGCTGCTGATAAGGGGATTTGGTTTGTAAATGCATGGCTAGCTATGCTAACAGCAGCGTGTGGGAGGCAAGAGGTAACTCTAAGTAGGAAAAGGTATTTTTAAGGCTTCGGTTCAAGGCACTACCACGTACAGGCACGCAGAGTTCCTCTCAACTCAAACTGCATTTTGTCGCAACGAGTGAAAACACTGCTTCTGCCTCTCAAAGGAAATCCTGCTTGCGGTCAAACATGGCAATTAATAAATAATCCGGAGCACCACAACCCAAGCACGGGCAGCAGCCCGCGAAGAGCGCTGCACCGTCTGCCACTGCAGGCAGCACAGAGGAAGGTGGAAAACAGCGTGGCCAGTGCTAGCCGGGCTAACCGCCGCCACCGTGGGGCCCCTTCGTCATTAATGACTGCGGTTTCTGGACCCATCGGAGAGCCCCTGCCTCCTGCTTTCCCCATGCCATGCTGCAACATGAAACGCTATGGCCATTTCCAAAGGTCCTTGATTTTGCAGCGACTACGTCGGTCTCTGCCGCGCCGCTTTCCCGCTCCCAGACCCTTGGTTGACGTTCAGCAGCAGGGCTGCAAGTTGAGAAAGGGTCTGCAAACTGTGTGATTGCCACATGCAGATAATTTGCGTTACTACACCCCCTTCCCCCCGGTACATTAATGCCAGTCTAGACAGACCCTAGAGCAAAGGGTTCACATGCTTCTTTTGTAACTCTACAGCAAGCTCCATTTTTAGGAGCCTTTTGTTCCCCTGCTCTGGACAAGATTACCCGCTGCAACTTGATGTGTTGCTATGGCAGTAATTAAAAAAAAAGTCATGTCTTTTTCTTAAAAAAAAAAAAAAAAGAGTAATTGGTATTACTGTGTAAGGTCCCTAACATTAATTATAAATAAATTTTAGACCCGCTAAAATAACCGAGTGAATTTATAGCAGTAGGCCGCATGCTGCTGTTTAAGCCTGTGAGGCTGTCACGATACATATAGAAAACATAAAAACCGTTGGGGACCGCCGCTTGCGTTTTATTGCCTATTAAACCGAAAGCGTAAATAGCAATAAAACGCACAATTATTCAGCACAAAAATAAAATACTCAGCAGCATTTACAGACTGATGGATGGCTTGCCTGCCCGCTCTAATTTACCAGAAAACGAGGAAGACAAGGAGGGGAAAAAAAAATAAACAATGGCTCCTGTCAATATGATTAGCTAGGAGAAGGCAGGTTAGAGCAGCCGGTCTCTGAAGAGGGTAACACGACGCCACTTCATCTGGCTTTCGCTTCGGTGATTTAGCACGGGCGGCCGTGCCAGCATGCGCTTGGCAAAGGCGACACCGGGCAAGGCGAGCGAGAAAGAGCAGCATCCTGCTTCGTTTGCCGGATCCTCCCCCAGCCCCGGCCCGCGGCAGGACAAGAGCCGGGGACGAGAAAAGACCGGCAAAAAGGTAAAAGCGCTTCAGTGCCATCTGCTAAAAAAGCAAAGAGAGAGAGAGAGAGAGAGAGAGAGGAGGAAAAAAAAAAAGGTGGGGGAGGAGAGGAAGGAAGCCCTGGGCTGTGGTGGTCCAACCCGCCCACAGTTTAACCCTTCCTCTGCACAACCGCCGTGCAGGAGCTTGCTCCTTCCCTTGGCGATATAGGGAGCTCGGCCTTCTAATTCACCAGTCTCCCAATTTTGACGTCAAAATTAAGTGCTGAAAAACAGGCAGTGTGAATAACCAAAGTCCTGGGGAAGCATATATCAACTGGACAATAAACACAGAGGGGTTTTTTTCACTTTGGGACTCGTCCGTGAGCCCGATCCAGTTCAAGTGAAGCCAGCCGAGTCTTCCAGTTGACTTCAACAAGCTATTTTATCCAAAAGTGCCTTTTTTCATATTTAGGATGAATTTTGAGAATTCGTCCTGTTGACGAAATGGACATTATGTGTGCAGGATGCTGCAAATATTCAGGGGAATCAGGACAAAAAATCACAAAGTAGTGCAATGAAGACAGGCACTTTCTGCCCAGATCTACTCCGTTGCCTTTAGCGAGAACTCCAGGAGCAAGTCTTAAAAGAAGGATCTTACTATAGCTAGAGCAGCGCTCCTGCAAACGATTCAGTGTGTGACTTTTCAAACCTGCTTCAAAGCCCAAAGTCAATGGAAAAGCTTCTAGCAATATACACTAGGATCTGGTATCAATTAGCCAACTGCAATATAAGAATCAAAAGTGGAACACTAAATATTGAGTTTTTACTGTCCCTACACATGATTTCCTACACAAGAAGAAAAATTCAGTAACGATCCGTATGGCTGCTTGCTTGGATTTGAAAGGAGATAAATAACCAGCACATCTGTCTCTTATTTACTAGCATAACCAAGCTTATTGCATACTATCTGCTTGCTGTTAGAAAATAGCCCTTTCTACCTGTCCCAACAGCATGTTACTGAGTTGGCAAGATACAGAAGCCCTTGAGTGACTAAGAAGGGAATTTCTTCAAAGAACAAAGTTGTTTGTCAGTGATTTTGTCTCCATAGTCTAGGTCACCAGTTACCCAATTTCTTTAAAGAAAAGTCCCTTTATATTCTCCTTAAACGGCCTTCATTTCTTTTGGCTGCATGCAATTCGTCCTTTTTACTTATCTCATGAATCATTACAAAGAAAAATTTGGTAGATGACTTTTCTGCCAGACTACACTCCTAAAGTGCTGAGATCGCACACCTCCTCCCTGTTTGCTTTGCTCAAGACAAAACCAGATGCTCAACCAGTGTCCAGACCCATGGCAAGACTCTCAGAAAATGATCCACGATGGTCATCCTCCCACACCCTGCTCAAATTCTGCTCCTGGGAGGCTTCATTCTGGTCGGAACAGATGACAAATGCCCCAAAAAGCTCTGATCCATGCAGGAGCTCGGTTCCCAGGATATCTCCTCCCCATACCACTAAGGGAGATGCAACATCTGAGAACTTCTCTCAAAGTTTTTGACTGCTTCTCTCTGCTATTCTGTGTTGCCTCTGAAGTAACAGGAAAAACTAGCCTCATAGTCTGAATAACTAGTCCCATGGTACCTGTCTTCCACAGCTTATATCCCGCAGTTCAAGCCTCCTACAAAGCACAATTACTGATCTTAAACGCTAAATCAGCAGTCCAGAATTTACTTTTGCTTTTCTGCAACGCTATCAATCAAATACTAAATATATGTATGCACACGCATTCCCTCATATCTACATATACCCACAAACTCATATATATATATACACATATAAACATTGCCTCTCTCTGATTCAATCTTACCATCATATGATGCATAGTGATAGGAGGGGAGAGGAAACAACATCGACATGCAACTGAGTATAAGCAAATACAAGAGTTTAGAGTTCAGGGTGTTGCAGTGGACAGACTCCTCCTGTCCGTGCGGAGTTCTCCAGTTTGTACTGAGACAACAACAAAGCCCTGCCTCACTCTTAGGAATGCCTTAGCCCCCTTACCATCACGACTGCGTAGAAGTAAACATGTTAACCTTTCTCACTCTGCTTAGTCTAGATTTGTCCTAGCAAGGGAAAGTCAACAGTGCAGGAATACATTAGCACAACAAACACGGCACTAGTTGGCACTTTAAGTGGCTCCTGATGTCCTTCCACAAAAGCGCAGAGGGCTGTCATTATGAAAAGTAAGTGGTCGGATGCCTTTATGGTTAATTGAATTGAAAAGATACCTGGCCTATTGCAGGATCTACCCAAAGACAAGACTGGCCACAATCCTTACAAGGCAAGTGCTATCCGAGATGCCTTTTCCTTGCACACCCAAAAAAGTGGCAATAAAATCAAAGCTTCCTCACTGTTTGGTCGTTCCAGTTTGGAAAATAATCTTCTCCTAAGATTTCTCCATTCAGCCTAATCCCCCCTAGCCATCAATTTCAACGGTCCACTTAGATGAAGGCAATAGTCTGAAGGTATTGCTGGTCTAAGAAGAAGTAACTCCTTGATTTGGGGGCCCGTGGGTGCTTTTACCTCAAAGGTGAATTTCTCTGTGTAAATCATTTGGAAAGAACACGTTCTCTCTCCCAGCTTCTTGTTGAACTGTCTAGGACATAGCATTTAAATGCAAGAAGGCAAAACAATAGTATTGACTGTCCTTTGTTCGGGTTTATTTAATTCTGTAAAGCAAACAGTTTGTGTGAAATGTAGTACTCGTAATAAAATTGTATTGCACGTTTGCTTATAGAGGGTCGCCAGGGAGAGTAAATGTGCCTGTACTCAGCAATAAATGTTTGATTTCTTTTTGCACAGCAATTATTCAAAATGAGAGAGACTATTGGATCCAAGACCGCTGCCCTTTAGGACTCAGCCTGTCAAGTTGCATTGCTCTGCGTTTTTTATCCAAGTGGATTTCACCTCCACACTGTTATTGCTGGGCAATATTCAAGTTTTTAAGTCCAAGTTGCACAGAGCTTGAAAAACAACATTTGACTTCCAGACTACCTATTCTTTGTTAAAATGAGCACTGCTTTTTTCAATTTATCAATGTGCCATAGCATATTAAGGGAACAAAATTCAAAATGTCTGAAAAGACAGAGAATTCAATTTAATTATCCCTAAAATTGCTTCTTCTCTAGCTCTAAAAAAATCTTTAAAAATTCTTCTGTAGCTTTTGTCATCACTGGGAAGTTAGGTTACTATCACATATTTATCTCCTGTGGTTTTGGTGCATACTTTGGCAATTTATCAAGAATCTGATATTTCTTCCTTTTCTGAAATTAAACAAGGAGTCATTAATAAATACTACATGCATACCTTCCCCTTAGATACTTTTTCAACATTTATTACCTAGCTAGCCTTGGACTTGATAAACTTTAACGTATTGCTTTAGCAGAGAGACATATAACAAAATTCCACCGAGCTTAAGTGCATGTAGCGATGTGTGCCATTTCTCCTAAAAGTAAGATTTAATCAATGTACTGCCACCTCAGCCCTGACCAGATGATCAGTTAACTCAATGCTGAGTAATGTCTTGGAAAGTCTGAGCCTACAGACAGTTACCGAACACTTAAACATAACATTTAATCAAAATAATAATTAGCTACTGCATCCTGTTTAACGCACAAGGATGTGAGCCTTCCAGTTCCTACTGCCAAATCGGAACTAATATATGAATGAGGGAAAAAAATAAGTATAGTCAAAAGACTATAACCTTGATCCAAATACATGAGAAACTAAATTCAAATAGCTTGCCAAATCCATAAGCTTAAGAAGTCTAGTGCTTATGCCAATCAAAAAACCCAACCCTACAAGATTCTTTTAAAGATTTATTTCTTCAGAAGACCAAATTATTTTTTTTAGTAGACCAGGCTTGAGAGATAAAGCTCAAGGTCCTGGCACAGTAGGTGCTGTACTGAGGCTTAGTAAGCAATTTTTGCTTAGATAAACCTTGCCCTATGGAATGGACAAGGATGGAAGGGAAGAGCTTTATTAAGTGGCTTTTTCAAGGTCAAAGTGAAGGACATAAGTCTCCCATCTTCCTATCAGAAATCTTTGCTGCTGCACTACACTGCCTCTATTGGGTCAGCTTTGTAGGTCTAAGCAGAGTTACAAGACTCTGTAGTTAATACATTTTTAAAGAACCTTGTATTTACTGTAGCTAAGCAAAGTCACTTTCCGGGATAGATGCTATTAAGAGGATTTTACCATGTTTTCTCCTGACTTCAAAGTGCTGTGTGCGTCTCCTTGTTAGAGACAAGTGACATCCAAACATCACTGAGCTGAAGCAGCAGCAGCAAGCACTGCATTTGTAAACAACAAAAAGCCCAGAAACACCAACGCTCGGAAGAAAGAACAGAGGGGTGTAGAAAACGGACTATATGACCCCACAGGTCACTTGCACTTCCAAATTCCACAAATCCTGTTTAAAAATAGGATGAAAAACAGCTTTTCCTTTAAACTAGTGCTATGCTAGAAGTTGAGCGGGTCATAAGTAACTATGCACATTCCATCTACCCAGAAAGAACGTGTCCAGGACAGGATGCTAAACACTGTCGTGTCCTCAGAGCAAGGACAGTTATGTTTAAAAAACCTGATGGATAGTTTCGTTTATACTAAAGACCATTTTAGTCCCAGGGGTCCAAAATGATGCACTGAGTCATCTGAAACAGCACCACAATGCCATTTCCACAAGGTCCACACCTTCATCAGACTGAAACACCACCTCTCCTCCTTGCAGGCCACGGGGCTGGGGCTGCTTTGCACTAGCTGGGGAGGTAGGCCAATTTTTTAAATTCAGAAAGTGAGTGGCTTTTCCTAGGGGTCAGCAGAAAATAAAGAAACTCTACAGACTGACAAGGAAGTGAAATCCTTTCTTTATACTCAAGAAAAAAAAAGGAAAGAAAGAGAAGAGCTGAATGATGGTAACATTTCAATCTTCACAGCCACTATTAGCTGTGATGAATCCCTTTTGTAAATTCAGGGGCCTTGAGCTGCAAATACTTATCAAGAGTGTTATTATCACCCATTCTGAGCCTACGAACAAGAATTCCCACTGCATTTTAATGGCTACGGGCCACATCCATCAAAAAGGGGACTCTAACAGACATACAGTTTTCATTGTTCAAATTTTAATGAATATATGGCATTCCCATTCATTATTTAGGTGACATTCAGATGGAGTTTCAGTCAAAGCTGCCTCTTTATAAGTGTTATTAGCTACAATTGTGCCTTTAATAAAATATTATACTGGGCAAAAATAAAGTATTGTACTGATAATCAAAGGAAGATGAATAGAAAAAACTAAAATCCACAATGATAAAAAGTCTATGCTCCTTATTCACTCAAAACACTCTTTGATTTTAATGGGAGATTTCTGAGTTCAACACAGGAACGCAGGGTCAGAGCTGCTGGGCACATACAAAGACACGATCAACACCTTCTCCAAACTATTCTGGCTCACACAAAGGCTGCTACATGGTTACTTGAGTTAGAACAGGTCTATCAGTGGTCACTTTGACCACAACTCAATAACGCTGTCTGCAGATCCAATATACATGGCCCTCTGGGCAGTTAACATTCATTATCTAACTGTTTGGACCACATACTTTGGAAAACACTCTGTAAGTTAGTGTTCAGGTTTCTGAGCCCGGTTCAATGCGGTAAAGGCTCTCTGCTTTCCTCAAGGGTGCTTGTATTTTTTCCATAAACTTGTGCACTGAGGTATCTCAAGGTAGGTTCTCAAAATGAAACATCCTAAATCTAGCTAGGCTGCCAACGTTGGCCTCAGGCTGCCTACTATGCAAGCCAGGAAGCAGCTATTTATTTTCTGCAAATTAATCCCAGCTCAGCAAGACATTTAAGCACACATCTAACTTTATAAAGACAGAGTGGGTTTCTCACTGACTTAAATAATGCAGATGCAAATGCTCTGCTGAATCAGGTCTATAAAAACCCAACAGCAGTCAGTAATAAATATTGTGGTGTACGATAGTAATCTCTGCTCCCTAGTCAGGAGATTGGACCATGCTACTGTGATATGTAATGCAACGTCCCCATTTACAGAAAAGTGCCATAGGATGGTCGCCGCCTTCCTGCATCCAGCTCGCTTTCTCTATTGCCTTCTAGTGCAGAACTGGGCCAACAGCCACACACACTCCTCCTCCTCTCTTTGACTGAGAATAAGATATATCTCCACATAGAAAGCATCTATTATGCAAAATTTATCTTGGGTTTCCCTGCCCCACTCATTGAACCACACACTTGAGATGAGATGCCCAGCAGACATACTGACAGTGTTTTCAAGCAGTAGTGACAGAAGGGTGTTATTTGCAGGAGCAGAAGGCCTTCACTCTGCAGCAACTTTGTGTTAAGATGGCTTTATTTCTATCAGGATAAACGACCAAACTGATACTTCACTGGAGTTGGGATCCTGCCTTCTGCATCAGTTTCTTTCAGTCTAAGGGACTCCTCACTTGTCACCCAGCAAGTGCTCTGCTTGCGGCAGTGCTCACCCAGGCAGTAGGAGGCTTGGACTCTATCTCCTCTTCTACCTAAGGGGATTTTCACCAACGTATCCCACTTGTCAGATTGATATTCTGTGCCTCTGAAGAAAATAGCCAGATCTGCTTGTTGTGCTTTTCACAGGGGAGAGGAGGAGAGCCTGAGGCCCAGTTTTGGCTAAAGGTTCAAGGTAAAGGATCTGGAGTACAGAAAGGGTTGCCTTCACGTAGCCTTGAATAAGTCTTCAACAAGGCAAGACTTCAGGTGCATGCAGGTCCTTCGAAGGACCTGGCCTTGACTGATCTATGGTATGTATATGATAGCTATTGGCTTAAAGGCAGGGGGGAGAGGAAGCCTAACAGTAGCCAATTTAATAGTTTTATGTGGTGTGCTGCCAGTGTCCAGAGGAAAGATTGGGAGATGGACACTCCAGAGCAGAACATAGTTTCATCAGAGTAAATCTGGATTAATTCTGCCATTTTTGGTGCATATTCATTGCAGAGAAACACATCAGTTTCTCAGCGTACCTATAATGATTATTTTTCCTACAGTATGGGCGAGCCCTTCACAGCTATCCACCAGTTGAACCTGAAGGTTTGACTTCATAAAGAATTTGCAGTGGGTGTCTTCTGTCCTCTACGAAGGGCAGAATCTGTCTCTGGTCATTTTAAAAAGCTGCCACCATGTAGACTGCAAGATGAGGCATCTTAATCTGGAAACTCTTTTCTGTTCTGCAGGATTATTTCCATGGAGCCAGATGCAAAAAGCACTTTTAGCATTCCTGTTATTCAGGTAGATATAGGGAAGGTAATTTATGGGTGCCTTTGCTTTCTCATAGTTTAAAAACTAAAATTAAAACATTATTAGGGGAAAAGGGTCAGCCATAGATCCAGCCAGCTGGCTGGCAAACATTCCACCTGGAACAAAGAGATACCAAAATAAACTTTTTTAATGAGAACGATGGCTAAAAGCCAAGCAGAAGTTGCCGAGGATATCTCATTAAAGAAATTGATAAGAGTAAGTCAGGTCAATCTGTTTAAGTAACTCAATGGCTTCAATAGATAGGAATAGATCTGCCTTATGTGCCTTCGGGAAAACAGCAGCACAGTGGGAGCGGAGGAGGAGATCTCACAGGGAACCATAAGCTTTCCATAAAAGTTGGTAATCATGCAGGAAGTCCCATCTGTGGTTTACTCACTTGGAAGGGACACAGCTCCCATAAAGTGAGCTGAAGCAGTTGTAGGCATAGAGAGCTGCCGCACATGAGGAGCTGCTTTGCATTCCTGCAGCATGCACTAATAATACAGGATCTTTCCTGTATAGCCACAGTCTGTACCAGGGAGAAAAGGCTGATGGAAAACCCTTTGGCAAGGGCTAAAAATAAAATTTGGTAACAAGGTGCGAGACAGAATCTGATTTCTTGTTACACCATCACCACGCTGGAAGAGTTTCAGTAGAAACAAGCAAGTGGACTTTCTGCTGGAACAAGAGCTCAGAACATGGTTCCCATTTGAAAAGTCCACCGGAGACCCCAAAGGGGAAAATAAATTGTTGTCGTTAGGAAAGACCACCCCCCCTAAAAACAGCACTGCTCGGCCTCCGTCACTATCCTCTCTGTTTATGCTTGCCTAAGCTGACGGCAGGGTTATCACCTACTTCAGGATTTCCGTACTGCGGAGAACAGCGCAGTCACCAGTGCGCTCCGCATCCAGTCTGTAAACTGCCAGGAGCCAAACAGGGTCTTGCTAATGATTGCTACTTATAGGGCAGCGCGCGCACGAGCATTCATTAGCAAACCGCTGCTAAGCTCAGGGACCTCATTTGCAGGTAAGCTGGGTGACCCTGCTGATGTGACTTCAGGGCTTATTTCCTCACTGAGCAGGAAGAAAAACAAAACAAACAAAAACGCCTTAAGTAACTGCATGGTTTGTTAATACGTAAATAAGAACTTTGCTTAAAAAAATTAAAATAAATCCAAAGCTGGTTTTAGTGGGCAGATCTCAGCAGCAGCCCAACAGGAGGTTTTGTTCTGCTTAGATTTAATCTACTTTTTCGAGACGATGTAAAATAAATAATCATAATGATTAAGAGCCAAATAGCATAAATGTAGTCCCTGTCACCCAGGCTTCAAGCAAACTTTAAGCTTTCTAATGTATGAGTGTACATAGTAATGAATAAATCTCTCACAGGCTTTTGTTCTCTGCAAGCACGCTCTGTGAAGCGTCTGGTACACCAGCAGCCCCAGCTATTAACTACCCTTCACTCAGACCTCAGAAATCATTAGATATTGTGTTCTTGGAGTCACACTTCAGCTTTTCCTGCTAATAGGAAAGTTGGAAAAGGACTTAAAGTATGAAGGGAGAGATCCTCACGTTCCCACCCAACCTCAAAAGTGGGTTTTTGCTAAAACTCCAGTAAGATAACTATGATATCATTAATCTGCTCAATACAGTCACAAGCCACTCAGGACTTTAAAATCCACAAGACTAAAAACTCTAGCTCCAAAGCCAGAGCGAAACCCATTTGTCTGAAAGCAAGTAGAATATTTTTACCTGGGTAAAAGGAACTACGCCCCAAGTAAAAGATTTCCTGACTCACATAAAGCGGACATGTTGGGCAGATACTTCAGCACCGATGCAGGAATCTCCTGGTTTCTGAACACTTCTTGCTGTAGCAACCTGCAACCTGCCCTACCCATAGCAAATTAGGACTCTCCAGCAGCCTGTAAGTTGCTTCAAACTGCATATGCAAATGCCATCTCCTCAAGGAAGAAAGGAGGTGAACCCAGGAGCTACAGAGGCCGGAGGGAATGGGGTATTCTCCCTAGGCTGTTGGACAGGCGATTACTAAGGACCATTAACCTGTTCTTCCCTAGCTAGATTTACTGTTGACTCAACAAAAGAAAGTGCAGATGGCCAAGTACCTGCCAAAGCTGTTGCACTAAAGTAGGAAAAAAAAAAAAAAAAAAAAAAATCAGTGCAAAATCAGAAGGAAGACACTAGCAGTAGATACTTGCTTTCTTTTCTGCTTGCAAAACTGAAGATAACTTCCTTCTTTTGTCAATGGAAAGCTTGCAAATGTAGAGGCTTAGGAAAAAAACACCTCCCAGATTGTGACTAGTTAAAGCAGACATTTACCTCTCCATCCCAAGCTCTGTTTCCTGAAGTTTAACATATTTTGATTCACCTTCTCCAAGTGGCTTACGGTTCCTTTTCTAAGGGATAGCAAAGGCAAAGTCACGAGAAGGAGAGAAAAATCGAACCCTGTGAATTCGTACGTCCCCGAGACAGACAGCAACAAGCAGGTGGACACGGCAGCTATTTACCTGGTGAGAAAATGGAGGCATCGCTTGTGTCCCAAGAGCGGGGAGAGATGGGCGATCCGTATCTGCCGAGAACTTGGCGTGGTCAAATGACTCTTTCAGGGCTTTGTGCCAGAATGAAGCAGAATGAAACAGAGATAATCCTCTAAAAGAATTCCCTGTGCAGCACGGGAGCAGCCAGATGCTTCTTGTATATGTGATTTCAGGCTGGCAGAGGACACGTGTTAGGGCACAGGTTTGAAATGGTCAGCAGCGACAGTACAAGTGGAAAAAAAAAAAAAGAAAGAAGAAAAAAGAAAACACACCACTCCAAATATGAAAATACAAAGGCAGAACTAACCAGGCCAAGTGCTTTGTGCTAGGAATTCATCAGTCCCTGAAATCTGGCACTAAGAAACAGCTGCGGACAGAGCACCGGAGAATAATCCAAGTGCAAAGCAGTGTACTGAGGTATAGGAGTTTGGGGGACTGTGAGAAACCAGATATTCATGAATGGCTCGACACAAACCTCTGAAGTAAAGAAAATACCACTGTGAAGATGACTTCCTTCACAGCAACCTGAAATGCCACTGAATTTGATTATTTGATTTAAAAGCTACAAAAAAAAAAATAGCCTGCTAAAATGACATCTAGTCTTTTTTCTTTTTTTTCCTGCAAGCATCTGTTTTTTGAAACTCTAAGGCTAATCTGTCACAGAATAACCTCAAAACACCTCAGAAGAGCTGCCCACAACTAAGTTACTTTTGACATAGTGCCTTAATTGTCCAAAATTAAGTAATGAAGTAAATAGTGCCCTTAACAGACATTAAGGCTTTCTACGGTCAGACTTTCCAGTTACATCATGTGCTTTTTAGCCGCATCTTCCCTTTCCTCCAAGCGTTTCGCAGTGTCTCTGAGGGTTTTGGATCACATTGTGTTTAAGGTTATAGCTACCCAGCTTGTCATAAATACTCCAAGCATTATGAGCTGAACATAGAGAGACACAAAGCAGCGCTTCAAAAGGTAGAGCTGTGATGCAGAATTACAATCCAAAAATCTTCAGAATGACAATCATGTTTTCCCATCCCACAGCTCCATTTGCAAGGCAGCGGTCGTTTCACTTTTCTACAGAAGGACTAACTTTTTTACCTTTATTCTTTTGCATGTTTAGTTATTGGCATAGACCAGAAATTGTGCTTCTCTTCTAAAGAGATGTTACTTCTGCATTTCCCCTCACTTCCTGGGAAAAGCCAAGACAAGAGCTTTTTACAGTGACAGTGAACACACGCAACAGCAATGAGGCTATCAAATTAAAGGCAAACCTGTTACAATATCAAGTTTGATGATATATTAGTGGCACAATGCACAGTAGAGGTGTCCAACTGAGAAAAGAACTCCTGAATCCCCTGCCACGAAACAGCAAAGAAAAGCATCTGAACAGTGTGAACAAAAGGGAGAGTGTCATAGAAATTACAACTGACCAGATGTGCACGCAGGAGAAATTCCTTCCCTGGGTTATCACTAGCACTATCACTAGCAACTAGCTTCAGAGGAAAACCAGTAGAAAGTCATGAAAGGCTCTAAGACAGGAAAAGGCATTTGCTCTTCAGCCTTTGGGAGACAGTGATACAGCCCAAAGTGGCATGTTTCGTGGGTCACCTAGACTTTGGCGATGCAGTAATGCCTCACTGCGATATTGTGAATAATATGCTGCTGGAATCCAATAATTTTAAAACAGCCTTACAGAATGGCAAAATTTAAATTTTGCCATCCTTTCAGGAAAAAAAGGCTAAAATCTTCTATTTTGTAGTAGAGCGCTTATAGGATGCTTTTAATATGTGGTCTCGTGCCCTGCTTAAACACTTGAGGCATTTCAGTTTTCTCACATGGAAAACAAACACTTTGCAGAAGGCTTCACATATTACACAAGTGAGTGTCTGGAAGTGGGTCAGGCTGGATGTCTCATCTATAAGCAGCTACAGTGGGTGTCAGGCAGTGGGAAGAAACTGACTGGGTTAATTTTCAGCCAATTGATGCATCTTAGCACGACACGTTATTTTAGTTTTGATTTTTTTGTTTATGTGTAATGTGTTTTTATGTGGGTAGAAAAAGAATTTGGGTCCTGCGGTCTGCAGTGGAGCTTTGAGCGACTCAGGCAGGTAATACGACCTGTATGTATTACTCCCACATAGAAAGAGGAGCAGGTCCTGGGAGGCAGGACCATAAGGAAGCTTACACATTTCGCTGACACCCTTCTGCAAGGAACACCACCTAGGTGCTGGATGGTTTTTAAACAGATAAACCAAAATAAACTATTTATTTTAAGAAAAGGGCATAAATAAAGCAGGTAGGTGCACAGTTCCCACTGGCTTTCAGTAAGGCATAGACAAATCAGTGCTCTTAAAGGCTCCAATAAGAGCTCATGAAATCAGCTTAGATGACAAGCGCAGGCCCTCAATTCTACACGGAATACGGAAAGCACAAAACCAGTGGTAGCTGCCTTGGTTTAGATGCTCCAGCCCCATCCCTAAGGCAGTTGCATCCAGAGCACAGAGATTAATGATCTCATACCTACTTGGGGATCATTCCCACCAGGACAGGATCTAACGTTATGCCTCTATGCCAGAGCTAGCCATCAAGGCTCCTTTAACAGTCAACAGGGACAGATTCTCATCCCCAGAGCCTCTTTTTCAGATGTTTCCTCTAGAATGAGACAAATCACACCCTCAAGTACCTTCTTCTCTCTGCAGGCTATAAAAGGAGGCTAGATAACCAGCCCTGGCAGTACTGCAGGCACTGCAGACACTTACGTTTGGTCAGATGTATCCCACCCTGACCTCCTTAACTCAACTAACCGAAGTTCCCAGCATAGCAAACAGTCTCTGCTTTGGCCTTCCTTTGAGACTGCTCAAAGGGATGGGTTTTTTTTTTTTACATGCTTTTGCAGCGGGACAGAGCAAGCCACAGGCAGGGAAAGCCAGTGCGGTTCCTGAGGGAGCATGAGTTGCTTCCCCCTCTAGGCCTGTCGTCTGTACCCCTCCTTGCACTTTTCTGCCAGTTAAAGGAAACTAGAGTACACCTAAAAGAAAATGAAGCTCCAATTCCCTCAGCAGTGCTGGAGAACGTACTTCCTTCTGCAAGGCTGTTTTAAAATTATTGGATTCCAGCAGCATATTATTCACAATATCGATCCCAACAACAGTGCTGTCAGCTTGCAAGACTGCGAGAGGAGGAGATACAGCAGGAGTCTGGCTCATTAGAGCTATGCGTGTGCTCTGCGTGGTAGGGCCTGGAAGAGAGGCACGGAAATCAAACCCTACCCCAAGCCCTCAAGGGCAGGGCTTGTTGCCAAACACGAGTACGGTTTTCCTTCATATCTTAGTCCTCTCACATGTGTTTTTGCTCCCCGCTGGCCTTCGTAAGGAAATGAGTCCCAGAAGCCAGGCTGCTTTCTAGCCGTTTGTTTTCTTGGTTCCTTTGACACCAACGAGCGCTGACTCCTTTTGATGGCTTTCTGTTACCCCTTCTTGTCCTCACCTACAGCCCAGGGAACCTGGGAAGAAAGCTCTCGCAGCCTTTCTTCTTTTGTGCACGACAAGCCACAAAAAATGAAGAACGGAGACATGCCCAGGAACAAAACACACTGTACCTGCTGCAGAGTCGAAGCCCTGCAAACATGCCTGCTGGAGCTCAGAAAGGGTCCTGCAATGGGCACTGAAACCAGCTACCACTTTCCCCAGCATGGGCTACAATCACCATGTCTCCAGCTCCTTTACCTGGGTTGCTACCAAGAGAAGAGAAAGATAACGGTCTCCTAGGGCTCGTCCTGCCAGAGAAGAACAGAGGAGAGCCACGTTAGCAGCTCCGTCCTCTCTCCATCACTGCAGATCAACTACAGTATGAGGTCTTGTAACAGCCCTGAGTAGATAGAGTAATTGTAGTCCATACTGCATTTATTTTTCACATTAAGTCACTACTGAGTTGCCCAGGTGGCAGTAATTCCCCTGCACAGCAAGGTTTTTGCTTGAAGAGTTCACGCCTTTGGAGGTACACTGGGCTTGGCTGCTCTCCAAGCTATGATCCCACAGGACATGACTTTGCACTGGACTGATCCATTTTCATATCTTTCATGGCTCAAGGGTCATCTTGGTTGAATTTCACGCACAAGCAGCCAGGAGCATCCTATTTTGATACCCAGTCCGAGGATGCTCCTATCCACTTTGTCAAGAGGCACCCAGGGGCACCCAACCCTGCAGAAGGAGGTCTATTCTCACCATGCTGCCAGTCACTAGTCTGTCACCATGTCTACTATCTGTCAAAAGCTATTAATGAGCCACATTCCTTGTTCTTATGCTAGTATATTAAGGGTTACAGAAGTACAGCTTACAAAAGCACAACCATTTACTTAAGACTAACATATATTTAGAGCTCAGACACTGCAAATTGTCTGTCCACCAAAAGAATCATATTTTTATTTTATAGGTGTATTTATGGTCAAGTAGGCATTAAAATTAGCCAAATGCCATGTGGGTGGAAGGTATTTTCAGAAAGGGACTTGAATATTCTAGTTGTTGGTAAACAGAATCCTCCTACCTTGACTGCATTTAAGAGACGATTTAGTTGTCCAAATTATACCAGTCAGTCGGGTGAGGGGGCTCACACTTCCCAGGAGCCTTTTTGAGAAAAGAAGATAAAAGCATTCATTTGAGGGAAAGCTGAGTGTAGGATTTATCAAAGCCACAGCACGAGACTTCTTCAGGGTCAGCTTGCCCTCGCAGATGGAACATCTTGCTTACCAGAGACACCTACAGTTTTATTTCATTTCTATGTAACTATCTCCAAACACTTTCATTTTAATAATGTTTGTCTAGCAGAAAGCTGATCACACAGTGGCTTTCTGAGCAAGCCCTGAAATTCACTCTCTGAAGAATGGTAACCCTTAACAGGGACAGCAGCCTGCTCTCACAGGGTTCAGCTCCCTGATCCCAGGGCAGAGGTCCCTTGCATGCACATCTCCAAAGAGCTAAGGTGAGAAGACACTCCTGGAGGTGTCCTAGAATAAGGGATCATAATAAGATTTTTTTAATTGTACTGTCATCATATGTTCTCCTGACAAAGAAAAGGGAATTGGGAGAAACCCATTTCCCAAATGATACCAGTGCTGAACAAGACTGAAGTGCTTGTTACAAGGCAAATATAAAACCAAGTCTTGCCCATGAGAATCCACCAGAAGAGGCAGCCTGAAAGCTTCCTCCAATAGGGCAAGCTCTCTTCTCTCCATCCAGAACAGAATCTCTAGGAACATTATTCTGGAACAATTTAACATCTCATTGGTTGTGTTTGCACAGCGTGGGATATGGAGAATCCTTAAAGGGAAGGAAAAAAAAAAAAAAACAGCCAGCCATAGTGTTGCCGTTTTTGCTACTGGCATCCTCTTATTCTGCAAATTCAAAGGTTCCACACGTGTCTTTGTTCCTTTAAACTTCTGGTAGCTGTGACTTTGCCCTGGAATAAGCCATCTGCATTTCGGCTCTTCAGTAACAAATGTCTAAGGATTGTCAGTACTTCGGCATGCTGTGCAGACCCACCCATAGAAATTTCACATTCTTTCCTAAAAGGAAAAGCACCCTTCCAAAACATTTTAATGTGATAGCACAGTATATGATTAGCTGTTCTGTTATACCCTATCAATCCTCTCCATTAAGAAAAATAAAATAATAATTAAGAGCAGATTAGCTCCAAAGAACCAGGTCCAAAGAAGTGCAGACTTCCAATGTATAGCTGGCAAAACCACATCAGACAAAATGGAGATCCCAGTTGTTTAATGGCAGAGGTAGAAACAAACCCCTGTCTTCAAGCCAATGTTGTATCCAAGGTCTATCCCATTTCACTCAAAAAATAATTAGTGTTTCTACTTCCCTAATTTCTATAGATGGGACCCGTTCCAAGGCTAGAATCAGACTATCTCACAGACTTTTGTTAGAACAATAATAAAGTAAATGTTATCTTGTTTCTCTGGAATTGTAGGCCACCAGGGCTCAACTCATGATTATAAAATAGTCAAGAAGGAACTCAGAACAATATTGCTCTTGTCACAGAAACCAACCTTATCAAAGCAGTGACTGTATCAACACTGCAGGTACAAGGGATCAATTATTACCAGATTTTGTACAAAATGTAGTTAGCTGGCTAATGATACAGTTTTGTATGAGTAGAATGCATTGCGTATTCTATAAATAACAGATTTTGAGCAGCTGGAAGTGTTTTTTTTTTCTTTGATCAAGGGTGGGTAGATAGCTGGTGTGTGTATATACACACACCAACTCCTTACCTGCTCCAAGAGCTACCCTCTCTAGAGGAAATCTGTGTTCAGTTCGCCCAAATGTTTTATACAAGCCTGCATCTACTTTTGTTTTCCTCACACTGCAGAGAACCATAGAAGTGCTCCCATTTTTCTTGTTTTATTTTGTGACCTCACAGTGTAGAGCTTACTAGCTTTTATTATTCCCACATATGACTTCCCCTTCACCTTGTTATCCATTAAAGCACTGTCACTGGAGAGAAAAAAAAGAAGGAAGACAGTAATGACACAATACACAGTTTTAACCTGAAGTTCATTCCTCTTTGGCTATTGGAGGCTGCTTGAAGTATGAATTCAGTTCTGCTGTTTCAAAAAAAAAAAAAAATCCCCAATTACCCAAGTGACTCATCTCTCACAGAGATCATTGGCTTGTTCATCACATGCCTGGGCTCAGAGCACACAGATTTTCCATGCTTAGAGCAACACCACAATTTCCTCAGCTTCTCTGTGGGTCTGCCATGGATTGCATGGCTTTGGGGAAATCTCAATAAAGCCTTGAATACTTGAGAGCTAAAAATGGATAGTTCCCCTTTCAACCAGTTTTTCCTGTAGAGACTTGTTTAACTTCAAATACCGAAGCTTAGATTTTAAACCTGTGCTTAACACTGCAAATCTCTTTCACATGGTCATTAGCAATATTAAATCAAGGCAGAATCTGCCGTAAAATTTAATCTGGTACCACAAAAAAAGTGCCAGTATGTTTGTTAGAAGTTCTGAGAAGGGCTGGTACTCCAAACCAGTACATACCAGTGCTTGTCAAGTTCTGCTCATTATTTGCTTTGCAGCGACACAGGAAACAGTAACAGTATTTAATCTCTAAACAATCTTTCCTTTAGGGAACTGGAAACAATCTGCAGGACGTAGCAACTGAAACTTTTTCTCCATTAAATGTTTTATTAAAGTACTGCTCACTCAATAATAAGTTTTGGGAGGAAGAAAAAAAACACACAGAAAAAAAAAAAAAGAAGTGTTCTTATGTGAAGCCAGAAGTCCTGCAACTCTGTTCATATTTTGCTACAAACAGCTTGCTTGAGTTGCAGGAGATTTGGCTTTGTGTAAGAATGCTTCATAAAAAAGGAAAGCTGATTTTGAAGCACAAGGGGAAAATTAAGAGGAAAAAAATGTGCTAGATAAGATGGGCAGATGAGAAGTTAAAGGCTCAGACACCTTGATCTCTGCACATCAAATAGAATACATCTACTTACATGCAGACTGCACCCTGCACATAAAAGCATGCCCCGCTGCCACCAGGTGCCCAGATCCCCAACCTGAGATCAAAGTCCTCTAAAGGCTTTTCCTCCTTTCAGCTACTTCGAGGCACTCCTGCCTGTCAGCCTCATACAACTTAATACATCAGCTACAGGGCAGCACTTCAGATTTGAGGCTTAACACCACACTTCACTGATTGATTAGGCTTCAGCAAGACGACTTTGTAGTGATAATTTCCGAAAGAGGGAGGATTAATTTTTTGTGTGATGCCACAAATCAATCTCCCTTTTAGAGTAGTTAATTCCAGCAGGTAGGAGACTGGCAACACAGTAACTACTGCTTTAGGTATCCAGTAACAGCTGCTGCATTAGCTGGATGCTAGAGGTGCGGCATCCAGCATGTTTCTCACCGATGTACTTGGTGCCTGGAGAGAGGTCCTGCCATTAAGAGCCAACATCAGGCTTGAGATGGAGAAGTGGCAGAGAAGAACCATGGTTGGTGACAGCCACGTCCCAGCCTCTGTTAAGTCAGCAGAAACACCCATCTTGGCTGCAATGGCTCTTCTGCCTCTGGAAGTGTCCATGCTATGAGAACTGAAGTATCACGCTTTGGTGAATCCAAAATTCTTCTCTTTTCACACTTTTAACCCATAAGCATAAATGACGTGTGTGCAAGCTACACACATCATATATAATTCACATTTATGCCAGGAGCTCTTAAGACCGCACAGTAACCGCCTGCTAGTGAGTCACTATTATCTGCTTCTTTTACCCTGATAACTTCCATAAAAAAATCAAAGATGGATGGCTATGTGTGCAGTTCATAGTTACAACAGATGCAGAAGATTGCTAAAGAGCAGCCACGTTGCTCTTCCAGGCAGAAGAGTGTAAAGTTATGGCCATAACACATTTGGTGAAACCTGCAGAGGAATCAACTTCAGTAGTTGATTTGTGGAGGCTGGATATATTAAGAAACATGACTATTAAGCCAGGATCATCATTTGATCTTTCAAGAGTATCAAATTACTACTTCAGGCCAAACTGTACTCCCATTTTAGTTCATTTAAACCTGTGAAAGTGAACTGAATTACTTAAGACCTCCATCAATGTAATAAAGCTAGTCATTTTAGCATTGCAATATACAGGTATTCATTGCAGAAGCTGAACGACAGACTCGCTCCAGATGGCTTGCCTGTGCACCCATCCAAGGCACTTTACAAACTAGTCACCTGATCATATTCCTTCAATTAAAAATTACTCCTGCTTTTGGCATCCATTTTAGAAATGCCAGGAAACAAAATGTTTGACCACTAATATGTAGCTTCTTCTACATTACAGAAGTGTCAGCTCACCAATATTAAACAGTTCAGTAAAGCACTATAGTTTATATCTGGCACACAGTGTCTGGAAGGATGCACACCTCTGCATCTGCTGTAATAATAGCCTTAAGGAGACAAGCCAAGAGCATAGATGAATAGAAGAAAGTGTCTCGCAAATCTACAGCACTAATACAAACTAATTGGGAGAATTTTTAGATTATACCATTCAATTCAATCAAAATTCAGTCTCCAAAAGCAGCTTCCCTCCCCCCCTTTTGGGGGGGGGGGGACTGGTTTACACACATTGCTGCAGAGCAGATACCTCAGGAAGGGAAGAACTTTGTGGTTTACATCTCATACCAGCTGAACAGCATGAGGTTAACAAGGAGGTTTCATTTCACCATTAAATCATACACTTGCTTACACGGCCAGGTCACTTATTCTGACTTATATCAGCTGAATATAGAAAAAAAGAGGCTTGGACCTAAGATGGTGATGTTTTTGGAGAACAGAATACGATATGAAAAGTCCATCACCATTTTCTGGGATCCTTATGCAAGCTATGTACACAGAGCTTTCTGGGTTTGTATTCACATGCAAACTTAGTGCACTACTCACCAACTATTCCAGTTGGAATCAGTGATCACTGTTCTCCAGAAATACAACCATTAGTTCCTCCAGTAAGTGCCAACAAAGAGACAGCACTTACATTAGTCATGGATAACAAGTTGGAGACACTAGCAATAAAGTTAAAATTATGCCTTTGATGAAATAACAGACTTCCTTACTCATTGAAAAGAAAATTAATGATATTCTCCAGTCCTACAGCTACACTTGTCAAGTCTGATTCAATATATCTAGTGTTGCAGCCACACTTTCAGCCACACAAAGGTGGCTCCATAGTAGGAACAAATATTTGTATAGGACAACTGGATCAGCATAAGCAAAGTCTTCCAGCACTATGTCATCCTGACGAGTATCCCAGATTTCAGTGTTTTATCACTATGCTGAGTGAATTATGGGCTGTTGGTATCCCATAGTCCCTAAACACAGGACCCTCATGGTCATCTAAACAACTTTATATGGGCCCTGTCATTTCTTTTTGTGAATATGCCCTGCTAGTCTGCTGCAGACAGTCATTTACCATTTCTCAGCAAATATAGCAATTAGGAAATTTAATTCAATCACTTAGATCCCCCATTGCTTTCACTGGCAGGACATAATCCTGATTGTCCCATAACTCTGCAATAGTTTGAAACCTGGAGCATCTCAGATTGTCTCTTTACCATGACCGTTATTGAAAAACCAAAGTTAGCACCAGAATTCAAGAATAAAATGTTTAAAAATAAAATGGGAGTAAGATAGGCCATTGCATGAAGGCACCCATCTTGTCTCTTGACATTATATGGCTACATTTAGGTACTGCAATCACTGCAGCTGTCACTGAGGTAAGGCTGTGCTTTACAGCAAAGACAAATGCAACTTGCTCATTTGGAAGAATGCAAGCACATAAGGTATTGCTTCCTTTAGAAGAGGCCTCTGAAAAAGATGTACGCTGTATTCCTTAGGTCACAATATAGATGGGTATGATATAAACAGATCCTTTAAAATTAGCATGTAGGAAGTCAAAATGTAAACAAGCAGCATACCAGTTTGCTGTGACCAACTCCTTTACAGTCCCACTCTAAAGATGGACTGTATTTTCCCACCCTGCACATTTGCTTTTTGTACTTGTCTTGTGAGAACCGACTGAACTCATGCTGATAGAGATCAATTTTCCTCACAGCAGATAAACATACGATAGACTTTATTCCAGAAGCCCCAGTATTTCAAACTAACATCTTTACTCCATGCGAGGTTGCAGACCCTTTCTTACAGATGTCACTCATGATCAGAGACCTAGTGTACTAGCTTTTTTTGTTTCATTGCTAGGCACTAGAGTCACTACAGCCTGTTAAAGAGACCTGCCTAGCTGAACAGCTTCCAGAATTGCAATGAAGTAGTTACTTAATATCCTCAGATGAAAGGTACTACACAAATAAAGACTACTCTGTTTGCACCCGAGAGGGTCTTCTGATTACTATCTCTTATAGTCCGATAGACGTAAATGGATTCTAGCCTGAGTTTTTGCAATAGTTTCCTGGATAAAGAGTCTTCAGTTTAAAACAAGCCCTGCTATACAAGCTATAGTCCACTTACCTTGACAAATTAAAGCAATTAACCTGTGGGAAACCTAGCTTCTCTTATATTCTCAGGTCAGCTGCCTTGAGACAATGTCTAAAGTACAAATAAGTTTTTAGGATCAGATTCTGATTTCATTCAGCCTGGTGTAAATCAGGAATAATCTCTTTAAAGATTAGTAAAACCAAGATTGGATTCAGGCTCTTGGAATTAACCACAAATCATGTGCTTGCTGGACTTACTTTAATGCTAAGTAGAAAGAAATTCTGCTTCAGCACATCCCTCTTCCACTCTAAAATACTCTGAATAGAGGAATAAAAAAGTGCTATGATAATGCCCAAAAGATGACATTTGTTATTGCAAAATATTTTTGCCTATAAAATTATTCAATAAGGGTCATGATTAAAAGAAATTCTTTAAGTTACACAGGCAGAGGAAACTTGTTTTTGAGGATCCTTTCTGACCCCTGAACCATGAAATGAACTACAGTAAAAATCCTTTACAAAAAGCCCACACATTTAATTGCTTTGATTTACAGCATCTGTCTCTGGTTCCAGACATGTCTCAAACAAAAGCAGAAACAGAGTTTCTGCCAGATGCATGTAACATCCTTCAGAAGCATCTCAATCGAAGTCCAGCACCACTACCAACAAATGCAGTTTCATCTGAAAGTCACTCATGCCCTTCCCCCGCCACCTTCTCCTGTGAAAGTTCAGACAATGAAAAGACAAACATGCCAGTGAGCATCTTGCTTCTTTTTAGGAATGATCAAAAAAATCAAGTCATCATCTTCAGTGAAATTCTTAATTGCTGTGCAACTATATCAAAGGGATTCAAGTTTCAGTGGTCATTGTAATCTAGGTACATCTTTACTAATGGACTGCCTTTAGTGTGCAATCCTGGCTAAGATGAAAGTCTCCCATCTCTTGTGGGACTTATCTTGATCTAAATAGGGAGGGAACTGTGACATCACTTGATGAGAATGATGGTACAAGCCTATATAACTACTGTTCTCATTCGATGTGATATAGAGTAGATTAATCTCTGCCATGATGCTTACATCCTTTATGGTTCTCTAACAGTGAGAGCAGGTTGACTGAGGGACACCCTTAATTCTGGAAGCCAGTTGTGTTACTTCCCTGCACCTCCTTAAAAAACCAAAAACAATTCTTTAATCTTCAGCTCTCCCAAAATCCAAGTCTTTCTGTAGGTTCCTGCTACATGTCCTAAAGATCACTCATCAAGTTTGAAATATTTTACTGTTTATTATTCACAAGGAGGCCTTACCTGCTTCTAAAGTACAGGTGGTTTTTAGAAAAGAAAAAAAAAAAATCTTGCAACAATATATTGCAGCAACCTTGGACAAGCTGCTGAAATTGTTTAGGAGCTAGAAGTAGAATGCCAAGGGCTCACATCTGTGAAGGTTCCCTATGGGAAGGGGAGGAAATCTGAAGAGGTAACTTTTCAAAAAAGGATAATTTTTAACTTTGACTGGACTCTTGGACACTGATGGCAGATGGCTCTAAGAAAAACATTCTGCTATACAGAATGAAGAGTCCTGTTGGAATCAGGTAGGGAACCAATACCAACAGCCCTGTTCATACAGGTGCCATGTGTTTAAGAAATTACAAGAAGTCATAAGCTTGGTAAATCTCATTAAGAGGAGACCTTCAGCAATCAATTCTAACTCTTCCTCAGCCCTGCTGACTCAGAGGGAAGCAGGCTCTTCACCTGCTCTGCCTCCAGAAGATATTTCAGTCCTGCCTTCCAAAGAGTCTTCAGGTAATGAGCAGACCAAGCCCTAATGAGCTCATTAGATATGACAAGTCTATACTCCAGGTTACTGTGCATGACCCCATTCTCTTGGGGAAAGGTGAAGCCATCATGCAGCACTTATCACTGACAGAGAAGAGAACTGAAAATAAAACAAAATATAGCATTTGGTCCTAGCAGTAGAAACACCTTAATTTCCTAGGAAATTAGTACTGTTGTTGCCAGCCGAAGGGGCACTGCTGTGTAGCTGCCCAGGAGGAGCAACCAGTTCCAAAGACAGCATGGCATGGCAGCTGCAAGGGGGGGAACACAGGATTGATTTTGATAGCCAGGAGAGTTTAATATTCAGAAAAGTGTCAGAGGTGGAAATTCTTACTAGGGTGCTAAGAGATACACTTGTCAAATGAGACCCCAGTTAGATGCAAAAGTAAAGCATCCATGCTCTGACATATCCAAAAAGAGTTCCCTTTGTAGAGGTGAGGAAGTCAGAAGGGGATGCTTTTTAAAGACCAAGTCTCTCACCTATTTTTACCCTTAACTTGACTCTCAGATATTGACAGCAAAAGCTAACGTTTCACAGTTTAAGTGAAAAGTGTCAGCAGCATAGGAGCTGGCAGTACCAGTTTTGACAGCACAAAGTTTCACCCCATAGAACAGCTTTCTTGAAAAACCAATTGCTTTCTTCTGAGAACATGAAGAGTTACAGTCCATCCTGGTAATACAACACTCTGCAAATAGACTTTGGCCAAGCAAATCTATAATCTGCATAGGAGGTGTACGAAGTTCAAAGGGGGCCTCGGGATGGGTCTTGTGTTCTGCCTGCAGAGTGTTTCTCTGAAATGCTACTTGCTGAGAATACATACTGGTATCTTCTGCGCATCCATATCACACCCAGTATATTTCCAAGGAAGACTATTTTGTTGGCAGGCTATAGTCAGAATTAGGGCATTAATTGCCAGTCCAGAGATGTGTCAAAAACATGGTTAGTGGCTCTGAATATAATTTTAAGGAAGAGTTCTACCTTGGATAAATACAACTTTCTAAAATGAAGTGAAGTCAAGTCGTGGGCCGTTTTTTGTTTATTTTTTCTCTCCATAAAATACAGAGAACCCAGAGATTTGTGTGGTATACTAAAACAGGAAAGCTGACATTGAGAGAAGTTCTTTAAGAAATTCACATACATAAAGGAAAAAAACCAGGGATGTGTGGGTTCTCAATAGCTGGCCTAAAGAGGATCTAAGGATTGCTTTCAGTTACACTAATACTGTTCCCACAGGACAACTTTCATTTTTCCAAAAGAAAAACTTAAATAGGGCAAACATGGAACTTCTCAGGATTGTTGGTCAATTAGCACCATGACAATCCCAAAAGACACGACTTGGGTATTTTAAACCACAAGGACAAAAGGCTCCTATTGAAAGGAGAGGGGAAAAGCTCTTCTCTGAAGCAATAGAGGCTGTAACCTTGTTGAGCACTTTGGGCTTAGTTTAGTAATATTTTAGCTTTATGTAGCATTTTTCATCCACTGTTGTTACACCGACAGGTAAAGTGTATCCTCATTTTAAGCGAGTGGAAACAAAGGCACAAAAAACTAGCCACTTTCTTGCTTCCCCAGCAGGTGAGATGACAGCACAGGAAGAAATGAGAAGCCTGTTTTCCCTCACGCTACATGAAACAGACATCCCCTTCCAAAAGGATCTTGTATGGTAATTCTATCTATCCATACTTTCAGGTCTGAAGCTCCTTTCCCCCCCCCTCCCCCCCCTTCTAGAAAATCCCAAAATTAGTTGCAATTACTTACCAACTTAATCAATATTTATACCCAACTCAGTATTGACAGGAGAATCTTGCCTTGCAGAGAGGCAACTTAAACTGCTTTTTTTCATTGCTACCAGCAAATTTTTTATCTGGTTCTGCAATTAGTGTATCACATTTTCTAATAGCCAGCATCTCCCCATCTCCTGTTCCTTCAGTCTTTGGCCTCATGGCGATTTATGTAGTTGCTTGAGGCTCATTTCCATTTGAGGCACTGGCCATTTTACACGCCAGACTTGCAATGCTCTAAGAGAAGCCCAGGTAGATAGGCTGGACCACACAGTGCACAAATCAACATCTCATCTAGGCATTTACACTTAACCCATGTTAGCATAATGCAGCTGTCTGAATTGTGAGCATTATGTCAAATGAGAGCCACATTTGAAAGATAAGAAGTTAGTTTTGTTTGTAAACTTTCATGATTTAAGGACTAGGAAACATTAAAAATAGGTATCCCATCTCCATCACACTTATTTCCTGTAACTTGAGTGGAATTCCCACTTGTAAGAGACTTAAACCACTCAATTTTTCCTCAGTCTGTACTATGCATCACAGCTCTCCAGAATCCTTAAATATTTTTACTATGTACGCACCTTATAGGCAAATTAAACACTTCCATTTCTTAAGAAGGCCAGATAGCATCAACAGCACCTGGATATTGCACACAGCTCTGTATAATTAAGAGTCCCACCAACCCAATACAATGGCCTTAGGGAAAGTTGGTCTGGTAATCAGTATACTTTAATAGGCTTGCTTTATTAGGTTGCCTCAGAGCACACACACACACCTCACTGCCCTAGCAAGCTAATGAAGTGGCCATTTAAGATGGCAGGATGGTTATGCTCCAGCAGCCCAGCAGTTTTGTCATGCTGTCTGAGAAGTTATGTAGCTGCTATCTCACACACCGAGCTACCATGATACAGGCTTTTCCTCTACCATTTCTGGTCTGAAGTGTTTTTATTATACCAGCGTTCACATAAAATCTGCTGTGACAGTCATAGTGAGTTAGTGACACTATGTTGCTCTGCAACATCTCAACAAGTAGTCAAGCAACGAGCAGTACATCAACAGCTCTATGGAAAAGCATCAGATGGCATGACTCTTGTAGCACGCGTATCACTACAGTAGACAGAGCACAAACATAGGTGATTTTTGTTGTCCTAGCAGTGCTTTTGCACATCACCTGTAATTGCACTACTCAATGGAGTGGCAGACAGAATCACTAAAGCCAGTGTCACGTGTCCACAGAACTTCTGTCCATATGGCTGAGTATTTCCTTTGTTTCCCCAACTCAAAAGCTGTTAGTACAGAGGACAAGCATCCTACTTACTGGGATCTCAATGCATTTTATAGGCTGGAAACCAAGGTCAAACATTGTCATTTACACATGACTAAACTGGAGCATGGAGGCCAAGATGAAACAGGTCTCTGAGGTGACTCCAGGTTCTTGACCACAAGCACATTGTCCCTCTGTCACGCATTTGACCTCCAATGCAAAATTTAAATGCTTTTGGCTCTCCTAACCTCTGGGTTCACTCTGGCCTTGGCACATCTAGAGTAAAACACTGTAGAGGAAGAGTGTGGTAGGAAAGATGAAAATAGGTTGTGTTCCTCTGAAGGAGCAATTGTAGGAGCAGAATTGGTGAGAGGAAGAAACCATGGAAAAGGAGGAAAAAACACACAGAAGACTATCAAAGCAGTAGCACTGAAACCTATTTCAGTACATCCTCAGTAAGTAGTGGAGCATAAACTGGGGAAAACACAGCTTCTTTGAAGCTCTGAATCAGCATAGAGTGCTTCACACCTTTTTGTGTGGGTGTTTCCACAGAAACCCAGGCAGATTCAAAGGAACAGCTTTGACTTTGGCCCAGATAGACTATTGATCAGTAGGAGAGGGCAGGATGCCACGAGAGCCACGTTCCATCAGTTCCTGACTCTGTCCCAGAATTACTGCCATCTTTCACCAATGTACTTTTTGCAAGCAACCTCACTGGCCAAGTCTTGAATGAGGCAGTGCAGACCACTGACAAGGTGGACAACTACATGGCAGGAATACAGATGAAGCCAATACTCTGTGTGGTCACAGGACAAGCACAACGTAGTCTGAAGCTCTGCCAGGAAAAGGGGTGCCTGGTGTAACCACATTGCAACCAGAGTAACATAGGGGGAACCAAGGTAAGGTTTTTCCTCTTGAGCTAAGATCTTGAAGTGAAACTATTCTCTGGCCCCACAGCTGCATCCTCAGACCATGTGGTATCCATGAATCTGTAACCAGGTTTCCAGTTACACAGGTCACCTAGACCTTAGGAGCTTCTGGCAGCCCAGAAAAGAGCTGACTTTCATCATATTTTGTAAAGGGCCACCACACAAAACATCCCTTCTTGACTGATCCCTTCCTTCTTTGCACTGTAAGTGAAGACTTATATTTCTGCAAGATATTTTATAAGAATCAGTTTATATTTGAACTTTGTCTTACTGTAAAACAGAATTTTTTGCAAAGGGCCCATCTATTTAACTATTAACCTTTGATAAAGGCAAATGCAATTTTTCTCATGTTTTTGAGTTGCTACCATGGCATAATCTTCAGAGCATGTAAAGTTCTCCCACAGCTGCACTGCAAAGGTTATGGCATTTGCAGCTGCTCAATCATCCTAGCAGTGTACCTCCATCCTGCCTGCTAGCTTTAAATCTAGCTGCTTTACATTTCCATCACTGTTCCTGTTTGATCTGCTGGAGATTAGACAGCCAGCATTAACAAATGAAGTTTGAAGGTAGAGTTTTGTTAATGGGTAAAGGGCAACTTTTTTGTTTTAAAAAAACCACACAAATTTCAGGGTGAATTTGTAGGCTAGAATTAAGCCAGCTGCTTGAGAAGAGTAGCAGGTCTGCTTGTAAGGGAGAAGCCACAGAACACTTGACCATACAGTCACCACTTCTTAATATCAGTGAATTTTATCTGAAGGGAAAAAACAGAAGATATGAGAAGGGAAAAGAGAATCGGAAGGCAGATTTCTAGTTCTTCTAATTAATATTAGAGAAAGAAGCAGTAACGATCTTTCCTTATTCAAATTGCATAGAATTACCACTGAAGAGAAAAGCTGGGTGAGCTTTCTGAAGAATAGTAATTTCAGAAAAATATTTTCAGAGATAAGACAAAAACTCAGCTTCAGGTGCTATTTCAACCTTGCCAGTCAGTATTATCTGTGTCAATGCGGATCATGTCAAATTCTGAGGAATCCTCCTGACTTTAAGTTAATGTTTTTCTGCTCTTTCAAAACTACTAATTTTAATTCTATGTCAAAGTGTTCAAAACAGAGCCAAAAATCAACAAAATAGTAAGAATGTCTCATCCAATCAAAAACAAAATTCTCAGACATGTTTAATTAAGGTTTGCTTCTATTTGTCATAAACCAATTTTTCCTCACATTTGTCACCAAATCAAAAAAACAAGTCAGACCATGAGCACAAACTGATTTAGCAAGCTCTAGTAAGAGAGGGCATTGGATGAACAGAGTAATACCTTCAGCAGCTTGTATTCATATGAGCTGTAGCCTGTACACTTGCCCAAGAATGGATCATGTTAAAGGCACCACCGTATCTCCTTGGACTAAGGAAATTTAAGAAAATTTAAGACAGGCTTCCTCACCCTCTGCTCCACCCTGACAGCTCCTGATGCACTCTGGTGGCATAAGGAGATGCCTACTGCAAAGTCCTTCCAATCACAAGCATTGCACTCAAGCTGGAGATAAGAAACCTGATTTTTACCCAAAAAACCTGCAGGTGCTGTCTTGTACTTCCCAAGAAGGGTCATATGAGCTGATCTTGCAAATTTGATAGAATTAGATTTGAGTTGGTATAAAAGCATGATGAGTCAGCACACAGCATTTCAGATATGTAAGTCTAAGTCATTGATCAAAAGGGCCAACCTTCAGAAATTATTTAATGTCCTTTTGAAGGACAAACCTTTGTTTTGTACTAGAGCAATACAGCTAAAAACAAACCAAAAAACCTACTAATTTTTTAGAAAGTTACAACAACAATTAGCTAGTCCAGAGACTAACTTTTAAGCTTACACCAATTTAACACCTGGGGTTCACTGCTGATTTTTCCTTTGCAGAATGATCCTCCAAAGGGATGAATGGGGATTGCTCCTGCTTTGGGGAATTTTGGGGATACCTGGAATACATGTAGCCACCTCCATGTCAGCAGCAGGTGCCACAAAGGTGCTGAAGGCTGAAGTCAGGCATCGTGGACTCTGACTGAAGCCACTCCTTAACTCCAGTCCCTTGGGGCAGAGGGCTGGAGCTACGGAGAGCTAAGCCTGTATCAAAAACTCCTCAGAGAAAGGACTTTCTCCCCCACCTCCAAAAAAAAAAAAAAAAAAACAACACTTAAAAGCTACCAGATAAAACAAAGGCTCTATTGAAATTATGTCTTCAGAGCAAGAAAACTAATGTTTTAAATGTAGCTACTAAATGCATCATGTACCCATTTGTATTGTGCCTTATTTGCACTTTGCTATATACAGTGATCGCCAGTAGAAACAGCTGTCATTTTTATGATGGTACAGACTTCTTGCCTCCCTCCCCAGAAATAATATACTGAGTGTCTGCCCAAAGACTTTATCATCTAGCATGCAGGGTAAAAGCCTTATCCTCCCAATGAAGGGATATACATGTCGGAATGGATGAGGTAACTTAATTGAGAACACCTTAAAGTATAGAAGAGTCAAGAATGAATTACATCCCACTCTCCTCAAAATTGTATTGTAATAATTATTACAATTTTTACAACTTACTACTTTCCTAACCATCATGCACACCTCAGCACGCGTCTATCAATGCTCTTGGGAGTTTCTTAAGAGCAGCTCACAGCCTGAAGTCAGTCTTCTGCGCTTTATAGATATGCATGTTTTAAAATTGTTACGTGCAGGAGCTTTCAATAGCTTTAGAAGATACTTGCCATGAAGTGACTTGAACTTGCTGCTTACAAACTACAAGATGGGAAACTGATAGCACCACCAGGAAGGGGAGGCAGAGAAAGAATGGGAAAGACAAGCAGGAATGTGACTAATGGCACTTCGTCTGCGGCTACTGCTAATGGACATTTTGGTAGCCCAGTGACCTTATCATAGCGACAGATGAGTTACTTCTGCTGCACAGGCCAACAACCCCTCCCTAAAAGCTTGCTTCCTTAGTAGACAAAAATCACTTATAAAATGGATGTTATTGACAAAAGTTAATTGTCTATGCCCAGAAAGTATTCTATAGCTCTTGGGAGAGTGAATTCAGTTGCTAAATGGAGGTGTCAAATGCCACTGGAGATGTCTCAGGCAGCAGAGCCATCCTTACCAGGGTCCCAGACATGACACAAGGTATCAGAGACTTACATCCTTCTGGACCAACTCCAGAAGGTCAGGACAGTTAGCTCAGGGCAGTTCAAACAGCGCTAAATGACTATGGTTAGAAGAGGAAAAAATAGAAGTCAAGCCTTAGATGTCCTTCAGGCTCAGCGACGGATGCAGACCTGCTCTGGATAACCTGCAAAGGTTATCTCCCCATCTTGCCAGTGCGAGCAGACATACCACAGCAGCCAGGACTCGTGAGGCAGAAGGGAGGTACTGCCTTTTTTAATTAGCCTAAACCCAGGTTAATCTGTTTACTGAATGACGCAGAGGCGCTCAGACACTATGGCGATGAAAGCAATACAAACATGTGCAACAATAATTTGTCTGTCGGTCTGGATTGTTTGTCCCCTACAATGTTCTGAGGGCTATGACTAAAACAAGGAAGTTTCTCACTCACCGTTCTGAGATGCTAGCTAATGAGTACAGTCATCAGAAGGTTATTTTTAATTTCCATACCTCTGACTTACTCAGACTTTCACTTAGTTACCAGGCATAACACACATGTGACAGTCCAGCTCTTGACATATGTACTGAGGCCTAACTGCATCAGAGACGGGCAGAGGGGTCTCTTCAGCTCTTTGCCTTAGTAAGTGAAATGTATACCCAGCCTAAATCAATATCTCTCAGATGAGTCAAAAACATAGGTGATCTTCTTTTGCTTACCAGTTGCTTTCACCAGGCAGTTAGGAGTACTTAAAATAAGACGTTAGTGTGGGGTAGTGACTTACAGGAATGAGATCCACAGACTAAGCGGCAGTCTTAACCCACCTTCCTATAGTCTGTTTAACAGTAGATCAGAGGAGAGTTGCAAAATTAGTGGCATTTCTTTCAGAAAATGGTGCACTCGAGGGTAGCTCAAAGCACGGTTCTAAACACGTTTTTGCCTCACTTTGATGACCACAGAGGCAGCGGTTTCTGTGCGTGACACCAAACTAAGGCTCCAGCTCTGCCTTCCCCTTCCAGCCTGGTCCTGCAGGTAAAAGCGTCACAGCAGACTTGAATGCAGCACAAGCTTTAGAGTAAAGATTTTTATAGTAATCCTTAGAGTGATGTTTAGTACAACTCTAACTTAACCAACACTGAAAGTCATACTGCAGTTTTCGTTAGACTATCTTCAATCAGGGGCAGGCTATTAACAGAGATTCTTCTACTGAAGTGTTCCTAGACACAAACAAATAGCTCCCGAAAACTCCAGGTGACAGTCATGTCCTGTGCCAGCATCATATTGCCTTTGAAATAAAAGGCAAAATAGCCTGAAAGGGAAAGGCAAGGACAAGAAGGAAGGAATTTCTTACTTAGATTCATCTGTCCTACAGAGGAACGCTGTTTTGGATTAGACACCAGAGGCCCCCTGCTCCCTTTTGTACAGGCTAAAGATACATAAAATTAAGTTTGTTACAAGGAAGAAAAACAGTTTAAGAAACTATGTAGCATCTGACAGTATTAAAACAAGACAAATACATCCTTATTCAGAGCTCCCTCAGCAATAGACCATTGTCATAAAAAGCTCCACCAGGTGGTGGGATTAACAGCACTTCGAATTTGCTATTGAGCTGGATTTACTTTTTTTCTTTGCTTTTAAAAGCACATCTCTGCTTCACCACACTTCTGAAAACACTTATTGGAATATAATATCTAAAAGATAGTTCTAATAAAAACATATTACTACTATCATTTAACACCCGCATTTACAACACACTCGGGATAAGAAATACTGTTATAACCTGGAATATAGAATCTCCATTTGCATAACTCTAATTTTGCCCTCAAATTACTCCCCATTTTACATCAATAGAAAAGCAAATTCAGAGACATAGATACAAAGGCTCATACAAAACAATATTTCGTTTTTTGAAGTTACCTTTGCCAGCTGAGAAGCCAGCATCCCCATTATTAGTATCGTCAACTTAAAAACTGAAAGCAAGGCTGCAAGTTCCTTTCTGGTTGGGATGTGCAAAAAATCCATACAAACAGGGCAAATTGCTGTCTCAACTGCACAACCCAACTGTGCACAAAGCAAGGAAGCCAAAAGCATAGCAAATTGGATTCTTCTCTCCTTTTGCTCTTTCAGAGCGCTCTTGCAAGCTGCTAGCAGAAAATAAGCGTATAGCAGGTAGAAGTGTGCTTTAAAAATCCAGTGGTATCTTTAAAGGTGGTTTGGCAGGGCTGTAGGCTGCTTCGGCTTTACTAAGGCAAAGGATTTTAAATCTGCAAAAGCGTTACCTTACAGCAGCACCGAAACAGAGCAAATGAAGTGAGAAACCAGCGGGGGGACAGAACACCAAGTTCACCATAGACCTACATAGAGCTTTTGCCGTTTCCAGGATCATGAAATAAACAAATCCACCATTTTTATTCGCATTCACTCCAAGTCCCTGCTTCACCCACCCCGGTTTTAAAATGTGTTCAAGCACATGAAAAGCATGAAGATATCAAACAAGCGCAGGAAGGATGTGGAACAAAGCTACACTTTGCTTTTCAGCTAAGCGCCAGGCAGTTCTCCAGACTAGACGAGAGGACCTGGGGGCCAACCTCAGCTCTAACAGTCCCACCGAGGCATTATAAATACCAGAGCCCAGTAGGCTTTGGATTAAGCTCTATAAATCGAAGAGGGTGAAGGGATGGGCTCCAGAAGGCACCAGCTGGCAAAGGTAATACGGGACAGTAGCTCTATCGAGCCAAATATTTCAAAGTAGCTGCTTAGGACAGAGCCACCCCTCCGGCCATAACCGTGTAAATAATATACAGGAGGAGCACGCTGCTGATCAAGTATGGTCTCAGCTGCCAATAGGCAGGAAGTCTACAGTTTAAGTGCCATTTTTTTCACTTTAATTTATGTCATTGACTAACATCAACCTAAGTGAACTCAGGAGGACAAGGATCAAAGTAAAATATGGACTTTTGCCCCCCTTGAATTTCCTGTCTCTCTTCCATACTGCAATTTAATTTCCTTCTCAAAGAGAATTTTCAGAGCTTATGAAAATTGACCCAAAAGATTACAAGAGCTTCCAGTCTCTCTCAAAGAACGATAATTAGGGAGGTTTTTGCCTTTAACATGTGTGCCCAGCAGGCAAATATATAATTCAGACTTACAATTGTATGTCTCCAATACACTGAAATAACTCATTCATGTAAATCCCACCTTTTCTTTACACAGAGTTGCAAGATCCTGTGCATCCAGAACTACTAAACATGCATCAAGGCATTTTTCCATCCATTTGTTCTCATTCACACCAAGACCACAATCAGTCACAGTACGGAGCAGGGATGCATGTTTACCGTTGAGATAGGTGTGTCAAGTGCAATTAAAAGAAACACCTAACCACCAAACTGCTCTCCTCCAACAACTGTGATTTATAGTTCACTCTGCAAGCAGGTACTTAAGGCAGATCACCAGCTTTTTGCTCTAAGGGAGTAACACTAGCTTTATTGCACAGGCTGCCTGAGGGAGTTTGGGGGGGAAAAAAAAAAAAAAAAAAGAGGTCCGGCTGCAGGACGAGCCGGGCTGGCCCCTGGGGCACAGGGGGGCTCCCGCTGCTCTCCGCCGGCTCCATCCTGCGCGCGTCGCCGCGGCCAGCCTGCGGGGGGCGTCCTGCGGCCACCGCCGCCCCCCCCCCCCCGAGTGCACGGCGCTGTACAGGTACCCCCCCGCCAGCGCACCGATGCGATCCCCGCTGCCGGGGCAAAGCCTGCCCCGCTCCGCAGCGCCGGGGGGACATCAGCCGCGGCCACCATCTGCTCGCTCCGCCAGCGTTTTGGGTGGGGGGGTGGGGCGCGAGAATAATAGGGGAAAAAAACCAAAAAAACTTCAGAGCCGAGTGAAGGGCAGGATCCCACCGCGGCTTCGCGGCGTGTAAAGCGGCGCAGGCGGGGGAAAGTTGCCCTCACGGGGAACGAGGAGGAGGAGGAGGAGGAGGAGGAAGGCGGCGGGGCGCGGATCCGGCGCCGCGGTACTCACGGCAGGGCGCGGGGGGGGGTCCGGCGGGGCGCGGAGCCCCATGGCTCGGGCACGGCGGGCGGGCGAGCGCGGCGGCGGTGGCAGCGCCTTCCCCCGCGGTCAACGCTGCTACTGCCGGCAGCCGCGGAACCTCTCCGGATACCCCGTCCCTCCCCGGCCCGGGCTTCCTGCGGACCTAATATAGCTCCCCCGGCCACGTGGACGGCGACGGGGGCCCTCGGCCCCTCCTCGGAGCCGGACAGGGCAAGGCGGAGCCGGGGCCGCCCCCGCCGAGCTGCGCGCCCGCGGGGGGCTGCGCGCCCGCCCCGCCCCGGGCTGCCCACGCACCGGCGCTGCCGTGCAGTGCTCCGCTGTGAACGGCGGAGCTGGGTGGGTGAGTGGGTGGGTATCATCACCCAAGACTGCCTGCCGCCCTCCCTCTTCTTTCCTCCTCCCCTACCCCACCCGGCGGCGCGAAACTAAGTATATCTTCAAATTGTGCTATGCGGATGATGCGGTGATCACAGGAGCGAAGAGTGAAAATAATTAAAAAAAATTTTTTTTTTTTTTTGTAATCACGGTTTCTCAGGAAAGAAACGATATTTTGCGTTACTAATGATAAAACCAGCAGGCAGTAAATTATATCACCTTCCAGTCCAGCGTCAGGTATTTTTAAGATGACTATAAAATGCTGTGGAATAAAAAAGAATACAGCATCGTTAAAGAATTCCCCCAGACAGGAACATACAACTGATAAAGTGACTGCTAAAACTATTTAACAACATAATACTGTTTTGTTTTTTTTTTTGTAGTGTTGACATGTGAAGATGGAAACCAAGACGAGAAGTGAGGAGGTTATACCACCTCCAAACAAGGAAATGGTCTATCTGGTCCTGTTTTCCAGTTTCCCATAGTAGCCAGTGTATCATGTGTGGTGAATACACACCGTACATGCTCCTTAACCCTGAAAAACATGCTGCTTAACTCTGGATAGCTAGTGCGTAACTGACTTTGCGAAGGAGACGAGTTTATAGGTTATTAGAAACTACCGATACTGTTTTGTTGCACCCACCACTATATACCGCCAGCGGAAACTGTTACACGCCACGTAGGAGCAGTAAGTCATCAGTCTAAGAGCCTGATGAGTTACATTAGTAAAAGTGTAAGTGTGAATTTAAGCTGATGTTACATATGTGTAACGTGCTATGTAGGTATTCACATTCTGGTATAAACATCTGTGACAGACACAACGTTTTGCTTTGGAGCATGAGCCCATGCAAAACTGGAAGGGACTTCCTCCAGCACCAGATCCTGCCTCTGGATACTGCAGACAGAGCAATATAGTATTATTTCCTTCATAAACAGGGTTTGGAAGGGGCGTCATCTAAGCCAAGGAGGGGGAAAAAAGGCTATTCTTATTTTACAAGGAGTGTATCAATACAAGGGATTTATCAGGTATAAAGATCTCTGTGGAAAACAGTTTATTGGGCAGATCCTACTGCTTTTTCTCAGAAGAATCAGTTACTGGCCACTTCGAAGGAGATGAGGTACGGCCCTAACGCAACTCAGGACTGATCCTCTGTGACAATTTCTGCGATCCTTTGGACTCGTTACTCTCACACCTTTAGACAAATTAGCTGAATGTGCTGTTTCTGATGATTGTAGGTGAGTGGTTAGGTGAGTGGGTCTGTTCATGAAGAAATCACTGGAGAATGTCTCACCAGCAAGAATGGGCTTGGCTGTACAACCTGGCACGGCTGCGGTCCCATCCTAGTTCATCTTCCGAGGGGGGAACAGACCGTTAAGGAATGATGCTTTTGAAGGGATGGAGGGAATGAGAAGGTGATGCAATCTCCAAAGGACAGCCACAGTGTTCGGGGAAAGGAAGTGTGGGCACCCTGCATTTCTCCACCTGTTGTACTACACCTGGTCTGTCTATGAATCTAACAGGCAAAGAGTATGATTCTAATCAGCAGATCTGTCCCGATAATATAGTGTCTAAACTTTTATCAATATGTCTTCAGGCTGTATCAAGGACAGCAACTTGCAACCAGAAGTGTCCTAATTAGCCTTAATCAAGATGACTGAAGAAAGGGAGCAGGAGGTAATAAGAAGTTGTTCTCAGCGTTAGCAGTCCTAGCACCCCGCAACACTTCTCTAGAGCAGCCGAAGATGCACCATCCTTGAGCAACCAACCCAGCCTCGTTTACCCGTTGGAAGGGGAGATGTGGAAGAGAGCTTTCTAGCAGCTAATACGAGTGGGAGAAAATCTCATTTCTGTACGTCAAGGCAGTGGAGGTAAGTGCTCGCTCCGGGACTGCCTCGGGGGTGCCCAACACAGCGATAGAAGTAACAGGTAGGATGTGGAGAAGTGCCTGGGTTCCCCTCGAGGACTAACAGGGCAGAGGGAGGGCCGAGCTGGCCACAGAGGGCATGACTAAATGTTCCTCCCGACTAGGCAAGTGTGGGGCCTATTTCTCTTGTATCAGCTTTATGCTCAGGTGACTCCTTTGGATGCTCTTAGCTTCACTGATGCACCCTAATGAGTGTGAAAGTAGGAAGTGCGCGCTGATAAAACCATTGTAATTAATTCAGGATACAACTCGGAAGATCAGATTCTGTCCCCTTTATACTGTAGCGTTTCCCTAGTAGGTGCCATTTAGATGTTTTTGGGAAAGAATCCAGGATTTGTTTCACATACAGCATTTCCTCAACAGCTCAGTGAATATGAGATATTTTAAACTAACCATGCAAATCTTACTTGTCTTCTTCTGTGGAGAAACAACATTTAGTCTGAACTCTGGGTCAGGGTTTTCAGCCACTGGTGGAGGGGATAGCGATGCTGACACCAAAGGAGCTATATCAGTTTTCACCAAGTGGGGATCCAGCCCTTTATTCATATTTTAAAATTCAGAAACTGTGTCTAGGTAAAGCATTTTTCTCTATAAATTTAAGTAGCCACTCTTTTATTTTATAGCTGTTCCCTCAGCGGCAGGATTGTTTCTCAGCAGTCAATGCTTAAAGGCCCTTCAAGGCTGAAGGAATTAAAAATGAATAATTTAAAGCTGGTCTATGATGCAGAATTTTTAACATATGTTTTACAGGCCATGTAGAACACTCTTTTTTTGTCTTGTCAGTACATATTTTACAAACATGCTGTGCTGGAACCCAAACGCTTTTTTATTTAAGACGCAGATTTGAGTCCTCCTATGCCTTGACACAGTGAAGCGCTGGAGTCTACGAGCAGCAACAGGGAAATCATTATCGCTGGCACCGATCGGAGGAGAGGAGGGATGGAGCAATTACACCTCTCTTCCTCCTTACACATGCCGGTGAACCAGGTGTGGGCAGCACTGCGGCTGTCTCCCTTCAAAGACCCACATCCCAAGGCAGGGGCAAAGGAGCTGTAGTTTCTTTAATCCTGATCTGCCTCATGATGACCCACCACAGGAGCTATGGGGAGCAGGAGGCATGAGACCTCACTTGGCTGGGGTATTTTTTGCCATACTCCTCTTAACTTCCTAAATAATGTAACTTAGTCACTCTCGGCAGTTTTAGAAGGCAATGCTAATTGCTGTTAAATAACCGATAATTCACATTTTATGGATTTCTTTTTTTTTGTTTGGTTCCCTCCCTAACTCCTTGCTACAGCCATGGTAGGAGGCACCTACTTTGTGGACCCTGAAAATCAGCCCTGTTTTCAGCTTTATGGCGTGCTTTCCACTCTGTTCCTTGTGTTGCCTGGATTGTCCAGCTCTTCATTTATATTTTACAGTTATTCTAGCATTGCAATTAAAAAGAAATTATCTTGATGATTTTAAAAGCTCTCCGAGGCCAAAAAAACAATCTGAAGGATTTCAGCAAGATGTAAGGTTAGCTCCCACATTGGGAGAGTGTGGATTGGGGCTTTTATTTGTGCTCTCCTCATTTATTCCCTCTTCAGTAGGTAATCTACCATCTTTGAAACGAGTCGATTGCCATTGTGTCGAGGCCAAGAAGAAGAAGTTAAAATAGACCATCAGCATTTGGCGTGCGCACAGTTGCCAAGAAGCTATTTCTTCTTGCTTGGGGAAATTGTCAGTGAGAAATGGCTGGCTTGCTCTGAAAAATTCGGGATGAAGCTAAGGGCTACCAACAGGGGGAAAGAAGAGCAGATACGGTAGAGTACGTGCCCAGTAACATGCCCCTTCACCAGCTCCCCTATTTCCTCCAAAGGAGCCCATCCTTTGCGTGGAAACATTGTTGAATAATTACCGTCACAGCTATGTAGTGGTAGCGATTGGCAACCCTGCCACAAAGGTAGCAATTATGACCCCTGCACAGCACCAAACTCCTTGCAGGTGGATCCCTTCTACAAGGCTATTACGAAGCTGTTTTCTGGATAATTGTATATATTCTCGTGTCAGCTAATGGTACGTGTTTATTACCTACTGCACAAATACAGACCTGTTGACTGGCGTGGCTAGCTGTGATTAAGGACACCTGACAAAACTTTTTAACCTTGAGATGAGGAACACTGACAATAACCAAATTCCAAGCAGTTTGTCTACTGTTATATGCGTACCTTATCTCTGCTGTTGGTTACATTTGGCTGAGTAAGAGGCACTGCCCTCGCTTTATGCGAATTGCTACAGCCAGCATAATAAACACATTATGGAAACAGGAATTTGGACTTTATAATAGCTGTGATCTAGCCGATGGTGATTTGCTATGGCATAGCGGATGGACTGATTGAGCTTGGTCGCTCCAGCCTTCTTGGCTGTTGTTTCTGTGGGATATGCTTAGCAGACAGCACAGCAGTTTTTCTGTTGTATCTCGTTACGTGGCCCACCCAACAGCAAGTCATTCCCCCGGATCCAAAGCCTGCTGAAGGCAACTGAAGTGAGCTCAAAGATTTACCTGGGCTTTTAGGGCAGGTCCACAGCCTCCACGCTTCATAGAATTGGGCTGGTGGGGCAGTAAAAGAACAGCAGAAAGAAACCGAAGGCACATCAAGGCACACACAACATACCTTGGTGGTTGCTCTTAGGAGGTGAATGAGCATGGCAGGTGCTGGTGCACGGCTGGTGCTCTTGACGCCTGCAAGTGGGACCACATCCAGGAGCTTCAGCGTCGGAGCAGGATTTCATTCCCGGCTAAACCGTAACAGTGGCATTTTTTGACCTTCTTAATTTCTCTAGAGCTGTTTATGTCAGTACTTTGTCCTTTGCAGGTGAAGCTGTTGTGTGGCACAGCCTGCTCTCCATAAACAAAAGCCGGAAAACTTTCAGTATCATGGCACATAAAAATAGACAGTAAACACCAAAAGCTTGATTTGCAGAAAGATTCAGCAACTCTGGAGCTCAAACCAAGCCCTCAGCAAACTCACATAAAAAGAATTGGAACTGTGAAATATTGCTTTGCTTTTATACTCTTAGATAAACGAAATCTTCTCTATAAGGACAATATAAAGCCTGAGAGGAATAAACACGAGAGAAGAATAAAGCGCTGAGGATATTAAAATAGATAAAACTGTGATATGTCTGTCAAGATATAGGAAGTAAAATTTGTGTAGAAACATTCATCGGAAATCAATAATTCACTACAAAACAAACAAACAGCATAAGCACATAAAAAGAGGATGACGATAAGTAAGTATATGGCAAAGAGGGACAGACATACACTTTTGAGTGTTTTATACACATATAACACGAGTAATTTCCTCTACATAAATAACCCTTTCTGGCAGGTCACGCATCACGTGCAGAAGGTCACAGCAGTAAAATCTGCCCGATTTACATTTGTGCATCTTGATCCCACAGTGCCTTGAGTGCCATCAGTTCCCAGCCATTTCGGCTGAAAATCTTCAGCTTTTCCTCAGCAAAGCCTTAAAGACATGGAGGTTATGGTGATGCAAAGTTACTAGCATCATTTCATTTTATTTCATTTCAGCTGTCCTCCAGGATAGTCAGGAATAAATGCGAAGGTGGGATTAGACTCAGGCTCGGAAAATAAACACTGTTGATTAGATTGAAGTGTCTATTAGGCTTGCTTTTGAGACTCCAACCTGCAAAAAGAATGGCAAGCAAAGCCTGTTAAAAAAACATTTTGACAAGAATGCATTTTTTCTGTGGCTGCAACAAAACAAATACAGTAACGGAGAAGAACCTTTTCAAAGTCAGGCTTATGTGCTCGTCTGATCAGCAGCAGCTAACCATTTCATCTCTCCTGAACGTCACATAAGCACACAAGCTGTGCCGCCGTGCCGTTAGAGAGAGAAACGTTTTTCCTCAAAGGATACTGCACATGTACCCAGGGCCGTACATACTGTATTAAGTTAAACACACTAACAAAACAAAACACTAATTGTATGTGGCAGTCATCCCCTTGGAAAATGATGAGAAAAACAATGAGCCACACCTGGCAGATGTTGGTCACTTTGCTTAATTTCCTACTGAAAAGTTTTCGTGTTCAATGGTGGGAAAGCATGCAATAAGGTGCCTAGGGTAGAAAAGATTCCTTTTGCTAGGTATAGGGGGGGGAATACTCAATATTAGCATTGCACAGTCCCTTTCAGCATGTCTGACTAGCTGGGATAAATGGTGTGGACAGAATCTCTCCAGGGAGGGACGGTGAGCTGGAGGTCTGCTGCTAACACGCAGGTTGGGGCTGGATATGAAACTGAGTATCTGAGCTGTTACTAGGGAGGGGGGAAAAAAAAAAAGGCCCAAAATTGTAATGTTCTGGAAGACTTAAACTTCCCAGATCTAGACTGCAAAATATTTCAGCCTCGTTGTTTCTTTATGCAAAGGCTAGCAGAATTCTTCACTAAATCAACACTAAAGCAGCACTAATTCAACACTAAAGCCATTTTAGATCTGTTATCAACAAACTGACCATCAGAGAAATGCTTGTCATCAGAGATGGCTTTGGAGTAACGGATTGTGACTTGCTTCCGCTTAAGTTACATGGCAAGATAAACAAAAAAGACTGTAACTACAGTTCCCCAAACTCATAAGGGCAAACTCAGGAAAACTAAGAAACTGCTTTAATGATAACAGCTGGATAAAAGAGTTCAAAGACTTGAAGATGATCTTTCCATAAACCAAATGGCTGCTGAACCCAGAATGTAGCCTGCCAAAGTAGCAAACAAGTGATTTAGAAAACCGGGGGACAGTTAATCGGACCTTAATACAGTGTGATATCTTACAACAAATTCAGAAGGAAAAAAATTAATTTAAGTGCTGGAGATAAATAGAAAATGGAATAAGATGCAACCTGTGTTTACAGGTGAGAGATTAAACAAGATTCATTTGTAAATTTATCTGAGATAAGAACTGATTCTCTAAGAAAAGATAGTGTGATACATTGTATTTGCCCGGTCTTTGATGAAGCACGTTAAGTGGTGCTACTTCAGAAAACTGGTAGTTACGTCGGAAGTTAAAGGTGAAACGAGAAAGCTGGGCCAAAGTCCAAGCGTGCTGAGCATGGAGTAATAGAAAAATATAGAAAGAGTTAAGCTATTGAAGCTTTGAGAAAAAGAAGTTTCAAAATATTTTCTCACCAGGACATGGGGAAGAAAACCTGTGCTGCAGTGTAAGGTAACATTCACTGCTGGCAATAAGAGAAACTTATGACTCAAAATAAGCTTGGAGAATTCATACGAGGCTATAGTAAGTTTACATTTTTCCCAGTCTCCTATTGTCTCTCCAAGAGCAGTAATTTTGTCTTGGGATGAGATCTTTGCTATTGCACGGAGGCCTCTTTGGTGTCCTACTCTTTATATTGCACAAGAGTCATCAGAAATACAAGGAGCATTTATGCATCCAAGGGCTCGTTTTTTCGTACACGCACAAAAGAGCTGGAATGGTTATTTTGAAGGAACGGGGGAGGAAGGTGCTATTTAGAAGCAGGAGACTGAAACTGGGGGAGCCATGAGCCAGAAGTGCCCGATAGTGTCACAGGATGTAAGGATATCTCATCCAGGTCCAGCCAAAGGAGAAGCTCATCACTCAGGAAGAGAAGTTAGCAAGAGTTACCTGGGCCAGGTGTCTGCTTCATGGTTAGAAAGCAAGCAGCAAATTTAAGGGAGTTATCAAAGTGCACTTGAGACCTAAGTGAGGTGCATCCCGCTATTAGGCGCGAATAAAACCATCTGACTTGAGATAGGAGCTCTTCTTTTGCTTCCAGCTAAGGAGGAGGAAGATGCTTGTATCTGATATGGCACCTGGATGAAGCTATGAAACAGGCAAATGAGATTTGTGCAGCCTAGCAAAATGAAAGCTGAGGGGGGATCCGACTGCTGTTGATTAATGTCTCAGGAAGAAAATGTCAGGGAAGGGGGGAATTTATAGCAACTAACAGAGGAATAAGCTGCAGGTGAATAAATTCAGGCTGGAAATCAGAATTGTGTTACTAACCATCAGACAAAAGGATGTAGAAAAACCTTTAATGGAGAAGGGAGAGCAAATTCTCTGATGTTTACATATGGGGCTTCTTCCCGAAGAAGATTTTATGATCTGGTTTCCTGTGAGGGAAAGCAACTGGAGCTGATGAGTCAGACTTACATTTCCTTATATTAGGAAAAGTGATTTGCTGTTGCGTGTTCTTGAAGATATACATCCTAACAGGGGTCATCAGTTATATTGCACTGAAAGAAGTAAAGAAATTGAGGCTTTAAAGAGCTTGGCAGAGATCGTGCTGACCCTAGCAGAGTCAGCAGTCCAGGCCCTTTTCCTAACCTCTCGGATGAGCAAAGAGCTTTGCCTGCTCTGCCTGGTCGGCTCCTGTGAGAGCACTGAGGTTATTAACAAGCCAGAAGAATGCTGCAGATAGGGAGTTACTTGTCACGGGAAGTGCCACTTAGATCCAGTATTATTAATATGTTCCCCACAGCCAGTTGCATACGATACAGTATCACGGTTTCCTGCAAATAGAATGTTCCACAATGCAGTTTTTAAAGGAGATTTGTTTTTGAGGGAGGAGGAAGGAATTCTTCGAAAAAAGAAGCTAGCTTGTACAACACAATCGTGTTTTCACAGCGTTAACATGAGTTACTGCTCAGTTTCCTCTGTTGTTAGTTTGTATTAGATGGTATGTGGGGAAAGTACTTTTTGTTTTTATTGCATTTTTCCTTCTTGCCATTGTAGTTTGAGGAGTCAAAATAGTTTCTGACCAAGATATGGGGGGGGCAGGAGGAGGAACTGCTGCAATACAAGCTGACATTTCACTTTCACCACTGCTAATTAGAAAAGGATGTGATTCAAAATAAGCTTCATGAATTCATGCAAGGCTGCAATACCTTTGCCCTGGTCTCCTACCATTTCCCTAGGGGGACATTCTTCCCCAATACAGGATTCTCTCCCACCATCTGCCTGAGCACTGAAACTTGATCTGTCAATAACTTTAGACACAAGGGCTATATCTTTGGCTAGCATAAATCGCCTTCTTTAGCACCTTCCATAGATCTACAATGATCTGCATCAGTTGGGGGCATCTATCTTCATCTTTCATTTCTTAGGATGCTCACTATGTTTTTCCTTTCTTCTACCCTCCCCATCATCAAAATGTCCATCCAAGTATTAACCCTGTGTAAAGTATGCGCCATAGAAATACGCATCACAGACAAAGAGCTGAAAATAAACAGTTATCTCAGAAATAAAATCCTGGGCTGTTACTTTCCCTTTTTCCCCACTGTATCTTCAGGGCTCTTCTCACTGACATAGCCTGGCTCTCTCTACTTCAGAAATACACCTCTACTACCTCATATAAAATTGTATTTCTCTATTGTTCCGCTTCCCTTCTCTGTGCTGTACTAAAACCTATTCCTACGGGATGACATCAGTGTTGTTTCCAGTGTGATTGTGCCTAGCAGTCCCCACCATGGATCAAGGGTCTGTACAGCACGAACACAGAACATTTCCTTTAGACCAAGGCAAGCTAGCAAAGCATGAATCGATATGAGTAAACACACCAGGACAGAGTGCAGCGCATACATCACCTCCCAGCTGCCCCATGGTGCATTAGCTTTGCTCCACAGAGGAGTCAAAGGACTTGATTGGCACCATTTACTTGAGTCAGTGGGAGTTTTTCTAGCGAATTCTCTAGGGTCCGAATTGAGCCTGAACTCTGGGCAAATATTTCTCTTTATCTCAGAAACTGGATGGTTATGGACATTGGTACCACGTTAAAAGGGCTGAACACATTTAATCCCTCTAATCTACATCTGTCATTTAACGGAGATGCAAGATTGAAGAACAGTTGCTTCAGGATAGAGCAGCTCAGAAGACTGGGCCCTTTTGGCTTGCAAAGATGTTCTCATCTGTGCAGACCAAATCCTTATGACAGTCCCCATCACTGCTTAAGATGTAGTTATCATCAAAAAACTTTAGCTCTCTTTTCTAGCAAATGAAAAAAAATCCACCATATTTTCAAATTTCTTTTTCAGTAGAATGGAGGAGAGTGTGAACTTTTCAGTATGCAAGCTTTAAAATAAATTTAAGGTAGGGACCAGCAAAATGATGCAGATAAGTCATCTGATCTGATTTCTGGAGCAACACAGGCACCAGGAGTTTATCCTTATTAAGAAAACTAAGGAGTGTTGGTCTAAACAGCTATTTCAGAAAGACATCAAAGACACAGATGAGAGTCTACCTCTTCTTTTGCTACTGTTTTGCAATAGCTTGTCTCACTCATTGGAAAAAAAAAAAACAAAATAAAACTCACTTGGAATTTTACTTGCATGTATCTGGCTTCAGCTGCCAGCTGTTAGTTCTCATTTCTCTCTGCTAGATAACAAAGTCTATTGGTAGCAAGACTATCTTTATTTGAAGGTTCTCTGCACTATAATCAAGTTAGCACTTTGATCTGCTTCTCATGAATTAGGTAGACTAAGTCTTTTCTACCTCTCAGGTGGGATATATCTGACCAGATGTGGACTTCTACCCAACAGATGTCTACACAGCACTAGTCACCCTTTATAGTCAGGAGAAAGAAATGAGCCTTCCAGGACACTGTTCATCTCATCCTAAAGTGGGTGTTTAAAACAGGCCAGATGAATTTCTCTCTCTCAGAGAGAGAATTTCTCTCTAACAACAATCAAGGAAGCCTGTGGTGATTACCTCTTATGGCAACGCCTGCGTTACAGACCTCTCTATTTAGACAAGATGGATCTGAGTCTCCGGCTAAGTCATTTTTCCGGCTTTGAATCATTTCCTTGGCTCTCTCTTCTGTGCCAACTTCTTGCACTGATGAAATTTTGCAGCATCTCCAGCAGATGCATGACTTTAATTCCTATGTACACGGATGCCTCTCTATAAGCGCTGGGAGCACACACTGGGATGGTTCACTGAAAATTAGGTTAGGAAGATATTACTGGATTTCAATATGCACGTTGTCCACAGTCTGTATTTTCTATTGATTGTGTCTTCCTAGTAAGAGACGTATGGCACTAATGAGAAAACTCCTTAATATTTATGGTCCTCCTGGAAAAAGACCAGATTATATAACTATCAGTCTTGATATTTTTGCTCCATATCTGCTTTCCATTTTCCTGATGTTAACATTCCCTGAAGCATCGCGGATCTCAGCCCCTTCCTTCCAACTTGATTTTTTAGCATTAGCTGCTCAGCTGTATGTAATCATACCAGGCTCAACCACTAGCCCAGACAGAGCTACCAGATGTTTTATTTTTAAATAAATACTTACATCTGTTGAGTTATAAAGCAGAGAACAATGAATATATTCTTAATGGTTTTTTGTCTCTCCCACTTGAAGAAGACAGGACAAGATTTATGCAGAGTCCACAATGAAAGAAAAGGATTCACGTGGCTGGGCAGGTTCCCTTGGTTTTAAATACACTGTATTTAAATGTCAGTGTTAACCATTGCTCCATAGTGGTTTATTAGGCCTGAAGGAAGGACTCATTATGAAAATCCTTCCTCTTCATCAACACCTCATCCCTGCTTAAGCATGGCTGGATGTAACGTTCTTGCATAATGAATATTATCTCTAGTGTATATTTATATATTATATACTCATCTGGATAGCAGATGGGACTGGGGAACAACTTCCGTATGCTGTTAGCTAGGAGAAATGAGATGGGGTGTTTCCTTCAGAGCACCCTATTTCTTCTGGGGCTCTTCTACCACAGATTGATAGGAGCAGCTCAAGCGTGCCTTTTCCCTGTCCCTCGCTCCTCTCTGTCTTGCCCAATCTTCCTCTTTCCCGTCTTCCTCTCTCCATCATGATTACTAGCTCTGGTTTCAGATACTGTCAGGAAAATGGGCAGCACTGCTGAACAAGTGTTGTCATTTATTCTTACTTACGGCTGTGTCCCCATAGATGTCAAGGCCATGTTAGAGAACTGAGTTTTAGCCTAGATTTGCTGTGTTGTTTCTTATTGACCCCTTTTTCAATGACAGACTGGTCCATCCTAGATAAGGAAGGCAGTCTGTACTGATAGTTCATGATGTTACCTTCTCATGCGCTCACACCATGGCTTTCTTTTGGAGAAAGCCAGAACGGATCATGCTAGAGCAGAGATTCTTTACAAATAATTAGCTCTTCTTGTTAAAATCTGCTCTTGCAGTCAGCAAGCTAAGCCAGCTCAGCTAAGACCACAACATCCTCACTGCAGATCCCTCATAGAGCTTTAAAAGTGATTTATATCAATTAGTCAGTAGGGGATCAACTTCAGTTAAATCGATATAATGTGGGTTTTCAATTGATTTGAGAAGGTCCACACCACAGGTTGTGCTGGTTTATATAATCAAATTTAAACCATTTAGTTTTTAAGGTACTTTTAGTTACAAACTGGCATATAGCAATTCTAGAGCTACAGATAGAACAAAGCTTTTAGAAGTGGCTCACTGCAATATTATTAAGGACTAAGCAAAAATGAAAATCTTGTGGGATGAATGCAAAAGTGTTAGAAGCATGGAGTGATTCAGTAAGAATTCAGACCACTTCTGGTATTTTTGAAACTAATCTTTAGCTAATATAATCCTACATTAAAAAAGTATACAAAATGCACAATGGTTTTTTTTCTCTCTCACTTTCTCTGCTTATTATTTATATTAAAAGATTTGTATAGTCATCTGCTCACAACTTCACGCAAACAATCCTGTGACAATTGAAATAACATTTCCTAAAAGATTAGGGGAATTTGTGGAAAGAGTCATTGCTTCATGAGGGAACAATCAAATACTCATTGCAGACATTTTTGTTCTTTAATCTTAATTTCTTTGTGCCAGTACCTTGATTTGTTTCTCAAATTGAACAGAGAAGGGTATGAAGCCACTAAAAATCCAAAATTACTATGCAACCATATGGAAATATTAAGTTTAGGAAGTCTAAGCACTTAAACCAACTGTTCAGGGTATTTTCCCCTTAATGTGCTTACATAAATCACATTAGTTTTTATGATAGTTATTTTTCAAATTTATAGGCTTTTTCAAGTGGAGCTTCATCTCCCAAGGTAGCGTATGCAGAGGCTGAGGGTGTTTCTGCAAATTAAGGACTATGGAGTTCAAATTCTAACTCTGACTTTGGATTTGTGGGTGTTATCAGATACACTCATTATGACTAGACTTTTGGGAAAAGCTTCTGCTTTTTAATGCTCAGCTTTAGAAGGCTAAATTTCCATTTATGAACACCTAGCATTTAAATCATTGATGCAATAGGCAGATATTTATGTGCTAGTTTTAGAAGTGGCATGTGTTATGGCTTCATCTGCAACAAAATCTGAACGGAAAAAGTCACTGCCACCACTTCGGCAAGTACAATGCATCAGAACTACTATCTGTCTTGTGCCTCTCATTCATTTTTCACTGAAATCTTCAGTTCCTAGAAACAGGTAATTTAGGGGAAATCTCATAATTTAGAAGAGAAAGAGTATTGCTAGCTTTGATGATCACAGCAAACATGTACTGAATGCACCCTGAAGGCTCAGAAAGCGGAAGGCAAATCAAAACTGTCCGATATTTACTGTAGCATTCAGATGGAGAGATATTTTAACATTGATTTTGTGATTTCGGGATGACCTAGTTCATGTGTTTGAATTTGGCATTATTGCAAAAATCACTGAGAGTCTCTGGAATGTGTTAGCCCACACTAAACCCAAGAGGAAGATAGTGCACAGCAAAGCTTCCTACCTACCCCACAGCAAGCCCACCTCAGGGAAGGTTCAATTCCCAGCCCTCTCCCCCACTCTGTGATCCATCCGAGCAGGCTGGTAGCCATGCGCAGAGCTGTGAAAAGCTCATGTGGAGCTGGCAGGGCTCTGTGCTTGAAGAACACAGCACGCAGCCGGTCCAAGGAGAGACCTCAGCTGCTCAGCTTGTGGTCAAGAAGGAGAAACAATGTCGGATGAAGAGCAGGGCTCTATGCAGTTCACAAATCCTTTCAGCCAGACCAGATTTTGCATTAGATCTCTTGTACTCATATTTAAAGCAGCCTTTTGCATCAATCCTGATGGGAATATGGGTATAGATTTTGGAGACACAGCTTGCATTATACTTGCCATGTGCAGCTCCCAGCTCACTGCACCCTCTGAGGGCTGGTGTCTGAAAACTGAAACTAAGCGTATTTACAACACAAAGAAGGTGTCATTTTTTCACAGAGAGGCTAATTAGTAAGTAGGACAAATCTGGGAGGCCTACTGCTACACAGACTTACCTTTGCAACAGAAAGCAGGTACTGACTCCATCACTCAATTATTAAACCTCTTTGGCCATTGGTTCTAGCATGCTGTTTCTCCTTGGTAGGGCCTGGAAACTCTTCAGAAAAAAAGAGGAGGTCAAAGGCTCACCAGAGGGTCAAAGTACTCACCAAGAAGCTTTCGTTCCACCCTCGATCTGGACAGTGACTCACACAATCAGCAACTAGCAGCTAAGAGAGGGGCCATGATAGGCGCCACACAGGCAAGCGTGGGACTCAGGATGGTGCAGCCTGTAGAAGAGGGGTTTGCTCTGGGGTGCTCCCCAAGAGTTTAGGAACCCCGAGTGCACCACGGCCAGAGCCACCACACTGTGGGGTTGCCGTAGCCTCATGAGGGCAGAGCACGAGTGCAGAGCAAACCGAGTCAGCAAAGGAGAAGTGACACCGCAGACTCACACTGTAGGCATCTAGATACCTTGGAATTGCGTACTGATAGCTGTTGAATGTGCGCACTGATAGCTGCTGACTGTGCGCACTGATAGCTGTTAAGCGTGCAACTGTTAAACATGCGCACTGATAGCTGCTGAATGTACTGATAAGCATCCTGGTGACCATGCTGTCGGCATCCATACCGTTATCACCTAAGACCATCTGTTCCGTTGTCCAGCTATGGTCTGGCACTGATTAATGAACTAAGCCCGGGAAGGATAAAAGACAGTAAGCCACATACCTCTGTGTGGACTCGGACTCACCGTCAGCGGGCCTGCGGACCGACAACCCACCCATCAGCGGGGACGCCCCCGATGCCAACTGCCAGAGAGAACCTGAATCCTCTTGGCGCAGCTCGAGCGTGGTGAGAACAATCCGGGGAAAACTATACCGGAGGGGTGGCCCATAAGGACAAGGAAAGGGCGAGAGCGGTCATTATACCGTGCATCCGAGAGCAGTCATTGTACTGTGCTTCCGTGGCTTAACCATAGAGCTCTGATATGTGTGTGTTTTTGATTCTTTGCTATACTTCTTAGCTTTGTTATACTTGTAGATTGTCTGCTGTTGATGGTTTAGTGTTGTCCAGTGTCCGTCATATGTGTAGAACCGCTCAGATCTAATAAATTCTTACATCTGACAAAGAACGATCTCTCGAGTTCAGTGCAACTAATCCCAGAATACGAAAGAATCCCGGACGCCCCTCTAGTGGCACGTCACAGGCCATTAGGCGCTGCCTCTTAGCAAGGCTGAAGGACAAAGAGCGCACTCCCCTCACTCCTGTGCACTGGAACACCTGTAAGTTTAAATCATCCTTCTGAAGGCAAATTAATTTCTTACAGCTAGAGTTCATTACCTACTTGAAGTTTTTCTATATGATCTTCTCTATTTTCTTTCTCTCTCCGCTAAGAGACAGCAGGTAAGAGCATCAGTTGTGAACAAGTTCAGGGCCCACCATCTTCCATCCAAGGTAGGGGCCAGGCTGATTTGTGCCAGGTGGAGGCTAGTCCTAGTCTGGACATGTGAGCCATGAGTTAGGAAGTTTACCAGGCCAAAGCTCAGCCCTCGCTGCAACATCTCCCTCCTGAGGTCAGAGGGACATTACCCATCACTTGCCATCCTTACGCAAGGCTTAGAGTTCCTCAGTGTCACCCAAAAGAGATTTTTGTGCTCAGACACGAGTTTTGGGCTTGGTGTGGGACGCATCAGTGAAACGCTGGCTACAGTTACGCAAGAGGTGAACAGAGATGACAGCCATGACTCCTTCTAGCCTTGCTGCCACTGCTGCGGAAAAATGGACATTCTTTAGGTATTCTTTTCTTTATGTATTCTTTTTTGTCCTTCGTAATGCCAGTACAGTGGAATGCTTGTATCTTATTAAGTTTTTACTGATTCAGAGCTCCTCAGACCTTCTTGGTTTCTCAGTCATCACAGCCCCATCAGTCTTGAAAAAGCTTACGATTGCTAGGATCTGGGTTTTAACTATTTTGCTTGCTAGCCGTGGCCTGGTTCCTGCATCTTAAAAGTGAGCCTTTCCGTTTAAGCTCGAGCTGTCACGACTGTGAAACGTGTTGAATAACCAAGCCCCTACTTACGTTTGTCTCTGACATGGGTAGGGTTGGGCTGTATGTTAGGACAGAGTATGGAGACAAGCAGATTCCTTTCCAGTTTAAATGGCAGATGGCACTTATACTGAGAAATGGTCTATTCAATGAACTTTTCAAAATAATCACCTCCTAATTATGTTATTCAGATCCTATTTCCATTTTCTCCTATTTCTTTCTCAGATTCTTTTGCTTCTGCTGGTGGGGGAAGGGCTGTGCTGCGTAAGAAGGGCGGCAGATTTAGAGCACATAACAACAGCAACCAGATTCCTTCAGCTTAAGTGGTATTAAAATAAATTCTTCTATTGAAGGAAAAACAAAACCAAGAAGGATAAAAGGAAAGCCTGTGTGAGAGAGCACAGCATATTAATAAGTTGGATCTGTTTCTTCTCCTGTAATGGAAGGTTTCACAGGAGACGGCTCACTTGGAAATGCAGAGGCGTGGCGGGGACGAAAGCTCAGACACATCATTGCCTCCCCCAGCAGGCTTGTTGTTGCATGGCCATTGAGCTTCTGCTTAGAAACAATCTGACCATTTAGTACTTCCTAAAGTTGTTAGCTTGATGGCACTTAGAGAATTTGGTGCATTAAAGCCTCCCCTCCATGCAGGATCTCTACTTTCCCACCGCGTCCTGTCTCCCGGAACCACCTTTGAAACAGCTCGAGCTGTTCATGCCACTTGCTCCCCATAACTGTGGAGGAGCATTGTATCACCCTCACTGCAGCTTACAGCTCCCTCCTCCCCATCTAATGACAGAGAGCACCTGAGGTACTTCAGACTTATAGGGAATTTGAAGAACATCCAAACGCATAGACCTCCATAGGTAAAGTCCTCAGAGACATCTGTATAGCTCGGCAGAAGTTTTCAAAGGTACTGAATTCCTAAAAATTCAGAAAGTGGGATTTTGAAAATCCCCAGCGACATAGTTACCCAACTTGCATTGATTCCCCTTCCCTACGCTCTTAAAAAAAAAAAATCTTGGGAGGGCATCTATAGATGCTTCTCAAAATCTACCCCCAAATATATTTCCAAATTGGTAGCCTGTATCATCTGACACTTATTAGCACCAGGTAACTCAGAGGCAGGTTTGCTGGGATGACTCAGCGCCTCGTCCTCACCATTACTATCCTCCCAAGCCATGCTCATGCTTTTGCTCATGGGCTGCAAATGCAACTATGCAACTGTGCTACATCCCTTCCCTCCTCCCACAGCTGCCAGCAGGACTGTTTAGATAATAATAGGGTACTTTTGCAAACAGAGTAACATGATCCTGTTAGGAGGAAGCTCTACAGATGTTATCTAATCTGTGAGAAGAGTAAACGTCTCCATGCCACCCTGAAAGGGAGATTTTCTTTGTTATGGTAAAACAGAGCAACTCTGTTCTTTCTCATAATATGCTACAACACAACTTTGTGTGGCACAGTAAGCTTCACCAGGCAAGTAAGCCTGCTGACTGAGCCATCAGTGGTTATGAAGATTTATTTCTGAAGAAAAGGTTCAGCAAAATAAAATCACCATGGCAATATTCAGGTACCTGATGCTCCAGAGATTATGAACAAGCAGCAGTAAAGCCAGACACCAGCAATAGCTGAGTGAATAACTCACAGCAAATCATGATTTTGATTAAGTTTACCCTTTTTCTAGCCACAGACAGATCATCAAGGCTCTTGGAAGTTCTCTGCTTGCTCCTGCCAATTACAAATTGAGGCCTTTATGCAGAGGGCTGGTATAAGTGCTGCATGTCTGTTAAAACCACAAGTCCTGGAGACACAGGCTCCAGCATCACAGGTATTTCAGAGACTTTGAGGATTTGGCACTGGTTAAATTCCATCCACACTGAAGTTTTGTCTTTTACAGTCAAAAGTATATCTCAGAAATACCCCCTAGCTCCTTTGCTTAAGGTGAAATGAAAGCAGTATATACTGTTGCACAAGCAACGAGGATGGAAAATGTGTTGCATCACTGTTTTTCTTTGTAAAAATCAAAGGTTATTTGTGGTTGTACATGGGACGTGCAGGTACGTCTTGAGGAACACCTCAAGAAGTCCCTACTGAAGAGCAAAATGCCCTCTTTTAAGCTATATTCACTCTCCCTGATCATCCAGCCTTGCTTACATGTTAGCTTGCAGTCTGGCTGTAGTCAGGAGCCAGCAAACTTCAGGCACAGCAAGAACCAACTCACACTTGAGTATGGATGTAGCCTACGATAGATAGGTAGCCCACATTACCATAGTAACTGCATGCTGTTGCATTAATTTCAGTGAAATAAATGAAGCTTGTAAGTCAAGGGGCATCTACACAGAGCAGTGCAATAGCACATAAAGATACTGAAACAGTTCTGAACAAGACAGCTAGGCTTTCTTGCCTAATTTATCCTGCTTTTCAGGAGGGATAATTGTCTGGGTGGAATATTTCATTATCCATGGCTAGCCTGCTTTCAATATCTGAGCTGGCATGTTCAGATACGGCTTGGGTATATCTACACAGCACTGCACTGAGAGATGTAAGAATCACCAGAAGCATGAATAAGCCTCTGCAGTGCTGGACAGCTTTTCAAAATTTGAGCTACTGAGAGCAGAACTTAGCAGTCTTCTGTATTTCCCTTTTCTCTAGAGAGGTTTTTTTTTTTTTTTTGGCACAATGAAAAAGGCGGCGTGACCTATTCTTTTGGGGGAAAAAGAGAAGCTAGCCGAGATGGGCTGAGATCCTCATTTTGCTGCTATTGCCAAAATCCCACCCTGCTTTCTTAGAAAGAATAACATACGTATGAAATGAAATTCTGATTTGTCTGAGCCAACTTAGAGGTACCCTTGCTATAAAGGAAGGCAGGCAAGCATGTGGCTCATGGGACACTCTGAAAACACTCAGTTCCTCGCGGTGTAGACTCTTACTTACTGGTCAGTAATACTAGCTCCACTAACTTGGTTAACTGTATCTTCACTAACTACAACAGGAATTTAAATGCCTGCCACAAATGTAAAAAGCTACAGGTAGACATCTAAATTCAATTGTCTTGGCAAGGATTTAAGACCCATCCCAAAAACCAGATGAGATGAATCACTCCTTCTGACTAACCATTTTTTCTATCCGAAAATGCCAGTTTGTGGAAACTTATGTTTGGATGAAAAAAAGCCTCCAGCTGGAAAAGTTTGAGGGTGAGGAACCTGTGGTCAGTGCTGGAGAAACACCCTGTACAGTTTATTATCTGCCTCATTCAAGCCCTGGATGGAAAATTCATGTCTTCCATACCCCACAAACATTTCCCATCAGCTGGCTGCTGGGGAAAGAGTTTGGGGCTGATTTGGCACATACAAATAATTGACTAATTATTGTGAGAAGAAGAAAGATTTTGACCTAGCTTTGCTGCTCAGACAGCCGGGGTCTTCAATTGCCTCTTGTGGTGTACACTGCCACAGCGAATATCTTGTCTGTTGGAAGAGCTAATCTATCTCGTCATGTGCATTTTGCATAACAGTTTCAGATTCCCCTGCAGCCCAGAAGATTTAATTACTTTTTGTTAGGCCAGTCTCCACAGGCGGAGAAAACAAAGTTTAGGTTCTTAGCATGAATACCTGAAGGTAATAGTGTTTAAGGCAATTATTATACGGCCCATAAATATGAAGAAATTATTAGCCACATTTTATTTCTTTTACAATATCACTCTTGGTCATTGTTGCCATGGGACTAAAATCTTTCTTCAAATATTGTTTATTCTGAGTCTTCATAATTATCATCGTAAACTGTGTCCTTACAAAAAAAAAAAATACTGGGAGTGGTCATGGATACATCTGTCAAGATACTTACAGCCAAAGCACATAGACACAAGGGACTATTTAATGAATAAGAAAACAGTTGTATGCCTTGTTCATCTCTTCTCAGTTTATTTTGCTTTCTTCAGATTCTGTCTTCTTCATTGAGGTGTATTTGGTGTGTCATTACAATGTTGTAGTCATTCCTTCACACAGCATAGTTGAATAATTTGGAAAACATCCTTTTGTTTATAGAACAGCTGATTTGTGTGGTACCAAGGGTTTCGCTCTGTGTCTCCAGAAAGTTTCACCAGCTGATGTTTAGGAAACCTTGCACTTTTCTTTCCTGTTTTTCCTCTCTCTGTTTCATGTTTAGTATGAAGTTAAACCACCACATTAGTGAAGGATTCAAGAAAAGGCTGATGATAGGTGATTTACAGAGCTTTACAAGGACATAATCCCATCACAGAGTTCACAATGCGCCATACAGTATGTGAACAAGGGCTTTGTATTTCTATTCTCTTTATTCTCACACAATCGAGGAAAAAAGGTAACATACCAGCACTGATTTTTGGCAGGGGAGGTTACAGAAGGTACTAATGAATGGGCTTAGACTTTTCAAATATTGACTTAGACTGTGGGATAACGTTTCTGTAAGGAATTACCAGTTGCATCATTGTAGTTGTTTACATTATTTACAGTCTAACTACCCTTACTTCCCATCTCCACAGATAAACAGAGCAACATATTAACTTTCTTCACCTATTTGGGCACCACTGGACGTGTCAGGCTTAGCTAATACCAACTCCCACTTCCTAGGGGGTGCCCAAATCGCCTTATTTCTCGCATCTTTTTATCTTGGGGAGCATACCTAATCAGCGTGCCCTGAGCCTGTTTGAGTCCCGTTTTGCCTTGTATCTGCAGAGCGCGACTGAAAGCATGAATGCTGGGCTGCTGCTAAGTAGAGTGGGCTGGGCTGTTCGGAGTGGTCCTGACCCCAAATGCTATGGGGTAGCCTGGATTTGTAGAGAGCCTGAACCTGACAGAAAGTATACCAGTCTGTAGACCTGTGTGATATAAAAAGCCAACTCAAGCAATGTGATGAGCTTTACTTGGATCACAGCTCCCAGGATAATGTAGATGCAGCCTCAGTCTGTTTTTTTATTACTATTTTTACTACTGTTGTCTTTTGCACAGGTTAGGTACTTATTCCCTGGGTTAGAAAACAGAAGAAAACAAGAGAAGGATCAGCAGTGTCAGATACTCTGACAATCACCTGGAAGGTAAGACACCTGGGTTCCTTCTGTGTGCTAGTAAATATGTGAATGTTTTATGTAAAGTTGAACAAATTCAGCAAATGGGTGAGCGTGGAGCTCTGTAGATTGACAGGTGGGATGTTAGCCCAGAGGGGAATTGAACCTAGTTATCCTACAGCCTGTGCGGCTGTCCTGAGCTGTGATTTATTAGGCAAGAGAGAACCTCTTTCTTGCAGAGTTCATTATTATATATATATTTTTTCTTCTTCTTCTTCTTCATTTGATCAACTGAAACTATTTGGCAAATCTGACATGAAGCCGCACATGTTGGCAAATAAATCAATTGCTGGAAGAAAAAGCAATCTTTCTGCCTTCCCTTCCATTCCAGCGTGCAGGCACTTTGTTTGTTCTCTGTGTTTGTGGATGGGCCTTGGCTCAAATGTTTTCAATAGATACAACAAATAGATTCTAATAAGAAAAAGTAGAATAGAGGATGAGTGTTGATGGAGTATTTGATCCAGATATTGGGCTACGGCAGTTTTTGAAAGAAGAGACTGAAAGAGGGAAGGAGGGACTGAGATAAACCGTGAGGGTGATTCACATTCATAAGAATCTCTTCCCTGATTCCCAGGTCAAGTTATCAAATCAGCTACTTAGTTTACAAACTTAAATCCCACTGTCTTTCATTTATACTTGGGCATGTCAGCACCCTTCATTTCTGGAAACACAACAAATTCCTAAGTCACGTAGAGCCAGATGTTTATAGATATTTAAGTGTATAACTCATAGAAACAATGAATTCAGTGCCTAGAAAGGTTTAAACCCTTAAAAAGTGTGGCCTTTGGTGCTGTTGAAAATGTCACCATTGGTTTGTACTGGAGATTAGCCCAAGTCTCACTAGGGCACAGGGAGCTATGTTATTGCTGCTACCATCATAAGTAATGAAAGCTACTGTGTGCCTTCAGGGCATTTACTGAGTGAGCATAACTTGGTGCTGCAAAGTGGAGCTCATAGCAGGATTTTCAACAGGGCTTTGCAAGACACCACTAGATCAGCACAGGAACTGTGTGTAGCATTTATCAGGAAAGCAGTGATCTATGGAGGACAAAATTTATGGACTCTGATCCCACCAGCACTCTCTCAAGAAAGGTGCTTTGTCTTAAGGTTAGTCACCACAGGGATATCACCTGCTGAGATCAAAGCTAATCCTCCATTATGTCTAAAGCTTCAGTCTAAATAAACTACTATTAAACCCCAAAAAGCTTCAGTCTAAATAAACTACTATTAAACCCAAAAACTGCCAAGGGAGAAAATGGTGATGCCCATCAGTCTCGGTCTTCAGGGCAATGTGTTGAAATGTGCCAAAACACTCAGAAAGAAAAATGCATTTGTTTATCCCCAAAACAATCCCCCTCTAAAGTCAGCCACACTGCTCCAAGAGTCAATATGAGTTTCTACAAACTGTAACAAAGAGAACACACTCTGATATCTCTATAAAGGGTAACATCATAAGGGCAGATGTGTAGCTTGTTAAAGTCACAGAGCTCTATCAGCATCCAATTTACAGAAGCACAGTGACAGAAATGTTACAGTAGTGAAACAGCAAAACCTTTGAGATTTAATGACTCTATTCATCAGACGAGAAAGTGATCTGAAAAGGCCTTTTTATCTGTATATAGTTAAAAGTGCTTAGGAGAGGAGGAATGTTGATTTATGAGTAAGGGTACATAAAAGGCAGTTAGTGACATATCTAGGTCTTTTTGTTTTTTGTTTTTTTTTTTAAGTATGCAAAATACATATATTAAATACATATATAAAATACACTAACTTTTCCTGTTAGTGGTTGTAAAATGATACTGCATCTGTGAAAGCAACTTTCACTGAATAGCGTTCTCCCTGTTTGCCTTGGAGACAGATGAGGTTTGTAGCTTCTCTGGCAAGTTGATGCAAAGGACAATCACTGGGAATACTAAAGTACCAGCATTCCTATGACTCATTCAGATTACAAATTTTGATGGATACACCCTGCTAAAGTGCAGGGTGCTTGGTAAAATCCACTGCTGTTCCCTTTCTGCTTCTTTGATCTCCCTGTGAGTTTTCTTCCCCCCACTCCACAGCCTACTTATTTACAGCCTCTTGTAGGCAATGAAGCTTCATGAGCACAAGATAAGCAGTTTTTGGATCTGGGCAGGCAGATATGACATTGTAACAAGTGTTAATCAAAGGCAGTGCAATGCGATTTTGTACTCCAATTAAACATAGTCTTACACTAATAGCCATTTTACAGCTTCTTTACTTGCTACAGGGCTGACTCATCAGCTGATTCATTAGTTAAGTCACTTCTTGCTGTTTCTAATGTGTTTCTCGCCAAAACACCTCCTGTGAACTGGCAACCTTGGAAGTCTGTGTACAGCAGCTTTCACGTCGGTGCTGCTGGGTGCAGGACCGCTGCCCTAAGGAGTTCCTTGGACTCCAGGGAGAAGAAGAACACAAGGTAGTATGAAAAGGTCATCCTTGAACTCTGGCTTTTGTCTCAAAATATGGGAAAAACCTTAGAAGCAGACCTGTTCTCCCAGCAGAGTGTATGGGACTCCATAGTAATAAATATGCTTGTCTGCTGCTGACTGCGAAGGTGCTCTCCAGATCTGATTTGAGTGCCTTCTCCATCATAGGACCCCTGGGTGACCGAAGTCTGTCCTGCAGATCACCCACGGGACTATGTGGCTGAGCAGGTTAGCTGTGTTATGCCTCCTTACAGAAACTGGGTAGGATGTGAGTTGTCATTCTTACGGCTGCTCCAGAAGCTCCTCCATTCCTGATGTTTCAGCAGCATCTCAGAAACATCATTTGAATAAGGACTCCAGGCTGCCAGCAGTGTTAAACCTCAGCAGAACTCCAGGACCTTTGGAGGATTGCAAAAAAAGGGAGATGGCCTGAGGACAACCTTCAGGCGCGACATTTCTTTGGCTGTGTTTTCTTCAGCTTATTGGAAATTTGAGCTACACCCAAATAACCGCGGATTGGGAAAGGCAGTTCAGGGAGCTGTAGCTGAAGTGGCCATGAAGGCAGTTTGCAGCATCCCTGACTTGTGTTTTATATGGATCAGCTGCACTCTGTGACCTGATCTGATCATGTCCTCTTTGCTTATATGCAGTAAAAGTAACAGTTTCTTCATTTATTTTAACAAACGCTCCACCCAGCAGTCTGATTTCTTTTCTCCGCAAAGCTATCCACTTTCCAATAACCCCTCCAGTAGCACAGGCAGCAATTCAGGTCACAGGTTTTGACAGAGAAACCACATCATCAGCAAGTCACTGCTAATGAATATGTTTTTCTTGCTCCTTATGGATTTCTCCATGTGTTCAGCACTCCACTACTTTTATGTTGGACTTCAGGTGAGAGTCAAACAGGCACAGCAGCAGCTTAAGAACCCTCTAAATCCTTGCATGGGGCTGCCCCTTTGCTGAACTTTTATTTCTGTGAAGGGGACTGAATCTGGGACACAAATAAGGTGAGAAGGGAAGTCATACCCCACGCTGGGAAGCGTGGAGGAGGCATCATGCGACAGCAGGACTACCTGGAGGCACTGCCATCATCGCTGCAGAGACCGAGCAAGGCTTCAGGGCAGTCGAATCAGCAGAGCCGTACTGCAAGACAGGGTCATTCAAACAAAAATACTTTTCAACCCTCAGCTGTGAAGGCAAAGTGAAGGATGATACTTTCTTTCTGACGCTGGCCACTTGTGCATGACTAGGCAAACACATAGCAATAATTTTACAGCACACATGATGCTTTTCAGTCACACTATGACCTTTCACCCCAGGACCACTGCAACCCATGACTGTTTCATTAGATAATTAAAATCAAAATGGGAGTCACAAGATAACTAGACAACAGGTCCTTCTTCTCGCTGATTTCAGTAGAAGTTCATGGTGTGGAGAGCACGGGAGCGCTGAACTGAGGCCACAGACAGACTTGTGTAGTGAGTCGATTGCTGCTGCCAATGTAATCTCTATAAATCAGCTATAGCTCTATCGATTTCGGTGACTCTCTGCTGGATTTATACCTGAGAGTAGAAACTGACCTTAGGCCCAGTCCTGCTCAGCTGAAGCCGTTTGGAGCTTTTCCATACCAGTTGATTGGCATTAGGACTAGATCTGTAATGAACCAGTATATAATAGCCTGAGAATTGAATCAAATATATCTAACCTGGGCCAGATCCTCAGATAGGTAAGCTGATGAATCTCAGATAAGCTCAGTGCAGTTTTTAACCAAAAACAGACCTGGCACTTTAAAAGTCATTGTGAAAGATCTGTGCTTGATTACATAATAATATTTAAATTTGAGCTTATTCCTCAACAGCACATATCTTGCTTGCTCATTAAAATTAATAACCTGCTCTGTCTGGAAGAGATAATACCCACGCCTCTCTTCCAGGAAGAAGATGACAAGGAAACAAAGACAATGTGGTAATTCAAGAACACCAGAGTCCTTCCTCACTTTAATGTGATGCAGATAATAATTTTGCACAGCTCCTTTAGCTGGAGCAGCTAACTCCACTGCGCTTTCTAATTTCTCTAATTTCTATGACCCTGTGAACGTAGTGTACATACGATACATGACTGATGCTTCTGGACGGAACAAGCTGCATTAATTTTGTATTTTCTCCAACCACGGAACTAGAAAATTGCCTCCAAGACTATGTGAAAGTTTATCCCTGGAAAGACATCCAACTGGGTGGGTAGATTGGATCAGAGATTAGGTAGATCAGGTCAGTTTAGGAAGATGGGAAGGAAGGAAGGGGTGAAACGTTGGGTAGATTTGAGGAGTAATTGCTCTCCAGATATATTACCAAGGCAGGAGCTTCCTAGGATGCAGATGAAAGGGAAAGGAAGGGAAAAGGGGCTGTGAAACCTGTTGGTAGACGGGCTCACAGCAGATGGATGCAACTGCCATCATAGCCAGGGTTTTATACCTGGGCTTTCCCTTTTCTTCTTCCTTGGTGTTTTCTGTGGGGCGAATGATGATGGGCCACCAGAGAAGGGCCAGAGAGCCGCCACCTGTACCTAGCGATGCAATCAGGTCAGTCGCGATGGCTGCAGAGGTGGTTACGAACAGTAGGAGGAAGAAGGGGTACAGGGGGTAACCCTGCACAGTGGGCCTATGCAGTTTTAGGTGCCACCCTAACAGTAAAGCCAAGCTGAAGTGCATTTCAAAAAGCCTTGTCCCAGACTGAGACCAAAAAAAAAAAAAAAGGTATGCTTGCAATCTTTTTTTTAAATTTTTGCATGAAGCACTTGGGCTTTACAGAAGAGCCTCAGTATTCAAACCCATTTAGCTTCCACAACATGAGTCTTAAACCACAATAGCTTTCCAGTCACAGAATCACAGAATCACAGAATGGTTGAGGCTGGAAGGGACCTCTGGAGATCATCTAGTCCAACCTCCCTGCTCAAGCAGGGTCCTCTAGAGCATATTGCCCAGGATCACATCCAGGCGGGTTTTGAATATCTCCAGCGAAGGAGACTCCACCACCTCTCTGGGCAACCTGTTCCAACGCTCAGTCACCCTCACAGTGAAGAAGTTTTTTCTCAGGTTTAGGTGGAACTTCCTGTGGTTCAGTTTGTGCCCATTGCCTCTTGTCCTGTCGCTGGGCACCACGGAGAAGAGGCTGGCCTCATCCTCTTGACATGCCCCCACCTTCAGATACTTGTACACATTGATGAGATCTCCCCTCAATCTTCTCTTCTCCAGGCTGAACAGGCCCAGCTCTTTCAGCCTTTCTTCAGAGCAGAGATGCTCCAGTCCCCTCATCGTCTTTGTAGCCCTCCACTGGACTCTCTCCAGTAGCGCCATGTATCCGTTGTACTGGGGAGCCCAGCACTGGACACAGTACTCCAGGGGTGGCTTCACCAGAGCTGAGGAGAGGGGCAGGATCATCTCCCTCGACCTGCTGGCAACATTCTGCCTAATGCATCCCAGGATCCCATTGGCCTTCTTGGCCACAAGGGCACGTTGCCAGCTAACGCTCAACTTGTTGTCCACCAGGACTCTCAGGTTCTTTTCCGTAAAGCTCCTCTCCAGCAGGTCAACCCCCAGCCTGTCCTGCTGCAGGGGGTTATTCCTCCCTAGGTGCAGGACCTTGCGCTTGCCTTTGTTGAATTTCATGAGGTTCCTCTCCGCCCACCTCTCCAACCTGCCCAGGTCCCTCTGAAGGGCAGCACAGTCTTCTGGTGTGTTAGTCTCTCCCCCCAGTTTAGTATCATCAGCAAACTTGCTGAGGGTACACTCTGTCCCTTCCTCCAGGTCATTGAGGAATACATTGAACAAGACTGGAGCCAGGACTGACCCCTGGGGGACACCACTAGCCACAGGCCTCCAACTTGACTCTGTGCCATTCACCACAACCCTCTGAGCTCGGCCATCCAGCCAGTTCTCAAGCCACCTCACCGTCCACTCATCCAACCCACACTTCCTGAGCTTACCTAGGAGGATGTGATGGGAGAAAGTGTCCAAAGCCTTGCTGAAGTCCAGGGAGACAACATCCACTGCTCTGCCCTCATCTACCCAGCCAGTCATTCCGTCATAGAAGGCTATCAGATTGGTCAAGCATGATTTCCCTTTGGTGAATCCATGTTGACTACTCCTGATCACCTTCTTGTCCTCCACATGCTTAGCAATGACCTCCAGGAGGAGCTGTTCCAGTCTGTTTTTACAATGTTGTATCACCTCTATTGCAAACGTGTTTCCTCTCATCTTGCTTGCAAGTGTTGTACTGTGAAATGAATGCAGAAAGCTATTTATGATGTTTGATTAAAGTCCTTAGCACCTACCAGTAGAGTAGGGAGCCTGGAAGCTCTGAGGCCTGCTATGGTTTCCAAACCCTCACCCTGTCCTTGTGCCAGGGTGACCTAGGGCTCCTCAGCAGTCCTCTAAGATACTATGCAAGTTTACAGTTTAATGAAAGATTTCTGAAACAGATACATTTCTACGGATATTTCAAACTGGCATTTTCTAGCAAAATTCAGTTTATGCGAACTGCATAATCTTTCTTCTCTTCCGGCTGTGCTCAATCTGGAACATTAAACACTGTCCCTCAAAAATCTTATTATGCAAATACCAAAGTGAACAACAAGTAGGAAAATTAGGACATCTTATAGTAATTTATGATTCTGCTAGGAACAGAACTGTCTTCAGTTAACCTGAGACCTACTAGTACTGTTTCCAGTCTAGAACTATTAGACAGTCTTAGGCTGCTATGCTGGGAGTGCAACTACTCTCATTTGTAACCTCCTGAAAACACACCTTTGGACTGCTGAAAAGCTTAACAAGACTGTTTTGCCTTCATCTCATGACTGCAAGTCAGAGCAGCTGTATTTACTCCCTCCTTCCCTCACATGTGTTACCAGCTGTGCTGGGGCTTTACGTTTCTCATCTATCTTTTTGATTTGCCTGGCTTACACATACTTATGGATTAGAGAAAGTATGAAATATTCCATGAGGGCCAGGTTGGCTATGAAAAAGAACAAGTTAGAAATGAACTACTGTTTGAAATGAAAAAAAAAATCATTTATTAGAATACAATACTTATTTTATGGAGGAAAAAAAAATCTCAAGGAATTTGTTGTGGCAGCTGGCTGCAGGCAGGGCAAAGAATCCATGCTGAACTGTGGGAAAGAGGCAACTATTTTGCCCTTTCGCAAGGAGCTGACAGACATCCTTTTTTTTTTTTTTTTTGCTAGTTGAACAACAGAGTAAATGGATGCAGAAAAGTTGCATAGATTTGCTGTCATGTAAACATTCTTTGCACATACTGATGAATTCAGCAAGTGCAGTTGTGCTTTTCCCTGGGCTGGAGAAAGAAAGATCAACAAAGCATCAACAGTAGGTTTTGATGCCCAAAGTGAGGAAGATAGATAGACAGATTAGTGCCCCTCAGGGCTGCTGGGCTGGTGCAGAAAGTTATGTGGTTGTGTATCACCCAAAGAGTGTGTGATAGCACATGATGGCATGGGTCCAGGATTTGGGTCTTACCCTGTCCCATGCCCCCTGAGGCTTATTCCATGACACAGAGGCAATGACTCCTTTTCATATGACCAAGATTTCCAAGTACTCTTTAACTGAACCCAGATGTCTTCAGCCCCCAGCTAGCATCCTTCTCACAGGACAATCCTGGCTCTCTCCTTTCTTTTTGTTTCAACATATCCTGGAAGAAAGCAACCTACTATTTATTTCCTTATGCTTTTTCTCAGCCTTAAGTCTTTGGATATATCCTACAACCATTAGCAAAGTGAATTTCATTAATCTATTCTGCAAGGTCAGAAAATATAATGCTGTTACCCATGTCCACTCATGCTCACACAATGTGTGATATACTACCAACTATATCAATTAATTGTTTTGCTCAAAGGTGTTTACAGGCTGCAATACAACTGCAGAGCCCAGCAAGCAGCAGACCTGTTCCGATGGTTTGTTTTGGGGATGTTCTTTCACCTAACGTGAAATATTTTGAAAGAACTGTGCATTAGGTTAGGAATTTAGAGGCTCATCTCCAGAAACACAAAGGAGGCCAGAGGCACAGCAGCTAGCAGGAGAACCCCAATAACCCAGCCAGAGCCATGAGCCCCAGCACTCACTCTCTAGGGCCGTCCCAGGAAAGCATCAGGCCGTGGGCCAGGGGACACCCACGATTAAGTCACAGCAGTGGCTACCCGGTCACCTCACAGATCGAGGGGGTACTGCTGAGGGATATGGGACTCATTACGGCATGCCGGGGGACAGCGTTTGGGGAGTGCACAAGACTTACTATAGTATGGTTAGGGGAAGGACCAAAGTGGGAAAAGGAAGGCATCAAGGTGATTTAAGCAGGAATAAGTGTATAAAAATGGAGGGAAAAGGGGAAAAGGGGTCAATTGTACGTAATCAGGTTGCTGGGCAGTATGCTTGTCTGGCAATATCCTGCACCTGATCACCAGATCTGTCCTATCTTCTCATTAAATTATATTTCTAACTCCATTTCCTGGATGATGGGCTCCCTATTCTGTGTGCACAGAGGTGTCAGTGCCAACAGCTGGAGCTGGAGTCTGCGTTACAGGGCCTGTGTGTCTGGGTGTAAACAACTGGAGAAACTGGAATATGTGCATATCGTGTGGGCACGCATGTCAGAGTGTGATCTCTAGTGAAGCTGGATTAGCTGGCAAGTAGAATAAAGTCTTTGGAGCCAGATATCAGAGCAGGCATAAGTCTGGATCTATTAGTAGAGAGTCTAGAGAGCTTGAAAGCTGGCTACTGGAGAGACCAGGAGGTCCAAGCCAGTTACTGGAGAGGCCATAAGGTCTGTAGGTTAGCCACTGGTAAAGTCATAGCTCTGAACCAGCTGCTGGAGAGCCAGAGTTGCGTGTTATGTGTCTGTGCATGAGGCAACTGGAGATGAGGGGATCCAGTGGCCAGCTACAGGGTAGACTGAGTGTCTAAGGAGAGTTGCTGGAGGGATTCGTACAGTACATATGTATGTATATATGTAGGTGTATACATTTTCCCCTAATGGGCTCTAATCATGATCAGCCCGAGAGGGGAAGAGAATGAGGCCATCGGTGTGGTTTGTGTTTGTGTGAATGCCATGCATTTCTCTCTGTCTTGATCTGTGTGGCTAGCTGCGCACATATGTATACGTTATATGTATTTATGTGTGTACATACGTATACATGTGTTTGTGTGTGTGCCGACTGAGAACAAATGCTCAGCCTCACTACTGGCTGGACCTGGGAGTGTGGAGCTGCGGCAATCTTACCTCTGTTGGCCTATTGGATTGGGCAACCCACAGGACACTGATCCTGCAAGAGCACAGACTCATGGCATTGATGACCACTGATATTCCCTCCAGCTCTCTTCTCTGTTACCCTGGGTTTAGCTACTTCTCTTTGACTTCAGTAGGAGCTTTTCCAAGCTGAGCAAAGAGGCCGGGAGAAGAGTTCCCTGGGGAGCAGTTAGCAAAGTGATGACTGTCTTTTACAAGAAGCACTTTCTCCTGGCAAGTGATTGCTTCAACTCACACTTTTCTCTGGCAGAGCAAGTAAGTAAAGTGTTATTTCCACCCCAAAACAGCACTAATGAGTGGCAAAGGCAGTAAAGTGTCTTGCCTATCTGTTCTAGGTCTCTTTTTGGTGTTTGTAGAGACACTGCTGACTTTCCAACAGGTTAAGCAGTTCATGTTCTCATTTCCTTAGAGCTAGCTGCACTTGCAGGGCAAAAAACCTTGTTGAGGGCAACAAAACAAAATAAATCATTTATATTTAACAAGACAGATACATACCCTGAAACAATTCCATCATGTAAGCAACTTCCAGCCTTGAATAAACTCAAATCTAGCTGCACATTTGATAATTTGGAAGCCTGAGAGGTCCCCAAAGGAAATGATTCTTATCACTAAATACAAGTCCTCACAAACCAGAAAAACACACAAAGCCTGACTGTGTCAATTATTTGGCAGGCTAGTTTAGTTGATGACTCTACTTGATATTTAACAAAAAATTGACAAAAAAATTGACAAGTAATTGACAAATTACTAGAGAATCACAGAATCACAGAGTGTTTGAGAATGGAAGGGACCTCTGGAGATCATCTAGTCCAACTTCTGCTCAAACAGGGTCTTCTAGAGCCCATTGCCCAGGATTGTATCCAGACGACTTTTGAGTATCTCCAAGGAAGGAGACTCCACCACCTCGCTGGGCAACCTGTTCCAGTGCTCAGTCACCCTCACAGGAAAGAAGTTTTTCCTTATGTTCAGATAGAACTTCCTGTGGTTCAGTTTCTGCCCATTGCCTCTTGTCCTGTCACTGGGCACCACAGAGAAGAGTCTGGTCCCATTCTTTTGACACCCTCCCTTCAGATACTTATGTACATTGATAAGATCCTCCTTCAGCCTTCTCCAGACTGAAGAGTCCCAGCTCCCTCATCCTTTCCTCATGCAAGAGATGCTCCAGTCCCTTCATCATCTTAGCAGCCTTTCGCTAGAATCGCTCCAGGAGCTCCAGGAGTCATCTTGTACTGGGGAGCCCAGAACTGGACACAGTACTCCAGGGGTGGCTTCACCAGGGCTGAGGAGAGGGAGAGGATCATTTCTCTTGACCTGCTGGCAACACTCTGCCTAATGCACCCCAGGATCCCATTGGCCTTCTTGGCCACAAGGGCACCTTGCTGGCTCATGCTCAGCTTGTCCACCAGCACTCCCAGGTCCTCGTCTGCAGAGCTGCTTTCCAGCAGGTCAGCCCCCAGCCTGTCGTGGTGCATGGGACCTTGCACTTGCCTTTGTTGAACTTCATGAGGTTCCTCTCCGCCCACCTCTCCAACCTGCCCAGGTCCTTCTGAATGGCAGCACAGTCTTGTGCTGTGTCAGCCACTCCCCCCAGTTTCGTATCAGCACTCTTTGAGGGTGCACTCTACTCCATCATCCAGGTCATCGATGAATAAGTTAATACTGGACCTAGCACGGACCCTCGGGGGACACCACTAGCCACAGGCCTCCAACTTGACTCTGTGCCATTCACCACAACCCTGCCATCTGGCCAGTTCTCAAGCCACCTCACCGTCCACTCATCCAACCCACACTTCCTGAGCTTACCTATGAAGATGTGATGGGAGAAAGTGTCCAAAGCCTTGCTGAAGTCCAGAAAGACAACATCCACTGCTCTGCCCTCATCTACCCAGCCAGTCATTCCGTCACAGAAGGCTATCAGATTGGTCAAGCGTGATTTCCCTTTGGTGAATCCATGTTGACTACTCCTGAACACCTTCTTGTTCTCCACATGCTTAGCAATGACCTCCAGGATGAGCTGTTCCATCACCTTTCCAGGGATGGAGGTGAGGCTGAAAGGCCTGTAGTTCTCTGGGTCCTCTTTCTTGCCCTTTTGGAAGACTGAGGTCACATTTGCTTTCTTCACGCCCTTAGGCACCTCTCCTGTTCTTCATATCCTTTCAGAGATGATGGAGAGCGGCTTAATAATGATGTCCGCCAGCTCCCTCAGCACTTGTGGGTGCATCCCATCAAACTTGTGGATGTCAGGCTTGCCTAAATGATCTCCAACCCGATCCTCCTCAACTAAGGGAAAGTCTTCCTTTCTCTAGACTTTCTCCCTGGTTTGCAGAGTCTGGGATTCCTGAGGGCTGCCCTTAGCAGTAAAGGCTGAAGTAAAGAAGGGAACGGACAAAATATGAACAATTATCAAAATATTTGAAAAATATTTTGACAGTTATTTGATGACTAGTGTTGCTATCTTATCAACAAAGATCTGTATTTTGATCCTTAGGAGCTGATAAATAAAGTCAGCTGACAGATAGATTTTCCTGTTAGCTGCAGTTTCTTCATCTTTGCTTTTAGTCTGTTTGGCTTCACCCTGGATTGAAGCCATTATTTCCAAACTCAGAAGCCCTCCAATCCCTTTATTCTTCACCAGACTGACGTTCTTGTCAGGCTGACAACAAATATCAATTGCACTGAAAAGGAGCTTTATGTCTGCAGGATCACAAGGATGCACAGCAGACCCGCTGGGCTCAGAGCCCTGCTTTGGATTACTGCAAATTTCTTCTCAAATGTGAGAAGTTTTCAGCAAAACGCTCTTGAGCTCCATGAACTGAAGTTCTGCGCAGGAAGACTTTCAACAAGTGCTGTTACTATATCAAAAAGCTAAATGGAAGGAAAGGCCCAAAGCATTCTTACTGTCTATTTTCTCGGTCTTTTCATGCCACATCTTGTGGGGACACTGTGACTTACCCACAGAAAATTTTTTCTTTAGATATTTTATAAGCACTTGCAAATGCATTGGGGCAACTTGTTTTTTCTTACTCAATTCTCAGTCATTGTTTCACATCAGACCTGCTCCTGAAATAGCTTGTAACTGTGCTACTATGATGCATCATGAAATTACGCCTTGTGAATCTTACAGTTCAGGAGAAAATACAGTGCAGAGAAGGAGAGATGTATATCCTCTCTCTGTAGGAGGTCTGTAGGCAGTTTGTTATACACTACTCAAAATATCACCCTCCTCAGTACAGTAATACATGCACTGAAAGATAGTACTTCCCAGGAGACAGTTTGTCTCGCTGGTATTTGCTTCAGGAGTTTCAAGTCCTGGGGAGGATAGATCCTGTTCCTGTATGGAAAGGTTTTGAGAAAAAGCAGTTGAGAAAAAAAAAAAAAAAAAGTTGTTATTTGATGGCCCAGGCCCTTCCTTACACTAAGTGCGTGCCTGTCCCTGCACTGAGACCGTGGTGACTTTCCTCCTTACACACACTGAACTCCTGAAGGCTATTAAGACCCTCACTCTCTGCTGAGGCCCACAGGAAATGAAAGTGATTCAGCCTTTGCTTGGTGTATTGTGGTATATGAAGCCTCATCTCATGGTGGTGTATTACAGGGCCTTGTATTAGATAACACTTTCTTCAAACAGCTGGGAACAAAATGTCTCCCTTAGGGTGGAAGTTTGTTGTGATGGCACAATAAATCTAACGTGTTTTTCTCTAGCTAGTGGTCTTGTCAAAGTATCATGTGAAATCGATAAGCTTCAGGGAAGCATAGTGCCTCATATGATGGTGGCTTGGTATTTTATGCTAACAGGGAGAGCTATTTCAAGAGCCTCAACTCTTCCATTCCCTATTGGACCTGCCAGGAGGTGTTCCCAGTGTGGCACTTTCGCCATTCACTCAGGCAGCTTCCCTACCGAATCCTGTGCCATTTGCCCCTGTAACAACCCGCCTGAGGCTCAGAGGGAAGCAGGCGGGATGGGTAAGCAAGTGAAATGAAGACATCCATTAGCTCAGTCTGTGCACGCACGGCTAAAACGGTACTCACAAACTGAAGCATCTCTGTAAATATTTTTCTCATTAAAGAGCTGACTTAATTTGGTGAGCTCTGAGTTCTTTCATGGTCATTACCCATTACATAGGAACAGGCACTGCTGAGTTCATTTTTCAGAAGGACTCAGCGTACCTTTTAAGACCAGTTGAAATTGATGGGGTTTAGGGGTTGCATATTTTCCTTTGTGGGGGAGAAGGCTGAGTTCTTTGGTTAGCAAAATCTTATCTACCAAAGAGTTTAGTTGTAATAGATAAATGAATAAATAAAAAAAAAAATCATATATAAGCTAACAAGAGTTTTTCCAAAGTTTTCTAAAATCAGTGGATCAGGTGATTTCATTCTTATCAATTTCAATAATTTAATCATATTCAAACCTCTATTCTGCGATTACAGATATTGCTGTTATTGTGGTGCCTAGAGATACCAGTCTTAGGTCAGGGACTATGAAATCATCGTGCAAGATAATACATGGACTCGATACAGCAATGTGGTTTCTATTTGTGTACTTTATAGCTTTCTTGCCCATGTTTTAAATCACTATATGAATTCCCTTTTGTGAACGGGAATTCCTCTGAATTCCCTGGAATACATGTATTCCACCTGACTCATGCATAAGCATTTCAAAATAACCAAAATGTTCCAAATGCTAAGTCCAGCTTTATTACATTTTAAATAGTTTATTTTCAGAGTTAGCCGAATGGACAAATTTTACTTCTGCCTAAGCAGTGCCTGGCCTTTAGCTTTTCACAAAAACAGGCCTCTCCATCTGTGTGATCTTTATGAGGCAAAATGTCTTTCAATTAAATCTAATCTTCTGCTTACGACCCTTTCCAGTGTTACTTCCATGCTGTGGATCTGTGACCAGCTGAGTCCTCTTGGACTGGGCTCCCATGTGAAATACATACATAGCTGGATAGGGGAGGAACAGTGCTAACTTTCTCACTTGTTATTTAGGTTGGTGTGCTGTACTGCTCATATTTACCTGCACTTGATCAGGACAGGTTTAGATTAAGAGACACCAATTAAAGCATAATTTTACTAATATAAACTACAATGTATACTGGCTCTGTGAGCAAGGTGATCCTCCTGTTGGCATGGTATGAAAAGCAAGGGATTACTACTGACTCTCTGCATGTCCTCCAACAAGCCATGTAAACTTCCATTCTCTTTCCCCATTTCTCTCCCCAGGTCTTTGTGTCCTAGCCTGCCCTATGTCACCAGGGAACTGATGCTAATTCAATTCATGCTTTGATACTAAAGTGATGGGCATCATGGAAAAGAAAAGTGTGTGTATATATATACAGACATATGCATATCTGTACATACACATAGCTCATATAGCTCATGTCTGTGTATCTCTTCATAATTCAATATATCTCCAATCATCTTGTCCATAGCCTTTATGTCCATTTCTATATTACTAGATTTAATACTAAGTACCAACAAAGCCCAGCTTGAGTTTAAGAGCTTTTCCTCACTTTGTAAAGACATAGCTTATTTGTCTGGAAATAACTCAGTGGACTTCTGTTCCCAGGGAGGTGTATGAAGCTTGGAGTAAGAACCTGAACAACTGTTTGATGAACTTTCATTACAATGCTCCCAAGAATAACTTTAATTTTTACTATCCTCTCTGCTCTCACGTTCAGGGATCTTCTTCTTGTACTCATGCTGTTAAATTCAAAGAGGGTAGGCTACAATAGGTCTTAGAACGATTACATACATATTTCCACGTCACTAGAAATAGGGTCTGAACTAGCATAAGTGCAATCCTCCTTGGACATGTTCCTGTAAACAAGCTCATTAGACCTGTATAGGCAGCATTCTGGGATCTGCAAAGCATCTCACTGCCTGCAGATAGCTCCTGTTAGGTTGCAGAGTTTGTTCATGTGGTCCAGTTGCAGTACCAGGGTCTGGAGAATTAATTTTTTTGGTACATCTGTTTTGAAACATTCAAGTTCCCATGTTTGGCCCTTTAGACACCAAGGCACCTAAAATAGAACCCAGAAATGTACCTCCATCGGTTTCATAAATGGGAATCGTCTGCAGAAAAATCTCTTGTCTTAATTGCTGTAGCAATCATAAAAAAGCCTCTTGGAGTCTTGATGGCTGTGAGCTGTTGCCATTCTATGAAAGAGAAAGTCCTGGATCACTCTCTACATCCTACTGACATATCCTGTTACGCAGAAGGAGGGTACGTAAACAGAACTATATGTGCTGTACTGCAGGTAATTGACTGGTGTCCAACTCAAATTTAATATACCACCAGAGAGAAAACTTTGTGTCGCCTATCAGTCCAGGTGTGGTCACTATTTGCATCATGAGAACAGCAGATGAACAACACTTTCATAGAAATATAATAATCTCATAAATTAAAAGGAGTGATTTACTGCACGATCAGCCTCACCTCTCCAGGGTGTTCCAGAGGTTCTCTGGCCACCAGATGGTACATAAAGAGCATTTTGCTAATTGCCTTGGGCATGACTAGATGAAGCAACTTCTGGACTTCCCTAATTAGGCAGCAAAATACATTTTAGGGGCTCATGATCACAGCCCCTTTGCTAACAACTAGATAAAAAATGTAGCTGGGAAATAGGTGATAATGAAGTAACTCTGGAAGAGGAGTATAGATCTATTTTAAAAGACAGCAGCAGTGACAGAGAGTCATTTCCTGCATGCAGCCAACAGCCAAAACAATACATTAACAAAGGCTTATTTAGGGAGCAATAGGTTGCTTCATTTGATAAGGCGATAATCTGCTTCTCTCTCGCCCTTGATGGATAAAGTTCCAGGGTGAAGGCAGAGTGGATTATTCCCAATGAGGAAATTGGATTACAGCTGAAGAAAATGGAGCATTCTGCTGCTACAGCTCACTAGAGAGAGGCTTAAACGTCACCTTCCCACCGTAGATCTGTTTGGTTCTGGTGCTGGGGGCATGTGCAGTGAGAAACGCCTGCTGGTGTGTGTCAAGGCACAGATTACAACACTTGGCTGTTCCTTTGCTGCAACGGATGTAGAGAAAGGACCAGGATTTGACAATCATCCAGAGAAAACTCTCTGCTTTGGATTTAGCTAAATAAATTTAGCTTTACCGCATTCAGCTCCTCTACTGAAAGGGGACCCATTTTAGCCTCTTCCCCTCTGCCCTTTCCTCCAGATATTGGAGGTGGCATAGGGCTTCTCTACACAAGCAAGTCGATACAGCTAACAACACAACCATTGAATCTAGCTCAGGCCTTGTAAGCCTTCACCATTTCTGATGCACATTCAGTATGCTCTAGGCAAGGCTGGACTGAAACAACTATCACGTTCCCAGTTCAGAGACCAGGTTATTCAGACCTTCCTTAGAGGTCTCCTCTCTGTGCTGAAGGTGAATAACTTCAGGACCTTTCAGTTCTGGCTCATCTGCAATTTACCTCCAAATCTTTTGCACAGCTATGCTGTAGGGCATGAAATGAGAGTTTTGTATAGACGTTACATGTTCTTCCTCCTTATCCAGTCCATTGACGTTGGTATGCTTGAAGATTGTCTTTCCAGCCCAATAAACCTGAAGGGAGAGATGACATTCAGGGGATTTCAGTCACATATGGCAGGGAAATCCAGACTACTTGCCTCAAGGACCAGACAAAAGCACTATTTGGTACTAAAGAGGAATATGTGACTGCTGCCATATGGCTCTTCCGAAAAAGAACATAATGCTGGATGAGCATCAAAGCAGAGTGAAGGATCACAGCTGGGAAACAGAGGATATGTCCTTCATACCATGCCAATAAGATCTCTCAGGCCTGGTCTGGAAAGACTATTTCTCTAATACACCTGCTCTGAAGTGATAAACTTCTTTTTGTTTGGGTCCTGTCCCTTCCCTTCCCTTCCTTTCCCTTCCTTTCCCTTCCCTTCCCTTCCCTTCCCTTCCTTCCCTTCCCTTCCCTTCCCTTCCCTTCCCTTCCCTTCCCTTCCCTTCCCTTCCCTTCCCTTCCCTTCCCTTCCCTTCCCTTCCCTTCCTTTTCCTTTTCTTGTTTCCCTCTTTCCAAGATTTTTCTAGTAGCACTGGGAGCTGCTGGGTTCCTTTTTTTTCCAGCAGAAGTTATACAGAGGATTCACTAGTGAAAAAGCACCATTGGCAGCCATAAATTACATTTCTAAAAAGCCAAATTCTTGCTGTTTTATCCCTGAGGATGGTTCTTATTCCTTATAGAATAATGTTCTATGTTTCAATGTTTGAAGAAAGAGGACTGCAGAGAATGAAATAAAGGCAGCAAGACCCATTCCCACAGCTGGGTCACAGTGATCGATCTACAGTGGTAGGCATGTATCATCCATTTATCTTCTGGTGTTTTTTAAACCATTCAAGCCAATGCTGTAACTCACTGTAAGTTCCAAAATCTAATTTTTGGCTGCCTTGTCATAACTTCTAATAAAATATAAACCACCTTTTAGTCTAAATTTGGCAAGTATGTGCTACACCCAGAGCGGAAGGTCTCAAATAAGAAATGATTTAGTAACACAAGGCATTCAAAACCTTTGTGGAATCAGCTTTTGGGGAAACATTCCTGAGTTTGACCTTTACATTTCATCGCATTTTTAAATCCAAACCTTAACTAAACCATCGTTCAGGTAAAGGATTTCCATGTTGACTAATTAGGCCAAACCGTTCACATCCAGTCCTTGAAGGAATTTCCTAATGATATAATGACAATGATGAGAACTATTCATCACAGGGGAAAGGACTAGGGCCATGGCAAAGCCATGCTTTCTTCAACTGAATATTACCTGTGATTGCTGTATTTTTCTCCTATGACAGGGACTATGTATAACCCTCAATGAAAGAGTAGGCAGAGCATGGCCTGTTTGCTGCTCATCCCACTCAGCCCGTGCAGAAAGTGTCGCAGCATGTGAACCTGCTGGTGCTGTTCACCACCACTTGGGTTCAGCATGTCCCAAGGTGTAATTCAAGCGTGCTTTCAGGTCTTATGACATATCGGAGTTTTGTATGGGGGACAAACCTAGGGCTAGAAGCGTGCAAGCAATTTCTGTGAGGCACCTACATATTTATGGACCGAGAGAGTGCATAGTGCCCTTTTGATTCAGTAGAACTTCACAGTTTAAGTGAGAACTCTGAGGTTGTTTCTTTCTTTCTCCTTCCTTTACATTGGCATGTGGGTTTTTTTTTTTTTTTGTGCAACTTATCTTTTCCCTGTCCTATCTGTTCTCATGCTTCTTCACTCTGATCGCATAATCATTTCTCATAACCTTCTAGCCACAGCTGGCCTTCACAGGAGAGCTCTGATTGTGGACATTGTCAGTACGTGGTACCATACGTAGCAGATATTTTTAAGTCACCTTTGGCTAATAAAATTAAGGCTTCTGTAAGGATCTGGCAGTAGAGAAAAACGACCATTGCAGCAGAAGAAAACTCACCAGTTTTGTGCACTCCTGAAGTATCTTCTATTTAAAGATTTCAAAGTACTCTAATAGAACTTCTGATTCTATAAAGTATGTCATATTCTGTTGAATATCTCCTATTAGATTACGGTGGATTCTAATAGAATTTAGTAATACTCAGATAAGGTGACCTTCTCCATATTTGGTAGAGGAACAAACTGAAGTATGGCGAACCAGAGCAGAACGGGGTGCTAGAGCCTAGAACCATGTCTTCAGGTCCCACAGCTGACCATGAGAATGTGATACACACCAGTATTGTGTCTGATATGATGTGCTTCACTATGATAAAGTAGGTTAGATAACTCAGCTATTCCCCAACAGCTAGAGTTAACATCTATATGACAGGTGTTCCCTTTTGGCTAGATTCAAGCGTATGTGAATTTACTCAGCCAACAGCTCCAGAAACTGGTTCTTTAGCTAGGCATGTTGTTTAGCTCAGTATCCTGCTGCATCTGTCAGTATGAAGCTTGTTGTAATAGCTCCACAGGCTTTCACTGTCTATCCAGATGTGGACAATGTGGTTTAATAGTCTCTCAATAAGGATGGGATTGACACATTTTTAGATCAGTGGATGGCAATGGAAGGGACCTAGATGGAGACATCAAGTGCGAGCTGTGCTGAATCCATGTGCTTTCGTCTAAATGTAGAAACTTATTCCAAGACAAAGACAATTTTTTTTCCATATTGAGACAGATCACCTCCGTGGTGTGTTAACAAAACTTCCCTGAGAAGTTCATGTTAACTGCAGCGCCCAGCACCACCATCTGCTGCCCAGCCTACATGTCCTAAGAGTCCTGCAACTAGAGTTGAAAACAGATTAGCAAGGTTTCCTTTATATAAAATACTACTAGTTCAGGGACTGGTTACCTTTCTGAAAGCAGCGTCCATGAGAAAAGTCTGAACTCCGCCCCATGAAAAGTCTCATGGCTGGGGCCCCCTTCCAGCAGTGCTTGGCAATTTTTTGTATAGAAGTTATTAAAAAATGAATGGTACAACAAAAAAGGAGATTCAAATGTGAATTGCTTCATAAACCTGCTCTAACAGGCAGTAGAAATACTAGCAAACTCAAAACAATCAGGCGTTCCTCCTTTGTCTGGGTAATTTTAGCATTGTCCATTCCTATGCCTTCCCAAAACAAGGAACATCTTATCATTTACCTCAGCAGCTGTACAGTCCACAGCACAGAAACAAGGTGCAGGATTTTTCCTGACTTCCCCAGAGTACTATCTTTTGTCTTCAGTCTGACATGTTACTCTTTTTCTATTTGAATTTACTGGGCTACTGATTCTCCTAACAGTTCAATGCACAAAACTTGGAGTTTCTGACTGTGTCCATCACTGCAATACATGCACTCTGCACTGAAGGCAGTGCAGAGTGCAATAAGCAGAAGCGTTAATTAACTAATAACCAAGCAGAAGGATTTATTGCACATGATTTCTGAAACCAATCATATCCCCTTTGGGACCCAAGTAATGAAATGTCTACTGTGTATGCATCCCAAAGCAGTGAAAATCTGACCTGTTCTTCAGTGTCCTCACCTACAAAATGGCTCTAGCGGTGTTGGCTGTACAGTCTGCAGCATGTCGAACTCACTGGTGTCTGCTACAGAGCAGGTCTGAAGTGGCAGAAAATCAAAGAATTCTCTTTAAGATCTGAATCCATTCTATTAAAATGGATTTTTTACCAGATAAAATAATGACCCGCAACTGCCTGAGTTCCTTTTTTTGAGATATAATTTAATTTCTATTGTCTTGTATATCCAGGATGCTACAGATTCCCCTCCATACACAAACTCTTCTCATAGTTTTAGACCAAGAGAGGTAGCAGAACAAAAAAATGCAAAGTAACTCAGACACATATTTCCCATTCCTTCAGAGTTTTTTTTTTTTTTTTTTTTATCTTGAAGCCCCTGAATCAAAACTGGTTGTAGATTTATATCTAGAAAGGTTCTATATGTCAGTTCCTTCGCAGAAAGAGATAAGAATAGGAGTGAAGGAAATGCATCCAGTTATTGTAGTAAGGACAAGACCATATATAGTTGCATTTATTCCGCACGCTCCTACTAGCTAGATTAATTATCACAGATGGTGAAAAATTGGCGGAGAGATTGGCAGTGTCTGCAGCTAGACTTTGCAATAAGAGACACTGAAGTAGGTTCCAGAGAGGAGGATCAAAGAATTAAAACCTAATGGCCAAGGTGTTTACATAGGAAGATATTTCTGCTTTTCTGTTTAAACTGGTCGAGTGCAGTGACTCTGAAAACAGCAAGTCCCTGTTGTCCCACTCTGCTGCCTTAAATTACCGCCTTTGTATCAGAACTGTGCTGCAATTTTCCAGATATTTGCACAGCATTTGGGACTAAAGGGTGTATTGCTCTGTGATATATTTATGCATCCTACATTTCCTATGCTCGCCTTGAGAGAAACCCTGTGCCTCCTAGGGCTCAGCTTTACTCGCAGGGGCTGCTTTTAGGCAGTGCTCTTTCATATTTAGCCGCCACCCAGCGTTCAGCTGTTTCCTCATTTAGACTTAAGTGTCAGGTTGCCACGTCTTCCATAGGATATATGCTATTGGGTGGCATATATGGATGGAGAGTCAGCCGGGTGGATTTCTGGGCCACCATGATATGGGACAAAAGACGATAACAGAGCTGAGGAATTACGTTTCCTGGAAGCAAGGAAATGGTGTGGTACTGGTTGTGTGCTCAGCCCATGAGTGTCTCTTGCTATGGCTGCAGCCTTAGGTTGAAGGACATGAACTCAGGATGGAAAAGACCGGTTTTCTAGCTCATCTCAAAGAATCGATGTGGGAAATCTATTTTTGTATGAAGCATGGGGTAGCTACTACTGCTCCACCTTTTGGAGCTTGACAACATGTAAACAATTAATTGCCCACGGAGGATGTTTTTGGCTTCTGTCTAGGTGATGTGCTTTGCCTCAGATCATGGAGCTGGGCAGCACATGGAAGAGAACATATAGATCTGTCAAGCTTTGGGCTCCAAACTAGAGGGTACCAGTTATGACTTGGCTTGTTATGACTTGGAGTCGTGACTTGGAGTGCAAAGAAAGGGGAAAGTAGGATGGTAAACGTGTGGAAGAGGAGAAATGGGGACAGATATTGCATGAATAAAGAAGAAATGTTCTCACTAGTACTTGATTCACTGAAGCAAGCAAGGAAGTTCACCTTGAAGTACTTCACCTCCCAGTTATGCTGGACTGTAAACCATCCCTGACACGACTAGTAGTGGGTGTCAATCAACTTTATTCGTCCTGCTATGACCCCAGCTGGGTGTAAACTTGGGAGAAAAGTGAGACCCTGGGGGGAAATCTCTCTGTGAGTACCTGCTGAGCACAAAGTAGTCTTTAATTTGGTTCCCTCCCCCACTCCCTCCTAGATACTCCTCTCTCCTTAGAAGTATGGGGCTAAAACATGTGCTCTCAGGCAGTGATAGCTTTATTCACAATTAGACAGTGTCTCTCCTATAGAAGAGAAGTGTCTCTCCTAGGGAAGCTCACTTAATGTTTTACATCTACTTGCAAATAGGTTATTCCTGAGAAGGGCATATCTTTATACAAATTCAGCTTGGGCAGATAGGAGGGTCCATATCCCTTTCCATTTACGTGACTTTTTCTATGGAGAAATTTGCTGTTCTGAAAGTCCTGCTTATTTTTCTCTCTGTTCCACGGTGTCCTGCTCCTTCCTCCACCTGCTTTCTATCTAGAGCTCTTTCTCATTCTGCTTCCTTCAAACTCTCTTTGTGTTTCATTTGTCTACCTCTCTCTCCTGCCCCAGTTTCTCTTTTCTCTCAGCCTCCACTCATTTTCTCTCAGTCTGCCTTTTGTCTCTCTCCTTAGTTCTCTGCCTTCCGCCGTCCCTGCCCTGACTCTTTGATTTTCCATCACTCTTTATCAACTTTGCCTTCTGCACAATTCTCATCTCTGCTGCTTTTCTTATTCTTAATGTTCCCAGCCTCCCCTGATGCGGAGCACTTTCTGCTGATGCAGCTTTTCCAGTGGCTTGAAACACGGCTGACCCCTCCATGCAGAAACCAGAGACCAGAGCTTGATGTAAAAGACATCTTAAGACTCAGATGTTTTCACTTGTGACAGCAGACACTTCAATTGCCTCTAGAGACTCGACTCTCTGGGTCATTTAAGCTGCCACCAGAGGTACCTATTTAACTACTGCAGTTCTCCTTACCTGATCTATAGCTTCAGTGTTTCTTTGCCTGCTGCCTCTCAGACCACTCCTCTGCAAATGGGCAAAAAGTTGTGGGTGGGAGTCATCCTGTTTTCTTCTACCCCTTGCCTCACCAGCAGCAAAAGGGACCATTTGAAGGGAGTCGCCTGGCGGCAAGGGAAGACACGCAAAAGGGGCATACTGCAGAGAGTCAGACCCAAACAGCCTCCCACAGTGCCGAACATCCGAGGAAAGAATATTTTCTGAGTGAGGAATTTCCTGGGAAAGCACGCGGAGCGGAGTGAGCCCAAAGGCAGGGAGCTCTGAGGAAAAGGCTCTGAAGGAGACCAGGAAGTATAACACGTGAGGAAGGTCAAAGAAGAGATGTGTTTATTAAGTTGAGGAGTAACAACTGATGAAATTACAATTGCTTCAGGTTTCTCAGACCCATCGTTGGCCCCTCTGCCTTCCCAAGCAAGCCACATATGCCTACTCAGCAAGGGATCTGGGCTTTTGTAGGCCTTCAAACCTATAGGTCAAGACACAGGATATTCTCCTAAAGCCTCATCAGTCTTCTACTTTCACTTTCTTCATAGCACAGCTTAATTCTGAAAAGCTCTTATTCTCATCTTTCAGTATACTTGTGCAGATGAGGCAAATAAGTGTGCAGCCGGTAGCCGGTCTCTGGGTACGCCTGGCCTTTGGAAAGCAAGAGCATCAACCCTCACTCTTCCTAAAAGCTTGTATCAAGGCAGCAGCCCCTTCAGCTTAGTTAGAAATGATTTTCTTCTAGTCTTAATAAAAGCAAAGAAACTCCCTGTGGAAAACTCTCAGAGAGTTCCTCTTGCTGACAATACATGTGACCAATATAAAACAAAACAGACTCAGAGGACACCACTTATTGTGTAAAAGTTCAAAATTAAAGAAAACCGAGCATCCTACTTTCATACTTGGCTCTTTGCTCTTTCTTCTCCCTCTCCCTTGACCCCATTTAACATTCCCACAAGCTCTACTGAGACATATTGAAAATGTGCTGGATTAGAGTAGAATGACAGGCAGAGACCTTGCTCTTCCAGACAGCTCTGGTCCCAGAAGCTTCAGGATTTTAAGCAATATAGATCAACGGGTTGGTAACCAGATTACTATAATGTTGCTATAATACATACACAGTACAATACATTTTAATATAAATTCACCTAATCCATCAACACAAAATGAGTAGGAACTAGAAAGTTGAAACTTGTTTCAGTTTTTCTCCCTCTCTCTCAAAATGGATGAGTTGCTTGTTTGTTTGTTTGTTTTTTAATTGATGACTGCTTGTGAAACATTTTAATTGAAAGAGCAATGCCTTTTCTGACAGGAAAACTGCATTGTGACAACTCCCCCAAGATCAGCTCCAAGGGGAACCCTCCTGAGCAAAAATAATCAGATGTAAGTCATGGCTTATCTTGGGTTCTTCCTCCTGCTTGTGTTTTCCATGCCAGCTTGCTGGCTTCATGCCTAGCAGCAGCCCTCCCGCTGCAAGTCCCAGCAGGCATGAGAAGGGTCCTCAACAGTTCCAGTTGTGCTCCAGCCTATTAGCATGGGGCAAATCCCAAGTCATTTGTTCTGGGTTTGTGGGCTGGCTGCAATCATATCCCATCAAACTGCACAAGGAGCCAGGTAAGAGAGGAACAGAGAAAGAGCTTCTTTCCCTATATGCTCCTCATTTTCCTGTTAAGCAGTTCTCTGATAGGGAGGTCCTGTCTACTTTCCCATTTATTCCTATACTTTGATGTTACACTTTGTCCTTCTCTAGAGGTTTCTTCTCCATTTTAAAAATCACTTCTTGGGCTTGCTGCTGAAAGTTGGAATCAGACTGTGGAGATGCATACACTGCGCTGTAGTCTTTCTTTTACTAAAGGAAAAAGAAAAACAAAACAAAAAACACTTTCACGAAAAGGTGAGAGCCTGAGATTCCTAGAGACTGAGACTTTTTTCCCTGCACCCATGCCTTCGAGGGATATCTCCCTGCTTTGGGGACGATGAAGCACTTCAGTCTCCAGTTTGCGATGATGGTTTCTGCAATGTGGTCAGCTCTGTCTGCTCAGCAGCACCAGGCTGACAGCAGAGAGCTGCCTGCTGGAAAAAGAGGAATAAAAATTAATTGCACATGTAGAGAAGCTCATAACAGGTTTCTTAAATAAGAGCCACAAGTGCCAGGGAGGCACAGCACCCTTCCAACCCATCCAAAGATGTTGCTACGACAGATCAAGCCCTTTTCCACCCTACCCGCTTTGGCTCCTTCAGTGTGTTAGAGGCAATGGACTGTGGAATACTGGATAAGGCAGATGCCATCCAGCTGTGATGGTGACAGGCACAGATGTGGGAACCTTCATGTCTACCCATGTGTTTATGTGTTGGGCTATCTCAAGGGGCTTTCCCCAAAGCGACGAATCAGGGCATCTGATTTCAATAAAAGAGGCTTTTACAATTCAATTTTCCAGGCAGGAAGAACACAAAGTAAAAACATAGTTAAATACACATGATGCATTAAGAAAAGCTTACAGACTGGTAAAGTTGTGAGTGATGACTATGAACATCTGCTCCAAACAAGTCAATATCCCCCAACAGCTTTTGCACTTAGCCAAACCTCTTTCAGAGAAAGGCATCTCAGTCCCTCAGTTCCTATATGGTGCAGCAAACTTCCATAAATCACTTGAATTTCAAAGTTAATACTAAAAGCTAAAGTGAATGAGCATTGCAGGATTCCCGGGATTTACAGTCCAGAAGACTCTAGAGTTTCTCTTCTGCCGCAAGGGCCCCTACCTTTCTCATGGAGTCACTTTCCCATCTACCTAAGGCTGCTGGAGCGAAAGAGCATCCATGGAGACGCCAGCATGCGTGCACCTGGGAAAACTTCACAGAAGTCTCTCCTGCCACAGCTACATCTGTACTGGCGCTGGAGACCAACGCTCCTTCTTGCTTGTCCACCTGCCATGTAGCCTTGCTCTGCGACGTCGGGGTATTTCAGCAAAGGGATGTGGGTGAACAATTTACTTTCCTTATCTTATAACCCACCCCTGTTTCACATGGGGATTTTTGCTGTTTCAGAGCATGAGTGCTTCCTGAAAATGACATTTGCTTATCAGGAAAGCGACGAGCATTCGTTCGCTTTCTGTATCAGTTTATACTAAACAATATATTTGTCTATTATCAGACCCCAAGATGTGACCTTTTGAGCTAATTAAATTTTCCGTAAGTGTTAGTTTCCTCTGAATTTTCTACCATTGTTAATCCATCGCCATTTTGTAGGCTGAGAGAGCCTTTGAGAAACACATTAAAAGAGCATATCCATTTTTTTCAAGGGGTTCATGAAAAATGTGAAGAAACCCTGGCAGCTTTTCTCAGGTGCTGGGATTTAAAACTCCTTTCTTTTAACTACTATCATTTTGAGGTGTTTGTGGGAAGTATTAGCAAACCTGAGGTACCACAGACATTTGTGAGTTTTGTGAAAATTGGCTTTTGTGAGGAGTGTCGTAAGGGGTTGGGCAGGTCTCTGTCGCCAGGTTGATACTTCCCTTGTCTCTCGTGTGCGGATCAGGTGTGAGATGATGAGACGATGCTGCCTTCACACCCCTGGGGAAGTGGCAGGCAACAGCTCTCCCCTTTGCAGATGTTTTCCAGCCTCCCTGCAGAGCGTGCCGAGCTCTGCCATTTCATGCTAGTTTGGAAGGTTTGAGGTGCTTTTTTTTTTTTTTTTTTTTAATTTCAAAGAAACCTTGGAAATTGTCACTTACAGGAGGGACATGATGTTTCTTCCTTATTCCTTGCTCTCGCCCCCACTGTTACTTCTCCCTTAAGGCTTGATTTTCATTGCACAAACATAACAGAACATTTTGCTCTTAATTTGTGATGTGCACGGTCTCGTTGTGTTCATTGAGGCTGCATCTGCTAGAGGGTAAGGTAGAATTCCTTCCTCTCCTCCAGCACTGAGGGGGAAGACTCTTAGTTTTGGGGTTTTTTTGTTTTTTATTTTTTGTTTGTTTGTTTCACCCTAGCTAATTCATGGGTGAAATTTTGTGGCCCCACTGACATCCTTGAGTTCAGGATGTCCTTCCAGAATGGCTATAACCTAGAGTCATGTGTTGCAACCCAGTATGTATATGCATCTGTCTCCCTCTCCTTCGCCCTGACATTCACTCATAGCAATTTTGATTTAGACAATTAAATATCAAAAGGGTCTCATCTTACGTAGGAAAATTTGAAATTGTTACAAAACTGGAACAATTTGTTTTGCTTAGTAATAGCAATAACAAGCAAGAAGTTATCCTTAAGTTATAGCTTCAATTAAATATTATTAACATTTTAAAATGAATAATATTCATGAAAAGAAAAAGAAACTTCATGCATTTATCCAGCTATCTTTAAGAACTCTGGATTCTCCACTGCAATTTGCCAGTACTTTTAACTAGGATGTAAGATGGCTAGATAAAGTTATGCTGGGCAGCAAGAATAAATGTGCACAGAAGAAATGTCTGGTGTGGTATAGCCAGCCAGAGGAAACAAAATTTTCAAGCCGCTTCTTGTTCCTCTGCTTTGCCCAGGAACGCGTAGGTGCAACCCTGGTGGATGCTGCAGAACTGTTTGACGAGTCAGACCGTTACTGTATTGAGTGTGAGAAAGTGACTCACAGCCAGTACATAACTCTTAAATCTTGGCATCTTGGCCAGGTTTTAAAAATATTAATCTTCCCCTGTCGTAAGGTCTAGTTTGTGTATCCCTTACTTGTGCTGGAGAACACGAGTTCATACAAGGAATCCCTCTGGAAGTCAATAGGTCTATTCATTTCAGTGGGTGTTCATTACTTTCATGTTTGCACAGACTAGCCCAGGATCTAAATTTTTAAAGGGCATCCTAGAAGATATGTATATTTTCTCAAAGGCATTGGGAATTAAATGATTTTTTTTCAACAGACATATAGTAATCTTCTAGCAGATGTGATTTTCAGGATAAGAAATGAATGTTTCTCTAGAAGAAGCTAATAATGGCAAATTTCAAAACAAGGCATTTTTTAGTATTAGCATGCACATTTCTATCCCAAATTTTCAAAGCATCATTAATAATTCCGGGTACACAGCTTCTTATATCGGAAGAAATGAGAGAATGCTGAGCACAGCAAATCCTTTAAAATCAGGTCCCTTCAACGTCTCCCAAGACACCCATCAAATACTCTAGCCAATTTGGATCACAAGTCACTCTGCAGATCATTTATTGTTTAAATATAGCTGCTGTCACCCTGTACCAAATGGGCACAGAAACTCCATACCTGCTGTTCCAAAAAGCCGCCTTTTGGGTGGAACTGTTCAATAGCAGGTAATACTTTAAACCCTACAAAACCCATAAAGAGTAATAATGGAAGCACTGAATTATTTGTGAACTGTCATTTTTGATTTGTATCAAACGACATATTTCTTTTCGGTCTTCCTAATTGCTAGTACTTTTTTTGCGTGAAGCATAATTTATGGGTGTATTTACTGCATGTCAAATGTCTTATTTATGTCATTTCATAAAATTATTAATTTGGGAGATTAGATCATTGCTAGTTCTGGAGATGTTGTGCTGAATTATTTGGAAGAAATAAATCTGCAAAATTTAATGAATGTCAGGAGTATTTTTTCATTAAAAATGTATCACACAGGTTCAATGGGTGATTTCTAGAGTCACATCAGGCATTTTTAATTAATTTTTGAAGCTGGTAAAATGCTCTTTCTCCAGTATGAGTTCGTTATCTGCCAAGGGGAGCTTTGTGATGCTCTGAAATGTGTGTTAGGCTATCTAGCTTGTACTTTTTTACAAAAAGAAAAAATAAAAAGGGACAAGTGCAGCCATTTTTCTGTTAGCGTCAATTCCATAATATTGCCACTACTTTGTAAATATTCTTTTCTTACACTGCCTACTTCACGATTTCTGAAGTCATAAGTTAAATCTCAAATGAATTATGGCATGATCCTCAGATTCTGCATAGTAGGGCATCGTAAATTCTGTAAACCAAGAGAACTAAAAGGTGGCTCTAAAAATTATTAGTACTATTGTTATTGAAACCACTGACTCTGGCTTCTTGTTTGGTAGAGCTGTTCAGGAAACTTCTGATGGAAACGGCCAAGTGAAAATTTTTGTGTTGAAAAACAAATTTTCAAAGACAATTTTCACATTCCACTCGGAAAATAATTCTTACAGTGCCGTAGCAGTCACAAAAAGAAAGTAAAATGGATCAGAACATTTCAGGTAAGGGAGCTTCAGGCAGGCTAGGATTAAAGCAGAGATAGTAAGCAACCTTTCTTCTCTCCCTCTTTCCCTTCCAGCAGCAGGAGCAGATGTGGGGAACTGGTACTCACCCTCTGGCCAGCATGAAAGTTTTGGTGGGTTTCCCCTTCATTGGTGGGGTCCAGGGCCCACAGAGCTGCCTATTCACCTCTCCCAGAGTGAAATTATGGAGAATTACTGTTCCCCAAAAGTAATGAGGACTTTTTTTTTCTTCATTTCCTTTTTTTTTTTCCCCACCAGAACATTTTCTGCTGCACAGAAATCACATTTTCAGCCTTCTACCACTTGGTACTGCATGGGATACCGAGCAGAAGCCCCTTAAAGACGAGGTGCACCTAGGTGAGGACGGCAGTAGAGCAGAGTGTGAGTCCTTGTCTGTGTCACCAACTTGAAAAAAATCTCCAGATGCTGGATGTCACCTGTCAGCTAGGTCCACCTTCCTACCGCACTGTGATCCTTGTGCCACCCAGCCAGATGGGGCAGATACCAAGGCATTCTCATCAGCCACAGGATTTCCATCGCATGAAGTTCCCATCTCCCAAAGCTCTGTCCTGAGGATAGGGGTCAGGATCCAACCTCCCTGGTAATCCCTGCACAAGCTGCTAGCAAACATTTAGATCCATCCATAAACTGTTCACTCAAGTTTTCATCTGTTAAAAGAAGCGGTATATCTCTTTGAGCTGCCCCTGGAAGATGTTAAAAGGCTGTGGAGGAAATATTTGCTGATACCTATCAGCAGTGTAATGAGATGGGTGACTCAATGTTGCTCTAATTAATACATCTAAAGACCTTTTCTAAAACACATTTAGCATGTTTTTCCTTGGAGACAGGAGCAGCAAGCACATCCTCCCACACCTCTCCTGGCCACTAGAATTTATTAGCAAATCCCCTGCTGACGCTCTTTTACTAGGGCAGGTACTGCTGTAGCAACCACAGCAGGAAAGGCAGGGGAGGTAGAGCTAGGGATTTGTGTCAATTTTTTCTATTATAACCCTATATCCTCCAACACTTCCCACCATGAGTCCTGATGGCATATGCTAAAGGCTGCCGTCTCCACCTAGTCTGCAAATACAGTGATCCTGTGTGAAGGTGTGTGGGTAGGCTGGCCAAAAGTGGAAATATAGGCCTCTACCCCTTTGGCATCACCGCATCTCTATGTGGTTTCCTTGCTTCTGAAAGTCTCCATGGAGGAAACTATGTGTTAGTGTCCCCAGCCCCAGAGTGCACAGAGACCAGCTCAGGGCAGGAGACACCTTAAAACTGCTGAGTCAAGATAGACAGTCTTTTGCACAGGGTCATTTGGACAAGCAGGTAGTTGAAAAAAGAAAAAAATAGCCACCCGGCAACACAGAAAGAGAGGGCTTGAGTGGAACAAAAACCTACCAGTCCTCTAGCAAGGCCTTCTGAAGCGTTTCCTCATTAGAGAACAGCCTCCTGCCCATTTTTTCACATTGAAAGGATTGACTGGATTTATTTATTTTCATAATGTGGTAGAACTTCACAGCTCTGACATCTGTCAATACCTTTGGCCAGCACATTCAGAGATTGTTAGTATAGATCGCATGGACACACAGAGCTTAGTCAGAAAAACTTCAATTTCATTGGTGAAACTAGGCTTTAAATAGAGACAGGCAAAAAGGGAGTTCATCTGGAAGCAGAGACTGAAAGACAGAAACGGTGTTACTCATGGAGCCCTCGATAAATTCTGCTTTCTTCCCATCCTCACCGAAGCTTGCACTGCGGTTGCTGGGATCCCTTGGCAAGGGCTGCTACTGTGGGACAGAGGAGAGAAACCCGATCTAGGACGAGCTCCTGTGAGCCAGATGAGGGAGGCCAGTGAGACCACCCGGCAGCAGAGAGGGCTCCCGCCCCTGCAAGGGGAAGACAAAGTGACCTCTGTATTAGTCTGCCTGCTTGCAACAGCCCAGTCGCTCCCTCCTCAGCGGTCACTCTGGAGGCAGACTATGCAACGATGTGTGTTAGCCCTTTGCTGGGATATGCCTCATTTACCAGCTGCCGTCTCGCCTTGGGTTTTACAGCTCATTTTCATGCGCAGTTTCTCAAAAGACTGCCGTGTCCTGTATCGGCCACGCCGAGAAGACAGGCTGAGTGGAGGTTACAGGCGACATCTAACTGGCATGGTGGAATCAATCTTCTTCTCAGACTCAAACCAACTACCGCCTCTGTCAAGACTGTGAGAAGCACCAGTTCCTTATTGTGAAATATAAGGCAGGGCTCAGCAAGAACTGTGCCGTGGACTTGACAAAAGTCTGTGCTGGAGAGGGTTTTCTGGCCATGTGGAAAAAAATTAGCATCCTAGAAAGAGCTCTCAGAGTGCTCCTCAGGTTCAGCATTCAGCTGGTAATTTGGCTTATCAGGGAATACTTATATCTGCAGGATCTGAAAGATGACAGATACCGCACCTGGAGTGGGAACCTGTTTGTCTTGTCCCTCCGGGAAGCTGACTCTTGTGCGACTCTCCTGAGCGTTTTCCCATACCTTTGTGAAACCTTGTGTCATACTCAGGACAGCATCTCTCTAGGGAGAGTGACTGCCAGGTTTCTTTGTCCTCCAGACCAGGTCTATCTGTGTAGAAATACTGGAGTCCATTGGAGTTTGTTGCTCTGCACTTCCTTTATGGCCAATAACAAAGAAATAGGCACTGTGGGAGTGTTATTCTTCTGGGTAGTTTTTAGGTTCTGTAGGATTAGAAGAATTTTGTCCTGCACCCCTTCTTCTTTACTTACTATACCCTCATTAATTATAAAGGATGCTTAGGGTCACTTGCTCAGCTGCAGGTTTCCTAGGGTCACTTGCTCAGCTGCAGGTTTCCATAAGGAAGAGATGTGTAGGTTTTTTTTAACTACAGACCCAGCAACATTTGACTGCAGCTATATTGCTTCCTGGCCAGGTGAAACCAGAGTAAGGGCAGCTACTCGGAGATATGAACTCTGCCAGATTCTACCTAGATTTGCATACGCCATTCAGCTGTTTCTACAGGAAGCTGCCTACTCCTTAGTCAGCTACTTCTGCTCCCAGCTTATCTCATGCCTAGTATGCCAGAAGAAGAGCTGAGCAAATAACTGAGAAAACCTTATTTAAGTCATCATACAGCAGATTCAGGTTTCCTTGCTGACTTAGCAGTATCTTCTGCTGTGTCGACAGAGGGCCAGATAGACCGTTTCTGAGAGATATTTTTGGTCATTGACAAACACTCTGATCCAGCAGATTTATAGTGTTCTGCTAAAAGTCCTCAGCTGGTGTTTATCACACTTATTTACACTAGCTGAATACCTGTCCTGTTGTGTACAGATCAATACAAATGTGTTTGTGCAATTCCTTTCTTGTCTTATGAGCAAAACAAAAACAAACAAACAAAAAATAACCTTATTACATAAAAGTGAGCACAGCACACACAAAATAAGCTTGTGAAAGGGAAACATTTACTGTTGAAAGAAAATTGAAACTCTTCTGAGCAAGAAGAATATCATAGCCTATGGCACTGTCATGTAGCTGCACTTTTATAATGGGTACAATATAATGAGTGCTGTTCATGAAAGCTGGTTATTATATCCTAGCTAGAGGTCATACCACGGCGTATATAGAGCTGGTAATTTGTACACTGTGGGAGTTCTACTGCTCTTTTGGTTTTCTTAGGTTTTCTCATACCTTACAATATAGACTGTAAATGAAGATGTATTTTCAAGCTCACATTGCTCCCCAAACTGTCCTATCGCCCACACTTGAGAGTTCCTAAATGCATTTAAAACTCAGTTTCAGACCAAGCCTATAAACTCTCCTGATATTTCAGCTCTTTTCTTGATCAGTCTGTGGAGTGGTTTTAATATGGGTCCGGGTGGGTTCACTGAGCTTGACTAAAAGCCGTCCCTCCACTGGTCTCTGCCCATTTGGACTCCTCCTCTGCTGCCTTCTGCTCTGTGTGAGGCTGAGCACCAGATTTTCTTTATGCGCATTTTTTCCACGAACCGGAGTTTAAGAAAACGCTGCTGGCAGGCCCTTCAACCTTTTCAGAGAGCGGTGGGTTTTGGTCTGTGCTCACAAGGGTATTGGCACAGAGGTTGCGGGATGGCAGCAGGAAAGAAACGCTATTTGGCTGGTGCTCCCTTGGTCCCACCGAGGCAACCGTCAGCCCCACAGAGGCCAAGTACAGACTGTACATTTCTTGTTCCATCTCTGCTATGGTGCTTCTTGTAGGGGGAAGGAGCCAGTCTGCGGGTACCAGTCAAATGACACCTACGTCACCGGCTGAGCAATGTTTCTCTGGAGCGCTCCTTATTCCTGGGAGACGCCACTTGTGAATTTGTCATGCAGCAAGAATTCTGGCTGGTGGAGCAATCGCTGAGAAAAAACAACGTTTCCTGGCAGGTCTGGCTGTGCTCGTCTCTTTTGTATGTCTTTGGGAATTGAGCAAAACCTCCAGGGTTTTGTTTTAAAACTTTACATTGTTGTCTGTTCAACTACAAGAGAAGGGAAAATGGCAACTATGCTAAAAGTTTTATTGAAATATGCAAAAAGTCCAGCAAGGAATGTAAACTGACTAATAAAATAGTACCCTGTGCTCCAAGCTGCAAGCAAGAAATGTTACTCTGAAAGTGATATTTAATCTAGTGGATAAAGCTGCTCTTGACCATGCGTAAAATTAATCAGGCACAAAATACATTGTACAGGTAAACAGTTACCATTATCCCTGAGCTTTCATTCTTTTAAGCAAGCACAAACACAACTAACCTATTAAAAGTGTGAACTTTTTCAGTAAAATATATTCTATAGTATTTTGTTCTCCATCGCATACGAGTACCTTAGCACTAGGTTACTTATTAAAATAATGGATGTGTAATGAATGTGAGGATATCTTGCACCTCTGTTGCTCCTTGGTGTCTGCTGAGCTGGAGCTTGGATGAGGAATAGGGACATATTCTGGCTGTGTCCTTCAGAGTGCTGGGTCTGCTCCAGAAGAAATTACTCACTGCTACCCTCATCAGTTTTTCTCAGAGAACAAGAAGCCACACACCTCTGCACAGCAGTAGAAATATTAGCACCTGAAGCTGCAGCATGTTTTCCTTCATGCTGGCAAAGTATTGCAAAGCTAAGAGCAGGGTCTCCAGCTCAAATCAGTACATGGATCATTAAGGCTTCCGTTCATCAAAATTGTGCCATAATTTGCTCTCCTTCTCTGTCCCTGCCGTCCCCTTCAAGTGCTGTCCCTATCCCTCTTCACAGAAGTATTCTTTGATGCCTCTGTGCCTGCTCTCCTCCCTTCCCCTTTGCAGTGCTTCTTCTAAGCCCCTAGGTTGGTCAAAAAGTACATGCTGCATCTCCCATGAATCACAGGTCTGGAAATGGGGGAAAGAACATGCTGCTTTGCAGCAGCCTACTCTCTGAACATAATTTCATAACTGTGGGTAGGGGATGCACGGATTCTTGAATTAGAGAGAGCAGCCAGGAGCAATTTGCAGGTTTTTGGATGGAAATAAGGTCCCAGACTGCATAAAAATGCAATGATATCTCTGCATAATATGGTACTATGCGCCAGATATCTGCACTCGCTAGATCAGGAGAACAGGCCTAGCTATACGAGAATCATAGCTAGTTGTAGTCATGTTCTCAGCAGTTTTATCTGCTAACAGAAGATATAATATTCCTACCAGAATGGCCCACCAAATCCAGTATGATGGGAGAAGGACCCCTTGCAGTGTTTTTGTTATTCGTTTTGCGTTTTACACTCAACATTTTGTTATCTTCTTCTGGGAGGCAAACTGCCGGCAGGCAAGTGCCGTACAAAGCTACTGTACTTTTGAACATCCCATTGTCAACAATCAAAATGTATATCAGCTGAAATTTCTGGCATATTCTCAGTGCCAGAAAATCTTGGGAAAACTTCTGAAGTACATAGAAAGAAAAAAACCTAAGAAGTGTGAGATGGCTCATTCTCAGGAAGCAAGAGGGAAAGGAGCAAAGATGGTTTCCAGTCACATTCAACATGTGCAACATCAGTGCAATTTTGTACTAAGTTACTTCTGGTTCCTGTGACTCCAGAGGAGTGAGGGATAAGGTGAAAATATCTGGAAGAGTGAAAATGTCTCCCACTCTGGTGGGAGGCCTTGTATGATCAGCAAGCCCCACAGCACAAGTATAACTCTTGTGAGCTGTTCTACTTCCTTGGCTCTTCCCAGGCCTAAAAAAGCCTGGACTAGAGAGAAAAAAATATGCGTCGGTAAATACAGTTTTGAAGTAATGCAATAGTGATGTCTGTGTGCATGCAGCAAATCTCCAGTGCACAGAGAAATAACATTCTCAGACTTTTTTTTTCCTCTAAGGCTGTTATTTCAAGATAGTGCAAATGAGTAATAGGTTCCTCCTCGGGATTTTCATGTGCCAAAACAAACGTACGGAATAAAGACAATTATCAAAAAAAACACTACATTGCCCTGCTCAGACAAAACCCACATCCCACTTCTCTTCAGGGCCAGGCACAGCGACAGATTAAGCACAAAGGCCTTCGTATTTGTGTGGTATGGGTGCCTCTTCCTAAAATAGCTCTGAGCCCTCCCAGACAGGCTATTCCCAGAAGAAGGTAACATGAGCAGTAAGTCTCTTAGCTGCGCTGTGTGCAGCCTGACCTGTGGCTGGGGCAGAGAGAGGGATGTAAATCTTCACAGCATCTTTTTTTCGTTTGCTTGTCTTCTTTTCTGGCTGTTTGGAGAAACGTTGAGGGACTACATAGACAAAGAGCAGGCATACAAGTGTAAATACCCCAAGCATTTGCAAAGAGGCAGCGCACACAGGGTAAAACGAAGGAGACAGTGACGTGGCCGGCCCGGAAAATTGTTGGGAGCACCTTGCCAAGACAAGAATATCACGTTGGCCGTCCGTCTCAGGGCTGGCACAACCTTGACATTACTGCTGCACTTGGGCAGCCCTTCTGTATCACAGTCAGATAATGACCGTAATAAACAACACCCTAACAAACAGCGCCAAGCACAAGGAAGCTGCTCTGCTGACGTGCAGGTCATTGCTCGGGCAGTGAGCTCCATTCTGCTCTGAATCTGGTGTCGGCGGGAAAAGGAACAGTTTTCCCATCTTTAGTATCCTGAGATGACAAAATTGATAATACTGTTCCATTTAAAACTTTTTCCCGCTCCAGAGCAGCAAGCAAAGCAATATTTGGGGTTTAAAAAGGGTATTCAGGTGAATTTAAATGCCTTTAAAAAAAAATTGTTGAAATTTTGGAATAACATTTCTTTCATTTTACATTAAAATTTCTAATAGAAGAGGACTGCATGCCTATGAGTTTCTCTGTTTTCTACCTGCATCAGTTAGTATAATAAAAGATATTACCTCTGCCTACAAATCTTGCTTCACTGTAAAACAAAATACATTTCGAAAACCAAAAGACCCATTTCAACCCTGGAATGCTTCATTCTGGTAAGACTGAAATGTCCAATTGAATGTTTTTAATTGATACAATTTTATTTCCTATTTTTTTGTAAAACAAAATATCAAATTGTTTCCTTTCATTTTCTAGTTCAATGATGAGGCATTTTTCGACAGGAAGCTATTTTGGACTCAGCTCTTCTTAAAACCCCATTAATTATTACAATTACCCCGGTGCAACTAAAGGACATACAATCAGTGGTAGACTGTAAACTGGAGGCAGAGCAGAGCAGCATACTTTAGCCATTACTCCAGTTTTCCAGAGTCCTTTAATAAAGGTACTGAAGGATTTTTTTTTTCTAGAAAATTTCTAAAAAAATACTAAAGTAAAGGAGGAAGTGAGCTTATAATTATTAGTGAGACAAGTAAAATTGATGCCTGTAGAGTAGCTCACATACCAGAGCACTACACAGGCAGTAGGCCCAGGACCTCAGCGTTAGCCTGTTCCCAAGCATGTGGGAGTAGAAGTAGAAGGATTTAGAAAGCTACGCTCAAACTCATTAGTGGTTTCGATCCAGGATTTCAATCACCGCTTGTGCAATTAACGCGGATCAGCACTTTCCTGTGTCTGAGGCAGTCGGTGGCAAACTGGCACTGATGCCCTGTATTTGCTGACTTCAGAAAAGCTTCGCAGAGCATTTCATGATGTTCCTATCTCGCGCTCATCTTTCCATCCTTATCAGTGATGGCAAAGCAGAGCAAACTCTATTTGTTACCAGTGCAAAGGGATTCAGGACTAACGTGACACAGGGAAAAATAAATTCCATATCTATTAAGAGCTCATTATTATAACAATAGAATATTAGTAATTTGCCTGGTGTTTCTGCTGGAAAAAGCAGAAAGGAAATGGCAATAACATTTACCAGTAGGAATACTGTTAGAATGGCTGCACATTTAATTACTGCTTTGCATTTAAAAGCCTTCTGTCTCCCTCTAAGCGAATGAAGCTTATTCAGCCAGGAATACAGTTTCCTCTCTCAGCCGAAACAATATGAAAGGTCTCAAATCTGCCTTCAGGCATAATGTGAAACAATCTCTAATATTTGTGAGATAGGAAATCATTTTCTTGGTGATGTCTTAACTGGGTTTCAGGATATTGGACTCTACTTTCTGGTTGGCTACTTCAGGTTACCCCTTGCTCTCGAGTCCTGCTCTCACATCACCTATTCAGGCTTGACCGTTTGCCACCACTTTCCACCCTCAACAACAATAGTCCTGCTCCAGCCTTGTCCTGGCAGCACCCAAAGCTGCAGTGGCAAGGAGGCTTGGGCATGGGCATTGTTCCCATCATGCACCAAAAGGTTTTTAAACACTGAGTTGAGATGCAATCACAGTAGCAGAGAGCTCACCAGCCTGTCATTTTAAGTGGGATGAAAGAAAAGTCAGTCTGTAACTCAGCGTGCAGCACAGCCACAAACCTACCTCCTGAGGTTGATAAGAGCATTGGAACGATCTTCTCCATTGAGATTTTCTGAATGGCAGCTACTGTGCTGCCCCTGTGCCCTTTCTTGTGTCTCTCTGCCTTAGCTTCTTCCGTTCGCTCACTTATCACATATCCCTGACAAATACACTGATGCTCTTCTCTGAAACAGGGTTCTGCTTGCAAAACCCCTCGGGTTTCTCTGAGCTGATGGGGCCACCAAGAGAGGGACCTATAAGCACTCCTTATGCAGTATACACTCTAGAAAGCTCCCAGAAAAGACAACATTTAATTGAATCTGCCTGTCCGGGTTTAAATGCTGGCAATGAAGCTGTGAGAAAACTCAGAGAAAGTTTGTAGAGGTACAGTTTTGTATCTTAATATGGGTCAATATGGGGTGGAGTATCAATTTTCTATTTAATTGGTGTCAACACCAACTATGAAATCACACGAGAAGCATCTTATTGCATGGCTGTAGACATAGTGTGAGAGTGCTCCCGTCGTTCATGAAGATAAATAGGACAATATGAGCTTATCATTGCTTCTCTTGAATGCTCTCTCCCCTTTCTGCATCCCAAGGTAGAGGCTATAGTTTCCAGCCCATAGTCTCTGGGAGATTGCTATCTAGTTCTGCATGACTTCTTTAGTATTTTGTGCCATTAAGCCATTCGTTTTTCTCCGAGTTTTATTAAACAATTGTGCAATACGACACAAACTTTGAACAGGAAACAGCTTCATTTGGTAACCATTAATTCTTTCAAGCATTACGATAGTACCTGATTAGCTTTTCCTGCAACACACAATTAGTGTGCCTTGTTAATATTTCAATATCAGTTTTATTTTAGATGTTCTGTAGAAAAATATGCATACCTAGAGTTCTTTCTCCTACTAATCCTGTGACAGCCCAGAACAGGCATATGGAAAACATCTATAAACTGTAAAAGGCCTGCAGAAAGTAAACAGGAACCAGTTTGTTCACAGGGTTTTGTTAAAGCAAAAACTCAGTGACATCAAGTGGCAAGGTCAAAATACAGAAAAAGTAAATACTTTTTCACACAGCGTGTAAATAAGCCGAGAAACACCTTATCGTACTGTGAATGCTAGAGACAATGTTCACGATGTGGACAAGATGGGCCTTTGTTCATTCGTGCAAAAGAGCAGTCAGAACTTCTTTAAGCAACAGCAAGAGACAGTTATGGCCTTTCTGTAGCTGACGTTCTTCTTTACAGCATGCTGTGCTGCACGTTTGCACTCAGAGAAAAATCTGACCTGTTATTGATATTGTGCTCAAATTGAATGCAAGCTCGATGTGCTTCTTTCTTCTTCTGTTCAAATTAGATGAAATAAAATTCCTTCCCCCATGAGAATTTTCACATTGTCCTCTCTTGATCTAAATGCTGTCTGCTATTCCTGTGGTTACCAGCCTTGATTGTGCCTCCTGGAATACAAGTTTTCCAAAATCCCCATCCAGTAAAACTTTGCCCAACTAATACAAAGCAGAACTGAAGATTTTTTTCACTTGCTGTCTCAGAACAATCTCTAAGTATTTTCATCTAATATCTTCCATTTGAAGAGATCTGTCTCCACTCTCAACATTTTTAGGGCTTTCATGTTTGCATTTTAACTAGAAAATTAGTCTGCTTATGGGGTTATGTGGCATGAAGAGGATAACACTTCCTCATTATTAGCTGAATGCCTTTTGCACAGAACACAGGGGCAATGAAATTTGGTTTGTTTTTTATTTATATTACATATAAACCTGAAGCCATCTAAAACTGGGAAAATTTCAAGTAGCGTTATTAGTCCTTGCACTTGAATGCGTTTTATAGTAAGCAAAACAAGGTAGTTCTTCAGGCCCTTGGTACATTGTTATCTGTTTTTTTATTTAGCCTGATTAGGACTGTCTTGCCCATTTGTTCCCCTTACTGAATTGCCAAGGGCAATATGGTACCATCCACACTATAAGTATCTTACAACAGGAAATAGCTGGATGCTGGTGGGAAGGAGCCTGACTTGGCCTGTCTACTCACTGTTGGTCATGTCATATCACAGTTAACATGGTCTGCAAACACGAGGCGAAAGGGATAGGCTTATAGCATCAGGAGACATCAGGTACACAGGTATCCCTTGTCTGTGCTTTAAAGAACTATCTGTGCTTTTCCCTCAGGTTTCCCCTAAGCTGTCTCTGAGAGCTTTCCAGCAGCCAACTAAATGTGGCTGGTCAGCAAATGCAGTCCTGATTCCATTTTGAGATTTGCTGTTAAAATATTGTGTAGCCATAGTAGGGCTGCCATACACTGTGGGTCGTTAATTTGTAGGATACTTTGGGAAAGTTTGCAATTCTGGTGTCACCACATCTCTGCGTGTTTGTGTGTAGCTGTGTTATTAGACACATATGTTTTGGTCCATCCAGAAACATGTAAAAGAGAACCTTTAGAAGTCCTTTCTGCTTCCCTGATCCCTCTCTGCTTTGAGATGGTAGGATTTCCAAGTCCTTTCTCAGTGCAGAGGTAGTGGTTATTCTCATTCCCCTCAGAATTCAGCTTGTCACAGTCTTATACGGGTTTGTTGTGGGCTTCAGCTGGGATTCATTCATTGACCTCACTATTCATTTGACTGAGATCGTTCATGCTTCTATACGAGGCATGGACCTAGGGTCGTATGCGCCAATGTATTTGAAGGCAGATTGAGCAGCTGCCGAGCTACCATGGAGTGATGTGACCTGGACTGCAGCACAAAGGACCATGAAAACAATGAGGAAGGCATTATAATGGGTATTATAAGCTAAAATTCTCCTCCCAAATCCATACCTGCTTTAATGACCTTTAAAGTGAGTTGAATTATTTCATATATATTTATCTAACTCTTTTGAAACCTCCTGAGTTTCCAGTTGAGACACTATGTGACCACCGCAATTCTAGCACCTTGGCAGAAATGCAGATGTCTCAGTTACCTTCCCAGCCACAGGTGGGTGTCTGGGAGGAAGAGGCAGTGCATAAATCCTTGCTGCAGGAGATTGTGTCCTGCCAGGCTCCAAGAGTCCAAGGACAGCTCTCTGCAACCTGTAGGAAATAGAACATGTCTGTTGAATCAATAGATAAGGCAAATGGTGCTGGGACATTTTATGCAGTGGAAATGTCTAACAGAGAGGGTGTAACATTTGCTCGAAAGATTCATACAAAACAACTAGCTCTGCACTAGCTGGGTTAAAAATATCCATGTGTCGATGTCAACTTCCTTTTGTTTTTGCCTTAGAATAGCAGTAATGACCTTGACACAAAGCATTGCCTAGAGATAAATGACCAGCTGGGATTAATGGTCCTCAACTTCATTTATACCCATCAGGGCCTCCCAGCTAGTCATTAATCCTGCTGAAATGCTCTGTGCATCGATTATTATTGATTCATTCATTGATTGTGCTCGGGATCTGAAATTTGAAGCTTAAGTATTGAAGACACTCTGGAGACTCCTCTAATAAGATGAGTTTGCTTAATTCACAGACTATTTGAAGTACTTTAGAAAGAAGCATCATAAAAAGAGGTAGAAAAGGTAAAGAGTGCTTATAGGGGACAGAGCACTCTGGATTCCTTTGGCTTTTGAAGTTCATGGCATGTATCAAATGGCTTTTAATAGGCTCAGAACTGGTCTCTAAAACAGGAACATAGAGGAGTCTGACATGTATTATCTGTGTCACCTCCCAAGAGACAGAAAGATACAGACTGATAAAGCCCATCAGATATTGTGTGCCGAGGAGGAGAGAAGGCAGGCAGAGCATAGATATTCCACCTCTCTTACTAGATACCTCACTGTCTATTTTCTTTGCCTTTAGAAATAGGGCAATTGGTGTTATCTGCAGATATGTTTATCCAGGACATGCATAGCTCCTTTTCCCCTTGCACTGGTGTCTGCCTGACCTCGTCTGTTCTGTAGGGAGCTACATCTGAATAATGAATGTAGCACCCTTCAGGAAATCAGATTGATTGTTTTTAATAATTGCTTTATAGAAGGATTTTCAAATTGCAAATGAGAGCAAAAACGGTTTAAAAAATGATACGCTTTAATAACCTGCCACCTCCATATTTTCCTTTCACCTTGCCCTCCCAGGATTCAATACAAAGGATAAATTAGAGTGAACAGCAGCATCTTTGGGTGGGTTCTTTCATCTCTTTTGATGTTCCAGTGTGCATTAAATGGCAGGAATGCACATAAAAGAGGAAAGACGTGGTCAAAAGTGTTCCCAAATCCACATCGCCAAAGTGCTTCTGAAGTGCTCAGGGCTGCCAAGCACCCCATGGTGAGGCAAACACTATTGGACAAGTTGTCCCGCTTCCTGGAGAATGTAGGTAGATTCTTCATAACACCCACACGTGTCAGGAACAGGAATTAGAGTAGTGTTAGCTGAGGAACTGCTTGTGCATTCCTGGTTTGCAAAACATTTAAAAGAATCCAGTTATATAAGCCTCCATTTTACGCACTGCTTGGACAACAAGAGGAAGAAGTATTGAGAGCATGAAGGACAGAGAGTTTTAATTTTCTGCCTACATCCGTCACCGATTTACTATCGATTTTGTGACCCAGTTTGAACCTTTTAATCCTTATCTGTTCCACATACCTTACCAGTGAAATATGATCACGGCTTTCTTCTTCCATAGGAGACTTGCGTACTTTAACAGGGTAGAGTACACTGAGGTCTCTTAATAGGAAAGGGCTCCTAACATGTTAGACTGAATCAGTAGTAAAGGAGGCTGCTGTGATTAATTGCCTTTAAGCTATAAAATTCTAAAAACATATTCTCTTCAGAAACAATTCAATTCACATAACCCATTTCTATGTCATAAACACACCTTACTTGTGCATGAGAACAAAAAAGGGACCTAAGAAACTTGTGATCTCCTTGAGTCCCAGATCAGTTCTCTGTAACTACAGTTTTCTTTTGAAACTATGGGTCTATGATAAAAAGAATGATACCTTAGAGATATCCTGTGTACCAGTACAGGTAAGTCCATCACAGCTCATTATTTGCATTCTCAGTCAATGGGGAGAAATAGGCACTTGCAGGGCTTGATTTAGCTAATCTGCTTTATGCCTCTGCTTTAGGATGAGATAAATAGCACCTAAGATCCACTGCTTAGTTTTCTGTTTAACTCTAATGGGAGGTTGTAGGTGCAGGTCCTTAGCCTTGCTGTAAACATCCACACTTAGTTAGACGGATCTGGTATCTAACACGTGCCGGAAGGTCACCAAGATATCCACACTCTAATGATTAGGAGATTCATTAGGCCAAGAGTGTAAAAAAGAAGCTGGCTCCAGATGAGTGTTTAACTAGCCTGCTGATCTTGAACCAAGATTTTCAGGCTCTTGAATGAGTTTTTTTCATCAGTGAGCTGTTGAATAAAGGATGAACAGCTCCACCTTATCCAATATTTTAGGAAAGAGATACATAGTGGCTGCAGAGGTTTCCTTGGTCCAAGTTAAACACTTTTGTTTGGAGGCCTGTGACACGTATGATCATGTTCCCATAGCTTACTCAAAGCTTGCTTGACTCCAGCTAGCTTATGTGGAGCCTACTCTAAGGTGTTTGACTTTTCCTAACCTACAATGATAGCCTAGATGTCTAATGGAGAGGTGTGAATTCCACGAGGAGGAAGTCACCTAAAGAATGAATGTCATCACAGCAAGCTGTGCAAAGCTTACCGGTTCTGTGCATTTAGCCTTACATGCTTCTTTCTTGATACATAGCCAAAGCCTGCCTAATTTCTTGCTCTGAACACTTTTTTCTTTGCATTCAGGTAGCTTCATTTCCCCAGTGACATGGAATAATATCCTTCAGAGCAAATACCCAAAGGGCAGAAGTTGGCTAGATTGTCATATAGTCCATATTTTAAGGTATAGAGACATCCACATGCAAACAATAATGAATGTGACCCATGTTTTGTGCCCATCTACCTTCTTCCTTTCAATTTAATCTATGGAACTTCATGTGGCTATTTTTCTTGCTCCTGGGATACTGTCTCTGATTAATAATAACATACCTTGGCCGACTCTCCACAAGAACCTCTCTCTTCTCAGATACTCAGATAGTTTGCTTTTCTCAGTACTGCTTTCCTCTCATTTCTTAGAACTGCTCAAACCATCTTTTGGAAGGATTTTGTTGTCTGAGCAGTCCTATACAAAGATATCAGTGACAAAGACAAGTAAATGCTACAGCTAGTGTCATTCTGAGCAGAGAGACGCTGCATGCTACACTCATTTCCAGTGTCAGTAAATCCATAAAACTGTGACGTTCCCAAAGTAAACAGGAGTAATCTGTTTTGGATGACAGAGTACATTGGCAGGTAAATCTAAATGATAATTGCCTCTAATTAGCACTCCCACCAGATGACAAATCTTGTAGTCACAGCAGAGTGTCACTTGAAAATGTGCAGATCTTGTTTTGCTTTTGAAAACATCCAGGAAAGATCATATATATTGTTTTCATTGTACTCCCGTAATTGTGCATTAGAGGCAGGGGGAAGAAACGAGGGCTGAAAAGCAGAAATGACTATAATGAAAAGAGAAGTGGCTTTGATAAAATAGGGTCTACTTTGACTGCAGGATTGTGCTTAATTCTGCAGCCAGGTTCCTACTACTAAGTGGTACTATCTCAGCCTCTTCTACTCACACCCAAAGCCTCTTATAGTGCATTATGCAGAGGTTTACTTGTGAATAGTTACTGAGACTCATCGGGTTCCCTGTGCTGAGCTTTTCCTGACTAGGGATTGAACATGCCCAGTCAGGACTGTTTGTGACTAGTAACTTCTTGAATGAAGCGTAAAGTGGGAAACAACACAGGAGACATTCCATTTTGGTACCCTGAAATGGGATACCATCACTAAAATGTACGGGTGATATGTATTCCTCCTTTTTTTTTTTTTTTTCCCCCTGCATGGAGACTGGGATGGCTTTAAAAGTAGTCATTTCTATGGCAATCAGTAGCCATTTGAGGCAATTCTTTCCTGGGATGAATGGAGTTGAGCAGAGCTGCTATTCTAGACTCCCACGCATGCCCATATCATGGTCAGTTGACTCAACTTACATTTCTAAGGTTTTCTTGGAAAATATACTAGCTGGAAACTTTTTTTTTTTTCAAACAAGCACTGAAATTTGGAATAATCAAACAGCATCATCTGAGCATGTGCTGTCTGTTCCTATACACTGGCTGCATGCCTCTCCTTCCACAAGCACATTAAGAGATGTGGCTTCCTAAAATGGGGTGCAGCCTATCTCTTCCTCACCCCTACAGCATACTGTTTTTTCCACAGGTATATGATCAGTTGTTGATATGGATACGTGGTAGGTATTGGTAAGTCAAGGAAATCATCCCTGAATGTAGAGCAAGGATTGATGGGATTTACTGTGATTTTTAGTTCCTGCAAGGGCTCTTTCCAGTTAGGCTAAGGACTCCTGCGCCCAAAGAGCACAGTTGCTCATCCCAGGTGGGAGTACTGATGTGGTACCTCTGCCTAACCACCTGGTGTCTTGTGGAATGATTACGCCTACAAACATGGGACTTTGCTTTTGCCTTTACGGAACTGTGTTCTGCTTTTGCCTTCATGGAACTGTGTTCTATTTTCTTTTTACAAATCATTCTATCCATTTTCTGAGAACTTTTTGAATTCTCATCGTAGTCTCCAGAATGCCAGCAAATATTTTCTGGTTTTATATTATCCACTAATTCAACAATCAATTTACACTTCTTCATCCAAGTCATTAACAAAAGTATTTAATAGGACCAGATGGATCCTTGCAGAACTGCATTCAATACCTTCTTTCAGTTTGACAGTAAACCACTGATAATTAGTCTTTGAACACAGTTCTGCATCCTTCACTTAGCCTATGTTGTATCTCAATTCTTGAACTGTAAAACAGGGATGACAGCATTCCTGTAAGGCACAGGACTGTTGGGAGGGTAAACGCATCTGCGATTGTCAGAGCTAACGTATCACCGTAGGCTGAAAAACAAAGAACTTGTCCATCTTTCTATGATCCAGGATGTTGAAGTGGTTTCTCTCATCATGTGCAATCAAAAGCAATGTGCACACATTTCTGCTGATACCTTATCTACATTTTCAAAATATTAATTGGAATGCCTACATTAATTGGAATATCCTGGAGTATGTCCAATTGGAATTGGTTTCCTCTGTTAGTGGGTACAATTTCCCTTCCAAGAGGCTAGGAAGGGGAGCTGATTAACTGTATTCTCTTACACGAAAGCATGAGGAATGATAAACAAAACAACAAAAAATACAGAGAAAAGAATGACCAAGGGGAGCAGTGAATAAATCAGCTTTCCCTCCTTTCCCCTGCCCCGGATTTCCAAAATGTTGAATACCCATCTCCTGCTGGCTTACATGGGAGCTGAGGAATTCAGATCTGAGAATGTGTATTCAGATCTGTCTAAGTCTTTTTATCCTGATGACAATCTATCCTTTGTTTCAGGCTACACAATGAAATAATTGAGCGTGGTGGATTATGCATTCCAGCTTATATCATGGCCAAATTATGACATAATAAAACCCTCTACAGTAATGGCTGTTGTTTAATTACAGAACAGAAGAACTCTGAGGGTCTCAGAGAAGACAAACAAAGTCCTTCATTTGAGACAAAAGAGGAATATGTTCAACCCAATTATAAATTGCCCTCAGGTCAGTTTATAGCCTCTCAGGGCTCTCTGCCCACAAATATGTCATTATTTATCTTGAGCACTCCTACTGTTACATGTCTGGTAAAAAGTTATCCACACAAAGGTTGATTGCCAACTCTTTCTAGATACATCAGGCTTCCCATCTGACACGATCCAGCATTTGGGGACCGCACAGTACTTCACAGCAACCACAGAGAAGGAGCTCGCCTCCTCCTGCTCAAAGCCCAGATGTAGCACACCTTTTTCAGTCCTTTGCTGTTCCAGGTTACCTCTCTGATCGATGAAAACGGACAGACATTTCCAGAAGTCAACTGAGAATACTAAATTGTCTTTAGGAAGCACCTGCCCTTTAAGGCACTTGGGGTACCTGTCTAGAAAAGGAACGCCGGGTAGCTTCATGCCTAATTTAGATTAATTAAAAGCATTTTTTAGGCCAAGTGAATATGAGGATATCCACAGGTGCTATTATGAGATAACTAACAAACTTCAAAGCAGCCAGAAGCCTCAGTCAGCACACTCTGTGTATCTTAAAGCTGTGACAGGACACTCCATCTATCAAAATAATGTTTTATAATTTCTATTCTTTATGCCTGTTTGAAACCCAGCTGCTGGGAGAAGGAAAGCCCATTACAGCATTTAAATTAAATTCTAAACACACCAATCTAATAATTAAAATACTCAGTAATGTTATCATGTTTGTACATACTGGTATATGTAGCTCATTAGAATGATGCATTTTTATTGTTTTGAGGATGTTCATAAAATGGCTACATAATTTAAGAGTTCTGGTTTTTAAGAAATTATACGGGTATTTGTAGGAAATTACCTTTACCATCAGTGACTTCTCACTGCGTATTAAGAGGCCTACCAGAGGTTTTCTCAGGCTCTTCTTTAATTATTCAAATTTAAATTTATTGTTACAAAATTCGGTTGCTTTTTGTATTTTCCTCATTGGAATTATCTTAACTGGAGTTCCAAACCCATTCCCACTGTAAATACCATAATCCCTGTGAGTTGTTTTAGCTTTCCTCTCCCAGCTGTCCCTATCTGGTCCAATCTCTTTTGGAGTCTGGAGTTTATACCTTGGGGACTTCTCCATGCAGTCAAGTCTGCAGCTTGTGTTGATGCTAGAGATACAGGGACCGCATCTCCTCTTCCCCTCACTCTACCCTGAGGCAAGTAACCCCCTTCCCTTCCAGTGCAACCTCCTCCTTCTTCTGCTTCATCCCATCCTCAGACCCACAGATCCCCCTCCTCGCTCATTTTTGTGTTCAACAATTCTCTTCTGGCAGGTTGCTAGGGACAGGGAGGACTAGACACTGATTTGGACACCGAAGGTTGCCAAGGGGTTTTGCTTCCTTTTCCACCTTAGTTTTATTTTCTCATTCTCCTGATTATTGCTAGCACAATTGTCAAATCCTCCGTATGTCAACAGTTATTTTTCTGTGAAACAATTTTCTTTGGTTTAAATGTTTTCTTTCCATATTTTTATAACAAGTTTTTAATTTAAAAATTAACTGACAGGTCTCTTTGCATCCGTAATTTGCTGATGTGTTTTCCTAATGACAGTAAAACAACAGCTTAGGGTACCTGTTCCTTTTACATAATTATAGGTCCCAGTTTTTACTTCTTGCTTAATTATATTTTGTTAATTGCTTTTCTGCTTCTTTTAATCTTCAAAATATCTTCTGTCTTCTCCCTCTATGCTCCTCTCTATCTTTTTTTTCTTTTTTGCCTATTTTATTCTTTCAGTATCTTTGCTCTTAAATGCTTTTCAGCTAATTGTGGCTTTGTTCCCTTCCTTTTTCTCATTATTGTTCTTTTCCAAAATATTCAAATAATATTTTGTCTTAATTTTGAAATAATTCATTTGCTTCTGGGAAATATATGTGTTACAGTCAGTGGAACTTCCTAAAAAAGGAAAATTATGTAAAGTTTTACTGTCATGTGAACCAAACAGATTTCAGCAGTTGCATTCAACTCCAGGCAGTTAGCTTCAGATAGCTTGTTCCAAAGTTCAGTTTGATTCTATGAATTCTTCCTGGCATACCTAATGTTCTCTGGAAGTAGGCAAGGTATTCGTTTCTTGGGAAAATACAATCACCAGAAGTTGCCAGTATTTCAAAATACCTTTAAGAGTGATGGGATTAGGAGGCCATTAATCCTCTTGGCTAGCCTTTATTTCTGCTTACGTGCTGCACATGAGCTGTGCTTTCCCCAGTGCTTCACTCTGAATAGATAACTTTAGATTTATGATAAATATTGCTGTCTTTCGAAACCTCTAGATATTTACTCGTTCTCACTTGCTTTTTAGATGGCTCTGTCTTACATTAACTCTGAAATCCTGACACAACTGTATTGTCTGATCCAGCTGCAATTCAGCTGAGTTTTCCTATGGGTTGACAGAGAATTAGACTGCTGTTCATGAACAGATGTGTCAAGCTGTTCAAAGGCAGCATCTCTGGCAGTGTATATTCATGTTTAGGCACCTTCTGTAGCACTCGTTACCATAGTACCTGAGCCTCCAAAACATTAATAAAGCAGACACTTCTCTGAGATGGAGAAATATCACCAGTTCAGCTTTCACGATGCAGGAAACAGAGCTACATTAAGCTGGAATCAGTGGGAGCCTGAAAAGAGCAGCCCGAGGTTTTATCCACATTAAAGACTGAGGGAAGTCACCAACACAGCTCTGTTAAGTTCCTGCTCTGAAACTTGCCCTGGAGGAAACTTCCACTATTTACTGGTTATACAGGGAGCCTAAACAGACAGCATAAATGTACCATCATCATGCTGTTCTCCTAAATACAGCAGGAATCAGCAGAAAGAGGCTGTTTTCTTATTTCAGAAATCTAAGTTTCTCTTTCTGGTGAGCTTGATGCCCGGAAGGAGCTCAGTCTCTCAGCTGGCTCTCCCCTGCCCCATCTGCAGTCCTTGGTACATTATCTGTTAGCTTTGTAATGATCCTTTCCTCCTACCACACATGCTCAGACAGCCCAAAGCAAGAAATGCCGAGGTCAGCCCCCCGGAGTCCTGCGGCACCTCACCTTGGCTCTCAGACGGTGGCCCTCTCTGGTGCTGCAGGCTGGCACCTCTGATGCTCTCACTCTTCCTACACACACAGGGACTGAAATTACTTTTTCAATTTAGCCTGGACAAAAGGTGTTAGCTGTATCAGTTGACTTCGACTAGGCCTGCAGCTGATCTGCACTGAAAACATGTTTGATGGCAGTCATTAAATTCTTCCAGTGCAACACTACGGACAGGATCGTACTTGCATGAATGTTAACAAGGTGGGAAAGTCTTCAATGCAAGATTTCATTTAGAAATTGCTAAATGTTCAGAATGGCCCAGATCCTCAAATGCAAATTCCTTGAAACCAATAGCACCCAAATGGATAAAACCTTTTGGGACAGAGATGATTTGCGTCATTGCAGGGTGCCTGGACTAATGGAGGCTTATGTTGCTATTGACCCCACGTGTTTTCCAGTTTTCCCAAGCATTATCTTTCAGTTGATTGCTCATCATCACAAGTCCAGGCAGCCTCAGTGAGTTTCCAGCCCTCACACAGAAACATTCGATAGTGTTTTGTTCAGAAGCATATTGCATTAGGAGGCTTTGACTTCTCAGGATTATATTCCTTCTACAGGGAGGTCTCCTAACCGTTACTGGTAGACTGACATGCGTACGTAGAATCCAAAGATCAGATTGATTAAGTGGAAGAAGAGACTATTTTAAAACAAAGTACCCTAAAAATAAATAAAAGAAAACACGCTTGAAAGTCCTCTGAACAGTAAAAGCAGTCATTTACAAGGGCAGTGATAGCTGAAAGAAAAAAACTGTGCCCTTTTAACTGTAATCCAGTAAGTATTCTTCAGAAAACAGCTTTCTTTTGTTTTCCTCTCGCAATTTGATGGCAGTGCTTGCCAAGGGCTAACTCACTCTGCCTAGGCAGTCCAAATCAGCAGATGAATTGTCATTTCAGAACATGATCCCAACACCTAATCTATACGCAGGCCTGGTTTGTTTGCTTGTTTGAATCATGCCTAATGTTTTTCAAGTAAACTGAGGAAAGAAATAAAAATAAGCCTTGAAGGCAATGCCAGGCCGTTTGGAATATGGGCTACTGCTCCACAAGAAAGGGCAAATGGCTTTCTCATTTCATCAGTATTGCTGTCTTTAGCAAAATAGGACTCACTCTGAAAACCTCTTTCTTTCTCTTTCTCTGTCTTTATGTTTCTCTCTCTTTTGGAGTTTTTATCACCTAGGATGTCTAATTGTTGCACTCCTTCCTTTTCTAGTAGAAGATATTAACACTTGCTCACATTGACCTTGATCATCTTTACAGAGTAATATTCTTGAACCATTGCACTCTGCAAGCACTTCACACCCCAAATCCAGACAGTTGTACACTTTAATTTCTTGCCTTGGAGTCCCATATTTTATGACTCGTCATGTCCTTAGGCTTCGATATCTAGGAGAACAAAAATAAACTATATTCATGACACTAAATTACAATCCTGATGTTTTGTAGGCTGTTCTGTGGCTCCCTTATGGCTTGTATTTCAGTCAGGTGCAATATGAAATGAAAAATAGGTGTATGGGAGCTTTCTTATTTAAATTATGTACTAGGGGTGATGCTCTTCTTGCCATGCTTCTTGACAGTTTTTCCAAGATGCAGTATCAGAGTAAGCAGCTGCAAAATCTGTTTATTTATAATTTATTTTTTATAGTATCGGTATGATACTATAAAAATACTGTAAGATACTATAACTGTATGCACTCCATACAGTTTAAGACAACATCAAGCACAGTGATGCTAAGCAGATCTATAAATTAAATAATTATATGAATCTCCACGTCATATTCCACGTTCAGTTCACTGTCACATCAGCCACAAAACGTGATGTGATCTTGGGCTAACTACTTCAGCTCTTCATGTCTTTGTTTATCCTCCCATTCTTTGTCTGTCTATCTCATGTAAGTCAGATCCATAGGCTTTGAAGCAAGGACTTCCCCTCGTTTGTACCACAACCAAAAGAACTCAGTCCTGATATCTGATGCACTGAAGGCAATGCAAATCACAAACGGGAATTCACTAATCCATGATGATACAGCTGACATTTGTCTCATTTGACTTAAGATATCTACAGAATAGATATGTCCATCTCAGCTGATCACCTATGGCTGGAGAAGCAGGTGCTTTTAGGGCATTATTCCTCTGCCCTATTTAGGCAACTAACTTTAGTATAAGAGGAATTGTGACTTAGATGATCTAGATGATAAAAGCTAGATCTCCACTGGGCAGCCTTGAATAACTAGCTCAGACAGAAGTTGCTGTTTTTCTTCAAAAGAAATTATGCCACAAGTTGCTTGGAGATCATCTTCTACCTGGAAGATATCTGCCCGCTTGGGTAAGCCAGCTTTCTGCCTGCTTTGCACCCCTGGAGCAGCACAGAGCAAACTCAGCCAGAAGGTTGCCCAGTGACTCCAAGTCCTGCAGGTAATCTTACACAGAGGTATGAAATCAGTTCGCATGGAGCTTGTCAGTTTTAAAGGAGAGTGGCAGCAAAAGAAGAACTTGAAGAAGGTATCACTTGCTTTTAGGTTCTGTCTACATTGACACTATATGTAGAAGGAGAAAAAGCAGTTACAAAAGAGACTCTCATGAGAAAGGAAGGACTGATTACTCTCAACTCATGGTGAGGGCATTCCCATCACAGTAAACCCTTGCACAGCTGTGATCCTTGCATGGCCACTGAAATAATGAAGGCAGGCACGTGTGAGTCAGTCTGGTTCCTCTCTGGGCCCTGATCAAAGTTAGAGAAACCGCTTGTTTTCTTCTGAGACTTCTTTTTGTTTTGAACGTGAGAGAGATTAGAGCAAACAGGGCCCATGCAAGGATGGCTTTTCAGCTGTTGTTAACTAGCGTTACTGTTTTGAAATCATGCAAATATTATGCACCAGGATTCAGCTTAGTACCTTTTTCCCCTGAGTAAAGTATTTACAGGCTGGAGGAAAGGGCAGAGGATGCCAGCTGAAAATAATAAATAAATAAATAAAGCATTGGCGCTTGTCATTAGCATTACTGCTATAGTTCCACAAAGGCAACCAGTAATGTGTACGAGTGTAGTATTTGGATTAAAAACATATTTTGGCAACTCCTGAATGTGTCACAGGCTCACAATATTTGACTAATTTTTTTCTTCAAAACCCCATGTGCTGGAGTCATGAGCTTAAAGTCTTAAATCCTGATGGTGGGAGAGGAAGAGTTGAAGATGTGCATGTTATTGATAGAAACCTCAGTAAATGAAATTTCATGATTTTAAAGTAATGATTTTAAGAGTGTGACTCAAGATTTTTTGCAGTTTGAGAATGACAATATCATAGAATGAAAGAAAGAATCTGAAGTTTATAGACACTGTTCTGTTATTTTGAAACTACTTATTTGTGCAAAATTACCAAAGGAGAAACGACGTGCTGATGGTCAGTGTAGTGCATTCACTGCACCGCAGAAGGTGCCTTCTAATACTCTTCTAATTACATTTTAGCTAGTTTAAATTCCACTTCGACATTTATTTGTGAACATTAAGATGATACAGACCAGATCTTTTACACGATACTGTTCCTGAAACAATAGCTATCTGTGATTACAAGATTGAGTTAACATCATCATCATGTAACTCTGCTGAAACGTATGACAATATCTCTCTTAATAATAGCTTGTAACAGTCATTTCCAGGCATTGTATCTTTATTTTTGAGATAGGACAAATAGTTGATTTATTTTATTTTATTTTTTTTACTTAAAGATCAACAGGAAAAAGAAACAATTCTCTAAACAGCTGTTCTATTCAATCACTTTCTTTTAGTTCACAGCAATAGCGCGTGCAGTTTGCTTCCTCTGAGAAGAAATGTCGGCTGCTATAAATTGACAGCTTGCCTCCAGTTTATGTGTACATTAATACTGTTGCAACGCTGTGTTAACAATGTAGCAAATATCCATACCAAACCTTACAGGAGAGAAGAGTGATTTTGCTTAAAATAAAAACTGAGGCAAAACAGGTCTCTCTCACTTGTACAGTCAGTCTCATATTCACTGGCAGCAGATTGTGTGTGGTGTCCACCAGCTGGGCACCACAACACTTATATTCAGATATTAGGTCCATGATGCATTGCAATAACATGGAGGACAAGTGACACCAGCTGTCAAGCCCTCCTCGTGTCTCCTGGGCTCCTCCTCACTTGGTGACCATGTGCAAGTAATGACTTTTTGTACCTTTTTGGAGCTGATAGTGATCAGTGTGCCCAACCTGTCCCACCTGTGTGAGTCATCAGGTGTCACCACTGTCTCCAGATCTGGGTGTCTCCTGAAACTGTAGGCAGATGCCCTGAGGTCTGGATGACCTGCTAATCTAGGTGTCACTCACAGGGCCCCTTCTGAGCGCCCATCCCTGGAGGGTGCTGCTGCTGGTGCCTCCACACCCAGCCATTGCCATTCGCTCTCCATTCACACCACTCCTAGCCTTTCTGTTGCAACCCTGTGCATCTGGACAAGTATAGATGTGTATGCTTAACTGTAATGTCATTGATGCTATTAAAGCCTATTACCAGGCTGTGCTGCCTGATAAATTTTTATCTCTCCTGGTGCACTGCATTTCAGTCTAATGCAACATGCAGTCCAGGACAAAATTATCTTTCTTGTGTATTTTTTATCTTATTTTAAAACATTTAGGGTTTGTTTTGTATTTCTAGATATGGTATTAACTGAGGTTCATTTTAATTGGCTTCGGATATCTAGAAGTCTATACCTAGTCTGCGCTAACTGGTTATGGTTACTATAATAAATCATCTATTGGATTAGCTGCTGCATCCTAAAATAGGTGCCTAAAACAGGTAGGAGAAATCATCCTGTGAGGAAAAGTACATTTTCCTTGTCAATAGCAGTAAGGCAAGTTAGACTTTGATTACACTAGTCAGTTGGCTTTCAGCTGGTTCAAGCTGCGTAAGAGGAATCTCACCTTTCACAGGAACACACCTGGAAATGTTTCCAGATGGTCGGCTGACCAGAAAGCCCCACAGCATGCTCGAATTACCATTACCTGTCAGACAGCCACTATTTGTTTGAGAAGGTACAGAAAATAAATGGAATGCAGACAAGCTAGGCTATAAATGAGCTGTTTAATAAGTATAACTAGTTTGAGATTTAGAATGCTTAAAATGATTGATCTACTAAAATGAGCTCCTTCCTGCTCAGTTGCTGTTAATCTAGAGCTGCAGCCAGCCCACTTCAAGCAAGCACCACGGACCTCTATGGCATGGGACAGCTCAGCCACAATTTACATTATCCACTGCCTTTGCAGTAAAAAAAAAAAAAAAAAAAAAAAAAAAAAACCACTCTCCTGAAATTTTAAGAAGATCAAGGTCTGAGTATGAATTTTGCACTACTCCTAGATAAGCTCAAGAACAATGCACCCACCGTCTCTTAGTTTCTTTCTTGGAGAATAGAGAAAGTTGAGTAAACAATGAAGAAAACCCTCCTTTTGTTTGAGAAAAGTGAGAACAAATCAATGTGCTTTTTTCAGATGCCCAAGTTTTTATTTTTGGTTCTGTTTTTTTTCAAGCTGTGGAGATGTTACATTGTTATGTATTGTTATTCCTTAGAGTATGCTCAGCATTGGCCAAACACAGAGGCGGGCATCAGGAATCCCACTATTGGAAGGATCTCACTCTGTTACTTTCTTTAAAATAAGAGTATTGCCAAGCCTTGGAAATTAAGAATGCGTGAGATGTGGGATAAACGATGCCGATGTTGCGTAGTATATGAAATGCTGTTGCCAGGAGGTGTTTGGGGAGAGCTGCCCTGTGCAGAGAGAGGCAGGGTTGAGGTGGTCCCTTCCCTAAGCACTGCACTGTTATATCTTCCTCAATGTGATTGAAAGGAAAGTCTTGGAAAGTCATTTCTGCCTTGTCTGGATGAATGGCTACATTTCATGTACAATATTTGTGGGAAAAGGGTACAGCCTCTCATTTGAAACTATGAGGTAACACAGATGCCATAAAAGAGTGGAGTCTCCAAATCAGAAGCAAGCAGCTTTTGCAGTGGTCACCACTGAGTGGAAAACATCACAGAAAAAATGCTTCCGAATATCCTTTTAAGCCCATTGAACTTTGATCCGGCTGTTAAAAATAGCAATATTTTTCATCCTCCATAATGACCAGATATAATAGAGCAGTACTAGAGAAGCCAGTTGCATAAAAAGGCTTTGGTTATGTAACAGTAATGCGCCACAGCTTCGAAATCTGAATGATCCCGGGAAGATCCATGCAGCAGCTTCTGCTCACTGCTTTACAATCCACTGGGCTGGCAACGGCATTTGCCGAAAGACTCTGACACACTTGCCAACAGCTGTGGAGATTTGTGACGTGCATGGATTTGGTGTCCTTTCTGCCGCAGGAGGATCAGCGAAGGAGAACATGCATCTGTATCTCATCAGCTGTAGCGCACTACTTGGCGTATCTCCTTAATCCGCTGGCGACACTGGCTTTGTATTAATACTCTGAGCTTTGATTTGGAGCAGCTGAGTCACAGCGCTGCTGTATTCTCCAGCAGGAGCAGGGAGCAAAGCAAAGGCAGCCGTGTCCCCAGGGCTGCCTTCACCAGCACCAACCTCGCAGAGCCCTGAGCTCCTCTGTTACTACCTAGACCACTGCACTCAAGTGCCAGGAACCATTCGGAGATGATTCACTTAATTCTCCTATGTCCATAGGAGCTAAACTGGCACAGACCTGAGATATACTCTTGAGGTCACACTTTTAGATCAAGGGATCTGGAGCTCCCCTGCAGCAAGGTGCATAAGCACGAGGGCAAACTGAAACGTTCAAGTAGTCCCTCTGGAAGTCAGTAGGACATTTCACACTGTTAAGTGCTTCACTGGATTGGTCTCAGAGCGAGCCTGAACTTTACCATTTTACTTACTGTAAGATTAACTGAGGATGAAAGGAAGAGGAAACAGCCGAAACTTTCCTTTTAAAAGAGGTCAAAAAGAGGACCAAATACTTCCTGAAAGGTTTACCAGGAGTACAATTGAAGAAACTGGTGGGGGTGGGGGGGTGGGGGGGAAGAGAGGCCTACTTCCACAGAGGTTTCCCACCTATTTTTAGCAGTGAACTTCAGCTGATATTTCTTTGTATGTTTAGAGCTACACTACGTGTTGCAGTTGGCGTTTGAAGGATGTAAAAAATCCGGAGGCAACTGGTAAAGTAGTAACTGGCTTAATTGCATGAAATTAATTCAGCTGATCTTAACTGAACATGCATAGGCAGGATGGAGTTTGTTCTACTATTATCTGGTGCCAGAAAACTCCAAAGAATTGAGAAAGAAGAGACTTACCCAGTGAGACAAACTGATATATCTATTACACCTCAGGACAGTTTTCAAACTTTGTAGTCATATCAGCTCTGTTTTGTGTAAAGTGCTAAAACGCCTGGCATGGGTCTCAGCAGACAAGTTTCCCTCCTCTGCATACCTCCCCCTTCCCACTGTTGACCATGACGGGTTGCTGGGTGAGGGGAAATGTTTTATGTGAGGGCCCTAGTCCCTTTTGGCAGATATAGCATATAGAGAACATCCAGGAATTTTGGATGCATATCCATACACCCTGGGAATGTGGAAGAGCTCCCAGTTTGCAACTTGCACACCAGGCCCACACCCTCTGAGCACCTTGAAGAAGGATTCTAAACAAAAGAAGCTGATTTTCAAAGACTTTATACTACACCAAGCAGAAACCCTGAAGTTAATGTTAGAGTATTAATGTTTCCTTCAAAAAGTGGCCAGGTTATTTGTGGTGTTAAGTGGTATCCACAGATGGGCAGAGACTAGAGAAGGATTTTCAAGATCTGCATTGCTGAATATGTAGCGGATAGAAAGATCCTGCTTGAAGGAATGGTCAATCTAGCAGGGTGCCTTCAGATGAATGAGTGAGACTGCTGCCTGTTATCTGAAAAATTTGGAAGAAAGACTCATAGGAAGCCACTCAGCTCTAGGAAATATCCAGCTGCAAATAGCAAGGGCATCTTATGACTCAGTAAAAAGCGCTTGGGAATTTCACTGGTTCATACAGGCAGCTGGCAAGTCCACCAGGCATTTCTCATTCAGGTGTGCATGGGATGCTGGGCTTTGCCTGAAGCTGTGACTTCAGCCAGACCTCTGAGAATGCAAGCCCACCGTAGATAAAACCTCATGGTTTTTGATTCATCAAAATCGTGAGAACTTGAATTGTCATATTTCACACACCCCTGATATTTCTCTTCTTCCTGCCTGCAGTTTTCTATCATCTAGGGTACCATTTGCTCAATCTACTACAATGCGCTCTTGATCTCAGTCCCCCATTTTGCAACCTGAGTGCATTTTCTTCCCACAAAGTATCACAATGTAAATCACTAGGTTAGGGAATAATGAGTGCAGTATTTTTAAAAAGCCTCTCACACACAGGCAGGTTGTCGACTGATGATTCAGCAGGCGATAGGCTGTAACAAGAGGATATTTTTCCTTTAATTACTGTTGAAAAGGCAAAAAGCAGTAAAAGAAATATTTAGTTCACTAAGATAACGATCCTAGGTTCATTGGGCTTTGTTGTCACTGGCATCGTCTAATAGGCTTGAGCACAAACAGCTGGACACAGCTGAAAGGATAAGTAAACTGGTGAAAGACTCCAGTGTGACTTTCTGTTTCCAACTTGAAAATTGAAACCATATCATATATGGTTTTACCATGATACAAATAAAAAAAAAAAACAGTGGGAAAGAGCTGAGCTGGTGGTCTGTGAACTGAATGAGATGCAGGAACTCCTGGTTTCTAATGCTATCTCTATCAAAGCTGTTGGCCTAGGACCACAGGGGCAAATGTTCAGAGAATCACAAAAGCAAAGACCAGAAGGCACCATCAAAGTCCCCTCACTGAACTATTGCAAAACAGAGTTCAGGTAATGTTGCCCATAAATTTACGCACTGAGCTAGCAAGTGCTTTGAGCAAGGTGAGGGTTGCCACAGATGATCTTGGGCAAGCATGGCTATAAAGGCAGTTGATTGCATTGTCTTCTTTCTCAAATTAGAAGTTAAAGATGGTAAGTTCAGTGGAAGACAGTGGAGGCTTTCCCGGGAACAAGATGCAGACAATCAGCAATACCCTGTGTCTGTGTGAGAGAGGGGAGTTGTCTCTTAACAAGCTCATTTCTGAATGCAGCAGCTTGCAGGCCCAGCCCTGGCCCAGCCCTATAAAGTCACCCAAGGCTTGTGTACATGCCATCTCTCGTTGTTGACCCTAGAGTAACCTAGTAGGGCGTTAAGAGTTAAAGTGGCAAAGAATCTGCAGCTTTTACAGGCAGGTTCTCTAATAATTAATTCTTCTGCTGTACAAGGAAGGAGAAAGAAAGAGCTGACCTTTCTTATTTCTTATCATCAATCTTTTTGTCTCAGTTTTCCTCTACTTAAAAAAAAAAAAAGAGAGAGAAAAAAGAAAAGAAAAGAAACGAAACGAAACGAAACGAAACGAAAAGAAAAGAAAAGAAAAGAAAAGAAAAGAAAAGAAAAGAAAAGAAAAGTTAATTAATACCGAGCTGCCAAAAGGACAGAGAAAATTCACTGGGTAGCAGGTAGGTGGCTCTCACAATTGAGGGTTCCCGAAATGAAAATGTTTTGACTGACAAATAGTAACACAATTTACACTTTAAAGCATCCTACACATGGATGTAAAGGTGCCAGAAAGAGTAGAGAGGCCATTTTTCCAAGTGGAATTATTTTGAATCGTTATAATTGCAGCCACTTTACCTAATATATTATTTTTTCTATATAAACTGAAGGAATTCCCCCTCACCTTCAAATAAGCACCAGCTATGCTGCCAAAAAACTGTTCACTTGGCACTTTACAGAAGTTGCTTTATTCCTTGAAAAAAACAATTCAAACCTAAACCGCACACAACCTCCTTCACAGAAAAGTTCATCCAGCCAATCAGAAATGAAAGCTCCAAAACAAAGAAGATATTTTTACTGTTTGTTTCTACCTTGGCGTGCTATTTTCCCTCCATATTTTACATTCCCTTCTACCTGCAACTTTCCTATCTCAAGCTCATTCTCTCTTCATTCTGACCTGAGGTCAAATGTATCATTTATTTTCTTGATATCCCTCAGCATTTTGCATTTCTCTGTGAAGTCTTGAGCCAGCTTTCTCTGTAATGAAGATTAAGGAAGGTTGTTTTTGATGCCATTTTGAGTAACAGTAGTATGAAAATCTGCAAATCCCTCTCGTACATTCTAACATCAGTCTCATTGTCTGTGCACTCTCCTCTTCATTTCCAGGTGGAGAAACTACCTCCAGAATTTCTGAGTTGTTGGCACCTTGCATATCAATGGAGACAAGTGCTTTTGCAGAATTTTCAGGCTATGTTGACATCCCAGTGACCCTGAGAAAGTTACTGATATACTCAGAGACAATAGAGCAAGATGACAGATAACATACTTGAAATACCTGAATCACAGTCCAACACTTCTTGATCTGTAGAGAGGCTCATTTTCAGAAATTGAATCAGAATAGGCTAAATTACAATTTCTCTCCAAAGCTGAGCAGAGGGAGAAATCTGATATGAATCTTGTATCAACTGCCGTGATTCAGGACAACACTTTCTACGTTTACAACGTATGCAGAATGATGAAGAACTCATGGATTACACTGTTATAAATACACTACGTGGCTTTTAGAATAAAAGGCAGATGTTAATCCTTTAGGATACGACATTATATACCAATTATTATATGCCAGTTCCTACATGAGTAAATGCAAGTATCAAATCTAACCAACCACAGTGACACTACTGGGAGCTCAAGTGGCACAAGGAAAACATTGTGGAGAAGATTTATGATGTGAGTAAAGGGATGGATTTTAAAGAGAAGATAATATTGTCTGAATTGAGGAGCAGAATTAAAAAGTAAAGTTAGAAGGAAGATTGAAGGAGCTGGGACTTCCACAGATTATTATGTTGCATAAAGAAATATCTTGCTTTGATATGATTTGGTCTGAATCTGTCGACCGGTTCATTTGAAAACTCCTATTCGTCCTACCCCTCTTGACCAGCTCCCCTTCTACTCATAATGTTATAGATCTCTCTTACATTTCCTCCTTTTCCTGTTTCTTCTACGCTTACAGCATGAAAAGTGCTAATCTCCTAAGTTGTTCCCCATAGAGAAGTTGTCCATTTCCTCAAATCACCTTTTTCTTTCTCCTTGAAACTTTCCCACTTCCACAGTAACTTAGCCAAGGTGGGAAGGTTGGGCAGGGGGAGAGAGCAGCAGAACCACGCACAGTTTCTAGTTATACATGTATGGTGGTTCTGTGTTTTACCACGACGCTGGCGACCAACCTGGGTGGGAAAGAGCTGGTTGAGTCTTTGGCCACTAGAACAGAAAAAACAAGGAACAGAGTACGGCACTTGGGTCTCGAAGCCTAGCTGTCACGGACAAGGTGTTCTGTTCTCCGTCTCTGTCTTTCCTTCCAGCAACTCCTTTTCTCCACTCCTTTAACCTAAGCAAGCTAAAGCAGCATGACAGAGCATTGGCGATGGAGGGCTTATGGGAAGGACTAACTGCTTTCTTTGCTTTGTTCAAATGTACAAAGAGATCATTACTTATGATTGTTACCCAGTCATCATACATCATATAGATCAGTTCTATTCTCCATGCACTAAATATGTCACAGGCACTAGTATTTGTCACTAATTGAACAATAGACTATGCAGGCCTGCTTTAGGAGCTAGTAATTTGTTAATATAAGACGTGGGACTTTGGCTTTATCTTGAATTTCCAAATGTTATTGAGGCACTTAAATTTCTTCTTTGTTTAAGAGGCACCAAGAACTGCACTTTCTGTCATTTTTATGAAATCCTATATGAATAACAACAATGCCCATGCTGTGACATTACATTCTGTTTTACTAACGATGCAATTCTGAAAAAGATGGCCATTTCTTCCAGACACATTAAGGTTTTCTGGCTCTACTTCTATTCATCTTTTTGGCACCTGACCAATTTAAATTGAGTTTCAGAGTTGCTCATTTTGTCTCTTATCAGTTTATGATGCTTTGTGTCAGCAGATGCTTAAAAAAAAAGAAAAAGAAAAAGAAAAAGAAAAAGAAAAAGAAAAAAAAAGAAAAAGAAAAAGAAAAAGAAAAAGAAAAAGAAAAAGAAAAAGAAAAAGAAAAAGAAAAAGGAAAAGAAAAAGAAAAATTTCCCCAAACAGAGTTTGGAGGACTTACTGCCATCATCAATTAAATTTAGGCAATGACAGCAAATGCAAAAGAGTTGCAGGGACATCTGAGCGCAGGAACCAGCCCTCAGTTCCTACTGTGGACAAGGATGTACTGGAGACACTGGAGTTTAGTGATGAGGGGTTGTGCTGAATCTTTGCAGCAAGGATTCCCTTAGCTGTTGAATTCCTTTGCTCCCAGCCTGAAGCAAATGCATGGAGACAAAATGTGTGATTCAGCCCCTGCACAGCCTTGGGTACCATGCAGACCAGGGAGAAGTTCCAGCTGGAAAAATGCCTTAAAAGGCACGATTAGTACCAATTATCCTTATATTCCCATATGGAAGGTATTAGCCACACAGCCAGCTCCACTGGCCAGGGTGAAACATGGGACAGTATCTCTTATTTGTCTCTTTGCTTCAGGGCTGTCTTAAACATGGTCCTGTAGGTTTTGGAAGGCTCAGCTGTGTCACTGTAACACTCACTACTTGAATACGCTCATGGATTAAAGCATTTGATAATTACTAGTGTGACTAGTCAAAATAGTAGTAGAAGATTTGGACATATGCTGACTACCAACCTGAATTCACACCCAAAAGAAAATTGACTGTATTCCAGCATCAGAAAAGTGTGAGCTTTTGCCAGGTCTGGTCTGGGTGTGAGCAGCCCCTGTGCAAAGCCCTGCCTGGATCACCATGTCCCTGTGTGCCTTTATAGTTCCTTGACTGTCATTAAGAGCCAAGGGGGGGTTATGCTATGGTTTGCACGAAGCAGACTGGGACATGCTTGCAGTGCACAGAAAAGCCTGGAGGGTTGGGGGACCCTACAGGGTGCAGAACCATGCAGGAAGACCAGCTGCAGCACACAAAGGGGTGCAAACGTCGAGCTGTACTTGAGCAAGTAATCGCTGTCTCTCGTTCAGACTATTTCACTTGGGTAAAGCTCTGTGCTGAAGTGATTATAAAAGCGTCTGCTTCCAAAAATAACCTGGGTGCGGCCAGCTTGGGTATCTCCAAGTATCTCTCCAGTGTAAACAGGGAGACACGTATGTCATGTGAGAACTTATCCAGACACACAAAGGGATGATATAAAGGTACTTTAGCCTAGGAGCTGGTGACTGATTTATATTCCACTCTCATTGAGAAATACATGAGCTGCCACTGAGCAAAATTTAAGCATTAACGTGCAACCAAGCCAGACAGCTAGATGGGGAGTACAGTACTTCCAGTCATCATGATCTCCTTGTAAATCAAAGTGCCATTCCCAGAAGTTTTTTTTTTTTTTTTTTTTTTGGTGACAAAATGGAGTAATATAGCTGCTGTTCCCTATAGGCCATGTGGAGAGGCGTTACCCATCGGTTAATGAATTTTGATATAGATTAAAGGTTATATTTTCAGCCTGAAACTATACATGCACTCTGTAAGCCGAGCAGTGATTTCAAGTCAACTGAAGTTAAAACTGTCCTCCAACTGGTCAGTCAAGATTTGCCAGCACAGATATCCGAGCCTGACCTAATTTGCCAGGCTTCTCAGACGGGATTTGCTGCCTGTGCCAAAGCCAAGCTGTCACAGTCAGACTGCTATTAGTACCTACGCTAATGTATTTAAAACTACATTATGCTGTGGTCATTGACTTGGAGGTACTCAGTCATGACATGGTAAAGAGAAAAGGATTAAAAAGTAAAAGAAAACAAAATAAAACTTTAGTAGGAGGACTAAGAAAAGTATCTTTTCTTTTTACTCATGATATTTTTGGAATACTTGACATTTTTGGGGAAGGAGGTGATGACTAGTGATTTTCAATCCTTTATAGTTGGAAATACTGAAAGTGCTACTTAGGTATAGATGGAAGGGAGAAAACCACTCAAATTGGAGCCAGGAGAGAGATTGGTATCTACCACATGGCACGGCTCCTGCCTTGTCACACAACCACCCCCCGCCCCAAACACACACAGACACAAATACACACACACACACATGCTGTGGGAACTAAAACATCTCTAGCCCCAGTTAAATCCCCTGTCAGCCCACCAAGATATGAAATGCAAGGCAAGATCTTTAGTGCTGAGCACTGCCCCTGCTTTCCAAGTTGCTCAGTGTAGCACAGATGACAATACTGGGCACCCACAGTCTAAGGAGTGAATAATTCACATCCCCCATGCCCCATGTTTATGCTAGATGATACTGATTTTTTTCATGTTTGCTTGTGTCTGTATATCTATCAATCACACCGTGCTGCCAGATACTTTTCAGAGCTATGTGCTAAGTGGCAGGTGATCACTAGCTGAGTGAGCACTGCTGGTGCATGAACTGGATTAACTCCTCTCCTGGCTTTCAGCAGCGTGTCAACAGGACGAATGGGCGAGATCTTCCTCTTTTGCTTTACAGGTGTGATCTTCCCCATTTAAGAAAGAGTTTTTGTATAATGCTCACTTTGTGCTCAATGGGGATTGTTTTCTACTGTGCCCTTCAAGGTAGGGGCAAAAAAAATACCCAAACCCCAGAAAAATTATAGAGGCCAGATCTTCTACAGAGTCGACAACGAAACAGAAGCTGGAGACCTCAAAAGGATATTTTTGGTGCTTTTCCTCCTTCAGAAACCTGAGAATCTCTCCTACCTTCACTATCACCTCCCACACAAACTCTCCAGGTTTTGCAAACTCAGTGATGTTACTTCTTGAGAGCACTTCTGCTCTGTGCTGTGGGCTCCCAGGAATGTTTCTGCTTGCTTCCTGATCTGAAGTGTACATCCTGCAGAGAGAAAGCCCCTTTCTTCAAAATGCCGATATTATCCTTTCTTCTTATTCCTAAGAAGACAAATACCAGGCAATTATGGTGCGGAGTCTCAGTCAGAGCTCAGCTCCGCTCCATATTTGCCTTATAATTCCACGTTTGGCAACTTTCCGAGAACGTGCACTGAGGGAAAATGTGGTGGGAAAGATCCGCACGGAACTAGTCACTGTGTGAGTTGCAGAACCGGCACATGGATGATGGGACCTGCAACCCTTCCTCATGTTGCTCTGGTCCTTTGCAAAGGCAAAGAAATCTGTTCCTTGTCAGGGTCCCAGACTGCACTTCGAACACTGGATATGCCACGGCAGACAGTAGGGGCTTGATTCAGACACCTAAACACAAGCATGTAACTTAATTTTGCCCGCTTGCCCTCCAGCTGCCACTCCAGGAGGGTACAGCTTTTCCACAGGTGCTGTGCCACATCTGCCAGCCCTGTGTGGATGTCTTGGATAGCCAAATAGGTCTTAAATGGCAGATGTCTTGCAAGCAGCAATGTGGATGCACAGATCTCGGAGTGCTGGTGGTATGTGGTCACTTAATGCAGTCCCATGGGCACAGTCACTTTGTGTGATATTTCATGGCATTTTTGTACTAACTAACTGCTGTGTCACCCTTTCAGTATCCTGCATGGGAAGCAGAATAGCTCTGCTCTTTATTTTCCCAGTGCACCATTGTCTGCCTTTCCCTAGCCTTCTTTTTCTTTGGACACAAAATTCGCTTGCAGTGATTTGTGCTTTAGGGGAAGTTGGGATGATTAGAGCCACATTCTGTAATTGACATTTGCATTGTCCTTGTTAGTTGTCATTTGTAATATGTTATTGTCTTTAAGCGATCGTAATTATTAAAAAAAAAAAAACTGGCTATGAACTTTCTGGAGTTTGCCAGCTCATTACCACTAATTAAGAAGACTGTGTAAGCCCGACAGCTGGCATACACCTAAAGGAGCGTTCATTTTCCAGTCAATTGCTGGCGTTGCTGTTTAAAGTTGAGCATGCAAGACACTTACATTTTTAATTCCTTTCTTACAGATAGTTGTTTTCAGGCTGCAACTCTTTGTTGTCACTGGTTCAACAAATCAGGCAAGGGGAACAGCAGGAAACGGGAGGCAGAAAAGCAAGATAATGTTGCAGGTAATGCAGCATCTGTGTAACCTTTGCTTCTTCTCCTTTTTCAGCTATGATTTGTTCACAGACATCCATAGCTGCTGTTTAAGCAATTCAGGTTCTCTTGCCCTAAACTGCCCTGTTTAAACGCAGGTTAAGTAACTTGTCATTTCCTCAGCTTCTTTTCCTTTTGAATGGGGAGGACCTTTCCAAAAGCAGGTGTAGCAAGCACGCTTTTTATCTGAAGCAGAGAGCTCGTTTCCCTTGGAAGGACAGTGTGGTTTGCACTCCTAGCTTCTGCAGTCTTTTGGATTTTTTTTTTTTCTGAAATTACTATCTTCTCCATACCATGTGTGTGAAGAAGATTTAATTAACTAAAGTTTGTATAGTACACAGAGCTCATCAGATACAGGATGCTATTTAATTGCAAAGCTATTATATATTACATATATATTATATAATAATATTATATATATTATTATATATTATTTGTTGTTGCATTGTTTTTTATATTGTAATTATTCTGACAATAGTTTGTGGTTCACTCCCTCTGTCTTGGCTGTTGGTATGTTGAACAAGCTGCATTTGCTTTCCATTTGCCATTTACTGTTTTGCCTTGATTTCTGACTGTTGCTCATCTTCTGCCTGAGTAGTAATTGCATTTAGAAATGCAAACAGATTTAGAATGGAGAAATCTGCCGGAAACAAATATTTCAAAGTGCAAAAAAGACAAAAGAGGGAAGAGAGGCAGAGTAGCGAAATCCAGATATTGTCCTGTTGGGTTGAAAGCAGAAAATCTGCACAATTTGCTTTGCCTGTGCCACTGCAGTTCAAGGGCTTGGATGAATAGAAAGCCATTCACTGTCTCCAGTGGGCTTTTGGTCAGGTCCTATGTGAAATTCAATTGCCTAATGAGGTGTCAGGAAGGGCCATGAGCTGTGCAGGCACGATACAGAGACAGGCTCGCGCTGTTCCCCTCTCAGATAAGCACAAAGAACAAAACCTTTGCAGGTTTGAATGGCCACAGGGTTCATGCGAGGACGTGTTCCACACGTCTGAAGCGTAGGAACCACATGGTCTAAAAGGATGTGTACTTTTGATTTGGGCTCGACTTTTTAAGGAAACCTAATCTCACACTTATACACCTTATATACTGCTAGGCGCAAGCCCTGCTAGGAAGTTGTGGCGTATTGAAGTGCTTGTGTCTGTCACCCCCAGGTACAGAGCACAGGAAGAGCTGAGGTATGAGACCTGTGCTCGCATCAGGATTTGCAGACTTTTCCACTCCATGACTTGAAAGAAATGAGGAAGAGTACCTCTGGAAACCTCTCCACTGGCTCATGCTCCTGTCCTGTCTCTGTAGAGTAAATTGCACAGAAATGCCATGGAGGAGAGGAATGAATGTAATGACATTTACCATCTGGAAGAGAAAAGAAGTATCAGTAACGTGGCAAACTTCATCGCCAGCCTATCTCTAAGTCCTGTCAGGGCTCAAATACATAGTCACATCTGTGCTACAAGAGCCAGGGCAAGCAAGAGACTACAAGTCAGGTTGTAAGCATGCCACTGAGCTGAGTCATGTGGCTAGAAGCCCTGATCAAGTGCTTCACAAAGCTGTGGATGGACCACAGGCCACATTTTGGGGCCATCTCGATTACAGAAAAGCTAAATGCTGAATCATCTGTCAGTGGAGCAATATCAGCAGATGTGCCCCAGGCTTTGCTGAGCTAGTGCAAGGCTGGATACAGCTGCAACACAAAGAGAAGATGGAGGGACTCCCAATAACATGTGGTCACGAGTGAGTGGCAGCTGGGGTCATCTTCATGGAAGAAACTTTTCCACTGATTTTTCTTTTATGTGGTAAATTGCTTTCACCTTAAATAACACAATGCTGTTAAAGTTTTTATCATATTATCAGCCTACTCTGAAAGCTTGCTGGTGGCTTTATGATTCACTCTGGATTTATACTGGTGTAATAAGAGTCAGAATCTGGCTCTCAGTTGACCTCCTCTTTCACTGCCATACTCATTTAATGATGCCAACTTTGCTAACAAGGAAGACAGCAGGGACTTAGGCTCCCAGAGAGGCTGGTGACAAGTAGTCAGGGGAGGGTTGCCCTTACCTCAGGCTAAATATGGCATCATGTCTGCTCATTTATATTCTGCACTGCTCATTTATAATCTTTGGAGCAGGAATGAACTGGCAAAACTGAATTTCTCTCCTTCGCCTCAGGTGGTGGCCTCTTTCTGATGCCCAGTTCTTGTACGTGAGCGTGTCACCTCCAGGAGCTGAGCTCAGGAGAGTGCCAGCGCTCGTCAGGATCTCAGAGCTTGTTAGTCAGTACTCCTGCCAATTACTGGATGATGAAATTGCACAGATCATCACTAGCATTTGTGTATTCAAGGGCTCGTGGCGCGTGCAGTCTGATGTGATTGAACACAGCTGCTCAAATCCCTGAAATATGAAATAAGCAAATCAGGCTTTGCGCACAAAGCTAGACTGCATGTGCTCACTTCAAGAGCAAGTCACTCTTGGAAACAATGCAGGGCTGCAGATCTGTGCTCTACCGCCTAACAAATTTATGTAGTTTTCTGACTGTCGGGATCCATGTAGACCTGAATCAACCGTCTTGACTTAGGCTGTACGAGCCACAGTGGGAAGTATAAGACAGGCAGCTGTTACACTGGTCAGAGCTGGGAATAACAGCAGTGCTCTCTCTGTCCTTCCTGGTGGTAAAAGGGAGCTGTCTAACCCCTGGCAGGAATTTGCTACTTATGAGCAACAGCTCTCCTGGCTAACTGTACCCATACCTCAATGCCAGCCACACTTGGGGATTGCATGTGGAATGTGTATACATGGATATATTCAAATATAACATGTAGACTGTCACAATTGTGTTACCCCATGTTGCTTCACAGGGAAGCGTCAACCTGCAGTCATGGAGAGCTATAGATGTGGCTTCCCTGGAGCTCGGAAAGCCCTGCAAGGTGAATTTCCTTCTTCACTCCCTGTCACTTCTCCATCATCTTTTTCTTTACTGCACTCTGAGATTCTCATTTACGTGAAACAGCAGTGTCACTCAGGCTGTGATTACAGAGCTGCCTTTATGGAAAGCGATGAGAAGATATTGCATGTGACCAGGTCTTCACACTGACTGCAGAAAAGCTGAGCTTTTGCAAGGTTGTTCATCGATTTCTGAAACAATCAGGGCAGACGAGCTTCTAGGTGTTTGTATCGAGACGCTGGAAAAGATCAAACACACAGGAAAGAGTTTTGAGTATGATATAGGAGGTCATTCCTCCTTGCTAATCCCAACAAATGTCTTCAATCCTGGATGCCATCTATGAGAATGGAGCATAAAAAACAGGTATATAGTGTTGATGTACCATGAGAGAACTCACCACATCAGAGACTACACTTTCTCTTCATCCATGCCATCTGCAGCGGCACAGGAAGGAGATGTCGGTGTGTCTTCACCAAATCAAACATCTACATGCGCCTGTGAGCTCTGGTCCTGCCCGTGGAACCAAAACCTATGATCCCACCAGCCTCTGACCAGCTCAAACACCAATTTTCACTGAGCCTTTGCACTGTTCCTGCTGCTCATTTCTACCGCTGTGTTCTGAGAGGGGCAACATCTGCGAGCGACTGTGGTCAGGGATGCATCTGATTGAAAGAAAATTGAAAATTATATTGAGAAACTACTTCCTGGGAAACCATTACAAGTTACAAAGTAAATAATCCATTTTCATTATGATGATAGTTTCAACAAAACAGCATTATGGTGTCCTTATGTTCTAATGGTGCACATTTCATAAACTTATATCAGAGGTTATCTCCCTTTTTCCTCCTCTCCTTGCTTCAAAATGCAAATGTTGGCCAAATGTGACGGACCAAAAGTCAAGAATGATGTTGTGTGCTTTAGTACGCACAGAGCTTAAACTGGCACTATAAAACCCTTTGCACAGCTTCCAATTGACATGCCTTGGAGCTGATCTGTAAGGGACTCCTTTTCGATGGGAAAGAAGCCCAAACCCAAAGTGCTTTGAAATCAGAGAGGATCTTTGATGGCTTTAATGGACTTTGAACGAGGCCTTTCCCAGGGTGAGACTGCCAGGGGGAGACTGCCATCACTGCCAAGCTGTGCTGCAGGTGTTTCAAAGGTGGTCACATATTGCTAGAAATCAGACTGGGAGAATGGCCTCATTTTATACATTTTCTAGTCCAGATATGGCTCGGTGGGAGAGGGGTAAGATGTGACAGTTGTTCAGCCTAAGCTGAGACCTGGGATCTTGACTTTTGTTCTCTGTTGTGCTGAAGACCTCCCTTCAGGCACTAGGCCAGCTGCAGATGGTGGGTTCCACCTCACCTCAGCCATCTACAATAGCAGCGTGTAGTTTAGGTTCCTCTAGTTCAGCGCTTGTCTCCTCAAAAGCAGATAGACCCTCTCTCTATTAAACAGGGAGGATGCTGAGATGAGTAGTTTGGCTGACAGGAATCCTGTTGTGGAATGAAATCCTAAAGTCTCTGGTATTTTTATCAGGGGATCTTGAGTTTCACGTTCAGGGTGAAATGGGGGGAGGACACTTCCGTAGCTAGGAGGAGGATTGTGAGGAAAAGTACATCCAAGAGATGGAGGAGTTCAGCAGCACAGCCCTGGGTCCTCTTTGGGGCTCTGTGCTGGGGACAACAGCAAAGTTGAGACCAAGCACTGAAAGGGGAAAATAAACACACATATGTTAGAACAAGCACAAAGCCTATATACATGCCCAAATTCAGGTTATCAATTAACGTCAGAGGAATGTCTACCTGAAAAAATGATAATAGGGTGAGCCAATGAGCAGATATATTTTAGCTATACTTTAGTAAATACTTATAAGCCTAATACATGAAGTTTTCAGAGATGTTTGGCATCTGAATGCTTTGTGCCTTTCTTTAGCCTGATGAAAAAAAAAAATGTTTTCCCCTTTTCTTATTCCTGCTTTCCCCTTTCTTTCTCTGGCAGCAGAGGTGAAATAGGCACATTTCACTTTAACACGCAGCCGCAGACAGCATGGCCCATAACGCGGCATAGCCGAGAAGCCGCGTCGAGGGCTGGGAGAGCTGTTCCCATCACCAGACACATTCCATCCAGTTCCTCTTCCAAACGAAAAGCTGAAGTGGCTTTTCTGCGCAAGGAGGTTTGAAATCAGATCCCTTTATTAAATTTGCTAAATGGGAATGTAATGATTTATGGGGGAGGTAGTGAACTCTCAGGAAGAATTCTGCAATAATAACGCTGAGTGAACGGCAGACTGGAGCAGTCTTCAAAAGTAAATGATCTGTTAAAAAAAAAAAAAAAACTAAACAAAGCTACTAAATACAAACCAGATAAAAATTTTAACTATTTGTATATGAGATCATCAAAGTAAACAAATAACCGAAGCGGGACTTGTCCGATATAATCCATAAGAAGCACATCCAACATCATTTGAAGAGTCAGGCTTCAGATGTCCAAAGCCATGCAACGTGCGTAGCTGCCCAGCAGTAAATGCTGCGGACCAAAGCAAGGCTGAAAGAAACTGAAGACCCAGAGCTATAAGGGAGCTGCTTGGGTGAACCCTTCCAAACCTGGTTAATCCCTATGATTTCCCTGGGACAACAGGTAGCTCATGCGGTGAGTATGTGCCGGGTCCTAGCCAGGAAAGGAAAGCCAGATTCCGAGAAAAGGGGAAATTAAGGAAAGTGATAGCTTTCCTTCGGTAACCTTGTAATAATACACACATAAAAAAAGTTATAATAATACATAGCAACACATACAAAAAGCTGGAGCCAGACTCCCCCTGACTTGGGGAGGTGTGCTGTGGTTAGCCAGACCCATTCCAGGACAGCGGTGGTGGTCCACCACGAATGGAAGGAAACATATCTACAGTTATTATTTCTGCAAGGACGGCAGGATCTTTTGCCCTGCATTCCTTCACTTCTGTGGCTTTTTCATCACTAGACTTCTAATAGTGCAGCAGGATCACTTTTTGTTTTTTTTCCTTTCCCAGTCGGCTGGTTTGATTTCTCCAGCCACTCCTCGCCACGTAATAACGTGCGTAAAATGCAGTATTTACTTTTGCAACGCTACCTGCCCCGAGAGCAAGAAGGTATCCCGCATAACAGCTGTGGCCACTAATTCATTGCAACTACAGCCTATCTTATTGGCACCAGCTGTGCTTCTTTTCCATATGCTAACTCTGTTTTAGCTTAATTTTCCCATTACCCAGCAGTAACATTGAGTAACTGTGTTGGGCTGTATTCAAATGCAAATTAATATCCCCTTCTGCCCATTAGCTCAGCTGTTTCTTGTCTAGCCAAAGCGAGTGGAAACAAGTGAGGAGCCTGGTTCAGCGGTCAGACAGAGGGGCCCTGTCGGGGCTGGAGCTGCTGTTCACCCCTGATAGGAGACACAACACAGCAGGCTGCGGAAAGGAGAGGTCCTCCACTGAGACGTTTCCTGTCAAGTAACCTCTGAACTCCAACCATTCAACATATGCTGTGGCTCTCTCGAATGCCAGTGTTTGACATATATAATTCACACAATGCCTATACTGTGCTGCAGATCGGAGACATCTGGTGGATTGACATCGAGGAGCGTTTAGGCAAGACGAGGGGGAAGGGGAGCTGAGCAGAAGAGAGATATCGCTGAATAAACCATATGACTCGAATCCTAAAAGTTGTTAACGAGCCAGGCAGCTAAACGAAAGAAACCTTTAAGCGAAATAGCCTGGCACAAAGCAAGGTCCCCGAAAGAGGAAGAAGAGGGAATATAGGCTTGCACGCTGATAGATAGCATGAGGTGGGGGAAAGGAGAGTGGGGAGAGAAGGAAATGCAAGAACATATGGTTTGTCTCATTCCTTGGAAAAGGTGGGGGCTCTTCCTCCCACACTGACACAGACACACTCTCCCACGGGACTGCTTGAGACGAGAAATATTCGCATCATCTTCGAGAGCAAGAGTGGTGTAATTCCTCCGCGTTCCCACCCGGAAAAAAAAAAGCTCCACCCATGGGAGTCACCACACCCGAAAGGGCTTATGCATTTGTTCGCCCCTGAGCAACTAGCTGTGCTCCATTTGAATTTGTCTTCCTCTCTGAGGCTTAACCTGCAGTCTCCTGCCGGACTGACCTTTCCCTTCCCAGCACGGGCATGGGCAGTATGTGCAAACAGCACTGTTGCATGCTGAGCAGATCGTCTGTTCTGCAAAAGCGTTTCAGAGCAGTTTTTTTTTTTTTTAATTTTGTATTTTTTCTGCCTGCTACTAAAAAAAAAATAAAATAAAAGCTGTTTAAGTTGACAGTTTCTCTTTTGAAAACCTCCAAAAGGAAAGGGTTGTGTGAACTGGAATATCACCCATCACTACAAGGGCTTCAATGCCCTTGCAGGAGACAAAATCTTGCGGGGGGGAATCTGTGATGCTTGATCCTATACTGAGAGCAGCTCGAGCTCAGTTGCTGGAAGGCATGTTGGTGCGGACAGGGTGCATTGGCTATGACTCCACAGTTGCGACTGGCTGAGTTAGCTATAGCGCTCGTTCAGCTGAAAGGCATCGAAGAGAGCATCCTGCCTCCCAGAGTTATTTCTGCAGCACCTGTCGGAAATCTCAGATTGTAAACACTTGCAGTAAGTTATATGCAGAATAGATGTTAAGCCAAAGTTGAACAGCTGCAGTTATATACCTAACCCTTGAATAATGAATAAATAAGAGATGTTTGTAATCTGTGTGCAAAGAGGAAAGGCGGGTAGGGGTGGAAGCCTTTGAATAAATTACTTGCCATGAATAATTCACTCCTCCCTAGAAAACCTACACCTTAGAGATCATGGTAGGCAAAAAGACAGTTGTTGAAGTTTTCAGTTTCTGAGTTCAGAACATTGTTTATTTCCTTACACAAGATCATCTTACGCATAAGAATTCTGTTCTTCCCGTACAGAAAAACAGGCGTGTCAGCCCAGATAGCTGCTGAAATTCAGCCATCTATAAGGTGTTGCCATGGAAAGACACTATTTCACAGGAGTTTTTGGCCATGGAGTTTGTTCTGGAGATCATACTTTTTGTGCAGGACCTCACTTTCAAGGTCTCCTTTGGACAGAGTAAACTCCATGGCAGATTAGTGTTGTTTCCTTAACTTTAGAAACACTGTGAGAATGTGTGATAGCAGGGAAGGAGAGGTTTTGTTACAAGGTGATGAAAATATGCTTTCTGGACCAAGATGTGAGCAGTTAATCCGACACGGACTGAAAGAATTCAGACAAATGTTACATGAAACAGATCGACTTTCATCTTTGACCTACCCACAAAGGACAAGCACAAGCTACAGGCAGGGAAAACAAACCTTGTCCCGCTGGCCGTTCTTATCTTTTAAGAAAGGCAGCAATGGGGCCCCAAGCTTTGAAGTCAATCAAACGATGAGCCTGCTAAAACCGGTTAGCACATGCCTGCATGCTGGGGCATCTATGAACAGATAGCTGGAAACGAAGCATTTGGTAATGGAAATGATCAGAAAACTCGGAGGCTGTTGGGATCGTGGAGACACCTACAGATCCCCTCTGTCAGCTGCATAAAAGAGGATGAGCAAAGCATGGGGATGGCATTTCACGCTGCTGAATGCGCGTATTGTATCGCTCTCGCTGCTCGCATTTGCAGCGTGCCCCGTTCTGCAGCTCTTGAGGCCCTTGGCCCACTCCTGAGGTATCGTGGGTCCAGAGCCTGATCCCTGGCAGAGGGCAGCACCACCAAACGTGTCAGATGAAGACTTGTCCCTGTCTTAAACTGTCTGTATTCATTCATTCACAGACCTTCCCAATATCTGGTGTGCTGGACCCATCCCACAGACCATCTCTGTTAAGGTCTCTGAGAAATGGTGGCAGAAAAATGAATTTAAATTCAGACTGTCACACACAGGCAGGGATATTCTATTCTAGAAACACAACAGAGAAAACAATGGCTCAGGTAGCTCTGGGGAGAGGCAGCTGTCAGGTTTTGAGCATTTAACAAAACTCAACAAAAATCAGATCAAGATTTGACAAAAATTTCAAAATAGGAAGGATGAGATTTGTTATGAGAAAAACCATCTTTTTTTTTTTTTTTCACTGTAACAGAAGAAAGAAAAAGAAAGAAACACTAAATGCTTCTGCCTACTCCAGAAAACCATTACTGGTTCTTTTTCTTATTATTTAGTCTTTTTTTTTTTTTTTTACTCTAGTTAGAGCAGCAAATTTTTTGCTGAAGATACAATTTATACCAGTTATTAGTTATTTGGTCAGTATCAGAGAGGATTAGGCTGAACAAGATGAAGACACTCATTGCAGAAGAGCTATATCCATACATGGGTGTAGTTATTGTGGTTGAAATAAATATTTAAAGGAAGAGAGCTGTCAGAGCATAACCAGCCTGACTCGTTAGCAGATCTGCTACAAGATACAAACAGTGGATTTTCCCTTCTCTTACTGTACCAGAAAGGCTTTTCCTTTTTTTTCCTCCTCTCTGAAAATCCCATTAATTCACCAGATAGGAGCCATGTGAGAACTGCTACATTCCAAGGGGATTAGATAATGGGGAGGGAGGAAGGGAACAAGTTGCTGAAGGGTCTTGATGAAATTCAAGAGCTTTCTCTCCACGCCTTCTCCCCAGTTTCTCCTCTCCCTGGTACAGAATTGCATCAAAATGAAAAAAGTCTTGAATTGAAACAGACACAGTTACCTTGCTGCAGATCTATGTACGGCCACCTCTACTGCAGAGTTCACAGTAGTGGCTTGAAACCATCTAGTCAGTGTTAGCTGGAGACTTTCAGGGTTTTGCATAAAGAGCAAATCCCTGTTTAGAGACTCTTAAATTACTATAGCACCTTTTTTTTATTAATCTAGCTTCATTGCACTGAAAAATAATAAAAAAACTCTGAAAGAAAGATTAAATTAATTTTTTTCATAATCTGTAAAAAAATAGACTGCATGAAAATAATTTCTGTTCAGTCAAGAGAGTTTCTTCTGAAGCGGTTGCTTGTGAACCCTTTTCCTTAAGGTTTTGCCCTTTATCTTGGGGCAACTCCGTTCCTGTAGTCCTAGCTTTACAAACAGTTCATTGCAATTTATCTTGAAAGGAAAGAATAGTGTCCCCATGGCAGTCTGCATGCTTTTATTTGAGCTGGTTCCCCTGTACATTCAGGTACCACACAGGGATACATCCACATTAAAATGGAAGATCTGCCTGTAGTTGCGTGAGCGCACCAGATGGGAGCGCATACCTCTCTGACCTAAAAGGAGGTCAGTGTAGCTATAACTTTGTCACCAAACTGCACGCACAATCAGCTGGTGTTAACATCCTCATCCTCCACTGAATCTTCACCCATTCAGAGTAGAGTTAAAGACTAACGATTGGGCAGCTGAAGGCTCCTTGAATGTTAGCAGGACTATTGCACCCTGACCCAGCCAGATATGTGCGAGTTTGGTGAGACATCCCTGCTGCGGTAACATCTCCTGAGAGGCAGAGATGCTGCTTGCATTGGACTCGAGACTCATTAAGTTAAGATACGTGCATAGACAAAACCTAGTTAAATCATTGTGATGTGGAAAAATTTGAAAAAAAATTTGGAAGTATAAATAAGAGTAAGGATCAGACTTCTCTCTGGTGCAAATTCCATCAGGTCTACTCAAGTTCACTAAATAACACATGAATTCAAGGGCATGTCTATTTTGTAATCCAGGGGTGTGCCTGGGCCAGAAATCTGGCAGATGCAGAAACCTTGGTACTTTCAGAAGCTATAAATAATAATAATCACAGTTTGATAAATGAGATACTTTTTCCAAACATCTAGTCACCCCACAAACAGGAAGAAATTCTTTTAGTCACTGGATAATTTTTGGTAGTTTAGTTTTTTTTTTTTTCTTGTGCTTTTTTCTTGAAAATACGTATGTAGTTATTTGTAGAAGACAGAAGAGTACGTTTGATGAACCCAAGGTGTTTCTAGGGTATAAGATATATCAGTGTGTATATCTTACAAGTATCTCCTTATATTCATGTGTAAACAAGTCACCACCAAGCTGAAGGGAAAGGCAAGTGGTCAGCTGATGGCTGTAAATCTGTCCATTCACAGAACTGATTCTATCCAGGTACATTTGAAGAAAACCCAAGAGCAAACTCTGTCCTGGTAAATAGTAGCTGAGTGTTGTTCATGTGTGCCTTATCAATCACAGAGGCTTAAAGAAAAGGCATTGATGCTACAGATGGAAATAAAGAGAAGACCAAGTACTGCTGAGACTAATGCCTGTGCAGACAGGCAATTGAAGTATTGGACTTTTTTATTCTAGAGAGCATAGGGTACAGCTGCAGAGACAAACTCACTTTACGGCTACCTTCAAAGGTAGCCGTTGATTCAAAGGTAAATGTTGATTATGAATTTAAACAATGTGCCTAACTTTTAGGGTGTTTGATGTTGTCCAGTACCTGCTTTGCTGGGTTTCAGCTGCATCAAACCTACTTTTCGGACTCTCAGGGAGCCTTTGCATAACCAGCACCTGCCTTTCTGCAGCCACAGCAGCTGGAAGGAGGGTCTGTAGTTAGATCACTGTCACTCTAACTGAGCATGTACACAGCAAGTAGAGGACGAAGTGGCTTAGCATATTTGTGTCCTAGTTAAGTTTGAGACACTGGATCTTCCCTATCTTCCTTTCCACTGAAAACCAAACAGTTTGCAAAACAACCTTCCTCCTGAATTGTCCACCTCACAGCAAGATTGCAGGTCAAGATGTCACTGAGCATCCCTTCTGGGAAACATGTGTTATGTGTAGCACTCAGTCCCTTTTGATCTGCAAGATATCTCCATCTCTTTATGATCCTACCAGGCTCTGGGATACTCAAGGGGCAAAAGAAATTCTTAAAGTTATCTCTGGCAACTTGTCTCTGTATCTCCTGCCATGAGCTTGGGTAATTCCCAGGATATCCATGCCACTGTTTTACTATTTACATTCTTCTTCTTAGACCTATCAAAGCACATCCCTTCTACCAGATCTTGCAAAAAGAAGGTTTCGTCATGAAACTGCCTTTTCTAAGTTCTCTGGAATCTGCACTGAGGGAATACAGAAAGATAAATATTTCTGACTCTATTCTCTTCACGCAGCAGAAAGGAGTCAGAAGGGGTGAAGAGGAGAGAAATCTTATAAATTGTCGTTTCAGAATGCATTGTTGGTGTTCTTTCGTCTGCTGTACAGGTCTTCTGCACCCTTGCCTTTTCAGCCTTGCAAAATTTACTCTGTGATACAGCTGGATGCAAGATCCATCCTATATCCCATCATCACTCATTCCACTCTGCACAAAATGCCAGTTTTCCACCAGGTTTACTTGCTTTTCACATTCCTACCAGTGAACCTTCCCTCATGCTACCAATTCTGCATGGACTCTCTTTGTAGTCCAGGCATCCATCCTTCAACAGATGGATTGCCCTTATTCAAACACCCCTGTTCACTTACTCCTTCTACGTGGGCTACAATCACAGTCCTGATAATACAATTCATCCCTCGCCCTGCACCTTTCAAAAAAAAAAAATGAAGCCCCAAGTTAACACTACCTTCTCCCTCTCTCCACCTGCTCCGTGTACATTGAAATACACAGTTTAGTTTTCAAATTGCTGACAATCAGTGACTGCATTTACTCCATTTTGCATGTCAGAATTTAATGAATACCGTGGACAAAAACCCTGCATGCCCTATTTGCATAAGTAGAAAATTCAGCTGCAGTTGCCCTGTGTCTTTATGAACTCTATGAAGTGCCAGGCGAACAGTCACTCTAATTGCTACATGGCTTTGGGAGCATTTGATTTCTGAGGAGCGATTATGCCTGAAACAGATTGAGGCCAAAGAAAAATATCTGCATGAAAAGTGCACTTAATTATAAACTGCCATGGTAGAAATGGAACCTGACAACCCAGCGGCCCCATAGGACCGCTCCATACATCACTGAGCAGAAGAAATGGTGTGAAGAGCCAAGCTGATAAAATCCACTGGCAAGCACCAAAACAAACTCTCTGATTTTAAGAAACAGTTGGTGCCCAAGTAGCTGTCATAGGTACAAGGGGAAGTACTGGGCCATTCAGAATATTTGAAAGGAGAATTCAATAGTCAACATACGCCACCATGCAGAATACGGAGTCTGATGTATGTGGAGGTGTACCCTTGTGTCACAAATTCAGGTGATGTAGAAAGGGACTTGGCAAAGCACAGTCATACCTCTTTTATCAAGTGTTATGGGATTATACCTTTCTTGTTCATTTATCCTGTCATGGCAGCTACTAGATGTTGAGTTCCTTGTCTTTTCTCCAAGAAATAATATGCCAGGTGCCATGAAGACCTGGCACCGCCAAATCTTCCACAGCTAGGGGCAGATTAAGGGAGGCACTTTTTTTCTAGATGAAATCTGTGACACAAAAGGTAGTTCCATATCATGAGGTAATTACACTTAATGATCTAGCCCAGAAGCCTCTAAAATCATAGCAAAACAGACAGCATGAAAGTACCTATATCACAAGGAATGATGGATTTCCAGACCAGAACTCCTCACAAGCACAGTAACAAGGAATGTCTACAAGGATGACCGTGGAGAATGAAGAGAAGAAAATAGAGCTAAAAGTTTATTATCTCTATTGAAGAAAAAATGGTAAGAAATAAGACAGGAAGAATGTCCAAGCTATGGCATAGCAGATAAAAGTATCTGACAAATGCTGTGGACGCAGATGGAACAAAGCTATTGGGAGATGCTGCTTCATTGGAAAGAAACCAACTAGTAAAAGGAATAGATGCTAGTGTTATAGACCAAAGCTATTAAAGTAGATATGAGGCCATTTATGGAGTTTATGGTTCCAGAAGATCAGAGCAGATCTAACCTTAGAAATATACAAGCAAATAGTATGCAAAAAGGACAATAGGCATTTGTGAGGAAGGCATCAAAATAAGGACAGCCATTGTGTAGAATAAGAACGCAGGTACCAAAATAAAACACTGATGTGGCACACGTGGCAAGTAGATTGAGTGAGGATGGTCCAGTGCATACATTACTGACAACACCATGAAAGGCAGAAAGGAGATTCCAGGACCATGGAGTCTGTGGGAACCTTGCGTGCAATATTATTCTCAGCAGGACCAATTAGCCTGGGTAAAGTATTGCACTAACATAATTTTACTGTGTCTGGCACCTAGTCTGATCTGTTCAGAGCTGAATGAAGCATTTCCATATAGACCATGCAGACTCATGTAAATGTCCTTTATGTCCCAGCATCCAGGTACTCCAGGAAGGAAAACAGGAAGATCACATAGAGTGATTATAAAGACAGGGAGATTTCTAGAGAAAAGCAAAAGATCAGTGGTGTGATTATAGCACATACTAATGGTCTCAATGCACAGAGACAGCAGAGGGTTGCCAATCTTTTTATTGGTATATGAGCACCCAGACCAGTCTGATCCCTCCAGACTATGGATCAGTTGTAATAAGAAACAAAATTCTGCTTCAGACATGTGGCCAAGGCAGAAGGATCATAGTTAAAAGTCAAAGGGAAAATACAGGCTGTCAAGAAGAAGCTCAAGAAACGAGACATGTTATTTCTTACCATTTATACCAGTTGCCATGCAGAATTTAGCATATACTGTTGGACCTCAGGGAGCGTGACACCAGAATATTCACAGTGTGAGAAAGAGGCAGTAACAGTTTCTGTGCATAAACACATTTTTTCAAAGGAATGGACATCTAAGGGTCAAATTGGAGTGATAAATAGGGCAGTGTGAGACTGCCAAAATGGCTGTATCGATTTGACCTGTTGGTGTCAATGGAAAAGGAGCTCTCAGGACAACAAAAGTTAGGGAGCACCACAACCTAAGAGAGGAAGGAGTGAGCAAATCTACATTGGCCTAAAGCCACTGTAGACATCAATGTTAACACAGTTAATAACTATTATTGGAAACTAAGAACACACCCAATCTAGTCAGTGTGCTCTTTTAGATGTCATCATCACTGCTATATGCCCAAAGGGGCAAGTACTACTGGATATATCTGTAGGGTCAGCCCTGTGCTGCTATGTGTTAAGACCAACAGTCAGCTTTACTGGATCTCTCAAACACCAAGTTTAAAAATGACAACAGTTATATTATAGGAGGAGGTAAAGTCACAGAGCATAATGCTAGCCCCTAAAGCCACCATACAGGAGATCCTGAAAAGGCTTCAGAAACTGTTTAAGGGTGGCAAAATTGAAAGCTCATGCTGCACCTTTCAGGATCTGTTATTAAATATACCAGTACCAAGGAATGTTCTTTAGCACTGGGACACATCTGTCTGTGTTGTTAAATCCACAAACTGGTCTCTGGCATGGCTTTGGCCCAAGAGAATGAGTACTCTCCTGAACAAATCCCAGGCACAGTTTGAAAGTTGGCATAGGCCAGGGACTATCCACAGCAGGCAATTTGGATGTGGTCACCCTAATTCAAGACTAAGAGAGTTCAACGGTACGGGCATAGGATGTTCTGTGCCTGCTGATCTCCATCCTAAGAACATTTCTGGTCACGTTACAGTAGCACAGATGTAACTCTGACAGGCTCCAGGCAATCCAGTAGCGAAGAGACCAGGATAGAGTTTTACAGACAGTGAAAACACTCCATAGTTGCGCATTTCTCAGGAACAAGAACTATAGGAGGTTGTGTCCCACTGCCAAGGGAGGGCTGAGTAGCATGTACAAGATGGTAATCTGTTTAAATGGGACTATGCAGTCATTCCGTCAGGCTTCAGAATCAGCATAAGATGGTGTGACATGCCCCATCCCTAGGAGTAAAGGCATTTCTCTGATTTGCCAGTCACTTTTTATACCAGTAAAGCCTGAATTCTCAGTTAAGATAGTCCACATAAAACAAATGGGTGAAAGCACTGCAAAGCTGAGCAGGTCTACAACACAACGGGGGAGGGAGTCTAGATCCCACAACCCAATGGCAAAATGCAGCGGTCAGGACAGTTAAATGTGGAAACACATATAAACTCAAGGCCTTGGATGAGGCAAAACTGAAAAATGTTAGTGAACAGCAAGCATGTCCTGAAATGCAACACAAATCTAGAGGCTAAGATGACCCAGAAAGAACATGAATGTCCCTGATGCAAGCGAGGGGAACAGGGGAAACAGGTATTTGAAAAAAACAGAGCCAACAGGTTGCCATGCAACAGAATCAGAACAGTAACAAGGTGAAATCAAGTTCATAATCAAGATAACACAAACAAGAAGCAGGAAAACTGGTTTGAAGACAAACTCATTTAAAAACTATATGACTTCTAAGATGTAAAAAAGGGTAGTGGTTAAAGCTACATCTGTAGGTTCAGGAACATGCGAATAGCCACTTGCCTTAGCAGTAAATGATCCTGTAAAGCACACCTAACCCAAAATTGCTCAAAGTAATGGTTTAACAACTCTTCGGCAACTTGGGAGGAGGAGCACAGCTTTCAGGAAGGAGTACTTTGCAGGAGTACCAACAAGTCGTTCTCTCTGTGCATGTTTCGATGCAGTTACAGGATCTCTGTAGAAATATAACATGTTGCAAATGTTCTGTGTTATAAATGTCTCACGCCATTATTGAACACAGAGGATATGAAATGTCCCTTGTATTCTTTGACTCATGCACTTCCTTCCACTTTGTGCAGCCCTGCACTTCTACTGTAAGCAGTCTTGATCCAGGCAAATAAGGAAAGATAAGAGCATATCAGCTGAAAGGCAGTGACTGAGCTGATCCCCAAGCTACTTCAGACTACTTAAATCTTTTCTATCTATTTCAGAACACAGCAAGAGCTGAAAAAATACAGAAGAGAGATGGAGCATGTCATAGCTCTCTTGTGCCTTTATAGAGTCAGTTTACAATGGACAGATGGGGGAGATTTCATTTTGTGGAAGCAAGGCTGGGAATCCTCCTCTGATAAAACGTATGATTAAAAATGAAAAAAAAAAGTGTGAAAAGAGGGACAAATGAAAGGGTAAAAAGATATTTTTTTTCTTCCCTGGGTTATTTGAATTGTGTCAGGCGTCAGCTAAGATCCTGAACGGATTTTGGAAGAAGGCAAAACCATGTCCTAACCCCTTAATCTCGTGACCTGTGCATGCCAGAGCATATCGAAACTGTTTCCTGCTCTGTGGCACCACCTCCTGGCATAGGCTAACAACACAAATCCAAAAAGGAGATGAAAAGCAAATTTTTTGTGCAATTGTTTTGTTTGATTTAAATTATTGTTAGAAGTGCTTGTATGAGGGAAGCAGGAGATGACACCATCTTTTGATGTAGATATCTGAATTCATATAGTTGCAAGTAATTGCATTCATTAGCATTAAAGAATAAAATCATGAGTAAAACTAATGGCGTATTAACACATCTCTATGTCCTGCTGCATGAGTAGTCAAATGATCTTAGGAATTAATAGGATCATCACATGCCCATCCATCCACCCAAGGCTTCCTTCATCTTTCTAATTCATTCTATAAACATAAATAAAGCAATGAACCATTCAAGGGAAGAAATCACAAAATTCTTTTCTGTGCTATAGTAACAGGAGGCCTTGCAATGAGATCTCCGCTGCATCGGCTATCGTGGCACTTCTGCAGGCAACAGAAAGCTATGCTGTCGCACTGTAAGAAAGATATCAGTTTTACAATGCCTGAATCACCACTGGACGTTCAAGGTGAACTGCACTAATAAAAGTGGCTCACTACAAGCCATTAGGCAGGGGAAGGCTATTTAGAACAACAGCCTGGAGGCATTCTTGCAGGTGGTCTTTCGCCTGCACATCATTCTCTCTTCTCCCCAGAGAGGAACTTTGTCTTCCTTTCATATTTATCTAGGTGATGCTATACAAAGGTACAAGCAGGAACATGGGCATATGGATATGAATAAAAAATTATTTTTACTTCCTGCTATTTTTTAATATCTATTTATCTTTAGTCTGTGCATTACTGAAAAATGAGTGCTCATTCTTCCAGCAGGCTGCAACGTCTATTTTCTACGCACAAGCCAATCAGCTCCAGCCTTACCCACATGTACGTGTTCAAAAATCTGTCACAGCAGTCAAGCTAATTGTTTTGGGTGGAAAAGCCACCTGAATACACTGGGTACACAGAACAGAACAGAAAGCTCAGTAAATGAGTGGAAGGCAGAATTATATTCTATTTAAATGAGACATTCTGGCATTTAGGAGGACTAATCAAGCGAGTAAGTGTACACAAATTTTGCCACTAATTTTTCAAGCTGGTATATAAGAAAATGTTTTGTATGAGCACTGGAGAGGAGTTAAGAAGTTGCCAAACCTGTCACTTTCCAGGCACGGAGTTATGGATCTGAAACGACAGAACAGAGTCTTAAAGCTGTAATTTGAACTTTTTTATTTCGTGCAGTTGAGAAAAAAGCATATTCATGCACACAGTGAAAAGAGGGATGCTGTAGGGAAGAGGGTCTTATTTAGATAAATCTTTTTCACATTGTTACCAGACAGAAAATCGGAGACGACTGCCTTTCTTGATATTGTGCTAACCTCAGGAAAGTTAGGTTCACTTCTTCGTTCTGTCCCTCTCTTAACAGTGTCTTTGTGCAAATCTCTAAACCCCTCTCTACCCGGTTTGTAAACAGAAGATCATAGTGCTTCCTGTTGATGAGGCTGTTGTAAATACTAGGGCTTGCTGCCAGTACTTTCCATACTTAAAAGCTCTCACGGCTGTTTGCTAGATCTGTATCTGGACGTCATGACTGGCTGAACTTTATTAGTTGGGGTTTCGGTGATCATGTGGCCTAATAACAATAGTATTTTATAATCAAGTGTTTCTTGTTTAATAAAACCACAGTCAAGAACGTTGCAGGGGCAGCATATGGAATATTCTTATTGCAGTTACCAGAACCTAATTATCTGAGGAGAAGGATATGGAGTTGAATTAATCTTCTGATTTCAGAACATCTCAGGTATCATCACACTAAAGGAGCCTGAAATCCAGACGATAACTTGGGTCAGTCTTTTTGTATTGCTAATAGGACCAATTTTGTGATGACTTGCTTCTTTCAGGGCATCAGATAAACCTGGAACCAAACAAAGCAGATTTTGGAGCATTCACATGTCAGGCAGGTTATACAGCAGACATTTATATCTTCTATTCTAGTAACAGGAAAGGTGCCACTGCCTCCGAAAGGATAAAATTAGGTGCTAACTCTATACATCTACCAAGCAGTCCTGCAACAGCACAACATTCCTTGAGGTAGAGAAGAAAAAGAAAGACAATAGAAAAAGGCAGGATGTGATCAAGACACGGTTTTGGCAAAAGTACTCAATAAGAGATACTGGCAGTGCCAAGAATGTGGAGGTTTTTGTGGAGCTTGGGTCTTTTTCAAGTTATGGCAAGAAGAACTGAATCAAAGTGTGTCTCGGGGCAAAGGAACAAGCCTATGTGAGTTGTCAGTCAACACTGTTTGGGTTTCAATGGTATCTGAGAATTCATTAACTTTTTTTTCTTTCCCTTCTGTAGTGTAAACCCACCCCTTTTCCCATAGGTGACTCAATTTATAAACATGCTTCCTGTTCTCTCAGGCTAAAGAGAAATTTGTCACTCACTCTTTACTATTTCCCAACTACTACCTTCTTGGCCCTTATGCACCTCCTTGACTTTATCCTTAATTTAAAAAAAAAAAAAAAAAGAAATTTAAAAAAAAAAAAAAAGATACACAGACGTAAGGGAATGCCAATGTTTTCACTTTGCATTCCCTGATATGGCGCTTTGATGTTTAAGCACTTTGCTCAAGGCATTCACAGAGATATCAAGAAAGCTTAATTCTTCCTCAATTTGGTTTAAAAGCCAGGCACTCAGTAACAAAAATAAGACATCAAAGGCAGAGGTCACCCCAAATTGATACTTTCTTAAAATAGTAGTAATAATAATAATGACCTATATATCACAGGTGTTTGAGCCAAAAGAGGGTGGCTGCATGCAACCTGCTTGTTGGGAACAACCCCTGACTCCTGCTATCCTAAACTGCACTCAGGCCTTGTCTGGAAGAGGGGCACAAACCATACCAGGGCACATTAAACAGTCTGAATCAGACTGCTCACCTCTGTGTCCTGTTTAGTTTAAAAGTGAAAGTATAGCTGAAGACTTCAGAAAGATCTAAACTAGGTCAAGGTGCTCCCTTCAAACATGCAAAAAAAAAATGGAATTACATTATCTATTTTATCGTTGTACCAACTTGAAAATAATATGTTGTTATCCCACATGACAGTGGAAGCACTACCCTCTTTAACAGTAGTACGGGGACTAAGGCAGCAACTGTGAATATTTTGCACGTGAATGCAAAGCAGACTGTGATGCATGGTGACCAGCTGGGGCTCTGACTGATGCAGTAGATCAGCTCTTTTCAGCTCCTAACTGCACACTGGAATTACTATAACTATAAAGATCTTTTGGACTTTGTTTGATCTCTGCCTAACTCTCCCTTTGCTCATACGCAGAGCGCCTGAAACAACAGAGATTCACAGCTATCCAGAGCTGAGACACTCCCACCCCTATGATGACCACAGTGCCGGCCAGCGTCACGGCGTTTGGACAAAAGACCTCTGGAGCTTACCATCCTCACCAAGAGGTAGAAAGAGTTAGACAGGCTCAGACACCTGATGCCATTGCACGAAGGCCACTCAGTGCCTGTGGACAGCTGATCCTGTTTTGTAGGTTGGTGTATGGATAGGTGGACTGGTCAAGAGAAAAAGCCGGGTTAAGAGTATGGATGATTAGCGTTATGGGACTGCTGAAGAATAAAAAATAACACTCAGGGCTGACCAGGAATATGGATTCTTCCACTTAGCTTTAAAATGAGGCAATAACATCTCTACAATTTAACAAGGGTTCTTTGAGGCACTTGAATAGCATAGTAGCAATTGCTGTAGAAATGTCTATAAATCAGTGTTGTTTGTTTCTGCTGATAGTGCTCACACAAAGTGACACTTCCCACACAGTTCTGAACACCACCTATCCAGTGTTTGTACATGGATCATGAAAGACCTTTGGCAAATGCTCATTAGCTAGCAGTTGTTTAGTCCTTAGCCTTTCAAACCTATGTTAACCAGTTTCAATAACTTATCTTAGAAAGTAAGAAGTAGTTCATCTCTCTCCAGCTCTGCACTAATATTTTCATATCCAAAAATCTTCCTTAAAAACTCTCTTTTCTCTTCGGATCTGTATTCAGTTGTTTCACTATTTGAGAATCAATAGATGCTGTGATGTCCCGTTACATCGTTTGTGAGTGAAGTCAGTACCTGTAGACACTTTGATACAGTCACTACCTCCTATCCGTCTATAAAGTATAGTTTCCCACAGTCAGACTGCAAAGCTGTGCCCTAAGGGATTTTTAATGTAGTTTTGATGTGTTCCTTCTCTTCGAGATGTGACACTGTCTCCATCATTCTTTTAGCCAAGGAGGACCAGACATGATTCAAAACTTGGCAGTATCAGGCTTACTCCAGGGTATGGTGGTTGTGTTGATCCTTACTATGGAGGTAATTGACCCATTAAGACGACTGGCACGAAGAGCTATTGCTCTTCAGAAATTAGAAAATTCTGTGAGAAGCTTGATCCCTGTTCCACACAGATAGATTAACCACGGGTAAAAAGGCAATGCCTAAAGATACTTAAAAGGTGACTATCAGACAGTGACTTTCAGGGTACTTCACATAACAGAGTAAACAAATTCTCAATAATTGCTGTACTATTTTCCAGTCCCAATCCCAAAGCCTTTTTGTAGCAATGTTATTACTTGTTTTTCTAAAATATTACAGAGGGGAATTATCATGTAATAGCATGGGTGAGGCTTACTCTGCTCTGTCACCACAGAAACTTGGCTGTGATTTTTCCTTATGCACATTTTCTACCCTTCAGTTCTGCTGTGTGCCTCTATAAATTTGATTATGACTGAAAATAAACCAAACAAAACCCACTCAGACATATTAACTGACTTCATTTCCTTTGGAGCAACCCAGACAGGCAGAAGGAATAAAAAGAAGCACCATCAGGAGGTTTTATGGGCAGATGGATAAAGGTGCCACTGCAAGCTTCGAAGGTAGCCAAAACCACTTTTCCGTCCTCTTGGCCTGACTGTAGAAGAAATTTGGTAGCACCTGAAAATTCTGTACAGTTCAACGGTATCAGAAACCGGTAAGTATTTTATGAGGAAAATTCTCCAGTCTAAAATAAATAAATAAATAAAGCAGTCTACACACTGGGTAGTTGATATCTTATGTACTCTGGGAACAGTTAGGTGAAACCAGTTCTGTTACACGGAGATACCTCTCAGTTAGACAAGTCATGAGGTAAACTTTGGCAACAGCAGACTCCAAGTGACTTAAGAGAAAGACCATATGGTAGCTGCAAGTAGGAAAATATCTAGAGTGAAAAGACAGGTGCAATTACATGATTCTCTTAAGATCTTAACATGAAGCTCAGCAAATGTTAAGTATAGCTAGTGAAAGTTTGAGCAGATCTTCACTCTCTGTGTGAGCAATATGGTCCTGCGAAAAGGGAAATGATCTGAGCTTGATCCATCTGTCAGCTGCTCTTCATCACAAAACTACTGGGTTCCTTCAGAGGATCAAAGAGGAAAAGTAAACACTGGCACAAGCATCTATTTAGGACCTGGGGGGAGGAATAGGAAACCCAGGCACTCGAAATAACAAGAAGTTTACTTTAACGGAAAGAACAGGATAAGCTTGGAAAAGGCAGCACTTAAAAGTAAGACTTCTCTTCTGAGATGTCTTGGCAAGGGACTGGCCGCAGCCCTTTCCTCAGATTGTGAGTGGTTTAGGAGGAAGCACATCCTAAATATTTAAATATTTTTTTCTTTCCTTATTCTTCACTCACTTGTTTATCCAGGGTCTTATGAGTTCAACATCTGGAGTAAGTCCACTTGTTGGCCTTAAGAGTACACTAATCTCAGCATTCCCTGAACACCCTTTGGCTACCCCAGGTGAAATGACATTGCTATGAAGTTAGGTTGTGATGCTTTCAGAGGAGTCCTTCAGTGAAACTACAACTTTCTGCACCTTACCCCTAAGCAATTCCAGCTCTGAAACTGCCATTTCAAAACCATCAGCATGTTGTTTCATCTCTGCTTGCCACTTCAGATCTGACTGAAGTTCATCTTAGCTCTGCTTATTACCTGCTTGCCACCCCAAAGGTTCTGCAAATTATTGCTCAGAAGAGGACTAATGGTATATGAGCAATCAACAGAGTCTTTGTACAGTAGCAGAGTCATGGTAGCCTCTTGTTTCTGTTGTCATATCCAGTTTTCTTACCATCTTAGCAGTACCATTGCTGTGGTCAGGTTCATCCCTCCCCAGCTACTTTTGATATGGCCCCATCATCTATTAGGTATGAGATCGAAAGCTGACATATAACGGGCATGAACATAACCTTTTTAGTTAGTTCCTCTTGCTTCAGTAGAGATACCGGAAAAGAGGCCAGAAGTCCACTGGGATTATCCTCTGTCCTGACCAGCAGGAATGTGTCAAGAATTCCCTTATCTGTAGAGTTTATCAAAAGCATCAACCTACTAGCATCAATGACTGCTAGAAATAACATCAACTTTGTAGTTTTTATTTAACTGGGGCATAGTTAACCTTGAAGCCATAGAGACTGAGACCATAGAGAGGGAATATGAGGAGTGAGGCATTTCATGTTGAAAAAGTAAGTATCTGCAAAACCCAAAGGAAAACACTGGCAAAGAGAGTCACAACAGAGCCTGTTTTCTGAAGATACTCCTGGTAGGAAGTACAGCCGGCAATGCTGAAGACAGTGGAGCACTGGCCTTTAAGAGTGGGACAGCTATTAATTCTAAATTGAATACACATGCTAAGGTGGGGTTAAGAAACAGTAATGCTAGCACAAACAGGACAAAGAAAAGTTCTAGCTGGCAAGCTCATTAGCACAGTTTGTGTCCTAAGATACAGGTTAGTAAAGGAGCTTAACAGGCTTACTGCCATGGGATTCATGACAACCGAAAAATAAAATAAAAAAAAGCAGGCAAACTTACTGGTTATTTGAAAACCGCTCCAAGCAAACAAGTGAAAAACATCACACTAGTAAGGACCCAAAGAATTAAATAAATTTATGAGAAGGAAACACTTTCCATTCCCTACCAGGGGAGAAATTCTAGGAGAGATGGTTGAAGTCAAATATTTTTCCATGCTTGAGGCATCAGCAGAGTTCTGGTAGGTTCCCTAAGCAAAACAGAGCATACCTCTGTGTCTGCTACGTAGTCCCTTTGGGAGACATTGAGTTAGGCTGTGCTAGGTACCTGAGGTATTTCATAGGAAAATGTATCACCTTCTTAACACTATAAAAACTTCTGAGATTTTCTGGATGGAATTTTGAGCTCTGGAAAAAATATTGAAGAGCCTATACAAAGTCTTTGAACAGATTAGGAAAGTCCCAGAACAGTGATGGCTACTATAAACTCTGTATGGCAGATGTATCTTACCTGGGACTATAGTTAATGCGGCAAGGTTACAGGTAAATCATAGTAGAGTTGAAACCTTGACCAGCATCCACCCCACAGGGTGAGGATGGGCATAGAGATTAAAAGGAAGTGTTAGCTAGTTAAAATGTAGGGAAATTAGCTGTTGAACCACTAGTATGAAAGTGCTATTCTGCAAAGATGTCCAAAAGATATTCGGTGAAAATCCTACTGGAGCTTGAGAACAAGATGGAGTTAATTGGAGGCTTCCAGTTGGAGACCTCCTCACAGTAGACACAAAACTAAACTTATTCAGGAACACCTCTCAGGAGATTTTGACAAGGTCTCCTTATAGCAGCTCGGTCAAAGCTGTAGAGTGGTGGTGCGTGTGCTGAATGTGCCAACAAAAACAGCACCAAGACAGTTCAAATGGAGAAGGAGGCTTTAGCTGAAGTCTATGGATGTAAAAACTTCTTTTCTTTATTTCCCGCATAGCAGTGTTAGCTGAACCAGCTATAAACCACATTTTTTGCCATTGCCAAAAAGGAGCTGGCAAACAGCTCCTTGCAAATGTAGACATCGTTTTTGAGGTGTTTATTTTTTTTTTTTCCCAACTACAGGGCGGTTTGCAAACTGGAACCTGAGAGAGTTTTGTACTGCAGATGTTTTCCAGTGCGGGAATCTTTATCCTTTCCTGGCCCATGACCTCACCACGACCGGTCACACACTATGCATGCTGTCTTTGCTTTATCTTTCTGTTGCTTTCAGTTTAACCTTTTACTTTTCAGCAAATAGATGACCGCACAAAAATGTTTGAGTGTGTGCCATAGCACTTTCTAATTAGTTCACTGGTGTAGGTATAGAGTCAGAGATGTTAGCTCGCATTAGCTATATACAAAAAGTCACCATACTACATTCAAGGATGTCCCAGCAGTCTGTCAGGGCAGTAACCAGTGGTGTATGCTAAGTGCAGAGTGGAAGAATAGAGCAAGTATACAAGGATATTCTCTCTTCATATTATCATGTTTCATGGGGAAAGAAGATCTGCTTGTCCTGAACCCCTGGCTATTGGTGGAATTCTATTGTATCAGACCAAGATTTCCTTTCTATACTGTATAGTAGGTAGCAGTCAGGTACTGAGTGGGGCAGACCTCTGGCAGGGATCTGTGTGAATGCTGAAAAAGACAACCATTAACAAGGTAAGAACCATTTCTATGAAATCATGAATTGCAATCAAACCTTCAAGTTGTTCCTTGGTAGAGGAATAGTATCATTGAACCACTTGGAGTTAGGCCAGCCACTCACAAAAGCAGTATTTTAAGTGCTAAGAGGCATAGTAAGTTAATTACTTTCTGATGCATAATGTGTGCAGCTTAAGACTATGTTAAGAAAACAGAAGACAAGAAAGAGTGATGCGACAGATTGGATATAAGTAGTGTGCTTTTTTCAAGGATTTTAAGATTTCAGAAGGCTTCTTTGCAGAGCTAGTTAACAGCAATGGCAGCCATCTTATTTCAAGCACAGATGTGAACCGCTGGCCCAAGCAAAGGCACCTGTAAAGCATGCATGAACAATAGGGATCAGTTCTCTGTTGTTCTAGGAAGTTTTGGGGTCTCTGAGAAGCCAAAAGATGCTACAACTGAGACTTGTATGAAACTCAGGAAGAATAAACAGTGGGAGTACGAACCAGGGAAAAATCCCAAGAGACACAGTTCTCGGGGGGGGGGACTTGTGCTGAGGAGGTTTTTGGCAACAAAATAATCACTTGTTTAATTAATAATGTGATCGAGGCAAAGGGAAACTTTATTATGTCTCTGTAAGTAAAAGCTGGTCCATCAAAGAGGTATCTGTTTCCATCAGTAGTTTTTCCTAACTGAAAAAATACAGAAGACCACACTGTTTTAGCTAACTGTTTGGATCAAAAGAGGTGGTAAGAAATGTTCTAACGTTGCAGGATATCTATACCAAAAATCTTTGGTTATGAAATATGGAAGGATAAGAAAATCAGAAACAAATTAGACTGATAGACTTATATGGAGAAAACTAGCTTCTTCATGTTTATTTTTCAGCATTTATACCCCTAAATACTTTCTTTCCCGGCCATTTTATTTGCCCCTTCTTTACAAATCGCTGGTCTGGCCCATCTCCCAGTTATCTGTTGACTTAAAATACTTCTCCGTAAATCTTTTTTAAACTTTTCCTGTCACAGTTTCAATATATTCCAAGTGTGGTCATTTTATTTTTATTTTGTATGTTTATGCTGCCTGTTGAAGACAAAATCTAGGGAGATGTTTTTGAACACATATTAGAGTCAATCAAATGTAACGGTTGACATCAGAGGCGTAGTGGTGACTTCCCTAACCTGTGTAACTGAGAGAAAAGCTAACCCCTCAAATGGAGGGGTCTTTTTGTACTAATCTGATGTTTCATAGAATTTGGAAAAGGTCATTAAATGCTATAAATAGTATGCAAATGTAGCCGTGAAAGATTGCTTCTCAGGCCTTCCTTTAGCTCTGGATTGGACTATGTTTAGCTTGACAATACGAAGAGGGTATTTCTGAGTATGACCACACCAAACAGACCTTTGTGCCAGCTTTGAGATGAACTGGAAGCCATAATTCCTCCAACAATCAGGCCATGCTTGATGGAAACTGAAGTCTGCCAGGGAGAATGAGATGCTGTCATGCAGCTTGGAGAACCTGAGACTGTCTTTCATGTGCTCCCCATGCTGTTTTATCTCCTTTCACACATTGTGCTTTTAGAAACTGTTAGTTTTGGAGATGCACCTCTCAGACCTGTTTAAGTCACTCGTGGGGATTGACAGGCACATAATAGCAGCTCTTAGCGTCAGTCTCCCAGCTAAAATGTTGCTCATGAGGAAGGGGGAAGGCAGAAAGGCATGTACCCTCTTCAGCTCCCCCTCCCAGTGACTAGGGGCATTTCAGAGCACGTAAAGAAGGTTTCTTCATATTTCCTTTCCTGGTGGTCCCCTTCCCTGTGGTTTTCTCACACTCAGTCAGCTCAGCACACCGAGGAAGATAAGGCAGTCAGCACTGCTGGGTTTACACCACCCTTTGGCCCATGGTCTTGTGTGAAGGGTGCGGTGGGAGGCTAGCGGAAGGCTTCGACAATGTAAACGAGCAGCCTCTTGTTTTTCCCATTGTAAAACACAGGAGCAAGTGGATGTTTAGCAAAGCAAAAATATACCAAAACCAGTAAACAGTATGTTTTTTTATTGAGAATGTCGGTAAACGGTGGGAGGGTCCCAGGCCACCAGCTCAGCAAGAAGTAAAAGGGAATTGGACTTATTTATAGATACTAAAGACAGAGCAGTCCAAACTAATAAAGCTTTTCAGAGGGATATGCATGTGACAAGGATGGAGACACTAACAAACTTAGATTCAATGAAAACTAATATGTGGAAGGGGAGAGTAGATAATCCCATATTTGTCTATTAGTTTCCCCCAGGAATGTAGGACTCTCAGTAAGCTGGACCAGAGATACCTTGAGCTGGACATTCCTGTGTCTGGAAGCATTATAGCTTGTTTGTTGAGATATTACATTTTTAGGGAGAAGCTTTTCATGTTTGCCTTGATTTGCTGCTCGTTAGTGTGTGGGAGGAAGCAGTTTAACCACAGCCCAGACTGCTTGGGTGTCATTTTCGTGGTAGGAAATTACCTCTTTCAGACTGCTTCTACTGGCTAAAGTGCTGATTAGGAAACATAAAGGAAAAAAGAGGGGAGGGAGAGAAATTATCCCTCTCTTCCATAAATGTTACTCAGTGTAGTACATGATCCCAGTCAAAGGAGGACACAGTTCCCCTCCTTCTTTAAGCTAAGATGCAAAAACAAAAACAAACAAACAAACAAACAAACGAAAAACCCACAGCACTGTGGGAGACACGGCTCAAAGCATAGACTCAGAGAGCATCAGATCAGGAAATAGTTGTATTACTGTCCCCATAAGTAGTTTCTGCATATGGTGGCAATAGGGAGTCTGATGGAAATCCCTGCAGTTGGCAAGGAGAGCGTACATATATATATATCTGTTAGAAGAGCTAAGAGCCATCAAAAGGCATTGGCAGATGGTTCAAAGCAAGCAGGTAGTTTTTGTTATAAAGGGTGGTAGACCTGTGGAACTCATTACCAAAGGATGGTGTGGATTGAAAGAGTTTATGCGGGTTTAAGGGCACGACAGGACAAGGACGTGGAAGAGAGTAATTGGGGGTTACGAACAGTCAAGCCACACTAGCCTCAGCCCTCCAACAGAAATAGTCAAGGCAGGGAGAATACTTCGGGGAACTGTTATATGTGCTTGCCCATTTTTCACTTTTCCTTGGGCATCTGCTTTTACACTGTTGGCTACTGCTGGCAGTATATACGGATTTAGATAGACCTTTAGGGCGAATGACTGTGTATATGCTCTTATGGAGATGACTGCTGCTCCATGGCTCTCTAAGTGTCATGGCAAACAAATCTTGACGGAAACATTTAGATAAGACCAGCTTCTGACAATCTATAATTTTGGAGACCAAAGGGAAAACTAAGGTCTTGCAATCTGATTCCCTGGTTAGTCCTTCACCCAGTAATTCCTGCTGGAGGGAAAGGGAGCACTCAACGACAGAAGCATCTTCCCATTTCAAGGTGATTTTATCCATATCATCTTCACGCCTACATTCCTGTGGTTTTTTTTTTTTTTGAAAGTAATACATGACAAATCTATAGAAGTGGCAAATATGCTTCCAGCTGCTGAGCTGAGTATTTCTGACTCAGAGCAGCACAGAATAGCTGCACAAAACAGGTTTGGAATAACCTTAGAGGAGAAGGAAAAAAAAAAAGTCAACCTTTCTGACATTCCCATCAAAAAGCCAGTAGATACAAGGATGATAGTGATTCAGAGCAGACTTGTCTTGGACACTGTAATTAAATAATATTTGCTAGATATCAAGAGTGGGGCATTTTTTTCTCAGAGGAGCTGCCAACCCAGGCCTGATTCCAGGAGAGTTCAAGCACCTTCAGCAGTGGATCTTGAAGTTTATGAACATCTTGCAGAAACGCATCTGCTCCATGCTTTTACCTTGGAAAGTGAGTGCATTTGCAAACCTCTGCTTTTGGAGATAAATCATTCATCATTTTTTATTATGATAGCACGTTATTAGCAAGACTGCGGCTACATAGCTCAAGGTGCTATGCAAATAGTGAATTAATTTTGCAACTTATAGCACCATTTGAGATAAGGGCCTGTGTCTTTTCTATCTAACTGCTTTAATTTGTGTTGTTAGAGCTTTTGCTTTCTGGAGGTCCGCAGTGTAATCCCAGCACATTGCTTATAACACATACATGCAGCACAGTGCACACTAACACCAAGGTGTCTATATAAGTGACCTGTTGACGTTTCATAAAGTGAAATGTTATATTAGTAATATATTTCCTATATAGCTCTTCTTATGTAATTTCCTGTGACTCACATTTTCTACTGAGATTTTTCAGGAGATGAGACTGAAAAACTAGATATGAAACTACACTCAGTACCATTAACTTAATATTCAGGAGATTTTAAATACAAAACTACACACTAAATGAACATTAAGACTGCCAAGTCAAGCACTCAGGATTTAGGTACTGTTCAAGCTAAATTTTCGTATTCATTCCTCATTCATTATCCTCGTTTGTGTACACACGGACTCTATCACCAATGACAAATTAGCACGCTGTTTTTAATTTGGAGCAAATCTCTATGGTGACTTTATAAAGCATTGAATAAATTAACAGCATCTCTTGGTTTTTTTTTTCCATGTTAACTGGTTTGTGATCACATGTCTATAATTTCCTGTGTGGTATTTTACAATTGTTGACTATTAAAAAAAAAAAAAAGTTTTCTCAACAGCTTCATTTAAAGGTAGAGAACTGAGATTAACATCTAAAATATACATACACACCCTTTATAAAGCACTAGATCCTTACTTTCCTTAACATACTAGTAGTATAACTTCCTATGCTTGAAACACAGCTTGCTCTTGACTTAAGATATAACTGAAGATGCTGAGCTATTCCTGCTAAGTAGCTCCTAAGTGCCTGAGTTAGGTATGCAGAGAATGAAGAAAACACAGCAGTGAGAAACCTTCACTGGAATTAAATGGAATATTTCCAGCAAGCTAGAAACCTTTAATTTTGGCCTGCTCTTTTACAGAAACACTTCTCTTTCCATTGGTGAGCACACAGATAATGGAAAGACTGATGAATAGAAAAGAATATGAATAAAATCAAACTTAAAAAGATGATGGGTCCTTAGATTTCTTTAGTGATTAAATGAAAATATTTCTCTTTTTTGATTAATGTAGGGTCTTTCACTGACTTTAATGACAGATAGATGAACTCTCATAGGACATAGTGCCTAATTTCTATGCAAAGTTCATGCTCATTTAATTTAATAGAGGCCTATATTAGAAAGCAAAATCTCTTACACAGTTTTCTTAGAGGACTCCTCTCCTGTCATCCCTGCCATTTTTTTTAATGAAACTTTTCAAATCTTGCTCTTTAAAATTTCTCAGACTACAGTGTCACTCGGCTTCACAGTGATGAGTCATTTTGCTACGATGGTTGAAGGAAGAGACATCCAAAGTGCAAGGACAATAAATTCTCGGACATAATAAGCCACCCACTACAGTGCTATTTTACCCTCCCATTTCCCCGAGACTTGCTGCTTGTTAGACACCTTGACCAAAAGCTTGAGGCCTTGTAAATGTCATCTCTAATGCACAATGAATTATTTTGTCAAATCACATCTTTTAAGTGAACTACTCTCTCTTTGAAATGTTTCATGTCTCCTTTCAAAGCCAGGATGTGTTCGTTGCCTAAAGCCCTGGGGCTGCATAACTTCTATAGTCTTAACTTGAGCAGAATCTTGCAGTGGGTTGCAGTCTGAAATGGGCATCAGCCTTTCTTTTTTTAATCATAGCATCCCTCATTCTTATATTCGCAGTGTTAGCCCCCGACCGTATTTCAGATAATTCAGCTCTTTTCTCTTTTTCATTTTTGGACAAATGCAATGTGTATAACCCAAAAAGTAAAAGGATATTAAACAACCAGATCTTGGAAAAGATCCCCATATGAAAACAACTAAGGGAGGCACCGGCCTTGCTCCTTCCTGATCCATTATCAGCAAACAAAGGAGGAAAGAGCAATTGCTGAAACTGCATTCAGCAGCTTTACTAGCCCTACATTGTGCCTAGCCTTTGCAACTGCATTTTAAGCTCTTCCGTCAGTTTCCAGGATCTAAGCAACAGGAAATTTTTCTGCTGTCCTTGTTAGTGCTTTCCAGTTCTCCACCTCAGGAACGTTAGCCTGAAGAGAGCCGCAGAGAGAGGGTGAGCAGGGAAAGAGTCGTGTGCACATGCACACATGGAAATATGAGCTTTTGGAGACATACACAAGAGTATGTGTGAGAGCACGGATCGCTGCTGAAGTCAGCTACAGAGCAAGGAAGAGAAGGAGCACAGCCACTTGGCTAGGAGAGAGATGTGAGTCAGTGTCCTCATCTTTAATTCTTCACAGAGAAACCTATTCATTGTGTGCCCTTGGATGAATCACTAAGGCTAGACTTTACTCCATCATTTTTCCGGTTGGCAGCAGGGAGGGAGAGCAGTAAAAGCAGACCCTTGAGAAGGTCAAAGCCAAGAGGGAAGGACTTGAAAAGAAAGAATGATTGGCAACCCCGTGGAAGGTGCAGACTCTTGTGCCATCATTTGCTTTGTACCTGGGAAAATACACTCTCGCTCTCATTATGGCTATAAGAAAAGATTATGCACTTCTGAGATAGCCTTTATCCTAGACATGTTTAAGTCAAGGCTAAGTTTTAATAAACATAATTTACTTTGAACTGGGTGAATGTGACACACGGGATATGCACAAAACCATCCCCCCTTCAAAGTTTCAGTAATTTTAAAATGTTAACATATAAAAATCAGGATTGAGTAAAAAAATCTTGTCGCAGAGACCAAAGGACAAAAGCCTTTGGGTAGAATATATGTATTATTTATCTTGCAGTTGCAGCCAGAAGCCTGACTGGGCTCAGGGTACCGCTGTGTGAGGTAACACCTAAAAAAGGCACCAAGAGAGATCTCCAAGCAGGGAGCATCCAGGCTGTTTTTCAGAGCGGAGGGAAGAGGACACCACACCTGGGAATGAAGCAGATGAAGTATCCCATGAAGTTTCCAAAGCCAAGTAGAAAAGTAGTAGTCACCAATTTCTGCACATAGGAATGGACAGCTCTTCTGGGGAAAATGGTAGCTGGTCTATCAACATCAACAACTGACCCCCACACCAGGCAGATCCTGGATCTAAAATAGAAGTCAGCCAAAATAAAGCAAGCTCAAGCATATACGGAAGTAATGTTTTAACAATCTGGAGATGCCCAATTTATGCTGGTTTTAATAGACGCACGTGTGAAAGCCACTGTGTTGGCTGGCAAGATAGGCACACGAACCAGAAAGCTCGGGAATGAGATGAGTGAGGCTGTATGGTGAGCCCAGGCTCTGTAGCTGGGGACTATCCCAACTCTTATGCTCTGCGGGCTGGCACAGATGGGGTGGTGTATAACTCATCGGTGAATTACACATGCTGTTAAATGAGTCATTGAAAATCCCTGTTTTTCCAGAGAGGAATTGAAATAAACAGGAAACATGCACCCAAAATAATTAAAACCTTTGCAGGGATACGTGGTTGAAGGATTTCAGTCTGAATACTAAGTGCATGCACACTCTTTCCTCAGGATTACCTGGCTGACTGTATCCCTTACTACGACCAGAGTGTGACTCCCGTGAAGTAAGACATATTACACTGAAAGAAACAACAGCGGAAGGGGAAGAAACAGCCCATGAACAATGCTGCTGTGGTTTGTACAATAGCCCTGTATCACGCACACAACGAGGGCTTTGTTCTCAACACCTTCCCTGGGTGTGGGAGCTCTTTCCGTACTAATAAATAACACCAGGCCAGGTACATCCTCAGATGTTGCAATTTGACATTTCTTCTGTTAAGTTCTTAGGGCAGTTCCTGGAATGGTTTTGAACCATGTTGTGTGTCACCGACCCAGATTCTGGGCGCATGTTGGCAGTTAGCAGAGGCCAGGAATCATTCCCAGGAGATGCTTTAGATGTAGTTACCTTGCTCTGAAGGCTAAGGGGGTCTAATAGCCAGGTTTTAGGCCATTCCATGCCAGTTGGCCTCAATGCCAGAGACTGGTCCTGGAAATATTTAATTTTGGACTATAGATGTAGCTTAGACGGCACTGTTTCTCAGGATTCAGTTTATTCTGTCATTGTGGTTGTAGGACCAGCCAAAGTAGGTGATCAGAGTCACAAACAAATTTTCATTAAAAAATCTCTACCAACTACCGGTGGAAAATAACCTTGTGCTTACGCAGTCTTCCTTTAAAGTTGAGAGATATTCACATTCATGCATTTAGGTTAAGGCTGCCTTTGTGTTTCCTTCTCTATGTCCATATTATTCCTTACTCTCTTCTGCTCCTACAGAGGACAAATTTAACAAAAAATGTGCTAAGACTGGAACTGAATAAAAGGTCCCTTGTTCCTGTAGGTATGGATTAGTTCTTGCAGAAAGCAGAAAGATGAAAGCTGTTGTAAGTGTTAAGAGGATTTTTTTTGGTAATTCCTTAGAGATATATGCATGTATGCCTTGTGAAATGGAATTTAGTGTAAAGAATAAGAATCCTCCGAAATTTAATTCTTCTATTTATCCATGGATATGGCATTGTATGGGTTTCCCATGCTTTTTCACCAATGTGTCACAATCCTGAAGGGGGTTAAAAGTCCATCCACACTTTTCATTCCATTCTTTTTAAAAGAAATATATAAAACAAAAACATTGTACGGCTTTATTTCTAAAGCACGCTTGCAGAACATTTTTCTTTCTCTCTAAATATTTCAGTTAACAGAAAGATTTTCTGAAACTAAAAACAGTCCCAAACCTATTTTTCAGCTATTTAATGGAAGCCAGCTGTGGATAAAAACAAAAAGCAAAATGTTTTGGGGGAAAATGTTTTTGTTCTTGCTTTTGCAATTTTCACAAGTAGAGATTATCGTTTGCCAGCGGAATCCCAGGTGGGCCAGTTCTGGTGTTGAGAGGGTTATTTGGCGTTTGGTCTCTCTGCTGAGCCTCCCCTCCTATTCAGGAGGACAGGAACTCCGGTTCCTGTTCAGAACTCCCTGGAGTTTCTCAGAGAGCTTGAAGGCCTTGTCATCTCTCTGGAAATGCCCTGTAACACCCATGTTCAGGCCTTAATACCCAGCCTTAGCCTTGCTTTACAGTAGAGAAATCACCAGTGCTGCTCATGGTGCAGAAAGACCTGGACTAGAGCCTTTCCACAGGGCATTTCTAGGGGCTTGGAAGGGTTCAAGACCCCAGCTGGATCCTACTAGGACCCTGGCTCCAGCCAGGCCTTGTAAATACATCCTCACGCAGAATGATTGAGGGTTGACTTTCTGGGCTTATCCCAGGGTCATTTTTTGCAAGTCCTTTGCATCATGCAGGGATTTATTCCTGAATGTAGGTTTTCTTTCATTTCCCCAGGAGCTCTGGGATCTAGCAGGAACAGCTTTCAGTTAAATGAGAGAGCCGGGAGCCCTATACTCCAGGAAAAGGGATAGTCCCATGGGAAGGATGCTGGTACCTGAATCAGAAGACTTCTCTGCCTGTCCTTGCCTCCTCCAGATCTCCTCTCTGGGCAGGCCAGTCAGGCCCAGATCCTCAAGCAATCAGTCCTGGGTTCCCACAAATTGCAAGGAGTGTTAAGCACTACTTACTGATTTTGATCGTGCTCTCTGTCTGCTTCCTGCCCTTGAACCTCACATAGTCGCTCTGCGACACTTCCTAGCAGCCCGGTTGCTCCATTTTGGGGTGCAACTCGGCTTTGTTTAAGTTTGTGCCTTGGTTGTATGCTGAGAAAGAGACAGGGAGGACAAGGGCCATAGTGCCCTCCAGTCAGGTCCTGCCCCGACAGCAGGGACTCTGGGACACCTTGACTCGGGTTGACTCAGAGGGCTGGAGGCAGCCCTGTGGAGAGGCAGGCTGATTCACTCCCTACCCCTCTGCCCCATCCGTAACAGCAAAGGGTGTTTCCTTCCTTGCAGAGCTGTGAGCCAAATTCCTGCATGAGGAACCGAGGTTAATGGGAGCCCTAGAAATACCATAGCTGGATCGCTTGCTAGTTAAGTCTCGTACTGTAACACACTTGCGTGGTGTCCCTGAGAGAGACAGAAAGAGAAGTTGCTGCAGCACAGAAACTACCAGCTCCACCAGTGCCACCTGAGAACAGCACGGTCCTTTATTCAGCTGGCAGCAACTGATCTCGTCTGAGCAAAAATGCTGGGAAGATGTGTGTAAGGACTGTGCTGACTGCCTACAGCAGATGAGGTGGTTCCTACACAGGAAAAGAGATTTCACAAAGCGATTTCTTGGTGGCAGGAGATGCTCGATAGGCCTTTCTTATCTGCCCTTGGCAGGATACCAAGATAGGTTCTGATCAGGACAAAGTGATGCTGTTAATTACTTTTGCCCCTTTTCTGAATGCCTCCTGCCACCCACACTCAGCAATCCACACGGTTTGTCTTCAGTAATGGAAAAACAATTTTCTCCAGTTGCTTATGGCAACATGTGAAATAATTGAAGAAGGTGAAAAGACATTTTTATTGTTTTATTTCTGGCAGGTCAGGGCCCTAATGTAAATGAGGCTAACTTGCAAACCTGTAGCTATTTTGATTTATGTGGAAAATCTTCTCCCAGCTTTCTGCACCATACATCATAATAACACATGACTTCGATAACTGCATTCAGACAGCAGGTGACTACAACAGCACAGGAAGGATGTGATGTTTGCTACAGTGATGAATAATGTGTGGGATTTTAGTCAACACAGTGGTTAGAAACTCAGCTTTACTCTGTCTTTCAAGCCAAATTCATCCCAAACGTAACCTCAGTGAAATGACTGAAGTTAGCCCAAGCCATACTGCCCTGTAATCATGCACCATGTTCACCAAAATCACCTGAAATATCTTCCAGTTGTTTAAAATATTTGTTTATCAAAATGAGTGTGCAAGAGGCATTAGAGGTTCCAGCTACATGTGGTGGGGCTTTGTTTTGCAAATACAAGATATGATTCTGCAAATGCTTATTCACAACGACAATCTCAGTGCAATTCCTTAAGCATCCACATTTGAATTGACAGTATGATCTTATTTTATCATCATAGCTTAAAATTTTCCGTTCAAGTTTCCTTTTTCAATGGGTTTTCAAGATAATGACACCTGTGACAGAAATAAGGAAAAGTTTTTGCACAGGAAGAAAAGTTTCCATTTTCTTTAGGAACTAAGAAGGAGAGGTGGATATCATCTGACCAGTCCAGCAATTTGGTCACCTTTTATTTGGATTTGGTAATAAGAAAAAAAAAAATCTTACTACTCTCCCTCAGTTAACAAATGTATTTTCTGTTCCTAACACAATACAAGATCTCTGAAATCCGTTCAAGTACCATTGAAACTTTTTTTTCTGTTTCATTTTTACATGAAATTCTTTTACATTAAATTGCGTGAAAATATTCCTCCAGCATTTTCTGGCTCCATTTACAAGAAGTAACAGAATCTTTTTCAGCTGGAAAAGCAAAAGGAACTATCCTTGAATAGACCCTTCATTCCTTCCCAACGGGTCAGGCGCTCCTCCTATCTTTGTAATTTTATACTGTCTGTTCTTATAATCATTCAGCTTACAAGAGTAAAGACAGGAGCATCAATTTTGTGGATGAGCTTTTGAAATCATATTAGTTTAGCTTCTTTCTGTATATCTAGAGCTGGTTCAAGTTTTCTCATGTAAGCTTTAATTTGCAATTTCAGATATGCCGCTATGTTTATCTGCCACTGTCTTACAGATCTGAATATTCCATCTATAATTTGGAAGTTCAAATAAATTATACTAAATTTACTAATGAAACAAAGTTTATTCCGGAAGTTATAAAGCAATTAGTTATGAATTCTGAAAGGTACTTAAGCATCTTTTAGTTCCTTCAGAGTCAATTAGACTATTCCCAAGTTTACAGTTATGCCTGTGTTTAAAGCTTTCTCACTGAACAAAGCCTTATTGATTTAATTGTTAAAGTTGGAACCATAAATTAAATGTAACAAACTTATCAGATGTTCCCAGAGATCAAAAAAAAAAAAAAAAGATAGAATCACTATGTGAGTTGACATAAATTGTAGAAACTCAGCTATACGATAAATGAAAAGTTGAGAGTGCGTACAAATTTTTCCAAGTCACTGCTGAGTATTGTCTGTAGACAAGATACTGTACCACCGATTGTTTGCTGTACTGTTTGAATGCTTACTGCTGTTTTATCCCTTTCTCTGCCATCTGTGGGACATTTTTTGCAAGTTACTTGGCAGAACCCTTACAGGAAATAAAATTATAGTCCAGAGAGCCTGCAACATATAGGTAAACAAACTCATCTTACTGTAAATTCCATAAAAGCTAAGGTGTAACTACTGTAACTGTGGACTTTGGAGTCTTCTTGCAAGACTCCATCAAGACAGAAGAGGCAGCAGACACTGTAGTAATATCCTGTAGCAGAAGGGTGATCACCAAACCAGTAAATCAAAGGTTTCAGACAGCCAGACTAAGCAAAACATATGAGCTGTGTGTGTGCATGTGTACACATAAAATTTAAATTCCAAGCAAAAGAAGTCCGCAGCATTTATCCAAGAAAGACGCAAAGTAATCTCTTCCAATTAGATGTAGAAAAGTCTCCAAGGCAAAATTTAAGAACGTGAATATTTGTATACCTCAGAAAAAGGAGGGGATCAGACTCTTCACGTCTGTGTCAGGACTTCCTTCTATTTTGTGTGCATACTCAGCCCAAGAGTAGGGGAAAGCCATACGTGGAACTGGGAATAAGAGAAACAAAAAAAGGAAACTCAATACAAAACCACACCCATCATAACTAGAAACCAGTGGGGTGAGTCATTAGTGGTAATTCTCCACTGCACTCTGCATGAAGCAGACTCCTATTGGGATTTACTGCTGTCACATCCAGTCCTTGAGGCCTAGTTCTGTTGACAGTGACGCATACGATTAACCTTAGCACAGTGAATCTATGGGGGCAACTTATTGCAATGTGCTGTAAGCATCTGGAGGGACCTCTGTAGAGGTAGGTTTGCAGAATTCAAGACTGCCTCTCAGTTCTGATCAGAACCCCTGACCATTAGTCAAGTATAGATACTAACTAGCAGGAATAAAATCCATATTACCCGATGTGGTCTACAGTTGCTGGCTCTGTATCATACGAATTTTAGATACAATGGCTTGTTAGGTTGATCCACAGTGTTGGCATCTCATGGCCTGCTGGCTTCTGGGGCTGCCCAGAAGTAACAGAAGTAAAACAAGGACTGCTAAATCCAATATCGTTTTGGGTATCAAAGGTCAGATGTATCAGCAGTGTTCCCTCACAGCAGACCTCCGTGGAAGGGAGGCAGCAGCATACAATGAAACAAGTAGTACAAGGTTAGCAGCAGGAAGGAGCATCATCCTTCAAAATGCTGGTGGGTGTGAGGCAAACGGCCGACAGAGGCTTTCACAGAAGGACGGTATGTGAAACCAAGGCAGAGAAAGTTCTGTACCTGAGCACATTAGCATGGAAGAGAAGATGATAGGCATCCTGCAATGATGGATAAATAGATGGATACTAGACCAACAGGCAGGATTTCTCTGCGCTATCAGAGGACTGAATAAGAGCTATACAGAACTCCTGCGGCAGCACAGAGATAAGACTAGGAAATATTTCAGTATAGTATTTCAAGTTACATAGCATGAACCAACCACATGTTCCTAATAACAATCCAAATTTGCTCAGTATATCAGCAGTGTAATTCATCAGCTTGAAAGCTCATGACAGGTACACTGTAGAAAGTGGTGTCAACAGAAGCCTGCATGATATACAGTGTAAGGGACTAATTAAATGCAGGTAATGAGGAGCTGTGGATTGTAATCTTTTGCCTCAGGCCCCAGGATGTTCCTGAGAGATGCTGGGCACCCAATGTTTGCCACAACTGGCCTAAAACCACTGCCCAATGCCGTGTCAAGGGCAGCTGTGCGGCTGGGCAAGGTAGACAAAGGCTGATTGCAGGAGAAGATGAGACCCTACGGTAGCTGTTCTGTGAGCACTGCACCTTGAGTCTTCTTCCTTCTCTCCCAGGAGAGGGGAGTCAGAAGAGCCTCTGAAATGCCTGGAAAGCCGGAAGTCCTTGGGATGCTGATCGTCACCAAAGGGACAGCACAGTCTGGTGGAAGAGAAAGACCTGGGAAGGAAAATAGCCTAATTCCCCAATCTGCCTTATGCCATTCCCAATTTATCATAGTCCTCTGTCACCTAGCAGTTTGGTAACCCCACCACAGTGACATCAGCTTCACCTTTGATGCAGAAGAAAGTTTCTGCTGGTGTGGCTCCTCATGACAGTTACGAACCTGCTTCAAGGGCAGCCCCGCTCAAAACACCATTGGGATGGCGGCATAGCAGTCTAATAGAGATATAGTGGAGGACTTCCCATTCGCCCACTCCCATTGATGCTGTACAGGCTGAGGGAGGTCAAGAGATGATAGCCCTGCATGCTACTTCCTGCAATATTTGGTATCCTGGGGTCTGAAGTGAGAATACTGTAAATATTGCTACACTTTAACCAGGCAGTTTTGATTCTGCATCACTGCTGAGGGTGACAAACAGAAGGACTCCTCTTGAGAAAGCTCTCGATCACCCCAGACCATATGTCGCCTGGCTGCTCACAGCAGTGAGGCCAAGACAGTTAATCCCAGAGTGGCAGGAGGAGGTATCCCTGGGCAGAAGGGAAGTGCAAGGCAGAAACAAGTCTTGTCTTTATAGATATATCTGGGAAGGCATCGAAAAGTGTATTCTAGATGGTGCTAACCAGACTCTTCCAGTAGAGAATGGGACATTCATCTACAAAGCAATGAAAGCTGGCAGGACAGATGGGCATGTCCCTGAGGCTTCCCAGGCCATAGCAAAGCAACTGGTCTCCTTCCCTCTTCTGGCCTCCTCCTCTTTCACCCTACAGAACTTCTCTTTCCCATTGTTCTCACCCAATTCCCATTGTTCTCACCCAATTCCCATTGTTCCCACCCCAGACGTATCTCCAGTTTGAACGAGATAGTAAGGGGAATTGCTTCATATGACGCAGGAGTTTATACCATTCTATCTGATACTAAAGGGGAAGGAGGTATGAAAAAGCCTTTGCCTCCATGAATCTCAGCCAAACCTGTCAGCCCTGACTGATCTGTTAGCCATATGGTAGGGCAGGACTGAAAACCAAACCTCTGCCACCTGCACTTTGCCATGTGTTCGTTACACTACTATTTTCCACATTTTCACTGCAATATCAGTCAGTCAGTAGGTTCCTCACAAAGAGTATTTTACATTTCCTGAATCCTTTCTATTCATTATTAAGTATCCACTTCCATATATTCCTGTTTATACTAGCAATTAACTAATTTTTCAGGATGTTAGCTTTCTGAGAGCCAACGATCTAGCCTGCTGCCAAAAGAAGATTGCTTCTAGATGAATTCCTTCAGGTGTTTTGTTTATGACCAGAAAATATTTCTGAAATAAAATGACTTCTTGGAAGGTTATAGAAAACTTCTCGGAAAGATTTTTTTTTTTTTTTTCAGTTCTTTAACCATATACAAATAGTTGCCATTTGAACAAGGAGAGGAGGGTGAATATAAAGGTTTTAAACCTTGTAAATAAAAATATCAAGCATTAGTGTATGTACTTAATCTTCTTGTTGAACCTTGTTTATTAGTTTTTTAGTTTTACTGTACAAATCATTGCATGTTCACATTTGAATACAGCCGATGATTAACTATTCACAAAGGACTTCCATGTCTACAGAGGCAGTTTTATTTTGACAACAGAAAGTCTTGAATTTGCTGGTGGAAGTCAGACATGAATGAGGAAATCCATACCAACAAAAAAGCAATTTTTGCAGCTAAACTTTCTAGTGCAGCTCAGGGCCTTCATGTCCTCCCTCCCACACACACTTTCTGTCTATTTAGTCAGTAAGCTTTTGCGTGTTTGCCTAGTGTTCAATACAAAGGAAGGGGGCACGTACTCATACCAAGTACCGCACTAATAAGCGTGATTAATATTCATAATTAGCCCAATTTACTTTACCTTAATGGAGTTCCTGAGGGTTCTCAGATAGCACTGTTAGTCTCAGAGGAGCAGGTGAGGACCTTTCCTCCCATCCCTCTGTGCCAGATGGATCCCAGCCAGCTCTGATCCAAAGCAGCTGTACTCATGGTGAGACAAGCCCTGCTGAGAGCACAGAAATGCTGAATGGAGTTACATGGCCCTGGATCGTTGCTTTCTCACGTCTAGGCGACTTTGAATATGGTGGGGAAGAGGACTGGTCTGTTTGCAACAGGCTGGGCGAACACACTGCACCCTGTAAGAGACATTACCAACCCTTGCCAGGCTCAGAAAATGGTCCTGTGCGTGAGCTGGAGGGTGAAACTGAGGGAGAAAAAGCACATCTTTCCATTAAGCAAATGTAATATGTCCTCACAGTAGGACTGAGGGAAAATTCAGCCAACCATTTGTTCATCCTGTAGTTAATACTTTGTCTGTCACCGGCCACTGGGAATGTCTCTCCAGAAACCTGCTCAGGCTGTGCGTGTGGCAATGTGAGCGCTGGTTTAAGCAGACCAGAATAAGTAGCAGAGCCCTGCCCTGTACTCAACAAAAAAGGAAGGTTTTATGATTTAAAAGTTTTATGAACATCACACGAAGGAAAAGGCTCCTCTCCCTTCTCTGTATTTTCTCAGGCTTCCTGGACCGTATCCACATCTTCTTCCTGCTCCAGGACCTCAGCTGCCAGAAGGGCAGCTGCCACAGTACCTCATTGTCAGAGGCATCTCATTTTCAAAGCCATATGGCCATGACAGCCTTCATCAGGACCCAGGTCAGATACACCCTTCTAATGAGGCCAGACATGCCTGGTGTGTTGTATCCTCTCATATGAACCAATGGCTGTCTGTGCATCTAGAAAGAGAAAGTATATACTTGAGAAGTCTATCTAACCCTGGTGAAAACAAGGTGTTTTTTTTTTTTTTTTGAGATCTAAGGATGTGATAGAAAACCCTTCCCACCTCCTACAGGGCCCTTAGGATCCTCAAAGACTGAGCTCCATTTTGTTGGATTATAGCAGTACCGTCCTTTTTATTAGCCTCTCCTCCTTCCTTGAATGTGCAAACCCTTCTAGACTTTTCTGCCATTTGTGGGGAACTTCAAAATCATTGCAATAAAATAAAGAAGTATAGCCATGGGCAGCACACATAAAAGATGCCCATTGACAGGATATTGCAGGACCAGTGAGTTACCTGGTAACTACTTTCTTTGTATCTCCTTGGTGCTCATAGAGCTGCTAACCCTACTCAAGTGGAGGAAGATCATTTACTGAACTCTAAAATTGAAGCCACCAGGAAATTGCCATTAAAGGTAGAAGCGTAGATCAAACAGCTCCTGGGTGGAAGAGATTTCCCAACCCACACCTGCCTGGACTATCTACCTTCCTAATAGGTGGGATTTTCACTCATAATTTTCAGTTCATCTCTCGCTTTTCTAAGCTGCCCACCTGTGCTTCACCTGTGCTTAAGCCCAAGGTATTTTTCTAAGAAAACTGCATCGTGCAGAGAAGCAAATAGAAATTGGCCAACTCCTGGAGCTGGCACTCCTCATCATGTACCTGGTCTCTGGCAGTTCTCACTCACTCAGTGAGGACAGTTGACGTGCACATTGCAGCTTGAAGTCTGGCATTTTAAAGTAATTTGTAGACAATTTAATTGCTTTTCTTACGACAAATTCAGACTACTTTTATTTAAGAGTAAAGACATGTCTTTATGCTAACTCTTCTCTTGTGTGTATAGTCTTCTCCCTCTTTGCTTAAATCTTGTACACTTGAAAGCTAAAAGACCAATACAGTAGAAGTTAAGCTGCCGTGGCTCACGCAGTCATTATATATAAGTGTTGCCATTATGTAAAACTGCAGTCGTTATGTATAATTACCAAGGAAGTTGTGTAACAAAGGAAGAGGTCTATCTTACAGAAATAAAAATGTTATCCTGGAGATTGCTATTGACACACAGCCTGCTGAGACCTGCGACTAGACCATGCTTCTTTCCTTTCATTTCTCCAACTAGTTCTTTCTCAGGAAGACATGATGTAGATTAAAAACATGCTTCTTCAATTAAAGGCATTCAGCATCTTCAGTGGGGAAAAAAAGTGACATTTAAATACAAAATCAAAATCAACTTTTGGGTTCCCTCTCTCCCACTGTCTCAGCTCACCAGGTGCAATGAAGATGCCATTTTCTGGCCTCTGTATTCCCATTCTTCATACAGTATAAGTGCAATGATAGTTATTTGCCACTATTTTGTTAAAATGTCAGACTGTTGCAAGCAAATTGTTTTCAGACCAGTTCAGTTCAGTTCATTTCAGCAGCCTGTGATGTCATCTTCTTACTGCTGCTCCCCCTTTGAAAAGCCACAGCAAGACTGATGGGGAATTACAGACCCCCTCCGACTTAAAAATAATATAGCCCTAGGTAGCAATTATAAAATGAGCCATGGACAGAATAATACAGTGTGAGGTGAAGGGAACTGCACTGAAAACACTGAAAACTGAATTATGGCTTCAGCAGGCTCAAGGCAAACTGAAGCCAATAGGAATTTCTTCAGTCTCAGCCTGAGGCTCACATGGTGCCAGTAGATCCTAATTCCCACCCCAGGTTCTGCTAGTGAAGCCTTGGATTGCCAGTCCCATGGAGAAGAAAGTCTGTCATGTTTATGAGCACAGCAAAACAAGACAGCCTCCTCTCTTCTCCACATGGAGCTGTCTAAATAGGATAGATGTCAATAAAGCTGGTATTTAAGTCCTCTCCTGAGCATCCAGAGCTAGCTCTCTTCCTATGGAGCCCCAAATAGCATCTAGAGCTGGCTCCGAAACAGATGCTGGTTATCCACCTGTCTGTCACAGACACAATTAACAGGCTCTAAGGATGCTGAAACACAGACTGGCACAAGGCCCTGGGTGTAAATCACCCAAGGTTGTGCTCTCCTCATGCTTCAAGATGTAGTGTGAGCCAAATGCGACAGTCACACTGCACGTGAAGAACCCTTAGTCTCTTTTAATTAGTTTTTGAAGTAATGTACGATAGCATCCAGTAATGACTTCAACCCTGATTCATTTGTAATGATATGTGCCGTATGTAAGAGCCCAATGTAAGAAAAAAAGACTAACCCAAAACTAACACACTTCAGAGCTGAAGTGTGATTCCTCCTCAGACTGCCTGAGGCTTGGCTGAAGTGCTCAGCGTCTGCCTGGGTGACGCATGGCTCTCATCGTTTGCTCTGGACTTAGTTTCAGTACTATAACTCCAGGAGGCAGATGCTAGTTGGTGTGGACAAAAACGAAGGTTTCTGACTTCTCTTTTAACAGCGTTGCAGTGGATCACCGGACAGAAACCGGAACAGAGCTCTCTGTTATGAGCTTTCTGTCTTATAAGAAATGCTTTCAGTTAAAGAATTTTGGGGAGGGAAAGGTAGACTCAGAAATTTGCAATGAGACCTTTAAATTTGACTGGTACAGAGGGCTGTGTTCTCTGTTAGGTAGGGTCCTCAAAAGTGCATGGGACACATAGGATCCCAGTTTCACCAATACCATGAAGCAAGCCACTTCATCTTTCTGTACCTTTTTCTTCTCTTTCCAACTCCTCTCTCTTGTGACACCCTTGTGACTGGTGGTTTCTTGCTACGTTTTCGTCATGCATACAGCAGTACAGAGCACCCCTTTCTGCTGGATCCTTTAGATATTACTGTGATACAGAGTGAATTGTATTAGAGCATGCAGCATCTACATCACCACCCTGATAGCCAGTCTTGTAAGATTCACATCTTATTAACCGTGTATTTATTTTTGGTGGACAGCACATCAACAAATACAAGTCATCATTTTATGGAGAGAAACAGTCTATGGCTTTTTCACGTGGCACAAATGTGTGAACTTTGTTATTTCTTTTCTCTCTCAGGCTACTGTTGCCAGGACACTTACACCTTGACATTAAAGTCAATTGATGCATTTAACTGGTGTTTACTTCTGTTCTCAAAGTAGCTGAGAAGGGTAAAAAAGAAAGGGGGCTAAAAATAGAGGTGTTTTTTTTTTTTTTCAGTCAGCAACTTTTTTAAATATTCAGATGAAAATTACTCAAAGTTAGTTAGGACCCTGCTTAAGAATCCTGTAAAACAAACTACGGACTCATCCATGTCCGCAGTAGGAGACTCTCTAAGGTTGGAGAGCACAGAAGAAAACTCTTTTGTGGCCACTTCCTCAGCCAGGGTGGAAATAGTGTCGCAAATATAGAACTGGATTATGAAAATGGACAGGTCTGGGCAGCCCTATCCCAACACAGAGCTAGACCAGTTGAGTCCGATATCAATGATTACCGCAGCCACGTAACCCGTTACATGGCAGGGAGCTGTTTGGATTTCTTTAGGAAATTCAGTTTGTCTCAGCTAGCTTTGCTTAACATTTTGCACAGGCATCCACAAAGCGGCAAAGGCAAACAATGCTTTTCAAATGCTGTCTGTGCATTCCCTGTGTTTAGTATAGGGTTGTGATAGATTTCTTATGGACAATTTCCTCTTCTACCGCATGTCTGCTGAGATGGCTCTTCAAAGTCTAGGCAAGAAGGTCTACTGACAGTGGAGAGACAGCAACAGTCCCTCCAGTTATCAGTTAAGATAAAAGTTTTGCTCCTTAAAAGTAAGGAGAGAGGGGTTTATAGATACTTAGGAGGGAAAAAGAACGTGCAGAACCAACTTTGAAATAAGTGCCTTGCTATCACAGAGCAGCATTAGGCTACTTGTAGAAATCGGCTGGATTTTGATCTCACTGACATGAATGCAAATCAGGGCCCTCCACAGCCATTTAGCTGCATCACAGCAATAATAGCGGTGATCAATATTACCTCCCACGCACTGCTGCACAGTTTGTCCTACGCGTCCACGTGCATTCACTTTGGTAGCAAATATTTGCTTTCCGTCAGTGAAGTTACTGCAGTTGTGACAAAAGTGAAAAAGGAGAAATTCATTTACTAGATAATGGGGAAATACAAGGCAAGTCAGAGCAGTAATTCTTTCTCTTACTCTTGCTCATCAAAGGAAAAAGTAATATGGTCCCCTTAGAGAAAAGTTTCATGAGAGCGTCTTACAGGGTTTACGAGAGAGTCAGTTCGAAACAAATCAGATCAGCTGCATTTTATCCACCAGGTGAAGGTAAGCCAGGGATTACTGTGCACAGCGGAAAGAGAAAGAAAGGCACTGAAGCTATCTGAGATCTAAGAGAGAGCAATTTTCTAGCTTTCAAGCTAGAAAGCTCAGACAAGTGGTTAATGAATAAAAAAGGCAATGAAAGGAATTGTACAATGGATACAATGGAAAAGAAAATCAACGTAGGTCTCAATTTTTTGAGGAGACAGAAAAGGGCTTTATGAGAAGAAAATATCTTGCTAGTTTGGAGTGAAGGAAGAAATATCATAAATGTTTCCTCCTGACTCATTACTCGCCTGATCTGAATTAGTTTACAGAGCTGGTGAACACAGTTATCCTTTATAAGATAGGAAATTAGTCCGCTCTCTTAGCAAAGTTCTCTCTCATTTTTTTCTTAGGGTCACCTACGAGGACTTCTCTAAGAGCTTCACTGTGCTTCTTGGTAACCTAGCTAGTGTTGTTCTTCTCTGTCATAAACAAATGCATAGATACGTACAGTATCAAACAAAAATCAGTACCTCATTTCTTTTTCACTTCTGGATCCGAGTGAAACTCCTCCACCTGTGCAATGTGGATACCAAAATGATCTTAACTGCAGCCGTCTGCAATCAGCCGGATACAGAACAGGGCCTTATTTCCATGGTGCATCAAGTGATGCTTCTCACTCCATTATATCACTTGATCCCGCTCACGAAGAGCTCCGGACATTGCCAGGTGGCAGCGTTAAACTACAATATGAAAATTTTTAAAATTTTTTGTTTATGCTACATCAGTTATTCTGTCTACAGTAATTTCTCCTGGTTTTAGATTACTAAGTTAATGGAAAATCTTGATTCAATCACTGCTTGTAAAGATTATTGATACTGAAGATGCTTGGGGGCTTCATAAAAGGAAAAGTTATCAAGCTTTCAGCTTTTGCTCCCCCCTCCTCCCTCCCACTCCCCCAGTTTCACTTATTTAGACATTCCATGGAACAGTGTTGGCTTTTGGGCAAAAATTTGCCGGAGGTGGTTTTCATCTGAAAGGCAACATTTTGGCAGGATAGAATTAACTCCATCCCATCGTTTTTGTCACGACTAAATGAGAAAAAAATACAAATGGTCATCTGACCTTAAAGTTATCCATTAATTTTCGCAAACAATCCAACAGGGTTATAGGCTTACTAGAAATGCTTAGTGTTCATCTGAGTCGGCTCCCACTGTAGTCAGACACTTTATCAAAAATGGATATAACACTCACTTTGCTGGTATTGAAGCAAGACAAAAACTGAAAATTGCAACCTTCGTGGCTTTAGAGTCCACAAGGCCAGTCCTCCCTGATGCGAAGTGACTGTGATAAACTATAAATACTTACATTTCATTTATATGGCTATAAATCATGGGTAATACAGAGTTCTTGTATGGGATCATAGAGAACCAACGGAGGGATGAGCCCAGCTGTTGCCCAATCCAGTCCCTATTTTATTTTTGCTCCCTCTAGAGCATCAGGTTGGGTCTCCTGCCAACAGTGCCTTTGGTGTAAGGTACTAAGCTGCATTCTCATTTGTTAAGTGAGCATGGGTTTGTCTCATCTCATTTTAGAGGTCTGCAGTGCAGACACTCATAGCTGACATATCTGTTAAAGCTCCCTCAACAGGCAATGGAGATTGATTTATGCCCCCAGAAGGTGGTATGTTTTGCTTTCCTATTTTTGCTTGAGACAAATAACTCTCCCCTTTCACCTGCCTGTAAGGAAAGCACAATTAATGCAAACTAAAAGCCTGGTTTTGGATGATTAAAATTAAACGAAATGAATCTCTGCCAGAAATATGGGAAAATGCTGACTTCTACAGCTCTCCTTATAGATAGGAGAGAGATCAGACAGTATTTGAACCTGCTTTTTTTTTAAGGTGATCTTCTCTCCATGCTTCTTCCACTTTCTGAAAAAACTTATCCTGTTGTTTACCTAAGCTGGACACTTATTCCTAGCACTTCTCCAAGAAAGACCTTTCTCTTTCACCTGTTTCCCATAAACCATTCTTCAGATTAAGGCATTTGGGTTTGTTTACTTTTTTGTTTGTTTGTTTCCTTTTGTTTAAGAAGATGTCAGGGCTTTTTTTTAAGGTGAAAATTGCTTTTACTTACCTATGAACATTCCCTCTAGAGAAAGCACACTGGGCTGAGTACATGAGGTTGATTTTTATAGACTCAGAAGCAAATTGAGGGTCCAACATATTTCAGGCAACGAAACTGAACTGGTGTTTCTCTCTTTTCTATAAGATTTTTTTTTTTTTTCAAGTTTAAACATGTACCCAGATAAACTACGGAGGGAATATTGACTCCATTAACCCTCATTTAGCCTACCTTCCTTTAGGCATGTGGTGAAGCCAGCCAGTCCTGAAGAAGGTTACAAGCTCCTCATGGGTAAGAGTAACCAAGAATCCCCCTACTTGGGATCGCAGTGCATTAATCATTATAGCTGTGTAAGCAAATACCCTTGGTACTAAGTACTAGAAGAAGCAGAACATAGATAATGCAAGTCCAGTGATAAGTCACTTTCTTAGGATAAAGTCACTTTCTTTTCCTTGTCTACAGTGCATTACTTTTCCTATTAACACTCAGTGCATGGTGTAAGTAGCTATGAGGTTTAACTTGGGATTTATCATCCACTTCCTTACAAGGCCTGAACCTGTAATAAAAACTGTATCACGCTATAACATCTCATTTAAATATAAATGCATATTAAAAATAAGTCCATAAAGTAGAAGCAGTCTGCTGGCAATGAACTACAATCATGAAACCATTTGTAAGTACCTTAATTGAATAGCTTACGCTCTAAGAATAGCAGGTCGATTCCCATCACAGCATGTGTTGTACCAGCTGTGCAGGAAGGGATGATGGGGTCATCTGCAAGCTAATTTACAAAGAAAAACAGTTATACATCAACATTTCCACAGCAAACAGCTTTTGCCCACCAGTTCATCCTTTTCAAATATACTCATGCAACATTGTACTACTGAAAGGACAGCTTGGGGTCTCTCCACTGCCAAAACGTACCAGCAGAGCTTTTCCTCACTCACGCAAAGTGCCCTGGGAGTGGTGGTATCAGATATTTTCAGAAAAGACATCCCGATCTGGCAGGACTTGCTGGTGAGGGACATGTCTGTGAAGAAGGAGAATTGGACAGTGATTCTGTGGGTTTCTGTATTTCTCATAATTAACTGACTCACAAGTTGAGACTTGCATATGCCAATCTGGCATTCACACTTCACTGTGAGCCTGGACCATGGGACCTCTCGTGGGCTTATTGCTGCATAAAAAAGTGCTTATAAGGCCTCAGGTACATGGACCCCAGCAAGGAAAGTTCCCCTGTGCAGGAGCAGTGGTCGGAGGTGTGCTCTTAGGGACAATTCTCATCACCTGTTTTGCTGAAGATTTGCTATGTGACTTTTGACAAGTCATGTTGCTGGCCTTCATGCAGTGAGGTCCTGCCAGTTACACAATTAACAATCATTTATGAAACTTAAAGGTTTGCCAAGGCCTAATTTAGCCATTCGTTAAATGTTCGGCTGCTAAGTATTAAAGAATTGTAAAGTCATAGTGTGTCATCTATCACAATGTCCTCATGACTGGGGCACTTACTTCCTCTTGAGTATTTAGGCAGCAAATGCCCCAATGTAGGGGCAGTGCTATTCTCAACCACCACCTTCTAGATGCCAAGTTGTGACTGCTTGTGGCAATTTAAGATGGGATGACAAATGTTTAACAAGATTTTTAATGACTGTTAGATCCGGAGTCCTGGATATATTCCAGTTCAGGTAATTACATTCAGCCTGCTTACAGATGCTCTAACTGGATAGATCATTCCCCACAGAGACTCCTGTATGGAGAGGATGTAAGAAATACATAGCACTGCTGACACGAAGGGGAGGGAGAAATGTAAAGGCATTCTTGAAACAGGAAAGAAGAGGAGGTACTCATGCATTTGTCTGTCTGTGTGTGTGACGGCTGAGAACAAGGTTTATTGCCTTTGGTAAGGGCAATTTAACTTACTTACCCTAGATGAGCAAGAAGACTGTGCTGATTTTGTAAGAACTGAATCAAATATCAGACCAAAACTCAAGGAGTTGTGCTAAACTCAGTAGACAGTTGATGCTATATTGCTTATTTGTTGCTAAATTATAAACACATAGTATTTTAAAAGATGCCTTTTCAGCCTCCAACTTAGAAAGTCTAGAAAGGATATTTTCCAAAGAAATGAGAACTCAGGCTTTACAAATGCCAGCCTCCGTTTTTAAACTCCATAGTTACTGCTGGACTGTGCTTTCGTAAAAGGAGGTTTCTTTGCATGCTTTTGTGAGTGCCAGCCTTTTAAATTTGGTAAATGTGATGGCCCTGGAGGGCCCCTTATGCAGCATTTGGCTAATTCGTCTTTTCTTAAAGCTGGTATGTCTTCCTGACATGATTTCATTTTCTTTTCTTATTGAGGAAATTGAGTTGCACTTACAGATCTACAGCCCAAATTAATTTGCACATGCAAGAAGAGCTGGACTGATTTCAGATAGTTGTTTGAAATGACCGGAAACTGCCGGCCATTTAGGAAATGCCGTAGATAACATCTGCTTTGATAGAATTTTGAGATGACTGACGATATGGAAACTTTGTGATATTTTTTGATGTTGCTGCTTGTCTATCATTTGTAAAAAATGGTTAATTTTTAATAATTGTTTCCGTGCGAGTGCTAGGCAGAGCAATCAGAGACAAAGTGCACAAAGCAAATCAATCAACCTTCTCGGTTTCAGTGATCCGAGTAGTTCTGTTTCTATCTGCTGTGATTACTGTTGCTGATTGTCTTTGAGCAGTGCCTCACTTTGGCAAGTACACATTCTTAGGCGCATTTGCTCACTCTCTGCCTTGTTTTCCATTGTCCGCTTATTTTGCCCACTTTTTATAGGCTGTGCTGTTTTATGTAATTAGCTATATGTTATAGGCTACACTCTGCAACCCTGATTTGACTGGGCATAGTAGATGCAATTGTATCAGAAGTAATAAATACTTTAAAGTAGCAAGGAAGATCAACACTCATATTAATTTTCTCAGGTTAGTTTTACCTCACGCACACAGTATACATGTTTATTGCTCAGGAAAAGATGTTCGTGGTGTTGGAGAGAAATTAAAAACTCCCTAGTGATATTCTTCCCACCTCTGAGAAGAGTGTCTCAGTTGAACACGTATTGGAGTTGTTGAAAACTTATAATGGCTCTATTCCCAAACTGTCATTCCATCTAGTGATAGTCTTGGAGGGCTTCACACATCACAGCAGATTATGATTTAGCTAAAGAGGCCACGTAGACTTGTGTTATATTACCCTTCACGGAAGGTGCTATCTTATTTAATCAGATGGAAGATAGGTCAGGCAGGCCTATCAATCCTATGACCTGCTGAACACAGATAAATAAAGAAGTCTCCTCACAGGTTTTTCTTCCAGAGGTTTCATAAATGCGTTTAGTCCTATTACTTACTATCTGCAGAACAGTGCTTTGCCTGGAGATAGAGAGGAAAATATGGTTTAAAAACGAAGATGTTTTACTTTGATTTTTTTAAAATGGGAACCAGTTCAAAATCTGTCGGAATAAAGCCATGGATTTATTCTGCATTAACTCCTGCTGTACAATGTCGCAACGCTGTACTGTAATTTATTATCATATTATTCTGCTGAAGAGAAGTGCTTAAAGATATATGTCAGTATCGCTAAATCTCTTAGCTTCTTATTTTTGGTTTTTTCCCCCAGGCCTTGGTCCCCTGATCATTATTGTATGTTGGCTGGCTTCTAGACTCTCTTTTGCATAGGACCAACTAGCTCCTTCTGAGAGGAAAATTATGCGTAGGTCTAGGGATAGCTAATGACCGACTACTCTGAGGCATAGCTCTTAAGAGTGGATGAGAGCCTGCTACATTTACCCTGGTACCCTCTGCCCTGGTCTTTCACTAGAGTCTTCATACACTCATATCATGCTCCAGGGCAATACAGCGCTCTTGGTCTCATGCTGCCAAAACCCCATTCAACTGGGCTGCAGCACAATCCTCACATTACTTTGGGCCTTTTGAACTGAAAAGCCAAAAAAAAAAAAAAAAACAACGACAACCTTAAGGCTTGACTCCACAGTATAAGATTCAGCGAACATTTGCCAAAGTGCTCCATAGCATTGAAGTGACCAGTCTAATTTCTAATGGACTTCAACCCCGGCAGGGTGGGTACAGAGCTTGGGCGGGGGTAAGGGATCAGCTTTGCAGTGGTTGTCTTTTGGAAAGTATGTCCTGAAAGATAAATATTTCCAAGGAGGCAGGAATGGTGTCTCGCATTTAATTTCACAGATGGTATGTTGTGTCTCCTGTGGGGATCGTGAAAGACAGTGGGAAGGGAATGACAGCAGGGCATCGAAAATCCTGTTAAAGTCTCGAGCAGAGAAAATGCTGCTCTCCCATGCTCCCAGCTCTCTGTTCTTTGAGTACTGTTGGTCAAAGCACACACAAACGATGCTTTCTACTTCTGTTATCGTCAATATAAAACACTATTATTAAAAGAAGTGAAATGGGATGTCAGGAGAGCTTCAGGTTTCTTCGGTCATCTTTTTAAGTTTGAATAAAGAGTCTGAAGTTGAGAAAATAATGCTTGAGAGAGTAAGGCCTTGCTCCGGGACCCAAAGAAGTAAGAATTCATTTCCTGCTGCTGTTTAATCTGTATCTAAATCCTATACCTCAGTGTAGCGTTCTGTCCATCCTAACCCTGCTCCCTCCCCCTTTAAAATACAGCATAACACTTGAGAGCCTTCTGAGGAGGAGGAGAAGGGTGAACTGTAATCACAACTTATTCTGACACTATGATGGGAAATACCTAGATATATTTTACCTACATGACTGATAGTCACACAGGTCATAGTAAAGTTCATTGGGGATTAGAATTAACACTTCTTAGCAATTAGTATAAAAAATGATTGAACGCTATGGCTAACAACCTTAAGAATACGAGACAACTTAGAGCTTCCATATGGCCTCATACTGAGTTTTTGAAACACTATGAAATAAAAGAAAGGAGAGAGTCAGTTCTTGGCAAGTGGGATTTGCTCTTTTCTAGGCTATAGAGGAAGACAGGAACATGTAACAGCTCAGCAAGTACATTCAGGACTGAAAAGACAGATCTATCTGATTTTCACCCTTGAGATAATGATGTTTCTTCTGCTTCATGAATCAAATAACATTACTTGGGAGAAACAGTGACTGATCTATTGTCTAGTGCTCTGCCAACACCAGCGTGAGCTTAATTATTTCCCCTGCCAAGGGAAAATAAGAACTTCAGGCTCTTGGCTCTGTGGCACTCCTTGAATTTTCCTTTTCCTTTCTGTCCTGGGGGTTTAGCCTTCTCCTTATGACAGCCTCTCCTACATGCTGCCATGGTGAGACAACACCATTAGGTATGCACAGTAGCTCTCCTTCTGCTGCCTCCTAGCTCAGAAATCACCTGAGGCAAGCAGTAATAACTCTCATTATTCCATAGTCTGAGCACAAGCAATAATGAGCTGGCTGCTCAATTAAAATCCTATGTTCTGTAATATAAACGCAGCACATGGCTTAAAGAATTTAAGAATCTCAGGGCTTGATTAGAATCATACGTAATTCTAGGAGCAGTGACTAACACGGAACAGCACACTGCAGCTTGGTATTAATATACGTTGATATCTGGACTTGGAATATGATGAGACACTCGCATGGCTGGCAGCTTTAAGGACAGAAAAATACTCTCTTCTGCCAATAGCGTCATTATTTCTGTATTCCCCTTTGTCTTTCTGCATCCATTGGATATCTCTTGTTTCATACTGGGTTAGCTGCGCTCAGAGAGAGCATAAAAACGAAACTGATTTGGGGAAATTAGTTCAAAAGGTACCTACACGTCTGGGATCTCTAAGGTCAAGGATAACAAGTGCGCATGCTACAGTCCAAAATCTCAGTGAGACTCACACGTATCATGATATTCATAAATTCAATCTTATTTCACAGAAATAAAATACAGGAGCATACGAGCATATATATTTTCTTATAGAGTTCCTCAAAAATATTTGCTGGTAATACAGAATTTCTACTATGAACAAAGAATCATATCTTTAGTTAGTCCTTTTTTTAATTTAGCAAGTCTCAGATTTAATCAAATAGGGACTATGCACCCAGGGATTCCTCTGACAAAGGGATCCCCCAGAATCTGGAAGATTATACAATTAAAATGTAAAGAAACTTGTAGCAGGGATGACTGGCTGAAGAGAGAAGTCTCTGAGAGTGTTAGGAAAAAAGTGAAAAAGAGTGTGAGAGGGTGCGTGCGAGAGAGAGAGCTTCACTTTCTCCTGCGAGTAAAGTGAGGAGACCTGTCCCTAAGTTTCGTGGTGAGTAGAGTCAAAGTCCCTGGTGTCGAGTCTGGACCTGCTTCCTTTCCTTCCATTCTTTTCTTCTACTTTTCCCTCTCTCTCTCTCTCTCTCTCTCTCTCTCTCTCTGTTGCTATATGCAGATCCCATATTTATATGAAAAAACTTACATTAATTCTTACAGAGTTTTCGGAGATGTACATATGTTAATAAAAAGGGGCTCTTAGCTTAAAAGCTCTGTTTGGGGCAATGCCTGCAGAGAATAACTGACTGCTGTCAATCCTGGGATGAGCTGGGGCAGTGAGAGCTGGCTGCTTCTCCCGGGAACAAAAAGGAGGCTCCAGAGAGCAGTTAACTTGGAAACCCCACCCAGAGCAGGATCACGAGGAGCTGACAGCAGCTCTGCCTCGCTCTTTCTAAGTACTGGGAGGTGTCCACAGGAGGAGACTGTATGATCATGCCTGGAAGGAGAATCATACCATCACACATTCCCATCCCATGCAGACCATAGGTTTTTTGCAATCCCTGAGTTGGCACTGAAGGCTGTCCAATTGATTCAGAAGCATTTGAGACTGACTGTCCATCAAGCCCATCTGCTCTCCTCCTCAACAGCTCCTCCAACAGCTCCTGCCTGACTCACCTTTATACCTGGCTGGGCAAACCTTACTGTTTAACCCTTGGAGCTTCTGATCTTACCTGCTGCTTCAGCCAGCATGGCTGTGAGTCAGTGGATTGCCTGAGTGCAAGCTTGGGGCTCTGTTATAAGCATTTAGTGCACTAAGTGGTTTGGTCTCCCAAGCACTGATCAAGTTAAGTAATAAATAACCAGAAGGAGATAGTCCTTCAAAACCAGCAAAGCTATGAGGGGGCTAAATGGCCTAGAATAATAGTGAGACTGTTAATGTTGTCATAGGAGCCTTTTCCCAAATTAAAATGTCTTAGAGTGGTTGGAGATAGCTAGGTAGTAAAGCTGGGCTTAGAGAAAGATCCAGTTATTCAAAAGCAGCAAGAAGGATGGAGGTATTTATTGCAGTGATCTTTCACGAGAAGGATCCTTTATAGAGTTAAAGTGTCCTCGGAGAGGGAGGTGAAAGGACCAGGTGAAGCAAGTGGGCTGAATTGTTTCCAGAGCAGAGATCAAAGCCAGGAATATGGGTTTATCTGTTACAAGGTATATTAATATCCAGGATGTGAAAAAGGAAGGAGCTTTCCCATAGGACCAGCACCACACTGAGGAAGGCCCAGCTGCTACTAGAGGTTGGCACTGGAGTAACCAGGGGTTGGGGTTGAACTATTACCACCTTCCTCTGCTCCTTTTTGCTCCTACCACAGAGGGACTTTTAGAAACTCGTGAAGATGAAAGCAGATTCAACATATACAGTTTTCAAAACAATCTCTCTCTCTCTCTCTTTTTTTTTTTTTTTTTGGTAAGATATCAATGATTTGACAGAACTGGGAAAAGGGGTGGCTACAGGTATAGTTATGCCCCAAGAGAGGACACTCACTTCCACTGCCAGAGTAGTGATGAACATGTGGAAACAGTGACTTCTGCTCTAAATCCGCTGCTGCCAGACCATCATGCTTGGCCATGTCTGAGTCAGTGTAAGCAAATGAATGGCATTTCTGTTCAATAGCTTTGTTTCAGGCACTTCTGCAAATTCAGTTAAGTGCATTTGATCAGACAGCTTTCCAACCGTCTCTCAGTTCTCCAGGGTAGAATAGCTCAAGATCTTCTTCCTTCATTGGTACACCTTGATGGCAGAAATCTCTCATTGATGTAATTTTCAAAATGTTGGGTCTTCCAGGTCTTTTCCTTGACAGTGGGGTTGTTTTGCTTTACTTTTATGAGAAAATAATGGTGCTTTCTGTTTGCTTTTTTTCCTCTATTTTTCTCTTCATTTTAACACTCATCTTTGCCTTTTTCATCCTCTGGGTAAAAAAAAAAAAAAAGTTGAAAAATATTAAACAAGAAATTTTAAAATCTCATTCATCAAATTCTACAAGAACGGTGGTTTGGGGGAAGGTGACTTCTTCTGCTTTACTGGCTACAGTCAAAACAGACTTCTCTGCTTTGCCCCTAAGAAACGTGTTTCTCTTCTGAGAAAGTCACTTGGGGAAAACAGGCTCCAATTCCCTTCTGTATCACAGCTTCAGAAATGGAAGATGGGAATGAGTGAGTTCCTTCATGTGGCAAATTTGAAATACTTTTCATCACGTCTCGCAGGCACTCACATACCTTGCCTCTGTCTTTCTCTTTTTCTGGGGTTGTGGTTATAGCCAAAAAGCCAATTAAAGAGCTTTCCACCATCCTGGCTCCAGCTAAACATATTGCCGTTTCTGTCCCATCCCCTGAGCCAACACATTTGCTTCTGCAGCCAGGAAGTAAATCCTATCACCAGCATGGCTAACAGAGCCTCTGTATCATGAAGCTATCGCTTGAATATTTTATGAAAGCAAGATCTGCTCTTCCGTCACTTAACTAACTAAAACATCGTGACTGGTTCTTCAGGTTCAGATCACTCACAAAGCCTTCTCTGTTCCTTCCCTTTTCTCCCACTCTGCAGAAAACCTTACTCGTGAATTTTATTTTTATAAGGAGTGCTGCACTCTTCAAAAATGTAATCCACCTTCATATTTCTCCACCTCTAGCTGAGGTAGCTGGAAACTATTAAATCCCCAAAGCAGCTACATAAAGCTGCTTCCAAGCTTTTTCTTACCTTTTCCTGGCACCCATTGCTTGCAGATACGGAATGAAGTGTTCAAGTTTTTTCTCTGTCCTTTGCATTCCTCGGTCTCTGGCATGGTTTTTAACTTCCTTATCATTCTAGATAATGTCTTTTCCTTCCTTCCTTCCTTCCTTTCTTTTTATTTCTTTGTCTCTTTGTCTCTTTCTCTCTTTCTTTCTTTTGACAGCCTATATTTTTCAATAAGAGCCAAGAAACAAGGCCTCCTATCTCCAGAGAGCTTTCCTGAGGGCTCTTTAAGAACTTACTGCTTGTTTGTCCCAGCCATGGCCAGAGATCATTTTCTGGAACACCTTCGAGATGGGTCTCTGAAGAGATGGTGAGCCTAGCCCTGGCTGCAAGCAATTGCTACACACTAGAAAAAGCCTCCTTTGAAAGAGAGTTATCTTAGTAGAGCTAGCTGTAATGGTCCCAAATAGGCAAGGAATTGAGCAACCATCTAAGCGTGGGTGATCAGGGGCAGTGCTTGAAATGTCTCTTTGCCCCCCTTTTAATCATCATTGCAGGATTTCCTGGTCTGACCAGTGCTGCAGAATGCGAGTCATGAACAGCAAAGCAACAGGTTGTGGCTGTGTCTTCCCACATCCTTTCAGAAGTAGAGCCCTCCACATTGGAAATCCCTGTTGTTAGTGAAGCTGGAAGGCTCCACAGACATTTAACTGCTGATACCTTTGCTGCTGTTCACAACTGTACCTTCTTGCAGATGCATCTGTCCCTTTTGTTGTTTCTGTGTCAGCTGATGGCGGTAATATCTTTTTGTGTATTCTTAAGGTTTCTTTTCAACCTAAAGTTCTGCTCTTTTCCACCTGGAAAGAAGGGAACTGGCCTACATGTGATCAAACGTACCCCATTGTATCTACTGTTAAGAAAAGTGCTGCTATAAAGGATGATGCATAATGAAAATTGTTATGATGGATAGCTGCAGTTCACACTTCTCGTCCAATAATCCATTTTGGCTGTTCAGGGTCAGAACCTGAAATAGATCCTTTTTAAGGAGGTCAAATGTTTTTAATAGAAATCCTATTAGATGAATACAGATGACTTTCAAATGTATTTACATGTTTCACAAGCCGTGGGAACCCACTTACGCTTCATGGAAATAAGTAGGGCGTAAGAAGAGAGGGCAATTGCTCTATTGCTCTGACTTCAGTAGCGGAGTTTCCGAACATGAGTGGTCCAGTTTTGAGTCAGCTGCAGCTCGGCACAATTTGAGATCTGCAGAATGTGATTGTGAATGGAGTATGGGTGATGTTTTCTTGATGAAAGGAGGATGAGAAGGCAAAAGGCATTGCAACGAGCTAATTAGAATCGATGCCAGGAGAGATCTCTGATGCCTGGGTGGTGAGCAACCAGCAGGTGTCTTCATTACTTAGACTGCTGGTGACATGCTACATAGAAAATTACAGGGTAGCTAGTTTAATTTCAGCTGCAAAGAAAGTCTTAGTAAGTCTCTGGAGAGAAGGAGTGGGAGGAAAGCCCAGAGAGGCTCAGTCTGACAGCTTGATATTTGGAGAAGTAAGACTATTCCAGAAAGGAGGAGATGGGCTCTTGTGAGCTTAAAACCTTTTTCTTTAACAGCAAAGGGAATGAACAAAATAGGGTGAACTCAGGTTTAGGAGAAAAACAATCAACCTGGCTAGCTCCTGCTGTTGTAAAGGCCTTGACGTGTATCCTAGTGTTGAATGATGTTGATTTCACAGTCAGTCCTATCTTCCACCCAGAGACATGGGATTCTTCCCATAGCAAGCCCGGTGTTGTGCTAAGCCGAGGGATTGGAAGAGGGCAAAGCTGCCTGTGCTAATGGCTGCTCTGCAGTTTTCTTTTCCTTTAAAAAAATTGCTTGCATGGTGGAAAAATGTTTTAGCATTAGCTGTGGGCTGTTATCAGACTTGTGCAGGTTGCAGCTTTTGCAGTTACTGATGCAAAGTAGGGTTCATTCAAGTGCTGTCCTCATATCAGAGCTGGGCAAAATTTATGGACGCTTTTCAATGCAAAAAAAGTATGACATTTTCACTGCTTTTTCTTGTTGGTTCATACAGGTGACTTGTATGATGACTGTCAATGAGATTTCGATAACTTCTGCTTTGGAGGGAAAATGCAAGTATGGCATTAGAGTGCAAGTCCGGGGGAAAAGAAAGAAGAGGGCTGTATATTAGCAGATTATTTTTCCATCACGTACTATGGAGACAAGGCCTGCAGCTCTTTTCTCCCTTCCTAGTGCCCTTGTAAATGTTCACTCAGCTCTGATAGCACAGGAACTGTAGGAAAAATTGTGGAGGTAACAAAATCTGTTTCTCTGTGGGGTAAGAAAAAGGGAAGGAGCTGAGGAAGTATTCTTTCAGCTTTGCAGTGATGACCTTTTCCAAAAGTCAAACTAATAATTGTTGTCCAGATAGTTTAATGTAAAATGGAAACAATCTTTCATATGTAAAAACCGTTCTTGCACTACAAATAAATCATCCAGTAAAGTGCAGTTGAAACCCACGAAGAAACATAATTTGAAAACACCGTGATATCCTCTTTTATTGACTTGCTACGGCTGAAATTCAGAATTTGGTTTTCTTTAATGTTCTTGTCCCAGTTACTAGTAGTTTGAGAGATGGCTCTAATATACTGTGATGTTTTGCACCATAAGGAAGTGCAAAGCCTTTGATTTATTTTAAAATTCTTTTTGCTGACTCAGAGGAACAGTAGGGTGAGATGGGAGATGTAAAGCACTGTTCTGGGCTTGCAATTACTTTTCTGCTGGTATTTTAATGGATAGCAAAAATATATGTAGCCTTGGAGAGATATTTACTAATGTATTGAATTAATTCTTAAGGAAAAATAAGTAAATGGAATTTAGTTTAGCTAAATTTTGACCAGCAGGAAGCAAAACTTGTGATAACATCTTGTGATATACTTGTGATAAAATATGCTTATTTGCTGCATCATAAGTCAATGTTAAAAAACTACATTCCAATCTTTATTTTTTTTTAGAATTATATTAAAACTAAGCTTATTTGCTGAATAATGTGAATGCAGAACTGAAAAGCAAATTGTAATAGACAATAAAAATGAACCAATGAAGTCCTCTTGCTTTCACTAGCAATAATACAGCATATTTAAGATGAATGCATAGTTGGATTATTATTGATTAAAGTGATGGAAAAGATCTGGAAACTGCAGCAACAGGGGTAGTTTTGCATCCTGGTTTGAATTCTGTGAATTGCAGTAGGAGATGATAGTTTTGCAAACTGAGGCTGCTACAAGGCTGTACGCGCGGCAATCAGGGGAGCAGTTGCAGTCCGGCAAAAGCTGATGTTTGCCACTTTGTGAGGAAGTATGATTATTTATGTTTTCACGTAGCTCATGCATAAAGATAGTAAGAAACAGTCCACTGTCCCTGTGCACATTTTCCTCCCTACTTAAGCAAAGATGTTTTCAGGGTGCTTAATGGAAAAAACAACCAACCAAACAAATAAACAAAAAAAAACAACAAAAAAAGTAACTTTACAGATATCTTAAGGTGTGCAAAGACACCAGGGGATGGAGGTGTCCTGAGACACTGTTACAGTTTGTAATGCTGTTACCTCTCACAGGAGATAGAGGCTTTTTCCCCAGATCTCTTCCAGCTGAACTGATAGGCCTCCCTTTCAGGAAGACAAAAATTGGGCAAATTATGTCTGTTACTGGCAGGGGAAAAGCTGCTTCTTCAACTTGCTAAGCGTAAGTCCGGCTCTGTTTATTAAAGCAACACTTTTTAAACAAGAAACACAGCATATCATTTCAGGTAAGGAGCCCCGAATAAACAGTGAGACATCTTCAGAGGCGAGAAGATGTGTGCTAAGCTTTGTTGTCTGAGTTATAATACCAGTGAGTTATTAACACCTTAGAAATACAAATCTATATGCGAAAATTAAAACCAGGCAGGTATTTCCAAAAATAAACTCCCTCAAATACTCCGATAAAGACCAGACATGGAAGCTAAGCTGTCTGCCTATTAGTCACATTGGCAAACTCGGGGCAATATTCATCCACCGTAAAGGAAGGTGTACAGTCAGTGGGGGGTGGGGGGGGGGAGGCAGTGCACAGGTGTATTTAACCGAGGCACTCAAGATAAGTGAGATGAATTATCTCCTAGAGCTGCTTGTATCTCTTCACTGAGTACAGAGGGAGGCTTGATAGCAAACCTAGGCTGGGCTGGAGGTGCTCTGGCTGGTTACAGCTACATGGCAGCATCCGATCATATCATCCCTGGCTTCTCTTGAGCAATGGAGAACACCTGGTCAATGGATTGAGCAGCCTGGAACACCTGAATGATGGAATTCAGCTTGTCCTTAAACAGCTCCTTACATTTAGTGCTATGGATAGCACCCTGAGCTCCACCAAAGTGACTCCACCATACCGAGTAGCTCCAGTTAACAGCAGTGGGGTTCTAGACTTCTAGTTCAGGTGTCAGCAATGTAGATCTCTATCAATGAAGTTAGTTACCAGGTAGAGTTAGGTGAAATGTATCTTAGTGCGGCAGAGATGAACTGATGTGCTTGCCTTGCATATGCAGATGGTTCCCAGCATGTGGTATATGAGAACCCTCCATGGGGTAGGGGAGAAATGCCTTTGCCCAAAGGAGAAGAACTGTGATGAGCATGCCCATCCAGTATAATACAAATATCCCTGAGCTTGCACAAACCTGTTGGTATATCCACTAACACCCATGGCTGTAAAAGCTCAGGTCTTTAAAATCATGAGCATGACACTACATCAGAGAAGCTGTGTCCTTCAGTAAGGTTAATTAACTTTTACTGGACAAATCTGCACAGTGTTTTGTTTTGATGACAAAAGCCCCTTAAAGTTTTGCTTTGGAGTAGTGCGAAGTGAAACCAGGGCTTTTGGAGGTCAGGCCACATGCTCTACATAAGCAAAACATCTTGCGAACTGGTTCCAATTCACTTTCTCTCAGACTTTGGCAACCACAAATATCTTATTTCTTAGCTGGAAAATGCCTTTGACTTCAAGACTGGGGGTAGCTGAAATTTAATTGTCTACACTTTGCAAACATTCTGATGGCTTTGCACAAGAGGGCTCAAGCCCAGCTTGAGTTGTAGCTGTACTGGTTCTGCCAGAATAACATAACAGAAAATATATCTTTTTCACTTAAATCAGAAAATCTGACTCTGAATACAAAAACAAGGATCAGATTGGTGGAACATGAGTATGGTGTTTGGAATCTTTTTATATCTGGATTTTTCGGGGTAGAATAAAATAATTTCGTCAATTACCTGGCATTAACAGTTAAATATCTCTATTCTCTCGAAGGACATTAACATTTCACTGTAAGCCACATATTTAAATTGCTCAGATATTCTCCCAGATCAGAAGTTTTGTGCTTGTGTATGATCAAGGTTCAATGCTAGGACAAATACTGATCAGCACTTTCGTCAGTGACCTGGATGATAGGACACAATATACCCTTCACGAGTGTGTGGATGAAACCAAGTCAGGGAGACTTGTTGGCAAGCTGGACGGTAGGGCTGCTGCTTGGGTGGGTCTTGAAAAGCTGAAGGAATGGGCTAACAGGAACTTTATGAAGTTCAGCAGAGACAAATGCAAAGTCCTATACCTGGGATGGAAGAACCCTATGCACTACTATAGGCTGGGGGCTGACTGGCTAAGTAACACTTTGTAGAAAAGGACCTGGAGGTACTGGTGAATAGCAAGTTGAGCACGAGCCAGCAATGTGCCCTTGAGGCAATGAAGGCTAACAACATACTGGGTTGCATTAGCAAGGGTGTAGGTCCGGGGAGGGGGGGTGACTTTTGATCTCGGGGTTGGTGAGGCTGCCCCTGGAAAACTGTGTCCGGTTTGGAGCACCCAGTCAAGATATATATTAATAAACGAGAGAGTCCAGCTGAAAGTTGTTAAGATAGTTAGAGGACTGGAGCATATGATCTGCAAGAAGAAGGAGATTAATTTTTTTTAGGTTGGAGGTGAGAAGACTAAGGGTGTATGGGGGAACTTATTTCTGTCTTCCTTTACTTCATAGGGGGTTACAGAAAAGAGGAATCCGGACTCTTCTTGGAGATGCACTGCAATAGGTTAAGAGGCAACAGACACAAGTTGCTTAGTTAGATATAAGGAAAATATTTTTTAGCATGAGGATGGTCAAATATTGAAGCAAGGATCCAGGGGGGTTGTGGAATCTCCATTCTTGGAGATAAGCAAAGCTTGAATGGGTCCCAGAGCACCCTGAGCTAAATGGGCCTGTTCTGAGCAGATCAGAACAAGTGACCTCTAGAGGTCCCTACCATCCCGAATTTGGGATCCATGATGACCCTGATGAAAAACAAAGTCTTTTTCCTTATACTCTCTAAATACACTAAAGAAACATAGATTTTTTTTTCGAATATAGGTGCTAAAAGGATACTGAAGGAGACTACCAGGGCTCATACTTCAAATATCAGATCCCTTAGAGGGGGAGCCTGGTCGAATTAAGTTCAAGCTTGTTCTCGGCTCCAGCCAAACTTAACCTCTACCTCTTCATTTCTGTATTCTGGACGAGAAAGAGACAAAGTACCCAAAATTTAAAAGGTAATCAGCATCCTAGGAACAGGCCAGCCTCTCACATATGGTTTTCCTGGGTGAAGCTCAGCTCAGTCCACTAGATAAGGACAGATGGAGAAAAAAAATTTCATCAGGACACAATCCTGAGCATGTTTTCTGAAGCTGTAGATATTGTCTCATACCCACATTTAACTATAGTTCATCAGTTAACGACTTAACATGGCAATCAAGAATTTGTGTAATTTGAACAGGTTTATTAAATTTAGTGCTTAAGAATAAGGACGCTCTTGAGTGTTCTGCTAAGTTAGAGCCTTAAAAGCTCATGGCTAAGCAGCAGTTACCAGGGCTCATAGGATTCAGGAGTGACTAACACAACATGCTGCTATTGGAATACCATTACTATGGCTATCTATCTGTTAAGTCCTGGGCTGTCCAGGTGGCTGGTTATTACTGCACGGTTTTGCTCAGCAGCTATTAAAATTGCTAAAGGGCAGTTTTCTTCCTGCCACTGCCTCAAATATTATATCTCTGTTTTTATAGTCTTCATAAAAAGAGAAGGATGAAGATGCACAAACATAGTAGTCAAGTTTAATGATGGCAAAAATAGACACCTGAATATATATCCCTTGAAGAAATTTGGTGCATACTTGATTTAATTTATTTTCCTCCAAAACTATCTCAAAGTAAAAGCTATTAATTAGTATAGCTATTAATTAGCACTGTAACGCAGTATACAAGCAAGGTCATGTGTGGTTCATTATCTTAGCTGGCTTTTGAAAATGAAGTTTGTTGCTACATCATGAAAGAGTCGCCGTTTCAGCTTAAAACTTCAACCGGCAAATAATAATAGTTGGTACATATAAAATGTTACTGCTTTTGCAGATTGTTGAGCTGAGTTTTCAGTTACCTGATGACACTTCCATGTTGCTGAAATTGTCAATTTGCAAGATGCTTTGGTGAGGCTATTTATGTTGTTGGCATAAGGGAATCATTCGTTTTTAGAGGAGAAGGAAGAGGTTTTTTTTGTTTCCCGGAAAACATGCTGATGACAGGTCCTGTTCATGAAACCAATTTCTGTACCACGCAATGCTTTTCAGTCTCATTTTGTCTTGTTTCTACTCTGCACAACTATGGAAATAGGAGTTATATGGCTGTCGTGTGGAGGTCTAAGGATATGAGTGAGAAAAGGGTGGTAGGGTAAGGAGTAGCTTTTATTAGACCAATATCCACACCTAAAAGCTAGTCATCTTTCTTCTCTCTCTCTCTCTCTCTCTCTCTCTCTCTCTCTTTCCATCTATATTAGGCTAGTTTAATTAATAGACATTACCTCTCCTACATATCTTACCTTGCTTGAGAATGGGAAGGAAAAATTACAAAACTGTCTGCAGAGTGGAGCTTCTCCAACAGCTCAGTTTCTGGAGAACTGGAAAATATTGCTCCTCTCCTTTCCCTGAACTCCTAATCCTTGGCATTGGCTCACAGGGTACCCCGAGGTGCCAGGCAGCTCTGATGTGGCTAGTGAGATGGACAGCGGGTTTGGTAGGGAAGTGGGCAGCTTTCCCATGCAGAGTCAACTCAATGCCAAGAAATACAGTGGGGCTTTCTGATCCAACTATTCCCAAAACTGACCCATCAGAAATTTCTACAGTTATCATGAGCTCTACAAGTGTCTGCTGATTAAGTCTCCCCAGGCCTTTGAAAGATCTTCAGAGGAGAGACAGGAGGAATATGTGCTTGGTTAAGGTCATATGTGAATCCTGTGGCAGCAGTAAAACAATCGTATCTGGACAGCCAGATGTGTTACTCTTCAAGACTCTTCTTCTCTCACTGCATCCCATGACACACGACTTCTTAGTAAAAGCTGAAATATTTACCTTCTGTCCCTGAAACCTGGCATTTTACAAATGAAGCCAATTTAAAAATTCTTATCTGGGCACCAAAGGCCATGTATTTATTTGTTGATAAGGACAGATTTGAAAACTTGAACAGGCACATAGAGACACTATCCTAACATTGGTAGGAAAAGGGATTAACTATCTACCTGTACTGCTGCCTGAGGAAGAAGCTTCAACAGAAGCATCTAAGAGCTGGATGAGCATGTAGACAGATCCCATCACTGTAAAATATCTTGGTATCAAGTCGTAGCCTAGCATCAAAATTAAGGATCTTCAGGAAAAAGGCTGGACTTGCTTGTTTCTTCTACTTGTTTTACAGTCTAAATGGGTAATGACTTTACCTTTTCCATTTCTGTATTCTGAAATATGTGTATAAGAAGTGACTGTAACAACTACTACAGTAATACGGGGTTTTTCTTGGTTCATTTTATTTTGAAACAAAAAGTGTAAGGACTTCTGACTAGTAATAAAAAAGTCCAACTTCTTATTTTAATAGCTTATAAATCACCATTACCTAGAGCACTGAACTCATGACTGGCATGTATTTTTTTTCTTTGCTATATGGGAAATTTGTTTTCATTTGTTTTTATTTTCATTGCAGTTTGAATTAAACTTATTTCAAAACACTGCATTTGCATTTGCATTTGAAAGAATGCCTAAATTTCCTGTATCTTAAGGAGCTATACTTAAAATATATCTTACCAGATGTACATGAATATTAAGGCCAAAAATGAATATAGACAGTGCACAGAACTGATATATCAATATCAATTTAATTAGCAGAGAGACTTGTATTGAATTTTTCCTTGGTACAAGGATCAATAATTTGTCTGCTGACAAATTTAAAATCACCTTAAGCGCCAAAGAATCTCATTTCAGTGCTCTGAATAATGACACTTTCATTAACCCGCCAGCCTGTGACTCCAGGTAGCCGCGTGTGTGCATGTTACAAACAACTTCAATCCCTGCTCTGCAGGAGACTGACTAGTAACTATACTTGAGGCATTTTCACAGTATAACTCCACTTGTAAAGCATTTAATGCATGCTATAGCACTGGAAGTCTGTCATTCAATTCTGTATCAGGAACCATCCTCACCAAAACCTGCTGCAGCTGTCTACAAATTCACCTGATCCTTCAAATCCTGAGCTGGGATCTAATGAGACTTCAGATTACGGCTGTAGCTGTGTTAGAGTTGGTGTGACATTTCTCATAAACAGTATGCCGTGTCAACACAGGTGAGACTGAAAAGATCAACAAAATGTTTTTCTTTTTTCACTAGAACATATTAAGGAAAAGTGTACAGTATGTTATTTTTCACTGCTCCTGTGGTTATCTTGATGCTAGCCTTAACTTTACCAAATACAAAACCTCTGGAGAGTCATTTTAATTTTGAGATTGTCCTCAACCTGCTAAGTACAGATGATAATAGACAAGCAGTTACTGTCTTTCTTCTAAGCAGCCTGGGCAGATACAGAGCATGGCACCAACATATTATGTATTCCTGGAACTGAATCCAAACTATTTGAGCTTATAAACTGAAAATTCATTTTGAAGAATTGCTGTGCTTTCCTAAACCAAATAAATGGTAAAAACAACCAAGCCATTCAAGAGACTTATCACTGGAAATGAATGTAATAATGTAATTCATGCTGTGTAAGGCAGGCTTTAGTCTTGATGAATGATGTTTGGTTGGTATTAAACTCTGACTTGCAGAATGGGAAATTCCTTGAGGAAGCAAAATTTCTTGCCAGAGCTGGCAATGTGAGTGCACAATGATTAACAGTGTGCCAATTCATTCACTAATAACTCAGAGAGTCAGCAAACATGGCCACCAGCTGGTTTGAAAACATCGTGAAAGCAATTTATGGACCTTTACTAAATTTAAATTGGGACTCTATATAATTGCCAATATAATAACCACATCTTTAACTCAAGCTGTCTCTTTAAAAGGAAAAGTTGAAAACCTTCACCTAGACCCAGAAGTGCTCCTCTTCTTTCTTTGCCTGCTAAGGAAAAAATATTGTCTCAATTTTCTCTTTGGGCAGAGCAACATTATGAAAGGACTAATTACGCACTCCTTAACTACCTTTTCATACAGTCCCTCCTTAAGCAAATCTCCTGTTCGGATTCGCTGGGAGCTTTGCTTGGATGATGAGATTTTGCTGGCGAGGAAGAAAATTTACTACATTTTCTATTTAAGAGACACCAATATCTTTGCCAACTCATCTGAGTCTTCCGATATGACTTAGGGGCAGACAAATTTCAGGCCCATTTATCATTTCCTCAGCAGCAATGCTTCCTGAAGGACCGAGATGTCTGGCAGAGGCCTGTGTAGCCCCTGGAGTTATCTGACACTGGTTATGTCCTGGACACTGCCCTGTTCCACCTGAAAAACAGGGGTTGCACAATGAACAAATGGTTCCTGATCACTCTCCATCTCTGGACTTCAGGAGTGTAGACAGCTGCAGTTTGGATAAGAGTTTATGAAGTGCTGTCTCACGCTTGCTCATGTGCAGCACAGGGTAAGTAGTGGCCTCTGAAGAATCTTGTCCTCTCTGCTGGTTTCTGAACGCTCTTTGGACAGCATTTCCCTTATGACTCCTCAGGCTCATGGGCTGTGACTTTGAAGGTCCTTCCTAATTCAGTTTCCACCTTCCCTAGTCCCAGAGGTCCCAGCAAATCCAAGCACTGCGAGCAAGGCTGGGTGGCTGAGGTAGGGTGGTAGTGGGGAGTAGAGGTGGGAAGGGCATTCAAGGCATGATTATTCATATCCAGCTTCTGCTGCTACAAAGGCAAAAGCCACTGCTTGAGTTGGAAGAGCTATAATGCTGCTTTCAGGATTGTTAAACAATGGAAAAGAAACTGAACGTGTGGAAATCAATGTGTCATTTTCTGATAGTAACAAACACAAGGCAAGTTGGAACAGTCACAAATATCGAATGGATGATCCTCAGACTTGGCCCCTTTGGTATTTCAGTTTATATAAACTCCTGTAGTTTATATAAGGAAGCCTTTCTGTCTAAGACCTGTCCTGTCATAAATTAAGAGCTGGGCAGGAGTTGGGAATCCCTTATGATTCCTAGGTTTTAAATATGGAACAGAATGAAACCAATAACTTGACTTTTCCCTGAAACACAGATTCAGATACTGAGTTTGTTTTTTTTTTTTTTTTCCCCGTAATTAGGTGTAATACTCATTGCAGTTACTCAAATGAAATATTTCTTTCTGATTTTAAAACAAAGACATTTAGCAACATTTAACCTAAGTTTCATTTCAGGAACTTTGAAACATCAGAATTAAAATATTACAATCAAAATCACTAAAATGTTAAAGGGATCTAAAGTGCTGCCGTGCTGACTTAGGTTGAAACCTCACAAAAACTTTAGCCACTATGAAGGGACTAACTAGGGAAACAAACTGCTTATGTTGTCCTTTACTTCCCTGCAAGAGATGATCATTGCCTTAAAACGTGTACCGGAGCCTCACTCAGCTGAAAAAGACTCAACAAACAGCACTTTGGAAGCTCAGCAACAGACTGATAGGTCTGGCTGTCAGGACTTTACCCCTGAAACCAGTATAAACTTTTCTAATTGATTCCCATTGTTCCCGTACATGTCTTTTCATTTTTAAATTTGTAACTATTAATTATTTTTTATGTAGAAAATGCATGTTTTTGGAGATCATTTACATTTGGACAAGCAATCAAAATCTGAAGTTTTATTGACCGAAAAAAAAAAATTGTAAGTGAGGAGTTTAATTATTTCAAGGGGAAGGAATAGAAGTGAGGAGGAGGTAACATTCTCTAATTTCACCTAAACCTCGTTTTTCCCTCTCTTTCTAATTTCTGTGAATTATACCTCCATTATCTTTTATATTTATACCCATGAAAGATTTCGAGTTCTGTGATTATTTCCCCAGAAATGTGATTTCTTTGATCATTAATATTAGCGTCATTGTCTTACAAAATGATTCAGCAAACTGAGTGAATACACACTCAACCCACTGGCTTCTGTTGGACATCTTTAATATCTGGATGTTCAGACTGTACCATGCTGGAGTCTCATATCCCCTCCTGATCTGTAAGAGTTTGTCTTTGCAAACAAATGAGTGTCTCATACCCTGCAGGACAGCTGGATTTGACATACTCTCAGACTCTCATATTTCTCTTATTTACTTCTCCTGGCTTTCCATATTCTGCTTGTCACTATAGTAACTCTTGTTCCTCTCTGCTCGCTGTCTGTAGACAGATCTGAAGTTAATTAATGCTGCTACCTGCAAAGGAGCCCACAAAAAAGAGAGGTGATTTGAGTCGCTGACAACTCATGGGTGGTAGAATAACCTTATGTATCAGTGTGTAGAACAAATATTTAATGATTTCTCTGTCCCCGGGGAAAGAAGTCTCTCAGGTCTCCAGAAAAGCCTTCCATCTCCCGATCTAAACTTACCTTGCTGTGATGCGATAGCTCATTACAAACACAGTGTTTGACAATCCTCTTGGCAAACGGATTATCTGGACTCATTGAGCTGACCTCAGCTAGCTCAGTAAACATGCTTTTGCGACAACCTGCAAACAACAGCTGTTATATCTGGAACAGAACAGGCCAACTCCTCTGAGACATAATGAAGGAAAGACAACGATCCTGTTCTCCAAAGAAGATGCTGTTTCTTCTCTGGATGGCAAGCAGAAAAAAGTCCTTCCAGTGACTCCAACAGATGGAGCATAAGAAAGCATGATGGGGACTAGTTTTCATTTGATTTCAGTTGGTCTCACTTGAATTCATGTAGCTGTCATTTTTCTTACTACTATTTCTAAATGGAAGTTATAATGAGGAACCTTGGCCTAAGATACAACTTGCCAATGTAATTAAATTGATTTAAGGCCCCAACTCAGCTTATGTAATTCAGGTGGGTAAAAAGCGGGGATCTCCTCAGTCTGACAGAGAAAGCAAAGTCTAGTTCCATGTTTGCCAGAGGCTAATTTACTCAGTGTGTGGAAGTTTGCACACTTAGGGTTTAATCGGCTGTCCTAGAAGCCTTGAATCAAGTCTTAGTATCAGTTAATGTATACTGAAACTGCTAGATTTGTAGTACAAATGGTATGTTGCCTTAATGTAAATAAAAACTCATTAGTTTTTCAAATACAATTAAATTCTTCCCATGTCAGTGCAGTTGATTAAAATCCTGGCTAGCTATAGGCAATAAAGGAAAGAAGAGTAAGTTAGTAGTGCTTCATATGATATGTTGGGGAGCTAGTGGACAAAGTAGATGCTGACATCCTTATAGCATCAGGTAGTGTGACTTGCATTGGGTTTGATAGGCCAGGTTTGGGTTACACCCAGGTAGGTGTTGTTGAACCTAGAAGTAGGAATTTTAGAGAAATTGTTGTCAAAAGTGGTGGTGTGGCCATGGGCTGTTCCCTATATTCCATTCCATAACAGTTTGACAAACACACCACACATCAATGCTATGATGGCAAGGATAAACCAGACTAGGTGAAAAGAGTGGATTACCGACTTTTCAGTAGAGTGAATAGAGAAATGCTAAATATTGAATATATCGGGAATATTTTTCTTGTACTTTGAATTTCAGTGTCTTTCTTCACTCCTTTTATAATATAATGCTCATACCAAACCAAAATTTATGCTTTTACATACCTCATTTTTATGAAGGGTGTTGGTAGTCTTTCTAGGTTACTGCAGCAATTACTGCATCCATTGTTGTTCCTGCCTGCCAATGTTATTAGCCTGCTGTGTAAGAGCACAGTCCCCTTCTAAATCATAGCTAAGTCCTGTGCAATCTTCCAGACCTTTAATTAATGTTATTGGACAATGGTGACCCTTAATAAGGGTTCTCTCTCTGCTTGTCATAGTCCTGGTACTATTCAGCTGTGCAGTGTGTTGTAGGACATGGTAAACCGAGTGTTGAAAGTCTTGGGTTTCACTCTCCATGGTTTGTTTAGGACTTAAGGGAGCCACACAACCATTTTGAGCTCCATTTTCCCTATTTGTTAGGGAAGTTAGAAGTTAGACATAATAGAGTGAACCTCCTTAACAAAGCATTTTGGACAAAAGTAATCTCAATGTTAGATGTTTAGAAAATATTTGTCTACATCTAAGCTCCCATGATAGTCAATAGCATTCTAGCCATTGCAGTCAGTGAGGTTTAGGATACGATTCACCTGACAAAAAATAGGTTTCCACTGTAGAGTGAGAAGAATTCTTTCCCCATCCCAATCTCTAATGGCTCCAGAAACCAGCTCTGCCCCCACTATAAGTAAAGCCTAAGGTTACTTGCTCAGATGTGGACATCTGCACAGTAGATCCCCACATTTAATTGGAAAATCTCTGTATGAATGTTATATATTATTCATCATAGAATGACTAAAAATTTATGAGCTGTTTGGAGCAAAGGCTATCCTTTTTGTGTATCTACACATCTAGCACATTGGTGCTATGAGCAGAGGACTCATGGACTGCTACGATATCTAATGCATTGCTTTATCAAGAATTACCAGACTAACTTCTAATATAATTTGTTCTAATCATAGCTTGAAATGAATATAATTTTAGATATTTGGACAGTATAAAACCATAGAAGAAAATTCATTGGAAGGTACCTCTGGATTCCATCTGGTCCAATCCCCTGCTCAGACTAGTGACAACTCCAAAATTACGCCAGGTTTCCCAGGCTCTTTTTCAGTCAAGTTTTGAATATCTCCAGTGGATTGCACAACCACAGCCTCTCATAACAATCTTTTCCAATGTTTGACCATGCTCATTGTGATTTTTTTTCTCTTTATGCCAGGCAGAATTTCCGTTGGTGCAGGTTGTGGTCATTACCTCTTCTTCTTTCTCTGAGCACCTCTGAAAAGAGTCTAGGTCCATCTTCTCTACATCTTATTGTTAGGCAGTTGGTCATGCCATTTTATTTACATTCGGTTCCAGAGTTAAGACAGGCTGCATTTTCATTTGAGGAGCAATTTTTGTTCTTACTTAATAATGTTCACATTTGCAAAGTAATGAGAGAATATCATCATAGATTGGAAATTAAGTAACAGACATTCTCCACTGACAAATATGTCTGAATAATGATTAGTGAGTGTCAGCCTTCTATTGAAAAGGCTTCTTCTATCAGGAGATTTTAAAAGCTATCATCCATGTCAGCTTCTAAGGAGGAGCGGCTTACAGTAATCATCAGCTACATTTTTTTCATCATGGATGCCTTTTGAAATTACTGAGCATGCTAACATTTTTGTGCTTGCTGATATTTATGAAAATTAGTGAACCACGAAATGAAGAAAGAAGTGGTAAAAAGGGTCATAATGTCTTTTCCTGTGATGTTCACAGCTAGGGTCAAATGAATCTAATAACAAAGGAATTGAGCTCATGTAATTCTTTTTCATTATGAATCCTTAGCTGTTGCAAATGGATGAAGTAATCTAAATTACTGAGTCAAACTGTCCTGAAACCATCATTTTTATGAAATGGGAGATAGATAAAATAATATGACAAAAACCACACTTTTCCAACCACATGCAGGCATGTTATTGTGTTGAAGCATTTACAAGAAAAACTTGATTGTTTACTCAATCTTTTTAATTTAGAGAAGAGTTAGAGTCACTTATACTACTAAATAAAGCAAGTGAGAACCTTTTTTGTGGTTAACCTTCCCCGTGAAAAGCAGGCGACCAGTCTGCCTACTGGGAATGCTCCGTGTCATATGCTGTCTTTCAAACCACGTCCAGCCATTGTCTGAGACAACATCAGTTGTCTCAGGGCAAATATGGCCCAGAGAGAATGCTAGCAATTAAATACTATAATTAATCATGAGCCAATTATTGAACCTACGTCTTAGTCCTGTGTATCTACTACTGCAGAATCTGCCTTTCAGTATTCAATGAGCTACCCTCGTCTTCAAACATTTTAGGAGACATTCTTTTAATTTTGAAGGCTCTCAATGCCTTTCATTTTGATAGACTGCAATGAGTCATTGGCTTTTTGTGGCTTTCACTGTCATCACATAAATTACAGAGCTGTAGTTTAATATACGTTCCCTTGTTTTGCTGATGCAGCAGACAGCAGGACTTGAAACGTGTCAGACCTTCATCACAGCATTGCTGTCAGATGGCTTTTTCTGCCATGCCACCTAAGTAACTTCTGACCTAAAAGCTTTCTTTTTTCTTCCTAGAGAATGCCCCAAGTGTTGCCTTATATGGATAAAGTTAGTCTGCCTGTTTTAAAAGCCCACTTCTGTGCACATTGTGAAGTCTTCAAACAAATCTGTCGTAGTACTGATAAAATTACAGAAGCTGATGATAATCAGGTCCTCAGTTACCTTAAAATGTTCATTAACACAGTGAACTTTAAACTGAGCACTACCAGTTGCACTGTACACTTGTACAATCAGAGAAAAAAAATGCAGTTATTGAAAATGTGTGGGTTATGGGTTGGGGCAAACACAGATCTGTTGTTGGGATCTATTATGTGATTTTTTTGCTTCCTTGAAAAAAGGTGGCAATTTCTACTTCATTTCTTCTTGACCATTTCTTCATTCTTCTGAGCCTTATAGGTTACATGTAAGCGTTTCACTAATGATTTCAATGTGTTGGGAGTTTTACACAAGGAAAGAGTAAAACGAAGACAGTTTCTATGAGAAAATGGATTTTTGGCTTGAATTTATTTTTGGACTGTGAAGCCATCTCCTGAGATATTAATTGCTAAAGCTGATCTGTGTGCAACTGCCATTTATTTAAAAATGCACTCTAAATGCAACTTTTTCTGTACAGTCACGACATTGCCTTAAACTTCAAGCGTCTGCCAATAGCTTGATTATCTGTTCCAATATCTTTCCTAGAAATTAAAGCTAGTCTGACTGGTATTAAATGCTCTGGCTCATTGTTTATCCTTTTTAAGAGACTGTTTGCCTGAACTAGGGAACTGTGTTCCAATTTACAGACATGATCACATCTGTGCTCGTTGCTCTTCTGGAGGGGTGGAATGTGCAGTTACAGATGGCAATAGGTGTCTGTGAGAAGTGGCACAAACTGTACAAGGACTTAGATCACAGTCCTAGCTGAGTGGACTGCTATCTCTGCAAATGATCCTGGAGTTATCTGGAGTGGTGACCCGCACTTGGACTTGGCACTGACATCTTTCTGCAAAGGAACTTTTTCCAAAGAAATTTGCTCAGGATCATCTTCCTCTGACTTAACCTGTGTGAATATATATGGCATGTGTGACAAGAACTTCTAGACGCTCTAGAGACTCTACTATCAGTGGTAGAACTAAAGATCCTGTTTTGGGGCTTGGCCCACTCACCTGCAGAAAAAGTGAGCCAGCTGTAAAAACAAGATTTGTAACCTTGATAACTGCATGGGCTGTGGGTAAAAGAGTAAGAGGGAAGGTATAAATGCCCAAATCCTTCATTAGAGAGAAGATCAGGCCTCTAGTCCACAAGTGATCAAATACAATCTTTACTGACTTTCACATTGCCCAAGCCAGTTCTCTAGACAGCTAATGGGGATTTTGTGAGCTTCTGTTGTTTTTGTCCCTGCTATGTAGACAGCCTCAAAGCTGCATTTGCCTACAATCTGGATGCTTCCTCTTTACTGATGATATTAATGTAGTAATCATCTTTTCACAGCCTTCAGGCCGGATTTATGGGTCTTTTCTGAAAAAATGCTTGTCCAGAGCAGAGGTCCTCCATTACGCAACAGGGATCCTCAAATAATAATAAAGATGCAAGAAAAAAACACAACCATACGGTCCATCTTTTTAAGGTCTGTGAGTATTTTTTCCATAACTGTAAAACTTTAGAATGTAAGAAATTGAACTGGAACACAGAATAGCTTTTCTTTTAGGCCAGTTTTCCATTTCCTTGTTACTCAGTTTCTATACCTAACGAAATGGGAGGTGGCTGCTCTGTTGCCTGTGAGCTGGTCCCCACACAAAGGCAAAAATCAAAGCACCCCTGTGTCCTAAGGTAAGGGAGTGCCTTCAGATTGCACACCAGGACCTAGACATCTCATATGTAGCTATATCTGTTATGCTCTAAATGGAAATATGGGATCAAAAGCAGAACCAAAGCTCCACTATTATCAGATTACTAAGATTTTTTTCAATACAGTGTTTAATACAGCCCTATTGTCAAAGAAATACCTGATTAGGCATTCAAGACCAAAGACAGCAGAAAAGTATCGCTACCTCATCTCAAACAAGCGATCAAAGCAAATGGCTAATTAAGCAACTTCCCCAAAATCTGGATAAGCAGAACCAAACACAGATCTCTGTGTTCCAGTTCTCTGCCACCTCCTGCAAAGGGGAAGGTTGCAGTTCTTAACCATATAGCATGGGTCTGAGGCATGGGAGCCAAATTCATTCCAAAGTAACAGCCAGAAGGCTCAGAAGCAAGGTGAGCACTTCAAAATCCTTGCATTTGCTTTCCTCTGCACAATTCCTCGTCTTTAAAATTGGGATAATGATGACCTTCCTCATACATGGGTTAGGAAGAGAAATCCATTAATGTTTGTGCAGTGAAATGAAAGCTAAAAGGTTAAGTGGTTGTTGTTCCTGCCAATAATTCTTCACACTGGACATAAAATTAAAACTCACTGTGACCTTTCCTTTCCTGAAGTCGTCTTTTGGGTCAGTTTTCCTGGCTTAAATCCAGAATATATACATTAATAGCAGATGAACTGTTGTAGGTTTGCAGAGACAGAACCTACTTAGACCCTTTTACTCACTTTTTGTATTAACAGCTTTTATTATTCATTTCGACGTCAAAGTTCATGCAAATCCTTTCAGCTAAATAAGTATTTTTTATTGATGGCATAAAGCTGATGAAAAATTCATTGTCCCTCATTTCTGTTAATGTATCCAACCAGCAGCAGGTCTTTCCTAGTAACACGACTTCCTATTAATCATTTCCGTGTCTTGCTGAAAGTGAATGTAAGAGTGGGCAGAGAATTTTACATCTACCTAAGAAACTAGCAGAGGATTTCCCTTGTACTACCTTCTCCTAGGCTTCACTCAGGATTTCTGCATTAGCTAGAATTTTTCAGGTTCTTAAGAATAATTCTGACTATCGGCTCCAAAGCCTGTAATAAATGAAACTTTATGTGCACTTTTGCAGAGCAAAGTATCTCTAATCTTAAGGTCAGTAAGTAGCTGAGTTAGCAAAAACTTGGCATATATATATATTCACATACATATATATATATATATAGCTTTGCAAAATTTTACATCCTGCAAAAGGGCTATGATACCTGGTTGTGTTCTTTACATGGTAACAAGAGCTACAGTACAGCTGCAAGGTAATGGAAAATCTGAACCTTTGGGTTTATTCATATACAGGGCCAATCATTCTTTCAATCACTTACAGTCTTAAAAAAAACACCTTGTATCTTCACTGCAAGAAGAGGTGTGTTTCTGCCCAGAGAATTCTCTCTATTTGCAAAATGTGAGTGAAGACAAAAGACTTGTAGTGTTAATTCAAAATAGGTCCCCACGCTTGAGATTTATTGCGATTAGCTAAATCAATTCTAAATTAACAGTGTTTTACCACTCATTAACTCAAATTTAATGATCTTGATTAATAAGTACCTCTTTTTGAAATGAAGATAAACTCTGAGACTCCGCAATATAAGATGATGGTATTGGTAGGACAGATTTTTTTTTTTTTTTTAATAATGGAAGACAATCATGGGGAAAAGGCAAGATCCCGGATCATATTTTGCCTATGATCCTAATCCCACCTTCATAAACTGCCTCCATTCACATACTTCCATCGACAACATGCACTACAAGTATTTGGCAAATATTGCTTTTCAGCTACTCTTTCCTATGTATTATTTTTCAACATTCCATCCCTGAAAGGTATGAGAGAAAAAGAAAAAAAAAAAAGCCTGTGTCATCTGTATGGAAAATGTCCATTCCAAAAGTGCATATCCTTGTAACTGATTCGGTTCAGGTACAGATGAGCTGAAAATGCCATGAGAAAACTGTCTCCATTTAGCTTGAGGTTCCCTGTCCCTCTCCTTTATGTCGAGCCTTGAAATTTCTTGAATTTCCCAGCTAGCTTTAAAATAAGATTAGGCTGTAAAAATCAGCAGTTTCAACATCCTAGATGTCACTTTGACCAGTATCTTTCTGCTGATATCAGAAGAGTTATTAAGGAGTTATTGACAGGCATTAGGTAATAGGAACAACCCCTCTCACATCAAAAATGAGTCATAGTCAGCATTCTCCTTCCATTTTAAAAGGAGGGAGGCAATTGCCTGTAGCTGGGAAGGCCATTCAAGAGGATTGAGCTCTTCTGGCCCCAATGAAAAAAACCATCCAGAGACAGGCAAAAGCTCAGGCTAACATTAAAGACACAATGCTGCGTGCTGACAGAATCAGAAAGGGGAGGAATGCAAATAGTGATGGCTCCCTCTCTTCTTGTCACTGAAACCAGCTTTAGGGAGCAGAGTGCCTGGAATAAAAGTGAAGTATCTTCCTTCTCCTACCAGCTCTCCTCCCACCCACAGTGAGTTTTACTGTGTAGACACACTTTGATGCAGCCTCATTTGGGAAGGTGCTAAACCACTGAAGTCTACCCCAGCTCAGAGGTCCCAGATGGAGAAAAGGTCCCATCTGCGCGTGTGGCTCCGCAGGGCTTAGAGGTGCCAAGAAGGAGGCTCCATGCCTGGAAGCTTTACCAGAGCTACAGGCTCTCCTCGTGAGCAGCTCTGGCAACGGATCTGCAGTGGTGGAAAGGTGGCCATACACACTAACATGGGTACCTCTGCGGATCATTTCTATTTCTGTCTTCGGACGTGCAACTAACTTTTTCTGCATCACCAAAAACTATGTTGAGATCTACCCTGAGTCTCGCACACTTCTCACTGGTACTCATCAAAATTTTTCTTAGACATCATAATCCATCTAAAATCTCTGCATGTCCCTTCTTGGGTGAGACCAGGTAAATGAAATGATAATTGGATTCCAGGTCTGACTACACTAGGGCCGAGGCCATGGGTGGTTAACAGCATCAAAAGTAACATGCTGTCAATACAGCTTCTACCTATGGAGAACATCTATCACCACTGGAAATTCTGGCCTCTTTTCTTCTTGCTTTTGAAGCCTGAGGCTGTATACGTACTTCCAAATTCGGCAGTGCCTAGGAGCGTTTGTGGGCACTGGAAGTTATCTCTATTGCTAAATTGTTAGAACGGACCCCAATGCGTTCAAGATCAGGGTCATGTGGCACTCACCAGGGTAATTCCCAGATACAGCCCAGGAGATAGCTAAGGCCCGTTTCCAGTAGGCACCTTGGATGTTGCTACCCTGTTTTGAAGACAGTTTAATACTATGAATGAAGGTTCTTCCACGCCCCAGTGACAAAGAACAATCCAGACATATATAATTTCTTAGCACATGTGTAGTTTAAATTTCCAAGGGATGAAATGATAACAACAAAAGAGATCAAGAATCCGTTTTGCATATTATATGATGTATGGTCTTAAAATACAGTGTATGTGCCAGTCCTGGAGACTATATTTCTCAGTGTAGAAATCTCACTTTGTAATTAATGTTGCTCCCTTCTCTATTGGGGAATATAATTTGCAGATGGAATGGAGAAACCTTAATGAATCAATGTCACACCTTGCAAATGCCTGAAAAACCTCCTTTTCTATGTCAATATCTGAAACTAGAATGCCATAAATGATACAACCAAGTAATCCTACCACAACCTAACAAGTCCCTGTTTATCACCAAGGCCGAGGTAACTGATGTTCAGTCCATATTCTAAATCAAATAAGCTACATTTGTTTATAATCCCTTCATGGATACTGATTCTCTGAAGCTTATCCCACCTGCCCAGAGATTATTGTCCTGATAGAAAACTAGCATCAGTGTTAAAATAAATCATAAACCTTCAAGGCAGCTTAAACTAAAATGTTTACTTTCATGACTGGTATGCTAAAAGACCCTAATTATGGTTAAGAAGTGGGAGAGCATTAGGTAATCTGACTCTTGACAGTCATCTATCCACCAAGTGGTCATTCTTTGCTTCATTTGCTGTATTCAGTCATTTAAACAGTAAGGAGTCACAGCAAAAGTTTTTCACTGGCAAAGGGTGTGGGTGCATAAATAAGCTACCTCAAGGCAGTCTGATATCTTGCAGTGTGCAAGCTACCCCTTTGTTACTACTGGGGGTGCTCTTTCTCGTGATAAATGTGAGGTTGCTTAGTGGCTTCTGGGAGGAGAGAAGGGCGTGAGGGACAGGAGAGGTAAGTTCTTGGGGAAAGGATGCAAGAGAGGACAAATGCTAGCCTGGTAAAACCAGCTTACTCTGATTCACTATTTGTTTCAAGACTCATGTAAGATGGCCTCACCTGAGTTACACATACCTACCGTGGCAAAGAAGCAATGCCGAAGACAAGTGAGAGTAGTCAGGAAACTTAACAGAGAAAATTCCTGTCAAGTAGCCTGCTGGTTGCATTGCGTAACCAGCCCGCTGAAGATGTTGTCACCTGGCTATTTAATTTTGGGTAAAGGAAAAAACGTGGTTTTAGCTCAGTTCCCATTCCTGGTCAAGGTGCTGGTCCACTCACAGTGACAGGCAAAGATGCAGGTAAAATCGAGGAGAACTGTAGCATTGGCCATGACTGTTGAACTGCAGCCCTCATAAGGAAGCGATAACACTACTCCTGTCCGCTTCTCTTCCAGTTCAGCTATAAAAATCCCTTGAACTGAAGCCATGCATTTTTGCACTACTTGGAAACACACACAAAATGCTGTCTGAGACTTTTAATTAAGGTTTGAATGTTGGGGTTTTTTTTGTTTTTTTTTGAAGCTATTAACTCCCCACCAGAGCTCCTATTCTCACAGACTCTAGAATTAAACACAGTAAAAGAGCTTGAGCTGAGTCAACCTGCTCTTTTGAAGGAATCTTTTGTTAGGAAACTAATGTACAGCAAGACTGGGCTGAAAATTACCCAAGAGGATTAGCTTTCATTTTGAGTTAAATGTCATTGTTATAAAAAAGAAAACATAAATCTGACTGATAATATTAGTCACACTGATCTTATTGGAATTTAGGTATATAAGAAACCTACTACTGCTAATTTGGAGTTGGAGGTCAAATCATACACATCCAATAGAGCTATTTTGCAGGAAAAGAAAATGAACTAACAGTCACATTTTTAGCTGGAGTCCAAATGAGGAGTCTGGGGTATACCTGACACTTACTAAATGTTCAGTTATCATCAGCTTGTGTTTTGTCCGCTAAGTAAACTGTCAGGAGCTTTGTGAATTGAGAAAAGCTTTGTCATTTTAAACATCTGTTAAAGAATCGGCAGTTCATTCCTTGTTTTTTTTTCAGCACAATGTGCTGACAGCTGTTGATTTGCTGTGATGTTGGCTGGCTATTGACAAGGCCTCAAACGGACTTGAAGAACATGATCTTCTATCAAGTCAAAGGCAAAAACTTCCACTGTTTCAGTGGGGCTGACCCTCAGTCGTCACCTGGAGGTGAGAGTCCCTCAAAATTGCCAGCTCAACATAGAATGAGAATGAAAACATGATTGAATTCCTCAATTTCTGCTGTGAAAGCCGCTGCCTGCATGGAAGCTTGACAGCTGGATTTTATCTGTCATTGAGAGAGAGACATTAACATCGTTGCAGAGCCAGACCCTGAAGGGCTGCTTCTTAATAAAATGCTATAATATATGGATAATTTTGAAAATGATTTTCCTACTTTTTCTTTGAAGAAACAACCCTTTTTGTTTTGTGAAACACAAGAAAAAATTAGTTTAATGTTTTCCATCCAAAATTAGAAAGTTTGAAGGAGTAGGTGATTTTTCAAAAAAAAAAAAGCTGGACTTAATGCCTTTCATCCCCATCAAATTTCCTACTAAAATGACCACCTTCTAGTTTACTGAACAATTATGTCTCTCAAAGGGGAGATTTTAACCTACTTTCATCTCACTATGGGTTAAACGTGTCCTAGAAGAACCAGCAGTGCTTTCTTGTGAGGATGAGCTTTGCTTTGGTCCAGAAGGAAGAGGTTAACGTCTATTAGCACAGGTCACAAAGGCAGTTTCTTCCAGGAGTATGTACTAATGAGACAGCTGCTCCAACTTCATCAGAATTATCATCGTTACCTCACTCATTTGCCCTTGGAGAAGTGTTATTTTTAATTGGAAGCCACACTCGTGAATCGCCTCATCCAGTTCATTATAAAAACTCCATTGTCACGAACCAGCAGGGAGCATAATGTATTTGCAGGGCATTGTACATGCTCCCGCTTCATGCCAACTCAGTGCTTTCTCTCACTGTGGAGCAGAATAGCATATTGAACACCCTGTCTGCTCAGATGAAAAGATAGGTATGTAAGCGATGAGCGCAAGGACCCTTACGTATCATGTCGAGGCTGACCTCTTGGTAGGAAAACTGATTATCCCTCTTGAAAGGCTCTTGAGGAAGGTACCTACCTCTGACTGCTCATTCTCTACGGAAGAGGAAAGAGAAAACTAACAGGAGGGTTTAGAGAAGAGGTGATGAATATCTAGTCAAATAGGACCCCACTGGCACTCCTTCTCCGATTTCAGATACAGAAACTGATTTGTGTTTGTGCACTCACAAAAGCAATTTCTGTCCTGTTTGAGATCCCCTCAACCTTATTTACGTCAGTCTCATTGTGATGACAGGTAGGGCTTTCTGTTGTGTGACTAATGCATCAGGCTGTCTTTGTGGTGTAATTTCTGTGACTGAACAAGCAGGACCTCCATGTAAAATCCTCCCAGATGGCGCCTCAAAGATAGGACCTTTGTTTTTGCAACTCAGTCCGGAAAGAAATGTCTTGAACCCTGAAGAAATGCTTGTGGGCCAGTCAGTGTCCCAGCATCTGGGAGTTCAAGTCATTCATTTGGATGCCTCACACTAGAAAGAAAACACCCGAACCAGTACTGAATACACTTCAAGTATACTGAAGACTCCGGCGAGCACTTGTGAGCTACCTTTTCTAGGTCTATTTTGCACTGGAAGACACTGCCTCTCTTCCTGGGCCATCCATTAAATAAGCAGAGTTGTCTCTCACTTTACTGGTTTCAAATCTGTTCGTATACAGTCCCGGAAAAAGAGAAATGATAGCCTCAAAGACTTTTCCAGCAAAGGCTGAACTGCAAAGTGTAGCAGCACACACTCATGCTAAAGACCAGCTCATTTGGTTTCCTTATACCTCCAACATGCCTCCTTCTAAAGCCAGAGTATCTCAAAAGGCTTGCACCTCCTTCTCTGGCTGGAAGATCTACTTCAGACATTAATATAACCAAATACTTAAACATTAATATAGAAAGTAAGGTTACTACTTAATATCATGTTTTTGTAACAAAGACATTTTCCGTCACCACTGTGCTTTTAAAAATTGCTTGCCTGGTTCCAAATTAATTTTCATATCTCTATTTTGATCGCGCCCTTGGAATGACAATGCTCTTGGTCCTTTCTCCTCCTTTTAGGGTTTGATCCAGAACTTACTAAGTCGTTTGAAAGACCCTTGTCTGGTGGAGTTCGAATCAAGACATTAAAATGTTCTTGGAAGCTCATCTCTCCAGGGACACTCCCAGCAAAAAAAAAAAAAAAAAAAAAAAAAAAAAAACCACACACACCTTGCATCTTGCATTATTTCTAATGCTTTTATGAAATCTACAGGCAGATACAATTAAACTGTGGTAAATTGCATTAACCAACTGCATCATCCCTACTTCTTTTCTGTTCTTCAGAAATACCTCCAGAAAACAACTTATTTCTCAGATATTAGGACCTATTGAGATGGTATGAATCTCCTGGTTGGAGATTTTGGTCTTTCTGACTAAGCATGAAGAGACTACATCTCTTTCCATAGACGTTAGATTACAGTAGATGCCTCTCTGAAATTAGGATCTCTAAATATAGCTATTTACATAAAAGCATCTACTCATGAAGTAGGTTTCTAAGATTCTGCTACAGTCAATGGAGATCTGGGGCTAGATTCATTTCCTTGAACAAGAGCATCTCATTCCATGATAGATGCCTTATAGTGTCCCATCTGACCCATGTACTGCCAACTCCGTGAAGATGTCTCAGAGGCCTTAGGGCATTTGAAATGGCCAATTGGAGGTGAGATGGAATACCCTAAAGAACCTATAATGACATCTGGCCCTTACGTTTAGGAAAATGAATCCTGTTTGTTGACTGCAACAGTAGCTGAGATGCCCAGGTCACAGGTGACAGGATTCAGCTGGTTAGTCATTGGTTTCTAGTGCCATCTTAGGTGACTAGGATGGCTTATCTGTCCATCTGTCTCTCTAGAAATGCACGGGTCTCCCCAAGGTCCTGTGTCTCATCTTTCCTCATGAGGTAATCCTGGAGACCCTCAGTCGTCTAAAATAACCAGCTCAGGGCTGAGTGGGTTACTCAAATACCCGAGGTGGTACTGAAACTATATTTAAGCAGAAGATCTCTCCTTTAAATTTAAGTGCCTTAATTTAGAGCTGAGTCCCATCACTTGGTGCTCTCTAGGTTTTAGAAGACTGAAGTAAAAGGAAATTAATTTGTACTGTCATGACAGATTCCTGCTCTGAAAAATATTACAGACTAGGGATCAAAATAGGAAATAATTACCTTCATGCTGCCTTCAAGGTGACTGCAGCTTGAATCTCTACTTGCATGCTAATTTCTATCAGATCACTCTTAAAAGAGGAGCCTAGATCACTACTGAGACTGTTCATGTACCAAAATTAGATGAGATAAACCCAATCTCACAGGTCTATTAAAAAGTTATGCCTACTTAAGGAGTATCCTAATTACCACTTGAAAATATTACGCATACACTATATCTAATAAAGATGCACCAGAACAGAACAGAAATATTCCTTGCAGTGTAGTATTACTGAATTATTTTAATTGCATTTGCAAGTGAATATACTGGGAAATGAATGCCTAACAAATGATGATGCAATCATGAGCCTAAGGTTTCGGTGATATTTATAGTGCCCGAAACCAATATTCCTTACCATCTTTGCCTGCCGACCTAGAAATACTTAGCAGCTTTTTGAGACTCCTGATCTTGTTAGGTGCGGTTTAAACCAGCTATTCTTTACCCAAGAGTTTTTTTTTTCCCAAACCCTTCATCATTTTTTGATGGCATTGAGGATAGAATTTTCTATTATCAGTATAGCTCTAGTATGCAAGTCTTTGTCTAGCACATCAGTCAGTCCTCACTTGCTAGTTGAAAGTGAATGCTGGAAGGGCTCAAGGAATGAACTGAAGCTTTCCATCATGGAAATACAGATGGTTACAGACAGAGGAGGAATGCTGGAGGCGTATGTTCTCCTGAAAGTTCCCATCATTTTGATGCGTTGTCCTTGAATATTGTAATCCATTTTTGGAAAAGCAGCAGTAATGTGATCAAGAGCAAATAGAGGAATCTAAGTTCAGTATTTACCTGTACCAAAGCTGTTTCCCATAGCATCCTCACAGAGAAGCTAAGAAAAGTATGCCGTTAGATAAACGGACAATGAGATAGATAGAAAATGGCCTGAACTAACAGGTTGAAAGGAAGGTGATCAGCAGCACAAAGTTCAGCTTATATACATCAAATAACTTAAAATAAGTAAATTTGATATTAAACATTACACCCTCCATACATGAAAGAGCTAAAAGAACCAGGTCAGAGAATATCTGACTCTGACAGTCATGAGGGTGTACTGATGGCTCAGGGTCAACTTGTTGTCCACCAGGACCCACAGATCCTTCTCTGCAAAGCTGCTTTCGAGCTGGTCAGCCCCCAGCACATACTGGTGCAGGGGGTTATTCCTCCCCAGGTACAGGACTCCAAATTTCCCTTTGCTGAACTTCATGAGGTTCTTCTCTGCCCATTTATCCAGCCTGTCCAGGTCCCTCTGAATGGCAGCACAACCTTCTGGTGTGTCAGCCACTCCTCTGAGTTTTGAAATATCTGCAAGCTTGCTGCAGGTGCACTCTGTAACATTGTGCAGGTCATTAACAACGAAGTTGAGCAGTATTGGCCCCAGCATCTATCCCTGGGAGGCACCACTAATGACTGGCCTCCAGCTGGACTTCATGGCTCTGATCACAACCCCAAACCCGGCCATTCAGCCAGTTTCCAATCTATTTCACTGTCCATTTGTCTAAGCCTGTACTTTATCAGTTTCTCTATAGAAATGTTGTGGGAGACAGTGTCATAAGCCTTACTGAAGGCAAATAAACAAACTCAAAATGCTCTTCCCTCATCCACTGAGCCAGTCATCTCATTAGAGAAGGCTATCATGTTCGTTAAACACAGTTTCCCCCTTTGTAAACCCACACTGACTACTTCCTGTCCTACATGTGTCTGGAAATAGTATCCAGGATTAGTTGCCCCACCACTTTCTGAGGGAGTAAGGTGAGGCTGACTAGCCTGTGGTTTCCCAGATCCTGCTTCTTGCCCTCCTTAAAGGTACGTGTGTCATTTTCTTTCTTCCACTCGTCAGAAACCTCTCCCAAATGTCATGACCTTTGCAAAGGAGTGGCTTTGCAAAGACTTCAGCCAGCTACCTCTGCAGTCACAGGTGCATTCCATCAGGGCCGGTATGCCCAGTTTAAACGTCCCCTAAGCTTATCCTCCACCACCAAGGGAGAATCTTCCATGAAAGCCTCCTGCTGCCTCTGTTTGACTTACTGCACTTGCCATTCTTGAGCTTGCAGGTGACCCCTGAATGTCATCAAGCTCTCTTGGACTCTTCTTCCCTCTAGGGCCATATCCCATAGGATTTTTCCAAGCAGGTCCCTAAACAGGCTGAAGTCTGCTGTTCTGAAGTTCAGGGTTGTGATCCTGCTTTTCAACCTGCTCACTCCCTGCAGAATCCTGAACTCCGTCTTGTGGTCACTGCAGTCAAGGCTGCCTCCAACTTTCACATCTCCAGCCAGTCCTTTCTTGTTTGTAATTATGAGATCCAGCAGAGAGCACCTCACTGGCTCCATGACCACCTGTATTAGGAATGTCATCAACACAGTCCAGAAACATCCTGGATTGCTTATGCCCTGCTGTGTTGTCCCTCCAGCAGATACTGGGGTGATTAAAGTCCCCCACGATGATCAGGGCCTGAGAATGTGAAGCTTCTGCCAGTTCTCTGAAGAAGGCCTAATCTATTTCTTTCTGATCTGCAAGTCTATAGCAGACACACTACAATGTCCCACCCATGTCTGCCCGTTAATCCTGATCAATAAACTTTCAGCTGACCCTTCATCCATCCTAAGGCAGGGCTCCAAGCATTTCAGTTGCTCTCACATAAAAGGCAACTTCCCTCCCTACTTTTCCAGCCTGTCTTTCCTAAAGAGCCTGTAAGCATCTGCCACAGCTTCCCAGTTGTGAGAGCTATCCCACATCATCTCCATGATACCAATGAGACTGTAGTCCTCTAAACGCTCACAGACTTCTAATTCTTCCTGCTTGTTTCCCATGCTATGGGCATCACTGTACAGGCACTTCAGAGAAGCACCTCCTCATGCAGACTGCCTACAAGAGCTTTCCCCATAAAGTGGTCCTATAGGCACTTCCTTATTTACATATGCTATCTCACGGTCATTGAAACCAATATCCTGTTGTCAACATCAGCTGTGCAACCAACTGTTGACCCACAGCACAAGTGCAGTCCTCCTTAGGTTCTTTCACTTCTTCAGCAGGAAGGAGAAAAACACCATCTGGGAGCCCATGTCCTTGACCGTCACCCCCAGAGCCATGTAGTCATGCTTGGTTCTTTCCAGGTCTCCCCTGCAGTACTGTTGGTGTCCACATGGAAGAACAGCAGGAAATAATAGTTCAAGGGCCAGACAAGCCTCAGCAACCTCTCCACAACATCCCAGATATGAGCCCTCAGCAAGCAGCAAGCCTCCCTACACAGCAAGTCAGCAGATGGGGACCTCTGTCCCTGATAGCAGGGAGTCCCCATCTGCTGACACTTGCTGTTTCCTTCTGGTGCTCCTGTGTGGCTGAAGTTCAGCTGGCACAGATTTTCCATTTAACAGTGTTCCCAGGTCCTTATAAGCTGCAAGGGGAGGGAACACCAAATCATCTCTTTTGAAGTTGTAGGTCTTCAGGTAGAGCAGGAGCCTTCCTCCTGGTGCCAGAAGTCACCAGCTTCCTGTCTTCATCATCATAGGAGTTTCCATTTTTTGATCCAATAGGCACCGACTCTGCCAGCCCATCTGCCGCAGCTAGGGGTTCATGTTTCCAAAGCTGGCGAGCCTCAGAGAAGATCTCATTGATCTTTTTCATCTCCTTTGATGTTCACTGTCTACTGAGCTGCGTCTGCAGCTCCTGGACTTGGCAATCCAGCTCCTCCACAACTGCACAGCTTCTGCAGGCAAAAAGACTGCCAGCTCCAGCCAGAGACCCCAGGCCCTCCCTGCAGCCCAAGGCGCACAGAGCTGCATCCTCCTCCTGAAGCTCCATCTGAGTCAAAGTCACTGGTGTTGCAGAGACAGTTGTTCTAACAGTTATTGGGGATCATGCCCAGCAGTATATCACCACCACAGCTGAGGATATGCATGATGGTCTGTACAGTGTTACCAGACCCTTCTTTGCACACCACTAGACCTGCCGGCTGCAGTCTAGGAAGTGGGCTCTGGGACTGGCTCTTATATAGCCTCTCCCCATTGCTGGCTGAAAGGGTGCTCCACCTTCTCTAACCCAGGCTCAGCTGAAACAAAGGCTCCAATCACCCTCGGATCAGGGGCAGCCCATAGAGTTCATCAGCAGTTGCTAGAGGTTGCTAGAGCTTCTCAGAACTTAAGGTCCCCTGTGGCTTTCCTTACCTGACTCTCCTCACCTGGCAGCAGAAGGCACCCTCGAGTTCCTCTGGGGGTTTCCAGGAATCCGCCAATGATCTCAAAGTCCCCAGAAGATCTCGAAGCAGAGTATAGCAACAGCCACACAAACGGCTGCCTCTGTTACCTGCACTCTGGGCAATACCTGGCGATTTCAGTACAGACCATCCCCAAGCATTTGCGAGTAAGGGAGGGCATTGTTATAATCCCAGATCTTGAGCCTTGGTTCCTCTATGAAGTCCAGAATTTTTAAATGCAATGAAAATAGCAAAAGCCGGGAGAGTATTTGGATTGCTTGTTAGTGGGAGCAGAGAAAATAGGTCCAGTTATTTAAAGAAACTTCAAAAGGGGGACAAAACTGATTTTGTACTTTTAGCCAAGTACAATAGTACAATTCTTTACCATGCTTGTTACTCTCTTTTGATGTACTTCGTAGGTACTGAGGTGCTTCATCTACCAGGAAAATGTGGAATCCAACTGAATATCACATATCCTATTTGCCAGCCCTGCAGAATACATTTAAGCTTCTATTTCAAATATAAATATTTATTTTTAGAAGAAAAGAAAAATTCAGCTACAAAAAGTCTGGTTCTAGAAAGTCAATTAATCAAACACCAACCATGGTAATAATTTCAAACTACTCGTATATTTCTCCCTGTTCAGATATCTTGTAATAATAGTATATTTTCCTTTTCCTATGCACATCTGCAAATCTATTCTTTGGAGGTTATTGCTAGGTTGCCAAGGACTTCATAAAGCTGGCAGAGCTGAGGATGAGAATTTTATGCCATCATATGCGGAATGATTACACTGATTGAACTATACACATAAATATAGAAAATTAAAATATGTATGGCTTTTCTTTTCTGGAATAATAAAAATATACTATTTTTCAAACTGCTTCGGCCCATAAAGCAAATAAGAACTTTGATGTACATTTATACCAATTATTTTTCCACAAAAGGATGATGTGATTTCCTTTAAACTTAAACGATGCATTTGAATTTTGTAATTGGGGAATAAACCAAAATATCACTTAAATATGAATTAGACTGTTATTTTTAGAAAATATATATATGTACAAGAAAAAAAAAAATCAAGATAGAACTTTTTGTTTTCTTTTCCGCAAGGATTAGTCATAAAATAATGTTTTTGATTTTTTTACTATCATTATAACACACTCTAAATATTAAAAATAAATTTTATTCTAATTGTAAGCAAAATTTCCAAAATATTAAAAAGTTTATGGAAAGACAGATGACAATTTTCAAAGGATTTTATTGTTAGTGGATAAAGTGGACAATAACTCTAGAAGCCCTTATAGTCTACACTAGGGAAGCCCACACTGCAGGACTGTGCCAGAGCCACACAACCTGGAAAGATTAGCCACTGCTAATTAAAACTACCTGAGATGGTCATTTTCACTCAACTTCTATAGGGTTTCTTGGGGACAGTCTTGTTCTTATGAGTGCTTCCTTTAAGGACATTCTTAAGACTGCTTTTCCTTTTCCCTTTTTTTTTTTTTTTTTTTTAAATTTGGTTATGCTTAAAATGACGCGAAACACATTTGAAAATGTTAAAACACCCTGTAAATCAAGAATTTAGAGCTTCTTCCAACTGTCTCCCAAGTTCAGCTTATCTCATTTTAGCAGCGTAAAAGTTCAATCTCTCTCATGGGTGGTTGACTTGCAAGGTGAAGGTGTCTGCTGCTACACATGGGCTAAAAAGGTAATTTAGAGGACTAATTTTGAGTGAACATCTAATCTTAGGGGTTGAAAGCACATAATCTACGCATTTAGAAATCCTGAGTAAAAAGTTTCAGAACTCTTCCATCTACCACCAAGTACATATTGTCTAAGGGTTAATAGACAAGTGCAATATTCTGTGGAACAGTTTCTTAGCTAATTTTTGTAGAAGTAAAGTTTTCTATCTTCACATTGGCCATCTCTCTCTATGTATATATTTATACAGCTTCTATAAAAGAAAAATTTGTTTCAAAATATCAGCAAAACCATGCATAGTTGGGAAAAAATTTTTATTTTGTCCCAGTGAATTATAGATTCAATTTTCACCTGCTTCCTCACAAAAAAAAGACCACCTTCCGGTAATGATAGATATTATTTTTCAGTAACAGCTCTATGTAAAAATGGCAAAATGTGTATTAATCAAACACACTTCTTGAGTTCAAGTCTGGATGAGGTCGGCAGCATCCATTTTGTCTCCCTTGCATCGTTCAGGGAATCAACAGACTTTCATAATCCCCTTGAACCACTCATTTCTTTCAATCAAAATGTAACTTCAAATACTAGGATCTTTTTTTTATACTAATAACCTCAACTGTGGTAGATGTTTCTTTCTTATACAGTTTCCTAGTATACCTCAGGGCTGGAATTACTGGGGTAAGCCAAGTTCCCAACGAGCTTTAGCATCATCACTCAGTGCAACCAATTCACAACATCAAACAGAAGTAGCCATGAAGCTGCAGAGATCTTTCCTCCGTCAGCAGAGGTAACTAATGTCTGGGGCTTGTGCTGTACTGGAACATTTGAGGACAGATTAGCTGTAGTTACATAACACTGCAGCGAAACAACTCAAACGCACATCCTTCTCCCTCCTTAAAAATGTTCTCTAATCATTAGCTTAACAACTTATTCGAAATACATTGTAATATTCACAAGCATAAACTCTGACTCCCTACTGACACTGCTTCTCATCCACCACCACAACCCGTCCTGAATCACTTATGAGATTTCATGGTAGAAAGTCAATGCATAAGTGCTATATATGTGTATGTATGCATATATATGTGTGTGTGTGTGTGTGTGTGTCTGTGTATGCACATATGCATATATAAAAATGTATGTATATGTGTAAGAGTATATATTAAAATATGGATATCTATATATATGTTTCAAATTTGTAAAATTTCAAATTTCAGAAAACATTACTTTCTTAATGTTTAGATAAATCATGTCATTTCTGAATAATGTTACCACCTCTTAATGATTCTCTTAACTAATATTAAATATAACTCAAGACATCTGAACACAGGTTATCACTGTATCTGAACATCTGTTGTTTCACCAGCTTTTGGGTATCACTAATTTAACAATTCACAGACTACAAAACATTGCATTACCTTTAATGACTCATTAAAGTTATAAGCAATTGCTGTAACTGCATCTGCACACCCAGGAGGTAAAACATCTCGTGGTTTCTACAGTTATCAAGGTGTGAGAATTGTACAAAAGTTTTGAAGGCGAAAGAGGTAGATCTGTGAATACTTGAAGAGTTCCTGTCACGTAGGAAGGAAAGCATGGAGGAAGGACATTTCAGGTCTTTCTCCTTTGACCAAATTATTTAATTCATCTCCCTCTCAGATTCTTGTATAATTCAGTTGTATTTAACAATGACAAAATAGCCTGCAATAATTTCATTTTCCCAGGTTAAACTCAGTCCCTGGGCTGTTAATGACATCTTTGAAATATTCCAAATGTAGTTTGGCACAAAGCTTCACAAAGTGAAGTCCACCTTATACACTCACAATGACACTGGTTTGGTGAATCTAGGTCAAAATTTTTACTGCCTCCAGTGAGTAGAGAAGCCTGAAACAGAACATCCTGAGCCCGTCCGTGTAACAGTCACAGCTTCTGCGTCCATATATCCATATATCCACATGCTGCTCCAGCTCCAGGCTCCTGGCTGCAGCACTCCAGCTGGCTCCATTTCACCAGGCATAGCAGACAGGACAGTTTTCTCAGGAGGATGCTCCAAGCAGTACAAGTGTGCATTGCATTAAAATTGCCTCCAACATATGGCCTCAGTGTCATGTGGTGAAATCATGTGGCATGTCAGTTCTTTATTTCATGAACTCTGAATTGGAAAAAATCATAAATAAGATTCATAATTAAGTCTCAAAACCAAAGGGGTCTCACACAAGGCCTAGCAAAGACACGGACTGAGTGCTCTGTAGCGTGGACGTGAGCCAGTCTGCACCAGTCGAGACTGGGAGTTTCTCCCAGGTGCCACCCGCAAAATCAAACTAGATATAACTTCCGGGAAGGTACCTCATCTAGGTAGGAAAAGTGACGGCATTTCTCCTAGTGGTCACGAGTGGCAGGCTCCTCATCCGGCTAGCTAGTCTGTGTATCTACAGAACGAGGAAATTGTTTGTTGTCTATTTCTACTGTACTCAGAGAAACGAGACTCTGAGGACAATTTTTGAAAATAAATAGATTACACTGACAGACAGATCTGATCTCTTTATTCTATTTGTCTTCTCAAAAGGAAAAAAAATATTTAAGGCTTCTGAAGATGGCAAACTGCTCAGGTGAAATAGGACAACCTAAACACAACTTTACTATTGTCTATAGGAAATGTGCAGGCTATAACTACTCTGAGAGAAGTCTTGTGGTATAATACATCTTGAACACCAAATACATGGAAAGAAAATAGGGGAATGGTTTTGTTGCCTAATTTGGTTTGCAGATGTTTGACAATTCCTCCTCTTTCTCTCTGGAGGGTCTGAAAGAAAATCACCATCATTATGACTTTTCTGATTGCTAGTGTCCATATCAGCTACTACGGAGAGAGATCTGCAAAGAAATCCTGCTTTGTGGCTATCAAATGCTGTGCTGCATGTCAGAAAACTAGCATATGTTGGAATTAGGCCAAGGTTTGCCACTGCTAAGCCTCGATACTTCAAAGAGGACCTTGCTGCTTTTCACAACAGGAGTTTGGATTTAATGAAAATGGACCCCTCTTATTTTGGCAGCTGACTTTCTAGCAATGCAAATAGTTCAAGAATTGGTCCCTTCTTGCAATTACGGCAAGATTTTTTAGATGCTGGGTTATCTAAGCTGTTAGAGCTCAAAGGAAAAAGTTAATGAAAGCCAGGGGCTGCTTTAGAAATTCCCAGCAGAATTTCATACCACTCACTTGCATTGCTCTTACTGGTCAGGCAGCACAAAAGTTTATATCAACTCAATCTATCTTTCTCATTCCCCGCGTTCCCTCATTGCTTCTTCTTTGAGATTTGTTCACCTTGCCTCCAGAGGTGCAGTCAGTAGTAAACACGGGTGAACAGAATTCAGCTATTTCTTATTCATGCCTGGAACATCAAACTTACTCTTTTGGTTTTGATTTTGTATATTTTTTTTCTTTAATTACCCATACAGGATCATCTTTTTGTCTATCTTGTATTCAGTTGCTTATGGCTGCCTCTGAGTGGGGCTGAATGGGTTTTCTTAGAGGAAGAAAAGACTTCAAAGCTGAATGGAAACTATTCCTCTTCTGAGGAAATTTATCTTTAAAGCAAATTGCTGTAATTTGTTTGGGTGTTGTGTTAGCTTAACTAGACAGAAAATTCTGAGAGATACTTTTCCGTTCCTCTGACATATATGCTACAATCATGCCCACAGACACATATGCACACTGCTGCCCTCAGCACTTTTTTTCCGCTGGGATCACTTGCTCTTATTTGTTGGTGAAGCATCCAGGGTAATTATTTATTAAAGGTGCTTAGACAGAATCCGAGCACCTTGCAATTCAGAATGGATGTATCTGCACAGACCTCTGTGAATCCATGGAGTGCTCTTATCTCTCTCCTTTCTCACTCCAGGGAAAGTAAAAGACCACCCCGTTAAAATAGATGGCAACAACTGTATTTGGAGCTCTTTATCTCTCTCTTTACCAGTGAGAGAACCTAAAAAAATAGTTCAAACGAGCTACCTAACTTTTAGAGAGCTAAAATAACATGAGATGAATCCCACTTGTTGTTCCTTTATAAGCCTGTATAGGAAGAATGTAATAACAGAATAGGTTAAATTCTGGTTTCCCACAGCTTAGATTAACAGTTTCATCACTAAATTACCTCATTTCTGTGTTTATTCTCTCACCTTGGCTAGCATCTCTGGATATTAGCCCATTAAGAACTGGCAAAACCTTCTTATGCATTGAAAAATCCTAAAGATTTTTCAAAAGGTGGTAGACAGATATTAAAATTGGGGTAATAGAACCTACACATCTGCAGATCCCAACTCTGCTAAGAGCAACACAGAAAGGCAAACTTCAGAGGATCGTAAGGATCTCAGAATGACTCAGGAGGGAAGGGGGACTTCAGAAGGTCTCCAGCCCAGCCTTCCACTCAAAGCAGGGTCAGCTATGGAGTCAGATCAGGTTGCTCATGGCTTTACTCAGCCTGGTCTTGAAAACCTCCAAGGATGTAGACTGCAAAATTCAGCTCGTATATTCTAACCAGTAATCTTCACCTGTTGTTTACGGGCAAAATAGACATCTCAAAAAAGACAAAGAAGAAGTTGTTTCAGGGACCTCACAACTAACAAACTCCACTTGCATAAAGACCTGTGTTCTCTGTCCCCTAAGTCTGTCCCAGTCCAACAATCCCATCCACCCTCTCCTTTCCAAGGCCAATTAGAGATGGTCTGGTCTGAGTTGTGGCTAATGAAGCTATAGGAATGCGGACTGGCTATATGTATTGATTGGTCAGTTGGCTGCTGCCAAACACAATTTATAATGTCCAGGTAATTTTCTCCTCTGTCAGTGATGGCACTACTCTAAATCTTTCTCTTCTGCTCAGCTCCCAGTTTCTGCATAGTATTGGGAACAGAATATCTTTTAGACCTCCAATGTTCTCCAAAATTTGGTTCAAATTGGCTGGTAGATTCAAAAGTTAAGGAGAAAGCAAGAAACTACCAGGTAGGCTCCAGGAATACATAAAGCTTCATTTCTTTAGGACACAAGTATGAAAAGCCTGTTATTGTGTGATTTCTGTACAAGGCTCCAGAACCTTGAAGCTGAGAAAAATGTAGAAAGTAGAGTGTTCCCTCAAATCAAGCAGATGTTCAAACTTTTTGGCATTAAATTGGCATTATTTCCATTGCTAATTTGCTTCTCAGTGGTATGGACATTACATCAATTTCATGTAGTATATGCAAAGACATAAATTCTACTTTATATGTCTGCAGGCTTTTTAATCCAGCATCCCCTGTGTGCTTATAATAATTAAGTATGCCATATAACGCTCCAACGAGCAAAGAATGGTTTGTGAGGAGAGGTAATATCTTTTATAAGGCTAACTGATACAGTTGAGGGATGTATCAGAGAAACTTTCAGACACACAAGCCCTTTTTCAAGTTAGTCACATTGTTTGATAATGGCTGCATGCCTCAGACTTTTCTGCAATAACTGTCTTAGCCTGAGACTGCCGCATTACTACTACAATGAAATCACGGAGGTAATACACATGGAACAAGAAACAGCCATCTCATTCAGTGCTCGGTGAAGTTGCCATTAAATAAAAAATGGCATTGCAGAATATCTTTTGCAGAATACCTAAAGTGAAGTCTCTGAAGACTTCATTCCACTTCGTAATTAAGGATGCCAAATGATACTGATGTCCCTCCTGATTGTTCAAGACCCCTTTACTTAACGTTAGGAAAAACGAACTGAAAGGAACACAACATTAAATCTCAGAAATCCTGAAAAGAAAAGGATAAGAAAGGTGCAATCATTTCTTCTTTAGGCTTCCCACCGCTCTAATGATTGCAAAGATCACTACTGTGGACAATATGAATTTGCTGAAAATATGTGAAAAGCTTGAGTTGGAAATTACAGGCCCATTGAAGTTATCTAATCCGTTTAAAAATAAGCCACATACTTTCCAGCTGAACTAGTCAGCAGAACGGTTTTTCCTGAACTGGAGATAAAAAAGGAGGGAAAGAATAATGTTAAAAATCATCTACCACAGTTTAAAGAGAAAAATATAAAATTTTGAAAACTGTGAAAATCAAAAAAATCCTGACCAATACTTCATTTCAATTTTGATTATTGTATATTTTTGTCTTTAAGAAAATAAAAAGTATCTTGATTAGCTTCAATTTTAAAGAACATTAATGAACACAAATGAGAGATTACAGAAAATGTATCCTAAGAAAATATGTCATTATCTTTGTATTCAAAACAAAGCAGTAGTAAATAGAACAGAAACAAATATCTTTCCAACTTTTCAAGTAGAAGTAACTATTTTGTGAAAGTTAGCCATAAGTTCTCATTACCCAGAAGTAACTATTTCCATGTCCTGTGATGACTGAAGGCAGCCAGTCTCACCATCACAGAATCACAGAATCACAGAATGGTTGAGGCTGGAAGGGACCTCTGGAGATCATCCAGTCCAACCTCCCTGCTCAGGCAGGGTCACCTAGAGCATATTGCCCAGGGTCACATCCAGGCGGGTTTTGAATATTTCCAGGGAAGGAGACTCCACCACCTCTCTGGGCAACCTGTTCCAACGCTCAGTCACCCTCACAGTGAAGAAGTTTTTTCTCAGGTTCAGGTGGAACTTCCTGTGGTTCAGTTTCTGCCCATTGCCTCTTGTCCTGTTGCTGGGCACCACGGAGAAGAGGCTGGCCTCATCCTCTTCACACCCCCCCACTTCAGATACTTGTACACGTTGATGAGATCCCCTCTCAGTCTTCTCTTCTCCAGACTCAACAGGCCCAGCTCTTGCAGTCTTTCTTCATAGCAGAGGTGCTCCAGTCCCCTCATCGTCTTTGGAGCCCTCCGCTGGACTCTCTCCAGTAGCACCATGTATCTGTTGCACTGGGGAGCCCAGAACTGGACACAGTACTCCAGGTGAGGCCTCACCAGGGCTGAGTAGAGGGGCAGGAGCACCTCCCTCCACCTGCTGGCAACACTCTGCCTAATGCACCCCAGCATACCATTGGCCTTCTTGGCCACAAGGGCACGTTGCCAGCTAACGCTCAACTTGTTGTCCACCAGGACTCTCAGGTTCTTTTCCGTAAAGCTCCTCTCCAGCAGGTCAACCCCCAGCCTGTCCTGCTGCAGGGGGTTATTCCTCCCCAGGTGCAGGACCCTGCACTTGCCTTTGTTGAACTTCAGGAGGTTCCTCTCCGCCCACCTCTCCAGCCTGTCCAGGTCCCTCTGAAGGGCAGCACAGTCTTCTGGTGTGTTAGCCTCTCCCCCCAGTTTAGTATCATCAGCAAACTTGCTGAGGGTGCACTCTGTCCCTTCCTCCAGGTCATTGATGAATATATTGAACAAGACTGGAGCCAGGACTGACCCCTGGGGGACACCACTAGCTACAGGCCTCCAACTCGACTCTGCGCCATTCACCACACCCCTCTGAGCTCGGCCATCCAGCCAGTTCTCAAGCCACCTCACTGTCCACTCGTCTAGCCCACACTTCCTGAGCTTACCTAGGAGGATGTGATGGGAGACAGTGTCAGAAGCCTTGCTGAAGTCCAGGGAGACAACATCCACTGCTCTGCCCTCATCTACCCAGCCAGTCATTCCGTCACAGAAGGCTATCAGATTGGTCAAGCATGATTTCCCTTGGGTGAATCCATGCTGACTACTCCTGATCACCTTCTTGTCCTCCAGATGCTTAGTGATGACCTCCAGGAGGAGCTGTTCCATCACCTTTCCCGGGATGGAGGGGAGGCTGACAGGCCTGTAGTTTCCTGGCTCCTCCTTCTTGCCCTTTTGGAAGAGTGGGGTGACATTGGCTTTCTTCCAGTCCTCAGGCACTTCTCCTGATATCCAGGACCTTTCCAAGATGATGGAGAGTGGCCTAGAGATAACATCCGCCAGCTCCCGCAGCACTCGTGGGTGCATCCCATCGGGGCCCATGGATTTATGGATGTCAAGTTTGGACAAAAGATCTCTAACCTGATCCTCCTCCACCAAGGGAGAGTCTTCCTTTCTCCAGACTTCCTCCTTGTCTCCAAGGTCTGGAATTCCTGAGGACTGGCCTTAGCAGTGAAGACGGAAGCAAAGAAGGCATTCAATAACTCTGCCTTCTCCATATCCTTTGTTACCAGGGCACCCGCCCCATTCAGCAGCGGGCCCATGTTTTCCCTAGTCTTCCTTTTGCTATTGATGTATTTGAAGAAGGCCTTCTTGTTGTCCTTGACGTCCCTTGCCAGATTTAATTCCAACTGGGCCTTAGCCTTCCTTGTCGCATCCCTGCACGCTCTGACAACGTCCCTGTATTCCTCCCAAGTGGCCTGCCCCCTTTTCCACATTCTGTGCACTCCCTTCTTCTGCTGGAGTTTTGCCAGGAGTTCCTTGCTCATCCAGGCAGGTCTCCTGCCCGCTTTGCTGGACTTCTTCCTCAGAGGGAGGCACCGATCTTGAGCCTGGAGGAGGTGACGCTTGAATATTAACCAGCTTTCTTGGACCCCTCTTCCTTCTAGGGCCCTATCCCATGAGATTCCCCTAAGTAGGTCCCTCAAGAGGCCAAAGTCAGCTCTGCTGAAGTCCAGCGTTGCAATCCTACTCAGTGCCCTGCTCCCTCCTCGCAGGATCCTGAACTCCACCATCTCATGGTCACTGCAGCCAAGGCTGCCCCCAACCTTCACCTCTCCAACTAGACCTTCTTTGTTCGTTAGTACAAGGTCTAGCATTGCACCTCTCCTCGTTGGCGTCTCCACCACCTGAGTCAAGAAATTATCATCAATGCTTTGCAGGAACCTCTTTGACTGTTTGTGCCTAGCTGTGCTGCCTTCCCAGCAGATGTCAGGGTGGTTGAAGTCTCCCATGAGAACCAGAGCCTGTGATCGTGAGGCTTCTTCCAGCTGTCTGTAGAAGGCCTCATCGATGACTTCCTCCTGGTCAGGTGGCCTGTAGTAGACCCCCACAACAGAGTCACCCATGTTAGCCTGCCCTTTAATCCTTACCCATAGGCTCTCCACTTGCTCTTCATCCACCCCGAGGCAGAGCTCCATACATTCTAGCTGCTCCCTCACATAAAGAGCAACTCCACCACCTCACCTTCCTGGCCTGTCTTTCCTAAAAAGCACATAGCCATCCATGACCACATCCCAGTCATGTGAACTATCCCACCATGTCTCTGTCACTGCAATGAGATCATGGCCCTGCGACCGCACACAGATCTCTAACTCTTCCTGCTTATTCCCCATGCTGCACGCATTGGTATACAGGCATTTCAGAGAGCCAGTCAAGCATGTAAGCTTCCCAGGAGAGGTGCAAGAGGATCCTCCATAGCCATGTCCCATGCTGTCTCCCCTGGTTGTATGCACCCGCTGGAGGCATCCTGACTTGAGCGGTGTTTTACTGACTCTCCTGCCACTATACCACTCCCCTTCCTCCATCTTGCCTAGTTTAAAGCCCTCCTTACCAGGCTGGCCAATCTGTTGGCAAAGACACGCGTGCCCCGCTTGGTAAGGTGGATCCCATTGCTCCCCATCAGCTCTTGATTTTCATCCAGGGTCCCATGGCCATAGAAACCAAAGCCCTGTTGCCAACACCAGCTGCACAGCCAGTTGTTAACTTGGAAAACTCGTCCACTCCTCCTCCCGTCCTTTCCCTTCACAGGCAGGATTGAGGAGAAAATGACCTGGGCTCCCAGACTCTTAACCACCATTCCCAGAACTCTGAAGTCCCGTTTGATGGTTTCCAATTTGCCTTTTGTGTCATTAGTCATCCGTGGCTTTATTTTATGTGGAGGAGAGAGGCTGCCTTCTGGAGAGGTAAAGCAATTTCCCAAGTGGTAAGGGTGGGATTTCATTTGGATCTGTATCCCATGAGCTGTGGGAATGAGGTGACATATTGTAACCAGCTGGTTGCTGCTTCTGTTTCCAACCAATAAGAATGGTTGTTCCCTTTCCAAATAATTGGATATATCCGGGCAGGTGTCATCTCTATAGATATTCAGACTGCAGGGCCCCCTCCACTGGAAATCAGGACACAGGAAGGAAATGACATTATCCTGGGTTTTAGCTTGACTTAATGGTGTAGCATGTAGCCAGTAGTCCATAGTGTCTGCATTCCCAAGGTATGAGCAGGTGAAGAAAGGATAAGCCACTGCTATGCTAATGAAAATGTCCTGCCTCTCCCTTACTCCCAGCCACACAGTCCTGTCCCCATATTTCTTTTCTTTTTTGCCTGATCTGACCACCATTCCATCTCACTGAGCTGATGAATTCAGGCCACTTTATGAACACTTACGTGGTTTGAGGAAAGAAGGAAGTGGGCATGAAGGACAAGAGGAGGCAGACATGAAAGAGGAAGAGACAAATGGCATCTCCTCTCTTGGTAGCCGTGTCAGCTCAAGGAGATCATGGAAACATGTTAATTCGTAGCAACTTTCTTTCCCAATGCTGTACTATCTCCATCCCCAAGCAAATCAATGCAAAGTAAAGAAATCTAATCTGAGCTGTCAGGTCTGGGTACACTGCAGTATAACACAACCCTCAAATCCAAACTACCTCCAGACCCAGAACTGAGAGGCCTGTGCCAGCATGGAGCTCTTTGCTAATGAACCTCTGAGAACATCCTAAATGCAGTAGCTAGATGCATCATAAATGTAGCACTGTATCTTGATATATCAACTTCCTTATAGTTGATATGAGGATTTTGAGGCTGGCTAAGGCCCTTAAGTCATTTTCTCACTTATGAAATATTTATCCTACTAAAACACTGTGCTCTCTTCCAGTCTTGTAAAAATAATTGTTTTGGTTTTTTTTTAATTGTATAAAAACAATTTTTGGAAGGGCCAGCTCCAGCCAGAGCTGAGGAGCATAGGCAAGGTGTTAGCAGCTGGCAGGAGAGGCGCCTGGCTGTCTCACTTGTGAACAGTTTGTGACATGGTGGTATGAATAGTCTCACTTTACAATGCGTCACAGAATGATTTGGATCTTAGCATGAGAAGGAAGTTAGTCTATGTTCCATTGGAATTAATTGGTCAGGTTTCACATTACAAAAATAAGAGAACTCTTTTGAAAGGTCCTGTCATCTAGACTTTTGCATACACTAAAGCTGAATGAATGGAAAGAAAGAGCTATGCATGTTACAGAGACACAGAAAGCAGGTGGAGCACAAAACACCAGAAAAAAAAGAAGAGAGGTTTTTTTCAATACTTCTTTACTATTTCAGAATTATTTCCTATCTATCTCATTCAAATATCCACAAGCTGTGTATAGAAATATTTCTTTGTACTGACAGCTTGAGAGATCTATAACTTTTCTTTTATAAGTTTGAACGGTCTGTCACAGCAATATGAAAATTTATTAGAGAAAATTCCACGATCACAGCATATCTCCCAGCTTGTTTTCTGCTGCAGTGAGCTGCAGGCCGTGAAACTTCGGTGTATCATAATGAGTCTCACAGAACAGCCCTTCAGATCTTGTTTGTTTGGACTTCTTTATTGTTTGATTTCAGAGCTGCCACATATTTCAGATGAGATTGTAATCTGAAAGGAGATATTTTAAAATGACGTAATGCATTCCATGTTATTTGATGATACTAAATTCATTTTGCTGCATTTAAAAATGAAATATATGATTTTATACTTAGAAGGATGTAAACTCAGCCTTGTATCTGAAAGGCAACTACTCTTTGTCCTTCTTACACAAAGAGGATTTGAACAAGATGTTCCGCATGTCCATGGTTCATACAGGAAGAAATGGTGGGTTTCACCTGTGGTAGTGGAGATTGTGGTTAGTCATTAGAGAAATACTTTCTAATAAGAGTAGGCAAGTGGTCACACTGACTGACTTGAGAGGCGGTCTTCATCATGCCAGGGTTTTAAGAACAGGTTAGTCAAACACCTGGCAGGAATGAAGGAGGTATGGGTCACCATGTCGCATGTCAGGGAAACGAGCTAGATGACCTCTTGAACTGAGTCCCTTCTGGCCTTATTCTCTATGATGTATTATTAATAATAGAGACCCTCTAGCCATGATAAAGAACCTCCTATACTAAAGACCTGTAATAAAGATTCTCCAGCCAAAACCACACCTATTGTTGCAGTTATGTCTTCAGACCGCATCCTCAGTTTCACTATTTTCTCTTTGACAGTCTGAGGGTTGACAGTCCTCATTTCTTGAATTGGCAATGCGTTTGCTGGTATCTTTACACCTTACTCTACATAAATTTTCTTCTAGAAAATATTCGTTCTCCAGTTTTTCTCTGATTTTTGTTACACAGTTCGGAATATAAAGCAACCTTTACTTTGCATTACTCCCCTGTTAAAAACTGTCTGGCTTCCTTGCCTTTCAAACAGAAGGGTATTGTTCAAAAACATGGACCAATAAAGATTTTATAGGAATCTGCTCAGAAACACAGTATGCATCCAGAGATGCACATCAAACCCTGTGAGTAAAACACATCTTGAACTGCATGCTATGGGATTGACAGATATCCTATAGGGTGAAGCTGAGATGCTGGGGATGGCACCTTCTTCAATCACCATTCTCCAGAATCCACCCTAAATGTGCTGGGCATTAAGAATGGATGCCCTTCAGCTGCATCTGTGCTCCAGAGAGCCTGCTCAGCCCTGCTTGAGATCTACTGAAACCTCTAGGCTTAAGCTCATGCTCCTGTCCCTGCACTCCTTCATTTTCACTTTTTCTCCCTTCCATAATTTTTCCCACAGAGCACAGAATTTTCCATAAGGGTTTCAATACCATGTAACTACTCACAGTCAAAGGACAATGGTGTAGAGTTTCAGGGTCACCACTGCGTTTGGTATCCAGCTCCCATGTGAAGCCATTAGAAACAGGAATATGACTATACTTTTGACCTTGGAGTTTCTTTTCTTCTGTGCTTCATAACTATACTGAAACTCACTAAGTGAATAGAGTGCAAAGGAAGAAATGTATCTTTCTTGGAACCTGAAGGCCATCAGCGTGGTATCTGATTACTGTTGCACAGCAATATGAATTAGTAGGAAATGTCCCAGATGTCTCAAATGTCTTTAAATATCCACTCATAATATTTGACCTGATGACTCTCTGCACAATGGATTTAACAGGCTACTCTAAACTATATGAAAAGAGAGATTTTTCACATCTTTTACATTTATCATTCTATTCATTTAATTGACTAACCTTGAGTTCATGTCATTACAAACCTGTCTCCCAGGAGAACCTGCAACTCTAGGTGATATTCCTGTCACAGTCTGTTAGGCATCACCAAGAATATGAAAATACTGATGTAGTCTCTTCACACAAAATCTGATGAAGTTTTTTCTTGAGACTTACAACATATTAAATAGATTACTTTTAATTTAGCTTTCTAGACCACATCCTCTCTCCCTGAAATCAGTGTGAAGTTTGTTGTCAACATTAATTGATAGTGCAATCAGACACCAATAATAGGAAGTAATGCATCTAAAGATTTTGTACAGACAGTAAATTGCTAGCTTTTTTATGGCCTACGCAGAAATTTAACTGACACTCCCCACTGATGACACTAAAATGTTGGTCATGAGTCATGATTTTCCAGTGCATTGGCCCAAAATATACTAACAGAGGGATAGTAATTAAACTCCAGAACAGTTTACTGCTTAGTGCTGTGATGCTAAAGTGTTGGTCATGAGTCATGGTTTTCCAGTGCATTGGCCTAAAATGTACTAACAGAGGAGTAATAATTACACTCCAAAACAGTTTATTGCCTACTGTTGTGTAGTATGGCTCTAATATGACAAGCAAGATCTTGTCTATAAACAAGTGTGAATTTCATACTTAAAAAAGAAAAGGAAGCTAATGTGATATTAATATGGTATCACTTTAGCCTGAGAGTTGTGTGTGGCATTTCTAAGTTATATTGTCCACTTTCAGCGATGTAGCCTTTACCTTTCTATTGCAAAGGATTTACAAGCCCAGATAACTCCTTGGCACCTTTTGTGTTGTGCAAAACATTTGGATAATTAATAGTTATTTAATTAATAGTGACAATTAGTCCACTCTAAGAAATGTTGTCAGGAAATAAGCAATGCCTATCAGAAGCATGACATTTTTGAGCAGAGTTTTTTATGACTTCATTGCCAAAAATGGGTTCTTTTGGTTCCTCCTCTCTGCCCTACTTTGAAGGATTTATATTTTTTATTTTCTTAAAGTAAGAGTTCAAGACCATTAAGGAAATGCAGTTCATCTTTAAGATGAATTGCAAGCCAACTGTGCAGTATTTCACAGTAATGATCTGGTGCTTACTGAACAGCATTCAGAGAAGCAAAATACCAGTTCTCTGTTTGCTAAACACAGCAAAATAGTGCAATCCAGAATGCAAGTAGCATTGAAAGAACAGTACAAAGGTTACAATTGGCTAAACTATTAGTTATGAATAACTTTGGTCGAGAAACACAAACCTTTCCAGGCTGCAAATGAGTTGTACATAAATCACAACTTGAAAGCAATCATTTATTGCCCAGCAGTCAGAGTTCAAAGTTATGGCTCGTCTGTAAACAGTTTTCAATGAACTATTGAATGTTTGAAACTTCTGTTATTTGACTTTTACAGCAGACCACATACATCACTAGGTAGTTTCCTTCTTTTGGAAAAGATAGCTGCTATGCTAGGAATTATTTCCACCTGTAATGAATTTCCTGTTTGGTTTATTGATGTGTATCCAATGTGAGTTATAGCATCATGTATAGCAGCTGAAATTTGGGTTTCAAATCATCAATGGTTATCAAATAGCTTTTAGGCTAGTTAATGAAAGCTAAGGAAAGGATTATTTTTCTTGTCCTGTATCTGGTTGTGCTTGTGGGAGGTTGGATGAAATAGGCTAGAGAGCATATCTTCGGGCCAGGGACAGAACTTTGGCTGCTAAAGCAGGATAATACTGGCCAGGGATTCAAGAAATAACTTTCATAGTGTCATTATATTGATGTTAAAATCAGACTTATGTTTTTATTCTGTTTAATTTCCAATTAAAAAACTCAACAACCTATACCAAACATTAAGATAAAGCATTAAGAGAAATATCATACAGGTTAAAAAAATGTAAGCAATATTTGATATTTTTCTTTGAATTGAACTATTATTTCAAACAGAAAGTGCATCTATAAAGCTTTGAACAATCCTTTGTTGTGTGCATCTTATTAGAAGGTCATGTAACAATGCTGAGTTGGTAGATTGCTAAAAAGAATGCGAGGAGGTAACTTCTATGAATTTGTTAGTAAGACAATGAAAAGAAGGGAAAGCAGGATTCCTGTTAGTTGTATCATATCCTTTCATCTCTGTTTCTTGAAGTTCATTGAGAGCTAAGGTGCAATGATTTGCCAAGAATAACAGCATGATTCTCATACATTTTTAAAGGCAGTGAAATGCAAGGGAGTTGTTTTCGACTTTGCAGCATGCTGACTTGTTAGTACTTTTAGTGTACAGGAGACCAGGCAGATAATTAGACACTTAAGTAGTCTTCCCTAATATTAATATTAACTTTTACCTCTTTCAAATTCTTTGTGGCCATTCAGTAGCAATTATCTCCCAGAATACAGTGAGAAAAACACTGACTATTTCAAACATGCAAGGTCATTTCTTAAGTAGAAGCACTAACTGGGACTCGATTAGACACTAATCAGCTCTTATAAGGGAGAGGTTACAAGGTCACTGATACACGGTTGAGTTCCCACTACTGTCTAATCAGATCATGTGTTCATAGCACAGAACCAAACTCCTACAGCAAAGAGATGGTTTGGGAGAGGGATGAAGGGAGATGCAGTGGGCACAGACTGGATACCAAACCAGACAAAGTGGTGCATCTCAAGTGAAGAGTAGTTTCCATGTGTCTAAGCACTTTGCCAGGCTGGAACGAAATTGTGCTGCTGATTGTACTTTCCTCAAGCCTTTCTTCATGGCTTCTCAGCTAAGTGGTTTTGCTCTTCAAGGCCAACTGTGGTCTGTGTGAGACTTCACCCAGGCACTCACTTGCCCTACTCACAAGCTGGATGATCTGCATTCAAGGCCTGTCCTCTATACACATTAGTCCTTGGCAGCTGGAAGTGCTAGTCCCTGTACAGAGAGTGTTTTAGGGGGAAAGTAGCACCTTTAAGCATCTTTACAGAATAATATAAAAAGACCTTTCTTCAGAGAAGACTGCAGAGGAATATAAAATAGCTTGTGATGGCTAGATCCTGTGAAAAATATGTCTAAAACCAAATAATTGTTTCTTTACAAGTTATGTAAATCCTCTGGTGCCTACACTGATTGCTGCTTTCATCTCGTTGCTTTAGCCTTAATAGGTTTGCTTTTGTGCGATTAAATCTCTTAGCCCTTTCATCTGACTCCACTAAGGTACTGTGAAGCCCATGGGTTACTCTCCAGCAGCTCCAATGCCTTCATTAGTGGTGGCCTCCACCTCTCCTCCTGCAGTCCCTCTCCTTCAGCCTCTCCCTATGGATTCCTGCTCCATTGCCCTCGCTCTGACTGGGACTCTCCTTTTAAGGCAGAACCTCTTAATATCGCTCTTACCTGAAATGCATGGCATCTGTTAGGCAACAAACTTCTGCTGATCTCGGGGCTGAGATTTATAACCCCTTTCTGGATGCAGCTCTCTTCCCTAGAAAATATCTCAGCATTGCTGGGTCAGCTGGCATACCCTGAACATCTTGGTTGAGGCAGAGAGGTCTGACTGCAGTGAAGTCCCCCAAAGAGGCATTTCAGAGCACATACAGTAAAGCAAGTGCTCCAGAAGAGCACTCCCAAATGTGCCTGCTGATCTGAATATATTTATTACGCAAAATAATAGCTTAATGTTTAACTCTTTCTCTTCTGACACACACTTAGGCAGCTCCCATCCCCTTATAGCAGGACGTGCAAAGGGCAGGCAGAGAAGCAGAGGACACCTGAGCCTGCCCCAAAGCAGCAACAGGAGGCCTGTTCAGAGCCAGAGCCAAGCAGTGATCTCCTGGTTATCATCCGGGGAGCTGTCACACTCCACGAACCGAGCTGACCGTAAACTATTCCTGACAGTTTTAATTTCTCCAGGGGATTTCTTTATTGGACTGTCTCTCCATATCTCCTGTTGACTTTTATGAAGGGCATCACACTGCTGTCTTTTTGTCATGGAGTAGGAAGCTCAGTTAGTACAATGAATGAAACCAGTGAGATAAAGAAGATATGAAGATCCTTTGGTGGATAATTATGTTCTTCAATCAATCAATCAATCAATAAATAAGACAAAGGAAGGGAAAGGAGAAGAGGAAGGAGAAGGGAAAGGGGAAAGAAAAGGGGAGTGGAAAGGGGAAGGGGAAAGGGAGGCCCCGTCAAAACCAGCCTTGAAGCAAGTAAGCCAAGATAATCTCCATTTACACTTCACTATCTTCTCTGGGGTCTCTGGTCACACATGGGGATGAAACTCACATTCAAAATGCAGATGCTGAGACAAGGAAGATGGCAAAGGTGGTAACCTGCAGAGCAAAGGAAGAGGAAGGTGCCAGCTCCACGAAGATTTGGGTAATTCGGAAGGGACTGAACAGTCTGGAGCAGTTTTCAGTAATCAGTAATAAATATTAGAGGATCTGAAGAACATCTCCCTCTGGCCCCAGGGAAACAACAACAACAACAAAAAACATACACAAAAGAACGTAGTACTTTAAAAGTTGACAGGGATGACAAGTTGAATTCTTAACATGTTTTGATTAACTACTTTAAACACGACAATAATTATACTCCCTCTCTCCCAGCCTTTTGTGTGCTTAATCTCTGAGGTCAGGTACTGTCTTCTTTATTGTCTTGTACTTATACATCCAACCCTTATTTCTTCTGGGGTGCCCAGGTAAGGCTATTTTACTTGGGAAAGATGTTAAATGAGCAAAATATGATCATAAGCCTCTGGTTTGGAAGAGAAGGTTCTTCTTTCTGCAAGCAAAGGGTCACCCACACACCCAGCATGCAGTTAGAGAGCAAAGAGAGAGTAATATGAGTAGTGGAGCTCATTTTGCATTAGCATGCTCTGTGGCTGTGCTCCTGCTAATAGCAGACTTCAGCAGGAGAAGCCATATTTCATAAGATCCTCTTTCCAGATCATGAGTTAGTTCCATTGTGACTTCACAAATGTTTACTCTAGAGAATAAATATTTCAGCTAAGTAAAGTTCCAAGAAAATATTACAGGTCAAATTGAGACAAGCAAGTAGGATTCAGTTAAGCTTAAGTTCATCTTGACTTCCAGGAGCAGAACCACTACCCATAATGGAGGAAAACATGCAGAAACACTTTCTTCATTCTGTGAACAAAGGAGTAAACTGGAATAATCCCTAGCTGTACATTTTCTGAGGAGGAACTGTGCTGGATAGCATAAACTAGCATAAGTAGCAATGTAGTTAAATATATATGGAGTCATAACATCTGAGAGTATTTAGATGCTCCAACAGAAGGGCGGGAAGGGACTAAGGATGAAGCAAGTAGCAACACAGAAGTGGTAGGGACACAAGTCATTACTCATTGGGTGTAGACTTCTTTCTCAGATTATATCTGTTACACAGCAGATATAAGCATTATCCTATCATACCATATATTCATAAATGAGTAAAACCCTCGCCAGGAAAAGATCCTATCTGAAAATACCTACCACTCCATTTCTGGGTTCATCTGTAGAACAGTAGGAGAATGCGTGCTGCTGCGACTTAGGAGATGGTCCTTGTGACATCCACAAGAACATGGTTGTCACAGAGGTCCTGCAGTCAGTCTGGAATCTGTGATCTCTGCATAGGTTTGGAATCTGCAAAAATAAGTCCACTCATTCACAGATTGTCTAGGTCTCTTTTTACAACAAAGCTCTCTCTTCACAAAGGAGTGAGGGTCCATAAAAAGTTCAGCAAAATTTCGGTAAATTGTATGGGTAGTACGTGGCGTAAGCACCATTCGTTTTCTGGCCTTGAGAATATAGTTGACTAAATGAGCCTTTAAATCTCTTACCTAAAGCTGCTGCAGTCCCTTGGAAATAGTCCATGAAATTTAGAGGGTGTTGGATTGGCTCCTAAGGGACTAATCAAAGGAGTAAAAGATGCCGATCTGTGTGAGAAATGGGTTGCCCAAGTGAATGAGTGCTATTACCTTATGTGACCAAAAGCCTCTGTACCAATCCACACCAATCCACAGTAACTAGACAGTTGTAGGAGGTAAGAAGAGGAGACTACAACCCCTCTTACCCTACCAACATAATTATGCTCCTGTAAGTACAGATGAAGCTTCCCAGTCTGATTTTTCTCCCTCTTTCGTGGTCTCTTGGGCCAAATCATGCAATCCTCGCCACATTAGCCTTCAGCTAGACCCCTCCCTGAACTCAGAGGAAGTCCTAGCTAAGCAAATGCAGAGCCAGCGTGGAGAGCCTCTTTCCTTTTAACAATATTTTCTTACTGAAATCAACCCCGCACTTTGCTAATGTGACAGATGGCGTTTGGCACTCGTGTCAGCACACAGCAGGAAAGACAGCTGGAAGTTTGGCAGGGCGCCTTCCTGTCTTCCTCAGTCCTCCACACGTGGGGCCAGATGCATTTGCAATACAACTCTGACAGAGCCCTGTACCTAAAGCGTAAGACGTGGCCCTGAGTGTAGGTTGCAAGATCTGGCCTGTCAGCTGCTTTGACTGCTTCAAAGTTTTCTGAATATATCACGTTACAGCTGGACAGATGGCAAATTTTACTATTTCAGTTTGTCTTATATTTCATTATGCCCTTAACTTTCTAATTAGACTGCTCTAATAAAATGATCAAATTTTATGAAGCTTGTTTTTCTGTTGGGTAGGCAAACATTACAGATATCAAAAAGTAATACAAAGGCAAATACTCAGGATCATCAAGGCACTCTGTACCCACAGTGATTCACTTGTAATGCATTAAAGTTCTAGTGCTTTAGGCTAGTTTAACTGTTCAAACACATTAGGCAGAGTGCTTGAAATAACTCCATCTTGGGAACAGAGAGACATTTCAGAAAGTGATTTGTTCTGGGAGTTTAAAGAATAAAATATGTTGTCACGAACAGTTCTAGTTGGTAATATGAGATTTAGGCATCCTGGAGGCAAGACTAATTTAGTCGTCCATCCATTTTGTCATATTTACTGCTCAAATTTCTTGAAAAAATATAAAGAATAACTTTTTGGGACACATTTCTTGCTAAAGCCAGTGTTTTTCATTTTCTTAAGTGCAAATTACATATCTGATGTGGTCTATGAATTAATCTTTGCCTTTATGTTCTTTGAAAATAACAGAATAAAGAAAATTGTTTTGTAGCTGCTATTGCCCCCTTCTTTTAGTGGCAATGTTTATTAATAAGCTAGGAACAGTGATGGACCCAAGCAAAGCTTAATGCTGTCTGACAAGCCATTCACAGTAAAACTGTTTAGTGTCACCTTTGCTTAGCCAGATGTTCTGACTTCACTTGCCCCTTGGTCCACTATGTCAAACAGCTAAAAATAAATGCTTGGGAAAGAAAAAATGGTCTTCTTTCAGTGTTAAAACGGTAGGAATGAGATACAAGAAGCAAACCCAGTCAGATTTCTGTATGTTATATAAAGCCTGAAAGTCTTCTGCTCCTGGCAGAACTCCATCTGCATAGATGCATAGATGACCTAATCTCATAGCATTTACTCCAGAAAAACTGCCCATGCGGCTACAGATCCCTAATACATAGAAAAATTCACATACAATTCACATACAAGACTTTTCCAGGTACAATGAGTTCCCCTATATCTGCCACATAGGATTCCCTGCCAGATGTGTAGGGAAACTGCAATTAAAAACAGCCAAAAATATCTTGACGTACTGATCTTAACCATATTGTCTTTAAAGAGTAAGGGGAACAAGAAAAAAAGCAAGCCGGTGAAGGAACAATAAGCAATGCTAACTTTGGTTTCAAATTTTTCTATACATTCTTGTGGGGAGAACTTTCAAAGGTCATTGCTCTACTGAAAAATTAATCCATATTTTAGGTAACCGATATACACAATAAGGTAGAAAAATTATTGTATTTAATAGAACATTAAGCCTTCCAAGTTTACCACGGATGATTTCAATATTAACATACAGTAAAAATAATTATTACCATCGTCCGGCAAATTGAACTACTATTTAAGTCACTTGTATCCGAAATAAGCTATCTGATATGCTGTCTCTCACCTAAACCTAGGACTACCATTTTTATTTGATTACCAATGCTACTTATTTCCCTTTCTAGGAAAATATAACCTAAATACGTATTCTGTGATGTTTGACCAGAAACATCATTGCCTTAAATCAAAATAAATTTTTAATTAATTACAGGAAAAACATAAATAAAATTCTTGAGTGTTCTTACAATGTCTTTTTCAGCAATACATTGAAATTCTTTTCAATATTATGTTCTAACTGGGAAGCTTATTTCCTCTAGATTTTGGTCTGTGGTTATTTTCTTGCCTATCTTACATCTGGAGTTGAACTGAGTAGGGATCTGAATCTGTGATGATGAGGTAAAACTGAGGAGGAAGAAAAGGGCACTGGCTTGTTTCATTTAGAGATTTTTACAATCCTTTTTCCATATTGTCATAAGAAGAGAGAAATTTATCTTTGAGGACTTTACCATGTTTGAAATTAGTTGTTGTGACCCTCTCATTGGTAGAACACTTTCCTGACTCATCTTATGAACTGTTTTAAGTGAATTAATAGCCCGTACGCATTAGAGTTGGAATCTATCTTTTGCCCCATCCCATAAATTTCTAAGACTATCTTTTTCACTTAACTCACTTCTCTGAGGTATTCCTTCAGTTTTCTCAGGAATTTATAGAAGCTGAAACTCTCTTTCAAATAGGTCAAATGTCTTTATTCTCCCTATAGCTATTTTTAAACTTACTTCTTAATGGTTTTACATAAGTAGCCCTTGAAGACTATATGACCTCTTCTTTCTCTGTCAGAGGCTTTATTTTCTGAAGCCGTACTTGCAAGTAAGGGGAGATACTCAATTAATATCCATGCTTACTCCTAAAGCAGTTACATGAGTAACCTGTTACGGCATCATATGACTGTGCCATGTTATGCATAAAACTTACTGACTATTCACTTAGGTAACAGGAAATGAAAATACGTAACACCCTCAAGGGCGCAGCTCAGAAAAGGAGTTTCTGCCTAATTCTTTAGGTCATCAATTTTTCCATCTTTAACAGAATATATAAAGTCATGAAGGTAGCCAACACTTCCCTGAAAGAACCCATCCTCATGACTTTTTCAGCGTAATGGCTCACTGGTTCACTTTTTCAGTGAACTCTTCAAAAATAGGCTATTTTTTACAGGAGTGTTAAAGTGTTTACAGCGCTCCAAGAAACGAGCCTGGAAGATCTCAGCTTCCACTTGGCTGCTTCCAGTACCCAAACTCACTTGGTCTGAGCCAGCTCGCACAGCTGCACATTGCAGTGTAGCCTGTCCTGCAGATACTAAGAAGAGGGGAAAGGAGCAGTTTTATGACTTGTTTTTGTAGCTACTGATACTTTCCATTATGTAGAAGTCCCCTCTGAAGTATCACGAGCAAAGTATGCCTGCATATTTTACTTTTCTTAGCTAGGAGTTTTCCAAAACACTTTTTTCCTCACAAGGTAAGATCCTATCTATGATATCTTCTATCTATCTACACATTAAATTTGTTTTGTTCTTTGATAAAAAGCAGACAACAGCAACAACAACTTGAAGTTTGCTTGCCTCAACCAAGACGTATCAGGATTGATGACCAGTATATTTGCAACCCTGAAACTAACAATTTTTATTAAATATTTCATGTAAAACATAAATCATAAAAAAGTCTATGTACATTTTTCAAAACATATAGTGAAAAAAATAGTAAAGAAAGACAGTATAGTTGGATGATATAAAAAACACATTTCATAGTCTTTCTCAACACACTTTGCTGTAATAAATATGATTTTATGACCAAGGAAATGTTATCCTTCCAGTCATTTTATTTGCTCCTGTGAGACTGTTTGCTGAAAACTTCCAGAATCTCTCAACATTTAATGAAATAATCAACAAAAGCCCTATAAGCATGTAAGCTACTAAATTTTCCAAACTTCATATATAAAAATATTTATTTTTTCACACCGAGTAAATGTTCTAGTAAGACTGTAATGACTCAACAAGTAATATTAGATTAGAAAAATACAGATACACGTTTTAGTAGTGATGCCAAATTTAGCCCCTAGGAGATCAGTCTGAAGAAACTTTTTGACTGAAACTATTTCAATGCAGAGTGAAGCAACAGAAGACTCAAGGAATTTTATATCTTTGTCTTGCTGTTAATGGCACAAGCAGTACAACAGGGAAAATTTCATGAGGGCTATGGAAAAAAAGAGGGCAACTGAGGAACCGGATCAGGTGAGAAGATAAAGTAGAACATTGTTCCAAGATTCACCAAAAAGTCCTTCCACAGATGTCTACCTTGGACCCTTGTAGACAAGCGCTGTGGAAGTGTTAGTGATTTAATAGATTTAGAAATTGTTTTCTCATCCCTTTCTGGGTCACTGCTGAAATACCTTGAAGACTCCAAAGATGTTGTATTCATATGAGTAAAGAACAGCATCTTGTCCAGGGCTGTCAGTCTGCTGCTTTCTGTGAACATGGCATGTGATTGCTTTGAATTAAAAAAAAAAAAAAAAGAACTGAATTTAAGCTTCACCAAAAAATTTTCATATTCCTTATATCACATCTTTAAACACAAAACAGCCATTTGGCTCTGCCCTTCTTTTCAGCCTTACCTCTTCTGGAGAGGTAGTCATACGTAGTTATGGGAAACAGTGCTATCGGGAAGACAGGATTGAGGCAGCTACCTCCTCAGAGCAGTCATGTCCAGGGTGTCTTCACGAACTTGACTTAAACAGAAGAAGATGGATGAGCTGTATGCCAGTCACAGAGCAAGTGACTAAATAGAGTCAAATTAATTTATTCTACCAGCCTGTTGCATCCAATATTTCATCCTACGTGGGATGATTACACAAAAGAAAGAAAAAGAGAAATCAGGCTGACATGACCTACCAATGCCTGATGAGTCCAAAAAACAGATGGTATAACATAAAGAGGTCTTATTCTTTTTAGAAAGAATTAGTTTTAGGAAGGCAAGAATGCAGCAGATCCAAATAAAAACCAGCACCTTTGCGATTTGGAGAAGTGGAGCCCAGCCTGGTGACAGGGGGAAAGAAATATTTTAGAGGTGCCTGGAGGTGTGAATCCAAACAATTTGGCAAGATCTGCAATGTTTAAGTAGTAAAAATAAACTTTGAGGGAAAGTGCAGCTGCTCTAGTTTTCATGAGATGAAGACTGGATCCTCTAACTAGAAGGGAAATGAAGACAGGATTTATCTATCTGCTGTTGCTGATGGCAAATGTTTTGGTCGCCTTAGTGGAGACTCAATTTGCTGCTGGTGAACACTCTCAAGCATCACTCTAGAACCTCTAACTCTTCGCAGGCCCATTATGCAAAGGGGCGCGCTACAGCAGTGATGAGGGACTGTCCTGTGGTATAACAAAAATTCAGAAAGCACAGCTGGATTTATGGCTGCAGGGCTTGATTTTTTTAAAGAAGCAACCATCTTACTTGGTACCCGGCCAGACTCATCCCTATATTTCTCCACTGACTTAAACCCAGACATGTATTTGATTCACTGCTTTTAATGAAGCTGGCTTTCCTCTGGAATATTTAATGTCGCAGTACTCATCTGATTCTCAGGAGTGTGCCCAGTTTTTGGAACAGAACCGAACATGTTTGGTTCAGCTTCGATGACTCTGTGTTGGCTACTTGCTGCATGGTCTTATGTCTCCTTATTACTGCATTCAGAGACTTAGCCCCTTCAGAGCTGCGGCTTAAGTGGGAGTTTCAAGTGACATTGCCAGTCCCTTATGAAGTGTGAATGATCACAGCTGTCATTGCCAAAGTGGGAAAGGAAGCAAGTCTAATGTTTGAGAAGTGTGATCTCACGCTTTGATTTCTCAGCTGGTAGCCTATAGGAGCTGAGAAAGGCAAAAGATGAAGGACGTGAATTCACTAACAAATTAGCCATCACCTAAGATGCCCAGCTGGATGACCCAGGTCTGTTCACCAGATTTTGGATCAGGAAAAGTTATATATTCCTGACTGGATGACGTTCAACATATTTTCTCCTTCCTCTGCAGATATGGGGCCAGTTTGTTTGCTGGGACAGTATGGGAATATCCCAGCTGCAGCAACCTGCAGCAACCTTCTGTGCCCGTGGTGGTTCTGCCTCCTTTAATATTTTCCATGCTCACGTTTCAGTCACTTGAGGCTGAAATACTCCAGCATAACTAGTTTGAGGATATACTCTAAGGTTAATGAGCTGGGGTTTAATTACTTGAGCTGGATAATCTAGTGGTTGCTCCTAGTCATAAACTCCTAGAAACAACACGTTTAGGGTAACTGACTATCTACTGCGAAACAAAAACAGTCCAACTGGCTTCCATATAAATTTTTAAGAAAATTAGTCTGGTTGATTTATTTGTGAGTACTAAAAGCTCTTTTCTTGTCTGTGATGGAGAGAAGTAGGCTAAAGAAATGTGGCTAACCTCCTACTCTTGCCTTAGTGCAAATTCTGTCTAAGCCATCATAAATTAATCTTGTAGGTGTAAATCAATGTGAAATTATGCAAGTGCATTTTGCTCAGCTGCATCAAAGTTCATCTAGAATAACAGATTTTCATTCTGAACAATGAACCTATATTAATAAATGTGTGTTGTGTAGTAGAGAAGACTGAAAATATTACCTTTCATATAAAAAGCTTCCTTTCAAAATTTTATTAGTGAAAATTCAAAAAATATGGAAAAATAATTTTCTCTCCTTGTACTCTTCCTTCTCTATTTTTCTGCTTATCCTACAGAAAAAAAAGAAAAAAGAAAAAAAAAACAAGAAATCTTTGAAAGTACACGTACACAGGCTAGTCAAACAGGAAACATTACTCAATTTATTTATGTGCTAGAAAGAAATCCGAGACTAGGGACTCAAATATTTTTGTAAACTCAGATTTATCTTACCTAAATTTTATAAAAAGTCCAAATGAAAGTCATGGAAAAGTAATATTTGGCAAAATAATCCTTTCTGACAAAATACGTTTTCTTGGCAAAGTGTTGAATCATTTCTAATGTTTCATAAGACATTGACCTCATCGTTGATGCTACACATGCAATCCACTTTCTCTTCGTTCTGTTAGGAAGCCATCATTTGGTTTATTACTGTGATGACTGTTGATACGCTTTTTAAAGTCCAAGTTCCTAAACTGTTTAGTCCTCATAGTTCAGAGCAAGTCATAGAAGCACAAATAGCAAATTGCAGGGGCTCAAGTCACCCCTGGCATAAGGAGAACAGCCTCCCTCTTGTTGACACAACTGCTTCAGCCCTTGATTTACTTTGTTGAGACATCACGTTGTGCAGGATAAAAGGACTAATTCTTGAGCATGAGTAGCAAACTTTGATAGGAGACAGTAGCACATCTTTACTAAAAACTTAGGCACCTGAAGATTTTATTTGACATAAGAATTCTTTTCTAACATGAGGAAAATTCAGGAATTCCTGTTTTGACTAACCAGGAGAGCTGCTGATTAATTCACCTTATTTCCGGTACAGGAAGCCCAGAAAAGGTCAGTGAGTAGTGCAGAAGCTGAAAAGCCAATAGCTGTTTTCCTAAAAGCGTGATCTGAGTAAAACACACCATCCAACTGCTAACTTCTAAAGCAGTGCTAACTGTTAAGCAGTGCATTTAAGTTTTTCACCCCTTTCTTAAATCTGTTTATTCCTTCCAATTTAGTTCACCATCTGGAAAAAGGTGAAGAATTGGACATCTTTACCAACCACACAACTTCAAGCTTCTGATTAAGGTAGCACCTAGCTCTGTTCCTTTTACAGAGCATCCCAGTTCTTTCCAGTACTGAAAATTACTTTGAAGAGGATACAAAAAGTTATGCTAGAATTATTAATGGGCTCCAAGGTTAGGAGTATGACTTTCAGATCAGGCTTTTTTTCTATCCGAGGAGCTTCACCTTCCCCTCTTGCTTGAATCTCTAATTTGCACAAGCACTTTGTTAACGAATACTGGGAAATCCAGGCATAAAGGCTAAGTTTAAGCCTAGTGCAATAGTCACAGGTAGAAATCATAAAAGGTAAGCTTTGCATTTTACCACCCACAGAAACATGTGCAGGCCCTCAGTTTGAACCTGTTCCTATTGCCACCACTAGCAAAACTAGTGAAACTAGCAGGTTCGTGTGTAAGGGCTGTCTTATAGAAAAGCGTCCTGTGATCTGTACACACCCTGAAGTTTGGGCAAACCTATAAAATTTCTACTCGTTTCTGTTTCTCATTTTTATTCAAATGATCAACAAAATAAGAAGTCAACACAACGTGCTGTGCTGCAGGGTTTCTTCCTCCTAAGACTTATTTGCACCTAGAAGTGCAGATAAACTAGACCTCAATTAACCAGATCTGGCTACAATCCTTCCCAGTGGGCACTTGACCTCTTTAAAAAGAGATAACATTGTTGTTAATATAGCTAAAAAATATCAATAAAACTCTCTGCTCAAGAAGACAAAGCAAAGCTAATGATCTAAATGCGCTGGATATCTGAAATTTTCTGGAGGTAAGGTTTTCTTTACTGCATCAGCCCCATTCATTTTATGTCCCAGGGTTGGTATTTAGACTGAGATATTCCATATAGCCTGTGGGGTCACAGCCAAAAATCCATTTTTCTTTGGATTAGAATGATTTTACCCACTCCTGATATTTCTTTCCCTTTGCGCAAGTGGATGGAAATGACTATTTCAAGTAAATACTGTCTGTTTCCCAGCCTGAACTGACTTCCATGTGTGTAGCTCTCTCTATCCCCTAAGAATGGATCTCTTTCTGTGGCTTATATTTTTTTTGTAAAGCACAGTGGTTAAAAAAAGACTTGTGTACTTTAGTACACCTTAAAAATGCAGTGTAGCCTTTAGAACAGCAGTGAAACAGGATAGAAATACGATCCGTATGTTACACGGTGATATTTTTTATTCCCAGCATCTCTGAAGTCCCATTTTTGACTGTTGGTATTGTCCTTGCTTCCTCTGTCACTTAAGACTATCGCTTCTATTAGTGCAGCCCATGGACTCACACTACTTTAAAGTGTAAGAAAGAATTGTCCCTCAATCCTAGCACAAAGCCAACGGAAAGCAACCATGCTGTCAGTCTGTTACTTGATTGTTTTCTAGCAAGGCTTTCTAAATCTAAGTTGCTTTGGAAGTAATTTAAAATAGCATTATGTGTGCCAATACTTGTTAGAAAGTTGTTTAGTTTATGGCCGAAATGTACAGTGCTGATAGATTTAGAAAGACTCCGAATTCTCAGTTACATAGTACTCTTCAACAAAATGAATGAAGAATCTGGTCAAGTAAATTACCTCCCTCTGGTAACTGTTTTCTCTAATTTTACTGCTAATTCCACCACTGTCAAATATACATATTTAAACTCTTTTATAAATATCTTCTGCTTCAAATAAAATATATTTCACAAAGTTCTCATTAAAAATCATACGCCTGATGAAGTATTGCATTTCAAGTACTTGTCTGTTGTCTCAAATCAGATTTTCACTGTGAATTATAAAGCCCCGAAGAGATTTAACTTTAACACCATCCCCATCAGTTTGAAGTTTATTTGCCTGGTGGTTTATGATGCTTACAGTTCACTGTATACTGAGGTTTTATGGGTGATTCCTGAATTAAAAAAATAAAATAAAATAAACCGATTTTAAGCATCAATTGGGTTTTATTCAGAATGAGTTTTTTTTAATATGGGAAAATGGTGGTTCTTGATTTTAAAATAACCATCAGTGTAACCTGGGTAGCTTAGTATTTTGGAGTTATCCTGCAGTAACTGCTCTTGGATGCTTCTGTGCATAGTTCTGGATGTAGAAGTTATTTACGAGATGATTGTAACACTATGGAGAAATAGAAAAGTTCCCAGTCTGACCCTGATCTAACATAAATCAAAAGCAACTCCTGCTAAATCTCATTATGAGATTGGTGAAATGGAGAGCAGATTCAGGCCCAGTGTGACTCCTCTTGAACAATGTATTGTGCTGAAGTGTGGAAGCACTTTTAATGGCTTTGGATAACCATTCATCTGAGCAATGTGATTCATGGCTCTGTCAAATGTGGTGTCATCCCATCCTTCTCAAAATTTATTTCTATTTTGTTATTTTTTTATAAAAACCAATGTAGCATTTTAATGGGAATTGTCTCATGAGTAACAAAGGAAATGTATTTTCTAAAGGATGTTTAGGGGAAAGTTAGAGACAAGTTCTTGCCTGAGTCAGCTTGTTCAGCCTACACCAGATATAAATGAGCATGAGAGCTGTCCTTGAGTGAAAATAAGTTTACTAAACAGCTCACATGATCTGGAGTCTATATGCAGTTGCACTTGCCTATCTGTGGGATAACGTGCTAGCACTGAGCAAGAAAAAGCTTTATAGTCCAGATCTGCAATCTTCAGAGCCCTCTGAAAAAAGGGGGGGTCTTCAGGAATGGCCAGAAGATAGGTCATTCAATTAACACGGAAATGATTGAACTGAAGTCTGTTCTGCCTTTTTCAGATGAGGAAAAGAAATTTCTCCTAATGTGAATATTACAGAAGAATTCTATAAGCATGAGAATCACATCTATTCCCTGATTAATTTCTAATATGACCGCAAGTCGTGTCCTGGACCAAAGGAAATTTTTTGCAAATAAAGTTTCATTGAAACTGCCACAGTCCCTGAAAGGTGTGGTTTTGATGTGAAGACATTTTATCTGAAAACTGCTGAGCAGCTGCACTTTAGGGTACCAGGTCAGAAACCAGTAGGTCAGGGTTGGTTGGATCAAAGCAAAGTTTCCATACTTTCCAGAGCCAGGTGACAGGGGCACTTTGCACACTGGGAAAGGTCTCTAAGAGCTCTACTGAGATAAAAACCCCAGAGACAGATGTAATCCTAGTTACTTCATTTGAATTGATAAACCACTCTTCTCACCCTGTTCAGGTCATCAGAGCTGTTTCTACACCACTGCTGACATGATGGCGGTTTTAGTGGTGTGTGGAGATGCCCCATACAGAGTAGTCCTGGCTGCTGCACAAAGGGACAGTTTTTCCTCACTGCTTTACAGGCTCACGTGCATTTTACTCTATGGTACAGGGAAAAAAAGGGAGATCTGGCAGCGTGAGGGTGAAGAGACGATATGCACGGACACTAACTGCTGCACTTACAAAACTGTAGTTGCTCTTGGTTTGAAAACAGGTCCTCCAGGCAGGTACGTGGGAAGCAGACCAAATGGAGATGACCTCAGGTAATCCTAGTCCTAGCATGAAGGACATTTGTTATTCACAGACGTATAAACTCCACTTTCCATGTTGCTTGGCTTTTGCGCCTGTATTTCACTTGACAGCCTATCCACAAGTGCTCAATCAAGTATTGATTTAATGTTCTCCATGTCTAGGGTTGGGGTTATATCTATTCACTGTCCTATTTTCCTAGTCTTCAGTTCTGCTTCCTCATTTGCCTAGAACAGCAGGATTTTCTCCTCTATTTTATCTCCTTCAGGGATAGAATCAGCTGAAATAAGCACGTGCTTTGGTTCACCTGACAGCCCAAGCACAAATCAGATCAATGCTTTATCTTGACCTGTTTCCATCAGTGGGCAATGCTAGAAGTTTTCATCACAGCTGCTGTTTACTATAGATTCCCTCTTAAGGACAGTTCTGCATGGTCCCAAACAACAGACTAATATGCCATTCAGTCCAGAGTAGCTGTTACAAGTTACAAAATAGCATTTCAGCAGAAGATATACAATCTATTAAATTTAAAGAAAATGAAGATAAGTTAGACAAGCCCCTCATTCATGCAAGAACTTGCTGTTTCGTCAGTTTTAAATTCCACATTATAGAACTACCTCAAATGATTGGGTGGATTAGATTCTAATCCTTGCAAATATTTCTATAAGCACACTATGGGTTACATCCATAAATGCTCGGGTTTTGAATTAAATAGAAAATTTCTAAAGAAAGTGTCTACTTTTCTCAAAACCCTTCTATTTTCAGCAGGAAACTAGTAATTTATTACAAGCCATTTTGAAACTAGTAATTTATTGCAAGGTGTTTTTTTTTTTTTTTCTGTCATTTGAATAAACAAACTGCTTAAAGTTTTGGTGAAAGTCATCTAAAGGAAAATATCTTTATTTTCATACTAGCTCACTATATAGACACTCGTGCAAGTCATCTCCAAATTTCAGTTATCTGAGCTAGTCAGCGGCACTCTCTTGGTAGGCAGCAGAGAGACGATTTCTTCTACAATGCTTCCCATTTAGAGATACCTTTAAAGATAATGGTGTGACTCTCATTCTGGACGTGCTTATTTCTCCAGTGATGAAAGAGGGAAGTCAGGTGACTGTCCTAAACTAAAATTTTCAGATGTCTAAAAGTAGATGAAGTAAATCCTGCTCTTAAATACGGTGGATTTAGAGTCTGAATGACATTAGTAATGCTTTAGAGACCTTTTAATATCTTATTAACAGTTATTTTTGAAGGAAAGCTAAATTGGCATAGATTATTACAGGAAGCTAATGTCAGTGGAATAACATCCTCCATTTTCCCTCTTTTATCTGTCTGCAAATAAACAACAATAAAATTTCAGCTGCACTTATAACAAGCTAAAGATGTATACATTTTGTATGATTGTGTAAACAAAAAGACTTATAGCATTATAATAAATGACAAGAATATACTATTTGGCTCGTGGGCTCTTCACGGTAATCATCAGTCTGCAAGTCTTCTCATATCCTGGCACAATATAATATCTCCATGCTTCTTGTCACTATCAGTGGAAGAGCTGGGAAATGGTTTACCCACCAGTGAACAGTGTGCTTTCAAGCACATTTCTGTCCTCACAATAATGTAATATTCTTTGCCTTCTAGAGTATCAACGTCTTGAAAGCGTCTCAACTTTCAATTCTCACCCAAAGCACATGGCATAGTCAAGCATTATCTTCCAGGTGAGGGTCAAACAGCCCCAGCAGGGTCTTCAATTGAAACGGTCAGCAAATCTGACCTGTTCCCCTGAGAACAACTCAACAACCTGGTGAGGTGAGGCAAAAAAGACTACAGACAGTTTAAAAGCTATATGAATATCCACTTTAAACAAAATAAGGGCAATTTTGCATCTTTACACGGTGTAAGGCTAAAAAAGTGGAAACTGCTGCATCTTAAGCTTTGGGCTTAGAGGAACCACATCAGCAGACTTTAAAATGAAAGGAGCCCCACACAAGGGTGTAGAGCTTCTCCATTACATGTCCAGGGACACTAGTCTTGCTATATATGTGGTGCAAAACACGTTCCCTGTGCCCTTGTTCTCCCAAGTTTTTACAAGGTCTTGGAAGGGAGGGGCAGGAGAAGAGACTCTGCTTGCTAATGACTGTGAAAACAATCTGGCACATCGTGTGCATTCCTCTGTTCCCCATCTCCCTCTCTTGTCTTTTAACCGCAAAGGAAGCCTGACTGTGTTAACTCAGCTATGCGTATCGAATCTTCCATCATGTTCTCACATGCATTTTTCTGGAGAAAGCAATCTATAAATAGCAGGACTCTAAGCTGCCGCTACAAACAGCTTTGTAAAGTAGAAATTGCCTGTAATGCTTTGCAGAGCGGTCTGTGCAGATGTGCTCTCCATGCAGAGTGCAGAGCTATAGTGGTGAAGTCAGTCTTGAAGCGAGTGTGATACAGTAATTCCACGTCTTCTCCACTTCTGCTTCTTTTTAAACACTTCCTTCTGACACACAATCCGTTTCCACGCTTATGCGCTGAATGTAGTTCTGGTTTTAATTTATATATAAGCTACACTGTTTCATAGGCTACATAGCTTTGGCATCAATGGCTCTGCTCAAGTTGACCCCAAACAAATAAAACCTGCAATTTTTTTAGAAATCTAGAGCCATGAGGGAAATTTAATAGCAAATAGGTTTAAAAGGAAACTCCAAACAATCTCTTTCCATACACTTGGAACGTTATTTAATGTGATGGATATTGATGACATGTTAATTCTCTTCTAAGGTTTCTTTTGAAGCATCGTCCAACATCTGGAAGTTCTTTAATTCTTTTTTTAACGCATATATTCTTTAAGCTTTTCCTTTCCTCTGTCTTCATCTGAGTGCTCAGAACAACTCCCTCATAGTTCGTTTGGGTTTTTTATTTTTTAATTTCAAAAAACATTTTGTCAAACTCAAATTCTGACAAAAAATGAAAATGTTAAAATGTAGGAGAACATGTCCTTTCCTAAAGGAACTCAATTTTTTCTTCAGCTACTGAAGAAAAGCATAGAATTATGTGATTCAATTTTCCTTTTCACTCAGTAGAATGAGATTTTAAAAAGTGCTTGTGTCTTTAAAGCCACTGTAACATCTAAAACAAAAGAGCTGTAATCTGAAAGAAATCCTCCAATATGATAAACAACTTTATCTGGAAAACTAACTGCACTGGCAGCTTAGAAAGAGAATCCCTAATTTCTGTAACCTACTCTTTTTCTATAGAGGATTTTTCTTGAGAATTTTCTTGTCTATTTTCAAGTATTCCATCATTTTCCGTGTAAGACCATTCACAGTGGTATGTCTCACTGTTGGACTTCACTGTAGGACGTTCAACCTGCGATTTTCTTCATAGCTGTAGTCCCAAGACTTCAATTTATAGCCTCCCAGATCATGCTGAGAGAGTTTTGTCTCTGCTCTGTACACATATCTATAAACTAGTACCTCCCTTGCTTTTCCATCTTTGCCAAGTGCCTCTGCCCCATTCAGGGTTTGCCTTTGTGTAGAACTGGCACAAACCCATTAGCTAGGAGCTTGCTACACCTAAGAAAGCCATCCAGATTTCCGTGTGCAGTAAAATCTTTCTCTGAAGAGTCTGTTTTCTTGCTACTGCTGCGCACAATCCTGTAAGATGGTTTGCCTCCTCCGGCCCTGTTGCTGCAGTCGTTTGTGGGGCCAGCCTTGGACAACTGGATAAGAACATAGAGCTGAGTAGAAAAAGACTTTTTGTCTATTCAAAAAGAAGGCTGTTAGTTTTTTTATAATTCAAGTTTTCAGTGATCTGATGTCCAGCCTGGCCTTATAAATATCAGCACTGGCAACTGGAGGGAGAACCTGCTGCATGTGGACAGGAAATGAGCCGTTGGGGACAGGGAGGACGGCATGAACATCTTCAGCAGTCTCACCGTCAAAGAAAACCGGGAGTGTAAGGGGGACCCTTTGGAGTGTGGACACATCCTCATACGTTACTCCTCCCAGTCTAATCATCGTCAGCACTTTATTCTGAACTCACTACAATTTCTCAGTACATTTTCTGATGATGAGAAAGCCAGACTATATATGCTTTCCCTGTAATATTACACAGAAAAGGATTTTTATCTTCTTTCAACAGAAAATAGATAGACAGATAGACAGATAACAATGTCCATTAGTTAAAATGTCCCTGTACGGAACAACAATAAAAAAGGCTTCTTGATTTCTTTATTTAACAATCACGTCACGTTACAAACTCACTGCTGAACGCACTGCTTTGTAAATCTCACCTGAACCCCTTTGCAAAGGGTTGCGTTGTCAGATTTTACTCTCTGTTTAAGTAGTCCTGTTCTTGGTGGTTTTTCTTTTTTTTGGATGGGCATACACATTGTAGAGCTGAATCTCCTCCGTTTTTTTTTTCCTGACCTTTTGTGGCGTGTCTATATTCTTTTGCTGGCCTCCTGGCTGTTCGCAGCACTTCTCAGTTCAGCGTTGCCTGCAAATTTCATCAGTTTGCAGTTGTTTCCCCATGCTTCCACTGCACTGCAGTTGTTAAAAGCACTCACACCGCATATCCTCTCTCCTCCCATCTCCCCAGCTCAGTATCTTGCTAATTAATAAGATGTGTTGCTGACCCGCCCTGACATGCCAAAGTATCCAGTTTTCTATTTAAACAGTGAGATTTCATGGATATGCTAGTTTCCCCAGATTCATTCCATTTTTGCAAACCCCGACTAAAGCTTCATATTTACAATTTTTTGTTTTTAATTTTTATTATAAAGTATGTAACCAGATTTTCATCCATGTATATTTATATATATGTACATATTCACACACACACACATACACTATATATATATAAAATATATATATATATCCTGGAATAATGTACTTATTTATAAGAGAAAAGCAGAAATAGAGGAAGGAGGGAGGAAAGCAAACATTTGATCTTCTCTATAAATAAAGTAGACTCTGTTGATCGTTCTTATGGCTTATGATCATTTGTTATTGGGAAAGAGGTGGATTTAGGATTATAATGACTTGGAAAATTAGAGTAATAAATTGTATTTAAATCGACATGTGGAGATTTGATTGATTTGGTAGTAAAATGTGGTTTAATTTAGAATTACAGAAAGACAGAGGACTGACTTCCCATATCTGGGTTCTAGTTTCTGGTACCTTTTAATCCTTTCACCTATTTTTGCATATTTTTTCCTTTTTAACCTATGGATAAATGGGAAGAAGCCATCAAGAAGAAAAAAAATGTGGGAAGATCTGAAAATTTACAATCAGAAATTGGAAAAACAGATTTTTAAAACAAATCTGAAAAACATGGAAAACAAAAGATGGTCAGAAACATGTGAAAATCATTATGTAGGATTCACATAGAGACGTGCAGCTTTTTCTTAATATTCTCGTTATATCTTCTTAAATTGTACCTGGAAACAATTGAATAACAGGAGACTCCAATAAAAAGGTTATGCATTAAATGTTATCTTGCTAATAAAGATCAGGAAATTATTTACTCCTTTTAATATAGAGGTAAATTAGTCTAAAGTTGAAAAAACTTCTACCTTACCTGTCCACAGAACCAAGAGTCATGAGATCTTCCACTCTAATTATGCTTTCTTTTCTTTTTAAAATTTAAGGAGTATTTATCTCTCTATTAGAACTTCATCAAAGCAAAATGCTGCAGCATATATTGGAAAATTCAGCAGTTTTTTACTGTTCGCTGAAGTGACCATATGTAATTGAACCTTCTATCTTTGTATCGCAGTATAATATACAGATAAGCACATCAATGCCCAGGGCAAAGCATCCCAGAGACCAACAGGTCAGCCGGTGCCTGTGGATTGCCAACTTGTGTGAAAGGCCATGTGCTTCCATGCAGCATCCCCATCCTGAGGAACAGGGTGTCGGATCTATCCTTGCTGAAATGCAGCCACCCTCAAGGAGGGAAGACAAGCCCCAACCCAGCATAGTGTATAACAGCAGAGAGGAACCTGTGTTGGTGGAGGAGAGGATTTTTTTTTAAGAACTGTTGTAAAATTGTAGATATTTTTGTCTTGGACAGGTGAAATGTTGGGTTAATGCTGCTAGGATCTGGCCATGTGGCTGCATGGAATTTAGGGCTGGGTCTTGCTGTTTTGGCAAATGTCTTTCTGCCCATTTCTTATTCATTAGATCTTCCACTTTCTCGCGATTCACAGTGGTCTTTGTTCCTCCCACAGCTGCTAAGTCAAAGATATAGCCCAGAAATTCCTTGTAGGTATCTTTTAGTTATTTCCTACCTTTAAAAATAGAAAATCAAATGCTACTACGGCCATGCTCTGACAGATATAATAAGATAAACACTTCGCTTTGAAAGGAACCTCCTGGCTGAGGTTCTGATTTCCCAACAGATAGCATTAGCTAGTGTACCGCATTTTGCTAATATGGCCATCAGGATTCTGGGCCTTGATGGCTCTCATCTGAACACTTCAGAATATGGACAGAGGAAGGTTTGGTCATGTCCACTGGTCCTCTGGATCGTACAGCAGTTAGAGAGGTTTCAGTTGCTTCAGCAGCCCTTGCTTGTCTTTTTTTTTTTTGTTTTTTTTTTTTTAATGTTCCAGTTTATTTCATGCAAGAATGAATTTAGTCTTAGGATCAAAACAAGTAATGTACTGTAGTATAGCATAAATTGTCATGACTTCAATAGATTTAGACTTGACAGACTGTGTAGTATCCGAGTCATTCAAGTGTAAAAGCAATGAATGGCATTATGCCCATCATAACATGTAAGGTTGTCATCTGCAATTGCTTATGTAGCATTCCGGAGGCAAGGACAGTTCAAATCTTCAAATCGCTAAGGATCTGCTTCTATGTTGCTTTTCCTTGCCGGGTGTTTCCCACAGAACTTGTTTATAACTGGCTTTTTTGATGTATCCTGTAACATTGATCAATTGCCAATACAACTGGGAATATAATATATATCACTATACAATTAGAATAATAGCCTCTGTATAATTGGAATTACATTTACATAGCGTTCAGTCTTTGGAAAAAAATTCCTCGTTATGTCATGGCAGAATAAGCTGGTGGAAAGACAGACATTAGCAGTCAGCAGGAGTAATAAGAAGGATTAGAAAACCTTTAATCATTTAGCATTTCTGCCTATAAACCCATGCTAAAATTCCATTAATGGGAGCAGCTTGTGTGATAGTGGGCTTACAGTGCACATATTGCTATATATTCTTAAAATTGCAATAAACATCCACAATTTTCAGTGCAACGTCACTTATTGGAAATAGCATTAGCAGACACAGACGTGGGACCCAGTGAATTGGAGATATGCCAGAAGCAAGGATAATAGAGTGTTTCTCTGACTGTCATGCACATATGAGAAGCTGGCATGTAGACCATGAGAAGCTTCTCTGGTCATGAGGAGCTTCTGACCAGAGAAGACCAGAGAGAAGCCAGAGAATCAGACACTGTTCAAAGCACTGTTGTACATACAGACCTTACTTTAAACACTGTCCTTTACTTGAGAACCCAGGTAACACCATACAGGTGTGTCGTTCGCCTGCAGGCCAGCTCTTTGTTCAGTATGAGCAGCACTTGGAAAAGGGATTGGCTTCACAAATGTCTTCTGAAGAAAAGGCTGCACTTTAGATAATTTAAATCATTCTGTCTGGATTTTACTGAGTCTTTTGATAGCTGAGGCTGATTCCTGGCAACAGGAGCAGAGATGGAGGCCCACTCCAGAAGTGCTGTAGGCCGTGGGGAGAACGGCTCTGGTGTTGGGTGTGCTCCTAATGCCACACATCCCAAGGTCTTCTCTCACTTCCGTTTGCTATGTTTAATTTTAGCACGGATTTCAGATCATGTTTGGCAATGAATGCTATTCCTTTGAGCAAGGAATTGCCAGAGAGATATACTGGTGATGGAAGAAGAGGAACTCTTCTCATTGTGCCAATAACAGCTAAGACTGGTAGCTAGGCAGCTAACTTGAGACCTGATAAATAAAGCCTAAATGAAACCACAAGCAGAACTTAGACTTGGATGCTGACCTTCCGTATGGTATCTATGTGAAATTTCACCACCAGCATTAGCTAAGACATAATCCACTGAGAACTGAGAGACAGCTTCTTCCCTCTGCCCAGAGGTCAACTTTTCTGCCAATGTATCCAACAGTGTCTCCCTCTCCGTGGCCTTTCACAAAATGCTCGGTGCATATCGGCTCTAGCTGAAGGCAATGGAAGTCTATGCTATGAAGAAATTATATATGCCATTCCTCAAACTTTGGCATATGTTGTATCTTGGATAACATTGTGTTTTCTTCTTCAGTAGGCCATTTACCAGGCAGTAGCCTTTCCCCACCACCACCTAAGGAATATTCTCTATCCTCTCAATGTGATTACAGTCCATTTCATTCCATAATAGGTTTCTTTTATTACTCCCTCAGGCATGCAAATCAAATTTAACTCAGTACCAAAATCTTTGTTCTACAAAGAATGCTGGCATCAAGTGCAAAGAAAAAGAATAGCTTTGCTGTTGAATGCAGTCTGTTAATAGAACTCCACTATCTTTTTTTTACTTGGGAAGTAAACATCTGTCAAAGTTTATTTGCTCCATCGGAAAGGCAGGAGTGTCTTAAGGGAAAGCACACGATAAAAGCAGAAAGATTATTCTGCAATTATACCTTTCTCTGTCTAAATGTTTAATTAGATAAGCTGCCACAGAGACAGAGATTACTTTGGCTTCCATCTGTCCTGTTTATCGATGTTATAAATACAATGGAAGCCTTGGCAAATTTGATTAGAACAGCCTCAGCAAAAGCGAGGAGCTGGTTGTCTCAAACTAGACCAATTTTGAACACTTCAGCCCAGCTGGCCGGCTCTTTTTGGTAGGACAGCTGCCAGTGGTTGATCTTTTGTTATCAGAGTCTGAGATAGACCAACCTGAGGGCAAATGTCTATAGTATGTCCAGGCACAGCATCTCTTGCCCCCCTGCCCCCAGGTTATTTCTCTGAAATATGCTTTTATGCGTGATTCCAGGAATGGCTACTATATAATCGTATGCCCATCATTATACTGGTTTGACTGTAGAGATTTTAAACACAGCAGTAATAGAGGTTTCCATTTGCACGCCTTACTGCACGCTGGACTCTGAAGAAGCCTATAAGAGAGGACACTGTTTCTGTCACAGAGTTTGCAAGCTCAGGGGTAGTGCATAGCATATGGAGGAAGGAAAAAAGAGAATGAGGTAAAGAAACTTACAAAAATTATAGGTATATGAGGAGTTTTCCCATTTGAGATGCAAACCCAGGTCAAGACCAAGAAGTAGCAAGGGATTTCCAAACACTGCGCAGGAGAGATTTTGGCTTCTGAATAACACAGTTGCCCAGTTCTGTGGCTACCAAGGGCTTTGCTGTGCACAAAGATGAGCAATGTTTTGTATAGATATTGTATTTTCTAGAATTTCAGTGAATAAATATTTAATCTTAAAGGCTCCATTATCTTTATACTTCATCAGATTAAACTTTTTTTTATTTTCACAGCACCTCACAAGGACACAGAGATTTGATATTATCCATATTTTATGGATAGTGTTACGTCCAAGTGCAGCTCACCCAGCATACTCAGGCTATGGTGTTAAAGTCAATAATACAAGGAGGGATTCATATGACCACACATACAACTGAGATTCAGTTCCAAATCAAGAAACACAACTTCAGATGTTTATGCGAATATCTAAGCTTTCGATACCAGTACAGTCAATGCAGATTGAGTCCATCCAGACCAGGAGAGTTTCAGATGGCTGCAAGTGATTGGCTGAATGATGTTCTATACATTGGCATCTGAGACCTTGCAAGACACTTTAAGTATTCTTCTGGCCTTCATCTTCAAAAAAGCGCACTTCTGGCATAGGCCTATCTACCAGTCTAACAGGGATGTCTCAGACACTTAGGACACCCCAAACAGGAAAACAGGAAGTTCTGGGATGTGACTGATTGTCCTTTGCTTTTGAAAAGGTCAGTAGGATCCAAGTGGTTAATATTTATCACTCTATGTCTAAATCTCAAAGTTAATGAAAGCAATGGTGTAAGAAGAATGGAAAAATCCTTGCTCTTACCCGCTTATTTTGCGTAGCAGATTTTTCTCCTATGCTATTCTATGAAGTTATTATTATTCATTTTTGTACTATCTGGAGAGTACTCTGAGTTTTGAAAATATATTAAACTGAATATGTCAATTATTTTTACAAGATGTAATAAATTACGAAAGGTGATGGGCACTTTTCACCCTCAGCTAAGAGAGAAAAGACTTTGACAGAGTAATGAGCTACATTTTAACAAGGACTTGAGGTCTCATAAGCCATTGTTGATCTGGCTTACCGATTAAAATTTTTATATAATTGTTCCTTTAGTAATGTTTTGGAAGTCAGATCCTTTCTTTTTGGATGCTATTTTGAAGCCTTTTGGTGAAATGCGTTTTGTGTGGAAAAATAAATATGGTAAAATATATTCACAGAGAAAAAAAAAAGTGAAATACAACTGGTTTCAGATTTGACTTCAAACTTGAACTCAGACCATAAGCACTGAAAAATTTGCTGATGAATCCCACCCGGTTTCCATGGCATATCAAAACCACATTTGTTTGTGGCTTCCAGTATTTTTTCTCTAATTTTACTTTGGGATCTATTTTGAACCACAAACTAGCATATGCAGCTTATGTGCTATTATCTCTATTTGCTTAATCTGTCAAATTGGATGATGTTGTGCCTTTGCTGTCCTGTAATCTTTATCTGCATGCCTACAGCCACTGAATATGAGTTTTTAAAAAATATAATCCTTTTCTTAAATTAACCGTCATAGTTATGTTTCTTCATGCCGTCACAGGGCAGTTTTTTAAACTGGAGGAAAGGAGTTATTAATGTTTCTGTATCATCTGATTTTGCAGACATTGCTGAAACACTTTACAAAAAGGCAAGTGTCATTGTAAATCAATATTTGTAATTGCAAGGCAGAATGGTCTGTATCCAATGGCTCAGGAGCAGCCGAATTCAAGCATAATTACAAAACCATGGTATAGCAGAAAAGCAAACCTGCCCTCTGAAATAAGTATATTACTTGCCATAGATTCAATTTCTGTACTGTGAAAGAACACTATTGAAGTATTAATTTTTGATTGTCTCTTTACATTCTCTCTCTTTATACACATTCTATCACACTCATCTACTTGAACCATATCCTCCGTATTTGGATACCAATATTATTCACATGACACCCTAAATGTGATCTTTTTATGTGTTTGTCTCCGTTCTTGACCTCCTTTTTCCTTCACCAATTTTATTATCATATTATTCATGACCTCCTTCCCCCCTCCCCAACAAAACATAAATATTGTAATTTCTATGACCGCAATGCTATTGTATGAATACTCATGCGGAACAGAGAGCTAATAAGCCCTAAGGCTTGTATATCACAAGAGAAACTATGAAGTGTGTATCGCTAACAGGTCCAAGACATTCTGGTTCCAATTACCTGTAGTCGTTGCTATAAAAATATTATATACACGCTCACACAGCCAAATTCTATAGAGGTCTTTGTTCAAAAATGCATAGTCATAAGCAGCAATACCCCTAAGAGCAGCAAAGCATCTCAGTCACCCATTGGGTTCAATGAAATGCTTAATACAACCCAGAAGGACTAAAAAAAAAAAAAGAATTTTAATATTCTGTTTTCCTGTACTGAGCAACTGAAGGCAAGGATTTCAAACAAGACAAAATACTTTCTTGCATCTTAGTCTGCTTGAAGAATGATCTTTAAGAAGCTGTTTGAAAAAGAATGTTTTTACAAGTAGAGAAACTTGTTTGCCAAAATGTTACATTAGTGTCAAAACGTTGTGATTTTTTCCATGAGCTCATTCAAAATGGTCACTGTGCTTTAAAATTATTCAAACTGAATTTTTGTGTTTTGGTATCAAGTATGGTCAATTGCTACTGTGTTGTTACTGTTGTTGTAGCCCAGGAATTTTCAAATCCTATAAAAAGTTACAGAAGAAAATGTTTATTCAGGTCAAATCAAACTGAGAATGTTTTGTTTTAAATTATTTTCTGGGAAAATCAAAACAATTTTTTAATTTGAAGTGTTTGCCAAACGTGAGGAGAATGGCTTTGCCTCTTTTCTGTGGTAAATGCTAACAGTTAAACAGCTTTTTTTTTTTTTTTTTCTTTTCATGGAAACAATTAGTTACACTCCCTATAGAATTAATTTAAAAATTCTTTAAGAAAATGCACTTAGTTCAAATTTTAGCTTTATTTTTCTATTTTGAATAGCGCTCTATTATTTTAAATTTTTGTAAATGTATTATATGATATTAAATATATTTTAAGCAACAAAAATTTAAGAGATTGCTATTGTTTCATCATTGCTACTCAAGCTACAACGGGTTATCAGCTTCTGAATCAGTAGCTGGCATTGCAGTTGATATATTTCGGAAATGACAATGTAGAATACAAATGAAATAATAATAAAAAATACAACTTTGGAAGTGAATTGCATTTTAACCCTAAAAATTGAGATGCTTTGCCTATGAATTTTTAGCATACTTTTGTCAAAATCGAGTCCAATGCTATGTCTCAGCTGTTAGAACTGTTATCAAACGGCTGAACTCTATCAGTTCTTACTGCGGTGAGTGGAGGCTGGGAGAGTATTCTGGGGAAGAATGACTCTATTTTTGCAATGTTCCTATGACCTTTCCTTACATCTTCTGACCTTTCCTTACATCTTCTGTAGCTATCTGCTGTTAGCAGCTGCTGGAAGCAGGATGATGGGGGAAATGGACCTTCAGTTTTACCTGATGTGGTTTCTCTCACATTTTGAAGTTAACTAGGAGCAGCAGATACCATGGAGATTTAACAGTTTGGCTAATAATCTGAGCTCATTAAGAAGGAATGACTCAATTTCTTATTAGTTCATCTGTGATATGCGTAGCGGACTTTGAGCAGCACATCACACTCTCTCCATTTCAAATGCAGAAGTTCTCGTTTTCTTTCAAAGGCCCATTTGCTTTGCTGACTGGTAATATGCTCTTTTACGTGATCAGCTGCGTGCGGGCTGCTTCAGTCGGGTTTGTGAGTTGGGTAAGTTCTTGGGCCAGCCTGGCACATGGCAAGTCTCCTCTGCATGCTCCTAGTGCAGCAGAAGCATGTGTGTGCACGTATGCACGCACACACACACACACACACGCACACACACGCACACACACACACACACACACACACATACACACAGAGTGTTTGGACACCTAGACTGTGTCTACATCAATAAATACAACAGGCCACTACCTGCTCTTTGGCCCCATGGATGAGGGCATAACATAGCTTTTGTCCAAAGAGCTAAACCTTCTTCTCCCAAACTGAGGCACTTTATCACTGGGAGACAGTTAGCCCAGAACAAGGCAAAAGTGTCCTCAGATAGTATTAACAGTATTAACAGTAAAACAATATGATCAATCACTGGGCAGCACTCAGTGGGGCACGGACACAGCCTTGTGATCCAAATATTCCTTTCCTGAGTTTTGCATTTATCACTGTCCAGCAATAATCTCATGTAGCAGAGGGTGAAAAAGAGTACAAAGAGAGGGACTAGTCCCTCTCCAGGACTAGCTGTCCCTCAGGTTTTCCCACAGGGAACTTCTTGCCTAAACTTCAAGACCTTTTCAGGGACACTGCTCTTCTGTGCCTGAAGAGAAGCTATCTGATCTACCTTTTCTGACCACCCAGATATGCCGGTGTAGTAGCTCCATACCCCCTTCAAGGACTCAGACCTGATATAGAGGGCTGGTTTAGTGGCTTAAACATATAGTGCCTCGGAAGAAAACTTGGGTTTCTGAGTCAGCTTCGTGAGGCTAACAGCTGAGCAACCCGCAGCCTTCCACGGCAGCAGCTATCAGGTAAGCTGTCTCAGACATCCAAGGGGTGGAGTAGAACTCAATAACTATTTCTGCCGCTTTAATGCTCTCATCCCTTGTGCTTTTCTCATTGGGAACGTCTCCTCTAACTTTGCTGCTATGCACATACCCAGTCTTGCAGAACACTTAACCAAGTGCTTAAAGTTCATGCATTTGACCAATCCTGTTGACTACCGCAAGCTGTAGGAGAGGACGGGAAGGGTCAGTCTTGCTCTGTGCCACTCCTCCAGAGTGATTCAGGAATCTGGTGTGTGAAGCTAAGCACGTTCCGCACTTGCAGAATCAAAGCTGTAGAGCAAATTCCCCTGGGAAAGGGAGGAGGACAGGAATTTCAAAAGTGCCATTAAAATGTGCTCCACTGTTAAAGAGGTACAGGGAGCAGCTGTCAGCCAAGTTTCTCCTTCTCATATTGTACTGACATTATGACAACAGAAAAAGGTGACTTTTGCTGAAGTCGCAGATCTCTTTGGGAGAAATTACAATAACATTTTGTGTGGCTTTTCCAGCTGGTACAGCTAAAACTAATTACCTGCGTGGAAGGAAAGCAGATGATTTGTAACAGGGTTACGCAAATGTCAGGATACGTGTATCAAGATGCAGCAGCCCAAAGAAGGTCTTTGCTTCCATAAATGTCTGCGTTTCTAGAGACTTGTGGACTAGGCATAGTCAATGAAAAATTCTTCACTATTCCTACTGGATTCAGTAATGTAGTTCAGTGAAATGGAGTTTCACTTGAAATCTGAACAAAGTAGTGTTTAAGGGAGGGAGGGAATGTTCAGTCTGTGTTGAACTGCCTGTTAAATATCTCAAAACACAGGACTTTCCTTTGTCTATCTCATCATAGTCCTGTTATCTGAATAGCTCTCTGAAAGCCTGGACATCGCCTTCCGGCTGCCCAGAGGGAAGTAAACTCACACAAGCTGCACCAGATAAAGTAGAAATCTTTCCAAAACACAAAGGTCTCACATTCCTCTACTAAACTGTAATAGCATTCTTAAATGGGTCAGTGATCCCAGTAAAGTTCAAGACTTTCACAACGCTTCACACAACAATCTCAAAAGAGTTTTACAGAAATACATTTCCACAGCTCCCCTTCCTAAACTGGAAAAAGCTGGCATCAGAGAACTGATGTGGGGACACGTAGGGACAGAGTAAGAAAACAGAAGAAATGGGTTCCCCATGCAGCTGGCTACCAACTGAACTAATGATTTCTATGGACTAGTTTATACCATTTTTTAAAAAATATCTAACAGACAGATAGACAGGCAGACAAGGAAGGAAAAGAAAGAGAGGAGAGAAGGAGAGAAAGAGAAAGAGAGAGTGCAAAAGAAAGAAAGAAAGAATGGAATGAAGAAAGAAGGAAGGAAGAAGGAAGAAGGAAGGAAGGAATGGAATGAAGGAAAAAATATCTTCTTAAAGAAATATTTATTGACATAAAAGGGACAACTACATAATGCTAGCTTCAAAGTCTAGTATTTTAGAAAATTAACTTTCCTAAGGAAATTCATTCTCTTTCTGAATGCCTATAATAATAAAAATATTATGATTAGCTCTTTATTCAGACATAACACATTTCCTGTGCAGAGGAAAGCCAGTAGCATTTTTGGCAAAGGACACCCTTGCTAAGGACAGAGATAGTCCGACTCTCTGTGAGAGCAAAGGAGGTTGGCATTTTGAATGAGGATCGCCGTGTATGAGGGTCTCCAGCAAGAGAAGGTTAGCCACTTCTAGAGAAGAAATGTTCAAATGCAGACAAGAAAGGTCACAAATTGGTCATTAATCCCCTTAGAAATACATTTCTCACCAATTCCCTGTCTCAACAAGTCTATTCAGCAAAGAAGCCAAGAAAGGCGTTTCTCAAGGGATGCTGCACAAATAAATTTAGAGGGAAAGACAAACTCCCTGTCAAGAAGGAGTTAGGGAAAATTAATAAGAACCGTTTTTAAGAGAAGAACAGATCTGTATCAGCTTTTCCAGAATGCAGACTGAGCATATTTGCAAATCCTGTCTTCAAAGTTAAGCTTAAACTCACAAAGATGCAAAGGCAGTACTCCATACCTTTGGAATTTTGTACATCTTTTACAGAGATGTTTCTTTATGCTTATGAAAAAGGCAATATGTCTTTAGATTTCTTTTCCTAAGGTGTCTTTTTATATTGTGCCTGTATGTTAAAAGTTTAACTATTAACAAATAAAAGAAATCTCTACATTAAAAATGACATTAAACTGGAATCAAGTTTGGGAGTATACCTTAGCAACTAAAGACATTCTGGGAGAATTATAATTACCCAATAAACAAGTATAGAAAGTCAAGGGAATTCAGAGTCTTAGTTAAACCTGTAAGAAATATAGTTTAGGTATAGAAATATATAGTTTAAGTACCTCAACAGCCTTAATTCTGCCCTAGCATAGTTCTTCGAAGAGACAGTGTAAAAACTTCAGTGGTCCTGGGGCCAAGAAAGTCTTCATGTATTGCTATATTCAGGCCACTATGATAGGCTTAATCATCTTGTTATGACATCTGCCACGAGGATGGACAGTAAGATTGTCTGAGATCTGTCATGGATGTCCAAAAGGCCACCACAGCTGCTGTGTTCCTTAGGGAATCCAGACCTGGTGTGGGTCCTCTTCCTCTGTAGCCATGCTGGGGAGCCTCAGCTGTTTTTTTCCTAGAGACACTGCCACAGCAGAGTGATGCATAAACTGGCTGAAGCAAGTCTCTGGTCCAGTTCCAAAAAGATGCTGATACATAGTCCTTTTAGCAAGTGTGTATCCAAAATAAAGGATGGGAATAATCTGTTGCTACTGTTCACATAGCCAACAATATTACAGCTGTTTTAGTTTGTGCGTTCCCCTCCAGAGACACCTCAAGTTCTTGGCTCTGCAGAAACACCAGCACAGCATTCTTGTAAGCACAGAATAAGTTTTGTGTAAAATATGCGTATGTGAATGTGTAGTTACAGACTGTTTTTGCACAAAGAAGCCAAGGCAAGGCAACCTGAATTGTAGCCTCTCTTAATTTCTGAGTGTTTGTCTTAATAGCATTCAAAATATTCTTTTAACATAGCAGTTTTTTGCATGCATGCCCCCTGTGTACATGTTAAAAGACTCAGTGACTGGCAGGTAAAACTCAGTGGAAGTAAATGCAAAGTGACGTATGGGAAAGAAATCAGTCCAACTTTGCCTATAACACAGTAGACCATTACTATTCAGCTGTGAGATCCTGGGGTTGTGATAGTACTGTGAAAATAGCAACTTGGTGCCCTTTAATGGTTCAGAAAGCGAGTCAAATGTTAGCAATTGCTAAAAAAGGGATAGAGGAGAAAAGAGAGAGTACTACTGTGCCACTATATAAATCCATGTTTTGTCCACACCTCAAGTGTCGTGTGCAGTTTTGGTACTCCCATCTCTTAAGGGATAGAGTGAGGCTGGAAGACTCTGAGACACTCGGAGGAGTATCTCAGAGATGATCAAAGTGAGAAACGACTTCTCTACCAGGAATGGCTGGACTAAAAGTCTTCAGTCTGGAGACAACTTAGAAGTGCAGAATGGGGGAAGAGAAGGGGAGATACAACTGAGGTCTGTAAAATTATTAGTGCTGTGGAAAGGTTTGGTAGGGTAGATTATTTATAACCTCTTTCAGTAAAAGAACTACAGGACATCAAATTAAACCGACAAGAAGGAGACTGAGAAAACAACAAGTATATTTTCTTCTCACTGCATGTAGTCAATCTGTGGAACTCCTTACGCACAATGTGGTAAATAGCAAAGTTCCCACAGACTCAGGGAGAATCTGGAAAAGTTTATGAAGGAGAAAGCTTCTGAGAATTAATAAATTCTCAGAAAGCATGTCGCAAAAGAAAAGGAAGAGAAAACAAAAATGGGGAAAAACGAGATAAGTTATTTTCTACAGTGAACGACTAGGAAAAATATTTTTTTTCACAAGAAGTTTGTTGATATTTCTTTGTGGCCTGTACTTACCATTATACTTAGGAATAGTAAGATAGCTCATAATTAGCTCAATGACACGCCATTAAAGTCTTTCTCATTGGCCTATGGCTTCCAGGTAAGATAGCCATCATCGTTGCCGATACAAAGACACAAGCAGCTGCGGTTTGAATAGGAGAGCCAAGGCAGGTGATCTGACAGAGCTGTCTCCTTGGGAGACTGGACCACAAGGCTTCACTACTGTAGTTGTACACTCAGTACAAGCAGTCACATAGGGTAGCAGAAATGGAGGGTAGCAGAAGCTGAAGAGATAGTAGCCAAGCAAGACAAGCCTGGTAAGATGAAAAAATATTTAAAAAAAATTCTGTAGACAATGAAAAGCCTTGCCATTAGAGTTAAACTGTAACACAATATTAGGTAGGCTCTTTAGTCAAGATAAAGTGCAGAATAATGGTGAGACTTTGTGGATTTCTAAAGGCAGCTATTCACTTATCTTTGTTGCCACTGCGATGATTTGAGATCCTGAACTGATGGAAGGTAGTCTTCACGACGACAGGGGAGGCATCGGTGAAAACATGCATTTGTTAAGATGTGTCCCTGACTTAAAGAACAGATAAGATTAAGAGTTGTTGAGCTGTGGCTACCTAGTTCCTGTCAGAACAGTGTAGGCAGAAGGAAAGGCCAATTTACCTCAAAAGGGAAAACCAAGGTTAAAATATAAACCATCTCTTTGATGTCCTGTAGCTCTTTATACTTCTGTCTTCTAGATACGACTAGATTCTCTTCAAGTTCTTGATTCTTCAGTGTTTTCAGAGCCCACAAGACCCTCTGGCTGGAGGTCCTGGACGCAATCTGAGATTCAGGGTGTACCTTGTGCAAATGCCTTTGATGAGATCAAATATTTGGCAAGCCACTTGAAAAATACCTTAAGGCCTCCAGTGAGCTTAGCACTCTGTTTCCCTCTAGAAATTCTGCTAACACAGGGGCCAGAAGATAATATAGTTGCAGAAGTTATGTGAATTATATGAATCCAAGGTTAAATTAGACAACTTTCACTTCTCTGGGAAGTTTCCCTAAATCTCCCAGCTTCCACATGAGTTCAGCTGAACCACAATGTATAGTATCAGCTGGCCCAGAACAACCACTCTGTTTTGCGTATGCTGAATTTAAACTTACTCTGGCTACTGAGCCGACTGAAGGACTTAAGAGAAGTTCCTTGTGCCTCCGTAATGTCAAGGCTGCTGGAGACCATCCCCTGAGCCTGTGGAGTCCCAGGCCCAAACTCTGAGTTTGCAGTGGTGTGGGCCTCTCCCAGCCTGTAGAGCCATGCCATCAGCTTTATCCTCAACGTGACTTCTTCCCATAAAGGCCAATTCAACACCAAGTGCTCTGCAGAGGGTAGAAATGTGTTTCCCCTCCTATTAGCAGCTCTCACACCCATCTTTCCTGAGAGAGAGGACTTTTTCCGCCCATAGGATATGAAGAATACAGCACAGCAATGACTAATGTCAGTGGCTCAGGCTGTCCCCCTGAGAGTTGCCGTGATCCTGACATGACTAAGCCCGAGGCCCACATTTGAGTGTTTTGAGCAACCACGAAATACCCTTTAGGGTCCCTGAAGGTTTAGCCATGATCCGTCTCTGCTGCCCTGGGGTCTCAGTCTTGGAGCAGCCACTCCATGTACTTTGCTGAAATATCCTCCAAACCTTATGCTGACTTCTATTCGGAGCACATTCCCAGCTGCCCCACTATCACCAGATGAACATTGCAGCATCTGCACTTGCATGCTGCAGCATTACATAGGTGCAAAAGGGGAACATTAACAGTGAAGTCTTGAATTTAAGTCCACAAGTTGATAACACAGTGATCTAGGGGGCTAGACCATCACTGTTGTTATCTCTTTCATAAAAAGTTCTAAGATAAATAGGTGAAAATAAAAGTTAAAAATTGCCATTGAAGGGATGAGAGAGATGGTTGTTCTTTTCTTGAAGAGCATTCACTAGATGATACCAATAAAACACCATATACATTCTTCGGGTGGAAATGCAGACAAGATTGTTCACCTGAAGGACTTTAATAGTAGCAATCTTTCTAATCTTATACTGTGTGAAACCATAGCTCTGCCAGAGACAAACCAAATTCTGGACCTGGAGCATTTCTGGGATTGGTGCTTCAGCAGCTGCAGGTTGTAAAGGAAAGACATAAGTGAAAGGGAGTAAAGTTTTAAAAACTTTGCATGTGTTTTAGGATCCCAAATTCCGTTTTCAGCAGGGACAGGGGCTTAGAAGTCAGGAACCTGGGGAACTATCTGTTCTGAAAATGGAATCTCAGTTTCCAAGTCACTTAGGTGACTTGATGTTGAAAATGTTGACTTGTGATTTGTGTTGAAAATATTGACTGTTGTTGTCAAGACAAGGTCTTGACTGAGGGTCTGGACTTGAATCGATTCAGACTCTAGCATATGGAGGCAGAGAAGATACTTTGTTCCCTTTCTTTTGCAAACAGAGAAAAGATAAATTTACTCTTGTTATTGTGAAGGTAAAGCTTTCTGCATTGGTCCAGTTCTGGACCACACGAGTAAGCACTGATTTTCACCTTTACTCTCCTACCCCCATCCCAGTGCTATCCTTTAACCTTAACCAAGCTAAATTTTACATAGAAGTGAGGGGGAGGAAATAGATACTCCTCTCTAGAATTACTGATTTCAACAGCAGCGATATCCTGGGAAATCAGATGAAAGCACTTCAGTAATATCAAAGGCAATAACTAACAAAATAACTCCCTGTATATTCCCTGTGTCTGGAAATTCATTGGGCACAGGGTAAAATGTGGTCGCTACTATCAAAGTATATTGTCTACTCTGAGAACAGAAGCTTGGATTTGAATCAAAACATTTCTGAGGAAGATGTGCTTGTTATTCAGACAGTAAAACGTTATGATTAACACCTAATGGGGCATTAAGGCACCACACAAATTCTGTTACCTGGAAAAGATTGCTTAGAGGATGGCTGCTGCTTGTACTTTAGTAAGCAAGTGTGCAGCAGGTGAACTTCGCCTCTCAGCTTTCAGTGCAATAGTGGATTTACACAGTCACTCTGTGGGACACAAAAAGCAACTGTCTCAATCAACTAGAGACATGAACACACAGATGCTGCTTCAGTTCACCATGTAACGCGCCAGGTAGAGTAATTCTGCACACATACGTCTGTCCCCCGGACTGTACAGACAAGAGAAATTAAGTGCAAATCAGGTATGATTTATGTTCACAGCTTGTCAAGCATAGCTTTTTGTAAATTTGCCTTCTTCTTTCATCTTGCTAGCAGGAATGACTTGTTATCCCTGCTAGCAATGACACTGCTCTCTGGGTGTCCCAGCGTGTTGCCACCTATCTGGCTGTAGTACTTGTGAATTCTGGCCAAGGCTAGGGCTCCGTTGTCTTATGTTTGCTGCTACAAAAGGATCCCCATATGGTGGCCAAACTATGGGATTAGGATGCCCCATGATGCCTCCTCTAGGCCTGACCTTCACAGCCCCCCATACCAGGGGATGTCCTGGAGCACTGGTTGCAAGGATCCATCATTCAGTGCTGCAGGAAGCGATGTTCTTGGGTTTCCTGAGAAAGGACACCAGGGCATACAGGTGTAGGGTACATGCCCACATCTCAGCCCAACATGCATCAGGAACCCCTGCTGGGAGTCAGAAGGAGGGAAAGTAGCTGCAATGAGTCCATGCATGACCTGGAAAGCCTGTGCTGTTCATCAAGGAGATGAGAAAGCCCTGCTGGTTCAGAGAACCCTTTACTTCCTGCCAGTTCACATATTGCAATGCCTTAGGAATCCTAATAGTGGCAGTGGACTTTAGATCTGATGTTTCCCATTGACATGCCTGAGAAGTATTTCTCTCTTCTGTCACTGAGAGGGGAAGTTGTACAGGATCTTGCCACTTCCTTGCACTTTATATGTATACAGGATGTGCCTGGACGTGGCTGTGCACATTCATTTTGATGTTACTTCTGCCTATCACTTTGATCCTCTGTGCCTTGGAAAGGGTGGTCCTTCAAAACAGGTCCGGTATGTACTTGACGCATTCTAACATCGGAGACAGGGATTTCTGAAAACACTGGAAGTTTCTTCCAAACACTGAGAAAACTTGAAAAAAAATGGTCATGATGCAAAGGGTGGTAGTAACCACTTGTTTAGTCTAAGCGTTGACTCACCCAGGGTTCAAGGTGCTCAGAAGCTCACATTCTAGGATAGCTTTCTTTATCCAAGTAATGATGTAGTCCACTGTTTTAGGTCCACTCTCATCTGCGGAAAAAAGGTCTGTCTTTTTAGCTCAGCCTGCAGGCACTTGCTGGGTAAAGCTGCAGCACATCTGTTAAAGTAGATGCTTTGCTGAAGGTTTCACATCCTTAAGCCTGCCCCAGGCAATCTGACTGGAGATGGGTCCTGGTCACCTTAGGCAGGTCCATTGTGGATACTGCTGAACTATACCCTGATGAAACATCTAGATTTGGGCTTTTGGCCACACAAACTGATGCTCCTTGAAATTCCCACTTTAGCCTAAAATGGCAGTTGTTGCATTAAGGAATTATTACGTGAAATAAAAAAGAGTATTGAGGGATGCTAACCGTGAGAGACTACGCTAACCGTTCCTGAGCAATGGGTTTACATTTTTCAAAGTGAATAATAATAGTGAGCAATGCTGAGTTAACATTTCTGAGTGTCTGAGAAATTTTAAACATTTTTAAGAGGACCAAGTAGACTTTTTCTATTTTTTTTCTTCTTCTTTTTTTTTTTTCTTAACCTGAAAACAGGCTTCAGATGAGAATGAAAATTGATAGCCATCCCTGAAAAATCTAGGATATTGTTCCTGAAGTGAGATTAAAATGCAGTTACAGTTTTGCTCAAATGCATAAACCCATGCATCAAGCTGAACCCAAATTTAGACTCATAGTTGCCACCCGGACTGACTTGCTACAGTCTTCTCCTTAGTACAATGAAATTACACCTTTACAGAGTGAGATCAAGTGCCCATCACTCTGCTCTGAAAAGAAGGGTGGTTAGATAGTGGATTAAGATGGATGATTGGGTTCAGCTTTCTGCCTTTTCTGGAGGATGACTCTGTGTATATGATAATAGGCAGGCATTGTACAGACTTCTCAGGAAATCAAAGCCCTACTTGCTCTGTGCTTCTAATCCCTATCTGTCAGTAAAACTGATAATACTACCTTTCACAACCCCTGTTTACATGGTAAACTATTCACAGCAGTGCATAGGCTGGGTCTTGTTATGCGGAACTAATGCAATGGTTTCCAGCCTCATTTGGGACCTGCAGGCACAGCAGGTAATCCAAATAATACCAAATTGCTTTGCACAAGGGTGAGTGTTCAGATAGCGTAGGAGGCTGAGATGAATCAGCCCCCATGAAAGAGCTTCAGGGCAAACATTAAGCAATGAAGTTATGGCACCTCTACATGTTCTTTAAGTGTCCCATGTTGATTTTCATCAAAAGGTTTGTCCATGCACTTCACTAATATCATCTTTAATTCTCATGTTTCCTGGTTGACATTTTGGGTGATTTCACGCTTTTCTAGTCTCATTTGGCTAACTTTATGTGGCATGAGTATGTGCACACATAAAAAAGCCATGCATTTATGGAATATCAGTTTCATTCTAAAGAGCAGCCTAATGTACATAAGTTGGAGAAACAATGGAATTTAAAATGGAAGTGAAGTGTGTGATTACATTTAGAAAGCAAAGCCCTAGCTAACTCTATTATGATGATGAAGGAAAACAATGGAGAGGAAAGGAGCTGAGACATCGTATTATCTGTAAGTATATGGAGACTGCTTTTAGGTTGTCATACTGAACATCCTCTGTCCTGGTAATATGGAAATATCACACGGTGGTATGGAAAGCTCACTACCTTACATAAAATTATTTTCTCTGTTCTATAGTGGAAGTACCTACCTGCCAAACAGGCAAAGTATATCGACACAAAATGGTGGCAGGTGAATATGCTTGTGTTAGAGGAGAAGCTGTGGTAATGACCAGAGAGAAAGATTACAATGGCTCCTGATCCAAATTCTTTCTGTTGAACCTCTACCGCTGTTGAACCTGCAGCCAGAAAAGTATAGGCCAGCTTGTGGAAGCTATCAAAATGCTCTTTAATGTGTAAATTAGTGAAAACAAAAGAAAGAAAAAAGGAAAAAGAAGCAATTGTCACACTTACAGCGGCAGACATGGGCTGGGCTTGCAAGTCTAGTAACAGAGATTAAAGTTAACTGAGTAGGGAGATGAGAATTTGAGAAACCAGCAGTAGAAACCGGGACAAGCTGAACAAGAGTTAGGAGATTTAGCCAAGTTATCAAGGTGGGAAAAAAGATTAGGTCAGAAATGAGTAGGAAGAGATAGGACAGAACGGCTCAAGCCTGAAGGACCATGCCTATTAGAATATCATCTTTCTCAAAGACAGTACTAGAGCCAAGATTGCTGAATATCACTTCTCTTTTGCTATCAATAAACTATCTCCGAAAAATCTTGACACCACTGGGCGTAGTTTTGTCCTGTGCCAACTGCTGCTCTCCAGACAATTCTGGGCTTAGTTTGCTAGAGAGCAAAAGCTAAGGATGTTTGGGCAGCTTGGATAAAATTATCCTGCTGTTTGAAGGGGGAAGAAAGGAAAATGAAAACTTTATAGAAATGAATCGTAGTGGTCTGCTTGGTTTCAGGGACAGCACACTATTTCCAATCCATTTTTGGGTTTTGATATTGCAGTAACCATTGTGTGAGACTCTCCTCCAAATCTGAAAGTGCTTAGACGGCTTTTGAAGGGCTTTGAGTGAGTTTGATGTAGTTTGGAACAAAGTAAGGAAGGCGTTGCAGTAAAGTGCACGAGTCTAGAAGAATGGCTGATGCTGGAGCTGTGGGTTCAAGAATTACACAGGGTGCTTAAACCTGCTTAAGGCTAGAAAACAATGAGTAACAATGTGCCAGGAGAAAGAGCCCCAAAGGAAAGCTACCTTGAGGGTAAGGAAAGTAACCTTTGCAATGCTACATCTGTGCATTGAGTCAGAAGAAATGCCAAGTGTCGTGGCAAAGAAAATGGCTGTCCAGTGTAATTCAATAGGCATTTCTTGGTTTGGGGTAATTTTGGTTTGGGATTTTTTTTTGTTTGTCGGTTGGTTTTGTAGTTGGTTTTGCAACCTAATGCCGTTTCGTGCAACGGACCCACTTCTCTATCTGATAATATCTCAAAGAGCAAGTACCTACATTATTAGTCATACGTCTTTCAAAGTTTTTAAGAACAAAACATCTTGTTTTAACATGAGCAACGTGTATTCAATAGTCTCACCCTCTTTTTGTCTAATTCAGGGATGTACAAGTCCTAGATCTGCTGAATGTGACAGGGAAAGCTCAAAGATGTTTTTCTGCAGTGATGTTATGTGATATGCTGTAAACACTAAGTGCCCATAAAAGCCCTTACACTTCATCCAAAGTAAATCTGCACGTGGTCCAAGGGTGGGTCTGGGAACCAGAAGAGCTTGCATTATGATCCTGTCTCTTCAGATGATTTGGATGAGTTGCAAAATTTCCTTATATATACCCATCTGTATATGGGGAAAATAATACTTACCTCACTGGCTTGTCGTTGATTTCTGGCTGTAGAATTAGTAACTGGGCCTTTAGGTACTTCACTTGGCCTTGTGCAGTAGAGTGGAACAGCTATGGGTATGATACAGTCATGAACAATAAAAACTCTTTGCTCTGACAGCTCAATTTGTGGGTTTTTTTTTAATTTTTATTTTTATTACATTTAATTTTCTATCTAGCCAACTGGCATTTCTTAAAGATTAATTTGGACCTGTTTTCCAGGGCCCGCAAATTTCAAAAGCTCATTTCAGAGGCACATTTAAAACAAGAATACACTGACATTTTCCCTTTCAAATTAAATGCACACTTTTGAGACTGTTCTCTCCTTGTTTGCTAGTTTATGGTGTAATGCGTGAAAAGGAGACACAGAAGGAGGCAGAGCATAAGGACTGCACCTGCTATTAGTCTCAAATTCTCTTGTGAACTCCTTGGATGTTCCAGGGATATGGATGTGTTTTTAAAGCTAAAACAGCCTTGCAGGAGTTAACCAGTCAGAGACCTATTGGATACCTTATAAATCAGGCCCATAAACAGTTTTAGAAAAGTGTATATGAACCAGCACAGGGATATGACTATATATGCACATATTATATGCACATATGGATTTTTTTTTGGTTTTCACATAAATAGCTTGTATTGCAGTTTGTGTGTCTGTCCTCTTCTGTGCTTAGTTGTCACCAAGGAATTGGGGGGCCTGATAGTTGTCAGCTGGGTAAAGCAAAAGCTGCGTTGAGACTATTATGGTGCAGTATTTTCCACCGTTGCCTCTGAGGTTAGATATAGTCAGTACTAAATTTCCAAGTATATTTACAGCATCAGAGCAGCGGTGTATTTTTTAAGTTGTCTAATATTTTCCAGCTGTTTTTAATATGTGCATCTTTTGAAAGGCTGTGTATGAGTCATCAGCTCAGTGTTCACTGCTTACTTTTCATTGTTAACCTCTCATAATTCACCTTAGCAGTCAGTGCCTGCTGCACTTTTCAAACCGAGATGCCACTAACAAGTCCATTATGTTAAGAGAAGATGTAATGCTTTGCTACTGGAAGTTATTGGTTTGGAATTATGTTTATTTTACACTGTTCCACTTATTCTTCAATTTGGAGAGATGGCTATGCTTATTGGAGCAATCATTTGACAGCCATTGCCATAGTGAAGGTCACAGCAGGCGATAGGGAACATTATTCAGAACATATGGGCAGCCGAGATGGGACAAATCCCTTAGCTCAGGCATGTCCACTGTATCAGCTTGGAGGCTGGATCCAGACACCTTCCTGCCTTCTCTCTTTTTCCCCCAATTCTTTCCAGCGGCAGCCTGAAAACAAGTGCTTCTTCCCCCATGTATGCACCACAGGACATGGGGCTATTCACTGTCCCCAAAGGTAGAAGCTTCAGAGAGACTAAATTACAGGAAAGTCTAGATTGGACGACACCTCTGGAGATGATTTGGACCAACCCTCTATCGAAAGCAGGTCCTTAGATCAGGTTATCCAGGCCTATGTCAAACCAGGCCTTGAATATTTTCCCCATTTCTCTGGACAACCTTTTCCGATGTTTAGTTATTCTCATAGTAAAACATTTTCTCATACATCCAGACAGAATTTCCCCTGAGGCAACCCGTGCCTGCTGCCTCTTGCCCTTTCACCGTGCGTCCCTGTGAAGAGGGTGCCTCCACTTCGCTGTAACTACCCTTCAAGTCCGGGAAGACTGTGTTGAGATTCCCCCTGAGCCTTTTCTTCTGTAGGCTCAACAAAGCCAATTCCTTCAACCCTTTTTCATGCGCCAAATTCTCCAGCCCTCTAATCGTATTGGAGGCCCTCCACTGGGCCCTCGCCAATTTTAAAGGTCTCTCTTGAACTGAGGGCACCAAAATTTGACACAAAGTTCCAGGTGTGGCCTGATGTATGCTGAGTGGAGTGGGACATCACGCCCCTTCATCTGCTGCCTGCGCTCGGGCCGATGGAGCCCAGGACATGTTTTGCCTTCACTGCTGCCAGGGCACCGTGTTGCCTTGTGTTCAGCTTGCTGCCCACCAGGATGCCAGGTCCTTTTCCACAGAAAATGGAAAGATCCTGCTGGGCAAATTCGGGGCAAGAACTACCAGATGATCAATGCTGGTGGCTGTGGTGTTGGGGCCAATGGCCGGATGCTGCCCCCAGCATTTAACGCTTAGGAATTTGATCGCGAAATGTTTAAGATGAGTATCACTGCACTACATCAAAACTTTCTGACGTTGAACAGCAGGTAGGTTTTGGACTACCCTTACAAGCACGATTCTGCCCTGCATGGGTGCATCTCCCTCCCGATTGAGACAGGTCTCCTGTGCAAAAATAGGCTGTGGCCATATAATCAAAAACTAAGAATATTAAGTGTGCGCACCTCATGCTTGGCATATGATTAACATTTGTACCACCTAACTAATCCTTGGGCTTCTTTTTACATTCCAGTAAGCTGCTGGCTCCTGGTGAATTGTTGTGACAATACGTTTCTGGTTAATTATGCATTATTCACATTTTCTTTTGTAAGCTTTGAATCATTACCTTTTAGCCTAATAAAAAGCCCCCATGTTGTATGACTGACCTTTTTACTATTCATTGTTTTGTAAAAGCCTCCCACTGTCTGCCTCCCCTCCACACTAAGTGGGCTCAGCCTTTCAGATCTCCCTATCAGGAACCTCTATTTTGAGGTTTTTCACTGTGGCAGATGTTTGACTGTAGGTCTGAACCTCTCTTTTCTGGATCTTCTGCATTACTCCCTGCTCTGCTTCTAGTTTAGCTAAACAGCATCGTTGCTTTCCTCTCTGCAGTCAAGCTTTCTGCAGTTATCAGCTATCCACAGTGGCACTCCTGACTTTCTCTTAAGTGTTTAAAATGAATTTAAGCATTACCGTTATAAATATCATTTAAAGGCTATGGATGGGCATTTCCAGATACATCAACTCTCACTATATTCCTCTTTGAGAGAAAATGACTTTCACTTTCCTTCCCAACCCTGGCTGTGAATGATTGAGGAAGCTTTGCTTCCCCACCGCAATAGAGGGACGTTTTGATAGCTAAGAAGCAACTGAGTGGTGGTGAAAAAAAGAGAAATAATGCCACATTGGAAATAAAACTGGCACTTGCTATTTTGGCTTGTCACAGACAATAGCTTCCAGTTCAGACCAGAGGCAGAACTAGGATATAGGTATTTAGTGTTAGGAGCAGCACTACTGTTGACCCCGTGATTTTTCACCAGGTTGTTTAAACATTCTTGCCAATAATAAGAGCATCCACAATAATAAGAGCATCCACAATTCCATGCATCTTCCATGGTATTTATGTTGTCAAGGGAGAGACTGGAGATGCGTACTGTGATCTGTCATAAGTAAAACTTAAAATGCTAGTTTGATCTGGTTATTAGCACATTGCTGATGCCAAATTGCGGTGCCTTTCTGCCTATAAAAAATGCAATCTCTATTCTAATCCCAAATCAAGGTTTTAGGATTAGTTATCTTAGAGTACCATGAGTTCATAATAATGAAACATCAGACTGTGCTGAAAGAGGCTGTTGAGAATTCAAGTGCAGTGCTTGTGATTTCATAAGATAATTATTTCTCTGGTAAGATCTTCCATGTAGGAGAGTTTAAATATTTTGTGTGTTCATTTCTTGTACAGATAAATTGTTTTCATTTTATTTTCTAATTATAGAGTAATGCAACTTGCAATATTGTTGTATTTTACCGTATATTTCACGCACACTGTACTCCCAAATACTACATGGTTAAATAATTCAGGTGCAGAGTGAATAATAGCAAAGGCAAGCTGGTGAAATGAAGAGAAATACCTAGATGCTTGGAGATCGTTATATTCCCTGGATTCAACCAGACAAATGGGGCCTGGAAACTTCCTGGAACGTAAGGGCTACCTGAAAAAAGGAAATGTTGCCAGCAAATGATTCCATGAAGTCAACAAAATTTCATGTGGGCAGGCATCTAGAAGTTGTAGTAGGTTCATTCATACACAAATAGAACAGCTGAAGCTAAGGAGTCCAGCAGATGGCAAAATATTCCCCATCAGTTGTTACTGTCCTGTTTGTATAGCCCCTGGGGTCTGAAACGCAGATGAGCAAGAACTCTTTGCCACCATCTACTGATGAACGGGAGGAAGAGGTATAGTTGATTTCCACAGATGATACTCATGACGGACTGCTATTTCGGATGCTTTGTTTACATTTTATTCAAGGATAGGAATAAAAGGAAAATAAACTGCTGTTATCTTCACAACAGTTCCAAGGAGCAAAGAAGTAGCTCTTGTATCACTGGATTATGCAGGATGGGAATTCTGTCACGGGAAACAAATGAATAAAAGAGCTTGTTTTGCAGCCTATTCCTTCTATGTTGCAATGAATTGAACTCCTTGAAGTTAGAGAAGGAGAAAGAAGCAGTCCTGGATTTGAAGAGACAATAAAGAGGTGAAAAGATACCTTTATTCTGTGCCAAAGGGGCTGTAATTACTGTAGGAGAGTTAACACCCTGGAAATTCAGACCTAAATGTGATTCAATCACAAGCAAGAGTGAGGGGCAGCCATGTGTGGAGAGATGAAAGAGAGGGGAGCACTGTCCCAAAAAGAGACAACAGCACAGGAGCAGAGAAAGGGGTGACCTAGCAAGAGACAGAAGGAGGGTGTCCAGGGACGTCGTTCCTCCGCAGCTGGAGTCAACCCAGCCAAAGTGCACCCCTCCTCCCTGAAACTTCACCAGGCACTGAGAGGGTAAGTGTTCTTCTTGAGGTCATCTCAGGAAATTATTTCCTTAAGTTTGTGGGGAGTATCTGAAACATATGTTTGCTAATTGTAAATCAAATTCTGGTATTCCACTTGGAGTCTGACTTTTTTTGGTACTAGCAATTAGCTGCAGAAAAGATCACTTCTTGAAATATGTTTCTACCCTCTTTATTGAGATGTCCAACATATAATATTGGATTATAGAGGGAGGGGGCAGTACTTCAAGAAAAATAAACTTGTGTCCATCTTGAAATATCTAGGCAAGTATTTCTAGGAAAGGTACCACTTATTTGAAAAGACAATATCTCACTTCCTCAGGAACAAGGAAGGAGGAAGTGGTTGTTGGGACGAAGGAAATGGTCTCTAGGCGGTCTTTTGTAAGCAAATGTTAATGTTTCATGCATGTGCTCCAAGCCATCCAGAAGCATGTGAACATCACTGGAGCTGCGTAAACGTATTCCAACTTTCACTGTAGACTCTTGCCAGCTTGAAATATAAATTCATGCCGGCTTGCCAAAGGCAGGGAAGAGAAAGACAAGGCAGCTGAGATGCAAGTAACGGAGGAAAATGTGTTTTAGGGCCAACTGGAGCTCTTTTGCTGTCTTATGGATTCTCCCTCAGCTTTTTTGTGCATTCTCGTTGAGAAAAAAACACAAAAATACAAAAGCACAGAAACAAGGAATGCACTTTTTTATTCAGGGAATACATTTGGCATTAGTACAGAAGTCTTAAAGGACTGGCTTCTGTCAGTCCCTTTTTTTGTCCCTTCAGCATAGACCAGAATTCAGGGGAGGCGTGCCAGATCCTAAGGCGCTCCGAATACGCACCAGAAAGCAGCTTTGCTCAGTTGTAAATGCAAAGGGAATTCCTCCTACATAGGTGAACCTCAGTTTCCCCAGACACATCCCACTTGAGTTCAGGAAATACTCCACACTTTGTGTTTTCATCTCACTCATCACATCTGCCTTCTGTCTCTAGCACTGAAATGATGCAGAAATAAAACTAGCCATGACTCATAGTTTTTTTCCTAAGGTGAGATTTTTCTTTTTTCTGCCCACCTTACAGCACAGGCATCTGGAAACAAAACTCACCCTCATTCCTGTTGCATCAAAACATGCTGTCAAGAGCTGTCCTGCTCTTTGAATCCTCAGCTTCTAGTCAGGAGGACAGGATTTAGATGGATGGTTCTTGCTACCTTGCCTTCCTTTGAGATTTCAGCACTTTTTATTGTTCCAGACAGTGGAAATTCCTTAGCAACAATGCCAGCAGCTAGAAGTTTGAAAGAAGTCTGAAAGTTAAATAATAAAAGAAAACTCATTAACAGAACTTTCTGAACCTCTGCATTTTAGTGCACATGAGTTGAAGTTTTGGAAGAGAATTGGAAAAGGCTTGTGGTTTTATTCACATTAGCTTGGCCTGTTCCTTATCAGTTGAAATTTGAAAGCTGTTGAAATTGTTTTGCCCATCCAAAGGTCAAGCTTTTATGGAACACAGAAGCAGAAAATCCAAAGTATATGAACTAATATTCAGTAGCTGAATGATAGTTCCACCAACCTTCCCTTTACCTACTCTGGCTAGTATTTTCAGACTGTCTCACTCCTCCTCTATTTATATAATTTCTCCATTTCACTTTTCATCCCGCCAAAGAGTGAGTTAATGTCTGTTGGTGTTCCAGAGCAGGATCTGACAAGTAAGTCAACTCTGCATGACCAAATTATTTGATGAACACATTTCATTTTCAGCTGCCCTCTTCTGCATTGCCTGTCTCCACAAAGAAAATACAGAGCAGACGTGCTGCTCAGTTCAACCAGAGGGCCACCAAATCATAGACCTAACAATCCTGAAATGTACAGACTAATACTTCAAAATAAAGATGAATTCTCGTAACTGAAGTCTCCTGTCTGAAATGTCCGTCAGGGAGAGCCATAGATTGTGTTAGGGCTAGTGTAGCCCCATACCTTATGCAGGAGTATACTGAACAAAATCCTGGTTCTATAGAAAGCAAGAAAGATTTGCCCTTCTTGCAGATGAGTTTTATGTCTTATACCTTCCCCAGTCATTTGGCCTGCTCAGATGAGGTTGGTTTGGAGCTTCTCTGCTGATTAGATGTTCATTAGAACTTGCTATCAGCCAAAACTCAGCAGCTGAATATATTCATATGATGAATTAATCAATTTAATTTAGCATGCTCTGTTTGTGTGACATAACGACTTCCTAAAAAACTTGCCTGGTGGCATAAGAAATCTCAGAGGGAATAAAACTGTTCAGATGGAAGGAGAGCATTTCTAATTGACAAAATAACTTTCTAAATACCATTTTCCTAACTCAGCACTCTCATGATTGATAGAGGGGGAGAGTGCATATAATTTACGGTATCCTTATTACCTTTTTCTTTTCTTATAGTTAACTAAATGAATTTTTCCCCCTAAAAGACACACGTTATGACTTGCCTTTTCCCTGATACTTAAAGGTAGCCAGCTTTCACAATGCTAAGAATATTTTATAACTTCCCACTTTCATTACCCCGAAATACATCATTAAGTGTAAATTAGTTGTGGGAGAGAGTGCATTAATTATGAGTGCAGTTCAGAGAAGGCCATGATTTCCTGCTGACACCATACCACTTTCAAGGTGACTTCAACATTAACACCTTTAAATTTGCTTTGCTTTGTTTTTGGAAGATCCCATGCCCTCTCTGAGATACTTCTATAGAGTGTTTTCTTCTGCTCTGCTCTCTCTATCTGCCTGTGCTTTACACCAAGCAGATCTACATGAAGACCTGACAAGCAGCACATCCTCTCCCAACATAGGTTGTGGCAATGCAGATGTATCCAAGCTAGCTTTTAGCCAGTATGTTCTAATGCTACAAGAAGTGGAGCTATGACCAGCTGGAATAAATCGCACGCTGGAAACTCTCTTTCTCCCATCCCTCCATTTCTATCTGTCCAAATTATTGAGTGGGTTTTCCAGCCCACCTTGAACTCTGTGCTGCTATCACGTTGGACGGATTCCTAGATATGACATCTCTCAAACCAATTGTCTGCTGCACTGCACAGTTGTCCCAGCATTTCTTGCGCATGTCCCAGGCAGCAGCGGTCCCAAAAGTCATTCCGCTTGCTCCAGTCCCACAGAGAAGCAGTACCAGGAGGAGATATTGCTTTTCCATAACCAGGTGGGTTCCTATCACCACAGTTCCGTCCAGGAGGTGGTTCCTAAACTTTTCCATGTGTGATTTTGTATGATCCCACAGGTCATGGACTGCAGCTTAATTTGTGCTAGGCCCCTCAACACACCCACAAGGGCTGCAGACCCTCGCAGTGCAACTACTGAGTGCAGGTGTGCTATTTCCAAGGATGCGCCGGAGGCAGCTGGTGCTCACTCTGCTGAGGAGCACAGGGCTCCTGGCGCCAGCCAGAAGTGCAATGAGAAGGACGAAGAAAGGGGAATCCAGCCTGCTGAAGCATGGTCTATTAAATCCCACATCTGAAAGAAAAAATGAAACAGGATTATCATCTTGGACCCCTCAGAGTAAGAAGAGGAACTGAAGGAGCAGTGATAGACCAGCCTGCAGTAACAAAATACCTCCCTTTTTAAGAAGACTTTTAAGTTCCGGGTAGAGTCAGATAAATACCCTGGTATGCTGCTCCACCAGACTACTCTCAGTTACTCCTAAATCTGATGTGATGTTTGCTTTATACATAAAACTAAAGAGGTTTCCAGTCAGCCTGACACGAAAGGTATCATTCTTCCCCTTGTTGCAGTGCAGTAAAAGCTTTCTATCAAGACTTAGGTGTTGATTGCGGACACGCACAAGGGAAGAAGAGACTAGCTGCAGTCAGGCTACTTTTAGAGAAAACTCTTTGTGAGAAACCTGTTGTGTTGTCAATACTATAAAAGAGCTGACTCGAGCATCAGGAGGAGATATACTTAATCTTATCCACTAAAGTAAATAAGTGCAATTTCAACTCAATTTCTGGCTTCAGTTTAGACATCATGCGTAGCTAAGCCCTCGTCCAGTATTGCATCTGCCAGTAAATACAGCTGGGAAGGTCTCCCCACAGTCAACTCTAACATTTTCCATGATCATGAACTGAACCTTCCACTCATTTTTTTCCCTTTGACAGTCGACTTTTACCACTCAGAGTGACATTTGGAATCACTCAATCCACAGTGTTTGGAAAGACGTACTAGAGCAAACCTGGGATTCTGCTGCTATCCGGACAACACATCACTGCATAACATTTCGTCTCTCCAGAATTAACTATATAACTTCAAACCTTTTCAATAGTTTTTTTTGTTGTTGTTTTTTTACCAGTGAGAGCTGATATCTCTGAGCTGAAGGTGTTTGCCCAGTGCAGAAAAGAGTGTCAGGGCATTCGTTTGTGGCAAAGGCTGTTTGCACACACGTGTCCTTTTATAATTTCTTAAAATAGGACAGATTAAACACAATTCATAACGTTTTTTTTCCTAAATAGTGAATATCTCTATGTCTTCTTTCAGGCTGGGCTGCTATAGAGAACCTGTCATGGAGATATTTTAACTTCTTTAAATTCTAGATTGGTATGATACACATTATATCAAACCATACGAGTCTTAACATTCTCCCCCAGGGGGTAGAAACAATTTAAACTAGTAATGAAGACCTGGAATACAATAGGTATAGAAAAGAATAAATAAATGCGATAAGCTAGTTATAGAAACTGACTTTACTACGTAGATCCAGTCCTTCTCTGAGATTAGAGTTTTGCCTTCTTGATTTGAAAGACAAAGAGCATTTCAGCAGAGGAACTGGTATTACGCTAACCTTCTGGTGGACTGCTTGGAAGGCTCTTTAGTAATACAATGTTCTATGCGAATACCAAAAACACAGAAGCCTTTTCGGTGGGTATGTGGAAACTTACCATTTCTGTTTCCCACGTAGAGAATATTATATGGAAAAGTACGGTTTCACAAAAGATATTTTTCCGTTGAAAAATCATTCTGAGAGATAATTCTTGACCCTTTCTAAAAGAAATACTATCTTTGTAATGTACTTTGAAATCTTTTTATCTCAAATTGTAAGTCCTTCTGCTTTATTAAAATAGACATAAGGTTCTGACTTTCTTGGCACAGGTAATCTTATTGCGTCTATTGCTAACAATAGATGTCAGCTAGTGGAATCCAAATCACCTGGAGGGAAAAACCAAAGACAATAAACAATTATATAATTTAAAGTGAATTGCATTAAAAGCTGAGGGTTTAGGAAGCTCAGAGAATAAGATAAATCTTTTTTTTCCTCCCTTAAATATGAGAGAAAGGTATTTTCTCACTCTCTTTCATTCTTACATGATGCTTTTTCCCTAAACTCTTTCTTGAACAGATCTTTTTCTCTTTTTGGATACTAGCTATGAGGGCATAACCTTTTTTTTTTCTTTTCCCTCAAGCACTTTAGCACATTTAGCAAAAACATACAGAGGTTTTCACCGTTCTTCTCACCTATTAAAGATAAATAAAAAAAGGACAGAAAAAGTCTCCGTGCGTAAGTACTTTGCAATTAGCAATGCTTTTCTGCTTTTTGTCGTCTAAAAAGGATTGACCATAAATCAAAATGGATTTTTGTCACTGTAGAGTTTGTCTCTCTTCTCTTTACTGTTAGGCTGGAGTACGCTTCTAACCTGTTCAGAGAAAGAACTCCTTCAGTGTGAATTTCCTTCCAGAACCAAGACTCATTCGCAGATGAACGTATCCTATATCTCCTGTCTTTGAATCTACCACTGCTGCTAATCGGGACCTCCCTCCCTCAAGCTGTGCGAGAAAACCAAAGATTTCCTTCTACCATCAGTTTGCAGAGATCTGAGAGTACTCTTAAAAGCAGATTCGCCTTGCTCTGCACGCTGTGAATGTTCAAGCCCTGGCTGCAAGGTCACTTCAGCTGACCTGTGGGTCTTTTTTTGCAGAGATGGAGCCCAGAAGAAATGCAAAATTTAAACCGAGGTCCAATTTCTCCTTCACGAATGGACTGGGGCATCAATAGTGCTTCTCCAAAGTTTGATCCTTAGAAAAAGCGTGGTTGCATCTAGTTCAGGTACTACTGAGCTGACAACCAGCAGTTTAGATGGGAGCCTGCAGCTTAGTGTTTAGAGGACTTAAGTCCACTTCTTCAGTGCTTTCTCCCCTTCATGAGGTAGATACAGCAAAGGAAATATAGGGATGAGTAGCCTTCTTGCTCCAGATTTTCTAGCTCAGTCTCACATTCACCAAAATGTGTTGGTTTAAGTTATTTGTACTCCTGAGTTGTTTTGCTACTGCTTACTAGACATTGCTGTCCCCCTCCTTACACTTCACATGAGTCAGGAGAATAGACCTTGATCCCTTTCCAAGGCTGCTCCAGGCTGTGAGGTGGCCTAGTTACTGCTAGGAATCTAAGCGAGACAGCTTGTGGTGTTATCACCTCTGAGGACAACATCGAATTGTCTGGAGCTGAGCTGTCACAGAAGGTGCAATGCTTGCCCCCTGCCCTTAACATTGCGCTGGAGGATGAGCGTTGTGGTTTCAGTGATCCGCTGCCCACCCACTGTGTGGGAGACCCAGGATGAGATTCAGCTGGCTGAACGTGGGTATCTCTGCAACGCAAGCATCTGCGAGCAAATCACTCCGAGTTCCCCCTGCAGTCAATGGAGAGCTGGTTACTGGAGTCAATGGAGCATATGGAGCCATTCAGCCTTGAGCTGGTTACCTAAACACTTAAATGTCATTTAAGACTCTCTGAACTGGGAGCCAAAGTTCAAATGGAGACACCTGGACCGAGGACACTGTTGGGAGATCCCGTTTGAAATAAGGACACCCAAATTTAGATACCTACCTGCAGAGATGTGAAAAAGCCCTAGGGATGCTATTTGGTTATTCTGATTTAATTGTCTAGTGTTGCTCTGTCATCTCAAAGATACTGATGTGAGGCTGGCTGATATGACACAGTCCTGTAGGAGAACCCTGCTCTTGCTAAGCAGCATGCAGGTGCCCATCAGGATATCCTGCAATGCCCAAAATCCACCTAGGTGTGGGCTACAGCCTCCTTCCCCAGGTGTCTATGCAATATGGTAGTCAGTGAGGATCTAGTCAGTATATTCAGTGGTGTCTAGAGAGCAATTCAGCTAATAGTTATCTACTTTAGTGTGAACTGAAGTTTCCCAGAGTTATACACAATAAATCTTACCCCAAACTACAGAGTCAAAAAGGTCTAGGAGGGAGATGAGGAGGGTTGTTCCTCAGTACTACCTTACCTGTGTGGCCATTTAAAAGCTATTCAATAGCAGCCTTCGCTATCAGGCTTTCAAGTATATCCATGCCCTTTTTGGGGGGAAGAGGGGGTGCTTTTTTTTCCTGGCATATTAAAATTTTTTCAAAGGCTCTGTGCAGGCTGCCCACCAACGTGTAATCTGCTCATGGTGCAAGAAATTGAGGGCAACATTGTTCCTAGCCCTGAAGTTCAGGGATCTCTGCTATTTCAGACTCCAAGAGAGAAACATGCTACAAATGATACCCTGTGATGGCCAGGAAGGGCACACAGTCATATAATCAGCCACAATATGACAGTAAGAAGGCATTGAACTGCATCTAACTTTTATTGAAACACCAAAGTTGTCTAAAGTCTCATATTGCCAGGGGTATCTTTCAGACAAAATACATACTGCAGCCTATAAAAATTAAGCTAGTCATTATAAACTTAATCTGCAGTGTGAATGACAAAATTGAAAAGCACTCAAGCATTAAACTGCACTTCTTAAAGGTAAAATAATAAAGCAATATGGGTAATATATAAATTGCTATAAAGATTGCTGGGAGCAGGAGAGCAGGGCTAAGCATCTCAGTGGATGCTGGAATTTATTATGGCTCTCAGTAATGTTGAATGCCACCTGTATGCTGCTTTTTGCCAATAAAAAGTTTGCAACCATTCTTAGTCTTGTGGACAATCTTATGCACCTTTTCTGCTTTTCTTTTTAAGAAAATTGGATGGCTTTATCAATTTGAAGTGCTACTTGGAAACATTTTATCAGCTCAGCCTTAAAACACTGTAACCTACTTGACAGCAAAGTTAATTAATGTTTGGTAATAATCTTTCTTCTGTTCATCAATCAAAGTTCTTTATTTTGTTAGATCAAGTCCGTTTTAAATGTATTCTCTTTATGAAGGTGACCTCAGCTGCAAGATTCATAAACAGCCAAACTATGCAGTGAGTACAACAGAAATAAACATACATGTATTCTTACACGATCCTAAAGTCTGGCATGATACCACAACCTAGACAGGTTAAACTCTGCACTGCACCATTATATCTTTGCAGCAGAACTCCATTGCCTAAAAGCAAATCTCCAATTTCTTGTTGCCATGTTTGATAAAACCCTTAGTGCAACATTAGAACTTCCAATATACAGAAAGACTTAACCACATGATCAATTTTTTTTTTTTTTTTTTTTTATGGGACCATTGCCATGTGGACTCCTATTTTGTGCTGACCTGTGCTTAAATGCTTAAATGGGGACAGTCTGAGAGAGGAGCTGCTGTGCTGGCTATAAGGCTGCACTCTAGTATATTTACTCAGTTGAAATCCTAATTCACCCCCTGTGAGGCTCCATTGATTTCAATCAATGGGATCGCTCATTTGCTGGAGGTACTTTGCAGAATGTGTGTATCATTTTTTGAGATGTCTATTTGGAGCCCTAATCACCACTGCATTTGTGGCCCCATTTAACCACATGGTTAAATTATCATTATTCTGCAAACTGTTCTACCATATGCATGAGATCAACATTAAACTACATTGCTGAATAAGGATGAGATGAAAAAAGAATATCAAAATCTGGTTGTGGCCATTTATCTCAGTGAAGAGGCAAGGTAATCATCTGCATTTACACACTATAGCTATACTTTATCCCAACCACTTTGCAGCGGAGAAAATTTATCAGATGAGAAAACTGAAATATGATAAACTGAGTAACTGAGTGAAATCATAAAAAGGTGACCATATAGCTGGGATTCAAATCCCCGTCTTCTCAGACCCAATGGTAGGCTGATCAAACGGGACGTGTCCTCTGAGAGAGAAAGCAACACAGAAAAAATGACATCGGTTTGTGTTAGGAGGAGGCTGAATCTACTAGCCTGATGGGGCAAGACCACACCTCCATGAACCCAGGTCCAGTCGGTAGCAAGGCTGAGCATGTGTTTCCAATAGGCACACGCTCAAGCACACATATGCAACACGAGTACATATTTACGTAGATGGCCACACAGATCAACACAGAGACATACACTCAGCAATCACGTAAACAAAAATAGCACCAAAGGCCTCATTCTATTCACTTCTTTGGCTGGTCAGGGCAAAGGCCCACTAGTGAGACATATATATACATATATATATATAAATACACACACACACACACACACACACACACACACACACACACACACATATATGTATAATCTGGCTCAAATGGCATTTGCTCTTCCTCAAATCACCTAGATCCCTCCCTTTCCCTGCCTTTGGTTTCTCCCCTAAACATCCCCATAAATAAGTCTTGCGCAATTCTAAAATCGTTCCCCTGAATCCCATAATGTGTCCCATATCCTTAGGCAGTAAAGCCCTTCAGGTGCTCTGGATAGCTGCTCAGGTTGCCCCTTCTTGCAGGGTTTCATGCCTGGGCCACGGGGCTTATGTTCTGCTGAGACAGTCCTGGGAGGAGCTGGACATAGTGTCCATTTCTCTGAGTAAATAATTTGGGGTCCCCCCCAACGCCATTGTGCCTCTGTGCTCTTCTGAGCTTGCTGCAATGATCCCTCCACGGGATGAGTGCTCTCTTGTGATGGGCCTGGGAGAAGCTGGGGCAGGGCGTTATTTGGGTTCCCCCGTTGTCTCTGTGTGCTCCTTTGTCTGGGTGCAGAAGAGCTCTTTATCACATAAAGTAATAGTCTGTACTTCTCCACATTAGGAAACAATTTTCCATCACAACCCTCTGATTTTGTAAATAGTATGGTTTCTTTAAATGTGTGCATTGTGCTAAATACGTATACAGAGAGGCAAAGGGGTGAATTATTGCAATACAAGCACTAACCAGCAAACCTGCACTGACTGTGTGCCTTTTCCTGTCATGTTGCAAATGGCATTCAAACGTGTTTGTTTGAATCGATTCTATGTAAGGTGGGAAAGGAGAAAACCTACGGATAAAAGCAGCTCGTCTAGGAAGCAGCAGCTTATGCCTTAAGAAACAAAGATCCTTCTCTTCTTGATACCCACATTTTATTTTCAGAGGGACAGAACGATCAATTCTGATGCTGGAGTTGTTTCTACAGCTCCGGCTACTCAGTCTATCTACTACCGGTGTAAAACAGGTGAGTGCTCTCATAGGTATACATTTCAGGGACATGACAGCTGAAATCTGCAGTTGAAACTCAACTAGTCTGAATTTGAACTAAAAGGTCCAGATTGTTTTCCTTTTTCATCTTAATTTTGATTAGATTTGCACCTTCCCAGTAAGCTTTATGTTAAAAGAAACCCCGAAATCTCAATGTGAATCTCTATGACTTTCCAAGCCTAACCTCCTAACACATCTAATCATGTGCAATAATGGATAGGGCTGTTGGCTGGTTATGATGTAAAATCCATCCTGAACTTGGAGATTTAACCAAAAATCCGAAATTGGGCAAAGTTGCATGTTATTTGTGTGTTTAACAACAGCATTCTTCTCTGCTCTACTTTTTTGCTAGCCACAAACATTTTCCCTATAAATTCCCCTGGAATTTATGCTAATTCTGACCTAATTAAAAAATGGTCATTTGCTGTTCACCATCATTAGGCTCAATTTGATCCCATGGTGGAACGATAAACCACCCACCCCAATTAAACAGAGTTCACTGTGATATATTCCTTGTAAATGAAAGCACAAGAGGTCTCTTTCACATGCCAGGACCCATTTCCCAAAGTGTTACTGGAGACTGCTTTTTTTTTTTTTTTTTTTTTTTTTAAATGGAGATATTTCAGCTTTCTTCTCCAGCTTCCATAGTGGTTCTGGCTTTACTATTTTTGAGACAAGAGCCACTGAGACCAGACTGATGTTCTGCTACGGTCTCTGTCTCTCTATCTCCCAGGTCTCTGAGTAGGGGCTGTATGTCCTCCTTTGAAGCGGAAGGGGACACTAAGACTTATAAAGAAGTCTAACAGGTGAGGAAATAGTGAATGAGATAACAACGCTGTAGGCTGACATATGAAGAGAAAAATCAAACGAAGTCACAAAGTATTTCTGCAAAAAGACCTTGTTAGTCTGGGTTAGAGTCTGGTCTATTGCATTTTAAGGCTAAAATCCACAAAAGCTTGGACAAGAACTTCCTCTTTACATTCTCTTTAAAATGCGTTAGTAGGTTCATCTCTCTGAGTTCAGGTCGAATTCCAACCATTTTCAGAGACTAAAACCACAAACAAGTTCAACAGAATCCTAATATGAGCTGAGGTTTGCATGCTCTGCATGAATGCATATACATAAAACCATGACTGTCCAGTGCCTTGCTGTCCTTTTGGTCTTAGTGACTGACTGTAGACATTTGACGGGTGACACACATGACAGAACATCTTCCTCAGAATTAAGAAATGACTCAAGTAAGGCTGGTGAAAGTTGGAAGAGGAACCACGGGAAGAAAGTAAAGTGTTGGCCCCACCCTCACATTCAATATAGAATTATAGAACAGTTAAGGTCCAGGGACATCTCTGCTTCGTGATTAACTGCCTAGGCATCAGCTTGGGGTTACTGTGAAGGTTCAGCTACATCCATCCGACTCAGTCCACACTGATTTTAGCAAATTCACACATGTGAGAGACCCTGGCAAGTACTCAAACAGTGACAGAGAGACAGAGAAAGAAGAGAAATTAAGAGCGAAAATTATGCCCAGAGTAAGACAAGGCACAGCAGTGCATGTTTTCCATTCCTGATGGGAACAAGGGAAAGTGGCATTCAAATACTGCAGTTCAGAGAAAATTGCTTTGCCTACTGGCTGTGGTCCCACCTCAACAACGTTTAGCTGGCATATAAAGGGACACAGGAGAGAGATGCCAGGATTGGAGCTGGCCCTCAAAGCGTCAGTGAGCCAAGATAGACAGTAGATTTGTGCAACATCTAGAGTATGTACTCACCTCATAACTGATGTATATGCCCTGGCATATATATCCTGAGCTGGCAGAGTATTACTTGTCACCATATCCACCCTGGTTCAGAGTCACCTTTTTACTGGGAGCATTATTGATTTTCCAGAAAGTTTGTGCTCTCTTGTTGCCATTAGGGACTAGCAACTTCCAAGTCTATTCCTGCTTCCCAGCTATGGGTGTTGCCCTCATAAAATTCAGAATCCTTTTGAGGTGAATAGGATGTTTATTTGAAGAAAATTAGTTTGAAAGTTTGCTATCAAACTTGTGCTGTTTACTCTTCTCTCCTATTTTTTTTTAATTATTATTATTTTGAATAGCACAGGCACAGCTTAGAGGAGGTGAATATCTCTGGGTGATATTCTGGGTATTGTGGAAGTATTTGTGACCCTCCTCTGAGAGGTCCACATTGATGTCAACACCTGTGAATGTTTCACATTTGTTTTCAGCATCCAGGGTGTGACGTACCCAGCAGATCATCTTCTTCTGTCATTTGCCACTTGTCATGGATATGACCTGGCAATACATAAGAGCCAGACTTTTCCCTCAGAAGTTTCCCTTCATCCGGTTTTGTGTAATGGTAAAACCTGGAGGGGGAGATTTCATCTTTAATAGACAGCAGGAGCAAATTGGTATGTCCATCCAGGCTGGAAAGCACTAGAAAGCTGCTGTACTGCTTTAGGACCCATCACTTTTAGGGGTACCAAACTATTTTGTGCCTGCTAGATGGTAACAGTGGCCATAAGAGGGGTGTCAACATTGGTCATATTCTGACCTGACTGATTCCTTGATGAGTTTAGATTCACATCTTATAACTTTACTATAATTCCCAACACAGAACGCAGTAGAGTCATTACAGATTCTTCCTTTCTCTCCTTTAGACTGTGGCTGTGTTAATATTGATAAGTAGGGACTCTTGAAAATGAAAATAAAGACTTTCTTATGGAAAGACTGTATTACTTTGTCCCTCTAGCTTTCAAGTTATGATATGCTAGGGTGATCTCTCATTAGTAAGTTCTCCAGCTGATAAAAAGTTACCAGGAGATTTTCCAGTGAAATTCTAGGTGATATCAAATGTTGACACTGCGATGTAATTTTTTTTTTTTTTCACAACATTATCAAACTAGGTGGGTTTGGCTGGGTAAGTGTTTAATTGTTTGTCTTTTTCTCCTAGGACTGGCAGGCTGACACTTCCTAAGGCTAAAGCAACAGTCAAATGCTTCCGCAAAAGGATCTCCTAATGAGTGGTCAATTTTGGCACAACATAATGTAGAAAGATACACAGGACTCTCAGCATTTTGCTTCTCCCATTCAACATTACAATTTCTGTGGTACCCAGGGTGGGAGTGGCCCCGTTCCAACGTGAAGGAAGCATGCTCTTGCTCCCTCCAGAAGTTAATTAATTAACGAGCAACCAATGCACAGATTGAAAAAAAAAATCTTTGTGACTTACAGGCATGCATGCCTACAGACAGGACTGTATTGCTTCCTTTTCCTAAAGATGTCTTCTTTACTTACAGCTCCCACAGACTTCACTCCGATTCAGAACTGTGGAAGACATTAACTTGTGGAAGTTCTGCATATCAAGGAGAGATGTTCCAAAACGACCAAGACTTGCTGTGTTACCTTCAGTAAATTATGTTAGCTTCTCTCTGCCTCAACCCCACAGAATGGATGTGATTTCCCTGCCTCTCTCCTTTGAGTCTCCTTTCTCTTTAGATCATCAGTGCGGAGGCTGTTTCTTGCTCAGTAATTGCAGAATACCCAGAAAAAACAGTGCCCTGAGCTCAGTTCACCCCATCAAATAAACAGCAGACATCATTTTCAATCCAGCCATTAATAAACAGCATTAGAGTTTCCTATCTTTCCCCTTTATTAACCGGATGCCTTTTTTTCTGACTAAGGAACCCTTTTATTCATCTTTCTGCTGCAACAGTTTACGCAGAATGTAGTTCTAATTTTTTTTTTTTTCCAAAATGGATAAGCAAAGACAGACAAACTTGTTACCATCCCTCAGCAAGACTCCATTTAAGAACTCAGTGATACAAATAAGCCAGAAAGAAGGATGTGAATGGAGTTCCAATTAAGTGGAACCCAGGATGTCTCCGTGGGTACGTTATAGGAAGCAATGGTGATGGTAATGTCGAAGAGGTAGCTAGGAATAGCCTCCAGCATTAAAAATTTAAGCCTGCAACTCGTTCACAGCTGTGATCGTGCACGCACTGGGAGAGAAATGGCACAACTGAAAACAGAATCGACATATGTATGCCAAATTAATCCTGAGGAAGAGGAAATTTAACCCTTTGTGCTCCTCATAAGAGCGAGAATTTGCATAAAGTTCTTCAGAGCTGTCTAATCCTGAAACAAGATATAGCAGAGACTGGTACAGAAAAAAGGATAACCTCCACTCAGTGTGGTGTGGTGTGGATTAAAATTAAAGTGTGGCCTTCCTGGATGCCACAATAGTCCTATAAACTGTAGGTGACAGTGGGACATACTTATGCATAGCCACTTGTGCCTGGCAGTTTATTGTAGGCTTTCCTGGTAAAAAAGAGTTTTGTTTCATCCACGTATCAGGAAGGTCATTCCGAGAGTAGGGACCGAAATAAAACTTAGAGCTGCGTAAATGTGTGGCCAAGCTTCATTTTATTAGGAGAGAACGGCAGAAGGAATCTGTGGCTTTAGCCACAGATGTGCAAACTAATCATTTGTAAAATGTCACACATGAATTCATCCAAGTTACCTACCTCCTTGTCTTGTGCTTTGCTAAGTGAGCCTACTTTCTCTTAGGAGAGTAAAGTTGTTCCTGATCTTATCCATAGTTTCATACCCAGTTTTTGAAGTATGTTCCATTTACTCTAATTAATGACTTTTTTGTTTGGGCTTAATTTGTATGATAAAGATTGTTCACATCCTGCTGGTTGCTGTTCTGTTCTACGATTTGCAGGTAGAACATTTATCCTACTGTGTGAATTTATCCTACTAAGTGAATATCAGAGCTATCTTGTCTACATTTGTAGCTCAGATTTGGACTATTTCTTTACAGGAAAAAATTACCAACAGGTGCAACCACTCCTGTGTCATACTGGACACATTTAATTCTAAAGTGAAGACAGGGAATAGCTGGAAATTCTATGTGAAGGGAGGAGGAAATGGCACAGACTCTTCTCTGTCTCTTGTTAAGGCCGTAGCCCTTGATGGTGACTGTTACCATCAAGATAAAAGTTGCCTGTAAGATTCTGCAGTCTACAGAGTTATAAATACCTCAAGATGCGTGTCAACAACCCGTTACGTGGGGGTAACAGGAAACCCTACTGGGCAAGATTCTCTGAAATATCTGGTTTGCCCGCAGGGTTGGATAATGGTGGTGTTGTCCTTCTCAGAAAGGCGAAGAAGGAAAAAAAACTGTGCCTGCAGGCTCAATAGGTGATGAGTTACTCATCTGGGGAGGAAGGATCCCAGAACTGAGAAGGGAAGATGGACCCTGTTAAGGGAATGTGAGACCTCTTTAGAGAGACAAGCCTATAGTTGCAGCAGCCTGGGCAACTACACAGAGAGAAAAACAGTGGGTGAGTATTTGGGTGTGTGGGCGATGAACTGGGCCTGGCTCCAAAGACTGCTTGTTGAACTGGCACTTTATGGAGTATCCTGAGACTCATTTTTCTCTGGAACTCTCTTAAAGGAGATGTATTAATTTACGGTTTTGCCTTCCCCTGGACTCTGTTTACACATATGTTTCAGAAGAAGGAAATAACATTACCAATGAACCGTCTATTTGCGGCGGGTGCATCATATTTTCCCATTTATGATATTGTAACGTCTGGCTTTCACCGGAGCTCTCAGATGAGCTGCCCTCGTTACATTGCTATCGCTACTCTTTTGTCTTTGGATCTCTTTTGTGTATTGCAGCTCATGTGAACGTTTCAATAAAATACCAGCTCATGCAGGCAAATTCATTGAGCTACCAATTTTGTCATGAGCAGGATGCACTTACCTCAACAAAGCAGTCACTCATCTGAGGAAATAAATGACAACCAGGGGAGGTGGAGGGAAGTGTTCAAAGCATCTGAATGCACATGGGAAGCAACCCTGGCCTATTGTACCGTGTCGCCAGAAACTTCCTGAAATAGCGTAGCAAAAGAAAATTCTCAGAGCTGTTGGCTTTGTTTGCCATATCAATGGGACTGCAAAGCTATACAGAGATTGTTCAAATAGCCCTATGGAAATCTTCCTTCACACCTAATTCTGAAATAAAGGTATTTATCAGGTGAACTATCTGAATTAACAGAGCACTGCTACCTACCCAGAACATCCCTTCTTTATAGCAGTTTAAAACAGAAATACTTCTGCTGAAGTTAAAGAATCAAGTACGTTAAAGTAAAGTAGGAGTCAGACTGTGTAGTCTCTAGTTGAATGTGTTGCTGTGGTAGGTGAGTGCAGAAGGTGAGTCAAAGACAACCGAATCACAGTTAGAAACAACTCAAAATGGAATGGGGGCATGTCTTCATGTTCCCGGTGTCTATCTCATGATGCCATAGCAGTGGATAACTTTCTATAGCAAGTGTCAGAGGGTTGTTTCCAAGCCTGGTCCTGCAACCTCCTCAGGACAGCCAGCTCATCTTCAATTTTGCCTGGAGCTCTGTGAGTAAAAACATTTAAGGCCTTAGCATGCTCTATATTTTCCCAGTTCAGGCTGGCAGAGATTGTAATTTTAGTGTTTTTATTATTCACTCCATCAAAATCAAAGATTCAGGCCATTTCACAATGCTGCCTAGGTGACTGAATATTTCTTCAGTTCCCTTTTGCTTGACAAGAGAGTTGAGCTCTGACTCTTCAAGCTCTTAGCCACTGCAGTATGTCCTTATTCCTGTCTCCCCAGAGCAAATACTTCCCCATATGCTCTAAGAGGAGATTAGGAAAGCAAAGATTTATCTGCAGGGCTAACAAAGCCATAAACGCCTCCTGGCAGCCCTCTACCCATGCCCAGGCTGCAAGAACCACCTCATTTCATTACACAGGAGAGGACTGTCCACAACGCAGAGACAAGGGAAGCAGCTTGAGCAATGAGTCAAATTTAACAAAAGATGTTGGCCTGTATGAGCAGATTGGCAAAGCTAAGACTGCTTTTCCTCTAGCTGGACCTTCAGATCCCTCGGTCCAGAGTCTGAGTTACAGAACTTTGTCTGGAGTCAGACACCTAAGTTCTATATATGAAAAATATGGAGAAAACTCATGTCTTTCAGTGCATGATGGCCTAGAGCATAGCTAGGATTCTTGATTTAAATTTATACTCAATATAATGCTAAGCAGTGACTTCAATCCAGCTCTCATTAGACTGGCTGCAGAGGTGAGTATCTGAATGGCTTGTCTCTGATGGTTCATTTCATGTAGATGTTTTGGAGAAGGGAATTAAGCCTCAGCATCCCTTCTGACACACTGATACCCTATAAAGTCAGTTGAGAGAGTGACCAGCTGAGGATCCTTAAATTAGCAGTAATGGAAAGGGTACCCTAGGGGAAGACTAGATAAAAAAGGAAGGCCAGAAGCAATAGCTGTGAAAGGAAAGAGAGAAGCTAACTATTGTTGAGTATGAGGCAAACAAATCTCTGAAACTTTCACATGGGACACAAGCCTGAAAGAGGTTTAAAACGTTTCATGTTCTGAAGCCTACATAAGCCTTTGAAAAGTTTTAAATTTAGCTGCAGAGAAATCTTATAACTTTTGCAGGTGAGGTTCAAATTCAGATGTTTGATACCTCTTACATTGTACCCTCCAAAATGAACAATGGAAATGAAGACTCTCTCTGACTTTACAGCCAGTAGTTCTGCACAGCTCACAGGCGTATCCTATGCCCTGAGTGCAAAAACTGGCCTGTACTTTAAATTAACCATCTGTAAATGAATATTTGTTAATATACATGGGTACATTCAAATTAGTAAAGACATGAAAGGTGGCTAATGCCCTTTAGCCAGCTGCTGTTACAAAGTGCCAGGGAAGGACTTTGACTTCAGTTTGGTTATTTTTGGATGTATAGCACTGAATCACAAAGAAAAATTGGGATGAAAATAATTCTTTTTAACTTGACAAAGTGGCCTGGATCCATTTGCCCAATACTCCGTCAGGTAGGAGCACTTCTAATCTGTTGTACCAAGCCTCATGAGATTTTAGCTTTGACTTCACTAGAGATACCCCAACTTTGAAAAAAATGAGACAAGAATTAGTTCTGTGATGTTCTCCAGATAAGAATCGCTCCACATTACCATGAACAGTTCCTGGCTCACAAAGTTTACTCCCTTATCTGGTCTTCACTTTGGCATTGCTTTGTTTGACCAGCTATCTGGTCAGCACTACTTTACTTTCTTCCCTAAAACTGGTAGCATTTCTACAGTGGATTTGTGAGCTGGTATATTAAGAAAAGAATTAATTAGAGGAAACCTGCTCTTGGAGTTCCAGACGTAACAGTGTCAGTATTTGTTCCTTAGTGTGCTGCATTTTTAAACAAAGGAAAAAAAAAACAAAAACAAAAATCTTTGGGATCCTTTAAGATGGAAAGGTCTCAAGTTCACAGTCGGTAAATTGTCTTACCCATCACAGGCCAAAATCTCACTTCCGAGGGATTAGCTGAGGTGCTGCACCAGCTTTTTGATGACGTACCACACAAAGCTGCTCTTCATTCAAGGGCATTACTTGTAATGCTCGTGGCTTTACGCAGCTTCATCACAGTGAGGCAGAACATCCTTCTTTTTGACTTAGGGGCCTGAATATCCTTTCCTTGCATGCTTAGAAATGTTCTTGACTACTGCAAAGGCTTCTGAGCATATGTGGATTGACTATCTGTTCCCTGGATGACTACTAGGGTGGTTGCACTCCCAGCACTGCTGGCAGTCCGATTTGAGATCTGCCCTTCCATCAGTCACTAGAGCCTTCCTACTGCCATAATCAATAGCTTGTTAGTCTTGTGTATTTTCTTTCTTTCTTTCTGTCTGTTTTTTTTTTTTTTTTGGTAAATTACTTTTAGCTGTTCAAAATCCAGACTGTATAATGCTGATACGTCCTAAATCTGAACACCCTTTTCTCCCAGATAGCTAAGTAGGAACACGGACTCTGAGTCAGAATTAAGAGGACAGATGATAAATCACGGCCTATTTGCTGAGCTTAACAGTCCAAGAAAAAGAAGAGAAAATCATATTCAGCATCCCATTTAATACATCAAAGTAATTTATATCAGAGCCATCCTATTTGCTTTAATACAGATGTAATTTCAAACAAAATCAATCTTTTTAGCCTGAAAAGGCAACTTCTTTTCAAAAGTTATTTGTGCAATATTTTTGATTTTTCCCTTCTGTGCTATACTTGAGGAACTGTCTGGAAATACTGGCATTTCAGAGGCATCCACTGATGAAAATTACTCCACCTAAATAGCCTACCATTTCCTATATCTTCCTCTGAAGGATATGATGCTGGCCTGTTATAGTAACAAGCAATTGGAGTAAACAGTCTAGGACTCAGGGCCACTATTGCAATTCCTCTGCCCACACCGTTAAGAGGGAACATGGGTTAATTGGCTCTGAAGGGAGGCAGCTAAGCACAAAATGGTTCAAGTGGCCCTGAGTAAAGCTAATGGGAACCTTTCTATGACTTTGTTGACTGTTTGACTGAACCCAAAGTGCTGTGAAATATGTTTTGGGCATCATTCTACAGGTATCAATAGCAAATTTTCTACTGACTTCCTCTTCAGAATGAAAATAGGTAGGATTCATTCCTACCAACAAGCTGCTGTTGTCCCAACAATCTATGGCTTCATTTACCATTGTGAATTAAACGTGAATAGAACTGTTCTCTAGAGCTGAGGCCTTTGTTATGGAATGGTTCACGTCTAAAACTCTCTTATGGCCCAGGAACCAACTAGTTTACAGGAAAAAACATATGGATTATCCACCAAAAGTTGTCTTCGGCTTGTACTGGGCCCAAGAATTGTCTGGAAGGCTGCTGGCTGGTTTGGGCCAAAATTACGCTAGGAGCTATTCCTGCAAAATGTGGATGATTGAGCTCAAGTGCCTGTGAATATTCCCTGGCACTTTCTCACTGCATATAGGCTATAGAAGAAGTGGAGATATTTTTCTCTGAGTAGACTGGTAAGGTTGAGTTCTTGGTGTGCCGAGTTTAGTCACCGGGATGAGATCTAAACAAGCTCCTCCATCCTGGAAAGTATCAGCTAGAAAGGCCTTTTGTATGAGCTCTCTGTGCAATATAGAGAACCAGCAAGTGTCACCCTGAGGCCTAGCACTGATATATAGAGCACAGGGGGTGTATTTGTTCTATGATGGAGATTATTCATGGTTGTGCACCTCAAATGCACTGCAGCATCTTGTGATTCTGTTTGTGGGTCTATGTGATCTCAGAGAAACTGAATGCTCTGAGATGGATTCATTCCCTTTTAACAAGGAAAATACATTGCACAATCAATATCTCAATCCCTTTGTTTGCCACAGTGACTTTTCGCACTATTTAGCTGCTCTTTGAACTTAATAATGCTGCAGGTGGCTCTTTGCAGATGTCTGCAGTAGTGACAGATTAGGAGCTTCTTCACTGTTTTAGTATCAAATGAGCCTTGCATATGTCTCCCATTAAACATGAAACTAAACAGAAGGATTAATAAGAGTAGCGAGTGGGACACTCATTTCTGTATGATTTCATTTCAGTCATGATCACATTAGTGTCGAAATGAATGAGAGGTATCTGCCAAGGCCAGCTGAAAATCAAGCAGTTTATTTAGTAAGCAAATACAGATTTCTGAATCCTAGTTTTGAGTTCATCCCTAAGGAAACGGTAGGCATATGCAATGGGTAGTATGCAAAATTTATGTGCATAAATCTAAACCTCTTCCACTCAAGACTGCTTTACTCTTGGGTTTCACCATTCGGGTACCTCAATTGTATTTCCAAAGTTCATTCTGTGTAGGACTGGGCAGATCCACAGACTGTACACCACCTTGTCTCCCTACCCTGAAGTGTCTCAGAAGACACCTTCCCTGAAAGTCCATCATCAGGCTTTACATGAGTTTACCTGCAACATCCAGTTTCTGTCCTCTTCGTGATTCCATACTACTCTGCAGAAGAGAAATAGAAGATCAGTGGGCCACCAGAATGGCTCAGATAAATGTGAATATCTACTGGCTAGCAATTGGTGTCTTCACCTGGCAAAGGAGAGAGGCAGGTCTTACACACTTCAATAAGTTACGGACACTGGAGAAAACATATGAACAGCTCTTGGGATAAGGACAGAAAAGTCTGTCTCGGTGAGGACTGCAATGACCAGGCTACAAGGAAACTCTTACATATTCTTTGCTGGAAAGCAGTTTCTGTGTAATTTTAGAATCGTAGACTTCTACAGTAATTTAATCTGGAAGGGACCTCTGGAGGTCATGTAGTCCAATTCCCTGCTCAAAGCAGGGCTAATCTCAAGATTAGGTGAGGTTGCTCAGGGCCTTGTCTAGTTGAGTTTTTAATACTTCCAAGCACAGAGATTCCACAATATCTTTGGGTTTTTGCCCATGAGAGAGAATAGCTTCAGCAGGAAAGACAGAAAGCACCCTCCTCCTCACATCCGTGTAGCTAGGATTTGCTCTTGAAGCTCTTTTAATCACTCTAGGCAACTCTGAGGTTGATACGAGCTCTCCCACCTGGCACTCTCGAACATGAAAGAGCACCTAAAGATAGAAGTACCACCAAAACTACCTTCTATTAAAAGATCAGAAGAGCACATGATCTTGTGAAGATAGACTAGGGACCTTTAGCCAAAGGTGAATACTTCTTGGACAAACAAATCTTGAGGAGAGGCATCACTTAATATGTATCTTTCAGTATTCTGATCTCCCTAGAGGACTCCTCACTCAGCTTGAAGGCTATTCTGAGGCGCCTGGCTTCCCTCATGATGCTGCATGGAGAGACCAGGTACTTGTTCCTGGGGTCTGGGTTGCAGTCTAGTAGCCAAGTCCTGCAAAGAGAAGTCTCTGCAGTTTTTGGTCCTTTGACCTAATATTAAGAGATTGACTCAAGTCTGCAGGGAATTGATTGCAGAACTAGAAATAAAATGCAGAAGCCCTAGCTTTTCAGTGCCAAGCACTGAACCATTACTCCTCCGGGTCAGGCAATGAACAAGTTAGAAAAGCCTTTGAGACTTTGAGCATGATTAACAGACCTCAAGCTCCAACTTGGAGCCAGATGGAGAAAATGTATGTGCCTGTTCTTCTTTGTTTGCATACTTACAGGTGCTGCTTTCAAGGACTTTCTCAGCCTCCTGCTTTCAAAGAGCTGACAGCTCTACTGTAACACTGTTTGACTAAGTGTGCAAACATAAAGTGGAGATTAGGTAGCCTTTTAATAACATCATCAGTGGAATGACCAGGCTGACTGACAGAAGGAACGGAGCTGGGTTGAATATATATGCGAAGGGAATTATTATACCATCCTTTGCATGTACTTCCATTCACATAAATGCACCCAGGTGTGCCCCCGTGATACCCAATCACACTTTTCTGTCACCAATCTAACTGCCTATCAGACACGAGGCATGAATTCCCAGCAGCAGATTAACAACTTGTGCCAATCCACTCTCAATTTACTGCATGATCATTTGATTTACTGCATTTCTAAACTTATATCTCACCTGATTTGTCAGGCCTGTCCCAATGAATCCTGCAGCAGACCAAGGCATACTTGAACGGATTCTACATGTTCTTTAATAGGCAGAGACTCTTCAGTACCTTCTGCTAAATTACAGGGCTGTGCATTTTAACTCTCCATGGCCTTGACAGCTCTTACTAGACACATTATGGGCAAATACAAGGCACCTTGTCAGACTAACAAGGCCCTGGCAAGTTTTGAGTAATATAAACTCTTTCATGAGCGCCAGCAGCAGCGAGAGCTGACGGAAGAGACAAATACCTTTTAGCAGCAGATGTTTGAGACAAATTAAAAAATTTAAGAAAGTGGCTTTGATCAAATGAAACAATTAAGTAAAATGTTCCCTAGTTGCTTTATTAAAATGAAGTACCAAATCCAATGTGTTGCTGAAACAGGGGAAAATACTTGAGTGAATGTAACAGGATGTGATATTCCTCTCCCTCAGGTAAATGTAATTTATTCTTCTGTACTTAACAGGAGTGCAATTATTGCTTTGTGCTATTAAATAATTGCTTCTTTGCAACCCCAAATGAGATAATGAGTTGTATGTTGATGTGTCAGAAAGGATGATTCGGTAGCCAGAACAATATCCCCCTTGCTAGGGACACCTGAAAGCCAATCTCAGCTCTGCCAATAACCTGCTGTGTGACTTTGAGAAGAACTTCAGCTCTCCCACCTGTTTGTCCCATGCCTTGAGGGACTCAGCTAAGAACCTGAGTGACATAAGGACCTTCCTGTGATTCTGCAAGATTTCTTGCTGTGTGGCCATATGGGACTCAGCAGTTCTGACTCACTCTCAGTTGCACCTCTGAATGTTACTGTTAAAAGAAAAAAGGTGGTAAAACTTCCAACAAAAAGTGTCAACATGCTTTGGAGTCCCTTGGAACAGAGCAATATATGGAAATATATGATAGTTCCTAGCAGAGGATGATTTTACCACTGTAACTGCAATTAAATCAATTGCTTTGTCCAATTTCATAGTTTGCCTCTTGTTTAGGTCAAGTACTTTCGAAAAGCATTGCAAATAACTTCTGTAGAATTAGCTTCCTGTCTTATACTTTCTTCTTCATCTTCAAGGATAAAATTTGATGTCCTTGCTCATATGAAGCTCCCACTGAAGTCAAGAAGAAGGTCCAGGTAAGGTGTTCAGGAGAGGCTGGACTTCCATCATGACCAACAGGGTTCTACTTTTGAAATAGCTGGAGGCTTACTAAGCTGGGGTCATATCCTTGTTGGATTCCTCTCCTACAGGGCAAGGAGAGTGTTTCTTCATCCACTTCTCTCTCTCTCCTCTTCTTCCTTTTTTAACTAGGTGGAATCCTAAAACAGTTGGACTGAGCTGACAGTGTAGAGAGTACATGTAATATGAACAGCAATCCTGGGGGCATATGTATGTATGTATATCTATGCATATGTACATGTGCTTATATATATATTTGGTGGATGAGGAAAGGAAGAAAGGGAAGCGAATGACACGCCAGGGACTCACAAAAGAAAAGTAAAATACTTCTAATATTTTTCTTTAACTTTTTATTTACCTAGAGAAGAAATTGGATTGCCTGGAAATCTCTGAAAGGAAAGTTTTGGTTTTTGTCTATGAGGTTTTCTTCTTTATCAGGATACTTCTTGACAGACACTAGATTTGTGTTGCCATTTACATTGTGATATATTACACCTGCTCACTGATGGTTTTTCCCCTCCCCTCAGTTTACTGCCAGGGAAGTTTTACCTTTTCACACAAAGAAAGAGTCGTGACTGGAGGTCTGGTATTTCTGTGGGGCTATGTGCACAGCCAGAGTAAATTCCTGAAAAAGTGGAAAGAAATGGGTCAGGTATGAGCACAGCGTGGCCAAGACGGCAGGTGGAGAGCCAGCCTTCTGTGCTCTGTGTAGAAAGTATCCTTCCCGGCCTCCAGCTGCCAGGCCAGGAGGACATGAATGTTCCACAAATCCCATGTGATATCTGCCAATGATACCCCCAGGCATCTCATGTCTACATGTGAGCACCTGAATCAAGCCCAACAGAACCAGTGCATCCAGGAAATAAGTTACTTGGCTAAATTTGTCTAGCTTAGGAGAAGAAGGATTGCGCCCTAGACTCTTTGTGCTCGTTGCTCAGTTTTCTGTTGATTGTAAGGGAAGCTTGGTCACTTTCTCAAACACAGACACTTACTTTCCAGTCAGATGAATCCCATCCTATGTAGGCTTGGACACCAGCCACAATGAAAATCAGTCTGTTAAATTTACAGGCAGGCAGAGAGTCATGACTTACTTCCCGTCACACTGAAAGAGGTCTAGATTGGGCCTGATTCCCTTTTTTCTGAATCCTGCTACTTTCTCTGCTTAGCCAACCTCACAGAATTACTGGTTGCAGTTTTGCAAGTTGAGCTCAAGTGAAAACGAGAACCAGTGAAACCACTTTGGCAACTGTGAATATGAAGTACCCTGGAAAAAGTTTGGAAAAGCAGGTAGACCAGTGGTCATAGTGGTAAACTGAGTTCAGGTTTCCATTACACATCCCATAGGTCTGTGAGCATGTCCATTAGTTTTCCTTTGCCTCAATTCTCCTTCTGCTATGGGGGTAGTTTTCTCCAGCCTGTAGTGTTACGGCCATAAATAAACTTAAATACGCCCCTTTTATCTATGTAAGACGCATGATGGGGTCAGGCTACGCTAACAGACTTCAACAGCTGTGACATTCAGCCCCAGCACCAGCCCTCGCCATAAGCAGAGACTGCAGCTTCCCCCTCCAGCCACTATAACTCATAGTGCTGGCATCAGCCTCGTCCCTGGTAAGGAAAAATAGTTGATGCCAATTGCACAGCTGTGTAGCAGGAGATGGAAGCCAATGGAAGGACATTAAAAGCCCCCTTGACTGTCCCTTCTCCTTCCACCATAGCCTTGCCTGCCACCTTCCAGGGTTAAAGGGAAAATTAATACGATGTTCAAGGATCTGGAGAGCAGCTAACGAAAGGTGCTCTAGAAGAGCATATTATTACAGATGTTCTTCTCCTTACTGCTGTAGCAAGTCAAGATGAAAACATGTTGCATAGACTGTGACGTGCCTGAAATCTAACGCAAACTGTTGCCTTTCAAGCAAACTGTAAAACCTTGGAATCTCAAACTGTATCCTGCAGGCAGCAGAGGAGGAGAGACGTTCTCTCTTCTTTTTTTTCCCCCTGCTTTTTGATTATTATTGTATTATTGAAGATAAAATTGCGCTTGAGGGTATTCAAGCAATGTGGTGTTGAAGAATGTGTGTGAAGCAGATAACACCACTAGGAGAGAAATATATATAATAACAGGAACTTTATTCATTAACCTTGGAGAAAATGATGATTACAATATTAGTGAGGCTGAAGGATATGAAATACCTTCTGTCACTGGACAAAGGATAGCTCAGACAAGGCTAGGACCAGGCTTTGAAATTACCTCCTAGAAGAAATAGCAGATGGAGGCAGGGGGTAGGGGGTGGGGAGGACACAATGACAATTCCCTGACGGTAACACTTACATTTTTAATTTGAAAAGTTAATATTATTCCAAGTTTTACACCCTGAAGAAGAAAGCACTTGAGGCAGTGCCATATTCCTGGCTCCTTTGTGGGTTAAATAAACCCATAGCTAAAATGCTTTTTATTTATTTAAGGAACAGTTGGTGGCTTGGACGGAAGGTCTGCTCAGAGCATAGAGTCATACTGATCCCCTCAGGCTGCCACTTTGATCTGTTGGGTGCCTGCTGTTCTCTTGCTCCCTTCATTTGTAGGTGTGCAGGGAATAGGCAGAGATGCCCCACATTCCCACAGCATGGCAGCTAGCAGGAATTGACCAGAGTAGCGGTATCATGGTAGCATTTTGCAACAATTTTACCCTCTAAAGCAAAGCTTTCCTTGGATGAAAGGCGGGGAAAACAAGACTGGGCTGCACCTTGCCCAGATTTCCAGAGGAGAATCAGTCCTATCTGTACCACCAATTTTACTACCGTTATGCCTGGAGTCAGAACACCGTGCAAAAGTTGCACTGTGATATATTGGATTCATTGCACACCATGGCATTTATTCCTTCAGTTCAGATTGGACCCTCTACTCATTAGTCAAGCTCCATTCTCTGCTTCCGTTTTTCGAGCTAAAAGGGGTAGCGTGATGGTTGGGAAAGCATTCCAGCAGAGAAGAGGGGAAGGCTGAAAGGGAAGAGGAAAGCTCACAAATTATCAAATGGCATTTGTCCCTTAGCACAGATTCATAGGGAAAAGGAGATTAGCTGCGATGAGTGTCAAATGAGCAAAGGGAATGGGTATTGGCCACGTGGAGCTGAGTCGTAGCTGACAATCAAATGATTTTTGTTTGGAGCAGTGAATTCCCCCGATTACCCTGGTCCTGTTCTTATGAGGTTTATTCCAGCACAGTTCCAGCAAAATGAACGTTGGTTTGCACCAATGTAACATTCGATCAGGAATATGCTACCAACTCTGGGATCAATGACACATGATAGAGTGCTGCTATTGGTCCCTTTCACTGTTCTTCTCCTCAGCTTCTTCCTTATGGTGGTCCCTTGTTACAGTTGCTAGGCCATGGTATTACTGAGCAGGGGTCACGTCTTCTAATTTCCTGGAGAAGAAAAAAATATATTTACTATGTCACCCCATATGGTTATGGTACTGAACAAACCCACTGACTTCTATTACAACAGAATGACATCTTTCCAGCAGAGAAGTCCAAAAGACAGTCAGAGAGGCAAGCTTGAGAGGGAACCAACGGCTAAGCAGAAAACACTGATGACAGCAGCTTTGGAGGAGCTAGATAGGAGGTGGACTGAGAACTAAGCAAAGATGCACTGTGCCTGAACAGTGGCCAAAAATTTTGGTGCTTTCCTGATATCTGCTTGAACGTAGCTAAATCAGGTTTCCCACAAGTGCCAATTCTAGGGACTTCATCCAAGAGCACTTGTGGATGGGAGACCACATGTGACTCTCATGTACTACAGAATAAGTCAGAGAAAAAACACAGGCAAGTTGAAAAGTTATGTTCCTGCCCTGTTTTTACCGCTAAGAAGATAGTAGATGTTACCTGTTCACACAGCTCTAGAGGAAATTAAATTTAGCCCTAGACCACAGAAGAACAGAGGAAATGGGATAGGCATAATTCACATAAAGTGTCCAGCTTCTCTGTACTGACAAATGAGGGCGCTGGCTATTTCTGCTGTGTGGAGTTGCGACGACTGGCCTCCCCGTGTTTCCTGCCTGTTATAAGGAATAATGCTGCTGCCTATGAATCCAGACAGAAGCTAAGCTAAGATGCAACTGCAATAGGTCCTGGGATGCTGGCTGTTCCCCAGATGGTAAAGTCCTGGGGAAGCTCATGCGAAACCTGAGCTAAGTTATCGCTCTGCCTGTTTCTGATCAAAATGGCTCTAGACGAAATAAATGAAATCTGTTTGAAATAGATTTTCCGGATAGGTTAATTGGAGGGGCCCATGGCCTCTGTGAAAGCCCCCAAGGGCCAAACTTGCTGCATATCCAAAGACCTTCTCTCATCCCCCCTCCTTGCGTGCTTGACTGGCTCTCTGAAATGCCTGTATACCAATGCACGCAGCATGGGGAATAAGCAGGAAGAGTTAGAGATCTGTGTGCGGTTGCAGGGCCATGATCTCATTGCAGTTACAGAGACATGGTGGGATAGTTCACATGACTGGGATGCTGTCATGGATGGCTACGTGCTTTTTAGGAAAGACAGGCCAGGAAGGCGAGGTGGTGGAGTTGCTCTTTATGTGAGGGAGCAACTAGAATGTGTGGAGCTCTGCCTCGGGGTGGATGAAGAGCAAGTTGAGAGCCTATGGGTAAGGATTAAAGGGCAGGGTAACATGGGTGACACAGTGGTGGGGGTCTACTACAGGCCACCTGATCAGGAGGAAGCCATAGATGAGGCCTTCTACAGACAGCTGGAAGAAGCCTCACGATCACAGGCCCTGGTTCTCCTGGGGGACTTCAACCACCCTGACATCTGCTAGGAAGACAGCACAGCTAGGCACAAACAGTCAAAGAGGTTCCTGCAAAGCATTGAGGATAATTTCTTGACTCAGGTGGTGGAGACGCCAACGAGGAGAGGTGCAATGCTAGACCTTGTAGTAACAAACAAAGAAGGTCTAGTTGGAGAGGTGAAGGTTGGGGGCAGCCTTGGCTGCAGTGACCATGAGATGGTGGAGTTCAGGATCCTACGAGGAGGGAGCAGGGCAATAAGTAGGATTGCAACGCTGGACTTCAGCAGAGCTGACTTTGGCCCCTTGAGGGACCTACTTAGGGGAATCTCCTGGGATAGGGCCCTAGAAGGAAGAGGGGTCCAAGAAAGCTGGTTAATATTCAAGCGTCACTTCCTCCAGGCTCAGGATCAGTGCATCCCTCTGAGGAAGAAGTCGAGCAAAGCGGGCAGGAGACCTGCATGGTTGAGCAAGGAACTCCTGGCCAAACTCCAGCAGAAGAAGGGAGTGTACAGAATGTGGACAAGGGGACAGGCCACTTGGGAGGAATACAGGGACGTTGTCAGAGCGTGCAGGCATGCGACAAGGAAGGCTAAGGCCCAGTTGGAATTAAATCTGGCAAGGGATGCCAAGGACAACAAGAAGGCCTTCTTCAAATACTTCAGTAGCAAAAGGAAGACTAGGGAAAACGTGGGCCCGCTGCTGAATGGGGCAGGTGCCCTGGTGACAAAGGATACGGAGAAGGCAGAGTTATTGAATGCTGCCTTTGTTTCAGCCTTCACTGCTAAGGCCAGTCCTCAGGAATTCCAGACCTTGGAGGCAAGAGAGGAAGGCTGGAGAAAGGAAGACTCTCCCTTGGTGGAGGAGGATCAGGTTAGAGATCTCTTGTCTAAACTTGACATCCATAAATCCATGGGCCCCGATGGGATGCACCCCCGAGTGCTGAGGGAGCTGGCGGATGTTATCACTAGGCCACTCTCCATCATCTTGGAAAGGTCCTGGAGATCAGGAGAGGTGCCTGAGGACTGGAAGAAAGCCAATGTCACCCCACTCTTCCAAAAGGGCAAGAAGGAGGAGCCAGGAAACTACAGGCCTGTCAGCCTCCCCTCCATCCCTGGAAAGGTGATGGAACAGCTCCTCCTGGAGGTCCTCACTAAGCATCTGGAGGACAAGAAGGTGATCAGGAGTAGTCAGCATGGAGTCACCCAAGGGAAATCATGCTTGACCAATCTGATAGCCTTCTATGATGGAATGACTGGCTGGGTAGATGAGGGCAGAGCAGTGGATGTTGTCTCCCTGGACTTCAGCAAGGCTTTGGACACTGTCTCCCATCACATCCTCCTAGGTAAGCTCAGGAAGTGTGGGTTGGATGAGTGGACAGTGAGGTGGCTTGAGAACTGGCTGGATGGTCGAGCTCAGAGGGTTGTGGTGAATGGCGCAGAGTCAAGTTGGAGGCCTGTGGCTAGTGGTGTCCCCCAGGGGTCAGTCCTGGCTCCAGTCTTGTTCAATATATTCCTCAATGACCTGGAGGAAGGGACAGAGTGCACCCTCAGCAAGTTGGCTGATGATCTGAAACTGGGGGGAGAGGCTAACACACCAGAAGACTGTGCTGCCCTTCAGAGGGACCTGGACAGGCTGGAGAGGTGGGCGGAGAGGAACCTCCTGAAGTTCAACAAAGGCAAGTGCAAGGTCCTGCACCTAGGCAGGAATAATCCCCTGCAGCAGTACAGGCTGGGGGTTGACGTACTGGAAAGCAGCTCTGGAGAGAAGGACCTGGGAGTGCTGGTGGACAACAAGTTAAACATGAGCCAGCAGTGTGGCCTTGTGGCCAAGAAGGCCAATGGGATCCTGGGGTGCATTAGGCAGAGTGTTGCCAGCAGGTGGAGGGAGGTGATCCTGCCCCTCTACTCAGCCCTGGGGAGGCCTCCCCTGGAGTACTGTGTCCAGTGCTGGGCTCCCCAGGACAAGAGAGACATGGCACTCCTGGAGAGAGTCCAGCGGAGGGCTACCAAGATGATGAGGGGACTGGAGCACCTCTGCTATGAAGAAAGGCTGCAAGAGCTGGGCCTGTTGAGTCTGGAGAAGAGAAGACTGAGAGGTGATCTCATCAACGTGTACAAGTATCTGAAGGGGGAGTGTCAAGAGGATGAGGCCAGCCTCTTCTCCGTGGTGCCCAGCAACAGGACAAGAGGCAACGGGCAGAAACTGAACCACAGGAAGTTCCATCTGAACCTGAGAAAAAACTTCTTCACTGTGAGGGTGACAGAGCATTGGAACAGGTTGCCCAGAGAGGTGGTGGAGTCTCCTTCCCTGGAGATATTCAAAAGCCGTCTGGATGTGATCCTGGGCAATATGCTCTAGGTGACCCTGCTTGAGCAGGGAGGTTGGACTAGATGATCTCCAGAGGTCCCTTCCAACCTAAACGATTCTGTGATTCTGTGATTCTGTGATTCCTTTAGTAGTGCTTCAGAACAACAGGGACCAGCAGCTATTGCTGAACACTTGAAGAGGGAGAGAGGGAAGAAATAGCAATATAAGTAAGTATCTGAGCAAGTCTGCAGGACAGATCCCAACTTAGATCCCCCTAGAAACCAAACAAAACTTTCAAACCTGAGATTGGAAGATTTATGACCATATCTTCCACTAGATCAGAGTGAACAAAACCTATCCCACTTCCCAGGCCCCCAGAAAGTACAGTTCTATGATAAACCCATTCTTTTTCTTTGGTCACAGGGTACTAGCATTTTAAATCTTCCTGAGCCAATATAGGAGAAAGGAAGCTTACTTTGAATCAGCTTAGTATTTACCAACATGAAGTGCTTGATCTGTGAACCAGAGCTTCTCAAGCTAGGACACAATGATTAATAAAGCAACGGAAAGACTAACCTGCGAATAAAGACAGCAGCCTATCTTAATTGAGGAGTTCTGATTTCCTCAGTTTGTGCTGTGGAAGGCATTGTTGGAACTGTACAGGACTTTAGAAGGACAAACATCCTTGATCAAGACATTTGGACATATATTTATTTTTAAACACACAAAAGGTCCTGTTGAAGTTAGTAGGACTTTTATCCTTATCTGAATTGAACCCTCAGTTTCTCTGCCTCCATTTCCTCAGTTACTGCATGGGGTCAGTAAATCTTACTCAGCATTGGGGAGTCCCATAGGCGCTACTTCAACGCTAGTGCAATATAAATAGGTCTCATGCTTCCATGTTTCTTGTCTCTGCATCCTTAAATTGGGTTGTGCATTTTGTTGTCCCTTCGGAAGTCAAATGACATGAGGACAGAGTTTATAGTTTTCTGTCTTATATAGACTATCCTTGAAAAAGAACTACTGTTTTTTTGTTTTTTTTTTCAAATGGAGGAGCAAAAGTGGATATTAAGGGCTGAACAAGAGGGCTGGAATCCTCAGCTTCAGCTTCAGCTCTCTTGAAAATTTTAACAGAACGGGGGAGGGCAGTTCCTTTGCCAAGATGATTTTCCTCTGCTATGTTACTTCTAGGCTGCAGTCTGGTAGTAGCATTCTTATGACCAATCTCTTGCCCAGATTTTAATTTTGCAGGATATTCCTCCTCTGTACATTACTTTGCATAGGTCAAACGCTCTGTAAGGGCATGGGAACTCTTCTTAGCCCTTGAATCATATTAAAACCAAATCCCTTTTTTGAGATTTAAAGGTTCAAATCCAATATTTATTTTACTTAAACTCCCAAGTGAGATGGTGAAGCCTTTCCCTCCATATCAAGAACCCCATCTCCCTCTGTCTTTCCAAAAAAACCGCATAGATTGTTTCAGCTTTACAGAGGTCTGTGAGACTGCACTTCTGTGCTATCACTACTTTGTTATGTGCACCTGGAGCAGGGGACATGTGGTGCACTGTCTTCCCTGTGCCTCAGTCCCACGCGTTGGGTCCTAGCAGCAAGAACAGCTGTATGTTGCGAACTCTGAACAGGAAAAGACTTTCAAAGTCAACAAATCCAGCCCACCACTGCTGCAGAGAAGCGCTGTCATAAAATTGATCAAGCTCCATCTTAAACAGTAGCTGCTTATTTTTGCCTCTGCAGTGCCAAGGCTTCACTATTTCAATGATTCATTATAAAGTTTCTATTTTCCAAGGTTAACTTGTACCCAGGTGTTCTGGTGCCAATAAAGACTTCTAGCCAAAACAGTTTCCTCTCTTCCTGGTGTTTATAAATCTGTGTTAGCTATCAAATCTTCTTGTCCTCGAGGTAGCCTCGTACTGGGCAACATCCTACTTCTGGGGCATTAGGGTTGGGACTTTAATCATTACACTTGCTAATAGATCACTCCATTATGAGCTGTGTCCAGTGATATGACAGCTAGAGCAAGGAATGGGGCATCATATCAAGGGGAAGTTTTTATTTATAATACCATAGAAATGCCATCTGTGATTCACTGTGTAGAGCTGTCCCTGAAGAGGACACAAAACCACAGTGCGTAGAAAACAGTGGCAAGCAGCAAGCTGATAAATTTTCCTTATTACTTTAGAATAACTTGCTTTTTTCCATTAGCCTATTCCCTAACCTTTCTTTACCAAAATAGTTTTTAGTGAATCATAGCCATATCATTACAATGAGTACAAGGAAACATCAGTTTATGTAAGATCTAATGAAGTAACAGGAAACATCATATTAAGTATGATTTAAATATACTTTGTTCCACAACAAAATGGACAATTTTTTTTTTTTTTTTCCAGATAAGACTGAACACAGTGTATAGTACGTAAAACTCAGGGAGAGAATAAAAATTTCTACCATCAGTCCCTGTAGTCTCAAGAAGCTGATTCAAAGTACCTAGTTTCTCCACTTTCCCTGACATTGCTGAGAACACAGTTCCTAAACAATCACCTACATTAAATGACTAGAGCTAGGCAGCTAGTCACCTTCCTTTCCAAGAAAAACTGAAAACACAAAATACTTCTTTTCCAAAATAGGCCTTCCTATAGCAATTGCCCAGAACTCTGAAATAAAGTCACAGGTCCTACCATTTTAAAATGTCAGTATGTTTGTGCTCCTGTAACTCTACACGGGGATGATGAGTCATAAACTTTAGGCTAGAAAGACTATTATTATCATCTTATTTGCCTTCATAATTGACACAGGTATAGAATTTAACCTAGTGTTTCTTCCATTGAATCGGAACTCGTGTGTGAGCTACAGGATTTCTTTTGCAAAGATATCTGATTTTTACCTGCATTATTTCTTGTCTTTCTTGTTGTGTGGCTTTGAGACTTAAGAAATGCTTGCAAAGTGCTTTGAGAGCCTCCTTTGGGATGCAGTGTAGAAAGTTTCCAGGCAAATAAATAAAAGGTCAATTTCTATCTAGTCACTCTACTTTCATGTTGCTTTTATTTAGAGACTTTACTCTTAATACAGGTCAAATATAAATAGGTGGTTACCAAATCATAGTGCACGTAGTACGTCAGAGCAACATGATACTCTCTGTCTTTCGATAAACACAATTTATGCAGGGTCAAATTCTGTCATGTATTACGCTAGAGTGAAACCAGAGTAAACAGCTCTTTAAGTTAACAAAGTTACTCTGGATTAATGCAGACGCAAGAAGGATTTCCAAGTCTACTATGAAGTCCTTCAAAGTTTTTTAATCTCCAGGGTTATGTGTATCAATGTTTCTGCAATGTACTTGGAAAATCATACAGCTGCTTGCCAGCAGTGCCTCCTGGGTGAGAGGCAATTCAGTGAGAAATAAAGGTGCTTATTCACAGGTTAGGAAAATGTAAGCAGTACAAAAAGCTACATGTCTGATGAAGATCTGGTTCAAGAGGAGTGACAGCTCTATTTCCGGATAGTGCTGCATAGTGATATATACCTAAACACAAGTGTTTCTGTTAAGGACACAAGTGAGCTAACTCGTTTGGAAACCTCTGTGATATTATCACAGGACTTTTAAGTGCAGGTCTTCTTTAGAGTCAGTAGACATCTCCTCAGTCTAGTCCAGGATGTGCAATTCATCCCATCCCAAAAGAGAGAGTTCAAATTAAATTCAGATAAAGAAAGTTTAGACAACCCCACCCTAGGGTGGCTAGTGTTGATGTAGGTGAATTTTTTAAAACAACTGAATCCCTCTCGTCGTGGCCACAGTGCCAGCATTGTTAAAATTACAGGAAAACTCACTGCTCCACCCTTGCTTGAGAATGAATATGATTCATTGAATATGACAATCATCTGGCTAATTCCCCACATCCCAGAGGGGCGTCCCAAGCGTTTCATCAACAATTCTGTGAGATAGGACACCTGTCTTGCCCAGGAATGATAGGAAACACCTGCAAGTTAAATGAGCTATGCAAAAAAAAAAAAAGAAAGTCTCCTAGCACCCTGTTCTGATTCTAAAACAAACTGCTTCCCACTAGGAATAACAACATTTTCAAATGCTTGCAGTGATCAGCAAGGTAAGTCATTGCCCCTTCTGCACTGCCCATAAATTCTCTTTCCCACCTTATATGTGGATATAATTATTCTTTTTTCTTTAATATTCTTTGTGTTGCATGATTTCCCTTCAACTTCATGAACGATGATCTGAGGTAAGCTTTATTGCTTTTCTTCCAGTAATGTTTTGAGGTCACAAGTGACAAATACAAGCATATATATGATATTAGCATGACAGAACAGACCATCCAAAGAGCTTCTTAAGAGAAGATCCTGATTTAACCAGATAGCAAGCAGCAGGAGAGAAGAAATTTGCCAGAAATGTACTTGAAAAATTAGAAGTAGAAGTAAAACTGATACCTAGAGCTCCTGAATTTTAGTTCATGTCCCATCAGCAGAACCAAGGCTGCCTCACAGACTGCTGCTGAGGCTACCGTGCAATATTCCTCATAGGACTGACCATGAATTAGAATAAGCGTGAAGAACTTGGATGTAGCATTAGCACGGAGGAAGGCCTAGTAGAAACATGCCATTGCCTCTCCTATCCTATGTAAGGTGTAAAGACTAGTCAACCTGTTATTAATTCCAGCTCAGTTTCCAAGCTCAGCAGTTGATATTGCTCTCATGCTTCAATTGCATAGCAATGACAGTGGGGTGAAGTATTTGAATCTTAACTAACAAGGAGACAATATACCTTCTATCTGCATGCTTCACACATTGTGCTACCCCCTCTTCCCTCCACCCTCTGTGACAATCTTCTTTCACATTTGTGCTCCTGTGATGTATAATTGAGTGTTGTGCAACCTCGCCCTTCTTCTGCCTTCCATTCAGATCAGTTTTCAAATGCCGTAACTCCAGGTTCCAAAGTTTTACACATGCTTGAAGGAACTGAGACAGGGCTGTAGGCCGAAAATATTGTGCAACAGCATAGTTCAGTGGCTGAGTGGTGGCTGCCATCTCTCCAGATCAAAGAATTAACAAAATCATTTTACAGTAAGTGAAATGAGTTTTAGGGGGAGAAAAAGCTACTAACAAAACGATTTATTAGTTTTCATTTAAAAAAAAAGAAGGAAATCAAATATTCAAACAACAGAAGGAACTCAAATACTAACATTTGAATCTTTTGATACTTTTAGCTGTGCTTGGTCAAACCAGTATTGGGGAATCATGAGGGCAAATTTACAGCTGAAGGGTATTCACTGTTGCTTGATGATGGGGGATAAACAAGGATAACCCTGAGGTTAGACCTCCATCCTCACCCTACAGCCATGACTGTTCTCTAGGCCCAGCATAAACTGGAATATTTTCAAAACTGTTCTTCCATATAACCATTGTAGTCAGGATTTGGTAAAAGAAAATTGAAAAGTGCTCATAAGCCTTTTTCCTTTCTCTCTTGAATCAAAGTGTGACCTTTTTTAATGTCAAAAAATAATAACATTGCCTTTTTCATTTCAAATACCCAAAATAAACTTAAGACTAGAGAAGTCAAAAATCATCAAGAGCTGGTTCTGGCAGCTATCAGTTGCCAAACGCTCTCTATTTCACAGCCACATCTCCTACCCAAAAAAAGGGGCAATTAATTAGTTAAGTGCAAAAGATTTCTCTTCCGTATGAACGTTGTCATAGATGAGCTCTGCTTTACGTGGCTGTACAACCTGTGGGGAACGGAGGTGCTCCTCCAGCCCTGACGCTGCCCTGCTGCGTCCCTGCAAAATTCACTTCCCTGCTTTGTGTTGCAATGTCGTCATCTGTAAAAAGTAATTGCTTTTGAGACCCGACTGTGACAAGCTACACAGGGTATTATGGTTATTGTTAGCCCTTGGTACCTTGAATGGAGAGCCTCTTGTGATACCTAACATGAACTGAGTGAAGATAATTCCTGAAGCTTCCCAATCAGTAAAAATCTCTCCAGAGAGAGGATCCTCTGCCCCCATTTGCTAGTGAACAAGCAGAATTGATTAAATACTCCAGACCTCGTCTACATGTCTATAATTGGATGATCTTGAGATATTTTTATGGAACTACTGTGAAGTTTTGAAGCGAATAAAACATCGTTTTTAATGTCTGATAGTGTGTGGAAAAGAGAATTGTGTCTAGCTGTGCCTGGCATAAGGGTTCATCCTAATCTTTGGTGCAGCCTGTGGTGATGAGAAAGCGTGGGCAACTGGGAAAGAGACCGTACTGAGTGGCAGTTATCCGTGGAAAAGGCTTATACATGACCGTGTAGACAATTGGTCTACTCTGTAGTGACCTGAAACCTCTGCAAGGATTGTATGAAGGTAACTAACACACCACAGCAATAGAAGTTGAGAAAATTAGGGCTTAAACTGCTGTAAATAGGGATGAGGGTCCTGGGAAGAGTTGCTCTTCCCAAGTAACAATGTGAGGGCAAAAATGTTACTTGAATAGTTTGATAAGCGCCCCTGCATATTTTTTTTCCTGGCAAAAAGGTCGTTTAATGCTGTACCATAGCTGGTATTTCCTCGTATCTGAACAGACCACTAACAGAAACACATGTTCTACAGATCACTTTGTCTCGATGCATTAATTAAAAACATTGTCTGAGCAAGGCAGTCTTTACATTGTCTTTAGTATGCAGAGATAGCATTGACACTATACACAATTTCTTCAGAATCAGTCCAGATTTTTCTGGACTATCTGCAGCTTGTTTTCAGGCTTACCCAGATAATGGATGGAGAGTAAAGGGTGACTTTGGCAGACAGCGACAACCTCAAACAATTCTCTGCAGCTCAGTTGATGGTATAGCCTGGGGAATGCTGTTCGCACGTGTAAAAGGCAAAAGGCCCATCACAGGAGCCCAGTGTGTGATATTAAACTTTCTGTAAAAGGCCAGCCTCACATTAGGCCTATTATCTCTGACATACAATCTCCACACAAGTGAAATATTTAGTGCTAAGAGTTTAAGGTATTTCCCTAGGCAAAGCTGTATGCGGTTCACAGAGTTTTTGCTTGCAGAGTGTAGCTTAGCAGCCTTTCTCAGCTCGTTTGAGCAAGGCCATGAAAAAGAAGTGCTGTGTATACAGTCCCCTTGCAAGATCAGAGCATTAGACCACAGGGTGAAAGAGCCTCTGAGAAAATCCACTCTGGACTTCACAGCTCTTCACAACTTTGGCGTGCACCCAGTGTAAAAGACGGGGAGCTACTGCGCTGGCCCAGAAGGACGGTGGGAACGTTTCCCTAGCAAGCATGCCCTAGTACGGGGCAGGAGGAGAGTCACAATAGCCTCATGCTGAGGCCTTTATAAGCTCTATAGTGAGGTGTCCCCTGACATCATCAGTGATAGTATCACCACAGTGAGGGAGGGTCTCCTGGCTGCAGAGCGGAGGGAGAGGGACCGGAAGCACTCCCTGACAAGGACAGCAGATCTCCCAGAAAGGCATTGCCAAAAGCAGCATCCCCAAGAGAAGGTTTGCGTAAGCCAGTTGGGGTCAAGTTTGAGTCTCTTTTCAGCCTACCCACTGGTATTTATATGCATAAGAAGGCTCACGCAAACTGTTACAGCAAACTTATTTCCTTGAAGATGGTGCCTGGAGTGGCTTTGCTGATACTATCAAGGTTGAACCTGCAGACACAAAGATCTGCTGCTTTAGGTAATATATGCACACACGCTGAGAGAGATGCACCCCCAAAGACCCTTCTGCATGGAGAAAGACAGAAAGAGAATCAAGGTAAGAGGTGAAGAGTGGTGCACATTAAATAAAATCTGAATATTTCAGGCACTTTAGGATAGTTGGGAAAGATAAGACCAGACACAGTGGAAGTCCAATTTCAGGAGGATACTGACTGTAGTGGGCCAGTCCAGCACCTCTGTGGTGATGCGTGGCGATGATAGCTTTCAAGAAGGAATTACCAGTCTGTTCCCCTTGCATGTGGAAGGCAAGTGATGGTCCAAACATATCCACCTGTGCAAAACAGGGTTCTCTGAATCTTCCAGCACTCCTGTGTATTTTGGGGCCTGGAGCAGGGAACCAAGTAGGAAACACAAGGTATGCTGTGCCTTCACCTTCTTGGGACATCATTCCAAGATGCACTAAAATACTACTGCATGGATAAATCAAGCTCTAACAAGTAATTTTATATGATAAGTTTTCATTGAATAGATTTCAAAGGCAGTCATGATCTTTTTTTTCCTGTTTTATTCAGTTTATAAAAGAGGTGTCCGTTTTTTGCCAGCTTCGGTTTTTATTTATGTCTACCTATTAATGTAGTGGCAGATGGTACAGGCAGGTATGTGTTAAGGTACATGTACAGATGGCTCACTCTGTCTTGCAGTGCCTCCGACAAGATAATGACGTGGGAAACTGCAGGCTTCTACAGATTACAAAGGGGAGTAATGTATATGCAGATGGCCCACACTGACCTGTGGTGCCACTAACAAGACAGCAAGATGAGAAACGGCAGGACACTATAGATAACAGAAAGGGTAATAGCTTGACAAAATCGCTGTCAAAGTTAGAAATCACTAGGGCAACCACAGCATAAATACCAACTAAGGGTATAAAATCAGTAAAATCAGGGCTGATAGGGAAAGGGTACACAGGGTTGGACTACTTTTTGGGGAGTAGATGAGAGTGGTAAATAGGAAGATCTTGCAGGGGGAAAAGGGAATATGAGGTGAACTATATGTTCTTGGCTCCCTGTCAAGCAGCTCTGAGTCTCATCAGCACAGCTTGGAGCAGGGCACTAAACCTGCTATTCCAACTGTGCTAGCATCTGACTGACTTCTGTGCTCAGGAGGAACCTGGATACTTTCTCTGTTTCTGGGAAGGAGCACCTGGAGGGCATCCTAATTTACTAACGATATGCAAGATCCAAGATTTTTTAAAGACAATTTTGCTGATGTGTCTTTTAGGGGTTGTTTTCAGGGTGCATATACCAAGTCTGTTTTCGAATCCAAAAGTGAATTTTTTTTTTTTTTTTATTCAAAGAATCTCAAGCCCCTTCCTGCCTATGTTCAGATCCTTTTGGTATGATTATTTATACACCACAAGTGCCTAGAGGCGGAGGAACAACAGAACATAAAAAACAATGCCTTGGACAATGAGTTGAGGAATAAAAATAGAAATTAATAGTGACAATGCAATCAGTGGTACTGTCCCTACTTTGCATCTAAGACACAGAGAGTACATGTGAGTTTATCCTCAGATACTTCCTTAAGGTTCCTTTCAAGATCAGATTAGTAGGCCACTTTTAGGACTACAGCAAGGGACCTAGCAGTTACAAAGGGTTTTGGCAGGACTACAGCTTACTATACCAAAACATTCAGTAATAACCGCACAGTTCAGTACAGGGGACATCAGCCAGGGAAAGTGGATCCTGAAGAGCAGTAGAAGGGCCAGAGCTAGCTATGCCAGCTCCATCCTCTGGCTGCGGTGTGATGGGCTCCACAACACTGCTCCTGCGAGTTCCTACTGTTGGGAGGCTGTGCCTTGTCCAGGCTTACTGGCCACAGGGATCTTTCCCCATGGGAGGGTAGCACTGGAAAGGAAAAGCCCAGCCCTCTGCAGTCAAAGGCAGAAAAATCCACAGAGTATACACGTCACATCTCCCCTAGTCTTATCAAAGGCTACAAAACCTTCCTGATTGTTCTGTAATGACTTCTTGGTGTAAAGAAGCCACGGGAAACGAGTAGGAAAAATTAAGGAATCACTGACGTCCTGATTCTCCACCCCAAAGAGGGGGGAGGTGGTGGGAGACCATACGCCAGATGATGACACCCAGGCTGCGTTTCAAGGGATATACCGCAGAGAATTTCCTCATAAGTATTCTTACTGCCTCAAAACTACTCTTACGCCTCCTGTATGTCAATGCATGTTTCTTCAACATTTGTTTGTTTCACAGCCCAGTGCTCCAAAGGCCGGTGATTCTGCAGGTAGTAAGTATTTACTTTGTATTTGCAAAACATCGTTTTAGTTCAGCAAACAAACTGAGATTGGCTTGTCTTTAAAGGATTTCCTTATTCTGTCCCATCTCCTGTCATCAGTGTCAGTTTGCTGGTTTCTGTGCTGCTCCCTTGTCCATGCTGCTCCCTTGGTAAAATAGATTGATTTCAGGATGTAACTCTAGTGAGAGTAGCTATACTCTTAAAGTGTGTTGAGGGATCTAAGTAAGACAGTAGATGTCTTAGTGTTCAACATGCAATACTAGGACCTTTCTGGCAAAGATCCAATACTCCTCAGAAGACAAGATGCTGAGAAAGTTGAAAGACAACCGTACGGTGACTTTGAGGACAAAACAGTTTCACCTGGGAAATTTTGACTTAATGTCACTTATTACAAGTTACAACTTTTGATCAATTAAGGAAAAAAGAAAAAAAGGAAAGAAAGAATATAAACAACAGCCAGCCACTTAAGTAAATACATTTCCTTCTCCAGGCCCAGCTTAAGCTGAAAACCTATCATCCCTGTTCCTAGTCTCAGCTTCCCTCTTTTCACTGCGGATTACATGTTGTCTGTCCCAATTCCTTCAGTGAGACAGCAGACAGCAGAAGCTGGGATTGCATGCAGTGTCAGAGATGGCTGGAAGCATCTGTGGCCAGCACAGGGCAGTTCACAGGCCTCTTTCCACATAGTCACCACTGCAGCCCCTGCAACTGAAATTCTGACATTTATGTCAAAAACAGACTTATACTTTATCTATACCAGAAAGCATACCAAAGTGCTGTACCATACAAGCAGTCCTGATGGCATCAGGTACAGTTTGTAGTCTCCTGTGCACTCTTTGATGTGACACGTGGACCACCTCCGACATATAGCTACCCACATATGATGTGGAAAACAGCAGCTGGTAGAAAAGTCCACAGTTGTGACATAGAGACATTTCAATTATGAAGAAAAAGGTGTTGTCAGTCGATAGCATCTCCAGAGAGAGCACGGGACTCTGTATCCCAGCCAGTGCTAGGAAGGTTTTCTCATATTGCTGCTTGAGCGCCTCAACAGAAAGGAGTTGACCTTCCTTAGCTGGGCTTTGGTGGGCTGAATATTGCCTAAATGACATGGATCAGTTATCGCAGTGTGCTTCCCAGTGGCCGTCACCTTTTCAGGAGGCTGATGCTTATACGTCCAGATGCCTTTAGTGCAGGCAAGCAGACGCTATTCACTGCCTAAATGGAGGAAGGAAAAGGTGCAAAAGGCAGAGACCGAGCTATATTTTGCATCCTTAAAGAAGACTGTCTGCCCTCACACACGCAAACATAAAGTCATTCCTATTCCATATATAAACGTACTTGAGTTTTTCTGTCGTTGGTGGTTGTAAAGACGGGGATGGTATTTGCGTTTCCCTATAGTAGTTCTCCAAATTCAAAGGGAAATAAATAAAGGAAGGTGAAGGAATTGTCAATACAAAAAGAGTGACTGGCAATGTATGAAGGGAATATTTGGGTAGCCCCATAATTCAGAAGATGTCTTTTGGTGACATTTTATTCATTTGTTGTGTCCCAGAGTAGTGGGTTTCCCAGTAATACTAGGAAATGCAATAGCAGTAGGATTCCCAAGCACAGAATTTGCCTGCTGGTGTACTTTGCCTTCCTTATAGGCTCTAAATGTATAACAAATGTAGCCACCCATTCTGGTAACCTGGTTTTTAGATAATGCTTTCTTTTTTTCCTGTTTTTTATCTTTTTATTTGCTTCAGAAAACAAGCTGCCTGTTGACACAGAGGTAAAAAGAAGTTAACAAGTATTAATTAAGCCTAGGGGCAGGAGATGGCTTCAGAGCTCTGCATCTGAGGCTTAGGAGATGCTTTTTGCTTTGGTATTTTGCAGGAATTTCCAGCAGGACTAAGTAATTAGCTGTTGCACCAGTCGTAGCATCACAGCTCATCTTCACAGCTGTAATTACTGCATGCTTCTGACATCGTAGATATTACCATTAACCTTGCATGTGAATCATCATTTAATTTGTTGTCTGAGCTGAAAGTAATTGTGTCTTTCCAGATCAAAATTTTCAGCGTTGCTTTGTCATGCTAATCTTCAGGTTATGATCTCTCCTCCATATGTATGTGTTACCTTTCTAGATGAAGGCTTACAGAAGCACATCCCGCTGTTAGCCCTGAAGTGCAAAGCCTTTAGTAGTTTTGGGCTTTTTCCTAAAGGCACAAGCAATCCTTATTTCCATGTATAATGAAGAGGTTCATTTAGCAGGCACAGTTATCTACAACAGAGAAAGAAGGAGATTCAGAGAGACTTAAGGTGCTGAAAAAGCTAATTATTATAACCTCTACAATATATGAGGTCTATCTAATGCCTTGTGCTGTACTGCACAGTTGACAACTGTCTGTGATGCTGACCTGCTATGGTGAATTAGCAAGAGGCCTGTAATCTCAAGTTCTTAAACTCTCCAAAAGGGTGCCAGACTGTGCCACTTAGAAATATCTCAGGGAACAATTCTAGAAATAGTTAAGCACAGGCTGAGGCTCAAGCACTATTGTTTAATTAATTATTTCTACAGGAAATTTTTACAAAACAAGTTAGCGATTAAAAAAAAACTAATCTCTACTGAACTGTTTTCTTTTTTAAGGAAATTGTGACTTATCCAATGAAGTTAGTTTCAGTTGAAGTGGAACACTTAGTGCCAGTTCCCTCTAGTATAAATTCATTTGTCCAGTTGAATCAAAATGTTTTGTTACAAGGAAGGAAAATTGCAGTATCTTGTGGGCCTTTCCCATCTTTCATGTGGGGCTCTTTAGGTGAATTATGCCTTCTATGATACTTCATAGGCTCTGTCTGCACTGGTAAATTAAACAGGATCAGGGAACATTTACAGGCAGTGAAACTGAAACATCTTTTAAGTGGCACTGTTTGCAAAATTAAACTGTTAGACAGATCCCTGTTCCTGGTCCAGGCTTGCTCTCTCCAAGAGATCTCCCAAGCATCGAACGGAGCTAGGATGCGCCAGGGACTGTTTCCTAGCAGATGGCTTGGATGTAGTCATCAGGTGTGAGAGGTTAACAGAGTTTAATAATAATACAGGTGCAGGTTGTTCCTTCCAGTTCAGCCCTGAACTTCCCACAGAAGTCTAGTCATGGTGATTCACAGGGACTCTGCTGCTGTCTTTTCTGAAGTGCTCATAATTTTTACCTTTCACCTTCACGTTTCTCTGGTGATGTAAATGAAATAAGTGACATCTCAGGTCTTTCAGGAAATCTGTGCCATAGTTCAGAACTGAACCTTGTTCCAGGCAAGTCTTCTAGGTCAGGGTCACTCCACCTCTCCAAGTCTGTGCTGGTCTCACCTTGACAGCAGCTGGAGAACAAATAGGCAGCCAACAAGGCCTTTTGATAACCTCACCGTATCTGATTACATCCCATATTTTTAGTTCAGATACAGCTGAATGTTCTGATTCACCAAACACTGATCTAGCAATTAATAATCCACTTTTAACTGGAAAGAAATTGTAGTATTGAACTATACCAAAATATCTTTCATTTCCCAGACTCATCTGCTAGTTGAACTTGAAAGAAAGTTAATTCAAGTGAAAAGTACTATGACTTTTTGTCGCATTACATTTAACATCTCCACCCCTACTGCAAATCAAATCACAAAAGCATGTCTGCTTATGCAGCTGTGCATGTGTTTTTTTAACGTCCTCCTGGAATTCACGTTTTTTCACCTCTGCTTCTGAACATTGTTCTGACATCATAGAAAAAAATGACTCGAGTCATATAACAACAACAGAATGTTTGGCACTGAGGGAAGCCATTTCTTCTCGTCATCCTGAATTCATTAACTGGTACTGTACGGGGTAGATTTCTTTTGGCTGTCCCAAAAGTAGGCCTAAGGAGCCTGTTCTTCGTGGCCTTTCTCTGTCACACCCACATCCTTCCATCTGGACTCCTGAGAGAGTATTCAGGGGGTAGATATGCTTACACTCAGGCCTAAGGAAACGTCCAGTCTGATGGCTAGCATCGTGGCCAGCCCGGTACTGGATATACTATGTAGTTTGACGCACCATGCACTTGTTAACAGTCATTTTGCAGTAACTATCATATATTCTCAAGTAATGGTCCACCTTCTGAATAAGGCTAGGTAAGATGCTGGAGCCAGCAGGAAGATCTGCCTTTGGCACAAGTCCACGGGGACATTATAGCAAGCAACAGAAGGGAAATTTCAAAATGGTTTTATTGGAAATCTCTTTATGTCCTCCAAGTGTAATGAAAAGAGACACTGGTTCGAAAATGGTGTAATGGTGAAAGCTGTAGCCGGAACAGGTGCTTGGTAGAATATCAGGCAACTATTCTAGAGAGGAGCAATCTCCTTGTGATGGACATAAATATAGTACTTGCTGACATAAAAATTAACTGAGTGAATCAAAGCTTGTTGCACTTCTATTGTGCAAACAGAATATAGTGCCTACCAGACATTAATAAACATAGACTTTGAGAAAGGAACAGTTTCCAAAAGATTAATGCGATTATTGGCACAATTCAGTAAGAATATTTAAGTGTAAGAAGTTAATGAAGATTGTTCCTAGGCATTCTACCCAGTGCCCCGGAGTGACACTTCCCACAAGAAAGCAAAGCAAGAACTCCTGGGCAAAATCCATCCCGTGTTGCAACACTGTTAAAACACTTAAAAATATAGATGAGGTGAGAAATGGGAACATAGAGGGCAGTGACTTCACTCCTGTCAGAGAGGTAAATGGGTCAACGATAATATGGTTAAATAAAAAGATAATCTATTAAAAGAAAAAAAAAATCCTGGAAAAAATGGACTGATAGGAACTAGAAATACAAAAGAAGTTCAGATAAAACTACAAATAGTGAATCAGTATCCCTGATATAAAATAATAAGGATGGAACAGAAAGTCTATCCTCAGAAATAAAATAGAATATAAGGCGTAGGCTCTTCAAATTAAACATTTTCAAAAAACTAGACTCAGGTAATTTACATCCCAGAAAATTTCAAATATTTAGTTAATGATCTTTAATCACTGAGTTTATTTGAAGACATTTTGAGAAACAGGGTAGTTCTCACCATCTGGAAGACTGTGTGTCCAGTATAGTATTTGAGGGAGTCAGAGATCTAGTAGTCAGCTGTAAGTCTCTAGCAAAATGAAGTCAGAAGTAATCAGTAATGCTGTTCTTTTTTTCTTCTCTATCTTTTTTGATATATTTACTATCAGTTATTATCACTTTCTGTAAAACAGACTTGATCAAACAAATTTGTTCTCTCTCTGTTTTTAATAGAATTATTGATGTGATTCACAAAGGAAACTGGTGTGAGTAGGTCTTCCTGTACCACTTGAATCTGTTCCAGCTGCGTTTTGATTTAAAAATAACTTGCTTGGTGAGAACAAAAAAAAAAAAAAAGGCCGTATTAGGTATTAAACACTGAGCACAGAAAGATCGAAATTTAGGTTTTAAAAAGAATATATCCAGGGCACTTCCATCTGGATCTCCGAGGGATTATTCAATGGCCCAGTATTTGAGAGAGAGAAGAAACAGCAATGACTGATTGATTGATTGGTTGATTTTACTTTAAAAATTTGCAATTATGAAAAAGATTATGAGTAGGAAATTGCAAGAGAACATGTTGCTGTTCCAGTCTGACCTGGAGTGCCTGAACAAATGGCTGAAAGGCCACAAAACACATTTTAATACTAACTCTACGAGGTCCTGTACATCATTCACAGTGTTAGGAGGATGGGAACTTTGTGAAAAAGTCACTGAAGCCTGAGACATTTAAAATTAAGCATCCTATTAAAGACAGTCATATGGATCACTGGTGTCTGAGAGGTATTTGCAGAGGGTGGTTTATTCCTGTCACCTAGTCTTAGATGCCTGACTAAAGACGAATGAATTATCTTCTGTGGGAACCTTTCTCTCTCCTTTGACTGGCGAGGACACTATGTGGTTGTTTAGACTAGACAGCTATGGCTAACATTAGGTGAGATGAATCCCACCTTTTGCCTTAGTTACGGGAAGAAGTTCTTATGGATTACTGTAGGTAATCACCTAACCACAGGCTTTCAATCAATGCTTTAACAAAAAGGGCCAAAGTCATCCTTTGATACTTAAAATAAGCTAAGTGGGGAACTAATCTGAGCTCACTCTTCAGCATTGTTGCTAGAAACGTATGACCAGGTTTTCTGTTTGCATCACCATTTGTAGTCTTAACTGTGCTTTAATTTCTTGAAAATTGTAATGTTTTAGTCTAGCCAGGTTGATGACCTTAATAAAGGTTTACCTTGGAGAACTGTGGGTAGGATTCAGCTCAGAACTGAGGTGGACACAGCTCCGGTGTCCATACACGCATGTCTGCAGACAGTCCCTGCACCTGAGCTTATGCTGTGGTCAGTGGAGAGCCTATAACACTGACGGTGGGCCCTATAGAGCAGTGTTGACCTCCTGAACTATGACCACAGTGAATTGAAATGTCCCCTGGCGCCTGTGGCTAAGTGTGGGACTCAGTCGCCTAAACCCGGGCACTAGCTTTGTTTCAGCATCTTCCTCAGCCTCCAGCTGAATGGAGTCCCTGATACCCTATGATGTACAAGGAGTCAGATCAGTGAGTGAATAGTCTTTTCTGATTTTAACCTCCATGAAACTCTAAAAATGCAGTGTGATGAAACCTCGTGAGCCAGGCCACACTACAGGAAAAGTAAAATCTCTCTACCTCTCCTCATCATATTATTGAAAGGCCTCCATCTCCTCTGCTTTGGTATTGGTCTCCTGCATTAGTGTAGGCTACGCATCTTTATTCCTACTCGTCTTGTGCAGACAGCTGGTCTTACGTTTTTGCAAGTCCCTCGCGCCCATTCCAGAGAGTCCTCTACCTTAGGCACGTGCGTTTTTGGTGCTGGCATTCATTTCAGTTAAGAAGAAAAAAAAAAAGTTTTCTAGAAAGTGATACAATTCTTATTGGATACGTTTCAAATAAATGAATAAATACTGATTTCATGTCTTTTCCTCATTTTTAGAGGAAAATTGCCTCTTATGAAGTTAGTGCATTTCTAAATAAAGTTGATTAGACCATTGTACAAAATTTTAATTAGGGAGGAATTATAAGCTAAGACATACATATACACACATACATACGCGGACATTTTTTTGTTTAAAAATAAATAGTTTTATATGTTTCCAAATAGAGTCTGTCAAACAATTGTGTAAGATCTGCAAATATTAAGGAAAAAATATAAAGGCAAAGTCATTTGCATTGTACGTAATATCTTCCAGAAATATCCTAGAAAACTGAGGACAGAGAAAGAAAAGAAGAAATACCCTACCTCACAGAGAAAAAACAACCATTCCTCTGAGGTCTTACAGTAAGACGTTTTTCCTCATCTCAGCCAATTAGAAGGGTGTTTTTTAACTTTGTGATCTTCGGCTCATTCATGTATCACTAAAATATTAAATTTATTTTTTTCATGAGCTAATAGAAAGGTTTAAGAAATCGAGTGGCCGTTTGTGGAATTATGCATAGTGGAAAATCACAAACAAAATACTACGCAAGCACTCATGGATTTCTCCAAAATTTATTGAGCTTTCTATACTCTGCAAATTTAGCAATTAACCATTGGACTAATTTTAATTCTTTTTAGTCCTGTCCCAGCCCAAAACTATCCTACAAAAAATTCTGACCTTCAGTAAAAGAGAATTCTCCTTAAGTGTGGAAATGCTATTAGCTCTGTGAGGAAAAAAAAACAAAACAAACAAAAAAAAAACACTGGGCTCCTTCTAGCAGTATCTATTGGCACTACTCGGTAGTTCAGTACTGGTAACAAATTCATCAGACCAAATTCGTCTTCTAGCAGGGCCCTCACTTCAAGCCGACTAAACTCAAGGCATTTAGGGTACAATCCGCAGAACTGATCATTAGTTGAATTGATAAAAGAAAACAAAAAAAGCAATGTATGAAATGAAAATAGGATAAAGAATCTTTTTTAAATATGCACTTTAAAAATAGTTTAGAAAATTAAGTCCTTTATTAAATGAAACCCAATTCCATATTTTATATTTAACCAAATTATCTTGACTTTTTCTTTCCAAAAATTATTTCTAATCAAATTATGTTTGTCATGATCAGATACTCTTCTAGTCTCCAGGGTAGGTTATTCTTTCAGTGATGCCAGTATAATTCAGCATAACTCAATTGAAATAATCAGTATTGTACTGAGTCGATGCTAATCCAGACAGGAAATCTAGAATCTAAACTTTTCCATCCTGAAAAGATAATACTAGGAACAATTTCACAGATTCCAGTTAATAATGCTAATTTGATATATTTCAGTCACAGACCAAAGATACTTTTGTTAAGCAGAGATGCAGAGACTGGTGTTCAGAGACTGATTTGAAAGCTATTGATTTACCTCATCTCTGGGCAAGGAAATATGTCAAACTCTGCTATTATGAGATAGTTCCTAGGTCATCCTGGTTTTGAAAAAGAAAGGTTAAACATTTGGCACTGTTTGTTTTGTGAATTTTTCTCATCTGCTTTTGCAGCAGTCTTACGTGTCTCTGCTCAAGGAAGATGGTGGCAAGGTTTGTACATATAAGGCAGGCTTTGACTCGGCTTTTATTTAGCCAGCCTCCAAGACAATGCACGGGGAATTAGAAACTGCTCCTAGGGTAAATAACAGCAAGCACATTGTACTGGCCTGAGAAGATTTATTTCAGTCCTGAAGGAGGCCTTGTTTACCTAAAAGTTTGTCTCTTGTTTTCCGACAGTATCAGTAGGTCTTATAAAACGGATTACATCTCCCTATAAACCTCGTCTTGCTCATGTCCTTAGACTATCATGGCTACAGGGCTTCCCCAACATTTCTTTGGTAGTGTCACTATTCAAGAGGGCTAGGAAAATGGGAACGAAGGCAAGCTGTTACTGTCTCAGGGTCTCGTATAAGATGATCAGACTTGCCTTCCGTTCTCCTCCTTTTATCCGGTTTTGTCCACTCGAGTCTAACTGAATAGAGCTAAAAAGGGCTTTTTCCTATGCTTTGGATATTTCCTTACTGTTGCTTGCTTTAAAAGCCCTTATGGCTTTTGTGCCCACAAGCTGTCGATTTGTCATAAGTCTTTGGCCAGCAATATGAAGAGACAAAGATACCAAGTCTCTGCTTTATGCCAAAACCTTCTCACATATTTCGTTTCCTCCTGACTCTGTATTGAACTTTTATTTAGTGAATAAAGTCAGACATATAGGTTCAGGCCTCCAAATGTCTGGGGAACAGCAGAAGTTAGAGAGAAAAAAAAAAGTGAATATTTATGCGGGTTCCAAACAAATGTTCCTTATTGGAAAATTCAGGATGTTCAGCTTGGGACTGGATTTGGGCTTCTCTCTGCTTTTAACCACAGTGGAAGAGGACATCCCACATTACATGCACCCCACGGTGTAAAATAGTGCCACACACTGCTTCCTCGGCAACATAATCCTTGGCATGGTATTGCCCCATGTCAAAACTATTCTCATGGGTAATGGTATGTTTCAGATACCCATCCCAATCGGTAACACTGGCACAGTTGGTGGCACCCGTCCCTCCACCCTACACAGTCCTTCAGTCCTGACACCCAGGCTATGCCTGAAGTACACCAGGTAAGCAAGACATAGTGTAGTTTCATACTATGAAACCACCAATCTGACAGGACAGAAAGAAAAGTCTTTACATTTTTCTAGACGTTTTGAACTGGGAGAGGGGGACGGGGACAGAAAACCGTGTGATGGCTTAGGAGAACCATGTAATGCTTAAAGGTAATCTAAAGCTGAGTGATATGCAGAGGCTGATGTGGCTGATACATGCCGCTTGGCCTCCAGGCCCCAAAACAGTTCCCGGATCTTTGTCATTTAGCTGTGTAGATGTAGCTTAGGATATTAGGAGCCCGTAAGACCTGCAGTTACTGTTGGTTCTTTTCACAAGAACAACCCAGAATGCAGGTGTGAAGGCCTAACACTACTGCTGTCAATGTCAAAAGTCGCGCTGACTTAAGTGAAGAATTTCACCCTCAACATTAATCCAAACCTTTTGTGTGTCACGAAGCTGGCTAGAGAACTCAAGGGTCCAAATTTCCTTGCAAGGCAGAGGATTTGTCTAATGGAGATAGAAATATATCTTTGCTGCACAGGGACACTGTGAAGATTGATTAGTTAATACCTTGAAAGCACTTTGGAAGTGAATAGTGCTATGCTATATAAATGCTAAGTATTGTTATTTTTTCCTTACAAAAATACTTCAGGAATATCTGACAGATTCACAATTAAGCTTTCAAACATAAATACTGAAATACGTCCATCTTTGAGTTTGTAATACTACATATGGCACTTAGAAGAATATTATTATAGTATTATCTGAGATTGTATGTTATATTTGGTGAGGAAATAACATATGGTAAAGAAATGAGATCTGGTGAAGTGTTTCAGTGGATCATTTTTAACACATAACATTTGCCCTTTCTTTTTTTCTTCTTTTTTTATTTTTCCTTCTTTTGCAGAAAGTCTGTGTGGAAGGAGCATCCAGTGGAATGAGAGCCCAGAGGGAGATAGGACAATGCCTTCTACCCTGTCCTTAACACAGCATTGCTTCATCAGGCTGTTGGTTTGTGCAGTTCTTCTCTACAACGGTTACTTGTCCTCTTCATGAACTGAGGTGGTTGCTGTGTGTGGAAGGAGAGAGAGGGGGTGATTCCACCCATCCGCTTCAAGCACCTTGCTCAGCTGTGTTCAGGGGAGCATAGTGGGATGGCAAAGCTCCCTGTGTAGCTGAGAGAAAGAAGGAAGCACCTGCAAAAGATTGTCTTAAGTCAGATGCCTAAAATAGACTTTCTGAATACACCCTGGTCTCTTCCAGCATGCCAGACACTGCTGTAAGGACCACATGCCTAAGGGCTGGGCTTTATCAACTCGAGTGTCCTAGGACAGAACTGCACAGGGCATTAGGTGTCATCCTAAAGCCTAATGGTCTTGCTTCTTAAGGGAAGATCTGTAAGACTCCAGAAAGCACAGAAACCTCTGTGCTGTGCAGAGATACATATGTGGATTAGGCCTGGTTTCATCTTATTCCATAGATTCACTTATCAGAGGGCCCAAAATTTGTTAGACTCCTGTAATGTACCTAGGAAGGACACCTCCTCCTTTCCATGATAGATGCTGCCACTCCTTGGAAGAAAGCTGAACAGCACCTGAATCCGCTGTGGAAATGCTGCAGTCTGTAACGCAGCATCTTAAAGAGAACAAGGTTGGTTTATTTTCGCATGCTAGGATATAAACTATGTAGTTCAAGAACTTCTTGGCAGATCATAAAGCTGTTGCATGCTGTGAGCCTCTGCACCTCTGTCAGAAGAGCGCGGGAGTCAGCTGTGACCTAAATCCTCTTCATCTGCTCCAGCACAACGCACCACCAAACACAAGTCAGTGTGCTAAATGAGGATGCCACTGGAGAAAAAGTGCTCTAGAAAGATCATCAGACAGTCTTCAATCTACTTCTCAATCCATATTTCCCAATCAACTACAGAGGAAATCTAAAAAAAAAATTATTTTTAACTTAGAAAGTATTTGAAATGAATCCATACCTAAATTACTTAAGCTAATCAGACTCAAGAGCAAAACCTAGAGGTTTTAGCTCTCCACCTTTGGTTTAAATCCAAGAACAAGACTCCCAGCCTAATGCCTGTAGATATTATTCCAGTGTGCATGCTGCACTGAGAAACACACCCTAATGACCCTCACTTTCTCCTCCTATACTTTTATATGCTCTGGCTGTAAAGAGTTCTAGCACATAAGGAAGTTCCCGGCAGTCGTTTTAATATTTTTCATCTTCCTGTCTTGTTTCTCAGATATTGCATGGAAAATTATTTTCTTCCTGAAAACAGTTATGATTCCCTGGTGTGTGATATTAAACAATCATGTTTTAATCAATGCTACTAAATGCGAAGTATCTCTTGTGCCTCCAGGTATTGATTCTGATCTGCTCACCCATTTCAATTCTGAAAAACATTGCAGTATTTTCTGTATGCGAGATCAATCTTGAGATTCAGATCTCTCTCTGATTATCACCTCCGTTCAGATCATCCAGACAATCAGAAAAGACCTAGTTTAGTGGGATAGTCTTCACATTTTTCACATGCTGATGAGATAGATTTGTGGCTGTAGAAAGTCCATCAAATCTCACACCCCACCGCCAGCACTTCAAAACATTCTGTGGCTGATATATACATTGTTACTTCAGCATATAACTCAGGTCCCAGGAATTATTCGTCTGATGTCCTTGACACTGGCATTCAGCCTGCTATATGCTAATCATGTACTCGGTTCAGCCAGGTACTTGATTACTCTCTTGTGTGATTATTTCTGGAACAATGTCTGACACGATAGAGATTCTGCTTACTAGGACCTGTGCTTAACCCCTCACCACTGTGGCCACACTTTTGGTGCTGCTAACCCAGGTAATCTAAAGCTGGGCTCCACAGCAAACGCTCCGGGATGAATGTAACCTCAGATACATTTTCAGCTTCTGGGAAAGTGGCTGAGTCAGAGCATTGAGTGGTGAAGACCACGGCTGTTGGGAAGAGCAGTATCATGGGACGGCACCTGCCAAATCAGTTGTGCCACTGTGCCTATTGCTTTGCAGTTGGCTGCCTACGCTAGCGGTGTAACTGGGAAGAATAATAAATAGATGAGTAACGGATGGATTAGTGAAAAATGCAATTTCATGTGTGCTGTAGGACCAGTGGGGATATCAACATAGCGGTGAGAAGCTGTGGCGTGCCGGTGTGATGGGGTATCACTGAGGAATTGTTTTCGATGTTAGCACTGCCTTGTGCAGCTAACGTCACAGCGGAACAAGTTCTGAGGTTGTGGAAATGCAAGGCAACAGCTCAGTGATGGTGTTACCTGTAAGATGGGGCAGGGACCTTGGCAATAACAGGAAAAAAAGGCGGGCAAGATCACCTAAGTATCTGTGAGTTAAAATTCTCTGATAATCTGCGGTGAGACAAGCCGTACGAGCATAGTTTTTCATTAAGGCACAAGTGGCAAAGACAGATTGCAAGGTAGTTTATTACAGCGTCACACATGAAACAGACAGTTGACTTTCAACTGACTGTGGTGCAGCCCAGACCTGCACCGAGCTGAGTCCTTAAAATATTAGATAGTTTCGGGCTTGCTGAGCCTTTAAGAATCAAATGCGGGTCATCTACCTGGAGAACAGAGGTTCCTGAATTGAGGAAAGCTTTCTCTATGAGCTGCAAAGCACAGAAAGAGCAGAGCCCAACCATACCGACACATTCAGGCACGTGCTGTTTGGGTCAAATACGTGTTACACAGATATTTAGAGTAGCACGAGCCTAGGATGCTACTTCCTTAACCTGTACATATGTAGATGCATAAATTCTTTTTAACATTTGTAACACAAATGGAGATCCAATTATACTGTAGAGAAATCTGTAATAGCCTAATATTCTTGGATTAAAGTAGTTTTTTGTGGATAGCAATGGGTTACTCTCTTTGTAACTTGAAAATATGCTTCCTGAAAAGAATGTGAATTTTAAATCATACTAATGTTTTCTGTGATTAATTCTCACCTTTAGTTTTAATTAAGGATATTTACAGAAAATCTGTGAGGAAGTAAATTCAGGCTTTGTTAAATACTTTCCTAAGTTAGCAATTTGCTCTTGTACTCTGATTTTACTTAGAAAGTGATTATGAGTTAAACAATACCTGCTTTAAATATGAAACTTTCAAATATCATTTATTAAGCTCTTAGAATAATTTAATCATAGATATATTATTCCCTGTGGAAAGTTTTATAATGCATATGAAGTAATTTGTTTTAAATTATGAAAGCACCATGTACATTTGCAAAAATGCTAAAATATGCCTTGTCAGGATAAAATAAAGCAATCTGTTCATTCAGAGTGGGAGCTCAGTGTTTGGCCCCTATGCTGAGCAGGTGAATTAAAGAGGCTCGTCAGAGCATGTGTATTTCTGTTTGTACGTGTTAATACTTCATGTTGTTCAGGAATCTGGCAAGACAACTAGATGGCAAGCAGATGTAAATTGCTTTTCAAATACACTGAGGTTATCTGAAATTTCACATAAATAATACAAAAAGTGGTAGAATAACATGAAGAATGAAAGATTAAGAAGCCAGTGCAGAAGCAACCTTTGAGAGGTGGTGGAAATGATTGCTTATGTGGTGTTACTTATGCTGCAAGTGAAAATCAAAACAACAGCTTCATTTCCCGCACCCCTTGCTCAGGAAGAGTGAGAATCATGCTCTTTGGATCCATCCTACTCTCGTTATTGAAGACCACGTTACCCTGACAAATGTTGTACATGTGCCTCAAATTAGGAGTGGAAAGAGGCAGTTTGAGCTGTTCTTTGTTGTTGGAGCTCACTGAGCATTTCAGCTTCTAATCTGACCTCCTATATGATCCGGTCAAAAATGGTAGCCAGCAATAGCTTAATTAATATGACTGATGTGTGACCGATGTAGTGCAATACTACTTGGTTAATCCTCCATTAGCATGCAAGGTCAGCTCCTGAAAAATGCATCTCTCTCTTTGTTTGCAATGGGCTGAGGCCACAGGATTAGTGATTTCAAACCAGCCTAGTAAGTATGTTTTTGGTAGTGACCAATGAAAACAATGAAATGAAAACAAATTCATAAAGGTGCTCGGTCTGGCACTGCCTTCTGTCTTGAGCGGACCCTCACTCTGAACAGTCATTTTGCAAACTGCGCCAGGGAAGGCGTTATTCACCAAGCAGCAGAAACAAGCTGTCTGTCAGCAACACGCTGTTGTGAGGAGGAGGTTTTCTTTTTCCTCCTTCCAGGACCTCACCTGGTGCCATGAAGCCTGACAATTCTTATTGCTGATTTTAATCGGGGACACGCACTGGGAAACTCTGTCACCAAACAAGAAAAAAAAAATTAGATTTAATCTAGTATTAATGCAAGGCACTTGATGGAAAGATTAAACTTGGAGGCACTTGGAGGAGCGGCATGACACACACAAAGTTCCAGAGACCTGCTACCAGGAGATGCACAAGCTAATTCACACCCAGGCGAATTAGCACCCAGGCTCCTATCATTTGTGCTGAGGTTTGTTGCAAAGGGTGCAGACATGACTAGACAGGAGGCTTCAGCAAGCCTGTTTAATAACTAGGCTGCAGCATCAAACTCAGAGGCCTCCTCTAGTTGCTGTGGCCACCAGCTATAGCCGTATTTCTCTGCTCACTGTACATTCCTTTGTCCTTTCACTGGATTTGTCCGCTCAAATTCCCATATCACAGAACAAAGGAAGGATGGCGGGAAGGAAGGAAGTAAGTTCAAAATTTCCATTGCGCTTCAATTTCAAGGGCCTCAAAAAAGTTTCCATTCACTCTTTTTCTGACCTTTTGCCTGCTTCTTTCTGTCATCTTAAGCTTTTTCACTGGGTGATCAGTCATTAATAATTTAATCCAACCAAAAAACCTAGATTTTTATCTACAACTATATTTTCCCACAGCAGCTTATCTCACAGTTAGCAAGGTTCGTAAGGTTTTTACTACTGACCACAGTGAGTTTGTGATGAAGCCCTTCATCACTGAAAACCAGTATCTGCTTTCCAGTTTTCCTAAGGTATGTTTATGTAAGTACATAAAAGAGTGAGAAAGAAAAGTTGCATTCCAGTGTAGCTGCCTTGAAACTTATGGTGTTCTCAAGATTTTTATTTATTCTTCAAATTTTTCTGTATTTCAGAATAATAATAATAATAATGACAGTTTTTCTTTAGAAAAACTTACTAACTATGTAATTTCAGCATTTCCCAACTAAATGTGTTTTAAAGCTACTGGCTAGAATGCCCCCTTATTTCCATTTGTGGATCTATTACTACATAAAATGAAATAACACTCCATTAAAAATGTACCCAGTTCTGTTATCCAGCTCATAACTTCATAACACTTTTTGCTTCCAAGAATAACTCTGGTAACTATCAACAATAAATGTTATTTGCCACTTCATTTTTTTTCCCCAAAAACAAAGCTTGTGAAAAAAAACCCTTAAACAATGACATCTGCAGCACAATCTGTCGTGCAATTCCTTTTGGAGTCAACAAACAGCAGATTTTTCATTATCCAGACTGAGTCATCAGGCTAGATAAGGAGCAGCTTACTTCCAAGCACTCCTTTCTGCACATTGCTCAGCTACTAATCCTCTTCCATTTGGACCCTCTTACTTTACTATCTATTTTGGGTCTGTGCCTTTGCCTGTGTTTGCCATATCTTCCTGCTAATCTCTGATAATTCCTTCCAGACAACTTAGCTGAGGAATGATTAGGGTGGCTGAAGCCCTCTTGGGGTCCTTCGGAGTCGGACTGTGCTGGTGTAATGTCTAAACAGACAACTCCTCAAGTGGTCCGTTGACTTCCATGATTGAAGACAAGGATGTTTCTGTGAAAGAGAAGCTAGGACAGTTACTGTTACCCCAGGAAACATGATGAAGAGTTATTAGACAAAGTTAAGAAGCACTGAACATTCAATGCTTCATGCTTTAGTCCCCGTCTGAGGTCTCGGGGGGGGTCTTTAACTGCTTCTGCTAAGCAAGCTGGAAACCACAGGGGGATGCTCTGGAGATTAAAATTTTTCATAATCAGAACAGCCCAAACCATTCTCATCTTCTGCACAGAAGGCATCCCTTATCTCAAGACATGGACCAGCCTGAAGCAGAGGGCTGAAGTTTTGTGTAGGGCTGGCAAGAGGATGATCAGAGCTGGTATTTGAGCAGGAAGAAAGAACCACTCCCTTCCCTTCCTCGCATGGCTCAGTTGCTCTCTGAAGACCAGTAGCAATGAGTTTTGAGCCAGGCATTTCTGAACACTAAAAATATTAACTTTGATTGACTGAGCTGAAAAGCTAACTTGTACTCAGCATAGCTGCATTACGTGTGCTTAGGTCCCCAGACAGGAACAGACAGTTACACTATGTGTGTGGGGCCTAGACTCTCAGAAAAGTCCGTTGGCACTTCAATGAACACAAATGTTTTTATTGCATGTTTTGTTATTTTTGTTTTATTCCTCATTCATATGACAATGCTTCCAGAAACACAACGTTAGTCAATATTATCACTAATCCCTGAAGGGCAATCCTAGGACCTCCAAAGCCTTTGCAAGACTCCTATTATTTCCCTGTCCTCGTATCAGGCCTCAGATCCTGCCTATGCTTTTGTTTGGCCCTCCAAACTTTCCCTTAAGGGCAAGGGCTCTCTGTATTAGTCAGGTTTAACACATTGACCTTGAGAAAAGTGAGGTGCTCACTTTCCTTCACGTGGCGTACAGTAACGCCTGGGTGAGGTGCAGGCTTTTACTCAGAATTGATTTCTTGGGTCAGGCTTGGTGAACCATTTAATCTCAAGATCTGATAACATCTACCCACTTTATTTTTATGCTCAGTTAGTCACAACAAAGGACTGTTAAGAATTTAAAGCAGTCATGGTGATCTGGGCAGTTAAAGGACTAAGTCTTGCTGACACAATTACATAGGTCCAACCCCCAACAGAATTTATGCAGCTGCTTCTGCTCTATTTAATGGGGGAGTTCAGCTCCTAAGTACCTTTGAAGTGTCTGAATTATTTGAGAATCTGGAGCATGGTGCCACAGGACTCAGATTTTATAGAAATTGACACTGAAAGGTACTTGGAAAGGAGGAAGTTCCCAGACCTTGAAGGGGAACCTAGACCCCATCTCACTGCACTGGGATGTACAGGGAGGTCTGGGACCCCAGAGGAGGACTCCGTAGCCACGTTGTTGAGCAGAGAACGGCTTGAAGTCAAAGGACCTAGCACAGAGGTGCCTCACAGGAGCCCTGAGGAAACACTGAGCATGGTGGGAAAATGCAACTTCTGCCCATCAGGCACATTCACACAGTCCCAAGCCATGTCCTGTTAGTGGGCGCTTTTACCCTTTCTTCTAAGCAATACGGCCAGACTGTTCTTTCCTTTCAAAACCTCTTCCTCGTCATATAGACCCAGAGCTATTTTACGCTCTACTTAGAAGAGAGTGCAGGAGCATGAATGCCTCTTCACACACCCCTTCCAGTTCTTCTGCCCAGGTAACAATAAGCCACACACTTATCTTAAAATAACATATAGCTAATATGGTAGGCTGCCAGTGATTTAGAAGTCTGGTATATCAGCCACACTTTTTGTTTAATGTCTTCAACTTCAGAAGAGTTCTTATTTCACTCAAAAAAATTTATCCGGATTTTGTTTACACACTTTTAACTCATGATGTTTACATACCAGTTGCAGTCTAATATGATCATTATTATCAGTTATAATTAAAAAGTAACTACTGTCTTATTGCTGACTTAATTGGTATTAACATTGCATAAAAATTATAGCTGCTCCCCCCAGTTTAGCAGGAGCTCTCCTGGCACTCTAAAATGTCAGTCCTATGACTTACTGGAGCAACAAATCTAGAAGTTTTATCAAAGTATTTTTCCTCAGTCTGTCTGAAAATATTTCTATCTGTAATCTTGGTTTTGCAGTGTGGTTATTCATCTGTTCTGCTCTGGATAGAGATCATTAATTGCAGAAAAGACAGCAAGAAAGAATCAAATAGCAATTGCAATTTTTTGAGTCACTCTGAACCGGATCTTGCTAGAACCAATATTTTTCCTTCCTTTCCAGTAATTTATACATTGAAATTCAGCACTGGCAAATTAAGGAGTCATGCAATTCTAAAAATATTTCATTTAATGAAAGCTAGAGTATTTAGCTAAGGATTTACTAAATCTCAAATTACTTCAGCAAGATGGAAATTACCTCTGACCCCACTAAAGTGCCTGCAAAAGGAGAATGCACTATTTAAATCTGAAAATACAGCCTCTATGCAACTAAAATAATGTACAGACTTTTTGCTAGCCCCCTGAATGCTGCAGGAACTTCACCAAGTTAAATGCATTAAGACCTCAATGATTTTCCAAACTGTTGCCATTTACTTATTTTCTCAAATTAACAAGTACACAAATAAGCACAATAAAAAAGCAATGCTGCCACATTTTTGATGCTCATTTATTTTGACAATTGTTAGCTAGTAATTAGAAGTGATATACTCAGTTGTAACCACTCTTCAGAGGGCATTTTTAATTATAGAGGTATTTGTAAAAATAAAGGAAGAAAATGATCTAATTAATGCAGCAAGAAACAGTCATTTGGGGAGGTTTCTAAAGTGTATACGTTAGTGACAGGGAGATCAGCCTGGTTGCGTTGTTGGGTTGTATTTATCTCTTTAAATATCGTTACATTTAAACTCCATTCATGATGAAGAAAACCTTTTTTCTGTTTTTAACTTAAGAAAACGAATGAAATATAACATCTATTTGCTCTGGATCTTCCCAGCAGCAAGTATTGATTTAGGTATTCTTTCACCACTTCTTTCTTCCTTTTTCCCTGTCTTCCTTTTTACCCTCGAATTCTTTTTGCTGGTGAACCTGAAAAAAATGGGAAAATAAAATGAAATGACTAAAATTGTCATGGAGAAGATGATTTGCTGCCCACCAGCTAGTACCATGGACTAAAAAGAGAGAGCAAGAAAAGGGGGGCTACAGTGGCTGTGGATACGCACAGACGTTGCAGAGCAGATGTAACAAGCTGCTGCAGTATTAAAGCAGAAGTGGGCCATTTCTACCCTGGATCTGGAAATGAGTGTGGGATCTTTGATGTAGATTGTTTTGCAGGATACGTGTTTTATAAGAGATATGCAGAGATACAGAGGATGAGGATTATGTAGCACTGTGGGTATCTGGAACTTAAAGAGGATATATTGTCAGGTAAAGGGAAAGAAAAATAAGGACCTCAACAGCATTTGACTCAAAACTATGTCAACTTTTTGCAGGTTTGGAAAAGGGCATTTGAAATTGAAAACAAAAAATAGGATGAGGAGGAGGTAATTTGTACTATATTAGCTCTTGCATCATAAACAATGAGGATCAGAGTCATTCTGAATACATAGAAGTAGATAGATCAAAGAGATGGTGGGTCTGGGCATCGGAAGACCTCAACAGTTCAGAATCGCATCCGCCCATAAAAGCAGAAAGTTATGGCCTAGGGGTGCATACAAACTCCTGTGCTTTAAAGAGATGTTTTCTCTTAATCTCCTCTAGGCTGTGAACCGCGCACAATGAAAAACTGGTACCTAAGCTCAAGACAAGTAAAATACACAAAACTACCTATACTTCCTCAGTGAAATAACATACACTTGAAATATATTTCATTGTCTTGATTTTATGTAGGGAATACACTTTCTCCATTTATAAAGAATACTTAGTGACTAAAAGAAACTGCTGAAGTAAATAAGAGCTATAGACTTAAGTGCTTGCAGTTCCTAAAGAACTGTTCTTTGGAAGAGCGGCTGCTAGCTTGGAAAACATCCCCTCTCTCCAGAAATATTCTTTGTGCTTTGGAGATGGTTTGAAATGACTCCGCACACTCCTAAGACTTTCTCCTCACCTTCTGCTGTTTTCCAAAGCATCTCTGACTAAGTAACTAACATGCTGCAGGACATGTTTTTCCACCGTGAGTCTCTACTTTAGTTTACGCTAGCCCAGTGTGCACGGAGATATTTGCCATTTAGCTGTTGCTGAAGCACCCAAAGCCAATCAGCGCTCTTCGAGGATGTGCCACCCAATAGCGGAAAGGACCAGATCACAAAAAGCAGAACTCCATCCAGAGATACTGATCCTCTTGTGTTTTTTGTTGTCCCATCATGCACGTTTTTGGTCTTGATGCAATTCCCCATGTCTGCAGCCCTGCCAATGCCAGTAGCAGCAGGAAGCAACAGGCAGGAGTCACAAAGCAGAGGCCAAGTGGTAGGGTTGAGCATGGCCATTTCTATCACGTACGTCCTAGTAATCACAGGTAGTGCATGAGATAGGTAGGTTAGAGTGGTGAACATCCTAGGAAGGCTTTCTCATTGAGACATATAAGATGGCGGGCTGGCTCCATCCAGTCACAGAATGGACATGGCCTTTCTGCTCCAAAAGACCTGCAGCTAGTGTGGAGAGGAGAGGGTCTGTGCCATTTAGCCTGGGGATTCTCCACCCTGTTTACCGAAGGCAGAATACATACTGGAAAATGCAGCATTTTTTTGAAGCATGCATTTGCTGTAAATGAAATAAGTATAAAAGAAAAGTGTATATAAATATAATAAATATAATATAAATGAGTAATAATAATATAATAACATAAAATATAATAATATAATATAATATAATATAAAGTATATAATAAATATAAAAGAAATACAATCACCCCTACACAATTATTAACTGCAGTTATCAGCTGAAATCTTCCTTAGCTACTTTAGTCGGTCAACTTATTTAGGAAGCTGGCACCCTAGTTTCCCTTCCTACCCAGGGATGGCATGCCCTGGAGAGGTCTTAGTGCTTTTTTATCTTTGGGTCCCTCTCTATCATGCAAGATGGCTGCGACTTCCCCTTCCCTGCATACCTCGTCTATTCGGGCCCACATCTCAGTCGCGGCTTTCCATTTACCTTCACCTTATCTTCATCTTGCGCTGTCATCTCTTTGGATGACAGTGACTAAATTTCTCTATTATAAATTACAGACTTTAAGAAACAATCATTTTTCAATTAAAATCATTAGTTCTCAGAAGAGTAACCGTGAAGTTCAGCCACATACTACATCTTACGCAGGATAAGGTGAAATTAGAATCAGAGTGCGGAGATTGAGTTCTGTACCTCAGATACACTGGTAGCGTTAAGAGGGCCCTTCTGGGGAACCTTCCCAAGTGGATTACGCTGGTTCTGGTCTCAACTTTATCTCCCACTCAGCAAAACTCTTTGAAGTCACCTGGTAGTCTTTGAGCACAAACACTTTCATGTCATGTTGGGTTAATGAAAGCACTCAGACACAGCTTCTTTCTGTGACCAGAATGCGGAAGTGAACATCATCTCCTAGATGTGGAGGAGGCCTTTCCTCATCTCCTCTGCTTTCCAGGACATGAGATTCAGGAGGCAACAGGCGTGGGCTATCAGACAAAAAGTCTAACGTGGAGACTTGTGTGCTGTTAGCCTGCAACCATTACCTGCAGCTGCCCATGCCCTTAAGAGCATGCGCATCCCCGCATATAGCACCATTTACACCATTCAGCAGGATTGCCTAGGCAGCTGTCATGTTTTCATCACCATAGGTACAGAAATGCAGTGAGGTAAAGTGTGCTCTGAGATACTTTCAGGCTGTTTTTACAGAACAACAGAGTCTGACTGTTAGTCTTGACTGCACTGGGTCACCATGTATCTCATCCTGTCACTGGTTGAGACGAAAGAGATTCAAATTTGCTTCTCGCCTACACTAATCTTTTGCACTTTAAAAGAGAAATTGAACAGGTAATATTTATTTTGTTGATTATGCAAAGTTCTTCACTTAGATTAATAATTTAGTGAAATGTACTCCTAAATTTCCCAAGGAGGCTTTTCAGCAAATGGATCACCATCACAGCAAAACAGCTGTGTCTTTACAACAGAAAGATCTTGGCATGTACAAGAAAAGGAAGCTTTCAGATCCTAACAAGTGTTTCCTTAAGTGGCTGACTTTTTTCTAAGTCTGAAAGATCAAAGAATATGATCTCAGAACTGCATTTTGCTCCTCCTTAAATGAGCCTTTACAGGAAGTATTATTATATTTCACATTTTCTAGAAAGAGACCTCCAAATAGCTCTTCTAAATAAAGTTTTAATTTGAATTTTCAGCTTTCTTCAAGGAGCATCTGTGCCCTCGGTACAAGGGCACTTCTTCACAATTCTTAATTATATTGATTCCTGAGATATAATCAGGAAATGTCCCTCCTTTAATTAAGCATCACAGTCTAAACTGTAGGAGCCATGAGATCCCAGCGCAGAGTTCTCATGCATCTTGCAGCAGTTTTGCTAGATAGCCTTTAAGTTGCCATTCACAGGTCAGTCTTGCAAGCTTAGCCAGTGTCATTTCTTAAATTTTGGCAGAGTTCTTTCACACCTAATTGCCAGCAAAAATGGAGACAAATATTTAATCTACGTCATACTGGACACCTATATTTAAAGGGTGATCCTGGTTTCTACACTAGAAGTCTGTTGCTACGGAAATGACAGTGAAATAGAGCTGCGGATTTTGCAAAAATGGAAGTATATATCCATAGAATCACAGAATCACAGAATGGTTTAGGTTTGTTAGAAGGAAGGGACCTCTGGAGATCATCTAGTCCAAACTCCCTGCTCAAGCAGGGACCTCTAGAGCACATTGCTCAGGGTCGCGTCCAGACGGGTTTTGAATATCTCCAGGGAAGGAGACTCCACTACCTCTCTGGGCAACCTGTTCCAATGCTCAGTCACCCTCACAGTGAAGAAGTTTTTTCTCAGGTTCAGGTGGAACTTCCTGTGGTTCAGTTTCTGCCCATTGCCTCTTGTCCTGTCACTGGGCACCACGGAGAAGAGGCTGGTCCCATTCTCTTGACACCCTCCCTTCAGATACTTGTACACATTGATGAGATCAGCTCTCAGCCTTCTCTTCTCCAGGCTGAACAGGCCCAGCTCCCTCAGCCTTTCTTCAGAGGAGAGATGCTCCAGTCCCCTCATCATCTTTGGAGCCCTTTGCTGGACTCTCTCCAGGAGTGCCATGTCTCTCTTGTCCTGGCGAGCCCAGCACTGGACACAGTACTCCAGGGGAGGCTTCCCCAGGGCTGAGGAGAGGGGCAGGATCACCTCCCTCCACCTGCTGGCAACACTCTGCCTAATGCACCCCAGGATCCCATTGGCCTTCTTGGCCACAAGGGCACATTGCTGCCTCATGCTTGACTTGTTGTCCACCAGCACTCCCAGGTCCTTCTCAGCAGAGCTACTTTCCAGCAGCTCAGCCCTTAACCTAAGGCCCTACCCCATGAGATTCCTCCAAGTAGTGCCTTGAAGAGGCCAAAGTCAGCTCTCCTGAAGTCCAGCGTTGCAATCCTACTTATTGCCCTGCTCCCTCCTCGTAGGATCCTGAACTCCACCATCTCATGGTCACTGCAGCCAAGGCTGCCCCCAACATTCACATCTCCAACTAGACCTTCTTTGTTTGTTACTACAAGGTCTAGCAGCGCACCTCTCCTCGTTGGCCTCTCCACCGCCTGCGTCAAGAAATTATCATCCATGCTCTGCAGGAACCTCTTTGACTGTTTGTGCCTAGCTGTGCTGTCTTCCTAGCAGATGTCAGGGTGGTTGAAGTCCCCCAGGAGAACCAGGGCCTGTGAGGCTACTTCCAGCTGTCTGTACAAGGCCTCATCAACAACTTCTTCCTGATCAGGTGGCCTGTAGTAAACCCCCACCACTGTGTCACCCATGTTAGCCTGCCCTTTAATCCTTACCCATAGGCTCTCAACTTGCTCTTCATCCACCCCGAGGCAGAGCTCCACACATTCTAGTTGCTCCCTCACATAAAGAGCAACTCCACCACCTCGCCTTCCTGGCCTGTCTTTCCCAAAAAGCACATAGCCATCCATGACCGCATCCCAGTCATGTGAACTATCCCACCATGTCTCTGCAACCGCAATGAGATCATGGCCCTGCGACCGCACACAGATCTCTAACTCTTCCTGCTTATTCCCCATGCTGCGTGCATGGGTGTAAACATTCATGTTTACTTAATATTTTCTTTAGTCAAATAACGACTACAGATTGCACCCAAATGGAGCGAAATGGTTCATCTAGAGTATAAATAATGATTGCTATCCACCAGTTGTGGGTTTATTTCATTAGATGGTGGATCTATTTGATTTCTCCTTCTTTAGAAACTCAGATCACTATGCTGGGTTGCAAAGATGTGAGCCCTTTGTCTCTAAAACTGTCATTGGTGCTCTCAAAACATCCTTGTCATTTACTAAAAAAATAAAGCACAGAGGGCTGCACATCATTTCAAATACAACAAATGCCCTGACTTTCGTACCTCTCCTTCAAGTTCGCTGTTTCCCTGAGGCCTATGTTCCTGTACACTGAGTTTCCTTCCCTCATCAAGATCTTATTACACCTTGCTTTATCTCAAGGGCATGAAAACCTTCCTTCTACCTCCCTTAGTAAAATATTTTCTTCCTCCTTACAAAGACTTTTCAGCTCTCTCTCTGAGATTTCCTGATTGTCTCAGAATTGTCACGGGCTCCTACAGCTGATGAACCATCTTCCCAGGAAAGCAGCCAACCTATTAGCACTTCTGCATTACTGTAGTTGTGCCTTTAAATCTTTTCTTAGCCCTTCATTACAAACATTCAAAGAGGAGAAAAGAGAAAGAGAAGAGACATTAATATCCAAAATACAGACTACAGTTTCAAACAGACAGAGGAACTAGTTTCTGATACCAGATTTCATAAGCAGTAGATAGTCAATACTGTCTGAAGCTGCATGTGCCATGCTCAGCAGTGGGGAAAATGATTATATTTTTCCCTCCACAGCCTATAATTCAAGGAAATAGATATGGGAGATTCTGGCTAGAGGGGTTACCTTCTGTAGACGATTCCTTGCTACCAGTGATTGGCAGGTCTGGCACAGCCTCCAAACTGCAAAAATGATGCATTTTCTGCTATAAAAGGTCTGGGGATACTTATTAAAGAAAAAATACACTACATGTAGGTACAGTCAGACATCTACACCTTGTACACGTTCTGATGTCTGGTGGTGTCAGGGCCCTCCAAGCCCTGGATCGCGCTGTGCTGTCATCTCCCAAGATCTACAGATCTCCAGCAATTTTCTACATGATTCAGTGGAAACGTCACCCTCGGAGAAATTCAACAGGGCACTGAGCACCTTTAATAGAGGAGTAACTGCACACATTGGTAGCTGCAAAGGCTGTGTTGTTTGAAGGCACAAGTTTAGAACAGAAAGCAAGCATAATATGCTTTTGCCCTCCTTCCAGTCTCTTCCCAAAGGATGGAAACACAAGGGTCCTGTATTTGATGCTCCCTATATGACCCCCTCAAGACTAGAAACCTAAGTGATATAAGACTGCTAAAAACAGGTTCCTCTTCTCTCCCTTTTCTCTGCTCAAATAAACTGTTTGGCTGGGACCAGTTTGCAGCAGTCAAGGTTAGTCAAGACAGAAGTCAAGGAAGATTCTACTTTAGGACACCAGAGGAGCTACTGAGGTAGACATTGTCCTTCAGAGCTCCTCAGAACAGTTGCCACCCCTGATCCTTGCCAGGCCCATTCTCGCCTGAGTGTTTCATCTTGTTCCACGGACACCACCTTCCAGCTGGAGTACCTCAGGCAGCTCTGTCCTGAGGTATTTCCAGTCTGAGCTAGTCTTTAAGGGACTTTCTGCCTTTGTCATGGACTCTGAAGGTCTATAGGACTGGAGTTTATGGAGTGGGAGGCTCACAGTTGTTTCTACTTCCAGCAGGTTTGTGATGGGCTGAACCTAAGAGCTTCTTTATATCTTCAGTCTTTATTTCACAATTTATGTTCCTTAATAAAAAAGGTATAACAAACAGACATTAGATGTCAAATAAGTCTGGCGAACTGTGGGAAGACATCACAGTATAGCTCTAAATCACTTCTAGAATACATCATAGCAAAAACCAAAACCCCCTGAAGCACTGGATGGTTCTGACTTTCCATAGACATCACCGCTTTGAAAGATTAAGCCCAGAATGGGAATGTAGCCATGTATCACTCAATCACCATTACTTATGATCTGAAGTGGTGGCAAGCGGAGACAACAGGCCCTGTTTGTTTGCAGATATACAATGGAAAATGCTGTGACAGCTCCAAATAGTGTGCAGTTTAAATTTCACATAGTAGCTGCACATCATAACTTTGCAGTTCACTAGCATGGATATTGTTCTTTCAAAGTTCATTGTATTGTTCTTCTTCACGGCGCTGTGATACACAATGTCATGGAGAAAATGGAAACTGAGACATGGTGTAGTTACAAAGGGCCACCCACCACAGAAAGAATTTTTTTTTTGAACGGTACGCCTATAATTAAGCCATCAAACGACCTAAGAGAAATAAAACTGAGCCTTTTAATTAGCTTCTTGAATAGGAATAAATGCTTCATTATTCTTAACCATATCAAGCTGAGAACATTATTAAAGTCTGAAGGAATAATGAACAACATGACAGGAAACACATCAGAGCACATGCAGGAATGCATTTGCCTATTAAGTGATCTGCATAAATATGCCTATCATTGATATCTAGGAAGATAAAAATATCAGAGGAAAGAATGAAAACAAAAAGGACCGTATAGGCAAAGCTATAAAGAAAATGATCTGAAGTCAGAGGTGGGGAATATATTTCTTGGCATTCAGCACTCTTGAGCGCTGTTGAGTGCTCAAGAGTTCGGCTGCTCTGCCAAAACTAGTCTAAGCTGCCTGAGCAGCTTGGCCTGTGTTTTCTCCGAGCGCTTTTTTTTTTTTTTTTAACTTCATTATGTCAGCTTTGGCTCCTCAATTTTGCCTCTCTGAGGTATTTAAAAGGAGAGCGTGCTCCTCCAGAAGCTGTAGAACAAAACAGCTTAGAGTGGACTTTTGGATGGATTTCTCTGCTCTGGGTCTCTGAGGAGGATGACTAATCTTAACAGGCTTTTAGAAATCCCTTGGCAAAGGGGAAGTTTTATTCTGTGTCTCTAGAAAAAAACATCAGGAGCACAGAGACGCTTTCACAGCAGGGAAAATTGAAGGCAGATATCTGATCATTCGTAGCTGAATGTGTTATCCCACAATCCCAAAGAATGCTGTGAAACTCAGAATCCGCAAAGTCCATACGCCTACGCTTGAATTAAAGCCTTAAAAAAAAAAAAAAGCAATTTTTACTCAGCAAAGCTCATTAATTTCAACTACATTCAAGTGCTTAGAGGCCTGGAGTGCTGCACTGCCACGGACTTAAGCACCCACTGAGAGTGTTTTTCCAGCTCCTAGGCTTGCCATGAGATCCACGCTCCAAGGTCTGGACTATATGGCTGGTGCAGATAGACTTTGGGAATTTCCCACAACTTGCCTGGTTCTGAAGCTGCTCTGAAGCTGCTGTAGCATAACAACAGCGGGATCCTCTATCCGAAAGGCGACGACAAAAGGACAGCGGATTTCCTTTTCACAGCCTTCTGCTCTCTCCTCCTCTCCACCTGTTCTGTGCAAAACCCCGTCACAGCCATGCTCTGTGCTGTGCATGGGGACCAGTAGTCGTCCCCATATGTTTGGCTCCACTCCAGTACCATAAAAGCATATCTGCATAGGCGACAGGGCACCTCCGCACTAGCCGAAGCAAAGGCAGAGAGAAGTATTAATTTGTCTCTCAGAGAAATGTCTTAAGCAGCAAACCCCTGCTTGTAAGGGAGGTGGTGCAGTATTTTGAAACTGAAAGGACTGACAGCTACAAACTTTTATAGATATAGAGAAAAGAGAAAGGAGAGCTGTACTATTTTTCACTCACAGAGTTATCAAATTCAGATAAAAATTCATCTATTCAAAATGCTCATGATTTGAAAGACAATGTCTTCAAGAACAGATTCTTCCCTGATTGCATCAATATTTTCAATTATCTAATGTTTGCTATGTTTCTTGTTCTTTATGCTAGAACCCATTTAGTCTGAGGACATATAGAGGATATCCTACCTTAACCTCTTGCTCTGTAATGGCTGCCTCAGTACTATAGTTGAGCTTTTTGGTTATTTGTTTTTTGATTATGGGAAAAATAAATTCAAAGAGGAATCCCTGTGTTCCACATATGAATTCATCTGGGATATGGTCTGGGATTCTTCAGATCCATGAGAGTTTTGTTATTGATCTGATTAAGAGTGAAAGTGGATGACCCTCTCCTCATCCGTCATTTAGACAAACAAGCTGATGCGCTCCGAGGCCTAGACTTGTGCATCACCTTCACTAAATAGATCCATATTGACAGAGACTTCCTCAGACTAAGCTGACAAAGTTGATAGGCACTGAGCCATGCATGGTTCGGGATCCACGTACCCTGGAAAGCTCCCTACTGTCCTAACCTCAGTTGCATCTGTCTGCAAGCCCACTTTTGTGGGCTGTCCTCAAGGTGCAATGTAGACAGCCCCTCAGGATGCAATCTTCCCCCAGCATAAGCACTGAGAGTTTTGGAAGAGATATCGCCCACAGCCCATCTAAGTCAGTGGGAAGGCTTCCACTGAATGCAGTAAATTCTGCATTTTTGGCTAAATTGTAGCTGAGTATCCAAAGGGAAGCGATGAAAAATGTGGCCAGGTTGAGTGAAAATATCTTTAAAAGCTGTGATATATTTTCTGGGAACCTGTTTTTGAAGTTATTCTAAAATGCTGATGAGGAATCTGGATTAAACATTTCCAAAAACTTTACATCAAGCTTTTTAAAAACAGCTCCCAGTAGAAACTTGATCCAAAATTGACTCTCCAATATAGTGGTTGTCAAATCCTTGCTCTGAGTGTGATGCTACTCCTAATCAAACCAATAGCACACCCTGCCTTCCAACTATAATAAATGATATGTGTTCCTTCAGGCTGAAAAGGGGAACATTTTGATATTTACTTTTGGCACTTTTTGCCTATGACACAAAGATGACAAGGGACAATAACTCCAGAGTAACTGTGTCTGCTTCAGCCAAGAGAGTTTGACTTCTGGCTTTTCTGAAGTTCTTTTTTCTCTTATCTATTTATTTTTGTTTGAGGAGCTCTGCAATTGTATATATTTAAAATGCAGTGATTTCAGTAAATACTTCATAAGTTTCAAGCAATTTCTCAAAACATGATCTTCATTCCTAATTAATATAATGGGATAGAACAGCTAATGTATCAAATTTCACGCATTAGATCCCAAAGAGGATCAGGAGATAAGGAGTTCTTGCAACAAAGATGTGATTCATTATGTGAAGCAGGAAATGGAAATAATCAGATTCATGGAAATGAACTGTGAAGATGATATATGCTGAAAAACAAATAAGATGGGATGAAAAGCTTGAAATGTGCCTCTAATTAGCAAAAAGGAGGAGCTGAAGCCTGAAAAAATATACTGTCTAGTTTTATTTATTAGCCTTCAGCAACTGCTACCCTGAGATCTGATAGGAAATGGGAAAGAAAAATGCCCATCTAGCAATTCCGATTAAAATGAACTAGAAAACAGTTGCGTTACTCTTATTTTAATGCTCAATCCTTTTTTTCCCCTTAAAGTTGAAATTCAATGTCTTTCTCTTTTCCCCATCGTAAGATGAAACAAGCAGCTGTCTTTGCATGTCCTGCAGAAGAAATTTGCTGTAAGGAAATGAATCTCCTTCCTGTCCTGTCACCTTTTACCACTGACTTTGCTGTATTTTCCCTTCTGCCATATGCTAAACTAACTTAAGAATCTCTAGCTGAACTACATCACTTCTTAAACGGTCTACATTTCCAGGTCCTTTACTTGCTGCTGTTCTATCCTTTGTTTTTCCTTTCTTTAGCTTTCCTTGTTGCCTGCCTTTCTTTGACTGTTACGTAAGAAATCTCAGGGTAGCAATTATCTCTTTCTTGTAGGATGTGGACAACGGTGTGGAATTTCTTGAATACCAAAACACACAGGCAGGAATAAGTATCTTGCTACGTTCCCTTCACTGTCACTCAGAACGAGAGTAAAGTAGTTTCTTAATAAGGGTTTTCCTCAGTTTTACTGGCAAGACTTCCTAGTTAAGCTTTTCAAGATGACTAATGATTTTAAGGACACAAATGAGATGCATTGAAGAGAAGAAGAGAGAGAGGGATTTCTAAAGCAACATAGCATTTGCCTTCCTTGAGTCTGGAGCGGTCAAAGCATCTAAAACCAGGCCTCAAAGATGAATGGCCTTGAAAATCATGGAAGTGAATCTTAACTGTTAGATCCCTTTCTCACAGAGGCTCTCCCAAGCTTTTTACCCAAGTGTGACGGGTAAGTGACGTCAATAGGGTGCCTGCACAACAAACATTTTTGCCACTGCAATCTTTTTGTTGCCAGAATGACAATTCAGTCTCATTTCTGGACAGGGCACTGATTTAGGGTTGAACTCCAGTGTCTCATACTTTTCTCCATCTCCCTCAGCCCTAGCGAAGGGAGACCTGGTAACTGACTCCTTTGCATAAATTGGATAAATACCATCTTTAAAATGTAGTTTGGCTTTGCCTTGCTACTTCTTCAGGAAATTCATCCCACAACTCTGTTCTGATGCTAGACAGCTTTCCTCACCAAATATTCAACAACTCACAGGCAGTTGTTACAAAGCCAGCACTGGTATTTAGCTTAAATAGCTCATCTCCTTCCTCGGTGTTCGTGTCCTGATGCATTTATAGTCGGTAATCTGATCTCCTCTCAGCTTTTGTTGCTGAAATACTCAAGTTCACTTGTTTCCTGTCTTTAGCTAGGCTTTCCATTTCCCTGATTGACCCAGGAACGCTCTCTGCATCACTTCCAGTTTGAATTTGGCTTTTTTGACCTGAGTGGTGCACCGTGTTTCATATTTCATCAGTCCCTTGTACAATAAAGTTATTAATTCCCTCTTTCTAATAGAAGTATCTCACCTGAGATCTTATTCTCTTCTTCTATGGTAGCCTCACTAAATGATCACTCCGTTCATGATCCACAGCTATTTTCTGCTATCAGCTTTTCAGTAGGCTCTTTGCTACATATCAAAATGGAGTCTGAAATGTCCTCTGATTCCATGAATAAGTGGCAAAGAAATAATACTGGCCATTGCACCAATAAATATTTGGATAACAGTGTTATTAGTAATATTTGTTCTCCGGTCTACAATTGAGAAGGAGAAATTCTCCCTAGAGATTCGATTTCTCTCTCTACGAACATTACAGAAAACTGCAGTTCTATTCTTTGTCTTAATAGTATCTATTTAAAAAATACTTCTCCAGAATGTTTTTGAATTTAGTTTGTTTGAATAGCTATGATAAAATGTCCCCTGTTTTGCCGTATATATTTGAATGCCCACTCTTGTGGTTAGGAGGTGTTCTCATATGGAAAATTTTAAAATTCTAGTCTGTTCGGTGTCAGGTGGCTAGAACTGTCTCTATCAGTTGAGTTAAAATTATAAATGTTACCCATGGAGAGGGTAAGGACCCCGCATTGTGGTGTCACTTGATGGTCCTGTGAACATAAGCAATACGCATGCCCGGTGTGGTGGGCCCCTTGCTGCATGAAGGGATGACAACCCCACTGCTCACACACCAGATGCACCGCCAACCGGGTGTGCTTGGCGGGTAAGGAGCTATGGACCTGCTGGGAATGACAGCAGGAAGAGACCTCTCCAAAAGGGTCGCCCAGCTGCACCCTGTCACTGTTCATGGCGACTGAAAGAGGGAAAGATGGAGTATGCCAAACTCACATCAAGTGCTGTGGATCAGGCACTTTGACTTGTATCATTAGTAATATACTAACAGTCCTACCATTTAATTTAATTTAATCGTACTTTTCCTGGATAGCTCATACCCTTCAATATCTGCAGTCCAGATATAATTTCTGTATCATGCGCTCTCTGTTGCCACCGACATGCTTTTACACAACCCCACCATTAAACCAAGATCTTTTGTGGCTCGAGCTTCGTATACGGACTTCTCACTCTTTCACCACTGCTTGACTAGGCAATGCTGTTTCACTAACTCTGTCACAGCCTCATCTGTGAACTGTATTATATTTCCCCTTCATTGTATTTTTCAGCCATATAGCAATGTGGAAAAAATCTAAGTAATGAGTAAGAAGTTCTCTTACACAGCCAGAAAAATGATTTTTTTTTTTCTCTAAGAGCCAATGGACTATAATATGAGAATTAACACTGTAAAGAAATATGAGTTAAAGGATCAGGTAGCAAGATGGAAATATTATGTTCAAACACTTTTTGAATTATAATTGCATATTATCAGTCTGAAAGTAGCTGTGCAGTGTAGCAAAATGTGCTATCTGTTAGAAAAGAGAGCTATCAGAGATTACTCGAGTCAGCACTGCACTCACCAGCATTCCTATGTTTCTGTCACTGATTTTTTTAAAAACTCAAGACATTATGAAAAATGAGGGGAAAGGACTTTTGATGTTTGGGTTAGAGAGAGAAATGTAATAGTCAGTGTGTACTTGAAATATGTAAGCTGTTTTATAACTTGAACTACTATGCGGTGCCCAGAGATTTAGATTTCTGGAGAAGACTACAGGGGAAAAATCCCTGTACATTATCTGAGTGTATTCTTTTTAGGCTACTAAAATTTGACACTTCTGTGCATCTTTTCAATCCTTTACGATAATGAGTTAAACATAAATTGTCCTATCCTCAAACTAAAAGAACTGCCCGTCTAGAATTTCAGAAACAAGTATTGGAACAAATCTCATGTGAAATGTTCTTATTCATTAATTACTAGGGTGATTGCTAGGGGCTGTCGTTGTGGTGGGTGTCACTGATGCACAGGAATGCACAGCTCCCTTGTGGGACCACCTATCATTTTGAAGTGTCTTATATTCGCACACTGAATAACGGTGACTATGAGTATGCCTGAATGGTACTTTGCAAGAACATTTTTGATGCCATTTCCCACACTTTGAGCTAGCCAGAAGGAAGCTGTGTATATAAGATTATTTTGTCCCTGGCCCAGCCTCCTATATCTCATCTTTCTCCCAACAAAGTAAGAATTATTAATTTGGGACCCATTGCTGCCAACAGTGGTACTGGTGATAGTAAAATTCAGAAAACGATCCAAAAAAATAAAAGTTGAGCTCTGGTTTAGTGAGCTAGGACATATTCCAGTACAGCAAAACATTGCATTAAAAGGTTTTGAGGACTGAAAGCAAAAAAAAAAAAGTCAAATTTCTTTATGTAGATTTGAGGGACTCAGTTGGACATTGGTCTAACTACAACAAGTCATGGAGTTATCATCATATAAAATCAAGACAAGTATGAAGAATATCCAATTTTCTGTATTATCCCTAGAGGTATAATTTTTTATACTTTTTATTCAGCTTCATACAGAAGATTCATGCTCATAATTGTGGCCTCAATGAAAGTGTTATATATTTTCACTGAAAAGGACAAATTCTATTCTCGGTGGTATCTATGTAAATCTTCCAGTATCTCATGAAATTCCACAGACTTGTCAGGGTTTACAGATAGATAATAGATAGAACCTTGTACTTTCTTTTAAAGGAAGAAATTTTTCAGAAGATTATTTAAAGAAAAAAGTGTTACCTCTTAGATAACTAAAAGCAGATGAAAACTTAAAAACCTGATGTGATCTTCTCCTCAGGAAAAACTATATTGGGGAGTCTCTGCATTTTGTTGCCATAGATGTGTGATTTACTAGAGAACAAGCCCTGTGTGCCATCTTTGCATTCAGCTCCACTGATCAAGAAAATAAATTAGATCCCAGAGTCTTTGTGCCCGTGATAATGGTTTAGTATAAGGAGTCGTTAATGCACTAAATTATACTCACAGCTGTTAGCAGCATGCAAGTGTCTTGTTTTCACTCTTTTGGTTCAGATGAACGTCAATTAGTTCAGTGATATTTACACTAATATCTTACTTATTGGGTGCAATTGTCCATCTGTTACACTAAGTATGGAATTTACAATGATTCTGCTGGAAGTGAAGGAATTAGACTTACACACTGTTAACCTTTCCCAGGAGATAAGAGCAGCATGTTTACAATTTTCCCACATACAGGAGATAGTAGAAAGGGAATGTGGCAGCTGTGAGAGTTTTGAGAAATAATTCTAAGCAAGGGAGGACAACAAATCATATATTTAACATGCAAAGATGCTAGCTGAAAATAGCTATACAAATAATTTAAAAAAGTCCATGATAAAAAGAGTAGCATTACAATTGGACAAAGTGCGCTAAGTAGCGCTGAGCCCTGTGCTGTGGCGTCTATGGCAAAGAAAGAAAACAACTTCATTTTAACTTAGATCTCCTACGCAGGACGTTTCTTCCTGTCGTTCTACTGAATTCTCACGTAACTTGGGCTGCCCCACTCTTCGCTTGTTAATAGTCTGCCAACCTCCCATAATCTCAGAGGTCAATTCTGACATTTCCCGCTGTCTCATACCAGTGGCAGATCTACGCCTGTGTTTTCTCATCTCCTTTCCAGGTGTCCTCTTTGCCTCACATCTTTGCTGCTAACATAACCCAGCAAAAATACCACTTTATTTTGAAGATTTTCTTCAGATCAGTTCTGACACATTTAACAGTTATTCAAGTCAACAATATCTGATGTTTGCTCCGTTGAGATGAATCACACGCATTCAACTGCACTTAATGCTAACCTTCAGATGCACATGGTCTTCTAATTCTCTTTGTCTTCCCTCTGTACCTCACAAACTTTTGGTGAAATCTGAACACACATTGCTAAGCCATGAACTTCTTAACCCCAGGCAAACAATTCTGAAGTTTGAGGAAAAACTGGATCCAGAGTTAAGGCTGAGGAGGTTCCGTTTCAAGTTACAGATCTGTGGTTTAGCTCCATGTCACTTTATATTTTGAAGGTTTTATATATAGGATTTCTATTCTAACAGGGAAAGAAGGCATATTAAGGAAGACTAATTTATATCCCATCAGCTTGTTACAAAATACATATTTTCCCTTTTACAGTTGCTTTTTAGGGTTCTCATCTTAGGGGTCATGGAAAATGCCAACTGTTCCACACTTTGAGAGATATTTGCACATAATGCTAAGGTAAAGATGTCTCTAATTAAGAAGACTTAAAGTTTATAAGATCCCTCTGAAGGCTTTAGCATCGACTTCCTCTGAAATTGATGAGGTGATCATGTTTGGCTGCTTCTTCAGGAGCTATAAATTTACTGAATGGCAATTAATTAGCAGTAAATCATTTTTAAGTACATCTTATCACTAAAATGATACGTTACAGATGATCATGAGAACCTGGAAACGTTTTCATGAGATTTCCTCTTCATGGAGCAGAGTTCAAGCATAGTAGATCTATGCTTTCCTATAGATGTGTTGTTTACTGTTAGGCTAACATTATGCATTTTCTTTTCATGTAGTTGCATTGATCAGGAAAATAATTTGGGTCCCAGAGTTACAGATTTTGTTCTCCCTTCAGATAATGACTCATTACAGGAAATTATTAAGGTAGTACATCATATCAGATATGATGACACCATGAAAGCATCTTATGTGCTTTTTTTTTTGATGCAACTGAGCATCAATTGGTCCAGTTATATTTGCATAAATATCTCTATTTTGTGGGTGGAACTGTCCATCTGCTTCAGTAAGAACTTAATTACAATGTTTTTTTTCTGGGAAAGGAGAAATTAATCTTTCTGAGCGTTAACCTTTTCTACAAGACAAAGCATTCATGTTTGTGAGATAACAGCAGCTAGAAATGATCTAATGAAATACTTTCCTTGGGAAACAAGATATTTATTATCGAAAATAAGAGCTATTTCCAAAATATAACAAAGGATCAGCAGTAAATTTTTAGGCCATAATTCTCATTAAATTGCCTATTACGGCTTGGTATAAATGCTTTCTTTTTTATGAGTAACGCCAATAGTTTCTCTGGTTTTTTGTTTGTTTGTTTTAAAGCACGTTTGATGCTAACATGTATCTTGCTGAGTGTCTCGGGAAAGATCAAGGACAGTAGCAAGGGCTAGTCAGTCATCTCTAGGAGCAGCTCCACCACCACATCTGAGTTGAGGCCCGCTGATATGGTGATAGCCTCTTCTGCCCTCGTCTAGTATGAATTCTGCCAAAATGTCACAGAAATAGCTGTTTCCGCAGGCTTTCTCATGATATTCCAAGGTCAGTTTTTCACTTGAGCTTTCTATCCTCCCTCTTACTTTCAGGATCATTCATGATTCCTGCCTTTCACGTGAAAGTTACTCAAAAAAGCTGAGGAAACTTATTTTTCAAACTGATTCATAGCCGAATCTGCTTCTGTAAAATATCAAATCTGGAGGTCTGCGTTCCCGCAACTGACATCCAGTGATGAGAAGAGACTAATTGCCAAGAATGCTTATTAGATATCTCCATTTATCCAGGAGATGAAGGCCATTGTTCTTGGAAATGACAAGTCAGAGTTATAGTTTCATTTCCTTGTGACATCCATTTTGTAACTGTGAAGCGTTTGGCTTTAACGTATGGATTTGTTCCATCTCAAATCAAGCTTTGATTCATAATTTACCCTAAGAGCCTGAGTGGCTTTTTGTTGCGAGAGCTGTTAAATCGAGAGTAGCTTTGCTAAAGACAGTGGAGAGTCAGTGCAGTTGTTCCAGTGTAAAGTAAGTGTAAGTGAAGAAGACAGCAAGACATGTAATCTAGATCCAGTTTTGAAAAACCACTTTCTTGAGTTTTCTAACTGATGTTTTGCATAACTGTCATTGTGCAGAACACTTGAAAGTTGAGTGCTTTCACGGTCACCTTTTTCCATATCTTCCACATGTGAAAACCTTTCCATACCTACAGAAATATGCAGTTAAATTGAGCAGTCGTTTCCCTTTTCCTGTACCGCAATGCACTAAGATATTTTTATGCCACGGTTTTGTTGGTGGTCCTGTCTCTGTTCCAAATTCTCGTTAGCAAAACGTATTCAGCCTGAAAAGCTTGTTTACCTACAGCTTACGTGCTAAAATAAAGGGTGTTTTCACATGACATTATGTTGGGAAAGGGAATATCAAATGCTAAAGATCATAGATGCAGAACACTTGTCCACACAGTAGCATAGTCTTTAAGTTCTTCTTGTATGTAACAGCAAATGTAGTCGTGAAAAATAAAACAGTAACGTCTCACTACATTTTCCACTTGCAAGTTCCCTTTCTTAAATGCAAGTACAAACAGAGGTGGAGATTACTGTACTAATGAAAGAATGGGAGAAAAATTAGAGAATAACGAAAGCTCATACCAGACATGATTGATTTTTCAGGGTAACTTATTGGCACCGCTGCAGATAAATGTTTGTTCTGGTTTTCATTATAATCTACTTCCTAATATAAATCAGCTGTAAAAAGAGAGCACATATAGATTTTGCAAATGTTGGCAGAAGACCAAACCTGGGACGCCCTCTAAGAAATTCTGATTTTCACCATTGTAAATCTGGTCCTGTGGGCCTACTGGGCTCTTCTTGTTTCACATCAGACTAAGCAAAAACATCTTCTGATTTGAAATTGAATTAATTCCTCAGTGTGATAGCATAAATTTCTATCCCCGTTTTTCTGGAACTGATATGCACACAGTTCAAAATTAGCGTCTTCTGGATGAAATTAGGAAAGGACTGGACCGCTTCCAGAAGTCCCCGGTCGCCCTGACTCCAATCAAGCACACTGTTTAGCCTTTTGTACAACCTTCTCTTTTTGCTTGGAAAAATGCTTCTGTTCTCAGAAACGGCAATTCTTCAAAATTATTCTCCTCTAAAGATTTTATATTTACAAAATTGGCTTTTTACTCTTTTTTCTTGGTGTTTTACTACTTGTATCTTGCCTTAATGGAGCTATTCCTGCATGTGCTAGCCCCATGTACATTTAGCATTAGCTCGATATACAAAAGTGCTTCAAAAACAAATCAAAATGGGTGTCATATGTCTTAGTGTCACAGTCCTGGAAATCCTAACATTTAACATACCTCTCCATAGTTTGCAATACAATCGTTTCTGCTGTCTTTGGAGTGCCTTGTCATCTTTCTCAGGAAGAGCACAGCCTGCATTCCCCAGCAAGCAGAGCGCTAAGAGGCAGTTAGCGTTCACAAAGGTCAGGCGCTTTTATATTTCTGGTTCCAGAAAGGTTTCTCTAAGTTGAGTCGAGATTTAATAGCATTTTTCTCAGCCTTAAGCAAAAGACATTAAAATGACTCCTAATTTCCGTATACCATTAGGCACTGAATTGATTAATTGTCTAGTGATGGTAAAGCACTCTAAAAATGTAGAGTTCTGTACACTTGGTGCTGTGGTGATAATTATGACCAGTCCTTTTCAAACTCTTTTCTCAGGACTTAGACCCGCTGTTAAATTCGCTCAATGCAAGAAGTTACCGAGCATTAGTAGAGCTGCAGTAGCTATCCTTATGTATACTCTTATCTCTTAGCCAGTCTGATAATTACATTTCACATATAGCCTGCAGTAAAATAACGTTCAGCTAAGTCTGCTGTTTGGTTGATGCTGCAAGACAGCATCAAGTGACATTTAGAAAAGCGGAGTCCTTCCCTCTCCCCACTAGCGTTCTGCCTCCGCACCCTCCTCTTTTTACCAGCTGAAGCATCTATACAACTATGTGGCAAAGGAGATAGGGGAACTGATCCATCTGATTTTTCTTTTTTTTAAATGAAGATTGACAATTTCTTAGGTGGATCAGCTCTCTGATGTCATATGAGGATTGGGTATAATCGACCATGGAAAAGATAGGACAGCTTCTTTTAGTACCAGTGGCAGCTTATTCCGTTTTAAAACATGCTGAACTGCTCTGTGACTCACCTTAACCTGATTTTGCTAAATGCCAGGCGCATGCAAAGTACGGGACAGATACTTTCTTGCAGTTTCCTAGGCTTAGTCACTTAATAGTGATGCTAAGCCCTCATCGTTCATGACATTTTGGAGAGGGCTAAACATAAGGTCTCTTATTTTATGCCATCCATTTCTTTGACTGTCAACCGAGAGCTTAGGAACACAAAATTTTACACTGATTTTATTTAAAAATTCCAACTTATGCAGACAGAGTTCTAGTCCATTTTTCTTATGTCATTTAGGAATTAGTTAAGTCAAGGCAAAAACGTTTATTGGAGATAAAACTGCTTTTTTTGTTTATCTTTTTTTTTAAATTAATCTTTAACTAACACAAAATAACCGCAGTTAAAATACAAATAAGAGTTCTCCCCATAAACTTTTTGTATCTGTCCAACTCAATTGTTTTAAAATGAGAATGCAGCTCCTCATACAGAAAAGCCTGTAGTCATAGGCTTTGTGGCTTGTACATGATTATGTATGATTTAAGCCACAGAGGTCGGAATTGTTTTTGTGGTTTGCTTGCAAAAATACCAATGGATTTTTAAAAGCTGAAAATCACTTTGGGGCCCTTTTCATTGATTTCAGAGAGATAGGTCCTGAACTCTGTGAATACTGGTGTCTGACCTGGAACCAAATGAGCCGACAGAGACCAAGGTAGCAGTAGATATTATATTCCTAAAGAATATTTATCTACAAAACGCTTGTGTGTTTTTCCCACTCTCCAGATTAGTTGTTATGAGTCACTATGCCAAAATATGGATTTGTTTTAACTAAAACATCACAGTTTAGCCCAGTTTCATCTGAAACCAAACTGGGGTTTATCCAACAAAACTTTTTTAGCTCTTACTTCAAATATGTCTTTCTGAAATGCTGTACACTCTGTTTTCAATGCTGCTAGTCACAAAAGTCCCACCATCATCCTGGTAGACTGAATTTAAAGTATTCAATGAAGCCACAAAGCCATCAGAATCTATCTGGTTTTGTTGTAACTGCTATGATTGTTTCTTGTGAATGCATGACAGGAATAATATAAATAAAAAATAATAATATAAATAAAAAAATAACGAAGTTTTCAAAATGAAAAAGCAATGCTGTGCAAAAATATAGGTAGAGGCTATAGAAAGGCTTACTTTAGGCTTTAGAATAAAGAAGGAGGTACATAAACAGCCTCCCTATAGAAATATTAGGGGAGCAATCTAAAGCTTTAAGAGATCCTTCTTAGTGCTAGGTTTCAACAGGCAGGTTACTGGTAGATGATTGAGAACGGTGCCACCAGGACTCAACCAGCCATATGCACACCCACTGGCAGAAACGTGCATGATTGCGTTACTTTTAATGATGGGCACTTAAGTGCGTAAGGAATTTGGGTTCTGCCACAATCATACAGCAATGGCAGGAGTTTTGAGTATTTTGGTTTCGGACATATGCCTGAAAGCAGCAGGAATACATCCCTTTCTGGAGACGCCTCCGCTGTATGCTCATTTTCTGCTACTTGAAGGCCATTTTGAAACAAATCTCTGGACACAGGTGAGTTGTTCTTGATTATATCTGCAAGAGAGCTAAGCATTTTAAAGATTTCTCATCACTTTGCTTTGCACAGTGCTTCTTTTATCATGAGTTCACTAATTTCTCTTTTATTTCTTGTGGGCTATTGACAAGGGAAATGGCTTTACGCTTTTGTAAAGTGCTGTGAGTTAGTGCATGTGAATGGCATGCTATAATTCTGCAGTGCTGAAATGTATGATGTCTTCACTGTCCGGATCTTGAGCAAAAAACAGCACTTTCTCATTCAAGGCTAGATATACCGAACTTTTAAAGGCCATATCTTCCCATAAAGTAGCATTATTCTGCAAAAATTAATAGATCTGTGCCTGCGTATGCTACCCAGGGATTTGATTCTAGGTGTGGAGGCTCCACTAACATACACAATTCTCAGCTCTTTCTTTGTCACAACCTTGGTTAGGTTTTCCCTCTTTCACCTTATCCGTGTTTGTGCTTTAAACTTTCTTGAGAGGATACGATCTAGCCCCTTCCTCTATTTTTTAATTACATCCTCAGAGATCTGAGAGCAAGATGAACTTTATAGATCACGATTCACATCAGCTCCCTCCTCTCCTCATTTGAACATGGATCCAGAGCAATTGCCATATGTGTCTGGGCAGCATGTGCAGTTAATTCCTGAACTTTTCCGAAATGTTTGGATTTCCTTTGAAAGGACTTGAACTGCCAAAGCTCCTACACAAAGGGCTGATACATCCTTAAGCAGTATATACACTGTATAGCTAGAGCAAACGTACACTGGCTGGTCAGTAAAATCCAGCCAGCGATGCGGTGGGTCTATGGCGTACAAACCTTTCCCCAGGGTTAACAGATACAGCACAGGACATATAGTAGACCTCTGCCTTTTCAGAACTGCAGCTGGACCCCAGGCGGGATACATGAAGGCATCTCAGGTAGCCTATGTACAGACAACAGAAATGAGCCTTAGCTGTGAAGGGCAGGGGACCCAGGAGAATGGTTCGGCTCAGCTTGCAGGAGATACCCGCTGGTTGGCCAGCTGAATAGCTCGCTAGGCGCCATCCCTCATGTCGATCAGGAACTCAGTTCATTTGCCCACATATACACATCTGAGATGACCTACCCCACCTGGCCTCCAAACAGCCTGGAGAAAGGCACAGGTCTCACAGTGCTTCTGCATCTTTTCTGCCAGCCCTTGGAGATGTCCTGGATACACTAAGATATTTCAAATAACAGTATATATCTATATTTAGTGATCATGTGATGATAGTCACAATCTAAACACAATTACCCTTTATATGATTTTTGGTAGGTGAGGCCAAGTCAGTTTTCTCAGATGTTTAAAGTCATCATTTTATTTTCATGATTCACAGCTTAATTGCTAAATCCTCCAAGGAAGGATCCTATAGCCAACTCAGGTATCTATTGCATTAGCCAGATAGACCTTATCATTTCCCCCTAATATCCCCGACCTGAACTGGATATAAGATTTCATTCTCGTTACTTGCCATTCAAACAGTAAAAAAAAGATACAGCTGGGTCATATGAAATTAATAGACTGAACTCAAACAAATCATAAAATGTACATAGACTAGTTACCCAAAAAGATGTCAGTATAATACTGGAAGAGGTGCAAAAAAATTCGGTTATACACCTTGACAACTAGTTAGGAATTTGAAGTTTCCTGAGGCCAAGGCAGGTCCTATGTATAACATGCCCCAGGGCTCTTTTTTGCCCGTTTAGTTTCCTCTTGCCTGTCACAGATGACTGTCAAAGGGGCTACAGAGATAAAAAGTAACGCAGAACCTAAGATAGATAAAATACTTTTATGCCCTACAATTTATTGTAAAATACCACAGCTTCCCTTAGTTATTACTCAGCCGAGGTAGAATATTTGCCCATAAATGATTTTTTGTTGCTCCTGACTAAATTTGAAGCCTTGTAGTTGCCTCTTTCTAGTATCACACTCAGGAATGGGATAGTGGCCCTGGGTAGTCAGGCCAAGTAGCCCTGGGGTTCTGTCTATACTAAAAAACAAGGAAAACTGTTAAGAATAAGCTCAAGTATGTGAAGCCCCATGTACAGTGCACTTTCCATCTGCCTTACTGGCTATTTGCATCTTTTCAGCTCAGCATGAAAATGTCCGAAGTCTGCTTAAGAAATGCTAATTTCAAAGATGGGCTTCTGAACTGAAACTTTCCTGCTGCAGGGCGTTCAGGAGCTCAGTCTGTTTTGTGCATGGGATTGTCAGGGTGTGAGAGATGAGCCAGGACTTAAGGACTGTTCTGGGTCTTGGATAAATATTGGCATAATCTGAGGAGCATGTACAGATCAGCTTGGCTTCTCTGTGCCTGAGATCATGCTCATGAGACCCTACCAAACAGCATAAGTACACAGGACTAGTCCAATAAAGCTATGTTCACGTACATAGCACATATATTTTTATATAGCTATATGTCTTCTAGAGAGCAACATTTGGTCTAGAGAAAATGGTATTGTCCTAACCCTGAGGGTCTGATTCATCTTTCATTTCTGCCAGAGTGGGCTGACTGATGTCAGTAAACTTTACTCCAAAATGAGGAATGAATCAGATCCTCACTATCTGCCTGTAGCCAGTAAATCGGTAGGTTGGGCAGTTAGTGAATAGTTAGAAGCAGGAACAGGAGCATGTGACAAAGTTAATATAAATTTATAATCTATTCTTTGTGATGCTAGTAGATGTCCATGCTTTTTATATAATGTTATTTCCTTTACATATCCTAACACCCAAGTCAGGGAAACTACATAATTATGAGGCTTTTACATGCATTACCCTTATCTAAAGATAACCAGCCATGCACCATGCATTATCAAAATTACCATTCTCAGACCCTCTTTGGAAGACTGAATATCTTCGGCCAACAGACATAGTAAAGGGGGAAAGCAGCTATTTTGTTGCACTTTGTTATTATACCCAAGTTTGGTGCCATTTGAAAGAGCTCTTTCAGATAAGAAAATGACACAAAATTGATATGATAAAGACTGGCATAATCAGAAATATTTGCACTTCAGCATTTTCTTTCATCTTGCATGAATTCCAGCCATATGGAGGGACCTCAAGTGCTAGGCTGTGACAAGCATCTCTCATGCTTCTAGCTGGGCAAGCGAGAAACTGCCTACGTGTGCTGACCCGTGACTTCAATAAGGAGCAGTGCATACCACAGAGGCAGGTGGAGGGAAGCAGCAATTCAGCATCCCTCCTTTCTTCAGAACACTGTGGGACAGCATAGCAGCTCCCATTACCTCCAAAATTTCTTGTTATCCTCCCTCACTCCAGCACCCCGTACCCACCTACCTGCAGGAGAACCTTTACCATCTAGCCCAGCTCATGTGCATATACCGCAGCAGAGAGATCTGCTTTTACGTACAGTGTGTTTTCCTAAATCATTCACTCTGACAGCATCACTCACAAGTGACAGAGATGAAGCCGAGCCATGTCACCAGGCCAGTTGCCCCATTCAGGCAACAGATAAAATACGTAACCTCATCTATGCCCCAGCTCCAGAAATGATGACTTCAATTTGCTGTGATAGTTTGTGGGGGCACAATGCCCATTTGCTGAATTACACCTGTCTAAGCCTTCCTCGTATCAGCATTAGAGGTTGAAATCCACCATGAAATAAGGTGGCTGAAGGAACTGGAAAAATTTGGCTGACAGCTATGACACATTATCCCGAAGAGAATAAGTGACAAGGATGAGGCCCCCTTTCAACAGCAGCACAACCTTAGATTAACTTAAAGTGACCGTGACCCACTGCTAAAAACCAATTTCAAATGCGTTCACCTCTAAGTGACAGCAGTGTGGGGAGAGGGGGGCTGGGGATGGGAGATGATGGTTAGTGACTCATTCTCAAAAAGGTTTGCTATCAATTCACAGCTATATTTTGCCCTCACAGTAAGTATGCAGGGTAAAGCCTTGCTTATATTTCTGCTGAGCTTTTAAGATCAGGCATTTGATTAAAGCCATTGTGGGGAACCACACACTTTGTGTGGAAAAGTCTGAAGACCTCCCGCAGGAACAAACCTTCGCTCAGCTCCTCCTGGTAGCCCTCCATGACAATTATTCCACTGCTGTGCTCTCTGCAGACGACAAATATTTAATGAATTTTGATAGACGCTTCAGATTGTATCTCTTTGATGCGTATTTGTGATTCAGACTCGCTTCCCGACTTTCATACGCTATTACTAAAGGGGAAAATCGCTTCCTGTCAGGTTTGCAAGTTCTAATAAGCTCCTCGGTTCCCTCACAACAGAGCTCACGGCAATAACAGCAAGAATGATTGTTCTTTCTGATTTTTTTTTTTAATTCTTGTTTTTTTCCTGACTTCAGGTCTATCTAAGGCAGGGCTTCATGGGCAGTTCAGGACAGTTGGTTGTCTTTACAAACTAAAGTATGGAAGATCAAACGAACTGCAAAAAGCATTTTTAATTGCATATTTTTGACATTCCTGCTTCCATCAGTCTCCTTCCACGTGCAAAACAACCTTATTACCCCCCAGGTTCCTCGGAGGAAAATAAGCATCCTGTCACTGGCTCTCTTCACTTGCGGGTCTGCTGCCATCAAATATTATCTCATGTCACCTTCTAGACTGGAAAACAGTTCAATCCTGTGCACCTGTCTGACAGGGGCCGGTGGGTGGTGGAAATGCCATGCGGGGGTGAGAGGGAGCACAGGTCTCGCTGGAGGGGGAAGTGGGTACGCTGGGAGCAAAGCTGCTAAGTGTCTCCTCATGGCTGTCTTGCAGGCAGGCAGCAATTCCTTCTTGCTGCTCAGCGGGTGGCCAGGGATTAGAGCTGACATGCACTGGTTCAGTGGCTTTCGGCTGTGCAGCACGTTCAGTACAATTTGCCATGATAAATCTGTAGCTTCTCATGGCAATGAGATTCAGTGACTGGTTTTTGTCAGTACAAAGGTATTTGAAATGCACGCAACCACCATCTCATATTATATATTCCGTTAAGCAAATATAAAATTTATGTGCTTGCCGGCATAGCCAGATGTGGAAATATGATTGATATTACTTATCTGAGAGGAAATGCTCTGGAACTGAAGATACAGCTGTATTAGTAATCGTTTTAACAGCTCTAAACCCTGGATCATTTTTCAGATAAGGCTGGAGATTTTTTTTATTATTTTGCCTTGAGGAACAAGTTTCCATTTAATTAGTCAGTCCATTCTTTCAAATTTGCCATCTCATTTCTTGCAGTATTCAAGAATCCTAGAGCAGGTTGCGCTGTGTGCCATGGTGGGTTGGCGTCCGAGATCCTTGACTCTACTCTTCACAGAATCACAGAATCACAAAACGGTTGAGGTTGGAAAGGACCTCTGGAGATCATCCAGTCCAACCTCCCTGCTCAAGCAGGGTCCTCTAGAGCACATTGCTCAGGGTCCAGGCGGGTTTTAAATATCTCCAGGGAAGGAGACTCCACCACCTCTCTGGGCAACCTGTTCCAATGCTCTGTCACCCTTACAGTGAAGAAGTTTTTCATCAGAAGTTTTTCATTCATGTTGAGCGCAGCCAACAGAGGCAGCGAACAGACGCAGCAGTTTGCGCAGCAGTGTCTGGGCTCTGCCTGGGCCTTTTGTGGGCCTTGTTGGAAGTTGTGGAGACTTTCTGGGAACCCCCGAGGAACTAGACGGTGCCTGCTGCTAGCAGGAAGGGAGAGCTGGGCAAGGACTCCTGCAGGGGACCTTGACTTAACTTCTCCTGGGAAGTTCTAGCTAGGTGGGGCTGCTGCTAACGAGCTCTCTGGGCTGCCCTGGTCAGAGGGAGTTGGGGCTTTTGTTTCAGGTGGCTCCTGACTGGGTGGGTCAAGCACCCTTGTGAGTCACTGCTAGGCAGAGGCCTATATAAGAGCCAGGCCTAGAGCGCAGCTCCCAGAGCGCAGCCAACAGAGGCAGCGAACAGATGCAGCAGTTTGAACAGACGCAGCAGTTTGCGCAGCAGTTCGCGCAGAAGGGCACCAGAAGGCACCTCTCCATTTTGCACATTTTGCACAGTGGTGTGTCCTTCCCCGGGGCATGGTCATGACACGCCGCAGAGCACGTTCCCCAGTGGCTGCGGGAGGTGCTGCATTGGCTGTGTCTGAGGCCTCAACCCAGACAGACCCTCAGACAGCAGATGCAGCTCTGCAGGTGTCAGGCTGCGGGGAGTGCCTGGGGCCTCTCCATGAGGCCTGGGCTGACAGTCAGCTCTCCTGTGTGAGGTGTGCTGTGGTTGACCAGTTGTGTCACCAGATAAAGGAGTTACGGGAGGAGGTTAGTAGGCTGTGTAGCATCCGAGAGGATGAGTGGGAGATTGACAGGGCGTTCTCAGAGACTGTTCAGCTCCAGGAGTCCCCTGCCCCCACTGCAGCGGAGTTGTCAGAGGGCTCAGCACCGTGTGTAAAGGTGCATCATAACGCTGTTGAAGAGGGCTGGAAGCTGGTGACCTCTCGTAGAAGGAGAAAGGCTCTTGCTCCTCCTCAAGACTTACCCTTGAAGAACAAGTTTAGCGCCCTCCAAGCCGAGGAGGAGCTGGGCATGGCTCCAAGGGAGGCAACTGGCCTGGCAGACCCTGTGCCGTGCAGGAACCCCCGGAAGAAACGGCGAGTGATTGTTGTGGGTGACTCCCTGCTGCAGGGGACAGAGGCACCTATCTGCCGACCTGACCTCTTGTCCAGAGAGGTTTGCTGCCTGCCAGGGGCTCGAATAAGAGATGTCGTGGAAAGACTGCCAAGGCTTGTCCACGCGTCGGACTACTACCCTCTGCTGATCTTCCATGTGGGTGCTAATGACACGAAAGGCAAACTGGGAACCATCAAACGGGACTTCAGAGCTCTGGGAATGGTGGTCAAGGGTCTGGGAGCCCAGGTGGTTTTCTCCTCAATCTTGCCTGTGAGGGGAAAGGACAGGAGGAGGAGTAGACGAGTTTTCCAAGTTAACAGCTGGCTGCGCCACTGGTGTTGGCAACAGGGCTTTGGTTTCTATGACCATGGGACCCTGGATGAAGATCAACAGCTGATGGGGAGCAGTGGGATCCACCTTACCAAGCGGGGCACGCGTGTCTTTGCCAACAGATTGGCCAGCCTGGTACGGAGGGCTTTAAACTAGGCAAGATGGGGGAAGGGGAGTGGTATAGTGGCAGGGGAGTCAGTAAAACACTGCTCAAGTCAGGATGCCTCCAGCGGGTGCATACAGCCAGGGGAGACAGCATGGGACATGGCTATGGAGGATCCTCTTGCACCTCTTCTGGGAAGCCTGCGTGCTTGAGTGGCTCTCTGAAATGCCTGTATACCAATGCACGCAGCATGGGGAATAAACAGGAAGAGTTAGAGATCTGTGTGCGGTCACAGGGCCATGATCTCATTGCGGTTGCAGAGACATGGTGGGATAGTTCACATGACTGGGATGCGGTCATGGATGGCTATGTGCTTTTTAGGAAAGACAGGCCAGGAAGGCATGGTGGTGGAGTTGCCCTTTATGTGAGGGAGCAACTAGAATGTATGGAGCTCTGCCTCGGGGTGGATGAAGAGCAGGTTGAGAGCCTATGGGTAAGGATTAAAGGGCAGGCTAACATGGGCAACACTGTTGTGGGGGTCTACTACAGGCCACCTGATCAGGAGGAAGCCATAGATGAGGCCTTCTACAGACAGCTGGAAGAAGCCTCACGATCACAGGCCCTGGTTCTCATGGGAGACTTCAACCACCCTGACATCTGTTGGGAAGACAGCACAGCTAGGCACAAACAGTCAAAGAGGTTCCTGCAGAGCATTGATGATAATTTCTTGACTCAGGCGGTGGAGACGCCAACGAGGAGAGGTGCGCTGCTAGACCTTGTACTAACGAACAAAGAAGGTCTAGTTGGAGATGTGAATGTTGGGGGCAGCCTTGGCTGCAGTGACCATGAGATGGTGGAGTTCAGGATCCTGCGAGGAGGGAGCAGGGCACTGAGTAGGATTGCAACCCTGGACTTCAGGAGAGCTAACTTTGGCCTCTTGAGGGACCTACTTAGGGGAATCTCCTGGGATAGGGCCCTAGAAGGAAGAGGGGTCCAAGAAAGCTGGTTAATATTCAAGCGTCACTTCCTCCAGGCTCAGGATCAGTGCATCCCTCTGAGGAAGAAGTCCAGCAAAGCGGGCAGGAGACCTGCCTGGATGAGCAAGGAACTCCTGGCCAAACTCCAGCAGAAGAAGGAAGTGTACAGAATGTGGAAAAGGGGACAGGCCACTTGGGAGGAATACAGGGACGTTGTCAGAGCGTGCAGGGATGCGACAAGAAAGGCTAAGGCCCAGCTGGAATTAAATCTGGCAAGGGACGTCAAGGACAACAAGAAGGCCTTCTTCAAATACATCAATAGCAAAAGGAAGACTAGGGAAAATGTGGGCCCGCTGCTGAATGGGGCGGGTGCCCTGGTGACAAAAGATACAGAGAAGGCAGAGTTATTGAATGCTGCCTTTGTTTCAGTCTTCACTGCTAAGGCCAGTCCTGAGGAATTCCAGACCTTGGAGACAAGAGAGGAAGTCTGGAGAAAGGAAGACTCTCCCTTGGTGGAGGAGGATCAGGTTAGAGATCTTTTGTCTAAACTTGACATCCATAAATCCATGGGCCCCGATGGGATGCACCCCCGAGTGCTGAGGGAGCTGGCGGATGTTATCGCTAGGCCACTCTCCATCATCTTTGAAAGGTCCTGGAGATCAGGAGAGGTGCCTGAGGACTGGAAGAAAGCCAATGTCACCCCACTCTTCCAAAAGGGCAAGAAGGAGGAGCCAGGAAACTACAGGCCTGTCAGCCTCACCTCCATCCCTGGAAAGGTGATGGAACAGCTCCTCCTGAAGGTCATCACTAAGCATCTGGAGGACAAGAAGGTGATCAGGAGTAGTCAGCATGGATTCACCCAAGGGAAATCATGCTTGACCAACCTGATAGCCTTCTATGACGGAATGACTGGCTGGGTAGATGAGGGCAGAGCAGTGGATGTTGTCTCCCTGGACTTCAGCAAGGCTTTGGACACTGTCTCCCATCACATCCTCCTAGGTAAGCTCAGGAAGTGTGGGTTGGATGAGTGGACAGTGAGGTGGCTTGAGAACTGGCTGGATGGCCGAGCTCAGAGGGGTGTGGTGAATGGCACAGAGTCAAGTTGGAGGCCTGTAGCTAGTGGTGTCCCCCAGGGGTCAGTGCTGGGTCCAGTCTTGTTCAATATATTCCTCAATGACCTGGAGGAAGGCACAGAGTGCACCCTCAGCAAGTTTGCTGATGATCTGAAACTGGGGGGAGAGGCTAACACACCAGAAGACTGTGCTGCCCTTCAGAGGGACCTGGACAGGCTGGAGAGGTGGGCGGAGAGGAACCTCCTGAAGTTCAACAAAGGCAAGTGCAAGGTCCTGCACCTAGGCAGGAATAATCCCATGCACCAGGACAGGCTGGGGGTTGACCTGTTGGAAAGTAGCTCTGCCGAGAAGGACCTGGGAGTGCTGGTGGACAACAAGTTAAACATGAGCCAGCAGTGTGCCCTTGTGGCCAAGAAGGCCAATGGGATCCTGGGGTGCATTAGGCAGAGTGTTGCCAGCAGGACGAGGGAGGTGATCCTGCCCCTCTCCTCAGCCCTGGTGAGGCCTCCCCTGGAGTACTGTGTCCAGTTCTGGGCTCCCCAGTCCAAGAGAGACATGGCACTCCTGGAGAGAGTCCAGCGGAGGGCTACCAAGATGATTAGAGGGCTGGAGCACCTCTCCTCTGAAGAAAGACTGCAAGAGCTGGGCCTGTTCAGCCTGGAGAAGAGAAGATTGAGAGGGGATCTCATCAACGTGTACAAGTATCTGCAGGGGGAGTGTCAAGAGGATGAGGCCAGCCTCTTCTCCGTGGTGCCCAGCAACAGGACAAGAGGCAATGGGCAGAAACTGAACCACAGGAAGTTCCATCTGAACCTGAGAAAAACCTTCTTCACTGTGAGGGTGACTGAGCGTTGGAACAGGTTGCCCAGAGAGGTGGTGGAGTCTCCTTCGCTGGAGATACTCAAAACCCGTCTGGACGTGATCCTGGGCAATATGCTCTAGGTGACCCTGCTTGAACAGGGAGGTTGGACTAGATGATCTCCAGAGGTCCCTTCCAACCTAAACGATTCTGTGATTCTGTGATTCTGTGATCAGGTTCAGGTGGAACTTCCTGTGGTTCAGTTTGTGCCCGTTGCCTCTTGTCCTGTCACTGGGCACCACGGAGAAGAGGCTGGCCTCATCCTCTTGACACTCCCCCTTCAGATACTTGTACACATTGATCAGATTCCCCCTCAGCCTTCTCTTCTCCAGGCTGAACAGGCCCAGCTCTTGCAGCCTTTCTTCAGAGGAGAGATGCTTCAGTCCCCTCATCATCTTTGGAGCCCTTTGCTGGACTCCCTCCAGTAGTGCCATGTCTCTCGTACTGGGGAGCCCAGAATTGGACACAGTACTCCAGGTGAGGTCTCCCCAGGGCTGAGGAGAGGGGCAGAATCACCTCCCTCGACCTGCTGGCAACACTTCCTAATGCAGCCCAGGGTACTCTTGGCTTAGCCCTGCCTCTCTCAGGTAGACAGTTTAGGCTTTGCTCCTCCAGGTTGCACGGGTATCTATTCCCCCGTGAAATCTAAAGGAATAAGACACAACCACTAGTTAGGATCCAGGTCTTACAGCCTCAGGAGGTCACGCTGTGTCTACTCCAAACCATGGAGCACAGCAGGTGCAGTTATGTGCCAGCTGAACTAAACACAGTACCATGGTAGCACATTACATTAGTCCTGGGAGGACATACAGTTTACCAGCTCAGTATAGCGTTATGCTCAGGAGGTGATGCTGTCTTCACACTCAACCTGCATAATTTCATATGGCACTGCCCTGTGCCACATGGGCATGGGCATAGCAAGCTGGAGTTAGCCAGCCCCCAGCACAACACACTCCCAGTTCCTCATGTGGAATGGTTATAAAATTCCTCCATGTCTAGGACATGTTTGGACCATTTGGTGATGATGATATTTTGAACCATCCAGGTCACCTCCTGTAAGATCTGGAGCCGAGCTGCAAAATCTAGATCTGGGTATTCAGAATGTCCTCTCTCAGTCATGCCTAGGTCAAGTATGGGTTTGACATGTCTTCTTTGCCATGAAAGAGACTATCTTCACAATCCAGACCTGGTCCCATTCAGATTTTAAACCCCTTTCACTGCCATCTCCAGACCTTCTTCCAGCAATTCAGCTGAACAGGCTTGAGAGACTGGGTTTAAATGTTCAGTAAAATCACTGCTCCCAGTCTTCAAACAAACAAGTGAGGAGAATTTAATATCGATCACATTTAATCAAAGAGTGGCAGATTGGTACACCGGCCTTAGAGGTGCTTCCAAGGAAAGGCAGGTCACCCAGTGAGCAGTAGCTCTTTTTTTGTTAATAATATTTCTTTCCCTGTTAGAGCTCACAGACCAGCTCAGTAACAATAAAGACAGCCTTAGAGACCCACAGAGCAAAGGCAGCAGTAATTTAACCATGCACACCATGCCCGTATGCAAGCCATGACTCCTCAACAAAACAGCAGATCACACCTTCATCACACTCTGGGGAGTGACTGATCCAAGTGCTTAGGCAAAGGGGCTTTCTGTACCCTACTTCAGTGCAGCTCCAGCTAGAAGAAGGTGGCTTTCTCCTGCAAGCTATGCCTTGCTTGGCATCCCTGGCCCTTGCCTCAGCTAGTTGGTCCAGGCTCTTTGCCTTGGTCTTCTCTGAGTTTCCCTGCTCCTAACCTAAGTGGAGATACTGTGCCTGAACACCTGCTTTCTTTTTAGGCAGAAAGCCTACAAAATGCTTGTTTCATGCTATGGCTGTGTCTGTCTCATCTGGATTATGAGAATACACCCCTCTCAGGACTCTAATTTTATTCTCTTCGGCCTTTCAGTTTTTGGCTTCTACAATACAATCCTTTCCCATTGCTCTGATTGCACTGTGAGTCACTTCTTCAGCAACTTGTCCCACCTACGTGAGGTCCCTGCTCCTCAGTCCGTCCTCTGCTGCTGTGTTCAACTCTTCCCTCTCTCATCCTCCCCCTCTCACTTCTCTGCCTTTTTCTCTGTCTCTCTCTTCTGGTGCTTTTCTTGCTGCTGCCTTGCACTGGACTAGCAGCATCTATTTTCCTCTTTCAAGCCTCCTTCCACCTCCTCACCTCTTCTTCCACCTCCCCATTTTGAACCTTACATTAACTATTCCTCTCCACTTTGACTTTGTCTCAGCTAAAAGTTACACTGTTCTTCAGGAAATATTATCCTCTAAAAATATCGAGGAGAAAAGTTTTTATTGTATTTCTTTTTTGCTTTCTCTTTTAATTTACAACTCCTTGGAGGATTTTGGGATGCACCTCCATTCCCACCCATCCTTCTCTTTGGTGTTGAAAAGTAGAAGCATTTCAGTTGAACTAACAACAAATACTTGGATTGCCTTGATTTTAAAAGGGTAGGAAAATGTGATAGCAGGTTTTTGATTGAAGAAACCCTTCAAAAAGTCATCTAAAGTGTATGTTTGTCCTAAAAATTTCTATTTGAAATAAAGCACTCACACATGCAGAGGTATGTATACATAGATTTTGGTATAGTGTATACATATCGTATATAGAGATAGTCAGACAAACATCTCAAGCACCTTCTTTGGATTAAGTTAGTACAAATATGTCTCATTCTGGATGCAGTATCACCCAAGTTAATTTCATGTGGTTTATTGCCTACTTCTTTAGATCCTCATTGTTTATCTTCTTCTGATTTTATATTTGTCCCATTTAGACTGTGACACTGAAGGAACATGGACTGTCTTTTGCAGTTTCTGTAAAATGAGAGATCGAATTTTGGTGCCAAAGAATATATGATGATAAGTATGTTTTTATCATACATATATTGATATAAATGATGAAGAAGGAGTTGTTTCTGTCTGTAAGTGACTCGTCTTCTCCATCAAGAATGTCCATAAGAGGCCAGAAAGTTCAGATCACAGTTGCTAAGAAGCTCTCCGGTGAAATCCTGCACTTGAATATATTCTTACTATTATAAGAAGTACGGTGGCAGTGAGAGCACATAACATGTGCTGGAAGTGCTTAATTTTTTTCCCGAAAAATGACCTCCAATTCAAAAACAATGGACTACAGGGGAAAGCACAGTAACCCCTATTCACTCTCCTTAACAGTGCTGTTCTAAAAAGTGCCCAAGGAGGAAAAAAACAATTTATAAGAGACCTGGTCATTTTCACAGCTAGCTGATGAGTTAAGTGTACAGAATTAGAAAATGTGGGACTGGATTTGCAAGAAATGATTAGTCAAAGCAAAAACAAGCTACTTCAAACGGATTAGGCACAGGCAATATGTGTATCTGTGGTGGACATGATGAAAGCAACATGTCTGAGAAGGCATAACAAAATATGTTTTTCGGTTGGCTGCTGAAGTTTTTCTTTAGCCTCCAGTAATTTACACAGTAACAAGCTGTTGGATTCAGAAACTAAGAGACATGAATATAAAATGTCTCAAGAAAGGTCAGATGATCACTAAACAGCAGACCTCATAGAGTGCCAAAGTTACTTGGCTGGAGGCGAATCCACTGATCTATGGTTTTATTTGCTGGATTCCCAAGAGGTATGACTTCTCTTTTCCTTCTCATCCTAATGATGTGCGGCTGGGTTAATTTGTCAAAGTTCTGCCTCGTTTGATCCTCCAGGAATAAGCTCTGCATTTAAAAAAGTGGCTTCTCCATCCTCAAAGTCCTGAGCCATTGCATCAAAGGAAAAATGAATTTCAGCTTTCTGTGCTTTGTCAAACATTTGTTTAAGAGCTGGACCAAGAGAGACCTGGGCAAGGATTTTGTAAACTACTTAGGAATGAAAGCGTTTGATAAAGGCAGGTTCAGTTGTGTATGATTCAGTGTACTCAAAGTATAGATTGTGTGAAGTGGTAAAAGTCAGGTTTTCAAAACACAAGGACTATATTTTGAATCTCCATTTAAATCTCCTTTTACTTAGTCATTCAAAAAGAGCACAGCTCAACACAGAGCTGGGAGATGCCACTCCAGTTGAGATCTGCAATTATTGCTGATGGTGACACCTGGCAACAGAAGTCTGTAACCCTCTAATTTTGGAAATGATACCATAGCTTTGAAGAAAAAGGGCAGATATGTGCTTCTGCTGGCATGCCTGTTGGCTGAGCTGGTGATTGGACCCACTGAGCTTATACCGAACTGTTGAGCGGTGTCATTCCCAGTAACCCTGTCACTCAGTCCTCCTGCTGCTAATAGACCTAGAAGGGTCCTGTACATAGTCAAGTGGAATAACCAGGTTGTCCTCCTTGGACCTTCCCTGTCTGTTACAAGTAAGATTGATGAAGGTACAAAGGAGGCAGTGGAAGGGGAGAAGGACAAAAATCAAGGAAGAGAAGAGCAATCAAAGGAGAAAGTACAGGAGTAAAAAAAGGAGAAAGTACAGGAGTAAAAAGAACTGTGGTATCTTAGCATCTAAAAGTCTGCCTAAAAATGAGATAGGAATGAGAATATGTATCAGATACTTAAGGGCTAGACAAAACCATTACGAGGCATTTTTCCAAATCGTAGGCATACTAAACACAGAATTATTGCACTGAAGAGAAATCCAAACATGCCCAGTAAAACATCTGAACAATATTAATCACATCCTGTAGAACTATGTCTTTAAGAGCATGATTTAAGCATTCTACATTAAGCTATTCTGTGCCCTTTAAGATATCTTTTTTCTCTCTCGTGCTTCTTTCTCACTACACATTTCCTAGCAGAAAGGAGGTAAATTTTTTTAATAATGTCCTGAAGAATCAAAAGAGAAGGCAAAGGAGAGGAGATGTGACCCTTGTTTCGTTTGAACCAAATATAAACTTTGTGCGTTTGTATTTGGTTGACTGGGTTTTTTTTGCTATGTGGTTTGTGAAACCATATGAACAAAATGGGTCATGGGTTCCAGGCTCTCAGGGGCTATAGTCCTACTGAAAAGGAATAACATCGCAGCACGATACATTGAGAAGACTTCCTACTATCAATCCAGTGCCATTAATAGACTGAAGTGAGAGAGGGTTCACTTAAAATTGTTGATATGAGAATGTATAGAGAAATTCTTTTGATCTTAAACCTGCAAACATTTGGTCTGAGTGCAAAGAGAATTTTTAACTGCAGTACATGCTCTGTACTGTGGTAATTGTGTATTTTTTTTTTTTTTTTAAGGAGGGAAAAAGAAGTCTTTCACTATAAAATAATCAACAGCAGGTGTTGAAACGAAAGCACGGGTTGTTGCGGCTGTGATCGGTGACTAATGCCTGTTACGATATTCCTACACTATAAGTTTGCTTGCTTGCTGAAGCAATCCGCTGACTGAAACAGCAGATGCCAAGCTGCATGCACCTCCCCAGAGGGTAGCTGAGACAAGTTATTCAGCATGAAATGCTGCATGAGGAGAACCACCAACCTTGGTTGTGTCCGGACAGCACAAAGCTATCCACAACCTTCTATGCCTATACATGACCCTGACCTCCAGCAGGTACCAGGCTCCAGCTGTCTTTCTCATGCATAACATCACAAGGCAGATAACAATCCTGGCCCTGCTGTAGCATTAATTAGTATGTAGACTTATATAATATCCTCCAAAGCATTAATCAAAGTAGGCCTTAGAGAAGCTCTGTCCAATAGATGAACTCTACACATGCATGGTGATTGCAAGGCCAGCAGAATGGTACAAAAGCGAATGTCTTGCAAATTAAGAGGGGGGAAAAAAGAGGTAGGAAGACATATTTATTAAGCATATTATTGTTATTTGAGTAATAATAATGATATAATATGCTAACATGGTGTTTGAGCATCCAACAAGACGCAAGTGCAATTTACTAGACTATCATTTTGCACACTGTATAAAAGGTGACTCAGAAATTGTGTAGACTTTTTATTGATTTACTGGATGCAATGCACTAGTGACTTGTCAGAAGCATACATGCGTTGACACCTTATCAGAGCTAGTGTTAGGGCCATCCTTCTCAGACAATAAATCTATCTGAATCTTTTAGATCAGACTGAAGCTTTATGAGGTAAGGGTTGGATGGAACATGTGTTTCCATTGACATCTCTGAGTTTATAAAACTGACATCCCCCATCCATGAACAACAAACAGCTAACAAGGACAACACTAGTGACCCTAAGCAACAGTAACCGCTGTGTAGTAAGGGTAATGCCAAACAATTATCATTCTCTTTTTCTTTTTTTCTTTTTTCTGACATTTGGATTTGGAAAGAATTCGAACTGAATTTTTTCAACTTTTCTGGCACGCAGAGGCAGGCTGGACACTTTACTAAGGTTGCAGAACTGCCATATCTTACAGATACCTTAACAGATATCTTAATTGCAGAACTGCCATTATCGACAAGAAAAACAGCAAGACTGACAAGACAGTTAGTTTCTATTCGGGTTTCAGGGTTTTCCAGGGTCCCCTTCCCTCCAGCCAGCAGAATCCTCTGCAGACAGCCTGAAAACCAGTTCTTTGCAGCTTCTTGGGTTCAGCTCTGGTATAGATGCACCAAAACCCACTTTGGATTCCTTGGATTCCTTTGATTCCTTCCTGGAATCAGCAAACAATCCTTTGAACTGAGGGTTTTTTAATGAAACTTTTCACGCTCTCAACTTGTTCTGTGTTGTTTTGGGAACAGTTTGGGAAACTTAGATTCTTAAAAATTTACAACGGTCTCTATTCCTGTTTTTTGCAGGAACAATAAAATTTGGTGTTGTTCATTACAACGGTCCTTAACTCTTGTTGAAAATTTTTTTGTAAAAGTTGTAAAATGATGTGTAAAGTTGTAAAATGATGTGTATAACAGTTGGAGGAGACCTGAGTGGAAATTTTCCAACAAAGTTTCTTTTTATTTGGAAATGTGTATTTAATAAACACACCTTTTAAAAGTACCAGCTGAATGAAACTTCCCTTGATGGAATTTTCCTGACTTAAGAGGTAATTTTTGGTCAACGTGATGACTATCTGTCCCAAGACAGCTAATTGCCTGGAAGCCGGGTCTATTTACATGACATGCAAGCAATCCCCTCTCAGACATTTGCTCACCAGGCTACTGGTTGCTCTGGGATACATTTATTTCTGGTTTTTATAAAGCTTCTAAAGTTTCCTCCAAAAGGAGTATGGTTAGATTTCCAAAGCAAAGACTTGTATAGGGATTAGCTGTTTCTAGCCCAGTTACAGGCTGTTACAACTGCAAGCAAATGACTAGGCCTGAGATTGAGCTAACTGAACAGGTCACGAGAAACTCCAGACATGAGAAAAGCAATTGTTGAAAGTGATACCAGCGTGAGAAGATGACAAATTTCAGATAGTGCCATGAGGGATGCCTGGGTTTCACTAGTAGTTAAAGGGAGAAATGGCCAAACGTCACAGATAATTTAGAAAAGTACCGGGGGCTTCTGTGGGGCTGAATCTTGCAAGGCCAACAGCACCAAGGTAACTGCATCAGTAATACCACATAAGGCTGAGATAACTTAGGTAATGGTATCAGAAACACCAAATTAGGGTAGAGGTGTATCAAAATGGAAAAAAAAAAATCATTAGAGGAAGATTGTTTGTCTGGGAGATGATTGAGGTGCAGAAAGGGAGGCACAAGGGTGGAGAAAAGAAAGGTCAAGAAATGGAAAAAGGGATACTAAGGGCTAAAAATAATGAGTTGGGGATGCCTGGGGGTCCATGTTGCTCTGCACCTGATTGCTGCATTTTTTAGTGGGACAATAAACCTGCTGTTTCCACCGCACTTGTGCCTGCCCTGCTTCTGCAGTTGGGAGAGACCTGGCGTGTCTTCCCCAGCACTGGAGGGGGAAGTCTAGGAGCTCTCTGACACCAACGAGGAAGGCCTGGAAAGTGCCCCTGGTGCAGCATCCCTCCCAGTCTCCTGCAATGCAGATGAAGAGCTGCATTTTCAGTTTGCCTTTGGGGGAGCGCTAGAGGTAAGCACAGCAGCCATAACCCAGGATGCAAGTGCTTTTCAGCTTACTGCAGATATATGGTGGATGGTGACTATAGCCTAAAGGGTGCAGTGCTCTGTCAGGTTTGAGAGACTTTCTCTGTAGTTTGAGCAGAACTGGGTATGCAAGAAATTGCAGTCTCCATGATGAAACTCTTCTAAAAAAACAGTGAGAGACCATCACACAGCTCCCTTGATCCCGTATACTGAAGAGGACAGTCTTGCATCGCCCTGTGCAGAGAGCAGCTGCACTCCTGCATGTTGCGAACTCCTCCTGCTCTCTTTGGACATGCTCTTGATAACAGAAGGCCATGACATTTGTAACTCTGCATAGGTGCTCTGTTAGATTGTTTGTCAATGAGGTTCATTACACTGAGAAAACACTGTTTTTTTTTTTCTTCTGCCTGAAGAAGACACACAACCTGCGATTTCACTTAAAAAATATACTTGAGCTGATTGCCGCCATTCCCCCCTGCCACTCCAACACGCACACATAATTTCACTCCAGTTTTCTCTAATTGATTTTGTAAGTTTTCAGGCCATCTGTGGGCACCCACAGTCTTTGAGGGTGGTGTTTTTCTTCCTAGCTGATTGATAAATGTTTCTTAGGGTCATCTGACAGCTCAATCCCTCTGCTTTGGCGAAATCTGATTAACAGAGCACTAAATGTCCCCTAAAATTAAATTAGCAACACCCGATGTGAAAGATGCTTTCTCTCTACATCTGCATAAATTAAGCCTAATCTGCCAGTTTACTCTAGGGCTTTTTCATTTGTTCCCTTTTGTTTATTTTTTCTTCCACTAGTGACTTTAAAATGATGAATTGACTTCCCCCTTCTCCTCCCACAGATTTTTCCTTATCTTCTTGGCCTTTTGGAAGTGTAACTGCACACACTTTCTTTATCGCTATGTGGGGCCAAATCTCTTGTCACTTAATTTACGTTCTTTCAGGAGACAGCACTGGTAATATTGTAATAGTTTATCACCAGGCTGATAGTTAACTGCTCTGGCTTTCTTGTCATAATAAGCTTTTTTTTTATTGTGCCTTTTCTTTCTTTGGTCTATTGTGCCTTTTCTTTGGTTTCTTCTTGTCTATTTGCTTGCCTTATTAAATGCAGAGCACTCAATTTCTCTAATGTGTTATATTTTCTTCTGAAGAAATCTTTGCGTCCTACTGTTTTTTCTTCAGTATGTGCTCAATCCCCTTCAATTGTTCTCTCAAATATGGAAAGACCTGAAATGTCTCAAGGTACTTCCTAACCAGAAAATATCGTAGGAAAGAAAAACAGCCAGTGCGCTTATTTCATCTTTAATAAATATACACATCTCTCTTTACAAGCCTATTTGTCAGGCTGAATGCCTTAGCAAATCTTTCCCTTCTGTTATCGATCAGCTCGACTATCTACCCATCCAATTTGTGCGTGGTTTTTTAACTAACCGTAGGAATGCTCATTCTATCCTGAAAAACTCACATTTTAATGAACCAGCTGGACAAAGGGAAGAAGAGGAAACAGAGGCAGAGGGAGAAAAAAAATTGAAATTCCCAGTTTAGTGGCAGAACCAGGAGTAGAACCTGTCCACCAGATCAGGCAGTAGGAGCGGCTTCAAATGAGCTCAGGGTTGCACCCTGCCCTTAATATTCCTGGACTCTGCAGACTCAGTGTGCTGGTCTGCATGAAAAAAAACCTTTCTAGCTTTTATAATGGATGCCAGAATCACAGAATAACTTAGGTTGGAAAGGTCCCTGGAAATTATCTGGCCCAAACCCCTGCTCAAAGATGCTCCCATTAGAGCAGGTTGCTCAGGGTCTTGTCAGTCAAGGTTTGCGTATCTCAGAGGATGGAAACTGTTCCAGTGTTTGACCTCCCTCATGTGGCTTCCCCCCCCTCCCCCCACCTTGCATCTTTTCCATGTCACAATTTGTTGGCAAGTTGCAACTTGTGTCCTTTGCTTCTTGTCCTATCCCTGTTCACCTGCAAGGGGAGTCTAACTCCATCTTCTCTTCATTCTCCTACCAGGCAGTTGAAGACAGTCATAAAACTTCCTCTTGGCCTTCTCTTCTTAAGGTTGAGCTGGTCCATTTGTCTGGGCCTCTCCTCAAACATCCTGTGCTCCATTCCTCTGACCATCTCGGTTACGCTCCGTTTGACTTGCTGCTGTATCAAAAATGTTTTTCTTGTAGCGGGTATCCTAAAACTGGACACAGAATTCTAGATGTGATCTCAAAAGTGCTGAAAAGAGGGAAATAATTTCCTCCCTTAACCTTCTGGCTAAATTGGGGCTAAAAGAGCCTAGGATGTGGTTCACCTTCTGTTGTACAGGGTCATACTGATGACTCCTGTTCAACTTGCTATCCACAGCCATGGACAACCTGCTCTAGCTGACCCTGCTTGAGCAGAGGAATGAGACTAAATGATCTCCAGAGGTCACTGCCAGCCAGTTGTCTGAAGAAGGTCTCCATTTCTTCTTCTTGATCAGACAGTCTATGGTAGGCAGATAATGTCACCCGTGTCACTCTCCCCACAAATCTCCATAATCCCTCAGCTGGTTCCTCCCCTGTCCCTAGGCAGGGCCCAAGTAATCACCTCAGGTGGTCACAGGACATCAGCTGAGAAGCCCAGTGGAGTCAGACTGAGCCTACTCAGCATGAGAAGTAGCAAAATTAAGATTGATGTGTTTTCCCCTTTTACTGGGGCCTATCTTCTGTTTGTCTGTTTATCTTGTGAGTAATCACCTTGGGCTGATTGACTAAACACACCCTATATTACGGTGCTTCTTAAATGGAAAGTCATGTCTGAATCTTATGTTTTATATTTCTTTCCCAAATTGTTTTTCATCGTAATTTACTACTCACACCACACAAAACAACTGAATATAATAGAAGACATCTATAACCAGGAGTGTTACCTCTCTGAGTTGTTCTTTTAATTGTCTCTGTGTGACTTCACTGACTACAGCCAATAATGATCTTATTACCTTTTGTGTTTCTTCGCATGTCCTGAAGCAAATAATTTACAATTTTTACTTTATGTTAAACTAATGATGTTCCTTTTTGAGGGGCTAGGATTTTTAGTTTCATTTTGTTTTGTTTTCCCAGAAAAGATACCTTGTTGCATGGTAGCAACAGCAAATGCTGTCAAGTTTAACAACAGGCAACAAGAAATTTAGCCTTCCCCAAGTGCAAGGCAGCTGAGTATATGCACAACAGCAATGTGAAATACAAGCATCGCAGGGACGGAAGATGTGAATGACAGTGATGAGAGGTACACCATGGTGAGAAGCACACATTAGAGCAGAAGATACACATTTATTAGCATAAGCATTATGAGATCTTAAATGTTATTAAAAAAAGCACTCTTGTCTAAGTGGTCTCTTAAACACTGTTGCATATAGTAGAAATATCATATATTTCTGGTGGTCCTAATGTAAAGCTACATCTATTATGCTTTAGTGTGATAAGTTCATGGCTACTTGAGATAACTGTCTAATCTCAGAGGTTTGCTCTATCCGGTTGGGCACTGCATCGCTGCTGGCTAAGTGGCTGGCTGGAGGAGATCTCCACGCATGTAGGAGATACAAAAGCAGAGCTCAGTGCTAGAAAAGCTACACGGGGAAGTCTTACAAGCCTGTGGACTAGGTGAGGAATTGTATAGTGTTCAGTAAGGTTGAGCCAGCCCTGGGCTGGAGGTCCAATGTCGTGTCCAATGAGCTTGTGGTGTGATGTGAGTAGGGTGCTCCAACCCAAAAATCCTCTCTAGGGTAGCCCTTGGCAGTTACCTAGCAGAGCAGCACAGACTTGGCCAAACAGTCTAGGTAACTCAGACTTGCTCTTCAAGGCTGTGAACAATCACAGTCAGCGATGGGAAACTTCCTTTTAGTACTCAGAGAAGGCATTCCACCAGGTGCTCAGAGAAAAATGTCTCAGGACCATTTAAACTCTAGTATCCCAGAACATTTGGGTGAGGGAACTGGAAGGGGAAGGAAAACACTTAAATAAGGCAACAGTAGCTTTACCGGAACCATGCATTAGTAGCTCCAAACAAATATTTGATATATTTACCAGGAGAACTAGTCCATTGTGAGCCTTCTGTAGGGGCAAATTGCATTTTTGCTTCATAATGAAATGACTTGATGGAGTGGCAGAGGGTGATTTTTCAATTGACAGGGAGCATGACAGCTAATTGGTGCAGAAATAGTCAGCAGAAGCTATGTTTCCTTGTGATTTGGGATCACTTTTAAACTTAATTAATATGTATCGCTCTTCCTACAGTACCTGAGTTGTATGCATCACATGCTTGGTCTTTACCATGAGATTTTTTTCTGAGTGAATCTAATGTCATCAGTCTTATAAATAAAAATAAGTCAAGGCCTGAAGGTTATAAATAAGGTATATCAGTGTATGCATAAAATTTTACATTAAAAAGGCAGATGGGAGAAAATAAGATATGCCCAGAATAGAATGAGAGACTGAATCTTGGGCCTCATATAGAAGAGTACAAGAATAATTCATCCTTGCAGAAAGATATTACCTATGTAGTACTACAAAAGACAGAGAGACTGTCAAATTTGCCTGCAAACAGTTACATGAAACTCCAACTGGGAATAAAGCTTAAATGAAATTTTGAAGGCCAATGGATCATTTCAACATTTTTGCTTAGGGCCTGTTTCCCTGTTGATTTCAGCTGCATTTGGTACACGCATTTAGAGAAGAAAAAAGGAAATTCTAGTTCAAGTCAACACACAGAGCTTTAAATACGTGATGTGGATCCCAGCTCTGCCGCAGAGGTAGTTTTCTCCACAGTTATTTGCCGTTTGATTTTAGGCAACTTACATAACACTCGTGTTAAATGGTGATCTTGGTATGGTCTCCTGAAAAAATGTATGATGTGAGGCTTTTCTCATTAGCAGCTGCAGTGGACCTTGAGCCTTTCTGTTAGGTAGCAAGTGGAGCAGGGTACGGAATTCATGGAAGGTATGTCGGCATTGTACCACTGATACTCACCACAGAGCAGGTATTTTTTGCCACATGGTTATTTCCTAATGATGCAGCAGCTCCCCTTTAACCCCACGCCCACCCCAGCAGAGATTTTGTCGCTGATAGTGAAGTAAAGCTTTTGCCAGAGATATCAGTTGGAAGTACCATTCATTCAGACAGCCATCGGTGGATCCTCTTGTGGAAGAACAGATCAGCCTTGGATAATACTCTCCTTATATGAACAGCTGCATTGGAGACCTGCTGAAATCTAATATCTCAGGGTGACATCATCAAAACTCTGAACCCACACCATGGTTCTTCAGAGAAGATGCAGTTTATCAAAAAGGAGACCGCCACACAGCTTGCAGAGTGATTATTCTTCCATGAGGAAAGTGGGCATCTGCGTGCCAAAGTCCTACTCCACTTGTCAGTCTGCCAGAGAGAGATCAGGCCTCCCCGTTAGGCAGGATGTGAACGGCTTCTGCTCGGCTAGACCTGCAGCTCAGCAGTATATGTCACGGGGAGGTTCTCCTCTGACTCCTCCTTCTTCAGGAACCTGGGACGTGCACAGCGCTGCAACCTCACACACTGTGCTGTGACCACTCTTGGTCCCTCACAGCTTCTCTGCCTGACTGTATGTTTGACTGGGTCAAAAAAGCTCTTCTTGCTGCTGAGCTCCACCTTGATTCTGGGTAATGCCAGCAGCTCTCTATTCTTCCTTATGTGTTTTCTACCTAGTTTGTGAACTTCTCAGGGCAACCTTTGAAAGACAACAAGGTCTGGATTTCAGGGTCCTCAGTATGTCCCTGCTAATAATAAAAAGAGCTTTAGCATTATGTGTACAACACATATAACTCTTCCTTCAAAGGCTTTAAATCATTTAAGCTAATCTAATTATTTCACTGAGTAGTGGGCTTGTCTCTATGCAAAATCCCCCAAACATTTTAAAGACTTCAAGTTATCTGGCCACCTTCCAGTTAATTAACTTAGCACTGAAGGAAGTACTGAAAAATAAAATTAAAATCCATCCAATTTCCAGCCATCCCAATTCCTCAGAAAAAAAATAATGGTATTACATCTGTCTTCACTCAGAACATGAAAGCTACTTTCATATGACCCTACCCCCCCTTTTATGCTGAGTTCTTAATAACTACTTGATTAAAAAGAAAAAAAAAGTGATATCAGTCATAGACAAAGAAAAAATGCAGGCATTTAATTTTCTGAAATTCAGAGAAAATCGTCTGGCCAAGCAGATTCTATTGATGAAGCTCTCAGACAATGTACAGTCCCTGAGCTCCTAAATGAAAGACATGATCAGAAAAACAAGACGAGCAAGTTTCTAGAGTGGTCACCCACACACTTGAATTCTTTCTGGATGTAGGAGCACAGGGAATAAAGGGACAGGGCAGGCACCCGGCAGCCCCTTTCCCTCATGACTGCAAAGCAATCAGGCAGGATCTGATGGGGGGCAGGAGCAGCCCTTCTAGCACCCAGCAATCCCATACCTATTTGCAGCTTGGTCACACTCCTACACATGAGTTGCTGGCATTAGGGCTGGTCATATGTGTAAAATGAAGAATTCATGGAAATCTATGCAAGATGACTGTCTCAGTTAGCTTTGATCATCTGTGTCTGATGAGACTGCTAAACCTCATTTCTCAAATTATCCCTCTATCACATCCTTTTTAGAAGTATTTTTTTTTTTTTCTTTCAGGATCAGGTTTAATAAGCATCAGTTTTAGGCAGGTAATGTGAGAATCTAATAGCTGAGCTGCCAGCATTGTTTCTCCCACTGCATCACAGAGGACTGATAAAATAACCCTATTAAAGAGCAAAAAGAGTTATACCTGCTCAAACTGATGTAAGTCCAGTTTCCCTTTTCTTACTGTGGGATCTCCACAGCTATACTTAATAAAAAGCAGGGGGAATGAAAATTGGGCATTGACCAAGAAGGTGAGCCTATAACCAGGTCCTGAATCCTCCACACGCCAGTGGCCTCTGGATCTTGTACTGTCCAAATCACAGGGAAAGAGACTTGTAGTTAAAATAATTAGACCCAGTACAGAAAGAAGAGATTTAGATGGAAAATCTTTCTTAGTCTCCTTCTCTATGGCCATGAACTGTCTCAGAACATCTGAGCGTGCTTGCTCTTGCATCCTTATATTGAGTTCTCTAAGCTGTCCCTGCATCATCCAGTCATCCTTGCTGAATCTTGTGAAATTTTACAATAACGTCCAGCATTTCCAAAAAATATCTGCACATTGAGGCATTTGCAATAAGTAAGATATGTTAAAGCACATTAGGTTGTTTGCGTAGAGTCTTCACTCCAGTTTTCTGCATTTACTCTGTCCAAAGGCCTTGCAAAGCAAGCAATTGGACAAATTCCGATTTTAAAGAAAGTTTGAACTTCCTCTTTCTTATAGTGATATCTGCTCCTTCCTATCCTAGTCTACATCCTTAAAGCAAAGCAGGATCTCAGTCCTGGTCAGAAACCCCTGTGCTTTGGATCCAGCTCTGCCACCAGTTTACTCTATAGCAACATATGCTATGTGTATGTGATTATATCATCCTTAATCTGTAAAATGCACACAGACTTTCCTTCTCTCCCTGGGGCTTAAAGATGGAAAATGGAAATATTTGTGCAGCCTCAAGGAGAGCTGAAATGTTATGTTAGGCATGACCACTCCTGTGAGCAAGGTGCTGCTCTAGGCTAGCGACATTTCAGTGCAGCCCCATGCTATACACATAGTAGCGTGGGGGACAATAAACAGTTAATGCCAGCCAATTGAAAAACTCAATTTTTCCATCATACTTGCTAATCTTAGAAGAGCTCACAAATAATGAAACTCACATAAGAAAAATCAATATTACATTAAATGACATAGGTAAAGAGCTCTCCAAAGTCGACACCATGCCAGGCTAATGAGCTACAGGACAGTCTTCCTGAACTATCTGATGCAATCTGAAATTTTATTCTGTATATACAGGTCAAGAATATGATATCTTTTCAGTATTTCTTTTATATTTTTAATTTACACCCTCCTTACTTTTTCCTTTTTGCACCTGAGGTCGTTCTGTTCTGTAAGAAAAATACGAACATCTCTGGCTGTCCTTTCAAATCTCCTCAAGGCGGTAGGTGTGATCTTGCACCACTGAAGTCGGGAGACTGCTGCTGTTGAATGAATGCGCAGCCACATCTAGCTTATGCTGCAGAAAGATTTATTTGCATTTACCTCTCAGTGCTCTTTGAGCTCAATACCCTGAGGCACTCAGCACCCCTATTCTCCCCAAATTCAGCTATAGTTGAAGAAAAGAGGCTTTTCACAGGAGATTGAAAATTAGCCATGAAACTGCAGATATATGTTTGGTTCAGGATACGGCCTCTTCCATTTTCATGCAGCGAAAGATAGAAAGCAGCTGGATTTACAGAGAATTTGATCACCGGAAGTGTTTCAGCATCTGAATTCCTACCCATTCGAAAGAAGCTTCTCTAAATCCCTTTGGAAGACCTATGACCTGGCCACTTTATATACCACAACCAAATATAGATTCACCAGATCTCTCTTTTGCTCTTCTTTAACTCTGGGGGTACCTGAAACCCATTAGGTGCCTATGATTATTACATTAATAGACTCTGAAGATGCCCTTTGAATATGCCTAGAAGTTCCTTAGAGTTAAGTGTCAAACATCCATCTCACATCTGAACCCTTCAGGCTTCCCGAAATGGTCCTACACCTCTCTTAACTCTAAGAGTTAGCCTGGAAGGTACTCTTACAGAAAGTTTGTTACCTGAGGCCCCATGTGAAGTTATGACAGACTGTCATGACGTCTTTTTCATCTGATAGTTTGGTACTTAGAGTCTTCACCAGAACATGAGATCCACATTCAGGAGCTCTTTCTTCTCCTTAAAACCACATTTCCCATCTCTTTGAATACACATTTCTTTACTCATCAAAATATAGAGTATCCGAGGTCTGGAAACTCTTTATCTACCATATTGAAGCCATTCTAGTTTGCACTGATGAACCAGAACTCCCTGGGCTGTGGCCAGTGGCCAGTCTTATGCATGGGGTGGGAATTTATGTATGATCCAGAAAGAGAGATCAACCTGGACATGAATGGGGAAAATCAGAGCAGGGAGATATGGTGGGCACCTAGTAAAGAGGATCCTGATGTGAGAATCTGCATGCATTTCTGGAAATAACAGGAAAAGTCTGAATAAACCAGCTTATGCTGGACTTAAATCAATGTCTAGGCTTCCCTCAGTGCATTGACAGTTTTGTGTGCTTAGCCTTGGTGAAAATGGCATGAACTGGATGCTGTCCTGAAAATCAAGAGTCTTGGGGAGCCTCCGAGAGACAAGGTGTCAAAGGAGCTGAACAAGGTAGAGTGGCATTAACTCCTTTGTTTTACACTGATTCCTACAGGGTAATATTTACCCATTGCTGAAACAGGCTCCTAGAACTCCACACATCATTTGCCTAAGGAAAAGCCTGCCTCAACAGCAGATGAGCTATTACTCTACACTATGATAACAGGTCTAAAATGATTAAAGGTTGACTGTCCCACTAAAAAAATAAAATCAATGTTTAACAACCAATTCAGTGTTCCATTAGAGGAAGCTGGGGTCACTCGATATGTGGCAGCTCATATGATGGCTCCAGGGTGAAATTAGTGTCTAGCTTAGTATTATTATCATACCTCCCAGCGCCAAGAATCTTTTAGTTTAGCGCATCTCTGTCTTTTCTCAGGAAATGTCTTAACTTCAGAGCATAAGGATACGATAACCCTAAGGAATTCAGTGGGGTGCGCATGCGTTTCAAAGGAAAGCTTTGTGGGTCCTAGGGGGAAACCTGTCTATTTATTCTCTTTCTGTTCATGAGACAATCTCTCATGCCACTGCTCATATGACATTTCCTTTTATTCAGCATCACAGCAGAAAATCAGCTAGGGAACAACAGCAACATTTCTTTACCAGTTCCGTAGAAATGTCCTCAGAGACGGGTGGTTTTGTAATGGTATCCATGTCTGCTAAAACGGCCCACAGCCGTACTCAGGGAGCCACCTTTCCTGCTAGATAAAATGAACATTAATACTGAATTGCACTCACACAATGGCAGACTGCTAGGATTACAACATGCTCCTCATGGCACACTATAACTTTCCGGTGCTTTTAAAGGATGATTTGCAGCTCTGATAATAGTGGGATGATGAGGTAGAGCATTTTTACAACAGAGCTAACTGCTTTTCTGCTAGTACAATCATCTTTTAGTTGTAATTTTACCAGATTGCATGAATTCCTAGGAAACACCAGTTAACACCCATTTGTACAGAAAAAGGCACAAATTTAAAAGTGCATGTACAGGCAACTGCTATAAAATACAAGCATGCTTTTCACATAATTTTCCAAAATGTATGATAAAATACACTGTCCTTATGGGATGGAAAGTCCTTACTATTATCTCATAATCCTTGGTGTTTGAATAGGAACACTAAGGGGGATTTAAAGAAGCTGAAGCAGCTCCTTTGACTCCTTGGGGTGTCTCCTCTACCTGCATGACAGGGTGTAAAACGCCACAACCCGGGTGAATGAATAGCAGGTTCTGACCTGATGGACAGCAGAGGTGTCAACACATGACACGTGCAGTGTCTTCCCCTGTTTGTCATAGTGAATCAGGCTCATTAGCTCTAAAATATGTGATCCATTTACAGACACAAGAAGTGCTGTCAGAAAAAAACAAAGAGGAGATTCTCTGCTGGTATAAAACCTAGTGAGCCACAATGATTTACATCAGCTGAAAACATAATCCCTAAATTTTCTATAATCTCCTGAGATTTCTGTTTATTCCGCCTGTTTTGTGAGCAGTAGGGAGAAATAAAGCAGTGGAGGTGGAGAGAGAAGAGCAGGAGAAAAACAGCCTGTTATTTCCAACAAACGGACAAAGGGTCTGAATGTTTCAGTTTCTCCACGAGTGTAACCATAATGTGCTGGGTATAAATGCATCACAGATGCAGAAAAAAACAAGATCAGTTGATCTGGTGACATATTGCAAACAACTACAAGAAGGAAAGAATATGTGAAATCAGGAGGCATAAGCAAAGTTTCCTCGTTCTCTGTAGACATCCAGCAATTGCAGACAAAGAGCACGGTGCTTTAAGAGATAATGTGAAACGTAAGCTTATATAAAAAAGTCGTGCAGAGTGATTTAACCACTGTGCTGTTCTTTCTAATCTGCATGGTTCTTTGCTCTTGACAACTTTGGCCAAAGGAAGAGGAAAACGGAAATGGAAATGGAAACGGAAACGGAAACGGAAAAGGAAAAGGAAAAGGGAAAGGGAAAGGGAAAGGGAAAGGGAAAGAAAAAGAAAAAGTTTTGTTTGGTATTTCTTTCCAGCTGGTTCCGTATAATATTTCTGATTTTTACCAGTGAATGTACAGATGGTTTTCATGCCTGCAAGATGTGGCATGCTAAAAACGAAACAAAGGGCCCAAAGTGTGGAAAGTATATTATTTTCACTGGTGCAAACATCCCTTCTTAATGAAAAACTGACGTTTCACAGTGACTGGATTAAAAATAAAATCAAAAAAAAATTCCTTTGCACAGCAGCATTAAAAAGGCACAACGCAAAAAGCTGCACTGAACTGCCTGTTACCTGTACTGGCAGCCACGAGACCTCAGCGAGCCAGAGATTTCCCAGGTGCGGTGGTAACTGGTGCGGAGAGAGAGGCTGGCACAGTGAGGAAAAAAGACCTGCAACAGCAAACTGAGGTGTGTTTTTAGGTATACCTGCTGCTGTAGTAAGATTGCAGTATAAGCATATTTAAAAACTTCTGATAGCTGCTACCGGGTACTGGGTATTGTTTGGGATCCATGAAGCTGTGGAGTTTATTGCTCTTTTAATTATTGTTAATAATAATACAAGTATGTATGCACTTTAGTGCTATTTTTGTGTGAAACTGTAAATTCTACCTGGTAAGCAAATTGTTATCATATTTGTTACCCCTTGAGGGCGAGGGTTCTGTCAGTTATTGAATCAACACATTTTAATAAAAAAAGAAACATCCCTCTTCTAGTCCGTTAAATTCTTCCCATATCCATAGAGTTGGAGATGGCAGGGAGAGACATCATTTTTATAACATCCTTGTTTTGTCCACGGGGGCAAAAAAAGGATGTTTTTTTCCTCTTTAACATAATCTTCAAAATTAACATACACCTGTGTATGTTTTCCCCAGTATCAGTACTGTAATTCTCAATGGATATCCATTTAGTGCGTTCCTGCTTTTCGCATGTGCTGACTCTGCTAAAATAAGATATAAGCATGCCCATTGTCCTCATTTTCTTCTACAACACTGTTCACATAAAGGCTAGTGGATTACAATAGCCACAAGAGATTCCAGCCCTCCATCCATTCTTCCCTGGAGTGGGGCCATCCTTATGTGCTTTATTATCACTATATTTCTCTACAGGTAAAAGGCCCCCTATGCTAGAATCCAGTGGTTCAGGTAAATGGACTATCTCTATAGAGATAGTTAACTTCAGCAGAGGTTTGTAGGGGGTTGATACACATAAAAGTATTTTAAAAATCATAAAATTAAGCAATACATTCACATACTTAATTTAGTATTGATGTAGGAGGAAAATAAATTTGGAACGGATATTTTTCCTTGCCTTCAACTCCTCATATGTTTTATATTTGCATTTCATTAAAGAAAAAGGATTCCCTCTGCTATTTTACTGCTAAAATGGTTGAGGTCAGAGTTGTTCTTTGCCCAAAAATGTTTCTCTTGGCATCACTATTCAAACAAAAAAAAGAAAAAGAAAAAGAAAAAATTCCTTTCAAGCTTCAATAGAGCAGCGTACAAATGAATGCCACTTACGGCTTGCTCAATTGCTTTTTTAATCCCTTACAGTAGACTCCTATAATACCTTTGAGTCAAGTCTGCATATTGATTTCTTGGGTATATCAGGTTCCACAGAAAGCGCTAACAAAACCAAACAGTCTGATAAGCTTAGCGGTGCTCGGTGTTCTTTTAATCAGATGCGTGAGATAAGGGAAAAGTAAACGATAGCATGAGAGAAGAGGGAAGGAGGTAAACTTTGTAACTGCTATGAGATTAAATCCAGCTAGCCTCCCCCAGCTGTTCAAGAGAAGTGCTGGGTATCTAAAAGGACGTTTGTCAGTCGTGCAGAGGAGTTCCACAACCGTTATTTGTCGTAGAAGCTGCCCCGCGCTGGCCTGCAGTGGCTTCTCCTACCGGACACTGACAACACAGTCCTGCCTCCAGCGCAGGGCGCGAGCCGCGGGAACGCGCTCTGCCCTTGGAAGGTCAGGCGCGGGCGCCTGGTTCACACAGTAGCTGCAGTTAATGAGGAAAAGCTGTTTCTGGAGTGTATGGTAGACTAGCAGGTCTCCGCGGAAAACCGTGAGCTACTATCTCTCTCACTGATCCTCTTCTCAAACCCACACTTCAGACGTTATCTTAGCAGGGAGAGGAAGACGACGACAAAAAAATGGATGAAGTGCAGATGTTGCGTATGCAATTAATGACACGCAGACTAAGCTATAAATCACGGGAATAATTCCATAGCTACAAATTCAACAGCCAGGGTTTCTTGATAATGACAGAATTAGGTTTTTCTAGGAACCCTTATCAAGAAATAAAGTTGGTCTAAATAGTCAACGTTCTTGTGGTTTCAGGGGTGTTTTTGCCATTATGCACACCTTTCGCAAAATCAGTTTGCACATTGTATACATTTTAATTTAAAATTGCTATTATACTCTAATTGAAATTCATTTCTCATCGAGGCAATGAACATATTACTCATGTTTTTTTATGCTTTGAATTGAGGTGAATGTTTTCTGTAATATTTTCCTCCACCTTCAGGAAAACCTTAATGCAGGGAAGAAAAAGGAAAAAAAATAAATGAAAAAGCTCTAACTAAATCGGCAGAATCAAGATGCTGCATCCATTCCTCACCCAGATGCCTCTGTATTAATTGAGCCCTGAAAAGTTTGGCTTTATAGATAAGGTCATGGCCTATCACTGAGATAAATATAGAACAATTCCTGCCTGTGCTACAGGCATCTTATGAAATCTCAGGCATGTCTCCTGTCAGCAGTGCAACTATTCAATGACAGAAGATAGGACTTCCCTTTAACGGGTCTCATTTCTGTATGTTATAAATTCTTCATAAAAAGGTATGATGTTGACTTCATGTAGAGCATACGGTTAGATACAATGTTGCTCTCAGTGGAGATTTAGTTGCTACAGAAATTAGAAAAAATAAAAAGATAAGATTTTTCTGGAATCATTGGTGGTTAATCTCCTGCTCTGTCCCAGGGGATACATGTGTCTGCGCAAGTTATTCACACAATACCATGGTCTTGCAAGGGACAGTGTGGCTGTAGCTGTTACAGTTCAAGAATACAAATGAGGAAAGATTTGCATGGAGATGTATTAAACTATATAGCTGGAAAAATACTTGTTATTTCAAACGTTTTAGGCCCTTCTCAGGCGTGTAACAGAAGCTATGGTCTTCAATACTAGCTACAGGTCATGAATATTGGGGTTTTTTTGTTATTAAAATGATCATTTAAAAGGAAAGTGTTTTATTACACGGAGTAGCTGATCCCAGGTGCATGTGCTGCTCTTCCTAGCCTCTTGGAAACAAAATCTGTAGATAAAATTCTCCCTTTCTGGGCTACAAACATCGTTTTACTATTAAAGAGAGATTTATGGCCTGGCCTTTTGACTCACAGATTTGCTTCATCCTGGTCTGCTTAGTGTATTAAGCAATTTACCCTCTTGTAGTAGTTCAGTTGTCACTGGCATTTCAAAATATCAATGATTGCCTGAAAAACACAAGCCAAAAACATAGTCATAATCGGATTTTGGATTGAACTCTGATGTCCACTGAACCAATAGCATTTTAGGATCTAGGATCCCCTTGCTCAAGAAATGCAATGCTTTCTTCATGCCATGGAGCATGACAGAGATACCTAAGCCAGCAATGACCAACCGGACTTTGAAAGTAGACAACATAAAGCCAGGTCAGAGCAATTGTGCATCAGTGGGAGACCAGCCCAGGAGACGCGCTTGCTAAGGCAAATCATAGAAATGCTGGTTGAAAGGTAACACTTTGTAGGCATCAGCAATGCTAGATCAGGGCAGCTGCGGCTTTATCTAGCCAGGTCTTGAAGATCTTCAAGGAGAGAGATTTCACCATCTCTCTGGGTGACCTGTTTAAATACCACATTACCTTCTGGTGAAGAAGTTTTTTGTTTTTTGTTTTTTTTTCCTAATGTCCAGTCTGAACTTCTCAAGATGCCATTTGTGCTTGCTGTACCTGGTTATAACATCTGCAGCTAGCACAAACAACTTGTCTCCATCATCTTCAATTCCCCTTCCAGTAGCTGCTGGCTATTGCTAAACTACCTTTTAGCCTCCTCTGAACAGCCAGACTGAATAAGCCTAGCTTCCTCAGCATCTTGTAGTTCATATGCTCTAGGTCCCTGACCTTTCAATGGACCCTTCCCAGTTTCTTGACAACTCTTCCGAATTTTGGAGAAGGAGAGGGGTGGTAGGAGTACACACAAGTCCAGGTGGAGCCTCACTTGAACTAAGTAGAGAGGAATGACCTCCTCCTCAGTCTGCTGGCCATGGTCCTCCCAAGACAGCGTAGTATGTGGTTTACCTTGTTTGCAATGAAGGTGCATATGCAGAGAGCTGAGTGCTTTTGTATTTGCTCACTTGGACAGAGTAGGTACATCCCAAGCCTGCACTGTGAGAGTTTGACATAAAGAACTAAAAGATCGTACAGGCTACGAAGTTCAGGCTGCGCTCAAAGACACAAAACTCCCATTGGGACTATCACGGTTACTGTTTAATGTGTGGTTTATGTGCAGCTGTACTGTGTGTGCAAGATAAAAGGTCGGTGTCTTTTTTAGAAAGGATACAAGAATCAATCTGAACTTCTTGTAATTTGTTGTATAAAGTTTAGTAATGCATGCCACACAAATCTGCTGATTAAGGATGGATATAAAATTAACATTAAACATTTTACTTAGCTCTGATGAATTATTGACTAAATATGAAAACCTTTACCAATTAGGCTAAGAGGAAGAACTGTTTACAGTGACATTTGTGATCTCAGGAAGAGCGGATCTTAGAAAAGCTTAAGTGGAGAATGCTTTCTTTTGAAAAGCTCACTCATAATAAATACTTCCTTAGAATGCTAAACAGTCATCATTCAGTCCTCATCCGGTGTTCAAGCGGTTGACGATAACTTCTTAGCAAAAATGGTCATTGCTGAAAAGTGATGATAATTTCAAGGTAATGTTAAAGTTCATTACAGGGTTTTTTGACTGGATTAAATGTGCAAACTTTCCCTAAAATAACAGAAGCTATTTCTGTTGCTTTGCTTTAATATGATGCTTAGAATCACAGGTGATTGCTGCCTGTTTTGGTCTGGACTTTTTCTGACCTTTGGCAGGCTGGTTAGAGCTGGAAAACTAATGGTCTTTGAGAGCATAACATGAGGTTTACACGATGTTTGAATGTGAAACTCCAAAACTATGGTCAAAGATGCATGCCCAAACCTGTGTAAACCTCATAGGAACCTAAACTTCTGCTAATTAGATTCTACATGGCAGAAATCCCTTCCCTGCGTCCTTTGAGTAGCCACTTATGTGATATGCTTGGATTATGCTTAAGGTACATCGATGAAGCTATTCCTGAAGTACTTCAGTTTACTTCCACCAAAAAAATTGTAGTAAGAGACTTTTTAACATCAAAACCCACGAGGAACTGATATAGCACGTGGATGCCCGTGATGCTAGGTGTATGGCAATCAGTTTCTTCCTTTTATGCAACTAACTTTCACCAGAAGGTTTTGGCTGTGAAAGGGGGGTTTAGCGTTCACGTGGTGATTTGGTCAGCCTGAAGGCATCCTGCCTGGATGAAACCTCTGTATTAAGACTTCTTTCTAGTTAAAAAGGCAAAAAACAAAACAAAACAAAAACTTTTCAATGTAGAAAATGGGTCCTCTCTGCGTGTTCTCTCTAGCTCTCTACAGGGATATACATCATCATCAAGATCTCAGTAGCATAATGTAACAATCATCTTGAGTTTGGCGTATCTGAATTAAGGTATTAAACTTTGCTTTTTGACTTTGCTTTCATTATTCTATTTATCTAGGATGTATTGCTACAGAAAGGTTCCCCCAAACAAGTCTGTCTGCAAATCTGAACTGAGTTGGCTAGTTCCTATCATGCTTGCTAGAGAGACTCGTAGATTTGGCCTCGTCACTTGAGGTCCTTCCACCAGGTCCCACGAGCATCTCTCTAGTCTGTGACAGGTCCACCTCCTTTGACAAGATCCCTTGTCTCTCTGTGTCTCAGTGATGAAGATCTCCAAGGGATGACTCTATCCTTACCCAATTAGCACCTTTCAGATGATTCACTTATTGGATTCAGGCTAGATCTCTGTCAGCACTTACAGGTACGCATGGACCATGGTAATGAGACCATGGGTCTGATTGTCGGGTCCTGCACAGGCAGTGGGCACACACCCACTGTCAGCATCAGTCTTCCCAAAAGGAACTGTGCATGTAATCGTACTCTCTTGCATGATATAAACTTAGCGTGTTACAATTTCTGTGGGCTTCAGTTACATTTCTCATGAACCTATATTGAGCCCATCCAAAGAGGAATCAATTTTGTGTTATGGCTTCTCTGTAACAGCTCTTAGGGCAAAACAGAGACCAGAGAATACATAGACTAGATTACAGGGGGGCTTTTTTGTTATTTTATGTATATATATATATTTTTTTTTTCTGGCAGGTTTTCATCATGAAACCCTGAATCCTACATTTTTTCAGGTTTTCAGGGGTTAGGGTGTATAAGATAACAGTGTTTGGGTTTGCTACATAACAAAACATTTAAACAGAATATGTTTCCATGGAAAGAAGATGCTAAAGAGAGAAAATGCTATCATGAGTAATGTGATTTTCTTTGAGTCTTTTCCATCTCTCAGGGTCATCAGATACATGTTGGACACAAATAAGAAAACATAAAGCCTTTCAAAGGACAGAGAAAAGCGGTAGTTCAAAATTTGAGTTGACTTTTCACAGACTGTTTAACCCATAAGAGAGCCATAGCGGCAAGAAGAACAGCTGGTTCAAGCTCAGTTCAGCTAAGATGGGGAGGAGAGTGACAGCAAAGGACAAAAATTTCAACAAGATTTATAGGATAATGAGGCCAATTCTTCTACATTGTTTTGGCATCTTGCTTTCATACAGTCCTTCCTCATAAATGCAGAAATCCCATCTTTGTTTAAATTACAGGGCAATTCTTTTGCAAGGAGTTACACTGATGTCAGTAAGATCCTGTCAGTATATGAAGGTTGCAGGGATAAGAACCCGACTTTTAGTATTCTGCTGCTCTTGAAATAGACATTCAAGTATGGCTATTTTTTTCCCTATTTTTCTCTTTCTATTATTTCTTTGCCAAGTATCACATGACCCACAACTAATGTATGATCGACCTTGAGGAGAAGGCATCTCTGTTAAAATATGATGCAGTTTGATGATCAAGACCCACTTTTGACTCTCCACAGACATAAAAATCTAGTATGTTATAGTCATATCAGCTTGGCAGCACCCTTAACTGAAGTAAGTATATGTGTGTGCGTGTCAATGTCCAAATTTCGTACACCAGAACGAAATAGCTGAAGTACTGTAGTACTTTCATCTCTGCATTTTAATATCCAAAAAAAGAAAAAGTTCTGGGACACTGGAAAATATGGATAATATGGATAAGGGAGATGATGCCATGGAAATATGGAAACTGTTCCTCACATATGGTCCCACAAATAGAACCATCCAGACGTGCCAGAGCTGCAAGGAACCAATTTCTCGCCTTTTCTTAAACTTAAATAGTTGAACAGCTGCTCTGAAAGCCAAACGTGGACATTAAAAATAGGATCAGGTACTAATTACTCATTTCTTATATTTTCCATACATGCACACACACTCACAAATGACTTTGCATTTTACTCAGAATACGTGGTATTCTGTAGTCCCATTGAAGATGCAAAAATCCAAGCTTTTACTTACATACCATCACTAAACTGGGGCTTATGCAGCAATAAACAGGTTTCTGTGGCCCATTGTCGGGCAGAATGTCAGACCAAATTAGTTCTGACCTTTAAAATCTGTGAAGCAAAGTAGCTTTTGGCAGAAAGGTCAGCAGCTGGGTTGCATAAAGCAAACTGTTGTACATCTGGATGGGAGTGAGGGAAATTCTGGCTTAAGATGATGTCGGCTTAAGTCCTGCAAAAACATGTTCAGTCATGACTTTAATATAAATAAATGGAGGATTCTTCTGATCCTAAACACCCAAATGAACTAAAGTGCATGGCAGTTAATGTAACTGCCTAATTTATTCTTCAGCTGTCCAAAATGAGTTCACATCTCTATCTGGAGCTGGGAAAAGGTCATTATTTTTGATCTAAATGCGTAGAGTATTTTGATGGGTCTTGTAGTTGGGATATTCCATAGAGAAAGGGCTTTCAGATCCCAACCCTTTCCTCAGTGAAGTACTTAATACAAAGTAGAACGAGGTCATCAAGAAAGGCACATCAGTCCAGCCTCACCTAACTCCGGTGGTTAGTTTCGAGGTCATGACTCTCTCAGGCAACCATCTAGATTTCCTGCATTAAGCAGTGCCCAAATGGTAGTGCCCTTCCAACAGTCACTAAATTCTCTTGCCAGAAGCTAACTTTAAATTTTCTACATACCATTCAGACATTTTCACTTCATTGCATACAGCTTTAAACACCTTCAAGCCTGAGGTTCTGACGCCAGCTTTTCATTCCTTGCCATTTTGCTCTGAAATTTCCAAAACAATTAAGTCAATCCAAAACAAATCTTGGGAGAGTTTGGCAAGCAGAAGGAACAAAGAGCCCATATTAATTTCTTCTTTTACTTCACCATATGGCTAAAAGCCTATTTGCACAGTGCTGTAGACAATACACATTACTAACGTAGTTACCTATGCTTTATTTTGCAATTCAACAGCTGAGGCAGAGACTAGGAGAGGTGTTTTGATCCCAGGAGGACCAGGTCTGTGTTCGAACCATTAGTCTGGCTATTCTAGTAAAGGAAAGGGTCAGCATCCTCTATTGGAAGCACTTTAAGGAGACTCTTGAGCTAACACTGAGCACGATAACATATCACCCTTCTTCTGACACTGCCTCCCATAATTTTCTTGTATCCAAATTAGGACCTTAGGATGTGGATGGGTGAACTGCTTGATAAAAAAACTATTGATAAAAAAACTATTTGGATGACTGTCCTCAGGAGGTAATGGTTAATGCGTTGTACTCTTCCTGGAGGCCAGTGACAAGCGGAGCACAGCAAGGGGTCTATCATGGGACATATCCTGTTCAACCTTTTTATCAATGACCTGAAGGAGGAGATGGAGTGGACATCCCTATAATGAGAAGGTGATACCAACCTGGGGGGGTGGGCACCAATCATCTCACTTGAGAGCAGGGCTGCCATTCAGAGAGACCTAGATAGGCTGGAGGAAGTGGACAGCAGGAACCTCATGAAATTCAACAAGGACAAGTGCAAAGCCCCATACCTGGGAAGGAAGAAACCCTGACAATAACACACGCCAGGACTGATGCGCTGGGGAGCAGCTCTGCAAAAGAAGCCCTTGGGCTGCTGGGGGATGGTGAGCTGACCATAAGCCCATGGTTTGCCCTGGCAACAAAAGCCTACAGCCTCCTGGGCTGTATCAACAGGAGTACCACCAGTAAGTAAAAGAGAGGGATTACCCATTCCTCTCTCTGCAGCACTTGTCAGGCCACACCTAGGTACTGCGTCCAGTGTTAGGTCCTTCCAAAACAAGAAAGACATCAACAACCTGGAGCAAGTTCAGCAGTGGAACATAGGGCTGGTCAGGGCTGGAGCGCTCAACTAGTGAGGAGAGGCTGAGGGATGGGGCCTTGTTCAGCCTGCAGAAGAGGCAGCTCCAGAGGACCTAACAGCAGCCCTGGAACATATGGGGAGGTCATTAAGATGATAGAGCCAGGCTCTTCAGTGGCGGATGGTGAGAGGGTGAGAGACAATGGGCATAAGTTGCAAGGAAAGAGGTTTCAGCTGGATATAAGGAAAAATTTCTCACCATGAGGATGGTTAAAAAGTGGAATAGATTGTCCAGAGAGTTTTTTCCATCCCCATCCTTGGAAATTTTCAGGACGCAACTGGATAAAGCCCTCATCAACATCGGCTAACCCACAGCTGACCCTGCTTTGAGCGGGAGGCTGGATGAGTCCTTTTGAGGTGCCTCCCAACCTGAATTATCACATGCCCCTATGATCCTTTATGCAATGCTATGTAGAGGGACCCAGAGCCCATGCCATATTGTCATCAAGCACAGCAGGGCTATTTCTTACTCATGAGACAGTCTTGCCATTCTTCCTTAGCTAATTACCCCTGCAGTATGCCCGGCGTAATTTCATCATACCTGTGTCCTGTTGTGGCATTCTCCAAGCCTCTCCCCTGCAGATAAAACAGCACCAGAAGTCCCTAGGCTGCAGAGGAAGCTTTCTGTCTTCGCTTTCTGAGGCCAAGTTAAAGAGAAAAATTCTGGCTTATGTTACTTCAAACAATAAAATATTCTTTCGCTATTATTTTTCCACTTTTTTTTAAGGGATTCATTCATTATGCATGGAATGGGTAATATTTAATATTTATGTCTCTGATAGAAGCAATTGAGCTGAAAAGCAAAAAATTAATTGGCTTCCATACGGGGTTTAATTCTCTCGACATGGCCGTTGTTATTATGCTGTCATCGTCCCCGAGTGCTGTGATACAGTATAACAGTCATGAGGTCAGTAAACGAAAGTAATATTAATTTTGCTCAATAAAGCAAAAATGGGTGGCCATGCACCCTGAGGCTGAGGCTGGCTAGTGGTTACCAGCCTGAGATAAGGCTTCCCAAACTCTTCCCTCCCTGATCACTGCAGGTTGGTTAGAACCTGGAGAGAGGTGCTTCATCCCACGCAGAGATTATTACAAAAGCCGGAGGAGTATGTTTAATAAACTTCACTGGCAGTTTATATATGTTTATTTCTATCAGCTTCTGCTTACATTACAGAATAACACAATTTTGTTCTATCTAACCTAGTTGAGGTGAGGTTTTATCTGACAGTGATATCACACACAATTAGCAAAGCTGCAACTTACTCTTCTGATGATTACACTTTTTTTTTTTTTCTTTTTCTTTATGTGGAAGCTAAAATGAGGTTTGATGTCATTGGTCTTTCTGGACTCAACATAAGTCACACTGTGCACATAGGACACTGCTGCTAGCTGTTCTGCTACACTGGGGAGTATTTAAATGTGAAGAGATGGGAATCCAGCTCAGCTGCTCTCTTACACTGCAAATCTTTTGCATGAGCGGGTAGTTAATAAATCCCAGTACTTGACACTTATTGACTAAAGCTGCAGAATGTGTTGATCTGTTGCTGGTGGGTTATTGAAATAATAAACTAAAGGAAATCCTTATCTCAGTAGTGAAGTCTGTGAACTACCAGCGCTGTCAAGGAACTAAAAACAGATTAGGTTAATATTTCCCATCGGAACATCTTTTTTTTTTTTTTTTTTAATAGAAAACTGTGTTTTCGGTGAACAAAAACAAATAAGATTGTAACTCTCTGCATGCTAAACGAAAATGTCAGCTCTTCCAAAAAAGTCTATGGAAACATTTTTCTTTTTTTAATTGTCATTTTTATTGGTGGGAATAAAACCATTTTCCAGATACTGTTCAGGACTTGGGAAGCCCACTCAGTGGTCTGATCTGTGCCACTCATTCGTAGGATGATCCTGGAAAATTAATTTTCCTTTCAGATTTCCTACCCAAAAAAAACAGGAGTGTTAATATTTGCTGGTTATGGGCTGCTGAGTGATAGAAAACACTGTCTATGAACAGAGGCTGTTGTAAAACTGAAGAACGTGAAGACTGGACAGTTCAAACTCTTACCAGACTTGGGTCAGCTTCAGGGAAGGTCTCGTTTTTCATTCATAGATAATGTGATAAACCCCTGAAAAGTAGGGTTCCGTCTGAACCACGGTGTCTAGACCTGCACTCTGAAGGTTTCTGAGGACTAGGCTCTCTTGGCATCTCTGTTTTCAGGGTTTCAGCGTGATAAGAGTAGCTAAGGAATATTACTATGAGCAGGGATGATATACAGAAAATAGACTCTTAATATCTTTTGGCAAAGGAGAAGTGACCTCAGTTTCTTCAAAATAGGCAAGCAGCTTGAGGGAAAATTAATTTCCTTACTGAGGAAAAGGCTGGTTGTGATCACAAGCCTTCTATGACACCAAAAAGTGGCACTGCAGGGAAAAAAATAATTCAAAAGCGATAGGTTTATCACCAACATCAAGCAACTTCTGGGCAACAGAAACCAGCATTCACAGTTCTCTGGACCGTGGAACTCCTTCCCTTTAATATCACTTTGGCATCTGTGACATGCAATGTTCATATTCCTAACCTTTTTATTTGTTCTTTTTTCCAAAAAGAGAAACCTCATCTGCCCTCTGACCAGCCCTCCAAAAGAAGAGGACAAGGATTTGCTCTGTGAAAGAGTCATGTCTGTGCTGGCTGGTGTCCCCTTGACTTACTCTTCTAGAATAGGAAGTCTGCCTTCCTTCACATTAAAGACCCTGAGACTTTTTTTTCCCCCTTGAAATTTAAAAAAAGATTGAACTTGACTGGAAAACACTAGGAAACTACAATGAGAACCTCTCTGGCTCCAGCAATAGCAGAAATGATCATTTGTCTGTGATTCCAGGATTTCTCTTCTCTGCAGGGCATCCCAAGGGCTGGTTAGTGCAGTTCATTTGCGGACAGAAATACAGAAAGGTGTGAGAGTGGTTCCCTCTCATTTCCTACTTTTTTAAAGCCATCAGCCTTTCCGAGTTTTTTTAGCTCCTAATCTCCCTGCATCCTACCTTGGCCTAAGTTCCCTGGGCCATTTTTGTGCTTACCCCGAGATAGCTTTGCCACTGCTGCCAAGAGCTGCCATCCACAGGGCATTTCTTACACTGATTTAGATTGAAAATCACAACCATCTGATAGCTTTCCTTCGGGGTTTTGCCACAAAGTTGGTCCTTTTCAGAGCATTTTGTTCAAATTGCATCATTTCAGCCATCCCAAATGGCACAGGAAATGACTTAGTGTGCGGCCACGAATAAACTGCTGCAAAGCTGGTGAGCAGAACGGTAATCCCTCAATACTTTTCACCCTTTCTCTTTCCTGTGAAGTTTCTCAAAGATCAGGATCTCAGGGTCTTCTCAAGCTGCCTCTGACATACTTAGTAACAATGTGCATTAGAAACAGTTTTCATTTCTAAATAGCACGGTGGAATGACACAGAGTCCATGTCATGCTGATGCATTTTATCTTTCCTCCAGCAATGAAAGAAATTGGAAAAAGTCAATTAATTATAAACACAGGAACATCTGGGAATGAATCTGATGCATTTTGCGATAGTAACTCTAAGACAAGACATTATAAGACAAGATTTTGCAAGCAGAATAAGCAGCACTTGGGTTATTTTGACTCCCCAAAGTGCTCTTGAGTTACAATACCGAACTGCTCATCTTGAAAAGCCCTTCTGCATCGCTCTCCTGGTATGTCCCTCATGTATTGCCCTATTTTAAGTATTCCATGAACCAGGAGCTCTCCCAAAATTCCTGGTGCACAGTCTTGGAGCTCAGCCTCACATTTTACTCTAAAGGAAAATTTTTAAAAGAAATAATATAATTAGGGAAAATACACTTTTAAGCATTTACCTTATTATCTACACCTCCATCATACTCTCTTCCTCAGTGCAGGTACACTGTTTTGCTTAAGAAATGTCAGTATGGTTTGTTTTGACCTTTTTTTTTTGAAAAAAGATTTTTCTTAGCATTTTGTTCAAAGTAGTGTCTTTGTTTAAAAATCAACTTTCACTGAAAAGGAAAGAGAGAGAGAAATAAGTTCTTAAGATGTTTCTAGAACCTCAAATTAAAACAAAACATTTTGGGTCAAATAAAATTTCATCAGCTCAGAAATGAATAGAATTTTTTTTAAATAGCTTTACTTTGACCAGAAACAATTTTTCTACGGGTTTTCCAATGCCCACAGCTGAGTGGAGGGAATAACGCTCCTGGAGCTTGAAAGGGGGGGATCATTTGTCGTACGTCTCCTTTCCACTCACCCTGACGGGAGCTGCTGCCCACAAGTCCCTTACTGCTTTCAGTCACACGCTGATACAAAAATATGGACAATGTTTAAAACATCATTGCCGCTGATGAACACTTTAATGAAGACTTTTTTAAAGCTTTGCCAAACTCCTTTTGAAGCAGCTGACTAAAATATCAGAACTTCCTCTCTTTAAAACTCCCACTTCATTTATATCCCTTGTGTTTCTGACAGTCTTTTTTCACCATTTCCACTCAGATACCAAGAATAACTTATTGAAAGAGGCTATTTTTCCCTCATGAAGACCCAAGCCATGACACATCCCACTGCAGCAGACAATATTTTAGAGTTACATTTTCTGTTGTTGTTGTTGTTGTATCTGGACAGTACAGTTCCAGTTACAAACCATCAGGCACTCTGGGTTTTTTTCACTGAGGTATGCTAGGGGCTGACAGCAGCCTCCAGGACCAGCGCGCCCGTGTCCTGCTGACTTTCCACCTGTCCAGCAGCCTCTTGCCTAGCGATTCCGTCCGGGCTAACCCTGACGTCGTCCTCCTCCCTTACAGCACTCGCAGGAGGCAAGTCTGGTCCAGTCTGGTCCAGAGAGTGAGCTTGGCTCTATGCCTATGGGATATGGTCCCGTAGGGTGGTATGGTCCAAGCTGTAGCTCTGGAGGGAGCCGTCAGACACCGCTGGCTCCAGGGAGTCTCCACGGAGGTGCGCAGCCGGAGCCTGCCATGGTTTGGTAAGGAGGAGTGCAGGCAGGGGCCAGATAGACCCATGTGTACGATTTCACCAGGCATATCTTTATGAAAGAAGGGATCTGGGGCTTCTGCACTCTTAAAGCTAGACTAGTCGTCCATCGTCACCCATGGATGTAGGGATGAGGCCTCTTAAACTTTATGCACCTAACTCACAAATTGGCCATTCTAGCTAAGCTACCACCTGATGCAGAAAGAGAGTTTATAACCTGGGATTGCACCGATGCTCTGCACCTTAGACAGTTGTGTGACAGCCTTTTCTTTTTTTTCCTCCAACAGCAGCACCTTTTGACTTTGGAGTTGCTGTTCCCACTTATGCCATCAAATATGGCATAAAAATGTTCTGTTGCTGCATTTTCTCTTTGATCTTTTTACTCTTTCTTCACCTGACTGGTAATTTCATTTTTGAACATAAACTCATCACTCTCTCCTTCCCAGTGACTCACATCCCAAAGCTATTTGAACTTACAGCTTGATTAAGACTCCAGCCAATGAAGCATAGGCCATAATGAAAGCCATTTCCAGCTCCCGTGGTGGCTAGCGCTACAGGACAAATGGATCGTTTTTCTGGCATTAGGCAGCTGGGATTCTGCATATATACAGGGAAAAAACATGCCGAGTAAGAAAGCCTCGTCGGTATCTACTCACTCTTTCAAGCAGAATTGCACTCTCAAGTCAGAACCAAAATTATTGAAAAGACCTCAGTAATAAAAATAACTGAAGCATATTTCTTCCAGGATTTTGATGGAAATCTGCTCTTTTCTTTGTTAACCTCTGCTAATCAGTGTTTGTTAATCTTTCATTAATATATATTTTTTGATGTTAGAGAGAAGAAATGTTCATGTTGAGGCAAAGTGGATATAAAAATCTCCTATTTCTTTAAGAGATGCTTTTCCAAACCTTTCCAGAGCAAATTTGCTTAGCTTGTCCATTTTTCAGTCTGTCAACACATCCTTTGTGTTCTAATTGTGCCATCTGTAGTTTTGAGACGTTACAATTGTCACTATTCCAAAGACGAAGTTTTGCAATTAATTTGGAGAAGGAAAGTATACTGTAACACGTAAACTTAGGACTAGCACACCTGAAAGGGAAGAAATAGTTGGAATAAATGACACTCAAAAGTTTACGCCAAGAGAAAAAATATCTCATAGGCGCTCTTTGTTTTTTTCGAACACAATGTTAACGGATAGCCATTGACTGGAATTACATCAAGATAAAATCAGCCCGGTGAAGCACCTGAGTAGTTTCGGATATGTGTGTTGCTATAGGTTTTGCAGTGTTGCAGATAGTGAATCTACTCCTCTACGTATGTGTATCCCAGTGTCCTTTTCACACAGAGCTGTGGTTTAGCCTTCCTCCCTGTTGTAGTTCAACTTTGCTAAACGCTAGTGGCTGTCCCTGAGAAGCACAAAGACGCAGCATGGCTTTCAAAAGCCTAAGATCACCTGCCAGCTAAGACAAGCTGCAGCTCCTGGTGCTGAGGACCACCTTGCCACTGTTTGAAAGCACAGTGCTGTCTGCTTTTGCTTCTGGTTTCTAGAACTGACCATTAGAGGAAGATGGTTTCCCAATACTGGCACCCCTCGATGTCATCAGGCCCAGAAACAGAAGTAGAAAGTTTTAGGAAACTGCTTCGACATCAGCTCGCACCCTCCTTATCTGCTTCAAGGAAGAAATTAGAAGGAACCTCACTCCTCTTATTTGCATGTGCTGAGATGCCAAATCTAGGTTCTGATCTGTTCTCATCATCCTGTAAGAGTTGCGGTCCAGGACCCAGTTCAGCTTTTTATCTTATATAAGGAATTTGGACTGAAGAATGCAGGACAAGCAGGAATTAGGCATACAGTCGCAAAAGATTTGGTAATGCTCCCGACCAGAACCTGACACTGAGAAGAGTCACAGTTCTGCATCTTGCTAATGGCTGTCCCACACAGAGGACAGGAGCCGTGTCTTGCCGTGTCGGTAACTCCATTCACTTGAGCTGTGGTATCTAGAACTGTGGATCTGAAAGCTTAAACTCTCCTGGTGACTCAAGCTGGGAGCGCTCTGATGCTGCACTATACATTTTCTGTTTGTTTGTTTGTTTGTTTGCTTCCTTGCTTTTTAATAGATGAAATTATTTTTGCAAGCTGCTCTAGGGCTGAGAAGTGAAAAATCTCAAAACGTATGACGTGTTGGAATTAACTCCCTTCATCTCAGGTAATCTATCCAGAATTTTGCTGGTAACTCAGTTCTTTCATGGTGTTTAGATGTGCTCAGAAATTTGGGATTGGCTTTTTGGATGAAGCCAGCTATTGGCAGGGTGCTGTTATTGAACCACCACAGCCTGAGATGGAAAAGACTTCTTCAGTCATCTGTTCCTTTCCATTGCCAGGATAGGATTAGTCTTCATTATTGCATATCTGGCTCATGTTTTGTACTATTTGGTTTTCTTCCTGCCAGGCAATGGGTTTTCAGAATTTTTTTCCTTGGAGACTATTATTCAGGCTAATAAAGATGTAAAATTAAGTTAAAACTGAGACTATTTTGGAATCATTATGTTTCTCATGGATGTTAATGGCTTAAGCCATGACTACTTAGATTTTCTTTTCTTTTTTTTTTAGTATACCTACTTTTGAAAGGTCGGACGTAAGTAACCAGATGCCCCTCAGTTTGGGTATCATTTGGCAAGTTGAAATGGCAGCAACATCAGGATCCCATAGACTTGGGCTGATATCACAGAATTATTGCTGCTTGGAAGAACAAACTAATGGTTCGCAGCCAGCTTTCCAGGTCACCATTTCAAGCTCAGCCAGAGTGGCTGCAGGTATTATCACCTGACAGCTTTTTGGCTGGCAGGCCCTCTACAAAATATGCTGATGGACTCAAGCCATTCCAAATAGGTGTTTGCATTGTAGAAAAATGTCCTCAGATGGTTCAAATGAGCACAAAAACATGCACAAACCTGACTGGGTGCAGAATATGTTTGGCCAGCTGTACATGCCAAAAAATCCTATTTCCTTACCAAGCACCCAAGGCCTGAAACTTGCTGATGATCCCTGTTCTATTGCAGGCCAGTAACTTCAGGGCAAGACAATCAAAAATGTGAGGGCAGGGCATGGTCCAAGGAAAAGGATGAGCTTGGAAACTTGGACTCGTTGCTTGAGAAGCCGGAAAGAAGCACTGCAGCTGTGCAGCCCAATCCCCTCACAATCCCTGAGATTTCTCCTAGAAACTAGATTAGAGCACATAAGGGTAAATCCCCCCCCTCAAATGGAAACCTACCTAAAAATGATTTTCATGGAAAATTTTCTCTATTCGGTATCCATACCGCTAGGAAGTCAGGAATAGGTTACACAGAGGTAAGGATCTTTGTATTTCTTTCCAATTCTCTTTTACAGTGCTGGGAACAGCACTGTTTAGTACCCCAGCAGATGCAAAGTGAGAAAAGCTGTGGCAACGCATGATCATAAGGGACTGTGTGTGCTTCCCACAGCCAAAATCCTGCACCACTGGCCTGTGGGACCCTTACATGCATTCACCAGCACTGCTGCTCCTCTGTGATTGTGTTATTCTAATAGCGACATTGCATTATAGATGGAAATCCGTAACAGGACCCTTGTAAGACTGCCCACTGCATCTCATCAGGACAGAGATTCATTTTTGAACACTTTTTATGTTTCCAAAACATTTAAAGAAGAGATTCTCGCGCAGCTCTCTAGCTTTGGGTATCACACAGGTAACTTAGAGGCAAATTCCCCAGGGAAGCTAGTAGCTGCATTGGCTGCTGAGTCTGCAGCAGTTTTTGGAAAGTTAAGCAGGAGGCATATTTCAGCCACAGCTCCTAGTAATGCAGTCTCTTAACCCAGTCCTTTGATAAAACCGTGAGTGCATCCTGCAGGAGGGTCTCTGCGGCTCCTGTCGTGACAGATACTGTGGCAGATGGAAGGTAAGGCCACTCCTGCTAAGCTCAGCATGAACTTTCTAACACCTACCTCCGCAGCGAATCACTTCAGATGCAGTTTTTCTATAGCCACGACAGTGAAGATAAAATTTATAAGAGGTGAGTTGTCTGCAGCTGTGTTGTCTAAGCTAAAATAAGCAAGGGTGTATGTGTTGGGAGGCTGTTTAAGTAGCAGAAGGATCAAAGGATTAAAGCAAAGAAACTGGATGTTCTGTTACCGTGCAGAGCATGAGCAGTGCTCCACAAAATGTCCCCGAGCTCACCAAACTAAGGGCACTCAAGCCTTAAGTAGAGCACTTGGCACATTGGAGGAGCAGGCTCTAAATGCGTTATTTATTAAGACGATGAACTCCAAAGAATTACAGACAGCAGTACATTTTTAAATATGCAGACTACTGAAAAGGTGTAAATAGCTTCATCAACAAACCTCATGAATACTAAAATGCACAGACTCATTTATAAAGCAGTTGCCAGTGAATAAAGTTGGTTATCTGCCGAGCAGGATGCAAGTGCTTTTTGTTTTAATTGGTTTATTAATTAGGGACCACCAAAGCAAAGAAGCGCTCTCTCTCCAAATAGTGGTGCTGAGATCTGAATGGGGCAGCTCTGAAAAAAATAAGTATTGCGATGCTTTTCTTTTTTTAACTTGATGATGGTGTTTTGTGTGCTTGGCTAACTTAGTTCCTTAACACTACAAAAGAGAAGGGAATACCAAGCTACAAAATACATCAGACTGCAGATGCTTACATGAAACTTTTGAGGTTTGCTCATCACTACATGATATACCAGAATTAATAGTAGTGCGCTAACTGCATAATCAGTGCAAAAAGATTGAGTGAATATTGAATCGAATAGATCAATGCAAAGGAGAACAGTACATGAAACCCGAGCGGCTCTGCCTTTGGTACAAATACCATAGGCTCCTAAAGGAATGTGTCTCCGTGTCGGTTTCAAATATGTATATAAATAATGCAGATCCTTGTGCTGATATGTATACTTCGCGCTATCTTGACACCAAGAACAAGTCTACTTTAAGCAATTTCCCAGGGCTTTTTCTTTCTTTTCTAAGTCACTGAAACGGAAGCTTTTGAGCCACATAAGCTTGACAACAAGGTTTGCAAAAGTAGGGACTTAAAGACAGACTCATGAATTTTTGCAGAGGTATATAAACAAATTGTCACATCAGCAGCTGTAAAGGCAAACTCTGAGTACTTCTGAAAGCAATTTGCCCAAATAAAGCTTTTGAAACCTCATTTTTGTCTACGTGCATGAGGGAATTAAATGCCCAGAGCCAGATTCTGAATGCATGAATGTCCTTTACGATCCAAAGATAGCAGACTTTTGGAGTCTGAACTAGGAGACAATCTGCTGCTCTTAACCATCCTGGGGATCCTTAAAATGAATTCAGCTCTCTCACTTTGAACAGCTGCTTAAAGTGCCCTCCTTCGAACAGGTAGCCTAGGGCTCTGCCCTCCACTGTGGTGTGAGCGTGGGCCAGGGGATGCCTGCATGCCCAGAGGCTTACATACTCTGGAAAGCATGCTTGGACCAAGTCTACCAAATGCTGGGAGTACGTCCGCACAGAAGATGACTGAGGGTAGAGGAGAGGGTATGCCTCCTTCTAGGTGTTACATAGTCGCTCTGGTATTTACCCAGGGTCTCAAAGACCGTGATCTGGGGGAATTTGGATTCTTAGCTCCACCTTCTCAGAAAGGTACCTTCACTGCAAGATCCTTGCCCCTGCTCCAGGGACTGCTGTCCTTTGGGTATGGTGCCGGGAGCTGAAACAAGAACTGAAGGCTCTCTGCTTCTAACAGAGTAGAACAGCAGTTTAGCAAGCAGGAGTTAGGAGGTGCTTATGAGATGAGCAGGACTCATGGTCACACTGCTAGTCTATCTGATCTGAAACTTTATGTCCCGTTTTACCCACTACTATGACCCATTACTATGTCATGTTTTACCTGAGAGAGTCCTTAGAGGTCTTGATGTTATCTTAGGCAAAATGGAAAGACTTCATTAGTGCAGTACAATGTGGAAAGCAAGTTTCTTCTTTTCCAGGTGTCTAGTTCAAACCTTTTTTTTTTCTCCCAAGAATTGTTTTGAATCCTGGGGGTGATTGCCCTGCATTCACAGCAGAAACTCCCCTGAAGCCTGCTAAGAGGGCAAAGAGTTGAAGCCTTCTCCTCAGAGCTTCCTGCTGGCTAAGTTCCAGCTCCCTGCACAGCACAAGGGCCTCAGAGACGCCCATTCCTTGATGTCAAATACTATCCAAGCCTTGTATGAAGCCCGAACACCATGAATTGCAATAAGAAAGATGGTGCCTTATAAATAAGTATCAAAAAATTCAAAAAATTGTGACAATCAAGTTACCCTTTTTGAATCCAGCCACCATTTTCAAAATCTTATCAAGAGCCAAGAAAAACTTTCATTGCTTTCCTCAGTAAAATAAAATATCGGCTGGGACTGGAATAGGTCCCTAACAAATGCCTCTGCTTTCTTTCCCAACAGCCACAAAATCTGTATTGAACTTCAAGCTGTGATACCGGGTAGAAAACCATATGCATTTCACTGCTTTAATTTATAGAAGTAAGAAAGGGATAGAATTACTCTTAAAAACAGATTGCATCTGAATAAGGTCTAGATGTGCGTGCATGGGGGAACAGGCTGCAGTGGAAAGGAGGCACAGTTTCCAAGTCTTTGTCTCTCTCCTCTACCATTTTGTTTTTCACTCTAGCTCTTTTCTCCCCCTGAAAGATCTCTCTTCTGTGGCAGTCACGTAAAGGGTCTAACATTTTTCTTTGGCTCGTGCCCCTGCTTAAACTATTGAGGAGAAGAAAAAGTAGAGCCTGATCTAAGAGGCTTGAGAACTACTGAGTTAGATGTACTGGGTATAATCAAAAGCTGATTGAAATCACGAGGCATCGCTCCATTGACTTCACTGGGCATTGGATCAGACCCCATTTGAAATAATGAAGTACAGCTCTCAGTATAAATTGCCTTATTATTCTTTCCAGAGTTTTTGCAAGATCTTACTAGTGCTAAAGCTAGTCATAAGGGAAGGTGACCCAGAAAGCCTAGAAAAAGAAAAAAGTAATATTGGTGAACGAAGAAAGATAAAAAAGAAGCAAATCCATCAGTTGAATATGGTTTAATTAGATAATATACAAGATGCGTTGGCAATCATTTAAAAGACTTTCCACACCAGGGGACAAGGAACTGATTTACAAACCCATTATTTGCGAATGCAAATACAAGAAAAAGGAAAGCAGGTAAGCAAAGCTTGGTATTAAAATCAGAAGCTTAAACAACATAAGTAATCCAAATTTGGATTAGAAATCATGATACTGGCATAATCCTTACATTTGAAAAATGCAATATTCTAAGAAGTTGCAATTTAAAGATCTCTTCTTTACTAATGAGAATGTCAGAGCACTGGAATATTAAAGAGTTTAGAGAAGTTTGGGAATGAAACAGATCTTAGCTGAGTGGGAGGGGAAATATGTGTAGAAATGAATCAGTATTATTACACCTTAAATTACTTGTGATATGACACAGGGATTGGAAAATAATTTCCCAAAAGGAAGTGGCATATAATTAGTAGGATATGGCAGGGAGTTTAATTACCTTGGGCTACAGTGAGTTACTTCCATGGAAGGGGAAATTACTAGTGTGTTTTGTGAAAGGAATATGGGATCGTTTCTTAATTTTCTGAGCTTATTAACTAACAAGGTTGGGGAATGATAAAAAGGAGAATTTGCTCAGAAATTTACATCCAGGTTTGAGAACCTATCTGTTCCTGAGTTAGAAGAAAAAGATGTTCAGAAAAAAGCAAAGGAAAGTAAAAAGGATTAAAGTTTATTTTTAAAACAGAAGATATTAATGAAAGGTCATGACATCAGCATGAATAATTCACTCTTAAGAGATCTGCCATTTCATCTGGCATGAAAAACCCCATTGCACAGAATCACAGAATCACAGAATCGTTTAGGTTGGAAGGGACCTCTGGAGATCATCCAGTCCAACCTCCCTGCTCAAGCAGGGTCACCTAGAGCATATTGCCCAGGATCACATCCAGGCGGGTTTGGAATATCTCCAGCGAAGGAGACTCCACTACCTCTCTGGGCAACCTGTTCCAACGCTCTGTCACCCTCACAGTGAAGAAGTTTTTTCTCAGGTTCAGATGGAACTTCCTGTGGTTCAGTTTCTGCCCATTGCCTCTTGTCCTGTCACTGGGCACCACGGAGAAGAGGCTGGCCTCATCCTCTTGACACTCCCCCTTCAGATACTTGTACACGCCTCTCAATCTTCTCTTCTCCAGGCTGAACAGGCCCAGCTCCCTCAGCCTTTCTTCAGAGGAGAGATGCTCCAGTCCCCTCATCATCTTGGTAGCCCTCCGCTGGACTCTCTCCAGGAGTGCCATGTCTCTCTTGTCCTGGGGAGCCCAGTACTGGACACAGGACTCCAGGTGAGGCCTCACCAGGGCTGAGGAGAGGGGCAGGATCACCTCCCTCCACCTGCTGGCAACACTCTGCCTAATGCACCCCAGGACACCATTGGCCTTCCTGGTCACAAGGACACGCTGCCAGCTAACGCTCAACTTGTTGTCCACCAGGACTCTCAGGTTCTTTTCCGTAAAGCTCCTCTCCAGCAGGTCAACCCCCAGCCTGTCCTGCTGCAGGGGGTTATTCCTCCCCAGGTGCAGGACCCTGCACTTGCCTTTGTTGAACTTCAGGAGGTTCCTCTCCGCCCACCTCTCCAGCCTGTCCAGGTCCCTCTGAAGGGCAGCACAGTCTTCTGGTGTGTTAGCCTCTCCCCCCAGTTTCAGATCATCAGCAAACTTGCTGAGGGTGCACTCTGTGCCTTCCTCCAGGTCATTGAGGAATATATTGAACAAGACTGGAGCCAGGACTGACCCCTGGGGGACACCGCTAGCTACAGGCCTCCAACTCGACTCTGCGCCATTCACCACAACCCTCTGAGCTCGGCCATCCAGCCAGTTCTCAAGCCACCTCACTGTCTACTCGTCTAGCCCACACTTCCTGAGCTTACCTAGGAGGATGTGATGGGAGACAGTGTCAGAAGCCTTGCTGAAGTCCAGGGAGACAACATCCACTGCTCTCCCCTCATCTACCCAGCCAGTCATTCCGTCACAGAAGGCTATCAGATTGGTCAAGCATGATTTCCCTTGGGTGAATCCATGCTGACTACTCCTGATCACCTTCTTGTCCTCCAGATGCTTAGTGAGGACCTCCAGGAGGAGCTGTTCCATCACCTTTCCAGGGATGGAGGGGAGGCTGACAGGCTCGTAGTTCCCTGGCTCCTCCTTCTTGCCCTTTTGGAAGACTGGCGTGACATTGGCTTTCTTCCAGTCCTCAGGTGCCTCTCCTGATCTCCAGGACCTTTCAAAGGTGATGGAGAGTGGCCTAGCGATAACATCCGCCAGCTCCCTCAGCACTCGGGGGTGCATCCCATCGGGGCCCATGCATTTATGGATGTCAAGTTTGGACAAGAGATCTCTAACCTGATCCTCCTCCACCAAGGGAGAGTCTTCCTTTCTCCAGACTTCCTCTCTTATCTCCAAGGTCTGGAATTCCTCAGGACTGGCCTTAGCAGGAAAGACTGAAACAAAGGCAGCATTCAATAACTCTGCCTTCTCCATATCCTTTGTTATCAGGGCACCCGCCCCATTCAGCAGCGGGCCCATGTTTTCCCTAGTCTTCCTTTTGCTATTGATGTATTTGAAGAAGGCCTTCTTGTTGTCCTTGACGTCCCTTGCCAGATTTAATTCCAACTGGGCCTTAGCCTTCCTTGTCGCATCCCTGCACGCTCTGACAACGTCCCTGTATTCCTCCCAAGTGGCCTGTCCCCTTTTCCACCTTCTGTACACTTCCTTCTTCTGCTGGAGTTTTGCCAGGAGTTCCTTGCTCATCCAGGCAGGTCTCCTGCCCGCTTTGCTGGACTTCTTCCTCAGAGGGATGCACTGCTCTTGAGCCTGGAGGAAGTGACGCTTGACTATTAACCAGCTTTCCTGGACCCCTCTTCCTTCTAGGGCCCTACCCCAGGAGATTCCCCTAAGCAGGTCCCTCAAGAGGCCAAAGTCAGCTCTGCTGAAGTCCAGCATTGCAATCCTACTCAGTGCCCTGCTCCCTCCTCGCAGGATCCTGAACTCCACCATCTCATGGTCACTGCAGCCAAGGCTGCCCCCAACCTTCACCTCTCCAACTAGACCTTCTTTGTTCGTTAGTACAAGGTCTAGCAGCGCACCTCTCCTCGTTGGCGTCTCCACCACCTGAGTCAAGAAATTATCATCAATGCTTTGCAGGAACCTCTTTGACTGTTTGTGCCTAGCTGTGCTGCCTTCCCAGCAGATGCCAGGGTGGTTGAAGTCTCCCATGAGAACCAGGGCCTGTGAACGTGAGGCTACTTCCAGCTGTCGGTAGAAGGCCTCATCGATGACTTCCTCCTGGTCAGGTGGCCTGTAGTAAACCCCCACAACAGTGTCACCCATGTTAGCCTGCCCTTTAATCCTTACCCATAGGCTCTCAACTTGCTCTTCATCCACCCCGAGGCAGAGCTCCACACATTCTAGTTGCTCCCTCACATAAAGGGCAACTCCACCACCTCGCCTTCCTGGCCTGTCTTTCCTAAAAAGCACATAGCCATCCATGACAGTATCCCAGTCATGTGAACCATCCCACCATGTCTCTGTCACTGCAATGAGATCATGGCCCTGCGACCGCACACAGATCTCTAGCTCTTCCTGTTTATTCCCCATGCTGCGTGCATTGGTATACAGGCATTTCAGAGAGCCAGTCAAGCATGCAAGCTTCCCAGGAGAAGTGCAAGAGGATCCTCCATAGCCATGTCCCATGCTGTCTCCCCTGGCTGTATGCACCCGCTGGAGGCATCCTGACTTGAGCAGTGTTTTACTGACTCTCCTGCCACTATACCACTCCCCTTCCCCCATCTTGCCTAGTTTAAAGCCCTCCTTAAGGCACAGCCAAGCCTTTCCCAAGTGAGCTCAAAATGTGTGACATGGTTGAAAGTGTTCATAAAAATAATTTCGTTGAAGAAATACCCTTTTTGAAGAGTCATCTACCACTACCGTTGTGATGGTGGGATTTCATCAGTTGTCCTTCAGAGGTCAAAGAGCCAGAACTTGTTAAGAAAAGAAATATTTCTCTAGACTCAGATGTCTCAGTGCAATTAACATTTGAGTCTCTATTTCAATAATATACTTCAATTACAGAGGAATGTTAAGCTGTAGTGTGAGCTGAAGATTTTCTACCCACATTTTGGAGAGCTAGTCGGTTAAGGCTTTGTGTTAAGGAGAATTATGATAAAAATTAATGTGAAAGTTGCAGCCAAAGGCAGCTAAAAGGCACATGTGGAGCCACACTTGGGCTGTCTCCCCTAATTTTGTGTTTAGGGTTGAGAGTGGTTTTTCATTCCTGTCTATTCAGAGAAGGGAGAAAGGTCTCTGGCAGAGGCAGAAGGGAACTGAATGAAAGTAACGGAGAAAGCCAGTGAACTGGAGCTCTGCAGAATGACAGCTCAGCTCAAGGAGACTTCTGCAGGCAGAGGTTTTTAGGCTACCTGCCTCTATTTCAGTGCAAGTATATATAGTACAGTGCCTCCTTTCTTCCCACTGCGATACAACTGCTGACTGTCAACAGACTGAACTTTTCTTTTTAGCAGCATATGTTTTGCTTCAGTTGATTTTTTTTTTTTGACTAGCAGTCTGCAAACACAGCTGATGCTTATGTTCACAGTGGGATTATAAGCTTCCTGCTTCCAATCCATTAAGCACAGTCTGTGACAATGCGCACACCACATCCTATTATACAAATACGTGTAATCCATCAAACAATTCAAAAAAGTAGAACTCCTCAAAGTTTGTATAACCAACCTATAAGCTATGCTCGCTTTGCCGAATATGCACAGAAGGCAAGTTAACTGAACCGTTGAAAGCACATCATAAATTGCATATGAATCAAAGCAGACGCGGATGTACAAAAACAAATAAAAGAAAAACAAAAAACAAAGAAGGGGATTATTCTTGAAAGCAGTAGATCATCCAAAAACATGTTGTGGGTTATGGTTTTGTATCTAAAGTATTGGAATGAATGTTCTTTGGGATAAAGAGGATTCAGCAATTTTTCATTATCTTTAATCTCCCAAAAGCCTTTCTAAGAGAAGAATAACAGCCAGCAGCTAATTAGAGATCTGCTTTAAAAAACGAAATTCATGTTCTTTTTTTTTTTCCTTCTATAGTATTAATACATGTGAAACTTGCCAGCCAGCAGGGGCTGGAGATGAAGGTCTCTATCTGCAGAACAAATGCAGCCCCATGTACATCTGTGCCAGACTAGGATCATTGTTTAGCCTTCCTCCAGTTTGGTCCATGCCACAAGAAACTGGATTCATTTAGGATATGGAAGCTTCTTCTCCCAGAGATGAAGTGTGGTCTAACAACCCTTTTCAGCAGAGCAGCCACAACTCAAAGCAGCACATTTGTGTTCCCCTGCTTTTATATGCACATAGAGAAGTCACCTATCAGTGACATTTACTATTTCCTGAGCCAGCTAGTCCCCATATACATTATTTTCTAATAGGCTGTTTCTTTGAAAGAAACTAGCTCTCCTCCCTCCCGGATGAGTATTCTACTTCATAGGCTTATGGTTCCTAACTTGTAAGGTTTCAGGCCAAAAACTGAAATCTTAAAATGTCTTGCAGATCAATGGTCATCATTGCACTGATCAACGCTTCATCAAATTTTTAACTGCAGATGCTGCAAAGTCAGTATTGTTTCACAGACCAAGTTGTGGATGTCTCATGTAGCATGGCTGTCACTACTGGGAACCTATGGAGCATCAAAAGAACTGATCCTAAACTCAAACTGGCCAGGCCTCTTCATTCACACACCTTATAGATCCACCACATTTCTTGAGAATAAATAGTGCAGATCACACCACCCTAACTCTACCTATTCCACACATCAAGAGCCTTAACTGCCTCCAGTCAACCAAACGCACATGTATAACTGTTATTATAAAGGCAAAAACCTTACTCTTATTCCTCACTTTCATTCAAATGTAAGCAGAAAGCGGGACATCTTTGTAAACTGGACTTTGCCTACTCCATAACGAAAGTATGGCTGCTGCCTACCCCAAGGAGTTTACTATCTATGCGTCAAATTTGTAATCTCAGGATGACAGATACACATCTACCTAAGTAATATGTTTTGTTTAGGCACTGCTACAATATAAGAATTATCATCTGACTGTATAAATATGTATGTATGTGTGTATATACTAAATATATATTTATATAATCAAATTGCAAAATGTGTCTGAAAATTAGTTTTATTATTCGCTTGGGTATGGAGAGGGCCACATAATCTTCAGGTTAATTAGTATCTCAGAAAAGTTATTAGTATCACCTGTAATAAATTGTGAAGTATTTATATTTCTACATGTCAAAGTATTTGATGACTTTATTTCAAGAATCTACAATGAAAAAAGTTAGAGGAATTACTTACGAGACCAAAACTTGAAACAGAAACTTTAGACCCAGGAGGTGAGACTAATCAAAGCCTGATCGGCTAATTATCAGCTTAATTCTGCAAAGTCCTAATTGTCCTCAAGTCCATGTGTAGGATCTGCTCAGTATCCTGTAGAACTGTAATCCTCTTAACAACATGATTACCCAGGGACTGATTTTGCAATCCTTGTTGCTGATTTCAGGGCACTGTTTGTCTAGTGAGGTAGTGGTGTGAATGAGCTATTTATCCCTGCTTGTTCTAGATAAGAGAACATCTGAAAGAGACTCAGGCGTAATTGCACATTAAGGTTGTTTGCATGTACCATGGAGACTGCTCTAAAAATCATCTCTAGTAGGCAATCTCATCTTTATGGAAACTGCTTGAAGGTATCTCTCTGCAATTCACTTCGTAATTTTCTTTGATCTTTATTTCCTTTTCCTTAGAGCGGATTACTAAAGATAGGTATACCTGTTAAAATATGCTAAGAAAGATAAAACTTGAATGAGAACGCTTATCTCTCTAAATGCAATGATAGTGGGACAACACATGGAAAACTACTGATTGCCCTATTTTCCTAGTTCTTCAGAATGACTAAAAGCCTGGTCAATGACAAACTATTGAGCTTGTCCTTAAAATTTATCAGATGAAAATGAGAAACTCCCTTACAAATCTTGCTCCACGATATTATTCTTCAAATAATGAGAGGCACAGTTCTGAGATAGGAAGGATGAATATGATTGGATCATTTGCTGTCCTGGGGTTGCATATAAGATGAAGTTTGCTTTTAAAACCCTTGTACTGCTATCCTTAGCTATAAATCCTGAAATTAAAAAAAAAAAAAAAGTAAATCTAGCACTGCATCACAAATTTAGTGACTGCAAAAGCCTTTGCATCGATGCCAACCGGTCTCGCTGAAGGAAGTTTATTTCCAGTATGAATTTCCTTGGCATCAGTTGCCAGCCACTTGGCTGCCCCTGAGAAATTAGGATTAAATTCTCCTCTGTAGCTGACAGAGGTAGAAAGCTTGCTTCATACCCCGACTCTGTCATGCTAAAAATGAGGACATGAATCCAATAATCCTACTGTGTAGGGAAGGGTCTTACCCTGAAGGCAGTGTCCTGAGATGGTAACACGATTCTCCTTATCTAACCGGTTGTTACAGGTGTATCCACCTAAAGAAGGTATAAACATTGCTCCAATTAATACATTGTAATTTAGACTAGTTTCTAAGTCATAAGCACTGGGCCAAAGCCACGTCAGGCGCTCTCTGTAGCCCATATATAAATGATCAGCTCAAAGCCACGTGCGGACCGAAGTTCAGAGGTGCCAAGAGAGTGCTTTATTGCTATCCTTTGCTAAATAGCATGTAGGAAAGTGCCTGAGAGTCTCCAAAGAGCTGTAAGAAGGCTGATCAGGGGAAAGAGTAGGTACTTTTTCTGGCAATGGGGCTCTGCTCTTAGCAACAGTGGCCCCTCTTTCTTTCTTCTGCTTGGGAACACAAAGGGAGTTTAAAGTTGCTTTTATAGGAGGCTGATGCTGTGGAGAAGAGCTGCCTTTTAAGGGAAATATCGTAGCAAAGTCCTTCCCAGTGTGGCAGCATGGTCACTTCAGCAGAGAAGATGGAGAAGCCACCCACATTTAGGATATCTCCAAAGGGGACAACAAAACTGAGCGAGATGGAGGAGGGAGAGAGGTTTGTGCTTCTCTGGTCCCTCAAGAGCCAGCAGGGTGAGCGGGCTTACGACAACTGCCACGTCTTGAGACTGTCAGTGGCATCTAAGAGCAAGCGTTGGTTGTTGGTGGCGCCTGTGTGAAAGCTCCTTGCTGCATTTCTGTTCTGTTTGAATTTTGTTTAACAGTTTATCTGTAAAATGACCTGTGAGGTGGAGGCACAGAGTACTGGAAAAATGTGTCTCCAAACCAACGTGAAACGAGAGTAAACCTCACTCAGCTCACTGAGGTTGACTAGGCCTTACTTAAAGTCCACCGATTTCAATTAGCACCTTGGGACTAATTTCTCCTCTGATCTCCAACGTGCCTGAGCTGCCCTGCCGGTTCTCAGCCTGCTCTCCCTTGACCGTACTTTTTCTGGCTTTGGGCCAGAGGGAACATTAAGCATCTGAATTTCCAAATTTAATTATAGTGTTTAAATAATGACACAGAGCATTGATTCCCTTTACTTACAATGGAACAAACCAGCTTTAAGTATTTAACACCTCGGGCACTTCCTGTCTCACCGTTCTCTATTTAATCACCTTCTGCCAATTATAAAATCCCTGAGAGGCAGGTCTGCTTTATACCATTAGAGAAATTGGACACCCCAGGCATTACAACAGCTTATATTTAATGTTTTAAGTCCTGAAGAGACAGATTTGATTGAAATGAAGTAGATGATTGCTTATTTGAATCTTTATACTGCACAACCACAACTCAGTCTGAAACTGCTTGGGTACTAACCTAGCCTCAACTGTCCAGTATGGTTATAAGCTCCTCCTGCAGGTTTGGCTGCACAAAAGGACTCCGAGGTGGGTATATGGGTCTCTACAAAGGAGGACCTCCGGGTCCTGCTGAGGCCATGGAAATGCCGAGTCCCAGGCTGCTAGCCTGGGTCGGGCTGAGATCTACCCACTCTGGGTCAGGCTGTGCTTTCCGAGGCTTTTCAGCCGACTAAAGTAAAGAGCAATCCAGTACTGAATATAGCACGACATCACAGCACACGGATGCTGTAAAGCTAGGGACCATCTGGTTTAATGAGGCTAAGCAGGATGTTTGCTACTGCATTCGCGTTTTCTCCTAATGCCCTGGTCAGCTGAAATCCACATATCCTCATCGTGTTTCTTCACAGCGTCAGCAAATCTACCCCTTCCTCTCCATCCTAATATCAAATTGCATAGCATTCAGCGGTGGGCCATCAGTTAGTTTTTCCTCCCTGTCTCTGCCTTATCCTCATGTATATGCACACCTGATGGTATTCCAATCTTTCTCTGCGGTACCTTCCCCTTTGCCTATGTTGGCACCTTGTTGCCTTTTTGACAAACTCGATCTCCTTCAGACAAATTTACCATCAGGATGAATAATCACTCTAATGCAGGAGGCCAGAGTTGTTGTCCATATAATCTGAATGCAGTCTGAGCCTAATACATTCACTTGTTCTTAGCATCGAGTTTTCTTCCTCCCATCAAAATAAAGTCTAAACGTTCCTAATTTGACTGATACATGTTAAAGTGAGAAGGGATTGTTCAGCATTTTTTATGAAGATTGTGATTTTTAAGGCCCTTATGATTTTAATCTTTGCTGGGCTTTCTCAATATTAGACAGATTACAGAAAATACTTAACAGAGTAGTATTATTTTCTACAATGTTGATGGTAGACTTGATCCAATGCCCAGTGGCTTGTTTTGCATAGCTTATCTACGCTACCTCAGGGATCTCCAGGGACCCTGCATCATATTTTGCTATGTGAATAGGACCCAGGAAATCTTGGCTTGACCCTTCTGCCCCCAAAGTCCATGGCAAAAGTCCCATTAAAATTGACTCAGGAGGGTTGTACCTTCTATTTGTATTTTCTTTGTGCACTAGCCCTGCCATTGGAATTTGGGAGGAAAGGGAAGGATGGGGAGTAGGCAGAGGAGGCAGATACATATTTATTTACATTTGTTGCTTTTCATTTTTGGGAATTAAAATGCAAGGGTTTCCAGTCCAAGTTTCCCATACTGACTTGACCAAACAACTCCCACCTCGTTCTCTGCGTCAGTATGTTTAATTGCTCTCTTGGGGGAGGCTAATTTTGCAGCTTCCTTGAACTGATTAAGAACAACTTTATATTAATAATAGTATCCTCCTGACAGTTCTTAATGCTGTTCACAATGCTGCTGTGGCAGCGGTCCCAGAACCTCATCCAGCATTCATAAGAGATGGAGCTGCAGGTTCCCACTGCCAAGCACCACCGGGAAACAACCCATTCCCCAGCAGCCCGGCCTGTCCCACAAGCACAGCCAGATGGCAGATTTCTTCCCGCATCCTTTGTGGTGGCTAAAATATCAGATCCAGGCATGCAGAGTCCTGACAGTTCTGTGTAGGGCTTGTTGCACCCATCTGGGAGACCTTCAACTTCCCTGCTTAATATTCCATCTACCACCTGGGAGCTTTTGCTGCCACAGAGCTTCACAATCAACCTGATTTGTTCATCTGCTTCCCAGGGAGAGTTTCAGAGAGATTTACTCACCGAAAACATCTTTCCTTTCTGTCCTTACTTCCTCCAAGACCCATTAGCATATTTTCTAGCTCGCTGTGACTAGTGGTGCCTCCCATCACTCAGAGAATATGCCATTAAGTTGCAAATTGCCTAAGTTCTTGTTTGGCTTTCCATGCACCTGCCTTCATCGTTTTATTTAATCCTTTCAATCCTCCAGAAGTTTGCTCTTAGCTTTCATGGTCCTTAATGATTTCCTCTAAGCTACAAGTGCTCTGTGTTCCCTGTGGCTCTGCAGGAGGAACTGAGGTGGCTCTGGAGCTACTTGGATAGACTCATATCTGCTTTTTTCACAGAATCTCTGAGGTCTGAGGAAACCTCTGAAGATTGTCCAGTCCAAATACCCAGCTCAAAGAGGGTCAGAAAGAGCAGACGTTTGCTTTAGCTCTTTTGTTAAACTTTTAGAAGTTTTACTCCCCACGCTGGGACAAGGAAATTCCAGTCAAATCTAATCGCTCATTTTTTCTGTTGCAAATGCTTTAGCAGCCCCTTTCTGAAATATGTATAGTTATGTTACTCTGATATAGGTCATTCAGTTGCCAGTATCTCTTTCCCTGAGTTTCTGTGTCTATTCACCTAAGAAAACTTATTATTGTAATTATAGCTTATCTCTAAGATGAGACAGCTCATCTTATATCTTGCTTTTTTTGGCCATTACATCTTCATCACAGCTTTGGCGTAAGCTATGGGAGTGAAAGTGCTAAAGCCATGTCTAAATTCCATAGATGAGATCACATTTTATGTGCCAAAAAATACTTTCATATCAATGTGGTGTTTTTCTCCTATCAACCTGAGCTCCCATACTAATATTTATTATATAGTTGTTGTTTTTCACAAAAGAAAGATTTGGAGGCAGTAAAGTGGCTTAGGAGGTGATTTTCTATGTAACTATATTCATTTGCAAAGATATTTTTAATTCTCAAAAATAAATTTTAGGAGAAAGATGAGGAAAGCCATAATCTCAGCTTGTTTTGTAGCCTTATTCACCTCTTTTCTAAGAATCATAACTCTATTTTTTTCCACTATAGCTGCATACTAATGTTGCAATTCCTCTTATGCAATTACTCTGAGAACAAAGTAGATATAAAATGCTCCCTTTTCACTTGACCTATTTTATACATACTTACCTCTCAGATGTGGATGGCCATAGCAGGAGCAGGATCTGGAGAATCACCCACGAATGCCCACTCCCGGTGCTTCACTGGGCAGCTTTCACACATGCATCAGTGGAGCACGGCCATGGAGATCCTGCGCTGTGGACAGGCCTTTCATCTCCATGGAACCTTGAATCTTAAGATTAATGAAGCTGGAGTAAAAAATGGTTTCCCAACTGGCTTAGGCATGCTCACACCATTTGTAAATGCAATTACTGTAATGGCATGCGCCGCTTGGGATGTTGTAATTTGCATGAGCAAGTGGTGCATATTTAGTTTAAAGAGAGACTGTTTATCATGTGTAATATGAAGCTCAAACTTTACAGTCAACAGATCACAGCTAAAAGTTGCAATTGTCCTTTTCCTCTGAGTGCATTTGACATCTCTGCTTTACATGGAGCATTTTCTCTTTGGGCAAGTGAAGAAAGTCACGGGGCTCTAATTCCAGGGGGCAGCCCACAGTGTGTGAGTTAAAGCTGCATGCTACTGCCATTTTTCACAAAGTTTTTGCTGGAAACCTTCTCCAGAATATGAAATAGTAGAACACCACCAGCCTCATCTATTTGAAAAATAGAAGGCAGAGACACAACGAACCAAGACTGGAACATGTTCATACCTGCCAGGCCTCTAGAGGAAAAGGCATGGAGGACTGCGGGGAATAAACCGAGGTTCAGGAAAGATCTGCTAGCAGTGCATATGTCTGGGAGGAGGGCAGGTAGTAATGTGCTGAGGAAACACGCTTTTCACTCTGGGAAAATTGATATTTTACACCTTCCTTTCACCTCTTTCTTCTCACCTCCATGCACATCCACACCCCCTGGCTTGTTAGATGATACACCAAGTAAGACTCGGTATAAAAGGTCATTTCCCCAGCTCCTTTCTCTTGCTGTGTCCCCCTTACACTCAAGGGGTGCTTTTAGGTGGAGCAGAAGCTTGTGTGTGTGGTCACCGTACCAACAGAGCTTTCCTTTCCTGGGGAAGCTTGCTCCTTTGGCTGGTTACACGTAGGGTCAGCAACTGAAAAGCCGGCGCACAAAAGTAGGATTTTATCCTTTTTCATTTTTAAGATTTTTTTTTTTTTAATATTACAAAAAGGATGAACTGATTTGTATCCAAATGCATCAAGTTTTTTATTATCGTTGTATTTCAAGTTCATTTTGTGGAGGTTCGCACATTTCACTGACAAATATTTTTATGGCCAGATAGAGCCTCTGGGATTTAGAGTGCAAATGATGACACAGCTAGCTAGAGTATCAGGCACGGCAACATGAAAACCCAGAATAAAAACAAAAGGCTATGTATGTAGGCGGCATTCATAAAACAAAACGATGCGCTAAACCAAAGGAAGCATTCTCAGAAGGTAGTTATTTCATTTCTAATGGCATCAGCTTCTACAAAACAGCCAAAAATACAGATAGACATAATCTTTTGCCACATAAGGCTTATCAAATGACAAATATAAGTACTGTCACCCTCTCTGGAATTGTCAGCTTTATATTAGGGTCCTGAAAAAAAAAAAGTCCATCTTGGGAAATATGTAAAACAGAAGTAATTTGCTATTGTAGAGAAGCTAGTGATAGCCGCTTTTTTTCTCAGTTCTTCAGAGCACCCAGGCGATTCTAGTGAATTTTGCTTTAAATTAGTAATAAAATAATCCCTCTGCTGTGAGGGCTAAAAACCTGAGACAGCCCTTACAGAGGTGAAAGGGGTTCTGCTGCATGATTTTGACCCAGGCTGTTGCAGTATGTCCAAATACAAAGTTAAAAACTAGATCCTAGCTTTTAATTGATCATTTGGTAATGATAAACCATGATTAATGTTTGGATCTAGATCTAATGCTCTTCAAATCCTGAAATATTCAAAACAGTTGCTAAACAATATCCCATTTGTACTGCTGCAAATTGTACAGTACAATCAAAAATATAAAGCCCCTTTTGAATTGCTTACTTTGATGCCTCTTAGACTGACAAGACTGAAGATAAATAGATAGTTGCAGTGATCCCACAGTGTTCTGCTATGTTTCTTGCATTTATAATGTTCAGGCCACAGAAAAAGAAACTTGCTAGAAATGTTATTGCACTTATCATGGCAAAGGGTATCCTCTAGGTGCACTTATGTTCTGTATTAACCCAAATTGTTTGGCACAGCAGATAAGTCTCACAGAGTGGCTTGCAAATAAAGGGACCCTGTGTTAGATGAAAAGATGCAATCAGTAGCAGCCACAGGAACTGTCAAGCTTATGAAGAGCGAGGAAGGACTCCCAGGCTTCCAGGGCTGCTGAAAGCTTTTCTGGTTTAATCCGTTAATACTAAAACTTTGAATTCCTAATAGAATTGCAGTTTTGTTCTGCTCTACAGAGGTGCTTTATTCTGCCCATATCACCATAGCATCTGAACATCTCCTAGCAGTGCACTGATGTGACTCGCGTTTGTCACACGTAGCTCATTTACTCTCTCCGTTTCCAGAGAAGCTCAGTGTGAGAAGCTCAGTGTTTTGCTTGCACATTTTTAATGTATGTTGTACTTAAAAAAATCAGGCAAACTCAAGGAGTTCCCTTGCATATAAGTTTTGGAAACGGACTCTTAATTCTCCCCTAAATTAATTGATCTTTGGGTTAACTCTGTTATGCCTAAGAGGCAGGAGTGATGACCACTTATCTGCAATGGGTGTAATCTAAAACTCTAAGGGCACCGCTCAGAAATGCTGTTCCCAGGCTGCTGTGTTACTTGATGATGAGGACTGAGACTTAGGAGTCAGAGAGGCTGCAACAGGTCTGAGGATGCCAAGGTAGCCCACCTCACTTCAGGGCTAACTGAAATGTCCTGTGCTACCAATGCTTTCCAAAAGTTGCAAACATGTGGCAGGTAGACAGCCTTGCAGTCGTCTAGGTGGAAGGTGAAGGAAGTGAGGCTAACAGATTTCATATCATCATATGTTAAGAAGGGATGGGGTTTTCTAGCCAGAGAAAAAAACAGAGAAGCAGTGGGCCTGAGTGCAACATCGTTTGCAAGGTGTAGTACTCCCCTCCCTGCACTCCTACTGTCTTCTACTTGTCATGTGATGCTCCTCTGCATAAAGTACACGGTGTCACAATCTGGAAAGTTGAATGTTTTTCGATTTCTTTTGTCTGAAAAGAGCATTCAAGCCATGGCTTTATCTTAATTCCCTGACTATATGGAGATAGAGGATTTGACTGTAAAGGATTTGGCAAGCACAACTGCGAAAGGGTAGCTTTATCAGCGCAAGCCCCTGGTTTAGGCTAGCAAAGCAATCACGCATTCCAGGGGAAAACCTGCTTTGTTTGTCACTGAAAGCAAAAAAGCGCTTAGTAGGTCACTGAAGTTCATAACTGCTGAACTGAGGGTTCAGACATCACTAGTGATCAAAACTCTTCTTGATCTATTCCAATTATAAGAAATGTCTTTTTCTAATTAAAGTTACTGTGAGCAGCAAAAGTTGTTTTGATAAAAAGTATATTGTCATCTAGGATAGTCCATAGGGTAAACAGTTATGATATATATAGAAATTAGGTAGCATATACCATATTGTAACAGGAGGAGGAGTTGAATGGAAGGTCTCTACTCTTCTTACCTTGCAGCCCTTCTGACAAAAACAATTAAAAATTGTTAGACAATTTACATGTAATATTAGGTCCAGATGAATACAAGTCTACTATCTGAGTTTAAACATCAGATAAGCTGCCCCCTCTGATTTGTACCACGTTAGCCACACTACATTTTTCCCCAAAATAGGCTGTTGCAAGCAGGCATCCAACTACTACCCTTTTTCAAAGCTATTACTTTACATACCAGAGAGTAATGAAGGAATTGTGAAGTGTAGTTGTAATCAACAATAGTGAGAGTGATTCAAAGAAGGCTTGTCCCCAGATGTCACGCTCCATTTCCACTACATTTCCCCTCGCTTGGTTTGATTCATGCCCTAAGCTAAGCAAAAGAGCCTTGTTTTTGCTGGGCAGATTCTCCTTCTCAAGTTTAAACATGCAAGGATGCATAGACTGGGTGGCACAGGAAGCCAACAGGGCTAACTAAATCCAGATGAAGGCTGTAGATATTTAGTGAACTCCAGAGTCCTGTGGGAATGAGAAAAATATAAATATCTCCAAGGTTGGCCATCCTTACTGCAATGGCTTCAAAAATATTCAGGAAGATGGGCTGTGTGTGACACTCCTGAAACATGTTGCAGGTATAAATGTCATATTGTGGGCTCCCACCTGGTCAGGACTTGTAGTGCAGCAGTGCTCAGATCCAGAGCTAATCCTGAGGAACCACCCTGCAAACATGGGCAGAGGCGAGTGCCTTGGAGCAGAACCCAAAAGAAGAGGAGGGCATGTAGCAACCATCAAGCACAGACGTTTCTCTTCAGCCTGGAGGCTTAGGTGCCCAAGTCCATCTATCCCAAGGTGCCAGTAACACCATTTGCACCGGACATCATGTGAAAGTAAAATGGCCTGGGCCTGTGAAGATCTTCTCTTCCTCTTTCCTCCTCTGACTTCCTTGCTTGAATTGCTCAGGTGGTGGAGACGCCAACGAGGAGAGGTGCGCTGCTAGACCTTGTACTAACGAACAAAGAAGGTCTAGTTGGAGAGGTGAAGGTTGGGGGCAGCCTTGGCTGCAGTGACCATGAGATGGTGGAGTTCAGGATCCTACGAGGAGGGAGCAGGGCAATGAGTAGGATTGCAACGCTGGACTTCAGGAGAGCTGACTTTGGCCTCTTGAGGGACCTGCTTAGGGGAATCTCCTGGGGTAGGGCCCTAGAAGGAAGAGGGGTCCAGGAAAGCTGGTTAATATTCAAGCGTCACTTCCTCCAGGCTCAAGAGCAGTGCATCCCTCTGAGGAAGAAGTCCAGCAAAGCGGGCAGGAGACCTGCCTGGATGAGCAAGGAACTCCTGGCAAAACTCCAGCAGAAGAAGGAAGTGTACAGAAGGTGGAAAAGGGGACAGGCCACTTGGGAGGAATACAGGGACGTTGTCAGAGCGTGCAGGGATGCGACAAGGAAGGCTAAGGCCCAGTTGGAATTAAATCTGGCAAGGGACGTCAAGGACAACAAGAAGGCCTTCTTCAAATACATCAATAGCAAAAGGAAGACTAGGGAAAACATGAGCCCGCTGCTGAATGGGGCGGGTGTCCTGATAACAAAGGATATGGAGAAGGCAGAGTTATTGAATGCTGCCTTTGCTTCCGTCTTCACTGCTAAGGCCAGTCCTGAGGAATTCCAGACCTTGGAGGCAAGAGAGGAAGTCTGGAGAAAGGAAGACTCTCCCTTGGTGGAGGAGGATCAGGTTAGAGATCTCTGGTCCAAACTTGACATCCATAAATCCATGGGTCCCGATGGGATGCACCCCCGAGTGCTGAGGGAGCTGGCGGATGTTATCGCTAGGCCACTCTCCATCACCTTTGAAAGGTCCTGGAGATCAGGAGAGGCACCTGAGGACTGGAAGAAAGCCAATGTCACCCCCGTCTTCCAAAAGGGCAAGAAGGAGGAGCCAGGAAACTACAGGCCTGTCAGCCTCCCCTCCATCCCTGGAAAGGTGATGGAACAGCTCCTCCTGAAGGTCCTCACTAAGCATGTGGAGGACAAGAAGGTGATCAGGAGTAGTCAGCATGGATTCACCCAAGGGAAATCATGCTTGACCAATCTGATAGCCTTCTGTGACGGAATGACTGGCTGGGTAGATGAGGGGAGAGCAGTGGATGTTGTCTCCCTGGACTTCAGCAAGGCTTTGGACACTTTCTCCCATCACATCCTCCTAGGTAAGCTCAGGAAGTGTGGGCTAGACGAGTGGACAGTGAGCTGGATTGAGAACTGGCTGGATGGCCGAGCTCAGAGGGTTGTGGTGAATGGTGCAGAGTTCACCTGGAGGCCTGTAGCTAGTGGTGTCCCCCAGGGGTCAGTCCTGGCTCCAGTCTTGTTCAATATATTCCTCAATGACCTGGAGGAAGGCACAGAGTGCACCCTCAGCAAGTTTGCTGATGATCTGAAACTGGGGGGAGAGGCTAACACACCAGAAGACTGTGCTGCCCTTCAGAAGGACCTGGACAGGCTGGAGAGGTGGGCGGAGAGGAACCTCCTGAAGTTCAACAAAGGCAAGTGCAAGGTCCTGCACCTAGGGCGGGAGAACCCCCTGCAGCAGTATAGGCTGGGGGTTGACCTGCTCTGGAGAGAGCAGTAGCTCTCCAGTAGCTCTGGAGAGAGGGACCTGGGAGTGCTGTTGGACAACAAGTTAAACATGAGCCAGCAGTGTGGCCTTGTGGCCAAGAAGGCCAATGGTATGCTGGGGTGCATTAGGCAGAGTGTTGCCAGCAGGTGGAGGGAGGTGATCCTGCCCCTCTCCTCAGCCCTGGGGAAGCCTCCCCTGGAGTACTGTGTCCAGTGCTGGGCTCCCCAGGACAAGAGAGACATGGCACTCCTGGAGAGAGTCCAGCGGAGGGCTACCAAGAGGATTAGAGGGCTGGAGCATCTCTCCTCTGAAGAAAGGCTGCAAGAGCTGGGCCTGTTCAGCCTGGAGAAGAGAAGACTGAGAGGTGATCTCATAAACGTGTACAAGTATCTGCAGGGGGAGTGTCAAGAGGATGAGGCCAGCCTCTTCTCCGTGGTGCCCAGTGACAGGACAAGAGGCAACGGGCAGAAACTGAACCACAGGAAGTTCCATCTGAACCTGAGAAAAAACTTCTTCACTGTGAGGGTGACTGAGCATTGGAACAGGTTGCCCAGAGAGGTAGTGGAGTCTCCTTCGCTGGAGATATTCGAAACCCGCCTGGATGTGATCCTGGGCAATATGCTCTAGGTGACCCTGCTTGAGCAGGGAGGTTGGACTGGATGATCTCCAGAGGTCCCTTCCAACCTAAACGATTCTGTGATTCTCTGATTCTGTGATTTTCAAAGTGACACCTGCATCCCCTGCTTGAGGCACAGCTCCAGCCACTCGCCTGATGGCAAATACCAGTGGCCGTTTTTGTCAGATATCCTACTTCATGCTTTTAAATCATGCCTGGAGGAGGCAGTGGGCCTGCTGTTTAGCCAGTGATTAGTGTAAACCTCCAGGGACTCGAAATCTGGGTTCCAGCCTCTCCCTAGCTGAGAGGGTTCAGTCTCACACTCCTCACACTCCTCTCATCACACCACCACAGTCTCCATTCAGCTCCAGCCTGGATCTGGCTCAGGATGTTTAAGAGGGGATTGCAGGGCTGTTCAGTGATGTGGCCACCTACATGAAGAAAGGGCAGAACCGAGCTCCGGTGTCTTTTGTGGAGCCCGTTGCATGAGGCTGTTGGTGAGATTGGGACAGTGATTTGGGACAGTGCCAGTCCCAAATACCTCTCGAAAACAGTGATTCTCGCTTACTGGTGCAGGTGTAAAATCAACAGCTAAATAATGTAGAATATAATCTTAGTACTGATTAATTAGGAAAAAAATCATTAATACAGGAATCCAATTTACCTTATGTCCTACCTGGCAACTGAAGGGCAAGAAAAGGGTAAATGTGCATTACGTCATAAAAATGACGATAGTTTTCCCTAATAACATGCATTACCGTCATCAGAACCACTTGACATATTTACAGTCAAGTCTCTATCATCCCTTTGTTTCTGCTGTGATTTAATTATGATGGTAGCAATGGTTTTTAATATTGTTTTGAGCTGGCTTAATTTGCCTTCTGTAATTTAGGCAAATTACAAGAGGTGAGAAGAGCTGAAAGAGTAACTTTATTAGCAGAGAGATCTTTTGGGGGATGCAAACTGAATGAAAGTTAAAGAAAAACATGACAAGGAAAAAAAGAAAAAAGCTAAATAGTTCAGGAGGAAACTCCTTCTTCCAAATAGCTGCTTTTAAGAGAAAAAGTTAATTTACCTGAATTTACGCTAGAACCAATATTTTTATTAGGACGTTTTATTTTTTTTTAGTCTTCCGCTCAGTATTTTGTTGACACTATAGTAAATGGACCTTGTTCAACGGACATTATTTGTCTTTATGGTACTGTAGATCATCCTTCCACAAAGCAAAAGGTTCATGTGTCTGAAAACTACTATATCCAAGTTACACCTCTTCCCCCCATTTAAAAAAGAGAGAGTGTCTGTGGAAGCTGTTTCTTGTGTTTCTCTCACTGGTGTAAATGCAAAGTGATTGCATAAAAATATATGAAATTACCCTGGCACAAAATTAACATGGGAGGAGATTTGGGCCCGTGCTTTTTATATGGGATCATAGATCCTAGTATATCAAAACTGCCTCTGTTATATCAAGAGCTGCATTCATGCAACTTGGACAAGGATTGGGTCTAATGCACTCCGATTATTCCTTTGCCATATTTTCACTGGCAGCACTAGACTATGCTATTGAATAAGTTATTATGGTTTGATTGATTTTTCTTTCTTCAGACAAGCATTTTATATTTGAGGCAATTCCTGTAAGAGAAAGAAAAGTGATGCCATAAAACATGAACCCCAACTTTTTAAAGCAAAAAGTTGTCTGGGTAATTCCCATGGAAGGAAAATTTGCAGTGATTTGTTCTACATTTGACACTTAAAGAAAGACTAGAGGATATTTTTCAGTAAAGGATTGCATTTTTTTTTTCAGACTGCCCTTGTTTTCTCTGTCCTCCTCACAGCAGGGATTGATGATGGCAGCTCTCAGGAGAGACAGATTCAAAACACACTGAAGACTGCAAAAAACTTTCCATTGACCTCCAAGAGTTTTGAATTGGACCAAGCTGAGGCTTGCTTGGCCTGCTGGTTTCACTTTTAGATTTCAACTCGAGGTAGCTCAATGAAGTTAAAAATTAATAGTTCTCCCAATGGATCCATGTTTACTTGAGACAGAAAACTGAATGTGAGCATTACTCAAAATCAAGACTAATTCTTTTTTAACTGCATAGCTGAGAGTGTGTTCTGACAGTTCTCCAGTGACATCCCTTAGTTCCTTAGGCTTGAATGTTCTGAACTTTCTCCTTACCTCTGTCTTATCTCTGATTTTTAGTAGACATGAGTAACATTTCCCACCACTATCTCCTATAAATAATTGATTTGTTTGGACTAGCTGATGAAGCCTTGGAGGCCTTAGCTCACCCACAAGAAAGTGAGCTCCAGGGAGGAAAAGGAGGTGAAGAGCAATACTACCATAAAAATGAATGGATCAAATTAAAATAAACAAAAAAAATTGTCAAAACAGTCCCAAAAGGAGGCAGTGATGGCAGCTGTTATCTGTGTTGCTGTACCTGTGGAGGAATCTGAAGTACAGAGAGGCCAAGTATTGCAGGTTATGGAAGACAGTGCCATAATGCGGTGCAGCCTTGGTGCGAGTGGACGGTAGAAGGTATGAAAACAGCATAAAAAATCATCAAAATATCTGTGAACATCTACAAGACAATGAAGGGGCAGGTAACTATGGATTTGGATTTGCCCTGTCACGTAAAACCAATCCACTACTCCCCTGCGAATGGCCAAGAGCTCTGATGGTTGGGAAAGAAGCAGTAGGCACCATCTACCCAGACTTTACAGGGCTTTTTTATGCTATCCCGCATGGCACCCAGAAAAGCTAGGTAAGGAAGCATAGTCCTGAATGAGCCTTTCCAGTATGTACCTCAGAAGAGCTACCCAACCTGCATTACACAGTAGCTCACTGCTTAACTAGGAGAAATTATTATGTACCACAACCCGCCCATTCGCTGGAATCCCCTTTTTCCTCTTATGTCCCTATGTTACAGGGAACAGTATTCCCAGAGGCTTCACGAGTAGGCTGAACGTTACTGTTCCCTCCTGTGCGTTGTTCTAGAAGAGATTTCTGACTCTTCCCACTGCTGAGCATCCGCTCCAGAAGTAAGGCTCCCGGACCCTCTGATCCTGTTGTTCTCTTTGCTTCTGCATTTGCTCCTTTTTCCATGCCCATTTCCTGTGAGATATTATAAGGCATTTGAGGATAGATTCAAGTGCTTTTGGAGTCACACTCTGGAGCTATCTTCCCACATCTTCTTTTCATGAGCAGGGGAAAACGTTTTCATCTGTGTCCTGGTTTCCTCATATGTAAGCTGGAACGGGCAATATTTCCTTTGGCAATGGCTAGGGCTGTTTTTGGTTAGTAAAAGAGAGCATTTGTCAATATAAATCCAGGAGGTAATAGAGTTCAGTACTATCTGACCACGTTCTTTTAGATATTCCACGCATACCGAGAGTGCAATGTTTAATATAAAAGTTTATTTTGAGGGAATTTAATGTTACACAGGATTTTGATTTAGCAGAGTGATTCAGCAATGTACTGAAATCACAACACTAGTGTATCACAATATGAGTGTACACACTTAATAAAATCTAGCTAGATAATTCAATCACAATGCCAATGTGATTGCCGTTATTGGTTTCAAATATGCTCACTGTCACGACGCTGGACGTCCCCAGTCGCCGGGAAGGAATACGTGGATTGATGCCAGCTCAAGCCCATCGCTCTCTTTGACATTTCTTTGTTAGCTGTTGAGGCTTTATACTCTCTGTTGGGCTGAGCCACATATACACTTCTCCCATGCTGGTCTGGCTAATCCCAGGGAGACATTCACATCCTTTTGGTCAGCTAAGCTAAAAAAAACACTTACACCGGGTCCAGGTAACGGATATGGCTGCTTATCTAAGATGAAAGTCACCCTCCGGCCCCCTTTGTCTTGAGATAATGTCAGTTCTCTGTGCAACAGCTGTGGTTAGCGAGCCGCATCCTGCACTGTCCTGGAGATTGATGGGGCACCTTGCCCTCTGAGCCTTCTCCCATTGTAGAGGTTGTTGGTCGGTCACACTGGGAGATTAGATTTACTACAGGCCATGATGGAAAGTGGCCAAACTTAATATGCATGGGAAATACGACTTTGGCCATCTAAGGATACTTTCCCTCCAGTCCCTGCAATAATTCAGGGGTGAATCCTTTTATCCTCTGGATTTTTAAGTGCTCCCTTTTCTTCACTTTCCTTAGTTTCACTGTACCTTAGTTTCACTGTAACTTTTGCTTAGCTGTGGAAAAAAAAAAAAAAAAAAAAAACTCTTGCTTGGACTGCCTTTAAGAAGTTGACTTAAAGAGTTTTGAATGTTGTAAGAGCTTTTATGTTACTTTTGGTCACTTTTTGAGTAGGTTTCCTTTTGGCTCCTTTCCTCTTAAAGAAGTAACCATCCTCCTTTAAAAACTTTCAATCCCAGATTCCTTTTTCTAACTTAAGAAAACCTCTCTGGTCCACCACCAGTACTGCCTGCACTGCATGAAATATCACCTCTCTCTGACATGGCTTTCAGTCACTCAGATCCTATAAAATGTCCCGTCACCAGACTGTAGTCAAAAACCCCAGCCTCATTCATTCGCAGACATTAACAAGCAAACAGAAACTTCTGGTAGTTACAGCTGAGAGCTTCGATCAATTTGGAGACAAAATTCCAAGAATGTCTCAAATCTATCAAAAACTACAATGTTACTGAGGAAGTTAATATCACAGGTTAATGCTAATATATAGATAAGGATAAAACTTCTCAATTCTGCCGTTCCTGCAGTCCACGTAAAAATCTTTGAGATTCTGTTAGGCTAGAATAGATTAGACATCTTTATTTTCTTCATTCTGCTTTGTTGACATCTGCTTTGCTGTCATGGTATTCATATCAAAGTTTATGTTGTGGAAACAAGTGGTTAAGTCCCCTTGAGTTTTACTTTTCAAGTCTTTATTCTGTTTGAGAGTGATATTTCACCATAAGATTTTAGAGTCCATTAATTTGGCGGGGGGGAGGGGGGGGGGAGGTGGTATGGACTTGAATACAGGTGTCCATAATGTACACATATTATTTACTTGAAACCAGAGAGAAAAACGCAGATAGACTATATTTACTGTTGAATAAGTCTTTTTTTAATGATTCAGTGCCTAACCTGAATAAATAATCTTGCATATCTCTCTTGCCTTAAGATAGATGAGCTATTGCACCAATATTAAAGACAGATAGTTAAGAATTACCCTCCACAGTATAAATCATTCGGTTACTGTGAGGGATGTCACCTTACATGACGAAAAGGGGAGCACAGAAAATTAGAAAGGAGATTAATGTCATGTTCTGATGCTCTTGCCTTTAATTCCTTATATAGTTTGCATCTCTACTGCTTGATCTTTCCATACTGAAGGTAAATTGGTTTATGAAACATCCAGATGCATGTAATGAAAGATACAGTAAACATTTAAACTAATCTGCCTACCAAGTGTGTCCAGAATCAATACTAGGATGTAGATTTTTAGCATCTTCAGCCAACTTCCTCATTAATGAGAGCTTTATTTTTTCATTTAATGGAACTGTTCTGAAAGGCGAGTATCTGCCATCTCATCTGATCACAGCAAATGACCTTCCTCTTTGAAGTTAACTTGAGCTTACCAGATTTAAATTTAAAATCCTCTCATAACAAAGATCACCAATAAGCATTGAAGTTACCTGGAAGGGGAGACCATGGTATAGCAGGCAGGGACTCCACTTGACATATATCAGGATGTGTCTTTATGCTCTGCCCGCCCGTGCTTTGAGTTGGCCAAAACCCCATGGACTTCTCTTCTTTGAGAGCTCCTGACATATTGGGAGCAATACACTCCCATTTGTACTGCCAAAAAAATTATGGCAAAGAGAAACTTTTAAACGAATAACTATTTCCATAGGGCAAACTCTGTAGCAATATGAAAGCCCACTATGCAATTGTAACTAAGTCAATTAAATTTAAATGGTGATCTTTAGTAATGGGGCCATAGGGTATTGGCTGATCAGCACTCCATTGACTAGGAAGCTCTTCTGCGTCAAGGGCAACCACTGATGGACAGGTACACACATCTGTGACATTCATTGCTCTGAGGTAGCTGCAGTTGTGTAAGCTCAGTCACTTTTTGGATGCAACGTAAAACTATGTGGAATGTGTCTAGGATTCCCTCTCTCAAGTGCCAAAGCCAAGGAGGGCCAAGAAGTCTGGATGGTGTTTGGGATTAAAATGCTGTGTCAAAAGAAATCATCCTCTAACTTTTGTCTTTGTAATTAGAGCTTGCCTCTTAAATGTAAGAGCTGCACGACGTATCGTACCGTCTGTTAGACACTGCCCTTGGGAGAGAGCAAGAATCTGTAACGTACAGAAGAGTCCATTTTCTATAAGACTTCTGCTTTTTAGTCCTTAGATATATTTAAATTAGAAAACAAACAAATAACAAAAAAAACCACAAAACAGTAAATGTCCATGAGGAACCTACTGAGGAATCAAAGCCTGCAAGTTCCCTCTCTCCGTCCTTCAGGCTGACCTGGTCTGGTCTGCCGAGTAATTCTGTTTGTAATGGGACATGGTCTGATGTGGCAGCTAATAGCTAGAAGGCTGCTATAAATGGGGAGTTGCTTTAGAATTAGGATTCTGTGGCCTTGTCTAAGTCGGATCTGCTTGGATCTGTAGTTTAAAACAAATTAGGTCATTAGGCTGTGTAGTATGGTTAATCCTAATGAGCTGGTTGTTTAATTACTTAAGAAAATAGCTCTAATTACTAGGAGTTTTTTTTTTTTTTTTTAACTAAGAGTAGTGAGGCTGCTAATGTTCTCTGTGCTGAATATTTTCTCATAATACATTTACTATTTATCATATCCGATGATACAAACTTCAAAGTATTACACAGAAGAAAATAAAACCACACTGAAAAGCTATGCCTGATGCTGATTTTGTAAACAGAGACATGTTTTCTACCCCTCTTCCTTATCAGACGGTATGTAACACCTGAAGACTTTCCAAGCTCAGAAAAGTCATGGAGATATAAAACAACACATCTGATCTACTTTTAAATGAAGAGAATGATAAATATCATCTATAAGGGTGAAATATACTTAAAGCTGCAGGTCTAAGCCATTAGCTTGTGTCCTCCAAGTTGTGACTTACTATCATACAAATTTTAGAAAAGCAAAATCAGTAGAAATGATGACCGTGTTAAAAGACATTAGGAATTACTGATCCCCAAAAGACACTTTTGCAGATACGTGGCATCTTTCAGATGAGGTTCACCAATAAGTAAATCTTCACTGAATTGGACAAAGTTTGTAGACAGCACCAAGAGTGATGGCTTACGAGATATGATGAGCCAGATCACTCACACAGAGTCACCTGGTCCACTTGATAAATTAGGCCCACGCAAGCAAATATATGGAATCACTTAACACAAGCCACACCTTGGGAATAGACTGGGAAAGAGCAAGCCACCATGAGCCCCTGGTACAACGCTGAGTCAAAAAGAGCAGATGCCATGCATGGGTGGATGGGAGATGACTAGTGATTGTGAGCAGAGAGTTAATCTCATTAGTGAATATGGAAACAGCACGAGGAAGTTGCATCTACTACTGGCGTTCACTGCACTGTTATACTAGAAACTAAATTATTTAATCTGATAGTCTAATTTTCCTTTAAAAATCTATGAATCTGTTAAAATACATTTACAAAAGTAATAGACGGTGGATGAGTGTCTGTGGCTGCAGGTATGGTTTGGGGGGTTGGAGCAAGACCCGCCTGTTTCTCTTCCCGGCAGCTGCCGCAACCCATGATAGCCAGTTCTGGCTTGTGGTGCCCACCCTGGGACATGTGGGCCAGGGCACCAGTGCTGAACACTCAGAGCCAAGGTTACAGTGACAGCCAGAAGGTATCACTGAGGTTCTGCAAGGACAATGTTGAAATTTTTGACAAGGTCAGCCTTAATCACTTCTCTACTTTGCTGGTCTCATCTCTAAATGCAGCATCATTACAGTTGTTAAATTCTCCAAACTTTACAAACTAAAAAGGTGAAGTATAATTAGGGTGTGTCATGCAAGATATTAATAGTTTTACTTATGCTGTACAAGAAGTGTTGGCCACATGTGCCCCATAACGTTTTCAGCCAGAACGGTGCTAGGTGAATGCTAAATACCTCAAGAGCAGAATGTTAAACGTTGACCCTCATTTATGTTTATAAGACCACTTGAGCTGCTATCAGGAAGCATGAAACTTGCACGCTCTAGAGCTGAGAGCAACAGTCCTGGCTGCTAACATAACTCCACAATGACTGATATGTTATTTGGATGTGGACCCGGTACCAAATGTCGACAAGAGCTCCAGTACCTTATCAGTGAATTTAACAACTGAACTGTCAGGGGGAGTCTCATTGTTTTCCAAGATGTAGAGTTTGATCTAAAATGTTTTTTGTATTTATATAAAAAAAAATATAAAGAATAGTCCAGCTTTGTTGTAGATCAAGATGCATAATAGAGAATAGCTGCAATATTTTATGTAGTGTTTTGTTTTTAATACTTTGGAGGCAAGAATCATAGTTAAGATCAGATCACAGAAGGAATTACGTGTTTTGAAAAATGTTTTCTGTACATCCCATTTTCCGCATGCAGGATGGAGGGATGTATATTTTCATTGAAATAGAATGTGCAGTGATATATTTCTTCATTTCAGTCAAATGTAGATGCCTAGCCTGTCATTATAAGTGATTAGATATCTATATTTACTGCTCTGGAAGTAGTCTTAATAACACCATTGCTTTCAATCTGTTTCTTAAGCTCTAGAAGGGAAATTGGTATTGTGCTTAATCATTTTCAGCAATTCTGAATGCAATAAAACTGCACACACTGGAATTACACACAGGTTTATTCACAAAAACATACACCCCACTGCTATAGAACAATATGCATTTTTTTGAAAAATGAAAAACCTTCCTGTTCTGTCCATTATTCGTAAATAATAAGTATATGTTTGATGGATGATGTACACAATAATATATTACTTTTCACAGCAACGGCTTCACTTACTTATAATTTGGAACACGGCTTTGGCTAGCAGGAAAGGAAGGAACACCCACTTCCCCCCATAGCCGTTTACAAGTAACGGACTCATGCTATTTGTCATTTTCATTGCGGCGGGGTTAGCAGATGAACAGATACTGAACGGACTATTTCTGGCCTGACATTTGACCATGAGACTTCCCGACATGCAGGCGTAGGGCTTGTCGTATCCAACAGACAGGGCAGAGAATTTTGACCGTTTTCTGGTCTGACAGTGGCCTTCAGTTATTGAAGTTTGTGATCTAGGAAACTATTGAGTGGGCATGTTTGCTGGTCAGCGGCCAAGTGCCTGTGACCTTTCGATGAGCATGAGGCTTTTGGCACTGCTGACCCTCGTATGACTGAACAACAGCAGCATACTGTGCTAGTGCTGGTACCCACCTCAAAACTGCAGCTGGAGAGCAGTGTGGATGCTGCCCTCACTATGCGTGGTTCACCTCACCCCTTTCGTTTGCCATACTTGCCTCATACGCACCCTCTGCAAGGGGAGCTAGTCTTTGTAGCCTCCAAGGGGATGTAAGACGGATGAATCAACTGCAGTCAGCCCTAATCATCTTGTTCTTTGCTTGGGTCTTGGAAGCCTCCAAGTCAGATTCTCCTTATCTTATCGCAGAAGTCCCAGAGACGAGGAACAAAACCAGCTTCTTCCGGAACAGGATATAACTTTTTTATTTCCCTCTGCTAACACTTACTGTACATGGGTGCCACATACATTAGTCCCTGCCTATCCACTCAGATTGACTGCTAAAGGGGCTTGGTAAAGTGTATCTTGTGCTTCTTCTACTCGTACCTCCTTGGTAAGCCTAGACAAGTCTGCTAGGGAGTGCCAAAGTCTCTAATTTGTTAAGTTGATATGTGAGGGGAAAAACAGGAATCAAGAAGTAGTATGGCTTGGAAAAAAAAAAAAAAAACATCCAAGAGAATAAGACCTTTTCTTTTCTTTTAATCTGAAACCTTTCTGTTAACCAAGTAAAGCTTGTGAACGGACAGGGGACAGGTTCCAAAAATGGAACTGTATGGCCTGGCTCCATCTTTTCTGACAGAAGGTACCTCACATTTAGCTCATTTGTCCCAGGTTAGATTTTGGGCTCCCTCTGTAATCAGAGGCGTTACCTCTCCTAAGACAGGTACTCCTGAACGGTAGTTTTTCCCCCTAATCATTTTACACTGAATGTAGCTGACTAGATGCCAATTTTTCAGAGTAAAAGAAAGACAGATGAGATGAATTCCACCTTTGGGGCCTGACCCACTGCAAAGCAATCAGAAATGGGTAAATCGATCCTATTAAAATCCTTTGAATTTCCAGCCTTAATAAATCTTGGAGGTAAGAGAAAGGAGCTGCGTAAGCTGAGAAAGAACATTTCTACTTGAAATTATGAAGATTCAAAAATGACATATTTCATGTAAGCCACCTGTTCTCATGGAGTGGCTTGTTTCCTATACATTCCTAACAAAAATATTCCAAGTTCCTTGCTCTCCTCTGCACTAAATGATAAGCTTGATAATAGATATACTGTTATTTTTCACAAGTAGATGCTGCATTCATTTGCAAGGCTTTAAAATAATTCTGATTAACAGCTTGCTGTAAGATGAAGGCGTGTGCGCATTACTTATTCCCAGTCAACAAATAAAAGGTATATGATTTACAGGAAGAGATCAACATCTGGCAAGATCCTTGCTGCTGGGAATAGTGGAAACTGCACAAGGTATCCCCGTCATCCTAACAGCTGAACTTTGCTAAGCCCATTTTAATGAAGCACGTAAATGTGACTGCCTATTCAGCCTCTCATTCTGGGAACATATTGTAATTAACTGCCTGAGCAGCTGTATGGTGCTAGGAAAAGGCTTCAAATGATGTGATTCTGTTGATATTACTTGTGTTAAAATGATTTTGGAGATTAGAAAGGAAAAACTGATTGCTTTTTATGGCGGCATCTAAAGCCTAAATGAGTTCTGACAACTAAAGGAAGAAGAAAAAACCTGCACTCTTAACATCAGTAATGTGCAAAATGCATCAGGAAGCCTGATCACCATGGCCTAACCTTTGCAATTATTTCAGCCCCTCCAGATATCCTCACATATTTGATCCTCAGATGTTGTTTAATTGATAATGTTAACACAAACTCGATGCCAAAGGAACAGCTACTCACCATGTAAGCCAATATCTTCATTATCACATGGAACAGAGATGCCTCCAATGACTTTTCTCATGTGCAAACAGCAATGGTTCATTCACAACCTGGAAAAGAAGTACTTGGAGAAACTAACTATTACAACACTTTATTAGCTGGGAGAAAATGGAGTTAGTGTGGCAGACAACTACAGGCTGTAATGCAAGGATGAGGCAACACTTGAATAATAATACATTTAAGGTATTAACAAGAAAGTTTAAAAGGAGTATGTTCTGTAGGAGGCCACTGAAGTTCTTTACAAATCTGATCACTATCATTGTTTCTAAAAAGCAGACTGAGAGATTAAGACAGATTATGGTATAGAGTCCATCATGGAGAGCAATGATTACTCCAGCTGTAAGCCAAAAGGCTATTAAAGACATGTGCACCCCACTGTCCTAAGTCAGTTATGTCAGCAAAACAGGATTTGAACAGAGGAAGCCATCCAGGTTACGCTCTAATCGATAGATTACCCATCAGTACAGAAATTTCAGTGAAAAGCACTAACAGCAGATCACCATACAAGAAGGACACTTAGCAAGAAAAGATATCTTTGATTTTACAGCGTCCTTCTGACTTCAAAGGCCACCTTTACTGCGCAACTCTCTTTTATCAAAGTCTTCAGAAACATATTTTAAGTTTCATAATTGGAGCTGAATTTAGTTTTGTGAAAAATCTTCATGTGGCCAGGCTCAGGCATCCCCTAGGAGGGGCTTAGGCATGTCATCCTCATGCTACAAGGCACCTGTGCTCCACCTGCCCCTTTGGTCTGGCGGAGGCAAGGAGTGTGAGATGGAGATGTCACAGACACCCTTCCAAATGTGTGACCAAGCGAACTTCAAGAAAGAGAAGAGCAAACTAGTTAAATATTGCATCCACCTTCAAGGACCTCTGAAGATGGAAGCCTACATCTGCTCTGGCGGGTCTAATCCAACCTAGAGGTGTTAACAGGACGTGCAGCTCTAAGTGTTTCTTCTTGTTAAATGTAGCAGAAGAGCAAACCAGGCTGTTGCTCAGCAGGGCCTGTGGTATCACAAGCATTTTTATTTGTTTCTGTCTGTTAAAAGAAGACATTCTTGCAACTCACAAGGGTGCTGAGATTGGAAATATCACCGCAGAAAGCACACAAAGGGACATTCTGACACCATTATGGGGGAATATGTATTACAGCTATATTAATACTAAGTACTTGATATCAGCGTAAATATTTATCTATTCCAGCTGCAGATTTTAAAACAGATTTAGACATATACATGTCTAACAGTTACAAAGGATTTGTTCTAAGAACATGGATTTTCATTTTTGTACTGTTATGATCAGTATTAATTCTTCATTTGAAGTACATTTGTCTTCATCATTCAAAGTATCCCTTTTCATTAGCACCAGGAATTTAGTCAGAAACATGCTGTATTCATTCTACTGATTATGATCTAAACTACCCTCTTGGGTGAGAAATGCAAAATACACTTATTCTGCTTTAATTAGACCTCTAGCAAATCCTTAGCAAACAGCATTTCAAGTAGAAGAGGAGACTGCTATTTCCTGTAGTTTTTCCCTACCATAACAGCAGGATGACAGAAGGAACTAGGATTTAATAGGAAACATTAACCAAAGTTTGCCCTTGTAGCACCTAACAGTGCAGCTGCTGTTTCATATTTCTTCTGTGACATCACACACACTTCCAGACTTCAACATCTGTCCCTGGCCTTCAGGGAGTATACGCCTTGGTAACAAGATGCACTGCTTTTAAAATATTGTGCTAACACCATCAAGGCTGACACAGCATTGATGTCATTGGAGGTTACGGAAAGTGCTGAACTCCTCACCTCCATTCCTATCACAGGGAGGAGGAAAAACATACACACCCTGACGCTGCCCACAACCAGCAAGAAAGATCAAACGGCAGGGAACACCAGGGCCCCACATCCACAGGGCTCAGATTTTGAGTGCCATGATGGAGGATGAGAAACGTGGTCTACTGAGTAGGGGGGCAGGAGCTGTTGAAATCTCCCCCTTGCTGTTTCCCAGGAAACCTAGACTTGACCATCAAATTAAAAATGCCATTGCGTTCTCCAGAGATAAAGGCATATTGCGATGTTATTAAGCCGCCCTAGGCCATCCCACTGGTACTTTAGCTACCTCAGAAGCACAGGGTATGTCGACCTCCCGCATGGCTGGCTGGCCATGGACAGGTTAGAGGAACACCTGGCTTCTCAGCTGTGATACTCATCCTAAAAAATGACATTAGCTGAGGGCTATAGCAGTCACTAAGACACGACTGAGATAGATATAAATTCCTTCCTAGGCCTGCCCTTTGCCTGTCCCATGGCTTGGAATGAGTCATTGTCCATTATGCTCTTTCTCTCGGACGTTTCATCTATTCAGTGCAAGTCTTTCAGGGCAGGAGCAGCTTCTTAAATGGGTTTGTCTAGCACCAAACATGACTAAGTTCACCAAGGCAGCGTGTAAATAATAATAATAATGAGGCCAGCTGATTGCAGAGTATAAGAGGCTTGTTCTCTGCATTGTTTGGCCTTCCAAACTGTTCACACTTACAAATGTCAAAATGAAAGAATCCAAAGGCAAAGGAGGGCAGGAGGAGGAAGAGGAAGGGAGGGAAATCACATACGAAAGGCTTATGATAAATTACTTGGGGATTCGTCATCTGGGTTCTTTGAGATAAAAAGCCAATATAGCGAAATCAAGAGCAATTATGTCCCAGCTTATGAAATGTCTTGGGCTATGCTCAAGCCTTTGCTTTTGATTCTATACACTTTGCATTTTGTGTGCTTTGTCTCTTCTGTGAATAATGGATTCTACCATCATCATTAGTTATTATCTTCACTATGGGATTTATTATATTCTTGAAGGTACGAGATATGGCTGAAAAGTGAATAGACTGCAGTTGCAGAATATATCTGATTTTAAGGAGTTCTTTCATGTGCCTGATGAAGATATAATTGGGATCAGAGGGCTTAAAGTTGAAACTTAAATATACAGGCTGGAATGGCTTTTTTTTTTTTAAAAAAAAACAAAAAACAAAAAACAACAGCTGCAGAAATTTCCCACTGAAGCCAAGAGAAATAGTCAGTAACTCTCTCTCTGGACTCCTTAGACCAAACCAAGCATGTTTCCCCACAGCCCAATGGCCTTGATGATATTCAGAATAGCAGGGTGGAATGTTGCTCTCTTGGTGTGGGTTGCACCAAAGGTCAGGCTTACTCATTATAGGGATCCTTTCTGAGCATAAATAAAATACACACAGCAGAATAAATTCCAAGCCTAGAGAACCTGGGGGGTTCCCGGGGTCTAAGAAAGCTGTTGTACAAAGTAGCCCTCTTCTAAGGGTTCAGGTGAGGAAAAGTAGCCACAGAGTGATGAGGAGGTTGTTCTGTGCAGAGGGGTGGGCATGACACATTAACATCGAGACAGAAGAAAAGGGGTCCTACCTGAACAGGAGGAGCATCTGGTTGCCTATCAGGTATAACGATACTGTGAGAGTACCTGTCCTAGTCCTCTTTGTGGAGCTAAATACTCTGCAAGAAGAGTGAAGGGGAGCTCCCTGCTGTACGGAGCTTGAGAGGTAAACATAAGACAAGAGGCAACAGGCAGATGAGGAAAACGCAAGGAAGTCAGCACACACTGTTGAGCAAGGTGATAGGCCACTAATTTCAGGAGAGCAAGGGCCTACACAATGCTCACACAGAAAATGGGGATTTCAGGGAAGGATTTACAGGAATGATAATAGAATAGTTTCAGAACGATTTGTAGGCTATTCCTACCTAATGCGAGGGACAGCTGCAACAAAGGTGCAGAGGACCTTGCTCGGAAGCACAAAGCAAGCAATGGAGCTGATGCTGAGGCCCAGCTGAGGACAGGAGGATGCAGAAAGTGAGGAAGCAAAGGGTAAAAAAACATAGGCTGTTAAAGATTTTCAAGAGAAAGCAAGTCATTTGTGCTGGATATACTGTCAGGCAGTGAACGGCATAAAGGTTGGCAAGAGATAATTAATGCTCTGAGCAGCAGTGTTTTGAATGGGTAGGACAGGGGCAAGGTGGCATTTTTCAAGGCCAAAGTAGAGCAGCGTTCAGCCAACAGAAACTTAGGATGATAAGAACCAGTGATAAGGTTTCATTGTAGCCCAGACACAAAGACCTACAAGAAGACAGCCAAGCTATGATGAAGAGGCAGGTCAGTGATATCACCACTGTGACTAAACCAAAAGATGAGGCAGACAAAGGCAGATTCAGGCTCACATTCAGGCCATAGTGAGACTAACTATCTGCAGAAAGGATACAAGAGACAGGGAAAGATGTTAGCTTGATTTATTGTGGTACAGTCTCCAGCTATGTCCGGCACAGAATTTATTCCCAGAAGAGCAGACAGGACAATCTGCTGTTAGCATCTCTCCTTGACGGTTTCTATCAGGCACTTCTGGAGTCCTGCAGCCAGCCGGCTGATCCAGTTTCTGCCAGCACTAGGTACAGCTTTGACTCATCATAGCAAGCAAATGCAATGCTATTGATTTAAAGATGTATGAGTCTCCTGCTAGAAAATCACTGTATTCAATGGCTTCTTTATTGCATTTAATCATGGGAGTAGGTTTTCCATTATATTCAAATGACATTTTTTCCTTTTCTAAGAGACAGATGGAAAAGCACGTAACAAATGCATGCAGAGAGGCATTTTAAAGCTAGTCTGCACAATGGAGGCAACCTCTACCAACAAGACAGGTCAGTCTGGGCATGTCCTTTTCATACATGGCTGTGTAGTGCAGAACTTTCCAAGCTGTTGAACCCTTATTTCATTAGCGGTCATGAAAAAATGAGAAAATTTTTGCTCTCTCTTTCCGCAAGGTATAGTAGCCTACGCAAGAACCCAGGCTGCCTTCCTCTGACTAGAATCAGATTGTCTTTTCTCCGTTCTTCTTGTAAACCTTGAACTCCTAGTTGTTCCTCTGGAGTGGTGGAGTGCATGTCCCTGGAGCATGATGGCTGGGGATGTTAGAGATGGAGACCCAAAAGCCTCCACATCAAGAAGAGTTAGATTTCTGCTTCCTGGATACCTTAGAGGAGGTCCTTGTTCACTGTCATGGGTTTGACAGTCTGCAGTCTGTCAGCGCTATAGAAACATTTATGGTAGAGGCACTACAAGCATAGTGCTACTGATGGGAGCTCACCAGGCTCCGGGGTGGAATTAGGTGCCAATGCCCAAATCTGAATGACAAGGGATCTTGTATGGTACATGGGCACCAACCTGATCTGACTGGGTGGCAGCGTTGATATGCACTATTTGCATTTAAAACGGATAGGGAATTTGGGGGTTAATCACCCCCAAAGAGACACCTAGACAGAGAGACAATAGACAGTAAGGCATTGTTTTGAAACACTGTTCTGGGCTGTTGGCACCCAGACTGCGCGTCAGTGTAAATCCAGTCTTAATTTAGGTGTCTTGAATCTTTCCTTCACTGCAATTACATGGAACTGAATTCTGTCCTGCAGTAAGCTCTTCAGGGATGCTTCAGTCTTAGGACAATATCAAAATACATTTATTATACACCTATATTTTCATTGATTTCTGTGACTGTGCCTTCCTCACCTGCTACAGTTTCCATTACTCCTGACAAAGAAATATTTGACCTGACGGAAAGGTCCTTGCCTACCTTCTTCAATATTTATTTTTACTTTTCTAGATCTTGTACTTATTCTAGGTTTGGAAGATAATTATTTGAATGAGCTCTTTCCTAGAATATTGTTGTTATTTTCACGATTAATCTCACAGCAATCTTAGCAAAGAACCACAGACTTCATCGCATCTGTTTACTCTCCACCCTCTGATCCTCCAAAACAGTAATTGGATTGTTGTATAAGTCTAGTGAAAATAGCATTTTCCATTTTCAAGCATCAAAGGTCTTCACAAGTGTTTATCGATTGCAGTCTCTTATGAATCTCCTTTGAAGCTGGTAAGGTCTGTTATATCTGTTTAACAATGGATAAACAGCCTTGGGTTTGGTCCCTCATAGAGCTTGAGTGACATGCTAGCATTAATATTTTTATTGAATTCCTTCTTTCAGGTCAAATCTTCTAGGAAACTTCATCCTTCCCTCTGAAGCCAAGATGTGGACTCCACAGTTCATGAGTTTTACTATCCTTCAGAGCTAGTTCAACACGTTGCAGCTGAGTGCAAAGACCCCTCACAACCTGAGGCAGAAGGCTGCAATCTTCCTTTCTTCTACTCCTCTGTCTTGATGGTGCCACCAAATTGCTAGGGTGAAGGTTTCCAGGCCCCTGCTGATCGGTGAGATGTGTCTGGAGATAGTCTGCAGAAGTCGGCCCAGGTCAAAAAATGTACAGGAATGCCTTCTACCAAAGTAACAGTCTGGACAGTCACATCCTTCTGCACTCCTGTGCAGTGAGAGACCATGGAGCTGAGTTCCCACCTCTCCATCTGATCTCCCTCCCCTCTTCCAAATTCAAAATGGTGATGTGTCAAATGCCTGTTCAGGAACTTCTGAGTCCAAATGAAACACTTTGGCCTTTAAGCTGCTTAAATAATTAGTCAGAACGACGTGAAATGCTTTCTTTTGAGTCTTTTGAGCACCAGATCAGGCACACAGAACTGACAGCCAGGCATACCAAGAACCAGATTCCCTGGATGGAAGTACACACGTATCCAGGTGCATTCTGACATCATTTTTTTATGCGAAATAAACTAAGCTATATTGGTTCCCCACAATAAAATGAACTGCCTAGTTATCCTTCTCTCTACCAGCTTCAATTTCAGGTATTTCTATCAGGTATGGGAAACCAGAATTCTCACGCTATTCCAGATGAAGTCTTAAGATTGTCTTGTATTTGTCTTCTTTAAAAGCAGCTTGCCTGGTAATCCTAATCCTGGAAGTATAGTTGAATAGAAAGCCCAGTCTATCTATCATCTCCTCTAGTTTAACATGTTGAGCTCCCAGTCTGCAGCAAAAATTCCTGTTATCACATCCGGATGACTTCCATTTCATTCTGAAACATTTCAGCCCATTTCCATCCCTGTGGTCATCTGACTCTTCCTAGGTGATATTCCTAGCCTCCTCTGAATTGAAAATGCTTCCTAATTTTTTTCATAAGCAATTTTTTTAAGCATAGCCCTACTTTTTTCTGCAGAGGTAGTTAAGGTAAACTTTTAAATATTAATTTCTAAAACAAAAGACCTCTTTACAACTGTGATAATTTCACCCTCATCACAGCCTATTGAATATTTTCTTTTCATTTCATCCCTATTCACTTCACAGTTCTTTATCAATATTCAGCTTATTCATCTTAAGTAATAATTTCTTAGATGAAGAAAAAAATGCATTGTTGATTTATTTAGAGACTCTCATATCTAATCAAAGAAGACTTTCAGATTATCCTGGGGAACCTGTCTTCAGTAAAGTCTTGCGGCACGTTAATCCATTTCTCTGTAGTCTATGCTTGCCTTAAAAATTTGTTCTGAAGTATAACTGGAGTCAAACTAATTGGATTTTAATTGGCCAATTCTTCTTTTTTTTTTCCTCATTTGCTTTGATGATTCTACTCCAATCATTTGATTCAACAGTGGGATCAAGAGATATGCAGAGAAATTATGTGGAGGAAAAATACTCATCACAATACCACAGGTCAGATATTTTTTATTAGTCCACTGAAATCCAGAGGGCTGATGAGACAGATACTACGGTATTATCCTTAAAGGTACGTTTTTCAAAAGACTTGGCAGCTCAGGCTGGGATGATTTGGGAGCCTGTCATCCCCACATGTCCCTGCCAGGCTACTGATTCGGTCTTGTGCCGATTTCACTATTCTCAGTAAGCGTAAACCACTCTCAGTCTCAGTTTACATTAAAATATCAAGTTGTAAACGGTGCAGGCGGATGACTCAGATTCACAATCATCTTTGATTTAGCTGCAACAATTGCACAGTTTATCTTCTAGGCTAGTAACCTCTTGAGCCACTGCAGGTAAATTGACCACGAATCAGAGTTCGAGTTTCCCTTGTTTTCCCAATTGTCCAGGTATCAATACACTGACAGTCATGACAGTCGTGCTGCAGACCTCTGCCCTCCACTCCAGGCATATAAATGATACTAGGAAAGATGTGATTCAAAGTAGTGTAGGTAAATTCCAGCTATTCCGGTTGTTTCATCAGACAGTCACAATATACCATTATTAATATTAACAAGGATTTTTATCAGATTATTGTGTTGCAAGACCTATGAAAGAAATGAATCAAGAAATAGGTCTCTACTGTTCATATTCTGGGGGAAAAAAATGACTATTTATTGTTGCAGTTAATGGTTTTGGGTTTTTTTTTTTTTAATTTTGGTAGCTGTATCAATGACAGGCTGAGAGAAGCAAGAGCTGTCACTCTGGAATTAGACTGCAGCTCGTGGTAAGAACCTCTGTAGGAGCAGGGAGCTTCGCGCCTGCTGCTGAGTGATGAGATTAGCTCATAGCTGTGCACAGAGGCCATCCGGACATGCAGCGTTTTGAAAATGGTTTGGATTCAGAATTAATAAGGGTCTGTGGCAAGAGTTGAGGCAGGTGCCACAGAATACCTGACGGGCACAGAGAAAGGGACGTGATGGGACAACGCTGGCTGCCGACGCTGACAGACGAAACATATCCAGGATTGTCCCCGCAATTTGATCAATTGACACAAATCAGCCTGCATCCATGCTAGTAAACTGTGATAGACCCCAAAACAAGGTGGCTGCACACAAAACTGCCTTTGGGAATGGTGCCTGGAGCATCCCTGCTCTCAAATTGTACCCAGGCACCATCATGGAAAGCACATGTTAGAACAGGACAAATTCATGTTTGGGAACGGTCTAGCCTCCAATGCATGGAGGCGCGTTATTTTGCCTGGGAATATGTTGGAAATTACCGGGAGAGATGCAGCCTCAGTTTACAGATGCAGGGCGATCTGGCGCTTCACCGGCAGGATGGCTGGGCTTTTCGGCACCCAGCCCACAAGACAGAGTTATGGCAGTGGCCTACAGACTGACTGCTCTCCACACAAGCACATGCGTGCACACAGATACACAGCTTACAGAGCATCTGGTCTGGCATGTAAGGGAGGAATCACAGCACTGAGAAGACTAGAAAGCACGGACCGGTGACGTGCTTCGCTCCCTCCTCAGTGCTGGGACATCCAGGCTGCATGGGGCAGCCCCACAACTCCTGGTAGCGGTGGCAGAGCACCTGCTGGTGCTGGCTGACTTCAAGGGCCAGGTAAACTCCCTCCCCATGGAGCCTGAGGCCTGCAAAGCACATCCTGTATGGGTCTATGCATCTAGGTCCCTGCTGGGCTGGAGTAAAGGCTTTGGGGTGCCTGTCCCAAACTCATCTTACAGTAGTGCATGAAGCACACCTGCAGTAGGAAGCTTCCTGCATCACCATGGCCGTGACCTAGACAGGCTCATCCTTCCATGAACCAGAACATCAACATCTGCTCTCCCCACTATCTCACTCCACTGATTCAGGGACCTCTCCACAGATGACTACTAGTCTTTCTTATCCCTGGCCTAGACATCAGAAGTTGGCCTGACTTGTGTAAGTAGAAGGAAGTGTTGCAGGGGTTTGGAAGCAGAAATATTAGCACTGTATACATCTCGAGTATCTCGAGGAATTTTCCATATTCATAAACAGCAGCATGGGAGAGACCCCAGGGGGAGGAGAAGTGGGAAGATGCATGACAAACAGTGAAAATGGATGCAGCAAAAGTAAGGGACAAAGCTGTGCTTCAGTAGATCAGCTTAATAAAGAGAGGCTGTTTTAGAAAGTCCTAAAATACAGATAAGTATTGTAGTTGATGTGGATCTGAAAGGACATATTAAAGCATATTAAAGGACATATTCCCTTCTTGTGGGAAATATCTACCACATTTTGACTGAATTTCACTCCAAATGTGTTTTTTACCCACTGAGCTTCCTTGGCATTTGCATTTCTTTGGTCCATTTAATAAATTCCATTTCCCCTGAGAAAAATAAGAGGTAATTGTTCATTGTTCGTGTGCCATATATGACTTTCACAAATGACCTTACAGGCAGAGATTCTGAATTTCACCTGATTAAATAAGCCTTTACATAAGACTTAGCGGGACCTCTGCCATGCACTGTCTTTGTATAAGCCATATACCCAAAAGCAACTTTTATTCAAGATAACAGGAGAAAAGGAGGATCACTTGGAGTGATTCTTCAGTGCAGGTAGATTTTTGCAAGAGACCAAGATACATATATTTATAGATGCAAACAACGCATACATGGAGATATATGGTAAATATTTTTTTTTGGCTGACAGTAAAAATAAACAATTTCATCTTTCAAGTGACAAATTACTTATTTGGCAGAGTTGATTAAATTTGTTTTGCGACTAGAAAAAAAAGGTCTTGTGTTGCAGTTCACTGATACAGAAACAATTAAAATAGATTGGTTTTGCTGATGCAATTCCAGACATGAAATAATTATCCTTTTAGGAAATCACATCTGTAAAAGGATAATTGATTTGAATGAGCACAATGTTTTGCAGAGACACAAATGTGTACAACACCTATTTTACCTCTATAGTATTTTCTCATAGTCTTTAAAAGTTTACTGCTTAATAGTGGCAGTCTTTCATTTGTTTGGGTTTGGTGTGTGTGTGTGGGGTGTGTGTGTGTGTGTGTGTGTGTGTGTGTGTGTGTGCGCATTTATATATATTTCTCTCTCATGGATATATATTTATACATGAAAACATTGGGCTTCAGAAAAATACCATATTAGCCTGGAGCACTGGGGAGAAAACAATTTGCTTAAATGACACAATGTTTTTTTCAATCTTCTGTTAGATTTCTTTGCTTCTACAGACTGTCCCAAGGTGTTCATACAAAATAAAGTGATTCTTTGATGCTTTGGATATTAAGCCATGTAGTAGAAATATCTCCTGTTCCTTCTGCCTAAAAAACAGGATTCTGCAGAGTGGCACATTTCCTGTTGACCTTTGCAAGTGCTTTGTCATGCAGAAACAGGATGTAGGCTGGTATTCAAAAGAGTCACAGATTAAGTGGAATAATCGCAGGCAAGGGCCACAGGTCCAACAGAAGAATTTCAAGGTTTGACACAGGAAAAACAGTCAAAGGAATTTATGGTGTGCAGCGTAGAGAACAACCATCTGACAGGCAAGGCGATAAACAAGAGTTAGAGAATGTGTTAAAATAATGTCAGGAAGAGAGGAAATGTAAGTATGCCATTTGGAAGCGATCAGTGACATGTAGTTGTCAGGTCAATTAGCTAGAGGATTAATTTATAGAGGGGAGTGATAACTTGGAACAACTGAGGAGAAGGGCTGCTTTGTGCTGGTCAGTCTCTGGGTGACAGTGGTGCAGCTGTAAGAAAGTCAAAGATGTTCTTACAACGTGGGAGATTAGATTTTTCCTGCATGTACTGTGAAATACAAAGGCCACTGTATCTCGCAGCATCTTGGTGTCCTTATTCCTGTAGAGAATAGGACATCTCATCTGCAATAGCATAGGCTAATAAGGTCCCCATGCTCAAGGACCAAGACTGGTCAAGGTGCAGAGGAGGTCTGTAATGCTGACAGGCGCATGTGCAAGAAGACCTGGAAGCGCAGGGTTTGTGCAATCTGTGCTGAAAAAGGAGGGAGAGGTGTGATTACTGTTGGTTTTTTTTTTTTTTGGAAAAGAAATTACTTCCTGTCCCACACTTTTTAATTCCAAAGGGAGAGGACTAGGTTGACGCAGTACGAATAAACGGGTTGTGAACATGTTTAGGTAAAAGCCAGGAGAAAGTTTCCAACTCTCAGCAAAAGCTGCAAAAGGCTGAACCACCAGTAAATGCTGATAACAAGAGCAAAGTAATTTTGAGGCAGATTTTGACCAACGGCTCGCAGGGATTAGGAAATGTGAGTACCTGCAATAGAGGTGGCAGTCTGATGATCCTTCTGGTCTGGTATTCCAGGTGAAGTCACACAGCACAGCCTGATCTTCCAAAGTGCCAAAGCACAGAGATTCATGACTCAGGGTATTGTCCTTATTTGTGACTGACCTGAGCAATATACAGGAATTAAGCATCTATTTAATTACGGCACTGAATTAGAGCTTTAACAATCATTGTGGCAAACTTAAGGCTAATGTATTTAATTAACAAGAAGTAATTTCTCGGATGCAGCCTTCTGTTGTTAATAGAAAAAAATCTTCACAAAGAAAACTGGAAATACAGCATACAATAAATTGAATTTTAAAAGAAAATAATAGCATAATTGCTGCAGTACTGATTGTATTTTTCATAGCAGAAAGTTTTTGGTGACTTCACTTTACTAATAGAAAACAGGTTTTAAATTAATCATATGTGAAAGTTAAAAATGGGCAGAGTACATCAGGTTCTGTGTATTTATTCTGGTTTTGAGTTGTGTTCATTTTATGCTTTTCCCTGCCTTTAGGCCTGCATTATTAAAATACATGCCATTTCTGCTGTACCGCAGAAAGCCAGTCCCTTCCTAAGCAGCCTGTTGAGAAGGTATCATCAGTCTTCTCACGGGATCGGGAGTGAGTGCAATGCAGGAAGACAGATCCAGTTGGATGAGGAGCTGCCCTGCTTAAAAACGCCCAGCCTGGAAATGAAGACAAAGAAATGCAACAAATTTATTGCCATGTTCTTGAATGGCCTGCTCTGGCTGCCTTCTCCTCTCCCTAAGACAGCATATAGCCCTCTACAAGAACTGACTGCAATTTTCTAGTTAGACTGGAACACCCTAGCAAAGAAACAGCTTTGACTGGTACCTTAGCACCAGCTTTTTAAAGGTCTGTAAATATCTAGCCTAGATTCATTAGTGCCTGCTATCGCAAAGTTTACCAAACCAGCCAAAAAAAAAAAAAAAAAAGAGAAAAGAAAAAAGTAAAAGAAGAGAGAAAAGTGTAGTTAAACTAAAGAGGAGGGCCATTGTTTCCGTTCTCACAGATTCCCAGTAACCTGGAGTTATTAATGGAGCCAGCATGCCGATGAGCAAAAGAGGAGCTTGAAAGAAGTAAAGATTTTCAATATCATGCTGTTTTTCATGTCCACAGGCCTATAGCCAACATAGTTATTTCTTACGAGTAAGTGAAAAGCCAATATAAAGCAATGAATCTTTTATGCAGAATGTGATTTCAATTCTGGTGATACAATGAGAAAGAGTTTTCATTCAGCATTACTTAACAGGTGGGAGCAGAGAACTTGGCTTGGTTTAATTATTGGACTATTTAGATGCTTTTTTTATAATGAAGCCATTTAAGCCAGTTCTAACCAGATATATGTCAATAATCTTCAACGCTTCATTTGGGATTTACCTGAAAAGTTTGATCTATATCTGCCTCACAGCATTCTGCTCTTTACCAGGTATACTGGATGGAAATACACTTTCTCTTAATGCTGCCATTTTTCAGTAGATAAGCCCTAGAAGAGATTAGATAGAGCTGGAAAGAAATGCCAAAAAATATTGTATTTTGATTGAAGTGAATGAAAAGAGTGGTAGGAATCTTCTGACTTCCAAGTCATGCACATGTATTTTCGAAAGAGCAGCTTCCAATGATATTCAGTGCAGAACCAGATCCAGAATAGATCTCCACAGAAGTAGACTCACTCCAGAAACACCTTTGACATTCAGTCTTGCAGAAATCGTAGAGACTCAACAAGTAGCATTTTGTAGAAGGCAAAAAAATAAGAGCTAAGGATGACTGGCAGGTCCTCAGGGAAATTGAACTCCAAGCAAAAGTATCAATTACCTCTGTACAGAAGGAAGGTAGGAAGTGCTGTGAGAGTGGTCTCTCCACAGAGAAACTGAAGGAAGAGGAAGAAGAAACAAGGTCTACTTGAGTGGGAAAGGGAAGACCATGAACATTGTTGGCCAGCTTCTCACTGGAGCGGGGAAACTACTTACAAACGATGGCGAGAAGTCAAAAGATGGACTTGCCTTTCTTGCTAAACACTATGAGCAATTAACACCAGTGAGAAAGAACAGAAGGGAAGGTGTGTATAGTTGGCCTTCGATTCTGCTGCTTAAGCATAGGTAGCTGACGTTTTCTAGACAACTACCTCACCTCCAGCTGCTGATATAGAAAGATGCAGCACTGCCAGCATGCCATGAAGGTACTTAGATATGCTCTGGCACCCCAGATGGTGCTCTATGCCCATGTTTATATAACTCATTTGATATTCTCAATGTAGTTGTGCCTTATCAGATAAATCTGGGGGTCCTTAAAAAACTACCTGAACAGTCTCAGAACTGTTGATGGTTAAATGTGAGAACTCACAAACGGTGGGTGAACTACCAAAGACTGTGAAAGGTTGAAAGCATTCCCAGTGCTGAAAAGGGGACCTGGGGAAAGTGTAGACCATTGAGGTTGGCTTAAATCCACAGAGAAGTTCTGGAACAAGTCGTAGGACCTACCACACATATGAATCTGGAAAATAGCAAAGAATTGAATAACAAATATACACGCACCAAGAATCAAATCAAGACCAAATCCCTTTTCATGAGCAATTTTAATTTCTTTCCACAGCTAGATAAAAGTTCATTTGGCAACAAAGATATTTTACATTTCTTACAGTTTAATTGGTAAAACCATTGGCACGGAGCCTAGGTCACTGCATGGACAACACATGTACTAGCAGGAGATGACAGCAGCCACAAACACAAATGTAATCTTGCCTCTTCACGCAGCCCTTGTCAGACCTCAACTGGACACCTAATTTGGCTACTTCAGGAAAGATACAGGCCAACTGGGGAGCGGACAGTGAATGCTGGACTTTTAGTTTCAGCACAGACAGTTCAAGGCAGAACATTTCTACCTGTGAGACAGAAAAACACGGGACAGATTGCCTGGAGATCTTTACAAGCAGGTTAGATCATCATCTGCCAGGATAGCTTGGCTGAAGCTGATCTTGTCTTTGGTGAGTCAAATTCACTAAATAGCATGAGGCTCTCGGGCACTGACAGATTGCAGTGGACAAAGACGCCAATTAACTGTAACAGCTTCCATAGAAAATGATGATACAAAAATAATCAGGTGGAAGAGCCAGGACAGACTCCTCCTGATGGGAAATGTTCCTAATTAGATCTGGTTTCAGACCTACACTACTTCGGGAGGCAGACTGCTTCCTTTGCCAAAAGCATTTGAGAACTACAGTAAATTAAAGTAGAAGTCTCCACAGTTTAAACCTAGCAATTTACAAAACCGTATTTCATATACATCAAGCACTTTTCTAAATCAATGACAACCATCTAAAGCAGAAGAGAGATCATTCTAAACCTCAGTAACAACTGCAATGGATTTATTAGCTCAAAAGCACACTGGTATGGAAATAATGTTTGATGTGGGGTAATATATTCTACCACTTTCATTTCTAAAGAAATATATTATTTAATCTCCAATATCCAAATATGAAAGGACCAAATATGCAATAATTAATGGTGTGGCCCAGAAAAAAATATATTGAGGCAAATATAGCATTTTGTCTAAGATTGGAAGGGCATATCAGAAGATGTAGTAAATTCTAGGGCAGCAGATATTAATCCCAACAAAGAATAATCCTTTCTTTAAAGAGCAATTTCCACTTTTCAGAAGCAGAGACCTACTCCTTTTTCATTTTTAAGCTTATATATCAAGAGGAGAAAATGTTCAATACCAACCTTAAGTGAAGTTACATATGCAGCTCTAGACACTTATTAGCATTACTTATTAGTATTAGTAAAATAACATTGTTGGGGTAAGCAACACGAAGCCTATTTTCTGTATACCGAGCTCATAACTTTCCTCTTGCGATGTAATTACAAACTGACCAGAGACTAAATTGTGGAGAGGACTCTCTAGCAAATGTATGAAAATGCAAATGTTGTAGAGGTCACACGGAGCATTCAGTGTTGTCAAGGGGTAGCCCCAGTAATCCGTCCTTCAGCCGAATGCCTTCACCACCACTCCACAAGCCTGTTGTTCACTCTCTGGCGTGGCTCGGCAGCTTTAGTTGTGTAGCAGGCGACTTACGCAGAAAATCCTGCATCCAGGTGGTGAGGATGCAGGTTTGAGTCATCTTGGTCTGGGAAGGGAGTTGAATGGAGGTCTCCCAGGCCCTAGACATGTTATGCAAAAGGTGGTCAACATTATGCATACATAGGTATTATCTCCATGAGAAGACTGAATGCTCTGACCACAGAGCAGACCAGCAAGCACAACATGCAATACGGACGGAGTCAAGTGCTTGTGTTTCCTTTGGCTGCCAGCAGGCTGCTCCCATTCAATATGAAAAAAAAAAAACACTTCATCACCTGCCAGAGGCACTCAGTTTGCTTTGCTCCCTGGAAAGGAACTCTACTGTCTGAGGCTGTATTTTGTGGGCTGCAGCAGAGAGCAACCCTACCACCAGGCAAATACGCATGTGCTACCTCATGGGTGTGCAGCTGGGCGCTACCGCTCTCACGGAGGGCCAGGCCAGTCCACAACGCACAGTGCTTGGCCTGGCTTTGCTGCTGACTCCATGCGGCTTCCCCATAGCCCCAAGACAGTCATGATTATACTGTAGTTTTTCAATCAAATGTACATCAAGCGATGGGAGGGCAGTTAGGTGGCTAGCCAGAGTGGTGGTGTACAGCACAGCATCAAGACATCGCATCCGCTGGTGCATACCATGAGGGTTTTTGAAGGCCAGTCGGGAAAAGTTGAGTCCAAATTGGTAGAGCAGTTGGACTGACCATCTCAGCGGACCTCAAACAAACAATTTTGAAAATAACTAACAACTGCAGATGAGAGCAAACTAACAGGCAGGTAATGTAGCTAGAAAGGGACCAGAAACATGGAGTGAAGGGAGAGGCATGCCAAATCAGCAATACAGGCACATCCTGAATTGGTCTTTGGAGATAGCTGCTCTGGATTCAGGAACTCTACAGCCATGCAATCACATGTGTTTTTTTTTTTTTCTTACCCAAGGAAGGTGCCCAGGGCAACATAGAAAACGTGTGGCAGAGCAAGGACCAGCGCAGTGGAGCACAGACCTTCTGAATTCTCCTTCCAAAAAAAAAAAAAAAAAAACAAACTATTGAACAAGGCCCTTCTCAATTTTGCTCATGACTTATTTTCGTGTAAATATTCTGCTGCAGCCAGGTGAAGCCAGACAGAACACATAGGGTGCAGAGTTGTAGGAAGCAAATCCTTTTAGAAATGCCTGGCAGCAAGTTAGGATAAATCAAAGTTCCTCCTCTGTTCTCGCCCTCTCAGCAGAGAACAGTGGTGGACATACCAAACAAGGCAAGCAAGACCTAAGAAGTGAGATTTTTAAAACATCAATACACTTTTAGCAATCCCAGGTGTTATTAATAGCATCAGTGCAGGCATTTAGTTGCCCAACTAGAGTTTTAATCCCCTATTGATCTAAGCTGAAGTGCAGGACATGCAGCAATTTACGTGATTGATTCTTGCACCTTCAGGGAATCAAGTCTTCTGTAAACCAGATTTTTTCTTCCCTTGGAGGTCCCTGCTAGATAAATGTCTCTGTAAGCAAAATATCTTCTTTAAATTAAGGGCAAGAGGTCAAATATATCACTAGCAAAAGCAGGCAGAACTTCACTGAGGTCCAAGTGTAAAATCTGACCTGACAAACACATTTCCTTAAGTTATGAGAACTTGGATTCAAGAAAAATAACTTTTTTTTTTTTTAAGACTGAGAAATTGCATGATTCTGCACAGAACTTTTGCTTGGGAGCACCCAGGCAGCGATAGCTATTTATATCTATTGAGAATGCACTTTTTTTCCAAAAGAGCATGTGATTGCAAGAGTCCAACTTAGTGTTCAATTCAGATAGCCTGGATGTGGCCTGATTTTCAGAATGTGACAAGCATTCACTCTGCTAAAACTGCTAGTCTGCACTCAGGTGTAAAACGACAAGATTGAATATCCCAGTCACTTCGCAAAAGGAGGACCGGTGACCCATTCAAAAACCACAGATAAATCACCTTCAGAACAAAGCCAGAAAGAGGAGCAAGCCCGGATGGCTGAGTTGCATGTGCTCACGACAAACGTTCTCCTTAAGCATTCTCTTCAAAAGCTTCGTGTCAAAATTTCTCCAGTCTGCCTGACAGACAGAGTTTTTGCTACATTCAGCCCAGCAGGGGAAAGCGTGATAACTGAGAAGAACGAAACTCCAAAGTATTTCTGGTTCATTTGAAATAGCAGCAGCCATGACTAGATGACAGAAAACAAAGTTCTTTTAGATACTGTCATTGCTGTGAATCTAAATGATGCTGTCTCCAGCAGGAACAATAACTTCTGCTTTTTATCTACATGTGTCTTGCAGGAGCTAAGTGCCTTGGGGGAGGGAAAGAAAGAGGTAGCAATTTGACAAACTCATGTATTTCATATATATATATATGTGTGTGGGTGTGTGTTTGTGTGTGTATTTGTATGCTGAACGACATGGGTAAGGAGTTGGGGATACACCACAGATAAGCTTTCTGATCTACAGCACTCAAAGTCAAGGGTTAAGTAATCCTTTAATGCATAGCTTTGAATTAGCTTATGTAAAATTCATATTACTGATTTTCTGTTTTCTTTGTTTCGTGGTGACATGCAAGTCGGACACCGAATGGCATGGTGGGAGGAAGTGACTGTGGCAGACCCACGTTTTCCTTCATGCTGGGCTGAACAAGGAGTGCCTGGAAGTGATGTTTCTTGTGCACTGCAGGTTGAAATAGTTGAGGACTGTTCACATTAAGCAGGCTGCTGCCTAAGTGCCGCAGAACGCCGAGGAGCAGAAAGATGGGGGTATGGACAGAGCCGAGCCTGCTGCTGTGCCAGCACGGAGATATGAGCTGATGGCAGGGATGTCCTAATGCTTAGCACATGTTCACTTGTTTCATCCTTAGCTCATAAAAAATGCTTTTTTTTGGTTTTGTTTTAATAGCTTATTTCTTGCCGCAGATGAGCCACGTGATCAGAGAGAGGAAGGCAGGCTGGGAAGGGGTCATCCTGGAGAAAGCTTTCCCTGCTCTGGACCATCTCACAACCCACACCGCTACTGAATCACAGATTTTCTTTAAAGACAATCTGCAGGATAAACAAGGAAAAATACAGCACTCCTGACCTGGCTCTCCCGCTGCTGTGGGCCTGCCTGCCTTATGCACAGCCACCTTAACAGCTCTTAAGCCAATATGCCATTAGTGTTCAGGTCTCTGGGGAAAGCCGGAGCGGGTCGTCTCTGCCTGCCCCGGGAGGTGAAGGCAGTCTGCCTGCAGCTATATGACTTGCCGATTGCCAAGGCTGGTAGGTGACTAGCCAGCTACCAGCTTACACCTCTTATTGATGAAGCATGCTGCAGTGTTTCAGAGGCACAGCTTTGCAAGCTATGCATGAAGGCTGCTGTGAGGTAAAAGATTTGTTATTAATTATGAGCGTTTTTTGGGTTTCTTTTTCTTTTTTTTTTTTTTTAATGTATTATTGATGGCAGAGGTGAAGAGATTCAAGACACTTCTATGTACAGTATTTTCCCAATAGAGTAAGTTGTCAGGAAATTATTTTTGGAAGACACCTCTATGAAACAAGGTAAATGAATTGCCTCTTCATCTTCCCCACAGAGAATGACTTTTACTTATTACACTGTAATAAAGCCTTGTTAAATTTAGCTCATAGGCAAAACTATGGAGAGCAAGAGCTCTTTCTAGTGCACTGAAGTCCCTCCCGGTCGGCGGGTTTGTGAGCAGAGGTGGCTGAACCAGCGTTTGGAAAACTCCTTGCATTCCCAAAACTGCGATGAGTCTTTGGAATGAGCCTGGGTATTTAGTTAAATTCCCTTTTTGTCATCTTCCTATATCAGTTTTCACTTTCATGCATTTCCGTGCAGCCGCATCTCAGCTGGATCTAATAGCGCCAACATTTTGAAAGGAAAATTGCTTTCAGTTTCTCCCAGTATTGCATGTACAAAGCATCCCTTACAACCTGATGAAGCAGGATTTTTTACCAAGGCCACAGCAAACATGGGCCTGCTCTGTCATCACGGAGAACAGAGCTCTTCTCTGGTTTTCCTGCCTCCAAACAGGCGCAATCCACCGTACTTAGTATCATGACCCAGGGACTTCAGACAGCACTGGCATAGGACAGCGCTGAGGAAGAGGACTGTGGTGTTTCCAACCTACTTTTGCAGACTGAAAAGGATTGAGTTAATTTTAAAAGTATTTGAAAAACAAATGATATCTGGAAATTTAGCACAGCGAAAACTGAAATGTCTGAGGTTTTCTCCACAGCTGGCTGCAGTGCATGTTCACTACTGCTTGTTTGCCGGTCACAGGTATGTTAAGAAAGGTTTATTATCTACTAGCAGGAATAGTTTATAGTCTTTGTTTAAATGGCTATGAAAGAGCTTGTGGAGGAACCTGGAGCTCTATTTATGTTACAGGCAGAATCTCAGTAGCTGGAGGATATATTTCTAATCGGTTGTTGGAGGAGATGAGGGTTTTATTTTTTCTTTAAAATGTGTTTGTACATAATTCTGTTGGCATTATGGCTGTGTGTCAGACTGACAATGCCATAAACAAAGTTCCTCTAATCCTCTGTTCACGGAAATAGTCTGGGCAGACCCCAAGTCCTGAGGGACTTCTCCACCTGGGCTGCAAGCACTGGGGGTCGGCAGCAGGAGGGCCCCATGGCATCAGCTTACGCAGCACAAACAGGCCTGATGTGCTAGACTGCATAAATCCTCATCATAGCTCTCTTTCAGAAAGCACCTAATTGTGGCAATTAGGTACTGTGAGCGTAACTCCTGTTACTGCCTGCTGCAAGGATGGATAGGATTTGAGGGAAGAGTAATCTCAGGCTGAGCGCGAACTGCATGCAAAGACAGCGCGGGTGTCTTCTGCTGGGCTCTGGAAGTAACATGGGTCTCAACATAGTACACCCAGAAATACTGCGTGAGTTACAGCTACTGCCACGTGGTCTTTTGCTAACGCAGATATGTATCTCACGTTCAACCTCGCTCAGATTCCTCACCGTCCTCCCTTAAACCAGCGTGAAGCTGATGCCTGCTATGTCTCAGGGAAAGTATTCAGAACCGAATAAAACCACTCTTCAGAACGACTCTGTGAATATGAACTTAATCCCAGAGTGCCACATCAAACGATTCATTACCGTCTCTGACGGTGCTGACAACGCCTGGTTTTTTTCTCAACGTTTTGTTACGCTTCTGATGGGCTCAGTCGTCCTGCTGCTGCTATACAATACAGCGCAGTAGTTAGGAGGAGATGGAATAAGTACATTGGTTCATAGGCTGCCAACCAGATAGGACCAGAAACAAACTATCAAGGAGTATCAAACAAATAAATCCTCGACAGGAAACCAGCATGTGCTGGAACATACCCAGGACGTTTCCCTCAACCTGTCAGAGGACCAAAACATTCATACCACGCTATGTGCTAGGAAGCGTGTTTATGGAAAGGATAGTTCAGAACTTCTGTTGCAATGTGCTTTGCCGGTAGCATGGTTACGAGTCATCTCCACTGTTAAGAGCGCACCTCCGACATAAAGGGAGTGGGAAAAGGGGCTAAATTTAACCCATGAAGAATGTTTTCAGGCTGTCAAACCAAAGCTGAATGCCGCTGTGAGGGGGAAATAGAAAGAAGGGACTGAAGAGCACTTGAGAAAAATTAAAGGCCAGCAGAAGCGCATCACTAATTCAAAGAAATCTTGCAGCCAGGCTTTAAAAGGGCAGTGGTACAGAGCAACAGGTTATAAATCCTCGATTCCATTAGAAACACTAACTCCTATCATATCAGTTTGTTATTTACTGCCTACCTACACAGCTGCCTTTTAGTTTGAGCACTCAAAGAAAGACCCAATCTTGCCAGTTTACATAAGGTGACAAACTTTTCTGCTTTTCAGTAAAAAAGGAGGGCTTGCATTGGCAGGGGGCGAGGGGGAGAGAGAAATTTTACCAGTATCATTCAAGATTTTATTTTCAGGGTTTTGTAAAGGGAGAAAAAGTAACCCAAAGCATTTGCTGGAGGGGAAAAAAAAGAAAAAACAAAAAAGATATACAGCATCTGTTCAGAATCCACTATGCATCACTTCTACCCGGCCAGCTTATTAAAGGGGAATAGAAGCAACCGAAACAAGAATGCTCCATCTTCTGATTAAAAAGAGAAAGGAGAGGGGAGGCAATTGTTATCATCACATTTGCAGCGCAGCATTCTGCCGCTGGGTCTTTTTTTTTTTTTTTTTAGTACATATTTTTACAAGTGCACCATTAATAATTCATGCTGCTTCTAAACGACCGGGCAGCCAATGCGTCTTTGTCACTTCTCACAATGGCTGAGTGACAACGGTGGCTCTGACTCCAGGCGCCGATCTTCGCCTAGCTGCCTGAGAGACGCAGAGCTGTCCGTGCGTTGCCATTCAATCTCTGACAGCGCCGTGACAAATGCTGACATGCCCTGTCATTCCCTTCGCCCTCGGATAATAGAAGACTGCCACGTTTCAGTGTGTGGGCTGCACTCTTGTCCCCCCCCCCACCCCCCCCCCCAAAATAAAAGCTGTATGTTAACGCTTCACGGTGATGTACGGGTCTGCTTCTGCCGGCTGTTTTTCCTCTGGTTACGTATCTGGTGGGTTGACCACACTTCAGAAAGCGCAGCCTTTAAATGCTGCTTTGGGACCAGGATCTAGCTAAAGCTTGTATGACAATGGTCTCTCCAGGGGGATGAGAAAAAAAGGCTCCTTTTTTAGCTAAAGAAATGGAAGATGACTCCAGATTTTAGGATAGGCAATGAAAGACCTCAGATGGAAAGAATAGTAAGTGTTCCTCTTTTGTGCCGGGTTGCTTTTGGGTCTGACCTGGCGACACTGCCCCTCCGCGCTGCTGAAGGTTTCCCGCCACCTGCGCGGGACAACGCGGGCAGGACACGGTGAGCACCTTGCTTCCGCGCTGAAGCACTACAACCTGTTTCGCAGAGGTCTATAAAAGAAAACAACCCTGTTGCAACAACACATGTTTTGAAAGCAGTAGATTTGTTTCTGAACGGCGGTGCCAAGGGTGCTGGGGCTGCTTTCTGCTGCCCTCCCTGCCTGCCTGCAGCAGCAGAGCACGCGCTCGATGCCTTCAGAGACAGTTATTCCATGCTTTTCATGCGCAACACCCGTTACCGCGTGCCGAAGCACCCGCTCAGGCTGCCGAGTCCAAGCAGGGGTTGGGAGCCTTAATGAGTTTACCATTGTCCAGCACTTTGATCTTCTCAGATAAATGGATGTAGGTAAGTGCAAAACAAGGATTAAGTCGTCATAGCTGGAGATGCCAATACCAGTCTGTTGAATCCACCATGCCCTAGGAGCAGGCTGCAGTGCCTCAGTGGGGCACATCCAGCATCCAGCCATCATGCACTTGGCAAACGTTCACTACATGTTGCTATTATAAACATAGGGGACAAAGATGTTGCAAGGGCATTCTTTTTCCCGCAGAGACATTCAATGCCGCTTGCTTTATCCTTAGCTACAGCAGCGTTGCTACCAATTACAATAACTAAAGGAGAACAGCTGGCACTTGTTTGGACAGAGCGCTCCATGCAAAGTCCACTGAAGCTGATGCAAAAAGGCTCTCCTTTCTTTCACTGGATTTTGGATCACGCTCAACGAGAGCTGGTGGTTTAGAAAGAAGTTTTTTTCATTCCTTTGTTACTGCTCCATCTCATGTTTGTGACTAGAAAACGTGTTTTCCAAGCTATGCATCCGGTGACAGGAGGTTGGGGCAGTGTTACTCCCACCATTTTTATAAAATGAGAGATGTTAATTAAAAAGCTGCACAGCAGGGCTGGAACTATTAGAAACTAAAAAAGGGAGGAAGAATAAGGCAGAACAGCAAAGAGGAGCAGACTTTTGATGACCACTGCATATGATTTTTTTCTATTAAAATGCTTTCATGGCTGCTCCATGCGCTTCTCAAAGCTCAATTCATCTTGCATACAGACTTTACTGAAAGGTAGTAAGCCAGCCCCTAGCAAGAGTGTCAATTAACAAAGTAATCTTTGACATTTTGAATCAGCAGCAGCTGCCAAATGGGCTTCTCCTTTATAGAGAATATTCGATGAAACCTATGTGGATTTATGTTACATTTTCCATATTTGTTTCTATAGGTCTAAACTGCTCTGTTTTTCAATCCCATGGTGGCAAAGCGCTTTGAGTTTGTCCAACCCTTTTGATACTGGAATTATCAACAAAACCCTGGGTGACCCCCACGGGTGCCAAACTGATCCATCACTGAGTGAGTCTGAAGATCTGTAATTTTCCTTCGGCATCTTGTTCATTTGGGGCCAAATTTTCATTTTCATACTTCATACAGTGCGCTGACTTATGAACAGCGATAGCGTGCCTAGATGGCTGCAGCAGTTGTTGACGCTACCTACCCTTAAGGGTTCCCTTTCTTGCTGCAGGAACAGCTCAGCCGCTCCTGAAGCAAGTGCTGAACCTGACGCACAAAGGATTGGAGACTACCTTGAATTACCAGGACACAAAACAGGAGAGGTTCAGTAGATGCTTCACATGGCAAGAACCATGAGGAGAGAGTAGGCAGCTGAGGATTACAAACTCTCCATCCTTCCTTCCCAATTTGCCAGAAGCCTAGCTACTGTGCACAAACAGTTTTGAGTTATTTTAGTAGAAACTGTCACAGGTAAGGCACTTTACTGGACAATGCAAATACATCAGAATTCAACTTGCAGGTCGGTTGTACAGGGACTGTTCTCTCAGGAAAGCACCTACTATGAAGGAACTGAAGTTTCAACTGTTACAGCTACAGAAATATTAAATAATGGTAAATAAATGATGATCATTCTCTGTCACGTTATAATCTATAATAAAACATTAATAGCATATAAGAAAAAATAAAGGTGGATTAGTCTCTAAATCACCTGTGAAGGCCGAAATGTTGTGAATTTGCCCTCTCTAGAAAAGTGCATATTTTCTCTGTCTTGTTTAGCTACGTAGAATGATAGAAAAACTCTGTCACCTGTACCCGGAAGAATTACAACATTCCTGGAGTCTTTGTAACTTCACTTCTTCTTACTAGAAACAGTCCTATGATAAACACTTCAGAGAAACAGTCCCAGAGCTGCTAATTGTTCAGTTTGTCTATATGCCATTCATATATATACAGTTGATGTGAAGTGATGGCTTTGCTCTCTTAACTGTTCTGAGAATCAGGCAAGATAACAGTAATACTCTTGTAAAAGACTGATTATCATCTTGTGTTAATTATGGTCACAGAAGAAAGGCTCCCGGTCAAATGACCTTTGAATTTAAAAAAAAAAAAAAAAAATTGCAACAGAGGTAAAGAATAAATGCGAGCAATCCAGGACCCAAATCCACGAGAAAGTGATTTAATGCAATTATTCTGAGGACTACATAACCCTGCAGCAGAACAGAACTGAAACCCTTTACTTGTAAGAACGATCTCTGCCACAGTAAAATAAATTCATCAGCTCAAAGCAGTTCTTCCCCCTAGAATATGCTGCCTCCCAATCAGATGAGATGTTTCACACCTAAGGGTCACTAGATGGTCCATTAAATCAAGCCGATAAAGCAGGTAAGTCCCACCGAAGGACAGATTAAGCAGCACAGAACATACTGTTGCCAAGGCAGGAACGTACACGTGGACAAGAACGCAGAGAAGCTGCTTTACTCCCACTATGTGCCAGGCTGGCCAAAGCAAGGACACATCACCATAAATAAATGTTCATACGGCCTACATGTTGACCAAGAAAGCCATAATACAGAATGCATGATCCACACATTGCTGTTGAGATTTCTTCTCCGTTTTTTTACTTTTTACTTAGGGGATAACCCAGCAGGTAAGAGTTGACAATCTGTTATGAAAAGCGGATCAACACAAAAAAGTTTCCAATGATGGAAGAAATTAATTGCACTCAGCATTGACGGAATGCAAGCAGAAAGGTCATCAAGGCTCTGGAGCAGGAACTGAACAGATTGAAGTTTCTATTACACAACCTTAGATGAAAATGCAGCCTAATTATCTTTGCAAGCTTGCAAAGAATTAAACTGAATAAATTAGGGTGAATCTAGTTGCAACCCACTACACCAGTTGTGTAATAGTAATTAATATGCAGATTAGAAAAATACAGAGTAGTTGGCTTGCATTAAGGTAACTATTTCATTTCAAAATTTCAGTGACATCATGCCTTAGCATAGATTAGTTAGCATGGAGGACCTCTTTCAATGCTCAAAATTCTTAACATACAGTGAATTAATTTTCCAGGTTTCTTTTTAATGTTAAACAAGTTAATTTATGGTTTAGAACTGAAGTTCTAGTTTTGCACAACAAATTTAAAAAGTGTGTAGGAAAATAATGTTCAAATGACTTACAAATATGCATAATAAAGTTGGGGTAGATGTTCTTATTTTGGCTTGTATTTATGCTTTACAGTATGCAAAAGCCTCAGAGAGCAATAGACATGCATAAATTGTCAAGCTAATTCTTCCCCAATACTCTTATTATTGTAGCACTCACATGCCCCAATCATGCAATAGGGATCAATTGCTTTATTCAGTTTGATAATACCAGATTCTAGAATTAAGAGGCCGTCTAGCCCCTCCTTCTGCCTCAAAAGAAGATCAATAGTATTTAAGTAGAGAGTTGCCTAGCCTGGTTTTAAAACCCTCTACTGATGGAAACCTTTTCCCGTGCAACGTACTTCTGTGCCTAAAAATTTTCTTTATGTCTGCTCTGAATCTTTCCTCCTGCATTTAAGCCAATTTCTTCCTGTTCCTTTCATCACAAACATGTAAACCCCATTGCTCCTTTCCTTTTCATAGGAACCTCTTGGATACTTGAAAATTGCATGGCTCTCCTCTTCCCCGTGCAAAATCCCTTGCCTTTCAGCCTTTCCTTGAAGGTAATGCTACTGGATTCTTCCAGGCAGTTGCCTTGAAGGGCAGCTCTCAAAACTAGACACAGAGCTGCTCTACAGAGCTGGTGCAAGTTACCACCAGGGAGCAGCCTGGCAGGGCTGCTCCCTATGGCAGGTAACTTGGGAGCCAAGCGCGACCCCAGCACACGCAGTGCCCTCACCAACCAGGGTGCAGTCCCACAGGATCTGAACAGGGTGGACGGAGCAGGATGCTGGCAACAGGGTCCATCAGCAGTTCCAGACAAGGCAGGATGATGAAATGGTTCCAGGGTTTATCCAGGGCAGCCAGCCAGGAATAGCAAGACAGTGCAGGAGGCAGGGCTGCAGACAAGGCCACAGTGATGATGCAAGGTCCATCCAGGAGATAGGGTCAGATACAGGACTGGAGACAAGCTACATATAACACAGGTCTAACGTCCATTCAGGCAAAAAGGCCAGGAACAGCTAAGGGGTAGCTGAGACTGGGAATGGGTTTGCACAGGCCTGAGCTTAAATGGGGCTCCAGGATCCAAGGCAGGGGGTGGGTGGGGGTCCCCAATGAAGGTGGTCAGGATATTAGGGCCTAGTGCTGCATGCAAGGACTGAAGGCTGTGTAATCTTGGTATGATATTTGCCCTTTTCAGAACAGTTTTCTGGCAACGCTTTCTGATCCATTATAGATATAGCTCCTTTTCTGTACAGCTTCTGCCTAGCATGCTTGCTCCTAACCAGTAGTAGGCACAGAGTACTATTTCCTCTTCACATGTGTCCCTTTTGAGTTGCATCCTATTTCTTTCAGGCCATGTCTCCAAAATAGCAACAGCATTTTGCATGTTCACCTTAGCTTCCAACATACTTTTACTGTCTCCTGGTTTTCTGTTATGCTAACTTAATAAGCGCACTGTTATACTACTCATGATGAAGGCAAGTACACTGATACCCACGTTAGAAAGGGAGAAACTAAGACACACTGAGGCCACCATCTTGAAGTACTAATTAATTTTGGATTCTGTCACTGGTGCAAGCCCAGGTTGTGTTACATACTGCTTGGTTTTCAAAACCTTCTTGATATTCAAAAACTTCAGAGGGCATGTAACTACTCCTCACCTCCGAAAGGTCAGCCCTGGACATCTAGCCCCATGTAATCTTCAGGATCATCATCCTATGATGTTTCTCTTTAAGATTACTCAAAAATAATCTTCAGTCAACAAAGGAATTGAAATCTTTCTTAGGTTGTAGCTACTTGTCACTAATTAAAGAATGATAAGGCTTTGATCCCTACTATTTTTACCCTGTAAATGACAAAAACGAATATTACAAGAATAACCTAGAAGGATTGTGACACTACTTGCAGTCAGCACATATCTTATTACAGATAGCTTTACAAGTTTTGTTTAACTGAATGTAAAAGACAGTTACCTCTTGGGAGAAATGCTGTTCTATTACTTGTGCAGTTCTGCTAGGATGATGTGCATGTCACTGGTGAAAGTTTTTAACTGCCTCTTTCACTGCATTCACTTCTTAGAAGCTGATCTCCTGCCTACAATACTAGAAAACAGAGATCATCACAGGGTAGACAGCTCAAAACGCAGCACAGCACTCTGGGCTCCTTGAGGGCCATTATCAGCGTTGAGAGCTGTTGCAATGCTCTATTTTATGCAAATAATATCTGACCTTTGGACACTGAGAAACCAGCAGCACAGCTCTCCAGCAAGTCCTGAGCATTTGTTCTGCGTCCATTTTCACAGCGGCTTCATCTCATATTCCTGTTATTACAAGAGACCGCCAGCCATCCTACGTATCAGGGGTGCAGCAACTACTACCCAGCTCCCACCTCAATCCTCCGAGGAACTGCATGCTGACTTGCTGCTGATAAGCTCCCAGGCTCTTGGCATTAGAGAAATAGTTCTGTTGCTTGTATGCTGCTGCTTTATAATCTCCAGATATGCATAGCTAATGCTGTTTTTAACCACCATAGCTGCTCCTCTCAATCTGTAAAACCTCCCGAGCAGTAATACAATCCCATTGGCTCTCATTTTCATGATACATACTCCTAGCACATGCAATTACTGCATGCATAATTGCCAGCTCATATAGGCTCAATTATTAGTTCCTAAATCAGGTTTTTAACAAGTCCTTTTAAATCACTGGGACGATGATTTAAACAGTTTCATTCACCCTTGTGGTGTCAGCATCAGTGAAACAGTTCGGGTTCGCAGTAGATCATATAATATCCAAGTCTCAGTGCCTTCTGTTTTATTTGTCGTCTCAGAACCAATATAATTCTTTAACATAAAATATCTTTTTAAATTTCTGAGTTTCTGGATAAAGCAAACTGTCTTGAACAATGGCTAAAAAATGGAGCAACCTAAGCATTCAGCATAACAAAAAAAGCATCACGAAATCTGAAAGCATAGCAGAAGTGGCAAGGATATTCTTTTGAATACATATAGCACAGGGAATAAGCATGACTGTCCAATTTGGATGCATCTTGGCTCAACTGGGGAATATGCAATTAAACGACAATCTGGCTTTATGTGAAGCTGTGATGTAGGGCGTTCTGACACCTAGTGTAGAAACCTTATTGATGCCTCACGGCACTCATCACCATCAAGTCTTTCTGAAACAACTTCAGCGTAAACTACAGAAGCTAACAGCTAGTGAACCAGGCTGTGAAAAGAAAGAAGAGTGTAAATCCAAAGTTTGTAGCTGAAGACAAAAAATAACTTTCACTGCCCTGAAGGATGGGGAAGGGGAAAGATGTCCTGCTAGCTTACATACGGCACAGTTACAGATACTGAATTTTGCTGCTAAACACATACTGTTGTTAAATCAAGACAGACATACTTCTCTCTTGTAACACTACAAACTTGAGCTTTTAACGAGTATCCCTCTGACATGTGGTTTTGGAAGCTGTGTTTACAGCCTGCAATTCCATCTGCTTGCCTTGGTGTTATACTCCTACCTTGGGATCTACTACTATCTACCACTAGAGGCTAGACAACAGCTATCTGAAAAAAATACAGTCATTTGATGTACCTCCGGATGTTCAGAGCTAGTCCCATGTAGATTCCCGTGCTAAGAATACTACCCCAAAACGTAGCTGTTTGCAAAAGAGCATAACATAACTGAAAATATGCTGCTGTCATTCAGCCATTATCTTTCCTTATTCTGCTTCCACTCCTCCTGCAAAGGAAAGATCAGTTACCAGAATTTAAAAGGCTCCACTGAGCTCCCACTTGTGCAGAATTACAGACCTAAACAGCTATGTATTCCACTGTCTCCACTCTGCATTGTACTGCATGCATTGTACAAAGATATAGTACAGACGTATACCAGATAAGACCCCTTTCAGTTACAGAAAAAGCTTTCTTTCAGTAAAGGTTCTGCATAGGCTTGCCCACATGCGCCTGAAGGTTCTCCTGCAACTTGCCCATGTTTTGTTTCTCAAGAGGAAAGACAACACAAGAATATCTGACTTCTCTTGGCTCTACCAAAGATTTACAGGTTTAGGCTGGCAATTTAGATTTGCTCTATTCTAATTCTCCATTTACAGATTTGGAAAACTACATTTAAAAACTCTTATTAGCCCTGCTTCCTTAAAGAGTAAGGTCTTTGGGGCAAGGATGTTCAGTGTGATTCTCTAGTACCTACCACAACATCAATGGGTGACTCTAAATTCTGCTCTAATACAAACAATAAAAATAAATAGGAGAACTCATCTATGTTAACTACAGAATATATGATATTTTAATATATTTCCTTTTATCAGTTCTTGCTAGATCTTGTGTTAAATTCTGTTTCTTGCCGTAATGCTCAGTTTCTAAGGTGATTAAAAAAAAAAAAAAAGAACATACACAAGAAGCAAATTAAAATTTGCACATAGCGCCTCTGGCTCAGTGTACAGTATCCTGGATATATTTTACTTTGACTGCTTGTTTTAAGTATGGCTAAATAAATGTCAAGTTTACTCCAAAGTATCATCTGGCATCTTTAGACAGAAGTGAAATAATATTGTTTGATTCGCTTGTCTTCCTCACTTCAGACAAGGCTCTGGAAAGGCCTTGTAGTTAAATATAGCTAACTGCAGCCAAGTGTTATTGTATGGAAAGCTGGAAGTTCTGCTGCAGCTTCAGGAAAACTAAAATATGATTCAATAAAATATAATATTAAAGTAAACACTTAAAAGCATAACACAATCATTGTGGCAGGTTCCCATCACTTATTTTCTGCTAAAGTACATACAGATTTGTCAGCTAGTGATTTTGTATTTCCACTCTGAGCTAGGCAAATTAAAGCGCTAAGCATACCAATTACAGCTTGGTCCATGCTTTGTTAAAATCATTCCTTAAAAGAAAGAGCTACAGTAGGCCACATTTCTAATGTAGATGCCACTTTGTCAGCAAAAGACCTTTTTCCAGGAGAATTATTCTACGGAGGCAAGTGACAAAAGAACTTACACTTGATAAGAAATCCATTAAGTAATACCAAACTCTAAAACTTCTTACAATGATGTTCTCAGTCTTAGCTATGCCTTTCTAAGCAGTTTTATTCTGACAACATCACATCCTTTCCCACAGCTAGCCCTATTGGTTGATAACAGCAAAGTCCCCAGATGCTCACGATCACCCACTTCCTTCAGGTTGCCCAACAGCTCTGTGAGCAGAGGGCTCAAGTGAAGCCCTCTGATCTGCTCCAAGGGAAGTGAACTGGGTTAAGCTAATACTCCAGTTTAGTCAGAGCAGACTAAAAAGCTCTTATTCAAGCTTTTGTGCTGACAAAGCTGTCGGGTAACCTCTAAAAATGGAAGGCAGTGGCACTGGAGGACCACACTGTCTTCAGCGAGCCCAGCTATGTTCGAAAGTGGGCATCTGCCTAGCACTTCAGTAAATCCCTTTGGGAGTTTCAAACGTTCCCATGCCCCAGCTGTTTGATCATTTCACTAAGCAGTACAGTTATGCCCGCAGAACTTACAAGTATGCTTTCCAGCAATGACTTCTTGCACTGTGGTAGCACCCTGGAGGTCAGCAGCCTAATATACTGGAATCAGCCAAATAGAAAAAGGAAAGCTGCTCCACGCTAGAGGGAGTACATCTTAAACAGACAGGGCCTTACGTGCAACTCATAATTTAAAGTTTAAATTGTAACCACAACAGGTAAAAACAATTTTTAAATAGAATTTCACTGTCTAGACTAACTTTGTGGCAAGGGGAGAATGGCGGTTTTTACTAGATAAACTGATTGACCTTTGATCAAGGGGTAAGAGTTATGCACAGAAAAACCCAGAGTTAAAGACAGGGGATAAATCATACAGGCTTTTTACATCAGTTAGAGAATTATAATTTACTGATATTCCTGAGCCTCAGTCATGTCCCTGACTTCTGTCAAGCCATGAATAAGCACCTGCTGTGACGAAAAAACACAAGCCACAAGGTGAAATTAAAAATGAATTTTTTCTTGAAAATTAGGTGTGTATTACAAGTCCTGAGCTTGTTATATGAGGAAAACTGACATGTCCCCCCCCCCCCCCAGAAAAAGGGGGTGGGGGGCGAAGAAGTTTATTTTGTCATCCTCTCTTCCATTCTTTTTCCAGTCTGAAGTTCTCACAACTCCCTCAGGATTATTTATTTCCCAGTCTGACTCCAATCTCACTGCTGAAGTGTGCTCTTATTAGCAAGTTGTTCTTTTTAAACCTTTTTTTTTTTTTTAATTCCAATTCCAGCAGCTTAGACAGCTAACACAAGACATCTCTACACTGGATGTTATCTTTCAAACAAAATAATCTTAAAAGCCAACTATCTGGTACTTGTGTCATCATCAAAGTTGTGAATCATATGTTCAAAGAAGAAAAGACGCTATATCACAGAAACTAGCATCACAATAGCAACAGAGTAACTTTCCCAATGATCTACTAATATATTTTTAAAATACTCTGAAGACGACTTAATTTCATGTTCCATGTGGCTGTTTCAAGTATTGTTTCAGTAAAAACTGACATGCTACTTTAATCCCAACTACAGGGTGATTTATTGAGGTGGATCTCTTCTGTTATACCCTGGATTCAAACTTTCTAACTTATTCAATTAGCATCATATGATGGAAATATTTGATTACTACTATTTGAAGATGGATTTGAACAGGTTATCTAGCACCAAAAAGGTCTGTACTCAATTTTTAATACCCCAAGACTGTCCAGCTTTCAGCTGCCACAAAGTATTTTCACTCCAAATGCTAGAGGCAAAATAAATGCTATGAAGGCTTATCAAAAAAGGAGACCATTTCCATAACAAAATTTAAAGATGTTGACTAGCTCTGTAATCCACTGTGATATTTTGTCCTTTACTCTGTTGCTAGCCCATAAATAACATTATGAATGAGGTAGCTCTTACAGTCTGGTTTTTATACATCTTATGTGTGCGCCTGTAAAATATACTTAGCGTATTTCATTTGGGTGCAGGGCACAAAATGACCCCTTATTTTCCAGAAGATAATATTTTTTGAACTGCAAGAGAAAAAAACATAAAAAATCTTGCTCTATAAATCCCATTAGTAGTTTGATTTCTTTCCAAAACACCAGAGACCTTTAGGTCCCTCTGAATTTACTTAGGCTCATAAAGTTATTTCCAGCTTTTCAGAAAAATTTACAGCTTTTCAAAAAGTCAGGCAGACCTCTGGGTAATGTTTTGAATGTAATTTCCCTCTCCATCCACATTTAGCAAACAAGGCTGTAAAAAAATATTTTTCATAGAGAATAAAAAGGTCATTTACAGCATTGTCAGAGCTGTATACTTTATGCATTCAGATTTTACTGGCAACCACTATTCACTTCAAGTCCTGCATGGGATTTTTCATGAAGAAGTAGTGACATAAGAATATCTAAGTGAAAGTCTTGCTCTTATTTAAGATTCCATCAGTGCGTTAGGGAGTAAGGTCTGAGAAGCATCCTTGTTAGGTGTGGCCCTCAATATAAAACAGGTCTTGTCATTTTTCTTCCGCCTTTGTTGTTATTAAATGCCAAGAAATCTGAGGTCTAAGAGAAATCTTTGAGGTCAGCTGCCCTAATCTTCCTACCAGGATAAGTCTAAAGGTCTAGCTGTATTTTACTCAGTGCAGTAACAAAATGACTCAAGCAGAGGAGCTTCTACTATTTTAAGTACTATCTTACAATCTAATGGTTCTCCCCAAAAGGAAATTCAATCTGATGTTTGGCCTAATACTTCTTTTGCTCAACAGTATCTAATCCTTCCAAGTTTTTGTATCACACTAAGCCTTTCTCATTCTTCCTCTGGTTAAGGTTGCATCCTTCAAATACTTTTGAATACTATAGACATGGGCACTTGGCATTATGACCCGGGCAACTTATGTTAACCTGATTTGAGAGAGAGAGGGGGGGAAAGTTCAAAGAACATTTTCTGAGAAGCCATAATATGAATAACAGCTAAAGCTGTAGGCTGCTGTGGAGCCAGCTGAATTCAGCAGAAAAACACATGCATTAAAAAAAAATAAAATAAAAAAAAAACCCACCCAAAACACTACCAATCAGGTTGATACTTCAAGGCTAAACCAGTTTCATCAGGCCCTGCTAAGTATATACCCACAGCTCTAGTGACACCGTATAATAGAGCAAGCATACTGCTGAAATGCATGAGATTGTAAGCTTGTATGGGATTTTACAAATTTGATCTGCAAAGCCATATACTGGAGACAGACAGGACAGAGCAAACAAAAACTGTGCCCATGCAGCATGTTCAGACTCATCTGCATTGCGCTTCTTAGCGCTTCAGACTGTGGAGTAAGAGCAGATAAAGATATCACACTTTATTTTTGTTTGCTTCTATCATGTGTGCATATAAGAGGAAGATTTTTAAGTAGGCTAACTGTCTCCATCCCTTCCTCTCATGCCAAGGGCTCACATATTTGTTTAAGATGTGTATTAGGCAGCTTACACTTAATTTGGACATAGCTAGGGGAGAAGAAAATAGGTAGCTGCACTGACATAAGCAAGCAGCTCTCTAACTCATCAGTTAAAGGCCTCTCCTGAACATAGTGCTATCTGAGCTGGAATATACTGGAGCTACTTGTTGACCAGTTGATGCTGCAGCAGCAGTGATTTCTTTCTAGCACTCTTATCCTGAAGTTCTTGTTCCAACGTAACTGAGGACTGGATCTGTACAGCGGTGATATATATCTATCAGTAGTTCATGGAATTTTATCAATAAGGCCAATCATTCTCATAAGCATCAGCACGCACTCTGAAACCTTTGGCTGGCTAATCTAGAGAGAAGGTGATCAGGTCTGCTGGCACCTCTTTCTGAGAAAGAGAAACTCATTCCGGGATGGTGAGTTTTCACTGGGATCTGCTTCATACAGGACCGAAGAGAATTATTTTTACATACAAGTAGAATATTTTTATTCATTAGTATTCAGCAAGAAAGAAACATGTGATGCTTTGCTTTTGCTACCTCAATGACCTTGCAGATATTGATTGTGGAGAACACAACGGACCTCTCAAACAAAATTTCTTATTAGGAATCTACAGCAATGGCACTGTCCTTTAAAATGCATGGTGTTGCTTTTAATCACTAAAGCCCAAATCAGGCAGTTCCCAATACAGGGACACACATGAAAGATCACTTAACTGATTACCTGGACCTCGTGGAATTATGCCAGGACTGAATATGATCCTACATATTTATGTCATAACATCTAGTTTGATTCTCTCAGGATGTGCCAATATGCGTCTCTGCCACTGAGTGAACATGAAAGTCTTCTAAGATGAAAAGTTGTCCCCATTTCAAGGAAGAAGAACAAGAAAAAAAAAGACAAGTGCAGCTGTGGTGCTATTGATGGGAAAAGCTGGAAACACAAATTGAGAAGCTGTCAAGCCGCATATAGTAAAACTTGATAACCTCACTGTGATCAGATTATAAAAGGAAAAGAATATCTGCAGTTTATCATGTTATGAGCAAGGAATATATGATATCGGTGATAACATGAATGGCTAGCATTACCTCAAGAAAGTACATTTTTGTTAATGATGTAGTATCCAGATGAGTTCATGTCCTTCTCTGTTTAAATGAAAACTGATACCCTTTTCAATTTAAGTATTAGCTGCACACTCAGGCCTGGCTTTGCTGTTCTTACAGAAATACAACTCCCCACTTAAGTAAGAAAAGGAAAGAGAAGACTTGTCTTGGAAGATAGACTTGTAGTCTTTTAAGGTACAAGAATGGTTAATAGTTCTCATCCTACCTCCATTAATACTCTCCAGCGTCCATCTGGAGATAACAGACTTAAGAATTAGTAAATGATACATGCCATAATACTTTTCCTACCTCCCCTCCCCAATAGATAACAATACAATACACTGCTCAGTTGATTCAAAAAGGTATTGTTAACAGCATACCTGTAACCACATACGAACATGATGTTCTTTCAAATGTGGTTTGGAAACGAAAATGGACATGAATATTTCAAATAATTTTTTAAAAAGTTCTTTGCAACTGTTTTTTCATCTCTTTTAGCTAATAGAGTCATTTTGGCAAATCAACACTGAATTTTATCAGTAATTAGAAAACAAGTTACTTGTGCACATTAACCAAGTTGGTACATTTGGTGCATCAGTTTCTATCATGTAAAATTGTTATTAAAACCATTATTACAACCAAACTAGTTGTAGTCCATTTTACTATATATGTAAGAAATCGACATTCCAATCTGTCATCACATTCAGCCCGTAACAGTAAAAGCCAAAAAGGTTTCATTTCTATAAACCTAATGACACTAGGATTTCTGTGCACTTGCCAGATTAAATCAGAGGAAATACAGCTACACCAAAGCGGAATGATTTTCATTCTGCTTAGATTTTAAAATATTTGTTCAGTTCTTTTCCATTAACAAAGGTAAATTCCTTATCACCACAGTTAAGAGAGAAACAAACACTGCATATTTGCACTTCTGCAATTTTAACATTGATAAAACCCAGTAGATTTACAAGAGGTAGATAACCAGCTCACAATATTATGTTTGCTTATTGAAAAGCTTTGTTCCATTTTTCTACTCAGAATGCCCATAAATAAGTTCAAGTCATATAAGGTCCTCCTTGACTTCACTGTGCTGCTACTTTGACTAGAGAGTATTAACTAAAGGAATAATTTGTTAAATTGAAAATGCAAAGCAGCATTCTTTACTTAGCGGTGAAAAGGAAGTCGACACTTAAGAAATTAGTGCATTAAAAGGAAACATGACAATTTTGTTATCAATTAATAACCTTTATAGCTCAAATTTAAAAATATTAAATCAGAAACAATTTAGGACTCATGAAGAAAAACTTGGAACTATATACATGCATAATTAAGAATATCTAAACTCTTGTCAATATTTAGGTTTTTTTGTACAGGTTCTTTCATCCAGTCATATATTTACAAACTTGTCTTTTTAAAACATATTAACATACATATTTTATAGCATTTACAAATCATTTGAATATAATTTTCTCTCCAAAGCAAAAGAATATTTCAATAAGTTGACAAATAGATTTGGTTTCATTGTATGGTAGTGACAGGTATTTATTTAGCGGGATAGAGAGCGTTAGCATTATCCAATCATCTAAATAATAATCATCCTACTCGTACCCAAAATTATTATATATGGCTTTAAAAGTCTTCTGAAATCAAAGGATCAACTCAGAAGTACAAACTAGAGTCCATCGGTGGTATATTTGTAATTAAAGTCTTGAGCCTAACATATTTGGGTTAGGTCCACAACTCTGCAAACACATTCTGAGCATATACTCAGAAACAAGAAGTCGTGCTAAGTTTACAAAAAAACCCTGTTTCCACTGAAGTCAAGAACATATCAAGTATTTATAACATGGGATATACTGACTTCTCTAGATATTCTAGCTGACCTTTATAGCTGTTTTATTACTGTAAGGATAACATGGTTTTGAAGTTACCAACCACGTTTTTCAGGATTTAGAGGAAGCAGCTGAGAGGTCTTCTTAGAAGAGGAAGAATGTTATTTCCTCAAAATATGAACATTTTTCCCCTCCAAGAAGTCTGAGGAAGTTTTGTCTATAATACGTCCAAGCTGCTGATACAAGCCAACCAGCCAGATCACTATCCAGTAACAAGGCCTTGCTTCACAAATGAATGGAAACTTTGCCAGCATGTTTCCTTTTGGCTGTGTTATGAAAATAAAGTTTTAGCTTTGACAAATCAAGCCATCACCTTTGCATACTGTTCCCTAGAGCTCCTGGACCGACTGTTCCACAGTTTGTTCTTCCACAGGCTGCACAGCTTCCTGTACATAAACTATAAATTCCGAAGCCTCTCCTCCCTGCGTATAGACAGTCACTGTCTCAATTCCCTCCACTTCATCTGAGGAGACCACCAGGTGATGCTGTTCAGATAGCTCCACTGAAGCTTGCTGCAAAGTCTCTTGAATCATCAAAGTGTGATTGGCTGATTGCTCCTCCTCTTTTACCTAAGAAGGAATTGAAAAAGTTACAGATGTTTCATCTTTCAAATAAATAATTGCTATCGTGATGATTAATGTAAATACAACACAGAAATTGAAATCAATTTTTGAAAGAAAATGTCAGATTTACACTTTAAATTTATAACAAACATGTCTGACTAATAAGATTTACTACTTTTAGTATTTTGTGAAGTTATATACTGCATCACGGTTATAAGCACAGATAGCTACTAAGTTCCAGGAACACAACTCTGGAGACATTTTTAATCTCTCGGCAGATGAAGATATCTTTGATCTCTCTTTAAATATCATCATCTGAATAAATCTGAAGTGGAATGATTCCTCTAGTATAACTGAAAACCCATCCATTTTTCCCAGTCACCATTTTTTTTTGAGCCAAGGGATTGTTTTTAAAAGTAAAAAATTATTACAATAATCTATTGATTATTGCAAGAAAATTGTGAACTGCAACTATTACTGAAATACCTCTCCAAGACCCACTGCTTGCGAGGCAGCAGTTTTTATAGTATTGAAAGGATACTGATGGGAATAATTGAAAAATGACCATTTTTAATGAACATATTACTACTTGTCAAAAATAAAAAAAAGAACACCACAATTAGGTATCAAAATTAAGAGAGTTCAACTCACTCTGTTTAGGAATTATTAGAGTACATATTAGAATTCAAAAACAAATCTTAATTCCTCTACTGGTCCATGTAAATCCCTATGCATAGTAGTCCTAACCAATAACAAAACATCAGAACACTGTAAGTCACATGGAGAAAATGCAGTCTCTCCATTATCAACAATAGAATAATGTATTTTTGAGGAGAGAACGGAATAATAATTTTTCTGTATGCAAGATATATGCAAAGGCATTTGCCGGATGATTTCTGCACAAAACCACATTAAAGAGGGCTGTCTTATTTGTTGGGTCATAAACGTCAACCCACCCATAAGTGCAAATACAACAAAGTATGCACATAATGAAGATGTACTGTTGCTAATTGTACGTACTGCTGCTTAATATGGGAGCGAGAATAGAAGAGAACCACAGTGAAGCTTCCAAGGAGCGTTTGACTCCTTAGATTCGAGACTAGCAAGGAGGAAAAGGAGTTCTCTCTATATTTGTTTTCTTATTGCTCTAACTTGATGTTTTTTCTGCTCAACCACTCCCATTGTTCGACGTTAACTTTTTTTATTCCGTGTTTAAAATTTCTGTCAGATCAAGACGATTTAAGAGACATGCAACCCCTTAGGACTTCGTATCACTTTGCACTGGCACTCAATTCATGAGGCTATACAAAGCTTTTTCTTGAACAATAACAAGTATGTTTGGGTGTTCAGTTATTTAGAGATCCCTGAGTCAGTATGCTTGTGATATATAGATGGTATGTGGATTTTATCTAGTGAAAGATTTAACTTCTAAAGAGAAGCTTGTCATTGTGGTTGACCGTAACGCAATAGCACAACTGCACCTACTGAGGCTGACTCTGGCTTTGTTACACAGGATTCAGATTACAGGGATAAAACTACGCAATGGGGATGAAGTCCTCGCCATGTTCCTTTTCTTTTACAATGCATACCTGAATGTTTTTCCTAAAAGTTTTTTTAAACAACACCTGTTGAAGTTCAAGGTCAACATTTTACAAAAAATGGGTAAGGTTGGATGCCTGTCTTGACGCAATAAAATTGGCAACCGTCCTCCAAAAACAATGTCACAAAATATGCATATCCCAAGGACTATCCTTTACTAATGAAAAACTTGGGTCTCTATTCAAAAAGCAAGGAGCTGAGTCATGAAAAGAAACATTACACTCGTAGCTTTCTTCTTCCCCTGTCCTCCTCCTCCTTTTTTTTTGTTTTAAAAAGGAACCCTAAGTCCTGCCGAAAGCAATAGGAATTTAGCGAATCCAGAGACAGGACTCCCCCTTTCGTAAGCGCGCCCTCCTCTTTCCTGAGGTAACTGCTCCAGCGGCAGGTCGCTGCAAGACGGAGGGCTCCCCATAAAATCTACAAACGGCAATCCCAACAGGCAAAACAAGTAAGTCCAAAAATCAGGGGATTCAGATAGGGAGGCTGAGGTTAAAAACATAGGGTAAACAAAATGGCAGAGTTTGTTAAGTCTGCACATAACTACAAACCCTCGATAACGGAGATCTCCAAGCAAATACACGAACAGGCGTGACTGCAATTTGGCCGTTTAGTTACGTAATTCACAGCAGCTTCTCCTGTGGCAGCACAGCACACACAATCTTCCAACAGCAGGCCTCAGCCCCCAAAATGGCATTTGCATAAAAATGACTGCATTTGCTGAGCTGCAAGAATGTACAATACAGTGGCAATACGAGCTCGTGCAGTTTCACTTTAGTCACTCTAAATCAAAACGCACAACTCATTTCAAACATAGTTTTGTGAGTGCACATAAATAATGAATAAAGGAAGATAAATAAAGCACACTCGACACAAAAATGAAATGAAACCAGCATCTCATTCAATTCAATAGCAGCAATCTAATACTTATTCAGGTTTATATGCTTTTGAAATGAAAATGGCCAATAAAGAAAGTTAATTTAACCTCCCTGCCTGCCTTTATCAATGTGGTTTTATGACCCTTGTCATGCAGGGTAAAGACGACTAATGTCCTTACTCCTGGTGTTTCTAGCTTCCAGCATCTTTTCTGGGCAACTATCTGTAATCCCGTTACTTTGACAAATCACCACACTATTTTGGATATGCACATTTCAAATAAGTTCACTGTTTACATCCTTCAGCTTAGTTCCTATTAGGCTGTTGCACAGGGAATAATCTCAAAACGTTAATTTACATCCCTCAAATTGATGAAACAGTGGGACGGCTGCCATCAGAATGAATGAAGCTGCTATGTTCAATTCTTTTTATTGGCATTTCCAGTCTTTTCAAGGCTGGCATCCACGACCTCTTTTCCGCTTGAGAGCCAGCCGAGAAGCTTATCCTTGTTTAAAGAACAGTAGCAAGACTCTGAAGCCCTTCACTGCTGGCGTACTAAGCCAACTCGCTACCTGCACAGATATTCTTTATGGGCTAAATATATCTCACACGAAGGCCAGTGAGAAAAATTTCATTATGCCTTCATAATAAGCTCATGATTTGTTCTAAATGCAAATATCCAAGGACTGTCAAAACACATGCAAGTGACACACAGAAATGGGTACCCCTTAGAGGTACCTTCCTCTAAGACCAAGCAAGTCTTTTTTTAATCTGAGAAATTAATCCTATTAAGGAAAAATATACTTCTCCCCATTCCCCGAAAGGGGAAAAAAGAAAATATTTACCATAAAGTAGTAACGATGCTTTCTCATTCTAGGGGTCATTCTGAGAAATAATTAGTATCTTTAATTTCTTTGAAGTGGGCAGGAGTTGCAAGTCCAGAGTATATTTAAAATAGCCTTGCTGGGCTTGACCCAATTCCACTGCAGAATCTCTCTCGTGATTTCGAATTGAAAGCTGGCTGTCAGTTTACCACGAAGAAGAAAGGTTAATCTCACAGATCTTGCAGGAAGTCAAAAACCTTACACTAGATTACAGATGCTCCTATTTACATCCTAGGGCACCACAGTAAGAGGTGTATTCTTTGCTGTGCATTGCTACTGCTGTCATTTTGAAGGCAGTGCTTGTTGCTGTGGTAAGATTTTACTGGAGCCTGAAGAGACCACAAAATAAAATATGGAAGAAAATAAAATAAAAAGTGAAAACAATGAAAATCCACTGCTTTCTTAAGGTTGGTAAAGAACTGCTTAGTTAGCGAAACAGTAGGTGTACTTGCTCTGCAGAGCAAATTATAAGCCCAGGTTAAAAAGCAGGTTACCATGCTTTTCAGTAATAGAGTTAACCCTACACTCCAAGGTTCACATATAGAAGGAAGGTCAGTCTTCTCGGTGATTTTTGAATGGGAGAAAAAGAGAAAGTATTCAGTAGCCAATTACCTCTCTTAATTGTTAACTTTAGTGTAGTGCTTTAGATCAAGATGGATATTTCATCAGGTATTCTACATGTATGGAAGTATTTCATGCCCCGAAGACTTTATAATTGCAATATAAAATAAGAGATAGCAAGCAAATATAGAAAAGGGGAGATGGGGGAGTACAATATAAATAAGACAATGGCTGGTTTGTGTGACAGGCAGCAGGATCAATATAACAATAACCTCACCACAAATAATTGCTGTCACCATATTTTTGAAGAGTAATTGAGAGAAGACAATGAGTTACAAATTACTCTTCATTAAAAAAAAAACACATAACTAAGCACAATATGGAAGAAAGTATTAAGCAAGTTGTTTGAAAAAGTAATGAGCAATTAAATCTTAAAGGTAGGAGTTAAAATCGCTACAACTGAGAGATGGGATACTAAGTCAGAATTGAGTAAAAAGCCGTGGAAGTGAAAACCAGAAGCTTTTTTTTGTTGTGGCAAAAAAATGAAGATCAAGTGGACACACTGAAAGATAGCATGATGTCAAGAGGGGCAGACAAGCAATCTTTGAATTGTGTTCTGAATGAATACAAAAGGGGCAAAACAACATCTGTAAATGCCAGAAGAAAGAATATCAGGGTAAACACAGCATAAAATAATTATAGTTTGGACAACCATTTTAGCTATGCGGACAAAATAAAAGACTGTATTAAAATCAGCACGCAAAGTAAGTCAGCAGCATTTAGCTACCACTTGAATGCAAGACCCATGAATCCCACCCGAAAATAGCACCAGCTTTTTAGGCTTGAACAACAGGAAAAAGTGTTACATCGTACAGAAGCTAAAATAGAAAATGGACAGATGATGAACAGTTCTGTAAGCAGACTGATACAATCTTCTTTAAACACTGTGAGCTCGAAGTGATGGCTCTAGAGCCACAAGAAAATGTGAGAAGATAGATGCAAGGTCTTTCATTGGGACAGGAGAAGATTGTCTAGACCACTCTAGGTAGTTTCGCGAGACACTGGGACAAAGATCAAGCAAGTGAAGTATCTGTATTTTAATTAGTATATGAGGTCGTGTATTTGTGATTATAGCTTTTACATGCTGATATGTTATAAGTAAAGTGGTGGAAGAAATTCTGTGTGTAGCACTCACCCAGATATATCATTCACAAGAATTAGAAATTAAGGGGGGAAAAAAAAAAGAGTTGGGGAGTTGAGGTGGTGAACAAGACCGTGGACATGGGTTAGTCGGGCTATCTGTTTTTTTGGAGTTGGTTTTGTTTTGTTAGAGCAAAGATAGAGACTAGGAATCTAAAACAATTTGAGGAATTCAAAGTAATTTGAGGCAAAGAGAAAAATTTAAATTTGGACAACTGTAACTTTTAGTTTAAAATTGCAATCCTGATTCAGCTTGGGATTGGTTGCTGTCATGTGGTCAAGGCTTTTCTATTATAAGATCATTCATATGATTTAGCAATGTACTGAAAAAGACTCACAGACTAAGATAAAGTTTGTTGCTGCACAGAAAAACCTCATGGTCCTGTGAGACACTACAAGTGCTGCACATAAGATGTCTGGGCCAAAGGGTGAAGATTGTAGCACTATTGATTTATCTGGATTCACATACGATTCCAGGGACCAAGGGTGAATAGTACTTTTATAGCTGAAAAGTAAGGAGTAGAGTAATGGAAGAAAGTTCCAGGGAGGAAAAGGTAGACAAAGACAGCAACAGTGCAACGTAACATTTGCAGCAAAAAAACAGCAAAAAAATTAAGCTCTGTATATTCTAATAATTTAGGATTTAAAAGAAATTTCTTGGCATGAATACAGAAATAGAAAAACAATTGGCAAGGGCTACCTAGAAATAGGAATGAGGGGTGAAGAATTGATGAAAAAACTAATAATATGACCTAAAAGGAAAAGAAAACAAACAACATAACAGCATTAAAATCAGAACACTAAAATAAATATTAAGGAAAAAAAATGGAACCAAGCTGCTAAGCAAGGACTCGGTGAGGCCATTAAAGAACAAGAGTGGAAACTCAGTGACAGCTGATGCTGATATATTGTTGACACCCTGAATGAATTTTTTGTCTCACAATCCACAAGAGAAGCTGAAGGTCACAGAATAGAGTGTGGAATAAATTTTCCAGCGGGAAAGTGAAATATGAACATGTCTTAAGATCACCTCAAGGTTAACAATTAAGGAACGCAGCATAATTAAAAACTGACAAAGTAGTAGGCACAAATGAGTTATATCACAGAGAAAGCAACTTACTGTTAGGAAGAAAGAAAAGCTGCCAGTTCTAAGATAGGAGAGGATTACAGTCACCGTAGCGTCATTTAAGGATATTTTTTCCCTTCAAATTAAAAATGGGTGTGGCTGTAATCCTGAAGCAATCTTCTGCTGTGAAGATAACTGGGAGCAGTAACTAAAGCTGTGCAATGGATTAAATAGAAAAGAACAACTTATACAGAAAATTAAAAGAAATTAAAGAAGAGAAGAGAAGTGAAGAGAAATTAAAACAAAGCAAAACATCCATGGACCTCCCTGAGTCCTTCAGCTACTCTCATAAAGCCCACTAAAAGCAATGAAGCGGCCAGTTAGCTGTCAGGGGGCTTCCGCTTTACGTTCCCCTGGAAAATTCACAAGTCCGCACACTGAAAAGTGAAACGGCACGCAGGCTACCAGAAAAAGAAATCAGTAAGCGCTCCTGTATAAGCATGAAACAATTAACAGAGGAACAGTGCTTAAAATATTGAATTTTACTAATAGCTTGCTTCGCTGTAAATAGAGGTAGCCTAAGGTCACTCGGCTTGAGTTACTTCCATTCTTCACAGACCAGTTTGGCTTTTTTGCTACTTTAAGTGAGGGGGAAGAAGGCATTTTATATTAACAGGACTCTAAAGAGGAGAAAAAAAGAAAAGTAGCAAAGAGATTCTCTGAGAATTCAATATTTCATTTGATGCAAGAGCGGTGCTTATACCAGTTTGATATCAGACCAACAAAAGCGAGAGAGAAACCTCACAGGCAAGGGGAAGAAGTGATCAATGCTCAGCAGCTTGTAAACTCACAGGCTAGCTAGAAGCATGGACTAAAAAGTGAGGGAAGAGAAATAATTTTTAATATAAGCACTTGTTTACGAAAAGGTACCAACAAATTCAGATGGTCTAACACAGGGAAGATGATAGTTTTTAAGATGAGTTAGAAATGGAACAGATCTAATTCTTGGAGGAGGAAGAATCACTTAAAAATATCATTTTTGAGTTTAACGATGCAATTTCTCAAATGCAGTTTCTCATGACAGCTGCTAGTTCAGCAGTCATTCTCTCTCAGGCTTTTAGTAGAAGAAGGGTCATGAAAAATACATTTTTAAGGGCAGAATAGTTTTCAATAGTGTTGACAGACAGCACAAAGAAACACCAGTGGCTAATTCTCCACTCCACCCTTACACAGGTCATATATATAGGACAGCATACATGTTGGCAGCGGCTCTACTATTAAAGGTGCTTTGAAATCTGCACATAAAAGAGGATTGAAATGTCTCTCCTCTTTATTGATTCCATTTAGTCTCCATATTTGGCTGTTACTTCTCCAAAAAAAAAAAAAAAAACAACCACCAAACAAAAAAAAAACCCACCACCTTATATAATTTTTTAAATCAAAATATCAGGGAATTATTGCAAAGGAACATTTCAAAATGCATTTTCTTGAAATTCTGCCTCTTCCTCCTCCTGACTTTTGGGAGGTGCGGTTAGGAATTATTCAAACACTGTCTTCACAGACTATGAAATCCCCGCTCCTATGAATTTAACGTCCACAATACTACAGAAAAAAAATTAAACTCAAAAGTTAGTTCTAGCATTCAGAAAAATCAGAGTTTTGGATCATCTAAATAAAAGGAGTTGCCTAAACTCTTCAGGAATTTAAGACTTTTCATGCGCTTTCCTTCCCTATCCTATCAACCATGTCGAGCACAGAGACTCTTGAGTAATCAAACTGGACGGAACGAGTAAGAGTATAAAGGGTGAAATAGGCAGAACAACTGTAGCCTGGAGAACACAGCAGGGAAAAATGGGGAACGGTAGCAAGAAAGTTATCAGACATCTGTGAGGAAGATATACTGGGTAAGAGGCCAAATGTTCATATACAACAGCCATCTTAAATTTAAAATGATTTCCCTTTAACTACTAACTTTTTGTAACCTGGCATTCTCAATTTAGGAAGTGCCTTACTAATATCGTGCAGTGCAAAAATTCTTGTCAAAATCCTAAGCAGTACCACACTTCAAGAAAAGCATGCATAAATTAAAGTTATTTCTACCAATATTTTACAAGGTTTGTCTCATTTTAGAAGGAACCATATGACCTACCACAAACTATGTCACCTAATTCTTTATCAGTTGAAAACGTGAAATTACCAAGTCATTGTAACCATGCTTTCTTGAATAGTTTGAGAATTTCCATGGTAGTAACAAAACCATTTACAGATCATCTCAACCAATTGCAATTCACTTGAGTTTTTCTTTATTTAGCCTACCTCAAACGTGGGTGGCCACATTGACTACTATCTCACATAGACAATTGCTCTAAACAGCACCTGTAATACACTTAGAGCTGCTGCATGCTTGCAGATCACTTGCCTTGCATCCCTCAGAAGAAAGGCAGAGTGAGCTGAGGCTGAGTAGAAGTCTCATTTGTCCCCAGCATACATGATTTGGGAACCCTGCAAGTCTGCCTCATATTAGCCACCTGACAGCGTTACAAGGACAAATGATGGTGGCTCATCTTTGGATATGGACGTACAGCACCGTACCTCACAGCTCTGCACCAGCAAAAAGGGCTTTCAGACTGTTCTGTTTGTGGATGGATGCTGTGCCAAGGAACTCCTGTGTCTTTTAGATGACAATAGGACTAGATGCTCAACCATAAAAGCTATGCTGGTCTAAAAAACCTGAAAATGCCTGGGAAAAGCTGTATTTTCACTCATATATACACATACACACAAACAGTTGTGCGCGCACACAAACATATATATTCACTTCTATTTTGATGTATAAATATGTATGCATATATGTCTATGTATACATGTCTATGTATGCACGTATGTGCACACATGTATAAACCCATGTGCACGCAACACATATATACACACAAAACAGGTAGTAAAAAATTAAGTTTGGAAAAATTCTATGCATGTCTTTCCTGCGTGGTCAGTCAAAATGTAGCCCCTGCAGAACACTACACATTACATAACAAATACATGAAAACAAAAAACTCTCTTAGAAAAGAAAAGAGCTCTTACCTGCTTTACCACTGTCACAGTTCCAGGTGCCATGGTAACTACAGAAGCAACTGCAGTGGCATCCTGAGTTTCTGCACCCAACTCAATGATTTGCTGTAGGATGTTCACAGCTGTTGGGTCAAGCCTTTCACCTTATCAGAAAGACAGTAAGCATAAGAGTATTACAGTAGAACATACGTGAAAAATGGTATCTGCATCTAAGTGCTACAGAAACTCTCTTCCCTCCTGCCTTCACCCCGATTCACAGAACTGTCTATAAATTTCCAGCAGCTCAATAACATGACACTTTAATAATAGATCCATGGGAGAAAGCATTCACAGAACAAATTTTCCTGAAGGAGGCATGCATCAGCAAGCGAAACCACACTGCTCGTTTTTATGTCTATTGGAAAGAGATCTAAAAGAATATATTGACTAACAAACAACAGGTACAACTCGTAACAGTAAGAGCAAATTAAGAAGCTCCAAGACTTTACAAATCCAAAGATGTACTTGCCAGAAGCTCAGTTTAAACAGAACCTGAAGTCTATACTATAGGCAAGACAGTTACATAGTGTAGTACTTGTCCGTGTTTACCATCTGTCTGGCCACCTGTAATTCCCCTCAACCTAAAACAAGTCCTGTTATCACTAATGTGCCAAAGAGAAAAAGTTAATTGCTTGAGAGAGAGCATGCTCAACACTTTGTAAGTATGGCAGCAGAACATTGGCCACATTTTTTGTAATCTTCTTGATGCGTATAGTCTTGCCAAAGGAAAAATAAATTTACAAAAAACCATAACGCCATGTCCTCATTTCTCCAGTAGTGTGAAAAGGAAAGATTCGGAGGCCAACCAGCCAATGGAGAATGTTTTGTGATAAGGAGGAAGAGGAATTCCCCTCGTGTGGCCAGCCGCTCCCACACGCCCAGTGCCAGCACAAGAGGTATGTCAGGAAGGGACGGGAACTGCCAGGGCTGCGTTAAAGCTGCCTTATATCTGCTGCAATCACGGCTGAAGCGAGGAAAGAGGTAGAAAAGAGCCAGGCAATAGACTAGCGCTCATCTCTTAACCCCACTGAAGTTGTTACAGTGAAGGGAATCTGTCTCAGATGATTACATTTCAAACAGGAAGTAGTTTATACTTTGTTATCTACGTGAAATACAATTTCTTGTGTTAATTTGTTTGCTGTATTTTTTTCCTATGTAACTACCCTTACATAAAATATTACTGTTTGCCATCTCTTACCAGAGGAAGTTGCCAGAGAAGTATCCTGAACTTGGATGTACCAAAGCAAATCATTTCACTTTGCAAATTAGAGTCTCGTGCTTAAAACTGAAATTATGTACAGTATATTGCATAATCATGCCTATTTTACTACAAAGATCACAACAATGGCAACATGTGATCTTCTAATAGCATTTACATATATATATATATAATATACACACACACACACATATATATATTTGAAAAAGTCAAACATAAAAAACCTATTCCACACTCTGATGTTTTAACACTTTTAGAAATCTCAATATTTCTTGCTTTCTTCCAGACTTTGTTATCTCCCACTTAAAAAACACTACTTAATGCCTCTCTTGTTCTTGGTCAATGTGATACTAACTGACTTAGTTTCTATTTGGTGTATCATTAGAATTAGGCTTGTTAGTATTGTCTTAGGAACAAGGTAAATGAGCTGTTCCACTATGTCACTTCTACAGGTTGGTTGACTAAAGCAGAAAGAAAAATAGCCTGGAGAATTGCCATTGCATACGCACCATCTACTCTGCCAAGACAGCTGATTTCACAATATATTTAATAATACATTCAGAAAATTCCACCCACCTAATGATAAAGTCCAAAACAGGGTGTGATAAATAGTAATGTTGTTCGCATACAGAAATTCATATGCAATGGCCATTTCTTCTTATTTATCTTCAAAGAAGAATATAAACTTCCAGAAATAAGTTCTGGATAACAAATCTCATCATTTTTAATATTTTCACAGCAGACCATGTATTTCCCAGTGTACTCAAAAGAATCAGAAATTTATGAAAAGAAGATGCAGCTTGTGTTTCACCCCCAACCTTCAAAAAAAAGGGTAACTTACCATTCTCAGAAGTATATCTAAGGTTCTGTAACGCAGCTACTGCAGCTTGAGTGCCCTGAACATCTTCTCCAGCCTCTGTTATATGGAGATACTGAGTGGATGATTCTTCAGAAACTTCAGCAGTTAACTTAAAAATAGAACCCAGTCAACACATGGATAATCTCATTTCCCCTTTAGCAAATTAGAGACCAATGAAAGTTCTGGGTTTAAAGGAATAAATGTTGGATGACAAATATTGTAACAAGAAATATAGAAATAATAGATGAAACAGAATTCAAAATGAGCATTTCTATTGATTTTATTGGAGTTGTGGTATCACCATATAGATTTACACACCTAGACTCTACTTCAAGAGCTGTTTTAAAATGCTACGTTACTTTGATTTCACTTTTGTCAAACAGTTATTTTGTAACTAACAACTGACTTCTCTTGTACCAGGTTCTAGTAAAGATCTTCTGATTAAAATTAACCAGAAGAACACTAACCCTTGCAGATCTGGTAAAATGTGTCTGAAGTTTAAAAATGGCATTTTGTTTTAGAAAAAAAAATCTTCTGTAACTGTGTTTTTTTCAAGACAAGCTGTCAACACGTATTCCTGCTTTGATGAGTTTTTTTTTTTTTTATTTGTATTTTCCTTATAGCCATTTCCACAGCAGAGACATTATTGTATCCTGGATGTCCTTATTTTACCAGGTCTGGGGATCTACTGCAAGAGTAGAGGAGAAGTTTGTGAAACACATGTGGACACCAGATTTCAAAGAATTGTTAGGTTTTTAAATACTTGCCCTTCCTTCTTTAAATAACTGTCCATATAGTCCTTAGACAGATAGCTTGCAAGGATTTCACATCATATCAGTGGATACTCAAAAACTGTTGAACAAGAACTGAACAACAGCTCTTCCAAATCATGCACTAGGGCTATGCCTAGGGCTAGAAATGCCTGAAATTTAGCAGAATAGGTCTCAAACTGGGGAGGTCAGTCAACTGCAGTTGACTTCTAGCTTTTTACTCTTACTGGGAAACAATAATGGCCCACTCGGGCAGTTGAAAAGATTCATCAATAAGCTTGCTGTCCCTTTTTTTTTTTTTTTTTTTAAAAAGTTTCTAGATAGTTTTGTAGTTTTGCAACAGCTTCTGCACCTACAGTCAGCTTGGTTATATAATAGTAACAGTTTTCATTTTAAGAGGAATTGCCACCCACATGACAACAGGGGGAAGCTTGAAAGGATGACATCCCTCAAGGTAGCTGTCCCACTCTATGCCAAACAGAAATTTCATGTTGCTGTTTTTGTTTTATAACCCAGTTTCTTTGGTCTAACTTAATTTTTTTTAGGTCTGATCTGAATCAGTGATGCTGTAACTGCTACATACTTAAGACTGGAGCTGGAAACAGAATAAATGACAGAAAAGTTACTCACTATGTTATCATGTTTCACCTGGTCAATTCAGTTTTCTAGATCTAATGCTAGAGCCCTAAAATGCAGCAAAGCAAGCGTCTACAACCTTGTTAATCCTATCAGATATTTAAGCAGTTAAGCTTAACAGTCATAGCACTGCATGCATTCAAAATGGACATAAAAGGTCATATGCCCTTCTAATCTTATAAAAAGTCCAAAACATATTTTCAAAGATTTCTTATTCTATATTCTTAATTTTATCTCTAGAAATTTAAAAAATCTTAGTGCCAAAGTCATGGCAACTTTGGTTTACCTCCCACTTTGTCTCTCCATCGTGTTCCACTAGCTTCAGACCATGCTTGTTCTTAAGATGTCTGTTGAACTCCCATTTTGTACCATACACAAAGCTGCAAACAGGACACTTAATGCCACCTAAAAGGAAACACAAATAAGCTCCCTGAATTATTTTTTATATATTTTTCAAGGCAATAAGGATCTATTTAATTTGACCACATTTCTGTCAAACCACACAACTATAATTCAAAATACTTTGCCTTGTCCAAATATCCAACACAAAAAAAAGGAGAAAACAAAGTAGCTGAACTCTTACAATCTCTAAAATACAATTTTGGATGACGGTAATAGGAGTCAGGAACAATTTGTATGTTGGGGAAACCACAGCAATCCTGCTTCTCTGCCTGCATACCTCACTGTGCTCGATGCAAAGTTGCAGAAAGGCTATTCCCATCTTTCCTTGCTTCTACACGTCTCCCTTGGGAACTTCTAGAGAAAGGTGTTTAGAGGGAGGGAAAGAAAGAGCAGGAATGGACAACTATCTGCATTAGTTTCAGCTACTGCCCCATTTCTGTAATTAGGTCCACACGAAAAGTTTTGTTTCTGTGGAGCTAGAAGTTGAGAAAGAGAGAGAGACAGAGACAGAGAGAGACAGAGAGAGAGAACATAAACTGCAAAGTAGAGAATAACAAGGCATCCAGTGGGCAAGAACTTGTGCTTGCTCTGCTCATAAAAGCCATTCTCCAAGTGGCTTGCCTGGCAGAGGGGGAAACGTTTCTCCACAGAATAACATTATACTAAGTCTGACCAGCTCCCGCCTTGTTTCTTTGCTAGAAATGTAGAAGATGCTTCAGCTTGTGCAGAACCATTCCCACAGTCGTGACTCTGGTTCAAGCTAAGCAGCAGCAGGAGACTAGTTACAGTTTTAGAGTGACATTTCTTTCAGGTCTGTGAATGATGATTTGCTTTAGGCCCACCATAAACAAAGTTCAGCACATGTATTAAATGATACACTAGTACTTTCCCCCCTCTAAATACTATTTCAAATCAGAAAGAGTTCCCAAAAAACTATTTTTAATACCTCTCCCACTATATATCATTGCAGCTTCAAATATAAATTGGATGCATACTCCAAAATTCTACAAGATTGAGGCCTCTGGCAAGCTAAAGATTTAAATATTAATTCCCTATTGTCTTACGAGGCCCTGGTATGTCGGCCTTCACAATACTATGCAAGACCATAGCGCGCTATACTCTTTCAGGGAGTGCTGGTATTTTCTTATGTAAGTGCTTATAAAAAAATACTCAGATATTAACTGCTTGCAAACAATACTGAGATCTTAATATTTACCAAGCACAGTAGGGACAAACTTCAATCATTAAAAAAAACATTTAACTCCTTTAAGACAGCTGTTCTCTCTTTCTCAACTTTCAAACAAACAATTGTTAATTTTTCTGACAAATTATCAAAGTAAATCAGGAAGAGTTAGTAATTTAATGCCATTTTCATCCAACTATCTTTGCTTTTGAGAGCTTCTACCACTTATTTTAACATACACAATTGTAAAGTTTTCTTTCTATCTACAAAATGATACATACCAGGAATTTGGCATAACATTTACTGTCTGAGTTTGCAGCATCACAAGCAAAAAAACCTGAGTATAATGAAATCATACGCTTCCAATTTTCTACACTAGATTAAACAGCTTTTACTTCTTTTTCTGATGAAAGTCATTTGGTCAAATGTCAGATCTCAGTTGCATGTAATTATGCAAATAAGTATTTGTCTTTTTTTTCCCCCCAGTGACTAAAGCAGAACAGAGATAATCTGCATGTGATAAATAATTGCATTAGGTGACCAGAACTCACTATAACAAATATAATTGTTATGGAAAGGCCTTATGCCACCAGATGGCTGTCTACCTGTTATGTCAAATGATGACTCTTGCCCATCATGTTCAAATGCTTCAAACCTGCTCTCATAAGCTGGTTATAAGCTAAGTTCTGATTGCACACAGTGTTTCATGAATGAGGTGATTAGAGAAAGTATTTAGTTCTACAGGAATGGAAACCTACCATATGGTACTACAGGTGGAAAGAAATTGAACTTTTTATTTTGATAAAACAGAATAACTATATTTAGTTGCTATGCTCTTTCACTGACACTTACTATTCCTCTAAGATTCCCTCGCTTTGCTCTGCCTTCCTCTCAACCTATTATAAGCCTTCATCAAACATCACTATTACAGCAGATGCTCAACACTGTCTTTATACAAAGCTGAAATAGTTTCCCTATTAATGGACTTAACATGCAACAGTTCACAACAGCAGAATACCTTGGTTCAGATTAGGACAAGGATATTATATGTTACATGAAATGAAATGAAATATTCATTCCACCTCATTCTTCAATATTAGAAGAAAAAAGTTTAAGAGAAAAGACCTTCCCGTATTACTTTGATATTGAAAGTATTATAACAATACATCAGATTAATTAAAGCTGCAACTTTTGTCAGTGTGACTTTAATTAAAGAACAACAAATGGAAGCACAGATTTAAACTGATAATGTAAAACTCTGGGTCAGTGAATTGATGCTAAAGCTCAGGAAAATTAATTTCTATTCAATTCATTAAATAAATGGGCAACATACAGAGAAAGTCGATAACCTTCTCCAACCTTACCTGCTTTTAATACCAAAACTGACATCTGAAACAAAACAATGTACAAAAATAACAGTTCCACAACCCTTTTCCAACATGGCACCACTCTGGGCTCTCCAAACCTCCTTTACTCGCCTAACATCTCAATTATCTTACACTTAACTATTATCTTACACTAAAGTAAAACATGTGATGATAACAGTCTAACATAGCATAGAGGCCCCAAAGCAGATATGCACTGTACAAGTTGCTGCACAAACACAGATATAAAAGCCCTTTTCCAGAGAGTGCAGAAATACATAAACAAAACAATGGATGTTAGGGAAAATTAAGAGAAAATAAATAATTTATAGAAAAATGAGATGAGACTTGCCCAGCACCACAAGGCAAATTACGCTAAAAAAGGAAGCTATAAAATGAGCAAGAGGGCCGAGTCTCGCAAAACAAACAAACAAACAAAAACAAATTGCAGGATAACGTATACATGATACTCTTGTCCCCTGTGAAGATTACATTGCATTTTCAGTGCATTCATTTACCTTTATTATTTTAAAATAGTAATGAATAAATATCATATCACAGCGTTCTATAAAAAGGATTTGTTTTGGTCTTGGCTGATCAAAATATATTTGATTATATTATAAGTCCATAAATGAAATACTGCTGTCCATCCCTGACAAATGCAGTGGCTCACATTAGCATGCTTTCTCTTTTATTCTATAAGCACTTCTAGGAATCTTGAGTAGAGTCTCCTAGTTTATATTCATACAAATATTTCCAGTAAAGGTATTTGCAATGTCTACAATGCAGCCATAAACAAGTGAAGAGCACAGAGAGAAAAAAAAAAAAAAAAAAACACATGAGCAAGTGTGAAGCAACTCACCCTCAGCTCAGTGGGTAAGTAAGAACAAGCGCTATATGACAGGACAAACATACTGTTAAGACTTTAATCTTTGTTAGCTTCCCTTATCTCTTTTTTTTCTTTTCCCCAAACCCTTTCATTTGCTAGTCATCTCCCCACTTTCATACCTGTCTGTAGTCCTTTAATTTTGAAGGATTTGTTTAATAACAGCTCTGAAGAGTTTTCTCCCTCATACAAATGCATGAGTAATTTTTAAAAATTGCTTTCAAATCTATGAATATGGTAAACTGAAACTTCATGGAGGCTAGTCAGGCAGCAAGCTGCAACTGCTGACCCAACCAGCTCAGAAACGTACACCTTGTCATCCTGCATAACATGTCCACGCTGATCTGTTTGTAATGTAACCCAGATACACGCTATGTTACGATTCCAAATTCAGGAGAATTTCTATTTACTTCAATAGTACTCAATTTTAGCAACTCCAGATGTAAATCGCACAAGCACCACTCTTTCTCCAGTCAGGAAAACTGACCTGCCCATAGTATGATAAGAAATCTGCAGGCCTCCCATTTTTATTTTGAGCCAACGTGTGATATTCCACGTGATGGGCCACAGAGCAGACGGGGGAAAAGTGCACCTTCTAACATGGCTTTCTTCATGACAAGGTCCTGCTAAGAGGCACATAGGTGGTAGTTGCTAGAAGCATATCAAGCCTCTTTACTGCTCTAAAATCCCACACAGCACATGAACATCTGGAAAGCTGGAACAACACTGCAGTGCAAGCACGCGACATATAAATGCTGTGTCAAGATGGGAAGGGAAAGAAGGATGTGAGGTTGGGGATGAAAGCATGTCTATCACAGTTAAAATTGAAAGGTTCGCTTTAATCTCACTACAATATCTTCAGTATCAGACTACTCTTCTTGCACTCTCCACAACTACTTTTGTTTGTTTGTTTGTTTCACTGGAAAAGAGTTACTTTCAGAAGAGCAGTTATCTGGCTCCCCAAGGGGAAGGAAAACTTAAATACCATCTGATTTAAACTATTTCCTGAAAACATTATAAATATGATCCTTAATTTCACCTCAGCAGAATTCAATCTCAGGAATTTATTCTAAAGAGCATCTATGGAGAAAAAAAATCGTACACTGTTCAGATATTCTGTAAATTACGCAAAGTTCCCCAATGCTGCAGAGTTCTGCTTTCACCGACACTACTGCAGGACAGCGACTTCTGAGTATAGCCCAACTATTATCTCTTGGAAACAACTGCAGTCTTTCTGATAGCCTTCACTATCTGTAAGAATAGTTATAAAATTGTACTACACGTTTCTGTTCAGAAATTTATAGACAAAGATCTAGTTTTTTTAACTACTTGAGTTTTTTTGACAAAAGGTAACCCAGAAATGTCCCATTAAAAATAACACAGGCTGAAAGTTTTATCCTTATTGCCATTGTGCTGCTGTCCACTGTAGTGCAAATTTAAAGGAAGAGTCTCAGCTTTTAATCTGAATGTCTTTGTGATGGAGTTTCAGTATTATTTTAACAAGGATTAGTGCCCTTGATAGATAAAGGCTCTTTATTAGGTGAATAATTTGGAAATGCTCTTAGAAATAATGTGCATTTGGAAGAATTATGTTCTCTTCATTATCTGTTACCATAGCATTATTCTGCTCTCTACTCTTCTCTAACCCTCCCACCTCCCAAAACAATTTTTTTTAAAAGGCCTGTAGTTTCTATTCAAAAATTGGGAAAATACCTTCTATTATCAAAAACAAAGAAAGAAACTCAGCTTGACCAACCAACAAAACACTTGCAACACAATGCAATGTAATATGTAAACTGCCTTTCTCCTCTTCTGCACTTCCGCACACTAGACAGTAGAACTGCATGAGCTTTGTGCTTCTCGAATCTCTAAATACATTTTATATTCAATAAGGTATTGCACAGTCAGTTGTTTGCTTTGATTTACCTACCCAGTGTACAATAGCAATACTACTTTTGGGAAAGAGACAACTCGTACATGTCTCCTTTGCTAGCATTCAGACACTGAGCTGCCCTGTAAGGAATGAGTTAGTTTGTGATACCCGTGAGGAGAAATATCAGAAACCAAGCAACTAGTAGCACTGACCATCTTTTCAGAAGGATATAGAACTTCAGCTGGGATGAAATTTGTGAACGAAATCAATAACAGCCAGGAAGATAACTTTATTGCTACTATATGTGTTGAAAACTATTACAATCTAATTTGCGCTTTCCTTTGCCATCCTGTTGGCTCTTGTATTTAATTTATTTGAATCTTGGATGCTCCCTGAAAACCTCGTTGCCTTTCTCTCCAAGTGTTGTCACCAGGATTATTTTGTTATCTTAGGCTTCTGCACTGAAATTGGCAAATCAACCGATTAAAGTAGCACAGACTATTTTATTTTAGATCAAGAATGCAGAGCTGATTGTTAAACGAAGGCTATACATCATTTTTATCCACCTATTTGCAGCAAGAAGTAGAGGCAGCTTACATCCTTTTTTTAAAAGCTGCACACTTGATTTCAGTCATTAAGAAGGAACGTAGCATCAAGTCCAATGTTTGGCTCCTACGGACGGGTACCAAGCACTGGGAACTTCAGTGCAGCCTATGTGCCTGAAAATCTCCAAAGAATGCTTTGAGTAATATATACCTAAACATGTAATTAGGTTACGCTTAAACTTATTACCAGAAACACGCAAAACTTTACTGCTTACTCTTAAACTGAAACAAGCATTCACAATGTGCATCTAAAACCCCAGAACATAAAACTTACCCTGTTTTTATTTGTAAATGATTTTACCTGTACTCTTTTTACCTCCATTTGTCTAGTGGGGGAATAATTTGGTGCCATTTAGCGTTCCGTCTCTTTCCTGTTAGTTCTACCTTACAAAACTGTCATAGAAAGTGAACAGTAAATCATACATTTCAAGAGAGATTGATCCTTTACTTATGAAAGGAGACAAGCGAGTGAAAATGATAAATGTACGTAACTTAATGGATGGTATAGGCAGGGCAATCAAAACTTCAGTTTACCCGCCCCTATAAATTCAAGAACAAAAGACGCTGTATGATATGTAAAAGGTGGCCATTTCAGAATCACTAAAAAGAAACAGTGATTTTCACATAACATTGAATAGACTGAGGAAAACGTATGCCACAAAAGTTCACCTTTACCTCAAGTCTCCTTCAGAGAAATAAATATAAAAAAAAGAAAAACAAAGTCCGATATGGTGGAAGTATACCTTGTTGGATAAGTGCTTCTGCTGCAGGTTCCCCAGAACCTATATTAACATACTCTTCATTAGGATGCTTTCTGTTGTAATGCCTCTTCAGGGAACCAGATATATTGCAGGAATAATGGCAATGCGCACAACGGAAAGGCTAGAAACAAAAAGGAGAACATTAGAACATAACATAGGTGTCCTGGCTTCCTCAGGAGACAGGTTTGAGCTGCAATATTTTGATCCAGAGAAACCATGCTCATTCTTGGTTTACACATCTTCCAAGGAGACCTTGCAAAATGCTATATAAAGAGAAGTTATAACTAAATCTTACCCAGAATTCGGTACTTTTTACTATGTGCAAGACATAAGTATTCTCAAGATGATTAAATCACTACCTACTTTTCACCACTGCATGAACTGTGTGTTTTCATAACTGACGATCGCATGTGTGACCATTCAAAGGCTTTTTACTACAAGTAAATTTATTAAAAGTAAATGATCTGGTTCTCAGCTGCTATATGCTAAGCAACTTTGGTCTGAAAAGGGGGAGTTAAAATAAGTGAGGATACAATATGACAGCATAGCCAATCTAATTTAATAGGTACCTCCAACTGACAGGGTTGATCCCTTCCCTTCCCTTCCCTCTTCAACATACTCCCAACTACTACTCTTTCACTGGCACTTGTGTTCTAACCACTTGGTGGCCTAGTTTTGGGAACCGACCTAGCAAAAAAGTAACACTACAAAATATAGTGACTCATTTTTTTGCTGGCTTAACACCTGGAAATGGTTAGATAAGCACCAGTTCCAACGCAATAGAAGGCTGAGAAACATGTCTGCAGCTCAGAGAAAGGGAACACATCCACTTTTGCAGCAGCAGATCAACATACAAACACACTCAAAGGGAAAACTCCTAGAAGAGATATAGTGGAATTTTTATTAAAAATTATTTTATAACATACGTTTCCCATCAACTGATGGGGACAGAAACTGCCAAAGAAAAAAGCTGAAAAAAAACAAGCCCTTGTGCCCAAAGACAGCCTTGGAGAACAACCTTTTGACTGAGATATGCAAAAGGTATACGAAGCTAGACAGAAGCATTAGGGTCCAGAAATGGAACGCAGACATTGATGGAAATTCTTGGGGAGAAGTCAAGTACCTCAGAATGGGATGCAAAATGCCCCACACATTGCAACGGGACCCATCCGGTCAAAAGAAAACAGTTGGTACAGCAGCATTTATGAATAAGCTGGACTTAAAGCAGGGAAACATCTCCAGTTAGAATACATTGACCTGATCCTGCCCTTAAAGTTGTTTCTCATTATCTTCTTTCAGGCTCCAAGCAGCAAAAATAAGGCAGACAAATGCTATTCAGGTTGTTGTAACCTTACGGTCCCAGAGAATGCCCTAATATTCAGCCATTCTATTTTTCAAAAAGGAATACTCTCCGTTTCTCCAGCTGAAACTATCATTTTGAAGAAAATAATCCACAATTCTTTTGGACGCAGTGCTGTGTTCTTGTACAAGCTCTCATTATACTTGCACGTAGTATACGCTGTCTGGCATCAAGATAGTAAGATTGTAAATTTGGAGGGGATGAAGACACACATTGATTTTTTTTTTAAATCTAGCTTTATAGAGTTAATGCCACAATACTTACCGCTCTGCGCAAAGAGAATGCCTGAGCACTATGCTAATGTACAGAATAAACATGAAGAAGAATATATCCATTACTCTTACAGTTTCACCAGTGTCTGCAAATTTAGAATCTCCGTTGACAAAGAGCTGCTTTTTTTAATATCCCTATCGATTGTCTTGAGTAAACTGCATGACAGTGGCGCAACAGCAGCTTTATTACATTACCACTGTCCACAATGCAAACTTGGATGGAGCTGAGCTAGTATGAACAGCAGTGGAAGGGTTGTCCCACATTCTCACTCTCAAACAGCCTTTTCTGTACATGCCTGTGTTCCCCTACTTATTCATCAGGACATAATACCAGTCTGACATCAGAGTTACTTACTATGGAAACGCATTCAAACAAATCTATAAACACAAACTTCATTATATCAGAGATTGCAACAAGGTCAGACTGACTGACAAGTACACGCTGGCTGCTTATAGATCCATGTCAATACAAATTCTGGTACAGTCACAGTGAAGTTAAAAATGCAATATCAAAAATAACTTTTAACAATGTGTCTTTTCCAGTTGTTTGAATTTGGAAAATTGTTGTTTTTTCTAGTTTTTATAAAGCTTTTTGTTCTCTACACGCTGACTAAAAAGATCCACAAAAACAACAGAAGAAATAGACTACAAGTGGACAGATGCTGGTAGACACTTGGATTATAGCACTGTGTAACTGATATGTCCCTGAAACAGAGGCATAAATGAGCACAGATGACAACTCGAACATTTTTTGAAAAGAGAACACCTTGGCTGTTGGATACTTTACAGTTATAGAGATCTTTAAACATGCTTGCAGAAACAGTACATATATAATATCCAGAAAAATTGGTTAAAAATTTGAATGACTATATTCTTGACAATGCAAATTATCTGGAGGTATCTTACGATTATCAAACTGCCCAACACTGATATTGCAATAATTCAGTCAAAAATACTCAGCACTAGAATTTGATACTAGTTAAAAAGAATATGCAAACATATTCTATGCAAACATAGATTTTCATGCCATTCTGCAAGCAAGTACAATGCTTCTAAGTATGGAGGAATGAATGATCGATACATCTGAGTGGCACTTTTTTCTGTGAAATGTCAATCCTAATGTTCTTGAAAATACAGTAAATGATAAAGCGTATGTCAATTAGAAACGCTCTTTTCAAAAGAGACTTGAAAAATACATTTGACTCTAGAGACGCAGAAAAGAGAAAGAAAGATCCAGCATAAACATACATTGTTTAAGCTGGTCAAAAAAGCTTATTGCAGACACGTAAAAATAGCACTTCAACAACCTGACAAGCATTAGTAAACAGCAAGTATACACCACAACAAGTTAATCTTTAAAATGCTTTAAAATCATTTTATATCAGTTTACTTTAATCTACTCCTCCCTTGTCATATTTAGCTTCTTCTGAATCTCTTCTAAACTAATTAGACTCCACTGCCTTTCAGCTTCTTGTACTATGACCCAACAGTCTTCCTAACCATTAATTCAGTTCATCGCTGGTTATCCACATCTATTCTGCTACTTCATATATCTTTCTGTAGCTGTCCACCTTTCCAGCCGCATCATCCTTTGTCTTGCCTTCTGCTTTATTTGCTTCTCCTACAAATTCTACGTCAGAGCTACATAGGTACTACATAAGGAGGCAATGCACTATTAACAGATTGGTTTTGAACTCACTTTGACTGACCTGTAAGACTTGCTTAATTTTCTTTTTATTTGTCTGTCTTCCAAAATTTAAATTGTAAATCCAAAGAGTGTCTTCCTTTCTGCTTTAGGGATGTACACAGCATTAGTTCTTATTAAGAATGGTTAAACTGTACTCTTTGCAGAAGCGAAATAATTTGTTAGACAACGAAAGATGTTGCACATAAAAAAAAAAAAAGACATCTTCAGTAAGAAATATGTTCATTGCCAAGATAAAGTGTTATTTTTCTATATATATGAAATATTGAATTCTTCTAGAATAGAAACTTGTATCATTTCTATTTCCTGAATATAACATTTCACAACTCATTATATCACGAACTATCATGCTGAGAATCAATGTGAAATTCAGGAATAAAACCAAACTACAGTTTATTAATATAAAACCTATTTCTAATCTAAACACTTCACAGAAACATTAACAAGCTTCAAAACTCTTTCCAAAACAATTTTTAGATAACCAGAGAATTTTAGAATTAATTCTCTCCAATTTTGTTCATGTATAAATGAACTCATCTATAGCACATTAGACTAGCAAACTCGCACTGAAAATTAAGATGGGAAATGAACAGTGATGTATGGATTCAACTTCTAACTTCCCTAAGACACTTTGAAACACATATTAGGGTAGTTCTCTCAAGGACTGGCAGTCAGACAAAACACTAATATTTGTTTTATATTGCAAAATATAATTTTGTAGGCAAGGAAAGATACTAAATATAAATCATCTATGAACAAAATAGTTCTAGTATACTGCTATTCTATCACGTACTATCTCAAAGTCTGAATGTAAACTCAAAATTCCCTATATATTAAAACATTAAGATCTCATAATTGTCACCAGAAAGGAACATTTATCAGTTTTAAAACCGTTGTCTGAAGCTCCATGTATTTCTAAACGAGTTATCATTAATCATGATTTATTTGCTTTCTTACCTTGAAAGAGACATGCTGCTCCATATGACGTAGGAGCTGTGGTTTTTGGGCAGCTGTATAGTCACACACCGTACATTTAAATTGTTTTCCTGAAATGGGAATAAAAACGGAATCTTTTCTTCTTCTATTTAAGTTCAGAAAACTACTTACGATTTCTTCACAAAGAAGATTTCCAAAAGGGTAACAATGAACAACGAACAACTGAACTGTGAGTTTGGCACCTGCTCTGCAAAATTTTGGTAAAATAGAGCTAAGTGGAATAAAGAAGAAAAAAGGGGTTTCAAGTGTCATCTTTAAATTATAAGCATTAATTAGCAGAGATACTCCTGGAATAGTCACTTGGGGAAAGAGAAAAGTAATTATTACAGTATAGCCTAAATGGAAGAAGGAAATCAGGCAGAATTACTTCGTTATTCATAAAGCACATTTGTAAATCCTTAAAAGACAGATGTTTGGTCATGTTCACATGTGTTCAACCTGCTTCTGTCTCAAGCACCTAATTATTATGGTTCAAACACACTTAACTTTTTTTTTTTTTTTAAGTTTATTTGATTTATTTCTGGTTGGGTATGATGTATTATTCTTATGACAAGAATAAGATTTATTTATTCTCATCTAGCATTACTCTTCCAGCAGGGACTCAAATTACTTTAAAAGAGATTTTTACATAGGCTTAACCCTGAGTACATGGAGAAATAAATTATGTCATAAAACAAAATAAATTTGCATGGCAAATACAGATGCCTTGTTTTTCCAATATTTTATTTTGCTTACACAGCTTTGAAAACCATGGGCACACTTTGTTCCACCAGCAGCAGACTGAATGACACCTGTTTGGCTTATTCGTTATGAATTTTTGTCCTTTCTCACCTAAATCTCTACAGTAACCCTCAGTCTCCCATGATAGTCCCCTAAAGCAAAAGATAGCACATACTGAGACTAGTTTATTCCTTATATACACTGACTTGCAAGTTGGCTGCTACCAGAGATAAAGGATAATGGCCCAGATCTGTCTTGCCTGATCTCAGAGGGTGCTAACTTGTATTCCTGTATTTTAAGAGGGCACAAATTTTTCTGAAAATGTATGGAGTTAAAGTAACTTATCTCTTTAAGTAGATTCAAAAAATTATATAGTGGATAGGAAGACGGCTAAAGACAATGGACACATGCTTGCATTAACATTGAGTCTTCAGATATCAAGCTAAAAAGTCACTGAAAGATTTGAGACAGTCCATGTTTGTCAAGCACTTTGTAGAGTGAAAGCCTGAGTCATAACTACGTCTTCTATGCAATATAACACAATAAATAGAGTCAATGCAATTTACACAGTGTTTTGTGAAGAGCATCTTAAAACTATGAAAAAAAGTATTGCTCTGCAGTTCAAGATTGTTCTCCAAAGAAAAGGTGCTACTTTAAGTTCTACAAACAAGATAACAGTATTACGTTGCATTCGCCGTATACTTAAGTTTCTTTATGTATCTGTAAGCCTCCTAGACAAGCCTGAACGCTGAAGGTACTAAGCATCCAGCCCGAAATAGCAACAGCACAACCGCAGAACAAGAACTGGAATTTCACCGAACGAGAGGTGAAGCTCAGAACATTCAGGCTAGAATTAACAGAGGGAATGATTAATGACAAAGACAGTTTACTTAGAAATCAGATGGACTGCCTGTCAGTTGAAGTCTTTAAGTTAACCCTGCTCAAGCCTTCCTCCAATCCAGCAGAAATTCGATGCACAATTATTAGATTAAGTTATGGCCTGTATTCTGCAAAAGATCAGTCTCCGTGATCGTAAGAGTCTGCTTTTGGCCCTGAAATCATTAGTCTAAGTCCTTCTTAAAGTGAAGCAAGATGGTCAGATTTTGTCACGATGTATTTTGGAATTCTCTAACAGGACTGAATTCTCTTTGACGTTTTCAGGAAACATCTGTTACTGTTTGTGGCTTTCCAAAAAGTAAAGCTCTAAAATGTATTCCTACTCTGTAGGTTTCCCTTACTTTTCTACTTTTCCCTCTGAACATTTTCTCTTCCAATCTTTTTTTTCCCCTTATGATTTAAAATAACACTCTTTCCTTTATTCCCTGGTTTTCATCCTCGTTTTCTCCCATTTCCTCTGGAGGAATAGTCTACTATCAGTCTTGCTAACCCCCACCAAATTACAGACCGTATGAAATACTGAAATACTGCATCCCTGTATCAAATGCTCATGGCTGGCAAATTGTGTTTGTTCAAACTGGAATAAGCATGCGTTGAAAAAACGGTCAAAAGAACTGAAAAGAAGGAAGAAGAGGCAGAACACAGAATATGCTGCATTCATTGTCACGAAACCAATAGGGTTTCTTTAGATTTTGCATCTTGATCAAAAAAGTTATAAGTGTTTATATTGAGTGTGAAAGTTCCCATGAAACAGAGCTAAGATATTCAGACAATTTTTTTGATATCTAATTAAAATAATGACAATCAGTTTCTCTGGTTTATTTCTTATCACAAACAGTAATAAGACTGGACTACTGAATTATTTTCTGTCATGTCACTGTTGAGAGAAATAAAGCAGACAGAAAACTACTTTATATTCCACTGGTTAGACTGACCTTGCAGGGCTGATATTTGAACAAAAATTGCCTAGATTCACAAGTCAGGAAGACAAGACTCAGAAACAGCTGAAGCATCTTTTAAATTCATTTATTTGTGAAATTACCGAAGAATACTAGATGTGTGCTAGCAAGAACTACTAAAGTGCTGTCACTATAGAAATAAGACACTGGGCAAAGAGAAACCATCCCCATTCAAAAGGCTGAAAGTCCCTTGACAAATTGTACAGTACACTTCTGGTGACAAATGTGATCTTATCTTCTACAAGTGTTTGAAATACATGAAGAATCTACTGAGCTAGACCTAGTGAGGAAACTGGCTGAAGACTCCACAGATTGTGGAATCCTGTTCCCAATGAGGCCCATGGCAAAACAAATTTTCCAAAGGTACGAGGCATTTCCTGGAACACTTTCAAAAGTGCAAAGGGCAAGACAAGAGAGCCTAAGTCTTAGATTTATTTATATCAATCAAGAAGGGAAGTGCATCAATAAGAAAGCTGCAGTCACTTCGCATAGTACAGATGATGATGACAATCTGAAACCAGATAGAAAAGGTTCCTGGTAATAACGTTGCCTCTAGAGTCAAGGCTTCAACCTTGTAAATGTTAACAGTATAGGATTCCTGCATGCAAAGAATATTTAAAACCAACTCCACACCTCTGAAAACAAATCCAGACAAGACTAACTCCTGCAGTACTATACTGCTATTCTTAACAGTGCTAAATTTTCAAAGCAGCCTCAGTTGAACTGCAATAATTAGTTACATGCATACCTATTTTGTTCAAGCAGTAGTACTCACTCATAGGAAAAAACCAAAACAGAATAAAACAAATACAACTTTCATTGCCAAATTGCATTATTTGGACACGCTGGCTTGTGGAAACAAAAATGCAGGTTTTGAAATGAAACCTTACGAGGGGACTTTTTTAGGGCACCATAGAACGACATTATTTTTTTCTTTACAGTCTGACCATGCTCCAAGTTTTTTTAATTCAAAGGAAAAAAAAAAAAGAGGGATCAGCTGAAGATAGTATTTGATCAGTGAAATCATCAATTCCTGAACGCATAATTTAGATGGACGTGTAACCCAGCTTGTTATTGACCAAGTTATTGGAAAATATTGAAAAGTACGTTTTCAATAAGCAATGATTTACTGTTAACCTTGTTAATACAGCAGTAACTATATACCTTCTAACACACACTTCATACCAATGCACAAACAAACAACTCCTCCCGTAATGAAATATATAAATAAATAAATATAACTGAAACACAAAATCTTCACTTCACATAGATCCTAAAGATGTGACAGACAGCATGTGCTTCGTGTGAAAGGACAATGCTAATGTGCAGGTTTTTTTTTTTTTTTTCCAAAAACAAGAATTTCAGCGAAGTGCTCAGTAAAGAATGGAATTAGGTTTCACAAGGCTGCATTAGTAACAAATAGATCAAGCTACTAAGTTATAATGAAGGTCAGTAAACTCATCCTGCTAAATCATTTACCCTAATTTGATAATGACAGAGGAATAAAAGTATTGTTGTACCTCAAATTCTGAAATTGAAAAAGACATTATTGTTTCACTTTTTTCTGGTTTTGCACCTCCTGTCATCACCACAGAAATACTGCACCCCACCGAGTAAAGGCAAATGCAACTCCAGAAGATACTTGTTTAGGTTACGTGACCAAAGCCTAACCTCAGTAAGGAGCCCAGAGCCACAGTGACATGCGTAGCACCCCCCGTCGCATGATCAGAGCAAAGCGAGCACCCTCGGTCAGCTACTCCCAGGGCCGCTATAGCACCGACTTAGCTTCAGCTGCAACAGCAATTTCTCTAAGTGGTCAGGTGGCTATGGCTAATTTGCTTTAATTTTGTTTATCTTTGAATGGTACAGTCATATTTATGATTCTAACATTATGACGCAGTATAGAAAAATACAGGCCTGGTGTGATAGCAGAGGCCTTGAGAAGCAGAGACAGTTAAGATGTGGTGTAGAGGAGTACAGGCATGGGACGATAAGAGATGGGGCACAGGCTTGGCACTGGAGACTCCACGGCTATAAAAAACTCACACACGGCCAGTTAAAGAAATGTTAACCTGAAGCTGGACAAAACTCGTTTTAGAGGTAACAAAGAGGACAAAGAAACAGAATCGAGCGTATGTAAAAGGTACAGTAAATTCAGACATAACATGGAGCTGCAGACCCGTGAAGAAAGAGCAAGGTGTAAAAGGTTGTTAACATATTAAAAGGATCCCAAGCGGATCCTAGAATGAAGAAGAAACCAATATCATCATATTTCTCTTGGCCAAAGACTTCAGATGCTGACAACCCACCGTAACATGCCCCCACAAGAATGAAATCACCACCCTTGGATCCAGAGAAGTGTAGGGGGATGAACATTATGCCAGGAAGAGGGGTACAAACCAAGAAGTAGGAATATAACAATCTCCTATATTCCTTCGTTTTCTATAATTACATTGGGACAAATACTGATTCTTGGATTAGAGAGTTAAAATTTCAATTATACTAATTGGTTTAAAAAAAAAAAAAAAAAAAAAAAGGTGTGTTTCTGCTTTGCCCATAAACATTTTGAGCATAACAGCCTACTGTCCTGGAGAGACCTCCACAGTCATGAGGCAAGAGAACACCCTGCAGCCTGAAGGGGTACTGCCTACAGGGGCATGCGACTCATTACAGCATGCTGGGACAAGGCACTTCAGAACTGCGCAAGACTTACTACGGGGTGTTTAGGGAAAGGACTAAAGGCAGAGAAAGGAGGAAGGAATCAAGGTGGTTTGGAGAGGAACAAGCACAGGAAAATAGAAGGGGAATGGCATAAAAAGGGCTGACTGCATGAAAGCAGGTTGCTGCTCTGTGCGCTTGTCTGGCCATGCCCTGCGCCTCATCAGCACAGTCTGTCCTGTCTCCTTAATGAACTCCATTTCCAGCTGTTTTCCTCGGTAAAGGGGCTCTCTATTCTGTGTGCAGGAGCGTGTAAGGAAATCTCAGTGCCAGCAACTGCAGAAGGCGCGATGGGTTATAGCAACCCATGTGTCCGAGTTGCCAGCAACTGGAAAGACTGGACTGTGCACATATTGCACGGGTGCACACACAGGTAAGCATAATTTGATAGCAAACTCCAAGCTGTACTAGCTGACAAGCAAGATACTAGGTTTGGGAGCCAGGAATTGGAGAGGACATAAGTCTGGGTCAGATCCTGGAGAGACCAGGGTGCCTGAAGGTTGGCTACTGGGAAGGCCATACCGGACTGATCCATTCGTGCATGTGTAGCAACTGGGGAGACCAATGGATCCAGATACTGAGTGTCTACAGCCAACTACTGGAAGAGTCCAAACTGCATATCTCTATATATTTTCCGCTAATGAGCTTTCGTCTTGTTGAGTCAAAAGGGAAACCGAGTCACGTCATTCGTACTGTCTGTGTTTGTGCGAGTGCTGTGCTTTCTCTCTGTGCTAATATGCACGGCCAGCCCCGTGTATATGTTTGTGTGTGTGCATGTTTTTTGTGTGTGTCTATGCGCAGGGTGCGTGTGTGTCTATGGAGAATACAGGTTCAGCCTTGCCAATGATGGGATGTGGGGAGACCGAGCTGCAGCAGCCTTGCCTCTGTTGGGCTACTGGATTTGGCACCTCCAAAAATATTCTCATAGAAGAAAGTAGTACGCGAATGATCAAAGAACCATTCTGATTTTCAAACTCCCATTGAGATCAACAGTTCTCTAAGAACATACAGGGACATGAAGTTAACTAAAAATTTCAGAAAAATCAAGTATTCCAGAGACAGCTGTCTTTCTTCCACAGAAATTAATTCTGTAGTTTTCAGTTGTTACACAAACAGAAGCGAATAAATAAAATTTATAAGCTGTCTCAGTGTTCAAAGGAAAGTTGTGCATTATGTCCTATAGTACAGACAATATTTATTGCCCTAATGCAAGCCCAGATTCAAAAAAAACACACCCTTACCATCAGCAGTATGAAGGAGTTTATGACTCTTCAAAGTGCCTTTTGATTTGAACTTTTTCCCACACATATCACAAAGATGCGTTTTCTCAGTGCTGTGACGATTCATATGGGCTTTCAAGTTACTCTTGCTGCGAGTGGCATATTCACAAAGAGAACATTTGAAGGGCTTAACACCTAAAAAGAAAAAAAAACACTACAAAATGAACAAACTATACATTTTGATGACGGGGTGGACATTCACTTAAAAGAAATTTAAGACTGTGTGAGCAACATAAGCAACAAGGTCAAAATTTTCAAGTTTGGATGTTTAAATTTAAGAAACTTAATCTATACCTACTAATTAAATGATAATGAGTTTTTGACAACATCTTTTAACTTACTAAGAGATTTGGGGCCCTGCTTTTGGAATTAAAATATTTCTCTAGTGAACCCACGTACTGAATTTAACCAAGTGAATATTCATATTTTGGTCTTGATATGTCCGTTAATCATTTAAAAATGGAACCCAGTCTGCATAAATCAATGTAACTGGTATACAAACCAGCTATCACTCTATCTACTGCAATGTGAAAACATATTTTAGGAGGACTGGTTCGTGATGTATTTCATATGTAAGCACAAGTTAAATGTGTAAAGTTGTGGTTTAATATTAATTAGCGTCAGTTTTGCTAACAGATCACTCAGTAGTATACATTTTTTTCCTTGAGAGAGCATGAGCACTTAGGATTTCATTTCTTTCAAACCAGTCAAAACGTGTAATAAAGAGGGAGATGGAAACTACCTGGTCTAGCAGGTCTGCAAGACCAAATAAACCCTTCAAGGAAAAGCTGAATAAATCTGAATTAGCAGAGTACTGCAACAGTTTGTGTCATGTGGCTCTGGCAGTTTTAGGCTGATATTCATGGCCTTAAAAGTAGATTTACAAGCAAGGAATTGTAGCCTACTTTAAACAGGCTGTAACTTTTATTTCGGAATCAACTTCTATTCATCTCACTCTCTCCTGCTAGTTAGATTAGGTGTGTACCAAGCTTTCTCCGCAGCATAAACAAACTTGATCTACAAAATACAAAACCAATTGTTCTAAGGCTATAATTAGCATTACCAAAGTTTCTTAATGGAGTAAAAGCTATTGGCAAAGACAACTATTATAGTATACAGGCAGGTAAGAGCATAGTTGAGGCTTTGAAAACAATCTACAGTAGCAGCAGAAATGTCTGAAGTATCTGGACAAGCACAAACACTTAGGAACCAAAATATCAGTTTGGGAGTACCAAAGCCCATTATCCCCTTTATGCAGAGAAACAGGTAAAGCATCCAGAATCATGCTTAAAGGCCAGAGGCAAATTGACCCATAGATTATTAACTGACTAAAGATCATAACAGCTGTCTCTCACCTGTAATAAAAACTGACAAGTTGGGTAGACATAAAATTTTACTGGGCAGCATTTTCAGTCTGAAAGATTAACCTGTGCATTGCTAAATTACTGGAATTTCCGTCTAGAAAGTCAAATGCATGATCAACATTGTCTTCAGGGTTTTTCATCACTGTTTATCCCCATTTCAGCTACTCACCATGCTTAGCGTGATTTAATTAAAATACCCATACATAAATTATTAGCATGCAACAAAACAACAGGATTTCATTTGTTTTAGTGATAGATTTTTATACCAAATATTTTCAGAGAAATACGAAAGAAGTAGCCGTTATTTATGAGCAGTTACAGCAAGTTCCTGGTTTTAAGTGTCTCAGTACGACTTTAATTCACTCCTTGCTCACATTTATTATATAGTACTTTCAGGATATTAATGAATGACTTTTTTAGGGGAAAAAAAGGAAGTAGAAGCTAATTAATTTCTACTTAACCCTTCAACTGTTTACTCATGCTGTGAACATGCAGTTCCATATATGACCTAGAATCTGTTAAACTAATTAATTAACCTCTACTGTAGCTTAAATTTGAAGTTTTTGATTCAGGTATAGTAATACATTTTAATTCCTTTTTCTGTCAGTGAAGCTTGTATGGAATGAGAGAGTGATGATTATATATGAAAGGTTATAGCTTTACCTTCATGAGCCCAAATGTGACGTTGAAGATCTGATCCATTCTTCATAAAATAAAAATCACAATAAGGACATTTCACAGCTCGTTTTCCAATAAGTCCTTTCAGCTGAACTCTTCTGCCAAGAATCTCAGAAATGGTACTCATTGAAACCTCTAAGGGAAAAGTAAAATGTAATGAAAACCAGAAAGACATAAGGGAATTTGTTCTAGGTTATGTAACTAACATGGAAGAGCTAGGTTCTGATTCATTTCTACTTTTTAAAAAGATTTACTTCCTCTCCTGCTACTCAAATATTACCTGAGAAAAGAGCACAGCACTATTAAATTAGGATCTTTTGTTTTAGGGTTTTTTGGATGTTCTTTCCTTTCCCTACTGATCTGGATACTCAGTGTCTCTGCCTGTTAGAGGAAGGGGGGAAATCAAGTCTTGGGTGTGCCACTGGTTTATAAATAATTTTCCGACTATGAACTTTCTCAGTAAACTAATACAGCAATTGTTTTCTTCTATATTTTAGAAGACTTTATCCAAGACTTTCTGTCAGAACTCCAGCAATGTAAAGGATCTGAAGACTTCATTCACTTCCATCATAGCTATGATCATCAGGATGCCTGATAATCCGAATCTTTGAAGACAAAAACAAACAAACAAAAAAAAAAAAACCCACAAACTCACAAAATAAACTGGATTGGAAAGGACCTCTAGAGGTCATCTGCCCAACCCCTGCTCCATGCAGGACTAATTTTTAACTGAGATCTAGGGTCATAATCAATCCTGTTTTGAACGTATCCCAGGATGGAGATTCCACAACCTCTCTTAGTTGGCCCATTCCAGCGTTTGACCACCTAAGCAGAACCTCCTTGCTCCAAGTCATGTCCCTTGTCTCTTATTCCTTCAGTCTACAGTTTCAAGAAGAGTCTGGCTCTGTCTTCTCCCTAATCTCCCATTAGATAGTTGAAGATGGCAGTAAGATTGCTCCCTCAGCCTCCTCTTCTTAAAGCTAAACACATTTATTTCTAAGTTTCTCCTCGAGTTGATTTAATATTTCAGATATCGCAGTGAAAATAAGCAGCATTACAGACAAAAGTCTGAAACCTCACCTCCTTTCCATGGCTTAGATCCTTGATCCATGACAGCAGGCTGGTATACCTGCTTAGCAGGGACCTTTGAAGGTTGATTCCTCTAATGTCTCAGGACTATTAACAAATGTCATACTAAATCGGACTAAAATCAGTCTGACTAAATATCAAACTAAATCCTTTTCAGTGGACAAAAAGGCAGATAATTCCGGGTGCTGGGACCAGAATACAAGACCGGATTTGGTTTGAAATACTACCCTTCGAAAGCCTAAAGGAGATTTTCGTCCCACTGACTTCATGGGGTCAGAATTTAACCCCTACGAAAAAACTAGAAAAGAAAGGAGCATTGTTTAATATCATATTTTCTACTTGATGAGCAGAAATGGAAGAGAAGAGAGAGAGGGCACACAGAATGACATTAAAAAAGGAAGGCATGGGAAGCTCTAGGAATAGCATTTTAATGATAAATATGAAATGGTCTCAGCTTAAATTAATTTTTGATGTGTCCTGTTAAAATTCAATTCCTTTAAAAATTATCAATTTTTTTTTCCTTTCATCTTCATTCTTTTCCATTTGCAATTTAAAAAACAACTGCATTCATGCCACTGCGGTACTTGATAGTTTATACCATCAGGGCCAGATTCCTTCACATTTATTTGGCTTGTAATTAAATGTGTTGTAAGAATAAAGAATTTCCTCCTGCAAAGAGAGGGTACATAGGAAAAAAAGCTATGCATGAATTCTCCTCTACATATTAAAAGTGTTTTTGTATAACTAATGCCGAGGCATATCCTAGATGTAGTATTTCTTTAGTATCATGGAAATACATCTAATAAATCTGGTATTTTGTTGATAAGTTCTATTTGTCTGCGATATATCAATTAAAAATAAGGACATAAAATCATTGTGCAGGTTTTTTTAATCTTACTTCTTTTGTAACCCAGTATTTAAGAGAATACATTTTCCTGAATCAAAAAATTTATACTGTATAGATGTAAAAACAATTGCTCAAAGAAGCATTTGGTTGAAAACCCACTATGTGTGCATATTGATACACTTTTTTTTTTGTTCAGATAAAGTTAATTAAATAATTCGTACAACTATTTCAACAAATATTTCATGCTCATTCATGTTACACCCTTTTTATATCGTTAGTTCTTCAGAGAAGGAAGAGGACTAAAAATTACTTTTAGAAGGATGTCGATATCCACTCAATTGCCCAAAAGTATTTAAATGGATTCATTTAGCATGACAGGGCTCCAGAGTTGACTGCTATCTCTGGACCACAGGCACAGCACACACTAATAATTCAGCAGTCAACGGACCAGTGCAGACCAATGACAACGTGCAAGGATACACAGAGCGTACTGCTAGCTCACAGATTACATCAGTCAGAGAGGCCTCACATTCCCCCCCCGGCTGATGCAGCACAAAAGCTTTATAGGCACAGCTCTTGAGCTTAAATTTCTATGCTTGCTGGAAGACGTACCTCCTGACTACAGTATAGCACAGCAGCCTTTCCACTTCACAAACTGTTGCATGAGACACATTCCCTGACATATGACAAGCCCCCCACCAACCACACTGTTGTAGAGTGGTCTGCAAATAAAGAGGCTTGGGAACGAGAGAGACAAGGTGGGAGCTGGTCTGAGCTCAAGGTGAAGAAAATTGTTTAAAATATGGGTCTAGCACTATCTAGTGGCAGTTGTAGGATAAGGGACGGCTCTACCTATCATATTTTATTTCAAACAAAGATCACAACAGTTCAGACATTTTAAAGGGATTTTTCCTTCCCTAAATGCAGCTCGGGTATGGCCTGTATTTTCCTATTTAATATTAAACTATGTCAGGTGATAAGTATCATTGTAAAAAGGGCTAATTAAAACATTAGCCAATGCAGTCAGCTTTCCATTATCCACAGTAACAGTGGGCATGTCTATCCAACATAATATAGATACTGAGAAGGAAAGCGTGGACATACCAATTTTGTGGCTCTGCACTGAGCTCAGATCTGCCAGATTTAAATCGGCCCCTGCACCAGTCACTTCGGTACTTTGGTGCTGAGCTCCCAAGATTTGAGAAAGTCTTGGTTACTCAGGCAGAGCGTGCTAATTTAGCACATTCACGTTACGTGGCGCTTGAACTGATAAATCAGTGCATTAGAAAGTAAGGTATAAAGAGAGAGTCTGAATGGGACTGCAGGGCTTAGCTTGGATCCAGGTAGGCTAGTCAGCTTCAGCTTCATACTGGCCATACTAGATCACAGCAGGCTCCAGTAAAGAGCCCTGGATCTGGAGACGTTTATTAGCTTTGACTCCACAACATCTGCAAGAGGCTAACAGATTCGACTTCAGCTGGCCCTGGATGCAAAGTCCAGCCACACCTTAAATGAGCACACACCAAGTCAGCTCAGGGACCTCTGCGATTCACGTAGGCTAATCTATAATCATGCTGAACTACTTGCAGACAAAATAACATGCAATCAACTCATTTTTCTTATTTTATATATGGCCAATGGGAGTTCTGATTACTTTCTTGAAAAGTCTCATGTGCTGCTACAGGGATGCCTATATGCCTAATTCCAGACTTCCCAATGCTTAACTTGAATTCATCCAAATCCTCTTTGGTCATTTGGAAAGCACTGTTTCCACCCAAGTGTGCTTCACAGAATCACAGAATCGTTTAGGTTGGAAGGGACCTCTGGAGATCATCTAGTCCAACCTCCCTGCTCAAGCAGGGTCACCTAGAGCATATTGCCCAGGATCACATCCAGACGGGTTTTGAAGATCTCCAGCGAAGGAGACTCCACCACCCCTCTGGGCAACCTGTTCCAATGCTCTGTCACCCTCACAGTGAAGAAGTTTTTTCTCAGGTTCAGATGGAACTTCCTGTGGTTCAGTTTCTGCCCATTGCCTCTTGTCCTGTCACTGGGCACCACGGAGAAGAGGCTGGCCTCATCCTCTTGACACTCCCCCTGCAGATACTTGTACACGTTGATGAGATCTCCCCTCAGTCTTCTCTTCTCCAGACTCAACAGGCCCAGCTCTTGCAGTCTTTCTTCAGAGGAGAGGTGCTCCAGCCCTGTAATCATCTTTGGAGCCCTCCGCTGGACTCGCTCCAGGAGTGTCATGTCTCTCTTGTCCTGGGGAGCCCAGTACTGGACACAGTACTCCAGGGGAGGCCTCCCCAGGGCTGAGAAGAAGGGCAGGATCACCTCCCTCCTCCACCTGCTGGCAACACTCTGCCTAACGCACCCCAGCATACCATTGGCCTTCTTGGCCACAAGGGCACACTGCTGGCTCATGCTCAACTTGTTGTCCACCAGCACTCCCAGGGCCTTCTCTCCAGAGCTGCTTTCCAGTACGTCAACCCCCAGCCTGTACTGCTGCAGGGGGTTATTCCTGCCTAGGTGCAGGACTCTTGCACTTGCCTTTGTCGAACTTCATGAGGTTTCTCCCCGCCCACCTCTCCAGCTTTCCAGAATGTCAACCCCCAGCCTGTACTGGTGCAGGGGGTTATTCCTCCCCAGGTGCAGGACCTTGCACTTGCCTTTGTTGAACTTCAGGAGGTTCCTCTCCGCCCACCTCTCCAGCCTGTCCAGGTCCCTCTGAAGGGCAGCACAGTCTTCTGGTGTGTTAGCCTCTCCCCCCAGTTTCAGATCATCAGCAAACTTGCTGAGGGTGCACTCTGTGCCTTCCTCCAGGTCATTGAGGAATATATTGAACAAGACTGGACCCAGGACTGACCCCTGGGGGACACCGCTAGCTACAGGCCTCCAACTCGACTCTGCGCCATTCACCACACCCCTCTGAGCTCGGCCATCCAGCCAGTTCTCAAGCCACCTCACTGTCCACTCATCTAGCCCACACTTCCTGAGCTTACCTAGGAGGATGTGATGGGAGACAGTGTCCAAAGCCTTGCTGAAGTCCAGGGAGACAACATCCACTGCTCTGCCCTCATCTACCCAGCCAGTCATTCCGTCACAGAAGGCTATCAGATTGGTCAAGCATAATTTCCCTTGGGTGAATCCATGCTGACTACTCCTGATCACCTTCTTGTCCTCCAGATGCTTAGTGAGGACCTCCAGGATGAGCTGTTCCATCACCTTTCCCGGGATGGAGGGGAGGCTGACAGGCCTGTAGTTTCCTGGCTCCTCCTTCTTGCCCTTTTGGAAGACGGGGGTGACATTGGCTTTCTTCCAGTCCTCAGGTGCCTCTCCTGATCTCCAGGACCTTTCAAAGATGATGGAGAGTGGCCTAGCGATAACATCCGCCAGCTCCCTCAGCACTCGGGGGTGCATCCCATCAGGGCGCATGGATTTATGGATGTCAAGTTTGGACCAGAGATCTCTAACCTGATCCTCCTCCACCAAGGGAGAGTCTTCCTTTCTCCAGACTTCCTCTCTTGTCTCCAAGGTCTGGAATTCCTTCACACAATTATCAGCTATACTCCACAGCATACAAGTTGGAACAATAACTTTTTTCACTCTGAATTTTAACATCTGGAAACCTAATAATATTCTTGACCTAAACCAGTTAGATTAGACATACAACTTCTCTCTTTCTTCAGAACATAATCATATTACATTGCTCACTCTAAACCGTCCTTTCTCTGTGGCAATAGACTGAGAAATTTTCCTTTGATTTTTTTCTTACCGGGGTGATTTGTCTTGATGTGTGATTTTATAAGTCGATCTTCAGAAAATGACTTCTCACACACAGGACAGGAATAACTCTTTTTGTCCTGGGGGTGGGGGGGGGGAAGGGGGGAAGGGGGGAAGGGGGGAAAACAGACAGAGATTATGTTATCAACCACTGGTATAATCAGTTCAGTCATTACACATTTAATAACACATGGTTCCCAACAAAGTTATAATTGAAGATTCATCATTTAAGCAAAAAATTAACACTTTTATAATGAAATAAATGAAGGAGCAATATGAAAATACTCTAAACACATTAGTCCTGATTAGTGTAGAGCTCCAAATTACAGCACACGAGAAAACGCGCAAACGTAAGCATTATCTTCTACCTGACTCTTTAGAGACTCAAGAGTTGAAAGATCAAGTCATGTAATAGCAGTTATCTGATAGTAATTCATTTCATAAATCCATCCTTCTAAAATGTAAGGTCAGATCTCATTATTCTGAAGATATCCACCAACAGGTGTATTTATAATATAATTTAATGGCCTGAAGTTGAGCAGAAGAGTTAATAATGACAGATACCATTACATAATCAGTGTCTACATTTTAAAAATGTTTGATAAATATTCAGCATCTTGTGTGCATGAGTAGTATTGTTCCACTATTTTGATTTAAAAAACTTTCAGACTTCTTCGACTTATATCAGTGTCACTGATATTAAAATAACATTTGACACCATCAAACAAGTTTAACTAGACAGCTTTGACACAATTTCTTTTTACATGCAATTTTAGTGTAATTTCTAGTGTTGTTACAGAAGCACCTAAATCCACATAAAAAAACATAGGACAGCTCTCCATTAATTAGAAAATTGCCTAATTGAAAATATTCTTTGCTCCCCATTATCTAACTTAAAGAGGTTTCTCCTCCCAGAAGCACATGCCGATTCAATTGACTACATGTGTGAACAAATAATGAGTGGGTCATGTAATCACCCCTGTGCTGACTGGATTAACAAGTGAGTGGATTATCAAAACAATGGACATAGCAAAGAAAACCAAGCTAGTTTTGACAACTAGGTAGATAGCCAGGTAACATACTACCTGATGGGAGATACGTATCAACTAAACCACCAGGAGATCACCGTAAAAGGCAAGCTGAAGCTACAAAGCAGCTATTTCACTCATTATTTCAAGAAAAGAGAAAACTGTCAGGAGCACAGAAGGAAGAGTATTGTATCAAAAAGAGATTGACTCCTAAGTTATGAAAGAGAAATTAGGAGGTAATAGGAAATTAAGGATCCTGCACCCTTTATCAATTTCTGACCTGAGACCAAAGAGCATCTCTGAGTAGTGAGGAAAATAGGACAAGAAAACTATATGTGGTAGTTATATGACTATAAATAGGTGTATGTCTTAAAAGAAAAGCAATAATTGAAGAATTATCATGGGAAACAGGTTTTGGAACGTTAGATATATGAATACCATAAAGGAAAGATTTGCACTCAGTATCATGTACCTCTGAGACAGAAATCCATACGCTCAACCGTCTACAAGGTGAAACTTTGAGGAAAAAAGTGTTTGAGCCACTGGAAGGCTGGGAAATGAACTGGGAGATCTATAACACCTGGGCTGCATGGTCCTATTTCTGTGAATGTGTAACAGGTTCATAACCTACAGCTGAGAATCACAAAGCAAAGGGATTTTACTCAGACTGGCAGAACTGTAGGAGCACATGAGCTAACGCTGGATTCCTAAGGGCAGCCTTGCTAGCATCCGACAACAGGAGCTGTCAGGATCGTATGCCATGCTCCAGTTAAGCATGTGGATCCACTGACCTAGCTCCTAGACCAAATCATAAGAAAAAATTGCTCTGGTACCAGAGACGTTTGGACTTACCCAAGTGCTTGAAACCAGGACTATGAGAATTTCAAATACTGGAAAAACAGAAGTTGCTCTGGAACTCCTGGGCTGAAGTAACAGTAAATTTAAATTTCATGATAGTAGGATATGACATATGTGATATGTGGCTCTTGTGCAGTTAATACGACAATGGCATGACAGGAAGAATTCTCCCTGAGCTGTTAGAAAGTCATTTGCTTCAATGACAGCGACTATATCAGGGATCAGAGAATGGTGGCTCCTAGAGGATTAACTTCGAGGAGGGAGCAGGGCAATAAGTAGGATTGCAACGCTGGACTTCAGCAGAGCTAACTTTGGCCTCTTCAGGGACCTACTTATGGGAATCTCATGGGGTAGGGCCCTAGAAGGAAGAGGGGTCCAAGAAAGCTGGTTAATAGTCAAGCATCACTTCCTCCAGGCTCAAGATCACTGCATCCCTCTGAGGAAGAAGTCGAGCAAAGCGGGCAGGAGACCTGCATGGATGAGCAAGGAACTCCTGGCAAAACTCCAGCAGAAGAAGGAAGTCTACAGAATGTGGAAAAGGGGACAGGCCACTTGGGAGGAATACAGGGACGTTGTCAGAGCGTGCAGGGATGCGACAAGGAAGGCTAAGGCCCAGTTGGAATTAAATCTGGCAAGGGACGTCAAGGACAACAAGAAGGCCTTCTTCAAATACATCAATAGCAAAAGGAAGACTAGGGAAAACATGGGCCCGCTGCTGAATGGGGCGGGTGCCCTGATAACAAAGGATATGGAGAAGGCAGAGTTATTGAATGCTGCCTTTGCTTCAGTCTTTCCTGCTAAGGCCAGTCCTGAGGAATTCCAGACCTTGGAGGCAAGAGAGGAAGGCTGGAGAAAGGAAGACTCTCCCTTGGTGGAGGAGGATCAGGTTAGAGATCTCTTGTCCAAACTTGACATCCATAAATCCATGGGTCCCGATGGGATGCACCCCCGAGTGCTGAGGGAGCTGGCGGATGTTATCGCTAGGCCACTCTCCATCACCTTTGAAAGGTCCTGGAGATCAGGAGAGGCACCTGAGGACTGGAAGAAAGCCAATGTCACCCCACTCTTCCAAAAGGGCAAGAAGGAGGAGCCAGGAAACTACAGGCCTGTCAGCCTCCCCTCCATCCCGGGAAAGGTGATGGAACAGCTCATCCTGGAGGTCCTCACTAAGCATCTGGAGGACAAGAAGGTGATCAGGAGTAGTCAGCATGGATTCACCAAAGGGAAATCATGCTTGACCAATCTGATAGCCTTCTATGATGGAATGACTGGCTGGGTAGATGAGGGCAGAGCAGTGGATGTTGTCTCCCTGGACTTCAGCAAGGCTTCTGACACTGTCTCCCATCACATCCTCCTAGGTAAGCTCAGGAAGTGTGGGCTAGATGAGTGGACAGTGAGCTGGATTGAGACCTGGCTGGATGGCCGAGCTCAGAGGGTTGTGGTGAATGGCGCAGAGTCAAGTTGGAGGCCTGTGGCTAGTGGTGTCCCCCAGGGGTCAGTCCTGGCTCCAGTCTTGTTCAATATATTCCTCAATGACCTGGAGGAAGGCACAGAGTGCACCCTCAGCAAGTTTGCTGATGATCTGAAACTGGGGGGAGAGGCTAACACACCAGAAGACTGTGCTGCCCTTCAGAGGGACCTGGACAGGCTGGAGAGGTGGGCGGAGAGGAACCTCCTGAAGTTCAACAAAGGCAAGTGCAGGGTCCTGCACCTAGGGCGGAAGAACCCCCTGCAGCAGTACAGGCTGGGGGTTGACGTACTGGAAAGCAGCTCTGGAGAGAAGGCCCTGGGAGTGCTGGTGCACAACAAGTTAAGCATGAGCCAGCAGCGTGTCCTTGTGACCAGGAAGGCCAATGGTATGCTGGGGTGCATGAGGCAGAGTGTTGCCAGCAGGTGGAGGGGGGTGCTCCTGTCCCTCTCCTCAGCCCTGGGGAGGCCTCCCCTGGAGTACTGTGTCCAGTGCTGGGCTCCCCAGTACAAGAGAGACATGGCACTCCTGGAGAGAGTCGGGCGGAGGGCTACCAAGATGATTAGAGGGCTGGAGCATCTCTCCTCTGAAGAAAGACTGCAAGAGCTGGGCCTGTTCAGCCTGGAGAAGAGAAGATTGAGAGGTGATCTCATCAACATGTACAAGTATCTGAAGTGGGGGAGTGTCAAGAGGATGAGGCCAGCCTCTTCTCCGTGGTGCCCAGTGATAGGACAAGAGGCAATGGGCAGAAACTGAACCACAGGAAGTTCCATCTGAACCTGAGAAAAAACTTCTTCACTGTGAGGGTGACAGAGCATTGGAACAGGTTGCCCAGAGGGGTGGTGGAGTCTCCTTCGCTGGAGATCTTCAAAACCCGTCTGGATGTGATCCTGGGCAATATGCTCTAGGTGACCCTGCTTGAGCAGGGAGGTTGGACTAGATGATCTCCAGAGGTCCCTTCCAACCTAAACGATTCTGTGTGACTCTGTGATTCTTCATTAACTAGAGTATCTTTCTAAGGTGGAGATGACGCAGTCACCGTTTTGAGCCCTGAAAATCTCCGGTGAAGGAGGAATAATAAAGAATACCAGCTAGCATACAGCAGGAGAGATTCAAGAAGGGTGACAAAATACTCTCAAGAAAGCTATTGATTTGGGGAATTTGGGTCTCTCAGAAGATATAACCAATTATCCCTAAATCTGATAGTGACGCTTTTGGACTTCTGCATAATAATCAATAGACTAAGTCTAATAAAATTGTATAGCAATGCTTGCACCATTTTAAATGTTGAATTCAAGTATCACATTTGTACTTTGAAAAAATAAGAACAATATAAGTATAGCTATCATTTAGGGGCTGTTCAAAGGCCATGTGAAATCTGTTGGCAGATGTTTGTCTATTCCTCAAACATAACTACGTAACTGGTTTGAAAAATTAGACTAAGTGAAAAATGTAGCATAAGTTTAATGTACAGCTGGGTGTTGCTAGTCTTTTCTCTTCATACACTGTATTACGTGTTTCTCAAAGTACCTGGAACAGTAAGACAAACATACCTTGCCATTTCATAAAGTTAAATAAAGAAAAAAGAAAAATAAAGAAAAAAATGCACTCCACAAACACTACTTTAAGTAAAATGATATTCATGACAACTGTAAATTTTTGCTATTACTTTTTGGGAAGGTGAGGCTGTAAGCCTATGCTTGACAGGAAAAGTCAAGATTATCAGTAAACGCATTGAGAGCTGTAGAACATGACCGTACAGTCGCCATAATCACATTTTTCCACAGGATCAAGGTAACAATTTTTTTCAGAAACAAAATAATCCAAAGAGCTTTCTTCCAGCAGTTAGAAAGTGATCTCTATCAAGCGCTACGGTACATGACCTTCAAACTGAGTATTCTTTGTAGTAACAAACAGATTGCACTTCTGAGCCCAGAGCATCTTCAAAGAATGTCTGTCAACCTACAGTCTCCTACCAAGTGCATCCAGCTGAAGCCATACCTCTCACAGTTGTTTGTGCAGGTCAGCGTCACAGACTTTTGGAGCAAGCCCTGAGAGCTTGCTATGGTGCTAGTCCTTCAGAGTAATCCCATCACTCTCAAAATCAGCCTTTAAGAATTCCTCTGTTGCAAACTAAGTATTTCAGAGCACTACAAGGTCACAGCACAGAGTCCCAAAAATGGTCTCCCCTACCACAGCTCTAGCTTTTTCAAGTGCCCTTGTCACAGACAATGGCGGAGGCACTTTGAAGGACTTAGACCGACGTTTTAATAATCACGCTCTCAGCACCCAAGTTTTCCTCTGATAAGAGTGAAAGTAACTTATTCTATGCCTTATCAGAGCACCTGCATGCCTACCTTTTAAATGCCTTTGAGGGGGGCTTTTTGAAGGACACAAGCAGAAGCAAAGTATCATGAGATGGATCTTCCTGTGTTAGAGAGCAGCTGCATAATCCAACCAGCTACTTCAATCTCAAAGTCACATCCACATTTCCTGAGAATTGCTTAATCCCCCTATTAGCCAACTTGGGAAAATGAAGCCTAAAGATAAAATCATTCTAAAATAAAGTTAGTTTTGTGATTGAGAAACAAACAATTTACATTCCACTCACGAGGAAGGAATTAGATTCGTAAATGTTCTTAAAACCTCTGCAGTAAGTAGTCTATTTATCACAAGATTTCCTTGTTTCCTTATGCTATGCTTCATTACAAAGTAAGGCCATTTAAACACGAATCACAATGCCTTTCTCTTTATATAGATGAATTAAAAATGTGCTAAGAAAGCACCAACTTTATTGCAATACCTACATTATATCGTAGGGAATTCTGTTTCTCTGAGGCACTTGTTTCAAGATAATTCAATACGTAGGAGTACTAGTATACAGTCACGAAAAGAAAAATGAGAAGTCTCTGGATACATAGCTCTTAAAACAACAGATCACTATCAAGTTAATTTAATGAATCAAATAGTACGAGACATGATGTACCCTGCAAAACATCAAAATGTTAGCAGGCTACTGTACTGTACTCATCAATAAAGAGGCACTCTGGTGATACAAATATCCTATAAATATATGCACAAAAACACATGATTATTATATATATATATACACACACACACACACATATATATATATATATAAAATATACATACAAATATATATATCGCTATAAATTCATGATGTATATGGAAATTCTGCCACTAATTTCAAAAGAGACTGTTTGAACTCTTGAACTGCTTTGTTACCAATTTCACTAACAGTATAAATTAAGACCTGCAACAATCCTTGGCCATAATAAGAATTAGTCTGGTCTAAATTAGACAAACATCAGATAAACAATACATTCTGCTCCTTTTAGTAGTAGCGATATTATTTCACGAGTAGAAAATAAAATAGAGCTCTACTAAATATTGGCACTCATTGCTAGATGTGAAGGTTTCTAGCCTGCTCCGGGTCTCCCAACAGGATTGTTGGTGGAGCAGTCATGCCAAAAGGATGATACTGGTTTACAAAATATCTTTGTTCTAGTAATAGGCCCCATATTTAAATAGCCTTTGTAAAATAAAAGTCAATAGAATATTTTCCTGATGCTCAGACATACTGTACCAGTGAAGCTAACTATAAAGAAAATGAACAAGGAAAAGAGGCACATGGCATAATTTCCTTCCCATATTTCCATTTGTCTGTTACAGCTCTTCCAGTATGCTTTCACGTGCACACATATCTATGTATGTATGTGTATACATACACACACATATTATACACATATATAAACCAACAAGATTTTACAGAAATTTTTACAACAAATTTGGCAAGGCCTCTCTACTTTTACACAAGCAATAACTTACACATTTGTCAAAGCACCAAAACAAAGAATAAAGAAGCTAAACAAAAAGGAAGGAAAAATAGGACATTTAAAAAAAATTAAAGATCAAAGAAAGAGAAAAATTATAGAAAAATGTCTAAGGTGGCATGACCATAGATTTTATGAGGGACCAAGTTAAATATTGCAAAAAGTAATGCAGTACTTATAATATTCCAATAAAACTACTTTCTTTGGTTTTGTTTTCCCACTGTTTTCTCTTGTTTTCTATTAATCTCTGTATTTTCACAGTTTGAAATTTGTAATATTTTTTATTATTCTTTTATCTCCATAGCTGATACAATGTGTTTTCCTCCTTATCAAAGCATAACTAACACTAATGGGAACAGAATTAGGTGCTTGAGTTACATTTCTGAGGTGTGAGAAGTCTGTCACCATAGCCATCGTGATGCTCAAATCACGATTCTCCAAAAAGATTCCTGAATTAAGTTGATATCACACAGTGCTACTCATATGCAATTTTGTTAAACTGATCTGATTTACCCAGGAAGTAGTTAGGCACACTTGTGAAGGAAAGCTACAGAAAAGTTTATAAAATGGCCAGATAGACTTTTATTAAGCCTGTCAAGTGGCAGAAATCACAGCATACAGAACGTGAAGCACCTGCACAGTACTGTTTAAGCACTTTTCTTGAGATAACTACTCAGTAAAAATGAGTAGCTAGCTAGTATTTATTATGCAAGCAAGAACCAAGAACAAAAGCCATTTTCCAACCGAGTGCCCTAATCGTTGGACCGTGGTTTTTTTGGTGAACTCTTTCCTCCCCAGTACCTTGTATTCTTGACTGCATCGTGACCTAGCTCCCGAGGTAAAGGTACCACAGCCAGACCAGCGACAGGCTGATTGCAAAAGCTATTCCGGCAGGGGAGGTGAGCAATCAGAGCTCCAGTACCTCGCTTCCTACTAAATCCTCCAACTACTCTGTTACACAAAAGATCAGCAGTATAATGAAATTTCTAAGCATCTTTCCAAAGATAAGAATCATTTGCATTCATGAACATGTGAACAGGGGCCTAAGAGCAGTCAGTGGTGCTGTATCTGAACTCCAGTTTTACAGAGGTGCTTATCTTGGAATATAAATCATGCATATAGTTTTAAAAGAAATTCTGATACCAACCTCTCTTTGACATTTGCCTGATCAGCATACTGCCTATTGTAAAACCCACCGTATGTGGTAAACAAAACTGGTACCTATGATCAGCACTGTTTAGTTTCACTGCTGGTCTCTAATTTTTAATACTAGTTTAGTCATCACTCTAAATCATGGTGCTAACTCCCTTTTTGAATCTGGCCCTTAAAAACATATACAGATCTTCGTCGTCACTCTTTCGCTTCGGTTCACTTTTCTAAAGTTGTTATAAACTGTCCACCCCCGTCCTTAGGTACTACAACACTGAAGTGGTTCACATACGTTTCACGGACTGAACTCCTACAGAGCTCCATAAACACCAAGAATCCTGAAAAACACCACTACACAAACCTTGCAAATAAAAGTCAGTCACCAAGAATTAGAGGAGACAAAAATTTCGGTCTTACATCAAGCTGAGGCTCAGTTCCCAGATTTCAAAAATAAAAATCCTCTCCGTTATGAAGATGTGTAGCAAATACAGTGGAAACAGGCAGCACGCACACATTCCCAACCACCATCCCCTAGGAAATGAGTAATCCCAAATTCAGTGCATGACTGGGATTCTGCACAGAGAATAAGATGGGATGCTATACACAGAGCTATGGGCATTAATAGTGAAAATAGAAAGCTGCTTTTCAATGGCCAGTATTAATCTTGTACACCAAATAAGGCAGGGATCCAGCTGAAAATCAGAAAGCAACAACATAATAAAAGACTGCAACATGCACTTGTTCAAGGAACTGAATTGAGATTTTGATACTGACTACCTCAGGGAAAGCTTAAATTCTACTATTTGTTAAGTATTGATTTTGCAAATTAAAATTAACATTAAAATAGCTTTTCATATTACAGTGTATATAGTTTGTTAAATATTGTATTTTGGAAGGAGTATCCTATTTACTAAAGGTATACATTAAGCAAATGTATCAAGCATTGCATATAAAAGCCAAGATGAGAACTGCAAAGTTTAGTTACTATGTAAATTCTAATGCATTAATTTTTCAATCCATTTAAAGGCTCAAAGTATTTTTGAAAGTAAGCATCAGTAAACATAATTCTGAAAGATCTTGCTGTCACATTGCTTTTAAATATAAAACGCATTTTCTCAGTGCTATTTACTATCAAGAAAACAGGCCTCCTAGTGGGAGCTACTGGACAATCAGCACACTTGAAAAACAAGTATTTATGTATGAACGTAGGATGTCTAATTGTGGGCTTAGTTTTACAGTCATCTCAGATATCATTTACACAGATTTCTGGAATCAAATGTACACCATAAACTTAATAAATTCAAAAGCAAGCTAAAGAAATGTCTATTATGTGAGCCTTCTGTGTATTTCATAACAAAATCAGATTTTGTTTAAAATGTCCACAATATGGGGAGGAGAGTCAAACGCTTCCCTTTTGTGTCACCTGCTGTTTCTTTAAAAGCTGTCCTGCAGTTACAAAAAGCTACTACTTAAAAAGAGTAGGAGGCGAAACGTTCTCTTCTATTACCAATCCTTTTAAGACAACTTTAACTGTTGGAAATATTGGCCAAGAGCCTACCCCCAGCTGCTAAAAAAGATGTGAAAACCCAGCATATTTAAAAGCTCTTTAAAGTAGCGATGATGAAATTGCCCACATCTGGGGAAAAAATTAACACAGATCCTCAATTCAAACAACACATTTCACTAATAAAACAGAGTGTAACATCAATATTTATCACAGTACTTTAGGTGAGTTGAGCTGTCGCTTTCTCATGTGATTAGGAGGAATGTGTGGCATGTTCTAGGTGCTGCAGGTGCAGAGGATTTATTTACAAGACAATGCTAGTGAAACTATAATGCTGTGTAAAGAATAAAGAAAGTCTACATGGATATTTCCACGTTCTTAAAGGACAGAAGAGTGACTGTTACTATTAAACAACTGGTACTGTTTCTTCCTTTGCTGGAACAAAAATAAAAAACAGATACAAAAGAAGGGCAAGTATCTCTGAAGGCAGTTCAATGATACAGCTACTGTGTAACCTTTAAAAATCCAAATTGCAAGGACATAATTCACGCCAGTTTTCTGGCATTATTAGTTAAAAAGCTTTAATTACAAATATCACGTTTATCAAGTATTTAACGAAATTCTGAGCTGTGTATTCAATATCTTTACCTCAGACAAAATCACATGAAGTAATGCAGAATCATGGAACACTTGAGGTTGGAAGGGACCTCTGGAGATCATCTAGTACAACCCCCCTGCTCATGCAGGGTCCTCCAGAGCACATTGCCCAGCACCGTGGCCAGATGGCTTTTGAGTATCTCCAAGGGTGGAGACTCCACCACCTCTCCGGGCAACCTCTGCCAATGCTCAGCCACACTCACTGTCAAGGCGAGTCTCAGGTTCAGACAAAACCTCTTGTGTTCCAGCTTGTGCCCGTTGCCTCTCGTCCTGTCACTGGGCACCACGGAGAGGAGGCTGGCCCCATCCTCCCTTCACACCCTCATTGATCACATCCTCCCTCGGACTTCTCTTCTCCAGGATCAACAGGCCCAGCTCTCGCAGCCTCTCCTCATATCAGAGACGCTCCAGGCCCTTCACCATCTTGGTAGCCCTCCGCTGGACTCGCTCCAGGAGCTCCATGTCTCTCTTGTCCTGGGGAGCCCAGCACTGGACACAGTACTCCAGGGGAGGCCTCCCCAGGGCTGAGAACAAGGGCAGGATCACCTCCCTCCTCCACCTGCTGGCAACACTCTGCCTAACGCACCCCAGCATACCATTGGCCGCCTTGGCCACAAGGGCACACTGCTGGCTCATGCTCAACTTGTTGTGCACCAGCACTCCCAGGGCCTTCTCTCCAGAGCTGCTTTCCAGTACGTCAACCCCCAGCCTGTACTGGTGCAGGGGGTTATTCCTGCCTAGGTGCAGGACTCTTGCACTTGCCTTCGTTGAATTTCATTAGGTTCCCCTCTGCCCACCTCTCCAGCCTGTCCAGGTCCCTCTGAATGGCAGCACAGCCCTCTGCTGGATCAACCACTCCTCCCAGTTTAGTATCATCGGCAAACTTGCTGAGGGTGCACTCTGTCCCTTCCTCCAGGTCACTGACGAGCAAGTTAAACAATACTGGACCCAGTACGGGCCCCTGGGGGACACCGCTAGTTACTGGCCTCCAACTAGACTTTGTGCCACTGATCACAACGCTGTGAGCTCTGCCATTCATTTCCACCTAAGTATTCCAGGGGGCCTTCTGGAAAGAAGACGGTAAGAAGTGGACTAAACTCATTATTCCTGAGTAGCATGCTATTGCCATCCACCCTCGTCTCCAGAGGTCACTTTGGAACGGAAAAGAATTTGACTGTGTTCATGCACTGTTTCAGTGTATGCCCATTAAAGCCCTTCTGGGTATACACGAGTCTAGCATGACTCAGATTAACTATGCCATGCAAGCAGAAAGGATGCTGTTAAAGGTTAGGTTTAAAGTCCATGGTACATAAACCATTTTGGAGAAAAGCTTAACCTACCTGGTCCACCCATGTAAAATAATAAAAAATAGTAAAAACAAAAAAACAACAGAAAGTTATGCAACACTAGGGAAAGAAAAGAATTGTTTTTTTCTTAATCATACAGGAAAAGCATTTAAGGAATTTCTGTTCCAAATACATGCATCAGACTCTTCTCTACTAAAGACATCAACAATACAGAATTCTTCAGTCACTTATGAAATATTGCTCATTCCAGGCACCGCAATACATTTTAGAAACATACTTTTGGAATAAATGCAAGACTGGTTGACAGAGGAAACAATTTGCTCTATAGGTTATTCAGCAGTATCACGGAGCAGTGTCTTGCAAAAGAGGGCTTCCAGTCAAGGATACAGCCCTTTACACAGTGAGAAAGAAAATACGTTAGAGCATGTTGAAGAAGTAGACCAGAACTGGTTTTGACATGAGAAGCACCTGAGATGGGCATTCAAAGCTAAGACGCTTATTGAATAAATTGGAAACCTATAAAACTAGACCTCTTCACCTTTGTAATCACCACAGAAAGCAGCAGCTGTTCAAAGAGATTGACTGCAACTAGTTAGAACTATTACAAAAAAATTCCTTATCAATAAATTAAATTTTGACTGTTTACAGTAACTAAGAAACAGCAAATTTTCCTCTCACAGCAATCATCTCTTTATGAAGGCAGGGAATTCAGCTCTAAGGAAGTAAAGCAACAATAATGCCAAACCCCATTTCACTCTCTCAAGACCCAAAGAGTTCTAAAAGGGGAAAAGTGAAGGGAAAAAAAGAGTGCAGATGAGAAAGAGAAACGCCTGAGAGAAACGCCTAAGAGTTTTCCTGCATAGAAGCATGCAGAGAGCACCCAGGAAAAAAGACTTCCTGTTCTTTTTTTGTTTTTTTTAAATCAATTACTAAAAGTTCAAACAAAAGCCTCATAACACTGACTGAAAGATACACAATTTTGAGGTATCACATCCTAGACTACGGCTATGGTAATGTGATTCATTCAGTGACACAGTCACAAATCACATCAGTATCACAGAAAACCAAGACCATATACATGAACTCTATTATTATTCTAGCCAACTGCATTTGAAAGACACCATCTATATCTCCAAATATTACCACATGATTCCAAACATTATGGTGATGACATGAAATTTAGACAAATATACTATATTGTTTATTACTTACCAGCTCAGTGTGAACTTTAAGATGTGCCTGGAGTTTATATTTATCTGGAGTGGAGTAGTCACAGTGTTCTGTGGGACATTTCAGCAAAATATTACTGTGTTTTTGAATGACGTGACGCTTAAGGCAGTTTTTGGTGATTGATGAGTAATTGCACTGGGAGCAGTAATACAAATGTTCTCGAGTGTGCGTACGCACATGCATGTCATAATGCACTTGGTACCAAAACAACTTGCCTAAACATGAAATCAGACATGAAAACAAGTCAATTCTAGAGATCTGTTTAAAAAATGACATAACAAAAATTCTAATGCATACTCAGTTTTCTTTGAGGGCATATCACAGTCTTTGAATCCTGTCCCTTTTGTGTTTAATGAAAACTTGTTCTAAAGACCCTTCACTAATGAAAATATGTTTAGAGAAAAAACAAAAAAAAACACTTCAGTCTAAAAAGATTGCATCGTATGTCCTGAAGCAGCCTGATGGCACCTTTAATGTAGGACGCAGCACAAATTTGTTCCTAATAAGGAAGTTCTTTAAAGCTATTCTCCTATACAAAGGATCTGAATGCAACGGTACACTAAGAGATTGTCAGAAAATTCTTTTTTTGTCACTTCCTTTCTTTTTTTGTCCTTCCTTTCTTGTCGTCTTGTCTCCTAAAAGCTGTTCTAAACATAAGAGCACTAAAAAGTGCATAGAAATTAATCTAACACATGACTGCAATGCTATCATGTTTTAAATTTTGTGTTTTTTGTCAAACTCTGATTCCAGTGTCTTTTCAAGAACGAACACTGCAAAGTAAACCCAAAACTGTTCCATTTCAAGTTATGCATGCACAAAAAGTTTCAGTTAGAACACATGGGAAAGGTGTATTCTTTCCATTTTCCTACGTTCAAAAAAAAAAAAAAGAAATCGGAATAGTTTTGATCTGACACTATGCAATGAAATTTTCTATCTCGCAGAAACTCATTCAAAATAAGTCATGAAAATATGCCACTATATGTACGTAATGCACAGACTATACAGTATTTATACACCCTTACATGCTATATAAAAAAGTCAGACTCCTTCATTTTATATCAAGCCAATATGAAGCTTAAACACTGAAAGCATGGACTGACGAATGCTGATCATGGATGCTCATGTCTGCTCTGCTTGGCTCCAGTTAAAATTATGAGTTGGGCAGAGGCAGGCTGACAGAAAGCAGCTGATTTTCTGTGTTTAGCCGAACATTTCATCAAATTTCAGGTCAACAGAAAATTGAGCCTCACAAAACTCCCCTAGCACTTTCTTCAGGAGGTTTGAGCTCCTGTTTATACAGTTTATACAGCCCAAAGTAAATGTAGCTGGGCCCCAGAATCCACCCCCTGAGCTACAAAATTCCTACTACAAGTATATACAAATGTATAAAAAACGATAAAGGAGAGCATGAAAAAGATAGATCACTACATAGCATTTTGAAAAAATAACAAATATCATTCCTTACCACAATATTCACATTCCAAGTCTCCATAAACCTTCCTTATCCTCTCACACAACTCTGTGTTCATTTGTCTCTTCTGTAAGTTGTCCAAGATCTGCATAAAGGCAACAGCTCCACTTCGATTATCAGTTGTAACTGCATTAGAAGAATCTGCCTGTGAACTGCTGGCTGCATTAGAATCTGCTGCTGGCAAAGGATTAGAGACTTCTGTTGAATTTTGATCAGATGATTTACTTGCTTCTGATTCATTAGAAGCAACAGATTGATCTTTCTCTTCAGAAAGGTTCTCAGTCATTGTGTTGTTCTGATTTTGATTTAAACTTTTGTCTTCTGGCAACAGAAGCTGGATTTCCTCACCCTGGATATTTACAGAACTGCAATGATTAACAACTTCCTCATTTCCAGGAGAAACCTTTAACTCATCAGGAGCAGTAGTGCCATTTTTCATCATAAAGCAATCTGACGCTACACAGGACTGAATGTTTGGGGCTGCTATTTCTGTTGATGCCTGGCACAGTGGCTCTGTTGCATTCTCCACCAGAGGATTTTCAAATTCTAAGGAAGAGACTGTACTGACTTTTAAGTCACCATTATGCTGACCATTACAGTTTACCTCTGCAGCCTTTGATTCACCTTTACAAGCAGATGGCTTTGGCATGTTAACAGCATCAGTACTCACGGCAGTTAATTCATCTGCACTTTGTGCTAGCTGTTCACCGAGTGCTTCTGGCTGGATATCACCTCCTGGCTCAAGCAGGCAGAAACTCTGATTGATAGAGCTGTTAAAAACAGAAGTCTCTGGCAAATCCGTGTGCACATCTTTGATGTGAGCACGGAGTCTTACAGAACTGACAAATTTCTTCAGGCAGACAGAACATACATATACAAAAGGGTGTTTTCGAACATGAAGCTCAAGAGCTTGGTATTTAGTGGCTCCATGACCACAGAGCTCACATGCAAAGGGCCTTTCATCACCATGAACAAGCATATGACGATCTCGATCCAGTTCATTTTTGAACTTCCGTTCACAAATATGGCAGTCATAAAGAAGTTGTCTTTTGCCCTCTCGTGTCATCAGGCGAAGTTCGTCAAAAACATCTTTCACTTTTTTATCTTGAAGATCATGGGTTTCCTTGATATGCTTGATTAAATTTTTAACATCCGAGTACTTTTTTTTGCAGAAGCGACAATGCTGCTTAATTTTCTTGTGAACTCTTTCAATGTGGACTTTGAGATGGCCTTTGCTGAGGCAAGTGAAGGTACAATAATCACAGCTGAACTTCTCCCCTGTATGTTTCCGCATGTGAACATTAAGGTTGGCTTTGATTGCACTGGCATAATTACAGTATGAACACTTGTAAGGCTTTTCATTTGTATGAATCCTCAAGTGTGCTTGGAGGGAGTGTTTAAATTTGAACACCTTGTTACAGTATTCACACGTAAAAATCTTCAGCTGAGTTGGACCTAACCTAAAAAGAAACCAAAACAGTTACATTTACAACACTGATACAAAATATAGCAGAAGTTTCCTGGACGTTCATGATGGACACAAGTGTGTGTTTGTTTATTTTAAAAAGATGTTCACCACAGGCTTTTTGAATTCTGCAACTGATGAATGGATTATTTTTGGCTGTCCCTTTATTTAAACAAATAGGAGAGTATTTCACTGCTGTGAAAATGGAGAGGGAAGCATTTCATTCATATTCTGCATGACCATAAATATAAGTACTTCAAAACTACCTGCTTGATTTCATTGCCTGTTCATATGGGGTTTGCTGAATGGCATATTCTTGATACCCTCTTCGTTGTGATGGGTCTTGAACGGCTGTCTCTGGAGTGGTGGGTTCACTTTCTTGGGGAGTAGCCTCAACTGGGACAATTTTTGTGGCTCCTAGAAGCAAGGACAAAAAAAGTTCATTAAAAGTGGCATATTAAAATATATGTTGTCTATAATATACAAGTGTAAACAAAACATTAACTCTGTAATCATTAGCTCATCTATTTTACTTTCTGTTGTTCAATTCACTTGCACAAAATGACACATACACTTCCGTCAGACATACAGTACTTATACTGTATCTTGTATTACTTGTATCTTCATAAAGCTTTAACTTTTCAAAATGAAATTTTAGTTTTTCTGTTTCTGCCTCAAACAACATCTTCTGGAAAATCTTAGTCAGGCTGTTTAATCAGTTCCAACAATAAGACTGGAGAAAAAAAGCCTACATTTAAGAAGTCTGGAAATCTTTTCCTTGATCAAATATTTCACTTATACTTCAGGGCATGCTGCCATCATCCCCTCTGAACAAATGAGTACGCTCCAAGTGCACCCTTCAGAATAAAGCACATCTGGAGATGTGATTAACTACATGGGTGTTATCTTCTATACAGTTGGCGAGCAACATTCAAGTCCGATCTGCAGAAATGCCAGGCATCCAGTTACTACTGAAGCTAATGAAAATTCATTTAAATGTTAACTTACATCAAAAAATCTTGAAAATCTCAAGTATTTCGAAACAAGCATCTATTATTAATTGATCTTCCTCCTTTTTAATTTCTTAGTCCACCTGTAACTCATCTAGCTATATGTTAAATGGAAATGCCATTATCTTCATAAGTTTATAGATATATATCTCATATATATATGATTTTATATATATATATATATATATATGTATGTATGTATGTATGTATATTTAAAATCAAATCCATTGGAAACCTTTCCCTAAAAGTTTTTAGCCTGCAGAAACTAGCAAGAGAAACAGAACAAAGAGGTAGGTAAAGCATATGGGAAAAATCAGCAGATAAAGTGGAAGGTAACCACCAACATATGTGAAGTACTTAGTGGCATCAAGTTGAGGAGGGGAGTGGCACTGAAATGTCATGGGAGAAAGATGGACATCCTATGGGTCTCAGAGTGATTTAACGTGGAAACTGGAACACTTTGTGAAGACGTGTGTTGGGAATACATAAGGGTATCTGATGTTTTTGGATCAGATGGGACATCAGATAACTCTGAAAGAAAACAGATTGTGTTAGTTCTTCTGTGTACACCCAGCTTAGAACCAGCTGGGTGTAAAAATGGTTTTCTTGATTACTGTTTTCTAATAATGCTATCAGTACTGTACGAAATATTCTGAGAATTGATCAGAACTGAACTTCCAGATTTTCAGAAGAAGTGTTCCCAGGGCATTTTAACTAGTCTTCTTACCACTACAGCTCCCTTCTGCCCCAGAAGACCAGGTTATTCAGTGGGACTGCACCTCCCAAACTGCACTGTAGTAGCCCAGTAAGGGGGGCTCATCTTTACAGTACAGAAGATGTGATTCAATCAGTGGGATCAGCGTAAGGAAGAAAACATTTATCAGAGCCATTACTGAGAATCATTATTAGGTACCAGAGCAGTGTTTCCATGCTTAAACATTTTAAAAATAGAAGCAAAGCATTTTTATTTATAACCACTCAATTAAAAGAAAATAGATCTTGAACTGATATGCATGCATGGCTACCTCTCTCAAGCTTACCATTTCCTGAATACAAGACAAAGATCTTCATTAAATGTTCTGCACTGAACCTCCTCCATGCCTTTCTGCCTTTCAGGATGTTTAAGGACTTCCTGAACAGTCTCTTCAATTCCTTAATATTCTTCTGTACCTGTGTAAAACCTGGCCTGTCTAATTCAGGTGATTAGCATAAGTATTGCCTCATCAGTATTTCAGATACCTGGCGTGGAAGGAGAGCTGCAGGTTACCCTAGCACTACTACCTAAATTCCCTATGCAATCAATAGAGAGACAAATACCTCTAAAAACTTAAAGAGAAAGGTCCAGTTCTTCTAACATACAGATCATATGTTTGCATGCAGTAGGCAATCCAGTCCACCCACGTTAGATGGTCACTTCCTACCCTGGGAAGACAGGGAAGCATTAAGAAATGTTGCCTCCCTCCACTTGGGATGCTGTCCAAGAATGGGCTCCTAAGTGACCAGCAGCCAGTAATCACTGCTGTATCATAATCTAATGACTCAAACACTTGCCCAGGAAGTAAGAAACTTTAAAAAAAAAAAAAAAAAAAAAACGCTCTACACAGCCTAATAGATAGTAAACTCACCTGCCCCACATCCCAAAATAATACCCTCAACATTTCTGTCTCTAAAAGCAGACATTAGCAGATGCCTATGCAAATATGTAAGAACAAGGTAAACAGATACTAAGTCTTATTTTCCATTAAAAACATCATATCCCAATAAGGAAGATAAAGTTTGCCTGACTTTCCCTCTAGAAAATCATTGCAAGAAGTTAGAGTATATCAATACTAAGGGGGGAGGGGGGGTGAATCATCCCCCCCAAACCTCCCTCCTCTAGCTGAGTTATATCTTTATTTTAGACTCAGAATGGACTTTATTTTACTAGATTCTGTCTTTTAATTTTGACTGAAGAGAAGAAAACATCAACTCCAAGCAAATCTGATTTAAGGGTAACAAGATCTGAGTTCCTCTTGATACTCTGATTGCAGCTTCTATCACCCAGTGTGCTTCATCTCCAGTTGAAACTTGGCAAAGGCCTCTAATTTCTTACTACCTATCCTTTAGAAAATTAAATTGGCCATCTCTATAGAACTCTCCAAAAACAAAGCTCATCAATAGTCAAAAAGCTAAATAGAATGGAAGGAATTATTAGGAAAGGATCAGAAACAGGGAGATATCGTTAGGCCAACATCCAATTTCCATGAACCTCCTACAACTTAGAGAGTACAGACAAAAGGATATAGAAAAAGAACTAGAAAAGGGTAACAAAAATAAAAAAAAGAAGTATTTCCCTTGGAAAAGAGACAAACAAGCTCAGGTCTTTCAGTTATGGAACAAACATAACTGCAAGATAAAAATGACAAAGACCTCTAAAATTAGAAATACCATAAATGAAGACTGAATAATCATTCTCTATCTCATAAACCATGAACAAGCGGGTAGAAGGCTTAAAAAGAAACAGAAGAATATATATTTTCACTCAGTGCATAATTAAATTATGGAGTAATTACTGTAGGATGTTACAGAGACTGAAAATATGAATGCATTCAGGAAGAGATCAGACAAATTAATACATACGTATTAAATAAGATGATCCAGATGCTACCACCAGCTCAATGGTTCTCAAAAGCTGGGAAGCTTTATATAATAAGTTTCCATTTTTTTCACACAGAGATTTAAGGCTTGGTCTATATAAATTAAATAATTTGTTAAGGGTATGAACTGAATATCTGTTTCTTACAATTTCTTTTTGGACACATTTATTTTTTCAGCTTCTATGTTATCTTATGTAATGTGCTCCAAATGTATGCAACTCTTGCCAAGACATTCTGCAACCGAAACCAACAGAAACTAATCCTACCATAACCCCTTCCTGCGCAAACCTAACATTCTCTTCCCAAAAAATCTTCAACAACAACAACTTTCAATTTGCTTTCAGCTTACTTCACCATGAGATAAAATACATTTTAACTTAGACAAACAGAAACACAGATCTGGATATGATGGGATCAAGACTGCTGCCCTTTTCAACATAGCTGGTCATTAGATTGGCTCAGCTAAATCAAACTGTGTCCTATTAGGGAAAGCTAATCTATACAAATACTTGCTCACAGTCTGAGGTGAGAACTTAAATTGTCTTAACCTTGCTTATGATGCAATTCCACAGCAGCTTTAAATCAACAAGTTAGTTTCTTTCTCTAGCCCTCCTCCCAGCTACATGGTCTTGACATCTTGGCACCAGCACGAGAGTTTATGCAGACGCAGAAGATCAGAGAAGGGATTGGGTTAAGATCTAAACCTTCTCATTCATTTTCTCATATGATTTACCCCCAAAATGCACAAATATGTATGATGGTCCAAGAGATAGGAATTTGCAGCCAGACAGTGTGAAGAGAGGACAGTACTGCCCCTGTGATAGCAGTCTGTACTTTGCTGGGCATAGTGACTTAAGTCACTGACTCAGCTACTTTAAAAGGGGGCAGCCCCAATCCTCCTACTTTCCCCAGCAAGACCTACACTGTCACCACCTTCCCTTCTCCCATCTGCGCGTGGCCCCCATGTGAAGTGGTTCAGTGAGCAAAACTTGTTGGGGGGCGGGGGGCAGGAGAGGAAGTTCCCTGATAGAGAAAATGAATATATTTATGTATGCATTTATTTTTACCAGATTTAGCTTTTCAATTGGTTTACCTCTGGATGAGGCAAGTACTTGGGCTGGCACAAGGAAGGGTAAAGTGAACTGGGAAGTAAAAGAGGCAAACTGGGAAGTAAAAGAGGCAAACAGAAAAGCTCATTTGGAAACAGTCTGATATTAAAAACATTTAGATATCACAAACCCAGAACAATACGTCTCAGAGATACAAAAAGAGTCGTCATCTACAGAAAGGACAGTTATATCAGTCTAATAAGAAGAGTTTTGTTGTCACTTGGGTTCAAAATATTACACAAAACAACATTCTCCTGCTCCTTTCCTGCTTCCTGAAATCTTTATGGGAGGAAGATCCAAGCATTCATAAGCTTGCAACGCAAGGGGTAGTAGAAGGAAAAGGCGGTTGGCCTTTTATGGATCTCCTCAGCAGAAACTGAGCAGAGAAAAACATGCACATCCTTACATTGAGATTTCACAGGAGAAATAAATACAAACACTTTAAGAAACAAGGTTCTAGTGAGCCAAAGTTTCACAGACTTGGTAAAGAGAAAAAATAACTAGCATCAGGTTATTAGGTACTTCAAGTTATTTTTGTATGTTTAAGGCTCCACCAAAAGCCAAAAATTCTACCATTTTCCATCTTCTCAGGAGCGTAGGACAAATCTCCTAGTAAATACATACAAGACAAATTTTTAAAATACTACAGGACAAAATAATAAATTAAATGTTAAAAGTAGAATCTCTCCTAAATCATATTAACTGAGTGTGAATAATAAACGTGGTTTTTAGAAGCCTTCATAACACCACAGAACTTCAATATAGGAAACAAAATACATACAAAACCAGAAGATTGCGCATCTGGCACTGAGTTTACCTATTAGTCCTTAAAAGCAGGTTACAAACAAGAGTATCTGTCATTCAAAGTCAGTATTTTTAGATGCACATACAATTGTACTTAATTCACTTGAGATGTTAACAACAAACTGTACTCCATTTAATCAGATGCAAGGAGTATCTCTCTTTTTAAGGGCTGAGGGTCTCTCCAGCTATGCCTAAAGGTAGTTCAGTGCCTGCAGAGAAAAGCTGCTACCACTTTATTTAGACTGTGCTTATTCTGTGGCTAACGCAAGCTTTCAAATTTGTAAAACTGTAAATAAATTACCTTACATATGCTCCCACCAAAACACTCTAGAAAAGGAAGCTGGAGTGAAATCAGTCTTGTCTGACACTCCTTTCTGAGAATTAAGAAACTTACTGATATGTTTCTTCAAAGGGATTTTTAAGAGACAGATTTAGTCATCATCTACTGCATGCATGATGTAAAACAGTCTCCCAATCCTAAGTAATGCACAGTAAAATTATAGCAAGCAGTTAATATAATACCCCTGAAAGCACCTTGCATAAAAGAAAGGAAATATACTGTCTTAGCATGATTATTTCCTCTATAAAATCCAACATATTCTTAATGGCTTCTCTATTCTTCTAATTGATAGTACACTTTTATGACATCTTCAACAAGATTTTATTGCACTATATACTAACAGTGGTTTTTATACACATGTTTAAGTTTAGAAAACAGGCGACGAGAATACTAATGCTCGCAAAAAGATAATTAATTGAAGGAGGTTACAGAAAAAAGATGAATCTGCAGCTGTCTGAAGGCCCTCTCATTTACTTAATTGAGGATTATTGTTCTTATCATATATATATTCTAGCTGATAATTTCAAGTTAAAAGTCATTGCTGTCAAAGACAGCTAAATTTATTAATAATAATAAATAAATAATTATTCATTTTATTAAAGCCTTTTGTATGTAACATATGTTATCCACAAATATCTTTGAAGTTGAAGCAGGTTGTTTTAATGTTTCAAGTCATTCAAAAAGCATATATATAAAGAAGTTGCTGTTGTCTGAAGAAAAGTGTTTACTAGATAGTAACTAAAGCAGTAGTTATTTCTTTTTTTTCTTCATTTCCTCTCCCTCATCACACACTTACTATTTTTTCTTCACTATCTCAATTTAGTAATATTTTGCTCATCTCTAGGCTGGTTTCCTATGAAAACGAGGCTCTGATTCTTCTGTCTACTATACGTTTCCCTCTTGAAAACTGTTCTGGTCTTTGACAGAAAGGCAGAGATTTCAAAGAAAAAAAAAATCTTGCAACCTTCCTAAGATTTCTAAGATTCAGATGCACCTGGATAGAGGAAACCTAAATTACAGCTCTACCAAAATCCCTGAGGAAGGGCAAACGTACAAGCCCATTAAGTAATACCCATATAAGACCCTTAACCAGCCATCACGTTTTGCCTTTTACCCACAGAAGTGTGGAGGATACTGGAGGGATGCTCAGGTATGGCAGTGCAACGGGGGCAGAACGGGAGGAGAAGATGAATGTAGGCGGAAAGGGGGAAAAGAGCCGGGAGACACAGCAGAGAAAACAAGTGTTTTGCAACAGCTACAAAAGAGCCCAGAGTGACAGTCATACAAGAGAAATGAGCATGCAGCTGGCAAGATGAAGCAGCACAGAGCACAAATTGCTTTGATGCCAAGTTTCAGCAGTTTCGATACAGCTCACAAGTGACAGTAAAAGTTTTCTTTTTCACTTCCCTCTCCCACCTTCCCCCATATTTACAATATTGCAAGACCAACTTTTTAACAGCTCAGGATTTGAAGTCCAAAATCTTATATTATGTTTCTCAAATAATGAATCTGAAGTTGTCTTTTACTTCTCTTCTAAGCATACAGGATATATTTAGTTCCGTTCATCCAGTTTCCTCTACTACCTTCACAAGTAGGAATGTGTTTTAAAAAAAATGAAGTCCAACTGTATCACAGATCTCAGTATCAAATGATATTGAAGAACACCACAGTAAACCCAGCCAACAATAAGACAACAAATACAGTCTAGTTAGGCTGCAATTTGTAAGGAAAACAACCATTCACAAATGCTAAAAACAACTATTTACAAATGCTAGCAATAACGAAGAGGAGAATGGTAAAGGCTACAAAGCTGAAAAAGATGCAAGATACCATTAAAAGGGGATTTTTGTCAGCCAGGTAAGAGATTGTTTTATAAAAACAGGCAAATACAGGCTTAGTTTTAAAAACAGTAGTTTGAAGTTAACCTGAAATCCTCTGATGAACAGATACGAGAGAAGTTTATAAATGAAGAATCTTTTAATCATTAAATAGAAACGTTAATTGATTTTCAAAAATATATTTTAAATACTTAGCTTGTATGACCAAGCATTGTGTCTAACTAGTATCCTAGTAGTTTGACAGAGAACAGCAGTACTAATACACTACCACACAAACTATACTAAGCTCTTTGTGTTTTCATAACCAGATTTACACTTATGCTAATGATAAATAGATCAAGATCTGAAATCAACAACGATATCAGGGTGGAAAAATACTTTCCTATTCCTTGGTCACTGATATTTTCAGTTTCTTCTTTAAAATCATTCACGGACTAAATATAACTGATGCTAATGAAGATTAATACACTCAGGTCCACATTGTCCTTTCCAAGCCTTTTGTCACACCTATGAAAAAATGTAATGGTAGTTCTACAATGACGCATAGCTGCCAAATGCAGAGATTCTATATAATGATCACCAAATTAAACCAAATATTTTATTTTTCAGATAATAACTGTCTTAAGCAGTTGTTAGTCTTAGGATAGTGACACTTTAAGTAGTGTTAGCATGAACAAAAAACAATTTCCTTACAAAATGGATGATTCTGGTTACCTGGAATAGCTTCATGGGCTGTCAAAACCACACTTATAATAGGATTTTTAGCTCCTGAAACCTGTTCAGCCTCCTTAGTTGAAAGGGTTTTCTCTGCTTTCTGAACTCTGGGCCTCTTTGGAGGTTTTTCTCGCTCGTCTTCCTTCCTGTCAAGGTCAACGTCAGAATCATTACCTAAAGAGCAAACATCAGAAAGAACATAACTATGTACAAAGGAAATGCAGGTAACAGTTGCTAACAGCACAGAAAGAATTAAGAGATAATTAACACTACTATAGAGAAAATTACTTGTTATTAAAAAAAAAAAAAGTAGTGCTGCATGACTCCCTGAGGCAACTACTTTTTGTTTCCTCTCATTCATAGACCTAGTATGAGACTTACACAAATACAGAAAAGATATGACATATGGAAATATTAAAAATAAAATCCTGGTTTCTCAGAAACACTTATGTTCCTAAATCATTCTTAAAACCCACGGAAATTTTGTACAGTTTCTCATGATTTCACCATTCAGGAACAAATTATGTTTCTCTTTTCCATAAGTAACTGTTCTGATGACCTTAGGATTATTTCCCCAAGTAGCTGATTCATTATCTGTCTTATTTAATAGAAAGTCCTCCAACAGTCTCTCTGAATTACTGTTTTTTCCCCCATTGTTTTTCTGAATCAATAGTCAAAAATATATATTTTCAGTGTGGATTCAAGAAAAATCAAGGTTCAAAACAGTTCTGTGTTTCAATCCAAATCCGGACACGTAACACTGCCTTCTGAAGCCCTGCACTTCTAAATCATCCCCTATCTTCTCCCGACCAGAACATCTTCATCCTCTTAAAGGAGGCAGCTTTGGTATCACAGACACAAGACCTGGTAACTAGAAAGCACCAGAACAGTTGAACTCCAAACACTTATCTGACGCAAGAAATGAATAATCAATAATCAGCTAAGTTGTTCTTTGAAGTTATTTTTTCCTTAAAGCAAATGAGGAATTCATTACTGATATTCTAAAAATAATTTTATAGAAAAAGAATTAGCAGAATGAAAATAACAACTCAGCAGGTTGCAAGCTTATACTAAAGAATTTCTTTACATTACATTAAGGGGTAGAAAAGACAGGCTAGAGAAAACTCTCTTCGCAAATAAAGGCATTAAGCAAATGTTCCAGAGGTAATGAGCAAGGAAAGGAAAATCTGATTTAAAAAAGAAAGTTATAAATGAACTAAATGAATTTCAGAATTTTTTTCTGAATCTGAAGCAGCTAACAGCCTCCACAGTAAGTCATTTAATGTATATTCATGAAGTGCTATAGCTGCTCTACTGAGATAGGGAAACAATATATAAATATAAAACAGCAGCAGCAAAACTGTAGTGCGTGAGGAGTTGTTTATGAAATACAAATAGCGAAAGCAGTGGCAAGATATGCTACATGTAAAAGGTGCTATTTTGATTTCAGTAATATTTTGTTAATATTTAGCTGAGAGTCAAAAAAGTCCGTCTGACATGATCTTACCTTAATGGAATGACAATTTAAAGAGAGCTGAGAATTCCTTAAAAAAAATAAATAAAAAATAAAAAAAAAAGAAAGAAAAAAGGGCACAAACACAAGCTAGTAGCACAGTTAGGTCAGAAAACTCAACAAGCACTTGGCTAGATCAAAAGCCAAGATTCAAAACATTAGACTCAAAAACAACAACAACAAAAAAACATACGTGTGTAGGAACTAGGTTAGATTTCTAAGGATGAAATATAAAAGAATAGAACAAACATATAGTGGTAAGATCAGAAGCGCCAAGGCACAAAGTAAGGAATGCAAGGGACAACAAAAATCATCCTATAATATAGTTACATTAATAGTAAAAGAAAGACCAAAGAAAGTGTTAGCTCTCCATTAGAGAATAAAAGCTATCAAAGCAGAGAAGAGTAATGTGCTCAAATACTTTTAGTGAAGACTGATGCAAAAAACACACCATATGCAACCAGGTAGTCAACATGCTTACAATGACCCAAAAAAAAGGATAATTTAGCAAAAGGAAAAAAAAAAAAAGTTTACCTTTTTTCTATGCTAGATCTGTCAATGAGAAATAAAATTTCACTGCATTCCCTACAGAAAATGCAGACATCCTTAATCTCACAAGTATAACCAGTACAATTTTTCCTTTTATTCAATATCTAATCTCCTTTTAGGTGTGTCTTCAATCTGCGACATCCAAACCTGTACAATGAGAGGGGGAAACTTAAAAGTTCAGGTGGAGATGTAATCCATAAGGCCAGTACAAATAGACACTGGAGGCAGAACGGCACCAACCAAATTGCTGCTTGTCTTTCCAGAGTACTTTCAGAAATGGAGACAGGAAAGAAACGTATGTGTTTGGTACTTTACTCATGAGTAATATGTAGTCAACAAGAAACCCAGGACCATGCCAGACTTGGGACAAAAAGTACACCATTTGCTGACAGAGTTCAAGATGAAGGAGCCATCCAGAGATCAATTCCCAGTCAAAAAAAATGGCTCTGAAAAGCCTGAGTACCTCACTAGTGACTTTTTCACCCGGTAGCAGTATCTGCCAAGGTTTTCAAGTCTTCAAGGATTTCCCTTGATCAGATGCCAGTAGCAGTTTCAAAGACTGACTCCTTCCTGACAGAGAAAAACAACTGTGTACTCTTCCTGTTATTTAATCAATTCTGATGGTGTGATTTATTAGCATGCTAAAATTATGTGACTACGTAATACATGGATGAATGCTCAGCCACGCATGCCTTAAAGCCTGTATCTCCAAGCACGTTAGTCTTGGAGAAGCATCTAATCTGTTTCCTGTCATCTTCCAGATGACTTTTCTTCAGGCAAGAAAGGAGAGTTCTTCAAAAGCAGATCTTGAATGAAGATAAAAAAAAAAAAAAATTAACACACTTTCACTCAGATGTAGATATCACTAGGCTCAAAACGTACCTTAAGGAATCATATGTGGTGTAAGGCATAAGTTTTTATTGTCACCGAACATAATTAGACACATCTTCAACACAAAAGAATAGGACACAATTCTAGATTCACCAAGAAGTCTTAAGTGCTTAAAATGTTTGAGGAAGGCAAATCCTGAGGGCCACTGATTCCAGAATGGCTCCTACTCCCAATCTACACTGGAAAGAAGCGAGACATCTAATACATGTAATATCACTGGGTATTTAATTATATTCACAGAATGGTCAAGGTTGGAAGGGACCTCTGGAGATCATCTAGTACAACCCCCCTGCTCATGCAGGGTCCTCCAGAGCACATTGCCCAGCACCGTGGCCAGATGGCTTTTGAGTATCTCCAAGGGTGGAGACTCCACCACCTCTCCGGGCAACCTCTGCCAATGCTCAGCCACACTCACTGTCAAGGCGAGTCTCAGGTTCAGACAAAACCTCTTGTGTTCCAGCTTGTGCCCGTTGCCTCTCGTCCTGTCACTGGGCACCACGGAGAGGAGGCTGGCCCCATCCTCCCTTCACACCCTCATTGATCACATCCTCCCTCGGACTTCTCTTCTCCAGGATCAACAGGCCCAGCTCTCGCAGCCTCTCCTCATATCAGAGACGCTCCAGGCCCTTCACCATCTTGGTAGCCCTCCGCTGGACTCGCTCCAGGAGCTCCATGTCTCTCTTGTCCTGGGGAGCCCAGCACTGGACACAGTACTCCAGGGGAGGCCTCCCCAGGGCTGAGAACAAGGGCAGGATCACCTCCCTCCTCCACCTGCTGGCAACACTCTGCCTAACGCACCCCAGCATACCATTGGCCGCCTTGGCCACAAGGGCACACTGCTGGCTCATGCTCAACTTGTTGTGCACCAGCACTCCCAGGGCCTTCTCTCCAGAGCTGCTTTCCAGTACGTCAACCCCCAGCCTGTACTGGTGCAGGGGGTTATTCCTGCCTAGGTGCAGGACTCTTGCACTTGCCTTCGTTGAATTTCATTAGGTTCCCCTCTGCCCACCTCTCCAGCCTGTCCAGGTCCCTCTGAATGGCAGCACAGCCCTCTGCTGGATCAACCACTCCTCCCAGTTTAGTATCATCGGCAAACTTGCTGAGGGTGCACTCTGTCCCTTCCTCCAGGTCACTGACGAGCAAGTTAAACAATACTGGACCCAGTACGGGCCCCTGGGGGACACCGCTAGTTACTGGCCTCCAACTAGACTTCATCTGCTCATCCAGCCTACGCTTCCTGAGCTTGCCTATGAGGAGGTGATGGGAGACAGTGTGGAAAAGTTCACTGAAGTCCAGGTAGAGAACATCCACTGCTCTCCCCTTGTCTACTCAGCCAGTCATTCCATCATAGAGGGCTATTAGGTTGGTTAAGCACATTTCCCCCCTTGGTGAATTCATGTTGACTACTCCTGATCACATTCTTGTCCTCCACGTGCTTAGAGATGACCTCCAGGATGAGTTGTTCCATCACCTTTCCAGGGACTGAGGTGAGGCTGACTGGCCTGAAGTTCCCTGGATCCTCCTCCTTGCCCTTTTTGAAGAATGGAGTGACGCTGGCTTTCTTCCAGTCCTCAGGCATCTCTCCTTTCTTCATGTCCTTAAGATCTCAATGTACTTCCAACTTTAACAATTGCAAGCATCTCAATAAATTTTATCCTATCACTGATGGGTAAGTAGATCAGTGTCAAAAGAGCCTCAGAAACGGATAGCAAAGAATCCTGAGGAGGGATGACTAGAATAAGTGCAAAAAGGTTAACTGGATTATTTTCCACTGAACAAACAGGAGCATCTAGGAAGGTATACTAAATCTGGGTCTAGTGGCTGAGGACAAGCTCTAACATTTAAGTCTAATGACATCTTCAATTGCTTGGAATTCCAAGTCTCAGAGAATGATCTGCCTCCAAAAGCATAAGATCTGGACACTGGCCACAGAGAGGCATGGGGGGAGGTGATGTTGAAATGAACCTATTTTTAGGATAACTTTTCTGAACAAGAAGGGTGGAGGAAATTACTAGTCAAGTTTTTGGCAGAAGTAGTACGTCTGACAGTATAGTTTGTCAACTCTTGCATAGCTTACTATGCAACGGGCGGTCTTTGCACAACCCTCCAGCTGCCACAAACTGCATTCAAGAAAGCACAAAGGTCAATGCCTGAGCACAAAACATAGCAAGGCTCAATGCTGAAACTCCCAAACCACTGCCTCTAAGTTTTTATTTCCTTCCTTTAACTTTCTCAGAATTGCCTGTGCTGGCAATTTTGGGCAAAAATGCTTCATGCTGTGGTGTCCACCTTCAGTAAACAAACATATAACAAAACAACCTCTTGACAAAATTTATATTTTGCATTAGAAAAAATATTTTCAATATATAAGTCAGCTTGTTTACTTCTTTTTGTTTAACTTAAGGCACACTGAGATAGAAACGTGTTTACAGACAACTGTTAAGGACTTAATACTAATACACTTCCAACACCGTTGACAACAGCTATCTTATTTACAATGCTTACAATGAGGAATGACCTCCTACCAAACTGAATTCAAACACGATAAGCAAGACTTCTTCCTATGGAATTACATTAGCAATGCAGTGCTCTCAGTTTTTAAGATTACAGTAAATTATGCTCTGCCTTGAGAGTTTCATTACATCTCCTCCTTGCTTTTCAATACCTGTTAGCATTTTCTTCAATTTCATTACATATATTCTTTGACATACTCCTCTCCTCAGCTGCTTTTTACTCTGTAGACTTCTACGATTTTGGAAAATAGTACTGCTTAATAGTTCTTATTATCTCCCCATTTGACTCCTTAATACAGTTGCAATTTACTGATTGATATTGAGATCAAATATTTTTAACATCAATATTTCACTGGAAAAAAGGTATCACAATTTAAACAGATATCTCCTTCTACCAGAAACTGCTGCGTGGAGTTATTTTTTGGTGGAAGGAACAGGGAGCAACAAATAATACAATTTTTCACATTTCTTACATGGAATAGCATCCACTAGTTTACTCTCAACAATAAATGCACCTGCACATATTTCACAGCAGGATTTGACCACTAACAGAAGAAAGTCTTCTGATAAATAATCAGAATATATAAAGAATGTAAGCTGCCTATTAAAGTCTGTATCCCTGAGGCTAATTTACTTAGTGTTAGACAATAAAGGGAATTATTCGGGTTGCTTAAATTACTTCTGTTGACAGTAAGAATTAGCCATAGTTTTAGAAGGAAAATTCCACAGATTTGAAATACTTGCGAACAAAATCTTGTAACTAAGTTACCTTTTGCCTGTTTAGGTAATAGGAATCCAGAACTATATGATGCAAGGAAAGGCATGTTTAGGACAACAGAATTATTCAGTTTGCTTGGGATCACACACTGAATTCACAGCAGGAATATGAACAGAACCCAAGTACTCTACTCCTAAATTCTCCTTTTTAACGATCAGAAAGTCAGCTCACTGTGGAAATAAGTGGTTCAACTTGAAAGGTATAATTATTTTATTCCCTTTTCTTGCTAAGCTTGTAACTATTAACATTTGAACACTGGAATTTTTTAAAAAATAGAAAAAGAATAAAAAAGACCAACAATGGAGTTACGTTTGTTAGTGACCCACACTAAAGAATAATCAACTACTATTATCACAGTAACAAGCTAAAAATGTTTCATGCTTTTTCTTTTACGATGCACCTCTGTAAGACAAAGTAGTTTGCTAGTTCCTTCAATTCACCCAAGGGGAAAAGCGATGGAAAAGATGACTTGTTATTATAAATTAGTTATCTATGACTTTCTATCTTAACAACATAATTTCAAAAATGTTATTAGAAAAAGTGATTTTAAGATAGTATAAACAATTACGGCATAAAAACACTTATTAAAATGCTGTTCTTTATTTCATACGCAAAGAAACCTAGTATCCAGATGCTGAACGCTAACTATAAAATCATAGTTACACGAGAGTCATTTTTTGCCTACATAATAAACCCAAAACTGCTAAATGCTTCAAACAAAGGACTGAATCTCAACTGCTACTTCTCAACATGAGCTGAGAACACTCAGTAACTAACAGAAACTAGAGTCAGTATTTGCAAAGGTGATAGGAAGTCACGGAGCACCATGCAAATTCTATTAACTGGGGGGGGGGGGGGGGGGGGACACATACTGGCCAAGAACACAATGGCCAAGGACAGGTGAGAGATAAATTTTAACTGATTTAATAATCAAGAATCTTCAGCTAGTGGTAAATATTTGCATGGACCCTGTCAACATTTACATGACACACATCAATACAAAGAATCCCTCCTCTCCACACAGTAGTCAAGCCAAATTCTATTGAGTCTCTCTGCTCCTGCGCTCCTTACTTCTAACTGCAATTCTTAATTATTTAAATGGACTTACTGTCTTAACTCTGCAGTTGTTCAGCATCCTATGATATCAGGAAGTATAAGGTGGAAAATAATCTTGATAAGATTTGCAAAATGAATTCCACTGGATTTTTCAGATATTGCAGCTTCAAAGCTGTCAAAGAAACTTCGTGTACTCTTCCAAGTCTAGCTCTGCTCATCAAAAAGATTAACCTTCAGTTGAAGAATTGTGACAAAAAGCTAGAATCAGTTCTGCCTCTTTCAATTTACTAGCAGCGTTGCTTATTTGCACCTCAACCAAAAGAAAGAGTTTCCTGATACTTAAACTTTAACAGTTATTCACTCTTCCAATGCATTTTGATGGGAATGGCTCCATCGTTTCCCTTTTTTGAGAGGAACAGGCATCCTCCAGTAGAGATTTGTTAATAAGGAGCTGGGGCTGCACTCATGGCCCGTATACTCTGCTATTGGCATAACTATTTCACAGTCTGTGTGTAACCTAAAAAGGACTTGTAGAAAAACAACAAACAAGAAAAAACTTCACCAAATCACATGAAGAAAGTCTTCATTCTCAATGACATCTGCTTTCTTTCTGAACTCATTCTACACAAAAAAAACCCACCTGAACTAGGCGTTTCTCAGGAAAGAGTGAAGAGGAAGATAAAAGCATGTTTTAATGAGAAATAAGAGCTTCAACTTTGACCACAGGGAGCAAATTGCCTCTCCATAATATGGGACTACCTCAGCAATAATTTAGTCTTCTTCCTGGAAAAGAACTACTTGGCTGTTACCACTGTGGTTCACGGAGTCAAAAAAAAAAAAAAAAAAAAATTCTCATCTTACCCAGCTAGGACAATTAAACTGCAACTATTCTTAGAGTATTAAAGGAATCTCCATCGGTGTTTTAAGTTGATTTAGGAGAAAATGGAACATATGCACCCTAGACTAGCTAAGCTAAGCTTCTCCAAACAGTAAGTCATTGTTGCTTTAGATAAATTGCCTCATTTCACCCCTCTAACGCTAAGCGGTCAGTCATTTCGAACAGCTGGCTCTTCAAATTAACAGATTAGTAAACTGACCTTCTTTATCCAGCGATAAGCATTTTAAATCCAAGTTGTGCCTGCACAAGTAATACAAATGCAGTGCCTATGCCTTCTAATGCCTTTAAGAAAGGTTCTCACGTTGGTGTTGATGAGGAAAGTTACCATCAGATCTATTGTCAACTAGAGTCTTCGCCTATCCACGATTCTGTCCAAGTCTCTAACTGAGGATATTACCTTCTGCATTTGTTATTGGAAGTACTACCTGGCACATTCTGTAGACACAGCTAGATATCCTTAATCAGCATGTTTTTGAAAAATTTTTTTTTTCTTTCTATAGGATGCTGGCATTTCATCGTGGCAAGAAAGTAGCTTAAAATGAAATTTAAACTGGCGCTTCAAAATGAAGGCATGCAATTTTTTTCTCCTGTAAAGAGATTGACATATTACTTGCAAAAAGAGCTCATTTAAATCAGAATTGAGTTGATGATAAAAACACTTTAAGTTAGGGACAAAAGTGCCAACTTTAAAAGTAATGCAGGCTTCTAAATCACTACGAACCTCTTGAAAAGGTCTAAAAAGATATCTGGAATGTTTGCATTAAAATCTGAATAGTATAAGAACCATTTGAAGCTAATTTTTACAGGTCAGAAGCACTCTCCAAGTTTGTGATGCTGTTTCAGTGGACAGGCAGTAACATTCAGAGGATGGACAGTGACTTCTTAAACTGCCTGAATATAATTGCTTATTTTCTGATTAAGAAAGTTGTGCTGTTTGATTTAAATTTCTTTTAATTCATGAATTGATACTGGAGAAAACTTTGGTATATTGACACATAGCTGATATGAAATATGCTGTTGTAAATTAAAAGTTAAAGAGATTTTTAATTTTAGGCCAATGCACAATTCAGAGAACCAAATCTGGCCTGTGTTCTGCTGTAATTTGTCTTCCATCCAAACCCCCGTTTCCCTGCTACCAAACGTTCTCTCTTGTATCTGCCAGAGATTCAGGTATGCTGCAGCGTGGAAAACAGATGTGGTTTAAAAAATTTATCTGTTTTCTGACCCTCAAAACAAGCAAGTGTAGAGGCAGCAACTGGAGAATCGATTCAATACAGGAACAGCCAAAATCCCCCATCCCATTCCAGTGGTACGAGCACTAGAAGCTCTGTTTTCTGGCTGGGAGTAGCCACAGTGAAGTCAGATGGCTCTTCAGGCTGCTGCTCAACTGTGCAAGCTTCCTCTTAGGATAAAAAAGCAGAGTGGCAGTATCAGCCAGACTCAGTCTATTAGCCAAAAAACTGAATTTAATTTAATGAAATAAAAACATAAAAGTATACACACAGCTCTGCTTAAATCACAGCAGCTTTCTTAGGCAGATAAGCCCTTTATTTAAAAAAAAAAAAAAAGTAGTATCTACTGAGCATATTTGTATGTGATTTGTAAGCACAGTGGACATATTTTTTTAATTCTGTGCAAGATAGACACCTTTTTCTTTTTTCTTTTTTTTTTTTTTTAAGCAAATAAGGCCGTAAGGTGAAGGCAGTCATTATGCATCAAAGCATTCAATTAGCTACACAGAGGTTGTCAATAACTAGTGAGGCTTCATGACTCCTGAAGTTGAGGAAGAACCATAAATGAGGAACTGATCTCTGAGAGGCCAATGCGGATTATGAATTACAGAAGCAAAGAACAGTAGAGGCCGGTTATGTCCACTGGTTATTTCTCGGACCAATACACAGTGCTGTTTCAATACAGTTCTATAGTGTTTTATCTATTGCAATTTTGTATCTCCAATATTATAAGGATTTCAACACCTCCCTTTGGGTCCTATAGAAAAGAGTAATTTTTTTTATTACTTGGAAACTTTCTGCTGATATTTAACTTCACTTTCAACTCATTACACTTACAATGTCTCTCTTGGTAAAGAATATCACCTTCAAATGTACATCTTTTAAATATCTTGAAGTGTAGCAGAAAATATCTGAATCATATTATAACTTGTGTTTATTCATTAAGCAAAAATATTTTGATTATGTATTTCAATCCAACATTCATATCTTTAGCTATACCCTACATTCACCCTTCTTCTAATTGAAAATTGTCCTTATTTTCATGTGAAATGACTGTCATTTAATAGTACAACAGTTTTGTAACCCTTCATACAGCACTGAAGCAATCAAAGAAACAGCAATAATAATCTGGAATATTTGAGTGGATGTAGGGTTTTTTCTAGTTTTCATTTGTACTATTGAATATGATTTTTAATTTAAGTCTTAATAAAAAGTGAGACAATTTAATGAAGATACAGCTGTGAAAACAATACCTTTGAATTTCTCATTTTCTATATACGTACAAATGTTCTCAGATAATGCTATCACCTGGGAAAGGGGTTGTTTAAGGTTTTTCTTCTTGTTTAGGTTTACATAAATAAAGCCACTATTTTTTGAAGTGACACAATTTAATTAGTCTTGCACAAAAAATAAATCATGCTCAATACAATAAACTAATATATGCATATTATTACTGCCAAATCTATGCTTTTTTTTTTTTTTTAAACAGAGAGGTGTATTGTGCATGCACAAGTGAAAACATATCTGATTATTAATCAGATGCCCATATAATGCTAAAGTTTGGAAGACATGAACAACATGAGAAAATAGTCACAAATACTATACAAAGTCCCAGAAGCACCATCAAAACTGATGGAAGTAATCTCAAGTTGAAAAGGCAAGAGCTTGAACAACAGATAAAGGGGGGGGGGGGGATTCAACTTAAATATATTTAAGTAGGAGGTCAAAGACTATGCAAGAAGAATTTAGTCAAAGTGTTTTATGATTTCTAGCTATCTGCTCTGAATCACTGTGTCAGAAACATGGGAGGTTATACCACAACTCTGAAAGGTTCAAAGAGCCTCACCAAAATTCTCTATCTAGTTCTAGTAACTTAGCAACAGAGAGATCTGATCAAATTAGAAGTTTCAGTACTCTTATTTCACATTAACCAAAACACATATACTGTCAGGAAGTCTGTATCTCATGGCTAGTTTATTCTAGAAAATATTGGTACTAAGTCTACTCATGTAAGTGAAATATTTGTTAAACACACACACTTTAATACAGTCAGTGAAGCTAACCCTGCATCATGGGTGCCCATGAATGTACTGACCTGGTCCTTGCTGAGTATAATTAAAGCTTTGAAAACCTAGTGCATACCTAGCTATACGTAGATAGGATTTAATCTGGACCAACAGTTGCAATAAATGCACAGTAAAGGACATAAAGAAGAAATTCTGCTGATAAAATGGTGGGCTATAAATTAGCTCTTACAATGCAGGAAAGATCCAGCTGTCTTTCTAAATAGTTCCCTGAAAACATAAGCTCAATACTCAGCAGCTTTCAGAAAAGTAAACAGAATCTAAGGAATCATTAAGAAAAGAGTAGAACAGAAAACAAATATATTTTTACCATACTATAAAGCAGTGCACCTGCACCTTGAACATCGTTTGTACTTCTGGTCACCTATTTCAAAATGGTTACAACAGAATTGTTAAAAACAATGACCAAATGCATAAGCTGTTTCCATATAGTCTAATTAGTCTGTTATCTAAGACATATACTGGGTAAGAATCATCTGAAAGCAAATACAAAGATTTCTGAATCATGAACCTTATGAAAGAGTTTAATGCAAAATTATTATTCCCCGTTTCTCAGATTTACAGAATAAGGTGGCACTCAATGAAATAAGCAGGAAGCAGGTTTAAGAAACAAAAGTAATAAAGCTCTGGAACTCATTAACAAAAAACAGAGTACAGAATAGAGGCAGCTTTGTAACCTACTTAGATAATTAATTAGTTTAATAGCCTTCAGTTGCCAACAATCCGGATGCAACCTCTAGTTCAGGGACTGTCAACATTGCTGTGCCAACTAGAATCTGGGCATACTCTCAGGTGTTTTTTTTTTTTTTTTTTTTAAATTATGATCAGGCCCCAATTAAATTACAATCACTTTTTTTTTTTTTTAAATAGTGACGTTTACAACGTCTTAAAATGAAAACAGCAAACAAATGATGACATTTTTGTTCATATTTTGAAGGCGCATATATCCCTAGAATTCTTCTCTTAATGAAAACTGAGCCTGGCAATAGCACAACTCTAAGACTTCAAATTTTAAAGAATGTGTTTTGAGGTAGTGATGCAATATAAGTACGGACATAGCCCCATATTGCTCCTGTCCACTCATCAGAATGTTTTGAGCTACTGACTGCAATCATTTTTTCTATAAGGATTATAAGAATATGCACTATGTATACTTTTATATATACATTCATAAATTGAATCATCCCAAAGTATAGGTGCTTCATATTGCTGAAGCCAAAAGTGAGTAAGTTTTCTAGTGATGAGACAGTAATCAGTAGATGACTGAAGACAAGATTTTCCAGATGTACTCCAAGGAAGAATTATTCCTTCAAAGCAAGAAAGAGCACCCAATATCTTCACAGTTTGCAGCCAAAATAGGAAGCTTTGGGCTGGAGACATTCTAGGTGCGTTAATCACCTACAACACGAAGCCCTCATCATCTGCTGCTTGACTTATTCTGTCCAATTAGTTTGCTTTCCCCAGAATAAATAAATAAAAAATGTTCCATCCACCTAAAAATTGAAGTTTTTTTTTTCCTTTTTTTAAGGAAGGAAAAGGCTAGGCAGTTTACTTTGAAAAGTCTGCCAATGTGTTATGTTGGAAAACGGATCTAGATAAGATTTAGCAGCTCTAATGAGCTAACAGGTCAAGAACAGCTAATTTGAATTTATACTCTGACCTCTGAGATTTTACTTGAAAAGGCCATTTAGAAAAGGTTACATTGCTGAAATAATGCAAATGTTAATGCTGTACCTAACACGTACAAACAGCAAAGGGCACTAACACTTATCATGTCAGAGACGAGACAGCTGGACCGAGGGTTACTACATGCGTTTGAAAAATTCTACCACCGATAACAGTAGAAAAAAATGAGGTGTTTTATGAAAGTAAAGAGTTTCTCTGCTCTTGTCAACACATCTTAAATACTTTTTAATTATTCGTTCTTACATAAACTCTACATCTCACAGAATACAATGGATTCATCCTAGTTGTGTACCACAGGGGTAGAGCGGAGTAAATTTAGTTAGTAAACAAAAATATAAAACTCAGATCAAGTTAGATAACTTGGATGAATGTATTGCTTTGTACGTATGTGACATTCACCACCTTGGAGCAGAGTTATATCGATGTTCCCTGCATTCTATGTAAGCTTTTCAGAGGCCAAATGTATTCAAATCAATCTTAGAGCAAAATTTAAACAGAGAACTCTCACACTCCAAAGACAATCTTCCATATGAACCTTTGTTAAACAGAAGAGGCGTGTTTGGCAATATTTTTTTTAATGCAGTAAAACAAGCCACTCAGAGAAGTGGTCTTTAAATTTAAAAGCAAACGAACAGCAACTCAGATTATATAAAAAAAATATGGCGATACTTTGAAGTTGCTTCTTAAGCATACTGCCCATTGCAGTGGTAGACCTTAGAGCAATTTTCAAGATCCAGCTGCCTGCTTGTTTCTATATCCAGCCATACTGCTGTGACAAACAAAAAAAGTCCGTATTCCAGGACTCACAAATATAAAAGAGGATCCCCATTTTTCCTTATTAAGAAAGAAACTAAATATTTTGAAATAAACTGGAGTTTGTAGTCTAGCCAAAGAACAGGACAGAATTCAAATTTCCAAAGTCACCTGCTAGAAACCCAAGAGGATCATCGTTCCTTTTCCCTATGTACGATACTTATTTATGTGGCTAAACCATTTCTCACTCAAAAACTATAATCCTCTTTGTGAGAAATAGAACAGTTTCTTATGCAAAAGAACCATTTCAGTGAGTTTAACACTGGATATTATTAGTGCAATAAATATTTTCACCTTCCTGGGGAAAAAAAAAAAAAGTTAAAATACCTAACTTTCTTCTCAGTTTTGCTTTCTATCTGTTCCATTTCTCCCTGATGATTCTACCCTTCACTGAAACAGTAAGTAGCCACTCTGGCTTGACAAAATACCTAACTATCCTTTACATAAACTCATCAAAATGAATGTTAAAAGAAATGTTAATTGGTCTGCAACATACTTCATACATTTTTGTTAGAAATTTTCTTACCTCCATCTCCTTCTTCCTCTCCTTCATTTAAAACAATAATGCAGATATGTTTCCTCAGCTGACGTGCGTTAGAGAACTTCCGACTGCATTTCCTACATTCCAAATTGCCTGGTGAAACTTCAGCCAGTTCTGGTCCTTCCTCTGACCCCGGCTGAGCTTCATCGCTTGGAACAGAATTACTATTCTCTGTCACTTCTTCATCCACACAGAACTTCTTAGTAGACCCTTTCGGTCTGCCCCTTTTTCTCTTCACTACAAGAAGCTCTAGGAAAGAAAGTTGCAAATAAGCTATAATGAAATTTTACAGGATTATTGTGGTAATTAGCTAATATCCATACAGCTCTTTGAAAACCTCTGTACCTGAAGGTTAAAAAAAGGTTAGCTTCACACAAACTTATTTTTAAGTGATGACTTTTTTTGGCTTTTCTCCTAGATGCAAAGCAATCACATTTGTGATATGGAGATCAGTAGATGTCAAAGTGTTACACATTTACAGAAATTAAAATGAAAGCATTCTTTCAGATTACCGTAGGATTGTATTAGCATATGCACTCTAGAAAGGTGCTCGGCTGTGTTCTCTGACACTCCACAAAAATATCATTTTAATTTAAATCATTCTCAGAGAAGTTGGTTAAGCATTTGAGGTGTGTTCAGAAAGAGAAAAGCAATTTATTTTTTACAATAAAAAATTTGTTGTCTTTTTAATGAATTGAATGATTATCCTCAAATAATATCCCAGATTCTTTATTAATAGCACTTTCTAGCCAGAAGTGGCCAGGCTAAAAAAAACGTTGGAAAGAAATTTCCTAAAGTCATACCAAAAAAAAAAAAAAAAAGTTACCTTAATGATTATTTCAAAGAACTGAAATCAGAAGTCACCCACAACACTTAGTAAATATTATATAAATTTAGATTTCCCTATTTCTGTAGGGGAAACATGGATAAACCAATGAGATACAGCAGAATACAGTGGAAACACAAAAAACAAAACAGCACACGTGTCTGTTCCTTAGTTTTCTCTCATGACTACTCTAGTTATTTCAAGCCATTTCGCTACCACCCTCTCAAAGGCGTAATTGTCTAAGACTTAGTAAATCAGTTAAATCCGCGGAACGCTTTTAGCCAACAAAACTAGATATTCTGTGTGAAGGGGGCAATTTTCCAGATGGTGATCAGGCCCTTTTAGAAGATTTCGTCCTAGCTACCAGATACTCCTATTTACTAGTTTCATAAAATGAAAAGAATCAATCTGTATCTTTCTTGCCAGATCTTGGGGGAAGGGATGTGTTTGCTATTTAGTGCTTCATACTGTACTTTGTGAGGAATTTTCAGATTGCTATTGCATATATTTTTTGTTAAAAACGTTAGTTACTATGAAGCTGCTCGTTCACCAGAGGAAACAGCTCATCAAAAGCAAAGCATGCTTGCTTTTGAAGGATGTTTTTGAGCAGAACATCTGGTGCAATATTAGATCTACTCTATCAGCAGAAAGATACAACATTCTTTAGATAGCGAAAAGCTAGCGTGCATCCAAAAGTGCTTGCCTGATGCTATACAGAAAAAACAGGACAGAGTTAGGCTTCTTCAACTTTTAGGCCTGGATTCATTCCATGTAATGTTAGACATTTAAGCTCTGAAATTAGTCACTATTAGTCCTCTGTATTCAGGGGAGAGCGAAAGTACTCTCCAGAAGACAATTCAGACCACGTAACACCTGAATCATCTCTGGATCCTAGAGTGGCTAAACTCCGAGTTTAAGACCTTTAGTCATGCTCAGTGAATTCCAGCTTTGAGAATTAACAGAATAAAGTAAAAGATGTTGATATAGTCACTGTAATTGCAAGAATCATAGTCTAATGTGCATTAAATTGTGCTAAATGGGAGCATAACCTATCGCCTTTGTAGTATTATAGAGAAAAATAAAGGACTAGCTCTTCGCAAACATTACATTTTTTTCCAAGAACTATGCTTTTAATGCCCAGGAGTAAAATAAGCGCAAGTCTCGTGTATTTTTCAGTTTATGGCAGTCAGCAAACAGCTTCCTTAAAGTTTTCCTCCCCAAAAACATTTCTAAATCTTGAGAACTGTGCTAAGAAAAATAAAATTTTCTGCTCAGAATGAGACTCTCTTACTGTTTCTCCTCCACTTTTTCCCTCCTTTCCCCCTGCCCCCTGATGAGAGAGGTATGAAATACATCTTCCGGGCTGAAAGAGAGAAATGCCCAGTAATGAAGCAACTGTTGCAGGTCCAAAGGCATGAAGACACTCTGAGTCTTACTGCTGAAACAGATTTAGGTGTAATACTGCCAATCGTCCCTCCTCACGAGAAATTTGTATTTTTTCTTAGTCTTTCACCAAAACTAAAGCTATTAAAAACTAAGATGACTGCCTAAAGCTCTTCATTAAGTATTCATTAAGCCAACAGCCTACGTTCTACCTGATAGATCAAGACTGACAGGGTAAAGCTCCCAAACTACATAAAAGGAAAGAATATTTAAAATAATCTAGAATGATTTTCAAAAACATGTGCCAAAAAAAACCTTATTAAACTGGTTGACTTAGAGCATATGGAAAAATAAATGACCTCAAAGAACCTTAAGGAAGAGGATGCAAAAGAACAAGAGCTGGTGACAGCATCATATTCAAAATCCGTTCAATGCTTCCCTTAAATATTCCAAACAAACAAAAAAAAAAAACGAAAAACACACACATACACAGACCACAGCTTTGTGATAATCATCTAATTCATTCCATAGGGAAAAAAAAAAATCTATTCTATTTTTATAGTGCTGATTGAACACTTGTCTATTTAAATATAAGGTAGTAAGGAAGACATTAAAAACTGCCTTATAAATAGGGGGGAAAACACCTGTTTCACATTACTATTTGCAACCCTTCACCACCTGTGTTCTGAATTTCTTTGCTACTGCATTCAGGTGAAAGTTTTGCCACTAAATAATCAGTCAAAGAGACAGATGATTTCAATGCCCTCAAAAACTCTTCTTTGCTACCTTTCACATTATTTTGATACACACCAGTTGCAGCCTTCAGCATTTGGTGCCTTGAGTTAAACAAATTATTTAAAGAAAAAAAAAAAGCAAAAAAATATCTTCGTGTCAGCTTACAAAAAATCCCAGATGATCACGGGGTCAAACATATTGTGAGGAATACAGATGTGGATACTGCTCAAGCTACTATAAAATAATCAAATACCAAAATTTAAAGTGTGACTATAAACATCATATTCACTGTATATGACATTCTTCTGCAATGCAATTATCATCAGATTACCCATCATATTATTCAAAAAGAAGCAACACAGAACCGGGTAAAAGAGGTGTCTGCCTCTTCTTGATCATTTTAATGTAAACTTAATGAAAAACAAAACAGCACTTTAAAACAGAAATGCAAGCAAAATCACATCTGCAAGTGAAATGTGGGAAACGCTTCTGTAGCGGGTTGACGGTAGAGTTCCTTCTATGCCTACAGAATTGCAGCTGTTACCACTTTGACTTCTAATGGTGTGGCAAACAATATAAAGACTGTAAATTTAAACCTGCTTGCAAATGAGCCTACAGGCAGAACAATTTGCAACAGTTCTCAGACATTTAATAAGGCTTCCTGGCAAGTGCTAGGTAGCAACACACACTGGAGGAGGAAGACTCATAAGGGCAACTATCACCAGAACTTCTGAGGCTTATGGCAGACATTTTACTTCCTACCTTCTTCCCCTCCCCAACCCCCCCACCCCTTTCCAGGGCTAAACATCTCTCAAGCTATTCTGAGCTACCACTTCCAGAATTTAGTTTTTAATAATAACCACGGCCCTAAGTTTCAGCTGTCTCTCCATCCAGCCGGCCATCAGCCAGCCATTCACACTGCATTGTGCTAACTGCAGCCCAATACACCACCTAAGATTAACAAGACACAGGAATTGAACAGCACGCTGTCTTTTGTTCGTCCATTAGCGCATAGCTAAGTCAATTATAATCTCCTACTAGAAAAGGATCTGCTTAACTTTAAATGATAAAGCAGTATATCAGGAAAAAAAAAAAACAAACACACACACACATACATAAAACCCAAGCACCAATTCTAAGGATGCTTATCCAGAAATTCAAATTTTAAATTGGTCATTAAAAAGATTTAAAAAGCAAGATCCTGGCATTTCCTAATATTTGCCCAAGATATTCTTGGGCGTTCCTAGTGATTTTTATGCTCATTGCAGCTTCACTGAAACCAATCTTTACATTGACTTTTTTGGATGCACAATGGGAATATTCAGGGAAGACAATCTGTGCTATGCTGCATAACTAAGTCCTCAAAGATATTAAAAAAAAAAAAAGACACTTCAAAAAGAATAACAAAATAATCTATGTAAGACTATTTTTATGATGCTCCTTCATATGAATTACTCACGTTAAGTTTCTCAAAACCAGTTCATTTAATAATCAATTGTCTGAAAAATGTTCAGAAAGCATGCAGCAAAGAACATCTCCATTTATGAGGCTTTCAAGTTATTATACAGAAGAATTATATTTAATTATTCCCTTAAACCTCACCTATTTAAAAAAAAATCAAAGTCTATTGAAGCATGTGATATTTTCCATAAATTACCTGTTTGGGATCATGCTACATAAAAACAGAGGTCCACAACCTGACCTCCAGAGTACTAGGCCTGATCAGCATTTTTTAAAATTTAATTTATTCAACTTTATTTTAAACAGTAAATGTAAATTTAAAGTAGCAATGACTTTACTATTGAGTGTTTTAACTCTGCACAGATTCCACTGATGCATATCCCAACATCGCAGCACTATGGATTTCACTGGACTTAACGATCCTCAGTACAACGATTGTGTGGTTTTGCCTCAAAACCAAAACTTAACCGAAACTGGTTCACCAAAGATCAGCCTGCGGAGACCAGGGTTTTGCAAAGATACTTTGTTTTGTACAGGGAAACCCAATAAATGGATGAAGACTATACATTTTAAAAATGTATCTTAGGTTTTCTCCTTTTTTTCCTCTACCCCTCAACCTTAACTTCATTACACGTATAATTCAAATTACACACGTACAAAAAAGTTTTTCAGTGAACTATATTAATGTAGTCATATGGTAAATAGCTCTGATTTGGAAAGAGTAGGCGATATAAGAGATCCTTATCATTCAAATGGCACATTTTCCCGAAACCTGTACAAACAAGTAACTCTGCAGAGTCATCACATTGTTAGCTATAGCATCATTCAAACAAAAATAGTTTGTTGGAAGTCAAAAAACACTTGAGCAAGTGTTAATTGAAGCATCCTAATTAAATTTCAATGACTAGATGCATTATGCAATATAAACCCCTCCTCAAATGTCAGCATAAAAGCTTATCCTCCTTTATTTAATCAATTACAACAGTACATGGTCATATTCAGAATTTGCTGCACAAGCTGTCATACAGAAATATCCAAATAAATCTCATCCACAGCCTTATATCATTACTGTTATCCATGTATCATGGGACCCAGAAACACCTCTTAGCTCCCAGGTCACAATGCATGCTCTAGTTGCATCTCATCTCAAAGTCAGGATGAAGCTAAGGCATACACCACCTTTTTAAGTGACCTTAAGGAGTTAACCTTCCAGGATAAAATTCTGATACTCAAACCGTAACTTTCTTCCAGGTCTCAAAATCAATAGATCTGTCCTGAAGATTGTGCTGCAGAAAACACATATTCCATAACGCAGATATAGTCTAATATAACAAACAACATTGTAATTGGTGAGAAACATTTAATGAAGCACATGCAATTTATATTTGGCTAACTTTAGAATCCATCTGGGAACATTATGAACAGATGAAATGAGGGCCATCCACGCTGTCCCTCAAAACTTTAGCAACCTGACTAAGTAGAAGCAAAAGTGCAAAGAGTTTTGAGAAATACTTTGAAAAAGATGGAGATTACTAAGAAAAGTTACAAAAAGAAATCCTATGCAAAAGTAGCGGACGATTGCTTCCTATAAAACAGTAAATACCTGTCATTTTCCCAGACAAAGATGTGACACTTCAGCTCTGGACAAAACATGATCTAGATGACAGTAACATGTACGACAGTAACAGCTATCCAGTACCTTGGGTCCACTTGATTAAAAAATTCTAATGTCCTCTGATCAAATTGGTTTGGACAAATTAAGTCTAGACATATAATGACATAACTATTGAAAAGCGGCACAATGAAATAAAATTTAGCAGAGAGCACTGCCAATAAAATAACATTACAGTAATAAATATATATTATTTGCTTAGTATTTTGCATCTTCACAGTACTTCTAAAATTATTTATCACTCAGGTAGAACACAGAGCTCCATTAAAAACTCAATACTCATTCATCTAAACCAATTTTGGAATAACTGTAATGCTTACATACACTTGGAATAGAAACAGGACTAAGGATAAAAAAACCCATTCATTTACCAGTCAACAAGTACTAAAAAATAAGTTGTAACTTCTAGATTGTCATTCATCAATAACTTCTGCTTTTAGTAACAAAAAAATTCAGTGAGAAAAAATTGTGTAATAAAAACTGGTTAAGTTTTATGTGCTACAGATTCCATAACAGCAGGGGAAAAGGTAATGCCTTGAAAGAGGATCTCTTCAAAACCCTATATTCAAGTGTGAAACATGCTAATTTTTAAACAGAATATGGGAAAGAATTCAGAAGGCCCTCAGAACAAATTATCCTCTCCTCAGATCATTCTGCATGAGGGAAAAGGAGAAGTATCATAATATTCCTATACTATAAGTTGAAATCTATGTTGAAAGTAATTTACCTACATATTCTTATTCACAGCAGATGGCAGAGTTGGACTACATAATCTGAAAAAGGTGATGCAATATGATCATGTGAGATGATGCAAAATATTCATCAAGCTTAATAAAAAAAGATAACTAAAAATATGATGTTATATTTTACATAATTAGATTTGCACAAGCTATTTTCTTAAAGCTGCACTGGTCTAGTTTCTGCTGCCTCAGATCATTACAAGAGCTACATACTATTCCGATAAATGTAAAACGTAATTCTGTAAACGTAAGCTTGGCAAAATACAATACAAATAGGGCACAAACGCAGAAATAGTTTACAGAACTGCCTTATTTGTAAAAGGAGTGAGAATATGTTACAAAGTATCAGTTTCACTGTCCTCAGAAACACTTCTGAGTGAAGGGTTACCTGGAAACAAAGATTTAAAGCAAGGAAAATGGATTGAGTGAGGTATTCATACTGTACAGTTGAAGTAAAATTGGATAAATACGCATTCTGAAAGTTGATGAAGTTCTGATATTTATTCATCCTCTTCTGATGCACTGTTAGTTACAGGCGTTGTATGAAATGTTGATCTGGAGCAATTTTCTCCTCACCAACCATCTGAGGAGATGGCAGCTATAGTTTAATACCCTATGACCATTATTAGAGTATCTTCCTATATTAATGAAAATTACTGAATTACTGTTGGTGAGTAAATGAGGATACACCATATGCATATGTTAACAATAAGAAAAGTATTCTTTAAAGTATGACATTAGGTTTTTTTTTTTTTTTTCCTTTTCTTTAAATTATAAATACACACTTGGTGAAATCCAGCAATCATAGTGATTAGGTACTTGCAAAATCACAGTAGTTGTGTTAAATAAGAGGTTTGCTAACAATATAAAACCATTGCACAATAAGGGTTTAAAGGAAGATGTAATTATGAAGTCTGAATTAGTTTGAACCCCTCCCCTAATACAAGAGACTGTAATTATAATCAGTTCAAAATGGTAATCAATGTGACTTCTTACATCGTTGAGTGAAATTGTTCCGTGTAACTAATTCAACCTTTGATTACCAGATTACTTTATTTATTAGCACCAATATCAAAGCAAGGTTGTAAATTATGAATCATGCAATCTATTTTTCTGAATAGAATTATTAATATTATCTGAAACATAACAAGTAAAGATTTATACAACTCAAAGCATGCCACTATCTTAAGCTTCAAGATCCACATCCCTCTCCACCCCCAGCTCCGGTGCACCAGCTGTTTTTCATCGAAAATTTAATTGTTTAGCAGTAATATTATTTCCATTGTTATCACAGAGCTTCAAATTAAAGCCTTAAGAAGCAGACTTTGCTATACTTGACATTTTAAATCAATGAAGCAATGTAATTATCCCCTGCCACACGCAGGGTTTATCCAAGTTCTTCCTCCAATGTACTTTGCACTGAATGAAATTCAGGCAGGCAGCATATAGTGACCATTATAGAAATAAGCTATGTAAACCATTCTATATACAATTTAAAATCATCACATCACATACTTCATTTAAAAACATATGATTGATTGAAAGTTACATTCCTCCCAATTTATGAAAGTACCTTCTCCATTTTTGTTTATATTTGTGGGTGCTGTTAGTGGTTGGAGCGGAATAATGATGTCATCCACATTAGTCCCTTCTTCTGCATGCTTCTCAGAGACGTGAGACAATAATTCTGATTGATTTGGTGAAAATAAGTTACAAAGCTTACACATGAAGATGGAATTGACCCCTGAAAAGTAAGTTTAAAGACAAGAGTTAATATTTCCAAATTTTAGTGACTTCTTTAAAATACCACTAATTATTGAGATTTTGTTTCTGTTTACCCAAACCAGATAGTAACTAGCTTAAGTAAAGAATGCTACAGCATTAAATGAATGCATTCACGGTGAATCACAAAATTAAAGAGTTTAAGAAACGTTTAAAACTTCTAACCAGATCTTCACAGCGCAAGAAATTCCTCCTTGCTCAAATCTTTTTAGAAATAATAAGACTTAAAAAGAAGCAGGATAGACAAAAAAACGTGTTTCCCCTTCCAGTCTCAGAAAGTGAAAAACGGAAAATTATATAAAACGTGAAGTCACTGCATAGGTTCAATGTGTAACATGTTGGTATAAACACAAAGCATTTTATGCTTCCAAAGTGACTCTGCAGGACAGAAAAGCTGGGCTGCACATCCAATTTATGTTTATGGGCCTCATTGCTCTTTCTTACACATATACACCCTTTTAAACCACCTTACCTAGAGAATTAGAGTTCTTTAAGAACTTAGTAAATTTTTCAACCTCTGTAACTGCTGCTGCCGCAAAAAAAAAAAAAAAAAAGATTAGGAAGAATTAAATATCATAAAAGGCAAGAGGAAACTTGTCCTTTACTATAGTAACATTTTGTTAAAAATCAAACAACATTAGCAAACATCTTCTGATGCATCATTTTTACCTTAACATATTATCAGCAGCATACGGTGCAGTAAAAAAGCTAAAGTGTTAAGTGAATGCTGTCAGGAGTAATTATCTATAGATGTGGCTCTACAATAAGGAAAGAGTGGGGAGGAAGGCTGCAACAATGTAGGCCACAAAATGTTGCACCATATGACACAGTCACACATACACAATCACGTCATCTTAGTTTCTCCTGCCCGTTCACTTCAGAGCTGTATCAACACAATTTTTTTTCTTCTTTTAATCAATTTTTGGGGGTGGGGGAAGGGAAGAGGAATTAGGCCTTATCTTGTGCCATCTACACAGAGAAAAAAGGCAGGAATAGAAGGAAAACCTAAGGAGGGGAAGGAGGAAAAGATTTATTCTCAAAATAAAACATGTCGTATTGATTCTAGAGGTAATGTTAACATTTTATATAAAACACTGTATTTCACACATCCTTTGACTTAAAGGACTTATGAAAAAATGCTGATTCACAAAACAAAATCCCCCTAAAGCCCTAAAGCCAATAAATTTTGAGTAAATGAAGAATTACATTAAAAACACTGAAATTGAACAGACTGTTTTTGAAAACAGTTTTGACTTTTTAAATTCACGTAAAGTAGACATGTACTGTGAAACAAAAAGCAAAGTCATAAGAGAGTAAAGGACAAAAAAGAAGGATTAATACATACTGCAAAGTTAATAACTGAGAAAAAAAACAACCTAAAAAAATATTCCTAAACTTTTGGAAAAGAATTACTTCAGGAGACTCTGTTTGCATTTTAAAACTTGTATAATTTGTTTTAATGTTTTGATTTGTCAATAGGCTCAGCCCCCTCCTGTGTCCAATGAAATCTAACAACTAGGAGCTGATTTTAACAGTGTGCTAGTTCCTCAGCTACATACATAAACCTCTGGCCCAGGGATCTGCTTCAATTCCTCCTTTCCCTCAGCCCTCCTAAGGAAAATGAGGGACATACATACACTAACTCCCACCAGCACGAAAAATAACAATACTGTTTGGAGTACACACCAAACCATCTCTTTGCCAGGTAAGTACAGAAACAAAGTGAAAGCCTGTGAGGTCTGGGGTGATTTTTTAGGGGAAAGAAGAGGGAAGCTGTGTTTCAGGTACCCTTTTTTCAAAACAATTCCAAATGAAGATCACTAACCCTGTTCAATCAACATCATTCCCTTCCTTTCCCTTTCATGACACACTAATTACATGGTTTATCTCACTCCAGAAAAATGAATCCTTAGGGAGTTCTGGACATTAAGAACAGGAGAGTTGGCTCTCTTTTAATAGTTATGTGCACCAAAACTGTAATAAAACTCCTCATCTCTAATAAAACTACCTCAAAACTAAAAGGCAGAGTATCTCTTGAAATATTTCTGAAAAATACCTCAAATATTGTTTCTGTTTATCTACAGTACCTCCCACATGTACCATATATTACGTATACAAGCAGTTATGTAAAAAGTATAATATGCTCAATGTACTCTTACAAGCTCAGTAGGGTTTCTTCTCAGCCATTTGGCCGTCTTGAGCTCACACACATTTTTATTTTAATTGCAGTATGTATATAATGGAAAGGTCCCTTTGAATCAGTTCTGCTATAGCTGTTTAGTACTACTCTTTCATTAAAAAAAAGTTGTAAGGGTCATTATTGACTAAGAAATGTTCCGCCTAAACGTATGTTCATATATAAGATTCACACTACAAAAAGAAAAAAATTAGGAATATTTATCAAAAAGTTTAATACTAAACATTAGCTATTCGGATGACATCTGTTTTGAGGTCTTGTCATCTGCCACCATCTCTGCTTTCTAACATGCTAGGTTTTTTTTTCCCCCTAAACGTTCAGGCTCACTGCCTTGTGTCTCCTATCTCCTCCTTCAAAAGTTTTAATCTGTACTCACACAGCACCTTATTTCTCACTGCTTTCAGTTAGGATTTGGTGAAGGGCAGAAGAGCAGGAAGAACGCCCAGAAGATTGGTTGTTTGAAGTACCTGATAATACAAACACATACTTAAACTTTTTCTAAGAAGCTTTCAGTAATCATACAAAGTAAAAAACAGAAATAAAACAAAAAAAAAAACCCTCAAAGAGAAGTGAAGCTGAACAAAACCAGAAACAAATAAACCAGGTGGCAGAGAACAGTAGGAGTGAAGGCATGGAGGCACAGAAACCATCAGGAGAAGCAAGCAGAAGACACATGTGCCTTCCTTAGAAGTGAGATGGAAAACCAAGTAGAGGAAAGAAATGAGTTTAGGAAGAATGACTGGAAGAGAAAGTCAGAAGCCAAAAACAGAAGCCAAGCTCTGCTGATCATGGGCCTGAACAACTATATCAGGAAAAAGCAAATGATAACTGATTAACAGTTTCTAATTAGGTAATGTAGCAACAGAGCACTGAATTACAGTCAATTAATGCAAAAATCAAATAAGTAATAAGTCAATTAACTAAGCAGGGAATCAATGATTAAGTAGTGGATAATTAATTATGTAGAAAATCAACAGAGCAATTAATTAGACAGCAATTAAACACGCAGTGAATGAAAGGAATAGTAATCAAGTATGCAGGTAAATAAACAACATGAATTTCAGCCAAAAACAATTTGGAACATACTACTCTCTAAATATGCTTTGTGTCCATTCATTACCTCCAGTTCGCCCATATAAACAGTGCTACATGTACACTGAAAAATATATATAACCAGTTTTCCTTTAAAAAAAAAAAATAGTAAATGTTTAAATGTAAATAAGTAAACGGCTACAAAAAAATCAGTAAATGGCTATAAGTGAAGTCATTTCAATGTTTTTTCTCAGTTCTTCTAAAGATCTCAAAGTACTTCTTAATCAGTCAAAAATATTTTCTTTTTACTGATCAAGAATTTAGCAAAGGGCAATTAACAACTGGCTTACTCAAGACCAAATAGCTGGTTATAGACTAAGAAGCAGGCTCCCTTATTCACAATCCCGCCCACAAAATATGAGTATTTACCCTGTTTTGACTTAGAGCTGGGAGGTGGGTAGGAGGAGAAACACTCATATTACAAAAATCTATGAAATAAAAATTATTAAGGGTAACAATATAATAGCCATACATTCTAGAGTTAACTTTAAAAAAATCATAGGCTTCCATTCAGCATAAAAGATAGGCTGCGTTTTTTTGTTGTTGAAAATAAGTACTTCTACAAGAAATACAGAGCAAGGTTAAAAAGGAGAGCTTATCCATCTGCATTTGTGTGTCATATAAATTCTTCTGAAGTTCCATTTCAGCACACTTTTTAACATAAGCAGTATTTTGAAACTTCTACAGCAGCCTTTGCAGTTCGGTAATAGTTAAAAGGCAACTAGAACTCCGTAATTAAATGCAAAGTATTAAAGTTAACCTGACATCAATCGGCCTGAGGAATAACGCAGTTTATAGCACAAGTACTTACACACCTGCTCAATGCTCCTAATATGCACAGCAACAAAGTTCAGAATATGAATAACAACTTACTACAGTCTAAACTTATTAGACAGGTTTGGGAAGGAGAAAAAAAACAAACAAACAAAAAAAATCACACACACACAGCTCTGCTGTCTTATCACTACCAAATCCTTCTGACAGAGAACTTTCTGCAAGTAAAAATGTTATACTTCATTCTTAGAATAGTACTTTTTTTTTCTTGGGGTTTTATTTTTGGTGACAATTAGGTATTTGTGACTGTGTAACAGACAATTATACACTGTGCTTTTTTCTCCTTCACCATTAGCATTATGTTTGACAGATTTCCTCCCAACTTCAGCATCCTTTTAACACAATTTTTAATTCATTTTTATTCATTTTGTAACTCTTGTCTCTCAAGTCATACCAGCCTTTTTTCCCCAATTCTTTTGTTCACTTCCTATCATGCATTTTTTTTATCATTTCCTTTCTTTCTCCAGTGTCTTTCATATTCTCTGTCAGACTCTCTCCTTTCCTCTCCCTGTTGCTCATTCTGCATTTCCAAGCTTTTAACACAACTACGTATATTAACTTATACTTCCATTTCCGGGCCACATTTTTTCTGCAATTAAAAGAACTTCACTTCTCTTTATTGAGGCCTCGTTTGAGCCCCATAGTATTCACTCTCAACTTAAAATTTTTATAAAGACAAAGGTAGCTTCTAGTTTTCACAGAATTTAGACAGGTCAAATCTAAAGCTACCACACTGTCTTCATTATACATCTAGTGAATGACCACCAAACACTGTCCTATGGAATTCTGTCATAAGCAAGATTCAGGCGTTCCTTTCCTCAGATGAAGAAAGAAAATGTGTCTTTATTTTCAGAGTTAACATCTAGCTACACCACAAAGAAAACTAACTTCTCCTCTCTAGTAATACTTTTAGCTGGGTAATTTTCTTCCTATAAAGACACAACTTCAGCCACTGATTGTCATTTTTTACTCCAGTGAGAGGATCTCCGTATATTTAGCCACGTATCTGGTTTCTCATATCGCTGACCCTAATTTCCCTTTTCTTCTCTCTTCCTAGTTTCCTATATGTAAGGAAAGCAAGGCTTGTAAAGAAAGGTCTTATATTTGTTAGTCTTAGTTTCTTTACTGAAATTGTGAGAAATATTAGAAAAAACAGATACATGTCTTCAGCTCAGAATCTCCTCCCTAGATCTATTCTCCTTCTCCAGCTTCCACAGCACTGGCTCCTCCCAGTGCCTGGCTGCATCTCCAGTTTGTTACAGGTCGCTTAACTCCCTGCTCTAGTTCAGCAGGCAGCTCAGGGGAGCTCGCAGGGAGCACTGCAGCAGGGAGCACTGGCAGCCCAGGCGCTCAGTCGCTTCGGCTGACAGGTAGGTCCACAGGACCCCTCTCACTTACTTGTTACCTTTCAGGTTTTCAAACTCTGGAGTAAGGCATGAACTAGCAAATGACACTCATTGTTGCATAATTTGAATAGGTGAAATGAAGTGGGTTTTCTGGGGATAGGTGACACAAAGTAGGGTTTTGTTTTGTTTTGTTTTGGGGGGGGGGGGTGTCCTCTACATGAAAATTCTGTCTTCTGTTGCACATCCAAGAGTACATCCAGGAAATACAATAGAATACAGAGAGCCAAGAGATTTAAAATATCATTTTTTTAAACAAGATTATGGTCAGGGATATTGTTTATCAATATTTTTATCAGTATATCTTTTCTGATCTTTCTCCAATAAGTACTACTGCCTCAGTCTGTGCTACTCTCACATCTCCAAGCCCATGTCTATAAAAATAATTAAACTTGTGGACCAAGTGAAAACACATCCTACAGCCCCACTTAAATATATCTCAGCACTGGACTATACTCACAGAAAACTGATTGCCTAAAATCCAGCACTCATTTCAAAATATTCCTGAAACAATTTCTTTATAATAAAAAGTAACCGCCCAACATCTACCAGTGTGACAGTATCTACAACCAGGTAACACAAATGTTACAATAAAACAATAAGAAACTGTAGCTTCATCTACCAGCAAAGCACAGCACTACATGGCTGGCGAGCCAAGCTTATTTGTTAAAAAAAAAGGAAGTGTGTTACTTCTGTACTGAAGCTCTTCACTATCTTGCAACTATTCTCCCTCCTTCTCTATGTTCCATCTTGAAATCTGTAATTATTTGATCACAGCACTATTAAGCACAAGCTGTCTTTATCCATAGTTAAGCTCTCCATTAAAATAGGAAACATGACACCAGTACATTAACAAGAGAATTACTGAGAAAATAAAAGCGTTCTTGTTCAAAGTCTTGAATGCAATAACGAACAATGACTTCTATTATATAAGGAGGTGAACACAATTCTTCTAATAAAAGTATGTTTTTTATTAAAGAACTCTTCTTGCACAAACACTGACCATGCAAGATATTAAATTGTCCAAGAACAACAAAACAGCGTATGACTGCACAAGACTTTTTTTTTTTTTTTTTTTTTAACTGGGAGCTTCTTTAGGTAGGAAAAATTATTCAACTAGGGAAAAAATTAACATAAGAACAGCATGTAAGAAGTCAATAATTTTGATTTAATATAGGCAGAATTATTTCTGAGAAAAAAATAATTGTGTTTGAACTGCACATAAGAGAATAAGCACATACAATACAATGAATTAGGATATCCTAGAATAATGCCAAATACTTTAACAACATCGTTCTTAAACATCAATACGTATTCTTCAGTGCATGTTAGATGTTATCTTCGCACACTCAAAACTATCTGAAACAAATCACATTTTCAGAGCTATGCTATAATGTATCTCTGGTTTTTGTTGTTTCATTGAAGGGATACCGTTGTCAGCATGGTCACTGTTTCATTAAAATCTACTTCAATCTGTTTCTTAAATAAGTCAAAATATTTTTTTTAAATATTGTGAAATGTGTGATTATACATTCTTAATATTTTCAGGCAATCAGTACTATTTCATAATCTCAATAAAATATAAAAATGCCATTGATATTTATATCTTCCAAAGAAGAAAATTTAAATCAATTTAAGTTTTGATTGCATATACTTTAACCTCAAAAGAATACATTTATCCAAAGATCTATTTGCCAGACCTCCTCTTCCACCTCATAACATTTTAGCTATCAATTTAAGAAATATATCAGTATAAAATAATTTTATTTTTCATTTGGTAGAGGGGTAAAAAATATTTGTTTCCTAACAATTATTTTCTCTGTTTTGTTTCAAGAAATTATTGTGTGGGATTACAGCATATCTGCACTGCATAATCAAAAATATTTTCCTCAGTAAGGATTTAACAAACACATTATACAAAACTCCCATTATTTGATACCATTAGAGCAACAGTATCCCAAGAATTCCTTTTGCTAATAGCTCACTGCAACTAAGTGAAACACTACCAGTGTTTCAAAACACTGAAATTTAACTCCACTAAAAGCAGCAGGTCAGAGAGCTTTCTACTTTAGAGCTTCCTTCACTGCCAGGAGAATGGATCTGAACTCCTGCTAGCAACTATTATATTTTGTTTAATTCACCAGTGTAGGATGGCTGCTGAGACAGAAACCACACTACATTCAAAATAAGAGAAAAAAGCACCCAATCCATGTGTGCTTTCACTTTTTGCTGCTAACTAAAGTTTGGACAATTTACTTAGCTGTTAGCTTTATCACAAACATTTTTCGTTTTAACAGAAGAGACAGTCATGGAAATGTTGATATAGGAGGCACTCCTGTAAAAATTTAAAGATCATACTAAAATCAATATGGGTTTATGGAAAATAGACCTCATCATATATATTAAAAACTTTTCTAACAAGACCACAAGTTTAGTTTACAAGGTAAATTGCAACTACAGAGATTCTTAGGTTTTATGGGCAGATGCATGGTTTAACATTAAAAAACACTGAAGCTTGTGAACATTTCTGATTAAGAAATGAACAGCATTCAAAAAATCTAAGCAATGTAATTACTCTGTGATGGAGAAAACAAAAGTGTGTGTGTGTGGGGGGGGGGGGGGAACACTGTTTAAGCTACTATTAACCACTTGAGGCATAAACTCACAACAGCATGGCGGTGAGCAGAACTAAGTTGATAGTTTGATCTATACCTAAGGGAATGTTGCGAGTTGAGAAAAAATATGGGGAGGAATTGGGTTAATCTGAACCAAAATTTAAAAGATTATGGAAAAGCTTTAAATTTAAAGACTAAAGGGTAGCTGAGAAGAACAAAAGACCACAACGATCAAGGTACCTAACCTTGCAGTGGCAAAATCACAAAGACTATTTTCAAATGAACACTAAGAATACAACTTAGTAAAATTTCAACAGAAAACAAAAACGACAATTGGAATGAATTGTCGTTTTTGTTTTCCATTTCTTTGCAGTTGCTTTAAATGAAACATCTGTGTGCTTCTACAGTAATGCAAGAACCTAATATAAGGGCAGAACCAGACAGCCTAGCTGTGAAGAAAGATATTGACATAATGTATTTTTCAGAAACGAGGTTGAAGGCCTAACACTGGCAGGACACTACAACATCAAAACACATCATATACAAGAAAAAGTAGGGTGCACTGTTTGTGAAGTAAGGCTGTCTGTTAAAGAAAGCTTAAAATCAAATCTGACTATCAGACTACTTCAACAAGTAACAAAATCCCTAAGGACTGGAATTCTAGCATCGTACAGAAAAGCACATTGTTAGGATTGCATTATCACCTGCTTGACCACCATGGTAAGAGTGACTGCGACACACTGAAGGAGGTTACAAAGACAGAAGCAATAATAATAGTAGGCTTCAATTACCCTTACATAGATTGGTTAAATGTCAGGTCAGGACAGAAGGCTAAAATTATATGTCTAGATACCATTAATGACTGCTTCACTGAACAACCCAGCAGGGAAACAGCATGAGAATAAACAGTTCCTGACTTTAGCTAGAGTAAAAAACAGGACCTCATTCAAAGTGATACCACTAGAAAAAAAAATCACTCTGTAACCATAATTAAAGAACTCAGAAATCTTTTACAACAGCAATAAAAATTCAAATGTTTGTGTTTAACTTCAGCAATGACGTGAATAAAGATTAAAAGCATCTTAAAAAAGGGAGGGAGGACTAAAAATATTCCATAAACAGCTGAATCCTTGAAAGCAGCGTGAAGGCAAAAACCATCATATCTGATGCTAATTAATAAAGGGTAGAGCTAAATAGCTAGGAAAAGAAGCTTTGTAGAAGAAAACCTCTTTTTAAATTTCTGTCAAAGGAGAAAAATAGAAAGATTTTGAATTGTGGTAAATTAAATGCAAAAACACAGTGAGGCCAATCAATAAAGATATTTTTAGGAATTTGAAAAAAAAAAATCTAGTTTTTTTTTTTTTTAAACCACCTCAACAGTAAGAGGTCTGCCGAGAGCCTGTGGACTTGCAAGTCATCTAGGTATGAAAGTAATCTTGAAAGAATCTGTTAGACATATTCTCAGAACTATTAATAAGACAGACACCACCTGGGCTCAACAAGCCCATAAGCTGCAACTTATCCAAGGCCCAGCAGAGAACTGACAAATATCGCTACATACTTGCCCTGTTCTTCCTCTTCCATAGGCATCCATTAGGATCTAGCGAGAGACATGATGCATCAAGCTATCTCCTTCATAAGGGGAAGATTAGCTCATGATAGTAGTACGTCAAGCCTTAAAAATTCATTAAATCATATTTTATCCTGTGACATCCCAGTGCTACTTACACTGTACACTGCGAGAAGAAATGCCCCATCTTCCAACCTTGTAAACATGTCACAAAATTAACATCCAGAACATGGAATTCCCAACATTTAGAAATTGTCTAAGTCACAATTACAGCACCACACATCACAGGTTTTAACACAGCTCAGCTGCTATAGCATTCAAATACTATATTTCACCAGCTTAGCACAGTACCTCTGAAAAAACTCGAAATCTCTGATATCAAGACATCATTATCTCCAATACAATGGGAGAAAAACAAAAGAGTAGTAAAGGTCTAGACTTGCTCCTTCTGGTAGAGGTATCAGTTTTAGACGATTAACTTCAGTTACTGAAAGAGAGTATTCAGAGTTACACTGACTTCCTTGAGAGTTAAGGCATTACCAGCACCAGAACCTGCCTCATACTACATGATGAAGCAGTGGCCTCAACAGGAAAAGGGCAAAAGATTGCTTGCTACCTCTCTGTTCTTAGTCTGAAACATGTCCCCATACTCATAGCATCACCATATGCGTTCTCTTTAACTACTATGACTGTCACTAGACTGGTCAAAAGATATATCTTACTAGAAATAAAAATTAACGAAATGTATAACTGATGAAGGTAGAGGAAATATATAAATTTTTATACACACACTAGTTTTATGTAACTATTTCAAGGAGTAGTTGCGTAGTTGTAAAGTTCTTCAAAATAAGACACTGCCTAAACGCATTTACATTGCTTAGCATATAAAAAAATATAATCGGTTTAAAAGGGATGTTCTAATAACTAGCTCAGAACAATCACAAAACTTTCTCCATAAATGATTTCAAACAAAACACATGACAAAATTAAGGTAGATGTGGTAGTTCAGAATCATCAATTTACCTCAAAGAACTATATAGCAGAATCACTTTTTTGCATAAGAGGGTTAATTACTGCTACTGCTACATTGTTTCATGAACTTTCATTGCTACAAATATATATTACTGCATCAAAAAATATACTGGTATATAAATACCAACCATATAAACAAGATGGCTTTTTCAACGTCAGGAAAAAAAAAGTGGCTATATATATAGTCTGTAGCAATACCGTATGTTTATAAAGAGACATTAGGTCTTTTATACGTTCCAAGAGAGTCCTCTTGTGGCTAAATACAGCAATGCAGAAGTCACCAAAAAATATAATACTGTACAATATTGTACAGTACCGTGCCCTGAACCAAGAAGTACTGAAAATATTTGGACCTTCACAAAGAATAAGCAAGAACTGTGTAATCGCTTAGCAAGTTCACGATACACTGGCTAAAACGCTCTGAACCTCGTGTTTTGGAAGAACACGTAACAGAAACGCTTCTGAAGTCAGGTATAGCATTCAGCAGCTGCAACATCCAACTTACTGACCACTCATAAGTTTTCTGCGTTCAACTACCCTGAGCATATTATTTTTATTAAGATCAACGTGCTTATGTAAATTAGGGGTTTTTTCGGTTCTTAGAAAGGAAACCTTATATTCTCTGAGTATTTCAGATAAGAAGGTAAGTAGCTGTGGTATGTTTTTACAGTACTTACATAACACTTGTTAGAGGTTCTACTAGTCAGGTAAAAGTTATTTACCCGATAAGGCTGTTCTCTTTTTGCTATAAAACCCTGGGTGAGCGGCAAACTAATTGTCTGTAAACACTCCACGGGGCAGACGGGAGGTAACTCCGGACCCCCACTACCGACTGAAGAATCACGTCAGAGCCCGAGAGCCGAATTTCGGCGTGCCGGGTGATTAAGCAGCGTTAACCTCCTGCGGCATGGCTCGGCAGACCGGGCGCAGGGCGCAGGCCCAGGGGCTGGGAAACGCAGCCAGGCCGCCAACGGCCCGTGACGGCGCAGGCCGCCTGCGTCATGTTACTTCACGCTCGTAACCCGCCGTGGAAGGCAGGCGGCTGCCGGGCAGGGAAGGAAGGGACCGAGAGGACAGCGCAGCGCCAACACCCGCTTGGTAACTTCTGCCCTGCCCTCCGCGGCTGAACGCGGAGGCTGCGCGCCTCAGACCAACTCCCCCCCCCCCCCCCCCCCCACGCGCGGCTGAGGGAAGCCGCGGGTGTTTTAAGCACGACCGACCCGGCATTTTTTCTCCGCCTCTGCTGGGGCCCGACGCCCTGCTGGCGAGGCGGCTCCCTCACAGCGCCGGCCGCCGCGGGGCGGGGGGGGCAGCGCCGGCCTTCCCCCCGCCCGCCCACCGCCAGCAACGGGGGGAACTACTTCGCATGCGGAAGGAGCGTGACGACACGCGCCCGCCGGAACTACTTCCCCCCCGCCGTCGCTCCTTGTCCTGCTGCGAGCGGATCCCTGCGCCCGCTCCCCAGCCCTCCCTCTCTCCCTCCCAACCCCCCACACCGCCGGCGCCCGCCGTTTCCAGCCGGCCCCGCGCCGCCCCGCTCACCTGCAACCGCAGCCTCCATAGCCGCGGCCGGGAAAGGGGCGCGGGGCGGGGTGAGAGGAAGCCAAAGGTTGAAGCTTTTTAAACAAACAAACAGAAGGAGAAAAAAAAAAAAAAACAGAGAAAAATCACTTTCTCGCCAGCGGGCTGGGCCTCAAGCGTGCCGCATCGAGACCCCACCGCTTTCCCCCTTTAAAAATAATAAAAAATATATATATATATATATTAGTAGATTAGGGTGATGGGGGGTAAGGCTAGCCGGTCGACGGATTATGGCGAATCTGCCGCGTCCGACACGGCGGCTTCTTCCTCAGCGACGTCGCACCGCGAGGGCGGGTGGGGGGGGAGAGGGCGGGGCGCGAGGGCAGGGAAGGGGCGCACGCGCCGCCCAACGGCTGATCGGCGGCCGTTGGGCGGCGCCTGCGCGCCGGCCTCCCCCGCGCCGCCCTGCGCCCTGTCAAAGGCGCGGCGGCCCCGCTTCTGAGGCGAGGTGAAGAGGGGCGGCCGGGCGCTCCTTCCCGCTGCTGGGGGTGGAGGGGGGTGGGAAGGCGACTGTAAACACTGAGGGACCGCGGAGGAAAGGAGTGAGCCCACGGGGGTGCAGTCCTTGGGTGCCTAAGGCAGTTTAATTCGCCGGGAATGAGTTCAAAAGCGCGTATCGTAAATGAATCGTGCGTGTCTGCGTTAAGAGAACCTGTCTGCGGTAAGCAGCGGGGGCGTTACACAGCACGGATAGCCAGGAGATGCCAGGTGGCAAAACAAACCGCTCTTACAAGAGCGAGGCGTTATATCCTCCGAGATAATGTTTTAAATCCTTTGGAAAGGGGGCGGGGGGGGGGGGAGACAAAGGCACAGCGTGTGTGACCTGTCTCCCTCAGTTCTAAAAGGTCACGTATTTAAGAGTCATCAATTTACTTTCAAAGCAGTGAAAGAAGAATTTATAAAAGCATGTTTGACAAAACTGGAAACTCGTTGATTTCTAATACATTGCTCAAAATACTTACTGCAAGAGCTTTAGATAAGTTTGAAGAAGAAAATTTCCACAGTAATAAGGAGGCTAAAAATAAACATGGATGATGTGGAGTTCACACAGTTACTTAGCCCGGTGTCTAAGACCATGGCTGTTTTCGAGGTTTGTTTTCCTAGCCGCTGAGTGCAGTTCAGAGGTTTTACATTTGCCTTGGAGAGCCATATTTATGAATGGTTTGGTGAATCATATACAGTAATTTTTAGATTCAACTCCAAGCTATGAATTCAAGCTTTAAATTGTTTTTAGCTTCTTATTCTTAATAGGAGCCTGAACACAGATACTTCTCACGACACGCTGCAACTAGTTATATTAGCATATTCATAAACACCCACTGCTGCCTCATGTCCTTTTCTGTTTCGTTGCTATTCCGTTTTGTTTCCGCACTAACCATCACTGAATATCAGTCTTATCACTTTCATTCTGAGTCATCATAAGTGTTGTATACATTTGATGTTAATGAATTTAGTACCGAGTTCTACAGTGTCTGTCACCGTAGTTAATTTCAGAACAAACGACTCCATGGAAATTGTATTATTCTTCCTAGACATTAATGGTTTAAAATTATCTATTTGACTTGTTTGTCATACTGCAAGTGAATATATTCAATTAAGTGTAAAGAGCAAAACTTGTAAAAATAAGAATTCATTTCAGTATTAACTACAGTAATAAACCTAAATAATTTATTGTCATAAGAGCAACGATGCATACATATTTCATTTACTGAGAAGTCACTTTTAAAAACAGTTTTTTAAACATCCCAGCTGATATTCCATTATGGAGAGTAAAATTCAGGCAAAAGGCCACAACATCTATATACGTATGTTGGTTCAACAAAGTAGATTTTAATGAGCATTTTGACACACAAAATGGTAGACTGTTCCTCCTCCCAGCATCTAGAAAACAATTATCTGATGCAAAATCCACAGCTTCTAAAAAATGTCCCCAGAGCCTTAAATTAGATTCACAGTTCTGAGATTGAGTCATCTCTGTCATCCACTTGGGCATTTCGTGATCACTTCTACTATATACCACTGTAATATTAACAATTGTTGGTTGTAAGGGCAATGGTAGTGCTCTTTGTGCTTGGTAGCACCCTCCTCACCACCACATCTCAAATATGCTAGAGCCAGTCTTTGCAACTTTACTGTCCCTTTTGTATTCTCCTTTTCGAACCTTCTCTGCTGGATTTTTGAAGAATTAGGATCTTTATCCAAACACATAACTTTAAAACTTTACTCCCTTCTTCGTTATCTAAGAGTCATTTGGTCTGGGCAGCAAAATCCTTCACATATAAGGAGTCATCCAAGCAAACACCCTTAAACTAGATACAAAAGGCAGCAGAGGACAAACTACAACTCTGAGCCAGAAGGAAGAGGGTCCCTGTTTTTTAAGTCACTGGGTGCTATGGGAACCATGATAGGCCAGCAACAGTAATCAAAGATGCAGCAGGGGTGCGGGTGCAGAGACTCGTAACAGAAACATTAAGATTAGTACAAATGGAAGCGTAAGTATGTGCATGTGTGTGTGTAAGCAGTAGAAGGAACTGAAGAACGGCATATGATGCTGGCATCTAGATCAGCAGGTCTTTGATACCACAACACATCTACATGTTGTTTCTCAAGACACCCAGATCAGGAAAACAAACACCGCCCAAAAAAGACAAAGGGAGTAAATCAGTGTTGCCCAATGAGTCACAGGGGTAAGACAAGATGAACAGGATCAGAGTCACAGGTCAACTCCTAAACAGTACAAAAGGCACATCCAAACAACAGCAAGTTTGCCAATCAAGTAAAACCCAGAAGACATGATGGGAACTCAGTGGCCTGTGTGCCTTGTCCTCCATGTCACCACAAGCAATTCAGGCCAGACCACCTGAACAAATATCTTAGCGCTTATGAGTATGAAAGGATGAATGTGAGGAAGTAAATCAGTTTTGTGTAAAATAAAGTCACTTCTCCTATCAGGCCACACATTGTTTTGTTGCACTGCTTGCAACATTAAACACGCTCACACTGAGCTTTGCTACAGTAGTTGCTACCAATGCAGATATGAAAGGACAAAGTAAGGTTGCAGCTGAGGAGGGCACAGCCAGAGCCAGACTGAGTCTTCAGCCCTAACAGGGAGGTAGGAAGATTGAGAAGCTGGACCCTACCAATGTTCTTCCTACCAATTTTCCTCTCACTTAGCATGACTTCCATGACAGAGGGTAATACAGAAACATGTTTGTTAGTTGTGTTAGGGACTCAAATACAAGGCAGGAGAAAAGGAAAAGACCTTTCCAGAGGCTATGGTGACCCTCCTCTGTTAATTTAACACCTCTGATGTGAATGATTGGGCAACGTTACAGCAAACTCACAAATATTCTTACCTGATGAGAAGCAACAATTATGATTCTACCTTTGTTCTTGAGCTTGCTGCCTTGATTAGCCTTTATCTTCTGGACTCCCACTTCCAGTATATCTTTTTTTGCCCCTCTTTGCATCTCTGCTCACTACTGTATCTATCAGCTTTTGGACAACATTTTCTACGAGAAGCAATAAAGATCAAAGCACTTGCATGATCAGGCACTCACCTCCCAGCACAGGAGGAGCCTGTGCTCTTTTTAGGGCATAAGCAATCTTTATCCTTATTTTGGCATTGAAAGAATATGCTCTGCTTCTTGAGTCACTCAGCCTCACTACAGCAACTGTGGTGAATTTTCCCACCAAAAAAAAGTGGGAAAATCTTTCACATAGTTAGAGCCACTGGTTGAGCATCAGTACTCTTCGAGGTTTGTCACTTTTTAAGTACAGTTACTTTATATAGCTCTCCTTTGTGCAATCACAACCCTGTAAAAGACAACATTAAGGAAAGCTTTTTTTTTTTTTTTTTTTTTTTTTAACCAAAGATGAAAGGAAAGGGAAAAAACCAGAGCTGGAATCTCTGACATTTGGTGTGAGGCCTAGATAAAGTGTTCTGGAAGCTAAGACTGTGAGAGGTCAGGGGAAAAGGAGAAAGGGTATCAGTGTTGGGGTCTCTGAATAATAGTGCTTGGTCAGATTAAAGCAAACAAAATCTTTGCAACTCCCAACCACAGTTTCCTTAGCTTTAAGAAAAATACCTTCAAGTTCTTCCAGAAATTCCAACATGTACCATCTTATTAAAAACTACAACTCATCACCCGAATTAGTTTAGATCTACCACATGTGACAGCTGATCCAAGCAGTATAACCAGTATCAATTGTAGGTGTCCTCTCAAAACAGACAACAGAAGATGCTAAGAGGCAAATGAGTTTCACTGACATCTCCTGAAAACAGAAGAGTAACGGTATTCATGAATTCAGAGTCAAGCTCTCAAGGCAGTGTCATCTCTACACACTCAAGCCTTCTCTCACCTCATGAAGGAATCCAATCCTGTCCTAGCTTCCTTATTTACTAAACTCTACCCACTTTTTCCCCAATCTCCCCTGCGTATTCCCTTCTCTGAGCCCTTTTGCCTACCTTCCAGCTCTCAGTTCCTGCTCACACCAATGCTTGTCAAATACAGCTACCAATTCCCGCCCTTCAGTCCACTCAATGATTCCTTCTTCTAGCCTCCATGTCTAGCTAGTGTCAGTTCATTTCCCCTTCCTTTTCCCTTAACCATCTCTTCCAAAATCAAAACAAACACACACGTGCCCTACAGAGCGCTATAGAATGGCAAGTTCATGTACACAGCAAGTTCATTATTGCACAGGGCTTGCTTCTGGACCTGCCATTTAGGGAGAGCGCAGATGCCCTCATTGAGAGCACAGCAGATACTCGCCCCTCCCTTTCCCAGTTACATGGCTTAGCTTTATTCACAGGAAATAGGAAAAACACTTAACTGGAGAAAGGTTTCCACATGTGTAAAGCCAGAATGCATCTTGCTTTGGTGTTCAACAAAGCATATCCACAGAATTAAAGATGCGACACCAATAAAAAGTTAATTAACATGGCGTTGCACAGCTTTCACTTCCATTCCTTTCTGCACATAAGCTATTTCTGGGAATCATTAACAACATAATCATATAACACATTTATGCAGTATTTCTGACTCACTTAGCATTATTGATGGACCTGACCTAGACATGAATTAGGGGTACGTAGCAAGGAGGGAGTTGTTCATAAAACAAGACTTCTGCCTCATTTGTTGTAGAAGCTACAAACTGAGAAGAATGCCTGATTTTTTTTGAAAGGCAATGATAAGTCTCCTGAAAAATCTATGCACATTTTTCTCAAGTAGTTTCTTTATGAAACAAACAAGTGTCATGCATTTCTGTAACTGAAATTATTAGAATCTGTACTTCAAAATATGTAATTACTTTAAAAACCTTCATTCCAGATGTCTTAAACTGAGCCTGAGAATCCGAGGAAGCTTATCACCTTACCCTTCAATGCTGCTTTTTTCTTCCTTTTTTCACAAGCAATTTGGGAAAATAAAGCCCCTTCCAATCCTATGCTTTAGCAGCGCTCCTATTTAAAGTGCAAGTCACTAACCTTGCAGAAAGTGAGATCTTCTATATAATTGAACAATATTCTGTTAATCACTCGCCGCACATTTTATCTTTTCAATAAAAAAAAAAAAAAAAACTTTTGACCTTAAAAGCATTGACCAAACAGCATTTTTGGCTTACTCTTTCACAGTTTTATCTATTCACTATTTTTCCTCTGTTCAGACTCACTAGTTTCTGGTTCTAGCATACTTCGGGGTTACAAAATTATAGGACTACACAGATCCCAAAGAGGCACTAAGTGGAAATTAACTAGTTCTTCCCAGGTTTTGTAAACTCTTTCCATTAGGGGAAAACTCTAGCCAGAGTTAGGTAGGTATAGCTAGAGGTATTTGACAGTGCCCCTTTGAGATGGATTCCCAAAGAGAACATGAAGGAGAGTATACTCAAACTATTTTATGTATATAATTTATGATATATAAGGGATATACTTTACTGTTAAAAAAAAAAAAACAATGTGGAAAAAGAGATGGATTCCTCCAAATAAAAACTCAAGTTGTATGTTAAGCAGCAAAAAAAATTAGTTCTTTAAGGTGACCAACCCCTTCACCCTTCTGTGAATAGTACTGCTCTTTATCCCTGTTCCACCAGTTTGATCATCTGCTGTGTGGCTCAAGTGAGTTCACCACGACACACGTTTAAAAAGGAATTTTCAAAAAGGATCAGCACTTCCTTTCTAATTAATTGGAAAATAAAAGTGAAAATAAAGCGAGAACTCCTCAAGCTGATGATATGCATTTTTGGAAGACTCATCTGAAATTGGAAACTCTAGGAGATTGTTTTGCAACTAGTTCTATACTTAGAAAGTTCTTATTGTTTTGTTGTAAATGCCTATTTTTCTCCATAGTATCTATTTGGAGCAACTGTATATACTTGTGATTTTTATGGGCTATGCTTAATGTGGAATTCTGTACTTAGAACTGTATAATTGCTGTTTTCTTGTTACAGAACATTAACTTTATGCTTCCAATAACATCTTTATAATGGAAATGCTAATAAAAATGTGGCACTGCGAGTTGCACACTTACAAATCTCTCCAGAGCTTAGCATAAGGCTTACCATAATTCTTGCCATCTCAGGATTGTATAGTCTAGTGACATTGATTATGCTGCACTGTTAATTTAAAAATTATCTCCCGCAGGCCTGGAAGACAACAATTATAAATTAACTTCAGGGGAGAAAAAATACATACTGTAAATGCTTCTAATAAGCAGATTCTAGTTTTCTCAGCATAGCAAAATAACCATTGCATGCTTTGGAAGTGCTCAGTATTAATCACATTTCTGCTTCCAGGTCTATACTATTTAATCCTATTACAAATGTACAGCCTGTTTTTCTTTTGCTAGGCGAAGTCAGACTATCTGGAGTCAGCAGCACAGCTGAACACTGGGAAGATTTAAATGGTTTTCCTTGTTCTTTTATGGCCTTTGAGGGGGGTGGACCGAGGGGAAGGGGTATCTTACATAGGCTCCTATGGAACTAGAAGTGCCATCAAGAAGTGCCTGCCATTGGGGATATGTCTGGTCTTTCAGTTCGGTACAACATGAACACCACACAGCTGGACAGCAATATAAATGCATGTGAGAAAAAAAAAAACTTTGCCATAAGCTTTTTAAATCGTAGCACTGTCAAAATGGAAGATTATTTATATGTGTGATAATGTACATAAAGGAACACCCAAACAGCACCCTGATCTCATTCTCTTCACCTTTAATGTAATTTTGGGAAAGAGCAATAATATATGTGTCAAATAGAAAAAGTAAATTCATAGTACAAGAGAGCATGTTCTGAATACCAGGAGATGATGGTATAGAAAAAGGCAAAGACAGGTGTAGAAGACAGACATCTTTTATCGTATTCCCATTGGATAAGCTGCCACAGTGAGCTATTTATAGGATAGTAGTGCAAAGGAAAAAACAGCACCAACCAAGCTTTTTTTTGGTTATTTATTAACTCTACAATAGGAACTTGTGACCATGATATACCCAAATTGCAAACTATACCAACCTGACAGTTCATACACAATTTGTAGTAGCATTTTGACCTGTCATTACATTATATGCTTGGCTTCAGGAGACCACAGTTCTATTCTTGATTCTCATAACCTGTTAATCTTGCAGAAAACTGAAGTACTCCATACCTTAGCTCCCTTCTGGGAAAGCGAGAACCACCACTACCTACCTAAATGTTTTTTCTTCCTCCAATGAAATAATACATATATAAAAATACACATTACACAGACATGTAGTTTATTTGTGCTAATAAAATGCACATCTCAATTTATGTGCCTGTGTTTTTCTTCACGCTTATTAAAAAAGGTATTTCTTCATCTCCCCATCGAGTTCAGAGGTTAAGATAACCAGGAGTTTGCTCAGAACTTACAGCCTCAATGTTAAAAATGTTTTAAAATTATAAGAAACAGCATGCATACGTAACTATTCCCCTAGGACCTACACCCAGGGAGGGAGATAGCAACATAACGGGGATTCCCTAAAAAACAAGTAAAATGTAGCTTGTTTCTTCTGTTTGTTGAAAGCTATCCTTTTCTGGTAAAACAAAAAACACTGCTAGTTATAAACAGGAGGCAATAGTCTAAAAATTATTAACTCTGATAGCTGTCTTTCAAGTGCACGCAACTGAATGTTTTTAATCTAAGACCACTGCCCCTTCTGATACAAAATCATCACGGAATTCAGGCTTTCCGCAAGAGTAACGTTAACTATCTCTTATTTATTTTACATAAAATGGTAATTAGATAAAGAATCCTCTATTTATGGGGATTGCAAATCGAGCTCTGGCACCTCTCAGGTGAGTGTCCTTACTAAGGACTAGGCTCACAGGCAAACGCACACTCACTTTCACTAGCAGTTTAAACCAGGATGCTGGACGGAGCTGAAGCGACTCGGGCATTAGCGCATCTCCCTCTCTGCTGACTCTATTTGGATAGGTACGCTAGTATCTTGGAAAAATCTGCAGCTAGATTCTTCACAGCTGATCGGTCAACAGCTTCTACAGGTCTTCAGAAGCGTCTAGGCTTTCCACTGACTGCAGAATGAAATTAGCAGGACTACTGTGACTATCTGAATAACTTTTTAAAGGAGCAGATGTCTAATTCTGAAACAAAGTAAACAAGAGTTTAGGTATCTAACTTGCGTAATGTGGTATCACGGACTTGTTCACTAGTCTTTGAATATTACATTACAACTTCCAGAACTCTCACAGTCTGATAATACTATTTAGGAAAAATATTTTTTCCAGCTTCTGACCTTTGTTCCCTGTGAATATCAGCTCTCTATATTTTAACTAAGTTTCTAAATGCCTCAGTATGACAACATATTTGTAGATGAAACTAAAAATAAATGAATTGTACTGAAATTAAAAATGTGTTTCCTTTTGACTGAACAAGGTATTTCAACATTCAGTCATACCTTTGGGACAGGAAATACTGTGAAGTCACAAGACTGGAAAGCAATTCAGCTTCAAGTCCTTACATAAATCTGCGGTATCTCTTGTCAACATGTCAATGAATTTTAGATGTCTCTCAAGATACAACATCTGCCAATAACATCATAGTGATACTCTGCAGAGATTCATTTACCATTGACCCAGAATCACAGATGTTGGTTATCCTCTGAATACTTGAGCTACAAAAATTTAATGATACCACTAAAGCTGATGTGACTGTAAGTGAAGACCATTTCTCTAAACCCTGACTAGAGCTGACAGAAGCTCCAGTTAAACTCCTTAAATGGTAAAAGCAGTCTGAGTTTCCTTCTTTAATACTCCAGTGTTCTGTGGTGTCTCAAAACCCAGCAGTTATGCTCTACCTGGGATTGTTTCTTAGCCCAGCTAGCAGGGTTTTCCTGGTCCAAGAATGATTTTTTTTTCCTTCTCTGACACAAATTATAAAACTTTCAACAGGTTTTTAACTTTGGTGCTCCAGTAAGGTAAAAGAAATTAAGCTTTGTTGCTTGTATTCCTGTATTTCTTCTATTTTTGGAGTGGTCTTCAAATCATTTTCTGTTTATTTTGACAATGACTAAAAATGCATCTTTAAAGGTTTATTTATACATATTTTTCTGCCTCACTTCTTTCACTGAAAGAGCAGTACAGTTGCATAATATGTGAAGTACAGTCCCTAAAAACCATCTGTTCCGTCTGCTTTTATTAGTCCATTACATCAAGGATTTTTGTTTTTTCTTTTGTTTGGTAACACAGACACCATTGCTTAAGTATCTAATCAAAAATACACAGGTCAGCTTTCATGTTTTTACTGAGAAGCTGTAAATGCTAATAAACTAGTCATCCCTGTCATATCTTAGCTATTAATTTTACAAAATTGTTTATAATTAAACTCATTTATGTACTGTATTATGGGTACACTTCAAATGCCTTGTAATATTACTTACATCCACACATACTTAGTTTCTCCAGTTACAGTTCAGAATATAACTGAAGCTTGACTGTAACCTCATTTACATTAACGAAAGCTAGAAAAAAAAAATTGCTTGGAAATCAGTGAAGTCATCCAAGTGTAATGGAATTTAATGTAATCTGAATCTGGCCTTTAGCCACAATAGCTGCCCATTAAAAAGCATTAAATCAATCTGTAGTGTTATTCTGCAGTAAAAGCAACCATCAGCTATCACTGAGAACAAGATATTGGAAGCCATTATTTTAGACCTTACATTTTCCCTCAGAAACGTTTCAGTTCAAACAAGAATTCAGTAAAGTTCAGTACTGTAGGATTTCCAAATCCCATCTAGATTTTTACCTACCGTACTTTCAGATACTTTGAGGTTCTATGCATAAAGACCATACCTGCAAGGCCTTCAATACCGAAGCTCATTTACCAGTGAAAGGTCAGACCCTGACATAGCACAAACCTCCACATATCCACTGCTACAGAGAAATATGCTTTTCAGTCCTCTCCTTGACTGCTGAGAGCCAAGAAAAGCTTCTCATGCCCACCTCTGGAAAAACTCAGATAGCACTCTTTTATCCATAAGGGCAAACTGAAGTCTGCCATCTATGTCTTCGGGAAGGCTTGAAATCTAGTCATATATCCCCCACTCGTCCCCTAGAAAATACTCGCACCAGCAGCTATCAGAGTGGCAAGTGAAGGCCTGTAGCCCTTCCTGTCTCATCCTCCCTACCTCACATACCCTCTTTCTACCTCACTTTCTTAGGCCCTCTAAACACACTTCCATCCCCCTACAATCAGTTTTGTGACTATGGAGATTCCAGTCTTCTCTTCCCCTCCATCTACAAACCTGCATGCAATGTGACAGGCAACAAGAAAGGCTTCTACAGGTACATAAGTACCAAAAGGAAGGCTAAGGAAAATGTGGGCCTGCTGCTAAATGAGGTAGAGGCCTTGATGACACAGAGTAGGCAGAGGTACCCAATGCCTTCTTTGCCTCAGTCTTTACTGGTAAGACCTTAGGAATCCCAAACCCCTGAGACCAGAGGGAAGTCTGCAACAATCAAGATTACCCTCAGTGGATTAGGATCAGGTTAGGGAACCCTTAAACTGGATGTACAAAAGTGCTTAACTAAACTGACAGTCTTGTATGATGAGATGACTAGCTCTATGGTTGAAGAGTGAGCAGTGAATTTTGTTTACCTTGACTTTAGTAAGACTTATGACATTGTCTCCCACATCTTCATAGATAAGCTGATGAAGCATGGGCTAGATAGGTAGGTGGTCACGGAAAGGGAGTGGAAACCGGCTGAATGGCCAGGCTCAGAGGGTTGTGATCAGAGGTGCAAAGTCCAGCCGGAGGCCAGTCACTAGTGGTGTCCCCCAGGAGTCAATACTGAGGTCAATACTGTTTAACATTTTCATTAATAACCTGGATGACAGGACCAATGCACCCTCAGCAAGTTTGCATGTGATACAAAACCGGAGGAGTGGCTGACACCAGATGCTTGTGTCTCTGCCATTCAGAGAGACCTCAACAGGCGGGGTTGGGTCAGATTATCTCCAGAGGTCCCTTCCAACCCCAATTAGCATGTGATTCTGTATCAGAGAGCAACAGCATTTAGTTGGACATCTTCCCCACTCCCTCCACATTGAGGAATGCCAAAGACCAGGACCATGGCCAAACTCGGCTAGACAGTACCACAAATAATAAATTGGTGGTAGGACAAGGGCTCAGAATGTGTCTGAATGGCAGTTAGTGGGAGGAAGGCAAAAAACAGATTATAACAAAGAAAGAACTGAATAAGGCCATGTTATTAAATAACTGAACATTTCAGATGCGTTACAGCTGTCTCTGAGTTCTCTTTTGGAGCATGCAGAATTAGTTCCCTCCAGAAGGGTCACCCTCAACTGTTAAGAGCAGTTTGCTTCAGGGACACTTTCAAGCAGCCCTGTCAATTGGCTCCTTTTCCCTTAGAGTCCTGTAATACTGTTCTAGCAAAACCACCCTTTCACCCTCAGGCACCCTCTGCCACTTCCACGCATGTAACACTTACCCTCAGTTTCATGCCATAAGAACACTCCTCCAATGGGCTACAGCACAGTCCGCATTATACCAGATACTTCCTTCAGAGAAAGGAGGGAACGCACACACGGTTATTGGACTTATGACCCAGGCACTACACGGCTAATGGAGGAGACCCAAAGTCACGTGCTACGTAGCGTGGACGATGCTAGTCTAGAGGGGAACAGCCCTGGGAAGTGTGGGTGCAACCATTTGGTGGCTGTGGGAAAAGGATCAGGGGAAGGAATCACACCCCAAAATGGATGCACTTATCAGTATAGATGTAGCCTCTACGTTGGACCGATTAAAGTCTTAGGCCACACCTCATTTACTGGAGAGAGTTTCCTATCTATTCCTAAACCAAAAAGTAGAACTCCTTCTAGCCTCATAACAGTTCATACATGCACAGAATGTACTTGCCTGCTTGTAAAACAAATTTAAGAAGTTATTAAAAAAAGTAGTATGAAGTTTAATCAACTGAAATGCTTCTAGATCAACGGGGGCTACTTTAACAAGATATTACAGACTTTGTTGTGCATTCCACAATACTCACTACTGCTTCTTTAGCTGAAGTAGTACTAAGTTAACTTTTATTTTAAGGTTTTACTGATAAGGGTAACTCTAGCTTTACTTTTCTTACTGCTACTAAATATACAGTCTTTATGATACAATATCTTAACTTTACATTTTAAGTGGTCAAAATGAATAGAAATAAAAAGATCTACATAGAAGTTATTCCTGTTCTATATACAAGAGATTTTCTGTTCTTTAAAACAAAATACAGCTGAAAAACTATATAAGAAACTACTATCTTATCATAAAATGCCTTCCATGATTATTTAAATATTTACTGCCTGCCACTAAGCATGTGAAATGGCTGTACAAAGTTTGTTTCCTGAAATCAATGATTAAAATAGCAACTTTTAAATGCAGTGGAGAAACACAAAAGGGTTCAGAAAAGGGGCAACAAATTCAGAAAACTGGAAAGTCTGTGCCGCACTGAAAGCCTACACAGGACCAGTCTAATTAGTTTATCAAGAAGCAGCATATAATCATAACTCAGAGCATATACACGTAAAAGAGTCATCACAAACAACTTAACTTAGTGAAATCCAACGGAGGAAGCTGGAGCTTATACAGATGTAAACATATTTACTAGTGGGAGATACCATCATGGCTGTTAGGAGAACTGCTGCATAATCAGAAAGAATATAAATAGATAAAAAATAGACAAATAGGCCCAACAGACAAAAAGGTCTTTAGGGTCACCAAGTTTACAATAAAGCATTAAAAAGACAACATCCTTATAAACACAGAGTAAAACGGTATACCACTCAGCATGAGAAGCAGCTATCTCAGCACAACAGTATCTAACCCTGACAAGGAAAAAAAAAAACAAAACAAAACAAAAGTCTTAGATCTGGCAGAAAGAAAGTCTTAATGCAGGTTTTCCAGGGTAATGGGTTAATTTTCAACAGATGTTCATAAGGAATTACTCCAAACAGCAGCTGCAATCAGGACAGTGGCAGTAAACACATGACACTATACAGATGGGCTGCTTTGTGTATGTTATCATATCATGGTTAACTAGGAAATAAATATAGGGCTCCAACTTGGACATCAGACTCCTTTTTTTGCATTTTTAAAATATTTTTTAAAAAGAAATGACCATTCAGTTTACCACTTTCTCTATATACAATTTTTATTAATCTATTTGTATTTAGTATCTTTTGGTAAAATCAGATCCCGTTTTTGGTTCAGAAAATTGTCAGTTTATAGTATGACTCCTTAGTTCTCTTGAAGAAATGAAGGGATTTATACTCCATTTTATTGTAAAAGAGACACATTATTTGTTCTCCTCAACCCCGTGTTTAAGTACTACTAACAAATGAAAGTTTAGCTAGCTAAACAAACTTCTCAGATTAGAATTACCAAGGCAGCAATTTAAATAATTGTCACTACAAAGAACTTAAATCTTATAAAACGTTGAAGTGTTCTTACAACATTGAGAACAAATTAGAGAGCAAGTGTCCCTGCATTCCAGTACTCACCGGTCAGTTGTTACGTAGGTCAGTGCCACAGCACACATCCATTGCATTTAAAACCAAGACTGGTAACACAGTACTCTGAATATTTCCTTTTGCTTAATATTTTGTTGCATCTCTATGATAAAAATCACAAGAACATCACACGCTGCCAAAGCGTCAAGTAGCATAAGAAAATTTTCACATAGCACGGTGACTTTGGGAAATACTATTTTCAAAGCTACCTATGCACCTAATTCCTTTACAATCCTTGGGAATTATAAATGTGTTTGAAAGTGAAACGTGTTCACCTAAGTCACTTTTATATTTTTGAAAGGTCTTATCCATAACCTCAAGAAGTTCATACTCTCATACTGTGTGAGGATTCCCTATTTTACACAAAATATGAAGACAGATTGCCTTGTCTCCAGAAAACTCGGAAGATGGTGCCCTGTCCTATGTAACTTTTGTTATGACAATTTACTTGTCAGAGACATAGTACATCCTCAGAATATTGATCGATCTTTTGGACAGTCACAGAAGTATTCTCTGAATTAGAGAGTGCGGTGGATCAGATGTCTTCCTCATGGACACTATCACTTGTAACACTTGTCAACCTGACATAATTTCATACCTAAGAAAATGCCTCTCACGAATGCACTAAAAGATATAAAATATTCCTAGTTGCAACTAAACCTCATATGCAAATTCCTTAAAATATACAGCAATATGATATTCCCTACTCCATGCTTTTAAAGCTCAGAGCTAAAAATAGTCCCTGTTCAAAATGGTGAAAAATCATGCATGTGTTCCTGGTACCAGATTTAAGCAAAGGGGGCCTGAACTCACTCAACTCTTAGAGGCATTCTTAAAATAACCTTTGCTGGGCCACAGCAAATCTTCAGAATTGCTGTTAAGACACACCTGTCAGACTGACTGCATTTAATTCTCAAGCAAAAAGTTATCTCCCATAAAACAAACAAAAAAAGAGAGAGATCTTCATGAACATTTCTGGACTTAAGTCTTTCCATGTTAAAAAATTCCTGTTCACTGAGGAGTTCCTTTTTCTGTTTACTGTCTATATATAAGGTTTGTGTACTCTGGAAACTTTAGCAAAAAAGGTTCTTCCTACTTCTGTCATCTTTAAACTTCCAGGATTCCCTGCTCCCTTTCCTTTCCTGTGTTTTCAAACTAAGGCCAAAGGCATTATGCCTGATTTTGCCTCACAAACACTTGCTTCCCCATTCTTTTTCCTTCAGAAGGAGGATTCTTCCTTTATTTGAGAAGAGACTAGAAGGAGAAAAAATTAAAGGAACTCTCCAATTCCTTTCTCTGAAAGGAACTAAGTAGACTGCTCTAGGATTTCTGAATTTGTACAAAGCCCTGAAGTTTAATTTTGTGAGCGGATTTAAAAAAAAGTCTTAAGAATAAGCACTATATCCCCAGAATTAAAATAAATGTCATAAATGTGTTTTCCTATTTGTTTTAAAAGTGCTTTTAAAAATAGCAGTCTAGAAAATCCCAAAACATTTGTCCCTAATAACAGAAACATCAACATGTTCACGTTGGTGGCAGAGAAGCAGTTGGTTGAAATGCAAAACTCTTCAGCAAATGAAGTTACTTTCTTGTCTAAATATAAAAATAATTCTCAGAAGTGAAAGTTTCCCTTCAATATTGCAATTTGAATGCAAATGACTTTAAAATACAACATAGAGAAAAAAAATTCACGAGCATACAGGTAAGCATTCTCCAGGTGAATGAAATGCTGTTGCCTCTGCTGGAAAGATAACGTGTATTGACAGGCTTTGTTCTGTGCAGAAGCTTCCCTCCAAGCAGGATGAGTTTTGTGAAGGTGAAGGTAGCAATAACCAGAACAAACCAAATTGGTGCCAGGGACTAATGACACTGTCATTCCACTGCAAGTCAAAAACTAAACAGTTCACATCTCCATGAATTCAATACCAAGCAGCAGAATATCACAGAGACTGTGAAAAATTCCATGCACTCCAAATAAACAAAGTATGCAAGAACATGAAAATCAATAGTAGCAACTGAAAGCATATATTCTAGTTATTGAGTAGTTCAGAAACCCTGCTTGCATATGTAGCTGTTCCTGATTAACTCCACATGGCAACACATATCTTGCTTCCATTTAGCTTAGAACGTTTTCACTTGCTCTAGCATAAATGCATATGAAATTAATCTGGAGCCATCTTTGTACCTGAAATTTGATATAAAACAGGATGTAAAATAAGGGAAAATACTGTTTTCATAATGCCATCCACTTGTTCACTGGCAGCGTGTATTGCACACACTGTGGTATTTACATAATGAGAATGGAAAAGAAAGTTTATCTGGTAAAATTCAGTAAAAATCAAAGATATCTCCACATTTTAATGTAAAAAAGTTAAAAGAACACTGCAAGTTCATTCCTGCTCTCTCTGGAGCTTAAACTGGCTTCCTGCACTGTATAGATACATAATTTACTCATAAGTATAAACCTTACTTAGGCATAACTCCCTTTCTAGACAACAGGAATTTTCTCCTGTTCCTAAAACTACAAGTATATCAACCCAAATAAAACATCTTCTGATTGCTCCTTGATTTAAGTTATTAACTTAAGAATGAAATACGTTGTTCAAGCCTAATAACATGGGGCAAAATTAGTACAAAAACTTTTGCATCTCTTATTCAATTTTGAGTTTAAGAAACAATCACTAACTAACTCCTAAATTACAGTGTCACAATATAGCTGCATTGGCAAACAGTCCAGTATGAAACTTGAACGACACCTAAAGCAGGGCTTCTGTAATGAGTATAATTGCCACTATTAAAAATTACTCAGAGAGATAAGTAGTTGACTGAAAATCTCAAATTCAATTACACAAGTGTCCTCTGCATTGAAATGGGCACTCTGCATGCAACTTCCTCTAAAGTTCAGCTTTGAATTTTAGCGTTTCTCCTCCTCTTCCCTAGGTTTCTTACTGGGAAATAATTTATTCTATAGAAAAAGTCTCCACACATTCGCAGATGCCAGCATTTTTTTTTTGTTGTTAAATCAACCATAACAAATAGAAGTGGGAAGCAGCAGTTAATTATACAAAGGAGAACTTCAATTCTCTGAAGAACAGGTTACTTCAGTTAAGACAGCCATTCCGTTTTTGTTTTTTTAATATTTTTGAAAAAAGATTATGAAATGACTTTTTACATTTGTACCTCAGCAATACCTGCAGCTTTCACGTCACTTACTTCACTATCTTAAAGCAGAACCCAACAGATGTTCTCTTGGCCTTTAGCACCGACAATATACCACGCTCACTAGTACATTCTCAAAATGCTGTATTACTTTTTTTTCTCCCCTTCCCCTCCTCAAAGATACCTCCTTCTGATATGATCCAGTTTGTTTCTTGTTTTCCTGCCTATAATCTCCAACCCCAGCTCTTCTGGAAGACTGTAATTTATACAAGGAAAAGGCAGCAGGGGAAACGTTTCTCTGTTTAATAGCAAAAGCAAAGTTTCATAAACACCTCTGTCAGGGCTACTCTGAGTTCGCATCTCCTAATTGACGGAACTGGACCAATAAGACCTTCAATGCGTGACACAACTGAGAAGTGCCTACAGTTAGAAAAGCAGAGTAACTAAGAAAGTGAAAATACTTGGCATATGTTTCCATTGCTGATAGGAGGAAGGAAGCAAGCAGCGTACAACAGCTATAGCAGAAGGTTTGACAGTGTAGACAAGGCTTCAGGTCTCCACAAAAGATCTGATATTTCATGAATTCCCACTTAACTAACATGCTTGTTAATTTTAACTCCAGTATTAACAGTCAAAGAGATATTTGCTGGTTTGCAAGTTCCTTAGATTGTGCAGAACATCTCCAAAAATATCAAGATATTACATTTTCTACTAATTGGTAGTTTGTCAGTTCAACTACCTCATTAAAATTCAAGGATATGTGTTTACTAAGTATTATTTAACCTATACATTTAATGCATATATTTCAGTATGTTTTTTATAACCGTAAGTGAATAGAGTTCAGTTCACATAACATCTTTCATCCCTGCCATCTCCCTTTCTTCCTGTTATAGGAAGATAAGGGTTGTATAAAGTTCAGAAAAATAATTTTTCACTTTATTAAAACAGCAGATTTCTGAAACAGATAAAGCCATATCATTTACAGGAAATTATTTCTCTACTGAGAGAGAGAGATGTTATCAGTCAATAAATGACCCAGACTGACATATACCAAGCTTTCTTCATTCTGCATACAGAGTCCATGCATCATTTCTTAGTTAGGCTTTCTTCTTTTTTTAAAGGAACATGCTTCAGTGCTCTCATTCTCTTAACAGAGAAAACCCAAACCTACACAGAGTGTTACTGAACTGCCTGAACAGACTTCAAAAAACCTAAGACTTATTACTTATACTCAATCACTGTAAAACCTGTGGATGGTCTGAGCGGGTTCAGCTATGCCCTTATTTATCATACACACAGGACCACTATAAAGAGCGACTTCAGCTGGTTAAAACTGGCATAACTTATTAAGAGACAGTACACTGAATTACTGGAAGAATAAGCTTAGTGAATACCACGACAGATAAGAAAAAACAGAAGTCAAGGAACTTTTACTTAAATAAATGTTTCGGTTTTTAAATCATAAAGAACAGGTAAGAAACAAGAGGGATTAAACAAGAGTAAATGCATCTTTTCAGAACCACAGAACCACACAGAAAAATACATTAATTGTTCTGGTATGCTTTTCGGGAAAAAAAAAAAAAAAAAAAACACCCCGTTAACTAACTCACCTTTGCTGCCATAACTATGTAAAACTTTCAGATAGTCTTATAAATCATACACACTGTATCCTTTTCCCAGCTATTTATCCAACTTTGTTTTATGCTGTCACTGGCGCCACAGGATTATAACTTATCTGTTTAAAAAGCATCAACACAATGGAAGAAGAATGAACTACATGATGTAAAACAGACTTTCAAATTCTGCACTGTTATGTTTAGAGCTTTAAACACATCTCCAAGACTAGAAGTTTGACTTTGTCTTGCTTTGCTTTACTGCAGACTAGAAAAAATAAACATTAGCCAATAAATACGGCTGGGAAAAAAGCAATACCGGAATTATTTTAGTTTATTTAATTCTCAACATGATATTCAGAGGAAGTACAAGTTAGCAGTGAACACTTCTAGAACAGCAGTACATGCAGCCAAGGACATGCAAGGATACATGCATGCAGAATACCCATTCTCCTCTCGAATCCTCATCAAAAAGAGCAGCTTGGCTTACCTTTAGAAGTTTTATCTCACAATAATGGGTCCCAACACGTTTCAGTGAGTAGTCTGTCTCCTTTAGAAGGAACCAAACTATCTAGAATTGTTTAATAACAGTATCGTTATAACTTACTCTTATGTCTGCTTATCCAAGGAGTAGCTAAACAGAAGCTTTAATTCTCCAAACCTAATAAGGGTGCTCTTCTGGATCAGGACTTTGTAAATTGTTAAAACATTATCCAAACTTGTTTATTTCAAGTTTAATCCACAGTGACTAAAGCTTCTCCCAAGTATGCAATAAAACACACACTACGTCAAGAATCTTTTTTCAGGCTTGAAGTCTTATCACTGTAAAACTCAAATTACTGCATACCCCCAATATTTATTCAAAATATATTATAGTTTCAATAGGATCTTTGGTGTGACCAATTCTGGCAGATTTTACTCCTCTAAGGTTTAAACGTACCATCAAGAGTCACATCTGTTCTTTGTATAATAAAGAGCCAACAAGTCTCCAGAGTTTTGGATACATATTTATGTTTCTGCAATACAAACTTTTAGATGTCAAATGCATTTAAAACAAACCTGCTAGCATGCCAAGTGTACAACCACATCTGATCTGCTCATATCGTTTACTCACTAGTCACATTGCAACTAGTTCCAGAAAAAAGGTGCTCATTAAAAGGATGGGTCTTTCTGCCTTCTGCTAGCAGTAATGTCAACCTGAGGATTCCTCCTTGCCATCAGTTCCTAATTTTTTTAATCACTGTGCTATCCCTTGCGTGGCACCACAAGCAGTCATGCTAGCGCAACCAATACACCAGGCAAGGAAACTGATCCAGATTAACGAGAAAGAACATCAAATGCACTTCACTGCACTGTCTGGGATGTAACACAAAGATGCGCTTTTTATACTAAATGCACCTTCTATAACATGACAAAGAGTAGCAATCATTAGTGAAATAGTTCAAGAGCATACATCAATATTACCACGCAATCCAGGAGAGCAAAGCTCCAACATGTTATCGTTACCACGTTCACTATGTTTCTGCTGTCCTGCTGTATTGTCCAGCACTTCCAGAGAATGGCAGCCCTCCCTGGGGTGATTCTTCAGAACAAACAGACACACTACCATCTTAAAGCGAAGCTCTCTTGGACATCACTAGGGATGCTACAGAGTATCTAATTATTAGAAATAAAAAATAATAATAATAAAGCAGATTCTGTTCTGGAGGTAAGCTTTTTTCTTAAAAGGAGTTACCTTTCAAGACGAAGGTGATTACAATTTATTTTTAGATTAGAAAAATACAGGTTTCAGCAGTTAAAGACCGTTTTACAATGAACGTTGATGCTTTTACATAGTCAATATAAATCATAACTCAAGCATTAAGGCATTTATAAAAATATATACTGCTTCCACAGAAATAAGAATATTTAAATTGTTTGAATACTACTGAAAAGATAGTATTTCAGTCTTGCCAATAGGTGCCTTGATCACTCAGGAAAGCTGCCTTTCCAAGTCAGTTGAAGTAAACATCCACCCCCCAGCCCTACCACTTGTTATAGCTGAGTGTAGGATGTTTACAGGAACTACAAGTCAGCTTAACAATATAAATACAGCACTGGCTTTCAAGGTATCGAAAAATGAATCTGCACAGACATACATCAACACATTGTGTGAGATACAACGTGCACAAATCGTAAGGCACATGTAACAGGGTTATTAAGCCTTATTGACATCATTAAGCTGCAAAGCCTTTTTCTTAATACTTAAATTTATAATTATCAGAACATATTAATATACATTTTATATATATATATATATGTATATATATACACACATACACAGACCCAGATAGTGGCTGCAGAGGTACAAGAAGGAAAAAAAAAAAAAAAAAAGAAGTTTCTCACAGCCCACGGAGATCAGCAACCTGCTGCACTTTCAACTCCCTGATGCTCCAAGTACCTACCTTCTAAAATTTCAGATTCAAATTTTTTTTCAAAATTGAGACTGAACACCAAAATATACGTGGAACATCAATCGGGTGGTACAAACTGGATAATAAGCCTCAAAGATGTCTAGCTCAAGCTGTTTGTGCAAAAACACACACTTGCAGTGTCAAACACTTAAATAAAAAGTTGCTTTAATGTGCTAGAATTCTGCAGTTTTTGTTGCTACAGCTCAATGAACTCCTGTTTGTCTTGTATTTTCTTAGTTTAATTCCCATACCTCTTCCTCTAAACCTCTTCTGAGGTACTTTTCCTGTTAGTTCACAAGTTCAAGAATATGTCTAATTCAGCTCCTAGAGCCCTGAATAGACACGAAATCTCAGCGGTCTGCGGAGAAGGAACACTTCCACAAACTCAGCTCGCCAAGAGGCAGACCCTCAGCCTTCACAAAGGTCTTGTCAGAACAGGTGTTTTGCAGATTGACCGGGGAGAGGGGAGCCACAGACACACGTTATACCATGCTTGGAGGCAAGCCCTCCAGATGTGTAACAGCTGTTCTCTATAGGAAGAAAAATATCAGCTCAAGCACTTCTGCTGAATGCAGCTGTGAGTTCACAGCAAGGGGAAAACAGTCTAGGCCAGTCCAAAGCCACTGAGGACCTCAAGGTATTGCTTTTCTGCTGTCATAGAAACCACACTGAGGAGAACCAGGTGCAACCAATCTGGATCTCCAAGTACTAGGTTTCACAGGCAGTCCACTTAGCAAGTAAGGACATTTGTATCCCACACTACCTCCCACCTCCAAATGTAACTGCACATTGCACCTCCATATGTAACGCATAGCGGTCATCCAGAATTATTAGCTACGTGTCCTAGCTCCACTGCTGGCCACCAACCTGCCTTTCACTTTGAACTCAGTGCATTAAAAACATTAGAAATGGACCTATGGCTGGTTATAGTATAAGCAAGTCACACTAATCCATGTTAATAATATAGGGTTACTTGTTTTTTGATCACCTGGCTGACACATGGTATCTGCCTCTTCCACATCTAGACCTCACCACTATGGCTGTGGTCCTGTGCTGCCTCCTTCTGTGACAGTCACTTCAGCCCTTCCTCCCTGCCAAAAGACTTCAAGCAAGCACATCAAATGCCAACAGTCCATTCTCAGCATGGCAGGCTTATCTTTAATCATTACATAAATATGCATTTGGTCAATAAAAGACTCCACTTCTTTCAACTGCAAACAATCGCAGCATTTCAGACAGGCTAAGATGCTTGCTCCACTGCATGCAGAGAAAGGGGATCCTTTTATTTCAAACATATGGCAAAAAAACAAAACAAAAAATGCAGGGTAGGTTTTTTATTTATTTATTTCCAGGAGTTACAAGCCACTTAAAAATTTGTTTTCAGACACAGGATAGCTGGCTTTGAGTACATATATTAGATACTAGTACAATAAAATGTACACACACAAATAAAACAAGCCTGGACTGAAGCTGCCCATGAACTAAGCTTGGAGAAAACAGCAAAGTAATCTGGCACGTGGAGAGGCTAAGATGACACTGACAAAAAATGACTGTTAGATTAATTCTGAGATAACATACTTACTTTGATCATTCAAACAAAAACGATAACAGAAGACATTTCCTTTCTTGTAAGTCCAAATACTATATAGAACTATGAAACGATAAACATTCACAACAAAGAAAAATCTGTAAAGTGACTACCAGCACTATTTGTTCTTTTCTTTATGTATACATTCTACTTCAAAGCTTTATTTTAATATACCTACATAAAACTATAAAGCTAAACAGATCACACTTTAAAAAATGATTTTAACTGAGATAATGCATTAAGTTTGCAAGTTGCTTTCAGAACAAGTTTTTGCAGAGGTGTATAGGTAAATTGGATCAATGTGCAAGCTCAGTACCCTCTATCACCACACACATTTGTATTTCACACCAGACAGAACACTCAAGTAACAGAAACAGAATAATGACTATCACAGGACTAGTTCACATTAGGTCATTCACCGTCCGTTTGAAAATTGTGGCCTTTCCAATGCTTGTTAGTCTACACTTCCCAGAACTTATACATCCCAGTCGTTTTCATTCTGATGAATTAGAAAAGTGAAAGATTTTTCTTCCTAGATATATCTTTGGGCATCTTATTTTACAGAATCACTACAGCTAAGTAGATCAAATAATAACCAGGCTTACTATAACAAAGAAACTGAAAACACAGTTTTTCTTTGAAGTGTCCGGGAATTTAAAAAAAATAACGTTTTGGGAGGGGGAAGAACGGAGAGCTAAAATATTTCAAGAATACTTTCTGTCTAAAGAACAGAGGAAGTTACTCACCTAGGCCATTTCCCCTCTGTCCTCTTTAAAAATAAAGAGCTGCAGACGGAGGAAAAAAAAAATCTCAGACAAAAATCTAGGAAATGGTATTCCCAGATCCTACTACCTAGATCCAATTCCCAGAATAGGGGAAAGCATTGAAGTTATTTTGCAGATAGCTGTTCCTGCTGAAATTATTCTTTTAGGTCATTTGTAATTTAGTTAGTCAAGTGTTAATGCCAAAGAAGCATTTTCAAAGGCTGTTATTTACTTTAAAAAAAAAAAAAAAACCACACACACACACCCCTTTCTAATGCCCTGGTAGGTGTAACACAAAACAAAAAGACCATATCACAAACAAGTGTATACCTTGGGTACTGTTACTAAAAAAATAAAAAGACACACACACAAAAACCCCATCACTAAAAAACAAAAAAAAACCATCTTTGTTTTGGCCTTGGGCTATATCCAGCTTACAAACAAACAATTAAGAGTACCACCCATAAGAGATTCTAAACTTGGAATTTCGGAAAGAACAACAGAAAGCTAAGCATGACAGATAAAGAGTCTCCTAAATATCAGACAGCATTTATAATCATTTTTTACCGAGTGTCAGAAATAGCAGATGTTAAAAAAGAAATCATAAAGCAAGTCTGGTTGCTGGATAACTGTACAAGAAATTAAATGCTACTACTCATTATGCTGCAACGAAGCATAATTCCAAAGCTCATAAAACAGAGCAGCAGAGAATTTAATCTTGAGTGATGCATAGGCAATAGCTGTGTATCACCATCTCATAACAGATGAAATCTCCAGAAATCAAACCTATGCTATTAACAAGACTCAAGTTAACTCATTTTAAGTCAACTCAACTGTGTCCATGCAAACTGCATTATATATACACACATAAATACAGGTATGTGGCAGCTTTTCCTTCCCATGTTGTCCAACAATAGCCAGGTGCAGCAAACATCTGACTGAAAGCTAGACCTGCTCTTACAGCTTCCAGTCGGGGATGTTTACAGCAACAGACTACTACACATCGGTGCCACTGTGTAACAGTACAAAGCAGTCAGTTACCTTTAGGAGACAAGAAAATAAGAAGAAAAAAAAAAAAAAAAGAGAGAGAGAGAGAGAGAGAGAGAGAGAGAGAGAGATGACATGCTTCCATAATCATCCCAACCTGCTACTGCTCAACTTACTCTGAAGAAAATCTGATTCACATATTCATGAACAAAAAGTAGTTTTGCGTTCTCAAGTTAACCAAGTATCTAAATGCAACACATTTGAATACAAGTGCCCAACTTTTAATACACATTTTCAGACCTCTTTAGGTTCAAATATGTATGCTTTTTAAAGAGCTCCCTAAACTTTTATTTTTGTATACTCTCATTCCCAGAGCTCTCAAAAATAAATGGACTTACCACTCTGAATATTGATTTTATTTATTTAGAAATAAATATTCTTCTAAAAGGATAAAGTTATATTCAGGTTAAAAAAAAAAGGGGGGGAGGAAGGGGAGAGCAAGACAGAGAGAAAGAAAACAGTCACGGCTATAATAAAATGTTAGAAATAGAAACTTGACAGGATTCTGAAAAATATTCGTTTTCAATGTCAGAATTATACTTGATCAGTTCAAGGCTCTATGATAATCAAACAAAAAAATCCAAAAACAATAAGACAAAACCTTACCCATGGGGAAAGCATTAAGGGGGAGGGATGAGAAAAGGAAGAAAAGCACAAATGGCCTCAGGATGGAAAAATATTACTAAACATCTTCAACAATAAATTAGTACTGAAACTCCCACAAGACTATTCTGCTCTGCAATAATTTCCTTTCCATTAAGGGAGCCTTTATAATATTATAAGTATTCAAAATTCATATTTGCAAGACTTAACATTAAAAAATAGAGAAGAATTTATTTTAAACTAAAGTCATTCATTAAATACATCACACAATTAAGTGCTGCTTATTCTCTAAAACTTTGATTCTGCAGTGCTCTGCAAAGAAGTAGTCCAAAAGTCTAATCAAAATTCAAAGGACTTAAGCAGTGCTCTTGCTGATGCAAAAAGGGCCCCCTTCATGGTGCTACAAGTGGAAAATAGAGAAGAGCCTGAATCTACTATCAGCAGGTTTTTTAATCATGTAATTTGGGCTGGATCACATTCACAAGATACTTAGATGCCTTAATTTTGTATATATTTTTTTAAACAATCTACTGAAAATAGATTCATATATTCTCATTTAGCATCCTCTATTCTTATAGAATAAAGAAAAAGTTTCATATGCAAAAAGTATTCTGCTGCCAGATTATACGTAGACTCCATCAATTTAACGTTGTTTGTTTTGGGGGTTTCTGTTTAAGCCTCCACACCAACTGATGAAAGTGTGAATTATAACAGTTTAAAATTGAAAAAAAATTACACATTCAGGATTTCTCAGTTACAGAAACCCAATCACATCTTGCTTCCAAAAAGAGGTTCCTTCTGAAATTGAGAACTTTTTAATAGTAAGTGACTAAGTATTATAGGAGTATACCAAGATTAACGAGGAAGCTGCATGCAGTCACTATGGATACCACGCTGACCTTCACTATTTTTGAGAATAAGTAGTTAAAAAGCCAGTGTTCATTTGCAAGTAAGGCCTCTTTAGCCTGTTCCAAAATTAAAAATTCCTATTTTAATTTGGAATGAAATGGGTTATTTCATGCAGAGATAGGCACACGGTATTTGACTAGTTAGGCCGCTGAGCGTTAAATTGCAACGAACCATTTATTATGCTGCTCTCTATTAACAATTACTTCTTAAGGTATAATGAAGGTTACTACAATGTCATCTACCTGAAGAGAACAAACTCTCCTCAGACTCCTTTTGTTTTCACAGGTAAATCACCACAGAACAGCCAATATATAAGACAATGAAGTCTCTCCCCACTTATCAAACCCAATGTCAACTACAAATATTTACACACCATACAAAAGGATCATAGCCCTAGTAAGGGGCTGCAATTTTCAGTCACCCAAATATGGTGTTAAAACAGAAAAGTGGATACAGTACAGATCATTTTGTACAGTAACATGCTTGAAGGTTACAACTTCTACAAAAACTTAATGAAAATTGAAGCCGAATACTTATTAGGCATCTTCTTCCCAAGCACGTGGTTTATGTTTGTTTTAATATAAGGAGATGGCATACTCCAGCTTGCATCAAAGGCACTGTTCTCATTTTGGTAATGCTCATTTGGTAACATACTAAAACAGAAATTATTCCAAAAATCATCACAAACTGAAGAATACTAACTGCTGGTGTCTGCTAACACCAGCAACTGTTAATTGTCAAGAACAGCAATAAAGGTAGCTTTATCTGAAGTGTGAAATCCTCTTCTAAATCCATAACTAGGCCAAAAAAACCCAAACAAGCAAAGCAGCTTACCAAGCCTTTCAAGATAACATACAGAACGATGCAAAACTGTAGGACTACATTAAGTCCTTTTGATATAGGAAATATACTCATTTGTCATGCTCCAACAAGCAATGTTGGATCACCTGCCTAGGAACTGTTCTTCAGCTGTCACTACTCTGGAAGAATTAAAAGATTTAAAAATAAAAATATATAAAAAGGGGACACCACTAGGGCAGCTGAAGTTTGTGTTCTTTAACAGTTTCCAAACTAGAGCCATGCAGACCACAACAGAAACATAGTGCAGCTTTTCCAAATGGAAATCAGAATCTTACCGCTTATACTGAACTCTGCACCTTGCATTATCACGATGCACGATTGCAAGATGTGCAATTTGGTTGCATATACAATTTCTGCATACAGTTTCTGTGCTCTAAAGTGCTTATTTAATCAAAATTAAGAGAGTTCAACAAGATGGGGAAAGGAGGAGATGGAAGACAGTGAGGAGGCAGAGGCACCAGGGCAGCTAAAGAAAGAGCCTTCATTCTTTTCTCCCCACGTTTTAACACCAAATCTTCATTTCATCACCAGCATGACAGAAATAGTTAACTGTAAGAGAAGTCTACTTGTGCGTGCATGCTCATGTGTGTGCACTAATTATTTTAAGTAATGCTTATTGACCAGAACAGAATTGAGAATTAAATATTAAATCCTAGAAATAGAATTCTTAAATTGCATATAGGTTAAAAAAATTAGGAAGCAATTCACAATGGAAATCAACAGCTAGCATTCACTAATTTTTTTTACCACTGAAGAACTGAATTTTAAAACTGTGTAGTATAGTACAGTTAAAGATTAATGCTAAGGCTACATCAGCTGATCTGTTCTCACTTTCCTCCCACTTCCTCCCCAAAAAACTCTTCCCTCCTCCAAAGTATGAGGCTAGATCAAAAGAAAAAAAAAAAAAATACCCAACAACAACCCACAAACTAAATAAGGCAGAAAAATAAAGTCAAACATATTCATCATACTTTTAATAGATTAATTCCATTTTCACTTTGCAGTAATGTAACTCCAAAGTATTTAAACAGAAACCCATTCCTCTGATATTACAGATTTTAATCATAAGTCCCCTCTTCCCCCTGTGTGCGCGCGTAGGGCGGGGAAGGGGGACAACAACAACTCTTCCCACTAAACAGCTTTATTGTAAAATAAATATTTAAATGAAATTTATCTAGCTTTCTGAAGTAATAAACAATGACATTTTAGTCATTTTTGTACATTTTAACTGGCCCTACGGTTCATGAATATTTTTATTCTACCTTTGCAGGAATCAAAAGGAGGAAATAATCTATTATCCCTAGGTAAAACAACCAGTCCAAACCAGTATTACGTTTTTAGAACTCCAGCTTGCAGCTCTGGATGTAGTCCACCAGATCACACCATCCACAATGGTACTTAGCTCATACAGTGATTCAGGTATGTGGGTTACCACACTGAATACTGATTGTATGTTCTAGTACAGATAAGGCTCTGATCTCGTAACCAGCCAAGAAGTTCACTGTAGCACGAAAAATTAGCACCATATGATTAACTGTCGTGAAGAAGTGGTAAGAGTACATAAATAGTTTTAAAACTGCATCTCCTCTGTATTCTCAGGAAAGTACGCACTGTTTCTTATGATTATACATACAGTAGTACAGAGTACAACTACCAATTTTTGTACAACCGGTGGAAAAATTGGTTTAGAATTCAAGGCTCAATTGAAAAAAAGAGACCGAAACTAGTATCAGTTGTAAAGAAAAGGAAACTAAACAACAGTTTGATATTTTAAGAACATATGGGAAATCATAAATAATAGGATGCTATTAATACAGTGGAGATAGAATTTAAGGACAGTTAAGTGAGGGCAGAAGTCAAACAACATCTATATGTTTATCACTTCAGGAAAACAAATGTAGCTAAAAATTTGTTGTTAAATAGTTCTCCTTTTCTCAGAGGAGAACATTAAAGATGAACTACAGAAAACAAGCATGATGGCGTGAGCAAAAAAAATTCTAGATACTGGTTCAAAAGGGCCTCCATCCATCTGCCCTGCATCTCAAACTCCATGAAAACTTAGAATAAATCTGTAAATTTAGTCTCCTGGAACTAAGAGCAGATGAAGAAGAAGGAAAAAAAAAAAAAAAAAAAAAAAAAAAAAAAAAAAAAAGGTCTTATACTCTCTCCCAGATTCACTTCCAAATAAAGGGGTAACAGGAAAAAGTAATCAATCCATAATTCTAGAAGGGAGAATTCTTACACTGTAAACAAGCTGAACCATGGACACATATATGCAGCATCCAAGACAAGAAATCACCTTCATTCGTTACACTCATTTTTTACATTCAATCCAAAAACGTACAAATGAGTAGCAAACACAGATTTTTTTTCCTTTCATTCTCCATAGCTCAAGCGAACTCACATGTGCATTCACCTGCAATTTACATAACCTCAAGTACATTATAGGAGGATACTATACACAGAAAGCTAGGAGCAGGCAGAATAGGAGGGAAGGAAAGGGGCATTAATTTTTAATTTTGATTGAAGAAGCACTTTAGAACACAGAAACTGTATGCAGAAATTGTATATACAACCAAATTGCCCATCTGCAATAGAGTTTGGACTATGAAAATTTCTACATAACAGAAAAATAGGATTTGCATTTCGACTTCTTACCTCCCTACTCTTCCAATATGCTTCCCTGCCGAAGTTTTAGTGCTGTGAACTGTAAATAAAACAGCTCGGACAAAAAACAGGAACAAAAATGGCCTTACAAGAGTACCTTACAAATTGGTTTCACTTTCGTACAGCTTGACTTGAAACACACAGAGCCAGTAAAGCAGAAATGCAGCCAGAGCTCCTGTGTATTAACAGCAGTAAGTCAGTACATGCTTCAGAAAAAGTACAGAAGTCTGAAGGTCCCATTTCTGACTTGAGTGAGCACAGTGAGACATGAAAAGTCACAGCAGTAGCAGATCAGAATCACAACTTAGAACAACAGTGCTAAGCCTATACTTATTTAAGATAAAATAAGCTACAACTAATCATGAAACACAGAATCCAAGCATAAATTAGGGCAGAAGGAATTTCTGGAGGGCATATACTACAACCTCGCTGCTCAAAATAAGAGCTAAATTTGAAATAAAATCAGGTTGCTCAAAGTCTCGTGCAGTCAAATTCTGAGCATCTCCTGAGGAATGGAGATTTCACAACTTCTCTGAGCAACCTGATCCACTCTGATCACCCACATTGCGAAGAACTTTCTCCTTTTATCTAACTGGAATTTCCCCTGTAGCAACTTGTGTCCATTCCCTCTCAAGCTTTTGCTGTGCAGCTCCAAAAATTATCTGGCTTCACCTTCTCTATGACTACCCGATAGGCAACTGAAGACAGTAATTTGACACCGCCTCCCTCCCACCTTAGTCGTCTTTTCTCAAGCTGAAAAGCACAGCTCAGCCTGAAGAAACCATATATTTATTTGCAGAATACCATTTTGACTCTCCACTAGGTAATCTAACACATGCCAGAAGTTATCCAGCCAAATCAAGCCTTTACTTCAGGTAACCTGGGAGGTTCTGCAGTACTCAGTGATCGGAACAGTCACATCAGCGGGTGGGAAGTGGTTGATTCAAGATAATTTTGCTTTAAAGAGCAATTAAAACATCTGCCTATCATACTAAAAACTTATCATAATGATTTATCCTCAAAAATCTCAAATGATAGGTTAACCTGCAATCAAGCGCAGGAAAAGGAAGAAAGCATGTTCGCATCCTTATCTTTATTTTTTTTCCTCAGAGCAGAGACATTCACTTGTGTGAATACTTTTGCTGGTTTGGATAGACCCAGTTTATAACACTGTATTATAGATAGCATCGCACACTGCTTTTTTTCCTGCCACTCCCCCCCAAAACTTTTCTAACAAGATATCTACACCACAGTGCACCAACCATACAAGAAAGGTGAACAGTTGGAAACACAAATCTAGAAGAGCCATGAATCATCAGAACTTGTTAGACCACGTTTCACATAAAGATTCAGTCCCTTCCTCAGGTTTATCAAGAAACTTTGATTACATAATCTCACTGGGTTTAAAATATAACTCAAAAATACTGCTGTCTGTTATATGATTCTTCTAAGTTTATAGTTTCAGCTATTCACCTCTGTCATGGTCCCTTCTATAGGAAAGGAATTATTGCATCATTCCTGGTAAAGAGCTACAGCAAAAGAAGAATGTTTAATCCGGGGTAGATTCCTGGAGAGATTTTATCAACAACCACTAAAACAAGTCACTTTAAATACAATATACAACTACCTCTCCACGTGCCATCTCCATTTCATCCTGAAGAGTCTTTCACTTCCCAATTTGTACCCATAGTCTGCTGCCTCTTTGAAGGTAACCAACATTTCTGGTCCAAAACAAAGGTGTATGTAGAAAATGAGCTCTTTCTTTTAAAGTCATCTTTGAGTGACCATCTGCATCTTATACTTAATCTAGAAATTAAAAAGAAAATTCACACTACTAAATATACAACAGTTCATCTGATCATCTCTTTCAAACAGTACAGAACATACAAGTAGGAGGGCAGAAAACAATTCTAAAACTTGACAACGAATAAAAACGTACAGGATACACTTAGTGGATGCATTTTGCAGTACGATCAAGAGTTCCACCAGTAAAAAGTTAACCTGCATACAAATCTTTCAGTCCTTAACATTTCCAGTAGGAAAGTTTCCTAAACTGTTTAAGCACTCTGTGTCTGCCTACTCAGATATGATTAAGTGTAAATGGACAGACTTCCCCTAAAGGAGCAAGATTAGGAAAGCTATATGAATACATTATTTGTTAGTTTTTTGCTTTGTTTTTTGTTTTTGAATGGGTATCCATAGCTGCAGCAAACTCAAAAACAGTAACACCTTTAGGACATGTTAATGAAAAGTCACTAACTGAAGAAAGAGACATTTGCAATTACAATTCTCTGGTGATAACAAATGCCAAAAAAATTTCCATGTAACACTGATGAAAACCACTAGTATTATAATTAACAGGTGAAGAGTGGAAGAAAAGGAAAAGCAGGGGAGTTTGAGTACGAAGCTGAGAACTGCACAGGATATGTTTAGACTACAAAATCCCTTAGCTTACGTTTCCTGAAGAAGCATACATTTGAATGATCTGTTAATACGCTTGTCAGACTGCTAACATTAGCCTCCTTACCTCTATTTTTTTCTACTACATTGACATTCTACTGTACTGCTGGAGGAAGCTGGTGAGGAAACATGCAGCAAGTTGGGCCAGGCCACCAAGAGGTCTAAAAGCAACACAACACAAGTATTCCTGCTCACAGATGGCTGCCCTTAAAACATATTCCAATCCTTGAAAATTACTTTAGTTACAAATATGACAAGCTCTGACATTCTCACATTCAAATTCAGTAAGTACAGGCCGAGATTGTTATTGTAGCCTGCAGACTTCAGTTAAACTGCAATGTTTCAACACACAGCAGGGGAAATACATGCTGTAGTCCACTGCAATTAAATCCTGAAGGTATCCAACCAAGAAACCGCCTGTATAACAGTATCAGTCCTAACCTTGCTCCAAGCAAAGTATATATCATTTTCAAATTACTTCAAAGAAGATAGGCTTAACCCAGAAGGCACACAAGTCATCAACATCAGATAAGTGTGTGGCATTTGGTTTTACAAAGCATCTTTTTCTTTATGCATAAGTTCATAAAAATATTAATTATTTTTGTTACAATAATACTCAGGAGACTAATTCTTTTAGGTACACATATACGGCCTTCTTCCCCAAAGGAAACTGTCCACACAAGAACAGCAAGAAATCATGGCACCACTTAAGCATCAACCAATTCACAAACAAGACAAAAAAAAAAAAAAAAAAAAAAAAACACATAAAATGAAGAGTTTTGTACTATTACTATATTTTTTAAACAACTCAGAACTATTAACTCTACTTAAAAACGCAGATTTGAGCAAGTCTTTCTTTGGGAAATGTGTCTTCAAAGTTTACTGACAGTAGTTGGAAAGAGACATAATACATTGGCAAATTAAGAAAACACTTCCCCATATTCCCAAATTAAATCTTATATAAGATCTGACAAATATATTTAGAAAGTTATTACTTTCAGTCTTTCTCACTTAAAGATTTACTCTAGTATCAAGCCACCACCTCCTTAAATAATTTTGACTACTACAAAAATTTAACAGACAAGGAAAGTCTACTTGAGGCATTTCAGTCATATTTCCCTACTTGGAACAAAATAACATTTGTCATTCAGCTACTGGACTACAATAGAAAGGAAGAGCAATTATATAGCCATAGCTTATTTCAGAGAAGACAGAAGTGAGTTTTTAGCTGGAAAAAGTTTTTCTAAATAATGAAAATACAATCTATATGTGTGGGTTTTCTTTATTTTTTTGAAAGACTTTTGCTTTCCAGCTACCTAAAACATTACTTTCCTTTTACTGTACTGTTGACAGAGTTATCAGTGTCATCTACAGAAAATGTTGTGACATTTAGGGAAGGTTCCTGACGAGTGGAAAAAAATAGTTTCTTACCCATCTTTAAGAAAGGCAAAAAAGGGAGGTACAGCTTTACCTCAGTATCTGGAAGAAGTGCCGAATACCTTACTCGGAATTCACTTCTAAATATATGGACAAGAAGATAATCACAAAGAGTTAACGCATTTATCAATGACAGACCAAGCTCATATGATGCAAGTTATTATGAAGGTTGAACAGCGAATGCAATGTACTCGGACTTTAGCACAGCTTTTGACGCAGTCTCCCACCGCAGCCTCACCTGGAAGCTGAGGAAGCAGGAGCTCGACTAACAGAAGGCAAGGTCAGCCCAAAAACCGCCTGGATCGCTGGCTCACAGGGTCGTAAGCAAAGGCTTAGCGTCCACCTGCCGGCTGGCAAAGCAGGAACCCGGGGCCAACGCTACGGTCCGAACGTGCTCGTCGGCACCCAGGACGGCGACGCGGAGCGCGCGCTCAACAAACTGCCAAGTGATAACGAACCGGAGCGGGAGGGAAGAGGAGGGAGGTCGACACGGTGAACGGCAGCGAGATAACGCCGAGAGAGGAAAACCCCCAGAAACTCGAGGACGGCGCCAAAAGAAACCTCCGCGGGTTCAATAAGGAGAAGCGCAAAGCTCCGCACCCAGGGCCGAATAACCCCACGCGTCAGCACAGCCCGGCAGTCGCTGGCTGGGCGACGGCCCTGCTGCAAAGGGCTCAGGTCCGCGGAGAAGCCAGGTTACACGGGAGACAAGGCCTCAGCGCGGGCAAGGCAAACCGCACGCGGCACCGCGCCGCGCCGCGCGCGGGGCGGCCAGCAGCTCACAGGCACTCAGCCCCACGCCCGCGCAAACGCGACCCCACGCTCGGCACCGGCAAGGCCGCGCTCCAACTGCTGGGCCCAGCGCCGAGACCCCCACGGCCAGAAGGACGCGGAGCAACCAGCCAGGGTCCAGCACTGCACTGCCACGGTGGCCGCGGGCCTGGACGACATCACCCGCGCCCGAGCCGAAGGCAGGCGGGCCTGTTTCGTCTGGCAACGAGAAGGCTAGCCACCACCTCCGAGGGAGGGCACCGACAAAGACAGCACAGCCAAACGCTTCCTCAGCGGTGACGCGCGGGATAAGCAAGAGCAACAGCCTCAGAACGCAGCGTGGACGGTTCAGGCTGGACGCGATGAAGAACGTTGTCGCCAGCAGCGTGATGGGCCAGGGGAACGAGCTCCCCTCCCCACAGGGAGGCGGCGGATTCGCTGTCCTTGGGGCTTTCCAAGACTTGCCGAGACAAAGCTACAGCTGAGTCCACCAAGTGCTACTTATAGGCTTGCTTTGAACAAGGGGTTGCACCACAGACCTCCAGAGGCCCCCTCCAACCAGCATTCTTGCAACTGTATGATCTAACTGCTGTGATATGCTTCAAATAACCATGACCTTGTTTAAACAATCACCCTCAGACATGATGCTGAACTGAATCATCTTTGGAAAAAGCATTATCCATAGATGACATCAGCATAGGCTTTCCTATAAATAGCCAAGTTTTACCATCAACATAGACCACATTTTAGGCATCTCAAGTAGTCACAGGACACAGTCCCAAAAGTTTTGGATTACCAAATATTTAACAGTAAGACTGTTTTAATCTAAGTTTCAAATGCAATTTCTCTTTAGTTTATTTTTTAATATAAGTTGCATACCTAAGCCTACTGAATTGAATAAGCTGCCAAATGCTATCCCAAGATCACCTTTGTCTATTACTCAATACTCTTGAACGAAAACTTCAAGATTATTATTTTATTCCATTTAAGAACTGGCAGTATGAAAGATTTAAGTTTAGAATAGCCTCAAACAAGCTAAAAAAAAAAAAAAGCAGTACTGTCTCCCACAAGACAGTTTTAAACAAGAAATTTAAAATAAATTAAACAATAATACTCAAGTAATACACAAGAAGTCCTATATTTCAGGATAGACTACAGACTCCAAGTCTCCACATTCATATGACATTACAGTCCTCCTTTTCGGATGCATTTGGTCCAGTAAACTTTGAATTATCTTATGCTGTCATCAAGTTTCAAAATAAGGATGAAACGTACTCAGTTTAATCAATAGGTTAGGGGCTAAGAAGAGCTCTCCTGGAAGTACAAGTTCTGGCAATGCAGAAACTGACCCCAGCCTCCCAGCTCCGAGGCAAACATGAAACAGTAGAAAGTTATTCACAGAGAGGGGAGGCTGACAGCTTTTATCACAATTTCAAATATCATAAACAAGCACATTTTAGGTAAGGTTCAGCCTTACTTGGTCAATGTATATGCAGCATCTTCTGAAAATGCCTGCAGACTGGGACCTTCAGAAAAAGTTTAAAATAGATATGCCAGATTCCCGGATCCCCAGTCAGTATTGACAGGGTATCAGTGCTGGGCTTCTCAGTTCCACACATGCACAGAAGCTTCTAAGACTCTGTTGTCTGTCACAGCTTTTGGTGAATCAACCAACGTGCTCATCTGAAAAAAAAGGCTATGCACACAGTACTGGACAGTACAGCACAACAGGAGTAGATCTGCAAAACAAAACAATTGGTGTTAAAGATACAATATGCAAACTACATGTATTGCAGAAAGCCTTAATCCAGAGTTAGCTCTAGTCCTATCCATGCTTTAAACTCCCTTAGTCTGAATGCATTAGGCAAGTTCAGAAGCACATCTTCCAATTGTTTCATCCAAAAGGAAGCGACTCTGTACACTCCATAAGACAAACTGCAGAACAGTAACTGGAGACCATCGGAACATTTCTGTCAAAATTGTATTCCTCATCCCAACTAAAACATGGACGTAGGTCACTAAATGACCTTTCAATTGTTGGGCAAGTTGAATTACTTCAGTGAGACGTCCATTAAGCTCTGAAAGTAAAGGAAACAGGAGGAGACGGATTTGGGGTAGGAACTCTTTTCTTTCATTAGATCAGCAGTATAAATTGAAATAATACCCCAGTAAGGGGTTTCATTATGCAGGAAACTATTAATATGGTTTAAGGCATTACTGAAACAGGAGATCTGTAAAACCTTCTTCCAACTATTTTCTCCCCCATACAGTGATACCATTCACCTTAAGCTAACTCTTGTATTTATATAACTCTGCAAGTTGATTGAACTCATGAAAACAGCAGAAGAGCAACCCGAGAAAGTTTTCCTGCAAGGTGCTCTTTGTTTTTAAACAGAAAATAATCTGCCATCTTTGGGAATCAGCACTATGAGAGAAGTATAGTACATGAAAATCTTCTAACAATGGTACTTATGCAGCTGATTTTCTGAAGAAGCTGGAAACATACAGGTCCTTTCTGGGGCTCATATACATGTTGACAACACCAAGAGAGAAAAAAAAAACAGAATAAAAAAAACACAGACAAAAACCCATCACAAATGAAACCTGGCTTTCCAGACACTGTCAGGTCAAAGCCACTTTTATGATTTGGAGAGCCCTTCTCCGAGCAGGATTTCCAAAAATTTCACAGTATCTACTACAAATTATTTCAAAGTACTTGGTCAAACAGTGAAACTTATTCAAGATTAATCTTTTTACCCCTTTTGTTCATCATATGAAAGCCAAATAAATAAATAAACGGAATCTATTTCTTAGAAAAAAAACTCAGTTAAGCGGCAAAGAACGTTGCTATATAGCCTATGGCATTTTGGAGATGCTAATGCAAGTTATACTAGAGCTAATCCTGAAATAGTTTTTATTAGCTGAACTTTAAGTCACAGAACCTGAAAACCTAAAATTTACGCATGTCTGCAAAATACAGAGTAATGCATGAATGCAAAAATTGCACTCAAGTTCCTGATCACACTTCTAATAAAAATTGACCATGCAATAAGAATACTACTTAGTATAACTTAACCGTTGCACAATGACCATCCTAAAGATATGAAGAGCCTACTAAAAGGATACTCACAACCACATGTGCTACAGAGATTACTGATGCAATTTCAGGACGGTCTGAGTTAATCACAGTAAGAGTACAGTAGCAGCGGTAGCAGTCTCAGTCTCGCTCTCCCCTCTCCATTGTTTTAGGAGTTTTATAATTTCATGATGCAAGCTGGTTAGACCAATCACCGTATCTATCTGCAAACTACTCCTAGAAAAGAAAAAAAAAAAAAGAAAAAAGATGAATTTTCTGCTATAGTAGAAAATTAAATTACTGGATCTAACTGACAGATGGCAGGGCAATTCTTAGCATTGACAGTGAGAAGTGAATGTATATGGCAGGATCGCCTATTTTGGTGGCAGTATATTATTAAATTAATATAGCTAAGTTATGAAACCGTAACACAAACCCCTCCCTCTACCCCTCAAAGAAAAAAAAAAAAAAAAAAAAACAAGATAATGATACCTAAGACCTCTTATACCAATATTTTGAGTGGAGAACTAGTCACATGGAGACAATAAATATATGGTATACTTATAAGTAAGATAACTACCACCGTGGAAAAGAAATAAAATAGAGGGAAGGTACTAAACACTTTAAAAAAAAAAATCAAGTTGGGCAAAATCATGTTACCTTATATTAAAGGTAATAATAATCTTAGAATTATTTAGATTTAGCTTCACTGCTTTGCAGCACAAAACTGACGTTCAAAAGAACCAACAGAGAAACATTAAGTTGCTTTTTCCCTCTCTGTATGAGAGTCCATCCCAGCTACAAGTCTCTGAAAACTGTCTTGCGATATTTGCTTGTTAACGTGGAACTTCTCCACAGAACCATATGCCAAAACAGTGAGCAGATTCCAACTCCATGGAAATCAACTGAGCAGGACTTATTCAGCAATCGCTTTTTCTAAATGCTAGAGGGGTTATTTTCGTACCAAACACCTCTGGAAATCTGTCTTCTGCTACCAACGCTCCATCCACCTGCTGGTACGCAAACAGTGTAGATGAGTCAGGAAAGCATGTTTACCTTAATAGAGAGAGACAAAAAAGGTAAAAATAAAAGAAAAAAGTTTCTGAATATACAGCAGCATCTAAAACACTTAGGGCAAAAAACTCTTCAAGAACTTGAGAATGTAATTTATTTTTGAATATTAATATTCCTGAAAAATATTTGTGAAATCTACTAACGAAGGATAAGTCTTACTCCTCTGTTAGTAGCTGGCCAACTATGAATACGTTAACATTAGTTACTTCATTAGGTCAAGGGTAGACATCTGTGGAAAAGTATGAGAGATGCAAATCAAGCCCAAAAGTGGAGTCTAGAAGTCCCACACAAGAACATCATTGAGTTTAGAGTTCCTGTGTGATAAATTTGATTTCAGAAGGATTTTAAAGTGAACTTTTCTAGAGTACAAAATAAAATCTCATTAAAAAGCAAGCGTCTACCCAACACAAAAAGCAAAAAACTAAACAAAAAGAAATAACGCTGCCATACCATCTCATTTCAGAACCTCTACAGAAGAAAAAATAATAATGTAATTACAAAAAAAAAAAAAAAAGAGTTCCTCACAGGGATCCTGTCATACTTAGGTCAGGCTACATGTTCACTGGAAAAGGTCTCAAGAGTAAGAACACTACATTACATAAGACTTATTTCACCTATTGAAAAAAATCTGAAAGGCATGTTCATTCAGCTTTCTACAAGGAATCTGTTAATCATCTGTTTCAAGCACTTTTTTTTAACATGCCAAAGAAACCAGTATAGGGAACTGAAATAAACTCTTTCAAGGTGTTTGGAGATTGATTCAGCTCGGGAATCAGCTACTTCGCCCAATTTCTTCTACAACCTGTTTATATGCAAGCGCAGGACAAGTTACCGAAAGCACTTATTACAGATACCTGCTACTTTTATTCTTCATCAAAGAAGGTTTTACTCGTCTTAAAATCAGCGTGTTAACGCTCGCTGAATAAACTGGGAATATCACATTAATGGACGCATGATGAGAGCAACATTTCAAGAGCATGTGATAAACTGGCAATATTTGCTATGAAACAAGCTTTCCACATGCAAAAAAAAAAACATATTTAAATTCCTGCTTAATAATTTGAATACAATTTAAAAGCAGAATTATTCAAATTAACTATAGCCTCCAACTTAAAACAATAGTTTAAAAGACAGGAAATGTCACAGAATCACCAATAACCTGTACAACACAGTGCTTCAGTCTCCAATGATCTGAAACTCCTATCTGTGTGAAGATTAACAAGACAGCTAAAATACCTTTTTGCTTCTACAGGGGAAGGCTGAAACAGATAGCCGCACAGTTCAAATTAACTGCATATTATAAACTAAACTAAATGAAAAAGTGAATATAATTTTATTTTAAAGTAGCTGACTAACAAAAGCATCCCCCTTTTCACTTAAAAAGCTATACAAGAAACATATATACCTTGTTATGAATTAATGATTACTACTCTTCAAAATCTGTAGCAAAAATCTGCTTTTATGTGGACGTTTGGTACTGTTAAGTGAAGTGTAAAAGTGAAACTAACAACAACTCAAACTGGGTAAATAAAGGTCTCATTTTTAATACGGATATAAGCAAGAATTGAAGTCAAATGTCATTAACTACAGCGGACAGCAGTAAGGAACTTCACACTGAAGTTAGTGGTGTGTAAAAAACAGCAAACAGGCCAGCAGCTCTTCCTGATACTATAATATGCAACTTCGTGATAAGATACAAAATCTCAACTTAAACATTCCTTGATTCTAATAAACTGATTGAAGTACATGTATTCATCTTTCTTTCCTGAGTTTTTACTGCTCCTAGTTAATATTTGGCATAAACTGCTTTTCAATTGAATAACCAGCTTAGCAGTTCCCGAGCCAAGCAGTATGTTTATCCAGACAAGTCAACTAGTCACCACATTCAAAATGAAAACAGTCATTGTAAAGATTTTGATTAAGCTTTTGAACTCATTTAATTCCAACCTGTACCAATGCACTGAGAAATACAGGATCAGATGACCATGTCTGAGCACCTCGTATTTGAGGATATCAACTATTATATTTGTTTTGTGCTTAGTCATACCAAAAAAAACATTGAACCAGATTTGGCAACTCATTTTAGAGGTTACAGATATAAAAATAGGGGAGAGGGAAAAGAGTTGAAATAGACAGATGCGTATTTTAAGTAATTAAAATATCACAAGTTTCCTTGCTAAAAGGATCTTCCTTTTCCTCCTGATTTGAGTTTTGAACATGGCTAGCTCTGTTGAGGGCTGCAGCTTTTTTTTCCTGCTATAAAGCCTACGGACAGAGTATAGTAGTCTTCAGAAAGCGCAAGGAGTCACCTTAAGTTTCCTTGAAGTATTCTCTTGATATACTTAGAATGCATGAGGGATAGGTAGCAAAAAAAAATAAAGACCTAGCTTCTCTGATACGAGAACATTCCCAATGTTCCAGTGACCTGAATCCACCTCAAAGTGCCTGATCCTGTCAGCAGACAGCTTAGTTTTCCCACAGTGGAGGCCTATGTTAAAATGAAGATGTTATTGACCTAGAGAGGGATCAGAGAGCTAGGCTCACAGAATCACCATCAAGAAAAAACATTCCTGAAATAAACTGTATGCTATCCAGATGAGATGAATACACACCTGACTGAAATGCTAATATTAAAACTGAGTTAGCTTTTTTTTTTTCTTTGTCTTAACCTAATTCAACTGCAAAAACATGTTTAGTCATCCTTCCGGAAACAAATGCAACACTGAGATAAAAAGTTTTTCTGCTGAAGTTTCCTGAACAATAATTTCAAATAAATAAAACCCCAACAGAAGTAGACTAAGGGCAATGATGAGAGAGAACATTTACAAACACACTATACAGTCAGATTATTTAGTAACAAGGTTTATCATACAAGGTCTCTATAGAGAGCTAGAAACATGCTGGGAAAACAAGAGCTTAACGAAACACATTATATGAAGCATATGAATATAGAATAAACATACATGTAAAAATAAAGACGCATATCAAATATGGAGCAGTCAGCCAATAGACTGAACAGGGATTACAAAAAAAAAAAAAAAAAAAAAAAAGCAGCCTTTAAGCACAAAGGTACAAAGGTGCCCAGCTTGGAAGAACCACGAACAACATGCAGTTTCTGCATCCCCAGCCACAACACTAGTAAGGATGAGGAAAGAGGAACACAGAAAGGAAGTTAAGATGGAAAACTCATAACAACCCACCAATAGTCGAAGAGAGAAAGCATGCCAGCAGAACTTTAAATACATAGCCAAAGCTAACATTGATCACAGCCTGCTACTATGAGTACTGACTCCCCAGGTCCAATAGCTGAGATATGTCTTACAAATTCTAGGTAAGAGCAGCTAAACAGCTAGAGGTCATTATTTGCTTAAACTTAAATCAGAATTGAGTTTTCAATACATTCTACTTTTAACTTTTTGCTTCCAATTCTTACCTCATTGATTAACTGCCCTCTATTTTACCACTGTGTTTGCTTGGTGCTGAGGATACCAGAAAAGAAGACAGTCTGCTGAAGGTAAAAAACAAAACAGAAACACATCCACACACCACAAACGCCTCTGTTCCAGCAGCCCTGAGCAATCTGTACCCTGGAATACAGAGTACAGGCTTAGCCTCACACACTAAGGAGCATTTTCTGCCAAGCTGCAAAGGGTCAGCAGGGCATCTTCTGTTGCCAAGCATCAGCTTTGGTAAAGAGTAGTTTCCAGAAGGTACACATTTGAGCTTTTTCTGTAAGATTATCAGAGTACATGACACTCCTCACAGGTCTCCCAAAACTGTGGAGTCACACTATGACTTCTGCGCATAAAAACATTCAGTTAGTGCATTAAATAATCTGAATGATCAACAGAGTAGCTGTACATAAAAAAAAAAAAAAAAAAAACACAAACACACACATGAAGTTGCTCAGTATTCAGGAACACTTTAAATATCAGAGTAACAACAACACTGCATTTGACTGAACTGTGCTACATCTGCAGAGAGAATAATGAAGCGAATGGATGAAGAAAGTCTTCAGAGGGTCATCTGGCATTTTGATTTATTATACTAAAGATAAGCCTCTAATATTCAATACTCTATATCGCTCCTACCCAGCAAGAAATCCGTTTCAGGCTTATTTTACCTCTATATTCTGCATATAGAAATGCCAATGTAAGGTCTTACAGATTCCACTAATAACACTTTGAATTCCAATACAGTGTTGATTCAGTGTGAAATATAAGAATTAAACAGCCTTTTAGTATTTTAGCTTCCTCATTCCCACAAGATTCAATATGCCTTAAGACATGAAACAATCTTATCTAAGGCATTTCTTGTGAATATTTTAATCTTTCTTCCTTTATCTTTCTAATCTTTACTTCTGCAGAAATGTAGACCTAGTTCCCTCAACCTCTCATGCAGTTAAAACTCTTTACTGGTGTTATTCAGACTGAGTCATCTTAATAAGAAAACATACAAAGAGCAAGCTGATACCCCTAATGGTTAACATCAAGCATAGAAAAAAATATCCATATCAAATAAATTTTAAGCTCTCGGGTGGGTTGTGCTACTCCTCATTAAGTAGCAACTCAGACAAAGCAATCCCTCTTTACGAGTAGTAGGGCATTCTCCAATTAGACCAGTTCACTGCTGCTGTAATCTATGGAACTCCCTAAAAAAAAGGAAAAAAACTTTTTGAAACAGAAATACAAAGGAAAAGACTGAGATTGCTATTGTGTTTACAAAATCATCCATCATGCTGATCAACAGAATCTCAATACACTCTCCTCCATCTGTAGGCCTTTACTATTACTTAAATTAAATTTGCAGTTTGGAGGGGAAGGAGGAGGAGGTTTTTTGGTATAATACCTACCTAGCACATTGCTAAGGATTAAAAAGCCAATTATTCATCATTAAAAGTAGTCCTTTATTCTTTACCTTCACCATCACAATAGTGCCTGCGAGACACAAAGTGGATATGAACACAGACCTAAACAACGAACAGTTAGACTAAACAGCTACCCAAAAGCTTTCAAGATAGATGAATAAAATAAAACAGAAATTATGCATGCAAAACTTCACAAATGTATGTCTTATTACCTCTACACAGTTTCAAAAACATCTTTTGTCACGCCACACAACTGTACTATCCAGGCACTAAGATCGAAGAGCATTTTAACATTATTCTATGTTACATACGTCAAAGACAAATATGAATAAACTTACATATGAAGTCTATCAACTGAAGAGTTTTTTAAAAGTTTTTCAGTCCAGGTAGTTGCAAAAACTTTGACCTCGAATTCTATCCTGAAGTTCACCACCATCCCAGAAGCTCTCCCCGACAATGGCAGGCATGTTTCCACTGTTGTTATTGCCAGCCACAAGGTTTTTTTTACTTCTCTGTTCTATACATCACATTAAAAAAAATCCCTATCGTACTGTCTAAAACAAAACGCAAGCAGTGTGCAAGCGGCATACTCGGATAGTCTATTCAGCTTGCTTTCAATCTGATTTTTCACCTGTTTTGTATTGACTGCCATCTGCCCACTCCTCCTCCTCTCTCTGACATAGACTTTGTGTCATCTCATAAGCATTTTTTTTTTTTTTAGTACCTTACTGTGCACTTCTTCCAGGTCACCGATACCCACACTGAATAAACTTAATTGCAAGATTGCTCTCTGGGGCTCCTTAGTCCTGCCATTTCAAATTGACTCCACTTGGAGAGCATGTTTCGGTATGTAACATATATATACACATATATAGGTGTGTGTGTGTGTACATATATACATATATATTCACACATACACATTCAAAACTATATATAAAAATATACATATATACAATTTATAACATTAGACTCAAGTCTACCACCACTCATATTTCGTTCCCACTGTAACAGTACTATTCACTAGTAAATGTAGACATACACAAAGAGTAAGAATGCATGTATTGACTGTCGAAGTTTTATTAATCATAAATTGCTTGCCTAAAATGTCTCCATTAATACTATGACGGTTTTAGTCAAATCTTTTCACGTGTTGAAAAGGACACTGAGATTAATTATGTATTTCCAATCTGGCTTCTTTATTAGTAACAGAAATGTTCATTTTCTAAGTTGTACATGACAGTTGCTTAAACCTCCATCTGGCTTTTTTGATTTACACCAGGAACTTCTGTGCTACGAGTACATGAATATATTAACTGCACTGATATTTTTGCTCCCCTCAAAAGAAGAACACTAAATTCTTCAACAGAAAACTTAAATGGGAACAGAATTGTAAACATCTCTTAAGCATTTGGAACTTTAGGAAGTATCATTGTAAGATTTCATGCTTATTTAGGTTTTTTTTTTTTCTGTAACGTAGAAAAAATAAATCCAAAAGAGCCTTTACTTTATCTGCCATTGACCTTTAGACTTGACACCCACTGCATCCGGTGGGAAACTTTTTTCCAAGAGCCAACTTTCTTATAAATATTTTAGTAGATTAAGCTTCCAGGCTATACTTTATTTGTCTACGTTTACAAAACGCAAAGGCTGCTAAATAATGACAATATATATGTGGATTTCTATACGCACATAAATATGTATAAAGAAATAAAATATGATGCCATGGCATCCTGAATGTACTACATGCAAGTGGTTTTGAAGCAGTTTTTAAAAAGTTTCCTGCTACAGCTCCTACAAGTCTATGCTTAAAAGCATGTATCTGTATCACTGTCCATCTTTCTGCATATCGTTTGAAAATACATTTGCATATCCTCCAAAAATATGGAAGTACTAGGAAGAAAAAAAAAAAGCCTCTGCATTTTATATGAAAAGAACAATACTGATATTTCAATTCCCTACTCATAATGAAAATTCAAGTCCCTCTTAGATGTTTTACCAGTAGATTTCCTTAAACTCCGCAAGAACTGCTCACTTACAAGAATTTGTTTAGCTTTAAAGTGTCAAAGCACTGCACCTGTTCCTTTTCAGATAGCCAGCCTCCTTGTCAAGTCTTATATATTCCCCTTGCTTCTCCATCACAAAGAAACTGTTCCACGCAGTATGGAACAGATCACATACGGAAAGTTATATGAAAATTTTTTTCTAAGAATTCCCACAGGCCTTTATCCAGGTACACTTCTCCTCCAAGTCCACCCTTCCCTTCTGTATACTGTTCCCCTACACAGCTATACATCTTGCAGTCACATCAGCACTTGGAAGGAAACTTTTCAGCTGCTCCAACAGAACTTTCCTATACGAGCCATGGAGCCAGACAAAGACAACTGAATTCACTAAGAGAGGTAAGCAGGAATTTGGCTCTGTAATACCACTAACAAGAAGGGTACAAGTAATAGAATATAAGAGCCTCTATTCTCCTATCTTAATTTTTCTGGAGTTTCTATTCAAACCATAATTCTTTGGTTTATATGGCTGTTTTATTACCAGCTATCAAAACTACAGTTGTGGTCCGTCAATGTGTGATACAGAACAAGACTTCTTTCCAGTAACTTCTCTCTCTCACACAATTATCTCCATATCTGCAGTACTTCACAGTGGTTACAGTGCCCATTACCAAGCGGAGCAGGAGGATGAGCTGTGTTTCACTCCGACTCATTCCTCAGCTGTCACTTAGCAGGACAGTACTATACTCCCAGCACAGATATCTTCAGAATGTTTGTAACAAATTTGCATGGAGACATTCAAGACAACAAGCAGCCAGTAGCCATTCAGCACTCAAAAAATCTACAGTAAGATAATGCCAATGAATTTTCATGCCTGAGAACAGCAGGACAGGATGTACAGTGCAAGCTTACATAAGACACAAGGCACTGCTGGGAACCAGCAGAAGTGAATAACATAAGTGACATCAGCATTTTTCTGAGCCATTTGTATACATTTGGGTAAAACTGCCTTTCCATACACCAAGTTTCTCTAAGCCTAAACCTGGTCTAACAGCTGTTTGTTTGAACCTTACAATTTGTTCTGTTTTACTGAAACCGTGAAAAAGACTTATTTTTCAAAAAAATAAAAAAAAGAAAAGCTAGTGTCCTTATTAATATTAAGATGCTAGATAAAGAAATAAATCCAAAAAGCATCTATATTTATTGCAACACTTGCAAGCAAGAATCTAAACAACAACAAAAAAGAAAGTGTTATGGAGGAGTGGAAAAAGCAAGTAATCATGTACAGACATACTTGTCCCTAATTCCTACTGGGGGGGGGGGGGGGGGGGAACCCAGTTCAAGCTCAACTTATCTGTGTTAAAATATGACCTCTACGGAGCTACTAAGGTCAATGAGACTTAGTAGTTACTCAGTAAGTCCTGCTTGCATAAATTAAAGATGCCTAAGGGTAGCTATGAAACAGAGTATTTGATTTTTTTCCGGGGCACCTACATATTATGAATTAACAATGAACTGCCATTTTGCCAGACAACTCCTTCCAGTTTTGTTGTTTCTATATACAAAAAAAAAGAAGCAGCATTGTAATTACCTTTCCCTCAACACATGACAGGTTTCCTGCTTAATATTAAAACCAATAACGGAGGTTTCATACTGAACGTACCAACTTGAAAATACTTTAGAAAAGGCTAAGCTATTAGTCAATTAGCGATTCTTTATCCTTCCACAACAGGAGACAAAAAAAGAAGGAAAATTAATATAACTGGCCAAGCTAGTATAAAGCAAAACTGAAAAGATGGAAAACTTAGCTCACTTAGGTCAGTACTCATGGCAACAGCAGCATCCTCCAACTCTGTGCTTGGCTGCATTCACCTGTTACAGCACTGACTGCACAACTATTTAGAGCAGTACGTTGAACCACTTACAGGTAAGTGCTTCACAGTTCAATGTATCTGTATAGAAGTTTTTGGTCTACGGCATACTTGAGGCATTTCATTTTCTGTAGAGAGCATCACATAGGTGAGAAGGTAAATACTGTTCCCAAAAATAAATTATTAAAAGTTTATTTTTCATTACACATACAATGAACTTATTGTCACTACTGTTAGTATTTTCATGCAAATACAGAGGCGCCTGGAGATAGCATTCAGTTAATGCAACTGCTCAACCCTGGCAGGTACAACTAAATGGTATCAAAGTAAGTTATATACCAATTCCAGAAGTAATTTTTTCAATCGTGTATCAAAATATTTCTCTTCCTGTTTCCTACCAAAACACCAGATCTAACATCATACATCTCAGAGATGCCAATTATCAGAGATCCAGCTGCGTTAGAAGTTCATTAGGTTTCCTTTGCAGCAGAAGAGGACATCAGCTTTGCTATAGGCAAACAGAAGAAGGAAAAAAAAACGGAAACAAAAAAAAAATATTCTCACTGTAGAATTCCAGCTCTTTAAACGTATATTAGAGCATACTCTGCATAAAAAACATGAACTATAAGGACACAGCGTACATAGCGCAATATCACAAGTTACAAAACATCTTTTTAAACAAGCATCCTATCTCCATCCAAGGTTAACTATGACAGGAAAATTCTGCAAGCGGAATAGAGTCCTGGTGGCAGCATCTATGCTATTATACAGGAATAACATAACTATGTACCTGCCATTACAACAGCAGATAAGCATCTCAAAGTCTTCAGTGTATTTATTCGCACGGTATTTTTTTTTTTTTTTTGGAAAGTACTACTGATTTATAAGCAAACAGAGAACTGATCCAGAAAGACCAATCCAAGGTCACAGAGCGAGTCTGTGGCAAAGTAAGAACTTTACCTGGGCTTGCCTTGGCACCCACTAATACTCCCCAGTAACGAGTCGTTTTGCCTCTCTAAATCATTCTCTGAACGTGAAAAGACAACAGGCTGTCCCTAGCACTCAGTCTCTACATCTGAATAGCAGCCTCACTCCAGAAATTAAGAAGAAAACAAAAAAAGAAAAGAAAAAGAAAACACACACCCAAGGGCCTTGCTCTCTACGACCACAGCCCGGGCTGCTGTGGGAACGGGATACACAGAATTAGGCAGCTGGCCTTGTGGGTGACCCAGCTCTCGCACCGCAGAAGCACCGGCCCCCGGGTAGCTGCGCTCCGTCATGCTACAGACCACCGGGCAAGGGCAAAGTGCAGCGAGGAAGGGACCCAACTCACAAGTGACGTAAAAGGCATGGGGGGCGGTAGGGGGGGGGGGAAGAGAGAAGCCCTTGGGGCCGGCGGGGACAGCTCGCCTCGGCGGCTCCCGCTCGGCCTCGGCCCCCCGCGGGTGGCGGGCGCGGCGCAGGCCCCTCGGGGGGCGCCGCTCGGCGGGTTCCCCCCGCCGGGGGGGGGGGGTTGGGGCGATGGGGGGGCGCCAACGTGCCCCCTCCCCGCGCGCTGCGGGGGGAAGGGCCGGGCGGGGGGAGGGGGGGGAGCCGCCCGCTTCCCAACGGCCGCTGTGTGGGGGGCGCCGCGCGCGCTGCCCCCCCCCCCAACCGCCGCCCCCTCACCGGCCCCACTCGAGGCCGCGGCCGCCGCTCGTACCTGTGGGGGGGGGGGGGGGAAGGGGGCTCCCCTCCCGCCTCCGCCCGGCGGCCGCGGCCCGGCTCCGCCGCCGCTCCGGCCCCGTCTCCTCCTCGCCTTTAGTTTGACCTTTTCCGTGTCTCCGCTCCCTGTCCCCGACACACTTTGACGTCACTCCCATGGCAACCAATCCCCGCCCCCTTCCAGCTCCCTCGCGCGCGCCTTTCGCCTCCCCTCCAGCCCAGTCCGCCCTCCCCTTTTCGCCGCACGCACGCACGCACGCACGCACGCACGCACGCACGCAGCGCCGCGAGGGCGGGAGGGGAGGGGCCGGCGCCCTGGCGGCCAATGAGCGCGCGCCTAGGTGCCCCCTCGCGCCCCGGCGGCGGCGGCGCGCGCCCTGGCGTGCAAGGTGCGCGCGGCGCGTGGGGGCGCGATGGGCGGGGCACGCGGGGTGCAGTGTGCACTGTGTGGTGTATGGTGCACAGCGTGCATGGGGTGCGTGTATGCCTGGGGTGCCCGGTGTATGGTGCACAGCGTGCATGGGGTGCGTGTAGTGGTGTGCCCGGTGTATGGTGCACAGTGTGCCTGGGGTGCACTGTGCACAGCGTGCGTGGGGTGCATATATGCCTGGGGTGCACAGTGAATGGTACACAGTGTACATGGGGTGCACGTATGCATGAGGTGCACGGTGTATGGTACACAGTGTGCATGGGATGCGTGTGTGCATGGGGTGCGCTGTGCATAGCATGCATGGGGTGCAGGGTGTGCACGGAATGCATGGGTGTGTGTATGCCTGGGGTGCACGGTGTATGGTGCACAGCGTGCATGGGCTGCGTATATGCATGGGATGCACACTGCATGGTGCACACTGTGCATCGGTGCAGGGTGCGTGCGGAAGGCATGGGTGCATGTATGCCTGGGGTACAGCGTGTATGGTGCACAGTATGCATAGTGTGCACGGCACATGGGACACAGTGTGTATGGCGCACAGTATGTGCTGAATGCATGGGGTGCATGATGCCAGAGTGTGCATGGTGTGCACCGTGTGCGTGACATGCATGGTGTGTATGGTGCACAAAGTGCATGATGCGTACCATGCACAGTTTGCATGATGTGCACAGCATGCGTGGTATGCATTTCGTGCAAGGTATGTGTACTGCACAATGCATATACTGCACAGTGTCCACGGCGTGCAGGGTATATGTGGTGTACCATGCATGGTGTACACGGTGTGCATGGTGCAGTGTGCACGGTGTGCACAGTGCATGATGCACAGTATGTCCAGTGTACCATGTAGATGATGGGCACAGTGTGCCCCGTGCATAACGTGCATGGTATGCTTGGTGCACAGTGTTTACAGTACACCATGTCCACGATGTGCACAGTGTGTGCACAGTGCATGGAGGCATAGTGCACTGGCGCACGCCACTGTTGTGCCGCAAGCATGCAGCTCCCCCCTTCACCACTGAAGCTTTGGAAATATATGCCACAGACGCGGGAGGTGGGAGCCCAAGAAGTGCAGGAGGTCATGTGTCCGAGGGCAAAAAAAGTTCCTGTGCTGGAGAGGTTGCAGTGGGAGCAGGGGAGGAGGGATGTGGAGCAGGAGGAATTGTGCACGCGGCTGCAGCGGAGCCCAGGGCAGAGCGGGGCGTTGAAGTAGAAGCCTCTAATCCCTCAGGGGAAAGATAAGGGGAGAAAGAGGGGAGGACAAGCTCCTTCACGCTCCTCAGTGGAGTGAATCCTTTCCCTCTGTCCAGAAGGAGGAAGGAAATCCCTGCACAGGCGTTTAAACGCCTCTTTTTCTCTGCACGCACCTATTCACCCTGAGCGAGCGCCCTGATACGCTGCCTTCTTTCCGTCTTCGAGTCGTTCCTTACCCCCACCCCCGTCCCCCCCAGTATTTCAGTGTTCCCGGCAGAGCGAGCTCTACATGTTGCCACTGTTTGCAAACCTCATGGACAGTTGCATTTACTTCCCCAAAGTATTTGCTGTATGCATCCCATGCGTAATATGCTTCGCATATGGTGAAGCACATATCTCAATGCTTCAATACGCAATGTGTGTGTATGTGTGTGTGTATACATACATATGTATTTGTGCATGTACTTTGCTTCAAACACTCAGCTGTGAGAAGGGTGAACCTGCATGACGTGCAACCTTTGCAAGGCCCCTGTAGCAACCTTGCAGGGTTTGTAGGCTCTCCCATGAAGGGTGCATGCATTAACTTCCCACTACGTATAGCAGGCTCCAAGCTGAGATAAGCACACAGGCACCCCGTTTAAATACGCCGTTAATTAACAGCTCCTCTTGTCTCTCCCGTCCACCCTACCCGCAGAATCCTCCATGCAAGGACTTTAAAAAAGAGATTTTTAGCTCTCGCTGGAGCCGTGGCTCGACTGGCTTCTCTCGTTGTACCAGCTCACGCTGGAGAGTGATGGTGCGCCGCCGGCACGTCTCTGGGTCTGCGCAGCAGTCCCGATGGGGCCTGGCTCCCTCCCAGCTGCCCCTCAGAATTGCATAATACGTGGTATTTCTTTCTTTAGACACCTCTTTTTTTTTTTTCCTTAAGGCGTCTTGGATGACAAGTCCAACTTCGGTTGGCTCCTGCATTGCAAAGGAGATGACTATGGCCGGTCAGCAGCGACCATAAATGACCTTGCTCTGACTTAATATGCACTCATTTGGGCACAACGTCACTTTTTTTTTTTTTTTGGCAAAATCATGCCAAAAAACGTGAGTAGGACACCAGCACTCGGGCCGTGGTGACGGTTACCTTGTACGACTGAAGCGCCTGTGCTACTGACGCCCCCAAAATCCCCGGTGAGTCCAAGCAGGAGAAAGACTCTGAACGGCAAACTCCTTGCAAGGGCGCAAATAAATACGCCGGCCGCTTGGAAGGGAAGCCGTCGGCGAGGGCGCTGCCGTACGGGGCTGATGTCGCTGGTGCCTTCGGCTCGGGTCATCCCGTCACCCACGTCACGGCCGCCGGCTTCAGACCCCCGCTCGCCCGCTGGTTCTTAGGAGCGCTTTTACACGCTGCGGCCCATATCGGCAGCGATGTTTCCTTAGCCGACGAGGTGTTGCGACGCTTCATTAACGTTTAGGAAAGACCCGGGTAAACCGCAAGCAGGAGGGGGACGGGGTGGGTGACTCTCCAAGGGTTTAGGCGCCTCCGCGTGAACGAGCGACGGCGGGAAGCTCTGGGGCGCGGGAAACCTAGCGAGCCTGGGAAAACCTCAAACGCTTTCCCGCTGTTTAAAATAATATTATTATATACCCAGGAGGCTCGGTAAATGTTTCATGCTGCCGTCCTTTCGCGCAGCGGTGACCTTGCAACCGGGTAATAAAAGTCGTGTTCCGCTCTCGACGGCGCCTGGGCCGCCACTATTAACGCGGCAAGAGCACCCGGAGGCCCCCTTGCCTGCGGCCCAGCAAAACCGTCTCTATCTGGAATAGGCTGAAGGTGGGAGGGGAAGCAGGGACCGAAGGCAAATGTTTGTCTCAAGGTCATAGATCAGAAAAGTAGCTCTGAAAAGAGCCAAACTCGGGTCTGCCAAGTCCCGGTACAATGCTCTGTGACAACGGCTTTTAGGGGATAAAAAAAAAGACGTGCTTGCTTCTAGGCATATAAATCCAAAATGCTGCGAGGTCACAGTGTCTGTAGCAGCATTTGCCTTTTGGTTTTTTCCTCTGGTTGCAGGAGTGCTTATTTTTTGTTTTGTTTTGAAGTTTTTTTGTAAGACACTTTAAGTGAATACTAAACTGCAATTCAATCATCATTGCCTTCATCAGGGGCCTGATTTTGTCTGAGGGATGTTATGATTTTCTTAATAACAGACGCAACGGATCAACATTTTTCTTTCAGGTTATTCATCGTCTGAAAAGTTAATTGGTCCTGCAGTGATGCTTACTGGTTTTGCAGCGTTCTTTTGTAGGTCGTGAAACAATGAATCTCCAAGTCGCATCATCCTGCCTGCGATCCAGCGTGTTTCCATGTCACTATCAGCTCTGCTTTGGCTTGATCTAGCCAGATGGTATCTCACAAGATGCTAGACATGAATATTTCATACGGTTTAGAAACTGTTTTTCCTCTCTCTTAAATGGTAAAATGTGTTGATTTAGGACTTTTCACATCTTGAGATACTTTCTGGCACGGCGCCACAATTCAGACCAAAGAAAGCTGAGCATTGTTGTCATCTCATAGCGTGGGAAGCCTTGAATGTTTTGGACCACTGGAAAAGCAGAGCTGAAATTTTCCATTAAGAGAAAAAAAAAAACATTTGTCAGATAGCAGTCTTCCAGTTTAGCTGTAGTTAGGTTACATTTTCTGGACATAATACGGAAAGTCAGAGGCATTAGATCAATGCAAATTTTGATCCATTGCATCAGCAGTAAAGCTAATCTCACATCTCTGAGTCAGTGAACACTTTGTTTTAATTCAAGGTTGGTCTTACTTCAGTTTCAGCCATTTCTAACACTGTTTTCTTATTTATAGTATCAAAGCCTTCAGTCACTGAATCCTGTGATATAAATCCATTGAACAGTAACCTGCTTTTACCATTTTTCACTCAGACTTTGCTTTTACTCTTCTTTGGAGACATCAGTGTTTTCTTTTATCAAAGTCTGCATTGTTCTCGCTGGATAATCAATATGAAGTTGCAAGTGTTGCACTAAAATTCTGAAGCTGTCACAAAACTGGCTTATTGGATTTCTTCTGCCACACAAGAAAATTTTCGCTTTAGGGGTAAGGCTTCTCAGGGACAATCCAGCTCCAGACTTAGACACGCAGAGCTGGGTTTGGGTGCCCACACATAGACATTCAGGGCATGTCCACACATAGACATTAGGATGTCCTAGCATGCTCTGCCTGGCCTCCAGATCCCACTTCAGAAAGTCACAGATCTACAGATCACAGATCATAGAGCGTATGTCATTTCTACCAGTTCCACAAATACATCTCAGATACCCATCTGACCCGTCTCCAATGACACTTGACACTTGCAGATCAGTTGGTTAAATTTAAGTGTCTGCGTGTGGACATGTACCCCTCAGCTGGGTGTCTAAATTCCCATTAGAGTTCATGGGGATCCAGTCTGGAGCGTGGCGAGCTTCCCAGCTGACCAGACCGTAAGTGTCCACTTTAGGGTATAGTGACTCACCATGGTTTTCTGACGGACTTTCAGACGACGCATTTTCAGAGCAGGATCTGCCTTGCCTTGCAGTGAGCATGCTAGCACCGTCTGGACACTGTCCACAACCACTGCAATCACGCACCAAAGGACTGGGAAACAGAGACTTTTCTTTTAGCTAGGAGGCTGTCATCACAAAGAGCAAGGTGAATTCCCAAGAAAAAAAGAGTCTCCTTCCAAACCCAGTTTTGCTGCCTTTTTGTCCCCCTGAAGGCTCTTTGCGATCTCCTGAAGTCTTTGCCAGCTCCTTTACAGAAACGAGCTGTTCTAGCTCCGTGGAGTCACACTTATATACTAAGGTACACATGCTCTTGTTTAATTTATGTTCTCCATCATATGATACTCTTGTTAAGTATGCACTTCATACAGAATCTGTTAGGTATAGATCCCTGTGTAACATCAATTTTCATGTAATTAATGACAAACCCTCTTCAGGAAGATGTGGGAGGCGAGTGGTGAACGGTGGTGAGAAGAAGAGCTGGGAGATGCAACCAGAGATCCAGGATGATCAGGAAGATCAAGCACATGGCTGCACAGGGCAAGACAGAAAACCTGAGGGGAAAGAGTAGGTCAGCTGGGAGAGCACCAGGATAAAGGAAAAGGGCTAATAACAGGTAGGCTACTGGAGAGACTGTGTCAGAAGGCTCTAAGATAAAGGGTAGTAGAAAGCATTGATCCCAACTCTGATGGACTAGGGTGTCTTCCCAGGTTACCAGGGCGAGCAAGAGGAGGCAAGAGAGGGGGCTGAGCCAGTCTGTGGGTGCAGTGGGATGGACAAGGTGGAAGAGGAGGCTGAGGGTGGACATGGGCAGGGGCAACTGTGAGGGGGATGGAGGTATGCCAGGAGACGGAGGACCAGTGGGGGAGACTAACGAGAAAGTCGTGAAAGCAAATGAAGCCATTTAGGCTACGGTTCCTGGAGCAATGTAAATAACAGCAAAAGTTCATCTTGATGGTAAAACAGTACGGGTGGGATCCAGCATCTCTGTTCTCCAATGCACCAACGGTGTACGGCCAGAGGAATCCCTCTGCGTGTCTGAGTCCCATCGCCTGCTATTAGAACCAGCCACGTGATCTGACCTGTCAAACTCTGTCAGAAAAAAAATTTGCCCTCCCCCAACACACGCAAACACACTGCTGCTATTAGGAAGCCTCAGGATATCACCTGAGAAACCTTCCAGACTCATTTTTTTCTGAGCTGATTTCTACAATTTGTTTTTGTATCAGAACTGGCTTTTCATTTAAATGGTTCTTCTCCCCTAGTGTTTCCCTCCTTGTTGTATTTATAGAGAGAAGTCATGTTCCCTTGCATACGCTCTTCTGCCAGGCTAAACAAGAGTCCTTATGAAACAGGACATTATCAAATAGGTTCTCCAGTCGTATGGTCCTTCAAAACGCCCTTCCTTTCACCTGTTCTGCACTGAATTCATCTTCTGAACTTGGTCAGTTGGCTCCTGCTTAGTTTTGGATCTGCTGCCTGTGTCTGAGCGCAGCCCAGAAGAGCTGGAGATGCTGCCAGTGAGCTGCTTGGCACTGCCTGGCCTCTGCGGGGGCTCCCAAGCCAGCTCCAGCCAGCTCCAGGGACATTGCAGGAGATGCTTAGCTATAACCTTGCAGTAAGTAGCATCCCCTGCCAGGTCTTCCTTGTTTCCCTGCAGCTGCTTTGCTAACAATTAGAGAAAAAAAAAAAGTTCAAAATGAAGATGTGATTCCCCCGAGTCATCATGCTTTGTGATTTCACAAACTTCCTTTGCACTGACGGTGGCAGGAAGGCCTTGTGAACGAGAGATTTGATACATGCCTGTTTTTTGAGATCACTATTTTCATCACACTAAAATAAGGATTTTGTTTGCGATTCTCTCATCGGGCAATATTCCCTATCTTATTTAATAAATTTACTAAAATTATCTTGTAAATACAATGTGAAGTACCTGCTCTTTCTCCTCCAGAACAGAGAGTTTCTCTGGTCCTTTGGTCTTGACTTTGTCACATGCTCTACTTTGGCTCTGCGTCAGAGACAGCAATTTTCATGTTGATACGATCACGCCCACTAGCCTTCCTGCTTTTGCTTGCATGTTCACTCAATCTTCTTCTTAGCTCAGGAAAGGTGAGTATTTAGCTTTGGGACCAAACCTAGATTATCTTTTGCCTTCATCTGTTACTGCATAGACAACCTGCTTCTTGTTTTCTTATTCCCTTTTAATGTGCCACTCCTATGGTCTGATTTCCTTTTCAAGTTACAATTCTTCTTGTCCGTCACTTTTCCTAGTGCTAGCAGATTTTCTACTTGTTCTCAGTATCCCTTTTGAAGTAACTGTTCATTCAAGTATATCTGAAGCTTTGCTCTGCGTTTTCTCCCCTTGTTTTATGCAAAATTCCATATAGAATTTTTTTTTTTTAAATCTCTTCCTTGGGTTTTTGAGCTCTTCAGTTCAGCTGAGTTTCTGCTCCACTTCCTTTAATGTCTCAGTCTTTTTTATTTTTACTTTTAAAATTGAGAGCCCAACCAGTCAATCTTCTTTTATTTATCCTGTTACTGAATTTAAATTAAAACTGTTACTGCTCAGTCCAAGATTATTCTTTACTAAGACCTCTTATATAATGTCCTCACATTTACATATCTTGCTTAACAAAATATTCTTCTTCTTCTTAGTTCAGCTTCTATTTAGTGATAAAATCTGTTGGCTAGGAATACCTGTGCCCTATTATTAGTAACAGTTGTTCGCTGAGTTGTATTTGGGAAATCAGGTCTTCCGTAATGACCTACTGCTATCTTTAAAGAAACATAAAATGTGTTTTCCAAATGTGGCCTCGGAGATTTACACCAAAACCCCAAGGGTATCTCAAGATAATGTTTTTCATAATCCTTCCGTAAAGAGATTTTCAATCAAACTGATTCTATTTTATACATCATCACTTCTTATTTCTTTGTAATCCGATGTACACAATATTACCACCTTTATCTTTATTGCTATTTTGCCTCAACAGATCTTAGCCATCAAACTCTTTGTTCCAAATATGGGTGTTATTTCACAGTGATTGTTCTTGTCCATAGAAAACTCATTTCACTTTCTGCATTGGATATTTGCTCTTTTGTTGCCCAGTCTTGTTCCAGTAACGTTCCAGAAATATTTCTGTTGTTTCTCTCTACCTTCATGCAGTATCCTACCTGAATTATATGGAGTCCTTCCTGAATAAGCTTCCTGAGTTATTTTACTAATATTTTCTTTTTTGTTCCTGTTCCCTGATGATTTCTCCTCTTTTTCAGGTTTTCTCAGTTTATCTTTCCTTATCTATTAAACAAGGCCACCACATTTTTGTTTAATGGCTCTTATAATGACAGACTCATGGAAATGCTGGTTGGAGGGGGCCTCTGGAGGTCTGTGGTGCAGCCCCTTGTTCAAAGCAAGCCTATAAGTAGCACTTGGTGGACTCAGCTGTAGCTTTGTCTCGGCAAGTCTTGGAAAGCCCCAAGGACAGCGAATCCGCCGCCTCCCTGTGGGGAGGGGAGCTCGTTCCCCTGGCCCATCACGCTGCTGGCGACAACGTTCTTCATCGCGTCCAGCCTGAACCGTCCACGCTGCGTTCTGAGGCTGTTGCTCTTGCTTATCCCGCGCGTCACCGCTGAGGAAGCGTTTGGCTGTGCTGTCTTTGTCGGTGCCCTCCCTCGGAGGTGGTGGCTAGCCTTCTCGTTGCCAGACGAAACAGGCCCGCCTGCCTTCGGCTCGGGCGCGGGTGATGTCGTCCAGGCCCGCGGCCACCGTGGCAGTGCAGTGCTGGACCCTGGCTGGTTGCTCCGCGTCCTTCTGGCCGTGGGGGTCTCGGCGCTGGGCCCAGCAGTTGGAGCGCGGCCTTGCCGGTGCCGAGCGTGGGGTCGCGTTTGCGCGGGCGTGGGGCTGAGTGCCTGTGAGCTGCTGGCCGCCCCGCGCGCGGCGCGGCGCGGTGCCGCGTGCGGTTTGCCTTGCCCGCGCTGAGGCCTTGTCTCCCGTGTAACCTGGCTTCTCCGCGGACCTGAGCCCTTTGCAGCAGGGCCGTCGCCCAGCCAGCGACTGCCGGGCTGTGCTGACGCGTGGGGTTATTCGGCCCTGGGTGCGGAGCTTTGCGCTTCTCCTTATTGAACCCGCGGAGGTTTCTTTTGGCGCCGTCCTCGAGTTTCTGGGGGTTTTTCTCTCTCGGCGTTATCTCGCTGCCGTTCACCGTGTCGACCTCCCTCCTCTTCCCTCCCGCTCCGGTTCGTTATCACTTGGCAGTTTGTTGAGCGCGCGCTCCGCGTCGCCGTCCTGGGTGCCGACGAGCACGTTTGGACCGTAGCGTTGGCCCCGGGTTCCTGCTTTGCCAGCCGGCAGGTGGACGCTAAGCCTTTGCTTACGACCCTGTGAGCCAGCGATCCAGGCGGTTTTTGGGCTGACCTTGCCTTCTGTTAGTCGAGCTCCTGCTTCCTCAGCTTCCAGGTGAGGCTGCGGTGGGAGACTGCGTCAAAAGCTGTGCTAAAGTCCAAATATGTCATGTGCACCATTCTCATCTCATCCATGTCACCTGTCATTTTATTGAAGAGACAAGGAGGTTGATCGGATACGATCTGCCCTTGATAAGTCTCTGTTGACTGTTCTGCAGGTGGAGAGCATACAGAAGCAAATTTACTTATAATATCTTTAATATTAATGTCTTTCTTCCAAAACATCAGATTTTCTCTATTTTAAAAAATTGATTGTTGTAATTTCTCTTGTAATAAAAGGAAATTCTTCATGTTCAACCCTATTTTTGTGGTTTAGTGTGATCACTCTGAAGAGCATTTGCAGGTGGATCCGTCTTAAGGTTTTGCCACCACTCGGGTCCCATCACAGTGTATCAAACCTCCAGTCAGGCTTTGCCCTTGTATTACCTTGTCCCTCCTGCTACACATGCTGAAAGAAGTTTTGTCAGGACTATTTAAGTCTCTACTACTTCTGACTCGCCTCCACAATATAGTTATCTATCTCACTGGAAACTGGGAAAAGGTGTTCTTTTTGGTTTTAGACCATAATTAAATTATCTTTAGTTACTACTCCATCCTCTCTGCTGAACAGACTTGATTTTCCTTATCTTTCTTTTAATTATAAGGCTAAAATTCTTTACTGTGATGTATCTTTTGTCTTTGCTGTGCTAATTTTTCCTTCTAATTTTACCTTAGATTAGAACAACATCTGTGTACACGATGGTAGCCATGGTTCCTATCAATTTTTTTAGTGAATGAACCACTACCAACCTTCAGTATTCCTCAACAGGACACCACGCACCACTGTTACCTAAAAATTGTGAACATGTTTGTGAACACATTGTGAACATACCTAATAATTGTGAACATATTAGGAATGGGTGCTTAATGCAGCTCCAGAGACTGACTGTGAATTTATTACCCCAGCCAACTCTACCCCAGCCAAGATTTCTTATGCAGCAACCTCAGGTGCTGAGGACAAACTGGATGCAGTGAGAAGGAGTAATCCAGCCCCAGCAACTGGCCTGCAGTCCCGAAGGGGTGTGCGTATGCTCCGTTTTACTGCAAGCGTCCTGTCAAAACCCTGCTGACGTCAGTGTAGCAACTGTAGAAAGATTTTTGGCGTCAGCCATTTCCCCAAAGTCTCCTTCTTTGGTAGGAAGTGGATAATGTTCTTTCTTTGATATGTTTGATTAGTTATTTTAGATCTTTGAAAGTGTTTTATCTTTTTTTTTTTTTTTTTTTTTTTTACAGTGGTCAGTGAGGCGACATCTATAGAATAAACTCAGTAGCATCAGGAGCCGTTATCTGGCACGGAGGCTGCTGACTGGCATGGTTGGCTGCATCTGAACTTTTAAACTCTTAGCATCCACATCGGGATGGCCTCATCCAAACTGGGGCTGGTTTGAGGCTTGTGCTAGCTCCTGAATTGTATATGGGAATTGTCTGGGAAAATGTTAGCTGGCCAAGATAAAACCATAACTCTTTTAGCAATGTACCAGTGGGGAGGATCAGTCCCAGTGCCCAGGAACATTCCCTGCTCTGTTTCACTCATTTGTATGGGTGTAACCTGCATGACAACTCAAGTGATTTATGCTACAATAAATTATGCCTTTAAAACATAGGGGAAGGGAGGACCCAGAGAGCTATAAATCAACGAGTGTGGCTCTGATACTTGGAAAGATACTGAAACAAATTACGTGGTCATCAGCCTGTAAGTCCCTGGAGGATAACAAGGCCAGAAGAAACAGCCAATGTGGGTTTGTTAAGAATAAAGCGTATCACACCAGTTCAGCTTAATTCTTTAGCCAAGCGGATAAAGGCAAAACAGTTTTGTCTCGGCTATAATAAAACCCTTGGTGTAGCCCTGTGAAATGTCCTTACAGACAAGCTAAGAAAACTGGACTAGGTGAGCACTTCTTAACCCAGACGACAGGCTGCAGGAATGAGGAGCTAGAGACGGCAGATGAAGTCCCAAGCGCTCCAGTCTCTGGAGCCACGTTGCCTGAGGAGGCCTAAGGAAATCTCCACAGAGCAAAGGAAGGCATGATCTGAAAAGCCTGGGAAACACTCATTCAGAGGGAATTGCTCCAGGTGGAGAGCATAACTGCCTTTAAAAGTCATGATTAAAGAGTACTTTTTTATTATTTTTTTTCCAGCACTAAGGACCCTTGGGGCTGACAGGTTTGTTCCCCATCTAGAAATATTGGATGCTCTTGTTGCCAACCTTGGTGCTGAGGTAGAGCACGCACTTATACAACTTGGAGAATATAACATTCTGGGAAGTGTTGCAAGTGTTTTGGAAGATAGGATTAGACTTCAAGCAATTGAACTTGCTTGGCAGAATAGCATGTAATCGCTAAAGTAAATTTCAATATCGGTGAGTGCAAAGTACTCCACTTCCGAAGGAAAAATGAAATGCAAAAAACGAATATGCTGAGTATTTGTCTATGTGGCACTATGGTAAAAAAAAAATGCAGGGTTATACTAGAGCAGAGACTGAATATCAGCCAGTAGGTAAGATGCTGTTCAGCCATTGCTGTGCGTGTGTCACATACAAGAGATGAAAGGTTACTATTTCACTCTATTTAGCAGTGGCAAGACCTTTCAGGAGTATGTGTCCTGTTTTGGGCACACATACTTTAAGAAGTAGTGTGTACGTATAAGGATAAGAAACATTTTCAACAGGTACAAACGAAAGGTGGCTTTGTTTTTCTGATCTCTGTTCTCCTGTCCTTTAGGATATTCTTAAATTCTCCACTGAATTCACGTTAATGATGGTTTTAAAACATAAATTGCTACTTTTTTTGCTTGATACTCTTATAGCTTACATCTTTTCCACTTTTTTTTTTTTGCCTATATGCTGAGTTTGGACACTCCCCCAAGTGAGGATAAATTGCCACTGCACAGCTGAGCTCAGCCTCTGTTTTGCCTCAGTATCACATGCTGGCATCAGAGTAACAACCTTATCTTCGCACCAGTGTCCAGTGTAATGCTGTACCCCTGCCTCCTGCATCCTTCCTGCCTTCCCTTATCACCACGTTCACACTCTGGAAACTGGCCAGATCCATGGTTGCAGGCCAAGGGGTTCAGGCAGGGCTAAGGATCAGAAAAACAGCATGATTTTTCTGCAGTCCTACACTCTCAGGTAGGAACCACCAGGTCAGCAGCAGTTTCATGGACTAGGAATCGCAGAGACAAGGCAACCTGGCCAAGCGGGGATGGTGGCTGGGGAAGAAGAAGCAGGGCTGCAGCATAGATACAGTCTACACCATTTCTCCAGCCTAAAGAAAAGCCAATAAGAAGCGAGTGCACGGTCTCTCTCTCTCCCTGATTTTACCCCCCTCTGGCAGATGTTTTGTATTTTCAGGCTTTGCCTGTTATTACTATGTTATTTTTCCTATCATCTGTCATCAAATGAGTACAATGAACATATGACAACAACACAAAAGCAATCAAAACAGTATCCAGAAGAAAGGACAGCAATTTCTTCCTTCAAGATCTTCAAAATCTCCCAAGTCCACTCTCGTACTCTGATTAGCAGTTCTCTCCCACATCTGAAATGACTTTAATTTACTAGCACCATCATCTTGGGCATGATAAATTTTGAAGCTATGGTTTTAAAGCCAAGGAAAAACATCAACACTTGCCAAAGATGACAGGACTTGTCATAACAAACTTTGCTGATTTTTGTACTGCCACGGGCTGCACCTTCTCATGCTTATTTCCTCTGTGCTTTGCTGGAGAGCAGAAATGTCATTGTGGTCAACTGGTATGAGGCATCTTCATCTCTTCTATCATGTCCGCTCCTGGCACTGGCCATGAGTCTCCCAACCCGAGCTTTTCTTAAGCCTGAAGAGCATGGGATAAGACTTTGCAAGTAATATGTGGCATCTTAGAGTCGGTTTTAGGCTTTACATCAGTCGTCCTAATCCAAACTTGTTGCTAAGTCGTAGCACGTTGTGCACTTTGTGTGTCATGCATTTTTTGGAAGTGGTGTGCACACTAGCGCGATTCATGAATACTCAGGACAGATGCAGGCATAGACAGATGCATCACACTTGCAGGTTTCACAGGTACACGTTCGTTGTATCTCGGACTGAAAGCCCATCCAACATGAGCTCAAGCTGTATGACTCTTGCTCTCTACAATGCACCCCAGATTTGTCTTGCTTAAAAGAGTTTTTGAAAATCATTTTGCCTGTGTTTTCCTTACTACCATTTACTGGATGTGGAGTATCTGGATTGTACTGTACTCTTCCTTGCAACCAAGTTGCTTTGTACATTTTACGTTATTAACAAACGGAAATTCTCTTTAGGAGCAGAAACAAAGAAAGTGTATTTGTTTGTCCTTGGGGCACTTATCCATAAACTGCATGAGTTGTCTTAAGCTTTGTCTAATTCAGAAACTAGGACGAAGCCTTTATGCCTGACCAGAATTAGAAGATTTTGAGTTCTAGATTTTTTTTTAAATCAATTTTTTTTAAATGCAGTAGATGTGTGTCTTATCAAAAAATTCCTTTGTGGGAATGCCCACGACGGAGTAGCCAGTGCAAGAAGCTGTACTGAAGCCTGGAGATGCTAGGGATGCTCATGCCAGGGATACTCATGGGAGTAATGGCTTGGAGGATTCAGGAAATTATTGTTGCTGAGGTTGACCACTTCAGCACATGAGCTAGGATGTGGTTCCTAACTAGGTGACAGGTGGTTTTCTCTCTGAGCATTTGTCAGCACAAGCCCATTAATCAATTTTAAATGAATAACACTGTAAATATAGCATCTGGCCCAAATCCTGCAAAGTGCTAAGCACCTCCATCATTTCTTCAATGAAGCTGGAGATGCAGGTGGTCTGTCCTTTCGAGGATTTGCTGCTACTCTGTAGAGAGGCAGAAAGAAACCATAAAAGGCTGTAAAAAGCCAATGATTTTTTTTGAAGAACATCTGACCTCATGAAATGAAAGTTATAGTCTCTCTACTCTTTGTTACCAGTGTTGTAAAACTGATATTTAAATAGTAGTTTCCCTCTGACAATTCAGGGAAATATAAAAATTAAAATCACCCCCATAAAAGCACCAACATTTTGTAGTAACCTCCTCCTCCTCTTAGAAAAATCCCCAAACAAACAAAAAAATAAAAACTAAGAAAAAAAAAGGTTTCTAGCTCGTTGAAGTAACACTAAAAAAAGCAGACCTACGAAGAACTTTCTTTTTATTTTCAGTACCACTCGGTACGTCATTTTTGTGGAGCACTATGTTCTGCTGGTGCCCTGCTGGTGCAGTAGCAGTAAAGATCTATCAGCATTGCCATTATAAACCTCCTCTTTGTAACCTGGATCTGCACATTTGCTGTGGCTTGCTATTTTTTTATATTAAAAAAATCAGCTTTTAGAACAACTTGGCAATTTTTTAATTAGAAAAATATAAAAGGTTTCAAAAAGCAACACAGAAAGCCTTTTTTTTTTTAAAAAAAAAGAGAAGAATCCACAAATGACAGCATTATTAATTATTTTTAGCAGTAGTAGCAGCAGTTGTACTTGTATTGCAGTAATGCCCGTATACGCTGCAGTATTGGGTGCTGTACCAACACTTGAATTTTTTAAATAGATTTAATGCTGGTGGGAAGTGTTGGGCTGAAAATCTTATGCTTATGTATCCTTATTGATTTTTTTTTTGTCTTTGGTAGTGCCCTAGTATCTGTTTGAGGATGGGCTTTTATTATGGTAAATATTATAAACGTACTCAATTGACTCAGTTGTGAAAAGCACTTTAACATGTCCTTACCTTTAAGAGGGAGCTGAAGCGCTGGGGAAAGGAACAGATTTGCAGAGATCAGGGCTCATCATACAAAGCGTATAAAGCACGTGTGTCATGCAAAGCAACACTGCAGAAGCACGGTGGAGATACCTGAGCAAACGGGCTGCTGTGTTCACATGGCGCTGCAGACGTGAGCTGTCGGCTCCGGTTCTGGGAGCAACGTAGCCACGTCAGTGCAAAAGTGCCCCCACTGGTATGCAGGTGCTCCATGGAGCTGGTTAGCTCAGGTGGGCTTCCAGGCTGGTAAGACCATGCAGCTGCTAGAGCCCAACTCAGTCAGGGCCAGAGTGTGTTTTTTCCTCTGGTCTATCTTGCACAGGGAAGATACACCCCTTCAGCCTAAGGCTAAATTCCTCTACAATGCAACATTTAGGGTGGACTGTTATAGCCGTGCAATGTCCCCATGGAGATTACAGCCTGTGCACTACCTGGTGAAGGAACAGATGTTATACAGGGGACCCCAAAAAGGCAGAGAGAAAAAGACACTTTATTCTCCGTTTTATGTGTATTACTTATATTTTTGGGAGGGTACTAGTATCCAGTGGAGCAGGTGGCCTGCCCAGGGTCACAGAAGATCACAGGGCAGAGACGCAACTGGATCACAGGATCACATACACAACCGCGTCTGTAACACACACAGCTGATCCTAGGCTTCTTCATTTGTAGTCTTCCACTTTGCACAGGATCTGACCCGTGAAGATGGACGGCACAATACAATCTAATTGCTTTTTTTCTGCTCTCCACTAAACTTGTCAGCAGAGTGAACCTATGATGTAGTTGAGAATAAAAGCAAACAAAGGAGTTTAGACAGTTCTAATTTTAGTAGTATAGAGTTTATCCCCTTCTTTCTACCCAGTCTTGAGCTCACAAACTTGCTTCACTCTTGACATAAGTTTTCTTAGATTCACCATGATGTCTCAGGCTGTATCGACTCATGCATGTACTAACTCTTTGAGTGGATGCAGCATGTCCGGATGTAGCATACTGCCCTTTTTTTCCCTGAGAGGCTCTTGTAGATTCAGATTTAAACCTCCCTATCTCATGATGCATTGTGCTGCCCCTAAAGACTAAGTGAGCAATAACTTTCATTAAAAAAAAATCATAAATATGTTTTACTACTTGGACTTAGTGCAAATGCACAACTAACTCATTGGCTCGATAACTATAATTGCTCTCAAGGAGCCTTTATGGTCTATTGTTTCAATTATAAGTGAATTGCATAGTCCCCAAGTACTTACTCTGCTTTCAAGGAGAGTGAGAAGATCAGGTCGAAAAAGGAAACTACAGAAAAAGGACATCATTTCACTGAAACTCTTCACCTTCTGAGTAGGGAAGGGAAATGCACTAAGAACAGTCCAAGACATTTGTGAATGACATATTTTATATCTCTGAAACCATTACAAGCCCTAAAGTGTATAAATTCAGATGCTGAGAGTACAAGGCAAAAATCAAATGTGCTGTGCACGTGGAAAAACAAAAGCTCATGAAGGATGAGGCAAGAAATAGAATTTAATAATATTCCTTCCTGTGATAAGCGATTGGAGAAAGGGAAAAGTAAAAGAAAACCAAGGATCAGGGCTAGGTCTCGGAAAAGTTGAACCTGTTTTGAAAGACAGCCCGCCTTCTTTCCTAAGTAGAAAAGGCTTCTGTAATCTATAACTTCCAGTATATTATGGCAGCCATTAGAAATCACGGCATTCTTCAAGAAAGTTTCACAAATGCTAAAATCAAGCAAAAGAAGCACAGAAAGGCACACTCATTATATTACTTTGAAAAATAAGCCCTTCAGATAATAGCCCTCCCAAGGCAAAGGCCAACATATGACAATGCTTTAGTGATAACTTTGGATGGGCATATCATAAACAAAAGAGACTGAAAATAGTCTACAATGACAGAACAAAGCTCAGGAAATAACACAAATGATAAGCGAAGATATTCTGCTTATTTTCTCTATGAAGTACGTGAGGAGGAAGGATACTGTAAGAGTTCAAAACATGCACATAAAAATTTTGGTGCTTTAACCATCAGGAATAATTAGTTTAGTCATTTATAAGCTGGAATGTGAAAGTTTAGAATTCACCACTGAGATTTTGGATCAGGATGATCAAAAGATCATCACCTGTGTAATTTTCTAGGAAAGGATCGACAGCTGTTGTTCCAGGGTACCAGCTCCTCTGAGAAAGGATTCAGTGGGATTAAAAGATAATGTCAGTGGAAAGGCTGATCGGGTGAAGCAGAGTTGTGTGCAGTACTATTCACTGCCCACGTCCCACAGCCACTAAACAGAGGACAATATACAGGGCAATTTGGGGTGCTGAGGAAAGCAGATCCATAGCTCCTTGGAAGAGCGTGAAATGTTTGTTTTCTTGTCTATGGGTTTGGGGAGTCCGCATTTTGATTGTTATTTGTGCCTGGGTGCTTAAATTGTAGACGTTATTCTTGAAGAGATTTCTGATGGAGATTTTCTCTGCCTGGAGCGAGGATTGGGGAGGAGATGATAATGCAGAGGCAGGTGGAGAAAAGATGGGGTCCAGAGGGGGTTTCAGGAATGAGGGAAGGAGAGGGAGCTGAGCAGGCAGCTCAGAGTTTGCAGAGTCCTGCTGAACAAGAGAGCTGCTACCTCTTTTGGACAAACTACACATGCATTTGATCCAGTTGAGGAGATAAGTCAGAGAAATGGAACTGAAGAACAGGTTTGGTGCCTGAGAAGTGGAAGAAGGAAAACTGAGCAGTGAGGAAGCCCAGTTTGCGCTACCGAAAGAAAGGAAGAGACAGCCTCCACCCTAACCAGGCACTAAGACCTAGAGAAAGAGGAGGTGGTTCTTCCTGTTTCTGAGAAGATTCATTTGCTCAGCCCTGGAACAGATGAGTTCTGTTCCAGAAGGCTTCATGACTAGGTTTCCCATTCCCAGGATGAGTGTCCTAAGTGCTGGGCTGTGGTGTAGTGGGGTGTCCTGTGAGGAAGTCGCTCCTTAACCCTCCGCTGATGCTGTGACGCTGTGCAGAAAGGACTCAGGCAGAATTAGACCAGTGAGCGTGCTCATCTCTGTGTTACTGTACAAAGGACATAGGCCAGCAGCATATCAGCATCTGCTTCGCAGGAAAGTTGAAGTAAAATACGCTCTAGATGTCTTCTGAGAGCACCTACTGAGTGGGTCCTTGAGGAAAGCCAGACGGAAGAGATTCTACTTTTTGAAGCATGTCCTGCTCAGCCATGCTGGGAAAGTTTGGTTTGCATATTCAGAAGTGTCCTGTGGGACTGAAATGTCAGGAAGCAAGGCCCAGCAAGTTCAGGCATCTTCGACATTTGGTTGTCACTGAGCAGGACTATTCAGAACGAAACACTGGATTTTAGGCAAGACCAAATTCAGGCTCAGGAAAGGTGAAAGGACGTCCATGGCATGACTACTTCCCATGGTCTGGAGCTGCTGCTGCCAAGGATGTGTGTGCGGTAAAAGCTCCTTCCCTTGATCTTTCCCCCTGATTTTTGGTGGCTACGTTCGGCTGAAGCCCCGCTGTAGGCACTTGCATCCTCAGTCGCCTTCCAGCCCTGAGTGACTGCTAACCAGTCCTTCTGCCTTGCTTCAGCTCCACGCAGAGGCAATGTACCTGGGTTACTGCTTCAGGGCTTTGGCTACCTCTAGTAGACCAACGGTCCAGGACCACTGTCTGGTAAGTGTGGTATGGTAACACCGACACAGTTACACACACTTGCCTGTTCAAAGCCGGGGATTGGGTCCAGGTTACCTGTTGGAAACCACCTGGAAAGGGCCCACATTATCCTCCAAACTGTGCCTAGGGATTTTCTGGGGGAGTACTAGCTTGTGCAGGCCCAGGCTGTGTGAGGGGCTGTGCTAACACATAACAGCGTGCCTGTATTTTCTTACCCAAAGTGAAGTAAAGTGCAGAAGACAGACTGCTGTTTGGCTCCCACAGAGGTAGTTTTCTTCAGCGATAAACCACCTCATATGGAGATGTTGCTCTGCTTTTGGCCAGTAATCATTAGAAACAGCGTGCCTTCAATAAACCCATGCATTAGCAACAACAAGTCCTGAGATCTGCTCACTTTTGTTTTTTTGATAGAAATACTTTCAGTGTTTGTAATGTCGTTCTAGTGGTGGCTCGTTATGGAAAAAGCCCTCATTTAAATACTCAGTAGCATCTTGGAGTGATTGTTGTAGCTCCCAGTAATGTGTGTACAAATAAGGGGTCACTCGACTAATAGAAAAATTGCTGCAGAAACCTATCACAGTATTGGCAGCTAGGACTGATATGCGTTCTGCTTATCTATAAATACTTTTGAATGCTGCTTTTGCATGATGCTGAGTGAAAGGTGACATGCAAAATGCAAATAATTAAACATAGTTAATTATTTCTTTTAACTTTTCTGGCCCTGCTGCTAAAAACAGTATGTCTGATTAAAATGATGCAGAAGCATAAGAAACTGTCTTTCTGAAAGGCAACGGATATCCATCAAAATTCTACAAAAGGCGACTAGATGTGGATGACTGAAGATGAATGTGGTATGAACGCTTGAGCACATCTATTTTTAGGTATGACATATTTGTTATTTTTTGTTAGACTGTTAGCCTAGGTAAACATATTGTGATTCCAGCACTAGCTATTGTAGTCAGGAAGCAAGAAGTTTATCAAGGCTGTATTTGTAGGATTCAGGAGAGAATATTTCCCCTTTATTCCTGTTGATGATCTGTTTATAATCAAATGCTAATCTCTTAAGGGCCATTTTCTGGCACCTCGACTCACAATGAGTAGTCCTTGATTCCATGAATGAGTCCCCTACAATCAGTTATGGATGCTAAACGTGTGCACGCATGCAGTTCAGCAGTCTCTCCAAGCCAGTAAACCTGAACGGAGTGACCTTCCCTCAGAGCCAGAGCTCCAGCTGATCGTCCCTAGATGATATAAGTCTCTGTACAGCACGACAGCTGGGAGGAAACGACTCATTGTAGAGCCTTTTAGAAATCCAGTTCCCTGCATCTTATTTGCTTGGCTAAATAAAATCATCACGATTAATAAACATTCTTAAAACATCAGAACAGACCTTTTGGCAGTTGTAATCAGTTCAATAAAATGAATGAGCAACGTCCTGTTGACCTCTGAGGTGCCCCCTCCTTGTGGAAGCGGTGGGTCATGTCACCCCACTGTCAGAGGTTTTGTTATTTCTGACTTTATTCATTTCTGAGGTTGTTGGGTCACTGTCTGTCTGGGACTTTCTCATGCATAATGGCTAACTCAGAGCGTCTTTGCACCATGCCGCAATTTAGAGACGGTATCATTCCTTCAGAGCTGTGATGTCATATGGCCCTTAGGTTATATTTGGTGAAACCAATACTTGCAGCCGTCAGCCCGTAGAGCCCTGAGATTTTCCTTTGACCATGTCTGTCTCTTTATATAACCATAAACGCCCAAGGCGTTTGTTGCTAGTGGGGTATATCTTTGTTTTTTTTGTTGGATAAAATGGCAGCAGCTAACACTTATTTTTCTCTGGGGCTGTGCAGGAATTTAACAGCACTACATAGAGATCAGAGTTTGACTCTTTTCTTTATTTATTTTTGCTATTAATTATTTTAATTCCGTTCTTTATTACCCATAGGAACAGTGATGACGGAGACTAGAGGTGATGTAGCTTAATCACACAAAGTGCTAAAATTCAGATTCAGTGGGGAATGGAGTACAGGACTTAGCAGCTATCGGCTATACCCCGTCTAATAAATCGACTCAATGTACATGGTCGTCTTCTTATTTGTAGCATCTTTGGGTAAAACTAACTTCGGGAATTATCTAGGACAGGTATATTGTTTTCTCTAATCAATGTAAGGAAATCTAAGCCTGTCTACCTTCTGCAGGCCAGTATTTGCTACACACTATCAATACAGGGTCTTTGGCTTGACTTCTGATTCACGTAACAAACCTCAACAGCATTTTTTCATTACTTTTCATCTGCCACGTCTCTGGCTCTTGGCTCTTTTCTTACATTGCTTGATCTTTCTTCATGATCCATGATCTTTCATGAACTTTCTGTGTTGCCCGTGAAGGGACACAGGAGACACTCATCCCAAGAGAAAGAGCAATCCTTCCTAAATTAAGATATTCCTGTTTTCTAACGGGTGGCAGACTTCAGGTATAGCCCTTTACACCACATTTGATGGTGACTTGGCTAGGTATTTCCTTTCCCCATCTGCCATGTATGGGTTCTGCTCTCAGCTGTTCAGTGGCTCTGAATAGATCGCTCTCCATGAGCTTGCCAGGCCAGTCGCTTTTCGAACCCGTGTAAACTTTCACTTCAGCACTACAGACTGCATTCTTTGGCGAGGTGACTAGGTGTCAGGCGCTGCCATGTGGCACCTGGCCCGTACTCAGAAAAGGAGAGCCCCTCCTAGCCCCTGTCCCAGGACACCCCCAAACGTGTCCTGTCTCCGTGATGGGATGAGACTTGAGCACATAACATCCTCCCTCCTGTGTTTTGGAGGAAACCTGGACATGTGGGCTGCAGGACACCAAGAAGACCTGTAATTGCACAGCTGAGGGCCAGAACTGCAGCTTGTACTACAGACTGCCTCCGCACCATGCATGCAGTGTCAATTTGTGGACCTTTTTGAAACTTCTGGCACACAGGCTGATTCTTAGGCAGGAATGATAAGCCATTCCTTCCCTCTGAGGTATTGCTATAAGCCTATAACGCATTGTAAGACAGACAAGAGGTGATACAGGAGTTACAGAAACTCCTATCCAAAGTCTGAACCGCTCCAGCCACCTTCTTTTGAGTAAGTAACCCCGGATACCTAGGATTAATGTGGGGTATGTATGCATGTGTGTGTGTCTCTGTGTGTGCATCTGTGTTGTTCTCAAAAACTCAAATATTTCCTGGAAAAAATAAATAGATATAAAGCAGTATTGAAGGTTTTCAAATAACTAGTGGGGTATGTGCAAATTATGCAAGCGAATAAAAGCCAATCCAAGCAAGCGCATAAAGGAATAATCAGATTCAGAAAAATAAAATTTGAAATAGTTGTGTGTCAAATGGCATGAGAGTGACAATTGGGCTTTATAGCCAGCATAACTTGAAACAGTTGTTCAGAGTGATTTTGGATAAAGAAAAATAATTTGAATAAAGATCACTTACTCCTATCCAACCCTATAGCAATTTCCCTTCCTATCATTTTCTAGACTTTTCAGTGAAATATAACATTAAATTGTCTGGATCACTCAATCTCTAAGTGAGGGTTTATTCTTTGATAAGCCACTGGGTTGTGCTATTACTCTACATTTTAAATTTCATTTCCCATATACCAGCTTCTAACATATTGTTCAGAAGAATGGCTGTCGCTAGTGGCAGACCTAAATTGTATGGTATCGTAAGAAGCTGGTCAATAATTAATGCCACAATAGCAAATAATAAGCTGAATTTTAGCTCAGCTGTAATTTTTGTTTTCTTTGTCTACCTGTAAAAACATATGGTAAGCCGATTTCTACTGGATCAAAATAGTTATCTGGTTCGTTAGAAGGATCTAGCGATGCAGATTGCTTATAATTGAATGTTGCAGTCCAGCTACTAGCTTCTTTGCAACCAGATGCTCTGTTCTTCATAGATAAATGGAATATTCAGTCCAAATTAAAAAAAGAGAAAAGACATTTAGCTTCGGTGCATATTTTTGTCCATTTTTTTTTACAATATTGTTTTATAATGTTGTGCGTTGTAAGTGATCTCAAGTGATCTGGGTTCATCTTTTTATTGCATGGGCCTAGTTTTTAAAGATATTACTCCAGATAGGTATGCAGCAGTCAATATACTAAAATATTAATAATATTTTATCCAGAGTAAAAAGATCAAGCAAGTGAAAGTAACCCACTCCTCTGTGAAAAGCCACTTAGCCCTTTGATATTCAAGGTTACACTGTGCATTGTCTTTTTTTTCCCTTAGTGATCAAACTACAGTGCAAGGTGATAAAGATTCCTTGCTTTGTTCACCGGCCTTTTTGTCAGCCCCTCAGTCCCAGGTTTTGTTCCAGGAGGAAATGTGGGCATTCTGTGCATCAGTAAATGTGATTTAGTTGCCAATAAACCCTCTCTTTCTCTCTTTTCTCAACTTATCCAATTAAAAAATACTTATGAAGTCTTCTTATTATGCCCATGTAATGCACCAAATATGCTTGACTGCGGCAGCATTAAATCAGGATATAAACTTCATATTCTTAAAATACAACTCGGAGGAGCATAATGTCTCTGATATTATTTTTCAATGTAGTTTATTTTGTGGCAAGACTACTTATCGTGGACTGAGATTCTATCACTCAAAAGTACAGTAAAATACAAAATCAGACAGTAATAGCCAAGATCTTACAGTCTAAGTAGTTTGCGTGGGCAATTTGTATTGTGGTTAGTTTATTTACTGTAGAGTCTTCAAATCAAGAAATTCAATAGAATAGGCATTACCTTAAGTGAGGTCCTGGGTAGGGCAGGCTCAAGAAAAGTGATTGAGTGCTTTTCTTTATCTAGGCCAGGGCTGTTAAAATTTGAAGATATTCTGGTAGTCTCTGTGGTATGTGGCACGAATTCTGTCCAGGCCTCGCTGGGCATAAGTTCACCCCAGCTGACAGTCTCCTAAGACACTGAGGACTCCTTGGCCAAGAGATGTGCTGTCCTAGGTGGTAGGATACCCGTTCTCTACCAAGTCTGATTCGAGGCATGAATGAAGAATGGTCATGAAAACTTGGCTTTTAGCAAACTTGGGTTTCTTGCTGACCGAGCTGCAGAGGCTACCAGGCACTTTAGGTTCCAAGACTGACAATCTATTATCTCTTAGGAACATTACAGTTGCTGTAATATCTTGCAAATTGCATTAATTTTAATGCGCAGCTTGATCTATAATTAGTTAACGAGTCTCTCCTGAGCCAGCCATGACAATGATTACTAATTTTTAGTAGCATATTTATAGATTTGGTCACTAAGATAAATGTAGGTTCTCATCTTTTTACTGCTGTCCTGGAGTATGTAATTATTTTAGAGGTTCTAAGGACTTGGCTGGAAATAATGTTGTAACTGTATTATTAATAACACAGTAACTATTAAAATAATTGTAAAGGAATAACTAATTTACCTTTTTTCCATTAGCAGTATTTATTTACTGTTTACATCATGCAGGGTTTGGGCAGTGGAATATGATATTCAGAGCTTTATTTATAGTCATTTTCATATTCTGGTTTTCTAAGACTATAATAATTGGGCTACAAATATATCTTTTAGAGGCAGATAAACAGCTGTTTTCACCGTGCTTTTGACTCTTTCCTGAATCACGTATTTCTAGCGATTTTTATGTAAGCTTGATTCTAATGTTTGGTGCCAAATGCAGCTGGGTAAAACAGGGATTTGATGTCTTTTGAAAATATATGTTTCAATATGCCTTTGGAGCAGCATGGTTCAGGTCTGTTTATGGAGTTTCCCTGCGGGGTCACATCTCCGCCTCTGAAACAGGGTTTAGTGTCCTCTGCGCGCAGACATTAGCTTTCACACTCTAACACGATTTCTCAAGGGTTGCCTGCACTTGTCGAGGATGCTGTCCTCAGGGCGGTGGCCCTGGCAAGCGTTTCATCCTGAGTGAGTGAAGGAAAGCTGCTTATTCTCAACCTCCGCCTTTCTTCCAGAAGAGGAAAAAGCTTAATTTCCTACTTTTAATCCTTTCTTCACCCTTTCCTGAAAATAAATTAGACACTTCCAGGCCACAGGCCCCCATCCCATCGCCCTGTCTGCCATGGCTCTTCCTCTCTGTCCTGCTGTTGCAGGTCCAGATGTGGCCTGGCCTTTCAGAACATCTGTTTCCTCTGCCTATGCCACTCAGGGGCATCTCAAATATCTAGGCAAATGGAGAGATCCCGGCTGATATGCTGAGTTTCTCAGCATGAGTAGCCCGGACAGTGGTGTAGCAGAAGGTGATGAAACATACTTCTCTCTCTTTGATGCAGATTTCACAGAGCCCAGAGAGATATTGCTGCGAGGAGCAAGAAAAGAGTTTCCAAGCACTTTATTATGCAACGCAGTCAGGTGTGTGCTATTTAGCTTGCAACTTTTATTCCCAGGGAGTGTTTTTCACTGTCCTTGCCCAACAACTGCAAATTTCTCATCTCTTAACCTGGCTGCCTCCTCAGGAAACTGTTATTCTAACTTGGAAACCAACTTGAATAACTCTTATAAACAGAGACCGTGTAGTGCATTCTGTGAAGAATACACTGTGTGAGTCAGACAGAGCCACAAAAGCAAGGGGTTTGCAGGAGGACCAAGTACGGGCATGGATGTTGGATGCTTAAAGGAGGACGTCACTGTCAGAGATTCTCCACTTTAAAGTGCAGTTATCATCTGGAAAGTGTAAAAGTGACATCCTGGTATGCCACATTTATTCCTCCTCCGCAATTTCTATTCCAAATTCACTCAGTCTTCAAGTCAATACCATATTTTTTTTTTTCCTCTCTAACTGCCAGCGCAGCTAGCTCAGCCTGTTACCTGAGATTCAAGCTGCGTTCTTTCTGCTTATTAAAACATTGCCAACTGCAAAGCTTCTGCAATCAGACAGTAACTGGCAATACTGTGAGAGATGCAGGAGAGCTGAATATGACATGGCTAGCACATCCCTAGCTACAGGAAGGAGAGAAAAAAAGTGGTCATTAAACTCAGCACATATGCCTCAGGAAGCCCGCAGAGAACATATTTACAGCACGTAGGTGCCATTTTTATGCAGTTACTATTCTGACTATCCCTGCATTTCATGATGGATCAGCTAAATAGGGAGCCAAAGAGCCCCTTACTCAGGTCCCAGCTGTGTCAGATTTCCAAAGGATTCATTATAGAGGAAACAGGTGAAAAAACTGGTAGCCAGGATTAATTTAATATTGACTTACTCTGTCATTCCCAAACTGCAGCACCTTCTGCAGCATGCACACCTGGCCAAGGGGCGCTTGCTTCTTCTTGTTTTACACGTGTTTATTTGCTGAGATAGTTTAAACGATATCTTCCTGAAAGGATGAAGATTCCTGAGTAAAAAGAGGAAATGAGTAACGATAGCTGAAACAAGGTTTCAAATAGTTCAGAATTTGGGCTGGGTTCAGGGGAGTATCCCAAGGTCCACATGCTTATCTGGAGCTTACCCAAAATATATACGGTCCTAGCGTCTGCAAATGCAGGCAGGAGAGCTCATGAGAAAGGCTCTGAGATGCCTGTGCCGACAGTCCCATCTGGAAACACTGAAGGCCCGACTCTGTGCTGCTTTACACCTTCGTATAAGCAGTTATCCCTGCAAGGCTTGAAAGTGAAGAAGGTGCAAAATGCTAGAGAATTATAGTATTTCAACACCTTCCTTTACACTGATGCATAGAAATGGATAATGAACAGTTCAGAGTTGCTCAGTTTGGTCCCGCTCCCAGCAGCATTGCTGCTGCCTGGAAAATACCTGCTTTCCTCGAGGGCAATATGGCTACTGGTGTCAGCATACGAGTTGCCTTAGACAACTTTCTTGGTTTAAATAAAAAATATATAGTACTGGAAAGCCTACTGCGACCTTAATTTCTCCCAGCTGAAGGCTGCACAGCTAACAGGCCCACTGCTTGGAAAAATGATAATCTGGTGGTTGTAAATTAGGGAGTGATAACATTTTGGGGATCTCCAGCATTAAGGTCAGAATTTACATTTAGAAAGTTCTGGGCTTGACCATCCTCCTCGTGAGCATGCTAGCTGTCAGGCCTCTAGTCATGGCAACATGCAAACTGACGGTACCAGTCATTTATTAAGGTGGTGGTATTTGGACAAAATTCAAAAGAAGTTTGGAGTGGCTTAATCAGCTGCCACATGTCCGCCGATTTGCAACGACTCTCCACGTGCCTGCTCTGTGCCTGTGCAATGGAAAGGTAATGCAGCCCGTCCCAGGTCTCTTGTAGTGATGTTTCAATTGGCTTGCATTTGCATTTAGTACAAGCTGGAGGGTAGACATGCAGACGACTACTGCAGCTCAGGCAATCTGTGGTAGCTTCAGCTCTGCACCCCCTGGATGCTCATGGTGAGCACGGCGTATCCGCTCAAGGGCCACGTGTTTTCCTGATGCTGGGAGCCGCAGCTCAAACCCTTTGTGTGGCCAAACAGCACAGTAGCAGCACATGGCTTCGGACAGCTGGGAGCGATAGGAGGGCTTCCTTGGGGTCCCTCATTGAAAGGGAGCCGGCAGGATGTGAAGCCTCAAACTGGTTACAAAATTTTGTCTGGAGCTAGATAAATCTCCCAGGGTGCTGGGTACATATTGAGCTGATTCTGCCATGGCTTTTGTTAAGACTATTGTCTTATGCTCAGAAGACAGGTACTAGATAATGTTCACTGCCATCGCTGGAGTCAAACCTTGACTGCCGGATAGGGATCCCCTTCACCGTGGACTTTTTGGGGGGAGATGGGAATTAAAGCTTATGAGCTTTTGGAGAGAAAAAGAGATTTTAAGAGTTTATCACTGTCAAAATCTGTAACACGAACCAAGCCCATTTCTATTGCTAGCAACAGGCCCCTTCCAGGGGCATGAAGCTGCCTCTACTCACCTCCCTTGCAGCATGTCATCCCACAGGGTGCTAATGGCAAAACCCTTCAGGTCTCTTCCCAAATGGCTTCCAGGGGCACCTGCAAGGAGTAAGCCAAACAAATCATATCTATTTTGATGGGTATTTATTTATATTCCATATTCAGCAGTGATAAAGAGACAGTTTCAACCTTTCAGCATATACACTTTTGATCCAAAACCTACTGAAGTCAACAGGAGTCTTTTCATTGAGCGCGTTCAAAGAGCTCTGGATCAGACCCTTGCTGTATAATGATGTACCTTATTACCATAGTTCCTCCTCCTTCTCTACTCCCTACTTACTGGGTTTTTGCCTTTCTTGTTTTAAGAACGTGCATACATTTAGCCTATAAACTCTTCAGGGCAAGGGATTATCCCTATTTTGACTAATGTTAGTATCTTCTAGGATGCAATAAAAATGTAATTTAGCGAAATAGCCAGTGTCCCTTTGCAAGGAAATCTTTCCAGACAGGGTCATGGTCATTCATAAGAAAAGAGGGGAGGAAGAAGCCTTTAAAATACATCTGTATAGTACATAAACTTATGATCTTCAGGGCAGAAAAACTGAAGTAATATCCTATATTTAGTCTTCCCTTGCAGCAATCTTGCCTAGCCAGGATCTGCAGCTTACCTCTCTTGTGCGTAGCCTGAGATCTCTGCCCAGGTGATAGCTGAGCTCTGTTGCCTTTCTCTCATCTCGGGGGCTGTTGTGTCCCATTGGCAGGCTTTCCCAGACCAACAAGCTCCGTCGGTGCAAGGGCTCACCTTTCAGTATCTCCTGGTAGCTCTGTTTCCATTTTTGGAAATGTGCTGCAATCTTTCACTCCGATTCTCTCTCTTTTTTTTTTTTTTTTGTATGTCATACCTTTCCAATTATATGGAGCAAATTTGTTACTTGATCGCAAAGCTTTGTTAAGAGGCAAAACTGCTTTTCCTCACATAAGGCCGGAGTACTTGCTCTGTCTTTCTCAGTTATCACAGAGCATGAAACAAAAGAGAATGGCAAAAAAGCATTACAGCAGTCCCATCACTCCCTCTCTCCCAACTCATTTCCCTTCAGTTGTATGAAGGGCAACAGAGCAGTATCATTCTATGCTAGAAACACTGAAAAAAAGGTAGTTTGGCTTCTCTGTCATTAAAATAGTCACTTTGGGATCAGAAATGGCCAATGGAGATAAGATACACTTTTGAGGACACCCTGGCACCCCAACTTGGAGGATGATCCAGGACATCTGATGCATGCAATACGTGCCTTTTTGTACAAGTCTTCTCTCATTACATTACTTTTGTCATACCTCAATAGAAAACATAACTAAATGGCAACACGGTGATAAAACCCTGGGTTACACCCAGACACAACATAGTTTGGCACGGGAGGGATGTCAGCCGGCACGTGAGTCACGGCACTTAACAGTTTTGGCCTGCTTCTAGGCACAGCACCCGCGTCATGATTGCTTCAATCAATGCTCCGTGCACCCGCCGTGTTCCAGTCTGAAAAGCCCCTATGGCTCCCACCGATTCTCTTCATACAAGCTTTGGGAAGTCTGCGTAAGGGTAAGAAACGGACAGCCTGTTTCATTCCTATTACAAACATACAGATCAAAAATTACTTTCTTACATGAGCAAACACTGGTGTAGAACTGGAATAAGGTGTTCGCGGGACAACTGTTCCCTCCAGTTGAGTTGCAGAGTTTCCAAAGGCAGCAGAGCCAGGCTTCACACCACACTGCGTTGCATGGTGTGTTTCCATGCACAGGCGGTCAAGAAATGTTTGTTTGCTAAATGAGTCAGGAAAGAAGACAATGAATGGAAAAATAATTACAGGGCTTAATTATGCATCTCACAGGTCAAAAGCAAGGAACAGAAGCAGAGAAACAAATTCAAGCCAACAGACAGATGAGGCTGGAGACCGTAATATCCTTCTGCTGTGGACTGCAGCAGAATTAGCCTTCTGAGGATTGCTGGAAGTGCTGTGTGCAAGCTGAAGTACTGACTGTGCTCAGTGAGTTCTTTGTAGGGTGTGATATCACACAAGGAGTATTTCGAGCACCAAAGCAGGCTGAGGACCAGAACCCAGCCCTCCTGTTGCTGAAGGCTTCACAATCTAGATAAAGACTCAAACAAAGGAGCAAGTAGAATAAGATGGTAATGGCAAGACGCTGACACCTATCCTAGCTGCTGTGTACATCATGTATATCTTAGATGTCCATTCCACCTGATGAGACATGATAACAGTGCCAGACATTCCTACTGAGGGCTTCTCATTCCAAAGCCATATAATTATTCATTAAGAGAACTAATCCACATCCAAGAGCTGCCATTCTGAAACAGATCCACTGGAAGGCAGCCTGCCTTGCTGGGTACCACCTTTGCAAAACTGTAAATTATACTAATGTTGAGGATACGGTTAGGATAATGTTGAAGACCTCAGAGGATTCTCTCTTTTCCGCCCCTGCCATTTCAGGAGCTTTACGGAGAGAGAGAAATTCAGTTTAAATGCTTCAGCTTCACAGGATAAAATAGTCCACCTTCCCTCCTCAACACCAGTTGCAAGACGACGACAGGATCAGTTATGCTGTAACTACTTGAGTGAGTGCTGGTTTTAGACCCAGGTCTAGGCCATGCATTTTGTTGCCTGCAAAACAAGACCAGAAAGACAGAAGGAGATGGAGGAGAGCAAACACTGGCTTAACTACTGTTGCTCCACCACAGTTGAGGTTCTGGCCCTCTAATGAATATGAAAATCAGAAACCTTTATTTATTAATTTTGTTCTCTGTCTCACGCACCCCATATATAAAGGTATCTGTCTGTCTGTGAAGGGAGCGAGAAGATTAATTTGTTATGTCAAATATTCATGACTCTCGGAGAAGGGAGAGGAAATCACTTGAAGATCATTTATAATGGGCAAGTAGCTGAGATTTCTCTGGAAAAAAGTATAACTGCAAATCTGTGACACAAAGGATTTCTGTCAAGAGACGAGTCATCTGCCGTCCTCCCTGTCACACAGCTGGAATGAAGGTCACTGACAGGTAACACTCCTGTCACACGATGGCTCATTTTCCATTGATTTCAGTGGCTGCCGTTACAAATATGGGGTCAGATTATCCAGAAACGATTCCAGAGCATCCTTATAATGGCTGTGATAAGGCACTGTGATAAAATAAGCGATTACAGGACCTCACTGCCCTCCTGGGGAAAACCAGACAACTTTGCAAAGTCAGAAGGACTGCTCTGGTCAGCACCAGTGCAACAGCCTGCTTAAGAACGCCTTACAGAGGGATTTTCCATTTAGTTTAAACTAGAAAGGTAAACTAATTACGTGAATGAATGTTTCCGGCTGCAGCAATATCAACCATTTGAACGCATTTAGCCAACGAACTATTCAACACAGTATTTCTCTAGCATCGTAGGAGACAATAACTTATCTTTGGTGACAGCTAATCATTGTTACTGCAGCTCTGTCCGTTCAATCCCTTTAAGTGGAGTTACACCCACTCATAATCAAGCCATTCATACCCAGTCATGCATACAGCCATCTCCAAATATACACATTCCCACTAATTACCACTTCTGCTCTAACTTAGGCTGCCGTTTGGAGTATGATTCAATACTATAATGGATCTTGGCAGCCCAAGAAGCCTACCTTGTACTCCCTCTCATTTAATGTGGCAGTTCCTTACCCTAATCTTCACAGAAGCACAATCATTCATCTGGAGCGGAGAGCAACCACATCTTTGCAAACACCTCTCACCATAACACTAGCTGTCTGCAGCATTTTTGTATAAGGTCAGTCTACAAGCTTTAAAAAGATGATGCAAAAAGGGTGTGGATTTTCAGGAGCATTGAAGCATCTTATGAAAACAATTTGTATCTGGAGATAGACAGCTTTCCAACATTCACCTTAAATTCATAGATAATACTTCGGGATGGCCTGGCAGATCTGCTCTGGCTTGGGGTTTGCTCCACACAAAGCCACCTGGGTGCTTCCGCGTCCCAAATCTCCCGGTTACCAGATGGCTCTTAGCTCATACCAGTGCCCGTACTGGCTCTTCCGGGGTGAAGATGCTGCCAAGGTGAAGAAGAGCAGGGCTACTCTGAGAGTATTTTAAACTCAACAAATACCAGTACTATTTGTTCCTTTTGGCTCAGGAGGTAGAAAGGATGAAGAATTTTATGGGCAGCTCTCTTCTTCCCCTTCCGCAGCTCATGGCTCAAACCGTCTATTTTCTGGGGTTTGAGAGGCATTTTCTCAACTTACTGTCTTTTCTTTTAGGCTGGAGTGAAATTTTTGTGCAGGAGCAGCCATCCTGTCTCTGCTGAGTAGCTTCAGGATCTGTTTCTCAGTGTATATCTCTTTAGGCTTTGAAATTACGATTTGTGCTTCCAAAAGCTTGTTGATGACAAAGGCAGCAATGTCCCAGATGTGCTAGTAAAACGCTTTTTTTTTTTTTTTATATTCAAAGTTATTCTTAGGTGTTTCTCTTCAAGTCTGCAGTGATCCTGGGTTTTTCTTGGGTTTCTCTATACAGGGACAGTCAGGAAAGTTGATTTAAATTAACTAAAGGCAGGAGTTAAAAGTGAATTAGCTAAATTGCATTAAAACTCTTGTTTCAGAATTAAGGTAGCCTTAATATGACTTAGCCTTAGAAAAGAAGTAAGCTAAATCAAATCAAAGCCACTTCAATTCTAACAGTTCTTACAAAGGGGTTTGATTAATGAAGTTTAACTAATTCATTTAAAAATGTGGATCACCTCTTCTGCATAGCTTCATATAAACATGCTCTTACAACTGTTCTTCACTGAAGTGGTTTAGCTTGGTTCCATTTGCTTCCTAAGCTTCTTCTGTGCAAGACTTTGGTGGGAATGCTACTATAAATGCTTGCACTTGGGTAACGATGTCGATTAGAAAAGTTGCACACATATACATGCAGACTTGGTTAGCTCTTCATAATGCTCACCACTTCCTAGCTACTTTCAGAGGGTGAAACAAAAAAAACAACCAAAAAAAGGGACTATCTTATCAGTTGAAAGAAAGCAAAGAAAAAATGATTGTGTGCAACCTCACTTCTTTCCTTTGGTTAGCTCAGAGGTCATCTGTGTTGATACATAGTTGGTTTAATTTGCACTATGCCCTAGTGGGTCCTTATACTGTATGCAGGCAGGCTGTGATTGATCTTAGGTGGGATAAGAATTACATTAGCACAAAATTTGTTTGCTTGAATGAGGCTTAGAATGGTATAAATTAGGGCATATATATATATATATATATATATATATTTATATATATATAATATATATTTTTCCCCCCTCCACCCCCCCCCACAGGCCTTATATTTGGTCAGTGCCAGTTCTGGCTGGGGTTACAGCAAAGGACGTGGCTTTCAAATGAAGCAAATCCCAAAAAACATTATCCAGCAAAAATATATATATATATCCCAAAAGAATAGTATTTCAGCCAAAACAGACATTTAGTCAAAATCAAGCATATCTCATCAGTGTGCACATCAGTCTGGCCCACTAAATAGCGTATTCTTTAATATCTTCTGCCTCTATAGAAAACTCCCTTTGCTGCTGAAATGCTTGAAGAAAGCAGTACAGCCTTTTTTTTTTTTTTTTTTTTTTTTAAATGAATGAGGGTGTTTGACTTTCTAAATTGTCTGAAAATCCTCCAGCGCCGGTGTGGGGGGTTCCCTGAGGCACCCTGTGCTCCTCTGGCTGCTCATCCTCCTCCCCTGTGCTGCCTTGCCCTGCCTGCTGAAGTGCAGACTTTCCCCAGGGATTCTCCCCTTTTCCCAACAACTTGCCAGCCTGAAACTTCATCCTTCCCTCCTTTTTTTCCCCTGAATAACTGGCTATCCCAAAAAACCCTTCTCACTGCACCAATCCCCAGGTCACATGTCCTGCCCCTTCTCTCTTGGTCCTCATAGGTGACATCTGATCACGCTGCATGGTCCTGACCCTTGGTGCCTTAGCCCATAGAGCAGCAGGCAGTTGCAGAGCTCTCATTTCTCATCTTGCGTATTAGCAAGCAATATCTTGCTGTATCTTCAGGCAAGGGCCCCACCAAAAAAACTCAGGCAACCACAATGCTCCAGCAGCACTACACACAAAAAAAATATTCCCAGCGAGAGAAGTGTCAGCACCACCTCCGCTGGATCAAAAGTCACGTCAGGGAGCATATCAAAGCTTGAAAATCCTCTTGCATAAAAAAAGCCAAAAGCCCGAAGCCACTCGAACCATCTTCAAACGAGCCAGGAGTCTGCACAGAGCACGCTGCCACGCAGCCGTCATGCATCAAGAGATAATGCATTTTCTAGCCAAACTTCTTCAGCTGTCGCCATCTTCTCTCCGTGTTGTTTTCAAACTGTGCAAAGAGTAACTTCATGGGGAAAAAATGCCATTGTTCACAATGCTGGAAATTTTACTTAATTTAGGAACACGGCTCCTGTCAGGTATAGCTTCCTTCAGGACAGCAGAAACAGGAGCAGTCCTCTCCCAGTCAGAGACTAAACACCACTCTGGGAAGTGTGTGAGGGACACAGTTTTGTAGTAGATTTTGCAGGTGTGGGGAACAGCTGGCTCCAGGCGTGGGTAATGGGGTACGCCGGCCTCCAGCTTGACATCATTAGCTCAGTAGCCACCCAGGCTGGAAGGACTTCCAAATCTTTCGGTCTGATGGAGCTTGTTATTTATTCACAGTAGCACCTGCCACACAGAAGATGCTTTCCAGGCTCTTCAGAAGCATTTCTTTTTTTTTTGTTCATTTTTTTTTTTCTGAAGGATTTGCAGCCCAACAGACAAGTTGCACTTTAGGCATCTTTGAAACAATTTTACCGTGGAACCAATTTGATTCACTGTATGTGACATAGCGCTGAAGGCTGTTAAGTCCCCAGTGGGGTTGCAGATGGCCTCGGCAAAGCTATGTTATTCTCAGAAAGTCGCTTGCCAGAGGAGCCGTGGGGCATATTTACAGGGTAGAGAAGCAGCTGTGGGTTGCCAGTTGGGTTGCCCCTGGGTTGCCCGGCTGTGACCCCCAGCTCCGTAGCACAGCAGTGAATATCTTGTCAGAGAGGTGGTTGCACATGAGCGGAGATGCCCCAGGGACCAGACAACTCCCTTCCACCGAGCGGCATGCAGGGGCCAGTGCTTCTGGGCTCTGTCGCTATTCGACTGATTTGGCCTTGCTGTCTTTGTGCTGTGACAGACGCTGCATATTTCAGTTGTATGCCATTATCTCTTCTGTCATGTCCTTAAAAGGGTGAGAGCTCATCCTCCCGCAGCAGCCAGACAGCCTCTCTGGGCATGTGTGAACCAACCTTTCTCCTGGAGGCTCTGTCCTCATGAAAGGAAGCCCGGAGGGCCATGGCTGAAGTTGAGATCAGCTTGTAACATGTAATGGCAGTTAGCGACCAGCTTAGATAAAATAAATGAATTCTGCTATTCTATCATTTTCTCCTTAGATTTTTATGTAGGAGGATAACTTTTGGGAAAACCTAGTGGATCCTGACACGTGCTTACTCCAGATGCTCTACTTAAAGAGCGCGGTGCTTGTGCAGGACTGCTCTAGCGCTCAGTCAAAAAGTGTCTTGTGCTACCCCGTAACAATAATTAAAAAAACATAGTATGTCTCCTTGCACAATATATCACCCCCCACTGAGATTGCAAGGTAGGAGTCCTCTGCATGTGCAGAGACTGAGGGAGAGAGGAGTTAACTAACTCATGCCAGTTATAGTGGAAGACAGCTTTCCCTAGTCTTGCCCATCTGGCATCCCCACCAAATCTTGTTCTTCAACCACTAAGGCAGTTTGGAGCATTTTGCACTGTGGAAATCTCATTGTTTTCAGCTGTGCAACTTAAGAGTGAAAAAGCTAAATATAATGTTTCAACAAATTTGATTTTTTCTTGCTGTGGGGAGGGAAAGTGTTTGTCATTGATGCTGCATATGATTAATGTTGGTGCATAATCTCCTTGGTCATGTACGTGCCTCCACTGCTATGCTATTTGTTATTTCGGTTCGCTCCTATAGTCCTCTGCACCTTCAAAAATCTGGCCAGCTGTTTCTCCCGCTTTTACAAAGGACAGGTACGCTAAGTTACTTAAGTACTTGTGAAAGGGGAATGCACTGTTTTTTCACAGTCTACCTTCTGCTCTGCAGGGATCCATCCCTTTGCACTTGCTAGTTTTCCCCTCCTTATCTTGCATGGCTGGTTTTGGTACCTCTCCCAGTGGAGCCACGCTGAAAGCTGTGCTCTCTTTTGCATCATTTTATTTCTCCCCATGTAAACAGACACACCGTAGTCAGATTTCCTATTTTCACTTTGTGTTGCTCATCTGTTTGTTTCGTGTTTGCAACATGCTATGTCTGCAGTATCAAGCCACTTCTGTTATTATAACACCTGAGATTCTTTGAATATTTCTTGACCTTTGGACTCTAGGGTTTTGCAAAGATGTGCTTTCTTTTGCAATACTTTTTCTTTAAAAAGCAAACCAAGCTGATAGCAGTAATGTTCAATTTAACAGATCTCTTATGAAGAACTGTGAATTTTTACAATATGAGTGAATAATGGAAACCGCATGTCTGATAATCGAACTACAGATATCCTATCTCCTACATGGCATTACTAGTCAGCAAGCAAAGCCAGACAGCTGACAAGAGAGTCACAATATTGGAAAGCCTAATTTTAAACTTCAGCTTCTGAAGTCTAAATTTTATTTTGAGTTATTTACGGGATCTTATTATGTTCTCTGCGGATATACAAGCTATTGCCAGTTATTCATGAAAAACAGACTTCCACTTCATCCATATTTGACTGACTGGCGATACCTAAATTTTGCTCTTTGTTATTTGTCATTTCTCTATATGAAAAAAAGAAGTGTTCCAGCCATCTGATCACAAACTAAGAACAGTATCTAATAGTTCTGCTGTGAATAAACAAATGTGAGCAGTTCCCCAAAAGCTTAATATTTGGGAATTTATCCAAATACACTGAGTAAGTTATTTAAAAAGCATTAAAAAGTTGAGTGTGCGTGCATGCATGCAAAAGTAATTTATGAGCACAAGCACACTTATTGAAAATATTTTCAGTGAATAATCCTACTAGATTCCTAAAAACCCTCCTTATGGATGCCTGTGGAGAGAAAAAAAGTCTATTACTGAATAAAAATGAGGGTAGCATGCAAAGATTCATGTTTGTATAATCAAAAACTGTTACTGTCTGGTTATAGGGCCTAGGTACTGCCGGAAAAATCTTGACAGTGTCTTTACACTGACCTCATTAGGGCTGTGCAATATTTTTTTGTCAGCCTAAGACAAGATGTATTATTTTTTCTATATGTTCAAAAACATTCATTTAGACTTAAAATGGGATTTTTTTTTCAACCCGAAATACATCATTTTATTTGGAGGCATTTTTAAAAAAGGGAAATTTGAATCCATAAAAGCAAGGTAATAGAGGAGAGGAAAGAGGAGTTGATATGAGACCTGCATTCAGACCTCTGCTCTGCTGGATGACATAAATGTAAAACAAGTCCAAAATGTTGGTTATGACACCAGACAAGCTTTCTCCTTTTGCCTTTCTTGCAACAAAAAAGTGTTGTCAACAGCTGAGCTGCAGAAAGGTCCTCTCAAAAAGAGGCTGCGTGAGGGAGTCCGCTAGGATCTGGAAAAATCAGCTGTGGATCCCTATTTTGAATGAAATAGAGATGTCAGTCAAAGGAAAGAGGGAGTGTAAATGTTCCCACAATAACTTCCATTAATTTTGCATGGAGTGGGTAGGGGAGGGTTAAAATACTAAGGAAATCTGAAAAAAAAAGTCACTGCTGCAAGTGAAATTAGCTCAGCTTTTGGCTTATTTTGACTCAATGAATTCAGTCCAAATTTCCAATTGCTTTTGCATCAAATAATTGAAAATTTCTTAAAAACGCATGTCCAGCTGCAAACTTAGTAGATCTCTTCCGTTCCTGGTCTCTCTTGTTCCACTGCTCGGTTACATTTTGCTGCTTCCATGTTCTATTCTCGTACAGTCTCAATTAGCATTTTTTTCAGCTACCTATAAAGAAAGAGAGGATAAAGAAGGAGCCCTGTCCAGATACCCACTCTAATCCACCAACAAACCAAGGTTTTCTGTGTGTAGCCTAGCTAAGTAACTGGTTGCCGTTATCTTGTGAGCCTTGACTGGGTCTCATCCATTCCTAGGAGGTGGGACAGTGCAAACACAAAGGGCAGAAGCTGGTTGGCTTGTGACTAATGCACAGACAGGTGGGAGAGGAGCTGTAGTATTTCCTTCCAGTGCTCTAAGCCGCTACACAGCTGGGAGCTGGGAAGCCAACCCTTGCACGCCACCGCACGAGCACCGCAGGCGTGCTCGAGCTCAGTGGCACAGCAGCTGGCGGCCGGCAGCTGGTCTGCGGCAGCATCTGCTACGCTTTGGGAGAGGAGGTGCGAGAATCAGCACAAGCCACCTGGAAGGCTGTGCCTGTTTCTCCCTCCCATGCTACCGTTCAAACGCTGTCCCCGTGCCCCTCGGTGGTGGCCCAACACCCTCCTGGTAGGTAGTCAGCTGCTGTCTCTTTTCACATCTGTTTCCATAGGACAAAAAATGATGTGGGGAGCAGCATGGCATCTGAAGTTCAGTCTTTGCAGACCAGTGGATTGGGTGTTACATCCTATGAGGAGCTTTGTTTTCATTTTCCTTCAGTTTCCTCAGATCTGGAGAATGCTGAATAATGAACGTGGTGTTTGCAAGCTGGCTGAATTAAACAGCTTTTAGCTTGGTTAGTGTGCTGGCTGTTCAAGGAAGAAATCCATGTGTGTGACCGACCAGCAACCCCTACAATGGGAGAAGGCTCAGAGGGCAAGGTGCCCCATCAATCTCCAGGACAGTGCAGGATGTGGCTCGCTAACCACAGCTGTTGCACAGAGAACTGACATTATCTCAAGACAAAGGGGACCAGAGAGTGGCCTTCATCTTAGATAAGCAGCCATATCCGTTACCTGGACCCGGTGTAAGTGTTTTTTTTTTTTCCTTAGCTGACCAAAAGGATGTGAATGTCTCCCTGGGAGCAGCCAGACCAGCATGGGAGAAGTGTATATGTGGCTCAGCCCAACAGAGAGTATAAAGCCTCAACAGCTAACAAAGAAATTTCAAAGAGAGCGATGGGCTTGAGCTGGCATCAATCCACGTATTCCTTCCCGGCGACTGGGGACGTCCAGCGTCGTGACGGTGAGCATATTTGAAACCAATAACGGCAATCACATTGGTATTGTGATTGAATTATCTAGCTAGATTTTATTAAGTGTGTACACTCATATTGTGATGCACTAGTGTTGTGATTTCAGTACATTGCTGAATCACTCTGCTAAGCCAAAATCCTGTGTAACATTAAATTCCCTCAAAATAAACTTTTATATTAAACATTGCACTCTCGGTATGCGTGGAATATCTAAAAGAACGTGGTCAGAGAGTGCTGGACTCTGACAACGTGTACATTAGGTATGCTGTTCAAAGTACGGTGTGGGAGAACGCAGGCAAAGACTCGCCTGCAAGCAGCAAGCCAAACGCAGGCATCCACACGTCCCTTTTGGTCAACCTAACATGCCACAGTTACATAGATGCTATCCCTCTTCTTACACAGATCACAAAGGTATTTTTTTGCAGTGCCTTTTGTTGGCATTCAATAGCTTCCTGCTTTGTTCTAAGTTAAGATTTATTATTTATATTACAATATCACTTAAGCATCCTGCACTGGCCAAGCTGGGAGTTACCTGGAACGTAAGGATGATCTCAAAGTCATGTTATAAAGTTAAGCTGAATTTTCCCCTTTCTAGTATGTATTAAGAAAGTGAGGCTGTAGCAGTTTCCTAATCTTCCATTTGAGCAGTTGTGACCCTTTAGGCATTTCAGATTGGCTGGAACAGGAAATTTCCAATCCCTGCATGAGCTCGAATGGGAAGTAAAACTCCAAATCTGTATTACCAAACTTATATCTAGATTTTTCCCTGTATACGACAGTAGACTAAAAGGAGACCTGGATCTCATTTCCTAGCAATTGAATATGTGGTAGGGCTTTAGGTAAGTTATTTCTTTTTCTTGCCCCTGACTTTCCCTAACAGTAAACAGCAGGTCATGTTGCAATTTGTTGGATATTTAAATAGCTACAAATAAAGGAGAGTCTTAAGCAGCTCAGATGCAAGCTTTCAGGGAGGTAGAGACTCTAATTCTCTCTGTGAAGCATCTGTGCATTGGGATCTTGAAACAGGACTAAACACCACTGTTTGAAATAAAGGTACATGTTCTCTACTGGTACTTTCAGCTCTCCTTTTTGCTCCAAGGATTGATCTCTTTTCCTAAACATTGTAAATGCTCTTCTTTTTTCAGCTGAAGCTCTTGTGCCTTTGGATTTTCATTAATGGCTTTATAATAGGTTTCAGTTTTTTGGGCAATCTGCTGTTTTTAGCCTTGGAGGGCAGTTTTATGCTCCCTGGCATGCGCTTTAATTTTCTAAGATACTAAAGAATCTAAAGCTCATGAGAACAACCCTATTGACACTGGTAGGAATGCTCAAGTGCCCAAGCAATACATAAATTTAGGAGCCTTGTTAAACTGGATTTAAGTCTGGAAGAACGCTACGGAAATAGAGTAAGTTCTCTAGATTTATACTGGGTGTTTGGAAGCAGAATCGGGACTTAATCTTAATTTATTTTACCGGAAGCACCTCTAAGACCTTAATAGATAGGTGCCCTGTTGTATAAGTGTAGCTAATGAGGATGATTTGAGACTTCCTACATACTGTACTTTTGATGGTTTACTGTAAGATATTGCAGTTGTAGCAGAAATTGCAGAAAGCAGCATGTCCCCACGGTACATTATGTGCAGTACTTCCCAGTGGCAGTAAATGTTCTGGCTTAATCAAAAAGATCACATTTCTTTCTATTACTACCTGCCTGGAGAAGCTAGAATAACTTTTGGCCAAGGAATACGTTAGTTTAAATCTTAAATTTCAAAACTAAATTACACAAGGACTTGCAGATGTAATTCATATGTCCCCCATTACTTCCAATCTCTTTCTTTTTCTCCTGCTAACTTAAATTTGTGTGAGAATTGCGGTGCTGCCGGTAGTAGTTGTGCTGGCTAGAGGCTCAGCATGGGCAAGCCTGGTCTTCACGTGTCCCCCGTGTGCTGTGACTTTGCTCCTCAGCCTTAGCCCACCTCAGCTGCCTTGTTGGTCACCTCCTCCTGTTGGAGGTCATTTAGCTAAACTGTTCCTAGCAAATCATTTGCTCAACTGAAGTCACTCTTCTGCTTGCAAATTACCCTCAAACAGCCAAGCTTTCATTTTTAAATCACTATGTTCTACTAGCAATGTTCATACAGAGATTTCTGTAAGCAGATGTCGGCCTACGGGCGCTTCACAACTTGATCACTGCAGGGGCCCCTTTCAGCAGTTTTCTGTCTGCCCCACTGTGGTCTGAGCTGCCCAGTTAGGTGAAATGGGGATAATGCTAGTTACCACCCACTGCCCAGAGCTGTCATGAAGATTCATTAAGTGATATTTGCAAAGTGTAAAACATTATTCATGCTAGGCGCTGTGCTCTATCAATAACAAATGGGATAAACGTTAGGTAGGAAACACAGTTTAATGCTTAAAGCACAGTCTTTGGAATTGTGACATTGGTGGCCTATTCTAGCTCCGTTAGTGGCTTGCTACCTATCCCCGGATGAGGCACTTTCCCTTTTCTGCTACTCCTCTCCTTCCAACTTTTATATAATATGTTTATTTAGCTGTAACTCTTCTACAAAGCAATGCTCTGATTAGGTGCTTGCTGAATTGCTAGTACAGCAGGGTCCTGAGCATTCATGAGACCCTCAAGACTTGGACAGAAAATTTCAGCTCAATCTAAAGCCAGAGATGAAAAGTAAGAGCAGCTCTTCCCCCAGCCACCTTTAGTTTTATTTCAGCTCTAAACTTTCCTGTTCCTCTCAATTCCCAGTATTATATCTGCTGTAATACAGATGGGCCAAGGGCTATTCTAGATCAGCTATAGCTGATCACAGCTATATCACAGCTCTAGGGAACCTTTGGCTCAAAATAGTAATAACTGTAGGAAATCAAATGGCCTGAGACAGAGTAGGAGGGTGAGCTATTTAAGCTATTTAAGCATCCCTTCCACCCTTAAAGTCTATGAATTGGTGAATATAAAACCAAATATACATTCCTGTAGCTTTGACAATAAGCGTTTTCACCTTTTAAGAGAAAACTTTTGTACATTTTTCTGCTGGGTTAGTGCATTTTTCCTAATCCCAGAGCTCAGGAATATAGATATATAGTGGGGTTCCTGCTCTTTTTGTATCATATCAAAATGTTAATAGAACAAATTGTTACAGACATACCCTAGAACAATTTCTCAGCTAGAACAGCAGACATGGATCCATTCAAATACAGAGAGTAGCATCAGTTCCAACTAAGAGATCATCTGACTCCTACAGCTCTTATGATGCCCAGCTGTAATTCTTGGGAGCTGCTACATCTTTGGAGGAACCTCCTGTTTCTCTGTATAAAATGTCTCTGTTCACTCATTTACTCATGCAAAAAACTTCTGTTGCCCTGGAAGTACATCCTAGTCTGGTGTTTGCTTACTTGACTGTGATCCAGTGGAATACTCAACACAATTATCTTTTGTAAATAACATCCAAGGCACTTTTATGGCAATATTCCTTGAAGAATCACAACACAGAGTATGCTTTGTCCCCGTATTCTTGGTATCGGCTCCTGACTCAACTGCGGTGTGCATATTTTGAGATGGAGGATTTTTTTCTGCAGTACTTAATGTTCGGAAAGAGTTTAATCAAGAAACATGAGTAATAGGCATTAACATTCACTTCTGAGCAAGAGAACAGCTTTGGTAGCATCTATACTCATTAGACTTTTCACTCCAAACACTGTTCATTACAGTGAGCGCTCCTTGTACTGGCTTACGCTTTGTAAACACAGCACAGATTCTGCTCAGCACAGAAATACGTCTTGAACAAGCATTCTGTGGTTGCACAAAAGTAAAGGGTTGTACCCGATGAAATGAAACAAGCAGAGTACTGCAGGTGCTTTGAGAAAATTTCCAAGCACGCTGCAACATGACAGAAAAACCTGCAGCGGCAGGGCACAAGATTTATTTACTGGCTGCTTAATTGGAATGAGTAGGATTGATTTTGTTCACACACAGACGAGAATCTTTGGAAAATCTGGTGGTAGCCGCTTAAACCGGTGAGGCCTGATGGAAGTTTATTGAGGTGCGCTTATGGAGTCCAAGTCCAGACTACTTAATGCAGAAGGGAGAGAGCTTACTTCTGCCTGTTTATGTAAAAGTCCTAAAAGGTGAATGATACCTGTCCCCAAGGCGACTGTTTCAGCATGTCTGAACTACTCTGCCTGCCCTTCTAATGCCAGATTTACTACAGGAGACAGACATTCAAGCCCCCTACAATCTTTGTTTACTTTTATTAATGCATCTTAACTGGAGATGTTATGAATAAGCACTTCCTCTGTTCACTGTGGAAAAGAATCATATAGAGTAAGGTTGGTTTTCAGCTAGCTTGTAAAATAACAATACAAATATTGTGTTACTGTAACATGTAAAATGGCCCTAGGGCAGAAGATAGGAAGTGTGTTCTGTGTCAATTCACCCCTTCACTCCCTGATTAAATTTACACTCAAATCAAGTAGTTCAAAGCCTCAATTTGTTTAATGAGTTGACTTGACACATAGATCATTTTCTCTTTTAGCGATTACCCTGAAAACGTGAGGAAGCAGGAGCCCTGATTTTCATATCTATCAATACAAACAGGCCGGGGATCTTGTTCTACTGTATTATAATACTTAACGATATCACAATTCTAAAGCATTTCTGAGGTACTAAGTGTTTGGACCTCACATCAGTGGAGGTAGTGCTATCCATGCTCATGCTGAGTGAAGTAAAGAAATGTCAGTTACGTTATGCCAGTGTTTGAAGATAACGTGCCAGAACGAGAACTCCTGGATCCCAGCCACATGCTGTGACTACCTGACCTGAGCGTTTATACGTTGCCACACTCTTTAGGGTGATCTGCAATAGCCAAATCATTTCAAAGAATTTAAGCTTCTTTACCTTGTCTCTGGCTTCCTGGAGGTGGTCTAGCCTAAAGCCAGAAAATCTTAGGGACCGCTGCTGGTTTAGGTACCATCAGCTGATAAATGCTGCCTTGGAGCACTTTTTTAATGAATCTCATATGAGTAGACCATATGAAATTTGCCTAGTTAGGCTCTTCATCCTGCAGATAGCAGTGTGGCCCAAGCAACAGTGCTTTGCTTGGTGCTGGTCAAGGTGTGCTCTTACCGAACTGAATGTGAATTTTACTGTGATCTAGAACACAGTAGCTGAGTGCCCTTCACCTGTCATCTCCCAGTCACCTCTCCACAGACATAAAATCTTTGTTCTTTCCAGTCTTACATTCTTCAGACCCAGAGCCCAGGGAGAAGGGTCTCAGGTGCAATCAAACACCTGCGTTGCTGGGCTATAGGCTGCTCTGGGAACCTTCCTTAGCATCATAAGCGTGAGAAACAGCTCTGAACTCTGCTACTTGCTTGCTTATTATCTCCGGTCCCCAGACCCTTCCCTTTCCAGCAGCTGCCATGGGACATTTGTGGGACAACACTTGTAGTAAGTCCATGCCAGAGCAGACCATTCCATTTTCCTATTGCCAAGCAGCAGGGGGAGTTATAGCCAAGCAGTAGAAGGGGTTATAGCCCACACGCGAGACATCTGACTCTCCAGATGTCAGTGGACACAGCGTTCTTTCCCTCCGTGCTGCAAACGTTGCTCTTCTTCTTGGAGCTCTTCACAACAACAGCAACAAAACTTGTTTCTGTCCAGCCACAAAACTTGCATTTCTTATTGCCTCTTTCCTGCCTTTTTGCTTACTACTTACTACTAAGCTTTATTTTCTTCTTCATTAGAGATCCAGTAGGATCTTACACTGGAGTTGCTGGTCCCCTTCAGAAGCATAGACCACACCACACCCGTTATGAGGAGTAATGTGAACGAGGTTCAGTGTGGCTGATGCATTGTGAATCCCCATCCAAATACGACTCAGGGTAACTAGCCTGTGGAGCTGTACCCCAAGATTGTAGCTGTGGTTCTTGTAGAGGACTGACGTAGAAATTTGCAAAGGGGATAGGAAGTGAGGCAGTCTGAGCACGAAAAGGAGGATAATACAGCCCTGGCAGACCAGAGTAAAGAATGAGCTCAAGGAAAGCAGGGAGAGGACAAAGACATATGAGCAGAAACATAGTCAGGGAAGAGAGGCACGTGACCTTAAGGACAGAATTAGAGATCTGGATATGATAAAAGGGTTAGGGACTGTTAGTTAATAGATATGCAGCCTGAACAGTAATGGATAAGAAATTTTAGCTGTAGCACTTTGAATGTTACGGAGAGGAGTAAAGCAGGAGGCAGAGATTCTGCAATGATCCAGCTAGCCAGGAGTGGCCTTGCCGCAGCCGTTCAGACCTCAGAAGCTCATTGGAACAGGGTGGCACATTCATGTGAACAGGTTTTCTTGGGAGACTCGTAAGGCCTTGCTAGCTGGAAATAGCACAAAGACAACTTCGCTCACTGTGCTTTTGTCACTGCTGGCTTCACTCCTAGCTGGAAATTAGGGGCAAAATAAAAATAATATTTCTCCTCTAACAATTACCAACTGCTGAAAGACTAGGTGAGAATTCAGCCTGTGAATTTGGTTTGATCAGTGCTGGTCTGGCTAAACTTGTCACTTGCAGACAAGTTAAGATGTACATATGCTATAAGAGGAAACCAGGCTAGAAAAAATCAGCACTGCTAACGATGATTTTCATATTCAAAATAGATTTTATTTCTGTTAACCTCATATATCTTACACCTCATAGACTGAAATTAGTCACCTTCATTCACAATAAGGAGCTTGAATGACCTGGAGGAAGGGACAGAGTGCACCCTCAGCAAGTTTGCTGATGATACTAAACTGGGGGGAGTGACTGACACACCCGAAGGCTGTGCTGCCATTCAGGGGGACCTGGACAGGCTGGAGAGGTGGGCGGAGAGGAACCTCCTGAAGTTCAACAAAGGCAAGTGCCGGGTCCTGCACCTCGGGAGGAATAACCCCCTGCACCAGTACGGGTTGGGGGCTGACCTGCTGGAGAGCAGCTCTGCCGAGAAGGACCTGGGAGTCCTGGTGGACAAGTCAAGCATGAACCAGCAATACGCCCTTGTGGCCAAGAAGGCCAATGGGCTCCTGGGGTTGCATTAGACCAAGCATTGCCAACAGGGAACTGATCCTTCTCTTCCACGCAGTCTTAGTGAGAGACATTTAGAGTGCTGCGACCAGTTCTGGGCTCCCCAGTGCAAGAGAGATACAGACCTACTGGAGCAAGTCCAGCAAAGGGCTACAAAGTTGATTAAGGGAGTGGAGCATCTCTCCTCTGAAGACAGGCTGAGAGAGCTGGGCCTGCTGAGCCTGGAGAAGACAAGACTGAGGGGAGATCTGATCGATGTGTACAAGTATCTGAGAGGAGGATGTCAAGAGGATGGGGCCAGACTCTTCCCAATGGTGCCCAAGGACAGGACGAGAGGCAACAGGCATAAACTGAAACACAGGAAGTTCTGTCTGAACATGAGGAAGAACTTCCTTCCTGTGGGGGTGACAGAGCACTGGCACAGGTTGCCCAGATAGGTGGTGGAGTCTCCTTCCCTGGATATCATTCAAAAGCCACCTGGGCATATTCCTGGGTAATAGGCTCTAGGTGACCGTACATGAGCAGGGAGGTTGGACTAGATGATCTCCAGAGGCCCCTTCCAACCTCAACCGTTCTGTGTGATTCTGTGTGTGTGAATAAGTGACACGACTCTTCCGAAGTTTGAGTGATGACTCCCCATGGGAGCAGTGGAAGTATCAGGTACTGCACGTCTTACAAAATAAGACTCTAGGTAGCTTAAACACTTGCGCCACTTATTATGATCACAACATCTTTGTCCGATTCCCTGTCCTGAGATGTCTTAGACCTTTCAGTTGGTTTATTAGTAGAGGAAAAGAATCAGTGGCCCGAGTCTGATATATTCCAAGCGTATTGTCACTATATGTGGAACAAACGTAACTCAAAAACACAAAGAGTGAATTTTTTCCCATGCTGAAAGAAATAACTTCAAGAAAAAAAATTCTCTGTTTATTCACAGAGCTCACTGTAAGCAGATAGAGCAGCTAAGTATATCTGGTATAGCCAAAACTAACTATGATGCTGCATATCTTCCCAAGATTAAACAGTAGCTTACACCAAGGAAATGAGTCTTGAAGATTATGTGAAGCCATATCATCTGCTGATACCTTCCCTAAGTGTATCAAGGTAGATATCTGGCTCTGGGGATCCAATTCTAAAAACGTCAGCATAGTCTTTTTATGTTGATTGTCTCCATTTTGGCTAAAAGAACCAAATGAACTAAGGGAGAGATGGAGAAATATTGGATACCAGCATGATGACCTTGTGTGATAGTACAGTCATTATAGATGTGCCATACATCTAGAGGTTCAGTCAGATACGTAGTTTGGACCAAAGGGTTCTCCCACCATGTGATAATCTATTGTACTGCCCAGCCAACTGGACTGGCATTAAAATGAATTATACCAGTCTTCCGGTTGTGAAATTGTCTACTCCATTATTTTTTAAGTACAGATTTTTTAAAGAGCAGAGGGAACCTTGGAGAGAGAGAATGAATTGGAAACAAATTGTAATTGTGACATTCTGCCCTCTTCCCTTTCTTGCCACTTTTGGCAATTAAGGCATTATTTCCTCCTTCCTGTCAAGGACCTCTGGGTTTGAAAAAGGCTTTTCAGTCTTTTACCTTTGTTCTGACTTGCAAAAAGGGAAGAAATGAGTTGTTTGTCCTTCTGTTTCTGCGTGGCTCTCTCTGCACTTACTTTTACTTGTTATACGTCCTCTTCTCATGTCTCCTGACACAGTTCTTTTAAAGCAGACACATGAGAGTGATCAATGGGTAGCCCTGACTAAATCCTTAATATTGCGCAACTCCAAGGTGGCATAGACTACCAAGTGTTGTATTGTTCAGAGAATCTCTCTGTTCACACCTTTCTGCTTATTTATAATAATTCAGTTTCTGCACGTTCTTGTTCATCCAGCTGACTCCTGTGTAAAAAATTCTCTAGGTTGCTCAATCCATTCGCAGGCTACTAGGTAAAGTAATTTTATTTTGTTTCTTGGTAGGATCTGTGTTCATTTTAAAGATCTTACTGACTGAATTGCACATTTCCAATTGTATAGTTGCCAGAAGTTTTGTTAAGTGTTTCTTGCTTGGGCAAGAAAAGTTTTCAGCATCATCTTAAACCTGTAACATATGTTCTCTGACAATTGCTAGTGCTTTTGTCATACCAAGTAGGATGATCCCCAAAACCACCTGCTGATATTGGCCTATCTAAGACATCCAGTAAGCTGGTGCAATTTTCGTTCAGCATAGTATCTACCTTTGCAGACCCTGATGTTTTCCACTCAGAACACACGTGGTCAGGTGATGAGCAGTAGAGTGCAAGTTCAGTGATTTACAGCATTATTTGATTGCCGTTTGCCTTCTTATTTTCCCCTTACTCCCATTTGGAAACTAAGCTCATCCAGGCACCGAGTTTGCCTTTTGATTTCTCTGCCCTACAGAAGAGTGTGCAATCCAGTACGATAGCCACGTAGACCAGATGCCAGCGGTGGGTTAATCACCCTCAATCTTAGATGTGCTGAACTGCTTAGTGACTTATTGATTCTAAAGGTGGAGGAGACTTGCTTATATTTCACCTGGATTTGCACACAGTTGGTTTAGATGTGCTAATCAGATATCTAGGAAAGTGGTCATGGTAATATGCTTATGTAAAGTCCTTGTGACTAAAATCCTAATTTTGGATTGTGCTGCCTGAATCATCTGCAGAAATAAATCTTTTTAGATGATCACAGGTTGGTTGCTTATTTTGATAGATGCTAAAACGATGTAAATACCCTTTTATGTTAGCTGCCTCCATCACTGGATGTTTCTAACATGATTTGTGCAAATTTTTCCGTGTGCAGTCCCTCTGGAGTGATGATCAGTTTATGTAATTTAATAATTACAGATAATTAGATACTTCATTTTTTTTCCATCGTCATCAGCAGCTGCCAATGGATCTCCAAGCATACAGTCTCTGTCCATACCCTTCCAAAGCCCTCTTGGAACTGCTTTGTGATGTTAAGCACTTAAACATCAGAGACTTTCTGGGAATAGTCCTCCTTACTCTGGTATTAGAAGCCATTTAGCGAAAGGTAATAATTAATTAATTAAGATGCTAATGCAATTTGTAAAGATGATGCTGTATGGACACTGGCCTACTGTTCTTTGGCTCTGAAGAATTTTTTCTGGTTTTTTGAAGTGCCATGACATACATGCGCTAACAGTAACACACAATAAATGGCTGGAGTATTCAGACCTTTGTCACTCGACCAAAACATTTTATCTGCTCAGTTGTCGGATGTTGCCGAGACTGGTAGTTTTATCACTCTTGAAAGAGTTTGTTCTCGAAATGACTGACTCAAAGTGATCAATCTTCTGAAATTCTTATCATTACTGTTTTACTTGCACTGTTTTGGTTATTTGCAAAAAATGGTCTAGACTGATAGTATAAGTATTTATTTCTTGAGTCACTAGTGGGGTTCTGGGTAATTGGTAGTGCTTTTCTGCTATTGTGGATTATGCCTACACATTCTACTGAGCTGTTACTTCCATCTTCTGTCAGTTCAGAAGGAATGTCTTCACTAGATATATGGCTTTCCTGATCAAGAAAATCCATTTTATATTTCTAATATCCAACAATTTGTACAATTTGTACCTAAACTGTGGAACTCACTGCCACAGGATAACGTGGCTACTAAAAGTTTCTGTGGTTTTAAGAAGTCGTTAGACAGACTCATGGGATTTATTGCAATATCTTCTCCCTGTGCAGCAATGGAATTGATGACGAAGGCCTGATTAAAGTTATTGTCCTCATGTCTATTGGCCATGGCTGAAGGCAACGAGGCTCATGGAATAGATTGAAAGCACGCACATGCCCATACTTCTACCACTTCCACCCATCAAGACTTTTGTTGAAGTTTCATCTGAAATAGTAGCTGTTGATATTGCTGGCAAAGACTTACGTTTTGCCATAATCACAATTTTTTGTAAAACTGGACATTCTGACTGAGGATTTATAGACAGAGGTAACAGATCTGCCACTAACATCTCTAGCTAGACTCTTGGTGTTCACTGTCAGTGTTGAATGTTGCAGTGACAATGGGATCGGACTTACCTATTTTGCTATACTGTTTTGCTCTCATGTTTTTTTCTCTAGGAAGGTTCATCCTTGGTGTCCTGGCGATAGCTGTTGTTTATCCCCTTATGTTTTACTTGTAGACCAGGCACCTGGCAGTTACACTTAGCACACAGTTGGCTGATGATATTTTCTTTGACAGCTGAGGGCCCTTCAACATTTGCAGATATTATTGTCAGTGCTGGTTCTGATAAGGGGCCTTTTATAAATAACTGACAGCTTGCACATCTAGGCACGTCTTTAGTTTTGATATTAGATGTTTAGCAGGATTTGTGGATTCGCAGAATCTGACAGGGACGGCAAAGTAAGCATTTCTTCTGGGGTCCTATTCTATGAATATCTATGAAAAAATACTCTATTTTCATTTTCTATTCTCTGCGTGACTGCTTACAGGTAACTCCAGAGTGAGAAAAGGGGCAGAGTTATAAATTTTTTGTCATCTCTGCATCAGAAAGCTTTAAAATATTCTAGTTGATATTCTGTGCATTTGAAATACCAGAAATTATTGTCTTCTATGTTTGTAATGACAGAAGAACTAGTATAGTCTAAAGATGCTACCAAAATAGATTTGAAACCCTGGAAATAGATTTTTAACCAAGTTTTAATTATGTGTTATTTTGTTAACTGTTTGAGAATAGAGCCCTTGTGTGATTGAGCCATAGGCCATTATTTCGGATTTGTAAATGCCCTACTCTAGTCCTCCAAGGAGTTCTCCAGCACAGTTATGAGAAACAGATTCGCAAGCTCTACTTCCACAAAAAATGTTTCCTATCTTTTCCTCATCAAGAAGCAGGAGAGCTAATAAAAACGTATTTCATCTACCAGTTTCACAAACAACCCTCCACAGTTCTGGGAACACCAAAGGAAAGATCCTTCCAGAGATGTAGAGGTTGAAACCGTACATCATGCTTACCTGGATAGAAGTATGGTTTCTCAGTTATTACGTAGATATATAGATACCAACCACAGTCTGTATGTTTCAGCTAGGAACTCCTCAGTATTTTTTTGATGAGGTCCTTCAGAGGAGGAACAGCTTTCCGCAATGTTTTACTTGCTGCTGAAGGGTGCTGACGGCACCATTGCAGACTGAGGGCCCTATTAGGTCATGTGGCTCTAGCTTCAGTGCTGAGATTTTGCAAAATGAATTTTCTACTAGAAGAGGAACCCTCTTCTTCTCTCCACATTAGTATATTTAGTTCAAAAATGTTTGCTTAGGTCCATTAGGAACTATGATCAAGATCCAAGCAACAGAGCAGCCTAAGTAACCAGCATAAATGAGCAGACATCCACCTGCACTGACAGAATGTGTAAATACTGTCAGACCATAATGTGACTGAAAAGGATTGAAGAGAAACTGAGATGATATAGAAAGATATGAGAGCAAGAGGTTATCCGTTGAAATCCCAGCATCCCCGTTTCTAGAATCATTCACCATGTTCAGCTTTGAGTTTCCAGGCTCACCGGTTTCCAGAGTATCTGATTTAGCCGCAAAGTATAGTGGTTTTTTTTTTTTTTTTAATAAGCAGCCTTCAAGGATCAAAAAAAAAAAATCAAAACCAATGCTTACCAGCCCCAATCAGATAGAAATGCTCTTACTGTGTGGCAAGTTGTTCAAACAAGAAAATGAGCTCCTGCCATAAGCAGCTGGGGGACAACAGGTAGATATTAGAGAAGGAGAATGGATGGTTGGAGGGCAGGAATACAAGATGCAAAAATAGCAATGGGATGCTTTCATTTTTACAATAAATTTGGGACAAAGTCTTTTCAGGAGAATAGCACTACACTGGTAAAATAAAACAAAGAATTGTAGTGCTTAGTCCTGGAAGAGGAGCAAAGAGATGCATAAAACAAACCTCTAACATTCACAGCAAGCAGGAAATGGCAGTAAATTCCTGGCTATGAGCCTAAGATGACGCTGTCAAAAACTCTGATGACATTTGGTGCAGTAAATGAGACTGGAAGATAAATCCAGAGTCAACATTTGCCCTGGAGCTCCTGACAACTAGATGTAAACTGATGACCATCAGGATCCTACACCAGTGGAAGGACATGTCTCACGACATGTTGAAATCGAATTATCACCAGATAATTGAGTTGTAAGAAATTAGAGTTCCTGTGTGCAGTCCTTTGAACTGACAGAGCAGATACCCTGTAAGGAAAGAGGAATGGGAGTTGGTGTTTCTGGCCAGGCAAGTGCTCAGTCTTGGGGAACTGAGACCTATCTGTTTCCTTACAAAGCTAAAGAGCTTAGCATTAAAAAAATAAGAAATGGTCTAGTGATCATGGGGACACCTGAATATGAAAGAAGATGTTCTGTGTGAGGTGAGCACAAGCTGTAGAAAGGAATTGCCATAACTTGTCCATAGCTTGTATATATTAGAGGTCATCAGAGTGATTGGAAGGGGAGTGTGTGTGTGTGTGTGTGTGTGTGTGTGTGTGTGCGCGCGCGCACGCGCGCGCATGCACACGTGCACGTGTCCAAAATACATACAGTAATGATGAAACTGCTTCTGAAGGAGAGGTTTCTAACCCTCTAGAGCAGACGTGATTTCCCAGTGATGACTAGACAGGAGATAACCAGGAGAGTTTACAGAAGATGAGAAAATCAAGTATGTGGTGGGTGCAGTAATGTCTGGATAAGGGAGATAAGGCTTTAAATTTGGTGATGAAAAAAAAAATTCCTATTCCAAAACTGAGTTTCTGTAAGAGCTATAAATTAGAATAACAGACAACAGTGCCATTTCTCTTTCAGAGCAGGTGCCTAAAGTTGTCTGGACTCCCAGCTTTCCACATGTCATTTCTGGTCCACAAAATGCATACTTAATCTTTACTTTTGCAATAACTTTCCAATATTGTTTCAGAGCTTTATTAGATTGGGTTTTATTCCTAAAGTGACATAAGGAAACTTGCAAAGCGTTCTTATTTTTCTGAGTAATTGTTTACAGGTAAAAGAATCTGAAACGCCAAGTATCATCATTTTTGTGTCTATGTCTATACACGAATGAGGAATTCAGAGTCAGATTTTGATCCTGTATATATATGCCTATATATTTATATGGTTTACATTTACGTTTACATCGTACATCATGTGAAGACATATTCCACTACTTAGTGACTGCTGTATTTAAGCAAACGGCTTTGGAACCAAATGAAATAAATATTACCTCTATTTTTTCTATTTGCCATTATCTTATAAATTCAGAGAAATACGCTGGTTTCAGTAGGATTTGCCTCTTATTAAAACTAGTGAATGTAACAGAGCAGCCTTTACCAGCAGGAATATAGAATAGCAAGCTAAAATTACCCAGACCCATTTACTGCTCAAGCTAGGATTTAAAAGTCCTGAAAATCTTATTTATGTAATTTTTATTTCCCTTTAACCCCTTGGCAATAGCTGGTAGGACTCCTGCCATAAGCACTAATGAATTTTGCATTGAATTCTGACTCTTGGCATTTAAGGCTTAATAAAATCTTCTTCTCCTTTATCTGGAAGATTCCTTTTCTGCTAATTGGTGTCAACATCAATCAAGATCAGAGGTGCAACAACACTAGTTTAAAGGCCTTTTGCTCATCTGCTTTATACCCCAAGTAATACAGAGCTGCAGGCAGCTTACACATAAAAGTGGCAATAAATGTCCTTTCACCCTAAAATGCAGAAAAATCTCAGAAACTTTGAAAAATGGTGTTGTTGCAACCAATTAAAAGCTTCTTCCAGAGACCTGTCAGCTACATAAATGACACTTTGAGAGCATGGGGCTGTGTTAAATATTTTGTGCTGCTCTAGACGAGCTTCCTCCAGACCTTCGATGCTGTGGACTGCACGGTGGAGCTCTTCTTTGGAAGAAGCTTCCCTAGAAGGCGATGGCAGCTCTATATGCTTGCACATCCAATATCACTTGTGATAGGCAATTTACATTGTGCAAGAGTGATAATCATTAAAACCTATGCTTGGCGGGGAGCAAGGGCAAGAGTTGAAAGCATACTTCTAGATGCAGCTGATGGTCACGTCTTGTTTCTATGCAAGGTAGGTGCCCTTTGCTTTTGTGCAAGGCTGGAGCTCTTGGGTCCCACTGAATCTGGAATTTACCTGGGTCAGAAGCAAGATTCAGGCAATCAGCAGCTTCTGGTGAGTCCCTGCAGAGGCTGTTTCTTGCTGCAGCTGGCGTCTTTCTGACTTTTTGGTGAGGTTGTGGCTCCTAAGTGAAGCGGTTCCCCTCATTCCTGCAGGGATTCAGAGAGGGGAGCTGCAGCCTGCCAAAATCAGTTGTTGGGTTGCAGACTACAGTTTTTGTCTAGACAAACCATGAAAGGATAGTGTTCAAGATAAAAATATGACACCATAGAGCTACTGACTGCCCCTGAAAGAGCTCTGATCACCATCCTCCTTCCTGTCCTGTAACAAGCAACACAGAACTAGAATCAACTGTAGCCTCTATAGTACCGAGGGGTAGATGTTTGTGTGCACATTGAACCAAGGACTGGAGGACTGACCTGGGAGAGGAGATTCATAAGGAGTGGCTTTTAATAATGACCAAACTTGCTACTGTGTGCCTGTCCAATGGCACATGGGAAAAGACTGATGGCTTCAGACCATCCGCCTATGCCCAGGCCACCCTTACTCCTACCAAACTAACTGCAGAGCCATCCCAGCAAAGTAGCAAAGGGTAAAGAAATGATGCCCCTCCCTTGCAGACAGTGCTCCTCTTGGTCATTGGGATTGGATAACAGTGGGATGTGTCTGCTGGCTCCTCTCATGCATGGAAAGAAGACTTCATAACCTAGGCCCTCCAGACCCTCACTTTGTCATCACTCTGAGAGCAGGCAGGTCTTGCTGGATTGTGTTTCAAAGGCTGTGGCAACCCCAGCTGGAGGATCCTAATCTCCACCAGTCTTGGTGCGGAAACCTGCAGTACAGAGTTGAGATGGTCTGTGGAGATCCTGTGCCTCAGTAAGACCAACAGAAAGCAAGGCTTAGTCTGTCCTATGTATGGCTTAGTAAAAGGTAAGTAGAGAAAAAAACTCTGTATCACGCACCAAACCAAGGCCAGAGGTAGGAAAAGCACACAGGGAAAAATTGATCTGTTCGGCCCCAGATACTTTCTGTCTCCAAAACAAGGGAAATGGCGTGCAGGATCTTCCCTTCTTCTTCTGTGGCTGAGTTCTCATTCATGCAAGCGGCGTGAGATTGAAGTCAATGCTGACAAAGGCACTAGAGATGGCAAAGAGAAATCTTCTGTTTAATGCATTGAAATCCACAGCCGGAGAAAACTGCTGCAATCAGGTCACTCTAAGAGAGGATGGAGATTTTATCGAGGATCTAATTAATCATCTCAGGTTGATCACCTTTATCAAGCTAGACAGGGACTTAATCTGAGTCTTTCCTGGGCTGGGTGTTTGAGAAACACTTCAGAATTGCAGGATTTGTAGTGACACCCAACAAATCTCTAGTGACGCTTCCTCTCAGCTAGCGTAGAAGTGATCAGGCTGTAATTTCTCCCGTGCTTTGAAGAGAAGTCTTGGCAATCTGTTACATTATTCCTAGCAACAATCCTCTGACAAAATGATGATCTGATGAAATAGGCTTTCTTGTCTATGGTGAGATGGTGATTCGTTGCCCCAGTACCTATGTTGTTGAAAATACCCCAGTTAGCTCCTTCCTTATTAGGCCCAGTGGTGGAAGACAGTGCAGCGCTGGATGCTGTTGAAACCTGACTAACCTGTGAGTAAGCAGCGGTTTTCATCCTCATGGGTTGCCAACCTGGTAACTTTCTCCAGAAATTTTTTTTTTTTTTTTTTTTGGTGCTAGTTCATTACATAGAGCAAGATAATGGTGTCTCTAGCCAATAGATTAAGGGCAAATCTTTTGATAACCCTTAGGCTATTGTGCATTTTGAGTAATAGCTGCCTGGGGAGCAAGTTAATGCCAAGAATGGGCATTGTTTGCTGTAACTCACATGAATAGCTATGAACAGAAAGGCTGAATGTTGCGATGACAACACATCAATAAGCAAAGCCACTTTCTCTACCTTTTGACATGAATAACCTGTCTTGGATATTGCACTATAATCAGCACTTGCATCGCTAGGAGCAAAATAAAGGCCAGTTTGACCTTCTGGAGCAATAGGATCTGTTTTCCTGGGTTGATGAGAGAGTCATTAGCCTGGAAAGTTACTTGGGCTGTCAGTAATCTGCTCAGCATGTGATACACCACCTTGGGGGAGCCGCACCTCACTGTTTAATCTATAGGCTGTGTGGAGAGAGTTCTTTAGGAACGGTTAGCATAGGTGCGGCTGCAAGGACCATGAATGAGGAACGCGCAGGACCAAGCTGCGCGACGGCAGCAGGAGATCTCTGTGCAGATTTCAGTGACTCCTTTGGGTTGCAGGGCTGCGGTAAATCAGTGGATTCGGCGACAGCTGGGATAAGTTGTGGAGTCAGGATTGCAAACATCTGGAGCCAGGGTTGTAAACATTACTCCTGACAGTCCTGGCTGCGTATGTAGCTGGTACCTGCTGGACCTGCTGCAGGGAAGTGGCTATGACAGCAGTGGGACTGCTTTTGTAGCAGAGGGCACTCGTGTTGCTAGGCAAGCCAAGCAGGCAGTTTTGCCTTCCTTCCACCTTTTAGACAGATCAGTGCAGTCCTTAACGCTGGCCTTAGCTATTTCCCTCTTCATTTCACACATATTTCAAACAAACAGGAATGCCAAAAGTATGCAATTTATTACAACACACAATGCCGGTAATTTTGCGGGATCTGAGGCTGGCTGAGCAATACGCTGCTGACCTTAAATTGCTCATTCCCCTTTGCTATTAAGTAAAAGAATAAATCAATGGAGTAATTCCTTTTTCTCCCCATACCTCCTCGCCCTCCCCTTTTTTTAAAGCCACACATAAGTCCTTTTTAGTTAGCCATGACAATGCAACTAACAAGAAGAAAATCTTAGCACCATACCAATATGTTTAGTTTCTTTTATAGTGTTAATTGGGTGTCAGAGGTATGCTTAGTGACTCTCTGACACAGGCACGATGCCAGCCCAGGAAGCTCACATAATCCCCTTGTCAAAGTTATTTGTTTATTAAGAACAAATCTTTTTTTGTGCGGAGAACTTAACCTTTCTTTTAAAAAACAAACTAACCAGGGGATTGTCCGATGCTGTGGTATGTTGTTGCCCAATAGTCACGGAGCTACCTGCTGCTACCTCTTATCCAAACAGAGTGTGCACAGCCCTGCTGCTCGAGGGGCTGATTTTAATCTGCTGTGTTTCTTGCCTGAAGTTCTTGACTGGCAGGATACTAGAACAAAATGGGGGAGGCTTTTTTTTTTTAAATACGTGCAAAATATGAATGAAGCCCTGCTGTTGCTTTTGAACGCGCACTTCAGTCAGGGCAGCTTCATTTACATTTGGAGGTAGCTCCGAGGAACGTCGTTCATTTACACACACGCGGTAGCTGAGCAGGCCAGTCTGCATTGCAATGCACCTGCAGTGCTGCAAAGAAGCGGACTGGTGGCCAGGGATAGTGGCAAAGCACCATACCGCGCGTGTCTGGAATCTCCTGTGACCTAACAGATGTAATATCCTACGTATACGGGTATAGATGTGCATACATAATATGTATGTATATATTTATTTTTACTGTGTCATCATAGTGAAAATATTGTCTGCTCGGAGTGCACTGAGCAACATCTGCGATACGGGACCCCTAAAGTGTGATTCCCTCCCCCTCAGACACTTGTCCGAGGCTTGCGCAGCGGGACGAGGCTCTCCCACTCGCTGCGCACAGCACCCAAGGTAAAGGAAGGCAGCGGGCAGCTTATCTGAGCTGTCCATCTGGGAGCAGAAATAGATTTTTTTTTTTTTAACTAGCACAGAAAACTGTTCTAATACTAAGAAATCTCTCTCAGGGAATTAAATTATAAATGTATATGCTGGCCTGAGGGCATGTCAGTTTGTATCACAGAGCATCCAGAGCCATTCACATTTGTGCCTTGGGCAGGGAAGACCAGTTAAGCTGCTTTGCGGCAGATGAACTGTTAATATCTGAGCCACCCTTTAATAGAAAGAGGCATAAGGGCACTATATCAGTTTATTGTAGTGCAATGAAATAAGAGCTGGAACCAAACAAAAAAAAATTTTTCCTTTCAGTGAACAATGACATTTTAGAGTATTTTCTTCCTGGTAGTGGAAATTTAATAACATAGCTGGAAGTCATCAGGAACTAAAGAAGGATTTGTGGACTCGAGGTTTTGGCTAATTCTGAAAATCTGAATATCATTCTCATCTCTGCCTTGGACAACCCGTGCCGCAGAGGGCAGCCCTGATTCAGTTGCTCACTGGCAGTAATACAGGCTGATTTCTTTTCTCAGACTTCACCTCACTCGTGATACGAGCTTCAGGGCTAGTTAGGCCTGTGATTTTGCTTGATAAGGCAGTACCAATGATTTGACAAGCCTGCTATTCTGAAAGATGGGCAATCAACAGTAAAAATGACTGGATATATGCCAGCAGACCAGCCTTGTGAAGTATAGAGCCATGTGACCCGTTGTCCTTGATATACAGCAGAAGTATTTGGATAGTGAATTATAACTGCTGATTATTTTGAAGTATTACCAGGAAGAACATTTTCTGTCACATCATCATTCTACATGGTCTTTTGCAGAAATTAATTTTACAGAACCAACTCCAGCATTTTACTTATTTGAAATTTATCTGCCATTAATGCCCTGAAGTTCCCCCTCTGTTCCTCTCTCCTGGAATTTTTTCCCCTCTCCTACTATTAGAGTGAAAAACAAGAAGCCATTCAGTTTTTTCACTGGTTTAAGACTTGTCATCCTGTGCTTTATAACTCAGAACAGGACTTGCAAGGAAAGGAAGCCACCAGGAAAAGAGACTTGCTCTCTGTTCAGTTTGACAGTGGGATAGACAGGTGCCACCTCATGATGACATTCAAAGGTGAACAAGTCTCATGAGTGAGGGAGTTCGGTCTGCAGCAATCAGTGTCAACTCTGAGGGAGATTATTTTTGTCCCCTTTATTTATTCCTCTGAGAGATCATTTTATAATAACAGGAAGTCAGTAATTTAAAAGCTTACATTTGTGGGGGAATTGCCGAATTCTTCATTTTTTACAGAAAGCAAACTCTCCATCCAATACCAAATGTGGCTGATGTACAATAACCTCTCTCTTCACTCTCCTGCTCTGGTGCCCTGAAACACAGAGGAATCTTATGGCCTCTTCAGTTAATCTGCAGGGATGGACAATTAACATCTTCCCCTCTTATTTAAGGGAGATGCTTTACCCCGGGACTTCCCCAGCCACTCTCTAATTGGCCGTTTTTCAGAGCTTTGAGTTTAATAAGGAGCAGCGAGCTGCATTTTGCAGCCAGCCTTAGCCAAAAGGCACTGGATTTTATTGTAGCATGGATCTAAAAAATGCTGAAACAAAGACTTGTGCTGGGGATTTGCAACGGCTGCTACTATTTAAATGCAAATGCGTATACCCAGCTCTTTTCTAGCCACCAGTCATTTGATCTGCCCTGACTTTCGTCTCTACTTTAAATACCTGAATTTCCTTCTGAGCATCTCTTTCCAACAGAAATAATAAAAAAAAGGAGCTTGCTCTGCAGCTCAGCATCTCTAAAATGTGATTCATTCAAGCTGGTACCTTGCCACATGGCCTTGAGGTCACTGGCTGCTGCTAGGGCTGAGAGGCATCTGGAGGGGAAATGTACTGGCCATGACATATCAAATAAGGTTGCCACAGCAGCAGCCCTCCTTTTATTTATTTATTTTTTTTCTCCTCTCTGCCTCTAGGGACTCTTCAATGTGTTTTAATATTCAAACTGGACACATTTCAGTGTATCCCGGTAGAGTCATTCTACTGAAAACATCCCAAATCCAATAAAATTAGCTGGCCCTTTTGATATTCGTACAGTGACTGATCACTCATGCAGCAGGTCTAGGAGTGCAATATCAGGCTCCAGTAAAGACAGCTATTGAGCGTTTCCAATAGTGCTGATATCTGTAATCTCCCTGCTGGGTACCCCATTCTGCTCACTAACATACCCTTTACTTTTAAAAGGGATATTTAACAGGGTTTGCTTGTTTTACTTCTACTTCAGTGTAGCACTGATTTACCTTGTGTCTCAGAGAAACCCCTTAACGAAAAATATTTTGAGCTTATGGAGATTTGTTCAGCAACAGATCTCACTTCCTGGGCAAAAAAGTTGATACTACTTCCTAAAATAGGAATGATTTCAAGTTTACCAAGCAGGGAAACTTGTTTCTATGTCAATAGGAAGAAAATCCAGAAATTCTAGTATTTAGCCTTTTGCTTTACTACATTGCCGACCTCTGATGACCCCCCGAAGAGAAGTGGAGAAAGACAACATACTTTCCAGACACTTTTTATGACTTCAGACCCAGGCACAGCTGGGAGGAACAGTAACCTCAGAGCTCTTTAGGATTAAGTTAACACGCAAAATAAGATTATGTGCTTTGCTTTACAAACCACACACCATTTCTGTGCTCTGGAGTCGGGGCTGGTAGAATACCAGGACAAACCCTCAGCTCTTGCAGAAATATTTATACCTCCATTTAATTTCCACATGAGGCTTGAATGTCATTCATGAAGATTAAGTATAAGAGTCAGAAGACAATAAAGTTTCTCGGTCAAATTAACATTGTCTGTCAGGAAGAATGAACTCTTAACAGCAGCCACATTAACCATAGGCCTATGTCAGTTTTCCATTGAGCAGCAGGCACTTTTCCAGTTTTCTAATACATATTATTGCCTTGGCAAAGAGTAAACGGGGTCTGGTGCCAGGACACTTGTATCTAGAGCATACTTTGACTCCTTGCTGTATTTGCAGAAATACCAGGTACACATCATTAATCACAAAGCCTGTCCTATTCTTGAATTATTTAATACAATATTGGAGGAGTGCTGAATTATTTAAAGCAATATGCGAAAGGTTCTCTGCGATATACATGCAGAGATTATTAAGAACCTTGCTAAACAGATTTAAATCGCGGGAACCCGATTTCAGCTCTCCATGTTCCGTAGCCCTAGCTCAAAGAAGAAAAGGAACAGCAAACTCCTGTCCAATAGCTTCCTGATTTCCCTTAAAATTTACTGCAGCTGTTTTAAATAAGTGAATTAATTTTAATCCAGCTCATCAGAAGCTGCTCAAAACATGGCAGGAAAAAAGAAAGGTCCCCAAGAGCTGTAATTTGGTAGTTGAGGAGAATGGAAAAGCCAGGCTGCTTATTGGATCCTCCTGAACCTGTCAACCAGGGATGAAAATAACAAGGCAACAAGTTGTCTTCCAAAGTGCTTTGCACTTTCTTTTTTTGTAGAGAGACCAGGAATATAAGAATAACTTTCGCAACGAATTTAGGGTCATTTTTCTTCCAGCCCCATCAACTCTGAAAAAAAAACAAAAACCAAAAAACCATAAACCAAAAACCAAAAAAACCCCAAAAAACAAAAAGAAAACCGTTATTTGGGACTACATGAGAAGCTCATTCATCTCCGTAGCCCAGGATGTCCAGTCTGCTGTCAGGCTGCTTTGCCGAGGCACTGTGCTCTCCAGCTGTAACGATCAGTCTCATGAGCAGTCCCCACAGATTTGCTTCTTTAGGGATACTACCGTGCGGTATCCCTAAAGTTACTATTTTTGCTGTGCATGCAGGTTCTCTCAGGTTCTTTCTGAAACGTTCTCTCTATTGTGCAGTGCACAACACCATTTGGACTATCAAATTACAGACAGAAGGGGCGATAGACCCTCATCAGCATCCTCTTCCCGTAACCTGAGCTTCAGCTGCCCGTGGATCTTTAAAATAGATGAAGTTGGGGAGGGAGCTCAGACTACCTTGTCTGCCTTATATCGGTCACAAGAGTAGTGACAGGGAAGACAGCTGAGTGTACTTAGGGTGATGGAGTCCAGCCATGCAGAAGGTTTCCTCCTGGGTGTTCTCCAGGATGTAGGCGCTTGGACTACATCTGTGATTTTGCACGCACAACCAGCAGCTGGATCACCCAGGAGATCTGAACAGAGGATGCTCCAATAACCAAACAACAAAGTGGGGTAACTTGAACGCAGCCTCAGGAGAGGTTTGGCCTGTGTCTGCATAGCAGTTTAGGTCCAGACTACAAAGGCCTTATTTTTGCTTGATGGTTGTGCTTTCCAGCTGAAAAGGTCCCACTCTTCCCACTCACCACAGAGAAGGGCTGGAGGAGATTCATTTTACTTTAGAGAAGGGAGAAGTGGCGGCAGAGGACTTAGCACCAGAGAATCAGTTCCTGCTGTCTCATTTTGGCTGTGCATTCAGACGTAACAGCAGGAGCACTCGGGTTATTTTCTTCAAACTTTTCTTCCGGATCAAGCATGAGGGCTAAAACTTTCTACTGAATCTTTCCCTCCCACTTGACAGAGAGGAGCTGAGATTCCTCTCCAATCACAGGACTGCAGGAATTGCAGCTTTAAATGCAAGTGTGTGTACCCATGCTTTAACTGGGCCCAAGAAGGGAGATCTAGATCAAGAAGTCATTTTCAATGCATATTTTCTTCTCTCTCTGTTTTAAAATAAATAAAGTAATTTTTAAAGTAATTAATCTCAGGAATTCTCTGGTCTGTTGTCCCTGAAAAGTACATAGCATTTTCCCAGTGATTAACCTTAAACTACTATAATTAAGTGAGAGGAAGAGCAAAAGAGGGATTACCAGCATGTGTTTTTCAGCTAAGCAATCACAATGGAAGCATTCACCTTTCCATACACTTCAGGAGGGCCATGAACTTGTTATACAGCCAACTGTAACATACCAGGGTAATATATGATGGTGAATCATCTTAGTTTATCCTTTTGGCTGGCTCTGTAAGTTTACAAGGGTTTAAAATCTAGTTGCTTTTCACCTCATTTAGCCTTGATTTAAAGGTATGAGAGGAAATAAGTGGGTACTACATTTCCATGTCTCTGTATACGAATTAAAGCATGTCACACACTGTTGCTGATGTTTCTGCACTAGTACGCATGATGGAGGTAGGATTTCAGGTGTGTATAGGGGACAAAGAGGTAAAGACGCAGATCTATGCCTGAGCAGGAGACAGGCACAAAGCAGTTGAGATTTTGGTGGTTCTGTGTCTAGCTGTTTGGTGCTGGGACTGCACGTTGCATTCGGAGGTCCTGACAAAGCCAGCTCTGAAATCCTCTCTGTGCTCGTTCCAGCACCACGCCAGTACACGGAGAGCAGGAGGAGGTTGGAGGAGATCCCAAATGAGAAAATATCATGTTGGGGTCTCTTGGGAACTTGAATTTCTACATCTAGAAAAATAAAAGAGTTACTCTTAGGGATAGAGGGATGAGTGGCTGGGGGACAGTGTTTCTGTCCTGTGCTTGATGCTTCCACCAGTTTGAAACATCCCCATTTTTGATCCTTTCTTTCACAATGTCTTACAGAATCAGTCGCTCTCCTTCTCTATTCCTGCCCTCCAAGTTTTGCTGGCACTCGCCCTCTACACTCTGCTTACTTCGTGCATATCCAAAATTACACCATAAAAGTCCACTGACCAGTGTTTTATCTGTAGAGAAGCCAATATAATCACATCAAAGATGTGGTCAGTCTATGTTTCTTTTATCCACTGGACTTTCGTTCCTTTTGCCAGTTTTCCCCCCTCTAACTTTAATTTAAACAATTTTTCCACAATTCAAAAAAACAAATAACAGGTTCAGCAGTCATCACTTTATGTGTTGATTGTTAAAAAGGGCTTTATGAATATATTATTTTTGTTTCATGAACATCCCTTCTTATCACTTTATTTATTTGAAATCAGTTGTGCATTTGTAGAACTTAAGAGCTATGTCCTTAATCCTGACATCTGTATAAAGATTTCCAATCCGTCACTTATGTTAATGCAAAGCCCACAATATCTACCATAAAATTGTTGTAAGGCCAGTATAGACTTTCAAAGACAAACACAGTACAAAATATTTTCAACTCATGTTCTTCTCAAACGCTGGATAATTTTAATTACCTGCTCTCTTGAAAGAAATGTTTTTGTTTTCTTATATAACATTAGTTTTCCTGCTGTGCCTTCTTTGAGGTGCACAAAAACAATAATATGAGATAGAGATATCCATCTTCTTGAGCCATTATCGTGCTTCTTCAAGACTTCTTGGAATTACTTTGGTGCTGCAAGGATTAGAAGATCTCAGTTCCTCTAACAGGGTCTTTCATTTAATTTAGGCACAGCTACTACTGTTTATTAAATGCATTCAGTAAGATGACATCATCACAAAGAAGTAAATGGGTTCCCAGTTCTAACTGCTACTGCAAATTTCACATTCTGCTTCCTGCCGCAGTCCTGGATCTTCTATCTTTTGCAGCATTTCTTTCTCTGCTAAGTGAAACATTTAGGGTAAAATTCTGACGTCCTTATTCGCATCTTGCAATAACTTTTTCTTCCATGGAAATCAATAAGACTACTCAAAGGATGAAGAGTTACATAATATGTCTGAGGTAGGCAGAATCTAATCCTTAACATTTAATCTGCATTTCTTTCCTTTTGGATCTGCTCAACAAAACTGTATCAAAACACCCATAAACCAGCACTCCTTTCCTGCCCACAAACAAATGCTGCTGTTACCAGGAGAGCAGAATTCAAAACAAAACTTTATGCCCTGTAAAGTAAGAGATGGAGAAATAAAATGGAAAACAATTACAACAGAGCCACTAATTTAGTTATCAACAATCTGCAAAATCCATATGAAGCAATTATTTTGTTGAAAAGCAAGGAAGGAAATTGTATTGCAGTCATTTCCAGAGTGCCATTCAAAATGAGAAAATTGTTAGGGGTGGGAAGTCTAACAGAGTTATGGTGACCTGCAGCTTTTATTTGATTCTTTATTAATAGAAGAAGCATCTTAGGATAAATATTAAAACAGATGCATTTACCATCTAAGCTGAGAAGCTGCTATTATGGTTTTGTTCAAAGCAAATATGCTGAAAAATAAGACCATACATTGAACCTGTGTGTATTGGCACTGCTGATGTTCCTCAAGGACTTATCTCTAACTTTTACAACTTCTTTCTCTGCTCTCATGCCTGAATGATTTTCTCCAACAAATCACAGTACCTCCTCTACAAGATGTCATATTGCTAATCCATCCAGCCTAGCAGACTCCAGGTCCTGGGAGACCAGAAATCCATAGATGAGCTGCAGACTTCCCATGTGCCATGTTCAGAGTACGTGTTCACAGGTAGTTATAGGGATATTTCAGCCTTCTGCCCTCTTCACAGCTGAACTGTAAGGATGAAGAATGTGATTCAGAGGCCTGAGCAGACCAGAGATGAGTGAGTCCGTACTGGGGAGCCGTGCAATCATGCTGGCTTGGAGCTATGCTCAAACAAATAATGAGCTTTTTTTTTTTTTTTTCCCCCTGGGGACATGTTGCGTTATTACAGAGGGAGATAAAATTTCCAAACCCAAGCAGATAACGGCACAGGATTGCATGCTGTGCTCAGTTTTGCAGTTTGGACATGACAGATGGAAAAGCTGGTGTGGGCCTTGTACATACTGCTTTGGTAGGGTGAACAAGAATATACTGAATACTCAAAAACACATCCCATTTATCCCATTTAGCCATCTCTCCTAACCTTACTCAGAACAGGTTTAGTTTGCAGAGGAGAGCTGGAGGAGCTCTGATCTCTTCTGACCAAGCTGATGGACCTGATAAGCTCATACTTCCCACTTAACCTGCTTGCTCTGCTCCGTGATTTCATCTTATCACTTGGATGTAGAAGTTTTTGGTTTGTGCTTGTAAAGCCTCTAATGTGGGTTTGGTCAGTGACTGTCTGCTAAGCTTGGTTATAACGCAAACAAATAATAATGAGCAATAAGAAGGCTGCTGAAACCAAGAGAGCTGATGAAACGGAAGGATTTTGTGTTCGGGCATCGGCACTAGAAAGTTAGGGAGTTGCATACAGTTGCTGTCACAGACTTCCAGAAATAGTTTAGGTTCTACGATGTGGCAGAATCTTGGGGATCAAATTAAGACCAGTGACTAATTGTGTTACTGAATCTGGCCCCAAATCACATTGGAAAATTTTGTCTATTGGTTGTCCGTGTGCCTCAGTTTCCCACAGGGAAGGCAAGGACAGTGAAACTCCCCTTTTTCAATTCTTTTTTTTTTTTTTTCCCCTCCAGTAAGCATGTTGGGGAAGGACTTTGTTCAGCACCTAAGATAGTAGTGACCTGGGCTCGGGTGCAGCGTTTAGGTGAGGTTGTAATGACAGTCATGAAAACAGATTTTCTTTTGAGGTTCTTGATTTTGTCCTGCTACATATTTAATACAGGAAAGCTAGATTATGACAGTGATGCTTCTGATTTCTGCTGTTGGTTAGGACCCAGAAATGCAGAATCATGATGAAAAGAAAGTTAATAAAAAATAACAGGTTAATTGAGCTCTGAAATTGTGTTGACTAGGACTTGTTTCAAGTCTCGAGTAAAGGTTTGTCAGTACTTATTTTACTCAGACCAATTCACCCAACCCTTTCTGGCAAACTTATTGCTTTGTGTCATTCAGCATCAGAGCACAGCAGTGTTTTTCATGATCGCTATAATAATGAGTGTTATTGCTAGTTTATCTTGTCTTTCATGTAGCAACGATGTGCATTCCTATGGTGCCAGATGTTGACACCCCCAAGTAGGTGACATGCAGTAGAAAAGGATGTCATTTTGATGACTGTCTTTATAGCACATTCCTACCAGTGCTCATTCGAGCATCTGGGATGGCAGTAGTAAATAATGCTTAGTACTCCTGTAGCATAGTGCATGTTCAAAATGAAATTTTAGTAGTAGCAGGTTTAAGAGATCTCTGAACCAGTGAACATGTGCTGAAGGGAGAAAGTTAACTGTTGACTGTGATAAAACCATGGCAAGTCAAGAAGTGTTCTCAGGAGAGTGATTCTTTTTAATTTAGTGTGAGAGGTGTTAGGAAAATAATTAAAAATTGCTTCCATGAATAGGTAGAACAAAATGTACAAATGGACTCTAGGGAAATTACTGTTGGGTAAAAGTAGTTGTTAAGTTTTTCACTACAGACCAAACTTAACCTCTGGTTTTGGTAATTATCTACATTACAGTGACTTCAGTGAAAGTCAATAGGGTTATTTTGCTTACCAGTGAGAACTGAGATACTTGCAACCTGTCCTGATGTTACAGTGCCGTCAAGATACTACAGTGAGTTGGAGGACATCATTTTCTTTTCTCCCTGATATTTTAAGAAGATATCCCTCAGTCTAGAGATGCCTTGGTCTAAAGACCACACTCATAAGACGAGATTGTATGTTGTAATTTTGAATATTTGAGTCTACAAGTGTCCTATGCCACCTAAAATATATAAAAAAATTGATAGTTTGGTTGCTTAAAAGTGTTACTATTCTGCAAAAGTGAAGAACCGTTCACTCACTGTTTTCCTTAGCTCCCTCCTCCTGGCGCGGGTGACTGAATGTCGAACCCTCACTGCCAACACCACAAGATGCAATCCCCACCCCAACCCTGCCAAAACCCACTCTTATAGAGAGAAGTGAGTTGTAAACCAGACAACCAAACACAAAACTCTAAATTTTGGAGCATAAGGGAAGAAAAGATAAATATTAAAAGCCATTCCAATAATAGCGATACAAAATGTGTCTGATGATTCCCAGATTATTTTTAGAAAGAGATGCATTGCTGCAACATGTGACTGAAATATCACCCAGTGAGACTCCAGCATAATTAAGGAATGATTAATCAATACTTAGCTAAAGAGATTAAGCTCAGGAGAAACAATTAATTGAAGTTAAGTGAACTTCGACAGCTCATATTAAACTAAGGTTCTAATTAACAAAAGCATTGTGCATCCTCTAGATGGAAGGAAAGTGCGGACTTCAGGTGCTAAGGACGAGGTGGGCCCTTCTTATTCTGCAGATGAAGAGTCACGATAGGAACTTCATTTTGAAGTTTTGAAAGGAGAAGCTGATTTTTCTTCTGCATGTCTAACACATTATTGGGCAACTTAATCTAAGATCTGGTACTAAAAATGCCTATCTGGAGAAACAAATACAGGAGAGATTCTGTGTGAAATGAGAGTTATGTGATTCAGCATTAAATAAGAGAAATCAGTTGTGCACCTCTCTGTGGGACTTCATCATAAACGGATGAATGAACTGATCTGGGTTTAGAAAATACGTGGTTTTTACCGGTTTGTTTTTCACCTGGATCACTCTCCCAGTTGGGTTTGCAGCTTGGCGCGTGTGCTTCAAGCTCATATAATAGGACCAAACAGACAGGTTTGATGGTGTGAGGGAATTGCCTTAAGACTGTATCATCCCCAAACCCATGTTGGACAGTGCCTTGGCCATTCGTATCTCTAAGGGCTTTGTCTCTGCCGCTCTGGGGCCTGCTGTCCACTGGCACCTCTGCACCCTTTCCCTAGGCTGCTGGAGCAGTGTTTCCCAGAGCCTCTGGAGCAGTATTTTTTCCACCCTTGTTCTCATGCTGCTGTTCCCTTACTGCTACTCTCATTTCCTTGCCCCTGAAAACCCAGGCGATGTTGTTATGGCAGGTTGCCACGCAAAACGATTGCTGGCAGTGTGAGAATCACCCCTTCTTTCCCCACTTTTCCTACCCTGTGGTTGTAGCTTTTGGTCTGCATTAGAGGACTCAATAACACGCCTGAGCAACCAAGCAGCAGGCAGCACTTATCCTGATCGAAGCATGCTCCAGTTGGCACGAACAATTTCATAAGCAAGAATAATCAAAGGGGAGTCTGAGCAGGTGCTGATGAAAACCATCCAGTGACCATACAGTAGTGTTACAAGGGAACTGCCTGCTGTGTTAGAGAGGAGCCCAGGGGAGGACACTTGTCTGGAGCCCTCAGTCGCTTATCTTTCCAGCTGGTCGCTCGGAAAGTTTTCCTATTCCATTCTCGATCTCTCTCACTCACTCACTCTCCACTTTGATTTTCATATTACCCCAAAGGTAACTTTCACCCTTAGAGTTGATGTAGATATCAGCTATGGACTCTGCTGATAAATCTCTGTGAGTGTGAACTTGTCTCAGCATCCTTCGTGACAACCTTAATCATGAAACCACAGACTTGGGTAACTGGTCCAGTCTGCAAGAAAGGCTTGATCTGGGATACAAAGCCGGCAGAGGGGAGGAGGGGAGTGCAGGGAATGAAATAGCTTTAAATTGACATTGTTCTCTCTTGGGTCTTAGATGCTTCTGGAACTGAAACAGCACTAGTGCTATTTAAAGTAGCCCAGCTATGTCCCTCGAGCCCAGGCTGATGACGAGTTTTGGGCCCTGTACCCATGTCCTTCATCAGTCCAAACCGTATGCCTTTTCTAGCCCGTTTCATTGCTACCGAAACACATCAGGGAACAGTCACGTGCAGTTTATCAGGCGGAGGAGATGCCTGCAGGCTGGCATCTCTCCGTTGGGGCTGACTTGCAGGCAGTCATCTTTTCTACCTGCCTGGCCCCCAAAAGACGTGTGTCTATGACCTTGAAGGATGCCCCGGACTCCAAGGACCATGGTGTCCTGCAAGCAGAGCAGCACAACAGCATTGTACAGCAACAGTGCACTAGGGTAACATGCAACACAGGGCTAGGGCTGTCTTATAGCAGCATAAAGGGACATGAGTGGGGTTACAGCTCGGCCTCTGCCACGGCTCACCTGAGGGGATTTTCCCTTTAAAGAGCAGGACCTTTCCTTGCTACTTTTAGAGGCGCAGGACCATGACACAAATCTGAGAAGATTAAAAAAGAACTAAAAACCAGAGATGATTAGCTAATGGGTTAACTGCTTTGTTAATTGCTCTGCCTCTGGTGCTCCAGTCCCTGAGGAGAAAGGGCCTGAGGGCTATCCCGGTCCATGCTCGTTCCTCTAAATGATGAGCAATTATCTCACAAGCAGCGACGGCCAAGTGTCGCTCCATCTGCAGCAAACCAGCTCCATCTGCAATGATGGATGGGCCCAAAGTCGAACTTCATCCCTGGAATTAACACTCAAATTAGGAGCTGACAGACCCTGATTTGCATGGATTAGGCTTGACTTTGCAGTGATGTGAGCTGCAAGGCCTACCACACCGAAGGCTGGGCTCCTGAGCCTAGCTCCACTGTTGGGATGTGTCTGAAGACCCTTGTCAAGCATGCACGGGTCTGGGTGTCCCCTTGGCAAGATCGTGCTGGTCTGCCTGCCTGCAGGAACTTTCGTATCCAAATTGTATGTAAGAAGAAAAAAGAAAAAGAAAAAAACAAACATGTGTGCAAGGGATGAAGTGACTTGACCTGTCCATGGTCACAAAGTCAGGCAATAGCAGGGCAAGGAAGCACATCCTGGGCATGCTGCCTCTCCATTAACTGTGCCCAACCAGGCGTATGATGTGTAAAGTGACTGTTGGTGAGTTTTCCTGAGCGGCTGTATAAATACGCATTATTGCTACGCTCCTACCTGCCATATTTCCTCTTCTTTATTCACCAACTGGTGGGAGCTGTCTCTGACTCATCAATTAAACTCAGGAGTGATGATTTCCAGAGGTATTGCTTCTTAGTGAAAGAAATTCATCCTTAGGCTAAAGGACAAAGCCCAAGGCCTAAGTGTTATTTAAATGGCTCATAAAGCATGTACTGGCTCTTTAGCCAGAGTGAAAATCACCCTTTGCTAACACAGGAAATATCCTGCTTTTCCCCTGCCTTCCCCATTCTTTTCATGATGATGAATCTCTTTCTTCTTGCTCCCCATTATTTCTGTAAATGAGAATATGCTGTAACATTGCTGGGGTTGGGCTAATTAAATCAGCTCTATCTTATCTCGTTGATCTGCATTTAAAGCTGAGCTGATTAAGGAGGGGAGACTATATTTGATTAGAAATATGCTTTTGCTGGTTAGTTACATCAAAGTGTAGATTACAGGAGAGAAGAGGAGCTGAACTCACATGGCTACTATTCCTCCTGGTCATTAAAAGAAAGGAAAAATAACGTTAAATAAAAAACAAACCTTAGGATGCACGTTTTATCCATATTTCTTCACAAAAAATAACAACACCTTTCTTTCTCTTCCGGGAAAAAGTATGATAAAAGATATGCGAAACTATGATGTAGCGAAAACATTTCCACAGACTGCGCAGCGCTCTACAGTGCCTTATCTGACATCAGGCAAAAAGCATACTAAAATAGCAGTTGCTTCCTGTTTTATGGGTGATGTCAGTACAGCTATTCGTCACAGGGGCTGAGCCCTTACCTGGGCTGGCAGCCAGAGCAAGGGCTCAGAACCGGGCCCCTGGCTGGCCCAACTCACTCAACTGTTGCACAGCTTTTGTGGCATTTCTAGCTGGCCTAGATTATGTATTATTAAAGAAAACATTAGGACTGGTGTAATTTACAGCTAGCGAAAGCCCAGAACTTGACTTCCTGACAAAGTCCTTCGTTAAGGTGCAAGACAAACTTTTTGGATAGCTTTAAGGACATCTCATCCTCAACTCAGAGAGGTCTTTCTCAGGGGAAGGGGAAGTAGGAAAGCTTCCAGCTTCATTTCTCTTCCTCTTTGAGTTTGCCAGGAAGAATCAGTGCTGTTCTCAGGACCATGAATTGGAAGATGGCAAGGAAATCACCTCTCAGGTGAGGTCTTGCATTGGGCCACCCCAGAACCATGGAAATAGCTCTTAGTTGGTTTTCTGTAGGGTTGTGATTGAACTAGTGACTTTGGGAACAGCCAGGACTAGTCTCTTCAGCAATATCTTGAATCACCGGGACCCACTTTCAGGTAGAATAAAAGAGACAACCTCTTATTGCCTAATCCAAACTCAGAAAGTTGCACTGGGCAAAAACAACTGCTGCCAAACTAGGTACTTCGAAAGCGATCTAAAGCAGAGCTGGACCAAGGAAGGCATGGCCTGCACAAGGCATAACCCTCCCACGGGTAGGAGGACTGTACCTCTTCTTGCATCACACGGTTAGACAGTGCTAGGAGATGGGGAAGAGCCTCTTAGGCCCCCTTCCTCCTTCAGATGATCGTCCAGGTGAGGCTTCAATTTCAGTGCTCTAGCTAACAATACTGAGATACCCCCTCCATAACACCCTTGTATCTGTATATTATCATACTCACTGCTCAGTTATTCCTCTTCACCATGTGATCTCAGACTCCACTCACAGTCCTGACCTGAACTAAAGCAGTAACCAGCAGAAGCAGTCGCTGCAGCAAGCATCCCCTTGATGGTGCTGTGAATCATTTTGTCAATGGCTTAAACAGCTTCTTTGGAAGACCTCGTTGAAAGCTGGTGCCGGAATATGTACATTCATCTCCTGGCTCTGAGGTCAAGCAATCAGCATAGGAGTTACAGACAGCAAAGACAATCCCATAGATCTGGCATGTTTGTTCGGAAAGGCAGAGCGGATGTGATAAGAAGAAGAGAGAAGACAGAACAGAGTTTTACTCCTGGAGTGATGCTATGCAATATTAATCTTTATTAATAAATGAAAGAAGTAGGTAGGAAGGTAGGAATAATGCACATACAAAAATATTATATGCTGTCCATAGAAGACCAAATCAGTGCACTTTCTAAAGATCAAAATCATTTGCAGGAATGAGTTTCCCTTTCTCTCACTCTGTCCCTCTGTAGTGCTATTTAACTTGAAATGTTGATGTGAGGGGATTGCAGATATGCAAGGGTGTAGGAAGTCTGGCAAGTCTACTGAAAGGCAGTAATAAATGAGGATGGCAAGCTAATTGCAGAAAGACATTTATTAAAAATGACACTAGATATCAAGAGCAGAGTGTCCAGAAACTGAGGTATGCTCAGTTTCAGATTTATCCCTGTCAAAAGGCACTGAAAAACAATCTGTGCCTAAGCTTTAACCACCAGATAAAATATATTGTGGAAAGGATCAGCTCATATGGCACAGGATTTCTGAGGGGTCTGCTCTGGAAAGCAACAAAACTGAATGCTGTCCATTTGTACCTTAACATCTTTTGCTTGTGTTGCGAGTGAGGTGAGGTAAGGGCTTATTTATTTATCATGAAAAAATATAGATATTTACCCTTAAATGAGAATTAGAGGGATTGTCTGCAAGAGATTAATCACAGTATGCCACAAAGAGATTTCACAAGCATGAGATGCATGTTGGAATTATTTCCCTATTGCAGTGAATGAATTTCTCTGCATTACCACTCAGAGAGATAATAGCAGCTCTAGTGGCATTATTACCGAAATGCATGAAATTTCCCTTGAACCAGAAGAGTCCTTCAAGGAATGGGGAACATGATGAAGGTGACTCCAAAGCTAATGAGTCTTCTTCCAGAAGACTGTAATTGCTGTCAGTAGTCGCTGAAGTTAGAAAGGACTGAATGTGCTTAGCCCCTCAGAGAGGGGGATTTCACGTATCTTGCTTTCTTATTCATATATCAGGCAATGGGAGTGGCAAAGAAAGTAGTCAGGATGCTGACTTCAGAATTTACCCTCAAATGTGCATTTCCCTTCTCAGCGTAAAGCGAGCAAGACTTTGTATTTCTGGATGACTAGGCAGGCACCCCCCACACACTTCAGAGGCACCAATTAAAATATTTATTAAGTTGTCAATTAATCTTTGAAGACAATATCTAATCACCTTGCTGAGCTTTCTGTGTTAGATGTCAATTCCACATGGCTCTCATGTTTAATTTATAAGTAAACAACTATTCACTTTTATTAACTATGTGACAGCAGAACTGATCCCGTTTCATATCTCTGTAAGTTTCTCTTTAATAAATGAATGCATCAGCCTACAATGACTGCCTTCGTTAAACTCAAATTAAATGCTTATTTATGATACCTAATTCGTATGTCTTACTGACCAGGGGGAGGTTAACTTCTAGCCCAGAGCAGTCCAGTAGTGTCCTGGGAGGCTTGTAGCTAATGTTTCATTTTAAAGACTTGTTTCAAGAACGTTCCTACTTTCTAACACTCGTTTCTTTTGGCAGAGGTAGGAGATACCTGTTTAAGTGGCACTGCAAATGGTGAAAATGACAGTGTCTGAGTAATACTGGGGGTGGGGTTGACAGTGTTTATTGAAGAGACATTTGAGTGAAACTGTGCTGCCAGGTTTGCGTTCTTTTTATTACAGTGATTAATGGAAATAGTTGTCTCCCGAATTCAACCTTGCTATTTTACCTAGGTTTCTAAAGTCTGTTGAAGAGGAACTGTGTATACGTGTTTGTGTAGCAGTGGGGAGGCTGCTAGCTGATTCCCTCCCTTAAATGTGGTTGACTATGCGAATGTGTGACATTTCTAAGGATCTCATTCTCTGAAGAGGATTTTGGCGAAAATTTCTTAGGGAAAAAGGGCTTCTTAGGATTATCTTCTGTGATTTCTGGGCCTGTGGATGTGCTTTGCTGAGGGTTCAGGCACTGGACCCAACCCAGAGGTCATGAAGTCAAAGTTTCTTGAGTAATGAATGCTGCATGACCCACTCACTCAGATTTCAAGGGAAGCAAAGAACAGGAGAAAAAGGAATTTTGTTATTGTTTTCATTAGCTGAAAATGACCAGAAAATAAATATTCTAATCTGAGGAACTGAGCTTTGAGTAGGAGATTGGACTAGACAACCTCCAAAGGTCCCTTCCAACCTGTACTTTACTATGATTCTTTAATCTATTTTGAGACAGTTCTAGGGGTTTTTTTGTTTATATTTTTGCATTTTTTTAAGTAAGTAGTTGAGTAAGCAAACCCAGAATAGCCTGTCATAATCTGGTGAGGGCTATTTTGGATAGAAGAGGCCAAAGCAGAACTGGAGAACTTGAATTTTGCATGTCCCCACCTAATTTCTGAACCAGATCATTGTTTTTCTTCCCCCAAAATCCCAAAGGCTGTCTTCCCACAAAAAAAAAAATCCAGAATTGACAAAAGAACATTTTTAAATAATAACAAGATAATTGAAAGAAAAAAAATCCTAGGAAGGTGTTATAGTCATGTTCCATAGAATATTTTTTTCTCTACTGCATCCGTAAGAGAGTTCAAAAAGATATTCTTTCAAAAAATTTTATGATTGATCAGGTTAAGAAATTACTTAAAAATCTCCAGCAAGTTCCAACAAAGTGGCCAAGCCTATGCCTCTTTGTCTATGTAATATGGAGTATTTGCCCCAAGTCTCCTCTGCATCTAGCTGCGCCCCAGACATGGTCTAGGAAACTCTCTACTTATTGATCCTATTGAGCCCAAAACTATTTACAGAATATGCCTTGCAGAAGTGCACGTCTGAACACAGCAGATTTCTGCTCTTTCAGACCCCTTTCTCAGGGTCTCAGTTCCACCAATCTCATGCAATGAAACAGGATAACTGAGTCTTTGGCAAGCCCCGTGCATTGAGAAGTCCCTTAGAGAGAAGCAATCACCACCTAAAAATCTGAGGTGAGTTTTTAAGTTCATATTGCACATCAGACTGGATCTTATAAACAAGGACTTAAGGCCATCCATGCTTGGATAGACAAATCCATGTGCCTATCCATCTGTGTCTCCAGCACATTTCTTCTAGATGAATTAATTGATTTCATGAAAGACATCTACTGTGTCCAGTTCTGGGCTCCCCAGTACAAGAGACCTGGCACTACTGAAGAGAGTCCAGCGGAGGGCTATGAAGATGATAGGAGGACTGGAGCATCTCTCCTCTGAAGAAAGGCTGAGAGAGCTGGGCCTGTTCAATCTGGAGAAGAGAAGACTGAGAGGTGATCTCATCAGTGTATACAAATACCTAAAGGGAGGATGTGAAGAGGATGGGGCCAGACTCTTCTCTGTGATGCCCAGTGACAGGACAAGAGGCAATGGGCACAAACTGAAACACAGGAAGTTCCAGCTGAACATGAGGAAAAACTTCTTGGCTATGAGGGTAACTGAGCACTGGAAGAGGTTACTCAGAGAAGCTGTGGAGTCTTCTCTGTGGGAGATATTCAAAACCAGCCTGGACGTGATCCTGCACAGTGTGCTCTAGAGGACCCTGCTTGAGCAGGGGGGTTGGACTAGATGATCTCCAGAGGTCCCTTTTAACTTCAACCATTCTGTGATTCTGTGAGATGTCAGTCAAAAAACTGAGGAAACAGAGGCAATGCTTCACTGGTTCAAAAAGACTCACTGATAGGGCTGAACTACCTTGAAAGTGTTTGTAACCGATAGGGCATGATCATGCACGCTAGAGCTATGTTCTTAAATCTTTTTGAAGAAGAGTGTCACAGCAAATAAAGTACGAGTACCAGCGGCTGTCACACTGTGACTGGCAAGAACCTGAGCACAGAGCACCTGTCCGCGTGATCCTAGTTACCTCCCAGATCTCCAAGAGGGAAGGGCTCACATGCCATAGGAAAATGTAGCATTGTAACGCATGCTGCTGCCCTTTTTCTGAGGCCCTTTTCCTTTGAAAGACTTCCAGCCAACGCAAATTTGCTTCCACTTGCTTCCCATGCCTGTGCATGCACTAGCTTCTACCTTTGCCTTTAGTAAACCACTTTTTGGGAGAACTTTTCATGTCTAAGTGAGCTGATTGAGATAGCCTCAGATACAGAAAGCAAACAGTGGTTAGATCAGAAAAAAGCTCAGAAGCTTTTTCAGGGCTACAGAAAGAGAAAACTCTATAGTAGTAGGCATTCAAGAAAATGTTGTACACATTCTCCTAATCTCAAGTCCTTCATGACTGTTCATCTCAAGGAAGATATTTGTAAGGAGTAGCTAATGATGGCTAATGGTTATGAGACTCTGTAACTTCCAGTTCGTTTGTGTAACATATTGGATTGTCAAATCAATTCCAGATGAGACTGAACACCTAAGATCTGTCCATTGCAACAGGGGGTGATGCCTTTCCGTTTAGCTAATCTTCCTCAAAGGGCTGTATGAGGGTTAATACTTAATATTATTATTTTTAAAGCATATAGTCTCGTTATTATCAATCCTACCTTAATTGAAATATCACACATTTTACATTTGCTAAGATAACCTACAGTTCAACAATTTATGACTCTTTTAACAATTTAATAGATTCAAATTGCAAAAATCAGCTGCTACTGCATACCCAGATAAAATAAGCAATAAGTACAGAGTGAAAACATTTAAATGGCAAGCAAAGCACACTAAAAAAATATTACGGGAATAAGGCAAAAGTTTTCTGACTTCTGCAAGTGATACCAGATCTTTAAGTCCTAATGCTGATACCCAGACTAAAAGGGCAAAAGCCCTTGAAAGCGTAGATTATGTTTTCCACCTGTGTGTCCAGCCAGTCCTTGTCCTGTATTTTCCAAACGCGGTAAAGCCAATAAGGGACAGAAGCTGACTGAAGACTGGAGCACCTAGTATTCAAAGACCAAATATTATTTAATGTGCAGCAGGAAACCTGTGTGTGGAGTTAAGTCTGGGCTGGTAATCTAGTAATTGCTGTGGTTGTTGTATTTGCCCAGGAAGAGGTCAGTCCAAGGTTTGTATTAGGCTCTAAAGTCAATCAGAGTAGCGTTAGACCAGATTTTGTTTATCTTTGTAGTGATAAAAAAGTATTTTTTTGTTCTTCCAGCCTGTCGGGCTATCTAGAGTGTGACAAGGGATGTTACTTTAAAACAGCCTGAGGCCTTTGAGAGAACAAAGGCTGACTGATTAGGCTTAACTTGTCATTTTCTGATGAATTCTTTGGAACAAAATGTAATCCAGGCATGTGGTTAATGATAATTTTGAAGAACACAATGGGATAGCATGTGGAAAATTAGTTTTTTTTTTTAGGGTCACAGATTCAAAAAATACGAGACTGGAAATCAGCTGGAAAAGTGGGCAGAGTTCATCTCTGTATGTACAGCAAAAAAAAATCCTGCCTCACCTTGTTTAAGAAGTAGTAAAATGGGGTGGGAAACAGCTTTTGTGTTCTATGAAAATCTGAGATTTCAGCAATTGATCTTCAGTAAGACCGACCTGATAATTTGCAAAATTTCACACAAAAATTGCAGAGGAAAGCCCTGAAAAAATATCATTTCCCTCTGATATAGGAAGCTTAGGTTCAAATATCGTAAGCTCTGGAGAAGCAGCAGTGGGATGAATTTCAGCAGTTCAAAATGCAAAGTCACACATGTAGGGACTAGAAGAAGTTCAGTAATGACTGGGAACATGACTTGGCAGTGACAAAGAAGGGGAAAGAGGTAGATGGAGCACCTGATCACAGAAAAACTGAGCCAAAAGATAAGCCTGTGATATATCAGGGAAGATATTTCTATTGGGGAGAGTGAACAATTTAACGCCTTGTACTAGATATTGAAAACTCCTCTGGGATACTGACTACCGTGCTAGTTATGCTTTTTCAAGAATGACGAACTCCAGCTGGGCCAGATTAAGTGAAAAACTATTACCTAAGAAAACAAGAGTAGCCGTAAAGAATCAGCCTAAAGGCCTCTGCAATGTAGTATCCTATTTCTGATAATGGCCAACAATAAAAGCTTAAGGAAGAGTGAAAGACAATATAAGCATGCATAATAGCTCCCCAAAATGCTATGTCTTCAGCAGGTTTCAGTTTGAAGACTTCTCAAGCAGGGAGTGCTATCTTTGTATTTAATATCTGTGGATGACTTTTTCCTCTACTGGATTTTCCCCCTGCATATTTTTTTGCTCGATTTGACTGTAATTTGCTTTCTGAACTGACAATGTGAATTTTCAGCAGCCCTGCTGTGGCAGGGAGTTCCACAGTTACCGGGTGTGAGAAGAGCCACCACCTTTCCCTTATTTAGAAACTGACCCTTGATAGTTCCTTTAATGTCCCTAATTCTTGTTTTTAGGGAGGCAAGGAATTCATTCTCCCTAGCAATGATCTGGGAAAAAGAAGAGCCTCTCTCTACCAGCCAAGAGCTTGGCATTTTTTTAAACATAGTTAAGGGTGACAGAACATGATTACTATCTATAATATGGCAAGGAACACACCAGTGAAGAGGAGGAGTGGTTTTAGCTGAAGAAAAAATTTGACCAAAGAACAGAAAAAGAATGATAATAAATGAATCTAGGCTGGAAATTAGAAGAAAGGCTTTAGTCATGAGGCTGATGAGACTCCAGGATAGTCTTCCAGTTGAAGTCACAGGCCCTCTGTAGCCTGGGAGGTCAGTTCCTTTAGGCGTGTCAAATTTCCACAGATGGAAATGACTTGGCCAGTATCACTTCAGCTTACCTTTGAGTCCCTGGGCTGAACAACTGTGACCCATTTCTAACAGGGTCAAGTGTGGCCTCCTGCTCAAGGCTGCAGAGGTCCTTGAATGAACGACCTGGATGCTTTCTTCACTCAGACACTTCTGTGAAGTTGAGGGAATCCTGAATGGTATGAAGATAGAGCACGCAACTAACTCATGAGCAAAATCATATTGCATGATGGTAGAGGACCCCACTCGATGAATCAGGAAGACTGTCCCCATTCCCTCCTCTATTTTGGGGAATGAAAAAGTAGTTTCAAGTACCCACTCAGTTCTTGTCACTGTAGGACTGTAACTTAACACTATACTTCCCCGCCGTGATGCTTTATTCCCTCTAGCTTTAAAACCTCTTCTGATGAAGCTCTGTTCCAACACTTCCCCCAAAGGACTCTGTTCTCCTATCTAATAAATTTCACAGTTAGGAAGCTTTCTCTGATGCTGTGTCACTCAGACCTCCATAAGGATGGATAAGCAGTTGGCTTCAGACGTCAGAGATGGAGGGTGCTTATGTAGAATAGGAATGGTCCAGAAAGCAGTGAGATGAAGGACTACTGCAAATATCAGCTTCATGGTTACCTTAACTCACCTTACATAGCAGGGATCTAGCAAGAAATAGGAAGGTGTGAATTTAAGCACTTATGAAAATGCCAGATTAACAGCCTTAAAGAGTAATAGCGCCTCTACACAAAACAAATATAGCAGGACATCCACCGTGAAAGTTTTCTCAGAAATATGCATCAAATCCAGGGCTGAAGATGGTGAACAGGGATTTGAAACAGAGAAGTGGTCTTTTGTCCTCTGACATACAGAAATTGAACTAGTTACCAACTCATTGCACAATTGCCATCTGAGGAGCACCACATGAAAACACTTGGTTGTTCTTCATACGGTCTCATTTTAACATAGCAAGGTAAGATTTCCTTTCACAGAATCACAGAATCGTTTAGGTTGGAAGGGACCTCTGGAGATCATCTAGTCCAACCTCCCTGCTCAAGCAGGGTAATACCAGTTAGTGAAATCATGCTGTCCCATGTAAAAACAATGTCATAGAAGGTGATTTGGGCTGAGATGTGATCTATGAAGTATTTATTATAATAAGATATACGGGTTTCAGTCACTTAGTGCATCTTGCAGTAGCTGCTGGATGGGTTAAGGACCAAATTAAGCAATCCTAATGGCATACACAGTATTTTTATTGCTAACTACTTAGTGGTATTATTTTCTCATAAAAGAAGACCAATACGGACATGGCTTTTTGGGCAGGTGGCTTAGACTTCTCCTGCGTAGCCTTTTACCTTGTCAGTGGAGGTGAATCACTGGCAGAAGCAAAATCCAAACTATAGTTGGTGCATTTAATTACCCTTGAAAATGGAAAGGTCAAAGGAGGACAGCATTGACAAAGTCAACTGAGTCCAGGTTGACTTGGACTGAGTCCAAGTTTCAGTCCCAATTGCCATCCTATTTTTTTTCTTCTTTGGAGGAGTCTACCCTTAAGTGTAATTGTAAGAAGACAAATGCAATTATACTGCACATTCCTTCCTTCCTTCCTTCCTTCCTTCCTTCCTTCCGCTATTTCTCTTCCTCCTTTCCTCCTTCCTCCCCTTTTCACTCTCTTTTGCTCTCTCTCTCCTTCTTTCTCACTTTATATTCTTCTCTCTCTTTCATTCTTTCTCCCTTGCGAGAGCTCAGAATGTTCCTATTGTTCTAACAGATTCGCTGTCACAGCACCGCAAGGGCTGGAGGTCCCCGGGATCGGTGTCAGGGGGCTTCTGGTGGGGCAGCAGCAGGCCAGTCATCACCACCAGGGCCTGTCCCCCTGCCCCAAGGGAGCAGGGCACCGGGGTGCCAAGGGCAGCCCCAGCGTGGCATCGGGCCCTGATGCAGGGATGGGGTCAGGACCAGTGCCCACAGCCAGGCACAGGCAGCGCTGCAGCCCCAGTGGGGATACTCTCCGGGCCCTGACGCATAGTCATGGCACAGAAATTGTATGCCAACACACATATGTGCACTTTTTACATCATAAAAATGTGCCTGGGCACAGCTGGTGTGTGACTATACACACACGGATAGATGTACTGATCAAATCAATTAAAAGCTCTCTGTACGAAGCTCAAGTTTTGCTGATCGTTAATCACAGAAGTCTGATATCCTCGTACCTCAAGTCAAAGATCCTCAGTCTCCTCTAAAGCAATCAATACACTAGGATCATTTCACCAAGTCCATGGGTTTTTGTTCCAAGGGTCTGACAGGATGATAGTTATATCATTTTGATCCATGTAAGAGGCTTGGAGTAGCGTGTGCATGTGTGTAAGACTGCTTGTATTATATCTATAATTCATTTGCAGCTCCATGTCTTGGGGGAGCAGAGGGATTCACGGCAGCCGTTTAACAACCCGCAGTAATGACAGAAAGTAAAGGCACCTACAGCCAAAGCATCATGTAAAGATTGCGCTCACTGGGCCAGGAAGTCTGGATCAACGTTCATACTTCTGTGCGAAGTGCTGAGGCATTTTTAATGACTATAAGATCCTTGACTTTATGGCTCAGCCCAAAATACAATAGCTGTAATGACATGTTGTGGTGATAGTATTCTTACAGCTACAAAGTTTTAAGGATATACAAAGGGTAAAGTTGGTGTAGAGAAATAACACTATTTATGAGACCAATAGAGATAAAAAAGCAGACAAGCTTTCAGGCGCGAAGGCCTTTCTCCAGCTCTCAGAGAGAAACCGATGTGAAGCGAAGTAGAGGAAGGTGCAATTGCTCTGAGTTTAATATTATCACATTAATAATTTTAAAAAGGTGGCTCGTGAAGGTAAGCGCCTACGGACAGAAAGGGATGGGTTATGACTGCCCATTAAACCATGGGCAGCAGGATGGGGTTTGTGTGGAAAATCGTGGTGTTGAACCATGTTCAGCGAGCAAATACAACGGTGCAATTCTGGCTAAGGCAGACACGGCCCCGGTTGCTCTTTCCTAACTCTGCATCCCCTGACTGCCACAAATATAGCCCTTTGTGCAGATGCTATTTATTTTTTATTTCTTTTTTTTAAAAAACAGATTATTTCAGCATTCCAGTTTATGAGCAGAGAGCAGAAAATGTCATCCTTAAGTTGCAAGATATCTTGAAATTTCTACATAAAGTGGGAATTGCTGCATCTATGGATACAGTCAACAAATCACTCAATTTTTGATGCTGTCAGCAACACTGGAACCCACTCAAGGGAACTAGGAAATCAGTTGTTCTGAGGCTTGTTTCTTTCAAACGAAATGAATAAAAAAAAAGATTGTAAGGATAAGCTCAGAAGGACCCTTCCAAGATTGTCTGCCCTCTTCCCTTAATCAAGACTGGCAAACATTCCTTAAAAATGACACTTGTTTTTGAGTGATAAATATTTAGAATAGACAGAAAAAGCTTCAGGGAAATTTTTCTTAGCATTCTGTCATGCTAAAAAAAGAAATTTCAGTTGAAAGTGGTGACAAAGGCCAGAGAAGATTTAATAAAATGGAAAGGTCTGAGAAGCCAACTTCCTAGTGAAATTTTTTAAAAATATAACTAAGATAGTCAATCTTACTGAGCCTTTGAGGAGTTATAAACAGAGAAAACAGCTGTTACTATCCATACGCCCTTTTTTCCTTGTAAAATTGTCACTACCAAAAAAAAACCAAAACCAAAACCAAAAAACCAAAGTGTCAGATAATGAAGATGACATGGAACCTAAAGCAGCAGTTTTATGTACCAGACTTCATATGAAGCATGTAGGGTCCACTGAGTGTAATTAAATAATGGATACCTTTCTCCAGTAGGCAATAAATCAGGGCTGGCTGGCTTTTTGAAAGACAAGCTGTGATTCAGTGATGCTCAGTTCCCCTCTGTGTCAGCCAGTATCATTTCTGCTTCATGGCTGGGTGTACTCACACAGCATGGTGCGTCCATGATAGGCAGTGATCCAGCACGTCCTGAACGTGTGAGCAGTAGGTGCACCACTTCCTGGGGACACGTGGGCACAGAGCAGCCAGGCACCTCTCTCCATGCTCCCTGCCTCGATCTTAGGGAATTGCAGAGTACAGAGGAGATTCAGGAAGATGCTGCTCCCTTCAAAAGCTGTCCGTACAGAAAAGGACATGCAGAAAAGGGCCAGGGGGTCCTGGTGGATGATGAGTCAGCTGTGTGTCCTTGCAGCCAAGACTAACTGAATAAGCAAGAGTATAGCCGTTAGGTCAAGGGAAAGGTTTGTGTTCTTCTACTTGGCACTTGTGAAATAGCGTTGGGAGTCTAATTTGGTCCTTTCCAGGTACAAGAAAGGCACTGACACACTATAGTGAGTCCAGGACAAGAGCAACACGCTGGTCAGAGGGCTGGAGCACAGAACATATGAGGAGATGCTGAGACAACTGAGTTCGTTCAGCCTGAGGAAGAGAAGGCTGAGGGGAGATCTTATTGCTGTCTGTAACTACCTAATGGGAAGGTGTATAGAGAAGACACAGCCAGAATCTTCTCAGAGATGCACAACAACAGGACAAAAGGAAACAAACATTATCTGCAACATATAAAATTCTGACTCAATGTAGGGAAAAAAAAATCATCGTGAAGGTTGTCACTGGAAAAGGGGCCCAGAGATACTGTGGGTTCTCTGTCCTTGGAGATAGTAAGTTTCAACTCGGCAAGCTTATGAACAGGCCAAGCAGGCCTAACTGAACCTGCTTTGAGCAGGAGGTTGGACTAGAAACCTGTAGGGGAGCCTTCTAAACTGAATTATGCTGTGAGGCTGTGATACAGCCCTGTCCCAGGTGCCCTCTGACACTGGCAAGGGTTAAGCTATGGACTTCTTCCTAATTGTAGTTTTTCTTGGATATCTGTGTTTTTGCTGCATAACAGGAAAGGAGAGAATGGGGGACACAGAGCAGGGTACACATCTAGAACAAATTCTCTTATCTGCAACTTGCTTCCTAGAAGTGCCTAAGGAGACGGTGAAACTTGCTGTCTGGAAGGGAGCAATAAGATGGATCCAGACAAACTATGAGTCATTCAATTCAGAGCTGGAATCCTGGTGCAAATTTCTATATATCTGAAACTGAAATGAATCAGATGCTCCCCACAGTGGGCGCTCAGGCAACCCCTCAATACCTGCCCCAGGCAAAACCAGACCTTCCATTCCTTAAATGAATCCCACCAAATGTGTCTGAGTTGCAATGGCTCAGTGAGTTACTGCAAGTCAGCTGAAAAGGCATAACTGACCCTGCTGTGACTGCAAGTTAAAATGCTTTGATATTTATGATGGGCTACAGTTACGTGTTTCACCTTTCTGCTGGTCTGGGTCTGCATATGGTCAATTATGGAAGTTTAGCTGACACACGGTAATCCATTAAAATATTGTTAAGTAGATCATGTGCTTATATCCAAAGGAGGAGAAAATGCAACCTGTGAGCTCAGTGCTTGGCAGCAGTCAAAAAGATAAGAGAAAGAATAGGGAGCGGCACAGAGCGTGTTTCTAAGCCGCTGCAAAGACACCACGACCTCCCAAATCTTGGATTCTGTGTATGTTTTTTATACGTTCTAAGCAGTAGAAATAGTAAAGATACCAAGTATGAACAAAGCTGTGAAATAGCTTCCGTAGGAGAACAGACAACTTCAACTATCAACCATCACCTTGAAAAGAGGTGATTGCAGAGGTGGAAAGACAGAGACGGCAAATGGGGAATGAACAGCGGGCTAGGTGGACCTTTGGCCTTAGGCAGTAGGGCTGTTTTTATGGTTACACTGTGTCTTTCTGGCCACACTGAATGCTACTCACGATGACTTCTGGTCCACAGCCACGGAGCTCAGAGCAGAATCAAGTGACTTCTGCTCTTTGGGGCTTCTCTAAGCCCCGCTTTGAGTCCTTTACAAGTTCTCCACCTGCTTTTGCCTGACCCGGCGGGGAAACTGATGGCTCCCTGCCAACCTTTGTCAGCAGCACATGCAAAGGCAGCATTTGGAAGACAAAATGCCCAGAGTAAGATTTCCCCTTAGAGGAGAGGAGAGTCTTTTAATGAAAGCCTCTATTCTGCATCTAAAAGGTTAATAAATATTCACTGAGAATCATCAACGTCAAGACTAAAACCAAACAGGAAAATGGCAATCTCTTTCTCTTTTGTAAAGGAACTTGTTGAAATAACTGCCTAAGTCTGCCCTCTGTTTACTAAAACGGCTTCGGAAATCTCTAAATCCATTTATCCTGAGGATTATCATCATCTGGTTTCCAGACAACATTCTCATTTCCTCCAGTGAGGTTTTTTGATACCTTAGGCCATTAGCTGTGGTATTGATCTTTCCTTAATACGTGAGATTTCCTACAGCAAAGACAGCTCTGCATCTAAAAAAAAAACCCAGCCAAATCTGTTTTATCTGAATAGCCAGAATAGCATTTTGTTAGAGACAAAATTTAACATTCTTTAGCTTTTGTTTATAATACATGTATCAAGGCAGGCTGTGAATACATCCTCTGTGGACTAGACTCAGCCTGTTATCAGCCACTTGGGGAAATGCCGTTCCAGGGACGAAAGCTCTGACCTGGCAGTCCTTCAGCTGCTAGTACCATGGCTCGACCCGAGGGAAAGAGATAACAGGCTGTACTCAGGAGTGGAGTCTCAGAGATTTAGCCTGGCCCTTCGTACCCTAAAATGCACCTTCCTGGACCAATCCTGGTTCCACAGAGAATTAGCAACCGAATCTGGTATTATTTATCCCACATCCCCTGAAGGGGCTAGCTGGGAAGGTGCCTCCACAGTAGAAAAGGAAGGAAAAAACCCTAAGCAAAGGTCCAGCAGAAAAAAATCAGCACCCTTTTACTGCCTGTTTTCTGCTTCGCAGCCCTATTTTCCTCTTTTGTCTTTCACTTACTGGGTAATGTTGAAAGCCCACAGTTAGTTCTACATATAAGAAGACGAGCACAGTCTGGTACCTTGGGGAAGAGGGAGATGGAGGGGTCTGGGGAAAGAAGGATACCAGAGTATTTGAGTCATTAGTATCTAGGGCAGAGGAGAATACATCTTCTCTTTTCCTGAGCTAATCAGAGCCTGTCAAAAAGCATAGATTTTTGAGGAGATATTTTCCCTCCCACTGTAATCCCAGGCCAGAGAACAAAGGGTTAAACTCATTAGCTTTAACAGTCTGCTTACACTTGTTTGCTTTTTCACTCAACCAGAACTTATATGTAAACAAGCCTGGTGTCACCCAAAGTACAGTGAGTGACACCAATCAGTAAATGTCTCTCTCTGATAAACTCAAGCTTCCGTGTTCAGTTATTGTGGGCGGGGAGGTTCTTCTAAACATAAAAAAAAAAAGAAAAGACCAAAAATACCAAAATATCCTGGAATGGCAAAACATTTGCTATGATTTCCTTCCTGGTGCCATATACCTTTTGGGCGCTTAAAGCATAACGTTCAGCAGTCACAGAGAAGTACATGATTTCAGATCTCTTCATAAACATTAGAAGAAGCTTTTAATGTATGAAAGTCTCATTAGCACCAAGAAGAAGTCATTATGGCCAAAAAAGTTCAAATTTAGACACCTTAAGTAAGAATAACTATATACTTAATCAATTTTTCAGAACGTCTGAGCACCTTCAGATAGCATTTAAGAGTAGTTCATTATAAGGGCCTAAATATGGATTAAAGGATTAGTTTTAGACATTGAATTGCGAAAAGTTTAGCTTATGTAACTTACCAGGGCCACATAGCAAGTCTTTGGGCTTATATTTATATGTAGAATCACAAATCTTCTGAAACAGGAGGCAGAAGGCACCAAACATTCCAGATTTGTCTTCCTTGTTTACCAAGAACTACCTCCTTCCAGAAACCCAATAGAGAATTAAAAAAAAAAATAGGACTTAGCTTTCTGTCTTAAATTTCTTCCTTAACGATATTAACAGAAATGAATGATCCTGCAGCATAACCCCCCCAACAGTCATTTTTGGGCCATATTCGTTTTAGGCGATAGTCTGCTCACTATGCAGACTTCTCCACCAGCTGATGACATTACCTTGTTCAGCTACTGTTTCATCCTCCGTAATTTGTAATTGTCTTCTCCTCTTTCCTTTTCACAAGCCCTTCAGCCCCGCCAGCAAAATGACTTGTGTGAACGCTCCCTAGTTTAATCAGTTAAAGTAGGTGATTAGAGCTATTTTAGCTAGTTTAAATTGAAGGGGATATAGCAGTGCTGCAATGGAGGTGGAGAAGAAGGCATTTTTCGCTAGGAACAGTAACAGCCTCGACACACAGAGAAGAAAATCTGGAAGAGGATACTAGTTTTATGAGATAAACTTGATGAGTTCAATCTCACACCGTTTAAGCTAGTTACCCTGAGATAAAGAAAGTCGTTTTAAGCTTTTTTTTCTTTTTTTCTTTTTTTAATAGTGAAGACAATTCAGTAGTGATTTAACAGTGAATATTACAGCAAGCAGACTCAGGACTAGAGCTCAACCAAACAGGCAATGCTGTTTCACAGTCAGCTTCAGGTGACAAATCAAACATAGCACAAACAAATACCTACGTTTTTCCTAATTATTTCTGGCTTTCCTCTACCTTGTCCCACACTGTGCCAGTAAAAACTTTGCATTTTCAGAGGAACATCTAGTTATATGCAAGAGCAGTCAGGACCAAAGGTCCTCCTTTGCTGTTATTTCGAGCGCGCTTGCAAAACAGGAGCTGCATAAAATGTCAGCTCACTTGTGGCCAGCGAATGCTGTACTCGAGCCACACTTCAAAGAAGCAGCTTGGGGGAAATACGTTCCCCACTCGCTGCGGGGGCTTGTGTGCTTCACGAAGCCCTGCTGGAGCCGGCGACAGTTCTGCGGCCAGAGCAGGAGATGCATTTGTATGTCAAATAAGGCTCTCGGATTTCACACGAGTTAAGACTTTCTACTGCGGGCAACTTTTGGATACCTGTTGCAAAGTCAAAGCAGTCAAAGCACTCCCTTTCTTAAGCAAAAAATGTAGTAAGGAGGCTGAAACAGTAAATGCAGTCAGTGACACCTTCCCCATCACACTTACCTGCTGCTGGCATTTAGTGGGCTATGAAAACGTTATAGCAAAGCCTCCACAAAGTTTTCATAATAAAGGAATGAACACTTTTATGATTAGCATTGTGACGATCAGGAGGCATTGGCACTGGATAGAATCATTTTCTTTTGGAATATGTGCTGCCATAAAGATAAGATAAAATATTTACATATATTAGATCTGTTAATGACGATTTACTTTTGGAGAAAGCTGGAAAAAGTGCCGATGATGAATACAATAAGCTCTCACCTTTGGAATCAAACCTTCCAAAAGGATTTTTTCTTTTAAGTGAATTAAAATAATTTATAATACACAATATAATATAATTTATAATACAAAAAGGTGTTGAAATAAAAGCATTTTGACTTTGTGGCTCAATAGGAGTTTTTGAATTGCCTCAGAGCAATGTATTTTGTGAGGAAGAGGGAAATTTGCCTTTCAGAATTTCTACTGTTTAATTTTCGTCAACCCAGAATAAACGCTATTATCAAATTCTTCACAGATTAGAAACTCCCTCTTCACACAGTGCCGTGTTACACGAACACGGATGGTAGCTCCATGCATAGTGTGTAGGAAGGGTTATGCCTGATGGAAAAACACTGCAGTTCCTTCAGCGCTCCTCTGCGATTGGGGGCTCTGAGCAATGATCGGAGACGATTTATCTTGGAACAGCTGATGAGATTGTCCCTGACAGCTCTCGGCCCCTTTTCTCTCGCCCCTACTTTACCCCCAGCCCACTCTTTGATATCTAAACTACTTTTCAAGCAGTCCCAGGAGCACAGTAATTTACAGTGTAGTTTTTTTTAAGGAAAACTGAAGTTGGCGATGAGTTTCCTCTAAAATGCCATGCTGCTGGCTGCAGGGATGGAGGACCCCGGTGGATGAGAAGTTCGGATGTGGAGGGCGGAGCAGGCTGCCAGAGGCAGGACTTTGCTTATTGGCATCTTATTATTGCCGAATTCCCAAACTGCGCATTAAAACGCACACCTTGGCAGCTTCTTGGAGTTGGTCTTATTAACATCAGCCTACCACACACTGCAGGAAAGCTTTGAGGAGCAGGGAATGATGGACCTGTAGGGAATAGGATCAAAACAGCTGGAATTCAGGAATAAGATCTCTCAGGAACGAGTTTATTAACTATAAATTTCAATAGCTGGGACAGCAAAGGTGAAGTAATAAATAGCAAGTGGAGGTAACTGTGGATCCCATATGGCGTATGTCCACTGGGTTAGGAGCAGACTAGGACTGAAGTCTGCTTGTGCTGCACAGACAGAGAGAAAATGTAAATGGACAATGGCATTGAGGAAGACTGCAAATGAAAGAGAACCTGTAGATGGAGAACTGTCCACTGTCACTGGGGACAGAAAATGGAAATTCCCTTCTCTTCTAGTGAATTACCAGTCCCTATGTGCAAGCCCCGACTCATCTATGCATCAGTTTTCTTATCTGTGAAATATGGAGTAAACTGAGTCCAGTGCTGCCTCAACATTATGGCAGGACCAATGTGATAGGACCTTGTGCATAGCATGGGGTGTGGGTTGACCAGGGTCTGTGGTAGCCCTGCTTTTGGAAACCCAGGGTTGGAAGACAAAACCCCAGATTGCAGGATACTGCTTGCTTATAGCCCTCAACTAGAAGAAGTTACGTGAAAAATATGTGACATTTTCCTAGCTCCTGGGGGCTGCTAACAAATCAGATTTTCATCAACTAGACCCTGTCCATGGGTAGGTGGAGCAGAGGTTGCCCAGAGAATTTGTTCCAACTCCATCCTTGGAGATTTTCAAGACCTGGCTGGATAAAGTCCTGCGCAGCCTGGTCTGATCCATGGCCCTGCTTGGAGCAATAGGCTAGGCTAGAGACCTCCTGAGGTGTCTTCCAGCCTGAATCATCTTATGATCCTATGATCCTATTTTTATTTTCCAGTACCGGTTAAGACAAAACAATACCAAACTATGAGTAAGAGAACTTATGCAGTTTACTAACTGGCCCCTTAGCACTGCTACTTTCCACAGAAACATAAAAGATCCCTCCCATCCCCTAGACTTCCTAGGAGGTGGATGTAAGCTGAGCATCCCTCACACGAGGGACATGAGTCTCTGCGGTTACCAGGTATCAGTCCCCACTGAGTGCTGGTAAATACACTAGTAAATAGAGATAAAGCTTTCTACTTTGCTCATCACACCTCCCCTACACACGCCCTTCTGCCATTTGCAACTCTTGCAGTGAGACATGGCAAAGTCTTCATTTCACCTCCCTGTCAATATTTATTGTGCATGTGTAATTTGAAGATTTTAAGATAATGAAATAAAATTCTTGCCTGCATTCATCAAGCCTGATATGTCTGCAGCATACAAATTGAATATAGAACGGCATAAAACTACCATAGGAGACAGTGAAATAGATCAACCTTTGTGTAATTGAATGAATGAATTCTCAGTCATAGCAGTGATGCCAGTGGGCAAAGGGGATTGTGACCTTCCAGGTCCCTGAGCCAGAACCCTCTGTTTGGCAATTACATGGCTTCAGAGTTGGCAAATGCCAAAGATGCATCAGCAAACAATCATTGTTTACACACTGCTGTGTAAAATATGTAAGACTTTTGCAGTAGATGTCATTTAAAGGAATGTACCTGTTTAAAGGAGCAGTTCTTCTAAGTAGAAATAATTTTAGGCTTCAGAATTAGAAATGGCCTGCTATGCTTGAACTGTAAGTAGTGACTTATGGTTACTGCCTGGAAAATGGAGTTCACTTGAAAATTATTATCTTAAGACTACTTAAGTTTCACTGGCTAATGTGAACAGAGTCTTCATTAAGGCTGTTTTAAGGAGGTGCGTTGCAGGTTACAGAAATTTAAAGGAAAGCAGCTTTTTCTCGGAGCTGTTAATATATTTTTCACAATCAGTCAGTCCCTCCTTCTCCACCCCCTCCCCTGTTATTTTGATGCTATTGAATTCATTTGCATAAATTATTAGATATAGAGCAGAGAGATAGAGTGAGGGAAAGAAAGGAGGGGGAAATTTTGTGCAATTCCTCTGGGGCCAGTGGGGGAGGGTACCAGAAGGGAGCTGAAAGTTGGGACAATTTAAAGTAGACATTGGTTAACTGCGAAAGTAGAACAATAGCCTAGACACATAGTGAAACGTGGAGGGAAAGGGAAAGAAACCTCCTCATAACTGTACAATTGCTGCAGGAATTGATACAAAGATGTTCCAGGGCCTGCATTAGCAGAGATTTCTCAAGTCCATAGCGGCTCAGAGCATGCAGCAGGTTTAAGAGGAAAGAGAGGAAAGAAAGTAAAAACTTTATGATTATTTCTGTATATTACTTGCAACAGGGAAAGTCGAACTAGAAGAACCACAGATTAGAAGAAGTGAACTTATACAGGGAAGAGGGGAACTATTTTAAACAATTGAGTTTGATTGCAGAAGTCCATATCCCAGGCTAATTTGCAGTATTGGGGCTGGAGACTCATTCATGCTCTACCGAAATGGGAGTGAAGCCAAACAGATCAGTGTTACATTGAAACCAAAGCCCTGGGGAAGCAATCCTTTCCAAGAAACTCCCTGTAGATGCTGGTTCCTCATATCACACGTGATTTAAACTTTCGCTCCGGTTAGAGCTAGTTGGGAGTTATTTTTAGCATTCCATTCAGAAATGAGAATTAATTAAAACTACTTTTTTGTTGTTTTTCCTAGAATTTAGACACTTCAGTGGAGCAGATCGTCAGATGGCATTTCTGTTCGAAACCGGAGAAACAGAGAATCATGCAGAACAACCAATAGGTTAATGACACCCAGCTGGAACCTAAGTTTAAAGATCACTCACCGTCCAATGCTGTAGTTAGTTAAATGGAAAACTGACCTGAAATACCTTCTACCCCAGCTTGGCCAATTGGTTATTTTGGTTATTCTGGTACTGAGTTGTGAGTGTCGCGGTGGGTAGCTGAGTGCTGCTGATCAGATGGGGAGAAGGGCTCTGAAAGACTCACAGCGCTGCAGCTCGTCCTTTTTTGAGAGAAACTCTCTTAGCTAGTTACCGGCTAGAGTCTTTTGATTTTCTTATATCCATTTTCAGGCAGGATTTGGCTTCTAGCAAAAAAACAACCAACCAACCCCCTGCCTCCTCCTCCCCACAAAAAGGAGGGGCTCTCTAGGTCAACACATAGACTCACTAATTCATAGATTTAGAGTTCCTCCCTCTGGCAATTCCTTCCCAAACACCAAAGAGGACATGAAAACTGCTCAGTGTCTGTAGTGTCTTCTTTGTATTTTGAATCCCTCCAGCTAAGTTCTAAATTGTAACTGGGATATTTTGCATTTTATATCCCCTTCTATCTGTTTCCTGGCTGTGTTTGTGGAAAGAGGACTGAGGGCTCGTGTTCGACTTCTAACTTCACCTCTGCTGTGTGTAATCAGTGTTGTTTCTCAGGCAGAAAGAACACGGGTAAAGTCTCGTGTTTGCCTTTTGTTCCACACGAAAGGACGTCACACATCCTGTCGTTCATCAGTCAAGGTTATTCCTGTTGGCTGCCTGCCTGCTTCTCCCATTACTTGTGCCTTAAACTCTGCCTTACTCACTTTCGTACAGTTCAATTTGTCCCTGATTTCCTTGCCAAACCTGGACTTGCCAAAGTGGTAAAGGGGTGTTAGTGGGAGGCGTGGTGCTTTCTAGTTATCCATACTTTTGACTCCCTCTGTTTTATCTAATTTCTGCATGAAAGAAGGTAGGATGTCACATCTGTATATATATATCCTTAGTTTAGACTGTGAAGTACTTTTGGCTAATTTATGTGTTAAGATCAACATTCTGACCCAGAAATTAAGACCAAGGCATAAGTATGGAGTAAGTAACTATGTTCTTGGTGTTGCCATCCTCCTAAATCCACTATGATTTGACCTTGCAGGTGGGGAACACAAGAGCTTTGTTTCAGGAAGGATTATGATTTTGAAGTCTGTCTTTATTCCACGTCGGAATGAAACCAGCAAAAACATTGATAATTTCCATGAATAAAAAGTTCACCTTTTTTTTTTTTTTTTTGGTCAGAACTAAGCTCAATATGAGAAATGAAAATCCCTTTTTTTCTGCAAATGTCAGAAATGGGCAGGCTGACACTGCTGTCACACCTCTCCCCTTCTACTCCTCCTCACTCCTTCCCAGTTCTTTCACTTGAATTTTTTTTAAAAATAGATAAGATTTTCCATATGTGAAGTAGGTGATGAAAGCACCCACGCCAGGTTCTGATGCAATCTACTGTCATCCCTATCTGACATGACATTGCTAAGCAAGGTGATTGGTCTGTAGAGTCTATCTTATGGTGACAAGCACAAAGTTGTGAGGTTTGACTACCAACCAGAGGACCTGTTGGTAGACTTAATGCAATGTTTCAGCAAGTCCCGAAGTTCTGCATGCACCTGGGGGTTTAGTATCAGCTGCATCTTCCTACCACTGCTGCTTTGCTTCACAGGGATGGTGGTGACCCACATATGAGTCTAAGGAGCTGCCCCTACCTCAGGGTATGTTTGTGCTGAAGTTTAATGCTCAAGAAGGTGCATGGAAAGAACCGCCTGAGTAGCAATTGCTTTGGTGAAAAGAGTTGCTGTTCCACAGCCAAGAGTCACTTGAGAAACTGTCATTGTTTTCCACTTCAGAGATCTGAGTCTGAACACCTGAAGTCTTGAAGCCTTGATTTTCTATTATATCATATGTCCCCAAGCATAGGATTTACAAATAGTTCAGCAGCCCTTTGTGCGCTTGAAGTTGGTTTAAACATAGGGCTGCCATTTTTCCCGCTAGGGTTTCTCGGAAAGGAATGAGTGCACAGAGGCTGTGTAGTGCATGTGCAGTCAGCCCTTCTGTTGCATCCTGGAAGGGTCAGCCTCATTGTGCAAGTGCCCAGACAGAGTAAGGGTTGCCATATTTCTTCTTGCATTTTCCTGGTTGGAAATCTGTGCAGGCAAACTGGATAGCACATGTGGAGCGAATGCTAGCACTTCTGGGAAGCATTGGTTATGGTGGGCGCGTACTGCAGGGAAGTTCAGTACATACACTGTGGTTATACCCAGGATCTGGCCCATGTTTACACAGACAGTGGCACTCAGTCAGACACAATGACTAGAATTGTCATTATGATGTCTTCTCATAATGGCATTCCAGATGTCTTCTCAGTTAGCTCCTTGATATCTGGGCTACTGGGATGACTTCCAACAGTGATGGAAAGACACTGATGAAAAGGGATGCCTTGTGAGAGGCTGCATAGAAACATAGGGGTGTAGGAGGGCTCCAGGGGGGCTCATGAGACATAATGTGAAAAAAAAAAAAAACCCAAAAACCCACTGTGTTTCATCTACGCTTATTCTAAAAATCCAATTCACTCTCAGGATCCTCCTCCGAGAGACCTCCAGCACTGTCTCTTTTCCTTTATCTCTCAATCCTGTGATTGCTTCCTCCTCCTTTTCCATCTTGCCTATCCCATCTTCTTCCCCAGACCACTGCTACTGCCTCACACCTTACACTCTCGTTTGCTTGTCTTTGCTTCTACCTTACTATGTCTCCTCTCCCTGCTGGCTTTTTCTGTCCTGGGGAGGAGACTCCACAGTGTGACGAGTTTCCCCTCATTAACTCCATCCAGAACAGCTTTGGGCCCTCTAAGTCCTGGAATGTGATGAAATGCCAGTAGAGCTTCCCAAAGCCTGTGGAGACCCCTAAGAGCTTCTTATCTTGGGCTCTGCATCTCACTGAGCTTTGTCTCACTGAGGAGGTATGACTTGCTGGTTAGGAAACGGTGATCTGTAATGGTATGTTTAGTCAGATTTTCTGTGAGGAGTTACGGGAATCACTTTGGGAATGGGCTTACTTCCTTGGTTGATGCACTCATCTTGCTGTCCCAGACTCCTTGGTGAGGTTAGCAGCCTTTTGTCAGCCTGAGCTGTAAAAAGTAAAAAGTAGCAGTTCCTGGATGGTCCTTTTGAGAGGTTGCAGCTGAGAAACCAGGTCTGCTGCTCTGTTCCACTAGATGTTTGGGAGATGGACTCCTGGGAGATGGACTTATCTTAATGGATGTAACATCAATTTATGTAAAGTTAATCTCAAAGATTTCTAGAAGCAGGTTTTCCTACTGAAGAACAGCAGGGACAGATCTGGCACTGTCACTGTTCTTCTGAACTGGTGTCATCACCTGGCTCAGTGCAATACTGGCCCATGGAGTTTCTCTGCATTTGTGTCCAGGTAGCACTTGGTTTTCTCCTCTGCTTTCATGATTTTGACGGCAGACATATAGCCAGTCCTTCAGACCACCTGTTTCAAGAAGTATAGCTTGAGAACTACAAAAGCATCTGTTTTCCAGGGGGAATAACAGAACTATCTGAAGTGTTTGCTGTGCTGTGACCTTTTGGCTTATGACAAGTCAGTCAGTCATCTGGCTAGAGAGAAATCGGCTTGACATCTTTTTCATCTTTTGTAAAAAGTAACTGTTTTACTCAAATGATTACAATAGTGTCTATTTATGAACATTTAGGTCATCAACGCCAGATGGTGGAGTTTCCAGAAGTTACTCTATTGATTCTTTAATATTAACATAAAATTTCCCAGATAGAAAATGTGAGTTTTTAAGCTTTGTGAAAAATGCTGGTCTTGCCCAGGGAATTTGTGGTAGTTTCTCTGCTGCCAGAAGGAAAAGCTCAGTTTCCATATCTGCAATCGGACAAAGGAGGAGAAATCAGCTAATCAAAAGGCTACGTATGGCTGTTGTGTGTGGATTACGCAACAGAGCCAAGACTGCTTGAATGGGATACGTTCACCTGAGGCCTGTCATCTCCTGGAGCGCAGGAACAGCGAAGCAGGATCCTGGGACTCTGTTATAGACTTTACAGATTTTACCAGAAAGTCACAGTAAGGTGTCAAGAAAATCACTTCAACCCAGTTGCAAAAAGCTGTCTCTCATATAACCTTTTACTGTTTTTTCTTTTTTTTTCAGAGTAACTGTTCTTGTAATATACCAACATGATTGCTACATTCAGTGTGACCACAGGTTCAAGAACTTCTCGTGTGAGTAAGCATGAGTAAGAACAGTGTTTAATTTCCCTGTGACTGAACATCCTCCGATAACCTTCTTGTGCAGCGAGCAACAAGAGTTAGCTTTGTCCCGTGCCCTGACACTTTGGGTGCATGCTGCTGGGCTAAAGAGGGTAGGATTACAGCATGCACCATTTCTAAAGGAAGGTCCTATCATCTACCTACTACATTTAAAAAGGCATCCATTACAAATGACATGTGGTCACTGTAATGTCAGACTCTCACCATTTCTAGTACCTGTCATTTATTAATCAAATGGTAAAAGGTATTCTGAGAGGCCTAACAGCTACTGGAGTCTATCCCTCCTTCCCTGTCCTGAGCTCACCCCCTGCTTCTTCATGTCGTTTGGAATGCAGAGAAGAAAGTGTTTGGTGACATTAGAAGAGGTATGAAGGTAGGGTGGACCTGGCAGCTCTCAGTAGTGAAGCACCTCCATCAGTGGGGATTACGGCAGAGTGGGGACAGCAGGAAAAGGAGAGATGAAGTGATCCTATTTATAAATATATTCCCCCACTCCCTGTCTGTACCATGCAGATATCTCAGTAGCGCAGATGGATCTGCATACTGATGAAGACATGGGGCATCTATGAAAAATGCTGGATTTGGCTGAGCTCCCTGCAGGCACAGGGTCTGCTTGCTCTTCTATTAGAGCCCAGTGCACTCACATTTTACAAAGCTAGGATGTGGATGCCAAGTTTTGGTACCGCTGCTGTGGCTTTGCTTCTGCCTAAGAGCAAAGCTCAGTTTCCACTTCAGTAATCAGATGAAAGAGTGCAAAGCGACTCCAAGTGAGAGGCTAAAGCTACAAGCAACAGGTAACTTTTTCAAAGCAGCTCATCAGCAGGCAATGTGAATAGGGGAAAATTAGTATCACTACAAAAAGGCCATGCAGAATCACCAGCCAGAATGCCTGCAGAAAGCCAGCGCTGTATAATATAAGATATCAGCTTACTGAGGTGCCTGGAGGATTGTAGGGTAAAATCTGGGCAATTTCTCAAAGCCTAAGCATTGTGCTATACCAGTGCTATGAAAAATATAGAGGAGCTGCTATTGTTTCTTTTACAGTATGTACGTCTTTCAGTGCCATACGAATATCAGCTAAGCAACACATTAGCCAGTGGATGCAGGTATAAGAAATTACATCTTTTTAATTATAGATATCAGAGAATCAAGAAAGCAGAGATTATTTGCTTCCAGTGCACTGACCATACGATGCTTCCTCTGGAGTCAATGGGAGATGTGGGTGTCCTGTGTGTCTCAGTGCCAGACCCTCAGTTACTGGCCTGAAATCACACAGCAAGCCAGTGACAGATCTGCTCAGAGCTCTGGACTTCTGATTCTCAGGTTTCTTATTCTTCCTCTTAGATAATCTTACCCTGCAACTCTTACATCAAAGAGTTTAGAGGATGAAAATGACAGGAAGGGTAAGGTCTGTGTTTATATTCTATGAATTTCCTTTGTTAAAGGATTTAACATCATAAAAAGCCACTCGAAGTTCTGAGAGGTGCTATGCTGAGACGAAAAGTATCAGTGCTAATGCCCAAACAGGCCCTCTTTAATACGCTAGCACAGGTGGAGCGATCTCCAGGAGGCAAAGGGAAGTGTAGTTCTTGATGAGCCCCTGATAGGAGTAAGCTTCCCCTAATTCTCTCTCTTACCTGTAACAGTGTTTGTGCCCTTTGCAAAATGGATCTTCTGCCAGTTCCTGGTGAACAGATGTCTGTGCTACAAAAACGTTGTCACAGCTGACTGCAGCAAGCCAGGCAGAAGCCAAAGACCTGGATACTCAGCAATCTCCTAGGAAAGCTCCCTGGAACAGAGAAAAAGTTGTACTGCGGTAACCCAAAGAACAAAGGTTGAGTCTCCCTGATTCATCTGTTGACCCCAGCTGTCAAAGCCGCACTCTGCTTTCAACTCCACACGCTAGGAAGGACACCTGCTAGGCCAAGGGCACATTACATGCCTAAGATTCCTCCTTTCCATCCATGATGCTGGCTTCCTTCGAGCCATCCTCTCAGGCTAAGCATGGGGCTAACGCAGCAACATGCCCTGTCTTGAGTGGCTCCCAGAAACCGCAGGAGTAAAACTATCTCTGTTTATAAAAGGAGCCACTTGAAAGTACCATCCGAATAGATCCCAAGTAAGATTTTGATCTTTTCTTCCAAGCACGGACCAGACGTTGCTGCCAGAACAGACTGTTCAGCCTGATCAGCATGATAGATATTCCTGCAAGGAGTACAATTTTAGCTGTTTTCGTACATATCTGCAGTCACCATCTGGTATTTGTTGGCATGAATATGTGCCATAAGAAAACTAGGTTGAAGGGAAAAAGGAGACCTCACCAACCTTTTAGAGTCTCCGGATCACTCTGGGGTTCGATATTTGCTTTTGTTCTAAACATCAAGTATTCTCACACAAAGCACAGTATGTCCCAAAGCCAGTTCATCTTATTTCTTTCTTTATGAGCATGGCTATTGCTAGATAACTCACAATAAGCACTAGAAACTCGATTAACTTGGGAGGATACGCTGCACAACATGGAGAAGACCTCCTAACGTGGAGTAGGAGACTTTCCATATGATGTGTTTGAAAGAGTCTCACCGGGTTCTTGACTGACACTTTGGTCTTCTCTTCTCACATTACTCCTTCTAAAAACCTAGGGAAACAAAATTAAATCACTGGTAAGTGATTTACTGTCCCCATTAATCTAAGAAAACTAAAGAGGGACTTGAACAGAAAACCATCAACGAGAATATGAGCGAGATCAGATAGCTTCATCCCTCCACGAAAGTAATAACACAGAATTTCGGTGTGCAGTGTTAGTGGGAAATATTTGTTCAATGCTTTGAAGTTGGGAAGCACTGTATAAATGCTGAGTACTACTAACTACATGAATCAGTCATCTTCAGAGAAATCTAATGCTGTTCAAGATGGGAGAGCAGTTTCTCCCTTTGTTAATGATAACCCAAAGTTATTCAGAAAAAAAAAAAAAAACTTTTAAAAATAGATCAAATGATTTCCCCATCCCGTGATAATCCCTCTGATTGCCCCCATGTTTCAGTTCACTGTATCATCTGAGAGATCAAAGACTGTGTCTGAAGCTGGCAAACCAACCCCACAAAGAAGAAAACCCTCTTCTGCTGTAGATAAACAAAATACAATTTCCAGATACCATCACGGTGCTGATCAAAATAGCTGCTTTTCCAATTAGATTTCAAAGAATTCTTAATTGTTATTCATTTAATCTGGAGATTTGCAGATTTTTCCAGTAAGAAATCTGTTTCACAGGGAGCTTATTACCCCAGGGATTTTAGTTACAGACAAGTTTTAGTAAGCAGCAACAGCCTAGCTGTCAGGCAGGTGACAATAAAAAGGGAATCTGTCCAGATAGAGGAGATGATGCTATTTGTGTTTCTGTTTCCTGCAATAATTTAGAGCACGTAGCTTTATCTATTCTGAAATGGTAGCAGACCTCACATCTGCATAAAGGCACCTGCCTTTAAATTATAATAGGCAGGATACTTAAAAAGAATTTATCTATCTATCTGGATATCACCTCAGTCTTTCCTTCTGTTTTTATACTTATTAATTCAAACCATAGGGGTCTGCCCTGAAACTTCTCTTTTCCATTCCTAGATTGGATTCCTATGTTCAGCAGTCTTCTGATTTTTTTTTTTTTTTGGTAGTTTGCTGTGCAAAAATAAAATAAAATAGAAGATTTTATAATGTCTGCTGAGCTGCCATTTCAAAGTCAGATAAAACAGCAGGGGTAGGGAAGAAATGGGGGGAATGGGGACTTCTGCTTCACCGACAGGTGATATTTTGGAGCAGAACAACATGAGATGGCTTCCTGTCAGGCAGCAAAAATAGGAAGAAGAACAAAAAATAACCCCCAAAGAAAATTGCTCTGTCCTAGGCGAATGATGGTGGAAGGATTTCTAATCCTTTGGTAAGTGACAGTGGAGGACTTAATGCTGTCAGGCAGGTATGACAGCATCAAGAATGAGTGACTCAGGAAAGGTGACTCAGAAGCAGATGCCATCAGGAAAATAACTGCCCAGCCCCAGAACAAGATCCGTCACTTGAAACCTGCTTGCAAGGCAGCTGGGCCACGCAGCCTAGTGCTGAGGGTGGGCAGCCAGGCACGTGGTCCTGCACGAGGATGGCCAGCGGCCCACACGGGCCAGGGCAGTACGGCTGCAGCAGATAGGGAGGTCCCCATAGGCAGGAAGGGGGAGACCCCAGCTGGGAATCACCAGTAACACCAGAAAGAAAAAAAAAAATTAGGCTGGTGCCACCCTGGGGGAGAGATGAAGACGGGCTTGAAGAAGCCTGGAAAATAATGGATGATGTGGAAAGGGATGAGAAACGCACCTCCCTGTGTGTTTTAAGGCACGGCACTAGCATCAGGACACCTGGGTTTCTCTCCTACAGAATTTACTGTCACCTAATCCTAAATGAAAGACTGCAAAAGGGACATAAATCTGCTCCATCAGGACGAAAGCCAACCTTTACCTTTATGAGCTATTTCCAATGACACTGCATTTCTAGGATCCCTGCAACAACGCATGAGCCTGCGGGGTTGTATGAGCCATCTACACGCTAAGTTAGTTTGAAAGGGGAATTTTGTGTATGCAGGGCTGATATGAACATCCTTGGAAGAAGAGAAGAGAGTCCCATTGCCAAAAAGTCAAAAGCACCTGAAACCTGTGGGACGTCCTTTCCACTTTGGATTTCCATTTCCAGTTTCCCAGAGGGTCCAGCAAATTCTGCAGAGCACCAGAAGTTGCGTACTCTTGTGAGCAGAATCTATTTCTTCTAGACATTTTCCATTTTGGCTGAACTCATTCAGGGAAAAGACAGTTATGAACTAATTCTCAGCAGCGTTTTCCAGGCAACTCCATCTAACCACAAAAGGTTACGTTTTTTTACCCCAAAGCCAAGGTTTCTAAACAGCTTTATTAAACACCAGCTGTCTGTTTGATGGTGTACAAAACATAATTGACTCTATAGGCAGCAAAGCCAAAATCACCTCTGCTAAAGTCAAAGTTACATTTAGGACAAGTTTATCTTAATCGCAAGAGTGATCATTTTTGTTCCATTGCCCTGCAGGGAGATGGTATTTCATTAATAAAAGACATTGGAAAGGACATTTAAATTAGATGACAACATTAGGGGGCAGTACTCAGCCAGCGACCGGTCCTATCAGTTCATTGAACAGCTGTGTTTATATGGAGTTGTTTGTAAAATTTACATTTGAGTTTGTTTTAATCTTACTTTATTGCCACTGGAGAAACAATAGATCTTTTTCCATTACAAGGCATCAAGTGACACATTAAAATTCAGCAGGAGGGGTAAAATTTCCTATGACTCTTCTTCCCATAAATCTCTGATTATGTATGTATATATTTTGTAAGACAGAAAAAAACCTGTGTGATCTGAGATGTCTTCTCAGTGAATTGCCTGACCCATATGCCATCCATGCAGGTTCTTATGCCTTTTTTCTCCCTGTGACTGCCTGATCTTTTCACAGGTGGATTGACGCTCAATTTCTCAGTCCCCTGGCAACGTCACATACATCCCAACTGAGTATGAGCGGGCAAACAAAAGCTCATACAATTGTGCAGGATATGGATTTTAGATCTTCCCCCATGGGAAGGTATCCCTTCTGTGGATCGGTAGATCAAACACATTATTTCAGGCATCTCCTGCCTCTTCCGAGATTTGTCTTTCCCCAAGCCATCCCGCTGCTTATGGCTTCTCCCTTCAGGCCTCCTGCCAGAGAACGTCACCCCCTCCATTCGCTGCTGGTTTTCTGCCATACAAGTGAATCCACTGCAGGAACTGCCTTTATTTCCACATTTGTGGTTCAGGTCCAAGTCTCCTACACCCCACAAGCACAGAGGGGATCCTTTCGCGTCCTTTCCCCAGTCTACCCGGGAGGACCAACCTCATTCCTTTCCGAGACTGCTCTGGGCTCCCGCTCTTCCAGATCCTTACTATAATCCAACTCTTTCTTTTCTCTTTCTTGGTCTTCTCATTCCTGCCAGAAACAAGCCAGGTAGCTGGGTCTGGTATTTAGGGAGGGTTGCCCTGTCCTCCATGTTCAGCTCAAGGCTCTGACTGAGCTTCTCCTAGCTCCAGGTCACTGATATCAGCTATCACTGTCACTGACATCAGGGCTGTGTCTCAGCATCCCCAGCATTGCCTTCTGTGGTATAATTCCTATTCTTTCTGTGGCTCTCCACATCCATCCTACCCTAAGAAATGGGAGTCCTACCACAGCTTAAATCCCCCGGCCTGCTGTCAGCTGCTTCAGTGTTGCTGCATATCATCTCTTGGATCAATGCCTTCCTGTAAATCCTAAGAAATATAGCCACTTCTGGAACCCACTCTTAGGTCTAACGCCAGAGTATAATGCTGTCAGTCCTGTGCCTGTGTCATCCTTGCTCCTAGCTGGTCCTGCCTACCATCTCTGGAAAATGGCCATCCTCATGGATGTGCTCTGCATCATGACCTCTCTTTGGATCCTGTTCATTTCCATCTGTTTACTACTATCCTAAATTGAGATTCCTTGGTCTTACCTACCACATTAGTGCCCTTCCTGCTACTCCTTGAGCCACTTCCAAACCACTGAAGGGAAGGTGGGGAGGGAAAATCAGATAAAGGCTGATGGGGATAATACCCCCTCTCCCTTGCAGGGGCAAGCTGTGCTCCCTGGTTAGTACCTGCCAGCCTCCTGTCTATTTTGCCTCTTGCTGCCAGCCTTGACACCTAGACAACAGCTCCCTTGACAAGTCTTTATTTTGTACTTCACTTACATTCTTGCATACTGATCTCTATCGCATCTGTGCTGCTGGGCTAAGTGTAGAGCATTACAGTGGTTACTAAGTCAAGCTGCACTTAGAGGACCTTGTAGCCCTTGATGTAGCCCTAGGTTATCTTCTGCATCCCTATCCTCCAGCAGCCCTGCCTTAAGCTGCTCTTATTTGCATATGAGGAAGTGGAGAGCAGAGTGCCAAGGCCAAAGGTGTGCCAGAGGCTGGTGGCAGAGCAGGTTCAATCTGGAGCAATTCTCCAAATGCCCTGTCCTGTTCCTACACTCTCCATCCTGGATCTGGCCCTTTTAAATAATAGCTGTGCAGCTTTACAGACGCTAGTGAGAACTATTTCCTCGCACAGCGTGTAATCAGCCTACATGTGCCACAAGAGGTCAAAGAGCCAGACACCAGAGCTGATTTTTAAAAACGATTCTTGATAAAGCTAGCAGCCAACAACAGCTGTGGTTATGCTAAAGTTGCCTCAAGCCTCCGGATGTGCATATAGCAGCGACGGGCTGAAGAAGACCCATCCTCACCCTGCCCAGCGTTGTCTCCTACAGCAGCTAGTTAATGCTGCAGGCAGGACACCAGGTGTGATGGACGGATGCTGGAAGCCTTTACAGCAAATTCGGTGTCTCAAATGCTTTCTCAGCTCATTGTGCCTCAGAGACCATGGCAGGTACATTGATCTAGCTGACAGAGTAAGGTCCTATAGCTCAGTTGTTTTATATAGATGAACTGTGATTTTAGTAATAGGATGTTTAAATAATATTGTGTCACTTTTACATCTCACCTCCCTTTCCTTTGAATGAAAGTGCCTGTCTGCTTTTGACAGGTGGATTTTTTTTTTCCTTTTCCCCACAAAGACTTTGCCTGAAGGACATCAGGAGTCGTAATAATGGTCGATGCTTTCATGAGATTCTTACAGATTACGGCTAAATGGAATGGTGCTGTAATGTGATTACCTCCCCACTTTTACTCCTGCTGTGCCATGTAATGGCATGGCAGGGCTCTCCACTGGGATTAAAGTGAGTCAGACTGAAAATTTACTTGCCTTGAGGGCCATCAAGCAAATTTAAATGGCTACTTCAAGATTCTGCCTGCCAGTGAACAATTTCTTCAGAGGATTAGCAAAATGAATGAAATATGAAGGCAGGTAGGCAGTAAAAATTGTTCCATTAGCTGCACATTTGCTCTCTCTCCTGCTCTCTGATTTTACTCTGAACACTAATTCTAGGTCCTTGTAATCTGTGTTTTGCTTTGTGCTAGAAATGTAGAAGGAGCTCAGAACACAAAAAAGCTGGCACCCCTGCCTTCGCTGTTGAGGAACTGCAGGTAGGCTGCGGGGAAGGAAGGAGAGGAAGGGGTCTTTCCTTTCTGTTTCACACATTTTCCCTGGCACAGAGGCTCCTCCAGAGAGAATTCGTAATATAAAAGCTTGATTTCTGCTCAAAATCACCCTCAGAAGCAACTCCTTTTGCAAGGCTAAAGACGAGTCGGGGGGACGGAGTGAATGTCCCCATCACTCTTGTGATCAAGTTCTTCTCTCACTGCACAGGGATGGGGGCTCATTTCCCGCGCACCATAACCCCCTGGTTGTCCTGAAGCTGTGGAAAGTTTGAATTATATGACAGCCATATGGGTAGAAATAGGTTTCTGGCTGTACAAACGTGCTCATTTGAGGTGAAGGCACATTGCAGCAAATCCTCGCAGTTAGGCTTGCACGGGGAACGTCTTAGGCATCTGAGGAGGATTCACACCTACTCCTTTGCCGTCTAGTGCCCATTTGGTGACCCCTGATCTTACATTCCTTTGCTTTCTTGATTAAGCAAATGGAATTTAAGAACATTTGGGTACTACCATGAATACAAACATTTCCCTATCTCAGATCCATCTTTTGAAATAAACTGCTAAATTGATTCCTTGTCTCAAGAATGCTGAGACTGGACTAGTGAATTCTTAGCCCATTTACAGAGAGACATTCATGAGATGAGACTTTGAATATCACGATGACACTACAGCTTTCCTTGGCAGCTCAGCCTATTCTTTTTTTCAGTTATTTTCTTAATATTCAGTTGAAAAATTTCCCTGACGCAGCTGAAGTTTAATTACTTCTTTTGCTATCATTGCTGACTAATGATAATAATTGCTTCCTGTCCTCTGGTGCAACATTCTTTTCTTTATCCGCAGACAATTATTGTGTCTCCCTTTGGTATTATTTCCTCTAGTTAGAAATTGCCCATAAGCACAGACCTACTTCTTGTCTAGCTGCTTAATAAACCCCAGAAATATAGCAATAGGAGTGAAAGCTGGGTGGTGGTAGGGGATGGGGAGGATAGACAGGTGGGATGACCCAGGAGACTTGAATTGGCAGAGCATTTTGCTCTGCAGTAGGTCACTCTAACAGCTCTTTGACAACTTATACAAAAGGAACTGATGGTCTCAGCCGAGGTACTAATGGATTAAATTCTACATTACATGTACTTGTCGTTACTTTCCTTATTTCAGGTAGTTCCGTAACAGAAGTTCAGGCCTGAGTGGCTATGGAGATTGACACACAATTTTTCCCCAGAAAAACTCTTTCCAGAGAAGGATGGGAGGGAAGCAGCCAGTAGCTCCATTTTAGAGGTGCGAAGTCAGAGTGCTGAGGGTCACAGAGTGAGGAAGAAGAAATAGGCTCAACTCCCAAGTCCGAGGCAACATTCTTAAATCATATTGTTTAAATATTTGCAATTTCCTTCAGCATAATAAAACTCTAATTATCATCAGAAATGCAGGATGAGATCTTCAAGACTTAGACAAGATTATTCACACAATTAAAGCTCCAAATGTGTTTTTTTAAGTACGTTTCTGGCATGAGGTCTTCTTCTCTGTTCAGGTATATCTCCAGTCAAAATCAACATCCACTGATTCAGTCAGGCTGTTACACTTTGTGACCCGCCACTAGAGGGGCGTCCAGGATTCTTTCGTATTCTGGGATTAGTTGCACTGAACTCGAGAGATCGTTCTTTGTCAGATGTAAGAATTTATTAGATCTAAGCGGTTCTACACATATGACGGACACTGGACAACACTAAACCATCAACAGCAGACAATCTACAAGTATAACAAAGCTAAGAAGTATAGCAAAGAATCAAAAACACACACATATCCGAGCTCTATGGTTAAGCCACGGAAGCACAGTACAATGACTGCTCTCGGATGCACGGTATAATGACCGCTCTCGCCCTTTCCTTGTCCTTATGGGCCACCCCTCCGGTATAGTTTTCCCCGGATTGTTCTCACCACGCTCGAGCTGCGCCAAGAGGATTCAGGTTCTCTCTGGCAGTTGGCATCAGGGGCGTCCCCGCTGATGGGTGGGTTGTCGGTCCGCAGGCCCGCTGACTGTGAGTCCGAGTCCACACAGAGGTATGTGGCTTACTCTCTTTTATCCTTCCCGGGCTTAGTTCATTAATCAGTGCCAGACCATAGCTGGACAACGGAACAGATGGTCTTAGGTGATAACGGTATGGATGCCGACAGCATGGTCACCAGGATGCTTATCAGTACATTCAGCAGCTATCAGTGCGCATGTTTAACAGTTGCACGCTTAACAGCTATCAGTGCGCACAGTCAGCAGCTACCAGTGCGCACATTCAACAGCTATCAGTACGCAATTCCAAGGTATCTAGATGCCTACAGTGTGAGTCTGCGGTGTCACTTCTCCTTTGCTGACTCGGTTTGCTCTGCACTCGTGCTCTGCCCTCATGAGGCTACGGCAACCCCACAGTGTGGTGGCTCTGGCCGTGGTGCACTCGGGGTTCCTAAACTCTTGGGGAGCACCCCAGAGCAAACCCCTCTTCTACGGGCTGCACCATCCTGAGTCCCACGCTTGCCTGTGTGGCGCCTATCACACTTCTGTCATTGGTTTCAATATACAATTCATTTTTATGAACACACATTTTTTTTTGATGCAAAGGATATTTTCTGTTTCTTCAGAAGGGAAAAAAAAAAAAAAATTACTGCTCCATGGGAAGAAAAAGACAGATTTTGGTGTCTGTTAATGGCATGGACTTCCTGAAAATGTCTGTGAGTAGGTCTTCATTCAGTTAACAAGACTGGCTACAAATAAAACTCTTTCAAGATTCTTTCTTTGTTTGTTTGTCTGTTTTTTGAGCTGTAATTTAAATACAACTCAAGCAGAGTTATTCTGGTATCCCAGAAGGTAATAGCTTCAGAATCCCGTTGCCAGACAACAAAGACCTTTGGGAGGGAAGTGTGAAAAGGGGCATCTTTTGAGAAGGGTGAAGGTTACCTCATCGCTGAAAGTAGAGGCAGTATGGTTCATTGGGTAAAGCATTGAATTGAGACTATGAAGTTTGTGCTGGCTGACTTGCTGTGTTCACCTTTCTCTTGTTGTGTACTTAGATTAAAATTGCATTGAGGCAGGGACTTTTTCTTAGTAAGCATTTCTATTTCTGATCTTAACAGACTTCTATGTGCACTCAAAAAAAAAAAAAAAAAGAGAAAAAGAGAGATTAAGCCAAGGTTGTCTTAACTATTTCTTCGTCATTTTCTTCCATTGTTACCTGTTTGTATTGTGCACCTTGTCTGTCGGTAAATATCTGATAAAGAAAGTCCTTGCCCAAAACAGCTAAGATAATTTAAGATGTGAACTGGCAGATAGTAAACATTGAGAGAAGGAAGCAGCTATAAACATGGTAGTAAGCATCTGAAACATGCAGCCAGTTAACAATTGTCACATATTTTAACGTCCTCCTGGCAATTGATTTCCATCATCACTCAATGACCAGCTAGGTGTCCTGCGTTTTGGCTGCAGCTGACGAAGCCCCTATGGTTGTTCACCAAGATAAAAGCATAGGGAAGGAACAACAGAGCTAACCCAAAGATTTGACAGACTAACAAGGAAGAGCAATCTGTAGGTGAACCATAGAGTGGAGTTTTCTCTGCATAGGACAGGGAAGGGGAACAGACAAAAGAAAAGCAGTTTCTGGTTAATCTGCAAATCCAAGAAGTTTTCCTGCTTACCAGGAAGCAAGTTGCAGCTCATTATTGATACGAGGCTAGAGGTGGTTGCACAAATGAATGGATGAAACAGCAGTAGCTTACTCATGCTGAAATTCTGAAGTCACTACCTCTGGGAAGAGAAAGTCTCGCTAGCAGGTGTCCTTGCCTGTGTTGCAGATAAAAGGTGCGAGGGGGAAATCTTACCATCAACAGACAAAAGCTTTTCTGTTTGAACAATGACAGTACATTTGAGCCAAGGTTAAACCACCTCCATCTTCTGTATTATGTGAAAATTGCATATATTCTGATTTTTTCAATTTTGTCCACCATGACCACATTGGAAGTTTATCATCTCCGCTGTTTCTCTAAAAGGAAACCAAAGCATCAACGACTTCAGGACACCAGACATGGTGACCTTGAAAATACTGAGATGGCTTGGCTAAGCACATAAATGCAATGAGGCAGCACTAATTCTTGTCCAGGTGTCTGGGAGGCAAAGAACAATATAACTCAATATAACTAAACAGTGGGAGGTAGGCAGGGGGGGTGGGGAGGGGAGGAAAGCATTATCACAACCACTCTGTGCTCAGCTGAGTAATGGTGACTCCACCACTTCCACACCACCGTGCCATCCCTCTGTCTGTCTGCACAGTCTGTCAGCCGGCTCTTATCCACGAGGCGTGGACAGCAGTTCTTTCGCTTTACTGAAGTTTTGGCTCATAAAAATTTTGTATAAAAGATGCAATTAAAAACAAAATACGTAGACAAACTTCCTACAAGGAAATGAGACCCTCTACTTTAAGTGGCCTTTATCAAGCAGGATGCCTCTGCGTGTTTCAAACTGTATCAGTTTATTCTGCTCTTGTTAAAATAAAACAACATGGATGACTGGAACACCAGTAAGTGACAGCAGAGAGATCAAATGCTAGGTACAATTATTTTAGGGAACAGCCTTCCAGTCCCCAGGTTGTCTTTTCCTTTACTCCTAAGTGTGGAGCGTGGAAAGCTCTGAATGTATCTATGTCTTGAAAAATATTTGAGTTGGGCATTGAGGGGTGTGCGCTCCTGCTTTGCCTTTAGTTTGATAAGTATCCTGTAGTCAAATAGCGGCTATGCAATGAGCAGCACAGAAAGTCATTGTCATATGGGCCCTTTAACATCTTAAGTGTGGGAGTCCTCGTATTTTGGTATTACTGCGTGCAAAATAAAAAAAAAAAAAGAAAAGAAAAAGTTTTTGCTATAGAGACTGATCTTTCTTTGGAGATCTTCCTGGCAAACATTTCCCTAATGTAGATCATATCCAAGAATAAGCTGCAAGACAAAAGGGACAAGTTGCTAGTGATGCTACTGGAGAAGAATTTAAAAAATGAAGCTTGATCACTCTGAGTTAAAGAGGTGAAATAACCTGAGGTGTTTTCATACGAGCTATTGGGACAGAGAGTTCCAATTAGGACCTATTAAAAGAAGATGCTTCCGGTTTGTTGCATACAGTTAACATACTTCTGGGTACTGAATCCCTCCACCACCATCAGTGTGTACCACGTCCTCCATTTAGAGCGACTTGAATTACTTTCCAAATGTTTTTTCCAATTTCAGATGAAAACTGTGTTTCAGACAATAGCACAGCAGTGTCCCCAGGATAAGAGTTGTTCTCTTGTATGAAGAAAATTAATGGCTTGTTTTGTTCAAACACTCCCTATCTTCTCCACATGCTGATAATCTATTCTGAGTTATATTTAATGGCAAAAAAGCTGCAGCAGCTGAAGTCACATTCAACCCTATCATCCCACTTAGAAAGCAGAACTGCTGTCTTTCCACTGAGATACAAAATGAAAGTCCCTGACCAGTTGTGGTTGTTCAAGAGAGGCTTGCAGCACTACCTAAGAAAACAACTGACCATTTGCCTTCCTTTGGCCTGAAAATCCTGCTGCAGTTTCAAACTGGGTTCTTTGCTTCTTTCCTAGAGCTTTTGTTTGGTGTTTGTAGCTGCCTTGAAACAGCTGCTGTCTGCTACAAAGATAACTGCATTTTAATGGTGAATGGAGGTGAGCCTAGAATGTAGAAAACAGCGCTGAGACAGAAAGGGCCTAAAACGTCTTTGCTTTGCCATATGTCAGAAATACTAAGCTTGGTAAGAAAATCTTCCAGTTGGAGAAATGAGTCAGAGAACATGGGAATGGGACAAGATAAAAAGATGGTTCTCCAGGAGAACCATTTCTTCCAGTTTCAGTGGAAAACCAGTTTCATTAGCTTTGGTAACATCATACATGTTATTACCCAAGCCATTTGGAAAGCCGAGGAAGGCAAATCTCCTTATGTGGACTTCAGAGTTATGGTATCATCAAGACTAGCTTTCCCTATCAAGGCTAGATTTTTAGAAGTGCCTTTTCAACTATTTTGGGTAGATTTCCAGCGGGACTCATTTTTCCAAGTTCTGAACAACATTGAACTTTCACGTAAACCTGGTTCCAAATCCAAACTGCATATTTTAAAAATACTATATTAATGGGAGAGATAGGTAACTCAGACAATAAAAAACTCAGAGGGGTTCGATTCTCTGTGCGTCAGAGGCTAACCATCCCTCTCTGAGGAAAGGGAAGGACTAGCGGTGAACCCATCTGTCTTTGAGGTACTTAAGAGAATTGCGGTACTACAGGTTAGATTCAGAAATGGAAATAGAGTGTTATTTTTGCTCTTCTAATTATTTGGGGATGAATGTCTACTTTCGCAGCACCTTCAATTAGTTCTCTACAGATCAGCCTCCACCCTCTCAACTAAATTCTGGGATTTCTGTTTGGAGTCAAAGTGTTCCACAGCTACAAAGTTCTCTGCTAAATTATTTCTTTCAAAAGTTACATTTGGGGAGTTGAGAACAACAAAACACAAAACTTGCTGTAGCTTGATAATTGCACTCCAAATGTTCCCCGTCTCCCTTTGAGCCGAACCATGCAAGGAGTCAAACAAGCCATACACTGTCTGCAGTGCTTCTGTTTGATGTTCAAGTTCTTTTCTTTTCCCCCTCGGCAACAAGCAAGACCAAAGGGAGTCTACAGCAGAGTTTTAAATAGCCAAAGACTAATGAGTGTAAAATAAAAAAAAAAAAGAAAGAAAGAAAAAAAAGAAAAAAAGAAAAAAGGAAAAAAGGAAAAAGGGAAAAAAGAAAAAAAAGAAAAAAACCCTTGTCCCAGCTGTTCAAGTATTAAAATATGCAATTCTGAGGCAGTGTAAACTAAAGTGCAAGCCAAACTCAGAAGAGTTTGAAAGAATTCAGTGGAAAAAAGGAGCAAGAAGAGCAGAGACGCTGGAGACAAATGCCTTGGTAAGGTGCTGCAGACTGAAATATCCTCAGTCCAGGCAACAGCTATGGAAGTATGGCTGAATGCAAGGATGCCTCTCCTGCCCCTGTACAGCAACAATTTCAACTTCTCTCTCATCTGGTCTTGAAGGGCGGTTTCCACACGGACAGCTCACAGACTGTAGCAGCTTGACTCACTCGTAAGCTTTTCAGTAGCAATATTATTCTAAACGTCTGCCCTTTCTTACTCCTTCTCTCTTTAGGTCAAATTTTTGCATTGTTTTAGTGAAGAATTTGAGACGGATTATATATCTGACAAATCAATCTTCCTAGCTACAAAGCCAGAGCTGGGAAGACAGGAACAGGTTAGTCAGCTGTTAAAGCTATTATTGTTCATTTTTTTAACTGTTTTTTTCTGATGCAGAACTATTGTCTAAAGCACTGAGATGCATTTATCCTTTTATGTAGATACTTACTACAGTCAGTAGAGGAAGATACTTATAGGAGTGGACAACTCTTTTCAGTTTCAAGGCAACATTTCGTGGTGGAGACTTTGGAACAAACGTTTACAAGCTTTTTGACTCAGCCCACACTTTCAGGCTCAGGGATCCACTTTCACTTGCATTTTGAAACTCACGACTCATGTTTTGAAGTTATTCCATTAGGAGATCTTTCTCTCGTGTTTTCAGAAAGCCTTTGCTAGGTGGGAGGGATTTGAAGACAAAAGTATACACCGCTCTTAAAACCTCATTTAAAAGAGAATGGATTTTGACCAGTCAGATGGTGCTGGAGACTCCATTTTTTAAATTCAATATGCTTGCCAAAGTTCATGTTCTCTAGACACCGAGTGCTGTTTTTTCCTGAAAACGTCATGACATTGAAAGGCATTCTACCACTGGCACCTCAAACAAGTTGCAAGGCTTGTGGAGGAGTGAAGGAACATCAGTGCTTGCCACCGCAGAGAGCATACTGCTCCCCATTCAGTGTAACGCAAAGTGAGTGTGCTCAGATGAAAGGATACTGCATCCTTTTTCTGCTACCTGAGCAGAAAAATCCATCAAAGCCCCACCCGGGTGAACTTACTTGTTTTAGGAAGCACCACAGCTTTGAGGAACCCAGTGCTGGCCCTCTCTGGAGTTAGAAAGTTGGGGTATGGGATGTTGTGAGGCATGACAGGAGAAGAGAGAAGGGAGAAGGGAAACCCTTTTTTTCTGCTGTCCTAAGAATCTATTCTGCAATGGGAAAATGCACAAGCTGCCAACTCAAATGGTTAACATCTTAAGGCAGGCACTTTGCAGTCGTCATTCGCTTAAGGCTTCTGAGGTGGATTTTGTTGTTTCTAAGTTCAGTTACCATGGAAGAGTCTAGAAACAGGGGAGCAGGCTTGACAGCTTCCTGGGATTTTTATTTTAGTGTGTTTATTTTTCAAGGAGGTGTTGTTGGTTACCAGCAGGAAATAGATTGCACAAACAGTTTTTCATTAAGGGTGCTTGACCGTAGCCCTGAGCCACAATGGATGTTCAAAGAATTGAATGAGTTTCCCAGAGCATCTGTGAGTTGCAAGGGAGGTGTTTGTAGGCTTTCATGCTGAAGCCTCTGATTAAAGCAAGCTCTATGAAAAGGGAAAACGCAGCTTCCTTTTGTGAAGAGCAATTCCATACACTGTTAGGTAAATTGCTAGGTGTGCGCTTGCTGCAGGAAGAGAGAAGCCAAGGGAAGGGGCAAATAGGCACAGCAGCAGACGTGAAGAAGATTCTTGAAGGTTAGCAGTGAATAAAAGATGTTACAAATGTCAGATGTATTTGTGAGGTTCCTGTTGGTCATCGGGATCCTTGACTGAGGCGTTGAAATCTCACCTCTGTCCCTACCCCTCTTTCCCTGGTTTAGAGACTACAAGTGACATGAAGGGAACGGACGTACCACAGTTGAGACTAAGGGAGAATTTACTGGTAAAGACCCAGCAGGACATAATCACAAAACTGAGTCTTCTGAGGTTCCTGTTTTCATGTCCTAGTCAAGCAGATGTGCTGGGAACGCAAAGGGCTTTTGCTCTGGCAGGTCTTGATAAGCCATAGAAACAGCTTAAATACTCTTCCCTGCTGCTGCAACAGCTATAATGACCTTCTTAGGCAGGGAGAAAGCATTCGATGGATGCCTGGAAATTCTTTCTAGAAGAAAACTCTGCATTTTTCAACTTCAAATCAGAGGAAAAAGACAAACATAGGCCTACCTATGACAAAACAGATGGAGGAAAAAAAAGGAGGAGACAAATGGAAACGGAGCCTTTGAACAGTTTCCTGGTTTTATACCAGGACAGATACTATTGGTATGATCCATATCCCACCCTCCTGCCTCAGAAGAGCAAGGGATCCTTCTGGGATGCCGGGGTAGAGGGGACCAGGATGAGGTGATGGCTGGGGAGGCACCAGTCTCCGGGAGGTACCAGACTATCAAGAGAAGAGAAAAGGGCAAAAAAGGAGGCATCACTTGATTTGATCCCCTAGTCTTTATTAGCTTCTGAAGAGGAATCTTTACTAATAGGTGAAAGCTCTTTGATATACTGTGAATGCAGAGAGCATAAGCCTCACCAAGGACTTTCCCCCTCTCTAAGTGCAAAAGGAATTGGCACTGAGGGCAGTGTCTGAGCTTTGCATTGAACATGTAGGTTGTTACTCTGTGTCCTAGAAAGTTGTAGCATCAGTGCTACTTTGCTAATTGTCTGTAGGTCAGGGAAAAAAGGGTTTATGCTGAAACTAAATGACTTTCAAAGTTTTCATGAGTAAAAAAGGGGTTCTGCAAATGCCAGTTTTGCATCAGTTTCACAACCTCACTAGCAGGGTCTCAACAACATTTTGTTTGCTTTGTGCAGGCCTTGCATAAGTCCTCCCCTCTCCTGAGATGCACCAGTACACTGAGATACACACTCAAACAGCATCTGCAGTGAGAGTTTCTTAAGTGCATTATCCCTTGCAGAATCCATAAGAAACAGGATTGGTGCTAACACCCAGGAAAATAAGTTTTGCTACCCAGTTTCTGCATTTTCACACACTTAGCAATATAAATAAGACCTTTCTGATTCTACTGCTCTGGGTGGCTGTCCAGGAGGGATTTTCCCCTCAAAAATACCTCTGGTTTCTCAGCCTTTCTGATTACTGGGTGGAATGATTTTCCCTTAAGGCTGCCACAGTGAATGTAGAGCAAGCACACGATCATCAAATACAAGCAGAAGCTGCAGTGAAGGAATAGAAACGAGAAGAAAAGAATCGTTTGAATTATTCTCTTAGGAATTACTTGAGAATGGCCTCCAAGACTTTAAGAACCACGGGCCCAATTCTCAGTTCAGTCTCCTCTCTCAAGAAGTTTTGTGGCAGCATGAGAAACATGAGAAAATTCCTGTCCCATGATGCTAGCTATATGTATATGTGTGTGAAAGATTTGGTGTGTCAGGTTCGGTGTGCCTCCCCCATTCTTTCCCTGAGGGGCACTCTCGTGCTGACATTATAAACAAGCAGACCCTAAATGCGTGCAAAGCAGAGAAATGAAACAGGATGTAGAAAAGAGTCATCTTATAATGAGACTTTGCTGCATTAGAAAGGTATTAACAGTGTGTTCTCGGATCTTACTTTTAAGTAGAGCTGAAGTACTTTACCTTAGACTGGAGAATATTGTTTAGAATGGCTTTCTGATATTTTTATTCTTTGAAATTCTTGAGCTTGCCATGGCTGAGACTAGAGCATGTGGATAGGATAAATAACTCTTTTTCCGAAAACTCTTTAATGATCGTTTGCTGGGTTGTCTGCTGTGACAAATGATCACCTGGACAGATAAAAGACAGTTGTTTTCTCCTTTCCCTCTACCACCTCTCTCCAAAAAATACTCAGAAAATTAAATCACTGGAAAAGAAGTCAACTAATCCCTAATGGGATTTAATAAAAAGCAGGCAATTGCTGTTACAGTTTATATTTAGTTCAGAAAATACTTTTAAATGAGAAATGTCATTGTTTTATGTACACCATCTTTCTAGACCTCACTTCATCACAAACAATCCAAATACAGGAAAAAGTACTCCAGGCAAAAGTCTTTGTTTCCCCAAACTTTGGGAGAATTCTGCACAGAGTGGTTTCACTGTTCATTATACATGTGCAGGGAGATAGGAGTTAGTATGGACAGGGTTTCCAACAGCAGGGCTAAGGTTCACTGGGCTGGAAGCTGTAGCTGGTCTGTAGACTGATCTGTAGTTGAGTTGGAGGTAAAAATCTCAACAAGACCTATTACCTTGGGTATGATACGATGGTGATACAGTTTGTGGATGTCGCTGAAGCTCACAACTCGCACATAGCTGCTTAGACCCATCACATTGATGGAGTTATCCAAAAGATGACTCTTTCCAAGCTCTCTCTGGAGCAGAGCAACTAGGGCTCATCCTTGTGTTGCACTGGCAATTCATAAGGGCTACAGCTTGCAACCCAGTGTTTCATCTTGGTAGGAAGAACGGTTTTACCAGTTGTTTCCTCTTCCATAACGTTAATAAGGCCTTTGGAGCAAGTAAAGATAAGACCTATTGCAACTTTCACAGTGAGTCCAGAGCCGGTCATGTCAGCTCTGGAAGGCTACTGAGTGGCAGGCTGTGAAAAAGTCATCAGGAATTGTTGTAGCTGCTTCCCTGCTGGTTTATGAGCTTGCTGGAGAATTTTGCCAGATACTTAAATTGATCAGAGATAATCCATAAGCTGCAGAGGTGTTTTGTGTCTTCCCTGGGCAGCACAGCCTTTCATTTCTGTCACTACAACTTCTTGTAGCTCTAAGCTATCCTCACCTTTTGCTTGGAGGTAGGAGAGTGAGGAAAATATTCTTCCACACTTCTTGGGCCACCACCCTTATCAGGAGAAGTATATCCACGCCACGACTCACATCTTATCCTGCTATTTATTCCCCTATGTCATTTCCTTACACTCTTGCACAGGGGCTATTAGCATTTCCAGGCTTTAGTCTATTTCTCATCGAGACTATCCCCACTGTAACTCTTAAATAAGCCTGTCACTCCAGAGCTCACATCACACAGTAGCAATGGTTTCCTTCTTTTTTGTAGGTCTTGCCATGCTCAGAGGCTCATCAAACACATTTCCAAACTTCCACCCACTTCTGAGCTGCAGGGCAGCAATTCTGCAGCTTGTTTCTCTTCCCTGCTTGGCTTTGCTATTGTGTACAATCAGGCATGTTGTCTAGGAAAAGAGGGGAAAACAGGACCAGGCCAGGGCCTGGAGGAAAGTCCTACCTGCTCTTACTGTTTGAGGCATTTAGCAGCACCTTTTCATTAACATGAGCCCTGGCAGCAAGAGGAGAATACCTGTGTGCAGGTACCTGCTTTGTCTGTGCCTGGAGTCAAACCTGGTTTCCTACCCTTCTTTGGAGATTATGGACTTTGATTTAAGAAGTAACTGGAAGTGCTTACTGACTGTGACACATACCGTGGGACATAGCTATCAACTTCTTTGTATTACTAGGATCAAACCAGCTACACAAAGATCACTGCTCCCTTCGCTAGAGTTGAAGTAACATCACTACCATGCAGAAGAAACAGGTCATCATCTTTCCTAGAGCCAGAAGCTGGAAGCATGCAATCAGTGTATTGAATTTACGTGTTAAACAGGAATCCATGGCCTCGGAATCTGCACCGTCATAGCAAAGATTGAAGTTGGAGATCAAGGCCTGAAATTTCTATTGTAACATCATCGATTGCATTTGCCCTTTAAGTCATACCTTGCACACTACTGATAAAGGGCATCTTGCCGTGAAGGAGGCCACAGCTAGGTACTCTGGAGCGACAAGCACTGTAATAATAGCTACACGCTAGCTCTCATTCTTATGCCATCTGTGTACAGCAGTGTCTTTCATCCTCGCCCTTAACTTCTGTTTGCTCAATGAAAACAGCACGTAGGCAAATAACATTTTGCATTTTAAAAGAGTTTTAATTTGTAGCTGTTTTCAAAGTACATACCAAGGCTAATGAATAGTCACTCCATTCTCTAGGATACACGGAAACAACTGACTAAAATTAGCATTAATTAGCTGAATTACAGTAGCACCAAGAGGCTTCAACTGAGCTGGGAGTCTTGCTGCACTAGGTTTGGGATGAGCATACCATATGAAGCAGGTACAGGCTGATGTAGTTGCCATTAAGGCTGATGTAGTTGCCATTATAATGTAAGGAAGAGGTGACCATGGAGTGACTTCAGCCTTGAGATATCTTGAGATTCAGCAGCTGATGTTGCAGATGCTACAGAGGACTGTAGTGAGCAATGGGTTCCCGTTGCTCCTTGATCCGTTTAGATTTGCATTGTTACTTCAATGTTAGTTCAAACCCATCTCTCATTTATTCATTTGTTTCTACTCATCTCAGTAGATGATCATGGTCTCATGAATGCCTGTGCTTGTCCTTCTGAGGAGCAGGAATACCACTGTGGGGAAGGGCAAGAGGGGTGCGAAGCAAGAGCTGGTGGGAATGTCCTCATCTGTTTTTCCTGAAGAAGTATTTAAATACTATCCCTTCCTTAACAGGAGCAACTTGCTTTGTCCCCATGGGCAGGAGCTGCTTGGTTCAGCTAGACAAGGTAAAGGAGAGAGAAAAGGGATGAAGCACCTTGCTCCAAGTCACTCTCATCTCTGAAGGCAGAACATAGTTCAAATCCCTTGTACAGTGCAGGGCTCGCACCGCTGCTCTCCAACATTACTGCAGTGACCCGATGAGCACTCCCCTGAGGGGCAGCTTAAGAAGACAGTGCATTTTTGCTACTGCTCCACTTGATTACCTGCACTAGAGAAGAGCAGGAAGGTTTTGGAGAAAGGGTCCTTGCAAGCCTACCTCCATTCCTTGAGATTTCATCCTTAACAGTCTCCTATGAAGAGCAATTATTGTGAGATTTTTGCACTAGGTAGCAGAGAAAATTTGGTAATAGTTCTGTACTGCTCTTAAGGTTCCCTTGTTGTTTCTTTTGCCTTCACATAAATGTTGATAAACATTTAATGTGATCTGAGCGTGAATGAAAGGTACCAGATTTGCAGTTCTGAAGTTAGGCACTCTGTTGTCCCTGAGCTGAGACCATCCTCCTTGCAGGGTTGTGACTCAAACCTGCTGTATCAGAGAGAGGACAAAGACCCATTCAATTTCTCACAGTTTTTCTTCTGATCTATCAGTTATGCCTTTCACCTAGGGAAACTTTTTTACTGGGTTTGCCGGTTGTTTCCATTCTTCAGCACTGGTCTACTCAAAATTTGACAGAGAAAGCCAATTGATTTCACTCAGACCCTCTGACTACTGATGGATGATAATTAAAACGAAGGCAACGTCAGGCTGAGATTATGCTGCAGAAAGTGGTTGCTATGTTGGCTTGGTCTGATGATACAGGAATATTGAATATCACTTCTTTCCGACTTCCTTCTACTAACTGTGCTTCCCAGAATAAGGCAATGATCTCTCTGACCAGCGATAATTCCACCAGCGGCCTTGTAAAATCAGATAAAAGAGTAGGAAAATCAGAGTTAAAAAGGCAGGTGCAAAGCTAGAATCAGAGAAGGCAAACAAAACCTCAAATACTAAAACATAAATGAGTGATTCATGCAACTCAGAAGTCTAGGCCAGGTCAAATAAACGTCCCAAACTTTCTTCAAACCACTCTACTCTTCACTAGCCTCCAATCTACCTCCAGAAAGTTCACTGCTGCAGATGGGGATCTCCGTGGAAGCTAATCCGGTAGCTGGCTGTATCTGCACAGTCCATTGCAGGCAACCGCCAATTCATTTTGCCTGTGCTAGGACATTAGTCAATCCCCATCCAAAAGACACGTGTTCCCAATAGCAGGGCACTGACCCTGAGCTAATACATTAAGCCTTCCCAAAGTTTTTAGCCTCTCAGTAAAGCTGATTAACTCATTTTGCTGCTACACAGCTTTTGCCTGGGAGCTCACTCATCTCTTTGATGCATCTTTCTACAATATACCATGTAGTCAAGTTCGGAAATCTGAGGAGCATCTTGGTGTCCCACACCTTCAAAGCAACCACACAGCAAATTTAATCTCTCCTGCACTCTATCTGGAAGAAGGAGGAGGGAGGAGGAGTATCTAACCTACTTCTTGTCTCCCAGACCATGAGCGGTTTTTCAAGGTTTCTCTTTCGAAAAAATAGGGCTCCCAGAATCTCCTACCGCCTTCCTCACAAAGAATGGAGGTTTTCAAGCATATCCTTCCCCCAAAGGAAACAGGCTCATTTTTCCTCATGCTGCCTAGGAAAGTGGATGGCAAGGGACAACCTCTTTTCCTCGCTTGCTTTCTATATCTTTTCACTGAGGCTTTTTGGGAAGGTCTAGCAGATGGGTCTTTGATGTGATCAATCTGACAGCTAGTTCAGCCTGCTCAAGCCCTGCTCACGGCCTTAGCAATCCCTCCCACTCGTGCCACAGAACTGTACCAGCTGCTGCAGCGTGGTCTGCAAGACGCAGAAACACATAGACTAAGCTCGATTAAATAAAATAATATATGAATAGATGGAGAGCGGCTAGATTTTCATCCTTTAAGTGGGTCAGACACACAGAGCTGCCTCAGACTATGTTTGGTCTCTTACAAACTCTGGAAGAAGGATTTTACAGGGAAAAGGTTACTTTTGGCACATAAAAAGTGGAAGGAGGAGGAAGGAGGGGGGAGTCCTTTGCTTCTGCTTTGGAGACGCTGTTGCTGCAGCCTTGCAGTCTCCCTGTGGAGCAAGAAAAATGGTAGTGGTCCCTCGGTTGTTTTCTGGAAGCAGATAGGACTTTATCTGGGGCAGCGCTCAGTATTTGATTTAGCCTGTGCTCCATTATACATGAAATGGGCTTTCTTAATGTTTCCTGCATTAGAAAGAATTTTTTATGGCAGTCAGCAGAAGAGAATAAAGCTCTGATTGCACTGATAGCCTGTAGCAAATAGTATTGCTTCATTAAGTGTAGGGAGGGGTCTTCTCTTTTTTCCTTAGGTGAATATTTCATTTTTGGAAAGATAAAACATCTGACTACTAAGCTAGCAGAAATGTCTAGCTGCAGCTCAAAACATTATGATATGTTTGTTGACTAAAACACCTTGAGGTCTGCCAGACAGTGCTACCTTTTGCTGTGGCCTGAGGTCAGCTAATTCATAACCATCAAATAGTAATAACTTGCTCAGGGCTTGCCATTTCCTATTATATAAAAATAAAGCTAAACAAATGCCTGGTATTTTGGAAGTCAGTGAGTAACAATAATTTCGTAACTACATAAAATCATACCTTTGTGGATGCATACTCCTCTTGTGATTAAGTTGTTGGAGTGGAAATTAAGAGACTAGAAGACCCCTTAGCTTCCTGGTCAACCTTTTTCTAAGGCAAGCATGATCCTATGTGCTTTGTCTGTTTTTAAATATTTCTATATAAGCAGGAGGAAAAGGTTCATTTCTTCTCTTGGGAGAGTCTTCAGCTTTCATCTCAGGCAGAGGATTTAAAATCTGTAAGAATGTCACCCTTGGGTTATAAAGTTAATTTATTTTCACTCCCTAATTGCATACGAGATGTGCTCAGTTTACAAGTTAAAACTTGCTTTTTTTTAAGAAGCTAGTTTTGCAAACTCTTCCCAGAATTGGAAAATAAACAGAATTTTCTATTTCCAGTGCCACTTCTAGCAGTATTAACTCTTCAGAGTATAACAAGATTATTTCATTGACAAAATGGGAAGCAGGATAGACTCCTGCTTACCTTCTGTTCAGTGACAGTGGGTTTGCAAAGCAGCTAGAGAAAAAGCTGCATCGTAAGACACATTCTCTGAAGGACTAAACTACTGCAGTTTATGCCACCCGCCCAGAGACACATGCTGTTATCACGTTATTATAACAAATAGTAAGTCCTAAAATAATTTGGTCCAAAATAGCATAACTCTGCAGATGTTATTAAAAGGTACGTTATTTTGCCGCAGCTGAGCATCTGACCGTACAAGTAGATTTCAGGTTTCCAGTCGGAGTCATCATCTGTTTGTCTGTGGGAAGATTCAGCCCATGTTGATACTCAAATCAAGAATGTTGGACTCAGCAGTAAAATATATAAACCCTAAGCATTAGTGAATACCTTTGTGCTATATAAATATTCTGATAGAACCGATCAAACTATCAAAGTCTTCAGTGTGATTTTGTTTATGAGGTGTACTTCCCCCAGTGTTTTCAGCATCTTAGCTGAGAGATCTGGAGAAAACTTTACCAGGAGAGATGAATTTTCAGAAACAGGAATTCACATCTGGGGATGGACGTCCTAGATAAATGGGGTGGAACGTTGGCTGGCCAGTGGTTTGTGACAAAACCAACCATATTCCCCACCTCCCAAAAGCTGGCTTCGGTCAGCAGCCTCAATCTGCCAAGTGCAACGAGAAGAGAGAAAAAAAAGAAAGAAATCTAACGGCTATTAAGTCCTTATTCCTACATCTGAAAACATGCAAAATAGCTGTTTCACTGTCAGTACTGACTGTGTCACCACATCTGGACTATGAATAAGACAGTAATAGGGTCCCTTCCAGAAGCTGAGGTTGCCTCTGTTTTTCACCTGAAAGTAAAGAAAGCTAATGTCTCCTTTGTTAAGAAAAGAGCTGTGATTCGTGAGGTGTTTTCTGCCCAGGATGCTATTCATAGGCCAGCCTGACTTGGGGAGATCCTGATGGTCCGTTTGAAATTCAGATCTTGAGGAGGGGCAGGGGGACATTAGGTGCATTGTGGCATTGTCACAGGGTTCCTCCTTTCATATCTGATAGAAGAGAAAAACTGATTTCCTTGCACTTGTGGCCACTTGATGGCACTTTTACAAACTGAATAGATAATCCTACTGGAAACTTGACACAGAGGGGCCAACATAGGCTCCTGCATTGTTACTATTATTCCCTCCCGGATATGTTGCTTCTCTTTTGCACATCTTTAAACTAATGATTTACAAACACGTATGGCTAGGTTTCTTGAACAGGCATATCCAGATGGGTTGACAAGCAATAGGCAAGAGCAGCAGCTTCCTGTGACCAAATGTCCTTAATTTTGCCTATGACTCATTTGCTTTGGCAACATCTGGAGCAGTAAACTACGGACACTTCAAGTGATTGATTTGAATTACAGAGAAGGCACAGCAGAGGGGTAGAAAGAGGAAAGTACTGCACTTCGGCTGATTTACTGCTGTAAAGTCAGTGCCCTCTGCAGCAGAAAGTGGAAAGATGAAGATCTACAACCACCTGTGCTATCACCCAAGGAGTGGAGTGAGATGGTTCACATTTTATTCTAGCTGGCAGCTACACAGAAAAGACCTTCTCCCTCCCCTCCTCCTTTGCCTTTTGATGCTAAAACCAGTCTAGTGATGGATGGGAGAACGTAAATGATAACACCTGGTGGTGCAACCCACAGAGCCCACCTCCCCCAGTAAGCAGTCACCAGTATGCGGGTGAAATATTTTTAAAACAATTGTAGTGCACGATATTAAGAGAAATAACCTATATAAAGATAAAAACCTGCATATTGTGGATATTATCACAACAACCACGATCTCCATGAACAATCTACCTTAAACCTGGGCAATCGGTCTCTGAACTCCCTTGGCTTCCATGACAACAGAGTGCGTTAATTCCACCCTAGGATAAAATTTTGCAACCAAATTTGAGACTTTTGCGTTTTTTATGCTTGTTACACCATTACAGCTGATGGCATTCAGGGCTTTGAGTCCCAAAGAAGGTCTTTTGTGAGGAAAGGAATGGTCCTCCTTACACCTGCAGATAAATGGTTTTATTGTTAGAGGAAAAACCCTATAAATTGTGAATTTTAATTTTTATTCCCACAACTGCCAATATCTGTATGAAATCTGTAGAAGTTTTAACCCCGGTTAAAACATGATGGCTACTTACAAGTTGCATTGTAACTGTCCCGCTGCCACCACGGATCACTGTACTTAGAGCTGCACAAACAGTTCGGAAGTGACCAATCAGAGCTAGAGGATGGAACTCATCTGCTCACATAAAATCTTAATTACATAGTGACTAGAGGGATGGGCTATCCAAATGAGGAAGCTCATTAGGGGACACCATGAAAGCGAAAAAAAACTTTGCAGACCTCTGAACTTCATTCCAAATCTGTGAAACCGATCGTGGAGTCATGAGACAGATACAAGCCCTCATGCAAGGTCAAATGATAGGGACAACATTGCGTGCACATGTTGGGGGGGGTCAGACGGCGATGAAGGGTCCTGGTGGCAGCTGCTTTTGGGAAGACACCTTCTCACAGGCCTCCTCTGAGCTAGAGGCTCTTCCAACCAGTCCATTCGCCAAGCACCGGTAGCACCGCTGGTGCTCTCCCACCCCACGGCTGAGGTGCCGAGGCAGCTGATGGGTCCATCACAGTGCAGGCTCTCCGGCCACATGCAGGACTGGTGGGGAGAGGTGCTGCCTTCTAAATGAGCGAGATACAGGCCTCATGGTGGGGACTGTGAAGAAGGAGCCGTTTTGACAAATTTGCTATTAACAGCGGTATTGGCAGGGTCTGGCCCAATTAACTTTATAAAGTTCAGGCAGTTAATTCTTCTCCCATGAGACTGAAAGTAGTCATGGTATTTTTGGGGGGAGAGGGTGAAGCCAGGGGGAAATCATTTGCTGGGTTTTAATGTAGCAGTTTTTCAATCACTTATATCTCAGCAGGCCATAAAAGAGAAAAACAACAGTATTAAGGCACTACATGGATCCGCTGTATTACACTGACCCAAATTCTATATCTTTATAAAGCTGCAACAAATGGGAGCTCCAACAAAGAATACATTCCCCTGTGTCTGTAATATTTCTCTTCTTTTATTTTTGTGGTTGCTGTTGTCTCTGTAAGTGTGGCTCATAGAACAGCCCGTGAGATAGTTATTACTAACGTAGAAGAGAGCTGAAGTAGTTTACCGGAAAGCCTGTGTGACAGCAAATGCAAAGCAAAGGTTTAGGTGAATCAATTTGCTGTTATTATTGTGTCCTTATGCGATCTCCAGCAGAAAACTCTGTCGATTTTACAGCCGCATTTTGTATCACTTTGAAATATTAACTACTTAATTCTACTAGTTCTGCTGCCGATGACAAACCAGATATTTTATCATGGACTGTAGCGCAGATTCCTACAGGTACTTATGAGCCAGCTCCTAGTCACTTCCATAGGAGCCAGGCTCATCTGCTCAGCACGAACCTGAAAAATATTTATAGGGTGCTTGGAGCACAAACTGTTGCCATGTTTTATCATTTTATCCTGTATCTTATGTTAGAGTCTGTTTTTCCTTAAAAATTTAGACTCTGTAGTCTTGAGACTATTCAAAAAAAAAAAATCTTTCGTTTCCCTCTCCACCTTTTTTTCCTTTTAAAAAAATAAGAGGTAGAGTTCTTAGAACTACCTTTGTAAAAACATCGTTGTTGCTTTGTTCTGTGACTCTGTGGATTGATTGTCACTTAAATCAACTCAGGATCTGGAATGTATAAACCTCCCCCCCCCCCCAAATATACATTATTAGTCAAACCCCAAACAAATGAAGAACTATATTTTAGATGAACCCTTTGGGCCAAGACTCCTGGGCGTTGATTATTTTTATGAATCTTTTAAATAGAAGTTATTAATTTGTTAGAAATTAAATTTTTATTTAACATGAAATGTTGATATTGAACTCTTTTCGATGTTTAGGTGAAGAATTTTCATGAAAAAGTCATAAAAAGCAGTGAAAATCAAACTTCCTATTTTTCTTTTTTCCTTCTGAAAGCATTTGTTGCATAAAACATTACTGTTGCATTAAAAACAGTCTTTCAAGACAGCAAAGACTGTGGGAATTTATTGGGATTGGCCTGGGGAAATGTGTCTTGATGTGTCTTTCTCTGGATGTATCTGAACGCCGGGCACAGAATAAATGACGATGCTCCCTCCTGCTTGCTTTTCCCAGAACGGATGCTCCCGTACGCTCTGCGCAGACAGGGGGTCAAAAAGAAGTAGGGATAGGAGAAGAAGCCATGAAATATAGGAGATACTCATGTGAATGATGACCCTTGTGACTCAAAACAGTGCTGGACTTGTGCTTTCAGGATGTTTTTCAGACCATGAACAACCAGATCCGGCTCTGACGCTGGCCCTGCTTTGAGTGAGGGGTTGCACTAGACGACTTCTAGAGGTCCCTTCAGGCCTAAATTATGGTGCTGTTCCTATGATTTTGCACCAAGACGGTGAGGAAGTCCCCTTCAAAGAGGAAGGCTAAGTTTGACTTACTGTGCAGTTGTTAGTCTGAGAAAGTTGGAGGGGAAAAAAAAAAATACTGCTTTAAAATCAACTTTTCCCCCGTCTCTTGGGTTCAGAACTGCTGACAGTTTTGATTTTGGGGCTTAAATTATATCGCAGCGGCTGTTGAAAACGGCAGACTGAAATGTCAGTGTTGCTGGAATACAATAGCAGTGTGCCAGTAAATATCTCAAGATTTAGCACTTGTGTATTCTTTTCTTTTTTTCAGTATTCCATCAATAACTTTGTTGAACATTCTTTCACACAGACAGTTTCTTTCTTTCAAGGTGGTTTAACTGCCTAGCAACCTTACAAAAATAAACTTCAGTGGTCTGTAGTAACGGCTGAAAACCGTGCAGCTTACATTAATGTGACTGCAGTATTTTGAGAGGTAATGACTGAAAGTGCCCTGTTCATTTCTTTGGTCAGAATTAATACTGAAAGGAGATAATGCTTTTAAGGACTTAATGAAGCTGATTCATAAAAAATTAAGTAAAAAATGTGGCCATTAAGTAAATCATCCTACGTAAATGGCGACTTTCAAAGACATCAATAAGAGCTGGGTGTCTGCACGTTCTTTGTGCCTTTGAAAATCCTGTTTTCTTCCCAGGAGAAGCAGTAAATTGAAATCTTCTGGAAAAAAGTAAACCGCTGTGCATTTACCTAACACAGCCTCTGAAGGAGTAGAGGGCTGCTCTCATGTGAATGACATATCTGGTCTTACAAAGCTTTAAGTCTGAAAACACAAACGCTTATTACCAGTTTCAGAGCTTACCGCTCTGAGTAGATCCACTAGTAGTATTGTGCTCACTATCTCCAAGCAGAAAAGATATGGCAAGTAGTTCCTAGAAGATCATGGCTGGATGAAAATGTGCTCTTACAGCGGTGACTATAGATAGCATAGGAAGAGAACTCCTGAATCAGAATACTGAAGTATATGGCCAGCTGTAAGCATGTAAAAAGTTCAGTTGAACTTAAAGCCAAACATAATATTTCAGGACTTTATTGTGAATCTTGTGGTACCAGAGGCTAGAGGAGGGCAATGATCACCAAAAAAAAGCAACTGTCATTTGCAGAGTTTTATTCTCTTTCTTATAGTTGTAGAAATAAACCTCAAAAAGTGACCGGAAGGCCAAGATGCAGAAGGGAAATAAAACAAAGCCAGTGACCTGAGCCATCATTTTGGCTCAGAGGATTGTCAGGTGAAAGGCAGGACATTCAATCCAGGGCTCAGAGACTGGGTCTCTGAAATACACACACCTTCCTTGCACTGATTACGTATTTTTATAGGAATATAACACGAAAAGGGGAAGCCATCAGCCTTTTTGCCAGCTGCTTCTTTCTACCAGGGCTGCAGCCTCTCACCCGTGGTCGTTGCCAGGCAGTCAATGAGGTGGATCTTGGAAGAGAGCAGCTACATCCATAAGCTCCCGAGATGCTTTCATGGAACCAGCTGCATGCCAGAATCAAACGCTTGTTCACGGAAGAAGTGGTAGTAAGGGGTCTGTAGGGGTCTGTAGGCCCCCATTAGCACTGTCTGGTCTGCTGTGCGTTCACAATCAGAAAATCAGAAAGTAATTATGCAGTACTTTCTCATCAACGCTGACACATCTACCAACCCTCGTAAGCCCATCTCAGAGCGTTGTAACTGATCCTACCAGCGTTGGTCGGGGGAGTATTGCTTTTGTTTGTATATAGTATTATAATAAATAATTACTATCCAACAGTTTGGCTGAGCCTTGCTGTCTCCGGGAAATTCACAAGGCTCCTACAAGAACTGAAAAATACTTCTCAAAGAAGATATTTTTACATTATCTAGAGAAAGGATCAACAGCTTAGACTAAAAATTAGTTATCAATAATCAAGCACAGCAAAAGTGAAGTCAAAGATGCAATATTCTAGAGGTATATCAATTACATATATATTTTGTAGTATGTATGATGAATCAGGCTTATATATTTTTTATTCTTAAGAGTGTTTTAAAAGAGATCCAATTGATGACTCATGACTGGAGAGTCCATATTACTGGCCTATTGACTGTTGTTTCAGCAATGCGGCTTTGTTTTCTCTATTGTTAAATTGCTTTTTTCATTACTTTAAAAGGAAGGCCCTGCTCCTGCTAAGAGTTTTGCCCTGGTATTAGCAGCTGGCCACCAACCACTCATTAAACTGCATCACTCCAAAATGCTAGTAAAATGCCAATGATTTGATTCACTCCGGTGGAGACAATGGGAGCTCTGCTACTTACTGCAATAGGAGCAGTTATAGACTTTGCACAAACAAGAGTTTTGCCTGTCTGTGTTAATGGTTTCTATTGGGGTAGCTGTGCCAGGTATAGTAATGTGGGAAAACGTTCAGTGTAATAAAATATGTGGTGAAGGTATAATGAAAGCCCAAATATGTCATTCTCATTCGGTTGAAGAGACTGTGGAGAAACGTTATTCCTTGCATCCTGGCGCACTGACACAAATCTTAATACTTGCATCTCTTTCTCGCGATGCACTATCGGTGCACTATGCAGGTTTGCAGCAGGTAAGGAAGAACTAGGAGAGTGAACTGTCTTGGTTATACAACATCAATGGGATCCTTTGGAATCCTTTATATTTCTGAAGGCATGTTCACTAGGTGGTACTTCAAATTATATTTCCAGTGCAAAAGAATCAGAATCTTTTTTTTTTTTTCTTCAGCTATTCACAAATCATGAAGTACTATTTCTAAGCTGAAAAATATCCAGTTGGGCTGAAAGCCTCTCTGTTCCTTTCATCTATTCTTCAGTATTATGGATTTCATCTTTCGCAGAGCTTATCTGTTGTCCCAGCACTTCTATCTCCTAGTGAGGTCTTTCTTTAGATCTATGATATCCATAGAAGTATTTGTAACCATTAATCTTTGAGACTGGATTTCTTTTATGTGGGGAGTAATCAGAAACTGCAGATCTCCCGCTTGAATTAACTTAGCCGATGACAGATTTCACTGTTTCTTTTCGCCACCTGCTCTCCGCAAGTGCAGTAAGTCCAAGCTCACAGACTTGGAATCAGTTCTGCTTAAATGTCATTGATCTTAATATAATAAATCAAAATGAAAATGCTACATAAATAGGCCAGAATAAAGCTTGCTTTGCAAGCTGCCAGCCTACCTGAGGGACGCCTGGAAGATATCCTTAACAATAACATTTGTTTTATCTTATAACAATTTAACAAGCTTATGTATTAAGAAGGGATATATACAAGTAGGTAAATACCAGGGCAGATTAGAAAAAACTTGATGAAAACTTTTTCTGTCAGAATACACTGTGATTTTGAAATGCTTTGCAAATCAGGTTGACTTTTCAGGAATTCCCTCTTGGAAGAAAACCCAGGAGGAAAACTCTGACTTTTTGACATTTACAGAGTCGAATATTTCAATTTTTCATTTTGCTACAAAGTTTCCTTTTACTATTTTCATTTGATGTTCAGAGTTATTAGATAGTGTATGCTGTGGTAAAAATCCACATTAAAAAGGGCTGTAACCAAATAAAACTTTCCGACATAATCTAGAACACTTTGGTTTTTAACTATATTCACTTCGTTCTGACACATGCTCTCCACAGAGAAGGTGCTGTGATGCTAACCTTAAGCGCAGCATTAATCTGCCATTTGCAGCTCCTGACCCTGGTGTCTCTTTGAAGGGCAGTCCGACAGAGCAGATGTGGTGTTTCCTGCAGCAGGTGAAGGGCAAATCCCTCACCTCTGTGATGATTAGCTAAATCCAGTGTAGAGGAGTTTTCCTCTTGTTACTGTGCAGATCTGATATCAGGTCACTTCATGTCCAGCCATGAAACCCAAAGAAACGTCAGTTAAATGCCTCCCCACTTCTCCACCTTTCCTGCACCCTGTCATGCCTTTCACGCTCCAAGGATATAACCTCATTAGTTCTTTTTCCTCCCATTTCTGGTGGATCAACGTAGATGTACCTTAGTCTCTTCTGATGCACTCAGAGAGCTTTCAATCTGTAATATTAGCCCTGGGAGCCTGCAGTTGCCCAGCAGTAACTTTCGGGACCACATTAAACCAAGTACGATAATAGATGTTGTGTTAAAGCCAAATTAGGAATAATCTGTGCATCTATGTTATAATAGGCAAACTGTTTTCTGCTTTCCACATTTTCCATCATATAACCTGTGATACGGAGAATCAGCACAGGTGCTCGCAAAGTTAAACATACTCGTAGATAACATCAAGATGCCTTCATGCTGTAGGCATCGTATCATTAGAAGACTCTGAAATTGAACAAAACTTTACTGAGGTTAACATCAGTTTAAGATATAAAATTATGAAGGTTTAACAGAGAATTACTAATAATGGAATGAGTAGAGGTATGCAAAAAAAAACTAAAAAGAGGAATTCCATCTTCATATGAAAGAGGTTGGGAAGTTATCAGTAATGTTCCGTAGTGAGAAAAATTCACTACTCTTGTGATATGCTTTGGACACGGCCTTTATGTATTACTGAAATCAGTATACTAAAAATTCTTCAAGATATGTCTATGTTAGGGCTTAAAAGAGTGTAGTAGAGATATTGGTTATATTGTATGTGTCATATTTCTCCTTTCTGCTTAGTTTAAAAGAAATAGCTGCAATGCCCCTCCTGGCACTGCGGATTCAAGGCCAACACAGAACAATTTCATCATGTGCTATAGCAGGTGCTTAGCAGGCTATTCAGGACATTAGCAGAGAATAGGACTGTAGTTGTTGTCTAAGGGAATGAGCAATTTGATGTAAGAAATTGTTCAACAGTTCCTGCAATGATTTGGATATCTTGTTACCCTCCACATGCACATAGTGTTGTGAGACTATTAGGAGATATTCTGTGGTGTGAGGACGCATTTGGGAATTCCTGCAGAAATCTGTGAATGTTTCTTTTACCTTTGTAATGTCCTATCTTTCCATATCGACCTAGAAATAGACTTCCAGGATGCATGAATCTGCATTTTCCTTGCTGCATCACCTTTCTTTTCTCAGAAAAATGCATGTGAAAATATTCCGGAAAGGCTGTATAGTAAGTTTACCCTAATTTCCTTTATTACATTCATACATTTCATCCTCTTTCAGGGAATAATCCATGAGCCTGAAAGACTTGTCAGTATACAGCTCTAAATGAACCACTCTAGACTGTATATATGTGATGCATATACTACGTATAACTGCTACTGTTCAATTAAACATTCCTGCTTTAAAGATAGGAGGACTACAGTTTATTTATTTGTTTGGTGGTTTTTCGTTTGTTTGTTTTTACCCATAAGAGGGCGTGCCTAAAGAAAGGGGATGTTACCAAGCTGTGGGAAAAGTACATCCACACATCTGCCAGAGTACTTCCGACACAGTGATCAGCATGGGCAAACAGCAGTCTGAAGGGATAGTTATTCCTTGCCTATAACTGAAGGATGATGAGCGTTTGAATCCCTTTCTTACTTTAAATATTATATTTGCCAATCTGTATACAGACTTTGCTTCCTGTGTTTTATGGTGGACGTTTCACCTAGGTGGAGCGATTGTCTGTCCTTAGAGACAGGCAAAACTTTTTTTTTTTTTTTTATTTAGACTTGCCTTATAGGGTGAATTTCCTGCCTCAGATGCCTAAAAGCCTCAATTAGATGATTGCAGGAAGGTGAGCTGAACCCTCTCCTCAGCTCTTTGCTTGCGAACATCCACGATGAATTTCTGCAATGTAGGGCATTGCTCTTTGTGTAATGCAGAGGAATGAAAGTGCTCCACTCAAAGGAACAAAGAGAAACTCTCTATGTGATTAACCTAAAGTCAGCTAACCAGAGAGGGAGAACTGGGTTCAAATCCTTGCTCTAAATGTGTCAGAGAGTGGATTTGAATTAGGGTTTAGTTTCAGCACAGCCCAAAGGGGAATGACGGAGTTGCCCAAACCTAAATAAATTCTGGATTGCTCAGTCATGCCTCATGCTACACCACTTCAAGAAAACTGTGCTAAGAAATGAAGATCACCCTTAAAACACGAGCAAAACTATCTTCTGCAGCAATATACACGTAATGCAGTGGAGCTGGAGTTGTGCCTCCTGAGACTGCTGTCCTGGAAGAAAAGGGACTGCTGTGCAGCTGCTGGATGTTGTCCTCAAGGTCCATATGCTAGCTAAAATTTGCCAAAGAGGCGCTTCACCTTCCCAGAATGTCTCCCAACTCGATCACCTTTCCCTCCCTCTGGAGAGTATTCCCGAAAGTGATGATCAGTTTTATTTCAGTACAGCTTTTCCCTAGCTATCTGCAACTAGACCCTGGTTCTTTAAAGCTAAGAATCCTTGATGATTTCTTTGGGTCTGGGCCTTGCAAGGTGGGCTTTTTCCCTCGTCCAAAAACAAAGTAGCATTTTTCTTTTTCTCAGCTGAAAGTTTTCAGAACTGCCTTCTCACATTAAAGAAAGAATATTTTGCAGTAAGAAGTGTTGAATTTCTCTCAGTTCTACCTGGATGCCAGTTCTGAGGTGCACTGGCAGAGCTGTGAAGGAAAAGCTTACACAGCTCCTGTCCAGCCTTTGTGTGACAGATGCCTCTACCTGTGTTGTGATTTATAGACTTGGTAAGGATGTTCTAAGCAGTCTCAGGATTAGGATGAGACAGATTGCTGCATCTGAAAATATGATACATGATGTTGCACTAAACCTGTGAGGCAACTGAATCTTAAGCTTGGTGTGATTTCTATAGACGCGTAGCTGGCTACTGAAGGCAAATGAGTCATTAACATGCAAAAACATTTCTTCAGAGAATGTTTGCTCCTGAACACAATATGGAGCATAGACCCTTTGGAGGAACTCCAAGTTGTCAGTTGTAGAGTTGAGTGAATGATTCAGAGCAAGTAATGTGCCTGATGAATTTTTCTTTCTGCTTATAAAGTGTCTTCAAACACATCAACATTTCCCGAGACTGATTTGTCTAAAACAAATTGTGGGAGAGGAAAAAACACCCAAACAAACCTTAACTCTTCAGACTGATCATGAGAAGTCTCCTTGAGAATACTCACTGCTCACCTGCCATGGTGCAATGTAAAGCACAATTTTTTTTATTTTTTATTTTTATTTGAGAGGACCAGAGGGTAAACGTCTCCTCTTATCAGAAACTTGCCATGGCAGGTAGGAAACTTCAGGTACTTAGAAGGGTCTGTAGGAGAAAAAAATTGCAGATTTCTTCTGGAGATGACCTTTCTTTGTTTACAGTAAGGGGGCATTTATCATTCTGAAGTGATTCTTCCAGACTGATGGAACAACTAGGTTTTATGGAGGTCCGTAGAGAAGTGCCTATAAGGTTTTGGATCCATTGATTCTTAGAATACCTGGTCAGGAAGACAAAATCACCGTGTTTTGCAAAGCATACTCTGAGATGGTTGAGTCTGGTCCTCCCGTTTTGCCTGTAACTCTTCTGAAAATCAGAGGTTTTTAGATGAAGATCCCAAGCTTCAGTTCATATTTCTTAACGGGGAATTTGGTCTGGGAGGCTTCTCACCATTTCTAACTAGCTGTAGTAAGAGCAGAACCATTCCCCACGTGTGGGTTGCTCCACTGCACTGAGCTGCGAGGCCTATCCTGCAAGCGGATGGCTGGAACAAGAGGCAATGAGTTTCCTTGATGATGGGAAGTAGTGCAGTCGATGGGACATATTGACAGGACACTTGAAGATTTGCTGTCTATCTGGTGCTCTCCTGATCTGCTTCTTTTCCATTCTTTTTCCTCTCATACTTCGCCTGTCCAGAGTGGAAGCTGTCCGGAGGAGGGTTGACCTCTCTGCGTACAACATTCCTGTTGCAATGAATACTCTGGGCTCAGAGAAAGCCTCCAAGTTCCTATGTCCTAAAAGTAACAGTGGAAAGTCTTCTGCGTTATCTCCATGCTGCCATACATGGAATTCTTCCAGAAGATTTACGGCTTATCATTCAATGCCCTCGTTTGACAGCTCTAAAATAGAATAAATATTTTGAGGTACATAAAGTGATCCTTTTTTGGTTTAAGAATCCCTTTAAGATCCTAAAAACAAAACTGCTGTGGAACTACAAATAGGATTTTCATTAATGGTAAAGGTTACTCTGTCAGCATAACGAAGGAAGATCTTGCCTCTTATGAAGCTGAATTTTTTCCCATCAATTACTGTTTAGTTAGTAGTGTTTAGACTACATCATTATAATCTTTTTGTCTAATAAATGCTTCAACCCTTGTACTAAAGCAAGGTGGTTTATGTGTGTGCGCACTGTAGAGCCACTCTGCAGTGCCTTGTGGCAGTGTTTGCAAAGGATGTAATAAGAGTTTAGTGCTATCTCTGGGGAATTGGACAACGATTATTTACAGTCATGTGTATGTAACTCCTTGCATATCATTTCTGAAATGTCACCCTGCTACAGTGTATATCTAAGTGTGAAATTCTGTTCATGTTTTGCCATTAAATTTTGGCATAGATTTGGAAGTAGAAAAGCAGAAACTGGTCCCACTAAATAAAATGAACCTCATGAAATCATGCCAGCTGCTTTCTACTAATGTGACCTTTTCTTCCATGTTTCTTTTTCCCTGTCTTGCTGATGGATAGGATGATTTTAAGAGACTTTAGTACATGATAGGGCTGCCAGGTTTGGATCCACATCCAATTATTTCCAAAGGTCAGAAGCACTTGCACTGGGCATTCTGATTTGCATTCCTTCTCTTAATTTCCAGGAATGCTGGGGACAGAAATAAACTGAGGGATAACTCTACTGAATATATAGCCCCTTGGCTAGCCATTGCTGGTATCCTTCTTGCTATAACCTGCGTTAAAAAGGAGTGCAAGTTCTTCCATCGCTGCCTGCTGAATGGCTCTGTGTACCTCTCTCTTCTAGCGTTGGGCTTCCTTGGAGACAGAACTGGATTTCAGAGCGTACCTGACCAATTCAGCCTGGCAGTTCCTGTCTTCATGTTGGTTTTAACTTCTGGAGTTGTCAAAGAATAAATAAACAAAACACACCAGGGTTCTTATCTCTGACACGGTAGAAGAAAGAAAAATTTGTAGCACCTGGCCTCTGCAGTTCACCACAGTTCACAAGTATAATAATCAGGGGTATTAGCCCCCTCTAGGCCAAAATGGGAAGTTTGTAGTTTTAAGGAAATATGAGTCAGTAAACATAACACAAAAACTGCCTAGGGCTGCTACTCTGCAGTATCTATCCTGAGATAGAAGGATATATGTATTACCTTTCCCAGACCCATGCTCATGAAAAGCTTCTGATTAAATGAATCAGAATGAGTAAATCACAGACTAAAGTCATATTTTGGATACTCGAAAAAGAAAACAAAACTCAGGTTTATATTCCATCAGCTACTCTTTTGTTTGGAGTCCTATATGCTGACTACAAAATTAAAAGATTCTGTAGCTCCTCTGAATTATTTTTGCATTTCATCCTTCTGTAGATCCAGATCCTTGCTAGAGAGAACAAATTTCCCAAGGACTGTGGTGTGTCAGACTTTGCGCAAGCTGTAAAGTTCCCCTGAAACCATTTTCATTAGTTTTGCAAAAATTGCAGCCTTAAGGCTTTAAAAAGTGCTAAGCAATCAGCAGTCACTCATTTGGGAGCCTAATTATGGAGTTAGGAAACAAATATATCCTGGTCTATCACTTTCCTTGTATAAAGTGTTTAATGGGTTTTAACCACACACCTGCTTGTACACGTGTGTAAATAGCTGTGACTGCTGGGTACCAATGCAGAGATTCTGCCCTGCTTCCACCTCCCAGCATACGCGCTAGATAGATACACGAAATATTCCTCAGCGTATAATTGATACACCATATCATCTTTTGTCTAGATCTTTTGTCTAAACTTGACATCCATAAATCCATGGGCCCCGATGGGATGCACCCCCGAGTGCTGAGGGAGCTGGCGGATGTTATCGCTAGGCCACTCTCCATCACCTTTGAAAGGTCCTGGAGATCAGGAGAGGTGCCTGAGGACTGGAAGAAAGCCAATGTCACCCCCGTCTTCCAAAAGGGCAAGAAGGAGGAGCCAGGAAACTACAGGACTGTCAACCTCACCTCCATCCCGGGAAAGGTGATGGAACAGCTCATCCTGGAGGTCATCACTAAGCATCTGGAGGACAAGAAGGTGATCAGGAGTAGTCAGCATGGATTCACCCAAGGGAAATCATGCTTGACCAATCTGATAGCCTTCTATGACGGAATGACTGGCTGGGTAGATGAGGGCAGAGCAGTGGATGTTGTCTCCCTGGACTTCAGCAAGGCTTTTGACACTGTCTCCCATCACATCCTCCTAGGTAAGCTCAGGAAGTGTGGGCTAGATGAGTGGACGGTGAGGTGGCTTGAGAACTGGCTGGATGGCCGAGCTCAGAGGGTTGTGGTGAATGGCACAGAGTCGAGTTGGAGGCCTGTGGCTAGTGGTGTCCCCCAGGGGTCAGTCCTGGGTCCACTCTTGTTCAATATATTCCTCAATGACCTGGAGGAAGGGACAGAGTGCACCCTCAGCAAGTTTGCTGATGATACTAAACTGGGGGGAGAGGCTAACACACCAGAAGACTGTGCTGCCCTTCAGAGGGACCTGGACAGGCTGGAGAGGTGGGCGGAGAGGAACCTCCTGAAGTTCAACAAAGGCAAGTGCAAGGTCCTGCACCTAGGGCGGAAGAACCCCCTGCAGCAGTATAGGCTGGGGGTTGACCTGCTCTGGAGAGAGCAGTAGCTCTCCAGTAGCTCTGGAGAGAAGGACCTGGGAGTGCTGGTGGACAACAAGTTAAACATGAGCCAGCAGTGTGCCCTTGTGGCCAAGAAGGCCAATGGGATCCTAGGGTGCATTAGGCAGAGTGTTGCCAGCAGGTGGAGGGAGGTGATCCTGCCCCTCTCCTCAGCCCTGGGGAGGCCTCCCCTGGAGTACTGTGTCCAGTGCTGGGCTCCCCAGGACAAGAGAGACATGGCACTCCTGGAGCGAGTCCAGCGGAGGGCTACCAAGATGATTAGAGGGCTGGAGCACCTCTCCTATGAAGAAAGATTGCAAGAGCTGGGCCTGTTGAGCCTGGAGAAGAGAAGACTGAGAGGCGATCTCATCAACGTGTACAAGTATGTGAAGGGGGAGTGTGAAGAGGATGAGGCCAGCCTCTTCTCCGTGGTGCCCAGCAACAGGACAAGAGGCAATGGGCAGAAACTGAACCACAGGAAGTTCCACCTGAACCTGAGAAAAACCTTCTTCACTGTGAGGGTGACAGAGCATTGGAACAGGTTGCCCAGAGAGGTGGTGGAGTCTCCTTCGCTGGAGATCTTCAAAACCCGTCTGGATGTGATCCTGGGCAATATGCTCTAGGTGACCCTGCTTGAGCAGGGAGGTTGGACTAGATGATCTCCAGAGGTCCCTTCCAACCTAAACGATTCTGTGATTCTGTGATTCTGTGATATCTCCAGAACAGGTAGATGATTTCTTGAAATCTATGACTTTTAATATGACAGAGACTAGGGGGCTGTAAAGTCCATTTCTACTGCATGGATCCTTGGTAGTCTGCAGTAGAGCATGGGTAGTCCATCATTTATCCTAAGGAACAATTTAGAGTATCCTCAATTACCTCATTAAAAGATATTTCTCTTATTCCTTCAAAAAGCTTTTAGCAAAAGGTATTCTCTAACCGCCGTAGGTAACTTCTTTTATTGATCACTTACCTTTAGTGTAAAAAGTTTTCCCTAATGATTTACAGGTCGTTTTCTTTTCTTTTGCTGGAAGTTACTCTTCACTCTCCCACACTCTGAAGGTGCCACTAAGTGCGATGGGAAAGCTTCTATCAGGACCCACCAACCCATTATCATAAGTCTCCCCGTAGCTGAAATAAGGATATCATGATTCTAAATTGCACTACGGAAATAGGTCTGTGTTCTCATCTGGAATGGGTGCCTACCCATTTAGAAGCTACTTGGCAGATATTATCTTGTTAGTTTTTTTCACCTGAGGAGACAGTGATGACCTCTGAGTCATAATTTGGTTTGAATAGGCATGGCCTATTCAGCATCGCGCGAGCATTGTGCAAGCAAAATCCACACATGGCCCTTTCTGATGTGAAATAAATAGAATTAAGCAAGGATATGTTGTTCTCTGAATTGTTGCCTTTTTAGGGACATTCCTCTTGTTTGACAAACAAACTCACCTTAATTGCAACAGACTTTTTTTTTCCTCTCTCATCTTGCATTGGCAATAGCAGTAGATATTTTGGCTGTTGACGGTAAAGCAAGATTACTCTGAATGGGTTGGCACTGGTAGTCTGACAGAGGGCTTGGAGGAGACACCAAGCCTTCTTCGGTGAGCCAAGTGAGCCGAGACCTTGGATTGTTTGTTGTTCCTTCCATCTGCAAATACAGGCTGATGTTTTTTCCCCCTAAAATCCCTCATTTTTGAATATCTCCAAGGAAGGAGACTCTGCCACCTCTCCGCGCAACCTGTTGCTATTTTCAATGTTTTCTGTTTTTCATAGCATGCTTGTCACCTAGCTTAAGAAGAAGTGGCTTTTAGAGGAAGGCACATGAAATTTTGGGGGCTTCTAGGAATGAGATAAATAACTCTCAAACAAAGCTGCAGAGTTTCTATGAACCTACTGCAGTGAAAGTTTATTTTTGCTATCCAAGTCAGTACTTTCCCACTCTTTGCAGAGACAATAGCTTGGCATTTGTCAGTCATTCTCCTCTACCAACGAGGTATTCTGACTGATGCCCGTGACGTGTCATCACTCCCAAGGCATGTTCGATTGATTTCCTGCCTCCACACTGATATGCATCTGCTCCTGTCCTGAACTTGAGATAGTCGCTGACATACCAGAAGGAGCTCTACCTCCATTTTTCTTTTAGATAGTGGATTTCTTTTTGCTTTCATGCCCCATAACTTCTTACAGTGGGGGGGGAAGCATCCTGCTACAGTCTCTATTCTTACATATGTCTGTGTTGCTCACTGTGTCTTCTCAATGGAACTAAACAGCAGGCAATGAATGCCGCATTTCATGAAAAGAGTGCAATGTTTTCTGAAAGATTCAAGCAGAGAGGTTTCTCTGAGACAATGGAACTCATCTCCCTCTGAATGCTTGCTAAAAATTGGTAAAGAATGACAAAGGCCAAAGGTTTGAGTTTCGGTAAACTCTTCTCTACAATAATGGAACAAATGGTGTTGGTCCCCATTGTATTTAATGATAATGAATGGGGAATAAAGGCATCTTCATAAAATTTTCAGGTGTTATTAAAATAGGAAGAGTCACAAATGCCCGAGGGGACAGGAAAATAAGACAAGGAGCTTGAGGGATTGGAAAACATGGGAAGCGGGAAAAAAAGAAATGAAACTGGGGAAAATGCAAGCTCTGACCTGGCTACATTGAACAAAACTCATTTCAAATACCCTCCCTATAATGGAAAGGAAAAACCTCAGAAAGAATAAGGATGAGGGAAACCTGGATATGATAGTGGGCAGGGCATAGCTATCAGAAAGATGGATGTGAATACGAGCTGCAAACCTTTTATCACAAATATATATTTTTCCCTGCTCAGCATCTTGAAGGGGGTATATCAGTCAGTTTAGGGCATCGCATTGCCAAAAATGCACTTGGTATCGTTTATCACAAAGTTGTTGATGGATAAAACCTACGAAACTCTGTAAAATAGGATATTTTTCTGGTACTCCCAACCATACTAATCGTGGGAATTTTGAGAGGCTGGGGAAGGTTTGCTGGAGAGCTGGTGAGGAAGGATGGGGCTAATGGAGAAGGTCTGTCCCCTCTCCCTGTCCCCAGCATCTCCTGGTGGTGCGTGTACACCCTTCTATCACTGAATGCAATTTCGTCTATTCTTTTGTGAGACCCCTCGTCTTTGTCAGACAAAAGATGGGTTCCTTCCTCTCAGGCAACTCGCTTCTACCTCTCAGGCAACTCGCTTCTAAATTCCCTGTATTGTGAGGGACACGGAAACATAAGAAAGAGATACATCAGGAGAAGCCCAGATTAACGGAGACAGAGAGGAAAAGGAGATGTGAATGAAATCATGAAGAATACCTCAGAGATGAAGAAAGAAGAAAAGAAAAAAGATAACCAAACAGGAAAATCAAGCTGAAGATTTCAAGGAGAAGAGTCAGAAGTGCTAAAGCTGTTTTTAGAAGAAAACAGGCCATAGAACAGATTCTGCTCTGAGCACAAGTGAGCTTGGTAATTAGAGCTGGTCAGAAGATAAAGCAGCTTTTTTAAAATAAAAGTCTTGCAAAGAATTGATCTGAAATATCATTCATGGTCAGACCTACCATTCCTCTTCCTTGCCATTGTATATGTGGGACTGCCAGCCCTCAGGGATTCAAGGGAAGAAGTCTTCACCTAAGCCAGACTTTGATCACGTAGTAGGTTTCCTCCTGATATCTAATATGAACTAACATCCACTGTTTGTAATTGGCAGTTTAAATCACCTGTTGCTGATGATTAAATTAGTCTAGGTCTAGTTAGCTATCTAAATGTTCGACCCCTTTTGGAATTACATTGATAACCTGTCAGACTAGGGAAATGTAGGAAAATACTCTACATCATCCTTGGAAGAAAAGCTAAAAGCTTTTCCGCTTGCAAAGAGATTAAGCACAGAAGTCTGTAGTGGAGAGAGGACTCTTAGGAGTCTGATTTTATTTTTATTTGGGGGAGCATGGTGAAAAAAAAGCCCTAGTACATCAAAACAGCAACAGGGCTAGAATATTATAAAAGAACCAGAAAGGCTTTTTTTTTTTTTTGTAATTATTGATAAAGTAACATGAATGAAAAATGTCAGCTAGTTCTATTTATAACTGGGCATGGGCTCAGAAGATGCATTTAAATGTGGATGTGCAAAGCGTTCTCTTTTCTTCAGTTTATGAAGGATCTGTTTGATTTTCCAAGATGAAAAACTGGGTGAGCTGATAGAGTCTAATTCTTTACTGATATAATTATTTTAGTATAGCTGAAGTCATTGAAGCTATGACAATCTATGCCAAATGAGCTTTGGTTCCTGACACTCCAAGGTTCCTGTCCTTCGGTGCATAGCAGGAATAACATATTCTAGCTAGTTTACCGAAAGCAGCCTGGCTACTGTGTCGGCTGGTGTGAGTACTTTCATTGCGTCCATTCCCCAGCATTATTCAGTATATTTAAGTCAATTGCTATTAAATCTCCTCTCATTGCCTGTAGCACAGCTCCATTCAGTCTTCATCCAAGCAGTTTCTCATATTCTTAACTTTCAGTGTATGCTGTCTTTTTAATGCCAAAGAAGCTATTAACAAGCTTATAGATAAAAACGTGTTCAGATGTTTGGCTGAATCCAGCATTAATCCGGCACTAAATGCAAGGCACTACTTTAATTTACAGGATCTGAGCCTGCTTTGGTTTGCATTATTTTGTCTCGGGGTCATTCCACTGCTCCACAGATGTAGGGGAAAGGGGATGTAGATAGACAGTGTTTGGCTGCAGAAAAATGTTGAAATAAAGCTTTCAACTGAATTACTATTTGTAATCAGATTCTAGTGACCTTTTACCACCCATAAAATACTCTGGATACTTCAATCCTGGGATTTCAAGCTTCAAAATGGAACCCAGCCCCAAAGAGAGGACCGGGTACATCTCCGATGACAAGCTGAGGTTGACGTTCCCTGTAAAACACAATAGGGCATGCCACTTATTACGGCCTTATTTCACAGAGTGACGCCATGTGACGTTTCTCGATTTCCCCTGTTAGAGAGACCGGTGTCAGGCGCTAAGATGTTTCATTTGTTATCAATCATTCACTAAATAGGTTGAAAGGCAGAGCTTTTACTGACAAGTCATTCATTACTTTATTGGATGAGCCACTAATCCCTTGTCAATGTTCGGGGCAGAGCCATATCTTGAAGTAACCAAACACAGGAAAGGCTACATCCAGCTTGGTCTTGGCTTAACCTCTCACTTACTGTGTCTAACCTCTCCAGTTGCCTGATTTTCAGGGCACCCACAGCCTCAAACGAAGTGGGTAGGTGAAATCCAGGCTTCCAGCTGCACAGCCCTTGGTGACCTCAGTTCAAAAAGGATTTTACCCAGAGGCAGTCGTTCAGCACCTCTGAAAATCGGGGATTTAATGACTCACCAAAGGTCAATGTGGGAATCAGTGGCAGAAAAAGGACGAGACCCCTGGCACGTTCTAATGCCCTGAGCTGTCTCGAAAGCCCAAGGTGCTTTCCTCCCAGGCACCATGTCCCAGATTTTTCTGCCATTTCTGAGCATGTTTTCCTAGTACGTGCTGGGATTGGGGAAGAAGTGTGACAATACACTGAGAAAGTTACAGACATGCATCAGCTCCGTTATCCTGCAGTGCGAGGGAATTCAAACATTCTAGGAAAAGAAATGTCTCTAGGCAGGAGGAAGAAGAAGAAGGGAACAGTAAGTTTTCAAAATCTCAGGCTGTAGGAGCAAAGTGAAAAACATAAGCTGTTAGTGCATGAGAGGTTCAAGAAGGTAGGAGTACAGATGTCTTGAGATTTTTAAGAAGGCCTGTGCTGGCTTAATAGGAACTTACCCCAGCTTTTTTTCAACTTTGAGAAAGAGTAGCATTGCCTAGAAAAAGAGAAAAAGGAAGAAGCCTGCTGGTCTTGAAGGCTGTTAAGTGTGCTCACCTACTGGGGAAAGACTGAAAAAGGAAAAGCAGCTGGTGAGAGCTTCCAGGGCATCAGAAAGTGAGCTGCTGTTAGCTCTGCAAGGCCAGCAGGATCACCTTGATCTAGTTTAACAACTCATTCTGCTAATCCAGAGGTTATAACCTCGTGTTTTGGACAAATGTCAGGCTGCAGAAAATGTTCCTTAAGTTTTGGGGGAAGGTTGTTAATGCAGCAGCCAGAAAGAGAACATATCTTTGATTAGCAGGACAGAAAGATAAGAAGCTGTAGAGAAAAAATAAGTCTAATTGAAATCCTATTTGTAGCAGAATAAACACAGGTTTTTTCCAGATTAACACTGGCATGAAGGAGACCAGAGTCTGTCCTGATACTTGTCACTGTAGCATCACAGTCTTCTGCCCACCAAGTGTTAATGTTATTGCTCTCCCTCCCGAGTACCCAAACATGAATGCAGTTCATGCTTGCATTTGTGCAGTGATGCCTGCATTTTAAAGGCTGGGGACTTTGGATGCTTGCGTCTTTTTTGTTCCTTTAATTAAGAAGGCTTTTTCTGGAATTGCCTGCAACATATCTTCTAAAAATTGCCCCCTTTTAAAATTCTCTGCTTGGGTACAGAGACTATGTAGTGTCCAAAACTAGTCTGGTGCATTATGGGTGCTTTACAGGATCTTTGCACACAAGCTGATGAACTGCTAATAACATAGCTAATGAAGTTCCCTGTTACCTCTTGGGGACGGGGGATACAGCTAGAACACAGCAGGCTGGAATCCAGAATAATGCAAGGTGAGGACTGCTGGAAGGATGGCAAAAAGATTTAGTTTACTACATCCCTACCACTTGTCCCTCACCCCTTCCAACCCTACAGCATTGAAGCATGATGAAAACTGAGCTCCTGTACCTTGCAATCAAAGGACAGAGTTTGTAGGAGCTCAGGTTTCATCATTCTTTCTTTGCAGATAAACTTTGTGTCTGCATCGGTAACAAAATCTGTACTGTGCGGTTCCCCGTGTGCTGTGCGTGCTCTGGGTAATGTGGTGGTACAAAAGTGTCCCAGCTAGATACAGAATCAAAAAATATGGCTGCAGCTAGGACTTGAGCGAAAAGCACTGGGCCCTCAAAGAGCTGGAAGGGTGCCTTGGTTGTTTGCATAACCCTGGAGACTGGTGCTGCCTTAATGCAAACAGAAAATAATTATTTCCATAAGATCCTTTTATTATTCTGTAGCTCTGACAACAGAAACCAGGTTTTATTCTCCCCTGAGAAGCAGGATAGGTGCAAGTTATCTACATTTCGTGCTTATAGTTAATCATGTAAGGGAACAGCATGTTGTAAGAAGGCATTTTCAGCATTTGCTCTGTCACGACACACTGTCGAGTAACCATAGGATTCACAGAGCCTGGAAGAGGCTCTGTGCTGACCTGCCACAGGTAAATGATGTTGTTTTCCTTATTCAGTTCACCACAGCTGGTTTTTTGAGTGTTCTTCACCTAATTTTCTTGCATACTCGAATCTGACAAATATAATAATGGTATTTTTCACTCGTTTGCAGTAGCACTTTTCCTTCAGTCATATTGAAATATTCCTCAGATGCCATACTTCTTTGGGAAAATATTCACGTATCAGTTTTAGTAATATAAAACTACTATTACCGCCCATCTCCCAGGGGGTTTGTGCAGCTTGTTTAATTGAGGTTTGAACTGTCATTATTTGTGAGATGAGATTATCTATCATTCATGAGCTTTCAAATGAACACCAGTTTGTCTGTGAGAAAAATTGCTGGAAAATCCTAAAAGTTTCATGATTTTAGCACAAATAATTATTTCTCCAAATATTCATACTTTATAGTTTGTTATTTTTTACTTGCTATTCATTATCAACAGTGTGTCATTTGTTATATTCCTGTCTAGAAAATTTCAGTCACCCAGTCAGGTACCAGAAGTAATAGTATGTGACTTTTATGACCGTTCACCCACCACAAGTAACACATACAGGAACTTGCACAATCAAACCAAACAGTGCATGAATAACACGTGGACAAAATTTGTTGACTTGAACTATTCCGTGAATATTTTTGAACCAGAAATGCGTTTGTACAAATTAGGAGCAGAGGGTAAAAAGGAAAGCAGGGCCAAATTTGCAGTCATTCGAGTACTACCCATAATTTATTATTATGTCTGAGCTACAGATGGGTAAACTCCAACTGGAAGTTCAGATGAGTGGCACAAAGTCATACAGTGGGTTGGTGGTGCAGGAAGGGAAATGAGAAGGTGGTGGTGCTTCAGTCCCATGTGGTGATGTCTTTACTGCCTCCTTGCCCATGCTGCTGCCTCCTCTTCCATGTAAGATGACATTGTGGAAGTCCAGCCATCACCAGGCATGGCAGTTTCCTCAAAATCTCCCATCATGGTATGGGAGGTAGTCCTCGCTCTCCAGCGGCAGTATGAGAGGAAACCATCCTATAGACTGGAAGTGCCTCCAACGTGCCTCAAGGTCAAGGAAGCACTGCAGCTCCAATGTCCTCTGTGCTTCCAACCAGTGGAGGCACAGTCTCTTGTTAATGCTCATCATTTAACCCAGCTTGGCTGCAATGATTTTCCAGAGCATCCAAGTAGATTAATATGGAAACAGGGTTTCCCTCACTGCCAGCATATTTTCTTTGCACGAAACCTTCTCTTCGATACATATGCAAAATTAGAGCTTTCCTACTTACAGATTTCCTAAGCATTTTTACATAGCCAATGGATTGCAGGGGATAATGCTGCTATGCATTGTTTTCTAGGAGAAAAGCCATCTCTTTTACCCATAAAATTGAGCAGGGACTTAGACTAAAGGCAGACAAGAGCCTGAGAGCATAAGCAAAGAATTCAAATCCCTTTTTGTTTTTCATCTCGCCAAAAAAAAAGAAAAAAATCTCCTATCTCATGTTTAAAAGTACAAATGTTGCATATTTAAAAACAGAACTTGTATGGGTTATGCCAAGCAGCTGTATTAATCCGACTGGCCTTGGAAAATTAATGTTTTGTTTTAAGTAAAGCTGAAGTTACTCATGTTATTTCACGCTATCAATAGCAAGTACATTAACATTATCTAGTGTCTGCAAGCACACTATTAATTTACCCTGTACTGTCCCAATCAAGGGAAAAGAATTGTTCAAGGCAATGAGGCGTATCCACTTCCACTCCTTGGGACTCCTTACTTCCAAATAATCAATATTAATGTGGGGAAGGGAGGGCAGAGAGAAAAAGGATCCTCTGCCTGATTTATCAGCTAAAGTCACGTCATGGTGCAATGAGAGTCTGAAGACTTTTTACTAGACTGAACAGAGAGTAAATGGTTATCAAGGTTAGAGGCTCTGTCACAATATCCACCTGAAGTCAGGATTAATATGACACTTGGCAGCCAGGAAGCTGACAGATGTAACTTTCATCTTCTAAAACGATGCATTCTTGGTAGTACAAAAAATACAGTGAGTTCTCAGAAACACCTGCTTACTCCAGTACTAATGTGTTTTTTTTTTTTTTTTTCTTCTCACTAGGGGAAAAATAGTTTTTATAGAAAAGTGGGTTTCTTTCTCTGATGAGAACTGCTTGCTGTCAACCGGTCAGATGAACAGCGCAATCCAGTTCTTAACGACATCCGAGGCAACAGAGGCAAAGCACGATTGGCAGGAAGTGAGAATCTGAAATATTAGGATTAAAAAGTATATATTTTTAAGTAACATGACCTGAATTTTCTTTTTTAAACCACAGCAAAAGTAATTGCCATGGAATGGCCTTTTGTCCTTTTGACCTTCAGCAAGCAGAATGTTACTTTTAAAACTGCATTATGATAGCAAGTGCAGTAATCTTTACATAGGCTGAAGGCAGAGAGGGAAGACAAGCACGCTGCAGCATTACTAAAACATTTGCTTCTGGCTGTCCACAATAACACATGCTTCTGCTTGAAAATATAGATAACATTCATAAAAAAAGACTCAGATAAGGGGAAAAAAGATTACTCAGGGAGAGTCAGGAAATTCAGTATATTTTCTACATATATGCCTAACAAGAGCTACAGTTCTGCCTACTTAACTCACTGTTATAAGTACCCAGAAGGTACTTAACCTTCCTCCTTCCATTGCAAATTATTATGTCAAATTAAGCTGTGAGTTTAAAGAATGCTTAAATTCATGCTGTTGCACATAGGATTATTATATGTGAAAATACTACTTCGTGCTTGTCAAACCAGCACTTGGAGTTTCTAAGGAAGGAATTCCCAAAGTTAGAACCTGCAAGTTGTTCAAATTCTCCCCAAAATGCTTAACTGACTGCCTAACCATGAGCCTGAGTGCTCTCCGGTGCCTCAGGGCTGTGGGTGGGCACTGCGTGGGCTGGAAGCAGAGGACCTGGAGAGGACCTGTCCCCTGAGACATCTGCCACTTTGGGCACAATTTATCACAGTGACAATTTATCTCACATAGGTTTAGATATCTACAGGGTGGACTTCACATGTGGATCTACCTGAAAATACCATCTTTATACATAGCCAGAGAGAAATGGGCACTTGGAGGACACAACTTAACGACCTTCTTCAGATCTGTATGTTGGAATGAGGGGATTTGCACCCTGGGCTCTGTTCATCACATTTAGCCAGATGCAATTTGTTAAGGTTTATTCTTGACTTCTTTTTGCAGCCTAAAGTGAGGGCACTGTCTGCTGCAGAGCGTGTGCTGCACTTCTTGTGTATTGGATAACACAGCTTGAATCTGCCTGTAAATATATGGCAGGTTTATGCAGCCAAACTGTGAGGATTTACAAATGTGAATCAAGGGACCATAACTAAGAGTAATGGGATGATATTAAGTGAGGCAAGCAGGGCAGTGAGTATCAGGAAATGCTCTTGGGTGTTGCAGTAGCTTGGACCGTGGAAGATGATGCTCTTGGGGGACTGGCACGACATAATGTGCACTTAACTTTCTAAAAGGCACAACACTGCCCTGACTGGTGCCCAGACTAGATGATATTTCAGGTCTTTACTGGCCTTAATTCTAGGTACTGGACTCTAAATCATTGTTTAAAACCTATATGATCTAATTCTTTTCAGAGGCAGCTTATTCAAAGTTCTCAAGGGTAAAATTCTGCCCTCACAAGTAGGAGAGAGGACTCCAAAAGCTGGAGGCAACACTAAGAAACAATTGAGGTTTTAGTAAGAGATATATTCAGTTTAGCTTGAGGTAAGAAATAATTCCATTTCTCCCTTGTTTCATGGAAATTACACCCTAGAAAAACTCCCCTAAAGGATATTCAGTTACAAATAGTATATTAACAGAAAAAGTATCATTAGCTGAGGGCATATTTCAGACTTTTCTCACCTGAATCTAAAGAAAACAGGAAAGAGAAAAATCTCAGTGAGTATATCAGAGAATAAATACATGTTTAGGGAAATGTGGTTTTAAAATGTTGCTTGATGAAGAACATCTGCAACAGCTCCTGGAAGAACATTTCTTTCCATGCTTCCATCACGACTATTTGCTTCAGTCATTATGAAAAAAGTTAGATTTTCAAATCCTGCTTTCCTGACACTCCTTACACTTTTAATGAGGATGACTTTATACTTTTGTGTTCATCCTTAACTATCAAAGGCTATATTGGAGTCTGACAGGTACACCGGTTTGGGAATTCAGCTCTTTGGCATCACTCAGTGACCACAGCATCTGCACAACATCCAGATTAATCAGGATTCGCGGGTGGAAGAGGTGGGGCAGCGCTCCTCAGAAACAAACAGGAAAAGGCATTAGAATTAGGTACACAGAGGTAACTCATCAAACAATTAGAATTTTATTTTCCCCCAAAATATTGTTATCCTGTTCTTCAACTTGGCTTTCTGGAAAGTTCTGACGAAATCTGCCAGTATGGATTTCCTTTTCGCTTCCATTTTCATATTCCTGTTTAGAAACACCAAAACAAAAGAAGAGCAACAATCTCTCTGTTACCTTTCCGTTCTGAGAGGAAGTTCAAAGCTTCTGAAATCTTCTGAGAAAATCTCACTAGATTTCCAGACAATTTTGTATCTTCAGGATGTTCAGGGATTCCAAAGATACTCCTAAAATATGTGTGATATCTGCTGAATTGCACTGAGATGAAGATAGATGAAGGTAACTATAGACATATGTTTTTCAGCTCTTCAGAAGTCAATAGCAGCAGAATCAAGTTCTAGTCCTGAACGATTAGAAGTAATTTCTAGTTGGTTATTGCTAGTCTTAACCGCATAGTGCTAAGAATAATATTCTCTTACTCCCACGTGAACAGTAATTCCAGTACTCAGGGCAGGCATGGTTTGGAAAACAGGACGAAAGAGAGGTGCTTGTGGCTGCCCTGCTTGAAGGAAACCTTCAGATATCTTCTTCTGGTTAATGTAATACGTACATTTTAGACCTAATCTTCTGGAAACACAGCAGTATGTTTGCAGGACTTCATACTCCACGGGCAGTGCGTACAGGGGATGACACTGCACTCCCCATCTGAATAGCACGAGGAGATACGCTCCCCTGCAGAGCTGGTGCTGTGACCATGTCACTAGCTCTATGTCTCAACTCTGCTCTTCCAGCTCCCACACTTGCAGATTTCAGCATTGCTTTTTCTCCAAAAGAGGTCATGGCTCATTGAATAACTTGGCCTCAGTACCACACAGAGAAGCAGAGGAGATTTCTCAGGCAGCAGTGCTTGAAAGGGAAGATTTCATAATCTTTCCACTTCCTCCCCACATATGCAGAGCTAAAAGAGAAGTCCAAGTAGCCTCTCGCTCTTAGTGAGCAGCTGCTGCCTCATTAGCGCAAACGTGCTCCATCCCTCTTCTCTAGGTGTAAACCTGCACTCACATCCTCCTTGCAGCTTCTGCCCTCCCATTCACATTTATTATTGATATCGCCTATCCATAATGCTTTCCACTGCTTTGAGAACTTGGCCTCTCTGCCAGATCCTGACTTTCGAAAGTACCCTTTCCTTCACCTCATTATATTTTTAATGGTATATATTTTGTTTCTTTCGTTTCCTTCCTCTGCCTGTCCCCCTGCTCAAGAAAGAAGGCAGAGAAAGGAGATGATCGAGAGACTGGCAAGGATAACAATGTCAGTGTTTTAAGCAGTTGCTCCCTCAGCCTGTTATCCTGCTTGCCAGCATCTGGTCTGTTGGTAGCCTGGAGGGGCAAAAAATGGCATTGCTCGATGTCTTACTTAACCACGGACATTTTCTTGGAGCCATCACACAAGAGAGAAAGACCTTCTTGTTTCCCATGGCTCTGCTAGAAATAGTTGTATTTGATCTCTGAAAGAAGAAGTCCTCTTCAGTAGTCCCAGCTTTATCATTTGCAAGCTTTGGCCCCTCCCGTTTTTCCTTCTGTTTGTTTTCTAAATCTGATCACGACTTTTCCTTTTATATTGGCTGAAGTCACATCATGTTACTCAGAAGACACAGCATCGTTAGTATGATACCTGAGAACAAGATTAGAGCATCTATCTGGAGACAGTTTGAGTGCCGAACAGATGCAGGATTAGTAAATTATTCTAATCTTTGATTTGGCAATTTTGTATAATTGCCAGATCAGGAACCTGAACTCAAAGCATTTGTCAGTGATATCACTGTAACTCAGGCATACATATTTTCAGGCCACAGAGGAAGTTCCTTTTCCCCGTACCTTTTAAACAACTCTGTCCTGACTCCAGTCTAATACAGAATTCTGTCTCTTACTGCTATTTCCTCTGTCTGCTTGCTCTGTGAGTCTGTTTGGGTGAAAAGGAACATGTGTCATGTTTCCAGAAACCCAATCAACCAATTATATCATTTCCCATTAATGCAGTTATTTAACTGGATAAGAATAACATGAACAGAAAAAAAAAGCAACAGCCATGCAAGATCCAAGTTCATGGTGAGTAGGGATGTCCTGACGTACTGCTTCTGCCCACAACTGCCTGTCCAGGGATTTAGATTTTAAGTGTGACTATCAAAGCTTTTGGGTTTGGCCAGCCTGGAGCACACGGGATGTGAAGGTACTGCAGCCACATGCTGTCGTTAGTCCTCCAAGTCCTCATGACTCCAGGGGGAAGCAAACGTGAACTTCAGAGTACCAACGGAAGGGACTTAGTTTGATCTTACAAAGGTGCAAGAATTATAAGAGGCAGGAGTGAGAAGAGACAGGAGAGTATTGTGAAGACATTGAAAGTATCTGAACAGAGAAGACAGCACATTAGCTGCCCTTTTGCTCTCTGAAAAACATGAACGCACATTATAACCAAGCAGGCATCCTCCAGCTTGGAGACAGTGCAGTCACTCTGCTGGCTGGGTATCGGCAACATGTGCATCTTTCCATAGTGTGTCATGGAGTAGTGTTAGCCACAACTGGAGATGCACAGGGATACCAGGTACAGGTGAGATGTGTCTTGTAGATAGCCCCGTCAGCACAGGTGGCACCTGAATCCAGGAAGGAGACTAGTGCACACAGTTGTATGGTGACTGCAGAGCACAAGGATGGCCTTGAATGCTGTCTCCGTCCTGCCCTGCCACCAGAGAAATCTCTAGGACTTTCAGGCAGGGTAAGTTTTCCATTTTGCTGTGGCGAACCTGCAGCATTCATCCAAACAAAGGGGCAGGTAATTTATTTTCTGGTCCTATGTGTCATAATTCTAAGGTTTCAGGACGCCAAGTAATCCTGATCTCTTACTTGTATGAGTAAGGCACTGCATGAGTGTGACTCGATTTTGTGCCTCTGGGTGTATTAAAGAATTTATAGATATGGGAGCACAAATACAAGGATTTTTGTATTATCAGATTGATGTCCTCTATGCTCATACCTTTGGAAGAGTTGTGATAATTGAGATAATCCCCATCCCTTAAAGCAGCTTTTTAAGCTGTGATTATTTTGGCAGCACAGCTCAAGTTTTATCACTCACAAAAATGCAGAGGAGGGAAAGGACAAAACATTTCTTCTTTTTGTTCAGCTTTAACCCAGATCAGTCCAGACCACAGAAAACAAGAAACATCTCCTTCTCACAGCTCTCTTCTGCGCACTCTCCAGGCATTCACACTTGTTAGAAAGTGCCTCTACAGTTGTTTCAGGACTTTAAAATACTCTTAACTTGCTCACGAACCAAAGGATTTCTAAAATGCATAGTCTTGTGCTTTGCAGAGACAATGATCGTGCCTTGAACATGGGAACTTCAGAGCACAATCCATGAGTCTCAGGAGGTCTTCAGGGCCAGAAATTTGTCCCTAACTCTCCCTTAGCTGAGCCTTAATAACCGAGGTGCGTTGAGACCGTATCAAGGCACTCATCTTGCTAAGTTATGTGGACACGATGTCAAAGACCTGCTACTGGCTATCTGCTACTTTAAAATCCTCCCTGCCTCTGTTTATTGGCTTTCGAGAATCTTTTCTGCCCTAACAGTGTGTGGTAAGTCTGAGGGTCTAATCAAGGCTGCAAATTTTCTTAGGCACAGACATGACTGGTCTTTCTGACTCCAAGGTCAAACTCTACTCATGTTATCGTTAAAATAAATGTCTATAGCACCTTCAGTTCAGCCAAGTATGTGCCTATCATTGAAAACTACAGTGTATTACTGAAGTATCAATGTGGTACGTAGAAGAGATTAAAATTAAGGGTTAAAGTGACAAATCTAGGCACTACAACACACAGACCTGTTAGAGGAAACAGAGCCATTAAGTCAGTACAGGTGCACAGTGAGTTCAGTCCCTAAAACCAGCATTCACAGAAATCACGGACCAAGGCAAGGAAGTGTCCTAAATTATACTCCTTCTTACCCCAGACCTTGCATGACTAGTTATTCTCCAGAGCTTACTGAAAAAAAGATGTTACCCGCAGAAACCGTTTCTAGGCACACGAAAGACAAGGTGATTGGGAACACGTAGTCTGGATTTACCAAGGGTGAATTATGTTTGATCAGTCTAATTGCCTTCTGTGATGAAATGGCAGGCTCTGCGGAAAAGGGAAGGGTGAGAGCTCAATCATTTACACTGACTTTAGGAGGGCTTTTGACACAGTTTCTTCAGTAACCTTGTAGCCATAATGAGGATGGATGTAGTGGATGGGCACGCTGCACGGTGGGTAGCATATTACTTGGAAGGTCAAAGGTGGTGGTCAACTGCTCAAAGTCTAACGGGCAGCAACTAAGGGACTGGTTTTCTCTGGTGATTGATACTGCGGTTGATAAGTTAGTACCTTTAAATGACCTGGACTATATGAGCACACTCTCAGCAGGGTGGCAGGTAATACGAAATTGGGGGATAATTTGACACAATAGATTAGCTCTGTCTGGAGCAGATTTGTCTTGGGAACATCTAGTTTTAGCATTCCAAAATGGAGCCAGAGATAAGCTAAGAAACAATGTAGACAAGCAGGGATCATTAGATTGGAGGACTGATCTAACAGGAACCTCGGGAAGTTCAACACAGACAAAAGCAGGTTGTTGCGGTTGGGGTGGAATGACCCCATGCAACACACATGCCAGGGCTACGGAGCTGCTCAGCGCACGAGGACATGGAGGCCTTTCTGGACAACATGGTGAACTGCATACTGGGCTCCGTTAGAAAGATCACAGACAGTAGATCAAGGGATCTATTCACCTCTATTTGGCAATTGGGAGACTGCATCGGGAGAGCTGTGTTCAGTTTTGGGTCTGCCAGTACAGGAGAAACACTGATGAAGTGGAGCAAGTCCAGTGGAGGGCTCCCAGTGCAGTTTTGAGGCTGAGTGCACTATACACAAAGAGTGGCTTGGGTAACCGGGTTTCTTCAGCCTGGAGGAGAGAACGCAAAAGCCCTAATTGCTGTCTTCAGTGACCTGTAGGGTAGTTATAGAGAAGCTAGAAGAAGACTTTTCTCAGAGGTGCACAACACAGAACAAGCAGTAAAAGTCACAGATTGAAACAAGAGAAATTTCAATCATATATATGGAAAAATTCTTCAAAACAAAAAATACTCTTCATAGTTTACCCGCAGAGGTTGTGAAATCACTGTCCTTAAAGACTCCCACGACTCAGCTGGACATGGTCCCGATCTGACACGTAACGTGAGCAAACTTTGAAGCTAGTCCTGCTTTGCACAGGAGGTTCAACTATATGACCTCCAGAGTTCCCTTCCACTCTTAAGTCATTCTGCGCTTTTTAAAAATTTGTGAAGCAGGAACCAAGGACTTCCTTGCCTTGGTGAGATTCCCTGACCACAAATTAAGGGTTCCAGTGCTGCTTCTCAGCTGAAAGAGGAAGGCAGCAGGCTGAGAGGCCCCCGATAAAATAGCAGTGACTCACGGGTTCGTAGTGATGTGTTGCCTCTGGAACAGATGCTGCAGGGAGTCCTTGCTTTGTCAGAGAAACATCAAGCAAGGCAAATGATGGCCAGGAAAATCACATCTTTGGGGCCGATTTCCATCTCTGGTTTCCCCATATCACTGCTTTACCCAAGTAAGTGAAAAATAACATTGGTCTTTAAAATGCAGGAGAGAAAAGGGAGTTCGTCACAAGCCCATCTTCCTCAGCGTGTGCTCTAACCATTCTTCTGGCCTCCTTCGGACTGCTTCACCTTTCTGACGTGGTTTGAGGCAATGTGCTGTGACTATGCACATATAAGTGCCTGGAAATGCCAGCTAGAAGAAACTGCGTTCTGTGTGGTCTGCAGTATCAGGAATACACTGAGTGTTCCCAATGCTTTTTAGGAGCCGTAAGCTGAGAAAAGGCCTAGTTTCTGGATCCCAGACAGTCTTAGCAGGAGATGGGAGCCAGCTTGCTCAGGACTGCACTTTGTGGGAGGCTTCAGGCTCCCCAGAAGCTTTAAGAAATAAAAACTCCTCTGGAGTTTAAGGCCAGGCTAGCAAATTTGTTCTTTTTCAGACCTGAAGCTGCTTCTCCCTTCTTGTAAAATAGTACTACTGTATTTACATATCTAGATAGCTTTGTTTCTTTTTACTGTTCTGCAATGAGGATAAACATTATGTAGTTGGCTGGTGAAATATCATGCGAGGTTCTGCACTGAGTCACTTTGGCTTGAGATAACCAGCAAACGAACAACTGAAACCATAGTCACTAAGCCCTGTCATACTGTAAGCCTGTGTGGCTGTGTGGGCACTTTGTAAGAAAAGGCTTAATTGGTATTTTCATCTCTCCATCCTGTTTTTCATTTTCTGTGAGCTTTTTCTCCTATCATCTCTGCCTAATGTTTTTTTTTTTTTTTTCCCATCGCTATAATCTTATCATTCCACTACTCTGCTTGTCCAATGAATTATTAATATTGTTTTTATGCTAAATGTCCCTGCCTCACACATAATTTGACCTTACTTACTCACTGAATGAGTAGCTGTGCTAACCCCTCAGGACATATTACCCACACTCTGTCTGTGAAACTTATTTCTTGCTTGTGTTTGACTTAACAGAAATTTAAAACACTTTGAACATGGTCATGTGTCTATTTTTCGATTAGCTCTTTTTCATTAGGGAATAGTAAACAAAAAGAAAAAAAAACCTTTCTGGAAGCTAATTACATTTTTGGTTGCCAGTGATTGTCTCCATATATTCATATTGTCATGTATTCTTGAACACACTGAGAAAGTGGAGAAACTGAAACTTACCTTTTACTACATTTAAGAATTGACTTCACCATCCAGAAATATCCAGTGCAGCCTTCAAATACTGTTTAGGAAGGAGCTGCAGTTTGTATTCACTTCAGAATAATGGGAAAATATCCCGCTTCCTCATGCTGGCTCTCTATTCAGCAAAATATGTGCTTATACCTGTCCCAAAGAAGTAAAATTTTAATCCTGTACTGGGCTCAGCAGCAACAATTTAAAAAACCTGCCATCCCTAGCATAAGGACTGCCGCTTTTTTTAGTTTCATTTCCACGGAAAACTTGAAAGGTAATTCCAAAAGACTTTTCTCACAAGATGTGCCTGTACTGATGATCCCCTTCACTTCCGGTGAGCACAGTACAAGGTATCAGGCATTCTGAAAGGTAAACGTTTGCTAACGACAGTCCTTCACTCAAGAAATAGTTAGCAATCAATCAGCACAACATTTTTATCGAGTTAGTTGTTATCGATGCGGTTATTCTCGTGTCCACTGAAACATCTGTTTTCTTTTTGAACCCTGATACATTCTTGCTTCAATAGCACTCTGTGGCAATGAGTCTTCCCTGTCTCTTCAGTATAATAAACAGTTCCAGTGCTTTGCAGTTCTCATTGCTCGAGATATCCCTTCATTACTGTACTCACTTCTGCTGATAGCTGGATCCATACCGAATTCTTGCTGTAAAACAGTGAGCGGCACTTCAAATAGGATGAGTCCGTCACTCCAGGTGATTTTACAGCCACTCGCTCATATTTCTTCTTCTTCTTGCAACCATTTTTGATTTAAGGGTGTGTTCATAGCTCACTTTCAATAACTTCCATTTCTTGTGATTTCGGAAGAGAAACAGTGACAGACTGCAGTCCTTTCTGCCCGAATATAAGTGTAGAGATTCTTCTCTAAGAAATTCATCTTGTCATGGCTAGGGGAACGCTGTCAATCGGACTTGTCATCAGCATTGCTTTAAATACAGCCAACAGCACATACTTTCCTATTATCTCATTCGGTCCCGTTGCAATAGGACTTTCCCATCTGCAAGCCGGAGCAGGTACTCCTGTGTACGCACTTACGTATGTTGTATGGGCACATGCGGCTTAAAAGGGGAATCATCGCATTCACCGTACGGCTTACCTTTTACCATTGAGAAAACATGCTTTATTTATATGTGACAAAGTAGTCGCATCCTCACAGTAACATCCTTAGGTGAAAAATCTTGTCTTAACTGTGAAACCACAAACAGCAATAAGCACTTGCTATTACTTATGCTTTTTAGATTATTCACATTATAAACATTGGGTAATTATCATTAGGACAAATTGTTAACATTAAAAGACGTTGCTGTTTATAACCAACCGGAATGTCATTTACGTACTGGCATTTTGAAGAAATTAACTTTCCCTCTCTACTTATTATCCATTGAGAAATCTACTAGTTAGACTTTAATTGTGCCCTTGCCAATTTTTACATTTCCACTGGCAGTCAAAGTTTGTTTAGACTCTGTTATCTGGCTCTAACACTCACTTTACTTTGCTTTCACATGGGTGCTGCATATTGCAGTCTAATCAGAATACATTCATTGCAGGGAATATAATGGACTTTTCCTAATACACACCTTCAGTGTATGAATTACTTTTAAATGCCTTAAAATCTGGCAAATTATATCTTCCACTTCTGCCTTTACACAGGTAAAACCACAAGTAAAGAGCCAGTACAAGACAAAGGATTACCATCACAACTTTTACAGTAGATGCTTAAAAAAAGAAGTCAATTAATTTAAATGTCAGTGTCAACTCATTGTCAAATCATGTCCTTAAGAATTTTATTTTATTTTTCCTCCTCAAAATGTCAGCCTTGAAATAAAATTGGTGTAAAATATTGAATGGCGTATCTGGATCTTCACTGCAAGATAAACCTCTGGCAAGGACTGCACTGAGACTGCACTCTGAAATAAATGTGCATTTGAGAGCATTTCTGTCCTCTAATGTTGGCATATGAAGTGTACAGGTGGGCACTGTGAGCCTGGCCAGGTGGGAAACCATGTGGGCACAAGTATTTGCATGGCTAGATTGGTAATATGTGTTGGAGAGGAGCCAAACATCTTTAATTTCTTTTCTTTCTTTCTCTTAAGACAAAGGGAGAAGAACAGGATGCAAAATACCTACACAACCAGGAAAATAGCAGTGTGTCTTTTATAAACTTCTTTTCGGTGTGTTTTCCTAAGGAAAAATATGTTTCTATCCAAGACACAGTCTCTCTCAGCACGTTGAACAGGCAAATCCACTTCAGCCCCAATTCATTGACTTTGGTAAAGATTCATCTGCCGACATGAGGGCTGAATTTGAGATGTAAGGACACCATGTTACAATTATCTGGAGCACTAGCGGTAGTACAGTTACTACCTACAATTATATTGATTTTACATCAAATATCAGTGATATTTGAGTTCTCCATGGATGTAGAGTTCCCTGATCATCTGTGATTAATGCACACAAGAGAGAAAAGTTCTATGCTATAATATTCCTCTCGGCTCTGTTTACCTCAATTATAGGAATTTTTTGGCTTGCTTTCTACCAAGTTATTACAACCCTGTTGTTCCTATACATTCATGTCAAAATTAATAAACTTTAGTGTTACCATTCCTACATTCTTATAGAGTTTTTGCAGTAAATTAATTTACCTTTATGCTACTAAAATTAATCAGCTTAGAGTCCAAATTCTGCTGTGAACTTTAACGAGCAGTATAACTTAGTGGGCAGGATCCTAGAGCAGAAGCTGGTAAAGCACTGCCGTGAGGTATTTACGTGACTCTGGCAAGTCACCTCTCCATCTCTCACCCGGCGTCTGCCCAGCTCATTTACTTAACTAGCAGATTTGTAGCCTGTGTTGGGAGTGCAGTGTTGCAGCTGGTGCTTACTGGAAGGCTGAATTAGGACAGTCCTATATCTTTAATATAAAAATTAGAAACAACAGAGGAAAGACCACGTAGGGGAAGGAGGCAATGGGAGATGTTACATCTCTTATCAGGCATACAGCACCCAGTCAGGCTCTGCCAACCATCTTTCTTTCATCTTCTTGCTCCACTGAAGTGTTAATCGCTGATGTTGCTGTTGTTTTTGTTTTTAAATGATGCAGTTTCAGTGCATGCATCTGTATGCCAGACAGGCAGGGTGGCTGAAAAACAGCCAGGAGATTTTGGTCTGTGTACATAAATGCTCTAAACCTCAGTACAGTGTCTGCGCTGCTGAAAGATGTATTATTTAAGCTGAGATTTGTTAGCGCTCACTGTCAGTTCTCCAAATTCGAGATAAACTCATTTTCTGTCTTTTTTCCTTTATTTTTTTCTTTTTCTTTTTACCACCTCTGGCTTAGAAAATGTATTAGTAGTGAAATATTAACAAGGCTCTTGTGCCAGAAAAGCTCAGCTCAAGTGGGTGAGATGGGTAATTCAGTTTTAATTTCCCCAGCTTCTAATGTGTCGTATGATTGCAGGTCAATCAGCAACATACAACCCTGTGGTCTGCTTTACATTAAAAAGGAAATTTCAACTGACCTTATAATTAAAAAAAAAAAAAAAAGCCTGATTTAACTGACTAGTGGAAAGTTTGCTAGTATGCAGTGGACAAAGACAGTTATGGTCTGTAAATCCCCAGTGAAATGTGCTTGTATGGCAGTGCACATCTTTCACTGTAACATTGGCTAGATGGAGACTAGGTAATCCTGGAAGGGAGAGAACTGATGCTGCTACAAACTGCTGGAAGACATTGAGGGAGCAGAGGGAGAAGAATCCGAGAGGAAAAACGAAGAAGTTGTGAGCTTCATTTTCATCTAGCTGTAGAATGAAAAGTTCAGCTGATCACCTGGCTACTTTCTTTCCAAATTTTGCTGGTCTGAAATCTGACTGGAATTCTAGTTCCCTCACCTTTATCATTCTTTTTCTTTTGATATTTCTAACATTTTCTGTTCTATCTGGGGTGTGAATCACAGGAGACGGGTTTCTCAGATAATAGCGCCATATTTCTCTTTCCTGTCTTTGCTGGCAATAGGAAATGTGGAGGTGATAGTGAGAACAAGGTCACCCTTCGAGATAGCTTAATTTCCAGATTCTGATTTTGTTCGAAGTTTCCAACACAAAGACAATCCAGCAAATAAAACCAATAGTTAAGTACCACCAGCTTTAGGGAAGTTGTTGACCTGGCACAAACTCCAGAGTTTGATCTCATCACAGTCATCGTTCATTCACAAGTGATAAGTTCATTCTTATTTCAGATATGCCCGAATTTATTGTACTTTTATCACACATTCTTTCTGTTCGCTCTTACAAGTCTGCTATTTCACAATGCTGTTACACCATCCAGTAGCAAACTGGCATTGGTGGTATAAGACTGAGGTATAAATCGTTCAGAAAATTATATTATATTAAACTGTAGTTGGCTAAACTAAACTTGGAGACTAAACTGGATCTACAAAAATAATAATGATGTTCTGCGGCTCATCAGTATCGTCTATTTATGTCACACAATGGAAACGGAAATCACAGAACCACAGAATCACAGAATGGCCAAGGCTGGAAGGGACCTCTGGAGATCACCTAGTCCAATCTCCCTGCTCAAGAAGGGTCCTCTAGACCGCATTGCCCAGGATCACGTCCAGAGAGCTTTTGAATATCTCCAGGGAAGGAGACTCCGCTACCTCTCTGAGTAACCTGTTCCAGTGCTCAGTCACCGTCACAGCAAGTAAATCTTTCTTCATATTCACATGGAACTTCCTGGATTTCATTTTGTGCCTGTTGCCAATCTGTTGGCAAAGACATGAGTGCCCCACTGAGTGAGGTGGATCCCATCTCTCCCCCTCAGCTGTCAACCTTCAAACAGGGTCCCATGGTCATAGACATCAAAACCCTGCTGCCGTCACCAGTGGTGCAGCCAGTTTTTAACTTGGAAAATCTGTCTATTCTTCCTCCCATCTTTCCTCCTCACTGGCAGGATTAAGGAGAAAAATTACATGCATCAAATGTGTATCATAGTCAATAATGGCTGATACACAGTTAACACAGTTTAAGCACATTATCAGCTTTAGTGAAAGTGGATCAGTGAAATATTGGGCACTGGAAACCAGATAACCATGGAGCTCTGTCAGCTCAGTCTTATGACCCTCATTCTTTCTCCCTAATCTTCCTAGCTGAAGCATTTGTATCTTTTCTCCAGCTTGTCTCTAGGCCACGTTCCAGAAAATAGCATAGTTTTCTACAATATTCCCCAGAAGGGAGTGGAACCTTCAGACATGATCACAACAGTGATATAGGAAAGAATTGCAGTGAAGTAATGCACTTACTGTGGTGTTGCATGCATGTCACCCAGAAAGCAATCTGCACATCCCTTCACTAATTATTTGGAGAAATTGTCTTCTAGAAGAGAGAAAATATGGCCACTATTGCTCTAGAGGAAGAATATACAGGATAAGATCAGAGAACCCTGCATACTGTCTCTTACCTAACCCAACCTACATCATGTTTCCACAATTAATCTTTCAAAATATAGCAGATGAGGTTGGGACCTAAATTAAGACAAATGGGTTTAGATGTCTACTTTTTAATGTCTAGGTCCTCAGTATAATTATAGTGATGGATGTTCACTCTGGGTTCAGTCATCTAAACGTGGGCATCTGTTGCCATCTGAGATGCAGTGGAGTATCTTGCCTGGTGTCCTGCCGTTGATCCAGAAGACCTTGAGTCTCTTATAGGTCCTGCGTTGTATCTGCCAGCCTCGTTAGCCTATGCTACCTCAAATGCCATTTCAGATGCAATCCTATTTGATTTCCAGCTGCTGCTACAGGTAGGCATAGCCACCCCACAGGCTCTGTGTAGTGCCTTCCAGCCCCATGAAGATGTCTCAGATACCTGCAGGGGTTTCAAATAACACTTGACACCTCTGAATAAGCAGCTGGCTCAAGCATAAAGATTCATTCAAACAGCCCATCTGAAGAAAGGAACTTCCAACACACTGATACGTTGTGAAATGATATGTGTCAGATTCTGCATAACATAATTGCGAATAATAGAGGTAAAATGTCATTTGCCTATACTTGCTATAGTTACCTTAAATGAAATTATCATATAATCAACAGTAACCCAAGAAAAATTCCAGTTGTCTGAAAATTGAGAGCTATGAGTAATGCTCAAAGAGCTTTGACATAATTTAATGAGAACTAGGATCAGCTTTATTAAAAAAAAAAAACATTAAAAAGCTACTCTGAACTTCTGAAACAAAATAACAGACACAGAGATCCAAAGAAGGGGACAAAGTATATGTGCAATAAGGGGGTGTTAGTCTGATGATATAGGAAACAGGGAGCAGATTGCCAGCTCCCTGGCTGAACCTCTCACCTCTTCAATTTAGGAGACTTCAGAGCTGAGTTTTGCTTTAAAGAAGTTGCCTAACTTTCATCACAAAATGTAATGGTGGTGGTACAAGCAGGCTTCCACTGAAATTCTTTTTTAGCAAAGCTTTCTGCATGGAAAGTTCCGCTGTGATTCACTAGGGAATTATTCAGTGCAAATGGATAAGTTGTTTTTTTCAAGAGCAGGCCATACCAATCAGCCGCACTTCCCCAGGTGCATTTCCTCCTTATACTATATAAAAATCAGTTATGACTTCATATTTGCATTTACGTGATATTCGGGTGTTGTCCTTTTTAGCATTTGCTCACTCAGTAAACGTCATCATTATACCTTTCCTAAATATACTGTCATCACTTTTTTTTTTTTCCTAGAACATCTGTTTTAGCCTCTGAAATTGGTGAACCTCAGGTGTTTGTTACATCTTCTCAGCTCACACATAGAAAGACCCGTGTGAACTCTCCTAGTTCATTTCAGTTCAAACGGGAACAGGTTCATGGAAACCAACCTCAGTTGTGCTGGTTTAAACCACCTTCTGCAAAGGAGTGAATGGATCTGTTTTACTTTGCTCTAAAGAAGAGTAGGAACCACATATACCTGGCTGTCATGTCTTGGAGGGCACAGTAATGAAGAGCTGAACAGTGATTATAAACTCTTGCAGTTGCTGTAGTTATCCGTGAGTATGTGACTACACCTCAGACTCTCATAGATGTTTCCTGAAATAACTTGATTATTTTTACTGCTTGTACATGATAAATTTATTAGGAAAAGATAAAAATCACAGACTTTTTGTCAAGATAAAACATCACAAAATCCTGATGAAAAAATAGGTGCAGATTTTTAGAAGGTAAAAGTTGGTAAATTTTGTCAGTATCCATGGAATTACACTAATTTACATCAGTTGATGATCTGCGTGATGAAGTCTATAATTTTTCATCAATGGTAGAAGAAAATCACTGCTAAATATAAGAAAAATACAGTTTTATTACCTTATATTTAAAGAGGCTTTAAAAAGACTGTCTCAACAGTAGCTGTAATTGCTACCTTGTGCTCTTCTCCTTTGCGAATTCATCTGCTGTTTCTTACCTTATAACCAAATTGGAAATCTTGCTGGGCAGGGAGTATATTTCTGCCCAAGAGCTTATTTCTAGCTATATTTCAAGACAAAGTATAATGATGTAGTGATCCATCATTGAAGCTTGTAGTTAGTATTAACACCACTATTATAGATTGTTCCTAATTAAGTGGGAAGACTAATCATCTGCATAAGTAACAAGAGCAAAAAAAGAGGGGAGCACAGAGACTGAGGAAAATCTAGTTAAAGTTTGAATCTATTTGTATTTTTAAAATAAAAGAAGTAAAAAGCCAAAAAACCTGAGACCAATAGTGACCGAAGGTGGAAAGTCTCATTACCTTGCAACTGAGATGTTAGGTCTCTGTCTAGAGTTCTTTAAAAACAGCTGTGATGACAAACTACTAAAGTCTGCTTCTATAAAGGAAAACCTAACAGAAGCTTAAGAAGCTGATATCAGTGTGTGGATTCTTAAAATGCTGATTCTTTAGGAAAGACCGCGAAAGCTCTCTATTTAAAAGGCTATTTATGGGAAGAAAGCATGTTTGCACAAAGCAGCTTGACCTCAGAAAGATGCATCTAATTGAGCTGAAGGCAGGAGTAAAGCACCAGGGGAAGGTGTTCCTCACATGAGCACACTGAAAGGAAGGCTGATAACACACATGATAATCGTCTTCATTTATCATTTGTTCACTTAACCTTGGAAACTGAATAAAGAATCAAAGGCGTGATGTACTAAACCTACAGTGTGACACTACGCTGCCTGAAGTGGCAGCAGCAGACTATGCATTCCAAATTTTTCCTGCGTTGTTTTCCAGGCAGAAAGGTAAGTTCATCATCATGACACTGAATACCTTTATTCATTCACATACTGCATATAATGTAGTCAAAGTTAACTTCTTCAGTTTGTCACCGTGTCTACCCTGATGCAATCACCTCTATAAGGAGATCCAGATCTCATAACATGCTCCCTGTCTCCGTGATATTCTTCAGCTGTTTGGAACAAATAAACAAAAACCAAACAAAAACTCTCACTCAAGAAAAAGTAATGAATATATTAAAAAAACAGCTTTTCCTACACGCCAGATTTTGAATTTTTGATGAAAACTGGAAAACATTTGGATTCTGAAATGACGCTATGGTTCTTTGGTGCACTTCAGTTTCATCCATGAGACCCAGCTTATAATGAAGAAAAGGGACCCGAGACACGGAAAGCATGAATCTCTGTCATAGCCTAACAGCTATGTTTTTCTGAGGCTGAAAACCCCAAATGGCTTGGGTCTGAGCTATTTATTTTTCTGACTTGAAACTTCCACAAGAGATACTTACATGAAAATTTCATTGAACATTCAATTTTCCCTTTAAAACAGCCTCAGGAGAATTTTTTTTGGAGTCACTTTAGCTGAATGGCCAGTCAGAGAGGCTGCAGATGTAATCACCTATCCATTTGGTCTAGCTTTAAGATCAGCTTGTAATTTCACGGCAGAACTGGTCACTGAGACGTGGAATGTGTTCCCTGTCACTTACATTCTAAACTATTCAGTTCATTAGATTAAAATAGAATATAATTTTCCCCTTTTTTTGCTGTGCCATATTTGAAACCATAGATTTAAAACCTCAGTATTTTTCTCACCTTCCTCTTTTTTAGTTTCAATAGATCGCAAATCCCATAGGGGTATCAGCTCAGCTCTGCGAATAATACTGGTTAGGGTATGATTCTGTTGACATTTGTTAGGCAGTAAATTACCTTAAGAACTTCTTATCCTCCATCATCTCAGAACCAAGAGTTGGGGTTACAGCCAGCTGAAAGATCGCCAACCAAAAGGTTGCTTCTGACTTTGGCTTCCACGGTGCATTTTGCAGGAGGTGGTGCTGAATGGTGTTTCTTGGAAAGTGGTGGCAGATGGAAGGGTGTCATTTGGGTACTGTGGTATAAAGAAGAGAGGCTAGACAGTAGGTAGGAGCCCTACAATGCAATCTTACTCTGAAAAATAATGTCAAAATCAACACCTACTTGCTGAAACTCCTTCCTGTGTGACTTGAGCCTTTAGGCACACCGACTCTCTTCTATGAGGTTGTCCTGTCTACTCAGGACAGTGCAGCCCTCATGTTTGATTAAAGCAGCACTTTAGGACATAACAAACAACAAAATAATGCACTACCTCTCCCCTTTTTAATGCATAGCATGGAGTTGCAGAGCTTTAAAAAAGGGAAAGCTAGATAGTGCACAAACAGTAAGAGCACCAGCTGAGTGCCGGTAGACACTCAGGTACCGACCCACTGGATGTTACATCACAGTGCCCAGGTAGTGTGCTGTGCAGGATCATTTGCTGGCCAGCAGCATGTAAAATGCAAAGAATCCAGTTGCATCAGAAGGGATAATTTCCCTCTGTTTGGAGATGTAACCCTTCACTTTGGAGAGTGAATGTCTGGTTTAGGATAGACGCGTAACTTGTAGGTGGCTGGAGTCAAATGAAATGACTCCAACCCCAAGTGGCTGGAAGTGAGGAGACCATATAAGTTCGAATCCATAAAATACCACAACAGAGAATCTCACCAAGCTGTCTTTAAGGACACTTTCAGAATGGTGTCACTTCTTAGTTTTGCTCCTTCTGTGTGGTTTAGGGGGGACTATCTTTCTAAGCTATCAGCATTTACAAAATGCTACAGTTCTAAGTTCTGAAAAACTTAATTTCCTACACAGTAGCTAAACTGCAGAATAGATTGCTCTTTTTATATAAAAACACGCATGGGCATTTTCATGTTGTCAGGAAGGGTTCATAGAAATTAGCAAGACAGTTTTGAAAGAGAGGTTGAGAACATCAGCATATAGCTCACAAACACTTAGGGATTGAGAAGAATCTCTGTCTTAATTGCTTGGAAATAAATTTCCAATTAATTTGGGGGGGAGAGAAGATGAGTCGGATAAGGACTCGCAATTTATACTCCTGAAAACTGAACTTAAATCTCAGTCATTAAACTCATGTAATGTCTCTGCATCTAATTATGATTTCCCCAGAATTCCTTTTAAATTTATATCTCACAGTATCTGAACTTAACGACCCTCTTATAATTGGAGAAGATGTAAACTTAGCCGTAGCCCCGTGCATTGGACAAATCTTCAGCGAGACAACCTACTACTCCATGTGCAACGTGGGTAATAAAGCAAAACTGTACTGAATGGGGAGGGGGAGGCTGTCAACATCTGGAAGACCATTAAAATGAAGGGTGGATATTCTTTTATATTCTTTTTTACTTCCTTTCATATAACCATTATTCACGGTGCCTGCTAATAACTTAAGAAGTAAAAAAAAAAAAAAAAAAAAAAAAAATCAAAACAACAAAAAAAAGCCTTTTGCCCAAAATAATTTTATTATTAAAAGGATATTGATGTCTTCCTGGAAAAATGGAAAAAGAGTCTTGTCTTCATATTTGTTGCTAACCTTGCCTTCACAGGTAATATAAGTAAATATATTATCACTGAAAATTGACCTAAAAGGAACCTTACATGGACAGCTAGACTGGAGCTTTTCCCCTGCCAGCTCCTGAAGCTGGATAGCATGTTAGGTATTTCATGGATCTCAGCCCCACTAAGGTTTTGCTGTGTACTTTGTATGTCAGGAAAAATGGCTGATCTTGACCTGTCCTGTTCTGCTGGTTCTTCAACTTATTCTTAAAAGTTATTTGCCCAACATACCCTTATGGACATATTTCTGTAATGATGGAGACTCATCAGTGAACCTGGAAAACTCGTCTTAGTGCTGTAGTATCCTATTAAAAAATACCCCTATAATCTGGATAACTTCAGACCCATGTTTATGCTTCATGGGCATGTGCAGGTGGGTGTTAAGGCTTCATGAAAAAGAGAAAGCTGGAGAGGAAAGCCTGCAATATTTAATACCAACAAAAATTGCACAGGCCCCAAAGGTTTTTATTTGGCTACTGAGCAGGGTTTGCGATTCCAGCAAGATCGACTGCTGTTAGGATAAATGTCTCTAGAAAGATTGCCTAGCTAAGGAGAGAAGAAAAAAGGCAGTCAGATATCCACTTTGGAGAACCACAGTGAGAAAGTATATGTCACAGAAATTATGGGAAAGTAGAAACTAGCCTAAGATTTTCAAAGGACCAAAAGAGAGGGAGAATCTTGTTCCTGTTTGTTCTGATAGGAGTTTAGCATCTATTGTGATGGGACATCACAATGTAGGCTTGAAGGGCTTTGTTGTTTCCTCCTTTCTGCGTAAGCCATCATTTGCAGCCAGCAGAATCCCTCCATATCTTTTCCATAAGCATCATGATTTGTGAGGAAAATTAGGGGAGGGGACACTACTGTGCAGTGTTAAGCATGCACCAGACTTCATTCCTAGCCAGAACCAAACCACAATCTCCTAGTTAGAGCCTTCCTCTTGGTTTCAGTAAATTTTGCAATTTGTTGGCATTTATGCATCTTGGTCAAACAATGGCGTCTTTCATGTTCTGGGGGTGGAAGAGTTTTGTCAGCTGTCTCGCCCTCCGTAGACTATCCAGGGAGTGCAGAGTGACTGCGCTCCTAGTAAAGGTGCTGTAGTTGAACTCCCAGCGCTAGACAGGATGAATTAGGGTCACAGTGAACTGGGTAGATCTCACAGCAAGACTCTTCTCAGCAGAAGTGGCTGCTCTTGAAAACATGGGTCAGAGCTTCACAGATTGGTACCAGTAAGAATCGATCCTTTTTCTGTCTGACATATATCTTTATCTTGTATATTTTACACAAACAAATCCTTTGAGTGTCTTCAGATAAGATTAGCTACTGTCTATGTAACCACAGGTACCAGCAACTGTAGCTCTCATTCTTTCTTCTTTGTTTCTTTCTTTCCGCTGTGACACTGTTGGATATTTATCCTAAAATGATTGTAAGCTGTTTACTGCTGGATGTGGATTTCTGCAGTTCTGACTGCATTTTGATTTGGAACCCATTTCTAATTACAGGCTTGCAGAGGAATTTCTTGATGAGTAATTTATTTCGGGTTTGTTCAATATAACATGGCACATTTACATTTTGTGAAGCAGAAGATAGTTTGGTTTTCTCTAACTACGTTCAAGAAAAAAAAAAAAAAAACCTCCTTAACAAAAAAAGTTGCCATTGCCTGCATATTTTTTAGCTGGAGAGGCCCGAAAAAGTTCCTTCTGTAATGGGGAAACCAAGACTGATGTTGTGTTTTTGTGATATTGTGATCTAGTTGGACAGGCAGAACAGAAAAGAAAAGGATAGGTTAGTACAGGTGGTGCAGAACATGCAAAAGTCAGACACAATACATCAAATTCCATCTGCATTGCGTAGCTCAAGTCTCTCAACCATGTTCACCAATTGACTGTTTGCACTGCAAAGGGCATCCGTTGGTTTGAGTCAGTTTTTTGGTTTTTTTTTAATGCATAGAGATAGTAGCTCACAATGGTGGAGGGATTTTACTGAAATTTCTAAAAAATCCACAAGTTGCACTTAGAAAACTGAAGTGGATCCTCCAGCTGGCTTCTTAAATGCAGGTAGCTCCCACCCAGCACTGAAGAACACATAACAGAGATCAGTAGGGCAAAGAACAGAAAGCCTTACCTTTTTAACACCTTTGCAATTTTCAGACTGATTTGATATCATCATCTATTTTACAAACAAAACCTATTTTCTCTTTAACTTGCCTCCTCCCTCCCCAGCAAAGGATGCAGCAGTTTCAGCTAGGGCTGATGAAAACTCCTCTCCCATATCCTTTCCAAAAAGTCTCAAGGAGCCAATTTCGGTTCCAAGCCACATATGAGCAGTGGCAGAGAAGTAGTTAAGTCAGCAGGTCCTGAAGTTTTCCTGCAATAACCAGTTGAATCTGTAAACCTATACCAATGTGTACATTACAAGTCAGGAGTGGGGGAGGGGGGGCTATGTTTTCTTTAGTCTATCTTTTTTATTTTTTGTCCTTCTTTTATTTTTTTTTTTTTTTGCAGTAGCAGCATGCTTGTGACTCATGAATTTTGTTTGGAGGAATTGCTTTCATAATTTAACCTTGCCAAAAGTGGCTGTGCCTCTTAGTAGTTTTTCATTATAAAAAATCCTCTGTGTCACCCCTGGATATTCTCAAGCCAATAAAAAGAAAGTCATTATTACTTTTTTTTGTCAAATGGAAGAAAAAATACCCAGAGTGCTATAATAATAATAGCAATAATAAAAGATACTGATGATGCTCAGAGATCGGCTGAATAAGCCCGTTGACTGCACTATTTTGTTTGGGGGATTTTCATACCCCTTCTTGATGAGGCTGTTGGCGTGTAATGTATTCTGCCTTCCAGATGACACATTACTTTTTGCTTTCGTGTACAATATAGGCTAATAACATCTCGCGGCTTTTCAATTGCAAGCCGTTCTTTGATAAACTGACAGTGATATGAGCACCACTGCAAGATATTATTTTTGGAACAATGGAGTGAGAGCTGGAAATTCTGCGATTAGTGACAAATTTTCAGTGACAATCCTTGTATATTTCCAGTGCCGAAATCAATAGGAGAATTCAAGAAATAATGTTCTACTCCATGCACAAAAGGAGCGTGACCCATCGTTAACACCTTCAAGCAAATGAGTGATGATCTAGGGCACTTGACAAAGTTAATTTGTCTCTCAGGCTTTTGAAAACGGGGACAAGAATTGTAATTATAAGAATGGGGAATTTTCTGAGCAGATGGGGAATTTGAGATAGAAATTGCTTGTCGGAGTATTTTATACGATACCGTTGCACTTAAGATGTAGTTTGAAGTTAAATCAAGGGCATCCAGAGTGCACAGATAAGCAGTATCTGTCCTATCTTAACATTAAAAGATAAATCATAGAAATAGTCTGTTAGTTAGAACAGTTGTTTTAAAGTTACCATTACAAACTTACAAAAATAGAGCCATGAAAGTTAATGAATGTCAACAAAGAACGCCACTGAGGTCATGAAACCCCGTGGAAAAATGAAATGCAAACAAACATTCCCATACTGTATTAACAGTGCTCTAGACATTGTCACACACTGTTAATCACAGTGTGGGTCACTAAAGGATCGTACCTTTTCTTCTACAAATGAAGGGCAGTATGAAAAAAGGAGGAATAACAGCTTCCAAAATATTCCAGCATATAGCTTCTTTCTGGGTGGCTTTCTTGTTTCAAAATAGTTTATGCAGGGTCTCAACAGGGGCTTTGCAACCAAAGCAGGTAAAAAGCTTGGCAGACATGCATACATTGGTTAAAAAGAAGACTGTGCTCTTTTTTTTTTTTTTTTCCTGTTTTGACTTTTTTTTTTTCTTCCTATGAACAGAACTTTTGGAGCACTGCAGAAAAAGTAAGATCTTTAGCCTGACAGGAAAGGATAAATTTGTGAGCAAGCGATAAACCCAATTCAGGACATTTTGGTGTCATAAACGTCAAGTACTTCACATCTTCTAACAAAAGGCAAGATTCCAGGTCAATATTTTGACTAGATAAATCTCTTCATGTTCCTTCCACCAATCCCTAAAGGAAACATCTTCGTCAGCCAGGTGCCTCCATGTATTGGGATCTCTTCCAACGGCACTTCATTTCATGCATGCGCTGCAGCTATCATGTCAATACTTCAGAATGAGTTTCTCTATTCCACCTCCTACATTTCATACTCATAAATTACCTCTCACATTATCCTGTTTTTCTCCTACAAGGGGCTGCACAGAAAGTATATCAAGCCATTAGGTGATTTTCCAAAGTACATTAATCATACCACTAGGGTGTAAGAATGGGCTCACGAGTGCTGGTATTCAGAGCTGAGTGTTGTGCTTGGAGATGTCCCAGAGCTCTTGAGTAAGGTCAAATCACATACAATAATGCAAATGAGAATCCTTTTCACTAGCTGGTTGTTCCTCATAATGCTCCATTAAAATGAATACTGATATAGATACACCGGGTCTAAAAATGATATTTTTTAAACAGATTATGAGAAGAAGACATACCAATCTCTCCAGCAGATACATACGATATCTCTTTAAATTTATCCTTAAATCTGAAGCAAACTCAGGCAGGAGATTAGGCTTTCTTCAGATTCAGGAAAAGGTAGCTTAATCAATTTTCATTAAATTCACAGGATGAAACTTTTCCTGATGGTGACAGTGATGAGATAGTTCAAATTAGCAGACAAATTCTTAGATTCCACCAGAAGCCACGTTCCCCACTTGGGATCTGAGCTGCCCCAGCCCATCCCCAACAGACAGCGTCCTCACCAGAGTCATATATATAGCAGATCATTCCTTTCCCTCTCTGTATGTAAGCCCTCGTGATCTCCATCAGGCAAGAAGGCACGTGGCGTGCTTCGGTGCGTTCAACACCAGCTTCTTCAAGGCTGTAGTCAGCATCTGGAGACTGCACTTCCTAAGGAAACCTCTAGGAGTGGAATTCAGGTAAGAACCCAGAGCCATGGCTTTCCTGATTGCCTTTTTGAGTGGAAAAATACTGCAAATTGTCTGTATCACTATGTACGCCAAAAGTGGAGGTCTATCTGTGAGAAAAATGAGGTGAGAGTTAAGTGCGCGTCTCTGAAGGTGTGTGACCTGCCACCTCTGTACCTGGGATGGCCAGTGCCTAACCCTGGAATGTCTCTGCCAATGTTCTTTCTCCACTGATCAAAATTTCTCAAATATAGGTCCAAGTCTAGATTCCTACATATAGAAATGTCTTTGCCTTTAGGTATATTAGAAAATACCTTTTTTTTTTTTTTTTAAATAGAGTTCCTCCATCAAAACATCAACAATGTTAAATATGACTATATTAGAGAATTTATTCAACCATTACTGAATGGGAGTGGGAGAAGGTGACAACTGCATATTCAGAGAGAGGGACAGAAGTTTCAGCTCCCATTTCTTTGATTCTTTGCTTTTACTGGCTATTGCAAATAATGGGAAGTTTGCAGTGTCTTCATCCCCAGAACAATGTTAACTCCATAAGGCCTCAGCCTTCACAGAATTACTTTTAAATCCAGATATCATTCCCTGTCACTATACAAAGGAGATTAATGCTGGGATTAAACTACAGAATGACATCAGCCAAATTAATTTTCTGCCCTTCCATCTCCTGTATCTTGTCTGTAGTATGAATGAAAATTAATTTCCTATAGAGGGGGAATGGCTGTGAGAAATATTGAAGCAATTAATTACTGTTGATTTTATTCTTCTTGTCCAAGACATTTTTATTTTCTCAACACTTAATGGAAGCACACTTTGTGAGCAATGGGGTAGAGAGAAGCTGAAGGGATGTTACGTACAATGATACAAGACTCCCCTTCTTCCTGCACATCACCCAGAAAGTTTATTCACATTTTGAAAAGGAATTTCACAAAGCTAAAACTTCTAGACTATAGTATGTAAACCCTTGAGAAATAGATGTTACTAGTACTCAGTCTCCATTCAAAGACAGGGAATGCTACAGACACTGTATGCACTTAGAAAGTGTAGCGCATAATGTCTGAAATGTGTGGATGACTTTTAAGCAATAGTCAATAGACATTAGATCTCCTAAGGGTCTTCGTACACTTTCATTTGTTACCATTAAGTAATAAAATATAAATGCAATGTTTTAATATATCATTTACAGAGCTGTCAGTACATCCAAATAAACTTACCTTCTCTCAGTTTCTTTTATAGATGATTTCTTTTATCGTGTGACCATCAAAAGTTCCATGTATATGCATGCGCTTGTATTTGTCTATGTCTGGATTCTTCACAGCTGGAAAGAACAACATCTCAATTCTTATTCAACCATTATAAAATCCTGTCATTGAGCAGCTATCCACAGCTAGCAGCATTGCTCAGTTTAGTAGCTGACTGGTCCTTCACGCCCAGTGAAGCAGAACTCTGTAGACAAAGTCGTCCAAACATGAGGATCAGCATAACCTCTAAGCCTCTCACTTTATAACACAGCAGTGAATTTACATAGAGGGAAGAGCCACAGAGAGAATAGGCAAACTCTAGTTTCAGTCACTTCTTCATTTCTTTTCTTTCAGTAAGAGAGACTCCCAGGTTAAAGCAGTCAATTAATAGCTAACTGTAACCTCCCTAGCTGTGTATTTTGAGGACCATAAACCTTAGCACGGAGGAACCTCCATGGAAAGTGCAACAAGACCAACACTTGCCTGTCTCTACTCATACAGGTTTGGAAATCCAGACCTAAAGATATGAATGTCTTATAGTCCCATGTTAATCACCTCTGAATCTGCGGGACTGCCTGTAACTGTTTATAAGTCTTCCTGTCTCTGCTGTGGTAGGGTAAGGCTGGGTATATATCTGTCCCACATATCTGCATATACGTCTTCTGGAATACCTCCTCAGCATGTCCAGTCTCCCTCAGCAGCTAAATCAGGATGTTTTGAGGTCCTTCAGGATGAGTTGCTGTGCCCAGCCTATTGCACCTGTACAGAGATAGTACTTTCAGATAAAATGTGTGTCCTCACAGCTTCAATCTCTCCCTGGTCAAATCAGTGTGTAATGCTGCAGGGCTGGGGCCGGGGGTGGGGGGGCTGGGGTGTGTGTGGGGGGGAACCTCTGCATATTCCTTGATAGAAATGTTAAAGTTAAAACAGATCTCAAATGAGCAAAAAACTTGTTCATGGTATGATATTTGCTCACTGCTGCCAAGAGAAAAAAATCTGGGTCACTCACTCCTTGAATTGTGTTCCAGTCAGCATCATACTTCAGCTTGCTAAAAGCATTTCTTAGCATGTCTGTTGCAGGGTGCAAGTTGTAGCGACACTCAGAATAATCTAAAGTATCTCTTGTAGCTAAATCAATATTAATGTCCCCAAGCCACAGACAGAAAGCCTAATCCCAAGAGAATAAGGCCACATTTTTAAAGAAGTTTCCTACTTTGTTGGGCAGCCTGCTTAGTATGCAGAAAGAAGAAAAAAAGAACACAGTCTTTTTAATCAATGTGTGCATGTCTGCCCAGCTTTTTACCTGCTTTTGGGCCTAGCAGCTGCTGTGGGTGATTTGCATACGTGGACAAGAGGCATGCAATATTAGTTTCAAAACATCTCCTCTGTATGACCATCTTTAAGATCAGACAAGGAATCCTCAGAAGAGCCAGAGTTAAAATGAAGGGCTAATACTTATGCTTGTTCCTGTGCTTAATACAACAGACAATGCTATCTCCAGTGATGTTATTTCCCTTCTAAACAAGAATATATGCCAGAGACATTCTAATCTGGCAGTCAACGTGTAATTAAACCATGAAATTTACTGCCATGTGATGTTGCTGAGGCCGGGAACTCTCCTGAAGTCAAAGAGGGACTGGAGATTCATACAGATAACAAATGTACTAAGTTAATTCTAATAACAACGAAATATTTGAAGGCAGTGTAAAGAATACCTAACAAACAGTTTGTGATGATTGAGATGAAATCCTTCTCATTGGCTTATATACTATACTTTTTTCTTATCTGTCACATCTAAATAAATTGTTACTGTTCATACAAATATCCAGTCTTTTAACCACTTTTTATATAACCCCTGTGTTCAGTTTCTATCTAAGTGGCTTCAAGGCCCAGGTTCCTCTTTTGGGTTTTGGAATTAAAGTACAAAATTAAGCTCAAGTCTACATTTTAAGGTTTCAGGTAAACATATTAAATTAATCAGTTTTATTTTGAAGAGTTTTAAGATAGACTTTTCTCACCGGCTTCACGCACCATCTTCCCAGATCTCTCTTCGCTTGCACGGTTGTTAAAACGTCTTTAGCCCTGGCCTTATCACACTTGAGACTTATCTTATTGCCTGAAGATAAGCACCTAACGCTAGAGTATCTAAAACATCTGCATGAGGCTGGCAGGTCTGACACAGCTCCCCTGGCAGACCTGAGTCCTTTTGGAGCGTGAACTGGAGGCCTTTTCAAATGACACTAGACTGCTCTGCTTAGGCAATCAAATTGCATGCTTATTTGTATAAGTAGAGTGGAATAAATAACCTTCCACATATATGAAAGCTTTAATTCTGAGTTTCAGTTTTGGCTCAACCATGAGGTGCAGCTTGACTTTTACAGTTTCTGCCCAGACACTGCAGGTGAGGCAAATCAGTGAGAGCAAGTCGTCATCGCCATCACCATCACTTGGTGATGATGGCTTGGCTCATTAAAAACGAGTAATTCTAGTTGTTGTAGCCTCCTTTTCTCTGTACCTGTACTGTGTTTTACCAGATTTGAAGTTCTTTAGGAGCCAAACCATTTATACCATTATATGAATGATGTTACTGATGCAGGCACCTTATTAAACCATGCTTGCATTCTGATAAGCAATGACTCTTGTAAAATCACCTACGCAAGCCACTCTGTCAGAAACTTGGATAATCCTAGAAATATCCAATAACCACAGGCAAGAATCTACTTCGTGACTTGCAAATGTGCCTGAGATGGGGATTCTAACTATAACACACGGTGACTCCACTTTGAGGAGGGTCACAAGGCACTTGTCATACTGCACACTGTCCTGCTTACCTCTTTGAATTTAGAAAGGGAAAAGTTGAAAAAATAAACCAGATTCAAAGGTATATCTGATGGACATGAACGTTCCCTGAAATCTCTCTGCATCCTGGCTCCCACCAGAGCTTGCCTAGTGCTATTTTTTGGTACTAAAAAATAGCAATGGCTTATCAGAACTATAGATACTGAGGGCTCTGTGTTCGCCCAGGAGATGCCTGGAACAGCCTGAATGTTCAGTCCCTGAAAGACGACCTGACCAGTTAAGCAAAAGACATACGGAATCAGCAGCAGTCAATAGTTCAAGGCGATGTCACTGCCAGCACCCGCTTGTTTGTTGGATTGGACTGTGGTAAACATGCTTTCACCCTTTCTTATCAAAGACTTTTTTTTTAATTTTTTGTGGGAATTTTTTTCTAATTTCCTTATTTGGTACATGTGGAAAAGCTGCCTAGAGCCCTAGGAAGAAACTTTTGAAATGCCTGTAAAAACCTAAGTGAAATAAACAGCTAGATATTGAGGTCAGAAAACTAGCTGCTGAGCAAGCTCAGTTAGTTACTGTAGTTTACAGAATGAAACCCCTTTTCATTTAAATCCACAGACTTATGATAGATGCTAGCGAAAGGGCTATGGAGATGACATTATGCCAAAATGAAAATAAAATGTGAGTATAAATCCGGGGAGACATTGTCACAATATCAGCTTGAAACAAAATGACACCAATGCAAATTTTATAAGAAACAACTTTAAGATGTCAAGACAGTGGCAAATTGATGTCAGTTCAGGTCTGCAGGGAGACTGCTATGATTAAAAAAGAAAAACCCAAACAAATTCAAAAATGCTGCCAAAGTGATAGCTCCAGTAAGAGGGTCTCATTTTGGAAGCTGAAGTAGAAGTTAGTTACAGTAACACAGACACAAAGATATTGTTACTCTGATGTCAAAAACAAAACAAAAGGAAATACTGATACAAATGTTATATAAACTCGATAAACACTAGATTGTGTGTATGGATAGACGCTGCCATTCACACAGTCTGAATTTTTTCTGTACATGTCTACGTAATCTCTGATGCTCATCTGAGTAAACTAATTAAAAATCTGGAAGCTTCTGCCTATCATAAAAGCCTCCTATAGCTTTTTTTTCTCAAGCAAAATGCAACTGAATTTAAGGTGAGTTGGATACATCGACGAGACAGTAGGAACAGAGCCTGACTCTTCTGGACAAAGTCTCTCATTAGCAGGGTTTGCTGAATCTGCTTGTAGTCAGGTTCAATTCACATGTCTTGTAGCTCAATAGCCTCATAAATCTGAGTTTAGCCCCGGTAGTGACTAGGAAGGTTTAGAAACACAAACGACTATATTTTGAAAATCTTACGGGTTTTTCTAGGAATGTTTTGAAGCGTCAGTTTTGAGCGGTGGGATGCTGCGAGCGGTTGTAAGAACACTTAATGCCTGGCACCTCGTGAAGTCATTTACATTCAGGCAAAAGTGGGTGGAAATTCTGCCATGTGAAAGTGGCATTTGCAAATGTGTAAATGACTGCACAGTATTTGCGGCAGTCAACAAGCAGGGCCCTTGCTCAGTATTGTGGTGCTGCCATGTGCAGCACTAACCTTTACCACGTTCTGCTTTTCTTGCATACAATAACAGCAGATCTTTGTTCGAGGGCGGTTACACAAGACGGCACATATGCTTCCAGGCACCCAGTCCTGGATCAAAAACACATGGCGTGAAACACTGAACTGATCTAGGCTCGTTCTGTCATTCTAAATTGGTTTGAAAGGCTTCAGGGTGTACCTCTGTCTTTGAAGACTTTTGACATAAATCCTGAATTGTTTGCCTTGGCTTTTTCAAAAGAGAAAGAAGCCTGTAATCAGGCCTGAAGTAGATCAGGTTCATACTGCTGGGAAATCTGATACACCGCAAGTCCTATATTTATAACCAGTTTCGGCTTAGTTGAAATTAACTACTTTCTGTAGCCCACCTTTGATGTGTGTTTAGTTGCACAAACCAAAAGAAATAGCAACAACCACAGTGACATTAACAATAATTACATCTTTCAAATCTTTCACTTTTCCTTTAGGACCTCAATTCACTCTCGAGTTTGTCTTTAGAAGCTGACTTAAAATACCACAGGGCCAGATTTCAATACCTCCTCTACTGGAGCCCATCCGAAGCAAAACCATTGACGTCAGTGGAATGATTCCAGATTTATAGCTGCCAAGTTATGCACATCTCCGTATGTGTTATTTTTTGCTAGTTATTTAATTCATTGATTTGCATACCATAAGCAATTTGCATAGAACTAAAATTTGCATAGAACGGCATGCAGCCACACCAGCCTACCCAAAGCAGTGAGGTGGGCAGGACATCTGGAAGATGAGGTGAGGGTGTTAACGACTGCGTGCAGAAGGGAGATAAGTCCATGCGGCTGGTTTGGGTGCCCATGGATGAGTATGCCAACGAGGCTGAAAGAGGCTGTATTTTTTACCTTACGTCCCTGTGTACACAAGTTGTGCCTATTGTTGCCGCTGTAGGAACTGCCTGTGTTCCCTACCCAAGGGCCTGTTGGTGGGAATGATCAAATGTAGGATGATATGGTGGGGAGAGAGAACTGAGGAAGGAGGAGGGATGCGGGACATGTTTTCTGGTGGCTGAGAGAACATCACTTGATGGCTAACAGTGGCTGTGCCAAGATAAATTTACAGCCAGATGAGACCAGGCTGCTAAATCCATGTGTGAAAGATATCATGAAAAAAACATGGACTTGATGAGCCCACAGATGTACTCTAGGGTAAATGGAATGAGAATTTAGTTAAGATTGACATGAATCATTGACACAAAGAAAATTCTTATTAGGAAACCTAGGCATCATCAACAAAATCCTGACTACTCTCTGCCCACAGCACACAAATTAGGTGCTAGTCCCTTATAACAGTGGAACATATTGTTAAAAATCACAAATTTAACCTTAATGGCATACAAGAAACTTTACTTGGAAAAACTACTCAGATATTCATTCAGATTATATCATTTACTTTCTTTTTCTTGCAGGACAAAAGTAACATTTTCCTACTCAGAAATTTCTCTGAGATGAATTTGCCAGTTGTTGCTTTCCATGTGCACACATCAACTCAGCACCACACAAGGTCTTTGGAGGGCAAACCGGGGCCTATGCCAAATTATCCTCTTTAATAGCCACAAGGTGAAAACCTCCCTGTATTACCTACCTTTCTGGATGCCTAATGATGGCAAACGACTACATTTTCAGTATGAAAGTTCTGCTTCTGTGCAAATCTAAGCTCCTGGCTCTGAGCAGCTTGGCCTCTCCAAGGCTTGATCAGACCTCTGAGGGTAGACATCCTTCTCTCTAAACCTTCTGAGTAGCTCTGAGGACGCTTGTCAGTGGTACTGGAATAATGGCTACAGCCGAGTTCGTTTCAAACCCCAACTAAGGCAGTTGATCCATTGAGAGAGGTGGAAGAAAAGCGCTGGAGGTGTGCTTCAGCCTTGACAGATTCCACCCCAGTTGCTAATCTCCAACATTTTTGGTACTGCTTTCTTCGCTAACACTCAAGAGAGCTTTTCCAGTCATCCTAACGGTGGGCCTGAATTGGTGTGCAGAGAAAGGGAAGGCAGAGATGCCACCTACTTCAAGGGGACTGTAGCCAGATAGCTTCTCACGGGAAAGGTAGGATGCCTGAAGGACAGCCTCCACCAGAAACAAATCCTCCTTCATCCAGAAGGAGTTAGCACAGCAGTACAGTAGGATCCCTAGTCCCTTTTCCCCAGATCAGAACTATATGAGCTTACATGAAGGAACATGCAGTATTTGTCCTTAAATTCTATCTTCCCTAGGAGCAAACTCGTTTCTCACACGTATGATCTGGCAGAATTAGTTCCCTCACAGTAAAACCAAGATAGGTTTTGTTTGTTTATTTGTTTGTTTTTTCAGTTTTAATAAAAGCTGAGGGTCAGCTTACCAAGAAGCTTAAGTGTTAGAGATGGAGGACAACATTACGGCTTGAAGTCCCCAACTCAGGTCAGCACTGTCTACCACTGGCCCTTAATGAGCTGAACTAAATTCTGTGGAGTCCAGATTTTAATTAGATCTGCTAATATTTATTAGCAACACCCATTGTGTTTCCTTCTTTTTTTTTTTCTTTTAGTCTCTTTTTAGGTAAGCTATGTTTATTTAAAAACCCACTATTTTTTAGGGTGAAGGCAGGGCCTTTCAGGGCAAACCCATCTTTTTGGGCAAACTACCACAGCAATGGTTAAAAGAAAATCCAGCTCTTATAAACTGCATCCTGGCTCCCTTGGCACCACGATTTTTTTTTATTTATTTATTATGAATTAACTGAAGTGATTTAGCTTTATAAACAGAAGTAGAGCTCAGCTGTGGCTTTCAGTCATTATCATTAGTGAATTACTGCCGTGAGTGACAGATTTCAAATGGTCAGCTCTGTTTCCCTCCCTGAAATCTAGATCAGATGGTCAGCTTGTTACTGACAATCATTCCTCAGCAAACAAACAAACCTCAAACAAAGCACAAAGCCCACACACATTTTTTACATCAAATCCTGTATTTAACTCTAAATAGGTGGTTGGCTGCAGTTCCTGCTATGTCTCTATTGTTCTTCTTCTCTGTGTTTGTCTCCATCTATCGTGTGCTGTCACGTTTATTCAAGTTCTTCTCTTACAAAAATATTTTTTAATCACAGAATATATCTCCTTCTACTTTGGCAAGTTAAACAAAAAGCCCCTCGCAGCACTTCAGGTAGCGTAATGACAACGCTTCTCATAAACCTCTCCTTTTTTGTTTTGGTCACAGTTCTGCTCTAGGGCATATAAAATATACCATTTCAATACTTCTAAAGGTAAATAGAGTTCTGTCAATAACCTGAAAATTGCTGACCTTGTCTTGTTCATCAACCTAGGCATCGAAAAAATTCTACCTTCCGGGATTAGCAGTGCTGTTTCATCTGAAGTGGAAAATGCTAAGCCTGCCATATTTAATGACAGGCCCGAGAGGGTTAATGAAAGAATATAACTGACATTTCACCTTGACTTGCAGCTGCCCTATAACATTGCCTAAGGGTCTAGCTAAGTGTTAGCTCCGTCTGAGAAGTACAAGGCAGGAGTAAAGACCTACAGAGGATTCTTATGGGATATCCTTGTTTGCCCTGGTTGGCTTTTTCTTATTTTAAGAAATCTGTAACCAATGGAGCCGTAGAGGTTTTGCTGCCGTCATTGGTTACAAAAGCTCTGGAAACAGTCAAAAACTGAATAAGAGAGAAATGGTCAGTGAATGACTAAATGATCTTCCAGGTTATGCCGGGCCTCTACCAACATTTCAGATTTTGCTTTCTCTATTGACAGCTTCATTTCTGTAAGCCAAACATTGATGATTAGTCTAGACTGCTAATTAGAAGCTATGCTTTTACACGGAGGCTTGGATTAAAAGCTTTTGTGGTTTCATGGATTCTGGTTTGTATGAATGTCAATTTGATCCTTTTAGTGTGTTTATGCTAAGTATCAATAGGCTCCTGGGATTAGTGGAAGCGCAGTGCTGAACATCTCAGACACCGAGCAACAGCTGGGGTGCCACTTCCATTTGAAAGGCTTTCTTCTCCCCCCACTAATGGAGGATCAAAAGTCTTCCCTTCAATTAAAAAATAAACTCTTGGCTAAAAAAAAAGAAAAAATTCTATTCTTTGGCATTTTATATCTAATTAAGGATTTTAGGGGGAAATGTACAGCAGCGCTCACTGATTAATTTATCAAACAAGAAGTCTCTCTTTCCCCTACCAGTCCAATTAACCAAGCATTTTATATGACTGGGAGATTGGAACAGCGCTACAACACGGAAACCAGAGGCTCTTTGCATTTGAAATTACACGGTAAAGAGACTAGAAAATTTCTCATCTAATATCGTGCATATTTAGGGCCTGATTCTGTAAATTATTGAAAATCCCTGCTAAAAAATGAATGGCCTATTGAAGGTCCATTCAGATATGATATTCAATACCCTGAATACACAAGAGCATCAGTGAAAAACAGAGGATGGTGAATGCCTTGGAAAATAGAGCATTTACTGCATAAAATGCCCAAGGGGAAACATAGTTAATGCTTAGAAGATCTCAGGCACTATTGGTAATACTCACATGTAAGCTGCTGCCTTCTTACCTTGTGCTGAAATGTTTCCACATTTCACAAGTCTATTCTTCCACAGGACACCTACCAGAAACGGTATGGAAATACACTACGAAGCGTTTGTCATTCCCCTCTAACAGTATCAGGAACATTACTACTTGGAAGCTCGTATGTCTTTCACATGTCTTTCATGTGTTCTTTGTTTGCTTATCCTCCCTCTTAGGGTGCTGTTTGGTGAAGCGCTCTATTTTGTGGTATATTCTTGATTTGTTTGTCAACAAAATGTGTTTGTGGTTTTGTTTTTGATGTTTGATTTTTTGTTTTTGTTGTTGTTGGCTTGTTTTATTCATTTTGAAGATATATGTTGTGTGCTTGTTATGGAAGAAAAGTTTGAAATTTTGATCTAACAGCTCTCAAACGTGATGATGCTTGGTAGACCTAGCCTTGAATAAAGAGGCAATGGGAAACTACACAGCCCTAATTGGACCAGTTGGAAGATGCTGTGCTGTCCACGGATGGGAGGATGAGGATATCCAAGCAACTCAGAGTGCATGTTTAGATCAAAAGTATCAGCACCCGTGGCAGTGCCCAACTCCTGGGGTAGGGACCTGGTTGCCCCCAGTTACCCTGCCCCCTCATGGGTGGAGGGATCCATGGGATTACAAGAGGCTTAATCTAAAGTAACCCCCCACATCCCCGAAAGGTGAACAGTGTGGACGCTGGTACCTCAGCACTAAGTCCTTCTGTTTCCAGATCCTCTCCTATTAGGCCGTGCTTGTTAACGGAAGCCTAGGGTCCGCCAACCTTCTGAGCCAGCCAGACCCACCACCACTCCACTTCAAAGGGCGCCCCACCATGCAGCATGGCACTGGGTTTCTCATCAAGGCGTATTAGTTTGGACTTATGTAGTGATGACAGTTATGTAGCTTTCAGAAGGGATCTCGTTCTTCAAGGACTAGGAAATGCAAAGGTGCTAGTTTAGGCAGTCTGGGGCTGCACAAAGCTATAGATGGTAAAAGTGTCCTAGGAAACATCATAATATGCTATCCTGCTCGTCTTTGGCCGCAGCTGGAAAGAAAGTACTGGACCAGGCAGAGCTTTGGTCTGGCTCAGTATAGCAGTTCTTATGCTCTCATTTTATGTTCAGTGTTAAAGCAGGAAAGACAGAGGTAACCACAGAACTCTCAGCGTTCAAGCCACGTATGGTCTTTAATTGCAGCCCCTTGCAGATATATTGCCATTACCTCATCTCTTGCTGACAGAAGGTCTGTAGCTCTCAAAGTGCAGACTGAACTCTGGATGGAGAGCGGGATGCCCATAGGGACATCATTTGGCCACTTCTTAATCTGGTCACCTACATACTGCAGGGGAAGGGTCTGTGTTAACGTGATTAAGTAGGAAGGAGTTGGGTATTTTTATAAAGGCTCATTGGTTCAAAAAGAAACAATAAATGAAAAAAGTAAACTTCAAACTTTGCCCTTACATAACGAGAATAAAAAAAAAAAAGAGAAAGAGTAGTTCAGGCACTGAAGAATTTACTGGCAGGGTCTAAGGAAGTAAACAGAAGAGATTAACGTGTAAGGGAGAACTAGAAATTACAAGGGTGTTTCTGGAGGAGGAGCTCATTGGAGTGCTTGAACAAGAAAGAAGAGATAGGCCTTTTGAGGATATCAAGAAATTGGTCTATATTTATTTTGGTAATTCTGTGAAGCCAGCTACTTACCCAAGGACATGTGGTAGCATAGTCCATGGCAAGGTTAAAAAGATAAAGATAACCTACATACTAGGGGTAAACCGGAAGCCTTTTTGACACCCTGCTCCAATATTTTATATTCTGTAATCTAACATCCAGGACATGTTTTATTTGGGGCTATGTTTTTTTTCTTGCGTATGTACCTCATTCCTCTGACTTTCCTCTGTCCTGTATTTCCCATCGCCATGAATAAACAGTGGACAGTGTATACCCAATCTCAAAGAGAAAACAGAGATTAGTAGAGTCAGGCACATTTAGTCAAAATACATCCAAACATAGGACAACTTGAGGAAGACTTCTCTTTTCCCTACCGCTCTGGTACTAGGGAAGCAAACACATGATTGTTATATGGATGCATTCCGGTTCAAACTGGGTCCCAGTTAGCTGTAATTCATCTCTCTCTGCCAGAATTTTAACTTTAACATTTTAGGGGCAATAGAAGGGAGCAGTGCAAGGGTACCTCATGTTTTAGTATCATTTGGGAGACTAAGAGTGCCTGTAGCCTGCTCCCACAGCAACAGGGAAGAATTATCAATAAATCTCACTGTCAAAACCAGATACTTTACAAATATTCTGCCTGGACAGAGATCAGATGAGAAAAGAGAATCTGTCATCCTGAGCATGGCAAATCTGTGCATTTTCTATTCTGGTCTACATCTTTTTTGTACGTCCTCAGGTTTTACAAGTGAGCTGCTTTGCTAACGCCTTCAGTGCGGAAATAACCTCGTCCTGGGGAAACTGTGGAAGGGTACTCTTTCTTGTGTCCGTATGCATGGCGAACATGCCTCATCGTCGATGAAAATCACACCTCAACATAGAGGAAAGAGGCCGTGTTAATAGCTCTCACAGATTACAGTTGTAAACTACAGTTTACATTGTAAACTGCTGACCTTGAAGGCCAGGAAAAAATACTCTTCCCTAAAAGAAGAAATTTCACCCCTAAGAAATATGCCACTTAGACAACTAAAGGAGCAAGACTGGTTCATTTGGATTATTTATATATTGCCTGTAATTTTGGAGATCTCTGGCTTCAGTGAGAATGCCTGAAACATCTGAGTGTTTTCAGGGAACGCAGAGCACGAACACTCCTGACTTCAAAAGGTTAAATAAGCATGACTGAAAACCCTAAACTGCAAGCAAATAGGTAAACAGCAACACTGTAGGAGACATTAATTCATGATGGAAAATATTCTGAAGTCTATGAGGCAGATTGGTCTTTCTGAGGTGTGAGTAAAAAATAAGTGTATCGAGATTGCCTCTTTTGAAGCATCCATCCACCGTGCCATGACCTCCTCCCTTGTGCCTGATTCCTATTGATTATCTCTGCAGTAAAGATCAGCTCACCATTTATATTTTGAGTGAGAAGCAGAGAGTGCTAGAGATTCAAAACCATTGAAATACCTATTGAGTCAATATTTGAATGTCACAGGCAGTCGTTGAGACCGGGGCAATAAAATTCCTGAGGGCGGCTCGTAATAATTTCATTTGTCAGCATTGCAAGTGGAAACATGCAGATGTGATATGCCAGTCCAGGGGGGATAAGCATAGCCGAAAAGAGGGTGCCTATGTGTTACTCGCCAATCAAATACAAAGAAATGGTGTTAACAACACAGAACCAGATGTAGAGGTTTAACTGACTGCATTGCATGATGAGTAGCTGCTGGAGAGAGAGGCCAGAGGAGCACTTACTTTCCTTGGGAAGTTTCTTTAGCTGCGGTATTACTCCTTCTGCACAACATGCACTTCAGTGTTTAGACGTAGCGCATGTGGATGTAGGATACTGTGTGAATCACATGTAATCGTACACATATATGTTCACACTTATCTATATGCTCTTGTGTGTGTGTGTGTGTGTGTGTGTGTGTGTGAGCACGTGTGTATATTTTAGGCTTTTAGATGTCTTTAAAAAATCTGTAGTCAAATTCCGTGGGTTTTGTGATCCTGTTTTTTTATTCTTTATAAATACCTGGAAGATCCCCACAGACAAGAGGGGAAATCCAATTACCAGCACTGACTGTCCACCACTATTCAATGCTGCCATCTGTCCTATTGCCTGCTATATCTTTCCTGGTGTACTTTGTGCTGCACTATTTTAAATCTGGGCTAGGATTTAATTTTTTCCTTTTTTTGTTCAATACTCTAGGTGATAGATGACCCAAGATGCCCTCACAGTGCAACCACATGGTGAAGTGTTGTTAAATGCACAAAGTGAACAGGATAACAGAAACAATATTTTACTTTCTTATCTCCTTATGTAAGGTCAAATTTCAGGTGTTGCAAATAACAACAGCAGATTGAAAAATCCTAAAAATAAACAAAAAAGGACATCCCTGACTTTTTCGTGAGTGCTGATGACTTTAAGCTACTCATGAACTATTATCGAGGTCTGGCGAGTTTTTCCATGGAACTATGTCTGCTGGCAGTTTTCAACCTGTGATGTAATGGTATACAAAGTACTCCTAATACTTACTTGAAAGGTCACTAAGGGAAGCAAACCTAGTTTACAAGCTGACTACTCACTCTTAAGGACCTATCCTTTCTCCAGGGAAAAACATAGTGGTTTTCTGAAACTGTAAAAGTTTGAAAATCTACCAGTTAGGAAAACTAAAAGGATAAACTGAAAACTAAACATATAGATCATGTCCTGTCAAAACTTTCCTATTGAACCCTGTTTGGAGTGACTGCGTACTGAAACGAAGATAAGTAAACATGGACCGTACATATATGAAAAATGGTAATTCATCTCCATTTGGATTTTAATATTTTTTTATCTATGAGAATCTTCTATGTCAATTAATATAATGTGCTTCTCTGTGCTTTCTTTTTAATAAAAGATTTAATATGCTGCTTCCAATATATCTCATTCAAATAACTGATTAATCAAGTCACACAAAAAGGTAGGAATAGATTCTTTTTTACTGTGGTAGGATTACTCTATTAGCGTGGAACTCTTATGCAGCTTCCCCTTTCCTTTCCATACATTATTCTCCCTTTAATACTTTCTTTAAATTGCTCAAATTAAAAATGAATTTAACCCAAAACACTCATGAAGCTTGAATCCTTCTACAGCTTTGGAATTTAACCTAACAAGCTATTTCCAGAGCAATTTCACTGGGAAATGTCATTAAAGGGCAAACTTATTAATTGCTTCTGGTTCATATTTTCAGGAGGTGTGAGATCCTTTTTGAAAAAGCTTATTTTGAAATCCTACTAAATAGAAATCTGGAAAGTATAGTCCATGAGAAGGCACTGAGTGAACTGGTACTGTCTTGTCTATAGAGGTCTGAAGGGGAGTAAAATAATGATGTTAAAAGCTGGAAAGAGAAAGAAAGGGTAGGATTAGAAATACTGGGCTTAAAGTACAATAAGAAAAAATTGTGTTAGACCTAAGGAAAAAAACCCAATAGTGTTCAAAGGGCATAGAATCTTTACAAATATGAATATTTAGTCCGTAAGTATAAAGAGAAATTCATAAATATTAAGATTCTATTCTAATTCAACGTTATCTGCCATTGTCTTTAAGGGGAACAGGACATAATGTGCAGAAAGAGAAAAAAAAAGTTCTGAAACGTGTAAAAGTAGATCTTTGCTCTCCATGGAGCTGCACTAAAGTGAATGGAGGAGCCTACAAACGTAGGGGCTAAGTCCAAGAGAAGAGGTTTGCAGGGTTTTAACGTCGAGTTCTGAGAAAACATAAGAAACGATGGCATATCCTACTGAATTTTCACAAACAGGACTCTTAAACGGGGCTCTGTCTCTCCATTTATTTTTTTTTTTCTTTTAAGCTCACTGTTAAAAACTCCAGAACTGGATATTGCCAAGAGTTTCTGTCACATAGACCAATAATTTAAAAAAAAAAGATATTCCCATATTCTAGTTATTTTTTATTTGCTGCCATGAGTGTTATAACATCTTCTTCTTGCACTGCAATAATTAAGGTGGAGATGGCGCTTCTATTAAAAAGATCATATAACTCAGGTGGGGAAAAAATAAATGTTCCAGCTGGGCTGAAATTCAGCTTTGGGCCTATCTCATTAGAAGGGAATGTTTCCAGCAAATGCAGATTTTAAATTGAGATGTGTCTAAACAAATATTGTAGAAATATGCTTTTAGGGACCAAATTACCGGTCAGCTACTATCAAGGAAAAAACATTCTGATGCAAGATACATGTCCATGGTAACTCTTGGCAAGGAGATTGTTCAGAACAGGCCGTACTTTTTGGACTTGGCTAAAACTTCTTCATCGAAACTGAATGAACAATTCTACAGTAAAATAATTGAGAATAAAGCATTTTAATTGTGGTTGAAAAGAAGACTCTGCATAGTCCTCCAGATATCAAGTCAAGGGAGCCTGATATTCCTAAATTTCAGCTTCTCCTTCTCTCTTCAGACTCAAGCTGAGCCATGTCTTCTTCTGGGAGGCTGCAGCACTTTTTCCTCTGGTGTTGCTCAGCCTATTTCCCTCTCTTCCTGGCTTCTCCTCCCTCAGTATCTCACTGCGAGAAGACTGAAGAGCTGGATGTAGCACGGGACTGCTTTTAAGGAGCTGAGTAACACTCAAATAGCTGAAAAGCAGAAACCAGAGAAACCTTATTGCCCTTCCAGATGCCCACAGCTGAAGCATCTAGCTTGTGTATAGGACAGAGAGTGAATGAGCCCCAAACTTCCAGGAAGATTTATTCTAAAGTTATCTCCTAATGGGATTAGTAGGGGCAGAAAACTAAAATGCGATGAGAACAGATCTTGACGTATTCATGAGAAAGAATAAATGATACGGCACACGGAATAATATGGCCAAGTCCTGGGGACCCCTTCCTCATGGAGGATGTAATTTAGCTCCTACACTGTCCTGAGGACCAGCCCGGGCAGAGCCATGTGCATGTATGTGGTTTATGACCTAGGAACTAAGATTGTAACCTATATGTCTCTTGGTATGAGGCTAGAACAATGACTCATCTTCCTGACTGTCCTAACAACAGATCAAGATCTTCTATTATCCTGCATTTTCATACCTTCTGAAGACCGCTTGTTATACATTATTTACTTGAAGACCAAAGCAATCAGGAAGTTTCTTTAATGATTCAATAGATTCTGATCTCTGCTCCTTCCTCATTTATCTCAAACGCCTGTTTCAAAGACAGCAATGATTATAAGTGCAGAAAGAAACGGAGGAGGCATAAGAGCAAAGATACCAGAGGCCAATATTACACATGACAAATTTAGACAAAGGAAAACAAGATTAGAAATGATGAGAGAGGATATAACGTAGTCAAATTAAGGTAATCCAGAACAAAGGCTGGAGCTTTAGAACATATTATATTTTCATTTGAGTGCAGGTTGGGTGGGGTATCAGTCAGGACAGACTTTAAGCTATCTGTAGTATGCACTGACATTGCTTTAACATGTCCTGGTCCCTGTTCTGATGGCAGGTACATAGACACATAATGTGTAAATATAAAATACTTCCTAAATTCAAGTAGAAGTCCAAAATACCTTATCCTGATTTTCCTGAGATTTTGTCCTGTGGGATTCCACACACTTTTATAGGAATAACATCCTCACATCATGAAGCTGAATTTAAATCACTATTATCGGTTTGACTGAGAGAAAACTTTTCCTCATGGTATAGAAGCTCAGCCGTTCCCTTGTACCAGCCCTATAACAATCTTAAATTTTCCTCCCCAGCTCAAGATAAAAATAGCCCTAACAGATACGTAATTTAGACCACATTTCCTTATTTTGACATCTTTCTTTGTACTTTGCCCCTTGGATAGTCCTCCCTGAACCACTGTCATTATCCCCTCAGGGTGCATTGTCAAGTTTCTCGGTTGAAACCACAGAAGTTAAGTGCCTCTAGTTCTATTTGCATACTGCTAGCTTTTCCTCAAACCACAAGACAGGACTTAAGCCATTTCTGCCTGAAACACACACAGACACACAGAAAGACATCACCAGAGGAAAACGGCAGACGGGTGTTTGTGGCATGTCTCTCAGGCCGAGCTGGTTTGCAGCTCTGACTACGGAGGAGACCTCCATAGGCCCACAGTCCCATGTGGCCTCTTATGGAGCTCCGAGGCAGGAAAGCGGGAAGTCCCCCTTACACGGTCACCATCAGAGACAGAAACCTTTTCTGCTTCTCTTTTGTGGCATTTGAATGGATAGTAAGAAAATCCCTTCACTCTCTAGCATTAACGCGATCAACCAAGCTGGAGAGATAACAGTACAAGTCCTCTTTTAGTAGCATGATACAGGTCTGGGTCTTCTTCTGCAGTTTTTCCCTCACCATGGAGGCTAAGAGGGCCTTTAGGAGGCCCTGGCTGAAATGACACCCAGGGAGTCCAAGTTTTAAATCAGTCGCGATGAAATGGTAAATGTGTTGGCAGCCTGGGGAAGAGAGATGGATTCTTTTCCCTCCTTCACCCACACTAATGTTTGTTATTATATCGACACTCATCACAGCTTTTATCTCCAGCTAGAGTTCTCATTAATCACCACCTGGGAACACCATACACAGCGCAGGCATACGTGAGCTTTTCTCTCTCCGTGAGAAAAAGTGGAGGGGAGGACGGCTGCACGTCGTGTGGGGGTGTGAGTGATGATTTTGGGGTGCCGAGTGAGAGACTGGCGTGAGGAAGAAGTGGAGCGTGTAGGAAGGAGGAAAAGAACACCGCAAGTGCTGTTTGGGAAGAAGGAGAGAACAAGAAAACACAGCGTTAAAAAAGACATCCGAATTTCAGACAGATTGTGCAAAAGGAGAAAGAGCGCACCACTAACAATAGCCCATTTTTACTGCTTTTGTGCCACAGTTGTTATGAAATTCTTAAAGACAGAATTACAATTAGGCCAAGACCCTTTGCCTGTAGTAACGATGAGGCCAGGAGGAGCCCCCCCCTCCCCCCGCCCCCCAGTTTCTGGTACAGATCTCCTTCATATGTAGATCCCTTACTCTTCCCTCCCTGTGATGACTTTCATCTAGAGCTCATTCTGCACAGTTTTCTTGTTGGTCTTAATTTCTACTAAGAATGGCATAGAAAATATCCCAGGGCAGGCATCTCTTCCATTTCCTGTAAGGTTTCGCTCTGATCTCTGGTAATAGATGGACAGCTAAAAGGATTATCATTATTGATTGTGTTTATTACAGTCATGCCTGACAGCCAATGAACAATGGGACTTCCTTATGTTAAGCACCCTACAAACACGCAGCAGTAGAAGGTCCTTGGCCCAAAGAACTTATAGTCTAAACAGAGGCATGGGGTGAGTCTCAGGGTTTAGTGAATAGAGTAATGGCAGCATAGGGCATCTCAGATCCATGTTTTTATTTTACTGACATGATTTTCTTAGGAGAGGAGCAACTGGAGAAAAGGAAGCTTGAAGCAGGGAAAGAAAAAGACAAGATGTATAATGTGATGTCAAGAGGCTGTAAGACACACAGAGATTTGTCTCTGGATGTTCAGTAGTCCCCTGATTTGGAGGGTTCTGCCTCCAGTTGCTTAGGGTCCTCGAATAGTACCTCTTTACATTTTTTCCCCCCTCAGGACATGTGGTAGGGCAAAAGTGAACAAAAGACACTATCGCTTGAAAAACTGAGACACGGGAAGCCCACAGACAGTTGCTCACAGAATAGAAGCAAAACAGTCTCAGGTACAAGGTAGCCACCTTTGGTGCTGCAGAGGACAGCTGGCATTCTGGCAAAGCCACTTTTCAGGACCTACCCCCTGTTTTCAGGGGCAGATGCAGTGACGTCTCTGGACCAGTGCACTGAGAGTGGAGAATTTTTTAGTTCTTCCTTGATTTGCAGGCTGATAGTATTCTCTCCTTGAGATACAAAGAATCTTTGTTTTCTCTAAATTGAAAACTCTGGGAGAAAATTGTTTCCTTAACTCAGAGATACTGCCCTTCTACACATTACAGCTCCCATGGGTGCCTGGTCATTCACCTACAGGGGCTCAGTGATGTGGGTGCCACTTACTCCTGTGTAGTGCTGTGTATTTGCTTGCTCCCATTAAACACACAAAATCTATGCTTTTACTGATATAATAACCAGGGTCTGTTTTCTTGATCAGAGAACAAGTAGCTTGGCATAGCTCACAGCCGTCTGCATAAATTGTCTTTCCCTTCTCCTTTCAAGCAGAGTGACGGTAACTATACTGACTAATAGCAACAGTCCCTGGCTGATACTATTCCCAGAATAAGTCTGGGGCAAAAGTACTAGTTGGCACAGGAATAGTAACTTATTAAGCGGTATGGATGAGTGTGGGCCAGCTTTGCTTGCCTGCCTTGGCCCTGTGTAGTATATAGTATAGACAAATCTAAAGGAACCAGTTCTGTAAACTTGCCGTAGTAAAGCTAGGCAATTTGTTTTCACTGTACTCCTTTTATTGCAGATCCTTACTGGTGATCGCGCCTTAGCAGAGCTGTACCAGTTTATTTTTTATTTTTTTGAAAGTGACTAATTTGTCACATATTTTAGGTTCTCATCTAGAGACCTTTGTCTGAACAAAGACATGCAAAATGAATGGGCTTTTCCGAGAATAGTAGCTCTGCAGTCTGAAGCTGGAACACTTTGATCCTTGATCCTTCTCCTTTTCTGCTATTTCAGTCCAGCTGACGATGTCAGTCTGCACCGTTTCTGTGCTTAAAGTTGCTCAGATGCTCGCTGGATCAGCATGCAAGTCATTTTCTTTGACAACAGGGAATGTCAGACTGGTGTGACACGTTGTGTTTCCTTTTAGGTAAAGCTGGCGATATCTAGTTGGTTTGGTGGTTGTGGCAGTTTCTGTCTGACTTGTTCAGCAGATGGCTCTGATATACTAGAGCTCCGTCCTTTGCTTTGAGATACATAAGCCTTGGCTAATTTTATGATGCAGAGAGACACAGTGGGACATAAAATTTTATACCTTTTATCGCAAGTGGCATTCCACATTTGGTGGTATGGTGCCACATATTTCAGGATATCTTCAAAAAATCGAGATAGGATAAAGTTTTAATTGGAAGGGAAAGACTTAAAGATAAATTAATACTCTTTCTTACTTTCAGATCTGCTTCTATGCTGAATGCTGAATGCCACGAGAGTAGTGAGACTTCTTCATGTATATTATCATTTTCATATGAGCTTCAGAATCTAATTTCATTCCTCATTAGGATCACTAACATGAAGCTGTGCTTCTTTATAATTGGGGATTATCGTTAGTTAGTCTTTGGGTCACACCTTTCAAAGTGACATCTTAAAAGCAGTATATTTTATTATGCTTTTCACCAGCCTAATGTCTAAATGTTTTGCTTTTAAGATCACTCGGCAGATTTTCACTATCTATTTTCAGGAATGAAATGTTACCACCTCATTGTCTTCCGAGATGGAAGAGCAGACACAAATTCTGATCTAAGATTTGACTTTCTGTAGGTACAGTCATTATTGCACACATTTTCCAGCATTTTTAATAGCGTATTGAAATGGTAAAGAAAGTTACACAGTAAAGAGGTATTGCTGGTTTGTGCTGATGAATAATTCTGCAACTCTAACTTAAAATGAAGATGTAGATATGGAAATGAAAGCGAGAAGAAAACAAAGTAGGAGATGCAGAATCTCAGTCGTGACTGGGAACTACAAGCCAATTATTGCGCTGTAATTTGGAAAACAGAGTAGGATTGTTCTTTACAATGCTTATTTCTAGGCTGACAAGGAAAATGTAGAATTGCCTTTATAACAAGCTTATTAGGTACATGTGAATCACTGGTAATAGGATTGCCTAAGTAAGGAACTGATATTTGTTTTAATGCTTATGAACTTAACAAGACCCCGTAATTAAAAGTGCGGAAGAACAGTGACAGTGAGATATTTATTAGGGAAATGGTAGAAGTGAAAGAACTTTGTATTTTTCAAATAGGGTTGTTATTTCTTATATTGTAGATACCTAAAATAACTGCAGAACAGTTATCTACAGAGCAGAAATCTAACTGATAGTCCCCAGTTCCATGACCTTCCTTTCTGAAAGGCTGAAAGGCTGAAAGGGATTGCCGGGCTTTTATTTGTGTTAATTATTTGTGTTATAACAACATCTGGAATTCTCACTAAGGCAGATGCTGTCATTCAGGGATATTCAAGGATACTCCAGCTCTGAAGATCCTCTACTGTCTTCCAAGACAAAAAGAACCTAGAGGTTTGGAGCAGAGGTGTTGCATTGTTTCCATCTTCAGAGGCAGCCTGAGGCCCACAGCGACTAAATAATATGCCAGAAATCACTCGAGAAGTCTGGGAAGGCACCTAGGAATTAAACAAAGGTCACAGGAGCTCCAGTGCAGCTGTTGCAATCACATATTAGTCCTCTCTCTACAGTGCTGGTGCTGCAAGTCTCCAGGTATTCCTGGGTTGCAAACTGAGATGGCTCCTTCCAAAGCTCAGCTCTGAAATGTCTGATGGACAGGGCATAGTACTCATCAGCTCAGTAAAAAAGTATTTTTTGGCTTCCTTCCCAGCAACTGCAAGGAGAAAATCACTTATAAGTCAGTCAGTTAGCTTACGAACACCTACATAAGTACTTGCAAGTTAGTTAACTTAAAAATTAGTTAAGTGCAGCAATAAGCAGAAAATGACAATAAGCCTCTCCTGGTGCTTTTGGTAGTAGACCTCAAAGGAAAGTTATCACTGTAAAATATGAAAAAAAAAAAGAAAAAAAAGCAAGTGCATGATTCTTATATTGTCCTTGCCTAATATATTGCAAATAGGACATCAAGGAACCCAAACACAACTGGAGATGGATTTCACTTGCAATGATAAATAAGCAAAAATACTGGTAAACATGTTGGAGGAAAAATAATGCTTGAAAGAGAAGATATATTCCTAATACTTGTGCCCCAAAGTAAGAACATATAGGGAATGCATTTGCCATTTAGATGTAAGCATTTATCTTTCATAATATTTTATTTTAGTACCTCTTTACAAGTAAATAATCTTGTGGCAGAATGAGAAATATTCATCCACTGCTAAATTCAATAAAATAATATTTGATTTTCTCCCAGCCCTCTACAGGCAAACTTATTGAAATTTAGCGCAAGCTTTATGTAAGTGAGGACTTCAGGATTTAGGTTATTTCAGAGAACAAATTCATTTAGTAACATGCTCGTTTGGGCACTTTCATCTTCGAACTAGACATTCTTCTCCTCCTGCACATGAAATGGACCAAATTAACTAAAGTTTTCATGCATTAGGTGGGAAAAAGATACAATCTTTCTTCAGTTTTGTTTCCCATTATCTGTAGCAACCAAGTTTTGATTTACAGCTGATTTAAGTGCGTATCCGGGTGTGACAAGACCTGAGGTGAGCCAGAGCTCTGAGATGGAATATGGGCACACCACAAACACCAGAAAGTCTTTTCGTCGTCATGGAGAGGGTTTATGAGGACACAGGCACAAAGAAGTAGCTTTTAAAGTAGAATTTTTAAGCAATCTTTCAAATCAAAGATCTGTTGGGCAAAATACACAAATGAAATGAAAAGGTTCGGAACCAGATCTTCTTCCTCTGAGGGTCCTGAGTCCTCTCCTGCATCCTGGGCTCAAACCAATGATTTTCTGTGCCTTTCTGGGCTGTAACAAATACTGCATGAGTAGGATCTGTTGGGTTCATGGAAAAGTCTCCTTTTTGCTTGTTCTCTAGAAGTTTACTAGTCCCTGCCTGTACCACAAGTTTGATGCTAGCCTGTCCCTGCTGTGTCCTCTAGTACCATCGGTCTGGGTGCTCACAGGACAGACACAAATTCCCCTCGACCCAAAGTCTTCAGCCTCATGCAAGGCAGTATAAGGCAGACGGGCAGTTTTCCGTTCTGCCTCCCTTTCCAACAGGACATAACACGTGGTAAGACAGAGCAGGCTGAAAGCAAAGAGATTACAGCGTTATACAATCCATGACAATATCCTTCCTCAATACTGTCTCCCTCATCGGCCCTCTTTGCATTCCCTGCTACTGTTTCTTATATTCATTAGTTTAGTTTGCTGGAAACAAGATTTTGAATTCTTCTGGGCTCAGACTTTATTTTCTTGAGAGTATGAACAACTCCTCACGTAATGGAGCCCAATTTTCTTTCATGCCCTCGGCCACTATCAGAATACAGGTTATAAATTATACTGATAATATGCTGGGGTGGAATACTTTTGTTCCTTTAATAGTCCTTCTTTCTGGTCCCTGCTTTGTGTTTCAGAGAGGTGCTTGGTAATAGCTTAAAGCAGACTGTGTTGTGTGTGTGTTAACTGTACTAGCAGAGAGGAGATAAAAGTAGTCTTGTTAGAAAAGTGGCCACTGTGCTCTTGGGTCAATATGCAATATTAATTTACTGTAATTTCAATTTCCAGTAAGCTGTCCAATACATCTCTGTTGCAGTGTCTATTATATCTGTGTCATCATCTTCCCTTCAAACTAATAAGAGTAATTTCATTAGTCTGGACATTCAAAAAAGCAAAACTTTTGTCTGAAATTAATAACTCCTACAGATTAATCAAAGGTAATTATATTAGGAGAAGTTATGTCTTCTTGTATCCTGAGTCATAAAATGAAATTCTCATTAAAATTGTATTACATTCATTACCCATGTATACCCAGATTCCCAGAGATATACATTATATAAGAATCTCCATCTGAATATTGCTTGCAAAATTCATTTTGATTCGGGCCTAGGTTTCGGCACGGGAGTGTTCAGTCTGAGGAAACCACGGAACTACGCGTGCAACTTGGACTGTTCTGTTGTGCGTGAAAAATACTGCATTCAGCTTAGCAAAGGCCGCAGAGTTCACTTAGTCCACCGGCAGACCCCCCAACTGATTTCTGGTTATAACTCTCCACTGCTTTTTCAGAAGGATAACTAAGCTGCCATTGCATCTCTTCCCTTTAAAGGACAACCTACAATCACTCATTTTTGTGTTACATAGTGATTTTCAGCTATGAGGCAGCATGGCACATTGGGTAGAACCCCAGGTTAGGACGCATGTGCCAAGTGCTATTTTTTGTGCTCGATTTCACTGCTCTCTCATTCTGCCCTCTAACTTTTTATCATTTTTTCTGTTGAGCTTTGAGCAGCAGCTCTCTCTTTCTATGAAGCTATACAGTGCCTAGCACAATGCAGCCCTGACCTTGGTTGGGACACTGCAGTACTACGAACAAGAAAAATATTAATTAGCTGCTACGTCCCAGCCAAAACATTTGCCCTTCAATGGTGCCTGAGGATTTTGCTCTACCTATTGGTTGCAATAAGGACTGCCAGCTATGTACTTTTGTTGTAAAAAGCACTAGAGAAATGTAAAGTGTTAGCTTTTTCCAAGGCGAGATAACTACTAGCAAGGTTGCTCTGAGCAAGAGGCAAGGTTATCCAATCCTTTTTGAGACTAATAATATATTAATTACTTGGACAAGGAGAGAAATGTTAGGGAGGGGCATTCCTCTTTTAACTTTGTTCACCAGCAGCAAGTCAGTTATTGATGTAATTTTCTATCTTATCTAGGAAAAATTCCATTGCTCCCACTTCCTTTTGACTCACTTTCAGTCCTGTAAATTGCCCCTGAAGTCCATTTTGCTATTCAAAACACCACTAATAAAAGCTGCAGTCCTTTAAAGTTGCCTGAATGAGGATGATATGTAAATCATTAGTAAAAATAAAGCTGGGTTTTGGAAACCTCTTCTGTTTCTTAAAATCGTACTATTCTCTGCTTCAAGAGTTTTAGTTTCATACTGTACTGCTGCCGTTTTGCCATCAGCTCTGGTATGGACTAAATAAAAAAAAATGAGTTGTGTGTGTAGTTAATCTGAAAATTTTCCCACATAAAAAAAAACCCATCAAACACTCAAAGGCCAAAGCAGTGCTTTTGAAAATGCCAGAACTTGATGCTCGATGGGATCTATAGTGCTTTCTGGACTATGCAGTTATTCTTCACATCTCCACTTGTTCCTTAACAAGCAGGTTTACTTCTTGGATCATAGCTGAACATGTTCTCCAGTCTCCATGAAGGGCAGATCTGCCTCTGCAGTTCTAGTTTTGGTGCATTAGATGAGACAATCTCCCTGTGAGTCCTGGCCGTAGGGGTTACTCGGGCAAAGGAAGCGTCAGAAAGGCACCTTATACCCTAAAGCAGGTGAGACTGAAAAAGTTTCACCCTCCTAGAGGTATATAAGAAATAGTAACTAAACTAAAAGAAAAACAAACAAGCAAACAAAGGAAAATAGAACGAGCCAACCTGTTCCTACGCTATGTAAGACAGAGTAGTCATTTTGTTGTAACAGTGTTTGGTGCTCTTCCTTGTATGTGTAGCAAGACATGTAAGTGGAACTATCTCAGTGCTAGAAGGTGAGAGGAAGGGGGATGACACCACGTTGGATACCGACTGCAGCACGTCTGTCTGTGTGCTTCCAAGGTGAGGTAGCACAAGTACTATTAGTGGGATGTAGCTAAAGGTAGTTTCTTGCGTGATCGTAATTTGACATGACTCACTTCTCCAAAACGCCAATGAGGGAATATGACCAGGCTTTAAAGTTATCATCATACCAGGGGGCTGTAGAGCAGGGACATAAGCACAGATGAAAGAAGACCCAGAAATCAAACATATTTACTGATTCCTTTCAGGTCCCGCTACTGCCTGCAGTAACTTTTTGAGAGGAAAGGACTATGAAGGACAGCTGCGTTTGTACTGCCGGACTTAACATGGCCAATGTGATCCCGTTGTCATAGGGGACTTCAAATGTAATAGAAACATTTCATCAAACTACTCAGCGCGGCACTCTAGGACACTCGCAAAAACCTTCCTGAAGAATATAAGGGATAGGAACAACCTTGTAAGGAGCTTCTAAGCAACTGAAGTGGCAGCACATCCATGACCAGCCTGTCAGCTGCAGCACACCACGCAGGGGAACTTTTTGTACTCCTCGTGACAACAGGCACAGACCGTATAATAGATCCAGACTTGCAACCAGCAGTCACAAACAGCTACGGCTGCAAGGGCAGAAACTGTGATGTGAGGACAAGAGTCAGACACCTGAACAAGTGTGTATCACCGTATCGACCGCCCCGTTTGTGGGTTATACAACAGAGAAGACGTGCGAGCTGCGGGGTTTTTGCTCTTCTGTTACAGCATGAGCCACGCTGATAATAAGTTTCATTGTACCTCTCTCACTTGCATCCTCCTCCTCCGTGCTGACCTTGAGATGCCTTCTCTCAACTCCCTGCGTGTTGGAACACATCCCAAACAAATTCTCCAGAATCTGGCAAAATTAGCTCATGCAAATTGCGGCTTGATGTCAACTGGGCTTATTTTTATTCAGAGGGAAGCTTGGGGAAGGTGTTGCGAAAAAAGGTGTGGACAGAAGGATCATTTCAACAGATCTGAGAAATGAAATGTGAAGCAATTGGATTAAAAGGGAGATGACAAAACTGGGCAGAAGTCACCCTTACTCCCAGCAGGCCCTTGTGAAACACTAGATGGCAACAGTGGCAAGTCAAGAGATAATGAAATGGACATATTCCTCCTTTATAAAGCTGTTCCAGTGTATCAGGACCTAGTGGGAACTGCCTCTGTTAGACTTCTGTTTTGTTCCTGAAACATTATAGGGCACCAAGAAAGGCTTTTTTTTTTATTTCATTACCTCACTTTTACCAGTTGAAAACAGATTAATCCTATTAGCAGGGTTGCTTAAGCTGTGTAACAGAGAAACTAAAACTTGCCTAAGGTCTGCTGTGAAAACTATAGGTGCTTAATATATATTTTTCATCCCATTCTGACCTGCTCTGAATTTATCAGATAAATGCAGAAAAGTGTCGCATAACTTTTCTTTTAAAGAGTGCGGCATTTATACTGAGGCAGGCCGAGATTTGATGACTTACCTCAAAACCCACAGACTGACCATTGCGGCCCCAGTGCGGCCCCGTTCAGCTTTAATCACAAGATCATCTTGCACTGAAGCAAATGATAGCAGAATTGGGAAGATGGATGACATATCTGAATTTGTGATCTTTCACTTCTTTTCCCTACCTTATGCATAGAAAGCATTTTCTGAAATCTGCTGTAACAATTTTTTAAAGCTTATAAACCTGTAAAGATTTTTTTTTTCCTACTTTAGTTTAGTAATGCTTCTAAGGAAACGTTTGCAAGATAGTACTGAAAAACTGAGTAAAATTTGTAATTAAGAAAGGACTCTTCCAGCAATTTTATGTGCTAGATGAAATAATTTCCCAGTAATAAAAGCTTTGTTTGCTATCTGTAGCATGATTTAATCATAAATTACTAAAAGGACGCTGTGATCCAGACAGCCTTATGTTCACACTCAAGTATCTAGTCTGTAACACTAAGAACTTTTCAGGCTTTGTAACCTTATAAATAAATGCATGTTATTACATATGAATTAGTTATTGTTGAGCCTTTTTATAGCCTAATCATCAGCTTGGCATATAAACTCCTTCCGTTTCAATGGATTACTGGCAAATATAATTTTTGCTAAAACTCATTTCATTTCCAGAAACTTTGCCTTGTTGACAATTCCATGCCTCTGCCTAAATCAGAATAATTTGCACTGAGAGAACATTATAATTATTAACAGTAGTAGCAATTATTAACTGCAACAATAATTATTATTTCCCAGCTTAATTGCTAGAAAACCAGAAATTTCTAGAATGCACAATTTACCAAAACACAGCTTTGGATTAGTGGCAGAATGTGTTTAAGAATGAGGCCATTAAAAAAAAAAAAAAAGCATCTTTACTTTTTTCTGCACCAGATTAAAAGTATAGGTTTGCAAATTTCCCACCTACAATGACTTAAGGTTTTCATAAATCAGATGTAGTTCTTATTCTAATTTTATCACCTTTTTATGATATTAAAACAACTTATTGGGTTGACCAAATATCTATTTGCCAGCTTTCTGAGATCTTCCCAAATCCTAACAGGCAATTGATACATTTTAGGGTGGTGCAGTGCACATCATGGAACCCCATGTCCTCAGCCCATCTTCTATTCCAAGTGATACTGATTCCTTGCAACGAGTGGCATGGTAGGGCTTGCATACTCTCCACTAGCACACTAAGTGTGACCAGCTTCTGACATTCAGTTTGTTCTTCCATCCTCTCTCCAGCAGTGAGTGAAAGGCCTTGTTTGACAAGCCCTGCTTCATTCGTTTCAATATGCATGTGTTGCTCTGTATTTATGTTAGCGAAAGCAAAGCAAAGCAATGGGCATTGCAGCTCTAGTAAAAGCTGGAGAGGTTTGGGATGGTCCTCCATCAAGATCGTTGACTCTGGACAGTCATTTGGACTTGGGGCTTAGCCTATGAAACTCTTTGAGTGTTGCTGTAGTGTCTCTGATATTATGTCCAGTTGTGCTCTTCCTCCTGGGAGTATGCTGGATTATGAGCTCGGCCAAGAGCCCTCAGCCATGTATCCATCCTGACAAGCTGCCCAGTTTCCTCCACAGCACTAGACAACACGCCAGCAAGTGTCACCAATCATGGAAGTTGGGTTTGAGCGTGTACCTGAGCCCTGTGTCGTCATTGCAGTTCAAACGAAAGTCTATGAAATCAATTCTCAAAAACCAAACCTGGCTTAACGTTTGGTGGGGTGTCAGTGTGGAAAGCAGAGAGTAGTCTCAATGTTGTTTACAGGGGAAGAGAATATACCCATAAATGTTGCACAGTATCAACCATCCAGGTCTCAGTGATGCAGGCTATACTGGACATTTTGTCATTTTTGAGGCTGTGGATAATTTGTTGCCAGTCTGTCTCATGAAGATCACCATTAGCTTCAATTCATGTTGATTGGGACTACCTGTTTCTATCCTAAGCCTCGGTGGTAACCCTGAATATCATGTAAGGGTGAAATGTCTGTTGCCTGGGACCTGAGTTACCCTCAGGCCATTTGTTCTCTCAGTGAATTTTTCATAGTAGCTAATAGCTCTCTATCATGCTCTACAAGAGCCACGTTCTTCAGAGATTTTCATTTGTTTAGTTATTGGTTTTTACCTCAGTTCCAATAACTAGGCTAATTAAAATATTTCTTCTTCTGTCTAAGTAATTTGTATAAGTGACATCTTTATGTTCAGTAGCACTAATTAGTCTATAACTGGACTGTAATTAACTGGACATCTGAGATAAGAAATGACTGGAAAACAAATTCTGCTTTCTTCTATTCCAGGGATTAAAGTATTTTAATGTAGCTACACTATGGAAGGTGAGAATATTTTGAAAACTTTGGAATAGTTAACTATAACCAAGATATTTCCATAACTTATACTACATTGGTGTAGTTGCATCAGGGCTGAATTTAGCCCTTTATGTCGAATTAAGAACGTTTATGTCATGAGGGGAAAAAAAAGAAAACCACAGGAATTTTTGAAGAAATCACTTCCTACAGTAGCAAAGATGTGAAGTTCATAGTGATGATATGATTTCCTCTGCTTACACAGTAAGGGTTGTTTCTTGCAAATACTCAAGTGGTTGAATAACTTTGCACAGTAGCTTCCTGCGTGTGTTTCAACATACACCATCTGCACAGTAGTGTAAGTTTCTGCAGACCCAGGCCTCGGTCCTGCTCACCAGCGGTGTCTAAATACTTCTCTTCAGGGAGGTGAATCTGAAGAGTCTTCATTTAAATGGAGCCAGATGAGAAGCCAATATTTATCAGCACTGTGTAAAACTGACTGCTTCCATGTCTATGAAAATCACTCATTAAATGAGAGATAGTTTATCTAGGATCTTTCATACATTAGAAGCAGATAAATAAATAAATGGAACGGGGGGAAAAGAGTGTGATATTGTTTGCATTCAACCGGTGCTGTGATTCCCTTGCTCAGGAAGGTGATCCTTATTCATATTTCCCAATTTGAGATGAAGTCAATGGTACAGCTCATGTGAGTAAGGGCCAGTAAGGTAAAGTCTAATAGGAGCAAGACCTACATCAGAGGCTGCAATAATGGCCGCAGTCATCCTATGAAGGAAACTGGCTATTGAAATGGATTTCTTTTTATATTCCAGCCACATGGTTTTGTGATTGAAACACCTATAGTGCAGAAAACTCTTGTGAAGAGCATGTGGAGGCGCAGCTGTTTTGGAATTGGCTGTAAAGAAGTACATACCTTAATTCTTTTTACCTGTAAACTTGCCAAGAGGCCAGAACTGGAGAGGAAGCAACAATTTATGGGACAAAGAGTAAAATAGTTGAGTTTTATAAGAATGACAGTCCATTTTCATAAGCTGTAGAGGAAAATGTCATAGAAATTTAGCAGTCTTAATATATTCTTTCACCGTGCTGAGTAAACAGTAAAAAGAAAATGTAATTTCCTCACAGGCTATTTCATTGGAGAAAAGAAGATCACGGAAAGGGTATATTTTTATTTAACTTCTAAATATATGTGCATATATAGGACAATTTATAGACTGGATTTCAAAAACAGATGGATGTGTACAGATGCCATGTATATATTACAATGAAATGAATACGCTCTAGAGAGGATGGAAAGTTAACTTACACGTTTCCAAAAGTTGCAGTCCCACTTTTAATATAATCAAGCACTGATGAAAAAGGGCATTAAATAATCATTTCTCAGTTCTGACAATGATAAGGTGCAAGTGCTACAGGTATCATCTTCAGGGAGAGAAACGTATTTCACCCAGACCCAGACCCATACCCATACCCTGTGCTGACATTTCTGCAAAGTACTGGACATAGTGTACCACCAAAAGTGCCAGTTTCCAGGTGTGTCAGGAAAGCGATGTCCTTTCAATTCATCTCCCTTTCACATGGCTGTTATTGATCCATGGAACGTTTTCAGAAGCCACGCTACTTCCCGGATCATCAGTATTCCTTGTCTCCTCAAGGTCATGTGGACTGCCTAAGGCTGTGATGTGCTAATGCTGAACCTGAAGCTGTGTTCAAAATGTGCCCGCAGAGGCACTTCACTGTGGGGTATGGAGAAAAGTATGGTCTAGCGCACAGACTGAGCAAGTAGGGCACAGGGTTCTCCTGGAGCAAAATAAAGTCTATCAGTAAAGAAAGCAATTTTGACTCATGTGGTAGAGTTGGCTGTTAAGCCTGAAAGGGCCGTCAGTCTTGCTGGGCAGTACTTTGTTAGCAAAGCTATAGCTGTCAGTTACCTTCTCCAGCTGCACTATGGCTTGCAAAACTGCAACTCCACTAAGGGACTGCTTGCATGAAATCTCAGAGCTGCTGACTTCTGCATTTCAACTCTAACCGTAGGGCTGTGGGGGTGGGGAGGGTCAAGTCCTTTGTTGCACCACCCGGCTTTGAGGTGTCCAGCCAGCCGAGGCAGTCCCAACGGAAGTGCATTAGAAGCCCCACACGTCGTATGAGTAGACACAGATCCCTTACGATGGGAGAAGGAGAAGGTCCAGTTTCCTCACCTGGTAACTCAATGGCTGGAGCATTCACCTGGCTTAAGGAAGACTTGATTGCCTGGGATTTGAAGCCACATTTTCCACCACTTGCAGGAGTCAGCTACATAGTCAATGAGCCTGTGTGTACGATGCTGCGTGTACAGTACAGGGAGGCTTTAGTGCAGGGCTGGACAGAAGAGCAGAGATCAGAACGAGAGAGCAGAAATGGACTTCCCAGGGAGGGATAAATGCTATATTCTTCTTCCCTGCCTGCTGCTGAAACGTCCTACCTTTCCTTACCTAAGGGCATGATCTGAATATATTGAACCTAGACATCCCTTCCTGTTTCTGCTCTCTTCTGTTCAAAACTACTGTCCCAGTTTCCACCCACCCCCCATAAATATGAATAACCTGGTTAGGGAAGATGGCAAGGATGAGGAGAGCAGCTTATTACCGTCTTCCCCACCAGCGATTCTTAATACCAGCTGCCACTGTGACATTGACACAGTAGGATCAAATATGATGAACCACAAGGTGCCACTTTAACTGTCACTTCAAATTCCTGGAGTCTTCATATATTTAATCATGTTTATTTATAAGATACATTTCCTGTTTCTATATTGGCACTGATTTTAAACTGGCTGCAACTAAGCGTTGCCTGTCAGACTGCATCTCTCTTTTCCTAAGTATGTATCATGGTGAATATCATTTTCATAACCCAGAAAATGATTTTTTACCATTTATGGAACCAAATACCTATTGTAGTCTCATTTACCCTCCAACCTAATCAACAGCCCTGTCTTTTTTGCCTTCTCAATCTAGCCGATATTCCTTCACGTTGCTCTGAGCTAATTTCCGGATCTCCTTGACTGATTTTCAAATCACCTGACCATCTGTTTCAGATTTAAGCATCCTGAAATGCAGTCAGTCTAAATATATAAGATATGTTGTAAATTATCTTCAGAGCTACCCTTTAAATTATCTTCATCTTTTTTTTTTTTTTTTAACCGCTCCATATGTAGGGCTATAATTGACTTTAAAATGTGTAACCACTTTATTATTGGGAAATAAAAAAACCCTCGATGTTAAAATAATGTAGATGTAGGCAACTAATGAATGACCACCTGAAGTAGACTGACGGACAGAGTAAGTCCAGCGAGGCCAACTAATAGTGCTTCACACAGAGCTGGTGAGACTGGTAGCTGTGATATTCCACCTAGAGTTATGTCACCCAGTAGCTGATAAACAACAAACCATCTTCATTTTCCACAAAGCAGTAGGTGAGTTGAAAAGAAAGAATAAACTTTAACCTCATGTTCATAAGTACGTAAGCTTCTGTTGGGAGTGGTACATAGGAATTAAGATCTGTGCTGGGCTTTGACCATAGGATCGTTTAACATCCCTTTCAAGAACTTCTCATCTCAGATGTTGTAGATCTTTTTTCCCCCCCTTTTAGGGATTCTGGAGACAGGGCAGTTTAGAGTTTTGTTACCGCCCTTAACAAGTCTTTCAACATCTATTTTAGCTCTACTGAGGTCTTTAGTAATCAGAAATTGTTATTTTCTAATAAATAATAAAATAATAAATAATCAAAAGTCACAGTAGTTATTTCTTCTGCCATGAAAGTGAAATGCATGGATTGATTGGGCCATTGAAACTAAGAGAAATGGATAGAAACTGTTCACTGTGGAAGAAGGTATCCTGGGGAAACTTGCCTTGCTGTTTCAACAGAATTCTGCAGAGAGAACGAAGACTCCAGTTTCCATAGCAGTGAGTCTGGGACCTTGCACAAAGCCTAAAATTTGCTTTATTCAACCAAAAGAGAACATCAGACCCGTGTGAGGCTAAGTGTCCCTTGGCTCTAGGGCAGAATGCATCTAATGAGCATTCAGACCGAAGAAACATAATTTCAGAAGTATTTTTTGTTTTTTGCGATGGCTGAGCTGTGCTGTACACAACTGATGAATAAGAACAGCTTTTCTGTATCCAGGGGGAATCTGAAAAGTGCCGTGTCAGCAGAGAAAGACCTTCTGAGCGCATTTGCTCTGTAACCACTATTAAGAAGAGATACAGCAGCAAGAGGTGCTAATCCAAACCGAAAAAGGCTTCCTCTGATCATGAGGATGATGTTTTTAAGATTAATTGAAGCGAAACACTTTGTTTTGGATCTAATGAAATGTTTTTGATGGGTCCTGATCTGCAGTTTTTCCTGTTTTTGCTATAAAACATTCTTGTTTTAATTTGACTCTCACCTAATTTTTCGTCCTTATTTTGTTCCTATTCTGATAACATGTCAAAAATATACTGTTCTATTTCCTTCTTTTCTGTCTTTACTCTTCTTTACCCATTGCAGGGCTTGGCATCTTTGTCATACTGACTGTTAGGACCAGTGCTCTTTCTTGCTATGTGTACTGTATACTTGCCTGTGTACCATATCCTCCTATATGGTCATGGTCTCCACATGGTTATAGTGTACATTCCCCTGTGACACTGAATATTTGTCTTGACATCATCAGCATAGAGGAAAATATTGCCACAGGCACAGAATCTGGAGGGGAACACAGGAGAAGAGGATCTTTGCATGGGACTGGGATGAAAGCAACAGGTACCACTGTCACGGCCTGAACAGCAAAGACTGATCCTGATCCCACTGCAGTCCACACGAAACTCCCCTATGTTTTAACAAGAACTTATGGTTCTGTATTAAGAAATTACCTGGAGGTCTTCAAAAGATTCGATCAGCCTGTGTCAGTCAGAAAGAGACTGTTAAATCTTCTTCATATTATCTCCGTCCCATGTGATTTGCTGTAAGAATATGAACTAGCACCTTTAATACATGATAAACCCTTTCACAAAGCCAGAGAAAAGTCGAGTTCAGTTTGTAAGGGTATCATTAAGTGGGTATTGTAGATCTACAACTGCAACGCGCTGCCTACTGATTTCTGTAAGGCAAAAGTGCGTGTTGTATTTTAGCACCAGCTGGTCTTGGCAACACTGCTGTGGTTGATTCTCAACTCTACTTGCGCAGATTGGCTGCCTTATACACAAGAGCTGGTTGGTCAAGACGGACCAAATTGCAAAGAGAGCTATTAGCTTTCCCTAAACCTTATCCCTCAGTGGGGTACTGATTTGACTGCCTCTAACTTATGAATCTGCTGATCTTCAAAAAGAATGGCTGGTCATGCGAGAATTGGAATAGCTTTGTAAACTTGACTCTTTTAGCAAGAGTGGTTGGAAATGTCTAATAGATTCAGAAATTACTGCTGGTAGAAGAGAGGGGACTGTTAGACAGATGGACAGAGAGATTGATGGAGAAACAGTGTGATCCTTGGTCAAGCAAGTTAAAATTATATATTGGTTTTACTTTAAAAAATCCTTTGGAAAGAATTGCACTTGCTGATGCTTTTCGTGTGTTAATAATAACACCAGCCAGTAAGACGTTTCAGTGTTTCACGGATGGATGGAGATCTCAATACTCTCTGCATGGGCTGAAGGAAGCAGAACAGAAATTGGCAAAAATAGGATTATTATCTTTGTTATTTAATATTCATAATAGAATGATACTCAGAGACTCTAACCAAGTTTGCACAGCAGTAGTTTTTCCAGCTTAGTCCTTGCTTCAGCAGGTTTAATTTCTACAGTTTGGATCCTACTATATAAACTGGCCTCTGGAAGGTCTGTGATTTAAAGAAAGTTTGAGGCAAGAAAGGAAGATTAAACAAAGTATCCATCTTTCAGTTTCAGGCTTTCCAGGTCTGAGGATGCAGGCATATCACCATATTAATTAACATATTCTGAAAGTGTTAGGAGGAAATTTTTGGCAGTAATGTGCATTAACACCAGTGACAGTACGTTTGAAACTGCTCTTTAGAGGATCTTGGAAAGGAGATGAATGAGAAAAAAATATTTTAGGGTATTCTTCAGTTGTCTAAAGCATGAGAAGAGAGAAGGTAATACATTCTGAGAGTTGGTTTGCACTGGGGGAGAATGAATAGCTTTTGTAGGTCATCAAGTATCTGCTTCGGGCACACCTCAGTCCTGGATGCACCTATATCTGGGCTGTTGAATTAGCTACAGCAGCTAGAAGTGCTCCATGAAAGGGATAAATCCACACAAAGTGGGCATGTAAGAAATACATTTGCAATTGTCTACTTATTTAGGAACCTAAGTAAAGAGAAGCAAGAGCTTGTGCATGAGGCAGAATAGCAAATCAAGCCAGCAAACTTTCTTACTTTTTCTCCGGTCCTACTACCTGAGAGTTTCTTCCAAGTCAATCAAACTCAAGATCTCTAGAGCACGGATTTATAACATATTTCCTTATTAAGCAACTTCCTAATTGCAGCTGCTTGATCATATTGATGCTTTCTGACAAACCTATGTGCAAAATCTTAGAATTGCAGTTCTAGCATATTTCTGAAGACATTTTTGTTCTGAACATAGTTTTAGGTTTGAGTTTCAATTTGGGACAGAAATGTTCTTTGATAAGAAAAAGAACTTCAAAAAAGTGTTCTACTTGTATTCAACTCTTTCTTCATGAGATTCACATGTGCTTGTATTTTTTCTAAACTCAGTTTCAAAGAACGCAGCTTTAGCTGCATGTCTAAAGAGAACTCAGAAGAGTGGTGGATTGGTGGGAAAAAGATCTGGGCTTTGGAGAAGAGAAGAGTTTGGCCTTGAATTTCTACCTCCCAGACTTTCAACCCGATAAGCTGAAAAACTTAAAATATTTTTGTTACTGCAGCTTATGAAACTCCCCTTTAGTTTCATTTTGCATTTTCAAGACTTTGTGTAACTGTAATTGTCAACTTTCAAATGAAACTGGACCTGTTCAGTTTATATTTCGTTAAAGGACTAAACAATACTGCAATCATGCTTAAGAAAGATTTTTCACTGTATTTTAAAATAGTTGTTGCTTTTTTATTTTCCCTTAGGAGAGCAGATAAAACCCTTGGAGTGGAAATTTGTTGTGCATATCCTCCCCTCCATATAGAAAGTTTAGCAGCCATTTTGATGTTTCGTAACACTTCAAGCATACATGGACATTTATTCCTAGACTGGACTACTTTCGGAATGTCAGATTCTACAGTCTCATTTTTTGGATGTCATGCAAGTTCATGAGGTGCTTCATGCAAGAAGGTATCTGGGGAAATGCTTAAGAACAAACACAGATATCAGAGTGAGATCTTCTGGTTTTCATTCCATTGTTTTCTTGACATTTTCCATGAGTATAGACATCTTTTTTTTGCACTCAGATATTCTTTGGAATAGGCTAGGCCAAAATATGGTTACTGAGATTAATGTATCTACTATCAATTTATACCTGAAAATAAATTGACTTATTCTAGGAGGTTTCGACCTTGTGCAAGTTTCATTAATTTTACTCCTTCTGATGAAATATGGCTTGAAGTGTGTGCACCTAGCTCACGCTACTCACCTGAATACATATGGATATGGTAACAATGTCTGCTCTCCTCAGGTTGGAGCACACCTTTGGAATGGATGAAGGAGATTACCTCACTAGGAGTGATAGAGTAGTTTCAGAATCTCATACTGTGGGTATGCAATTATATTCTGCCACCAGGATTTCCATCGGAATAAGGATAAGTGAGCTGTAGTCTCCATATACCTTAAAGGAGCAATCCTTTTGACCACTGTTTTTTATAGGCAGTTCTAAAATCTTTAAAATACTGGCTACTGTAAATTAAAACACCTGTAAAAATATTCTCAGAAGCTAAAACCAGAAATTAGATTTTTTTATAACCTTCCTTAATGCCCAGTTTTCATATTATGAAAGTAATATTCTACTTTTTTATTTAATCTATGAAACTGTTTTTGATAATGTTTCAGCTTTTAGTACTTGAAATTATACTAAAATATTTTCATTTGCATTCATTTAAATTAGGATTTTTTTAAAAAATACCAAAAATGTATTATGCTGGAACCAAAATAAAAGTTGACTTTCATGAAAAGGCCATATTTGTCATTAGAAACTCTGTAAATGAAAATTAAGCCATTAACTATTCTTAGACAATGGATATTAACACACACTCTTAGAAATGCAAATATCAGAGATTTTTATTACTGTATATACCAGTTTGCAGTCGTAACTGTCCAAGATTCATAAAAAGGCTAAAATGTTGGTATCAATTGGACTGTGTCTTTCAATATTGCAGTATTTAAGACATAGTACTTAAAATATTCCCTGGAAGTACAAAAGAGATTTAAAGAACAAAGAAACGGGTGTGTAGGGGTCAAATAACTTACCCCAAGACATACAAGAAGTCTATGTCACAGCTCTCAGGCAAACCCGGTTCTGCATGCCAATCGTGTCCTTCAGTCATAACACCTTGAGTCTGCATTTATACCAGCCATTACGCATTCAAATAAATGCAGTATGAGGTCCACATATATATTCAAATCTCACATTGCATATTCAGAGAAACGCACGTTTATTATTAATGTTGATAATGAGATATTAAGCTGTCACAGGGGATTGTGATGAGTGGCATCAAGGCAAGTCTATGGCTAGCATCCTCAGTGGAATTTCTGCCAGGGAAACGTAATGAGGAAGGCTGAGGAGAAAGAAAAGAAGCAACAGCACATGGCAGCGTGAGGGGTGTGTGGGCTGGGAGGACTATCTTGGGAGATCACCAGTTCTGCTTCTAGAGAAGTGAAGTTTATCCTGTCATTTATTTTTTGGTAGAATTCCTTTTGAAATGAATATCATGTTCATTATAGGTGTCAAACTGACAGCCCTTAATGTTGAAGATCCCTCTTAAAAAATCAGGTGTAGCAAGCAGCAGCAATAGGAGGTTTTCCACACATTCCTGTCAATAAGCCTCAGCCCTGACTAGGCAAGGATAAGAAAATAATTAAAGTTCACATCCTTACCCTCTGTACTTATCCTGGTAGCAAGGGGACTTTTAGTGACACTTCTATGGTTTCGACCTTGACTTATCTCCTCCTGGAAATGAACTGAAATCAATAGATTTCTCTTGGGTCATTAGGCAAGCCCCAAGTAGAAGTAACATTTGCTTATCCTTATCTCATCTGCTTACTGATACTTGACCCTATCTTAAACATCAACCAGGTACTACCATCGTTTATCAAAAGCTCAGGTGATTTTTAAGATCCTAAGGGTCTTAAGTGCCTCATAAGGAAGCATCTTATAAATAAAGCTTACTGTAGCTCCAAATACTTGCCCCTGAGTATGCCACAATCCATGCAGCTTTGTTTTTCCCACCTCCTACTGCTCTTTTTCTCTTCCTTTTCTTCTCAAAATATTGGCTCCCAGTCCCCAAATTCCATGAAAACTGTCTGCTCAACTCTTGATTGTTTGCTTTTCTGTCACATAGCTAAACTGTCTGACTTTCATGAAAGTGCTGGTTGTTCAGTTCATAATAGAAAATAAGATAGGAGGGAACCTCAAGAACTCATCGAGTCCATACCTCTGCTCCACAGAAGTACCAATTCTACCTAAACCATTCCTGATAGATATTTGTCTAAGGAGTTCTCAAAAGCTTCTGAACAGTAGAGAGTCATTACTGCCAGAATGACCTTCCATAAAACACTGCCGTTTAATGTAGCCAGGGGAGTAGGCAAGGCAGACAACCTTGATCGTGTGAGTACTATCAAATAATTTCTGGATAAGCCTATGCAGGATTAGTTAAAATCAGTAGTTCCTCCTGCTTTATTGAAACTGGGATTATCAGTCCGCAAAGAAAATTAAGGCCCAGTTTTCAGTGACTTTCAGTGCACATGAGCATCTGTACTCGTGTTTAACTATTTAGTTGTTCCACAGAGAGAGGAAGACACAGCAGTAGATGGAGACAGAAGCTGAAAGTAGATGTTGGTTAGACTCAAGCAAAAAGCAAGAGTGGAGATACTGATAACCTTTCTAATTCCCTAGTTATCATATTTAAAATGGCAAAATTATATTGATTTATTTGTCACCTCTGCCTCCTCTGTCAGCTGTGTGACACCCTATAAAGAAACTTTGATGGACCCAGCTTGGCATCAAAAGGGATTTTTGGTCAGCGGCAACCACCATTGCCTATTCTCCTCTAGAAACTAACACGGGCAGAAATTGTGCCTTTAGCGCGCACCCACAGATCATAAATCCAGAGAACAGAGTCATTCCTGGTAAGGGGCCTGGACCACAGAGCAGTCTAACATTAAATATGGGAAATAGGTCTCTCCATACAAAACTAATTTCTTCACATATATTTTACCACAAAATAGAGTAAAGGGTGAAGTCCGTGACAATCTCTTGACAACCGCCTGGGCAAACCTGTTTGGAGATAAGATGATGGAAGGAGAAGATCAGAACGCCAAGGGGCTTTGTGGGCAGCATTAATATTCCTTCTGATTAAAATATGGTAGATGCAGCTAGACTAGAAATGATTATATGGGAATAGATACTTGTCAGTCACTCTGCTTGCCAGTTCTTTCCTCTTTTTTGGTCAGAGAAAATGCTAAATTTATGTTTTGAAATGCATACATAGATTTCTTTGGAATAAGGATCCTAGCTTTGCATGTTACATTTTCAAGTAAAAGAAAAAAAAGAAAAGCAAAATACAAAAATTTCAATCCCCAAAACTCTTCCTAAACTCCCATCATGATGCTTTGCCCTATGAAAGCCTGGCAGACTGTTTAACACCTTTACTGTTTGATTCTGGGAGCTCAATTTATTATTTACCAATCCTTCTCCTGTCACTGGCCATGACCACATATCTGCTTATATTATTCCTAGCAGGTTCTCCAGCACACATTAGTTCAAAAATCAATCACTTCTTAGATCTATCATTTCTGTTCTGCTTTTGGGCTACACGTCTCAAGTGCTAATGTGTAGACAAGTGCCTGATGCTGGCTACAGTAGCACCTGCTTTCACCACAAGAGTAAAGAAAAGATTGCCTCACACTTCTTGAGCCAAAGTATGCTAATAAATAGATGGTATGGGTGAATAAACACATGCATCTCTTCCCCAGTACCTAAGATCCTTGCTGTAAATTTATGTTCTGTAAATTTTCACATGGTTACACCATTCCTCTGGGAAGATGGCTTTTCAAAACATCAATTCATTAGGATTTGTTTAAATTACACTCCTTTTATAGTTCCTTGAGCTTAATTTTGTCCCATTTCTTAGACTCTTAAGTGATATTCTAAATCGTTCTCCTCTTCTCGTTGTTTATTCCCATCTATAGTGCACATTCAGCCAAGATATAAACATTTAGTTTTATTCATCTCTTATTGTTCATTTATTTCTCAAGTTTCAATATATATTTTTGTGTAATTGATGACAATTTTTTTTCACACTTAAATGTAGTCATATCCCAGCAACATGAAGAAAGATGTTTTCCTAAGTACTAGCATATTTTTCTGCCATATCTCCTTATAATCTCTTGTACAGTTTCTTGTCATCTGTCTTAGAATTATACTTCCCATATTACTCTTCTTTCATGTCATCTTGAGTAATTATCTTCTTGATATTGCTAATTTGCATTTCCTGTTTTGTTCTGTTTTCCTATCCATGTTTTCCAAATCTGTCGGTTCATGTAATTTTATCTATTTTCCCATTTTCTCTAATGTTCACAATTCGTTTACTACTTCCAGTCAGGGTATCACTATGCTAAGTTATGGATGCATAAATAAAAGAAAGGCCCTACCTTAAAGAAAACACTTTCTAGGCTTGTAACAAAAAACAACGATAAAGACTCAAAGACTTAAATGAGGAAAGAGAACAAGTTAGCAGGGAAAACAGATGAGTGTAGGTCATATATTCTTCTATTGAGGATCTCAGTTACAATTGAGGATGCAGCTGAGATTTTCTACTGTTTACAGACTTTTAAAAGTTGATTAGTTTTGATTGCATGGTTGGCTATGTACTCTTTTAGACACTCCGCAGTAATGCTATATTCTTAGTAGACAAAATATTCATTTTTTGCCATATCCTTGAAGCACAGTATGGGCAACAGCTATAAAATCCTACAAGGACCTGACATAGGGAATGGGGCTAAGAGGGACACTTTGGAGAACGCTTGGGATCTTCTAAGCACACAGAACGGATGGGAAGGGAAAGACCTTTCTTAATCTGAAGCAATCCTCTAGGATTGTTTAAACAAGATTGGCGCATTTCTAGCATTTATACAGCGCCAGATTGGGAAAATTAATCTGGAATAATAATCTTCTCTGTTCACTCTCAGAGTTTTAGAAATTACTTAAAGCATTTGCTAAAATAGCGGCTAATGTTGTGAAGATTTCTTTTTTTAAGAAAGGTACCTATTTGAACATCCTAAACACAACAAAATATCAGTATACTTGCTTCAAAGATACAGTTTACGCAAGAGTAAATCTTTCAGCAAAATAAAAATTTTCCTTAACTGACCTCTGCTGGAGCTGCTTTCTTTTCGTCTTAAAAGACACTCTAGCAAGGACATTGCAGGTTCCAGATTTACTCTCTGACTCCTGCTCTTCCATGGCTCTCAGTTGGCCATCCATTATTTATTACAACACAGCGTGTACCTAGGTGACCCTGAACAACAGGTAGAGCCTACCAAACAAAGCAGGATCTCTGCTCAAAGCAGTTTACAGTCTCAGGGCACTACCTTGGAAAGTCATGGAAAATGGGAGAGATTTCTTGACTGTACCTGTACTGAGCACAGCAACTCTCTTAGCTTCTCTGGGTAATAAAACACACTCTAGAGTAAAATAATTACTGTAGTCCTTGCTTTTCTCATACCACAGAGTAGCTGAGGTGGGCAGGGACCTCAGGAGACAGTCTAGTCCAGCGCCCCTGCTCAGAGTAGGGTCGGCAAGAGGAGGTTGCTGAGGACCGTGTCCAGTTGGGTTTCGAATATCTCCAAGGATGGAAACTTGGACAACTTCTTCCAGTGTTTGATCAGCCTTATGATGAAAAAAGTTTTTCCATATGCTTAAATGGAATTTCCTGTAATTTCAATTTTTGGCCTAGTATCTCTTCTGTTTTCACTGGGTACCACTGTAAAGAGTCTGACTCCAACTTCTTTACTCTCCTCCTCCCCATCAGATGTTTATACATATTGATAAGATCCCTCTGAACCGTCTCTTCTCGAGGCTAAACTGTCCCAGCTCTCTCAGTCACTTCTTGCATGAGAGATGCTCCAGTCCCTTAATCATCTTTGTGGCCTGTGGCTGGACTCACTCCAGCAGGTCCACCAAGTCTGTCTTGTACTGGGGAGCCCAGCACCGGACCACGCACTCCAGGTGTGCCTCACCAGTGCCGAGCAGAAGGACGAGCTCCTGAAATGGTTAAAGGAGCGGTGCATAACTTTGCCACTTTACATCACATGGTTGCTTTCAGAGCACACAGAAGAACGTATACCAATGAGAATGTCATGTCCCCCTCGTACATTGTTTACCGCTCATTTTGATCAGTTTTGAAGTGTGCGTATGATTGAAATCGAGCGCCCAAAGAAGCTTTTCCGCAGAGAGGTTTTCTAGAGTTTTTAAGTGCAGCATGGAGGTGTGTCCTAATATAAAATGAAGTAATGAAGACTATGTGATATGTTGCTTTTGAAAGGCAGCTCTTATGAAAAATTCAAGAGGAAATGCTTTCCTTTTGTTCACTGCCAGTTTACCTAGTTTGCAGCTCGAGGAAAGAGAGATGATTATTTTGGGGTACTTTAATGTGTGGGAGCTTTTAAGTGATATAGATTTGTTCTGTTTTGTTGTCAAGGTGCCAGAAGTTCTTGAAGCCTGATAATGCTCTCCCCATGTTTTATTCAGGTTGTCATCAGTAATGAAATATAATTTAATTTTACTTTCCTATTACACTTTTGTCATCTCACTATCAAAAATAGCGTGCAGAATATGTTTTATCACTGCTCACAAACAAGGGAGCTTTAAAAACAAATGTACGCAAAGAATTAATGTTTTTGTAGAATAGCTTTAATTTATTATTTAGCTCTATTTCTCCAGTGATAGCAAGAATATGCTTTTTATGAACATCATGGTACATTTAATTCTCGAAGACAATTTACACATTAAAAATAAATTGTAAAATCTCAGTAGGATTCAGCGTGTTGACACATTTTAGATTAAAGATGGTAATGCTGATGACTGCTAACTTTTAAATAACTAAGTTAGATGGGAAAAAGTGATTAGCAGGAGTTGTGCTAAAGAAAAGTAAAAACAACAAAAAAAATAAAACCCAGAATAACACTGAGAGAGTTAGCCTTTTCTTTCCAGGACAGGATCTCATCACTTCTTCCTTTATGCTAAGAGTCTTTACAAAAAGGCTTCTTAAAATGTCAGGCTTCGGACTGGATAGAGACTGCAAATACTTTTTTCTTGGGATCCACCAGGGTTCAGGTATTTCTTGCCTCCTCCATTCCTGTGAGAACTATTTAGTCCCTAGTTATCCAGTCTTTTATTGTTTGCACTGTTTGATATCTTATTGGTTTCTGGGGTGGGAGGAGGAGAAACTGTGGTGTGTCATCTTCTTACTCAGCGAGGAAAGGAGCAGCATCCACATGGTCTGGCGGCGGAGAAACTGCTGCACCACTGGACGGACTGGGTAAAATTACCTTGTAGGCTTCCCTCAAAGGTGAACGGAGTAGCCCTGTCCTCATCAGGAACATTCATCCCCTTCAAGCATTTCATCTCTAACCCCACCGTGAGAGATCATGGGTTTCTCAGCTGGGATGAGACCATAGGTTTTTCCCCACCCCAGTGTGCCATCACATAAACTCATTTGCTGCTCTCATTGCTCCAGCTTCATCCCCTCCTGCAACCCTGATGGCCATTTCCTAACAAAAACCTTCATCCTCAAGACCTTGCCAATCATCACCTGCATTCCTTTCCCCTTAATCTTCCTCATCATGCTCCGAAAACTCCTCTTCCTGCTCCAAGATTCATACTTTCTTAAAACCGATCTTAAAGAGAACCATCCCTTTGGCTACCAGACACCTTTTCCAGCCTTTTGCAGATTTTTCTTTAAATCCCATTTCTTTTGCCTTCCTTCATTAGATTGTTGTCAAACTTTCATGTATTTTCGCCTCTGGATAGTAGATTGCATATACAGAGCGCATAGTTAGAATGTCAATAGGTTTTATTACAGTTTAGGATAGTGGTTTTGCTTAATTTCATGCTATCCACAAAGCAGACAGTAAATTGTTGGCTCTGAGAGGAAGGTTATACTACAGGCTAAATTGTACCCTAAGTTACATTCAAGCAACTTTTTACCAGAGTCAGAATTTAGCCTGTAATGCATTTGGGAGTAAAAAAGAGAAGTTCTGGTCTCCTTATCAGACCTAACTTACAATCCTGTTATATTACAGATGCACTTCCCTGATATAAAGAGAGTAAAAAAAAAAAAAAATCAACAACAATTCATGGTGAATTTATATGGTTAATATTATCTGATAAAATACAAGTGAATGAACAGGACCTTGAGGGAAAGTTTGATTGTTGAGGGATATAAGGTATCCAGGGAATCATTGCTACATGCCTAGCAGAAAGGTAAAAGCAAAACTAAATGTAGGTCAGCTGAAAAGACAGGAGAAATAGTAAAATAATAAGAAAATTTGAGGAACAAGACAAAAATGACCCGCAATAGAGCTCAGTCCTCATCACATCTCAGAACAAAGTCTGTCAAAGCAGATGTAAAAATGAGAATCCAGCTCAATTACATCAGTTTGTTTCCCTTCCCCTTCCTACTATATTGGGAAATACAGTACTAGTTTTGCAAATCCATTGCTCCATATCTATCTGGTCAAAAATTTCTGGAAAAAAAAAAAAAAAAAAACCCTCACATTTGGGAGCAACACCAATAGTTCCTTCATGTCCTCCGGAGAGCAAAAATCAGCAAGACACCAATCTAATCTCTATATGTAAGTGGAAATGCCATCCACAACACTCAGTGAAGGATGGCATGTTTCTCACCTGACTTTACAGTCTTGACTGTTGACTCCAAGACTCCAGGCTTCAGCAATAGCAGCTCCTCCTCCCATGTAATGTGAGGAGGAGAATAGCATATTGTGAGCTTGTGTGGGCCCTGGTTCAAGCCCAGGCTCAGGTGTCTGCCAACTCAGTCAGCTCATTTTGGTAAACTAGTGCCTTCACACAATGCACTAGATTGTCTGGTACATTCAGTGGCTACTATAAGGAGTGAGGAGTGTGGGAAGGCATGTAAAAATTAGGAGCATAGTCAGAAGATTTTAGGAAACAAAAATCTGGTTAGGTTCTTTCTTTCTCTCCCAGATTGCTTCCAGTGGTTTAATTTCTAATAACCTGTTCAATAGAAATTAAAAGTTCTCAGACATGAGATCACTGACTCTTCTCCAGCGTAGATTCTTCCACAGATTAAGGGATCTCACCTACAGGAATACAATTTCTTCTACGCAGAGCAGACTTCCTGGTAGCAGATAACCGGAAGTAATTAATCACGACAAAGACAAACAAACAAAGACACAAATCATTAAACTAACAGGAACGTGGTCTGCTGCTCTGCCCCCTTCCATCTTCTCTTCTGTCTCCATGCTATTTTGAATGAAGAACTGGGGCTTGAGGGAGAAAATACAAAGCTAACAGTGTATTTTATGGCTTATAATAGTGGCAGGAATTTGTGTTTTGTTTTGTCTTCTTTGTTTCTCCATTGTATTCTAACAAAAGGTTTTGTCCCTATATGATCATGACATGAGAATGTTTCTCTGTGGATCTTTACACACTGAGAACTCCAGGAGTCTCTTTATGTAAAGACAACACACCCTATTCACCCATTATTAAGTATCATTTGCAGTCTTGTACTTTATCATCAGTGTGTTGGTCATTCAGCAAGTTTTCATGCTTGATATACCTGTGCTGACCCTCAAGATGTGTCAGCTAGTTTGTGCAACAAACTAGTTCTGATTATATGTTTTTTATTACTACTATCTTCAGCGGCTGAAGCTCTCATTGACATTCGTTGTACAGCATAAAAACCTTGCATCTCTGACCTTATTCCCCATGACCTAGTTGTAACGCTTCAGATTTAGTGTTCTTACGGTTGAGCTGCCCTTGGAAGAATCCTTGTGCTTTTCCTACTGAAGTTTCCTTGAGACATGGTGTCCTAACATTACTTGTGTTTGCACATTCCCGACTCTATTAGGGCCTAAATCACCAAATTTAGCTTCTAATTATAAAAGAAGTTCAACCGTGTCATTAAAGAAGGGCACTTATTTTAGGAAATATGAAAAAATTTGAGAGGGACAGGCAGCAGGCCCCAATTTCTGCTACACCAGTCCATTTTAGTGGGTACCTCCAGAAATGTCTCTAACCTGGCTAGTGTGGAAAGCATACTCTAGTTAACTGCAAAAGAGTGTACATTATCAGTTGATGAGAATGCCTAAAAAGGATAAGGGAAATCATATACGTATTGTATGTAAAGCAAAAGAATGAGAATTTTGATGCAGATAATGCTGACAGACACAATTGACTAGAAGAACAAGCTAGGTAAAACAGAAATCTTGCAATCTAAATGGAGTAAACTTGCTAAAATGATCTGCAGAAGTGTGAGTGCAACCCCATGCATGATAACTGTACAGTAAGTGAGCAAATGATGTAGCCAATAGTAAATCTCTGCTGCAAAGAAATATCCATTACTGCTAAAGAGGTGAGAGAACTCATTGTCTTTGGATTGTGGGCTACTGGATGCTTCTATCCTATGGGAAACTGTTTAGTCAGAAACATGGCAGTTCTGTCCCATTTGCTGCAAAGCTGAATAAAAGGAAACCTCAGTTGTTTGTGGCTAACAGGACAGGCAGACCCTGGAGAAAAAAAACAGTACATGCTTTCATTAACTCCTTATAAATTTCTTCTCCTAACTAGCAAAGATCCTGTTGATCAAAAAACCAGATGATCCAAATGTTATCATCCCATCCCTAGACACAGCAACCTTATCTAAAATATAGGTAATTAGCCAATGATAGGGTTAAGTCTACCTCCCCTTAAAATCCCTTTGGGCAGGACTGTGACTTATCAACAACCCCTACAATGAGAGAAGACTCAAAGGGCAAGGTGCCCCACCAATTTCAAGGACAATGTAGGATGCAGCTCGCTAACCACAGCTGTTGCACAGCGAACTGACGTCATCTCAAGACAAAGGGGACCGGAGGGTGGCCTTCATCTTAGATAAGCAGCCATATCCGTTACCTGGACCTCATGTAAGTGATTTTTTTTTTTTTTTTCCGTAGCTGACCAAAAGGATGTGAATGTCTCCCTGGGATTAGCCAGACCAGCATGGGAGAAGTGTATATGTGGCTCAGCCCAACAGAGAGTATAAAGCCTCAACAGCTAACAAAGAAATTTCAAAGAGAGCGATGGGCTTGAGCTGGTATCAACCCACACATTCCTCTTGGTGACTAGGGATGCTCAGCATTGTGACAGTGAGCATATTTGAGATCAATAACGGCAATCACATTGGTATTGTAGTTGAACTGTCTAGGTAGATTTTGTTAAGTGTATACATTTGTATTGTGATACACTCGAATTGTAATTTCAGTATATTGCCGAATCACTCTGCTAAATGAAAATCTTGTGTAACATCAAATTCCCTCAAAATGAACTTTTATATTAAAAATATTGCACTCTCGGTATGCGTGGAATATCTAAAAGAACGTGGTCAGAGAGTACAGGACTCTGACACAAACTCTTTCACCTGACTTTAGACATTTGCAATGCAGATCCCCCTGTGTGAACTAGCTCTAATCAGGGTCAATGAAGAGAAATAAGCACCCTCAGGATATGAATCATATGATCTGTTTTAGCTGTCTGAGTCACCTCTTGCCTGCTTGCCTTCAACAACTACACGGGAAGCCCAGATGACTTCTTCAGATGTAGAGATTACCATGCAGACATTTATATTTGAACAGATATATATCACCCTTTCTGACATATCCTTTAGAGCTTTTTGCTAATTTGTATGGCCACATGGAGAACCGAACCTATGATCCTGTTTTTCAAAGCAAGGGAGATGATTAACTGAGAAATGACAGAAGGCCACAATGACATCTGGTGAAAGTAGAATAGATTAGGCCACCCTCAGTTCTTTCTGAACACCCAGGAGGTAAAGAAGAGGTCTCTTAATGCAACCCTAAGCTAGCACAATTAATGCCATACACTGGGTCAGCTACGGTCCCTGGGTAGGAAGGCAAAAGCAGCTTGAACGAGGCCAGAGCAAGCACAACACTTTGAATTTTAACTTCTCCCTGTGCCAAAACTGTTCCTGCTCGTGGAGGCTGCTGAAGCCGCAGCAGGAACTTGCCAGTCCCTGCACCAAGGAATTTTACTACTCCTGTATGTGGTCACCTATTTCCTATCTGCAGTGAGGAAAGAGTGTTTAGAGAAGGGGAGAGATTAGTGAATCAGGTGAATTTAAGGCTGACTGAGAGAAGGGTAGGAGGAAAAGAGCTTGTATTTTACTGGGAAAGCTGGCCAGGAGGATTTATGACAGAAGGTAGACCATGCTAGTAAAATTAAGCAAATCGGGGGACACAAAAGATATTTAACAGATATATAAAAAAAGTCACAATAAGCAGGGCTGCGAGGCAGGGGTGAGGATCTGATTTTAACAGTCTGAAGAAAGTAGAGAACTAAATATAAAACACAGGCTGATGGAATATTTACAGCATGCATTTACCCTCTGAACCAGAAAAATCTACTGGCAGCATAAGCAGACGCTGCCCTCCAGGTCCACTACCTGTTCTTTCATGGTTTTCATTACATCAGGGCTGCTAGCTCTCTGGGAAAGCAAAAGTCATTCATATGTTTGTCTGAATCCTGTGGCATGTGTCACTAGCTATCAAGTACGACCATAACACCAGTGTTGAAAAGAGCACCCAGACTCTAACCCAGACTTGTCTTTCTCCCCAGTCTTTCTCATTTCTTTATTTCCTTCCTGAGAAGTCTGAAAAACCTGGAAAAGATCTGTTTTTTCAGAAGGAGCTCAGAACAGGCTCAGAATAATTGAGCCTCTCACTCAGACAGGCTATTTTGTATACCCTGGCCAAAAAACATGAAGTGTTGCTAGTGTTCTGAAAACAAAATTTGAAGTAATACGTGAGTCAAAGAGAAAGACTTTGGTCTTTTGCAAACCCTGTTTTGACATTTAGACAGTCTTGGCTGTTAAAGGGCCAATTTGCCCCAGTTTGAAGAGGATATAAGTGCAAAAAGTAAGGGAGAAAATGACTAATATTAAAAATATCATGCACAAGCAAGACTGTTCTTTAGAAGCAATCATAGCAATAACTTGCAAAGAGATAGCCATCAAGTTCAGGACGTTCTCCAAAAGCCTACCAACTACATACATCTCCACGGAAATGTTGTCACTTTCTGAGGAATATTTCCCAAATCCATTAGCAAATCTACAGAACAGTAACAAAAACGCTAATTTGAACAATGGCACATTGGAAAAACTGTTATGCCCGATCTTTAACGTTCAAGGAGGACAGAGACAGCTGGTTATCTGATCCACAGATCCTCTTTAATAAATTTCACAGACCTGTACTTATTTACCTCCAAAAGTAGGAAGGGTGAGTCAGGGCACAGGGGACACAGACATGTGATAGTCTGGCCTTAAGCATTGCAAAGTAACCAAGTGTGCTCTATCCTCCCAGTAAAAGCAGGGTAAGAGAAACTTAACAACTTTTTCTTAACCTATGACCCTTTGTGGCTTGATCCAGAGCCTAAGAATATTTCTTTGTTAATGGATTATCAGGTTTTGGTTTTCAGGAAAGTTCTTATCTCAAGCAGCAACCAAAGTGAAGCGATTAGGCTTTTGAGAGTGCATTATATCCGAAGATAGGTCTTCTGATTTTGCATTGATTTAAAAAATATTGTAGCAGATATTCCCTGTAACAGCTGCTAAGATCTACAACCTGAGGTTTAAAAAGAATTAAATCTCTTAGTTCAAGGAGAAAGGAGTCACTTTCACTAAGATAACTTTATACTAAAATTTTATAAAATTGGCGAGAATGTTTGGCTCCTCCTCCCACCCAACTCTTCTGTTATCCATTTCTGAAGGTACATGACAAAAGAAATGCAAATAAAAAGATCATTGACTTTTGAACATACTAATCTCTGAGAATAAAGCAGTTTCGTTTTGTTAATAGTAAATTTAGTATTGTGTTGATGAAGCATAATTTAGCCAACCTATTAAATTGCGACCATAGATCACATTAATGAAAAGCTGCTAATTTACCTTTTTTTTCCAATTATAGTGTAAGATTTTGTGTGGCCAAAAAAAAAAAAAAAGCAAAAAAACTCCTGATTTCCTCTAATCTTTCCATTGTCTGCAGTAGAAAAACAAACCAAAAAACGGTTTTCTTCAGACTAGAGAACATGAAAACAATTATCTTCCTCTCGCTTTTTCAAATTCTCTTCTTACTGTCTACCTCTTCATCTCCCTCTTTCAAGGAGGAACTATTATCAGGAATAATAAAATGCATTCCCTAAGGATAAAGAATGAGTAAACCTCATGGAAGGTGAGATTTTGTGAGCCATTCATTTGCAAAGTCATTTTGTGTTCCCAATCCTTTCCTTCCAGTAATTTAAATCTGTATGGCTTGAGTCAGATCTCAGTTGGACCAGTTTTACACCTGAGCAACTCCATTGGGCTTTTTTCTCCACTGTGTCACATTTTGCACAGTGATTTATACCCACATAAAGTGAGTGCTAGGTGTTACAGCCCTGCTTTGGGACAATTCTTCACACGCCTTGCGGAGAGGCAGATGATTATCTACAAAGCATAAAGCAGCAGGGAGCTGGGCCCTTTGGCTTTTATGGGAGTACTTCTGACTTACAGCCGCAGCAGACCAGCAGGATCCTTTGCAAGAAGCATTCAGATGTGAGTTAAACGAATAATACCCTATTGAAAAAGACAATGTGCATACGAACTCTACTCTACCTTACCCTACCCTACCCTGCTCTACTCTATCCTACCCTACTTTCCTCTCCTCTCCTCTCCTCTCCTCTCCTCTCCTCTCCTCTTCTCTTCTCTTCTCTTCTCTTCTCTTCTCTTCTCTTCTCTTCTCTTCTCTTCTCTTCTCTTCTCTTCTCTTCTCTTCTCTTCTCTTCTCATGCACAGATGCTAAAATTGAGCTTATTTCTGCAGTATTAAACCATCTTTTCAGTATTACGTGTGAAAAAAAGAGCTGACATCTCCAAACTGTTTGCTGTCTCATATTCTCACTTTGGGAGAAGCATGTGGAGTGTTTCTGTAATTTTCTTTACGAATAATACATGCAAAAATATGGTATTAGGTTGTTATGACCCAAGAGCTCTCTTTGGCCCCAGTGTAGCCAGACACAAGCCAGCAGCAGCTTTGGAGTTGTATAGTTTTGACAGGATCTTAGTCTGCCCAAGCCAATATGCTTCTGCTTTCTGAAGACAAAACCTCTCCAAAAAACAAAAGAGGGCTTGGCGACTGGAGGTAGCACCACACTACAGTGGCTGCCTGGCATTTGAAGTAACTGAGCATCGGATAATCTCAGTGCATGTGCAGAGGAGTGTGGGACTGTGTCTCAACACACCCGTTAGATTAAGGAAGTACTTTGCCCTTAAAATGGAAGACTGCTGGCATTCTTCATGGTGCTAATTCCCTCTGGGAATCCCTTCACATGTGGGGACAAATTCCCAAAGAATGCGAAGTCTTCAGTTCTAACACAAAAGAGATTTACTGCTCTTGAATTTTTTGCCTAAAAAAAGCCTATCAGCTTCGGTCTTCATTCCAGACCCTTATGTGGTATTTCACACCTTATCCATTGAACATCTTCAAAGTGGGCAGGAAGAGGCAACACTCAGTTTTCTATTAGCTGTTGAGATATGGCAGGTAGAAGGAGGTAGCCAGCACAGTATGTGTTTGTAGCACCCAGAAGATGTCTTGCCAAGGTCTGTGTCACCTAGAGTTTCTTAAGCATTACCAGCTTCTTGTCACGTTGTCCAGCTGAAAAGTGACAAAGGTGTGAATAACCCTGAGCAGCTTATCGCTGGCTAGAATAATGGAGACAGTAACACAAGTACTGCTGTCATGTACACTGGATAGCATCTTGAATAATACTCTTGCTTAGTGGAGTTATTCCAGATTGTCGCTATAGCTGAGCCATGGCAAATTCCAGTAACATCATTTCATCATATCCATGCCTCTTCAGATAACAGCTTAATTTTTTATCTAATAGGAAATGGAGCCTCAAGTTGGAGTGATATCTTACAGTCCGCATAAATGTGAGAAGGATGCCAAGTCTGTCAGTATAAATCCCTTGACTGCTGTTCTTCTTCTGTCGAGAAAAATTACACAGAAAAGAAGGTGATGCCTCTGCTTTCTGAAAATGCAAGCAAAGGGCCCATTTAGTATGTGCTTTCTGGGAAACTATTTCTGAAAGCAGAGATGTGAAAACAGAATATAAATAATATAAGAATGCTCAATATTGTTACAAGTATTACGCATCCGGGAGTCGGAAGGGAAAGCATAGAAGATATCATCACCTGTGAGACTACAGGTCTTGGAAACAATCGGTTCACTATCGGCATGCTCAGACACCTACTAGCCTACTCACTGGTGGCTTGATAATCAACACAACATCAGTTTCTTAACCCATGTAGCACTTGAAAATTTAATGTGTTAATCCTCCCAAGCCCTTTTCACTGCAGCTAAAAATTGTATCTGTTACCTGGGGAAGTAGCCCGAGGCAATGAGTCTGAGGGCTCTGACAGAAAAAAAGGAAGACTAAAATCAGACGGCCTAAGACATCGCTATTCAGCATTGTGCTCCATCCTCCCTTCAGAGGTTTCCATCCCTCCTGGAGACAGTTCATCCTTCGGTGAATTGGCAGCTGCTTTAACCAAAAGGTAACCTTCAGGTGGATTTCCTCAGTGTCTGATTATAATTCTTCTCATCCTTATGGCTACCCTTACCAAATAGATGCCCTGCTCCTCCCTCCCCCTATCTCCTCAGCCCACTTTGCACTAGGTGATGAAAATCAGAAATGATGTTTTCGGCAAGATATTTCTAAATGACATGGAATTTTCCGCTCACTCCAGTGGGTTGGAGTTTTCTGGTCCAACTCCAAGGCACAATCTTAACAACCTGAAGTATCATAAGCTCTTTAAGAATCACTGGAGGGATCTCCATGAGAGTTTTAATGTAGTTAAGATGCTTAACTTTGGAATCTAGTTGCCATGTAAGCACAAAGAGGGGCCGTTTCAGGGTCAGATTAAGAAAACTTTAAGAATTCCAAGTCCCTACTCAAGGAAAAAAATACACGATCCAGGAAATTTTCTTCTCTGGCATGTCCTAGGATGTTTAGCGCTGGCAATATGAGATTTATATGAGAACCTCAATCTTAAAACAGTTTTTTCCCTTTGTCATTTGAAATGCTCAGACATCCTCATCTATACTGTCCCCAGGTGGCTTATGCTTAACCTAAATAACAAAACAGAATGGAGGAAAGGTTGACCTTGTCTTCACTCCCATATTGACCATGTGTTAGCTCATTACATTACAAATGCACCACAAACAGGTTATAAAAGGTATAAAAATAGTAGTGATGTTTATGGACGTTTGACTAGTTTCAATAGGAATTCAGTGTGAGTGGTGAACTTTGTGTGCTGCTTACTTCCTTGATAGCTCCATATTACCCTGTCCATCCCCATGTTAAGGCGGTAGCACAGAAAAATAAATCAACAGTCAATAAGCAGAACAATTATAGGAGGTGCTATGATAAACAGGCAATGCATTTATCAAACAAGGTGTCTGTAATTACTTAAGACAAGGGAATGGAAGTGGAAGTGTTACCCACAAAGGAATATTATCAGAACAAAAACTCCTAGAACAAGAAGCAGCACTTGAAAAGCAGCATTTTGACAGTTGTTCTAAGGAGGAAAATAAGGATAAAAATTTAAGGTTGGCCTTTCGTCCGAAAGCTGCTGACGAGACTGAACAGCCTCACCTTTTTGGGTACTATTCATACCAGCAGGAAACCCCAGAGCAACTGAGATGCAGAGTTACATTGGTCATTTGATAACCTCATAATTAGGGCTGGCTGGAAAGTGAGAACAATATTTCATTAAAACTATTAAGTTTTTGACATTTCTTTGTATTCTGGGAAAGCAGGCTTTTTTGTCTTTTTTGGTGAAAACATACAAGAGAATTACCCTAGTTTGCTATAAGCTGGTGTCAGGGGCCTGAGGGCACTAGCAGGCCTTAATGGCCCTGACAGCTAGTTTTAAAAATGCACGGTGAGAATGATGTTCAAATGCCTTCTCTGCGCAACTTGGACTTGATCTTCCAGATCATAGCTCATCTCTAAGCTCCAGTGTCTGATTCAGTTAGTTTCCTGGTTAGAGTTGTTTCGAATTGCATAAATACGGAAATCTTAATGCAGGGTCGCAAAGGGCTAATTATCCTTTCTGGAGAATGCAACGTCTTCCCCTAAACAGATGGCCTTGGTTTGTAACAGAAACATGAGCCTGTTTTCCCAGCTCTAAGGAAATCCTTTCACTGGCTGGCTTTGCTGGACTTGGTCACTCTCTAACATTGCATACTATATTTGTGTGAGCTTCCTGATTGTCAGAGAAAATTATGGTTCTGGGGATGAAGACTCAGTTTGCACAAAGAGGCTGACAGCTGAATCAGGCGACAACAAACACAAGAAATATTTCTTGAGTTGTATCATACTTTATTACATAAAGCCGTGTTCCAACTATTATTGCTAATCTTGTTATTCAATTATGCACAAACAACATCTCAACAACATGCACAGTCGTACAAACACAAACTCCACCAGCTCGTTCGCGCACAAGGCACTCCGTGACTATAGAACAGCTCCCTTTCTAACCATCACAGCTGCCATCCAACCTGCTCTGTGTGGCAACATCAGGAAGTCATGCTCCCAGTGCCCACAGACAGTATCCATGCTGATGGTGTTGAGCAATTGCCACTGACACAGGGTACTCTGACCAGTCTGGAATGGATCCACATGTGCGCTCCTCAGCCGCAGGCATGAAGCAAAGGGAGGGTCATCTTCTTTCCAACTGGTGGTTGGGTCTGCTGACGGGTCTCCTTGAGGCCTTCAGAAAAACTTTCCTAGTCTTAATCTACCGTAGCTCCTATTTACATTGGTAATATCCTGGCTAGGAGTCACATAGATCACCCTAGTTAGGTTTTTCCACATTCATCTTGACATGATTTTATCCATTTGTCATCAATCTCCAGCAGGCTATGCCTTTCTATTATTAGTTTCAAATAAGCATCATAAAGCTTCAGGTATGTTCCGTTTTATATACCAGTCACTCTGCAGCTACAGTTTACATGTCTTTGACAGTTTTCTGGCATCAAGGGAAGGTCGCACATACTCCTCCGTTCTGATAAACTAAGAGATATCTGATCAAAGAGAACAACAACAACAAAAAAAAGACTTTCCAGTGAAAAATTGTTTTGTTAAAAAAAAAAAATCAGTAAGCACAGTAAGTTTGGAACACCTCTATCACAACAATAAGTTGAGGGACTCTTCATGATTTCTAGCATTTTTTTTGCTCCAATTATTCTGGAAACCAAACCAATTCCAGCTGAATGGAGTAGCAGGATAGATATTATACTACCTAGACCTCATACAGTGTTTTACATCTTATTATGGCCATGATGTGGTCAGTGTCATTATCCACACTATGGAGAAAGCCATAGCACAGACTAGACAGAATAAATTTCCCAATGCTACTACCAAACAGCTTGAAAGTTGCTTGAAAGCTCAACCCGCAACTGCTGGTATCCAGATCTCCTTCCTCCTACTGAGCACAGTCTGACTGAGTTAGAGTATGTTTTAGTCCAAAGATTAAAGTGAAATACAGACTGACAATGAACTGCCCTCAGTGCAACAGCGGCAGGACTCTCAGGTGGTTGCAATGTGGTTCAGCTGGGGAGTCAACTGGGCTTCACAGACAAGAGCTAGTCTTGCAAGTCCAATGCCCTGCTGAAATCTGTCAGGAACTGGACAAGGGCAGAAACGAAACTGATGGTCTGCCCTAGTTGTCTCAGAATGAAAAATGATACCACCGTTCATCTTGCTCATCTTAATTCTTCTCCCTTGTCTTCTTTTCAACCCTGTGTCTTACATCCTAATACGTCTCCTCACATATGTGCTGTTGCATCATTTCAGCTAAGCTGTCTTGATAACTTTCACTCATGTCTTCCCTGGACAGTCCTTGGATATGAAACTTTTACAAAACTTATGAAACAATAACATGGATAAAATAAAGAAATTTTTTTCCTCCTATGGCAGAAGGGAGCTACCTAGGGATGTCACAGATGGATTTTGGATGTTACAGTACTGTTAAGCACAGCTGTTTTCCAGAAAAGACTATGATTAGTTCTGTTCTTAAAAAGCCATGGTACTTCGTAGGTATTTCCTGTGAAACTACCTTCATGGGAAAATTTCAGATTGCCTAGTTGTTTTCAGTAGTATTCAGCAAATACTAGATAGCTATATCCATCTAAATTAGTCACATGTAACTTCTTTTATAATCAATATGATTAATTTAATACTGAAGTAGATATTTATTTTATACAAAGAAACTTCAACAGGAGAATGATTAGCTCTAACTTAGATACATACACTGTAGGTGACTGAACTTTAGTGGGATGAACCTCAGTTTTTCTGCTTATCTAGTTTTATTGCTCGTCCATAATATGCTTTTTATGGCTGTTGGTCACTGTCCTGCTGATGTGACACACAGATGTTTTGATTATTCAGTCTGGATGTGTTTTAGTGAAGGTTGAAAGCAAAAATTCAACCAGGTGTCATCAGTCCAGTGGACTTATTTCTAATCAAGATGTTAGGGGTTATCTGCTTTTGGAGCAGAGGCATCCAGGGGCTGTCTCCAGTTGTTCTCTAACATCTGAGTTCTGCTGGGAAAGTCCTTGAGAAGAAAAGATACTACTGTGCTAACGTGCAAAATAGCCTATGTTCTCACAATGCAGAAAAGCTCAGTATTAGTAGCACGCTAATCCCTGAGAAGAGTCAAAACAAGATCCAGCAATCTTCTCCTTGCCATCCTATATTTCATGTGCAAGGTCTGACGTGGCAGTCATTGCCTGAGAACGCCAAATAGAGCAGATCTTATGTAAAATGCAGTTGGAAACAACACATTTTCAAGGATGTGCATACACTTATTTCAGTATATTTAAGAAATGTGGTGAAGGCAATCCATAGGAAGGTAGCAGACTTGTTTTCAAATTCTTTCATCTGTAAAATAAATACGAATACAGTTTCTTCCACTTCCAAAGAATAGGCTAGACTACCCTCTAGGTAAACTGCTGCTCAGGCACTATACAGTACTGCTGGAGCTTTTCTAAGCAGTTCAACTCTTAGCTCACAAAATTCAGCTATGTTGCCGTGAAGTTCCTGCTGGCCAAGGCATATAAAGTAGTGAGAGATTTGAAAACAAAGACAACTCTGTGCAAAGAGTGAAGCTCGATGACATGAGGCTTAAAGATAGAATTACAAGGAATTGCATTAGACACCGTATACCCCCTCCTCCCAAAAGATGTTGTATCCGCAACACAGTATTTCCCAGCTTGTTCATATGGCCAAGATTATGTATTCTCTCTCTAACAGGATTTGGAAACTCTTTGCTATCAGATCTTCTTTTCAAAACAAATTCAAATCAAATCAAGTAATCAAGACTGCTTATTTTTTGAGCTGGTTATAAAATACCAATAGGATCCTGTGCAGTAAGTGGTTTGGGATTTCATGCTCTTTCTCTTATTCTCTAGGTGAATCTCATTTTACTTTGTCCTGTGGAGCTGCATTGTGCTTTCTCTTGGGTTTAATAGGAGCTTTTTAGCAGAAGTACCTTTGACACCTTCCTTGGTTCAGATCATTTGCTTTGACAGGCAGCTTCCCCACTCCCACCCTTTTTCTAATTAATTCAAAGCCCACTGCAACAAGAAAAGAAAATTGATCCATTTTTCCTTTCCAGCTGACACAGATCTAGCGGATTCGTTCCCTTCCACTTCCTCCCCCCCACCATGTTTTATTCACAATTTTACCAATATTCCTTCCTTAATAGGACCAGCTCTGTGTGTTCTGTTTGATCAAAGTATGATGAGGCCCACAAAAAAACAGTACCCATTTTCTCTTGTATCATCCTCATCACCCTTCCTCAGCTACTATGTCACATATGCCAGTCCCTGTACCAACATTCTTTTCTCTCCTTTCTGCTTTTTCTTTTTACCATTTAGGACGTTGATTGGGACCTGCTGAGCAGTAATGGTGAGACTGCTAGGCTGCTGAATGACTCATAACTACGGCTGACTGATTGTTTTTTCCCCAGCTTGGTCCTACCTGAGCTTTCTGAATACGGACTGTAATTATTCTTTAATTATGTCCAGTATTTCATGCCAGGCGGCACGAGCCACCCTTTCTCTCTGTTTGCAATAATCCAAACTCCAATAAGCCAGTGTCACGGCACCAGGGAACACAGCACACCATGGCAGACTTAAACCTAAGAGAAATTATGGCAAGTACCAATGTACAGAGCCGATATGAGGTCATATCAAATTGTAACATTATAGCACAGAGGAAGCCCCGACACCACTTTCACTCTTCTGCTGTTGGTTTTTATTCAGTTGCCTGTACGAGGGAGCCATTTTGTTTGCTCTTTTTTTTCTGCTGAATGACCTTTCTGAACTGACCACGTTAACACCGATCACATTAAGACAATATATCCTTAACTGTTTGCATCTGTGTTTTGTTTCAAGCACCATGCATAACACGTATTTGATGTCTAGAGGCAGGAGGCTTTGGAGTCACTCGAAAGTAAATCCAAAAAGCGAAAAATACCTAGATGAGCAGTGTTAGGGTTGGCTACCACGGTGTGATGAGGAAGGTCAGAGAACTGGACTCAGAGCTGTTGTCATGGCATGGCAGCTCCTTTGTCAGCAGTCTGGGCCACAAACGCTGAAGACGGAACCTGGGGAGATTTGGAGATCTGGACCGAGAGTTGAGAGAGGGTTTTCTGAACCTGCATGGCTTCCATCTCCACTCTCGTCTGCATTTTGCTTTCAGCAGGTGGTGCTGCCTTCACATTAAGGCCAGATACTATAAAGAGGCTTGATAAAGATACTATCAGCAGCAGCATCTTACCTCTTTGAGACAGCATATCCCAGCTCCAGCTGAGTCTCAGCCAAGATATTTAATGTCTTGTCTGGGAAAGGAGAAAATACCATTCGCTACAATATGTTTGAAAGGTGGGTGGGTTATCCAAGAGCCTGCTACAAATTAATGAGCTAGCTCTAGACTAGTTAGGGTTAGGAAAGTCAAAGTCCCCCTGGAGTTGAATCTAGGGAGCAATACGATGGGCAAGAAGAAAATCTTCTGCAGGTATATCAGCAGCAAAAGGAACGCTAAGGAAAATGTGGGTGTGCTCCTGAATGGGGCAGGGATCCTGGTGACAAAGGGCATGGAAAAGGCTGAGATACTCAAGATCTTCTTTGCCTTTGTCTCTACTGGTAAGATCAGCCTTCAGGAATCCTAGGCTCCTTAGAGCTGTGGGAAAGTCTGGAGCAATGAAGACTTACCCTTGGTGAAGGAGGAGCAGTTCAGGGAACATTTAAACAAACTGAACATACACAAGTCCATGGGCTCTGATGAGAAGCAGCCCCAAATGCTGAGGGAGCTGACTGATGTCACTGTAAGGCCACTCTTGGTTATCTTTAACAGATCATGGTGATGGAGGAGGTTCCTGTGGACTAGAAAAAAAACAGATATCACTTCTATCTTCAAGAAGAAGGAAGCAAGAAGGGTCCAAGGAACTACTGGAAGGTCAGCCTCACCTCTATTACTGGGGAGGTGATGGAGTAAATAACCCTTCAATCCATTTCCTACCATGAAGGGCAAGAGGAAATTATGCCTGGCGAACCTTATAGCCTTCTGTGACAAAATGACTAGCTTGGTAGATGAGAGGAGAGCAGTGGATGTTGATCTTGACTGTGACAGGGCTTTGACACTATCTCCCATAATATCCTCACGAACAAACTCATGAAATGTGGACTAGATAAACGGTCAGTGAGGTAGACTGGAAACTGGCTGAATTACCAGGCTTAAAGGGCTGTGAAGAGCAGCACAAAATCCAGCTAGAGATCAGTCACTAGTAGGGTACCCCACGGGTTAATACTGGCTCCAATAGAGGGTCCAGAGCCTGAGATACCCGGAATTATTCAGTCTAGAGAAGAGAAGACTCAGGAAGATCTTATCAGATAAATACCTGATAGGTGGACTAGAGAAGATAGAGCGAGCCTCTTCTCAGTGGTATCCAGTGAAAGGATAAGAGGAAATAGTACGGAGAGAAATGAAATATAGAAAATTCTATTTAAATGTAAGATTTCATTTATTTATTTATTTTTTACTGGTGGTTGAGCCCTGGAACAGATTACTGTTGGATGTCTTCAACGTCTTCCATCTTCCTCGGAGGTCTTAAACACCTGACTGGACACACACCTGAGCAACCTCTTCTAGTTTTCCTGCTCTGAGCAGGGGAGGATTGGACTAGATGGTCTCCAGAGGTCCCCTTCCCATACCAGCTACTCTGCGATTCTGTGACAGGCGTCTCTCAGACCCCTAGCTCAGGGCAGAGTGTTTCTTCTGGTACGTGTTGAAGTTATGGGTTCCTTAAAAACCTTGCAGAGCTCTTGGCTCTGTAATAAAAGAAAGTCCAAATCCAGATGCCTTCGAGCAGTCTTAAAAAGTTATTCAGCCTGCCATAAGCAGTAAGTATTTAGATGCTTGCTATTTCTTGGACAAAGGGTCTGCTACCTTATGGAAAAAAAGAGGAAGGAAAAAGTACTGGCTAACATTCCTTAGTGGAGAAGGCCTTATTTTAGGCTATTCTTTTCTCACTTGAAAGACAATGGAGCTTTTGTGATTTCTTTGTTCCTGGACTTAGTTGCTCTGTTGCTTTTGTTTATGGGCAAAATAAAGCCTGATTAAGAGGTTTTCAGTGGAACGGTTATGACTTTCAATATCCTAAACCAACACGAAGTAAAAGACTGCCTTCCTGCCGGTCTTCTTATGGCTTTTTAAAAAAGTCATGCTTTGGTATGCAGACTGGCTTGTCTGCACAAAGAACATGCCATGGTAACTCCTGCAAGAACCCCAGAGACAGATCCTTTCTGAGCCTTATCTATTCTCTTATGAGGACACTTTCAATTTGTTTTCATATTTGATATATCTACTGTCCCTTCTACTCCACTCTTGAACTTGTTGGCTATTTTCACTTGAATTAGAAAGATGACAGTGCCTGCCACTTCTGGGGGAAAAGCTGAAAAAAAGAGGTCACTAACCCAGAAGATCTAGCTTTGCGATCTGCATTAAGCTTCAGGGAAATCTTTAGGAACAGCTTCTGGCTTACTAGACAGGGGAGAATCCAGCTAAGACACAAAGACATAGGAAACTGGCTGCCTTTAATTATCCTTTACCTAGAATTTCTTGCTTGATTTTTCTTTCTTTGTGAAATGCTTCTTACCTGGAAGGGGTTTCTCCATAAATCAGAGGGCTGGAGAGCTGAACTGTGCAAAGAAGCTGCACACCACTGTTGCTCTGAAGTGACTGATGCTGTGAGAGGGGGACAAGCTGCAGTGCCTGATCTCACTCTGACAAGATACAACTGGCTAAGGAAACACAGGAAGGTGAGCTCTAGTTATGGGAATTCCAGGAGATGGAGAAGAGGAAGCATTAAAAAAAATTATGAAATCTATGAAATTAAAATGTTTAGACTAACCATTTCCTATCCCAATTCCTGTCACCCATGCATGTGCTGTGTACACTCTACACTTTCACATCAGGGGTCTTATTTGAGGGCACTTGCAAGCTTAACAATAGTAAAGTTAAATGTAAATGTTAATTCACTCCTGTAGAGGAAGATTTCAAGCTATTTCTATAATAATGACCTCATACTCCTACAGTATCCAAAAAAATCTCAAAGAATTTTGTTCATGCCTTTTCTACCAGGTAGGCATCATAAGTGCTGTCCCCATTTTATTATCTAAAAAAAGCAGGTAGAGTGAAATGCAACAATGCATTCAAGGTGACAAGATGTGTTTGTAGCAGAATAAGTCCTCTGACTTTCCTATTCACTGCATGCGGCTATATGTACTCCTGGAGTTGAATGATAACTAAAAAATTTCTGAGAGATTTATTGTATTGCACCTGATGATTGGTTCATCCAACTCCATATATTGTCTTCTAATTTGATGCACGAAACTATCAGCAGCAGAAAGAAGGTCATTTCAAATGAAAAAGGCTCATCTGTGCACAGAAAGGAATGAAAGGAATCTGATCGAAAGAATAGAATCACTAGCAAAGAAGCCGGAGACTAAAAGCCTGTGTAGACAGGGAACAGACTGTAATTAATGGAAGGGGGGAATAACAGTGCTAAAAGGAAACAAAAGGCACAAACTACTTTTTTTTATGCTTTCATCTGATTAATATAACAACCTGAAAGCGATTACTATGAAACTGTTTGGGGCCATTAAAAAACTCATAATTCCAGTTCTGTGATGTTAAGCAGTGCCAAGGAAGATGATTTAGTGCCAAACTCTCTACAATACCTCGTGCTAGGAAAAATTCCTTTTTTGCTATTCTTCTCTTTTATTAAAAGAAGGCAACCTGGGCTCTTTTTCCTGACAGTTTGCCACCTTTCTGTAATGTTATTCCCTCTCTTTATGAAGTAATACACAGAATATATAGTCAAATATTGTCACTAATCATGCATTTCCCAAAACCCAGCAAGAAGCCGACCTCAAGATGACGCTCATTTCACTGGCTATGCCACTGCTTTACCCATTTCATCAGCACATAGTCCTTAAAAACCAGGAGGTATGACCCTGAGCCCTACTGAGCTGTAATTACTCATGCACAATTAATTTTGTTTGGTTTAGCTCATTTTATTGGACAAGGGCATGGGACATTCAGATAAAACAGGCCCTGATTTAACCTGTGGCCTGAATTCTGCACTCAGCAACCTGGCAGTTCAAACCAACGTCTCCCCAATTAATTATCCTTGTCACCACACTTTTCTGAGCTGAGTCAGGTCCAAAGACACAGTGTAAAGACACTGATATCATTAACATCCTAACCTGATAAAGCTATTTTGAGCAGCAGATCTTCAAACACCACCTAGAGGAGCTCAGATCTACTCTGACCTCTTATGGGTAAAGAAATGGATGTTTGTGGAAAGGAAGCTATATACCCAAGATCACACAAGTAAAATGATAACTCTGGGATGAGAATCCTGTGCAGACCATTATCCTCTAGTCAGAGCTAGATATTACAATACAAAAGTACAGTGTATCTTATGTTGAATGCACTTAATAATATCTATTAAACTCATCTGTTTTAAAAACATATATATATGTAGCAAAGGAGACTGTAATGGAGCCGAGATGCATGCTTTGTATCTGCTTAGTCGGTCAGTCACCGTGGCTTGACTAAGGTTTCAGAAGACAAACTCTTGCCTACTCCAAAAGTATGGTGTTAAAATACAGGCTGTAGAAGTCCATGAGCAAATCACAAAGAACAGAGAGCAAGGTCACACAGAAAACAGGAATAAGAAGACAAGACAGACTGTGGTGATCAGATGCAGGACCTGACCAGATGGAAGTGCTGACCAATATTTAGTTTACACGAGTGGCCCTTTTTATCCCCCCTGCTCTCCATTTTTGCATGCTTGTTCCACCCTGATCCACCTTGATCCCTGCCTTTCCCCATGTTTGGTCTTTCCACAAACCATCCCATAATAATTTTCACACATTCTCACAGTCCTTTCAAAGCACCATATAAGAAACTTTACATAAACCCACAAGCCCTCTCAAACATCCCATAATAAGCCTACCTTTCCTGTAGACAAGTGTGAATCTTGTTTCCCCCCTTCTTATCACTTCCTAAATTCTAGCTGAACCCCCCCAAGTTGAGAGCGGTTCCTTCAGCATCTCCGTAGCCAGTGACCTGAGAGCTCTGGTCTTTGCTGTTGTCTGTTATCTCCTCTTCCTAAGGGTTTGTATATCTAGGTATTTCATTTATTATTTTTCCTGTCTCTTATCTTTGACTCTTCTGCCGATATCTGTTAACCAGATATCTTTACATTCTACATATCTTTGACTCAATCAGTGTTTGGATTAAAGAGTTTGAATTAAAAAAGACAGAAAAAAGTGTAGAGGAGAGCCAGAAGCATTCTAAAGGCTTCAGCTCCAGCAGCTCAGTCCAACACCTGAATCCTGAATTTCATGTTACAAGAGATGCCAAACCTCCTTCCTCGGTGTGTTTGTCAGTTATTTATATACATCACAGGGAAGATCAGGGCTATGTGAAAATGTATATGCTGTATATTCAATGTACAATGGGGTTTGTATAAAGGTTAGTAAGAGAGAGTCCCGATCTCATGACACTTACAATGAGATTATACAAGAAATGACAGAAATTATTATTCCTGTTTTATTCCTGTATTCCTCCATTATTTCTATTTAATAGCCAAGGGTCTGGGCCATAAAGATTAAATAACTAATCCTAAATAACACACAAATTTTATGACAAACTGAGAATTGGATCTCACTCTGTGAAGTTTCAGCCTAGGGATTCAGCTACATCAAAAAATACTCAAATAAAAAATTTGTAACTTTTCCCAAATATGAGGGTATCAAGTTAAAAGATGAAATCAGCGCTCTCCCCTTGGACACTCCTCTTCCTTCCACAGCATCTCCAGTGCCTGCCAATCCTTTCTTCTTTCTTCAGCGTCCAAGAGGATTTTCAAAGCTTCGACTCACAGAAAAATCATTCGCCTTGTTCCCAGAGCAGAGCTGAGCTGACCTGGAGGCACTGTTGTACCAGTTTCTCCAAGAGAAGGTCTCACCCAGCTCTAAGTAAAGAAGGTAGAGCATAGATTTGAAGAAAAAGAAATTTTCACTCTGTTTTACCCATATGACCTAAATTAAATCAGCACCCGCGTGCTGGTACACTCCTCAGTCACCGATGCTCTGACTTTGTTGTATTGCTGCAACTGTGCTGTTACACACAACGAAGTCTACACAACCCTTGGCAGTCAGCTACTTGGCTGTTACGAGCATGGCATGATCTCCCCATCCTCACTTTGCCGTCTGTGAAGTCAACAGTCTGTCTGAGGGCAGACTCCTGTCTGAACGCATGTTCGTGGAAATGGGGCTTGCACCATCCAGTCCTAACTTCCAGACTCACTGCCAAAAAGGACAGCAGACCTAGTCCAGAGGGTCACTTCAAAGTCTAGTGAAGATATGCCAGTAAAAAAAATGCTAAGAGCACGGCTTGTGGTGCCAATGACCCAGACTGATCTCTTATAAACTATTTTTGATCTGCTCTGTGCTTACCTGACCTTCATCTCAGCCAAATTCTCAGCAGGAGTCACCATGCTTTGCTCAGGGAGAAATCCAGTCTTCAGCCCTTCCAATGATCTTATAAACGCTGAAGAATTAATTCTCAGTATCTTACCTTCTCTCTCCCCTAGAGGGCACAGTTGGTTTCTTAAGGTAAATTATTAGCATAATAATCTGTTAATTTGTCCTTGCATTCAGCTCATGTCCACAGCAACACAAAATGTGTGAACGGGAAGTTGAATTGCTAGTGGTAAATCAAACCGTGGCTGAGAAGTCACCACCGATAACTGTAATGCAATCTACACCATGTACCGGATGACGTTTTTTGGAGATCTCCATCCTGTTGATGCTTTCACAGGGGCTTTGTGTGAACTGCAAGTGTTGCTGCTAATCTGCATTTTTGTTTTGTTGATATTGGCACATTAAAAAGGTATGTGATAGAGCAATATTGCTTTGTTGCTAAGTGCTGATTCTTGAATACACATTGACAAAGCCAATGCAAGTAGTGCGAACTGATTTGGCTAGAGTTTAGAAAATCCTCATTTCTTCATAAAATTCATTTTCTTGATGAAGAACTGTTGAAAGAGGAATAGAAACTTGTAATTGTGATGATTCCTGTACTGTAGGTTTTTCTAAATTGGAATTTGATTTATCTGAAACTTTGCTTATTCTTAAACTAATACTCAAGTTTTGTTTAAACTTTCGAAATATGCATATGTATGTGAATATGAACAGCCATAACTAAGGTATCTAAACAAAATTACTGTCCTGATGATGTTAAGTTTGTCTATCCACTAGTGAAAAATAAAGAGCGTTTCATTCAATCTAGAAATAGAGATACTTTTACATGCCCATCGTGGCTGTGCAGTTATTTTCATCCCTCTTTCTTATCTTGCTTAGTTTGCTTTTCAATTTCATCTTATTTCTAAATGTTTCAGATCTGACACATTTACTTTAGTGATACACGTAAAATCCTTGTGATATTATTATCTTTAAATGTGGTACAAGTATCCTTAAAGATTAATACATGCTTATATTTAAACAATGTGTGTGAGAGTGTTGGGAGGGTCGTTCCCTCTAAAATCCACAATAAAAATCTACAATTTAATTATATTTTACCAAGAGATAAGCATTCAAACTGAGAATATACTTTCCCTGATGTTTCAAGATAGTGAAAATATCAGGTCTAAAACCAATCAGCCGATGCAGCAGTAGACAGTATCATACACCTCAAGAACAAAATGAAAAAAAAAACTGGTAGATCACAATGGGGGAATAATCATCTTGCTGGAAAAGTTTGATAATTGTTTCATACCCCAACCACTGCAGCTTTTGCTTTGCAGTTGCAGATGCTCCTGTTATCAGTTATGGTTGGTTTATGGCCAAAATGCTTTAGGTGATCCCATTAGACATGGAGAGCAACTGTTATCAATTCATGGGCAAGCCTTAGCTCAAGTATGAGGCATCTGAATGCAGTTATCTGCAGTGGATGCCTAAGCTGCAAGCATAAAGAAAGGAAATCTAATCAATACTTTCAGGAGGAAAGCAGTCGGAAGATATTCGCACCTGATTTGGGAGACGTGTATCTCCCACATCTATGGCAGCCCTCATTTTAGTCAGCAAAAGTTTCCTCTTAAAGGAAGCTGAATCGTATCCCCCACTTTACCTATAGTTTGATGCACTGGAAAACCCTTCTGCCTCTTTGGATACTTCTTCCAAGTGCGCTGACAGGCCTTTAATGTACAGAGAAGCCCATGTGGACGTACATTTATGTACTCTAAAAATAGCTGCGGAGCGAGGCCTTGTCTGAGACATTGCTCCTGCAAAGTAGTGGAGCCAAGACATCCATGCAATATCCTGAGAAAAGAGAGTTAGACGCTTTCATTCGTGTCAGGTTTTTTTTTTTTTTTTTTTTTTTTTTTAGGGACTAACGCTGAAGGAGCAGGGCCAACCTGAGAAGACTCAAACATCTGCTCTGGCAGAATATAGGATATGCTTTTTCGTTTCTCTCCCTCTCTGATATGGTACAAAAAAGGACATGAGCTGCTCCAGCTCTGGTCTAGTAATGCTTTTACTCATTAGCCCTGGGATAAATAAATGGCTGCATGCTGTCTAGGGCATGGAAAAATAAGGTCCCTCTTGACATTTAGCATATTAAATCATTACTTTCCAACTTGAAACTATTTTCTCTCCTTGCTGACCCTTCCTAATTTTACAGTTACCCAAGGCAAAAGAATAAAAATAAAAATAAAAAAATGTCATTTCTCCGATGCCTCAGGAACTTTAAAACCCAGCTAAATTCTGGAGCTGTGGTTCAAGCCCAGAGTTCTTTGACAAAATAGAGTCGATGACCAAGGGAATTGACTAATTCTGTACAGTTTGCTCATCCCCATTCATGCCCGTAATGAGTTCCTGCATAAATTAAATAAGATTTAATTGTGTGACATTTAGGACCATGTGCTGTGGATTTTAAAACTAAGATTTCCTGATGGAATCAAATCTGTGTGTTTAGTTTTTCCTTGTTTACTATAACAATTTCCTAAGGTGTTCCCCCCCCCGCCCCCACAGTGAAGCACTTGCAATGTGACTTCGTGCATAATAATCAGATCAGGGTAAGGTTACATAACAAGCAAGAACTTTACTTTCATCTTCTCTAGGTAATAGATGAGCAAGTCAGACAGGAAATCAGTCTGCTTTCACACAGGGTATATTTAAAAATTTATGATGCAGAGATATCTTATTCTCCCTAGGTTTAGAGGAAAACGAGTGGTTTGATAAAGAGGTATCCTATACCCAAAGCAAAACGGTAACACAGTTGCCAGTGTACAGCAGGAAACAGAGCCATTGACAATGTCAGTCCTATAATTAATCATTCTGTTCATGATGACTATTTATTAAGCAGTGGTTCTCGCTGCTCCTATGGCTTACATGACTTGAACTTGAAGAGTCCTTGAAGGACAAAGGAAATGTCAAAATATTAACAAAGTCACACGAATCTCTGCTTTCCCGGATCGAGGAGCAAAGCCTGGGACAAGAATACATGACATAATGATTAGGCTTGTGGCTCTTGCAGCAAGCCCATGGAGAAGCAGCAGGGGAAGGAAGCGGGTTGAGGAGCTGGCTGCAGCCCTTGTAGCAGCGCTGTTCTTCACCTGCACTTAGATGGGGCCCTGGCAGAGCTGTCATTGGGAAGAAGAGAGCTCCTAGGCCATTCTCCTCTTCGAGGGTGGGAAAGTAGATGGATTAATAACTTGGAGCATGATCTATCTTTTCAGGACCTGCTCCAAGTCTCCTGCAAGTCAACACAGGAGAAGGACTGAAAAGAGGTGCTGGCCAAGACCCCCTTCCTGACAGAGGTGCTAGGTGGAGTCAAACACCGATCCTGCAGATTGCCAGCTCCTCTCTGCTGATGCTGCAGAGGAGCAGGCTCCCCACGGCAGGACAAGGTAGTGAGCACAGGAGCCCCAGCTGTTCCCAGTCAGTAGGTGACACTGGTGGGATAGCTAAAGGACACTGAGGAAAGGGCGTGGGGGAAAAACCTTCATTTCCAGCTCGTCCGTCTTTAAGTTTGATATCCGTTTGGTATCCAGGAGACTCTTTCCACTGGCTTTTAAAGAAGATGCTCTGTGCAGTGAGGGAAGTTTGCCCTGCTGGCACTGTACCTCTCCATCTGTTCTGCCGGCAGAGTGAAAACTTCAGTGTCAAAAGCAGTGACACCAACATTAAAAGTACTTTTTTTTCTCCTTTTTCAGGAAAAAAAATAAATAAATGAAAAGAATCTGAAAGAAGTGGATAAAAGTGCATAACTTTCCACAGGCACTTCTCCTCTGAAGAGAGAAAACAGGCTGGGTGGATGCTGAGTTGAAAGAATTCAAGAGTGAGTATGTCAGTTAACAGTGATTTGGCTTGAATGATATCTTCCCAGAGGAAAGAGGCAACTCATAAAACTTTTCTTCCGGAAGCTCTCAGATTCCAACTAATTAATTTCAGTGAGGTGTCTTTTAAAATATAGTTGTGCCAAGGCAGATCCAATTGCTCCTGAAACACTTGCAGTTGCCAAGTCTTGATATTCTTACGTTAAGAATCAGCTCCAAAGTATGTCAGTGTAAAAATCCTTGGCAGTATAATATACATAATACAGAAATATACAAGATTTTTAATGAAAAATAATATCCGAACAAAGACAAGACAGGGAGGGTGCACGGAAAAACATTTCTTGCTATGATGCCTTCAGCTTGAATGCCTGGGGACACAGCTCTGTGCCCTGGAGAATCAAAGGCCGGTCAGCAGTGCAGCCAGTGCGACCACATCATACCGGCTTTACATAGCGCATTGTACACCCACATTGTACAGACTAATGTGCTTGATATATATATTTTTTTCCTGATGGCAGCTCCCCTTAATGCATGAGCTGACCTGTGCTTTTTACTTGCTTCTGAAATTAAGTAAATAAAGAAATTCTCATCAATAAGCTTCACTCATGTTCCTTATGACAAAAGCTGTTCCTGTGACAAAGCTGGCATAAGTGGGGTATGTCTATACTGTAACACATAAATAAATAAATAATGATGGACTTCTCATTCCAGTTGATTAACTCCAGTTAAAAAATCTCTATAGACCAGGGCACTTGCTTTTTAACCTACGGCAGCAGCTCATGGCAAAACCCTCACAGAGTATCACGTCAAGCTAAACAAAATCCTATATTGTTGTTTGGTTTTTTGATTGGTTTTCATTGCTATTTTAACCTGAGATAAAACCACAACTTCTGTTATGATGGGTAGATTAACCCAGATTAGCCCATTCCCAGTTTTTGGATGCTGTGGAAAATGTTCAAATAAAAGTGTGATAGCTAACCTCACAAAAACCTCAGCATGTAATTTGCATGCAATACAGCGTGAAAGATTGAAGTTTACTGGCAAACTGGTTACTAATTTCCAATCTGTATCCCTCACAAGAAAGGCAAAATAATAATTAAAAAAAAAGTGTGCAATGACATAAATAAGCTGTATTTTATCATGCTTAAAAATGAAAAGCAAAGTGGAACCTCCATGTTTATAGCCCTGAGCCCCACAGTGACACAGATGGAGGTCACCACTTTGAATTTTTAAATGAAAGTTGTTCCTTAAAAAATACAGAGGAATAATAGGTAGCAGAAGACTTGCTCAACTATTAATGGAACCATTCTTTTAGCAAAATACAGGAAAAAAGATAATAATGATTATCACAAAGTGGGAGAATAACGTTGAAAATTAAACTATAATTTCAAAGCCATAAAAGCACTTGGGAGGCAGTTTTTCATCCATCTTTTTCTACATCTCACTTTTGCACATCAGAGCAAAGAGGTCTCAATAGAAAGACAGCTTGAAAAGATTGATGAGAGCTAACAGGACCAGACTTCCCGTTTACAAGTGAGTGTGCATTTTGATTTAATATTCAGGCTTATTAGTTGCAACTGTGTAAAACTCACAGTTCTAATTCAAGATAGAGCCCATAAAAATGTTTCCATAAGGGATCTGAGGCAGGGATTGTGCAACTTGAGTTGGCACCGGTGAGCCCCTCCACCATCTTCCATGCCCACGTTTCTTCCCGAGATCCCTGCCTTCTAGGGGTGCAGCTTAAGAGAAGGCCCCAGGTGCTCAATTGTCAAAATTCTTAGGCTACAATTGGTGCTGATTTCCTTTAAAACACCAGGTTATAAATTGCAGAGATTTAGCAGCTGCCGTAAGAGCAGATGAACTTCCGCAGATTTTCCCTAAGGGGGCGGATGGCAGCTGTGGCCGGGAAATTTTGCTGCTGTGCTGAGTTGAGCCGTCCCTCCTTATGAAACAGAACCCCAAAGCTGCTGCTATTCAAAGAATCATCTAAATGTGCGCTTACTTCAAGCATGAACTTAAGCTCCATTGACTATTAGAGAGTTTAAACATACACTTAAATATAAGCATATGTGTACAGGCCTTCATATAAGACATGAGGTCTTGAATCAGGGTCCAAGCTAAGGATGAGACAGTAGGCTCATCCTGAATGCAGGTTCATGGAAGTCAAAAATATATTTTTATTCTTACTGATAAATAATACCAAATCTGTATGATATAAATGTTGCTATCTCAGTAGTTTATTCTTGCTATGGAATCCAAACTTTGCAAGATGGGAAGAAGCAGGATGAAGTCTGATATACATCCCCTAGATATAATCCTGATTACACAGTCCTTTTGAAATTGGGCAAGCACTTCAATATTTTACTTCATTAGAAATTTCAGGGTGTGTGAATCTCGATGAGTTACGTCTTGACTATGAATTTGTAGTAGATGTAGGCAAAGAGAATTTAAACCGTAACATGTGACGATGATTTCAGTCTAGGACCAAAGTCTATGGGAGCCCAAACTAACATAATATCATGGATCATGGATATATTTGTACACACTGTCAAACCTGTCAAGGTTCTTTTTAAGTCACTGTAATCTTATAGCAAGGCAAAGTCTTAAAATTTTAGGCACCTATCCAAGTGCCTTATTTTTGCAAAACATTCAAATAAATATGCAGTACCTTGCACAACCATTGCATCAGGGGAGAGGCACAAATGCTTTCAACTTGAAATCCCAAGAGTGTTTTTATCACAGCTATTCAAATTTTGTGACCTTGCTAGAGTTTCAAAAGTGAAACTGAAGTAGCACATCTGGGTCCTTCTCTTACTTCCTCATTGGGACACCTCTGCCTTCCCAGCTGAGCCAAATTAGGTCCATTAGGTCCCTTTTCTAACAAACCCATGGGACTATCTCTTGGGCATTTTGTGGAGTCTTCTGGGATCAAAACTCTAGCGAAGAAAGTGAAGGAGTATTATCTGATTTTCCTCTGTTCAAATTCCTGGTTGGCTCAGGAGTTCAAAGGAGTGGTCATCTATGGCATGACACTTATGGTGAGGAAAGCTTTCTGAGGCTCACACTTTGGGTTCATCTGACCAGCAACTGCCTCTAAGTTGCTAAAGATGAGAACATTTAGTCCTGTTGTGTCAAACACTTGGTCGTCGGTCTTGCTTCTCCACGTGGTCCCAGGGGAGTCCAGTCTCTGTCTGAGGGACGCGTGATTTGATCACTAATTTAAGTGGGACTGCTCATTTAAGAGTTAGAACTTAACATTCAAATTTGCATGAGGGATGGACTGAAAATTGCAATGAACTTACTCTTGGGAATGAGTTGCTCAAGGATACCTCTACCACAGGAAAACAACACATTGCCTCTTATATCAGTGAGAAACAGTCTTCCTATTCCATTTCCAGTTAATGAGGGCAACCAAGCTGGTGATGGCAAACACGTGGATTATGGCAGCCAGCAATTTCTTTCCCTTTTTCAGATCCATGTCCCTGATCAAATACGCTTCTTTCCGTATAGAATTGTCATCCTTATTATGAATAAAAGCATATGTGCATTTTGCAGTGCAAAAGTGTCTGAGCTACACAGTTCATCTGCTAGAGTGGGAAAAAAATGAATAGTAATATCTCAACTCCCAAGCAGCTTTGAGATGTAGCACTGAAGTGTTTATCAAGCATTTTGTGCATACCACAGCAATTTTCTCACCTGAATTCCCAGCCTATTGTAAGCGCTGGGTTACAGGAGGAATGAATTGGCCCTGAGGTCTCCTGTGACCACTTCTTACCTGTCACTTCTGCTCCCTCCCCTTGGGGAAGGGAGTTACACTGGCTGCAGCTTTTATTTTCATTTCTATTCTGTTTTCAGCTGCCCCCCTTTGATGCCTCCTGCCATCTCGCTCTTTCTTGCTGTGCTTTGACGGCATGCACTACTGCATGCACTAGTACTACAGTACTGCAGGCACTAGTAAGATCATGCTGTGATGAGCTTCCTCAAAGCAATGTCTTGCTGGTAACAGGTATCTCTGCAGTGGAAGTTGGCAGTATAGTGCTATAGGGACACAATATGCTCCTCTCTGTCTTTTTAGATTCATCCCCTCTCAGGACTCCCAAGGGCACCCCTCTTGACCAGAAATGTCAAACCACACAGTTTGAAGCTGGGAGCAGATACACTGTGACAAGGTTCAAATCTGCCAGCCCCGAGAGCAAAAGCTTATATTGATGTGCATACTAAAGGTCTGTGTCTTCATTAGGAGTGTTGCTGATCTTTCCCCTTAAAGATTAAGTATTTAGAAAGGTACTAAGGTAAAACACAGAAAGGGGACAAGTTCTGACAAGAAAGAAGTCCTAAAAGGGATTATTTCATCTCCTGAGAGCAGAGGTTTTTTTTAATAGAGATTTGAAATTTATATGCAGAAAAAAATATTTGAGAGAAGAGTGCATATTACTTTCAAGAACAAAGAATGAAGAGCTGAAATGGTTTCAAGTGTGAGATATGACTAGGTTTCACAGAACTAAGAACAATCAGAATCAGCTAGATCTGAGGACAATTTCTCAAGCATGTTGCTTACACAAAGAAGGATGCAGTTGCAGGCTTAAACTCAATCTTGTGCTGGAAAAGTGTGATTTTTAGACTCTGAGACATTAAATCTGAGATTTTTTTTTCACTTAAATGTTTCATTTTTTTCAGTAAACCACTCTGACATGTAACTCTGTTAACATTAAAGTTACCTTTTAAAATATCTAGCAACATAAATTGTTTTATTTAGTTTGAACAAACAATTTAGTTAGACCCAAAGTGCAAACTTTTTTTGTCTTGTGTCATTTGACGGGGAAAGACTGGAAAATCTACTTCAGAATTTCTTCTCTTCTGATTCCTTTTCACTCTCCATGCTTGGAAGAGCACTCTGGAGCTGAGCAATGTCAGGATAGGAAGGTTACATAGCCCAAGAACAGCCAGCCAAGTATGTGATCCCTCAGAGAGAGAATAGCCAGTTAATGTACTCACTACGACATCATTAGCCTGGGGATAAGAGGAACATTGTAGTTGCATCCTTCTTTTACCCTATAGAAAATAAACTGAATATAGTCAAAGATCCCCCTTCCTCTATGTGTCAGGCTTGAGCTTTTCCAACAAAAGAGAGAATAACCCAATAACCAAGATGAATCTTAGTGATATTCTGTGACAGCTGGGCATTTGATAGTTTTTGTACATGTATGTGTCTATAGTGACAACTGCTTATGATGCTGGGCTTGAAACCCAGGGGGATTTCAGAGCAGACTGAATCAAAACAAAAGTTTTAGGGTTTGTCCATGTTGTTAGTATTTTTTTTTTATTTTTTTTTTTCCAGCTAGACACCAGCATGGTCTGCCAAGGAAGATGGTTTTTTGAAGAAGAGAATAGAGAACAGCTGGTCAGGAATAACAGAGGTTGGGTTGATCCTGCTCTTAAAGAAGCTGCATGGGCTGGGTGACTTCTTAAGGTCCTCTCCAGCCAAATTTGTCTACAACTTGCCTACTGTTAAGAGAATAAGAGGTAGGAGGAAGAGTTTAATTTCTGCAAGAATAGAATAAATTATTTTGAGAGAAAAGTGAAGATTAGGGATAAGGACTGGAACAGGACTGAAGCTCAAATTCATTCACCTCTTATATTCTTAGAGGTTATGTATGGGTACAGCTTACAGTCTGAATTTGTTTGTTTGTTTGTTTGTTTGTTTGTTTTTCTGTGACGATTTCTACAAAGTAGAAGGCAGTAAGACGCAGTCTCCAATGGCTGGTGACTTGTAATAAGAAAATCTTTTGAAAAATAAGACTTAACATATAATACTGCTTCCTTTTAGAAAGCCATGTGCATTATTCATGTGACATTCATTTGACAATAATGGAATTTGCACAAAAGGACAAGGGAATTCAAGGGAAAGCAAACCCCCAAAATCCAAAAAAGAAACATTTCAAACAACTAATATTTTTGAAATTGTTTTGGCTGCTCCTTGTTAAGTTATGCCTACATGCAGATGATATGAGCTATAAAAATAAAATTGTTCTGCTCTGACACCTACCAACACTCCCACCGCTAGTAAGCGTTTCAAGATATTGGCATCCATACGCTTGCAGAGGGAGTGGGGGGAGAGCACTTTACTTCAGGTCAGCCTATTGCTGTGAGTACCCTTTAAAACACTTCCCTGAAGAGCAAAATGACTTGATATTTAAGACCAAACCATTCCATTGTTAAAGTGAGAAATTCATTGTAATTAGATATCCTTAAGGTAACATATGTTTTTTAACATGCAATTTTTTAACATTGAAATTATTTGTTAGATGCCCTTGAACATTTCTGCTGACGATTCTTTGCAAGAGCGCCTTTCAATTGTAAGTGGAGGGATCCATCCAGAGACAGTAGCTGTTCACCCACCAACTAGGCACAGCCTATTGTTGCTGCAGATACAAACGTTTTTTCCTTTGCACTCTGAACTACCACAATTCCACTGTAACTATTCAAGTCCCTTACAAAGGAATAAAATTTCATTTGAAAGCAGAGGAAATACTAAAGGAGCCAGTGCAGCATCTTTCTGCCTCCTTTCAACATCTTCCTTTTCTTTTAGCTATCTTTTGTTTCCAGTTTTTAAGTCTGTTTGGAAAATAGGCATTTGGCACAGTAAATGTGTTTATTTTCTTTCCGCACAATATGCTAAGGTTGATGTATTGCTTTATATAAATGTTACAGATTAAAATTGCTTTTAATATTTATAGTGATTTTAAACCTGATATTAATATAGCACTGCTGTCCTTAAAGATATAACAAAGCACAGTCCTCGAGGGAAAAGCTATGAAATAAATATTTTTTGAGATAACACATTTCTTCATTTTGCATAAATTTAACACCATGCACTCTGTACAATATGTGAACTTTTTCCTAACTCCCCACAGACATAAATAGCTCTGGTGAGATGTCATGAAAGCTACAGAAGCTTTGGAAAACACCACATATTAGGGATGCTGAATTTAATTTTCAACTTTTGTTTTGGATGACCTACTTACTCCTCAAAAGCCTTGCCATGTCATGATGCAGAGTGGGGCTGTAGGAACTATCAGGCTATATTTAGCCACATATTAAACATCAGCAGTAAACACCCAAGAAACAATATTCATGGAAGCCTTGATGTATCTAAAGGAAAATAATGGGATGGTGTGGCCAACCTCATTCAGAAGAAGAGCTTGTATTGTATCTCATGGTCTGCTAGTGATTCTACCTTCTGGTGCTGGGACTGAGATTTCTATGTTATAGGCTGATAACCTATGGAGGGAGCGGGTGCTCTACAGAGCTCACCGTTTGGAGATCCTGTGATTTCTCACCTGAAACAGCAGAACTCTCCTTTATTTTTTGAGCTATTTCTAATGTTAAAAAATGCCTTCATGGCTTGGGCATGTGCTAAATGGAAATGCAAAATGTACAGGAGGAAAAATGCTAGACAAAGTAAAAAAAAAATGCATGTCATTGGCCATCTTTATTGAAGTCCAGCCTCTCCACCTGCATTACCAACCATTATTATATTCACCCTCTCTCCCCTCCACTTTGCACCTCCGGGTGCTACTCTTTCACAGATTCATAGAGTCCTGGAAGATTTACTTCTTGTAAACCATCTCCCTGTTTGTTCAGCAGCTTCTTGTGCTTCTTTGGGTCGTTCCCTCAGTGAGCCAGCTGCAAGCCTAACCCTACAGTAGCTGTAGTCACGGGCTCCTTTGGACTTGCTGGCTGAGCCTCGACATTGCAACAGTTCAAGCACGCTGTTACTTCACTCAGTTAACTTTTTTGAAAGTGAAGTTACAAGCACTATTTCTTTGGCTCTCCAAGCTGAAGTCCATCTGAAGGATGGGAGCAGTTTCCCAATGTTTTTTTGAATCCATGATCCGTACCTGATTGCTTCATCTGCACCTTTTTTCAGTCCTTTCCCAAAATCCTCCAATTTCCTGTCATCCTCTTTCTCCTCATCAGAAAGGAGGACCCTGTGTCCAGGGCAGCATCCCTGCTCTCCATTGCTCTCACCGGTCTTTGTCTTCTCTTTTCCTAGGTAACCATGAATCATCAATGGTCAGCAATCTTTTAGCTAGGCTAGATAAGGATCATTAATGTCCTGTACTATTAGAAATTATATACTCTAAGAGTCTGAGGCTGTGACAGTGAACAGAGAGCTATAGGTTAATGGATTCTTCTCTCCATCACGTCTTATGTCTATGTTACTGAATACCTGGAGTTCTAATTTTACATCCCTGTAGACAAACTGATCAGGCAGCTAGAGAATGCTTGTATGACAAATTATTGGTTCCTAATCTCAGTATCTCAGCTCTGAAGGATAAAGTGTTTGTGTAGGTACAGGTTCAAGACTTGGGGATAGTAAACAAGCACGAAAGAACAGAGGCTGAGCTCTTGACTTGTAGGCAAGAGAAGTTGTAGCAAGTGTCACATGATGAATCACTGTCCCTAGAATGGCAACCGGACCATAAAGCTGACATCTAATTATGTGACTTTAGTTCATAATTGATGTCAGTTTTGGTAAAACTAAAATGGAATGCATTATTATTCAATATCATTAATAAATTTGTACTGATTTAGGAACTAATGATTGTCCTGCACAGTTTGTTTTCCTTTGCTTTACCAAGGGTTTGGCATTCAGCCAGGCTTCAGTGCCTGACTTCAATTAGTTCAGTTTTCACGGTCAAGTAGGTCCAACTGTTTCATTTTCAGGTCATACCTAGGGCGTGATGATCCAGACAAACATAAGGGCTTTCAGGAAGGGAAAGGGAAAAGTCAGAGTGAGAGAGAACTGTCATAACATGTAAGCTTAATTTCAGTAGCATTAATAAATTTCTAAATTATTAAACTTGCAACACTAAATAAATCCACTTTAGAGGGTATAAACAGCATACACTTGATTAACCATTTTCTTATGTGAATTAGCCTTATCATCAAAGAATTTGCTCAAATTCACAAAGTGGAGATGACTCAGTTATCTCTATGGAAGGAAGCGGTGAATTTGGGCTTCCTTGTTTGACTTCACTCAAAAGTGGCAGGAGTGTAACAGAGAAGATCAAGTGAAAAACTTCAAAGGTAACGGTTCATCCAAGGTTACTATATTTCACTAGCAAAAGTAGCTTAAGACATTTTTTAATGTTTTAGTTTGGTGAATGAAGAAAAAAATCTAATAATTCTGAAAACGCTTCCAGGAATATGACATGAAACCACACATGAAATGCTCCACATGGAAGAGTACAGATCTGAAATAACTTAGTATCAGATAGAAATGAGCCTTGTAGTGAACAAAGGATTTGCTTACTCATCTGGTTTGGAAAAAATGGTTGTTGGGAAGAATTCCCACTTGTGGCAGAAATAGCATTTTTTTTAATCTTATTTAATGAAATCTATAGATGAAAATACATATTTTGGCTTATTCTGATGTATCCCTTTTCATTTTGATAAAATTGTTAACAAAATGCACCGTAACTTTAGAAATAAGTATTCTTAAAATCCTTTTTTCAATGATTTATGAATTAATAACATGTAGCTTCAACAGTGGGTATGAAGCTGGGTGAATTATGTTTATTTCTGTTTTGACACTGATTTTAATAATTGTGAAAAAGTAATCTAAGTCAAAATGAAAAAAGAAATGTGATCGTCTTGGGTCTTGACAAAACAAAATGATATCTAAACTCATGTTCTTTCAATGTAAAACATTTAAAATATATACTGCCTCCTATACACTGCAAAACATTTTTCCAGGTGTACTAGTTAGCGTAATTAAATAATTATTTGTTATAAAGTTTTGCAGACTACCTCATTAAATCATTATTATGAAAAAATACACCTAGAAAATAAAACTTTGCATTTTACGATGTAAGACACGTAACGCATGCTTTCAAAAAACACGCACAAAATTCAAGAAGCATTTGTGATTAATTCGTCTCTCTTCTCACCGAAGCGCCAGTGTTCCAGAGTTTGTCAGCAAACTGCTGGTTCTATTCTTAGAGTACATCAGTATTAAAATCTGAATAGCTGCAAATCTTCAGGCTTTAGGGAGATACACTTCAGGCTGCGCTTAAGGAGCATTTCCCTTTTGTGCTCTAGTGCAGCACAGCTATGGGCATTATCAGAATATAAGCTTTCCTCCCACTCTCTCCCGTGCTAGCTGCCTTCCCAGATAGAGCGTGTGAATCCACACTGCAGTTCTTATCATTTTAGGCAGATTATAATTACATTCTAAGTAAATTGACTTTACAAGCGATGACAACATTTAATTCAGTCCCTTAATCCACCCCTGACTGTTTTTCAGTCCTACGGAAAAACTCTCACACGCCTCTAATATTTACACCACGATCAGTTAGACGGTGACTACATCAGATTCCCAGGAGAAGCTTTTTCTAGAAATCCTTCATATTAGAGATGTGCAGAAAGGCTCTTGTTCCTACACCTTACTGCAAGCATCAAGTACATCTGTCTGCTCAGTCCTTCACACGTTAACGTGATTTTCAGAATTAAAAAAAAAAGATTCTGAGAAGCTCTTGGCAAAGTCTCAGAGTAAAAATTATCTGTTTACACTGAAAATAGTCAGTCACCACAAGGTGGATCATTCCTGCATGACCTTCCTCTGTAGACCACTGATTTCTTCAAATTAGCCCAAACAAATAAATAATAGTTTTTTAATCCATATTTCATATTCATAGATCTTGGTGGCAGAAAGGGTAACACTGAGATATCTAAAGGTTCCTGGCAAACTTCAGACACCACTACGTGGAGCCCTTACTCTGATGCACGGCAAAAAAGACACATTCCCTGTTTCCTACTTCCCTTTTACGGGTACATTGCCTATTAAAACAAGCAAAAATTTTGCAAACACTGAGTACAGAGCAGAGCGTGATTTGGGGATGAACAATGTTGAACAAAGGACAGCACGCATACAGGAAGACCAAGAAAATACTTCTCCCTGCACTGTCCACATGGCAGCTACTTGCCCCCATTTTCTCACCACTGTGTGAGTGCTCGGTGAGCAAATATCCTTTTTACATTCTGTTCTCTGCTCCCTTTCCTCACCACGCTCCTCCCAGTGTTTGTCGCTCCCCTTCCCCTTTCTGTAGTGACTTTAGCTCTGGGGATATCCCAGGGAAGGAAGTTCCTTCTGCCCCTTGCCTTAATGCTTATATCTAAGCTCCACTCCCTAACTTTGGCTGTAATTGCAGCTAATTTCCCTGCTTGTTCTTTGGTCATATAGTAAGGATACCTACACTCCCTTACACTCTCTCCATGTAATCCAGACTCCAGAGAGCTACTCCAGCACTTCAGCGTCTCCTCAGTTCTTCCCTTTGGCATACAATTAGTGTCCTGAAACTCAAATTCAAGGTAGGTACCTATTGTGAAAGTAGTACCATAAATGGCTGTGTTCACTTCATGTGGGACAATAAGAGAGGAGAGGATGAATGAAAAGTTTCCCAAAATACTTGTGGAAACTTGTCCCACACTATTTTTATTTTTAGAAAATGTTTATGCCAAAATCACTGGTGTCACTCAGGTAAATGAAGCCAGCCATTCTGCCTTTCCTTTAAGTTTATCAGTAAATGGTGGGAAGGAGTTCATCCTGTCTTTTTTGTTGTGGTCCTTGCATGGAAAGTGAGGCTTACTCTCCATTATGAAGTTCTGCTGGCATTGGTTAGGTATCAAAAAGCATGAAAGACTCACAGCTCCACTCCACACGGCCTTCCTAGTCAACCCCTTGGGTTAGCACACCTATCAGGAAGAAGAGTGATTTATTTTGGTCCAGTTTATTCTACAGAAGATGCGGTACACCTCAACTAGCAGAGAGTTCCCATCTATCAGCAGATGTTGCACCACCAAGAGAGGCTCTACGGGCCTCTACAGGCTTGGCAGGATGTCTCTAGGAGGATATACTTTTATAAATAAATAAATAAATAAACGATAGGGTCAGGTGCTTTCTTATAAGGATGTGTAAAATTTTTAGTGACTGGAGGAGAGGAAAAGCATAATTGAAACACACATGAGAAGCACCAGGAAGGCCTTTCAAAGAGTGAAAAATCCTACTGATTTTATTAGAAACCCTAATATTGGCTATAATGTGCCTACTTTCCTATCTAGGTGATTTCACACAGCCTTGTGGTATTAGAGAATGGCAATTGTTATTTATCAGCAGACTTAATGACCATTGGGCATTTATGTGCAAATCACTCACAGTTCATTGCGGATCAGGAAGGATGAAGATATGGGGGAGAATGAGTTAAATAAAAGCATGAAATTAGGTAACAGATTGCTGTAGGGCTGACTAGTGAAAGCTAGCATTCATATTTCTATCAGGGCAAGACAGAAAGTACATTTTTACTGGATCAACAATTACTGTAAAAGGCATTAAAGGTCAAAACAGATAAATATCAAGCCATACAAAGCCCATCTTTAGCTAAAGGCAATTTGGAAGATTGTGCTGTTTTTATAACAACCCATTGTGCAAGAGCTGCTACAAACGCATCACAGAGCTGCTGTAGAAATCATATATTGAAGCACTGTCTTCCTAGCTACTAATAATACTTCAACAAGTACCCTCCTATATCATATCAGTGGTTTTTAACCATAAATATTTCATTAATATTTCTAGAGTTGGCTGAATTAGACTTCTAACGATTTCTCCATTAAATGTGGTCTGATCAATTTTTACAGCATCGCCTGAGGAATGAAATCAAACAAATGTCATGCTGCACTTGCGTTTCCTCTATGGATTTTTGAGGTATTCCTTTAAAAATATGTTTTTGTTTGACAGCAGAGACATTGATTTGACGACCTGCTTTACAAAATTAGAGTAGCTTTCAAATAAGGTAGTTATGTTGGGTGATCTGTGTACCGCTTCACTATTATTTGAGGTTTCAGCTCACATCCCGGTCACGAGGGGCAATTTGTCATTATCTCTGCTAATGACTACGTGAACCTGGATCAAACTGAGTAGTTGATAAATCAACATGTTGATTTCTGGCAAACTACTGACAAAGAACATGATTTTGGTATTTGTCATTAAAGAAGGGACACAGCATCCTAAATACGAGCTGGAAGCAACACTGAACTGTGGAAGATGAGACATAGAATGTAACAAAGGTATCATTTTATACTTAATTTGTGAGCACAAGACATGTGAGCTACCACAGTGAGCCAGCCTAAAGGCCCTCTAGCCCACTATCACGTTTCTTAGCCTGGTTAAGTAGTTGCTGCTTAGAAAAAGGTAATGACCACTGTTGAAGTTAATTGGGATAGCTGAATATTATATGTTCATCTATTAAACGAGGTATTGAGAGTCATTTTACCTTGAAAAATGAAGGGATTTGCTAAGCTACATTGTAATAGCAGTGCAGGAAATGTAGGACTGAGATAAAGAAAAAGAGAAAAATACATTGAGCCTAGCTAAAAGCACCTCATTAAAGCCTCGTTTCATTAGCACAGCTTGTTAAATCAGTAACTTAAGGCTCAACAAAGGCCTATCCACCGCAGCGGCTGCGGTCCTGGAGGGTTCTAGGTAGGACATCAATTGAATTTTCCTGATAAGCAGCAGAGACAGGTCTAACAGCTTTCTCGTTGAGGTGACAGATACTTTCGCTGGTGCGCGCTGAAAAGAGAGCAGGTTGTGCGGGCAACCTTTTTCAAGTCTTGCTAAACCACTGAACATGGCCAGGTTTCAGCACACCTGAACAACAGCTTTGATTAATTACCATCTATTTTAAAAAAATTGGTTAACCACACCGTAATGGCATCCTGTGGTGAGCTTGCGGAAGACTTCTCCCCTCTTTTGAAATGGCACTCCTTGTGTTTAATAAAAATATTCAGTGGCCTTTTGATTTTGCATTATTTTGGGGGATAAGACTTTAACTTATCTCAATTTTCCATAGATCCAGAGAATAAGAAGTCAGAGGAGGCCATTATAAACTTTTTATCCTGCCCCATCAAAACTCTTGCACCAGTCCCCTAACTTTCTGCTAACTGGAAGCATATTATTTCAGAAATTATTTTTGTTTTATTTTAATGACATTGAGTAACCTGAAAGAGGAAAATCAGTGGTGTCAGTCAAGGTTGCATGTCTTGTATCGTGTCTACATGATATGTGAGTGCTTTTTAGCACTGAAGGGACAAATTCATTGTCAGAAAAATAAGCATGGCTCATTGGAGTGCGTGGAACTGTATCCATTTGCAAGACTGAAGAACATAATTTTTATGAGCACTACCATTAGAGGAAAATTATTATCATGGCTTCAGTGAGTGTCCACCACTTCACGTAGAGGTAGAATCAGTCCAAAATTCATACAATGTGAGGCTTGAGAAAGTATGTCCAAAGCAAGACAGCTTCAAACACAGCCTCTCGTGCTGAAATTCCCTTTACCATGCAAGGCAGAGAGGTCGCGTTTCGGTAGATCCCAGAACCCTGGATCTCCAGAAGAGGTGGAGACTGTAAAATCTCACCCACAAATACAATTTCTCCTGGGTCTGCTTCCTAAGAGATCTTATACGCAGAGGACAGAGATGATGCTGAATCTCCCAAGACTGCTATATATTCTCATTATTAGGTTATGGGGTAAAAGATTAACCTTCACTACCACCACTGTGTTCATTTCTGTTCTGTAAAATAAGCCTGCTCACCTCTCAGGGTGTCCTTGAAGATGGGTCTCACAGGTAAGAGAGTTGGAGCTACAATGATGTCTTGACTGCAAATTTAAATGGGCAGGAAGAATGAGATAGACACTAGCTATTCAGAATAGGCAGAAAGTGTCTGATCCTAGGAAATGCTACTGCCAGAAAACGACATGCTTAAGATGCTTAAGACTTTCAGATCCTTCAAAGTTTGGTAGACAACAGAGGAGATGCTTAGCATAAATTCTGTGACGGCAAATAAGCAACAACTAGACACCTTACTCCTTTCATGGATCTAGCTCTAGATTAATAAAAATAAATAAAATCAGTATTCAAGGCTACTGAGTCACTTAGATGCTTCCAATACTTTACCCCTGAAAATTTGAGTTGGGTGTGTCCTGATCTGAGGTGATTGCGTGCGCACACACTCATACACACACCCGCCCCAAATGTTTTGTACCTAGAATTTTCCTATATTGCTAAAAGAATTCAGCATTGGCCTACATTTAATCCAAGGTTTGGCTGCTCCCATGGTTTCCATATAAATCCTGTTTCTCAGAAATATGCACACCCTAGCTTCTGTTTCACCTTGTTACAGACCTGAACTGGAGCTAATTAGATGTGACTAGCATCCTAGGTAAAAAAAAAAAGAAAAATCCCAGCAGGGCTATGGAGGGGTTAGAGTAACACAAGATTCACTCAGTACAAAAAATTTGAACACGCAAACCTCTTCCATCCTGTTACATACTTTGTATCCAGACTGGGTCTCTATATGTTCAGAAATAATCCAACCCACTGTGAGAATAATTTCCTGAAAACCACGTTAACCTAAGTGACTTTATTTTCCTGATTTGGGGAGCTCTCATGAAGGCTTGGAGGTCCTATGAGCTATAGTGCTGTGACATCCCTGCCATTTTACTGAACCTTGCTCATAGTTTGAATTCCAGCAGTGAAGTGGGCAGTGTAATTTCTGATGTACTGGAGTCAGATAACAAGACAGACACATCTGCCCTGTCCGGACAGGTTTTACTGATGCCTCTGGGCAGAGGATGCCTTCAGAAGGGAAAACCTTTGGCCAGGCTCCTATTTCCACAAGCCATCTTACTGTTAGAATATTCAGCAGTCAAATAGATCATCCCCCAAATGACTGATTGCAACGGCAGTACCACACAGAAGTGTTTGGAGGTTAGAAGGGATGCGATGTCAGACAGAAGCCAATACTGCAATGTGGTCACAAAAAGGCAAAATCTGCACCGGGTTGAATTCATGGAAGTGCAACATACTAAAAATGTTTGGTAGGTATTTCACTGTGGCTGGCTTCAGTCAGGTCTCAGTGGCAGTGATTTATTGCATTTGGTTCTAGTGCTACTGACCAAATTCATCACTGGTGTCTTGACACTGATTTATTATTATCATATTTATTACTTTAGAAACAGTGAATCACCCTTGTGAATCAAGGCTGTCCTGCTCTAGGTGATTTACCAGCATGGGGTAGAAGTAGGGTCTGTGCCTGAAGAGCTTACACAGGAAAGCCAGAGATGCAGACAGATGGGAGAGCAGAAGGAATGAGTGCACTGGTACTGGTCTCGTGGTCAGTCCCGGTCTCGGCACAACCGCGGTCCAGCAACGCCAGGTTTGTCATAGGCACCAGAGGGGAGAGAGATTTTAAGGAGAGATTTGAAAGAGGGCAGTGAGAAGTCTTTGGGACTATTGAGAGAAAAGCACTCCTAAGCATATGCAGAAGCCTGGGCAACTCATGGTGGGCATGGCTGGTGGGGGGAGATGCCAGTTTGGTAGTGCATGGGCAAAGTCTGGGCAGTGGAAGGTCTTGGAAACACAGGATATGTTTGATGTGATGGAGAAGGGGAAGCTCAAAAAGAGAAAAAAGAAGAAAAATAACATGGTCAAAAATGCCACTACAGGAAAGTAATTTTTGCAACAATATTTTGAACTGATACAGGCAAATACGAGTAGGTAAGAACATAAAGGTGAATGAAGTGGATAAGGGAATGCAGTGTAAAAGAATTAAAGCACAGTCGAGCTTGTTCGGCAATGAAGAAAGGAAAAATGGCTTTGGTCCTGGACCATGGTATAAGACCTCTTTGATTCAGTCCCTGGCTGTCACACAGCAGCCTAGTGAGATCTTGCACAGACCACTTACTCTGCCTGTGCCTATGCCTCAGCTCCTTTCCTGGAAAAGAAGGGTAATAACATTTCTTTATCGTTCTCGTTGTTGCTGTTGTCGTTGTTGCTGTTGTCATTAGCAGATACTTCTTTATGGCAGAGAGTGTTTTGATCGCGCAAAGTATGCATTTGACCTTATATCAAATAGGGATTTTAACTGCACCACTAAACATTAATATCTTTAAAAAGAGATTAACAAATCTAAAGCAGTTCATCGATGAGACCAAAAAAAAAAATAAAAAGAAATGCTAACCAGAGAAAACAGGAAAGAGTCACTCTGAGAACTGACCTGTATCTCCAGGTCTGCATGATCTCTGCAAGGAGGCCCCTTGCACGAGTGCAGTACCAGGACCACATCAGGCTAATACGTCCCTTCCTTTTTAAAGTAGCTATCCCAGCAGCGAAGAGCAGAAGCCCAAGCAGATTGTCTCTGCCATGAACTTTAAAAGTCTCTGAAAGGCTTCCAGACTGTTTATCTCTTTATCAGTTTGATTTTAAGTTTGTTACACTGGGAGGAGGCTGTTTGTTATCTGGGAGGAGAGAGTTTGCTGACTTTCACTCTGTCTGGATAACATAGAGAAATGTTGATACTAAACACAAGCCAAAAGTGCCTGTGTGGGAAAACTCAGAAAATTGGACATGTTTATATATAAGGAACAAATTATTCAGTTTCTTGACCTCTTTTTTCTTTCCACCTTATTAACTTACATTGTTTAGTTAAGGAAAAAAAAAAAAAAAGATGTTCTGCTTATCTGAACTTGAACACAAAGAGCCGCTCTGACGCCAGCGTATCACAGAGTTTTTGCCATTTGATTCCCATTACGGATTGCATATGGGTTTATTGAAAAGTTAGAGTAAAACACTCTCTTTGCAAAATGCATAGCATCTAGGTGAATTGGACTTGGATTGACAGCCTGTAGCCTTAGGCAGCGTGTAGCTCTGGCCCTGCTTCGGAAAGTCAAATACTGAGCTCAATCCATTAGAAAAAATACAACCTGGTGTAAAAAAACAACAACAATGAGTGAACATACCGAAAGATCTTTAATAGGGTCTTCACACATCAGACGTTAAAAAAATCAAGAAATTAACAAACAAACTCGGAACACACTGGGAAAGCGCATTCCATTCCTTCTTTCCCCCTTCCCCGAAAATGCTATTATAACCAGGGAAGAGAGGACAGAGTTATACCATGAAAACTGACACTTTATACAACAAACAAATCAATATCTCTGCAAAAGTGTTTCTAAAAACTGTACACAAGACTCTATAGTAGAAATAGAAAGGAAAAATGAAATCAACCTGGAAGCAAAACTTGTTTTTATTGTTATGATGGGAACACGATTTGTGTCGAGAAATTTAATTCCAGTGAAGAGTCCAAATTACGTCTTCTCACTCATGTGTGAACATTGAGAAAGAGGATGTATATCCAAGTCAGGAGAGAGTAGCCTTTGAGCAAAAGTGCCCAGGAAGAAATTAATACTATAGCTATCATAAAAGAATTATGAATATTTGTACATATTTCAGCTGTAAATGAATCCCAGTGCTGTCCCAGAGGAAATCATCACAAATGATATTACTACGGTAGAGTCTGTGGTTAAGGTTTGCATATTATAAACACCATTTTTTTTAAAGTAAGTGATTAATTTGCTTCATATTGTAAATCTGATCGGCTGGTAGGATGATTAATCAGACATGCTGGCCCTCTTTCTCAGATCATTCCTTTTATATTGATCATTATGTGGCTTTTTCTTTCCCGCAGTTAACGCTCACTAGTTTTCACTTAAAATGATCAGATTAGACCTGAAATGTTTACCGTGTGCAAGCTAATTCTAGTCACTTGAAACTTCATGTAGCATATATTCTACCTAAATCTGATTAAAATGGACAATTGACTTCTGATTTACGCTCACTTCAAGGGACAATGTAACAGCCCCCAATGCGTAATTAGATGAAGCATACAGAATTCCCTGCGCAGAGCGAGGACGGAGCTCCTGGCCAGCCTGCCACTTACCATTACCCAAGCCAATGGAGAATGTCAGTGAAGCAAGAGCTGAAGTCAAAAGGCAGAGACTTAAATTGCCCAGTTTCTGAGTGCTATAAATGACCTTGAGACATCTCCTATAAATGTCAGGGAGGTTGCCTCTATTCTCAGACTAAAGTCCTCGGTCATGAAATGCTACTTTTGAAATATTGTTCTCATACTATAAGACTCCATGGGATAAGTAACATTTGAGATAGGTAGATCTATTTCTATTTATAAGTGGTGCTGAGCTCCTTCTGGATTATGGATCATTTTTGATTGTCTATGACTCCTTCTTTACACTCGGCTATTCAAGGTCTTCAGAGAGCTCTTGACCACAATAAAACTCAAGTATCTGATTTCTTCTCATCTTCCTTGACCGAGACTGAGACTTCCTTGACTTCAAGCACTTCATGAAGTCAGACATAATCTTCCCTAAAAATATACTTTTCCTGGTTCCCTGTAAGTGGGTGACCTGTAACTTTAGGTTCCTCTTTCCATTTTGATGCTCATGCTTTTTAATCTTTCCATTTTGCAGATTTTTGTTTTCCAACTTTCCACTTCTACATAATCCTCAGCAGCTCAGCCTCTTCACTGATCTTCTAATTCCACTCATCTGATTTTGATTAGTGCCCACAGGCATGTGTTCCCATCCTCAGCTTGTCTCCCCAGCCAGCCTTTTATCTGAGGTACTTCTTTCCCTGCTAGCAACGAAACGCTGTTGAAGCAAAATGGGATGCTTTGGCCTCTTACCCAAGCCATCCTTTCTGTGCTCACTGCAGAAGGAATGCCAGTCTAAATGTCATCTCCAATCTCCTGATTGCTACCCCACTCTTAAGACAGATCTCTGATACTCTATTAGCTTTTCTTGAGTCTCTTCATAATCCCTCCATGAGTAACCGGCATCAGTTGCAGCTGCCTGTGCATCTTTATCTGCACAAAAATAGCTCTCCTTGCCCATCTGCTTTCTTACGACCTCCTTCTTCCCATGTGCTTCCTGTTCATCCCACTGTCCTGCAGAATCCTTTATATGACCTTTGATGAGACCCTTCATGTCTAATCCACAGCTGATAAATAATCTGTAAAGCCCGACCCTCTTTCAAACCCTTCTTCAAAGTCTCTTCAAGAACTCCCTCCTCCCGTGCTTCCTGTAACAAATTGCCAGTTGATATTTGCTAAGGAGAATCATTTGACACTTGTGTCTCTCTCATTCTTTATATGTAACATTAACTTACTAAACTCCATGCAGATGCATGTAAAGCTGATTATTCTGAACATAAACTTTTCTTCCTGATCCATTGTTCTCTCTTCCCTGTGCCTTTCTATTAACTGTGACACCCAGTTTTTGCGTTTTCCACAAATAAGACATTGTTAATACAGCAAATGCAACTTAGAACATCACTTAGAACAGAGGAATGAACCTGAGTGGAAGGTCTCAACACGCTTACAGTATAAATAATAGAAAAAAAATATCATAAGCAGACTATGAATTAAGTTTTTTTTTTTTAAACAGGTGGCTTTTTGACTCACGCATGTAGGCACGAGTCCTGAGAAGCACTGATTTTCACATAATACATAGAGTAGTTATGATCTTATAGAAATATCTCACAATACGGCAGGATTAGGCCAAAAAATCTTTCTATAGCACAAAAAGATGGAGGAAATGACCACTTTGATCAATATAAGGAAATAAACTGACCTTGCAGTTTCCCTGATAAGAGATTATTTTTATTATTTATTTATATGACAGAACTGAATTCCTTTTCTCTCATTAAACATTACCCATTTATCAGCTTGTAGGAATATAAAGTGCCCTTCCACAAAAGTCCTGGAGTCTATTTTCTAGCCTCAGAATAACAAATACTGCAAGTGATTTAAAATTGGATCAGCACACAGAGGCAAGAAGAGATGTAAATTTTAATTTAGAGCAACATTTTGTTTTATGTAGTATTATTATACCATTTCAGAGTAATTTTGGTGTTTTATGCAGTGTTTAAAGTTCTAGAGCTATAACCTCTAAAGAAAAAAAGAAACTAATAAAAATCATAGCAATTCCTTGCCCAATCAAAAACAGCAGTTTTTTAAAACTTGAAATTAGTTCCCCAAGAGAAAAAAAAAAAAAAAAAAACAGATCATAGGGGAAAATTTAATCAAAACAATTGGAAAAAAAAAACAGTTAAAAAACTAGGTGAAACAATGAAAAGAGAAAATTATATTTCTTAACTGTCATATGAAGCTGCCTACAAGGATGTCCCTCTTCTACCTGGAAAGCATAATAATTAGAGAATGTAAAATTAGCCTAGTAACTTTCACGTGATCCTTTTTTTTTTTGTATTGGATAGTTAATAGGGTATTTGAAGAAGAGTTTTGAAGAGCAGCTGCATGTCAGTGTGCAGAACATGTTAATTCGCCCTCACACTCATCCAGCTCACAAAGAGTGAAGACATGCAGATCAGCGGCACAAAGATGACTCAACATGCCCCAAACCAAGCGGGCGACCTGTAAGCCATGTTCTCCAACACTGAGGATTATGCTAGGGAGTATCTTTGTCTTAAGGTCTGGCCTGAGCTTAACAGCTGTATCAAACACATATTTTATAGCTATGTAAAGTAGAACCGAGTGCATCATCTGAAACTGAACCCTGCAAAGTCCCATCACAACAGGGTCTGTGCTGAGAACAGTTCCCCAGTTAGATATTTGTCAGGAATATTCTGAAATAAAAGGACCTATTATCTCAAAAACATATAGTCGTAGATTCCATCATTCAGAGAGAGGGTGGGGTTTGCAGGGCTAGGCATAGATATCTCCATTTGAGCAAGTTACATTGGGCTCCAATTCTAGTCAAAGACATTTAAGGTGTGATCCGTTTTCTCTTAAAACTGATGTTGACATTTGGTTTGATGAATCAGGCCTAAATGACGTTGATTACCAGCAGGATCTCCACAGAATAGGCAACAAGCTTTAGTGCGGATACCTACATTATTGCCACCTAAGATTACGTGAGATGGGTCCCACCATATGAGTGGGACTTTGTTGCCTAGAAATAGATGTGAACTACACATCTTTGAGATGTACTAGAGCATCCTAGATATCTATCTCCCTCAGGTAACCCATATGGCACAGGACCCTTGCGAGACCCATATCCTCATGAGATTTAACCTAGAGATCAGATAAGATACCCTAGAGCATTTTACCTGGAAACCCTTGCTAACTGGCACCCAACTCACATGCAGATCATATTTTGTAACCTGGCATTGCAGCCTGAAAAGATCTGAGAATGTGATGAGGAGCATCACTCCTAGGAACTGTACAAATCAGAAACATAAAGTGGAAAAAGACTTCAGCTATATTCAGCTTTACATGTGCTAGACAGCACAGAGTCTTCTAAGGCAGCAGTAAAAAGACAATAAACTAGACATGCCCAATACAAAAGAATTAGCACGTGGCTGTAACTCAAGAGACAAGTTAGAAAGCCAAAGAAACAAGTTTAGAGGGAAGTGCTAGTAACTTGTGGTATTTCTCCTATTTCTTCAATGCTATTGAGCTCTGCTGATTTTCTTCTGCTTTGCCATTAGGAAGTATAATTACTTCCTAGCTTCAAGTGTTCATTTTATGTCTGGCTATTCATTTCATGCTGTTTATTTGTTTATACGCCAAAGCTCCTGCACAGGATTCATTTTCTCAGTGAAATTTCCTTGAAAGACAATGGCTTCTACATCGGAGGAAAAATAACAGCTCTAAAGTGTTTTAACCAGAATTGTATGGTATGCTGCTGTAGGAGACAGCAGAAAGAGAGATTATAAAACTTGCAATGAAGATGCATATGATTTGTCCTTTATAATGAATAGTTTGATGTCTTTTCTTTCCTCGTTTCCATGGTACTCCTTTGTGACTTTATTTATAACTTCCTTCTGTAGAATTCATAGTCTGTAGATTTTTCTCAGGTTCTTGGTTTGAGACTTTTTTATATCTCTGCATATTGCCAAACTCTCATCCTAAACCCACATTTCAACAAGTTCAAACACTGAGAATATTCAGATCTGAGATCTTCTCGGAGAGCTATGGGGTAGTTGGTACACAAATTTTATCCAAAATCATATTGTCTCTAGCATAGGTCTTCATATTCTTCTTGTTATTATCACTCTGTCTTTTAAAGGCATGTGAACAATGAACCATTGGCTCCTCTAAACTCTAGGAAAAGATAAATCACAGAATCACAGAATCACAGAATCGTTTAGGTTGGAAGGGACCTCTGGAGATCATCTAGTCCAACCTCCCTGCTCAAGCAGGGACCTCTAGAGCATATTGCCCAGGATCACATCCAGATGGGTTTTGAAGATCTCCAGCGAAGGAGACTCCACCACCTCTCTGGGCAACCTGTTCCAATGCTCAGTCACCCTCACAGTGAAGAAGGTTTTTCTCAGGTTCAGGTGGAACTTCCTGTGGTTCAGTTTCTGCCCATTGCCTCTTGTCCTGTTGCTGGGCACCACGGAGAAGAGGCTGGCCTCATCCTCTTGACACTCCCCCTTCACATACTTGTACACGTTGATGAGATCCCCTCTCAATCTTCTCTTCTCCAGGCTCAACAGGCCCAGCTCTTGCAGTCCTTCTTCATAGGAGAGATGCTCCAGCCCTCTAATCATCTTGGTAGCCCTCCGCTGGACTCTCTCCAGCAGTGCCATGTCTCTCTTGTCCTGGGGAGCCCAGCACTGGACCCAGTCCTCCAGGGGAGGCCTCCCCAGGGCTGAATAGAGGGGCAGGATCACCTCCCTCCCCCTGCTGGCAACACTCTGCCTAATGCACCCTAGGATCCCATTGGCCTTCTTGGCCACAAGGGCACACTGCTGACTCATGTTTAACTTGTTGTCCACCAGCACTCCCAGGTCCTTCTCGGCAGAGCTACTTTCCAACAGGTCAGTCCCCAGCCTGTCCTGGTGCATGGGATTATTCCTGCCTAGGTGCAGGACCTTGCACTTGCCTTTGTTGAACTTCAGGAGGTTCCTCTCCGCCCACCTCTCCAGCCTGTCCAGGTCCCTCTGAAGGGCAGCACAGTCTTCTGGTGTGTTAGCCTCTCCCCCCAGTTTAGTATCATCAGCAAACTTGCTGAGGGTGCACTCTGTCCCTTCCTCCAGGTCATTGAGGAATATATTGAACAAGACTGGACCCAGGACTGACCCCTGGGGGACACCACTAGCCACAGGCCTCCAACTTGACTCTGCGCCATTCACCACAACCCTCTGAGCTCGGCCATCCAGCCAGTTCTCAATCCACCTCACTGTCCACTCATTCAACCCTCACTTCCTGAGCTTACCTAGGAGGATGTGATGGGAGACAGTGTCAAAAGCCTTGCTGAAGTCCAGAAAGACAACATCCACTGCTCTGCCCTCATCTACCCAGCCAGTCATTCCGTCATAGAAGGCTATCAGATTGGTCAAGCATGATTTCCCTTTGGTGAATCCATGCTGACTACTCCTGATCACCTTCTTGTCCTCCAGATGCTTAGTGATGACCTTCAAGAGGAGCTGTTCCATCACCTTTCCAGGGATGGAGGTGAGGCTGACAGGCCTGTAGTTTCCTGGCTCCTCCTTCTTGCCCTTTTTGAAGACTGGCGTGACATTGGCTTTCTTAAATAAAGAATAACAGAGATCTTTGAACCCATACTCCGAGTGAAGAGCCCATCACAAGGCTGCAGGATACTTTAGTGTGATTCTTAAATAAAGAATCACAGATGCTCATTCGAAATCCTCACCATCCTCAACATTAACTAAAAATTTAGTGAAGTTCTCCAGTAACATCCAAGCATTTTCCTTTTTTTTTTTTTTTTTTTACTTTCCAAAACTCCCAAACCAATAAATTTTTCATGGCCGGGAACATGAGAAAGCTGAAATCTATATGCCAAAGATTAGATCATTTAACTGCAACACAAAAATACTCATGCTTAAAAGTGTAGAATAGTTCCAACACAAAAGATGAGAAATTAGCACTAAAGTATCCTGCAGCCTTGTGATGGGCTCTTCACTCGGAGTATGGGTTCAAAGATCTCTGTAGAATAAAAGACTGAATCCGCTCCTCCCTCATCTTAACTCAGTGCTGTGACCACACTAGAAAGCTGACACTGGCTGGGCTCCAGGTGTTTCTTCTGTAAGCTCTCAGCTGTGCTCAGAAGAAAAAGCCTTTGAAAATGCTACTTCAGGGCTTCCGCAGCAGCTAAGGACCTGAGCAGCATGCGAATGTCAATACATAGAAATTAGATGCCTTAGGGACTATACAAGAGCTAAGTTTGATCCTGAATGCTTAAAAAGAAAGACTGGAGTTTTACGTCCACCTAGACTTCAGTGGCTTGTTAGGCTAGTGTAGTTTAGGCAGATCAGTTTTGAAAGCCAACAGTTCACAAAGGAGTGATGAGATTATTATCAGTTCCAGTCAGTACTGGTACCCTGGAGGAGGCACTCATTCACAGGCAAGGGCAGGCTGGATCCAAAAAAAGTTTTCTGCTTTGCTTCCATAGTTGTGTTGGGACACCAGAGCTCTCTGCACAGCTTTGGCTGCGCTGGGGGCTCTGAGGACCTGCTCTTCCCTCACTCCTCAAAGCGCAAAATCACAGGAACACGTAGGGGATCTCCCTGCCCAGGGCTGTCGCCTCACTCCAAACTGGCTGAAAACTGAAAATTTGAAGCTGCAGACTGTTCTGCCTGTCTGTTACAAAAAAACCGCATGGTATAAGTGAAGTCATCACTTCTTCTCGTAAGCAGTTATTCCTATCAGTTGTCAGTCACGATAGTCCGCAGACAGCCTATGAACAAGATCCAAGTCAAAGTCTTCGTGCAGGTTTTTGCAGGCTGTAATCATAACGATTTTTTTATGATTTGAGGGTCATCATGGGGGTTTTGTAAGGCAATCGTAACTATTCCTTCTCTGGTTGTAGATACTGCCTCTGTCCTGTTGCATACTGTTGCTAGAGCAGCACCTTTGCAGTCTCAATGCCTATTTAGGCAACCATTTCAAGGTTTGAATTGTGAGTCTCCCTTCCTTCCTGCACAGCCCATGATGCTAAATTTGTGATGTCTTTTTTCTGGGATGTTGCAAGAACACACTGCCTGTCTCTTACTGTTCCTGTTATATTTTGATTCTTTCCCTATGTCTCAGAAATTCTACATAACCAAAACATATATAATAAAGATGTTCTATGGTTATATTGTTTCCTGCATAGCAAAGAAAAGAAACAACACTGTTTCTGAGTGGTACTTTCTGAGTCTGATGCTCACAAGGGATATGGTAAATCCTTCACCAGCTGGCTTAACCGCTCCTGTGATCTTGTCTGATTGTTGTCATATCACCTGCTTTTCTCTGGAGTGTTTCACACTGACGTTACTATCCATCCTAACTTCTTGCGCATTGAGAATTACCTCTGCTACAGACCTCTTTTCACTTTGGCATCTCTGCTGAGACAACCATTAATTTGTCTATTTTACTTTATGATTGTTATTCAACTTTTTGTTAAACAGATGTGATAATCATACTGACAGTGCAGTGACAGGATTATAGAAGTTTGATTAGTACATAATGAAAATTGCCTGTAACATAAGTATTTCGCGCTTATGTAGAAAGCACAGTGCCATCTGGGTCCTGCTCGTCTTTCTCTCTCTTTCTCTCTCTTTTTTTTTTTTTTCTTATAAATGACAACTAGCAATAAAATTTCACTCTGCAGTAAAATGTGAAGTACAGCAACAAGAATTTATTTAAAAAAATGTGTTTTCTCTGAGCATTTAAGACTTAGAAATCAGTTCAACAAACGCTTAGCCTGCTGAGCAGTCCTTGTTCACAGAAGAAGCCATTGACTTTAATAGTGTGACCTATCTAATTAAAGATTATTTGCAAGAGCCAAATGTTTCCAGGTCTGATAGACAGATTGAACCAGGCTCCTGCTGAGTAATCATTCCCTTATCTTTCCTATCATTCATATGCTCTTTGAAAATATGGTAAACTGTAATGCTCCGTACAATAGTGCAACACATCCCTCCTATTACCGGTATCATTTTGTGTGTGCAGCCACCAAGAATTTCTGAATGGTGCGTCCTACTATCGGCATATGCTGGTGGCCTGACGTCCACTAGGCTCCTTCTCTTTGACCTAAAAGCAACAGGGACATGTTCTACTGAAATTAAATTCTTGATTTCTCAAGGTACATAATCAGAAAAAAAAAAAAAAAAAAAAAAACTGAAGGCAAACAGCCTTGGTGAAGGCCCTTCAAAATGTTGATGCAATGACCTGGCAAGAGCCCAGGTATAACCCAATGAAGGAACTGGGATTATAAGCCAGGGTTAACTGCATCTCAAGCTTTTGCTACCTCCTCTGCGAGGGAAATAAGTTTATACAACTCCTTTTTAAAACAGTGGACGGTGAGAGGAGGAAGGTAATTATCCTTCTATAAATGTTGAAAATCAGATAAGAATTTCTGATACAAGGGTCTGCTGGATCTGGGCTTTTATCTCTGCAGAGCAGTATTCCTTAGGCACTAATACTTAGTTAGAAAAGTTCTTGCAAGATTCATGTATCCGTGCATGTATAATGAATTCAAATAAGAATTATATAAACCTCAACTAACTACTTTCATCTAAGTCTGGGAAGTCCTCTGTGCTTTCGGAGTCCAAACACAGTTTGTGATTACTTTTGGTGGGTGTAAAGAACGGCCTGTTTATATAAAGAAAAATAGCACAATATTTTTCCATAGCTACAGAGAGCACTATAAAAAAAGAACTCTCTTAAAAAGAGCGTATGGTGAGCAGTGGATAGCAGCTTTCACTGAGCTTCTTGCAGCCGTCCAGGAATACTTTGTTTTCCTTGGGAAGACAGCACTGAGCATAGCGCAAAGGGAAGACAAGAGATCGTGGAAATGGAAAGCCCCATCCCTGAGGTGGAAGCAAAAATCCAAACTGTCATTGTGCTCTGGTAGGCAAACTGGACTGTCCCCTTTCCTGGACTCTGGAAGGGCTGTCAGATGGAGCTACTCTAGGCAGCAAGCAAGGAATTATATCAATATACCTGGAAAATAGTTTGTTTTCAACGGAGAAGAAAGGGAAATGATTAGAATAGATTATGGTCCAATGCTCTGGCTTCCATCTTATGAAAGGTTTAAAAAAAAAAAAAGCTGAAGAAAAGAGTTAGTGACATGAGGCAAACAGAAAATGAGATAAAATGCAAATGAATGTATCAAGGTTTGACAATGCCGGAATAATCAGATATCTCCCTCTGATAGCATAACTGACTACCTAAACAAAGGAAAGGCAGTAGATGTAATCTATCTGAATTTAGCTAGAGCATTAGACATGGTGCTGCATGGGAAAACACCAGTGAGGTAGAAAAATGGAGAATCAATGTAACATCTGTAACATGGGAAGAGGCTTAGCTAAGGGGAGCTGATAACATGTACTGCGATAGGGCAGTGTCGGTCTCTAAGAGAGGTTATGTATTCTCCAGACTTCCTTCAGAATTATCATTCTTAACATTTTAATGAACAAACATGGCATAAAAAGCCTGTTGAAATTTGCTGTTGACCCAAAGTTGGGAGACAGTAGCACAGATCCAGACTGCATGGATCTAGAGGAGCGGTGATACGGCTGAGTACTGCCACACGAGAAACGGGATGATATCCACTTGTACTGAATGCAGGGTCACGTACCTGGGACTAGTAGCAAATATTTATACTATAAACTGGGAGTAAATTTCGAATCAGTTGGAAACCCTGGGAAGTTGTAAAAGGAAACCTTTTTCCAGATGTTTCCCCACCTAGAGATGGGTAAAACCCTCTAAAGAAGTGCTCGCAGTGGGACAAAGCAGGGGTGAGCAGGAAGGCTCATTCCTACTCAGGCTTTTTTCAGATGAGAGAAGGGCTGGAAGAGAAAGGAAGGGAAAAAGTCGTCTAAAACTGCCAACAGTGCTGTCAGCAACTACATCACGGCAGATAAGAGAAACGGATATTTTGAAAATACGGGCAACAGAAAAAGTAGAAAAAGCATTCAATTCAGCAAAGATGCCTCCTCACCGCAGCTCAGGAACGGTCTGCATCGGCATCTGGTTCTGCGCTGGGCGATCCCGCTGCAGCACCATCGGTCCTTCCCTCTGGCTTCACCCACCCAGCAAGTGTCCGGTCTCAGCTTCATGTCTCAGTTTCTCAGTGCCTTATTGTGAGTATGACGTCTCGGGTAGCCCCACTTTGCCACCTGAACAGCCCTAACGTAGGTATGTAAAAAGCAAAATCAATTGTTCATATTGCAGCTCCGTGCTTCAAAATGGCTTATTAAGCCCTTCTTGTTTTTTTTTTTTTCCAAAAGAAAAAAATAAATCTTTCTAATACTTCTCAAAAAGCAGTCTTGCTTAGAAAATTTTCAAACTAAAGTAAATCAATGTTAAAAGCAGTACTAGCCATTTCCAAAAAACATTGCAAAAGTTACAAAATCCCTATATTTGTCTCACTTTAACTTCAAAGGAATTTTTAATAATAATACTTAAGATTCGCAACCTGCTTTTCTGAGTTAATCTGAATTAACCAAACAAATGATATGGCACAGGGCCAATTTCCTGACTGCAGATTGTTTAAAAGTTCAGTACTAGTTTATGATAATTCTTGCACATCAAATGTATTAATCCTGTGAAAAAATTAAATACTATCATTTGTTTGATGAAATTATTATCGGTAAACACTTATCATCTATTTAATGAAAGTCGGCCATTCACAAACGGTTGTTCTCTTCAACACGAAATGCATGTTTAATAGAAAGAACGTTTAAAAATAAATATATTAGAAAGTATTATAAATCTGACTTTTTTGCAAAAAACTGCAAAACATTTCTTTCAAACACAGATATGGACTGTCAGTGCAGAATAAAATTTTCATCTGTTCTGAAGAGTCCTCTTTAAAATTAGAAAGGGAAATAATCTACTGTTTGAAATAAAGAATTAAAAAAAAAAAAGTAGCATGTTATCCTGATCCAGAGACTAACAACTATCCAGACTTCACAAATCCCCAGCTAACATATGTGTAATAAACTTTGGTGGGGTTGATAGTTACACCGAGGAATTACCCAGGGTTACAATAGCAATTGTTGTTATCACCTATCCAAAATTGGTATAAATTTAGCCAGCCTTCATCAGAAGTACACTTCTTTTGTTATGCAGAATATACAGCTTTGCAATTTTCCTTCTTCTGCAGATTCGGGCTGCCTGTAGGCATGTACCCCTCGCTACCTGATTTTGCTCTGCTCCGCTTTGGTTGTTCTCAGTTATTTAACCGTTCCCCTATGAAATTCTGGGTCTGCCTGAAGTCATGTCGTGTCTTACTGAAGCTGAGACGTGAACGCATGTGACTGAGCCGTACCGCATCGCCTCGCTCCTCTCCCACATCTAAAGAAGGTCTGGAGATAGAGCCTGACAAAGTGTGTGCAAAATCACATCGCTTCTCAACATTTTGTCCTTGGAGTCGTTCTTCCCGTACACAAGGACAGCAAGCAGCAGAACAACCGATGTAGGAAAGGAAGCTGGGAGGGAGCATTTACTTATGGGGATTAAAATGACACAGCATAGCGACTTTGCAGTCTGCACATTAAAGTACCAGATGTCCCATTACAGTAATCCCCTTAATTTAAAGGAATACACGTACGATTTTTTTTTTTCTCCTGTCTTGCTCTCCTTAATAAATTCTATGTTGCAGTCCTGCTGCAAAGGCCAAATTTTTCTGTCGATTTTGAGATTGCTAACAATCTCAGCATGAAAACATAATGATCTCTAGTATGGCTTTATTGAAGAAATAAATGTCAGGTGATAGCTACTGTTTTATTGTAAAACTTGGCAAGAGCTGGCTGCATTGGAGATATAATTGCTTACACTGGGTAAAATTTTAATTCATTAAATATAGATTTCATATTTCTCCGCCTCAGCACTCTGTAAAACTGGGAGAAGAGCTGCATGTCACAATATTCTTCCAAACAAGCAAGCGAATGTTTTCACAAATGCATTTCGTACAGCCAGGTCTAAAACTCGTCAACTGCTAGTGCTAACAACCTGCAAGAGCTCACAGCTTTAGTATCAAGTGGAGGAGCAGATTTGCAGGTTTCTATTGCTGTTCTTTTTGTTTCACTGTGGTTCACGTGTAAGGGAAAATCTTCTATTAGGCTGGTTTGAGGCCAGGCTAGAAGCGGCTTAGGATGAAAAAGGAAATCTGAGCAGAGGGGAGGAGGCGGAATAAGCTGTGTAAAGAAGCCATCAGCCTTCAGCCCTACGGAAAATCTGGGGTATTATTAATCCAGCTTGAATTTCTATAGCTTACCTGTGGTTCCCCTCTGCAGCTGGAAACAGCCCTCTTGGAGGCAGCATAATTCCAGCCGTAGGATGGCCAGAGAGCAGGCAGGAGAAATAGGAAACCCCATACCGCAGGGGCAAATCCTTTCTGCAAATAGCTCTTCTCATGCAGCAGTGCTGAGGGAATCAGGGCAGGAGCATGGCCCACTTCTCCTTCCACTCTGCAAGGCCGGACTTGGTCCCCCAAAAGAAAAAATTAGAGTTGCAGAAGCAGTTAGAAACATCAGGCTCAGCAGGAAAATCATGATCCCTTTGGATCTCCTTTCCTGAGAAACATCTGCAGGATCAGTCCAAGCTCAGGTTTTTCCCCCTGCTTAAGGACAGCGTAAGTAGGGAATCAGAGCATATAGCGGCTGCCACTCTGGGAATGCTAATTAAACCAAATTTATTTCAGTTACGCCAGGGAAAAATAGGAGATCTTGGCCCTGCAGAAAATCTCTATGGAACCTCAAAGCCTAGGTAACTGCTACACATTTTCCTTCCAAGTGCTTCTCAGTCAGATTCTCAGACTTATATTATTAAAAAAAAAATCTGAAGGGCATTTTCTCCCCTTTATTGTATAGTTAAATCTACTCTATTTTTATTTTTCTATTTTCATCTAGTGCAGATCCTCCTCAGCCTTATCCCTGCCCACCGTCCAAGCTACAGCAAATCCAGATTACGTGTTATAAATAAGAAGAGTTCATAGCATATACATGTTATATTTAAAGGTCTTTTCCCCCTGGAGTCTCCCTTTAAATCTTGTGCTTTCCTTTTTTTCTTTTCTTTTCTTTTTTTTTTCTTTTTTTTTTCCCCAGCAACCAAGAACATACTTTTTCCTTTCTTTGTATTTTCTGGTGGTTCTCAACTTAGCAGTGCCATGAATTTAATTTAGTTAAGCAAATTTAGTTTCTATCGATGGGTTTACTGTTCCTGCCAATGTACTGAGCCTGCTATTAGTTCACTGACTGCGGGAACAGCGCTGAAGAGGTATAGACAACGGAGGAATTTACAGCACTGGCAGACCTGAGTGTCTGTGCCAGAGTATGATCCATCAATCATTTCCAGAGGCTTTTGCCAAGAAGGTGAAATCGCCAGATGTCTTCTTTTGGTAAAATTATAATTCCTTTTGAGCAGGGGAATAATCTTTCTCCAGTAGACATGAGTCTCCCCCCAAAAGCATCATCTCTAATTACGAAGACCTAGAAAAGGTAGTTAGCTCACTGGCTTCCAGCACACCATCTAAGTTGAAATGTCCCATCTCCACCTGATCGGATGGCATAATTTAGTTGCTGAGTACATCTGCATCTCAAAGTTCACTTCATGATTTTGATTGGAGTCAAAAAAACAAATTTTTGCTTTGTGGAAATATTTATATTTGGCATAGATTTATACCATGAATCAAAATGAATTTTAACTTACAAACTATCTGTTGGTTTGTTTCACTGTAACATAAGCCAGGAGACCTTTTTCCTGGTCAATATACTTTACTGAGTCTTACGTCACTGAAGTACACCGAACACCACAAACTCTCCCCTGCCACATGCCCAGCAAAAACAGTGTTTCTGCCTATGGCAACGCCTACTGTTTTTTGCTTTTTTGTTTTTTCCCCCCTCATTTTTCATGAAATAGTATAAAAATAACAAAGCAAAAAATGCAAAATTATAAAATTCAAAATTCTGATTCCAGCTTTCAAAGAAGGTTTTTCCCCAAAATCCAGATCCCCAGTTTTTTAATTCCAAAACTTTTTCCCCATGAGATTTTTCTTTTCAATTGATACAATTTCAGAAAAACTGTTTCAGCCTACTTTGCAACAACAATAAGGAAAAAAAAGCGCATCTCTTCCAACCACTATACCTGCTAGTAAGCAGTCACTGAGCTTCCTGACTGCTCTTATTATGGCCTTGTGAGTGAATGGAGCCCTTCGATTCAGATACATGCTCTAGCTGATGAACAAGACATCTTCCCTGCCCCGTAAATCTTGTAATCTTAATACCAATTTTATTCTTACATGCATTCACAAGCAGCCACCATTGTCAGCAAGCAGAGCAATTTGTTCAACAGAGAGCTGAATTGAGCCGTTAGGCTAACTCACATCTGTTCTCCCACATCTTTGATTTGAGGAGTAAATCAAAGACATCTACTGTAACTGGGAACTAGATGATGTAGCAAACAGAGTAAATGTTTTTCTGTGCTTCATGGCTGAAGTGCTGACATCATGTAAATGGTAGGAGGTTAAAAAGGTAGTCAAGAGGGGAGAAAATAATATTAATAACAGTGTCTCTCAAAATATCTTCTTATGGTCATGTTTTGGATCTGAGGGATAAATTACCATTTCCTACACGTTTTTCTTGATATATAGAAAGCAAGTAGTAACAAAGCTTTAGATTATTATCCTCATCCACAATGATGAGTGTGACGCGATGACGACCGGAGCTCATTGCTTGAGCTGTTGTATGCATTTACTGAAAAGTAGAGATCTAACAGCAATATGCAGAACAGAAGAGGGGTAGAAAGGGTTGCTTATCACCCACTCCTAAGGTGGGATTGAGGTGGAAAGAAATTAAAGAGCTTTAACAAGGTTATTTGAAGATTCTAACACTGAACCAAGAACTGGATCTAAAGCTTCCAAATTCCCACCTGTACAACAAATACTGGCTCGTGCCATCTTTAATAAATCCTAAGTTAGAGAAAATGTTTTGTGCAGTTCTGCCTTCTCTAAGAGTAGCTTGCAAGGAAGAGGGTTTATAGGCAATTAGTTTGCAACTTTGTCTTCATTTTTTTTAGGTGCATATTTGGAGAGAGAAAACTTTTGTAACAAATATTATTTGGAAGAACTATAGCATTAGTGTGCTCATTTAATAACACAGAACCTGGAAAACATCTGTGGTGCGAAATTTTGTCAAAGCATATTTTTGGGACAGATTCCAATAGTTCCGTGGTGTCAAACCTGAATGACCAACTAAGCAAGGTGACTGAGCAAGAATGACTTGCGGGCCACACAAGACCACTAAATTGATTTATTTTCTTGCGTATAAAAGAGTATTAATACTCTGACAGAGTCATTTTCAAATGCAAATAAACACCTACGGAATAACAGGATGGTTTCAGTGCTTGGTTCAACTGTTCACTCCAACAATGTGTGTGTATGCCTGTTCTTACAAAGGCATATTTTCCTTATGTTTCATTATATCTCTGTCCATGTTTGCACATCAGGGTTGCTTGGTCTGTTACAATGATCTTTCTCATAGTGTTACTGCATTCAGCTATTGACCGTGTTGCTGGATCACACTGAAATCCTCCTGTGATGGTCTTTACTCAGCAGGCTGGTCTGTGCCACAGGGACTGTGCAAAAAGGATATATTCTACTACTGCAGCAAGCCTTCCCCCGTGTTTATTTTTTAAGCGTTTCTGGTATATTGTTGCTCTTCATTTCATCAGGCATATTGATCCAAATGCAATCTAAAATTTGGTAGGATTTTTTCTTATATTCAAATCGCCTAATCTGATGAGTGTTTTTACCAGGATTCTTGTGACAGGAATTAGATACCCTTTGTGCAGTGCATAAGTCACAAGAAAGAAGGGCCGTTTGTGAAAATAACAGAGTTTTTAACTGGAAGCTGAAAATAGAAACTACAGCACTCGACAATCTTTTGAGCAGAAGGGCTTTTCTAAAAGGAGCAGTTTGTAAAGGGAGAAACAGGGGAGGTCAAGCGACAAAGAACAGGTCTATTGTTACAGGGAAAGCAACTGAAAAGCAAAGGTACTGCACCGTAAAGCAAGTACTAGAGGAATTCGCTGACTCTGCAAATCCTTTACCAGGAGCCCTGCGGAGAAATTATGATCTTTTGTTTTTTTTCTTTGTTTTTGCAAAAAAAGGAGCATATGCATTTCAAAACACTATAATAGGCTGTTAGGCAGATTCCAGTATTTAAAACTATCCTTTTTATATCCCTCACTTGTTTTCCTTATCCTAAGGTCATGATTCAGCAGCCTGCTTAAAGACAGGATGGATCCTTTTACTATCAACAGAATGACATACTTAAATTTTGGCAACTATTAAAATACCTCAGTGAAATGAGGCCTTAAATGAGATTTTGTGGGTGGACAAGTTTGGATTTGGCCTTACATACACATGTAAAGATGGTATGTAACGGTCACATCAGTTTCTGACATACTAATACACCTCTACTGATTTCAGAGAAGTCACATTGATTTATGCTGCTAAGGATTTGTCTTGCTGTATATATCAAACACATAAGCTGTATTTTTGGTCCATTAAACAAATATCGCTTTTCAGATAAACGGAACACTGCACTGGACAGTATGAAAGCAAGACTCCTCCAGAAATAATCTACGATAAGCCCTCTAATAGAAGGTTTTAAGTAGTTTATTTTCAATAACAAAATTTACCTTTTTCCTTAATTTTTAAAGGCATGTATTAAAGGCAATTATTTAAAGCCATATATACATTAAAGGCATTATTTAAAGGCATATATAAAGGCAATTCTTGTCATGCGCTATTATGACAGGAACATTTCGTACTTGAGAAATATAATATTCCATTAAAGTGCGGGAGAAGCCAAGGGGAGGTCAAGCAATAAAGAAGGCAATCAAAAAGCAACTATCTGTCATGCTATGTTTATGCTGGGCTCCGTTTAGCACAGACCCATTTGTGGTTGCTCCTAATACAAAAATGTATGATTAATAATAATTTAGAATCGTGGAATCTTGGAATAACTCAAGTTGGACGGGACCTCAGGAGGTCTCTAGCCCAACCTCCTGCTCAAAGCAGGGTCAAATATGGGGACAGTCCGGGTTGCTCAGGTCTTTATCCACTTGGCTCTTGAAAACCTCCAAGGATGGAGCTGGCACAATCTCCCTGGGCAACCTGCTCCACTGCCTGGCTGTCCTCATGGGAAAAAGTTTCTCCTTACATCCTGTCTGAACCTCTCTCGTTTCAGCTTGTGCCAGTTGTCTCTTGGCCCCATCTCCTTGTACCGCTGTGAAGAGCTGGGCTCTGTCTTCTTGACCTCCCCGCTGGTACTGGGGGCTGCTGTTATTTCTCTCTGAAGTAATCCTTTTTCCAGGATGAACAATCCCTAGCTCTACCTGGCCAAATGATCCATCCCGAAGCATCCTGGAAGTCTCTGATGGATTCGCTCCAGTTTGTTGATGTTTTTCTTTCACTGAGGTTCCAAACCTGGATGCACTATCCTAGACTTATGACAAATTCCTCTCTTTCTCTACTTATAAAAGCTCAATACTGTTGGGATCTAGATCAGCGGGGGCCTGTGATAAGGCACACGTAGGACTAACACGGAAGGGCTGTAGCTCAGACAGGGTCCAAGCACACGAGTGTTAGTGTAAAGCAGCTCCCTTGGGCTGGGGGGTTGAGGTATCAGTTTCCTTTTGTCTTCTATCATGACTAGAAATCTTCAGGTAAGAGCCAGGGTGCCATGGGCAGATGAAAGAGACTTCTACTTGGACAGTTCTGCAACCTGATGAAGAGTTTCTGCTCATAGAAAACATAACCTCAACTTTATGAAGCCAGAAAGCCAAATTCTGGACCTCCTACTTTCTTCTAGAAGCTATATTGCTTACTCTTTGTGAAGTCTGGAGCGTACATAACTGTTATTTTCTTCAGTTTTCTGGCAGAACCTGAACACACTCTTCGTTCATTCTGAAAACGGAAGATTTGACAGTAATAACAATCTACCGTACATCTATGGTATTCTCCATACCATGTATATGGTATAAGGATGTCACATAATAATTGACAAGACTTCACAAGGAGCCTCTTGAGATTTCTTACCTCCATTCTCCAGATCGGGACATTGTGACCTGAGGAATTCAGAAGACATAATAATAGAAAAATTAGCGTGGAGGCAATAATGGGTCATGCATTCTCTGAGGTACAGACCAGTAAGTCTGGCTTCCGTCACTAATAATATGATTGAGGTTGTAACAAAGAGTTGTTCATGGATAAACACAGTGTGTTGGAAAAAAGTCAGCAGGGATTCTGTAAAGGGAACTCCTGCCTCACTAACCTGGTCACAGTGTTATGAGGGTTCAGTAAGCATGTCGACAATGGAAATACAGCAGATACAATATATTTAGACTTTCAAAAAGCCTTTGACAAAGTTCCATGTCAAGCATTGTTAGAGAAACAAAGTTATTGCCAAGCAATGGCTAATCCAAGTTTTTGGACTGAAGCTGATGAAGAGGTAGGAAGTAAAGACCTGGTCACTTTTCAAGACAAAGAAAAGTCAGCAGCAGGGACAAAAAGAGTGATTGTCACAATTTAAAATATAAAAGAACTTTCTAGGGGAATGAGACAGTGAGTACAATGTCTAAATTTAGGAAGGTATATTAATACTTCAATAATTTAGAAGATATTTCCCTGCTCCGTTACTAAGCATTCAGAATAGTCATGACCCTCACTCTTTCTTACACTGATGAGTTAACCAGTCACTGCTCCCTCTTTTACACCCACTTATAGCTGACTATTTGGGCTTAGAAATTGCCTTTTGGACATATCCATCTCTTTTAAGGAACTTGCAGTTCAAGTGCTCTCCTATGTCTCTCAGCTCCACTGCAGGTGGGCCCTACACTGAAGTCGTTCAAACTGGGTTGCTAGTCTCATAACCTGAAGTCCTTAGCACTGCACCAGCTAGCATCCTCCTCACTGTCTCAGATTCCCAGAGAAAGATCAACGTTATAAAGAACTGCACTGGTGTCTTGCCTACAAATGAGGCCTTTGAGAGGAAAAAATCTTGTTTCTAGCTATTACAGAGAAGAGTCCATTACTCCAACAGTGCAGGCTCTGGTTCAGTGATACTCACCTCCTCCCCAGATCTGACGTGATTCTCCTGACATTTCCTTGGAAGGCAGTAATAACAGCCTCTTTATTATTATCTAACAAAAATCCCTCAAAAATCGACATGTGTGACAGGTAAGCAATGTCTGGCTCAGTAAGTCCCTCTTGCCCCATGAAGGCTCCTTCCTCTCTCTCATTAGTCTGTCTGGATTTTGCTAAGCTCTTCTCTTCATTCACCAATGACCCCTCACCTCCATGAAGATTTCAGGTCCATGCCTTACACCTGACATCTCTAGGCTAATTATGAAGAACTCTCCAGGAACTAACAGCCCTCCCTGTCCCTTCTCACCCCCAGGGACCTCCCCCAGCCATCGGCCCCTGACCCTGACTTGTAGGCGATCGCCCAGCCTGGCCCCAGCCCTGATGCAACAGGCTGGTCAGAGACACAGATCTGTAGTCTTCATCCTGCTGACAATGCAAGCATGGATTTCTATGTTGTCATTGTTCAGTGTCTTATTATACCTCTTCTTTCTGTAGATAATTTTAGTCCCATAAATTCTCTTTGATAGCTATTTACAGTGTGCTTCTGCTCTTCAGAGTGACTATGGGGCTCCATAAGCATTGCATATCGGTGATTTTTCATATCAAATAAGCTCAGCTTGCAAGCTGATGGTTTTTTTTTTTTTCACTGCTTCCAGCTCCACAAACGCCGACCCTTACCTACACTGTGCTAACCAGAACTGGTGCTTTCCGCAGCACAACACCATGTGCACATGCCTACCTCGTTCCTGCCTCCTGGAGTCATCTCCTGGGGAATCAGCTCTGGTAGTTCTGGACCCACTGAATACACACAGCTCAGAGGCTTTTTTCTTCTTTGATATCACTAATGGCAATAAAGATGGTGCCATGGTTTTAAACACACAGTCTTCAGATGGCATCCCTCTGTCTCCACACGACGCTAATTTCTATCCCTAAAAAGCCATTTGCCGAAGCACAATCTTGCCTTAGCGCAATGAAGAGGACAAGCAAATGATAGTAGGGTTATAGAGGTATTACAGAATGGTTACTGCTGGCAATAAAGTGCAAGCAGAGCAAAGCACAGTTTGACTTTCATATTCCAAGCTGACAGCTAACGAAAAGAAATGGGCACACATCTTTCCCCTGGTAAAGTGATCACATTTGATTCAAAGGCCCCGAGACACCGCGCATTTGGAATGATGCGTTACAGCTCTTATATTCACTGATCGGAAGAGAAACGTGATTTGCTATAACTTCTTTTGTCACCTTTTTAATGCCAACATCTGGATGAAATAAGCTAACTGCAAGCAGAAAACCTTACATAAATTGAACTTACGATCCAAAGTTTTGCAACAACCATACATGCTACAGTAATAACCTGCGCTCCCTAATCTTTATTGCATGTGTACTCCACCACTGTGGCAGAACAGTATACATTGCATTCTTTTGTTTTTCAGCATTAGAAATTTAAATAACGTCAACCTCTCTTTAGATTTGATGCAAATTTAACCTGCTTATATAACAAAGTCCGATTTTTCCCTGGATATATTCTGCATTCCTCTTCTCTCCTGACCTTTGAAAATATTTCCTCCGACTACCAATCAAAACACTCACACATTAGAAATTCTTTCAGATCTTGCTGGAAAATTAATCATTCTGTGTTCCAAAATAGTCAGTTGAGGGTCTCTTAGTTAAATTCCCCAAATCACATTCATATTCTGAGTAATAAAAATTGGCAGAAATGAGTAGTTGCAGTATCCTACATTTGCCATTGAAAAAGATGAATATTTTCTCACCAATATTTTCTGTTCATTCCTCTTACTGTACTTTTTCCTTCCTAAGCTGGATCCAATAAGAGAGCTGTATGGTTGGAAGCTAATATATGATATTTAGAGGTCTTATTCCCCCTAGGCAAAATCCAGAACTCTACTAGGTGCCAGGGCTCTGGCATGTGGAGAATAACACATCACAAAATGAGACCCAGGGAAGAGGAAAAAGGCTTCAAGAATATTAACGCTCGGAGTGTGGTCGGCCACCTCGGTGCAGTAAATAAAAAATATTGATAGGATAACTCTGGACATAGTTTAAAAACAGTTTAAAAACACCTCTGCTGTAGCTCCCTGCACAATTTGCTTTCTTTTCAGGAATGCTCTGAATCCAAATATAATCTAGATATAAGAGCAGACAGGTTTAAGACAGGCTGTCAGCCTGCATACCCTGACTGCTCCAGATTACACTGGCAATTATCACAGACATATGCCAAAGAACTTGCCAAATCCAAGTGTTTTCATACCTAGGATTACTCAATGAAGATGCATGCATGTGTTTGAGGAGAGTGTTCATGCTGATTTCAAGTCAGCAAGGTTTAAAGAGGTAAGAAAATGAATCAACCATGTCCTAAAGGAGGTACTGCATCATGATACAGATTCTCCATGTGTTAGAGTCACAGCTCTGAAATTAAAGCCAAGGGAGCCAGGTCTTTAACAGCAGAGTCACGTAGTGGATCTAGCCCTTAATCTCTGCACTTTTCCTCAGAAAGTTCTTTTATTTTTAACTCCACTGTATATCAGAGATTCATCACCTAATTATGTCTATAATAAGTCCTCCTTGGAAAGTACCAGCAGGGTTGTTCTAGATGAAAGACACTTCAGAAACATATTAGTTATCATTTTGAAAACAGGGTTTATCATCACTTGCAAACTATACAAATAACATTGTCTTAGTAGCTTTTCCTAACTTTATGCTTGTGCTCCTATTAATTGGTATCGCCCTTGGGATCTCTCACCACCAGTTGGGTGACCATATGGATAGGGGCACTTGTTTATAAACCCTGTTATTTATGCACATACCGGGATATCTAGGAGAAATAAAACTTTCCCTAGATTTTGTTAGGGCAATAGACACTAAAATATTTCTTTCCAGGTGGATATAAATTGTGTTTTTTTCATGTACCTTTTTAAAAGAAGCTAGAGAAAAGCTGAGACTCTTTTTTCAATAACTTCTTAGAGAAAATGAGGACTTAAATCAGTAATAAGGTAAAAAGCTATTAACTCTGCAACTGAATCACCTTTTCTTCTCCAAAGAAAAAACACAGAAAGGTAAAAGGAAAAAGCAACATTCTTTTTTGGCAGCAAGAATGAATTTCATAAAGAATATTGTGCTTTACTATTGTAGAGTGTGCCAGAAATATTAGGTGGAAAACTAGAAAAGGATACTTCATTTTAAGTCATACCAAGAAGAGCAATTGATCCAGATTTTGATCTACGACATTAGTAAAGGTTCAGAAAAAGTTTAGTAGCTCTAAGTCAACAGTTACCTGCATTCACAGCAGACTAATTGATATTTAAAATTGGCCTGGAAGCTATAGTAAAACTAATAATACTAGAATAACACTTTAGGATAATTATAATTTACATTACTTAATTTGCCTTTGCCTAAAGCTGTTTAATCCATCAGAAAAATTAATTCACTGTTGAAAGACCTTTTATATCCCAGTGACTCGAATGGACTTTGGATAAACCTCTGTGAGTTCATGGCAACTTTCAGGAAGAAATGAAGATATGTAGTAGTTTTAATACTGTTCCATTGAGACAATACAAGGACTACTATGAAACGATTTACACCAATTCATTTTTATACGCTCATTATAAGTCAGCTTTTCCAAAACAATACTTTTTAACATGAAATTAATAAGTATATGACTAACATACATCCACAAATGCCGTTGCACAGGATTTCAAATCTGAACCAATTCCAGAATGTGTTGCACACTGTGTATTGTACCAGTTCAGTATTGATATACAAGGATGAGTAAAAACTGCAAAGCCATCATGCCCCTGCAGCCAAATACCTATTAATATTTTTCCCTAAACTTTGAATACAGTCTGATGCTATTGTCAGATTGCAGGATTCAAATATAGCTAAGTGTTATAAGTAATCAAAGACAGCATTCTCTCGACATACTTATTATTATGGTACATCCCTAGGCATCGTGGTCCAACATGCATCCAGATTCTCCTCGTTCCTGACCGCCCAGGCTGGGAACCTTACAGGGCCATGCAGCAGGCTTGTTTGCCCCCCCGCTCATGGACGAGGGGAGGACGAAGACCTTGGTCTTACGGAGACATGAAGTTAAATGTAGAGTGGGGCCTGAAACTGAGAAGTTGGGAAGCACAGCTCAGGTTCGGCACCTCTTGTGCTTCAGATATAGCTCAAGAAATGACTTGAGCTGTGTTTAGCCCTTGCAGCCGCTTAAAAGATAGGTGATAAAAAAGCATAGCTCAAATTTTCAAACTGTTGGTTTCAGCAGCAAAGCACTGCAGGGAGCTTACACAAAGCAGCTCACCTTCAAAGCCTGGCATACGGGAATGTCTTCCTTCCCTTTTGAAGCCCTGTAAGGAAAATAACAAGACTATGTGAAACAGGAGAAGTATTTCTCTGTGCTGCGATTCCTGACTTAATTTATCTGAAATTTTGCCTTACTTTGATAAGAATCGAGTTAACTTAGCTGTTTAAGTCAAGTTTAGGTAGGGGGGTTGCATTGACACTTCTACCCCCTTCCCACCCCTTCCCCCCCCCCCCCCCCCCCCCCACCATGTTATCTGCAAAACATGCAGAAGCAGCTTGGCTACCCCAGAACTGATTTTCCACAGCCATCACAGATTATAAAAATGCAATGTTGTAACCAGCAATACATGTTTTTAAGGCAATTAATGACAGTAGTGAATGTAGGAGATGAAGATAATATCAGAAAAGATGGATCCCATAGGTACAATGAATTTTATTCTTCTATTTCAATTGCATCAAAGGCTACAAAGAACATGAAGGAAAATTTCCCTGCTTCAGGACAGCTTTGTAACAGAATTGAATGTCTTGGTGGAGTTCTATAAGGTTTAGGCAGCAGAGAGCATGATTCAGTGAAGATACTATGCTCCTGAAGTTGCTCCTACAATATTGCACACAGAAGAATGGAAATGGGACTAGTAGGCTGGTGAGATAAGAGAGTTTTGAAAAGAAGAAAAAAAAATCCTTTCCACCTTCCCCTTGTAGTGACAAAGTGTCAAACACTGGTACCAGCTACGTCATTCTAGAATATAACTTTTTCCTTTAAGCACAGAATATACTTCTCAGAGAAGGTGATAAGTTGCCCAGATACTGCACAGAACAGGAAAAGCGTAGGGAAGAGCCAAGAAAATTTCTTTGACGTGGATTAACAAGCATGTTACTAAGGTTATTTTATTCTGCATATATGCCTCTGGAACAAGTAAGTCATCATCTTGTCATTTATAAGAATTGAAAAGGCCAACAATTGGGGTCTTTCAGTGGATATGAGGCCACTAGAAATGGGGCTGAGATCAGTTCACTCATTTTTGACCACAGGCTGCAAGATGAAAGATGCCATATCCCATAATTCCTCAGGCTCATCATGTCAGGACGGTGGCCACATCTGTGGTCCCATTTACTGAATGTGCTTGAGTGTTAAAGCATCAATAAAACAACTTTTGAGTAAAATCTGAAAGGGAAGCATTTTAGTTGACTCCTTAATATTTCGCAGCTTAAAGAGGATTATTGTCCTTACCTCTCCCTTCTCAGAGTGCTGAGAGGTTGAAAGGCATGTCTTTACCACCTCCCTCTCAAGTCAACTGAACGACATGTTATTTGTTCCCTTTAAATGTCTCATGTTGTGGATTAGAATCTTTGATTATTTCTCAATAACGAAGTAAGAAGCTTTCAATCTGTTAGTATAGGTTCCGTAACTCTTAAGAAATCCATATTCATGGATATTTCAAAAAGTGCCCTTGGACACTGGAGCATCTGAAGGTATTAGGAAGAACAATGATTCTTATCACTGAAAGTTGACCACTTCACTAAGGTGCACTGCTCTTTAAGTGCCTGACGGTACGAGAAATTAGAGTAAGATCAAGGTTGGAAAGTGGTAGTTTAAATGGCAGTTTTTGCTTTTGTGAAGGTAATTCCTAATGGACAGGCCATAAAAGGTGAGTTAGTCTCTGCCCTCACAAATGCACCAACTATGGCTGAAGAGCTGAAGGAAACAAAGAAGCAGAAAGAGAAAGTGGATGAGGAGAGGATTTTGAAGACTTTTTATCATTTCAGTCACTATTATTATAGTCACTGCTATGAATCATTTAGAATTAATCAATAGCAGTAATTACAAGACTGGCCTAACCATCATCAGATGGCAATATTATAAATATTCATATTATTACATAGTAGTAAAAGTGCTCTTCATTCATGTGTATAAATATATATATACAAAATATAGATCTACAAATATAATATATATAAATATAAGATATAATGTGATATGTAATATATTGTATATATACATTTTTTCATATGTGTAAAAATCTTAATTTGAGGATCTGCTCCACCCTTTTCAGCACAGTTCAGCTGCTGTTGAACTTTGTGATTATTTAGCCCTGGAGAAATATTCCTGCTAAACTGCCTTTTTCTCTCTTCTACATTTCAGAATCTACAATCTACATTTCTGAGTAGCAGGACAAACAGGGAGAGGTGTCAAGCACTCGTAATTCGACTTCAGTGGAAGTTGCAGACGCTTGGTACTTTTCAAGTCATGAACCAATGTCTGCTTCTCTAGATACTAAAACATTGATACTGTCCGCTGAAATTTCAGTTCAATTTTAAATCACAGATTTGACTGTCAATTGCTGGAGTTAATGGGAGTCTTACCTTTCATCCCATGGGGGGCAAGAGGGAACTGCATGCAAAGAATAATAGAGATTTATTTTTCATGATTGCATTGAATATTCTGTCAGGGAACTAAGTGGTAATAAAACTGTATTTATAGAGCAGATTTTATGCACAAATCGTAAAAATACTTTACAAATAGGCCTACACTCCTTGTCCCAAGCTCCCAGTGATTCGGTTAAACACTTGTGGGAAGGTCTGGCCAGCCCTCACTCCAAGTTTGAGGCGCTGAGGCGCTAGGTATGGAACAAAGTATTTGTTTATCATTAATCCTGAAGATAACACTTCTGAAAATAAATATTTAGTTTATTTATCCATTAAAATTAGCCTTTGTAAACATCAAGTTTGATAATTTTATCTTTTATACTTAGATGATTATATTTCAGTAACTATTGGCATGCGAATAGGATGAAAATCGGAAAGGACATGAGGACATTGATCACTTGTTGACATATGGCCACGTATTTCTTTCTGTACCAAGATGGTACAGACGATGTTTTTGGAGAGGGTCACGTGCATTTCAAACATTTAGCTTTCAGGACGACAGTATTTCTGATCAATATTCTCCAGGCAGAAACGTAGAGATATGCTAAACAGCACATGCACAGTGAGCCAGAAGTGTCAGCAAGGATTGGACCTGCTGCACGGATGTTGTCCAGCTCATCTACGTTTGCACAATGATCTTGGAATTTCCCAAATGGGCAGATCATCCAAGCAGTTGGGCGGTGTGAATCCTCCTGCTTCTGAAGGGATACCGAGCACATTGTTGTCCTAGAAAACTGTGCAAAATCCTCTAACAGCACCCGAACAAAACTTCCAGGTAGAAAAAGGAAGATGTGACTGAGAAAACGTGCGCATATGGTAGCCATAAACCACCTGGCTCTGCAAAGCTGAGATACGGAGTGGAGGAAGAAAGGTAAATTAAATGGCTGAGAAGAAATTGCAAATGGAAAATGACCCCTTTCAAAGTTGAGTCTTAAAGAAATCTCACCGGTGGGGTAGGGCACTCCAGTGACAGTATACCACTGTCCGGATCTCTGCAAGTCCACAACCCTCTATTTATAGCACTTATTGAAGGACTTTGATCTGGAGAGATCTTCATCACTTATAAATGAACCAGTCATTAACAGTCTTTTATGTATCTCCAGAGAGCTATCACAGTTCTCATTAACCAGTATACCTAAAGAACTGAAGTAAATCTCCTTTTCCAAAGGAATGTATTTTAAAGTCTGAATCTTCACCCGTTATCATGTCTTGTTGACTTAAAGAATCAGAAGGAAGCCTGAATAAATTAGGGCAAGCCTCAAACCTTGCAGAATTGCTTCAGTTACTGTTAGGACACATACCAAACACGCTGAAGTTAATATTCTAGTCTCAAAAACTTTTTTAAGAAAATGAGAAGGTAAAGGACTTTGTCACCATCATACACCTCTTCTGAACTGACAGAACTGTTGGGGTTTTTTTTTCAACAATTGGTGATCTAATCCACACCATTCATTTGCTAGCGATGAATGTGATCACTTATGCCAGAAAGGAAACTTGCAATCAAAAGATTTTTTATGTAAAAATGATTTAGACATTCGTGTAATCTTATCTAGAAAAGTAGTTGAGGTGTTTGCTCTTTTTTTTTTTTTTTGCCACAGCTTTCCAGAAGGAAAACAAAGCAAAACAAAAACCAAACCAAACCAAAACAAAACATAGTTCTCACCTTATTCACTGCTTCCACCCTGCCCTTTGCATGGTTCTTTGTCTAAGACTGTGTAAAAACCCCATATGCGTTGATTTAATAAAATTGTTCTGCTGCTCTTAGTTTTACTACCATCCTTTACTTCAGCTAAAAATCTGAAAATACCTATACTGAATTAGAGAAAAGATTCATCTTGCTGTGTCCTGTCTCCAACAGTGGCCGGTAGCTGATGTTTATAGGAAAGAGATAAAATCGGACTAAGGATCCAGTGATGTTTCCCCTCATCCACCCTATCAGCTTCCAGCAAAATATTATAGGTTGCTTTGTACTAGTCTTTTAACCCAATTTCTTCCCCTCCTAACTCAAAGGATTTTATGAAGGACTACAACTACACAATCGCCATCCTCTTTTATGAGCATAGACAACATTTCCCCCCTCCCCTGTCTTTTATTACATTTATAGCCTTTGCCTGCCAAGATACTTTTATGGCTATGGGAATGATTGCCTCACTCTTGATAAAGTCGGGAGTGTCCCTTGTTGCTCCATATAACTTGTCACAATATTCTTAAAAACAGTTCTTTGAGTATTCCTGAGCAACTGACGCTTGCTGCTGACTCCCCTGATGTGCTTTCTGACACCGTTAAAAAAATCCTTCTTTATAGCATCTCCCACACTGTGCCGTGCACCAATACTTCCCAAGTTTTACTCTTGGTTTCTTTATTAGTCTTAACTCCTCAGCTTTTGCCTTTGGAGATGATAACAATTTATACCTTTGCTTTGCACAGTAAGCCAGGAAACCATTTGAAGTAAAACATTTCCTTTGTTATGGGACCTCTCCGTCAAGACTATGGTACGTGTTATTGTAAGGGGTATACCCCAACATGTTTTTTAATGTGATTGGAAACCAGCCACATTTACCTCAAGTATTTTATGCTCAAGAAGACTTGCGCTGTTATGAAACCTCGTTTTTCCATTCAGCTCAGCCTTGCTTGCAGGTTCATCTGCATTTTCAGCGTGCAGGAGATGACATTCGTACTTTTTGCACCAAAACGTGTGACCTACAGGGAATGAAAGACCAAGTAGCAGTATAGTTTTGGTTCCTCTTCAGAGACCTAAATGGAAAAGAGTTATTGAAGATGCCGTTAGGTCCCCTTGCTGAGTCATCAGACTATTTTGCAGCAGTAATTGAGACAGCATATAAATACTGCATAGGTATCTTCAGGCCCTCTTCATAGAGCAGTTATATTCCATTAAAGTGCTTTTCTGGTACAGGTTAATCTCTCAGAATAAAAGTGGAAAGCACAGAAACAAAATAAGATGATATTTTCGCTACTCAATAAACCTCTCTTCGCTTGTCTGCAAATAAACGATTCCCAGAGGCAACCCCTCGAGGGCTTCCGAAGACTAAAAAGGGCAAGGAAAGGAATTCAAAAATATCACAGCCTGTTCCAATGCATCCATAATATTTATTAAAAACAAACAAACAAACAAAGCAGGTCAAAGGCTGTCCTGCTTTGTACTTCACGGAGCCTCGCTGATTTACACAACATGCAAGTTAAATCAGATTTGGACTCGATCTGACTGTAGAAACACATGCCTTCTGTTCTTGACTAGGAGAAAGGTGAAAGCAACTTCTCTACTGACATGAAGCAAAAACAGTGTTTTTATTTTTTAAAAAGAATGGCAAAGCAGGCTTGATCATCAAGGCAAGTACAAAGTATGAAAGAAGGATTAGAGCAAGCTGTACTACCACCTCTTATAATTTCTTGCACATCCACCCCTTTTTTTCTTGTCCTCCTACACTTTTTTTTTTCTGTTAAGTATCAGGACTATATCCACAGCAATTGAACAGTACCTCATATATTTTGGGTACCACAATAGTGTAACTAGCAGTAATAAAAAACATTTTCATTCCAGCTGCACACATAAGGAAGTATTTCAGCCTTCAGTATTGGACTGATTTCACACTATAGCTTAAAAATACAAATGTCTCTCCTAAGGGAAATGAAGTCCCTGCAGTATAATGGCCAGGTTCCAGCTCCAGGAGATTCACATAGATTTGATTTATTTATAATGCATTTAATTAAATTCTATCTGCCATTCTTTTCTGACATCTTTGTCCTTCACTTCCTGTCCCAAACTGTTGTACAGTGGCATTGCATATTTTGCCAGACAATTGGGTTTTTTTGCCTTAACAGCGATCAGATTTTTTTCACGAGCCTCACATTTCTTCCCAAAAAGAGCGGTTAAAGGAGTTTGTAAAATGCTTTGGGATCTCCGGGAGATGAAAGGCACTGCATAAATCTTAGTTATGACTATTAAAAGAAGACTGAGTGAGTTGTCCCTGCCTAGAGGCAGCTCTTGTATGTGGCTTGGCTGTTTGTCGGTAAATCATAGAAACCTGCATTACTGGTTTGCTTTACTGGATATGAAACAAGTGCTGGATGACACCTTGTGTATCACCAGCAGCTTTCCTGCAATTTCTCAAAGAAAATAAGCACAATATACGGCCTACCCGCTGTGAGAACATCTGAAATCCCACAGACAGTAAAAAGCCTTTGAGTAAACTTCTTCCACAGAGACTTTTGGTAATTTGCCCCATATCATTTACTCTGTGTTTAGACCGTATCACTACACATTCTTATTTAGACCATATCACCATGGAACAGAACTCTTCTTACCTCACTGATCACTTTTTGTGTACATGAGAATTTGATAGGAATATTTAAAAAAAAAAAAAAGAAAAAAGAAAAGTCCTATTCCTTTGTTTTGGGCTCCTGATTTTAAAACTTTCATTTAGATCAATCTGCCCGTTATTACCTCCTGGCTAGCAAGTACAAATTTAGCTCCTGCGAGAGTCCTAACAAAGGACTAATCTTCTATCCTTTATTTATGCGAGCAAATTGTTACATCTTAGTGGAACTAATCACAAGAGGAGAGCTTTCTGCTCTCATCAGGACTTTAGGGCCCGAGTGAATCACGCTCAATATACACCACTAACATCTTCACTACAATCTTGTATAGCCAGAATACTATATGATGCTGACAAAAAAGTAGCATCTTCTTTGAAGAGTGCGAAAGAACTCTATGGACATTAATTCTTGTAATGCCCAGAAAGATGGTTGCAGCCATTCTGGAGAAAGGTAAATCGAGTTGTAGTAAGGGTCAATGATTCATCCAATACAGAAGAGATCAACAGCTGTGACTGAGCCATATTCTCCATAACCCATACAATTCGCATCATTATATTCCGCTCTCTTCCCAACAAGCACTAAAAAAGCAGCCCCTCCTTTGATTTATGCTGAATTCCTCTCGACCCACAAAGCAGCCGCTAATTGTACTTTACGTACACAGTGGAATGGGACCTTTAGGAATAGGTTTTTAGTAACTCTGATGACACCTTTCTAGTTAGTGCAGTGTAGCACTATCCTATTTAAGACTGCTTTGTTTAATTATTTAAGAGCCATTATGGTAACGGGGTATACTCTAACTGCAATTTATTCACTCATATACTTGAATTATATAAGTCTACCTTCACTTCATAGAATTACAGATGAACTGGAATAAGGTAATAGTATCAAAATGCTACAGATCATTCACTGTGGAGACATATGGAAAATGCCTTAGCTTCCACAGTAAAGGGGTGCACCAGCTTTCCAGACTATGCACCAGCGACTGTAAGAATAATTTCATACTCTGGCACCAACAACTATATAAACAGTATTAAGAAAATGTATGTATTTTCTATAAAAGAATATGGATATGTATGTGTACATACACACACACACACACACACACACATACATTGATAGACAGGTCTTTAATATAATACTAGCACTTGCTTCCCTTTTTTGTGCAAGAAATGCTCCTGCATCCATCTGTTCATTTCTTCCCTCTCTCCCTGTTCCTCCAAATACATTTCTTCACATCCTTGTCTCTTTTTCCACTCTCGTGCTCACTTTCAAGTTGCCTGGTCTTCTTTTCTCAGTTGTCTCCATGCAACGTGGTTGCCTTCTCCCTGGACACATTGCCCATTTGCCTGAATCCCTCGTCACCTTCCTCTTCTGCCTGGCTGCCAGGCTGCCCTCTTCCTGCCAGCATGGGATATCTCTTTTTTCTGGAAAATAACAGCTCCAAAAGCAGCACCTTCAAAGCAGCTCTCCTCTTGCTGCGACACAGCGGCCACTCTTGCCAGAGGCAGCTAGATTCCCTTTCCGCCATTCAGGCTCTTTTATACATCTCTGAGCTGTCACTTGCAAAAAGAATAGAGACACATGGAGAAGCAGATGAAGAAAAAAAAAAAATCGAGAGTAAATCATGTGAGCAACCAGCTACTTGAAAGCCAGAGCAAGTACTCGCAGACCATCTCAGGGTCATAAATTAATTTGGAACTGCTTAAAAAGGAAAACTTTTAGCGCTGGAGGTTCTTACTTATGGTAAGCCTCTTCAAGAGGATATTGCTGTAGTTACTGCACGTATCTCTCTTACAAATGGTATCCCAATATGCTTACAAGAAGCTGTACTTCAGACAATATGTCGTAGACACTATGAACGTGCAGAGCCACCCTCGGTCTAGAATCCTGGGCTGCAATGTACCTGCTGTTCACACGGAGCAGGGCAGAGTATAAAACTGATAACAGCAATTCTGCCAAGTTTTTGGAGCCAGCCTCTTTTAAGAAGAGGATTGCACCCCTATACTGCCTTGGAGGCTCAGTTGTTCTAAAGCAAAAAGTGGAAAAACTCATAATTTACCTGGACATACTGCTCTTGCGATGAAAGTCATCTGCTCTAAACGAAAAGCTCGCCAAAAACTAAAAGCTACATAGACACGCCTGAGAAAGATTATTAGGAGATGTACAATACTTCCCTGCACTGACAAACAAAATTGTGTCATCACTAATGCACAACATCCCTCTTATACTTAACCTTTATATGCTAGCAAAGTACAGTGTCAAGATTGTCTTTCAAGCACATGTCTGCAACTGAAAGCTTTTAATATCCTCCTTCCTCCTCCCTCAAAGCTAAGTTAGCAGGAACACAGCAAGACTCAGTCACTTATTAAAGCACTGTCTTGTCAGGCAGTATGTTCTTTTCTGCAGGGCACTAGTGAATTGAATGTGCAAGAGAGACAACAAAGAAAAAGCTGTTTCACGAAAGGGATTGCTGGTCGTCTCCCAAGATACTTCACTAGCAAGGAAACTTCCCTGCCCAGTAGAGAACAAAGAAATCCTACGACAAGAAATGAAGATTTAGGAAATCACACAAATGAAATAAAGATGCAGAAAGACTCTGATGGACATGACAATCTGGAACTTTTAAAGTAAATGCTGATTCAGCGGTAACCTGAAAACATGGGACCTAATTGCTTTGATTGCCCAACCCCAGGCGAACCTCTCCCTCCCTTCCTCTCCTTCTGCAAAGTGGATTTGGAAATGTTAACTCTCACTGTCCCGTTTTACACTGACAATGTGCTTATTGAACAGAGCAAGTGCTGTGTAGAGAGTGCTTGAGAATCAGGCCTTGTGGCATGCACTCTTATGCTTAAGAGCATGAAATAAATATTATTATCTAACTGTGTGAATTTAATAGTGTGTGAAAGCAGTAGAGGGATTTCTCCATCAAAAGCAAATGGAACAAATATGGTAATATTAACACATCTTTACTGCACAGTAGCTATGCATGCATTTGCACCGGGTATAAGCTAATATAGGATAATATAGCTTTGCTACCCTAGAGCTTCCGCGCAGCTGTGCTTGCTGTGGAGATGAGACAGCGTGATGAGGACTCCTATGTTTCTGTACCAGTAACCGCCACCTTCCACCAAGACTACAGCTGCTACATACTCCTACTAGCTCACATCTCTTCCTGCCTTTAATACTATGTCTATATCCGTAATTACTTTGATATAGTCTCACTAGTCGTTTACACCAAAGTCAACAGCGCTTTTTGGGTTCTTCAGCTTCTGATGCTCAACCTGAGATCAGCTGACCAGCCAAAGAGATCTATACTTCTCGCTGGAAATCTCTGCTGCTTAGAAGACTCAAAGACGTGGCAGCGCACACGCAGCAAGTTTCCAAGGACCATTGGCTCTTCCATGTCTGAGCTGTACACACGCATTCGCAGTGAGTTTCGGTTGGATTCGGTTGCAAGCAGCATCTGCACAGTAACCGTGAGCCCAGCCAGGACCCACCAGATGAAAGTTCTGCACTAATGGACATGTTTATTTTATTTTATTTTATTTTATTTTATTTTATTTTATTTTATTTTATTTTATTTTATTTTATTTTTTTCGGACAAAATTCTGTCCAGAAAAATGAGACACAGCTGAGAAGATAGATGCACGGCAGCCTTGACAGTCTAAGTTATAGGATTTCATGCTTAAAATCTCAGTTGGAAAATGGCTACCAAAAATTAGTGGCTTCAAAAAAAAAAAAAAATAGGTCATAACTTTTACAGGGCCTGGACCATCCAGTGCAACTTCTCTCACATGGGTAGCTGAGATTCTGAACACAGTCCTAAAGCAAGGGGGGACGGGGAAGAACCAAAGCAAAACCCCCAAACATCCCCAAACTCAAATATTTTGAGGTTTCAACAGGGCAATTAAAATATTAATAGAAAAAAATATCCAAAATTAACTTTGCAGCCACAGTGTTAAATTTACACAGTTCATTTAGTTTTCTTTTTTATTTTACTTTTCAGAAAAAGGGAATTGTTTCACATTCAGTAAAACTGACATTTAATTAGGCTTTGTAACTCACATGCAATTGAATAAAATACCTGGAAAAGGGCATATCCATCTTACGTCGTTTTATTCCGCGGTTTCAACTAACACAGGATGCCTGCATAAACAGTGGCTATAGCTTGACAAAATGTAAGTGTTTTGTTTTTTGAGTGAAATTTCAAAAGCAAGGATCTTTGCAAATTGTTGCACGTTCAATTATTTAAGCTGCCTTTCTCCTCTGTCTCACACCCAATGTAAAGAGAAATGGCCAGCAGAGACTCCAGTACCGCTCGTCGTAGAGCGTTCAGTTTCTCATCCAAAGTGTGTCAGGTAAAGCTGAGTGTCTCCATACTTACATGCTTACCACAGTACACTTACATATATATGTAACTTAATTTGCATATAATTTTATTACATGTTAAGATTTTCAATTACTTAGCACATTAGGTGTTTAAAAAAAAGAAGCTGGCTATTAGTCTGGCAGCAGGAGCTGCTGGAGGGCCCAAAACTTGCAAGTTTGACCCTTGGTAACAGTGACTTCCAGCTTTTGAAAACCAAGAGCTATTTCTGAGGTCTGAGTGACGCTACAGTCGCCCTTGTGCAGAGAGGTCAAGCGGACCCGGGTGCTCTTGGAAAGCCATAAGCAACACAAAAAAGCTAATGCCTATAATTAAGTTGAAGGACACGGACTTTTTGGATGAGACTCATTAAAGCGTGAATAAAGCTTGTGTTCTGCAGAAATGATGAGAAGTTGTTAGCAATTAAATTGCCCAGTACACCACAAAGGGAATTACTCTGGATTCCCCTCTGACTGAAGAGCTGTAAGGCTTTGTGCAGCTTCCTAAAAATCTTGCCAGGACAGAGTGAAAGGAAAACAGTGTGGTGGGGCTTTCGGTATGAGATTCAACTGCTGCAACTGTAGTAGAATAAACATAGGAAAAAGGCAGAAAAATCATCTTGCCAGTGCACGTATGGATAGAATAACGTATTATTACACCTACAGAAGGAGGGTGAATTTGGCACTCAATATACCAAAGGAACAACATAATTTATTTCTGCTGAAAAGCAGTTTTAAAATTTCAAGGCAGCCGGAATGAATGACACACGAAGCCACCGGGAGGCAGTATTGTCACTTTGCAAGTACCTTATCAGAGTCCTTTTCCTTCTGCTGCCTGCCCTCGGTCCTAACAGTGGGGAGCACAGCGTAACGGCATTATCTGCAGGTCAACTCCCAAACAAGAACATCAAAGTGCAGAAAACACACCATGTATAGATATTTACAGGCTGATGCATTTGTACCTACCTTGAGTAATACTGAAAATATTTGGAATAAAAAGTGACGAAAGCAGAGCTCATACTGAACGAACCAGGACTTTAGGTGTTTAAGGAAGAGCTTCTTTGTACAGCAGAAATTATCGCATTTCTACAGAGTCCACATTCCTCTTTCAAAGTTGCAAACTGAAACGCAAAGGAAGAAACCGAAAGTGGTGATTGAGTATGACTCTTCTCTCACATGACAAAAGCCCTTAAATTTGTGTCGTATTAATTTTCCACTGTATCAACCCCTTTGATTATAACCTTGCAAGAAGTAATAAAGCTATGTGTGTGGCACATTTTAGAGATGAAAATCAGAAGCCAGAGAAGTCTAGGAGACATGCTGTTCTTATACGGTGTCTCATCACAACACCAAGTTTAGAAAGTCCAGCTTTTTGCTTCCAGATACAACTAAATAAAATCAGTTTTGTCATGTCATAAATAATCCTTCTGCAGCTTGAAGAATCTTGTAGGTCTTTTTCCTTCCTACGTTCCATAATTATGAAGGCGCCTAATCAAAAAATGTGACCCTCACTCACATAGTGCCACAGCCAGAGCAGACTTTACTTGTTGTTCTTGTCTTACGTATGTATTCTATTTTGAAAGCTGCTGTAAATTTGGGGAAAAAAAATATGGCAATATTTAGCATTTTTGTTGCTGTATAATGAAAATCACATATGAAAACTATTATTTCAAAGAATGCTTTATGATCTTTATTGGTCCATACATATATAAGAGTTTAGTCCCTGAAGCTGGCCATGCCTATAATATATTCTTTGTCTGCTACTCGGGATATTTCATATTCAGGATATTTGCTGTTTTTCACATACAGCTCTAATTATTGTTGATAAATGTGCCACCACCTTCCTTGACTGTCCAGCAACAATTAACTCAGAAAGATATGCTCATAGCATGAAGTCGAGAAAAATGCATAGTGTAAAGAACCAAAAGTGGACAATTTTAAGGCATGCTGTACTTTGAATTATTTAGCTCTCAACACGGAATACATTGGGAGAAATATAACACTCCTCTTTAGTGTAGAGGCTTTAACGTTAAAGTGAGTCTCAAAGGCTAACCCTCGGGAGTATCAGACATGATGCCTGGCATATTTGTCTACGCCAAGAGCTCGCGTGCAGGCAGGTGCAAAGAGCTTTAATTTTGCTTCCACTCCAAGCTAGCAAAGTGCATGTCACCTCCAGGCCTGCATAGCTGCAACTGCGTGAGGTGGCATCACCTGAGATGACGGAGACGGTCAATGACATTACATAGCTTTGCTTGCAGAACTTGCGTTTTGCCATGCCAGAACGTGGGGAGAGTTAGCACACGCCTGCCCGGCAGGGCGAGGATATGTCCAGGGCAGTTTGCTGTATGGGGTGCTAACCAAAACCTGACCCACCGCTCTGTCGTAGCTTCTCTTTGGCCAATTTTCTGTACTCTGGATACTCATCTGTAAAAGATTTCTCTAATTACCAGACTATCATGAAGATAAATCAGTTAATGACTGCCATGCACTCTGATACCTCTGTAATGAGGCTCATGCAATATACTTCTGAGAACTGTCTCCGAACTATCTTCCGGAAAAGTGCCGCAGAGCTGGACAGGCAGGGCGTACGTGCCTCGGGGAGCAGAATACCCAACAGCTTCAGGAAAAGGAAAAAAAAAAAAAAAAACCCTGCTCATTTACTGTATTTATTTATTTTATAATAAAAAAAAAAAAAAAGACCGGTTTAGTCATTACCGGTATTATACAGAAAGTTCCTTCTAAAAAGTTGCCTGTTCCCACCTTGATGCCAGAGGTAACCTCCAAACAGGAAACAGTTTCACGGATTTTATTACGCATCTTTTTCGCCCAGCCTCAGACTCCCGGGGTTACAGACCTAGACCAACCTGGCTGTCTTGAACCAGCTGCACCTGGTACGTAGCTCAGCGGAGAACACCCGGCAGATTATATTTCCAGGGCTGCCGTGACAAATTAAAGCATCTAGGGGAGACAAACTATGCCAAATCCAGAGAAACCCTGGGTCTGTCCAAATGAAACACCTATCGTCATTATTGGCAGCATGAATTTGTACGGGGCTAATGAGTATTCTCAGCTCTTTTTTTGCCCCAAAGAACAACACTGTTTCTGCTAAAGTTGGTGGGAGTGGAATACTATAAACTACCATTGATTCGTTGGAAATTACGATCCTCAGGAGGCTGTACAGCATGATAATAGCAATTCATAACTTAGAGATATTTTGTAAAATGTTATGACCTCATAGGAGCTTTCATTTTTATGAATTTTATTTCATTATTATGATTTTTTTTCAAGAAATAAGCATGACGATATCTGTCCTTCACAGTGAAGTTTTTGCACCAATGAATGAAGAAAATCAGATGCATAGTTCCTGATCAAAACTAACTAAACTTAAACCAAACTAAACTTGCATCAAAACTAACTAGCGCTTCACTTGCTTTTACCAAGGTACAGAAACATAATTATTTCCATATAAAAGTAAGATGAGAAAAGATACGCTTAGTCACCCTTACTGTCTGGAATTATCTGTCTTTTTTTTTTTCTTTTAGTTTTGCTGATGTGGCAACTGTGGAGCCAAATGTGGTCTTGGAGCACATTTGTTACAAAATTCACTCTCTGGAGAGTTATTGGATTTATATGCTTTTTATAGAAAAGGGCAACAGAACAAAAAAAAAAAACTTATGATGAAAACTAGAATGCATGAATAGACCTTCTACCCGGTTTTGTACGATAAATCATGCACGTGAATAGTTTCAACTGAGGAAGGACAATGCAAGAATGATGAAGAAATATGGTTGACTCTCAATCCTGAAACGACAATATCCCTTTGTCCTATAGACACTCTTGAAATGCACATACGCATGCAGATAGACCTACAGAGTTTTGCTTGCTTCTCACAGGAAATTGATAAACGGGGAAAGGTTTCCCAGGGGGTTCCCTTGGTTTAGCAAAAACAGAAGGACTTTTCAGTACATTGCTTTTTACTCATGTATTACTTCAAACGAAATGACTTATGTACAGAGATGTCAGTTTGCGTGCTGTGGACTTTCTGTTGCAATAACTGGGGCTCTGAGGACTTGTCTGAGTGCCTTGCCTGTTAATTTTTTTTTTTTTTTTAATATAAATGCTTATCTAAACCCTATCATTTTGCTTTCAACGCCCCCCTTCCCTGTCGAAGGCATATTATTAATTTGGAGATCTGGAGATACAGCGTGTGTAGCTGTCCTTCTACTCCACAGTCTTATGCAACCACATCTGTAAAGTGAATGCAAGAGGAATATAATTACATTACTGCAAGACTGCTTGTAAGACTTGTCACATTATTTATATACTTATGGAAAGGATTCTTTGGGTAGTTAAGCTTTTTACTATTAAATTGGCTGTAGGATTTATAAACACTCATGCACAATTTAAAAAAGTGTTTTCTAAAAAAACAACCTGAGGATGTTTGTTATGGTAACTCCTTTCTGTATATAAATGTGGCCAACTTTTTCAAGCAAGTGCAGTTCTACCTTCTTTCCCCAGTAGGTCAAAGCACGAAATGCATCAGGATCCAGGTGAGCAAAATCCAGGATGTAGGGAGAGCACTGCTCAGCTCCACCTGGGCAACCAATGGCAGCACACAGTAGGAAAAACGCTGCCAGTAGGTGCTTGTAACTGATTTCTTTATTGAAAAAAACCGCAGCAGCAGTATCTACCATTGTAACAGCCCAGTGGCTGCAATACTTAGCTGGGAATTGTTGAGAACAGGCTTGTGTGCTTTGGGAAGAGTCACCTCTCCCACAAAGCTGCTCTGGCCAGTTAGCGATTTATACTTTCCCATGCTCTCTCCTCCTACCCGCATCAATCTTTCACCCCTTTCTGCACGGGGGAACACTCTGAACGTGCCTATAGGCACTACATTGTGCATTCAACAGTCAATGGATAAAAATAATAATAGCCTTAAGGGCACGAGGGAGACTCCAGGACTCCTTACTCTTAAGTCAGCGTATTAGGCACTAGGGTGCAAAAGCATTTCTGGTTAAGCGTTGAAACCAGTAGGTTATTTTTGTAAATGAAGGGCATTGTGTTCTTTTTAGCACACGATTTTTTTCATTCTTTCAAGTTTGGCATTTTCTGTAAGGAACGGGTTCTGGCTCCGGAGGCCGTGTAGCATCTCCCTTGCAGAACTCACTGTGGTGCTTAAATTGCAGAGAAAGAACACATACACACAAAAAACAGATTTCCCCCGCGCTCAGAATTTTCCACTGGTTAATGCTAAGGTGCTCCCTGCTGAGTCGGACGGTCTCTGGATTGTTTCCCTGCGGGAATCAATTCTCCCCACTGCATTGCATAGAAAAGCACATGGTAGGCTTTGGTTTCTACCTTCCGGACTAGCTGCCTAAAAATAACCATTTCAAAACAAACAAACAAACAAAAAGGTTCTTTATTCATCTGTCCTTAGTGTGTTGTGAGACAATTTTACTTTAAGTCATTAGTCCTGAATAAATTCTTCTTCACTGAAGTATTGACAGAGAAAACAGCTAAGCAGAGACGCTGTTCGTGTAGGATATTTTTGCTCAAAAGAAGTGGACTCTATAATACTCTACAGACTTACACAGTCATGAAAAAGTGAGAAGATGCAGAAGGCTCATTTAGGCTATCATTTCTGCAACTCTCTAGCTCCATTATGAATGTATTAATTAGAGGCCATAATAGCATGGCCTCTGTGTCCGTTTGAAGTTAAGCACCTGCATAAGCTTTGGCACAGTGGGGTCATAGCAATTAGTAGTTATATTGGTAGCTGTTTTCATCTGCTCTCACGCACTCATGCTTTCTATACTATAAAGAGGTTAACTGTGCTTCATATACAAAATTTAAGCTACACGTTTCTGTTGATTGCGTGCAAAATCACAGAATAGCTGAGGGTTGGAAGGAACCTCTCGGGATGATCCAGTCCAACCCACTTGCTCAAGCAGGGTCACTTAGAGCAGGTTGCCCAGGACCACAGATCCTTTTAGGAAACAAATAACGTAAAATCAAACAAAACTGTCCTACATTATATTCATAAAAAGCATCTGGCTAACCTTTATCAGAATTTTAAGACCCAGACATCAAATAGCATTGCAGACTTATTCTCAGCTCAAGGTTTTGCAGGTATTTGCAAATAAAAGACCAAAAAAAAAATTAATATATGCTTTACCTTATCTCAGCTTAAGCCACTGTGGCACATTTATGCTTGTCTACCCACCCTCCCCGGGATAAAAAAAAAAAAAGGGCAGAGAGAGAACAAACTTTCCTAAAAATGTCCTGAATATTGGAAATGTTAAATGACGTACAGGAAGTACCTTGAGGTATATTGAAAGTTTTAGTTTTGGGGCTTTAAAAAGTCTTAAAATGCACATAGGGCTTGTTACTATGAGCTGCTAGTCTTCCACATTTTTAATGCATTTGAATGTCTATTTGTTTCCGATTTCTAATAATTACAGCTTTCTTGGTGCATTAGTTGTAAGATTATGAAGGATCAGAAAGGGATTCAGAATTCTAGAGCTCTTTTTTTTCTCCCCTCAATTAATTTGGAGAAAGATGTATGTTACAAATATCACCAGCTGTGTGAGTCTTTAGGGGGTTGTGTTTTTTGAGGATGGAGGTTGATGGCTTTTTTAAAAAAGTTAGGTTACAAGTTACTCCAGTAAAGACTCCTGCTATATCAGTAGATATGGGTGAAAGTAGATTGTATAAAATGATGTACAGGTTTTTTCTCTTCAATTAAAAAAAAAAAAACAAACAAATCCTCTAACAAAAGCTAAGTGCTCAGTCTAAGGAAGAAAAAACTAGCTGCAATAAAGATTATATGAATGTTAAATTAGTTTATAATGTAGTTCTTCATTTTCTTCCTGTGTCTCATATGTGATTCTGCAAATACATGTTGAATGCAATTCTATGTTTTTGAAATGAAGATACGGATGAAATTTTCTCATTTTTATTAACAATAACTTAAATAGTTGAAAACTTCCATCTCCTTAAGGATACAAATACTGGTGCTTGCTGTCACAGAATAGCCATAGGGAGGAACTGCCATGAGTCCAGACCTTGCAAGCTATTTGATAGGGATGAACCCTCTTTTAAGATTAGGGTCACAGATAGCGTGTACAGGCTTGGGTTTCCTTCATTAGAAGGAAGCAACCTATTCATTCCTCAAATTACAGGAATTTGCTTTTCTCATCCGATATCAAGTTCGCTTAAGCCTTTGTAAGTTTGCAATAGAAAAGAAAAAACTAGACAAGCACCCTTCTCTTGATTTCCTTCCATCTCTTTCATTGAATGGATTAAAGATCGTCTGTCTTACCATTACTGCAATAGTAGTACTCTCCACATCTATTTTTAAATGGATTTTTCCGAGTCCTTTCCATCTGGAGCAATTTTAAGACCAACTATTGTTTCTGAAGCTCAACCATCCCATAGTGCAGTGCACAGTAATCTGACTAAAATGACTGAAATATTACAATTTTAATCATGAAGAATTTATTCAGAATTTATTCTTCAAAAGCCCATAACTGTGATTTTAACCTTTCCCAAGTGCTGTCCTTTGGCCTTTATGTTTATTGAGACAGGGAAGGCCATCAGTCTGCGGCAATTTTATTGCTGTTGGTTTTAAATAAGAAATAGATAAAGCATTAATCTTTTAGGCTAAAAAGTATTTAACTGGGAGTGTCACAAGTATGGTTTTTGTAACTACGGTTGTGAAAGAGTGACGTCTATTAGAAGAACAGTGTGGAAAGCATCTGGACTCTTCCTGCGTGCAATGTACTCATTCTATGTATAAATAGATGTGATCTTGTCAATTAGGCATCTTCTATGAGCACTGAGTTAACTTGAAGAAGAACTTATATCATGGAAGATGGAACAGTGTGTGCGGTGGCAAAGTTAGGCATTTATCTAACATGCTTGATATAAAAATAATTATTAATAGTAATAAAAATTAGGTACTTGCACAGAGGCATGTCCTTAGAGACGAATGCAATTTTTCACATTCTTTAGGAATGGGTGAATATCAATGACCAGACGCAGGATGAATAAACTACCTCTGCAGGTAGAACAAGTGGGATTAATATTATATATGCTGTCTTACAGCTTCAGGGTAAAAGCTCAAGTCCTGCAGTGAGCCTTATCCTGGTGCACTTGCATCCTGTAACAATTTAATCAAAGGGATGTTTGTAGGTACAAGGAAAGATCTCTTACTTGGAGTACTGTGAGTGTAAGGGTGTTCAGGCAAGGCAGTTTGGTGGTTATTAGTGCCCCCCCCCGGACTCTTTCCTTAGGCAAACGGTTGGATTGTAGGGACTGGTTTTTTTACAGTTCTATATCCTGCAGCTCACTTAAGACTGTGTTGTCAAGAAAAACTCATGCTGTTTTCTTTTTTCGTGCATGTGGAAGACAACAGCAACTGCCAAAGCATTTTTTTACAAAGCCACAGTTGACCACTGGCCTGTTGCGTTAAGGAGACGTGAATCTCCTTATTGGTCTCAATATGGAGAGGGGAAAAAAAAAGGTAGGACTTCAGTGAAGCCATAGCTAAATACCGTAAATCTTGAAGTGAAAGCATATGTCTCTTTCACACATCCCCACTTTTATGCTTCAATTTGTCCCAGCCTACCTGAAGTACTTGCACTCAAATTAGATCCATTAGTGGTATAAAAGTATAGCTGCTTGATTTATGTGCCGTAAAAAAATGAAACAGAAATGTAGCTGGCTATATTTAGGATTGGATATTTGTAGGATTGCTTCCTAATCTGCTGTGGAAATCTTATGTAGTGTATAACACAAGATCACGTTATTATGCTTATAGCTATAATGTAGACAACCATGAAGTAAAATAAGTATGGAATAATTAAAAACCTGATTACATATGTCATTCAGAGAATTGCATTTGTTTTATAACACTATTAAGAATAAGGCACATTTGCGTAATACATTCTGTTTGTGGAAAAACAGATATACAATGAGATAATTTTAACTGCACATTATAACATGTGAAGAAAATATCTGCGGCAAAGCACCAGGAAAAAAAAAAAAAAAATCACAGTATGAATGAAAGACCCATTTGGGATTGTTATGCAATTTGGGGGACTTGCTGCAACAGCAAAGCTGAAATTTAGGATGAATGCATCAATTACTAACTACTAATGCTATAAAGATACCCTTAGCTTCTCAAGGTAATTTAAAAGACCCATTTACATCCTATTTTTTCAAGCGTTGCACTTTTATTTGAACTGTATAAGAGGTAAACTCTTCCAAAGTCAATAAAACTTAACAGCTTCCTTAAGAAAACGGAGATTGTTTCCTTGGAAAGTATCATGTTCTAATTCTCTGGTAATTGAAACAAAACAAAACAAAACAAAACAAAACAAAACAAAAACGATCTAGAGGCTTGTGAATAATACCCAGCATTTAGGTTTTAGCCCACTGATGTGTAATTTTTAAGGAAATCTTCCCTTGGGTAGATTTTAAGCATTTTTCAATACTTTCTAAGCATTTCTTACTCAAGCTGACATTTCTGAATGTTCACTGCTAAAATAGTAAGATATTCCGTCGATAAAATTCAAATTATTGATTTTTAGTAACTAGTTTTTCTTTTCAAAGAAACAGATTTCCCATTTCAAGTCACAGAATTGTGTTATTATCCAAAAGTATTAAGGGAAATGATTGGGTGAGGGAGAAGTATTACACTTTAAATCTTTTTAGCAGGAAAGCAATGTGTCTTAACATTTTACTTTATACAGTGACGTATAATGGAATAGTCCTATTTCTCATGTTCTCTCATTTTGCAAAAACTTAATGTGTGGACAGAAGTACTATGATATTTGTGAACATATGGTCAGGACTATTGTTTCCCAGTTGAGTTCTAAATTAAAATCTGAAATCAGGTCATTCTCACCCACTGAATTCTCAGCCATACTTTGTCTGTAGAAACATGTTGTTGTTGTTGTTGTTGTTGTTGTTGTTATTATTTATATCGACATCTCTTTCTCTTCTCACAGACACATTTCCTTTTTACTAGCCCCAACGCAACAGCTCTTTCAACTCTTCTTACGTTGTTCTATGTGTTTTGTCTTGTTTCCCCGACACGTTTATGACTCTCAAAACTAGGACAACCTCTGGAATTGCTCTGTAAGTCCCAAAGGCCAGTCTCCTAATACATCCCTGCCAAACTGCACTCCCAGAGTGCTTTCCCATGAGATCTGTTAGTGTTCTGAGATTTCTTTTTTAAAATGTAACTAGATTTTAGACTTTTGTAGAATTTCTTTTCATGTTACACCATGAAAATCCCAATACTTTCTTTGCAAGTATACCCTCTCCGTCTGGACTTTTTAACTAGGCACTTAATAAAAGTTTCACCTCTTAAGATGTTGAGCCCATTATTTAACCCCTTTAAGCACTCCTAAGATTGCATGTAGTAAAGGATATTTAAGATAGCTGACAAGATACCACATTATAACTGTAAAACTGACAACAGGGTTGTGGTAACTGTAGTAATAACTTCCTCTTCCCCTCCCTGTTATCTCCATGTAATGCTACCTGATACTGTGACCACTCAACACTTGAACAATGCATGATACAAATAATTTCTCTCTTACAGTCAGCCAGTTAAAGTGGAGGATGAATTCCCATAAAGAATTTCAATTCAGAATTTAAATTCACTTAAATTCAGGCTAACTTATCTTAAATAGAGAAATAAATGCATAATATAATATTATATATTTATATAATCAAGATAAAATATGGAAATATTTCAAAGAATTCAAGACTGACTATTCCCATGTGATATCCATGTTTCAGAGCACTTACTTTAAATTTCAGCTCACATCTAATATAAAAGTAAGTCTATAAATGAAATCAGACTGGTCCTAAAATGGAAATCATCTGGTCTATATAATGTCCACATCAAGAAATGCTACAGGTAAAGAGATAAGACTTGGTTTGTTTCATGCAAAAAAAAAAAAAAAAAAAAAAAAAAAAGGAGACAATTAATTTTCAGTAAGGAAACGTTTTATTTCAAAATGTAAGACCAAAACACGATTTGCTATGATCATAATTGCATTGTAACTACTGAATTTTAACATGTGGATTTAAAGAGCGATTTTCTTGTGAGATAAACATCATAGGATCTGATACAACTGTGCCTCAACCACCATTTAGGATCTTTCCTTTTCTATTACTAATAAGTTACAAGATACCCACGACTCAAACTTTTTCCAAAAATACCCAAATCAACATTTCATTGTGGACCTAGTACTAAGAGGTGGCTTGAGAGCACTGTGCCTCAGAGAGCTGAACTACTTTGTGTTAAAAGTGCAAATGCCATTATTTGTAGCTAGACATAAAAACACGCTAGCCTGTTCAGCAACTGCAAGTGAGCTGGGAAAATCTCTGATGGCAACTGTTTAATGATTCTGTTTCTGTCCTTTATCTCTCTGAAACACAAAAGATACCAAAAACATAAAACACCAAGAACACTTTGTGCTGCTTGATCCTTCACTTACAGGATACACGCCTAACAGAGTGGAAGCACTTACGAAATCAGTGTTTCGCTTGCTGATTTGCCTGTGTGCTTTGTGCAGGAGCTGAACTCATGCTGTCTTTCACGGCAAGTTCATCTTCTTTTGTTTGCTGCCTGTAGGAGCAGAAGGAGCACGCTCCCAGTCCAGGACAGCACTTTACCTTCCAGTTGTTCCTTTGGGTCTCTCCTACAACTGCTGTTTTGCTTCATAGTCTCAATTCAGATAGGCAGACTCCTGAGGGTCACTGACAAGCCTCATTCTTTTTATGTATATATTGGTCTCGTCATATTCTGCAAAGTTTTTGTGAAGTGGGCCTCGTACTAGTAAAGCTTCATTCTAGTAGAAGACAGACCAGTGCAGGTGAGCACCTGGACTAAAGAAAAATTGCCCTTTTACTGTTATCCCTCCTCCCTCTTATCAGAAGCTCAAGAAGTGCCTATTATACAGCTGTTTCATGATCACTGTACCTGAATTAACCATGTTTAAAAGCAAATGCAACAAACTACCATCACCAAACAGCCTCTATTGTAAAATATCTCTAGTTTAACTCTTTGTGGATCTGAGCAGCCTTAGCAATGGTTTATTCTGATACCCTATCAGAGGAAAAGAAATTAACTATGACTTTCATGCAGAATAGTGAAAGAAACGGATCTGGAAAGAAATATTGCAGAAAACAGTGGTAGATAGAAGATATTAATGAACAGATTCATTCAGGGTTTAGAGTGGATAATATTCTTCACCCTTTCCACAAAGTAATAAGGAAAAAGGTAGGGCTGTTTTCAAACAGCTGTTTTCAAGTCTCCAGTAAATTCATAGAAGCAGACAGAAAAACACAGGATCTTCGTTCTGAATTATTTGAGGCCTGTTTCTTTTTAAAGGAAAACATCACCATACAAAAAAAAAGTGTTTTGAGACATATCAAGGTCTTACTAAGACAACTGATAAGCGTATAACCCAGTTTTGGCTGATAAGGTTTTGGTAGATGGGAAAGACAGTTTGTGAGAGAGAGGCTTTTAATGGGATCCAATGGAAGGGAAAAAATTAGTACCAAACAATCTCGTAGTGAAAAAAAGCTCTCTTATGAACAAAAGAAAACATTCATTAGCACAAATCGTAATGTGCTAAAAGAGTTACAACCAGGAAGAAGATATGTGTAACAAAGATAAGGATGCAATGGATTTGGCACCACCCACATACAGAGTAATAAAAGAGGTATGTGGGAGGACCAGATGCATCAAGGTTTTTAGTACATGTCGATTGTCCAGTACTAGAGAAGACAGTCACAAAGCACACAGAGCAAACCGTTTTATAAGCATGTTACACAACAAAATAAAATAGTTAAGTGCATATAATTTGGCATAAGCTCCTAACAGAGGAATTTAGCAGTAATACCACACTCTTGTATAGCTACTCTCTACAGGATCAAGAAATGAGTAGCATGAAAGAAGAAATGAGGAAGTATTTATACCCATTTTAGTAGACAGAGAAGAAATTAATAAGGAAGTCAAATATGACATAAGAGAAAAAGAATATGCAAAAAGTCTTTACATCATGATGATACTAGTATCTTTTGCATCAGTATAACTACATGAAGTGAATGAGTATATAAAGTGTCACAATCTAGATTTTTAATAAATATATGTGCAAAGCCAATACTGGGACAGAAAGTTGTATAAATCATTGCACCTGATTTAAAATAAAATCAGGAAAAGAAATTTAATCGTAACGAAATACTTCATACTACAACAAAATAAAGTTCTTTGCTATCTATAGACACATCATGTAATCAATCGATACATGCATGTAACAGTTTCAGGACTACATGCATTAACGATAATGCCTAAAGAAGAGAAAAAACACTTTAGTTCACAGTGTATATGAGCACAATGAAAAAGGTGGTGAACTCACTGCAATATATTGACTAAATTATAGCACTAAAAACTGGAGAGACTGGTAGGATGCACTGCATTAGCTTTTAAGACCTAAACAGGACAATAAGAAGGAGTGCTAAAATTTACCTGCTAGAGAGGATGTAATCTGTGAGCTCTCCAGTTCTCACACATACCACATACTAGGTCTTCAACCTGGATACCAGGAGATCAGGGGAAGCAAAGATTAAAAACTCACTTTTCAACTCTCTGGAAGACAGTGGTTCAAAGAAATGCTTTTTGTGATGGCTGTTGCTCAAGAGATTTTTAAGGAAAGCTCAAGAAATCACAGAATCACACAATCTTTTAGGTTGGAAGGGACCTCTGGAGATCATCTAGTCCAACCTCCCTGCTCAAGCAGGGTCACCTAGAGCATATTGCCCAGGATCACATCCAGACGGGTTTTGAAGATCTCCAGCGAAGGAGACTCCACCACCTCTCTGGGCAACCTGTTCCAATGCTCTGTCACCCTCACAGTGAAGAAGGTTTTTCTCAGGTTCAGGTGGAACTTCCTGTGGTTCAGTTTGTGCCCGTTGCCTCTTGTCCTGTTGCTGGGCACCAGGGAGAAGATACTGGCCTCATCCTCTTGACACTCCCCCTTCACATACTTGTACACGTTGATGAGATCACCTCTCAGTCTTCTCTTCTCCAGGCTCAACAGGCCCAGCTCTCGCAGTCTTTCCTCATAGGAGAGATGCTCCAGTCCCCTCATCATCTTGGTAGCCCTCCGCTGGACTCTCTCCAGCAGTGCCATGTCTCTCTTGTCCTGGGGAGCCCAGCACTGGACACAGTCCTCCAGGGGAGGCCTCCCCAGGGCTGAGGAGAGGGGCAGGATCACCTCCCTCCACCTGCTGCCAACACTCTGCCTAATGCACCCTAGGATCCCATTGGCCTTCTTGGCCACAAGGACACACTGATGGCTCATGTTTAACTTGTTGTCCACCAGCACTCCCAGGTCCTTCTCGGCAGAGCTACTTTCCAACAGGTCAACCCCCAGCCTGTCCTGGTGCAGGGGGTTATTCCTGCCTAGGTGCAGGACCTTGCACTTGCCTTTGTTGAACTTCAGGAGGTTCCTCTCCGCCCACCTCTCCAGCCTGTCCAGGTCCCTCTGAAGGGCAGCACAGCCTGCTGGTGTGTCAGCCACTCCCCCCAGTTTCGTATCATCAGCAAACTTGCTGAGGGTGCACTCTGTCCCTTCCTCCAGGTCATCAATGACTACATTGAACAAGACTGGAGCCAGGACTGACCCCTGGGGGACACCACTAGCCACAGGCCTCCAACTCGACTCTGTGCCATTCACCACATTCACCCTCTGAGCTCGGCCATCCAGCCAGTTCTCAAGCCACCTCACTGTCCACTCGTCTAGCCCACACTTCCTGAGCTTACCTAGGAGGATGTGATGGGAGACAGTGTCAAAAGCCTTGCTGAAGTCCGGGTAGACAACATCCACTGCTCTCCCCTCATCTACCCAGCCAGTCACTCCATCAGAGAAGGCTATCAGGTTGGTCAAGCATGATTTCCCTTTGGGGAATCCATGCTGACTACTCCTGATCACCTTCTTGTCCTCCAGATGCTTAGTGATGACCTCCAGGAGGAGCTGTTCCATGACCTTTCCCGGGATGGAGGGGAGGCTGACAGGCCTGTAGCTCCCTGGCTCCTCCTTCTTGCCCTTTTTGAAGACTGGCGTGACATTGGCTTTCTTCCAGTCCTCAGGCACCTCTCCTGATCTCCAGGACCTTTCCAAGATGATGGAGAGTGGCCTAGCGATAACATCCGCCAGCTCCCTCAGCACTCGTGGGTGCATCCCATCGGGGCCCATGGATTTATGGATGTCAGTTTGGAAATACCAGAAGAACTCCTAGGAATTAGTTGTTGTTAATGTTATTCTAGTATACTGAAACTACAAAAAGGGCTGTGGCAAAATCCTAATGACAACAGGCAAAAGATACAAGAAAGATGCAATCTAAAACTCAGTCACAGTTAATAGAAAACTGTTTGTAAGTGATTCATGTTGGTTGCATCTAAGAAGAGAGAAGTAGCAAACTCTCTCCAGAGTTAGTGGTTAAAGCAATTAAAAAAATTTCTTCCTATAAGAGCTGAAAATCATAATGAAGATGATGACTAAGACTGGCAGAAATCTAGAGTAATTGGGAAGGGAAGAAAGAACATGATACTGGCATCACAGTTTGGATGATATCACGGATGATGTTTTTCACAACATGAAAAACTGTCATTTACTTATTCTACTGTAGTAGTTTAGATCTGCCACAGCAACACACTATAGGTTGATACTTAATAGGCAGAAGCTAGAGTAGCTCTTGAATAATATGAAGTTATGCTTATTAGAAAGGAGCTGTGGATACTATGAATTTTGTTTTTTTCGTTACTGATAGAGCCGCACAGGAACAGTTGAAACTCACGAGAAAACGTTGTGGAACAATCTTGATAAACCTTTGCCTTCTTCAGCACTGACTTTATAATGTGATATACAAAAGCACAACTTAAAAGAAGCATATGATCCTCACAAAAAAAAAAAAACAAAAAAAAACAAGCAACCAATCAACAACTTGCTTGGCATATCTTCTGCACAATACCATGGAAAAAGGTGCAAAAGAAGTGGAAGACTTGGATGAACAGGTGCATGTGACACTATGGCATGTTACAGTGGCTATAAATAAGGTGGCAATGAGTTTAAGTGTCTGAAAGAATGTTCTTTTTTCTACCTGTATTAGCCTAATACATGATATTTTCTTCCTGCAAACCTTGTTCTCTCAGAAATAAATATTTCTCTTAGAAATACATTTAAAGAAATAAAAAAAAATAAATTTAAAGAAAGGGTGAATGAAATATGAAAGCAATGTAAGAAATCTTTTAAAAGAAATGGCATCAGCATGGCTGCTACTGGAACAATATTCATTTGGGGATGAAAATAGCCTTAACTTTGAACTATGGGGCAAATGCTTGTAAAAGAAAAAGCCATGCTATTTGGAAGAAAGCATCAGGAGCTTCTGAAAAAGGATGCCTGGACATAACGGAAAACTCTTGACTATTTCTTCATACTTTAACACACGTGCAAATAAAAAAAAAAAGAAAAAAAGAAAAAGGTCAGGAATAACAGCGAAAGAAGAGCAATGATAATTTCAATATGCCTAATAGAAATTGGCAAGTGATATATTGGAATACTAAGGAAGCCAGCATCTACTTAGCAACATGCTAATCAGAACTATGGTGAGTCACATCAAGGACACATTCACTAGATGTGGTATTTGTGACAAACTCTTTCCCAAAATAGACTCGGCTTCTATAGGTCTTCAGCTGTATGCATTTTAATGAGCCAAAGTCTCAGATAAATAACTGTTCTGTTTCTCTTATAGTCTTTAAATTGAGACCAAGTAAATCGGAGGTAAAAAAACACAATAAACCCCTGCAGAGTCTAAATGGTCAGTGGCAGCTCGGTATGATCAATGAACACAGGCCACAGCAAATAAAAGCGTGAGCTGAGAGTAAGTTTGGAAAAACAATACTTAGGTGTAGTTACAGTATTAGGAACAAAGACTTTATGACTAAATACTGCTTATAATGCTGCCCCAGCAAATAAGGAAAATAGAATTGCCAAAAGTTATGGAGAACCTCCTACCTACCAGAGGGAAGGTGCAGCTCAGTTACAGCCTCTTCAAGCAGTCTTCAGCTGTCCCCTTACTTGTGTCAACCGGTCCAGGAAGTAAGGAGGTTAAATCTCACCCCAGAGAGTGAAGGTATGAAAAGGTCTTAAAACTTCTATTAAATATTAAATGTTTCTAAATATTAAATAATTAAATAATTCCAAATGTTAATTTTGGTCCTGGTGCTTTAAGAGAAGTAATGGACATTACAACTCACAGTGGTTCCTAACTGATATCTACCTACTGAAATAAATTCCTGAAAATAGCATGTGTGTATTAGCAACAGAGTGCACGTGTGCGTAAAAAACAACAAACTAGTTTATTGCTAGGGAGTAAGTCATGAGTTTTGAAAGTTTGGACTCATGGCTCTTAAAATTGTGTTACTAGTAAAGCTACTATTTACTGGGCAGTTCCTTGATCAAGCAACTTTTTCAAGTTTTGTATAGATTTCGCTAACAAGAAAGCAACCAATCCTTAAAGAGTTGGTGCTTCCTGCTTTTCCTGGACAGCAACGACGATGCTTAGTGGACTTTTCCCAGATCACCACACCATAGGCAGCTTTCTACAGCCTGTTGCTCACAATTTCCCATTTTTTCTGTTCATTTCTTGTTTTATTATATCCCAGTGAATTTCAATGGAGAAAATACTCTACTAGTTAAGTGCAGGCATGGGTTTGAGCAATAGGATATAACGTCCATAACTTTGTAATTGCTACATTATTATATATCTGGTGAGAAATGAGTCTTCCAGACTTCCAGTAAGCCTTTCTATATCTATACTTTCTATATAAATCAGAGGGAACTGGTATACTTTGGGAAGAAATACTGTGGTTTCTTGAAACAGCAAATGTTTATTCAATCAGTTACCAGGGAGAATAAATCTTTTTGCAAGAAAGGTGCATTATGTTTTATACCATATAATATAGCTACCTTTCTGATTGAGTTCCTGTATGCTGTAGAGGGACTTTAAATACCTTTTTAGCTTTACTGGTGAAGGTAGGGATTATTTTCCTCCAGGTCACTCAATAAAGATTAGCCTCCTACACATTGTTCTGTGGTAAAGTTGTATGTGTCTGACTTTTTCACAACAGATGGCTGCATTTCAGTAGTTGTGTATAAGCTGTATAAGGAAGGATGAAATAAAACCTGCATTGTAATCCAACTTTTCCCAGTAGCTTGTTTTATTCATATCCTCAAGTTTGATGTCACGCAGGAGAACTTAAAAAAATGTAAATTTGTTTGTGGTTATTAGTGCTGGGACAGATATATTTGGAGGGGTTGTATATGGAATGTAAATCAATTATTTCATATTGCAACATAACAGATATTGTTTTATATTTTTTATCTTTCTGTTTTATGGGTAAAAGACCGCATGCAGTTCTGGGAAGGGAGCCTTAACTTTGCTTGTTAAGTTCTGAGTGAGTGATTTCTCATGCCAGTCTTTTTTCAGAGCTTTTCTCCTCCCCATCTTGCATGGATGTAACTGAGATATATTGAAAACTTTTTTGGCATTAAGTATAATAATAAATATGACATTATTTTATTACCACAAGTTAAGAATCTTTTTAGTGGTCTTTTAACTGTACCTCATCACTGGAGAGTTCCCTATTGATTTCTCCAATAAACGTTGATTAAAAACGTTACTCTAGCCTTACGATTTTGGCTTTAGCGCTTTACTAATTTTCTGTCTCTCCCTCGGGCTTTTGTCACCAAGGGTTCATTGATGAAACTCCTGAGGTCAAATAAGGAAGCTGTGCAAAGCCTCGAAGCTAAAGCTGAACGTGAGTAATGATCTAATATACTAAGTGTATCCTCTGAAAAATATCTAGGAAAAAAAAAACGCTTGAGCACAATCCCGAGCTTTGCTTCTCCTACCTGTAAAACGGGCTGTTTGCAGCCAGCGTGGCGGCAGCGGAGAGGGCGCGGGCGGGGGAGCGGGTTTCACACCCAGCAGGGCTCGCGGGAAACGGCAGCTCCTCCAGCTCCATCAGGTTGCCACTTCGCAAACCCGCTTCGCGGTGGTCATAACTGAGCAGAAATAAGATTATTTGGCTCATACTTATGAAGTGCTTTATACTACCAGAGAGGAAAGGACAAAATACTGGCTCAATAGTGATTTCGGGGGGGGGGGGGGGGAGAGTTAAAACAGGCTGTTGTTTCTCCTTTGGGAACAAATCTTCCCCCCGGGGCCTCCCCCCCCCCCCCCCGGTAGGTGGTACGGGGGCACAGCCCGGCCGCGGCCTTGCTGCCCCAGCTCGGGGGGCGGCCCGGAGGGGGGGGGGGGGGGAGAAGGCACAAGGTCCCCGCCGCTTTGTCCCTTCGCCTCGTTGCTCACCCGCAGACGGCGGCGGACGAGCGCCCACAGACGCCGAAACGAGTTCGCCGTTATCAGGTTGCATGTTTTATTCATCGGCGGCGCGCGGTTTTAACGGACGCTGCGGGAGGGGCACAGCGCCGGCCCTTCTCTCGGGGGAAGAGGGGGGAAGGAGATGAGCGGCTGAGAGGGTCATGAAAGCGCGCAGCTTTAATGAGAGAGCCCTGCCCTGCGGTCGGCCCGTCCTCGCTGCGTCCCCTCAGGGCACCGCCGCCCCGGCCGCTGCTCGTGAGGCGACGCCGCTCGCAGCCCGCGCGGCGCGACCGCCCCCCCTTCCCCCAACACCCGCGGGGGGGGGGGGAGAGCGAAGCGCACCCACCAATCCCAATCTGCGGTGGGCCGCTGACTGACAACCCAAATCACCCAATAGGAGGCGCCGGCTGAGTAGGCGGGGCCATTAGCGAAGGAGGCTGGGCCAGCACCACCCATTGGGAGGGGCTGGAGGGCGGGGGCAGTGGGGCAGGGGAGGGGGCGGGGCTTAACAGGCAGGAGGGCGGGGCTGAAGGGCGGCAAGGGGGCGGGGCTTGTCCTGGGGTATATAAACCTGGCGCCGAGGGGTTCGCCCGTTCAGTCGGCGCGGCGCCGCGGTGTGAGCGGTTTGTCGGCTGGCTGCTTTTTTTTTTTTTTTTTTTCCCCCCCCTCGTTCTTCCCCTTTTTCTTCTGAGCGCGCGTGTGAGGGGGAGGAGGGGCTGAGCGGCTTTCGGGGCCCCGTTGTGCCTCCGCGGAGGGATTTACCCGCGGCCGGAGCGAAGGGGGAGGAGGGTTGGAGGTGGGGGGCGTCCCCCGGCCTGCGCCCCCATCGCCTGCCCGCTCTGGGCCGGGGGCTGGCGGCGCTTCCCTCTGGCTGCGTCCCCGCCGCGGCGGGCGGGAGGCGGCCGGGGGGGAGCGTTGCCTCGAAGGATTTATCGCCGCTTGGGACCCGGCCCCGCGTCGCTGCCGGCTGCCCCGTTGGGTTCGCCGCCATGGACGAGAAGTACCTGCCCGAGCTGATGGCGGAGAAGGACTCCCTCGACCCGTCCTTCACCCACGCGCTGCGCCTCGTCAGCCAAGGTGAGCGCGGGGGAGGGGGGGGCGCCCGCCCTTCGCCTCCCCTCCCCCCCGCCGCCCCTCAGGGGGCCGCGCGCGGGCTGCGCCCCGCTCCCCCCCCCCCCCACGCGCGGAGCCTCCGCGGAGCCGCTCGCCCTCGGGCAGGGGTTTTGGAGCGGCGGAGTGCGGGGCTTAGTGGCGGCGGTTCGCTTTGTACCACCTGGCTCTCTTCCCCCCTCCTCCCCCCCCCCGCTTTGTTTTTTCTTCTTTTTCACTTTTTTCTTTCTTTTTTTTTTTTTTTTGCGGGGCGCTGGCGCCGCGCGAGGGGCAGCGCATCTCGCGTGACCCGGAGCGTTGCCTTTATGGAGGGAGGAGGCTTCGCGGGCTGCTGCTCCGGCAGAAGGAGCACCTCGCCCCTGCCCGCCCGCCTGCAAGCGGTGGGAAATGTAGCACTGAAGCCTCCCGCATCTCCAGCCTTCCCGTGCTGCTTGAAAGGTTGCTTTTACGCTAGCAAACGCGTGGTTTTCACTGAAACTGTCCCAAATTGGGTGGTTGCATGTGGAGAATTGCTTTAGTCCTCTGCACTAGGCTATTCATTCTCCCACCCTGCTCCATTTTCTCCTATTCATAAGACTTTTCCCCTCCCTAAAATGTTTCTGGGTAGATCGATATTGTTTGTAAGCAATAGATTATTGTTTCTATATGCCTCAATATTTTTTTTTTTGAAAGGAGTTTGCAGACTAAGCCTTTTCCTAGAAACTTGTGACCCTAATATATTAAGGAATCAAAACCACATCTTGCTGAATCTTTTCAATACCTAACACATGTTTGCTTTGCGATTATAAAACTTCATATATTCAGAAATGATTTCTCTGCATCCCCCCCAAGATATTTCACTTTGAAACGTTTGATGTATCGTTTCACTGAAGTACTAGCTCTTTGTTTAAATGACACTTTACTGGATATAAAACTCGTTTCCTGTGATTCACGTGATGTGGCTTAATGTAAATTTGGTGCATTGTATGGAAGACAGGTGACTTTGGAATGCAAGTCTTCTATGAAATCAAACACTTGAGACACTTTGGAACAGTCAAATAAAACAAGTTATGAACTGATCCTGTAACTTAAAATGACAGCCCCGATGACTCTGGCTTCTATTACTTGGAGTGATTGCAAAGCTGCGCTAGTGAACTTTACTTCATAATAGCTTAGAGCTGTTCCAGTTGTGCGATTTCTTTGCCTTGATTGACATAGCTTTTTGTGTAATGGACTACAAAATGTCAATCTCAATCTGAGGGAGAGTCGACTGTTTTCTGAAATATTCTGTGTTTGCAGGTAGCTGTCAGTTTTAGCTGTGAAATGCATGTGCCTGGTGGTCTGTAGCTGCATGTCCTTGGACTTGGTATTCTGCATATTTTTCCCTAACTTACCAGTCTTAAGCAATGGATTGGTTTTAAAAAAAAAAAGAAAACCCATTGTTCATACTGGCATTTTTGACAGAGTGGCACTATTGATAGTGTTGGAGGGGAAGTATTAGCAAGTAGTTTTGTGTTGTGTGCTGTAAATAAACTTGTTTAACATTTTTAGCTTGATGGCTGAGATTTTTATGGTTATAAATTAGTGAAGTTCCTCCGCAAATAGTGAAGGAAGGATTATTTTAGATTTCTGTGTGTGTAAATTATTTTAAGGAAGTTACAAAAGCATGTGAATTCTTATTTTACAGTTAGTCTTTATGAAAGAGTATGCATGATTGTACATCTAATGTTTCTTGGGACTCTGATAGCTTTTTGGAGTACATTGAAACAAGTGATATTAGAGGGCAGAAATATAAAACTTCTGGCTTTTTCTAAAATCATGTAATACTTGGTGTCTTAATGTATACTTTCAGCTCCAAAAATAAGTGGTGCATTCAGTGAAAAAAATATAGACAAATACATGGATGCAACCTTGTTGTTCTAGTGTCTGGATTTTTTGCTTGCTTTGAAAGTGCAGTCTTATGTTAAGATCTGATTTGAGTATTACAGCTATTAGGGACAAGTAACTAAAAGTAAAGCTCAGTAGTCTGTTACCTGTAGTATACAATGCAGATTTGTGTAGTCCTTGTGTATAACTGTGTTAGACAGTTGTGCAGTCACCAGGGAGCCAAATGAGGTGAGACATCTGTATAATAAAGTAGGAAATGTAACACTTAAAAAAACCCCGTGTTTTACAAACCCATCTCATTCCATCATGACACTAACTTTAGAAGTGTCTGGTTCATTATTTTGCTGTAATTGTAAGTAACTATTATTAGGAATGCAACTGTAACTACTGACTTGTACTTTTTAAGTCGGATCCCCCCCCCCCCCCAAGTGTTCTCTCCCCTTTCTAGAGTAGTTCATATGAAATGACTGGTATAATATTTTTAAGTTAAAGTTGCGTTAATTTTTCAGTTTAGAATGGAATGGGTGTTTTTTTCAATTTTGTCTTCACCCAGGTATTTGTGCGAATGTCTTTACAACAGGTTTTAAGTGCTTAAAATAACCAGCTTAATTATGTAATAGTTTTTTGACTTCTGGCTGTCTTAATAGTATTACACTTATTGTTTACATTTACTTTAACTGAAATACTGTAGGTAAGCCAACTTTCTTCAGAAAACTAGTATTGCTTTATAAGAAATATAGTTGAATTGGGAAATTCTTCTGAGACTCTGAAGAGAGCGGAGTGCATGTACTGCTTAGACAAAAAAAAATCATTAGCAAATCTCTACCCATGCTGAAATTTGTTTTCTAGGGAGAAGTGGTCCTACATCTAGACTTTTAATCTGTTAATTGTATTTCTCAAATGGAAATGGACACATTTGCATATTTTATGCTTATAATTGCAAATTATAAATTGGATAGACAAATTGCATAATTGTAAATGGTGAGCTACTCAGGATGCTTTTTTAGAGTTCCAGTATAGCCTCTTAGGAAAAAAAGAACATAATAGAGATGACTAGGATGCTAGGAAAATACTCTGAAAAAAGATTCTTAATACTATCCAGAATTAAGAGATGGCAGCACCTCCTCTTACCCTGTAAAACCTCGTTTTCGATATTTTAGTAGCATTTAAATCAAATATCTATATCCTGCATTGTTGCTGCATAGTACATGGAAGCACTGATTTTTCATGTTGAAAATTCTGAAGTCACTAGAGACTTACCTTTTGGGAAACAAATAAGAAAGGTTTTGTTAGAATTGTGCTTTAAACGAACACTGAAATACTCAACAACTGCTTATGTTATAGAACATGAGAAATCTTTTGCAGGTGGCTAGAATGTATTCTTTTTGACTTTGATCAGATGTTTCACTTGGATGCTTGAAGAACATTACAGATAAACTTTTTAAAAGGCTTAATCTTTTAAATATATAGATGCGAAACAAGCTGGCTTCTAATATGGAGCAAGATGGTCCTGCTAATAGGATTAATCTGCAGCTGGTAGCAAATAGTGGGAATGGCAATATTATGCCCTCTTATCTTAGACATTGTAGCTTCTGTAAGTGAAAAACCTTGGGGAAGATGAGGTTCTGTGATTTCCCTATGAAGCAGCAGAAGATTAGTATTTTTGCATTGTTTCTATTTCAGATCTTGTCAGATTCACATACAAAAGCATTTTTCAATATTTGAATGTGAAGATGTAGAAAGTGATGTGTTTTCTGAAGTCATACTAGTTCTCTGTGCATCATTAGAAGGCAATATGGGTAACTTCCTTCTCAGCCTTCCTTGAGATAGCTTGCTATTATGTCACAGAAACACTGTAAAATATCTATAGCTTAATAAAGTGGCAGCTTGCTTTTTTGGACTTTGTAAGTGACTTTAAGAAAATATTAAATATTTTCTTATGGACACTTTTATTTGAAAACTGCAGCATATAGTACTCCTAACTTAAAAATAATTTTTAGTACAGGAGAAGAGCAATCCAAATCCCCTACAAAGTAAAGGAGAAGCTGTTTTACCTGGTCATAGTTAAGTTTGCCAGACTTCTGGCAGTTAATTTGGTATCTGACAACGCTCTTTAAAACCTAAAGAGTTGTGGTCAAGTGCTGATGGGTCAGAGAAACCAAGCCAAGCAACTTGTCTAGCTTTAGATATGCTGAACCTCTGGCAGTTCACTGTCAACTTCCCTGATGCGTGATCATGGCACCCTTCACCAAGCAAGGTTTTGTTTGTAAGGCAGGCTGTTTGTTTGCCTCTTGGTTTGGACCTAAGACGTTTGTAAATATAATATTGATTGTTTATAGCACCACTAGTGAACTACAGTAATGTAGGAAAAGATCGGTAAGAAGAATTCGCAACTTAATTTCATTTCTCTTATTTGAGACCTATGTATAGTACTGATTTATGACAAATATTTTGTGAATGTTGGGTAAAGTGTGTGAAATTGCAGACTGAAGAAGCTAGCTGTAAATAAAATGTGTTGATACCAGACATGTTTTTGTAACAAAGGGAGAAATTAAACCAGTGCCTGGCACTTGTTTATTTTGTGTCATGTTAAGTGTGTAGGTGTAGAGAACTCTGTAATCAAAGTCAGGACAGCTAAAGTCTTCGCTCCAGAAGGCAGTGAGTCTTGATGCTGTTGCTGAAAGACAGTTTTTACTTCCTTCTATGTGGATTATACCTGTGGACCTCTTCCTTCCAAACTGGTTTTAGTTACCTCAGAATTTGAGGTTATATCTTAAACGAATGCGTCTACCCTTTGCTGTCACAACGAGATACACAGGAATAGCAAGCCTTCCCAACAGTAGATGGCTGTATGTGCTAGCTATATATTGAATCACTTTACTGCCTAGTGCAACTCATAGTGAATGTTAAAGGCTTGCTGGTTCCTGTGTGCTAACTTTCAGGAGCAGTGAAAAAATAACTAGAAATTTCCTGAAAACAGTATTTCCCATATCCCAGATTCCCATATCCCAAGTTCTTTCCGTATCAAGGAGGACTCAGAGTGCGAAAGTGTACCAATTTACTACATTGTGCGGGTTAAGTCTGACTTTTCTGTTCAGTGCGCAAGGGATAGCGTTGTAAAAATAGTTGAAGTAGGACCTTAATAAATTAAGGTTCCATGGACAGTATTAACTTGGAATAAATATTCCTTGGAATGGAAAGACTGGTGGGTATATAGCAATGATTTTCCTTCTTCGTATGATTCTAATTTTTCACAATTCTAAAATTTAGTTTGCAGTTAAGTGATATTCATATTTTCTATGATCTAAATAATCAGTTTGTTCATGTATCGTTGTCTCCTTTTTCCTGAGGACAAGGGTGTGTTCTGCAGCCTGGAACAGACATGTCTGTTCCAGTCCTCAGCCCCTAATAGTCTTATGCTCAACTATTGTATAACGTCACTCCCCTTCATTCGTCATTGCAGCCTATCTCACATGAATGAGGAAGAAGCAACATTAATTTCAAGTGTCCTTCTTTCTGAGGCTGTCAAAACACTTTATGAAGGTCATAGGCATTTTGCAATAGAAGTGTAGATAAAGAAAACTGGGATGTTACTTTAATAGGATGCTCCAAATAATCCTGAGTTGAGGTACTTAAGTTTTGTGAGTTAAATACGTATGTTCCTCAGACAGGGTCTCACTTTAAGTTGTCCTTCTTAGAGGTTAACCAGGAGGTAAAAATCCTTCTATTATCTTCCAGTAATCAAACTTTAGGAAAATAGAGCCTGTGAAAATTTGAGGAGGGGGAGAGCAGAGGGAAACAGTTATTTGCGGACTTTATGCACAGCACAAATTTAATAGTGATTGTAATACGCATGCATATCGTTTGCTGGCATCCCCATGAAACCAAGGGAGATTGACTTAGGTATTTCTGTCTGGTTAAAATATTATGCATAGTAGTGAAGAAATAAGTCTGTGTTCTTAGATCTGTGAGTGAAGAAGCAATATTTGGTTTGTTTGTCCCTCATGTCTCAGCCTGGCCATACTTTGTGTGTTCACTAACATGCTTGCTTTGGAAGCTGATGTTTTTGTAATGGCTGACCCTTTGCTTTTACTCCAGCAAAACTGTATTGGGAAAGTCATTGGAGCTCTTAAGAATTATAAAGACTCGAATCTGTAATTGCTGAAAGCAGAGGGAAGTGATTTATCGAGTGTTCTACTCATGTTAACAGGGACACTGCAAAATGCAGTGTAAGATAATCATACTTCACCCTAGGCTTATCTGCTCTGAAGCATGACTCTAGCCTGCAGCCACTCACCAATGATCACATTTAGTCTAAAACTGACTTCTAATTTACTTGCACACTTACTTTGACAGTCAATGAGAGAGATCGAATTTAAAGGTTTCAAATTTAAACTGACATGGTTTGTCACTTTCAATCCTTTTCGACACCAGCCATGCAAATTAAAAGTGTAACCTTCTGAGTACTTATTTACTGGAGAAATCAGAAGGAGGGTTGCTGCACTCCTGGCCCCTGGCTTGTTTGACTTAACTTGCATGAAGCTGAAATCTACATATGTGACCTTTGTGCCCTGTGAGTTGTCTCTCCTCTGACTTAAGAGTATAATTGAGAAACAAGAGTTTTGTATGCTCTCTGATTTGAAATAATTAGGTATCAAAGTTCAGGATTGAGTAGCCTTTGCAAGATATTTAACGTGGTACTGCATGACTTTTTAATTAGTACTAAGCAATTTCAGTAAAAAGCATGTTTAAATGGATTAGCTGGTAACTGACATACCTAATATTTCATGGTGAATTAGCTGACTATTCTTAGCTGAGCTCTACAGGAGCTTAATGTTTACATTTATGCTGATTTCCAAATAGAAAATCACAGAATCGTTTAGGTTGGAAGGGACCTCTGGAGATCATCTCGTCCAACCTCCCTGCTCAAGCAGGGTCACCTAGAGCATATTGCCCAGGATCACATCCAGACGGGTTTTGAAGATCTCTAGCGAAGGAGACTCTACCACCTCTCTGGGCAACCTGTTCCAATGCTCTGTCACCCTCACAGTGAAGAAGTTTTTTCTCAGGTTCAGGTGGAACTTCCTGTGGTTCAGTTTCTGCCCATTGCCTCTTGTCCTGTTGCTGGGCACCACGGAGAAGAGGCTGGCCTCATCCTCTTGACACTCCCCCTTCAGATACTTGTACACGTTGATGAGATCCCCTCTCAGTCTTCTCTTCTCCAGGCTCAACAGGCCCAGCTCTCTCAGCCTTTCTTCAGAGGAGAGGTGCTCCAGTCCCCTCATCATCTTGGTAGCCCTCCGCTGGACTCTCTCCAGGAGTGCCATGTCTCTCTTGTCCTGGGGAGCCCAGAACTGGACACAGTAGTCCAGGGGAGGCCTCCCCAGGGCTGAGGAGAGGGGCAGGATCACCTCCCTCCCCCTGCTGGCAACACTCTGCCTAATGCACCCCAGCATCCCATTGGCCTTCTTGGCCACAAGGCCACACTGCCGGCTCATGTTTAACTTGTTGTCCACCAGCACTCCCAGGTCCTTCTCAGCCTGGTAAATGGTAAATAAGGGCATGACAGTTACACTAGGCGAGTGGTGTGTCTTAAGTACCTGAGACCCAGGAAGGCAGGTCTAGTTTACAAAATGGGAGCTGGATTGAAACTGTTCTGGGAATGACTTAGGGGCCTTTTACCGCTAGCTGAGCATGATTTCACAGTACATCACTCTAGCAAGAGAACTAATATTGTCTCTATGGCCTTATAACTAAGGGCGTATGGAGTAGGATTAGGGAATTTTATTTTCTTAAGACATTCTGCATGTGCTGCTTAATCTTTGAGAACATCTAGAAAAAGTCCACAAAATACTTCACAAGCATGAGAACATCTGTAAGCTTGTTACTAGTCCGTTTTGAAAATAATGGTCACTGACTTATATTTTGAATATAGAAGAAACAGGAACATAAAGTACCAAGAGGCCCTTTAACCTAGTGGTGAATTGTGTAGCAAGAAGCAGTGACTAAGTGTAAATGAAAAGTAGAGCCTAGTACTTGAGCTGTGAGTGGTTAACTGTTGAAACAAATACAAAACAAATACAGGAGGTGGTAGGTTCTCAGTCTCTTGACATCTTTGAGCAGTAGGTTAGGCTCTTTATGGGGAGCTGTCAGTGAATTGGGGTATATGGCAGGTGCAGACTGGATTTTTAGTACAAGTCACAAAATTGCAAGAGAAAATTGCAAGAAGAATTGCAACTGGAGAGGTGGAAGGATGAAATGTTTTTGTGCCATAAGCTCCGAAAGCTGTGTTTTTGAGTGTCTTGACAGCTAAGCAACTCCTGTTTTAAGACAGGATAAATACAAGAGTAAAGGATTCCTTTGCTGAAACTCAACTTTGTCATATTTATCTCTTACTGTACTTCTCTTGGTCTGCTCTGGTGTTGTCATTTTTCATTGTATCATCTCACCTCTTTGTCAAGTTAAAATTAACAAGAAACAGGAAAGTGGAATGAATTTCCTTCCTTCCTATTCTCCATTTCCAATTACTGTTATGTGGCTGGCTGCCTTCCATTTCTTATCTGATATGTTTATCAGACTTTTGGCTTCAGCTAACAGCTCAACAGGAGCAAAGTTGCAAGGCGACAAACAAATGTCAACTTAATGTTATCTGCTGGTATATTTTTTTTTCTCGAGTATAGAGGAGTTCTTTATAGGTCTTCATGATTTTTGGGAGGGGAAGAATTGCATCTCAAAATACTTAATCTAAATGATTAGAAATCATTTCAGTAAATCTTTATAATCCAAAAGAAAATTTTTTATTCAGTGAAAGAATATTAACCTTTTCCTTCACTGTGCAGGTCTAGGTGCAATGTGGTGACAGTGAATTTGGAGTTTGTTTCCTAGAAATTTTTGAACTTTAATCCATTTGATTTGTACAAAAGTAATACTCACTAGGGGAAGATGATTTTCCATGCATGTGGTACTTAAAGATCTAGAATGAAATTGAGATTGCTGTTGTGGTTGGTCTGACACTGAATATCCTGCTGCATTCATTGTTACATGCTTGGAGAGTGAACGCATCTGCATTCTCTACCTCTGATTGTCCAACAGTTCTCTGGAAAGCACGTTTTAGGTATTTTCAACCAGTTTTTCTGCTGCATAGAAATAATAATGTTTGAAACATGCAGAAGCTGAAAGACTGGTCTCAATGCAGTGAAAGTTCAGGTATCTCCTTTTGTGTTGATTAACTGGTAATGGACAGTAGTCTTCATTGCTGGCTCCTTTTGATTTATACCCCATTTGCTGTTTCTCGGGGACAACCAGAGGTGGCAGGGAAGCAACCGTGCAAACTTCTGTCAGGATGATGCATCTCTGGTGGCGGCAGTCTGGTTCCAGCTTACTGAGCTCCTTAACTGTCTGACACTGAATATCTGTGCATTCTTCATGTCTGTAGTTTTTATTCATGTCTTCAGCTTGTTGGCAGGAGAAGATGGGAGAAGTGACATACCATCTCCCATGCAGACTTAAGTGATACAGTTCTATGGAGTAAATAAGTGAGACAGACTCATATATTTTAATTCACCCTTTTCCCTTCTACCCTCCTCCAAGCTAATCATATCAAATGATAATTTGTTTTACAAAAGTGAATGTATTGCAGCATAATATTGTTTCATGACTTTTTGTTGTGTTTGACTATTCACTTTGCAAATCCCATTTTCCTCTTCTGGATTTCATATAGGTTGGCTGAATAAAATGTTATTAGTCCGTTTGTAGTTTTCTGAATGGCCACAGCTAAGTGCTTTTTTCACTGTACTAATTATCTGACTCTTTCATGATCAGTATTTCAGCCTGCCTTTGTTCTGGGAGCAAGATGCCCTAATTTCAAGAAACAGGAGTGTCACAGTTCTTTGAGTTCTGAGGTTTTCTGCTGTTATAGGAGTTTTGCCAGTTTTTGGGAGTAGGTGGGTTTCTCTCTTGGAAAAAAAACTTACTAAAGATTTGACTTGGTTTCTCCATTTAAATCCTAATTGTATGTGAAGGAACTTTTGCTCGTATGTTAAAGCAATGCCTTTAGCCCTAGCTAATATTTCTTTTCTAGGGCTGTCCTAATGTGATGATGCCTTAGCATGAATCTGAAAGGTAAAATGTGACTCCTCAGCAGTAGATTTTAAGACTGGAAAGGAATGTTGTGATCCATTTTGCCTTCCAACACAATTGTAATACAACTTAGTTTTAAAGATCCTCTTCATTTGTCATATACCCTTGACCTTCATAGTATACTGTACATCCATGGTCAGGAAAAATGATTCAGTTTTTATTAGCCTACTTGATAACAGAATACAGCAGAAGAGCTGTTTTTAAAGTTTGTGTCTGTTCTTTAAGCAATTTTTCTGCAGACAGTCTTACTTGAAGTCTTCAGAAGTCTGTTAAGACAGTGTGGAAAAAACGTCAGGAATGACATAACTCCTTCCTGCTGGATTACTATACTTAAATTAGATATCCTTTTAAGATTTCTTCCAGACTTATGTTCTTCTGTGAGCTTGTCTGGGGGGGTCTCTGGTAATTATGAAATAGTAATCTGAGCACACCTTGGAAAAAAAGAGATGGTTTCCACTGTGACATTTTCCATAGAATATCCTAATGTTGACGTTTTAGAGACTTAGGTTACCAAGAATGCTTTTTGAATAGTACTTTCCATCTCTGTTGGGAAACGTTGGGATCCATCACCATGCGTTTTTTTGTTTGCTTTTTTGAAGCATTTTTCGGATGCTTTTTTAAAAAACAGCCTGTGTCTTCAGGATGATGCTGCAGCCCCTTAACTATAAATACTGAAAATGCTCCAGCAGGGGGAGCCGATATTCAACCTAAAAAACTATCTACTGAAGTGTGAGACTGGAACTTGTCGGTGTGGTCTGAAGGTGTACTCTGGGAAAAGGAAGTTGTGGGGCCTTGATGTTTGTCCCTTGCAACCAGGGAAACTGGGAGCTGCTGTTGTAGGAACCATATGTGACTGCTGCAGTCATCTGTGTTGGGTTGGCATTGTAACTTTTGAAGTCAAACACCTTTGTGTTCTCTGCTTCTTGGAATGCAGATCCCTCTTGAAGAAAATAGAAATAAATGGATAGTCTGGAGACTTGAGTATTTATAAGCTTTTTAAATAAATATTACTTGTATCCAGTGTTTGATTATGAAAGGTTGCTGTTCAAGCTATAAAGGCTTTAACTGATAACTGCCTATTTGAAATCAGCTCTGGTTTCATCTTGGCTTTACCATCTCACAGGTGTTTGTCCCTTTACTCCTTGTACCTTGACTGTAATCTTAAGCTTGAATATGGACCAAATGCTGTATTTGTAGTAGAACTACTTTTTCTTTGGGCTACCGCTTTCTGAATACAGTAGAGGTGCGTGTTGGTGGAAATGGCTTCTGCCTGTGCTGTTCTCCTGATGTATGCTTTAATAAGGCTGTCAGTCCAATATGATGAGTGTTTAAATGAAGTTTTTAAAGCATACATCAAACTTTTTGAACTAAGCTGTCTTAGAATCTCACATAATTATCAGGTGATTAAATGGAAACTGCAGGGAAGCTTCCATAATGTTACTTATGCTTCTGCTTCTCCAAGGATTCCAGTTGCTGGATAGTTTCCTACTTGGTCTTTGTGTTTGGGGAAAGTGAAATGGATGGATAAAATTGAGCTACAGTCCTCCTATTTGCCACTTGGAGGAAGAGGATAGTAAAACTTTATTGACCTCATTTTATCTGGTTTGTTGAAATCCTTTGCTTAATTTGTTATCATATTAGAATAATATTTGACTAGAACTCCAATCTGTAGTTGGTAGTTGAGTAAATTTTTCAGAAGTAAAGATTCATTATTCATGAGTCTGTGCAAATGGTGCTAATCATGTAATTGTCTCTTGTCAGTGTTTGTCTGAGGTATTTTTGGGCACTTCATTTGGAAGGTTTTGGTGCTGTTATCAAATCAGAGATTTGATGCTTTTGCACACAGCCATCTGAATGAAAAGCAGAGTACTGATTACAGAAAACAAATATAGTCCCTTTTCTGTTCTGATTTAACACCTTAAAACATGAGTGTGTGTATTTGTCAGTAATGGATGTCAAGCTGTGTTGTAATAAAACAAATGCTAGAGAAGGTTATTTTCCCTTCATTTTATTGATGGCTAATTACCTATTGAGCTGTAAAAATTATAGTCAATCAGCTTTTGGTAATAACCCCTTTCCCTTTTCACCTTACAGCATTTTGTCCTCAGGACAATTATCCTGAGATGGAAGAAATTTTTACATGTAACTAATTGAAATCCTAGCCGAATAGTGAAAGTGGTTTCAAGCTAGGGCACAAAATGAAGAATTAAGAGCAGATGGCTCCTTCAGAAAAATAGATTAAGGAGAAGAGATGCTCCTGGCCAGCTACATAGTTAATCCCTTGCCTCTTGTCAAGAGCTACTGGCACTTGCTAGTTATTATGCAAGAAAAATAAAATAGCAGGTATATGAATTTAATGAAAGGAAAACTTTTCCTCTGTTCTAGGTCTTGTAGGTGTGGTGTTCATATTTTTAGTTTAAGATATGGCTATAGTAAATTGGAATAATAAACTGTTAAATAAGATCCATACTGCTTCAAAAATGGGTACTAGCAAAAAATCCTGAGACTGAAGTTCCTTTTTTATTCAGTGAAGGTTCCTTCTGGCATCGCTGTTGTTTTCTTGCTCTATGAAATGCACTGTGACTGCTGTCTTCAAACCCTCATGTGAGAAACTTGATAAAATCTTTGTGCATATTTATGTCCTGATGACTTGAGGAAAAGAATTTGCTAACTTTCCCATGTTTAATATTAGTTTCTAGTTTTAGTATTAAATGGGCAGCCTGTCTGTTTGGTTAAGTACCTTTATTTCTTAAGACTATATTAAGCAGCACACATTCAAGCACTTTAAGTAGTTATTCTCTTTTTGAACTAGATGAAGTCATTCTTGCACTCATAAAATACAGTCAATGAATCCAGGTGAGTAGATTAATCTTAATATCTCTTAATCTGCATGAGAACCATACCTTAGTAAGACCTGTTCATGGGACTAAGTGTACACTAAGATGACCATTTTGGTACTTTAAAAGATCATTGGAGAACAAAAGATATTTTGCTCACCTGTTACAGGAGTGATGCAATAATATACCTTACTAAATAGTTATTGCTTCTTGGCTGTTCTTCATCCTTTGGGCCCCATAACTCTGCACTTCCTTGGCAGCTGCCTAGAAATTTTATAAATTCAGCCCCTTAGCCAGCTGCCACATCTAGAAGGTAACTCGGCTATTTTTTATCCCATATTTTGGGAAAAATCAAGCATCAAATTTTTCCATCTAAAAGCTCGTGTGAACATTACTGCAGCCAGAAGCATTGACCCCTCATGTTCTTGGTGTTTGCACTTTCCTTCTTGTGCCTCAGCAGCAGAAGTGCTGAGAAGCAGCAGAACCTTGAATATATGTAATTATAAAGATAGGTGGAATATGCCAAGCAGAGGTCTGGTTGGTGGTAGCTGCTGTGTTTTCCCAGCACTGTTGACATCCCAAGCCAGCAGTGCCTGCTGAGCTTTGATTTTGCTCTCGATTTTTATGTGTACATCACTGATTGTGAACTATTCCACTAAATCTTAAGCTGCCTTGTGTGTGTGCCTCTTTCTAATAGTTGACTATTCTGGGCAAAATTTGTAGAAATAAACTGAGATTTATTTAAACCATTAGAGAAATGCCTAGTATAGGAATTACTACCATAAAGAAAATTTTTCTTTTTCCCAGCATTGATTGAGTATATTTATGTTTAGTAAAAGGCAGGAAATTTAAACTTTAGGTGGATTAAAGTATTCATTCTGAAAGGCTGGTTTATCACATAACTACACAATTTAGTATTACTGTTTCAGAAAACTAGAAAGGAAACATCACATTTTCCCTTTCTACATAGGTACTTGATTTTAAATTGCTTTAAATCTAAATTTTTTTATTTAACTGAATTTTTCAGTATTTTGATTCCACAGAGTCCTTGTACAGAAAGGAAACAGTATAGATATTTTGCTTTCACAGTGTCGGAAAGAGTTGATGTGCTTTGGAGAAGCTAACCTCAGATTTTCTTTTAAATACTTTTCTCCTGAAGAAAAGCACATTTACCTTTTATAAACAGATTTATTTACCTGAAATATACCACTAATCTGCTCTATGATCTGTGTTCAGAGGACACTGTTCAGTTTTACTTAAGTTAAAAAGCATAGGACCCTTGTTTTGGATTACATTTGTCATTCAAAGCTACTATGGCAAATAAAACATTTATGGAGGGGTTCTATCAAATGCTAGTAGAACTATAGCCTCTATTTTAAAACTTTCTGTCTATACAGAGAGTTTCAATTTACTTTAAAGCTTGCTGGTGGAAATGGATATGTTAAATTTGTGTGGGTATAAGTCATGGAGGTCTGTTTTGTTTTCAATCATAAAACTAGAGAATTATAAGGATAATATTCTGTTACGTGAATTTTGGAAATATTAGTTTAGAAATAATAAAAAAACCCTCTTACACTCAGCTAGGCAGATGCCATAAAAGCTGGAAGATCGTTTTTTGAGTGAAATTACTAAATGGACTACATGATCCTACAGAAGATAGACTTATTGTGGACTTAGACCTCATTTTCTTCCTTGAAAACCTAGCCTTTTGGCAGAGAAGTTTAATCCTTCATTTGCTTGCGAGAATTCCAGTTGGGATGGTCTGAAAGCTGTTTTTTCAAGATGGATCATGCTTGTAAGGAAGTCTGATTTTTTTTTAGTCTGAAATGCCATAAATTTGGGGAGATTCTCATATAGGGTAAATACCCCAGGGCTCAAAAAGTGAAACAATGCCCCCATGCTCTCCTTCTGCATTTAGACACCTTCTTAAATGTTATGGTGTGGTTTTGGGGAATCTTTTCTTTACTCTTCACTATAATTCATGATTGTAAAGTTTATTTTAAAACATGCCTACCTTAGTTTCTGTAGTCTCTTATATAGTGGAAATAGTGTTTTCTGTAGTATGTATGTGTCAACAATATTCTAATTGCTACATAGGTAAACTGCGGGACTGTAGAGCGTTTTAAATAGAATTGAGTAATATCACTTTAGACTTTTTATTGTCTCTTAAATGTATCAACAGTTTCTACAAAAATAGCAGCAGGTGAGTAATTTTCTCTAAAATTCTGGAAGTGAGATTGGTCAGGTAACATCGTAGGTCTTGTGCCTGTTTGACAAGTCTCAGATGAGTCAGCAGTCTGGAATCAAACAAAATATACTTACGTATTTTATCCTTACAAGTTAAGGATCTAACCTACTTATTTGTTTCTGCAGGACATGCAGAAATAAAGGACATAATTCAAGCCAGAGAAATCTCTATCTTTAACTGCTGAAAGCATATAGGTGTGCTCTTCATGTTCCACTGTATGTTGAAGTTCACAGTGAATTTTATAAACAAGCTTAATATTTAGAATGCCTTCTAAAATATGAATAGAGATAAACTTCCTTGTTTAATACTAATTTGTATAACTTATTCTTCTAGAGTGGATTCTTGTTCTGAATAAGCCTTCATACGCTTCTCACCATGAGGATAGTCAAGCATTGGAATAGGTGACTTGTGTAGTAAAATCTGCCATTGGAAGAAATTTTCAAGACATGGCTAGACATAACTACAAAAAAATACTGAGATATCTAATATATAGGGTTTAGTATTTATTATGCTTGCAGGTAGTAGTCATATTAGATCCAGTGGAAACTGGTTTTCTCAAGGCCTGACAATGCACTCAAGTGTCCAGTGCTAACTCTAGTTTTACTGAATACAGTACAAGAACTTTGCTTCATTTCCATTCCATTTCCTAATACTATGTGAAACAGTAACAGGTAACAGGTTTTTATTGGACTGAAATATGTATTTTAGGCAGTATGTTCTCAAACAGTGGGAAGAGGCAACTTTGGAGGAATGAGTGTGCTTTCAGCCACACAAGTATAATGATGGTGTTATGGAGAAAGGAAACAGTGGGATATTATATATTAGATCACTCCTTTAAATCTTTCTCTAGGCTAACTGAGTATCTACAGTGATCTTGTCTGAAAAGGCAACACCAATTTCTAGCATGATTTAAAGTATCAAAAATGTCTTCCTGGGCTACAGTATTATGCTAAAGTAAATTCTACAACTTTTGTGGCACTGAAGTGCAATTTGGTTTCATTTCATGAAAAAGCAGTTGAACTGTGAAATGTACCATTTTTACAGTCACGTCTTAGAGGTCAGTAAAGGATTTTAGCAGGATATGAACAGATTCCTTGAATAGGTAGATACATTCCTTTTTAGAGTAAGGATAAACCAACTAGAATAAATTGTCAGCGATGATCTCCATGGAGGAAGGATGGGTGGGTGTCCTGACAGTTGGCAGGCAAGTGTCTTCTGTAAAAAATCATGTAGTTAACAATGCATGAATGAACTGCAAAATAGACTTCACAAAAGTGTATTGTCATTACCTTAGAGGATTTCTCATGAGTTCTCACTGCAAATAAATCTTGGGATAGCAGCAGAGTGTGGAATTGAGGAAGACTAATATCAACAGGGAAATAAGAGGCAACAAAAATATTCCCTTTAAAAAATCCTTTTAAAACTCCTGCAAAATTGGGTAGAAATTAGTTCAGACATGAATTAAGTGCCTTGCTAAAAGTTCAGTATGTAATGCTTATTTTCAGCTTATTTAACAGCAGTTTGTTCTGCCTTTGGTTGAGGAAATTTACCCCCCACAGCTACTGATTTTGTGAAGCAATGCTCATTACCACAGAATGATTGAGGTTGGATGTGACTTTGGGATATCATCTTGCTCAACCCCCCCTGCTTGGAGCAGGGTCAGTTAGAGCAGGTTGCTCAGGATTTTGTCCAGTTGAGCTTTGACCGTCTCCAAGGATGGAGCTGAGTTCATTGAAATACTGTTCAAAGTTGTTTTTACTTGGGGTTTTACTCATTTTAAAGTAAATCTGTTAAATTCCTAGACGTGGCTATCAACCATGTGTTCAGGAGATCAGTTCTGGTTATAGAAGAGAACAGGAGAATTTGGGATCCTTCAGGTCAGATTCTTACAAGTTGCTATGGAAACAGTATTTATCTGTACTTGCAAAAGATTGTTTCAGTGCACTAAATGTACACTAACTTCCACCTTACGTAAGAATGACAGTTTTATTAAACTGGAGTTACATATAAATTGAGATTTCCTATATCCCACCATAACTGATAGCAATACATAGTTTTAGCAGAGGAGCTGAAAATTTCTCTTGCAAAATCACCGAATTATATTATGTTACCAAAGTTACTTCTGACCTAAATGTTCAAAGAATTTCAACAGTTTAGCATATTAACAAGCCAACTTCTTACTGAGGTGGTTGACTGACTTTATCCATGCAGAATAACTTTTAATTTTGTAAAACAGAAGAAACTTGAATCAAATGTTCAAGAAACTAGCAAAGTAATAAAATACGTGATAAAATTCTTTAATCTGTAGAGAAGTTTCAAATTTCAGATGTTTTCAGTTCTTTGGAATCATTTAGGTTGAAAGGGACCTCTAGAGATCATGTAATCCAATCCACCTGCTCAAAGCAGGTCTGAGCAGGTTGCTCAGGGCCTTGTCTAGTTGGGTTTTGAGTCTTGACAGCCTCTGAGCGACTTGTTGCTCACAGTACCACCCTCACAGTAAATTTTGTGTTTAAATTGAATTTCCTGTATTTCAGTTTGTGCCTGTTGCCTCTCACCCTTTCACTGGATACCACTGACAAGTCTGACTTGGCTGTCTTTATTCTTTCTAGTCAGGTATTTATGCATATTGGTAAAAGTCCCCCTGAGCTGTCTTCTCCAGGCTAATCCACCTCACTGTCCTTTTACATAGCCTATTCCCTCTCAGTTTATCTGAGGATATTATAGGGAAATAGTCAAAAGCCATGCTGAAGTCAAGATAAACAACATCCACTGCTCTCCTCTCAGCTACTGAACTAGTCATTCTGTCATAAAAGCTATCGGACATGATTTCCCCTTCACAAATCTGTGCTGACTACTGACCACCATAATATGTTTGGAAATGGTTTCCAGAAGGATATACTCTATAACCTTTGCAGACATTGAGGGGAGGCTGACCAGCCTGAAGTTCCCTATATCCTCCATCTCGCCCTTCCTGAAAATAGGAGTGGCATTTACTTTCTTCCAGTCCTCAGGAGCCTCTCCTAATTTCCATTACCTTCCAAAAATAGTGGCTTTTCAGCTCCCCCAGCACTTGAGGGTGTCAGTTGGGGTGGAGGATACTGAGAAAGTTCCAGGCTTACTGAAAATGATTGATTTGTTTTAGAGGGGTGGGGGAAGACAGCACTGCTTCATCTTGTCGGCTTCATAGATCTTACACAGTGCTAGGAAAAGACCTATGTTAAATTTTCTTAATTACCTTGACTTCAGCAAGGCTTTTGACACTGTCTCCCATCACATCCTCCCAGGTAAGCTCAGGAAGTGTGGGCTAGATGAGTGGACAGTGAGATGCATTGAGAGCTGACTGAATGACAGTACTCAGAGGGTTGTGGACAGTGGTGCAGAGTCTAGTTGGAGGCCTGTGGCTAGTGGTGTCCCCCAGGGGTCAGTCCTGGGTCCAGTCTTGTTCAATATATTCATCAATGACCTGGAGGAAGGGACAGAGTGCACCCTCAGCAAGTTGGCTGATGATACGAAACTGGGGGGAGTGGCTGACACACCAGCAGGCTGTGCTGCCCTTCAGAGGGACCTGGACAGGCTGGAGAGGTGGGCGGAGAGGAACCTCCTGAAGTTCAACAAAGGCAAGTGCAGGGAGAAATAGGGAGGAATAACCCCCTGCAGCAGTACAGGCTGGGGGTTGACCTGCTGGAAAGCAGCCCTGCCGAGAAGGACCTGGGAGTGCTGGTGGACAAGTCAAGCAAGAGCCAGCAGTGTGCCCTTGTGGTCAAGAAGGCCAATGGTATGCTGGGGTGCATTAGGCAGAGTGTTGCCAGCAGGTGGAGGGAGGTGATCCTGCCCCTCTCCTCAGCCCTGGGGAGGCCTCCCCTGGAGTACTGTGTCCAGTTCTGGGCTCCCCAGGACAAGAGAGACATGGCACTCCTGGAGAGAGTCCAGTGGAGGGCTACCAAGATGATGAGGGGACTGGAACATCTCTCCTCTGAAGAAAGGCTGAGGGAGCTGGGCCTGTTGAGCCTGGAGAAGAGAAGATTGAGAGGATCTCATCAACGTGTACAAGTATCTGCAAGGGGAGCCTCAAGAGGATGAGGCCAGTATCTTCTCCGTGGTGCCCAGTGACAGGACAAGAGGCAATGGGCAGAAACTGAACCACAGGAAGTTCCACCTGAACCTGAGAAAAACCTTCTTCACAGTGAGGGTGACTGAGCATTGGAACAGGTTGCCCAGAGAGGTGGTAGAGTCTTCTTCCCTGGAGATACTCAAAGCCTGCCTGGACGTGGTCCTCTAGAGCATATTGCAAAGGATCCTACTTGGAGCAGGGAGGTTGGACTAGATGATCTCCAGAGGTCTCTTCCAAGCTTGGCTATTCTGTGATCATATAATACAGAAGATCTCATCTGTACTATCGTGTTTTGTGGCGTGGTAATACTGACTGACGTGTGTCTTGGTAGTGTAGGCATCTCATTCTGGTATTGCATGTGGTATTTATTTGAACCCATAGTCAAACAAGTCGAACTTATGAAGCCTTTGCCAATATACTAAGCAATTTAAAATGGCAGGTCTGTAATATTGCCTAAGTCTGTATGCTTTAAGCTTCCAAAATTGGGTATAATGCGGCTACAAAATAACTATTTTATTCTGGCAACATCTTGAAGTATAATCTATACACGTAAGAGCTGCAGACAGTATCTACTCTTCAAACATGAGATCAAATTATGCTTTACGTACCTGTGAATGATGACAAAGGAATCACCGTGAGTTTATGGATAGAATCACAGAATCGTTTAGGTTGGAAGGGACCTCTGGAGATCATCTAGTCCAACCTCCCTGCTCAAGCAGGGTATAGATAGTGCTGTATGTGTATAACGAGGAGGAAAGTATGAGGACGCTTATTGATGACTCAGTATTGGAAGACCTTGCATAAGGGATATGCGATGGTGTTGGTAACTCGAAGACAGTATAACAACTGTTTATAAAGGCTCTTGATGCAACATACTAACTTCATTTTCTGAACCCTAAGCCTTATGTAAGACTCTTTATGTCAGCTCCCCTTCTAAAATGAAAGTAGTTATGGATCTGTTTTTGCATTCTGCCTCTGAAATAGCTTTATAGCCAGTTTTCATGCTTGGACATGCTGTTTTTTGAGGGAACTACTTTAGGCTAATGCTTAAAGCAACTTTAAGGCTGTATAGGATAGTATACCCAGCTTCACTATATACATGCCCATTTGTCTTTGGGTATCTGACCTTTATGCTTACACTATTCTGTTCTCTCACACTTCTGTGATGCAATATGATTTAAAAAAATGAATTATTAAAACTTCGTAACATCTGATAATACTGAAAACTGCATGTTTGAAATGTTCTGGTGTAGTAAATATCTGGATAACTTAATTTTCATTACATTTAGTTTGTCTTTATGTAACTCTTTGTCTTTATGTAAATCTGACTGTTCAAGTTTGTGGCTTTTAAGTTGAGGGGGAGGAGGACAAGGGAAGAAACTGGAATTAAGTTAGTGATGTTTTCAGAAATTTCTTTTCCATTGTAGTTCATAACTAAATCTTGATATTTAAACCAAGAGGAACAAATGCTTAGCAAATTTTTAAGAAGTGATTAAGGAATGAAAGTCTTCCACTAGCTTCACTATGGTGAGGGCTTCATGCAAGATATACTATTGGGAAGAAAAGTACTTGCAAAGGAAACTTTTGTCGTTTCAAATGCTTATGAACTAACTTTGTGTTGTAGGCTATTACTGAGGGGTGTGTGTGTATGTATAGTGGAAAAGTATAAACTATGATTTGTGTGTTAATGCCTCTGGAACCGATATCCCAAAGTGCATTAGTTGCCTGAATTTGTGGATAGGGATATTTGAAAGAACTTGGCATGAATCAGAGGTGTTTGGCTTTGGTAGTACTCTGATTAAAGATGAATTGGGCACCAGTGAAAACAGTCCTTATTGTGAAGGAAAATCTCTAAGAAACGTCTTCTAAAAATACAGAGCACTTAAAATCTTGACTTCTCCATTTTGTTCTTACGGTGCTGCCTTGCTGAACAATTTTCTTCATTTAACCTTACTTCGTGCAGCAATTAAATAGCTTAATTCTCATCCAGAAGTAAATATACCTCAGTCTGTCTGGGTTTAAGAACTACAATCCCCAATGTCACTTGCCTGAGAAATGAGGTTGAACTATCCAGGTGTTTTTTTGACAGGACGTTTCATACTTAAAACAACAAAAATCAAATTAAAATAGCTCTCTCTCCCGTAAAAATAAGTCATAGTGCCTATCTAGAACTGTAGCAAACCGATCTGAAGACTGAAATTAAACAGTTTAACCTGTCTTCCTAGATTTATTTAGTGGAAACGTCTTTGTTCTGGTGCAAGTTGTGTAATGTTATGGCAGCTGGTTGATAGAGAACAGTGTGACTTGGTCTACTTTTATGTCTAGTGGAAAAAATAAAGAATTAAATGCTTGACTCCTTTTATAGACTGTATCAGTGCAGTCATAGTCTGTTCCATAGTGTGCCAGCAGGGTAAACAGGAGACGATGAATCTTTACACAGAGGGAAATAGTTTTGTTCAGACTACTCTTCTGAAACCTATCTCTTTTGGACTGTGGCTTCACCTAATCACAATCTCTTAATTCAAATCATTGAAGGGTTTTAATTATTTACCTCTTGAGCTGGATAGCTGTGTGAGATAGCTGGTCTTTTGCAGGATACGTGAGTAGTCTTTGGATTAAAAGAAATGTAACTAAACCCTTAGAGTTAATTAATTCTATCCTTTTATTTAATATTCTATAGCATATGAATTTCAGTGATATTTTTGTAGCCTAGTTTAGGAAGGAGATGGTTTAGACTCTTACTGTTCTGCTGTGCTTTTTAAATTTTTCATTGTTAAACGTGTACTGCTTTTCATTGTTTTTGCTTTAATTTCAGTTGTGTTATAAGAAATCTCTGCTGTGTTCTAGTTGACTTAATTCTTGTATTTGAAAACTTCAAATTGATTTTACTAAGCTTAATCTGGAATATTGGTTTTGTCATAAAGTGCCTCAGTTCTAGAGTGCAACCTTATATAAGGCTACTGTTAATTCATGAGAAAGTGAAAACTGCTGTTTAAAAGTTGACATGTCTGCTCATTTTTTGGTATTAAACTATCCTAGTGATTTTTACTTTTATATGCTTGTTCTTAATGTAATTCTACTTATGGTCGAGTAAGCTGGTAAAGAACACTTGTATAATGTCTGTTTTGTTGCAGCACAAGCTTGTAACTTTGTTTAGAAGAATCACTCAGTGCACAGATCAGTTTAAGATGCACTACTCTATTTTATCTTAAATGTATACTGTGATGTGAAATGAATGAAGGAATTAAAACCTTTTGCAAACTAAGATAGTGGAGAAGTGACATCCCCTCTTACTAGTGTAGGCCAGTGCAGCTTGTTGCTTTCCAGTTTACTTTTTCGCACGCACAATGCAGCAAAACATTTATCACTCTTTGAAGGCTGACTGTGTAGGGGAATATATTTGCTCTTTCTTTTTGAAGCTAAAGCAAAGTATGATGTAGGTGTCTGACCCTAGAAATTTCTCATGCAACTATGAAGATTACTGAGTGTATTGAATAACAGTAAACGGTTATTGGGAGGAATTCTTGAGCTTTGGCATTTTGTCAGTAACTGCTTGCAGACAGCTTCTGCTGCACCAAAATTTTTGTAAAGAGCTAATGCAATTATCTGTATTACACAGCAGATGAATTCAAGGCAACAGGGTCTCTTTTCAGGTACCCTCCACTTACAGGATAGGGTTATAGGGTAGCTGAGGTTGGAAGGAACCTCAGGAGGTTCCAGGCCCCTGCTCAAAGCAGGGCTATAGGCTATTCATCTACAGAGGCTACTATCTTCCCAGTATTTCTGGCAGCAAAACTAGATATTTTTGAAATGGGGAGGAACGTGGAAGTCCAGTGACTCCCTTCCTTCCTGACAGGATGCGGTATCCAAGTTTGAAGTATTTTAGTGTAGAACACCAAGTACTGTTTATCTTACGTGGATATTTAAGTTGGGGACTTACCTTTTGAAGGCGCTGAGCAAATGAGTTGTCTTTTTTGTGGTTGGTGGGTCCCTGAACTTGCTATTAAAAATGTACATGTTTAAAGAAAATTGTCAATAGTAGCTAATGCGTATGGGAGCTTGTGGCACTCTTAAGAGATACTTTTGAACTCCTATTTATATAATCAGATGCACTGTAATTTTCAGCGGAGTAGGGTGGGTATATGGGGGCTTTTAAAAAAAAAATGAAGCCAATGTTTTCATCTTTTCCGAGTGTGACAGAACAGCTATAAATATCCCATTCCTTTTCTATCAATTCCTACTGTAGTACTTTCTAGTTTATTGCTAATATTGATCTGAACAGATTTTTAATGTCATTTTTGAGGTGAAAGTAATAGGTGATCCATTTGTCTTGAATTGTTTAAAAAATATTCAAAATTTGCTGTATTGATGACTGAAATTTATTTTCAGATGGTTTTCAGAGTAGTATTTAGCCTGTAAGGTAGAATTTACAATGCAATTGATATCGAGATTGCTGTAAGTCTTTCAACAGGGATGTTATCTTAATTGAGTATGCTGAGTATTGCAGCTATCATCCTAGCATGAGCTGCTTATTTTTACTGTAAATTCAAATTAGGTTCATTATCAAATGCCTCTACAAAATTAAGGTGGCAGATAAGACAGTTATTTTGAATTCAACATTTGTAGTACCATACATTTGTTGAAACAAATTCTTATGCTGCTTGAAAACAATTCATGTTTTTAATATATTCCTTTTTATTCCAGCTCAGAATTAGGATCTACTGTAGAGTATGAGCTTACAGTGAAAATTTGTTTGTTGTAAGCCAAAATGATGGCTGAGGAGGAAGGTGTGGAGTGTTTTGAAGTTTATCATGCAGAAGAATGTGGATAGGTGCAGTGGTAGAGCGTTATAAACTGAACTTCATTGTGTTCTTGTTTCTCTTGAGTGACTCATATTCCTTCAGTATAAATCTAGATGCAGCCATTCCATATATAGTTACCCCGCTCATCTGCAAGTCTTTCATTCTGTACTAGTAAAGTAAGATACTTCTGTTTTACTTGATTAGTTCAATTTTCTAACTTACTCATTGGTATATATTTTCATAAAAAGGTGTTTGTTTAGAAAAACTCTTATGAATAGAAAAAATATTTTTCCAAGTGCAGACTTGCATCAGAAAATTTTCCAGGAAAGTTTAAGAAAGCCTTTTGGGATGGGTTAAAGGCTTGTATGTGATTCTGAGTGAAGTGCATGTTATGCAGTACTATCCTGTGCTGAAGAGACGACAAATATTTGTTGGAGGCTTACTGTTTCAGATAATGGTTTATTGCCTCATTAGTACTCCTTTTTCAAAGAAAAGGAGGGAGTCAAAAGGAGTCCAGCCTAAGAGGTGTATAATCTTGAAGCACAGTCAGTATCAGTTTTACTATGGCAATAATGTCACTGAGCTCTCTTCAACAGCAAAATTAGGAATATTATTGGGTTCATCCTGCATGTTGGGCTTAACAGAATGAGGCATGGAAGGACTGTGAGCAGTAAATACATGCATCACTTCTGCAGCTTTGTTACCATGCAAAAGTTCTAATTGCCATTATTTTCCCAGTGAGCTGCAACTGTGAATCTTCAGATAAAAGTAAAGATTTTATCACGATTAAAACTCTAATGAGAAGGAGTGAGGATTTTGCATATGGTAAAGAAGTAATATTTCTTGCAGGAGCTTTGATTCCTGAGACTCCTGCAAGTAGTTACTGATGCTCAGAACTGGAAGAACTGTTTTGATGAAACAGCGCAGATTATTTATTGTCCTATTTTTCCTCCATTAAGGAGAAAATATTAAAATGTGCAAAATGTGTTTCTGCACTACCTAATTTTGAATTTTTTCTTCCCTTTGGAACCTTTCATCTGTTTTCAGAGCTTGGGTGTGTTCATTAAAGGTCTTTAGAAATGCAAGCTAATAAAAATCAAGAGTTCTTCCTGCTATTATAGTACCATCATTTCTTTTATTGTTTTTTTTAACATGAGAACATAAAGGATGGCTGTATCACTCAGACCAGATATCCGTCTAGCTCGGTATTGCATCGCTAGCAGTGGCCAGTAGCAGATATTTTTTGAGAAATATAAGGACAGGGAAAACATGTAATGGTACTTCTACAGCCTTTAATTTGATGTTCTGAATGGAAGATGCTGTTTATATCTAACAGCAATGTTGTGAAGTCTTGAGAATTTCCTGGAAAATACTATTGTTATTGGGCCCTGCTTCAGCAATTTCTTTTGACATGCTGTCTTGGCTCACCTCATATTGAAGTTTACTGTTATTAGCTGTAATCTAAAATCAGAATTGACTAATAAAGCAATGTTATTGCTGCTATTATATGGTACTAATTATCTGTAAAATCTCTTCAGTGGCAATTTCACAATTGCTCATTATTCCTAAATAATCACCTATCTTTAGGAATATTTGTAAAAGGTAACATTCTTATGTTGTTTCTATTTTCAAAATTAATGTGGAAATTATTCTAATGAAACTGTGGTGAAGTTTTTTCTGAAGTCATGATTGTTTGAATGTCCTAGAGATGCAGCCTCAGATTCTTCATTTACTCTTCCATCTGAAGTAGAAAAAAATCACATGAATTTAATAGAAATGATCAATTGGTTCTAGTAGGGTTTCTGAGATTTCTGAATCTTAAGGAGAAATGGCAGAACTTTTCTCAGGGACTTCCAGACAAACATGCCTGGTTTATTTTGAAACCTTGTGGTGCTATAATTTTATGAAATATTTGATAAAGGAGGTCCTAAAGGACAAATGCAATAAACACTTCTATTCATTTGGAGTTTAGCATTTGGTCCTACATTGATTATATTGATTTATATCAGCATGGAGCACCACTTAATTCTATGTAAACACAAGTATTTATACTGTCTTAGTAGAAGCAGTGGGATTCCTGGCTTGTCGTTCTTCTGTAGGAAGATTAATTCTACCTTGAAATTAAAGTGAAACAATTCTACTTTGTCATTATCTGATGTATCTTGGGACATTATTCGGTGGATTAACTAAAGAGTAATTGTTGCTTAGACCTCTCTGCTATGATTAAATGTAAATCAAAAAATCCATGCAATTATTACTTCATTCAGCTAAATTCCTGGACTATTGCTGTAGCTGCATCCTTAGCCTGAGAACACAGGATTTTAATCCACAGCATTATGGGAAGCTTTAATCGCATATTCGTTTATTATTTGATCTAGGAAATGTAATCACTTTATATAGCTAGGCAGTACAAAGTATAATCTAAGGATTAAGAAAAGGCAAATCTTCCTATCCACTTGACCTTGAAAATCTGATTGATTTGACTTATCTGGTATGATTTTCCCTAATTATCTAAACCTTGATGTGTATGATTTGCGCAACTCATTCAGTATCTATCATTCTTCTGAGTCTAGTGCTTAATTTTATTTCATATTCATTTAAGTTTCAACTGCAGAGAAATGACAGGAAAAACAAGAAAAATCATGGTTAAATTTGTACCTTTGACATAAGATAACTATTTTTAGTAATAGGATGGCATTTTGGGCTGCCTTCTTTCAGAAGATCTTTCAGAATGAAGATCTTTTGATAGCTGTGAAACTGCATAAACTTGATTAACTTGGGATGAAGGAAGAACTATTTTATTTTCCATTGCTATGGCAGTGTGATTATCACAATCAGAATCACAGAATGGCTGAGGTTGGAAGAGACCTCTGGAGATCATCTAGTCCAGCGTCCCTGCTCCAAGTAGGATCCTTTGCAATATGCTCTAGAGGACCACGTTCAGGCAGGCTTTGAGTATCTCCAGGGAAGGAGACTCCACCACCTCTCTGGGCAGCCTGTTCCAATGCTCAGTCACCCTCACAGTGAAGAAGGTTTTTCTCAGGTTTAGGTGGAACTTCCTGTGGTTCAGTTTCTGCCCATTGCCTCTTGTCCTGTTGCTGGGCACCACGGAGAAGAGGCTGGCCTCATCCTCTTGACACTCCCCCACTTCAGATACTTGTACATGTTGATGAGATCACCTCTCAATCTTCTCTTCTCCAGGCTCAACAGGCCTAGCTCTCTCAGCCTTTCTTCAGAGGAGAGATGCTCCAGGCCCCTCATCGTCTTGGTAGCCCTCCGCCCGACTCTCTCCAGGAGTGCCATGTCTCTCTTGTCCTGGGGAGCCCAGAACTGGACACAGGACTCCAGGGGAGGCCTCCCCAGGGCTGAGGAGAGGGGCAGGATCACCTCCCTCCACCTGCTGGCAACACTCTGCCTGATGCCCACCAGGATCCCATTGGCCTTCTTGGCCACAAGGGCACACTGCTGGCTCTTGCTTGACTTGTTGTCCACCAGCGCTCCCAGGTCCTTCTCGGCAGAGCTGCTTTCCAGCAGGCTAGCCTCCAGCCTGCACTTGACTTTGAATTTCATGAGGTTCCTCTCCAGCCTGTCCAGGTCCCTCTGAATGGTAGCACAGCCTTCGGGTGTGTCAGCCACTCCCCCTAGTTTTGGATCATCATTAGACTTGCTGAGAGTGCACTCTGTGCCTTCCTCCAGGTCATCAATAAAATACATTAATAGTAATGGACCCAGGACTGACCCCTTGGACACTCCTAGCTGCGGGCCTCCAACTAGACTCTGTGCCACTGATCACAGCACTAACATGTTTGTTAGAAGAAAAATCAGTCATCTGGATTTAAAGCAAATGGGGGAAAAATGGTGATCATCCACTGTTTAACGAATAGTTTCTTGGCTGCCCCTTATGGGTTTAAGTGGCTTGATCAAACAGGTAGAAGCTTGATTAAACAGTGGAAGTAAGGATAGGTAAGGAAATAGTGGTTCTTAAAAAATCAGTAGGAAGTACTCAGTTATTCAGGGTAGGAAAGCTGATCTTCAGACTGACTTTTTGGTCTTTCCAAGTTATCTTGGCCTCTTCAAGAGAAGTGATTTTTGAAATAAGGGAATTTTTTTTTGCAGCCTTTTAAATTTTTATTGTAAGAATAAGACTGTTACTAAGTATTGATGAAAGTGAATCAAAATACTTAATTATTCATGAAGGTATGTAGCATTAATCAAGTTGCCATTAACAAATCCTTCAAATATTGAGTTGGGATAATTATTTTTACTATGTAAGCTAAAATACTTAGGGAATGCATATAACTTAGTTTATTGATCTTTTGAGAAACTTTTGCAGCTGACTCATCTGAAGAACATTGCAGTAGATGTTAACTCTCAACTTGTCAAATATATTTGAACCATGACAAGTTTCAGACCCCTACATGTTCCTGAATGAAAGCTCTTGTTTTCAGTCTGTCATTTTCTCTAAAGGTCCTTGAAGCACTGTTCATTCATAAGTCTAGTGTAGTGTCTGTCTTTTGTAAATACAGCTTTTATGAAACTAAATATCAAGGTGGGCAGGGGAGGAAAGTGCAATATATACCATACTTTGCCTTAGTAGGAAAAAGCAATTTTTTAGCTTTATCTACCGTTTGCAAAATCATAGTGAACTTGTTTTGATGTTAATCTAAATTTACGTAATTAATGTGGCTTTTGTCTTCTGTATGTTTAAAAAAAGCTTGTCTTACTGTAACAGTAATTATTTCCCCTAGCTACTGCAAAATTGAGATCTCATGTCATTCTGACTCCTATAAGTCTTCTATGCACTGATCTGTTCCCAAATACTACATCAGTGCTTAACATCATTTTTGAGTCTTGAATAACATAGTTCCAATATCTCCCTGAAACAAGGCAAACTATGCTGGATACAAACAGTGCTGAACAACTTCTAATTCTAACATTAGATGTTAATACTAAATCAAGTAATTTGCCTTGTTATTGTAATTGCATTTGTTTTGATCATAAAGTAGGTGTGTTTGTATTCCAATTTTAATATTTGCTAGACTTTGGTGTAAAAGGTTGTTCTAAATACAATTTAAGAATGGAATCTCAATCACTTGAAATCATGCAGTCGGAGAGATGAGGGTAAAGTGTGTAGTAACTGCAGCATTAAAAACCTGTGCCATATATGTTTTCTCCCCATAAATCACAAACTTTTGTAAGCATCCAAAGAACTTCATCATAACTGCCCTTGTTATATCAAGGAGCAGGGATATTAGTAGTTCACTTGTATTTCAGAGTACTGCAATAGTACTACGCTCTGAAGTTTCTGAATAGCATGTTCAGACTTGAAAGGCTTCTAAAATATCAGGTGCCTGCTTTGTATGAGTGGAAACACCATGCCCTATAAAATTTCAGTCTCAATTTCATCTGGCAATGAATTTCAAAATACCTTTATATGTCCTCTATATGTCCATGGCCATAATACTCCAATACATAAGTGGCACCTACAGAAACATATTAATTACACTTTACTAGCATTTACCTAGAATAGTTGTTTTCAGCCTGTTTTAGAAGAAACCTCTAAAACTTGTGACAAATGTCACTAACTTCTGGTCAAGTAGAATTCAAGCTTAAGTGGTGGTGTATGTTTATTTTTTATTTTACTGTGAATTTAACAAGCTGTTAAGATGACTGTAGAAGATGAATGTTTCATATCCTAGAAGACCTTTTGCAGTGATTCTGTTTCTTGGTTGTATTTTAATAGTCTTGTGGTAACACATTTAATGTACTGCAGCCTCCAGTATGCTTGAATCCAATCCAGCAAAGACTTAGACGTAGAGTAGTTCAACCAATGCTTTGCTTTTAGTCTCCTTGTGGACTCCTTGTCTTCCCCCACCTGTGAAATGGAATATTTTTATTACAATAATGCAGTATTTTTATTACAGTTAGTATTAAGAGAGTTGTATTGAAGAATCAATTTTGTGTATACTTGAAATATCTCTGGAATGCATAGTATCATGAGATCTAGGTTTGGACTTCTAAATATTGTTCCTAATGATGTAGTTCCTTTGATATAGCACTAAGCCCAGATTTTTGGGTTTGATTTATGTGCTTAATAGCATTTATGAAATTTTGAAAGACTGGTTTGACATTTGCTCATAAGTGTACAGTAAGCATGATTTAGTCTATAGATCTGTGTATCTAATGCCATTATATATTATGCCATAATGCATTAATTTGAAAGGGTTTTTTAAATTACGCTGACTTTAAAGAAGCGCAGCTTTCAAATTGTGGTCTTAAACTGAGAAAATAACAGACTTTTTTTTTCTTTAACAGAAATTGAAAAATTCCAAAAAGGAGAAGGGAAGGAAGAAGAAAAGTATATTGATGTAGTCATCAATAAAAATATGAAGCTGGGGCAAAAAGTTTTGATTCCAGTAAAACAATTCCCCAAGGTAAGTCCCCTTGTTACACTTCACAAATCTAAGTCCTTGTAAAAGAGATAGTTACCTAGTTTAAGATAGTAAAGGGATTTGTTAAATTTAAAACAGTATTAACCCTCTCTACTAATACTATCTTGTGGTCTACTCTATAGAAATTCTAACATAACTGTTTTTACAGAAAATGGATTTGAACATAGATGTTGCTCGCAACCTTAGTATGCGGTAATGTTCTCCCTGCTTGTGATAAGGAAGTACGTTTTCCATTTTCCATTATAAAAAGGAAATGATTGTTTGTAATATATTGAAAATATATCCCAAGCTCCAAGAAACTGTGTATCCTGAAGTCAGCTTTAAGAGTTATAACTTAAAATGAGAATTATACACCTGAATACTCAGTTTCTAATCTGAGCCCAAACGTCTCCAATAGCTTTTCTCCTTTTTAAATGCTGTTCTGCCTGCAGTGCTATAGATTCAGTTATTTGGAAAGCTAGGACCTTTTCTTTCTACTTTGTACATAAGGTTTTGACTTGCATTTAATATTGGATTGTCCAGGCTGGTTATTCTCTTGTGACAAAGTTTGGAAAGGGGATGGCTTAGTTCTCTGCTCAGAGTAGTACTTGGTTACATTTTCTTTTGGCCCTTAAACAAGGGAATCCTACCATAGGAAAGTTTCCTATTAAAACAAATGAGCAGAGAAGTGTTGCCAGTCATGCAAAAACTAGTGTTTTGAGAATGAGTGATAAGAGTCATATTTTTCATATAGCTAAAAACAAATCCTCTTCAGGGTTATACTTGAGTTGACTTTAGTGGTGTGCTTTGAAACTTTATTGTAAGCCAAAGTACATTTTTAAATGAACCAATAGAAAGTAAGTTCACTATATAAATTTTCTTTCCTTTATCCTTTTAAACTTCAGCCTGTGCTGTAATGCTGATTTAGGTTTACCTGCACTACTAAATTAGGCAATCTGTTCGAGGAAAATAGGGACTATTTTGTTGTTTTTGGCTATCATGAATTGTGAATGTTTCTTTGCTGCCAGCCGTTTTGGAGTAACGAATTGCTACATGGAAGCATTTATTCAGTGTTCAATAGACTGTGGAACTTTATCCCTTTTTAAAATTTGAGGCTAACGCTATGAAAAGCAGAAGGATATTATGCTTTATTTGTTTGAAATGGCTTTCTCTTTTCCTACTGCAAGACTCTTTTTTGGTCTCTGCTTATGGAGCAAAGAAATTTGTTTATTCCTACTTCCATTTCACTCGGAATCTCTTCTAAATAGTTTTTTCATGCTCTCCATGTTTCCCTCCCAGGTCACGCTGGATAATTTGTAGGTATTGCTTTACAGCCAGGCTTCAAAGTTTCAGGAAAGATTGCTTCCATGAATTTCTGAGTTGGTGTGCCCTTTGTATGTGGGCATCTCTTTGACTTCAGATTTCACAGTTCCATCTTTAATGATGCAGAGAATTATATCCAAATGTATCCTTAAGTAGTAGATGATCTGAGTTATCTATAGTAAGATTCATGTCTGTAAATGTGTTGCAAAGTTGAGTGCTCATTCTTGGCTTGCATGCTGTTGATGGAGTAATGGAAACAGTCTCTGACTTAAATGCACAAAACTGTATACAGTCTCCCTTCAGCAACTTTGTGTATCAGAGTGATGTGGGCAAAAAGTGGACTCTGAATGAGAAGCCAGTGTGAAGTAGGAAGCGCTAAGATGTACCTTAGCCACTTCTAGACCTTCTTCACAGAATATTCCTTCACTGAATTTCAGTCCAGAGCCTCTTCCTAGAGTTTAGCTCTTGAGGCTGTCATCTACAACCTGTTGTAGATGGTGTTTGACATCTAATGCAGAAGCTGTTTCCAACAGGTACTGGAGGTCTAGTAAGACCTGTTCTGCCAGAGAATGAAATCAAATATTTTTTAGTTTAAGAATATTTTCTCTTCCAGCATGGGGAGCCCCTTGATTTTTCTTTCAGAATTTTATTATGTAAGTAGATGGATATTTCTGTGGAATCTTTAATGAACAACCTTTAAATGAGAAGGAATTAGAAATTCTCGCTGTAAAAGGAGTCTGGGATGTTAGCATGGCTTCAAACTCCTTAAATACATGAAAGGTGGGAGAATAATACTAGTCTATGTAATAAGTACTCTTAACTTTTTTAGACAAACAAGCAGTCACTGGAATTTGGTACTGTCTCGTTTACCAGAGCTATGCTTGCTCTTGTTTTCCTTTTATAGTCTAATACATGTAAATACTTTGTACAAAGCGATATAGCTTCAGCATGACAAACTGATAAGTCTTATCCGAGGATACTATATAGTCTGTGGTGAGTCAGGCGTGAATGCATACACAGGAGAACTGAGTCTTTCATATCTTAACATTTGTAAGTACTAATCTTTTTACTGTCAGGTGTGTTCAAAGAAGGGCTCAGGAATCAGGAATGCTTTCTCAGCTCTTTGGGGGTGGGGGTAGATGTGAAATTACTCTAATCGTCTTAGTATCAATGAGCTGTATTTCGAGTGCATGTATTATATTCAGATTCTGCAGAATTGAAGCAGAAGATATTGCACAGTGAGTGTAAAAGCTGAAATTATGTGAATGACTTCTGCCTCTAGGCCAGGGTTTCCTGTGCCTTTGTACAGTTTGCCAGACCTCAGCTATTCTATCTGCAAGAGGGGTTAGTGTTCTGGCAAATGTGCATCGTTAGACAGCCAAGTGATAGCACCTCGCAAGAATTGTTAAACTGTTAAAGGCTTGCTCCTGATTTTTGAGTACTTTTCTCTTCTGCTAATTAGTATTAGTGACAAATGCTTCATCAGGTTGGAGCTTAAGACTTAGATATATGGGCAAAATCTGTACAAGAAGCTTATCTGTGTGTAAGTGTTGAATTCAGAGGCATTCTTCTAGCAAGCTAATTGTCCTCTTGCTTCCTATATGCCTACAGTCAACAGTAAAGCTGTTAGCTGTTGTATAAGGTCCTGAAGAGAAAGATACCTCTGGTCTTCCAGGAGATGGAGTCTTTTTGGTGTTGGTAAACTCAGGATCTGCTGTTTAGGCCTGACCAAATTGAGTACCTGATAAAACTGTCAAAAACTAGCATTGGGACACCTAACCTGTGTAGTAGTTTGGGTTGAATTTGGCAAACCTAGACGTTGAGAAAGTGAGGAGGAATAACTAAATTCACTTCAGCTTTGGAGACAAAGCAATGCTTTTCTCAAATGAAAAAAGCTGTGTTTAACTTGCACAGAGTTGAAAAACTGGTTATTAAACATTTGGAGTTTAATATCTGAAAATTAAACTACAAGTGAAAGTGATGATCTTGTTAGTAGAAACTATTCTTTGTTCTTTATATTTGCCACTGATTCTCCCCCTAGTTGACAGATTATTCGACCAAATATAGGATTAATTAATCCAAAATAAGTTTCCTTGAAGTTTTTCATTGTCCTTTTTTCTCTAGAACTTCCTCTTTAACTCTGACTCTTTGAATAAATTGTAGTAGCTTCAACATAGGGGTCAGACAGTTCTGACTGATTTGATCAACCTGTCATTGCAATGCCCAGTCACATTACCTATCCTGTCAGATATGTTCTCACAGGATCACAGCTAAGTCCTATGCATACTTGGCATCATTACCTCTGACAGCCCTGGAAGAGGACTGGATAACTGTAGCAGAAAGCTATTCAGCTGAAACTCATAACATCTGATTTCCTGATTTTTTTTTAGAGGGATCTGATAGACCTCAGATTAAAAAGTAGGTATTTCTTTTTTAATCTGAGCATCTATTCTCCCTGAAAATTCTGCGTACTTAACTGGCCTTCTGCTGCATAGTCCTCAAAAGGTGAGACTGTCCATTGTTTCCATGTGGATATGTTAACCTTGCCTCCTATCTAACAGCTCTTGGTTGCTTCTTTGCTACTGTATGTCTCTTCCGGTCTGAGATCTTTTGTCTTGCTAAAATCTTGAGTGTTAACAAGCCTAGTATCTCATGCTAAAGCTAGTGATGTGACATGGTTTCTTCTGTTTTAACCTTCCTAATAACTATAGTTTTATCTTGCAGGTAGAACAAATGAGACAGCCTAAATTGTCTGTTTTATGAAGTAACTTGACCAGATAGTGAATCTCAGGAGTTGTTTAGCTTCTGCTCAAGGTTAATTGTGTATTTGAATTAACTTCATTTATGTTCTTTACAAGCTCCTGTATAAGTTAAAACAAAACTGATCTATTCTGTCTTGACACGAGAGTATTACTTGGTGAGACAAAACCATGTGGAAACTGCTCTATGGATTGCAGGTCCAGTCAAGTCTTAAAATCCAGTTGTATGCAATCTTGTTATGAACTCTTTAGATTGGTCCACCTCTTCAGACTCCTTTGAGAAATGGCTGTGATATGGGGACTGCACTTGAAAGTGTTTAGGTGAGGCTTGGAAATGCTTTGATAGGACTGTCTGCGATCCTGTTGTAACTGGGTTTTGTGCTATGAGCCAGGATTAAAGGGAAGGAAGATCAGCATTTTTGTGCAGCCTCATAGGCCATGAGGCAGCTTTTTGAGCTAGGATTCAGTTTCAGATTAAGTCACCTATGTAGAAGTCCATAAGGATGCTGGATAGTGAACTTCCAGTTAGTCGAATGAGATCTAGTAAGGTAGGTGTTAGAGTAACTTTAATATGCCCTGCTATTTGTTCAGCTGTAATACCTCAGCTGATTCTAGGTCAATTAAAGCTTTTTAGCTCAATATTTTGAGTAAAAATATCTATTTAAAAATGACATTACCTTATAGAATATCTGTGACTTCTCCACGACAAGAAGTCATGGAGAAATTACTATTTTAATCATGTGACTAGTTAGAAATAAATTTTACACAATAGCTTAGTTCTGTGTGGATTTCTTATACTAGGAATGGGGGACAAGAATTTGGGTAAAATTGTAGCTGATGTGGAAGAACAGGCATCAGCTGTAATACCAGAAAACTGTTGAATTGATTTACAGTAATGACAAAGTTTCGTGTTGAATATGTTCAGAGATCTACTACTGTGCGATGAGAGTGATGTGGAGGAGATAGTAATTTGATGTGGTGTAGCATAAGTGCTTGAGGTACTTATCTTTCTGTAAAAACCTTGTTTTTTGAAATGAGTAAGAAAAATCTTGAAGTTCTTCTAAGGGAAGTGTAAGGGAAAGTACTCTTGACTCTTAAAAGGTAGCTGTCTGTATTTTTTTTCTTGTTATTCTTGAGAAACCATTAGAGAAAGCTAATATGCCAAAAAGCTTTCTGTGGCTTTGACATTGGCTTGTAGGAGCTTTACAGTAGAGCATTTGGTCAAGCATTTATTCTGTCATTAAGTATTTTAAGCTGGATGAAGCATTCTCTGCAGACTTGTCTTGGTGGGGATAAACAAGGATTACTTTTTCTGTTATATCTCTTTCTGTTTAAACATACTGTAGCACTGGCATTGATTCCTTTTTGCTGAAATTCATACGGTAGATAAAATACTCCTGAAAACGTTTCCATTTATACACTTCCTTTGTAGCGGTCTTCTCCAGAACTGTTCTCAGAATAATTTCAAGCAGTGTGCTGGTAAGAAAATATTTCTAGATTACTGTTGAAGGCATATTTTGGCAAACCCAAATTCTGAGGAAAAAGGTTAAGTAGGTTTCCCTAATCTCTATTGTACTATATCTATGCAAATTTAAAATAAGGCTTTATGACTACATGAAGATGGAAATCTACATGCGAAAATGATTGTTACAAAATTTTCTAGTTTTAGTACAAAATCTTGGTACTTCCATTTGAAATATGGGTATTTCATAGTTACACAACAGTTAAAAGTAATCTGTCAAAGAGGAATTCATGCTTTCAGTATAGTTCAGCTGCGTTTGTAAGCCGGTGGACACCATGACCAAGAGATTTTCTTAGTTGAGGAGCTAAGGTGGTGTTGTCTTTAGGAAACAGGGTGGTGTTGACACTTCATGCTGTAACTTCAATGACAGACGGAGGTGTAGGTGTAGAAGGATGTGCTTTCAGTGATAAAAGATAGAGCTGTTAGGAACTAAGGAGAAGAATATCCCTTCCTAAATCTCACATAATCTTACTCAAACTGTAATTTGTATCTCGTGATATTTTGATATAATTCTGACAGATTTCAGAGGGTGTCACTCATCACTACAGTTAGTGACTGGAACAATAGCTGATGTGACGTTTCCCTATCTTCTCCAATCCTGTTCTGTTGTTCTGGATCTTGATGCTGTTGCAGAGGTGGCTTAAACTTACAGCTGTGGTCTTCTGCTTCCTAAGGCATATTTGGCATATCCTTTGGAGCAGTACCAGAAGCAGCTTTCAGATAGGGACTTTATCATATTTATAATACCATCAACCAAAATAAGTTCCTGATTGTTACCTAAAACATCAGAAATTCCTTTGACATATAGACTGTCTCTGATTTTAACATAGGTGATTTATCCATGTTATAGAATAATTTGCATGGCGGGCATTTGCTCAGAGTACAGGTGGTCTATAAAGATTTGAATATGATAGCTTCCGGACCACCTTGGGTATGTATACCTTTGAAGAGATGATGACTTTTGGTGGTATTGGAGTTTTGTAAGGCAGGTTTTACGTACACATAAAACATTGAACTTCTTAATTTAATTAGAATAATACAGCTGGAATAAACTGGCTTTGGGGCTCTCAAGGCTCCTATTCTTTAGTTGCTTTTGTTCCAAGGTGATTTTTTCTGAGAACGACACATTTGCAGTGGAATGCACTTCCTTTGTTGCAAGTGTGCACTTTCATTTGTAAATTTTTCCGTTTCTTTTAATGGTTGAATGGTTAAATTTGTTAAGTGATATTCAGCGCCATTACACATTTAAATATGTGCTTTCCTATTCCCAAATCATTGTCAGCTTGTTTTGAGTAAAATTAGATCTGAATATATTTATTAAAACTAGTGATTAGAAATTTAGACTATGTCAGACTGGGTACTCAGCACTCAAATAGATCTGCGTACTGCAAATGGAAACTTAATTAGAAATGTATAGAATATCTATTTATGTTCCTTTTCCTTTTTTGTTATGGAGGGGTTTTTGAATTTCTGACTTTAGCTTCCTTCCCTTCTAAAGCCCCTTCTGAGCTGAAAGAGCCCCAGGCATTCACAAGTAGCCTCTGTTTCAGTGTTTGTTCCTGTGACTAGAAGTGGCAGTGTTTAATATGCTTCCTTGTTTTTGTGGCACATCACTTCATACCACTAAGATTACTTAAGGAGAGGAATGTTATGATTATGAACCCCAACTGGCTTTGGTAAACTTGAAGGTAGTAGGGGCTGGCGGCAGCCAAGAAAACTTGTTAAGGGTTATAATTCTTTGAGACTGAATTTATATGCTTGCGTTCTCTGTCCGTTTCTGATTGCATAGGGTATTTTGTATAGGTTGCTGTATTACTCCATAAATCTTTAAGGGAGGATAAGCCACTTGTGTTTTCCCTCCAGAGATTTGGTTGCATCTGAGATTGCTACTGTTCTTATGATTATGGACATGCTAACAATTGTTGCAAAGTTGAGCTGAAGTCCTAGTAACTATCCTACTCATTTGTGTTTAATAGCTATGAAATTTATTATCTGATATGACTGCACCTACAGCAAAATGGTTTAGCAAAAAATTTCCCCTTTTGCATTCATTTTTGATGGTTAAAAGTCTGTTGCAATGAGCTAATGTTGGTTGTTTTTTTTCTTACAGTTCAACTTTGTGGGAAAACTCTTGGGTCCACGTGGCAATTCTCTAAAGCGCTTACAGGAAGAAACTCTGACCAAGATGTCTATTTTGGGAAAAGGTTCTATGAGGGACAAGACGAAGGTAAAAAGACCTGAAAATGTTAATGAAGAGTGAAATCTGAGTTTCTTAACTTCCCGTTCACCTCTTCTGGGGAGGTGAACAAACCCTGTGACAAAAAGGCGGGGGGGGGGGGGGGGCACAATTATAAAGTATAGGATATCCTAATATTGGTTAGGTTAATACAGAATTGTTTTCCCTATGGAGTCTGCTCTTTGTAGACTCAAAATATTAATACTATGAGCTGTTCTCAGGTCCCCTCTCCTCCAACTAAGGTTCCTCAAAGTAACTGGGGCGTTATCAGAAGCATGATGTAACTTTTTCTTGTCCAGCTTGTAATGAGTAATGCCAGGTGAACACTGTAGGTGTTTTCAGTTTTAAAGGGAACTGACTTTCAAATAGACCTGAATGAACATTCATTTTCCTAGAAAATAAGTGTGAAAATAGCTGAGGAAAGGAGACGGCAAAATATGAATAGAGGGGAAAAATCACACTTGACTATTTCTAGATGACAAATTGTGATAGCAGTTGAACAGCATAAATCAGTTCCTTTTCGTAGGAGGCATTTGGTTAGGGTGGCAATATCCATTATGTGTAGTGAAATAAGTCTCAGACCAGATTTCTAACAGACACTAACTGTACATTGGTGAGAAGATGGCATGGGTGACATGACAAGATGTACATGTACGTAATGAATTACATTTTATTATTGGGAGCACTCCAAATGATACAAATTAAACATGGAAAATAAAATATTCTTAAACTGTAACTGCATCTGTAATTTAACTTTGTAATCTGAAATGTTAAAATATTGTGTGCTATAAAGCTGAATGATATGCATATGTAAGAAAGACTTAGAGGGCTGGCTAGCTTATTTCCTAAGTTTGAAGATATTAGTCAGCACGGTTCTCCATGAGCAAAATGAAAATGTTTAAACTATTGATCAAGAACTTGATAGCTTCTTCCTGTTTGCCAGTTGGCATATGTGATATTACCAGCTTTAAATGTATAATGATTACCTGAAGAAATGAGGCAGTAAGTCTCAGACTTTCCAAGCAGAATATTTGCAGATCTTTAAGTTTTTGCTTAGACTTTTTGAGCTTTAAGAGGTGCTTGTGGAAGACAGTTAATTGATTCAAAAGGTTGACAAGATGTTAATAGCAAAGATGACTACTTTTTGCAAGTTCTCTAGGGAAAGGTATAGATAAAACAAGAAACAGAATTTTGTCTCTCAGTAAAATCATTTTGGGGCAATGGTATTTCTCCAAGTCTTTTTTGTAATCACTTTCTTAGAACATTCTATCTGCTTACTGATAGATTTGGGTTAAAAACTGCATATTCAGGGGTGCTTTTCTGTATCTACCTGTTTGTTAGTACTTAATTTGACTTCTAGAATGACTTCTAGAGTTTCTTGCCCTCTCTTTTGTCAACTTCTAGGGTTCTATTTGTATCTACTTGTGATAAATATTATCAATATATCTTATCAGTTCTGTTCCTCAGTCCAGATATGTGATTTTTTCAAGCTGTGCTGTCATTTGATCACTGTCTTTTCACTAATGATTGCTCATGACACTACTCAGGCTTTCATGTCTTCTAAGGAGAAGTGAAACAGCAAGGAAGGACCCATTTCAGGGGGATTTTTTTCATTCTGTGAAGATTACTTTTATATGGCAAATCTAAAGAATACAGTTAAAGCCTTCCAACACAATGGGATGTTTCTGCTGTTATCTGTAGTTTGAGACTCCTATGCCTTTGAGGCCAGTACGGGTCTCAACAGTTTCAGTATTCTGAATATGAATGGCTTGTAAAATCTTAAATGAAACTTGACTTTTTAGAAAACTTTAAAAAAGTAATATATTAGCTAAGCCTAAGGAAACTTAGAGTCTAAATCCAAGGTGATATAGTAAAGATGAAAATGAACAATACCATGAGAGGTACTTTGAGAAGTACTCAAATACTGTATGTAAAGCAGTAGACTTCTAAACTGGTATCTAGTTTTTGATAGCTTAAGAAGTGTGAGGGAAAGCTAGCAGGCCTACAGATGTAATAGATTACAGGGTAAAGAACGTTAGCTGTCTTTAGACCTTTGAGCAATGGGTGTTGCTATCTTGTAAAGCTGCTCTTAGTGCTCTGCTTTCTTCTGACCTCTTAAGGGGTGGAATGTGAGAGGGTGCGAGGAACCGAGGGAATAGGGTCAGCTTCCTCAAAGACTGCTGGAGGATCAGTACCGCGGGGATGTATGCCTACCAAAAACATGAATTTAAATCAATCTGTTGAAGCCATGAACTACTTGTGGTATGATTGGCCTTTCAGTCTCAGTGCTTGCTCATGCAGACTTTCTTTAAAACCAAAGGAAGTGGCCATCTTTTAGCTAGCTTGTTTCACATCTATTTCACTTCCATCCTTTCAACAAAGTTTAAGGCAGCTGGAATGCAGCTGCATGAATCTCTAAGATATTTGTTTGATCTCTATTACAGTTGAAGGGGGAAAAAAATATATATGTATTGTTTGGCTGGTCTGCAAGCAAAACAAAGGGCACTCAACGTGGATCAGACTAGCCCAGCCAGATCACATGCTGCCAAGTAATGGAAGGTAGAGCATACTGTGCAGCTAAAACTATTGTTGGCAAGGGGGTACTGGAGCAGGAGCAAGCTGTAGCTTTTGTGTTGGGCATCATGAAAAATAAAAAGGACTGGAATGCTGAATGTATCCCCATGGTTGGGAGATGTGAGAGACAGGGAGTGAGCAGATGAGCTCTTTACTATTTGTATGGTGCTACTGAGAGCTGGGGACACTAGTGTATTGCCAAGCCATATTACTTGAATGTAAAGCAAGTTATTTTAATCAAGGCAAACATTGCCAAAAAGAAAGCAAAGCAAAAAGAAAAAGTTGAAGTTTACCTATGAAAAAAATGGAGACTGCTCAGAAGTTATGTTTTGTTAAAATTGCTTGTTGAAATCTTTCACCAGCCACTACATGTGAAATTGACTTTTTCTCTATTCCTTGTTGTTACTGCTATGCAAGTTTATGGTACCTTTACCTTTTCTTCACTCTTGAATAATTAATAGCTTCTGTTTCTTGAGAGGCTTGTCCAAAAACTAGCTGATCCTAGCTGAATTTTTTTTTATGTTTACATTTCTCATTTTCTTACTGTTGCAGTTCTTTCCTGTTCTTTTGGATGCCTCAACTTATTCTGAAATTAGTTGCCTGACAATTTCATTTGTTAACATTGCAGCATGCAATGGGTTATAGGGTTTATAGGGTTTAGTGCTATAAAATTATTTCAGCTTAGTGTGATGATGTTTAACTCTGTGGCAGCTGGTGAAAACAACAGCACTGAACTGGTGGTTAATAACACTAGGTGGTTAATGGTGGCTACAAAGTGTCTGCAAGTAGATTCACCTGTGCCAGGTGGCCTGAGAGGAAGAGTTGATCAGACAATATGATTCATAAAGCCCAGGAAAAGAGATAATTTCTTTAATTCTTTTTAATTCCCTGCACATCTAACTGCTCAGTTATTCTGTCTTTAAAAAAAAAAAGCTGGGGTGGGAAGGATGCTTAATAGCATATGTGTATATTAAAAGATGAAATATATAAGGAACTGAACTGATGAAAGCATAATTGCTTGCAGGGCTAGATGATTTGTACATCTTGAATAACTGCTTAAAATATTTAAGACTTGCTATTAAAAGTAAATATATTTAATAGCAGTAATGCTGGTATTAGGGATGTTAGGGAAATGAGCTCTTTGTTCTTTGTGTTGACAAGATAATGGTTATTTTGACAAAATCTAAGTCTACTGACTCTGGTATGTTAATTTTCTTGCTCGAGTACTTTTAACAGCTAACCAGATTGTTCTAATTTTTTTAACTAATTTATTGAAATAGTCAAGTGTGCTAAATATGACAACAAGAGTGTTAGTTGTGAGAAGCAGAAACTTGTCATGTATGAACTCCAACCCATAATATAATGGGGAGGGGGAGAGATTGCAACTGTCATTTAAATTACTTAAAAATTATACCTTCAAAGAAGCGTAGTACTTATCTGGTGCTTGTTAAATGTGATAAACAGCAGAAAATAATTTTCTTAAGGTAGTATTATGTTGAATTCCTAGATTACCAGATCTCCTGTCTAGTAATACAGTGCAATTGTATTGTACAATGCTTTGGGTTTGCCGTGCTGTAAGTGGTTTATTCCTGTGTTGTCCCTATCACAAATACATAGTTTATAAATATTATAGACACACATATATTTAGATGTACGCATGCATATAAGTTTGCATATATATCACATATATGTGACATTATATAATCTATCTCTGAAACTAGCAAATTGTATCCTTTAGGTTTGTGAACAATTTGCATGTGAATGCAAATATTTCAAAGAACTGAACTCTTTACATTGAAGCCATTGTTTCTGCAGTCATCTTAAAGTCGGTTGGAGGAAGCAGAATAAAAGAAACTTCTGAAACTTTTTGCAATGTCCTCCCTACACTCTCCTTAAAATACTATGACGTGCTAGTTTTATATACAGGCAATGCACTAGCCTGTTAAGCAGATACTTATTGTGTGGTAGAAATGTCAGTGAGAACAGACTAACTGAATCAGAGTTGCTAAAATGTACAATAATATTAAGAGAATGAAATAAACTTGGATAAAAATCTTGATGTGACATGGAATATTAGATTAAATCTGTTTCTGAAGGCCATTTATCTTTGGGAAAAGTGTTCCAGTTTCTCCCTGGAAATAATATATGTTTGTATAAAAACAAGTGCACTCAGGAAAACTGAGGAGTTTTTTCCTTGTAGTACTTTCTGTATATGAGCAGAGGTTGGTCATGTGTCCTGTTGTGTGTTGCCAGGCACGTATTATAAATAGGCAAACTGGTACTATTCTGATATTTTTAAATCATGATTGTTTTGCGGTGTACCAGAAAGATACGTTATAAATTTTTCAACTGTTGACATCTGGATATAAATACAAGTATATGTGAAAGCCTCCAAAACAATTTTAAGTAACATTTGTCTTATGTGATGCTCTGTTTAAAATGAGGGGGGAAAGCAGCAGCAGCAGCAACAAAACAAAGAAACAAACAAAACTTTTTCTGTCCTCCTAGGAAGAAGAGTTGAGAAAAAGTGGTGAGGCAAAATACTTCCACCTAAATGATGACCTGCATGTTTTAATTGAAGTCTTTGCTCCACCAGCAGAAGCATATGCCAGAATGGGACATGCGTTGGAAGAAATCAAGAAGTTCCTCATCCCTGTTAGTATTTTTTTCTTAAGAACCGTGGTACTGAGTGAACAATTTTCTAAGTTCCTTTATCAGCTTTGAATATAATAACTTTACAGAGTAATAAATAATTCAACGTGTGTATTTATCCTTAATGCTTATTGAAATCCTTATCCTAATAATTTGATATTGCTGTATGGAATCAAATGCTTTCAGTTCATATATAAGGCAATATTTTTCATTAAAAAGGGCACTGAACTTAAAACTGGGGACCCCAATTTCTGTTGTTGTCTGTAAAACTAACTTACTGTCTAATAATAGTCAGATCATACTGCTTCAAGTTTTTACATATTACTAGGTCAATACATAACTACCCCCATCTGCTCTCATCTCGTGGTATGACCTTAAAGAGCTAATTTATTCTTACTTAACTGGTAATGTGCAAAGTATTCAAGTTTACAAATGATTGGAAAATCTATAAGAATGTGGAAGAATAACCTTTAAGACAAGTCTTTTTTCCCCTCTTACCTTATATGTTGAAGCATCAGCATAGGCTTTTGTTTCAATAAGAGTAGGCAAATTTGCAGTGGTAATATTGCTCCTGCACTTAATCCTGAGTTAGTAGCCAATGCTGAGAATCAATATAACTTCATATTCTATCTTTATTTCTTTCATAAAGCTAATGATGATACTTTGGATATTCTTATCGTGCTTATTTTTGGATGTGTACTTGAGGAGAACTGGCAGTTCTGAAGCTAGTGCTCTTACTCTGCTTCGGCTTTTGGGGTACTCAAAAGTAGATTCCTGAATAGGCAAAATAGTAACTTGAGACCTGCAGAGAGTTCAAGTATACTTGTGCAGTACTAGAGTTCCCTCTTATCCTGACATAGAGAAGTCTAAATTATAAAAAATCCTTTCCTGAAGGCTGGAGTTATATCTTGTTCCCTGAGAAAATAGGTGGCATCTTAAATATAAGACCCATGATTGGGCCAGTGTTTGCATTTGGAAAAATGGGGAAAAAAATTCCAGTTTCTGTAGCTGCTACAATTAAGAACAGGATCACTCTAATATGACTTTCAGCTGTATGGGTAACTGTACAGCTTGGATGTGGAACTCATGTTTGGGTGTATAAAATGAAATATTTCCAGTAATAATTTGTATTCTGTACTGGGGGTTTGAAGAGACATTGATATCTTAGGTTTTCTAGTGTCTAGCATAGATTCCTGTTTTCTCGTATAAGGAGCAACCTTGGCTACTTTGCAGTGTTAAACTGCTTGCAAGAGTCTATGCTATTAAGAATTGTAGCTGAGGCACTAGAAGTAATATTACTGGTTGTGAAACTCCTGAGTGCTTAAGCTCTCCAGTAGACATCCTTCTATTGTTATGGGTTATCAGATGAATGAATGCGGAAAGTATGCTCAAAGTACAATGGTTTGGTTTATTCATTATTCAAATCCATTATTATTTTACTGTTTACTTCTATTATTGTTAAAATGATTGTTAGATTTCAGGTCTCTGAAATATGAAGGACCTAGGTAAGGGAACCATATTACTACTATGTATTTCTGAGTGACAGCGGCACTTGGGTATAGACACCATAACTGTTAAGGACTAGTTGGAAACCTATTATATGGCTATGTTAGCAGGGACTACAGCCCATTAGAGGTAGAACTGCAGTTCCTACCCAAATGAAACAGTTGGTGCTGGTGGCATGGCAGCACTGCTGCTGCATTTTGGGGATTTTACTTTGGACTAACTCTAGTCTAGATACATGAAGCTGGAAGTCCTAGAGTGACTGGAGTTGGTCATGAGCTTCTTGACCATTTCTTCTGGCTTACCTTTGTCTGAATGAAAACTAGTTCATATGCTCCAGCATTACTCCATGACATGAACCAAAGTACAGGAAGTCAGGATGCTCTGGGTGTTCATTTAGAAATATATCCTAATGCAAACTAAAGCATTAATGTGGATGCACTCAGACAGTTGACATTCAAAGGAGTGTCATGACCATTATGTTCAACACAAATAAGCACACATTGGATCATAACTTTGTCTAGAGTTTCCAGATAGCTTTTGTTTTGATATGTATGAAAGGAGGTACATAAATGTCCTCCTGTTCAAATATCCTAACTGGTTTGATAGGGGACACCCAACAGAATATTTGTAGGAATACTACCTTGTCATAGTGTGGAAGGTTGCTGTATTTACGTGTAGACCTTTGTTGTTTATGCTAGGATTAAGTGTGAAGACTTAAATATTTTTCAGTAAGAGATGGTGAAATTAAGGCTGGCTATTCTAGTGAACAAGCAGCTGCTTTCTGTTTAGTTGAAAGTGTGCTTGATTTGATAAGAAACCTTATCTGTGCACTGGAAATGAGGATATGTATGTGAATCCCCCCACCTCTGCATCAAAGGTCTTTAATTTTTCTTCACTGAGCTTAATTCATCTGATATAAGGAAAATATACTAATCATTAGGTTTTGATATATTAGTTTAACAGTAATATATTTAGTTAAAGGCGGCTGACAAGAACAAATCCATCTGTTGTACACTTCTACTGCTCAGTTTTTTGATCCTTGCATTATCAGTTTAGCTCAGTACAGTAAAGGTACATGAGCTTCTCTAAAATGCAGGATCAAGGCAATACTACCTTAATTTTCCTTTGATTTTTTTCAAAGGTAGTCTTATTAGAGTAGTTCTAAATAGCCTTAATTCCTTCTGCACCCACCACCTGCCTAGGTGCAACTCCGGGAGGCAATAAGAGCAGCTTTGTCCCCTCTGAACTTCCATTGGGTTAACTGCTGAGAAACACAATTTTATTTTCTGTAATGCCTGCTGTGGCTTTCTTAGCAAGCTATTGATTCTTTCAAAAAGAAAGTTCTGCTATCAGTCTGTATAATTGAGCTTTGTAATATGTATATTTACTTTATAGTGGAAGCTAGCTATGCCTTCCAACAGCATTAAGTGCTGATCCTAATCAATGAATATTGTAGAAGTTGTTCAGTTTTCCTGTCAGGTCTGTATATACAATCATATTTGCTAGAATGTAAGATACAAAATATCCTTGACGTAACTGACTTATTTAAAAAACAAACAAAACCCTTAGTCTCTCTTCTCAAATCTTTCAGATCCACAAACAAGAACCTTTACATTGAAGTTCAGTCTTAAGCAGCTGCAACAGTGTTGAAACCAAGACACACACAAGCTGACTTGAAGTTTAATGCAGTCAAGTGTGTTTATCAAGTTGGCTTGTTTCTAACCTGTCTTGTGCAGGTAGAATTGTTTGTTTCTTAGATTATATTTTCCCTTTAAAATAGGAAATTAAATTAGCAGTCTTGCCGGACTGTCTTTTCTGCTTAATTTTTGAGTAGTGGTAGTTATTCTTTTGACAGCTGCAGCATTAACTGTTTTGTGTTATTGGTTAGCTGAATTATTTTCCTTGTCTTTAAAGCTATGTGTACAAATACTTTTGCGAGAACAATATGTACTGGTAAATTTGCATCATCATGGAAGCTGAACTTGCAGGTTTGTCATGTACTCTGCCTTGCTGCCTGCACACATTCAGAGTTTGTAGGATCTGGTGATAAAATGGCTCTTAATGGTATCTGGAAGGACTGGTAGGTTTCTGGAGCTTGCACTGTTTTTGGCAGGCCAGAGAAACTAAGGTGAGTATAAAGGTGGCTGGAAAAACCTAGGTGAAAACTTAATGCTTCACTGCCAGGATAGAAAGACATACTGCATAGGGTTCTGCAGAGATCTATCCTGACCTTAAATAAAAGGAATGTTTGTTAATGTTTTGGTGATCAAAATTGGAAGACAATCTCTAAAGGTATAGATGAGGTATAGAGAGGACCTTGTTCAACATGCATAAGTGCATGACCTGTTGGGAGGAGGAATGATCCCTTGTACAAGTCCTAGTTAGGTAGTTCCTACAGAAGAAAATCCTCAGTGTTCACAGATTGTAGTCAAGAGAGCCAGGACATGTTGCTGCAGGACAACATGCACAAAATAAAACAATAGTTCAGTTTATTCACTTTGAATTCCTCAGCAATGTTTGACTGAAATGTTAGTCTCCTCTTTCTAAAGTGTATAGAGAAGATGGGCAGGAGACCATCCTGTCTTCTAGGTGAAGAGAAGGCATTGTTGTGTCTCCTAAATTTGCCCTGAAGTGTGCTGTTTTTCCAGGAGTGGATAGCCATAAATAGACCATCTGTTAGCTTTAATTGAAGAATCCATTTCAGAGCCTAATAGATTAACACCACTACTTATCATGTCTACTTGTGGTGGTGTTTCCTTGTACTGGCCTGTCACTCTATATCCTCCTGCTGCCTCTGGCCTTTGTGATAAGGACAGTCTCTTTTCTGTGTTTCCACATAGTGGAGTCCTTGCTGTGACTAAGGCTGCTAGGTACTGCTGTAGCGTCCTGCAAGAAAAGGAGGAAGCATCAGGAAGGAAGAGGATCCAGTATGCACACTGGAAATTTAAACACATCTTGTTAAGAAATTAAATGACATATGCCATTTACTTGATGGAAGGTATTTTATTAGGAGCTTAATTCTGAGGAAGATGCCTTGTGGAGGAGTTAGGAAGGACATTTCTATCAAATGCTGTGTCAGAACTTTTGTGACCAAGGTATCGTGTGTTTGCAGTACAGTCTTAACAATATGTTGACATGTTATTTCAAGGTAAAATTCTTCTACCTATACGTAACTTGTTTAAAACTTTGTATTGTAGCCAGAGTGGACATACAGAGTTTTCATATTAGGTCCAGAAGCAGGATATGAAATAGATGTGTGTACAGTAGTTCAGAACGGTTGTAGTTTGACTCTGATAGTTTGACTATATATTGGTCCAGCCTCTGTTTTGTAATTGAATATCTTTCTCCAAAGCTTCAAGTATTCAGTTTGTTGAAACAGTTTAGCCAATTCAGTCTTCTAGAGCTTTGTACTTCTTGGATAACTGTCACAGACTGAGACCAGCAGAGAGCATGACGAGATTACTTTTGCTTGCTTGTTGGTTTCTGCTATTGTCTAAATAGAGAATTATCTTAAATGGGCAGCTGGGAATTAACTTTCAGAGCCTGTTCAAAAGTCAACTGATTGGTAAAATCTCTGTGTAGTATCACACATTTTTAATGCTAGTAACCATCTTCAGGAATGGCATAAAAATGAAAATTTACTCATTTTTATTTGTGGAGGGCTATGGGAAACAGAAGGATTCAAGGCATGAAGCAGCATGGAATTCCTACCAGTATTAATTTTCTTGCAGAGCAGAGTTAATGCTTCAGAATGAGCTGTCTTGTGTAAGACTAACATTCTTTGGCTAGCTATTTAGTATATCAATGCAGATTTACAGAGTAAATAGTACATAGCAGATAAAATCAGGTTTCTGGTAAGAGATAAAGATTCTTTGTTTCTTAACTGGATCGTAAAACGGGTACGATTTGGACGAACCTTTGCAATGGGAGCACTTGCGGGACAATTTTTAAATGGTGGAAGATAAGATCATTTAAGCCAGAATTATCACTTATTTAAAGGACTTATTAATATTTTCAGATACTTAATATGTACGTACACATGCTGAACAAAATAGTTTTTCTTTTGTTTCACTTCTAAAAATGCATTCCTTGGCTGATTTTAAGTGGGGAAGAATGACAGAAAAATAAGCAGCTCTAAAGAGTTCATTGTGACATTTGTTTTATTCCTGTGTAATATACCGGATCTGGAGGTTGGCTCAAGGTCCTTGAAAAAACTCTTGTGTATTTGAGAAGTACTGTATTAATTTCATGTAAATTTCAGCTTTCATTCCTGTAGACCTTGAGAGAAGTTCTGTGCAGAATAACAAATGATGTGTCTCCAGTTTGTTAACCCTTGCATGTTGAAGGAATGGAGATCTTGAAACGCTTTCTTATTAGATAATAGCGTGCATTTTGTATTGAACAAATTCCATTGCTTATTCTCCTTTTTCCATCTCCTGATTTTAAGAGGTAGGCACCTAATCTGTTCCTTGCTCATGAAGGGCTGTTTTCAACTGTATATTTCTTCTGCGCTGCATTGCAAGGCTGGACAATGGGAATTTCACTGCTTTTAATGGGCTATTTTTCTCTACCCAAAACAACTACAAACCAGATATCAACTCAGAATATGGGACCGTGATTCATCTGCCCCTTTTTTCCTTCCTTGTCTCCTACCCCAGGTCATCTACAGCATTGAAATATTTGTAGTTTAAGTGGCAAAGCTACCTGGAGGTAAACATACTGTGCAGATGAAAAACATGACCTGAACAAAAACTGTAATTAAGACCCATTTTGGGGGGAATTTTTGGCTAAATGATGTTCATAGTATTGTTCTACCTATCTCTTAAGCTTTCCAATGGCAGGTTCACCTTCTTCATTTAGAAGCAGTGTTTGCTGGTACTAATTTGATGTGGTGGTTGAATAGTTTTTCCCCCTCCCCGCTACTTCCCTTCTGTTTTAGGACTACAATGATGAAATCAGACAGGCACAGCTTCAAGAATTAACGTATTTGAATGGTGGTTCTGAAAATGCAGAAGTTCCAGTTGTTCGAGGAAAACCATCTATTCGGGCAAGGGGAGTACCAGTTCCTGCTTTGTCCAGGTAAGTATCTCAGCTGCAGTGCAATTTGTTTTGAATATGTGTATTTTAGGCTTTCCTTCAAAAATAAAAAGCCAAAAAGTAAGATATGTGAAGCAAATATGGACCCCCTAAGTAGTTTAATAAAAAGGTAAGAGAAATAATCTTGATTCTTAAATTTCGCCTGCAGTTGGACTGCTTTTGATCTTGTGAAACTTGTTTCTACATTAAGAAACATGTACCTCATAGAAGATGTTCAGCCTTACTGTAGGCGCCTGCTTGACTCCCAGCTGAAGTAGTTGCTCTGTAGGAGCATTTAGGCACTGAAGTGTTTAACTTGGAACTCACAGCTTTGGCAAACTGGTAAGGTCTATCTTTTCTTGAATGATATTTAAATTCTGAATTTCCCTAACGTACGTCACAGTTAATCTAATAAAAAGAATATTTTGTATTGACTGTGACAGTGACCTTTGATAAAAATCTAGCATCGTGGAAGTCTTTTGGAGGTGTAATTTGTGCTTAGGCTCATCTCAGTTGCACTTCACAAAGTGGCTTTAGCGTGATTGAGGAAGAAGCAAATTTGCTGTTGATTTTGGTGTACTTTTCTTTGATGCAGGAGGTGCTCTGTTTTTTACTCTTGCATCCCCTTTCTTCCTTGCAGTATTCCTTCAGCTCCTTTGAGTCTTGAAGTGTGAAAACAACTAAAGTACGTAATTTCTGTCACAGTACAGAGATTCTGTGGCTGCAGCAGTTAAGTGTAGCAGTTTTCTAAGAGGAACAGTTTTCCTTCAGTTTTGGCTATGATTCTCATTAATACAAGTTTCAAAGTTACATTTGAGCTTTTAAAATCAGTTCAAAACAATATTCTGAAATGTATTTTAACTCAGCTCAAGTGTGTTAGAGGAAAACACTGAGGTTTTAGTCTATTTAGAAAGAACTGCTTTATACAGTTATATATATCCTGATTCCTGATGATTGATTGTTAATGCAATGCAGAAGAACCTTAATTTAGAGAATTTACAGTTAGTGTTGATCCTATAAAATTCTTACAAGAATGTGATTTTCTCTAAACAAATTTTTGTTCTTGTGTTCTTAGCTAAGTAACTTATTACACAATGCATCTATACTGTTGCTTTTCTTTTGATGTTCAAAAAACTGATAATCATATACTGAGGTTTACTTCTTTAGCACTGCAGTCAGCCATCCATAAGTGCTGGCAAATTATAGTAGGGGTCTTACTTGCTTTCCTGTAATAAGATTGCTTTTTTTGCTAATTTTACTTAAGATTTGGGTAGCAGTCACATTCCCGGGGGGGGGGGGTCATTAATAAATGTAGTTTTGTTATGAAGGGATGAGCACTTCCACTAGAAAAAAAATTCAGTTCGCACTGAGCAACACTGAATACAGTTCTTTTGGTACTGAGCAGTAGTATTTTTGACAAGATCTTCTGTAAAGGTGTATGTGTTTAGTCAAGTTGTTTGCTTCTGTAAAACACTGGAATTGCTATTGTAGATTTAATCTGCTATCTACAGATATCTCTCTTTGCATTTCTAGTATCCAACTCCTTCAAGCGTTCATTTCCACTTTGGATTATATTCTCAACCACTTTTAGTAGTGGGTAGTCCATAAAACTAAGATTTTAGGTCTCTTTCTCTTTGCATATTTAATACATTGGTATACTGCTTTCTGTTAATGTCAATTTCTTTGCAGATGAGTTCTGTTCTTTATTTTCCATAAATATCTGTAACAGTTCTGCTGCACGTACTGAGGGCTCAGTACAGACACTTGCAGTTCTATTCCATATTTTCTTCATTATTCATATGTTCATAAGCTGGTGTTTGATATAGTTGTTGGTTATTGTTCTGATGGGGTGTTTTTATGACTAAAGTTCTTGATATCTGATTTCCATTACAAAGTGTCTAGTTGATGCATGCTTAATTAACTATTGATAGCACTAAATTTCTAACATAACACTAGTTCTATCTTCTGTGGATTTTGGTAATTGCTTCCTTTTATCTAAGCCTGTGTTTAATGCAAGACATCTAGGCTGCTATGTGTTCCACTATATCCTTTGTAGTTCATCCTATTGCCGTACTACTGTTGGAGCATCTTCAGAGTAAATCTAAATGTTACTAGCATTTGATGTGGAGATGATCTTGCAAATACAAAGTGAAATTGTTTTGTCTTCTGCCTTTTTCATATGATCTAAAGAAAACTGGAAGTTTTTCTCTTTTTGACTAAAATACTCCTCGAGTGGTACTTACAACAGAGCTGCTGAGATACTAAACCCGTTGAGTTAGAGATCTCAAACACGATGTAATGCTGATTTTTTTTTAGCACCAACTGACTTCAGCGAGTAATATTTTCATTGAAGGAAAGTTTTGTTAAAGGCTATGTCTTAGTATGTTAAATAAAACACTTTGAATAACAAACGTCCCTGAGGTCTCCAAGAGAGGTAAAACTTGTAAATGATACTTTGGTATCTTCAAAATAGTCTATAGCCTGAGAAGACTTATGAAATACAAAAATCTTTTTAAAATATAAATTGATCTTACCTCTTTAATCTGTAGAATGTCTTTAAGGTCTCAGTCTTGACACTCAAACTATCCTTGAGGATGTGATAAATGATTGTGTTGAAGTTGCTAATTTTTTAAGCCTTTATATACTCTATTATTCCCTAATAGTTTTACTTAATACTAATCTATGGCTTTTTTGTCCTCATCAGACACTTTGAGACTGGAAATAATACATCTTGCCAAGTGCCGCCTTAAGATGAAATATTACCTGTATGTTTAGCTTCATAAAAAAGTTTTACGTTATGGAAAGCAGTACAGTTCTGCTTGCATATGAAATTCTCATATGTGCACAGGTGTTCCTGTATATGGTAACCAGTTTCCTAATGGCTATGACTTGACAATTTTTTCTGCTATTTCTAGATTATTCCAGATTTTACCTCAGTTTTTTACTCTACAACCAAATAAGATTTCTCTATTAAAAAAAGTTGGGATTTAATGATTCTAGAAGGGTCATCTGCCTTTTGAACTTCACTTTGAAGAACTTAACTTTTCTTACCATTGGTCTTTGGCTTAGAGCTGTTTTCCTTCTGCCCCTCCCTCACCCCCCTGTTATTTTTTTCTTCATTCCTCTTAATACAGTCAAAGATGACCTTCAGATGCTTTCATAACATTCCTGCCTGGAAGCTGTGGGAACTGTGCTGAACGTCTAACCTTTTTAGGCATTACCTTCTCCTTCTGTGCAACAGAAGAGAAGGGACGTGAGAAGTTTACTGCAGTGGAAGTCTAGTTTTCATTCCTTATTTTTTCCATTTTAAGTTCTGACACTGTTCTTAGATGATATTTTAGAGATAAATATATAAAATAAAGGATTATACTCTTTAAGCTTGCTAGCGCAGTGAAATTAAGGTATCGTTTTGTTTAGTACAATGCTGCTATATCTTCTAGCTACTCACTATGGCACATCTCTGGAATCAGTGTTTCTCTTTAATGCGTCTGAATTCCTGTTCAGAGTCAGTGCTGTCGAAAAGATAGGTACAGTTTAAATGTGAACTGAGGCATCTGATTAACTAGAGTCCATAAACAGGCAATGTGTTTAACACATTGATGTATGCCTCTAAGGACATTTTACAGCTATAAAGGTAGCATTTCCTTTCGACAACTTAAAAGTTCCTATTTTATGATTAAGTAAAAATGAGTTTTAAGAATCAGTCAGAATCCTAACTCAAGCTTAAATGCATTGGAAGAGCAGAGTTGGAGGATGGTAGTAGTGAGGCTAAGGATATGAATACACTTTCCTTGCTACTCCCGAGTGGGGTGAAGGGGAGACCAATGCGTGTCATTAATAGCTGAGTTGCTGTCGCTGTTCAGCACACTTTCTAGGTTCATTTAACTTATTACTGTGAAATATTCCGGACCCAAACAGTTGTGCATAACTGCAAAATCAAATGGAGTTCACTCCCCAGATTGAGAGGAAATATATCTGAAAGCAAATGTTTTGGTTTCACTAAGGTGAGGGAAGGAAATTCAAAAGAGCTGTAATGTTTCTTCATGCTTCTCTTAAAGTATTTGACTTTGAGCAGTTTCAGGATGGATAATAACAATGACTCAGAATATTCTAAATGGAACTTCTTTCATGGTTTTCTGGACAAATTATGGGTATATATGCAGCATGACTTCAGGGGTGCATATGAACAGCAGATACAATAGTGTCTTTAAAGATGCAAGCATATGCATTTAAAATTATTATCTGGCTGCAGAACTAAGTTTGTCAATGTTGTGGCTACCATGTTTTTTTTTGTGTGTATGTATGTTTTTGTCTGTACTGTTTCCAAGAGGTTTCAAGCTGTGTAGAGAAATTTCGAGCTTCTCAAGAAGGCTGCCATCCTGCACTGGTGGCCTCTGGAACAGGACTGATCTTCCCTCAGGAGTGTCAATTGAAATATTTTTTCATGGAGCCAATATATATGAATGGTGTAATTAAGAGTTCTGTCTATGCTCACATGAGTGTAGTTTTTTGCTTCCATCTATTTTCTTTTGATTCTTATTTCCATGTATGCAGATTGTGATGCTATGACTGTAATGTCTGAGGACAGATGTTGCACAAAAGCTGTAGTTTGGAACATGCTGAACTATAAGTCAGAAAAGATATGTTGATGACTGATGTAACGTGTTCCGACTTAAACTATTCTGAGTCACCAGATCAAACTTACATGAGAACATGTAAATAATGTCCTCTAAAAGGTTACTATAGCACAAAAAATCTTGGGAGAACAAGCTCAGAAACCAAGAGGAGAGAAAGTATGTTCAGTGTGTCTTGGTTCTTTTATCTTGTGATGAATCTTGCATTTATGAAAATGAAACTTGAACCTATGTATTGCTTTTTACATAATGGGAAATTTTGTATAGGATTGCTTGCTTCAGTGGTGAAATATATTAAAAATGAAGAAAATGTCTAATGAGGAAAAGACAGAATGTATCTATTGTTGGGACCTAGTTATCAAAGTTTTCAATTTTTGCTGTTGATTTAAATAACAGTTCTGTTTTTCAAATATCTAATGTAAAATCTTAAATAAAAAGAAAAAATACTGCTTGAGGAACATTGACTGTAGTTGACTGTTCTCAAAGAAAGAAAATATCTCAACATCTGTAACAAATTATAGCAGTTTATTGAATAGTTTGTCTCTAGAGATAGGAAACTGAATGCTAAAATTAAGGAATTCAAACTATTTCTTCATTGATAATGAAGTGTTAGGGAATTGGTTCTAAAATTTAGAACCAATCCTTTATTTTAAAGTCATTCTTGCATTTACTTTCTCTTCTGGAAGGAGACATGGAGAAGGAGCTTCACATAGCATGAACTAATTTTATTTGCGTTGTTCTTCCACTAAAACAGAAGGTGAAAGCTATGAACTGACTCTGATTGTGACTTTGTAATCAGTACTTTTATTAAACCATTCAGTTGTGCAGTGAAAGAAGAAACTTGAAATAAATATATAACAGAAGATGGAGAAATAGTGATAAATGAAAAAGTAAGGAAGTAGAATTATAGTTGAGGGAAGGTGGTAGGGAGTATGAACTAAGAAGCTATGGTGACTGTGGCCAAGGAGAATGGCTTAGTTTTTACAAACAAATTGCAGAAATAATATGGGACTACTGTAAGTTAGATATTGTAAAATTAATAATTAATGTCAGAGGCAGAAGTGCTAATACTTCTGTAAGGATGCACTTTAGTTGTATAAGCGGTAAAATACTGCATCATTGGCAAATAAGGAGTCTGTTAATAATCCGAATTACTTTGAAATGCTCGGAAATATTCTCTCAGCCTAACAAATAGTATAATACAGTTCTGAGAAGCGTTAGATTTTCGGAATTTTTTCCACATGTCAAACTCTTATTTGGACACCAAGCATTGCATTTTGCAATGTATCAGTCTTAGTTTTTCTAAATTGTGCTGAGGTAGATGCACTTTTTAGGAGTTTTGGTACAATAAAATTTTCCTTACAACTACTGTGCTGTCTTTAAAAATCACACTAGCCATATTCTAACATTTTTGAAAGCTCTGTTCTCCCATTCTTTAGTATATTTATGATAGATGGAGGAGATCACTTTTTAGAAATCAAGTCCTTTGGGGCTTTTACTGCCTTTTTCCCCTGCTCACTTTGTCACACCAAAGTAATAATAAAACTGTTTGTCAGAAAATGAAGCTTCCCATAGTACTTAGTTTCCTTTTGATGCTCCCTTCAAGGGATGCTGTAACCTAATAGTTAATCTAGACTGTGCAAACCCCCCCCCCCCCCCCCACCAAACTCCTCTGGTATGCTGCTTGTGTAGCAAAAGGCAGGGATGTTAAAGGAGAGTTACTGAGTTTTACTTTGTTTTGTCCCTGGGCCTTAGATTGAAGGTGCACTTTTCAGTGCAAAGCCTAGAAGTTAAATTACCAGGCTCTGTGAGTAGAATTCATTCTTAATTTAACCATCTAAATTACCTGTACACTTAATGGAGAAGGGTGAATTTCCTTCACTGGATTCACAACTGCCAATTACCAAATTTTGGGAAATCAAAGCCAAACTGATGATGAAATGGAGAAGTAGTTCAAACTTTCTAATCTGTTTTAGGGCAGTAAATTGAGACTAGGTTGGAGAGGTCTTAATTGCATAAACCATCATTTTCTTTCAAACATGGATGGAGGTGGTGATAATAGTACCTGACTAGTACCTAGAAGCTAGGACTTTGTGTGTTTAAATGCTATCTAACTACTGCAGTATATTTGGTAGAATAATAGGTACTTAAGAAACAAGTTTTCCCTCACCCAGAGAAATTTTGAGAGATTCTGAATAGTATACTGACTTTAGATTCAGAACAATATAGGTTCGTTCTTGTAAATGTAGTAAAACTACTAAAGCCTCCTGTGATGCTTAACTATGATAGAATCATATGCATAATTATGTACTATTTGCAATTTCATAAATCTGAGGGACCACACCTGAGGACCATTTACCATTTTATACACCAATGATGTTTCAAAGTGCTTACAATCAAAGTATATGAAAAGTCTGAAGGTGGACGTATGGAGCATGCATTTAAGTACAGTTTAGCTTATGTGTATTGTTAGTCTCAGTGTTGTAAAGATATATTTATGGGCCTTGGGTTAAGGAGAAGATTCAGAAGACTTCTGAAGAAGAATGAGGTAGCACAGTAGTGAGGAGGGATAACAAAAGGGCCAAAAGGCCCTCTTACTTGAAAATACAGTGAGCAGGTAATGGAGGCTAGCATCACGGGCTGATATAGAGAATGAGTATTTTGATAACGTACGACATGTAAGTTTTGGAGATGACGCTTTGTGGCCTTTAAAAGTGTAGAAACAGACCTATATAACAAAGAGCCAGTGGAAGGATTAAAGAGGGGGCAAGCAGACAAAGCAATGCATTAGGAGATTGAGATTTCAGATTCAGAAGCAGTCTGAATGTATGTCTTAGTCAAAAGAAAAAAATATGTACTAGTATTTATGCTGCTGGTGGTGAAACCATGGATTACCTTTGAACCTTATTTGTGAGTCATGGCAGGTTTTCAGGGCTATTTGAACAAATATGGCAGTTTTCATTAAAACGAGTGGGAATGTGGTGTCTAATCACTGACACTTCAGAAAATTCCAAAATCTACTTTTGTGAACCTGGATTCATGTGACAGTGTCTGAGTGGTGGTGGGGAGGGGGCAGGGATCCTTGCATTATGTTAAACTGCCTGATGTCACCTGAAATCTCCATGCCAAAGTGTTTTAAGTAGATTGAAAATAAAGTCCAGATACTGTTCATATTAAAAAAAAATAAAGCACAGTACAAGTGCAGGCTCTGTTCAAAGACCAGGAGAGTTGGTGATGACAGCTGAAATTTGGCCTGCAGGATGATGTTCTCAGTCATCATGGAAGCAAGCAGTTAAAAAGGACTTGGAGGAACTAAGAGCCATGTTGAATTTGAGTCAATGGTAAGATATCTGTATGAAGGTGATAGAAAAGAGATTTTGGGGGAGGGGGGATGAAATACAAGTAGGAGGATGACTCTAAACGTTAGGAGATGCACAAAGATGTTTGAATTTGTAGGTAAGAGGGTTGTAGATGAGAAAGGTCACAGAAAAGATGCTCTGTGCTGTCTCTGCACAGAGATGGAGAAGCAGGTCATAGATGCCCCTGAAAAGCAGCTTATTAATGGAAGGGAAAGCCCAGGAAAATAAAGTAAGGTCTCCAAAGGAAAAATGAGGCTGGAGCAGCAGTAGTAGAGACAACCTGGAATATGTGGTGGAAACATGGAGAATGTAGCTGAAAACAGGTCATTGGATAGCTGGTGAGAGTGCTTTCTGATAGAGTGCGTGTTTGCACACCACTGACTATGTCTAGGGTCAAAATGGAAGAGAGGGAAGTCTAATTTAGTTCAAGGAACTTAAAAATCAAAGTAAAATGGGTTATATTCTTGCATGTTAGCTTTTTGGAGGGTGGAGCCTTAAACTTAACCCCCCCCCCCCAAAAAAAAAAAAAAAAAACCTTAAAGAAACCTTAGGTGGGAGAGAACTGGAGAAATATATAAATTACAAAATAATAAAGGGAGAGGAAGAGCTGGCAAGACAGATCAGAACTGAGGTTAAATGGAAGTATTAGCAAGGAAAGACTGTAGAAATAATTTGTGGATGGAGGGAGTCAACTGGCGTGGTGCCTGCAGTTCTACCCCAGGAGCTCTGCTGGGTGGATATGAGTATAAGATGACTTTGGGGAGTCGTTGCTTTCGTGAGAGCGGCTGTAGTGGCTCAGACCCAAGGACTATCCCATGTAGTATCCACTTCCTCCTGTTTCATGTCATCTGCTTCTTGTATCGGGAAAGACTGATGAATCATTTCTGATGTACCTTTTCCATTCATGTTTCTGTAGAATTGTCATATTAGTATCAGTTGTCTTTTGTAGTCTGCAGAGCCTTGATCTTTTATTATTATTTATGTATAAGTAGTTCCATACTGTTGATTCTTTAACATTATTTCTGATGTTCTTCTCACTCTTTTATGTTTTTTTTTTTTTTTTCAAATGAGGAAACAGAATTGCAGTAGTGGTCAAGACCCAGGTGTACCATAAACGTATGCAGTAGTGCAGTGATATTTTCTATCTTCTATTCTTACATTTTCTAAAATTTGATTTGAACATTTTTTAACTATTTTGACTGCTAGGCCGATCTTGACATTATAAACTTTTTATGGGTAGTTATAGCTAAAAACCTGTCACTTTGTACACCGTTGGGAGTGTTGTTTTGTTTGAACTCGTGTGTGCCCTCTTTGGTCACTGCTTTGAATTTTGTTTGCAGTTTTCCTTTCCTTGACGTTCAGGTTGGGATTTTCAGTTCCAGATTAAAGAGCTAGGCATCCAAAATCCCATTACAATTTATAGAGCATTACTTGCTACTTTTGTCCTGTAATCTGTCTTGGTAGACCAGTTGAATGTGCTACCCAATGCATCTTGCGTTAAGAAGAGGCTGTAGCACGAGAACCTTATCCAATCTTGTTTATTTAGCAAAAAATGAAATGAATATTTTATGAATGTGTGTATATAAACATGTGCACTAGTGTATTTTTTAATATATAGGTGCATACATATGCATGCACATATATGTTATCTTGCAGCATTCTTTATGGGTAATTTGGTCTTGGACTCTGGCAGGCTTCCTGAATCCAGAGCGTTTCAAAAAGGTGTTTTGTTTTTTTTTTCTTTTACAAATTAATCTTCAAACTGTCTCTAACCTGCTTTTCTGTCTATTTTAAGTTTACTTTATTGGAATTTTTGATCTTTTGAGTCTAGAGATGGAGCTTTTTAAGTGATACCTCTTCCTTATTCTGCTGTTGAAGTCTTGCTGAGTTCCTTTTGCCCTATCTCAAGTCTTTTGACAATTGTTGTATGTTTTCTCTAACTTCCCATGTTTTTTTTAAAAGTTTCCTTGTGCTGCCTATGTACTTTTATTCTTTTAGCTGTCCCTTCTAAACCTTTACCACCCTTTTCTTTTTCAGTTAAGCAGTACTGTAACTGATCTGTTGGTTTTACCTCTGTATACAGTGGTGCCCATTCAAGTGGTTCTGCAGCATTGAGTCAGTTTGTTCATTATTCATATCAGAATCAGGTTTCTTTAATTCCCTGGTAACTTCTTACTGAAATAGCAATTAATAATGTTTAAAAATTTAGTCTTAGTGTTGTACCCTGGCATTAACTCAGTCTGTGTGGTGGTAATTGAACTCTTCTATTACTGGGTTTTCAATGTTTGCACCTTTCTAGTCCCTTTCAGCCTGGGCCAGTAACCACTGAGCGGTGTAACGCAGAACTACGCTTCTCAGATAAAGTTTGCTACAGACACTCTTAGAGACTAGGTGAATAGTCTGCTAATACAGGAGAAATATAATTTTGCACCATCACCACCCCAATCCTATTAACTATTTTTTTTTTCAAAAGGCAAAAAGACCCTCTTCTCATCACGTGGATCTGGTATTGTAGTACCTCTCCAAGAATAAGTTTATGCCAGCTCTAAAAACTAGGGTTTTTTGTTTGATTGTTTTTTTTTTCTTTTTCCTCCCCTCCTCAAGTGTTTTTTCATGGTTTTTCAGCATGTCCCATTTCGTGCTTCTTTCTCTGGCACGTTATCTGAAGAATGCCACGAAGAACGCTGTGGCTAGTGGTTCCTGAGTCTATCTGCTGTTTGCTTTCTTTCTTTTTTTTTTTTTTTTTTTAAACTTGTGGTATTGACGGTTGTCTGTGCCAATAGGTTCGTATCCCTTTCTTTGGCTTCACTTGGAAAATGTCACATTTGCTATTTCTTTATATTACTTCAGCAGGCTGTGTCTGGGAAGTTCACTGCTCACCCCTGCCCCCACTACAATGAAGTCAAATAAGCAGCTGGTACCCTGTGCTGAGGAGGCATTCTACAGATTAGCCAAAACCAAGTAATAAGCACAGTTTTAATCGCTTACTGTCTAGGCTTGTTTATAATATTTTGCTCTGTGACTGTTTTTGATCAGTTATTAGAAATAATTAGATCTATCCTGATTTTATAGTGAGGATTTACATTTCTGAATTCTTCATCCCCGATGCAGTTTTTCAAATACTAATTAGCTGTCATATAATTGCTCTGGTAAGGTAACCGATGAGATACGGTATGATTTAGTTGAAATAAGATAGAAGATCTCAAGAGCAGATTTGGGTCTTATAATATTGGCCGAGTCAGGAATTTGTACTGATATCAGGACAAAATATTTCCACTGAATTACTACTATTGAGATTAATTAGAGCAATGGTTTGATAGGTGAGAAGGAAGTGTAGAATTTGTGTGTTCCTGTTCTACGTATCTGTTAGGGTAGACATTAAGGGTGTTACCTCATCTGCACAAGCAGAGATGCCTAGAAAGCAGCCATTTAAACTCAGTTACAGTCAGTAGGAAGAAATGGACTGAAAGATGTCTGTTAGTGATACTTTAAACATCCTATTTAAAAGAGGATAAGTGATCTGAATTTTGCACTGATTGTGCCTTTAGGGCTCTCCTTTGACCACTATGGAGATGGTGGGGGGACTAGCTCAGGTGTAGACTCTAAAGATACACAAGGGGACTCCACCTCTAAATTGATCAAGTTTTTTGAAAATTGCCACAGTTTAGTTTTCAGATCTTATTCACATGTGAAGTGTCCAAAGTAAAAGAATGCAATTTAACCTTTATCACTCTTTCAGAACTTTAAAACAAATGCATGTATGCGTATCTATATAAACATATATAGTGCTGTTATTTCTTGCCCTCAAGTATACATAGAACATCAGATTATATCCTGTGATCACCCTGCACATACTATATACATCTTTGAATATTTCCTGCAACAGTACAGTTGCACAGCTGGAAGTCTTCTCCCTTTAGAACCAGGAGGGAAGAAAAAAAAAAAAAAGACCCACTTTTGGTCTCCTGTGTGCAGAGTGATCTTTGGATTGCATTCAGAAGCCTACGTGGGATCGGAAGGGAGATGCAGCTGATGCCCCTGTGCAGAATTTGAGTCCAATATAGCCTGACAGCTTCAAATTAAGCTAATGTTCTTTGACTGGGTTTTCACATACTATAAATCAAGCTGTAGTGAACTGACCAGAGTAAATTGGCTTGGGTGTTTCTATGTACGCGATCAGCAAAAAGGATGACTCAAGCTAATAAGTTCACTGCTAAAAGTCATATACACCTAGCTTGTACCTTTCGGTATTTATGGCATAATGTGTATAACTGGATTAAAGTGTACAGACAAATGCCAAACTATAAACCTGCCCTTTTTTATAATTTCTGTCTGATTGTAATGAAGCAACATTGTTGTGGTATGGGGGAGGGATCTGTTGAAAGGGAGACCAAGGGTGGGATATTTAAGTGTAATTGATGCATTTATTTACAGGGGCCGTGGAGGAGTCCCTCCGCCACCAGCAGGAGTACCAAGAGGGGCACCAGCACCAAGAGGAGTGCCTCCCAGTAGAGGACCAGTCAGTCGCAGCCGTGGACTTTTGGCACCCCGTACGAGAGGAGTGCCTCCACCTGCAGGCTATCGGCCCCTTCCACCACCTCCAGCGCAGGAGACTTACGGTGAATATGTAAGTCGAGCTGTTCTCGGAGCTATTGACATACCACACGTGTATTGATTTGGAAGGGATGATCTTAACTATCTCTTTAGACCTCAGTAGCATCTCTTTAATTAGTATGTAATTAAGTCTTGTACCGTGAATCGACAGAGAATGTGGTAATCTCTCACCACCTTTTCAGGCTTGATGAACTGTTTCAGATTACTGAAAACTAAGTTTAGATGTACGGTTAGATAAAGACATTTGTAGTGCACTTGGCAAAATAGTTATGTACCTCCTAAATGAATTATGCTAGGTTTTTGCTTTGCACAAATTTCAGTATTTTTCTAGTTCTTAACTAAAGCTGGGAGAGTGTTGTTCTGATCCTCTTTCTAGGGTCATATTTATGATCAAATAACTGTTTTCCAACTGTTTTTCATTTAGACAAAGTTTTTTTTTTTTTTAATCAAAACTTCAGAGTGTGATTCTAAAGTTTTAACAATTATATAGTAGCTTTCAATAAGCCTTACATATTCATCTTGATTTGTAATATAATAAAACTTGCAGAGCAGTGGGATGAAGAAAAAACTTACTAAATCAAAACTATTTTCACAAAAATGGATTTACTCTTAAAGAAAAATGACATATTCAAATGCTATGTTTTTGATGTTTTTCAAATCTTAAAGCTTTAATGCACTATCTTTACAGCCAAGGCTGTTGTCAAGACTTAGTCTTTGTTGTTCAAACTAGCAAAAAAAGAGTTCCTGTTCAAGAAAGTGGCTTTATTATTCAGACTTCTTTTACTTTTCTCTTAAAACCTTTCCTAACCTCCCTTCTTTCTTCCTCTGCCCCCATTCATCCTAAATCAAATCTCAACCATTGTCCTGTTGATCAGAAATCTAAATTTCTAGATAAGATTTATAAATCTCCAGAGAAATAAGTTTAATGTCATAAGCATGAACATTTTTATACCTGAATAATTCTGAAGAAGCTAATGAAGTTTATCAGTCTTATGCAAACTTCTACTTGAACAACATTTCTCAGTAGCCTCTGGCTATACCTGACTGACTGGTCAAAGTGCATACTGCAGATAGGTGGTTATTTTACAATGCTCTCAAAGCAATTGGCTTCCATTAAACTTCTTATGATGACCTGTTCCCAAGGCGTACACTGTAAGATTGATAGCAACATGTGGTAGAAAATAAACTTACTTAGTAATTTCAGATTAATGTTTATCTGCTATCTATAACATGTATATATAGAAGTGTATGGTACGGTGTTAGTTGATTGAATCAATGTTATGTTACACTCAACTTCTGAGAGAGAACGATGAGAAAATGGAATAAAGAAAAATAGTGTTACGCTATACGACTTTTTGCTAACAACTAATTGATAAAGCTGTGCTAGTTGATCCATTTTTAAAACTACCGTATTTTCTGAGTCTCCTGTGTTAAAATGGAGCTTCATTACAATAAAATTTTGCTAGGACACGAAACATTAGTGTATGGTGTGTCAAATGTTAAATTGAATGCATGCTGTTTCTCCCGGTTGACCAATTGTAATACATTATCGCAGTGCCTTAACTGTACATTTTATAAGTTACGGTAAAGTCGTAAGAGTTACCAGTAATGTGTTTGTCCTTTCCTTACTAGTAGATTTAGCAGAATGTAAGTGTAAAATCCAGGTATGCAAACTTGAATATCTGAACAGGGTAAAGTGTCACAGTTTAAGAAATGTCTATAGAATTAGACCATTAGTGAGATAAGGAGGATCATAGTTATTTTAACAGCATCTCTGTGGCATATAATTTCAGAGTTGCAGATGGGCATATCCAGCAAGGTTGGAGAGCAACTACTAGAACTTTTCCATTGAGAATTAGAAAGTCTGCAAGAATTCATGAAGCTTTTCATTCCTTTAGGCTTACAACCCTCCGCTCTGTACTTACTAAAACATACAGAACTATGCAAGTTCGGAAGGAAGCAAACTAGATTTGGATGGAAGTCTTTGATCATTTGCTGCTGTAATTCTGTAAATCTTTGAAGAAGCAGAGATTTCAGTACATAAAGTCCTTTCCCTTTTTCTCTGTGGCATACTATTAAGTATACCTTGTGACAGAAAATGAGGGCGTCACTGACTAACATAAAGAGCCTTACTTTTCTCTAACTCCTTTTAGTAACTTTAGTTCTGAGTATGTGTCAGACTAGTGAATCCTTAACATCTAAGAGTAAATTACCCTATCTTAATCTCTCTCCTCCCTGTTTGTTTTTTTTTTTTTTTTAATAATTTAAGGAGTGGTCTTTAAAAGTTATCAAAATGGGAGTACCTACTGCAATCTGAAAAATTAGAAGGGTTAATTCTGGAGACGGTGTCTCATCCATGAAAAATCATACAACAGGTTAAGAACCATCTTAATTGGATTTTAAAAACTTTTAGACTTGGGCTCAAGATCAACAGAAATAAATATGATCTTTGCTGTCCCATCTTTGAAATCTGTAGGAGACTTGTCCAGAACTTACCTCTTACAGAAACGTGTACACAGTGATGGACCATCTGCATCAGCCCTCAGCTTGCCCGGATACCTGTGACACTGAGCCCCATTGCTTGATGGCATGGCCTTTCCCTGCCAAAGTTACTCAGCATATTAGAGTGGCAGCAGTATCTGCATGTCTTTCCAGTTCAATATCGTGCCTTGTTTTCCCACCCTATTGCCAGTCTTGCTTATGTTTGTCTGTTAGCCCCAAGACCCGTTCTTCGTGGGACCTCATTATGCTGTTAGTCCGATGGTGACCTTTGTAAAGCCACCAAACCACAGTTGTTATCATTGTTTAGCAGCTGTAGATAATAGGAAAAAATCTTAACCTCGATGGCCAGGCAGCTTTAGAACTACTGCTCTAACCTTGTTGCTCTGTTTTGTGTGATTAAAATTCCTGATTTTCATTTACATCTGCTGATTCTCCTTCTACTTATGTCCTCAAACCTCTCAGGTCAGGAGAAGGTTTAGTAGCACATACATAGCATGGCTAGAATTATTTCTATAATACCTGAATAAAGGAGAACATTAGGCACTCCCGAGATTTATTGAAGCCTTTGCAGGTAGTCTGAGAAACAATGTTTTCTTAATTAAAAGAGAATATTTTTTTCTGTTCACTGGGCCAAACTAAATATATAATAGATGAAATCAAAAGATTTATCCTGTATTGTTAAGTTGATAGAATTTATTAAAATAAAAGATTGAAATTTTTTATAACTGTTAGCAGGAAATTTTGAACTTTTTTATAATCTTCAAGAAGCAGGAAATAATTTACTAGCAGTATGCTGTTACTGTTGTTCACTGTGTTCCGTAGTGTCTGTTACTTAACCAGTATTCAGTCAAACATGACGGTTCAAACTTGACAGTTCATTCTAAATTACTGTCTAGTGGAAGTTTTCTTCCTCTTGCTGTTGTCCTCTGCCCACCAACTTCAGACCTTTGAGGCTTTTTCCAGATTACCAGCACAATGTTTCTGAAGTTTTATTTTAAGATTAGATTTTTATTTGATGATATTTTCATTTCATAAAGGTAATAATTCTGTAAATATTTGAATTTTGTACTTTGAATATCTGTATGTGCAGTTGTCATATCAAGTCAATGGGTTAAATGGAATTTTAGATTTGTCTAAACTGATGGTCAGATTCTAGATGGGTATTAAGGACTGGTTTGTGAACATAGGTTTGGAAGCAATTGTTGTGGCATTGTGGGGAATGTCTGCACTGAAAAATAAAGGTTAGCAGACTAGTGGGCTATGGCCAAGACTTGCTTCAGCACTGCTTTGGAAAGCAATTAATTCCAAGCGTTCCTCTTAGTGTCTGGAAAAAATGGTGGCAGAGCTTTAGATTTGCTTCTGGCCATTTTATTGATGTTTTATTTTAGTTCAGACAAAGGGTTACCTTAACAGCAGATTTTCCTCATGCAATGACCACGTGTGTAATTTCTAACAGTTAGTACTTCAATTAGAATGCTATAATGAGATTGCTTTCTGTAATAAGAAATTTAATTAAGATGAAATGCCTACCAGTTAGTCCTAGGGATCCTTTCTAATGTTAAATTGTAACTTGAAAAAGAACATTATGTACTATTTCCTCTTACGGGCCAAGATTTTTTTCAAGTTAAAGATACAGACTTGGAGGGAGGGTGCACAGAATGCTTGGATGCATAACATATGCTCGTAACAACCTTCAAAATCTAGTCTTTAAAATCCACATTTAGTTACTGTCTGATTTTGCAAGGTCCTAAAATTTAGCAATTGCTAAGTTTTAAATATTTATAGTTCCTGAAACAAGTTTCTGGGTATTTCCAGAATTATATTGGTTTTAGTGGTGGACAATGTAGTGCTTCACAATTAAGCATCTCCTAGTTCTCATACGAAGTCTATCCCCTGATCTCATGGGAAAGGACCTGAAAGACGTTACCATAGTGTTCTGGCTAATGGTATCCCATCCAAACAAGCAACAGAAGGCGTGAGGCTATATGTCTTCGTTCTTAACTAAAGTTTAGCTCTTTGGAGAGTGTGTGCTGACCACCAGGCTACTGACTGTTCTCACATAGTAATTCAGTTGTGATCCTGAACATTCAGCCTGGATTCTGCAGCTGCCGCATATTGGGTAAAAGCGGAGACAATATCTCCTTTTCTCTCTTTATGAGAAAATGCCAGTCTCCGTGGGTGAGTTTAGTGCTATGGATTCTGGGTGCAGGGGGATATGCTTCAGTACCTGAAGAGCTGCTGTTTAAAACACAAATGCACTTTTTCTTTCATTCCCTCAGTATTACTGCTATCGGCTTGTTGAATTAGGTGGAACCCCCACCCCCCAAATTAGGTATTTTAACGTTAGTTTGTAGGCATCTGCAATTTATATAGAGTCTCTTTAGTTGACTTGATGCTTTAAAGATTTTCTTTTAAGAAAATATTCTGACTTATCAGGATGCTTTCTGTATCTGCTCATTGAGATCAGACATAGAAAATAACTGAAAAAGCTGAAAGTTAGGATAAAGCAGTTCTGAAGGCACTTTCTTGGAGCTATTAAGAAAACGTAGATATTTTTTCTTATTTGTCTCACGTTCATTTGCTCATTCATTGTTCTTGGCCGAATAGAAAAGATGTACTCAAAAAAGGGGAATATCCGGGGGGGAAAAACCCAAACTTTTTCTTAACATATGAACCTTTCTCAGTGGGAAGAAAAAAAAAAGGTATGTGTATTTGGAGAAATCGAGCAAAATGAAGGCCAGTACAGAAGTCATAAGACTTAAAAAGACTTAAAATTCTCTCTGGACTGAGTTCCAGTATAATGATAATCTCACTTTGCAAGATCCACACCATGTTTTGTTTAACTTGCCTTGGTCTTCTGAATATTGATCGTTTCCCAATAACTTGCAACAATTTTAACCAAGTTAATTCCAGATGTCTTTCTGTTTATTTATTTTGAATATGAGATTATTTTGTTCCTAAAAAAGGATTTGAGGTAGCTTCGTTCTCTAGGAACTACAGGAACAATGATATTTTTCTCTATCTCGGTGGAGAATGTTGTGAGTTTCCAGTTAACTCTTGTGGTATATACCCACATGCACATCTGAACAGTGGAATTTCAGAAGGATTAAAACTGTTCTTTAATTCAGGATGAATTCAGTTAATGCTTTTGGTTAGAACAGAGGAAGGCAAGTTTGTTATATCAGAACATTTTATGTCGATGTTTTCAGAATAACTTTTTTTTACAGATATCAGAACATTCTTGTTCTGATATTTTCATTAAACTTTCTTGCTGAATAGATCAACAAAAAAAAATTAAAAATGTTTCAAATGTTTTAAATAATCCTTTTTTTTTTTTTTAACATTTTCCAAACTATTTGGATTTTTGGGGGGAAAGGGCGGGGAGAGTGGAAAATCTTTTCATTTTCTCAGATATCTTTTTGTGGCTGTGAAAACAGTGAAAGCTGTTGCTGAAGGAAAGGTTGAAAAGCTTTTTCCGCCTGTCTGTCTTGGAGTTCAGACTTACCGTATAATATATTTTTAGATTATTTCCTTCTCAAATTATTGCAACGTTTATACTGCTAATCTCAGTTGATCATTCTGTGACTTGGTATTATTGCTTGAGCACGAGTTCTTCTCGGGATTCTGACACTTCTTTCCTGCCACTGTATGTGCCAAAAAAAAAAAAACACTTTTTTTTTTGTAGCCTCGTTTAAATGTCACTGCCTATGTTCATTAGCTTCTCTTTGATTTTTTTGCAAAGCTGCATGAAGAGAAAATACGCTACTACTTCTCTCTTGCTCCACTTATCTTATTTGTTCTGGCTGAAAGTTCATTAAGGTCCTAGATGAAAATCTATGAAATAAGAACGCAATCTGCTCATGTTTGCTGCGAAGGTCCTTCACGTTTCCACTCAGACTTTAGAAGGCAGTACCTGCTCATAATAGTTCTCATTTCCCTATGTTTCTGTTGACTGAGTGATGGGGAAATGTTCCTTTTGTACAACACAATGGCTCTCCCTTCCCTTTCGAATTCTCATTTGCTGAAAATATTCTTTATTGCACCATGGTGGTGTAGTCTCATTCTTTCTTCCCCCTTCTCTTTACTTGGTCTCTGTGTACAGATTTTTTTGAATGGAATAGTTTTTACCTAAACAGGAGACTTTCCACCGGTATTCTGTGATAAGTTGCTGCTATAAGTATTAATTTCAGAGAATGATGGAAAAAAAGAAAAAATATCCTTTTAGTTGTAGTGATAACAGCCTTAATTTTTTTTTTTTTTCCCCCTTGGATGTATGTACTTGACTGAGGAGAGCTGGGGAACTGATTTCTTATTGATTTGATTTTTTTTTTTTCCCAGCACTGCAAATGGTCTTTTTGTTAAAATGAACTTTTTACCCTCTTTTTTCTTCCTGCTTGTCTTATTCTCTTTGAAACACTGTTAATTCCACCTAAAGAAGGGCCAAGTACTAGTCTGTCATTGTCACTGCCAGCAGATTATAATTTAAAGCCACCATTTCCTATTCTGCAGGAAGAAGGGAATGTTTAAAGTACTTAATTATTAGAAAGAAACCCAAATGAGCAAGACTTGCCATGATTTATAATGCATTTGGTAGTTGTGGAAGTTTTGGCTAAGACTGCTTTCAATTAACTTTTGACCTGTGACAGTAACTTACTCTTTAATATGTTTGAAGGGTGTACATTTACACATTGCCTTTAGTTTTGTCCATGAAAAGTTTTCTCCTTTTGCACTGGACAGTTACTGGTACCCGTGCTGCTCTCGGGCTTTACATCACTTGTAGGCTCCATCACCGGGACAGTTGTAGGCACAAACTTTCTCCAAGACAGTTTGACTCCTGCAGACTGGCTTAACAAAGGGTATGTGAGACAGGTTTGAGATACTTTACAAAACATATATCCCTTTCAGAAGATCTATCTTGTAATTCCAACAGTTCTGTTATTTTAGAGGAATTCTTAAAATGGAAATGAGCAGAAGTCAAGACAATATCTCTTGCTATTTTCATATTTCAAGTGTTCTGTGGAAAATGTATGCAGTTTTAAGAGGATTATAGCATTTTCAGAGCGGTATGTGTAGTTTTTTCTGTGTTTTTGTATTGTAAGCATAAATTCTGGAGCATATTTGATTAAATCTGTTGAGAGTTAATTTTCAAGGTTGTCCTCAATAGTCAAATAGTGAATAAAGGAAACAAAATGCTTCCCTTCATAAGATTAAAAAAAATTATAATTTTGCTTGGGCTTTTGTTTTGGGGTAGGAGAGCAAATATGGCTTCACTAGTTAACTGACACTATTTATCAATTACTAATTACTCTTATGAAGAGCTGTTTGTACCTCTGAGGAGGGAGGGGGCAAATATATTACAGTGCAATTGGTAGGTATAACTCAAATGCTGTCTTCCTTATGAAGAAGAAGGGTTTTAAATACAAAGATAAATATTTGGGGTGTCTTAATAAATGCCTGAAACATGTACTGGAAACTCAGCAGGAAAAAAAAGCTTGAAGGTGTCATGTTTGTGTGTTCTGTAGAAAGAAATCCTCACAGCAATGCCTGGCAGTGAGTATCTGTGATGTACTTAAATATGCACAGCTCTTCAATAGCAAAGTCCTCGCTTCCGTACTTCTCCATTATAAATGCAGAAAATACCTATTCTCATTCAAGTTAGCGTGATATTTTAAAGTACTGAAAAAAGTCAGATGGCTGCGGATATTTCACATAGATACCAAATAAGGTTAAAGAAAACATTCATTGAAGTCATAAAATGTCTGTATTTCAGAAGCAAATTTAGCAAAATATTCCAATAGTGGGATTTAATCTTAAAATATTTTACCTTGGCTAATCTTATCTGCAACCTTCTAAAAGGGAAAGTTTTCAAATATTGGACGATGGAGAGAAAATAGTATGTCAGACCTAATTAAGTGAAAGCTCTGAAGCATACTTGAGCTGCCCCTGCATAATTGTTATTTTAAAGGACTTGTTCATGGTGAGAAATGCTTTGGAATTTGGATCTTTAATCTCTCTTAACAGAACAAGCCATTGAAACCATTCTGTTTTTGCAGCATGTTTTGCATGGAGTTTTTTTTTTCTTAATATAAACTTTTTAAAAGAGTGAATGCAGCAATAAAATGGAAGAACGGGCAATATATTTTAGTAGATTATGGTAACTACAAAAACCTAGGCTGATCTTGTTAAACCTGTGACAAGAATCCTGCCTATACAAACTAGATACTGAGTTTCTATTCAAAGTTTAGAAGGAGGAGTGTCATCTTGAGCAAAATCACAATGCAGGACTCTAAGGAACTCACTACTACTGAAATTACCACACAAAATGTTAAGCAATAAAGCAAAATTTTTATGGAAGAGAAACAATAATACCTGCAATGCTTTGACAGTCTGATACAAAACATAAGTCTGTCCTTTCTCCCAGACAGTCTACTTTCGATCTGCTGGATGTATTGTTAGTCTAATAAGGCCTTCCTATTTCAAGTTTACTTTGTTCCTTTGTTTCTGTCTACAAGAAGTCATAGATATACCGTACCTTCAGAGTAGTTTATTTCCTCCTTTTCCTACATGATCAATTTTTGAGTAAAACCGTTAATGTAAGCATGAATAACAGGACCAGTTGCTTAGACTTCTCCAAGAATCCCATAGTGGCAAAGCTTTCCTAAAATGTAAGAGAAAAGGTTAATTTCAGGCCTCTACTTCACTTGTTGTCACAGCTGTGTGCGTACTGTCCAAGTTTGGGGGGCCCTCTTTGGGATGGATGGTTCACAGTTGGTAGATCCTATGAGAGGGGACCAAATATCATGTAAATGTTCTGGAACAGAGCAAATAAATTGTCTGAGATTGCTTCTGCTGTTGATGAATGTCTGTGTTGTTAACAGATGTCTGTGTATTGCATCAATAAGTAATAAAGTGCTTGTTCCTAATAACTGCCCGGGAGGCAGTGGTTTTGTGGGTTTAGTGTGTGGTTCATCAAGGAAAATCCATATCCTTCTCAGGTGAGAAAGAAAATGCTAAAATCCTACTCTAATTTTTAGCTTCAGGACAATGAATTATTTAAAAAGACGACAATCTCTTTACTTTTCAAGTGGGACCACTTACCCTTAGTTTCCTCACAAGCATTTAGAACAATCCTTATTTTTTTTCCCTAGGCCTACCAATAGTCTGTCAGGCTCGTGTATGTGTCAAAATATTGCCCGCTCACCATTGCGGGAAAACAGTCACATTCAGCGATCTAGCAATGGTGAGGCAGTATTGATGGTAGACTGCCTGGTTTTTCCATAGAGGCAGTTTCAGATGACAGGAAAAATGTTGTTAAAAACAAACAAAACTCTCCAAAAACTCTCTTACAGAGAGCAAGTTCACAGCTTCATCTCTGTTTCAAGGATGTGTCATTGGTTCCTCCTGCTATAGAAGTCTTTCCTTCTGAGGTCTAGAAAACTGTCAGTTTTGAATTATTGGAGGTGTGTTCTACCAGACAATCCATCATTTGGGTATTCCCTACCTAACTGATACCAGTAGTTGGTTTTATCGTTTTCAGTCATTATTGAGAGGGTCTGTTTTCCCAGGAGAGATGTTGCTTTGTCATGAGATTTTATCCTTATTTTACTAGGGTTGATGCACACTCATATAGTCAGAAAACACTGTTTTAATTGCAGTTACAAATTTGTATGATGATACCTGATTTTCATTGGACTGGGTCCCTGTTCAAAGTGTCGTCTTAGATATCATTCTCATTTGGTGAAACTGGATGAGATACCCCTAATTATCTTTAGAGACCTTTGGGATATTTGAGTAGTGTTTCTTAATTCTTTGTCAGATAACTTCTAGAGATCAGTACAAAGGAAATGCCATTTCTGCTCATCATCTGTTCAGCTCTGTTAGGTTTATTATCAAACTATAAATTCGTGACAGTTCTTTGGATTTCCACAATTCATCTCTCTCAAGGAAAAGATAACGTCGTTGTCCTATATTTACTTTTTTCTCAAATTCCTGTACTGCTTGTACCTGGAGTTAATGTGGTTTGTTCAGCGTGGCGTTTATATCTAGGGCTATTTTGGGAAGAACAGTATTGCAGTCCTTACTTTAGTAGGGTCTTTCTGAATGCTGAAATCCCACAAGTTTGAATGTGTACAGAGGACACTTCAAAGAAGTAAAAATTTGTTTCTTGCAAACATTATCTCTAAGCAATTTCATTGCCTTTCCCATGTGTAGTCTATGTAGGAATATTGAATTTAGTGTCCAAAATTAAGTGTCTGCTACATAAGTCAGTTGCACAATCTTATTTGGATGCTTTGGTTCCTAGCAGAGGTCCTTCCCAGAGCTTTAAGGTCACACTTTCCAAATTTAAGTGTGTAGGGATATCTGTACTGTTTTTTTTTTTTTTTTTTTTTTTTAAGCAAATGTTTAAATTAAGCAAGAGACAATGTTTTAATTAAAAACTCTCTCTTGGGTTTTTTTAAAGCACGTGGCTGTGAATAGCTCAAAATACACAGAAAAGTAATGATACAGTACCTTAAATGTAGGTGGCCTCCTAGGTGGACTTAGTTAATATAATAGCATTAAAATTTTACTACTTCATGGTTCATGTGTGGTGGTACAAATCTATTTTGGAAGAGCACTGTCTTTCATATTTAGAACTAGGTTGCTACCTTGTTTCCAGAATGTGCTTAAGGTTAATGTTAGCTTTCTTTTATATCCTTTTAGGAGTATGATGATGGTTATGGAACTGCTTATGATGAACAGAGTTATGATTCCTACGATAATAGCTATAGCACTCAAGCACAAAGGTAAGTCTCAAGCTCTGCTGTAACTGCGGCTGAGATGTTCTGCAGCTGAAAAGTTTATTTCACTTAGGCTAATGATTTTTTTTTTTTTCAGTTTCATCTTAAATAGCAAAAATGTTATGACAACTTTGTTAGAAATAGCCAGTGTTATTTATGTATCCAGTATCCAAAAAATGGTTGAAAGTGTGATTGACTGGTTGAAAAGAAATAACGATAGAGATCTTGAAATGAAGAATTTTGGTGATGTCAGAATGTAAATCATAGTTTTTAGCAGTTCAAGAAGTTAATTCAGGAAAGATTTTTTATTTTTTGGCGAGGATTATTGGTGGGGGGGTGGAGGGGAGTATTTTCCTACAAAGAGAAAAACTAATCTTTACCTGGAAAGAGTACTTACTATAAAGTCTTAAATCATGTGAGATACAGAGCTCATCGAATTTTCACTTTTAAAACATGATTTTATTCAAATATTTTGCCATAATATTTTACGTTACTATAAGAAAATAAATAAGGATATATCCTTTAATCTGTTCTGCTCCCATGTGAAATGCTCTTTATGATGAATTTGAATCTCTTGCCACCTGTGTCTCCCTTCCGCCACTGTACTTTACCAGCAATATTTTTAAGCAATTCCAATTTTCTTACAATTTAACTTTCTCTAAAATAAGTCTCTGTGATTCTGAAATTCCATGAATTGCAAGGAAAATTCTTGTGTCGGTATCCAGTGATGGAAGAAGCAGATGCAGTGAATTATGAACTACTTTCTTGACTTACGTCATAGTTAAAACTTAATGGCAAATATGAAATGGCACATTATTTAGCAGCTTGGCCAGTGGTCCCATTATGAGGTACTTGAAACGTGCATATCTTTAAAAAAGAATTTTTTTTTTTTAATATTTTTTGCTTGACTGTAATTTATTCCCTTTTTTTCTCCTAAAACAAACCACCTTAGTTTGAGCAGTTGCAGATTTTGTAATGTCTTTGAGAACTTCTTGAAAATGTTATTGTAATAAACTTTAAATGATAGAGAGGAGCACTGAGCAGGTAGTAGAGGTTCTGCTTTACTGCTTTGGCTGTTCAGAGTGCTTAGATATCAGTGGTCGTTGTGGTGTTAATGAATGAATACCATCCAGACTATTCTACCTTCCCCTAAACATGTTTAAGACAACTCTTCTCAGGGTAGCAAAATGTGAAATCTTCTCATCTGAAAAAACACAGAACTGCTCACAGCCCAGTTGAGGACAAAGCCCTTTATACCAAAAATCAAGGGATGCTTTGAGTGCTGACACACCCAACTGAAATTTTGTTCCAGAAATGAATAGTTTCCTGTGCCGACTGATTTGTTCAATATGAAAGAGCTCAGGGTAAAGTTGAAGTGTCATCATTGTTGTAAACCGCTTTGAAATTTCTGGTCATAAGGAAAATAATACCCTCCTTTCTGCTGCTTTACTCCTACGGAGCCTTGTAACCTTCTGAAATTTAATAAACAATAATATGAGCTGAGACACCAGCAGTGTAGGACCTCCAAAATATGAGTCTGTGTAGGATTTTACATTTAGAGAGTAGGTACTGATAATGGATTTTCTTCTTCCAAAAAGAAGATTACCAAAATAGTCCTCAACTTTTATGTCGGTAATTCTGTTCTGTGTTACTGCTTCTCGTGTTGGTAAAAGGGTTTACTGCATGCAAACATTTGAATTTCATTACCAAGCTGTTTGACTGTGCCAAAACTAAAAACGTTACTTAAATTTGATTTTTTTTTTTTCCTGCAAAGAAGGATTTCACTAGGATTTTTTTCTTCCTTTGAACTAAAATTAGAAAAAAGCAAATCTCCTAAGGAATGAAGTTCTTCATTTAAAGTATTATTGTACATAATGTGTACATTAATGTAATTTAATGTAATGTGTACATGTGTGAAGTACATTCTTAGCCCAATCTGGAAAGAGAGACATCTCATAAAACAATTGATTTACCTGTAGTTTCACAATATATATATTCAGATTTCTTTTAAGTTGTTATTTCCTGAATGATTGCTTCATTTTTTTTCCTCTGCATTTGTTAAGTACTGCATGGTAAAAGAAAAGAAACAGAAATGATTCACTCATACATTTCTCACATGGTGCGGGCACTCATTTCCTGGCATTTTTTTCTGGCTTGGCAAAAAGAATTTTAGGATTGCATTGGCAGGGAAAAAGCAATGGCTATAAACAGCCATCTGAGCTACCTAGAACAGCATTCCTACCTTTAATCTGAATATCAAATAGTAGCCCATATTGCAAAACGTCATTTGGAACCACTGAGAAATACTTAACACATTTAGGTGCATTACAAGGTCTTTACTGTGAAGCAAATTCTGGAGAAGAGAATTGTTTTCCTGCTTGAGCTGTATATCACCTTGATGTTTTGCCCTCATTATGAAGCATGAAAGAAAAACACATTTGAGCAAAGAGGACATTTACCTGTTTAAAATGTGCCCTTTAGCGATTAGCATGTTAAAAAAAAAAAAAAAATTCTTTCCTTCTGTGGAAAAAAAAGGAATAGAATTTCTAGTATATCTTCCAATATTTTTTCCAATAGACTATGATATTAATCATTTTATATGGTGTATTAATGAGGACACTTCAGAAGAAGATAGGAAGTGAAAGTATAGGATTGTTCATTAGATTATTTGCACTAGCTCTTAAGTACATAATCCCTGTTCCTGAGCCTCAGCAAATTTCTTTTGTATTCACAAGCCTATTTTTTTGTGTGTGATAGTGGAGATGGTTGAAATACTCATTTTGTTTTTAAGTGTTGCGTATTTCGGTGATTCCTCCGTTAAGGATGGAAACCTGGAATAGAATGGGAAAATACGATTTTTCTGTAGGTGTGCGACTGGCTGCGTGTTGTTCAGCGACAGCACATCTTTGACGTGAGGTCTGTGCACGGGAGCAGGCTCTCCAGGTTTGACCACCCAGTACAACACAGCCGTACTCGCCTGTTCGGTTTTTGATTTTCCACAGATGTCTGTCTAGCGTATTTCTCCAAAACAGGCAAATCTGAGAGGGCCTGGAATGGGTGATATGCTCAGATATGAGGATTAGCATATTGTGTATTTCTGTGTGCATTAAGGTAGTTGGGGCTGTGCATGCCTGTATGAACAGTCCTTCTTTTTTATAACCTAACTGCTTGCTATTTCCAGATCATATCCATTTAAACTTTGATGGCATTGTATTTGTCATTTTGTGCCACTTCTGTATCCTGTTTTGTACTTGACAATTGACACTTTAGTTAAAACCTGTCACTAGACTAATAGGGAGAGAAATGGAGTGTTCTCCCAGTTCTCATCCTTCTTAATGCCCTGTAATCCTATAGAAATTGTTGTTCTTTAAAACATTTTCTAATCCACAATTGGTTTTTATACAACAAAGCCCCAAATAGCAGTGCTTGGGGATGTCTTTTAACAGAAGTATTTTTCATGTTAAATTGACTTTAAAAAGATATCCTTAGGAGCTCTACCAAACTTGAATGAAGTTGGAAGACTTTTTGGAAGATAGGTGATTAAACTTTATAGTTTTTTCAGAGGATTAACGTTAGGTGAAGGTTATACCAATGCAAACTAACGTGGTTAATCAACTGGGCTGTTTGGTATTGTTATAAAAAACAAAACAATCTAAAACGAATTTAACAAATGAAATATTTCTCAACTCCTGAAAATCAGAGGCTAGCAGACGGTTTTAGATTGGTAGCCAGACAGTTTCACCTCAGCAGAGTGTTCTGAAAACTCCCAAAAGCTGTGGTCGCTGAATGATACTGAATGCCAAGCTAAGGAAAGCAGGCAAGACTAAAATGAATGTTACGCTACACCGCTAGAGTAGCTTTTCTGAGGGCAGGTTTTGCGTTATGCAGAGGTTAATTCTTTCTTTCACGACGCCTGTCCTACGTGCATACGCAGTAATTTAACGTGTGCGGTTGGACGCTGGACATGCGGTTGGGATCTTAGGGTAGAACGTGGATTGTGCGTTTGCAATACCAGACTCCTAAACCAGACTCCTCTCCTGACTCTTGGTGCCGAGATGCATTGCGTGCCTGCAGTTTTGTGAGCTTCACCCGCATGCGTGGTTACTTACAAAACACCTCACTGATGCTTAAAGGACTTCTCAAATCCGTCTTGGACTGTAATCCTTTACTTGGATTTATTGCAGAAAGTAGTGGGTGTTTTAATGGTCCGATGCTAATGCTAGAGCAATTTCATTAAGAAAGTTCAGAGAAGAATATTATGGAGGAAATGAGAGAATTTGATTGGGTCTTAATTTAAATTAGTAGATTGGTTTAAACATTTTTGGTGTGAAGAAAAATTCTATTAATTTTAAATCTCTGAAATGCTATGTTACAAATTAAGCAAACGTGCTTTTGTCCTTTAGTAGCTCCATGCATGATCTACACAAGTGTTTGCAAAGACAATAACAGGGCAAAGGGAAACGGGTGCTAGTAAATCAATTGGCACTGTCAGTTCACTATTTAATGTTCTCTAGAACACATAAGATTTATCACTGAGGAATTGTAGAATAATGGTAGTGTATGGAAACAAAGTCCACTGGGGAGATGTAGTACATCATTCGGATTTAGCGCTGCCATCTGCTTAATAGCATTGAGATGACTACAGAGGTACTTATGATCAACCATTCATAGCAGTGACAGATGCTGCAGTGAGTTAACATGCCAGAGAACGAGTTTTGTTACTAAAATTCAGATTATGTGACAAGGTTGCTGAGAGAGGGGGATGTTTATTACCTCTCCAGCATCACTAAAGGTTTGCTGTTTGCTTTTAAGTGTACTATCAAGAGATAGTGGCTAATACTGTTACCCCAAAAATGTAGAGAATCATACAGAAACCATATCTGTCTGCCTTATGCTACCCAGAAGTTTCAAAAAAACTTAGCTTTTTGGCTAGCATTTGCAACTGGATGCAGTAACTTTTTTTTTTTCTGAAGAAAGATGACTTTTGTCTAGTTTTGTTGTTTTTCACCTACAGTAGAGATTAGCAGTCTCAACTGTAAAAGCAATAGTTTGCATAACTCTACGTACCTTGTGTCCATTTACGGGCAAAAATAATGTTAATTCATTCATATAGTGATATAGTCATTTGGTATTTAATTGTAATTTAACTCTATGCTTGAATCAGTCCAGGGAGGAAAAGGTAATGTAAGTGAAGTAGATGTTCATACACAATATCTTTCAGTTTTAGATCGTCAGTCTGGGTGACCTTACCTTCACTGAATTGCAGAAGCTACTATAAAAGAGTATTGAACATAAAAGGGGAAAGATAAGGATTTACTATGACTGCTGGCTTGTCTACTCAGTTTTCTGCACTGTTCTGTTTTCCCACTTTGCTTATTAATGCTCTAGGTTTCCCTTGGAGGCTGGCTTAAACGTAAAAGTGTGTTTCTCGGTCACCTCTGCTGCGTATGTAAAAATATCTTTTACCATTTCAAGTTGCACCAAATGTGATACATTCAAATAACTGCAAGTTACGGTAAGGCTTAGATTCATCCCATAAGGCTAGATCCATCCCATAAGTCTAGGGGAACTGACAAATCTCCTGGAGTATACCTATGTTTACTCTGTGCGTCTCATTTGCTAAGCTGTGTTTGTTCATTTGTTAACGTGCTGGGAAACGTAAAGTACGCAATTTTATTTTAAATCATTCCTCTAAAAGCATGAAAGAATAATGGCATGTGTGGTAATTCCCAAGCATGTTCAAACCCCACGTTATGGATGCAGTGCGGTGGGGCTTTATTTTTCAGCATTCATTGGAACTGTAAATGGTTCAAGGCATGGAATTTGACTTAAATAGGGAAGACCATGCACGAGAAGCCAGTGGTCTGAGAGGTGTGAGGAAGTTCGCATTTAGTAGCTTGTGGCAGTTACTTAAAATACTGAAAAAAAATAAATAAATAAATAAAAAGAAGCACATGTATGCTATTGTCAAACTGAATGCCTAAATGGTACAAGTGATTTAGCTTTTTTTTTAAATTCAAGTTCCTAAATTCCTAGTTTTGCACCAGACCAGAAATAACTTAATTTTGACAAAAACTAATTGCTTGCCAAGACGCAGAAACAAATTGCTTGACGCTCAGCATTAGGAGCCCAGATCCTCAGGCACGTTCTGAAACCAGACTCAGTCGCATGCAAGATGCCATTACTGTTTATAAGAAGAGGGTTTTAATATAAGCGTGGAGTATATTGGTTAGAAACTAGTTCATGGAGGGGTTGCTATTGGTATTTAAAAGTTAATTCCTAGCATTTTGTTTGCGCTGCTCAGTGTTTTAAATTTACGTTGTTAAGATTGTCAGCAGTTGTGCATTTCCAGGGTGTATAAATACGCATTATATGCAAAACAGTGTCTGGTACTGTTGCTTTTCAAGATGTAATTCTCTGGATTTTAATGCTAGTAGCTGTTTATTCTTCCTGCTCTGACTCGTGCAGAAATCGATCAAACCAAGCCGCAGCAGTTTGATTTCCCACGATAGTGCAAATAGCTAGGATTTTGCAGTTTGATTGTTGCTCATGTGCACCTGGTACATGTGAGCTTATTGGATTTTATAATTCTGTACAAATCAAGCCTCAAAACATTCACATAAACAAGATAATGTATCTTTTAACTGCAAGTTAGTTCCAGATTTTCAGGGATTGATCAGTTTCTGAAAATCCCTGCCATGGGATTGCCTGTGTAAATTTTTATGCCTATTTTATGGGAAAAGTTTTTCTGCAGTCCTTCAGAGGTAGATGGTTTTTAAGTTGAAATATTTTTTTTTCCTTTTTGTCAGCTGTAAAGTTGTGACAAGATAAAGTATTCAAAATTGCCTCCTTAACACAGATGCTTTTAATTTTGACTTTAGCATACTGTTTTGAATTCAAATAAAGCTCGCTTGCAGAAGTCATTAATCTGAAAACTCTGTAAACAGGAATTCAATTAGGGCAGTTTGAGTGTAAAGAAGGAAAAATGAGTCACAACACAAGTGTGATAATAGATTAATAATTTTTAAGGTTACTTTTAAATTTGTACTAATACTCACTGAAATACTCATTACATAATAAAATTAATTTGGTTTCCCTCATGGGATTGCTGTCTAACTTAACCTTTTTTTTTTTTTTTTTTTTTTTTTTTTTTTTTTTTTACCACAGTAGCTGCAGAAGAATTCTCCAGCATATCTCTAAATTATTTTAAATGTGTTTTGAACACATTTTCAAAACATTGAGGGATGGGTACAGTAATGTCAAATTTTAAATACTTAGAGGATGCAAAGAAGGGATTTGTTCTGTTCATAGACTAACTTATTCATTTTGTGTGAATGACTTAATTTTATTTAGCTGGTTACACAGCCTCTTAAACTGTGTGTTTGAATTACCTCAGTACAATTAAAGAGGATGAGTATTGGTAGGATTTAGGAGTTTTTCCTTGACTGATGACACAGCTGAAATCCTAAGAAAAAGATAGGTCAAGTACGATATTTGTTCTAAGAAGTCCTTAATAAGGAGAGAAACTTATTAAAAAGTGATTAAAAAACCTTAAAATACAATATTGTAAATTTTTAATAATAGTGACTTTTTGAATTAGTCATAGTTTAAAAATATCTTAATTATTAGAGGTTTCAGTTTAATTATGAAGACAGTTTAAGCTCAGATAATGGAGGGAATGGAAATAAATTAGGTCTACTAAGTAGCAAAAAGAATTTAGAAGGAGTTATTTTGGAGAGAGTATCTAGTAGGTAGGCTTTAGGATGCTGTAGCAATGACCAATAGATGTATGATCTTTGGATACAGAATGCAGATAATCAGCCTTCCAAATTTTATAAGTTAAATTTATTATTATGTACTTAAATAATTTTTCAAATGGCATACATCGTGATTAACTTTCTGCATATTTCACTAAAAGAAATACTCAGATAGGAAAGAGAGGCTGCTTAGTCTCTCTATGATTAGAGGAAGGGGAACATCATAAATTCACACTTAGTGATGAATACACAGGGCAGGTTTATTTCTCGACTCTGTGGGTTGGGCATGGGGAGCAGAAGGGAACTTCACTGGAAGCTGGCACTGTCTTAGCTGGTGTCTCAGTTGTATGGCACAGATGTGCGAGAAATCAGGTTTCCTCAGCTTAGGTGGTCACAAAATCCATTTTTGTAGATGAAAATTTGGCACTGTTTTGCAGCTTGATAGTCAAGATACTACAGCTGCTTACTAGTAGTAATTGAAAATTGCAATTTTATCTCTTGTAGACTATCCTGAACTATTCGGTTTGCTTTGGGGGGGAATGCTTTTCATTAGGGAGAGGAAACGTCTGTTTAATTGGACAACACTGGAGAAGGGAGATTTCGTTGTAGAATAGCTTTAAATCGCTCTTTCTTGTTTGTTTCTCCCCCTTGAATTTTATTTTTTGGGGAAAAAAAGTCTGGGACCTGGAAATTGTGGTTCTGTGCACGGTTTTGGTATCGTTCAGATGCCAAATAGTGAAAAATACTCAAATTGGTACCCATCAGAATTTACAGTTTATCATGGAGTAATTGTCAGTTGAGAGCAGCATGGAATGCATTTGCAGCATACATGTTCATACAAGTAACAGAGCCCGCAGAAGAACAGCAAACAAATCTTAGCAGTTAACTGCACTGGAAGAGGTCTGCCCTATAGCGCTTGGAGAGTCAAGACTCAAACCTTGCTGGTGACTTGTGTAAAGGGCAATAGGAAAGCAGCGAAAAGATCTCAAAGATAGTAAGGCATTGCTTTTAAGATCTGCCAGATACTTACAATTTGCACAGTCTCGAAAGCAGTTAAATTTAGTCTTTCTTTAACCAAATACATTACTTGATGGCACTTACTATTTGAATTATCATCATATGAAACTAGGATGGAATGATTTTTTTTTTCCTCTCAAATGCTCTTAAATTGCCGCTGATGAGTAAGAGTTTCAAATTTATAGGAAAGTTTGAAAGTTGTACTGTATTCCTTCAATAAATTACAAAGGCAAGGTATGATGTATATCTTACCAAGTAGTATTTCTAAGGACAGAATGGTGACATACTGTCTGCACAGTTTTTGTGGATGATAATGTATTATAGGCAATGTTGTCATCTTGTTCTCCAATCTGTAGCGAGTAATCTGTAGCCTCAAATCTCCAGCAGCATCTCCTGCAGGATGCAAGATGGATAACCAAGATGTGTGCTAGCTCAGTTAAAGATGAAGTTAATGCGTTGTCCAATATGCTCATTCCGTTATGGCAGCGGGCACTCTTAAAAGTCCTTGACTGATACTGGTCACATCTTCATTAGTCTCTGCTGCTTCCCTTGTCCTGAATGGCGTTGTCTGTTTGCAGACCCTTTTCCAATAATAACGTTTGTATTGGTTCAGATCTCTATGTCCATTTAGGGGTTTGAGTCCATTTGGTGCACCCTAGGATTTTTTAAACCTTCCAGTTTAGTTTCTTCTGATAGGGATCTAGTTAACTTGCCCTGTAACTGCTTTGCAAACCAGACAAATGTGATGTGGGGATGAATGGGATTTGATTCTAACAAATAGCTAACGTATATGCAGCCAGAGTTTTTAGTTCCTCTGCTGGTGCTTTCTTGTTTGATGTGGAAAATTTTTGATGTTTTACTCATCTCCCATGTTTGGGAATGGATTATTGTGGCATTCTACTTGTGGTTTCAGGAGAAATCTATACCTCCCTGCTACTACTGCTACTGAGAGAAAGCCTGATGGATTCATTCGGTGTGCTTCAGAGTCACCGCTGCTACTTGCCATTTACCACTTGCATTTTGAGAGATGAGACATGAGAGTGGAGGGGGGAAAAAAAGACTAAAACTGCTCCCAGGCAGTAATAATCAGGTATTTCGGATGGTAAAACTGCTAGGCTTAGGACAACATGTAGTCTTCTGCTAGAAATACGTAGATGGACACAGTTCTTTGCCTGGTAGTTAGTGACAGAATGCAGATGTCTCTGAAGGTTTTTTGCTATTTCTCTACAAAAGTGGAATTTATTACAACTGCCATAAAGTAGTTTCTAAATAGCGATAGCTAAGGGAATCCTTGAGAGAGCAGTCTGGTCATCTTTTAAGATTATATGAAATAGATTTGCAATTGGTATTATAAGAAACTGCAACGGGATGTAATTTAAGGAATATCACATCATATTTTTGTATTTTATAAAACTTTCACATATAGTTCTCAATTGTTTTCCGAGGTCATTGTCTCCAGTTTACTGAGGGAAAAACTTGAGATGCAGGGTTGAGGGTAGTTTACCCAAGATAGTTGTGCCAAGAAGTGGGCAGTACATAAAACTTTATCTGAAAGATATAAGAAAAAACATGCGTTTCCTCCTGATACCCTGTTCTTTTGTTACCATACTGAAAGCTGAGTTACAGAATCTGTAATGTTTTAACGATCTACAAAAGCATCGAGATCAGGTATTCCACTCAGTGTTCCAGAAGATTTTGGAGATCTCAGAAGCTTTGCTATAGTGAGTAGTTGTCTTAACATTTGGGACATGCTTCTTCCTGCTTATTGTTGATAGGTGTTTTTTGATATCAGAACCAGCTGAGCCTGCAAAACTGATAGGAAGCTGGCAAAGACGTTGTCCTTGTGGAAAAGTTCTATTCAGATGTGATCGTATCAGTCAGGGTCTATTAGGTAAGACCTCTTGCTAGAAACTTCCTCCTTTCTTCTTTCTACTTTTTGTTGTTCTGTGCTATATCTTTCTAGAAAGAGAAGGACGATGTTTGTGGAGCTATTCTTAAAAAGGTAGCGTTCCCCGTTTGGTAGCTTTCTTTGGTCAATTTGAAAAACTGCCCTGACTTCTAGCTAAAGGAATCAGCCCCAAAGTTACTTCTAATATCAAAGTGCACAAGAAAAAAGGGTGTGGTTTTTTTTGCCATTTTTTTTCCCTGATATGTATTACACTAATTCAAGAACTTGAATTGATTGAGAACTTGAAAGAAGCTGTTTTTCATCGCTGAGGGGGAGAGAAGTGCCAGGTCAGTTAGTGCCTAGAAATCCGGTAACCAGACTTGTTCACGGCTGACAGCCTGGACATTTCCTTTAAACTGTGAACTGCCGGTAGGAGAGCTTTTAGTCCCCCCTTAGCTGCTATTTCAAACATAGAAATGGCATAATCCTGATTCCAGAAGATTCCTCATCTAGAGGGCCATGCGAATCACATTCATTAGTCACAATATATTCTATCTGTCTCTATGTATTTTATGCAACTGCTACAGAATATCAACACTGTGTGGTTGGCATGCTGATTCTAGGGTTGTCCCCAAAATAGCCTAATGAGTTATTCCGACACCCACACGAGTGTTAGCTTCTGGAAACTGAACCATTCTGTTGATATCTCTCACCAAGAGAGCATCAGAGCATCTCTAGTCGGAAGAAGCTAGTAGTTGACATAGTAGTAAAGGTACATGCTCCTTAAGACTTAACTATAATGCTTAGAACAATCATTGCTATTTCATTTTTTAGTAAAGATTTATTCTTTAATTACGGCTCCTCGGGGTTTTTTCAGAAACCATCAGCTCAGCAGAAATGCCTGACAAAGTTAGGTTATATTCAATGTGTCTTGAATACCTCCTGTCTGGAATACGTCTACATTATTAGTATTTTGAGACAAACTCCTCACAAGACATAATAGTTCTAGAAGATTAACAGTTAGCTTCCCAGTCTTCTGTTTACTAGAGAAAATGGCTCTTTTAAGGGTTTACTTCATCAGTGATGCGGTGCTACAATCTATGAGCTTGCTCTACTAGACCTCAAGTTCCTTCTTGGACAGAGAGAGCAGACACTTTCCCCTTGGGTATATTAAAACTACTTAGGACTCACTTCATGCTTGCTCTAAGCATTTTAGGATTAATGTCCAGCTCTCTGCAATTAGAAGCAGCATACTGTATTGTATTGTTTGCTAATCTCTTTGTACCACTGAGTGAGTGGTTTGGGTGGTTCCTAGTTTTTAATGTTGACACAGAGAATCAAAGAAACTTTTTTCCTTATTGCTCATTTTTCTTTCTTGTCAGACCAAAGGCATTGTGTCAGCATGGGAATACAAAGGACGTTAATTATGAATAGATACAAACAAGGGCTCTGTCTGTTCAGAAGATCTGATACACAGCTGATATTCCAGTGTTGACTATACTTATACTCCTTACTTGGTGGTCAGGAAAACACTTGAAAAGCTCACCTGACTATAATAAGTAATAGATATCTGTGTACAAAAAATAGACACCACAAATTTTTCAGGTACTGCCTCCCATCTGCTGCTAGGCAGAAATTGCTTATAGGCACCTGGAGAAGTAAGAAAAACTTAAGAAAAGAAAGTTGAGGAAAATGGTCTTAACAAGGCCGTTGCATCTAAAAGTGTATTAACTCAAAGCAGATTCCAGGCTTAGCCTTGCTGGGTTAGAGGAAGGGAATCCTGTGCTAGGTTTTTCCTTGTCTTCTGAAAGGAGGGAGGCACATAAGGTGAAGGAGGGTGTGTTTTGGGTTTTTTTCCTCTTTTACGAGAGGAAATGGAGGGAATAGGAAGAAAATGGTCTCTTGCAGAATAGATCACTTAAAAGGAAATACAAAATATTACCAATCTTCAGTCAGAACTCCTAAGATGCTATGGAACTTGCAAGTTCCAGAATGTCAAGGTTGATTTTCAAAGAGAAATCATATAGGTAGGTTGTTCTAGTGTCTTTTCTATAACTGATGTGTAATGATTTTTCAAGTGGTAGTTTCCAAATTTAAGGCACCTATTCTGACGTCATGCCTTCTGCCCAGAGAAAGAATCATTCATTGCGGATATTAAATTCCTCGCAACAGAGTTGACCTCAGCTATCCCAGTTAGTGAGTTTAAATATACAGTTTGGAGAGAAACTTATTTCTGATATTACGGGTTCCTTTGACTAGTTTTCCTTTTAGCAGGTGCTGGCTTCAGAAAAAAACACAGTTCTGTAAATTGCTAGTAACTTAATGTATGATACCAGATTTATTTGCAGAATTCCTCCCAGAAAATTCGAAGATATCTTAGCCCTTGGACTTCACAGCCAAGACCAATACAGACTCTGTTACATGTGAAACAAAAGTTATTTTATTCATACTTGCTTTTACCTATAACTCCTTGTAGGCGTCTGCATGTACTCGTTGGGTCATAGTCTTTCAACTGTCTTTTCTGAAGTTTTACATTTGTTTAATATACAGAGAGTGTTAGTGTTGCTTTCTTTACAGAGTACAAATGAAAGTGCTCAGAGTAGAGCACTTATAATTTGTACTTTTGGGGCAGATTATTAATTCTGAAGGTTCTATCCACTAATAAAGATGGATCATGGTATACTCTCAGTGTAAGTAAAGCATTTTTCCATTCCCATGTTTATTAGTTTTGCCGTTTACATGCCATAAAATCACCCATTTTTTGTTTAATAGATATTTTAGGTCTGTGAAATGAAATCCTGCTGAAGTAATTCTAACAGGATTGACAGATACAGCGATAGGGCTCAGCTGCTATATACTTCTAAACTAGATGACAGTCTTAATCAAATACCATGTGAAATGATAGTCAATGTCAGTTTTAAGTTTTTAACTGTCTGAATAAAGATTGTTTACCTCTGGCTGCTTCAGGACAAAATTATATTTCTTATTCTTCAGATTTGATCCTTGTTATGCTGGTCTGCATTGCACGGGCTGACAAACCATAGATAGTGTCTAGGTTGTTGTTTTTTATTTATTTGTTTAGAATGCTGGTGCGCATGCAAGGAATAACAAATACTCATCCACGTGTTTTGGTATGCATTTGCAGACACTAGGACATTCATTCTTCTAGCCTGGATTATTTTCTGTATTTTAAAACTTTTATTAGTTAAAAACCAAATGATCTGTCTGTCCTGTAATTTTGTTCAGCTTAGAACTGATTGTGATTTGAGTATTACTTATATTATACGAAGGCTCTATCTGCTGACTTGCTTTAAGACTATAAATTGCCTTTTTCTCCCTGATTTTTATCTTACGCTAGTAATCAATCTCATGTTAGGGACATTTTGTCAATGTTGGTAATTGCTGATTAGTGATCATATGTTAACGTGATTTCCTTCTCAGTCTAAAGGTAAAGATTTGGTAGCATCGGTTTGTGAAGTATTTCTTTTCCAAATGCCAGCCCTGATCAGGTTATGAGATGTTGAACAATCATTTATCTTTCTGTCCTTTTTTTTTATAATAACAACAATTTTAGAGACTTGCTTTTGATGTCCTCCAAACAGGTCTAATAGACTTTTGTTGCATGTAGACTATGGAAGACTCTAAAGGCTATCCACAGCAGCAGTTACATGAAACATGAAACCATAGTAGAAAAGTAACATGGAATAAGGCTTGTCCTGGGATTTCCATTCACTGGTCTTAATATAAATAAAAATGCCATTATGAAATAAGTCCCAAAGTTACAAAATTGCTTTCCACTTAAAAGCAGTTTCAAGATTTTTCATAGTCCATTGGTTGAGTATATCTGCTTCTGAGCCTCAGTATGAATTTTGAAGTCTTTTAGCGAATGGCTATCATATTACTATAGATTCTTGAATCCCAGCTGCTGCAGATTTCTGTTTAACTCTGAAGTTCCTGTTGCTATTTCTAGTATAATTAATAAAATGAGAGTCTTTGAATATGTGCACGTTCATCTTGTTTTGAAGACTGGACCTGAGACACAGCGTATTTAGCCCTCAGATCAATGCGTTGCTTGTCCTTTGTGTTTTGTACCAGAGGATTTTGAATTCACTGCTCTGGTCAAAAGTGAGATATTTTTAATAGACTTGTCAAAATGAAGAGGAGAGATGCAAAGGCAAAATACTAGGCAATGGTAGGTAGTGAGTAGAGAAGTTTGTAAGACGAAGGAATTACGTTCAATACTCAGACCTAACACTATTCCTTCACTGGCACTCTAAGACCTTCGACCTTCCCATCTGTAAGCTGTGCTGACAGTTCATATCTCTGCATGGAAGAGTGGAGTCAATTATGTTGATGATTCAATGATATTTTTCAGTAAATGTACAGAGATTGCTTTGTTGTCTTAGCTTGGAGGCACTTTGCCAAAAGATTTTGGTTCGGAAGTGTAAAGTTTGAACAACTACATAAGATATCATGAATTAAGAAAATGCAATGCAAAGCGCTTTTGAATGCATATTCATTTCCCAAGGTTTCTTCAATACAAAAATCCCACAGCATCACGTAGCACTGTGGACCAGGGGCTCATTGATATAAAACAATCCTATGTGAATGTAAATAATTTTAGACTTTGTTTTCCCTTCTTGTTAATGGATAAATAGACCTAAGCTGTCGTTATGTCATTTGGGCACTAAGCTTGCTTAGCAGAGGAGATGCCTACAGCCTTCAAGCTTTCTTCTTTTCAAAGATAGGATGAAATGGGAAGCATTATTTCTTAAATTGTAACTGTTATATCTTGTTCCTTTTTCTCTTCCTATTCCCTCTTCCTCCTCCTCCCGCTCTTCCTGTACAGCGGAGCAGATTACTATGACTATGGGCATGGACTGAATGAAGAAACGTATGACTCTTACGGTGAGTAGCATTATGAGCTGTATGGCTAAAGTAAGATAGACTTCTGAAAAAAATAATATAATCAGAAAAGAATCTCCCTAAGTAAAGCTTGAATACTGTAGCAGTTAACTAGTGTTCAGGGATTCCTGACGCAGAGCTTTACATGCAGTTGTTGCAACAAGTACAGCAAGAGGTTTCCATGGTCTGTTAGCTACTCTAATCATGTGGAAGTGGGGGGGTGGGGGTGGGGGTGTACCCTTTTCATATAACACTCAATGATATTTAAGAAAAAATAGAGGTTACATGGCCTTAGTTCAGGAGTTGTTCAGCCATGAAAGGAAATGTTCCTAGTGTGGCACAGCTGGTGTCAAACTCGGTATAAGCTAAGAATGTGTTGAAGTTCTCTACTAGACCAGGGCCTAACTGAGTGTGTTTTAGACTTGTATGGTCTTTTGATATTCGTTCACTTTCAAGCTGCACTCTCATGAAAGCAAGCAGGGAGTCATCGTGTAAAGGTTATGAAAGTACTTCAGGTAGCTACTTGCCGTGAGGACAGTGGGTAACTCTTGGAGACAAAACAATGTATAATGAAGCAAAAGACATATGCCAGTGGGATAGATTACTTTTTTTTTTTTTTTTTTTTGAACTAGAGGTACTGTGGTGACAGGTTTAATTAAAGAAATGTGTTATGGTTTGGAAGCATGAAACACGTTAAAAGGCACCTTTGTTTAAGAGATAGATGTTAAATCTCTGGCTAGAGATGAGAGAAACTCAAATTGTTGATCACTCAAGAGCTTCCAACGTTGGAGGATAACTAATATGAGTTGTGATTCTGGGTAATGGATGTTACAGTGATTTTAGGACCCATGTGAAAGTATTTTATGGTGTTATTTCTTAAGCTTCATTTTGTAGTGTTTCCTGTGGGAAAACAAAAATGACCTCAACTAAGATTTGTTTGTTGTGATAAATGCATCTAATGTGGAGGTTTGCTTAATGTCATCTACTTAAACTAATTCAGCTTGCTAAAGAGAAGGATCAGTTCATCAAAAGAAGAGGTCACTTGAAGTTCCTCTGTCTACCAGGACTTTAAATTGATCTTGATAGATATATATCTGAAATCACTTTGTATTTCAGCATTGAAATAAATTGTTATCCAATGTAAGTCTGATTTCTAAGAGTATTTCATTAATGGAAAATTGATAGGAGAAAAGCATACAGAACTGTTTAATGTAGGCAGAATTGACTAAGAGGGAAAAAAGGTAAAATGCATTATTTAAGACTGAAAATACAGACTCTTTTCATTGTTTTTGCGCTTAAATTTATTTTTCTATTTGTCATTTATTATAATAATTTATATAATTATTAAAACTTATTTTTTAAGGAGGAACCACTCAGAATATTATTATTTCCTCATACTGAAAGGAAGATTGTAAATATCTTGGAGAAAGTTTATGGATTACAACCAATGAAGTCTTTGTGCCTATAAGTCAGACACTTTATTTCTTAATGCAAATAGATCCTTAAACGAAGAATTAGATACCAGTCATCACCTATACAGTACATAAGGAATACTAGGTGCCTTAAAATAAGATTCATATCCCTACCTACTGAGTAGATAGCTGCTTAGAGCTGGCCAGGAGCAAACAGTGTCCTAGGAAGTATCTGAACTTTTCCTCCTTTGAGAAGCTGAAGTCCAGAGGATATAGGAAGAAGAGGTTTTTTTAGGATTCAGAGCCCCTAATGGCACCAAAAGGAAAACAAATAAAGGAGTCACTTGAAAAGGAGCAAATAGTCCTCTTTGACTGTTCTTGCTGCTTAATCAAGAATGCTTTTTAAATTTGGTTTCTTGTAGCAGCAGTGCTTAAAATCTGGGATTTTCTTTAATGCTTTCCCCTCAGCCAGCTGCCTGAACTGTTCGTACCGGATTCTTTCTTGATTTGAATCTTGCTTTGCTTGTGACAGCAAAGCACAAGGGGTTGATTCCCACGCTTGTTATCCTGTAATTAAATGGTGGGGAACTCTCAGTTATGAGTTTTATTCTTCCAGCGTGGCAGCAGAATTGAATTTGTGCCATTTACCTCCTGGGCAAATGTTCTGTCCACTTAATGGGATATTTAATCTATGCTCCATAAGCAACACCTGAATCTTAAAAGTTGAGGTAGCTCAGATGAGGTTTTTATAAAGGTGTTATGAAATTCGGCCTTCTGGAACTTCTTCTACTGTAGGATCCCTGTCACCTGATTTGAGGTATCTGAGGAAGTTACATAGCCCATTTGGAGAAGTTCAGGGGTTCTTCGACTATTGACTTTTTTACTTTCTGTTCAATAGAAAGACAGATAGGGTGATGTCTACGTGTCGGTTGACCATATCTAGTCGTTGGAATTCCACCTCTGTTTTCTGGATTGCTTGGGGTTCACTTAGGTATTCTCAAAGAGCAGAATGAGAAGCACATACACTATTTTCAGGAGTGTGAGCAGGCTCCCCCCCTACCCCTTATTCCTCTCCAGGGCTAAACAGTACTCTGATTTGGCCTTAAGTAATTAAAACCCACCTAAGTTCTATTTCAGTAGTTACACCCTGTTTTGCCCTTGGCCTTCCGTCTTTCCTTTTGTTGTAAATACCTGGCACAGTAGATCTCTAGTTCTCATTTATTAGCACATTGTTACTTTTTATTAATATTACCTTTAGAATGACAGGATTATGAAGCATTAAATATAGCACGTAAAGGAGTTTTCACAAACTTTGTTTATTGTCACAATTCAAATGAGCAATGTCCCTTGCCCTTTTAATTTTTTTTAGAATCTCCCTTCCTAGCTTATGCATTTTCAAGGAAGTGTATTTTTGCAGTGAAGTCTGATGTTGCCTCTAGCTTATGCTGGAAGCTACAGGTCTTTGTAGTGAAATATGAGGCTTTTTTTTCCCTTGTCGATTGTGTATTTGAATTAAGCCTAAATTGGTACAGATCCAAAGAAATGTGTTTGAGGATTGTTCATTCGCTTGTATTTGATTCAGAAACCTGTGTTCGTTTCCTCTTAGCGTAATTGTTAGTCTGCTACTATAGTTGGCATTTCTCTCCATCTGCGGCAGGCAGGCCCAACCGAATGCTGGAGACCTAAATAGGGTTTCACAGCTGTCACTGCCTACTGTTGTACATTGAAAGAGCTCTGTGAGTAGCTCACATAGACCTGTGTTGTACTCAGATTTCCTGGTTCATGTTCTGCACTTCAGTTTCTACAGCGCTCAGTAATTAATTCACATTAATTAATTCACAATTAAATGACCAAAAAATTCAGTACAGTGTTTCGGGGAACAGTGAGAGAAGTCTAACTGTGTTTTCCCTTCTTGTAGGGCAAGACGAATGGACCAACTCAAGACACAAGGCACCTTCGGCAAGGACAACAAAAGGAGTCTACAGAGACCAGCCATATGCCAGATACTGATTGTACTGTCTGATGTTGTGAAATATCCAATCTCCACCAGTCCTGTATACTGTTCAAAGTAATTTTTTTCTATGAACAATCCCTTTTTATTAAATCAAAGTGCTTAAAAATCTGAATGGATGGACTGAACTTAAAATATGTTGTTGAAAGAACAACCTGGACAGAAAGATATGTAAAACAAGGAATTTTGTTATTTCCAAACTGTGTTTGAAAAATAGGCAATCAAAAAAATAACCTTTGATTAACTAGTGTTAAAAAAAACTAGGTTTACTAAATATGTTAGTCCATTCTTTTAACATAAGCGTAACCTTTTATTTTAAAGGTTTTCAACAATTTAGTTTTTAGTTTTTATTTGCAGCCGTTTGCTAGTTTTTCTCTTTGCAAATATGCGTAAAAAGGGAAGCAAAGTACAAATGCAAATAATGTGGTATTTTGTAACTCAAGTCTTGAAATGTTCTGTAGTGTTAAGCAAAGTTTTACCCTTGCTTGATACTAAATAAACTTTTGAAAGAAAAACAGTGTGTGTGAGATTAATTTTATGCTTTATTTTATAATAAAACTTCATAAATAGTAGTAAACAGGGAGAAATCCATTTAACAATGATCAGCATAAAAGGCTCATATTAAACATTGCACAACTTAAAAAAAAATGGTATAAACCTAAATGTACACTTATATACTCACAGTAGATTTAAATGATGTTTAAAGTATCCAAATGGTATGGATCTGCTTGAGTGCCACATTAAATCAAAACATTTCTGTTAAAAATGGTTTAAAATAGATAATGAATTTTCTGAAAAAGATGTGACTAGTTTTCATCTTGTTGAGCGTTTTTTCAATAGTGCAACTTTGGAATTTTTATGAGAATTTTGGTACGTTAATGACCACCTCGCTCCGTGCTGGAAGCAATAAACACAAAGCTTTTAAAGACTTTCTGACTTGACTAATTGAGGTCGCTTTCGTCAGAGGCAGAGGATGTGTAACCCTTAAAACGGTCTTCATTTGCAAAGGTAAATAAATCAAATAAGATTTTAATCTCACTTAATTTATCTTAATATAACCAATAAAAACAGGGAGACTACAACCTAGAAAGTTTCATTTTAGAATTTAGGAAAGGCTTCAAGATCACCTAAATTCTCCTTTTAAAACGTTCAATTTGTGTTAGTAATTTAAAAAGCCTTAGCTTAGTTAGTTTAATTTGGGCAAACTCTTCCCTATTAAAAAAATGTAAAACCTCATAACCAACAGCTTGTTAGTATATTCTTTTTCCATAAATTCTAGTAACTTAAATGTAACTTACAAATGTTATCTAAAGCTTTTCATTAATCATTAAGTTTCTTTTAATTATAGTGCATTTACATTGTTTTTTAGTTTTTATTTGAAAGTCTCTCATATTTAGTAAATTTGTTTTTCCTCTTGTCAGGAAACCCAACTCCCTGGAGAGCCAGGAGAACAAAAACCTTAATCTTCTGATGCTTTGGTAGGTATCTATCTTAGTCATCTGTGAAATTGAGATAAATGATGGGGCTTTCAGTCAGGTCCTCAATTTTTTTTATACCTAGGGCTTTAATTACATAATGGTTACAGGTGCTGACCCCAAGACTGATCAAAATTATTGACTATTTTGAATTCTTCTGGAAAAATCACAGCTTTAAAAAGTAATATGACATTAAACTATCCTGGTGTGTGGACACTGTCCTATAAGCTGTTTTTTTGTGCTTACTGTTTAACTGCACCTGTGATTAGAAATTAAAAGTTATACTTCGCTTTGACTACATTTGAACCAACTAAGTAGTTTCATCAGACAGATAAAGACAAGAGAAAATGAATGTGATCTTATGCTCGTAGTGTTCAGATGAAAACTTAACTAATCCAGTCAGCAAACATGTCTGTAAGCTTGTTTGACAAAGCTGAAGAAAGCGTTTTGTAGAACATAATTTTCTAAGTCAAGCATTTCTGCACAAGGAGTGAACTGCATTTTAGTACAAATGAAGGAGGGCAAGTCCACTGAGAGACATTAGCTGTGAAACAGCTTTCCTTACTGCTTCTGATGAATTTAATACATAAAATATAATTTAGCTCCACTTGTGCTCAAACTAAGTGTGTGTGTGTGTGTGTATATATATATATATATACATATATATATATATATATATATATATATAAATATATAAAAAATTAAATAGAAGATTTTTTGTCTTTATTTTATGCTTGGAGTGGTAATTCTTTCTACTAATTTCAGGAGCCTTAGTGTCTTTAATTTATGCATTAGAGCTCTATATTTTGAAATATTGCATAAACTGCACTGATTCTGGATACCACAGGTGATTGCTTTCACAGGCAGGCAGGAAGAACCTTTTACATTTGAAAAATAGCTTTAGAACAATTTTGAGACCATTTTAAAGATTTAAAGAAGGACCCTGTAAAGGTTGAGAGAGGTCAAACAAGATTTCTCAAAGGGCAGAGGTTCAGTAACAGTAAGGCTAGCTAGAGCTGCTACAGCTGAATGAGTATACGTGTTCATGTTAAAATACATATTGGTCAGATCTCTTTCTGTTGACATCTTCAAAGTTGCATAATATCAGGAAGCGTTACATAAGTCATATGAAGTCTTTATTGGTAAACACGAAGTTTTACATAAATGGCATACGAGGAAACTTGATGAACTTAAATATAAACTACCGAGTAGCAGGGATGACTAATAGAGGAATGACTGAACTGGAAGTGACTTCAGCCTGCCAGAATGTTTGTCCAACTCATGTTTCTTGATGGCAACTTTCCTTTGTGCCTCCTTGTAGGGAGGAGGAATGGAATAGCATCCTTTTCTGCCATCTCGCTGCTGCTCTGTCCCAAAAAAGCCTGTGAATGTTGCACTTGCACGTGGTCTGTGGCCATACAGGGCTCCCTTTAAGTAACTGTGACTCGCCTTGACCAAAAAGTTAACACTTGTGGCCAATTTTGATTGCTCTTTTAATGAATTGCAGAGTCTAAATGTCATACATATAAGAAAAAAAGTCTGCGTATATACTGACCGTAATAGCATGGTATGAATTTTAAAACCATTGTCTCCCCTCTTCCAGTCCCTCACACTCATCCATCTTCTACTAATAAAAGTCTGCTTTTATTCCTCTCTTTACAAAGTTTGTGTAAGTGCTCATGTCTTATACATGTGTATACAATAAATTACATCAGTTCAGACATCTGCTTTTAGGTGTTCTTAGAAAATGCAGATTTGCAGTACAAAACTTCTCTTGACAGTTCCTGAAATAACATGCATTAGCATTGTGTTTTGGTATTGCATTTCTGTTTGGTTTAGGATTTTTTTTTGTTTGGTTGTTTCCTCTTTGGATTAATCTGTGAGATGGTATTGGTTAGCTTTCATATAGGGAGAAAAATAATGTAAAAAGGTGCCTAAATCAAGAATTTCTTTTAATCAGTGTAGAAATCAGCCTTCCTCTATTGTGACAAACTTTACCTAGTCATCCGTTCTAGTAGGATTTTGTGTTTTGACACTGATCGATTGCTACGTGTCACTGGTCAGATAAATACGTTAATCATTATAATTAATCATATCATTAATTTGCCTTCATTGAACAGAACCTTTTGATCATATTTGCACTGAATTACAGTGATAGCAGTTTCTGCAATAGTTTCCATAAATCTACATACATTTATTACAGACTTAATTGCCTGGTCCCACTGCTAGTGATCTGGCAGTCTCCAGAGAATCAGTAATCATTAATCTCCAGATGTATACAAATAAATTCCATTTTGCTCTTTTTCAGGGACTTCTGCCGTATTAATTACGGACGGCTTAGAGCATTGTACTGGTCAGCGTACCTAGGCAACGAGACTGGCTTCGGAATATGAAAATCCTGCTCTGTATCTCTTGTATGAAAGCCTTAAAGTGTATAACATTATAGACTTTTTAAAATAATTGTATATAAACCCTTGATTGTTCAGTGACAACAGTATTTTATTTGGATCTCAATAAAAAATTTACATTTCAGTTCTTGTAACAAGCAATAACGCAACCTCATGTTCCTTCAGTGACTTTTTTAGCCTTATGCAGCAAGCGTGAGAGAGAGTGTGTGAAGTCTCATGACTAAAGTTTAAATACGCTTTTGGAAATAGCTTGTCTAACGTGTGAGCAACATGGATAAGTTAAAATGAAGAGCAGTGTTTCATGCTGAAGCCTTTCATTTTCCTATTAGCTGATTGTAAACAGGCCTGCTCAAAACAAGGCTCCTCGTTAGAAATAATACTCCAACTTCCATTTCCTTCAGAAACTTGTTATATGACATGAGCATATTTTAATGCCTGTTGACTATAGTGTACTGCTTATTCTCTTTCACTCGGTCTTTGCATAGAAATGCTTTCTCTTCTAATGTTATACAATCACCTGTTTTCTAGTGGTAGAATCTTCAATGAGGCTTTTATGCCTTGATAAGTCTTGTATCCAACAGTCATATTTCCTCAGTGCTTTCTCTGTTTTATATTAATTGTGGTTGTGATAATTTGTAACAGAAATAAACTTCTGATAATTTAATTTCTTGTGCTCTTTTTGTAAATGCTGCTTGCCAAGCGTGAGTGTCATCTCATACGTATGTCAGGTATGGGTTTCTGTCGCTTGTCTGACCTATATTCACTGAATATCAAATTCATTTCCAGAAGAACATAACTTGAGCCTGCCTCATTTACATTTATTTTGAAAATGAGCAATATCACTTAATAGCTTCCTCACACTAAATATCTCTTCTTCAACATACATTGATATTTTCCAATACAATATACTGACTATTGAAGAATGCCTTTGAAATTGAGGGGGCTGTGGGAGAAAATTAAGTCTTCCTATTATTCTTCACACCGATCAAAGTATCTTGATTGACTATGATACCGTTTTCAATAGGTTGTAAAAAGTTTTGACCATAGCATAAAAAACTGTATATCGTTTTACCTTTGAACACTTAACGCAATTTTGTCAGTTACTCTCATCCTAAAAGGTTTGCCTTGCCGCCATCTTTCACTATACAACAACTGCATTTCTGTAATGTTTTCCACAGCAACAGATGGTGACTACTTAAATTAAAAAAGGTAAAATTTAATTTTTAAAAAAGTGAATAAGAGCAATAGATATGTATAATAATGGATTCCCTTCACACTAATAGGCAGGAACCTCTGATGTGGAACAGTGACTAACGTTTTAAATGCTAGCCAGGTATAAAAATTGTACATAAATACTGTGGGAGGAGTTTAGATAAGCAGAATGCAATTTCACTAGCTGTGATTTGGACCGGACACTAAGATCACCAACACCATCTCATCTGAGGAGTGATGTGAACCATTTAATGAATAAGGCATCAAGTTTTCACTCTGGAGTGGTGGACTGCTATTCAATAAAATTGCATCAACAGCAGAGCTTCCTGGAGTCAATGCTAAAATGTTTTGCTAGTATGACTTATTTTTAATATATGACAGCTATTTGTATATATCTATATTTCTGTGTATCACAGCTATTTCTATGCTGCCCCTGATGGCTTTAGCCTTCGTGGTGAGACAGCAGCCCTGAGTCTGTGTTCTGGGATCTGAGTTTTACATGATGTTTCCTGACTTAAAAGGTTTAGAGCAAGGACATCAGCCTGCTGCCTAAAATGCATTCAGTCTGCACAGCAGTGTTTCCAGTAGTGTTATGTTCTTCCTAAGGTGGGCATCTCCCTGTTACATACAGCTTTAATGAGGTTTGTGATTGAAACTGGAGGAATAGTTTTGATCATAAGTGTTCTTAATAGTGTGCTGTGACTGTATGAATTGAAGTCATGCTTTTTTCTAAAGGGTGTTGCAGAGCATGTTTTCAGGCTGAAACTTCTTGTCCTTCCAGGTGAAGGAACTGAAAACTGAAAGATCAAAATACAAAGTTGTGAAGTTTATATATATATAGAGAGAACATATATAGAGAGAGATACACACACATCAGCTGATAAATAGGATTGAATATAACCGTGAGAGTTGCTGTCTCTCCACATACCACTTCACAATCTTTTCTAATATTTTAGTATTCGTTTTAGGTTTTTGTTGGCACTGTCACAGCTCAACAAGCGCAGAACAAGAATCAGAATATCTCCGACTTCAAGATTATGAAAAAGATGAGTTGATTCAAGGGGCTGAGGATTTCTTTCACTAGCTCAGCAGCTTTATCCAAGACAGCTGCAATTCTAAAATAGGGAGAAGAAAACCCTTTGGTGTTGGAAATTATTTACGGTATTTAGTGTTAAAAGACATATTGCTAAGATGATACACGTTTGTGCAAGCTTAGGTACTTGAATGAGTTTGCAGTGCACTGAGCCCTGTCTTCAGGCAGGCTTTCCATAGGATTGCAAGTTGAGAGAACATCCTTGGCAAACTTGTATTTTAAAAATGCTTAGAAACTGTAGCCAAGGGCAGAAATAAAGCTGCTTTGCTGTGTAATTCTCTTTTAGGTTCATCATTGGAAAGTATTAAGAATGCATGAAATGGTGACATTATTACTAAAAATAGCAAATTAGGGAACGGGCTTAATGGAAGCCTCTAGCTTTCAGTCAGAGACATACTTGAGATTTATGAAATTAAAATTGAGATTTAATAAAGGTGTCTGTCAAAACTTCTCAGAAATCTTTTACTATATCAAGTAATCAAAATAATTCATGCTCTTTCAAGACAGAAAGCTCCTGAGCTAGGATTCCTGACTAAACAAGGTTCTACTTTTATTACCTTGAGCAAAATCAAATGTAAATCAGTCCATGTAATTCAAGTTTCTACTTTCCAGAGCTAAACGGTTCTCCAATGTTTTATGCCTTTTGATATAACATGATAAATGATCTTCCCTAAATTTATACTCTTAACTGAAACTTAGAATCAAGAAGGAGGGATCTACCTGAAATGAAATGCTGGCCCCTTTGTGAAATCAAAGGGAAGATTTCTTTTTTACTGACCTCCATATTCTGATTTTTTTTCCCTCCTCCTATGCAGAGCATAGGGAACTATTGAGAAGGTTTTCTCAGGCAGCAGCCTGCTAAGGCAATAGCTCATAACTTTCTGTTACAAAAGTGAGTGGTAACTTGTGCTATTGCCGTTATCTGCTTGTCAAAGATCCTGACCCCTGAATGTCTTTTAAAGACCAATCACTGGTCTTTTTTTTTCAATTGATAAATTATCTTCTTTCTTAGTTCTTAAGAGATTTTTGTCTTAATATGAGGGTAGCTGTTTCTCGTGTTTTTGTGGGATTTTTTTTTGTTGTTCTTTTTACTGAGAGAGAATATGCAGACTCCAAATCGCTGACCCCAGTACTGATATTGAAGGTCTATTAAAAAGGAAGAAGAAGAAAAGAAAAAACGTCTCTAAATTCATTCTTCTGATGCAGTTGCAGGTGAACAGCTCAAAAATCTGTAGGTATGGACACTCTCACTTCAGGTGTATGCAGAGCAGCTGCGGAGTTACACTTTTAAATTGTATATTCCTGAATTTTGGGCTCTTTATTAAATCCCTTTGCTATGTTCATATCACAATATAAATATTTATTGTTTTAAAAATTCATTAGACCCCTCAGGATATTTAATTACGGGCTTGAAAGCAAATGAGAAGACCAAGTATATGCTATGATGAACGCTACCTTTGTGTGTTTTGGAAGTCATCTAACTTTAATGGTGATGTTCAGAATTATTCAGTTGTGAAAATGAACCTTATGCTGTTTGCTTAATGCACCAGTTAAGATTCTAGCTAGTAAAACAGTTTAACTTTTCTAATGATGGCTCTCTCTGTTATGCAGCGTTTGAATAAGACTAAGTGTATAACTTTTTCAGGATTCAGTTGGAGAATAAATTATTGTTACCTCAGAAGTAGAGACCATCTAAGATGGATAGAAGATTTAAGGAAGTATAAGTTAAGGAAAAAGATGATTCTTAGGCAGTTATTCCCCTTGAAAAAAATATGGGATAAAGGAATTGTGGCAAAGTTTCTTAATGTGTTTTATGGTGACCGATCATGGTTGTGTTTCCTTGTCTTTCATGTATTGCATTCATGACAGATTTGAGGAAATTAAAGTGGAAAAAACTACAAGTATATACTGTACAAAAGGAAACTGGCTAGATTAAAAATTGGTAGGTTGTTAACAAATAATCCAAATACTAAAAGCCATTTTGGAATTCAAATTAGAGTATGGAAGATGAAAGCCTCCGTATTCCAAAAAATAACTTCCCTGAGTTAGTTTGGGAAACTGTGCAATACCTGCTAATCTTGAAACTATCTTTTTTTTTTTTTTTTGTAAGCACCATTCCAACAAAATTGATTTAGAGATATTTGGTGTTAAAAAGGCAGATCTGTCCAAGGTCACAGGGCTACCCTGTAAGAGCAAATCTAGGTCCCAAACATATTCTATAATCCCTGTACTATTTTTTCCTCTCCATATCTAGCTAGCCTGACGTTGGAGTCCGTCATGTAGCAGTAATAGCAACTCATTAATTTCAGTGACACCCTTCAAAGGTATAAACAGATGATTTTTGTAAATGCCACAATCAGTACCCCTTTGAAAGGTCACTTTGTGTACTCCTGTATAATATTTCTACATGCGTCTACATAATTTAACATGTTTGGTAAATGCTCCTCAGAAGAACGATTCAAAGGACGGAAGAAGATATCTGACTGAGAGATACTTAAAAAGCTTGATTATGGTTTATAATTGCATGCACAGGGAGAAAATAATAAGTACTAAATGAGTCTAATCTAGTAGTGAAAAAAAAAACTAAAAAGAACTAATGTAGAATGTAAAAAGCCCTTCAGTTTTAAATGAGAAATTAGGTTCAAATGGGAGTGATTAACTACAGCAGCGAACTGCATTCAGGCGAACTGACTTTTGTGGCTTTTTTCCACATAGGAGGCTAGATTGAAGGATAATAACCATAACCATATCTGAACTTGAGATTAGTGGATCAATAATAAATGTATAAAATTTCAAACTATCGCAGTGGAAGAAAAGAAAGCATTTCTTTTCTGACTTGCAAGCCGATAGAGTAATCTGTGAGGGCTAAGATAATCAAAATACATTTTATTAACAGGTATGAAGTCTCCATTTCTATAAGGGAGAAAAAGAAAAGAAAAAGGTGATACGTGTCTCAATTTGCTTTTGTAAGTGGTGAAAACAACTGTAAGCCAGTATTTACTGATATTAAGAGACCAGCACAACTGTTATTCCCCATACAAGAACCATTTGGAAATCTTGAACATTGGTGTAGTTGACTTGCAAATTATGCCTTTTTAAAAACAACATCTACCTATTAGGTTAACAAAAGTCTCTGTACATTATGTTGAAGAAAAGAAGCAGGGTGGGTTTGTCAGTTTTGATGTATGTATCTACAGATCAGATGACAACCTCTGGGTTGGTTGCCTAGGCTCCCTTTATAGTCAACCGAGAGAAACAAGAGCAAAGGATAACTAGTTTTGTCTGCAACAGAAATATAGTAAGATCAGATAACTCGCCCTCTGAAAGCACCTGATTCCTCCCCTTTGACTCTTGTGCGTGATTAAGCTTGGATATTTTCACTTTAGGTGTCTAAAGTGAAGTGCAGTGAATCCCACTCATAATATTTGTGTTCCAAATCCAGCTTTTTTGATATCTTGAAGACAGCAGCGATTGATAGGGTCTTGACACAAATGGAAACTTGGAAAAATCAAAGACAGCAGACCTCATAGTGTTGTTTGTGGAAGGTGTGGTTTGGTATACGGTATAGAGGGGACTATTCCAAATAGAGTAAAATGAGAGGATGAGCATGTAACCACGTTCACTGCTTGCCTTCGCTCCCTTCCATCTAACCATCCTCCCCTTTGTAATTAAAAGCTTTATGCTCTACTTGTAACTCAGGAGGAGGAGAGACTAGCTGGGGAACAGGTCACTTAAAAAGTGATAAAACCATAGGTAGTGATAAAACCTATTTTATATCATCAAATAGCTGACCTTCAGGTGATCTTTTGGTGTATTTCCCAAATACTTTTGGACTTTTCTTTAAATCACTTTTTCTATGCTACCCGTCTTCACATATTTTTATCACACTTCTATCAGCTGTTTCCCCTCCAGGCTGAAGAGTCCTAGTCCACTTAGTTGCTCCTTTTATGGAAACTAGTTTTTATTTTGATCGCGTTTTTAACTCTTCTGCATACTTTTTTCCACTGCTGCTATATCCTCATGAGATGGAGGACCCCAGAAATTAATGTAGCAGATTCATGGTTGCACAGTTATATTTTCTGTTTTGTTCTCTAGGTTCTGTTACGACTTTTGTGGTAAGGAGGCCTGAGGTAGATGGAACTAATTAAAAGAAAGGTAGACTGTGTTTTAATGACGTACGCTTCCAAAGATTTCTGTGACACAGCCCTCTTGGCATGTTTATTTATCAGCATACTTTCACACACAGTGCTTGTTTCTGTAGCCTTCTTTTAAACATGGCTACATCTTTTTGTTTGCTCATAAGTGCTCTAGATCTAAGGATTAGCTAAAGAACTGAGTGGTCTTAGGCAAGAAGAAATCTATGGTTATGTATAAATGTGAGTTGCGGCTGAAAGATTTAAATGGGGTCAGCTTAAGGAAAGTAAGTGTAGAGACTAGAAAGTGTGGTTGAATTTCTGTGCCTAAAAGCTTAGTATATTGACAAGTGGAAGTAAAAGATTTCCTGTATCAGCAGAGAGTCTAAAATATTAATATCCAGCCCCCAATAATAACCATCATATTAGAAGGAAAATAAAAATAAGAGAAGGATAGGGGAAAAATAAACATCTTCAGTGTACTTATCCAGTTATCCAGAGGTATATAAGTAAGATTAGCTCTTCTTTCGACTACATGTAAGAAATCTTTTTATCTATGAAACAGAAAATTCAGTTCAAAAATTCCTAATATGCAACATTTCTGTTAACAGGAATCTAAGGCTTTACACTTGCATGGTTCTTAACATCTGAGGAATCTTCTTACTCTCAAATTCTGTTGTGTTAAGGAAGAGGTGATACATGTAGATCATTTTGCACTATACAGAAGAGGAGCCAAAACAAGCTTGAAATTTTTAATCAGTGCAATTTTCCAGTGGATAATTCTGTTCCAATAAAACTTTTTAATGAACTCAGAATTTTGATGTTTCTAAAACACAGATTTCCCCATTTGTAGGGGAAAAAAAAACACGTTGGAAACAAAGTTGCTATTTCAAAATAAACTTATTTCAATTTTTTTTTTTTCAAAGATATGTATTTTTAAAGCATGCCTGTTTCTCAAGACATTTCTAGTATTGCAAAGCCACTCAAACGACATGAGAATATCAACTGGGGCAAAAAGAGGAAGGGGGAAAAACAACCAACCAACCAACAAAAAACAAACAAGAATGCCAGAACTCCGATGTGATTGTTGCGCAGACTGCATTTCTCTATATAAACATAATAATATAACTTCATCTACTGAAAAAATGGATGATTTTGAATTGCATAGAATTATTAATGCTTTAGGGTAGAAAACAGATTTATCACAATGTGAATTCTTGTAGTTCAGTCACAGAGTCATGAGCAGGTTTTTAGAGAGCCACTATGTTGTTTGACTAAGGCATTTATGTCTTAAGATGGATACTGTAGAATTAAGGTAATTTAAAATTTAAGGTCTTTTAAGACAATAATTAGATACTCCCCTTACAATTCCCTTCTTCAGGCTAAGCAAACCCAATTTCTTCAGCCTCTACTTGTATGTCTTATGCTTGAGCCCACGGCTGATCCTGAAGAGGTTTCTCTTTGCCTGTTTCTTCAGCCTGCTGAGGTCTATCTAAGTAGCAGCCCTGCCCTGCAGTGTGTTAACTGGTTCCTTCTTCCACCCCCAACCCCCCCAAAAAAGATGTTATCTGCAAGTTTGCTTGCAGTGTCCTATTATCCAGCATTGGCCCCAATATTCGTCCCTGAGCTATGCCATTAGTAACTCGCTGCCAGCCAGACTTAAACCAATGACCACTACCCTTTCAGCCCAGCTGTGCAGCTGCATTTGCATCCAGCCTAGTTTTCTGCTCACCTCATAGTCTTTCCAAATGCTCTTTCTGTCACTGGTTTGTCTGCACGTGAGATACGTCCATGAGACTCTTAAATCTCTTACCAAAGTAAATGCTTATCTACTGCCCTCCCCGAGTCTAGGAAGCCGATCAGCTCATCACAGAAGGCAATCAGGTTGGTGAGGAATCATTTGTCTTTAGTAAATTCATGTTGGCTGTTCCCAATCGCCTTCTCATCCTTCATATACCTAGAAATAAGATTCTGGAAAGATTTGCTCTATAACCTTCTCAGAGGTCAAGGTTAGGCCAACAAGCCCATTATTTCCCGGATCCTCCGTCTTGCATTTCTTGATGATGGACGTGACGTTTGCCTTTCTCTAGTTATCAGAAATCTCACTCATTTGCCATATATTCCTGGTTTTATGCATTCATCATAAAAAAACATTAAAGTAATATGAATCTTTCTCCTGAAGATTCCTCCATGCTGCGTGGCCTAGTACATGAGACTAGTTGCTCAACTTTTACGTAGTTCAAGGTAGTTGAGAGGACCCTAAAACTAGAGAGGTCCTTCCTCCGTTCCCTGCTATAAAAATGCATAAAAATAAGGTTAAAAATATACTGTATAAAATATACTCTCTTGGTGTTACTTTTTTTCCTTAAGGCACTCATGGCAAAAGACAGATGTTTTTTCTCCCCCTGCCAACAGGCACTGGACCATCACAACAATCTTCATTGCAGCTCCGATTCTTGGAGGATGCTCTTAAGAACCTGTGGGGTTGCCAGAGTTACTTGCAGTGTTACGGTGTGTAAATCCCTTCACTTTATAGCCAGGCTTATGCACTTCAGGTATTTTAGACTAGGATTATCCCACCTAATGAGATCTTACATTTATTCTGCAGTTGTTCTAGGTTCTTCTATGGACAATTGTGAGAGAGCGCTATGGAAGACAGACCTGCAGGGTATGATTTGGCCTACCTCAGGAACACAGGAGGACTTTTCTTCTATGTTTGAAGCCTCATTTAGTTGCTTGAGGTTAGCTGGCATTTCCTTACTGACCTTCATGAACTACTATTGAAATAATTGCAATTCTAATATAGTAATATAATTAATTTAGTAATGAATAAATACGCTAAGCGCTAAGTCTGTGTTTCCTCTTTTATTTTTTCTCTTGTGAAAACACAGATTGTGAGTGAGCTGATTATAAATAAGTTCCTGATAATCAGCATGTCTTAGCAGGAAAGAGTTGACTTCCGTGTGCCACGCCACCAATCCTATTAGTGTCATTTACTGAAGTTACCTCGTTCCGCTAATTCAAGTACAGTATTGTGTAAGTGGGGTTGCTGTTAACCAGATAGCTGCTTGAGAAACATCATTATTAATCATCCCTGCAGATCTTTTGTTCTCTTACAGATTCATCTAGAGAGCAGGCAACTTTTTCAATTATCTGCAGACATTTATTTTTCAATGAGTTTCTTTGTATTAAGAAAAAAAAAATAGCCAACTGCAATTTATTATTTACTTTCTTTTGAGCACCTGCAGCATTTCACATCTAGTGGGCAGAACACAACACTGCCTTATTCATGCATCTGTGAATGTATTGTTCCTGTTACTTCCGTGTAATAGGTTTTAAAATTTAAAAAGCCTTAGCTATATTATAGGACACCTCCCGATCCATCTATATTTTTCAAATGAATAGCAGTCAGAATTTTAAGTACCTGGATATAATGCATTATAATTTGATTAGGATAGAGCAAACCTCAAAAGATTTACAGATATGGTTTAGATAGCTGCTCGTCTGAAAGTACAAGTCTCCAGCCTTGAAGCAAATAAGGTTCAAAGTTTTGCCATTAAGGTCCTATTTGCAAATCAAGCCTGTTATATTTATCTGAAAAGGGCAGATCTCCTCAGTAAGGTGATTTTTTGAAATGGGAGTTGACTGTACTTCTTTTTGTGCTTAATTTGTCCCACTGAAGAGCATGGTACAAATTCTGAGGGTCCTAAGAGTTGGATTTTTCCAAGTCATTTACAGGATGGCAGAATGAGTTAGGAACAGAAGCCCCACGGCCTCTAGGGTAACAGTCTCCTGCTGGCCCTATGAGTGTCCTGCCTAAAGGATCTTCTGTTATTTCTCAGACCTTCACAATAACTCTGAAATTATTTCTGATCATGAGTTCTTTTTACTTATCTGCATGCTGTGTTCCAGAATGAATACTGTACTGTTATATTGTAATGTATAGCACTATGCTGTAATAATATTCAGGGGATGAAATAAGCTGAAAAAATTTAAGGGGTAATGACCTCTGGATGAGGTTTGTTTGGATCAGTCTCCCTGCTGACATCTCGTATACTGATGTCTGATTAAGATATCTAAGGAAGACAAAGACATTTACTGTACAAGAATAGAGATGGGTCGTTTGAATGCCTCGATATGCAAGGCTGCCAGACCTTGGGTCCGTATGTGGTGGAAGAAAGGTCCAGATCTGACTCAAGCGCTGTCGCAGGCAGTGGTTTTGTCATTTGTAAAGATCAGGCCTCCAGTGGGACTCGCAAGCCCGTGTTGCTCTGTTTTGGATACGAAAGCCATCTCTTACTCTCCTGAGGAAACCCATAGGTTCGTGACAAAATGGTAGGGGTAGGTCGTGCAAAGGGTAGCTGGGAAAAACAGGCAACTTTTTGATGACTCAAAACCTATGGAAGGTAACAACAGATCACCTGCCTCCTGTTTATAGCAATGATTTGGGAGTCTCACAAGAACTGCTTAGGTATTCCTTCTTTAGATGCCTTTTACCAATGTTTTAGTCAGTTGTAGCAAAATGCCTTTATGGGCAAACCCATCATCCCCTGAGCCTCTGGCAAAGCTAGCTATTTCTCTTTTAGATTATTGGTAACCACATTCATTTTTTACCCTACAGTTCCCTCTTTAAGAAGCACATGAACTGTATTGTTAGGGCGTCTCATGTTCATCCGGAGCCGGGTATTTATTATCTCACTTCAGCTCCCTGTTGACTCAGTGGGTTGCACAGCTTTCGACTCATATTTGGCTTGTTGCCTTTCTTTTTTTCTTCCTTTCTGGAAGCAGCCCAAGTTATTAGCACCAGCAAACTCCATCTGTAACCAAATGTTGCTCCTCAGTGAAAATTTATCTGCAGTTATGACACTAGAACAGCACTCGCCGCAGCGGTATCAGAGCAGAGGGCCCTGCGAGGTGGTTCTTGCCAGCCTTCAAATAAGACATCAAGCTTCGAGCTTTGCCACACAGGGGTGTTTAAAGACCCTGTGGTATAGGAAGACTAATTCCCGTCTCTAACCCGGTAATCTAAACGGGTAATGACTGTGCGGTTTGTCTAGCAAACTTTCCGAGGCCTCTGTGCTTGCATGTGTGATTTTTCCTTTCCTGTGTGACACTGCCGTGTGGTGTTACCCAGCTGCTTCTTCCTACCCCGGAGAGAGCTGCATCTCAGCAAAAGACAAAGTAATTGCTGTTCTTCAAGCGTGTGAAATTCCCTAGGAGTAAAGAGCTCTTACTCTTCTGCCTCATTTGACTTTAAAATTTTTTTCACACCTATCTGCAGATTCAAGAGCCGTGATTTAGGTATTGGTAGGGATGTGCCCTTAAATTATTATATCCCTACAGATGACTAGTTCTCTCCCTGCTCTGCCCCAAAATAGATCTCATCTAGAACAGAGAGACTTTTAGGGTTACTAAATCAGACCAAATGTTCACAATTAAATTTCCAGTGTACTGGAGGTCATTTGTATTTGAAATTAACTTTTAATAAAAACAGCTTTAAGATGTTACCAGATGCACTCATCTTGTCTGTTCTTGGGATGACTTATACGTAGTTGGAGTTTACTTTTTATGCCTACTGTAGTTTTTAAGCTGACTCCCACAGTTTGTACCACAAGAAGATCTGACCTAAGTGTTTTACTGTAATTGAATAATAAGCAAACTATCTATGATGCAAATGAGATTTAAAAAAAGAAAGAAAGAAAGAAAGAGAAGTGCCTACTTGCCCAGGAAAGCAGAAGCAACATCTTGGCAATTTCACACAACAGAGAATGAGGACAGTGGGCATGTGGCCTTGATGCAGAAAGCTCGTTCCCAGTCAGAGGCATGTGTTATGCAAGGAGCATGTTTCAGGTTACTCCTTCCTGGCACTGAGAAAAATCCAGTCAGGAGCTGTTCATGTTTTTTAGTATCAGCCAAGTCTCCTCCAAACTGCAGAGGATGCTAATTTCCCAGACGCTCAGGATTGCTCTTCTTCTTTGTACGTGCTCTGTAATCTCCAGGGCCCCCTTCATTTTGGCAACTTTACTTTTATAGCACACAGGCATGCTTCAAGCAGGGGCATGAAATATCTCCACAGTGTGGAGCAGATGCCTCACGGGAGAGAACAGTCGTTTCCCAAAGAACAGGGCAGGAGATCGTCGCTTGCTCGGGGGGTGAGATGCTTCTCTACATGGTGGACGTCAAATAAGGACTCCAGGTTAACTAAAGACATTAATTTAAGGTGGATTAATTAAGAGTCATGAAACCTGATACGAGATGCTCTGCTCTAGAATTTAGCAAGTGAAGTGCTAAAATTTAGCTTTAGAAGCTAAATTCTCTACTTTGTAAGAATTCTTAAAAATTTAGCTTAAGAAACCCTGGAAGAAGACAAGAGTTCCTCCTGAACAAAGTTTCTTTTGACTCTGCTTTGCTGTGGTTGACTCCAACTGCAGTTTCAGATCTGGAAGTCAGCTAATAAAACTCAAATAGATAAATGGTTCCTGGTTTGAACAGTGATTTGGAGTGGGGGGATGAAATTATTTTAGCCATGAATACTTAACAGATCTGCCAATGACAGCCAAAGCCAACTGCTCTTAAGCCTTAGCTTACTTCTGTGCGTTACACTTTCCACCTATCATACTAAGTGTGTTGCTACAGGACTTGCTATTTAATGTAAATTTCTGAGGTGTGTTCACCTATACATAGAGGGGCATGTCCAGAGTTTATTTTCTCTGTTCTAAAAAGTTTAAATGATCATTCTAACTCTCATTTGAGCCAACTCTAATTGAAGGTGGCTCATTACTAGCTATAAAAGCAAACACCGGAGGCAAGGGTCAGGCCAAGCAGAGTGGTTCTGTAGACACAGACCAGTGGAGCACAATAGAACATGTACTTCCAATGCTTTTTTTTTTCTTTTTTCTTTAACACATGTAGCATGAAAAGAGAAAAAAAGGTCCTTCTGACCTTTACAGGTGACAATGTGACATGCAAAATTCTATTGCGAGAAATGAATAACCATCAGCTGAACCACTGTCTTATAAATAAATTGAGGGCATCACAAGAAGTCTCATTCCTGCTCATATCCATAACCAATCATCAAGGGAGATTCATGTGTCCTTTCTCCCTCAGCAAATGGAAATTCAACAGTTCTTTCCAAAGCCTGATAGAGGGATCTCAAACCCTGTTTTAAAGGCTACAGGAGACAGTCCATGCCTTTCCTTTCCTTGCATAAGCACTACATCAGTGCTTAACAATCCTACTTATAGGAAAATGTCATTGACTTCAACGTTGAATTTTACAACGTCCAACTTCCAGCTCTTGTTTGGCTAAGAAGGTCACAAACAGTTTAGGGTGCTGACATGCAAGCCTATGGAGAGAATTAGCCTAGGTTGGTTGCCAAATGTTTTTACTATGAACTAGGAGATGGTGGACGCTGAGGATGTTATATTCTGTTTGTCCAGCAGATGCAAATCTAGAAGGTGTCATGCTGGTATCTTTGTTAAAATTGCATAGCATGTCTCTTCCCCAAGGGCCAGAACTGACATAGCAGAGAATTTTACTTTCAAATGGAGTAAATCCAGCAGAATCTGGCCCTAACAGCACAAACACATTAGGAGAATAAACTGCAGCGATAATACAAATTAAAGTGTCAGAGGGAAAGAAGACTACCGAAAAAAAACAAAGGGTGGTTCAGATAAAAAGGTTTCCTCCTATTTAAAATTCTATGTATTGTTCGTTAGCTAGCATGTTCAAAGAGCTGTCGGTACGAGCTAATGGATATACCATGCTCCAGTCGCAGAGAACAGCAAGGGGGAAGTGAGAGCAGATTCACTAGTCTGGTGGGACTGAGAGCTGTACTTAGCAAAGCCAACTCTTTTGGTCCTTTTAATAAAATGACAGTAATTTGACAGTAATAAACATTAGGCTGTCACTGTAACGTAGCAGTTTGCAAATAACGTTGACATTATCTTATGCTTCACGTCAGAATGCGTATCCCCTTTATCAGCTGATTAATGGGGAAACTGGATAAAATTATTTAAATCTGACAAAAAAAAGGGAGATTAGATTGCACTGGGAGTGAGTCGTCTTTTGTTTTCCTCTGTTCCTTTTAAGCCCTGGTAGTGTCTTTTCATTCCCTTTTTGTTTTTTTCTCATTTAGAGCATTTGTGCAAAGCTGTGACAAGTTGAACATAAATGGTAATGCCTAAACTACTAGAAGTGTCACTTTAAAAAGTCTCTGTTCAAAAGCTGACTTTTTTTTTCTAGAAATGTACGTTTCTGAAATAGCTAAGTTGGTTTTTTTTTTTTTTTTTTTAATGACTTCAGTGTTAACTTCTGTCCACTTTCTTTCACAGCTGTGGCTGTACCTGTATGCTAGTGATCTGTTACACCTGATGATTAGCCTTCCAGAATTCATTTTAGGGCTGAGGGAATTACTAACATAGAAATTGCCCATGCCAAACCAAGGACTTTCCCTGTCATTGCTGTTCATCATTGTGAGCCAGGCAGTCTGTCATACCAGAGCCCTTGTCTGGGCTCTAGTATGACAGACATACATCCTTCCCCGTCATGCACTTTTCTTTCATTCAGGATTTCCTTGAAAAGCAGCTGACTCTAGCTAAAGGGCACTGGGGACATTTGGGCTTTGTTTGTATTTTGAAAGCACGTACAATTGAAAAGTATTTTGTGCCATGGAGGTTTACAATCAAAAGTAGGCTACTGGAAGTGTATGCAAATGCCTGATAGGTTTATCGACTGGCTTTGTTTTGGAAGGAAAAGAAATCATCGTCATTTAGATGAGCTTTCTTTACCCTGCAGAGAGCCCAGCTGAGGTGTCACCCTTCAGGTTTGGGGAAGCCTGTGGAAATATATTGGAGTCATAATGCTTTCTGTGTGTGCTGGGATGGAGACTGCTGGCTCCCCCGCTTGTGTCCATTCTCACAAACAGCTCACACAACTGGACATCTAGCGCTAAAGTGCCACTTTCCTATGGTCATAAGGTATTCAGGTTCAAAGGACCCCCAGGAGGTCTCTTGTCCAACCTCCTGCTCAAAATAAAGTCAGCTATGGAATCAGATTAGGTTGCTCAGGTCTTTAACCATTTGGCTCTGGAAAACCTCCAAGGATGGCGTTGTCACAACCTTCCCAGGCAACCCACTCCACTGCCTAACTCTCCTTGTGGGGAAAAAGCTTTTCCTTATATCCGTCCTGAGCCTCTCTGAGTTCTCTGAGCACATATTGTCTCTTGTCCTCTCACCACACACCGTTGTGAAGAGCCTGACCCTGTCTTCTTGATGACCTCCTTGTAGTTTACTAGGGGGTCCTATTAGGTGCCCATGAAACCCTCTCTTCTCCAGGCTAAACAAACCCTAGTTCCTCAGCCTCTCCTCACTGGGTCAGTGTTCCAGCCCCAAGCATCCTGGTGGCTCTCTGCTGAGCTCACTCTAGTTTGTCAGTCTTTCCTGTATTGCCCACCTCTTTCCCCTAAACTGGACTCAGTACCTAGATGCGCTCTAATGAGTATTGAGTAAAGGGGGACAACCACTTTCCTCAATCTTCTGGCTGTGTTCATGTTCATACAGTGCAAGATGGTGTTGGCCCCATCCCTTATCCTTGAATTCAGCCTTGCATGGCCAGATAGGAGAATGGGAAAAGGCTATGTCTTCTGTGGAGCCAGCACAGCCCCTGTGACACTTTTGTGCTTGCATCCATAAGTCTAATTTTCCATCATGCAGGTATAAGTATAGTTAACCTGTCATTAATAGATGTCTTTCAGATCAGTTACTGACTGTGTAATACATCTCCTATGAAAAGGACCAAACCTGCCTAAAAACAGCTCTACTGAAGAAGAATGACTCTGTGGTTGCTCCCCTGTTTCTTCCGGTAAGGATAAAGGCCAAGACCCTCAGGACATTTAGCTCACATTTAAATCAATTGAAATATAATGTGAGTTAGCCACTCATAACCCTGTGGACCTGGGACCAAGCACTCTGAATAGTACTCGGACCAGTCCAGTGAATGATAGCTTACCCTTTACATCTCTGAATCCCATGGGCAAGAAGAAGGTATCATCTTGCTTTTTAGAGATGCAGAGGTACTGTCCAGCTTGGACAAAGGTGGTATAATCACTCAGTGGCAGAGTCATGATTATTACCTAGGCCTCTAATCCTTTTCCACCTTTGCTGGACTGGATATCAAAAATCCATCTGATTTGGGTGGCAATTGGGAAGGGAATTACGACTAAATTAGGAACGAGTGTCAGCAAGTACTCCCAAGAGGCACCTGGCACCCTCTACAACAAAACAATCAGGGAATGTTAAAAATCAGTTAGCATTTCCACAGAGCAACCTTTGCCACACAATGTATAATAACCTTTATAGGCCAGAGAAGAGTCAATTTAATGTACTATTTAATGCCAGATGGTAATGTCTTTCATCATTTAGGTGGCTGGTGATTAAACTCAGTTTTCTCAGCCACCGATTGACCTTTATCCATCTCCCACAATTTAGTGAGTAGAAGTTGGTTAAAACTAACAGGGTATATAGATCATCTTGTGACAACTTCTGCTTATAACAAGATGCAAATGGTCAGTGAGGTACATCTCAGAGGCAGTTATTTCAAGCATATTCTATATTTCTCCAGATAAAGGAGAACTTGTTGAGATGCAACCAAACTGTCTTTGTGTCCATCACGTGCTACATGTATGTTTTCCACCCAGTGAGACAGTTGTTATAATGTTTTCACTATTGAGCTATGTTGGAAGAGGTCAGTAGTTAGCAGCTTTCCATTTAGCAGGAGAAGGATGAGACATTTGTCATGTGTCCCAGTTGGTGTTCCAGTAAATATGGAGAGAACTTACCACTGTCTCTCTCCACCCTTGGAGATCAATCCGTATTCACAGGTTGTCATTTAGTCGATATGGTGCCACAGTGCAAGAAAAGATCTTTTCACTGCTGTTTGCCTCCTGGCAATGGTTTCCTGTGATCCATACAAGTGCTGGCCCCAGAGGTCTGGCAAGTATGGATGCAAGACCAGTTGCAGAACAAAATGTGACAATACAGTGTCTTCCTTCTCCCATGACCTAGTGCTTGGCCCAAACAATAGTTGCAAGAAGATAGATAGATTATTTCAGCTCCATTCAGCCCATTGGTAAATCCATGTTGGGGTAGGACTAATTGATATTTCTTTTTAAAATGCATATAGATATATATTTGTGTATATGTGTTTGTGTGTGTGAGTGTATGTATGGAGAAAATGATTTAATCTAATGAGGGACTTATCATTCACAATTGTCATTTCACTTGAAAAGCTCAGATTTTATAAGGCCCTAGTGAGTATGGTATAGGAAAAAAATTTGGAAAAATTCATCAATAATTTTGGAAAACTGGAAAGAAAAATATTGTTCTGCAAGGACTTCCTTTTGCCCGTGCTTGCCTTGCTAGCAGCAAGAAAATAACTAACCATGACAACCAGAGAAAACTATGGTTTTCATATTGATATAAGATAATAAAAGGGATTTTTTAAAAGGAAATATATATATTTTTAAAGGTTTTCTCATTTCGGTGGAGAGGAAGCAAAAAGAAAGGAAATTCTCTGCACTGTTCAAAGGCTACATATCTGAGGGCCTTTGACTTTGGGCTGCCGGTACACTGGCCTTGCCTCGTAAGACTTCGTAATAACGTATTTCTATTTCTGGTAAATACTCCTCACTATAGCTGTCTGCTAGACGCACTCTCGGGATACCGTATCTTGAAATCTTTAACTGGGAGACGATTTGTCATATTTCTACAGAAAAGGCTGTGGTTAATGCCGTAGCCCAGAAACACATTCACGGTTTTTGTTTGTTTGTTTTTAACAAAACAGTCCATCTTCAGAAGTAATTAGGTATTTTGCATCTTCAACCTTTTTCCATACTTCCCTTCCCTTAAAATAGTAGGGAAGGAGGTAAGGAAGGTACTCTTTTATTGTGTCCCATTCCTATGACCTCTTCTTTCCTTCCCTCACTCATCTTCATGTCACTCATGAGGCAGCAAGTGGTGCCTGCAATGGCTTCCCTATCACAGTAGTCTTTCAAAGCTTTCCCTTATCGAAGCTCTCCTTAGGATGGTTTTATTTTCTCTCCAGACCCCAATGATGCCAGGATATGGCAATTAAACACTACCACTGAATTACTGTCTCTTTTCATGGTAATTAGTTTAGACTTTTGGACTACATCTATTCGAGCTAATTGAACGGTGCCAGGGAACGTTTCCAGGGACCAGGACTTGATCTCCTGTCTGCCTAAATGGCTCCTGCTATGGTTTTGGCCCGGACCAGCTGGCATGCTCCCTCACACTGCCTGGACACAGTTTGGGAATCAGCCCAGACCAGGGACCATTCCCGGTGAGCAGTTTGGATGTGCTCTCCCTGTTTTGCAGGCTAGGAGAGGTTAGCAGTACAGATATAGGCCGCCTTGTGCCAAATAATGATTCCAGGCATATATAAATTTCTAGCATAGCCGTCTAACCATGTTGTAATCCTAAAGCAAGGATTCTCTTTCTGTAGTCTCCTAAAAAGACCCAGTTTTTTGTTAAGTTTTTCTTACAAATCCTTTAACTCATACAACATACAACTTGGGAATCAACTGACCTAACATTTTCTGTGCCACATGAACTGATGCCTTTCATGAATATATATTACCTTCCAACCACTGATTATATGAGTGTGTGCTCATATCGGATGCCTATATTGGACAGCTCCAGAGATGCATCAGGACTGTGTAGGGAAAGTGCCCCCTGCCACTCCTCACCCCCAGCCTGCAGAACTTGCTCATTGCAGCAATTAGAAGGTATATGATGAATAAAAGCAGAATAGGTGAAGGGAAGGAGGATTTCTTGCCTGTTATGGCTGAGTACCAAACTGAGGAACTGGATACCACCTTTCTCCAAGTGATACTCCATAAGAAACTTATAGCCACCAGATTAGTCCAAGGTGATAGCTTTTCTTAAGTTATTATGACCCCCTCAGAAAATTCCCCGTTGTTTGCATGTCGGTAGGGCTGTAGGTATATTCAGTCTGGGCTACAAAGAGCCCAAGAGCACAAGTAATTCTTTGCTTTAAAAAAGAGGTGATGGAGAAGGAGATAGAAAAGATGTGTTTGTGAAACAGTTATGCAACGGCTTAATCTGGCATGATTTTATAGGTCTTCAAGTAGGCTGTATCTTATGGGATCTTCTGTCTAATTAGATTGCAAGTGTTTCCATGCAGAGACCTTTCCTTCTCTCAGGAGAACTAGTGAGACAATCCAGGTCCCACATTTACAGCTCCTCTTGACCTTTCTAGGTAACCTCATATTTACCCTTGGATAGTGATTGCTCACAAAAAAGCTGATAGCATGAAGATAGTGCTGCACCAGTCATACATTTTGTGCAGAAGCTGTGGCTTAGGTGCAAAATGCAGAAGTTGGCTTAAAATAGTCTTACATTTATTGCATACTGGCCTCGATTCAGTACACTGGCAAGAAGTTTGCAGCAATACTGAGAATTTCAGTTCAAAACTGGGAAGATTCTGCAAATAATTCCAAATTTCATTGAATGTGTGGTTCTGCATAAAAAGTTCCTTTATATCAAATAAGGACCAATATTTATTTCATTAAAATGGAATAAAATTTTAGTTTTTCATTTCAACCAGCTAATAATATTGACGTATAGTTAAAATAACCCTGTGCTCCAGAGACGTACAATTAAATATCCTCAGAATGTAATATCAAGGGTAGCAAGTATTATTGATTAATTTCATTATACAGGTTACACAAAAGCATTCACTTTAGAGAATCACTCAATACTAGTTATCAAACTATATGCAGAGGACAGGTGAAGGTTATGAAATTGTCTGGAGAACATAGTTTACAAAGTTAACTCTCAGCTATGAGTTCTGTGCATGACTTCTTACTTTTAATAAGGTAAATATGTGTATATTACAAGCCCTATTGATCCTTACTAGCTAAATTTCAAGTCAGGATTAACAAAGGTAGTAAGACAAATACTGAAAATTATAGCCCATTAATCTAGGTAACAGAAGTGAAATGCAAAGCCTAATGTCCGTTTGAAAGTCACCAGTAGAGCAAAGTTCTGGTCTGTCCCTGTAGTAACTACACACAGGAGGAGAAAGAGTCTGAGACTGGTTACACAACTAGTAACCTCGAAACCCACATAGTTTCTTACTGATGCTTTAGTTTTCTCAGTGCTCTCGACATACATGATCCAAACAACAAGAAATGAGTTTTGCAAAAAGGTCTGTGACTTTCAGCTTGCTTTCTTCTTAAGAGATGGTGGGGGAACATTTTATATTTGTTTGTGCTGATTTACTGTTACTTCCACTGTAAACAATTAACTGAATGGAATGAAAAGTTAGGGATTCTCTCTCTGACACAAAGATGCTCTAAAACCATAGGAAAGTTTTTTGGTTTTTTTTCCTTCCATCTTTCTCCACTTCTCTTTTTCCTTTTCATCACCTTTCCTTTATATTGGAAACTTTTCACTGGAGCGGCTACTCAGCATGTCTTGTTCCAAACACTGATCTCCCCATAAAGCTGCAAGCTCTGAAGCGCTATTATAATGACTAATAAATAATTCTTGTGCACTGGGAAATAATTTAACTTTTACTACAAAAACCCAACCCTCTTCCTTAACAACAAGCAAACAGACAAATAAAAAATGTCCCCTGCACCTCCCCAAAAAATCCTAGTTTCAGTAATTACTTTATAAAGTACTACACAGAAAAACCAAATTGTCTAGAAACTAAAATACTTTTTTCTGCTTGATACTTTTAGTATCAACTATACAAATCTCACTGAATTTACATTGTTGTTGCAGTTATTTGAAGTGACTGAAGTGATTGGGACGGTGAGGGAGCTGAACCATGTCACCCAGGTGATGAACGTGGTCCGTGGTCCAGGTTATTTAAGTTTCTTGCTACTGGCTCAGTGGAAACTCCTTTCCTTTCCACAGATGGATGTGGTCAGCCAGCCACCTGCAACCGTGGGCTGTTAAAACACCAGCGTAAACACACAGATTCAGTCTACCCGTGAAGAATTACAATTCCTTTCTTTATTGCTAAAGTGAAAAGGGAAGGAAGCATGACCTATAAAATGGAAATTAGCACCCTGAGCTCCATCACTGCGGTGACCATCTGTGTCTGCCAGGTTAGCAGATTCATTTGGTTGGTCGAGATGCACAACACACTGAATTACAGAGGTGAGAAGGTGGAAGCTTGAACCTGCCTGAGCCCTGTAAGATTGCTTTTGTCCATGATGTGGCAGCTTTGTCATCTTTTACAGTGACTTACGGGTGATAACAAACACCTTCTACGAGGGAGCCAGTCTCACTCTCCTATTGATTTTTCTGAGTCCTCTGTGCTTGTTTAATAAGAAAAATGTTGTTTGAAACTGAGTCTGATAATCTTAAAGATGTTATTTACTTTTTGAAAGGTGAGCCGGATTATGATTAATATGGTGAATAGCTAAAACCTAATAGAGTCAATGCTTCTTTATGTCTTGCAGTGGTCCAGTCCATGTGCACAGAAGAAAGTAGTAGTCAAGCCTGAATTAAACACACTCAGCTTTCATGTTTGTACAGGGCACTTTGGAATATTTATTCATATTTGTGTGTCTGCCGCTGTTCAGTCAGAGGAGTTAATGCCATGGTGCTGCACAGAACGGGACCGACCAACTCAGCTAATTGCAGGGCAAAACCTGCTTCCACACTTCCCCTGCCGCTTTCCAGGGTCCATCAGGGAGCTGGTGTCCACAGACCCCCCCCTCTCTTTTGATGATCAGCCGGATAACATGGTATATTTTTACCCCTGGATGGATCAGAGGAACCTTTTAGAGGTCCATCCCTTTCCTTCTTCCTTCCTCTTGCCATCCACAACCATCTCCCACCTGTGTGTCCAGGTTCTCAGCAACCCCTTAGGATAGGATGGGACTAGCCACCCACTAAAGGTCTTGCCTCCTTCCACTGGAAATGGGGGCCCATCTGTCACGAGCCTGGAGAAGACACAACAGATGAGGCAAGATGCATCCCAACCCACAAGTTCTGCCTTTCCTTGCTGACTCTCAGGCAGGGCTCCAAGGACCCCCCGTCACCCATGAAATATGCTCTAGGAGGTCTACGTGAGTCTTTCCTGCAGCAGAGTCACCCCATGGAGGATGGGAGCTCTTTCTATCGATTAGCAACAGCTCAATATCAGTCTTGTAGGAAGCAGAGCTTTACTGGAAATGCAGTTGCTCCCAGTGCTGCCGACTCTCAGAGACAGAGCACCATTCATTACACGCTTCCTGAGCTCATCTTCCTTTCTCCTGAGATCACAACATCCATTTATCATGGTGTGCATGGACCTACAGACACCAGTGCTTGCTTTGATTTGCCTTTTGGCATCCCAGCTGGGCAGTGATATGTTGTCCTGTCATGCTGAACGATGTGGTTTAGTTTTGATATTTTTTAGACAGTGACACAGTATTTCCCAAAATCTTAACTTGAAATTGAAGCTGGGCCCAAACAGATGGAAAACTACTCATTAAAACTTTATTGTTAAAAATTGAAAAATAAAAATAAATAAAAAATTAATAATCCTTTATGTATGAGTACTCAAAGGGGAATTTATCTAGAGGTTGGTTTGATTTTACTGCATAACTTTAAAATGACAGTAGTATTGACACTGTCAAAACTTACAAAGTTACTTACTGAAGTGACTTTAATAAGCCATTACTCTGTATAGTAAAATTCCTAACATGTTCCAAAGAGGATCAGAAAGAAATTCAGTCAACCTAAAAGACCATTCAGCATTAATTTTTCTTTTTGATGCTGGGAGGATGTAGGGAGGTGTTTTATGAATTATCACGAGGGATATTCGGCTCTTGAGTTGGGATTCATTCTGCTGGAGGAAGAGGGCACAATTAAATTAGTAGTCTACCAGTGATACTCCCATGCAGCCATGAAGCACAGTGAAAACCTATAGCAAACCATAATCGCAGGTCATCTTTCCCAGAGAACTGCAATTCATAAACATTAGGGTTTTTTTGGGTTTTTTTTTCCCTGCTCTTTCTCTCTCTTTTGCTTTAACAAAAATACAAGTACACCTCAGAAAGGTACCAATACAAAAATGGAACTAAGGTATAGTTTAATAAATATGATTTGATTGTTTTTTGATTGTTTTAATTAATGCTTCTATGACCAAAGAAACATGCGTAGTGAGGTATTCTCTGGCGTGGAGTCTCATGTTCAGATACTCGCTCTCATTAAACACGCGTCTATGGGCGGAGAGTTTGTAACATCCCTCTCCCACGTGGATTCTCTGGTGCTTAACGTTGTCGTTAAGGTCAGGGTTCACTTTAAGGCAACTGAATTGAGCCCTGGCTGTGTCAGCAAAACTGAGTGCTAGTACTGAGCTTTGAGTGCACGTATAGACTCTTAATTTAAGTATATTAAGCTGCAGCTGAGTCCCTCTTTCAGTATCTCTGAGACTACTACCCATCTGTCAGGTTCGGTTGGGTTAAAAATTTATTAGAAGAAAGGCAGTCTTGGACACACAAAGACAGCATGGCTACAGTGAAGTACGCTTCCCGTCCACTCTTGCTCTCTTTATCTTTTTTCCTTCTCTCCAGTCTCAAAGGCGGAAGAATCTCATCCTCGTCCCTCCTCGACTCACTCTCTAGTGACTCTCCCATTTTGCAAGCACTTTGACTTACTTGCTGCTTTATCTCACTTATGTTCAAAGAAAAAAAGAATAAAAAAAAAAAACAACCTGTAATTGCCTTTTCAATTCAATTGCCTCATGTCCTTCTCCTACTTTTCTTAAAGGTAATGTTGACAATCGTTGTCTGAAATAGTTTACTGTAGAGAATCCCCTTGTTCTTCTTTCCTTGCAGGTCCTTAGCTGTCTTCAAATCTTCATCTTTCCTCACTTTCTGAAAGACATTCACAAGTTAAGGGCATTCCCAGCCATTCTGAGATTCTTGTCCGTGTTTTGGTCAGCTCTTGTTCTGATTAAGCAAGATAAAGTCATATGCAAACTTGCCTTCCTCATATCTGCGTAAGTCATTGCTGTCAGGAAAGCTCTCCCAGACTGCCACTTGGCCCATGTTGTCCCTCTCGTGCCATCTTTTTGCACTTCCCCTCAGGACTTTCCTTTCCCAGTAAAAGAAAAAAAAAAAAAAAACCTATTTGCCTTAACTGAGCTAACTGAACTTAACTGAACTAGCCACACAGCCTCACAGCCTCTTTCAATCGGTATCACAATGTCAAATCCTGCCTCCGCTTCACCCACGATGCCTGTTTCCACTTCTTGCAGCCTCCCTACTGGCACTCGTATTTGTCAGGCATTTCCCCATTACAGATGGAAAAGTCATATCCCCCTCACCCAAGCTTTATCCCCCTCTCCATGAACACTACGTGGGACTTAACAACATTTTACAGCTACCTACTCTGCAGCCTGAATTCATCTCTTTGTTTTCTTGGGTTCCCCACCTTCCCACGGTTGTCCTTAATTTTCAGTTGTATTGTGAGTACTTTGGGGGTAGAGGATACCTTTTGTTCTGCATCTGTGCAGTATGTGGCACAATGAGATACTGGTGAGGGTTTCTGAGGGCTAACAATGAAGAACAGATGGTACCTGAGTAAAGTAGATGATAGATGCTGCAGAAAGACAAACAGAAAAGTGTTTTGAACTTAACTCATACCTTTAAACTGAGATCAGTGGCTCATTATTGTACTTCAAGGCCAGAAGAAACCACTTTCGTCGTACACGTCTTTATCACGACATGCAAACCTCCCAATAATCTATAGGATAACTTATTGAAAAACATGCTTTTTCATTGAAAATTTTCCATTTTCCATTGTTCGTGTTTCATTATCTTTCACATTAAAATTTGACTTCTCTTTTTCCAGTTTGCATAGTTTATGCCGTAAGACACTGCTGTGCCTTTTTTCTGGTAGATGAGAAAGGCCATCTCTGGTGAGTATGCTGCCTCCTGGCATTCAACTCTAGAGTTTGTGTTCCCAGTCTTACTATCACCATTTGAATTTCAAAAGCCTGACTAAAGTGCACACTTTAAACCCTGGACAGGTGTGGGTCTTGATTCATCCCAGAGGTAGGAAGGTAGCTGGCTTAGCCTATCGTCTGTGGCATTTCTACCTTTACTCCTTCTGCCAAGGTGGATGGGGACTGACAGATGACAAATGACTAGTTTACTGGTGGTCAGTCTAAGACTTTATTTGCCTTGTGAGAAGTCATCTATGACTTTTCTGTTTGTTTCCCAAGGCTAGAAATGGGAGCATCAGTTCCAGCTACCAAATGATTTGGCAACTAGCCTTGTGCAGCAGGTATGTCTACACTCATTATTGTTAGAAAGACAATGTTTCTGGAGGGCACTGAGCCTTATTGGAGGAGATTTTGGTGAGAAGCAAAAGGAGTCTGGGGAACACGGCAGCCAAGACTGGCTTTCACAGCTGGATATTTAGAGCAGAAAGAGCCTCTGAAGGGAGCCATGTGGATATGACTGGCAAGCCAGAAGGTCACTTTCCAGAAGTGCTGCACAGACTGAGCAATTCATATTTTCTGGACAATGTTACAGGAAAATGTTTTGTCTGCAGCACAGTTAGACTTCCCTGGCTGTTACCAGATGATTTTTTCGTTTGTTTGTTTTTTTGGTCAATAGGGTGCTAGAGCTAGTTTCTGCTATCAGGACCATGGGTTTTGAAATGGAAAGAGGGCAAAGGTCTTGGCTTTATCTTGCCTTTGTCTGAACTTTGTCTCCTCACCCTCCACCTAAAATGGCTTTTGAGGACTGAGGAATTTTGGTATCCTATAATACCAAGTACGGAGGAGAACTCTGTAGCCATGACCAAATCCTGATTCATATCTTGAGTATATTTACAAAAAAAACTATAAATAGAAATTATGGCCTCCTGTCAATCCCAGTTCAATGCCTTCATCTTCCCTAGATTTGTGCTGATATGAATGGACTCAGGTCAATTTGGCTGTCTTTATTTTTCTTGAGCTTCGTAGACTCTTTGTAGTCATTAAATATGAAGAGAAATGAAGTGAGGATTTACAGCTGGGAGTAATTAGGAGTGATTGGGTGCGAATATGAATAAAAAAGCCTAGGTTTGCTACCTAGGTGGAAAGCAGTCTAACCTCTACTGGGGAGAAGTTTTTCCCTAAATGTCTCAAGTCTTATTTTGCATAGCTTTGCACTTTGTATTTTACGGTATTTTATTCCATGGTTTCAATCTCAGCATGCTTAGTTTCAAACTGCATTGCTTATGCAAACTAGCAGTAGCCCAAAAATCAGTTCTAGATGACTAGGAACAGAGAATAGCTCCACATGCCTGTTTTTCACTTACCTAACTCTTCTTTAAGCTTATTGATGCTTCCCCTACCATAATTCCCACACATGGGAAAAACCTCCTTGTCACAATTCATAAACTTTTTTCATTTGACATTACTTCTTTTTCTTATCCATTCAGACAGTGCCTTTTCCCCTTTCCCTCCCCCAGTCTGTCTGAATGGCTCATCTGTTGTATGCCTTCTGGCATTTAACTTCTGAGTTGTCTGGGCAGGGACTGTGTTGTGATGTAGCTGTATAGCAACTGGTCCTAAGGGGCTCTGATCCCCAGTGACGCTCCCTCAGCATTCCTGCTATCCCAGTCATTCTGTCTCCTGCAATAGGCAGCTCAGACATTACCTTAAAATATGTTTAGTATATAGCAGAATGCCGCATCCCTAGGGAATCCAACTTAAGGCCAAATCTTTGCTTTTCCTGTGTGCTTTCTTGTTAACAGTTCAAGTTAAGGACAAAGTGTCAGCCTAAATTTACCATCTTTAGTTATCTCATGTCACAGTCTTAATGTTATTTTGATACAGTTTACTTGAACATGCAACAAATAAAGGTCATTTCCTTCTACTTAGAAGAGGCTTTGCTTCTTTATTTTTAGGAGTGACCTTATTGCTAGTGAAGAGACAGACAGACAGGCCACACAAGAGTCTGGAATGGCTTATTCCAGAGGTTATGATGCACAGCGTGCATGCTATTGATGGTGCACAAGCGACTTCAAAAAGGAACAAGGCAGCTGCTCTTGCCTGCTTCTGAGAAGAGGCATATCTGAGACGAGGGGTGAGAGCACATTCATTTCCCTCTAAATACCTGCTTGGCCAGTAATATCACAGCACATGGGTGGGAAATAATTGGTAAGGAGAGATGAGGAAGGGAACAGTGAGCTGGTGGTATGAGTGTAGATGGGGAAGGTGTCGGGATGGAAGCTATGGGTGTAGACATGTGCAGACACAGGGCTGGGTCCTAGCTGGTGGGAGGCTTGGAGCTCTGCTTTAAGAGAAGAAAGTGAGGGTGCTCTAACATGAGAGTTGGGAACATGGACGGTTGACTCCTTTTATGCATGTAAATAGTCCAGAACAGAGCTGAGAACTGACCTTCAGCTACAGTGGTACCCAGACAAGCCAAATCTGAGAAAACCCGTGTTTACGCTCAAACTAAGCACCACAGAAGCAGCATCAGTGCAAATTTTCCTTATTTCTGCCCTATGTGAGATCGTCCTACTTTTGGTATGGAAAGATCTCTCCAGGAGAGGGGTGGGAAGGAGAAATGTGCTGAGAATGGTTCCTTCTAGCCAACCACAGCTTTCTCTGCTAAGATGTTTCACTGGGGTATGAAGAACAGAAAAATCTTTCATGCAGTTGACATGCTACCAACTCTTTGTGGAAGAGTTCCTGGAAAATGGGAAGATAGCAACCATGAATGGATCTGAGATAACATCTCAGAAAGGAAAGCCCGCACGTCACGCCCTACTACCTCCCAGCATTTCTCAAACTCTTCTTAATGGTAGAGCTATCTGCAGCGTCCTAGACTATCTACTTTGCTAGCCATTGAAGGAGATTCTTAGACGTTTCAAAGGATAATCAAGTTCTCCAGAAATCACCTTTTTGGTGAGACTCTTCTTGCAGGCTGTACCACTAGCTGAAGGGAGACACAAAGGTTTAGTCTGTCCCCCAGCCTCTGTGCATTGGCTTTACCAGGGTCCTTGAGTCTGTCTTGCACAAGAGATGATGCTGTTACACAAGGACTTAGGAAACTGCTGCTAGTCTGCTTCTGTACCATAAAGGCATGATGCTTATTTCAGGAAGACAAGTAGGAATAGGGATAACTATAACTGGGAAATCCTAAGGCAGCCTGAAATGAAAGCTTCACCTCACTCCTGAAGGAGGTGGTTCTGTATAATGGACAGAGGCTTGTTATAAGATTATGTGAGAATATCGGAAGTATTTAACACTCCACAGCTGTTAAAATTAAAAATAAGGAAAAGGGATACTAAAAGAAATGCCATGAAGGCACACAAAAAGACATTTCTAAGCACCTAACGGGTAAGTGAAATATAGTAAGTTTCTAACATAATGAGATTTTTCAGTGTCAAAAATCAGAATGGAATAAAATAAATTAGTAATGTCAAAATTGTATAAAAACAGATATGAAACTATCCCGGAATGACCAAACCACTTCTATTTTGGGTTTTTTTCTTCTTTGAAAGACTTATTTCAAGAGTAGTTTTGAGGCCTTATTCCTCCCTCCATCTAAATCAGTTTCAAATGTAAAAGCTTTTAAAGTCCATCCTGCAATGCCCAGCTTGGCCTCAATGTTGTATCTATGACCAATGGCATTGACATTGTATAAATTTGAAGTATATGGAAAGAAACATAACCTGAAAGCCAAAGAATGAGTCAGAGAAAGATCTACACCAGCTTTCTCCCTGTCTCACAGATCACCATCTGTATGCTTGGTGAAAGCTGTAATAACTGCACCGCAAACGCCTCTTTTGCTATTTGGTGTCTGTAACACTGGCAGTGACATTTCCTCTTTATCTTTAGGGATTAGTTGGAATTGTAGTGTTTCTACAAAAGAATGAATCTTTACAAAATGAAGTAAGACATTATGCTTTCTCAGGTATTGCTTTTATGAGTTGAAAACAGTATTGTACAAATATTAACAGCAACATTTGTACAATAAATTGTAATAAATAACACAAGATGTGACTGATATCCTTAAAAAAAAAAAAAAACAAAATAGATTTGCTATAGAAAAAAAATCCTTTTCAAAGTAATTATTCTGGAGTCAAGTGACCTAACCTGCTGAACTGAAGCCTGAAAAAGTCAGTTTAGTATGAACAGTGACACGATCCATACAAATAAGTGTCACAATCAAATTTCTCTGCTCTTTAAATAGGAGCGTTCAAATTTGTTCAACGAGATACAGTACACAAAGTCCTGCAAGGCAGAATTTCCTTGCAATTTCCATGGCAGTGAACCCAGTAGACAGAAGATTTAAACAAGCCATCTAGATTTCCAAGTAGATATGTAATCAGAATGGAAATGCACTGAATTTTTTTTTTTTTATTCATGCTACACTGGATTTATCTCACCATAAAGACACTGTGCAATGTCCTTTTCTCAGGATCAGTGCTGAAATGTCATTCTAGCTAATGTTTTGCATTAAAAAGGGCATATTCTATGAAACGTGAAGTTGGCTCTCCTACCAGTTAAAAGAATCACCCCGATGGAGGATAAAGTGATAAAAAATACAAAACTATATAATTTTTGCTTTGGAAATGTCAGTAGTGGCTTTGGCTTTGTGGGTGTGAAAAGGGATGGGAGAAGCTATATTAAAGTACTAAATTAAGGACAAGGAAAATGGATGCCCTGGTAACAGCTGTGAGACAAGGATGTTCTCTGTGGACACTGCCCACTCTCCTCCTTGTCTCTGCCCATACTACATTTAGAGAGCTGTTGCCTGATAATGGCTAAGTAGATGGTAAGTTGTGATTGCTGCTACTAATTGGCTAAAAACTGCATCTGCAACTTATCGATGTTAAAATGGTATAATGCTATAACGATAATAATAAACAAAAAATGTAGATTTTGTTCCCTTATCTTACCCCTACCTGCTTGCTTGTAAAACACGGAGATACTTTTCAAAATACCTGATTTCAGTCAATTCAATTGAAGTACTGCAAATTCCTGCTTGGACACTCCTACATCAATTTAAACCAAATTTATTTCACATTAAGGCCATTAGGAATAGCTTCTAGTGAAATCAAAATACTCCTGTTTTGCAGTACAGGAGCTAAGTTGATGTAAGTGTACATGGATTTAGCATAATCACTTTACAGGTGTTGCTGGATGTGTTCCTGGGCTCACAGGTGATTGATGTTAAGTTGTTACTGCATTTTGGCTAAAAGTAGCTGCCCCTTTAACGGAGATGTGTAACTCATTCTCCCTGACTGTTTCAGTCCAGAATAAGTAAATAAATAAGCAAACAAACTTAGCTTGATATGTTTCATTTTGCACAGAAAGGAATTTGAGGGTACAATAACTGGAAATGGAGAAGTGGCCACGTCTGAGACCACGTGGTGACACTCCTCTGGCTACATCCAGATAAAACCACATCTCCTTGCTCATAGACCAGAGCTAGTTCAGTCAACTCTCAGATTTTGGACAAGAAGAACTGGGCAAGGGAATCCCTTAACAGAAGATTTAGTGTTTTGAAATTTTCTTTTACTTCTTATCAGTGGAAGAATAAAAATTGAAAATTACCAGTGAAAGGGAACAGAGCCCTATCTCTGGAGCTAGACCAGGAGCTGTGGACACCTTGGAGACCCTGACAGCACAGTGGTCTGCTAGGAGCCAGACTGGGAGCTCTGACTCTTGACGATCTATGAAGACCCCTCGTGCCCTGGTCTTGCCTCAGTTTGGCAGATGAGCTGACAAGAAGCTGTGATCCACACAAGCTTTGGTAACCTAGCAGACCAGGCAAGCAGGCTGTAAAGGTTTAAGGTAGGCAAACTGGCAGGTACATCTGAGAAACCTGCAGAAGGAACCATGACGTTTCACAATTCTAGCAAATCAGCTAATTCCAATTAAAAAAGAAAACTTTCATCGCTCTCTGGTTACATTCTTTCCGGGCTGTATCTCTACAGTAGCAAGAAAAAGGAGTTCTCATTTTGTCCAGCCACTACCGAAGAAGTAATATTACGTACCATTATAGCCTGGACTGGTCTCCTAGAATATAATGAAATAAAACACCCATCGACTCTAATGGAAGTAGGCTCAGACTTATCTGCAGTTTTCCAATTTCTATTCACTGCTTGTTTCACCCACAGGAATTGCTAAAATGTTTTTAAGAGGTTAGATTAGCAGAAGGGAAATGGAGACACAGGAGATGAGATCCCATATGGGTGAGTTTGACTCACCAGAATACATAATCAAGTTTTTTTTTCTGCTTTTGCTGACTGTAAAGCTATTCCTAAGTCTTCAAGATGTTCACCTAGGTCTCGATTAATCAAGGTAATCAACCAAGATAAATCCATTAATCAGATTTTCATTAATAGTGATATTAATAGAAAAGTATCATTGAGAATCAAGTCTTACTGACATAATCCTAATTTGCTCATAGACATGCCTCAAACAGCACCCTGTCCCGAGAAGGTGCAAGAAATCCTACCACTCCTTTTTATGTATGGGAGTGCAAAAGAGGGCTTTTCTCCTTCCCGCAGGAGATAGCTATGGCTTTACTGACCGTGAATTTTTTATGGCTTTTATACTTTTTATCCCCCCTCTCTTTTGCATGAAAATTATAACCAAGGCTCAAGGGTGGGGTGCCAGTTCAAACAGAGGCGGTAGAATATATGTATAGTAGAATATATATATATATATATATATATATATTCCTTTTTCATGATAATAACCATATATATGTAGTAACTTGGCACAGGATATCTGAGTGATCAATTCTGCATACCCGATTCCGAAGAAAAGTGGTGCCTGTGCAACTTGGTGGTATTTTTTACAGTCTTGAGGGTACTATCTAGAGGCAGCTCTGCCTCTGCTGGGAGTTACGTTCAACTTTGATGATTCTCCACCTGGTTAAATGGTGTGATCCCTGTACAAGATTAATTGTTTTTTCCCACAGAAGGTACTTGTTTTCTTTAATTTGATAACACATCCCTCTGTCAAGGTATACTTTCTCAGTTAACTTGTGCATCTGGGAAGTGTCCATTTTCAGATAACCTGTTTATCTGTGGATCACCCATCAACTTGTATTTTCCTTCAAATGCAGATTAAGACCTGGCGTCTCACTGATGTTTTTCCAGGTGTTGCTCAGGGTAGCCTTAATACACTTTCAGTCTACTTTAGTTTTTCAAGGTTTTCCAGGGTCGCTAGACGTTCAGGTTGGTCAGCTGTAGTAAAAAAATACGTATTTGCATGTGTGTATGTATGTTGATGCATAATCCCTTTGTAATTACTTATTATTAGTATCTATCTAATTGCAATAGTGTTATTGGTACTTATTAAAATTGTTTACCGAGATTTGTTTGAGTCTCCTCAGGGTACGGCTTAGCAGAAGCAAAGATGCTCTCTCCTCATTTTTTTTTATTTAGAGAAGAAGCTCTTCGGTAGACTTTCTGCAGCCCCGGCTTACCTCCCTCCACCCGGTTAGGAGGGTGAGGGGGCTGCTGCCGCGGCCCCTGTGGCCGTGGTACCCAGGCTCCCATCTGCTCAAGGTGGTTGCTAAGGAACGTCTGCTGCAAAGAACAGCGGCGCCGTCCCCCACCTGCTCCCACGCCGGCTCCGCGGGCTCCTCTCTCTCTCCTTGATTCAACAGACGGGGAAGCACCAGCTGCCGCCGTGGCTGCAAGATTGGGTTGAAGTTTTTTCTTTTCTTTTCTTTTTCCCTCCCCCTTCCCCACCAATACTCCTTGCATCCTTCAGAATTTAAGCACCTGCTGCCGCCCCAGAGGCAGCCTCTTAGCATACTCCCTCCCCACCACGTTAACGTCAGCTGCTGTGGAGCTTTCTACTTGGGCACCCTTCCTTGGCTGCTTTGCCTCGATGCGGTGTAGGACACCGCAGTTCAGGCCTGCAGACCCAAACTGTTTGTGCATGGCTTTAGACCAAGAGAGCGATAATTCATGTAGAAAGTTTCCTTCCCTCCCGTCTCCCTACGCACACCCATGAGCTAGACCCTGGCAAGAGCTGTGATTTGGATCTCATAATTCATATCCTCTTGAAGGGAAATAAAAAAGCATGTGTCAGATCATCCTCTTATTTTGATGATTGCTGCTTTTCAATTAATTATAACCCTTTTGGTATTTTTTTGAAAGGTCTGTGGCTGACGATGTGAGATTTGATTTTGTAGGAACAGAAAAGCTGGCCGCTCATGTGGTTATGAAATGATATACAGTTTAGCAAAGATGCCTTATCTCTACCGAGAGCTTGAAAAAAAAGTTCATAGTGCAGCCTACTATGAATAATCTTCTTATTCCTAATGCCACTCAGCCATGCAGACTTAAAGATAAGTAAAGATGAACTAAGAGAGGCTGAACTTATTAAATGTAATGGAAATGGACTTTAAATTTGGTGAATCAAAATTTTGCATTAACTTTTTTTTTTTTTAAATGCACTTAAATCGCTTCTGAAGCAGTTCCATTTTCCTCATCAAATTAGTTAAGTGGGAGATGAAGTGATGCAAGTTCTGATCTATGAGAGAGTCGCAGCCTCTGAGCTGAAACTAGTGAAATATGAAAATGGCTGCTACAAAGCCAGGCCTTGTAAGAGCAGGAAAGGAAGGCTTTTTTTGTTCAAAAATTCTTCAGAGAGGAAGCTTGTTCCCCCAGTGAATACAGTGTTACCCACCATATTCTCTCTTTTCATCCTGTGCTAGGTCCTTCAGGCCATTTTATTCCCCACGAAAAGGGATGTGGCACATCTATTAGGTGGGAAATAAAGATGCTTGGAGGAAATATGGTCCAGAGCTGCCACAGGAAACTTCCCTAACTGTGGTTACATCCTCTGGCTGGGGCCAGGCGGGCTGCAGCCTTGACCTGGGCCAGGTCATGGCCATGGTCTTTACAGCCACCATCTGGTCCCCTTATCCACAGCTTATGAGAAGCACAGGATGGAGCAATGGGAAATATGACAGATCCATATTCAGCATGTGTTTATGTTCAGGCTAGACTACATAACTCCCCTTTCACCTCAAACTGATCACCATCTGTGAGATATTCACTCAAGAAAATCTCTTCTCTACTTGTATAAGGGTCACAGTATCTCAGCAGGAATGCACACACACACACACACACACACAACAGAACAAACCAAACCAAGCCAGAACGCAATCTCATTTCCCAATGTGACACGAAATAAGAACTCAAATATTGCAACACTTCAGAATCTGATCATCATCTTAGCAGAAGACACTAAACTAGAAGAATCATAAAGCTGTTTTTTTTTTTTTTTTTTCCCGTTCATTCCTATTTGGTTCCTATGACGTTTGGGGGAAAAAAAATCCAAAAGCCCAAACCTTTACTCTTTTTTTTTTTTTTTTTTGGTAATTCATTCATCTATTGTAATTCTCCTCAATTAGCGTAGCAGTGCAAATTTAAAATATTGTTGAATTTAGAAAAATTATCTGAAAGTTTTAACCTTTAATAAAAATACTGCTGTACTTAAAATCAATTTGATCTCAGCTATGCTGTCCAGAGTCATGATTCCATGAATAATAAGGTGTGTGAATAGCTTGCCTCTGGTTACTGTCCTTGTGAGTCACATATCTTTATATATTAGCGAGTTTGGGGGCTATAAACACTGTGATTCTTCTCTTAATTGTGCCAGTCAGAGTCCTGCCAGTGATTTCAGTGGAAATGGGATTTTTTAATTAAATATTTTTAATTTTTAGGGTCTCTCCAAGTCTGCGGGAGAGTTCATGTGTATCACAAAGAGATTTGTTTGTTAGAAAAGGTGGGATTTTGCTTTCCTAACTTTAACCATCTAAAATGCAGGTATTTAGGATGGGAATATTTTGGCTAAACTTGGGTGTCCATAGTGCTGCACCTGCACCTATACAAGTCCTGGGCTCCCTTTGAGGTTTGGGTAGAACTAGCCAAGGTAATCAATAGAGTTTAGGGCATGGTTCATGTCATCTTACAGTAGATGCTTATATCTGGGCATACAAATAGCACCCTAAACACCACCAGATTTATTGACCAGCTCTCTGTTGGCTGTGAGGGGGATCTGGAAAGAAGCAACCCAAATTTTGAGAATTTCTGTGAAAGAGTATATCACAGAGACACCCCACCTGGCTCCAGGGATCCCCATCCTCCATTGTGCTGGAGAGACACGTACTGGTAAGGTGGTTTCCTTCCTCTCTGAATTTGCTTATTGCAGCTTTGTTATCTGATGGTATCAGAGATGAGGGGCAGGAGCATCTGAGTTCTTTTTCTTTTGTTCTTTATTTCCACTATTTTTCCTTTAGGATCTATTGATTATTTATACGGCAAAATGAGTTATTTATTGAACCATTATTAAAATTCCAGGTGACCAGACACATTTGTGCCTGAGAAAACAGGAAGTCCCAACTGCCTATACAGAGAAACATGAAAAAGACAGTTAAAATACCAGTTCGGGTAGATGACGAGGAATATTTAACTGTTCCGACCAATGCCCTGTAACACAACCAGAAGCTTCGGTGCTGGGGCTCTTCTCTCTGGTTGCTCTAATCTCTTTTCCGCTACTGCAAAGAAACAAAACAAAATTACGTATTAAGGCTAACTCCATATTCCTCATCCCTAAACTGAATCCCTTAATATTCATGCTAAGGAACTGATTATAGGGTCTGTTGTTGGTTGCTGTTTTTTCCCCCTTTTTTACCATCTGTCTGCTGTGAGTATATCTGAAATCCCTGGCTCCACCAGCTAAAATGTACTCAGCAACTCCATATTTTTTCCCTTCTAATTATCCTTTTAATTTGCTTCTGCTCAGCTCCCACACCTCCTCCCCCTTACCAGATTGTTTATATTTTTCTAAAGAGCTTCTGACAATTGCTTAGCCTGCTCTTTGCACCCTCTCCCCGGTCCTCATTCCAGAAACTGCAGGCTCTTGTCTCCTTCCTAGCTGTGATTTTGCATGAGTGGATGTGGCTCACAACCTTTCCAAGCGTTTCCGACAAATTGCCCCGCAGAGCAATAATCTATTATATTAAGAGAATTTTCCTGTTAGGCAGCCCTCCCTGTTCTGCATCAGCACATGGGATAGACTCCAGTGATTACCATGAGGTTTGGTACAAACCAGTAGCACTTTATTTCTGAAAACAGGTACTTCATCAGGTGATACCACTAAGCTCTCCAGACAGCTGGTAGCTGAATCATAGCTCAAAACATGTGTCTGTCTTAGGTAATATTTGAGAGGCTGGAAAAGTGAAATCCAGAAGGAGGTTATGGGACTAATCCTCGGGACAGGATATCAGTGAAACATTTAAGAATCAGTCAACCTCCTAGCCTAGGAGCTAGATCCAGACAGAGGTGCAGACAATTAGCACAAGATCTAAGATAGACTGGTGTGTGTAGCTCCAAAACTGCATTCCCATGACACTTTTTCAGGCACCATCCAAGGCTGGAGATGTTTGAAGTCCTCTTCCTCTTCACTTTTAAATTTCCTTAAGCTGAGAAGAGCCCCAGTCTGAGCCCCTCCCTCTTGTCTACATGCAATCAGGAAACAAATGAGGCAGAGCGAGGCTAGTGTCTCCTGAGGAGCTCGGCACAGCGTTTCAGATCTTACCTAACATACAGTGACAGAACTGGGTTCCTCTAGAAGCTGTTTCTGGTGGTTTTATGTAACACCCAACTTCACAAACACATTTATAGATATCTATAAAAAGCATTTTCTGTAGTGTCTGCATATGAATTGCTCTAAATTTCATGTAACATGCATAATAGAGATATAATACATATTACATGTGAAACATCATTCCTGTCAGATCATGTATAACCAATATTTTGCGTAGTTGTATAAAAATCATAATCCTTACATAACATAATAATATACATATTTTATATAAAATAAAACTTGCATGAAACTAAGAGGACTGGAGGATCCATCAGTGAAATGGGTCCTAGCCTGAGATTTAAGTATCCAGTCTCTGTTCCCAGAAATGATATGTCCCATCCATGCTGGAGATGTAGACAGGGAAATATGGTAGGGACAAACTCCAGTCCCCTGTAGAAGCTGAGTTACTATATCGAGATGAAGAGTGATTTCACCAGAAAGGGAGCGTGCAAGTGGAGAACACCTTTGTTATCAAGGTGGTGGAGAAACCACTGTGTAGAGAGCAGGTGAAGAGGGAGAGGGAGATAATGTAGTTTACAATTTTGATTTTACAGTACATTTTTATTGTAGAAAATGCAGACGCATCCTTTTCTGTAAGTTCTTCTGCCCAGGGTGGTGGTCATGGGAACTAAGTCCTCGCAGTTCTTTGAACATTCTTCTTTTTTCCACCCCCTCCATCCATCGCATGGGCAAGATTTTTTCTCCCTCCTTTTCTGAATATCTGTTCATCACCTCTGAAAAAAATGAAAAATGAAATCAGCATGTAGGAGATAGTTGTTATATTATATTGGTATAGCGATACAAGTGCTGGAGAACAGCAAAACCCAATGAATGAGAGATATTGGTTACAGAGATGGTTAAATGAAGGCATAAATTGAGTTTCAAGACTGTAGAGAAAAAAGGTAGTAAGGCTAACACTAGGATAAAACATAAGGCTGTTATACAATGATGGGTCAAGTAGTTTGGGTATATGTCAAGAATAAACCTGGAAAGAATATCTATCCTAGATGCTATAAAGACAAATAAAACAAACAAACAAACAACAAAAAAAAAAACAGAGACAGTCCAAAATGCATTAGATAGATACAGTAAATAGATCAAAAGAGTTTTAAAGAAGCCACAAGGTTGATACAAAACAGAAAGCAATGTAAGAACATGGGGTTTTAACTTTTCCCAAAATTTTCAGTTTTGAGACTGAGTAGTGTCTAGTCTGATTTTTACTTTGATGTCTTCTGCTAGATAGAGATTCCAGTCCTTCAAGGAAAATTTTTTATACAGTGATTAGACTTTGAACAGACAATCTAACATTATTGGCCCCAGTTTCAATCCCTGAGGAAAGCCAGAAAAAACTGGCTGCCAGTAGGACTTTGTACCACCGAAGACCATCCTTTGAGGCTGATGGTCCAGCCAATTTTCTACCCACCTTATCATCTATGTATCCAGCCCATTTTCTGCCAATTTGACTACAAGAAAAATGTGGGAGACAGCATCAGAAGCCTTGCTAAAGTCAAGATATACAACATCTACGTCTCTCCTTATCATAGTCTCATAGAAAACCACCAAGTTTGTCAGGCATGGTTTTGCCTGATTTTGGTAAGTCCATGCTGGCTGCTTCCAGTCACCTTCTTATCATTCATGTGGCTGGAAATAGCTTCCAGGAGGACTTACTCCAACGCCTCCCAGAGATGGTGGGTTAGGATCACCAGCCTGTAGTTCCCCTGAAACCTTCTTGCCCAGTCCTCTTTGCCCTTACTTGAAGATGAGTGCAATATCTACCTTTTTCCAGGCTTTGTGAACCTCCCCCTACATCTATGACATTTCAAAGATGATAAAGAGGCGGTTTAAAATAGTACCAGCCAGCTCTCTCAGCACCCTTATATGCATTCCCATGGACTCGAACAACATCAGTTGGCTTAAGTATTCCTAACTGTGTCTTCCTCTAGTGTGGTTAATGCTACATTCTTGCAAAGTCTACCAGTAGTATCAGGGACCTAGGAGGCCGGGAAGCAGACCTTTTCAGTGAAGACTGTGAGGCAGATACAGAACGTTTCCTTTCAAGTTCAGTCACCCCACATCCAACTATTTCCTTTTGTCATACTGACTTAAATTATTTCAGTTCAGAGATTTTTGGCATTGACGGGTGTCCATCTAGGCTGTCACGATGCCTTATGAGAAGAGCAGTACTGTGGTTTTCTGTCTTCCTCAGGCTGGTCTGGACTTCATTCCCGATGAGACACTGTGGTTTGTTTGATTGTTGAATTGTCCTGGTGATTATGTGCCACTTTTTTAACAGGAAGCTTTGCTCTTTGAAAAATAAAAAAGATTCAGAGGTTTGATTGTTCTAAAAAAAATATGCAGAAAGGATACAGCTTTTGCAAACAGTTATCTTTCATTAAAAATGAGCAAACTGAGCAAACAAAAGTAAACTTTTCACTGAATCTCACTGGTAGTTTTTCCCCTGCATCCACTTATATTCAAGCTCAGAGCTTTTCTCTGAGCATAGATCTGCTCCTGTGAGAGTGGAGCAGTGCAACAGAGACCTTAATTGGGCAGAAGAAACTGCAGGACATCTTGCAACTGTCAGGGTAACGGACTGGCCTGAGCAAAAGGGTAGAGGACAGATGAAAGACCCTAAAGCCTGGATCTCTTACAGGAACAATGAAAGTCAGCAGAGGGGAAGAGAGAGGAAACTTGCCAGCTCTACACTGGTGCAGATTTTGTTTCAGTACGATAGCTGACCCTGAATCCTCCCACCAGCCAGGGACGCTTCAGCGTTGGCTGTGCAGTCAGGTTTTCAGCACAGCAAAGATCCTGACTACACAGTTAATCAAAAGGACCATCAATCAAATCTCTCATATTATGTGTTTATACCTCCTGCTCAAAGTCAGGTTTTAATTTGTATGGCTGACGACCTCCCAAAGTAGCTGTGTTAAACTTAAGGCAAGACCTGTAAAAGGAGGCAAATCACTGGCAAAATAATACCTCTAGTCACTAATAATAAACATCAGAACCCCTTCACCTGACCTTTTCCTAATGATCATCTCATAAAGTCATGAAAATGATTTTTTTTTTTTCCAGCTGGGGATTACCTTTACATGGCAATGCAAGGAGGATCATTAAAGAGATATATGGAATAGGAAATCAGTGACCATGCAAAGACTGGGCAGTGAACATAGCTTTAAAGAGATAGGACTAGCCAAGCATGAATGACAGGCATTGTTTTCTTGTTTGGGTCTTTGTGTCAATTAAATGCCATGGAACTGGCTGGATTTTTAGACATTCAAGGAGCTCAACATGCGAGATAGATGTTACCTCCCGTTGCAAAACCATCATAGATGCTGGGATTTGGTTGCAGCATAGTTATAGTAAGTAATGGAAATGAATATTCATTAGGATCAGTGTGACCCTGTGTGTAGTTAAAACACGACCTCTGTGCGATCTCACTTTTATCATTGTCATCATCATTGTATCATCCCTTCAGGAAAATGAATTTATTCTTTACATATTGGGGAAATTTCTTATATTCTTGAGGTAAGGGGGAATAATCTGTCTGAAGCGGGGGTACATACTGTTTAGGAGAGTTTACATCTGAGAAAGTCATCCTGGGGTCCTGTGAGGAGTCATTGAAGAGTTAATGAGCAGAGTCAATGAGACTTAGAGTGTGGCTCACGCACATTTTAAATTAGGACTCCTATATTTGGCCAGATAACATTAAACCCATTGATGATATTGACAGGGAGCTTGATTCAGTTGCCTACACAGAGGTTTCTAGTGCCACCTGAGCTGGCCGGGATATCTGAAACAACTACATAAGGCAGTCAGAAGTGATTCAGGACTTATAAAGACAAGCAGTCTTCAAGACCAGTAGATATAGGCCAGGTAGGAGACTTCAGGACAGCTCAAATGGCACAAGGTTTGTGCACGCAGCCAACAGAATTAAATCCCAGATCTTAACCAGCTGCCGTGATCAGACATGTTAGACATCTATACTACAGACCCGTCAAGTTAGCTGAGGTGATTCCTACCCACTGGAGTCCAGTATTTAGCTGCCTGTCATTCCCTTTTCTATAGTAGTCTGTGACTAGCAAAGAGGTGAAGCCTTTACTGCAACGCTGTCCTTGTGCATAGGAGTTCTGCTTCAATATTGGTTTGAACAAACAACACATTTAATGGAGGATAAAAGGAGTACAGGAGAGCTGTAATTTAGACTCTGGGGTGTAATTCATGCCTGTGGCACAGACTTTGCATGCAGGTCACTGTAATGTTTTTCTCTCACTTCCTATGTACAAAATGGGCATAACTGCACCTTCGTGCATCGTGAAGGTGACTTGAGGTAGGATGCAGTAAGGAGGAGGAGGTGCTCAGACACTCAACAGGTATCGTGATGGAAATGAGGCTGATAAACAGTAATAGTATGACTACTGTCGGATCTGCTACGTAAGAGTCTTAAACCCAGTTATTATACATGACTGTAAATTTATATTCAGACAATGGAATATATAGCATATTCCCTAATGATTGCATTCCATCAGGCCTATGGAATAACAGCTTGCTGGAAACAAACAGCTTTTTACTTTCTTAAAAGACAATGGACCAAGATGTTTTATGCAGATATCCTGCTGTTTTCCAAGTTGCAAGTCTTCTTTTGCTGAAGCTGATGCGCTAGAGCACTTTGAAAGGTATGAACAGACTGTGTTAAGACCTCTGCAAAGGTGGTAGGAGTTACTTGTCAGCTGTTCTTCAGGAAGATACACTGATGTAAATGGATCTAAGGATGTAGAGTGAAGAATTAGGCCTTCCTATCACTACAGTTGAACATTTACGAAGAATTAGATATCAGGACTCTGGCTTTATTTGTTTTAAAGATATATATTTTAAGTTAAATTTAAGAAAGTTGTTTATCTGCTGATTACTGACATCGTTGCCATGAACAGTAAAGAAATGTAAAGTCTGGGTGCAAGAAAAGCCTGATGAGATAGTTCTACCTGGTGCCCCTGGTACGAGTGTAGGAAATCTATTTTTATTATGAAAACATAAGAAATTCACACTGTTGGATTAGACAGGAGACATACTGCATATCTGTCTTTGAAAATTTTATGCAGTCTTTCTTCTCCTTCTGACGAGTCTCTGATTTCTTGGGGTCAGGCTTTGTGCTGTCTATATCCTATCAAGGGTCATCTTTGTGCCCTTCTGAAACTCAGACTACTCTGGAAGATGATGGAGCAGAGCTTCGTAGCCAGGAGACTGTTCAAGATGATGTCTGGTACTTTGGGGCAGCTTCTGAGATGTAGCGTAACCCAGAATGTCTGCATATAGAGACGTCTTTTCTCCTTCTTTAGAAGTCTCCCTTACCCACAGGATTTCTCTCTGACACAGCGGTTGTAAGGGGGAAGGCTTGGGACATCCACGGACTGTGTGTAGCAGCCTAGCACTGTGTCTGTCCTTGGAGATTCCATGTCTTGCCTGTGATTCCTGAAGGACATAAATCAAAGGATGTCTTTGGGGCCCTAGTTTGGTACTCAGTTCAGCCACAAGCTTTCTTTTTGACTTCGGGCAGATGGTATCATTTCCTTCAAATATCAGACTCCCATTTATAAAAGGAGGATGTGAGGGGAGTGAACATCATTCCCACGGGAGAGCAGCAGAATATGTTTTTTTTCTGAAATTGAAGTCTAAACATGGCAAAAGGAGCTTGGCTGGCCCTGAGTAATACTGTTCCTCAGACAGGACTTGTGACTCCTTGCCATTAGGAATTCCTAGTTGGTATGTCCCAGGCCACGAAGACGAGGAGTTGGAAGCCATTATACTTCATGGATGGCTCCTACCTGATCTGTCCTGAGCTCCTGTTACTGTGTGACACCTCAGATCCTCCTGTAGGACCTCAGTGACACCCTCTTCGGCCAAGCTGGAATTCTTGATCCTTGTATTGCTATGGCAGCACCAGGGAAAAATATAAACAAATGTATGAGAACAAGAGAAAAAGATAGTTGTTGGCTTTGGGAATTTTACCCAAGGGAAAACATGGTAAGGTTTCAGCAGTTGGCTTAGCATCATATTCTGCTCCTATACATGGTAGGTATAACACATCCGAATTCGGTATCTATCTAAACCAATCATCGCAGCTATCACTTCCAAAATAAAGTTCACCTCTAAGTATGGGTCATATGAAATCCTACAACCATGTCAATGCTGGCTTGCCAACTGCCACTGAATATATTCAGTACTGGTAAAAAAGTGAGACTATCAAAACTGGTTGTCAATAGCAGTCAGTGGGGAAAAATGTGCATGTCAGTAAAGACTCTAGTACAATTTAGGAAGAAAAAATGGAGTGCTTTTCCCTTGGTCTGGTTTAAGCTCCTGGACTAGATGCATATATTAATATGTAATCTGGATTTATGGGCTTTTTGACGGTTTGCACTGTAGATTTGACACAAAATGGCATGCAGTGTATCATTGTAAAGAGAGGTGAGAATCCAAAATTGCTTTGAGATTGTAATTGTCTGGGATGGAGGACTACTTTTAGACCCGCTATCTGTATTTGTTGTGCTTTTATTGTTTGAAGTTTTATTAAGAAAAAAGTTAGGAAAGCAAGTTAAAAATAAAATGAAATTTCCCCCCCCTGTTAAATGGGTTTTGTTGTTGAAGCTGGAATCTCTAGGCCAGGTTCTTTTCTCCCACTCCTGTAGGCAGATCAGCCAAACCCAATGGATCAGCATTGCTGTAAAGTTAGTGCAAATCTTTTCTGTACTATGTTATGTCCTGATCCTCCCTCCCACCACTATTTTTTATAGAAGAGTCAAGACTGTAAAGAACTGTCTGAATGCTGCACAGTAATAATTACATTTTGCTTTTATATAGCTCCTTTCCTTTCAGGATCTTAAAATTCTTTCTGTGACAGTCTGTGTTTTATCACAGGAAAGATCTCATAGAGAGATCAAGGGAATGCCTAGAAGATTTTGGAGCAACGTTTCTATGGAAAGTGCCCTGGTGATTTGTCTCTTGTGCTGTGAGGAGTTACATGCCATTCTTGAAGAAGGTTTTTGTCCCCCAGGTATGAGCGCTGAGGAGCTGTCTCCCTTCCCTTCCTTCACGTGGAGATCTTGTAAGGCTATTAGAATTAGACAGGGGCACTCTTAGAGCTGTGCATATTACAACTGCTTTAAGGACAGATTTTGAAATCGCAAGTCAGGTGAAATGTCAGAGGCTACATCTGTACGAGCAAACTGACCTCTAGGACAGGGAACACATTGCAGATCACATACATATATGTATACATATACATACATACATATACATACATACATACATACATACATACATACATATACAAATATATACATATATATATATATATACACACACGGCTAAACTCCCTTCTGCAAAACCGATGTCCGCTTCCAAGCTGCCTCCTAAGAATGGTTCTTTTTGCTGTCCCCGGACCATGATGACCATTGTCTGCAAGACTGCCAGGGAGTGTGCTAATACATAAACTGTAGGCATAATTGCAGGCAGTGCTGGGGCCTCAGTTCTGGCCCTATTTATTTCATTAATCTGTATGCAGCCCAAGAGACAGTACAGTGGAGGACTACAAATGGAGGACTGGGTGCTTGAAATTGTGTCTGCCCTGCTAAAATGCTAAGATACCTAAGGAGCATTGACTAGCCAACTCATGCATAAACAGACAGTGAAAAGTAAAAAAACTATTTTCACCTCACGGACAATTTTTACCTTAACTGATGCAGAAATAAGAAGTAGATGAGGTCTTCTACAGTCAGCTGGAAGTAGCCTTATGTTCTCAGGCCCTAGTCCTCATGAGGGCTTTAACCACCCTGATATCTGCTGGAGGGACAACACAGAAAGGCACAAGCAATCCAGGGCATTCCTAGAGAGTATTGATGACCATGAGATGATGGAGCTGAGGATCCTGAGAGGAGGGAGAAGGGAAAAGAACAGGATCACAGCCTTGCACTTCAAGAGAGCAAACTTTGCCCTCTTCAGGGACCTTTTTGGAAGAGTCCCATGGTATAGAGCCCTGGAAGGAAGATGGACTGAAGAGAGCTCATTGATATTCAAGGATCACTTCCTCTAAGCTCAAAAATTGTCCATCCCAATGAGCAAGAACTCAAGCAAAGGAGACTGGAGATCTGTATGGATGAAGAAGAAAGAGGGAAGAAAGAAGTGTACAGAAAGTGGAAGCAGGGACAGATAACCTGGAAGGAATATAGGGATGTTGTCTGAGTATGCAGGGTTGGGCTAGGAAGGCCAAGGACCGTCTGCAGTTTAATTTGGCAGGGTATGACAAGGACAGTAAGAAGGGCTTCTTTAAATACATCAGTAACAAATGGAAGACTAGGGAGAATGTGGGTCCGCTGCTGAATGGGGCCGGAGCCCTGGTGACAAAGGATACAGAAAAGGCAGAAGTACCTAAAGCCTTCTTTACCTCAGTCTTTATTGGTAGGATCAGCCCTCAGGAATTCCAGCCCCTGGAGACCAGAGAGGAAGTCTGGAGAAAGGAAAACTTTCCCTCGGTGTAGGAGGATTGGGTTAGGGATCAGTTAAGCAAACTGGACATACCCAAGTCCATGAGCCCTGACGGGATGCCACGAGTGCCGAGGGAGCTGGTGGACATCATTGCTAGGCCACTCTCCACCATCTTTGAAAGGTCATGGAGATCAGGAGTAGTGCCTGAGGACTGGAAGAAATCAAATCTCTCTCCAATCTTCAAACAGGGCAAGAAGGAGGAGCCAGGGAATGACAGGCCAGTCAGCCTCACCTCGATCCTGCAAAGGTGGAGCAACTAATCCTGGATTCCACTTCCAAGCACATGAAGAAGGTGATCAGGAGCAGTCAATATGGATTGACAAAGGGGAAGTCATGCCTGTCCAGCCTAATAAGCTTCTAGGATGGAATGACTGGCAGTAGTCTGCCTTTAGAGGGAGAATAAATCTCGATGTGAAATAATGACTTCTGAAAAACATTGTTTTTATTTCTTTGTTCAAGCAGGGGCCAAGGGTACCAAAACACGGAAAGAAAAAAAATTATTAAAAAAATTACATTTTCAGAAACTCATATATTTCTGGGCGCAGGTGTGCCTCATGGAGAGACTGCAACTTGGTGTGTTTTACCCAATCCATATGTTTCTGTATGCCTTGCATAGTTCTGGGTCACTCTTACTTATTTTTAAGACCTATTTTGTGTATGCTTCCATCTGAATTGCAGAAGCTTCACTTAGACAAGCTTTTCTTAATTCTTTCAGATAGCCTAAGAAATATGTGTCTTTTCTTCTTTCAGCCTGATCCCATCTGTCTGTGTAACTATGGGTTTCTTGTGTATGTGCTGCCTTAGTTTTCAAAAAACATTGTCTCTTTTGTGCTGATGGTGAAGTCATCTCGGAAGGTGAGTGAACAGATGGTCTCAGGTGGGATATTCTTGCTGTCCTCTTGTATAAATGCCTAAAAAAAATCTTTTCAAACTTAATCTACTTTCCTGTCAGTTGCAGCTTCCCCCCTAAACCCCAATTCCCTATCTCACTGTCCTAATTTCCTCCCTGATTGCATAAGTCTTTTTTCTTCCTTCCACTGCTGTTATTACTGTTGTTGTTGCCCTTGTTATCCGGGGAAGCTTTCTGCAGTTTGATTAAGCATCCTGAAGCCATAGGGTGATGTGTTACAAAGTCACAGCAATTGGGAGGGATTCGGTGGCGACATCCGCAATCCTGTCAGGTCAACAGCCCATGGTGTTGACAGCCTGATAGCCCTAAAGCTGAAAGAACTACAACACTTGAAAGCTGATAACTTGTGCTGCCGGAAATCTGAGGGTCACTTGTCGTAACAAGTACACATACAACTCCTTCTGACTGGTCAGGATGAAAACTAAGCCTGGAACAAACTGCAAACCTTTGCCTGCTGCTATGTGAAATGCAAATTGAAAATGATCAACTTGCCAATGGACTGGTCCTGCCTTTCGTTAGGAGCCCACATCGGGCATGCTCTGTCCGGTTCAGGGACCCCAATACAAGAGAGACATCAAAAAACTGGAGCCAGTCCAGCAGGGGCCACTGAGATGGTCTGGGCTGGAGCTCTTACCCAGTGAAGAGATGCTGAAGGATAGGGCTTCTTTGGCTTGGAGAAGAGAAGGCCAAGAGATCTTAATGCAGTCTTAAATTACTGAATGCGAAGGTATAGAGAATTTGGAGCCAGATTGTTCTTGGGTATGTACTGTCAAAAGACTGCAAAGGACACAAATTGCATCAGGGAAAATTATTATTGATTATCAGAAAAATTTTTTACCATGAAGATGGTCAAAGACTGGACTACGGGCCCAGAAATTGTGAAGTCTCACCCAAGGTGAATTCAAAAATCAGCTGGACAAGGTCTCAAACAACCTGAGCTAAACTGACATGTCTTTGAAGAAGATGCTGGACCACATGGCCTCCAGAGGTGTCGTGGGTGAGTAAGGATTGATGAACTTCACTCGTAAGAGAGAAGCAGCAATATGTGTTATTGATATAAGACAGTAGTTTAACAAAGATCAAAGGTAAATAAGACAGCAATTTAACGAGATTCGATGGCAGGGTTCACAAGGTTATCTACTGCATGGAGGATAGGGTCAGATGAAATCGTCGAAGAGATCCTCCCATTGAGTCATGGGGTTCAGGGTGGACTCCCTTGCTTTCTGAACTCCTACCCATTCCCAGACTTTGTTGACGGTTCATATCTAAGAAGTGTGTACACAGTCTATCCTAGATACACTTAGTAAAGTTTCCAAAGGTTTAGCGCACTACTAGTCACCTACCAAGGATATGTCACGGGCAAGGAATCTCTCGACCTTTAGGAGTAACCTCGAGAGGCGTCCCTACTCAAGGGGAGATTCACCACCATGCAGACAGCTGCTGTGCAGGAGAGCTCAACGGGCTCTGGGCTGCCCCCTATTTGTGGGGTAAGATGATTGACTCATACTCATATTTGCATACCGGCTGCGCGTTGATTGGTGCATGTTCAATTAGTCCTTGGCTATCGTGCTGTTATCTGTCTCCCCAGACTTTGCTCTGATGTGGATAGCCTGAGCACAGGGGTGGGGGAGGCCCTGGGAGCCGTTGTCTAAGCAGGTTTGGGGGTGAAAGGTCAGGTTGGGAGGGGGACCACACCATCACAAGAGGTCCTTTCCAACCTCGGTTATTCTGTGATTCTATTCACCAGTAGGAATTCTTCTTAATCCAGACAAGACCTAAAGGAAACCCTGGACACTGACATATTTTGTGTCAGGTTAAAAAGAACAAAAAGCCTTGGAAGGAGTTAATGACCAAAGCTAATGATTCAACATTAACAACCAAAGTTTCCACGGGCAACAAAAAGAAACACAACTGTACTAAGCTTAAGCAAAATATAAAATTTTGAACTCTTTTGCAAGAATAAAAGACTGCTAAGGAACAGGGTACCCAAAGCAGCCTACGCTGATGTAGAAATTAGTTCACTGAAAACTTTCTGCTTCCAAAAATTTAAAAGTTCTGGTGTTGTAGTTCTTTCAGCTTTAGGGCTATCAGGCTGTCAACACCATGGGCTGTTGACCTGACAGGATTGCGGAAGTTGCCACTGAATCCCTCCCAATTGCTGTGACTTTGTAACACATCGTCCTATGGCTTCAGGATGCTTAATCAAACTGCAGAAAGTTTCCCCGGATAACAAGGGCAACAACAACAGTAACAATTTTAAATTCCAGAATGTGAAATATGACTTAGAATTCAATTTTTTGGTCTTCAGAGAGAAACTTTTTCAATTGTATTTTTCTGTCTGTCTCTTCTCTATAATGGCAGAAATAATCTCTAATACTAAGAGGCAGAAAAAAATTTTCTTCATCACAAGATAGTTTGCTAGAGAGTTTTCAGAGGGATCTGTGAAGTAGACAACACTTAAAACTCCTAGAGGTGAGCTAGATGAACCAGTAGACAAGAGCAGAACAGACTTACCCAGTAGAGCAGCTTTTCTGTGCTCTTCCTTACTGCCAAAAGGTAAGGTTGCCTCTTTGTTCCATTATTGATTGCAGTCACTCGTTACCGTCCGAATCTCTAGCCTTAGAGTGAAATTTTTCAGGTTTATCCTCCCTGCCAGAATGTCACATCTGTGGGTTGCAAGTTCAGCTCTCTCTGTGTACAAAATGTATATTATATAAAAAAACAGTCCACTGCCTTTTAACCATCCTTTTCTACCACCATCTATTCTCCATTCATATGACATTATTGTTATCTGAACCCGGTTGTCTGGATGGACAATTGTATAACCCCCAGCTGGAGGCTGAACTTTTCCTTGTTTACATTTTATTGTCCTTTCTCCGTTAAGATAAGACCAATCCTATCATATTTATGCTGCCTTTGAACTTTTCCTTTTAAATTTCTTTCCAGTTCTTTCTGAAATGTACTTCTGATCACTGCTTGGCGGTTGGGCTTGTTCAGATTGCAGAATGGACTGCTCCCAGCAGAGCCCTATAAACTGCTCAGGGCCCAACTATTTGCAACATCCATCACTTGTTCGTGAGGTGGCATAGGCGGGACCTGAGCTAATCCATGGGACAGATTAGTTTGGAATGGCTGAATAAAGACTGCAGATGTGTCTGCTTTTATTAACAAATGCAAATGGGATCACTTTTATAGTTTGCAATAAAGTGCAAGCTACAGAACACCGTAACTGCTACTTTTTTTTTAGTATGGTTGGCGTGACCATGTCCCCTTCTTGCGTGGGGACACCAGAGTCTCTTAATGGATGCCACTGAAAATACTGAAGAATCCTAAAATGGCTATTCCCTCTTAAAAGTCTGTTATACAGCATGTCAGGAGTGTAGAGGGCAAGTCTGGCTAGACAGGCAGTCATTGGATTCGGAGTGCTTTACAAAAAGCTCCAGCTTTTGTAGTCTTCAGCGTATCTTTGGAGCTGATCAGAATGTTCACCCTAATAGCCCATCAGGTCCCAACAGTGACTTACTACCAGAACTTCATAAGAAAAGGAAAAAAAAAAAAATCCTCCCAGGTAAGACTTAGCAAGTCCATAAAAAGAGGAAGGACATGCTCTCCTCAGCAGGCAACAACTGAAGTTCTGATGAAGAGCTGCATGGAGCAGGGAGTGAGGGGGAAAGCAGAGATCTCTTACTGTGTTATTCCTTTGGATGGATGAAGTATGTCCTATTGCAAACCCAGTTGTCTGTAGATGTAGTACATCTGTATGTTTGGGTGGGTGGCGTTTCTCTTTTTTGGAGAAATTGTGCTGGAAAAGCTAAAATGTTGGTAGAAATCAGGAAGGTGACATGCAGGAGGGACATTAGCTACGTTGACGCTGGGATCTAAACCAATCTCAGACCGAAAGGTCAGTATTGTTTCTAAGGATATTAAGTACCTTCTAGCATGACTGGGTGCTACTGCAGATGTTTCTTGTTTCCCATCTTTGTTTAAGAGGAAAATGACGCAGTAAAGAATGATTCTTTTCTGCAGTAGGAAAAATCTTCTGCTGAGGAAAACAGGGCTGTGCTTCCATTCAGTCTGCCTAATGATAGATGATGATATTCAAATTCAGATCAATGGTCCTTGCTCTGAATCAGGGAGAAAAAGGTTTTTACCCTCGATATCTCACCCCCTAAGTGAGCGGTCAAATCATTTACGTATTAACCAGTGCAGCGGAGCTAACAGAGGATCTGTGAGCTGTTTTTCACTACCTCGGTTGCTAGCTGCCACCTTTCTGCTGTGAGACCTGCCTCAGGGTGCCCTGGCTTTCGTGGAGCAGCGCTGTATCCCCATCCAGAGTCCTGGGATCTGCATAGTGCAAGGGGGACGGCACCAAAGCCCATTTTTTGGTGAACTGTTTTGTATGAAATGTTGATCTCTGGAGCACGTGAAGTCACTGGGGTTACTGCCTTGACTAAGTAGTTTTGGGTAAATATAGTGAAAGGAAATCATTTTAAACTGAGCTCCTGCTAAAGACTATTAATGTAATGCCAAGACATCTCCTTACCTGGATTACTACAGAAAAGTCTGATGAGACAGCTGGATTCTCAGCTTCCATTTTAGGGATTTCTTGGGGGCAAAGACATTGCTATTTTTTCCTGCTTGTATATTATTAATACAAAAAATCCATACGGGAAATCAATGTGAATTAAGATTCTTAACTCTGTAATATTATAAAGGGAATGAAGAGAATACAGTCAATTGGGTAGCATAATTGTATATCTTTCAGAATTTTTGAAAAATATGGGCTTACTTGCTATACTTATTGCCTTTATTATCAGTACAACTTGTAACCAGAAATATATGAGAGTCAATTAAGGTTCTGAAGAAAAGTTTTCTTTTCTTTTCCAAACAAAAGTGTCATATATCATGCAGTATCAACTCTGGTGTTAGACTAGCAGAAATTTACTGCACCGTGTCCCTGCACTGAAAATTTGCAGCTAGATTAATGTCCCTTTAGCTGGCATTAAATCAATTTCATACATATGCTCGTATTTTCACCAGACATGCTGCAATAGCTGATGTTTTGCAGGAGCTGTAAAGACAAAAACTCAGAGGATTTTGTTGAAGCTTCGTGTGTGTATATTAACACATATACATACATACATACATACATATACACACACACATTGGTGAACAATACATTTCACGCTTCACTTGCTATAAAAGTCTTGATGTTTCAAAGTTAGCCAAGTAGGTTCTGATTTGTCATGGCATACAGGCTGTGTAGTTATCAGTGCACCTTCACGCATCTGAGAACTAGCCGCAGCTACATCTCTTTAACCTGGATAGAACTAGCGTTTTCTTTTTTTCCTCCCCAGTTTATTGAATTTTTTCTTGTTGCACAATATGAATTCTCAAGGGAAGAAAAAAAAAAAAAAGCCTTTTTGTGTAGGCTTCTGATCTGATCTGGAAAAGGAGACTCCTTTTTCTTCTCACTGTAGTAAAGGAGGAATAAGTCTATCGGGTGGAGAACCCAGTACATGTGAGAGGAGAATCAAGCCCAAGAGATGAGCAGGTTGTTCAACTCTGAGTTTATAATTGAGGAATTTATCAGATTTAAGGATTTATAGGCATTCAAGTACAGGTATGCTCTGTGCTAGGGCAAATGTGGATATAAGGGTGATAGCTGCAACGTCTCCTTAAGCAGCTGCTACTTGGGTGTCTTTCTGCAAGTAACTAGGGTCACGCAAAAAGTCTATCGGTAAACTGCGTAACGAATTCAAGCACTCTGAATGCCTGCTTTACATCTAGTTTTCTACTTTCTATATCTTCAGCTATGTTGATTAATGCCAGCTCAAACTCCGCCCCTGCCTTTCTAAGAGGCAGCCAGAAACAGTGTCATTCTCCTATTTTTCTTTTAAGGAAAGATTCAATTTAATTTTCTGCAAGGCTTCGTATGTCTTTTGCCACCTTTTTCTTAACCCTTTGTCCTGTCGTGATGAATACCTTGTGTCAGCAGAGTACACAGTTAACAATTAATTACCAGAAAGAGAGCAGATTTTTTTCTGACATTTGAGGCACCAAAATTATAAATTAATACTTGGGTCAAGAAGAAACCTACTCATTAAGCACTTATTGTTGTAAACTGCTTGAATGACTTGCTTTCAGCTTTGGTCAGCAGTGCTGAGTGGAAAGGAGGTCTCTTACATATGTATTCACTCTGGAAAAATCAAAGTGAGCACCGAGAAAAGGCCTTATGAATATGGCTGTACTTCTTGGGGCTTGGGCTTGTCTTCCTTTTTTTCTTTTTCCTTTTTTTCCTTTTATCCCTTTTTCTATTACTATTTAATTTCCAGTACAAGGCAAACTATCCACTAGCAGAATCATAAATGAGAAGCTGACTGCAAAATTCCCCAAAGGTTTGACAGCCTTGGAAGACGGCTGATTTTTAAATGTCTGCCCAACTGTCAGCAATGTGCGTGGTACAACCAGTGTTTTGGCTTATTTAATCCCACCTGCTTTACTCTTCTGAGGAAGGATTTTTGCCAGTTCCAGGGAGCAGACTATTTCTTTCAACCTTAAGATAAGCTACGTGGCACTTTATTTCTTAGATTTCTCTTTTGGAACATGTGTTACGTGTTGTATCTATTGATTCTTTAGGTGTGTTGTGCTTTGAGGTTTTATGACGTAGGAATACAGGAAAATAAATTCTGAGCATTGTATTAAGTTTAGAGTCTGTCCTTAGGAGTAGCCAATTTTTTTTTATTTTCTATGCTACTTCTTTGGGTTCTGCTTGTTTATGTACGAACATGCACACATGCCCATACACATGCTTCCTCTGTCATCTCGATTACCTATCCTGCCATTTTTACAAACCACTTTTTAAAATTTCTGACTCCTCTCCGTGTCATATTTAATTTAATCCAATATTTATAACCGTGGTAAAATGAGCAATCAGCCAGCGCTTTTCTATGCATGGTGTGGAGCAGTTTTCATAAATAAGGATTTAATAAAAAACAGATTTCATTTTTTATATTCTAATTAAAAATTAAAGGGGAGGAAAGAAAAGCAATAAAAATAGATCAAATTCTGCTTTCAGTTGCATACTCTAACCCGATTGGTTTTACTGGATTTAGTATAATTTAAAGCACATGTAAGCAGAAAAGCAGAGCTTGGAGTAACAGTTTTAACAAAACAGTGAGCTCGCAGCAATAACACGGCGATAATTAAAGAGTGGCTCTAGCATACTCTTTTGAGGGATCTCACATGCCTGTGCTCACTCGTTGCGAGTGTCACCTGCGAATTCATTAAATGCAAAGCTTAGAGTCTAGCAAGGCAGAAAACAGCTACGCAGAGATCAGGGAAGTGTTTGTCCCGAGTGAATCACTGCAGCCCATTTGAGGAGGAGCAGTGAGTGGTGGCGACCGAGCCGTGGTAGCACCGGCGGGGCTGGCACCCAGGAAAGCCCGGCTGTGCCCTCCCGTCCGCAGAACCGTTGACCTGCACCTTCATCAGCTATCTCAAAACGGTCCCCAAACTATCCTCATTTTTTTTTCTTCTTTATTGCCTTTAGATGCAATGGGAAGGTGGATGGTGCACAGATACCATGATGTTAGTTTAGCACGAGGATGTTTTGTGTCCTGGTTGGGCCATTTCTGCATTATGTTCTCTTGTGTTATATCAGTAAACGCCTAAAAGCCCTCCGCTGTCCAAGAAAGCTGATGGGACAGCAGATACTCTGCTCTTGAGAAGAGCCACACCCAAGTGCAGCACATTGAAAGGACGCTGATAGGAGTAACACTGGACATGGTCTGAGCTTGGATTCTGGTAGCAACCCTTCAGCTCTGCTATGTGTCCCCGGGTAGTCACGTTGAGAGGAAACACAACAGAAACTGCTGAGCTTCTAGGGTGAGACGAGTAGCTCTGCCAGGACTCTTAATTACTTCTGGTTTGGAGCTGAAATCTGTTTTAGCCCAAATGTTTAACTGGGACATTTATTGAGCTTCTCTGATATTTTTCTTTCAAAATGACTTTTTTTTTTTTTAATTAAAGTGACAAAATAAAAATATAATAAACTTAAAGAAAAGAGTTAAAAATATATGATGCAAAACGGTTTGATTTGGTACAAAATCAAATTACTTGGACAAAATTCAAAATAATACTAATTCCTGCCTACTAGAACAGCATACATTTTGGAGGATTTTCAGAGCAAATGCCTGTTGAAGTTGCATTCAATTGGAGAGCTTCCTCCGACTTTTCTGGAACCAGGAATTCACCCCTGATTTGCAAGAAGGATTGAATCTGGGTGCGCAAGATTGAGAGCAGTCCTTTACGCGGGTAGCCAACCATGCCTCGTTCCGGCAGGCTCGCAGGAGGATGCACCACGCTGTTGTCACTCACACTCACTGACAGCCTGGCAAGTACCTAAAGACTGTCCCAATCCTTTTTTTTTTAAACCTTCAGATCGCCTTGGCTCAGTAGAACACTTAATTCCAAATGAAAACAGGGGATAACACAGGGGTTTTTATACAAGTGGCTGTAAAAGTAAGTGATAGAGCAGCGCCAGTTGTGACTGCAGCGGTGCATGGAGAAAGATGGCACTGCACTGCGTGGCGTGGACAGTGCTAATGGAGTGGAGGAACTAGCGCCATATGCCTTAAAAAAGCCTGTAACAGTGGTAGACATCACAGTTTTTATTTTACTTCTGTAGTAAATATTTCTTTTAATATTTTTCCTACAGTAATATCTAGGCCACTCTAAAGAGACAGAGGCATACCTAAGCAGCTGGACTGAAGGTATCTCCTCTCATTACCACGTGTTGAAAGCAGCCCTGTGAGGCATCTGTCATACCGTTCAATGCTTTCATATTGGTAAACGCTCCCAAAATTTTAGGGTAGCAGAAACAAGCCAAGCCAGATCCTCCACCAAAAACAATTAAAAAAGTGAATCATAGAGTGATATTAACTTTTAGCTCTTTGCCAGCAGCTGAGATAAAGGACTGGATACCATTACAACGTGCACTGATGCTGGTAAGCAAAAAAGGAAACCCTGCAAGTTTGATCTTCTGTTATTAGAACATCCCAGTACATTGTAATGACCTGGACAGGCTGGAGGGGCGGGTGGAGAGGAACCTCATGAAGTTCAACAAAGGCAAGTGCAAGGTCCTGCACCTAGGCAGGAATAATCCCATGCACCAGTACAGGCTGGGGGCTGACCCGTTGGAAAGTAGCTCTGCGGAGAAGGACCTGGGAGTGCTGGTGGACAACAAGTGAAGCATGAGCCAGCAGTGTGCCCTTGTGGCCAAGAAGGCCAATGGGATGCTGGGGTGCGTTAGGCAGAGTGTTGCCAGCAGGTCGAGGGAGGTGATCCTGCCCCTCTCCTCAGCCCTGGTGAGGCCTCCCCTGGAGTCCTGTGTCCAGTTCTGGGCTCCCCAGGACAAGAGAGACATGGCACTCCTGGAGAGAGTCCAGTGGAGGGCTACCAAGAGGATGAGAGGGCTGGAGCATCTCTCCTCTGAAGAAAGACTGCAAGAGCTGGGCCTGTTCAGCCTGGAGAAGAGAAGATTGAGAGGCGATCTCATCAACGTGGACAAGTATGTGAAGGGGGAGTGTCAAGAGGATGAGGCCAGCCTCTTCTTCGTGGTGCCCAGCAACAGGACAAGAGGCAATGGGCAGAAACTGAACCACAGGAAGTTCCACCTGAACCTGAGAAAAAACTTCTTCACTGTGAGGGTGACAGAGCATTGTAACAGGTTGCCCAGAGAGGTGGTGGAGTCTCCTTCGCTGGAGATCTTCAAAACCCGTCTGGATGTGATCCTGGGCAATATGCTCTAGGTGACCCTGCTTGAGCAGGGAGGTTGGACTAGGTGATCTCCAGAGGTCCCTTCCAACCTAAACGATTCTGTGATTCTGTGATTCTGTAATGGACCAGAGGCTTCCATCCACCAAGGTCTTTTTCTGCCATTTAGGCGGACTTAAATGACCGTAAGTTGCCAGAGATCTGAGCTGCAAAATTCATAACATATTTTTGTAGCACACTATTGCATGATGACTTGTGCCTCTTGGTAAAATGATGTCTGTGTTAACTGACCAAAAGAGTGAACCTGTGAAGGTTTGAGAAGATAGTTTGGAAAAACTTCTGTAGATGCTAAATCCACTCTCTGCATTATTCTCACAGTGCAATCAAGAGTAAACGTGGGTAAAAATGCTTCACTAGTAGAAAACAGTATTTTAAGTTTATTTATAAATACATAACTCTTGATTTTACTGGGAGAAAGAAAAAGTAAAAAAAAAAACACCCTACTTTATTTTCATCTGTAAGCTTGTCTGGTGTTGAGTGATTTGGGAAAAGCAAGGTTTGCTGCTTCTCTGGAAGGAGCTGAGCAGTTTAAAATAACATTTGGAGATAAATCCCTGTGCCGTGGTCTCTACCACAGGAAAAGCACCTTACAAGTCAGTGTGTGCCTTGTTTGATTCTGAAAAGGTTATTTTGAGGTCTGGAATTGCTCATTGCCCAGTTCTGCAGGGCTTTTTTCCCTAATGGAAGTAAATGTCCAAATTATCACAGAGGAGGAAAAGTCATAACGGTGAGGGGACAGGGCCATCATAAATTTTTAAAATCACAATATTCCTTGTGGGACAGTACACCACATATGAAAGTGAAACACTTTCATGTGCTAAACGCTTGAAAGTGGAAGCCTTTGTCCTAAGGGAGAGAAGAAACTCTCTTACAAATTAAAATGTTCTCTTTTGTATTATTAAATAGTTTCTCAGTGGGAAAAGAATAAAATTAGAAACAGGACTTTCAGTGCGAAAATTGCCGGTCTTAATGAAATTGCTTTCTTTCAAGAACAATGAAAAAAGGTTGCTGTATTTGTTGACTAGTTCTTTTAAAATCGTTCATGCTTGATCCTCAAAGGGCCTCGCAAATATTACCTAGGTGTCAAACGCTGCATGTGAGGGAGGCAGGCAGCGTGCAGGCTGCCTGGCTGGAGCGTCGGCGCGGGAGCCTAGGGCACGCGTAGCTCCCGGTGACTGGCAATTTTCAGGCTCGGCACTGGCTCTAGTACCATTAAGGGGTGTGTGAGGCTAAACTGCTTCCGAGAAGGGGATTGAAGCTTGTTCTTGTAATGGTTTTGCAAATGGTGCACATACTTCTGCAAGATACCTGTACCTGCATAAGAGACGGACACAGCCAGAGACTGGGTGCAACTTAAAGCCTTTTCTCCTGAGTTAAATATTGGTAAAAAGTGGGGGATTAAAATAAAGAAGTCAGAGTGCGACCCTTCAAAGAGCATATTTATTTATGCTTTATATGGCAACATATACCAACATACATTATTTTCTGTTATAAGCAAGAGATAATAATCCTGTGTCTGGCTTCATAAAGTGTATGAGTTTGCAAATATGCCTGTATCAATATACAGCAGTACACTGTTGGCTAGCATAGTTTGCATCTGGCTGTATTTCTGCAGAACTAATCTCATCTCCCGTCCAATATAAACCTGTCAGGTTGTCTGTTACGCTAGGAGACCATTTATTTTTCCACTTGTGCATAGTTAAATCAATGGTTTGCAAGCAGCTCTTTAAGTCTCTCTATCTCATTCTCAGTGTGTATACGTGTGTGTGTGTGTGTGTGTGTGTGTGTGTGTATGTCCGTTTCTGTCTCTATGTATGTCTTTGGATTAACAATTGCTGTGTTTGGAAACCACCCAAGAAAACTTGCTCACTCGGCGTTAGTGCTCTTCCAGCACTACCAAACTCTGTTACCTATTGTCTATCGTGCACACAGCGAGAGGGTAAGAGATAAAGTTTCTCATTTGTTATAGCCTCGGTACAGTACACCTTATGCTGACACTGGAAAGGATTTTAATAAAACCTCATGGGATTAGGAAAGAGGTGGGGGTGGGGGTAAAAGACTAGTCTGATTATATCAGCATCAATTAAGTTTGCTGTAATTCCCATTCTCTAGTGATAGACTTTAAGTAGAAGTGAGTGCACTGGTGTTTATAACAAAGTTTGAGAGCCTTTAGTAAGTCAGGCCACAGAATCTCAGCCTTTCTCTGATTCCTAAACAACATGAAAAATTGTGGCATGAAAGTAAAAAAAAGGTACAAATTATCAAAGTCATTATTTTGGCACTTTTATCACAGTATAAACAACTTCTCAGGTTTCTGAATATTCACCGATCTATATTTCTCTCCCTTTTTTGCATTCTTGAATGTAGGTCAGCCTTTCAAAGCAGTTAGTCATTCTTCTCAGAGGCAGAGCGCTATTTAACTTATCTTTTCACAGGCAGCTCGAGTTGTTTCATTGTTGTCTGGAACGTAACGGTACCATCCTCCTCTAACAAAAAATAAATTTCCTCCTAGAATAAAACCCAGATTCTGCAGTTCTAACCACAGATGCACGCACGCACACACACACACACACACACAGACACACACACAAAGGGGAAAAGAAGTAAGTGACAAAAGAGTCAAACCTTACCTAGTGGAGACACGCAACCTTGCTGCCTATAAAGTATGTGCCAATGAACAGGGTTCCATATCTGCCCAAGATTTTCCTCCTTCTCAGTGTAACATTTATGTAAAGAGGAAAACCCCATATATGTCAATGTATCCACCAGAGGGATTCAACACGTAGGCCTAAAGGCTCTTCTGCTGACGTTAGAAGACCACAGACATCTTAAATTGAAAGAACCATCACTTGACCCTACAGAAGCAAGTGGAAGCACGGTGGACCCTTGAAAGTGAGTTTGTCCCACTTATAAGAAAATCTCTGCCTTATTTCACAGAATCACAGAATCACAGAATCGTTTAGGTTGGAAGGGACCTCTGGAGATCACCTAGTCCAACCTCCCTGCTCAAGCAGGGTCACCTAGAGCATATTGCCCAGGATCACATCCAGACGGGTTTTGAAGATCTCCAGCGAAGGAGACTCCACCACCTCTCTGGGCAACCTGTTCCAATGCTCTGTCACCCTCACAGTGAAGAAGTTTTTTCTCAGGTTCAGATGGAACTTCCTGTGGTTCAGTTTCTGCCCATTGCCTCTTGTCCTGTCGCTGGGCACCACGGAGAAGAGGCTGGCCTCATCCTCTTGACACTCCCCCTGCAGATACTTGTACACGTTGATGAGATCCCCTCTCAATCTTCTCTTCTCCAGGCTCAACAGGCCCAGCTCTTGCAGTCTTTCTTCAGAGGAGAGATGCTCCAGCCCTCTAATCATCTTGGTAGCCCTCCGCTGGACTCCCTCCAGGAGTGCCATGTCTCTCTTGTACTGGGGAGCCCAGAACTGGCCTCCAGGGGAGGCCTCCCCAGGGCTGAGTAGAGGGGCAGGATCACCTCCCTCCACCTGCTGGCAACACTCTGCCTAATGCACCCTAGGATCCCATTGGCCTTCTTGGCCACAAGGGCACACTGCTGGCTCATGTTTAACTTGTTGTCCACCAGCACTCCCAGGTCCTTCTCGGCAGAGCTACTTTCCAACAGGTCAGTCCCCAGCCTGTACTGGTGCATGGGATTATTCCTTCCCAGGTGCAGGACCTTGCACTTGCCTTTGTTGAACTTCAGGAGGTTCCTGTCTGACCACCTCTCCAGCCTGTCCAGGTCCCTCTGAAGGGCAGCACAGTCTTGTGGTGTGTTAGCCTCTCCCCCCAGTTTAGTATCATCAGCAAACTTGCTGAGGGTGCACTCTGTCCCTTCCTCCAGGTCATTGAGGAATATATTGAACAAGACTGGAGCCAGGACTGACCCCTGGGGGACACCACTAGCCACAGGCCTCCAACTTGACTCTGCGCCATTCACCACAACCCTCTGAGCTCGGCCATCCAGCCAGTTCTCAAGCCACCTCACCGTCCACTCATCTAGCCCACACTTCCTGAGCTTACCTAGGAGGATGTGATGGGAGACAGTGTCAAAAGCCTTGCTGAAGTCCAGAAAGACAACATCCACTGCTCTCCCCTCATCTACCCAGCCAGTCATTCTGTCATAGAAGGCTATCAGATTGGTCAAGCATGATTTCCCTTGGGTGAATCCATGCTGACTACTCCTGATCACCTTCTTGTCCTCCAGATGCTTAGTGATGACCTTCAAGAGGAGCTGTTCCATCACCTTTCCCGGGATGGAGGTGAGGCTGACAGGCCTGTAGTTTCCTGGCTCCTCCTTCTTGCCCTTTTGGAAGACGGGGGTGACATTGGCTTTCTTCCAGTCCTCAGGCACCTCTCCTGATCTCCAGGACCTTTCCAAGAGGATGGAGAGTGGCCTAGCGATAACATCCGCCAGCTCCCTCAGCACTCGTGGGTGCATCCCATCGGGGCCCATGGATTTGTGGATGTCAAGTTTGGACAAAAGATCTCTAACCTGATCCTCCTCCACCAAGGGAGAGTCTTCCTTTCTCCAGCCTTCCTCTCTTTTCTCCAAGGTCTGGAATTCCTCAGGACTGGCCTTAGCAGTGAAGACGGAAGCAAAGAAGGCATTCAATAACTCTGCCTTCTCTGTATCCTTTGTCACCAGGGCACCCGCCCCATTCAGCAGCGGGCCCACGTTTTCCCTAGTCTTCCTTTTGCTATTGATGTATTTGAAGAAGGCCTTCTTGTTGTCCTTGACATCCCTTGCCAGATTTAATTCCAACTGGGCCTTAGCCTTCCTTGTCGCATCCCTGCACGCTCTGACAACGTCCCTGTATTCCTCCCAAGTGGCCTGTCCCCTTTTCCACATTCTGTACACTTCCTTCTTCTGCTGGAGTTTGGCCAGGAGTTCCTTGCTCATCCATGCAGGTCTCCTGCCCGCTTTGCTCGACTTCTTCCTCAGAGGGATGCACTGATCCTGAGCCTGGAGGAAGTGACGCTTGAATATTAACCAGCTCTCTTGGACCCCTCTTCCTTCTAGGGCCCTACCCCAGGAGATTCCCCTAAGTAGGTCCCTGAAGAGGCCAAAGTCAGCTCTCCTGAAGTCCAGCGTTGCAATCCTACTCATTGCCCTGCTCCCTCCTCGCAGGATCCTGAACTCCACCATCTCATGGTCACTGCAGCCAAGGCTGCCCCCAACCTTCACCTCTCCAACTAGACCTTCTTTGTTTGTTAGTACAAGGTCTAGCATTGCACCTCTCCTCGTTGGCGTCTCCACCACCTGGGTCAAGAAATTATCATCAATGCTTTGCAGGAACCTCTTTGACTGTTTGTGCCTAGCTGTGCTGTCTTCCCAACAGATGTCAGGGTGGTTGAAGTCTCCCATGAGAACCAGGGCCTGTGATCGTGAGGCTTCTTCCAGCTGTCTGTAGAAGGCCTCATCGATGACTTCCTCCTGATCAGGTGGCCTGTAGTAGACCCCTTTATTAACCCTTTTTTTTTTTTTTATACACCCTAAATCCTAATCCTGCTAAATCCTATGGAATTTTATCCACTGATCCCACTGACAGTGGACAGAGCTCTGGTCTTGTTTAAAGAGTAGTGCATGATAAAAATAGTTTTGGGGCTTTTTTTATATGTGAAGTGTCTTACAGGCTGCCCTCATGAAGACAGTAGTGATGAAGAGCTGAGGGTAACCTCTGTAGGTTACAGACTCTTTGTCATAAAGACAAGCATAGCTGCAAACTGCTCCACTGATATAAGAATGTCTAGTATGTCACTTATTGATCAGTGTGATTCCAGTCTGGGCACAGCCGGAGCACTCTTGTGCTGATCCTTTAATATAAACATCTAGGAACGCAGACATTTGGGGTACTTCTTCCCCAGGGAGGGCTCTGCCATATTGCTGCGAAGTTTGGAAAGCTTTGACCCTGACAATGGCAAACAAAACCTGTCGATCCTTGCATGATATATCTTCTCCATAATCATGTGTGCATGTGTATTTCCTATTAGCTGTAATAGGGTTATGTATTGAGAGCAGATGCTATTTAACCAATAACTGTCTCAAGCTATTATGTCTGGGTTTATTTAAATGCTGTTGTCTACCCATACCGTGTGAGCATTGAAGTACAACTCTCCACAGCAAGCCATTGAGAAAATACTCAATGATGTGACTGACCATTATAGTGCATGGGTGCATTTCCATAAGGCTGATGTTTTTCAGAAGCTGACTTCACTGCTGTCAAATTAAGTCTTGAAGTGCAACAGGCAAGCACATTTCACCAACAATTAATTTGGCCCCAAGAGAAACTGCTTTTCAAAATCATCTTGGGTTTGAGAAAATGCACCTCCACGGTAGATTTGTAGTTCGGCTGACTTGCACAGGAATGGGTTTTTGACCAGTTAATAAACAGGCAGAGGTTAGAGAAAGAAAAAAATATGTGACATGTTTACTCTTGGGTAGAAAGTGCAATTCAAAGCGAGCTGGGTTCTCTCGGCTTCTCCATTAGCAGTCAGTATCCTGAGGTACAGCAAAGCTCACTTTTCAGTTAGGGTCAGTCAGGGCAATGGGTTAGAAATGCCTCTGTGAGAATTCAGGGAAAAGTAATGGGAAAATGCTGTATGCCATAAAAATAAATAAATAACTAAATAAATAAAAAGAAAGAAAAAAGAAAGAAAGAGAGAGACGGGGAAAGGCGACCGCGGGAGAAGAAAAGCAATAGGAAAAAAAATTTACTATAGAAAAGTAGTACACCATGGGGAGATGAAGTGAGTCAGGGGAAGGTAAAGGTTTTCTTATCACAACATTTCTCATCTATGTGTCCTCATCCCTCTCCATACACAAAGACAAATAGATAGGCTCTGTCTACACAGCCCAGGGCTTCACATTTCTCCCTGAGATATGATTGCTAATCTAGAAATTCAGGATATCCCTAGGATTTGCCTCTTTTGGAGGCTCATGCATTCCCCTCTTGAGCCCATGGAGCTACTCTTTCAGCTGCTGCAGGCAGAAGGACCTAGATTTTTTCAGAAGCTGCTTCTGAATAAATAAAAGCTTTCCTCCTATACAACATGAAGACTCCTGATGCAGAACAGCCTTCTGGTCACGTTTAGCCCGGGGTATGTGATGTCCTCAAACTCACTTTGTGTGAACGTCCCTACTGCCAGGTCTCTGCTCTCCGGCCAGGAGGTTTTGCATAATGCCAGTTAATGCAGAGTGGAAAGTTATCTTTGTCTCCTTCCCCACTGAGCCTTGGCATTGCTCCCTACTCTGGGGGAAATGGATGGTGGGAGGGAGAGATCACAGCTTCCGCATTGCTCCATTTTGTGCATTTATCTGAACACAGAAGACTTTGACTCACTTGCTAGATAGGAAACCTAGACTTTGAACTCTTGTGGCCACATTTCCCAATTGAACAGGACCCAGAGATGCAGGCCCGCGTTTCCACCAAGGTAGGAGTGCAGCTGCATGAAGGTGTTCGGGTTCTGCTCGGGAGCGTCTCTGCGCTGTGAGAGCGGGGCAGTCCTTGGAGGACTCCTCAGGCCGCTACCTGCCCAGCACACAGGAGTCTGATGTGATCCTCCTGTTTCATAGCCAGATCCTTGTCTATCTCGAGGATGGCCGGGAGTCAGCTTAGAGGGGGAGCCCGGTCCATACGAGCGTATTAAAAAACACCTCAAAGCTGGGCGCACGCCCAATCTCTAGTTTTGCAGCCATGCAAATTAATTCAGTGACACTTGCCAGTTTGAATCCATATTTATTCATGCAGTTCCTCAGTGTGGGTACAAAAATGTGCGACTGACTGAGGCCTATGCATTTTTTGAGCAGCTAGTTTGTATGATGTGGCTGACTTTTGCATAAAACAGGCTTTTTTTTTCTCCCAACTATATTTAATGTGTTGTGGAGGGTAAGGTCATGTCAGCGGTTAAATCTACCGAACGCCCCAGAGCAACAGAAGCAATGACCTCCATGACTGGGTCTTTAGGTGAACGAGGGAGTGTTGCTCTGCTGTTTCTATCTGGTGTTTCAGCCTTACAGGGTTATTTTTTGCCACGCGGATGTCTGACCAGCCCTCCGAAGGTCGAGGTGTGCAATTCCACAGGGAAGCAAGTCAGGCGTTCGGGAGATGAGGAGGTGTTGAATTCACAATATTCCTTTCTGCTTTTCTCATACAAGCCCCGACTTAGCAGATGGGTCCTGAGGTCTGCTTCATGACCTCCTGCGCCGTCCCTGCGACTGGAAATCCCCACTGTGATTAGTAGCAAGTTCCTTCGTCCTCATTGCAATGAACACTGACTCCCTAGGGAGAAGACAGCAGCCAAGAAACGGAGTAAGGCTGACACTGTGGCACTGAACCGGCAGGATGAACCCAAATGTGGGTGATGATTTATTATTTCATTTTGTTATGATCGTCTCTCCTGGCCCTCCCTTCACCCTAAGCAATTAGCACAGTAACAATATACTTAAACGCTGACAGTCTACAGCATGGGAAAAGGTCAATTATAACCAGAGAAGGATGGAAAAAACGAGAAGGTAGTTCTACTTTGCTACAAACTCATCAGTAAACTGTGTAAAACAAAGAATGCTGCAAGCACCAGAAACACTCCAGCAGCTGGCCCTGAGCTAAAGCTGAGTGGCTCTACCCCCATTTCTGCAGTCGCAGCCTTCGCTTCAGTTACATTATTCCTCCTCTGCTTGACTACGTTTTTGTATATTTCCCCTGTCTATTTTCTGAAGAGGCAATTGTTGTGAATGGTGGAGAAGGTTGAGTGCCTAACTGAAATAAAGGAAAATTAGTTTTTAAGGAGAGTAAATTGGATAGAATAGGACCCGTAAGGATAACAAGCTGGCGATAATTCAGCGTATTCTTCCTGTTCTGCTCCTGTTTATTAAATATTCTTATTGACTTCTGCTTCTCAGTACTCTGTGTTCTGCAGTGTACTAAATTACAGTAACTGAATATTCTGTCTACATATGCTGACTGGTCATTTGAGAGATGAGTGTACTTAAGACAGAAATGCTTTCCTTTAGTCCTTGCATCTTTGAAATGCCTATTATAAAATGTACATCTGTGAGAAGGCACTTCCCTCCCCAAATGAGATTTAATGCTGGAAAAGTTACAGAGCTAAATAGTACAGAGCTAAAAGAAGAATCTTTAAGGAGGAACTTCCTTTTTCACTCACAGTTCTCTTTCCTAGTCACGGCTAGAACTGGGAGAAGGAAACGATGATCTAGTCTCCATACCCAAATCCTTTCTCCAATAGAAGAGTATGTTCATACAAATGTTCCAGAAACCTTGGCTTCTCCTTGCCGTGACCTGAAAATGCACGTGGACTTTCTTGGGCTTTATCAGTTTTGATTTCTCTTGCAGGCGGACCAAGAGGTAGTCAAGTGAACGCCAGCTGTTCTTTGGCAATGAAAGGTAAATTACATAGGGCCAAGGAATGCTTTCAGGCAAAAGCAAACATTTATCCATCATGTTTAATCATTACAGTCACTCTAGCATAGTTTCGTCTTGTGAATCTAGCACTCTTTCGGACAATGTTTGGTGTGATCTAGGGAACAGCATTAACACAATGACTGTTTTCAGTAGACTGCATAGGTGAAGCCATCCTCTTCTGGAGGGAGAAGCCTCACTCAATGGATGTAAACTGTAGTTTTGTAGCCAGACAACAGGTTTTGGCCAATTTTCTTTACTAGTACAGAACTAATGAAATATTTGAACTTTACCCTATTTTCAGAAGAAGGGTGGGGAGGGAGAAATCCCGCTTCCCTATCTTCCCTAAATTCTGGGCTACACACTCTTATTCCCATTAATATTCTCCTCTTGGATAAAAAAAGCTTCAAAATTTGGTTTTACTTTTTCCTGCACAGGGGCAGAATTTCATTGCCTTTCCACCCAGCGTAACCTGTTCTGTAGAGGTAGGGCACTTTCATAGGTGGTGTGGATCTGAGGCTTCTCCAGCTGATAAGAGAACTGAAAACAAATCTCTCAAGAGCTAACTAGCTAGGTGACAGTTAGAAGATTTTACAATACTGTGGTATTTTCTTCATTTTTTTGTTAAATGTCAATCTTTGTTCCATACTGAGTTGAGTGAGTGTCTGACGTATTGGCTGTGTGCTTCTCACAACAAGTTCCCAGTGGATGTGAGAAGATAAAGGCCTAATTTCAGAGTCACAGTGGAGCTGGTTTGCTAATCAGGTGTTGAACTGCCCAACAAAGTGCTCAGCAGAAAAGAAAATGTTTCTTCACTTGCTCAGAGCTAGAACGTTCAGACTCGTGAGATACCTGGGAATGAAAATAGTCGAGTTTATGGTCTTCAGGTATGCTTCCATCCAAATATGGATGGAAGCAGAACATTGCTTTAGAAATATACAGCAGGTTGAGCTTTATGTACACAACTTCTGTCTCTTGATGTCCTTTTAAGGTACCTCACATTACAGGACTCCTTTTATTTCCCATGCCACTGGCTGAGATTTGTCTTTGCTTCTCCTGCAAGACCAGGCCTTCTCTTCCATTTGCTATAGTAAGTATAAGTCTAAGCGTTCCATCTTGCTTATCTGTCTGTGCAGCAGAGTCTAAGCCTGCATCCAAAAGGGAATTCAACATCCACAAATTCAACACACACTGTGCAATTTGGAGGGTGCAACCAGCAGCTGTTCAGAGAACATTTCGCTTGCTATCATTGATCTCTGTTTTCCATTTGGAGTATCAGTCTTTTAAACCAGATACAATTCTCTCTCACTGAACTTGGACTGTGGGGCTCTGCAACTCTCACCAAAACTAGGATAATTAACTTTTGCCTTAGAGAATAGTAATTAAAGTATATACAATCTTTTATTGGGGAAGCATATAGTTTTCCAACAGGAGAAAGTCCAGTTTCTGTCTGTTTTCATGCAATTCATATAAAATTGTATGTATATATGAGATAAACATATCTAATTACTGTAAGCTTCCATGCCTAGCCAAGTACTGGAACTCCATTACCTCAGGTTAGAGAAATAGTTGGGAGTGGAAAAGGCAGTTCTAGCCCCCCTCTGTATATACAAGTGTATTCTGTACCCCTGTGACTTCTTAAAACAATTAAGGTCATGTAAGTATTTTATTTTATTTTCCCAGGTGCCAACATGCTTAATTTCTTTGGTATATTTGGGGCAATAGGCTTGGGAACACATTTTCTTAAGTTAAGAGGTTCCCTAGTTCCAAATCTTAGTCTTAAAAAGAGAAAGAGAGAGAGAGAGAGAGAGAGAAAGAAAGAGGAAGAGGAAGAGGAAGAGAAAGAGAAAGAAAGAGAAAGAGAAAGAGAAAGAGAAAGAGAAAGAGAAAGAGAAAGAGAAAGAGAAAGAGAAAGAGAAAGAAGATGCTAGAGCCCATGACTACATGAGAAAAAATCTTTGTGAATTATGAACCAAGCCTGTCAGGGTCAGACCTTTCTCAAGGTGGAATTCATACCATGTAATTAAGGTTTATATTTTATTTGCTTCCTCATTACTCATGGGAGAGAAAAGGAAATAAAGGAAATAGAAGTGATCCAGGTGACAGTAAAGAGGTATAGCACTTAGGCAGAGCAGATTTCTTCTCCAGATTTTATCAAGATGAAGGATTTCCAGGATAGTGGGATTTTTGTTGGTGTCGTTCACAGGGACTTGACCTGGAAAAGGTCTGAGTCACTTCCCCACATCTGCTGTTGCAGAAAACCCCACCATCTAATCTCTAATTTAGTAAACTCACAGTGAACTCAAAGATATGTAGACACCTTGTAAAGTTTTATTTTTCCTTTAAAGATCTAAATACTTAAACAAAAAAGCAAAAAAAAAAAAACCTATAGAATATGGTGTCTGACCGCATAGCTGATCTTGCTTTGAGCAGGAGGTTGGACTAAATGACCTCTGTAGGTCCTTTTCAACTTGCATTATCCTGTGATCTTTGATCCTACTGCTGCCCAGCATAGATGGCCTCTGACTGAGGTCTGCAGGCTACTCCGTGATGCACACAGATGGACCAGTAAGGGGTTCTATTGAGATTTGACTTCTCATAACTCTTCTGGAAGTGGAAATTTGATAAGATCATTGCTTTTCCTTAACCCTTCCCCCTGTGCAGGCTATTATTTTGTTACATCATGATCATTTCACTGGCATGCTTCAATTTCTCTTATTTGTGCCCAAACATAAGTTAAAGTAGAAGTTTTTACAGAGATGTCAACATTTGCAACAGAAAGAGTCAAGGAGTTGTAAAAATCTGTTCAATAGGATAAGAGGATAGGGAGGCAAAAATGGCTTTTTATTTCATTTATCATCACAACTGTTTACTTCCTCATCTATTTCTGTTAATCAAAAATTGAAATCTCCAGAGGGCCAGGTCCACAGCCCAGGGAATAAATTGGAAGACTTTTGTTAACTTTGATATGTTCTGGATCCGTACAGAAGGAAGGCAGCACATACACTGGTAGGAATGTATTCCTTCATTGTAACCCTTTGTTAAGGCTGGTGAAAGTAAGTAACACAAAGTATTATATTTCAATGTCATTATTAATGTAGTGATACTGATATAGTCACCGATGTGATTACAGTGCGCTGTACACAAAAGAATGACTCTTCTTGGTCAGACTATAGCCTTCTACAGCAGTAACATGTGCCTGACAGCTGACGAGAAAGGAAAGAAGATGAGAAAAACCAAGAGTGCCATTTCTCCTGCTATACCTTCTCAGCTTCCAGGAATCAGCATTTTGAGAACTTCTCTATCTGGGCACTGAATCTGTATATTTGTGTTTAGCAGCTGTTGAGTGACATTACTTCCGAGAACATGCCAAATTGCATTTTGACATCTCTGAAATTGTGTTTCAAGGAGCCTCAAAATGTCTCTGGGCACTGTATGAAAATATACATCCTCCTGATGATTTCCAAACATCTGTCCCATAATTTCACTTCTGTCCATACTCTTCCTTAGCTTTAGGTTGTGAGAAATAATGCATGATCATTGTCTATTTTCATCCTCCAGGATTTTCGAAACTTACATATTCTGTTATCATATTCCCCTGTCATCTCTTTTCTAGACAAACACTGTTCAATCCCTGTTCATATAGAAGATGACCCATTCTTTGATCATCCTCTCTACCCTTCTTTGTACCTCCTCTAGTTCTGTTATATACTCTTTATGATCTAGGGATCTGAATTGCATGCAGTATATAAGATGAAGGAGTATTAAGGTTTTATAGAGCAGTATGATGATATTTTCTGTTTTGTTCTCTATACCTTTTCCTATAAGTTCTCTTGATTCACTTGCCTTTCTGACCGTTCCTAAGGCTGAAAAGACTTTTTCAAGAAGGGTGGCAATGAACCTGTGTTAAGAGGAATCTGTGTTCAACTTACTTTTCCCAAACCATACTATTTTTCCTGACATATATGCACAAATAAAAGGGCCTCTCTCTTAAGGTTTATTGTATAAAGCTACAAGCTTCTGTAGGCAGCTGTAATAGAATATAGATTGAAATGTGTGTTATGAGGTCTTTCAGAATTTTCCTGGGCTTTGAGAAGTGATTTCAGGTTGATAGTACCGGGGTACATTCGTAGGTGAAGACCTCTAAGAAAACCCTGATTTAGACAGATACATAGCACGACTGTGACAGGACCTGAAACAAGGTGCTTTTATGACGGCTGCAGCAGCAAGATACAGTTATCTCAGTTGTACGTAGGAAGACAAATATAGCATACAGGATTAAAAAAAAAAGGGGTGAAGGGGAAAAACAGGACTTTGAAAACAAGACTAGCATTGTGTTTCATAAAGTTGTTTGCCTGCAGGTTATGGCTAATCTTAGAGTGGTGCTCATGGCACCAGCTCAAGACGCCAAGACAAGGAGTGCTGTTCGCAGAGTGATGGAGCTGTCCTTTATCAATAACTCCAGCACATTCAGTATAAACAAGCTTCTCTTCCATCTGTGCAGCATCCTGTCATTGCCTGAACAATGCTGAAAGGAAAATCCTACGCCCCACTTACTTCCTGCTCTTGACATATGAAGCTCCAAGAGATTGAAAGCAACACATGGTTGAACAGAAAGAAAAGAGATGAGGTAATGGCCAAGGACAGCACAACGCTACTGTCTGCTGCCTTCTCCAGTGATGATAGAAGGACCTAAGCGTGACTCTCCTGAATCCATGATCTTATGAATTTTATATTTTATTTTTTATTTTTATATTATATTTTACTCCAATTACATTGCAAAGGGGAAAAATGGCAAATAAGATAATTTGTCTCGCAGTCCTTCTCCCTGCATGGAGAAGCAAAAGCAACCCACACTTTTTAGAAGATGCCAGGCTGAGGAAAGCCAGCCTTGTGCTTCTTGCAAACATGCAAGCTGGGCGGTCTAGCTTGGAGGGACAAAGGGGAAGATAGCAGGTAGCTGTGGAGCAAAATGGGGCTGCAACGGAAGGAAACTATGCATTACAGCAAATGTGAGAAGTAGCCCTGTCTTAATCCAGCTATCACTACTGAAAGTCATCTCAGGGACTCCATTGACTCCTGCTCTTGATGCACATAAGCTATTCTAAAGATGTAGCTACTGATTTTCCACTAATGTTTTGAAGTACTTACTTCCTGAGGTTCTGGTTAGTGTGAAGTAAAGCCTGATTTCCCCATCCCATCATGTTATCGTTTGACATTATGATGAAACATTGGAATGTTTTTCATGAAGAGAGAGAGAAGGAGGAAGGAAGGAAAAAAAAAAAAAAAGTGCTCTGCAGCCTGGCAGTTGGATCCACACAGGTGTAGGTAGGCCCCTTGGCACTCTATGTGGAGTAGAAACAGATATCTCAGACTCACATATTGCTGGTTATCGCTCACTCAACATGTCATTCTTTCTTTTGCAGAAAAAGAAAAAAAAATCAATTTCTGGAGATAAAGGAGAGTTTTCTTGATACAGATGGCATTAAAAGCAGCATGTTCCCATGAAAAGTCAGCCTTTTCAAATCCCACCTTCAGATAACCTTCAACTCCCACAGCCTCATTGGCGAATGAAGGGTATTCAACCAGTTCTTCATTTCCTTGTCCCATAGCTAATGACTTACACTGTGTAATAACACCTCTCCACATTAGAAGAGCAGCCAGACTGAAAGGGTAGTAGAAACAAATTCTGTTACTCTTCTGCAACTTCTGAATTTTAGTAATAGCATCTCATCTTTTTTTCCTGAGAAACAGCTGGCATATGCACGTAATGAAGTGGAGGCTCGAGGCTGTGGCTCCACAGCTAGCCCACATCCCAGTGTGCCCCTAACAGAAGGTAATTACCTGATGAAGCATAAGGATGGTTTAAGCCTAAAAGCAGTTAGGTTCCAGGGAGGAGAGAGATACGACAGACCTCTCTTAAGAAATTCCTATTCCTGGCTCAGTCAGGAGTGTAGTTTTGGGGAACTAATTTTTAGTGTCTCCTCAGGTATTATACAGGAAGCTCAGGTACTTAATTAAGGGCTGGCAATTTGGCTAAGAGCCTACTAAGACTTAGATGTTGTAAAGCAAGTGTCCCAAGTCTTTTACAGCCTGTTGCTACTTTAGCGTCTCAGCACCCAACCACCTTTGATGATCTATGTCTACCGCTCATCCTGAAGTAACGCATTCTCATTTTACAGACAAAGAATTGATAACCAGATCCTCAAAATACTTCAGAGCGTAGCGGTGATGAGAAAGGGTCTAGCGAAAGGAAACTAGTTCCCCTCTTCTCCCTGCTCTCTGTGGTATGTCTTCTTAATAGACCAGGGCTTGGGCCTCTTCTGCTCAACCACAGGAAATCTTTCGCCTGACAAAGAATTAAATTCTGGTCTCTTAAACCAACCTACTGCTTTTAAGCAGGTGCTTCACCACTTTTTTATATTGGTTAGAGCGCATACCTTGAAGGCAGTGGAGCTGTATGTGGGTAGTGCTGGGATAAGTGACTGAAGAGTTAAGTTCATCCTATTTTAAATCATCTAAATGTATGAACAAGAACAGCAACAACAACAAAAAAGGCTTGCTTCTATTCTCTCTCAGAGTGAAAAGTAACACTTATTAAGTGGAGTTTGTTCTCACAGAGGAATTCAGTTTGGGGTCTAATATGGCATCAGATAATCTGTACTGAAGTAAACACAGTACTGTTGCCCGCAAGATGGAGAATACAGAGACTTTTCAAATAGTAACAATGATAGTAGTCATAATAATAAGAATATTATCTTTAATTTTAGAAGGGGACAAATAAACCTAAACCTGACATACAATTTAGGGTAAAAGAATTTCTACTCTTAGTGTTGTTGATGGTAGTACATCGCTATAGGAGGTGCTAAGTCTGTCTTTAAAGCATCTGAAAAAATAGAAAAGAGCATAGATCAGAAATTGCCCTCATTAAGAACCATGTTACTTTTCTGACTTCAGAAAAAGAAGAATATTAGTTTCTAAAGCAGAATTTAGCCTCACAGATGACTCTGATCATATTCTCGCACAGTGCTATAAATTGCTAATGGGCTTGTGGATTCTGTGAAGCAGGAAGGAATTGGTTGGAAAAGTGCTGTTTTCAAAAGAGCTTTTAAAGAGGAGATGAAGGAACATAATCTGGAGTCTTGTAGAAATCCAAGGTCACAGACAAGGAGCGGAAAGAAAAAGAAAAAAGAAAAGAGATGTGCAAACACACAGAGGAGAGGTTAACAACGATGACAGAAATAAAAAGGATGTCACAAAATGTTAATCATGTATCAGGAACTTCAGAGGTCCCCATCTCTAGGCTAAACTGTTTTGCCTGTGTTTCCCTTTATGATACTTAGCTGGGACCATCTCTTAGTAGGTATTTGTATAGACTTCAGCACAATAGGGACCTGCTCTCTGTTCTCTTAGATTTCCAGGCATCATCATCACACAACTAAATAACAACAGTAATAAATGATACTGAATTGCCTCTTAACCCTCTGCATCTAGTTTTCTGTGGGTTATACTGAAAATAAAAAAAAAAAAAAAAGAAAGATTAATAATCCCTAATCAGACTGAAACCCTGGAGAGATGACACCATCTGGATGATTAGCACTTGTTTCATTTGCACGTTGAACTTGGTACTCTTCCGGCACTAATTATTGCATACCCTTTCCTTATACCACGACTTCTGGGGCTGTGCATGTGATATAAATAGCAGAGTAATGACATGCTGCATGTTGCTCAGGAGACCTTATGTTAGTTTATAGCATTTCTCTGATTATTACTTTTTTAATAGAGAGCAGATAAAATACAGATCTCACAAGTGAGACATGAGAGCCTTAATTTGTTCACATTTTTCTAAGAGCTGATGCATGATGAAATATTTATATGTTCCTCTCTGAATGCAGCGTTTTGAATGTGCTATGTTGTTTATGGCTGTAGTTAAGAACCAAGGGGGAAAGAAGTGCTGGAGCATTCAATAGCAGGATTTCCATGTCAAGTGTGAAAGCAAAACAGGCACAACCAAAGCAAACCTAACTACACACAGCATTAAGGGGATGACCTTTCTCACATAGGTTAAGAAATTCATAGTTTGTCAACCAGCGCTCAACTAGTACAGCTAACGGAGCCAACAGACACAGGACTTCGCACACCAGTTTCTGGGCTTTGCTTCAAGATCTTCTGGAGACTTTATTGAAGATTGCTGGGGGATTCCTGGGAACCCCTAGAGCAACCCCAGGTGAGGAGAGCCAAGCAGGGACAGCCACAGGAGGCCTTAACTTCTTCTGGAAAGCTCTAGCAAGCTCTAGCAGCTGCTCACAAGCTCTGTGAGCTGCCCTTGATCCAAGGGTGATCGTAGCCTTTGTTCCAGCTGAGCCTGGGTTAGAGAGGGCTAAGCACCCTTTCAGCCAGCACAAGGGAGAGGCTATATAAGAGCCAGGTCCAGTACACAGCCCCTAGAGTGCAGCCAGCAGGTCTAGCAGTGTGCAGAGAAGGATGTGATAATGCTGCTCAGACCAGCACATCTGTCTTCAGCTGTGGTGGTGACACACCATAGATCATGGAGGCCAGTGGCCATCAGAGTAACTATCCCTGCAGCAGCAGAGACTTTGACCTAGACAGAGATTTAGGAGGAGGATATAGCTCTGCAAGCCTCAACCTGCAGGGACAGCCTGAGTCCTCTTGTGGAGACTGGGGCTGGTAGTCTCTGCCTGCAGGAGGTGTGCGGTTGTGGAGGAGCTGGGCTGCCAAGTCCAGGAGCTGTAGGTATGTAAGAGGTAGAAGCAGGGACAGGTGACCCAAGGGGAATATAGAGACACTGTGCAAGCATGTGAGGATAGAGTTAAGAAAGCTAAACCCTATCTGTCTCCCGTAACATCCTCATAGGCAAACTGATGAAGTATGGGCCAGGTGAGCAGACAGCAAGGAGTATTGAAAACTGGCTGAATGGCAACACTAAGAGGGTTGTGATCAGTGACACAAAGTCTAGTCAGAGGCCAGTAACTAGCAGTTTACCCCAGGGATCAATACTGGACCCAATCCTGTTCAATTTACTCATCAATGACCTGGATAAAGGAACAGAGGGTACTCTCAGCAAAATTTGATGAAGATACAAAACTAGAAGGAATGCCTGATACACCAGAAGGCTGTGCTGACATTCAGAGGCACTTCAACAGGCTGGGGAGATGAACAAAGAGAACCTCATGAAGTTCAACAAAGGCAGGTGCACAGTTGTGCACTTAGGGAGGAATAACCCCCTGCCGCAGTACAGGCTGGGAGCTGACCTGCTGGAAAGTAGCTCTGTAGAAAAGGACCTGGGGATCCTGGTGGACAACAGATTGACCACAAGCCAGTAATGCACCCTTGTGGCCAAGAAGGCCGCATCAGGCAGAACGTTGCCAGCAAGTCAAGGGAGGTGATCCTCCCACTTTACTCAGCCCTGATGAGGCCTCACCTGGACTACTGTGTCCAATTCTGGGCTCCCCAGTTCAAGAGAGACATGGAGCTATTGGAGCGAGTTCAGTGAAGGGCCACAAAAATGACTAAGGGTCTAGAGCGACTCTCACGAGAAAAGGTAGAAATCACTGAGATTGTTTAGTCTGGAGGAAAGAAGGCTCTGGGAGATCTTATCAATCTAGACTGGCTAAGAGAGGAAGCAAAGTCACAGATCTGGATAGTGCTTTTGAAGTAGGGGTGGCCATCTGAAGTATAGGCCAGTGGACACTGCTGATAAGATGCCTATCTTTCTATTGATTAATCTAAATGTGACCTGGAGACACATCATCCTCCTAAAGTTTCACCCTGGCATATTACTTTTTAGCTATAAATTTTGCAACATACAAAAATCATTAACTGATGATAAGCACAGTGAGTGGTGGTATGGCATTTCCACCTTCCTGATGACATTTTGGTGAGTTGACTCATCCACCTGCAGGTGAGTTAATAGATAGTGATTATTTTAATTCCTTGTTTGTATTAGGAGTAATAGGCTTTTTTTGTTTTCCTCTCCAAATAAACAGTGTGGCTTTATTAAAGGATGTAAGAAAAGTGTCAATCATGTAAACAAGTCCGTGTTCTGGTTTAAAGACTAGACCTGCACTAATAATCAGAACCTTTAAGACCATAAAAAAATCTTTGCCGTAACTCACTTGATTGGCTCTTGTCTGCCTGGCTCAATCCTGGAAATTTTCCCTACAGCAGATTGGAAATTCCCTTGTGCTGCTCGGCTCTCAGTCTAGTCTCTCTGCTATGCATCTATAACTTACCAGATACACATATTTGGATCATGGGTAACTCTCTAGCAGCAATCTTGAAAATCCCGATTACTACTTTCTAGCCAGAACCTTCCAGTCTGTCCTCTCTTTGCTATTGCTCACAAGTCATGGACAACCTTGGAAGGAGAGGCTTCTAATTTGCAGACTGCTTCCTAGCAGCGATCTGCAAGATGATCTGAAACACATCATTAATGTTGTGCGCAGGAAACATAGGCAGCACTGAGTAGACATTAGGGAATATAAGATAAAGGCAGCTTACAGCTTTTGAAGTGCTTAATGATGTTGCTAAATATCAGGGTAGGCTGTTAGTTTTCAATCTTACCTGATCTGTCAACCCCTAAGTTATCTAATCTCTGTTATGAAAGTTTAGGCCTGCTGAAAATACGTTTAATTTTCTTAGCTGTCTTTTGTAGCTCACATACCCTCAAAAGGCTGCATCTCACAGCTTGAAAAATACTATTATATGCGTACCATAAGAGAAGTTCTGGTTTTGGGTTAGCGTGGGGTAGGAATTTAGGGAGTCCGTAGGGATGTTAGAGCATTTAAAGTAAAGGTGAAACACTCTTCTTTCTCATTATTCATTGTGCTCTTGTTGTCCACGAGGCCAGAAAATGAAAGGACTGTAATCCTTTTCTACACTTCTTGGGGTTTCCAGTCCTGTACCTCTACTCAAGTCTTCACATCCACAGAGTCTAAGAACCAAGAGTGAGAGAAGGAGGGAGAGAAGGCTCCTTACAACTTTTTCCTATCTTCTTGCGCACCCATGCAGTGTTAGCTGCAATCCTGGCCCTCTGTGATTCATAAACTATCTAATTCTCTTTTTAAAACTCTCTTAAATCAAAGACTTTTGTTTCATTGTCTCCTGCTGCATGAAGGTCAAAGCTTAGTGATGCATACTTCACTGATTCTTTATAATAGTGCCCTCTTCAAGATCAGTTTCATTTGCCATGTGTCGATGGTTTCCACTCTTGCCTTCGTATAATTACAGCAAGGTGACATGAACAACCCCCTTCGCCCTCGCGAATGTCTGAAACACTCTCTGTCTGTCTGCATGTAATTAAGATTTGAACTTGCTGCTCATGTAAAAGGCTTTCTCTGTGGGTTTTTTTGTTTTTTTTTTGTGTTCTTTTTTTCAAAAAAGATATGATGTCTCATGGCTTAGGCTTTAGAGATAGACATAGGAAAAATCAGAACATTAGAAATATTGAATATATCGGATACAATGATTTGAGAATAAATGCTGAAATTTCTTTTACCTAGATTAGTTTATCCTCTAGTAAAAAGACCAACAAAGAAACAAGACAACAAAGAAGCCCTAATGCTAGAAAGGAATTAAGATATTTTAAAATAAGGAAAATCATATGGCCTAACTCCTAGCCTACTCAGGGGAAAAATGCAAGTAATTATATTATTTCTCCATACAGAATATAGAATTGCATGAATTTCACAATGCACATAAACACACGTTCCCTTATATTTACAATGCTCCATTTTTATTGCATAGAGTGGAAAAAATATCATGCAAAATGGAACAGAAAGTTCTCTAGCCCAGCTTTATTTGACTTGTTCCTATTTGCTATTTTAAACACCTAAAACTCCGAAAGACAAAATTTCAAAATTAAAGGCACTAGTATCACATGAAATATGTTGGGGAAAATGGTAATAATTTTCGTCTTACAGGAATGAGATATAAAGGATTATAACCAATAATGCTAATAATTGCTATTAAAAAGTGACATTGTAATTTGCAATGGCTGATCACAAACACTCACGCTGAGTCTTCTTATATTAGGTGTACTGTAAGACCATTAAGTATGACCAGATTCACATATAATTAATTTTCCAACACCTATGGTTCTGGCTAGCTCAGTGAGCAATATAGGTAACCCGATGGTGAGAACATCACTGTAAGTGCCTAAATATGATCAGAGAGCATCGCATATACACACATACAAATTGCTTATGTCTGACCATCCTGAAGCATAAACAATAAGGCTAATATTTGGGCCAGGGCACAAATGCCTTTAGATGCTTTCCTACTGGAATTATAGGTCGAGAACTTTAGTCCTGACACAGCTTGATGCTTCCGTTACACTATATGCTAACATATAATTCTGAACCAGTTTGCTGTGAACTTCTTTAGGTTGCAGACACCTTGGGAAAGAATGAGTTAGTACGTTGAAAAAGACCTTCATTAAGGTTAAGGCGAGGCAGCACTACTTGGGGAAGCTGTGGGATTCCTAGAGCAAGGAAGTATTGTTCCTGCTGCCCAGGGACTAATTCTGATCTTACTGAAGGTAATAGTAAAACTTCCTTTGATTTCAGTGAGTCAGTCTTAAGGTCTTAGACAAACAAGATTCTGCTATTATCTACCATCTTTTGCCTAGGCACGTATTTCAAAGAATATGTACGTCCTAGTACTCTGTGTCATGACATAACACGTATTGGAATACAGATTGCTATAAAGTGAATACATTGTAATGCCTACTCTATATTACAAGCACATGTATTAATAATAATACATAAGATAAAATAAGACATAAAATAATGCATTGTAATACATCATAATATATAACATTAATCACACAATAGACTTCATAATTTCAAAATAGCTGTTTTTGATTGCTGTTAAGTGAATGTATGAATAAGAGTTGGTGGGGGAAGGATGGGGGAGGAGAGCTAGGAGAAGCGAATAGTGCTACTAAACTGTATAAAATTTTAACAGTAGACAAATCAAAAACAAGGTCCATGGGCCAAATATCAGGAAAACTCCCCAGTGTATATTTCTAGTCTTTGGAGAAAGACAAAACAGGAAATATCCCTTTTCCCTGACTTGCTAATACCATCTGCCTGAAAGTCTTTGGCAGGAGAACAGCCTCCCAAGGAAAGTGCTGGGACAACCAAGACGAGACTGGACAAAATCCAAGGAACCATTCTGCATTGAAAAAGAGATGGACTAGGACACTTAAAAGGCTGTTTTATTCCCCGTCTCTGTGCTATTTAGTGGCTTTAGATCTGATCTGTAGACAGAGAGCTTAATATTTAATATTGGAACTTTTTGAAAAGTGTTGAAGAAATAATATTACCTTGAGTTACTCCTCAAAACATGATGCTAAAATAGTGAGCTCAGCACCCTGACGCTTTTGCAGGATCTGATTCTGTCTGTTTTTATTCTGAATAAAGATCCTTGCCGCTGAGCTGGGAGGTGGATTCGCCCTGCTGGCTGTGCTTGTGTCTATATTTCAAGCCTAGCCTGGGCCAGGCACAGGTGTTTGCCCTAAGATCCTCCCGACTGACTCCTGCTGCTTCCTAATGATGAGGTGGGCCTCTGCAGGAGAGGGGAAACTCGAAGAAGACTTCTACATTTGATGGGAGGAGAGTGAGGAAGTGAAAGATCTAATGTGAGGGAATTTATGTAAATAAGACAATAAAAATTTACATCATATGCAACAATGCAATGTGGGGCATTGCATTGTTTGTAGAGTACAGTTTTCTCCACTTGCTTTGACATCTGCGAAACAAAGAAAGCATGGCCAATCATCAAGTGTATTAGCTGATCTGAACATCAAATCCTGTGCACTATCTGCTTGCATACACCAGATTTGGCTCTAGACAGTACTGTCACTCTTCAGTCATGTGTCATGTTTCTGTTAATTTTGCAAATAGCCAATATCAAGAGCTCCAATTTTCTTGCCATACAGTGTTTTATGAATAGGATTTTTAAGCACTTTCTAAGTGCAGGGAAGAGCAGAGAAACTCGTAAAATCATTATATCGAGTATATTTTTTTTCTGAAGAAGTAGACAAGTAATCTCCTAAACCTTACGTAAACTACAAATGGTCACCAGTATTGGCATTTTCTTGAAAAATGTGACGTGTTGAATATGCAGCAGGAGTCTGTGCTGGAGGGTAGGTTTATTCATCTCAGTTTGCAAGAACTGGGCAGTGCAGGGAAGGTTCCCCCTTCCAATGTCGTCATGCCATGATCAGGCCACCTAATCCAAGAGGCAGAAACGTGGATCAGGTTCGTGAATAGGTGGATTTTGTCTAAGACTAGTTGTTCCACAAGTGATTGTTGCTGATGATCAGCGCAGTGAGTACTTGTTCTTTCACCAGCCCATACACACTCAGATGAGCACAGCAAACCTTAAACTCAATGCAAAAACTTTTCTAGAGATATTAACTTACTGACTTGGAAGCTGCTTGTTTGTTTTTGTTTCCTTATTTTTAAAATACTTTCACTAATCACAAAATATGCTGTACTTTGAATACTGAATTCTTTCTATACTTACAAAAGATATTTTTATCATTTACCGCAGTGAGAAGCTTGGTTCTCGAACATGGAAATCACTTTCAAGAGGTGAACAAGATTTAGGGACTTTGGGGTACCTGGCGTCTTTGCTTCTGTGCCAGGACTGCTAACAAGGAAGAGAACTAGAGAAACCAGCAATAGCATTTCTCTGGTTTGAGCACTTGGGCAAGACTTTTCCAAAGTGCAACAGTGTTAACCAAATTTCCGCAGTCAGTCGAGCAGATTTGCTGCTGTCTTCAGTGAGGATTAAGCTAACTGAAGGTAGACCACAATGGTAACTCCCACCCCTTGTAGTGCCATCCACCCGTCAACGAATTCCGTAGAAAGACTCTATTGGGAGTAGCTAGACAGAGCCCACATGTACTACATCCAGCCGTTCGTTTCACATTGCTCACTGAACAGCCATCCACTGGTAACATATGCTCTTGGAGTCTCTTGAGGTGGCTTTTTAAGACGCTCCAGCCAGATGCTCTTCATGATGTTTTCTCTTAATCAATAGTAGCTGTCTGTTCTGACAAATGGTGTTTTTGGAACAGGAGCCTGATCTGTTTTCATAGTAAAATTGAGTGTACAATAACACAGTGAGCTGTTTAGCTCCCAGGTCAATGCTGAGAAGACTGCAATGAGATCTGAGGATCCCGTACCAAGCAGCAGAGATGGAAGAGGAGTTTGGATGATGTCCCAACCCAAGCAGCACAAAGAGAAAGCTGACTGTATAAAGTGCAAAGAGGATAAGTGTCCGTGGTGGTGACTACTGGTGAGTACAGCTATCCTTGCTTCACTGCTTTCTGAATTATTTTCAGAGCATTGCATTTCTCTCTGCAGCTCTCTCTTTTGTCCTCTCTTCCCGCTGCTTTCATCTTTTTGATGTGTATGCCATTGGTAAAAGAAGGAGGAGGGTTGAGAATAGCTAATTCTGAGCAGTAGAAAATATCTGGGAGGGGAAAAGACTTCAGATCTGAAGCTGTCCAGATGCTTTCAGTGCAGTATTTATCACAGATGCCTTTTTTAACTTAAGAATGCTAGAAAACTATAGCAGTACTGGAGCTGTGATTCTTCCTCTAAAAGTTTGGGACTGCCTTTTTTGTCTTTGGATGCTTCAATTTTCACTTTGATATTTCAATACATATGGTAGTCTAAAGCTCACAGCTCTAAGAAGAGAATATATTTTCAGGTAAATACACACAGTTCCAGGCATTAGTGACTTGTATTTTACATTAGAGAAAGGAAAAGAGATATTATCAAAAGAAGAGATGAGCAAAGTTCTGTGCATCAGTGGCTTTGACATTTCACTTTCCCAACACTTTCGTTTGGTGGTGCTTGCCGACCTCTGAGTGCTACTGCCCTGCCTAATCTCTTTCTAATAACAACTCATAATAGCAGAGACCTAATATGAAACATACCCCTCCCCCCCACCAGAAGCCTCAACGTCTACTTTTTGAATAATAGATCGAGTTAATCATTTAAAGACACTAATTTTAAAGAGATTACGTATTAAAGTGAAATAAAAAGGTTCATTATGTCTCAGTACAGAATATTAAGCATCTGTGACCCGGGAGAAGGAAAAGGGAGATTGAATATGACATCTGAGTGAAAACCCTTGGAATAAAAACAATTAGGACATTAATGTAAAAGGATTCTACATTTTCTAATATAATTAACCTTTGAAGCTCTATGAATCTCTTCTACTTCTTTCCAGATTGCAAAGCATCTTTAAGAGCCCATCTGGGAACCTGACAATTTAGAAAATGGAAAAGGCATTCCTGAGCTCAGGTTTAGTGCAGTTGCAGCCTCACAGCATTGCCCACGAGATAATAGTTCTGTGCACCCATTTTCCTGTTTTCTGATCTCATAGCTTTGGGAAGCTGAACCTCCCGGCTACCTATCCAGGTACATCTAGGAGCTCTGGGTATCTGTGCATCACTCTGTTACCAGCTTCACTCCTACCTCCATCCCCAAACTGGATTAGGTCCATCATACTTAAAAGCAAGGGGTAACACATGAATCATCCCTTGTACGAACTTTCAGAAAACTTGTTAAGTGATGTAGAATTGCAGAAGCAATATATCTCATGGATTATCTTCAGATGCAGCATGATATAATCATTATGAACAGCAACTTATTGAAACAAATAACCGGAATGAATAACCGGATCCTACTGGGATATTCCAGTAATAGTTTCTGAGGCGGATCGTTGTGACACCTATTTATAATATTTCATTGATTTAAATGCGTCAAAATATAAGGTGCGTTGCAAGACCTTGATGCCCTCCTTAAAAGTTTCTTAGCCCACGTTAGTGTTAGTGTATAACTAAATGCCATTTGGTCATTGAAAGGACAGGATTCAGTTTCTTATGAGAGACTGGGACAAATTAAATATTTTCAGCTTGAGTCGTTATCCCAAAATGTGGGCAGCGTTTCTCCTCTTGAAAGTAGTCAGTTTATGGCTTGAAAACAAGCAGGACTTCACTGGAATGGAGAGGGAGTACAAAGTCAGAAGGACAAATTATTACTTCAGAAATACCGTGTGAAGCAGCTACCGCCGAGGGATCCCAGCAGCAATCTTGAACTCATTTCTCCTCTTGTGTCGATGAATATATGATGGACCAGCAGCCTCTGCTTCCTTCCCTTGATCGGTCCCATCCAAAGCTCTTCCTCAAGGCTTGAAACAGTGCTGTTTCCAGTCAGGCTGAATGGCAAATAGAAGGTTCCAATGTCTTTACCAACATTTTCTTCTCGTCCACCACCTATTCTCTTTTTTCTGGCCCATCTTCCACCCCGACATTTCCTTTCAAGGTGCTAGCTCCCCTTGACACATATCCAAGTGTCCATCTCACCTTTTGATATTCCAGGCAAATCTACTCTGCATAGTACAGAGTCCTGTATGGTGGAGACAGCTGAGTTAGTTAGCTTTACACGGGCTCACTTGGGTGTTTGGAGCAATATAGTATAACATACTGCATAAAGGATATGTATCCTGCCCCCCGCCCCCACTTTCTCTTTCACAAAGGCTACTTGCTATGCATGTTTCTTCACTAACTAAGTCTGCAATGGATTTTAATTAGGTTTGAACAACTTTTCTGTATCTTTCTTTCTGCATGTAAGACGCCAACCATCTCATGTCGTGATCTAGCCAAGAATGATGGGTCAAATTTTGGCTTTGGTGCTGTTCTTATTTGGTATAAGAAGCAAGGAAGGAGTGTGGAGAGCTTAATGAAGAATTAGCCTTAGCAACAAAGCATGATGGGGCAGGATGTAGTAGTACTAAAATTATAATATTGGGAGGAAGTAAGGGTTACCCGGCATCCACAGGTCTCTGAGTGACTTTGGATAGCCTGTGAGGACATCTAGGGGAACAGCCAAAGAAACGATGCTTGTTTTAGACTAGAAAACTTGTTCGGAAAATCTGTTAGATGTATAATCCAAGCTGAAAATTGCTAGCAAGACTTTTGGTTGAGGTTAGATAGTCCTTGTCCTGAGAGGTGAAGGTTTTAATTTTTTTTACTCTGGAACAGGAAAAAAATTTCTGAGGATTCTTTAAACTTTTAAGTGACCCAGAGGACAATGCATTTACATGTAAATGTGTTACTAAGAAAAGGGAAGAAGTTGGCTACTCCACTCTGTCTTGTTTTAAACTTGGAATAATGCTATACGTATGATATTATGTAAATATCTAGGAAATATTGCTACGATTAAATGAGGTGCATTAGACTGTAGATCAGCATCCTGGAGGAATTGTTGAAAACATTGCTTCTTGAGACCACATCTTGCAAACTACACTAGACATAGTCCTCCATAATATATTAAAAAGACAAATGTGACATCAGTAGAGGAGAAAAATACAGTTCAGTGGGGATTTTAACTTAATTTCTAAGCAGTAAATAAGAGAACCTTGCTCTAGTGTAAGTGCTCAAAGAACAGGAACTGGATAAGACTATGAGATATTTTTTTCCCTAAAAAAAAAAAGAAAAAGAATTTCCTTCCAGAAAAATGACAAATTGTTTCAGTGTGCTCAACATGAACAACTCACAAATAACTCCATTCACATAAATGAGGGGATTCATGTTGTACAGACCTATTTATATACGTAATGGAATCACAATTTAGCCAGTAGTAATTAGCTAAGGGTGCTTTGGAGGTTTATATCAGTGTCAAAGAACAAACTTGAATCACTTGAATCCTAACGTAGTTCCCTAAGTTCACAAAATCTTTCCCCTCCTTGTTTGAAGCTACTTGCACAGTTGCATTTCAGTGGTCAAAGTCACAATTCTCTTCTAAAACTGAAATAAAAAATATATATAACAATGTGCAGAAATTCTCATTTTATTTTCAATGAACCTAAACAGTGCAAATGTTTTCAATAAGACTGGAATATCTGAGGGCAGACTATATTTAAAGATAAGGTTTTGTAGATTCTTTCGGAGAGCTTTTGCTCGCAATCACACAACAGAAAATAGATTTTAGCAGGATAACTTACGACAACGCAAAGACAACATGTGAGTGTTCTTGTATTTAAAACCGTACGGAACAACTGTTCCAAAGGGAATTCTCATTATCTGTGAATCTCACTGTTCGTTGGATTTCCTCATCTTCATGATCATACTTAATATATTTTCAGAAAAATTCAGCAAATTTGGGAATGAAAGAAACAAGCCCTCAAGGACTGGTAAAGTCACAATACTAGTGACTTACTGACTCTTAAGAGATTCACAACAGGCTTACAGGGAAAATAAGATGGAATTTTATGTTTGTGCTAAATTATTGAATATTTAAATGCTGTTTTAACATGAACTATTTAAAGAATTATGCAATCACTTGTAAGTCAATGCAAAGAATCTTAAAGGTTAAAATAAAAATCGTTATTAGTGAAAAAAAGTTTATCTTTCAGACAAAAATGTGGTCATGTTTCAGTTTAGGTAAGAGTGTGAGCTTCTTTCATGTCAGTGGAACTGATTTTATTTGCTAATGTTATAAATAGTATATTTAAAAGAAAATCCTTAAATTATGAGGAAAGAATAGTTTTGTTTCTATGTTGTGTAGTGAAACCCCCAAAACATTCTAGCCCTTTGCTGCTATGCGAACAGAGTATTTCCACGATCCAGACAACTTACATAACGTCTTTAAAACTGTGGCAATGAAATTATTCATAATGACAAGGGAGGGAAGTGACCCAGTTTACCTGAAATGAGATCCCCCTCTTTCCCCCCAGCCATAGCTGACACCGGCAAATTTCACTTCAGCCTGGGGTTAAAATAACTTTTGAGACCAAAGGATACACTTATGAAAGTAAAACTTCTGAAGGGAAAATAGGAATTTGTAAGCAATGACAAGCTGTTTTTCAAAGCTGATACTCTGAAGCCAATTGCGCTCCTGGGTTGTTTGTGCAGATGCCTCCACTCTTCAGTAGCTTCGATTCATATTTCAAGTGGCCTAGACGCACAGCGCGTTGCGGTTATGCGGCTGCTCCCCGTGCATTGCAACTGAATTACAGGACCACGGGCAGGATTCGGGTGTGACTGCTGGTGTTATACCTCCTTGTAGATGCCCAAGGCCAACGGAGACCTACAAGCTTTCCTCCCACGAAGACTGTAGGCATCTACCCCGGACTGCAAGAATAAAGCACCTTCCAAACATTGCTTTTCAGAGACGCGGCTGGTTTACGTTTGCGTGCTCCTTGTTTTGCATAACTGAAACTAAGGCAGGGACAGTAAATGAGCTGCCGAGCATTGCGCTGCCTGGTGTTCGTTTGGAAGTGAAGGAATGGAGAAACACGACTTGGCAGGGCGTCTATGCTGTTGGTCAGCAGACTGTAAGGTCTAGATGGGAAACAGTTCAGCATTTTGGGTGCTATAGCATTTGGTGCTACTTCACCTCAGATTGGAGCAAATATCTTTGGAAATCTTTTGCATGCGGGACCGGGAAGGAAGGATCTAGGAGCCTGTGAGATGGTTAGCCTGTGGTTAAAACATTCACTTCGAACAGGATAAAACGTCAGACTGTGATAGGGAATCGGGGTTTCCTATAGCTGCAGAGATCACAGAGGGCCTAATCATCAGCATATTGGATGCTATAAAGTAGGTTTTCTCTCACTGGGGGTTTTACCCTAGAAACAAAAAATCTTTTCAGATTAAAATTCACTTGACGCATACTGTCATGAAGTGTTTCGGTTATGACTGAGTAGTATATTTTACGGAGAACAATTTCATTAAAAAGACTTAACCAGCTCTCTGCAAATCTGACAATAATCAGAACAGTAATCTTGCAGCCTTCACAAAAATAGCTCCACAACGGGCAGATGTGGGATCATCTGTTTCCTCCATCCCCTGCTGTGACCTCTTTCTAAAAAGTTACAATTTGGGTTATAGTATAGAAGTCCCTCATAGCTAGTCCTATGTTCAGGACATTACAAAGTTTGAATGACTTACAACATTTGAATTTTTGTCAACATTCCTGAAAAGTCTAAGGGCGCTTTACTGACCCCTCCTCTCCTAGAAATACTATTCCCAAGGAAGGTCCAGAGAGAACACAACACCTAGTGTATCCACAATGTCTCCAAATATCTACATTTCTGTGCCCATTCTGGTCTCCCAGATTAACATGCTCTTTTTTTTCCTCCCACAGTTTTTATTTGATTAGTTTGTTTTTCTGTTATTTCAACTCAGAAACAGATATGTTTCCTTAAGTAACTAAGATTGCCTTAATGATCGTCTTGTTTGAGAACAAATACCAGCCTATGACTTACTCAGAGGTAACCGAGTTGTGGATTTGTTTTATTATTTTTTTTTTCTAATTAGGATGGTAGGAGGTTGTTTCACTGGCAGACTCAATCTGCAGCTTCTCTTTCTGCACCGACTATCTTGATGGCCATATGTAAGTGACTCTAATGTGTGCATGGTATTTAAATCCGCTCTGATAAAGGCATAGGCATTGCAACCTGAATTAAGGTGTCTCACAATCTGAACTGCATTATGAGAGCGCACTGGGCAAAATAAAATGAAGCTGATGGATTACTTCTCATCAAAAATACATTTTTTTGTGGTTGTCACATTTTTAACTTTGGTCAAATTTCTACCAGCTACTGGGAGAAAATATAAAAAAGGATAACAATACACTTATGCTTTCTCCTGCAGGAAATTTTTGCAAAAACTTCCCAGAGGGTGATCAGATGACAACCTGTTTGGTATAAGAGGTTGCATATTAATAGCATTTATAAGGTCTAAGAGATATGGCCATGTTTCTGTTGCATATAAGCTCAGATGACACACCTCTCAATTGGCACGTCTGGGAGCCCCCCGGCTCTATAATGAATAGTGTGTGACATGAATTTCCACTAAGATACACCGTTAAAATGTGCTGAGACCACAATATGGTGGAATCTCCTGCTGGTGCAGTCTCACCCTCAAGCTAACCTTGGGGAAATGCTTTGAAATGGTAGGTGAATCATAAGGAAGTCTCTTCTTTTATGTGTCAGTGGTGTTTCAGACATAGACTTGGCTACATCTAAAATTTTTTCTTTATTCTGGCTTTTCTCTTTTACTGGAAGATGATTATTGAGGAAAACAGCACCCTCAAATGGTCACCTTCCCTTTTCCGCTTTGCTTTTACAGGAGCAAAGCAATGTCACCATTTTTCCCTGAACCCCAGTTTCTGACAACATTACTCTGTTGTAATGATCTGGAAAAAATTGACTTGCTCACAAAATTTGCTAGATTGCTGTTGTCAAATACTGTAAGATTAGTTCTCAATTTCAATAACTCTTTAGCACAGTATTATGGGAAGATATTGACAAAAGGTGGGAAAAAAAAGCACGATAGGAAAAAAAATCTAAGATGAATTTCAGAATCTGTCCGTGTTTTGCATTTACCATTATAATTCCATTCACATACCTTATAGATTTCAGAATAAATATCTTAGAAGAATATCAGGCAATATAAAGTCCTGACATAGAATTTCTAGGTTGACTTTTAGAAGTAACTCTATAAATGCTGATAATTCATGTCTAAGAATAGCCAGAGCAAAACCCAAGAATTTAAAATACGTAAATAATGTAATATGTAATCTAAAACATGTAAGTTTTAAACAACTGAAATAATGCCATGAACACTTGTTCCCTCGTTCTGTCATATTTAGGTTGCCATTAAGGAAACCTTTCCTTTCAGGAAATCATAAGATCGAGTTCCTGTTTATAGTGGAATTGATGGAGTTGGCTCAAAGAGTACAGGAAGTGCTGAATATGGCTGTTGACACTTTATCTTTATGTATCACTATCCAAACTGCAAGTATGATTCCTTAAGCATTTACTATTATCCCACTTCATTCAAGCTTTGAAACCTGACAAGGAAATAGAGTATACGTACATATATTTGGACAAGTCAATAGACCTAAATCCTCTTGCAAACATTACGGGAGATAGATATGGATTCTAGATCCTAATTTTTCCTTGTATCTCTCATTTTAAAGAATGTTAATTAAATTTAAATGATTTGGATGAGGATTAAAGTATTGGAAATTGGTCCAAGAACATTTTTAGAGAAATGTATAAGAACAAGACAATCTAACGTACTTCCAACTTCTGCTCCTCGCTATGGACTGTGCACCTTTTTGAAGTCAAAACAGAACAATATTTTACTGTCCCTGCACCAACTGCAGCAGGGTCTGTTTGTGCTGTGATGCCCTCTCTCCTAGTGAAAAACATGCACTTTTTATGTCCATATGCACATTTTGTACCTTTTTGCTTACACAGGGGACTACTGACAGGATAATCCTTTTCAGACTGGGTTGCACGCTAGGGTTTCACCATCCTGTCTGCCTCTGAGGGCCCGTGCAAACAAACTGAGGCACTTTACACAAGCCTGTACTTACTGATACTGCCGCAACTCAAGATAAGAAGTAAAGGAGAGGTCAGACAATGGCGACGCCTCGCTTCATCTTCAGGAATCCTTTGTCCACGCTCCTGCTCATCCTCCCCATCTCCCCGGCCCCCGCGACTGGTCTCCGTCTGGTTGCTTGGTAACCTCCCGGCACCGCTGCGGGTACCAGCAGAAGCTGCTCCCTCCGCTCGCTGGAAATGCTCAGAGGCAGCCGAAAATCGGATGAGATTTTTTTTCTCTCTGTTTTTGACAGACAAATCAAATTCTGGGTAAATGTTGAAAGCTCTCTTAGCGGGAAAAGGCTCAATTAAGAAAAAAAAAAAAACAGTAGAAAATGCACATTTGAAAAGAGAGGATTAATGGCATAGGCCTGCTATATGTCAATTATTTCAGAGAGTTGATGAAAACCCTAGCAATGTACAAGTAATAAAAAAGAAAACAGAAAACATAAGAGTGGAGAGAGAAGGAAATTATGAATCACTTGCATAATACTAGTGGCTAAAGACCCAGCTGGATTTGAAGCTGTAATATGTTAGCTATTGCACAGCCAGAGTAAGGGAAATTTTATCCCAAGGAGGCAGCAGTCTAAATGTAAAAGACAGATTAGCTGAATATTTTAAGCACTAAGATGTCTGCTACCTCAGGACATTGAATCTTTTGCTTCCTTTTTTGAAAGGAAGATGACATCTTCTGATACATTTTATGGTTATAATTATTATTCATGTTATTTCAGTAGATTGTAGCTGATTACATTTCTTTTGAGGATAGGTTTTAAATCATTCCTTTCAAGGGAAAACAGTAGAACTGAGACTCCTCCAGGTGAAAGTGAGATTTTAAGTCTCTGAGGACCTTTACTGCTGAAACTGAATGCATTAACAGAGTGGGATGCTTCCAGACACAAATCAAATCCAGTTTTGAGACAGATCACAACTCTAATCCAAGTGAATCTCTTTCAATCTCTTCACTTTGGAGTTCTTCTCTTAGTCATTAAGTGAAAGAAGAAGGGAGAGGGAAGGATAAATATTTGTAATTTGATAAATACAGTTTTAGATTCATAGGTGTCTGCTGCCATTTGAGATGTCAAAGGGCATCTGAGACATCCACATGGAGTTAGAAGACAAGACAAAGGACCTACAGGAGGACCACTGCCTGGTGGTCAAAACGTTAGACAGAATGTTTCTAATAGTGCTTAGACTGCTATGTTTCAGCAGCTCAGTTGTGCCTCTGAGGCTGGATCTATTTCAAGAGTAAGACAAATGAATTTTGGTATCTATGAATACAATCCCATGTACTCTACCACTCCAAGCTGTCGTTACAGTCACACATAGAATCACAGAACGGCTGAGGTTGGAAGGGACCTCTGGAGATCATCTAGTCCAACCTCCCTGCTCAAGCATGGTCACCTAGAGCATATTGCCCAGGATCACATCCAGGCAGCGAAGATCTCCAGCGAAGGAGGCTCCACAACCTCTCTGGGTAACCTCTTCCACTACTCTGTCACCCTCACAGGAAAGAAGTTTCTCCTCAGGTTCAGATGGAACTTCCTGTGTTTAAGTTCATGCGTATTGCCTCTTGTCCTGTTGCTGGGCACCAGGGAGAAGAGGCTGGCCTCATCCTCTTGACACTCCCCCTGCAGATACTTGTACACGTTGATGAGATCCCCTCTCAATCTTCTCTTCTCCAGGCTCAACAGGCCCAGCCCTTGCAGTCTTTCCTCATAGGAGAGATGCTCCAGCCCTCTCATCCTCTTGGTAGCCCTCTGCTGGACTCTCTCCAGCAGTGCCATGTCTCTCTTGTACTGGGGAGCCCAGAACCGGACACAGTACTCCAGGGGAGGCCTCACCAGGGCTGAGGAGAGGGGCAGGATCACCTCCCTCCACCTGCTGCCAACAGTCTGCCTCATGCACCCCAGGAGACCATTGACCTTCTTGGCCACAAGGGCACACTGCTGGCTCATGTTTAACTTGTTGTCCACCAGCACTCCCAGGTCCTTCTCGGCAGAGCTACTTTCCAGCAGGTCAGCCCCCAGCCTGTACTGGTGCATGGGATTATTCCTTCCCAGGTGCAGGACCTTGCACTTGCCTTTGTTGAACTTCAGGAGGTTCCTGTCTGACCAGCTCTCCAGCTTGTCCAGGTCCCTCTGCATGGCAGCACAGTCTTCTGGTGTGTTAGCCTCTCCCCCCAGTTTAGTATCATCAGCAAACTTGCTGAGAGTGCACTCTGTCCCTTCCTCCAGGTCATTGATGAACACGCTGAATAAGATTGGACCCAGTACTGGGGGGGCACCGCTAGCTAGAGGAGGTAGCTCAAAGTCGGTCTAGCCAACATAGTTAATGCAGCGATCAGGTACTAGGTACTTTTGGGGGTAGCCGAACTTTTTTCTGGCCTACCCCCAAAGTGGGATGCTTGGGGGTATGGGCTTGATTCAGTTACTAAAGGTATGTGTCCAGGGACATCTTTCAAGCTTTAAGGTATTTTCCTTTACCTGCAGATCTGTCCTTGGAAAGATAAGTTACTCTTGTACATGATTTGTCACAGTTGCCATCATCATGGAGATGCTTTGAGTAAGCTAGGGACTCTCAAAAAGAGTAGCACATATGTATGTCTGAACCTAACTCTCCACGAACTGTAGAGCTACCTTAGACATCTAGCATATTTGATAGATGTTTGCATGCAGAGTTCTAAGTTTAGCTGTATCAGCCTGTAATATAATCATACTAGGAGTTTATTCTTCACACATTTCTTAGCCTTTTTTTCATCAGAACCAGTTTCCCATAATATGCATTTACACAGTGATACGTGTTGTGAGGACACTTTAAATCTTATGATACAGCTCAGAGAGTATAAAGGAACCCTGCAACACTTCTGGGACATAAATTAAGTAGAATTAGTATCCTGCAGAAACAGGTCTTCAACCAGTAAGGTGTGAGAGGTTGTAAAGGAGGGGGAGAATGGCTGATGCCTGAGTGATGAGCATGAAACCTCTGTAGTGGGGTGGATGCACTATGTATATCGTGTATACTTTATTTTAAGGCCAAACCAAAGCCACACCTCTACTCCTTTTATATTCAACAGGTTGTACAGTTCACTCCTAGCAAGTGCATGCTTCTGCTCAGGCATCTCTGGAGTGAGATGCACAGAAGCTGATCAGAGCTTTGGGGACCTTCAGTGAGTGATGGACTGAGGCAGTTGCATTCGCTTCTCTGATCAGGTAGAAGAGGAGAGGAATCGTACCTTCACTGCTGTCATAATTTTCTTACGTTTAGTAATTTTCTTTTTCCTCGCTCTCCTTCCTCCTCTCTTTTGTGAAGAGCACGCACCTGTAAATACAAAAGGTGCACATGAGGGATATGCGACTTTTAGCCTTTCACAAAATAGTAAGAAATAACGCAAGAAAGAGGGGAAAGAAAGAGGACAAACAATATTCTTTTTGTAGTCTTTTGATTAAAATCATTGAGAGCAAATTCACCTAAGGAAAGTTAGGTTTTACAGAGCACCTGTCTAAACACCATATGTTTATGGACTGCCTCTTTCTAAGTTTTGTATTTTCTAAAAAAGGGAGTTTTAAGTGTTCCAAAATGTTACTGTATCTTATGATGCTAATTCTAGGTGGTACCACGTGAATGTCATTAAAGGTGAGGAAGGACCAAAAGACATAAGAGGATAAAAGCAAGCCTGTTTCTTTCAGAAGAATGAAGTTATTCATATCTCATCAGTTATTCCTCTGAGGAATTTTTGGGCTGAGCAGAAAAGATCTCCGTTTTGGAACATATGGGTGAATTAAACTGCAATGGGAGGAAAGCACATGTCTCAGTAATTTAGTTTCAATTGCTCATTTGTATCAATAAAGCCTACTGTAAACAATGCAGTTTTTTCTTTTTTAGTAATGCACCAGAAAAGCTGTAGATGTCTGCATGAATACCCAACAGGATCTCTTTGATAGATTCCATTTATGCTTTTATGATTTTGCAAGGAATAATGCAAGTCTTATTAGATTCTTCTGCATTAGCTTAATGGAAAAAGAACTTTTTTTTTTTTTAAGTAAAATGTGATGTGTAAGGATAAAGTCACTCTGACTCTAGATGGCAATGGAATAGGAATAAATTACAGCACATATCACCCATCCAAATTTCCTACCATATTTAACAAGTTCCACACTGACAAAAACAAGAATTAATATGGGCTGACAAGCTGATGGGAAAGGAATTGTATAGCCACAGATGACATCATGAGTATCTCTGTCCTTTACTACTCTTCTCAGACTAAATTTTTCATTTGAAGTCTTTTCCCATTATATGTATAACAAAATACATTCTTCTTAACCAAACTTATTCTGCAATAAAAATCTGAAACAATAAAACTATAACTAAACATTTTTCTTCCTCTCAAGGCAGTTTTACTTGAGAGAAAAAGAGAAACAAAAAGTAAACTAGCAATATTTCTGGAAGATATTTTCAAGCCAAGAAGGGATTAATTATTTTGTTATGTATGCACTAAGAATAGCATAAATAAATTAATTATGGTTTAAAAGATCAGCCCTGTCGCTTGTAGATTCAATGTCAAAAATCTCAAAAGACTTAAAAAATGGCTGTAATGGCTCAGAAAATGATCCGTTTTGTCTGCCTTCCTGTTTCCAATAGCAGCTAAAAACGAATGCATAAGGGACAAATATGAGCAGGGCAAGCAGCTATGATACTTCCACCCTAGCCCTCTGTTTTGCCTATTCAATAACCCCTGATGGATCCTTCTTACAATTATTTCTCCAACCTCCCTTTAAACCAGCGGAAGTTTCTTGCATCCATGACGTTCTTTCACAAGGAATTTCATGGGTCCACAGCCTATTGTGGAAGAACCAAAACCTCCTTTGTTGCTTTTGAACTTTGCTGTTACTAGCCTCATTTGATTGCCTCTAGTCCTTATACTGAAGACACAGGCAAAAGTTGCTCCCTGTCCACTGGCTCCATGCCACTTACGACTTGGTAGACCTTTGTCATAGCCCCTTTAAAAGACTCATTCATATCACCAGGCTTGTTGACTATCATATTAAGATCTTCAGCTTTCCAAACCATTCTCTAGTATGGCATTTCTGGTTTGTACTGGGAAGTCTCCCCTTTACTTCAATGAGCTTTGTGTATGTCTTCTTGAATTTGTTTGGTTTATCATTTGAGGCTATGCCAGAAATGGAGTGTCCTGCTTTCACACGTAGTTGTGGTGGAGATTTCACAGGGTAGGCTGCTTGTTTGCTTCTCTTCAAATAGCCTGTATAATCACAGGTATAAGAATAGTCAACTCATACAATACATTTTGTAGAGGTTATTTTTGCACTGCTGTTGAGGGTATCTCAAACTAACAACCCTACCATGTTTGTCTCTCAGTCTTCTCCTCATGCAAATTTACTCACCTTCATTCAGTTTTCCCCCTCTGAAAGGTAGTTCCAAAATGATAGCAAAACTGGTTTGATAATTCACTAGTCATTCTTGAATCTGTAAGAGTTCGTGATTCCCAGATGCACTTGGATTCCAGATATGTTAATGATAGCATATGTTAATGATAGCATTCAAGCTCATACCAATCATGTGTCAACGGTAAATAATTATAGTCCCTTTTTTTTCCTACTGAATAAAAAGACCTTTAAGCTAAGGAAAATGTTTACCTCAGAATATTGATATTTACTTAATAATAGCTTCCAAAGTGAAGAAAAGTGCATTTTAGTGTGTTCATTGTAACTTAGTGTAGGGACAACAGGAAACAATGGGGAAAAAAAAAAAAAGCAAAAAACAGAAAACCCAGCTTTTTAGGTCTGAGATACCAGGTCTGTTCTACAAAAAGGTATACTCCATAGCAACATGAAGATAAGTTATAGAGCAATAGAATCATACTAACATATGATCCCTTACCATTTGGGTGGAAGTAATAATAGTGGGGTACTGATTTTTTACTATGATCCATCCATAAGGAGCAAACAAATATTTGAGCACTTCTACCCGTTTATTAAGAAAATAACAAAATATTGGTTAAGTTGGACCTACTCCACAGAATGTAAAAATTAAGATCACTGAAAGTTGTTTCCTGTGTTTGTTAGATTCCCTAAATCTGTTTGGTTCCTGAGCCTCTTCCCTACGACCACAGGTTCATTGTGCTAAGTGTATTTCATTACGAAATCAATCTGCATTCTCTTTTCCCACACACACCTCACCAAAAGCCAGTTTTGAGCTTTCTTAGACAATGCAGGTATTACAGTGTGCCCTCTGTTCACCTTAAGGGAGGGCAATATTTGCCAACAATTATCTCAAGACAGTAGCTAAAATGCTGAAATCTTTTCCTATATTTAGAACAAAAAAATCAGATATTTCCAGCTGAGTAAGGGTAATGCAGACTTTTTGCTATGACTATCACATTAATGATAGAAGAACCTAAAACTAGACTGCCGCAAATGGGTTCTACATCTGCACAGCTACATCCTCTCCCGGCATTAGTCAGCAGAACTTCATTGCCTCTGGAACAGTAACGCACACTAGATAAGATTCTGATTCATAGAAGATCATTTTTCTTTTAATTAGAATTTCTTTTCCTTTCATCCTTCTGCTTCTCTTTCCTTCCCACCTACACGTGCTTCTCCTACATGGAAAATAAGCCCACGGGTATTCTAGCCAGCCACATTTCTAATGTTCAGCTGGTTTTAAAATTAAACAAATGTGTTGGGCCAGCCTTCTTTCCAGACACTACTCCCCTCCTCCCCACCAGAGGAGTAATGACTTTCTATTTCAACAACTCAGTCCAGACTACAAAACCAGATGGATTGCTCTCTACCGCATGAGCAAATGTATTCTCGATCGGAAAGCAGCAATCATTGAATACATCATGTACAGTGACACCAGGGAGGGAATTGTTCTTCATTCTGCCCAATGAAGCGTGTTGGAACACCTGTTTCCTATCTTGAAAATGTTTATGAAGACTGCCAAAGAAGTTAGTGCTGAAACAGCATCATTAAGTCAAGTTATCCTGCTCAGCCACCTGTTGAAAAACAAAACTGCAGAGGCAATTCCAGACCTCAGCTGTTCCTGGTGATATTAAATGTCTCCCTGTCTATGGGGAAATTTTCTTATCAATAAAAAAGTCTGCTGCTTGAGGGAAAGGGAAGCAGAAAGGGAAACATTCTGGTTCATCCACCCTTCTGTTAGCTTTGCTAGGTAAGCATAAAAATAATTCATAATTATATGAATAATTCATAATTGCTAGGTAATTCAAAAAAATAATTAATGGAAAAGTACATCCAAGTGCTGATGTATTTTAAGGGAAGACCTTTGCCATCAAGCTGTTAGTTCTGCGTGGCTTCTGTGTTAGGCACTGTTGCGCTGAAAGAGTTCGTCCATACTACTACTATCACTCATGTACAAGTTTTCTTGATAAACCTTCAAAACTGCATTCAGATGCAACCTCAGCTTGATGTCTGACACTGTCCCGAATGGAAGACCTCAAATGTGTTCCTCGTCTAAGCATGTAGTGGCATGATCTGGATTTGGTATAGGTATAGATGAACATTTATTAGAGCCTAGTCCACGAACAGATAATCTGAGCTCCATTCTTTGCAGGTGTAAATCAGGTGCTTTGAGGATGAGCTGCAGTCAGAAATGGGCAGAAAAAGTGCGTGGCTTTCTAAATACAGGTTTGTGCACCTTGGATTTTATTGCTCTGTCAACAAAGGGTCTATTATCTAACTTAAATGCAGACATGTACATTTAACCAGATGAGCCCCACTCCCAATAACGAACGCCTGAATGAGCAACACATTGTGCATGGACTGTACGGGAAATGTTCACACTGAGTGCTTGCTGTTAAGGTGAGAGGAGGTCTTTATTTTTACCACATAATGGATTTTCTTCCTGACTATATTTTCACAAAGTATTGGTGATACTTAGCCTTGGAATTTCCACTAGCTCGAGCGCTGAAATTGAAACTATATGAATAAGTGCATTTTTGGTTCATTGGCTGGGTTGAAATACGGAAGAAGAAAAGATTCAGTTGATTTGAAACCCCATTATTCAGCTTTTCTTCTGAAAAATTGAACTTCTTTGCGCTGAGTTAAAACTTATAACATTACACATTAATTTGTTCCTTTATTTGTGTCTTTTGTGTTTTTAATTATTAAGATTTAGCTCATTCAAAGTTAAATATTTCGACTATTTTTCACTATTTCTAAGCTAATTTTCTGCCAAATTCACAACTTTCTGTTGGCTCAAATAAATTATTTTCATAAAAAAAGTTCTCACACCTAATTAACATCAGAATTCCATTCCGTAACTTTTTTTTGAGATCTTTGATTTACAAGGAGAGTAAATCTGCTCACTACCTTATCTGGCTAGAAACTATACATCATTTTAAACAGTGATCTGTGAACTTTCAGGCAGTAGGATCTTTACTTTTAACACAATCCATACTAAAAATAGTTACTTCTGTTCTAAATTTTGTGAGAAATGGTGATTTGGGATCCCAGGCTTCAAATACTACTGGCAGTTGCTAATACTGCATGGGAACCAGTACATAAAATGAGAAATCATTGGTTTAGAAAGATCAGTTGCACAAGTGGGTATACTTAGAAATTTTTCGACAATTTAGGAAATGTTTTGATAGTATTTATTATATTGTAAGACAATAAAGCTTAGACAGCTGTCAGGAGCAACTGCAAGGACCTCAAAGTAAGCAAAACAGAACACTAATATTTTTTTTTGTCTCTGAATTCAATAAATTAGTAATTTTTCTGCAAAAAGTAATGTATATATCTTGCCAAAGAAAATAAATACTAAATCAGAATTAATCCCAGCCTGACTATGACTATTTCTCAATGTGTGATTATTTCTCAGCGTGATTATTTCTTGGCAGTATTTCTCAAATCTTTCCTGGAGAGTTTACATTTTAAATAGGCCAAAATATGTGTACCTTCCTCTCACTTTAGAGATTGCTCCCATTTTAGTCTGAAAAAGAGAGAGAGACATGAACTAACAGGTAATAAATGAGAAGAATAGTAGTAATACAGGGATTTTCACGATACCCCACTAGGAACCCAATGATTACGTGTATTTTACCACTTCATACAAAGAATTCATGAGAAAAGTTTCTACAAATCACCCTGAGAAAGTAAATTTAGATTGTATACGAGGGCTTGGTTCCCAACCATGAGAGCTATTGCTTTGTGGAATGATGTTAGGAGAAAGGTGATAGAAAATATTACTTGAAACATTTTGAGATGAGACTGGACACATCTTGAGGAAATATTTTGTGGAGAGTAATATTTCTGTTAAAGAGAGAGAGACTAGATGACCTACAAGGTCTCTTTCGCATCTCAGTCTCCTCTGGTTATATTTACTGCTTTCCTGCCCTTTTTCTCTCTCTTCCTCCTTATCTCCTACATGTATTTGAAAGACAGAAATATGCAGATGTTTAATGGATACAGCAAAAAATCCCACTGCCAGACAGATGAAAAACAGTAATATTTTACCAGCATGCTGTTCACCCAGCTGAGATACAGAGAGCAAAATATATCAGTTAGTGAAGCTGGGAGGGGACAGAAGTGTATGGAAATATTTTCTTTTCAAAATCCTACATGAAAAGATTTCCGTAGAAGGGAGCAAAGGAGACACTATGGCCAAAAAAACAGTGCGCGAAAGGCCAAATGCCCATCTCTTGACCATTCCTTAAACTATTAACACTAATGCAAAAGTAATTCGTCAGCAAGAATGGGGTTGCAGTTGATGAATTTGCTATCAGGAATATGAACAGAAGTGAACGGGGATGGCTGCGTGGGAATGGGAATGCAGCTGCCAACAACATGGACGTTTCTGATCTGTTCGATTGTCTCTCATAAGGCAAAGTTGTGAAGTGCCAGGTCCTGGATGGCTATTGAGCAGGTCCTTGTTAGCAGCTGTTGGCAGTCAATGGCCATTGATGTATGAGTTCTCAGAAATGCTGAGCATGGTATTGACCGACTGCTTCTGCTGATAAACCGGCACCTTTTAGCCTTTTGTGTCAGCCAGTTCATTAGCCAAAATGAGTCTAGTTCCACCAAAGCTCTTCTTAGAACAGAACAATTCTCTGGTTATTTGTTTCAAGCCGGTGCATAAAAAAACTGAAGACTTCGTTATACGATGAGGACGGAGTGAGTTCGAGTCACTGATGTTTTTCACAATCCCCAGCCCTTGACATTTCAGACAAAGATTGGTAAGGAGGTGCAAAAAAGGCTAAAAATTTGAATCTCTCAAAAGCAGGAAGACAGAAAGCAAGGGCTGAATAGATTTAAATTTAGAATACTGGTAAGTCACTGAATAAGCAAAGGAAAAAAAAAAAACAACACTAGGAATGACATTAGACAGTTAAATCAGCAAATACTGACGTTGGGCAGATTTTACGTTACCTCTTACACACTACTCAGAATCTGTGGTGCAGGGTGTGTTTGGTTGTTCTGAAAAGAACTGAAACACAAGCATTGCCTGGAATTAATTATCGGTATTAGATATATCTCATTAGAGAGTTCTTAGAATATGCTCCTCAGTTGTTTGCTTTCAAGATTTCCTCTTCTTGAAGGAAGACTGCAACTTCTTATAGGAAATCTTTCTTGATATCCCCAGGGACGTACGGACTGTGGTGCATAGCTTAAAGAACTGGTAGAAATCAGAGTTTCACAGTATTGTGCCAGAGCTGCTATAGACAAACGAGAATCTTAGTGTAACTTGACTATGTTGGCTCTCACTGAACGCATGAACCACTTATACATGCCATCGTTCCCAGTGACTAAGGGAGGTCAGCTCAAGAAGGTCATAAAACAAATGAATGTAGGTAGTGAATATGATTTAGACCTCCACAGTTTATCATTACATGGCTTCACTGCTTGATATGTGCTTATCATCACTACATGGTGGCTTTCAAAATAATGAAAGCTAAAACCACTTTTGCAGTAGATCCGGGTTCCTGTCATGATTCCCCTGAATCTGCGTCACACAACCTGTGCTCCTGATACCACAGGAAGCCCATAATACTCCGGAAAGGGCCTTACATGTAAGCAAAAATTATTATTTTTCAAAACAGTCATGCATATACTTCCCTGCAGTTGGCAGGAACGTCACTGATGGCTGGTGGATGAAACTGGGAGATGACCCCTGATGGCTGTTAGTGTGTAATTAGAGTGCTTGTAATTATAACCATAAAATTAACATTTTTGTAAAGCAATAACATTTTGATTATGAGCACGCTAGGTACTTTATTTATGTGTCATTATCCCTGATCTGCAAGTACCTAGCCAGAGCAGGATTTCAGATATTTTTCATTTGGAAAGTCAGAGATGCCGCCATACAATTGATTATTCATAGCTCTTTGAATCCTGAACATTCTGCTGTGAGGCGGGGTGTTGTTGCTTCGACAGAAAGCGTGTGTATTTATAGCTGTTTTGAGTCACTGTGAAGCACTTTCTGACATTGGTTGAGGTTTTCAGCGAAACTGTAGACTTAGTTGCCGCTTACAAACAATAGAGCTTTTATTTGCGACCATCAATGGAGCCTGGAGGATGACTCAGATCCTCCTAAAATAGACTTGTGGGATTTAATTCAGCTGTCCAAACAGAAGTCTTGGTATCATTTGAGAACCCTAAGATAGGCAAGACACCTTCATAGGTGTGACACAAAACCTGCAGGAGACTCGTGCCCTCCTGGAGGCAGAGGCAGGAGTGACGTGGTTACAGCATGGGGCTGCTGCCCCACCGCCTCCTGCTTACAAAGCATCCGACCATGAAGTAAGAAGAGAATTTACGTCCAAGTATGCGTAATGCAGGAAATAACTGAAGTCAGCAGCACGCCAGCCATGCCGAGGTGAAACACTGTTATTCAACTGCCCTGAACTCAGTGAAAAAGTCTGCTTGTTTTAATTTCCCAAATCGTTCCAATTTTTCCAGCTTTCTTAGCATATGATCTCACTCACCCTAGGCACCTTGACCTTCACTAAGGCCAAATAAGCTGTGTTTACAGGGAGACGGCCTTATTTTCAAAAACATGGTACTGTGCTAGTGACGGATCAAAACCCGTGCAAAGTGTGGTTGCTTTTGTTTGCAAAGGATGGTATTAAAATCACCAAAGTGAGATCACAGAAAACTCTGTGTTTTTGAAATGCTTTCAAGGTTTCTTCACAGTGACTGTTCACAGTTTTGTTTATAGTGTAGCTGACTTTCTAAAATTGGCACAATTTTTCTGATTCTTGGAGAAAGCAAAACCGATCAGAATTTTGCATTCTAAACTCTTAAGACTCACAAATAAGCAGCATTAAATTTACCAGCCCACAAACCATTGTGATTGTGGTGCATCTACAGAAGATGTATAATTATTAAGGCCTAGCTTATTAAGCACATTTGGAAATTGGCTGAATTGCTTGATTTGGTAAAAAATTACATGCTACATTTAATCAGCCCTCCTTTAAGGAACAAATGTCATTAAACACCACTTAATTAGCTGTTCCTACATCCCTACTGTGTGAAAAATTGTGTCCTTGATGACTACAAAATATTTTTAAGGTCAAATGCGGTGAATAAAAATATCATTGAATGCCCTCTGGTAATAGTCTACATAAAAGTGCAGTTCATTTCCATTAATTGAAAAGATTAGTTCTGTATCACAGTTAATCAGAATCTGATGGCTGTACTGTATAGATGGAGAAGATCCACTGTATTTAAGCTTACCTTTTCCTTTTCTTTTAGTTGTTTATAAGTCTGTTAATTTGTTATGGTGGATAGATACGGAAATACCTTCCTGCTCTATTAATTTAATTGTCCTCCTGTCTACTATAGCAGAGTGACAGGTCTGGAGAGAGAAGAAAAGAGCAGTAAAACAATAGGAACTGATCGCCTTAGCAAAACCACCAACATCATTTTCCCTCTCTCTCACTTTTTTCTGTAATTGATTTCCTCTCCCGTGACTGCACGGGATCAGAGGGACTTCACAATTCTTTAGCGTTCACCCACTAATCCCCTTTTCCTGCCTTTTTACTCCTTTCTCGCTTCTCCTGGCCCCATCTACGATATAATAACTTTTGCCTGAGACCCGGGGGAGGTTATTTCACAGAGACCTCTGACCCTTGAGTGTTACTCCTTTTCAGAAAAGGTATGTCAAGAGCCAGATTTTTGGCAAGCTCTGGGCCTTAGTTTGCTTCCATTCGATTGACTAAGAACATAGTTGTTATCAAATGACTACATCTCAGGGAGATCATGTGGAGAGGCTGTTTCTCATTTTTGAGGTCATTCATGAATCTTGCCTTTAAAATTATGACAGCAAAGTGATTCTCTGCATCTGTGATAAAGTGTTGAGAGTTTTGTTGTGGGCAATCTTTCCTATTCAGAAGTGGCGTATGTGTCCCATGAGATCTTCAGAAGTTGGGGTTGTGGCACAGTTTCCTTTTCCCTTCTGTAACTTTTAGTAATTTCTTAAACTTTAGGCAAAAGTAAAGGATACAGTTGAAGGAAATGCAGAATATTCAGTTTAAAAAACCTGGAAGCTTACAATTACTCATTTAATTGTAAGCACTGGAAGAAAATAATGGGTGGGGGGGAATAGTAGGTAGAAAAACGTATTTTTTTCTAAATTCAGAATTAGAAAAAAAAATCCTTTCTCAGTAAAGTAAATGTTTTTGCATGTTAAGTTCCCCCCAATGGAAACAAATTGAGGGTATTCTTTTTAGCTATTTTTCTATTCTTATAGCAACAAAACTAACTCTGCCAAGTGTTTTTGAAAAATATGATGCACTTACACACGCATATGTGTATGCATTTCAACAAAGCTGAAGGAGAGAGTTTAAGGAAACAAAACATTCATACATACGTGAACAGAGTCCATGATCTTCTTTTCTCTCCCGCTAAAAAAGGGTGCCAAGCAAGTTTTTTTCCAGGCAGGTAAGCTGATCACAAATGCTCCTCAATTTCTTGAAGGGCAGAGGTCTCACCCCCAATTTCTTATTATCTTCAAAGCTCTTCTGAAGTTAGCAAATTCCTTTAGGCAGATCTTTGGCTCGGCTCCAGGAGAATTCTCCAAAGACTCTAATAGGAGTACTTCCAACTGATCTCTGAAAAAATAACAAAGAACAAACTCTGCAATTTTAAATCATAACAGATTTCTCTTTCAGCAGCAGAGTGGCTTGAAACTGTCCCCCTGGTCTCATGATGATGAACCACTGAATGTCATAAGGTAATACTTAAGGCTCAAATATTTTGAGGTTTAGTAGTGAAATGATTTGTGGTATGAACTCTTCCCTGGCTCTCTGTTTCACTTTAATGTTTCTGCTCTCTTTTGAGTGGTATCTCTTATGTGCCTGCCTATGTAGGCATTGCAAGCTTTGCTTGGATACTCCAAGCAAACATAAGCTTCATGCAGTAAATTCCTCTTTCTGATTTTTGCACTCTTGCAGTAGGCTGTGATTGGTACTATAAAAAAAAAAAAGTTTCAATTCAGAAATGACCTCAATAAAACCCTGCTCCACTGTGCTCTGTGAGCCCATTAGAGACCTTTGCTGTACTGCACATCATCAAAATACTGCAGAAGCATTATTTTTACACAGTGATTTAAGCATGTATAATATAGTGCAGGTGGTAATGACTTCACATGCACACACGTGTGCATGTAGGCACAGAGAGTTTTGGATCTTAACCGTATGACAGAGTTCTTCTAATGGAAATCTGTAAGATTTTCCTAATCTTCTTTTTAATAGTCTACTCTCAAAAATAAACTTTCACTAGAAGAGGTATTTATTTGACAGAAAAGTATGAAGTATGCTGAATCAAAATGGAACATTTTGTAGACTTCATCCTTACCATCACTTAAGTCGTGGGACTTTCTTTCTGGTCACATCTGATCGTGCCGTAACGGAATGGAGCTTATTTAAAAGATTTCTTTTTTCTTCTCATGTCCAGTCTGATCCTCCCCAATTTATTAGAATTAACTATCCCTCATTATATCATCTACCATCTGTATCAAAGTGCAGAGAACAATCTGGCTCTGTTGTCTTTGCAATTGTCTCCAAGGAGCTGTAGACTGCCGTTAGATGGTTCCTTCACCTCTTCTTTGCCAGCCTGAACAAGCCCATCTCCCCCAGGCTCTCTCCACAGGCTTTCAGCCCCTGCCCACCTTGGCAGCCCTCACTGGGCTCTCCCCAGCTTCTCAGCAGTACCTTGAAGGGTCAGGGCTCTTGAATCGGTGTTAAAAGTACTTTACAAACCCAGATAAATCTTTGTAAAAAGACAGACACATAATTAGCTGTATCCTACCTGAGACTTTATCTGTGGCAGAGTAACTAGTGGATACGCATCAAGTATTTCCCATCCTCAAGAATTTTTCTCCCTCTTCATCACGGTTAAGGCGTATTAACATAACGTGAGGGAAACTTTGCACTGTTATTGTCACCGTTGTACGTTAGTTGCGCTCGAGACCTCACTCTAAATGTGGTACCTCTCAGAGATCAGCCTATTTCTTTCCACTAAGGTGAAGTCTAGGTATTTATTTTTTTAAACCAAAATGAGAAAGAGCGCGCAAATGATTTAAGATTCATGCAATCCATTGGTGGGGGGGGTGGGGGTGGCGAATGTACCGATCTGTATTTCATCACAGTCTAGAGCCAAACCTTTTACCAATACGGCTAGATATTGTTACTGAAAATCACAAATATTGGATATGATTAAATCAAGCATCAGATCAGACATTCATGAGTCACCTGAGTTATACCCTCCAGTCTGTTTGGCCCGTGCTTGACAAAGAACGTAGAGGAGTAAAAAAATTAAAAAAAAGAATTACATTTTGCCACAGACCGTAATAGACTCTGTATACATAAATCACCAAGGGATGCATGGACGCTGGCAATCTATATCGGGAAGATGCACCCAGGAAGCTTGCGCTCTTTCCTCAGCAGCTGGAAATCTAAGTTTAAGAGCACATACAGCAAGAACATATAGTAATTATTCTGACTACTTGGGAGCATGAACTGTAAGTACCTAGACATGATTTTATTCAGTCAAACAAACATATCAAGAATAATGTTTCCAAGATGTTGCTTTCCCCATGTGTTACTCATAGCTGGGGAGAAACAGGATAATTTCACAAAGCATCTTTTCCAGTGAATTCCAGATCCTCCCACCTGGTGATAGGGGATCCTATGGCAGTGGAGTATGGAAAATTCATTTCACCTCCGGTGTGGCTACTGAATCCATCACTTCACCTAGGCTGTTTGCTGGTCTGTGAGGTGACTATCACCACTAATAACTAATTAATAATTTCCTTGACCAACGGAAATGCCTTAAGAGCTTTCAGAACAGTATTATTTTTTGATAGCGCCTGCACCTGTGCCAGTATGTGCCAGCACAAGGCATCTTTTAGCTGCTTTTGTCTTTATGGCCACTGGAGGCCCCTTACTCTGATTGATGCTGGTGAGCGGTAGCCCCTGCACAATGACATTGAATAGGATTGTGAGACCTTAGAAAATAATGTTTTGTCACGTTAGCTCCAGGACATTTTATATTGAAAAAAACATCCCAAAACAAAACTGACCTTCTCTCCTTCCAAAACAAAGAAATGCGACTTTCTGTCACGTTGTTTTGGGAGACTAACGGGATTCAGGAAATGTTGTGTAATTAATTTGCCTTGCAATAGCCAAACCGACGCTCCCTTGTAGTATTGTTCCTGCGCTATTTTGGGGGATGGTCACTGCTTATTAACTCTATAAAAGATTTTTTTTACCTAGTGGTACACAGTTGATTTATCTTTCTTCTATGTTAAGGGCTGCAGTAGATTTAAAGACTGATTTATTTTGGCTGTATTAATATGGGCAACATCACTTGGTCTAATGATTAAGTATTCATGCCTGGCTATAAATTACTTTCTTTGCTCTAGATAATAACAGATTATTTTTCACCCCCGCTATATGTGAATTATGGAAGATAGTTATTTCTTTAATCCCTAGCATATCTTGCTATGAAAGGGTTTATGCGTTTAATTCTTCTGGTTCAGGGAAACAAGCGATCTTTTAAGACAAACTAGGATGAACGTATAGCAGCTGTCAGAAATCTTTTTCTTTTAAGCATATTTTAAAAGAGAGAAAAAAAAACCCCGCAAAGACAGAATGTTCCTTTTGCTTTGTTTTCTTAAAAGTAAAATTCAAGTAGATGATACAGGAATGTGTTTGGAAGACATTGAAAACAGCAGAATACGTATTTGCTCAGGCAGGATATTTCATTCGGCTGTGTTCACTGTCCAACCCTTCAGCAAGCAGATGAATCTTCCCTTCCCGAGCCGTCTGGCAAGCTAGCCTTGTCGACGGCTTCTGAATTAGACTTCAGAAAGACGGAAGTTCAGTTCCAAGCTGAACCATGTGATAACTCTGTAACTTTGAAAATGCCTTGTAGTCTCAATAGCCAGTTCCAATCCGTAAAATTTCGGTAATAGGTCTACCCTATTATATGGAGAACTTGAATTCTTCTGTGGTCGTGAGAAGTTTGGGGTCCATTTCATTTCATCATTTTCTTCATTTCATTAGATAATCATGACATATCTTTAGCAGTGGTAATCCTTCTATACCACTTTTACAGAATGTGGAGGGAATGAAGCACTTTTCTGTATCTGACCTATTTTAAACTGCTATTTAAGATAAGAACTGCAACGAGCAAACAAAATGACTTACTCTCCTCTGATTATAAAGGCAATCAGAAGTGGCTCAAGTATAGATATCTCTACTGTAGACATGCATATTTAATAAGATGAGTTTTACCCACTGTTATGATCTGGATGGAAGGTTAGATGTTGTCAATCTGCTCAAGATATTGCTTTAGAAACTGATTTTCTTCAGTAACAGCTTCTCTTCATTTTTTTATTTTTTATTTTTTTTGGTAATATATTTCCTGATACAAGCATGGAGACCCATCAGTCTTTTGCTTACCTGAGAATTTACATATGTTCACTCACATAGTACATGCAACTCAGGGCATTTTCGTCTATACACCCCAGGAGTAATACGAGTTATTGCATACTGATATATTTACCTTATTGTGTGTGTTTGGCTGTTGCATCTTCCTGCATCTTATTAGCACTTTTGGCAAACAAGATGACATCAAACAAACACTTTAAAAGTAAAATAGAATATTAGGGATCTTTTCACAGGCTGCAACAGCCATCTTAAATTCACTACTTTCTCTGAAAATTAGGATTTTTTTTCACTGAGCGCTATGATATAGCTAATCATAATATGGCATACTGGTTCTAGAGTGGAAAAAGAGGCTTTATGAAGTGCAAACACTGTTGGTAGCATACTGTTATATTAAACTCCCAGATGTCAGCTTTGGCAGAGGAAGCTATCAACAATTCATGACATTGTAAAAACATTTTTCTTGCCGATCCATTTAGGATGAAATATTACTTTGCCCTCTTGACAGGTAATGCAATATTACGTTAAGTATAAATAAATCAAAAATACAGATGTACTCGCTTGAATTATGATGGCCACTAATGGCATTTTGGGAAGAAACATAGCAAATTCCAAGTCTGACTAATGTCTCTGGTTACTCTTGCTGGGCTTTTCTGAAGTGCTCTGATGTCTGGAACACAAGGTTAGACCTTCAAGGGAATAAACGCCTGTGCACATTGGGTAACTCAGTTGGAGACACCTTCCCACATATTTGCTCATCCTTTTAAGAGGATTAATGGGACCTCTGGTGTGACAAGACCACTGACTCTCCTCTGACAGTGAAAGTCACTGTTTGTTCAGTGTGGGGAGGGTAGCAGACCAGCAAGATGCTCTGCCTCTAAAGGTAGCGCAGCCTTACCCACCCAAGCTCCAGCTGGTGCCCTGTCACGATAACCTCTCCTAGACAAATGCCAGTGGTGATGCTGCCCTAAACCTCATCAGCCACACTTTGTTCCAAATTCATTTTTCTTTGCCCATGGAGAGTTTCCACTAGATGAACAGAGCTATATTTCAGCAAATGGAACCTTGTAAGAAGAACTTCGTAACAGATAACCAACATTTTTCTGCTGTAATTTGGTTTGAGATGGATATCCATAATTAGAAGGGAGAGATTCTTTTTGGGGCTAATCCATTCTACAAGGAATGAACAAGCGTAGTTAAAAATGGTGAATCTGTTTTAGGAACAGGGCAAAAAGGTTTTGAGCTGTAATATTTAAACTTTGTGATTTATGACAACAGAATACTTAAACTGCATAATATGTACTCATCTTTTGAACTTGCTGTTTTGCTAGCATCTCAGATGATGGATTCAAACATTTTCATAATCCACTAGTTTATTATAATCTCTTCTCAGTGTTTTGGAAGTACTATTTATCATTGGCTTATTTATTATGACTTGTAATGTATTAAAAAGAGGGTATTCTGTTGACCTCAAGCTGTGGAAAAGTAATGAATGAGAGAGAAAAAGCAATAGTTGGAATTAATTATAGACATAGACATGATGGAGGAGTCTCTGTCAGTGTATATTGGCATAGTCCCTTTGAAGTCAATAGAGTAAGACCAATTTACATCAGCAGAGGAGGTGATTTGACAGACGTTGGAAGAACATGGGCTAGGATTTTCACAAATGTGGACAGAGACATGGAGCAGACAACAGCACACTGCCTGATACTGTATTTGTACGTGTGCTATCAATATTCACACCTATTCATGTAAACTGTTCTGTTACTGTGAAAGTAACTATTTTTTAACATGTGCAGAAAAGGTGTCCTGTTGCAAGGATTTCAGCCTAGGGATTTTGCATGAATACAAAGCTTTTTGAAACCTGAGCACGGTGTCTCATAAGAAGGTAAAGTTCATCTTACTGTACATCAAAGAAATACATCAAAAGTGTACTCTGATGCCATAGTAGCTGGCTAAAAGGATTCAACAGTTATCCTGTAATAAGTTTGAAAAACTATATCTATGCATAAATCAGGTAGAATATTTTGAATCATGGGAAGCTTTCTAAAATTATCTGAAATGAAAAAATGGTAGATCTAGTTCTTATCTCCCATTGACTTCAGTGGGAATATACTGAATTTACATGATGTGAAGGTAATTCAAAGCAGGCATTGTAAGGGCAAAGTGACAGATACATTATTTCTGATAAATGACAGGAGACCAACAGGGAATAATGGCATAACAGCTTTCAAATGCTGGTAGAAAAACAGAGCTAATTCCATTTCTGCTCTGTGAGTCAGACTACCTTTTCCTCACACTTTGCAGTCTGAACACAAGGAGGTCCTCTTGGTGTGGACTATTTGGTGAGAAGACTTTTTTATAATGCAATGATTCATGTCTACTGTTTCATAAAAAATGTTACTTTGTGCTAAGCAAAGGGCTCAGTATGTCACCTTGGGTACCAAAACTGACCTACAGAGAATAGAAACCTCCTGTCTAGCTGTAGAAGAAGAACTTGTGTTTGTTACTTCCATTAGCAATTTTGCTGTATAACATTCTCACTAGAGAAACTATCCCACAGCCTAACCTCAGATTCTTTTAGTGGAAAGAAAAAAACCTTTGAAACACACCGTGCATTAAAAATCAGCTTTGAAAATTAGCTGTTCTTATTTTTTTGCTCTTTTCTTCCCTCGTGCACGAATGATGCCAGCAGGAGTCCAAAGTCTTAATTCGCAGTTACAGGACCCTCACACATGGGGTGAGCATGCACATTTCAGGAGAGTGGGTTCAATGTGACATTCCTCCATTAAGGGTGAATATGGTGCTGTGTCTGCCGTGGGATTAGAAGGAGCAGAGTGACAAAAGTGAGGAGAGTGAGGTGCGGTACCCATGGGACACCACGGAGGGAGAACCATGGCCATCTGCACCAGAAAGAGCCAGTCCCAGCTATTTCCAGAGAATGACTACCCTCTACCTTTCCCGGCCATCGCCTTGGAAACAGCAAGACAGACTTGGCATATAAGAGGGAGGCAAATTGCTATTTTGATTTTGCTAAAAACTCCTATTTTGATCTGTATCATCTCATTATTTTCAGCACTTGAAGTTGAATACTTTCTGTGCAATCCTCAGAGGGGTTTTTCTCCCTAACTTGGGTCTTTAAGCAATAGGTAGCACGGTTTCACAAACAGAAGGCTCTAAGTTCTCGTAGGCAGAACCTAGAGTCTGGAATAACTGCCATGAGGAATACAACACCACAAATGTGATTGGTTAGGGAGGGAGTACAAAAGGGCATGTCTTTATGCGGAAGCATATAGATATCCATAAAAAGGTGCTTCATTAGAATTGATATGACCAGTTGAGACTGCTACACTTCAGCTAGCTGAAGACGTGACCCTGTTTCTGTTCTTCACGTTGGTCATATGTACAGCCTTTTGGCCATTTTGCATTTCTCTGATGTACCACAGCACTGGGTCTTCAAAATACCATTCTTCTAATAATGTATTGCTGTGTTATGGTACTAAAGAAGCTTGACTTGATGACACAGTCAAGCAATACATCTTTAGACAGATGACGTACAAAAGCAGTGGCCTCTGTGTCTGTCACATATAACAGAGTACGGTGGAATTTCAGATGGAATGGCAGGGGCTGGGGAAGAGCCTGAGGTTGAGCGCGCACGAGGCTGGAGGAGGAACACAGGGCACACTTACCAGGGAGTACACTGGAAGTCACTTAAAGGGCAAATTAAATAGGTTTGCCGTGGGGCGTCAGAAAGAGAACGTGTGGGTATTGCTTATCTCCAGTCGACAGCGTTTAGTGAAGTCAACAAGTACCATGAAAAAATTCAGAGTATATTATAATGATGGCTGGGAAGAATATTCCATGTGACTCAAGAAACATATTGAGATCTCTCAAGATCAAGCTTATGCATTCCAGTTGAAGCTCAGGAGACCTAGCTTCACATCTGGCTTAGATAAAATGGTTTTGGCATTGCAAACCTGTTTTTCTGATGAGTTTGTCTTCATCTTTCAACCGTTCTGCAGCACAAAAGTTCACGTCAAACAGAAAATTATCCTCAGAATCAAAGGGAATCCTTGTTGCTGTGTTTAAGAGTGTTAGCAGGGATGTGTGGGAGAAACTTAGTGATCTTAGATCTTAGAGGCTCCTGCAGAAGAATATTTATAGGAGCCGTTATAGAAAGAGACATTCAGACTCTTCATTGCACTTACCGAAGAAAAACGAAACAAAATTCAGTGAGAGCAGACACAACAACTCAACTCAAAGGCATATGTTTTTAAAAAAAAAATTGTTCAAAGAATAGTGATTTTCACTGAAAGATGAATAGCTCCCCAGCATAATTCTTTGCTATGGTAAGGTACTGTGTCAACACCACTAGGTAACTTTGTAAATTTAAGAATAGAGCCGGACCACGTCACAAAAACAAATAGCAATGGTGTTACTACAGCAAGCGTACAACTAGGAGAGGTATAGTGCAACCCACTGAAATTAGGGAAATTATCCTGTATGGTATCATATCGCACAATCAGATTCACTGTAATAATTTTGCACTGTCTTCTGAAGCAGCTGCACTGACAGCTGTTGGAGAGGGGGACTTGTTCCAACTAGTTCACTGATCTATTGATATGTGACAATTTCTTTGTGCCTCCAAATCAATCCAGAAAAGCTGCAAAAACTGCCTAAAGTACAAACTGAGCAGTGTTAAGCCTACAGAATCAGGCTTTCTCTATCTGTTTTCGCTCCACGAGGTAACACGACTGTAAGGGGAAAATGCGGAAGTATGTCGAGGAGATAGGCGATGGAAGCCAGCCAGACCATTCTGTGGGAAAAGGAGCATCAACAGGGCATGTTGACCCACAGTCACGTGGCTGAGCCTGTGCCAGTGTGGCGCTGCACCTGGGCTTTGAATCGGAAGCAGCGATGAGGTCAATATGCTTACTGCACATGTATATAGTCCATAAAAACCTCACATAGTGCCCCCCCTCCGGTGTTCCTCGCCCTGGACTGATGCTTAGTGGTGCCAGGGACTCTCCCGCTCCATTATCACCTCTACCAGGAAATCGCCGGGGAAACCCCGCTCAGAGGCGGAGGTAACAAACGCTCAGTACTGACCCTAGTGTGCCTTGTATTTGTGTATCTGTCCCTGCCGGGAGTCCAGGTGGTGCCTCCACCTTACCCTTACAATGACTAATAAATAATAAATGAATAATGCTTAGGTCTTGTGTAGCACCTTTTATCAGAGCAGCTCTGAACGGACTTAGGGGAATACATAAGTTAGTTCTCATAACATGCCACTGGGACAGATATGTTTGACTGTACACATTTCACAGCTTGGTAAATTATTCTGTACTTTTCCAATTAGCTTAATCCATAGTGTCCGTAATCACAGAGTAGTCCTCTGTGGTTTTAGGTGCCCTGTGTACTCTGCGGTCCCTGAAGTCTGAGTATACTACCTGAGTATATTGCAAAAGACAAGAAATGTGTACAGAGGGCGGGAAGAACAAGGCAGTGTGGAAATGATAATCAATATGGGGTAGGCAGAGGTTTCAACACTTGAACTACCTGACTAATTCAAAGTTTTCTGTTGGCATAAAGAATTTGTAGTTATGGTTTTCTTTAGCACTCAGTAGCTTAGTTATGTGATGGGGAAAGTCCAAAACATTTTTTTCATTGGAAATGATTTTTTTCCCCACTAAATTCTGAAATAACAAAATGGAGTTGGACTAGATGATCTCCAGAGGTCCCTTCCAACCTCAACGACTCTGTGATTCTGTGAAATGACTTTCTTCAGAAGGAAGTTGTGGAAACTCCTGGGAAGTTCGTTCATTCCTTGCACCTTTACTTTTGATAGGCCATGACCTTTAGCAGAATGTATTGCCCATTATACATCACAGGCATAAAATTCTTGCTACACAACTTTCCGTCTTCAAAAACATAAACAAGCAAAAAATTGAGGCTGCGGGAGATATCATCTAACTAGTGATCTCTCCAACTAACAATAATGAGTCCACGGGGAACATGTGTAACTGTGAAGAACTACATTTTTAATGGAAATCTTTCTCTCATGCTCAACTCTTTCAGTGACTCCTCAAATTTATTTATGAGTCATTTGCTTGAAGTTTTTCCTGAGAAGACAATTTTCCATCATACATGTATTAATGATATAGTCATTATAGAATAATAATCATATATTAATGATATATAGATTACACCCTTTTGCTTTTTTTAAAAGAGTGCAAGAGGCTGTAGCTGGGACATAGAGCACTGAGCACTAGAAAACCTCATCCTGACTGTTTTTCTACAGGTTGCCTAACAAGACACTGATGCAGGTCAGATATAGAACGTGAACCCCTCTGTGACTCCGTTACTTACTGTAACTCGGAGAGAAATGGTAAATGAAGAGAGGCAGCTGATTGCTTATGTTTCATAAAGCTGCGAGACAAAAAACTCCACAGCACAGTAGGATAGATTTGGAAAGACAAAGGCCAGGGAACATTTATTTCTACATCTTCACTCACTATTATAACTTGTCATAGTCTATGTCATGTAGAAAATGTTAATGAGAAGTTCAGTGAGTTCAATCAAGTAAGTTATAAAGTTTCCTTAAAAAATATTTTATTTTCTAATTCAATGGCCCCAGAAAAGACAGAGCCTAGAAATCTTTGGAATCTTAAATCTCCTATTTCCAGGTTAAAAGCCATCCTGCAATTTTGTGCAGATGCTTTAGTCTTCTGTTTCTTCTTCTACTTCTATCCGTTATTATTTATTTGCTTTTTACCAGACTTACAGGAATTTTTGTCCCATTCTTCACATGAAAGAGTTTCCATGAGGGTCATAACAATAAAATTATTTTTCTTAGGGAATTATTTGTAAAATAAAAATACATATTAAAAAATGAACATCAATGACTGCATTAAAAGACAGTTTATAGCCCAAGTCCCAAGAAAAATGCATAATCATGGACTTATCCCTACTCAGGGAAGAAGTTAAGTGAGTATATAACTTTTCTCATCTATCTAAATGCTTTTCTTTCTGAATCAGATAAGCGTCACCTGGAGAAGATGAAACTGTTATTTTCATAGTGTAAAATCAGGGTGTTTATACTTAGGTCAAACTCTCACAGCACAGGGTTCAGTACTTCACCACTTCTCAAACACTATACAAATAAGGATGTAAGTAAAAATATGCCCCTTTTCTGAAACTGCTTGCATATAAATAAATGAAAATTTAAATAAATCTAATATAAAATTATATTTATATGAAATAAATTCATCATTACAACACTAAAACCTCATCTACATTTCTGCATACTGCATCCATATTTACTCACATATATTATAGAATACTTATATTTTTATCCAGTTACCATGATATTCATCTCTCATAACGTTAGTATCTCAACTCATTTGCATGCACACAAGTACCTACAGTCATTTGAGATGCTGTAGGGTACCCTGCCTCCCTCCAGCTGCCTGTCCTGAAGAGCACAGGGCTCTCTTCAGTCCTGCAGCAGGTCCACCAGCCTCCTGTAGTTGTCTGGCACACCTCGAGGCATGTGACATGGCGCTAGATGCCTACAGGCTTAAAAGTCAGTAAGAGAGGCATCCAGTCAAAAAAAGGCACCTAGGTCATCTCTGAAATTACAGATAAAAGTCAGCTCTTCTGGAAGCAGGTTTATCTCAGCCCAGGGGCCCATTTCAGGACGCGTCGACTTGCCCCCTTGAAGTGTTTCTCTTAGACCACAGAAGGAGTCTGTGTAAGAAGCTAAGAATATTTGCCTAAAGTTTTGATGGAGATATTTCCTTCCCTTACAACTAGTGCTACAACTCTTGGTTTTACTGTAAGCTTCACTACCTTTATACATTGGCAGTCTCTGCTGTGTGTCCCCAGGCGGTTCAGATTCCCACATCACACCCTCATCATTGTACTGACTATGCACTTTCTGGGGATGATGTGGCACCTTTATATCTGGGGTGGATATTTTGGCTCTCCTTAGAAGTTTTAAAGGACAGAATTATTCAGGAAAAGGATCAAATTTTATCCAATTCACCACATATAAGGTGTTGCATTACGGTTTGACTATCTCGTCCAAATGAGCTTGATGGCAAAGGGCTGGCATGAGAGCACTCTCTCTCTCTTCCTACCTCTTCACCCCAAGAACTGCAAGGAAGGGGAGCCCGGAGGAAAAGGGGTGCTCTTTGCACAGCTGATGGAGCAAAGGGGAGCTAAATAAAGAAGACCAATGGGCATGCCCAACACATAGTAGTTTTGCATATGTTATGTTACTACATTTGACAATTATTGCTGTTAAAAAAGCAGCTATGTTAAGAAGTTGAGAAGATTTGTAATTATAATACAGTACCAAAGTTCAAGCCAGTAAACTCTGTGAAATGTGTCTGGGAGGAAGTGAGCGGTCACCATAAACTTAAACAATTTTTTTCCCTCCTTGAGGACAAAGATTACAGCATGAAAAAAGGAAGACAACAGAAAAAAATGTATATAAGGTTCTCCTGTAGAATATGGCAGATATAGAAACGGATTTTTTTTCAAGGCATCCCTTGGAAGCTGGGACACAAGTAGGTGCTGGGAAAGAGTCTCCTGTCAACTGATGTTTCCTGTCTCTGTGTTTAGCTGCTAACACCGTGCAGAGATATTGTGTAAAGCTCTCAAGTCAGCTGCAGTGCCTGTTAGAGAGGGAACCAGCCCATGGAAAGTACTGGCACAAGCCCTCAGTTAGTGGTGAGAAAGCAGAGCAAGGCACAGCTAGCAGGGTCAAACCCCAAAATGTCAGTTCAGCGTCAGCTGGGCTCTTGCGACCAGCAAAGCTTAATCATGACTGACAACTACCGCGGGAAGGAGAAAGAAGCCAGCTGGCCTAGCAGCTGCCTCTCAAAAGAAAAGACTACAGGTGGGTAGTGCTCTAAGAGCTAGCTATTGTCAGCCTATTTATCTACCTTGTTTTCTTTTGCTCTAATAATGATAATAAAAATGCTTATTGGCCACGTGATTTATGCTTGTGAATAGGGATAATTGGTTCACTTGAGCATCAAAAGGTTTAACATAGTGGTTCTGGGATTCTGGTTAGGTGCTTTTTCATAGTTACTTCCTTACGTTTGACTCTTCAGTAGGTCCCGGCCGAAGGGTTTCCTGCAGTCACATGACGCTGCGGTGAGTGGCTGAGTGTCACCCTCTGCAGGGTGGTGGCACGGCCAGACCTGGAGGTGTGACACTGATGTGATTTTTACACGCAAATACTTTAGGATTCTGAAACTGAGTCATCTACAGAAATCGAAGCAGGTACCTCTGACGGCATTATCTGTAGCACCACATATATATATTTATATATACGGTCCCTGGAGCAGTATTTTCTCATCTAATCTTTCCTCAGCATTCTCTCTTCCTCCTTTAGGTTCTTTTTGTCTTTAATAGCTCAGCTATTATGTTTTCAGATGTGGTCCATTAATTCTTCTGTACCAATTCATGCATAGTCAGCTCTCCAGCGCTAATGAGCAGAGAGAAATAATGGCTAATGCCCACTGAGAAGGATATCCATTGTTTTAGCTGCTTCTTGATTTATTGAAATCCTTCTGTACATTTCTGCACTTTCATTTTTTTACAGAATCCAAGAAAACAGAACATTTCAGAAGAAAGTCTAAGATAATGTTCCATTTCTGGTCATTGTAAAAAAAATGGACCTTTGGGAAAGAGAAAGAGAAGATGCTGTCAGAGGAAGAAGAAGAGAAAAGAATGAAGACAATAATTATTCATTGCTTCTCACAGTATTGTAACAAGGAACACCTGAAGAAATGGTGGCTAAGTGCATTAAAATCTTAAAAAAAAAAAACTACACACTACACTTTGAAATAGTGGGACATATCAGCACTGGATAGTGTGTAATGTAAAAGAACACTTATCGAAGGCTATCAAAGACTGAATCAGCTTCCAGTTCAGGAAATCCCCAAGCTACTGCTTGCCAGAGACTGTAAGGATAACAACTAGATGTTCTCTTATCCTTATACTCATCACTGAACATCAGCTACTAGTCACCATCATACTAGATGGATCTTTGGTCCAATTTTGTTATACTGTTTTGAGAGTTTTTATTTAACAGCTGTAAGGAATAGATTGCAGAGTGCTGACAACGAAATAAAACTGGTCAAGGACAGAGCAAACTCAGGATAGTATAAATCCAAAAGACTTAGTTAAGAAATTATTAGGAATTCTTCCTCACATTTAGTTACTATTAAGGATGAGACTTCTGCTATTCTACTTCAAATTTCGTTCTTCAAGCAATATTAAGTGAAAATACTATTTTTAATTTTTGTCCTTCAAGTGCTGGGTAGTCTTATTATCCATTTTTAAAAGATTTCCAATCCTACGCTTGGAGTGTATTGCATGTCATCTGAGAAGGAAAAAAAGATTTTGTCTTGTATATTGTTTCCAAAGTGTTTTAAAATCCTTGAAGTAAATTAATGAATGCAGAGGATGTCGTCATATATCGGTGCTCCCCTTTTTTGAGATTCTCACCAAGACTATCGTATTTATAAATAGATATCACAAATGGCCCTTTCAGAACAGAAGGTGAAAGGTAAGAATGAATAAGAACTTCATAAAAATCAGTTAACATATAAACTGAACACAGAGAGAGCCTTTGTTTTTTTCCTCCACTTAGTCAAAAATTGTTTAAAGTACCCAATGCTGGCAAATCTTTGCCTTTTGGAAGCCGTGAAATTACTAGACCATTGGAGGAGGCTGCTGAAAACAAAGATTCAGCTGCCTATCTGAGCGACATACCAGGTTATTCTTCCTCTAAAAAATACAGATTCAGATCTTAGATTGTATCCTTTCAGTGTTCTTGGACCTCTTCTTCATGTGCAGTCGTCAAGCAGTATGTTAGGAGCTAAGCTTTCTCTATGATAACGTTTTCTGCGAAACAAGACTATGAGCCCAGATATTCCGTGCAAGGTAACAATATATTCAGCTAAAACCTTCTTTCTGCAGTAATGTGCAGATATATGTGAAATAAATGACAAACTGTGTTTTTTGTTGATTTATTTTTTTTTATACATTATATATATATACACACACTATATATGTATAAATATATATTATATTATATTATATTATATAGTGTGTGTGTATATATATATATATTTATATATATATACACACTAATGTTATCTGAAAATCAGTGTAATAGCTAAACTAATTAAATAAGAAATGGGAAAGAAAAACACAAAATCAGCCAGCAAGGCTTTTTCTTCCAAGCAAAAAAAAAAAAAAAACAAACAAACAAGGAAGCTAAGGAATCCTATTTATGACGCAGCCCAGCTCAACTTGAGGTAAAACATGCCCTTCCCAAAGTTATTATCTCTTCCCTCTTTCAGTAATGCAGCCAATTTCATTTCTTTCTTGAGAATATGGATCACCAAAGGCAGAAGTAGAACTGAACTAACCTATTTTTGACTAAGGAGCTGAAACTGCTATTGTATTTTGTTCTGCATTTCCTCTACCACAACAGAGGAAGTTGTGACAAAACGAGGGGAAAAAATATTTAAAATAAGAGAATGTAGGAGATCATTTTTTCAAGAAAAAGAGCCTTTTCAGAGTAGCCCAAATGATTCATGACTTAATGAATGTTCTTTCAGCCAAAAATGAGAAAGAAAAGGGGATGAAACTGTAAAAATGTTCTGATCTACCACAGTGCTTCAGTTTCCCTGGAAAGATTTACAAAGGACTCTTTCACGAAAGCGTGTTGGAACATCTTCTCTCTCCTGCAATCTAGTGAGAAGAGCACTCATCTCAGAGAAAGGAGACTCAACGTTTCCTCTCCTAGCGTTCAACCGTGAAGTCGTCACTGATCAGAATCAGCCCCTTGATATCCAGCTCAGAGGTAAACTCCTACCTGTAGGGGTCTGAGTGTGGGGATGAATCCCTTCTGGCCCCAACTTCAAGTGAGATGAACCCCAGACAAGAAGCCTCTGCTTTCCCATGCAAATATCCCACTAAATATGTTACAGATGCTCCCCACCCCCTACCCACACAACTTTTCAGTATTTCTTTGGTCAAACTATTTCTCTTCTTTTTCTCAAATAATACGTTCAAGTATGATTGTCTAAGTGTATTGATGTTCTCTGCATTCTGATAATGAGTCTCTAGTGTATGAGCTCTTGAGCATCTGACACAGATGCTTAATGAAGGTGCCTGGTCTTAGAGTAGGCACGCACAATTTTAGCTGTTCTAGAATATACTGTGGGACATCAAGCAACTGCTTCAGAAGGATGTGGGTCTTCTGTAGGTCCTGCACCTGGAGCCATAACTAAGATTTGGATAGCAAAGGACAGAGAAGATGAATTCTTTCCCAAGGGTATTACTGCATTACTCCATGTGATATCAAAAATTTATAACTGTTATCCAAGTGTCTCAAGCATATAGCTGAAATGGACCAAAAATTGAAAGGACCTGAACTCTGCCATACTCGGGGGCTTCACTCTGATGTTAGCTGTCTTCTTCACCGTTATGAAACACTGTTGTGTTTCCTAAAAACACTAAGAAAAGCAGATTTTCAACTGTATCACCTCAGACATAACTGTCTTACCTCCAAAAATCAATTTTTGGCTTCTGCTGTATTGGGAGAGGCTAGAAATAGAAAGGAAATGGAAGAAGTTTTAGCAGAGTGTTCTGGTGCTGTTCAGGAGCTTTCACAGCTCCAGGTAGAACTTGTACCGGCTTATATCTTTCAATATTTTCTCCACTTCTCGTATTTCTGCTCCATAGACTTTTAATATTGAAGTTTTCCCAGAATCTGCTCCACCTCCAGGAATGACAGTGTGATCCTGGCATAAAATCTTTACTTCTGCAATCATCAGCAAGCACCGGACCATTCTTAGTGGGACTTGTCCTCCTGAATGTCTCCATTAGACTTAAAGGAGGTGAAGGGGGTTAAATATACCTCAGTGTAACTGAGAATCAGATCCTTTCTTTCTTATATAACAAATTATCTAAATGATACAAATGGGAGAATAGATAATTATTTAGTAAATGGATAATTAGGTCCAGGAAGAACACACTGCGCCATCTGAATGACAAAGTACGTAATGCTGATTTAGCCATTTTAATTTATGGAGAAAAAGGCTCTGTTAGCATTTTACGAAATAATATTTCTACATGCAATTCCTAGTTTGTGAAGTAGGGCTCTTAATTACAGGTTTAGAGGAGCACAAACTGTCTTCATCTCTGTTTAACTAGAATCAGATATAATGAGCCTTCAGAAATCACTGTTCCCGTGAACTACTGTATGTTTATGTGGATGTGTTCACTTATACTTCACTGTTACATTTAGTCTCTGCGTGGTGGGCCTTTGTGGTGTGATTTGGCTCTCTCCTGTACCGCTTTCAGTGAAGTACTGCATAGCTGGTACACAAAAATATAAACTATTTTCATTCTACTTTTATTCAAATCAAAAGAAGAAGAGTTTGTGTTTTGGTCTTTTTCACGGAGGGTAGTTAGCCTTTTGGAAAAAAAATCAATCTAATTAAGAGAGGTAGAATATCTTCTCTTTTTTATGTATTCAAAATGACAACTTACTGCAAAATATACCGTAGTAAAGTCCAAATTACCAGGCTCGATACAAGGCAAAAGGATGGAGTTCTTTGGCTTGCAATGTATGAAGGCTCCTTCTGGTCCTAAATACTGAGGTTAAAAAGTCACTGATACTTCAGAGAGCCTCCATAAAGCCATATCTCCAGATATTTCATAGCTAAAAGAAGGATCAGCTTTTTTAAAGACCTTTCTTTGCATGTGTAGCCAAAGCTTATTAGGATATTTAATTTGATTTTAATCTTCTCATTTTTTTTTTAATGCCTCTATGAGTATAAATCTCACCTAAGAATGTTGCTGAAATTTCAAATGTTGGGATCTTTCAAAGACTGCATGCATAAGACCTTTGGATCGTATAGATTTCAGTCCAGAAACTGAAGAAATTACCGATAATAAAGAGAAATGAAATAGCACATCTTGTTCAATACTTAAAGTTAGATTGTAGGAAGTCTGTGACATGCACCTTGATGCTACTATTGCTAGCTCGAGGAAGTTTATTCTTTGCAAATTATTTCCACGTAGAAAACAAGGGACCCATGTTTATATCATTTGACGTTAATAACAGAAAAATGCCTATAAAAGTGATAGAAAATACATGGACTGCCCGCAGAAGGCCAGCTCCGTGCTACCTCCTGTCCCAGCTGCTGTATTTTTGTCTAATTTCAGAACTGGTCCTGGTGGGTTCTGCTTCTTGTCTCTAATTACATTATACCACCGGGAAATAACGCAGACAGTGCTTAGATACATAACTGCAGCTGGCAAAAGTTTCAATGCCACCCTCTAAGTTATTGTGAAAACATGGGAAGCTAGCTGTTGCACAAACAAATGTGTGCTTAGAGTATCTGTTGGGGCTCCGGGGATCATTAGCAGCTGTGGAAGCCTTTTAACCTCTAGGTAGCATAGTTCAAAGCAAGTAGAAGTGAGTAATAACAAATAAGTGCACCTTCTGAAAGCACAGTATAGCCTGCATGAATTAAATTGGTAGTTTCAGCCCGCATCTCTGAGGACAAGTGTTGGCAGAGTTCAGAAACGTCATCATAATAGCTGAGCTGTCATATGAACATGCTATCCATACACTTTGGGAATAAAACCTTAGAGTTTTATAAAAGGGGAAGTGGCAATGGTGATTGAGACCTCAGGGCCGGATGGCAACACATCTGTATTTTAAGTTGCAGACACGGTATGGGCAGCCACTGCTAATGTAACTGGGGCCACAAAATATGTGTAATAGAGTCATTTGTTCCCCCACCCCGCCCGCCCTACAGATAAGGAGTCTTCAAAGTGTAGTTTATTAGTCTCCTAGTGCGAGCAGCCTCATTACCGTCTAACTGAAAGTGAAAGCTGCATTACAGTATTAGCAGAAATTAAACGACTTAGCTCCCTTTTTTTTTTTAATCTTGAATTTCTGTGATTTGCACAGTCTGACTATAATGTTCTTAAATCTGTTTGAATGGTTGAATAAATGGCAATGCAATTAAAGACATGCTATATTTATTTGTGCAGTACCATAGGCAGGTCACTTATATTCTTGATGTTCTTATCCCAAAGAGTTTTATTATAAATAAGATATATCATGTAAAGAGATACTTACAATAGTATTGGTTGATGGACAGTGGTGGAGATTCACAACGAACAGAGGAATCGTGACTCATTTTGGAGATGGCGTATTGTGTATCTTTACTCTGATTCGGCAGAATCGGACCTTTAGTATTTTCCATGTTTTCTTTGCTCTTTTTGGTTCATCCTGGAAAGCTGAGATGAAACTTAAGGTAAGAATACACAAGCAATCGTCTCTGTTGAACAGACCACTGGAAGAAACAAATTTTGCGACATCTCTTAAAGAGGGGAATACTTTTGCTTGTTTTACAGGAACAGGTAGATTCCTCCAAGTAGAGGTGGAACAAGAAAGGCTTCAAATCCTGGCACAGACACAATGTATTCAGCAACATTTCATTGTCTTTATAGTTCACGGTGAATTTTTTTTTCTCCGATGGGAGAAAAGATTAAAAAAAAAGAAAAGAAAAAGACAAGGAGTGCTATCCCAAAATGCTGCTCATATGATTACATGAGAGAAGAAGCAGTGGAGATCTCTGCTTGCTTTGTGCACACATTTGCCTCACATCTCCTCTGTTAACATTCCTCACCCCAGTGATTTAGTGTATTCACTGTATGCAACAAGACGAAAAAGGATTTGACAAGGTTTTGTTTGCACTGCAGAGCTGGCCCTAGATAGAAAAGCAGACCCATAGCTTAGCTGTGATCTTGAATTACTGAGTAGGTAACATTTATCCTTGGCAGGATAAATGGAAGAACTTTTGAAATAAATTTCTCTCTTTGCCACTATATTTCCGGGCAAAGGAGAAACTCCTATTGGAAGTTACATATCAGTAAAATACTGGCAAACTGGTAAAATTATCAGTCAGCAAACAAAAAGAAAATGTCCCTGATAAGGCCAGACTGCTGTAATCATAGATAGGAGTGAGTGATGATGGAGAGAAGAAATATTAAAATAGCCTGAGCAGACAAATAAGAGATAGGATTCCTGTGTCTCACTGCTATATCCTTCTGGGAACATCTTAGGCTCCTATTTCCTCTTTCATCAGAGAGACTAAATACCTTAATTTATTATTAAAATTGTTGATGGGATTTTTATCACCTTTTAGAATTTTTCTTCTCACTGCATATAAAATACATGTATATTCTACCATTGCGTAGATCTAGTATGTGTAAGAGCTAAGACACTAAACACTGTAAGCACTAAATGAAACTGAAATGGTAACGAAAAAAAGCCAGGAAAATGAGGCTAAATAGCTACCCATTGTTTTTATTTCTCATTACTACAACTATCAACTTAAAAATTAAAGCAATCAACAAATCTAACAAAAATCTCCAGCTGAGATTTAGGTGTCCTTCAGCTTCCCAGACAGACAAAAAAGAAAGGCAAAGCCCCAACTTATTTTCTTTCGTAGGCTGATGAGAAACTGTGAGACACATCTAAAATAATTTTTCAATTTGAGGAAGGTGGTGACCTGAATCTTGCTAATATAATGAGAAAATTTGATTCATACTGAATCGCGAAAAGGAACATGACCTACAAATTTAAACAACGGGAAGAAACAAGAAACGGTGTGTGCCTTCGGAGGCTAAGGGACTGTGCACGCCTGTAGGTGCCCAAGAGCTAAAAAGCTTTCAGGAGGACATGAGGACATTGTGCTTTAAAAGGATCAACAATAGGAAAAACAATATGCTAGACGACACATAGTTGGGACGGGTTTAGAAATGAGGTCCTCATTACAGAAATGGCAAATACTGATGCTTCTGCAGGTGCGGGTGCGAGCGGAGGTTGGAGGCACAGTTTTATTCTGTGCCTCTCCCAGGTGCTGGTGTTGATTGCCTGAAATAGGAAGCTGACCCAAAGCCAGTGCAGTCAACTGGCTCTTTCTAGCTCATTATGGATCAGTCCCAAAGTTTTACAATAACTCGAAGACGATTGGGACAAAATTCTGCCCCTATTGAAGAGGATGGTGAAACTACCCCTCACTTGAAGGAGTTGAATTTAATCTCTGGTCATAGAAAAGCTGGATTTGGAGCTCTGGGAGATGGGGAAAAGTTCAGAGGTCAGAACTAGCTGAAGAAGAGACAGAAAGAAGAAACTATGTAGTAAAGTTTAAACTTTCTTATTAGAGTTCTTTAAGGAGCCCAATTACTCAGACAATCACTAGTATAATAGAACGATTTTGTGTCCAAGGATTTTTTTTTTTTTTTTAAATTTTCTCATAGCCCTGAAAGGAGTGACATCAGATTATCTTCCTCATTTAGATTTTGTTAGCTCTTTGCTGTTACGTGAATTTCTCTGCTCTCTTTCCCTTTCCTTTACTAAACCAATTGAAATAAGAAGAATAAATCTTGTTACGATTATTTATTTCTCAGTACAGGTGAGCATCGTGCTCTGCAGACAGATATGGTGATCACATCTCACCTAAGAGAAATTTCTAATTCTGGACATTGAAATATTTCCATATTCTTGTAATAATTTGTTTATTACCACTTACTATTTACTTTGAAATAATGTGTAGGAGGTTCATTCAAAATACATACATCTATATAGTTAAAATAAATTAATGCCTCCACATAATAAGTTTCAAGCATGTTTCCAGCAAGTTCCCAGGTATTGTTGGCAGCCTTTAAAAAGATGATACCTATATTCACCAGACTAGCACAAATATTTGATGAGTTTTAGGGTATTGACTTCCAAAACAAATAGGTGTTAAACTTTGGTAGAGTTGCTGGCTAAGAAGAATTTGGCATGTGTACTAATCTTGTGACTGATGAAGTATTGCTTTTTAAAAACAAGGTCCTTTATATGGGGGTACATAGTTTTTAATTCCCTCATATTTATTTCCCTTGTGCTACTGGTTGGTTTCCATTGCAAAGCATGGGATCTGATTATCTTCGCTGAGGCCATGTTCTTACTGTAGTCAATACCTAAGCACTGGGGTGGCACCTAAACTCCACCACACTAGAAGCAGTCCTGAAAAGTAGAACTAGCTGGAAAATTTTCGTTGTAATGGGTTTCTTTTGGAACTTATTAATTTGAAAAAAAAAGGAAAAGATTTCACAAGACTTTGAATGCTTATTCAGTTCCTATTCCTATGAGTTAATTGTTTCTGTTTCCAATTATGCAAAGTGAAATATCAATAGTTTGCAATGTTTCAAGACGGAGAAAAAAAAAAAATTGAAATCTCACTACACCAGATGTTGAAACCTCAGCAATTTCCATGTGATGAGAATTGCATTTTCCAGCCTATTCTATTAGACTGCATCATACGCATGAAAACTCCCCGTAGCTTCTTCCATTATTTCTTCCTGAAGCTGTAATTAATTACAGCTTAAACAAATAGTAACTAGTTACTCACTCTGCTTACCCTTTGAAACCTAGTCTCCAATTACTACTTGCCTGTTTCCCATCCATGCGTTCCTGGAAGATTATGAAAAGGCGGTGTAAAGTGGGTGTTCTTGTGCCTACTCTGTTTCCTGTAGGGCTGTGGAGTCAGAGAAGTCCTTCTCCGAAAAGTTGTTATTTCTGGATTTGGAGCAGGGGGGCAAAGGAAATGAATTAAGCCAAGACTTTCACTCAAAATTCAGCATTAAAGTATGAAATATTTTCTTTTCACTTTTCTGAGCATGTAGCACTTCAGTTTTCTAAGTGCTTATTCCTGCACTGTAGAAATGGATTAAGAGAATCTGTTCATTTCTTCTCACATCTTTTATAATTTTCCAACAATGGAAATGTTTCCATTCAGCTTTTAACTTTTCAGTACAGTTCTGTATGTGTGGGGTGCCAGGTAATTAGCTGTAATTGTTATAACATGACAGTATTCCTTTTTTGGGGTTTTCTCATAGTTGTGTCGATGCTTTCATCATAAGAATTAACGCAAACAAAGATTATATTCAGAATGTCCAGCAGTACTTCTTAATCTAAAGAAAAAATATTGCCTAGCAGTTAACAAATGTCACAAGGTCATAGGAAAAAAGTGATCTTGTTCTCATTTTTGGTGGCTCTGATGTACATTTTCATACAAGACGTACTACAGCTTTCAAAGCCAGAATGTGCAAACAAGCATTCCAGGAGGAGTTTGAGCAGCGAGGAATATCTTGCTCCTGCAGTCCAGTTTGCCCACAGATGCTGCAATAAGACATAGTTTTCCTATTCAGATTTTTAAGAGATGCATTCTGTTTAAAATAGTTACTGTTTCAGATTTAATTCTTGCACTGGGCCAGCCCAAGAGCAGCAATAGGTAAAAGAATATGAGTATGCTTAATTCATATTAGAAAAAGAAAAGAAAGGAAAAGAAAGGAAGACAAGGAAAAGGAAAAGGAAAGAGGAGATTGTTTGAACTTATGTGAAAAACAGGTGGAAGAAGCAGTGCGAAGATTTCCTGTAGCTGAATTCCTCTCCGCTGTGTGATCCAGTGTTGCTCAGAACATTACTCATACGACTTGCCAACCTCTTTAAAAAGAAAAGAATATAAAATAGGAGGAAACACACAGCAGCAAGGAGAAACAAAATTGAGAGAGGAAAAAAAATCAGCACTTTTCTGAAATCTTTCGTTAGGAAACCCAGCAGCTTTACGTTAGTGCTACTAACCCAGTGCTACTTTACGTTAGAATTCATGCAGCCAGCTTATGTGAAAACGGGAGAGCTCAGAATAAGAGCTTTCTCCAAACTGACAAAATGATTTGATCATTTGTTTAAAAGCCAACCTGGGTTTCCGAGTGATATTTGCCTTGTACTGTAGACATTCCTCTACAACTCAACACACGCGCGGTGATCACTGCTGCAAAGATAGTCACTTGGCATGAATGTCAGGACAATACCGAGATGGGGAACATGGTTGTATGCAGAATGACGATGTAGCGAGTTGGCTTGGGAAAGAGAAGAAATAAATAGGACCGTACGGGGCAGCTAGGTTATCGGGTTTAAATGGACACCTACCTGCTTTGCTCATTGCATTAATAGGTATGTAGATGTATAAGAGTGGTTCTGCTTTCCTCTGCAACATCTAAAAGGTTTTTTTAAACCATTTCCTACATGTGTTCTCCAAACTTAGGCCTCCTTTCTTGCAAATAATCACGCTTAAATTCAATGGGACTATCCACATGTGGAAATAAGTACACACTTCAGTATTAGCAGCACCAGAGCCTTATGTGGTAAACTTTTTTAGGTACCTTTGTTGGAAGTGCTGACTCTTATTAAGCGTCCGTCTACATGGAGCACAGTAACAGCCTGATTCAGTCCTAAGGTAAAGGAAAAAATGTAGGCACTTTGGTATCTCTGCATTTGAGATGGCAACGTAAGCGGCGATTTGGGGTGTTTTGTGCATGTGTTTGTGATCTGATTGCTCATGCACCATCACTTCCTCGGATTTGTTGTTCTCCCCATAAGATTCAAATTTACCAGTGGGATTTGCTCCCTGATGGGGAGAAAATGCTTTCACAGATTCTTTATTGTTTCTTGAAACTGTTCAGATATGAATGGCCCTACTCACCATATTCTACCAAAAGAAACGAATAATCATGAAAAGGTGTATATTTCCATAGTTTGCTCCTCCCTCTCTTTTGAATGAGTTTGCTGCCATCTCGCTTGACCCAAAAGGACTTATTCAGTTGCCTGAACAGGAACTTCTAGTGCCATTTGAGGTGCTTGTGCCATCATGCCTGGCTTTCATCTGCTGATCTTGCAGGTCTTATTGGTCTTGTGCCACAGCAACTAGCCCTGGGGTGCTCATACACGTCTCATACAAAATGAGTAGACTCTGCTTAGGGAAGTGACTAAAGCCCAATTTCCAGCTACAGTGCCTATAGATTTATGTCTGCTTTGGAGGGAGATTGGGGAGAATCTGTAAAATATATGCATTCCTCACTGTCATGCAGATTCAGAGCAAGAAAGATTTGAATACGTTAGTTTTAAAGTGTCATCAAGATGTTAGGAAGAATTCCGTGTTTCAGACTGGACTCCAAGAAATCCAAGAGTGATCTTCATCAGCTACTCAACGGGATATAGCAGTGAGTCTGGAAACAAAGATGATTTTAACAAAAAGAGTCTGTAGGTGCAGTGCTTTAACTCTCTTAAATTGGAATAAAACTGAAAAGAGTTTTTTTTTTTTTTTAAATGAAAATGCAACCATTTGTGTGATGGCGATGAAGAGATATTGACCCACTTTCCAGCTACTTTTTACAATTGGTAATACTTAGAAAGTCTTAAAGGGAAATTAACAGTGACAAATAGAAATTTCTAAAATGTCAGGTCTAAATAAGAATTTTCAAAATTCCAAGTGTGCTGACCTCCTGCATAAAGATAATGTTGTGGTGACATATTTCACAAATAAATTACATACAATTAGTGATTGATGAGTTACCTGGTTGCATTTTTCATATCTGAAACAGCTTTCTACAGAAATTGTTTCTTATTAAAAAAAAAAAAAAGTTACTTTGCTGAAAAATCCTAAAGTCTCAAAGATGTTCTCAGGCTGTCACGTAAAGATTAATTGATAAAGCTGCTGAAATAAAGATACTTCGTTTAATGTTAATCTGATCAAAATGACTAAATAAATACAATATACTACTACATTCTAAATTCAAACGCAGGAAATAAAAAACTTCAATTTTCTTCACAATTTCTTGTAACTTTAGTGATAGTGGCAATTTTTACCTTGTGAGATTTACAGGTTCAAAAAATTTGTTAGCCTACAGGATGAGGCTTTAGTGCTAGAGTAACTATAAACCTCTGTATGGTACTCTATTTTCTAGTTCAGCAAACTTTAAAACTTTGATATTTCAATATTTATATTCCTCCTAAATCTGGGTAGAAATCTGAGAAAACTCAGATTTTTTCATCAAGAAAAAATTTCCTTGTTTTTGTAAGAAAGAAAACAGTTTGATGTCTTCAATAAAGAAAAGCTTCAACATTCCAAAGCAGAAATGTTTCTTCTTATAGTGTTGCACGTAATTTTTTAAACACATTGAAGTTGTCTTTACACAATATAGAAGGCATGCCCCTATTTTATTTTGTTTTTTAATAGACGGAGCTTCTATATGAAATACAGTGCCCAACATGTGTTAAGCACATCAGGCAGAGGGGAAACTCTCATTAGTTATGGATAATAATCTTGTTTAGTGTAAGCTTCCAAGTAATAAGGTCTATTTTTTCTAGAAGTTAATTTCATTTTTCTGCAAACTGTCCTTGTGAGAAAATCTTGTGGATGACGAAAAACTTATAAACAGATTTTTTGCTATTCTCACAAAGGCAAGGTAAAAATTTCTATGTGGAAGACCACGAGAATGAATCCTTTCATGAGCCAAGCACAATAATTCCTCCTATTATTTTCTCTAAGATGGTTACAGAGATGAATATAATTATGCACGAGTCCTGCCAGTGGGAAGTGACCCTCTGGATCTTCATCTAACAGGAAGGAAATTGGGTTACAATGACACTTCATTGTAGTTATATTTGTGATAAATAGGAACAAAATCTTTCTTGCTTTTTTTTTTCTTTTGTATTTCTTTCAAGAAGGGATTGTAGTTGTAAATTACTGTGCTCTGAAGTCTTCTTTAGCTCTTGTCCTGCCACATCTTTTACTGAAACTGCCTAGACCTTCCTTTTGCAAATACATTTTTAATATTGCAAAGAACGAAAAGGGGGAATACGTCTTCAGAATGGCATTCTTGGAGTTTGTTTTTCCAGAATTTTTTTAATATGATGACCATCCTGTGACTTTGGCTGCCAAAGAATATGAGTGCTTTTCAATAGGCAGTTATGTTTGCTTTATATTTCATCCCTGTTATGAAGTAGTGGATGTTCCTTGTTCTTTTAATAAGGTAAGGAGGTCTACATTCAGCAGTACTGGGAGCCAGAGCCTACTTTCACAACTTTCTTTCATCTGAGGTCTAAGAAGGAAGTGACAGCAGTAATGTTAGCTCTGTGCTCCGTTTCCCATGTAAAGGGTAAGATGTACCTTTAATTCTTCCTTTTCCCAAGACGGGCACAAGTCTTGACTCTGCAGGGCAAATCATGGAAGTGATTTCCAAAGATCGGTTTCCCTAAAAAATCTCTCTCTCTTTTTTTTTTTCTTTAGGGGACTAAAAAGAAAAAAAAACTAATTTTAGACCTTATGGAGTTGTCCACCCCGTTTCTTAACTGTGATGAGTTATAAATTCAGAGTTATCTTCTACAAACTATATTAACTGGTTGCATCAAAGTTTGTTTGGCCTTAAAAGTGGGCCCTTTTTGTTACAAATATCTTTCTTGAAGTTGGAAGACTTCTAAAAACTTGGCTTTGGTGTTCTGAAATTAAATGGCTCATATTGGTTGTGGCCAGGCAAACCCACAGGGAGGATTTCTAACAGGTAATACATGAGAAGTCAATCCCTTCAGCCGCAAAAAGATCATAGGGCAAATCAGAATTGTCTTTAACTTAGATTCCCCTTTTTCTATTTGTAAAGGGTCTGTCATCCACTTCGATTATCAGTATCTAGTCCGTTACAGGTGTAAATGTGCAATTCACACCATTGACTGCATCTCTCTCCCTGCAAGGTATTTGCTAACTGTAGATTTGTGTTCATACAACTCTAGTCCACTGTGGCAGTTTGAATCTTTGACTTAAACTGTGAACGCTTAGTGCAAGTGTTCATTAATTTGACATCCAATGACGAATATTGTCCTCTCAAGAGAAATGAAAAGCTAAAAAACCGCAACAATCATATATTTCTTTTGGAAATTTGGAGGAGTGCTGGCAGAAAACCTATCTGAGGTTGACGTTCAGATGATCTCCAGAAAATAAAAAGGGTAAATCTGGAACATTACCAGATCAGGAGTTATTCCGTCAGCAGCTGGTTGATTGCCTCATTCAGTTCCTGAAATGGTACACCTCTGGCTCTCTTAACACCATCCATTTGATGAAATCTCAGATTGGCACGTGAGGTTTTCAAACACTGTGTTGACAGGTTATGCTTTTCTGGAAGTACCATTTCAAAATAAAAATGGAACGGGAAGCACAGTTGATTCTGAAGCAGAGATGACCAAACATTTTTATTAAAATATGATACCTTTGTACCTCCTTGATACAGGAGGAACTGGGAAGACCAATTAAAAAAGCATATAAGTTAGAAGAAATTTGGAGCTTCATAGTTGCAAAGCTTGAAGTGATGAGTGTTGTGGAAAGAGGATGACAACTGGTAAAAAATGCTGCTTTATATTAGTCTAGTAAAGAAATAAATACGGAACTGTTGACCTTAATGGCGTATTTGGTCACTTTTCAGCCTTTGTGGAGAAGGCTATTGGAATTATGATTTTCCTTCCTTGGATGATTTGTTTTGTACATGAAGGTAGTACCTAGAACCCAGAACTGAGATCAGGACTTCGCTGTGTTGGATGTCATGAAACAACAACAAAAAAAGTTGTAAAAGCCAACCCTACTCATGAAGTACACTGAAGAAACAGTAAAATTCTTTCAGAATAATTTTCATGAATGGGTGGTTTCCTTGAAACAAGAACTGCAGGAGATTTTCTAATATGCCTTAGTGAAAGGAGAAGAAATCACATTCCAGGTTTTTTTTTGCAATTTTGCAATTCCTATCTGATATACTATGGGGTAAACAACCCCGTGACAGTTATTTAGGAACAGGTTTGAAAATCTTGAAAGTTCCCTGAAAAAAAATATTTAGGAATGTCTTATTTGCTATATTCATGTGTAAATCTTTAAAACAGAGGTCAAATGCTGGGGTAATTCAGAGGGCAAATACAAGGAAAGGGTATAGAGAAATGAGCATGCGTACAGGTTCATCTCCTTTGGCATGATTTAAATACAAAGAGAAACTCAGCAAACTCAACAGCAAGCAAACTAAAAGTGATTAAAGAAAAGATCATACAACACAGATGTGCTTTATGAAACTCATTAGCACAAATTATCACCACTTATTGGAATTACTCTTTGTACTCCTGTGTGAATGATCAAAGTAAAGACAGTTATGAATGAAAAGTGGATTTCCATATTGACGTTGTCAGATCTCTTCTGCTGTCTTCCATGGTGCTAAGGTCTGACCGAGGGTTGAGTGTTACTAACTTGCTAACTGGAACAAAAGATGATGTAGATGCCAGCGTGGGCTGAACTCTTTTTTGGCTTATCTTTCTCAGACAGCAGGTCTGTACAAGTGCTCTTCATCTATAAGGCCGTTTTCCTGCACAGTTCAGGAGAGTACCATGTTTTCTCCTTTTCCAGAACATATAAGAAGATGTTTGATGGAGAGCAGACACTAGTTTATAATGTGGTCCTCTTCCTGTAACCACCTTTCTCTTTATATGGACCTTCCTTACTTGTGACAGTCAGAACAATCAAGCAAAGAACACAGATAAGAATCAGCTCCTCTGAACTGATTGAGAAGATAGTGGAGGGTGAGGTAGCTGCCTAAGTTTAGTACCTGAGCTTACTGAAGTTTGACCTCTGGGGCTTTTGTTGGGTCCCCAGCCGCTGTTCAGTAATCTCACAATAGCAATATCAAAGAAGTAGGCTTTGGAAAGAAAATAGATTTAGCTGCTATGTTCTATTCTTCTGCCCCCTTGGGACTAGGGCACTATTGGGAAAGACACTTCGAGCTAAATCTTAAAGATGGCCCAAAGTGCATTATAGCAGTAAAGGAAAAAGCATCCTTGTAAAAGAGAAGAGAAAATTGGTAGGGGAGGTCTGAGTAAATGTGATGGACTGCTAGTAATTGGTTGTGGTCCATCTTTTCAGCCAGTATTTCAGGAAATGGCACATTAAAACCAAAATTTGCACGACAAGCAGGCATTGTCTGGAGTTGTTTTTATTGTAGTTGCCTACTGCTTTTGGCTTGCTGATTAGGAGCAGCTGTTGAGTTTAATTTTAATTTCATATTTTATTTCTGGCAAAGATGCCTACATCCCTAGGTGAATTCTTTCTTTTTTTTTTTTTTTTTAATTTTGATGTATTTATTATAAATAGAGAACAATAACAGATAATAGCTACTATGAGCAGCAAAGATATGGTAGGGCCAGGTGGCTTACTGTCACTGAGTGACTTTTCAGTATTAGAAATCACCCATTGTCATTAGTTATACTAAACCTTTGCAGCTGGGTTGCAATAAGGATGGGAATATTTGCTAAACCCTGACTCTGTGCCTGCAGAGCCACCAATAAACCTCTTAGGTGGGGGAGGGAGGATATTCTATTAATTTCAAAAAAACGTTCCCACTTAGATAAAGATTACTCAGTTGGGTAAAGGCTGTTGGAGGATTCCCTGGGTAGGGTGTAGGCTTTAGTAGTACAAGCCAGTGTTTCTCCTGCTTAGTGAATCAAGTGGTGCCTGTCTAGGTCCTCATTCTCTTTTTCCTCCTTGTGTCTTCTCCCCCCCCCCCCTTTTTTTTTCTTATTAAGGTACTAGTGGAAGGTCTTGACTGGATACGCTTTAGTAAGAGTCTAGAATGAAGAAAAAAAAATCTGACTCTGTCTCTAGCATAACTGAATATTGCTGAATATTGAAAATTTCTAGCTGTGAACAAAGACTAATATGTTTCCTTTCTCTGGAAAGGTGACCAAAAGATGCTGAGTTACAGTTAATGTTTCAGAAGCTTGAGATGGAAATGATGTGTACAGTGTAGACTTTAGGTATTAGTACCATTTTGTGTATAGTAAGTATAGGAGGCTCTCAGGAAAAAAAATGCTTCTTTTGTATATAGAGATGCAATTGTTGAGTATTACCCTTCAACAGGATAATAATATGGAAGAGATAGAAACACCTGTCTTTCTGAGACTCCAAAGCCCCCCTGTTTTCTGTTCAGTGCCTAAAGTTATTATGCCCCAACATAGATAAGTTTCCATTGGTACAACTGAACTTAAAATACTATTAATATGTTAAAGCTTAATACAAATGAGTCTCGTCTCCGGAAAAATCATTCAGAACTTTGCAAAAAAAAAAAAAATAAATAAATAAAAAGAACAGCTTGGCCTAACTCTGCCAAATCTGTCCCACTCCAGACCTTGAATATAAACAGCAGGCTCTGTTTCCTAGAAATTGCCACCAACACACCCACTTGCACCCCACATCAGTATGCATCCCAAGCATAGCTGGTATTACTTGCTTAGCTTTGCTAAGCAAGAAGGCTCCTTTTTTATTGTCTGCTAGCTGGCTTTTTTGTGCAATCTTTGAAACATATGTCATAGAGGAGACATTCCTATAGTTTCAATTTTTGTTCCAAGAGATTGTGAGTTGTGGTTTCCAAGGCCAATCTTGATAACAATTTATTGCACTTGTCACATTACTAACAGCTGGAAACTGCAAAGTCCCCTGGTTCTGGACGAAGTGGGGATCAAGAATTCCCCGCTTTGAATTGTGATTTTCCTTGATAGACTGGATGGAGAGATTCAGATTTGGATTGCAGGAGTGGCATTTATTTTAAGATATCTACAGGTAGAGTTATGAATTTTAGGTATCTCAAGTGAGGTAGGTGTCTTATTTTCCACTATAGACAATAAACTCCGTGGACTCTGGACAGCTGTTTAGCTCACCATGCATTTGTATATGGTCAGCTGAATCTCAGCACCTCGGTCACGAGGATGGATGCTTCTGCTGCTGTTTCTGTCTATGTTACGTTCAATTCATTTTGAATCAAAAGCATATTTTTAGTTCTTGCCATAACTGTAGCAGAACTCATCTCTACAACTTCTATGTTATATCCAGTAAGTTACAGTGGGCTTCTTCTCAGCCAGGTGTTAGCCACCAGCATTGAGAAAAAGACATTCTTCATTCCAGCACAAGCAAATTCCTTCCAGTGCTCTGCAACCTATGCTGTTATCATCCCATTAATTTGAAATTGATATCTCTCAGTTTGGATAATAGTGCATGGGGGAAAAATAGACGTAACTAACAAAAAGGCACCCCTATTTTGAATAACTATTCGTCCTAAATGCCTGGACACAGTTAGTGAGTGAGAATGATTACAGTGATTTATTGCCTAGCTTATTGCTGGATGGAGAGAAAGTGGCCAAGTTTCTCTAGATATTTTACGTGGTAAATTAGAGCAAGCAGACAGTAGATTTTTAAAAGTACTTTCGAAAATGAGTTAATTTGAAACATTAGATCAATTCCTTTTTTCCTTTTTTTTTTTTTTAAATACATCCATGTAGTTATAGCATTGCTTCTACAAAGACCAGAACTATTTAAGCCAAGAATCAAAAAGTACAATTAGAAACATTAAGCTTCACATATTTTTCTAAAGAATTGTTACCTGAGGATAGGGAATATGAAATTTGATCTTAATTACACAGGCAAACTTCATGCTTTTTAATGGTACTAGACTCAAAGCTTCCTTACGGTGGAGGGTGACAAAAATGGTTAAGGGCCACAAAGACAATTCAGAGACTGGAGCATCTTTCATATGAGGAGAAGCTGAGAGATCTGGGACTGTTTAGCCTGGAGAAGAAAAGACCAAGGGGGCATTTTATCAATGTGCACAAGTATCTGAAGGGAGAGTGTAAAGAGTATCGGGCCAGACTCTTCTCAGTGATGTCCAGGGACAGAACAAGAGGCAACAGGCACAAACTGAAACACGGGAAGTTTATTTGAACATGAGAAAACACTTTGCTGTGAAGGTAATTGGAGGGCTGGTTGTCCAGAGAGGCTGTGGAGTCTCCATCCTTTGAGATATTCGAAAGTTGTCCTGACAAAATCCCGGGCGATGTGCTCTAGGTGGCCCTGCTTGAGCAGGGTCTAGGTGTTGTTTGAGATAGCACACACTAACACCGACAGAAAATATTCTAGGGACTGTCCTGATAATTTGACAGTGTAGACATCTGAGTCCGCTGCTTGGGGGCTGTAGTGTCTACTTGTGAAGATAGAGATGTGAGTTTGCATGTTCTCTGAAGGCCTCAAACCAAGGCTACTCTTTCAAACTTGCAAAATTACACAGATGGCTTGAAGGTAGCAATGTGACTGTTCGCAACAGACAATAAAGATGTGGTTGTTGATTCTGTCTCCAGAGCTGGTGTCCCTGCCAATGGCTGTAATGCTTTTTGGTGTAATGCTAAAACCGTATAGGGAGCGAATCAGTTGCACAATGTTGTATGATTATGTGCTAATTCTTTCTCATTTCTGTGAGAATAAGGTGTAGCTTTTTCCATGATTGGGCATGGACGTAGATCGTCCCTCTGCCATAGGTGTTCTCCAATATCTAAAGTGGTCTGAGATACATCTTAATTCCAAACTGGAGCATTTACAGGAAGAAGTTACAGCACCACTTTCTTTTTGGTTGCAATGGAATAATCGAAACCTATGCCTTTCTATCAAATTTGGATAATGCTGCATGCTGCTTTCAGACGTGAATGGAATGGGGACTACAGACAGAAAATCCAACACCTTGCTTCCTTAGGAAATAAAGCTAACAAAATCTTTCATAAAACTGTGTAGCATTCCTGCAACATGTTTTTCCATGAAGTAAATTCTGAATTGCTCCACTGATCTCATGACAAACAAGTAGAGTAATACAAAATGTAAATTACAGAGACCTTATTAAAGAAATTGAACTCCCCAAATGCTAATTAGAATAAAAAGAAAATTAGAAGTTTAACAGGAGTGCAGTAAAAGATGGAATTTAAGTATTCTAAACATATAGAGATATAATGCTTAATTGACACTAAGCAAGTTTAAGTTAGACAGCTAACAAGATAAACACTTTTGATGACAAGAAATTAATGTAGTGGCACAGCAAAAGTCTATTTTATTTGGTATTTTATATGTGTTATATGAGAATTTAATTAAACATTGAGGTAATCCAGGCAAATAATTTCCTAGTGAAATAAAGCATAGTGAAATAAACTTCCTTTTCTTTACAGGATCGATGCAGGGTGACACTCACCGGATTTATGTTTTATGGCTGTACAGTTCTGGAGAGGAGGATGGTGCCTAGTGGTTAAGCAATGATGCAGGAAGCAGTTCCCACACCCCTTCCGCCTGTAATTAAAATAGTGAAAAAGACTCTTGTTACATGCTTGATCCCGAATATATGTTTACTTGTGACTCTTTACATTGCATGCAAATTAAGTTAAAATGGCCATGCCTCCCTGGCTCAGCCAGCCACATGGTTATGGGGTAATACACCTACTTCTTCATCTTCCTTGGGCGTTGTGATAGATATTTGTGGCTGCAGGGTGTGCAAATCTTTCCTGCAATCTTCTGCCACAGTGTCCCGACAACATTTTGCAAAAGATGCAAGTCATGTGTGACCTGCACACCTCTGAAAGAGGAGGGCGTAGGTGCTGCACAAGCTTTGACAGCCTCACCACTCCTGCTGGAGCACTTTTGAACCAACGCTGTGTTTAAGCATGGATGAAACTTTGGGCTTTGACATAAAGACACTGACAACTTCAGGCTTAGGCAGTGCTGGAAAAGCGGCCTAAATCCCACCAAAGCGCTGCCTTAGACAAAAAGTAAGACACTTTCGATAAGCATCAAAATACAACAGGTGTGGGAAAATTGGACTGCACAAAAAGGATGGTTTCCCATTGACCTTGTCTATTTTTTATATCAGGGAGTACTGGAAGATCATGCAATGGTATCAGGTAACATCACCAGCAAACACAGCACAAATTACAAAACACTAACAACAATCTGCAAACCAAGGGCAAACCAAAAATAAGATTAGAAATTTTCAATCACTTTTTGGCCGTGGTAAAGAGAAGGAAAACATTCTTCAGAAATCATTTGTTGCAAACTACCTCCTCAATTCTATTTTTAATCCTCATTCTTGCCTGAATATACTTTGATAGTTATCTATTCCTTATGTTTGTCAGACTTTGCATGAGTCATTGCTAAATTACTTCAGTATTTAAATTTGTATCTGTATATTTTCTTGGCATTCTACTTAGAGTAAGACTTATAATGATAGGGGGAGATGATCACCGTATTTCAAGCAGGGTAGGCAGAAAAGGAGGAGCAAAGGTTAACTGACATACATTACCTTTTTCTTCATGCATTCATGTCTTCTGATGATGCCAGCAGAGGAAATAATCGTCTTTTTGTGGCTCTCAACTCTCCTAGCATCACTGCTTTGCTGCCTCAGGTATTTTGTTGTCAATACCTGACTGTATGCAGCTTCATATTTACTTCTAGACCTTCAAGTGCATTCTCTCCACCAACAAACTTTACTGTTCTGTCATTGCTCATTGCCTCACCTCAGAGTGACACATTTGTTCCATGTATTTGACTTTTTTTTTTTTTTTGTGAAAAGTTTTGTGCAGTAAAAAGGACATTTTATCCAGGATTTTCTTCATCAGTTGAATTATGTTATCTACTATTATTGCTAAACTAGAATATATTTAGTGCTGAACATCTTCCCCGCGAATTACTGGGACATTTAATTCAGGAAATCATTTATCATAATCCCTTATGCATCTCCTTGGCCTTTTAGCTACTTTTGCGATGCAACCGCACAGTTGCTTCAGCTTTCTTCCAAAAGAAAGGATTTTAAAATGTGGAATGTTTAGTACCTTGATAGGCAGCTTCCTTTAGATGGATTGCTCTTCAGATACTATATCATATAGAAATTCAATCATTTTTAAGACTTCAGGATGTCCTTCTTTATCACTTAATCTCTATTAGATTATTTTAACATGACAAGATACTAGAGGAGAATTCAAAAAATTGAATGATAGACCTGGTTCTCTCTTCCTCTCTCTCGTTCTCTCTATTTTTTTTTTTTATTTTTTTTTTTTTTCCACTATCACTTGACTACTGAATCTGTTTATAAATCCTGGTTCTAATCTAGAAAGAATATGCTAAGATTTTGTTTGGAATATATAATATGAACCAAAAATTGAAAGACTAAGTAGATTGCTTAGTCCTCCCACCCAAAGCAGGTCTGTTTCAGGTCACACAGTTTTACGTTTTCGTCAATTTGAAGTCACAAAAACCTACCCCGAATATGTTATTTAGGCAGAGTGGGTCATAGCTGATCAGGCACTTGGAGGGAAATCCAACACTTTCATGGATATCTCTGCCTATATTTCACGCTTATAAAAGATAAAATATTTTTGATATATTTGATGAAGAAAAAAGATTCTTCTGAGCATCAATCCATTTTAGGAAGTGTTTGAAGGACTTTTAATGTGAAAACAAAAAAGCAAAAAAAATCTTGGAAGATGATTAAGAAGATATAAGGTGAAGTGTTTTGGATGAGATAATGCACAAAAGTATGTATCCTGTAATGGAAATTTGGTTACTTGTTGCTGTTAGCACTGCATAACTTTCTTTACCGTTTATTTAGTAGAGATCTCTGTTCCTGAAGCAGGCTAAAAAATGTTATTTTTTTATTACTTTTAATATGTGAAATAAATTGCAAGAATATTTTTTGAATACATGTAGATTCTATTGGAGGAAAAGTAATTGTTTTCTCAATTAGTAAAAAAGTAAAATAGTAATGATAATATTAAAAAAAAAATCATATTTTATTTTGATAGAAATGAAAAGTCCTGAGTACCTGTCTCTTATAGGTTTATTCAGATTTTAAATTAAAATTGGAAATAGAGATATTTAAAAAAAATTACCACTTTTAATCTTAATATAAAAGTACTTTCTTTAGAAAAACCCATAACAAATTTTGCAACGCTTACTTACAGCATTTGTATGCTTTCTTGCCTAACAAGATAAGGCAGTTGATGTGAATTCACAAAAGTTCTGATTGGTTTAAATCTGTATTTTTCCTTTAAGAGCTTTTACTTACAAATCTTGCATAACTTTGTGGCTTTCAGTAGGTGGATTTCATAAGAGATTAATGGATCTGCAGCTGCCTTCAGTCCAACAGAACCTTTTTCCCTGCTGAAACACTCCTAGGCTGTGCCATTAGACAGGTTCGTCTCATTTGTGGATGAGTTTTCCCAGAGGAAAATAGATGTACACGCGTAGCTTTTAGGTGATGAGCGCAAGATATACAAGATATGTTGACTCCACTGCAAATATGCTGCAAGCAGACATGCAGTAAATCCAGGATATAATCAGGCCTATTCACAAAATGAGTGCTCAGACAGAACAACTCAGTACTACCGGTCCTGTTCATCGGTGCACACATTGCTGAAATGTCTGTTATGGATATTTATCGGTGAGGTCAGATAGCCTGAAATCTTGGGCAAAAGCAAAAAACCTCATGCGCAGTTAAGAGGAAATGTTGAGGATATAAAAATAGACATGTCCAAAGAAACTCGGCTGTAGAACAACCTGTCTGATACCAGCAACAGCTTCTTTCAACCTTGCCAAATGGAAACACGGCTTTGGGATAGAAGTTTGCTACCTATTTCTTTAAGTCCAACTCTTTTCCCTTCATAGTACCGGTTACTAAGGGGATGGAAAGTAAAAGCTTGTCTATTCAGAGAAAGCACACAGAAATCTAACCGTGACTTAACAGAACATGAGCTGCTTCCCACAGGAAGCTATTCCTCGTGCATCCTTGAGGGGGTCATCTCATCCAACCAAAGATGTCCCTAGCATAAAGCTGCTTCTGCCGATGACCTGCTCTGAGGTCAGGCAAGCCAATCTCCTTGGTCGCCTTTTGTCATCCTTTATGAGTTTTACCTAAGGGAAAATGCACTATAAGCTCATTAGGACTTTCTTTCGAGGTGGCATCATCCCATCTAGACAGCTGCTTAGGCCCTTTCACTCCTTCTGTTGGGCAGCAGATACGCACATGCACATGCTCACACATACACAAAATATCCATAAATGTATGCAAATATGTTCTACTTGCTGGAAGTCTAGTCAGTGAGCCCAATCCTGAAAATTATGTGTAGTTTGAAAGAGAAACAACATTCCACATAATCAAAACTGTAGGGATTACAAAGGGACATTAATGGAGTTTATTGAAATTATACCTGTTAATATTCTTATAGAATTCAATAGTAACAAAAATTATTACTTAAGAGGGTGATGCTATTTAATTTATTCAAATAAACTGCCTTGGAGTTACATTCACTTATTCTAATCATGCTCACTGATTAGACTGTTTCTTTAAAAAGATGAAATGAGTTGGAAAAGAGATGGGGAGGTAATTTGTCCATCTTTTGAAGAAGAAATTCCTACTTTCTTAACTTTTTGAAAGCATGGATTTAGACACCTCACCCAAGCGAAGGATCCCATGAGTCCTGAAAGAAGGTCAATTAATTTGGAGTTTGGTTACTTCTGAAGAAGTCAGAACTACCTGTTGGCTGTCTTAAGGTTTGAACTTCAAAACTGAGGAATGCTGTATTCTCTGTTGGTATGAATTGCCACTGTACAGAATTTGGCCTATTTATTGCTACCATTTTAAGCAGGTATCTGATGCCCTGACCATATTGTTTCATCTCCTCATAAAGCTAAATCTGTGACATCCTACCTCTCATCAAGCAAAGCGAAACACTAAGCTCTCTTAGAGCCTGGAGTTTTATCAGTTAATGGGAATTTTGCTATAGACTTCAAAGGCAGCAGACTGAAGCCCTGTATGTACATGTTGCAATTGTTCTTTCTAACTCTGGGGTATTTGGTTGCAGATAGACATAAAGAGAGGAAGAAAAAAGATGAAAAATGATTTTTCTCTGGACCTTTCTGCATTGTTCTATATTATCAACTGCAATACTTGACTTAGGAAGACCTTCTCTGCGCTTTTCCATCAAAAAATCAAAACATTACTAAATTCATTATTCCAATGAGCTTTACTAATTCTATTTTTTACTTGAATCTCTGATGTTTTATTAAACTTCTGTCCACACACTGGAAATACAATTAAATGTGAGATTTTTCCTAGTGTTGTGACTTCATTGATCAATAGAACAATTCAGGAAGTATCAGATATAAAACGATGCACTAATTTATCTCACTCTTCATTTCCTCTAGCAAATGGAGACAGCTTGCCCCAGGGGTGCTCAAAACTTCAGTATCATGTATTTGAGCTGAATAAAGTGCTTCAGACATTAAATAACTAGCTCCTTCTCTCCAGATTAGTGTGAAATGCAAAGGTCATTGCATCTTACAAATGTAAAAATAATATATTAATTCAATTGCAATGATAAGGGGATACAAAAGCAGTGAAAACAAAATCCTCACTTTCTTCCCCTACCCTTCTGCAATGAATCAATGGCTTGGCATTGTGGGCTGATGACCCAGATAACCAAAATAATTTAATCAATGTTGCAACTAAGATGGTGTTGACAAAATCTCCGCACATCACAGATCCACTCAATTACTTTTGACACTTTAAATCTCTAACTGCTCAGCAACCTATACCGCCAGATAATGGCTCTGCAGTACATTGTTTATGCACTTGAATTGCTAACACTTTTCCTGGTGGAACTGAAAGCCCAGTGTCGGTAGCCTGACAACCGCCTTGTGTGTAAAAGGAATAGGCATATTTGTAAGCACTTGTGTTGGCTCGTTCCCTGTCGGATTAGTGTGTTAGCTGGAGGGCACGGTGGTGTCCATTAAAATGCTGAACCTGGACGCATGGTGTGTGTTTGTGTTCGCCTACATTGCCTGAGCTCAGTGAGCAGAATAGAGCCTTTCTCGCCTGAAAGTGGAGAGTGTGTGCAGATGACAACCGAGAGCAATTATGTTCTGATTCGACTTTTTGTCCTTAATGCCCACTCCTGTGGAATATATGTCAGGATAAAATGGCTGCTTTCGGTCTTCGTGAGCATGGTACTGTTGGAGAATCACAATTGCCTTTGGCTTGTAGGTATGAACAATAGCAGTATTTAAGAATTTTGCCCTCATCTTCGTTATGATCGTTAGTGGGTTTTTACTTTTTCTGCCATTGGGAACAATTTATCAAGTAAATATCCAGAATGTGACTGAGACTGTTATCCCTCAGTTAAGTAAAGGAGGAAGGGTGAACCTGTAGGATAATCTCTCAGGGCTGGATGACAGCGTTGTTTATGCTAGAGCAATTAGAGCCAGTTTAAGACTTCTCCCCTGCTTTGACAAAACCGAATGTCCTCACTGCAAGAATGAAGGTGAGATGAATGAGGGTTTGAGGGTGACAGAGCATTGGAACAGGTTGCCCAGAGAGGTGGTGGAGTCTCCTTCGCTGGAGATCTTCAAAACCCGTCTGGATGTGATCCTGGGCAATATGCTCTAGGTGACCCTGCTTGAGCAGGGAGGTTGGACTAGATGATCTCCAGAGGTCCCATCCAACCTAAACGATTTTGTGATTCTGTGTGATTCTGTGAATCATCCTTTGGGAGCTGGCCTTGCTAGTCCTGACACTTCCAGAGGCCCTGGTGGACACCGCTGCAGGAGAAGGGACGGTGCTTCCATGCCTGCAGAACGGGTGTCCCGTTCACCATGCCTCCTCCCGTTGCCACACTGCAGTAGCAAAGCAAGCACTCCTGAGTTTCCTGAGGAAACTCCTGCTTTCCTTGTGTATGAGGAAAGCGTGGATCCTCCTTATGGTGGCAGTTTGCATCTCCAGCAGCGTGACTCTCCTAGGCCTGCATTATCTCTGCTGAAAGTCAGCCTCGGATCAAGTGGCAAGAATTTCCTTGTCTTCTTGGTATTCCAGCATTGAATCAAGTCGTTTTAGGACCCTGGGGTTCTCGTAGTTCTTGCCCCTCTCTAACCTCAGAGAGAGTTTTGCCTGAGTGAGGCCAGAAGAAGAAAAAGTGCTACATTCTGACAATCGTGCTAATTTTAAAGAGTATTTTTCTGTAGTGCTGCAAGCCTAATGACTTCACTGCGACACATCCCCAGCATTGCAGCAGAGGAGCCAGGCACTCAGAGTGTGACCCAGTCATAGTACTCATAGAATAAGCAAGTTACCTGGGACATCAGAGTCACACAGTGTGCTTAGGTTTTCATGATTGTCTCACAAGACTTTGAAAACAAAAAATAGTGCTTCACCCCTTCTTACTACCCTTCCTGGACTCAGTCCTGCTGGGTGCTTGGTATTCTTCTTCTGTGTTGAACTGAATCATGGGCTGAGCTTTAAATATAGGAAAAGTCTCAGCAGTTCAAGCTAAATGTGTGTCCAAATGTTGCAATAAAGCTATGGTGTTTGGCACTTCACAAGCTAAAGACTCTTCAGAGGGTCTTGAACTCTTTCTCAAGCATTACTTAATTGATCTTTGTGATATTTTTGCAACATAGGCAATGCTATTCCATTTCTTGGGACAGTAAACTGAGCTATGGTAAGGTAAATGACATGATGCACCTGGGAAAGACTAAAGAATAGAATTAAAATGTCACGCTACCGATCTCACGGTGCAAGCACTAAACAATATTAGCCATCAAAATGCCATTACATCTTCTTTCTGTAGCCCTGCAGCCTAGTAAGGACAGTTTTTCCACTGCGAGTACCAGGCTACTGGCTTCATATGAACCCTGCAAGGCCTCAGGACTTGTTAAGTTTTGTCCAGACTTGACTTATCCTGTCTGTAAATCTGCTTTAGCTTGCAACGGCAATTTTTCTAAGGACTAGGTGGCTATTGCCTGGTTTAGTTTACTTTTGCTTATCTTTGCGTAATTGTGTGGTGCAACTGTTCGTATAGACAGGGGTAAAATATAGTTATTCTGCGTAGAGTGACTTATTTATAAGCTTAGCATAACGATGTGGTGTAGAGGAGTATAGGCATGAGATAATAGCAGAGACTCTTAAAGCAGGGACGCAAGATGCATTGTAGAAGAATGTAGACATAAGGAAAATGTAGGATGATACTGGGGATTCCAGGGTAATTAGGCCAGTGATATTTCAGTTACACTAATAATAAATTTGTGGCTTTGCATATGAGATAAGTTTCCTTTTGCCATAAAGATTTTGAGTGCAATGTTTTTATATTTTCAAGTAACAGAAAATATATAAAGTGCATTCAGTATGGCTTTTTCTGCAGTTTTTCTCTTTTAACTGGCTACTGACACAGGAGTTTTAAAACAATCATGTAAGGGATAATTTCTATTTCTTGAAAATTTAAGTAAATACTATCAATTTGTAATGATATTTTAAAGAGTATATTTGCATATAGCTCATTTTTAGAAGGTAAAGCTTTAATCTGACTCCATTAAGGTTTAAATATAATATTCCTTCCAGATTGAACTAAATATTTGCATAGACCAAAAGAAATTTTGTTTATTTTCCTTTATTCCAAGAAAATCTTTTTCACTGATATTTTTGGTTTAGCCAAAAATCTGTTTTTTTTTTTTCCCCTTCCTACTTTGCAACCATTTTTTGTTTCAGGTGTGATTTAGACAAAGACTTAAAGTCATACAAGTCTAAATGGTAAATATCTCCTCCAGATGGGTTGAATGGAAGAGAGGTGGAATTCATCTGACGTAAATAGACTTCACAAAGACTAATTCAGTTACCTAAAAATAGGCATTTATAGTTGCTAGAAATGCTCTGGAGTACTGAAGACATTTGCACTCCGCTAACAGAGACGACAGAGGACTTGGGAGAGCCACAATCTTCCCCAGCCCCAGCTGGAGGGTACGCCATGGTACTCAAAATGGCATCAAATGCTTACGTGGAGACAATTGCATCCTGTTGAATATGCAAAGAGTAAAGACAACTGCTTCTGAGCTAGCTGCCTACAAAGATTCACATTTTTCTCCTGAAGTAGGAGTCTAAAATAGGCCAGGAGACTTGCATCTGAAAATGTCCATCTCTCTCCACCAGTACAGCCATAGGCTAGTGTAGCTGGTTAAGCCCCGGCAGATGTCTTTCTTACATTAGGTGAGATGGACTCCACCTGCAATGCTGGCTACCAGATTGTGTAAAATGGAGTTTCTGTCACTTCTGAACTAATATGTTAACACATTTTCATGTATCGCCTCAAAAGCCCATCTGCCACAACAGTTACCAGAAAACACTTGATTAAGTGATGATAACCTTTAAGTAAAACCATCATTCATTTTGCTTGTTCATGATGATCATTTTTAATGAGTAAAGTACATGAAACTTATATATTGCTTGATTATACTTCAGTTCTTATTCTCTGTAGTAAGATTGCTCCATCTTTCTGTTTATTAACTGTTTGGGCTTTTTTTCTTTGTTCGTTTGTTTTGTTTTGCTTTTTTTGGAAATATCAGATGACAAGAACGTCATTACTTTAGGCATTGTACAGATAAAGTGATTTCTCCTTGAGTAATATTTTCTCTGATGTGAAATAATGCTTTGCTTTGTTAGCGAATCTGCTAGCTCATATTTCTGTTGCACCCAGGTTAGGATCCCAAATGACGTAGGCTGTTCTCAAAGCTGGGTAACCTGTTGGTCTGTACAAGAGCAATGCTGTAGAGCATCATAAGCTTCATAGTTCATTATGCTGCTTCATTACATCCTAAAATTTCACAGTGCTTGTCATCTCTGGCAAAAAGAGTTTGACAAGACATTTCCATAACTTTTACCTTGCAGCTAGGTAGAACTTTTGAGAAATATGTTGGCTATCTAGGTTGCTTATCTCACTGCATTTCAAAAATGCGATATAGCTTCACAATACTGTTCTTAGGAAAAGAAAAGTTATTATTGCAATTATATGGTACTCAGCTATCATTTATTCACTAGAGATAAATAACTAGCTCCTGATTCAAACTGAATATAGGTGCCTTCATATGCAACTGGTACCTACTTTCTCACTATAGTTAATGAACTTTTAAGAGAGATTCATCTTATCCTAAAATTAACACCTACTGGCAGGTGAGCTGAATAATCCTCCGAACCCCTATATTCTTGTTGGAGTGATTCACTTCCTACACATAGGCCCTTACATAGGCACTTCCCGCCATTTGAGATGTTCGGGGTATCCAAGACATAACGACGATGCCGGCCGATATGGCACAGGATGTGTATGAAACCCATGAATTTCTGGAGCCGATGCTGGAAGTCAGCAGAAATTGCTCAGCATGTAAACTACAAAATTCAAGCGCAGAGTGCCTAAGGTAGATATGAGCAATAGAAGGAAGGATGTGCAAGCCTCCAGAAAGGTGTGAGGGAAGTTATGGCTTGGTAAATGTCTAGTTAAACTGATACTGGGCCAGGTTTCAAACTTCCTCTGTTTTCCTTTCCATACTTGTAGGGATATGTCATGCCAAAACACACAAGCACCACACAAACAAGGAAACAATTTCAGTTATACCCAAAGTTTTAGTATATTTGTTATGCTATTATTCCTTGAATTCAAACTTTTTGCTATGTCAGCTTGTTGAAGACCGTTCTTACATATATATTGACACCTTTAAAAGGACTTTTGTTTTGCTGGACATATAACTGGTTGAGAAATTGTTTATGTATCGTGTTAAAATTTTCAATATTAGTCAAGAAGTAAAGACCTCTGGTTTTAGGAGTAAACTTTCTTTCGAGGTGGGGTGACACTGAAGGAAAAGGGAGACCCTCCCACTAATGTCTAATTTTGGGAGAATGTTTTGGATGGTTGTCTAGTGAGAGTTTCAGCTCTGCCTTCTTCTTCCCTACAATTTGCCTGAGTGCCCTCCACACTGAATTTCTGAGAGGCTAACATATCTCTCCGGCGTGCAGAAATTCTGGAGTGCAAGAAATATTTTCCAACATAAGTTTCATCAATACTTTAATCTTGTAAACTCTCTCCACTGCAATAAACCCGTGCTCTCAAAACAGGAAAAAAAAAGATATTTTATTAAATTATTCTCAAGCAACCTGGTTAGAACTTGCCTTTGAAATGACATTATCCATGCACTATGAGAAAATATTAAACCTGTGGTCTGAGAAAATGTTCTGAGATATAGTCACCTTTGAAACTGATTCAGATCTGCAGACACAAGGCAAAGCAAAATACCTTGTGACATACGCTGCAAAAAACAAGTGCTTTTGCAAAGTGGGTTTCAGGCCTTTGTGCTTGGAGAGTGAAGAGAAACTGAACTAAATGCAAAAGAAGCAAAACAAGAAGAATTACAAGAGCCTTGTGGGTTTGAGGGGCTTGACTCATAATCGTTGTGAGCCTGGTATTTACTAAGCAGTGGTTGTACATCTTGTCTCCTCCCACCACATTCTTCTCAAGTCTAGGAACCCCTCATGCCAGTTTTCATCCTCATTGTCCTGTTCAGAAGCTCCTTTTCATTTACTTTGGCTTTCTGTTAAGGAAAATATGGAGCTTTCTTTTAAATGAGTAGAGTTAGTTCTTTTAAATGAGTAGAGTTAGTGAGTTTGACTTCTACCACCCATTCTAAAAATAATTATTCTATGATTGCTGAAGCTGCTGTGATTCAGCCCTGAAAACCTCTGGTATATTTATTATTCTACTTGATCCCGTCTATCCTCCAGATTGGAGTGCAAGGGCTTTTGATACTAATCTTTTTTCTTCCACTTAACACAATAGACGTTCAATGCTACTAGAAAATACCAGTCTGTTTTGTTTTGTTTTGTTTTTTCCCCTAAGGAGATCAAGAGTCTTTGTATTTTTATATGTGAGAGGGAGCAGAAAAGACATACAGAGAGTAAATATTCCTTTTATTTATAATCTCCTTAGTAAAAGACTTCATAAGAGGATTAGAAGTCTCAAAATCTATGTTGATGCTTGTATTACAGCAGGATCTAGAAGAAAGAGGGAAAGTGAAGGTTCTGAATTCTTCTGCAGATGAATTTGAGCTATAGGAAATGAAAATAAGTAGGGAAAAAGAACTGGAACAGGGAATGAGAAAAAACAGGAGTATCAGAACTGCAAATCTGGCTCGGGTCATGAGGAGAAGACATAGACAGCATGGAACAGAAAAGATCGGTGAAGTCTGGCTAAATTATGACCACTTCTGAATTTACTAAGCCCAACAGGCACCTCTAAACCTTGTGTGAGTGGTCCATGACTGCACTGGACACTAGCCTGTATATTGACTAGATGCTACTGTAGTGTTGATGATACCCTGTATTCTGATTCCTTGTAGAGGTGAGCTCATTTCAAATTTGAATGTAATTCCAAAGTGTGCCAAGCTCAAAATTCTGGGCCGGCAGAATCAAATGTCAAAAGCCTTACAGTGTAGTGAATTTAAAATGTGTTTGGAAGTTATATCCATAAAGTTCAAATAATTTGTCATGATATATTGACCTAACATTATAAAAATTGACCTAAGCTCAAAATAAGATTATGAATTACCTTCAAGGACAATGAACATTCATACCTACTTTGGAGAAAAGCAATATTTATTACAGACAAACCTGAAATAAAGTCTTATCTAGCAACAAAAATATATCATGGATTATCTTTCTTTATTTGTTCCACATTTTGTAACATATTCCTAATGACTAATTTCAGAAAGGATAAAATAATGCAGATGTGAACAGCTGAAGATTTATCAGAAAGTATGAAAGACATCAGAAAATGTGAGAAAGCAAAAGATGGAGGCCAACACCTGCCATTTTAGAGAAGCATTCTTTTTTTAGGAACTACGGTACCATTACCTGTGGTACAGATAAATAATAAAAAATGAGTTCTTAAGACTCTCTGTGCCACTAATTATGGATTAATTATTTTCACAGAAATGTTACAATAATGCCTACTTAAAATGCCTTGTTAGGGGTTTGTCATCCTCAGTAGCATTAGCAATAATAACTGTTTATTACTTCATCACTTCCATCTCTCAAACTAAATCTAGAAGAGGATCCCATCATTATACTATAATATTTTTACAAAATAAGCTCCTGAGCAGAGCTTGGGTCACTGGAATGTATTTTGGTCTGTCACAAGACCTGGAGGTTAAGCCTGGAGATAAAGAGTCAAGCTGTAGTCTTTCCTCCTCATGTATTCTCGGCAGTAGTAAAGATCCTGCGGTGAGAGCTGCACATCCTTGCTGCTAGATGGACTAAAACTATGAAAAACAGGTAGCAGCCAGCAGCCTAAGAAGACCTGGCTCTGAAAAAACACAAGGAGAAAAAGCTATGAAAAAGGTGTTATTTTTACTGACATTTTTCACACTTTAGCCAGTCACTCTTTGCAGAGTTTTCTTATGCTTGGATGATCAGCACTAAATAAATTGAAGTGAAAATGTGCTGCATAAGTGTTATAAGTAAAAAATATGGATTGCTAACTGAAGTGATGTTTCACGATACAACACAAAAAAACCAAGGTAAACCAAAACTCATGAGGCTGAAACCGCTTTACAATGAAAAGTCAATGAGAATTGATTTTAATATGAACTATGTTTGCTTCATATTGCTACCTTTATAATAGATTTTGATAGATTCAATAGAATAATGTGACAAACAAAATTGTAGAGGATTTTTCTCATTGGATTAACTGGAAAAAAAAAAAAAAGAACAGTTACAGAGTTTTCAAAGATACCAGGTTCTTGATCTTTCTGTTAAAAAACAGATAAAAAGCATAGATAAAAATGTTGATTCTGCTTATGCTGGCATGTAGCTGAAAATTAAGCTCCATCAAAAGAGATTACTAAGAAACCAGATTAAGTGGGTGCAATACCTCTTTCAGTGTCAATGACTGTCAGCCACCCTGAAAATGTAAGTGTTTCCGGAAATCAGGGGAAGCAGGACGTGACAGTCAAGGTTTAGGGGCTGGGAGCATCTCTCTGACTTGGCTGCAGGTGGAACGTCCTCTTTCTCTAAGGTTAAATTAGATATCACCAGTACTTCCCTACCTCATCGCCCTTTGCAAAACTAAAAAGAGAGGAATTAGCATCTACTCAAATCAGCATGTGAATGTAAGTAAACGTGGATGTAAATGTAGTGGGTGTGGGTAAAAGGCTTTACTCTCTCCGGTATGTGCTATACCTCCTGGCGCAGCTCTGGCTGTGTGGCGAATACCCTGCTCTCATGACATTGGGTCGAGGCTGTGCATGTCCCTGCATGAACATACACGCTCATTTACACAGACTTGTCCAGGCAGCTCTGTAAGAAATCATTGCTGGAAGTTTCCCTATGGAAAGTTAAACTTTGCTATTTATCCTTTTAAAAACGCGCTCTATTCAAAGCCCATCTGTGGGAATTGCATGTTTGTAAGTAAAAGAAGATTAGCATAACGTAATAAGCCCCTATCTGCTGAACGTCCTCAGTGCCTCCTCCAAGACTTAATAGTCCACTTCTTTTGTCTGACCCTTGCTCATTCTGGGGGCAAAAAAAACAATCAAAAAAACCTCTGAAAATCTTCCAGATGCATTTCTATAATACCTGTTGGGAATTAAGTCATTCTGAAGGATTAGAATTAGAAAAAATATAATAAAATAATTCAGAAATCTTACCTGCTCACACTCCCTGTTTTACGTTTTGTATCACAGATATCTGAGCTAACTGTCAATGGTTCTTAAGAAGAAAGGTAAATTAGGACGAATTTCGGTATTCAAGAGGATCTTTAGCGTTAATAGCATCTGTTGCAAAGCTCACCGAAAACGCCAGAATGACTGATGTTTGTTGTGGTGCACATAGAGAAGTTACTCTGTATTATAGCAAATAAAAAGCCTTTTTAAAGTAAGAAATGTTTCTGGATTTGATTAAAGGCTCTTACAGCCTAGTGCTCAGTCTCTAGCATTGAACACTAGTGAGTAGTATAAGAAGGTATAAGAAGAAGGCATAAGAATACGACAAGCATGTTGCATACTTTCCAGAATATTTTTCCAACACCAGTGATCTGTGATTCAGAGGTTTCAGATTTTTGTCTTTGTATTTAATAACCTGTAACAGATATTTGTCTCATTAATTTGTCCAATCACTGTCTAAAAGTTCCACAGCTTCGTTATTCGTTAATGCTGAAATCTATTTTTCATAAATATTCCTTTTTTTCCATATTCACCTTCTCCACGCCACACTTGATTTTATAGACCTCTACTGCATCCCTTCGCTGTTCCTTCTTTCCCCATGCAGTTGTTTCCAAGCAAAAGACTCCTGCTCTGAGCAATTGTTCCTTATGCAGATTAGTGAGTTACTGTTTTATCATGACTATACTTTCCCAAGCAAGTTTATATCTACCTTTTTTTGCAGCTAAAATTTGTCAGAAAGAACATCTACCTTTGTTATAGCTATGTAAATATTGGGTACGTCCTCAAGTAATACAAACTGAACTAAGGTTGAGTTGACTAGGGATATTTATTTCTGTTGCTGACTAGTAACAGGACTCTGATATCAGAGTTACACCCCCTCAGGTCATAGCCTGCTGCAGGCAAGCAATTTTTTTTTCCCTCCTTTAACCCAAGTATATAGCTTTTTGCTCAAGAGACTGGAGAAAATTGAAGGTTTTTATGAGTCTTCTAACTTCTGTCTCACTTATAACAACCCAAATGTGCATTGATACTTAAAAGCATGAATTACTTACTCTTACTTTGCTAATACATGTCTTTCGAGACTCTTGTTAGATTAAATACATATTACATTAACATTCATTCTTGCAGTTAACATTCTATTATATGAATGGGTAGTAATTACTATTTACAGATTAATGCAGTCTGTTAGTTAGCGAGATGATTTTTGTCAGACACATTTAGGAAGGGTCAGTATAGATTTTTTTTTAATATGTTTCCATTTGCTTCTGCTGGGTGCTTTTGACTGTTTCAGATGTTACCCATTCTGTTGAGATCCATGTGATAAAATTGTTCAAGAGGACACTGCAACATGCTGTGGGGCATGTGGCTCCAGTCCAGGAACTGATGAAGAAGGCTACAGCTTACTTACTAAGAGTTATAACTCAGCAAGAGAACCTGAGCTGAAGTTGTTCAGCGCAGAAGGAGAGCGATTCTGGCAGTCATGAAGGCTCTTCATCCAGCCCCTTCTGCAGCTGCATCTATTGACTTTCAGATCACTCTGTACTTAATGCCTTTGAGAAGGGGATTGCGTCTCGGCTAGGGCTGCTTTAATAGCTAACTGGCTAGATTGCTTTGGTGTTGTTAAATGTGAACACTGCCAAGGGCCTATATTTTAGTAATAATTTTCATTATTAAATCTAACTAAAACTAGAGTTTTACTATGTCAAAGTTTGTAAAGTTTATGTTTCTGATTTCATTTAAAAAACAGAACAAATGTTACGTTCTCCTCTTATTTTGGTGTTTTTTTTTTTTTTTTTTTTATTGATAGGAGCAAGGCCAAATCCACAAAGAAACTTAAAAGTAGTAATTCATAATCCTTAGCCACTTTCGTTTAGATGCTTATGATTATCAGCCAATGCAAGCTGTACAACAGGCTTCACTGAAGCCATCAACCTAAACAGGGAAACATCTTTCTGCCATACTCTTTTTAGACCCCTGATTCTAGCAGAGCAGCTGCATATCAACCGGACACTGGCGTAGTGTCCCTGCCCAGTCTAACCTACAACAGTTTAGACTTTTTCCTGGAAGGCGTAAGAGATGGGTTGGTTTCTAGCAGTTCTAATTTCAAGTTCGGATTTAGACATATCTAAGATATGATTGCTTTACTCACCTAAGTCCTAGCTGCCAGAATACTAGGTATAATGCCTGTTAGTCCTCAAAAGTATTAACCTCATAAATCAAGTTCCAAATGTTCACACAATGAGCATTACGTTCTCGGCTCTGCTTTTATTTATCATTTATTCTGAGGACCCATTTGCTGCAAGTGTTGGAAGTTCAAAAAGACAGGGTCTCTGTAAGACTACCAATCTCTGAGCGAGATGAAGGAGGCATGACTCAACAAGCAGGTGTATGTTTTGGTTCCATTGTGTATGTTTGTGCGAAACAAAAAAATAAGAAACAAGAAGGAAGGCTGTTGGCATCTGCATAATCTGGCAACATTTTAGATGGATCTAAACAGCCTGAACTTGAAGTTTAGCAGAATGAAAAAGCATCAATAGTTTAGATATTCAAGCAGGCAGAAGAGTGGAAGTGTTAGTTCCTCCAGGTGTCACAAATCATGATTGGGAACTAGTGCCAGGTGAAAAGGGTGCTTATGCATTGTGTCAGGAGCCACCACGAAGAGAGGGGAGTAGGTCTCTCCAGCAGGTGGTTCATTCCCCTTAAGTTAGGCACTTACCTTGTGGGGGGATGCATTGCCCTCTGCGGGCACCCATATTTCTAGGAGAACGGATGTTTCATTTGGATAGGAGGCCTCTTTCAGGTAGCTAAAATTCAGTGAAATATATTTCATCTGAAGAGAAGAACAGACTAATGCTGGGCTGGTGAATTTAGATTCTTTTCTGGGGAATTCTGCTATAAGTAACAGGAATTTTTCCCTCAGTTAGGGCTACATGAAAAGTATTTTGTCAGTGATATCACATACTATAAGAAGCAATAGAGTCTTCTTATATAAGCCTTTAAAGCCCTTGAATTTCTTGCCTGCCCCAAAGATTTATGGCCCAGCAAGTTGTGGAAATATGTGCAGTCTCACAGGAAAGCTAGAGGGATCCTGGAGTAAGAGATCTGCCATATGTCTTCAGCTCTCCTCTAAATGGCCCTGGTTCTATTCATAGGCATCGTGTACAAGTCTGGAAGAAAGATGGCTAAAAAAAGGGTTTTGACAACAGAAATATATCTTTGTTAATAAGCTTCTCTGGAAATGTGAACAATCTTCTAGGATATCTTCCCTTTTCATTTCCTTTCCTTTATATCATTTAATTTTATGATGACCACTGATGGATAAGTTTCAAGCCATAGTATGTCAAACTGATTTGCGGAATAAAACCTCTATTTACTATTCCTGGCTCCTTTTCCAATTAATATTGTAACGAGTGTGCTATTTATACAGTTAGGAAGGCAGTTTGTCAGAGCAATCTCTATTACTTCTCTCACTGCTAGTGATGGTAGTTCTTGCAGTATAACTCCGGTATATACATAAGAGCTTCAATATCTGTAGCTGGAACTAAATTTTGATTTAATTTTAATCTACATTGTTTCGAGTTAGGTCTGGCTTTATATTATCTATCTGTTAATCCATCCACCAAACAAAAATATATATTAATTATTTGAACTGGATTGACAACAAAGACCCCCACCACTTATGGTTCAGTTCATATTCCTGAAATGGAAGGCCAGCTCCACTGGATGAGAATACCTGTGGCATGAATAATAGCATATCAAAGGCGCTACACAGTGTTAGCCATAGTAAACATAATATACATTTTCTGAAATTGATGTTTAGTCTAAGAAGAACATAATGTCAGATTTTTCTCTGGGAGCCCTCTCAGACTGTTTGAGCTTAAGAACAAACTTTTGGAAATAAACAAAGAAACAAACCAAAAGGAAAGTATTTCAAACATCCTATCAAAAATAGCATTTGAAAGGTGTGGTTCTGGTTCTCTGCTGCTATTGTAGTGTAAGATGAGTTTATATTCTTTATTTATAATTCCTGCTTTTGAACAGGACAAACGCAAACTATGAAAAATAGCAGCTAACCTCAGCTGGTTCACGTTACCTCCAAAACCAAATGACTCTGACTTCTAGTGAGTGAAAATGTTAACAACTGGGATGATATACATGGAGACGGTTCTGGGAGTCATTACCCTGCCTACCCCCCTCTTCAAAGAATGCTTGCTGCAGGTTGGTAGGATTGAGAAAGTACCAAATCCTCAGCTCCCATGTTCACACCTTGGGGTATTAGCACTAGCTAATACCACAGGTGTTTCAAGAGGGTCAGGTTCAATGTGTGCTGCAACAAAGACAGCAAAGTAAAACTTCTCAGCGTGATCGGGTGAATTATCTGGCACCAGCAGAGAACAGACACTGATGTTAGTGAAATATTCAGTTTAATCTTATTACGCTGTATTGAGACTATTTTCTCTTGATAGGTGGCAGTAAGTGCTATTAACAGGGTGACTGAACATCAGGGAGCCAGGAATTGCACTGAAACATCTGTTTTTCAGATTTCCAATTAAAATGAATGTTCATTAGCAGGGCAGTTCTCAAAAAGATATAGCAAAAGGTCAGGAGTTTTCCTGATGTAACTGTATTTTATTACCATAAACCCAGTCAATGAAAGAAAAGCCCTGACTTTTCATTTAGAAACAACTCGGACTATATGATTCAGGGAGTCTGGGTAATGAGACATGGAGATTTCACACTAAGTCACTGATTTAATTGACCCTACATCTGCAGTCCAGATCAAGTAGTTACCTGGTAGTGGCTGGTGCAAAGTGAAGTACTGATTTCAAATGAAAATGGATACCCAAAGCTATTTTTGTCCTCATACCTAGCGGCAGATTTAGTATTAAATTTTCTTTTGCACTATGATTTATGCAGGTACGTGTGTGAGTAACATCTCACATTGCGTTGCTGAGTAGAGCACTTGAAGATTACACCTGGAAAAAGGTAAATAGGTGCCATGTTTCTTTAACTCCAAGGGGGTACATGAGCATGGCTTAATTGGAAAAGCTCAGATCAGTCACACTGGGGGCCTTAAACCCAAAGGTTTGAGCCTTATCCCTCTTGTCATCAAAATGTCTACTTACAAGCTTCAAAGTGAAAACCCTTTACCTAGCACTGTAGGAATTCAAATAAAATTTAAAAGTGTGAAAAAGAAAAGTGAAAAAGTGACTAGAAATTATCATTGATTAAAAAATAAAATCTATCTTTCTGTTATTCTTCCATATAAATTGTTCTATATGAGACAAGAGAAAAGATAGCAGCAGTTAAGCCTGCTGACAACTGGAATCCCAGTGTATTTGAAGTCAGATATACAAGTAATGATTTTGGATACTTATTTTGTTGATGGCTATAGAAGATTCTTAGCTATTCAGAAGATTATTGCGAAATGTGTAGTAACATCTCTTCTTAGGGAGGATCTCAGTTTCTCCAATTCCACTCTGGGATGAGTCAAGATGTTCCAGTATAAAAAATGTCAAAAAACATACTAAGACTTTAAAAAGTCTTAAGTCTCTCTAAAAATATAATTTAGCTTGAAGTTAGTTCATATTCTGATTAAAATTTACACAAAAGAGTTTCGTTAAGTTTGTCCTAAACGTAGGAGCAGAATGATTTGAACATCCTAAGAGTCGATTTGTTTTTATTCTTCTTGCTTAAGAGGCCCCTTTTGGTAAAATAGACATACTACACAGAAAGAAAGAGGCACAAGAAACACTCAATGCTTAGTGCTAAGGCTACTGACTTATTCTGAGTTTTGGACCTTGTTCTTTCAGTGTTAGGCAGTTCACATTAAAGAGTTTTTGAAGAAGAAAAGGGAAGTCATCCTTGCAGCCCGTGACAAAACTTGTGCTGAATGTCCCAGTCACTAGCCCAAAAAGTAAAACTCTGTCATGATCCTGATATGATTTTTGCACCATGTCTCAACACTAGCTTCAGGAAGAGGTTTGGAAAATCATGCCATATGAACTACCAAGTAGCTTGGTAGCAAACATGGCATAAGAAAAAAATGGACTGGAGATTTTTGTAGATCAGGATGGCACTGAAATAAGGATTCCTACTTCCTGGGTGAAAATTTTAAATAGTAAATTATAATTTGAAAGCTGGGCACTTTCTTCTCCAGCTGCACAGTTACCACATTTTGTAAGGGAGCGTGATCCTACTGGTAAGTGCTAGGTCTGCCAGTAGCAACCTCCTAGATCAGGCTCGTAGTAGAGTAGGAATAGCTAGGGACTAACTCCCTGAGACTAAGACAGAAGAAAGACATCTGGCTGAGCATAGTAGGCCAACTGTGGGCTTGCTCAAAGATTTAGTTTCCAGACAGAGAAGAAATTTTCAAGCTAAGCAAAGAAGTGGCTTCAAGAAGCAATGGCTCACGAGAATTTTTTTTTTTTTTTTAGATCACCGTTGCATCCCTAAGTAGCACTAGATGCTATGTTTAGATGCAAAATGTGACATATCATCATGAGAATAGGCAATGTCTTCTAGTTCCTGGGACTGTGTGCGCAGCTATAGTCCAGCTCCATAGATGAATGAAATGTGAATGCCTGCTGTCTGCCTCTCCCGCTCCCCACCCCTTTCCTTCTCCTGTGACGTCTTTTCTGAATGAGGGAAGTATACATGTATGCACTGACCAGGCCTCCTAGTCAAGAATGTCCAGGGATCTGGATTACTTGGGGACCACCCAAGTCTGTCTGATCCACACTACAGATGTAGTCAAAATTTACATCAGAAACCTTACTTTTTGGTAGCTGTCCAAGACCATTCGTTTCTTGGTTGGACTTATCCCACTAATGAAACAAAACAAATCCCCTTGCATCATTCTCTGTCCCGGTATTGCTGACTATTTTTAATTTCTTTCAAACATACCACAAATTTCTGAGGTTGAATCGTTGAGGCACTACAGTCTCCATTTCATGCATTGCACAGTGGCCAAAATGAGAGAAGCTTAATGCTTTTGTACACTGCATCTCTGCATTTTCTCTGCTACTTGTTGCACTAGGAGGTTTTCTGTAAATTGAATTTAGAAGTAAAACAAATACAGTCAAGATATCATCGTTTCCTTAGAAGATTTTGACCATAAAAAGCAGTGTTTGTACTTAAAACAGAAGATATAGAAACTCATTTCCTTTCCCTTTATCTACATCCAGGTGGTCTTGACTTTTTTTTTTTTTAAAGTGAGAACAAGACAACGAAAATCAATTTCAAGAGACATTCTTTAACTACGAAAAATACAAACCAGGCACGTCCTGTCTTCTTTCCTCACATTTTTCAACTCTACTAGCCACTACAACAGAAGTTCATCACAAGAGGGGAATACCTGCTCATATTAAAGAGATATGCTACCTACTGTTCAACCTATTCATGACACGTGATGACAAGAGGCAGACAGGTGACAGTGAAAGATTAGTTCTGTAAGGGAAAAAAAAAAAGAAAATCCGCAGACCAGACAAAGACAAATATCGACGCCTAGTATAAAGAACTTTTTTAGCCTGATTCTGAATTAGCACCTTGGTAGATTTAACTTCATCTAGGTTAATATCTTCCTTTTGCTTTCTTCCTGGATGAATGAAGGACTCTTGTCTTTCCCAGATCAAATATGGTCCAGATTCAGGAAAGAACTCTTGTGTCCGAGTAAATTTTGTACTCTTGCCCATGCTCAACAGGGAAGGACCACTAACATGACCAGTGTAAGGATATACTTTTGCCCACAAAATTCCAAAGACCATGTCCAGTACGAAATGGAAAGGGGTCGTATTGAAAATAAGCACAGTTTCATGTACTTTGCAATATTACAAAGAGTGGTGAACATAAAACCCCTTTGGGGCTGAATGCAGCCACAATGTAGATAAGAAAGGACTGTGCTGCCATAAGCGTTTCCCCACCACACTACGCGGAGTCAGCCCTGTCACAGATGCTGATGAAGGCAAGCACTACACTCCTCAGCCTGTCAACAGCACCGCGCCGTCCTGTCTGACCCCAAAGTAATGCTCTCACAATTAGTATATTGCTCTGTGGCATGGTACATGTGGATTATAATCTTGTTTTCTCTCATGATCTTCAGGTATAGCACAATGTCTCTGTTCTCTGTCTACAAAATGGGATAGTGTCACCTCTTACCCTATAACGACTGGTCTCCCAAGTCTCTTTCCCAGTTTGCTGTCCCTGCTCCAGATCTAAACCCTCTGAAAACAATATTAGATCCATTTTCTGGGCAGGCTTTCTCTGCACTGTGCTCTTCACTACTGCCAAGACCAGCTATTCCTGAATCATGAGATAAACCACAGCCTTCACAAATTAACGGTGGTCTGCTCGACCGGAGGGACGCTGAGCCCTTGTTCTCTTGGTAAGGGGCTATTGGGTTCTCTGGTGCCTGGTACGGTGCGAGGTCTGAAGGAAGCTTCATGCCATAGGTGTGGAGTTCATAACATCTCTCTCTCCTGAGTGGGCTTTTTTGATGTCTAGCACAGCTTGAGCTTGTGCTACATCCTTTCATATCATATTATGGAAAGGCAAGAAGTGTTCATACTCTCTCTTCTCCATGTAGCACCTGTTTTCACTTAAGGAACTTTATTAGTTCTATGACTTTTGTCAAAACTGGCTGTAAATGTCCACTGTGTTCAAGTGATATTTAGTGAAGACACACATATACGCGCACAGATGTGCACAAAAGTTGTGCAGTCTCACCGGCATCATTACTTTAAGAAGTAAAACGAAATATATGCGCACAGCTCTTTGAAGCATTAGGTGTACTCAAGCTATTGTTCCCAGCTTTCTTTTTCTTTCGGTAGTTCGCTTCATTTGTTTGCTAGAAAGTTATGAACATTCTTACACCCTTGCAGAAACACAACTTTTTGTAACACATCAAACAGTATGAGGCTCGCAAAACGGCAACAAAAGCAGGATGAGGCTGCAATACAGGCAGAGTACAGGGAAGAGTGCCAAAAGTCATACAGCTAGCAAGCAGCACAGTCAAAACCGGAGCCCAAAATTGCTGATTTTGTGATTGCCACTTCAACGCTACTAGTTTAAGCTCTCAGATAAGTGCTTTAAACACCTGCTAGTTCTAAAAAAGAGTAAGCAACCCAGACAGACCCTTTTGTGAAAGTTTATAACAATGTCATTAGGCCGTTTTATACTGTCACCCAGGTATTGTATTCTCCCGCGAATGTGCTGAAGTGACTAAAGCGAACAAACAGACAAACAAACACAAAGTGAAATTCGGCTTCGTTTCTCTTATTGTTACCCAGTCCATTTCACAACAGCAGAAACTGGAGTTTTGTGACTAACGGCGGTTAAATGGCTGTAGTTTGGGGGATGATTGACCAATTAACTAACTCAGATCATGTGTATATAGGACTGGCGTAATCTTCTATTTTCTTTTGCTGGATGAATCTGAGTGATTCATAAACCCGTCTGCACTACAGGTGGATTTCTATACAAGCTATTGATTTATTTGAATCCGGTGTTTCTCACACTCTCATCCACCGTGAGCACTTTGAATTTAAAACTCTGTGGCCGAACCAATGTCTGGGGAGAGCTGGAAATTTCCAACTGCTCAAAGGGACACGCTCTCCGAATGACATTTGAGATCAGCGGCTGAGTCAGTGCTTTGGTGGCATGTAGCTGTGAACCCCTGAGCTAATATCCACTGAAAATGATACCTCCACGAACAGTATTTTTTTCTCACTTTCGTCTCCTCAGACTGCCTGCAGCAATAGCTGACTCACTTACCGATTAGTAAGCTGAACTCTAATGAAGCTGAAGTAAGGGACACTCAGTTGGACCTGTTTGCTTGCCAGTGCTGGATTTCACTGATTATTGCAGTGAAAGCGTATCGTCTTACCGTATTCATTGCTCTCATGCTGTACCTCAGGGCTGACCAGGTACTGAAGCCTTCTGGAAAGAATCCGTTTCTAAATTTAACTACTAAATAAATAAGCTAGACATAGATACAATTACTGTCCGACAATACAGTGATAACTCTTCATTTAATATATGGTCCTCTTAACATGCAGCACGTAGTTTTTATTTCCAAGGAATAATTAGGGACAGGTTCTCAGCTTCCCTGTAATTCAGTATAAACGATGCCTTTGTTTCAAACTGTGCTGCACTGCCTGAAAGAGCATTGTTGAAAAGCAACATTTTATGACAGGCAGCCACAAAAGCTTTTGTAGCTTAAGGTGACGGCTTATTGAAATGCCTTTTATCAAAGACTTTCAAAATTTATATTTTGGGCTGGACATGCCTCTTTAAGGAGGTATGCTGTCAAATAATACCCTAAAAGGGACTGAGAATCCGCAACCCAGTCAGTGGTCAGGAAAACAAGGGCAGTTTGCTTATCTGCTACCGAGTTTAGGCAGTCTGTAGCTTTTTATCATGCTAGCATCTCAGACGCAAAGGCTTTGATCCAACAAAGCATATGAGAATGTGTTTAAGTACTGAGATAAGCACATGAAGAACTTCTTTAACTGATTTAAGCATTAAAAAGCTGCTACATTCTGGAAGTCTGTGTGGGAAGGAATATTTTCCTTCCGATGTTCTGCTCCCTTCACAGAAGGAATGCTAATTTCTGGGTTGCCTGTGCCTTCAGTGATTGCATATGGCAAAACGAAGCCCGTTCTGGAGCTGCAGTTTCATAGCCGTGCATTCGTAATGACAAAATCTTTAATGCTGGGCGCACAGCTGCTGCCTTGCCGATTTCCATGGCATCGCTTTCCCTTCTGAACCTTCCCACTGTTTTTCACCTTACTACCAGTGTATGAGGATTAACTCACTTTGAGCCAAGTACTTATTCATCACTTCACTTATTATTTACATTTTGAGCTTTTTACTGCCTAGGAACACAAACCATGGAATAAGATTCCCATTGGGGTGGGGACTAGGCGAACTTTGAGCAAAAAAGACCACCTCTGACTAACAAACCACACCACCTGCGTACAGAAGTCATCAATATAGCCAGAATGGAGAGCCGGAGGAAGCCAGGAGTATTTCCCAGCATGCCTGGGGGCAATCTCAGTGCAACAGCAAGTTGCTATTTATTTATCTATTTATTTATCTATTTTCTGTAAAAACAGAAGAGATTCTTAAGGTGGACAGGAAGGGAAAGGTAATTTGTTTCTCGCAGACAAATCAGTCTTCCCCCAGCCATGTGTAGGAGGACGAGCAAGAGAACAAAAGAAAGAGTAGGGTTGAAAATGTCACGTTTGAAAGGTGAAGTATGAGGTAACGTTGTGGGAACCATCATAAGATTTATTTTCAGCATATTATCAACCCCTTCCTTTTGTAAGGGTAGACTATACTTCAGACTTTTCTGGCATTGTCGGCAACATCTAAGTTTAGTGCACCACTGGTAAACTGAATTAGGCCTGTATTGCATTCCTCCGTGCTTTTCCGTATGCATTTGCATTGGAAGAGGTGGTGAAGATGTTTATAAGATTGACCAGAGGGAAAAAGAAGAGTCCAAGAGCCCTGTTTCCATCGGCTACCGAACATAGGAGTTGTAGTTGCTTGCCTTGTGTGCTTTGACTCTTACCACTTCCAGATAAGAACTGGCTTGCTGCACAGACATATGAAGGTGTGAGAGAAACAAATTATAATAGTTTGTATGATCTTGTGTTATATCTAGTAAGTTCTACAGGAACTTTCTACTATTCACTTTACTGCAGAAGCACATATATTATTGTATCTTTTATGCTTTATTCCCTCCTCCCTCTGCTTGAGTGCTTTGTTTAATCACAAACCGTTTTTGCTTATTCTGTATTACTGTTTTTCTACCTAGAACTGTTATTCCTTGGCTTATGAAACTTGTGCATATTGCTTATAAATCATGAATCAGATAAAGTGCTAAAGAGGGCTTTCTTATTTTAATATCCCTCTGAGTCCTAGAAGAAAGCTCTTACACCCAAACTGACACAGTCATAGATCATATTTCACACAGTCTTTTGATAGCACGTGTCATCATCGTTAACTATTTTATTATTTCTTTTGAGCTTCGGATGTGTATGTGTTTGTGGAGCAAGGCTGGCTTAGAAAAAAGGAAAAAATAATGTTTTCATTATGTGTTTGGACAAGGCATACATTTTAAGCGCTCAGTTTCAGAATCAGACAAAACACTGCTGAAGCTTAAATGACTTCTTAATAGTAGTGGGCAATTTAGATGCACTTAGAAGTGACACAGCTTCCCTTGCAGACCGATTGTTGGAGGAAGTATCATTTGTCAAAATGGTTTCCAAAATGCTCCGTTTTGTAAGTGTCTCACATACCTACATATCAAAGTCAATCTCAAACATTTTCCTAAGTGTTTAAAAGATACATAATGAATCTTGCTGTTGAATGTTCTGTTTGCGCCTCGGAGATCATTTACAAACCCATACTCACAGTGACAAGCTCAGGGTACAAAGAGTTTTAATTCTGGCCTTCCACTTGCAAGGGAATCAGCTATTAACTTCTAAATTGCAGTGATTTTCAGAATCTGTTGAGCTGCAGTCTTTGTAAACAACCTAATCCATCAGTAGATATCAGCGCTCTATGGGAAAAAGGAAGACTAATTTGATGGCTATGGATAGGAAAAAAATGAACATGTTGAATGCATTAATGGAAGATATTCCCAGGGAAAATGTAGACCCTTCAGAAATCCTTTTCCTCCTCACCTCTAAATCTCATGCTTTGACAGTGATTATAACACGAATGTGGTTCCTGTGGTTAGCTTTTCCTTCGCAAAAGACCTGTACTCCAGAACGAGTATCTTCATTTTCCCCTTAGGTTGTACGTAAACGTGGGAGGGAAGCTTATTTTTGTAGTTTTCCACCCTCTCTTCCAAAAGTTATGCGGAAATTCTGTACCCAGGAATGAGGAAAGATGAATCTTGAAATTTTTTAAGCCCTCCTATTTTCCACAGAGCTGGAGTAACAGATGGTTGTGAATACAGCATGATTTGAGAGAACTATTTATTCAGGTGCTAGTGTAGTTCAAGCCGATTTGTTTCTTTGCTCTCCCTCCAAAGCTATTCGTGGGAATGCCAGGAAAATATTAACACAGTAATGGTAGTAATACTATTGTTATTTTCTTAACATTTAAGGCCCCATTGAGGGGAGCTGATTGTGTCGGGGTTACTCAAACATATGAGAAAGACATATGCAATGTGCAGACAGGCTTTATTCAGCGTATAAAGGACTACATATTAGGAACAGGGCCCAGCAGTTCTTTACCAACAAGCTGTTAACAGCATTCAAGTTTAGGCTGAAGCATCAGCCTGATGGATCCTGATGGATTAGGATATCCCATGTGAATATCCTCCTTCAAATCAAGGATTTTACAGAAACAGCAATCCTCAAGATGGGGTGTCAAAAGCCAGCAAAGTCAGGTAGTTAAGACATTGACGTAGGCCTCAGAAGAGTAGGTCCTTTCTGATCTTTCTCGTGGACTTTCTCTGTGGCCTTTTGCTAGGGATTTAACCTACGTGTTTGCACATGCTTTGTCCGGCCTATAAAATCATTGGAATCAGAAAAATTCCTTACTGCGGTTTAGTGGACGTCTGCCTGCAGCAGGCTTCCCTATAATACAGATAACTAGTCTGCAGCCCAGAACTACAGAGCCACGCATGTTATTACCTCAGCCATCTAGTTACAATTCCCCCTCTCACCAGTCTTCAAAGGCTTCGAAATAACAGGAATGAAGAAATATGAGATTTATTTCCATACGTACTCATTATTGCAGCAAAGACAAAAGGAAATCAATTCTGATTCAAGGTCTGCAAGTTCTGTTGGGATTTACATTGCCAGTATAATTTTGCTATTAATGCTTACCAAAATAAAGATGCTGAGAGTCAGAAACCTGAAAATCCTTATGGTTCCATACTCAGTTCCAATTCTTCTGTGTTCCATAATTCTTTTTTTTTCTTCTTCTTCTTCTTTTCTGGATATTTCTTCGTATATATATTTCTTCATATAAAATCTCACTCATGTAATGCTTGATATTTTCTAACAATGGTGTAAAAAACCCATAGCTTTCAAAAACAGATATATATTTTTGAAAAAGTGTATATATTTATACAAATATGCAATTAAACTTATTTATAAAACTATTGGTCAGGAGCAAATGCTAAAAATATTAATAGCAATATTGATCATCATCTATTGAGACAACTCGGTTCTGAGAGACACTGAATAAAATACAGGGCCCTGGCTGGTGAGGCCCTACCTGCTAGCATGGGGAGCTCCCACGGCTAGTGACCCGAGGGAGCCACTGGCCCATGCTGTCCCCTCACAGCTCCATGGAGATTCCTAAACCTTTTCGTAGCATATCATAGTTTATAAATAGGCTTTACAGAATCTGTGGTACAGGAGGCCTTAAGAACGACCTTGGCCGAATAAGTTGGCAAGCAAGGAACTGAGGAAGAGCTGACCTCTTAACTAAGATGTGTTACTCGCCTTACATCTAATTTAGTGACAACATAGACAGAGGCAGTTCTGAGGATCACAACTAGGAGGGAAAGTGAAATGAGGTCAGCTGTCTTTCGTAGACATGCAAAGCCCCCTGACTGGATAGAAGAAATGAATTCTCCAGAGCATATAGCTGTTTAAACAGAGTGGCAGCTGGGATATGGAAGTGGAGAGAAACAAACAAGGGAAAGTGAGGTCCAAAACATCATCAAGGAGCAGCATCAGGACCCCCAAAACAACACAAGAGCCTGGACTTCTGTACAGCAATCAAATCTCCCTTAACTGCAAGATCAAAAGGGATCTGGCTATATGAAGCCCTTAAGGACATTGTTTAAAGTCGAGAGGAGAGCTGAAAAAATAATTAACTCTCGTCTTTGTTACATCTCTGGAGAAAAATGTTTTGAACTCAATGGAACATGTCGCTTTTCTCAAGCTTTTTATTTTTTTTTTTTTACTTTGAGTAAAATGTGTTTTATTTTTAAGATCTTTACTTGAATTTAGAATATATTTGGCTTAGAATTATTTTGCAAGTGCATTTGCAAAAATAATTTTAGATAAAAATTGCTATTATTCTTTTAAAAATCTTGAAATAAAAATAATTTTTATATGCCTTTTAGATGGTTTATTTGATTGACATGAATCTATATTATTCAGTGGAAATATCTGGGTCGAAAAACTCTTAATCCATTTCTACTCAAGAGACTATATGTCCTAAAGCTGAACTCAGCTCAAAATAGTCAGCTTCTCTGTCAAACTTTATGTATTTTTTTTCCTTTGTGTTTATAATAACTTGCTCTGTTTTGCAGGCTCTTTTTAATTTTAACAAATTCCCTGCAGTTATTATCCTTTTAGGATAACTAAGTGCATATGAGACCCAAATATGCTGCAACAATCAGTTTTAGTGAAGGGGAGAAAAGAAAAAGAAATAGAGCAGTGTCAAAAAATGCAAAAGGAGAAGCGCTTTTATTAGGGGCATGATCTTTTATAAAGCAATCAAGAATTTAGATGGAATATTGCATATAGGAACAGAACTGTCTACCCAAAGCAGAAAAGTAATTTTTTTTTTTTCTCCTCGTGTTTGGCATTTAGAGTCACATAACATCAGTCTATGACCCCAAAATAATGTGTTGGCATATCTTGGAGAAACTCAGCATAGCACATCTGGATTTTTTTTTTTTTTTTAATAAAAGCTTTCCTTTCAAATACCTGCTGTACATTTAAGTAGCAGAGAGCTATTTCAAAAATAATTGCAGTGGGTAGAAGCAAAGCTAATAACAGTGCATGCAGATTCTCTGCAAAACAGCAGATGCAGAGGTTCTCAGGCTACCTGAATTATTTATGGTTAATTCGGCACATCTCTAGTAATGTCTGAAGCTTTTATAAGTCTCTGAAGCGTATCCGAGAAAAATGCACCCATATTCATGCACCTGCATACTTTTAATTACAAACTCTACGGATTGTGTGACCGAGTCATTTAGAAGTTTTGGCTGAATCATTCAGAGAGTAATTTGACATACTTTGTGCTGTGGTTTGCAAAAGCCTCACATTTCTTTACAGGCATATTCATTTTAATTCAATGACTTTCAAACGTGATGTGATTCAATAGCACAGAAACATAGGAATCACCATCCGTCACGGATCAATGTTCCTTCTATTCCGTCTTTGGCTCCAATTCTGCACCTAGATCCCGTAACATAAAATCCTACCAAAATCAATGAGCCTCCGCACTGACTTAGGATGCTCAATAACTGAGCTGTTTGTAGGGCAGGGTCCTTGGATATATTCAGAAATAAATTTCTCAAAGGAATGAGAGCCCTTCTGTAAATTACATGCAGCATAGAAATTAATGTTATTTACCTAATGAATATTTTCTTTTAAGAATCTTCTTTTCCTCCTTATGCATACAGAACAACAGCCTGAATTCTGTAGGTGTGCACAGTAGCTGAGATATTATATGTAAAGCTATTATTAAGATATTATACATAACTTACTTAATATTAGATGTGAAAATATCCATATATGTGCAATCTTGTAAAGAAAGTCTTTTGTAACTCAAAAAATAAACGCTCAAAACCCTGCAGTGAGTGGATGTTCACATATTTAAAATACGACGATTTAGATGTGGGAATCTAGATGAATCCTTCAGGATGAGTAAATCAGATTCAAAGCTTCTGTTTTCTCAGTGGTTAATTATCTAGTTACCTTTCACAGAAACATTTTCTGTACAGGATGGACTAGGGATGTAATCAGCCCAAGAGTTTCATCTGCTCGTGAGCAATGTTATTTTATTTTTACAACAAATTCTTCTCTCTTATTTTTAGGTCGTTACATTGTTCAAAAATTACTCTTCAGATTATATGTTATTGCTATAATTTTATGGTTAACAAAGCTGAGTCATTGAGAGTAGGACTCTGTTATGTCTGGTGCTGTACAAATGCAGAAGAAACAAGAGCTAGAGAATGATAGATATTTGTATCAATTCAGGTACAAGATCAAACATCAACAATCTATTGCCAAAAGCCATGGGAAGTTAGAACTGAAAATCCCAACTGCAGATGGATGTAGCATTCTGAAAATCTGAAAATATTAGCGCTAACAATTCCCTTTTTAATTTCTTAAAATAATTCCATACTTTCGTAGTATCCTTTCCTGACATGACATAGACTTTTTACGCATATATACATAATATATATTTATATATACATATATATATATATATATATTTAAGTGCAAGAACTGAAATGCAACTCGTTAGTCAATATAAGGCATGAACTGCTGCTCTAATCTCCCATTCTGTACTAATTTATCCTGAGTGATTTCCCTTCCCACCAGCTTATGAGGCACTGGGGTTGGAGGACAAGTGACTGGGGAGGAGGCAATGGAAAGAGAGTACTGACATCTCTCCTATTGTAGGTCATTTTCAGCCAGGGATGGCAGGTTCATGGGGTCCCAAGAACCCCCTTCAAGAAGGAGCGTGACTGTAAGTGAATCGGCTGCTCACCTTCACTCTCCAGAACGTCCAAACACGACGAGTTAACCGCAGGATACCAAAAACAGAGCTGCAGTCCAGTAAGACCAGTGCTCAGATGTGCTCAGAATCCCACTGGTCATCTACTTCTCTATTCTGAGATTTATTTATTTGTTTGTTTCTTTATTTTTTGTTTTGAATGTTGGCCCTTTATCTTTCTATACCTTAGGTCTTTGAAACTAAAATGAGGACTTACTAGCACTTCCCTACTCCACATAGAAGATGTCAAGGAAAAGTAAATATTTTGAAGTGCTCAGATACCGCAGTTTATGCTATCTGTAAAGATATCTTAGCTAGATATTGCTTTTTACACACATATTTCCCTGCTTTACACAGCAATTTGTTCAATGCCACAAGGATTAGAAGCCCCAACGATCTGAAACTGAAAATATGTAGCCCTAATTTTGTCAGTAATTGCAATACAGGAAGGAATCAAGTACTTCACGGTATAAGTCTGTAAGCTTCATTAAAAGGGATGCTGGTGCTGCATACCATCCCTATGAAATCCTCTGTTACTTTACTTATGACAATCACCATTAGCACTCCTAGACTGAACACAGTCCAGCTTGCTCTCACCCATGGTCTGGCCTTTACTGGACCCTGGTTAAACACTTCTCCCTCAGCTGTCAAGACGTAACTAGGGAAAACACTCATAAAATAATGTTATGACAGATGACGTGAGGATTCCTTCTTGCTATGAGTCCTTTGAAATACCCAGCTTACCTCAAGCCCACTGGAGTCAGCTATACTGTAACACTATACTACAGTATGTAATGCAAAACCGGTCAGCAATTTAGACACCAAGAGTTTTGGGAACATATACCCTTCCAAGTATCAGAAAGCACCTTTGAAGATCAGGCACCTCCAAGTGCCTGGTGGTGGTCCCTAATAATCTGTCTTCCCTTTCCAAATATAGGCATTATGTGTGTGCAGAAAGATCATGATGGCGGCGAGTCACAATTTTTTGTAGAAAAGTTCCTTTTTTTTTCTTTCTCCTGAGCCCACTCCAGTCTGCAACTGCTGCCATCACCTTCCTCATGGAGTCAACACAAACCTGACAAAAGTTGTTAGCTGAGGCTCTGTTCTCTAGTTCACTACTCACAGCTTCTCAAACACATCTTACCTTCGGCATCTGCTGTTATTCTTGGTTACTGTGTGATATGGGTCCCACTACTGTTGAGAAAAGAAATAAGACAAAATTACAGCCATGATATTCTAATAAATCTGCCAGCTTGCAAAAGAAATAATCAAAAAGGGGAGAAAAAATGTAATAAAGTAATTTCCCTGAGATATGAACTTGCACTACAAGTATTTCTGATCTCCCTTAATAGGCAATTAGAAATTCTAAATTGTTTCCAGTTATTGAAGAGTAACTACGAGGTTTTTAAAAATGTGTCAAATAATCAATAGCAAAGAGAAAAATATTCAAATGTAGAGGACTCTAATGGATTCAAACAGAAGCCAAGATATGTGCAAATCAGGATGTGGGCTCTCTCTTAGGAGATACTTTTTTGAGAGGCAGTGGAAAAATATGTGTGCAAAAATGCATTCATGTATTCACAACACAGTAACCTACCACATGCTACAATTGATATTCACTTGCCTGAAACTCAGGTCTATGTTGCCTTAACCAAGTTTCCAGTATAATCTCTGAGCATAGCTGTTTGCTTTTGAAGCCCTCCAGCGGCTGATCCTGATCACCGAAGGGTGCTGGCTTCTCCTGTTTTCTGCACGGAGGACCCTAGGGTTATCAGCTGAGCAGAGGTCCAGTTAAGAACCAGCCAAAAGGAGACACTGGAGGGCTGTCCCCATCTAGGATTGAGATATCCCAGGCTCCTTCTGAGAGTAATTTATTCACGCAGAAGAGCACATCCCTTTACAAGAGGTCTACTAGGAGACGGAGAGAAAGGAACGGAGGTGGTGACTGTGACGGTTCAACACAGCAACACACAGATTTGGGGAGCTAATATAGACTTGTAAGAAACTAAAAGTTACCTCAACGGTAAGGCAGAAATGGAGGGGGAGCAGATTAGCTGCCTGAATACCGGTATCTATGGACATTTACGATACTCCTAGCTATGCTGCTTGGCCTCCAGTTGCCGTTCCAAAGAGGTGCAAGCCTCTCTCATTTCTTGTGTTATACCCACCTGCTCCAGGAATATTTTGGATACATGTGGACTTCCTAAGCTGCACTGGATGCCTTTTTTTAGGCAACTGAATCAATCTCCAAGTCTTTATATGAGTGCTAACTATGAAGGTAATTTATTATTTTAATATATCTTTTATTTAAATCCTTTACTGCTGCTAATAATGTAAATCAAGCTTTAGGTCTAAGAAGTTTGTCTGGTCACTATGGACTTCTTAGCCATTCAGCTGATCTACTTTTTTGCTTCTCTGACAATATTGCTTATATACTTATTACACTAAATATCATCGGAGCTTAGACATCTAACATAGGTGGAACTTGCACAAATATCTTAAAATTCGGGTGTCTTAATCTTGAATTGAAATCCCCTTAGGTATGAAACTTAGTTGTTCTGGAAGAAAAACAAGAGCACGCACATGGCTGTTTCAGATCTGCTAATGGGAAAACTGTGTAATCCCAGCCTAGGACAAATGAAATATGAGTCCTAACAGTGAAATACATTAGGAAAGAGAGAGCTTCCTGTGCATTTACTGTATGGGAGTCGAAGAGTGTGTCAGAGTCATCTCCTGTAGTCTGAGCTGACAAGGCAGTTGATGACGTGGTTTCTTTATTTGTGTGTGTGTTTGTGCATGATTTCTTTCTCATTTTATATTCATAAAGTCGATTCTTTCATTAAACATTATGAACAACCTCAAGACTCTTCTACAACTAGCTTATCAAGCACTGCAACACAGTGCTTGCTGATATTTCTCTGCCTTGCGCACTCACTCACATACCCATCGTCTATGGCTAGACAATGACTTGAATCTTTATAGTTCCATACAGCAAATACCTTCTGTGTTCAAAATGGAGAGAGAACATCAAGGTAAAAAATCAGAACTGGAAGTAATGAAGTGGAAAGAAAAACTTGTACGTGCATATACATGTGTCTATGAACGTGTTTAGTGTGGAGTTGAAACATTTCATGAGCTTCTAAAGACTATAGAAACTTCCAGCTCAGAAGGGACATACTGGATGCAAATTCCTTACAGACCTGTGAGGATACAATTTCATTGCCTTTTGTGTAATACTTGTTTTAAGTGTGTGCTGTACTTGTAAAGCTGTTTTAGGAGTTCACATTTTTATGAATTTCTCTTCCCTTATGCTTCTGGATTTTGGAAGCCAAACCAAACAACTATTTAAGGCTTTCTCCAGCTACTATTTTACCAGGAGGCTAAAGAAATTATATTTTTTTCTGACTTTGGATCTTTTCAACACACAGTGCATCTGTCTTGCAGCACTGTATTCAAGACTAGAAAGAGCTAAAGATGAACAGAGTTAAAACTTAGCCTGGGCTAAGGTTTGCTTAAGTCCTTCTCAGGTAAAACCTTACATGATCTCAGTTCTCAAGAATAAGCTATTGAATTTAGCTTGATTAACTGTTATTTAGTGTTGTGAAATCTGATGAGTCAAATTGATTTTCAAATCTATATCTCTATCCTTTTAATTCCTCCTTAATCAGAAGCATTAATAAACATTAGATACTGATTGCTATTGTTAAAATTTCATTGCTGTAGAAGCTGATTCTTGTGATTAATTAGACCTATTTGATGAAAATCTTAGCATTTGATAATTTTAGTATTTTATTAATTATTTGACTAGTAAATTGATTTAACTATGCTAGGCTAAATTAGCTGACAAATGCGATATATTAAATGTGCTTTAATTTTCTTGTATACCATTTAGATATTAACGGTGTCAAATATTTTTCATTTGATTTGGGGCAAGAGGCCTTTTGAGTCTTGTCCTTTGACAGGAGTAAGTTGAAACACTAATGTCACGGTTTAAACACTGCCAGGAGATGTCCGTCTCTCCAGTGACTATCCAAGGACCCTTGGGCGATTAGATGTGCATCACAGCTGAGTACCCAAATCTGTGCAGAAACGGTTAAGCCACACTAAATAACTCTAAAATTCTCATTCCCCTTTCAGAAATCCTCTTAACAGTCACTGATTACGGCTGGCATTCATTTATTTATTTATTTAAACCCGATCCCTCTGATTCTCATTATAAGATGGGCTCCTTCCCCACTCAGTCTTGGAAATATAATGTTGATCCAAGGACGAGAATCTGAACAGAATTTATTCATCATTGTTGTTTCCTGAAAATGAATATGAAGACACTGAGTTGCTGTTATTCCTGTCCTGATTCTGTAATGGGATTAAAATAGAATCATACGCAATGAGGCAGTTTTTTGACTGGAATTTTTTTAAAGAGTTCATTTTGTATTTAATTAACAGCATTAGAGCTGAGATGCTCCTCCAGATTCATATTAAAAATAAAACTGTGATACGCCCATTGGAAGCATGCCTTTGCCAATTTGCAGGGGGAAATCAACAGAAAGCTGTTTTTTATTACTTTTTGCCTGTCAGGTACAATGATACTCTGTTGATCTTACATTTTACAGATAAGGCATAGACATCACGAGTGAGTGCTTATTTGATATTATTACTCCTGGAAACTTTTATTTCAACTGCCAAGAGGAAGAGTGCTATCATTTCTTCGGTAAGGTAAAGGAGGCAGACTCTTACTATTTTTGTTAATGAACGGGAGATATTTAGAGAGATGAAACGATAACCAATGTATATCTGAGGTCCAAATTCAGCCGAAGGCATAAGCTGATGGAGCATGATCAGAAACACTGCGTATCCCTAGCAGGCTGCCCTGCTGAAATCCACTTTTAGGGATGACCCATGACTGTGACAGTGCAATCTTGAATGTTTGTTTTGTTGCAGCAGGAACAACTACATAGTGCTCTGGGTTTTCTTTTTTCAGTGATTAAAACCCACTTTAGGATGTCATTTGGGTCTTGTTTGCAGGTTGTTTTTTTTTTGGGGGGGGGGGGGGGGAGGGAAATACAAATCCTTCAAAGGAAAGGAGGTAAATGCGGACTGTTATTTGTACATGTTCCCACTCTCATCTTCCTGTAGTAGAAATCTCAGGCGAAAAGCTTTTTTTTATTATTTTTTTCCCCCTCTCCAGATTTCTGACACTTGCAAACCAGAGATAAAAAGAAAGTAGGCAAATTCCTATAACATACACATTGGCAAAGCTTGTTTTATGTCCTTATGTCCCAGTTCACTGGTTGGCCCACTAGAGACTAACAGCTCATTACTTATACTAGCTTATGGAATTATTCCCCTGAGTCTACGATCTAATGTTGCAAGTTGGCTGAGGCGGATAGGAGCTGGTTTTCCCAGAGTATCAGTGCTTTTTTCAGACTTCAGGAAACATCCATTCCTCATTGGGAGAAAATTAGGATTCTTAACGTATTTTATGGAAGAGTAAAGAGAGATTTTTCCTTCCAGGATGGTTTTAGGACCAGGATGGTTTAGGAAATGCACACTTCACCCCATCACCCCTTCGGTATATTTTATAGAAAAATTTTGGTTCTAATGAACTAGCCTTTTATGATGAAAATCCCATTTACTCACAGCTTCTAACCACAGGCAAAAATTACCTCTCTGTATGTCACTCCACCGTCCTCAGGAATATCTCTTTCTACTTCTGAAGTGTCAGCTATCTTTACTTCAGTTTGTTGACTTGATAAAGAAAACTCTAAACCTATACCTAACCCGAAGTTTACTGCTTCTGTTTCAGGTGTGAAGGATATCTGAATCCAAGGCTTTTTTTTTTTTTTTTTTTTTTTTCCCCCCCCTTCCATGAGTTACAGTTGTAGGGGTCAAAAAATGATATCATCTTCCTATAAGACTGTGATTTCAGTTATGGATTGAAAACCTGTTGACAATCCTTCTCACTTGCTGAGTTTCTCCAAGGACTTGCTATAGCCCTTCATTAGTAATCTTGTGTAACGTACATAGAAAGTTTCAGACGTGAAAAAAAAAAAAAAAAAAAAAGGATCTTCAACCGTTTCATATGGTCTTTACAGGATATTTTTTATTTATTTCACATAGTCTTTCCTGAAGGCTCCAGAAATCAGTTTTAATTCAAATGAATGCTAAAGAGGCTCTCTCACTGCCATATCAATGAATGTTTGTATTAGTCCAATACGTTTGCCCATCCATGATAAAAGATTTATTTTCTTAGGGTAGAAACATACCTCATCTGAGCTATTTAATATTATCCTATTTCTAATCATAAGATGAGGAGGATGGAAAAAATAGCAGTATGATATCAGTTTCCTGACCAACATGTCAACGGAAATATCAGAGTGGCTCTGAAATACATAACAGCTGTGAATGGAAGAAGGAAACCTCATAAGCCTTAGAAAATTTTTGAGGATTTCTGTAATTAAAAAAATAAAATATTAGCTTTAACTTTCTGGATACACTAGTGAAAAATATATCACACGCAGCAAGGGAAATTAATTTCCAGTAACTTTGTGGCTTTCACCTAATAAAGAGGATTGCTAAGACTTGTTGACTTGAAGTTTGCCACACAACTATTTCAATGATCAACCGCAAACGTGATGTGCACAAGGGGAAAGTGTTATAGAAGTGCAGCGCTATTTAGGCACTATTGAACTAGCAAGTACTGCAGATGCACAATACAGCTTTGATAGTGAGGTACTTGCTCATGGTAGATAATCTGGGTAAGCCTCTCATAGTCTCAGTACATGACTCCTGTGGCTGACCAGATTCATCCAAACAACATTACGTGTACATACGAACCTGCTTACACTATCATATCCCTCTTTCTTTTTCTTCTTCATTCTTATCTCAAATGAATCTGATTCCTTCTTTATCACTTGACCTGAAGAAAAGTCATGACATCCTTCATTCTGAGGGGAAAATTAAAGATACTGAAGCCGAGTTGCTAGTTTTGTCTATAAAAGGGGAAGCATGCCTTTAAATGCTTGATTTAACAAGGAGATCCCCAGTAAACCAGAGCACCTAGAATGCCAGATTTTGTGATTTATGATGCTTCAACACTACTGAGCATCAGAGAAAGCTGATGCAAGAGCAGCAAAGTGATTTTGAAGTTCTTGGTTTCAAATTGTTTCTTGTGTTTTCTGTAACAGTCTAGTGAGATTGCCTCCAGCATCAAATTATGAAAAATAACCTCTAAACTTAACACATACGTGGTTCATGGCTTCAGTCAAGCTCATCAGAAACTTTACAGGGACATGACAAACACTTAAAATATTTGTCTGTGAAACCAGGTCTTAAAGCGAGTCTGTATACATTAATCTCTTGTAAGAACAAGGTTATATTAGTACAACAAAACACATTTCATTTAAGAATATCAGCTAAGATTTACAGCGCAGCTCAGGTGATCGCCTGACAGGCCATTTGATCTGAAAGTTAATAAAGCCAGGAATGTTTAGAAGCCGAGGAAAGTTACCAACAACTTCTCAGCTAAGGGTTCAATAGGCTATGCTGCAGTTAAAAAATGTATATATATATATTGAATATCAGAAAAGCCAGTAGAAGACCCCCGGGAAAGATGTAACACTGAAGAAAGCCTTGTGACCTCTAACTTCAGAGGAGTAGTGGCCTGTGATCTTCCCTTGTGGGTTTCACCCCACAAAAGTGGTGAAAATAACAAATGCTACACAGATGCTACAGAGAGACGACTTTTATTAACCTCAGCAGGAATTTCCTGTGCTTCAAACTGGCCCTATGGTATAAAATGAAATGAAAACTCCTCTGGCGTAAACTTTCATAGCTCCGTTGAGCTGGATGTAACAAAGTTGACTGATATCAGTGGAGAACCTGGCCCCATGTCTCCAAATCATATTGACGCAGGTTTTGTCAGGTGCCTGTGGCTGCAGCTTGCAGCACACATTGTAGACAGGGCACGTTTAGCCACGGGACAACATGAGGTTTCCCACTGGGCTGCAGTGAATAGTATAATACAGTGCAGAATAAAGTTTTCCAGCTACCATAAATATTTACTATTCAGCTCTAGTATAGATAGAGTTAATAGTTTTGTTTTACACATGAACATAAAACCAGCTCTTCTGGTCAAACTATAGGTCCTTCTAGCTCAGAATAATTTATCTAAAAGTGGCCAACTGCAGATGGTAGAAGAAAAGGACAAGAATAATTTTATAAAGGGATGTTTGAAAGGGGAGGGTTAAAATTTCCATATGGTCCTGACTGACCTGGAGAAGATAAATAGGAAATGATAGTTCATCATGTCCTCCATCATGTCCTCCATTGCAAGGCCAAGATCATCCATCAGTGTTGATGCTGAAGAAGCCGAAAGCTTCACATGCTCACAAAATAATTGAAAAACTAAAGGACGAAAACTTTATCAAAGGTATTAAAAACAAAGAAACCGCCTCTGGCTCTGGAAGTCTCACAGCCACAATGTTCCCTCTCATCCCATAACCGTTTAAATTCTTTAAGAGAGACCTTGCCAAATATCTTTGGATATCTCAATACACAGTATAGTGCACACAAAAGGCATTTAATAATTTCCCTTGTGAAAAATTTGTTAAGATGCTTAAAAAAAAAAAAAAATTCAACAAATTAAACAAGCTAAATACTTCAGACAATGTTCAGTCAGGTAGGAACAAGCCACAGCTAAGTTAAAGTAACCACCACAGCAAATATGTAAGAATGTCAGGTCTAGCAACCATTTAAAAACCTCCCGTCCTTTTCTATGGAGCAGTGTTAGCAGGTTTCACCATCAGCCATTTAATTTGAGCTCACAAGCTTAACCAGCTTTTTGTCTTCTACCAAACTTCACAAAGACAGTCTGGTTGCCACCAGGCAGGAGGCACTCAATTGCTCTCAGGCTTTCAAGTCAAGCAGAGTTTGAAGTGATTAATGCAGGAGGAGACGGCTGGTATAGCACCTGAGGCTGATGAGTCTGTCTGCCAGTGCTGAGACTTAGAAAATGATAATAAAAAATGATTATTTTCATATTTTAGAGGTTATCTGATGTAACTGCTTGTAACAAAGGTGGCTTAATCATAGGTAAGTCATATATAAGATAGTATTGTGTCCCTGTGCTTCTACAAATAGCTCCCAGGTAAAAAAATAACACTGTCTTTTCATTGCCTGAAAAACTTTTATAAATTTCTAATTAAGAAACAACTCGTTCTTCTCCTCTCTATACTTGTTTCTCTAATTTGCATTATAAATAGCTGTAAACATTATCACGCCTTCATACAGACCTTTATGAAACTCTCTAGCCCTGCTGAAATCCCGGAAATTCACTCATAAATCACTCCAAACTCACTTATCTCAGCATTTTTTTTTTCCTTCTCAATGCGTTTGAATGTTATTTCATTACCTCTGAACACTTACCTAGAAGCCATTAGTCCAATAGCATCCATTTCACGCTTAGCCACTGTTCAGGTTAAAGCATTGAAACACCCTTGAGGAGTTCCTTTTAGCCAAAGAGCTTTAACAAGAAAACAGGAAAGAGTCTGCCTTATTTTTGCAGAAAATTTCATCACTTTCTCCCAGTTGTACATGAAATTGTGTGTGCACAGAAAGGACACCGGTTCAAGCCCGTAGTAAATATAGTCATCTTTGATTTCTTTTGAGCCAGGACTCTACCAGAGGCAATCTGGTGGAGTTAGGTAGGATTAACTGGTAAACTCTGCTGTTACATTTTATGCTGCTGCCCCCTCCAGTTTTCATTATGCATGTTCGGCTCAGGGATCCTGCTTCTCTTCTGCACTTATTCATGGTTTTAGAAGGTTTCATGTCTTTTCCAAATCCCGTCTCACTCTTTATGAGGAAAGGCCGGGAGTAATCCCTGCTACCATCTCATATAACAGCCCTGTTGCAATTGCCTTGTTTCATCACCCTTGGAGACAGCTGATATTTCTTTGATTGCAATGAAACAAATTTATAGCAGCTGAGGATTCCCCCCTTTATAAATGGCTATCTTTTTTGCTGGATAAATATCTTACCACTGCAGTCCCACATCTAGGTCCAAGTGATCCTCTAAACTGTGTCAGTGTTAGTTCTCTCCCGAGATTTCTTTTGGAGAGGATCACCAACAAAATCTAGTCATGGCTCTGGGCACAGTTCATTGCATGAACCCCTCAACTGCCAGAACAAATGAAATTGTGCCAGGTTTGAACCTCCCCCTCCAAATCCTCCAGTGCTCTCAAGCTGCCAGCATAGTTTCGAGCTACACCTTCTTCTCTATACTGAGGGTAACTTTGTCTAGAAGAGCAGAGGATATGGATAAGAGCTTGCTCTCTGACCCTGAAGGCAAGCGTCATGGCTTTGTTCACGTTCACATAGCTAATTCCCTCCTCCCTCAAAACAGAGTAGCCTCATCCGTACAGTCTATAAAGAAAAATCACGAAATATAGGTGAGCGTTGCCTCAGAGAAAGCTAGCTGGCATGGGCCAAAACCATGTCAGGAACTGCGCTAACGATTAATCTCTGGTGACAGTCTCAGGACAGTGTTCAGACTTGTACCCTGGCTCTGAGTTATCAGATAAGACGTAGTTGGAGAATCTGTGGAGAATTTAAAAGAAAACTTGGTAATAAATGCATTTAAACCCTTTGCAGACCAAAACGGCTCTCACTGAGTTCTGTATGAATCTGTATATCCTTGACCTACTCATGCCCGGAGGCATGTCTGCTCCCAGAAGTCGGTGCTTAGGAACGAGCTGATATATATCTCTGCATAAGAATAAGAGTAGTAGATTGGAATTCACTTTTTTCTCCCCTCCTTTCTAAAAGGTTTATTAAATTCAAAGCCGGGGCACAGAGCAGCCATTAGATGCCCAGGAGCAAGAACTATACTTTGCAATCCTAGCACCTATTTTTGAAAAAAAAACCTACCTAGCAGGTGTTAAATCCAGTTATTCTAGGAGAAAAAGGAATATGGAAGGAGAGTGAACACCAAGAAGATGATGTATGTGGGAAACGAGGACTATAAGTTCTGTCACAGCACAGCATGGAGATTGTGTTCACTTTTGTAGAAAGATTTGCATGCTGTTTAAGCCATTTGTGCCAGAACGCGGCTCATATATTGCACGATTCTGTGGCATATTAATCCTCCACACTTGAATAAATGACTTGCATAGGCTTTAAGGGCATAAGAATGTCCAAAGATGCAGGTAGATTTCAAAATTTTTAAACTGTCCTTCTTGCCTAACTTCCCTTAGGAAGCCCATACATCCTTCAAATCTCCTCTATTACAGCATCTCAGCTACTTTTGTCCAAACAGCACAATAGACAGAGCTTTTCTTTCAATCTGAAAAGACAAGCGTAGACTTTGCATTTCTCTCTACAGCGGAGTTTAAGTTTTGCTCACGTAGCAAAACTCAGGGACTTCTGTTTCTCACAGAAGGCAAAGAGTAATTCCCAAATGGTCATAAACTTTATGACAGATATTACAGCTCTTAAATTCCTCAGATTATATTGTACACTGAATTACAGCTGGGAAAGCATTTCCATACTGTAAAACATTTTGGTTTCTGTTTTTTCCCTGTTCCCCCATCAGGAAGATAATAAAATTTTCAAAGCTTCTCATGGAAGTGGATGGGAAAAGGCTGGAATAAGTATCCTTAGGCTAATCTTGGGGCTAGCACTCCAGGAACTTTGGGCTAGTCCTCCAAAGTATGAGGAAATCCTCATTTCAACTTCCCGGTTACCAGTCATCTGCACACCTGGTGAATAGTTTCATTGTCAGATTGATGACAGGTCTGCAAGAGGTTCCTTCATTCATGTTTTTCACTAGCAATTTAACCTTAGTCTCGAGGATTTCTTCCTGATAAGAAAGTAATCAAGAGTAGGAAGTTCTGGTTGCCATGATCCATATCGTGATGGAAAAAGTTCTGCTGGGCAATTTAAATGAAAGCACAGCCAGCCCTGGAGTACTGCAGGAGGAACAGATAAAATTTGAGCAAAGCGTGTGTCCTGATCTCATAGATCTTCTCAGACGTGTGACCAGCTGTTAGTTGTCTTAATCACTTCTCCTTTTCTTAATATATCTGTTCTTTTTAGCTCTTTGGAAGTGCTGCTTTCTACATGACTAGGCTGAGTCTGGACAGATGGAAACACTGTGGGTGCTGAACAAGCAGCCTCTATAGAGAAACCAGTAGTGTGCGAAAGTTTGGGAAGTAAGTTCAACTGCTGCTTTTTTTTAGCAATTGGAATAATATACCTGAGAGTTAGTGACTTAGTGGTTCTCAGCAGCATAAGGAAGACAAAATGATCTCACAAGGCATTAAATGAAAGCGAGCATACCAACTTTGTTGTTCGTGAAAAATTTACAAGTATTTATAATAGAAGAAAAATAATAAATTAGAGAAAGGGATCTTTTTATCTCATCTATAGTAACGGAATGGATTCCACAAAAAGAAAGGAAAAATTTAATTCCTACTGAAGTTACAATTATTTTATTTTGAAATATATCTTGATTTATAGGTGGAAAAATGTAAACCTTAAAAAGAATCAAAATCAAGTGAAAGATCCTGAAGCAATTCAAATGCATTCTTACAGCTCCCTCAAAAGTTTTACAGATTTCAGCGTATACAGATTTTCAAGATTTCATTTTAAGATCAGTTTGGAGAAGTTTTTTTTTTTTTAATGTCAAATATTCTCAAGAGTTCTACAAAACAAAGTTTAAAAAAGAAGTTACTAGTTTCATTAGTATTTCTTTCAATTGCAGAACATTATACTTGTTTATATGCTAACACTTGACATATACCACGTACAAATGCCTACCTGTCAATTGCTATAAGTCACTCTGGCTGACATTGGCAGTCACTGGCTTGAGTTAAGCAATGCCATTTACATCAATTGGGGATCTGTTCTCGGAGTCACTGAACAAAAGCAGAAATACTCCAGTAGAAAGTTCATCTGTGACTGTAGTAAATAGGGGATGAAACAGAAGGACTCAATAACTGCTGTTCTCGTTAGTGATACAATCTGTGCAACACGGTGCAAAGAATTTGTAGGAGGAGGTGCAATACTACGTTATAGTAAAATGTAAGTCTATGCTAGACTGCTGCATTAGGTGTCTCCTGCACACTCTTGGCTCTTGAGTCGTGGCTTCACTCTGATAGATCAAGGCAGCTTAACTAGTACTGAGCAATCCAGACTGAGGAATGGTCTCTCTCTTACACCTGCTAGAGACTACTCTGGGAAACAAATAGAGAGAGTACATAATTGCCACGGAAAGATCATCATTCTCAAGCAAGTTACTACCCTCTTATATCTGAGTTAGCAAATTTGCCTAAGTGATTATAAGGATAATAGGAAGTAACTGATGGACCTGTATGAACTCAGCTGTGTTAAGAGTAAGCTGCTGCTGTAGTATTCCCAGGGTAACCACGGGGATATCAAACTGTTAGGCCAAATTCCTTTCCCCTTTTTCACCAACTCAAATCTGGATAAACTAAATGCGTTAAGTGAATTGTTACAGATTTCAACTAGTGAGCTATGCAGCATTTGGCTTCTTGTGTGAGAAACATCCTCCCATCTGTAATTGTTACCATCTGTTTGGTATTCAGGGTGTAAAAATGTAATGGAGATGAAGTCATATTTCATATTCCTTTCTCCATTTGGAGGTAAGAATGAAGCTATAACAGCCTGTAAATGCATCTGCTGGTGATAAGATAGTACAGCTGGAAATGGGCTGCTAGATTCTGCATGGTTCAGAAAGCTTGTGTGTAGAAGCTGTTATACCGCAGTGTGTGTTGGTATTCTGTGATCCCATGAGATGATTGATGTATCATATAAATAAGGCGACAGACAAGTATTTTTGCTGGTGTGATAGGAATAGGAAGTGCAAAATGTCAAGAATGCCCTGAAAATAACCATTCAAATTTATGTAAATCCCTTAATTAATTGACCTCATTTGCGCTTGCGGATTTTCTTTGCATTTTCCTTTGTGGATTAGCTATTTTTCATTGTACACTGAGACAATGTTCCAAGGCTAATTAAACCCTTTAAAGCTATAGGTTAATATCCAATTCTTATGTAAACACATTCATAAACATTAATCAGATCTAAATTACCCATTTTATAAATACTGTTTTATTCATTTACAGCTAATAGACGGACCGCCTGTATTTATTCTGCTGTGGGCTCAAGGAGTTCACATTAGTCTGTAAACGTTATCTATTTAAAAGGCATCATGCTGTTTACTTTGGCATGCATTGCCAAGTGGCTCTGTTGTTTTATAACCTCGTGAAGGTTACTGGGTAAGGATCTATTTGGGGTGCCAAGGCCAAACACAAGGACCCTGAGTCTAGGATCCCGTGCGGTTGACACGAAGATGCTCTAGAGGGAAAGACTATGCAAGAAGCATTCGTGGGGTAATCTGATCCTGTGGTAGAGAGGTAAGGCAAGAGGAGCAAGTTACCTTATAGTAAAATGTAGCTTAAACCTTCAATGAATTAACCTGCTTTCTGGGAACTGTGAGCTCTTCCCTGTGCAAAATGTAAACTAATTCAACTTTTAGTGAAAGAGACTGGAACAAGGCTTGATGCGTGAACTTTAATATCCCCTCCAAATTTTTTCTGTTAGCATTAGCATTCTAACACTGGATAATCTCATTTTTTACATAAGTATCCAGTCCCCTTTGGAATTTTTTCTGGTTCTTGGCAAACAGTTGCAAATACACGGGAAAGAGGGAAATGCATTTTCCTCTAGCAGGCAAAATCCATTTTCTGTTCCTTATCTGAATAAATGGTGAATAAATGTTGCTTCACAAATGATTAATTCTGCATGGAGAAAGTGGAGAGAAACTGTGGAGATTCATGCACGGAACATATGGCGGTGCGTTCAATTGCGTGATAATTCATCCTCTTTCTTGAGCAGCTGTAAGTAAATCTTGATTGTTTGAATTGACATCATGCTTTTGCTCTCCATTCTTATTTGCATGACATGAGTTCACCGAGGCTGTGGCCCAGATCATGTCCCAGAGCGCTAGGTGCTGTACAAATGTAGAAGGGCAATACTTCCTGTTATGAAGAATTTAGAGTCTGTTTTCCTTAAATGAGTAGCAACTTGGCTTATATTTTTTCTAACATGGACCTAGGCTAATTATTTGTTGTTAGCCTATCTTGTCACTAAGTGCCCCACTCTGGTAGAATTTTTACTCCACGAGTGCTTGTAGCATCCCATTCCTCAAAAATCCTTAACATGCTGTTTATCTCTTTTTGCCAGGTCACTGCTAGGGATGTTAAAGAGACTGGGCCTACCAGTGCTTCCTGCAGTGTTTTACATGCATCCCACCAACTTTCTGCTCTGCTAACATTATCTTCCATGGCTCTATAGCCTGTTTCTGCTTTCTCTGGCAATTTTTGCATTCAATTCGTGATTTAAATGAAATTTGCAAGTAAAATTCCCTGTGATGCCATAGCCAACGCTTCAGTGTAATCCAGATACATGTTCTGTGTGTGTGTGTTTTTTTTTAATTCGATCCACTTAAAAAATCAAGTTTGGCTGGCATGATTTGTTTTTCTATAAACTCGCACAACTTATTCCTCATAGCTCTGTTACCCACAAGATGATCTGGGTTTATTTTTACATTTTTCATGATACTCATCCTGTTATTCACTAAGGTTGGAAGTCAGACTTACCAAATAGTAATTACCAGGGTCAAATGCTGGAAGACTGGTACCACGTCTAAATCTCTGGAACCTCTCCACAACATTTTTTAAAAAGCTGTCAGTAATTCTGTGTGTTTATTAGCTAATTCAACTGAAATTACCGAATGCATATCATCCAAACCACTGATACACTTTTATTCAAAATTTGGAAGTTTTCCTTCTGTTTGTTTTCATTTGCTTTTATTCCAAGTCCATAGTTTATTTTATTGTCAAAGATAGACGTAGGTCCTCATTAATAGACCTATCTTTCCTCCTGTCTCTCTCTCTATAGCTATACATACATACACACACATATACACATACATACATATATATATGTATATTCACACATATGCATTAAAAAAAAGGGTAACATTATATTACAGTCACTTGGCTAGCTGAGGCTTGTTTACAGTTTTACTTCCTAGACAGCTGTGTACAGACAGCTAAGCAGAGCATTTATGAAAATCCAAGGAGACATGTCACGCAAAGGGACCGTTCTCTTCCACTTTGAGTTTTCCCCTCCACTTCATAGCTAACTGCACTTGTCTCAGGGGATAGTCATAAATTTGTGGGTTTAGACTTATTTACTGTGAAAAGGCAAGCAAAGGCAAAATGTTACCTATAGCCGTCCTCTGAAAAATACTGTCTTAATGAAATAAAAGCAAAGAAAATCCAGCTGAGACTGTGTGAAACAGTGGATTTCTGTGCTAGAGGGTCTGAAAGACACTTTATTCTTACTTTTGATTTATATTCTGTAGGCTGATACTCAAGAATGTTGTACCTGAGCTCTATTTTCAAAAGTGCTCAAAAATGTAGCTCCTCTAAAACTGCTGCATTTGGCCTTGCTGAGTCTTTGTAACCACAAAATCAACGGCTGGTGTGACTTCCAGACGACATTGAAAAACCCTTCCTGGCATAAGCATTCCTGGACAGGTTTCAGCCAAAATCTGGCATAGAGATATGTCCAGAATATGGACTCAGGCTGCCTGAAACAAAGCCAGAAGTTGGCCCAAGATCGCTAAAAGCTTTGCAAATTATTTCTGGTTTGTTAGGAAAATGTTGCCCAGCTGTAGTCATTACAGATGCATTGTAACAATTATTATACCAAGTGAAAGAGTGTCCTGGGGGGTGTGGAAAGGATAGAGGGTACCTTTTCATCTTGTATACAACAGCAGGACGGGAATCCAAATTCTATTTAGCAGAGCACTAATTAAAGGGACTTAGTATTTTCTCAGCTAGAAGAGAGTGGCCCAAAGAAAGCCTTCTTGCTGGTTCAACAGCTGATTCCCTCAGACATTTTCTCCGGATGGGCTGTATTTGTATCAAATGCAACAAAATTAGTCATGTGGCAAGTATTTCTTAGCAGGGTAAGGAGGACTATCAAAATATTGTTGTTTCTAAAGGTAATAGAAATACTTTTGTTTGAGAATTGTAGCCTGCATCATTGCATTTTGCATTTTGCATTTGCCATTGCATAACATTGTTTACTCTATCAAATTGTCATCATACATCAGTATACAACAGGATAAGGATGTGTCGTTATTCTTTTTTACGTGCCTGTATTGAAAAGTTGTTTTTTTTTAGATGCGGGGAAAAAAAAAAATCCCTGTATAACTTGTGAAATCTTCCTTTCATATGGTATTTTTCATGGCATGTTAAAAAGGAATCACAGCAATGTTGGTTGTAAGGAACTTCTGGAGTTCTGTAGTCCGGCTGTCCACTTGGAGTGGGAGTGTCATCAACACCAGGGTCTGTGGATCAGGTCAGCTGGGCTTGGCTTGCCAAAGGTGAAAACCTACATGGACGGAAGGTCTGCAGCCTTGCTATTGCCTGTTCTAGTGCTGCATACCTTACTAGTGAGGTATCTTGCTTAGCTGCTTATCTCAGCGTCCAGTCTGCACCTCCCATGCTGGGCTGTTGTCCCTTATCTGTCGCTATGGATGATGGGTTGGGTCCGTCATCTCCATAACCGTTCTTTACACAGGTGGAAGCTTAGCTTAGATTGTCCCTTTTACTAGATCACATAATCTGAGGTTCATCAACCTGACTTTATAGGTCCTGTGCTCTTAAGTATCCTTGTAATCCTCTGCTGCAGCCTGCTCACTTTCTTAGCAGACTCTGGAAAATAGTTGTAAGAAAAACTATTAAAAAATTACATTTTTGTTTCAGTCAGTTTATTTTTATTTTTTTTTTAAAAGAAGTTCTCTTCAGCTTTTAAGCAGCTCTGTTTTGCAGTCCAAATTCCTAACTCTGTGTCTTGAAATGACTCTGCTTTTTGAGTAAAATTTTTCCCTTCCTCTGTTTTTCAATCAGTCCAAACAACTATGATATTAAGAAGTTTAGCATATTGAGGCCGAATGCAAGGAGGAATTTACCAGCAGTGAGAGAAGATTATATGTGGCTGCCAGTTATGTTGTTTAGGCCATTTAAAGTTAGGGTTCGGAAAAGTATGAGCTTATTCTTCTGTTTTGGCACGGAGGAAAGATTGGATGGCTTAAAAGGTTGCTTCCAGCATGGAATACTTCAGAGAGTATACCCTATATATCTCAAGCAGGTCTGCTCCATGAAAGGTTGTCATATCATTAAGGTAGTGTTTCGCTTTTTATAAGTACATGTTAATGAAGAAATCTGCATTTTCATGTTAGTAGCCATGAATAAATTTGAGGATAGATACGGTTTGAGATGGTTGTACTCTGAGACGAACTAGTGTCAAGATACACTCTGGTGACCCCATAACTAATGGGCCTTAGGTTAACCATTTTTCCTGTTCACAGCCATAAGACAGTAATTTCCCTCTGGACTGGACTCCACTCCAAGGAATGCAGAGAAAACCCGCACAGCTTTACTTGATCTTTTTCTGTCAGGCAGGAATCATGCAGCCAAAGGGGAAAATGCAGAACCTTGTGGGCCAGATTTTTGAGTGCTTAAATACTGATGAGGTCAAGAGAGCTGTGTGGACGTGCCAGCTGCCTTTGTATTTGTATAGTCTCCAACGCAACTTCATGCTGCGAACTCCCTATCAGGCATCTTGTCTTATTTAGATGATTTAGGTGCTGAGTCAAAACCAAGCAAAATCAAGGATAACAAAATAATTGAATATCATTACTTGAGAGGAAAAGGAAGCAATGCTGGGACCCCAAACAAGAGTGACAGAAGAGGGCTCGTCTCTGACAAGAATAAGAACAACTAGCAATGCTACTTCCAAGAGGAACAAGAGAGACCTTTAGTTTGCTTTGAAGTTAACTTACTTTGGTACAAAATTTCTCTCGTAGTTAAAGAGAATCTAGTGTAACAGGATGCAGGAGAGGAATAGAAAAGATCCAGGTCAACAATTTTGAGCTAGGATTTTTTGCCATTTTGTCCTTTGTTTTCATTTTAAATGGGAGTGAAAGCAAGGTTTTTTTTTTTTTTTTAATTTATTGAATAATAAAATGAAAATTCTTTTTTGAAATTCTAAAATATCTTTATATATTTTTTCTGATATATGTATTTTAATCACATTCTCATTATTTCATGGCATGTGATCTAATGCTGTTCTATACGTTAATGTGACTGACTTGTGGAAGTGACTAGGTGGTTTTTGAAATAACAGTGTTATCTATTTTCCAAATCATAAAGGCAGCTGCTATTAGTAAAGACTGAAATACCTTATCTCCTTGATGGAACAAAGTGTCTTTTGTGTGTGTTTTTAATCAAATTATTCAACATTTTCATATAAATTGTTTCATTATACTACAAATAGAAGATTCTCTAAGCTGGATGTTCAAGTGTTTCATTATAGCAAACAGGAAAGAAGTTAATTATCAGGTACAATAAGTTTTTTTTTCAATCACTACTAAGTAGCAGATGTCCTTGATTATTTTAACTAAGCTGCACTGAAATATTTCAGTATTTCTATGTCATATTGTGGTATGCCAGCAATGATGGATGATATTATTTTGCAATACGATGAAGCAAGGTTAAAAAAATAAAATAAAATCATGGAAAAAATATGCAAAAATTCTGTAGGCATTATACAGAATGTCACGGATTTTTTTTTCCCCAGTACAAAACAATACCCAATATGAATAAGTAAAGTTTTTTTTCAGAACATTTTTCTTTCTCCTTACCTGATGCATGCTTTCTTTGCATTTTTTAATTAAAACTGTTATATATTTCTAAATACTCTGATATGTGGAAAAAATGGATATTTATGATTTGGACTTCTACAATTTTGCACAGCTTGTCAAGAGTTGTTTGTGCTATTCAAATAATAAAAATAGTCATGTAGTCTTCTTTGCGAAAAGGCAATCTACTTCTGCATGAGAAAAAAAGCAGCCAGTGGTGTGGTCTGTAGCTAAGCACTCTACTTACAAGGATTATTCCACACTATGCATTAATCTAACAGTTCACCCCAAGCTACACCATAAGAACACAGAGAGAATGAGAATTGCCTTCAGAGAAGGTGCAGGACTCCCTTTTATTCCTAGCATAAGGGATGATAAAAATCTGAAGGGGCCAAAGGGAAGGAAAACCTGATCTCCGCTGCTCAGGAAATACTGATGACACCTTGAATTTTGAATTCTTGGATAGTGGTGCGGCTCAGTAGGAAAGTACTGAAGCCTTGTAAAGTCATGAGGCAACCTTTCTGTATATCACACTAGAACTAGGTATTAGATGGCAATCTTGTCAGAATCCATGTTTTGGGGGTTTTTTTGGTCGTTTTCCCTCCATTTGCTTGGTCATTCTTCAGCTCCCTTTGCTATTCTGCTGGCCTGCTGGGTACAAGGAGAAAATAAAGCATAGCAGGAAAGTGCAGCAGTAAAGTCACAATTTTGTGAATAACTCGGAGAAAGAGCAGTGAGTGTTCACTTTGAGAAGATGTGTATGAACCCATCACTTGGAAAGAAGAGGTAAAGCTCACAGACAGAATGTATCCATATGTCACTAGTTAATGGGAGGTTATAGTGAATCATTCACTTCTGTTCTGTAGACTTTTGTCAGAGAGTAAATTGATTTTTCTTTTTTTTCCTGTATCTGAGAAGGTGATAACATACCATCATGTTGTGATAGCTTTGAAGAACTGTGTTCCATGAGCCCCAACGGCTTCTTGGTTAGTTAAGGAAAATCAGAAGGCAAGAGTTCCTCATACCCCCCATATTATGATGTACTAATAGTATTTTGTGGTAATTCCATGATTCTGGGTGTGCACTGAACTAGTTGTTGACTTAGTGTATAAAACCTGTAAAGAAAATGCTTGTCCAGATAGACTTCTAATTCAAACTAGCGTCCTCATTTCCTCGTGTCCTTTACTTCGTCCCCTGCTCCCCGGCAGTTCCCTTCCCACAGCACTCCAGCTCTGCTCCCGATCTCCGATTGCAACCCTGCCAGTTTGCAGTAGGACCCGCATCAGATGGCGGAATAACTCTACAGCTCTACACAGACCTAGAGACGTGGCTTTACACAGCAGTCAGAAGAAGAATTGCACGGGAATACAGTTCATTCCTGACAGCAGCGCTGCTCCTTCGCTAGAAGAGCGGGCTTGGAGGTTTCTCAAGATAAAAGCTGCTGCAGACAGCTGGAGACCATCACCAGTCTTCAGCTGCAGTCAGAAGTGCACAGCGAAGTTATCTGGGGCTCCTCTGGGAAGTGAAGATACATCACTGAGCAGATGCCTCGGGTTTCCACTCCTCTCCAGTGTATACTGCTCATCCCGCGATTTTTGATTTTCACATCAAAGATTTAGAATCACGTCCAGACGATACAGTGGAAGAGCCATGGGGTAAGACATCTCTGCTAAATAATTTGGCACAAGATGTGGATACAGATCACGTGAAGAGGGGAAAGATCTGCCTTCAGGTGTATCTGTACAGCTTGCACCAAAAGCACTAACAGCTGTGTGCACAGCTGAAGACAGAATGAGTCTGGGAGTTGTCCTAAAGGCAGGAAAGGCAAATTAAACTAATTCCAACAAAACTTTCTTAAATTCATTAAAAACAAAGCCCAGAGCCTAAAGGTTTCTCAAAACATCCGTGTCCTCCTGCAGCCAAATTAACGGTGCATTCCCAGCAGAGAAAGAAACCAGTTCTGCCAGGATTGAGGCTGTTGTATGCAACCCCCAGGTTTCTTTGCGTTTTTTTATTGCTATGTCATTGAACTTATGTCTAAGGGACATTTAAAGGGAATGTAAAACCCTGATGCATACCAGCAAGAAGAAAAAATGTTGAAAGCAAAAGAGGTGGTTACAGCTTGCAGTGACAAAACAGCATTATTAGGAAAATCATGGAAAAAAATTAACAGGAATTCATCTTTAAAGAGATCTTGAGAGATACAGTGAGCTTATTTCAATGGCCTCTTATGAGTACAACATGAAAGCCTCTTGGACATGCGTAGCAGTTTCAGTGCTTGTGAATAGACTAGGATGATCAGGCCTTTCCAAAACTACCTGACTGTAAGTGTTAAGGCATAAATGTGATTGTTTGTGAGGTCAGGAAGAGCTCTTTCCCAATTCTGCCATATCTCACCAAATGAAAAATTTTATTCCAAAAGAATGACAAGTATAGAACAGTTTCTCTTTTAATTCAGTAAATTCTTTCTTGCGGTGAAAACCCCAGGTAGCATTTCTTTACCTCATTGTGCAGGTGAGCTCCTGCAGAGGCTCAAAAGTGAAGGATAATTATATTTCATGACAAATTTTGACTTCTCGTGCCCTTTTTCAATGTTCTTTTGTCCCTTTTCACCAGTCTCTCCCTTTTTATGTTCTTCACTAGAAAGGAAACAAGATTTCTGAATGTTCAGAAGAATATAATTATGTCATAATAGTTGTTAAAAAAAGTTCTTTTTTAATTTTATTTTTGTATCTCTGGAAATGACAGGAGATCCTGTGATAGACTTCAGAACTCTCCTTTGCCATTTTTAGAAGCTAATAATCTCCATGAAAAGCTTATTATCTAGGCAAATATATTTCAGTGAAAAATAAAGAAAAAATTGGAGTCACCCGTCTTAATCAGCCCGACCTTAGAGTGATGTCCTGTGAGTAACAGTGGCTGAATATAAACTTGTTCTCTAAGTCCAATACTGATTTACTCCAGCCAGCTCTAACCAAAGCCTTTTGCAACAACTCAAAACTTGACACTATTTTTTAAAAATAAATTAATAATCTATGCAGCATTTATTTTTGGAAATACCTCATCATCCCACCCCCCATCCTTTTCCTCCTTCTCCCTCAACCTTTTCTTCCTGGCAGAAAGCAGCTGCAATTAGTTAGAGTAATAATTTCTTGTAGGCATCAATTAAAATCAGGATAACATGGATTGTGCTTTGCATGCTTGCGTGATAGTTGCTGTAACTGATAATTAAATTGCAGACAATGGCACCCCAGGGATTAAAACTGAAAGAAGTATCACCTGTGGGTCTAGTTTGTTTAGTGATTTTTTTTTTTTTTTCATTTAAAGAACGTCATAGGAAGATCTTGGAAAGTTTCACAAGAGAATTAAATCTATAAAATAGATAGCACTTTTAGCAATAGTAAGTTCTCCTCTTTCCTACACAATTAGCAAAAGAGGAAGATCAGTTCTCCTATCTTCAATTTTTTACTAACCTCTAGTCTGACTCCGGGCTCCAGCTTCAGGGAAACCCTAACAGAAATACTCAGTTTTTCTGTGCTGAGCTGATAGGAAGTTCACCCAAAGCCTTTTAGGAGGCTCCGATACGTGGACTTTTCTTCCTAATGTGGGTAAAGTTATAAAGAAAGAAAGAAAAAAAAGAAAGAAGGATGTTACCTTGCTGTATTTTGGGTTGTGACATTTGTTTTGCTAAGGTAAGATATAAGAAATCAGAAAAGTTAAATTTTTTGATTAGTTTTTAATCATCATATCTCAGAAATATCTGAATATGTAGACTAAGATTTTAAAATGTACCAAAAAGTTTTCGGGCACCTCCATTTCGGGATTACCAGTTCCCAGTTCGTCTGGGTAGTAAACACTCACTGAAAACAAAAATTCCAGTTAGTGTGCCTTAGGCAAACAAGATTGGAAAAAAGTTCGTCCAAGAGTTTCAAGAGGAATGATCAAATTCTACCTAAGACATCTCTTACTGAAAATACTGATTAGTTGTTTTGTTCTTTTAGATACGACTTTCTAAGAAACACTCTCCCTTCAATTGTAGCTGTTAGCTTGATCGTACATCTGAAAAAAGTTGTCATCCTGCTTTCCCCTGCATCCAGGCAATTGTTAGATACTACATCAAAATTATATGCACATAATTTAATTTAGTTTGCTAAAGCCATGTGCTCCAACTCGTAAGAAGCTTATGGCTCTCTTGGTAATATTCAAGTCATAGGACCCAACACATTCAGTGAATTAAGTTAACTAAGAAATGTTGCAAAATGGGCTACAGAAAAAAATATCAGAATACAAGCCTTTGAATTTGTACAGAACCAGCTTTTAGCAGAGCTGTAGATAGTGTCAATGCCCTTCAGGAGAGAAATTAAAATTTATGATAATTAAATTATAATAATTACTTTTCCCCTCAAAGTAAGGAGAATTAACATAGTTAAGAAATTATGATTATTCTGGACTGCACATCATTCTGGACTGACCATTTCATCCAAACGCGGTAGTTACATTGCCAAAGCAGTGTTTTGCCTATAAAGGTCTTCAAGGAATGGTCAGTGGGAGAACATAAGTTTAATCCTGATTCCTATCTTAACCATCATCTGACAGACAGTGAAGGCATTATAATTCTCAGGAAAAGATGCCTCAATAAAATATAAGGAGGAGCTGAAAAGCAAGAAGAGTATTCCAGTAATCAGTAATTAACTGAAGACTAAACATGTTCATTTTCTGGAGTTTCTACAAATTTCTAGCAATATTAGGAAAGTATTCATTTTAAAGATACGGGTTTTGAAGTTTAGTTAAAAGAGCTATAAGGAAAACATCTTTCTCCTCCTCCCTGTAATAGAAATAATTTAGTCTAGATTAGCTTTTACCTTGCATGTTTTCTTTTTCATATTCCTCCCTTGCATCACTGCACAATAAGTGATGCTAGTTTTTTATGTTACTGATACTAAACTGTTTCTTATGCAGTCAGTACTGTTCGGCAATGACAAAAATCAAATCAACTTTCTGTGAGAAATTCAAACCCATACAACATAGATGAAACACAACATATTTTCATTTCTAAATGTTTCCAAGGGCAGGGTAGTACGTGTGTCACCCTGGTCAGCCTACATCTTTTGTGATGTGGCTGTTTTCTGCCTTCAGCAGAACTTGTATCCTCATTCAGATTCTGTACAAAGAGTGTTAAGAGAAATAATAATATTGGGGATGGAATGTAACTGAGCAGCATCCATGAAAAGCTTTTTAGAGAGAAATAATTTGAGCTGGACAACAAAATAAAAAATTCTAAAATGTAATTTCAGTCAGAAAAAAAAAGGCTACTTCTCTCTCTCTTTAAAAAAAAAAAAAAAAAAAAAAAAGCCTAGAGCGCTGCTCTTGGCACTGCCATGGGCTCACAATTGTTCCAGAGCCTCTTGTTGCACTCACATGCTGACTAGTTCACATCATCCATTCACTAAGATGAATGATGATGGCTAAGAGGCTGAAGCCAGTGGTGTCCACCCTGGTGACTCCTGGTCACCTGTGGCTTCTGCCAGTTGTATTCACATTGCTCTTCCACAGGGCGGAATACAACCCAGCTGCTATCCTACACATCTTTGCATTCATTTCTGGCTGGCCTTTGCAAAACTCACAGCTGACCTGAATCATTTGTACCGCCTACTTCATGACCTCCAACATGCTGCATCAAATTCTTCAGTTCTCAGCTCAACAGCCCGATGAATGTGCTGCATAAACTTACTGGCAGGTCCTGATAAAACGTGGAATGGGTGCAACCACAACAAGGGAGCTAGCTCAGGGCCACCCAGTTCCTTTGCAACAAGGCCAAGTATACCAGCAGATGAAAGAAAAGGCAATTTCTTGGCTCTTACTCTATTCTGGTCCTACAGAGGTGCCATAGGTTTGCCATATACTTTTGCTTAGATCGCAGGAGACAGAATTGTGGGCCTGGCACGCTCCAGAATACTTCTTGAGGAACACCAGTTCTGGAGGAAACCTTGCAGTATTGAGACTGAAACATTTGTGTGGTTAGGACAACTGGAGTAGTGATTTAGCACAGTACATAAGAGACTCGCTTTCACAATACGGAGCCAGACCGCTGTCTTCGGATACCAGATGCCCCAGATATTATCCTTCTGAATTTTTCTGCCTGCCTCTCACCAGATGATGGATGGTCAGGGTAGAAAAGGGAAGTTTAGGGCAAGCAAAATTGAAACAGAGGTAAACGGTATCATCAGGCACACACTGCATCCATTGTGGTAACATCAGTAGCATCATTAGAGGACTCTTCTCCAACTACTCAATGGTAAAAATAATATTTGTCTGCTAATATTTTGCCTGAGTGAAGGAATTTAAGAGGTTTTGAATTTTAAGTGTGCCACTTCATCATAAACTTTAATGAAGAATAATGGATATTAATATAATGTTGATGCTGGTCAAGTCACAAGGCATAGGGATCTGCTCTTAGCAATGTTGACATTCCCTTCCCTCTCTCACACAGGACAACTGACTGTGCCAAAAGACCAAGGGTTCACAGGATCAGAAGCCCCCTCTTGCTTCGAGTCATGCATCCTACCTGGAAAACAATGGCTCACACTGTCCAGCTGGGCTTTTCATGAAAAAAAATTAAAATTACCACTTGCACAGCAGTGTCCCAGAGGCCATATGCATTGTCACAGTCTGCTGCGTGTTACAGAACATTTGCTAGCCTAGCAGGAGGCATGACATCAAAACTGGTGAACAAGGCACTTCGGGCCAACTTTGTCCTATCTAATACTGTTCCAGGCAGTAGTCCTAGCTCCCAAAAGGGAAGGATAGTTGGTGATATGCTTATGCCCTGCTTCATAACAAGCCAATGGAAACTTTTCTCTCTTTGTTACTAACTTTCCTCTTGCTGCTCTTTATAATTCCCTTGCTGTTGACCTTGCATTTAAGTGTTTTCCTCACCAGGCTGCTCACTGCAGTCTGACAAAAATGATACGAAGGGGATGAATGGCTAAGCACCCTAGGAAAGCCTTGTAAGATGAAAGATTAGCAGTTTAACAGCTGAAATATATTTATTTCCTCAGGAACACTACCAAATAGGGTCTATAGCAAGAAAACATGCTGAACGGAAGTGGAAAAACTTGCAGACACATCACCTGCCAGTATTGAAAGCTGATAAGGGAAAGACGGTATTAATATAGGCTGATATTAAGGCAGTATTAGTATTGCCTTACGAGTTTAGGAAGTAAAGTGAATTACATGGTCTGGGTCAACATGGGCCAACTTAGCTCAGAATTATAGAAAGTAAGTTCAGGGTTCAGGAAGGAGGGTGTGTTTGTTTCTTTGCCATTTGGGGTTCACTAACATGAAGCTAAGTGAATATTACTATCCAACTGCTAAGGTCAGCATTCTTCTCTTCTGCTGGAGAGCAACAAGGGGATAACCTCCTCATCAACACCAGCAGATGAGTCCCGTGAGTGTTAATGATATGCCTGACACCACCTGAGGTCTAGTGACTAGAAACCCCCACTGCAGCCATCTCTCCAGCTGCTTTCCCTGTGCTGCCTGGTCCAGAGCTGCTGGTAACTCCTGGTCTTTTGCTGCTTATGGAGTCATCTCATACTTTTAGTAGATCAGGGCACTCATTTTAGCTAGAAATCTCTGTCTTTCCATTGTTCTTGGAAACAGCATCCACAAACCACCAAAACCAGACCAGCAGGCTTCTGGGTCTATCTATGAGATCACGTTGGGGCTTAAAGGCTTACCCTCAGCATCATCTAGGGAGGGAAGAAACAAAGTCAAAATTGAATCTGGAAACAGTCTACAATGCAGTGCATAGCAGGATACCGTGCTGGCTGCACCTGCCTGTCCACCAGCTGAAGTTCTCAAGCTACAGCCAACACCATAGGTATGTTCAGGTTTCCCTACCAGGAAGACAGAAAGCTGACTTGATGCTGACTTAGCACAGGCCATAAGCAAACACAGGCTGCATGAATGACCATGGGGAGCCTGGACTGGAGTTCAGTCTTGGTCTTGACCATGTCAGTGATAAAGATAGCCTTTTGGGTACAATTTAGACCTATCATAAACCAGATGACCACCTTTAGTGGTGGCCAGCCCACTCGTGATGAATTAACTACCTTCCCAGCTAACTCTTACAGGCCAGGTCTCCGTTAGCCAGCAGGGGTGAGGTACTGGTTTGGCTTCAGTGTGAGAGCACTTATGTTGGGGGTTGGCTTGGGTGAGCAGCAAGAAGGGCAAGGGAAAACATAAACCTTTGGATTCTGACAGCATATCTGGACTGTGAGACTATGTTGTGACTTGAATGAACAAAAAAGCACATTGGAAACACCAAGGTATAAGAGACATGTAGGCCTGGCACAGAGCTATTAGTGTGCTGGAGAAACAGCTCGGTGCACCTTCATGCCTCCCTGCAGTGGGTTTTGGGGTGGCTTTCGCTGACCTGGAAACCTGAGGCTGCCAAGCACAGCTATATTCCTGCTGGTGCTGCGTTTCTTTCAACCTGCTGGTTAGGGCCACAGGGCTCCACTTATGAGATTTTTTTTTTCTCCTAGCCACAGGGAAACTTATCAGATAAAAGAACTTGGTGGAATGACAAAGACTGAACAGCAAGGTGGAATAGGGTTTTTATTTCGGCCTCCATAAACACTTGAGTGACAGTCAGGTGTGTACAACTGTGGTCTTATCAATAACAGTTTGTCTGAAATGGGCTTGAACTAAAATATTTTGCATTTAAACATCCAAATCTTTAGGAGGCCAGTACCTAAGGGATATTATAAAAAAGGAATCAAACACTATACTATTTGTGTCAAGGAACAGATGAGATATACAGATAATGTTTCAAAGAGAGGTGGTAAATGCTTTATGACAGGATTTGAAGGTATTCCAAAGGATAATTCTTATGGAGTTAAGGTGAATATGTGAGATTTTAACTGAGATATTTAAGATGAACATAGAAGGCATATTTCAAATCTAATTACTCTTTTTCTCATGCATCACTTTGTCATGGAGGCTCAAGAAGTATTTGATGAAATTAGAGTGGCTGCTCTTAAAACTAGAACAAGGAAATACTTCTTTGGGGTTTGGGGGATCTCTGCCTCCTGGAATCAGTTTTCGAATGATTGAATGCAACATCTTAGCTATTCTTCTTATCAAAAAACAATAAACTGAGTCTTCACTGGGCTCCAAATCCTGAATTTCAGTCAAAAGCTTAGCTAATGAGCAGGCTGTGTATTTTGCTATTCTAGGTAGGTCCTCTGGAGGTTACCAGGGTATGTCACCTTTCATCACCGTGGGCCAGATGTAGGGATGAAGACAGCCACAAGAAAACATGCAGATGAGTCTCTGGTGTTTAATCACTTTTTTGGAAACCTTTGTAATACTTTCAGCCAACACAGCAGAACAAGGATGAACTCCTTGGGGGGGGGGCTTTCTCATTCCACTTCTGCCAGCAGAGCTTGTTCTTGATGCTCCATGGTACTCCCAGTGCCATATAAAGCATGGGCCAATTTACAGTGAAACTGCCACCATGACCATGGCCAAGTAAAAGCAGGTGGGAGTGGGTCCACAATTTGCCATGGTCTGGATGAACAAAGGAAGGACGAAATATATGTGCATGTACTCATGTGTGTACTCGCAACAGAGGAAAAAAAAAAAATCCTGGTCCTGAGAGGTTCCCATTTTAAAATCAAAAGCTTGTCTTGACCCTTCTACTCTGGTCACAATAAATAAATTAATTTGTTAGAAATCAAGGCAGTTTCTCCTTTGAGCTCTGAACCTCCCCTGTACACTCTTCTAAGTAAAAAATACAGCATTTCTTATTTGCCTTTTCTTTTTTTCCTTAAGATCTTCCGTAGATAGCTTGTGATGGCCACTTAGGTAAACATGCATTCAGCGTTTTTCCTCTTTGAAATTTCTCAGTTAAACGGACAGTTAACCGGCTCCTTCGGCAGGATTCATTTCTGACCGCAGGGTTGCTCAGTGGGTCCTGACAGGTACGACACCGCAGTCCTTCTGTGCCAGTTTGGGATGCTCTGGCCTCGCATCCGAGATGGCTCTGAGCAGAAACTCCGCTAGTGCCGTCAGAAGCTGGAATAAGCACTGACATGAGACACTACGAGTGCTTAAAGGTGCGAGGAACAGGCAGAAGCTGGCAGGAAACTTAAGAAGGGTAAGAGAGCTATGACGGAGAGGAAGGATGAGTGTGGGAGGAAAACAAAAGATCGAGTGGAGAAAGGGAAAAGAATGAAGATGAGAAAGGAACACTATCTCAGGACAGGGATATTGAAACATGGGGGAAAGAAACCCGAAGAAAATGTAGCAATGTTGGCTAAGCAATCTTTAAATGTTATCATAAGGGATCGTCTTTTGGGGATCCCATTCAGTAGTTGCTAATCGATACAGTAAGAGGGAAGTCAATCACCTGATTTACTCAAAGAAAAGCATTTTGATATTTCTTGGAAATTAGTTTCTTTCTTGCAGCGTTAATGTTTGTTTAGCACAGAGGTACCTATTCTACAAGTATTTCCTTTTCTTCTTTTACCTCGCGCTACAGCAAACCCGAAGCTGATTACCTGAAAACAAACGGAGATCTACTAGGGACAGGGAATCTTGTACACTTATTCACTCCATGATAGCTATATATGGAAACAAATTACCAGGAGAAATTGCCACTTCCATGCAAGTTTATACGTATAGTAGTTTCTGAACATCTTGGCTGTAAAAGCAACCTTATAGATTGCACTAGCAAAGTCAGACAGAACAACTTTAATAAGAATCTATGAAAAAAAAAAAATAAAACCACCCCTTCCCCCCCAAAAAAAAACCCCAGTGTATTAGTGTTCCCTGAACATACACAGAGAAAAAGAAGAGTTCAGACTATCCAACTGGTGAAAGGAAGGATGGGCACTAGAGTAATAGAAGGAAAAAAATCCTGCTTTGGACTGCCTTGTGCAGATGGCAATGGTTTCAATGACGATAGTCATGTCTGGCTTTTGGGACGATGTCCAACTCTTGCGACCATCCTCTTACTACTTATTAAAATCAATGGAATTCCCTAAATGAAGGAAATTTGTGCCAATTTTGGGCTGACATGTTGGATAGCAAATAAAGTTTGCTTTGTTCACATTGTGGTACTAGAGAAAAGTCTTAGCCTTGTCTTAGCCTTACTAATCCTATTTTTATAGTTGGAAAAAATATGACAATTATTTTATACTCAGAGTTCTGCAAGAAAATCAGAGATGTTCAGAGAAAATAGTTCCTCGTTCCCACTGATCTCCGGTCCTGTGCTTTTAAGCATGACACCATCTGGGGTGCATTAGGCAGAGTGTTGCCAGCAGGTGGAGGGAGGTGATCCTGCCCCTCTCCTCAGCCCTGGGGAGGCGTCATCTGGAGTCCTGTGTCCAGTGCTGGGCTCCCCAGTACAAGAGAGACATGGCACTGCTGGAGCGAGTCCAGAGGAGGGCTACCAAGATGATGAGGGGACTGGAGCATCTCTCCTCTGAAGAAAGGCTGAGGGAGCTGGGCCTGTTGAGCCTGGAGAAGAGAAGACTGAGAGGCGATCTCATCAACGTGTACAAGTATGTGAAGGGGAAGAGGATGAGGCCAGTTTCTTCTCCGTGGTGCCCAGCAGCAGGACAAGAGGCAATGGGCAGAAACTGAACCACAGGAAGTTCCACCTGAACCTGAGAAAAAACTTCTTCACTGTGAGGGTGACAGAGCATTGGAACAGGTTGCCCAGAGAGGTAGCGGAGTCTCCTTCGCTGGAGATCTTCAAAACCCGTCTGGATGTGATCCTGGGCAATATGCTCTAGGTGACCCTGCTTGAGCAGGGAGGTTGGACTAGATGATCTCCAGAGGTCCCTTCCAACCTAAACGATTCTGTGATTCTGTGATTCTGTGATCTAGAATAGTTATAACTGTGTAACTGGACTTGCAACAATCCAAATTTATTCCAGTCCAACAGCATATCCCTGAGTGCTTAAAGAGAAAAAAATGTTCAAAGAAAAACTGAAATAATTCCCTCTGTGGTTCTAATAATTCTTCCAGGTTTTATTTCAGCTGCTGTTTTTTCATTTTGCACAGGGAAAAAAAAAATAAGATTTGATTTTTACCACTGTCATTTTGGGTGTCCAAAGAACTTGCTCAGATAAAAAGAGCAACACTACCTGTAAGCAATTTATGGAATAAGATAGCACAGGAAGACCTATAGCCCATACCACACTGAGTGCAACAGTCCTGCTGCATATCGTTTAGCTGAAGCACGGCACAGTTATGCTGAATAACAGAAGTGTGCGTCTCCCTTACGCACGGATGATTTTGAGGGGTAAGATGAATTGCAGTAATTCATGAATCCACTATTGATACATCCATGAGTCTTTCCATTTTTGACGCACTCAGAACGCCTGTTTCCTGCGGCATAGAAAGCTGCAGTGACGGAAAGAGCCTGCTGGCCTTTGCACACCTCATCATAAAAATTGGACTTAGTTTGTTTCCTGACTTTAGCTTCAAAAGCACCTAAGAGAGTGTGACAGGAAGCGGTTGTTATCCCACATGAGTAGGAGCATAACGGGGGAGCTAAAACCTGAAAAGTTCATTTTGGGAATCTTAAGTTTTTCTCTTAACTGGAATTTCTGGATGTACTGTTTCTGCTCCTCTGGTTATATTATTTTTAATATATTATTACCTGGTGGACATATATGAAGAAAAATTACTTATTGGAATCCTAACTTTAAGCTTTTGCATCTGGGAAAGGTTGGCTTCTCTCTGCCTCGTGTTATCCTAGGTGCATTTATGTGTATTAGACAGTTAATTGTAAAATGCTTTGAGGGAAATTCTGTGGAGAAAACGGATGTGAAGTGATATATTTTTTTGAGAGCAGTCTCTATCCAGGGGAGTTGTATTAGTATTAATAGTGATGCAAAAGATGGCATATAAATACAAAATATTTGGGCTAGGGGCACTTGCTATGGAGTAATAACTTCTTCTATAAGGAATACTATTGATTTCTCAGGTTCCAGTAAACATAAACGGTTAAATTCCTGTCTCATCTTATATGATGGTTTCCAGCAGACATAGGTGGAGTTTGGCGAAGCAGTAAAAAAAGATATCAATATATTTCATTTTTAAATGTTTGTTAGTGCCGCTCGGTTGTGTGTTTATGTTATTATCAATTTCTTGGTAAAGCACCAGCTTCAGAAGGAAATTCCAACTTTTACTTTCCAAAAATATCATTTAAAACAGTTTAACATAAGAGAAAGGTTAATGCATAAAATTAAACAAAAATATTTCTCTTTTAGCGGGAAACACTATTTTAAAAAGCGGGTGGTCAGGCTGAACTGTTTTTTTTAATGAAAAACAAATTGAAAACTGCACTGTCTGTAACTCTAGCAATTCCCTAGCAGAAGAACAAAGAAAGGAAAGTGGATGGAATGAGGGAGAAGAAGAAGGAAGGCGGCAGGCTGTGATTTTAAGCATTTAGTAGGATTTACTTTAATTTTCTGACCATCATGCAGAAGGTTTATGCCTGATGCTGAATTCTTTCATTTTAATTTAAATAAACCAAGCTATTTAATGTAAAAAAAAAAAAAAATCCCTTTGTCCATTGTTGCTGTTCCTTTTCTGTAACTATTTCTTATGAAATTTCCCTATCCAAAATTATACTGAAAGTCCAAGATCTAGGTGTTATAGATATGGTTAGAGGAGTTATTCATATCATTTAGTTAACTGACTGATGTTGACATTTTCCGTAAAATAACTTATTTGGTAATTAGTGCCTTCCTAATAATGGTTGAAATCCAGCTGTGTGTAAAAGACCTCACAGAAGCTTTATGTGCCACTTCCATCTCAGTTAAAATACATTCTGAGGACTCATGTGGGACTTGCATGATGAATAGAGCATGTTCTGGCCTGCTGCACAGGGGTGAATCCTTTCTCACCAGCTACAGTGAAAGGAATCTTAAAGAAAGCACATATTGACATTGTAAGGCACAATTAAGGTCCACAGTGAACCATAGTGATGAACCATGACTAAAGTCCTCCCAGGGTTGTAATAATTCATTACTGAAATAGCTTCCTTCTAATGACTAAGGCTGACTGTGTCAAAAGTGCTTGGGCTCCTAACCCCAAGACTTTTTATGTAACATTAAATAAATCTCACATTCTGTTCATTTGCCTGTAGTATCCAAGTCATGAATCTTGCTGCCATCAAGATCTGCATAGGTATCTTTCAAGGGTCTTACTCTCAGATGGGTGAAGTCATGATTAAGGAAGCCTGGACTTTAACTCCCAGGAGCCGATAGGTATTCATAGGTAATACTGAGAAGTACTTTCCCATTTACCAAACAGAATATTAGACTCCTGGACTATTCAGCCAGTTTTCCCATTTTAATAGTTTTGTTTGAATTTCTAATTTTTTTTTTTTTTTTAATATATGTGTATATGTATATCTCAGGATAGATTAACTTCATTAGTTTCCTGAAAACTTTCCTTAGCGTTCAGGAGCAGAGTATCTCCCAGCTACATCCCAGTTGCCAGGAAATAGATTCATGCTTCCTTAATGTATTTGAGACCTACCGATGGTGAATATTTGAATCTCCGTCAGCAAGCAGCTTCAGCAGAAATGGAGGGTTCAGCATCCCTCAGACACCATGACCAGGTGGGGTATTCCTTGGACCTGAGGCAGGTGGGAGTTAGTCCCAACGAACACAGAAGAAAATGGAAAATGGATGTTTCCTACTCTGGGTCAGTGCTCTAAGCACATTGCTAGAGAAAAGCACTTCAAATAGCACTCAGGCTCCTCTTCTAAATGTAAAGTGACAGCTAGCACCTGATGAATATCTCAGGTCTTTCAGTGTATATTTGACACACACTGAAAATACCCTATTTTAGAAACGCTCTGAACCTTTCCAGGATATCTCACTTGAGACAATCAGAACCACCCTCATGAGTCTTGGTCCTGGCCCCAGATATGCCCTTCCCAGCCTTCAAATTACCTTTCGACCTCATTACACTCATTGGCAGAAGTAAACTGCATGTAGACCACTAGGAATATGCGGCAAATACAAAAGTCCCTGACCACTAAAATTTGCCTTCCAAACAAACCAACAAAGTATAAAAGTTCTAAAAGATACATTTGAACTTCTCAGAACGGAATAATCTTCATATAGAGAGTCAAATGGGAACCTCAAGGTGAAGCCAGATAACCCTTTCTACATGACGTTATGGCAGTCACAAGGCCCAAGCACCATTGTTGCTTACTTTCTTGAAATAAGACTTTCTCTCTTAAATAAGACTTGAACTGACCAAAGATATTCAGTCCTTTATGAGATTCATTTCATTTGGAATAAGATTGATTTACCTTAATTAATAAGTAAAGAGAAGTAATTCGTTCGGATTTCCAGAATGCCTTTGACAAGATCCATTACAAGATATTTTAAAATAGATAAGGAGGTAGGGCACAGGGGTACAGAAAAGAAAGGGGAAAATAGTATTAAATAGTGATTTTTCAGTACAGAAAGGAGCTAACAATGAACTTCCCTGGGTTATGTGGCTTAATGTATTTAGTAATTATCATCACAGGTGATGAATAATGAGCTAGAAAAAGGTGAAGGTCATCGGAAGGTAATAGCAGAAGAAAACAAATTCTGGGGAATACTTGACAAGTAGAGTGTGCAACTTTTGTTATGCCAAAACTACTTCTGAATTATTTCAGAACTGCAGGGTCAAACGTAGAACAGATCTGTCTGGAAAAAATGACTGAAGAACTAGATTGCCAAACACTTGGTAGCTGCTCTTTCCAATAAATCAATCTTTGAAGCATACCGCAATGGGAGGAGATGTTCTAGTTATTTTATTTACCTCAGAGAATCTACAGTAATGTGAATACATCAGGCTACATAAATGTTTATCTCTAAGAAAGGGTGAACTGTGGAAAGCTGAAGGGTAACACCCCTGTTGACTCCAACCCATCTCATGCAGGAAAACTTGGCCTGGAGCAGGCAGTGGAATACACATGCTCTGATGTCTACATTTCCAAACTCCCAAACTACAAGGAGATTTGAACTCAAATCCTATGAACTTTAGGAGAAAAGTAGAAAAGCGTCCACAGGAGAATTTAAAGGTGCACCAAAAACTACCTTGGACTGCCTTGAAACCAGATGGTAGAACCACCCCAGTCTGTAGTCATGAAGGTCCCTTCTCCACGCCACAGATGGACGCCCAGTTTACAGGGCTGCTAGGGAGTGATGATGCTGTCATCTCTCCCCGCTAGTATGAGCCTCTGACCCTTTATTGCTTTAAGTCCTCTAACTGCGCTGGCACTAGGATGTGTTATTTGAGGTACAATGAGAGTACTGTAAAGTATAATAACATGCACCTCCCAGGTTTTTGTTTTGTGGAGAAACAATCAAATATTTACATACTTGTTTAAATTGCTAATCAGCTTTTGCTTGGAATTCAGACCAAAACATTAATTATTCTCATAGCCTTAGACAAGGACAAAGAGGCTGTTGATGAGCTTCAGAGGGACTTCATCTTACATAAATGGGTTATTTAATGGCAAATGAAATTTTATGATGAAAAATATCAAATTGAAAAAAAAAAAAAAAAGCACAGAGAACTCAAATCACTTGACAAACCTTGCAGCAACAGATCAGGGAAAGCACAAAGGCATCTCTGAAGACCTCAGCTTAATGTTCAGCTGCAGTAAAAATGCAAGTGTAATGTTGGAATACATGAAGAATAAGATTAAAATATTTCAGATTATATTGTAGCGCTGCTCTGTACGGCTTCATCTAATGTAGTACGTGTAGTATTGCTGGAGCACTTCTCAAGAAGGACATTGCAAAACATGAAGGGTTTAAAAAAATCAGCAGGAATAAGAAAGAATGTAGAACCCGCCCTGCAGTGGAAAACAAGACAAAATAAAATAAAAACTATGCAATTGGCAAGAAAGCTAGTAAGAATGGACCCAGCAAATTGAACTAGTGCAAGGAATTTGGATCAGGCACCTCTGTGTTCCCTGACATAAGACACAAGATGTAAAGGACATTACTTGAGCCCAGAAGGTATTTTTATCGGTTTTGTCAAAACTAATGAAAAGAAATATAGTTTTTCATATAGTATACAGTTAAACTTGATTTTGTTTCTCAGTCTGACTTCTCTATCGTATTCTTGTTTCTGAGCTGTAGCGACTTTTTACTTCTTTGAGAGTTTAATCTAATAATGTCTCTTGTAGAATGTCTCAGTGGTGTTTCGTGCAAGTAATTAACTACTTTCTAAACTTTTCCATGTTCAGTCTTGAATGAAAGCAGCTGTGGCTCATTATATGCCTTTCCTCCCTTATCTCTTCTGGAAATCTGAATGAACTATTATTTTCACTGATATACATCTAACTGTTGGTCACATTGCAAATGAGCAGAGGATAGTCACCATCTAGAAAGTGGATAGCTAATTTTCATAAAGACCTTAGTATACGTAATATTCATGACAGCATGCATAAATCGTGCATTTAACCATCCAGAAAAGAAGAACTGCTTTAATAGCAAAACAGTAAGTAGACCTAAAGTGTAAATAACAATATGTAATGTGAACGTTTGGAAACATTTAATAGCCAGTGAGCTATCTTTTCCTTCTATCATCAGTGCATGTAAAAATGTTATAGTATCACCTTGCTCAACCTCCACCATAAAATTAATTACCTTTGGATAGACCCCATTTAATTGCTCATAAAATTGATCTGACTTTCCAGTTTTTATAGCACCTTGTATGTCATCAACAAAAGTGCTTAGAATAAATAAGACTTTTTTCCATCTTTGATATAATAATACAATTAAAATTAAATGAGGGTTCCAAGGCATCTTAGCATAAGCAGTGGATATCTCAAGTATACACCAGAACAGTGTACATACATACACTGGCTCTTTAACATTTTTATAGTAGAAAAGACAAATGAAGAGTTACCTATTTAGTGTTCTGAAACCATTGTGTTAATTTTCAAGATGCTACTTCATCAAGGCCAGTGTTTTGAAATGAATGATGTTGAGGAATTCAGTAGAATTTGCATAGATAAACTGGTGTATAGAAATGGACGTTCTTAGCAATTTCACAGAATCATTCACATCAGAGAATGAAAGGATATATTGTTGCACAAATGTGTGCTGAATTGGAGCAAGAGTTTCCGAAGGTTTATGTAGAGAAATATTCTAGAACAATCTGGATAAACATTTTGTTCCTTAAAAATTTTGGAAAATACATTTAAAAAACCCAAGAAATTTCATCTAGGATAAGCTAAATTAGTTTGTCCAATCCCAAGGTAAAACACGAGCTCTTGTTTTAACTTTTTAAAACTTTCAGGTATTTTTAGATGAAGTCAAATTCACAATAAATTATTTTATTTAAAAGCAGGTAAATGTACGAAATAAAATTTTTAGATTTTCTGGGATTGATTTGTCTGAAGCAGTTAATGGAAACTAATATGAATTTCAAAATAATCTGTTGACTCCTAATTATCTCCTTAATTTCTCTTCTGAGATTATCTAAGGAAGATTATTTTTTTGACCTACAACGTTCACACTAGTGTTTTACTACCCTAGTTTTAAACTTCCTGAGATAAGGCACCTGGAAACCAGAGAGTCACCTGTGCTTAACTGCATCATCCTGACGCTTTTGATTCAATTATCTTCACCCTCTGTAAATTCTCAAATTGAGGCTTTCTCATGTATAAAGATGTAGAACTGGATGTTGCCAAATGCATTACTTAAGGCAGTACCTGCAACAGCTTTACTGCAGGTACTGTAAAGAGTGGTTGGCTGCAACCGCTGACATGTGAGTTGTAAAAAGTGACAAACATTAACTGAGAAAAAGACAGAGAATATTTTCCCCAGGTGCTTCTACTCTATGAAAGCCATTAATCAAAATGAATAACGAAGAGAGAACTTTCCAGTCAAACTTTATGGAATAAAAATTCTTTATGTTCATTACAAAGGACCAGTCGAGCTGGCTAAACGTCCGAATACAAATTGCATGCTGAGTACTCCTACTGCCTTGTGCTGCCTGGTTTTCTGAAAACTCAGGCACAGAAAGGGCATCCCATGCAGCCATTTACTGGGATAGTCATGTTGCCTCATCTCTAGACCAACCCTAGGCAGGATTCTTGGTTTTGTAAGGCGTGTGGCCATCCCCAAGCCCACAGCCTCATCACCTGCATGGACAGAAGAGAACATCTCTCGCGCTCACATTAGTTTGGCTTTCAGAGACCTGAGGAGCAGCTGGGAGATCATTCAGCACTGTGCCTGTGCCGAGTCTGCAGCCCTTGCGACCCTGGGAGCTAGTGCACACGGGCATTGCTGGTGCCGGCTCAGGTCCATCCTTCTTTTTCACCAGTAAATGGCCAGCCACGTCATTCTGGAGAAGATGCAGGTGCTAACCATTGCACACACACACGGCAGATAAAAGGAAAACAGAGGCAGTCCTTTTATTTACATAGAAGGTGCCATTACCCCACGGATGTTGCATGGTGGTTTCACCTTCAACTTGCTCCTTCCACTTTCCCAACCCATTATCGCCTGCTGGCACGTGCAGGATCTAAAAGGTAATCCACAGAGAGCTGAGCATGTGACAGAGATGCAATCTGGAGAAGCCCAAGTCATCCTAGGATGGCTCAGTCTGACCCATAAGGGACAGTTTCCTGCTGCCTCCAATCGGCCTGTCTAGACAAAGGCATATATATGCAAACTTGCTTCAGTCATGCCGTATGCACTTTTCACCCTCAGGGAGTCACGTTGTCATATTTCTCTAAAAATCAGATTCTCTTTTGTCTGCCTCGTTTTGTTCAAAGTCTCTTTCCCAAGCTAACCAAGACTGGTTCTTGGTAAAGCGCTGTGGACACCTCTGGGAAGAGGATGTCACTGGGCTAACACTGATGTGAGGATGGACCATCTCCAACAGAAGGCTCTACGCTACCCACACCACTGCTTATACAACGAGTCTTGATCAGATTTTCCTCTTTCACGCAGAGTTAGTACACCAGAATATGTTTGTGGTAATTGCAGGGGCTGAAAGCAGAGAAAGCAGAGATCTGAGAATAATAATAATTAGCTGAGATGCAGCTTTGTCTGACCCCGACCGTCATCCCACTGAGGTCTCACTGCATCCTTCCTTTTCATCTTACAGAGGCAACTAGGCCATTTCCAGGGACAAGTGCTTGTCCTTAAACCCCCTCATTCTTTGCCCTTCCACCATGGAGAGGAAGAGAAGCTCCTGTTCTTGCCTCACTGACCCTGATCTCCAAATAGAAAACTTAGATGGGAGAAAAAGGAGGAAGCCTTGAGATTTTGAAGTCAAGGACCCTTCTGTGCAGCATCAGAGTTTCTGGTGCTCTCTAAAGAGATCATTTTATTCGGCAGAGGTCTTGATGCCTTTCACTGAGTCTTCATTGGAGGACAGAGATAGAAGAGGGCTTAATGTTAAGGAAATCACACTAGCTTCATCAGTACCAGTGAATTAAATGTACCCGGTGAAATTCCATCTATGCTTTAGTTTTCCTAAGTAAAAAAAGGAATAATAGTAAGTTCTTCATGCTCCAATTGCTCCCTCCTCTGCAATCACAGGAAATTAAAAACTTGTTACAAATATTTTCTTTTGTTCTGTTTATGTGTATGTATACACACACATACACATATTTAAATATATATAGCAATTTCTCCTTAGGCAGGAAAGGAAAAGTTGAAGTTTTGTTTGGCTTCCTTTCCTACGCCTTTACATATCACTGTTTTATTCTCTTTATCTTCTTCATAAATAATACTGCTATATTTAATTTATCACTTAATTCTTTGAACGTTTTTGTTACACAGCTTTGAATGCCTTTTGTTTTTTCGGTCCCTCTGAAGAATAAGATGGCTACACAGCATTCAAGGTGAGGATGTCTCCTTGACTTCTGTGATGGCCAGAGAGTGTTTATATTTATTCCTTATTACAATCTAACTCCAGTACAAAAAAGCAGGAGGCTTGATTTTCGGAGAGGTTAAATATTAGCTGTTCCCAAATGACTTCCTCTTGAGAAGCGAAGTCATGGGTCAGAATTTGAGAAACCACCACATTACACTGCTGCGAATCTGGCCCCCGCTTTATGACCTCTATGGATCACTATAATTTCTCAGTGCATGTGAAAACTACCAGCGTGATTTGGAACTGGAATTTTACTTGGCATGGTAGTATCATCACTACATTTTCCTTCTTTTTTTCCCCTGCAATGGATTTTAATCTCACAGACAGCCAGGAAAGCAGAGGGAGAAAAAAAAGAAAGAGGACCTTTTTAATTCTGCTTCTGTACGAGGCCACAGAGATCCCTCAAACTAAACAGAACAGAGACCGAAAAAGAGGTGGGAAGAGATTAGCGGGAGCCTGGCAAGAGGGGAGTGCAGTCAGTGGTCAGGTGAAGGCTGCTTTGGAGGATAAGCAATTTATGTTTTATCAGTGCAGTAGAGAGACCAGTAGCTCCCTACACGGAAAGGAGATTAAAAAAACAACAATAGCCTTTTCTGTATACCACAGGCCAATCAGCTAACTATATGGAAAGCTCAGAAGCTGCTTAGAGCTGATGTTTGTTTAATGCTCACCTGCACCCACTTGAACCGTGCAAAGGACACAGTGCTTTTCAGAATATGCTCATGTGTTTCCATGCAGCGTGGTTTTGTGTCGGAGATTGTGCCCAGTTAATCCAGGAGCAGAGTAAGATTTGCTGCAAGCATAAGAGATGGCATCCCTCCTGCCCCCAGGGGAGTCTTGAGGCTTTGGAAAAGAATGAGGAAAAAGGAGCTTTTCTTTCAAAATAAAAAGTAACGGGGAGCTCATCGTAATCGAATATGTGTAATACAAAATAAAGGCCAAAGCAGAAGCGGCCTCCTCTGCTGGAGTAGGATGTGTGTTAGAAAAATGGAGCATTGGCTTTGTGCAGCTCCAGGATGATTAATCCTCTTGGTGAACCAGTACTTCACAGGTAATATTTTGGAAGACAGAGAACGAATGGAGTAGCAGGATGCTCAGGTAGCCAAGGCGTTAGAACAAGAGTTAAGAGACGTAGGATTTGTTTGCTGCTACTGATTTTCACCGTGACCTTGATCCACCCATTTGGCCTGTCTGTTTTCCTTTTGTCTCTAGGACATTAGAGACATTTTTATCCACCATCAGTCTCTTGCAGCCACAGGTCTCCAGAAGCATGCCTGACAGCTCCAAAGGAAGCATTAAAGGACAGTTTCTGAAAGTCCTTAGTAGTAAATACTGGAAAATCAGGCCTTGTAAGCAGGACAGTAGATGGGAGCTTCTTTAGCATACACTGTTACAGAAGGTCTGTGTCTTTCTACGTGCATCTAGTCCTCCCTTACAGCACCTTGTCGGGCTGTGACTCAGCTGTCTATGGGTACGTACAACCACTGCCACAATAATAATTAAAAAGGATATATAATATGGTAATTGCTTACCATATATATAAAAATATATATATATATACACACATTCATATACATACATACAGTGGCATTAATTGGATTCTTTTAAACCATCAACAATAAATTCACTTCTTTGCCCACAGTTTGATAAGATCTGTTGGTAGCTAATCTGGATCACTATCTAATATCAGTATATATCAGTATAATATCAGTATACTAATTTTCAAACAACTGGAAACAGTCTCAAACCAAATCACTTACTGTGGTTGTAATGACACACTAATGAAATAGTATAGGGATACAGGGACTTCCGTAGAACAATATTGAGTCTCTATTATGAAAACGCTATATCGTGTTATTCCTGAGCTCCACCCTAAAATGTATTCTGTTTTCACAGGTTGGAAGGCAGACACAGACCTCCGTTACTCTGCTAGTCAGGAAAAAAAATTAAGCTTAGTCGCTTGATGGCTCACATACGTGTCTTTGTTCTTGTTCCAGCTTCACCCTTCTGTTGAAATAGCCTTTCTCTTTCCTCATTTGTGTCCTCCCCTGCTGCACGTAGAGGCAACTGTCAGATCTCTCCGGCCTTCACTCTGATACGCTGGACAAGCCTAAACTTTTGTATTTGTAGACTCAGGAAATCTGTACAGATAGCGACATGTTTCAATCGAAAGGAAGATCTGCAATTCAAGACAGAGACAGAAGCAGTTGAAGGAGGCAGTTGCATTCACTTTCCACTTCACGTGGCAGGAAATTGTGGAGAATTAAACCCCCCGTCTTCCTGCTAGATCCACAGTTCATTAACCCCTTGATCAGGTGATAGGGACTGGATTCATGATCTTGATCTCATTTCTAGCTCTTCTGCTGAAATTTTGGTCATAGATTTGACTTTTCTTGGGTCTCTTTGTGTAAGGAAGAGATAATGATATTGAGAGCCTCATTGCACACGCGTTTGTAAAATACAGAAATTGCACCAAAAACCTTGCAGGCCTGTATTTTAATTTGCTATCTTCACCCAAAGTTGGGACCTTGGAAAAAATGGCAACTCTAAATTAACCTCACTCTTCTTTCTTGATTGAAGGACTTCTGGTTTATAGCATACAGTGGAAGGACATTCTTCTTTCTTGTGCCTAATCCTGATCTGTCAGTGTGGAAATACAAGGGCTGATTCTGCTCTTTGTTGTTTAGATTTTACCAAGGTGTTCCTGATTTATTATCATGTTAGACGGGACTCATTTCCGACGTGGTTTTCTATGGAGAAGCCTAATTCTTCTGGACCGAAAGGTGCTAAATAACTATTATTGAAGCTACTATGCAGAGGTGACGGAATTGTGTCGTTCCATTTGCAAGTCAGCTTCAAGCTGAAGCTGGATAGGCGCCTGAGCTGTGTAAGCAGAAAGCTCTGCACCCTCGCAGGGTCTTTGCTAAATAATGGCCCAGGAAAGGGCCAGGAAACTTGCTGCTTCTTTCTTCGCAGAGTCGCAGCACATCTCAGAGCACACACTCGTAAAGTGTAAGCCATAAATGTATTAATTACTCACTATTTAATTATTGCACATTGTCTTTTCTAGTTGAATTATTGATTTCTCATTCCAGATGTCCTGCCTGTAATTTGTAATATGATTAGCATTCAGAGGCTGCTAGAACTTTTTCTTTTCCTAGGGGTATGGATGCTTCATGATGGCCTGAGTTTTGTTCTGCTTTTTTCTTTATTTGTTTTTCCCAAATAATCACTGTGGAACGTGAAAAAAGTTTTAAGGATTGGATTTTAAAACAGTTGAATGAGTCAGCAATTAACCACCTATAGCCTTATCATCCACTACTAATGGCCCTGGGCTTCAGTTGTGTTTAAAATCCCTGAAAATATTTCATAACATTTAGATGCACCCCTGCCTCTTTGGTGACCCTGTCTGTCACCAAAACCCGGTGCAACTCTGAAAACAGAGGAAATATTTTCCCTGTCATACATATACATAGAAGCATTCATTTCTTCCTCCTTTTTAAATAGATAGATACTTTTCTTTATGAATAGTTTAATATGTAAGTTCTTTGAAAAAACAGTAACTGAACAAATAGTATTTTCAACTGTATTTTCTCCTTTCATCAATCTTTTGATAAAGCAATTCTAATTTCATTATTTTCCCCCCTCCTTTTTTTTTAATCTGATAATGATCCCTCTATGCTTTATGGGAGTCATATAACAGATATTATATAAACCTCGTTTGCTTCTGTGGCCCAAGCTCCATGATACCACTTCTCCTATGGTGGTCTAATGATTTCTTTCTGATAATCTATTATCATCTATTACATTATTATCTCTATATTATGGCTTCTGCACTCTAAAAGGGAATCCATCTTATTGATATCAACAGCTGGAGTCACATGGATTGTTTATCTCATGAGTTAAATTAGAGCATCTCTTAAAAAAAATCTGTTTTTCTGACAAAATGTTTTCTTGTTCAATTTTCAGCTGATTCAGCTTTTCAAGAAAAAGCTGAAGTTTCACTCCTAAAGACACTTTATTATATTTTCACACAACCAAAAAATGTCTGCTTAGAAAAGATTAGAAAAATATGTTAATTTAAACAATGCACTGTTAAAATCATGGCTTTTTTTAAGCTAACAGCAAACTTGAACTGCTACTCAGGGTGCTAAGATGCTGATCAAGAGACACGTGTGTCTCTTTGGTCCACGTTTCCTCCCAAACTGGTATGCTTTCTCATAAAAGCTGAACAAAAGAGAACGTGAACTTTATCCTCTGACTTACCACTGCACTCATTTTCAGAAATCCCCCTACATTTAAACATCTCTGCTGCAATCTCTCTGCTCTTAATTCCCTCCTCTCTAAAATGGAAGAAATGCTGGTCATCGAAAAGCCATCAGAGGTGTCCGAATTCAAACAGAAACACTCTGATGCCTGCCCAGGGTCTTTCAGAAAATGCAGGTGCTCTGAGTGCTACACGTGATTTAATATCGTATATCAGCCTATTGTGGCAAGTTACTGAAGTGTACCTCTTTTTAAAAAAACAAGAAGGTGGGGAGGAAGTTTGAGCACCAGCGCTGCAAACCAGGGGCAATAACATGAAGGCACCAAAGACAAAATCAGGCTGTAGAACAAACACGCTCGTCATTGTTTACTCGCAGTCTGGCCCAGCGTTGTCGAAACCGAGCTAGGAGTGGCCGCGTTAGCCCTTCCATCAAGGTCAGCAATCCCAAATGAGTTGCCAGGGGAAACAAATTACTGTGGTGCCAGCTGGAGCTGAAGGTCCTCATTGGGAGGAACTTTACCTATTATATGCTTGAAAGGTTTCCAGATCAACAAAGGCTGGAAAAGAGCATACTGGTAATAACAGGACCAGAAAAGCAGATGTTTCATTGACCCATGCTCTATGCGTTCGGACAACCCATTTGCCGGCATGGCTGAGCTGGCCAGAAAGGAATTGCGAATAAGTAGCGTGCTCCTGAGGCACCCCCTCCCTTTCCTCCAAAGTCCGATATTAAGTGTTTTTAGGAGGACATGTAGCAGAAATTGAAAAGCATGGGAAATCATCTGGGACTTCTAGCTGGGACTTCTATCACCGAAGGTGAAGGGAGACAGTTCTGATTTTATTGTGGTATTAATTTCAGTGGAAGGAATAGAGAGCTGGTAAAGGGACACAGGGGCAAGCTGATCTGTGACCAAGCTGGAAACCTCCCCCCCTCCCCAAACCGTGGTCCATTCACTGCATTTACTTAGTGAATGATCACTGTGACTATAACCTTAGCTGGAACCTTCTACAGAAAGAGAATTAGGAGTAATAAGCCTGCTATCCAACACTGCCATTCCTCTTCACCCCATGTTCAGATTTGTAGATGGGATGTTTTTCAGTTTCTACGCTATCAAGTGTTAACTGTTAACCTTTGACAAGAACAATAACAAAAAAAAAAAAATTATACATACAGGCTAGTTCATAAAAGCTTGGGGTAAATCCCTCTGTTCTAGTTTGATACTGCCTCACTCAATAGCTGTGGAAATGCTCAGGGAGAGCGGCGCTGTGTACATAAGAAGAACAGTAGCATCTTGTCTTTATCATAACTGTTGTCTAAGTTTCTCATCAATTCATTTTTTTTTTTTCCATTACAGGACTTTATATTATCTAGCCAGGAACATAGAAGCTGTACATTTGTCCCCGAAGACTTCATGGTGGATAGTAGGTTTACTATTAGAGGAAGGTTTGGAGCCTAGTTCTGATCCCGAGTGAGGAAAGATCTCAGTGAAAAGGCTGCTTGTTGGATGTAGAACAAAGAGCTCCACTGGGATACAGGGGAAAGCATCTGCTCTTGGGATTGATCTTGAATCTTGAGCACTGAGTGAAAGAAATGGGCACATTTCTGTTGCATTGATGAAGAGATTCTGCTACACAACAGGTAAAGTTCTGGCTGTGTCCAGGCTGTCTTTCCCAGGTGCAGTCTTTAGTTCTCCCCATCGTGCCTACTATGGCTTTCTGTTCTGGTGTTTCCTTAGCAGTTTGGAGCTGGGGTAGGGACAATGTATCAGGCACGAACACATCTTCGTTAACAACTTCCATCATTTCTATACACTCTGTACTACTAACAACTGGGAAAGAGTCATTACTGGGTACTTCTCATAGAAATTTAGCAAACAAAAAACGAATTAAAAAAAAAAAAAAAAAAGCCCTGTGCACGAGGTATAACAATTACCGTCATTTGTAAGCCCCTGAAGTACTCCATGGGATTTCACTGGTAATGTTTCAAGCTTGCCCATCTATATCTGTATCTGTGTCTCTATATGTAGTATATTACAGGCAGGATCTCAGTGTTCAGATGAAACCCATTATTCAAAATCATATTTCCAGAAATGGCAAAGGAACAGTGAAAACTTTTGCTCTTCAGTAATAAGACATTATTCCTCTTTGAATATTCTTTTTTATTGCTTTTTCCCTGTGCTACTTGTTGGATTGGAAAGATGTAGGGTGACTAAAGGCTGGATATTACATTTTCATCATGACATTGAAAGAAAACTTTCAAGACCTAGAAGCTTTTTCCTTGGATTAGGCTTTATCACACTTGAATATCTTACAGGAATAATTGATGGTAATGTCACCGACAGAACAGTGCTAGTGAGAAGATCTACAAATCCAGTTGGAATTTACACGCTGCCTGATAGCTCTCCTGAAAACACCTTCTGTGACCCTGATTTCAAAGAAGGGATAGGAATTTCTTTGTGTGTGCCGTTGCAGCTCAGATGTGAGTGGCTTACATGTTCTTCTCATTCTCAGGCAGACCGAGTTGAAGCAACACTAATGAGAGTAGAAGATTTCTAAATGCAGGACCGAAGCCTCTGCTTGCTATAAAAAATGTTGCTGGTGAGTTTTCTTTCCAGCCTTCTCTAGTTAGTGTCATGGAGAAAGCACAGGTATTTCTGGGAACTATCAGCAGGAGGACTTGAAAAAAGACCACCATTTCAGCTAGTGCTTTTAGGGATAAAGAGTAAATGCTTCTGTATCAATGATCTTGATGCAGCTGGAGATTGCTTTGCCAGTTAATAAAATGGAAACACCTGGGGGAAATGGAGCAGGTGCTTAACCATGCACAGCAGCCAGAGGGAAGGTAGAAAAGTATCTTAATTGGAAGACTAGAAGAAATAGCAGGAAAGCAGAGGGATTAAATACAGTAATAAATAAGTCTGACTGTTGTTTAAGTGGAGGTAGTGGGTTAGAAATCACTGGTCAGTTAAGATATAAGAAGAAAGGTAACAAGTAAGGTATAAAGAAAGGAGCTGTTGGCGGTTAGGTTGCTAAGTGCCAATACCTTGAATGTAGGGAAGCTAATGAATTTGAGACTGAAATCATAAACCAGGCTCGTGTAGTCGCAAAAATTCTTGAAACTCTTGAGGAACTGACTTCTGAAGGTTTCAACCTATTGTAAGAAAGGGTAGTCCTGGTTCACAGCCCAAGTCTCCTATGACAGACAGGAAACTACTTGATTTATTAAGTCATGTTCAATGCTCGTTTTACAGGAAGGTTACCAAACTGCGCCCTAATTCTGTTACGTGACCCGACAACGATGCCTATGTTAGATGGTGCAAACTGAGGCAATGGGGATACCTGCCTCGGACTGTATAATGATGGCTTTCAGCTACAAGGAATAACCAGGGAGAACTCTGTTCTTTTCTGTGCTGTCCTAGGAAGAACTAGGGGAAGTGGTTGCTTGCAGTATAGAAAACTAGGACCAATGACCTAGGTTCCCTCTCTTATTTTTCTATTGTTCACTTGTTTTGACTCTTTTCAGAAAAGAAGGAAAACAATTATCAGGCTTTAAGGTGATATTAAACAACAGGTGGAAGGAAATAAAGTTGGACAGCGAAAAGGTAGAAGAATCAAAGCTGCAGGAGTGAACTGGTGCAGTGGGTGTGCTGGGGAAACCCTGAAAAACCCTGTGCGCAAAAAGGAGGAGCGGGAATTCAGAGAGATGGAGCAGATGATACTCAAATTTCATCACATGGCTGGATTGCGTTTAGAAAATAAATACTTGTTCTGGATATTCATACTTGCAATAAGTGAAGTGCAAGGGCAGTAAGTCTCTTATCGAAAGCCGGGACATTGTTGTCTTTCAGGAAGAGGATCTAAACCTCAGGAATTTGAGGATCATGCCAGTCAATGATGCTAGATCCTGATTGCTCTTAGTTTTCACATTTCTGTCTTGGTAACTACTTCTCTATAATAAGATGAGCGCTATATTCTGCCTCCTCCTCTTCCCACATCAATCCCCTATCTCCTTAGCCAGCACTGTACCCATCCCTCTATCAGGTCTGTCATCAGTCATGTTATGGTGTATATAAATAAGCTAAATGATCATATAAACATCAGCTTTGCTGAACCGGCACAGCCTAGCAAAGGGCCGTGGAGATCATATCTGGTCTCTGCCACGGTTGAATACCAATATAAGGCAAGCAAACACCCTCCAAGACAATGTCCACATTTTTGGCAGGGAGAGCTTCTGTCTATAGCAGCCTTTGCTCATAGCAGTTTTTACATTCTACTTCTTATTCTATGTTCACTTATTATGAAAGATTAAGTAATAACTCCCCCTCTCCTTGTTTTTTTCAATGTGGCAGCCGTAACTGTCTACCATCATGTCTTATTTCCCTCACCACTTTCTTAGAGATCTGTACTTCTCCCCATGTTACTAGTCGTTCTCATTGGCCGTTTCTTGCTGCCATTGATTCTCCTGATATCTTTTTGCAGCCGTATACAGATACGGTGAAAGGGCAGACTTTCCAAAGCTGTTTAGGTTCCTGTTGGTGCAGATGGATACCTGACAGGCTTCTCAGAGTCATCCTACTCAGGAGACTTACAGTTGATTTTGATAGGCCTTCAGTACCCCTCACCTCATTTCTAAATTTAATTGGGTTCCAAATATCATTGACATGTTGACACAAAGCAATCAGAGCGCACAGAACATCAGATGTGACATACTTTTTAGGTTAGAGTAGGACCAGAGAGGACCAAAATTTTATTTTCTCTACCTTTTATTATATACCCTTCTTTTTTTTTTTTCATCCCTTTTTACAGTTCTGTCCTTTCAAAGACAATTTTCTTCGGTGCTATCTTCGGTGCAGATACTAGTATGTGGATGTGCTGTTCAAATTGCCCTTTGTATTTTGCATAAATTCTCCATATGTCAAAGCTGATCTTCTATATGCAGGGCTGACTTCTCCAGTTGAGTTTGGTCTCTCTGAAGTGCCTCAGTGGACAAATAACCTAAATAATGTTTTATATTCCAGACATAAAAAAATGTAATGAAGCCCTTCAGAGTTCTCTTAGGTGGTGCAGCTACATCTGCTCTATTGCTTTCTGTGGTAACTGAGGAAACTATCTAGTATGGAATTTAATTAGCTGTTTTTTTTTTTTTTTATTCTGCTTGCCAGAGATGTGACAGTAGAGAGTGCCATAAATTAGCGTAAAGCAGCCAAGTTCTCTTCCTCTGAACCCCTTAGATACGGGGAAGTTGGTGAAATTATATCTTGCAAGATGAAAGAATGATTTACGTTAGGAGCAATTTTTATTTTTTGGAAGTGTATCGGGAGAGCTGGAAAGTAGCAGCAGGTTAACTTCACACTCACCAGAACTAGGAGGATCTGCAAACAGGTCTCTTTATCCCCTATGGAATTATCTGATGGAGGTATGATTTACATAAGTGTGTAGTTACGTGGACAATTTTTTTTTTCCCTAACAAATATGGAGCCATGTATGCATCAGCATATATTTATTGTAAGTGTAGTGGACGCATCGCTCATGATGCAGCAAACCAGCTGGAGTTCTGAACAACCAGTCTAAATTCTTGCGGTTCAGGGGCTGAGTTTTCTGACATGCAGAAAGCAAATTTCTGGAGAGGCTAAGCTTTGAATTTGCTCTTGCTATTAGTGGGAGCCGTTATTTAGGTATTTAAGACATTGCATAAATTTTTGATGGAATTATTACTTCAATGATATCCTGAAAGATTCAAATAGTACTGCTCATGTAGTTTAAATTGGTATTTAAGATACTTTTATGTATTATTGTCCAAATGTTTTATTGTTTAACTAGGTAAAAGGCAATTATGTTATACAAGCATAGTAATATATAATATAAAAGAAACTACAATCATGAATCTCCTCCCATCTAAATAAATTAGAGATACAAGAAATATGTAGACTGAGGTTATACAAAATATCAGGGCTATATGATAAAAATCGTACAATTTCTCAGTGCCTGATTGCGGGAGATGACTTCAAAATGAGTTAAGATCTTCCAGGTCCTAGGAAAAACTTCTTCCCTTTTCTCTGTGGTTTTGCAACACTGCATTTTTTAAAACTGGTATTCAGTTATTTTGAAAGGGGTAAGTAAAAAGCCACACTGCCAGATATAAAGTGAGCACTTCTTGTAAAAATAAACTTAAGTCTATCTTGAAAGGAGACAGATCCAGATAACTGGTGAAAATAGTCGAACTGGTCGAAACAGCAGCAGCTCCAGCAGAAACACCACTTGAAGGTGATTCAGAGAGTATGCGTCTGATTTCATCTGGGATCAGCTGTCCTTCAACTGCTGTAAGACTACTGCAAAAGGTTGATGAAGTCAGTTCAGAAATGTGTTTTTGAAAACAGTTTTGAAAACCTGTTGCTCAGCCACATGAAAAGTTATCTGTTTTTTCGTAGAACTTTTGTTAAAATTTTGCTGTGGTTGTATCAGCAGCTTCTTTGGGCAAGCATAATGTCAGGCCTTTTAGCTGTAATAAAATGCGACTTCAGCCTGTGATGGTCCACTTACAGCTTAACCAGTAAAAGATTTTTCAGAGGAATAATGACAAAAGTAATGTTTTTTCTAGTATATAGATACTACAGGAAAATACTTTGTTGCAAGAAACTCAGGATGAAGATATTAATTTTTATTTTATGGAAGTTTATAAAAAAGGAAATGCCTTAATTAGTGGTCTTGAGCAATGAATATAGGTGTGGTCTTTCAATAGGCAATATAAATAACCTTCTCTAATACTTGTCTCCTTATTCAATATTATAAGTAATTATTCTTTCAACTAGGGGAAAAAAAAAAGAAAACACTAAACCAGGAAAACAGACTATTGTTAGGGGAAAATGAAGCACAGGGAGGTAAAGTAATATCTTCCTTGCGTTTCTGCTAGTCATTATTGAAATCATACTTCCAATGCTCACCTCTAATACTGTACCTAAACTGCTTGACTACACTGCCTTCTTCTACTTAGAAATTGTTTCGCTTTTCTGGTCTTCACTTCCTTGCAGTCGAATAGGATACTTACATCTACCTCCTCAGATGAAGTCTCTTGAAGGTCCCGGATTGAGGTTTTATTTTGTACACACAACTAGATTTTCTGTTCTGTGCTGAGCTGATTCTAATCACTCCCATATTCTCCTTTCTGTATTCAGCCTTTTATAAGGTGAGATCTAAAAATGAAAAAAAAAAAAAAATGTTTGCAGGAATAAGGATGGCATTTAGTAGCCTGGAAAACAACGATACCCCTAACTTTTTTGGAAAGTCAAGGGATTTGTGCAGGTAAGCGTTTCTGTGGAACTGGATGAAGAACTAATAAATATAGCCAAACCTTTCAAGTTCTAATTTAAAAATCTAGGCTTCATTTCAGTGTAGGGGGAAGGGGTGAAATGGGATTTGGTGAGGTGACTTACGAGCAATTCCAATTTTAATTACTTTCCTTAAATACCCCTTGAAATTCCTACATATTTAAAAAGCAAAACTGCAATAAAAAACAAGTAATATTAGTTAGAAAACTGGGTGAATTTTATTACAGGAAAGGGTATGTACTCACTAGTTATGGTTTGTAAATTGAATGGCCATGAAACTGCTGAATACTGTTTCCTAGTACTTTGTGGGTTATTAGGGCTTTTTTTTTTTTTTTTTTTTTAGTCCTCAAATATCCCTCCCAGTCACTGAAATAAAAATTTAGCTGGACTAGAAATATAATGTAATAAACAACTTTTCTTGGAATGGAAGAACTACTTTTAGTTTTCATTAGAGGATTTTTTTTTTCCACCCATCTGAAATGGTACGGTAGATTGGTGGCACAGCCATTGCAGACGCAATAAGTGTTCAGGCTTCTTCTGCATTGAATTATCAGAGTACCGAAAGGACAAGCACTTCTTTCCCTCCAAGTAACAGTTTTTAAGGAGAGAGGGGGAAAAAAAAAAAAAAAAAGCAAACAAAGGCAAGAGGTAAAAAATAAGGACGGGCAACAGCACTGCTTTATACACACAAGCAGCCCCCTAAGTATAGCTCTTTCATCAAAATATAATTTCTTTTGAAATCAGATTATAATTCATATTTGTGTTCTGTATTTGAAGCCTTGAGCTGATGATATTTCTCGATCTATAGACATGGAAACAAAGTGTTATTGCCTTCCTTTTTTTTTGTGGTTGCACGGATTTTGACAGGAAGGCAAATCTTTTCCCTGTGTCCTAATTCTGCAGGAAGGAAGCTGGAGAAGATGCAAAGAAACTGTGCCAAAAAGCAGGTAGTTTAGTGGTTTGGATGACTGTCATTTCTGGTGTGGGGGAAATGACTTTTCTTTGGCCGAAAGTTTGTACTTTGCACTATTCAGAGGTGAAGGGAGATAAAAATCTCTGACATGGATTAGATCAGTATTTGGGTTCTGACAGTGGTTAGTGCAAATGTTTAAAATACAGCTGCAGACAATGAGAGCAGTTATTTTCAATACCCTTTAATTTAACAGACTTTAAGGCTTTTCGGCACCAGTGCAAACCCCTACATAGTGAATACCATCAAAAGAATTTTTTTTTTATTCTTGTCTACCTTTCGTGGTTTCTTTAGAAGGTGTCTCATGACCTTGAGCTAGAAAATAACCAGCCCACAGGAGAGCTAATTCCACCGCAGGGCTTATGGAAATCAAGATTTGTCCTAGATGTGATTTCTTCCCCCCCCCCCCCCCCCCTTTTTTTTCCTCAGTGCATGTTGGCAGTTCCAAACCCTCCCTCTCCCAAAGTTTAATGCCAGCAGTCTGCTCTCCTGTTTGGCTTATGTGGTATTCTGTCAGTCTGGCTTTGGCTCGTCTATCCTTTAGAGCTTTGCAGCTATTGAAAATGTTAAATCTTCACTATGCACCTTTACATATGCTCATAAGAGAAAAGTGGGCCTTTCAGAGACAGGTGCTTCCATGACTTATGCCTTAACCTTTTTCTTCTTAAAAAATGCCTTTCCCTTCTGTTCATAGAGGCAGTTACATGCATATAACAGCAAAAAACTCAAAGTAAGGAGGTTGCACCTAGATACCATAGCTCCTTCCTTCACTTCTGAGCCCTTTTCGCTCCTTAAATCTCCTCCAACGATCTCCTCCGATACCTATCCTCTGCTTGTAGAAGTGAAAGCATCATTAGACTTTATTGTTATCAAATCACAGAAAATTACTTTTTTCCATCACCACAAATGAAATAGCCTTCCCTTCGGAAAATCTTCCATGAAATACTATCAATATGTTGTCATTGAACCTTTTCATAGTTCTAGATGTGATGCATCCTCTTCAATCTCTGGTGGTCTGTATACTAAATTATTCTTTAGGAAATGTCAGGATTTTAAAATTTATGGCAAAGCATTATTGGTTTGTTGGGTGACTTTGTTAATTTGAATGTGCTTCATTCAAAACAATCTCTGTACATATAGGAGATTCTCTGATATATCTTTAATGATGTTTTATGCATACTATAGTTGTGTCAGTCATCCAGAAGCCTGCTACAAGTGTTTACGTTATACCTGAAGTGCTAGCGACAGCTACTGTAGAGTTAGGGATTTTGTCGAATGATTTTCAGATTCCTGTTTTGTTTGCAGTGCCTCAGTTTGGCAAAACTTTCCTAACTCATGACAAAAGTTTCCAGACTAGTCTGGTCACAGAAGGTACCATTTCTCAGCCACTTTTAGCCATGAGGGACAAATAGCTATGAGATTTCTGTGCTCTTGCAATATTAAAATGTGTAATCTTTCTTTCTATGCACCTAAGAGGTATAAGCTTAAATATAAGAAGGAATGACTGAAATGGTGTGCACAAACGCATGTATTCAGGATGGCATATTTTCCACTCAGTGTTTGCCAGGTCATGTGTAGAGTTTCAGTCTACTCCAAAATGCGTTGGTAATTTTGACATTGTTATTTCTTTTCAGGTCAAGCTGTGGAGACCAGTGCTACAACATTTTATCATTCAAAAGCTGTCTCTCTGTAAATGTAGATATAAAACTCTTCCCATTTTCTCTTCCTGATCAAAAATGATAAAAAGTAATGTTGCATGGTCTTTATAAATAGCAAAATTATTTTTGGAGTGGCAAAGTTATAATGGCAGAAAAACGTGTTCCTTCTAGGGTGAGTTCCTACTATAGAGTGAACCAGTCACAATGATCAAGGGGAGCTATAAAGGCAATCCTGCTACTTTGAGACATTTTGGGTCATTTTTAGATGACCTACTACAGGTGATTAGCATAGCTGTTGATGTCACTCAATTTAAGAAACTAGTGCGTCAGACCATGTACCAACTAGGAAGATGCTCGCTCCTCACTTACTCAATCCCAGTTTCTATTCTAATCAACTGCATATGACCCAATGGGGTTAAAGAAATAATACGATTCTGCATTATCTGCCAGTGGAGAGCGGGGGGTTGCTCATAGCAGGGTCTTTCAGACAATGACCTGTAGCCAAAAGCTTCCATCTGAAAAATCACCACATTATTTACATCCTTCCAAAGCTAACGTTATCTGAATTTTCAAGATGCCTGATGCTGAATCTTTGAGGAAAAGCATAAAGTTCTTTTTTTTTTTTTTTTTATACTCAAATTCCTAACTCTACTGGGATTTAGGCTCTTAAATGCTTTTTTTGACTTAAGCTAAAATTTTTCTGAATGAGTTTCTGAGGCTGGAGGAATCAAGGTTTGGTGACGGACTCCAGCTCTTGCTGAAATCTCTGGTCCACAGAAGTCAGCAGATGCAATGCTAACACGTTGGATCATCGGGTTTCCTTTCCATTGCTTCTGTTCAGCCTGAATGTGCTACGAAAGCAGCCTTTCCCACAGTAATTTGGAACTTCTTCAAATCTCAGCTGAAGCCAAGAGGAGCAGAAAAAGGAGGGTGTAAATTAAAATATGAAGTTCTGTACCTTGATAATAACAACAACAACAACACTCTTTGGTTCCTCTTCTAAGTAAGTGCAAGGCAATGACCCAGAGCACCTCATACTCTATTTCCTTAGCTTTAAAGTGCATACTCTAATTGATAAACTGGTCTTACTTTTATTTTTCTCACGCACAAAAGTATTTTTTTTGTTTTTCGTAAAGCTGTTTATTTTACTATAGTTCGACGGGTGATCAAACACAATGCTCTTTATGACCCAGCACAACATCCAGGGTTTAAAAAAAGATATCAATGGCATTTTATCACCTACTCATAAGTTTTCATGGTTTCTCACACTGTGTTCTCAAAGTTTCTAGAGCAAGGGCCTAAAACTACTGCTAACATCTATAGTCAATTCACTCTGATCTTGCAATCAAACAAGTCTGCAAAGAATCTGTCAGGCAATTTTCCTGTAAAGTGTTTGAACCTTGCAGGCATATTTCCAGTGCCAAAAATCATTACAGAATTGAAAACCTTTTAGTCAGGTACAATGAAGTGTGAGTCTTGGTCTCTGGGTATATAAAATTTTAGATTTAGGGCATGTTAGTGTTAACAACTTGACAGCTTGTCTGAAACAATTAATTTTTTAACCCAAAGGATCTCTCCTGTCATAACTTTTTACTATTACCATAGTACTGTTTGAATCTAGTCTGGCAGCAAGCCATCCATTTCTGCTTTAAATTAAATGACATGATTATTTTATTCACCTTGTGAAACATGCACCAGGAAAAGTGACTAACTTATTTCTGGTTTACGCTGCATTTTGATAGTAATCTTTTTAAGAATTACTGTTCTAGATTTCATTTCTTTCATCCTGGAAAAAGATCCCACTGACACTGTACATGTACATGTAATGAACAATCATTTCACATGCAACAAAACCAGTAGACAATGAAGGAATATCAGAGATTTGACTCACATGTGGGGGAAAAAAACAAACTTTGCTTACTGCAAGACTTTTGCAGATATTCCACGTTTTCCTACTATGAGGTTGTGCTGTGTTGCTAAAAACTTTTCCCATCACTCCCTGGTTAAATATCCATGATAAAAAATATATTTGAGAGCTGTTGTAAGGTGGCCATTTGCAACCTTTTTTATTTTCTCAAAGAAATGAGAGTGACACTTTGAGGCCATATCAACTGTCTGAACAGCTGTTCAGGTTCTCTGCTACTGCCACTATCTATGGCCATTTTCTATGAACATATATTTGTACCCTTTACTGTCAAGTTCGTTCAGTTTCTTCATGCCCGTGTTGGTACACTCTGTGTTGCACTCTCTAAGCTTTGAGGCCCTCTTCTAGCTGTTCCAGTTCTCCAGTCTTCCCTTCACATATATAATCACAATCTTCTTGGCCATTTTTACGGGTCTGGTCCTCTTGCCTCCTTCAGAATCCGGGTCAAGAGGAGGGAGCAGCTTCAATGGCTGAAGCTAAGTGCTTAAACCTATATTTTTGACTGGGTAGATTGCTTCATTGAGAACTGTGGACCTTCAGTGCTTCTAACACACAACTTCTTTCCTGGGGTGCCCAATATACAGTTAGGCATTCAGTTCTAGACATTTTGGTCAATAATTTTTTCTTGAATGACTTACCTAAAAGCCACAGAGGGAATCAGTGGCTGATGCAAGCTGAGAACTGCTCTCTGGGTGTTGTCTCCTCTATCACTCTGTCTCTCGCAGTGACGGCTATAACTATTGGTTCAGCATGATTTCAGAGGCCTTGAGATCAGCAATATATATCTCTGGCAGCACTAAGTTGTGAATCATTATTGATTCTGAGGGAGCCTATGTGCATGTGTGTGGGGGCTTATTTCAGAGTTACATTGCCGTTACAGTTATAGAGTTGTCAGACAATATGATTTCTGCTGCATCTTAAGTCCTCTAATTGTTTATCATATTAACCTTGGGTGATCTTGCAATCTCCTGCCTGCAACATTAATCAGCTGACATCATCCCATGCTCTGAAAGGACATTATCAAATGCAAAGACTAGAATACATTTCCTCTGAGAAGGGCAGTGGGGCTCAGTGACCTGAGCCATGGGGATGGAGTAGACTTTAGGCTTTTTTTTTTCTCCTTCTTTTTGTTTTTTTAATCTTTGCCATATAACTCAGATGAGTCACTTCCATCTTTGCATCTTCTTTTCCTTTGTCTGGTCTAAATTTGTCTGAGATAGATAGATAGACTGCAAGAAGCTCGGCACTGGAGCTGTGGCTACTCCGACACCTAAAAGTGCTAAAAGACAGAGCTTGCTCAAGCTTAATCTGTTCCATGTCCAAGTTATCATCACAAGATATCCTGCTATTCTGCAGGAAGGCTGAGCCTAATCCAGCACTTAAATTGCAGTATAGGTGTGGACTGCATCTCATTCTCAGTGGTTTTTAAGAATTGCTATTATTCAACAGCTATTCCTAAATGATCTTCAAGGGGAAGCATTTCCATGACAGGGTTTGTTCAAGTTTTGGGCTTCTAAGCTGAAAAGGGTCATAGTTATAATGTAAGCTCATATTTGGTTGAAAGAAAGGTTAAAGTGCAGTGAAGTCTGGCTAATAAAATGTTTTTACCAGGAAGCTAGATTGCAACATAATAAATATACAACGAGTAACACTGCCACAGGAAGCATAAAGGACTTGTACTTATGAAATGCAAAATATTTATTTAATATTCACATGAATTCTTCAATAATCCTCACTTGGTTAATGAACATGTTTTATTGCGCATTGAATGTGATTCAGGAGAAGTGAAGCAGACGTAACTTACACAGAGATCAATTATTTGATTTCAGCTGCAAATGCAATCTCTCTCATAAATGGTTTAAGTTCATTGGATCCCTGGGACAAATTGATGGATGCTTGCTTTGTGTATCAGTAACATAATCCTTTCCAGACAATGATGGATAAGATTAAATGACCTACGGCTCTATTGCAACGTGATACAAAATAATCCTCCAACTGCTCATTATGAAATATGGCTGTTTGGTTTAAAATATGTGATGCTGTCACCAAAGAGTTCTTCTGCACTCTACCCTGTCACTTAAATATGAGTTTGTCTGCTCCCAAGACCAAACCTAGCCCTTCAACTACATTATGAGTCCTCAAACTTGTGTCAAAATACAGTGACTCAAGCCCAAGCTCTGGAGAGGGACGGTCCAGGTAAACTCTACGACTGCATGTAGCCTGTGGATTTTTTTTAGCTAGTTTGACTGGATCTGACCTGACAAGGAGGGTATTTGTTGCAGAAAACAGCCATCTGCAGCCCTCCCTAGGTGCAGCGTTGATGGTCGCAGCCAGAACCTCAGCTACGTCTGAGTTATGCCTACTCTACAGCTAGCAGTGTAAGCTAGCAGAAGGTAAACTTGCACAGGATCACAAGCCTGCCTTTACTCCGCTAGGAAGAAGAAGATGAAAAGAAGAAAAGGAAATAATAATACTAATAAAATAACGGTAATAAAAAAAAATATAGCATATCTGAAGAGAGAAAAGAATAATTGTAAAGATCTGCTTATGCTGGCTTAGAAATTAACAATTGACTGGATACTCGGTTTAATTTGAGGTGCCTTGATTATGTGATTTATACCCCAGGCCTGAAATCAGCGCTATACACAGTACGGAGGCTTACAGTTCAGTTTCTGTGCTGTAGTAAGCTACTTTATATTTAAAGTACAATGGGACTCATGCAGGACCTTCAAAAATACAACCCCCTACCCCAACAAATGAAAAGAAAAATAAAAAGACAAAAAAGAAAATCAAAGAAATAAGCAGATCTTGATGGGATCCCCTGCTATCCCCCCCAGTTAAGAAATCCTTAACTGCAGATACTACTCTGTAGTTCTATTTAAGCAAAGTGAGGCTGACAGGATATTCACAATACAACCGTTACTGAGAAAATAAAAATCTATTAAAATCTATTCAGCTATGCTGCAGTTGTGAATGGAACAGTTTCATGTAATTCATATAATGCCTGAATGCATTAGCATGCATTCAACAAAGAGAAGTTAATTAGTTTTAAGAACTTCTGATATTTCAGTAAAACTTTAGACTAATTTTCAACTGAATTTTTGCCTTCTGGGGTTCCTGTCAGCATTTTCAATTAACAGATTTCCCTGTACAAGTTCTTCAAAGAAATGACGTTAAAAATAGAGGAGGGGAAGAACTGCATTTAAATTTCATAGGAAAGGCACAATTTCTTTCTTATTATAGAAAGAAAAAAAGGGAGAGAGTCACATTTTCTGTGTCAATTAAGTTTAATAATTCTGAAACAAGTTGTAAAAAAAGGCACTGTAACATTGTTTTTGTAGTTTAAAATGGAAGTGAAAAATCACTGCAACTGCCTTATTCCATCCCATGAGAAAACTGCATTTAGAACCATCTATCCCTTTTAATTCCCTCTATCAAGCAGGGAGTTATTTGTAACTTTTGAAATACTACCAAGTGTAGTATCAGTGTTTCTGGAGAACTTCTGAATTCCTTTTGGATTTTAACCTCTTCTAAGGGTGCCTGCTGCCTTCAGGCTTAACCTTAATTAAACAGATTTTTGCAGGTTCACGAAGGCTTTATGGCAGCGTGTGTAAGCACAGCCTACAGCCCACAACGAAAGAATGCAGACTGACTGTCTTTGCAGAAGTTTGAGGCTCTTGTTTAAATGGTATGTAAATAATAGATGCCCATATTCGTTTTCAGTTTTGTATATCTATCCACAGTAAATATGAACTTAGGTCTATCATATTGCTTGATGATGCAGTGACGCATCAGGGAAACAGATCTTTTTATTTTCAATCATCACGTGCATAGTAACGTGTAAAGAGTTGTTGAACGGTCCCTGGATCTGGCCCTTATGATTTATTTGTGTAGCCGAATAATGCATACGTGTTCAGGTTGAATTTCTTTGTGTTCATAATTAGGTCGTAGGAATCTGAGTTCTCAAGGCCGCAGCTTTGTTGTCCTATAAATTACACTGTTTAGACATCAGACCTTACGTAGGCAAAGCAAGGAAAAGCAAACTTTTAGCTATTATTATGGGCCCAATACTGTCCTCCCTTCAGAGTGGATGGGCTAAGCATCAGCATGACTGCACCCGCTTGATGCACACGTGCCATTTTATACCCTGTAACTGCTTGCAACAACGTCACACGGTCAGCAAGAGTCAGATCAATCAACTAGGCTTTCTTTTATTTTGCAGTCAAACCATTATGGGATAAGCAAGCTGCTGGGTCCCAAGCACCCCAGGGATGGCATGTGGCGTCCAGAAGGTGGGTCATGGACAACGCCATGCCTGAGTACATGCCACAACCTAAAGTCCAATTAATAGTGACATCCACAGTCAAGGGGTTGGACAAGGTGACAGGTTTGTGAAGCAGGGCTGGTGACAAGACAGGTGGTTCCGGGTGTAGCAGAAGTTCCCGCTTGTCTTTTATCGATACAAAATGATGTATGGTTTTGCACAAGTGATGCTTGACCATACAGGCAGTGGACAGTGTTGCTATTGGAAACATGATGAAACAGATGATAACACATTGGGGTATATGTTATCATTTCCTTCTCATAGATTTGGATAAGGCTGGATGACAAGTGTCAGCATGGTGTATGGGATGCATTTGCCATCAAACTTTTTTATTTTTAGCACGTAGATGATAATGTTTTGACACGAGCCCTCCTTAATTTGATAAAACTGATATAATGTAATGAGACAGCTAAGGAACATATTTTCCTTCATAGCTGATATTTTTTCACTGACAGTAATTATGACTCACTGTATAAAGCAACTGTATCAATGTTATGACAAAACGATGAGCTACAGGCCTGCGAGCTGGGAGATCTGTATTCTGGACTACCACTACCTTCATTTGTGACTGTGCAAAAATCCTAACTATGCAAAAAGTTTCAGACCTGGAAGACTAAATATTAAGTTCCTAAATATTAATATAAGTTTCTAACTTTAGAAATGTAAGCTTTAAAATATTAATAAAATATGCCTACAGAGAAGTCAATCTTATTTCGGTTTTAAAGATGGATATGAATTACATGGAGGGGGAAAAAAAAAAAACCTAAAAGCCAAAGATACAGACTTATGATTTCAAATCTGTCCTTTAGATAGTTAAATAGACTGATGACATTCTCAACAGAAATACACTGTTTTCTAAAAAGGACAAATAAATATATATTATTACTGTTCTGAGAATGGAGTTGCATTAAACACTTATCTTAGGGTTTATATACTGTGACTAGTTAATAACTAGTTATACAAATAAGCACCTTAGTTTGATACAAAACTTGTTCTACTATAAAAAGAAGCTATTTTCGCTCATCACCTAGGAGAATTAGAAATGACTTTACTTCTTCTAAATCATGATCTTTGATAGTCCCAATCAAAAAATCTTTTCGAGTTAGTTGAAATATTCCTTCATATTGCTTTCTAATAAATGCAATGCAGTATATTAAGATCTAGCACAACATGTAAAAGTTTTTGAAAAATTAGTTCCAGTCAGAATTTTGAGGGGGAAAATAGATATAATTGGAAACATCAATTTTTATTGAAAATGCCTAGTTGATTTAGAACAGAATTAAAGGAGCATCATGTGTATTGTACTAGATACCTTACACTTCCATTTCTTTTCAGCTGGACTTTGTCTCCTATAATGAGTCGGTGTCTCTCCCTTCAGTGAAACGAGATACTGTATCATGCCTCTTTCATACTCTGGGAGCATCCTGGTAATGATGTCTTTTCTGGGAGCTAGAGAGCTTGGCCAAAGTAAGAGATAGATGACCAAACTGCAATTGCTACAAGATTCTATGGCAACAGCTGCTATATGTAGGATTCATCCTAGAAAATTGTCATGTTCTATATAAAGCAATTTTCATTAAAGAAGAGGTTTGTTTGAAATCTTTTCAGATAATAGTTTCACTGGGAACTTTTTGATCTCCTCTAATCGAAGAATTTCTATTTATTTATTTATTTATTGCTAACACTCCCACAAATATTTTTCTTTTTAGCCTGAACTCTCTTCTCACATTACTGTCTTCCACCCTACACATGATACAAAGCTACAGATGAAAAAAAGAAAAATTTCTATTGTACATGAAATGATTCTTATCTTATTTTACTGCTGTTGCTGTCAAGAGCAGTGTTTTTCTTCAAAATGATGAGAGAGAATATGAAATATAAGCAAATTGTCCTCAGCTACAGCTGTTTACCATAAAGCTTAATAGAGAATTTGGTATAAATTATGAAGAACTTATAAAAATAACACTACAACTCCAAGACATCAGTCCACATAAAATAAATATACCCTATTAGTTCCACTGATTGAGATGATATTAGCATGTGATATTCATAAAAAAAGGTCTAGAGGGATAATAGCGAGGCAAAGAGGTTAATTTTTTGAAAGCTTGGACTCATGCTAAAAGCTGCCTGTGCTTTCATCTGAAGAAACCCATAGATTTTCTTCCAAGTTTGTGTTTGGCTTTATCAGATTTGCTAAAGAACTAGGAGCTGTTCACCTCTAGAAGACGGAGGCTGAAACAGACTGTTGAGAACTGTCCAAGAGCATTCAAAGGCTCTTCCAGATGCTCAGTAATTAGTTATCTTATTGAAAGCCAGATCTCACATCCAAGGTGCAGTCCTTCCTTGGCTGTTCTTTAGTTTGCATAAATTAGATGGTATCTTAGGTAAAAAATCTTTGTAACTGCACATTTGAGAATCTTTCAGTCAAAAGCGTAATCAGGAAAGCATGCAGCAGTAATGTATATGTAAGTTTAGAGCACATGTGAAGGAAGAAATATAGAAGAATTGGCATGGATTGTGAGTAGCGGGTTATCGACTGTTTAGAAATGCGAAGGAAGTATAGGAAATCTGTAGGCCTCATCATAGCTAATTTTGGAGTAGAGAAAACTGGGAGCTATGGGATGACCGTTTTGACCTTTACTATAGACACTCAGCTGCTCAAGAGAAAGGAAGTTTTTCAGTGAACTTAAACCAGGACAGCAAGAAGAGAAAAAGGTCAAAATTATTATTTGGAGAGGAGAGAATCAATACAGGAAGAAAACTGGGGATGGGACTGGTGGACCTTAGCCCTGAGGACAGTTTATGGCCACTAAGGAAGCGGAAACAAGAGTGAAGGATACGTGTGGTGATCAAACAGAGATTTTGGTGGTGGAACAGTCAGAAGAACAGCAAGCTATTTGTTTAGAGTTGATCCATATTGTAGGTCAGATGAACCAGTATGGAAACTAGATGCCTGACTGCTGCTGAATTTTATCTCCACAGGGGTAGCTTGACAGAAGAGAAAGTCTTACTCCTTTACTGTTATGGAGAAACAGAACATTTTAGATGTCCAGAGAGACAGAGTGAAGTTTAAAATATATCCATGTTATAAATGGATTGGACGGGGAACACATAGATCTTTTTACAGGGCAAAGAGATTTCAGAAAGCTGTCTTCAAAAATTCAGAAAAAATAAAATAAAATAAAGTATTGTGATGTGGTTCACTTTGATGAACCCCTTAAGAGGTTTCTCCCATGAGGAGTCTCTCCATCAATCTTGAGCAAGTTTACATCCACCGATACAGGGAAGCTCAAGATGACTGTACATGAACAAGTCCAAGTCCAGAATTATAACCATGATCATGTGATGTGATGTTATGTTCAACCTGCAGCCACAGCAAGTGGCTATTCAAGCTAGCACTACTGACGTACTACACTGACCTGTGCTATGCTATCACAGAGTTAGCAGGTTGTTATCCATTACTTCAGGCACCTCTTTGTCTCTTCCTATTTCATATTAGATTATTGGTCCTTCATCCTCCACCAGCTGGGAAGTGTGAGAGAAATAGCTGATGAACCTATAATTATCTCTGTGTTTGTGAGGGAGAGAAAGTGAAATCAAATTAGTCCCAAAACATTTATTTTTTCTCAGGCTGTGCCCAGGCCCATTCCTTGGTATTGAATAATGTTATCTATGCTAGCAAAATTTCAGAAGTTTCTATGGTGTGGTTTTGGCCCAGTCCAGTCTCACTGCTTAGATTATACCTGGGTACAATTTAGCAATTGGACCGTTCCAGGGATCATTCCCAACAGGCAGTTTCCATGCAGTCGAGCTCGTCTGCGGACTGACAGTTCATTAGCATAGATGCAGGCTTTTGCTTGCCAGCTTATCTCAGGGTCTGGGAATGTTTCAGGGCACACATAATTTATTGGTATAGATGTAGCTACAGAGTGCAGAGATTTCTCCCTGGATTTCAGATATCTTCCCATCAACAATTTTAGTGAAATAGCTGTGTTTTGGAAGGGAGGGGGGGAGTACAACAGCCAAACAAGAAACACACACACACACACACACACACACAAACAAAACCAATACTTTGATTAAAACCAGCACTTTGACTAGCCAATACTCTTTAACGGTTGTAAAAATCATTAACCAGGTCTGTCTGTAACATTAAAAAAATCTAAAGGGTAGGTATAATTACATTTTTGCCACTTGCAGCCTTGTGACTGGGGCAAAAGCTGGAAGATTACGACGCTCTTAGGTGCTGTAGTGGCTGCAGCCAATTAAACATCTTAGAGAAACTGGAAAAGTCGGTGAACTTCTGACTGTCTTTGTAAAATGAGATAAGCCTCCTTTGTTATTTGAACTGCTTCAAGCTTTCCTTCTTTGCTCTAAAATTTTGGAGGCATGAGCAAACAGGTCCTTTCCTGTGTGCTAGTGAAAGAAAAAGTGCATCTGAATGCCTTGGCTGCAAAAAGGTGGCCTAGAAGTGTCGAACATGATTTTGGATGAGGAGGATCACCGTATGTGGAGTTTCCAGATTTTCAAGAGCGTTTCCCCTGTAATGTTACCAACAGAAGTCAAAATATTGTGTATCTGCCAAGTAAGTATCTGCTGTCTCTGACAACTCTCCAGCAGATCTAACTTTGAGGCCTTCCTTCCAGCTCCCATTAAGAGGTTTCCATTTGGTAGCTACTGTTTGACTTCTTCTGGGATGCTTTCTGTGCTTGTGCTCAAGCTTCTCAGCACCTCTGTGGGCTGAACAAATCACTAAGTGCTGATAAATACAAGAACTCAATGAATAGACACAAAACAGGTGTATTTTATTTTACCTTTTGCTTCACACTTTAGGATAAATTAGTGTCAAAAGTACATTGGGAACATAGGGCCATGGTGGAAATGACCCTAAACTGATAATCTTTGCTATTTGACTTTACCTCATTTTCTGCCTCTCTTCTGAGAAATAGACTATAGGGTGACTGATGCTAAAGCCAAGATAGCTAATAGTTCTAAAGCAAAGTACAGGATAACTGTAGTATCAGCTGTTATTTCTCATGTGGCAAAATTTATGAATTACAAGCATGGGCCCACAGTTAATTATATTAGGTGCTATACAAACACAGAGCCAAGTGACAGTCCCCGCTTGCAAAGCTCCCAGCTCTGCCAAAAGCATTTCTCTTTATTTTCATCAGTGTAAATGCAAAGCTAATATATCAAGAGTCTTTGTCAATACAAGGAAGACAAGTTAAATTAGGAGTAGCTAACTCATTTGGTTGAATTGGTGGAGACAGAAGCCACGTGCCATGAGATTTCCTACTCTAAGTTCTTTCTCGTGCCTGCAGGACCCTCATTACCGTCAGTGTGCGGTAGGGCATTGTGCTTTAGGGACGCACCGGTCTGCTCAGAGGTAGTTGGAGGATCCCTATCTGCACTTCACTGTGTTCTGCAGATACCTTTATGCCATTGCAGAGTTCACTAATGTCTTTAGCATTAGTGTAATGGGCCCCTGCAGTGCTTGGTAAAGACACAGTATGGTCCTGTAGCGTATTAAGAAATTTGTTAATTGGCACCTGTTCTGATAATGCATAACACATAATACCTCCCCAAATACCACTACTAAACAGAAGAAACTTCATAGTCATACATATCCCATGCAATGGCTCAAAAAACCTAGAGTGTTTGTTTTGACATCTGTGAGGCTGTAATTAATTTTTTGATGGGTCTTTTTATCTCCTTGCTCACTTCTTCTTAGCCTCTGCTTTTTTTTACTGTACATTCAGCACACTAGGTGCTTCCTGATAGTCTCATGCCACCGAAGGGTCCTTCTGCATTCAGAAATTTTGTACCATGTTTGCAAGGGACTTTTCGACAGTCTGCAGAATTCCTTTTATTAAGGCAGAGATGAATTTGTTATTATTGAGACTCTTCTCCGTTTTGTCCTATTGTCAGAGGCTTTGTCTTTCCTTCTCCCCTCAGTTCTTTTCTTTGTGACATTGTGCATCTGCCACACTTACAAACCTCACCCCACAGCACATCATCACAGCACTATCATCCTAAAGCACAGACGTATTTACTTGCTAGAGTAAAATAACCTTGTCCTTTACTTTTGTATAAAGACTCTTCCAAATATTCTGGCATAAAATGTGAAATACAACTGGAATGTATGTAATCGTTATACACACAGAAAACAGTACACTGTTGCATACAAGTAGGGTCAAGTCCTGAAGTCTTCACTAAGATAATGCCTTCAGGAAAACAAAGATGAAAACAGTTACTTATATTTCAATGTAAGAAACCTCCCAGCCAATATTAAGAAACATTTTTTTTTTCAAAGGCGTATAAGCATTACTCTATTAATTTTACAGTTAGGGTTCTAAAATGATGAAAGTTTATGCTGAATGCATTAAATTCTGGGTGCTTTTAGTCATAGGTGCCTTAAGTCACTAGTGCCTAAAAGTATGGCTGGGCTTAGAGTCCAGAGATGGAAGGAAAGTGGAAAGGGAAAGTGCCATAGCTTAAAGCTGCCATGTTCCTTGCTTTAATTTATTCTTCTTTAAAAGATTTATATATGTCTTTTCCTCCAAACAGCTTTCTTTGAAGCTGGGCCATGCTTGAGTAAATTCACAGTGTTCCTCATTCAGTGGATTTGCTTCCTTATCCTGCCTCCTTTTGTCTTGGCTTCATAGTGTTGCTGGTGTCTCATTAAAATCTTTAAAACTGAGCATAGCTTATTAAAGTGGGCTTCTTGTCTCATAGTGCTCTTAGGCCTTCCCAGTGTAGCCCAGCTAACTGGTTTGGTACCACTACCCTGGAGCACCAGGAGCTGCAAAAGAAGAGAGCTTGATTATTTTCAAAGAGAAGCCGTGCACTGTAGAAGTTCCCCATCATTTAACCTCAGTCAAAATCTCAGCCTACCAGTAGCAAAGCTGAGCCGCTTATGAGTTCAGCTTATCTTTGCAGATAGACTATCACCGCATCAGTCTTTTGAAATACGTAGTGCCTATAAGTGTATTAAAAAAAAAAAAAGAAAACAGAGAGATATGTTTTTACTGCTGCTTGCCTTACTCACAATGTGACTCACTTTACAGGGCAAAAGTCTAGTCCTTCAGAGAATGCTTTCCTTCAGACGCTGAACTTCCTGCTGTCGCTGCCTGAGGAACAGTTCTGCTATCAGTATTTACCTAAGGTAAGCAGTGTGGTTCTCAAGCAAGTGAGAAAAAAAAAAAAAAAAAGTGAACTCTTCAGTTAATGCAGACCCAGGCACAGGAACATTGAACTATTATGTCATTTCAAATTATAATGATGCGGCTCCACAGAACTCAGCTTATATTTCCCATGCACCAGGCACTGACCATTCTTTCTTTCAAATGGCTTCTTCTCAGGGTTTTTTTGGTTACCTTTTGGAGCTGTAGACCTTGTCAAGACTAGTACATTAAATAGGATCAGAAATCTTCCTTGGCAATACGATTCAATCGTCCGTCTTGTTGAGAATGGTCCTTAATCTCGTATTGGTCTGGGACAACTGTTGTTGTCTGAAAAAGCTCTAGAGCACAGTTTAGGAGCTTTCGTGGATCTGAAAACATCCATAAACATGTTCGGATTTGGCTACGTAGTTTTAGAGTTTAATAGTGTGGACACATAACCATTTTGTGCCAGATACATAGTCTCGATATCAGAGAATCATCCTGGAAGTGTTTAATTTGCTAATATCAATATTGCTTTAGAGATTTACTGATGTGGTTTCATCCAATTCACTCTCCAGAGGGGAAGAGTAGTAGCACTTAAATGTATGCTTCATTCAAGACCTGTGAGTAGCTTCTTTAAAGTCAACGGGACAATCAATATATGTTCCATGAAGTTAATATTCCAAGTATGAGCCTTTTTGTCAATCTCAAAGTACACAAGCACCAGCAATCTGATAGTAATAATAACTCCCTCTGATTCTAGATGGAAAGTGTTCAAATTCTGCCGGTGCAGGTTATTTCGTTTGTTTGTTTGTTCTCCCCTACCACCACATTGAGACAATGTACGGTTTAGGTGTTAAGACTGTATTTCATGATTTGAGACACATGAATTCCATTTCTTGCTTCACTACAGATTTTATTTTTGACTATGAACCTTAATTACTGGCTAGCATAGCACAGATAGATGTTTGGCCAAAGCAAATAAAAGAGTTTAAAGGAGGTATTAAGCTGGCATTAAGTTCTGCAAATAGAAGAAGGCTCCAGAAAGCCTTTTCTCTGACTAAGGATACATCTAGGCTGAATGTAAGAAGACTTACTTCTCTGGAGGTTAGGGATCCAAAGTGGGTTTGCATAATGGAAGCTTCTGCCTACTTGCGATCCAGACTCAGGAATCTTCTCCTGAAAATAGATGCCGGATCAGATAGAAGTTTTTCTCTTTAAAAGATGATCGAATGAAATAGCAGTGGTAATTTCTGCTCAGATTAATTCTGGGACTCAGTGGAGCAAGGATGGGAAAGAGTTTGCTCCTTCAACATGTTAGGCTGACCGGGGAAGCACCTAGAGGGCAGAGTGGTACAGAACACCGTAACAGTAAGGATCTGTATCTAAACCCTGTTGAAGTCTCGATTTAGACAGACTGAGCAGTCGGGAACCTTTGTTGTCTTCAGCTCCCCATATAACATGGAGATAACAGCCCTTCTTAGGGAGGCTGTGAGATACCCACCTCTCACAAGGTTTTCCTGAGGGAATTTCAACTGCTTTATTATTTTTTCCAGTGACTAGTCTGAGACCTCAAGACCATTCTGGATGCGTGACTTCTGTAAGTGAACGTGTCTTCTACTTCAGGCAGACTCACTACCTTCTTTATCCTTGAATTCCTTTCTGGGATTTGCTGTTTGTACCTGATGCTGTATGCAGAAAGTAAAAAGGGATGACTCCCTATTTCATACCGCTTTAGAAAGATATTTGACTCCCACAGATGCAAGCTTGAGCCCTTAGGGCCAATCAATCATGCAATGATGAAAATCAAAGAATTGTGCTTTTATAAAGTGTCTGATAATCGATCCTCTTTAGAAGCATTTCTTGATCAGCCCAAATTTGAGAAGATTTATTTTTAGGGACATTTCAGGTAAAAGTTCAAAATACTGCTGGATCACACTGTGTCACAATTTGGCTAGAAAACCTGCTCTGTTGCACTGGAGCCACTATTCGCCAAAGTGCCGTATTCTGCATGAAATACTAATCCGAACCAAGATCCAAATCACTAGTTGTCACTACAGAACCTTGCACTTGCAGCATAAAATACAGCCAGGATTTCAACGTTATGGACAGAATCCAAGTATTGCTATTACATTGTGGCAATGCAATTTATTGTTCAGATTCCACTGCCTACAGGATTTTTGTATAGTATTACAGAGAGCTATTAAGTAGAGGCAGATGAAATGATTCCTATGCTTTGCTTCTCTCTAATGTTTTGTAAGTGCATAATATGCACAAAATGTGATTTTAATTATTATATGAACTTAACCTTGAAGTTTCTGTGCAAAGATAAAAAAGAAAGAAGGAAAATAAGAGTTTCTTTCTTATTGCAACACAAAAATTTGCCGTGTAAGATTTGCAGAAGACTGAAAAAAACCCTGTAAAGAAGCAGAGCTATCACAAAAACTACATCCTTGATCTGGACCTTCACATCCTTTATTTCAATTTGATAAGGGACATTATCAATGTTGCAATTATTATCAATATTTGACTGCGGCCTTGGGTGGGGAGACCAGCAATGTTATTGATAAGATGTAGAGAGAAGGTGATGAGGAAGAGCAAGCACCAGAAAGAAGTTTCCACTGCCCTCCGTTTTCTGGCAGACAGCATGGGGATGAATGCTTCAGTAAGTAAATGAAGAGGCAGGATGGTTTCCTCCTGGTAAAATTAGTAGAAATAACCAAGGATGTGGGACTCTGGTCTTGAGACACAACCTCTGCTGCAATACAGGAAATTTTCTCCCCACTTCACCATCTCTCTGCAGTTTTGTCTCTGTAGTGGCACCCAAGGCACCATCAAAGCTCTGAATGACATAGTTCAACATCAGATTTAATGGGGAGAAAGAGGAAAAACAAGTAATTTAGCCCCCCTATAACTACCAGCTGGGGTCTAGCTTCCAATCAGAGGGCAGAGAATTGGTTACATCATAGCCTTCTTATCATTGCAGCCCTGAGGCTGCATCTACGTGAAAGTAGTTTGACTGGTCTATTCTTTGTTATTTTGTCTAGTTTGATGGTAAAAATTTTTTGCACAATGAAACCTATTACTGAGTCATCCCTATGAGTCAGAATGTTAATTTCACATCTAGCCGGAAATTCTCTCAAAAAGCCATCAGCTCCATGGGTATTCACTTGATGATATTTGGTCATGATGACCCCTCTACCCACTAAGTTGCCTCAGATCAAATAGCATCAAAAGCTCAAGTTAAGCAGAAAAGCAAATGCATTTAGAGGGTTGTATAAAGTCTGGCATAGAAACAAGAAAATACAAACAAAATATTTCATCCAACATTGCAATGCAGAAGGGGGGGGAAAAAAAAAAAGCAATTACCAGAAATGAATGTGTGTTCAGGACCGCTTACTTCATTGGAAAGTAAAATGGGCCATATCCAGCTCACCAAGCGTGTGGAATATATACCAAACATTACAGCTTAACATCTTCTGCTGTCCCGGTTGATGAGAGCATGTGTTTGAACAGAAAGGTCATGCCCAGTCATGCGTGCAGAGTGTTTAGTGGGTAACGCAAAGTCAACACTTTTTTCTCTTCCTTCTCCCTTTGTTTGGGCGGTAGAACACTGTGGATCATGTTATTGCCTTGGTTTAAAATTCTCAGCTGCAGAATCTTAAATTTTATTTCATTTCTGCTTCGTGGCAAAATTTGTCAAGGCAATGGGTAATCTTACAGTGTTCTTTATCAGGAGTGTCAGTTTATCAGTAGAAGTTCTGCTGGGGTATATCCAGCCCCAATGGAAATCTATGATAAAGAGAAATATGAATTTTCACATTTCATAAATATCTACATGTCTGTTATTGGGGTATCCATATCCACATCTATTTGTATTACCAATATGAACAAAAAAGTTTAAAGGCAAGGATAGCAGAATAATGGTGAATAAAAGTAACTTCAAATGAGGGCAGATAATAAGTTAGAGAAACAGCTATTATTCTTCTCATCTCCACTATATATTTCTGTTCCTTCTCAAAATATATGAAAACAGCGCTACTGGTGATATAACCCTTGTGGCAGTCTAAGTTGCCTTTTCAGAAGTAGGGAAACAGGTGAGATTTGACATTTGAGTCACTATGATCAAACTGAGAGACCATTTCATTTCTGCTGCAGCAAAAATTCCATTTTCTCCAATAATAATTCATAGGACTTAGGATTTGTTATGACCTGAAGCAATTCCAGCTCCGTCACTGATGCTTGAATAGTTCTGTGTCCTGATTTCCCCTCCCACACTTTAGTAGTCTCAACTACTCGGAAGGTGAGTTCGGACTGTCTTTTATTATGTATTCGTGCCATGCTCAGCATAAGAGAGTCCTGATCGTGCCTAGAATCTCATCCCCATCTAAATTTTGAATGATAATAGTTCCGGCTCCATTTTTAGGCATTTGAGCTTTTGGTAAAATGATGCAGAATGGAGGAATAGCTATGGCCTTGCCAGCTGTGATCAGAGTTTAAATCAGAATTCAAAACTTCAGTGTTCATTTCAGCCATTTATTAAGATGTCTTTCCATAGAAAAGTCATTAGGAAACTTATACAGCTCTCAAAACTGTTTGGGTAATAAAGCCTTTTCTTTATCTCCTTGCAATTACCTTCTGTCACCTGAACATTTTCCCTACAAAAACTGGGTAAAAGAATTTTATTATTTGCAGTGTCAGATGGTAGAGTGCTGTGTTATGTTCTGTGCACTCAGTTACTGCAGTTTTCTAAATATGTTAAAAACTCAGCTTTCAGGGAAGAAAGATAATCCTGTCCAAAGCTCTGATTCAATAAAATTAAACATACATATGTTTCTACATGTGTGTGTGTGTGTGTGTGTGTGTGTGTGTGTGTTTGGGTGTATCTGGCCACCAGTGTCCATAATGTGGAAGGCTGCTGATTGATTGGTCTTTCTTCTAATTTGTTTTGAGTTTTCAGAAAGAAGAGGCATAATGCAGATGTGCTCTGTGGGAGGGGAAAAAAAGAATAAAAATGACTTAGACATAAATCTGACACATAAAAGACATTGTTAATCACTTCAAATTTAAGATGTAAAGAAAGGATTAGATATTTAGTTAAGGTATTTGAATGGTATATGTACTTACTCAAGTTAAGATAAATATTGAAAGGTCCAGCCATTCTTAGATATTACAGAATAGAGCATGGTGGTCAACAAGTCTTTTTTTTTTTCTCCTTCCTTTTTCTTCTAAGAAGGACTTTCACAGCCATATATAACTGATAGATACCAAGTGTTAGAAAACAAATGCTAATTAAGTGAAGTCTGGGGGCATTCAGGTAGGTCTAATCCTTATGCAATTGCATGTATTTCCTTTATATTTGGGAAAGGTTACTATTCTTTCCACTAAGTAAAAAGTGGTTTTATCAATGCATGCGGGGACAGTCTACGCCTGTAGAAGAGTTGGCCTGAGACTATCTCAGAGCCCTTGGCAGAAACTATGGAGCTGGTCATGCTCCTTTGACCTACCCCATAATCCACGATAATCTGATAAAAGTTTTCTACTCCACAATGTGGATAGGCAAGCAGTTTCCCTTGCTGCTCACCTCTAAACTGTCTGTGGTTGCATATGCTGCCTCTTCCCGCGTGTGCAGCTACTGGGCTGCGTGCAGAATATTACACCAGAAGGAGTCATGCGTCAAAGCCTCTGACCAGTGCTGAGCCACAGGTAGTCCCTTCACGAAGGCACAGAGCCCAAACCTTTTTCTTAAAGAGAAGTCAGAAGATATTCTTGGCACAATATATCTCACCACAGAATTTCCTAGACTCCCAAGAAACTGTGTAGTAAATATGCTGTCCGATCAAAATATCTGCACGTTATCTTAAAGACTAAATACTAAGAAGAAGAGGCAAGAAGTGAGCTGCTCTAAAATAAATATATATAGTATATATGTGTGCATTTTTACTCTACCAGTAAGAATACTTTAAAATTCTGCTACTTAGACTTCTTTTTGGAAACAACAGGGAGGGACCATCTACTCAGGAAGAAATCAATACACGATGAATTTACTAGGTATAAATTGATCCAAAATGGCTTCTCCAATCATGGAATAAAAACTTACATAAAGTTTTAATCAATAAATGCCACTAGGCCCCCCCACAGCTCTAGTGCTGGATTTATATGCAAAGGCAGTATTTACTCTGGCAGATTTATTTTTAACAGTAAAAAACAAGAAAAACATTGATATGCTGTTTCACTATGATAAAAGAAAGGAAAAAAAAGTGAAGATGTCTGAAGGAGATAATTTACGAGTTATGATATCTTTTCTGTGGTTCCTTTGATATGTTCATGCATTTGTTGGCAAAGCTAAATATTAAAGCAGATCCAATTAGCGGTATGATATATATGTATCAGGAAAGGTTTCCTAACAAGCCCACACTTGTCAACAGAAAGGTGAATGTTTGTCCAATTCTGTAGAAAACTGATCTTTCAAAGAAAAATAATAGCTCTGCAGACTTCAGTTATTAGATTTAAACTCTGAGCAGGTCAAAGGTTAGGAAAGGGGACTCATCAACAACAGGATATGGTGATTTCCACAGTCATCAGTGTAAACCATAGCTCTCATTAAGAGGAAAAAAAAAATCTCTTCCAGTCAAATATGAGACTTCCTGAGTTTTTAATTAAGTTACACAAACATATCATTTAAAATGAAGGAAGGAAAAGGAAGAATTAAATTGTTGCAGGGTCTACCAATATTGATTACGGGCCATGTTCTGTTACTTATTTCACTTCTATCGATATTGCTTTATTCAGCTCAGTCACTAAATTCATTGAGACTACACAGTAAGGCACGTCTCTGTAAGGGCGACGTATTTTGTCCAATGGACCGTTTTGCAGAATAGCATGCTGACCTTCCAAAAGACTGGCAACTTTTACCCTACAGATTAATGAAGCAGTGAGGTAAAAATCCTAAGAAGCAGCAGAGCTGTCAACTGAATCCAAGCACAGGGGGACACAGCTCAGGAGTGGCTGTGAAAACATTCAGTGGTACCTACAAAGGTGAACACCTTTCTGTGTACCCTGAGACTACAGCCTACGGCAGTAGCCAGCACGGTTAGAAGTAACTGAAAAAAAGCCTGTACTAAACCAACTTTTCACTTGAGTAATTATTCTCATCTGATGCTCAAAAAGGGCTTCTGGTGATGAACAAATCTCAGCATGCACGTATTTGTGTGAATGCAGAAGGTTGCTTATATTGAATTCTTGATATGAGCATCAGGGATGAGATGATTCACAAATTAGACAAGGAATTAAATAGAGATTTGAGCTTTGCATAAACACTTGGATATGTTTGAGAGTCAAACTTCTTCACATGAGTGTTGGAGGCAATATCTGTGACTCCTAGTGAGACAAACTTTCTCCACTAAAGTGGACTGTAGTCATCTTAACATGTATTTCACATCTTACGCTGCAGACATAGCTAAATGTTTCAAGCTGTTGATCTTAATAATTATAGGTTTTTTTGCTTATCGATGTTAGGTGTGAAGAGAGCTGCTCCTTCAGCATAGTAACCTGCCACAGGTACCATGGAAATCCTTCCACTGCTACTAGTTATTATTGACTAAAAATAGTGCTTAGAAAAACTGATATTCTTAGATGAAGAGGGTTTGAGTGTCATTTTTCTTATAACAATGTAGGAACATGGAAGGAGGATCAGGAAAGAACAGAACAAAACAGAACAAACCTCAGTTCAATCCATGGCTTATGAATATTGAGCTGATGTGAAGTTACAGATAAAAGAACATTTACTTGAGTTAAATCTTGCTTTGCTGTCATTAAGAGCAATGCATTTAAGATGGCATCTCCCCTAATTTTAGCTATTTGAAAATGAGTGAGAAAGAACCAGATGGCATGTGCTGATGTTAAAAACAGCAGAGAGAAGTATGTGTCTTCGGCAGGTTGACTGATCCTATCCAAGCCAGGACTGTTTCCTGAAAGAGCCTATTTCTCTTCACTGAATATATAGAGCCCAGAGGAGTAGCTTAACAGTTTAAGTTGCTGAGACGAATCCCACATTAGTACTAGGTGCTGACGAACATCCACAGGGCTATCATCTGGGGAGTCACACAGACAAGAAACGTGCTAACTCTTTAGGGATATAAATTGCCTTTAACATGCATTGAAATAAGACGACAACAAAAACAAATACTGAACCCACCTCAATAAGTGAGGAAATAAGTGCTGCCCCTTTTGGGGACTGTGGCGATTGAAGCTACTTCATTTAACATCTCTTGGAGTGAATGTAAAAGGAATCTGATGATGATTTGATTCTTCTAACTGTAAAGAAGAAAAGTGGGAATAGGTTAGATCTATATTTTAGTTTGGATAAAAAGCAAAGAACTTGTTTTCTTGAGAACGGGTGGGGCCCTTACTGATTCATGCACTGGGTGTGCATACGTAGCCATTTCACACAGCACAACCTGCTCTCTTGCGGCCTAAAAAACCTATTTTTGAGCAAAATAAACCAGGAAACTTGTAATATAAATAGAGTAAGGGAAATACCATCTGTCTCCTGCTTTAAATAACCTCTTTTTGCGGATGGCAGTGTTTCATAGTAAAGTCAAAGGTTTCAGTGAGGAGAGGAGAAAGGAAAAAAGAAGAAGAGAGAGAGAGGGAGAAAAACCTTAAACAAACAACCTCTCTTGACAGAGGAAGAACAATCTGACACAGAGATGTCAGGCAAAAAATGACCTGACACTATCTTTTTCTCCGTCAGTATCCATACTTATATCTAGGTTTAAAAGGTTATTTTAGTTGCCTACTTCAGTTAATCTGAGTAATAACATAAGGAGATTCATTCATCCCACATATTATCCATTCATATAGCCTAAATTTTCCCCTTCCTATAATATCTTCCCTAGGGTGCAGACTTAATGGGTTCTTGATAATAGTACCTAATAAAGTAGTGTATAGGAGAATATTGTGAATAGATTATTTTTCGAGTAAATTACCTTTCCATTAGAAGTATATCTGTTGGATATTTTTCACCTTGGCGTTATTGTGCTCCATGTATTTATTTAATGAAGATATGGATGACAATGCATTCACTCTAAATTTTTCGTTTTCGTGATGGAGTGGCCTTTTCAGACCTCAGCAGAACCCGTAATTTCCTGTGCTGAGAGCTATATAAACATACAAAAAGGAGATTGCTCTTGCTCTGATTAATTTATTGTCTAATGCATAAGCCAGACACTGGATACACCTACATGGGCTCCTGCCCTCTGAGTAGACATGAGCTCATCTGAAGCAGATGGGAATTTTCTCTGCTTGTGCTCCATGTTAACTTGAAGTTTTGTGAATGCAAGCAGCGTGGTGTCTAGTCCAAGCTACCAAGTGCTGATGAAAGGTGTTACATCTTAGCTAGTGCTTAGGGTTTCCTGTAACATCTGCTGAGGCATGCAAGCAAAGTGAGCTCCAGTCTCCCTAAAAAATGTTATATGGATGTCTCTAAAGAGTGGAAGAGGACAATACGATTTTTGTGGGCACCTAGATGGGAGAGATTAAGGACGGGAGTAGCCATCTCTCAGGGAAGAAATGAGTAACTGCAAGTTCAAGGTGCCCAAAGGTGGAGTGAGTTTTCCTGAATCTACTAGAGTTGACCATGAATTGGAGTCATTTAACTCTTAGAGTGAGAAGTCAGCTGTCTAATAATTAGCTTTATAAGCTCAGCTACTCATTTATGTTCTTCCACAGTGAATGGAGAAAAGCAGGCACTCCCAGAGAGGTTACCTGTCCAATTACCTGAGACACTTACTTTATGATGAGCTGAATCATCAGCAGGCAGAGCTTCTTTTCCTCCCATTGACTAATGAGAAAGCTCAATGCACTTCTCATTTAGAGGTGCCTACAATTCATTGAGATTAATCTCACCTCACAGCACTGTTTTTGCTTGCTTTCGAAACAGCTGATGTTTCCCTGCATTCACAAAGTCTCTGGTCTGACCTGCCGCTCATCCCTCAGTTGGTAGGAGATGTTATTTTTATTGTCCTTCAGAAGCTTTATCTGATGATTTTCTGCTCCTCCCTCCTTTTCTGCTGCGCTGCTCTGGAGATTGGCAGTCACCTGCTGCCTCCTCCCCCCTGCTTGAAAAAAGAAAAAAAAAAAAAATTCATACGAAGATGGTGTGAAAAATCAAAGTGATTACAAATCCATCTTACACTCACCCTCACTCCAAGCTGAAATTATGCTGCTCACTGAGGCACAGGTGGTGATTTTCCTAACCTGATTTGGTCATTAAAAATCCTCTAGCTGCTTCAATACTTTTCTCCCCGAGGCCCCTCTCAGCGCTCTCCTCTCCGGTGATTAGGATGCAGCCGATTGGCCTTCTGAACTTATTACAACCCTTTTTCTAATGATCTCATAATGACTGCAAACCTGAGCCCAGCAGCCTGACAGATAATGATGTCAATTATGCAAAACAGAAATGATGGCTTCGTAGCTGGTGTACCGCGCTTGGAAGCGGGGGCGGGCCGGGGTGTGTGTTGGAGCGGGTGGGAGGGATGCGCTTATTTATAGTTGCACTTACTAACCGTGTCGTATTTCGAAATGGCAGGAAGAGTTATTAAAGGAGAGGTTGGGGAACGCACAAAAAGAGGCTGGTAACAGGGTTCTTGATAAATTGCTGCCAAACGTTTAAAAGTGGGTTAGTCCTTTTTTTCCTTCCCCTCTTGTGTAAAAAGCTTTTACGGGTTTTCGGCTCCTGCGCGACTCCAGTGAGACGTTATGACTTCAGCCATTCTTTTTTTTTTTTTTTTCTTTTTGTTTTTCCCCCAGTGGGATTCCTCTGGGAAATCCTCAGCTTGCGGGCATGTGAGCAACCATTGCCAGTCAACTTGCCTGTAATGACTGCTTATTGGTAAATTCACCGTATAACTCTTCATCTCTCAGGGTATTCATTTATTTTTTCTGTGGTCTTGTGACACCAGACGGTTCCCAATTTCCCTAGCTTGTGAGCAGCTACCTCGGCTCTGCGGCAAGTTTTGGTTTTTACCATAACGCCAGTTATGGGCCAATACGTGAGCAAGAGTTTAAAGCAAAGCTAAAGGAGATTTAGCTTTCCCCGCTGAGGTTTACTCAACTCTCTTTGACTTCTGTAACTTTGCATGACGGTGGTGCTTATATCAGGTGTCCGTGGCAAAGGTCTCTTGAATTAGGACATCAGGTCACGTGGCTAGTGCTAAAAGTTGAATCTTTGTCCCTGTCTGGTTTTTCCCTTACTAACCCACACTGCCTTAGTCCCTGCCTTAGTTCTTCCCACCTTCCCTCGATCCATCAGCAACAGTAACTTCCCAGCCCTCGGGACTTGTGCTATTAGGACAACCTCCTTAAAGAGCTCTTCTTTCTACAGCTCGTGTTCCTCCATTCTAAAATTTATTAGTTTTATCTCAGGAAAGTCGTGCCCCAGAGTCCTGAAATTTCCACTGGAGTTAAAGGAGTTCAGGAGAGTTTTGTGTGGTGGTTTCGAGGGAGAAAGAGAAGCTCAGACCCTGCCCAAAGGCAACTGCAGTCTGAGAAATGCCAAGACCTCAGTGATACAAAGAGGGATGAAGTGTGACGGCCGAAGGGGGGTTGTGCTTGGGAGCGGTGTTTCTGTGTAAGGCTGGACCTAGAAAATGAAGAGAAAAAGAGCAAAGACATAAAAACTAAAAAAATGAACAAAACCCCCAGGGAGTTGCATCTGTTTCCTCTTATTTGAGTATGACCAGAAAACAACAACCTTTCACGCTGACATGCTACTCTACCCTTTCTGAAAAGCAGTGACACCACTGCAGTCAACGGCAGCACTGGGGATAGAGAGTGCCTGTAATCAATGCAGAGAGATGCATAATATTTTGCAGGCCTGATCCAGCACATAATGCCATTGATGGAAGAACTCCTATTGATTTCCTCAACACTAGGCCAAACCTGCTATGAACACAAGTGGTAAAGACACATCCCAAAGAATGACTTGGGATGAAAGTTATTACTATTTTTCATCCTTATTTTTCGCATAATATGAAAAAAAAAGAAAAAAGAAAAAAAGAATGTATTTTGGAAAAATGGGTATTTTTGACTGAGCTTCAGGATCAAATAATTTCTAGTGAATCATGAGTAGTCTTTATATAATTTATTAATAACAGCACACGTTTGCAGATTAATATTTAAGTGGTGTTATTTACAGTAGCATAGGAAATGCACTTGCTATGCTCTCAGAATTTTCCTGTAAAGTGAGACTGTGAGAAATCCTGTGTAGAGGTAAACTCAAAATTCAGAACTGAGAGAAAAAAAAATCGATCCCCCCCCCCAAAAAAAAAAAAACCCTTCTCATTGACCCGTCCCACTATAGCATCTCAGCATACATGTCAGATTTTTCTTTACCATAGAGGTATTATGTTATCCAGGCTTTAGGATGAAGCGTGACAGTTTCCATCACTGATGCACACCACTATACTTAAGATATATAGGAGACTAGCATCTCCTTACTGTGGCTGTCTCTATCCTACTTGTCCTCCCTGCCAGCTCCACCCTGTGATGCTGTTCAGGACTTCCAAACCTGTGGACATGGTAATGAGATCAGCACAACAGGAAAGAAGCAGGAGCCAGGAAAAAGGGTTTAAGTGGTATTTCCATGTTTGCTTTGCTATGTGGCTGCAGCTGAAACATCAATCACGGCTATATCTCTATTGCATTGTCAGTAAAATGGAAACATAACATTTTTCTCTCTCTGTATCTTTCCTGGAGATTAATGGATATTGTAAATCCTTAGACAATTTCACTGAACTCATGGATTTTTACATATGTAGCCAGCAAGTTGTCCATTAATAAAACAAATAAACCAGCAAATAAACAGTAATTCATTCATCTGCTGTGTAGGTTATATAAAAGTGAAGGTAATAACAGGGCATTTTTATTTAAAAATATTTTCCTTACTATTAGATGTCTTTAGTCTTAGAGTATTCTGACTCGTTACTAACCTATATCTCTGCATTTACCCCACACTCCATAGAAAGATACCTCCACCAAGACCTGAGTGTTTGCAGAATTGCCCAGGGGTCAAGAAAGAGAAATTATTGCTCACTTGGTGGCAGAAGAGGGACAAACGGCAATTATTTACAAGCTTATTATTTATTAATTATTTTCAAGGAGGAATTTTAGAGGAATTAACTGAAGTACAGGTTGTATATTTTATATGTAGTTTCCTTCGCTAGTCACTCTTTCCAAAGCCACAGTCACTCAGTGTTCTCCTAAGAATTTCATTTCATTTATTGACTTACTTATTTTCTTGCTTTTGTATATCTAGAATTGATGATAAGATTTTAGCCATGTTGTGGGTCACAAATGATGAACTTACTGTTCACTTTTTGTGCTCTTCGTAGTGCATGTTCACATCTAATTTGTTCTTCATTGCCCTTCCTTAGTTTCTCACTACAATCAGCATCCTGACTCAGAATGTGCTTGTTTGGGCTGCAGTCCTTTGGATTTCATAACATTAATTCCTGTGAGACAAACTACCATTTGGGGAATTCATGCCACCTGGAACCACTTTATTTCAAACAATCTGGTATAACGATGAGGTATGGAACGAGCATAACTGTTGTAGCGTTGCAAAAGTCGAGATATTTAATTTCCACCTAAGATTTAAATGATTGTTTAATACTAGCACTTGTTGCTGAGGGATATGGTGAAGGGAGAACTGACACTGAAAGAAATAAATGCTACAAAAGATATATCTGTAATACCAATGCTTTTGTTTTCTCTACATGCAGTTACATCTTGTGTGATGGACAGGAGAATTACTCTTTCTATCCAGAGAAAAAAGCTGTATAGCGATAGTTATTAAAGAGCAGCTGGGGAAATAGATATCTCATACCGAATGTATCCAACACTCTCATATTGTTGGGGAAGAAAAGCAAAATCTTAGGTACCAGGTGTGACTAATGCCCCAGTTCAGCTGTTGTGTCCACTCCACTTAATATTTTCTTTCCAGCTGGAATAGCTTTTTGTCTTTTGAAAATTACAAAAAGTTATTAGTCTCTTATAAGTCATAAATCCTATCAGGTTTAGGAACAGGCTTATACCTCTTTAAGAATATTACTTACCCCGCTATTGGTTTTCTCAAAGTTTAAAAAAAAAATATATATATATATATTATTTATTCTTTTCTGTATGTCAAATGGCACCAGTTCAGGACTTTAAAAGTAAAAGCTTACTGTGTTTGGCCCTGTAGAAATACATTTCAAAAGAGATCCAGCCCAGAAGAGTTTACAGTTCAAAGACAAACCGGGCTACAGCAGGCAAGTATGATGGATGGTGGGTGCACAAGGTACCAAGAGGTGTCATGAGCAGCAGTCGTGACCGAGCAGCTGCCTACCCTCTGTCAGGATTTGCATAGATGCCCTGAGCAAGATCAGGGGAGGAAAGGGAGTGACGTGGCTGTTGCCCAGAAGCATGACCAAAAATGGGAGTTTTGGCTAGTTAGCATATCTCATAGATTGGCAAAGCCCTCAGGGAAGGGAGTAAATAGAAATGTGCATTCACCTTTCCCAAGACCATCCTTAGACTGGCTGGCTTTTCATGATTTCTTCTTGTCTCCCAATAACAAGACAGTATTATTTTTAAGGGACTTGGGCATGATAAAACTGCCTCCCTACAGTTTATTACTCAGCAGTCAAAGAGAGACTTCTGGAGCCTGAGAAGCTGGAGTTCAGCTGGAGAACAGCAGTGGATACAGCCCTGAAATATGAGGAGGTAGAGCATGTTACGGAGCCACTCAACTATAGTCACCTCATGGTCTCCCCCATGACAAATCCATACCTTCTTCTGTATCAAAAAAAAAGTCATCCAAGATTTCACAGATGTCAATAAACTTCAGGGCACATGTGTTTGTACAGATGCTTGTACAATGCAGCCCTGATCCTGGCTGAGTAATCCCAGTGACATGCCAACACTCAGTTCATCCTCCAGGTGGACCTGTGAGACCTCAAGAACATGTGTAGGACTTAAAACAATATGTGGCTGAGAGAGTATCTCCTTCCATTTGTCTGTGGTGACAACAATGAATTTCCTTCCCACCTGCTTACCAGCAGCTAATTGCTTCCTCCTGCCTCCAGATCCGGTGTGGGCAACGATATCTTAAGGCACAAATAAGAACAAAATTATGCAAAAGGGAAGCTGGTAACCACCAGTAATTCTTGTATTGCTTTGCCTAGGGGGATAGTGGCTTTCTGAAACAAGCTGCCCTCCAGGGGTGTTCTTGGTGACGGTTTATGACTTATTGTTGCAAAGGAAGTGAGGAAGAAAAAAAGAAATCAGAATATGCACACAAAAACTCCCAGTGCCAGGTCATGCAGTTCCCCCAACACCCTCTAGTTATCAGGGAAACTGTTACTGGCATACTCTGCCTGTTGGGAAATGTGCTTGGAGTATAGAACATTTGGGAACCATATTTTCAGAAGCATGAAAGAAAGTGGGAAAAGGCCTGGAGAATCCAATCCTGTTACCATCCTTTCCTAGGTTCAAAGGCCAGATCATTTCATAGTAGAAATATCCTGGAAAGCATTTGGCTATGGTTTGAAGGCTGAATGATTGTATTGTTATTTCCCATCTTCAATAATGGAAAAAAAGATGGAAGAAAAACTCATTAAAGGTCATTAAATAAAAATGGCATTCTAGCCATGTTGTGAGTCACAAAGGATGAACTTACTGTTCATGTTTTGTGTTCTTCACAGTGCATGTTCATGTCTACATTTATAGAAAAAGAATTCCTTGAGCCACAAAAAACAAGTGGAAGGTGGGAACATATACAGTATTATTATGTTATGAATCAAGCACTATTGTTGGGAGAGACCTCTGGAGCACATCTAGTCCAACCTGACACTTTGGGCAGGACTGCTGCCCACAAGACGTCAGCTGTGGTATGCCTAGCTGAGTCCAGAAATGTCCGAGAATGGAGATTACATGTCCAGATGATTGATCTGAGCAGTTAATGGATGCTCTTAGTTCTTATTTTCGTAAATGTCCACTAGTGGCCACCATATAGAAATAGGATTTTGGCTATGTGGAGCTTTAGCATGACCTAATATGGCTATTTTCATATTCTGTTCTTTTTTAATTGCCTCCTCATTTTCTATCAATAACAATGAATCCTTCTTCCATCTTTTATAATAGAAGATATTCATATCCCTTGCGGTCCTGTTTAAAAGCTCTCTTTTTATGCTTAAAAATACTAAACTTCATCTGTTCCTTTAATAACTGTTCCTAAATACGGATCATTACTCTATGAGCTGTCCAGAAATAGCCACTAATCTGGACTCTTTCCGTTAATTTTTTCCTCACCATATCCTTCATTTTTGCAAAAGATTAAATTCTTCAAATGGAAACCTAAATGATTCAAATAATAACAGTTAAAACAGAAAAACAAAAGCCACCCCTAGCAAGTCAGCATTTCCTCTGTTGTGAATATTTGGCAGTGGGACCGGGATAAATGGATCTTTCAGTTCAGTGAAATAATACATGGGTTGCTGCATCTGTGAATTAGCTGCATAAAGATAACTGATGCAGGTAAATGCTGAATAAAACTGGATAATGTACATTAGAGAACCAATTGCATCTGTTAGCAAGTAGTCTTTGTATCAAGGTGCCCACTGGGCAATGGTGCCAAACTGGCATTTTACATGAATGGCTGCAGACCCTTGTTTGATAACTGGTAGAGATACGCTGGAAGCAATGGAATTGTGCTGATCTGGGCTACTTAGCAAAGAATAGAACATTATTGATGACTTAGAACATTATTCTGTAAACGCTGAACATCTTTGTTTCCCTGTGGCTGCCGCAAATAAGTCAAGGTTTGCTTCCTCTAGATTCCAGGTTGTGTCTGAATGGGAAATTAAACTTTCTATTTACTCCATGTGTGCCTAAAATTCAAACTTCAGAATATACAACATTTTAGATAGCTAGGGCCATGCTACGCACCTAGGTCTGAGCTAGGAGCTCAGCACAAAGCCTTGTCCAGCCAGGTAAAGGAAGCTTCTCTGGCAGTGCCTTTGCCATATTTTGACTGATACCTCCAGGGTAGCTCATCTCAGGAGACATCACTGCCCCACTCCCTAAAAAAGTTTGAGTTTGTTGTTACTAACCTTGCGTCTTTCATATTTTCCCTCTGAGTCACAACGTCTCCATTCCTGTCACAACTTTCCTGCCACAAATACTATCATTCTTCTTTTTTTAAGAAGCACCAGTATCTCACAACAATTTTTGTGCCTACATACAACTGAATCCCACTGCTAAGGTAGAATAGAAAGTCCTCGAACATGAACAACTGAAAATGATTAAACGTTACTTTAAAATACAAGCTGAATTCTTTTTTCTCACAAGGGGAAGGCCCTGATTCAAGCATGTACCTAATCTTACCTTTAGATTGGCTCCGCTGACTTCAAAAGCTTGGTTGCTGCAAGTGTCTTGCAGTGTGAAGACATAAATTGCTCGCTTCAGGCAATACTGAGGAAGTCATACTGAAGTCAAAGCAAAGGATTATTGAAGACATATACCGGGATCATAGGATCATCTAGTCCACCCTTCTGCTTAAAGCAGAGTCATCTACGAGGTCAGATCATGTCACTCATAGCTTTATCCAGCCTAGTCTTGAAAATCTCCAAGGATAGAGATTGCACAACCTTCCTGCGCAACCAGTTCCAATGCCTGGCTCTCCTCATGTGCAAAAAAGTTTTTTCTTATATCCAGTTTGAGCGTCTTGTGTTTTGACTTATGCCCATCTTCTTGATGAACCCGCATAGGTACTGGGGAATGCTGTTAGGTGCCCTCAAAACTGTCTCTTCTCCAGGATGAACAAGCCAGTCCCTCAGCATCTCCTCATCAGGGGAATACTTCCACTGTCATCTCAGTGGTCCTCACTGAACTTGTACCAGTTTGTTGGGGTCTTTATTTTATTGGCAGAGACACAACTGAACACAATAATCTAGATCTAAAATGGTCTAAAATGTGGACTCATTCCATGCATTTTATTCATCAAAAATCTTCATACTCTCAGCCTAAAGACTCATCAATAAAGGATAAATTTGGGCTGCTTCCCTAGTTCACTGGAAAAAAATGAACAGTAGTTCAGCTATGTTGGACTTCTCTATTAAAGACCTCTCTCTCCAGTGACTGTAGAGAGTGCTTGGCAACTTAGCTTAGACTAGATGCTAAGGTGTTCAGTGGTTAAAGATAAGGAAGATGAATATCATAGTTGAAGCCTGCCCTATAATATCCAGTCAAAATTAACTCTTCAGGTATGAGGTAGAGGCAGCATTTGAAGGATCATGGTGATACAATGTGTGCTTGGTCTGTTGAGAGAATAGCTAGGGATCTTTAGTTTGCAGATCTTTCAAGACATGAACTTCTCACTAGTGTGAAGCAGACTTGAAAACAAAAAGGTGTTTCCCCTTTTTCTCCAGCAAAGGGACTCTGGCATTTGATTCATGTTTCCCAAAGAATTTTGTGCCTTTGGTGGCAGGGAGGGAAAAAAGGAAGGAAAATTCAGATTACCAAGATATCATTTAGCGTTTATGAAACTTTTTCCATATCTGAGAGTCTAGCTGTCTTAACAAACACAGAGGTGAAATGATACAGTAGAGGGTTCTAGGAAGACAGTGAAGAATGAGATTTCATGATGCAGGAAGAAGCTCCGGTGAAAGTGGACATCATATACAGCTGGCCTGCAGATGTGAGGCATCCCATTCTAAGTCCTTTCTACTACCCCTTGCCAACGCGCCCTGCCACCTTCTATTTTATTTCACTCTCTTGGTCTCATCTCAGAATATACATTCATTCACCTCCTGAATACAGTCACTCCTAGCTCTTAAGGCTTAGAGAACACGGTCAGCCCTCAAAACACTGTATACTTTATTGTTATTACAAGGTTCCACAGACCAGCCAGGGACCACTTACTATGGATTTATGAATCATTAATTGGACTACAGTTAGGAAATCAGTGGTCTAGGTTTTTGTATGTTCTCTTATGTCTGGGTCTGATTCAATAAATATTCCTGAGCCAGTTTAACTTGTTTTCAATTTGTTTGACTTCAGTGGGTTTTAAGGCTATTTTTAAGGTGATGTGCTCTAACGCTCTTCTTAATAATGGGCCTGTCCTTTTTTTTTTTTTTTTTTTTGGTACACTGACTGTATTTTTCATTTCCTTTGTGAATTTTTTTTTTTTTGATATTTTAAACTACTTTTTTCCAGCCTTTGTAAGTTCAAAACTGTAAGAACAAAACAGTATGTAGAAATTTAATGCAGATTCTGTTCCACAGCTGACAAGAAAAGAATCTTTAGACTGGATAGGTGATGCAAGAATCTATAACTTATTGAAAGACATTAAGACCATAATAAAACATACATTAAGACCATAATAAAACATATGCAGGCTTCTAAATTTTCAGTAACTTTATAGGGACAAAGGACCTAAAAATCTTTACAAATCTTTAAAAACACACTCCTGCTCACCCATTTCACGTTTGAAAGCAGGACTGAACACACACTCCTGTGTCACTTAGGCACGTTTTGGAAGTACACAACCTGTCTGTCAAAGTACCATGAACTATAAACTGTATTCATGAGAATGTTCTTCTAATTTACTCTTTCTAGATAAAGTGTCTTATGCCCTTTTATCTCACTCCCTTGCTCTTTTCTCAGGTCTACATCTTTTTTCCAATCTTATTTCATCTCTACTTTTCCTTCAAACAAAATATAAAAACAAAGAAAAAACCCACCCTGTGATACTTGGTATTCTATTTGAATGCTTAATCCTGAATTTCAGCTGGATTTGTTCCACTCTCAAGACAATCAAAATCAGTCATCTCTAAAAATAATCACTTTGAAGTAGCAAGGGTTTGATTGTTTTGAATCTTTATTAGAAGCTATTAAGAAATTAATAAATTAAAGTCAGCCATGTTTGCTGGAAATGTTATAGTACTGGCTGACTGCCTATTAAAATAAGGAACACATATGAACCGATATATGTTCCAGTTCTACATAATTAAACTTTTTATTCCTCATTTCTTTTTTATTTATTGATTGAGATATAATGCTTTCCAATAGCAGAGCCCATGCCTAGGAACAATAACAGAGCTATAATTGGAACTTCAGCTAGGCAGCTAGGCATTTTGCTTGTTGAAAATGTGTGTGTATACATATATAAATATAAATATAAATATAAATATAAATATAAATATAAATATAAATATAAATATAAATATAAATATAAATATAAATATAAATGTATAAGTATAAACATATATATCTGACCCAAAGTACTGAGAAATTTGGGGAACATAGGATTAGTCAGGTTTCATTCTCAGGAAATGTTTTCAGGTTAGTGCAATCCAGCTAGCGACACAGGGTGGGATTTGGGCACTAGATATGGTTTCGACAAAATCAAGTACTCATTTGTGCAAACCAGCTCCATAGAAACTGCACTACACTTTGTCACCTAACCATATTTTGCCTGAAGTTCAGCCAAGCAAAAATGTCATATTTTTCTCAGCTCTTCTCCTAATTTAGAAAGAAGACGACTCTGTTCCCAAAGAAACTGCTGTCCAATCTCTTCAGGCTTTCTTGATATTAACAAAGAAGAATTATTCCTCTTTGAAATAAACCTGGACTTTGGGATTTTTCTACCTCTACCTCTGTCATTTCCCAATAGCAACAACACTCATTGCTAAATTGTGAGTGGAATTACATTTGGGACAGGTCTACTTCCAGCCACATTTTTATTAAACTTGGAGAAAAGCAGCCTCAGAATACTTAGTGGAAAGCTTTGCTACCAGCTAACAGCAGCCTGGTTAAGGCCTAGTGATTCACACTGATATATTGAGAGGTCTTATATCCTGTCAAGCTTCATTTACAGTAAAAATGAGTCAATGGCTCTTGTCTATCTTCCTTCCCAGGCTATCAGAACAGCCATCTCCTGACCGTGTTTCCTATCTCTAGGGAAGGACATAATTATGCTGATAATCACTTTCTTGATTCAGCCTGACATGCAATTTCTCTTCTCCTCCAAATTGTAACAAGTCCTTTTTCAGACACACTTCTTTCAAAACATGCTTAAATATTAGATCATGCACACAGATATGCATTACCTAACAGGACCCAGAGACTCACAAATATTCCATTGAACTATTCCAAATTTTAACCTTTCTCAAGATAGTGGCATAACTTCATCATTTCCTTATGTAGATCCCTATTACCTGCATCTTATTGCCTTTGTTTTGGAATTGTCTATTTGAAATAAAAAATCCTCATGGCAAGGGTGATTCTCATCCCACCAGTCTGTAATGCACCTAGACAGCTGGAGCAATAAAAATAATAGCTAAGTAATAACAACTAATGAGCACTGCTGGTGTGGGAGTTTTATTATTGTGCTAGCTGTAATAAATAGTACCAGATGAAAATTTTTCCACATAAATGACTTTTGATAGAAATTATTTATTTGACTGAAGGGATATTTTCATAGAATAATACTGCTTTTTTGGGCGGAGCAGGAGCTCAAGCAGAACCTCCTTAGCTGCTAAAGAACTGAAGCCCCAAATTCTCTTTCTGAAAACACTGAATTTTCAATCAAGCTAAAATTGGCACTAATATGCACATAGAGACACACATGTGCAAGCACACACAGGCACAGGCATGCACTATTGATATATTTATTTATATATTTATATATCTATATATTTGTATATTTATACATCTGTGTGCTCCTTTATTTAGAATGAATAAAAGTTTAGGAGATCAGGTCACTTTAAATTTTTCAGCGAATGCTTTATTATAGAATTTTTTCATACATTCTGTTCAGCTGAGGTAATATAATTGAGCTGAGCTGCTACATTCATTAGTTTGTCTACTCTAATCAATAATTTAAATATGCAAATATCTATGCGTATATATATATATATATATATATATATATATATAAATATATTTGTACTTGCATATATGTTTTGGAACTAAATTTAGTTGTTCTTCCTGTAATACAGTTCTTAAAGTCATATATGCACAGACTAGATACAAGCTCTGATGCTCCATTTCCATTCTGCTGTAACATTTTGAAGTCCTATTATTTGCACTGGATTGGGGAGGAAAGTGTTTGTATCTGTAGCAGATGCATATTGCCCCATAGCTTGTTCAGAGGAGATGATGCCAACCTTCAAAATCAGTTTTGACCTTTGTAAATGTTCACCCTACAAACACAGCTTTAAGTTAATTCTAAAGCCTGAAAGATAGACTTGACTGAAATCACAGAGATTTTGCCTGGGCTTTGAGATGAAACCATGCAAAACCATCTACAAGTATACTCAGCCACTTTCATTTAAAACTTGGACCATGTTCAGTCATGACTCTATAAAGATTCACTCAGATGAATCCAAGGTGAACGTGCCTAATTCAGGAGTTTTAATCAAAATAGGAAATCTGAAAAAATTTGACTTGTGAATGCTTGGCTTAAATGCAGGAAGATGCACGTTGTTCTAACCCTATCCATTCCTCTTGTCTTTTTCTTTTATTCACGATTGCCAGAGTGCATATACATGAGCAATGCACATTTCCATTTTCCTCTTCCTGCCTTTCTGCTACAAACAAGCAGCTGTGTCAAAGGAGATTTCTGTCTGTGTAATCTAAGCTGCTTATAAATCTCACATCAACATTTAGTGAAAAGTTCTACTTTTGTACTTGGTAGAAAATCTATTTTATAACATGGAGATGACTGTTCATTTCTGGTCTTAAAGGTAGTGTGAGGGATACACAGAGCCATGAAGTCCAGCCACTGGAAGGAGAGACTGTTAATAGGTTTGCGAGCAACAGATGAGCTCACAGTTACCACCGTTTAACAGTTTAAGATGAGAAGGTCCATATATTAAGGCCAGGAATAATTTATTGTGGAAGCCTAAGATAAAAATTCTGCTTTATGAAATATGCCTTGTCTTCAGTCCATCCTACAAGACTGCTAGCTACTGTAAATGTTGCTTTCTGGACTAGGCTATAATGATTAAAATGATCTCTTCCACTGAAAGTAAGTGTTTAAAGCTGAATATGAAATGATATACTTAAAATTTTCAGTATGAAAATTCAGTGGTGATCACATTCTACAACATAAAACTACAGGGCCTGATTAAATTTGACATTAGTAAGAACTCTAACAAGACATTACCAAGGAAAATAGCGGTCTCAAATCAGACAATTCAGCTCTTACCACATTAAGGAAGTAATAAGCTTCTAACATCTCTACTGCAAGCTAAAATAGACGAGCATCTTTCCTGTCAGATGTCTTAACAGACAATCTAAACAGATAAGACATAGGAAATGTAGCTTAAGCAGAAGCAAAGCAAGACTAGCCAGAGGCTGACCTACGTTTGAAAAATAAAAGAACCCAACGTCAGTGTTTGCTACGGCTCTAGGAATGTGGCTTCGGGTATTTTCCACGGCTTCCTATGAAATGGTGATGATCCGGTGCAAATCGGTGCAGCAGCTGCTGCAATGATCTGTAGGAAGTGTCAGTAGTATGTCTCAAAGGATGCCGAGAACGTGCACTGTTAGCGGTTGTAATCCTCTCACCTCCTGCCGGACAGCAGTTCCTTCTTCCTCGGGTCCTCGTGCGCGGCGTACGGGCGGGCAACAGCGTTGTCCTGTTATTCCCCTCCTCTGTGAGCAGCATTATTTTATAATGAACCTCAATCAGACCTCATGATTCTTGCAAGTCTATTAGTCAGAGAACCTGCGTCAACTTGCCCCTTTCTAATGGGATTTGCAAAGCAATTATACATCCCCATCTCAGTTGATGTGCCTCGGACTAAAACCTTACACATGACTGCGTTAGTTTATCACAGTAACACATACACTCTATAACACACCTCTGCTACCTGTCACAGCAGTCAAAGAAATTAAAAAAAAAACAAAAACAAAAACTGAGAAGTTTCTAGCTGCTGTTGCTGTAGCTTTTCTCCCAGTCACTCCCAATCACTTTCCTTTAAGGCTGACGAGAGCCTGCGTTTTCAAAGAGCCTTTCTTTCATAGATTTCCAAGTGCTTTTTGAAAGATTGGGAACATCTCCTTGTTTCTTCCTTTCCGAATGGCTGAGGCAGAGATAACCGGATTTCTCAAAAAACAGGAACTGTGGCTTCATCTGCACAAGCACTCGGGGCACCATGATGAAGGGCCCAACCGCACCTGCAGTGTGGTGCAAGTATGGGGTGAAGACCGTTTTGTATCATCTGGACTTCAGTCTTTACACGCTAGTAAGAGTTAAGAAAGACGGCTTTCTTGGGCAGTTATTAGAACAAGACTCTCAGCAGTTTAAACGGGAAATGGGAGAGGCGCTGACTAAACTGGTGATGAGTTTTATGAATTTATGAGTTTACATGAAAATAGATACAAATGGGATGAAAGAGCAGCTTAAAGATTTCTCCTTTATCAGATTTTCTTAGTCAGAAAAAGGTAGCTTGTCAAAAAATAAATTTTTCTTGGGCTTGCATCTGGTTCAGTAAGATGTCTGCAGATCATATTTCTGAGACAGGGTGGTCAGAGAAGATGAATACACGCCTTGAGGGTAGTGAAGGGGGGAGTAGGTGTAAATCCTTGAAGGATCAGGCGAGGGGATATTGACTCCCTAATGGGATCCTGTGAAACAGAGAGCCAAATCAGATAGGATCTTGATCCGGAGTTTCTTATAGTCAGAGACTCTAAACATCTAACCTGGCATGTAATGCTTTTTCGTTCTGTTTTTTGAGTATGTGTTTGGGGGAGGGGGGAAGAATAGAAATAGCTGTGGGTTTGTAATGCTTAAAAGTCCAGATGTGACAACTTCCCAGCTAATGTGTGTTTCCTAGCGTTTTGCCCTTCTGTCTCTCTGTTGATCTCTGTTACATGTTACACTACATCTGTTCTCCTTGGTTATTTTCTCTGCAAGCTGGCAGGCTTTGTTTCCCTTCCAAAACCGATTTTTTTTTAAAGTCCTACACTGTGTACAAAATGCATTCCCATGGGATCAACCCTCTCCTAATGAAGTCAGTCGTTTTATTTTTTTCAGATACCAGATCATTTACTCTGAAACGATATGAATTTACAACTAGAATCACAACTGACACCTGGCAGTGCACTAAACTATACGGGGCTTCCAATATACATCATTAGTTCCTCATGCTTTACTGAATCTGTGCTCATTAAGCTCCTAATCCTGCCTACAATGAAGTCTCAGCAGCTCGATGGTCACTGTGGAGTTTCTTCTAAAATAAAGAGGTAGGGGCACTCCACAAATGCTGTGAAAATCTGGGCTGGAGCAATGTCCAGATGCCTGTGCCTCCAGCTTCATCTCTATTCTGGCAGAAAATGCTGGATGATATGCATGATGGTGGATCCATCATTTATACTTTGTCCTTTCCTTAGTTGCCCCAAATCCCTGATGCATCTTGGCAGGCTCAAGCCTTAAAGATGAGCTGGAGATACTCCTTTTAAATATAGCCTTCTCAAACAGCAGAGATATGTTAAGTGTGGTACAGAGATAGCCACAGAGAAAAGGACCAAAGGGAGATGCTTCCAAAGCTGTAAGAAGTAAGTAATTTGCTGGTAAGTGGTAGAAATATAGCTTTGGAGTCAAACAGCTGCAGAAATCTGCTTTACCGCCCTAGTGCTTTATAAACTAGCTTAGGGCAAAATATGCCTGTGACTCAGAGCTCAAGCATGGGACAGATCTGGGGATACTCATAGAGGCTGGTGCTCTTTCCGCATGTGGTTTGTAGCTGTGGGGAGAAACAGATGCTATTTAATTGGGAAGTCAGCCCTCTGCTACATAGGGCTAGTTAGCTTTCTGGCCTAGTATTTGTCATTGGTGATTTTTTCTAAGAGTAGACCTTGCAGGAACATTGAATCATTCCTTCCAGCTGAGACAAGCTATTAGCTTACTCAAGGGGAAACGTTGTCTTGACTCATCCAGCAGAGGTTTTGAGTGTGCACAGTGTGGCCAGATTAGGTCTTGTATGGCAGAATAAACAAACTATTTGCATCAGGGCCAACTATAGGTGAAGAAGCTCCTTCCTGGCTTAAGCCCTTTCTGAGGTTTTGCATCAGTGAGCACATATGACAGAACTGATAGCAGAAGTAAAATTGGTAGTGATTCATTTAATGCTCTAAAGTAATTCATGCTCACAGCAGAAAAGGTGGTTATAAAAAAGGAATAAAAAACAACTAAAAATATGAAATATTGATTGTTACAGTGAAGTGGGATTTAGAACGCAGAGAGAAGGGAAATTTTGAAAGTGCTTTCAGAAACAACGGAGATACTTAAGGACTAAAGAAGAGCTGCCAATGTTATGTTGGTCCCCTTCAGCCTTCTAAAACTGACCCTTTGCTGCAAGGAAGAAATTAGTGATGCTGATCAGAGACAGGTCTTGGGAGCACAGGAAATGATGATTTGACTGGATGTAGCAGCAGACCCATGAAGAGTAGGAAGTGGGTCAATGTGCCTGTGTGTGTGGTTATGTTTAAGAAATAACTACAGATTGTGAGGAATTTGCTTACTCTGTGACATTCAGCAGTGACATCCAATTTGCAAAAAAAAATAGCATTGCCTATATTGGTATAGAGTGAACAAACTCTTATCAAGTTTGTTTTTTACAATTTAAGAGGAGTTAAGCTACCAAATTAGTTTGTAGTGAATGGGAAAAGCCAGAAAACAAGGACAGAAGGATATCTTAGAAGCTAGTAATCCTCCATATATTGAGTGGAACTGAGGGATGTTCAGCCTGTGATCTGCAGGCTACCTGGGGATATGTCAGATACCCTTGGAGGTCACTAGCCTGACCTCCTTCACAAAGCAGATGTAAGTTTAAGATTGGGCCCAGGAATGGTAAGCAAGAAAATCAAACCTGTTGCTAGCAGGCTATAATTGAATGCAGGAAGATCAGCACTTCTGCTGGAAATGTTTTAGGGACATATGTACTGAGAAAATTTGAAAGAAATTGTTAGATTAGTTGAGATATATTTGGTTGCTGAAACTGATTATTTGTCACATCTTATATTCCTATTTTTTTTTACCTTTAGCTTTGCAAAAAAAAAAAATTGGAAAGAACGAAGAAGGAGGACTGTTTTGTGATTATCAACAAAATGAGACTCAGGAGATCTGAGCTTGATTTTCTAGTTCTGCTACCACTTGTTATCAGAACTCTTTATCTCTCTGAGCTTATAGGAAACTGAAGCTATTGAATGTAATATAATGCAAAGATGCGCTCATTAGCTCCTGCCTTACGTGGTAGCACTAAATAATCCAAGGCACCAATATGCAAAGATCTTAAATCAGATCCCGTGTGTATCACAGTCAAGTCTTCTTGCCCACAGTAATATGTTCTGCTTTTCTTTCCACTAGCAGGGATGTAACACTGCTCAGACATGACTGGGTAACATGATAATGAAAGGATGAGAAGCAACGGACAAAAGTTGCAAATGAGAAATGCTAGTTAGACATTAGAAAAAGAATTTTCACCCTGCGGATAGTCAAGCACTGGAACATGTTGCCCAGAGCTGTTATGGAATCACCTTGATGATGCTCAGAACTTGACTGGACAAGGTCCTACACAGCCTGATCTACCTGGACCTGCTTTAAGTGGAGGCTGGACCAGGTTCCCTCCATAGTTACCTCCCAACCTGAGTTATTCTAAGAGTCTAAGAGAGCAGTGGATGTTGTCTCCCTGGACTTCAGCAAGGCTTTGGACACTGTCTCCCATCACATTCTCACAGGTAAACTCAGGAAGTGCTGGCTGGATGAGTGGATGGTAAGGTGATGGTAAGGATGGTAAACTGGCCGGATGGCAGAGCTCAGAGGGTTGTGGTCACTGGCACAGAGTCTAGCTGGAGGCTTGTACTAGCGGTGTCCCCCAGGGGTCAGTCCTGAGTCCAATCTTGTTCAATGTATTCATCAATGACCTGGAGGAATGGAGAGAGTGCCTCCTCAACAAGTTTGCTGTTGGGGAAACTCGGGGGAGTGTCCGACACACCAGAAGACTGTGCTGCCATTCAGAAGGTTCTCAACAGGCTGGAGAGATGGGCAGAGAGAAATTTCATGCAATTCAACACAGGGCAAGTGCAGGGTCCTGCACCTCGGGAAGTACAGTACAGGTTGGGGGCTGACCTGCTGGGAAGCAGCTCTGCGGAGAAGGACCTGGGAGTCCTGGTGGATAACAAGTCGAGCATGAGGCAGCAATGTGCCCCTGCGGCCAAGAAGGCCAATGGGATCCTGGGGTGCATGAGGCAGAGTGTTGCCAGCAGATCGAGGGAGGTGATCCTGCCCCTCTCCTCAGCCCTGCTGAGGCCTCCCCTGGAGTACTGTGTCCGGTTCTGGGCTCCCCAGGACAAGAGAGACATGGCACTCCTGGAGAGAGTCCAGCGGAGGGCTACCAAGATGATGAGGGGACTGGAGCATCTTTCCTCTGAAGAAAAGCTGAGAGAGCTGGGCCTGTTGAGCCTGGAGAAGAGAAGCCTGAGAGGCGATCTCATCAACGTGTACAAGTATGTGAAGGGGGGGGTATCGAGAGGATGGGGCCAGACTCTTCTCCGTGGTGCCCAGCAACAGGACAAGAGGCAACGAGCAGAAACCGAAACACAGGCAGTTCCATCGAACATGAGGAAGAACTTCTTCACTGTGAGGGTGACAGAGAACTTGAACATGGTTGCCAAGAGAGGTGGTGGAGTCTTCTTTGCTGGAGATCTTCAAAACCCTCTTGGACGCGATCCTGAGTAATATGCTGTAGATGACCCTGGTTGAGCAGGGGGGGATTGGACTAGATAATCTCCAGAGGTCCCTTCCAACCTCAACCATTCTGTGATTCTCTGATTTTGTGGCTCTCAAGAACCATAAGCCACTTACAGATCAACTCATAGAGTAATTAAGGTTTGAAAAGGACCTATGGAGGTCAATAGTCTGACCTCCTTCACAAAGTAAATCTAAGGTGAAAGTTAGATCAGAACTCTCAGAGACTTGTCCAGTTAGGTAGTTAAAGATCTACTCTGTAAGCCAGGTATGCCTTATGTTCATCATCTCTAAAATAGGTATAATTATACTATTACTCTCAAACTCGTTCTCTGTTGGATAACAAATTTATCAGGGCAAGGATTTCAGCTCACATCCAAGAAATCTTTTAGAACCCTAATTTCCCACTTGCATCAGTTATTCAAGCCCATATATTTATGCAGTGCGAATTCAACAGGGTACCATTCTTAACTGGAACCTGTGAAGTATCATTGTCATAAAGTGAGCATGAAAGAATAATTAATATGAAAATAAGCAAAACATACTACTTTGAGGAGCCACAAAACACAGTTTCCAAAAACTCACAGAGCTGTGAGACATGTCCTAGTAGCTAGGTCAGAAAATATTCTGTTTTCCCTTGGAGTTGTAAATCAGTTTAATATCTAAAATCAAAGGATGTCAGAGGCTGAAAATAATTTTAAAGGGGAAGATTTGAGCATAAATTACTGCTCAGGTCATTACCTTTTTTTTTTTTTTTTTTTTTTTTTTACTGCATGCTATGTGTTTTTACTAAGTGCTATGACCCGATATTTTTTAAAGCTGCAAGCTAAAATAGGAATACAAAGTAGAGGAGGAGGAACATTCCCAGACCCTTGTAAGGAGAAACAGACAAGGGCAGAACTTTATGGAAGGTGGTAGCCTGGAAAGTGAGCTTGTTGACAGGTAGACATATTTGCCAAGGCTGAAAGTTGGTATGTAAAGATCAGGAAGAGTACCAGCGTGCTCTGGAGGAGAGATCTCCACAGTTTTCAGCACAACACTTAGAAAAAGTAGGAAAGAAAAACATTTTAAGGAATGCTTGTAAAGGAAAAGATTGCAAACTTCTGGATGGAATTTGTGATGCAATCATATTCCATATAATTATTAGAAGAAAATTAGCACTTAGGCAAAATGTGCTCTCCGTGAGCAATAAACACAGAACATTTACTTCCTACTACTTTCCCTATGGGATTGCTGAAGAATCTTTCAGAACTAACAGCTGTGGGGAATTTTCCGATCAACTGTCTGTAATCAGCAAACTCTGAGTCTCTGGACACCAACAACACAAGGGTATCAAGAGCTGAAATGTCATCAGGACTTCTTCCCCATAGTGGAGAGCCTAGATCACTTGGCTCAGGTGGGTTTTCAACATCCTTGTTAGTCATAAGGTGCTGATATTAGGCATCTTTGCAAGCTCTGAGAGCTTTCTTCGCTTTCTCCTGTGAGCCCCATTTCCCAAGGCCTAGCTTTAGGGATCTCATCAGGGCTAGCTGGAAAAGCAATTGGGAAGCTCTGGGAACCAGGGCTCAGTCTAATAATTGGAAGAATCCTCTGCTTATATTTTTTCAGTGTAATCTGAAAAAAAGGTTTTATTTATTTCAAAATGATCTCTAGAGAAAGTCCTCCTCTAAGGATAATTTTAAAATCTCACTGATTGTTCCTAGAGAGCTTTTCCATTGTTTTATCTTAAGAATTTGAGTTCTTGCAGAAAATGAATTTCATCCTTTGTTCAGCTGAGATATCCATAGGGTCTCTCCTGGGGAAAAAGATGTATTTTCTTTACTAGCTGGATCAAAATATGAAATTGGGTAGGGGACATCAGTGAGGTGTCCATGGACATGTCCTAGCTTTATATTCGTCCATATGTGCTCAAGTTCTTCCATTTCATCCTTGCCATGAGAACAACTGAAAGGGGTAAGGTCTTTGTTCTTCACAGTAAACAAATGTCTGCTAATGAACTTTACCAAGAATGAACTGAAAGGGACTATTTGAATTTGGGAGAGAACGAGTATAGCACAGAGTAAGAAACAGGGAAGTTTCTATTGATGAAGAGCTGTATGTTATTAATAAAGTAACAATGAATGAGATAGCTAATGTAAATTATCAAGTAGGATGGTAAAGAAGATGGTGGAATGGAACTGCTGCATAAACTGAGCAGAGATGTTTGATTTATGTGGTATCCCTTTGGTCATCTTTTATTCCAACCAGTTCTGGGCATTTCCCATTCAGCTTTCTGGATGAGTTGGCAATTGGTTCTGGCTGAGCTCTTAATAAGTAGCACAACCACTTGAAACACTTGTTACACAAAGTGACAAAGATTACAGTTTTTTAAAAAATACAGTGGCAACAGATGCATTCTCTCTCTAAGTCATTTCTCTTGTTGCTGTTGCTGTCAATGGAATGGGCTCCTATTGTGACATTTCTTTCCTTTTTCCATCAATCTTAGTCTTTGAAATGGGACTTTAGAGTGGTTATATGTCACACTCTCTCTGCTGTACAGTTATAATAACCTCCTACGGACATAGAGATTTAACTGCCTACTGGGACTATGTCAGGCTTTTGAAGGCCTCTGAGAAGAACACAAGCTAGCACACAGGTTTCTGGAAGTGAGGTTTTTATTCAAGCTCCAATAAAGTTATGCTAGGTTCCTATTTTATGATACATTGGATCGGAATCTAGAAGAAACATGAGCCTGGGAAATTGAAGATGGCTAGATGAGGTCTTTATAATGATAACCACAGTAGTAAACAAGGGGTGAATTTGGCTCTTATTTTCTATACAAAGATGTCTCGTTCAAAAACCACACTTTGACTTTTTCATGAAACTTAGCCCCCTCAAAGTCATATGATTAGCGCAATTTTTCAATAAACTTATTTTCACTCTCTCATGACACGTGAATATGAGTAATTCAGTTTGAACAGGAACCTCTTACTCCCAAACCAGCCACTCCTGAAATAGTAGGAAAAATAGAAAGTCAAGCTTTGTCCCTTTGTGGAGTTCTCCTTGGGTATCTTAGCCTGAATTATGGTATCATGATGCATGAGAAATTGCCATGCTGACTTTCTCCTAACATTGCAAGCTTCCTAGGATGGAGAATATTCCTTTGGTTCCAAGTATCTTGTGTGGCAAGACCCTGACCCAAGCCTAATAGTTCTAGGTACTATGTCAATATGAATAAATAATGCTGATCATGTTTCAATCAGAAATCTATTAGCTTTGTAGTTGAATCTTCCTTCTACATGACTGACTTCTTTCTGGGTGTATCAGCATTTGCTGTGTGAGATTCCCCCTTTCCTGATCATCCAGTCTTGTTCTTCTGCTAGTGATCTGCTTGTTAGCTCTGTCTACCCGTTGGTGACTATAAGGTCAGCCTTGAATTGTACTCTTACACATGCTAAAGAGATAGAAATGTATCCACATCAGGTACCAAGGACTTGTGTCCAGGAGAAGAAATAAATGGTCCGGGAGGTAAGAGTTAGGAAGAAATAACAACTTTCCCAGGGAGGGGGAAAAAAGAGAAATGGGGAGGGACTACTGCCTCAGAAGGTCTTTTTTGTTGATGCTGCCCTTAACCCTTAATCTCTTCAAACTTCTAGGGAAGTCCATGGATTTTCTCTTTTGCTTACCTCTTTCCTGTGCTACTAATTGATTACCTGGGGAAAGTATTTTAGGATCTATTTTAAAACTTCATGTTCCTGTCCATCATCACAGCATCTGAATGTAACCACTTAAAACTGATATCAGAGTCTCTTGTGACTATAAGGGTGTGGTTAGTACAAAACCGTTTTAGTAAAGGAAGTTGTATTATGTGTTCTCACACAGTCCTGAAAGGATAATCTTTTTCACAGGAAATTTTTCAGCTCAATAATTGTGTGTCAGAAACACATAACAGCAGTCAATCCAAGTCAGTTGACGTGAACTGTGCTGCAGCGGAACTGGGCTCAGGCAAAGCAGAGATGTGATTATCTGATTGAGAATGTCAGGACATAATCGCAATCACCCGCTTGTGGGTGAAGGCAGAATAAAGGTCGCAGCGTGCAGCTTATTAACAGCAGTAGTGTGGATAAAATATCTAGACTATAGAAACCAGCTGGAGGCAGGACGCTCCTTACATAATCAAAGCCACAAATCAAGCCTTCAAGTTGTATTAATTAGGATTTCTGTTGGCATAATTACACAGGACAGTCAGTAGTAGACTTTGCTCAGATTTCCAAGGTGCATGAATGTCAAGCCATTTTCTTTTCTCCTTTTTTTTTTCCCCATAACAAGCGTGCTATGTCTGAGGCAGCCTTGTGTACAATTAAAAAGCAAGATCCGTTTCTAATAACTCATTTGAATCATAGAAAGGAAAAAAAAAATCACACCAGGTATGTGAAGAATGTTAAAGAAAACATTCATAAAAAGAGGAGTTTAGTTCACGAAAGCACTTGGCTATTTCCTTTCTTTAAACCAACTTTGAAACCTGTTGCAGATAACTGTTTTGCATTTGAAAAGGAGTGGCTTGTAAGCAAGTTGCTTTAGCTGAGGGAGGAAAAAAAAATCAGCCTTCTTCACTTGGGAATATATTCAGTCCAATATAGTTACTCTTTGTCGTCACCATGCACAAAAGTTCCTCTGCCATTCAAACTCCAGATAATATGTTTTTAAACCTTTAGCAACAGAATCGGAAACACCTTCAATATAAAATCCAAAATAATTTAAGGTTAAAGCCATTGTAATTTCCTGACTATAATTCTGCCACTGATACTGATAGCTTGGGCCCTATGGTTTGCTCACCACTAAAAGTATTTCTTGTGATTTTGTTATCTGTGCCTTGCCCTGTTTCTAGTTACTCAAAAGGCTTTTTAATGCTTTGCCATGGAGCTTGGGCTCAGTAAAAACTAAGTGAGATTTTATCAGTTGTATGCCAAGATGACATATGCAATAGCTTGCTTGTTTCTGTAGCCATTAGATTTGAAGGCTTCCTCATCCTGAGGGTTCTTATTTATGCCCAAACATTTGCTTTATCCATATGCCTCTTGTAGTAGTCACTTGAAAACCATATGAATATTGGGCAAGGTCTACAAATATCTCACTCTAGGTAATATTAGCTAGGCTGCCATTGTAAAGAAGCAATGAAATATGTAGACTGCATCAAAGCTATGTTTGGAGCTCAGAGTAGTGACAGAGATTAAAGATATTTGGAGACCTTGCACAGTATTAACATGATTTTCAATTTAGGTGAGATCTCTAGGACTATTTCTATTATATGTTTTGCCTATTGCCATCATAACATCTCATCAAAGCCCACTGCAACATAACAACTCACAATGGAGACAGCAAAAGGACGCGAAAAGACATGTGTTTATTCTATCCAGGGAACTTTCAGATGTTCTTTTTCCTTCCCTTAAAGGATCTGAAGTTCCTAAATGAATGCAAAGGCTCTGTGTGCTTTGCCTTGTACAAATATACAGGCCCTAAATTATTTTTTATGTTTTACTATTATTTTTAGTAGTGTTATTATTATTAAGGGTAGAGATGTACATTGAAACAGCAGAGGAAATAAGTAAGAAAAGAGGGGTGAGTTCCTGAAAAAGCCTTCTGTTTGGAGACAAATCTGGTCCTAAGGCTGGTAAGGCCCAAAGATCTATTTTAATTCTTTGCATAGCCCTATTAAGGAAGAGATACACTTGCAGACTGCAGAAATAAAAAAGCAGCTTTTTGATTACTTCTTCGTTACATACTTTCTATGCTCTGTGCAGTCAAAATAACCCCCTGCCCTCCACTAGTTTCAAAATCTTTTATCACTGTGTCCCTAAGGTTATACATCTGGAAGACTTTTTCGGCTTCCTGGCAGAATGTGTTTCATATGTGGAACTTTACTTAATCGGTCCCCTATAATCCTTAGATTATAGCATTCTTATAGGTCAGGAATCAACAAATTCCTTTAATCAAGAAATTAGATTATAATCATTCGACTTGGTCCCCATGGTCAATAGGACTTAAGTATACATTTAAAGTTAAGGACATATTCAAAACCTTTGCTAAATCAGGGATATGTCTAATGATGTCATTTCACTCACAGTTTAAAAAAGCAAAAAAAAAAAAAAAAACTTTTCCTACATTGTGTCATTAGGCAGTTTCAGTTTTTCTCTTTTAATGGCTGGAAAAACAAGGGCAACTTCCTCATTTACTTTTTTCAGTACACAGCTGTTGTACACAGAACATTCTCTTTGCAATAGAAGAGGTGAATCATTATAGAGACATTGATCCTGTTTAATTTCCCTACAGGTTCAGCACAATATTTTGCTCTTTAAACAAATATCTCCTTTAAGCTGATAAATGACACATCCATTGATATTATACTACTATTGCTCTTGGAGTTACCGCAGTATTTTTCAGGTCTTTGGCCTTAAGATATCTCTTTTGATAGTACACTGGGTTATCTCTTTAACACTTCATCTATTTACATCGTAAGTCACTACCTGCTGTAGTATGATGATCTAGGAGCAGGGAATATGCTCCTAGTTCGTAAACAATTATCTGTGCCTCTTCTCAGTTACAACCTCAAGTGTTATCATCCTAAGATATTTAGATATTTTTTTTTTTCAGAAAGATAAGCACCGTATTTAAAATGCATAATTAAATAATAGCAATAATAATAATAATAATAATAATAATAATGCAACTCTTCTACCAGAACTTGATTGGCAATAAGAATTGGGCTCTAATCTGAAGAAATCATTATTAACACACTCATTAGAGCCTCCAAATAGTAACACAGGAAAGCTAAAATAAGATTTCTCGTGCTTAGTGACCTAGTTTTCCCTAAGTTCAAAGATTAATCAGTTTAAGAAACAATATTTGCGTTAAAGGGAGAAAACAAACCACTAAAAAGACAGATATGCAAAGCAACATGCAATACCTAGTTCATAAACTGTAGCTACAATATTTTGCAATCTTTCTATCTGGGAAGGGAACTGCTAGCCAAGTCTGTAGCCTGCTGGGTTTTTTTTCCCATTATTTAGAACTTTGTAGGCATCTACTTGGAAGAACCCCATGGAAGAGCATCCTGGATGACAGAGGGATCCAGGAGACAGGATTGATTTTCAAGGACCACCTCCTCCAAGGTCCCCCCGTTCAGACAGACCACGACAAGCTAGAAGAATGGGCAGAGAGGAACCCCATGATGTTCAACAAAGGGGAGTGCAAAGCCCTGCACCTGGAAAGGAATTAGCCCAGGCACCGGTACAGTCTGGGGACAGCCAGCTGGAGAGCAACTTTATAGAGAAGGACCTGGAGGTTCTATGACAACTTCAACCTGGGCCAGCAATGTGCTCTTGCAGAAAAGAGGAGCAACAGCTTCTTGGACTGTGGTTGGCAAAGTGTTGCCGGTGGCTCAAGGGATGTGATCTTTCCCTTTACTCAGCACTGATGAGACACATCTGGAGTGCTGTGTCTAGCAGTGGGCTCCCCAGTACAAGAGAGATATGGACCTACTGGAGTGAGTCCAGCAGAGGACCACAAAGATGTTTAAGGGATGAGAACATCTGTCATATGAGAGGCTGAGAGAGCACCAGGGTTGTTCAGCCTGGAGAAGAGAAGGCTCCGGGGGAATCCTATCAATGTATTACAAAATCCTGCTGGGAGGGAGTAAAGACAGAGCCAGACTTTTTTCAGTGTCCTGTCCAGTGACAGGGTAAGAGGCAATGGGCACAAACTGATACACAAAAAATTCCACTTAAACAGAAAAACAATGAACAAATAAACAAACACTCCCCTAACTGCTCCAAATTTTCCTCTGTGAGGGTAGTCAAACACCAGGACAGATGTCCAGGCAGTTTATGAAGCCTCCATCCTTGGAGATACTCCAAACATGACTGGACATGGTCATGAGCAGCCTGCTCTGGCTGATCCTGCTTTGAGCAGTGCGTTGCACTGGAGACCTCCAGAGGTCCTGTCCAGTCTCAGCTATTGTGTGATTCTAAGACCTAGACACAAGCTCATCTCAGTCTGAAACTTTAGACAACTTGCTAGAATATAAAACATACGGCTGCACCATTTCCTGTAACAAGTAAATTTTCTGGCATATTTTTTTTTCAGATAGAAGTGAGATGGGGAACCTGGATAGTGAACAACCTCAAAAACCTTGTTCCTGTTCATAGCTCAGCAGGTTTTTCATGCCACCAGTAGAGTTCTAAAGGTATAGTAGAGGAAACAGAGATTTCTAAGGCATTTAGATGACTTTAGTATTAAACAGGGTAGCTAAGACGCCAGTTGTCAAACTTTGTTTCCCAAAATGCTTATGTCCCATTTGTGAAGTTAGCAGCTTTTAGATAGGATTACAAATAAAACGAAGAGAACAGGAGAAGGATTCAGAGCCCCAGGGCTCTATGTAATAGAATTTCCCATATTGGTTGATTTGTACTAAATCTTGTAGCTTTATCATTAACTTTAAATTAGCCAGCTGTTGTGTTTCTTGTTGAACACTGCCATAAAGTGGCTGATTACTTAGTAGGTCCAGATTGTCTCTGAAAAGGTTTAGAGAGATGGAGACATTCACCTGCAATATTGAGCTTATATTTGACAACTGATCGGTAGAAGTTATTAATTAAGCAATGCTTTTTCTTTTTCCCCCATCACTGAAAGAAACTATCATCTTCTAAGTTTGGTTGTGCTGCAACTTTCTTGTATCATTTTTTTTTTTTTTTTTATTTGCTTAAATAGGGGAAAAGTAAAGGAGGGACAGATTTCTGTTTGTTCTGAGTAAAACTAGAAAAACAATACACTGGAATAATTCCTAAAAAATGGGAGAAATTGTGGGCTATTTTCCTAATATATATTTCTATCTATTTATCTATCTATCTATCCATCTTTCTATCTGCATATGAATATAATGTATGTGCACACATATATTATATATATATTTATAATTCATATAGGGGAAAGGTAAGAAGGAGAGTCTGGAAACTCTTATAGCTTTGAGTGAGAACTTAATCCTGTGAAATCGATGACTGATCTATTGATTTCTCTGATGGCTTAATGTCACCCATAGAGAGGAATAATGAAAAGTAAAACCTTGCCTCTTATTTGATCATAAAGATCAATACAAAAAAAAAAAAAAGACGTGTAAAAGGATGAAAGATTAATTTGCATTATTTTTTACCTTTGACATTTCAAGAATAAGCTGGATTTGTTCCAGCTCAGTCTTCACTTTCAAACTAAGGGGAATTCCCTGTAAACATCTCCCAAGTCAGTGTATTATTACCTTTGAAATATCTCTTTTAAGCTATCTTTTGCTATGAAGTCTACAACTTACCTGAAAATGGCTACAACTGTGGTATGTGGAAACCATACTGAATGAGATAATGAAGGCTATTCTGCCGTTTCGCTGTGTTCTCCTCTCTGCTAGTAACCATTTCTTACCTTGTGTCCTATGTTTAACAGACGACTTGGTGTAGAAAACTTCTTGTCCAGCACTTATAGGTTGCAGAGTGCCATCACAGTTTAGGAGTGGGGCTACTATGTGTCTATGTAATACAAACAGCATTGAATAAGCTCACTAAAAATATGGGTTAATGAAAATTTGTTTTTGTTATCAGTAAGATTATTTTGAAAATATAGGAATAAGCTCGGTGTGGTAGAAGTAGTGACTTATCTCATCTTACAGACTGGGAAGAGAACAGAAGAATACAGCAGAAGCAGAAGTTCTGGTAAGTTAAATCATGAAAGTATATTCAAAGAGAGTTATTGCATACTGTAAGTTGTGTTTTCCCAGAAGAGTCTACAGAGATCACACTGTACGTATAATTGTAGCCTATTATCTGTTGATTCTTCTATTTGCGATGCTACCTAGTCCTACTATTCCCTCTAAGGCTGCCTCTTGCTGGCTGCTGGCTTTGATGTGCAATGCATTTGTTAAGCAGCTTTGATTTTCGCCTCCTCTTTAATGTAATAGGTTACTTTGGCGTGGGATGTTTTTAGCTTTCCACCTTTCCAAGATCTGTGGCTTGGCCCACAAACTGCGATCAATGCCTTCATTATGAGCCTTTTCATCTGGGTACCCTGACACCGAGTTGGGCTGGAGCTTGTTTAACCTCATTGCTCCAGCTGGGATTCCCTCCTCCCCTTTTTCCCTTCTCTCTTTAATTTAATAGTCATATTTATTATGATGTTTGTGTCTCGGGGAGGATTTTGTATGCACTTCAGCCAGACACGATGCTATTTTTGGCGCATTATTCATCTGGTAGCTTGTCTAACTCTGACGTCGTGTGATGTTTTTCCCTTACTGAGGGCTGTTCTACATTTCCAAAGGCAGAGACTTGCTTAGGTGTAGAAGTGTGAGAAGCCTTCTTTGTCACACAACTCTTCTCTAATCCAGATTTCTGTATTCTAATACCAATTGGCTTTTTTTGTTTCCATTATGTTTGTTTGTTCTATGGTTTATAAATAAGGCATGTTTTCTTAAGTACAGATGACAAGCTTTTGCCAAGGCCTGACTTTGCTCTCAAGTGAATCAAAACGCTCTGCAGCAAAGTTGCTTTGCAAGTGATAACGCAGCTCTAAGACTGAGCAAAGAGTGCCTGGAAAAAAAAAAAACAAACCCAAAACCTTCTACCTTAATGTAAACATAAAATCGATGCCTAAGGATGCAGTTGGGTGTATTTGGGACTGTGTCAGATCGGCTGTGTCAGACAAGCCTGCCACTTGGGGATTGTGAGGAAAAGAGGGCTAAACGACTCATTGCCAAAAGTTGTGCATTAATCCCGGATTGAGGCCAAAAGTACCTTCAGCAATTATTTGAGAGGGCATGGTGAATCTGTGAGTGTGCAGGATAAGAAAACATTTAAAGCTGATTAAAGGAAATGTGTGACTACCCTACAAAATTTTCTCAAGAGATGCAAAGCCTTTTGTGGCCCACCAAACCGCCACGAGAGAACAAAACATGACTTCTTAATTAAAATTAAGGAGACTAATTATAGCTCAGAGAGGAAACTGAACCAAAAGCTGGGAGTAACGTTGTGTTCCATAACATAGGCATAAGAGTTGTCTGAACTATTTGATCCGTTTCTTTTCCCAGCCTCCCCAAAAAAGGGAAAAAATCCTGTCTGCTCTCCAGAATGCTCTTCTCTCAGCATCTAAGAAATTTCTCCACCCTTGTGTTTAACCTACCAGCTACTTGGACCTTCATCTCTCTTTCTTGTATCCCCTCCTTATGAGTGCTCTGCATCCATCCCTTAGATTCAGTAGGGATGTATATCGTTATGCCTCAAAATATAATTAAATGAATGAGCTCAAAATATCTGTCCTGCACAAAATTTGTAATAACTGGGAGAATGATATTATCTCTCTACATGACGGTGGTATAGACTGCCATGAACGTCCCCTGCTGTCCTTCTTGGTGTCACAGGCATTGATCAGGGAAAATAAGTCCATAAGACACTGAGATATGGCAAGGCCTTTGGGTGGCCCTTCAAAGGAATGTGTCACGAATGGCACTTGTTCCTGGTTTCATATATTCTCACAAACGGTACCTTAGGTGGTGTTGCTAGGCAGACAAGGGTTCAATAAAATGCACCATTGTGCGAATAGTTCCTCACTGCCAGACTTTTGCCATATGTTTGTGGGTTTATATCAACACAATTTATGCTATATATATTTTTTTACTAATAGGAATATGTACATACATACATATATTTTTCCACTACTGAAAAAGTACATACAGTACAAAGTATTTTTCATAGATTTATCTGATATATCACAGTCCCAAAGGAATATATTTAAGCTTTTGTCTTTTACTTGTCATATTTTTGTTGATATGGTTTGAAATATTTATTATTTCTATTGCATATAATAACTGATATAAAGTTTATTGTTACATTATAAACTTCAAATTTCTATTGCTGTACTGAAACTCACTCTTTCAGTCCAAAGCTTATTAAAATGGTATATCTTTCTCTTTTATTTTCTATTAAAAAAAAACCCTCTGCATATATTTTCAAAATATAAAGAACTCTAAAAGAACATGATTTATTAAGATAGTGGAGAATATTTGAAGAAAAAAAAATCTAATCATTGATTTACTTTAAATATAGGTGGCTATGCTTTGTTCCTAGTTGTGTCTGTATATCCAGGGTAGTTCTCATGACATCTGGAGGACGTGATCCCACAAGTTGTTTTTTTCCCCAAAGTTTTTTCACCTTCCTTTTTTTCTTTTTATTCTTTCCATTTTTTTTTTTCTTTTTCCTTAAGGATAAAGAAAAGAGATGACAGATTCACAGTAACAGTCATATACTCCTTTTTATTTCATTTGATTGGGAGAGTAAATATCCAGTCCATAAAAGCTGTAGTTGCATTAAGTCAAATAAAGCATTACATTGAGAGGGACAAATCATTTGTCAGCAACTTCTATAATAATGAAAATCACCTGTTTAGGTCACAACCATACTATTCTAATATCCAGTGTATGTAATGTGAATGTGATAACCAAATATACGGTACCTCTGTATGCAGCCAAAACAGCAGAGAAGGGGGCACTTGATTAAGAAAGAAGTTTCATGCTGGCACTTCAGGAAATGTGGATTAGATGTTTAAAACGTTATAATCACTCTTTGGCTGGTTATTAATTTCCAGAAGGAGTCCAGGTGTCCCTAAAAAATGGCAGCTACACTGTGAACCCTCAAAAGGGAAACAGATAATGAACATTTCTAAGGAAAATTGGAAAAGTTGGAGTTTGCAGCATAAAGATACAAAAAAACACATAAAAAGGGCAAGATCGTATACGGTCATTTCTCTCTTCAGCACTATTTAAGCAATTCTTTTCCTTGCAATGTATTTGATTTGTAGCAGCTGAAGATCTTGCCCAGAACTTCCTTGGCATCAGTAATCTTTATAATGGCTTGAAAAATGCAAATAGGCTACCTCAACTAAATTTCAGTGAAAGGTATTTGGAAGGTGTGTCTAAAATGGCAGAGATCCTACCTTTATTACAGCAACATCCCCCAAACCACTCAAAAAAAGGCTGCACAACAGCAATTCCATTACAAACTCCAGTTTCTGAGGTTTAATATCATGGCTTTTTCAAATTGCTTGGGTTTGAAACTTGAAATGTATGTCAGTCCATATGAGACTTTCTTTAATATAAAAAATGATTGAAAATCACTCTTTGAAGAGTGCAGGACACTTTCTGTTTTGTGTGCTTAAACTAGGTTTAAGATTTTCCTCTGGTCGTATCCTAGATCAATAATGATCCATTGTTAAGCAAACTGTAGAGGAAGTGAGCCTTAATCCCTTTCAATTTTTGCATTCTCTTCTCGTTCTAGTGACACTGCAAAAAAGCACAAAGGACAATCGTAATATGTTTGTCAATGTTCACAGAGTTAATAACTACTGCACTTTTGTGCATCATTTCTGCAACATCTGAGCAGTTCAGCTTTTAACTTTTTCAGATGCAGAGCCCTTGGTGCTTGGAGATCTTCAGGGACGGACAAAGAGTTGTCCAGGGAGTTCTTCATCAGATGGCGGCAATTTTGAGATATTTTGGACACATGCCCACCTTAAGCATCTAAGGCTAAATTTTATCAAATTTGCACTAAGAAGTAAATCATGGTAGTTGGACCGTGACGAAAAGTGGCACATGGCTACATGTGTTATGCAGAATTACATAAGATAAATAGCTGTCCCCAAATATTTTATTTGCGACTAAGCCAAGTGTTTCCTGTGCATTTTCCCATGGAAGACCACAGTACTTTATCTCTGCCCCAAGGAACTTACAAACCGATCTATAATTACTAAGAAATGGCTGGTGTCCAGCAATTGCTAATTTTGTGCCAAAGATCTTCACAAAGAGAAAGGAGCCTGGAAAATTATTTAATCTCAGGAGACAAAATTTTGATTTCTTATGTGCAAGTTTTATCTATCTATCTATCTATCTATCTATCTATCTATCTATCTATCTATCTACCTATTCGTGCTGCAAAAGGATAAAGTGATTTCTCTACACAATTGGAAATTATTCTCTCTTTTATGATTTTTTTTTCCTCAGCTAAAGTATGACTCACTGCTCATTTGAAAAGCTAAGCGCACTGCGATTGCTAGCATACCTGCTAGCAATATGTAGTCTTCCTTATTTTAAGCTTCAGAAACACAAAATGAGAGATATGGAGAAGTGCCTGGCCCCAGACACCTAACTGTGATCCCCTAACTAAATAATGGATCTGTGTTGTTTTCCCACTGGCACCAAAGTGAAGTCTGTGATACAGTTAGGTTTGCGAAGATCTCTTGAGTTACCGATGGTATTTCTCAAATAATATTGCAGAAAAAAGTCAGGACAAACACTGAGCTTTTGTAAATCAGCATAGCCCTTCTGAGAAGGTTCTGGCTAAATGAATACAGCATCTGGGGTCACATGTACCTCTTCATTAAGTCACATCCTTGTGATGAAAGTAAGCATATATAAGGTTGAAAGCATTTATTTGTTTGAAAAAGAGGGAAAACTGAGTTTCAGTTGCTTTCCCAAAAAACGAGCTAATTATTGAAAAAAGTGCAGGTATATGCTAAAGTGTGAGAATAACATGTGTGGTTACAGAAATATAGTCAAAACCAGATGGTCTGTTACATATTATTATTGATACTTCCGTAATTTCGAGAGATTATGTCTCATTGTACTTATACTGTATAAATGCAAAAGACCACTCATTTCCACATACAACATTATTAGAAAAGACTATAAGAAAACAGTAATTTCTTTGGTCATGAATGTAGATAAGGGCAGACCATTTTGTGTCTGTAAATGTCGTTTTGTTTAAATGAGGAGGTCACACACTGCGTATTGTCTCACACACACTCGTTCTATCTTCTTTTCTTACTCCTTCCATATCAGTGCAAAGATATGCAAACTCAGGCAAACCCTTGATTACTATGAACAGGATACCCTAAATAAAGAGAAGTAGGACAATGTAAAACAAAAGCATTAGTGATTCTGTGATACAGAAAGCAGACATCACAGATGGAGACTTTTTCAAGAAAGAAGTTAAAAGCTGACAGAGATCAGTTTCACTTGGATTCTTCCATGGCAAGGACATTTAAATATAGTCACCTGGATGCTAATAATATTATAATTTGGGAAGAGAAAACATACTATGAGGCTGAACATAAGCAAGGTGGGAAATGATGACTGAAGAAACATCCAACAAATTACAGGAATCTCCCTTGTCTTTTAACTGGAAACTTGGCCAGCAAAGTCATGAGCAAATTACTCATCTTATATGCAATGTATATTGATTTGTTACTTTGTTTTATGTAATCTGGCAATAAATTAATATATCTGAGATGACTGGAACAGTCTACGATCTTATTTATTGTTACTGCTCATCCACATAAAATTGCTGATTTAGTAAATGAACAAAGGAAGTTTTAGTTCCACTCTATAAATAAGGAACTCAGGCACAGAAAGCTGAAGTGCTTATACTGCTGCCAAAGGCTCAACAGAAGACTTTGTGGTTATATTTTGGTCTACTGGAACAAAAACTACTTTTCTTATGCTTACATAGCTATTGACTGCAGCAAAAACTAACCTTTTGTGACTCATGGTAGAAGTTGCACATTTAGCCTCAGTCATCTTAAAATCATGCATCTACTCAAAGCTTATTGCCTAATTTCCTTGGTTTATCAATGAAAAGGGAGGTTAGTACATCCTAAGTGCTAGTCGGTTCAATCTAAATGAGGATGAATCACTGTAAGCTTTTACTTCAGCAACAGAGTCACCAAACATCTACATGCCTTAAGTTATCTATTTCCACTTCACTAAGAATTTCACTTATCTTTTCTAAGAATTTTCCTGAGTAGATCATCTTCCTCTCTGGTGGCAAAGCGTCCAGCATACTGCTGTTCACCATATTATGTACGTGTGTTTCAGGGCTGGGTGGAATTTGGGAGAGAAGAGCTGCTCTACAACGCTGCTGTAGCTTCTCTGTCACCTGCTCCACGGTATCAACCATGTGGTCCCAGAAAAGGGGCTTTAGCACCTTTAGCTCCTCTCTCTTCCTCATTAAGACAATCTCTGCTGCTTCCAGAAAGCTGAAGGGAAAACTATTTCAAGTGGTATAAAGTGTGAGTTACATGATGTCATACACGAAATGCCTCCCCCTTGACAGCTTTGTCTTTAGTGCTTGGATGGTGTTGCATAAATTTTAAATGCAGACATTTTTATGCCCAGTTCAATCACAGCCTGCTCACATGTTAAGTGCGAGGAAATATTCTGCTCACTTCTTTCGATTTGATACCACAATTCTGAAATATCACAGACTATACTATCGCTTTCCTCGGCAGTCCAGTGTCTGTTTGGCTTGCGACCATTCCTTCCTGGCCACAACCGCAGTGTGTCAGGGAAACTCAAGCTCTCCATCGACTGTTATGAGAAGCTGGACAACCAGCTAGGATTTGGACTCCTGCTTGTTAAAGTTAAGTGAAATTAATCCTATTTTAGGATTTGATTCACTTTTACCCAAAGATACAAAGGCCCCAGGGTACCTGGAATGCCTGTGTTGAGCTGGCAGACATAACCTAGGACCTTTGGGAGTGGCAGCCGGAGGCCAGGAGGGATATCTCAGACATACAAGCCTGCATGTGGGCACTCCTTGTCCAGGTACTCAGTGAGTTAAGGGTGTGATTCCTCTGACCAAAAATTATATCAGTTACTTTAGGATGGGATGACTTGTCTACACCAAGGACAACGCTGTCTCTATTGGCCAGCTCTCCTTTGAGTATAAGGGAGATCAACAGGGATTTGCTCACATGCAGACTACTAAACTATAGATGTCCACATTTAGTCAGTCAAATGAATCACCTACTTCACAAGAAAATTAATTAGTCTGTCTCTTAGATATGGAGAAGGGAATGCCTTTGGTCCAAAGGCAGGAGCCTCCCCTATAGCCGTAAAAACAAAAGAGCAATATGTCCATGAGTATATTGTTCTGCTGGCATGGGTTATTATTTATTTTTAATTCTCAGACCCATTTCCTTCTAAAGTCTGTCAAATGTCACTGGAACATCACTGATCCTCAAATGTGCTTAGGCATCTAATATAGCTGCATAACTCCCTGTTAGTGTTGTGAGTGAAGAAAAGTGACTGTGCAATTCAGGCTCAGGTATGTAAGACATTCCCCTCTGACTGTCAGTGCCTACTCGTTCCTTACAGAGTCCTCCAAATATGCACTCCCCTTTTTCTTTACAGTTTCCTAGTAAAAGTCAGAGCACTTATGCATCAATCAAGATTAACAGAAGCCTTTGAGTGGTCTTCAACAGAAACTCGATAACGTATATGGTAAGGGATGTGTATATAGGACACTTCCTAAGCAGAGTTTGAGCATTGGCCTGTTCTGGAAGGTAAAATGAAAAGCACTTATGGCACAATGTATTTGTACTTACAATGTCCTAAAGAAGGCAGAGAGGAATCATTAGATGTATATGCCCTGTTTCTGCAAGGATTCATGTACGGGCTCAAGAGGCGTCTTGTTGCGCATGAGCAGCAAACCTCCAACTTCCTTTTTGCAAATCAGAGCAGCCAGGCAGACCTAACACTGAGTATCCAAATCCCTGAGAGATGAAAGCGAGAGTGGAGTGTTGCAGCTGTAAAAGCCCAAAAGCAAGGACTCATTCGGTGTGAAAACTGAATACGCCTTCTTTATTTAAAAGCCAGAACATTTATAATTTAAGAAAGAAATTTAGTAAATTCGGTAGGTTTGTGATGTAGGTAATGGAGACAGAGAGGCACTATACGAGCATGAATTATGTGCATATAAATACATACATACATGCGCACACATACATAATGTGTCCACATATACATATATATATATAGATACACTGTGTTCATTTTCTCCAATATCTGGTTTTCAGACAATACATTTAAACGGACCGCAGTTCCTCTTCCATATACTTTATAGAGGGTGCCCCAAGCCTGGGCTGCATTTAAAAATAAACAGTAACTTTCCACTCTACTAGCTAAAGCAAATTAATTTTTACATTATCTATTTTAAGCAAGTGGGTATATGTAATTCACACTTATTAAGAAATTCTTAATAGTTTAGGATTTTCCCTGTAAGAAATGTTATGCAAAGATTGCTCTGTGACAGATCATCTGTGTTTATGGTTTAAGTTAGTGTGAGTATTATTAGTCATTGCAATTATACACCTTTGAAATAGAAAAATGTGAACAATAAAACTGGGCACATTATAAGACATGACGCACATGCATACTACTGGAGATGAAATTTTTACACTTTTTTAGCAAAGAACTTTGGATCAGAGAGCAGGGGGTTGGGGTTTGGTATCATGCCCACTGTTAAAAATATTTTAAGGTACTTATTTTCTAAGTGCTCAGACCTTATAAATTTTCTATCATTTGACAAATATTTACTACTGAGAGAGGAACGAGGTTTGGTTATGTTGATTAACTTTGCCAAGATACTTTGGGCCACAGGCCATTACACTGAATTGTAATTTACTGTGGGACTAAGTTCATTGCTTTTATTATGACCGCTCAAAAAATAAAGTAATATGGTGTGTGAATCCCACTCCACTGTTAGTTGATTATTTAGTTGCTATTGCAGTCTAGGAGTATGACTTTTGCTCCAGGCTGGGCATATAGCAGCATAAAATCATAAACAGCTATTGACCATTTCAAGGGATTTCTTGCAAATCCAGGATATGATACAAACAGAAAAGGAAAGGGAAAAAAAAAGGCTGACTAGCACTCAGGAGCGCTAGGAGCTTTTGTGTTCCATATTTTAAGGAAAACTTATTTCTGCTCTACTTTTTGTAATAATAACCAGGCAATAAAATGTGCTCTGATTATCATCGTGCTTTTGTTCTTACCGCTGACCAGGTCTGCAGCAGCAGCAGTTTTGAGGCCGTGATCACTTCTGGAAGCTCAGGGGTGAAGCTACCATCTTACTAATAGCTAGCTGTTTGGTTTAGCCCCAGCAGCACTTACAGGCTGATGCGAAGACTAGTGGGATAGGTTTTTTTCACCAAGTTTCTGATGACCAACAGCCCCAGGATCATTACAGTCCTCTAGAGCAGTAAACGCTGTTGAAGCTCTTTTGTTCTTCTGCATATACTAAGAATCGTCTTCCTTTCAGCTCTTCCTACCCACATCTGAAATAACAATGACTAGTTGCCCTATTGCTCAGAAAAATGATGTGCTTTCTGTTATTGAAACAGAAGAACAGAATTCTTGTTATCAAAGTCCTTAATAATTAGATCTCTCTGAATCTAACAGATTTACATTATCCTCTGCAAACATCTTTTTTAGACCTATCAGATTGTTTCTGTGCCATCTTTAAAGTGCCTGTTGATAGAAAGGTGTAGACATCTTGCTAAAACATTATTTTGCAAGAATAGCAGCAAAGGTGCTAAATGCTATACTGTAAAAACAAGTAAAAGGAACATATCAAAGTGTCAATGTGATTAACCAACGTAGCACATTTTAATGTTTTTATAATGAAATGTTAGCAAGTTAATTCCATTCTATAACAAGAACTAACATTAGGTGTATTGCATATTAACATGAATTACTGTGATTGGAATAGTATATCATATATTCCATTACACATACATAATTTATGCATTTCAAATCATTGTAAGATCTTCTAAACACATGCATAAGATAGGTCACCTTCACAAAATGAGTACACATTACAAGCTGTAAAGCTTGGCTACGAGGTGGCCTGTTTTCAAAAACGTTGATCACTGTAAATGATCACCGAACCAATATGCTTCTGTTTCGACACACTTCACTGTGGACTCAGCATCCTTGTCACAGATGGTCCTAATGGACTTCAAGAAAAGAAAATGCAAACCACATCGTTTCAGAACTGCTACAAGCTGAGAGGAACTTTCACCTAAAGTCCAGAGTCAAATCTTGACTCTGATGAATTTAGCGGCAAAATTCCTATTGATAGTGAAAAAGCCTGAATTTCAGCAGCAGCACGAGTTGTCCCTAAATTCAAGAGATATTTTGATACTTATTCATTAGATTTATTTATATTTGAGGTATAACTATTCAGCGCTCTAGATGATTTGCTTTGATTATTTGTCCTTTGTTTGCACTTTGTAATGGGTTTCCAAAACATCGGATATGTCCAAATCATTTTCTGAGAGATTTTGATAGGCTCAAGGCTATATTCTCTGAACATCCACCCTGACGTCCCATAAGAACACATTTAAAACTAGTTTTACAGTGAACCGGATATGTTAATGGAGCAGGGAATCTGAAGGATACCCTACAATCCAGAGTGTGCTCAAATATACGTTTCCCTAACTGGGCCCCATAATACTTAACTGGGCCCCATAATACTGTGGCTGATCTTACGTATATGTCACATCTGCTGTGCATTGATACTACAGGAAAAAAAAAAGGGCAAACAATTCCACCTAAACACCATACTGTGAATTTCTTCCATGATACCAAGCAAGCACACAAGAGTAGTGGCTTAATGTAAGCTAGCATATCATATATCCTTTCCTGTTATGATCACACTAAAAGATATTACCACCTTTTGCATAAAACTCCAGCTCCCAACACTATTTAATAATGCTGTCAGAAAAATCAGCTTTCAGTTAAAAAAAAAAAAAAAGTTTATGTTCCTACTGTTGTTCTAAATATAACCTATGCGGCAACATCTGCTGAAAATAATTGACAAACAAGAATTATAGTGCACGGAGAGATGCGAAACAACCTAACTGATCTTAATAAGTTGACATCTTGGATATTTGTTACCCAAGAGGGCTACCCACAATACCTGCTCGCAATATCCTAGCTGTGATTAATAATAATAGGCTCCTCTTGCTAAGGAAATATCACAATTTTTCTGAAATTGTCCTGAAGATGGATAAAGGATAAACTCTCTCTTCCCTCAGATATTTCCTAATTGTCTTAGAGATGTCACAGAGAAATTTGCATGGATACTGTTTACGTAGACGTGGATATTTTCACGCACAAAGCCCATCCGTGAAAATGGTACACACACTGGCCTATGCCTTTACCCAAAGCACTTGGTCTTTTGTCAGTGAATTGCTAATGTCAATATTCCCATACGATTACTGAGCAAAGTAACACTAGAAATCCCCTATCAAATTCAAGGACACTAGAGACTTTCAGTGAAGGAGAAGGTGGCCTGTCTGAAACACAGCTCACCGTTTGCATGCCTAATTTGTGGAATATCATTTCAAAAACTGAGGATTTATAAAAGCCCTACAATCCTCCCAAGAAGTTCATTTTTAGTAGCCACCAAGTTCATCATTAATATTTGCCATGAGTCAACCCTTTTTGTAACACAGAAAACCAATAGTCTATAGTCAGCAGACTATCTAACAGAAATCAATAGCTGATTCCTCCTAATTAGGTGATGGTCGTTAGCTCACAGTCAGGGACTGAAATGTTTAAACTATGTGTTTTCCCTATTCTAGAAGAAAAAAACAACCCCCCTCCCCAAAAACTGTTTCTAATAAGTGAATGTGATGAATTGGGCTGCTATGAAGTTAGACTTTGTCTATCTGTGTTTTGATAGCTGCAGCAAGGAGAAATGCTGGAAATTGAGGGAGACAGAGACAAACGGCATCACATAGTGGTACAGATTGGAGAAAAAGGAGATGAGTAAGCTGATAAGTAAGACCAGATTTGAGGAGCAGCCAAACAGACTGAGATGTGTACAGCCTGTGCCCGGGACGATCCAGATATTTTTATGTGCTGCTGAGGAAAATACAGCTGAGAAAAGCTGGTTCACATTGCAGAGCTAGCATTACCTGAAACAAATAGGGTGCTGCTGGGAGGTCTTACTTGACATTTTATTTTTCCTAAATCTTTGTGAGAACCTGGGAAAGCTACTGAAAACTAACAGATAAGCTTCTCTTATAAGTCACAGAATATTCTGCACTCCCTGTCAAGATAGCATGTAAATAAGGATATTAAGACGTCTGAGGCCCTTGTTAAATTGGTAATCGTTCCACCCTTTCATTATGTCTGAACTACAACTAAAAGATATTTTCAAGTAGCTGTCTGTCTCCTGAACCGTATCATGACACTTCCTTAAAAGAAATAAAGAAGAAAAAAATATATATATAATGAAAGATTTTAAATGTGACAGCTCCCACTGTTACCTGGCAATCTCAGGAAAGAGAGCGCAGGAAAGAAAAATGTCCTCTGCCTTGAGCAACCAATTCAGTCCTGAGCTCCCTGGTTCAGCTTGCCCATAACTAAGTGTTATGTAGACGGGTACAAAGTTGCCTCAGTTTAAGCAAACAGCTAAAACTCTGAAGCATCGGTGCAATTTTGGTAGACATATGAATAAGTGTGCCAGATCCAACTGTCCTCGGGTAGTCAGACTCTTCATGTTATCCAAATGTTTCCAAAAATAATGGTGATTTTTATCAGTGTAGGTACTTTGGTGAACATACTTCTTTAGACTGCCTGTGGGACTGCTGTGCCTACGGCTGGATAAAGCTCTCGTGCCGTTTTGTGGATAGCTACGGCCAAGTTCTATTTGTATATTGAGTTTTGCTTGCCCTAAATCCATTGCAATCACAAGTAAAATTCTTATTAATGTCTTCAAGGACAGGACGTCACTTTTCATGCAGTTCTCTTTAACGTTTTGAATAAATGAGGTTTTATTTCCCCCTCCATCCCCTAGTCTTCCTTTGGGCTGTTTTACAACTTACAAAGAAATAACGAGGAACAGGAAGTCTAACGTATCTATCCTTAAAATATATAATGGTCAGAAAGATCAGAGACCTCAGTCTGAGAATAAGAAAAAAATAAACCCTTGCTGGTTACCTGCCAATTGTTAACCTACAGCTTATAATAAAATATCAAATAATTTTTAAAGTATACCAAATATATCCCAAACTGATTTTGCAAAGACAAAACTAGAGATATTTCTATTAAGAAAAGTCTGTTTTTATCCATCTTTTGTAAAAGCTTAAAGTTTTTCTGTAGAGAAAGATTTCAATTAAAAAAATTGAAATTAAAAGAGTCAATATATATTTTGAAAACATTTTTATGAAAGAAAACACCTTTTCTTTCCTTAGGAGGTAGAATCTGCACAGAGAGTAATTTAGGAAGCCAACAAGTCAGATTCTGTCTCTTATGGTCTACGATTCATGTGGAAACAAAAAGAAAGGGAAAAAGGAAAAGAGAATTTCAGAAAGATAAATGCTGCGTAGTAGCATCTAGTAGTTATATTAACACGGTAGCTATATGCCACATCTTCAAGACTGCTAGTCTCTAGAAAATAATTTAAGTAAAAAAAAAATAGAATTCAAGGATATTGAAAGTGTATTGTGCGGCTAGGAGCCAGAAGCGATGCTAGCACAAAAATTCAGCTTGGCAAAACATCCTGTCTCTCAATGACAGGCTATTATATTAACGAGGACAAGAGTAGTCTTGTGGTTGCCATGCAGGTCTGGGCAGCAAAAGATCTGGGTCCAGTGTCTGGGTCTGCAGGATGTCTGCAGTATTTTCTGTTGCATTCCTTTGTGCTTCCACGACACCCGTCACTCTGGTGCACCAGCTGTCACTTGCTGATAGTCTGATGGTCTTTTGCATTATTAGAAGCTAAATGCTAAATGTCGTGATTCCAGATCTCCTATTGAATCTGTCTCTCAAACCCCAAACCCATAAATAATACAATCTTCAAAAGTGAGCTTTTAGAAACCCAGGGCATTTAAGAAAGGTGCATTTTAAGGGGATTTTTTTGTTGTTCAATTCCCAGTGAGAGGCTGTTGAAATGAAGCATATTTGCTTCCAGAGAAATCCTACCAAAGCAAAATTACAGTACTGTTCACTTTTAAATTTCACAGCAAAGTAGCACTTAAGGCTTATTGCAGTGCATTAGATTTAAAACCAATTAAGCACAATGCTAAATCAGTGTAAACCACATTTCTGAATTTATCTACAACATAATGAATAACATCTGCATCTGCAAAGAAAAGATTTATACTGAGCAGCAAAACAAAATGTGTTGACAATCTGAGCAGTTTTCATTCCCTTATGTCATATGTCTTCATTATTTGGCAAAGCTTTACTATAATCCTTCATTGTTAGAGCAGTAAAAGGGGAGAAAAAACACCCAAATCTCAATGCATTTAGGTAGATTCTTCCTCAGTTCATTTCCTTTTCTCAGCAAAGGTACATCTTACTTACCTCAGGAGCTTTTCCAGTTTGAAATCTGTTCAGGATTTGATCGGGAGCACCTTTCTTCAAAGAGTGCCGGATGATCAAGGATTATCTTCTGACCTCTGATGGACATTTCCAGAACTGCCCTCTCCAGTAACCCTGACTTTCAGTACTACCGACCAGCTCCTCTTATCTGCCTGGGTGACGGCAGTCAGGAAGTTCAACAAAGAGAACCAAAAGGCTCCAGTGTTTTTTCAAGCATCAAATACTACCTTCAACAGAGCGGAGCTTCCTTCCCAAGTCTGCCCAAAATTTAATGTGCAGCCTTTAACTTACATATTAATCTGGAGACACTTTGCACGATCTTTTCTGCAGGGTTGACACTTTAAACTCATTTTCTTAGAGTTCTCCACTTTTAAAAGAAGGTAGGAATAATAATCTATTCTACTTACTTGTTTGCAAAGCTGTTATCTCCACGGGACTCTCTCTTAGTAGGGACATGCACAGCACTTGAGACAATGGAAAGGGACCTTGGCCTGGATGTCTGAGTCCTGTGGTGCAGGAAAAATGATTTCATGTTTGTGAGTGTTTTATCGGTGTCTGACTGACAGTGCTACCGACCACCTTATTTACTGATAGTACACACATTATATTACACACCCAGAGGTGACCACTGCCACTACCTTTCAGCTCACCTGCAACATATTTCTGTGTATAGAAGGAAAAAACGTTATTCCCATTCAGTTTTCAGCCTCTTTTGTGAGACACAACTATTGCTCACAGAGACGTTTCTGCGAAGAAGGTGTTCATAAAGATGCCTCTATATTTTGAGGATAAGCCATTTGCGCTCATGAAGTAGGGTCATGAGACTCAGTCTCAGAGAGGCTTTTGGTGAATAACGCCCTTATTTATTTAGCAAGATGGATCCTGCTCCCTTTATTACGGCCCTGCCATCCTCTCCGGTGCTTCTAGAAAATACAGGGCTTGCTGATGACAGCTGGGTTGCACCCACGACTAACCAAAACTGATGTGAAATTTTATCTTAAATCTGAAATCTTCCATCCCCGATACTCTTACATCTGGAGTTTCTATTCTTCAAGACTGGGACGTAGCTCAAAGTACACAGCAGGAGTTTGCATCGTCTTGGCATAAAACATAGTATGTAATGTCAATAGGAGGTTCATTTAGCAGACTATTCCTCCCGGATGGCACTCTGCACTGAAAATGCATGACCGAGGGAAAGAGATTACGGCACATGTGAAACCCAAGAGGGTTCCTGAATATGCAGAAGGTGCAGGGGGACCCAACAAAACACAAAAAATAAACAACTGAGCCAAGAGAAATGATAGAAAGAAAAAAATATCATGTGAGCAAAGACCTTTCTAAAATCATTCACCACATGGCAATGATGCTGGTGCTGCAAAGCAATACTTTGCTCTGCTCCTGAGTTGATGGCATATGAGGCTTTCAGGCTATATCTACACCACACAGTGCAGCCTTGCGCACAGACACCTATGGCCTCTGTAAAAATTGCTTTTGATAACTTTGGATGCTGAGCTGAGGGAATAGCTCTGCAGCCCGCAGGATTTCGGCTGGTATTTCTGCCTAGAGTTGCATTCTGCTACACAGATGTGACAGCTTGTTCAGAGCTTTTCAGGCTGGCATTGAATCAGGTAGTACAATATTCCTATGCCAAACCATTATGGACCAGTCATGGACCAGTCTGAATGGAGAGGCAAATTTATATCAGTATAACTCTCGTTCGCATACATCTCTGGGGTTCACTGCTATTAAAGCATTTATCCCACAGAATACCGGGAAGTTGTACCCCATTTCTCGAGTGGATAAAATGAGGCAAATAACGCTTTGGAATAAATGCTAATACCCTTGTTCGTCTGGGAAGTAATGTTCCTCCAGAAAGTCAAGTTAATGTTTTCCTCGGCCGGATAATACTCTGCCCTAAATTTTTTTGACTAGGATATGGCTGAAAAGTGAGCATCAGTGACCTCAATCCCAGTCCCTAGATTGATTCACAGCAGGAGTATCTGAAATGTTTGTCTGGAACTGGCAGATATGATAACTGAGCTACAGGAACCATGTGTCCTTCTGGAGCTGCAGCTGGAAGTCAGCTGGCTATCTCATGGCATCTCACATGGTACTAAATGGCTGTGTTTTGGCAAACAGATTCTATCTTATTACTCATCTTGGTTGAGAAAAGATGCCAGAAGACACAAAGAGATGACAGAAATAAAGCAATTCCAGTAACAAAATTTATCAATGAAATTTGGGGGTAGGTTTCCCCGAAGGACACTGCTGTGAGAAGAAAATCAGTCCCTCTTTTGCAGAGACTACCCGAGGGCTCTAATGGCTTTTATGAGAAGTCTTACACTTTGTGCTTATTGTCTGCAAATGTGCAGTCAGGCCACTGGCCAAAAAAGGCTTTTTTTCTTCTGCACCCAGAAGGGTCTCCTGTGGCCTGTGAACAAGCCTATAGCATTGGTCTGACTCGTTACGCTAGTCTGTTCAAAGCATTACTAGGGGCACTGATTCTTTGTTGAGCTTGAATGGGGACCAGAAATTTACTTTTGCTAGCTTTTTTTTTCCCTTGAATTACACTTAGTTCATACCACTGGGACTTAAGAATAGCTTCATTTTACCAATACCAGGTAATTGCTACTGAGGCATTTTGCTACGATAAAAGTGAGCAGCTGGAACATATTGATGTCTTGATAAAAGGTAGTTATTTGTGTTAATTTTTTCTCCCTCACTTTTGTTTTTGGTCAACCACAGATGGTATCATGGGCCATTGTTAACGGGTGTGTTACCTGAAGCTGCTGCAAAAGTTCACGCCAAGTTCCTCCCAATGAATTGAAGAATAATGTAGTTTTAATTTTAACTCCAATTATATCCAGGAAGATTAACTGTTGAGGGCAAATCCTTGTGTGGGGCCAAAAGGGAGTTATAAATCATTCAGTTAGATGATCAGGTAATTTTCAAGCTCTTCTGGGTTTCAGAAAATGGACAAGAATAGTTAAAACCTGTATCTTTCACAAAGAACCAGTAACTGTTGATAAATTAGAATCTGCTTTTTCCCCTCTCCGGTGATCTCCTTGGATGTGGGTGAAACGTCCACCAGCACTAATTTAATTGCAAGTGGAACCCTCTGCTGCCTTCAAACAATTCACCTTTTTTTAGTAGGAGGTAATGGCAATAGTGAGAGTGTCTCCTTGCTAGCAGGTCATTTTATTTTTAAGTCATTGACAACGGAACTATTATGTACCAGCTGATGAGAGTTTAATTTGTTTAAGTGCAGAAGAGGATTTATTAGAAGTAATATGTTAGTTTTACTATGGCCCTCTACTCATAGCTCTTACATATGCATTAGACAATTTCTCCTAATCTAAGCAAATCTAAACTAATCTAAGTAGATGTATAAATATGGACTTCATTTTCCTTTCATGGAGACAAGTGTTAATCAAAAAGCACTTACTGGACATAAAGCAGAGTAACCGAGTTGAGTCTTACATCTTCTGTCTCATCGGAATATTGCATGAATACGATCATGATTCTAGGCCTAATTAGGGCCATAGGATATGACTAACTGTTTGCACGATGGTGGACTGTCCCCTTTAGCAAAGTATGCATTCATGCTAGTTGCTGACTTTAGTGCTGGAGACCATAAATGCTATAAGCCTGTATATACTAGAGTCAATGACTCTAATGTCCCCTCACTTCAATAGATATGAATTAGAAAGAAGCCCACAAAATTCAGGAAATTTGGTCCACTATTAAGCTGACATAAGTAAGAGGAGGTGCAGCGTTAATTTTAGTGCTGCATGGCGTCTTTCTTTAGAAATCTTTTGCATTTAAAAATTTGTGTATTGGAACTTACGCTCTCTGCAGGAATGGTTTCACTTTGGAAAGTTTCTGTTTAGAAAAGCAGTTCAGAAATTAATATCAACTTTCATTTCAAAAATTGAAATGAAACTATATTTTAAAAATATTAACCAATCAAAGTCAAAGTGGGTGGCACAGTCTAATTGCCTCTTCCTTTTATGGTTTTCTGTATTTAATGTCACATATCTAGTCTGTATCCAGTGTAACTGATGTCTCTTTTCCACTTTGCAAGGTCATCACACCTAACCCTGCAATGCCAGTTTGTTGTAGCAACCTGACCTTTAAATTCTGCCATAAAAGGAAGCATATTGCTGCCTTCAATGGGTTTAGAGCCTAAGGGGAACTTTATGCCCTTACCCTAACACCAGGACATGTTGTCTTTTTTTCTTAACACTCCCTGCCTCCCCTTGTCTTGGCCATTTGTGCAGTCAAGCTCTGAAAATTCCTCCAGAGCTTCCAGCTCTGGCATCTTCTCTTCTTCAGCTTCCCCTTTGTCTTCCCATGGAGAAAAGGTGAAGGCCCTTCCTAGGGCCTGCTCCCTGCCCCTCAAGAGATTATGGCTGGACCTCGCCTTTCACCAGCAAGAGGTTTGATGTAGCCTCCTGGTGAGAAAACCTGGCTGCAACTACTATGGCCAGACCAATATTAACTTTCAGTGGTTTTGTCTCTCTTACATAGGGGAATAAGAGTTGAATACTCTTGTGTCGCTGGAAAACTGTTGCGTCTTCTTTTTTCTGTAATATATATTTTGAAGAGTTGTTTGTTTGCTTAATTTAAACTTTTATGACTAGAATTAAAAGTTCCTCTGACCTTCCTTGTGGTTGGAAAATAAAAGGATGATGCGTGAGAAGGAAAAGGGAGATCCTGGAGTGCAGAAAGCTGTTGAATGTGTTCCTACTCACACCACCTGAACTAGAGAATTGAAAGGAAATATTGGAACAGGTAAATAGCCTTGAATAATTCAGAGAGGTGTAGAAAGGAGCGATGGCTCCTTCAGTTTGGAGTGGACAAATCCTTTTTGGCAGCTTGCACTTTTCATCTTGTCCAGTTCCACTTCTTTGAAATTTGATAAACTCTTCTGGAGAAAAGCCAGATTTGACCTCATATAATGAATGCCCTTATCTCTTTTTGTTTCCATCCTCTGCTAAGAAAAACTGAGCAGTCATAATAATGATTAAAAGATACATATATATTCATATTTACCTAGTCATATCCAACTATACACAAACATACACATTTGGATGCGAATATTTCATCATATGCTTTTTACGTCATAGAGAAAGTTTTTTCAAGTATTGAAAAAAGTAGCTTCTGTTGGGCTGTTTTTCTTGAAAACAGACACAGAGAGAAGCTGCTAAGAAGACCCTGTGGCTGGTCTGTATGTCGATGATAGGCTATTTTAATGCAGAATCGAAGGGCCGTATTCTGATATCATTTAATCTTCAGTGAATCTGCTGGATTTACATCTAGTGACTCTGGCAAATGTAAGATCAGAATCTGCATCCAAATTCTGCTGGCAATGAATATTTTAGCCTTTTCAAAGATGTTTTTGAAGCTACACTTTTGTGTCTATTCTTTAAATAAAAGAGAAGTTCTTTATTCTGTGTTGTCATTCCTGTCTTTCACATGATAGTCATTTACGAGAGAAAAATGAGGATAAGCAATACCATCTTACCAGACTATGCATTCCTGATATTTTCTTTTCTGGTTATACAATGCATTTTAAAGAGCAACATATTTGTTCTGATGTAGAAAGAAACAAAATTACTGAGTGATCTTTCTGGGTATTCAAACTTTTGAATGCTGGAACCTTAGAAAGATATATAACAATCAGACATAGTGATTTCTACAGAAGTTACCAATTTGAAAAATAAATGGAATGATGTAGTGTAGAAAGGTTCTAGCTCTCACTTCTATAAAAAATGTACAAGTGAGAAGGCAATAGATTTTGATACATCATAACTCTATGATTCATTTACAGAAAGTAATTCATTTGCCAGTTAGGCATAGGTAATCTTAAATAAATACAGCCCCCTACTCCAAATCATCCTCATACCTTTAAAAATTTTCTGAGTTATAAAGTGATATGCTTGGGGTTTACTACCTGTGCTATAGATAGATAGCAGCCTGGGAACCACAACATGTTGCTTTCTAGTTAAAGGCCAAGATTACATACTCATTTGACAGCCAATTTTTTTTTTTTTCCTTCTGCTTTAGCAGATTCTTTGTACTATTCTAATTCTTTGTTCAGTGACCTAAGCTTTGAAGTATCCAAAATCAAACAGACAGGGTAAAATCTGCATATTTTGGAGACAACGTTAACACCAAATTCTCTATGCAACCAGTCAAACTGACTTTTTTTTCTTGGAAGCTGTGCAATCTTCACGCCTAAGGCCCTCTATCAAGAAGTTGTTCATTATATACTAATGCTTTTGGAAACTAGTACATGGACATGTGACCTCTAGAATGCACTTCATCCTAAAATGGATGTGCCTTCTTCATGAAAGGAATCAAATTAAATTAATTTTGAGAAAACTAATTGACCTCTTGTCTATAAGAAGACATTGACCAGAGAAAAGCATGTATATATCCGGCAAAGACAAGTTGCTTAGAGGCTTTCAGAGGTTTTCTTTGTCAAGGAACACAATATAACAAGAAAGATTTCACACCCAGCTGAAAGCATGCTATCCAGAGCAAAATAATAGTTTTGTTACATTAGAGAATCATACTCTTCCCTAAGTGGTGGTGATACTTAGTAGCTCTTTGGACAACCTGAGTCCAGGGTCCTTGAGCCAAAGTTCAGTTTCCTTTTTCCTTTCTGATATTGATACTCCAAACCAGATCATCATTTCTCCTTCCCTTCCTTCCCTTCCCTTCCCTTCCCTTCCCTTCCCTTCCCTTCCCTTCCCTTCCCTTCCCTTCCCTTCCCTTCCCTTCCCTTCCCTTCCCTCAATTGCCACCTAAAAATATATTTGTCTTTAGTATATACAGTTACAGAACTAAAAGCTTATGGATCATTTTGTACAATATGTTCATTCACACGGATGTTATTCAAAACTTTTTTTAATCCATCATAAAATAAAAAGGATTCTGAGCTGCTACTGCCTGATGGTTTCATGTAGAAATATGTTCATATTTACATATAGACCACCCTCTGCTGTCAGTGCTCCATCAGTAACACACTGACAAAAACAGAGTAGATAGATAGTAACTCTTGAGATGCCTTCTTATGAATAAAACTCTGAATTACTCCAATAAAATCTGCTGCATAAAGCTCCACATCCACTTTCAAATGTTTATTGTATTCTAAAAATAAACCAGGTTAAGGATTTCACTCAGATCCTTTGAATGGCTCAACTGAAATGATAGATATGTCATAGCCAATACAAAGGTTTGGTCTGAATTCTAATTTTGTGTATGCTGCACTGTGTTGTTTGATGGTATTAGCTTAGTCTGCATTCCACAACTCTTTCTTTTGCTTGGGCATTTCAGGGTCAGTCTTGGGTCAAGTCTGGCTATTTTTCTGAGACTGAAATGAAAATAAACGCAATTGGGAGAAATTGTGTTACCTTCTCCTGGTAAACTGCAACCCAAGAATCCCAGCGTGACAAAGTGAATAGAAGGAAAATAAAAAGTTCAGAGCTCCCTATTTGGTTATCATTCTTTGGATTGATTTTTGTATTCAAAATCCGATTTGGAGCTGGATGCAGTGTGGCATATGTCTAATAGAAGAAGATAGAATGTAGAAGCTTTCTAAAGGGATTAAAATGATACACTAAAATGCTAGGAATTGCCACAAACCTAACTCATTTTTGCAAGCATTATAATTTCACACATAAGTCCAAATTTCCATGTGAGTGAAGGGAGCCAGCCCTAATCCTGCTTAGGAAGCTGTGATATATGTTCAGGACATGGTCTTCCTGAGTTATATCAGGCCAGAAGTGAAGCATAAGGAATATTATCTGAACTTACTGGAAACTCCAGTACTACAGAGGCAGAGAACTACTATACGAACTTTCTTTGCCTATGAAAAGAGCATGTCCCCGGGAGTATTTCTGCATCATTACTTCCAATGTGCATTCTCTCTAAGTTATATTGATGTGTGTAATCATTTGAATGTGGCCAAAGTAGTCAAGATAAGAGTTAAATATGAGAAGGATATTTCATTTTCTGCTTCATGATAGAGTCTTTTATACCATATTTCGCTTAGAGGGTTTTTTGTTTGTTTGTTTTTTTCCTATGCAGCTCTAAGTGCTTCAGTAATGATGTTTACATGTTTTTTGTTTTTTGTTTTTTTTTTTTTTTTGTGGAAAACCAACCAACGAACACAAAAGGCACTTTTTTATTTTCTTTTTTTCCCTTGTTGTTCATTATATAATTAAATAATTCTACTCCCTCATTACTAAGAGGATACTTTTTGGCTCTCCTCTTACCACTGCTTCCTAGTCCTCATTTATCTTCTTTCTGAACCTTTAGGACAATCTAAAAAAAAAAAAGAAAAAAGAAAATCCCATGAAATTAATGGATATCACAGGCACACTACGCTTTAAAAAAAAAATTCTCTCTTTCATATGATACAATGTGTTATAGGTCCTCCGATTTTAAGCAGGCAGATTTTAATCATTATGACACTGGCTGCAATTCTATTTTGCTTTTAGTTCCATTGCACCAACCTCCGTGTATGGCACCGATTCAATTATTTTTCCTTTTCTTAAACCCCTTCCAGTTTATCCATTTTCCTCTTCTTCTCTCAGAACAGAAAGATCCAACTACAGAGACAACAGGTTGCATGAACCTGTGCTAGTATTCCTCTTCACTACGCTTTAACGCTTTACGTGGTTCACAGCTGCCCGCAACAGGCTACAGTAAAAAGTGCTAGTGACCTTTCTGCATGTAGACAAAGAAGTATAAACAGATTAATAAATACCTAATAGAGGCAAGGCCTAAATAGAAAATTGAGCCTTGATTCAACCCAATTGGTAGGAGGAGGCAGTTTTCACATATAGCAGTGGCATGGCTGGGCAGGTTGCCTGATGGGCAAAAAAAAGAGTGTGTCTTTCTTCTGCTGCCTTCCTTTACCACTAAGGAGGAACAACTTGAATTCTTTCTGATCTGTGCTGATTTAGTCTGGCTATTTGCCAAAACTTAGTGAGTGGAATTTGAACTTCATCCTGTTCCTGATATTTAATAGCAAAGAGGAATAATTTCAGCCTCCAGCTTTGAGGAACTGTCCGTGGTTTCTGTAGGACACTGCCAAGCTGTGGCTTAAAGCTTTACTGTACAATATCAGAGTCCAAGAGCTGTGGTTAGTCCACTCTATTATTTCCATTGTTTGTTCAGTGATGTAAGAAAAAGACTGGGCTTGCCAGCCTTCTGCGACTGCTTTGGGGCGGCTGTTTGGACACACTCCGCATGGAAAGAAGTTGCACTGAAAGTAACTCAAGTAATATTCACATTTTAGGAAACCTAGAGTGTCTTGATTCATCTTTTTATGTGGCATTAGAAGGGATTGATCTTTCATGGGCCTTTTCCAGTATCATGTGTAAGTCTTAGATACCTCAGGTATTACATTTTTAGTTGGGTTAGATACCTCAGGTATTACACTTTTAGTTCAGTTGGGCCTAAATGTTTAGGTTTATACCTATTTGCTTTAAGTATTAAAGCTAAGAAAACAGAGAAAAAAATGAAGAATTTTGCAGATTAATATGTTCCGATGTATTTTCTCCTAGTCTACAGAAAATTATTTATGTTTTTCTCTGAGCATTTTGTCCTTTCCCCTCTTCAGTCATATGTGCAGGAGAACACTTTGAACTGTTTGTTTTTATAATGGCATTTACAATGTGAACAACACAATGGAATACACTTTCACATGGCAATGCTTGTTGGAGAAAAGTTTGAAGGTAAAATTTTTAAGGTCTTCACTTCTTTTTTTCAATTTCTCAACAAAAACACATAGACACACAAAGAAGGAAAGAAAGAAAATATACATAAGCAAAAATAAATACCCAAATAATACCCAGGGACAAGAGAATATAGGAAAAGGGAGGAAGGGGAGAGATGACTGAATTTTTCTAAAAGAAATAACATGAATAACATGCTTTAAATAACGTATCTGTTGATATTCGTTCTCAAAAACCATTCTGATTTAAGGATGACATATCCATTTCTAAAAGGAAATGCACAGCGAACACACGGCCTTTTCTAATCTAAAGTATTTGATGTTTTTATAATCTGTAACCATCTTTAAGAGCAACATAACTGAATTATCTGCAGGACCTAAAAGTTTTTGTCAAGGAACTTAAAGAATAACTTGATGAAAAAGCTGATAATTTGAATTTTACCTTACACAATTTAATGCTTAAATGCTGTCATTCCAGGAAGCATTTTGCATGTCTATTTTAATTATAGAATCTTAAATATAAGGCTAAGAAATAAGCTCAATGTGTTGCCAAGTTCCTCCTTGTTCCTGAAGGCAGGATCAACTGCACAAATGCTGTTCCTGACAGATGTTGTCTAACCTGCTCATAAAGATGTCTGCGGGAAACTCCACAACACCTCCAGGCAATATGTTTCAGCATTTTACTACACTCCCTGTTAAAAGCTTCCTTCATTGGTATCTATTCTGAATCATTCCTTCTGCAATTTAACCTCATTGCTTCTTCTTTTATTCACCATGCACACAGAAATCAGGATTTTTCTTCATTCTGTAGCAACCTTTTGTACCAGCAGGCATTTCAAGTCCGTTACATCGTCTCTGTCCACCTTTCTCTCGCCCGAGTTGAGCAGCTCCAGCCCTTTCAGTCGGTTCTGATTGGCATGATTAATAGTTCCCTGGTAATTCCTGCACTCTCCAGACTGATTCACGTTTAGCTTGAGAAGTGCAGCCCAAAACTGGAAAATCTACTTCAGCTGAGAGCTGAGAACATGCCAGTGGTGGGAGGTGTTGTCTTCCAGGCAATATTCCCATTTGTGTCATATGGTATTTGTCTCACAGACTGTCCATAAGTTCGAACGTGTTGTGTGTTTTTATCAGTTTGTAAAATCATTTCACTGTATTTTCTTGGTTTTTTTTATTTTTATTTTATTTTATTTTATTATTTAAGGAATGAATTGTATTAAGTCAAGGAAAGAAAATTCCTATTTCTATTGGAACTAAGGAGAGTTTTGTGACTAACTTCATTTTTTGAGAGGTGCTTACTTTCAGAAATTGCGAGTATAAAAATCTCTAAGTTAAGTATGAGAGATGAAAACATCTCTGAGCATCAGTTTCCACATCGTTTTTGTTAAGGTTCAGTTCGTCAGTAGTGGTGACCTTGACGAAATTTTTTGCTTGCTGTCATTTTGCATTTACTCTGCAGACCTGCATCTGTAAAACTGTGTGCCTGGGAGCCTTGCCTTGCCTTCCAATAAACTGTAATAAAGACTAAGGAGTTGCATATGTTTTATCTTCTCATTGCTATTATTTGCATCACATGCATCCACCTCAGTTATTTCTGGGGAAATCATTTCAATTTTCAAATGCTGTCAAACTTTTTGTGTGCATTTTCCCCCGCTTCTATCTGTAATGTTGGGGAAACAGCGCTCCTGATATAATCCTGTCATATTCAGAACGGTGTGAAAGGTTCCACTCTTTTTTTTTGCTGCCCTACATGTGCAGAAAAAATTTGTACAGCATTTGTCTTATCTTTTTTCATAATTGTATTTTAAATTATGGTTATTTGTCAAATACTCTTAAACCTGTAGCTGCAGATCTATAAGTATCATGACCTGTCTCCACTGGAAAGGGCTGATATAATTAGAAAAGGGCCTGTATCAATCACTGAGATAATGGTTTCTTTCTTTCTCTCTCTCTCTCTCTCTCTCTTCTTTTTTTATCATTAGTTACCCTGAATATTTTAGAGAAAAGATCAGACAAACTTTCTTTCTTTTAGCTACAAATGCTGCCATTGCTATTGACAGCATTTCAAACCTTCTGCTGGAGGAAAGGTTCCTGTGGAGGCTATTTTGCAACTACCAGTTAAGTAAAGGCCAGTTCATGTAATCTCATAGAATTAGCAACGGATTTAAGATATGTGGTTAAAGTTTATATGTCTGGTATGGACTGATTCTTCTGACAGTAGGTATGTGAAGTACAAGGGTTTTTCTTTTGCTCTTACTGTGCCTGGTATGAAACGTTATGTGTAGAACTCCAAACTTAGGCTTAAAATAGCCCTTCTGATTATTACTCTTACTATTGTTGTTGTTGTTGTTGTTGTTGTTGTTGTTGTTGTTGTTGTTGTTATTATTATTGTGCATTCTAAAGATCCTCCTAAAGATAATGAAAATATCAGGTCTAGAAAAGCACTATATGCTTACTACTTGTGCCATCAGTAGTTACCAGAAGTCACTCTCCAGTTAACATCTCTCATAACATGGCCCATAGACATTGATTCACGAAAACATGAACAGAAAATTAAATCGTATGTTGGAACTTAATGCTTTGCAGAACGATGATGAATTTAAACATAAATTAAGCATGTGCTTAAAAACAAATATACAGGGACAAGCTGGTCTGACGTTTGAAACTGAAGTTGCTTGTAGCCCTGCTAATGCCAGTAAGAGAAAACAGGGCTACGCTGAGCAGCTTTGATGATGCCCATCTGTAAGTTCTTTGAAAAAGGGGCCTTGCTGCAAGACAAAAAGGGAAAACCCATTAAAGGAAATTATCTTCTCTCCTGAGTATAGAAGGCCAAAGAATTTCACTGCAGCTTTCCTTCATCAAGCCTAATCAATTACTGAGAAAAGTCTTACCGCTTTTAAAGGAATATAAAATAAACATCAGCCAATAACTGTAATGATCATAGCATACTTTGCCCCACAGTTAACATGACTCCAGTTCGATGAAATAAAAAAACTTTGCCAGGTCTTGCTTTAAAATGTGAGTAAATTTGAATACATCGGTCACAGAGATCTAGCTAGAGGAGGTTGTTAATTTTAGGCTCTCAGATATTCTCTGGGGCAAACCCATGTAGGCTGATCATAGCAGACGAGGCACCTTACCTGGAGATATCCCAGCAAATGAAGAAAGAATTCCCCCTAGTGGCTTTTTGTGATAGAAAAGCAGTGTCCTAGATGGGTAGGACAACAGTCTGTGATTTATCCATCTCCTTCTGAATGAAAAATGCTATTGTTCAATAGCTGATGTTGTCAATGCTGGCACTTGCAGGCTAAGAAAACAAAAAAGTTACATTTTGCAGTGGGTGGTCTCTCACCCTCCTCTCCCACGCCTATTTATTATGCAAAAATGTCCTTAGCATTTGTACTGATTCTGAGAAGATTTATAATATAATGACTTTGATGTTCGTGGAGGCGTCAGGAAATATTTTTTCGAGTAGATTTTTCCTTTTTGCAGAGGCCAGACGAGTAAAGAAAACTTTTTGCACATTTTTTGGAGCTAGAAATGGAGTCTAAGTGCAGGTATTATTAGCTGGTTAGTTTCCTGTCAGGTTGCTTCCCTTGGCTTGAGTTATCATCTCTTCAATAACCTCCAGACAATGTCTTTAGCCAGCTGACCTATGTCAACTGCAATGGTGAGCCTAAATGATCCTTTAACAATATTACACCTTGATTCTTCATGCTGTCAGCAGTACAAGTGTCCTACAGCTGCACCAGTTTTCAACAGTGGTTTACTTGCTGGTGAAGCAGTGCTTGACTTGACTATTGCTCCTGTCTTTTGACAATGTTATGCTGTTGTAACAGGCTTATAGGTATATAGAGAAATGAAAAAGGTAAACAAACAAACAAACAAACAAAAGTTTGCCGAAGGCCTCTGAATCTCAGCATTGCAGCCTTTACCAGGCAAATGCCGCTTATCTCTTCCTGCTGATGAGCACATTTGCTATAAAACTGCACAAAGGGCACTTTAAAAAGCACATTGAAGATGTGTCAGAAATTTGCAATCTGTATCTTGGACTCCTGACCTTATCCCAGTCAAATATTTTACACATTTTTTTGCAAGCTAAATGCAATTTATTTTCAGTAAATAAATTAACAAATTTTTATTTTTGTTACTATTAAATGTCCACTTTATTCATAAGGAATTAATCACCTTCAAATGAAATATAAAACTGATGAAGAAATGAAAGTCTGTCTTTGCCCCTCTCTGTAAAAAATCGGTGTGTATATAAATATATATATATTTATACGTGTGTGTGTGTGTGTATGTGCTTATATATATATGCACGTGTTTCCACAGTATCTGCTATATTTAACAGGCTAAAAATATCCAGATCATTGTAATGAACAGAAATAACCAAAATAGAAGTGACTGATAATTACAGTCCAGTTCATACCGATATTTCTTATGGAAAGAGACATTAATGGTAGCTTCACTGGGTCAAGGAACCAAGTAGGGGTGCCCACAGCACATCTGGAGTTTGGATACATTTATGAATCTGAATTTCCCAGCTAGCCTTCATCTTACAAGTAGGCACAGCAGAAACCTTTCATTTGAACATCCCTAGCAGACTGCACTGGTTGTGAGACTGTGAGAGCAGGGTTGGCTGTGACCTTAACTCTTGAAGGTAGAAAACATCTGCCTGATGAGGACATTCATTGCTTACTGGAAAAGGGCATTTCTGGGAAATTCCAGCTTTTTATTCAGTCCCAGCTCACAGAGTGTTCTCGCCTACGTTTTTGTAATGGTTTATTAATGCTCTCTGACTCTGGCTGTTGGAGTGTTTTAACGTTGCTTGATCTGAGTGCTGCTTTTGACACTCTGATTATAATAACATCTCACTTGATCACGCGTAATGTTCTCCAGGCTTATCTGGCTGCAGATTTTGAGTTGATATCAATCCTATTTGTCCTACAGATGTCAGGGTTTTTTTTTTTTTTTTTTGCCATTAGGAGATTTCCCTTGGCCTCCTTTGCTCAGAAGTTATTTATAGGAAGGTGTTTTCACCAGTTCAGGCCCAATGCTTTGTTGCTGCACACAAGAGCCACCACATAAAGCAAAGTCGATGGTGAAAGCTGGAAATGTCCAAAGAGCCAAGAAGAATGTGTCTTTTTACAGAATTCTACCTTGATATCTTACTTTGAGTCCACTCATTTTAACAATCGCAGGGATTTGCTTTGTAATATTATTCATTAACGTGGCTTTTGTTCTACTTTCTCTGCTGTAATTCCTTAACTGTATCTATCTTTGTTAAATCTAGCAGTGGTAACACAGTAAGGGTGTTAAAAAAATTCCAGTCATTTCTTAGGAAAAAGTCTACCCCCACAAAAGCTTCTAACTCTCAGGAAAGAAGAGAGAGAACACAGAGGGAATCGTGCCAAGGCTCAGGGTTATTTTGAGTGAGTGAGGATGGGGGAAGAAGCAGCTGCATGAAGCAAGAAGTATAGGCGTAGTATAACACACCTGAAACATAGGTACTAATGTAGGTGTTGAGTCCAGAATTCATGTTCTTAAGTAAATAAGAGTATCAAGATATCGTTTTTTCTAACAGGTAGGTCACAACTACGACCTTGCTCCTTCCTGTCAGGAGCAAGAGAAAATTTTTGTGTTTGGGCTTAGTTCTCAAAGGCTATATAATGTGCAAAAAGTGGGTGCTATCCCCTCCTTCTACTACAAGGGAAGTAGACACCTTGTTACAGTCCGGAAAGCTGTAAGATGAGTTCTAGCCTTCTACCCTGACCATCTGCATCTCCTCTCCAATTTTCTCCTCAAGAGGTATGGGAGTAGGAAGTAGGAAGAAATGAGCAGGGCATGCTTCATTTTGGGTACAAAACAGGAAGGAAATAAAAGATTTTGTCAGAAGGACTAATAAACTAAGCAAATTCCATAGTGGAGAATGAAACTTGTAGCCTATAAGCTTGTGAAAATAATCTGAAAGTATCAAGTCATTGTGCAGTCAGTGAAAGCTCTCCCATTAATAGATTTTGGGTTCAGGGAAATGGATCAAGAGGTAAAAGGAAGGCAAGCTGATTGAAAGCCAAGGTGTGAGACTGCCAGACTTCCTTGCCTTGTGAGCAGTACTGTATCGGCAGGACAGGATCAGAATCTACCAAGTTTGATTTCCAAAAGTGTTTAAACTAAAGCGATGTGATCAGCCTTTTGAACTGCTTGTAACCCTTCCACCTTCTCCTAAGACGCTGGCCACGTCACAGGAACAATGAGTTTGTTGGGTTTGATGAATTAACAATGCTATTTTCCAGTTTTAATCTTCCTCACCATGCTAAAGAGTAGTCTGGGGCCAACCTTTTCTTCCCTTGCACGGAGAAAAGGGAAGGACCACGCTGAGGCTCCCAGCAAGTTCATGTGAATTCATGAGGAAGTCCTGTAGGATGAGATAAGAGGTTATTACTGCATGGGACTGCCAATCAATTACATCTGGGAAAAAAAATGTGATTACATACACAAGCAGTGTATAGTGGTAGCACTGTGGAGCTAAGGGTCTGAAGGACTTTGATGTATCTCCGGGAAGCAATGGGTTCTTCCTGGAGGCGAATGACAGCAGAGGTGTGAAAGAGTCTGTTTCTACCTAAGGAGACACAGAGGCTGTGTTTCCAGAGGAAACAGCAACCAAAGCCTGTCTTTGTGTTCTCTAGCTGCCCAGAGAAATATGCTTCATTAGTGCAATCGTGCACCAGCCTTCTCTCCGATTATTCTTGTGACTGTTTCTCCCTTCGGGTTTTCCAGTTCAAGGATGAACTGAATTTTGGAGGACAAAATAGATTAAATTTTCCATACAGTTTGAGGACAAGATTAACAGGCTGCAGATGAACTAGATCTGTCCTCAAACGCATTTGTTCTCCACTGTCCTCTTCTGTTTTTAGAGGGCTTGGAAAACAACGCTCACGGATCAAGCTGCCACTTGCTTGCTAAGTGAAAAAGGCTTTTGGCACCATGACAGTGGATTCATTTACTGTTGTATTTACTGACTTTACAATTTGTAATGATAAGGTAAAATGGTGCAATATGCAGTAGCCTGTGTCCTTCTGTTAGCTCCACTAATGGTTTGTGCTAATCCCTAATGACTGCTGTATCTTCTGGATGCATCCACCCGCTAAAATACACCATCCTCCACAAAGAGCTCCTATTTAGTTCTGGCAAGGCTGGCTCTGAAAGACTGACATTACTTTAAACAGTTAGCTCAACCGCTGGCAGTTTTGCAAGACCTGGTTTCCTGTGGTTTGGGTTTACTCCCCATTTAATAAGTTTTTTTCTGAAAATGGGAGTTCATATTATCTCCCTCTCAGGTGGATTCTCTGTTGTGTGGAGCAAAGCTGAAGTTGTAAAGTGAGGACTGACGGTCAGTCAGCATTAGTCTTTTTTCCTTAGGAAACTGCTCTAAAATTTTGTGTGAAATGTATTGTCATTGAAGGTGTACATTAAACTGTCTGAGAATTGGTATAAACCTGCCTATTGTCAGAACATCCTGTAGCACAATGCTGTCAAACAGAACGCACAAACCTCCTCATAGCCCTCTTCATTCAGTGGTTTCAGGTAATTATAATTAAATTATAATTAAATGTAAAGTAATTGTTTGCCTTTAGAGAGCCCAGTCAGAATTAGACTTCCTTCTACTCCCATTTTATTTTAGCTCTCTCAGAGTGGAAGAAGAAGTTATGTTTTAAAACAGGATGTAACTGTGGGTATTTCATTTACCAGAAAAAAAAAAAAAGAAAACAAAGAAAAAAAGAAAAAAACAAAGTAAAAGAAAAGGAAAATGACAATAAGCATCAGCCTCAAAATGAAAAGCTTTTACATGCATGATTAGATATGTTAAACATAAAATACGGAAAGATACACAAGGTTTGTGCCTACTTATGGGGTTCAAGCTTTGACTAAACCAGAAAAAGTCCTGTTAGAAATGTCATATTCACCGAGGTCCTATTGTGAAAATACATTGTCTTCTGACAAATAAAACCACTTGCAGTGGTTTTGTGATCTGGACTAGACATTTTTCACGTATATTTCTAAGTGCCTTTTGTGCTTTTCTAAGTGTCATTTCTCAGAGTCTTCCATGTCAGATGAAACAGTAAATACCTGAATTACGGATGACCTGTAGAATTCCTTTCCTTCCCTCTGCTTTCCCTTTCCCTTTCCTTTTCCATTTCCATTTCCCTTTCCATTTCCCTTTCCCTTTCCTTTTCCTTTTCCATTTCCACTTCCATTTCCATTTCCATTTCCATTTTTCTTCCCTTTCCCCATCCCTATCCCTGTCCCTGTCCCCTTTCCTTTATTTTCCCTTTCTTAAAGGAAAATAAGAACCCTTTGGCAGACTCTTTAAAAATATGTTGGAAAAGGATAAACATGAAGAACACAAATTACTTGAATTCAATTATACACATAAAAGCAGAAGAGGAAAGAAAGAAAGAAAGAAAGAAAGATAGAAAGAAGGAAAGTCCAAGTAATATATCAGCAAGATCTTCTCCTTATGTAATGACTATGGGACTCAGACATTGCCTCCCGTGTTTCCCCATAAGTCCAATGCGCAGCATACGCAGGGCAGAAGGCACTTCCAAACTGCAGTCCAGACACACCAGACCTGTCTCAAAAGTGCAAATCATATGGACAGAATTGCTTGTTTACATTAAACCTAAAAGTCTCTAGCAAAAACAGGCAAGCTATAACTCCAAGGAACTGAAAATGTAAAGAGGCAGAAGGAGTAACATCATCATCCCCATTTTACAATCTAGGAGACAGAAAAATTAAATTGTCTATGCTTAAACGAGGGCAGGGAGGACACCTTTGGCAGAGGTAGGAATTAAATCACAGATCACTTCCTTAACCATTAGATTAGCCTTTCCTCCTGGCTTTTACTTAACCCCATTTAACACAAACTGACTCAGTTATTCTTTGTGAATAATTTCTTGGGTGTTTAGCCTTTCTTTCACTTATTTTGTTTGTGTACTATTTGCAAACCAACCCCAGTGTCTAAAGAAGAATTTTAATTGGTATTACGTGAATAGTTTTGGTGAATAATGTTGAGGGAGTAGAAGATAAATTACCATGAGATAATTTAACATAGGATATAAGCTATCAACCTGGCACAAGATATAGTCACACCTGCATACCTGGAGGTTGATTTTCAAATGTTAAAAGTAAGTGGAAGACAAAGAACAAATACTTCCATTTAATGTAGGTCCCTTTCTTTACATAGGTCCATCAGCATGTACATGAACAGTACCCTTTATTCAACTAACATGCATGTGAACCCACCTCTTTCACTCCCAGCTGCTCAAAAAATGAGACTAACAGATTCCCACGAACAAGGTTAGATTGCACAGCTACACAACATGCCACCTGACATTTCTGTAAAAACAGTGACAGAATGAGTAGCTTCTGCTAGAACATATGTTAACCTTCACCTTAAGAGGTTTAAGTTCCCCATGATAATCTGCACTAATATTTTATGTCTTAAAGGATCCCTGAAAGGAGGAGGGTGCTTCCCTTGGATGAATGTCTTGCACGTTTCTTAAGTTTCCTGTAAACAAAGGATGTATCTGTGGAAGATCTCATCATCAAGACAAAGCTGGTTGGGCCAAAGTATTTATGTTCTTTATACCCTGAGTGAGAAGAATATAATAGAACAAGAATTAGTTGTACTGAGATTCTCTTAAAAAAATACTTTCAATGCATTCCTTTATATGGGAGTCTGATAGCACGATTTTTCTGTAATGAGCTGTCAGGTTGTAGTGAGCATTTATACATCTTGGCAAGTAGCCACCATGGCATTGTAAAGGTTTTCTTAGCAATTCTAGTGAAAAACGCTTCCTTCCTTCCTTCCTTCCTTTATTTTCCTCCCTTCCTTCATCTCTTCCTCTTTCCTCCTCTTCTCTCCCCTCTCTTACCTCTGTTTGACTTTTGCTTTCCTTTTCCTGGCACTTTCCTATTGTTTCCATTAATTGGCAACTGAGTTCTCAGATGATCGCACACATTTATTTACTTATTTACTTGCATTGATAAGATAAAGCAAGATGGGCCAAAAAACCCAGCAGATCCCCAAACCAACCCTGTAAACGGCTTAGAGTCATTCTCTTACTAAGGAAAAAAAAAAGTGTTTGTAGGGGAAATGGTCTTTGGCATAGGTACTTTGCTGGCTTTAAGAAGGATTTAATAGATAGTGCATGGCATGGAGGTGTTTGCTTAAACACATAGGGCAGCGCTCTGGTGGGGTGGCCATTCCTTGGGAAAGCAGTCCTATCATATTCTTGAAGCTAGAAATAAGAGTGGGGTGCTTTTTTCCTGAAATGCTATCCTGTTTAAAGTAAGGGGTAAATTTGCAAGTGTATAAAAAGAAAAAAAAGTCAAATTCCATCCTGCATTTGCAATAAGATCGAACACAGACTTTTGCAATGCAGCTTTTGGGACACCTTGCAAGCATTCACATGAATATCCATAGATGTTTCCAAGTTGTACTTGCAAAACTTTTCAGAAAGGGTATTAAAAACATGAATTTGTGAGTTTTTCTACCATAAAAGCTCTCTATATCCTGTTAGTGAAACAAAACATTTGTGTAGTCCTTCAACATGACTCTCTACGCTTAGATATACGAATTCTTGCCCAGGTAGATGCAGAATGCTACAAGACATTGCCTACTTGTCATCTATAGTACAGGAGAACCTAGAAGAACGTGTTTCCTGTGACAAGGTTGAAGTCCTTGTCTTTTGTCAATAGGAGTATGTTAACATTCTTAAATACGAAGGAATAGAGTTGAAAGTTCCTCAGGAAGTATAATAGTGGTAAGCGTTTTGCTTGTTTGTGTATTTTTTTTTTTTAATTATATCTCTGTATATGATGAAAGTATAACAACATCAACAAAATGAAGATGCTGATGAGATTTGTAACAGAAGTCAAGAGAATAAATATAAAATAGCCACATATGGCAACACAGTGAGTTTCCAGTCTGATGAAAAGACAAAGATTTTATAACATATAGCCAAAGAACTTTAAAATGTGTTTTTATGCAACTGCTGTAGAAGGTACAGACAAATAAAGAGCATTTTTTTCTAGTGCTGCTTGGAAAAAAAAAATCATATTCTCAGTGCATTTTCTAGAAAACAGTTGTGTGATGGAGTAAATAGAGATAACAGGACTTATGAAAGCCTACTATGTGCCTAGCACACATTTAAAATAGAACTATATATCTCATCTCTGAAGCCAACTGGAAGAAGGAAGTACCTGCGAACTTTCTGGCAAGCCAAAAAAAGAAAATCTGCAATTTACAGTTCTTTTTTTTTTTTTTTTCCTTGAAGTAGATATATTAGATATATTAGATACAAAATTAAATATAAATAAATTTGTTATCAGTGTGAAAACCTATAAATAACAGAGGCCATCATACATGGCCTATGAGAAGGAACTGCCACAACAGCAAGCTTTAAGGACTGTTATTGTTTGCATCCATGGAGAAAAGAATAGTTATACATTTAAAATACTCTTACTTCATGGATGTGGGGTAAGAAGAGTCTCAGTGTTGGCCAACCTGCACTCAAGGATTTCTCAGGAGTTTAAGGAAGCTACCACTACCACTATCAGGCACCCATTAGGTGATGGGAGCGTCATGGAGATGTTCTTTGGAGGAAGATATAAAGGAGATTTCCACTTTCCAGACTTGTCTGTTACATGCCAGAAGTTATAGTGCCAGTAGAGGATGTGGTACTGAAAACGAACCTAGATGTGGAAATGGCCTGAGCTGGGGTTTCTGCACAGGGATATAATAGATCATTTCCTCTGGTAAGAGTAAAGGCAATGCATCTGGTATTACAGAATTACAAGGAGCATATTAGGCAGTATTAGGCAGTCTTTCTGTCATGCTAGCCGTCTCTGTCTACTCTGAGAGCTAATTATCCCTGATGGAGACTGATGGGCATAAACCAGCCATGTAAGCTTTGTCTGAACTGGACAGTGAAAGAGACATGTCAGCTCATTTCCACCCTAAGGGAGGTCCTTGAGTTGTTCCCTGGGGAAGTGGGTGCTGCTCCCACCGTTGTGTGGTTCTTCAACACTGTTAGGACAGGACCTTCTTTCCCTGCCTCTTAGTAAGCTCCTAGATGTTTTGCAGAACCACTCTCTTCTATCTTACTGGAGGTATTGCATAGTCCACCATGAGCAATGGACCCTCCTCTGCAGTTCCTCCTACCTGCTGCAGCTTTCAGACTGCTCCAATCTAGTTTATGATACCCCAAATTAAGTTAAAGCAAGTAATAAATTGCTTGTTACAAGGACTTTATTTTATTTTATTTTATTTTATTTTATTTTATTTTATTTTATTTTATTTTATTTTTTCTCAGTTCCTTGCCTGACAGCTGTCTGGCCAGCTTTTTGGAGTCTACAGCACGGTCTGAGCAACAGTACTTTTCACTGGTTGCGTAAAGTGTGTTGTAATTCACTCTGCTCTGCAAAAGACTTGATAATTTCCATCTACAATGGACAAAATCAAGTCTGGGAAGGATAAAGAGGGTACCATGACACTTTGGCTGTCAACAGGCCAATTTCCAGTAGCTATATCATGAAATTTGTTATTCAGACTAGCAGAGGAAAGATATTTTCCAGGCTTGCCAAGAAGAGATATTGAAGTACAAGTTAAAACGTGGCCATAAACCAACGAGGCTCTTTAGAAATGACGATGGCCCTAAGGCATATAGCCATTGCATTCACTGTACTCCAAAGAATAAAGTCTGAACTACTGCAATGGGTAAGTTGAGAAGCCTTTGGTTTGAAGAAAGAAGAATTTGCAAGAGCGTGTGAAAAATCAAAATGCTTTCAAAAAGGTTGCGAGCATGCAGTTTGATATTTATTCCCCCCAAATATGAAGCAGGTTTCAGAACATTAGCAGCGACTGAGAAAAACTACTTCCTAGCAGAAGAAAAAAAGGAAAAGGAGAAAGAAAAGGAGAAAGGAGAAAGGAAAGAAAAGGAGAAAGGAAAGGAAAGGAGAAAAGGGAAAGGAAAAATGGAAAAGGGAAAGGGAAAGGGAAGGGGGAAAGGGAAAGGAAAGGGAAGGGAAAGGAAGGAAAGGGAAGAGAAGGGAAGGGAAGGGAAGGGAAGGGAAGGGAAGGGAAGGGAAAAGAGAAGAGAGGAGAAGAGGAGAAGAGGAGAAGAGGAGAAGAGGAAAGGGAAAAGAGAAGAGAAAAGAGAAAAGAGAAAGAAGGGAAAAGAAGAGAAGAGAAAAGAAGAAAAGAGAAGAAAAGAAAAAGAAAAGAAGAGAAAAGAAAAAGAAAAGAAGAGAACAGAAAAGAAGAGAGGAGAGGAGAGGAGAGTAGAAGAGAAAAGAAAAAATAAGAGAAAAACAATCTTAGACATTTTTGGAATTATTCAATTCCACTAGTTCCTCTTCAGGGGAAAAAAGTATATACATCTCCATTACATATCATAAACCACTGGTGAAACTTCTGAGGAAGAAGTTAGGCATTTAACTGAGAATAGAAAGCAGAATACAGAGACTGTGCTGTATTTAATTTTAAAAAGTGATTATATATGTGTGCAGGCCTGGTTTTACCTACACACAGGAAAAATTTTTAAAGGGGAAATTACTGCTGTCTCCCTGTTTGATATCTTTCCCAGAACAACTAATAGCTCCAGAAACAAAATGCCATTTGATAAATAATTATGGACTTTAGGGTTGGTTGCATCTAATAACCAAAAAGCAATTCAGATCTTTCTAATTCAGGAAACTGAAGCTATCTGTAGAGAATAGTTGTCTGCTATGGGGAAAAGGTACTAATGAAATTACACCATTAGCACAAAGACAGAGGAAGATTAATGAGATTTTGAGATGATATTCTTGGCCATCAGCTTAATATAAAGTCACAGAGCTGTACGGTAATCATGACGCCAAAAATAACCATTAGGCTTGTCAGAAGCCATGCCGTGTCACCCGTGAAAATGAATGCCAAAGTCTTCAAGAAGGCTAAATGCAGAAACAAAAATGAACGTATTTTGTAGTAGCTGATGATTATTTTCCACAGCCAGAAGTGATACCTATGACAATAAATCTGATGTAGGAAAAAAAAAAAAAAAACAATGTGAAGGTGTTTGCAAAGTGTTTCTTATGAGTTGCCTGAGAAGCTTGCTTCAGTTAGCAGCTAACAGTTGATTTCTGAGGTGTTTCCAGCATCACTACAGCAATATTTAGTCAAATGTCGGGTCAGCTACCTACCACACACCAGCAAAAGCCCTGGCGGATTATCGTGTGCTGACCCTGAGACAGGGAAAAAGGATGAGAAAACTGTGCTGCAGTGCACTGCGGGTTTCCTGCTTGTACGCAGGGCAGCTCCTCGCATCACCACTGCAAAGGCTGGGGACTATATATCGACGGTACGGGCTAAGCAGCACTTGTACGTAATCTTAAGTAAAGGAAATGGGAAAGAGGATAAGGGAAAAGAGGAACTGTAATCATTTAAAAGAGGAGAAAGGGGAAGCGATAAAGAGACCTGGTAATCAACCGATATTAAATAAAAGCTCAATATGGTTGCAGCTGTCACCCCTGGAGTTGAAATAGATGGTTATGGCTTTCAAAGACAAAAGCTCTTTCCTGGGGGGATGTTGTCCGACTGATAGTATTATGGGTCAAAAGCAAACGAGACAGTTTTTCTTCATGAATGAGCAGCCCTGATGAAAATAGATTCATGGATCTTCGTTAATATTAACTATATGACTATTGGTTTTTTAGTGGCTATGTTTGAGGAATGTTTTAACGGATATATTTAAGAAGCATACTTTCGGAAAGTATATGCTATATGAGAAAGCTTTGCTTTACATCTTAAATAGCTGCCGACTTTGCACTTGCAGACAATTGGGCTCTGAGAAATCATATGAGCAGGAGAATTTATTTGCTTTCTCATGATCTTTGGACATTTCTGAAACATTTTAAAGTTTTCTTTTTTTTTGCCTTTTTTTCCCTAAATTTTATTTTAGGATCAGAATTACAGAAGTTATTGCTTTACATTCCAAGGAAATGAATTGTCATTCCATCCCTGCTTCTTTGAGAAGAGTGTTAGCAATGTCTTTGCTCTTTTTCCTTTCTCTACACAAACCACAATACGATCTAAAGCAACCAACCGTTATTTAGGACCTCATGGGCTAGCGGTTAGTTCAATCAGCATAAACGATTGTGGGTAAATATATTTAGTTGTCTGCCCAACTTATGAATTTAGCAGCCTTCTGTAAGGCGCTTGAGCAGCAAAGCCGGGGGTCGTCCCTGCAGGCACAGGTTCTAGTCAAGAGGAGAGATACAAGCTGAGATCCTCCAGGCAGCCAGCCTGCTGGATTGGGAGGCACAGCACTCATGAACTTTGTGGGAAAAGGTACAGCTAAACTCTATAAATCTTTTTGAAAGGTGCAAGCCGAAGCTTGTACCTAAGATAAGATAATGTTAGAAGGGCCCTCATATTAGATTTTTGTCTGGATCTTTGAAGTCAGATGCAGTCTGATCTTTACCTCTAAGTCAGATATCTATTTACTTCTTACATACACATTTTTTCCCTGCTGTTTTTCAAATATCATCACCTGCCTTTACTCCATCCAAGGTGTGTGTGTTATGTATGACTGAGATTACAAGCCATTAGTCTTATCTACAAAGACTGATACATCTTTCAAAAAAAAAAAAAAGTTTAATTTGGTCTAGGTGATTTGCTATTAGTTTCCTTGTGCATGTTAACCCTGGTCATCTTGGAATGGGTTCAGGCGTTCCCTTTAACTGCGTCTCGTTACCAACAAACTTGTTTTCAAGAAGTTTAAAAGAACCCCACTGGGAACTAAAAGAACACAAAACAAAACAAAAGCTGTACTTAATTCACAGTATTTTGATCTTGAGAATGCTGTCACATATTTCACCTAATCATCTAACAAAGAGCTTTCATAACTGCTCTGGGTAATAGGGTTGAGCTGATGGTGCAGTGGGAGTCTTAAATGACAATTTATTGCTTTAGTGGGTCTGAATTGATGCCTAGATGTTATTAGAGTCTAGTTCTTTGTGTGTTATAAACCGAGATTGGAGCTGTGCAAAACTCAGCCTTCACAGCATTTATACAAACATTTTCTTTGCTTTCTTTATTTGTGGATCCTCCACTTCTCCAGATTTGCCTTCTGGCTGATGCTTCCATTGGGCTGCAAATTACAGGATATTCACTGTAGTAGCTAGGAAAAACAACCCTCCCCGCTGCCCCCTTAGTATTCAAGACTCTAGGCATCAAACTGATCCTCCCAAACCATAGTGCTAAAAATTACTGAAAAAAAAAAAAATCACACAATAGTTTAAAGTTCCACTGGGAACAGCTGTTATTTTGTTCATTAATCATCTCTGGTGTCATAGATTTAAATGCTTTTTCATTCATCTTTATTTATTTCAAAGTAAACGGACGGAAAGTGTGAGTCATGTGACCAAGCCAAGGGGTGCTAGCCCAAATTCTGTCCAGTTACATCAGCCATTTTAGCTGAGAATGAATTTCAGATCTTTTCAAGAGAAAAAATGGATTTTTTTTTACCATTTTACCCTTTTTACCATTTATATATATACATATATGTATGTTTTTTTCTTTGCAGATTGAGTTACATATTCTCTTTGTCATGTCTTTCTCTCTGTGTAAAACAGCAGTCTAGCATTTTCCAGCATTAGAAGATTAGAAGTGTTAGGTGCAAGCAGCTGAACTAGCAGGGCTTCTATTTCAGCACAAGTTCTGCTCCTGTTTCAACTAGAATTGAAATCATTCTAATTCAGTTCCCATTTGAGTGCAACTAAACACCAAAATGGTTGAGGTTTTGTTCCAATATAAGAAAAAAATACTATTTAGGGGTTTGGACTCTTCCCGACTCCCTGAATGTGAGGAGCAGTGTAGGAAAGCCTGTGAAACACTGGGGGACTGTGGCAAGAAAGAGACCGTCTTCCAAAAATAGCCCAATAGTTGTTTTCCCTGACCAGCACCAGTGATGGGGAAATTGTGAATTCAAAGATAAATCTTTAGGGCAGAAATTTATGGAGCCCGACAGTCCTCAAAAACTGGAAAGCACATCTAACGGTTCTCAAATAATACCTCACTTGTGTGGGTACTTTGATGTTGTTTGATGTTTGACTGTGAGCTTCGCCGCATTATCATGCACAATGTGCACTACCGCAGAGTACTGAATAACCAATTGTTGGACAAAGTATGTGAAAGAATTGATGGAGAAAATAAATAATATATAAGAAGGTGTTCTAAGAACTGTTCCAGATGGAATATAAAAGGAAGAGTCTTCCTTTACCCTATAAACATAAGGTTAAGACGAAGAGCCAACCTAGGTTTGTAAATGAGTATATTATATCAGGGAAGGCAGCAAAAAAAAAAAAAAAAAAAAAAAAAAAACCTTTGCGTAGACTCTGTAAATTAAAGCAGAGCTGAAACTGCCCTTGTGCTATTCCCAAAAGCACCCAATAAGCACAATGGAAAACAATAACAACAAAAATCACTTTCCTGGCTGTCAGCAATACTTGATTTTGGATGTGCAGAACCATCATAATTTGGTTCAGCAGAGGCTCTTTTCTTTATATACACACTAAACACTATGCCATATACAACACTCACACGTACATTTCTTACATTCTGAGGAACACTGTTGAATTTAGAATGATTAGAGCCTCTGGAAGGTAAACAGTTGGTAAAATGTTAATTTTTCTTTGGCTGAATAGGTTCCTTAAGGCTCCTGCCTGCCATGGAAGACAGACCAATTTGGAAACAGAAGAAAATAAACAAAAACTTGAAATTGTAGCCAGCTCAATGGCCATTTCAGAGATATTTTATTCCAATGGATCTGCTTCTCATGTTTCTGTCTCTAGATGCTGTTATTCTTCAGAAACAAGCTTTAAACTGCTTCTCAAGCTTTTAAAGAAGGATACTGCCTCCCTCTCTCTGTTTAAGGGACTGTAATCCCATTACAGCCTAATGTGTTCAGTGATTACAGTCACTTTAAAAAAATCCTGCATAAAACACTTGCTGTACACTTGGCAGGTTGAATGATGGTCATTTAAAATCAGAACATATCTCTTATAGTCCTTCAAATACCTGAGACACAGTCTAAGTGATACAGACACAGAGTGCACCCAAAGTTCTCCTGACAAATAGCTTATTTTGTTATTACTTATGTTGACATGTTCCAACTGATGACTTTTCTTTACAGCGGTTCCTAGACTACCAGACATCTCTGAATGACACCAGGAACTCAGGTATACTTGTTAACTGTGGTCACAGATTCTGGGGAGACTGATTTGGAATAGCTTTTTTTAAATGTGTCTTTCAGAAAAATGCTGTTTAATTGCTCTTCAAGCAGCTGCGTGATCCACCTGGCATAGGATCTGACTCTGGGCTCTCCTCTAATGCAGATCTCCAGTACAATGTGGGGGCAATCCGTTGTGCTCTGTTCCCAACCTCCACTTAATATCTCTGTTCTGTTTCATTCCTGCTTTGGAGACAGAAGCCATTAACTGTTCATTGTACTCAGATATTGGCTAACAAGAACCAATAAACATTTTAGTTTCAGCAGTGAGACTGGCAGATTGAACTATGACAAAGGAGGGTGGCCACCCTTTTTCATGGCTGTATACTGCTAGAAGAGTGCAGACAACATTTTCTACACACTTTCATCATTGCAATGCAATTCCCATTAACAAGTAAAGGATGTCCCCCAAAAGCCACATTAAAGAACGCAGTCAACATGACATCATGCAACACCCAATTCTCCTTTCTCTCTCTCTGTTCTACATCAAAGGCATAAAAAAAAAAGAAAAGAAAAAGAAAAGAAAAAGAACAGAAAAATACACTTCTACATGAAGAGAAGGCATTCTCTTTACCTATTTACCTATTTATAGGGCTTTATGAGTTTTATTTTCTTCATTAAAAATTAAAGTATATTTTTGAAAAGTTATCGAAATGAAGAGAGTTCATACAATTTCTAAAGCGTAATGTTCTGTTACCCTGAGTCCACTGAGTTTTTGCAGTCTCCCTCTTCTTGCAAGCTCTCCTTGAGGTGTGAGCAATGAGAGCAAGCATCCCAGTTCAGTTCTGAAATCATTATGGAAAAGGGGAGGAGCAAGATTCACAAGTGGATGTCGTTGCTTTAGGCGTAATCTGCAATTCCCAGAAGCTGCCAATTCATTTGTGAGGCATCAAAGTCTGTTGCCACCCAGTTTTTAAGTATTATAATTTCCTCCATGTGAAGCGTTATTCAAAATGTCCTTTTCCGTGCTCAAATTAAAGACAATCAGAGTCTCTAGAGAGCAGTGTCTGGCCTAGCAAAACGCTTCTGATAGACAACACATTTACTCTCTCTTTTGACAGTATGAAGAGCTTGGGCATTTCGGGAGGAAAACTCAGTTGTTTAAACTCAGGCTGTTTAAAGAGGTTATTTTCAATTTTTTTCTGATGTGTAGAACTTCATACTTTTATAAGCGGAAATGCTACTGCCTGTACAGACAATTCACACTTGATAGTTCACTTTTCTCTGCAATCTCTTGCAGAGTCTAAGACTCACAGACTCACAGTATTCCACAAATCAAGTTTTGAAAACCACTGTACTAGATCTATCTAATAAAAAATAGCAAATAATACACTGCGTGCGTGTGTTTAGAGCACAGTCATTGAACTACTTGTTTATAGGGTCAGATAACTGAATTATAAGCCACTCCTACAGGATCTTGCTCTAATCACCAGTTTGTGGAATGGCATGAATTTGAAATCACTTTCCTGCTTTCAGGACAGGAAACAACATAAGACTGAGGGAGCCAGGGAGTATAGAAAAGAAGGAGCAGCTCACAAAGGAGGACTTCAATAGTTTGAACATTGGTATGAGATTAGTTTGCTGACGTGATGCATAATAAAATTGTTCTTCAAAAGAACCTTGCACAAAGAAATGGGATCTTCTTGATACAGAGAAACAAGTCAGATTCCTTGCAAAAGCAAGAGCTGCATAAGTAATTGTTCTCCAAAACGTGAGGAAAGGAGACAATGAAAGGAGACAGGAGGAAGATGAAACATTAAAAATGGGCTATTCTGTTTGCGTTGCTGTGCCAAAAGCCAAGCCACTGGTAGCTATGTTCTAGGAGCTGTAGAAGACCTTAGGGATCTTGTGCAGAAAAGCAGAATGTGGTTTCTTCCTTGAAAAATATTAAAGGTAAGGGTGGTTGTGGGGGTACCTGCAAACAGCCACTGAAGTAGAAAGGATAGACCTCTTAGCCATACAAGCCAGAAAAAGGAACTGCAACCATTCTTAGTGAAGGAGCTAGCCCAGAAAAAATGTGATGAATAAGTACTGTGGATAAGAAAAATAGCTCGGGTATCTCTTTGCAGCTTTGCGTTGCGTCATATATCTAGAGGTTAAAAGCAAGAGGTTGTGCAGAGCATTCTGGCTAATTAACCTAAATAGGTTCATTTGAGGTCTTTTTTTTTTTTTTTTTTTACTTGCAAATATTCTGTAGAGCTCCAAAAAAAGCCTTTGCTCCACTTGTTCCACACTGCTGATTACTGCTGTGCCTGGGTGCACTGCATTCAAATATACTACATTTTTTAATACTGGAACAAAAGCTATATATCCAATAAATACAAGGCAACCAAAGAACTGCTCAGATAAACTTATAAACCTTAATTTGAATGTGGAGGCACGTTCAGGTAGCTATTCCAAATTCATAGGTGCAATGTCATATGTTTGCAACACACAGCTAAGGGAAGCCAAATCCGGTGGGCATCAAGACCCAAGGGATTTAACCTCCCCAGTTTATTTGCTGCTGTTTCTGTTTGTAGGTCTAGGCAACAACAAGGCTGAGCATGTATTCCCAACAGGCACATAAACACACAGATGGCTTTGCAGGCCAGCAGAGACAGAGAGCAGTGCTTTTACTGGTACTTACAGAAAGAATCTCACTGAGATGGGAACTCTGGAGATCATCTGGTCCAACTCCTCTGCTGAAAGCTACAGCAGGTTGCTCACGGCCAAGTCTAGTTGGGTGTTGAGTATCTCAAGCTTAGAGAATCTACAACCTCTCTTGGGCAAGCCTGTCCCAATGTTCAACCACCCTCACTGCGAAAAAGCTTTTTCTTATGTTTGAGTGGAATTTCCTGTACTTCAGTTTGTGCCCATTGCCTTTTGTCCCAAAGATGTGGACATATTGCATCGGAGTCCAGCAAAGGGCCACAAAGATGCTTAAAGGGTTGAAGCGTCTCAAAAGAGGAAAGGCTGAATTCCCTCCAATGGCACAACCACTGGATGTAACAGCCACTCCTCCCAGCTTTGTATTGTCTGCAAATCTGCTGAGCTGCACTCTGTCCCGTTGTCCAGGTCAGTAATAAAGATATTACACACTGCTGTTCCCGGGATCAAACCCTGGGACACAGCTCTTTTGACTGGCCTCCAACTGCATTCAGTGCTACTGACCACAATCCTTTGGGCCCAACTGTTCAGCATTTTTCAGTCCACCTCCCTGTCCACTTACCTAGCATTCGAGATGTCCACATATTCCCACATTCCACGTATCTTTACACATAGATATTTAAGGGCTTATATACTCACAAAATATTTGTTTCGACAAATAACCTGTAGACCTCTCTAAGTCTGACCTGCCTGACTATCCTTTCATCTACTGCCTTCATCCTTATCAAAACTCAGAACCATTCCCTTTGGGAGCCCATACTATTCCCCATCTTTTGGAGGAGGTTCCTCTGTGTTCCTGCACTGCAGGGCTATTTCTCTTCCCCTTCTGTTTTTCTTCCTTCCCTTACTTTAATCAAAAGGTTAGATAAGTTCTCCCTCTCCAATTCTTTCAAGACTGATTATATCTCTTAACGAGATGCTGTAATTCAACGGAAAGCTATTGGGCTTGATTCAGGAATTACTGGGTAAAATTTTATCACCTGTGTTATGTAAGAACACAATTTTTTTTCAAACCTCTGAATCTATGATTCTCTTTTTTCCCCTTTGCTCATCTTATATCCTTTTCTCTCCCAGTCTCAAATACCTTCCTCTCCTATCGACCCTGACACAGCACAGATTTATTTGGCTGTAATCCTTGTCTCTAGCATTTCCCTGTGTTTTAAATTAGTACAGTGGGATCAGCTTTCCCCATTCATCTCAGTAGGAGGTTGGAGAGGCACAATGCAATGGTACCGTGTGAGGAGGATGCAGGGAGGGGAAATATGGCAAAACTCACAGAATCTGTTATTTTACTTTGACTACTAATTAGCAAAGCGATTTGCAAAAGCAGAGATGAGATATATGTCATACTCTGGCTCTGTCTGCCTCCTGTTACTGATGAGGTGGTTGATTCACTTTTTTTTTTTTTCTCTCTCTTTCTCTCACCTCCTGTTGTGTGAGCATCAGCTCATCAGAGCCAGTGGCCATTAAGATGTTTCTTTAGCAAGAGCAGAGATGAGATGCCAAGATCAGGAATTTGACTATATATATGCACCACCCTTCCAGGGTTTTTTTGTGTTTATCAGGCTCATGGTGCCAGGTAACTGTTTAGCACTTTGGGGATGTTTGATTCATCAGCGACTGGTTTGCTGGCCTTCATGGGAACTGACAAGATTTTCTTTTTGATTGAATGGAGGGTACATGATGAGAAATCCTCATCTTCTGAAGCCTGACTTCTCCTTGTGGACAAGGCTTCAGAACTCCCTTAATCAATGTAAATTATTCCAGTATCCATGTCTCACTGTTCTCATAAAAGTGGCATAAGGGTAAATGCTATAGCAGTGTTTCTTCCAGCACTATGACAGGCAATATCAAGACCTTCTCCAGGATCCCCTCATTGCCGAGTACTCTTGATATAAGTCACTTCTTATTTTTGACTCCACAATAAACGCATCTACCTTATGAGTTGGCTGTACACCCTCCACTCTTAAAATCAACACTATTCTGAGCAGAAATTAGTACCTCTCCTATTTCCTCAGTCAGATGTTAAAACTACCTTAACTTCCCATCCATGACATTAGGGAATTAATCATTTGAGTGACCTTGGATTTTTATCAGCACCAACGATGACTCTTCTTCCGAGAAAATACTAAGTTTGTTGGACCAGTCCTGAAGACACAAACGCACTCAAGTCAGTTCCAAGAGATTTGTAATTCCTAATGTTAGCAAGGTAAAACGCAGGCATAGATGACATTTCTGTATAATTATTCAAAAGAGCAAATAGCTATTAGGAATAAGCAAAATTTCAATCTAGATAATTCTTGAACCTCAAAATAGAGTCACACTAACAAACATACATACTTAAACACACTAATGAGTGTGCGCATATATATATGCGCAGAAGACATGATATGCAGATGACAAGTCTAAAACACCTGTTCATCTTTATGCTACTGAGAAACAGATTTCATGAGACAAGCTTGCATTCAGACTTGAAGGTCATGGGGCAAACACCCCCCAAAAGATATTTAGAAGTTGGATAAAAAGATTTTTGCTTTCCAGACTAACAGAGGCAAATAGAAGAGGGAATTTATGAGTTGTAAGTTTAAGTCCATTTCCTAATGACCATGTGGCATTCATTTCTATTGATAAGGAAGTGTACAAAGATTAAAAAAAAAAAAAAAAAAACCCTCCTATCTTTATTCCCACTAAGTAATAGCAATCATCTTCAAGAAGTTCTATTACTTTTGTTGGACCAAATCCTGGAACCTCCAGGGGGAATACTGACTAATATCCAATCCATTAACATTATTTTCAATAGATCCATTTAAATGAGCAGGCTCAGCCAGTCTAGCTTCATCTAGTCCGACTGAAGCATCCACACTCAGAAAGGGACTTCAAACAGAGTAAACTCCCGAGCGACAGGAGTAGTAGAGGCAGGATACAGTTTCTACGCTGTGTAGAAGCAAATGCAAGACAAAAATGAGAGGTTGCTCCATGGAGACAAGTATCTAAAATTGTTCACTGAGGGTAGAGTAGCTATAAACAATAGTGCAATTTAGCCGAAAAGCTTTGATGGAAATAATGCCCTGAGTGTTGCTTCAAGCACTATATTAGAAACTGTCTGCCTCATAAAATACTTATGAAAGGTAATTAGTGTTTCAATTAATGGTCTATCATTGTTCTATAACACTCACATACAAATGATCATTCCTTTCTTTGTTTCATAATTGCTCAATTATAGATCTTTAGAAGCTGTAACATTTGAAATGGAGTGGAATTTGTGTAAAATATGCTCGGTAACCACCTCAATTTACTTCCCAGATTATTATTTTGGTGCTTTATGTTCAGTTTTATTTTATAAATTCAGCTGCTGCTTCAACTTCACGGACTTAACTGTCCGGAGAATTGGCTTAAAAATTAGACGTATCTTCATCTGTCAGAAATCATGCCAACACTCTGTTTCCCAGGTCCACTTCCACACTCTGGTTGTGTAATTGGCAGCCAGCCTTGCAGAATCGATGAGACACATGCCAAAACCTCCATAAGATCCTTATGATACACCTCACTGCGCTAAAGGGAGGGTAATATTGGCTTAAAGAAAGTGGATAAACTTGGTTACCAAGTCATCTCACTGTTTTCCTGTGATATAGAAACCAGGTTGAACATGCAATCAATTGCAGGGGTTGTCAACTGCTACCGTCTTCAACAACTCTTTCTAGCTCACCTCCTCCTTTTTACTCAGAAGTACTTATGCTAGTACAGCCAAAAAGTCACAACATATTGTAAGGAACTACATATAAAATGCTCCAGAGCCACTGTTTGGTCACCCGTGCAACAGCCCATTTCTTTTTCACTGCTGTCTGTTCTACTGCTGGCATTTTATTAGTCTGAAGGAGAGTTGTACAGGTTCAGGATCCGCTACCTTTTTTTACACTGAATAAAAGGCTAAATCTATCCTATTTTTCTCAGGGGTTCAAGGATCATCTCAGTGCATATTTACTCTTGCAAACCTACCCAGTGCACAGTCCATATCAAAAGAACAACGGTGGAGCTGGATCTCGATGTCCTTTTCAGTCAGTGTTTCCATCTCTTTGTCAGATATGCCATTATTTATGGGGATCAAAAGGGAAGGGAGACATGAGAAAGCTTTTCAAGGAAGGAATAATCAGTGCAGCCAGAAGTTAAAATGATGGTTCTTTCAAAGATACTTTCATTCATTACGCTAGTGCAGATGCCTCTGCTGCTGCTCAGTGCTGCAGGATGAACTTGTTTTCATATGGGCAACACCACATCGGGGGTTATGGTTTTTGTGCTAAGAGGGTTTGCTGTCTCAGTATGGACTGTTACTTCAATGAGTTCGAGCAAGGGAGCCGCTGTGACTTGGCTCCTGAGGAATTCATAATGTTGCCAACAGCAGCATCTGTTTCCAAGCTGCGTTTTGGAAGGTGACATAGACACGTATAGATCACCCTGCAGCATTCAGGGCCTCTTGCAGTCACAGAGTGTGGGGTTACTCTTTGACTGAGTGGTTTCCATAGGTAGATCAGTTCCACAACGTGGTTATGGACATACAGCCTGAGGAACCAGTGCATCGCACTATGGCAATCACTGACTAATTGTTAATGCTAGCTGTCCAGTGACACCAACCATACTTGGCTGGTGGGCTGTTTGGCCCTTACTTTTTGCAGGTGCCCTGTCAGGTTTGAGTGGTGTTCTCCAGCAAATGTGAGCAGCCTTGGATGAGGATATTTTCACACTGATAATTCCTTGTGTTTTGTATTTGGGTTTAGGTTGAAGCATATATTGGCTATTAGGATATGAAAAGGCTGAGTTAATCATGGTAAGCAAGAATTCACTCCTATTCCCCTCATCAGTCGCCCAGTGTTTAGAGAAGGCATACCTGGGCTATCCATAGTAGAGGACTTTCTATATTATGGAAATCATACAAACAAACAAAAAACTTCTTCCCCTATGACTCTGCTAAGAGCCTTAGAAAATACTCCAGATGCAACTGTTTGCTATAAAAGGTGCTATACAAAGCGCTATACAAGGTGCTGGCTGTAAATTCTCTTTCGTGAACCCTCCTGGCAGTGCCCTCTTGTCCAGTACAGCTCCTGCTCTGGTTCTCATGGTCTCATTGACTTGTCCAGCTGTGTGATATGATTTTTTTTTTCCCCTAGTGAATACAATTCTTCCATTTTGGAGTGAAAGTTTGCTTTCACTGAGCAAAGTATTTCACAATCCTAGTGATTAAAACCAACAGGAAAAAAAGAAGGCAAAACAAACAACTAAACCAGTCAATCAAACAAAAAAGCCAGAAACCAAAGAACATCTCTCCAAACAGAATTTTGAGAGCCATCGTTTTCTCCCCTCTCATCATTTTTTACTTCAGATGAAGATTTTCTTCCTGTAGGCTTTAAAGCCATTTGTCATTCCTTGTACTGTGGTTTGCATTATGCATTTTAGCAATTTATCATTGCTAAAAATAAATGTTGTAATTGTGCATATTGTTAGATTTGTTCCACGCAATTTCATATAAATGTAATTCTAAGGTGTCTTTGGAACTCCTCCATTCCTTATTGATGGATTAGTACCAGAGTCTCTTTAGAAACGGTGTTTTTCTCTTCGGTAATGTTATTCATGATTCCCATTCCTACTTCCCCCTTATTTCTGCTGCTGTTTCTGCCCAACATTTTGCTAAAACTGTGAGCATTGGCAAGTGGCTGCCTTGGCAACTGATAGCAAATTAACTTTTGGTTAGCCTACAAGGCATATTTATTCTGAGGCTTTCAACTTTAAATGAAAGCATGGATCATCTGAAATGTGTTTCTTGGAAATGGAAGAATGAACAGCTGTTTCGTGCTCCTTCTTTTAAATCTTTGAGAATAGGAGCTCTAGTCCTAGGCGGCTTTAAATAACATTTAAGGATGGAGCAAATAGCAGCCTCCTAGTCTACTGTGATTAGCTTGCAGGGCTGATCTTAGATGTTGGAGGTTTAAATGAGCTGGCAGGATTTTGACTCAGTGACATGAATTTTGATTTTTGTTTTCATAAAAATGCTATTTGAAAGCTTATCTTTTTTCTTTTTCTTTTTTCTTTTTTCCATAGTATTAGGTGTGGTTTATTGTAGCCCTGGTATTTATTATTTTTACCAGAAAGGCTACCGTTTTCGGATAACAAGCAAGATCCTCAGCTTCTAGAAGCAGAAGACACATTTCAGGAAAAGCAGACCTAGTGTGGGTGGGGAATGGGTTGTGGATTAAATAAGTGCTGGTACACTGGATGTTAATTCAAGGAGACTGAATAAGTGGATAATCCTCGAGCTTTGGTTTTGCATCCAATCCCTAAACGTGACCCTGCTTATTCAGCAGAACTTTAAATTTCTGTAGTCTTAATTATTTGCCTTACGTAAGCAAAATGCCAATAAAAAGTAGAGAAAAGCAATCTGTACAGTAAAATGAAGGCAAGACATTTCAGACCCCTTGGAGATCCCCTATAGCAGACAGTGGGCTAATTATAGCTTCCCTTTGTAGCAATCTTACTCAAGATTGGGCCTCATGAGTAGGAATAGGTAAGAAAACTACTATCCCAGCTGTCTGTCTGTCCCATGATCCCCAGATTCATGGATGCCCAAACTCCTTCAGCAATTCCCAAACTATGGCAATTTTCAAACTGGCATTTTAAGATAAACTGAGATCAGTATCACTTCCAACTGTGGAGACAAATTCGTGTAAAGATTGATGGACTTAGAGATAGAACTCTGAAGCCCAGTATATATAAAATTCAGTTAAGACTGAGGAAACCTAGCTTCTTATTCTTGTTCCCTCTGTGGTTAATATATTGATCATTTAATTATATAATGCAGACATAATCTGCAACCCGTGAGGCATAACCTAGTTGCATCATACTCTGTCTCAACATCCCAATAATCAGGATTGTTCTTGATTGCCTGCTCATCACCTCTATCCTTAACATGTTTTTTTTTAATTATTTTTGGCTGTTCAGTGACCCAGCTTTGACCAGCCTAGGAAGCATTTTCACTTAGATTAGCCTGGTGTTTAAAAGCCTTTCATATAGGTGTGAAAATCAATCTAAGATTGGTCTAGAATGGAAATCTCTCATCCTCTGGAGATTAAGAAAATCTTGTTGCTTATTTCATTGTATTTTTAACTGAACTCACGTGCGTGTAGTAAAGAAAGTGGGGTTTTCAGGACTCCTTTGCTCAGGGCTACCAGTTTTGGGCATTTTGAACTCCAGAGATAAAGTGCTCAGAGTTAGCTCAGTAAAAGCAGAAGGGGAAGAGTTTAATGTTAGACCTCTAAGAAAGACTTTACCTGAAGTCTTAAGTGTGTATGATATCATATATGAATGTTAGTATGTTTTTTTTTTTTTTGTTTCTTTTTCTGGAGTAGAATTCCACCTGAATGGAAGTTTGGTCTCTTAGAGTTTACTGGCTCTAGCCTTTACCGCTGTGGAAGACTGGAAACACAAAGAGGCAGACTACAGTGTTACATGTAGGCGTGTTTTTGAAAGCAGAATTTGAGGGCAGACACAGAGAATAGCCAATGTAACTCTGTCTCTCTTCCTCATGAATCAAACAATTCTAGCACATCATATAGTATAACAATGCAGAATAAATGCCTGTGTGCGGCTTCACAGGGGAGTACAATCATCCTCTATTTGACATTCATGCTACATTCATTCATGCAGTCTGTAGGTACTGCACAAGCACATAAAATCGTTTCTCTTCTTTTTTCTCTTCCCTGTTTTCAGTGTGTTTGGTTTTTCTTTCAGTCAAATGGGCAAAATTATCTGATCGCTATGGAGAAATGCAATGACAGTGTTGGTCACCAATGATAAAACCTCTATATAAACGTTACTGCATATAAGTAGACTTTCCAAATAGAAATTCATTAACTTTTTTCTGGAGAACGCAAACTATATGTATAAACATATCCATTTCTTTAATAAAGATGAATGAAAGGAATCAAAATGTTTCATGTTGAATTCTTCTTAATTATTATGCATAGTATAGGATATATTTTTATTTTCTTTTAAATGTTGTTCTTTCCTTATGTTTGAGATTATACTACAGCATAAAACCGCATGGTCAAAACAAAATGCTTCAGGATCAGAATTGAAATTTTGAATTTTTGTCTCAGTTAGGAATCAAACCCAATTATAACAACTGGCACTTAATAAGCTCATTTCAAATAGTTAACAAAAAGTTCTAAAGTATTTAATGGTTCATGCCAACACAATACCCCCCTGCTACAATCCATCAATTTAGTATTCCAGAAGAAGTCTCATACTTGGTCCTCATGGGGCATTTTAACCACCTCAATATCTTCTAGAGGGACAAAAGACAGGGCACAAGCAATGCAGGAGGTTCCTGGCGTGAGCTGATGACAACTTCCTGACACAGGTGATCAAGGAGCTGACCAGGAGAGGTGCTCTGCTGGACCTTGCACTTATAAACAGTGAAAGACTGGTCAGGGATATGAAGGCTGGGGACAGCCTTGGCCACAGTGACTATGTGACGGTGGAATTCAAGATCCTGAGAGGAGGGAGCAGGAGAAAAGGCAGGATCACAACCCCCAACTTCAGGAGAGCAGACTTTAGATCTTCAGGGATCTGCTTGGAATGAGCCCAGGGCAGACCATCCTGGAAAAAAGAGGAGTCCAGGAGAGGTGGTTGATTTTCAAGAATCACCTGCTCCAAGCTCAAGAACAGACCATCCTAATGAGCAAGAAATCAGGCAAAAGTGGTAGAAGGCCTACACGGATGAGCAAGGCACTCCTGACAATACTCAAATGAAAAAAGGAAACATATGTGAGGCACAAACAGGGTCAGATCACTTGGGACCAATGTAGACACATTTTCCAAGCATTCAGAGATGTGTTCCGAAAGCCAAAACCCACGTGGAGCTGAATCTGGCAAGAGATGTGGAGGGCAAAAAGAAAGGCTTCTACAGCTATCTCAGCAGCAAAACAAAGACTAGGGAAAACCTAGGGCTGCTGCTGAATGGGACTGGCCCTGGTGGCAAAGGACACAGAAAAGAGCTAGGTACTCAGTGCCTTCTTAGCCTTGTTCTTTACCAGTAAGACTGGCCATCAGGAATCCCAGGCCCCTGAGACCAGTGGGAAAGTCTGGAGCAAGGCACTTACTCTTGGTGGAGCAGCATTAGGTTAGGGAACATATAAATGTGTTGCACATACACAAGTCTGTGAGACCCGATGGGACACACTCAGGACTGGTGAGAGAGCTGGCTGATGTCATTGTAAAGCCATTCTTGATTATCTGTGAAAAATCAAGGCAACTGAGAAAGGTTCCAGAGTACTGGAGGGAAGCCATTGTCACCCCTATCTTGAAGACTGGCAAACATTAGGCTCCAGGGAACCACAAGAAGTTCAGCCTCAGCTTTATCCCTGGAAAGTTGATGGAGTAATTTCTCCTGAAAATCATTTCCAGTCATATGAAGAATAAGAAAGCGATTGGGAGAAGTCATCATCAGGGTTGACCTGCTGGAAAGTAACTCTGCAGAGAAGGACCTGGGAGTGCTGGTGGACAACAAGTTGACCATGAGGCAGCAGTGTGCCCTTGTGGCCAAGAAGGCCAATGGGATGCTGGGGTGCATGAGGCAGAGTGTTGGCAGCAGGTGGAGGGAGGTGATCCTGCCCCTCTCCTCAGCCCTGGGGAGGCCTCACCTGGAGTACTGGGTCCAGTTCTGGGCTCCCCAGGACAAGAGAGACATGGCACTCCTGGAGAGAGTCCAGCGGAGGGCTACCAAGATGATGAGAGGGCTGGAGCACCTCTCCTATGAAGAAAGACTGCAAGAGCTGGGCCTGTTGAGCCTGGAGAAGAGAAGACTGAGAGGCGATCTCATCAACATGTACAAGTTTCTGAAGGGGGAGTGTCAAGAGGATGAGGCCAGCCTCTTCTCCGTGGTGCCCAGCAACAGGACTAGAGGCAATGGGCCCAAACTGAACCACAGGAAGTTCCACCTAAACCTGAGCAAAAACTTCTTCACTGTGAGGGTGACAGAGCATTGGAACAGGCTGCCCAGAGAGGTGGTGGAGTCTCCTTCTCTGGAGATATTCAAAAGCCGTCTGGATGTGATCCTGGGCAATATGCTCTAGGTGACCCTGCTTGAGCAGGGAGGTTGGACGAGATGATCTCCAGAGGTCCCTTCCAACCTCAACTGTTCTGTGATTCTGTGATCATGGGTTAATGCCTAACCAACATAATAGCCTTCTATGATGGAATGTCTGGCTTGGTGGATGAGGGAAGAGGGTGTGTCATGTTTATCTTGACTTTAACAGGATTTCCAACATACTGATGAAGTATAAGCTAGATAAATGGACAGTGAGGTGGGCTGAAAACTGGATGAACTGCTAGGTTCAAAGGGTAGCTAGCGGTGTCCCCCAGGGGTCAATACTGGATCCAATCCTGTTTAGCTTATTCATCAATGACCTGGAGGAAGGGACAGAATGCGCTCTCAGCAAGTTTGCAGAAAACCCAAAGCTGGAAGGAGTGGCTGGTATACCAGAGGGCTGTGCCACCGTTCAGAGGAACCTCAGCAGGCTGGAGAAATGTGCTAACAGGAACTTTTTGAAGTTTGACAAAGGGCAGTGAGAAGCCTTGCACCTGGGGAGGAATATCCCCAGGCAATGGACCAACTGGCTGGAAAGCAGCTTTGCAGACAAGGACCTGGGAGCGGGTCCTGGTGGACAACAAGTTGAACATGGGCCAGAAACGTGCCCTTGCTGCAAAGAAGATCAGTTGCACCCTGGGATGCATTAGGCAGAGTGTTGCCAGCAGGTCGAGGGAAGTGATCCTTCCCCTCTACTCAGCCCTGGGGAGGCCACATCTGGAGTCCTGTGTTTCCAGTGCTATGCTCCCAGTACAAGAGAGACATGGACAGAGTGGACTGAGCCCAGGGAAGGACCACAAAGCTGCTAAAGGGATTGGAGCATGTCTCATACGAGGAGAGGCAGAGAGAGCTGGTGCTGTTCAGCCTGGAGGAGGCTTTGGGGGATCTATGTGGTCTGGGATCAATGTGTTTAAATACCTGAAGGGAACGAGTAAAGAGGATGGAGCCAGATTCTTCTCAGTGATGCCCAGTGAATGCTGGGGGCACACATGGAAATCCAGGAAATTCCCTTTAAGCTACGAAAGTACTTCTTTACGGTTAGGGTGGTTGAACACTGGAACTGGTTACTCAGAGAGTTTGTGGAGTCTCCATCTTTGGAAATATTCAAATTGTCTTGGACAATCTGCTCCAGCTAAACCTGCTTTGGTCGGAGGAACTGGACTAGATAAACTGCAGAGCTCCCTTCCTACCTCAACAGTTTTATGATTTTGTGAAATGAGAAAAAAAACCAGCCAGACATTTTTTTTTCCTGCTGATTCCAATTCCAGAGCTTTTTCTTTTCTTCTTCTTCTTTTTTATATTCTGTTTCAAATCCTCCTTTGTTAATTTTCTGGATCACCTAATATAGCTAAGCTGACTGTAGTTATGGAAGTCTCCCCGCCAAGAAACTCTTACTTTACCAAGGTCCTTGAACCCATTCCATAACCCCCATCCACAGGCACATCAGATTTTGGATTTAGCTTGGCATGAAGAATTATTCATTAGCTTTCAATCATAACACCTATATTCCAGCTATGATTTTATTTATGATTTTCTGTGTAACCTTAAGGAAATCACTTTACCTCTTCTGCTTTATTTATCTTTCTTCTTGCTATATCTGTGCCATTTCTTGCGAGTAGGAAGGAAAATAATCTGGCAGATGAGTCTACTGATGTTAAAGAAATGTAACTTCAAAGGTCTCACCATATGAACTAACTCTAGGTCAGATAGTATCTCTACAATGTGTTTTCACCAGATTTATAAAACTGTGCTCCCCTCTCAGTATCAATGTGTGATAATCAGATTATAGCCCTGAAAGATGTAAAATTTTACACTAAAAGTTGTAAACGTACACATTTGCCAATATCCAACTATGCATCATTGTAGAAATACAGGAAAATGTATTTACCGACATACCAAAGGACATTCACATTGCACACACTGTTAATACCTCAGAAAGTACTAAAAAAAAAAATTAGAATTACTTTAATTCCTTATTTTTAAAGCTGCCACAAAACTATCCTCCTGGAATGTCATGTACCCGTTCATTTATCCAAGATTCGCTGTCATCTGTGGTATGTAATTCTTGAGTAAACCCTTTCATCTGAAGCTTTCTTTTTCCGAGATCCAATAGCTCTTGCATTTCTTGCCAATGAGATGTTTCTCTGATTGACTAGCAAATAATGCTGTTCTTTTTGTTTCTATTATTCAACTTTAAGGAAAAACTTGGCAAAGAAAAAGAAAATAAGAAAAATAAAAGACATTGAGATAAATAAAAAACATTGAAAACAAGAAAAAAGAAAATGAATACAAGGAAAAGAAAACAAAAAAAGGAAAAAGAAAGAGGAAAGAGGAAAAAGAGGAAAGGCAAGAGAAGAGGCTACAAAAAACAGCTGAAGCAAATCACAGCCCTGATACTCTTGCTTGCTGTTTCTCCTCCCAGAGCTCCTTGTTAACTGGATTCAGAGGAAACTGAAAACTATCTGTTTACTTTTGTATGATTTTGCTATTTTTTTTTTCCTTCTGTTGCTCTGTGTCTCCTCTTTTATCACCAATTGCCATAAACATATGCTAACTAATGAACACTCTCTATTTTCAATAACTGTATTGCATCTTGTTTTCTTTTTCTTGACAGCTCTAAGAATGATCTCCAAACACAAAATCTACATAATTCTCCTTCAATATATTTTTTTTTTAACCAGGAAGGTATTTTATTGTACAGAGTCCAAATAAGCAAATAACTAGTCTGTAAGTACATTATAATTACAGATTACAGACTAATTAGAGAGTTATTTATGCCTGAAGATTACGTACTAATTATATGTGAAGTTATTATGGAAAAACTGGCGAGTGCTATAGCAGCAATTACTATAAAATTATAAGTAGATGCCATTTGATTTTATGATTATTTGCACCATATGAAATAACAAGTTGCCAAAAATCAGACCAAGCTGGTTTGTTGCATCCAATAGCTTTAACTTGTTAATAACATTGATTCTCCAAGCGTGCCAAGAAACGTTGCACAACTGCTTTGCAAAGGCACAAGCATCTGAGCACCTTCCAGTGGTACATTAAGCACCACAACAAACATCTGCTACACGGAGTTCATTCCCCTCTAATCTTATCCTAGAGGGGGGGAAATGTATGTATAGTTTCTTTTTTCAGTCTTTTTAAAAAATTGTTGTTTTAAGGTTCCCTCTGCTCTGTGTGCCTATCTGAGAAGGCAAGTTATGCTCTTTCAGCTAGGAGTGGAAGTAGTGATATTTGTGATTAGCTTGGGATCCTACTGGAGTTCATTTCAGAGCTGGAGGGACAGCCAAGCAAAGCCCTGCTTTCTGCCCAGATGACTGGAAGTGTTCTTCTGCCTCAGGAGAGCCAGAGCCAGTGATGGTCTTCAGCCTGAAGTTCTCTCACAACAGCCAAGCACTCATCTATTGAGAACATCCTGAAAAATCAAAGATTAAAAAAAAGGCCATCTTCATAATCATGTCTCCTTAATTAGAAAAGGATAATTTCAGTAGGACAGTGAATAAATTATTTTATCTTTTTAATGCTGAACCAAAAATAAATAAACAAAAAGTTCTTGTTGGCCAAAAATAAAGTGCATGTGTGCGTGCTTGCCTGTGTGCATCTGTTTTCCTGCCGAATCACATAACTGAGACACTTCAGTGAAGGAAAATATTTTGCATAGCTGGATATGAAGTAGCTTACAGCTGGATATTTGTAGTAACATACAGAGAATCCAAAACTGACTCTATAAGATGCAAGAGATGGTGCATAATGTTGTTGTTAAGGCACTTTTGGAAAAAGTGAGAAACACAGTTCTCCACTCTTCTTTTTTTTTTTTTCCAGAAAAGAAATCAACCTCTTGATCGCAAGTGACTATGAAGCTATTGCATAACTTTCTGCCTCAATTACTATTTTAATATTTTATAGCAAGTGGAACAGCATCATTAGAAGAGACAGAGGGACACTCAGACATTTCAGAATGCTTTATGAGGACGTGAGAAAGCTAATTTCAAACACTTTTGCTGGTTCAGAAGGACTGTTCATGAAGACTCAGAATGTCCCTTCCCCCGTAGACCCCAAACCCATAAACTGTAGACGTTTACGAAGGTCCCTCTCAGTCTCCCTTGTTTCAGCTGTTCTCCTCCGCATATCTATCTTAATATTCATTTTGCAGTATATGTTCATGGATAAGATGCTTCCCTGAGGGACAAGCTGATTGGATCCTAGACTCTGTTTCAATTAATGTTTTATGCAAAGAACAACTTCAAGAGGAGACATTGCACTTAAAAAACGTGCTCAGGTCTATATTTAAGAGGGAATGCTTAGGTTATAACTACTTTAAAGGCTTCAATTTTTCCCCTTAATTCAAAGGAGACAGCGGGAACAGTGCTGCCTCCCCGAACCATTGTAAAGGGCAGTTTTCACTTGATCATTCTTTTTATCATATTTAAGATTATTAAAACATTTTAATGTGTTATTCATTTTATAGGTGCCCTGATTACTCTCTTTCATATTACTTAGTATTCATTTACGGAGATTGCCACTGATTCAAATGGTCAAGTTTTCAAAAAGTGTCCACTAATTTTCATTGCTTCCGTACTTTAATGTTCACCATTAAATAAATTAAAGGAGCTTTATTTTTCTGGAGTAACAGCTGCAGCTCCTGCTGGAGTCAGTGGGAATGGAAGATGACAGCTCTAAAAGTGGTGAAGTGACCCACGTTGGTGAGCGGCCTTAAAAATATTAACCATATGGGGAAGATCCTTAGTCAGTGTAAACTGGAAGATTTTTGATCATTTCTATGAAGTAGTTTCAATGTAAACCAGTTGCGGGTCTAACGCATGGGGTATTTTTACCCAGGTGGTGCCCTTGAACAACTTTTGCCCTTCTGAGTCAGTTCCTTCTCCTTCTCCTTTCTAGGTTTAAATGTCTAAGGAAAAAGGATAACATATTAATAGCAGCAAAGGTATTTTATGAAACCACAGTGGTTTTTCTTGACATTGTTATTACTGGAAAATTGCTTATAACATAAGGCCATGTTTATAGAGGTAGAGGTGCTTAATACTGTTTCCACAAGCAATTTACAAGGTTCAGAGGGATCCTCACAGGAGCTAGTTATTTTGATTATGCTTGGTGCATGTAGTACCCTTTCCTTTTCTAGTACGTTGGCCTTGTCACTGTGACCCAGAAGTGGTGTTCAGCATTGTTAAAAAAACAAAACAGTATATTTACCTTGTTTGAGTTCTATATGTGAGTCCCCTCGCATACTGGTACAGAGGAAACCACATGGGCTGGAGTCCTGATAGACTGACAGAAGGGAATTATGATGCCCGTTTCTCCATTTCTAGTGGTCATTAATGTTTTATGAAGGAAAAAAGAACATTTTGACATTTAATAAGGACAGTTTCTAATTAAGGGCTGGATTCAACAAGGCACTTAAGTTCTAATGGGACTTACACATATGCCTGACTGGAAACCTACCCTGCCCTGTCCCAGATTTTCAGTCTAACCACTAAACCACAAAATCATATTCTTTCCTATTCTCTCTTCTTCTGGCCCCACATGCTTTTCGCGCAGCAGCCTGCCTCCGCAGACACGCTCAGCAGATACTACTACCCAGGCTGTGTCACAGCCTGTTATAGACAACCTCTATTACAGCTACCCAATATAATTAGGAACATCGTATAGAAGAGAGGAGATACTGCACTAAGCTGTTGGGCCAAAGTGCTCACTGCAAGCAGGTCTTCTGCTTGGTGAGGAGATACATTAACATCTCAGTTGTAGGCTCAGCCTCACTCAGAGTGTAAATACACATATGGGCCTTTTGCAGAGAATGCTTGACTCAGAGAAGGGGTGTGGTGCTACAGAGCATGCTGAGCTACAAATGGAAATTAAATATTTAAAATGATAACACTGATTAGATTATTACAACATGACCGGAATAAACAAGATGTGGGAACTCACTAAAAAAGTAAGTTGTCTGTAAATAAGCCATCCTACCTAGCTGCGTAGCTTTCCCGGGTAGGAATAGTGCTGAACACACATTTCTAGTGTTCAGCCAAGAAGATAAATAATGTGTTAGGATGTTTTTAGGTACCTAAGTTACAAGTGTGAAATATGGCATATTGCAATTGCATAGAAGGAGAATCAAATTTCATTGTCTTTGGATGCTGGAAAAGTGCACTGCCCTGTTTACTCTTTAGGGTGCTTTATTCTAGTATTTCTCCATGTCCTACCCTGCCTGAATAAAAAAGAAATTGAAGTGAATCCTGTTACTGTGGCGAGGGTTCCCTAGGTCCATGGAAATAAGAAAGAGGTAGCCTGGGAGGAAGAGTCAAGACAGACTATGGCATAAAGTTGAGTAATGGCACTGCTGCTTGCTCAAATGTTTTAGGGAGAGGAGTGAAACTTTCTCGGTCCTTTAGAAGTTTGGTCACTGTTATATATCTGAAGGTTTTGTGCTGCAGATTATAGAGTAGATTTTTGTTACAGCTGTATAAGTGCCAGAAAGGTTCATGCTTTCAGATCCAGTCATTCAGCAATGTTTTCCATTTGCAGGGTTTAATTTACAGGAAAAAAATTATTTGTGAGATCTAGGCATTACTTTTCTTTGGAGTAATTTGATTCCTTTAGAAAGCTTAAGTTAAGCTTGCACCTAAGTCTCACTGGTACACATGCCTGATAACATTTCTGTTATAGCATGCACTATAATTGATGCAAATTCAGAGCCTTGTGACAGGCTTTATTAGTCACAGGATTAAGCCTTTGTGTTATCTGATAAAATATTCTTGTAAACAATGATTTTTTTCTCTCTTAAAATAATCTTTTCCTTTTAAAAGCATACCTATTTCTTTCTCTAATAATCAATATATCCAAAGGAGGCATTTCTCTTTCTTTGCTTCTTGTTCCAATGCATCATATTCCAGAAAACTTTAATTATACATCATTTACTTTTGAATGTCATTCTTAAACTCAGAAGTTGCATCTCATTATCTCATTCATGTTCCATAAAGTTAGATTTAAATATTTTATGTATATTTTTTTAAATCTTTGGGCTGTTCTGTTCTCATTACGTAATTAAAATGTTCTTCCTTAATTCCAGTTTTAGTTCCAATTCTATTTAATGTAGGATTTTTTTCCCCTTTTCAGAAATATTAATGGAATCTAAATCTGTTTCTTGTTCAGGTCATTTGCATGGACAAATGAGTTCTTCTCTCTCTTACAGTAGTTCTAAATACAGTTCAACAAAAATGATCTCCATAGGCTGTAAAATTTTGATTTATGCTAATGAAAAAGTGAATATTCAGAAAGAATATTTTGCAACTCTGAAACATTATAATCATCTCAGATAACATTGTTTTCAGACCATGCGAATGGCAAAATGTGATTTACAATGAAATGCTCATATGTGAGAAAGTTCTCTTCTTTATTGTGTGAAAAAAAAAAGGTTCCATAACCTTATATTTTTATGACAAACAAAAGTTATTGTTTTTTTTATATAACAGATGCTAATGGAATGAAAAAAAAAGTCATTTGCAGTGTATAAAATCACAATTAAAGGCCAGACCTGATGTACATCAATCTAGCTCTCCTTAATTAGTTTGCACTGTCCCAAATTACTCTAAGTATCAGATATTAGAGAAGTATCAAAGTTATCAAAACATGAGGACATAAACTTTAAACATAACTAATAAATTTAGGAAGAAGAGGAAGAAGGTAGAAAATACAACACAGAAAAAGCCACATGTTAAGGAACAACTAAGCACACATTTTCTAAAAATATTTTCCTTAAGGAAATTGATGCCTGCTGGATCCTCCAAATACAAAGGTAATGAGGAAACCCTGAGAACAGACATTTCTTTTCCCTTGTTCCAGCTGAATGATGGCCTGTAAGCCCCTTTCAGTTATTTAGAGGAATGATTCTCCCTAAGGTTTGTGATTTAATACTTGGAACATTTGTGCTGTACTATTTTATTTCAATGTTATGGTCCTGACTACTTCATCTCAAGCACTACACCACATTTTATTTTGGTAAATTTCAAATTCTAGATCTCAATGACATAGTTTGAACTTTCCATGTTATAACGTAGCAGAAAGCCATTATTCTTTTGACTTCTATCAATACGTTTCAATAACTTCCCACAGTTTAAATTATTAGGTCCTCACAGTACAATCCACACCTTCTGGTTGAGGACAATGTCATCACAAAATTTTCCAGCAATTCTGGTCATTAGCGTTTTTGTTGTAAATGCTGTTCTCTTCAGATGAGTCTGTGTTTTAGAGAATAAGCCACCCAAAGATCACTGCTAGCGAAAGAATAGCTTTCCTATTAGGTGAACTGACAGAGTCCTAAAGTTTTAGGTTGTATTGCCGCTATCTGGGGAAATAAAATCTCCCTTTGTAGGAATAAGCTTACTGCCTATAGCACATTAATTCAGTACTGTGTTATACTCTAAGGGCTGTTTTGTACTTCAAATGCATATGACAATGACAAGATTTAGGCCCAGCCCTTTAAAAAATAAAAGTGGTAAATAAATATAAAATTGTTTTTCTTCCACGCAGCATAAAATTTAAAATATCTGAGTAATTCCGCTTGCAAAAAAAGAAAAATCTATTATTTCATACATATGTACTTAATGTTATAAATTACTCTGTTTGGCTTTAAGATGTTTATGCCTGCCTGTAGCTCTTCGAATATAATTAAAAGACTTTCAGGTCACTCAGTGTGCTTTTTTAATCCTTACAGCTCCAGGGTGCTCATCATATGGTAAGATTTCGTTATGAGGAAAAGAATTTAGCACTTAATGTCTTTTATTTTTTAACGTCAGCACCTAAATAAAATGAAAGGGCATTTTTTGTTTCAGCAGCTTTAATGTCAGTAAAGTGATTTACGCAATGAACATGTACATACAATATGGAGATTTTCAAGAACTTTTAATAGCTGTTTTAGGGGGAAAAATAATAATAATACAAAAAGAGAGAGATCTGTCAAAGGTTGGTACAGGGAATTATCCTCAGCTGAATAAAGCCTCCTGATTCCACCCCAAAGCTAATAAGAGCTTGAAGAGAATATTTTCGGGGTTGAGAAGTTCCTTTATGCTATAAAACACAACAGCAGCCTCAAGCAGGTGGGGAACTCCTGTGCTGCCTGAACCTCTGTTAAGGATCTATTAAGGATGCAGTAAGTTTATATCACAGGGTATCACAGAAAGGTCTTATCTTTGAGTGCCAGCAGAGGACAAGGGGAAAGCGGGATATGATGATGGGAGATGTAAGACCATTGCAAGAAAGAAAACAAAGACACTCCATAAAAAAGTGGCAAGAATTTTCATTGAAAAGCTCTTTTCATTTATTGCTATATTGTTTGAGAAGATCACAAACTTCCCATGTGGGATTTTCTCACTTGTATCTGCCTTGCTGAACTCATTTTTGCAGCTGAAACAGAAGGCAAAAATAGAGACTGGTTCTATCTGGAATCTGTTTCACCTTGCAAAATGTCCATGGTCTTCCTACTTCCCTTCAAAAACAGCTGACAAACTTCCATTCCCCTCCATTTCTGACTGACATCTCCTATATATATATTTTTTCCCCCTGAGCAGTGTCTACCTACTCTCAGTTCACATACATTTGCGAGGCTTTCACCAACTGTAGCCTCTGGGTACAGTGACATGATTAAATTCAGAGGTTCTCATTGTAGGTATTTCCATCAGAACAAGTCACAATAATTGCCTTTAGAGTGAAAGGAGTGCTGGTCAGTAGAGTCAAATATATTGAGGATCCTCCTAAAAGTAGATCCCGTATCCAAATCTCATCCTAAGTTGCAATTACTGTATTGATTAAACCTCTAGATGGGAGTTGGGATGGCAAACTTAGACATGTACAAGGGAAGGTAATGGGGAGAAAATCGGGTTCCCATAGTAGCACTAGTGCCATTTTTCTTTCAGAGGTATTTCACGTAGCCATCAGCTGCTGCTCCAGAGGAATGTGGATTGGCTCTTAATCTAGTGTCATATTTGCTAAGACCATGCAGAGGTCTTGGGTTTCCTATGTTATCTCAGATAACGCTAGATTCTAATGCACAGGTAAATTCTCTTAGTATAGGGAAGATGAATTTGATACCTTATGCCAAGAAACATGTCCAAACCTCCACAGGTTGTTTATATCATGTATGCACGTAAAATAATGTTTGTGGAAGAGTGGGGAATATTTCTTCCAGGAATTTCCAAATAATACCAAAGCCTTTTCCCAAAATATTATGGTCACTTTTATTTTTTTAAAAAAACTCATAAATAAGAAAAATATCTCCACTACAAGCACAGACACTCTCAAATCTCTTTGTGAAGTAAAATCTTATCTACCCTAAAGGAACAGATTTTAAGAAAAAGAAAACAAAACAAAAACATACTTGTTTATAACCATAAAAAAAAAAGTACCATTTCCTCCTGCTTAATAGGACATATCAGAAAAGCCAAACATTAAGAACTGAGTCCACTATGACAGTTGCTGGTGCTGTAAAACTCAGTTCCCCAAATGATGGAAGTCTATGGTTAAATCCAAGGAAGGAAAACCGAGCTTGAAAAAGAATTTGATGCACTGTGGAAGAGAAGGGTAAAGAGGCAGATAGGCTATATATTGAGTTAGTTCTAAATGGTATAGAGGAAAAAGCAAACAAATAAGAGAAAGAAAAGAAAAAGAAAAAGAAAAAGAAAAAGAAAAAGAAAAAGAAAAAGAAAAAGAAAAAGAAAAAGAAAAAGAAAAAGAAAAAGAAAAAAAGAAAAAAGAAAAAGAAGGAAAAAGAAAAAGAAAAGAAAAAGAAAAAGAAAAAATGTCAAAAATAAGACAAGATGAGACGAGGTGAGACAAAAGAAAAGAAAAGAAAAGAAAAGAAAAGAAAAGAAAAGAAAAGAAAAGAAAAGAAAAGAAAAGAAAAGAAAAGGAAAAAGAGAAAAGAGAAATCCAGACAGCTACACACCTCTAGGATTGTTAGCTGCAAGTTGAACCATCATAGTCGCTTAAGAGCACTGGAGGTGACCATGTCAATGGAATTCACCAGTTGAGAAGATTATCTGAAGGATGTTCCATGAAGGATCCAGAAAAGAGCTTTACTCCAGGTTATTTCACTGAATGAATATTTATTTAGAGTGAAATGAAAAAAGTGACAACTCCCAACAAAATGAAATAGCACTGTTGGTTTTGGATATGCTATTAATTTCAAAACCCTTAGTTACAATACTTGGGAATCACAGTACGTGGTTTCATTGTTATGTGTACTTTATGGCTTTCAAAACATACAAATATTAACTCAAAACACCACTGAGCTGTAAGTAATTATTAACATCCCTCCTTTACCATGGGAAATGAGAAAGAGAGAGTAGATGGTTTTTCCCTGAAGTTACACTGGGAACTCTGGAGTAAAGGCAGGGATGAGTGAGCACAAAGGTTGGAACATGAAGCCGAAATTAAAATGCAGGTGCTCATAAGGATTTCAGTGGCCTTAACTCATCATTTTGGAGCTCCCTACTGAGCGCGAGATCAGGTAAGAGTGATTCACTCCGAGTAGCCATCTAGCTTTCTGATATATAAAATAAATGTGAGAATTCCCACCCTGGCTGTCTGAACAGTCTGGTTCCTTGCTAAATTAGGAATTTCCTTAACAAAACTGGCGATGTTGAGCAGACTGATAATTGTTTATGGAAGAAAGAAATACACCTCTTTCCACCACAGAGACCTCTTAGAGAAGTTCTACCGTCTTTATTATTTATTGGTTATTTCAAGCTGTCACCATGATGTCTTTTTGTCCACTACGCACAAGACTTGTAGCTGTATGGCCTCCTTGGTGTCTGACTGCGACTGGAGTTGGGGTAGGCAGGATTTTTTCTCTTTCCATCTCCCTGCGTTGAAGTTAGCCAATAGAATACTTTTTTTGGTGGGAGCAGGACAAGCAGGTTGCACTTTCTATGGCCTAAAAATAACAGCTTTTAAATTGACACTGAGGAGGTGGAAAGATATGACAATAGAGCACAGGCGAATACTCGGCAAGAAACTTGAAACTGAAATGGAGAGATATGACCTGACATACAGAATCAGCACAACTGGCACATGATTTATTGATTATGGCCTGTCACATGAGAGGGTCCCAGCTAGCTGAAAAGCACAGAGCAACGTAGTATTTTTCTTTGGCATTTTCAATTGCATACACTTTACCTTTAGAATGATTACTCTCTCCACACAAAGGAATATGTGGCTTTGCTTTTGCAAGCAGGCAAGGTGCAAACTGTGTGATTTTTGCTGGCAGCCAAAAAAGCTGTGGATTACACTATTGATTCACATAGATAACTTGGAGGGCAGGTAAAATACTTGAGGGGTTGCAGATGTGTGTCAAATCTGCATGTGTTTGTGCATGTAACAAGATATTGCAAGAATACAAACATCACCACCAGCAATAAAAACAACCTTATATCTCCTTTGTATGCATCAGCAGGGTTATTTTTTTTTGCACAAGCTTCTCAGCCGCTCTTTTGTAAGCCTACCTTCTTTCATGATTTAGACAGTCACGCGCACAATCCGTATTCCTCATGCTGAAAATTGACTTCAGAGTGATAAATCTCTAGCAGAATAGCCCAGAAGAAAATGTTCACTACGTGAGTGATCCAGCTGCACCCACTTTGAAGTCGATGGAAATTTGGCTTTAAGAATCTTTGATCTGACATCGGTAAACTGCAGCGAGCTCAGCAGAAGACCAACAAGATGGCTGGGGCTGGAGCACTCATCGCTGAGGGACTGGGGCTTGCTCAGGCTGGAGAAGGGACAGCTTTGGGGGACTAGTCCCAGACTGGGGAGCAGTCACTGCCATACCTAGGGGAGATCGTCAAGAAAACCAAGCCAGGCTCTTCACGGTGGTGCCTGGTGGGAGGGCAAGAGACAACAGGCATGAATTTTAAAAAGGAGAGGCTCAGACCGAATATAAGGAAATACTTTTTCCTCATGAGAAAAGTCAGGCAGTGGAGCAGGTTGCCTAGAGATGTCCTGCTAACTCCATTCTTGCAGATTTTCAAGACTGGATAAGATAAAGCCTTGAGCAACCTGATCTGACCCTGTAGCTGGTGCTACAGAGGTGCTCCTCTTTAAGCAGGAATTTGGGCTAGGGACCTTCTGAGGTCCTTTTCAACCTGAATTGTCCTGTGATTTTCATACCTAAGTGCTTCAAGAACTCATATCAGCTCAAGGATGGATTAGTATTATACATACCTACCAGAAGGTTAGATACGAAAAATGGCATTAAAAATATATATGTATTGTCTGTTTATTTGTTTTTAAGATGGCTATATCAAATTGTAGCGTTAGAATATTTTATTAGCAAGTTTCTATAACTGAAACTTTATGATTTTGAGGAGGTAAGCTGACGGCCCTGACTGCAAATCCAGTTTTGCATAGAAAAAGTAAAACTGGTAGAGGCTAATACTTTGACGCTTACATTCCAGTAGGCATTGAAGGTGACTAATCTCTTTCATTTATGGTGATAAAACTTACACCTATCCTCAGATAACTGTTATCCTAGAAACTATTTCAAACTGACATTTATGCAACACATATAAGGAAATTAAAGCCTTCAGAGCTACTTTTTTTTGTTCCTTGAGAAGAAAAACAATAATTTTTAAAATCATGCCACTGTTAGAGTTTCTTGGGACTCTACAGGACTGTGCATAACACAGACCCAGGAGCACTGAAGACTTGCAAGAATCTATAACCTGAATGTAATAAGCATTTTTGAATGAGCTTGTAGTATAGTATAGGCCTCCTTGGAAGCTCCTGAGGCTGCAGGATTACTGATACCCAACTTGTGTGTTTAGAGGAAGAACGAGTATCTCAGTATTTCGCAGTGCAGTGCACTATAGACTAACCAAATAGTCCAAGCTGGATCATAAAGATACCTTTTAAGATTTCAGGGCTGCCTCCTTTGCCCGCACAAAGCTGTTAAATGAACAGCAGCCTTAATATTAATTATTCAAAGCAATAGACTTCATTTACTTTCCTAGGGGCTCAAGTGGGTCTAAATAACACCACAAATAAAATCAACAGCAATTTTTTTCACAGAACGTTTACTGTATAAAATACTTACAATATTTTCTTATTAAATTTGTTACCATTTCTATTTATATATCCTTAGAATTTTTTTTCCCCTTCACAATCATTTGAATGATATAGATCCAATTTGCTGGTTAAAACTGCAGTATCTCCTACTAGTTAAAACTGCAGTATCTCCTACTATTAGACTGGAGGTCCACTGTCCAGTGGTCTAGTGGTCAGATCATCTTGAGTTGAATCCTAAGTCATATAGTTGACAAATTCTAAATTACAAGTTTTATTTGAAATTTAGTTCCTACTTTTCTAGCCAGATTTACAGACATCTACTTGATGGACTACTTAGGATTAGTTCTAAAGGATAATTCTTAGCTCCAGAAAACTAATTCAAGAGGATGCAGCTGTGGACAGCTTTGTGGACAAAGTCTTGATACCAAAAAGAAAACTTAATGAAAAGATGTTAAAAAGTAATAACATTTCCTCAGCATTTTCTCACGAAAGCAAAACGGAGAACAGCAAGAGTAATGGACTCAGTACTGATTGATCAGTTTTGCTGATCAATCATTAGCATTTTGATTCATTAACTGACAGTTCATCTAGCCAAGCAGGAAGAAGCTAAAATAGGCTAAGAAATTATACAACACAGTAGAATTCATCTTTGTTATGAGGAAGCAGCCGGTGTTATTATCTTCTATTTCTGCCACTTCTTTTATTGTTTCCCATCTGCTGAGCTGTGTATGGAGTTTAGAGGAGATTCTTCTCCTTTTCCATCATTTGTCAGTTGAAGGGTTAGGGCAGGGTCAAGAGGAGCCCCATAAGTCACGCAGTTTCTGTAAGTGAGTTTCAGGACAGGCCATGGCTTATTTAGATTTTAGGGTTCGATGTATCCAGCACAGCAGTTTAGACTATGCCTATTTCAGCTGTAATTTTTGCAACAAACTACTGATCTCTAAATAGGGTCCTTATACAGGTAGAAATGTTCTGCTGTGGAAATAATATAAGCATTATTACAGATTCTAGGCTGACTGAGCATCACAGGGTATGGTCTGGAAGGAGTACAAAAAATGAGAAGTTGCCATGATCCAGGGTTAACAGGCAGTCAAGCAATCCCTCCTATAAGCTAAAAAAGCAGAGGGCTTGCCTACTTACTGACATAGCTTAAAAGCAGCAGACATATTCTAACTGTTTCTTATGCTTTTTTTTTTTTTTCCTTTAAGGGCTTTAAGAAACTAAATATTTTTGTTTTTTAAAAATGCAAAGCAGAAAAATGATTGGAATATTATCAATTGGGTACTCCTATGTAGCTACAGGCCAGGATGCCAGGATAGAAGCATGATTTCAGAACCTCAATTTGAAACAAAACTCTAAAATATCTCCAGAACTTCTACCTGATTCTAAAAAGAATGAACAGAGAGATAAAGTTCAGAGTATGAAAAAAAGGCTCTGCGGGCTGGGCAAAACAGTATAAGGGTCCACTCATTACCCTGTCAGAGCCTGGGTGGTTATCAGTCTGATGCTCTAAAAATACCCTATATGGTCTCCTTGTGCATCACCTCTATGACTGCCATCTCCTCACAAAGTATTCTTTGACTCAACGATCCAAATGAAATCAGATTTTTAAAAAGGAGATAGCCTACATAGATTTTAGCTCCCAGACACTTTGCAAAACAGGTGGTTGGAATATGCCGTTAAGGAGAGGCTGAGAGCTCAACCTGTATTAGGCAACAAACAGGACAGATGTTTTGAATGTCTTAAAGAACCACCCAGACTTCTTTATAAATGCCAATGAGTGCAACCACACTCAAAACACAAAGCCATGAGAGACCAAGGCTCAGTTGTTTCCAAGATCATGTGCAGGGCTATACAATACGCAGAAGAGAGGAGGAGGCTGAAACAAATATGTCGATTCCTCCTGGCTCCTGGGAAGGAAGTCAGGCTTAAGAATTGGAAAGGATGAAGAGGTCTGTCTTCCGTAGAGCCTAGAGGACACACCTACATGTTTTTATAATACTTTTATTACAGAAGGTCATGTTCAGTGCTGTACTGGATGGTGTTCATTCTGCAGAGAAAAATAAGAGAGTAACTTAAAATGCAATCATTGCATCTAATAAACAGGAGGGGAACTGAGTTACATAGAGATTGTCCAAAATTGAAAAGGAAATCTGTATAGAACCAGCAGCTTGTCCCCAGCTGCCCACTTCCTTGGTTTTAAAAAGAGTTTTCCCAGCTGTTTATCTGTTTCATTTGGGGGTGTATGGTTTCTCTTAATGTTCACAGTCTGGATAAGAATACAAGTTCATTAAACTTGCATGCTTATTCAGATTAAGCTTCCAGAATTCATTACATTCTTGCTACAGCCACTAAATTCACTATAAAATTTGATTAAAATGGTTTAGAAAGTCATGCCTACATAGTTGCAGAAGGCTGAGGAGCTGAGAAGACACACTTGTCTATACTACCTAGCAATACAATAATTCCTCCTCCCACACAGTAGTATCTTAAATATAACTATTCCATGTTCTAGCTTTAAAAAGAGAACAGTTATGGAAGTTTGACTTTTATGTCCTTCCACTGCAAAGCAACGCATAACCCACTGAAAAAAATGGTATAAATTATTTTTTCAGACAAAGCTTCTACAAGGGAAAAAAAAAAAAAGTAGCACAGTTTTGTTTTATTAGTCGGGAGCCATAAACACCAGCCGGCATATAGTATACTAGCTGAACCATAGATTTCAATTGCTTCTGCGGTTCAGTGTTTCATTCAAAGGTTTTCTCTTGGCAGCAGGACTAAGCTTCTCTGTAACATCATCTTGCTCTTTTCCTTTAGCTTCCTTCTAATTGTTAATCATGGTTATTTTGGCTAACCTGTGGAAAAAAAAAAAATCTACTCACAGCACTTCCCTGTTCTGCTTTGGCTTTTATTCTGCAGTTTGCTATAAGTCCGACCTTGCTTGAATCCTGGCAATGTGACTCCTCCGGAAATTAGTGAGACTCCCAAAGGTACAGCTGAGTTCTTCGCTTGGTGTTTACAGGCAGCATATTGGGCGGCAGGGGGCATAGCGACGAATGCTTTCTGATTCCTTAATTTTGGATACAACAGATCTCTGCAAAGGGCCACATTTTCAGAAAGATCTGAGTGCTTACTTTAATCTCTTTGGTGTCCCGGGTTGCACGGTCACACACAGAGGCATCCAATCATGTCCAGAAACCTAAGCATATTTTGCCTGAGTTTTTCCCTCCCTGCCATCTGTCTCCTCCTGCTTTGCTAGGTGCTGAAGTTACACCGCAATGCACAGTAGCACAGTATTTTCTTAACAAAAGCAAATATTGCCCATGTAAATCTGGAGCAGCTAACATATTTGACTTGAAATTGCACCAAGGTTAATCCGCAGATTCATTTTGCTTCACAGATCTCTCCTGAGGCTCCAACTGGAGTTGTATATGACTTAGGGTCTACCACTTGCAGTAATCTTAATTTTGTATGCTTTTAAAAGGCAATGAACAGGTCTTAAAAAGCTATCCAGGAAATACTTTCTAATTTCTTCCATATTCTCACTTGATGTAAATTGAGATAGTGTTTTTGGTTCAAAGGACTAAATCTACACCCATTGAGAATCCACTCCTTGTAATCTACTCTTTGTTGTCTATTGTATCAAAATTTCCCCGTGTGCGCAATTTGCAGGCGTATCTCTAGTTATAATATTTTCTGACCTTCACTTGGTCACTCTGTCTCTGGAGCACTGCTCTGGAACATTAAACACATTTCCTTTTCAGAAAATTGTCTATGTATATGCATATATAAATAAATAAATATTGTACATACTATATATGTGTATACATAGGTATAGGGTGTGTGTGTAGGGGTGTGTGTGTGTGTGTGTGTGTATGTATTTAATCAACCTTTTTGTAAGATAGTCTAAAAAATCTAACTTATAATGGGGAAAAAAATTGTGAAATTAATTTCCTAAAACTATGGTGCAAAGTCATTAAATTATAACAAATGTACTTTACATTGGAAAACTATGAATGATTTAAATGAGATATGAATTGAATCCGTGAGAAACTGGAACTATCACCAGTTAATAGGCTTTATTTCATTGAATTGAGTTGAGGTGGAGTTAATTTGCAGTCCATTCACTGAAAACTGTCATCGCTTGGCTGTGATTGAGACGATTTTGTCACAAGACATAATACAGGCTTAAAAGAAATAACGTTGAGGAGAAAATCTGAGATATATACTAGCATGCATTTCAACAAAAAGAAGGTTTGAACAGCAGCTTTACTGTACCAATGTTAATAACTCATCATAAAACAGAAGATCTCCACTTGGGATGCAGGCTTTGTTGTGCTAGATGCTTCACACACATATTTCCAAAAGATGGCCAGTACCCTAGAAAGTTTACAAGCCTGATTTATGATGAAAAACAACAGTTGGATCAAACAAGCAAATCTAATGAGTGCAATCTGTTTCATTTATCAAAAAAAAAAAAAAAGGATAACTGAGAAACATCTTGATTATCGTTCATAAATACCTCCAGCAAGAGGAAATAGAAGTCATTTAAGTGGTCCTCTACGTTGCAGAGAAAGGCATAACAAGGAGCAGTTGTTGCAAGTGAAATCTAAACAAATGCAAATGAGAAATCAGTTAGAACAATGATAGTGAAGATGTCTAGCCCAAGAAACACACTGTCGAGAGAAACGGTAAATTCTCCATCTTTTAAAGTCTTCCAGTTAAATCCGAAAGACACTAAGATAAGGTTTGATCATACACCGTGTAGGTCAGTGCTACACAGTCTTTTGTACATAGGTATGAGCTTGCTATATGCTCCAAGGCAGTTGGAAGCTGTGCAAGTGCATCAACAGCTCTTTGCCCATTTAATGTAACGCACCTCTGAGACTGGCTCGCATGAGCTTGCATCTCTTTGCAAAAGACCATGTAGAGACCTTGGAACACGCATGAAGAGATGAGAACTTACAGCATGCATTAAATAAGAGGTCAGCCTAGGTAGTACCTGAAACAAGCAAACAAAAAAATCTGCCAGGTAGCAGTTAGATCGGCCGCAGTAAGGAGTATCCCGGGTATCTATTTGCAAACAATATGAAACGAAACGGAAGAGCCGTGTTTAAGGTATTCCAGTCCTTACAAGCAGCCATATTTTTTGTGTTTTCAACATAAATCATGTAAAGGAAACCTATGAGTTCATAGGCTGGTTCAAAACTCAATCTTTGGTAAGTTTTAAATTTCCCCCAAAGCCACAAGACTGAGTGTTTCCTATGATTTCAAGAAGCAAGCTTTACACAGCCCTATCCTTTTCCTCCTACTTTGACAGTCGTGTAGTGTGATTGGTATAAGTCTTAGCATATAGCGTGAGATGCCCACCAAGAGACCAGTAGTCCCTTCTCACTTCCACAGATTTTCTCATCCCATGATTGCAAACCTGGTTGTCCTGTTGTGCTGCTTGAAGAGATACCGTATCAACATCACGGACATAATGATAGTTTCTGAAAGAATGTGAGGGCATTTTGACAAGGACACTACCATTTTGTAGGATATCCAGACCAATTCATACAGACAGTCTCGTCCCCCTCTGTTTCAAAGCAGACTTTTCCTTCACAGATTAGCATGCTTCTAGGCTACCTTTTTGAGGTGACCTTTAGTGTTTCTTCTCAACTGATGGTAAATCATCTGCACTAGGCATTGGAAAAGACTTTTGAAATGAAGAAAACGCAGACCCTATATTTTAACAGGCTGAAGTTCTATGCCTGGTGTTACTCATGCAGTACTTTCTCTATGCTTTACTCCATTTTTCCTTTCCCCCCATTGTAGTCCTACAAGTTACATACCGGTCACATATCTTCCTAGATGCATTCATATTCCATTCCACATGCTCAGTATCAATGTTTGAAACCTTATTTCCCATGCGCTTGTTGAACATTATACTTTTTCTAACAAATTCTTTCTCTATTGTTAACTTAAAATGTCACAGATTTTAGAACCTGAACATTATTGGAAGGCACCGAAAATCCACATCAGAAATTCTTTTGCATCTGGCCAGGTATAACTCCTACAAATTTTAATTTGGAAATTCCTGAGAAACTAGATTTCCGGAACTGAAAACAGTCATCCTAAAAAAAAAAAAAAAAAAAAAAAAAGTAATACCATTTCTCTGGCTGTATGGCTGTATTAAATCAGATGTAGCTATTTTGTAGCTATTTACAAAAGATTTTAAAGCTCAAACATGAAAATAATTTTTCTGATTTTTGTAAAAAAATAGTCAGAAAACTTAGATATATATTGATAGGGTTTATATATTTTTTTTCCTCATACAGAATTATCTGGTGCAGGCTTTGCGGATCACCAGTGCCCAAAGCTACAGAGGTTACAGCTGCATCGTCTTCAAGGTGCAATAGTACAGGGGAAAGAGTCAGGGCTTTTGAAAAAGATAGAGATAAGGATACTTCATGGGATGAGACTTTCAGGGCTTATCTCTAAACTGGATTCCCATCTCTTGGTAGTGTAGTTTCATGGAAAGTTTTGTTGCTAGAGGTAAAAACTTCATCTTATACCGTGGTGAGTACAGGTGCAGCAGGGAATTTTTGCTCTTATCTTTGTCAGTAACTTCAGTCTGTGTCTACACTAGCAAATAAAACCGTACCAGTGACCATCTCCAATAGGCAGTTTGCCTAAGGCAAACCTGTTTTAACCACACGCCGTGCCATGCCAGTTGGCCTCAAGGCCAGAAAGTGGTGCTGTGCATGTCTGAGTTACAAATATAAGCAGCACCTCTAAGTGTAATTCCTTAAAGAGGGGGAAGCCTACAAGCCCCTAAAGCAGAGAGAGGGGTGAAGGATGCTTTTTTAAGTTAGGCTATTTCCTTTTACTACTCTTCATCCCTCTCCATTACTCCTCCTACAAAAGGTTACAATAATTATGCAGTTAGATCCAAGGAAAAAAAAAAATATATATATAATAGAAGGGAACCAAGAAAGGTTAGTAGATACAAGGCAGTATTTCTAACAGTCCATTTTCTATGCGGAAAACAGTTACATAAATTCCTTAACATGGATCTGAAATGGCTCTGATGGCTATCATTTAATTTGCATCCATGATTTAATCTTAATCAATCAAACCGAATAGTACTGAATGTGGATTTAGTGCAAGGACTAAAAGGCAATTGTAGTAAAACACAGCGATAAATATACCAGCCTGATCCTCCTCTGATTTGCCCTGGTTATAAGTCAGGAGCAGCTGCATTCCAATGAATTTAGTCATGCCAGAGTAAAACTGGTGTAAACAAGAGTAGACTCCTGCTGTCTAAGCTGAAGCAATTTCAGGCTTGGCACTAAATTCTGATAAACACGCTACAGTGCAGCTGTATATTAAATAGCTGATTTAGAACAAAACCAAGCTGCTAATGCCTACATTTTTCTTCAGACTAATAGGTGGCTGAAATACAGTATTTCTGAAATAAATGACAGGGAGTGTCAGGCTTTGAAACATGTTATCTTTAGTTGCCCACAATAACAATAGGAATTGAAAGACTAAAAACCTTAGATTCACAGAAAAGAATATGCTTTTATGCAAAAGAGACATCAGAGCTTCATATGTAGGGAATTAAAGACATCTGCTCTGAGATTGCAAAAGGTATTTAGGTACCTAACTCCTGTTGTATAACGCTTGAAGCCCAGATTGGGGGAGAGGGGGAAGGAGGATACAGGAGCAGAATACGCAGGACTGAATAGGACACTCAGCTTTCTTCTTTTTTTTGGAGCAGGATATCTACACCCTGGGTTATAGCTTGGTTTCACATAAGGATATGCAGTAGAAGCCAAGGAAAGCCAAGAGAAAAGAAATCTGGTCTGTGATTTTGAGGTAGAACCGCACAACAGTCAAAATACTGATCTTAAATGGAGCACACAAAGAGCACAAACCAAGCTTTCAGTCTCTAAAGTCCTGCTTTATCTGAAAAAGTAATGAAAATAAGCTATTTAAAAATTAAAGATATACAAATTTTCTTGGTTTCTTTCAAAGAGTGAAAGGAATTATTTAAAAAACCAAATAAACAAACAAAATAACAAAAAATCCTCCTTCTTCCCCATGCTGTCTTTGGGGGCTGTGTTCTACTTTTTCCAGTATTGGTATCAAACCAACAGCTTCCAAGGACTTCCTGAACTGCAACAAACTTCTTTCTGTTATCTTTGAGATAGAGCAACGGTTACTCTCTGGGAAGGTACAATGTTCCCTCACATAAACTGGTTTCAGCTAAACTCGAATTGAGCAGCCAGGACAAGACAAATGCAAACCCCCCTTTACTCCTGCCCTGCCATGGCCAGTCAATCAGAAGGGAGAATAATTTTTCCTGTCAAATAGAGGGCTGTAACCATAATCATCTCTTACTGGCAACTTAGCTCTGATGTCAGTAGCTGAGTATAGGGAGAGCATGCCTTCAAACAGCCCACACATCTCCCAGTAGCATCTAAACTATCGATTAATGGGATAGTGGTGGGATAGTTCACATGACTGGGATGCTGTCATGGATGGCCATGTGCTTTTTAGGAAAGACAGGCCAGGAAGGCAAGGTGGTGGAGTTGCCCTTTATGTGAGGGAGCAGCTAGAAGGTATGGAGCTCTGCCTCGGGGTGGATGAAGAGCAGGTTGAGAGCCTATGGGTAAGGATTAAAGGGCAGGGTAACATGGGTGACACTGTTGTGGGGGTTTACTACAGGCCACCTGACCAGGAGGAAGTCATCGATGAGGCCTTCTACCGACAGCTGGAAGTAGCCTCACGCTCACAGGCCCTGGTTCTCATGGGAGACTTCAACCACCCTGACATCTGCTGGGAAGACAACACAGCTAGGCACAAACAAGTCAAAGAGGTTCCTGCAGAGGATTGATGATAATTTCTTGACCCAGGTGGTGGAGACGCCAACGAGGAGAGATGCAATGCTAGACCTTGTACTAACGAACAAAGAAGGTCTGGTTGGAGATGTGAAGGTTGGGGGCAGCCTTGGCTGCAGTGACCATGAGATGGTGGAGTTCAGGATCCTGCGAGGAGGGAGCAGGGCAATGAGTAGGATTGCAACCCTGGACTTCAGGAGAGCTGACTTTGGCCTCTTGAGGGACCTACTTAGGGGAATCTCATGGGGTAGGGCCCTGGAGGGAAGAGGGGTCCAAGAAAGCTGGTTAATATTCAAGCATCACTTCCTCCAGGCTCAAGAGCAGTGCATCCCTCTGAGGAAGAAGTCGAGCAAAGCGGGCAGGAGACCTGCATGGATGAGCAAGGAACTCCTGGCCAAACTCCAGCAGAAGAAGGAAGTACACAGAATGTGGAAAAGGGGACAGGCCACTTGGGAGGAATACAGGGACGTTGTCAGAGTGTGCAGGGAAGCGACAAGGAAGGCTAAGGCCCAGTTGGAATCAAATCTGGCAAGGGATGTCAAGGACAACAAGAAGGGCTTCTTCAAATACATCAAGAGCAAAAGGAAGACTAGGGAAAACGTGGGCCCACTGCTGAATGGGGCGGGTGCCCTGGTAACGAAGGATACAGAGAAGGCAGAGGTATTGAATGCTGCCTTTGCTTCCGTCTTCACTGCTAAGGCCAGTCCTCAGGAATTCCAGACCTTGGGGACAAGAGAGGAAGGCTGGAGAAAGGAAGACTCTCCCTTGGTGGAGGAGGATCAGGTTAGAAATCATTTGTCCAAACCTGACATCCATAAATCTATGGGCCCCAATGGGATACATCCACGAGTGCTGAGGGAGCTGGCGGATGTTATCGCTAGGCCACTCTCCATCATCTCTGAAAGGTCCTGGAGAACAGGAGAGGTGCCTGAGGACTGGAAGAAAGCCAATGTCACCCCATTCTTCAAGCATGAGCCAGCAGCGTGCCCTTGTGGCCAAGAAGGCCAATGGGATCCTGGGCTGCATGAGGCAGAGTGTTGCCAGCAGGTGGAGGGAGGTGATACTGCCCCTCTACTCAGCCCTGCTGAGGCCTCCCCTGGAGTACTGGGTCCAGTACTGGGCTCCCCAGGACAAGAGAGACATGGCACTCCTGGAGAGAGTCCAGCGGAGGGCTACCAAGATGATGAGGGGACTGGAGCATCTCTCCTGTGAGGAGAGATTGAAGGAGCTGGGGCTGTTGAGCCTGGAGAAGAGAAGCCTGAGAGGCGATCTCATCAACGTGTATAAGTATGTAAAGGGGGAGTGTCAAGAGGATGAGGCCAGCCTCTTCTCCGTGGTGCCCAGCAACAGGACAAGAGGCAACGGGCAGAAACTGAACCACAGGAAGTTCCATCTGAAGCTGAGGAAAAACTTCTTCACTGTGAGGGTGACAGAGCATTGGAACAGGCTGCCCAGAGAGGTGGTGGAGTCTCATTCCCTGGAGATCTTCAAAACCCGTCTGGATGTGATCCTGGGCAATATGCTCTAGAGGTCCCTGCTTGAGCAGGGAGGTTGGACTAGATGATCTCCAGAGGTCCCTTCCAATGTAAACCATTCTGTGTGTGATTCTGTGTGATTAGTGTATTTTTTGATAGATAAATCTTATATCCCTTCTAATCCAGAACCCAGGTCTTCCAATTCCTAATGAATACTCTAACTATGGGGCTATTATCGAAAAGATAAACAGTACAGCTTCCAAGTTCTGTCCTTTAGGAAGATGACCAGTTACCTACAATGGGTGCCTTAACTGCTGGATAGAATTACTACCTCCAGAAGATGATGACTCAGCTTAATTAAGAAACAGCCACTCATCTTCACTGATTATAGAAAAAGTCTTGGTTCTAACCTCAGAGAAACACTACACTAATGCACGCTGAGTGCACTGATAAGGCTTAATGGCCTTCACTGGTCTCAGCTGCCCTCCATCACACACACACATTCTGTTTCAACGGGACTCAAGAGCCCCGTTTAAGCTCAGTCCTAGAGAGCCCTCTTTGCTTGGACTTGCAAATAGGTTGTAGGTCTACAACCTAGCTTTGTCCTAGCCCCTGAATGGACTTTGGACCTTTGTTGTAGGTAGCCTGCCTCCTGGATAGGCACCTTGCATGTGTGTTATCTATAGCCCTGTTTTTTGGCCACATCTTTTTTTGTTCCTGATTGGGTTCCCTAGATGGACCTTGGACCTGATTTATAGCTTGCCATTCCTGATAAGCAACCCTGTTGTCAGCAGCTAGCTCTGCCTACTTTGTTCAGACTCTGTGGGACCTTGTCCCATTGGTGAGGACGCAGCCGCTGCTGGGGTCATCCTCAATTCCCTGTCTCATAGGGAATGCGGGCCCTTATTGCTCCCTGAGAGATGGATTTATATCGTTATTAAATGCTTTGCTGTACCATGTGCTGAGTGTGTCAGGAATGTGCTGGTTGTGATCTTCTGAACAAGCCTAGCAAATTGGGACCTTAAAGGAATCTAGGCATTTGAAATTCAAGATGGACATAGGGAGGTGCCTGGTTGTTCAGTTCCACCTGAAAGATGGTGACTTAATGATAGATAGCAGCAGGGTTTTAGGCTAAAGAAAATAGCTCCAAAAAATAGAAAAGCCAGAGCAAACCAGCCTCAGTAGTCTTTAAAACAGACTCTAAAGCCTACGTTTTGTCTCTGTTGTGTGTAAAGCTCCTTTATTTTATTTCCTGTGGTTTTGATTACATTTTTGATGATTTTTGACTAGAACTTTTGTATGAAGGGCAAAAAAAATCTAATACAAGTGATGGAATCTCATCTTATCTTTTTTTTTTTTTTTTTTTCCTCACAGCTGCTGGAGGAATTTGTAATGCAAAAGCCATGGGGTGAAGCAGGCTGGTATATTTGGGATTCAGCATTTTGTTTAAAGCCTGCTTCCTGAACTGCTGGAATGATATGGGTGAATGTTGATTTCTATTAAATATAAATATGTACAGCATGTTCTGTCTCTGGGAAGTTGCCACTATGAAGAGATATCGCAGCTGAATTGCCAGAAAATTCAAGTGTGTGGGGAGGGAGGGAGAGGAGGAAGGAAGGAAGGCACAAAGAACAACATGTCCCCGCAGCCACCCACAAGGACATGCTCCTAGTGCAATATGAATTAGCAACAGCCAAGGAAGCCCTGATGCCTAAAGAAAACAATGTAAGTATCTGAGATAAGTGCTGTCATTAATATCTTTGGGTATTTCTCAGTCATTTAACCTGAGAATAGATGCCCTGAGCTTTTCTCTAGTCTATGGGTAAAACGATAACAGCTTTAGAAGCCTACCTGCCCTAGGCTCCTTTTTAAGTTAGACATTTCAGTTAAATGCTTTTCAGATGGGCTGGAGATCAAACTGCCTTCTCACCTGTTGATATCTCTTAAGTTAGATGTTCAAACAGATCTCCGTGGCTTATGAGTGTGACCCTTGCTAGTTCCTTTCTCCCTGCACTGGGGAGGCCTAGAGTGACTTAACTGTCAAGATTAAATACATTCAACACTGTGTGATCACAGATAGTAAATCACAATTGTTAGTAAATATTTCTGAGAAGGGAGTGATGGTTTTGATACTCAGCTGCTAATTTTGAAGCCACATTAGGAGTGGCTTCAAAAGCTTTTTCCAAACTCCTAAAGATGCTAACGTGGTCAATTTGAATCAAAGTGAAGCCTTACATGGCAGAGATAATATATTGTGTATGATTTGGGTCTCAGCCCCACAGAAACACAGGAATTACAATTTTCAGTAGTATTTTGATTAGTCGCTTAGGATTTGTGATAGCATTCCTTTTGCTAAGAGGAAATCAAACAATGGCCTATAGGCTCTAGAGCTGTCCACTTTGCGGTTTGACTTTGCTCCTAGGAATTGCTATTCTGTTTGCTTCTAAACTTGTGCCTGATTGTGGGCAGCAGAGACAGGAACAGAGGAAGCAGAAAAGCAGAAATGCAAACAAAAAAGTTATTGGAAGTTGTTATTATTGGAAGATCTGTTCTCAAACCTGGCACTGCGGTGACTTCCCTCTGCAACTTGAAGCTATATGAAGCTCAGCCATAAGCAGACCTTCACTAGTCTTGTAGATTAGTGACAGTTAAGGGTTTGATCACCTAATTGATCAGTATATATGGCATTGAGGTCATAACTGTTCAACACTATCTGAGGATTGCTGCTACTCATCACTTAGAGCAGCCAGTTTCTGGAATAGCTTTTGTCCATCGGCCAGGTTGCTTTTCAAGGAGGTGAGCGAGAGGATCCTTACAGTGAAGGCAAATAACCAAAAGCCCTTACACACCTGGGAGAATTCACTCAACTATCCAAAAGACAAACACGTGACAATATTCAAAACAGCTGGTAAAGCAGAAGTTTGAGAAGACAGAGGGAATAGAAAGATAATATGCAGGTAGAAAAGTCAAAGAAAAAAGTCTGAGGAAGTACTGCTTCACATGATTCACATGTGTTTCTATTCATGTTATATTAGTTATAATCTGAGTTTTTAAAATAGTCTTCAATATTAAATAGTAAGCAATATGACCTGACACTGGTTGATATTTATATTCTTGAAATGATATTTCTCAAAGGCAGTGATTTCTGATTTATGATTATCTGTATTCATATTTTTGGCAATGTGCAGAAAGATCATATATAAATCAAGAGTTAAATGAAATCTTTGGGCATACTAGGGAAGACAGGATTTATACTGTTTGATCCTCTACTCTCAGCAACATCCCCCTTCCCCCATTTTTTTTGAAGTGTCAGAATCAAAGTAAATAAAAACACTTTAAACGTATAGTAAAGTTCAATACTTTGTTTCATTGCATTCACGGACTCGCAAAGGAATAGCAGGAAGAAAGGAATATCTTTTTTTGTTTTTAATAAGCCTTCATTTCATCAATATGAGTATTTTAGTAATTATTTTACTGAAGTTTTGATAGGATATCTGGTAAAAGTCAAAAATTTCAGAATCCGTTGGCATTGGTGCTTCATTTTATTCAATGTCAAAACAGAAAATAATATTGAGGCAATCAAAATCTTCCATAATGAGAAAAGATTTGTTGAGGACATTAAGTTGAAACTACCAAGAGCTGTATAGACCTTGTAAGCGCTCATCTTCTGATTGATATTCTAATTCCCTGCATATGATTGATCAGACTGTAGTCTTTTTCAGTTTCCTGCAACCAGAGTGCTGCTATCTGTTCAGAATGTTGTTAGCTGCATGCTCCTGGGTCAACACCAAAGTTTCTTGGAGACGGAAATTTCAGAGCAACTTAGAAGATGGGACACCCATTCTTTTTCGCTGGTTAACTGTAACAACGTTTCACTGTGGTTCATAAATCCACAGCGTCCCTACACATCTTCCACCTTCTTTTTCTTGTGATTTGCTGCAATATGGTGTGAGAGGCTTCCAGAAGTTGTGGAACAGCCTATTTGAGAAGAACTTGTAAGCAGGAACACATTAATGGGTATCAGGTGCAGCTATGAATTTAATGAATGGTTTGTTGGAAATCACATTAAATAGCAACATCCGTTTACAGAGAAGCTCTGCAATGTCCTTATTTCAAGCCTAGGCAGATGGAGGATTTGCAATGCACTTGCTGTTTTCTGGTTCATGCAGCATTACTTGCTTGTAAATACATTCATAAGCATGCTTAAAAAAATTTGGAGCTTGACTGTCCAGTTTTTTATTTTTGTGTTTTCCTCTTTGAAGTAATGAGTGTAGGAGGAATAAAACAAGGTTCATCATGGTTTGAGATTTTGTGCTATTGCAAAAAACAACTTCTTATTTTCTGTTATCTCTGAAACAACTTTAGCTTGAAGAATGGGGATGGAAGGGAAACTGTTAGATTTTTTTTTTTTGAAAATTGTCATTACTTTCTGATGTCATTTAAAACAAATTATGAAGCTTCAGATTTAGGAATGAAAAAAGGGAAAGTGCCAGCTTGGTTATCAAGATCAGTTATCTGTTACCATAAACAGTCACATCATATAACCCTTTCAGATCATTGATGTAAATGGATTTTAAATACTGACATTCCAAAATATCCCAATTTACTTCCATTTTCATCCATTTGCAATTCCAAATACCTCCTGCAATATTTATAGACAGCTAACTGCAGGGGCAGAAGGAGGTGAAAACACTTTTCTGGGAAGATATTTCTACGGTAAATGTATGATTAGACCAGACCGGCAAATACTGCTTTATTTCCTCAGCCATGCCCAAGGAAATGAAAGCATTTCATCCCTTATAGGCTATGTGAGCTGTTGACGTCTTTACTCTGATACCAATGAAAGGAATAACAGAAGGGAAGGAAGAACCTGCTGAATATTGATTTTTTTCTCAAACGCAAGGGATTCGATTTTGGGAATGAATGCAGAAAAAGACTGTTTATTAATGGAATCTTGTATCTAAGTGTTTTCTGAGGACTTAGGTCAGGAGGAAAGGGACCTATTTTAACCTCCTGCATATAACTGTCCGCTCCCTGTTACTATACATAGCAGAAAATTTAGACCAAGTTTTAGAAGGAACATATCACTGAGTTGGTGAGATGAGTTTTCACAGGGACAGACAAAAGCAGTGGAAAAACGAGAAAAAGTTCATTGATAAAGTTATAGTGGTTTATTTACAGACTGTCAGGTCTCCTTCTATAAAATGCTGTTACAGGTAGAGACAATAGTCTTATTCCCAATCTCACTTCTACCATTTTATCATAGCTTCATTGATTTCAGAATTACACCCTGTAGATAGCTAATGCAAATATACAGCGCTACTGAAGTCAACGGGCCTCTGATGACTCATGTCAGCCAGAGTCGTAGTTCAGCTTGTTGTTTGCAGAAGTTTCCAAACTTGGGAACAGTTTCTCACATTTCTAGCAAAGTCAAAACAGGCCTTTGTGAAATAACTACAGCAAGTAGTAAATGATGTATGAAATGAAATATCTCATCCGTCCCATACATGAAGAATGTGCGGTGGAAGCTTTGCTGCTTTCACCATACAGTTTGAAATGAGTCTCTGATGCAGAACCATCTTTGCTGGAGTAATGGGAGGAGGGAAGTTATGCTGTCTTTCCTATCAGATGCCAGGTACTATACATAGGGATTCAAATGTTACCCCTTCCTTATTGTATGTGGTGAATACTGTCCCATATTCCCTCAAGCATTGAGGCCAGTGGGAGCCGACCCTGGAATGCTAAGAATCTATTGATCTATATATTTATATTTATTTATATATTTATATTTATATTTATATTTATATTATATTTATATATATATATATATATATATTTATATATATATTTATATTTATATTATTTATATGTATATTTATATTATATGAAAACACTATACATAATAGCATTGATCTATTAGCACATATTGACACTACATAGTGAAGTGCTGTGTTAAAGACCCCTAAGCTTTCCATAAATAATCCAGTGTCTCTGTATGGCAGTGTGTTGACATGCAAGCATATTAGCTTAGGTCACGGAAGCAGTACAGATTTACCAGCATGGGGAAGTGTCTGAGCTAATACCACCTGCAAGCTTGGCTCATTCAGTACCAGCTGTACCACACTGCATTCGCATCCTTCTGGAAGTCTTCGTCTCATCTAAATTCCTCCATTTTCAAGTTAGATGGCTGGTTCATGTGAATAGTGTAGGCTTTTTCAATAGACACCTCCAAATAGCAGCTCATCTTTCCAAATATAAATATACCTCTGAATTATTTTTATGAGGTTCCTCTGAGTAAAGGAGCCTAGAGGACTGATTTAAATCAGTTTAGTACAGTGAAGCTAGGTGTGGTGAACTCCAGCTTTATGCAGTCTTCATTGTAAGATTTTCGTTGCATGTACTACCAAAGTGAAAAATGTCCTTTTTAATACCACATCAGAACAAAAATAAGTTCTGAAATAGAAAAAAAAAAAGTAGGGAGAATGGAGAAGTTTATTAAAAGGAACACTTCTAAAGACTCGCTAGATTACCAGCACTTGGCTCATTTTTAGTGGCATGAAGATTTCCTGTCCTAATGCAATTGGTAAATAAGCTTTGCACTGTGCTTATGATTTTGAAAACCTGCATATGCAGCTGTTTGACTTTCCTGCTGGCATCTGCTCTATGACAACCCTGTCTGACCCACACAGGAGAAAAGGTTAACTAGACACATTCAGCCATTTTCTGCCCATATATCTCAGCAAGTTTTTGCCACCATAATATTATGGATGGGGATGTATTTGTGTCTCTGTGGTGCGTGTGTGGGGACTGGTTTCCGATACATGCGAGCAGTCGGTAGAGCACCTAGCTCATATTCGGAGAATTTGTGTCTAAGTGTTTCAAAAATTCACACTGTTTTAACGCATCACACCTCTGTATTCTCTACCCTCCTCTATTATTCATTTGACTATGAAGGTCTGCTTGGCAGAAATGTGGTAGGAAATGTAGCCATCAGGCTTGGGGTACTTCAATGTGCTTCTCCTGAAGCTTTGTCGGAAACAGTTTGCTTGTCTCTGAAAGCAGGGTGATTTGATCACCCTTGGCAGCCACAGTTTCCCTCCGCTTCACATATTTTGTTTTGTTCTTTTCCAAGAATGCCAAGAAAATGTCCTTTCTTTTAGAAAATAGTCTTCTCGCTGCTGAATTCACTTTAAGATTTCCTCAGAGGGCTTTGCTGTCACCTTCTGTAGGTTAAAACAACAGGATGTTCCCCTTCCTCCCCCTAACTTTGAATAACCTCACACTCAGTTGCCTTGAAAAGCTTTTGCTCTACAGCCTCTTGTCTACGTACAGTCAGCATCATGCCAGACAGCAGCATCTAAGAGCCTGAAAACTGCATCTCCATATTTAGTAGAAGAAAATCAATGCAGAGAATTATTAGATAACCTTGGTCTCTGCCACTCTGTAGGATATGTGAATGTGGTAACTGCAACCGTGACTGCTGTGCAGTGCAGACACATCCAAGTTAGCAGGAAATTAGCTTGCTAAGACACTAGTAACCATCTAGCCAGTACTTTCCTAAATATGCCTCAATTTTCTGTGCTGTTTATCTGCCTCCTCGGACTGCATGTCAGCTACTTCCAAAGTCATTTGTGTACGCTGTTACTGAAGAATAGGTACAAAGGTGCAGCTCAGATGCTGGAAGGTAGTGAACACGTCTGGTAAGGAAGTGAACAAGTCTGTATCTCAAATTACTTATCTACCTACTCCTGAAGGGGATAGAAATTAATTAGCTGACAAACTGATGTCAGTATTGGTTATGGCTCCACAGAGGAGGCAGCTGGGAGTTGAGCAGTACGGGTGAGCGTGTGAGCACAAGGGAGAAGCAGTGACACAGTCTGAGCAAGAGCTGAGTGTGTACTCCTCCATCCTCATTGCAAAAGGGAAACCTCTTCCCTCCTGAGTGTCCATGGCTGCAATACCAAGGAGCTGTAAAGAGTAGTCTCTCCCTGCATTTGGGAGTTAGTAAGAGCTTTGACATGCAAGTTATCGTGTGTTGATCAGTAACAAGCTGAGCTTTAGTAACTGCCAACTGGTGGTGAACGGGATGTGCTTTGGCTTAGCTTAAGACTCTTTTACAGTGTACTAAAATATATGAAATTACCTTTGCATTCTTTCCTTTGGAGTAAATATCTCTCTGATGATATCTAGAGAAAAGCTGCACTTAGGAATGCCTCATCTATTTTACTAACTAAAAACAGACCATCAAAAATGGTCACTTTGAAAACCATTTCCTGACCCAGCAGCAGAACACTATTTTCCCCAGTAGAGCCTTGTGGGCACTGGGTCATATGCATGGACACTGCTGCCAGGCCATTGACATCCTTGGAGCTCAGACTTCCGGGTCAACACCATCTAACAGCACCTCAAGTACCTATCCAAGGGGATAGATAACAGCAGAAAGTCAGGGTAAGTTTTCTTCTTATAGGAAATATGCTTCGGGAGTGCATAGTATTATCCATGTCATTCAGCCATAGAAAGAGGAGAAAGAGCACCTACAAAAAGGGATGAAGAAAAGCAGATGGAGATTTTTTTTGTTGTTGTTGCATTATTGTTTTCAGATAATTTATCCCCTGCAGGCCAAATCATTGGTCCAATCTGTTGGTGCTTGGATGCTAAAGAGGAAGTCAGAGCAGCCACAAATAAATAAATAAATAAATAAATAAATATATAAAAATGAAAGTTAGACTGAGCATTAAACAAAATGGAATAAAACAAGCAAACAAGAAATCACTTGAAAAACAAATAGCCATTAGACTCCATGAGGAATTCCTATGGCATCCTCAAATCAGGTGATGTTCAAAGTTTCTGGCCAGAAAAGTACAGAATATGCATTGATGATAAATTCTTAATCATCAGAGGAGTCAACTACAATCACTACTATATCTATCCCATCTGAAATGTCTATGAATATGTGGAATAAACAAATGGGAGAAAGGATTCAGCCTCAACGCCCTATAGCAAAAAGGCACTATTGATGTAATTCTGTTGTTAAAGACTGAAGACTTCCCCCCCCCCCCCCCCCCCGATAATGAAAGAATTCTAGGTGACATCAGGTTATATGTGGGAGGGGTGGGGGGGGGGGAAGGAATGTACAGAGAAATCTAGTTATCTCCTATTGCTAAGTGGTGTTCCTGATCCCAGCTTAAAACACCAGCTTTCTGTGAGCATAAGTAGGGGAATATCTGTGCAATTACACATTTTTTTTTTTTTTTAAATTGCACAATATCTGGTGCAATTACACCAGAAATGTGACTGGTTTTGCTAAGCAGCAGGGCAGGTTCATGCTTCTTTGCAACTTCACTGTGAACTTTAATCTTCATGTTCATGTATGTCTGGTTAAATACCTCCGAGGCTTTACTCTTATGCTGCTTAAGACTACATTCCTATTAAATCTGGCATTTCACTATTGTTTTGAAGAGATAGAATATAGAATCTCTTATACGTAACTTGAACTTTTGATATTTGCATCCAAGTGTGTTCAGGAAATATCATCATTGTTTGGTTGCAGTGACAGCCTATACAGCAAACATCCTGTGGGAAACTACAAAGGATTGCATCAGAGTCTCTTGTTCTTTGAATAGGCATTTTGCTGTTAACACTGCCTGTATTTTGTTTACTTAGAAGGTTTAAATGTATATCATTTCAGGAGAAACGATAATTTAGGGGAACTGGTCACTTTTGATAGTAAAGAAGATAGTAAAAAAGACCTGAAGAGAAATAAATAAAATCATGAATTCCAGCTGCATGAATTTCCGTTCACCAGAAATATTGGAAGGAAAGTAGTAGCTTATTAATTGGCAACAATGCTAAAAAAAAAAAAAAAAAGGTCAGAAAAAATACAATGTATTATCCAGGCAGTCAACATTGAGAGCATAAATGAAAGATTAATAGTTCATATGTTTTTCATTGTGGTACACTGGCACCTTTGACCTACGAGGGGAGGAAAAATATCCTTCTGCTGGAATTAAATAGTAATTTATCTGGCAGGCAGCTGCAGTAGATGGGTGTTAGCAATCAGAAAGAGAGATCAAGACTTACATTTTTTCTAGAGTTTGCTGTGCAATCATTTTCGTCGTGCAAAATGTGTCTGAGGAAGCAATTGCATGTCTAAATTTTATTATGCACGTGGTTGTAGGCTTTTTTTTTTTTTTTTTTTGAAAATAGTAGTTCCATGCAGTTATGGGTGTAGTTTTATCAGTGAGCCATAGCACTGCATTTAAGGTCTTGCACTAGAGAATCACAGAAGTCATTTTGTGTTGTCTATTTATATGTTTCATTTTACTTTGCTAGATCTGGTTACAGATATGGAGTATGCAATGGAGTAGCATGCCTTTAAATGGTTTAGGATTTGATTCATTTAGAGCACTTCGGCTGTTATTTGTTTATTTGTTTTTTGATTTAGTTTCACAAAAGGAAGTATTGATATTGTTAAAGTAGAATATTTTTAGGCTATACACACTTGTCTCTCAGCAGAGAGTGCTCCTATACATACTGGAGTAAATGTCCCCTTTACCCTTCTGCTAGCAGGAATGTAGCAAAGCTCTCCAGCGCACCCCCAGGGTTGCTTGACAAGTCTTGCCGTAATGGTTGTCATACCTAAATCTGGGCAAAGAACAAGGGATTTCTTACAAACTCGAGAGGCCTGCAACTCTTATCTCAGTCGTGTTATGACTCCATTGCAGACTGGAGCAATCATCGCCCACACTTGGTTTAAGTCTAACAAGTGTCTAAGAGCCATGGGATACAAGGATCCTGGACTGTCCATGTCTCATATACTCTGGTTTCTCTTCAGGTCATATAAATCTTTCTCCTTTTACTAAAGATTTCTGCGGAGAGGAACAGGCACGAGTGTCGAGGAATTTTCTGAGGCTCCATTTTGGTGGAATTTTTTTATGTGTACAAGTATCTGAAGGGAGGGTGTCGAGAGCATAGGGCTGGACTCTTCTTTGTGGTGCCCAGCAACAGGACAAGAGGCAACGGGCACAAACTGAAACGCAGGAAGTTCCATCTGAACCTGAGAAAAACTTCTTTCCCGTGAGGGTGACAGAGCACTGGAAGAGGTTGCCGAGAGAGGTGGTGGAGTCTCCTTCACTGGAGATCTTCAAAACCTGCCTGGATGTGATCCTGAGTAATATGCTGTAGATGACTCTGCTTGAGCAGGGAGGGGTTGGACTAGATGATCCCCAGAGGTCCCTTCCAACTTTGACCATTCTGTGATCTTCTGTGATCTCGTCACACCCAAGAAACAAAATGTTAACACAAACATGCAGTTCCTTTAGAGAAGTCATCTAAGCCTTATAGAGTATCAATCCACCCAAATCTTGAAAAGTTGTATATGGTTAGCAGTTGTGACTATCTGCCAATTAAATCTATCCATAATACTGATTTGAGGCGGAGGAAAAGATAGCAACAGTGTATAAAGTCACTATATATGATAAGTCTGCCTGTGAACCTAGCTTTACCTGTCGTATCTGCAGAAGTGAGATTTTTTTATTTCTTTCTATGTAGTGATAGATTCCTCTGCAATAGTATTTCTTTTGTGGAGAGCCAGTATATAACTAGAGGTGCGTGTTGTATATCACCTCGTTAGTCTTACTACAAAATGTAAACCTTTGCATCTACGCCTTCTGTAAATCAGTAAAGCTCCATTAAAATTAATAGAGCTGCAATGATTTGATCTTGCTTTGCATATGAATTTTGTTACTTTCTTCCTTGTGGGTAAACAAAATTACCTTTTCCTGAACTCCAATAATTTGTTTCTCTTAAATTTACCCACTAGAATACTAGATTTTTACAGAAATAAATAATTAATATAAATAACTATAGTTAACAATTAGAAGATTAAATATAGATTTTTATGCCATAGCATATAAAGAGCAACTGATCTGATATCCTGCTCTAATTAAAGTAGGTTAATTACGGGAATAGATTTATTCAAATTATACTTGTGTGTGTGAAGGCAATAAATGACAGATTTTTAAATATTTTTGCGAGCATGGAAATAAGGTAATTGAAATCCATTGAAATCCCTCGCCTTATGTTTCAATTAGAGTTGGCCAATTCCTGCTTTCTGAAGCCATAAATGAAGCACAATGTTACAAGTAAAAAACAAAAAAAAAACAACAAAAAAAGCTGAGTTACTCATGTTAACCTAAATGATGATTTTTAACATCGTGAAACAAACAGTAACAATGGCGGCCTGGTATAATTGTCTCTCTTCTGATATGGAAAGTTTCAAAAGAAGCTCCGAACTGAGAGAGAGCTTAAGCTATTTGTGCTCCCTTGGACACCGTCGCAGCTCAAAGGCACCCCGTTAACTATGTGTGTGTGCCAGATGACACGCTCAGGAAGTTGGGTAGTGATAGTATCAAGACAAATAATTTTAGAGCAGTATCCAATTGTCAGGGAGGTTGCCTGAAGCAGTCTTTCCACTGATGTCTGTGGACTTAAAGGCTCTCAGTTCTCAGTTCACTGAGCATAGGTAGCTAGTGCCATTTGAAATGTCCTCAGGTATCTCAGGCATCCAAATAGTACTCTAATATATGACACCTCTGTCCTTCTGGAGTGGCAGCTGAATTCAGCCACATGGGATCCCTCTCCTACAGCATAATAAATGACTGTAGGTGCCTCTGGGTGGTCAGCTGAATTGAACCCCAAGGATTGAACCTCTTTTACATAAGTAGACTTACATAGTGGATGTTTCTACATCTGACCCTTTACAGACAGAAATAGGTACAGTGTATTTGACTTATTTTGCTTGAGTACATTGGGATGAGATGACTTATCCCTTAGAAATTCCTTTCACTGGCTCTAAGAAGACTGAAAAAACCTGAGTAATTAGCTTCTGCATTATAGGTCTCTAGGCTTGATTCAGTGGTCTAAATATGGGAACTGAGGGTCATCTGCTATCCTGACTGTGCCTGATTTTCCTAGTAGCCCACATTAGTGCCCATGCTAAAATACTTGATCTGTTTATCTTTCATAACATCCTCGTGTGCTGTGGATCTGCCTGCTTGCCTGATTAGTGTCCTATAAAACGTACAAACCTGATTGATTAAACCAAAGAGGAAGTTTATCGTAAATTCCAGTCTTTGATTCCAGCATTTTAACCACCAAGTAGCCTGCCTACATGCTTTTCCTGTGCTGATTAATCACAGGCAACAGTAGGAGGAAAGTCTTTGCAGTTGTGTTACTTCACAGCTTTCTACCTCTAGCTGAGAGGAAGGAAGGGGTATTGGTACTATAAGATATTAATTTAAAACAACAACATCGTAGTTGGAAGCTTTCCACTAACTTTAGTGAACTTCAGGCTGGAATCACAAAGACAAAGTCAACAAACACCTTTGCTGAGAAGTGAGTTGCTGAAACACATCATACAAGGCTGATAAATGATTTGACACTGTTCCTGTGACCCTAATTGCCTGCTAGGCTTCAAAGCCCATCCGGGCACAAATATTTGGTCACGGTGGCAGACACATGTTGTTATAAAAGCAGAAAAAAGGCATTCGTGTTTCTCAGTGGGGTGCAATCTCTTCTTGCTATCTCACGGCAATGAGGAACGTGACTGTTTTCTGATTTCTATTTGTTTGTGAATCTTTAATTCCCTAAAGTACATGTCTAATGTCAGCGCCACTTATAGGGAGCTGAGTGGTTTCTTTGGGGCAAGGCAAAAACAGGAGTACTGGAGAATGCCACAGTTTATCAGTACGCCACCACCTGCTGAGAGTTGGGCATGGCACGTTGGTGAAGGGTTGTGAGAAAGCACTGGAGCCCTTCCAGAAGCAGAGTCAATGCCTCATCTATCTGCAGTTCCCAAAGCAGCTTGGCTGTCCTTATTAAAGGCTGACTGCTGACTTGCTGCATGAGTGGTCTAAGGTGGAAAAGGAGATCTCCTTCATCACCTTCAACTAGGTTCCGAAGCACTGGATGAAGGTTGCACTGAGCTATTTTCATATTGCGCGTATCTTGGTCCCTACCTACACAGCAGCATGAGTTTCGCTTAAAGGGAATACAGAAATAAATGCATAAGATCACAGACTAAAATGCACAAATCCCTCACTGTGTAGTCTAAGCCTTTCACCAAGCAACCAGAATCATTTTGCTTGTTTTTACATCTGTGTTAAATCCCTCACCACTTTGATTGCATATCCTTCCCTTTCAGCTCAATCCAATTAGATTTCATCACTGCCTTTTACTGAGCATTTGCCAAAGAGAAGGTGGTTTTTACGGGAGCTGTTGGAAACATCTTGAAATATAGGTTGTGCAGAATAACACTATGCTTGTAAGTTGGTTTAAGATTTTTTTTTCCTCTGAAAGATGCCGTATTGGCACAAAAAATATTTTTTTCTGTGATTAGACTGTGACTGGTTATGTGGAACAGAGAGGCCCAATTAATAGCAAGCTGGTGCACAGTCCATCAATAGACTAAGTGTTTTGTTTGGAAGCTTTGGCCTTGCCTGTTGTTTTTCTCATTTGAAGAAGCTATTGTTATCACACCATGCAAGCAACTGCGGTGCCAGCCCTCCCAAATACTGTTTTGCTCGCAGCCTCACTGGCACTTATTTAATTATTGGCTCATTTCGTTTAAACTACGGATTGTAAGAACATTTTAGTACTTTAAGCCAAAGAGAACACTTGAGAACATTTTTATCACTTATAAATAGGGACTTGGAAAAAGATAGGGGCACCTGGATGCATTTCTCATTTCATATATAGCTCAGTTAATTACAGCACTTAATAAGAAAGATTGAGCATGAAGGCATTGGATGCAGCTAGGAGGTTTTTATTTAATAAGTATTTTTTTCAAAATACGTTGGTTGCATACTGATACTCTGGCTTTTCTTTTTGGAATAAGGGAATAACTGGAACTGCTTTTTTTTTTTTTTTTTACAGGATTTAACTTCATCTTTACTTGTATAATGAGAGTAAGTCAGAGGCTGTAACTGAAATTTGGTGTAAATAAGTTTGGTTAGTGTTTTCCCTTATTATATGGACTGAGCCAAAATGTTAGATTCCAACACTTTTGCATTCTGGTGCTTTTGAAAACCACTTCATTGTGCCTTTTTCAGTATGGTCTCGTCTTTAGGCACTTTTGTGACCTAAGCGTTAAAGGGGAAAAAAAGACTAATGACAGTTTTCATGGAAATGCAACAGTTCATCTCAACAGACTAAAAGTAATACTTCATAATGTCAGATATTTGATATATAAGACAACTGCAGTTCTTCCAGCCTGTCCCCAGGCAGCATTCAGCAAGAGGAAAGAAGTCTACGCTGGCATTGAGTGGGTCACCATATCCACATTGCACAGTGCAAAACTGCAAAGAGATGTTAACCCATTCCCTTAAAGCAGTGTGGATACATGAACAGGGACTTGGGACTGAACCAACGCATCCTTCTTCTCAGTGGGCCTTGACAATGTGAGGACAGTGCTGAGACGATGTGGTTTCACTGCATTTCGCTGAAGCAAAGTTGTTGCCAGGTTTCACAGAGTCCCTGGACTATGTCCCTTTTCAGGGACACCTCTATGCTTGGGACACAGGTTATATTTTTGTCACTTTTATGTCTCCAAGTCCTCCATGCATTTGTCATAAGACACATGGGCTGAAACAGAATTATAGAGCAGAATTCCAATATGCTGATCTGAAATATAAAAAATACTTCTTCCTTCCCTGAGCAAGAAACTGTAGATGAAAGGTAAGCATACACTTGAAAAAAATCTACCCACCTGAGAAATAAGAAAACAAAGAATTCGCAAAGGACAATTTAATCCTTAGAAAATGTTAACGTTTCTCCAAGGATGAATTTGGCCCAGAAGTAGTAACAAACTGTAACGTCTTCAGTGCAAAAGAATTTGTCCAGGGGCATTGATGAAGTAAAACTGAGAAAATAGAAACCAAAGGTAAAGTATAAATAAGCATTTTCACCTCCACAAAGATGACTGCATTTGGTAAGAACATTTATTAAAAAGTATTGCAACTAACATTTAGTTTTCATATATATTCTTCTGCTTCTAGGCTTTTTGTAGTCTGTGTTAAGGACACAAATGAAGCATTGCATAATTCTACAGGTGTTTCCCTAGGGGAATTCCGCATAGCATTTTTTCTCTAGTCTTTCTGGTTTTCTCTTCTGACTTCTTTCACATGTAGGACTTGTCTCAGCAAACAGAGCTCAGAGGTTACTCCACTTTTTGTGGTTCAGTTTATTACAATGTGATCAAAAAGTCTGACATCTTTTGGGCAAGAAAGGTCATTTCCTTGCCTTATATCTATTAATGAAGTGCTACAGAGCTCAAGAGAGATATAATTACGCTGCTCTGCGAGAGGTTTATAAAATTTCATTACTGAAGTCTTTTACCAATCTTCAAGTTGCTCTTAAAAGAGTCATCTGAAAACATCTTTACAATAAAAAAATATATACAGGCCCTTTAGAAGAAACGACAAAAGCAAGTTAAAAGGAATATCAGCAACTCTGGAAATAACTTACCAGGAGCCTGGAAGAACAGAGGCTGAGATAAAATATATAAATGTTTTCAGAGGCAATGAATGTGCCTTGCAAAATAGAGTTAAAATAGCCCCTCCCCCCCAGTTTAATTATTTGAACATGTAAAAGTCAAATGACTTGTCCATAGTCTTTGTGCCAGTCATCAAAAATATAACTACTGTGTGTCTCTGCCTCCTGTTGCCCTGCTTCGCCCTTTCTGAAGACTGTACTCCTGAAGGCTGTTTAAAACCTAGTTAATGGTACACCATGTTGATCCTAAGAGGAGCTTGAATTTGGGGGTGAGATTGCTTCTCCTTGGCCGATAGAGTTAAAATGATTACAAAAAAGGATTCCTGAGGCACTTCTACGTCCAGTGAAGGGTTACAGCTTTTTCCCGGTTGTCTTCTGCTATAACGTGTCATTCAGCGTTTATGTGAACGACCGCTAATGTGTCAGACTGCTGAAGAGCACATCAGCGTTTTGACCCCGAGGCAGAAATCGCGCCCAATACTTACTTACCATAATACAACTCATTGATGCATTGCTCTTCATCAAAACAATATCTCTGGCTATTCTGCATAATTATAGCTGGGTCTGTATTTATCAAAAACCTCTCCAGAAAAGCCACGAATAAGATTTGCTTTCCTAAGCCCACTGTATCTCATTTTGACCGTGCAGTTACCAAGTCATTGTGCCTAACTCCCTCTGGACTCCCATTCACAGAATTAGGGTCATATTTGAAGCGTTCCTTGAGGTAAAAATCTCTGCGTATTAACACTGTCTCTGAGCGCTATGGCAGGAGGACTGTGTCTGAAGCGGGGTGGCAAGTGACCCATTGACATGTCTGGAGGGTGCTGGGCACATCCAACGCGACTTCAGATCACAGAGCCTGCAAAGAAGAGTGCAACATCACAGCACTGAGCTAAGTCACATTGAGGGCAGCGATTCTGTACAAACCGATCCTCAGCTGACACAACCGTATCCACTTTCTGACTCTTCGTACTAGGAAGGCTGGTCCTATTTATGAAGCAGTAACTTGGCATTTATGAGACCTAGATTAAATTTCTTCTTCCTCTACAGACTTTCTTTGTGACCTTGGGCAAACCTTTCAGGGAAAGATGTTTAAAGGTATTAAATACCTACAGTTATAAAGACGTGCCTAGTGATTAAACCGGGACATGGACATCTTCAAAAATGTCACAGAATACCAAATGTCCTCTTTTTTTTTTTTTTTTTTTTTTTGCCCTAACCTTCCTTTAAGTCTTTTCATTCCTCAGGTGCTCATCAGTAGACAGGAGATAACAGCACTTTCCTGTCTCACGGGGAAAAAAGTGTCCATCATGATTGTGATATTTTTCTGTACGCCATATAACAAATGTGACATTAGAAAGTTTTAATGTAAGAGTTAGATGGACAGTGCTACAGCTCATTTTTGTTGTCACCTGAAAAATCTCAGATTATGTTTGCACTGATATTTATTTTATTGTAACAACAGCATAACTTGGAAATCTCCAAACTCTGTATTTACCGAATAACTGATTGTATAAAAAAGTACCCTCCCACTACCCTTAAAGCATTATTTCTGGCAAGAGTTCTGAAAAATAGATGTATTCATACAGGCACATAGGCATACTAAGCAGTACACAATAAAGTCATGGGTATATAATAGAAAATATACATATAAAATTACAGCAGAAAGTGGTAGTGGTGTCTAACACGGGTCTACCAATAAAACAAATAAGTACAGATACAATAATTTGTTGCTATCGTAGTAAGGTTATTTACCTTTTCTGATATGTTTCTGTCTATAGGCCTTTCCTTGACTTGCAGTGTGCTGAAATAATTGATCAATATTTTCTTCTATTAAAGCCTACAAATCCTTTTGATAGTGAAATCCTTATTCACGAGGCAATCATTAATACATTTTTGCCTAATTGATTCTAATACTGCTTTTGCTAGTGCACCGTGCCTTTGTAATCATTGTCTTTGCATGAGCAGAACTGACCAACATGTGGAAAGTTTAGTGAAAAAGGTTGTTTTGCAGGATAATAACAAATCTGAGAATCTGAACTTGAAAGTAATGCCCTTTGATGCAGAAAAAGTCATCTGTCTAAGCCTCTCCTAACTATCTTCACCCTTTTCATTTGCGCTAAGTGCCCAGTAGACTGCATCTCTTCCACGCACTGTTCTCGCCCTGTGATTAGTAGTTTTGCTGCTTATGTGAGAGCTCAATACATATTGCTTGACTAGCATGTGCAACTCTGTGTGTGTGTGTCTGTGTGTGTGTGCATGTTGTGTCATTTACCAAGAGTATAGTATATCCCTCCTAGATACTAGTGGTCATTATGCAAGTGGAAAATTCACATCAGCATCTCTTCCTCCTTCCATACAGTTCCATACCTGATGGTGGTCATTGGAGGGAATAGTAAGAATAAGCACTCAGGAAATTTAGGGGACTATTCAGTAGTTAGCGTCTGCCAACCAAAGAGTAGTGAATGAGTTGGGCAGGTTTGCTGATCTAACTGAAAGCTAATTCAGGAGAGGGGGAAAAAAAAATCTTTTGGATCAACAAGTGAGTTAGTGACCTCACAGCAGCATGATCACAAGAAATACATAAAATCCTAGGCTGACATGCTTTCCTAAAGAAGTGAGAGTGAGCAGGAATGGTCCTTTTGTAGGCTGTTCCTGTTCTGGATCAGTTCAGTTGGCTGTAAAAACACAGAATTAGAATAAAATTCCCATAATAAGCACAGCTACATATTCTTCTCTTTAAGAACTAGGCTCTCTCTACAGTAAGCAGTGAAATGACTATAATATTTTTTATTAAAATGTAATTAAACATGCATTGCTTACATATGCACATTTTAATCAAATTTCTCCTTAGAATTTGTTGATATTCCAGTTATGATTAAATATTTCTGTAAACTATTACTTATTTTGTATTCTTGAATGGCAGCCTCTGGAAAATCCAAGAAAAGCTCCCAAAAGGGAAGACATCCTAAGTGATGGGCACACTGGTCTGATTTTAGGAAAGCTGGTACCAGACCTGTCTAGGCACTGCTGCATTGTGATTTTCTGAATTGCTTTCTCTTTCTTGTATCTCAGCTTTGATCACTCCAAAGTGGAAATGATTATATAGGCTTCCTTCTGCAGCTGTGCCTTGCTGAGGTTGATGGAAGCAAGAAGACCTAGGGACAGGGTGGAGCTAAATCTCTTTTTTTCTGTCCACCTGTCCAATGTTAAGTATCATTGATCAAATGTAGGACATCACTGAGGTATCTAAAGGGCTTAAGCCCTTGCCCACCTTTAGACATAAGAGAGGTTCTGCTGTAGTTTTTGGTATTCCCTTCTTGGGGAGCGCTTCACACAGATAACGAATGGCAAAGACTTTCCAAGTAATTTAAGGCAGAACTAAAGCTTCCAGGATTTGAAGCAAATAGCAGAAAGTATGTGGCAAGTGTTATGAAAGTGTGGATGCAACAGATGCAATGAGTATCCACTAAATGCAGAACCCTTTCCAGACACCTGTGCCAATTCATGTCAGATATAAGAGCAATTATGCAGTGGATTCTACCAAAGTTGAAGATTATGAAATAAACTTCTACTGGATATGATCTATTTAGTCTTATATTGTGTATTTTGTAAGATTAAATGCAGACTTTCTGATGAATACTGACATATTTATTTCTTCCTTCCAAAGCTGAACTTAAATAACCAATAAATGCAAAAAGAACTCTCTGGTGATGATTGTGATATTATTTTTCTGCCAGATTTTGAGTTTTGGGGTTTTTTTGGATGAATAATTCATTTCATTTTATAACTACCAGTAAAAATAAATGAATGAATGCATGAATGAATGAATGCATACATACATACATACATACACACATACATAAATGCCTCTCTCCCAACATCAACAAAGCTCTCAGCACTAGTTCCTTTCAAAAATGTCTACTGCTTTTATAGGACACTTCTGGATAAACTATACAGTTGCTGAAAGGATTCTGAAAATTGCTACATTGCCACAACGTTATTTTCATGTTCCTACATTGTAATGACTGGAATTTCAGGTGAATACTTATTTGGCTTCATCAGCAGAGCCTTTTATTCAGACTACTGTTATTCTGCGGAATTAAAAACATATCCATATAACGGCTAATTCATTTTGCCCACCACAGTGACAGTATTCATGTGAGGATAACAGGAAAAAGTTCTAAGGAGAAGACCCCTGTAATAAAAAAATCAAACACCTTCTATCCAATTCTTACGTAAAGTTGTGTTTACTGGAGTACTTCAAGAGCTTCTATAATATATTTGCATCACACCTTATAAACTGCACTTAATAAGCAATAAAGACTAATGGCAAGGAGACTAGATTGTGGTGAGAGCAAAAGGAATAGACCCCAAGGTACTTGTTTTAATGGGATAAGGCAGATGATCCCCAAACAAGTGAGGCAGTGGTGAATGGTGTTGGCAAGCAAAGGGTTCAGGGTGTCGTGGACAGGAGAGACCATAAAAAACAATAAAGAGGGCTGAAAGTGGCCCTCTCACATGGAGGAGCCTGACAGAGATAGATCTATGCAGCTTGGATGAAAAAGCTACGGGGAGGATCTGGTCAATGTCTGTAAGGGTGAGAATATGGACACATAAAAAGGTGCTTACAGAACAGCACTATAGGTGAAGATCTCATGCCTTTCTGGGAAACTAGCATGAATGGGGGCGCATCCAAAGTGCCTATAAACTAATTCAAGCAGAGATGGAGCTAGCTGGTGTCACTGGACACTCAAGAAAACTCTCGATTATCTTTGAAAGATCAGAGTAGCAGGGGAAGGTTCCTAGAGGACTAGCATAAGGCAAACACCACTGCTACCATGCAGAAGGGGGAGGAGGAGGATCTGCGGAACTACAGGAAGGTCTGCCTCAGCTCAAACTCTGGGAAAGGGATGGAGCAAATCCTGCAGGAAATCATGTCCAAAACTTATGAAGGACTGGGAGGTGCCTGGGACAAGTCAGCGTGGGAAATCATGCCTGACCAACCTGATAGCCTTCTGTGATGAGGTGGGACTGGCTTGGCGGATTCAGGGAAAGCAGTGGATTTTGTTCATCTCGACTTTAGCATGGCTTTTGCCGCTGTCTCCCGTAACATCTTCATGGGCAACCTGATGAAGTGCGGACTGGAGAAATGGAGAGTGAGGTGGGCTGGAAAGTGGCTGAACTGCCAGGCACAAGGGGTTGTGCGCAGCAGCACGAAGTCCCACTGGAGGCCAGTCACTGGCGGTGTTGCCCAGGGGTCGGTACTGGGGCCAGTGCTGTTTACCTGCTTCGTTAGTGACCTGGGCGATGGGACAGAGTGCAGCCTCAGCAAGTCTGCAGACAACACAGAAGTGGGAGGAGTGGCTGATACAGCAGGTATTGTGCTGCCACTGAGAGGAACCTCCACACAAGGGAGAAAGGGGCTGGTAGGAACCTCATGTTTCAGTCTGATGAAGAGAAGGCTCAAGGATAAGATACTCCAAAGGTATCTTATCAATATGTTTAGATAAATAATGGAGCAGGAAATAAATAAGACAGAGCTAGACCCTTAATATTGCCAGTGAATGGACAAGACCACTGAGCACAAACTGAATTACAGGAAGCTCCATTGAAACACAAGTTAAATAAAAGGAAAAGAAAAAGAAGAAAAAAAGCTTCTTTACTGTGAGAGTAGTTGAACAGGGGAACAAATTACCAGAGAGTTTGTGAAGTGTCCATCCTTTGATAGATTGAAAATCCAGCTTGACATGGCCCTGAGAAACCTGCTTTAACTGACCTTCTCCTTGAGAAGGAGGTTGGGCAAGATGATCTCCAGAGGTGCTTGCTGACCTCTGTGACTTTTTGATTCTATGCTATTCCATATCTCTACAGAATGGGTAAAAGTTTTTGCTTTGTTTTTTTTTTTTTTTAATTCTAATCTTAAGTATTTTCATATAACAAGAAATTCTCTTTCTGTAACAGCTGGCTAAGGAAATTTCTATACCCTCTGGGTATTATTTTGTACATTCATCTCATATGGCAACATATATGGAAGTTTTTCAGCATCCAGCCTTGGTTCCTGGCAAGCATTCTTCCTGCAGAAAAGGCTTTGTCCTTTCCTTTCGTTCTATTTTTGTCAAGTCTCCTAGACCTCCTTGAACCTTGACTACTCCATCTCAGTTACTGTACTCTGCAATGACATTGTGCCTTTACCCTTAGGAAGGTCTTTTTCTCTAACGGCAACATGGCCCTTTTGAAAAGGCAGTAGCTTGCTCATACAGGTTCGCAATATAGATAAGAGTGTGTTCAAGAAAGCAGCAGATTTAAAGAAAAAGAATTTAAAGAAAAAGACAGGGCTTAGCAGCAAATTCATTAGGTCCCTTTTAAGAAGCAATGATAGCCACTGGGAACACAGACAAATCAGAGACCTGACTCTGAAAGAACAATGGTCACCAGACAAGGTCCAGTTGCTAGGGGAGACTACTGGGATTAGTTCCCTATATCAGCTATGGCTATATTGGAGAGGAAGAAAAGGCATCTGTGTCTACAAAAAATCATCTGGATTTTTGGACATCATTAAGTTACTGGAACTCTTGAGGTTTGCTCATCAATTATAATCACTTGCAACAGGCAATGGAAAGTCCTTCTCTGAATACAAGTGATTATATTAATATTAACATCCTAATGCTAATGATGTTTTATATTAAGTGATAAATTTAATCCCAATACTTAATGATGTTTTATATGAAGTGACAAATTTAGAGAAGGAAGTGTTAATGGACATTGCAAATCATTCAAGGATGTTTTATTGGGTGCGCAAGAAGCCATGATTTCATAACTATAGAAGATCTTTCATTTCACAAAAAAAGTGTTGATTAAAAGAAGAGGTAAAAATGACTGTTCTAGTTTAATATGCAATGCAATATAATATTGGAAAAGAATGATTGGTCATGACAAGTTCAAAGAGTAAATTTAATGCAGGAGGCTGATAACAAAAGCAAAAGTAATCACTGAAATTTAAATGGCCCAGTAAAAATCATGGATCATGGCCCAGATCCATGGCATAATAGAATGAAGGCAAGCTCCAAGGCAATGCGTTCAGTGACACATGTGAACGGTACAGTACAAAATAAGGATACATAATAAGGAAAAACCTTCAGTATATATTTTTAATTTGAATGATACTGTCAATGAAATAGAGTGTGCATCAAGGTGGTTATAAGTAGCATTTGCTAAAATTCAACATTTCAATTAAGAAGCCAGAAAACCTAAACTTTTTTTTTAACTTTAAATATCTTTTAAGATATTTAGATAAGATTCAAACCAGTAATAGCATTTTTTAACAAAGTTTTGGAGTAAAGAGAGTTCTTAATTGGAGTAAAGATTGCTAGTCTAGTTCGTATTTTTAAGTAGGGCAGACATATCTCTCACAAAACTGAAGATTGCTTAGCCTGGCTTCAATCCCAGAGAAAACAATGCAGTGGTAAACAGTTACTCAGTGCACAAAAGAGTAAAAAACATGAGTAATGACTATCCATTTCACTCATCAAGTAAATCTATAATCTTTCTGATGGTAGTATAAGTAAGTGCTGAAAAAAATTTCTGTGATAATCTGGGAACAGTGAGATTGTTTTACTAGCTAGAAGTAAAAGAATCATATTTGTTTCACCTAGCAAAGGAAAAAGGAAAAGAAAAAGAAAAAAGGACAGGGTGAGAGAGTATTGTTTTTAGAAATATATCTGAGGCTAAATATCAGGATGATAGAACTGTTTAAGGTGAAAGACAGCAATGTAACAGGAAAGTTTTATTAAACTTAAATTCTCACTAGAATTTAAAAGAAGATTTTTAATTATAACAGCAGGCTAATTGTAGTATTTAGGCAAATATATATATATTTCTTTAAGGTAGCTTGAGTAGTCTATAAAAGGGATTGCATAACATCGTAGCTAGTGATAAAATACAACTGTATTCAGTGACATGGAAGTCTGTTCCTATTCTGTCTTGCTATTATTCATCCATCTGATCAAGATAAACATACTCATGTAGTAACACTCGAATTTCTGCAGGGCATTTGAGAAACTGCTAAAAATATTATCATACAGGACAAATGAAATAATAAACATTAAATGGGCTAAAGTGACTTATTACTGTACCTGTTAAAAAAGAGTCTTCCATGAATGGGACTGTTTCTAGCATGTCTTCTGATCTGAAGGGTCAGTTATTGACCCATTGAGAACAGTTTTAACAAAGATCTAAATAACATATCAAACTTGTGCAGAAATCTTGAAAATTAGAAGAAGAAAATCAGTAAAACAATAAATAATGAAGAAGATAAGCTTTTGCAACAGAATATTCAGAAGTGTCTTAAATTTGTTTCCCTATGATCAACTATTCAGTGATACATGCAAGATCAGGATATTCAGGATAAATCCACTTAAGTGGCAAACCACAGAAAAAAAAAAACAACAACTTTTATTCAACAATATAAAATCATCTCAGCATGTTAGCAGTGAAGTGCTATAAAAAAAAGGACTAAAATCATCCTCAGAATTACAAAAAGTGGGTCTACCAAACAAAAACAGGGAAATTGCCTTCTCTTTGTGTAAGATGAATCCTAGTCCGAGAAGTTCATCTTATTTTCTTGGACTACCTCTATGCACAAACAGACATTAGAGGACCAAAAGTCAAAAACTAGTGCAATTGCATTTGGAGAACTGCCTGGATTTAAGACATCCAAAGGAAATTCCAAAGCGTTCTGCAGGAGTGGGCTGGAAAACTGGAATATGTAAGGTCAAACTGGCACCCAGCAGTTCAAGGAGTTTTCAAAGCTAGACTGAACTGCTATTGGAAGCCAAGCGAGGATTTATGGTACATGTGGTCAGTGACTAAAAGCTTGAGAATGATTCTAAGTGAGCGTAAAACAGCTAACTCTCAATATGCTTGTTTTCATCTTACTTCTGGAAGACAAAATGTTTATGACTTCTATACTCAGGAGTCAAACTGAATGGTCCTGGTTCTGTACCAGATTCTCCTTGGAGACTTATTTTCTCCTTCCCTCAATGAGCCTCATAGAGGCTTTTCATTTCCCTTAATATGCTCATAACTCTTGCAGTTTTGCTTTAAAACAAAAGATCATTGACATGTTTCCATTTCAGTTTCCCTTGGTAACTGAGAGAAGTCAAAAAGAAGTCTATCGTATGTACAGTTAGTTCTATGAAATGCATAGGATTTGTTGTTGTTGGGTTTTTTTACTAACTACATCTGAAGCATCAGAAATTGGTATAAATGAAGCCAGCCTATGAAACAAAGGAACCACATACCTTATAATAAATCAGAAATTTTTCTTTCAGGGTTTAGCTTGTTCATTTATCCACAGAACAAAAGGGGGAAAAAAAGAAAAACAGGATAAATTTGAAGCTAGAGAGGTATTTTCCAGATGTTAAACCACTTGGGACCCTGAGATTATCACACCTTGAGCACATAGCTACAGATTTTTATATCTGGCCTCCAAACCCTTCAGCACGTATGAGAGGTCAATTTATCCTCTGTTCAAATTAGTGTAAAGGGTAAGACAGAATATGAAAACTCACAGTGGATCTGGATACTGGGATTCATTTCAGAACCATTGAGATTAGAGCTTTTACCCTTTTCACTATCTTACTCGATTGCTCCCTCTGCAGTGTTACATTCACCAGGCCTTGACCCCAAAGAATCAGAGAATCACACAGCAGTGTAGGTTGGAAGGGACCTCTGGAGATCATCTAGTCCAACCTCCCTGCTCAAGCAGGGACCTCTAGAGCATATTGCCCAGGATCACATCCAGACGGGTTTTGAAGATCTCCAGCGAAGCAGACTCCACCACCTCTCTCGGCAACCTCTTCCAGTGCTCTGTCACCCTCACAGGAAAGAAGTTTTTCCTCAGGTTCAGATGGAATCTCCTGAGTTTCAGTTTGTGCCCATTGCCTCTTGTCCTGTTGCTGGGCACCACGGAGAAGAGGCTGGCCTCATCCTCTTGACACCCTCCCTTCAGATACTTGTACACATTGATATGATCGCCTCTCAGTCTTCTCTTCTCCAGGCTCAACAGGCCCCACTCCCTCAGCCTTTCCTCACAGGAGAGATGTTCCAGTCCCCTCATCATCTTGGTAGCCCTCCGCTGGGCTCTCTCCAGGAGTGCCATGTCTCTCTTGCACTGGGGAGCCCAGAACTGGACCCAGTACTCCAGGGGAGGCCTCCCCAGCGCTGAGGAGAGGGGCAGGATAATCTCCCTCCACCTGCTAGCAACAGAAATAAAGAATTGCAGGCCTTTGCCCCGTGTGAGGATCGAACTCACGACCTTCAGATTATGAGACTGACGCGCTACCTACTGCGCTAACGAGGCAGCTGATAGCACTTTCCTCACACCACGATTGTGTCCAGGCGCAATCACTGCTAAGGCCAGTCCTCAGGAATCCCTGACCCAGGAGAACAGGGAGAAAGTCTGGAGAAAGGAAGACTTTCCCTTGGTCGAGGAGGATCAGGTTAGAGATCACTTGTCCAAACTTGACATCTTTTCTTTCCAAATCCTAAACTCCCCTTTTTCCCAGTATAAATAGTCTATGCACAGCAAAATATGTAATCACCCTTCTAATTGGTGGCTCTACCTCTTTCTTAATTGGAAGATTCAGGCTATATCATTTCTGTTTAGTCCAGATGTTATCAGAATTTGCAGCCAGCATGTACCGATTGCAAATAGCAAGTAGCAGGCATCTGCCTGAGAGTTCAAGAGTTCAGTTTTGGACATTTCCCACAAACACATACACGCACCCAATTATCTGCCACCTATCAGCTTTCACAAATTAAGCTGTTATTCACCTCTAGCAATTACATGATAACTTGTTCTTTTACAGACTGGAATTCTTTAGCCTGATCCAAGTTATTGATCTTGATCTATGGAGAACTGTGAAAAATGAAATGGTTTTCTCTCCATAAGAAATCACTTAAATAATTCACTGATTCCTTCTGAACTTCAACTCAGTAACAATGTAAAGAAGTAAACACACTTCCCTACCTTTTATTTCTTTTCTTAACCTATTATATCTAGACATATCTTCAAATTCCTTTCTCTTCGTTCTTGGTGGCTTACACCAGAAATATCAACAGAAAATCCTCTTGTTCTCAACAAATCAATGAACAATCGTGATTATCCAGCCAAATAAGATTCACTTTCTCGCCTCCCTTTCTCCAGCCACTCTCTCTTCTTGACAATTACTTAATGGCAACAGTTTTCTCATTAGGCTAATTAATATTAATTATGCTACTACTGTTACCACATGACCATTACCTCTTGCTATAAATTGGATTGATGCATATTTTTCCAAGGTAATAAGTTTGGGACTATATTGATTTTTGAATTTCCAATACGTTGTCAAGGAGAGACTAACACCACAAGATACTGAATTTATTTACAATATTAGAACTCAAAAGTTGCTTGCTGCATTAGATCAGATTAAATGATAAAAATGACCTTAAACTCCATGTATCTATGAGCATACTAGATGTTCTCTCACCAGGTGTCTTTCTTTTGTAATGTAACATCTCAGAATAAGCAGAAAAAAATCTCATTACCCTTTTTTATTTAGGTACAACATTGCTTCCCACACAATTAAGAATCATATATTTGTTTTTTATCCATTATCAGCCCCAGATCTTTCAACATTGTTGTTTGATAATATTTTCTCTCTTTTTGAATATTTTCCTCAAGTTTATTAACTTGCATTTTCCCAAGATCTCTCCTCTGAAGAAAGGCTGTGAGAGCTGGGGCTGTTGAGCCTGGAGAAGAGAAGACTGAGAGGCAATCATATCAATGTGTACAAGTATCTGAAGGGAGGGTGTCAAGAGGATGAGGTCAGGCTCTTCTCCATGGTGCCAAGTGACAGGACAAGAGGCAACGGGCCCAAACTGAAACTCAGGAGGTTCCATCTGAACCTGAGGAAAAACTTCTTTCCTGTGAGGGTGACAGAGCACTGGAAGAGGTTGCCGAGAGAGGTTGTGGAGTCTTCTTTGCTGGAGATCTTCAAAACCTGTCCGGATGTGATCCTGAGTAATATGCTGTAGATGACCCTGCTTGAGCAGGGAGGCATTGAACTGGATGATCTCCAGAGGTCCCTTCCAACCTCAACCATTCTGTGATTCTGTGATTCTATGAAGATTCATTTCCTTTATTTCCTTTGGCTGTTTCCTTTTTCTTAGCAATCCTTTTTATTATTTTTATCTTTACTGATAAATTCTCTTCATGTTACATTTTCATAAATTCCTCTAATATCATCTTTACATAAGAAGTGGAATTTCTACAGAAGAATCGAGCATATCAGTAATCTTCTAATCTTATTTTTGTTATATTACATTTGATCATTAAAAAGTTTTTATGTATCCTTTGCATAGTTGTCCAGGTGTGAAAAATTAGGCTTATAGAGGCTTATTTTCAGTGGAAGGTCCTACAGAAGAATTACAGAGTCCCAGAGTAGCTGATGATGGCAGGGACCCAAGATTGCCTAGCAGAGTCAGTTAGAGCAGGATGCTCATGGCTTTGTCTAGCTGGGTTTTGAATATCTCCAAGGATGGATACTCCACTCCCTCTCTGGACAGTCTTGTTCCTGTGACTACTCAAAAGTCTGTTTGTTTGGTTTTTTTTTTTTTTTAATGTTTAAATGGAATTTTCTGTGTTTCAATTTGTGCCCATTACCTCTTGTCCATTCACTGCCATGTGGAGAATCCGGCTCTGTCTTCTTTACTCCCTACCCTCAAGTATTCATAGACATTGATCAGATCTTCCCCAGGGCTTCTTCTTCTCCAGGCTGCATAGCTCCACCTCTCTCAGGCTCACTTCATGGGAGACATAGTCCAATCCCTTAAGCATCTTTGTGGTCCTTTACTGGACTCACTTCAGAGGGTCCATGTCTCTCTTATACTACGGAACCCAGAACTGGACACAGCACTCCAGATGTGTCTCACCAGTGCTGAGCAGAGGTGAAGGATCACCTCCCCTAACAGGCTGGTGACACTTTGCCTAATGCAGCCCAGCATACCATTGTCCTTTTTCACAACAAGAACACATTCCTGGTCGATGTTCAACTTGTTGCCCAGCAAGACCCTGAGGTCCTTCTCTGCAAAGCTAGTCTCCAAAGAGTCAGTCTACAACCTGTACTTCTGCAGGTGCAGGACTGTATAGTCCCCTTTGTTGAACTTTATGAGGTTCCTACCAGCCCCTTTCTCCCTTGTGTGGAGGTTCCTCTCAGTGGCAGCACAATACCTGCTGTATCAGCCACTCCTCCCACTTCTGTGTTGTCTGCAGACTTGCTGAGGCTGCACTCTGTCCCATCGCCCAGGTCACTAACGAAGCAGGTAAACAGCACTGGCCCCAGTACCGACCCCTGGGCAACACCGCCAGTGACTGGCCTCCAGTGGGACTTCGTGCTGCTGCGCACAACCCCTTGTGCCTGGCAGTTCAGCCACTTTCCAGCCCACCTCACTCTCCATTTCTCCAGTCCGCACTTCATCAGGTTGCCCATGAAGATGTTACGGGAGACAGCGGCAAAAGCCATGCTAAAGTCGAGATGAACAAAATCCACTGCTTTCCCTGAATCCGCCAAGCCAGTCCCACCTCATCACAGAAGGCTATCAGGTTGGTCAGGCATGATTTCCCACGCTGACTTGTCCCAGGCACCTCCCAGTCCTTCATAAGTTTTGGACATGATTTCCTGCAGGATTTGCTCCATCCCTTTCCCAGAGTTTGAGCTGAGGCAGACCTTCCTGTAGTTCCGCAGATCCTCCTCCTCCCCCTTCTGCATGGTAGCAGTGGTGTTTGCCTTATGCTAGTCCTCTAGGAACCTTCCCCTGCTACTCTGATCTTTCAAAGATAATCGAGAGTGTCCTAGCAATGACATCCGCCAGCTCCCTCCACTCTCATGGGTGCCTCCTGTCAGGTGTCATAGACTTGCGTATGTCCAATTTGCTGTGTTCCCTAACCTGATCCTCCTCCACTGAGGGTAAATTTTCCCTGCTCCATACTTTCCCACTGCTCTTGAGAGCCTGGGATTGCTTCAGGAAAATCTCAGCAGTAATGATTGAGGTGATGGATCAGTTTAGTACTTCGGCTTATTCAATGTCCTTTGACAACAGTTCCCCTGCCCCATGCAGCCGCAGGCTCACATTTTCCCTTGTCTTTGTTTTGCTGATGATACTGCTGTGGAGGCCCATCTTCCCCTACTTACTGCCTAGGTAAGAAATAAAAGATATATGTGTGCCCAGTCATAAGCCACCTAATAGCAAGAAAATTGGTCAGTGTTTTGGTCTGTAGAGACGTTCCAGTTTCGTGGTTCTAAATCAAGAAAGAGCTCTTCAAAGTACACATTGAGGCAGAGTGGGGAGAACCTGAAGGAATATCGTCACAATTTCTCCGTCTGGCAAGGAACATTTTATCATTTGTTTTCTTAATCGAAACACAGTGATTTAATATGGCTAAGCACTCAGACTACTTGTGATTTTTTAATTAAAAGAAAGGTAAATTGTTTTGATTTTTTTTTTTTTTTTTATCATAGGAAACAGATGCATTGTCCACCCTTGGGCACAGATGCTATTTGATTCAAATTCTGTCTAAGCCTCTTAAGGAGAGAACAAAATCCAGCATGGCCTTGTTTGGGCTTTTCTCCAGAAATATATAAACACCTTCAATCAGCTACATTTGCTAATAAATGGTATTCTATATAGCAATATTTTGGCATTTATCAGACTCTTGGGCTATTGTTGTCTGATCTTTGAAAGAACCCATAACACTTCCGTGTTTGTAGGTCCTGAAGTATGGTACAGGTTGTGTAGCACAGACCTCACTGAGTCAGCTCCTGGGAGGATGGACAAGTGTCAGCTACTGCGTAACGTGTCAGGTTGTGCTATTCTGCATGTTTGAAAACGCTCTCCTTCATTGCAAGGACTAATTCCTTATTTTTTACTTCCTTTCTTAAAAAGCTGCTACACAAAGTCAGAGAGAAGATACTGTGCTGGAATGGACTTTTGAGGTGACACCCACGCTCCTTTTTACAGATATGTTTGAAGCCAAAAAGTAGCAGCAATGCACAAAGTTAGACAACCATGCACATAGCTGAATAGTAATAGTATTTATTGGCAGCTGTCAAAGCATAATGTCTGGTATGTCAAAGCATAATGTCTGAGAAGAGTAGCCTGTTCTGGTGCCAAAGCCCAGTAAAATCATTGAACAGCCTCCCTTGATTGAAACAAGAAGTTTGAAGTAAAAAACATGAAATCTCTGGAATACACCTAGTTTTTAGCTTACATAATACCTTATTACCTAACACCAACAGAAGTAAAAATATCTGATTTGTACTGCAGCAATTTCTTTTACTGATTATATGCCAAGCCTACCACAGGCAAGTGATGCTCAAAAGTTCTTATCTCAAGACTGCCTGATGAAAGAAGTTTGTGGATCAGCTCTGCTGCCTGTATTTCATTCATAATAATGCTGTTTATCCCAGCCTAAAGGCTGAGCATAGCGTAGTTAGGGGACTTGATTTTCCCTTATCTATACAAGGATCTTTCCCTGTCCTGTCATGGAAATATATAAGCAATGACCAACTCTGGGCCTAACCATAAGATAGTTCTTAAGAAGTACTATATTAATTCATTAAATAGAAAACTTAACGTATGCAATATATGCATATATTTATAGCGAGAGAGAAAAAGAAAGAGAAGGTTGTTGATGCTAAAATATGTCCATACATCATGTGACAATACTCTGAGATGTTTTTCACATTGGTTGCTGTACCCAGTTAATCGTGTTAACTGTAAATGATGAGTCAAGTTGACAGCTTGGTCCCTATTTATGCCTGTATTTTCTTTATGTTCAAAGTTTAAATAAATGCAGTTTGATAGGGATAGAGAAAAACCCTCAGGCTCTTTGCTAAAACAGCTCAGGAAGAGGCTATTTTAAATGGAAAGGAAAGAATGCAAAACCAGAATTACCTGAGAGCAAAATAGCAGAGTAATTCCAAAATCCTAAATACCCTACCTATGAAGAAAAGAGGAACAATTTAAAGAAATCTATGCAATTAATTAATTCATTGCCTAATCATTATAGCTCTATCAGAGGAAACTACATGGGCAGGAAAATATGACTTTTTTTTTAATAAGATATAATATTTGTTAGAGGATATGAAGCAAGAATCGAAGATATCCCTAACAGAGAGCCTGAACGTGAGATATTGGCAAATATACCTTACACTCCTGGATCATCTAAAAAGTTATACTGATCATTAGATCAACATATCTTAACCTGTCAGCTTATGCTCAAGATATGATTCAAACATTACTGAAAATTTTCCTTCCCCCTGCCTCTCCCTACCCTTTCTCTGTCTCCTCTCCTCTCCTCTCCTCTCCTCTCCTCTCCTCTCCTCTCCTCTCCTCTCCTCTCCTCTCCTCTCCTCTCCTCTCCTCTCCTCTCCTCTCCTCTCCTTTCCAGTGCTCCCTGTTCCTCCATGTTCCGCTCCACTCCCATGAAAGCACAAGAGGTAGTGGGCACAAACTGAAATACAGGATATTAATAGGAAATGCAAAAAATTTTTTCACTGTGGGGGTGGTTGAAGAGGGGAATGATTGCCTAGAGAGGCTGTGGAGTCTTCATCCTTGGAAATGTTCAAAACCCAACCAGACACGGCCCTGAGCAGCATGCTCTAGCTGACCTGACTTGATCAGGGGGGTTGGACAAGATGATCTCCAAGACGTCCCTTCCAGCCCTAACTAATCTTGTGACTCTGTGAAGAAGATTCAGTAACTCCTTTATGAGAAGGAGTAAACATATACACATATGCAAACATACACACACACACATACTCACATACAGAAGCATATGTCTTTAATAACAGTACAGCTTTACCTATTTCTTTGAGTAGCTGGTCAAGAGACAATACAAAAACTCGTGAAATCTTTAGAAAAAAAAGTACATTATCACTACTACAGTAAATCTTAGCAATTAAAATGGAATGAAAAAACCCATAGGAGAGGTGCTGTGCAAATGATTTTTTTTTTTCAGAAAGCTGATAAGAGACAAACACGTTGCCAGATGAAGTCGTATCAGGAAACAACGAAATTATATCATGATAGCCAGTGTTCTCAGCTCATCAGTGATCCATCTGTTCTCATGCATTTTGTAACAATTACAGAAAAAGGGAAGAAAATGGCTTGGCCTTGCACACAGCTCCTCCTAGACATGAGAAGCACAGATATACCAGTTAGGTAATCTAGCAGGGGTAAAAAGTTGGTGTCACAGATTATGGCAACCAGGATATGAAGTGTGAGTGCAGAACTAAGTGTAGACTTCAGCTCCTCTAAATCTTGTTTGCTATTTACATTATTGTCTGATGCACCAGCTGAAGCACAGATCCCAAATGACCTGTCTTTAGAAAGAACTCAATGATTTCAAAAGTCCTGTTTGGCACAGCCTCCAGGTCTCTGCCTTGCCCATGCCTGATGTGTCCAAACCTCAGGAAGAAGAAAAAGCCTGGGCTTGCACTGAGCCCTCGGTCAGGGATTTGATCTTCCTCTCTGGCAGCACTCTGCACGGGGATCTGAGAACATGTCTGCGTATGAGTAGCGTGTGCAGTGGGCAAATCAGACCCCATTTCTTACCTAACCGTCAGCATAGACACAACTGCTCTAGGGCGACCTACTGAAACTCAAATTCAGGAAAGAGGTGGGGGAGGAGATGGAGACAAGAGCTGAGGGGCACTGAGACTCAAGGAGATTTTCGATGCTATCAGAAATGGGTCTCTATGGCTCCTAGAGAACTCAGTTCTTTCCAGATGCATGGTATCTGATAAATCTTTTCAAGACTGTAGAGGCACCATGCAGACCAGGGAGACTTCTGTTAGTGTAGAGTGGTGTATTTCTTGTCAGACTGGCTTTCATTCTTGCTTGATTTCTCCATTTTCTGAGCTGGGAACCAGATTCCAGCAACAAGTAGAAAAGTTAGAAGGAAAGAGAATAAGGACAGGAATATAAAACTTTCATAGAACCGTTCTGTGCAGATGTGAGCATCTTAAGGGTATTCCTAGAGGTTCACCACAGTCACAAAACTTCTAGCTGAAATATAGATGACACCCAGTCTAATAAGCACTGGTCTCTAAGCAGACATTCATTGATTTTAATCTTGTTAAATCATGTACTAGTTACTCAAAGGCAGAAAGACAGAAAGAAATCCAAAACACAACTCAGTAATAACAAGATTCCCTGGGAGATGGAATTTACAATTTTTACTGAATGCTCAGGCTAGAGAACAGGAGATTAAAAGAATATAAAGGATAGGTAATGAAAGCTGTTGTGTTTTACCACACAGCAACATAACAGAAAAAAAGTAGCTGCAGAGAGGATTTTAAAGACAAAATATGGGAAAGATCTTGAAACAGAAGTTAAAAAAAAAAAAAAAAAACACTTCCAGTGAAATATAAGCTCTTGTGAAATTCATTTGCCGTAATAACCTCATTAAAAATATGAGGCTATATTTACTTTTGGAGCATGTATATGAGTTTCTTTGTACAACTAAAGTTATTTTCTATATTTCAAGCATCAGGTCTTCAGTCAAAAGGTGGTTAGATACCTTTTAGAGAGAGAACTGTGGATCAGGAAACCTGTGCATTCCAGAAGCAGAAATCAATTTTAACTCTCGATCCCAGCTCCTGAAAAGTGCCAAACAGCAGAGGAGCCTACGAATTGATGGTATTACTGTTTTTTCTCTTTCTTTCAGTAAGGTTTTGCTCTGTTGCAAATAATCACTTACAGAAAGAGGGAGGGCCCACGCTGGCATGTAGAGCTTGGCTGAATGTGCCAGAATGCCTCCTGTTCTGAGGTTTGCTGGTGACTTAAGGAATCATTCTGGGCAAAGACATCCTCCTGTTTCTCCCATTTGTATAATCACAGAACCATAAATGTGTTTAGGGCTTTAAGCCACCTAAGGTGACATCATTCCTACTATGGAGAGCTAGCAATTAAATATCAGCGCAATTAATACCACTTACCATCCTTGCTTCGGGTGGAATGAAACTTCATCCACTAATGTTCATTTACTGCCTCAAGATTCCCAGATGAAAGCCAGTATGAGAATGCAAAGCATTAGCCCTATAAGTGACAGCAGAGTGCACTCTGGAAGGAAGAACAACAATAAGATCATCGGGTTAAACTCTTCAAACTCAGAGGGAATTTCACGTGTTCTTCACAGCACGTCTTTCCCATGTCTCTGTAGCAGCTCTGTTCCTGCTAATAAGCAGTACCGACTTCAGATGAACACCAGTGTGTTGTAAGGTCTCCTCCTCTTGATCTTGAGGGACCTGCAGTCCTGCAGGGACAGTGTTGTACTGCATTTACTTTCTGAGAAATTACCCTATCACAATTATGTCTCTCCGTTTCTGTGGCAGTGCCCACTGACATTTCTGAGCAGACAGTTGTTAATACAGCTCACTCCTCCTGGAGCCCGTTTGTCCTCCAGTCGGCACTTGGGTGTTGCAAAAGGAGCCTCCCTTGCTGCCAAGGGCTTGTAACCTTTGACTTAGGGCAAGCGTAATGGGAAACCCAACACTCTTAAAAGTCAAAACTTGTGCTGACTGTGACTTATCATACTACGCAAACGTGCCTTTGGAAAGATGCTAGGTATGACTGTAAGGCAGTATGATAAAAGTCACAGCATTTCTCCGGTCCGTTGACTGAAGATAAACATGGAGCTTTTTCCTTCACAGCCCACCAAACAACTAAGCGTTCACAGGGTTACGTTGTGTGTCAGTACAGCTAATAGAAGTCTTGTTATTGTCACAGAGAAGTTCAGTAAAGATAAAACAAAACAGAAAATTTCATTAACACAGAAATAAGACCTATTCCATGGTGACCTTTTGGCATATTCAACCTAGCAAAGCCAACGAGTGAAAAGCTACTGTACGTGCCCATGAAGTTTAAATTTTGCTGTCCTAGGAGAGCCTCACAATGGTGAGTGCTGTGTTTGAAATGGAGACATTGTCCTGTTAGGGGGAGTAGAAACATCCCCTCTGTTTAACTCTTCCACATGACAGTCGGGTGCATGTCTACCTTCAGAGATCAACTGTGTCTCATTTCAGCATAGTATGCTGCTTGGATAGTCGGCAGCTCTCACGCTGTTCCAGGATCCTTGTCCCCTACACTACTTTTTCTTTGCGCTTGCTTGGTGAATAGGGCTTTTCTGAGAGTGTGCACCTCAGTGACCTAAGCAAAAATCATCTGTAAATGAAGGATGATAATCACCCACCAGTAAAATAAATATTCAGTCCTTCTCCTCCCTATCCTCTCTTCCATTTTTCCTCTCAAGTGATTAGCTCAGTCAATTCTAGAGCATGGCAACAGAAGGAATGAAAGACACAGGAATGACATCTGCATTTACCAGAAGCAGATTTTCATCTGGCTGACATGTGGCATGAGCATTTGCAACATGCATAATGGGCATTCAATTTGATTTGTAAATGTACAAATAGCTGCCATTTTGCTGCAGAATTGTAAGGGAAAAGACATCTCCCAATCCTGGCTGTTTCTCTTGTCATTGGTGAAAGCGAAATTACTGTTTTCCTTTGCCTCAAGAGCTGTCAGGAGGCAGGTACAGCTGTCTAACATCTTCAGACAGGGAAAGCAATGCTATTTGCTGCATGCATCCAGCTGTCTTTATATGTATAAATTATATGTTAAAATTGCCCTGTCAAACACTGTCACTTGGTCAAATGGCCATTTTGCCCAGACAGGCTTTTATAAAAGGAAGAAAGTCAAAGTATATTTTCAGCAGTCCAGGTCTGCCATTCTCCTTTCTAAGTTTCACCATATGTCTTCTCATGACTGCTGTCAGGCACTGGTAGCGACCTGCCCTTTTCTCTAGGACCAGGTTTTAGCTTTGTGACATTTTCTTCCTTTCTGCAAACATATGCAGGGGAATGGAAAAGCTTCAGCTATCTCCACAAGGTCATTCAGCTGCAGAAAAATTATCACAAGGTCAGGGCTTGAGATTTCAGCACCATTTAATCCAAATCCTACTGACACATTACTCCCCGAGTAACGTTTGAAAAATGAGGAAAAGTGCACAGGCACAGCAGGATCCCACATAAGTGTATTTCCTAACACATATACACTTTCACGCACCTGCTAGGTAGATATCTTGTTGTAGGAGATAGGGACACCCATTATATATTTTCCGAAACTTTTAATGTACAAGTCTTTCTTCCAGTCTTCAGCACCAGGGAGCAGCGACTTTGAGCTGCTGTGCAAGGGAAGGGAGCTGAGGGCCAGAGGTGACAGCCAGGCAGGCAGGACAAGGGATGCGGTCCCACACTACCCCATTCAGAAGCGTAGAGCAGGTCGGATGGCAGTAATCAGGGGCAATGATCACCAAATAATTCCTAGTGATGAAGCAGGTCTTAGGTCAAGCCAAGAAGTCACATTAGCAAAGCAAGGTCAGAACTCCCAAGGGGCCAGGCCAGGCATAGTCACACCTGCAGAGTAGCTCAGGCAAGGACCAAGGGCAAGGGCCTGAGCTTTAACGCAGCTTCTGAACAGGGCAGAAGGTGCAAACATGGGTGAGGGGCCCGGACAAGGCTTCCCACAGGTCCTTCTCATAGCTTAGCAGTTTTCACCAAGATTTGCTCTAGGGTTATACGGCTATGTCATACGAAGACTGGATCCGAACACATTAGCTAAATCCCTAAGATGGAGAGGAGGCAGAAGAGTTGCAAAGGAGGAGCAAAGGGGGGTGGGGGAAAATATGTTTGCAAGCTAGGCAGAGCAATTAGATCCTCCTGGTCCACTAAGGGACCTGACAGTCTGTTCTCCACCTCCGACCTCTGAAACGCAACATCAACGCAATCACCAATATATTAGGTCACAAATCTTCCACATAGTATTAAGTATTAAGGGTATATGGCAGATAACATCAGGCTATATTTTAACATTAGGCCTTGAATCAGCTGGTGCTGTGAGCATCTGAGACATCTGCAGGAACTTGCAAGCACACAGGACTTGCAGAAAACCTGTAGGAGGCCAAGAAGGGTGTGATAAGGCATTTAAAATGACACTAGAGGCTTATGTTTAGGGAAGCGAATTAAGCAGTTTGTCAGAATCAGGACTATTTTGCCTTTGTTTAATTGGATGATAACTTTTGCTTGCATGGGAAACATCTGCAGATTGAGGTGCGTAAAGCTCCCTGTGAAGTGGAAAGGCATGTGTTTTGGAATTGTGCTTTATTAAACAAGATGTTAGAGACAATTGTAAATGGTAATGTCTCTGACTCTTATATGACCCATTAACTTGTCTGGCAGAATAAAACTCTAATGTCAAATGGTGCATGTGCTATTAAAAAAGCATTTCTTCCATGGTCCCCGGACTCAATTCCCTATGCTGAAAAAAGATAATAAATTGGTATGTTACAATTGGGAATGTGCATAGGGGTTGAGAGTTTTGAGATAATGAACTATCCACATATCACTGATATTGTTCCCCGTAATTATTGCTATGGCCTTGCTAATTTTGATACCCAGAACCCCAGTGATAGGATTGACTACCTTATTTAATAGCTGAGACTGGCAGATGATCAGGAGAAACAAATAGTAATGAAGAGTTCTAAAGGAAATTCATCTAGCTGAGCATGAAATAGTTTCCACTGAATGTTAGAATGATGAATGCAAAATTGTTTTGTTTGAAGGAGAGTCAGAGATGCCAATTTACAGAGGGGGGAAAAAAAAAAAAGTCCTATTCCTCAAAACTGCAGCACATCTGCAACAAATAACTCTGTAAACATCCTCCTCCACCTTCTTTCTTCCGCACAAGGCTGTACATGAGCAATGAGCAGGGAGGCCTGAACATTTTCGTGGAGGAAATGCAAACACAGTCCCCATTTGCTTTAACTTGCACATCAGTGTTCAGCAGGTGTGTGTCTCATTAACTTTCTGAAGCCAGCAACAGTGCATCAGGGAACAACTCTCTTCCTCCTCATTATATAGCCACTTATGGTGAGCTCATAGGCTCTGCCTCTATTTGTAGTGATTTGTTTGTTTGCCACATTTTCTAAACACTAACGTAAAAACCTATAAAGTTGTTGTTTGCACTTAAACCACAGCTCACAGAGAAATTAAGCTAATAATTGAAACAGCAGTGACATCATATTTTTTCTTAGTGGGCCAGCTTACAGATCCAACTGTAAAGAAAAAGTGGAAAAAAAATCCAAAGACTGGATATAAAATTTGTTGCTTCTTCCTCCTTTTCCTCTCTCTGTCCTTCTTATCCCTCTCACACATACAATCATTATTACAGTCCATATAGAAAGGTGAATTTTTAGGGAAATAAGAGTGTATAAGATGGATATATAATGAATAAGTGTCTCAGAAATCCACATATTTTACCATGACAGAAAATTGAAATACTTAGATATATCGAAAAAATAATGCATACTAGAAAAAGGTCTGCACAGCTACCGTCCAATCTGTGACATTTGCTATTGCTAGAGGTTGTCAAGTCCAATATTATGGCTAGAGCTTTATGTCTAAAATAATAGGATTTATTGTTACGAACCTAAAGACATAGAAGATCATTTGTTTTGGCAGCTCAAGCCTCTTCTGCCTACCTCTCCCTGTTCCATTTGATTTGTTTAGTGGTTTCCCAATCCCTCCAGTGTTTGCATGTGAATGTGCATATACCGATATAGGGAGGATGAACCTGATTTGAAGACTGATTCAATTTAAAACGCACCGTATTCTCTAGCCACGTTTTAGATCCTGATCACAATTCAGATTGCCAATCTCCAACCCACATACCCTGAACAAGCAACTAAAGTAGTTTGAGAAGTTGCTCCCCCTTAGCTGCTTTCTGTTGCCTTTCTGCTAGTTATTATTATAGGAACAGTAGAGCTGGCAAGTTCTGCCATAGGACTGCACCTTAACTACTTTGTTTCACATGGGCTGGTTTCTGTATTATAAGTACCGGTGTCCTGAGCAACTCTGAAAGCCTGGTTACAAAATTCCATCCCTTCATCTGACCACCTATTTCTTGCTTTCACAGCTGGAGAAGAAAGGCCACTTTCTATCTATCAGATGTCCAAAGCTTTAAAAGCACAACAGTCCTTTATATCCTTTCTGGCAAGGTTCAGAACGGCTGCTCTTGTGAGAAAGTCTGCATTCCTCCTGCAATCTGTTACACGCTCTTTAAAAACAAAAAGTGACATTCATTTGAGAGAGAAGAAATGCTCTGGTCCCTGCATTCATGGGTGGGTACGCGCTGTTCGTTCGCCCTCCAAGGGAAGGCAGGCTGCATGTGGGAGAGACACTCCTGTCGCCCAAATAATCTGTTAAAGCAAGAGAAAGACCAAGAGGAGTAAGTGAGACAGTGAAGCAGTCCTTGCTCGAATTCACGGAGGAAGCCAGTACTGCAGCCTGGGCATCTTTAGACTCCTCTCCACGGAGGACACGTGTTGGCGACGCTTCAAACTGTTGACGACCCACAAGTCTGTCGGTGAGGAGAGGACAATGATGTGAACATGCAGGTGGCTTGTTCCACTCTGCAGCGCCAACACTGGAGCAGAGACTGCTGAGAAGGGATCCTGCTGCTGCTCTCTGAGCCCATCTAGACCTCATAAACCTCCCTCTCTTTCCTACTCACTGGAGGGGGGATGGTGGCCCGCAGGATATAATTCTCGATGATTTTTCTCTGAATAACCTTTCCATGGGTCAGCCTTGCACGGATAAGATTGTCTCTCCGGAGAGAGACAATCACAGATGTATTTGGATACTTTGCAAATGTGCTGCCAGAAGCACCTGTCAGTGATAACAGTAGAGCAACACTGCTGTTGAGATGCTCAAATTATTTCAAGTTCAGAATGATTTTTTAGTGCTATCCACTTTACTGTTTTTTCTCAAGAGGCTTTTCAAATGTCATATCATCCCTACTCTTTAGCACGATAGTCTTGTTAAAGATAGATGCAAAAATCAGCAAGCTCTACTGGGGAATGCAGGCTGTGCATATTTCACAGAAGGGCAATACCAAATGAGAAGCAGCCAGTTACAATCTTGTTGCAGCAATGAGAGACTGCTCTTTTGAGTACCTTTACTCAATATGAGGACAAAATAAATGACAACAATGTCCTCAAGGGGAGAAAAAAAAAGGAGGGGGAGGAGGGGTTCATCTTTACTGGATTTGTAAACTAAGGCAAACCATGCTGTAAAATTGTACTTTCACTCCTCAGCTGTACAGAGATTTCAATTACTTCAAACACTGCAGAATGACTAGCTCAGTACATCCTAACTAACTAAATATTAAGAATAAAGCCAGTAAGAAAATAAAGATGACAGAAGTTAGGATAGCCTAGGTGGTTCTTGGTCTCTGGAGCTGCCAGGAGAGCGCTGTGTTTGCCAGTGTGGGTCTGCAGGCAGGAAGAGATAATGAGGGCTCAAAATGGCAATCCAAAAAATCAGTCCCTGAGGAGACAGCAGCTTGAAACAAGCCAATGGGAAACATTAATAATAGAAATGATTTTGAATGGATGTTCTTCTCCCAAACGCATATAACTGCCTTCGGTCCAAAACTGACATCTCAGACTGAAGTAAAGTTGAGGTTGAGTTGTCCTCCTGAAGTCAAACGCCTCCTTCAGTTTTTTCAAGATCAGAGCAGACTTCATCCTTCCATAGAAGTGTGTTACACACCAAACAGGCAAGCATGGGACTCCGAATGGTGCAGCCTCCAGAAGAGGGGTTTGCTCTGGGGTGCTCCACAAGAGTGCTCCCAGCTGTACCAGAGCTGGAGTCACCACACTGTGGGGTTGCTGCAGCCTAGTGGAAGACCCTCCAGCAACCCCATGATTGCTGAACAAACTAAGTCAGCAAAGGGGAAGTGACACCTGATAAAGATTTTTTGACACGGGCTCGCACGGTAAGCCTTCAGGCGCTGTGGAGTTCTTCCACCAGATGACCTGTCGGTAAGGCCGCACAAGAGTCGCTCTGCACAAGGGTCAAACCAGTGCAAGAGACAAACTGCAGAAGGCAGCTCAGACTGATAAGAACCAGACCTGGGGTTATTTGTTAACATGTGCACTGCTACCAACGGAGCTCAGGCAACTCCTGTGTAACTATGGTCTGGTATTATGTGACTGGATAACGAACTGAGCCTGGGAACAAAGAAAAGACAAAAGAAAGTAAGCCTCTGTGTGCAGATGTGGACCTGACAACCCACCCATCAGCAGGGATGCCCCTGAGGTCAACTGCCAGGGAGAACACAAATCATCCTGGCACAGCTCAAGCATGGTGAGAACTGTCAGGGTAAAGCTACACTAGAGGGGTGGCCCACAAGCACAGGGAAAAGGTGGAAGCTATCACTGTATCGCGCGTCTGTGATTTGACCATAGAGCTCCGATATGTATATATTCCTTTTTTAGACCTGCTATATTGTCTAGTTTTACTAAACTTTTAGCTTTGTTATACTTGTAGTTTGTAGATTCTTTGGTGCTAATTGTTTGGTGTAGTCTAGCATGTTATATGTGTAGAACGGCTTATCTCTAATAAGTTCTTATACTTGACAAATGATGATCTTCCAAGCTCAGCGCAACTAATTCTGGAATCTGAAAGAATCTTGAACGCTCCTCTAGTGGTGCACAACAAAGAGCTTCGTAGCCTGAACAGTCATTTGGGGCGGGGGATGAAATTTAGAGTCATTTTCGGGCTGGAAGTGTCTCACTCCCATCTGCCCAGAGATGCTTTAACTACTAGGCAATTTGTACTTCGTTCATGTTATTGACAGTGGACTAAGCCCACCTAGGAGTTTCACATTATTTGGAACAGTAAGAAATAGCATGGGGCACAAGGTGGTCAACCCTTGTATTAGGGCCTTCCTCAGCTGAGGAGGTACTGACTAATTAATAAAGTCTGAAGAAAAATCCATGTGCAATGCCCAACCTGTTTGACAGCATTTGTGCTAAAGGCACTGCACAGTTGTTTTGCAAGTCACACAGTTACTGCCTTTTAGTGAACATCCTGAGGTATCTGACCTCCATGTCTTCAGGAAGAGGGGAAGAGACTTTGCAGGCAGAACCAGAACTATTCAGTGACCTGATCTCTGTGCAATGGGGATAAATAGCTCAGTTTCTGTAAGGTCACTGATCTGTGGTAAGTCACAAGACCCATTCCGGTAATGTTCACTGCTGCACATCTTCTAAAATCATAGGAGAATGAAATTGTTATTTTTTTGGCTACAGACTGTGGCATAATTTTATATACCAAAGCAGTGAGTAATTCATAACGAGAATGTTCTCTTGGGAAAAAATAAGAAATAAACAAAAAAGAAGGGATTATGCTCTAAGTCCTTGTTTTGCCTGACTGAAGTTTGAATGTGAATCTGTGGCACTTTTGATGTCAATGCTCAATTTCCAATCAGTGTTAGTGAGAACAGCATTTCATCCAAGAGAATTTGTGTGACTGATTTATGCGAGAGTTTTCTTAAGCTATGTGCTGAGCTGTGTATCCTTTACTCCATAAATACATTTATGTCTTTTTTCTTCAAAGTTAGAATTTAATCCAAAGGGAAAACAAAATCTTTTGCCATGATGATTTCCTTAAGAAAGCTGTCTTCCTGGGCCTATTCAAATGATCACAGAATAAGAGACTGTCTGGTAGAATATAAAATCACATAAATTGTTATGCCTGTGGAGGGACTCTTTTATTTACTGCAGGATGAAAAGGTAATTGAAGAACCAAGGCCTCAGCATGAACTGGGGAAAAGTAACTTCCCTCCTCTTCAGTATACACTTCCTGAATCATTTTTTCTCTTTGCTGATGAGCATACTTCTCAAGCATATCTTGGGATGATTTGATTAGATACGTATGGGTATATCTGAGGTATAAAATACATCCGTGAACAGAGAGGTTTGTGCCAGTAGACCTGACTCCACCCGGCTGAATCTTTTGTATGTTGTGTAAATTGGCGGTAAATAGATATAACATTGCCATTCCTGGAGGGGTTTCAGTTCTTCCAAGTGAGGAAAAATGTACCTTCCTTCCTGCAGTTGTTTACATACAAGAAGATATCCCAGTGAAGTATTTTAATACTGAATGTTGGAAATCTGCAATGCCTCCCAGCTAACAAGGCAGACTGAAAGGATATATGTGATTCAGCCTGTGGTAAAATTATCCCTCTCCTGTTCATTTAAAAAATATATTTCCCCCTAATGTAGTTCCATCAGCTTCCACCATGAATAAATTATCATATGTCAAAGCCCAGTTTTTTTTCTTATTGTAGTTCCTTTTATTCCTAATTGGTCATTAATACAGAAGCAATTCCTACACGGCACAGATCTAGGTAGCTTGATTGTTAGAGCAGAAGAGAGGCTAAAAATTGTCAGGTGCTGCTGATTTTCTGCCAAGGGTTCTGAAATTCTGACAACACACTCCCCCAAATCCCTGATCTTCAGAGGTGATACAGTGATGTGTCACATCAGCTCCTTCCGAGGTGAGCAGAGGTCAAAGCCGTTCAGCTTCTCACATGGTCAGGCTTTTACACGTAAGCGAAAAAAGGAAAAAAAAAAATCTCCATATATGTGTTGTCTGTTCATACTCGGGCCTTTTGCAAAGGAAGATTTCCAGGAACTTTTTAAACAGGGAGATATAGTGCAGTTATCTTTGACAGGAAAGTAAGAATTCCACGGCTGAATCAAATAAATAGTAGTGATGTTTCAGTATTTTGACTCAAAGACTATTCATACCAAGGACTGTAATGGTTATTTCCATATATTCCATATATGTTTCATATATTTTCCAACCCTGCAGAAACTAGATCTACAGTGGTAGGAGTGCATTTCAAGATGAATTCCCTTTCAGGTCTTTTTCCTTACGAAAAGGGTATGGATTATGAAAAGGTTATGGGCAGCAGAGACAAGTGGGATGTCTTTTTTTTTGCTAGTGGACCTCAATAGCACCATTGCAGCAAACCTATGGAGAACTTGAAATGACAGTTAAATAGCTGAGTTAATATTGATGCTGGAAAGGCTGAGACAAGCAAATCCTCAACTATTGCATTAAAACAAGGAAATATTGACCTTCCTCCCCAAAAAAACAATGGAAGATACATTAAGTCAGTATCAGCCTAAAAGCAATTTTCCATATGAACTCACATTCTAGCATGCAACCTCTTTAGAAAGCTTATTTTCTGAATATTTTTCTTTTGCAGAAATAAAACATCCTTTAGAGAAATGTGAACAAGTATTGGTGAGACATTTTAGCTTCCTTTTTTGTCATAGAGGGCCCTGATTCAGAGACTACTGCATCAGGAGGAAATTCTCCTGGGTTTTATTTTAGTAGTTATTATCAGAAATTCACATTTTAATTTATTTAGTTAGTTAGTTAGTTAATTTTAACACACATTTAGTACTTATATCTATTTTTTTCTATGATTTTATTTTCTCTGCATACTGAACAAAATTTCTGTACTTCAGCTATTAGGGAATCACAGGGTGCTTCTAAATAGGTTTACCTTCCATTTCATAGAATCACAGACTAGTTTAAGCTGGAAGAGGTCAGATAGCCCAACTCTGCTCAATATAAGTCCAATCACAGGCGGTGCTCAGGACCTTGTCCAGCCTAGTTTTGAATACCTCCAGGGACAGAGATGTCTCAGTCCCTGATAACCTGTTTCAGTATCTGACTAAAAAATTATTTTACTGTGTGTTTGATCAGAATATCGCATGTTCCAGCTTGGGTCTGTTGTCTCTTGTCCTATTGCCGCGTCTTCAAGAAGTGTCTTCTTCTTTGTACCTTCCCATTAGGGAGAGGAAGACAACAGTAAGATCTTCCATTAGCTTTGCCTTCCCAAAACAGAACGCGAAAACCCTGTTCCTTTCAGCCTTTCCTTATGCTGCTCATACTTTCCTTCTAGCCTGACAGATATTCACAATGCAGGTATATTAGTTCACATGTAAGCTCTCATCTGGAGCACAAGAAGTTGTGCTTTTTGATTACAACTCCATCCATGAGATATAAGTTTCGCAAATGGGTATTTGCTAACATAGGCTTCAATTTCACTTCTTTCAAAGAACTGTGGGAGTTGACTACTTTAACACTTGCTTAAAAAAAAAAGTGCAATTTTGACTTGACTAAATTAATTCGAAAATCAAAATATTTGCATAAACTTTTGTGTGGCATTTTGGTCTAAATTTAAACTCTTTTGGTAAAAGAGAAATAGCTGAAACAATGTGATGAAATATTTCTAACATAAATATTAGTGATAGAAATATTAGTAAACTTCTGTAAAACATTTTCTATAACTGTGGCACAAAATTTAGGGTTGTCAAATTAGAGTCATGAGATGTTGCTTCTTTGGTCTATTCTCTGTAGTATCTGCCATCCAACCAATTATAAGGAAGCATCATTTAGACAAAGCTGCCAAAGAAAATATTCAATAGTCCATTATGTGAGTGTATTACTGAAAAAAAAGTTAGCAGGGGAAAAAAAAATCAACAGTTTAGAGTTTATTTTTTTCTAATGATTAAATCAACAAAACTATTCCTAAATCCCACCATTAGGAGGTGCAATTAGAAATAGGCAGTTGAAAAGGAAGTGATATTCCTTCATATTGTTCAGAAAATATATTTTCACATAAAATATGCTGCTGCTTGATGTCTACATGCACTATTTAAACTATGCTAGATTTATGGCTTTACACATGAGATTCAAGCAACCAACTAGCCTATTTAATCTTCTGAAATTTACAGTTACTAGAAGCCAAGGACTGCACTCCCTTTAATACTCTCTGTTGCTGCAATTTTAGGGGAAAGAAATAAGAAGATTCCTATCTGTACTTCCAATAACAACCATTGTATAACTACATGAAATTATATTCACTATCAGTTTCGTGGCAGAAGTACACGAAAGAACAGAATTATCCTAGACTTACTTTGCATTTATTGAGAGCAAAATTATATCTTCATTTCACTGGTTTGGTTTGTAGGTATTCATATCTTTAATTTCCATATTGTTGAAACAGAGTGGAAAAAAAGGTTAGATGCATTTTTTTTTATTATTATTTAAAATAGAGCCCAGTTCATCGAACACGGACGACACGGGTATCTCAAAAATGCCTTTAGGCCATGTTTAACACTTACAACAACTAATCACATGAAGGAATATTATTTTTAAAGTAGGAAAGAGACTACATTCAAAAGGTTTTTGCCATTCATCCTTTATTAGAGATAATGCACAGGGTATTATAGATAATGGGAGGTCTGCAGCAAAAGCCACAGATTCTCGGGATGAGAATGTTCCCCAGATAAGTGGTAAATGATTAGTATTTTATTGGCCCTTTGTCAACCTCAATTATGGTTTTGAAAACTCTCTTTAGAGAGCAGCATTTGAAATGCTGGATTTAGGAAGCTAAGTATTAATCAGGTTTTTAAGATTGATATAAATGGAAATCTGTATGTACATCAAACAGCTCTAATGTGACAGTTCCCAGTTTCAGAAATGTACAGATATTGGTGGTCTTCATAACGGAACTGAATTTCCCTAATAGAATATTAGACTGCAAAAGCTGCAAAGTAAAAGATACTGTTGTGCTGACAGTTATGTATATGCAGAGATCTGCTAGAAGCTCACTAGCAGTTAGATGTTGTTATTTACCAGTAAGGATTTTGAGGACTGGCTTTTCAAAGCCACTTAGGGGCTGAGTATGCCCAATTCTCATTAATTTTATAAGGTGATTGGCTATTCAAATCCCTTTGGAAAATTGAATAGATCTTTTCTGAAAGTACAACAGGCATCTATGTCTGCATATTTCCTCTTGGGACCATAATTTGTATTTGCCCTAGATACTTGAAGAATGATTTTTCCCATTAATTTTTTGATGCAAAAAGTCAGGACTTGACACTCATGCAAAATGCATATGGAACTAAAATGGAAACTTTGATCTAAGAAGTCATGTGAACAAAAATAGAAACTGCACAAGGGAAAAACAGAATAGGATTTTCCGTTATGGAACGTATTTTATTGCAGGGCAGAGAATGTTCTATTACCATACAAAATGAGCCCTGGTCGTTAATAATAAAGCCGTGAAATCACTAGTTAAACCTTTAACATTTTGTCTTTTTTTAACACAGACCTCTCACCTAAACCCAGAAATCTATTGTTCTTGAAAAGGTGTTTTTAAGACAAGTTTTGGAACGAAGCAATGCTCATTTCAGTGAAGTAGGTGATTAGTGAGAAGTGAGTGAATGCCCTATTACCAGAAGTAGAGGTTCAATAATGAAACGTTATATACTTAAAAACAATGAGATTATTTTATAAGATCATAATATAATAATAGTAATAATAGTAATAGTAATAATAATAATAATAATAATAATAATAATGGTTAGGGGGTTCTTTTAAACATTTCTGAATCTTCTGGGAAACTTGAGTCACGTTTGTAAGCTTTTTTTCTCAATTATTTGGGATGTTGTTTCTTTGTGTCTAAATCTCATAGTCTTTTGGTTGTAGGAGCTGACACTTCCAATAAACCCTTGAGGTAACATGTTAGCAGCTGACAGCATCCTGGCTAGAGCCTGAATTTTGCCCACAAGCTGTCGTTTGGCCAGCAAAGAGCGGGGACATTAGTAGATGACTTAATGAAGGAACATTTGTTTTGATCAATCCAGTATTAATCAGCTTGTCTTTCCTCCTGACAAATCTTGTTTTCCTGCATGTTTCTGTCCTCTAAGAACGCTATCATTAGACTGCCAGTTTGACACCCTGCCTAACTCTTGCCTCCCGTACCATCTCTGTCCCATCAGGTTCAGCCCTGCATCCACGCTAAATGCTATGGGAACCCACAGGCGACACAGACGGGATTATACTATAGGGTTGAATTTGTGAATGAATCTAGTCCCTTGACTCCAGTTTCTGCTGCATGAAAAATGTTTATTAGAGCGTGGAACCACGAAAACAAGGAAGAGGCAAAATGAGAAAGGCATTCTTTATTTCTTCTTTAACTGTAACCACTTTGGGGCAAAGATTGTTTCCTTATTCTGTACTTACCGAGGGAGCCACATCTCTACTGAGCATTCAGATTCTGCACAACTCTTTGCTCAAGGCTAGGCATAAAGTCCCACTCTAACCCACTGTGTGCAGTGGCTTCATATTTCCCACACAGCACATCAATTTGCACACATTTCTAATTAACATCTAATTTTGGATTAATTTCTCATTCCCTCCTCTGGGCTTTTGTAATGAGATCGTGAGTTACATTGGCAGAAGGCATGCACTTAAAAAATATCTGTATCATAGACCCTCCTAGGTCGTTACCTGACAATAAGATTAAAAAATATCGCTCCCCTCCCCCCAGAAAAGCAGAATTTCCCTATTTGCCAAAAGTGTGGAGTCGTACATTTTTAAATTTCGTCAGCTATAATCAAGGAAAGAATTTAAATACTTTTAGCTCCCAGCAGTTTTCCTTGCCTTTCTTTTCATGCTTTAAGAAGCTGGGTATTTTATTATGTTAATGTTGCTCTTATTTTCCTTCAGTATCAAGAGCATTATGGTGAGGTGGGAAAGTGGACAATTTTACTAAATAAAATGCCTGCAGATCGAAAACTAAGTAAGTGCTCAAATAATTGCTTCTAAATTGTTTGGTAAACCCCAGAGCTCCTGTGGAAAATATATACTTTAAATATATGATGAATGTCAAAGTTAAACACTGGATCGGCTGTTCTTATTTACCTACAGATATGCAGCAATGCACTATTGAAGCGTGGCAATGCAATCGGTATTTTTCACATATTTTGGTATAGATTTTATGCAAAAGACCCAAATCCTAAAGGGTACTTGGAGGCCATTTCTACATGTACATAGTTTGTTTAAAAAGAGGTATAGGGCTTAAGTAGCCTGATAGAGTGTCAACATAGATATGTAAATAAGCATCTAAGGGCTTCATTTGTGAAAGGACTTCAATTAGACATAGGAACCTAAACTTTGAGCTCAGGTACCCAAATCTAAAATTCAGTGCTTAGGAACTAAGGTTCATATCAGCAGCTAAACATCAAGGTCCATTCTTAAGACCCATATTCATCTCGCTCACCCTGAGCCCACGCTTACCAGAAACTTTTAAGGTATTAGCTACATCCTTAGCTTTTTTCCTAGTTGTTAGAGAGAAATGGATTATTTCAGAAAACATTTCAGACTTTTTTGTGGACTGAACCACCCCATAGAGATACCTACTAATTGCAGTGTAAGTCTGAAAGGTAAATATATTCCTAACTATTTGCCAGAGGGAAGTGTTCAATACTGCCAAGGTAAAACACACATTTAAAAGCCCAGGTTTTCTATAGTAAAGCTGTACAAGTGCTATTTTCAGTGCCTACAGTACCTATCTGAGATATCTATCTGAGACTTGCAGACTTGGTGGTCTTCTGGAGCCACCAGTGGAGGCCAATTAGAATGTCAAAAGGCACAAAAAATGCCACTCGACATCTACTTTTAAGCACCTCAGTATTGCCTAGATTTATTGTGCTTATATTGGATATGCATAATATTCAGATTCTTCAACACGGACACAAATTGCATTTCAGAGAACCTAGGTTTTCAGATGTATGTGGTAGACACAACACACACATTCTGCTGGAACAGCAGCTGAAGACCAAGCAGGATCCCCCATACTTTTGAAATAACTGTGGACACCCAGGTTTAGGCAGCAATCTCCTGTGACTATAATGGGAGCTTCGATGTCCAGGTTGTATGAAGATACTCTTACTTCGATGGGTTAACGTCACAGGTTTAAATGTTTACTTCTTTCCCGGTGTTTGTTAAGGTTTGGTGAGTCCAGTAGCTTGACAGTGGTGAAGCTGCCACTGCTCCATGTCCCCAGGTCCAACCAGCAGCGAGGCAGAGCATGTCTTCACAAACGCACATATACCACATACGTACAAATGACCACCCACGAAGAACAAGACAGACGGACACACTCAGCACTCACACAAACACAAAGAGCACAAACAGCCTCATCTATTCCCTCTCTGGCTGGCCAAGATGAACGTCCATTAATGGGAAATACATATATATATGTGTGTGTATGTGTATACGATGTGGACCTATCCTGTAACTGGGCTTAGACACGCAGACTGTCTAGCAGCTGAGTCTGGATGTTTATTGTCCACAGCTGCCTCCTGCACAGACAGACAAATAGACATACACCCACCCACACACCTACACACACATGCACCCACGCACAGAAGTCACTCATTTGACCTGCAGAGCCTGGTCAACATCAGTTGATCCCAAGATCTCTGGCCTTTGGCTGGGACCCTCTGATCCCTCCAGTAGCCAGCTCCTCCAGGTGCCTCACCCACAGAGACCCAGGCACAGACCAGGCTGCCAGGCAACGTGGCCCACTGTCCAACTAGTCTGGCTTGATATTTGCTAGTGATAACGTGCAGCATGCCCTCACTCACTCCAGTTGCTGGTACCCAGACACTCAGGCCACTGTAACCCATTGCCCCTTCTCCAGTTGCTGGAACTCAGACCTCCTCACGCACACATGCATACGGAGTAGAGATTCCCTTGCCTAGGAAAATAGTTAGAAATGGAGTTGAATGAGAAGATGGGACAGCTTGAGCTGATGAGGTACAGGGCATGGCCAGACAAGCACACTGACCAGCAACCTATTTACATGCAACTGGCTCCTTTATCCCCTTATCCTTCTATTTTCCCATTCTTGTTTCTCTCCAAACCACCTCGATACTACCCTTTCCCCACTTTTGGTCATTCCTCTAACGACCTCGTAATAAATCTTGTGCAATTCCCAAACATTGTTCCCCAGCAACCTGTAATGACTCCCATACCCTTTGGCAGTAGCCCCTTGGTCTGCGAGGTGGCGGGGCACCGCTACTGTGACTCACAGTGGGCATCGCCGGCCCACAGGCTGACACTCTCCTGGGACAGCCCTGGGGGGCCAGGGCCAGCGCTCGTGGCTCTGACTGGGTTATCGGGGATCCCCCACCAGCTGCTGTGCCTCTGCGCTCCTTTATGTGTGTGGTGACAAGCTTGTTATCACTTAACCCAACACAGTGTCGAGCACCTCTTTCTCCCTCAAGACCTCTAAGAGATTCACAGCTCAGATCTCTACTTTTGCTGCAGACCTCAATCTCGGAGTCACTTTCAGAGTACACCTGGGAGTTTTCACTCTGTGAAAGGCATAAGGACAGTAAAAAATCTTTTTACCCATCTGTAAAAGCTCTCTCTCGTTGTTGTGGAGCAGAGGAGAGGAAAGGGGCAGAAGAGATGGCTTTAGGTCCCATCAAAGCATGAAGAGATTTGCACTCGTACATACCTGGAGAATATTCAGAGAGCCTAAGTACAGAATATCACGAAGAAGCTAGAAGGTAGGCATTCTCCATTCCCTCCTCTTCTCTTTTAAATAAATCTTTGATGGAAAATAAAATCAAAATTGTGAGAAGCAATCTATAGACTCTTCATTGGGGAACTCTATCGTGAGGGGTTTAGATGGCATAGATGGCAAATGGAACAGAGCGTACATCTCCCATAATAGAGATAAAGGGCATTTGACTGCTGAAGCTACCATCTTCTGCTATGTATTGAAAAAATAAACTGAACACTCTGATTTTTGGAAGAAGGTTCTCAGGTACTTGACTGCAGGAATCAGTCTGGGATGGAGGATCCCAAGAAGAAAGATATACTTCAACTCCCATCAGGGAGGCTGTGAGAAAATGTATATCTGTTCTTTGCAATTTCTATAGTCTGTTTTAGATGACTCCTTACACTTTAACACATTCTTTTTCTTAGGCACAAAAACAGTGCCTGAAAAGGACAGATTTCTGCCTCAATGCATTTTATGGACCACTATGCAATTAACAGAGACGTTTCTTCTAAGCTTTTATGTGTCTGCAATCCTCTTTGTAGATCTTCTGGATTGTCCAAATACTAACAAATATTTGTGTACCTCTAGAACGTGGGTATGTTTCCATAGCTGTTGTATATTCTGTGAATCTGAAAGCAACCTTATCTTTCAGGTGGATCCAGTGACACAGAGCTGCAAAGGACTGAAAGGAAATGCCACACAATATGCCAGGACCATAACCGAGACTAAAGCTGGAGTCTTTAGTGCCACCGGTAGAGCTCTAGTTACAAGTTTATTCTGCCCTCGAGATAAGCTTTTAAACTGAGCCTCTTATCCTATTTCAGTTACTGTGTGCCTTTGTTTTCCTGAATGCCCCAGATTCTTTGTTTTCTCTTCCCACTATCAAGCAATTAATTTCTAACTCTAAACAAATACATATTGTAGGGCCGGATTACTGTGGAGATAAAGGCATGGTCTGCCATATTTTTCTTTTCAGAAGAGCAGATTTATTATAGATATAAAACTGCCATGCAACCTTAATAGAAGGACATTCAGAAGGAAAGCTGAAATGATTAATTATTACACAATAGACAGTTAAATATTTATTAAATATAAGGGATGCATAGAGTAGTGAATCAACTAATGTGCTCATTGATTGAGTTTATCATCATTATGGCAATAACTGAATGCTCCAATTTGAGATGGGAACTTGCAAGTGTTTAAGATGCCAATTCCCATGAGTGCTTGCAGCCTTATGTTGGATAATAAAGCACAGGTAAATGGAACAAAACATGTACATTTTTTCCGTTTAAATAATAAACTAAACAGTCTTGGCAGAAAGAAGTATTTTTTCCTGGATCTAGCACATTTCAGCTCTTTAGCTTGATATCAGATCATACAGTCAGAGCATTTAAATTCATATATTTGTAGGTACCTAATGTACATCTGTTCTGTTTTTTCTCTGCTAAAAGTATAGAGAATCAAGCCTGTCCAGCTGAAGAACAAGCTATCTGAACCACTTATTTTCCCTTTTAGCTAAAATTCCATAATATATTTGGCAAGCAAGAAGGACATTACATGATAGTCTGGTATGCATATCTGGAAAACTTCTAAGTTTTCTTCAACTTTCTAGATATTTTGGTATCATCTTAACAACAAACAGCAACATAAATAGAACCTGTTCATCCACGGACTCATCTCCGCAAAAGTGGCTGGTACCCAAAACCCGTCCCAGACTGCTGTGCTGTAAAACTGCACCTGCTCAGAAGATACTTAGGCCATCTACTTCAGCAATGAGAAGATAATCTTCACAAAATAAGGACACTTCCCTAGGGAAATAAATTTTATAGTTAAAGGAACCGTCTGATTCCAAACTTCTTATAGGACAAACGTAAACCCTTGCTAATAATACCCTCTGTATATTTCTATGTTAGACCCTCTATGTAAAGGAAGCGAACAATTTCAGCCTACCACACAAGAAAATATCATGCTGAAATACATTTCCTAGAAGCTTCCTTCCTCATAATCTTTAAAGGATTAAGCCTTTAAAGCCTTAAAAACCCATCACTAGAAGCAGACTTTCTCTAGATCCATAAATGCCACATGGATATAGCATGTAACAAAAGGGCACAGCTTGCCAACGCCTTTCTACAGTCACCATAATGAGCACCCTGCATGATGAAACTATAAAACTCCTTGGTATCCATGTACGTTCATTCCAAAATATAAAATCCTTAACCTAATTCATCATATGCTGCCATAGGATCTTTGCGAGTAAAATCAAACAACAAAACTCTCCGGAATGACCTCACACATACCACTAATGAAGAACATAAACACTTTCTTCTCAGTGGAAGAAGAAGATTCAACAAATGTATATCTTTGACATCTGACTCTACCTCCTAAAGATGTATAAACACTTTTTAGGTCTTTGAAGTCTGAATAAATGAAATTCACAGATTACTGAATTCTAAAAATCACCACTGTGATAGAAGGGCTGGCTTAATAGCACTTTTCCCCAAGTTAATAGCACAACTTTCCCTAAGTTCTTTACTAAGCTTTTCCCAGACATACTAGCTGCTGTCTCTAAATTTTCCAGAGGGACTAAGGAGTGGTCTGGCTACCACTCCATATGTTCCGGGAGTAATGGATGCCTTCTTCTCCCAAGTTGTCTATCAGATAACATAATTATCTTATGCCTGGAGCATATATCCTGAATTGGTCCTTGGGTTTGAGAATTGCTGTTCCTTCTCCTGACCTGAAGAAGATTTTATATGAAGCCCCTGTGTCTTGAAAGTCTGCTCACCCCCCACTGTATGTTTTGATTTAATCAAAAATAACACTTCCTCCTGCAAATTTTCCCTCATTCATATCTTGTGTGCCACCAATATAACTGCAATACATAATGAAACTAATTCATGCAGTGGGGGGAAAAGATGTGGGGTAACGGTAATAAGGTAATTTGACTTTTAATGAGCTGCCAGTGAATCGGCAATAGCCAACTCAAAGGGGTGATGCATCTCAGACAGACGAAAATTTCAGCATAAAGAGCTTTTTTCCCAGCTTCATTGTGAAGAAGTCATATCACAGTAGAAAGGATAGCAGAGAAAAGCAGGGCTAGACAGAAACACAGGCATCTAATGTGACTTGAGTTGCCCAAAAGTATCTAAGGTTTCCACATGGCACTGGCAAAATGACACAGGGATTGTTGGAGGCTAGCATCCTCCTGAACAGCCATCTGTAAGCTAGCTGAGATCTCAGGCAGCTCTGGGTTTCAATGTTTAGGTAACTGCATGAATATCTCAGGACTGAGCAGTGCTGCTTGATGCCACAGATGTTGCTTGTGTACTCTGAAGATTACCTGTTTTGGAGGGATAAAAGGATTGATGTGAATATTGCTCATTTTGAATAGATTGATATTTCAATGACGAGTCATTTGTGAGATTCAAGAGCTATAGGGAAGTGCATGAGACTGTGGAGAAGAGATGGGAATGGCTAGTGGATACAGGGGAGAAAAAGTGGTAACATCAGAGCACTAGGAATGAGAAAGATAAAAGCACACTGCAGGACAAGAGAAAGCAGTGAGGTAAACCTCAAGCGATGGAGTAGCAAATCAGTTGATATTTTGGACAGCTGGAATCATTCAGCGACTTTCTGGAATGCCAACACCTTAGCCTTTTCCAACACCTGAGAGGTAAGTGCTTTTGTAAGTGAGAATAACTGCACAGTTAATGTTATAGGAGTAGTTTAAGCAGACTTTCCATCTAAAACCAAAAAAAAAAAAAAAAAGAGAGAGAGAGAAAGACAGAGTAGATTTTCAAAAATAAAGTCCTCTTCATTTTGATTCAAAGACATTTTCAGATAAAAGGAAAAGGTTTAAAATATATTCCATGTGTTAAGAGTGCTTCTATGCTCCAAGAGGCTTTCCTTTGGGTACTGTAAGATGGTTTATTTTCCATTATCTGTAACACAAAGATAATGAAAGTGGTTCTATTGTACTGTATGTGAAACCCACGGGAATACCAGGATTTGACAGTCATGATATATCTCAGTTAGTTTCTAATGTGTAAAGCCATCACAAATCATAGAGCAGACAGTCTGTTGGTTAAATAAGTCTACAAAGTAAGATGATAGAGTTCTTCATTTATCTTCATTGAAACAGCTTTGACTACTGTGCAGTTGATAAAATAAATCTAGTGCTATTCAGAAGCTCTCGTCTTTGCCCGTTGTGAGTAAACAATTTCTGTTCTACTGTATAAGTTCTTATACAGCCCTCATCACCTGCAATATTGGAGTATCTTCCATTAGCACATGAAGTAAAGTGACTAACATATGTCGACTGTAGTTTACTTTCTTGCTCATCTTCTCCCAGAGGTGAGAGTTGTGTATACACTGAAGTGTTGTCTTTGGATTTTTTTTCCTGTATGTTCATAAAAGAGAAAGTAGGCCAAAGAAATGCAATGGGAGATGGAGAGGTTCATTATGCTTGTCTGCTTTTAAGGAAACTCATACTGTCTCTGGTGATCCCTGAGAATGATCCCTCCAGCTCCATTATTATGCGGAAAGTCCAGAGGTGCCAGTGGACCAGAGCTGTTGATCACAGTCTCATAACCTCTGCTTTATAAAAGCGCCTGCTCCTTTGCAGCGACTATAAAGATGCTTAAAGCACATCTAACCATATAAAATGCAAATTCTAAAGTCAGACAAGACAAACTTCCTCCCCTCCCCTTTACCCCCTATCCTGGACTGTAAATAAAGATCAGGATTCTGAAGTTGACTTCTCACTCTATAACGAGCCATGTTAAAAATAGATGGTAAGTTTGTGTGTCTTCTGTCTCCTGAACACTACAGATCCACTGCAGACAATATTTGCAATTAATTGTTTAATTCAAAGTTATATTTCATGGCTGTAACCCAGCCAAGAGATCAGGAAATCATGAATATCAGAGTTGGTGATAGAGCAGTGTTGAGTGTTTTGGGGGGCAGTTGGTGACAAATAGAAGGTGTTCCTCATAAGTATGGGTTGTTAAGAGTCAAAGTTCAGCAGGGAATCCAGAAACATAAATAAAACAAATAAATTACAGATTGTGTTGCCCAATAACAGGTATGTGTTTTTCAGCCAATGGCTATTTCCTGGTGGCAAACTCTTGAGGTGCTTTTAAGGTGTCACTGCTGATCTCTTCAGTTTTAATTTCAGAAAACTGTTTTTCATCACAAACCTGAACCACTTTTCAAGTGTTGTGTCATTTGTACTAAGTAGTGTAAGCTTATGTTGAAAGGCTGTTGACCTGTTGGCCAGGTTCATTTCACAGCTGCATTTAAATGTCAAATAGGCCTAGAGCGATAGTCAGTCTTTGGAGATTTAAAGTGACATGAACTTCCAATAAGAAAAGAGATTTGATATTGGTAAGATTGGAAGAAAAATATGATTTTTCTTGAACGGACATTTTCTTTAATAAAATTATTCATATCCTAGTCATTTGATTTCATGGAGACTTTGAATTACATTTTTGTAAAGAGGAAATGTGTATTTAACAAAACACATAAGTAAAATCAAAAAAAAAAAAAAAGATACATTCTGGGGGAAGAGAGAGGGGAAAGAAAAAAGAATTACGTCAAAGTGAGGATATGAGTTGTGAGAAACCATCTGCCTAAAGTCAACATATTTTATTGCTCTCCCTTCCCACCTTTAATGTCATAATGATTTTTTTTTAATGTGTCAGTACAGAAGAAACATTACCAATACAGGTTTTGATAATGAGGAAAGATCCAGTTATTCCTGAAATGTAAACTACAAGTGAATAGTGAAATGTAAACTACAAGTGAATAGTGAAATTTCTATATAGACTAATATAGGGCAGTAGCAGAAGTATAAAAGACCTCTTTTTTTTCTCTCTCTTTCTTTTTTTTTTTTCCTGGTCAGTGTTTCAGAGTCCTGAAAACCCCAAGGCTATCTGGCAAGATGGTGATAAGGACTTTAAAAGACAAACTGAGATAATAGACATGACTTGTTGCTTAGTGGACAACAAGAGAGATAACTATAAACTCTTTTTTCCAGGCTATTAATGTATCTACTTGTTCCCCTCGTAAACAAGCATGACTCTCTTGCTTTGTTATTTTCACATAATCAGAGAATGGTTGACGTTAGACGGGACCCCTGGAGATCATCTAGTCCAATCCCCCCTGCTCAAGCACGGTCACCTACAGCATGCTTCATAGCATCTCATGCAGGCGAATTTTGAATATCTTCAGAGACGGAGACTCCACAGCCTCTCTGGGCAACCTGTTCCAGGGCCCTGTCACCCTCACAAGGAAGAAGTTTTTCGTCATGTTCAGACGGAACTTTCTGTGTTCCAGTTTGTGCCCGTTGCCTCTCTTACTGTCGCTGGGCACCACTGAAGATATATCAGACTGCATCAGATGTATATGGTATGGTCATAAAAGGTGACATATTAATTTTAAAACTACCAGGGGGGCATCCGATAGCTCTTGGAGCTTCCCACCAATTCCATTTTGCTGAGAGTCATGTAAGAATGACAAACCATGTGAAATGCCTTAATTTTTTTTTGTCTGTCACAAACCCACTGAGGTACGTGGCAAGAAGATCACAAAGTAATTGCAGTTCCTAAAGTCTTCTGAAAGGCTGGATAGGTTCAGTCCTTACCCTTGGGTTCTCCTTAGGCTCACAAAGCACAGATACTTTGGGGTCCCCACTACGGTCATAAACAAAAAAAAAGAGAGCAAAATGGTAGCATGAACAACTGAAAGTCATCAAGAAACTCTGAGGAGTAATAAATCTAACAGGTAGCTATTGGACAACTGCATCTTATTTTGAAAAAGAAATAATATAGACACACCTAAGCATAAGTTACTTTCACAGCCAAGTACATAAAATTGGGTAAAGACAACTGAATTTCCCTTCCTTTCTGCTTGCAACTCTGATGCATGCATCAATACTCAACTAAAAGTGGACTGAATTATGGAGTGTGTGATGGAAGGGGAGGGAGGACCAACACAAGGCTCCTAATGTCCCCAGTTAAACCAGTGTCACTTTTTCACTTGAATGAACATTGAAGCAATGTCCCGTAGCAGAAAATAACCATCACATGTAATTCTTAGAGCTCCTATTGAAATAAAATCCTGAAGATTGTTCTTTACTTAGTTGTATTGCCAGTGCTCCTTCTACTGGAGACTGAGTGTTTAGTCAAAGAAATAATATTCTACCTCAGAACAGAGATGAGAAATAGAGAAATGACAATGGAGCACAACACTTTCATCAAGGAGCAATGAGTGCCATTTGCATCCAACTCAGTCAGGGATATACTGTGATTTTAAATCAATCTTTAGCAAATCTGAGAGGAAAGTAGGAACAATCCTCTTTCTTCAGCTAATAAAATTTAAGGCTGTGATTCATCTTTCATGCTGCTTTATACTACCTGGACCTATGAAATCTGGATCTTCCAGGCCTGAATTCTTCAAATATATACTTTTAATAACAAGGTTATTAAAAGCGTTATTAAGTTAGCGTTTTACACTGCATATGAGCTGCAGTGGAATTTACCACATTAAATTATTAAAATAATATTTATATAAGTAAAAGTAAAGTGTAAAAGCTTTGCTCACAACTATTCACTGCAGTTATTCACCAATTCATAGATTCTAAAATCAGATGGATTATAATGGTTACTTAGCCTGGCGGGCCCTTATGCCGTCCAGTTCTACCAGATGATTCTTGAACTGAGATTTTTGTGTCTACCTCAATAAGGAATTATTTTAAATACACATACTGACAAAGTGCAAGTGGTCTATCTGTCCTTTTAAACTTGAGATATATTTTTAGGTCTGTACAAAGTCTTTTTCATATCCAGTCCCCTTTTACAATCAAAAAAATAAGGCATACACCTCAAAGTACTGTACGCTTTGTAGTTAAGGCCTCCATCGGCAGCAGGATCATGGAGAAAACTAAAGATATGCCAATTTAATTAGAAAATATATAACATTATATTTGTGGTGCAGCCCAAATAACCATCTCTCTACTTTTCTCAAGAATTCCTGGCTGGGCAAAAGGGCTATGGATGTGGAAGGGAGGGGGAAAAACAACAACAACAACAACGACAACAACAAAACCAAACAAATAAATAAGTCCTGAGATTGCATTTACTTGACCAGCTCTACCTGAGATACCCAATACCATTAGCAACTGCAAAGAGATGTTTATTGTAGTGTTTTGCACCTCTACGGGATTGGCTTTCACTTTTCACTTTTCTGATTCTTCATCCTTTGTACTGACACAAAATATCTTCCCTCTGTGGGTCTTGGCAGTGGATGGACAGAGAGATTTAGGAAAAAAAGAGTCTATATTATTCCTAGAGAGAGGCAAAACAAACAAACAAACAAAAAGCCCCCAAACCACCAACCCTTCTACGTTTTAGAAAAATGTTGGGGAAACTGAAGAAAAATGGAATTGGTGGGAAAAATTTTTTTTCCCAGGGAATTCATGCTTCATGCGTCTTCAGCTGACATGGAACTTTTTAGAAAGAACACGGAGAAAAATCTGACAGCAAATTTGAAAAGCTCAAGGTCAGCATCTGTGGTGTGTGGTCAGCCACTCAAAACATTGAATTACCTGCTTTGGTGCTTTTCTTCATGTTTTCCATCACTTTAGACATTTAAGGACAGATGAGGGAGGCATCTGCCAGGACTGGCTTAGATAGAGTTGACCCTGTCTGGGCAGACAACCTTTTGAGATCCAGCCCAGTGTCCTGGAGCAGTAAGAACTGGGTTGCTCCATGAGGACCATTGAGATCCAGGAGCACAGGTGGGAGCCTCAAGCAACCCCAGCACTTGTCCTTCCCTCCCTGACCAGGGCTGAGTTAGACAAAGGGTGTGCTTTTGAATACAGCCTAGTCCCTTGAAGACTCATTAACATCCCATGTGCTTTCTAAGGTGATGGTGGGTCCCTTATAAATCACTCTGGTTGTGAATTTTGATAGAAATGGGTCTTAGTGATGAAACATAAATAAAAGGAAGAAATTAGAAACCTAAAGAGAGGGTTAGCTTCAGAATTGCAGTTTTAATAACTCTTACTGGCTTAGCAAATGATAGCCTCTAGGAAAATAAACTGGAAGAGAGAGAGAAAATACAATTTCAGTCTCAGTTTCTGTACATTTAGTAGAGAAATATTGTTTTTTTTTTTTTTTTCGCAAGGAAGACACAACCAACGGAAATCTTTTTCCTGACATCTATATTTACCCCTAGCTTTATCCCAGTAATTAATACTTTATAATCTTTTTTTTTAAAAGGAGACTGAGTGGCTATTGATCTTTTCAGAAGATTCTGTCACAAAATACTGATAATATTTATATCCAAGCATGCTTTCAGCTTTGTCATGGGATTTATCCTCAGTAGAAAGTAAACAGTGCCAGCTCCTCGTTCCAGAGTCTCCCTCTGTCTCTCTAGCCAGGGGAGTGAGGGGCAGCTGGCTCTGCAGGTGTGCTGCAGCCAGTACACCCTCCTGGCACTGCAGAAAGCATCTGCTAAGCCATTGGCCATAGGTAACTCCTCCACACTTGATTTCTAATCCTGCCTCATCTGGTTCCAGATTCAGAGCCCCATATGAATAGACACATGGTTTCTTCATTCATTGTAGTATCTAGCAAATATAATACCTTGCACAGGTGGCCAGACAGCATGCTCTAGGGTCCAGCTATCTTGCAGCTTAAAATTACACAGTCGAGTCCCCTTTATAAACATTTACTCATTTCCTTATACCTTATGTCATATATCCTCCTAATGGCTATCATCTTCTATCATACCTTGGTCATACCTCTTTTGTTTGACAATTTTTAGCTATACAAAGAGCTTTTACACAACTTTGAGTCATTTGCAGCTCTCTGGGTTCATGTTGCATATTTTGAAATGCTATATTTAGGTATTTCCTGGTCTTTATATTCTCCTCAAGAAAGTGCTAGAGGTGTCTCATGTAGATCTTCATTAGTCCTTTGATGAATTGCAATCATACTGCTCATCAGTCTAGTACCAGCTGCTCATCAGTTAAACTGCTGAGTTTCGCTGATGTTGACACTAGCATCTGCAGTTCTTTTAAAAACAAGAGTTGCCCTGGAAGTCAGTCCCACAGAAATTCATTTTGAAGTTAGGCATAGAGCGCAGCTGTAGGAAAAGGAAAGAAAGAAAGAAAAGTAAAAGGGTTTCACACCCTTTTAATTATGTTTCTGAAACCTTTTAAGCAACGATGTTTTCTTCTGCCTTAGCCTCTTATCAGCAAAACTAGGATTCCATGTAATATATTTTAGTGTATAACAGAATATTAATAAAGTGTTTGTACTTCATTTTCAATATCTGGATCTACCTTAGTATATTATCAGTCATTAAGAATTCCAAGGTGTAGTGTGAATTTTCAAAGATAGTGCACCCTATTTAAGACCTGTCTAAAAAAAGCAATCTTCTTTATCAAAACATAGAATGTACTAAGGAGGCATAATAATTAATAAACAGAATTTGGCAGTTACATGCTGGTGTAAATTAGGAATCGTTTAATTAATGTCAGTAGAGTAAAACCAGCTGAAAATGAAAACTGTAGCCAATAGAAGGAATAAGGTTCAAATAGTGAAAAGAAGTAGCTACATTTTCATCTGAAAATTAAAAATAAGTGCTCAATCTTAAAAAGAAAGATGGAAATAGCCAAGATCAAGGGTTCTCTGTTTACATTGCAATAGGTTTTTGACTTGAACTTGATCCTCCTGAAATCAGTGCAAGTACACTCAACCCTTGCAGCTTAGATGGTAGTTGAGTTCTCAGTTATTTATACAGAAAAGCTTTCTGACTCCAATTCAGCAGAACACTGAATGGCGTGAGTCAGTAAAACATGAGTGTGCATGTTTCTCAGTAAGTGCTTGCTTAGGGGATTTGAACTTTTTGTTTTAAGTTATGTACATTCTTAAATCCATTGTTGAGGAAGGGTGGACTGCTGATCTGTTATCCAAGGCTATGCTAGATCAAGCAGCCCATATGTATTTGAGTAAATAAATGTATTTCATTAATTATAACTCATGTGAATACCCATAGGATATAGGCTCGGATCCATTTACTTTTCAGCTTTTGCAGTGGAAACCTTTTAACTCCAGATTCAAGAAGAGTAACGTAACAATTTGCACAGAATAACAAAAGACTTACTTTCAGTGTCCCGGTTACCTTTTTTTCCTTTTGACATTCATAGATGACAGGATAGATGAGACTGATGCAGTTCCTTTTTTTTTCCCCTCTAGCTGAAAGGCATTTTCCAAAAAAGACCTGACTGCCATAGTCAGCATGTTTGGCCCAAAACATCTCTGGTTTCTTTCGTGAAAGATCAGCATGATAAAAGCGCTTGTCTCCTGAAAGCTAGCTTGAAATTATGATAAATTACTGGAAACTCCAGGCTCTTCAGCTGGAGCAAAACTAGCAGTAGCAGTACCTTGCCTTGAAGACTTTGTTACTTCAAGAATCTAGCACTTACTGACTTATGACTAGAAACATGATATTTTCTGCAATCTCTAACTCTAATTGCTGTTGCCAAAGCTACAAGACTGCTTTCCACAAGGCAAAACTGGATTGCAGAAGATTGATAGGAAGAGTGGCTGACACACCAGAAGACTGTGCTGCCTTTCAGAGGGACCTTGACAGGCTGGAGAGCTGGGCAGAGAGGGACCTCCTGAAGTTCCACAAAGGCAAGTGCAGGGTCCTGCACCTTGGGAAGGAATAACCCCCTGCACCAGCACAGGCTGGGGGTTGACCATGTCAAAATTAGCTTTTCAGAGAACAGCCTGGGAGTCGTGGTGAACAAGTTGACCATAAACCAGCAATATGCCCTTGTGGCCAAGAAGGCCAATGGGATCCTGGGGTGCATGAGGCCGAGTGTTGCCAGCAGGTGGAGGGAGGTGATCCTGCCCCTCTACTCAGCCCTGGGGAGGCCTCCCCTGGAGTACTGTGTCCAATTCTGGGCTCCCCAGTACTAGATAGAGAGACATGGAGCTCCTGGAGTGAGACCAGTAAAGGACCACAAAGATGCTAAAGGGATTGGAGTATGTCTCATATGAGGAGAGGCTGAGAGAGCTGGTGTTGTTCATCTGGGAGAAGAGAAGGCTCCAGAGGGATCACACCAATGTGTTATAAATACTTAATGAGAGGGAGTAAAGAAGATGTAGCTAGTCTCTTCTGAGTGGCACCCACTGAAAAGACAAGAGGCAATGGGTACACATGGAAGTACAGAAAATTCAACTTAAACATAAGAGAAAGCTTTTCTTACTGTGAGGGTGGTCAAACACTGAAAAATCCTAGCCCAGAGAGGCTGTGGAGTCTCCTTCCCTGGAGATCTTCAAAACCTGACTAGACACGGTCGTGAACAACCTGTTCAAGTTAACCCTGTTTTGAGCAGGGCACCTAGACAAGATGATCTCTTTCAGTCTCCACCCTTCTGTGATTTGCTGACACTTTGCTGGGGAGTGGTGGAGCTGATACATAAACGTCAGTTTCAGTACAAAAGACTGTCAATTTCACTTAGCAGCTGCAGGTGCCCATGGAGCCATCACATCCCGGAATTCTTGATGTATTTTACTTGGCTCTTTTTTTTTCCCCTCATCAATTTTTGCAATTACTAAGAAATTAAAAAAAAAAAAAAAGAAAAAAAAAGTATGAATCCCAATCTATTATGAATAAAAATAAATAAATAAATAATGAATTAAATTAAGTTCTCTTACATAATTGACAATCATCCTGTCATGTCTAGAAAGATTCATTAATGTTTACTTTGCACCTTTTCCTTAACATAGTGAAAAAACTTGCCTACTGAGCCCTGAATCACAACTCTTGATTGTGACAGTTCTACAGGACAGTAAATATATTTATATAGTTTAAATAAAACTTTCCTCTAAAATCCAGTTGAGGTTCAGACCTAAACTTTCAGATTTTTTCAACAGGAAATCGTGCATGCAATTAGGTATTCCTAATTTGCATACATACACACACACACACACACACACACACACACACACACACACACACACACACACACACATACATATTTACTTGCCTTTCCATTATAAATTAATAATGTACCATTAATCTGTAATCAATTATATACTGAATCCTCTGGAATTGGTCACATGTCCAGCTGGTTATAGGAATTCAGCAGAGCAGCAGTTCAGGGAATCTCACACTATCCAGCTGAAGATGCTCTTTCAAGGATGCTTGCAACAGAGATCCTCATCACCACCTACACAGCAGCTAACCATCCTAATCAAGAGATTCGATTCTTCACATGAGGGTTACTCTGTGCAAAGATATTAGTAAATTAGGGAGGGCTATTTTTTTTTGTTGTTTTTTTAGCAAACTCTGTGTCCATGTGTATCTGCGCAACATCAGCTGGTTTTCATAAGACAGAGACAGAAAAGTAGAAGATGGGTGTGAGTCTTGAAATTTTATATGGGACTTCCTCAGGACTTTTTATATTGTCAAGGAGTTGAGGATACTGATGTCTCTATATACAGTACATCAGAAACTATATCAATGCACTCGAATAGTTGAAGATACTCATATATTAGTTCTATTTGCACAACCCTTATTGCCTATGACCTAGGAAATTCATATTTTTTTTAGATTAAAATTTGTCCTCAGTGTTCAATGGGAAACTTTCTGCCCTCACAAATATTTACAAAAAGAGCATCACCAAACAATTTCAAATTTCTTAGCATCTGTAGCTAAAGTAAGTGTCCTCCAGCAGCTGAAAGATGTAAAATTGTCACAAACATAAAAAACCTCTACTTAAAAAGGATTACCCTATTTAAAAAAAAAAAAAAAAAAAGAGAAGAAAAGAAAGAAGATCTCCATAAATACTGATCATTTTCACTGATAGGTCCTCTGTTCCTCCTGAACTTCTTAGCGATGTCTCTGCGGACAGGGACACTGCTACAGAACACTTCAATGATCCCCCAGTACTCCTATACCAACTGCCTCAGCCAGAGAATGCACCTTCTTTTGGCTCACCACAACTTAGCAGATTACGAAAAGAAATTGCATACTCCGAGAGTAGGCTGCAGAACTGCTGCATCATGGAAAAGCATCTTTAGCTGGTACAAAATATAGCTGCAATCACAATGCTGCATCTGCAAAGCTGACTCTAGATCAGCACGGTTTGAACTGGACGACAAGGAGCACTCTCCCTAGAAGCTGAACTGTAGAAAGAATGGCAGAAGCTGTATCGCTGCACAGGTGCCGCATTCATCACCACCCCACCAGACTCCAGCTACCACCAGAGCATCTGAGCAAGGACTGGTCAGCCTCAGACCAGGTCTCCCCTGAAATCTGGCAGGTGAGCATATTTGTTAATAAGGATTGTCTAGTACAAGGACAGTGCTAGCAACTGTTTTTTTTTTTTTTTTTTATCATTTTATTTGCTAAAAGAAGAACTAATAAAGCCAGTCTCTTTTATTTGCCCCCCTCTGTACCAGGTGTGGTCCACACACAATATAACACTTCATTTTTCTTGTAAAAATGCCTAAATTTCTAGCACCATGAGTGGAGTTCAACTCATGCTCTTAAATGTCTACCATGTAGTTATTTACTTCTGCGCTCTACAATAAATGAAGAAGCTACTGCCTTTGTAATCAATAAAGAGAAATAAGCACTATTAGTGAACAATTTATCTAATCAGTTTTAGATGCATGTTTTAGATTAATTTCACCCAGAAGTACCTATTTATCTCTTTAATTAGAACAGATGAAGATACACATGCTTGTTCAAATGAGTTCTATCTCCAGAGACTTTCACCAACAAGAAGGTGAGTTAGCTTGCATATAGAACTGCAAAACTGCAACTAAAATGCTGCCATAAGCTAATCTCCATGTGGTGCTGCATTGAGCTTTAGAGCCATACTAGCTTAGGCTGCCCTGATCCATGGCCTCTGAAATCTATGCATCATTATACTTCCCCAACCCCACCAGTGGAAAGCCCAATATTCATTGTGAATTGATGTGTGAGATTTCTTTTTCTTTCATGTGGGCACTTCTGCAATAAATAAGCCTACTAGTTTTTACTGAGAAGACATCTTAAAGGTAAAAGGAATAGCCCAAAGGAACAGTGTGTTCTGGCTCACCTTGTCCCAGTGGCTACCTTCACAGCAGGTCCAGGTTCCCTGGTCCCTGGTGTTCCCGTGTTCATGCCTTGGTTTCTCAAGGACGTACACTAGGCACAGGCCAGGAGAGGGCCATTGCATTCTTTGGATAAGCAGTCCACACACATAGAGAAGGGATGACAAAAGTTTAGCACCTCTGAACACTGGGTCATTTTGCTTACATGCCCCTGGTGAATTTGAACATCTCACTGATACTTGAAAATATTAATTTAAGAAATGTATCTAATGCCACATGGAGTTCCACGACCCTGAACTCCAGATCCTTGCTACATGTCCTTCATTTAAAATACCTAAATATTTCTTTTAAAATGTCCGACTTCCTGCTTTTAGCATTCCCATTCTGTCTTGTTCGTATGTCCTGAACTCTGTAAGGAGAGGTAAGTGAGATAAGTCCAGAATATTTAAAAGGTTAAAATCTCTGTTTATAAGTCCATTAGGAGTTTACAGGTTGTAAACAGCCTGTACTGGCCATTAAAATTCTGCCTGTGCCTGATAAAGATTGTAATGAGAATAGAAAATGTCATTAAATGGAATCCATTCTGAAGATGATTGCAAGGGATAGAAGCCTAACTCATTCTCATTATAGCTTTGTGCTGGTATAATTGTGAGTCTTACTCGGATACCTGAAATAGTTGGATAGAATTTCATTGTGATTGTAAAAAGGAGCTACTTAATTTGATTTACAATTGGAGCTGTAGTTGCCTAATTTTGCTGAACTTCAAATGACATAGAAGCAACTGACACTGACTCTGTTTAGGTCTGGAGGAATATTTCTCTCTTGCTTATGCCCAGCTACTGACAGGCAAGATATTGATATATTTTAATGATGGTTTTAAGATTCAATTTGCTGATCATCCACAAGGTTGATATGTCAGCTGCCTTAGGGATGTGGTTTAGGGTGAAGTAGATTGGGAAAACCATACAATTTTACATGGTGTTGAAATATCTCCTTATCTTCGTGTGGACAATCTTGAGAACACTGCCTAAGAATTTATTTTTGAAGAAAACTGACAAATAACTAAAATAACTAACTCTGTACATGTGATTTGCTACATCTGATAAGCACAAAACACAGTACCAAAAGAAAAAAAAAAAACCCTTAAACTCATATTATGACAAAAGAAAAGCAAGATGGTCAATGACGTGAATATTTTTCACTTTCTTTTTCTAGGTAGAATTTTTCATTAGCACAGTTTCCTTCTGATCTAATAATTTTAGAGGAAGTTAGTATTTTAATACTAAAGCTATGGAAAATTTAGAAGCCAATAGACCAAAAGTTGAAAAATTCTCGCATTATTTTCAACAGCAGATTTCATTCATGATACTTGGTCTATGCTGGAAGTACAATGTAGTGACCTGAGCATAGCATAAGAAACCAGAAGTCCAAGACTTCTTGTCATGTTTCTTCTTACTTTTTTCTTTCCCCAAATATCACTGTGAATGGAACTAACACTTTGCTTCTATCATTTTGAGATACTTACAAGCACTATCATGAACAAGATAAGCAGCACTGCTAAAATTACAGCAAGGTTCAGAAGGATGAAACAAACTGCAGGGATCACAGAGAAACATGATACTACAAATATAAAGCAGAAGTCAGACTACATAATCACCACAGTCCCTTTTGATTCATTATAGGACTAGGAGTCAAATCCTATCTCCAGGAAAGCAAAGTAATATAGTTCCCTCAGCCTCAGTTGAAATACTGATTTAAATCTAATTAAACATACAGTTAAAAAAAAGCCTTTAAAAAGTCTTTAAAAGTGCAAATCAAAAATACAGAAAAGACACAGAGAGATAACTTTTACTGTTTTATGCAACTGTCATAACTGGAGCCCTTGCTGTGCAAGAGTGGACCATTTAGAACACATTTGACATATTTAAGTCGACACAAGTCTGGGAAAGAAAGGACATGGATCCTATTCCTGTTCTACCCAGGAGTGATTATGCTTTGAGATCTTAGGCAAAATATTTACCGTTATGTTTTGCTGTTTTCCACCATTACTTTTTTCTTTTTCTTCTTTAGAAGACAGATAGGCTGTCTCAAAGTCTCTTTATAAAGCTTATTAAACGGAGCCTATGAGAAACCCATGGCCCTTATATATAATAGAGTCTCTTTATATTCAGCAGTCAACCAAAGTCATACAGGCGAGAATACCTACAGATTTCAATACTGCTGCTTCTTTGTCACAGTCTTCATAACCTCCTTAATACCGAAATAGGTGGCTGAACAAAAAACAACATTGTTTTCAAAGGCAGAATCTTTGCTTTTGTGGCAAAGACAACCACATCTTCTCATAGGCAGCAATTACAATTACTTCTAACAGCAGACACGCAATCTTCCCACTGATTCCCAGAAGCTTAAGGAGACATGAGTCTTTCTTATATGTCACAGCACACACAAGTCTAAGTGGATGAGATCATTGGCTAAAATTCATTAGGGAAACCTGTTCATTCCTTCCCAAAAAAATATTCTGCCGCTGTACTAATCTTATAATGGTGTGTAGGTATTGATATTTTCATATAGTATAAATGCAATAGTGAATGCAAATATAAACCCCACCTTAGCAGAAATCTGAGGATTATATTTTCTTTAAGAATCAATATTTCATACAGGGAAAGTTTAGTTACCAAATCTATGAGAAAGATAGCTCAGCCAAGAAAACATTGATCTTTTCAGTGAAATACATGTTGTTTATGCAACTCTGTTTGTGTGTTTGCACATGCACATGTATCTTTGTGTGTAGACACGTATTTGTGGATATTACTTTCCAAGAAATCAATGGAATGTCTTGTTTTTGCTTAAACTTTTATTTTGTAGTATGGATTCTTGGAAAGGGAGATTCATGGCCTGCTAATGTAGTGCAAATCGTCTTACAAGATTCTTAGTGGTCAATATGTTTATTGTTTTAGAGGATAAAGCATTAGTCTTGAGAGATATGGCTCATATCCTGAAGAACAAAGAAATGTTTAGTGAACAGAAAGCAGGGAGCACAGAGCATACACTGAGCATATTAATTTTAGATGACATAACCAGATTCTTCAGCGCTGGCGCACAGCAGTTTTCCCTTGATGTAACAGGACTGTTCCTGATTTATGACATATAAATGATAAGAGAATCTATGCCGCTGCTTAAATATGCTTCACTGGAAAACAACAAAAACGGTTCCAAACACATGCATTTTTGAACAGCACGCGCAATACAAATGCACAATAAAATATATATATTGATCCAAATAAAGTCCTTTTAGACTTACTGAGAGAAAATAGACATAGGGAAAGGCAATTTGTACTCTTCTTGTCTAAGTTCCTTGAACTTTATTTACTACTTTTCTATTTATTTTAACATCTAGGCCAAGTGAGTGCAATCAGATGTTAGAAGGCCTCATGTCAGTCTGTTTGCTTTTCCATTTTTGTTGTTTTGTAGACTGGTGTATACTATTTTACCTTTACTAGTAAAATGCCATGGGCTTTGTATAGACCTGATCTTGCAAGATCTCAGGGCTTGTCTCGACCTGTCTTGTCCTGCGCTGATTTTAGCTTCTTTTAGTTGCGACAATAATTGTTTAGTCAACCCATGTCCATCACCTAAATATATTTAAGCTTTAGCTTAGCTCTGTGCAATTGTGTGGTGTACTGCCTATTGTTCATGGATAGACAGTAACAAAAAAAGTAAGTATTCTGTGCAGGGTGAAATATCTGGCACCCTAGAATAAAAATGTGGTGTTTAGAAAAGGGCAGGGGAGAGGTGTCATGGGAGGTGCCAAGACTCTGCACAATAGTCACAGCGGTCAGTTGTTGCTCGCTAAAGGGATACAAAGCTGGGAATCAGGTGAGAGTGGTTTCAGGGGCAGTAATGGAGAGGTAAGCTTAACTTGTCATTGGGACCCAGTGAAGTAAAATAAATAAATAAATACATAAATCAGGAGACTGTGTCAGAAAATTCATAAAAATAATCCTAAGCAGATCAAAGACTGGTTCCTCCCAGAGCAGACTGAGGGTTCGAGCAGCTCTCAGTATCTCACCTCCTCTCATGTCTCTAGGGGATGACTGATGCCGATAACACCAGTGGGCATTGGCCAGGTGTGCATGGCATCACTGGAAAAGTAGATCCTAAAAAGTTTGTATATGTCAGTCTTAAGTGTGTTATTAGCTACAAGTGTTAATATCACCGTACCTGGACTATAATAGCTTATGTGCTTTGATTAGGCTGTCTACATGTTAACCCTATTAACGATAAACTCTCAGGTCTGTACGTAAAGTGTGTTCCCTCTTACCCACGGTAAGATTTGAACTACAACAAACACTGTTTGCCAAAATATATATGACTAATAGAGAGTTATGATTGAAACCTAACCATTTTAAATGTAAAATCTCTTATGCTGGGCCATACCAAAAATGTAACCAAGGCCCTTCCTCTAGAAGAGGCTGGTAGGGGATGGTTAAGGAAAGAGGATGGGAACAGGAGAAATAGGGAAGGATCACTGCTGGCCCTGCATGCTATCCCACTCTTCATCGGACAGAAGTTTATGAAATGCCTGAGCTGTTATGCTTCTGGACCATAGTGCTTAGCCCCTGTTGGACTTGTCCTCCATGAATGTGTCTAAGCCCTTTTGGAAGTAATTTATAACTTATCTTGGAAATAAGTTCCACAATTCAATTATGCATCTCGTTAAAACAAACAAAAAACTCCACTGCTTCCTTTTCTTAAATGCATGGAGTTCTTTCTTATTTATGTCAGCATAACTGACACCATACTTTAGCCAGTATATTTTTTAAAAAGTCATCTGAGATAGGCTTTACGATTATAAACATATTGTCATTTATTATTTCATATTACATTAAAAATTAAAAAATGATACAGAAGTGATATCTATTTAGACTCTTTTTTTTTTTTTTTTTTTCAGGAATAAAAAACAAATGAACCTTTTTAAATCATTGTTGTGTTTTGTTACTGCCAGTTGAACCAATCTGCTTCTCTCATGGGACTTCAGGGAATGTAGATCATATTCTGACTAAACATGAAAGGCAAGAACAGGACAACTTACCTTATAAATAACGTGCTACTACTTTGTGACCTGTTAAATCAAATTAAATATAAGATGATTTCTGGATTGAAGCTTTATCTTCTTATTCAACTTACAGTCAATGTTCTATGGAAATTTGTCTCTTTCCTTTACTAAAAAGTACAATGGAAGCTAAAAATTCATTCCTTAATTTCACACATAGCACAGTTTCCCTAACAGCTCTATCAAAACACTAAACATTAGCAAAGGAATGCTTTTTGTTCATGAGTGTGTTTTTGTGTCTGAACAACCTTCCTTTGGCAGGATGACAAAGTAAATGACTTAATAAGGCTCTAATATCTCTGTTTTTATGACTAACCTTCATCCTTGGTAAGCTCAATTGATATCGGGGGATTTATAACATGGATAAATAGGACTTGGCTTTTCCAAGTTCATTTTCTTGACTTCATATAGAGACATAATCATAATCTAGGGCCTTCCTGCAAGAAAGTCTCCCCATTCCCATTAGCGTTCAAGGAAAGATTAGGCTCTCGGTCACACTAGAGCAAATCTTGTATCAGGACAATATTTTTGGCAGCACTTCTCCCTGTTCTCGGTGAAGGCAGAATTCATCCCTGAGTATTTGTTTATGTCTATGAAAAAGGAGGGTAACACGTACAGCAGTGCCAGTACTTTTAGATATGTTCAGGCTTCTTTCTTTTAGGGATTTCTAGCTTTTCCAGTCTTTATGAGAGTGACTGCCTTCTATGGTAACATACTGGACCTGAGTATATCTAAAGGATTTTCCTGCTAGCAGAGGTAATAGCTTGGATTCAGTAAGCAGAAGCTTGTGGTTAAAGAGCATGAGATCTCCCATTCAGAAACGCTTTCTCTAGCTGCATAAAGCTGGCTGGCATCCCCAGTACCTGCATGTACATGGCCACAGATCATCATAATTGACTCTCTTTGCTCTACTGGTTTAATCACCAGGAAGAGTTTGCTTATAAAATGAGTAGTCAGGTTTTATACCCTATTAACTTTGTTGCATTACAGTGCCAGTGTTGCACAACTTTAGTTAATGTGCTGTCTCTCTTTTGTGACCTCTCTGACTTTCTTCCAGATCTCCTTCCAGAATTTATCCCTTTCATCAACATTGCAGATGGAAGGTTGCACAGGATGCACCACGGCTGGCTGAAAACGACAACAAAGAGCTCTGGACAATCTACAAATACAATAGGAGAAGTGAAAAAACAGCTGAGGCAGCAGATGTTGAAAATTATGACTGTCTCCTGAGGACCAGAAATGCTCAGGGAGGACCTGAGAAATCCTAGTCAGTCACTGAGCAAGACACAACTCTATTAAACATATTTCTGCTTGTGGATATAGTCATATGGGATAAAGGAGCATAATACAGAGATCTTTGACCCGGTGGAGACCTGAGAAAGTCCGTGTGATTCTGCACAGTGTTACATGGTTTTACCTAGCTGGGCTTTCAAGCAGTCCAGCATTGTTTGCTGTGAATGGTGTCTCAACTAATGAATACTCTCTCCGAACAAGGATGCAATACCACACAAATGAAGCAAAATATCTGTGCCATGCTTTTCATTTTCCCACCCTTCTGTTTCAGATTAGTATGTGGAATTAACTGTTCTTTATATAAACCCAACAACACTTTATGCTGCAGAGCATTAAGAAGGCTACGGTGCTTAGCATGATACTTCTTTATGAACGTAATTCCACATTTCTTCCTATAGCAATCTGTGGACGATCCTATATCTTTGGACAAGGGCTAATGATTTTAAAACTATTCCTGTTTCACCTGGATGTTCTCTTACTAGGACATTATGAAAAAAGCATTCTTGATATGAAACTGAGCTGTGCTCAGCCTGTTCAGAGGCTCCTCATGCACCTCCTCATGACCTCATGCAGTTTTTCTCCATTAATGGCCATGGCTAGCTGCCCTATTGTGAGCTGAAAACAAAATTTAATTAACATGGATTTTAAGATTTTTTTTTTATCAGATCTTATGCCATGGATCAGCATAGTTCCTCTGAGATATACTGTGATAACTATCATAGGTCTTTCCTGTCAAAAGCATTGCTGTCTGAAATTCTTGAGATGGCTCACATTACGGACAAATTACTGTATGTAGCGCCAAATAGCCACTAACATATGCTGACATTGGGACTGGCTGAGTAGCTGGTCCAATATCTGCCATGAAGGACGAAGAAACAAACATTTTACATTACATTATGTTACACGATTGGACTCGACTGTTTGCATGATCCTATAAATTTCAGTTCAGTTACATACCAAAATAAGACTTCTTTGAGAATATAAAGAGAAGCAGTATAAACATGATTTTATTCATATAATATCCAAGATGATGTGAAAGTCTTCTACGCTGGCCCCATTCTTTCAAGTGTAAGAAGTGGAACAACTCAACTGAATGTCTTGCCCTTTCTTGCTAGATTTACTGTCTGGAATTGACCAAAATAGAACTGAAATTTGTCTTTACAAGGAATGAGTTCCTGGCTCTTGTAGCCTGTCCTCTGGCATCCTTACCACTGTCAGCCATGCAAAATCACTTGTCTGAATTACAAAGGAAATAATTACTCCAGAGTAAAGTGAGGCATAACTCATTAAAATTTTCACCAAAGATATTTTGTGATCCTTAGATAGCAACGGCCGCAGATGACAAGCTGAACTTCAAAAGGGGGGAAATCCTTAAGGTTTTGAATGAAGAATGTGATCTGAATTAGTACAAGGCAGAATTCAATGGGAAAAAATGACTTTATTCCCAAGAACCATGTAGAAATGAAACCACATTCCTGTTTTGTTTTGTTTTGTTTTGTTCTGTTGGAAAAAATAAAATTTGTAAAATGAAAAAAAAAAGGGGAAAGAATACACCTACATATCCTATGATACCAAGAAAAAAATGTTTCAGCAAACACAGCCATTTGCAAGCCTTAAGTACCTCAACAATATATTCCAATCAGGTTAAAACAAATAAATAAATAAAACTGCCAGTAAAAAATCTTTGTCTTTCTTTAATTATCAGGCGGGAAGATAGGATTGATATTCCATCTAACACTCATGCTGATAGTAAAATGGAAAGCAGCCTGAGATGCTTTATGAGGCAACCTAAGCATGAGCTACAGCTAAGTCTATTCAGTGCACAGAAGTATTGCAGTTTCTGATAACAGGGGATTAGTCCAGTGTCTTGCCTAAAGCACTGGACAATACCAAACAACTGGTCACAGATAAGCAACTTGGGCAGTCTCACAGTTAAGTAGGTTCATTACATTACAGGTGTCTTGCACTAAATCAGACTGAAAGGGAAACGTCTGTTCTGCACAGAGAGAACTGGCTGACCAGGATGTCAGGGAATTTTTTCGTGTGGTTTGTCATGGATCAGAACATAACCTCCAGTCAGCAATGTGATAACTTTTCAAACTGGAATATATTGATGGCAATGCTCTGTGGAAGATATGGGAGACAGTACTGGGGAGTACTGAGAAAAATAGAAGCAGAAACGGCTTAGAAAAGGATTTTTAGGTGGTAAAGCAGAAAGAAAATGGTTTAGTTACTTTTTAAGAGAAAAAAAAATGGAGAAGAAGATGAAATTCCCATAAGTTAAGGACTAGCGAAATAGAAATGTTGATGAATTTTCTCTATTGCCATTGGTGAAAAACAAATAAGAAAAGCAGATTAATTTGAAGCAAGAAGATGAACTGGAGCTTATGAATATTTTTCTGCTAGGCTATTGTGTAATCTTCATCTTAAGCAGTCATTGAGGCCAATTTAGCTAAGCAAGATGTTATAACTGTGGTAGGCCCATCTCAGAGGGAAGGATTGTATTTGATAGCCTTTAAGATGTACTTCATCAGAAAGCTATTTATAATAAATACTTGAACAATGCATATTACAAAAAAAATATTATCTACATAATCTGACAGTTCTTTGTCTATTATTTTCTAAATAGAAAAAACTATAGACAGAAAAAAATCTGTGACTTTTTTTCTGCTGCTAGAGTTATCTATTCTGTTAATGAAAAAAGTGTTTCTAAAATAAGGTGGGTTCTGTGTCCTCCCTTTCAACTGTGTTATATTCTGTCTGTGTTATCAATAAAAATAAATTAAAAAAAAGATTTAGTCTTCGGTCCCTCTTTTTTGACTGACTGCAATGTTACTCAGTGTGGTACTCCAAGTATTACTTTTCAGAGATATTTCATTTGGGAAATTTTATTATTTTTCCCAAGACTGAGGGTGGAAATCTGTGTTAGAAGGATTCTTCTCCAATACTCAATAGCCTAAATCCCTACGGGATGTGGACAGCCTCATTGAAGACCTCTCCCATGAAGCTGGAGCGTTAGTATCTCCATCTGCAGTTGTTATGTGAATAACTGGAAAGTTGTTCTATTATATTTTTTCCCTCGTATTTTTTTTTCTCTAAATTGAATCTTACTATTTTGTTTGTTCGTTTGTTTACAGTAAGAAACTAGGCTGAATTCTGGATCATGTAAAAATGAGTGCCTGTAATTTAAATCAATAAATACACAGAATAAGAAAAAGGATAGCTTGCTACTTGCTCACACTAATCCAGAAGTTCATTAATCTTGCATTTTTGCACTGAATAGCTAACAGTTTCAGGGGGCAAAAAACATGTTAGGGGTGAGAGTAAGAACAGTAATTTAAATAACTAGTGAGGATAGAAACATCCACTTTAGCAAGATGCACCTGAAATAAATTTGTTGAACTGGGAAAAAATTAAGCACACACCTGCATCTCTTTATGCTGTGGCTTGGAAGAATGGACAGTGAAACCTCGAAAGGCTCAACTGCTAAGCTGAGACAAATCTCCTAAAGGCTAAGGAAAATTCCGCCTTGCGTTATACCCTTGCAATCTGACTGACTTCGCTGGGTGTGAATGAAGGCAGCCTTTGCCCTTTCAGAATTGCAAGCTGCTCACGTGGACTTTATTTTCCACAAATTGCTCTGTACTCATTCAGTCTTGCTGGGAGCACAGGGAAGATCACGACACAGAGGACTGAAACAGTAATAGCTTGGTGTTCTCTTAGATCTTTCCCATCAATGCACAGACACAGGATTCTGGGCTAGGAGGAGAGAAATACCTGATCTGTGGGCCTTGCCTTTCAGCTAGTAATGTACCACCTGCCTCTCCCACTTAGTTAGCTATTCATGAGAAAAAGGAGGGCAGAGTGGGGGCCTAACAGTGCATGGGAGTGTGAAAATAGAAGATACTATAAGAATAATAATTATCATTTGCAACTTTCAAATCTGTTCAAGTCTGGTACCAAAATGAGTAGAAATGGGTGTAAAGTTGTGTAAATAGGGAGAAAATGCCATTTTATTTTATCCGTTTCACTCAGATCATCCAAAATCCATCACTTCTCTCTTTATGCTATTTTTCCTTCCAAACCATCAGTTATTTTGGAAACTTTGGAAGACTGGGCTATGAGGAGCAGCCAAAGTATATTTACAAATGAAATTAATCGCTTGTGATAATAACACTATCAAGAACGATTTGATGGATTTGAAATATTTAGTTTATCTGCTCTTTCTCCCCTTTTTGAATTAGCATAGTAATCTGCCTTTGCAGTTCAAACGTAGCCTTTGTTGCTTTGCTTTGAAGTATTTTTTCTGATGTCTTCTGCCCTTGTCTGTATAACTCATGTCTGAAATGCAACCAAAGATTTCAGAAAACAAGAGAACTACATAAATCCTTCCTCAAATCCTTCAATCTTTAGATAAAAATATCCCCGCATTAATGTTTGTAAACCCAATAACGGGACCAAGTCCAATCATTTATGGCTACATTTGCAATTCAGTTCTCTGCTGACATGAAGATTAAAGTGAGGATTAACTTCCAGTCCAAAGAGTCAGTGTTTATCTACACGAGCTGTCTGTAGCCAGTGTGCTTTGATCCCTGGATATGCTAAAATGTAAAAGTACAGGAAAGATCAAAATGGTCACTTCTGATATCTCTTCTTTGAAATAAAGATTAAAACCATTTTATATATATTCATATATTTTTTCTATAGATTTTTAACAGGTAAGCTGCATTGCCATTCTGTATGGTCCAGCAGGACTTGCCAAACTACTCCTCCTAATCCTGCCTTGTTGAAGTTAAAAAACAAGAAGGCACCAGCTTTGGCGTCTTTATGCGGAGGGTAATTTGACAGTGTTACTGGAGGTGAGCTGCTTTGCCTGAGCACTGACTCACGGTAGCAAAATGACATTCTGATCTGACAGATAAACAAGTCTGTGACAAATAGCACTGACATCCTTGTCAAAAGAAAAGACATGACTCAGACCCGATATCTGTACGTGCACTAGGGTTAGCTTTCTGTGACAAATGGTTTTAGTCTGACAGCGTGTTTCACTGCTTGAACTTTCATCTATCAAAACAAGACGCAGAAGCCCGGGGACGCAGACAAGAAGGGACTGCTACAGAAAGCCACAGATACAGATACGCAGCCTGGTCTGCTGGTCTGCCCTGCATTTTCTTACTTTTGTCAGTCCCTGGTGAATATTTTGACTCTCCTCTCTATTTTTTCTAAAGTCAAAAAAAATAAAATGAAGGTTTAATTTCATTATTTGTAGATTCATGCATTAAAAAGCCAGAAAAGATCATGTGATTATTTTTTTTTAAATTCAATGTCTCACAGTGCAAGTCCCTGAATTTCACTTACCTATGGACAGAGTCTAACAGTTAATATTGGACTAATGCATGATTTATATGTGGCTAAAGAATGACTTGCAGTCACTTAGCCAGTGTTGCTTTGAAGACTTCAGCAGATAGAGAACCAACACCAGGCAGTTCTGGCAATTAATTAGCCTTCACCATTAACAGCTTGGATCTGGATTACTAATATAAATTTGTCTGCCTTCAGCTTCCAGTTATCAGTTCATTCTAAGCTTTTCTACACCAGATTAAAAAAAAAAAAAAAAAAAAAAAAACCTCACTGGACCAAGCAAAAGAGAAAACCATGACCTTAGGAGATTCGTTTGTGTCTATACTGTTTAAAAAATAGTACCCTTTGGAGCAGAGGGGCCATATCCATATCACATAGCGTTTGAATGTCATGTGGCACCCATGCAATAGTTTTCTATAGTCCTGAAACAATAATTCTTAATTTATATCTAGTTCAGTTCAAATTGCTTAAAATAATGGAAGGGGTCTATCAGATCCCCCCATGGGTTTTTTTTTTTTTTGCAGAACGATGCTGAAGGTGTATGTTATGTCTCGTGGTGGGTGGGAAGGAGGGGCGTATGGGTACTTGAGGCTTCCTGGTATGCCAGGAAGAGGAAGTCAGATACAACATGGCTTGTACTGAAACGTGCTGAGGCGTATTCTGGGGAAAACCACCCTGGAGGAAACACCATCTATGCTAGGCTGACTCTGAGTCAGAAGGAGACCACACTAAAATGGTAGTGTATGCTCAGCTAGTATCTTCTGTGCATAAGGGCAAACCGAACAGAATATGCCTCAATCTTTATTTTATATCAGTTGAGAAGGCAAAGTCGGTTATGCCTCTCTCTGTGAGAGATGTCTGTTCCTACTCACATCATTTTGAGCATTTTTTAAAATACTGGACTGGACCAGGTTCTTCAACTCCCACTTGATTCCTCCAACGTTACAGCAGTAGAAATTGATCCCCCTATCCTCTCTCTCTCCTGCTTCTTCCATATGTTCAAGAACGGCATTAGTCCCCCCTGCCTTTGCCTTCTCAGTAAGTTTTTTGTAAAATCTAAGTACTGTGCCCTTTCAGATAAGTGTCTTTCCAGCTGCAGTCCTTGTTGTGTAGATATGGCCTAGATATCATCTTCAAATGTGTTGGTTTGACAGTACTTGCCCTGTGAAGTACTCCAGAGCTTTACTAGCCACAACTTTTCGCATTATTATTGAGCACTGAGTCAATATTTGTGCCATCTCTAATTTTATCATACAAATTTTGTATTTATCTGACTGCCAAAGACAATATGTAGCAGCACCGAGCCCAGTGCAGATTCTTGTGGCATCTCCCCTGGATCCCAAAGGCAATGGTGATTTTCTATTGCATGAATTATTGTTGGTGATGAAATGATAAGTTCAGTTAACCTATTGCACAGTTTCATTAGTTCCATAGCGTTATATTTATATGAGAAGATTCAGTGCTACCCTTAAACATCTACACATCTTAATATAATAAAAAGTCTATCACAATCTGGATTAAACAGACTTATTTTCCAGAAGGTTGTTTTTATAGACGTGAATTTCATTCCAATATTTTAATTATTGATAATACGAAACTTCAGTGATAGTTTTTTTCACTTTAACTGGCTTATACTCACCAAATCAGTTCATGAAGGCTTTTTTTTTTTTTTTTTTACTTTTCAGGAGTTTTTTTTCAGAATACTGGTCAAACATTTGTTTTCTCCAGGCTTTTGCAATGTTCTATTGTTAAATCCCCATTAAATACCTAACTGAATAAACAGAGATCAGCTCAGCAGACTCCGTAAGTCACTTGGGAACAATTATGAAGGCCTCCTGTTTTAATGAAGACATCAGATAGTGTCCTATTCAACTACCAATAAGCCAAAATTCTCTATGTGGTGCAATAGCATCTTTTTTTTTTCCCCAGATATAGAACACCACTTCTACACCCTTTCGTAACAATTATCAATAACATCACCTATAACTAATGGACTTATCCTCAGCACTTTTTTTGTTTTCTTATATAAACATTCTTATTTAGTGTTTAAAGCCTTTAATTTTCTTTTATGTCTTTATCATAGCTTACCATATTTTTACACATCATTACTTCTAATGTGTATTGAATGCTATCTGTGTCCTTTTTCTTCCTTTTGACAAATATTGATTTCATTTTCTAATTATTCCCTTCGATTTTCCACCAGCCCAGGCAGGTTCTGAACCAAAATTGTCCTCTTAATGAATACGGAATCATTATTTCTTAAATAAATCTCAAAATAATCTCACAAACTCTTTTCATAAAAGTCTAGCTTTCACAGATATTGTTGCTTCCTTTTTTATTTTTCTTCTTCAATTTTACATTTAATCCTCCTTAGCTTGGAAAATGAGCTTCTCTGAAACACCATATATAATTCATAAAGATAAGTTAATCACCAGCCTGGAAGTTGGTGGTTTCCTAGGAACTAGTGCTCAAGACCATATTGCAATCAATAGAAGAAAATAAAACTGGTTGGGGCTATCTTTTATCTGCTTATACTGAATATAAGCAGGTCATAATCACCGGTCTCTAAGCAACAGCCAGCTACTAATCCAGCAATTAATTCATCTTTATCCATATAATGAGGTCCAAAATAGAGCTAGCTTTTCTTAAATGCAGTGTCTTCAGAGTAAGAAAAATACATACATACATACATACATACATACATACATATATATATATATATATATATATATATATATATATGCACACACACATACATACATATATATACACACATATGCACACACATGTATGCATGTATTTAAGAATTCTAATGGCTAACTATTGGCTATATGAAGCCTTTAATAAATGTCTCCAAGATTGAAACCCTCCTTAGTAACACAGTTTTCATTTCTCTTACATGTAGATATTAAAAAGTAAATCCTGTGCTCTCTGCTTTACTTCAGGAATCTTGTAATGATTTCCTATCCCTTCTTTGTCGTTTAGCACATTGATCCTTGCACATTCATGCTCCTGGGCTTGCCAACAATAAAATTGCTATTGATACTCTTACTACTGAGCGCTACCATTTCTTCTTCTCTTCATCCCTGCTTTACACTTGTTCAACCCATTCTTGCTCAATGCATTTTATAAGCCGAGTTGGCTTCTCCAGTCACATAAATTAGCTAAGCACCTAGTGGTTGCAGTGACTTCAATTTTACTCCTCTTTTCTCAAAAGTGGGATATCTGCTTCCAGATTTCCCTCACAGATGTGTAAGTAACTAGGGGAGGGAGGGAGTCCTTGCTCCACTGTGTTTATTAGAGATATTTGTTTTGCATCATGCAGGTTTTCATTTTGTATGGTATCTTCTTCTGAGCATCTACCTTTCAGCTGGCTGCTCTTGACTATTCCAGCTAGTCTCCAAGTGTGAGAGAGACTCCAGACTTGCCTCCCTGTAAGATGTAGGCAATCTCATACATACACTTTATCGAGTGTGGAGCCAGTAGGCTTTTGCCCTTTCTCATCCATCACTCTTGTTGAACCACTAACGTAAGCTGGAAACCAAGAGAGTTTGAGAAACCCACCCTGACAGAAACCAGGTTTTCACAATAATATATACAAGGAATTTTGCTTGAAGTCTTAAGCACGCTATAGTTACCTTGTCAGTTAGCTTCATGAGGATATTGTGAATACCCTATGGCACCCTAAATGGCCTATGGTGAGTCAACTGCATTGCACTTAGAGGACAGAATGAGAAACTAAGACCAAAACTCCTACATTTAGGTCACTGCTTGCACGTGTCTACTTCTCATCACCAGCATTTAGGCTTTTTTTTAATTTTTTTTTCCTCCAGAATATTAAACAGTTTCTTGATAAATATAGTATAGTGTATAGCATGTATATTCTTTTTCTTAATAGCATGCTGTTTCTTAATCGTATAGCATAGTATATATAATTGTGTAACTAAAATGAGAATATACTGAGAAGATATTCATATTGCTTGCAACTTTTACATATACTTCTTTAATTTACTGGGTATTCAGGTAGAGAGAGCTGTCCTTTCCTGGGTATATCCATGGTGTTAGACAAGGCTATAATTCTCAGCTGCTCGTTACTGCTCAGCTGGTGGAGACTACATCCCTCCAAAATCTGCAGACAGAGTAGTTTGTTTAAGTGCTTTCTAATTCAAACCAGGTAAAATTACCACTTTCACTGAGACTAACACACTGTTGCAGTTAATGCAGGTCATTTTGCCTGAGTTTAATTAGGTATTGTTCACGTGGAATTTTCTGAAGGTACTGGTAATATCCAAGCGAAAGGTGTTGAGGAATAGGTAAGGACAGTAACCTCCTCATTTGGCTTAACAGATCCTGAAGCAAACATCTGGAAGCTGGTGACCTCTCGTAGAAGGAGAAAGGCTCTTGCTCCTCCTCAAGACTTACCCTTGAAGAACAAGTTTAGCGCCCTCCAAGCCGAGGAGGAGCTGGGCATGGCTCCAAGGGAGGCAACTGGCCTGACAGACCCTGTGTCGTGCAGGAACCCCCGGAAGAAACGGCGAGTGATTGTTGTGGGTGACTCCCTGCTGCAGGGGACAGAGGCACCTATCTGCCAACCTGATCTCTTGTCCAGAGAGCTTTGCTGCCTGCCAGGGGCTCGAATAAGAGATGTCGTGGAAAGACTGCCAAGGCTTGTCCACGCGTCGGACTACTACCCTCTGCTGCTCTTCCATGTGGGTGCTAATGACACGAAAGGCAAATTGGAAACCATCAAACAGGACCTCAGAGCTCTGGGAATGGTGGTGAAGAGTCTGGGAGCCCAGGTTGTTTTCTCCTCAATCCTGCCTGTGAGGGGAAAGGACAGGAGGAGGAGTAGACGAGTTTTCCAAGTTAACAGCTGACTGCGCCGCGGGTGTTGGCAACAGGGCTTTGGTTTCTATGACCATGGGACCCTGTTTGAAGATCAACAGCTGATGGGGAGCGATGGGATCCACCTTACCAAGTGGGGCACGCGTGTCTTTGCCAACAGATTGACCAGCCTGGTAAGGAGGGCTTTACACTAGGCAAGATGGGGGAAGGGGAGTGGTATAGTGGCAGGGGAGTCAGTAAAACACCACTCAAGTCAGGATGCCTCCAGTGGGTGCATACAGCCAGGGGAGACAGCATGGGACATGGCTATGGAGGATCCTCTTGCACCTCTCCTGGGAAGCTTGCATGCTTGACTGGCTCTCTGGAATGCCTGTATACCAATGCACGCAGCATGGGGAATAAACAGGAAGAGTTAGAGATCTGTGTGCGGTCGCAGGGCCATGATCTCATTGCAGTGACAGAGACATGGTGGGATAGTTCACATGACTGGGATGCTGTCACAGATGGCTATGTGCTTTTTAGGAAAGACAGGCCAGGAAGGCGAGGTGGTGGAGTTGCTCTTTATGTGAGGGAGCAACTAGAATGTATGGAGCTCTGCCTCGGGGTGGATGAAGAGCAAGTGGAGAGCCTATGGGTAAGGATTAAAGGGCAGGGTAACATGGGTGACACTGTTGTGGGGGTTTACTACAGGCCACCTGACCAGGAGGAAGTCATCGATGAGGCCTTCTACAGACAGCTGGAAGTAGCCTCACGTTCACAGGCCCTGGTTCTCATGGGTCTCATGGGAGACTTCAACCACCCCGACATCTGTTGGCAAGACAGCACAGCTAGGCACAAACAGTCAAAGAGGTTCCTGCAGAGGATTGATGATAATTTCTTGACTCAGGTGGTGAAGATGCCAACGAGGAGAGGTGCAATGCTAGACCTTGTACTAACGAACAAAGAAGGTCTGGTTGGAGATGTGAAGGTTGGGGGCAGCCTTGGCTGCAGTGACCATGAGATGGTGGAGTTCAGGATCCTGCGAGGAGGGAGCAGGGCAATGAGTAGGATTGCAATGCTGGACTTCGGGAGAGCTGACTTTGGCCTCTTGAGGGACCTACTTAGGGGAATCTCATGGGGTAGGGCCCTGGAGGGAAGAGGGGTCCAAGAGAGCTGGTTAATATTCAAGCATCACTTCCTCCAGGCTCAAGAGCAGTGCATCCCTCTGAGGAAGAAGTCGAGCAAAGCGGGCAGGAGACCTGCATGGATGAGCAAGGAACTCCTGGCCAAACTCCAGCAGAAGAAGGAAGTACACAGAATGTGGAAAAGGGGACAGGCCACTTGGGAGGAATACAGGGACGTTGTCAGAGTGTGCAGTGAAGCGACAAGGAAGGCTAAGGCCCAGTTGGAATTAAATCTGGCAAGGGATGTCAAGGACAACAAGAAGGGCTTCTTCAAATACATCAAGAGCAAAAGGAAGACTAGGGAAAACGTGGGCCCACTGCTGAATGGGGCGGGTGCCCTGGTGACGAAGGATACAGAGAAGGCAGAGTTATTGAATGCTGCCTTTGCTTCCGTCTTCACTGCTAAGGCCAGTCCTGAGGAATTCCAGACCTTGGGGACAAGAGAGGAAGTCTGGAGAAAGGAAGACTCTGCCTTGGTGGAGGAGGATCAGGTTAGAGATCTTTTGTCCAAACTTGACATCCATAAATCCATGGGCCCCGATGGGATGCACCCACAAATGCTGAGGGAGCTGGCGGATGTTATCGCTAGGCCACTCTCCATCATCTCTGAAAGGTCCTGGAGATCAGGAGAGGTGCCTGAGGACTGGAAGAAAGCCAATGTCACGCCAGTCTTCCAAAAGGGTAAGAAGGAGGAGCCAGGATACTACAGGCCTGTCAGCCTCACCTCCATCCCTGGAAAGGTGATGGAACAGCTCCTCCTGAAGGTCCTCACTAAGCATGTGGAGGACAAGAAGGTGATCAGGAGGAGTCAGCATGGATTCACCAAAGGGAAATCATGCTTGACCAATCTGATAGCCTTCTGTGACGGAATGACCAGCTGGGTAGATGAGGGGAGAGCAGTGGATGTTGTCTCCCTGGACTTCAGCAAGGCTTTGGACACTGTCTCCCATCACATCCTCCTAGGTAAGCTCAGGAAGTGTGGGCTAGATGAGTGGACGGTGAGGTGGATTGAGAACTGTCTGGATGGCCGAGCTCAGAGGGTTGTGGTGAATGGTGCAGAGTCAAGTTGGAGGCCTGTGGCTAGTGGTGTCCCCCAGGGGTCAGTCCTGGGTCCAGTCTTGTTCAATATATTCATCAGTGACCTGGAGGAAGGGACAGAGTGCACCCTCAGCAAGTTTGCTGATGATACTAAACTGGGAGGAGAGGCTAACACACCAGAAGACTGTGCTGCCCTTCAGAGGGACCTGGACAGGCTGGAGAGGTGGGCGGAGAGGAACCTCATGAAGTTCCACAAAGGCAAGTGCAAGGTCCTGCACCTAGGCAGGAATAACCCCCTGCACCAGGACAGGCTGGGGGTTGACCTGCTGGAGAGCAGCTCTGCCGAGAAGGCCCTGGGAGTGCTGGTGGACAACAAGTTGACCATGAGCCAGCAGTGTGCCCTTGTGGCCAAGAAGGCCAATGGTCTCCTGGGGTGCATGAGGCCGAGTGTTGCCAGCAGGTGGAGGGAGGTGATCCTGCCCCTCTCCTCAGCCCTGGAGAGGCCTCCTCTGGAGTCCTGTGTGCAGTTCTGGGCTCCCCAGGACAAGAGAGACATGGCACTGCTGGAGAGAGTCCAGCGGAGGGCTACCAAGATGATGAGAGGGCTGGAGCACCTCTCCTATGAAGAAAGGCTGAGGGAGCTGGGCCTGTTGAGCCTGGAGAAGAGAAGACTGAGAGGCGATCTCATCAGGGTGTACAAGTATCTGAAGGGGGAGTGTCAAGAGGATGAGGCCAGCCTCTTCTCCGTGATGGCCAGCAACAGGACAAGAGGCAATGGGCAGAAACTGAACCACAGGAAGTTCCACCTAAACCTGAGAAAAATCTTCTTCACTGTGAGGGTGACAGAGCACTGGAACAGGCTGCCCAGAGAGGTAGTGGCGTCTCCTTCCCTGGAGATCTTCAAAACCCGTCTGGATGTGATCCTGGGCAATATGCTCTAGGTGACCCTGCTTGAGCAGGGGGGATTGGACTAGATGATCTCCAGAGGTCCCGTCCAACCTCAACTGTTCTGTGATTCTGTGATTCTGTGATCTGTCAAAGGCTTCATTTAGCAGGCAAAAACCTGCAAGCATTGCACATCATCCCCAAATAGACTACACAAGAAGTTACAACCTCCCATCTAACAAAACAGAAACATGAATTAGCACAGCTGCAAGCTCCCTTGCTCCTGCTCATGATGGTAGTCCCATTCTTGCTCCTGTTTCTTAGGGCTCTTTAGCTAGAGTTTATACCCATCCTGCCAGCTCATGAAGATGGAGCATTGATGAAAGGTCAAATGCATTCAGGCAAGTCTCTAAAGTATTCACTTTTGTATCTGGCTTCATAGAGTATTAAACCATTGGCTTCAATGCATGTCACCATCATTAGAGATTCAGTATTTTTCTTTAGAGACATGTTGCTGGCTCTCTTTGTGTTGCTTTCCAGGTGTTCTGATTGAAAACTCCAGATTCAATGGCATTCTGAGCACTTTAATGCTTTTCATTGAAAATATTCAGATCTGCCTTAAATCCGGAAAAGGTAGGAAGATTCATCATGGGCTGCTCCTGAATCTAAAAAGACTGTATCCCTCACTACAAATCCTAAATGATTTAGTTAAGTCTCGTCAGCAAAAGTGGAATTGAGTGGTTCTTACATCCAAAAGGTCTGGTTAATATAATTTTAAACAGCTAAAAATTAGGTGTCTAATTGAACCAATCATATTTGTTCCATCTGTCAGAGAAGGAGATATACCTCCAGAAGGCAAGTCATTCCATATATCTTATACATTTATTTTAGCATGGAAGAATCATTCCCTCTGTTGGAGTTGTCCATCTCCATTCTTTATAGAGGGATGCTGTTTGACTCTGTTAGGTCACCTTTAAACAGTTGAAGATAGATACAAAGAGCCCAACCCTTAGTTGTATGTATATACTTATATCATTGAGCTATATGACAGTATGTGCTCTTCCTCCTGCTCGTCTCCTCTTCGCATGGTAGCCTTGCACATGATCTGAGATGGCTGCTCGTATACAGCCTACACAGGCCAACCTGGAGGCAGGATAGCTACTTTGGAGAGTCTAGCCTAGAAGGTAAAAGCCACATCAGGTGAGTTTTATGCAGACAGATGCCTCTGGGCTATCATCAGGAGTCAGGATTGACCTATCCAAGAAAGATAGTTTTTGGAAAAAAAAAGGGATTTAACATTCTACCTCACTCTTTGGCAGAGCAAATGCAATTCTAAATATTTTAAGAAATGAACCTCAGTGTCTGCCACACCAATAAACTTTTTATTTAGTGATTTTTATTCATTTATTTATCATTTTTTTAGGAAAATAATTAACCCAAATCAGAACAAGGATGTGATGTGCAGTAAAACATATCTCTATATAAAAATGCTTTTAAATTCCTCTTTGGAATATTAAACTACTTCTATTTTTGATATTTTCTTTAATCTGATATGGAGATTTGTGGATATTCAAAGCCCAGAGAACAAACAAAGGACATTCGCAGAGATGTAAGATAGGCTCAACCACTTACTTACTTATAAAACATGTCACCTATTTTCCTGACTGTAAACCAGAGTGTCAGCTATATGAAACAAACCAAATGCTGATTTTGGTTCCACTGAGGTTCATTGACTGTGAATAAACTTTTCATCTTCCTACAAAATTTTTTAACTTTACTATGTTTTAGTTAGAGGGAGAGGGTGTGTCATGGTTAAAATGTTCCAAATTGTGTTTAGAAAGGTCTCCTCTTTCAGGCCTGTAGGGTAAGGTGGCAATATAACTGCCTATCAGTTCAGATTCTTCTGGAAGTCAAGAAAACATATTTTCAACGCTTCATGTGCATACCCAGTTTCACCAGGAGGTGCTTTTATACCTTTGGCAATAACAGAAGTATGAAATGATGCTACGTGGAATGGCATAAAAAAACAGAAGAATCACTAGACCTTTGTAGACTTCTGAACTAGCTACCTGGCTATATACAACTTCTGAATCTAGCTCCATTAGACGGTTTAGAAAAATAGGCATTTTTAGGGAGCAACCGTCTGTCCCACTTTGATTTGCTGTTATACAATGAAATAACAACTTTAATAACAACAAGTGATAAGCTTCGGCACTGATCTATACACTGTCAATTCTTTCTGCTGATAACCCATGAGTGAAAAGCCGCTATTTTAGGGGGTTTCATCACAATTTGGCAGATTTTTTCCCTCTACATTTTCTGTAGAGAGCCAAATGATCAACTTTAGCTAAATTCTTAACTTTTTGTCTATTTAAAATTAAAGAGGATGAATCCCACACATGATGTTAAGTCCAAAGATTCAAGCTGAGCGGACCTTAGTATCTCATATGTGATTTTGAACCTGAAGTGCAGAGATAATTTCAAGGAGGTAGATCTAAGAGAAGAAAAAAATCACACTGAATGATATTGACCAAATTTATATGAATACATGCCTTTATTTTGGGCCCTGTTAAAATAGAGGTTCTATCATTCAGCTGATGTAGGTCATACAAAACAGAACTTCATGGAAATCGCAGTTACATGGATTTGCACTGTCTCTTTGACATCTCAGAAAATATCTAATCCAGACAAATAAATGATTAAGGATTTAAAATTGATTGTGTGGCTGAAATTTCCCCTCCGTCACAAAGCCTGTGAATATGTTTATTATGCTGATCAGTATCTGACAATTTTCTCCTGTTTATTGTGTTTAACTGTCCCCTGAGTTATATTTTTGTGCCTCTGCCTGGATAGATGCTACTTAACTCAAGACACGTAAATGAGACTTAGAGGATTGGAGCTTCATTGCTCTTCCTTTCTAGTCAAATGAGAAGCAGCAAATAACTCGAGAAGCAAATAACATTGGAGGTTCAAACGCCTTCTGGAGAACCATTTCTCTGCCATGACAGTACAACAGTTACAGCAGCTAAGATCCTACTGTGTTTTTTCAGTCAACTCTCTCCAGAATGGAGATATTAGACCTAGCCTTTGTGTCTGCCATTACAGTCATTATCCCAGATTGGAGGCTCAGCATACTTCTGTAGTGCAAATAATCCATACGACAGCACAGAACAGGACAAATCTGTTTATGGGCAGATCATGTGAATCATTACCTTAAAAAGTGTTCTTTGGTCTGATGCTGCTCCATATTAGGAATAAGACTGGTAAATTAGTTTTATAGAAGTGCACAACTCCAAGTCCTGGTGCCCTCCTTTGGATTTGAATGCACTCTGATCTTGCTATAAAGCACCCTTATGTGGTATCACTCAAAACAAAATAGCATAGCTGGGATCAAAAATATGGAACTTAATTTTACGGTGGCTCAGTTTACCCTTATTAAATGAAATAAGTGGTAACATTGTCCCTTTTCACATAAATGATGCATTCTTGAATTCGTTAATCCTTGTAGTTATGCTTAGAGGCCATCTGGTGGAAGATGTTTTCTTCAGAAGAACAAAACATTTTGTAGTTTATAATTTTTTTCTTCTATGTTATGAATCAAACAAAAAAAAAAAAAAAAAAGCAATTATCCAGAGATTTAAGCTAGCAAAATTCAAAGCATTCTTTCATCTAATTTCTGTGGAAGATGGCTGAAGTCCCTTCAAAGGGAGGGGGGAGAGAAAAATACCCTACAGTACTTGTCCATTACATCTTCTCTTTTGTAAACAAATGCAAAAATAAATTATCATTGAGAAGCAAACAGAAAGTAGTCAGGGAGTAATTAATTACCACTATGAATCTCAGGCTTTTATTCAATTACGCACAATTCCTCATAATACAATTATAAACTGTTCCACTGTTATAACTTCTTAATCACTCATATTCAGCAAAAGTCCAAGAAAGGAAAAGCAGTGAAGAACAGAACACTACCATTAGTTCATTGACATTTCAGCATCAGAATAGAGTGATCGGCAATGTCAGGGGCCACTAACACACAGGAACATAGAACCTGTTGGACAACATAAATGTTCTTGAAAGACCTGAAGAAGTCATCTCATTAATCTGATATGTGGAAAGAAGGTATACAGAGTAACTTTTCAAGACATCTTTCTCTAATATCTTTTTCTTAATAACTCTTGTTATGGAAATTGTGCTCCAGGTGCCCTGCTTATTTGATTATGCCAATAGTCCTCCTCTTAAAGAATGCGGCTCCTCTGTTTTTGGTTTTTCTTTTCCTATTCTCACAGGATACTGAGGAAAATTAATTACCATTTTGGCAATATACCAGCTTTCTCATATTGGAAAATATTACTTTGTAGACTTAAATTGAGTCTTTTCAACCTCTTTTTAGTGGAGTGAAATTTCACATCTAAGGGAGGACTTAAGAAGCTGGCTCCCTGTAATTATTAATCCTCTACAGTTATTGGACACGTGGACATGTGGAAGTGGAAAGAGCTATTTTAAGCCTAATCCACTTTCTTCTTAGTGAACGAAGAGAAGCAGAAGTTAGAAAAACTATGTTAGAGTACCAAATGGAGCAAGCACAGCAATAAAGTTAGTTATCAGATATTAGGGATATACTAGTTTTACACATTTTATGGGGAAATATGCCTGTGGGATTTTGTTTGTGGAAATTAGACTAAATACTGAAACACGCTTTTCTGGAAATAATTGATTCTTTCTGTTTTCCTTTCTTTTCCAAATGTCTGGAATTGAGTGTAACAACTCAATACTTCATTTAAAATTTACTCATCACCAAATTTACACATTGCTCTGCCTAAATCCCCTTGGTGAGCTATGTCAGGATAACCTGACCTCAGCAGGGACATTGGCTATCTCAAGGTTTTGGACCTACCTCAGTGAGTAACATTGTCTCTTGCAGAGCCTGGATCAGATCCTTCCGCTGGTGCCCCAAACACCCTGAGACTTTGGTGGTTTAAGTAGTCTGGAGGAGACATTTGGCTTCTTAGGCCTGGCTTTCTTGAACAGACAGCTGTGTTAGGTTTGGAGAAAAGATGCTGAGCCGCATTTGGAAGTTGGTTGAACCACATTTTTTAACACAGCAGTTCCTCTACCATTGGCTTCTGGTTCCTCTTAATGTGCAAGTGCATTTCTTTCTCTCTCTCTCTTTTTTGTTTTCTTTTTTTTTTTTTTTTTATTATGAAGGAATAAACAAATAACAGCTGTAGGAGAAGTGATGTTCCTCCTATTATTCATTTGCTTATCTGTTTGTTTTTTTTTTCTTTTTTCTGATGGAGAATCATTCCAGGGAGAAGGAGAGCCAGTATCAACTTCAGTGTGAGCATGTTACTTGTAAGACCATACCTTAGCCACAAGACTATGGGATGAACTGACAGTGAGAGAAGGGTCGTGACAAACTTGTTCACTCTGCAAAAACGAGTTGGAAAGTCTTTGGGACTGAGGGAATGTGTTAGAGAGAACTGCACTCCTTTACCTACCAGCTGGACATCATCTTCTCCCAGAACTATTCATGCCTTTTGCTGAGGTTAATAGGCAATCTGGTTTTCTCTCTCCTTGGATGAGTGCTCTAATCTTTGAGTTTTCACAGAAAAAAAAAAGGAGGAGTTTTGGTTACCATTAGTTTCCACTCTCTGTAGCCATTAAAAGAACAACCCTGGCTGGAAAAATCCTGAAATAAATTGCATACATACATACTTTTCAGATGTCGTATGTCTGAAACAGGTGGAGTTGCTTTTTAAACCTCTGAATGACATGCCGGATGTAGGAAGGCAGGATTTCAGACACTCGCTGTCAGCTAACATTTTTTGTTGCTAAGTACTGGGTGAGCTGGGAGGTTTCTCGCTCTACATGTTATAACATTTTCAACCTTATTTGCCAGGATTTAATTTTCCTATACACTGTTAAAAAGATTAGGTTTTCAGTCCTACAGTAAGGGAAAACGTGTTATGCAGAGTACTAGCTCAGACCTTAAATTCTTAGTTTGATACTGATGTTAATAATAAAGGTTTCACTAACTTCACTGGATATGAAATTAAGTCTTCACTGCCCCAGAGTAATGAAATCAATGTTTCCTTCATCATTAACATGTCTGATTGAATTAATTAGAAATAGCTTGCTTTGGGATTTGATCTCGGTTCTCTTTCATGTTTTTAATTAATTATTTGTGATCTGCTTCTCTTTTTCTTCCTCCCTCCCCATTATTTTCTGTTTAACTAGTGTCCATCAAACAGTGTAAACTGCAGTTTGCTCATTTTATAGATGTTTTCTCTGGGCACTGTTTTAAATATGCTATCTTTTTTATGAGATAATTTATTTTTATTTTTTCTTGTGTATATCTCTGCTTATGGTGTTTCTATTCCTGAAACTCTAATTTTTTTTTTAAATTCTTTGCTGCTTTTTGTCATCTTACCAATTCAAGGTGCAGTTTTTAAGACAGAAGGCCGATTAAGGGTGGATGTTAGTTTGCTTTTTTTCTTAATTACACTACTGACGTTAATGTAAATTTAATGTTAGTGCATTTGTTTTCTATGACATGCTAGCCATGACATTACATCACCTGAAGGAAACTAGAAGGTTTTAATTTTGCTATCATACAACAAAAAGGTTTTACCTCCATGGTCATGAAGCTGCTAGGTAAAATGTTAGGGCAAACCATGGAAAATACCGTATTAGACAGATGCTGTCATAATGAATGGGAGCTGAAATAGAAATAGTATCCGTCTAGTGATGTATTCTAAAATTACTAAGTGCCAGATTGAGACTAATATGCTACAGAACATTCCAATGACCAATGAGTACATAAGTCTAAGTGAATTAGGAAGTCCACCTAAATCAAATAAATCTCATAACTTAGTATTCACAGCTTATTTTTAAAACTTAATTTGAAGGATAACAAGGGCTGTTCAGGGTAGATTTCATCATTGTGAATCCATGGCCACAGGTGACTTACAATTCCCTCTAATAATCACAGGCAATTTTCCTTTGAATTTCTAATAACTACCTGGAAGTACTTTGTAGCTTGCCTTCAGTTATAATTTGTATCATCCAATGAGAGTACAGCTATGCGACAACCATAGCCCACTGATGAGAACAAGCCATGGATTTCAGTATTTAGTTAGAGAAGTAATTATTTGCAAACATGTTTCAAAGAATGAAGTAATATTAAGAGAAAAAAATAAAGCCCAAAATCTTGATCTTGAATTTTTTCCTTTTGTTTTTGTTTTTGTCTTTTAATCTAAATATTTCAATGACATTTGGTTCCAATCAATATAACCAAAAGGAAGAGCTGATTCAATTTAACCTGAGACCTTCTTGATTCATCCCTACCATGTGCATACTTTAAAATGCTATCAGTCTGGAAACTACTGCTAGTACTAGAGATATTATGTCACACCCTGAAGTGGTTTAAGTTAGGGCATGAGCACGAAAACCTATGCCATTTAATATCAGTCAAGAGTTTGACACCAAATTTCCAATTAGCTTGAGTTCTCGCTTTGGCAAAGTCTACCCAAAATCTAATTTCTAATAATGATGTCTGGCGAAGTCAGGTAACCAAACTCTGTTCTCTCTGTTAAGATAAAGGTTAGCAAAAATTGTGGTTAAACAGAAGTGGCAGCAGTAATGCACACGCACATGCACACCCACACACAGAGAAGTCCTTCATTGGTACAACAATGTATAGCCTTTATTTCTGGTTTTAGGATGAGCTGCCATTAAGAAAGTAAACATTGGATATTATGGTGTTGCCCCTCACCACAGCGCCTGAGCTGAAGGATGGGTGCCTTGAAATAGTACAAGAGACCATTACTGATGGATGCCACTTTCATCTAAATCAAGTTCCTGGGCTCTTTCTTGTCACTGACATATTACATCCTGAAAATTGCCTTTACTTCATTTCCAGCATCTTCTTTCTCTTTTTCCTTTGCTTGAAAGACTGAAATTGCTCATTATCGGGTATAAATTGGTTTCAAAGGCGTTATCTCAATTTATACCAGCTGGACCAAAGCACTGAATGCTTACAAAATGTTGTTCTGTTTTATGACAGAGTTGGCTTCGATTTAACCTATTATATTTTATTTTGCCGGTAGTTTTTCTTTCTTTGCATCGTCATTCAATAAAATTATTTTGTAAATAAACATACCAAGCTGTAGCGTTTCTCCTTCACTTGAAAAATATATTTGTTGTTCCAAGTTCCTGTCACCCAGAGTGAGTAAAACGAGTTTGAAAAGACATTCAAACAAAGAGTGTGCATCACGAGACTTACAAATAAGTTTTTGCTTTTAGCTGCAGCTTGCATATTAAGCAGAGAGGAACCGCTCTACCTTGCAGGATCATGGGAGACACTGTTTTCCCACAGGTCTCCACTTCACAGGGAAGGTTTCATGATGAAGGAAGATGGCAGAATATGCTACCAAAAAATGGATCATCTGTACTGGAAACATCTGCTTGGCAGTTTGCATATATCTCACATCTCATAACCATGTCTCTTCGATGCCTTTGGGGTGGATTCCTTTCTAAAGCAAAGCAAGTAGGGACGATTTCATTTTGATATAAAACATTACTGTGAATAATTCCTAAAAGGGAGATTGAAAAGAACAGGAAAGCTCATTACGCCCTTTACTGACCTTTGATTTGACTCTTAGTTGTCAATAATAACATTTGAAGCTCACAATTGTCTCATTTTGAATTAAGCTATTTTAAAACATTGTGAACACGTTTCTGTGAAGTTTATGTTCTTTTGCAGTCAAAACCTGGATGACTTTCTCCTGAGATCCCTGGTATTCTATGCACATCAGCTGAGAAAGAAGAAACTGTGGAACTTCTTTTTTCCTCCAAGTTGCCATAATATTTCTGTGATATGCTTTAAAAAAAAAAAGAATGTTTTGGAATATCCAAAAAGCTAATATTTATGTATGAGTGATATCATTTGGATTAAAAAATAGAACTTTATTCCCAGAAGAAGTCACTGCCAACCTAAGTGCAACTTACATACACTACATGGAGTTGTCCAAGGTTGTTCCAAAGAGCGTCTCTAGGTACTGGAAATCAGTTGTCTATGTTGTTTAAATTATTAGGGCAATTTCTGGTATCATTTTGCTTTAGGTCAACAAACTCTATCGCAGGCAATTCCTGTGAATGATTTTGGAATTAACATGAGCTAAGGGTTGTTACCAAAAAAATAGCATAGATATTGCCACCCAGTTTGGTGAGGACCACCCTTAGCAGCAAAGAACACTTCCAAACATACCTAGTTTACTAGTGCAGGCATAGCAGTCACGATCATCCTTAGATTAACACTTACAAGCTGATAAGTTTAGGGTCACACTGTCTATCAGCTATCATAACTTGCACCTCTTTCTTGGGATCGATGTTAAATGCTCCTAGATAGAACATCGCTACAATGGTAGTTAGGGAGAAAGGCAAAACACCACAAGTATAAGTAGAAGCCCACCTGAATCCAGCTTTATGGAGAATTCTTGCACAGATAGGGAAAAAAAGCAGATTCCTTTTAAGTGTATTGTCAAGGTAATATATAGGGTAAACAAAATTAGGAACCTGGTCCAGCTGTGCACGCACAGTGCAGTTTTAAATAACTTTCATTTTAGTTCCACAGGTTGTTTGCTACTGATGTAACTCTGCACTCAGGGTGTTTGGGATATTACTTTTATTTCTAACTCAGTCATAATCCTAAAATAGGCACACAATTTTGCAAAGCTGCTTTGAATGTATTCAAAAATTTAAATCCTCTTGGGTCACTTGGAGTTTTCTGGAATGTTTGGCTCAGACTGGTTCTTATTTCATCTCTGTCTGTCTGTTTGTACCTGTTTGCTAAAATATCCAAACCTGAGTTAATCCTCCCTGGATGGAAGGAATGCAAGTCAGTATGAATCAGGATTATAATTAATCTACTTGAGAAGGAATGAATTTATCAGTGAAGGATAGTTAGGGATAGCATTTTCTTATTCAATTTAGATTTTCCCCACAGTAGTAAGAAATGTCTCTCAATAATATATCTGGAGTTTAACTACAATACGGTTAATTGATAGAAGCAATTTTAGTGTTTTTTTTTTTTTTTTAATACAGCAAATCTCTAGCGTGCAATATGATGATTCACTGAATGGTATAAAATCTGCAAAGGACTTTTTAATTTAACTAAAAGTTCTGAGTTCACTTAAATGCTGAGATGAAATGACAGTATATAAAAAAAAAAAAATCAGAGCAGGCTCTACATCTGAAAATTTAATTATGGAATGGGACTACAGGTTATCCAAGTGCATATATGTATAGTAGGAGAGTAAATATGATGCATTAGATCTTTGGGTTATATACCATAGAATAGCATCAGAACAGTGTACTGATCTATAACCCCAAAATAAAGAAGAAAAAAACTACAAAGACTGTAGAAGAAAGATATATCTGTTTCTGAAGTATAGTAATGCCTAGAAAGTTTGTTGAATTGTAACACTGTTGTAATTGAAATATCTGCTGAGATATTCAACTAAAGCTGGTTGCATGGAATCAGATCCCCTCCCTCAGCCTTAGGGGGTTCGGTGGGATCAAAAATTCTGGGTCTTTTTGCTAAGGATTTAGAGATTTCATTTCTAAAAAAATAATAATTTAGATATTGACACGTATTTTTCGTTTTAAAAAAGTATATGCAACTCTCCTCTCTTTCTGAGTTTCTAGATTTTTTAGATATTCTATATAGCCCATTATTCTGATCACTTTTTCATAACAAAAGAAGAATCTATTTAAAAATCTAATTTAAACGGCTTGTGTTAAATTTTTATCTCATGTTCAGTTTAGCTTTAAAGATAAGGTGTGAATAATAATGCTAAAGAGAAAATCTTTTGTCTGCCAGCGTATTTCTCTCCATGAACCTCAATGATCCACGTCTTTAGTTTCTGGAATCTGTGGATTTCTTCTTTTTCGCTTTGGTGTTAAAAATGTTACATTTCCAGCTATGCTCACCAGAAATATATAGAGAGAGGTATATACATAAAAATAAAGTGAATTCATGGAATTTTTGTGCAAAATATAAAATATGAGCTTTCTGTGATGAAAAAATATATATATTATAGTGCGTTTGATTACTATTTTATACTGATCTGGTGTGTACTGAGGAATTTACTGAACAACAATAGAAGGTTAAATCAATAGGGCTGCTGGTAAAAACAAATAATTGGAACAATGTCTCTAGATGAGCAATCCTACAATCAACAGTTCAAGGTGAAGAGGTCAATACTTAAGCTATTCTTTGAAGCTTCTACCTTCAGGATGTCAAGCTATACAAATTTTTTGTCATCCAAACCAAACTTGTGTATACTTCATGCACGTCTGTGTGTGTGTGTGTGTGTGTGTGTGTGTGTGTTCCTTTATATTTCCTGTAGAAACAAAGTGTACGAGTTCCTAATAATGCGTATTGATAACTTTAGAAAATATATAAATTATTTTTATTCACCCATATTACTATTTTGTATTAGTATCCAGAATGGCTAGACACTTTTTTTTTTCTCCCCATCCAAAACTGTTCTAAATAAATAACATCATTTTGGCACAAATTTTCTTTTAAAAACTCAACATTTTAACGTCTTTTTTTGATCCAGAATGAAAACCAAACAAAACCAAACAAAACCAAACAAAACCTTCAAGCATTAAAATCCCCTAATTTCCTGTACCATTATAGCTTTACTCTCCGTCATCTCTATTTATGAACAAAACTGTCAGTTATGTGATAGTAGCTATGGCATAGTTGGGCTGATGCTCTTATTATAGTTAACTCTGCTCTTGAGGTTTCAAGTGTTGGATTTTTTTTTTTTTAAATCATAATGAATCTGGAAATTGCGATTTAATGAAGTAGAATTCTCTAGTGATATCTCTGGGGATATTGTCTGGATGAATCTTACCACGATTCAGATCTTGGGTTTTAGCCTAGGAGGTTTATAAAATGTTTGAAGAACCCAGTTTTGCTTTCTAGTCTCATCTTGTACAGGTATAATTGAGTAGTTTCAAAAGAAAATAAATTGAAATCCCAGCATGCCTGCTAAGAGATTCACTTTTGCTATATCTCCATTGGCAGAAAAGTTGAATTTATTGATTCAACTTACCTAGCTTAACATAAAATCCAAACTATGTTTGTACCTTTCATGTGAATCAGCTTGACATAAAGTGTATCTTTTTTTTTTTTCTCGCTCTCTCTTGAGAAACAGAACACTTAATGGAATACACTAGTCATGCCAATTTTGACAGTATTCCAGAGTATGTTGTACTTTAGTGTCATTGTAGTGTTATGTTTGGCCAGCTTCTGTATTTGCATAACAAGAGTTACCTCTCAGGAGGTGGAAACAGCTCAAAATATAGTCTTGATGATTCCTTCTTTTCCTCCGGTTTCTTTTTTTCTCCAAGTTTCTCTTTCTTCCTTGTTCTCTGAGAAGCAGCCACTCAGACTTTAATTCTTTTCTATTCCTTTCCATTCTGTCCTGTGAGCTGTAAAAGTGTGTCTGATGCAATCCTTAATGAAGCTGAAGGCCTGAACAGAAACTGAGTGTGTTTAATGACCTTTCTTCTCCATCATTCTAATCCCTTTTCCTCTTTCTGCTTTACTTTTTGAGCCATGGAAAAATGGTGGACCAGTGAGCTGCCGTCATGCCTTGAGGCATGGAGCAGGCAACAGCTGAAATAACAGAACTCACAAAAGTGGAGCCTTTGAACGTGAAAGTGAAAAGCCAAGTTCAAAGGAGGAGGCACATTCATCAGGTCCTTCCACTGATTTATGCTCTGGATTTGCTCAAAGATTCTTTGTTCTGTAAAACTGGGTAGTTTGACTTCTATTTCCTCATGCACTGACATTAAGGAAAAAAACATATATATAAGAAATTCACCAGAATTATAAATCTTTAGATGGAACAGTTTCAGCTGGAATAATTTCAGATAAAAAAATTGGGGTAGAATGCATGGAAAAGCAAACTTTTTGAGCAAAATTTTTGAGATGTGCAAAATTCAGCTTTTCAAAAATATTTTTGTTTTTAAATTAGCATATATTAGGAACATATTAGCATATATTAGGAGCATATATTAGTCCATAGAAGAGGACTAAATAATCTGAAAATAAACATTTTACTTCGGGTTAACCCTAAAAAAACCCATCTACAGTGTGATCTGTTTGTGTTTTCTCCAGATCAAAAAAATGCCTTTTGGAGCTTTTCCCACTTTGATTTTTACACCTTCATTTCCACATTTTTTCTATTATTTGCATAGAATTCCTTTGCTCACAAAGATTTGACCAGGCTGTTATAAGAAACTCTTTACTTCTACCTAATTTTTAATAATCTTCAATAGCTGAAGATCTCCTTGAGCCTAGAAAATTTGTAATTGACTATTTGTTTCATTACATGATGGAGCTCTGAATCAAGACCTCTCTCAATAGCTTTCCATTTAACAAGGGTCATTTCCTTCCCCTTTCGTGAAGCCCATTCTACCTTTACTTGGAATGCACAATGATGTTACAGTCAGTAGAAACTGAGAGTCGTAGTATTTGCTATCAATTTTATGTGATTAAAGTTGTTTCAGTGAAAGACCAGTATCAAAATGTGTTTCTTAGAATCAGTATCCACCCGTAATATAATAACACACTAATTTTAAATTTTTAGAATGCTGGCAGTTCCCTAAACTGGTTTACTGCAGTCAGCAGGACCAAGCACTGGATTAATATTGGTGACTGAACTATGCAAATACAGTTACTGGTGATCCCCTGAAGAATTCAGACAGCATTACACAAACTTCCATCCATTGATCCATCCATCCGTCCAACCATCCAATACCTATATGCTAATATTACATTAAAAATGTATATATAAATCAATTTTTGATTTTTTTTCTCCCCCTGGGAAGTTAAAAATGATGTGACATTATTATCATTCACTCCTCATGCATTTTGGGCCTAATTTCCCTACAGCTATATGTTTTAATATTCTAACCTACCACTACTTACCTACACTCATTTTATTTTAAATATAGGAGGACAACTAGTAAAATGGCAAATTCTGCTTTGTTTCATGCTTTGCATATGCCACAGTAGAGAGTTACATTGCCAAGTGAAATGCAATACCTCCGTACTCCTCCGGATCTTCCTAAAAATTGTCTTGAAGGCAGGCCTCAGGGACTGCAAGCCACTTCTAGATAACAGTTCCTGGGATAGAAGGACAAAGGCAGCAGGAGTCTGTGTTTGTTTACCACACATTTGTCCATTCTGCAAATAACTTGACAACAATGTGAGGTGAAAATGCCTTGCACCAATATGCAGAGATAGATACCTTAATGCATGGTACACTGCTCTAGAAACACTCTTCAAAGCACAAGTGGAAGCAGTTTTGCTCAAATTGTCTGGAGAGTTAGCCTGATCGTGCTTTTATCCTGTAAAATATATTATGGCATCTCTTATACTTCACATTGTACAAATACTGATGATATCAATTACTATCAAATACAGCTCATAAGAACAGTTTGCTTAAAATGCGATTCAAAAGAAAATCAATGTGGTGTTCTACTGAGTCAACTGATCTACACAATGATATTATGCTCTATTCTACCTTTATTGGGAATGCACAAAGACACTGCAGTCAGTAGAAACTGAGAGTAGTAATATTTGCTATCAATTTTATGTGATTAAATTCATTTCCATGAAAGATCGGTAATCTCTGCTGAGATTTGATTAGCACAGGAAAGCGAAGGAGTGAGGGGATGGATACCAAAGAGGATCCAGTTTCTAAGGGTGCTTAAGGTGCGAGTGTGGCATATCTGGGATAACTTAAATAAATAACTATTTGTAATGATACAGTAGAGGTAAAATAGCACAAATCAACAACCAGCTAGGTATCTGACTTGATAATAAAGACAGCTAGGCATCACAGTTTGAACTCTGAACCTTTCTACAGCACTGCAGTATGATCATTATTATCATTACACACCCTACTTAGCTAAGACTCACCTTCAAAATGGTCTCACCTTTAGACTTTGAAGGTTCATTTCACCTGATTTGGGCATCCAGAAGTTGGCAGCTCGTCCTAAACTTTGCTGCCTAAGCTTCCATCTATAGTCAGTGGAGAACAAGAAGCATTTCCATTCCATCCTGCAAAAGATATTTTAAATAGATGTCATGAATCACCTTCTGAAGGAAGCTCTGACGCTCTCTGCTGCTTACGGACAGAAACTAGATTAATTGCTTCACCACCTCATTTTAAGAAGTCTAAAAAAAGATAAGATAAATTCCATGTATTTGAACTGTATCAGTCCTGGATAATTATCCCGAATTATAAGAGGGCAGAAATGGACATTAATTTGTCAGTTCACAGCATATCCTTGAATAGCCCTTATGCTGACATGTTTAGGGGTCAGAAGGCTCCAGAGGAGAGGCAGTTTGTTTAGGAACGAGCTACGCCTTCATGTGGCGGATGAATGCGTGAGCTGACTGCTTCATTGGCATATGGAGTGATCCTTATCTGGAGGTCCAGAACATCTGAAAGGCTGAGCTTGGCTATTCATTGCATTTTAAAATTTTCTACTCAGAATATAACACATTAACAATTTAGTAAAATTATTCTGTTTTGCATTCAATAAACAGTGAAAAAGAAATAAATACAGAGGCAGCTGCTTTTTTGGGATAGAAGACAAGTTTGTATTACAACTTGTATTCTGTGCTGGGAGCCAAACTTCTTTCCACGCACTGGCTCATTGTTTAAGAATCAGAACATCTGGCCCGAAATCTAGGCCTTCCTCTGGGGATTACAATGAAAAAAACTAATAATCTTCCAACCTTCCACCTCTCAGTTCCATATCTCCTAGTTTCTATCTGCTAAGCTGAGACTGTTATCTCAGTCATTGTTGCTTTCAACTTTTTTTCCTTTCTTAGTTTGAACTACGTAAACATTAAGCACAATACAAAGGACTGAAAACAAGCCATCTCTGTACCTCATCCTGATCCTTCCAGGCCTCCCGTGGGAGGTTTATTCTGGGACAAATATCACCTGTGGATCAGATATCTCTCCGCACTGCATACAGTCCTACCAGGATACTCTAAAGCAGCATTTGCTTTTAACCTTTCCATTGCTGTAAGATCATTTTGTAAGATCTGTTTTGTAAGACCATTTGATGCATGGCAGATCTAAGGCCAGATCCTTGTCAGAAATGCATGCAAAGCTGGAGTAAAAAATGAAGACCTTGAGGTAGCTTCTGGGTTGATAAAAACCACCAAAGGGTCACCTGGCTCTGATGGCTTGCAGTACCAAAAGATCTGGTCCAGCCTCTTTTACTTTTATTGAGATTTTCACAGCCACAGAGACGGTCAGCCATTCAGACTGCTGAAAATTATCCTAATCAAACTGGAAGAGAAGGATCAGGGCATATAATTGGAGAAAAAGAAGTATCTTTCTCGTATAACTCCATTAGATTCAAACTTCAATTCTGTGCAGCTTTACTTTTGTCTGCAGTCTTTTGTCTGCTTGTATAGCATTATCCACCTAACTTTTTACAATCTGTACATCTTCTTGCGTACTACAATTACTGTACACCTTTCTGAAGCAGCACTGAGTTAAATTATTGACATCTGACCTTAGTTCAACAGCTACAGTGTCAGTCTCTGTTTCTAAACTCTAAACAGGTAGAAGCTGTATCATAAATTAGGCAAAAAATATGGTTCGAACACAGATTTCTCAGAATCACAGAATCACAGAATGGTTTAGGTTGGAAGGGACCTCTGGAGATCATCTCGTCCAACCTCCCTGCTCAAGCAGGGACCTCTAGAGCATATTGCCCAGGATCACATCCAGACGGCTTTTGAAGATCTCCAGCGAAGCAGACTCCACCACCTCTCTGGGCAGCCTGTTCCAATGCTCTGTCACCCTCACAGTGAAGAAGTTCTTTCTCAGGTTTAGGTGGAACTTCCTGTGGTTCAGTTTCTGCCCATTGCCTCTTGTCCTGATGCTGGCCACCACGGAGAAGAGACTGGCCTCATCCTCTCGACACTCCCCCTTCAGATACTTGTACACGTTGATGAGATCCCCTCTCAATCTTCTCTTCTCCAGGCTCAACAGGCCCAGCTCCCTCAGCCTTTCTTCATAGGAGAGGTGCTCCAGCCCTCTCATCATCTTGGTAGCCCTCCGCTGGACTCTCTCCAGGAGTGCCATGTCTCTCTTGTCCTGGGGAGCCCAGAACTGGACACAGGACTCCAGGTGAGGCCTCAGCAGGGCTGAGTAGTTTTTTATCTTACTAAAAAAAAAAAAAAAAAAATCTGTCATTGTGGACTTAGATCAACACATTCCCTTTCTCTTTCTCCTGTCACATGAATCCCTTTCTCGTCCAAAACCTGAAGAATATAGGAGAAGATTATGGTACAGCCACCCTATGAATGGGCAATAAGTACTATTGGATGCTCAGAAAAAGATGTAAGAAAAGGAAAAGTATATAGTCATACTTCCTCCAAATTACCCTTACAAATTACAGCACCCTTTTGCTTAGCGGCTTTCTGAGCCAAAGAATTTACGTGCATCTCTCTATTCAGTTCCCTTAGATAGGTTTTATTTTCAGGGAACCATCTCTCTGAGGTTCGGAGAGAAGAAATAGTGGTGTTAACAGATAAATAGAGACAGGAAGCAGAAAGGTAGGCAAATAAGTAAAGCTAACCCAGACCCTGACAGTCCATAGATAAACTGGATCAAGGTGAAGGTTATAAACAACTCAAGTTATCAGCTGTCTCATTTTGCAAATCGAATTCCAATTTTCTTTGCTGAAGGCTCTTGTGAAAGGGAATTAAGGAAGCTAGTAAATGTTTCCCTTTATAGTTATGTCAAGGTATATGACTACAAAGAAACCAAGTAACTGTCTTATTCCCAGAGATTCCATTTCCTTTTTATTCTCTCAATCATTTTGAATTTGAGGCAGTTTGAGAAGGTTACTTGGGCTTTGCAAAAAATGAACTAAGTACAATCTCAAGTTGAGATGCTAACAGAGGTATTTATTCTAGACCGCAAAATTCAGGACTTTTGGCTCCAGACCCTATTTCTCACTTCCTAGAACATATTTCTATTTCTTTCACACTTACTTATAAAGAAATTTCACATCTTGCAAAGAAACAATCATTAACCCCCCAAAAATGAAGAAAAAAAGAAACTATCTGTCTAATGAACATCAATTTAAAAGATGTTGGATTGCCAGATGAATTTGCTAATTTCAGTATGTACATATCTCCAGACACTACCTCTCATATGAGAAGTTAATTCACTCCATGTTCAGTCTAGCTATTCTATTGGTCTGTACTGCTGACTGCACTATAAATCAAAGATAGTTGATTAAGTCCCACAAATGCTGGAAAACATTTTGCTTGCCTGTTTTGCCTGGAAGTTTACACACTTGACTTCTCTGGGGATTCTCCTCATCATAAGATAGGGTGCTACTTAGGCAAAAATGTGACTTTTTTCAAGTATGTGATCCTTCTAGCTTGACTTTACAAGCTTTTAGACAACAGAATCAATTTAACCACAGTTACACTAAGTTTATTGACAACAGCAGGAACAAATATAGGTCAGTGCTGTGCATTTATAACAACTCGAACCCTAGAACATTTTTAGGTGCCTTCTTCAATACATATGAGATATATATATACTCCCAGCTCTGGCATAATTCTCTCTAGCCTACTCTTAACAGACATTTTTTTCTACAATACATTCATATCTGAATTCACAATAATATCAATAAAATATCCCAGAAAATATCTGACTCACTTGGGGATATCAAAGCTAATTTGTCTAGTTCTCTCTTCCCTTACAATATGTCTATTTGTTCATTCTCTACCAAATTTTCCTGTATATTTGAATAGAAATACTTTCAAAATGATCATATTCTTGATTTTAGTGTTTTCCAAGTCTTTTTTTTTTTCCTTTGAGCAGACATGCTGCCAACAGGCACTCTTCATCTGGTACTTCAGTCAGTTCCTGAGGCAACGAACATCTGCCAGGTCGTATCTGGCAAGTAGAAGTGGTGTGCTCACAGCTCACAGAGCAGCGTGGAGCCCAAGCAGGAACTTCATCTCGCTGAACTGCATCAAAAAGGGATAGGTTTTAAAAAGAGTCAGATGAATACCCTGAAGCTTCTAGATCAGCCTAGCTGAAGGGCTAGGCAGTCAGGATGTCTAAATCACCATCACAGAGGTTAATCGATGACAGGTACAAGATAACATAGTGTCAGTGAGCTCATTGAGACAGATCAACAAATTCCTCATCTTGATTTAGCTGTATTGGCATCAATAATTTATATTCAGCCTCTCTTGGGAAAATCCATTTGTTAATGAACGTTTTCAAGATGAAATTATTCCTAGCACCATAGATAAGCCTACAACTGTAAAAATAGCATGACTTCATTTTACCTAACCATGAGATTTGTGATCTTGGGACCAAAGACAAAGACAAAAACAAACAAACAACATAAGGAAATAATCTTGGATTTAGCTTCTACAGTCTAGCCCTAACATTTTAATTCTCTTATGACAGAATTTATAATTCACCTCCTGGAGTTGAAAGTTTTCCAGGTGTTGAGTTACATCTGTTCAAGTGCCAAGAATCTCTAATTTTGACAGAGCTGTATGTCACTGAACTTATAAGGAACCAGAAACTAGGTTTTCCCCTTTTAAAATACTTGACGGATTTAATCATATAGAAATATTCTGCTAATGTCTAAAACTGACTCTGAAGTGACAGATTGCACAAAAAGGGTGTTTTCTATTTCTCTTTTTTGCTCCCTAAGAAGGCAGCAAAAACATCGACATATTTTTCTAACTTCTGAGTGGTCAGAGCACTATGATTTAATTCCTGGCTCTTCTCAAGGGGTTTTAGATTTAACCTTTTCAGTTGCCAGGAATCTGTCCTAGCCACTGGCTTATAAACTTTCCTAAAGCACAGCGTTTTTCAGTCCTTCAGGTACTGGTATATGGGTTTGCAAAAATTAGTTTGGACAGGGTGGGAAGAAGAAAGAAATGAAGAAAAGTTCTCTATCACTAAGTGGTTAAAGCACACATGTGAATATGGACAGTTTGGAGGTTTAATCTCTAATTCTTTTTAGTGTTTTTAAATTATTATTATTGTCTGAATGTTTGCTTTTAAAGTAACAAAGACTTTCATTCATCAGCCATATAGTAGGTTTAATGAAAACTGGCATCTGAATAAAGGGAAGAGAAAATACATGCACAGTCTTGAAAGAAAGACGGAAGAGTGATCTCAGATTTCTTTGGTCTGGCCTCAGGTTTCTTTGGTTTGGCCGAATCCATATTTAAGGAACTGACCATATACACATCTTTGAAACAGCTCTGCAATGGATGCTGCCTCTTGCCTAACAGGTGAAGAGTGGATGAGGTGAAGGTGCTGTGCAGTTTAGAGAACATCTTGGGTGTTAAATGGAAATATAAAAGTAGTGGGTAGAAATTCTTAGAAAATCAGACTTGATATGTTCAGGTGCTTTACAAAATAATTATTTATATTCTAGCATGCAACTGAGTAATATAAGCTAGAGTACTTCCCAGAAGAGAACTCAGAGTAGTTTTTCTTCTGCTTGGAAACTGCATCACTTATTTGGATATAGAGTCAAGGCATATTCCTTTTCTCAGTGTGTCATTCATTATTTTCTTTACAACAGCAAAAATTAAACAGGAGAGTGATCACACCCCATTCTTCCTTCTCAGACCTCATGGCAGACTGTTGTAGACTGTTGGCAAGAACATGCCTCAGGATGGCGAGTGATAGCCGTTTGAATCTCTTAAGTGAAGGGAATAAAATGCTGATCTGCTTCATCCTAGGACAGCATTACATGTACCATGCTAGTTCATAAAAATAAAGTTCCTCTTTCCAATCTGGGTGAAAAGAAGGCAGTGCTCTACTGTATGGATTTAAACGCAATGGATCGAATCCAGTAGGTCTGATGTGACAAGGCTTGTGGGATGAGAAACAAAGGGAGAGATTCAGCTTGAGGTTAGAATACCTAAATTTAGGTGTCTATATGTGCACCAAGTGTATGTAATTCCATTTTAGCTTATGGATATCTTTTCAATACAGTGATGACGCGTTCAGATATTCAGCTAGGAGGGGCTCAATTCTGTTATTTAAGTGTAGGCATCTAGTGGCATTTAAAATGCTCTCAGATATCTTTGACATCTGCATTGGACTCACAGATATGACACACGAAGTACAAGACCTACATCCTTATGGGTCAGATTGGGGCTACCAGGCAGAATGCCATAGGGCATCTCGAATGGGATTAGACACATTTAGCAAATGAATTTAGCACATGCCCTGTGTGTCCTATGTGTCTATCTTTGGGTGATTTAAACAGCTCACTAAGCTGTATTGATAGTAGTATGGCCTAGACACAAGTAGACAAGTAGATCAGCTATTCAGCTGCTTAAAGATACGTGTTCAGTACCTTTTAAAATGCTATAGATATCCTGCCTGGCCTCCAGCTGCTGCTGCAGAAGAGTATAATTCTTCTGCAGGTATTGAATTATCTCTGCCAGCTCCATGTAGATAACCCTTTTATTTATTTATCTATCTTCAGATCCTCTGTGAAGCCACAGTGAGATAAGAACTGTTGAACTTGAATACCCAAAAGTGTCTTAATAACACCAGAATTCCACGTTTAAACAACTGAACTGAGAATTAATTTGAGGCTAAGTCACCTCTTGTCACGGCATCCTGAGTGGGCTCAGAATTGAAAATCCAAAGTATCTCCTAGAAACAGAATATTCTGAGAAAACCTTGAAATGAAAATAGAAAGGAAAAAACAAACAAACAAACAAACAAAAGGATAAGAACAAAAAATAATTAAATATTTCCAGCATTATTTGAAGATTAGTATAATTTTAAGGGTGGTACAATTTTAAGAAAAGTACAGTTGTAAGGATCGTAATTTTGTACTTGGCTGTCTAATTCTTTAATTGTGAATTCTTTGAAGCAGTCTATTATTTTGTCCGAATATTGCCTAGCATGGTGTTCATCCCAGGTGGAAATTGTGTGTTGTTATAATAGAAATAATGAATAACAATAACAAATGTTCCAATCACTAGAGAATGTAGACCACTGCCTAGTAATTAACTTGTACTTATATATTATGCGCATGGTTTCGATGACAAAAGCTCCTATAGTATAATCTGAAAAATGTTGTTCAAGTTCTGCAGGCGAATTCCCAAACTTAAGGCCGTTTTCTTTGAAGGGGTATCTTCCAGTGCCATGATTCAAGACACGTGTCTGCACAGCTTTCAGTGTCCTTGTGACTGAGCTTTAGGTACAGTCTCCGTTGGGAAGACAGCCCCATCTCTTCAAAGTGCGCAACTCTATTGCTTTGGAGATGCGCCTTGTCATAGTGCTAGCCATTGATCATAAATATTTATGTTTTCAGCAAATGGAACAGCCGTGCCAATGAACACTGGTGAGTTGTGTTATTCTTCAATATTTCATGAACAGTATGCAAAAGCAGGACTGTGATGTGACAAGTAACACAATCCTCTTCAAGAGCATTGATTCAGAATTCTGAACCATGGAAAGGCAGAAAAAAAGTCACGATCCTATCGTTTTATTATTTCAATTTCATTGCTCTTCTCCTGTGCTATCAGACTTGCAGTCAGAGATGCTCTACAGGCTCAGGACAAGCTTTGGCTTTTTCAACGACTGCCACTGACAAGTAAGAGGGCTCACTTCATTCCATGAGATAGAGATGACTAAGCATTTTAGACATAAAAAGATTTGGGGTTTGGACCTTTTGTTTAGATCTAACAATCATTTAGGACAGAATGAAATCCAATTCAGCCTACAGAACATGTACATTTCTCTAATCCATTTTGGTTACATCGCACAACGGTTTCACAATGTAGAAGTGCAGTTTTCAGTAAATTATTATGATCGTATGGCTAAAGGTAAACCTCTATGTACACATGTATACTGATGTCCACCCCAGTAATCTTCTCAGCCTCTTCTCTGAGTTCAAAGTAACAGCGACATAATACTACATTTCCATAATATAATAATAGCCTCATTAACCTTTGTCTCCTAAGTTTTCCTTGATTCAGCAAGAATTTTCAGACTGCTGGTGGAGTCCAAGGACAGCACAGTAAAGTGTAGCAAGAGAAATGAAAAGGTTTATTTTATTATGGAGTGATCCTCTTCTCATATTTGCACTAAGGCTCACTTTAAATGTCGGTGGAGTAAAGAGGGTGCTTCTATCACCTCCTATGAATCATGTCATAGAGGAAAAATTTATTACCACTAAAATTGCATCAGGAAAACAGCAAAACTTTTTAAAATTACTGTACCTTTGGTTATATTGTTGGTCATCCAGAAATCATGGTCAGCACATGAAATAATGTATTAATGAAGGATGAGGGTTTCCTTTTGGAGGAAGGGGTGAAAGTCAACTCGAACAGAGATCTCTTGATACAACAGAGTCATTCAGAGTGCTTCCAGGTTCATATATGTTAACATGCTGAATTTTTTCAGTCTTCCCTAAAGAAAAGAAATGCAATATATTGAATAATATGCAATAAATGAAATATATTATGCCAAGATGAAATGGAAATCAGAGGTGATCTGATCTCTACTTCCTCTTCATTGTGCTAAAGTAGAAGTCTATAACGATATTTTGAGTTAACCTGCAAGTCAGTATCAGCTACTGAAAATACCTTAGCTCTCTTTGTCAGTCTTATCTTTTAAGCTGGAACAAGTGTTTCTATACTATTTATTTATTTCTGTAGAGTACTCACAAGATTTATCCAAACTTCATTTACACAGACAAGTGGAGTCGTCCTAAGAATCTGTCTCTGAATTATTTCTGTCTCCCACTGGGTTTCATCTATGAAAGCAAATATAAGGCTGAAGAAAAGCTTCTGGTCTTGCTAGAGCTGTCACACTGTAGCTGGCAGACTTTCCAATCTCAAAACAAGTAGTGTGACAGTGATTTACAATTCATTGTGGAAAGAGTTGTTGGGGGTGGTCAGACAGGAGAGTAATCCTGTAGCCAATCTTCAACTGAGCTTCTGGGCTCTAACTGAACAGCTGGGGCAGTTTGAGCTTAATGCTTTGCTAAATAGCTGGTCAATGGGTACAGCCTGAAAGGTCGTGGAAAACCCAAGCCAAATAGTAGTATATATGCAGTGAAACCTATTTTTACAAAAGGCTTAATAGAGAAGAACTCTTAAGTTGACTGTGATCTTCGATGAATAATTCTATTACACCCATAATGAAAAGTAGAAGTAATATATTTTATAAATTAAAAAAGCAGATATGACTACAATATGAATAAAGAGATCAGGAAGAGATACTACTTATGGGAATATATACATATATATAGAAGCATATATACATACACATATATATACAAAAAAACCTAAGATTCATCCTGACTAACTTTATGTCCATAATTTGGAGGTGTACATTGAAACACTTTCATAGAATCACAGAATCACAGAACAGTTGAGGTTGGAAGGGACCTCTGGAGATCATCTAGTCCAATCCCCCCTGCTCAAGCAGGGTCCTCTAGAGCATATTGCCCAGGATCACATCCAGACGGGTTTTGAAGATCTCCAGGGAAGGAGACGCCACTACCTCTCTGGGCAGCCTGTTCCAATGCTCTGTCACCCTCACAGTGAAGAAGTTCTTTCTCAGGTTTAGGTGGAACTTCCTGTGGTTCAGTTTGTGCCCGTTGCCTCTTGTCCTGTTGCTGGGCACCACGGAGAAGAGACTGGCCTCATCCTCTCGACACTCCCCCTGCAGATACTTGTACATGTTAATGAGATCGCCTCTCAATCTTCTCTTCTCCAGGCTGAACAGGCCCAGCTCTTGCAGTCTTTCTTCACAGGAGAGATGCTCCAGCCCTCTCATCATCTTGGTAGCCCTCCGCTGGACTCTCTCCAGGAGTGCCATGTCTCTCTTGTTCTGGTGAGCCCAGTACTGGACCCAGTACTCCAGGGGAGGCCTCCCCAGGGCTGAGGAGAGGGGCAGGATCACCTCCCTCCACCTGCTGCCAACACTCTGCCTCATGCACCCCAGCATCCCATTGGCCTTCTTGGCCACAAGGGCACACTGCTGGCTCATGGTCAACTTGTTGTCCACCAGCACTCCCAGGTCCTTCTCGGCAGAGCTGCTCTCCAACAGGTCAAGCCCCAGCCTGTCCTGGTGCAGGGGGTTCTTCCTCCCCAGGTGCAGGACCTTGCACTTGCCTTTGTTGAACTTCAGGAGGTTTCTCTCTGCCCAGCTCTCCAGCCTGTCCAGGTCCCTCTGAATGGCAGCACAGTCTTCTGGTGTGTTAGCCTCGCCCCCCAGTTTCAGATCATCAGCAAACTTGCTGAGGGTGCACTCTGTCCCTTCCTCCAGGTCATCGATGAATACATTGAACAAGACTGTCCCAGGACTGATCCTTGGGGGACACCGCTAGCTACAGGCCTCCAACTACACTCTGTGCCATTCACCACAACCCTCTGAGCTCGGCCATCCAGACAGTTCTCAATCCACCTCACCATCCGCTCATCCAACCCACACTTCCTGAGTTTACCTACAAGGATGTGATGGGAGACAGTGTCCAAAGCCTTGCTGAAGTCCATCCACTGCTCTCCCCTCATCTCCCCAGCCACTCATTCCATCAGAGAAGGCAGTCGGGTTGGTCAAGCATGATTTCCCTTTGGTGAATCCATGCTGACTACTCCTGATCCCCTTCTTGTCCTCCAGATGCTTAGTGATGACCTCCAGGAGGAGCTGTTCCATCACCTTTCCAGGGATGGAGGTGAGGCTGACAGGCCTGGATTTTCCTGGCTCCTCCTTCTTGCCTTTTTTGAAGGCTGGACTTCCAATGCCTTCAGATTCTGGTTTGGTGTATATCAGACAGAATTGAGATAAAAGTATTTATTTTTTTTCTGAAAAGGTAGGTGAATGGAGCTCAGTAACTCTCATATCTGTACTATAGTGTATGCATGAACATAAAACCCACTACAGAGCTTTCATGGATTTTGTCAACAGCAGCAGTTACTACAGGTGCCTTATAACTTGCAGATGAGTCACATTCCTGTAAATTGGTAAGAACGCAGGAATGTACTTAATTCAATGCTCATCTCATACATTTTATACATTTGCTTGAGTGGGAACATTCTGTCTTCAGCTCTTCCAGCATGGAGTTTACTTATAGACACTTGGGAAGCAACGTGCAATTTGTGCAGATATTAAAAAAAGAAAAAAAAAAAAAGAGAAAAAGCACTATGACAGACTGGATTAGTCTACTGAAGTATTAGTCTTTGAATCATACAGATTGCAAACCACCATGCTTTGGATATTAAGGTATGTTGTTTGTGCCTTAGAAATTCCCATGTTACTTAGTTTCTTCTCAGAATCTAAAGTACAGGCTCAGAAAGACTTTACAGTACACCTTTTATGTTAAAAAGGATACAATCAGATTGTTTGGATGAATAAACTCAAGATATTAATGCATATAGGTGCTCCTTTATTAGAAATATGGAACATTTCCAAGATAGTTTTGGACAGATGATGTTATCTTTTCTGTTTTTATGTTTAGTTTTTTTTTTTTTTCCTGTCTCAACTTTCTTGAAGGTCATATTTGCATAACACTTCAGATTGCCCATTCATCTAATAAAGATAGACAGTCGGGTTGGAGATACTCATACTGACACCAGAAATTTCTACACATCTTAGAGAAATATTAGTCGGACAGATTTATTTCTTCACTTTTAAAATTGCATTGATATTTATTACAGTGTGTAATGACCAAATTATATGGCTGATTGTTTCCAGGTATTAGTGCAATATGAATATATTAGTAGTCACTTTCTTACTGCAATAAAGTACAAAAGCAAACGATCTAAAACAGATTGAAATGGTACAATATATATTTACAACATCCTATAAATTAATATCCAGCAAGTATGGAAAATATAGAATAGTAAGAAATGCTTCTTAACCTTCTTTCAGCAAGAGTAAAGGACAGCCCTACTCTAGCTTTTTAGTGACTGAGAAAATAGGGAAGGAGAGCTAACAAAGTTTTGTTTCTGTGCTCATAAAAAGCTTTATATTGATAAATTAGGAACTTTATACTGAATTCTTGCTCTATTCGATAACACTCATTTGGTCAATTTGTCATTGAAATTAAATGGTCCATCTAGAAGAGAAAAAAGGAAGTGCAGAAGAAATGTATGTTCCTCTTTTACAGTGGAAAGAAGATACTTTGTCAAATATCTGAAAGTATGAAATATTCTGAGTTCTTTTAGGAGGTTTGTCATCACTTTCTGTGCTTTAAAATAAGAAAGTTCAAAGCATAATTTTGCTGCAGGCAGAAAAGATATATGAGCAGTTAAATTCTGGATAGGTTGTAAAAACTGCTACCATTAATTGATCCTGAATTTCATGTCCCTGTTTAATTATGGGAATACAGGAATTGCTATAAAGGGACAGGCCCAAGAACCATCATGTTTCTATCATCTTATCTCTAAGTGTAATAAGTTCCAACTTCTCCAAAGGAAGTTGGTGACATTTTGCATCAGATGAAAATGGATTAATTTCCCATGTAAATCTCATGCCAAAGAACTGCAGTCTAGTTCTCATGTGCTTTTTTTAAAATCAGTTTTGAAATTGCCATTTTGTAACATTATCAGATTTTCTCCTCATATGTTAAAAGGTCCGTAGAACAGAGCTTCTTTGTCTACCTTTTCTGGATCCTGTTCTGCTTTACATTTTCAACCATAAAGATGTATTTTTTGTCTGCTTCCTAGGTCCTTTTCTCATTTGGTAAGCAATATTTTCATTCTCTTCCTTTCTGATAAATTTCTAGGCCATTTTTAATTGTTGCTGTTCTCTTTGAAGTTCATCTAATTTGGGAATGCAGATCATTTGTGCAAATTTGACATGCACAAATCCATGGGCCCTGATGGGATGCACTCGTGACTGCTAAATGATGATGTCATTGCTAGGCCACTCTCCATCATCTCGGAAAGGTCCTGGAGATCAGGAGAGGTGCCTGAGGACTGGAAGAAAGCCAATGTCACGTCAGTCTTCCAAAAGGGCAAGGAGGAGGAGCCAGGATACTACAGGCCTGTCAGTCTCACCTCCATCCCTGGAAAGGTGATGGAACAGCTCCTCCTGAAGGTCCTCACTAAGCATGTGGAGGACAAGAAGGTGATCGGGAGTAGTCAGCATGGATTCACCAAAGGGAAATCATGCTTGACCAATCTGAGAGCCTTCTCGGGTGAAATGACTGGCTGGGTAGATGTCTGGGTAAATTCTGGAGAGTAGGTTTACAAAAATAAATAAATAAATAAATAAAAGCCATAAGATTGGAAAAAAAAACAAAATATTTCACTTGGAGATACTTAAAGAGCTTATTCAATGTGGAACAATAAAACAAGATTAACAGTTACCTTGCTTAGAGGTATCTTCATGGGGAGAAAATGACAAGTAGCAAAAGCTAACTCAATCTGATGAATAAAGTCATAGCAAGAACTAATAGCTAGAATTTGAATCCAAGTAAAATTTGAGTGAGAAATAAGTTAACTTTGTAATAGTAAGAAGTGCCATTACCATTAGAACAAGATATCAAGGAAATGAAGGACATTCCTTGACTTGCTGTCTGCAAATGAGAACTGGATGATTTTCTGAAAGATCTCCTTTAACCAAGCCCAAGTTATTGGGCCCTGGGGTGAAATGCAAGGTTTTATGTTAAGAGTCTTTTTTTACTTTAAAGATTCTGGATCATCTTTCAGTAAGAAAAACGATTTAAAAATATTTTTCAATAAAAATATTTTAGTTACTCAAAAATTAATGAGTTATTCCTGAGCAGAAAATAAAAATTAAAACTGGGAGGCAAAAAAAAAAAAAAAAAAGGTATGACCAAGATTTGAATCAGGTCTCCAAGAAAGATAGTATATTTATCTTTCGCTATAAATAGCCTTGGTTAATCTGATTTGCTCTTGGAGTTTCAAAAGAGGTTTTTAGTTGACGCTGTCTGTTCTTCTCTGCTCCTTTTGACCTTCTCTAGTTTTGAATGCTTCCCAGACCTGCAGGCTCTGTCAGACCACGTTATGCTCTGGGGCTGTGTCACTATCATGCTAGTCAAGAGAAATATTGATGTTTTTTAACAACACCCTCAGAAATAAATATATCACCAGCAGCTGTAAGAAAGTGGCTGTTGTGAGGCTGGCCTGCTTCATCAATCTGCCATGCGGTTCCAGTCTGTGTGCGTGTACAACACGGCTCTCAGGGTTTAGCATAAACAGGCTCCTCTGTCACTGGACTTACGATTCTGTCTTCAAACTGCAGTTAGTCATTTAATGTAGAAAAACATAGTAACAGCTGGTGTCATAATACCCTTAGTACTTTTATACTGGCTCGCACCTATGTCAAACTACCAAATGGAGGATCATTGCTCCATTATGTTAGGGACAGTTCATGCTCATGATGAAATGGTAGTCCCAGCCTTCATGGTTTTATGGCTTAGTGTTATGTAAAGAGCTGAAATAGAGAACTCCAGGGAATAGATCACAGTAATCCAAGGTAACAATGAGATGATTAAGATTACCGCAATAAACAGTGATTGTAGTGCACCAGCTGTCTAAGTGAAGCCAAGTGTATCAGTATCAGGGACCATTAAAGAATAATTTATATTGTTGTCTTGCTTATATAAATCATATTTAAGACCAGGGCTAATGTAGAATAGTAAGGAGCATGCTTTGAGAAATAAAGGAATCAAGTCATAGTACAAACTCAATGAATTTACACATTTGTAGCTCTGTTATGTTGGTAACATCTATAATCAGTTTTCAACCCAAAATATAGCTCACAGAATACTTCCATCCCTCAAAATCTGTGCTAGACCATAATGAATCCTTATTATAAATTATTTTGCTTGACCATATTGCTAATTATCATATCACAGACCAACTACGGCCTTTATACTGGGACTTTATATATAGTTAGTGGTCCACCAATAACAATCTGCGATATGAGTTGGATGCCTGAGCTCTTACAAATGCACACTACAAGCAAATCTTCTCATCTTAAGGACCTGATCATGTAAGAAGACTGATATTCAGTCATGCAGTACAGAATTTCGTTCTTATCTACTGCTCCTATAAATACTAAAAAGATGTTTGAGTTATCAGCTTCCTGTAAGAGAAGTTAAAGGCAAGTTGCTTAGTTACTTCATACTTTCATCCAGGATTATCTCAAGCAAACTCTCATATGATACTCGACTGCATTTCATGTAGGCCTAACTTAAATTGTATAGCGCGAAAGAGTAAGTCGTAATTTTCAATTATCAGGAGCATGTATAAGCTGTGACAGTGACAGACATTAAAGTCACCGCAGTTAAGAGCCATTGGCAGTGGTTGATTAACTGTTAGAAAAAGCTGCTTGAATAATTAATTGGTTTTCATTCTCCCTATAATTAGTGGGTAAGTTGTCAGTACCCACATGCATATCAAATGATATATGCATCTCTCATTAGAAAGGTTTAGAGCTCATTTCTCTCTTAGCAAAAGAAACTCCATCAATTTAAAAAGAATAAACTTCTCTCCTCAAGCACCAACCTATAGTCAAACCTAAACAAAACAGCTTGCGAAATTCAAAACTTCCCTGTCTCCACTATTATTTACATTTACTTACTTTTCCTCCTATATCTCATGACAGACTGACAAAAGTGGCCAAATATTATTCAAAATTAAAATAAAACAAGACAAACAAAAATCCCGAAAGCAAAGTGCTCGCAGAAGTGCTCTGTATGGCTTCTCGATGTTCAGAAATGAATCTCTGAAAATGGCATGGGAAGGATTGTTGCTCTGAGTTTTTCTCCTACATGTCCAGTTACTTTGGGGGGGGGGGGGGGGGGGGATGAACTTTCAAGGTGGAATCCTGGCTTCCCTGCACTTAATGGCAAAGATTTCATAGATATCAGTGGCACTGGTGCTTCAAACTGAAAATGTCTGGCCAGCTTTTTGCCTAAATGTTACAACTGATCCTATATCTACTTTAGCTTTGTTCCCCAAACAGCATAAAATGACCGTAAGGGAAGATAGACTAAGACTATTTGGTAATTTTGTTCTACACCTCCTAGTGTACCTGGCTGTCCATCCGAATCATGCAGTTCGGCTACATATCCAGCTGTTGAGCTCACTAGCAAGATGCTTATCAGAAACTAGGGCTTAATTTTACGTACTCCAGGCTTAATTTTACACCTGCAGTGTAGGGATCTACATCTGAGCTAGTGACCAAACCTTTTATAATTTAGAGGAACTTCTAGTGTAAACCCAACTGCTTATTTTAAGCACCTACTTATGGATAAGTAGAATTTTATTTTAGAATTTCCTATATCTCTTCATTTTCTCTATTGAGAGTGTAAATAATTCAGTTCAGAAGGTGTACAAGAATTATTCAAAAATACTATCACAGTTATAGATATTCCAATATCTTGTATATGAGGTCCAATTTATATATAAACATATGCATATAAAAATGCAAGTAACTACAGTAATTTACACATACATGCACAGGCATTTTTTGATATGGAGTTAGAACATTCTATCACTGAGGAAAAAAGTAAGTTGCTAAAGAAAATTATATTTGAAGTTCTGAGAAGTTTTGGTATGGTCAATCAGTGTATATTATTTGCATGTGTTCAATATAAATATTTATACAGTGATATGACACATCCAGTTCTGATTAGGGCTCCTTTAAATATCAGCACTTCTTCAACTTCATTTCACTTTTTAGCAAAACAGAATATATGTTGTTATTCTTTGTTCTGTTCATGGCACATTCAAGCAAGAACTGGCATCACTAAATGAGTAATCAGACAGGTGGCATCCAAACTAGATTTTGATGTGTGCCCAGAGAAGACACGATGCAGCTGGCAGATTTTGAATGCCAAGTAAGTCTGATGAACAAAAGAAATCCTTTCAAAACAAAATAAAAAAAAAATCCAAACAAACATATTAAAAAAAAAAACCTAGCAAATTCTGAAAACAGAGGAGGTTTTGTTGTTGGACATTACAGGAAGCCTGGCCCTCTGGGCTATGTTTTTAGAGTACTGCTCATGAGAAAGAGTCCATTTCCTCTTTTGGCAGGGCTACCTCTGTGAACTTTGAGGAATTACTTGAACTGATGGCTTGGAGCACTCTCCACTGCCCTTTAGGCATCATTATGTCTATCTGGATTTCCAGCATAACTCAGCCAACAGCAAAGAATAGAGGAATTTTGGGTGTGATCTTAGCAGTTACAAATATGGAGCAATGGCTTACTCAAGTGGAAGGTTTGAGACAAATGTTTGTAAGGAAAGGAGTTCATCTCCCATCCCAGTTCTTAGAATGACAAACCCAATCCCCTGAAAAAAATGCTAATAATTTTTGTCTTCTTCTGTATTTTCTGTATTCACTGAAGATGACAGTGATATCTTAGGGAAGAAAATTCCTGCCCTGTACTTAGTATTCTCTCCAATGTTATACAAAAAACAGGTGTAAGTTTTCATGAGCTCAATCTTCTTCCACCATCTGTTATTAAGAAAAAAATATCCTAGAAGTGATGTGAAGAATGAAAAACTTTCATACTTTTGTTTTGAGATCTCCTAGGATTTCGCTGGAATTGAAATGCAAATACCTTCAGAATGGACAATTTGAAAGTTATACGAAAATGACAGCTCTTCTGAGGTTTATCCTGCTTTCAAAATTTCTGAATAATATAACTAAAAAATTTAAATTGTCAAAAAAATGCAAAAATATCTTCACAAAATAAAACAAAAAAATAGTACTTCAAGCTTGTTTTCATTTCAGAGGATACCTCATATAAATACATAAATGCATGCACCCACCCCCCACCCCCCACCCACACACTTCTTAACTTTAAAAAGTATGACTCTAAAAAATAAAAATACTACTTGACAACTATTTCTCAAATCTTGAAGTTTTTCTTTAGAAAAAAGAAATCTTTTGTTTACTTGCATCTAATTTTGAATCAATAAATATCAATTGTAATGGTAGTAATAATTTCACTTTATGGTTATGGTCACAAAGCGTTTTTCTTCAAAAGAAAGATCATCATATTAAAAATTTATGCAAAGATTGCTAGTTCCTAAAGAAATGTGTGATTTCTCGGTCAGTACACTTTCGCTTACTGTTTTAAATAGTAGACGTAACTACATATTCGTGTCAAAGTAGACTTCTTTTTTAACTTATGCAGAAGAAAACCACTGTCAGTAAGAAACTCTCTTATGTTACCAAGAAACTCTCTTATGTTACTAATAGTCCTAACAGCATAATCGTTGAACTCTGCTACCAATAGTAAAGTTTCTGTTTCTGAAGATATGATGGAGTCCTGTGAGTGCGGTGGTACCAGTCCCAGCTCAGACTCCAGGGATAAGACAATGTGATAATTGCTACAGAAATAAGTTACTTATCCTTGGTAACAGAAGAGCAAAAAAATTCTTCATATCTCGGTAGTAGTCCTTTGCTTTTCCTTTGCAGAAGTATTAATAACCCAGTGAAGTACAAAGCAATGGACAACCACACTTACTGTTTGATGCATTGCTTAAATTCCTTCTCTAAACATAGTCTGAACTTTTCACAAAATCTAGTCAATTTTCCAGTGAGTCCTTTATGCTTCATTGCTGTGCGTATCAATATCAAAATGCAACCATTTGCCCAGACTTATTATTATCAGCCAATCAGCAATCTATCTGAAAATAGTGCCATTAATGCAAAGACTGTAGGTAACATTAGAAAAAGCAAATGTTATCTGAGACATGACTATTTTATTTTATTTTATTTTACTTATTCATTTATTTATTTTCTAAGGGACAGTGTCAGCTGTTGAAATGACCAGGGGCAAGGAGAGGTTGACACTTCGCGTACCAATCAAGAACTCAAACACTGAATACTTTATTTAATAGGAAAATTGAGATTTTCTGTTGCCTTCTTGCCCATTCTTTTATTTCGCCTTTTCTTTGTTCCTGTGACTTATTTTCATGCAGAACGTCACAGTCCACATGATAGCTATAACTTAATATTCTTAGCTGTCACACCAAGTGTGTTTAAAGCTAAGGGAAATCAAGTAACTTGCTTCTTCCTTTTTTGGCTTTTTGGGGAAAGTGGTTTGAGGAGGTGGTTCTGATGGCCTCCCTTCTACCTTCGTTTGAAGCTGTTCAGAAGTATCTCTTCTTCTCTGTAGCGGGGAAGGGATGAGACGTGAGATGGGACATTCCTTCGCAGAGTGAATTTGTGATACTTTCCTCCTTTGAGCAGCACAACAGAAGCTTTTAGAAGTGTGTTCATAAAATGTCTTAAGTGCCTTCAAGTATTATTGAATACTTGAATGGATCAGTGTCAATTTACATCAGCTAAAGGACTTCTTCATCTTTGGTCCATATTACATGCATTGCTAGATTACGTGATTACCGCTTGTTTAGATTTGGCATCCATGTTGTGTGTCGTTTTCCTGTGAGAGTTCACAGGATTGAAGACATAGGTGGGATTATGTTACATGTTGTAACACGTTTTCTTAGATTTCGTTTTTACTAACCCCTAAACGTGCTACAGAGTTGTTACATATTTGTGTGCCCGCACAGCAGCCCTCGGTGAGGATTTCATGGGCTGTTCCTCAGCTTGCAGAGACAAGAGACTAAGGCTGAGCATAAGAAGAGACATGTAGGTTCTTTACAAGGTAATGGTCATTTGTTCTCTTTTCCAGTGTATAACAACTGAATAGTCTCATCCAGTTAGTATATCCTGATGAAAAATAATGTGTATTATTCTGGTTTTGCAACATACTATTCTCTTAAACCTCTGTTGTGTTATATGCCACACACATTAACTACAAAAGCTTCTGTTGAGCTACACAACACCTAAGAAGTATTAAAAACAATGCTGCTGAGATATCTACCCTCCCAATCTGAGAGATGAAGTAGGTCCCATTTATAGGGGTCTTTCCTTTCTTGATCTACTTCCATTGCTATTTCTGTGAATCTGTTCTTGACGGTGATTTAAAAAAAAAAACAAACCACACTCCATACAGTCAAGCAGATCTAGTTAAAATACTTGATCGCTTGCACTGCTTTGATATTCTCCATTTTCACTGTTTATCTCATTGCTCCCTTTCTGTGTTAGTCAGCTTGACATGCTGACAATAACATATCACATTTATTATCATTAGTCATAACCAAGAAGTTTGTAGACCATCGAGTCATACTAGTTACTATACAAATGAGCAGTCTTTGTTCTCAGAAGCCTGCAGTGTGAGTTAGTAAGACAAGACAAGAAATGAAGGGTTATCCCTGCTTTTTTTTTTTTTTTTTCCCCAGGCAAAATATTAAGATGCAGAGCAATGAAATGGCTTTTTAAGGCTCTCCTGAAAGCATAGCAAAAGATGGAGTGCAAGTCCACTGAATCCTACATTGGCACAGAGGCTGCCTAGCCTGTGCTTCACATACTTTTCATCCACCTATCGGTAGTGCTAGTTTGGAATAAAGCGGAAGTCTGGTGTATCTATTAGAGCAAGACTAGGGATGGCAGCCACAAAGACGACCATATATGATTTATCAGATCTATCAGATGTGGCCTGGGATTCGTCTCTCAAATAGTTATCAGATCACGGTAACAGCTGGGTAGAATCCATTTCACCTAGCTTCAGCTATCTGAAACTTAGATGTCTGGTTCAGGTATGTCATCTAGTTTCCTCCAACAGGTAAGAGAAGAGCACCTTTAGAGGACAGTCCCCTTCTGCATGGGGCAATTTTCTCCAATGTCTGTATAGCTTAATCAGCTGGCTTAGATATCTAACTTGTAGATGGCTACAGTGAGATGAAATGAATCCCATCCCAAAATCTACGATGCATTAAAGGCAGGCTCTTAAACCACCTTTTACTCGTAACTGACTGTGTGAGCACTCCTAGTCCTTTCAGAGTAAATAAAACCAGCTTCATGTTACCATACCATGTAAGCCACTTGTTTCTTTGTTTTGTGGGGTGTTGACATGACTGGATATAGCTGAGAGAAGGTTTAAGAAACTACCGCCTTGATAGTACATGGTATATGACTGCCATAGACCAACGTAGCTAAGAAGTCAAGTGTGGACGAAGACTTTTTTAGTAGGTTTGCTTTCAGCCTCTCCAGATCAGATCAGAACTGCCAGTGTGACTGTTTACCTTCACTGTGATGTGTAGAACTGACATTTTCTAGTCTTTAAGCAAACATTGTTTTCTGCTGTATCTTATTCTACTTCAGTCTTGCTTCAATGTGTTCACATTTCTGTATCCTTTCTGATTTGAACAGTAGAGCTTTCTTTAAGAGCAGAAGCAGCTTAGTTATGTGCTGCCATATTCAGAGCACAGGTATGCCTGTGTAAATTCAGACTAAATCACCAACATTAGCAGGGCTACTCTGAGAGCAATCTCATTTGACTGGGAGGTGTTTCGGGTGCTCCGCATCTAATTACAGGAACAGACTTTGGCTGGGTTGCAATTGCTTTTTGGGGAACAAATACATCCTGTTCTTTTTACTTAAGCAGTGTAATAAAAATAGGATTATTAGAATTGTGTCAAGTTGTTATGACAACCTGAATTTGGGCCCTGAAAAATTGTGTCTGGTTGCAGCTGGGTCTTAATACAAATTTTCTATCCAAGGAATGCTGCTTAAATTTGAGGTAGGTGAAAGCTCTGGACAGCATTTGACATTGTCAAAACATGTGGCAGTCATGATTATTGTGAATGCTAGAAGAATATCTCCCTGAAGAAGACCAGTAGTAAAAAGGGGCAACCCTCAAGCTCAGCTTCTGCACCAGCTGGGTGGTGTATGATCATGCCCACAGCTGCGTTGGAGGTGTGGGTTGCTTGAATAGGTTATTAGAGTCCGTTAGTCCTTCTTCCCTAAAATACAGCTTTTCCCCTTCTGTCGTGTTTAGAGGTAGGTTACTGGCCTCCCTCAGCTCCATACTTTCTCATCCTTGATCAACATTTTTGTTTTTCGAGGCTTTTGTCTTCCAAGACAGCAGATGGTATGAGGGGTCTGGAAGTCCTGGTAACTATGCAAAATAATTTTTTCTCCTCCTTTTATCAAAAATGGAGGAGGAAGTGGAAATTCAAGCCTACTTATTTCTTCCCTTTATTCTCCCTTACACTTTTTGCCAACAAACTTTGCATAACCCCTCTAGTTGTAGCAGGGCATATTTTTTTAATATGAAAACAGTGCAATGTACTAACATGAATATGTAGTTAGAGAGCAGGAATTCCCATTTCTGTCTCTATCTTTCATTACAAAATACAAATCTAAGACCTGAGTTAAACCCTTAAGCACTGAACAACAACATTAGTTAGTGGGCAATCTCTTTTGCACAAAGACTTTTTCTTGGTTTGAAATTCAGATTAAAGATTCTGAACTGCATTCTCAAATGTGTTGAGATTTGCATCAGTTTTCCTGTGTGTTCTGAAGCAAATTAACATGAAAATGGAAATATTTAATTTCCAATATTTAATAAAATGTTTGGTTTTTTTCACATTGAAACAATATTTTGCTTCAAAATGTCCTTTGATTGATATCACACACAAAACTGTTTTTTTTTTTTTTTTTTCAAATTGCAGAATTCCATTTAACCCAAAATCATTTCCTCCAGTTATATAGTTTTCTGGAAAAAAAAAAAGTTTTAGATCTAATATTATTATTTTTTTAATTGTTAGTTAATAAAATATATACACATGTTATTTCCCTGCTTCTATTTATGAGACTCAAGTATCACATTTTGCTACAACAGTTCAAAATCAAACTATTTCTTGTGGTTTAAAAGACACTTCTAATTTTCAGTGACCAAAATGATGCTGAAAGGTTCATCTTTTTAAATCATATATATAATTTGAAATTGGTGTGATTGCTCTACAGGCATACAAAATCCAAAAGTTTAAGACGAATAAAAAATGTTCCATGAAAGTGTTTATTGAAAATTCGTATTTTTTATTGAGTGAACATTTGTCCTCTTTATGAGTTACATTTTTCAGAGATTATGCAAAACACTAACATTTCACAGCTACCTGATGTAGCCACAAGGTGATATGCTTTTAGCAGGCCATGCTAAGGCGAGAGCTGTTGGCGTACTTAGACTTCATGCCTGGTCAAGGATGAAGAACTGCAGAAACTAAAACAAAGCCATGTTCAAGAGGACAAGTTTCTACACAGCCTCTCTGAGTTTTGAAGATGTGGCACTCAACTGCTGCATATTAGAGTGAAGATGATTGCACTGCCGCATGCTCCTCCTGATTAGTGCACCTGTGGTATCCATGGGAGAGCATGAGCGATTTATTGTGCTTCCACTCAGTGTAGCACAGTAAATCATTTCTACCACACACTGAATTTCTGCTTCCTGCATAAATCATCAAAGGCCTTTGCTGCTCCTCAGAGTGTGTTCTCATGTGGCCATTAGCAGCTCTTTATATTCACCAGAATAGAAAGGCTTTCAGCTTTTGTTGCTATTTTGTTCTGTCATTTTTAGAATGATTACTATTTTCATTGTTACATATAAATGTCTGTGCGTATATGTGCATACATATATAAATATGGGCATGTATATGGAATAGTTGTGCACACATATATGCATTGATTTGATGGAAAAGTACACTAGATATAACATAGCTATTTGCACATGGAAGTATAGAGAGATATGCATGTACATGAATATGCTATAGGCATATATTTCTAAATATAATGTATATCTATGTGCTTACCTATTGATATGTGTATACCACATAGGTGATACATAGACATTTCTCTCCCGTGCAAGGGACAATGTAAACTAGAACTACCAAAGCATGGGACACTGAGTACATGCAGGTGGGTATTTTCCATGCTCCTGCGAAGACTGAGATCCTGGACTGGTGCAACAGTCCCACATGCTAGAGGATTATAACTGTTCAAAGTAAAAACAAAAACAGAAACAAACAAAAAAATCCAAACATCCAAAAAATCATCATTCTGAAGTAAAAGAGTATTCTTCTGTAGCTTTTCTTTCAGCAGCTGCTAATCTGCACATGAGCTACTCACAATGGTGGATCAGCCTTTGGAATAGTTGACTTCCCAGGCTGCAGATACATGTATGTAAGATATATCGTCCAAAACAGTCAAAGGAGACATCTGATGAGAGAGTCGGTAACCTCCCCCAGCTGGGGGCTGCCAAGAGCTAACAGATCCTGGAACTGTCACGCATAAGTCATCCATCAAGTAATCTATCCAGAAACTAGGCAAGCTTCTCTGAAACCTTCTATTTCTTTGAAGTTCATCACAGTTGTTTTTTTTTTATTATTATTTGACATATTTTCACAAAATATTTTGTTTTTAAGCAACTGTTCTTTTCATGTGCAAGCGTTATCTGTTTAAGATTTTCCAAGTAGTTCCATCTATAAAACCATGACTCTTTCTAATTGTTACTTTTTTTATTGGTGAACACTGGCAAGTAGTTTGTGCTATACAGACCACAAGGTTAATTCTGCTCTTCTGCAGTGAGCATCTTTAACCTTGAGACGTTACAAGACTATAAGAGTAGGAAATGAATAATCACATTTTCTTGGGAGTAATTTTTTCATTTACAGCTGTAGACTGAGATTTGCTGAGATGATGATTCAGCTGGCAGAGAGGAACGTGATGAGAAAAGATAATAAAATGGCTGCAGGCCAAACCCACAAAAACTTGGTAGAAATGTTCCACAGTCACAGATTTCCAAGAGAGACATACGAATAGTGCTTTGGACTACTAGTAAGCAATTATTGATATTGGTATCCAGTAATCGATAATTCTCTCTGCTGGAAGCATTTTGGGCAAAGACATTCAAGATGTAACCAAATTTTATTTTCACTGCACAGTTAGAAAATAATAATACTACATCAAGGCTAAGCTGTAGCCTTTTGTGGAGGAGATATTCAAAGCTGGTCAAAAAACATCATCTTAGCATACGTAGCATTAACAGAAGATGAGCTAACGAATATGAGAAGACTGTTGTTAAATTTGAAGTTTTGTCCTCTTCTTGCCCTGCCTTCCATGTGCTGTCTTGGACCCTTCTGTTACAGCAACCCAGAACACATCTGTGGACAAGTGTGCCAATTTACGCAAGATATCTGTGCTGGGAGATTTTAACTTTTAGTGGAAGAGCATTACTGCATAGTTAATTCATCAGGACGTGTCACATCATTGCCGAATGGAAGATCTTGCAGTGGAGTGCAATAAATAATGGATGTCATAGATCTTATCTGTTGTGATTGTCAGTACTGAGTGAAAAAGGTCTGAAAACTGTCAGCATTTTTGTTATCATCTTATAGCAACTACTGCCTAACACCTGCGGGAAGGATATCTTGATATTTTACTTACACGCAAAATACCTTAGCAGGGACTGCAGCGGCTTCAACATTGGATATCTCAAAGCATTCACTTAATCTCTAATCATTACTACAGATGTTGCTACTTATTCTTCAGTGAGATGTATTCTATTGCACTTGCTATGGAGTGTATGAGCACAGCTGTGGCATTCTTTATTTTTCTCTGAATATTCCCCCAAACTAAACATGAAAGAACCAGAAATACATACATATTCATGCACGCATACATACACACACAAATATACACACAATTACAAACACAGAAGCACTCCTGTTACTTACAAGTCCATGTCCTCTTACCCTAAGGAGGTTTTAATAGGAAACCTGAATTTCAAATTTTCTTCTGAATAGATATTCTCATTTCTAGTGAGCACATCCGGGATGAGGAACTGAGAAATAAGTGAGTATATAGAACTTCCCTACAGGTGGTCAAACGTGCTACAAGTTTGCTCCACGGCAATGGGATCCATGGCAATGGTCTATTTTGTCTCAGTAAAAGTTGTTCATTAATTTTATAGCAAAGAACGAACAAACCTACTTTAGCTGTGCCGGATGATAATTCTAGATATTGGGTAGTAGAATGATCTTAATAATCCGAATATACTGAGACACTGTGGACCACCCATACTGTGTGATTTCAGACCATAGATCTCAGATCAATCTATCCATGGGTGAAAATCAGCAGAATGAGTTTGATTTGCTGCTGACCAATGAACAGGGCGGACTGAAATATTTTACTAACTCTTTAATGAACAACAATTATGCAACTCATTCCGGAATTTTATTCTATTTTCTAGATATGTCGATGGGGAAAACTCCTCAATAAGAATTTCATAACACAACAAACAATGTGCTTACACCAGGTAAAGCAAAATAAGATGATGAAAAACAGCCATACTACTGTTAAAAAAACAATCTTAAGGTAATGCAAGTTTCTTGCATTTTTAACTTTGAACACAAAAGATATGGTTAAAATATCAGGGAAGAAATAAATGTGTGGGAGGGAGACAGCACTATTTTTAACATTGACTTGAAGTTCTGCTAAGGGTTGAGGGACACTGTTCTGATTAAAATTTGAACAATTCTATATCCAACAGAGAAAGACCTGACAAAGACTAAAGGCTGGAACTGAAAGTGAAACACATTTAAATTCTCAGTATGAGATATATTTTCAGCACTGTGGGTTATTAATACTTAGATCAAATCACAAAAGGATTGATGCATTTTCTATATCTTGGGATCTTCTCCAGTGTCATTTCATTGTGAAGAATTCTGAACTGATGCTTATAACTGAGATGTAGCTTTAATATGAACAGATTTACCGCTGTGCAAGTAAGGAAGAAAATTTCAAGAGGGAAGGGAGGTCTCTGTACCACAGCTGTCTGACAACTGCAATTTCAAATTAGAAAGTTATATTCTTTTAAAGGAATAGTTACCCTAATAGCTCTTAATAAGGATAATGGATAGGTTTCATCTCAGATGGCTGTGGATATCTGATAACTCACTTCCTAATTAAGCTAGTTCTCTGAGCTCTCATCGTGGGCAGACCACAGTGGGTAATTCATCACATCCTAAACCAATTATCTAGCATAGGTTGGTCTTGTAGACTTTTGCATAACTCCTTTTTGATAACATGGGGAGTCTACATGGCAGGTATCCAAACCTCGAAAGAATAACGTTTCTTGAGGTTTATCCTAGACTAAGGGCTTTTCTATAATGATGTCTTACCATCCAATTTCTTCCAGTTCGGGTTTATAGAGGCACTGCAGATCAGGAGACCTACCATTCTTCTGCTAATTAAATCTCTAAATCTATAAAAAATATAAATCTTTGCTCTACAATGACACATTTTCCATGGCTTTCACAAGATATTTATGATGATGATATGGTAGGTTTTTTAGGGTAGTGTCCAGAAAAATAGACACAGTACCTTCCGAAAGCATTACTTTTCAATATCGCTAACTACAAGTAGGAAATTCAGGACAATGACAATCATAGGGACCTATAATCAAACTTAGTTTGCACTTCTGCAGAAAATCAGTTAAATTTCTGCTTGCCAAAAGCTATACAGAGGCAGCCTTTAATGCATGAGTTAATCACATTTCCATCCATTTAATATAGACCATGTTGATTTAGTATCGTTCCAGTTTCCTAAACAAAATATTATCCACTACAAAATCAAATGCCTCACAGTAGTCTAAGAATACTTAGCAATGCTATTACCTTTATCAATGTAATCATCAAAAGATGATTAGAGTCATCAGAAGCATCCACAGACAGTTTGCTTGTCCTAGTTCGTTGAATCTTTTACATTCTAGAGACTGAGCTGTGAATTATCATTAGTGTGGCAGGGGAAAACTGTATTTATACTTCTTTTAGCAATCCTGCAGTTCTCTGTCTTTCACTTACTATCTCTTTCCCATTTTTGTTTGTTTTTATTTTTGTCTTTTCTTATTCTGTGGCGAGTGAAGAATTCCCTGCTACTTTCATTATTAATGCACACAAGGACCATAAAGCAGAGAAAGCCAGAAAACAAAGCAGCTGAAAGGTGCTTTTGAGTTTTGTTTTCTTTAATGATGTGGAGCAGCAATGAAAATAATGTCACCCTCTTCACACTTACTGGAATTCTACCTGAAATAGTGAGAGTGTTTAAAAGTCATAAAGGATGTTGTTTACTTTTATATAATAGTGCGTGCATCCATAAATTAAAAGCACCAGCACTGCGTACTTTTCAACACTCATATCTCAATTTTATCCTGTGCATATGGGTAGGTTATTTTGTTTCGAAAGAAAATAACAGTATAATGTTCCTATTAGGTTGGTAAAGAAATAGAAAAATCCACTCTCTGCATTCAGCTTTATTTTTAGGTTTACATATATTTATTAGTATGTTCTCCAACAGGTAGTTCAAAAGTTCTTCCGTTCAGGGGAAGAAATGAAGACAAGGATTTCCTTTACATCACTGCAAGGACTGTTGCATGCTTCAGAATGGGCACAGAGGAACTAGTGAACCGAAAATTAAGTTAGAGGTCATCTCCATTTTACTCCACATTACTCCATTTTCTCAGTGTGCCAGGAGCACTGCAAAGGATTAGCAAGTCAGACTATAACTCTAGATGTTGGGGCCTCAGCAAGTTGATGACAACTGATAAATGGCATAAGTTTTATAATGACATTAATAATACTTATCCTTTTTTCTTTTTTCTTTTCTTTTCTTGTTTTTTTTAAAGATACCTTCTGGATTTGTGTCATTTGATGAAAGTTTCCATTTCCGTTTTCAATGATTTCTTTATAACATGGTTTTAGTCATGAAGTTTGCAGAGAATATCTTTCAAACATGAAGCTAATACACCCATAGACTCAGATACCCAGAGACAGTGAGGGCAGTTTCACTTCTATTCCTGTATTTCCTCATCTATTCTGGAGTCAGAATGCTTAAGTTGGTCTCATGGACGTTATAGTTTGATATATCCTCTAGGCATGTATATAGAGCTAAAGAGGAAAACCATCAGAGTCTCCTAGAGCCTCAGCAGAGCTGATCCACCCCCAGGACACCAGAAAGTGCCAGGCAGCACAAGGTCCCCAAAAGAAAGCTTCAGAAACTTCTTCAGAGGCAGTTTAGCTTCCTAAGAAGGTCTCTTCGTCCATGCACAGCACAATGTTAATACAACTATACTGTTTCTACTCCTAGAATTATTTTGTTTAGCATCAGTAGGGAGATCTCAAGCTAAATTGGGTGATAGCCCTATTATAGTAGGTAAAATACATAATAGGTCTGCCCTCTGGCTCTCAGTGAAATGTCTTTTGAGGGTCTGTGAGGCAAATTGATTTCCTAAGGGTATGCCTTAGGTGACAAGACTTGTTCTTTTCCTGACAAAGCAGGACTTTGCTTTGCAGTACGTTTTAGCCCAGTGGGACTGAATGCCGAATGAAACATTACCCACTGTAAGAACAAGAACAGAATCTAACCTTTAATCATTAGCACTTCGGTTCTGTGAACAAGTGTCTACAGGAACAGGATAAAATTCCTATGAAAGTCAGGCTGCCTGCTTATTTGGCAGAGAATAAAGTGAAGAAGAAAACTTCAATTTCTAGATAAGACGCTGTGTATGGGATTGGTCTTTTTTCCTTCCCCCTCTGTCTCTTGAGATATGTTGGCAGCTGGGCAGATAATGTGTGTCACTGCAATATCTGCAACATTATCAGAAAGAGCAAGGAATGGTCACATCCCCATCATGGTAATAATCTAAATCTGTTCCTGAGGCATCAGCATCTTCACCCAGTCTCTGCCTGAGTGACAGCTCAGAGTCCACAAAGGCATCACAAGCTATCCTCGTGTGCTATGAGCAGCCGAGGAGGTTGACAGCTGTTTATAAAAATCACCATAGCTAGCTGGTTTTTCCAAACCACTTTTCAATCATTTTTATATCTCTGTATGTGTATGTACAATACCTATGTTACGGTCTGATGCCTTCTAAACAAATTCAGGAGGTTTTCTGTCTATGACTTTTCACGGTCTCTTTTTTGTTCTTTCTCTCTTTTTATAAATAGAAAATGTGTTCATCATAGATGAGGTCCTGTTGTGCCAGTCACCATGCAAATACTCAGTAAGAGGAAGACATTCATGGTAAGGAAATAGAACAAAAGTTAGGGAAAGCATTTTTATCTCTATTTATTAGATGGGTGTTGTAGGAGTGAGGAGACCAAGATAAAGTGGGAAGTCTATGGCTCAGAAAAGCCTACTCCCCTAATTTTTTGTGCTTACTTTACTTAGGACAAAGCTTAAAAAGTTGTTAAGCCTATGCCTATCTTTAAGCATATGACAATTTTCTTTGAAGATCCTTACTGTGATTTTAGTGAGTCAGCCTTGTGTTGCTGCAGATTGTGACTCTTCACAAGCATGCTCACGGTTCTGATGAAATTGATATTTCTCTATCATTTTAAATCTCAGTTGTTCATATCAGAGAACATATCAGACAAGGCTCAAAGATAACTCCAAAGGTATAATCCAAAAGGTATTAGAGCTAAAGTAAAAGCAAAAACAAATTTTGCTAAAAAGCTTTGCTAAAAAAGCTAAAGCAAATTTCTAGATTTGATTAGCGAAGGATCCTTTGTTTAGTTTCTAGAAGGGCATGAGATGATGACTGTCTATAGGTTTTTCTGTTTGTCTTTTTGATGTCTTAACGGTTAAGTGAGCTAATGTGAAAGAAGGATGTAGACTGATCCGTGCTGAACATTGCAGTTAAGGTGCTTTGGCCCACAGCAGACCTTGTAACCATACTTGAATATATGCAGTCTCAGCATGGGGTAAACTCTGCTCAATAGAAGTTAAGAAACAGGTTTGTCTTCAAGTTGCTCAGCCTAAATCCTGAATAATGTCCCCGGAAAAATGTGAGTCTTCATCATGATCTGGTTTTAGGATATACAAGTCAGAAATTACCTACAATGCAAACAGCTGTTGAAGAATGATGTCCTCAAGCTCTTCTCAGAAGGTGAATATGGACACAGTCAAAGGGAGTAAAAACACTTCAAAATTGAGTCCATAAGGAGTGTCAGATTAAGCAAGAGGTATGAGAGTAAGTGATAGGAACAGGTGAACTTAAAAAAAGTTATGATTGATTAGACTTGATTAGACAACTCAGTTTAAAAATAAATCCTAGCTGTGCATCTAAAGTGGAAGAATTTTATATTTCCCTGAAAAGGGCGAATCTTCAGCTCATTCTTCACTGTTCCCTGCTGACCAACTTAAGCAATTAGTTTGTTGAAGCACAGTAACTTTCAGTGACTTAGTTTCCTTTCAGTAACTTATTTTCCCTTAAAGAATGTTCTCAGGATTGGGCTATGTGGACTTTGCGATGTGGATAGAAATCATAGATTTAGGTGGTAGGAAGTGATTTCTCTATAAATTTTATAATAGAGAATAAATACATTGAGCACATGGATAAAGACCGTCCTTGGGCTGTCGGTGTGGCTTCTGTAAAGGGAAATCATGGCTCACGGGACTACTGGAGCTCAATAATGGTGTCCATAAGGGAATCCAACAGACTTTATAAATTGGGATTTTCAGAACGACTTTAAACAGTGCAACTATCAAGTTGCAGACAAGATCTTTTTAGTAGTCAAATTTTGTGTTCCCAAAAACCGCACAAAACTGAGTTGGCAAAAAGGTGGCAGATGATTTTCACAAAATTAGGGGTTAGATAGTACATTGAAGCAAAATACTCTCATTACGACTGTGTCACGCAGGAGGGTGCATTAGAGGTCAGTATCTTTCCTTTGGATCAACCTAAGTTAAATAAATATCCTCCTCTTTTCTGAAATGTGGGCCAGCATGGAATAGGTATCTTCTTTTAGCAGGTAGGTTAGCAGTTCATTCTGGACTATTACCACTGACAGTGTGCATATAGATTAAAAGTTCATTATTGGCCTGTTTGGCTATTTTGGGCATCTGTGTGGTTTTCTAATAGGTTTATTTTCTTAATTATTTACTAGCGTGGGGAAATGGGAAGCCTGGGAGCCCTAATGACAATGGGAGAGGATCCTGTTCACTTTGAAAGGGTGAATGTTTACTTCCTTTGTATGCTTTTAATTTAAGATAACTATCACAGTAATGGCATTTTAGCTGCATGTTAGCTAGTCAGTGGGAATTCCTGTAGTGAATTGAATTAGATTTTCTTTCTTTCTTTCTTTTTTTTCCCGAGTACATGAACTTTTACCAGCTTACTTCTGCATGGAAACACTGGCTAATAATTGGCTTCAACAGAAAACTGTCTAGCCATGCTGAACGCTAATGATAAAATGTCTTGCTTTTGTAGCCTTAAGCATGAATTTAGAGTCTCTGTTGCTATGGATAAAGTTTAATGTTGAACAGAATATCAGTGAAAAAAATCGATCCTATCAAAATCACCTGTTTCATGGGTGAACCATTTAATAGTTGGGCAGTAGTTCATGAGAGAGAGGATGTTAGTAACAGGTAGAGTAATGACTCTTGTTTGCATTATTGTATATACAATATATCCTGCAAAGTCAAAATATCAGAAATATTTGGTGTAGGCTGTTGTAGATGAGATGGATGGCAAATATTTTGCTTTTGCAGGGTTTCACATAGACACACACACACACACACACACACACACACACACAACCTTATTCATATATATCAAGGAAGTATACATATACATCACTCAGGTAACAATCTGGTATTCCTGAGAGATAAAGGAACTTAATTGTGTGATTCTAATTATCACAAACAGAAAGCAAGCCATCATGGAAGAGCATAAGCAGCATTTTTTATTCTTTTTTTTTTTTTTTTTTTGTACTGGCTGTCTCAGAAGATAAAAATGTGTCATTGTGTGCTTTCACAGGGTCCTGATTTTATTGGTAACTTTGACATGGATAAATGTTAAAAAGAAAAAAAACCTGAACACAATTCAATGCATAAAGCACGGGAATAGGGCTCAGAATATTTTGTATTCTCTCAGTGTAACACTGGCTTGCTCTGCGAGCTCGAGTAAACTGTGTTGCCTCTCACCTCTTGTGTGCTGTTTGTGAAGGCTGTCACTGCCTTGGGCTCATCCAGTGCCTTGCGAATTGGAGCCTGCTGCTCCCAAATGCTCTGCAATACAAATAATTAATAGAAAGTAAATGCCTTATCAGAGTTGAAAATAAATAATTAAGAAATCGTATAACAATGTTTACTCTTTTGTCCTGTATTTGACTACTGAATACATCCAGAAGGAGGTAACCTGAGTCTTATGTATTTCAGAAGTTTAACTGACATAACTACATGGGTCATAATACGCCCCTGTGTTGTCTCAGTGGCTGACTCCCTGCAGATACGCAATAGTGGAAAAGAGGGTCTAGAACTGCTGACAGCAAAAGAGGGAAGGAGCCACTGTCCATCCTTATTCCTTCCTAGTTATGCTACTTTCCCAGGAAAAGGAAATTCTGAAAGCAAATCAATTATCTGAATCGAGTCAAGAGAGGGGACACGAACCTCTGTCCTAGAAGGGAAATCATCTCATCTGGCTTTCAACAGCTGCACTGGGCTGGTCACCCTAGACTATTCTTACGCTAATTTGAGAGATACAGACATCAGTTTTAGGAAGAATTGAGCTGTACCTTAGAAAGGCCAATTTCTCTCAAGTGGATATAAGGTGAGCCCATATAACTCAGATAGAGATATATAGATCCATACTGAAGGCATCTCATTTGGTGAATGAATCCCGCTAGTAAAAGAACAATGCAGATTCCTTAACACCAGGCTATAAAACCATCATCTTTAAGATCAATGCGTACTTAATATCCTATTACAAACCAAATAGCTTCGAAAGGAGAGACAGTGAGATTTATTCCAGATTGCTCAAAGGTGGTTAGGGCAGTCTCATAGCAGATAAAGCACCTGGGTACCAATGCAAGAAGTATCTATTTAAAATACAAAAATTTAAAGTGAAGGAAAGCCCTCTTCCTGAAAAACTGCTGTCTTAGTGACACAACAACTTCCATAGCAGGTGGAACGTTATACAATAGGCAAAGAGAGAATTCACAGTCAGGTCTCATGTGGTTCACTCAGCGACAGTAGCCTGCACTACAAGAACAAGAGTTAACTCCTGCTCAGTTGCTACATGAAATAGCACAGCTAAGAGACTTTTGCTTCCGTGGTAGGTATTCCAAAATAAACCACTTCATATATGATTTTGGAAGCAAAACATTTCTACAGTCTGAAAATAAAATGAACAGTAACACAAGAGGGAAAAACAGACTGAAAAAAAGTTATGCAATGCCTTAGAAATATTTATTGATTAATTTTTATTTTTGGCTGCATTTCCAAATTATTTATTCAGCACAATAGTGTATTGTCAGGGCTCTTCACAGACTACCTCCTTGCAAGAGGTTAGTTGGCTGAGTTAAATAGTTCAGCTGGCCGAAGGTCAGCTCTGTCCCTGAGACAAGTAGTTGTGAAGATAGCTAGACAACAGGGCCTGTTCCTCCTTACCTTTGGAGCTGCTTCCAAGTGGAGGCTTCCCCACCGGCACCCGTGGGGCCTACATTGCAGCAGCGTGGCAGCTATGACTGCTCTCAGTGTCATACCTTCCCACTTCTGACCCAGACCCAAAACCTTGGTTTCCTGGCTTAAGCTTAACTTCATCACTACAGACTTGCTGTGCAATCGCTGGGCTGTGTCCAGCCCTGATCACCATCTCCGGACCCGATCTTGACCTCAACTAGCTGCCCAGCAAGTCACCGCTGACTGGAGCCACCAAGCTCTCCACAGCTCCCGGACAACTTCCAAATCTAGTAGGGAGCAGATTGCAGTCCTGCAGGCTTCTTCAGCACCCTCCACATCCCCAGCAACCTCCATCCTCAGCTTCCTGATCCTTTCAACATGGGCCAAGTAAGAGTACATGGACTCATTAATTAGGTGCACCTAATCTCTACTTCCTACCCACAGGCCTGCCCTGCAGATATCAGGTGCTCAGCAGTAATGACATCCTAACTGCTTATATGGAGAACAACGACCCTGTTGCTCACAGTCCTGACACCTATGTGGGCCCTTTTTGTGGATTCATCCATGACACTTAAAATGCATTTACATTTGTTGTGAAATGAAAGTTGAAGGAAAAAAAAATCTGAGAGGTCACTGTGCTAATTATCATCCAGCTGTCAACATGGTTCTATGGAGTATCCTACTGCTCTTCGTAGTCTTGACTTAAACTGAAAGCATTACCTTTACTTTGCTTGATGGGATGTGCTTGAATGTAGACTGACTTTTTTTTTTCCATTTGAAGCACTGATGATTACAAGCTGTATAAAGCTGATCCCAGACCTCTCAGCATTCTTATATCTATCTTAAATTCCACTAAAAGAAGACATTTTCTTTAAGAAATATTGAGGAGGCAGAGCAGAATACTGTGTTCATCTTGACTGGAAAAGAGTTGCTTGAAGATCTGTCCCAATATGTAGACAGTGAATGTAAATGATCTTACACGAGCATGTTTGAGATTTTTTATTAGTAGATGCCATATATAAAGTATTAGGACCAAATTCATTTAAAACATTGATTGTAAAACTTGTCTGGAAGATGAGAGCTGGGTCAAAGAGTATATTTCCACTTTACACATTCTAATAGGTGTATATGGAACCTCATTTTAACCCTCCTTCTTTCTCACACAATGGACCTTGGCATCTGGAGGAAGCAGTGCTTTGTAAGAGGGCTGGCAGACCTGGATAAGGTTAGGTCTTACAGTGTGCACGCTGCTTTAACCAAAGCTGACACCTGGGTAACTGTTTTGTACCAAGCTATGACCAGTGGACGCAGTAAACCCAGAGGTTTCTTCCAGGCCTTAGTCTTCTGTTCTTGTGTAAAATATTTAAATATCTGTAGGTTTCCATCATTCACCTATAGCCTCATTTCTCCTCCATTTACCAAAAAAGAGTCCTTTAGTGGATGTCAAAACCCACTAACCTTACCACAAATAGGAGTCCCAGTGGCACACTCAGGGAATTGAAGAGGCCCAGAGACAAGCAAAATGCTTTATAGTAAAGCTGTGTAGAGGTTGGCTGCTTTTACCAGTATTTCCGAGTAGACTGCTAATCATGGGAGCGGGCTTTCCAACGAACACATGCTTGATTGATCAAATGAATCTTTTTAGGGACTTCCTCTACCATGCAATACAAGACATAAAAGGGAGATTACAGCGATGATGGGCAGGCAGGGCTGCCTCATAAAAACCTGTGCAGCTCTCAGAGTTTGCTAAAGGCAAAGCTTGAAGAGTTGAGATTAAGCAAAGTTATTTCACTTGGCGAAGATCAATGTAAGTTAGTAAGCATGCTTCAGTGACTTTTGAATGCTTTGAAAGGCACATTTGGATCTTCTTTCAAAAATTTTAGAGGTTCACACACTGAAACCGTTGAAAACATTATCTTAATGTTGAGGTGAAAACAGGGACAAGATCTCCTTTTCAGTCTATCAAACTGAAATCATTCTGTTCTTTGAGTTCCTCCTTAGTGTATCTTCCATTCCCTACCTGTAGCAGAGAGGTTTGGAGATCTGGAGGTGAAGGTTAGTGTACTTTAGAAAGTTGAGTTGTTTCAGACAAAACATAAGTGGGTGGGTAAATTAAAGTCCTTTAGTAACTCTCTCCCCTCTCCTGCCTTGGTGTAATCCATTGCAGGGTGTCTAATTCCATTCCTAGTAGAAATGTAAATGTAACGTAAGACCACCTCTTTCCAGGCCAAAAGAATCCATTTTTTTCTATTTTCAGAACAGATGAAGTGAAAAACATCTCTTCCAGAAAAGCTGGGTGCACATGCAACACCATCAGGATTCAAAAGGCTTTTCTTTTTTGCTATTTTTTGTTTTATTTTGTTTTGTTTTAAGAAATAGAAAAATTACAATATAGGCAAAATCAGATAGAAATTTCAGGTCATACATATTTTTTTTTCCTCTGCCTTGCAGGCCAAAATTTGAGAAACAACCAAGCTCTTTAGAAAATGATCATGAATTTTAAGCTTAAGCATAAGAAAAATATGTCCTCTAATGCAAAGTTAAATTCTCATCTCAGTTTTCTCATTGCGTTTCCTCCAAAGTAATATTTGAGACGAAATTCTGTAATTCCTTTGATTTTCACTTATGCATTTGAAAAGAAGTAAGAAGTTTACATTTTCATGAGTAATTAATGATTTTAAGTAATCAGTTTGGTGGACCGGGTTTTCCAAAAGTGATGGTGCACTTTCCTTTGGAAAAAATATACACATATATTACCTATGATCAGTGCCAAAAAATGAAGACATCAAGAAGTGACTAATCACATGTTAAAGTTTAGACTATTATAATTATATAATCATAAAATTGTAGCAGCAATTCTGTTTTTGGTCACCATCCGCACAATCTAGATATTTAAATCAGTGTGACGTAAATTAGCAGGTAAGGGTGAAATAGCTCCATTCTGATTCAGCAGAAGCAACAGTGCTTTTGCCTTCCTAAAATCCTCTCCTTGAGAGGACAAGAGAAGGAGAGGGGGGTAATTTTCAGATTTTGCCTTCTATAATACTCTTTCTTATCTTTGAATTTGTCATAGCTACATTTTTGCTGTCTATTGTGCATATGTGATGGAGTTGATAGTATAGCTGATAGGAAAAATAAAAGTGACATGAGGGAAGTTGACCAGAGGATAAGAATTCCATTTCACTGGCATTTTCAAGCCTCATTTTTGTTTTCATTTAGCATATGGGAAAGAACAAATCTGAACTAAACAGATTTTTGTCTAAAACAGTGTATGGGCTTGGCTTCTAGTTCCTTATACTTCACTCTGGATCGAACAGGCGGGGTCTGGGAGCCAAATTTTTCAGTCCCAGCTGGGGACCTGGTCTCCGTGCTTCCTTGTCTTCTCTTCCTGATACATCTTTCTGCTGCACAATACATACATACCTGAATACACATACATGTATATTTTAGATTTTGTTGTGGAAACCTGTATGTCTATAGCAAATTTTGTCTTCTGTAGAAATATTTCCTGTATTGTTGGCAATGAATGAAACCTAATGGCTTAAAAAGCAGAAGGAAAATAAAAAAGACCTTTATTTTTAGTATCTTCTGCATTAAAAATCATATTTTTAAATTTTGGAAGTTCATAATTCCAACAAGTTTAGTTCTCATTGCACAGGGATTCTTCACATCCACATTGGCTCCTACAGATCGTGTTTTCTCTCAGTTCCAGCTACCTAAGAGACTCTATTATAGCCTAGTGGTTCTTCACATTTTTACCACCTTTTAGCTGTTCTGTGGCGTTTGACCTGCCAGGGCACAAGGCTCATAATGCTCAAGTCGAACATGCTATCATTGAGCATCTCCAGAGCAGAACAGGCTGCAGCCCACTGTGGGCTGCCTTTAGTTAGAAAATGAATCAAGTTCAAGGTCTTGCATGTTCTCTTCAAAATACTCCAGCATTTGGCTTAGGATATTTAAGGAAAAAAAACATCACCGAAATCTCTGAGATGAAGAATCTGTGTGACAGTTTCAGTCCCTTAGCGCAAGAGAGCTGTCTACAGATACAGGAGAGCAAATGGGAGAAAAATGGAATATTTTCAGAGGTCAGGCCAAGGCTGTGAATTAATTCATTTCAGAAATTTGGAACTGCCAAAAGTCTCACCACTTCTCCCTCTAAGCACTTGCTCTAAGAATACCCCTACCAACATGCTTTGGAAGAAAAAGAAAACATAAAGCAAAATAGCATTTAAAACACTATGGAAGCTCCTTGGAGCTAGATCTAGAACAGATGGTCTAGAACAGAACAGGATGGGACAGAATAGAACAGAACTTGAAAGGCTTACCTGAGTGTATAGAAGTGGTGTTATCTCATGTGAAGGGAGATATGTTCAATTTGTTGTATATAATAACCTTATAGCTGAAGGTGAAACATAGCACTGAGAGCTCTCTGTGATGGGTTATTTCACCAATGTCATGCAGTGATTTCTTGTGTTCTCCAGTCTACCCATGTGCAGCCAACCGTAATCTCATGCTTTATTCTTACACTACAAGGTGAGTTTGTACTTTTCTATCATTCTTGTATAACATGTAGTTTAAAGGGTTTTTGTTTTCTCAGTGGAATTCCTCAGTCTCACCATAATCCAGAAACGGTGGCTGCTCTGAGCTGTCAGCCCATGTTTTGTTTCTTTGACTGTAATATGTACAAGGCACAGAATTGAAATAGGTCAGTATAGAGTTCAGTAGGACTAGGCTGTGACCTGTTCAGATCTTAAAAAATTATCCCCTGCTATCCAGAATAAACATGGACTGTCTTCTTATGTAGCCTCAGCACTATCTCTGCCTGTTAAGAAGTACAAAATCCATTGTCTTGTTTCCTGCCTACTTCTTCAGTGTTTGTTTCAGAGCACTTTTTCTTGTTCTCTCCCTGACTAATGAGTCACCCTTCCCCTATTCCTTTGCCAGGGTGCATTTCTGACTTGTTTTCTTTGCTTTAGACATAGAATTACTTATGGCAGACAGATTTTTTTTTTTTCTTTCTATACAGTTGCAATGTACGTGGTTACAGGCATTTCAGCTTTTTGCTTTCACTGACAAGTCTGAAGTGGCTAACAATGCAAGCCTGCTTAGGAAGAAAAGAGGAAAAAAAGAAGTTTAGAGGCACTTAGCCTGCTGTTTGAGTTCTGCTTTGATTTCTCTGATGTTTGTTGCTCTGCCTGATTGGTGCGAGATACAAGAAAACCAAACAGATCTGAGCGTGGAAAGCACTTACGTGAGCAGTATTTTTTTGTCCTGAGCACTGCCACACTGCTTGGCCATCACTGAGAAAAGGAAGACCGAAAACTTCATATCAGAACTACACATTGTACTCAATAAACTTTTGTCCTCCAGAAAGCATGAGAGGATAAAGTACGGGGTTGAGAGTGGGCATGTCGCTTTCTGCACTGACATTGTCCTTCTTCTGCAAAGTGAGCTCACCACTGAGGTATGGCAATAGCACAGAAAGGACAAAAGAGCCACCCCTTGCTAACTCCTGTACCCAGTCCTCCCTGAGACCAGCGTGATGGGGAAGCACAAAGAATTCGTGAGGTATCGCAGTGAAGCAAGCATGAGAAAGGCTGAGAGATACTACTGTAGTGAAAGACAGGCAGGTACTAATGCATGTCATGTGGTAGCAGACAGAAAAGACAAATGTAGATAGAAATGTAGATAGAAATTTCTACATGATAGAAATACTTCATGTAGATAGATACAAAGCAACATACCTATCATACCTCCTGTAGTTTTTCATTTCCTGTATTTGCGTGAGTCACATATTTTGATGTTTGTACTTCACTCAGAACAAATAATACCAAAAAATTACATAACGGTGCCTTAAACGTGTTTACTAAGTATACACAATTGTGAGATTCCTAGCTGCACAATGACTGCTGCAATTCCTAGCTTTTTCTAGTGGCTTTTTTTTGTTTGCTTTTTTTTTGCTTTTCGGATAGTCATATTTGGGGTTTGGCTTTCTTAAATTCTTCCAGAGAGGCTTTGCAAAGCACAAGAATGGAGCAAGATGTGGGTTGGGTATAAATGCAGTTGGCAAAAGAAAATATTGTATAAATCAGTCACCATGGTGCGCTATCCCTCTTTCACCAAGAGCTGAACATGTTTTTGATGTGTAAAAATGTTTCCCACAAGTTATCATGTGTCCCCACAAACGAAGTGTTCAGCTCTCCACAAATCATACATTACAAAACTCCTCCTCCAGCCATACCCTGAAGAAAAAGAAAACTAGCCTGAAAATTTCAGATGTCCAGAGACTGTCATGGAGTTCATCTCAAAGGTGCCGTGACACTGTGGTCCTGCTGAAGAGATAATCACTGATGTGATCTAGGAGAGAAGAGACTGCGCAGGACACGTGCTCCTGCCGTCCTCTAGGCTTCAACTTTTGCTTTTACTAACACTAAAAAAAGAAAAAAATAAAACCATAACACGTTCTTAAGGTATTTGCCATGGGAAGTCGTCTTTGGAGGCGGGAGGGGGGGGAAGCATTAAAAAAGCACATTGTGAAGTCCTGTGTGACAATCTCAGCTAACTTGTCATAACGAAATGAGATTTGTTTATGCACATTGCTATCAGTCCTCCCAGCAAAAAAGATTTTCTCCTGAAGGACATGTCAGCAAGTTTGGGCAAATACTCTGTTCACCTCAGCCAAACAAAACTTTTGTGAAAAACTTTGAAGATCACCCATTTGACCATCATCAAGACAACAGACACCTACCTTAGAGGCTAATGGGTGGAATATAAGCTCTGTCACACAAGGTCAAGGATGAAAAATGTGGCCTCAGGAGCTGAAACAGGAAGCGTGAGAGACATGGCAAAAGTCTGACATTTTTTCACCCTCCAAGCAAAGGAAAAGGATGTATTTCTAGGGTCTGTCTGGCATAGACATTTCCAACACTCTCTGTACAAACAAAGTGGCCTTAGCCATGCGGGTCAGTTTTTGGAAAGGGAGTCTCCTGGAACCGTTGAAGAGTTTTATTATGAAATAGTATGAGGTATAAAAACAAGAAAAGTGGATTTTTTTTTCCATTGTAAATGTGCTTAGAAATTATCTTTCATTTAATTGGGCCATGACTGGTAATAAGGAAAAACATGTAGTTAAGTCTCAAGTTTATCTTTAAATATCAAGTGCTAGAGTGAATCATCAACCATAATTTTGTAATCTGTAAGAAATGATAGCTTTTTAAAAGTTAATATGTTGTATACTGGAAATTTGTATCCCTGGACAATAAGATTATCATCCTGTAGGGTAAATGTTTGATACGTATCCTTTATACACAGTAAACATGCATCATGCTCACTAGTAACAGTGACTGTTACACTGCTCACAGGGCACCCCAGCTCAGCTGGGAAGATCCTACTTACTAAGAGCACAGGAAAGGCTTGTTTTTAATATATAGGTTCATCCCAAATGGAGTAATTGGTTCACCTTACCTGGTTGCCTCAAGAGCATTCCCCAGGAGGAATGGTGCAACGTACCCTCTCTTTGGCAACAGAGCTGGTTCAAGAACAGCCCCCACCCCACCCCAGCTGCTAGTTATCATCTGGCTCTCTGATTTGCTTTCTTTCAACAGCGCTGCAAGAAATATTGATTATAAACTTGTACAGTAAAATGATTTGGAACTTTTTCTGGGAGTGAGACAAGGATTATTTTTAACGCAAAACACTCTACTAAGCTGGTTCACTACACAGCCTCACTCACATTTGTATTGGCAGGGAGCAAAGAAACTTCTGCAAGCAGGCAGGAATGCACTTCTTGGGGGGAAAAGCGTAGATATTTCAAACTTACCTTCAGAGTATTAAGACATTGACTTCTAAACCTGCACTCCTGACTGAAGGATGATTTTCCGTTGCTGATTGATTTTCTGTTGCCTTTTGTGTTTCCAAAAAAGGCACAGATAAGTATAGAGATCATGGCATGGTTCAAGTGTGCTGCTAGAAGGAAAACTTGACCACTGAAGGCTTTCACACAAAGTGGTAAAATCTACAGGAAAATGAGCACAATAGAGGAGAGCGTTCATGAAAAATGAGGAGAAGGCTGAAAGCCTCTGTGTGATCCTCAGGACTAGTTTCAATATGGGAAAATCGCATATAAAAGAGAAACAGCAATATAAAAGAACAGCACAGATAGATAAAGAGGACAGATTACAGGAAAGAAGAAAAATAATATAGACAAGAATATCTGTGGAGCAAGTAGTACATGCAATGAAAGAACAGCAGCTAATCCAGCTAGGAAATTGAATCAAACCAGTAACAAACGAGTGAAATATTTATTCACTGAAGGAAGAATCTTAGGCAACACAGTGACAGAATATGAAGCACTGATAAGGCACATAAAAACTGCTGTAACTGGATAATAGGAACATGGTACACTAGAAGGTATAACTGCAAAGGAAATTGTGGTAGGTTTGTGATGTTCCTTAAATATAAAAATCAGGGAGATAGATAGTCAGAGTATGGAACTTTTTTTTTTTCTTTGAAGGGTGTGATTTATTATGAACAAGAATGAACGAATTCTAAAATTTAAGGAGAATCTGTATGGATAGTATTTCCAGGGAGGGTCAAATTAGAGCTTCTGCCATGGTAATAAATGCCTAATATTAATAAATGTCTGTTGTAGTCCTTATTAGATTTACAGAGAGGTAGATTTTTTTTTTTTGTAATGTATTAAAAATGTTTCTCTGGGACTGATATTGATATTGATATTATTTAGCAATTTATGAGACTGATAGGAGTTTGCTAATGAAAGCTGGTGGTGACACAAACCTGGGAGGAGTTGTCAACCGACAGAAGGATTGGAATGTCTTAGGAAAAAAATGGATTAATTTAGGGAGAGGACCAATAAATGCAGTAGGAACTCTGGTAATATAAGTAAGCCAGGCAATTCTAGAATTCCAAAGATTATATCTACCACAAGTTGCTATAATTAGAGAGAAGAAATAGCAGAAAACTTCAAGCAACCAAATTTAGCATACACACAGAAAGAAGACTGTGTCTTCAGCTGAATAACGTGGCAAGCTTATCATGTGATTCTGTCAGGCAAGGAGAAAAGCTCATTCAGAATATTATGTATTGTTCTAATAATTTTTAATTGCCAAAAATTGAGTTCAGAGAAGATCTGATGGAGGCAAGGATTACAAGAATAAGTGTAGTGAGAAACAAGTACTTGCTTAACTGTATTAAATATAAAAATAATTGTTTGGTTCTGTCAAAGGAGGCTAATGACATTATCTATGAATACATTGGGAAGGAAAACACCACAAGTGGGAAAAGAAGCCTCGATCAAAAGGCAATGTTATCAAAGGAGACATGAGTAGAGCTTGACTTTGAACTCTGTAATGAGTGTTATCCCTGGTCAAATTAAGGTGGTGAATTAATAAACCTTGGTGAATGTCAGAAGAAGAGAGATGATGATTTTCATGTTGAATTTTGAAATCTGATGCTATTCAGAATATTTGAAGTAGAAAAGCTGTATCAATATTACATACTGTATCCCAGAGCCATTGCACTTAGGGAGAGAATGCTACCTGCATTCAGGCTTGCAGATTGCCTGCAAAAATCCCTATATGTTCCCAGAGCACAACTGGGCTCTCGCTTTTTAGACAGAATCTTGCAACATACTTCCACTTCTCAATTGTGCTTATCTTAGAGTGTTACCATGGTAGTTAGCAGTGTTTGGGAATTAACTTTGTTTTATGACTATTGTGGAACACACATTTCTGAGCTGAAAAGCTGTATTTCAGAACCAGGCCTTGAAGAGACAATAAGCAATTTGGGAATTAACAGCTTTTCCACTGTGAAAGATAAAGAACACCTTGTACTTCAGAATGCCAGATCCTGAGATGATCTATTGAGCCATTAGTAATTTCATGAGTAACACCTATTGAAATCAGTCAGGAATCCAGCTCAGTGCTGTGTTAATTTCCCTCCAAAAAGCAATGGGACATGTAGACACTGCAAAAATGAAACAGGAAAGCTAGTTAAACAGCATAGCTACTGAGTTGTATATGTTCTGCCAATGACCACTAGCCTGCAAAAGAAACTCCCTGATCTGTTTATTAAAATTTTTCCTTTGTTACTCCATAGTTCAACTTTTTTGGAAGCAAAAGAGTTATCCAGATCGGTTTATGCTTTTTTGTAATAACTACAGCTATCCTAACTGTTCTTTATGCATTTTTTACTACACTGACAAATGAAAGAAGTTTGAACAGGAACCTTCTCAGCGGAGGAGACTACTAACATGAAAAAAGCCTAGTTACTGAAAAAGGCAGAAAACAAGAAATGGGAAATATCACACTAGGAGTTGGAGAAAATATGTTCTTTGTGGACTGTAACACGGCAATATCATTTTCTTTACGAAGGCATGCATGGAAACAGGACAGGGTATCACAGAATCACAGAATCACAGAATGGTTTAGGTTGGAAGGGACCTCTGGAGATCATCTAGTCCAACCTCCCTGCTCAAGCAGGGACCTCTAGAGCATATTGCCCAGGATCACATCCAGACGGCTTTTGAAGATCTCCAGCGAAGGAGACTCCACCACCTCTCTGGGCAACCTGTTCCAATGCTCTGTCACCCTCACAGTGAAGAAGTTTTTTCTCAGGTTCAGGTGGAACTTCCTGTGGTTCAGTTTCTACCCATTGCCTCTTGTCCTGTCACTTGGCACCATGGAGAAGAGTCTGGCCCCACCCATCCTCTCGACACCCTCCCTTCAGATACTTGTAAACACTGATGAGATCGCCTCTCAGTCTTCTCTTCTCCAGGCTCAACAGGCCCAGCTCTTGCAGTCTTTCCTCATAGGAGAGATGCTCCAGGCCCCTCATCATCTTTGTAGTCCTCCGCTGGACTCTCTCCAGTAGCGCCATGTCTCTCTTGTCCTGGGGAGCCCAGAACTGGACACAGTACTCCAGGTGAGGCCTCAGCAGGGCTGATGAGATGTTTGTATGTTTGACGAAAGGTCTTCATTTTACTCTATGCAATTCTACTGTGTTGCATTAAGCAATAACCAACAGGTAGTAGATTGTGGGATTTAATGTGAATAAAATCTATTTGATTTGGGTCAGAAGTGTGCTAATACTCATAACAAGAATTAAATCAAGTTAAGTTAGTAGCTTTTGGGGTAAAAGAGGGAATTTAACACTGGAGAAATAAAAACATGGATGAGGGGGCAATTTGGCCAAACATATGGGATCAAAAAATAAATCAGGTTGAAAGGGACCTCAGGTGGTCTCTAGTCCAACCTCCTGCTCAAAGCAGGGTTTCCTATGAGGTCAGACCAGCTTGCACAGGTCTTTATCCAATCTGATCTTGAAAACCTCCAAAGATAGAGATGGTACAATGTCCCTGGGTAACCTATTCCACTGCTCAGTAGTCCTCATTGGGAAAGTTTCTCCCTATAGCCAGTCTGAACCTCTCTTGTTTCAGCTTATGCCCATTGTCTCTTGTCTTTCTGACACACAGCATGGTGAACAGCCTGGCACCATCTTCCACCCTGTACTAGGGACTTTCACCCCTATAGGTACTAGGGGTGGCTGTTAGGTTCCCCCAAAGCCTCCTCTAGGTTGATTAGGTATCTCAGTGTCTCCTCAGTGGGCCATTACACCAACTCCTACCATCCTGGTGGCCATCTGCTAAGCTTGCCCCAGTTTGTCGAAGTCTATCTTGCATTGGGAGGCACAAAACTGGACACAGTAACTAGGAATGGTCCATTAACTGCTGATGAGAGGTGCATAATCCCTCCCTTAAATATACAGACAGTGCTCCTAATGATATGGCCTAGCAGACTGTTGGTCTTTGTTTCCAGAGCACACTGTTGGCTCATGGTCAGCTCAGTGTCCCCCAGGACCCTCTATCACAAAGTCACAGAATCACAGAACGATTTAGGTTGGAAGGGACCTCTAGGGATCATCTAGTCCAACCTCCCTGCTCAAGCAGGGACCTCTAGAGCATATTGCCCAGGATCACATCCAGACGGCTTTTGAAGATCTTCAGCGAAGGAGACTCCACTACCTCTCTGGGCAACCTGTACCAGTGCTCTGTCACCCTCACAGGAAAGAAGTTTTTCCTCATGTTCAGACAGAGCTTTCTGTGTTTCACTTTGTGTCCATTGCCTCTTGTCGTGTCACTTGGGCTGAACAGGCCCAATTCTCTCAGCCTCTCCTCATAGGAGAGATGCTCCAGGCCCCTCATCATCCTAGCAGCCCTTTGCTCAGCTAGCTCCAGTGGTGCCATGTCTCTCTTGCACTGGGGAGCCCAATAAAAGCACTGCAAATGCAGCCTCACCAGAGCTGAGGAGAGGGGCAGGATCACCTCCCTCCACCTGCTGGCAACACTCGGCCTCATGCGCCCAAGCATCCCATTGGCCTTCCTGGCCACAAGGACACACTGCTGCCTCATGTTCAACTTGTTGTCCACCAGCACTCCCAGGTCCCTCTCTCCAGAGTTCCTTTCCAGCAAGTCAGCCCCCAACCTGTCCTGCTGCAGGGGGTTCTTCCTCCCTAGGTGCAGGACCTTGCACTTGCCTCTGTTGAACTTCAGGAGGTTCCTCTCCGCCTAGCTCTCCAGCCTGTCAAGGTCCCCCTCAATGGCAGCACAGTCTCCGGGTGCGTCAGCCACTCCCCCCAGTTTAGTATCATCAGCAAACTTGCTGAGGGTGCACTCTGTCCCTTCCTCCAGGTCATTGATGAATATATTGAACAAGACTGGACCCAGGACGGACAACATCCACTGCTCTCCCCTCATCTACCCAGCCGGTCATTCCGTCATAGAAGGCTATCAGATTGGTCAAGCATGATTTCCCTTTGGTGAATCCATGCTGACTACTCCTGATCACCTTCTTGTCCTCCAGATGCTTAGTGATGACCTTCAGGAGGAGCTGTTCCATCACCTTTCCAGGGATGGAGGTGAGGCTGACAGGCCTGTAGTTTCCTGGCTCCTCCTTCTTGCCCTTTTGGAAGAGTGGGGTGACATTGGCTTTCTTCCAGTCCTCAGGCACCTCTCCTGATCTCCAGGACCTTTCAAAGATGATGGAGAGTGGCCTAGCAATGACATCATCATTTAGCAGTCATGAGTGCATCCCATCAGGGCCCATGGATTTGCGCATGTCAAATTTGCACAAATGATCTCTAACCCGATCCTCCTCGAACAAGGAGGAGTCTTCCTTTCTCCAGCCTTCCTCTCTTGTCCCCAGGGCCTGGAATTCCTGAGGGCTGGCCTTAGCAGTGAAGACTGGGTCAGTGCTGGGTCCAGTCTTGTTCAATATATTCGCCAATGACCTGGAGGAAGGGACAGAGTGCACCCTCAGCAAGGTTGCTGATGATACTAAACTGGGAGGAGAGGCTAACACACCAGAAGACTGTGCTGCCATTCAGAGGGACCTGGAGAGGCTGGAGAGGTGGGTGGAGAGGAACCTCATGAAGTTCAACAAAGGCAAGTGCAAGGTCCTGCACCTAGGCAGGAATAATCCCATGCACCAGGACAGGCTGGGGGTTGACCTGCTGGAAAGTAGCTCTGCCGAGAAGGACCTGGGAGTGCTGGTGGACAACAAGTGAAGCATGAGCCAGCAGTGTGCCCTTGTGGCCAAGAAGGCCAATGGGATGCTGGGGTGCATGAGGCCGAGTGTTGGCAGCAGGTGGAGGGAGGTGATCCTGCCCCTCTCCTCAGCCCTGCTGAGGCCTCACCTGGAGTGCTGTGTCCAGTTCTGGGCTCCCCAGGACAAGAGAGACATGGCGCTACTGGAGAGAGTCCAGCGGAGGACTACAAAGATGATGAGGGGCCTGGAGCATCTCTCCTATGAGGAAAGACTGCAAGAGCTGGGCCTGTTGAGCCTGGAGAAGAGAAGACTGAGAGGCGATCTCATCAGTGTTTACAAGTATCTGAAGGGAGGGTGTCAAGAGGATGGGTGGGGCCAGACTCTTCTCCATGGTGCCAAGTGACAGGACAAGAGGCAATGGGTAGAAACTGAACCACAGGAAGTTCCACCTGAACCTGAGAAAAAACTTCTTCACTGTGAGGGTGACAGAGCATTGGAACAGGCTGCCCAGAGAGGTGGTGGAGTCTCCTTCGCTGGAGATCTTCAAAAGCCGTCTGGATGTGATCCTGGGCAATATGCTCTAGAGGTCCCTGCTTGAGCAGGGAGGTTGGACTAGATGATCTCCAGAGGTCCCTTCCAACCTAAACCATTCTGTGATTCTGTGATTCTGTGACTTAAGCAAAGGCAGCATTCAGCAACTCTGCCTTCTGTAATCCTTTGTTACCAGGGCACCCGCCCCTTTCACAGCGGGCCCACGTTTTCCCTAGTCTTCCTTTTGCTATTGATGTATTTGAAGAACCCCTTCTTGTTGTCCTTGACATCTCTTGCCAGATTTGATTCCAAATGGGCCTTAGCCTTCCTTTTCACTTCACTGCACACTCTGACAACGTCCCTATATTCCTCCCAAGTGGCCTGTCCCTGCTTCTACCTCCTGTACACCTCTTACTTGTGTTTTAGTTTTGTCAGGAGCTCCTTATTCATCCATGCCGTTTTTCTGCTCCTTTTCTCAACTAATTGCTCACTGAGATGCACCGTTCTTGAGCCTGGAGGAGGTGAGTCTTGAACACTAACCAACTGTCTTGGACCCCTCTTCCTTCCAGGGCCCTGTCCCACGGGATTCTGTAATGCTCATGAAGACCTCAGTAAGAAGGGCAATCACACCATGAGATATTACTTAAAATACCATTTACTGGAGGCTAAGACAAGAAGAAAAAAGGATAAATAATGTTAGGTCCCTCCAGATACTGGGAAGCCAAACCTGTGCAGCATTGGACAGATTACCAGTCAAGGGCGCGGCATGCTCTTGCAGATCTCATCTGTGGTAAGGTTTGCTGGCATTTTGATCTTTAAAGCTCTTATAGGATTTTCTTAGAAGAAAACAATTCTATGAATCATTTCTACTGTTAAATGAAGGAGTATTCATATGAGAATTTTTCTGCTTCACTTTAAGATAAAGACAAGGACACATAGGTGGTGGAATAGCCAGTACCAACCGGTAGCTGCCTACAGGCTTCTTCAAAAACCAGCCTCATCCTGGTTCTTCAGCTGAACACGTTGCACAAAAGCCATTACCTGGCAACCTCACAAATTTCAGGTATAAATTAAAACCTTACTGATTTTTAAATAAAAATTAAAATAATTTTATCCGAAAAAAAGCATCAGAAGGAGTATTTATATCTTTCTATTAGAAAGCTCCTTTCTGCAGGGTTATAGAGTGTTGTCTTCTACATCAGTTCACACCAGTGCAAATCAGGGTTTCACTGTGGGCTAAACCAAATAATTCTTCTAACAGGGAAGCTTAGGAACTCACTAGGAACTACTGCATTTCAATATCCCACCGTTATATATGATCTAGATGTGAGCTGGACACCTTTGCTGATCCGTCTTCTTTACAGGCTGAGCCAGCTGTCTCAGTGTGCTCTCCAGTGTGGGACATGGCAGTCATCACTGTAAAGTCAATAGAAACAGATCGATTACACTAGAGAAACTAACCTAACCTGCTGTTCTGAACCTCCCATGGAAGAGCTTCTCTCCCTCTGCAGAATATAATAGCAGCCTAGGCAGATGGGATTGCAAACAAGGCATGTGAAGGTCTCATACTATAGAGAGGAGAAAAATCCTGCAGGAATCTAGCAGGTATGGGCATAACAAAAGACAGTGACTGAACATTGCTATCAGCAAAAAAGAGAAATAAATTTTGAAATGCATCTTTTCTAAGAAATTGGTGCATATAGGGGGTAATATTTGGGACTGTGGGAGGTTCTTCATGCTCCAATTCAAGACTGGTAGCTTTCGGATTTTGTCTTCTTGAGACCTATATTATTTATCTAGAAGCAAAGACATAAGTGCATACCCATGGCTCAAGTCGAATTATATTAAAGGTCTATCATGTCTGAAATGCTGTTCCCTAGAATGGCCAGTAGCAGATACCTGGATAAGTGTATAAGAGCAAGAAGATATACACGTTCCCTTCTAGCCACAGCATAATGTATGTTCTACCAGCTTCCAACAATCTGTGGATGAGGGAGGAATGAGTACATTTAATAAGGTCTCTATTATAAAGGAATATAGTCAATTGCAAAGCCATTTTCTCAGCTTAGGTGTCTTAAAATTTTGGAAGAAATTCCTGAACTGATAAAAAAAAATCTCATTAAAATTCATGAATGAGATTTTTTGGGAGGTGGGAGTGTTCGTGTAAAAACATGATATTCTTGAGCATTTTAAAAAGTTCTACTTCAATAATGACATTTTACATATTTTAACCATCAAGAAGCCTACAATTGTAAAGACAGCTATTTTTCAGTATAAATAAGAAAAAGGTTTTTTTTTTTTTCAAAAATTAAGATGATTACTTTTAAAACTTTTCCTACATTTATTTATTTAATTTTAGAATTGGAAATCTTATTGAAAGGCAGAACAAGAGTTTCTGGGTAGACAAAACTAGCATTTTTTGAGAGATAAGTGTTTTATTGAAAATTCTTGATAAGTGTAACCTTCCTGCAGACTGTCAATTTTCAATTAGCCCACTCTTTTTGCCTAGTAGGATTTCTGTCAGTGTAAAAGGAACTTTGGCAGAAATATGCAGATACAAGGAAGAAAGAATGATAAGACGAGGAGTGAAAAATGACTTTGAGGAAGAAAAGCAGAAGAGAGAATCTGTAGAGTAATATAATACTCTTCATTTAAAACTCAGAATATAATAAGATTGAATTATTAGGAAGATATGATTATGTTGTTAAAGAATAAACACCATTATGCAAACTACTAAGAAACAGAAAACGATATGTGGATACTGAAATAGATGCTGTATGCGATAAGTGGTGGTAATAAAAAAATAAAATTTATTTAATATTCCTAGTCTAATACATTTCACATAATGTTATCTATTATACTAAAATATTGTATACTCTTTCCTCATATTTCTGTTCAATAGTCTCAAGACATAAGAGACTATTATTGCTGAGAAAGTAAGAGGTTTTCAGTTCCTGCAAACTACATGCTTTAATAATGAATTTAATAGAATGACATAAAAAAAGTCAATTAAGATTTTTTAATACAACAGTCAGTAAAATTTAGAGGAAAAGAAGATCAACAAAAACAATTATAAAATGATTACTTCCATGGAAAACATTGATATACAAACTAACAGAAGGAGGTTCGTTTCCCCCACAGCAGGTCTCCCTTGTGCTTTCCGAGGGAAGTTTTTATTCACTTCTGCAATTCATTTTGGACATTTATGAGATGTTTCTTTTAAATATTTATACGTAGTGTCCCCAAGACCTTCATCAAAAGGAATAGGCTGCAAGGGGCCAATAAAACTCTTGTTTGCGACCCTGCAGGTAATAGTAACAATGCCGGGTGTCAAGACAGTTTGTAGTACCAGAAAAGGGAATAAAGTTGTCATATCAGAGGAACTGGTTGTGGTCCTTCACACCAAGTCATTCTCCCATCCTTTATCTACTGGTCTCAAGGATTTGTCAGGCACGTACTGAGAACTCTGTCATTTAGGTGCAGAGTTAGTGCAGCTCCTTTGATTTTCTTTTTTAACTCCCTATAGTTTCATGACCATATGTTCTTTGACTTTCTTTTTAATTAGTGACAGATGGATGAAAGGATTTTAGATCCTAGACTGAATTTCTTGCTGTTGTGGTATTTTTTAAATGACACTTTCCATGCACTATTCATTTCTTACAATACTTTGACTTCTTGTAGGTGCCAGCTCCACCCTCTGCCCAGCAACCTTTTTGTTGTTTTCAGCAGGCAACAAAGAAAGAAAAAAAGGCTAATCCTCATTTTCACTGTGGCATTATTTACCCTGCCTTCAGTGACAGCTGATGATCCTGCAGGTTTGGTCTCCTTCTCATTCTGCTTAGTGTTGTCAGGATTACTGAAAGAAAATTTTGGCATTGAACCAAGCAAATTCCTAACCAGTTACAGAGAGTTTGATATTAAATTTTGATATTAAATTTTGATATTAAATTTTGATATAAGTTTTGATATTAAATTTGTCCAGGAGACAAAACAGAGCAAAATAGTAACTCCAACAAAAAAGCGAAGCAAAGATTAAGGCAGTCTCCCTGGTATAATAGGGTAACGAACACTTCATATTTCCCTTTACTTTAGGCCTATTCAAATGCTCCTTTGATATTTCTTGGTCATGTATACACCTTGTGTTTTCTCGTTTATTTATTTATTTATTTTTCTTTAGTCACTATTTCTCCAGTGATAAAAGCAGTAGAGCCCTTTGGGCACTTAAGCTCTTCATAAATTTTTTGCAATTGCCTCTCTTGCTTTTGCTCTTTAAATAGTACCTTCCTTCCACTGAAACTGGTACTGTATGTGCTGTGATTTTATGGGCATTTGCAGTATAGCAGTTCTATCTTCTGCTAGATAATGGAGGAAAAAGTGTATATATAAGCACATAGACCTTTGTTTGATCTACTAAACTTTTTTTTTTTATTATTATTTCTTCTAGGGAAAAAATCCAATCTTATGCTTAAGAATATGATTAGCAATGACAAGTAAACTGGCTGGAAATACTGATCCTTGGCAATAGAATTAGTGTTAACCGTGAAAAGCTTTGTTGGGCAGATATATCTGAGTCACAATTTTGAGATATAGCGATTTAATAATATCTTTTACAATTACCCAAATGTATGGAGGACTCCATTGTGGCTTTTCAGAAATTGATAATTTGTTAGGACAGGATGGTGTCTAGTGCAAATCTTAATGAACGTCTTTTTCCTTGTCCTCAACCACATTGGGTTGGCTGGCCAGCAACGCGCTCAAAATTGCTAGATACGGTAATGTGGATGCACTGCCTATGTCATATATTGCTTGGATAAAATCAGCAATCAGCATCTCTTTGCACTGCACAGAAAGCAAATAATGTTTTATTTCATTGGTGGATCAGAGGAAAAAGTAAGTGAAAATTAATCTTACTATTATATTCCTTGGAAAATAGGAGACTAGGCTGTAACTTCTTAATAGATTGAATTTTAGATGCCAAATACTAAATAAGGGAATGTGTATGTGGAAGAGCAGTGGGCAGGGGAATTTTTCTGAGTTTGCGTCTGTTCTCAAGAAGTAGGCATTTGATATGAGAAAAGCAAACAGCCACTCCATTCATAATTTTTATAAAGAAGTGCAAGAGCCAGAGTTGTCAAATGAGGTGGAAACGTGTATCTGGTGACAGCATGATCAACATTATTATTTCTAAAATGGTAGAAATAGAGTAACAAAGGCTTGGTTACCTTTTTACAGTACTTATATCAGTTCCCCCTCTCCCCCCCAAAAAATAAAAAATAAAAAATTGAATAGCTTGCAGGAGAGGGAGTGATTGGATTCATATTTCATTGAGATCGATTCCTACAGTCTTGTTCCTTTCCATAAAAAGAGGTCAGAAATAGGCATTTCATATATATTTTAGTAAATAGGATTCGGTTTATATAATTTCATCAGAATGGGTTAAGTCATATTTTAACAGTCTTTGTGTTCCAAAATAACTTAGTTTTTTTCACAGTTACCATTTTTCTGTATTGCTAAGGTCTTTCCTGATGAGGAAAGGGATTGAATTTATGTCTTCAATATTTTTTTTTTTCAATCTCCTCTATCAGAGCCCTTTCTAACAGACAAGAGATAACACACAAAGGAACATATTTACCCATCATTACCTCATGCTGATTGGCAATTCTTAGCAGCTCAGTATTATTGCCTAACTAACTATATTTCTTCTTTATTGAGGAAAAAAAAAAGAGAGAGAGAGAGATGATTGAACAGGATAATGCATTTTCCACAGAAAGCTTTTCAGATGAATTCCTTGAATATTTGCAAAGGAGAGAAAAAAGTTTCCGCTGCTGAGCTGTTTCAGAAGAGCAGACTGGAGGCCTAGAGCACAGTAGCAAACTGCTGCACCTGTAATGGTTAGACAATTATGAACAGCTGGTGATGATTAGTGCAGCAACAACCAATCTACCCAACATATTTCATTCTAGTAAAGAAAAGAGTGAGAGGCAAAAGAACATTACAGACTATAGCCTTCATGTTTCACAGCCAACCTAAGGGGGGATAGCATTTTAACATAGGGATCTCGAAAACGGAAGATAGTACACGTTTGCCCTCCAGCTCTAAGCTATGACTAGGTAGAATAAAGGTAAAAAGGAAGCTGCCATCGCCATTAAATTATGCAAGCAACGTCCGGACATATCATCTTACTGCAGAGGTCAAAGACGGAAAATATCTTCAACCCAGTATACTTTCACCATCCTTACAATAACTGATGACTGTACGTCTGAGTGTGTCACCTTCTATGTCTATCTTCATAGGACAGTATAAAGCCATTTCTTTAAATAGCCTTTGCAACAATAAAAAGAATGATAATTGATGTTATACAGCTTTTGGGTCAAGTATCATCCACTCTACTTTAGGAGTTGGAAGGTTTAACTCCTTGAAGTAAAGTGTCAGGTCTGAGTTTCAGGCTCATCTCTTGAAAGTCATTCAATTCAGGCTAAGATAGGTATCTCTGTTGTACCAGATTAATCATTCTCATGTAATTTCCCTTGATAATAAAGGCAAACTGCCTGACTAGCAGAGACACAGACATCTAACTGGTATCTCAAAAGTTTGGTGAGGATCTCAGTCTGAGTGGTATATTGCTGTTCCTGTTGTGGCAATAAAGAAACTCTCTGTTCGTTAGTTCAGACAACAATGTCTGCTTAGGATAGAAATAGGAAACGAAAAAATTACAGATCTTGCACAGCTTACCCTATAGGTTCTGGAGTCTATTCTGAACTAAAAGTTACTGTGTTTAGATTGTTTCTGGTTTTCCAGCAAAGTAGTTTGGTAGCTCAGAACTTTGTGCACTAGGTTGTAGTCACAATGTCTTCAGTAGAGACATAGCCTTTAGCATATCTGCAGAACTATTTTTTTTCAGAGAAATTCATTACCCTTATGGTCCTAGGGGCACAGTTTGCATAGATGAAGTCCCCCTCCCCCCAAAAAAGTTGGATATTTCTGTCATAAGGAAGAAAATAGAAAAAGTTAAACATTGATTAGCAAAATTCGTCAGAGAAGCATAATTCATCAGAAGATGACTGTATTGTGGTTTAAGACCAAATAACACTGCTGAGACTACATGGACTTGGGCACCATAACAATTTCATCACAGATATGTGCAATTTTTATGAACTACATGACTTCCCTGCTCAACAGGGCAGATGACATGGCCCATAAGAGAAGGGGGTGATCAGTGTGGCAGTCCCAACTGTGCTCTGTGTAGTCCTGATCTTGCTACAAGATCCCCTGGGCAAAGTCCTGGAGTGACTGGACACTGTCAGCTGTAGGGCTGGGTAGGGAATACACTACTCTTAACTGACTCATTCGTATTCATTTGACGACTAACAGCTGGCTATCACCATCACTGGAGTTCAAAGCCTCCTTCCTTCAAAAGTTCTTGACACCTTTGCAACTTTCACAGTGATTAACTGCTTATTTATGCTCAAGGAGCTCCTCTATTCTTATAACTAGGCTATTCCCTTATCCCATGGGGTTTATATGCTAACATTACTGTCAGCTAGGTCTAATTTATGCTAACTGTTACAGTTTGTTAATCTTTCATTGCTCAAATATAATTCAGATGTGACAGCTTCAACTCAGTTCTAAAAAGAGTCATGATTTGCCCATTTTCTGAATAGCCTTATTGGTCTTTGAATCCAGCAGAGATTGGATGGCTAGGTTTGAAAGCTGTTTGTATTAGTACAAAATAAATAACACAAAAGAGTATGAACTCTCCATTTAGCAGCATGAACAAACTTCTTGACCAGTTATATGAATATTTCCTTTTGGGGTTCATGGCCAAACTAAAAATGAACAATCACAAAAATCACATACACAGTCAGTTAAATAATTTATAACACATGGTAGTGTCTGAGCAGGTATTTTAAGTTTGGAGAAGTTTTCAGAATGGTGATTTTTAAAGTACCATTTAATAGATTTTTGAAAATGCATTGATTTACTGATAGAATAATAGACTATCAGACAAGAAGGTTATGTATAAGACCTGGTAAAGAAATGAGTGAAGTACTGTAGTCTTCGCAGTGAAAGACCTTCAAGCGGAACCTGGAAGAAGCTGTCAGACACTGGATGGCTTTTTATTCTTGAGGAAAAAAAGCATCACAAGTTCAACTTGCTGGCAGTTGAAGTTAGCTACACTCAGATTAGAAATTAGATGTGAATAAGACCATATACTTAAATAACTTGAATGAGAAGTCAAGATAAGGAATCATGGAGGAGATTAATCAAAGATATAATAAATTCTCTGTGACTAGAATCTGCACACAATGAGGATGGTCTTTGAAAAGCTTTTATGTTCACCATAAAGTATATTGAACTATAACTTAAATGAAATGATAGAATTAGAATTTCATTAACACTTTGAGATAAAATCATAGAATCATGGAAGCACAGAGAAGCTGAGGCTGGAAGGGACCTCGGGAGATCATCTAGTCCCACCCTCCTACTCAGAGACGCGTCAGCTGGAGCACGTTGCCCAGGGCCGTGTCCAGCTGAGTTTTGAGTAACTCCAAGGATGGAGACTCCATAACCTCTCTGGGCAACCTGTTCCATTGTTTGCCCACCCTCACAATGAAAAAAGCTTTTTTTTCTTATGTTTAAATGGAATTTCCTGTATTTCTGTTTGTGCCCTTTGCCTCTTATCTTATCACTGGCTGCCACTGAGAATAGTCCTTCCTTCTTCCCTTCAGCTGTGATAGTACTTTAAAGCAAAAGGAAATAAGATTTATTTTTGTCTGAAAAGTATAACAGACAAAGTATTGAGCAAAGAAGGGCTGTTTCTGTGCAATTGTTTCTGTAACTGTATTTTAACATCAAAAAATATTGGAGTCATTAACTTCATTTAGTATTACAGTATCTCCAAGAGGTCCCAGCTGAGAATAGGGCTATAGATAACGTAAGAGAGAGAACTTGTTAAGAAATGTGATAATCTACATAGGCAAGAACAATTAGAAGAGGGAGGAGGAGGAGGAGGAGAAAAAGGAGGAGGAAAGGAGGAAGAAAAGGAAATTTGAAAAAATGTTCTTTCCTCACTTGCATAGTAGCAAGTTGTCAGAATTATGGGTACATCCAGCTTCTTTTCATTCAAGCCAGACTGCACTATTTTACTGAGAAGCCTCTTTGCCATCTAAATATCGCTCTCTATAATTCCTTATTTTTCACTATCTTGTCTTTTTTTTTTTTCTTGTGAGTGAATGTTTCCTTATTAGAATCCATTCTTTATTTCAAATCTATTAAATGTTTATACATAAGTTCTTATATAAATTGAGCTGAATGATATGATTTTATTTTAGAATAAATTTATTTAACTTTTAAGCAATATAATTAGTTGAATTGCTTTCAGACTGTACTCTTGTATACTGGAACAAGAGAATCGAGCCTCAGGAAAGTGTGGCTGTTTTATAATTATTTATGCTCACGAGACATAATGTTTATTTAAAAATAAAGAACAAACAGGTTGCTACTTCAGTGGTTTATGGGAAAGCAGATCTGCAATAACTGTGCCATTATCTTTTCACATTTACTACTTTCTAGAATTAGCTATCAGGCTTTTATTTTAAGTGCTTGGAGTTAACCTAACAAAGGCTTATCATATGGGTGTTACAAAAACCTTTTAAATTACCACAGGAGAAATGTATAGCTCGCTTTTACTGATGTGACATTTTTGTTTATGACATGAAGTTGTTAGGTGAAATATAGGCTCCAGCAATGCCAAGAGACGTTTTGATTCATCCATTAGAATGAGTGGCTGAACTCTGGCTGCTGGTGCACCCCACTACAAAACATCAGTGATGATCAGAACTATTGTTGTAAGTTCCTGACAATAACACTACATCATGTTGGCCACAGATGCCATTAGAACCGGAAATTCCTGCAAGGGGTGACAGCCAGGCAGGTGGATTCAGTCTGTGCTTTCAGTTCATAAAGAAATTCAAACACGGAAGCTTTGATCATCATCTCCTGAAGACAGTATCTATGTGCTATGAAAAACTGGTGAATATTTTAGGACACATCCGTTTATGTTGTGCTGGAAAGTTGTGACTGGAAAGACAACTGTGTTCTTAAGAGCGTGTTTAAAACTTGTATATTCAGATATCAAGTCTGTAACGCTGGAGTTGTCTTGAATGACACCAGAAAATTCAGCAAGCAAAACGTTTAAATGATTTGAATTATTTATTGGAAATTGCTTTTTATGTAGAGAAGTGCTTCTGGTCTATAAATGAACTTTCCATCCCCGCTATTGATATTCCTTTTGTTTCAGGTCATCTGCAAAGCTAATATAAATTACTTTATTTTATGGAATTTTTTGATTCAAAAAAAGAGATAAGTGGAAAACTTCAAGACATTTTTCAGGTGTGTTTAGTCACAAAAAAGGATGCCTTCATATTCCTGAATCAAAATTATGGTCATTACTGGTATTATCACCCAAGGAAAGGGCAACCAAGGAACAGTGGAAAACAGAGTTTATTCACTAATAGGACACAGAGAAAACTGAACCAAATATAACTCTCTGAAAGAACTGCACTAACAGGAACAGATGAAGATGAACATTTAATCTCCTGGAAAACAACTGCTCTATTTTATTCTCTGGGCATTAAATAGTTGATTTTTCACACAGAAATTTTAAACTTTGACTGATATAGTCCATTGCATGACAAGAAATATTTTCCCATAAACTTTAAACCAATGCAATTTAAGAATCCTTTCCCCCGGCTCTTTAATCTCTTTGCTCATCAGTTTCCCTCCTGTAATCCATGCAATTTATTACTTCACTGGAGGGCAGTGGGAGCAGGTCCACATGTGTTTGATGCGTTTAGTTTTGACAGCTATTATGGCCCCACTTAAGTTCATGGAGAGAAATACACACTACATCTGCCCAAGGACCTTTGACCAGGAACCTTCTGCCTTGGTAATACTCTGCAACTGATAGGTCACAAATCACAGAGCACTTGCTAGAGCTAAGTAGATGTGAAACACTTTCTCTTTTTATTTTGTGATGTTTTGGTACATTTATCTTTTGTTCTTTACAGAAGCAATTTAAATAGTTCTGAACTCTCTATGACCCACTGCTGAGCTGCATCCCATTGAAAAACATCGAGAGCAGAAGAAATGAAATGTAAGAATGTGAAAAGACTCGGAGCTTGCTCATCTCGGCTCTTGTAGCTTTCACCTTGAGTTCTTTGCCCTTTACAAATTTGTGAACTCAATATGAAAAAGATGGAAAAGAAAGAAAGGGGATGGGGAAACGAAAAGAGAAGGGAAAGGGAAAGGGGAAAGAGAAAGTGAAAGAGAGGGAGACAGGTAGGAAGGGAGGAATTCTGTAGAACATTTGATCAGTATTCCTTGACTACTGATATATTTCCTAAAGGTAATGATTCACTTTGGTTTCATTTCATAATTTTCAACTCCACAGGATTTTGTGAGCTGAAGTTAATTTTCTCTGCTTATAAAACAAATAAAGATGACGACTATAAAAATCTCTTTCTGGAATTTACGACAGGAGTGTCACATGTACAAGGCCTAATTTCCAAAGTAGCCTTTTTCATTATATCTCTTTAACCTGGGCTGCTGTCACAGTAACTTGTTTTGAGTGTTTTCACAAAGCATCTCTTTCTCTTCAGGGTCAAAGTGACTTAGGATGACTTTTTATCTCATTTGACCTTTTCCAGCTATACATCTTATGCATTATGTGTCTTGTAACACATGAAGCTTCAAGATTTTTAAAACTGCAAATTAAGAAAAACCCTTGCAAGATTTCATAGCACCTCTCAATTTCTTTAAGAGAGAAAGATGATTTTGTGCAGATGGAGGAAATGTGGCTTTCTCACTTGCTACTTGCAGTTCTAATCCTCTGCATTTGTTTCGCTGACAGAAAGAGTACCTCTGAAAAGTTCTGCCTTCATGGCCTAATCCTGCTAACCCTCTTTCTGTGCAAGGTCTATGGCAGTCAGTGAAGGCTCCATTGGCAGAGAACCAACCAAATCTGTAACAAGAATATAAAATAAAAATATATCAGTTTTGTGTCATGGAAAATAATACATATTTTGACTCAACTGACTTTGCTTGATTCATTTGAATCTTAAAGATTTCAAACATGAACTGCAATTCTGGAGCTCTTTCTCAATGTATCTACGTCCTAGTTTTAATCCAGGAGCAAAATGTTCTATCATCTGACAGCCCATTTTTTCAAAGGGTGTTTTAGGCATTGTGAGGAATATGTCCTCTGCTTGTGTTCAGAATGTGCTAGAACCAGAAACGCGTAGGCTGACAATCCCCAGATAATGCCTTTGCGTATATCATTCTTTATTAAATTCTATAACCTATCCTGAAGACAGAGATTCCCAAAAGTCTTCCACAACACAAACTGCAAAGTGCTCTACACAGTCAATGGGAAGCACTGCTGCTGAGATAATACTTTTGGCCCCAAAACAACATGGCCAGGGAATTACCAGGCAAGGAACAGAGAAAAGGCTGACCTTGTGACGCAGACTGTGTTATTTATATTTAACCCAACTCAGTGATAACATAAATTAGATTGACACTATTTGAAAAATGCAACAAGTAAAAGGAAATGTGAGGGTCAACCATTCATGACAGATGTGATAAAGCCTCTTGATGGAAGGCATTGGCTCTGCATAGCACCCATAGATGGTAAAAAAGTGCCTTATGGGAGTAAAAAACATACATTGAAGAAAACAAAGAAAAGAAAATCCTGACCGAATAGCATCAAGAAACAACACAGGGCAGCACAGATACTGAGAAACAGCACAAGAAAACCAGGCTGTCCCTACCACGACAATTAAGAGCTAATTCATCTGGCTTAATGGAAGCTTTGCTTCTTTGTAGTAGACTTTCAGTAATTTTTCCATCAATTGTGACAATGAAGTCAGATATTAGCATATCTCTTACAGGATGTCAGTGCGCTTGTGCTTTGAAGACTCACGGTAAGACCACATGCTTAGTTGCCCTCACCATGGACATTCCCCAGTTCAACCTCTTTAAGAGCCAGCTGCTGAATAGGCTGAGGTATCCTTTCAATCAACAGATTTGATCGGTGTGTGGCAGCAGCCTTTGTGATAATACACCCAGACACACCGTATGGAAAAGTAATCATTTTCTATTTAGTCTAATAAGCTCTTTTTCCTCCTGAGATGTCTTGCAGTATAAATTCCTTCTGGGAAGATGACACTTGTCATACACATCAGCCCTAGTATGTGCAGTCAGAAGCGCAATTTCTTTGCAAATGGCCTGTACTGCAGTGAGCAGTGCATTAGCAGTAGCAAGCTTTGCACAGCTGCTCTCACATCACTCCTGGGCAGGAGTGACTTTGCCCCTGAGACATCCATGATATAATAGGAACATCAGTTACTTCAGGATGCACAAAGCATTCAGTAGAGGTCTGTGAGTATTTATTGTCTTCCCAAAGCAAGAGATAAAGGGTGAGAAGATAATGTCTTTCTTTGTCACAATCGCAGCTTAGATTGGACCCATGAACAGCATAACAACAAATCTAGACTGCATCGTTCAGGATCCGTGGACACCATGATTCTCCAAGGTGAGGTTAGTTAATATAGCTATAGTAAAATGGAAGAAGAGATGCTGTATATCATATTTCATGTGTTAAATCAAAGGAAATATAATACATGGTAGATGAATCATGACAGCTTCACCAGGGCTTTTTGCACTTTCTTTTAGCACTTGGTGCTGTGCACTTCTAGGGTTCTGGAGGAACTGAACCCTTAGTCCAACCTAGTACGATCACATAACCACACACACACACACACACACACACACACACACACACACACACACAAAGGTTTCAGGAGATCTCCAGAGATTTCTAGTCCAAGTGCTTGTCAAATCAAGAACAGCTGTGAGGTTATATCAAGCTGCTCAGGGCCTTAACAAGATGAGTTTTGAGTACCATAAAGAATAATCAAAATATTCCCAAAAGCCTTTCTGGGCAACCTGTTTCTATGCTTATACATTCCCATTGTAAAGATTTTTTTTATCTTTATATCCCATAAGAATTTCCTTTCTGCAACTTGTAACTGTTGACTCTTGCTCTTTCATTGTGTACTGCTGCGCAGGGTTGGTTCCAACTTTTTTGTAAACTGCCCCCTTTTGCCCCCCCGCCTCATTAGTGAGCTGAAAACAACCATTAGATGCCCCCTGAACCTTCCCTTCTCCACCCTAAACAAACCTAGTCTCTCCTTGCACATCATTGCGCCAAACCCTCTCCCTCTTAGCAGCACCCTGCTGGACTAGCTCCAGTTGGTCGACACGTCCCTTGCATCCCTTGCTAAATCAGGTGCAGTGCTCTACGTGCGGCCTCCCAAGTGCCAAGGAGGCCGAATAAGCACTGCCCTTGCTGTCCTGGATGTGCTGTTCCTCATACAGCCTAGCATGCGGTCAGCCTGCTTAGCTGCAAAGGTGCATTGCTGACCCCCAGTGACGCTCCTATTCACCAGGACACCCTAAGCCGCCAATGACCAGGACATCACCAGAGCTCCAGTCCTTTTCTGTAGTGCCATCACCTCACCTACCAGGCAGCTCCCAGTCCATAGTGTTGTAACTGGGGCTATTGCATGTAGGGTCCTGCATTTGTCCTGTCTATGAAGTTTCTGTTAGCTATTTTCTCCAGCCTGTGAAGAGCCCTCCAGCCTAATAATTGCTCCCCCAACTTGATATTGCTCGTGAATTTGCTCATGTTGTGTTTCATCCCATTGTCCGGGTTTAAAATGAAGATATTAAAAAACATCAGCTTCAGTATCAATCCCAGAGAGATGCCACTTGTGACTGACCACTAGTTGGACTTTGAACTACCCTTTGAGCCTAGTTGTGTCCACTCATCCAGCCCATATCTCTCAAGTTGGGCTATAGGTGTGCTAGGGGAGACTGTGCTGTAAGACATGCTGAAGCCAGTTGAACAACAACCTCTGCTCTTACATTTGTTCTGAACTAGCGGCCTCACCACAGAAGGCCATCAGACTTGTTTGGCATGATTTCCCCTTGCTAAATCCATGCTAAAAGTTCCCAGTCAACTTGTTCTTCATGAATCTGCATGTGATTTGTAGGAGGATTTTCTCCATAATCTTTCCAAGGACTGAGGTTGAGCTGACCAGCATTTAGCTCATCATACCCTCCTTCTTGCCCTTCTAGAAGATTACTGTGACATTTTCCAGTCATCAAGAACCTCCCCTGATTGCCACAACCTTTTAAAGATAACAGAGAGTGGCCTTACACAAGTTGCATGTTACCTAGTTCGTTTAGTACACTTGGCTGCATTTCATCTCTTGACATGGCCCTAGGTGGGTCTCGTTTACTGGTAACCTTTCTTGCTCAGGTATCTCCTACCATGGGTAATACTTCACTCCCCTCATTTCCTTCACAGGGATCCTGGGTGCCCATCAGAAAAGACTAAAATAAAGAAGGTGTTGGAGGTAGCCTTTCTAGGTGTGCTTTGAGACCCAGGGTATTTGTCCTGCCCCAGTGTGACATATGGAAGGCTGCTGCGGTTCTGTGATCCAGCCAGTAGCAAGGCAGAGCACCCAATTGGCACTTGCACGCACACTGCACACACATACATGGCCAACATACAGTCCAGAGTAGAGACTAGCACCTTTACCAGCACCCACATAAGCACAAACAGCACTCAGAAACACGAACGACAAAGACAATCCATCCTGCTCCTCCCCTCTGACAATCAGGATTGAAGGATACTATTGGAATATACACAAACAATGTGGGTGTCTCCAGCAGCTCGTGTTGGACATTCAATTTGACACTCCGGCCTCAGTCTGCTCCAGTTGCTGGCATCCAGACCTGCGAGCATCTTGAAATCATAGCCTCTTACTCCAGTTGCTGGCACACTCCTTTCACACGTTGGCTGAAGTACACTACCTGTCATACCAACACATGCAACATAGAAAGTGCATGCACATGGAAGATAGTTATAACAGCATTTAATGAAGATAAGGGATAGACTGCAGTGATAAGGCACAGGGATCAGTTAGATAAGCATACTCCAACCCTTTAGGCAACAACGCCTTCAGTCAGGAAGGCTCTCCTGGGAAAACAAGTTTCTTTTGTTGATTCATCTTGATGAGTTTCACACTAGGGACAATGGTGTAGCCTTTGTCCTTTGACAGTTTCAGTAGCAGTCCCTTCAGTGTCTTCTAATTTTCACTGATTAGGTTTTCACTGATTAGGCTACCAGGGTTCCCCTGCCTACTACTGTGCTCCTATAATACTTCCCAGGTCTAAGACAACTTAACAGAAAGTATTGAGTACTTGAGACGTATGTCCTTTATCATTAGGTCCCAACCTTATTCTTCTGCAGACCAACATTTTCTTAGTCTTTCTTTTGTTGATTATGTTCTTGCAGGAGCCCTTCTGGTTGCCCTTCACATCCATCACTAATTTCAGCTCCAGCTGAGTTGGTTTTGTATATAGTAATCACTGTTTGGCCAATATCTCTGTTCTTGTCTGTGGTAGCTTGTCCCCACTTTTGCCTTGTGTGTGCTTTGCTTTTGCATCTGGACTAAGTCAGTAATACCCTGTTCAGACAGCCTGGCCTTCTACCATGCCTTTTCCCCTTACTGCACAGGGAAAAGGACAGCCCTTCTGTTTTGAGGAAGTTGTCCTCAAAGATCAAGGAGCTCTACTGGGTTTTTTGACGTTCAGAGAAGCCTCCCACACCACATGGCCTTCCAGTTTCCTGAATAAGCCTACTTTCCTGAAATCCAGGTCATTATTCTGCTACTATCCTGCTTCATTTCCATCAGGATCTAAAACTCCACTGCCTTATGGTCACTGTAGCCGTTTGCTGTCCACCTTCACATCTCTGACCACTGCTTCCTTATTCGTAAGTGGCAGGTCCAGCAAGTTGGCACCCTTAGATGCTTCTTGAGCACCTGAAGCAAAAAATTTTCCTCTGTGCTCACCAGAAATCTCCTTGATTTGTTATGCCCTGCCATGGTGCTCTTCTGGCACACAACTGTCTAACACACCTAATGAATTTGTGTCATTGTTGAAAATGAAGGAGAAACGGTGTTTTATTTTAAAACATAGACATTGCATTATATTTCTAAAGAGATGAAGCATAGAGACTATCTTTATATACTACTTTAAGGTAAGGAAAATATTATGAAGAAGCCTAATTTATGCACTATTTTGGTTCTATACCTAGCAACTCTCTTCTCTATCAGCTATTACATAAGTTTCTGTCTCAGCAACCCACTTTTGAAATGCAAAAGGTTTCTTTCTGGTTTTGTTTTGCTTTCAAAAGCAACCTAGCTAAAGATAACATTTAAAAGAGATGGAAAAGCAGTCCCAAAGGGCTAACTTGAGTAATGTACCAATTATTTTTTGTGCTACAATTATATTTCCTGCCCTGAGGGAATGCAAGAAAATATTGCTCCATGCAAAAAAAAAAAAAAAAAAAAAAAGAAAAAGAAAAAGAAAAAAGAAATGAATCACAGAATACCAGAATATTCACATTTCTGATTAGGATTTTGTAGTCTAAGGACAAGTACATCAAAATAATCATATTTGCATACATTTAAGAGGTCAGTAACTTGCTACCACAAGGCACTTATCATAAAATTCTTTTCTCAGGCTTATCAAACTATACATTAAATAAAGGCATTGTATCTCTTTACACTAGGTCATTTGGAAAGCTAATGTAGAGCCTAGATCTCCTTAAAGCTAGAAACCATTCTTCTCATATTCAGCTTAAGCTTATTTAACCATTTTATTCTGGTAACAGTGATATGCTTTTTGTCACCTGTTTACCTTTCTATTTATATTTACAGAGAACACTGCTCTTATCTCTGTCAGTGATATTAAGGGACCTCATCTTCATATTCTACAATGCTCCTTTGGGTATAACTCACTTTGAGCCCACCTTCACTTCTTTGCATATCAGTCTACACTTTGTCTTTCATTGTTTGATTAATGTTTGCTTCTATGACACTGTATCAAATGCTTTTCTAAAGTCCAGGTAGACTGGATCTCTTGAACATCCTTTGTCCAGGAAATCATGAGTTTTTTAAGCACAAGACAGGCTGATCTGATATAATCTGCTTTTATTAAAAGAATCTTCCATTTTACTCTCTGCTACAGTCAAATCATTTGCCTTATAGTTGACCTGATAACTTTTTTTTTTCCTTCTTTTTAGAAATAGCAGCCTTTGGCTAAGCAGCTGAAATTATTGCCAATGTGTTAGATTTACTATAAATGTTCATATATATACTCCTTTGAGAAGAGTAATGGAGTGAGTTGCTTACAGTATACCAAGGGTGCCACATGACAGTGTTGCAGACTTTTACATTAAGGATGCTTCTAAAAATGAATGGGTCCTTCAGATCTTTCCCGTCTTATCCCTGCATTTCCCATCAGTAAGGAGCAGTTTTGTCTGCTGGCCTGAAGTCATGCTGCTCCACATCAATACAAATGAAACACTATCAGTTGTTTTCCTTCACCAAATGTTCGACATCTATGGGATAGACATCTACACATGCGTTAGACATCCCAGAAGTGATAATCAAATAAAAAGGGTTAGTGGAGTCCTAGAAATGACTTAGGTCATGCTGACATTAATCAGATTAATTTTGCCTTATAAATATCAATTTCTTTTCTTTGATTATAAAGGGAACCCATTTCAGTTCAGCTATCCATACTGTAGATAAATCCCATTCCGTTCTAGAGGCTGAGAAATATCATTTTGAATTGTTTACTGGCCCTCTCCTGCCAGCAGTCACAATTTTCAATGCTTTCAATGCTAGTTATAGACTTGGACATGAGCCAGAACAGTAGTGCATAATTAGGCCTATGTTCTTCAGTCTGTAATCCAGGAAGTCTTAAACTCACTAGGCATCTACTGCATGCTCCTAGGCCTAACAAAGGGGAAAGGTGTTTGAACAGATTGCCCAGTCCCTCCTCTTCACTGACTAAAGCAGGGAAAAAGAGGACAAAAAAAAAAAAAAAGGCTTAGGATTTTGATCATTACTTGCCTTTGCTTGAACTGTGGGGAGCTATAGAATCACCAAAGGTGAAGTGGACCACAGAAGCAAGGCTTGATTGTGCCTCCACAGATGATTTGGTCTTGCTTGATGTTGAGCAGGGTATTCTCAGTCCAGATGAATGCATAAGCATTTGATTAACCTTAAGCAGGCATGTAGTTCAAAGGGTTTAAACTGGCCTAGTTGTATTTAAAAGCTAGGCACTGCATATATATATTTTAGATGTTTCATGGTAGTAATATAAAGAGAAAGCTGGGAGAAGCAGAGGACAGGGGATCTACTAAAGTTATTCCAGAAATATCAAGCTTGATTAGAACCCCATAAACTGTTAAAGCTCCAGCAAAAATATATTAAAAAAAAATAAGATACCTTATTTGAAAGAACCTGCCCTATCCTTTCTTTCAATGTTTTTTTCCCACAAGAAAAAGGCATCGATAACAAAGCACAGACTATGGCAACCTTATCCAGGAGTGCAAATCAAAGGTTTGCTAGGACACTAGGGTGAAATTTATAGGAAATATTAGGTAGTTAGCTAATTAACTGGTTACATTAATATATCTGACTAATTGCCTAAAATCAATTAGTCAGTTGGCAAAAATCAATGAGATTTTTTTGTGTTCATTTGTTTTCAGAAATGGAACTAGGGAGAAAAGTGCTCATATTCTGGGTAAACTATACATTTGTTTTGAAAAAAAAGATTTAAAAAGAGTAGTGTAAGTTTATAAAAAATAGAATCTAGGATGATTAGTTTTATATTTTCACTCTCCTTAAAGAATTACAGTAATTCTAATGAAGGAAAAGAGAGAAAATTACTTAAAGGTACTTTATGCTTTCAAAGAGATGATAGAATATGTGTTAAAATAACCATGCAAACTGATTATTATACCTATTTAAGTTTATTTTGACTAACATGAAAATGAAAGTAAAATGGCTTGAGCTAACTGATAAGTATTAAAACTATTTGAAATATTCATATGTTTCCCTAAATTTTTCATATTAAACACAAATCAAGACAATTTAAAAGTATCTATCCTCAGAAAAAACAGTTGTATGCCCATCTCAGTAAGAAAAATAGAAAACCGTCAGAGTTCCACAGAGATGAAGAAACAGCCCCTTCATATAGGTCACACACACACATACACACACACAAAAATATACACACACAAACACATACAAAATCCTTACAAATAATCCTTACAAATAATATCATAAGCCTTTATAAGCCTATTTTTTAACTATGGAACTGGAGCACAAAAGGTGAGTGACGGGTTTGAGATACGGTGGTCAATGGTAGAGAGATGCTCAAGCTTTATGATGGGCATCTGCCCACTGTCTTCTCCAAGTGAAGTGTTTGATTCCAGCTGGAATTTTTAAAATTATCTTCTTCTCATGTCCATCACTCACACTGAGCTTACATCTGAAGGTGGTGTGAAAACTCATGCATGTTTTTACAGAATATTAATGTCCATCTTTGAGGACCACAGCAGGAATAGAGTCCCAGGCTGGGCTGTGTGAACTAGCCCACCTCCACGCTGTTTAGGGGTACCCCTCTCTGGGGATAGACTTGTGGGTTTACACTATTTAGTACTCGATCTTACCATGTCTTTTCTGGGGTCCCTGTAGTGTCCCTGGGACAAAATGTGATGATATGCAACCAGTAATGAGACCTTCCTCTCTACTCAGCCCTGATGAGGCCACACCTGGAGTGCTGTGTTCAGTTCTGGGCTCCCCAGTACAAGGGAGATAAGAAGTTCCTGGAGAAAGTCCAGCAAATGGCTACTATGATGATGAGGGGACTGGAACATCTCTCCTGTGAGGAAAGGCTGCAAGAGCTGGGACTGTTGAGCCTGGAGAAGAGAAGACTGAGAGGCGATCATATCAATGTGTACAAGTATCTGAAGGGAGGGTGTCAAGAGGATGAGGTCAGGCTCTTCTCCGTGGTGCCAAGTGACAGGACAAGAGGCAACGGGCAGAAACTGAAACGCAGGAGGTTCCATCTGAACACAAGGAAAAACTTTCCTGTGAGGGTGACAGAGCATTGGAACAGGTTGCCCAGAGAGGTAGTGGAGTCTCCTTCGCTGGAGATCTTCAAAAGCCGTCTGGATGTGATCCTGGGCAATATGCTCTAGAGGTCCCTGCTTGAGCAGGGAGGTTGGACGAGATGATCTCCAGAGGTCCTTTCCAACCTCAACAGTTCTGTGATACTGTGATTCTGTGTACTGTAGTGTTCTGCTCTTATTCTAAGGACTAACTTTGCTGGATGAAGATGTGGTTTTGCAAGATAACACAGAAATGACTATGTAGTTTCTACAGGATAAACTGAAGCAAAGGAAGAAGAGGTACACATGCCTAAGGGAGTGAGTCAAGGACACAGTGAATTTATGCTTGGCTGACTACAATAACACTTTTGAACTCAGCCACAAACAGGCAGCATTGATGCACCAAGGTAAGAGAAGGCTTTTCTCTTTGAGCACACGCAGAATCTCCTGGAGCAGGAAAGGCAAGTAACACAAAGCAGCAGCTGTAGTGTGGCTCAAGGAGCAAGTGGTATAGTGAATTGGGGACTAAATAGCAGTTATCAAGAATAAGGGCCTTCACAGTTATCTATCTACATGCTGTACTTGACTCAGTTAAGTTTGCTATCACACTGGTATGTAATTAGGAAGGACTAACAAGACGACACTTATCTTTACAAGCATTTTGACTATGGCAGTCTGTGGTAATATTAATTAAAAAAATGAGTTAATGCTATGGTTAATAAAGATGGTATTTCTAAATTTTATCTTTAAATTCAAGTAAAAAGAAAAGTGCTAATCCAGCAAGAAATGAAGGATAGTTCACAGTCTTTCCTACGAAAGATCATTTGCCCTGCTATTTGAGACTGGATCAATAAACCATTAGATCAGTTCCCTTTTCTCATCTAGACAGTAAGTATGGTGATTTGAAAGACCAGTTTGCACGCAAAACTGAATGTAGATCTATTCTTTGTACAGAATTAGGGCAACAACAGCCCTAGGCTTCTCAGGTTGACCAAAGCTCGTTAGGAAGCAGATGATTAATTGTGGCAGGTTCTGTGTACCTGTCGCTTCAAATAAGGATGAGAGTATAGGCCAACTTTTTGACACTTTCTGATATTTATGCTCCAATCCACTGGCGATTCACATCATTCCAAAACTCCCTTCTTCACCAACAGGACAAGAAAGGAGAAATGACCCCTACCTATACTAACCCATTCCAAATGCCTCAGGAGAGGCAGATCAGTAACGGTGGTTGTAATGGTGTCAGAGTCTGATCCACTTAGCTACAAAGCTATGCCTCTCTCTGTAGCACTGTGATTTTAGCTGGAGGCTAGTGGAGAAGAATGGAGCTACAGTCGTGGCAGGAGTTAGGGAAGCAGGAACAGATTTTTCAGCTAGATGATGGAGGTGAGCTTCATCTCACTTAGTTTAAAATTAGGCATCTACAGATAAGCTAATCGCCCTAGATTCTCATTATGGTCAGTGGGGAGGACGGGTTTTTTCAGGGACTGATTTTTCTACCCTGTTTTTAAATATATACTTTAGTCTAAGTTGTAATGCACCAAGCAGGGTCTGTTTCTTGTCCACTGACTATAAAAAGAGCTAAGACTGACCACGCACATTCAGCCAGGTGAAACACACTTTAAGGCTCCAAATGATTTTTCTGCAGTGACAGCCAAGTAAAAATAAGAAGCTGATATCTGTCCTCAAACACAAGCTAAATCTAAGCTGGAGAATTGCGTTTAGAGAGCTTTGCAAATGAAAATGAAGAAGTTGGCTCAAAGTTGATAGCAAAAGATTTGTCCTAGTGAGTAATGGAAATGGAGACTTGAAAGAGGCAGCCTGAATTCTCCCTGTTTTATATTCTAGTGGACAAGTCAATGTAAAAAACAAGTGAGAGCATCAATTTCGGTGTTTACACAAGTATATCTTAGACAGGAGTTGGAAAGAAAGGATATAAAAGGGCCCTAAATAAATTATTGTGTTCAGAGGATAGTAGCGTGCCTGGTAATAGTTCTCCCACAGTAGGTCAGATACAATGCTTGAGCAGTGTTGCATTCAGAGCTGGTAAGGGAAGCACCTGGTGATGTCCTGGTCTTCGGTCTCATTTCAAAGAGATCAGCCATCCTCTGGGTCTCAGGTTCACATAAATTTCCTGATTTTACAACAGCTCATGAAACAATGACCAACTGTTTCTAACTGCGTGCTAAAGTCTATCAGATTGCTGTTCTTAAAAATGTACATAGCTTATTTTTTTCACCTTTGTAACAGCAGTGTATCCCAATCCTGAAATCTTTAAGACTGACTTGTTATATAGCAAATAAAGCTAGCACCTCGACCATGTTGCTCACTGTTAAACAGGGGACGGTTACAAAAGATGTGAGGGGTTCATGTATAAGCACTGCATCTTGCTGAGTTATGTGGAACCTTTAAATATGTGTTAAACCTTTCATTAAAAATACACAGAGAGTAGGAGAATATGTGTATTGGAAGAGGTGGGAGAAAGGGGGAGGAAAAAAAAACCATTAAAGCCTTGAAATATGTAGAGTATTGAGTAAGAATTTCATTTTAACAGTGTCCTTCATTCGCTTTTCATTTAGCTGGAGAGTAATTTTATAAGGAAAAAATAATTAAAGGGAGAGAAATGTTTAACAGTTTTTCAAAAATTATTCCACATGGTAATAGTTACCCTTTCTGGAGAGAAGTTAGCTTCTCAATAATTCATTCTCTTTAGCTATTGCAACTATTATTTCTCTCCTCTCCCCTCTCCTAGTGTATTTGATGGTAACACAGAGCACATAAACTGCCTTATTTATTAGTTATAAATTAGTTGAGATTGTCTGAAAGTTTTGTTACTGGTGTTAGTAAAGTCTAATCCTATTTTCTTGAAGATAAAAAAGGAAAAACACAGAAAAGGAGGAGGGGAGAAATGAACAGTGGAGTTACAAAAGATAATAGTCTTTCTGCTGACGATGCTCACTTGTAAACCTCACTGATAAGAAAAAGTAGAGACGCATATACTTTTATTACATACTAAAAAAACTAATAAGCTTATGTTGTCATCAGGATGTTTAAAAAGCTTTTAGTTGTTTCCTCCTTTCTTTCTCACTTTCTTTCTGTCTTTCTCTGGTCATAGATTCACAGCAGAACTGTAAATCAAACAGCCTTGGTGGCCTACATCTTTTTAAACAAAAAAGGAAGAGAACAACTGGAACACGGAAAGAAAAGGTCATTGAAGAAGAAGATCAAAGCAGATCAGGGTTTTTCAATTTCTGACAGTGTTCAGAATTTATCCAGAAGTGACAGAGACATCAATTCTACAGATCAGTGTCGGGTTAAGTGATAATAAGTTTTTCTCCATACACACAGAGGAGCCCAGAGGCACAGCGGCAGGTGGGGGATCCCTGATAACCCAGCAGGAGCCACGAGCCCCAGTCTCGGCCCCCCAGGGCTGTCCCAGGAGACCGTCAGCCCGTGGGCTGGGGACACCCACGGCAGCAGCTCCCTGTCACCTCGCAGGCTGAAGGGGTGCTCCCGATGGGTACAGGACTCATTACAGGATGCTGAGGAACAGTGTTTGGGGAGTGCACAAGACTTATTATGGGATGATTAGGGGAAGGACCAAAGGTGGGGAAAGGGAGGAATCAAGGTGAAATGGGGAGAAATAAGAGTGGGAAAATAGAAGGAGAAGGGGATAAAGGAGCCAGCTACTGGTCAGTGTGCTTGTCTGGCCATGTGCTGCACCTGATCACCAAATCTGTTTCATCTTCTCATTAAACTCCATTTCTAACCATTTTCCCAAGTGAGTGGCATCCTTTTCTGTATGTACATGTGTATATGGAGGTCTGAGCTCCAGCAACCGGAGTGGGACCATGGGTCACAGAATCACAGAATCATAGAACAGTTGAGGTTGGAAAGGACCTCTGGAGATCATCTAGTCCAACCTCCTTGCTCAGGCAGGGTTCTCTAGAGCATATTTCCCAAGATCACATCCAGACGGGTTTGGAATATCTCCAGGGAAGGAGACTCCACTACCTCTCTGGGCAACCTGTTCCAATGCTCTGTCACCCTCACAGTGAAGAAGTTTTTTCTCAGGTTCAGATGGAACTTCCTGTGGTTCAGTTTCTGCCCGTTGCCTCTTGTCCTGTTGCTGGGCACCATGGAGAAGAGTCTGGCCCCATCCTCTCGACACCCTCCCTTCAGATACTTGTAAACATTGATGTGATCACCTCTCAGTCTTCTCCAGGCTCAACAGTCCCAGCTCTCGCAGCCTTTCCTCACAGGAGAGATGTTCCAGGTCCCTCATCATCTTTGTAGTCCTCTGCTGGACTCTCTCCAGTGGTGTCACGTCTCTCTTGTACTGGGGAGCCCAGAATTGGACACAGCACTCCAGATATGGCCTCCCCAGGGCTGAGTAGATAGAGAAGATGACCTTCCTCGACCTGCTGGCGAGAATGGGTCATACCAACCCATTCATCTGGGTGTCAGCAGCTGGAGAGACTGGAGTGTGTGTGTACTGTAGGAGTATATACGTCAGTGTGTGAGCACTAGTGAATATCAAGCTGGACTAGCCAGCAAGTAGGGTAAGACACTTGGGAGCCACGTATCGAAGCAGCCATGAGTATGGGAGAGACGGAGAGACCAGAAGTTCTGTGTATTAGGTATTCAAGGGCTGGGGGGTGGGGGGGCAGGTCTAGACCAGCTACTGGGAAGACCATGGCGTCTAGGAATAGACCGAGAGGCCTATTTGCATAAGTGTGTCTCTGTGCATGAGGTAACTGGAGACCAGATAGTCTAAGGGCCAGCTGCTGGGTAGACTGAATAGCTAAGTACCACTACTGGAGGAACCTATATTGTACATATGCATATATTTTCCACCAATGGATCTTCATCCTGATCAGCCAGAGAAGGGAACAGAATGAACCTTTGGTGCTATTTGTGTTTGTATGAGCTCTGTATTTTCTGTTTCTGTTGATCGGTGGCCTGGCTCTGTGCATAGGTGTACATCTATTATATACACATACTTGTGTGTGTGCTGACTGGGAATACGTGCTCAGCCTTGCTACTGGCTGGACCCGGGAACAGGAAGCTGCGGCAACCCCACCTTTAACAGGCTACTGGTTTTGGCAACTCCAAACAACCGGAACAACTGGAATCAGGCTGAAGCTGCTTGCTTTACAGCAGCTTCAGGGACTGAGTGGGAAGTGTCAAGATACCAGCTTTGCTCTGTCTACGGCAAAAGTTCGTACAGTTTCAGGACTGTAGGGATGTTGGCTGCACCAAGCAGCAAGATACCACTCTACAGCAGCAACAACCCTAGTGCTTGACAACAGTCTTCTGGCTCCAGAGAAAGCATAATCCAAGCCCTGGAGAAAATCTGGAAGCCACGGCCAGATAGGGAGGTGAGATGCCACTAAATCACCATTCTGTGCATGAGTTGACAGCTTTTCCTAAGGTCTGATTTCTACAAAGCAAGACTATTAATAATTAAGGCTTGAGTAAAAGCCTGTGTCACTTCTCAGCTATTTGGTATTGGCATTTGATGACAGTCACATTTTTAAATGTGACTTAGATGCTGGACTTTCCATATAACAAAATAAAATATGACTGTCTAACTGAATTTAAACAGTCATCTACTTTCTACTGTTGCTGTTCATTCTCCTGAAATATATACTCCCAAGACAGCTTTCCTATCTGTTCCAACCCTTTTTCATCTCATATGGTTGAGATGCATGTGAAGTTGGATGGGATTAACCCCATAGCCCCTTTCACTTTAATTTTCTATAATTCTACTAATCTATAATCATTTTATTAACTAGGTGATCCTAGGTTTTGGTGAGTGTAATCAGGCCCGCTGCAGCCACTCCAGATTCTTGGAGTTTCCCCAATGCGATCCATGAAGACATTCAGGCCATATCATAGGAGACAGATAAATTCCAACTGCTTAACCTCCACTATTTGGTTTATGAACAGCTTTCTCTGTGCAACACTTCACTTAGGCTTCCGTTTTACTACGTAAGATATTGTGTGGGTCTCTACCAATTTAGAAACAAGTGCAACCAGTAACAAAGATCTCAACAAGTAACATTTAACTTTTACTTCTCACTGCATCTCAGACCTGAATGAATAAGTAGAACAATAGGGATTGAGGAGTGTTATTCTTCCTCTCTCAATTAAAGCATGAACGGGGCTTCACTTTTAATACAAAATATAAAAATAGCCCTAGTAACACTCACCTCTCCTCTCCAAGAGGATTGCCCAGACAAAAATTCTTTCTCATTTTTTCTGCGCTCTCTCTGACCTGATCAAGCCTGGATTCTTTTCTGTACAGTGAAGCTAACTCAATAGGAACCTACCTCCCCCTCAGCCTGAATAGGCTCCTAGCCAAGGGATATGCTGCAAAGATGAAAGCTGTGGGTTTGAAGTTGTTCATGCACAAGGGCATAGTCTGCGTGAAAACTCTAAAAAGTTGATCTACTTGCACTTAAAAATAAGCAGTAGCTATTAGTGTATTCTCTCAGTAACTGAACAAATCTTTACATGTGTTTTGAGAACTACCGGATCAAACTGTTTAGGGATGATGTATCCTGCTTTTAGATGCCATTTCGACTTAGGTCATAGACTCTGAGATGTTTCTCGGCCTATATTTTTTGATATCTTCATTAACAACCTGGGCAGCAAGAGGGATTGTACCCTCAGCAAGCCTGTGGCTGATGCCAAGTTGCAGGGAGCAACCATTTTGCTGGAGGGCAGGGCTGCCATGCAGAGGGTTCTTGATTGACTGAAGAAGTTGGTAGAGACCTCACAGAGTTCAGCACAGACAAATGCAGGACCCTACATCCAAGGTGCAATAGCCCCAGTTACAACACTATGGGCTGGGAGCTGCCTGGTAGGTGAGGTGATGGCACTACAGAAAAGGACTGGAGCTCTGGTGATGTCCTGGTCATTGGCGGCTTAGGGTGTCCTGGTGAATAGGAGCGTCACTGGCGGTCAGCAATGCACCTTTGCAGCTAAGCAGGCTGACCGCATGCTAGGCTGTATGAGGAACAGCACATCCAGGACAGCAAGGGCAGTGCTTATTCAGCCTCCTTGGCACTTGGGAGGCCACACGTAGAGCACTGCACCTGATTTAGCAAGGGATGCAAGGGACATGTCGACCAACTGGAGCTAGTCCAGCAGGGTGCTGCTAAGAGGGAGAGGGTTTGGCGCAATGATGTGCAAGGAGAGACTAGGTTTGTTTAGGGTGGAGAAGGGAAGGTTCAGGGGGCATCTAATGGTTGTTTTCAGCTCACTAATGGTGGGGGGGAGGGCTCAGCAGTGCACAATGGAAAGACAAAGGACAACTATTGAAATTAGGAAAAGGAAATTCCACCTGGACATGAGGAAAAAAAATCCTTCACAATGGAAGTGGCTACCCACAGGAACAGGTCACAGAATCACAGAATCACAGAATCGTTTAGGTTGGAAGGGACCTCTGGAGATCATCTAGTCCAACCTCCCTGCTCAAGCAGGGTCACCTAGAGCATATTGCCCAGGATCACGTCCAGACGGCTTTTGAATATCTCCAGCGAAGGAGACTCCACCACCTCTCTGGGCAACCTGTTCCAATGCTCTGTCACCCTCACAGTGAAGAAGTTTTTTCTCAGGTTCAGATGGAACTTCCTGTGGTTCAGTTTCTGCCCATTGCCTCTTGTCCTGTTGCTGGGCACCACGGAGAAGAGGCTGGCCTCATCCTCTTGACACTCCCCCTTCACATACTTGTACACGTTGATGAGATCGCCTCTCAATCTTCTCTTCTCCAGGCTCAACAGGCCCAGCTCTTGCAGCCTTTCCTCATAGGAGAGATGCTCCAGTCCCCTCATCATCTTGGTAGCCCTCCGCTGGACTCTCTCCAGGAGTGCCATGTCTCTCTTGTACTGGGGAGCCCAGCACTGGACACAGTCCTCCAGGGGAGGCCTCACCAGGGCTGAGGGGAGGGGCAGGATCACCTCCCTCCACCTGCTGGCAACACTCTGCCTAATGCACCCCAGGAGACCATTGGCCTTCTTGGCCACAAGGGCACACTGCTGGCTCATGTTTAACTTGTTGTCCACCAGCACTCCCAGGTCCTTCTCGGCAGAGCTACTTTCCAGCAGGTCAACCCCCAGCCTGTCCTGCTGTAGGGGGTTCTTCCTCCCCAGGTGCAGGACCCTGCACTTGCCTTTGTGGAATTTCAGGAGGTCCCTCTCTGCCCAGCTCTCCAGCCTGTCCAGGTCCCTCTGAATGGCAGCACAGTCTTCTGGTGTGTTAGCCTCTCCCCCCAGTTTAGTATCATCAGCAACCTTGCTGAGGGTGCACTCTGTCCCTTCCTCCAGGTCATTGAGGAATATATTGAACAAGACTGGACCCAGGACTGACCCCTGGGGGACACCACTAGCCACAGGCCTCCAACTTGACTCTGCGCCATTCACCACAACCCTCTGAGCTCGGCCATCCAGCCAGTTCACAATCCACCTCACTGTCCACTCGTCTAGCCCACACTTCCTGAGCTTACCTAGGAGGATGTGATGGGAGACAGCGTCAAAAGCCTTGCTGAAGTCCAGAAAGACAACATCCACTGCTCTGCCCTCATCTACCCAGACAGTCATTCCGTCATAGAAGGCTATCAGATTGGTCAAGCATGATTTCCCTTTGGTGAAGCCATGCTGACTCCTCCTGATCACCTTCTTGTCCTCCAGATGCTTAGTGATGACCTTCAAGAGGAGCTGTTCCATCACCTTTCCAGGGATGGAGGTGAGGCTGACAGGCCTGTAGTTTCCTGGGTCCTCCTTCTTGCCCTTTTGGAAGACTGGGGTGACATTGGCTTTCTTCCAGTCCTCAGGCACCTCTCCTGATCTCCAGGACCTTTCAAAGATGATGGAGAGTGGCCTAGCGATAACATCTGCCAGCTCCCTCAGCACTCGTGGATGCATCCCATCGGGGCCCATGGATTTGTGGATGTCAAGGTTGGACAAAAGATCTCTAACCTGATCCTCCTCCACCAAGGGAGAGTCTTCCTTTCTCCAGCCTTCCTCTCTTGTCTCCAAGGTCTGGAATTCCTCAGGACTGGCCTTAGCAGTGAAGACGGAAGCAAAGGCAGCATTCAATAACTCTGCCTTCTCTGTATCCTTTGTCACCAGGGCACCCGCCCCATTCAGCAGCGGACCCACGTTTTCCCTAGTCTTCCTTTTGCTATTGATGTATTTGAAGAAGGCCTTCTTGTTGTCCTTGACATCCCTTGCCAGATTTAATTCCAACTGGGCCTTAGCCTTCCTTGTCGCATCCCTGCACGCTCTGACAACGTCCCTGTATTCCTCCCAAGTGGCCTGTCCCCTTTTCCACATTCTGTACACTTCCTTCTTCTGCTGGAGTTTTGCCAGCAGTTCCTTGCTCATCCATGCAGGTCTCCTGCCCGCTTTGCTCGACTTCTTCCTCAGAGGGATGCACTGCTCTTGAGCCTGGAGGAAGTGACGCTTGAATATTAACCAGCTCTCTTGGACCCCTCTTCCTTCTAGGGCCCTACCCCAGGAGATTCCCCTAAGTAGGTCCCTGAAGAGGCCAAAGTCAGCTCTTCTGAAGTCCAGGGTTGCAACCCTACTCATTGCCCTGCTCCCTCCTCGCAGGATCCTGAACTCCACCATCTCATGGTCACTGCAGCCAAGGCTGCCCCCAACCTTCACATCTCCAACTAGACCTTCTTTGTTTGTTAGTACAAGGTCTAGCATTGCACCTCTCCTCGTTGGCGTCTCCACCACCTGGGTCAAGAAATTATCATCAATGCTTTGCAGGAACCTCTTTGACTGTTTGTGCCTAGCTGTGCTGTCTTCCCAACAGATGTCAGGGTGGTTGAAGTCTCCCATGAGAACCAGGGCCTGTGATCGTGAGGCTTCTTCCAGCTGTCTGTAGAAGGCCTCATCGATGACTTCCTCCTGATCAGGTGGCCTGTAGTAGACCCCCACAACAGTGTCACCCATGTTAGCCTGCCCTTTAATCCTTACCCATAGGCTCTCCACTTGCTCTTCATCCACCCCTAGGCAGAGCTCCATACATTCTAGTTGCTCCCTCACATAAAGAGCAACTCCACCACCTCGCCTTCCTGGCCTGTCTTTCCTAAAAAGCACATAGCCATCTGTGACAGCATCCCAGTCATGTGAACTATCCCACCATGTCTCTGTCACTGCAATGAGATCATGGCCCTGCGACCGCACACAGATCTCTAGCTCTTCCTGCTTATTCCCCATGCTGCGTGCATTGGTATACAGGCATTTGAGAGAGCCAGTCAAGCACACAGGCTTCCCAGGAGAGGTGCAAGAGGATCCTCCATAGCCATGTTGCATGCTGTCTCCCCTGGCTGTATGCACCCGCTGGAGGCATCCTGACTTGAGTGGTGTTTTACTGACTCCCCTGCCACTATACCACTCCCCTTCCCCCATCTTGCCTAGTGTAAAGCCCTCCTTACCAGGCTGGCCAATCTGTTGGCAAAGACACGCGTGCCCCACTTGGTAAGGTGGATCCCATCGCTCCCCATCAGCTGTTGATCTTCAAACAGGGTCCCATGGTCATAGAAACCAAAGCCCTGTTGCCAACACCAGCGGCGCAGCCAGCTGTTAACTTGGAAAATTCGTCTACTCCTCCTCCTGTCCTTTCCCCTCACAGGCAAGATTGAGGAGAAAACCACCTGGGAAAACCACCTGGCGACCACAGGTTGCCCAGAAAGACTATGGATTCTCTGTTTTTGGAGGTATTCAAAAGTCAGTTCATCACAACCTTGAACAACCTGTTCTAACTTTAAAGTTAGCCTTGCTTGGAGCATGAGGGACCTCCAGAGTTTCTTTCTAACCTAAATTTTTTTGTGTTTCTGTATGTGTACAGAAAGCCTATGCCTCCAGTCAAAGCTCCCTTGGAGTCTTCCTTGGAGATAACAGTTAAGCAGGAATTTTGAGGATCATAATGTTGTTATTTGTGTACTATAAACCTACCCCAAGTCCTGTTGCATGATTCTCAGATCACTTGCCGACCTCCCCGGTGTGAAGAGATGCACCGCACATCAGCAAATGAGATGAGGAACAACCTAAAAGAAATGCATATCCTGAGACATCTACATGTTACGTTCTGAAATAGTTTTCACTTTGATTGTGTCTTTTTGGTAAGGTATGGCATTCCCTTTGATGGCGCAGGCAGGGCTGTCAGTTTGTTCCCTATCAGAAAACCAATAATCAATTTAGAATGTCAGATTTTGCTGTTTTCCTTTCTCTCTCAAAAATAGCTCAGCCTTATGAAAATTCAATCTGTTTTTAACAGCAAGGAGAAATTTCAAAGCAATAAAATTCGAGGGCTTATATTGGGTCTTGACAGGTAAGTGAAGCAAGAAAAATTATTTGAAACAATTTTGTTTTCAAGGGTAATTCAGTTCCAGAATTTGATTGGGGATCGCTGTGCCTTGTCTGAGGTTAGTATTTATTCCTTCAGGTATTTCAATTTCCTGCTGAAATAAATGCTACCAAATGGAACAACTGTCAAACTACTTTAGCTTTAAGGCCTGCATTGCTAATCACGACACCCCTGCCCCGAGGCCCTGAACCTGTAAGTCCTTGCTCAACAAGGACAGCAGGTGGAAGGGGAAGCTGTACATGAGCACAAGCGGGATTAAGCACTAGATTTATTTCTCCTCACGTGGAAGTGGAAGTAAATGCCAGTTTTCCACAAAACTGCTTCCTGATTTGCAAGAATGTGTTGTACACCCGAAGGATGTATCGTCTGACAAATCCGCAGCTAGCTGATGCTCACCTGCATCCTCTAAGGGGCTGGCCCCTGTGCTGAAATGTAAGACTGAGCTTGGTAATAAGACATTTACTCATATGTTAGCCTTATCACAGCTATCCAGGAATCAATTGGTGGCTGCATAGCTCAGGTTACCTTGCATTCCCTGTCCTGTTTACAGCCTTTTTACACCACGCTTTTGCATGGGACGTTAGGCACCTACCCAGGATGAACGATCAGATTGCTAAATCTGTGGTCCACTTGTCAAAAAAGCTTCCTGATCTTCTGGATTGATCAGAGCATTTGTAGCTTGATTAGCTAAACTAAAACACAGCAACAAAATAAGAGCTGTTTAGCTAGTGTCTCAGGTAACATTCCTACTGATTTAGAAGGTTTGGCTCTGGGAATTTCTGTCATTACTCATTTTCTTCATTGAGCTGGGAATTTTGCAGAGATGCATACATTTTTCTTGTTGTGACTTGTGTGAATGTAATCGGAAATTCTGGTGGCCCATGGGTGATTTTTGCACCTATTGTCTAGGTTCGTTTAGATTTTACCCAATCAGTCAAATTCAGGGTTGGTGTAACTGCATTCAGCTTTAATAAAACCCTTAATGTGAAACTTTGGTGATTGTGTGACTGTGTGCAATATTTCATTTAGTGTTATGCAGCAAGACAGACACTGCATTTCCTGGTAGGGCTAGATTTTGAGAGAGGTTCGAATGTTTTAAGCTGGTGCCCAAAGGGGCTCTGTATATCAATGGCATCCTAAGAAAGATATTCTCAGTGACTTCACATGGGACCCTACCATTGTCCATGGGAAAGTTTGGGTTCCTACCTTGGGTTTGATGTAGGCACTTACTTATATAGATGCCATTTTGTTTGTACCTCATAAGATCTGTTTCAAATAAAGAAACCATCCATAGTATTAGTATCAGGAAGAATGTGGGCTGGATTTTCATAAAGATTCATAGTCACAACTGGTAGCTAAGAAATGTAGGTAAAAAAATAATTCCCAAACTTAGGTTGCACAAAAAATAAGTTAGAAAAGAAGTGCTGGAACAATTTTACAAATCTTGTAGGTCAGCAAGAAGAGAGGAATCTTGAGACTGGATATGAAGACAGTTGTTTAGTCAATTAGGCATGAAAGCTGTTTCATTTACTTATAATCTAACCTTTTTACGGAATTTGATGTTTGCATAAGAGTCTATAGATACAAAAGTCCAGGAAAATAAAATTCGCTAAGATTGTAAAAGAACCAGAAGCTCTTCCAGATCTATCTCCCTTAAATGAATTAACTTCAATATAGGACCTTTTTAAAAGCATGCATTATACCGCAAGATACATCCCTTAAAAATGAGGCTTCAGTAAGGTGGAAGAAATAGGTAAAGGCTCTCATGTGATTGTGATTTTTCAATATAAACTCAAGTTTTTCACCTATCTCTTGAAGACGTTCTCTCAGTGTGCTGTCAAATTGACACATTTCCTGGATTTGATTTCATTAAAAAAAAAAAAAAAAAAAGAAAAAGTGTTCTTATAAGGACAATCCATTTTGAGCTGTCCACAGTCAAACACATTCAGTGATTTCCCAAGGCTGGACTTTCTCCTTCCAATTTCATTTTACGTCACGTCCTGGACTGAAAGTGCATGTTTGTGTCTTGGCAGATCTTGTGCAGTCTCTGATGCTACTCTGCCCCTTCCTCACCTGTAGGAAGGAGCAGTGGAGCAAGGAGGCATGGGATTATATGTGGAGGTGGAAGTGGAAGTGAAGCAAGGAAGGATAAAAAGACACAAGGAAAGACAGAAGGATGGAAAGAAGGGTGGAAGGAAGGACGGAAGGATGGAAGAAAGGAAGGAACATAAGAGTTATAGCTGTCTTGAGAGCGCACGACAGAGACAACAGACTTGCACGTTTCTCGGTTCAAAGGCTTCCTTTCTTCCTCTGCACCTCGCTCTGAGTTTACAGCAGTGTAATCTCTTGCTCCCCTCCAGAGCTTTACTGCAGATGGGGACTTGCACAGTAGGTTCAAAAAGCTGAGGCTGTTTAGGACAGTATGGGATATTTTTCACTCTTTGGCATTACAATACAGAAAATATAAAGCCTATATGCTCTCCCTGTGAACTTTCAGGAGGTTAGCAGGATTGACTCCTGAAGGGCAAGTACAGAGTTTGTCTTGAAAGAAATCACCATCTATGTGTTCTTATTCCCATGTCTCTTAAAAAGGCAATGACGACTCTGAAGAGAGACTCTTCTTTCCACTTACCACATCAATCTTGACTTTCTTGATTTTTTTTTTTTTTTGGTGGCCTTACATGCTCTTAAAGGGACTTTAGTGATTCAAGGACAAATCCTTTCATATTTCAGTCTTCCTGAAGTTTTGACTTCTAATTTCTCTCAAAAAATAGTATAAGTTCAACAAGAAGGTATAACAAGTGTCTTTGCATCTTTGTGATGTCAAAATGATTTCTGCAGCTTCAATTCTCTGATTTGGAGAATACTAATTTTATATCTTCTGCTTCCTGAGACAGAGAGGAAGAGCAAATTGCAGAAAGTGACTTCTTGCTGTATAAAACTCAGTGTCTGTTAGGTAGAAATATCTGGAAAAGTTGCAATCATTTTACTCCCAATAGGAAAAATAAATAAATAAATAAAACACAGCGTATGTGGGTGTGGTGATGTGCATCACTGCAGTGTGAAATCAAAATTAAACCCTTTTCTTTATATATATTTTTTTCAGTATAGTGAGAGAACGACAGATCTAATGATTGCCCATGGTTGAATAGCAATGGTGCTTGCAGAAAAACAAGAAAAGTAGGTTCAGCACAAGCATTCTTCTAGTTCTTAAATGAAAGTCCTAAAAACTGGAATTTTGGGACTGTTTCTCTCTCTCTCTCTCTCTCTCTCTCTGTTCCATATCAAAAATAAGTTCTTGCACTTAAGGACATTTAATCAGGACTGGCATATTCCCACATAATGTTTCAGTTTGGTCCAAAAAAAAAAAAATCAGCAAAATGTATGCAATCAGCTCTACTCTTGAGGATTTAGCCATTTTGAATCAGTACTTAACAGTAGTTGTTCCCACCTGATTTTTCAGCAAGGCCATAATACTATGTACTTTCTTACTGCCACCAATAACTTGCACCTTGTATTTCAGCATGCTGCCCTCAAGAATACAGTATTACTAACACCACTGTTTTTCCAAAAGTGGCAGCAAATTAGATTTTAGTAGTTATCTGGCAAACTTTGGGTGTCATCCTGTTTTTCTAGAGGACTACAATCTATTCTTCATGGTGATTGTCAGTCTCTTGCAGTACTTTGTTTACGAGTGACTATTCTAGGTTTCTTGACTCCACTCTAAATTAAACTCACACACATACACATTGGGCTGTATATCATTTTGTCTAATTTCCAGTAAATTATAGGAAATGTTATTCCAGGCTTTACTCTTATCGCTGTATTCAGCAAAGAATTTATGTTTAGCTTCAATATGATTTTAGAATTGCGTCCAGGCTGATTCAGAGAACTTGAGAGATGGGTGGTATTAATAGCATTAGTTAAGGACCTAGTGTATGCATAAACTTAAGGCAACTATTTAACCGTTCCTCCTAAACTAAGGATAGGATTTAGTTTCTGAAACAAACGTTCCTAGCACCATTTAAGATGTCTCAGAAGATCCTGGGATGGGAATGGCAGATAAGACAGAGGACTCTGGGAAGACTGAGTACTTCAAGCGTGGCATCGGGAGGCCAGGCTGGATGGTCCATTATAGCTAAATTGACATTGAACATCTATGTGTAGGCTGACAACTTCTGACTTCAGTGTCTCTCAGCAGGGAAAGATGAAAAGGTGCCTTCAGAGAACAGGAGAAGATCTTGTGTGTCAAACTTAGAAGGACAGACTTTTCTTCCAGAGAACGTCAGACGCTGCCTTTCTTCAATGAGTCTATCAGAAATGCAAATACAAAGTTCTGGATGCCAGCTTCACTAGGAGCTTAAGGTTTAGGTATAAATAAGAAGCTTAAGTTGAGTGGTCTGGTTCCTGCTCGTACATAATTAACTACCTCACTTCATAGTGTGTTCCAAATATGAACCACCTTCATCATTAAAAAAAAAAAAAAAAGCATCATATTTCTCATTTGAATTTACCTGGTAGCACCATGCAGCAATTGGTTCTTATTATGCCTGTAATATCCAGATTAGAGATCTTTGTTTCCTGGCACTTTTATTTGTGATTCACTGCAATCAAGTTCTCAAGAATCTTTTAGGTAAAGTAAGCAGGTTGTGTTTTAACTAACCCTTCACCTTAAGGCATTTTCTCTAATCCTTGAATACCTTGGGTAGCTTTTTTCTGCATTCTATGAAACTTTTCAACATCTTTTCCCAATTGTAGATCTCAAAAGTGATCACACTATCAAACTTAACTACTGTCATATAGAAAAATCACGGTTTGGCTCAGTCATGTATCTATTCTTATTTTCAGATTTTATGTTCAGTCTTCAACCCTTATCATTGCAAGGAAGCAACTCAACGTCAATTGAGCTGCTTAAATAAGCCTTTTCAGAGCCAGTGCTTTCAAAGGAGAAGCCTCTGTGTTTCCTTCTTCAAGGTTGAATGGTTCTTATGGTGCCCCCCTCCCCCAATGTCTAATTTTTCATTAGGCTATCTGAAAGCTCACTATATTTGAAGTAAATTAGACTAGCCAGGTAGCTTAGTATTACTGCATATTAAAGAGAAGTTTAGTACACCTTTATCTGAGCTATCCAATAATTTTGTTATCAATAATTTTACCTTTATTACAGATATCTGATATTGATGTTGAATAACATACAAAGCAAGTTATGATCTTTACAGAGTTCTGTGAAAAAACATGAAATTCAGCATTACCTGGACATCGGCTTATTAAAATGTCAGATGGACATTCTTAGTCTTTTTAATACATGCATTATGATTTGTATGCTGATTTTTTTGTTTTGTTTTATTTTGTTTGAATACCATTTGGGGTTAAGTTAAATAGATATGCATATTGCATTAAGGCAGATACCTTTACCAATAAGGTTTATTAGCGGAGTGATAGAAGGAGGTGTGTTAAATAATTTATTTATTTGCTAATATTTTTGCCTTATGGTAGGGCTAAAATATCTGAGAATCCAGGTAATTAGGTTCTACTGTTTCTTGAGAGAAAAGTTGTAGTATTATCACCATCTCTAAACTCTTACTACAAAACTCTCAATTATGATTCATGTTCCTTATCATAAATAAATCTTTCCTCTCAATTATTAGTCCTAAGTTTTCTTGTTTGGGGTAAATTAACATTTTTGTGACTTTGGATCATCTTTTGTTCAGCACATATTGTAAAGAGAAGATCTTGATCGCTGATTCCTGGTTAACTAATAGCTTCCAGTCTAGTGGACTTATCTTTATCAGTGGAGAGGAGATCCCCTCCAAAATCATCATTAATATCATTTTAACTTCACTGATGTGGAAGAAATAGATTAAATGACTCGCTCAAGACTATTCAGAAACTCTTTACCAGAGATAGAATAGCACAGATCTTCTCAATCCTAAATTAGTGCCTTCAACAAAACATCATTCTGTCAAACACAATATTGGTCCCACCTCTATCTGAACCGTCCCCCCATCTGTTTCCTTACATGAACAGATGGTAGAGAGAAATTTTTCATGTGTGATCTTATTCCCCGGGTGCTATGGCTTCTAAAAGTTACAAAAAAGAATTTCATAATAACTGCAAGGTGATGTTAGAGTACACCAAACACTCAGAGCATAAATCTCACTACAAGATGCCATATTTGTTTTCCTAGTCGTTAGGTATATTATCACAAAATTGTATAAGAAATACTGATTGCAATGCCAGAGTAAATATTTAGTTTCTCATTAATATATTATTTAATACAAATTCATGAAAGATTGAATTGCAATTAAATGAGGTGTACATGATAACATGCAGAGTGATCCAGTTCGTGACAATACATAGGTAAACACTTATTTCTGTAAACGTCATTAATACTTTGGGTGTAGCATGAGGAGCACTGGGTCTGGAACATGTCATAACCTCTTCATTTCTGCAAACCAAAATACCCTACATATTTCAGGACAGTACTGGTTTGTATAAGAGTAGCGTGAGGGCTACAAGTAAACACTAAGACCTGCATGATTTTCGTACACCCAGATTCATGTTTCTCCTGCTCTGCCTTTTTTAAGAAAAACGTAAATGTGTTGCATTGCAAATAGATCATATTAAGATGTGTTTCCACCTTCTTATCCATCAGCTTGTTGACTAGCCTCGCCTGATAACAAATTCGTGCACTGGTAGCAGGCCAGTGCTGCACACCTATCTGCACTAACACACACGCAAAAGGGCTTTATTTTAGTTCTGAACAGTTGTGTCTTTTTCTTCCTTCCTTCCTTCCTTCCTTCCTCCTTTCTTCCTTCCTTCCTTTCCTAGCAGCTCTCCATTGTAGAGCAGAGACAGGATACAGGAAAGAGGGCAAAGAACAGCTGCTGTGTAAACGCTATGGCTATCATGCTGGCCATCAAAGTGGAGTTTGAAACATCAGGTCAGGCAGCACAAACTGCTGCACAGGGAGAAAAGCTATTTACCTAGGACGCTTTTTATCCTATATGGTGACCAAATAAGTCAGTTGTAGAAGTTATGGTGTGAGGCTGCCCAGGTCAGAGGAGCAGTGACAGGCAGAGTAGTATGCTGCCAGTAATGGAGAGTTTCTAGTCTAGAGAACAGACTTGTTTAGTTTTATGAAACAAAATAATGTGGTTGTTTACAGTGGCTCAAGGCTAGTGTGACTAATTTAGGTTCTAACTTAGGCATAGGCAAACCTCTTATGTAGTGTTTTAAATAAGTGACATGGAGAGGGAAGGGAGGATGGTATTATGGATAGAAGAAATTGGTGGGAAAGGAACCAGTTCCTCTAAATGAAGTATTTAAACTCCATAACTAGTCAGTGGAGAGCAATGACAGCCTGCCTGATGTTATCCGGTTTGACTAAATTAGGTCCCTGGACTAAAAAGACTTGTGGATAGAGTTGGAGGTTTATCAGTCAGCAGAGAATTTGAGCAAACTGTGGTGAACTCTAAATATACAGACTCAACAGATATAGGGCTTCCTGGGTCACACAACCAATATCGCAGCAAGAAGAAACTGCACCTTCAGCAGATCAGGATGTAGAAATGCCTATAAAATAATAGTAGAAGAAGTAATATGTTAGAAAAGAAGACAGAAAAGGAGTAGAATAGAATAAAATAGTTAAGAAAAACAAACACATCAATCAACAAAAGAGCTCTTTTCAGCCCCCAAGGACACTGAAAATTGTTGCTTTTTCATGCCATTTTGTCTACTGCAAGCATTGCAGAATTTTGCAATAAATTCAGGCCTTGTTTCTGTTGTGCTATTTGCTATAATTTACTTGCATTATGACATTAAGTATATATATATATATATATATATATATATATATATATATATGTATTTTTTTATAACTTATTATTTCAGGGACCTACCTGGCTTCCAGTTCATGGGCTATTTTGCGCTGAACAATCACTATATATAATCCTATTAGGAATTGTCCTAACCAATAGGCTAGCTGTTTATATCCACACTTACTTTCTCTTGTAATTTATACGTGTGTGTGTGTGTGTGTGTGTGTGTGTGTGTGTGTGTGTTTGTGTATACATATGAATATATGTGTGAATGTATGCATATCTTTTCTGCTTAGTTAAACAGCTTCCTTGACGGGTTCTCCTGTCCTTGGGACAAATAGTTAGCTTGTGGCTCTGTATCAAGTTTGGTGAAGATCCTCAGTCACACTCTAGGTGTTAAGGAAATTTTGTGATACATGTGATGAGGTATCTGTGGACGTGATGCGTCTCCAAGCTGTCCAAAGACCTCGTGTGGGGTAGTCTGGTACACCATAGCATGCTGCTATGTGGGATGTGATGAGAGCGGTGGGGACAGCACCAACATACAGCACAGCACAGTGACACAGCCCCGCTCCTTTTTGTGACTCAGGCGTGTGCTAGGCCATGCTGATCACACAAAACTTGTTCTGTGCCACATGTGAGAGCAAGATGAAGATCAGGGACTGAGACTGCTATGTGATTAAATAGTACTGAGTTATACAGCAGAGCACACTGGTCCAGGTAGTGCTAATGGAAGCATCAAAGACACTTCTGACTACCCCAGCCCAATAATTTAATTAAGATGAGATTTAAAAACCATTTATATTATGAGTCGCATGGGGCGTCTGATTACGTTTAGGGGGTCATTTCAGATGACAGTTTGGGACTCTCCATGGGATCACAGGATAATTCAGGTTGGAAGGAAACTCAGGAGATCTCTCGTCCAACCTCCTGCGAAAAGCAGTCCACTATGGAGTCAGACCGCGTTGTTCAGGGCTTTATCCAGCCTAATCTTGAAAATCTTACAATATTTAAATGCTGACATGCTTTTATTTGTATTCAAAGACCTGTCTTTGGTTCAGCCCCCATATTATGCAGGGTGCCTTTACAAAACACGATAGTCAGATGTAAGTTTATTCTGTACAGACACTGAGCCAAGTGGATATGAAACTCAGGTGATCTCTGAAATCGTATGATTACACTAGCTTGAGGTTGAGCCTCGGGTAAGGACTTTAAACCTCTCTGTAAGCTCATCTCTTCTCACAACACCCAGTGTTGCTATTCCTTAAACAATGAGCAAGTGTGTTTTTGCATTAAACTCCCGTTGCTTTGATGCAGAAAATAACTAGGAAAAAATATGAGGCCAACATAGAGCAGCAGTTGATGTCATCATCATCAGTTTTTTTGTCTCTCTACTGAGCCTTCCAGAAATTCAAGTTGCTTTGGAGTTTGCCCCAGCCTGTGCTGTTGTAAACCTCCCTCTTGGAGAAGCTCCATTCCAGACCTGGACAACCCCACCACCACAGGCAATATTTTACAACTTCTAGCATTATTAAAAAAAATAAATAATAAAAAAAAAAAAAACTGGATGATGCGTATTTGTTTCTGGGAGTCATAAAATATCTGCTGTTCCTACACCACGTAGATGATCAATCTTAAACACAGCTGATTCAAAGTCTAGTTTCAAGAAGTGAGATATCATCAAGGATTTTCTTATTCCAGATCATGTGGAGTCAAACTTGCTGTTTTCCATTGAAAGGTTATTCCTCTGCTTGCCCCCTATCCCTTCATCCCCAATCAGGGATGAATTCAGCCTCTTCAGCTCATCTTTTATATTTAGAAAAGACAAACAGGAAAGTAAAAATCTGAAGGTAATGTCCACACATTCTGGGTAACAAGGTGTACGTCAGCTAAGCAACCAGTAGCACAGAAGAAAACTGGCTGAGGTATTTAAAGGTTCAGTACTCAAGCAAAAGAAAATTTGTAAATACATAGTTATGCATCTTTATTGTTTTTAAGAAATTGATTTGAGTTAATGGGGATAGTCCTAGTTTAATAAAAAGAAAATTAAATAAATACAGTCTCTGCAAATCATTCTTATCTCTGCAAATCATTCTTTTTTTTTCTCAATTTATCTAAGACAGCTGTGCCTTTAAATATGTAATTATTTTCCTTTGTTTGCTGCTGCAAAGCTTTCCTTGGGGGAAAGGTATCAGAAGAACAGTTATCCACACCTCCCCCGGATGAAATGGAAAATTCAATTGTAAGTGGCATTTACCGTTCTCTTCGGTAGCAATAATCTGACCATTGAAATGTTACTAATATTGCTTCTTTTGACCCTTTTTAACAAGAGCACAGCTTTCAGCATTTCAAGTACTCTTATCAAGCAGACCCAGCAGTGGCTTCAGAAAAGGCATTACCTGGCGCAGGAGGCTTTAAGGTGTCAGAGAGTCAATCAGCCCCAGTACTAAGCAATTCTTATCAGAAATCCTTTGCTCTTTATTTCGTGCAATTGTTCCCTTCCTCACTGACGTGGGGGCTGTAGGGGTGGCTGAAGAAAGAACCTTGTGACTAACATGGAAACTTTTTCTCTCTAGAGGTGACTTTTATGAAACCTCACTTTATTAAAGCAGTTACTACAGTGTGTGCATTGGAGATGGTGTGATTGAAAAGCCTTCAAGGTGAGTTCTGCAAAGCTGTAGGCAACTTTTACGGCCATCAGGGCAGGGTTCAGCAGTTCCTGTCAGTGTGGTCTGTGCTGGATTTCTGCTGTGGCATCGAAGTGGGTGAAAGCTTCTTCTCTCTTCCCATTGTCTCAATGGAAGACCGTTCCTAAGTTCAGGTGAATGACAAGTTCATATCATGATTTGCCCAGCAGGGAAAGGAACTGTGTGACTCAAGACATCCTTTGTCAACCGCAAAAAGTAGGGGTGGGGGAGGAAGTAGGACTGAGAAGAATTAGTTATTTGGGATGACTAGGCAGCACTTTCAAAGACATCACCGGGGCCTTTGGAAAGTCAGCAAGAACAAGTAAGAGGACTTAGGGCAATTTAACTCAAATTTTCTATTCTATGAAGCTATCAAAGGAACTGCTTACCCTTGTTTGGTATGCTGGGCAAACAAATAAAACTCAAGCTGTTGGGTTCATCTTTTACCTTGGGTTACCATTGTTTTTACTTCTGGTGATGTAGCTCTTGAAACTTCTATGTGGAGGTAATCATTTTAGGCTCCATTTTAAAATATTTCAAGATCAATGAGCAAAAAACTGTTGGAGTAAAGCTAAATATTCTTATCATAATAATATGGTAATTATTGATAAATAAATTGTTGATTACTTAGGAAATATATATTAATTGAAAATTTTTATTATCTAAATTTAAAAAACTAACCAAATAATAGTGAGCTAATTCATATTTTCTTACAAAAGTACTTTTGTGTCATGTGCACAGTCTTTTGGAACTCATTTGCATGTTTCTTATGAATAAAGGAAACTTGCATAAGTCTAACAGGATTGCAAAGTATTATTTGTGAGGTTTATTAATAAATGGAAAAAAAAAATAGTGAGGGATCTGGTTTATTATCCACTCTTGAAACTTTTTAACCCAGTCAGGATGCCATTCTGCACAGCTGGCAAGCAGTAGTCAATGCACTTGATACAGAAAGCATTGAGGAAAACTGAAAAGCTTAGGGATGTCAGACCCAAGGCCTGTCTAAGCCTAAGAGACTCAGTGCTGTTGTGAAGACCCACTAGAAAGCTATCCTGCAAACATTATGTCTCTTTGACTCCAGAGACAGAGTGATTGTATGTCTACTTGCAGCTGTATCAACTGGAGGCAACCCTTAGGAAGAATGAGAAGAGGGTTTGTACACGCACTTCTGGATTTATGTACTCCTGTGGTGCGCAAAGTACTCTATTACTAGGACATCTCAGAGTGTGGAAAAAACATGGACAATTAATTATAGAAAAACTTATCGACAGAATTTTTAGCTGAACTAAAAGTTTCAGCTGAGTTGCAGACAGGGAGAAACATTTGGAGTTGGCAGCAAATAATTAATTTGCGTGGAAGATTTATTTTAATGTCAAAAAAAGTCTGATGGGTATATTTTTTTTTAAATCAACTAAGATAGTCATTCATCCCTAAAAGTAAAAAAAATATATATATATAAAAATATATATATTATTTTTCAATCCCTCTTTGGGAAAACTAAGTAGAGATTTTTGTGGCAAAAAATCATATTGAAATGAAAATTAAATATATTGGAATATACCAAGAGAAAATATCGTCGTTATTCAAGAGTTTCTAAAGTGTGCTTTCATGTTGAAATATTGAACTCAACATGAATTTGGAAACAATTTCAATTGAAATAAATTTGAAATTTTAGAAAATCGACTGTTTGCTTTAAAATTCTGGCCCAGCACTAGTCAAAGTATGCTTTCTCAACTAAAGTATACTAGCCGAAATTCCCATTTTGGTTTCCTTTAGAAGCCAACAAAGTCCTTTCATCAACTGCACTATTAGCAACGTTTCGTTCTCTCCATTCATTTGTGTATTGCCCTTTTCCTTCCTCTTTCCCAAACTGCTTTGTTTTAATATTAGTTAGCTCTGTGATAGGGACAAGTACTTTCCTTCCTATGGAGAAAAAGGGCCTTATTTTTACTCACTACCAGAGTCATTTTTATCACCTCTAAGATGGGGTAAATTCCATGAAAACTGAAAAAGCTGATGTGAGCTATTTTAGCTGGATATGCTGACACAGAAAGTCTGTGTTTGGGTAGGAATCTTTCTGTAATCATTGCAGCTTGGGACTGATTTTTACCACAAACTGTGTTCTCTAAGGTGAAATTGGTATTAAAAGGCCACCTGCTGGAAGTGTATATTCTTTCTGTTTTCCTGAATCTATATATAGACTTGGGAGTCCTCAATATAACAGCATTCAAGGGATTTGTTTACACATTCAGCAAAGATCAATATCTTTTCAATATGCCTAGAATAGCTTAATGAGTGTCCTGAAAACCTTATGCAAGCTGAAAAATTGATTGGATGTGATTTTTGTTTGAGATCACCTATGAACTGATTGATTTTTGTTGGATGTCAACTTTGCAAAAGGCTTCTTAGAAGTTTTCAACTCCAGAACATCTGTGGTGAAATTAAAAGCCAGCGTGAGTCAATAACAGCTTTGATATCCTTTAGGTGGTGAAAAAGTTTCAGCAAGTGTGCACATTTTGTAAAAAGTATAACACATTAGTATCTCTGGCTCCACTACACCAAAGCATGCATTTTTTTAAAGATAGCTAGATAAGAAAATAACTCCTCGCCTTTTAGTCAAATATTTATAATTTTATTTAGTCAAATATTTATAATTTTATTCTAGAAACAGAAAAGCTTAACTTCTATCTTTTTTTCCTCCTAAGGCAGATCAAAATTATCCTTGTTAAAAAAGTGTTCTAACAATTAGGGAATAAGGTATTTGAGGTGAGATTTTTCCCACCTGTTTCCTGCTGAAAATACTCTACTTTGTAAAAATAGATGAATAAATAAATCAATAAATAAAAATTCTCAGATACTCACAGGTTTAGGGACCGAGAGCCAATCTTCTGTCCTAAGAGACTGCTATTGCGGTGAGCCTGCTTCCTGCAATCTCAGCTGATGAATATTTATCAACAGACTGAAAATGAAAGAGCTTCAACAAAAGATTCCAAGAAAATCCCATATCTGAATGACCATACCTGGTCTCAAATGAATTTTCTTAGGCTATTTGAGTGTAAATCCTTTCAGGCAAAGCTCAGGCTTGTATTTGCCTTTCTTTTATGAGTAACCCTGCTATCAAATTAGAGACTCAGTCTCTTTTTTTCTTCCTGTAGCCTGATTTATACCTGACTCTTTAAACAAAGCAGGACTGCATGAGAGATATACCTCAACATATTCTCTAGTCAAATGGTTTAAACGTTCACCCAGGGTGCTGCATACCAGGATTCAAAATCCCTACTCTAAGTCAGGAGATAAATTCACGTATTCTGGGTGAGTATTTTTAATGTGTGACTATTGAGTGCAAAAGCAAGACTCACACCTCAGTCTTTATCAAAAAGTGGCCTGGTTGAATTACATACTTACCTAAAATGATAGATTGTAATTGGAAGGATGCACTGAAATTCCTAAGTATCGTACTGCTGTCAGTATTTGCAGTTAACCATCTTAGATGGTTTCTATGGTCAGTATTATGTCTTTTGTGGATTATACTCTTAGAAGCCAGGGTAGGTGTTCTACACAAGGCTGTAGACTCTGTCCTCTGGCAAAGCACCAAAACTGGGCATTGCAGTACTGATCTTAATTCCCATCTGAAGCTAGCTCAGAGGTCCTGCTGCAGGTATGGTATCTTTTCCTTCCATGATTAAATATCCATTTTGGATCTAACAGTTGTATATGAGTGGGCAAGGGCAGGATGAAAATCATCAATAGAGAAAAGAGAAGGAACGTGACTATGAGATTAATGAGATTAAGGCATATCCCAGCCCACTCTGTTTTCCTAGTATTAGATCTTATTTTAAGCTGCTTTACAATGGTGTTGTTTGCTTTCTGTTTTTTTTTTTTTGTTTTTTTTTTTTTTCACAGAATCACAGAATGGCCAAGGTTGGAAAGTTGGGACCTCTGGAGATCATCTAGTCCAAGCGCCCTGCTCAAGTAGGGTCATCTAGAGTGCGTTGCCCAGGATCGTGTCCAGGTGGGTGTCGAATATCTCCAGGAAAGGAGAGACCCTCTGGGCAACCTATTTCCTTGTATTCAGTTTCTAAACTGTCTTTCCTTCCAGGCAACAGAGATGGGCCTCATACCAAAATCTGGATTAAATGGCTTGAAAGGTTTCTCCCCACACATGTGCTAGCTCTGAGGTCTATTACTCTGATTTATTTAAAAGTAAAGTCACTTGTCTGTAATCATCTGCCATGGAAATAGTCTAGGTAGATATGTGAGCCTGAGCTGCATGTGTACCTCTGGGGTACGTGCACGTATATTCTACTAATAATCCTATCAGTGTCCAGTCATGTGTATACATGGCTCACTGCGCTGCACCCTCTCTAGCATTACCTCTGAGATGAATTTGGGGTGAGAGGTTAATATCTTCCTTCTCCATCATCACTGCATCCAGTGAATAAGAATAGTTAGAAATACATTTAAATAGGCAAGATTTTAGAGAAAGAAAAAGGCTTATGTACAACTTTATGAGAAAATATGAGATATTAAAAAGAGATATAACTTTTAACCAAATTATAATGAACACCAACCTCATGAAAATCTTGAAGCTTTCATTATCCAAATTTGAGATCTCATATCAGGCCACTTCACTTGAATCTTTTATTTTGATATGAAGGTCTAATACAAAGAATATTTAAATTATCCTGTGTTCAGACTAATTTGTGTCAGTGAGGTGGGATGGAAGCTGAGCGGAAATTAAAAAGAGAAACATTAAATGCTGTGATCTGACCAACACATATGCCCCAGGCCTTCGACTGGAGGCAATTAACTCCAAGTGATTACTTTTCTTAGCTGGTACACATTTAAAAGCTATCTTCCTGTTCCCACCAATATTAATAGAATTCTTTCAATTTTGTCTGCATTTCTCATAACCTGTTGCAGCATTTCCTTGAAATGAACAGAGTTACAAGATTCTGTTCCCTGCTCTCTTCTTCCCAATAGGATCTGCTTTGAGCACATCAGCTCTGTAAAAACGATTAGAAATGCGTGGTTAGTTTGTGTAGTAGCACTTACTTGGAGAGAGAGAGAGAGAAAAAAAAAAAAAGAAATCTAGTCTTCCTCATTGTTGCCTGTGAATATTCAAGCCCAATGGATTCATTTACTTTCCATCTGCCTCACTAGGTTCATTTCTGAGCAATGGGAACATCCGAAATTGGGTACTAGATGTACAAGTTCAGTTGTGCATGTGTTTGTCTTTGATTTAGCTTTTTTTTTCTTCTTCTTCTTTTTTCCTTTTTCCTGGTCTATTTTGAAAGGAACAGCTGTGATTGCTGGTTGCCTGATTCTCTCATTGATAAGGAAGAAAGGCTATAAATGAAAGGTAAACTGTCGAATCCAACTTAAGTCAGAAGTGAGCTGCAATTGGTGATCAATGAACAAGAGTGAGTATTTGAGGGGCAAATTCTTTCTCCCTTTCTCATGCTATAGGATATTTAAATCCAAACCTAGCTCCATTTGCTACACTAAAAAAGCTGTCAGGAGTATATTTTCTGCAGGCAAGAGGCCAGAGCACTTTTGTCCCCTACCCCTTTCGAAGATAGGGGTAGGGGACACTTGATCAGTGGATCAAGTATGACATGTGAACTTCAGGTCACATTTGATGGACCCTGCTGCAGGTGCGCACACTACTGTGCACCTCCCAACCTGCTGCTTGTGCACCTCACAGCCTACCTGGTTAAGCCTCAGATAGGTCACAAGGAAAACTGAATTAGAAACTTATTTGTTATCAGCTGGTATACCTACAGCCAAGTCGTAAGAGCAGTGCCAGTGAGAGTCTCATTTAAAGAATGTAAAGCCGCACCCTCTGAACACTTACCTGCATTCAGGCTTTTTGCATTTATATGTACATTTCTCTTCATGGGACTTTGTTTCTTTTGACATCATTCTAGCCTCTTTCCCAAACTTGTCAAGATTACAGTGTGCAATAGCTCTTCTTTCCGAGTGACTAGCTTTACATTTGATTGTTGACCCTTTGGACAGGGACAATCTTAAATCTACTCAAGAGCCATCACAGTGAGATCTTAAATTTGATCAAGGTTTCTGGTTGCAAAATTGCTGGACATAATAAACAGTAATGATGACAACCTTGTTTACCTAGAAACGTAGCAAAGGTATGTCTTGGAATAAACAGCCAGGACAGCTTTAATAATTGTCCTATTGTATTTAATGCAAGGTCAGGAGTCTGTCTTTCACCTGAGATGTAAAGATCAGAGCTCTTGCAGTGTGATGATCACCAATAGCTTAGAAGAACTTAAATTCTAGACTGAAATGGATGGCCACTAGCCATGCCACATGTTCTACTTCTTACAGTATAGAGACACTTTTTAAGCCCAAACACCGTCTTGGACTCATTTCCACTGTAGTTTGATGAGAAGTCAAAGCCAATCCTGATCAGAAGTAAAAGAACCCTTGTAGATGCTCAATTAATTGGTGCAAAGCCATGTAAAACACAGGACCCTTGGTTTCACAGCTCATGGAAAGACTTTTTGAATTATTTTTATGTGTTTGTGTGGTTTCTGTTTGTTTGGGTTTTTGTAAGGCCGTTATGGGCAGTTCAATGGTAGTTTGTTCTTTTTCCATACTTTTGCACCGTGATGGACTTCCATTTAGTTCAATCCTTAGAATCAATAAATGAGAGCTCCTGTGAGTGTTTTAGTCAAGGTCTAACCAAAAATGTCCTCTAGGAAGGAGCAAAATTAATATCATATAGCAACTTCTCCAGATTATGCGTTATGGATATGTTTCCGATAAAGAATAACTACTAGCAGGCACAATATTATGAAAACATAGGCCTCATTTAGTTGCTAAATGTATGTTAGCCTAGATTAACCTTAAATTTTGGAAACACGTCAGGCGAACAAATGGGTTAAAATATCTGATCTACAGGCAACATCTTTCCAAAGTAAGTATTTTCCCCAGGCAAGTATTTCACTGCAATAAAGAAATAAATAAAATTACATTTGACATTGAAAACATTCCAAAAGAGTTGAACTGTTACGGAGAGGAAAGAAGTCTTTGGACAACTTCTGTCTAATAGCAAATTGATCAAAGAATCCTGTTCTGATCTATCTTAATTACACTGCTTAGAGAACTTTGAGTGAAACTGGGAGAAAAGGAAACACGACACCAAGGGAGAGATAAAACTAAACACAGAAAATCCCTCTTGATGTTGACTTTGTGTATCACTTTGAAGGAGTTACTTGTCCATTTTAGTAAATCATCCTATTTACTAAAACGGAAAGGTTCAATATGAACAAGAATGTTCTGAGGGCAATTCAGTTGCCAGATAGATGTTCAACAGGTATAAAATAGTATAGCTCAGCGGAATTCATGGCCTAACCTCAGGTTTTCCCAAATGAGCATCTGGTCTGTTGTGTGTTGTGTGTTTCAGTATACCAACTATTAAAATTTAAACATTCTAATAAGCTTTATTTTTCCATGATTCTCTGTTCTAAAATGATGGCTAATAGCCCCAGCAACTTCAACTAACTTGTTACAAAGCCTCTTCTTATATCGCACTATACCAAACACCCTTAACCTTTCTCTACAACACATCTCAAAGGACGTTATTCTTGCTGCTCTGCTCGTTACTAGCTCGAGAGCGATTATGTTCTTGCTGAGGTATTGCAACAAAAGCTGCAGGAAGTGCTCTGGGTGAGGTATAACAAGTGCCTTTCACAGCAATAATACCACCTCCTAAGAGCTATACTATCCTCCTATAGCATACTAAGATGGCATTCTCTTTATTTTCTTTCTGGGTGCCATATATTTCATGGCACATTTAAAGGACATTTTCAACATTTTCCCCATTCCCTTTTTTTTATGTTTATCCTTGGACTGCTCTAAGTCATTTTAATTTAGAAGGCTGTTTCCAGTCAACCTCTGTGATTCAGGCTTTTCTTCATTAACTTTTTTGATAGAACTTTGTTATGATTAATTATTTGGATTTAGTAGCATTCAGAAGACCAGTAGCTAAGTATTACGCTTTGCATAGCAACAGGCAGTCCACGTCCCAAAAAGCAGGAACGAGAACCAGAAAGGAAATTCCATCCTCTCTGAGTCTGCTGTCAAGACCTGGCTAATCACTAGTGGAGATAAAGTCTCATATAGAAACATTAGATCACCAACCACATATCCCATGGCAAGTTTACACCATGGTAGAGAGTTTCTAAGCTTACAGACCAAGCCAAAGATAACCCTTTCCTCCTCAGTTCCCTCTGATAAGATACATTTCCATCTAATCAATGTCAGATAACCCCTTAGGGCGTCTTCTGATTAGTCATGAACACTCTATTTGTCAATCAAGTCAATCAGTTCTTTTTTTTCAAATTGTCTGTATACAATTTCTGGAATACTTTTCTTTAGGAGAAGAAAAAAGTGGACTCTCACTTCTTGCTCCCCCCCCATCCATTCTGAATAGTTTAACCACCTGACTCAATCCACAGACTTTTTACATGAATGGATTTAACGTGTGATTCTCTCTTTTAATCCAGTGATTCATTTTTTAATTTTTAAACTGCATTTCGCTTAAAGTCTTTCAGGTATTCCAAGATTTGTCATTTTAACATTCTTAAAGGAACTCACCTTTCTGACACTGTAAAGGTGCCTAACTATAGCTACTTTTATGTCTGTGTTTTGGAGTTCCTAACAGGCTCCTCTCCGGAAATCTTCCTCCTTTCAGTAAAGCTCTGCTCTTCATCCCATCCCACATTTACATTGACAGATGGAAATTATTTAATATATTTACTTTTTCCTTTGTCCTCTGTCTCTGAATTCCTATGATCATTCTTAAGAGAACTGATCTTTCATTTTACCAGTGTTTACTTTCTATAGCATGAAATCACTTTATTTGTTCAGTGTTTTGTTTTTCAAAGATCATTATATTTTCCCACTCTGAATTATTTCTTTGTTATTTTCACTTCCTCCGAGAATGAGCTCAATCAATGAATTATTAGATTCTGTGTAACTTTAAATGCTTTGATCTATCTTTTATATTCTTGTTTACATCTTGGTCTAATCATACTGGCTTGTGCCTCATGATATCTTTTTTGACAATTAGGACACTATTTATGAAATAAGTACATTATTTACATGACAATAATTCAAAACTAATGTGTGTTTTCTTTATAATTTGTCAAGTTTCATGATTTATCAGCCCCCTTCCTTGAGAGCTGTCCCCTCTACAGGATAGAGAAAATGAATGCTTAATATACATTGTGATTATTTCCTTTTCACGTGTGTTACTGACTAATGAAGTACTTAGACAATAGTGAAATGAGTATTCCTGAAATTACATGATACGGAATAGATCAGACAACAGATTGTGGAGAGTGCCAGGATGTTCAGTCACAAGAACGGTCACTCAGCTGCTAATGCATTGTGTTTAACCAAATCATCTCTCTTTCTGCAATCATGCAATGAAGATAAACCTTCATTCCTCTTTAAGGAGCTTTCAAATTCACGGCTCAAAAATATGATGCAAGAACTTAAGGGTAAACACTGGAGAAAAGATATTGTGGGAGTTTCCAACTTAGATAAATTAATTGAAGGCAATTTAAACATATACTGGTGCTAAGAGCAATATTCCTATGTTGGTTCAAATAAGGAAACCCTGAACAATCCTGCAAAGATAAGCACCATTTCTCTCATGTGATTATCCCAACCACTAGCTGGTAAGGAGAAGTACAAGCAGGTACAAGCCTATTCTACTCTACTTTTAGGCATGGCATTCTGGAAGACTTCAATGAGAGGGGCTCTGAGTCCTTCTGCATTGCTGTGCCTCCTATCTGTACAAAATGATAGAGAATGTGAATCATTTATAGATTTAACCAGAACAGGAAGAGTTTTCTCAACTCTTTTTAATGGTCACGACCACTTCCCGGAAAGTAGTCTCATCTGTTGTGAATTATTGCCATAGATGTTATCAGTGGATCAGCGGAAGTTGAAGGACCTCGTGGGGATGAAGATAATCAAAATGTCATTATCAGCACCATTGCCAGGTTTTTGTTACTAATATTGACATGAAAAAACTGTCAGGTTTTTTTAATTGATCCTTAATTGTCTCCCACTTCCATCAAAATTGGTAGGTGATGGCTCCCAGTTATTGTCCTCCAGCACATTTTCTGTTTGTCTGCCCTATGTTTCCTCAAAGTCTAGCAGTAACTGTGGTGGTCTTCACTGAGCTTCTAAATAATCATTAAATTGTCCCAGCACAGAGTCAATATGTGACAAATGCATAGCTTGGTGCTGCTGCCTACTTTATCATGCTGATATGCCTCATTTTCACCTCTACATCTCACATCCTGAAGGTAAGCATTCATGAAACCCCTTAACCTCACCTAGCCTAAACTGGCACTGCACCAGCTTCCTTAGCCTCAAAAATGCAACAGCAGCAGAAGATCTGTCCCTCTAGGTGTTGATACTATTATTCATATATGCATTTCAAAGTATTTTGAATCTTTGTCTTGTTTAATCTAATGGATGTATGGATGGTACCTGCAAGATTTGATTGTAACATTAGTCTTTCCTCCTGCACCACCGGCTGAGCTCAATTTATTTTGCCGTGCAAGGATGTACAGTTCCAGTTTAGGAAGCCATGAAGAATGGAGTGCTAGGTAAGCAGGGTAAGGCGGAGGAGGTGCAGGTCCAGCCCTTACTGCAGGTAGAGATTTGGCACCACCACACTTTCTGGTCAAATACAAAGTTGTTAGGTGCAGATCGTTTGGGTTCCTGGTCGAAAAAGTAACAAAGCTTTATCCTGTTCATAAGCAAATTTTCAGCAGGGTTGGAATATATGAGCTAGCATCAACAAATCCAAGACTGAGGCAGTGACGCGTGGACAGACTTCCTCAGCTCACTATTGTCGCTGGGGCAGGGCTAGAGGCAGTCAAATAGCTTCCCCCATGTCCCACCCCAAAAGGTATGAGAGGATCAAGGCAAAGGCTCTGCATGGAGTTTCTGCAGAAAGTATCTATAGCTGCCTGCATCTAGGCATATACATACCTATACACTAATGACTGGATATGATGGTCATGTACACATTGTTTATGACTTGCACAGAAATCTGAGTATGATATTTTAACTGATATCATTTGGTGACACACCTTTTTTAGTGCTTTGTAGAAGATGTGCACGAGCTGCCCCATGTGCTTTCTCTGCTCAGTAGGGACATATAGCTCTTTTGGCCTGCTTTTCCCTCGTTTTATCACAATGTTCTTCTGGTATGGGGAAGTTCTGCCTTAAAGACATTCTGCATCTTTAGACATCAGCTGAAACTTGAGATAGTACAGTGTCTAGATAGTTTTTTCTTAAAAAAAGTTAATCAAAGCAATTTTTTTTCCAAAAAAATCAAAACAGTGGAAAAAGTTCAGTTATTTATCAACACATTAAATGAAATGGCCACTAGAGGGGGACATACCGTCAACACCTTGCTGCAAATACTGTATGTACAGAGGTCAAAAATGTTCATAAATATATGGTTAGCTAACAATTTCAGAAATGTAGTATCTCTGTCACTATTTTTTTTCCTTCCTTCAGAGCTTTTCAAATGCACCCAAACCTCTGACTTTTTATGGAATCAAATAATCATCCCTGAACAAAGTCCTCATTGTTCCAATGTGTTCTGGGACCAGCGCTTAACGATTTATTATTTTCATGACTGATTTTTTTTTCTATTTTTTTCCTATTTCTTTCACCTTAATCTCATAAATCTGGTATCAAAGTCTCTTGAGCTCTTAACTGACAAAAAAAAATCAGATTGAGTGAATATGAATGTTGTCATTGCATAAAAGAATAGCGATCTCACAGAAAAGACATTAAGATAAAGCGAAAATAATAGAACTAGGAAAAATCATTTTACATCTATTTGATTAGCAAGTTTAAGAATAAAATAGTAATTCAAATGGATAAATAATAATAACCCAGAAAGGAGTAAATAGCAGAAAAATGGTTAAAATTGAGCTGAAATACAATCTTGTCTTCTCTGATGCAAAGAAATATAAGTAAAACTGCAATAAGGATAGAAACAGATTCAAAAGATTTTCTATTAAACAATTTTCATGCATACACACAAGCACATACTTATGTATACATATGTTATAAACAGAAAATTAACAGCTCTTACAGCTTCTGAAAAAAAAAGCTTCTGAGAAATCTGAAAGTTTCAGTGGAGAACTTTTACACTGTCTTTCATGTTGCTGACTTAAAGGTCTTGTGTGACTGAAGAATGATACAGGTATGGATTAAGTAATGCACTTTTTAATATCAGTGATGCACTCTAATGCCCAAAATGTATCTGTAAAAGTCTGTTTTTTGAATATGGGAAAGAAACTCAGGACTGCCTCACTTATTCATTCCTATAGCTATGGTCATTCCAGAATGAACTATTTCAGAATTATTTAATTAAAACACACACACACACACACACACACACACACACACACACACACACATTCCAAACAGCCTCAAAATGCACTGCCACAAAATCTGTTACCACCTTTACCAGCTGTGTTGGTTTTTACAGGATGTGAGATGTAACCGCAAAGCTCATATTAACCACATACTCGTGTTTGTTGCTAGGTATGAGTCTCATTTCTAATTACACTACTACATTTTGGAGGCAGACTGCTAAAAACAAGTCATATTGATCCCTTTCCCTTTTCTTCTGCCCTTTCCCCACCCGCACCTCCATACAAGGGGCAGGGGAGTCTACCGTCACGCAATTAAAACCCAGTGAGAGGCAGCACCGCTGAGATGGGCTACTTCACAATGTTTCTGGCAATATATTTTTATCTACATTTCAAGAAGACTAAATTTTCTGAATTATTGTTCCAAAACACAGGATGGAGTTTTTGGGTTTTTTTTTTTGTTTGTTTTTTTGCTTTTCCCCCTCCTATAATACTCCACTGTGCCATGATTGCATCAAAGAGCACCTTTGTGAGGCAGAAAAGAAAGCAGCAGCTGAGGATGAAGGAAGCGTTTGCATGTGAACGCGAGTGCCCGTCCTGGGAAGGCTGCGATCAGCTGGCGGCTGGCAGCTGCCGGTGACGTCACCCGCAGCCCTGGTAGACACCACGCACCCGCTAAGAGCACTCCTGTTGCCAGGCAGCCTGTTGCTACCCAAAATCTTGTTCAGCCGTGAGAAATGTCATTGCTCGGTGCCCTCCAGACACACCATGCTTAAAAAACGCTGGCGATACCGACTGAGCCGTAGGTCTGATTGCAGACCGCGGAGGAAAAAATAACCTCCCACCTGGGCTGTCTGTTCGCCAAGGTGGACGGACGGCGAAGAGCCAGAGAGTTTTGTTTGCCTGCAAAATTGCTCTGCTAACTTCCTCCTCTGGGTCAGTTTGGATACTGAGGTCCCATAAGGCCAAATCCTTGACCCAGCTCATGCACGCAGAGCCTGTTTGGTTTGCCTGTCAGCCCTGTGGCTCAGGTGTTTGTCCTCACTCTGCTGCTCAGTTTCTAACCACCCAGGACCAAGCTGCTCCGTACCATCTCCACTCCCTCCCAGCCACAAGCACTGCGACTGCAGGGATACTTTGGTGGCTACTGCTCCCCTTCAGCTCACAATGGTCATGAGCTGGGCTTTGCTAACAAAAAGCTTTCTCTTACAGAGAAGAGATCCGCAGGGGTTCAGCCCAATACGGATGACCTTGCTTCCATGGCCACATGCAAGAGCTGTCTGTTCTTCATCAGTGCAATAGCTTCTTTAATCCAGTATGCAGGAGTCTGGATAATGGTGAACCATTTTAGTTGTCTAAATGGGGTGGTAGCCCTATGGTGAGTTACAAGAGCCTCTCACCCTATGTTAGAAAAAAAAAATTCTGCGAAAAGATAATGTTAGGTTCTGTCATTCAGGCAGATTCCCTCAGCAATTAGGACAAGAAGTACCGTGGTCCTGTTTTCTCCAGAAAATTGTAGAAAACAAGCAAAATAAACGCCTCAAAACTGTCTTCTCTGCTGAGAAAAGGCAACAGAGACCAATTAATGTTCCCATTATAGAGGAGACCGAGGACTAGTCTGCTGTCAACTCTTAGGAACTTACGGCTATCTGTGGTGCCCTGTGGTACCCAATACGTCTAGATTGGGGTGATAGATATGATACAGGACCTATGGAAAATACATTTCCTTCTCAGATGGGAGCTAGAGGCAGGGTACAGTGCCACTAGAATGCTACTAGACACCTCCTGTGTTTGGACAACAGACTTGAATCCCACGTGCCAGTCATAACTCACAACCCTGAATGGCCAGTAAGAACAGATGAGCTAACAGGGAAATAGTAGCTTCAAGCATTGTGATCTCCAGTTTTCACTTGAGTAAAAGGTGTCAGCTCCTTTGGTATAAGGCAATCCAGAGATGTCTACTAAAAAAGAAAAAGAAAAATAAAGAAAAATAAAATCAGAAAAGGTGTGATCTTTCCATGTCCCACAGTTTGTAATCAGGAGCACTTACTTAGCCAAGGCTAAGTATGCTCTGAACATCACATTATGTTAATATATTAGTATCATGCAAATGTTTTCAGAATAAACTACTCACATGCAAATTTGTTGTCTCTGAACTTATTTTATTCTGACAAAGCAGTGTATTTGATCTGTGCACAAAGCAAATTAAGATTTTCAGAGCTCATTAGAATGTGTGAACATTGGGCAAAGGTGGCAAAGCAGGTTGATAGAGTTCCTTTATTCCAGGCTGAAGAGTCACTCGTTCGTGTGATGTGGGACTCGTGATCCAAAGCACACTGCAATCTGTGGGAGTTCTTTCCATCACTAAAGGGGAATTTATTTCAGACCCCCGGACAAGGTGTCTAATGCAGTGACAAAATGCAGAATGAAGTTTAGACTCAGACTCTGTTACTAGATATGTGGAATGATAGCTGGAACAGGCTCAGTGGACGTAGGTCAGCGACTTGTCCCTTCCTGTAGCACTCATTGCAGGATTGTTCCCTTTGGAATAACATGTCTCTGGTGCTTTATTTTAATCATTCATTAAATTTCAGAGAAGCAGTAATTAACATGGTCTATTAAATATAATAAACAATTTACTTCTAACCAATTGGATAAAAAAAGGAAAAAAAAACGAAACTTCAGTTGAGTAATTAGCTAGTAGTGATTGCTAATATACTATTTGCGAAATGTTACGGGTTCCGTTCATAAATATTTGGTTTATGCAGACAAACTTCACCTCTTCGTTATTCTGGCGGAATATATTTTCATATACAATGAAAAAATCTATCGCAATATTTGATAGCAAATATGTGCCTTTGAAAGATTTTGAGAATGAAATCATACTCCACATCACTTACATTGGCAAGAAAAATATTTAATTTCCTTTGCATAAGGTCTTTGTATGAAAGAGAAGATAAGAAGAGGGCTAGAAGTCATAATATGCAAAGTTACCATAAATTTTTACTAGTCAATTAAAAATATCTGAGATTTGGAGCAGTCAAATGGTTGACCTTATTCATTTAGGTTAGTAAATGAAAATACTCAGAATCTTTGATGAGACTTGGAAAAAAATGAAGCAACCCAAAATCATGGAACAGAAAATCTTTGAATTCATCTGGACCAGGTGACCCACTCATCTACGCTCCTCAGCAAAGCACAGTAAAGCAAAGCAAAGCAACCACCGATCTGAGTTATCCCATCCAAAAGATGCAATTCAACATCTTGGGGAGACGCACAGCTTGTCCTGATATCGGACTAAAAGCTACACCAAGATGTGACCCAGTCCAAGTATAGCTGGACTCCCAAAGAATTTATTTCTTCAGTCAGTGCTGTTCTGCTGTTGCCTTTTCCTTCCTCTTCCCTCTATAGTCACTAGCACAGTAAGATACGTAATCCTTACTTCATTCTAAATGTGTGAGTAATGTTATTAATTGTGGTAGGACTTCAGGAATAGTCTAAAGAATTAGGATCAAAACCTGTAGTCTCTTTTTGTTATATCTCGTTTCCAGACAAATTGCAAGCTGTTCTAGGCGTATGTCTTTCTCCATCAAGGTGGCATGTCCCGTAAGGAGACATGGTTGTATGAGCATGTCTCCCAAGATCTATATGCTTAATAAAAATAAGAGTACCATAATGACCGAAATGATATCTCTATCTTCCTCCTTCTTTCACTCCTCCCTTTTGCATTCTTATAACTTTCAAGTTATGCTTTTAAAGAAAAGAGGTTTAGTTATAGCTATTTGTTTTCTTCTTCCGCTTTAATATTGTTTTCCTTCTCTTGCTTTTTTTTTTTTTTTTTTTCTCTTTCCCAGCTGGATGAGAGAGAACAAATGAGATTTTGACTAGAACCACAAGAACTACAACTCCTCTACGAATTACTGATAGGTGATATTCACAACAAGATGTAGAGTATGTGCCCTTAATTTCACAGTGTGAAATATTATCTTTGAAGGGTTTGTGTATAGTTTATTATAGGTCTATGACATCACTTTTTACATTGATCAGCTTACTTGCTACCTATTAGCCACAGATATTTCATTTCATTAACGGATTGGCACACTATTTCCTCAAACATTACTTTTGTGAGTTGATAATTAAATAGTGCTCTAAACAATAAGAATCATTTTTACCTGTTTCTGAAACATGGAATTCAAATATTTCTTATGATCAAAAAATCCATTCTAATCTTTTGTGATTTACCAGTTAAAAACTAAAGGCTTAAGTCTTTGTGGATGTATACCTCATGTACTGTTGGAGCTCCATGGGCTGTAAAGCAGTAGGGAATTTAGATTTGATTTAGCAAGGGAGTGATGGGTTTTAAGGTGTTAGTAAATGTCGGGATTCTATTTTAGTACATTCAATAGCTTGAAGATAAATTTGATCTGTATAATACCTTGGCTAACATATAGTGCTCTGAATGAATTCCATAGAATTCCTCCAGTTGTAACCCAGAATGATTCAACAGAAAATATATTCCATGAGACCAAAAAAACATATTCCAAGAATTATACTTGATTAAATTGCTCAAAACACCAACAGCTGAATGGTAAAAAATTTACCCTAAAAAAGTATATGTGTCGGGGAGTTACTTCAAATTCTAGTGGGCATGAACTGAACGCTATGGGCACAAACCAGTCTAAGAAGTGCAATATTTATGTGACTGCAGTTGTCATGTGGTAGTTGTGCAGTCAGTCACTCTCCTTTCACTGCTACTCTTTTATAGCAGTTCATAAAAGACTGGATATAATGGAGTTACAAGAAATCTAAGAAGATTACTAACAGGAGAGTAAAATCTGATGGCAGTGATTCAAAGTGCACCAAATAATTTTAGTGTAGGAGAGATCTACACATGAAATCAAGTAAATACTACTGCAGAGAAATTTTATTCTATATCTTAGAAAGACAACAAATGAGCTCCCTTTGTGAACTCTGACTATTTCTGTGGTTAAAAAATAAATAAATAATCTTAAAAGGAGAGCTTCTTTTATTATGAATTGTGCCTCCGAATTTCATTTGGGTTATAGTGTTTTCATGCATAACCAGTTTTCAAGTGGGGATACAAGTGGATTGGTCATGCAAACTAGTTTTCTAAGCACATTTGTGAAAGAGATGACAGGATTTCGGAGTGGGTGGAGTTTCTTTCCAGTGCTGATGCTGTGATATAAACTTCTGGAAATTTGGAAGGCAAATCAAGGGAGCATTCACCAGATATGTTAAGTAACATTTCCTAATTGTACTGAAGAATGTAAAGATTATTTTTTTCCTATTCAGAATGCCTTAACTAACAATAAAAATCACTCTAAAAATTATAAATTTCTTACATAAGTCATAACTTTTATTTCTGCTATATTTTTGTTACCCAAAGAAAAATGGAAAAAGAACAACGGTCTAACAGTCATACAAGGCTGGAAAATAAGGTAATGACATATTACCTTGTATTTTCCTTAAAAACTGGTTATCAAACCACTTTGTGTAACTAAACTATATAGCAATTGGGTTAAGCAGAAAATTGCAGCGGAAGGAAAGAAAGTTTAACTAGTGTAGGTGGGAAACAATAGATATTTGCAACTTAGGTTGAGGAGTTAATGAAGACATACGGTAATATAAGTCCCAAGAAGTCAGAAATGACAGGAGAAGACTTTCACACTCTCAACCCCAGAACATTTACTCTGTAATAGAAATAAGGTTGTTTAAAGAGACAGAAAGCAGAGCAGAGCTGAGGGCACCAATGAAAGCGAGAGAGAAGGGAAAAGCAGTGTACATGAACTAGACTAGCTTGCATAATCCAGACTGTTTTTTAAGCTAAGTGCAAAATCAGCACAGCTTTTCAAAATCGAAGACTGCAGAGTCATGATCCCCATGGCTGTGAAAATCCCAGCTCTGCTACTATAGCTGAAGTTCAAGCGTCTTAACGCCTTCTTCCTTGCAATTGTCATCCAGTTCTCTTCTTGTTGGTCAAGTTATGTGGAGCAAGTAGGGCAAGAAAGCGCATTCTTCAAATTATATCTAACCATGCCGAAACACTCCCATGCCTCCCCTAACCAATGTCATTTTACTGCATCTCTTTAAGAAGAGGGAAGGCATGGATGAGGTCAGAAGCGTATGTTTGAAATTTTCTCAAATCTATTAATTTCAGCCTTTGAAAGAAAATGAATAGTATGATGTGAAAGGCTACCTTTTCTTATAAAGAGGGATTTTGCTGTGGGAGATGCTTGATTTTTTACAACCTTATAATTTTATCTAAAGCAAAAGAAGATATAATAATAACAATAATTATAATAATTTTATGTACCAAGTGTAGAATTTGTAGATAATATTAATCCATCTCTAATTCTTGCAGACTATCCTTTGGAAATTGTACTTAAATATATTTCCACCAGCTTGGATGACAAATCCAGATAAGTTCAATGATTAAAGTCAAATAATAAAAGTATGGCATTCGCATCATTATAGTTAAGTCTATATAAGGGTTTCCACTAAAAACTTCTTAGGAATTGCTGTAGAAATATCTTTAGCTCAGATTAAAGATAAATGTATTTTTACAAAAGTACAAAAAATAATCTTTTGGAGAGTGAGGTCTGGTTTTATGTTTTACTATTATGTCCTTCAGTACTCTGTGAAAATCTGGGTACACATATCTAAAAATTACGAGCATATGAAAACAATATGATGAGCTGGAATGGGATTAGAACTTCATATATATTTGTTGACACATTTGAAGTGTATTTGCCAATGTCAAAGGTTGAATGTCATAAGCCAGATAAAATTACATAGACCTTGGTCAGTTATTGGTCTTGCTTTCCCATCCCTCTGCCTTCAGAGGTGGTATTTAGCAGTGACTAGTAGTAACTTTATGAGTTGAAGATGATCTTTTTACAGCATATTTCCATCTTCTCTGTTCCTAACATAGTATTTTGTTTTTCTGTCTCAGATTATGATGTCATCATCTCTACCAACTCAAAGACACAGCATTCTTGCTGAGTCACTGAGATCCTCACCTCACTAACACTCATTTTTTGGATGAGGGATGCTCTTTTAACAAGAACTGCCCATGATTTCCCACCTCTCATGCTTTGGTTCATATCAGTAAGTGGTGTTGCTGGACACAACCTCTATTCCTCTCAGTTGAAACTTAACTGGAAGATCTTCTTCGGAACAGTTCTCCAACCACTAACGTGTATTCATGCCATGAATCAATATCAAGACCGGTTTAAAATAAACCCCCCTAAAATACATAATGTGGACATCAGACTATCTGAACAAGCTGTTTCACATTTCAGATCTACGTTTACTGCACCGCGCTGCTTGCTAGCATGGACTGAGTCCTTGGACAAAACCCCTGTAAAAGACTCTTATCTCACATCCTTTTCCTCTTAAAAGTCAGCAGCCATTTTGCCATTTCATGTCGTGCTGTCTGATTTTATCAGTTTTAAGGATACTGTTAGAATATGCCAAGCTCTCTAAATAGCAAGCAGTTAAGACCTTATCTTATTAGATCGATACATACGAAGGACCAGATACTACTCACATTTAATTCAATAAATACTACACCATCGATTTTCATGCACATAAAATAGCGTTTCAAAATGAGAATATTGTTGGTTTCTCATTTAAATTTTAATGAGTGATTAAAAATATAGAAACTGAACTGAAGGAAAAACAACGTAAAGTGCCATCTCCGCTCTCATGTGAGGAATCCATTGATCCAGGTCAAGGTACAAGAGAATCCAGATAATCTGAAAATTAAAAATGTATTAGTATTAATCTTTGTTAGAAAATGACCATGAGGTGAAGTTGTTTGTTGAAAGAACAAAAGCAGAATAGCAGAGATCTGCCTAGAAGCTTCTTTTAGGAAAACACTTAACCAGCAGCTTGATTTTCAGCACATGCTTAATCCCTTTGACTTTGATGACTTAAATTTTTCCTTCAGTAAGGAATAAATTCAGAATTAAGGTTTGTCTTAATTCTGAATATTTCAGGCTTAGGCCGAAGCCCATTACAGACAATACAGCTTTTTCCAACAGAATCAGCAGGTTTTGGATAAGGCAGACAGAGTTTAACATGCATATTTGTTATTCAGAGGTTTTTTCTTCCTCTAAATACAGAAACATAGGATGGAGGCAAATATATGACAAACCAGAATGGCTAAAGTTCATTAACTATTGAGACATATATTGCTAGAGAAATGCATACGTCATATATCAGAACAGGAATACTGTGTCTGGGATATGGTGCAATGTGTAATGAAGTGGATAGATCATTTGGTGGGGAAAAAAACCCAGCAAAGTAAGTTGAAAGGAAAACGAATCACCCAATGAATCTCACATATTGCCAGTTGGACCAAGTGTATTACTTGCCTTGTTAGCTATAAACCATAATACTCTTCAGAGGCCAAGCATCCTGGATGAAATTTAAAACGTTTAAAGAACTATGGCTTTTAGGACACATGTGTGAAGGTCAGGAATTTGCAAGAGAGCTACTACCACTTTTTTTTTTCCCCAAGGTTATCTTACTCTTAGAATTGCCTGCTGTTTCCCGGTTTATGTCTTGACAAAGCTTCAAATATCTACTTTTCCAAGAGTAAAACTCAGCATTGGGAAGGAACAGTTACAGCTGTTAGTAAATAAAGGAGGAGATTTCTGAAGGCAGATATTTTCAAGCATCAAGTTACAAGGTCAGAGGGTTTGCATGAGCCAGCATTGCCATCCAGCCAGGCTTGAAGCAGCCCAGGCAGTTATTAATACTATCTTCACAGAGTCACAGAACGGTTGAGGTTGGAAGGGAACTTTGCAGACCTTCTAGTCCAACCGCCCTGCTTAAGCAGGGTCACTTAGAGCAGGCTGTCCAGGATCGTGTCTGGATGGCTGCCAGAGAAGAAACTGGATCTACCATTTGATGAGTTCAGAGGAAGCTGATCTGCTCACGTTCAGTGGTTCCTGCGTGCGGAAGCTGCAGGTGACTCCTGCAGCAGGCACAGCTCAGTCTGCACATGATGTGTCTCATGCGGTAGCTCAGACATGTCCCTGGCCTGCTAACTGTGAACACAAAAACAGTAGTTTAGAAAGGTTTCTCTTTAAACTAGCTGGCAGGTAACATTTAGTATGATACTGAAGGGGAATTCATGCACATCTATCTACACATATAAAAGTTGCATGTGGTGCTTTAAGGCAGAAATCTCAGTTCTTGATTTATACCTTTATTTGTCTGAGTACTTAGGAATACTCTTAAACTTAAAGACCCGTTTTTTGACGTATGCAATGCACAGCTAGGGTTTTGCTAAGAAAGTACATCATTTTCTCATGGAATGGCCTGATTATCCTAGCAGACATCTTCTTTATAAAATGAGAATTTATTAGGTACTGTTGCAGATAGATTAGAATTCTGCTAAACCTTTCAAAAAATAAAAATGATAAAAAAAAAGGTGTTGACATTAGGCTATTATACTCCAGAGAGTTTGAATTTATTTTTTTTCACACACTTTCGTAAAACCCTGTCAGAATCATCACTACACAATTCTGCAGGACATTCAAGTACAAACCTATTTCCATATTTTCTGAAAGGAGCAGAGATAGATTACTTGCCCAAGTAAAATGAAGGAATAAAGGAAGGAAAGGGAAAAAAAAAAAAGAAGGAAAAAGAAAATAAAATTCCCATGAACATTCTAGGAATCCAATCCTCTTCACACTGAGACTTGCAGTAAGCACAGGAGAGTTTCAATAGCAGATCAATGCATGAAAAAGAATCATTAGCACAAAGCATCAGCTGAAAGAAAGAAGGAATGAAAGGAAGAAATGGAAAAAAAAAAGGAGGAGAGACTAAACTGAGATGTGCATCAATGCAATGTAAGCAGTACAGGAAGGGATGGTAGCTGAAGAAACGGCCTGATGACAGACAGTTGTGTGGTAGAGCTGCTCTATGTCTCTGAGGCCACCTTTCAAGGTAAAAAAAATGTTCCCACATTAAGCATTTCCTCAAGAGGAATAACAGATGGCTGGTTTCATACTCTGTCTAGAATATCGTAATTTTCTCAGTGAAAGGATGACTAGAGACATATTACTACCTGGTTCCTGCAGATTGCTTCAGAGATGGCTGTTGTTGTTTTCCTAAGGGAGGTAAATAGCCCCACTGGCGGACTGTCAATCATCTTGGGTTACGAGGTCATGGAGATCGTGAATCAGGCACGTACGTTTTGAACCTCAGTCACAGCTTGAGAAACTGCTACTCCCTTCTTATTTAGATGTTCGGGTCTTACTCAGGGCAGATTTATCGGATACCGTGCCTGCCAGCTCCTCCTCATCCATATGTGACTCCTTGCGCCTCACACATGCCTTGATGCATGATGTAGTACCCTCAGTTGATGATAGATTCAAACAGAAGTGCCAAAATAGTTATTCTTCCTTCCTCTGAGGACAGGGAGCTACCTCTTTATTTCGTATTAATCGGTGGGAGCATCAGTCAGGCGCTGATCTACAGAAACTGGCTTGAGCTCTTAAACTCGATATGCTATGTAACCTTTCAGAGGGAGGGGAGGAATATAATACTGAACAGATAATTTTGACGTGTCATGTACATACTAGCATCCTTCTCCCCAGATTTTTGCTGTTTCACCTGTGCATTCATGAATATACACAATAATAGCAAATGCCCAGCATGGCATTAGAGCCTTCACTAGCGCTCTTAGAATAGAATATAGCAATGCTTTATATACAGCCAGGATTTTGTCTGGCAAGCATAAGCACTGTTTATGCTTTGGTAGACTGTAGGATAAGAAAATTATCCATACACAGGTAGAACTGGATAGGAATGCTGTTTATTTTGGAGGCTTTTTTTTTACTTTTTGTGTTCAATGTTCCTTATAGATGACGCTTTTCAATCCCATTTTCTCTCCTGCAACCAATCTATGTAACCCGAGCCTAAAATACGATCTGAAAAAGGAAGATTTCCCTTTTCCTTTCCCATTACTTCAGTTAAAATCCAAAAAAATCTTGACTAACTTAAGCATATCCAAGAAAACAAACACATAACAATGCAATTGTTTAGAAAATATGAAGTTTCAAGTAGCTCAGACAAGGAACTGGTTTCCTGGCTGCTCTGGGATGCCTGGCTCAAATGCTAATGTTTACATAGCAGAGATCTAAAGCGAAATGAATCGCGCCATGGGTACTTGGCAGTGCAAGACATTTTAATGAGTTCCTGGCTTGTGGAGAACTATCTGCTTGATTTCTCAAGTAGAAAGAGTATGAAGCAATTTTGGGTGAAGAGTAATAAAACTGAAACTCTAGGAGCACGTAGAGAACTGGAGCTTGTTGCGACAAGTTTTTGAAACCTTTTCCACTATATTGTTTTTCATTTACCAAGTACTGTGGCGAGCAAGATGTCATCATGTAGCATCCTTAGCATATACAGCCTGCATTTATCCTACGTACTTATTTTCTCTCAGGCAGGCATTAGCGTTGAAGTATAGTCTTAAAATTAAGACAGCACTAGAGAAAGGTGAATTAAATTCCCCTCTGAAAGGAGAGGAGATCTCAGGCACCTTCCAGAGTTGACTATTTCTGCCATTTACTGGAGAGCTAAGGTGGGATGACTGAACTTCTATATCAGATTATCTATCTCCACTGTTTATCTAAAGTTATACAGACTGAACGTTAGTGATCAAGATAAAGTCATTGTTAAAACTCTGCTTGTCTACATCTGCATTTGAAGGCGTTGCATCATTTTTCCCTTTATTCCTTCATAAAGGAGGAGCTGGAATATAGTCCTCAAAGGCTGTAGGTAGGTGAGATGTCCCCTTTGTTCAGCCTCCAGTGTTGCCAGGACCTCATCCCCATGATATGACATTTTGCAGAATGGAAGTGCCTCCATCCAGCATTGCTGTCTCTTCTGGACTGGAATCAAGAGAGCAAAGATAAGACATTCCATGGAAAATATTTATGTGAATATAAATTTAAAATTTAAACCTTTAAAGATACACAAAGCTTTCCAGGTTGTCACTGTTTTTTTTTTTTGTTTGGTCGGTTGGTTAGTTTTGTTATTTTTCTTTTCCAAGACAGAGGGACATATAATCAACATGAAACAATCAATGGTGAATGATGTTTCTGTCTGTTTCTATGTAAGGAATACGATATTTGTGGCTACCTGTGATTTCTTTGCTATACAGTATCTTTAAGAATTGATACTTGATATTTGGTTAGGGGAAAAAAAAATCTTTCTATAATATTTTCCTATTTGAAATTAATTCATATTCCAGGGGATTGAATTTTTTTTTTCCCCTTATTATGGAAGTTTGGCAGGTACAACTTAGCCAGTTCCCTGCTCACCCGCTTTCCTTGGCCTTCCAAGTTTTCTGTCAGCTTGCACAGCAAAAAGATATATTTAGATGTATTCAAAGAAATTACTGGTTTCCAGGAAAATGTTAATTTGGTAAGACCAAGTAACTGACTGACTGTACAATTCTCAGCGAAAAGGATCAACTTGAGCGATTTATCAGCAGAGGGCTGGGAATCTCCATCTGAGAGGAGAAAACCTCCAAACATGCCTTTCAGTCACTTGTGATCATGTGAGCATATGAACCCTTCCATGAAAATAAGTGTTTTTCAGGTGCCTTGCTGGTTGATTTCATCTACTGACCCACTGAAAAAGTTTGATTTTTCTGTGGAATGCAAATTCCGTTTCTTTCCCCCATAGAATACAGGTACTCAGTGCTCTATGAATGCATTTGAAGTCAAAAATGGACAGGAATCTTAATTCAGGAATGCATCTTGGCTTTGCAATACCATCTCTTATGTAGTCTTCATAGTTCTCCCAATCATCAATAGACTTAATAGTATAGCTATATACCTTTATAAACAAATATCTTCTTGTTAGAGAGAAAGAAAAGTTATGATGTTCATATATGTGGGCTAAAAGTACTGGAGGCATGCACTCTGGAAAAAAATAAATAAAGTTAATCATTTAATTGAATTAGTTAATGAGTAAATATTAATTATCTTTAATACATTAACTCTGAGAGCAACTATATCTATGCAAAATCACCTGGGGAAACCCCAAACTAATTCTTTAGAGAAAAAAGTAAATTATGCTTTTGTTAATAGAGTTTGCCATATTGTCTCAGGCAAGGCTAAATTGCAGCAAGAGAGTAAGCCCAAGAGTAAATATGATTTGTGGTTTATTTTATTAGTGTTCAAAGATTATTCTGTTAGGTGGAGAATATTTGCTAGGGAAAATTGATCCGGTTAATTTATCTTTGTTTATAAAACATTAGAGAGGACGTTTAGATCATATATTAACATATCATCCATAATATGGAGAACCAGATGCTCATATTATGCTTTTAACTGTGATCGCTTGCTCCTAAAGCCTTTTCGTAATCATTTTTGTTTTTATGAAAGGTGACAATTAAACTTCAATTATAAATTCATTCTAGATTGTCTTAATTTTGTTTCTTTTAAATTTAAGGCATTCTTTCTCCTGCAAAAATGTATATTACTTTCTTAGTTTGCAGTGCTGTCTGTGTCACTACACATTACTCTCCTAATCTGCATTCTTCGGGGATGAAATCTGAGCTCTGCTGAAGTCAACAGTCATCTGGCAAATCTCACAGCGTGAGCCACTTAGCACAGGTGCATGGGAGGCTCTCCTGTATTTTAAGAGAGTTTATGAGAGATTGACATAAATACACATAGGGTCAGTTGTATCAGCATACCTGCTGCAAGATACTGAGAGTGAGGCTGTGAGAAATTAAAGAAAGATAGTCTGAAATATCAAATAGGGAGCTGACACAGAAAGGGTCTGCTCTGTCACAGCCTGGTCCAGCCTGAATGGTTCCTATCCCATTCCTATCTGGCGGTGCAGATGCTGAATCATCTGTTTTTTGTGGCAAATACCTAACACAGGGTTAAAAACCTCTAATGAGAGGGAGAGAAGAAGCATCCAGGGAAGAAGAGGGTGATAACGTCTTCAAAAGTTCACAAAAAGTTAATCTGGTTATTTTTGATGAAAATAGCCCTAGCTAGGAATAGAAGTACATTGAAGTTTGGACAGCTCTGTAAGTGAACAGAAGGTTTCAACCATACTGCCAGTAAAGGCGCAGATTATCTTCTAAACCAAGACTTTCCTGATGAAAAGCTAATAGTAAAAAAAAAAAAAAAAAAAAAAATCCAGACAATCTGCCATTCATAAATATGTATAAAATCAATGGATAAATTGCTTTGATTTCCTGCAACTGGTCTGGTTTCTATTGCAGTTAAAAGTAAAAGTGAAGGTCCACTGCAACCCTGGAAGTCCTCCTGACATGCTGTAGAGCAGGAGAAATCGTCCTTGGATCTCTTAGGCCCTGACTCTCAAGCCTGCAACACCATAGTAACTTTGATGAGGCTGGGAAAAGAGAAAGAGAAAAGGAGCTCAGGTACATATGTACATAAATACACATGGAAATAAAATCAGACAAATTCACTTTGGTACATTTTTTTTTTCCTAACTATATTTTTTATCTCAGGAGGGAAAAATAGATTCAAATTAACCTTAGATAAACTTTTAGCTGTTTTGAGTATTCTAACTTATTACATTAAAAGCCCTGTGCTGTCCATTTGTGCACAAATGTGCTTGAGTTGATTTTAATTAAAAAATAGCTTTAACAACTGGTTTATGCTGCTGGAAAAAATAATTGATTTTTCAGTTAGATATTTACGTATGAAACTTACCATTTCATTAAAATGAGTATATCAAACCTGAAACCATTTTTGCCCAATTCCCCATGATCTTTTAGGGCCAGATCCTCTGATTATTCAGGTAACTAGCCCCATTCAGTTAAAAGATATAGTTTGTGAAAAGTATCACAGAGTAGAGTTTTTATCAGTTCCTTGTCTATTTAATAGACAGCACTTACCTAGACAGACATAAAAGTATTCACGTTGCTACAATAACCACTATTATAGCATTTAAGCACTAAAACTCTCCCTCAGGATCAAATATGAGCATATCTGCAAAGTGGTTCACTTTCTCCTCTCCAGAGTCTCTGTTCTTATTTGTTTTATGTTAAAGATAAATTAGTGAGATGATGGATTAATTCACAGAGAGATCAACCCTGAAACTGAAGCCTGTAATCCAGAGAAATGAGAGGGCTGACATGGTGAGAGGTCGGAGAAGAAGTCCTATGGGGAGGATTGTGCTCTTGTGCTCTTGCTTTTCACTTTTCATCCCTCAGGACCTCCCTACTTTTGTCTTCCCACCTTAATCCCCTGCAAACTGCTGTGCTGCCCAGTCCTAGGACGAGCAATATTCCCATCAGCAGCACTACGAGTTTCTCAGGTGACGAGAAGACGAGAAACGGAGCATCACCTATCTGGTATAGTGGAAAGAGGCAGGACTACCAAAGTCAGTGCTCTAGGTGCAGCGGAGGTTTCCTAAGCAGGGAGAAGGAAAGGATGGAAATATGAGATCCCCTTATTGCCAGATGAATTATTTCACTGACTCAGAGGACTGCATTTTGATGTGTAGGAAAAACTTGTATCGTGTCCTACAGACTTCAGTGCAACTATAAATCTGGGGAATTTTCTAGTATATTTTGTTGTGTAGGAGACTAAGTGTCAGGGACTGGTGTTTTTGAAGCATGAACTTCTGCTAAGCCCAGGAATGATTCCTCCTTTCCCTAAGGAGTGGAGAATGAGTATTACAGGAAGGCACACATTTTGGAGCTTTCCATCTGTTCAAGTTGACAGTTTATCTCCGCACACTAAAGAAGTGAAACATTGCTCTCAGCTGTTGAATCCTGAGATTCTGCAGTCAGGTCATGGAAGTTATGAAATCACCCACCAAGGTAAGGCAAGTCAATCGGTCACTAAGAATTTACCAAGGCCTTGTACAGCCCAAAAGGAAATCTCTAAAGTGATAAAGCGTATAAAACACAACAGCAATCTCCTTAGATTCTGAGAGCAGCAAAACTACTTGTCATAGTTAGGCATTTTTCAGAATGGCCATATAGTTCCCAGTATCCTTAGCCAAAAGTGGAGAAGAAAGTGTGAAGCAATGAATCGTTCAGGAACAAAACTTTTCATTTCAGTGGGTGCCATCTTCCTTAGTGTTATTACTTAAAATATCACATTTGAAATGATGTTGCTCGGAGTTAACAGGAAAGTTCTCCCTGGTTGCTAGCTGCTGAATCAAAGTATTGTATAGGAAAGGTGTTTATTCCCTCCCCAATGTGTACAGCACGGATTATGGCTATTGAGGAAAATAATGAAGGTGATCCTGATTTTCCTGATAATTTTATAAAGCTCAAGTGATTCTTGTGACATCAGTACAGGGATTCCAGATTCCCAGCTGATTAGGTTAAGGCTTACTTTGTGTGACACAGAAGGGATAGGGATAATTCTCTTGAAATAAAGTAGCTGAGTTTTATATATGTGTTGAATAAATTAAATTTAATAAAAATAATAAATATAAATGTATCTGTATTTAATACATTTAATAAATTTATTATCCTAAAAATCTTAATAATAGGGTTTTTTTCACTCTTCCTTTCCCCAGAGTTTTTTTTTTTCCTGTTACGTTACATTGTCATACACTATTTCATTAAAATAATGATAATAATATTAAATAATAATAATAATAATAATAATAATAATAATAATAATAATAATAATAATAATAATAATAATAATAAAATTTTCTTGGGCTATTTTGTCCTTCTTTAGATCTCTATCACACTAGAGATTTTTTGATTTTCTGTTCTCAAAAAATGTTACAGTTCTTCACGGCATATCTGAGGTGAGTGTTGATTTCTCAAGCTTCTGCCAGAAGATGTTTAATAATACTGTCACTCCCAGAGAAATCACGCCATGGCAGGTTCTGACAAGATGCAAAATATGGGACAGGTGTGAATTCACCATCTGCACTGCCCCTACAACACTGTGCCAGTGCCAGGAGTAATTAAACTAAAGGAAAGACCTTGGGAGGGAAAGTCACATTCTGCCTTGTTCCTGAAGCTATTTCGATACTGGGAAGCTCTACGGTCACCTATCACTGGAAGAAGACTGTAGGTCTTTTTTCTTTATCTTTGTAAACCCCATGCATCCATACCTGTTAAAAGCTCAAGGTTTTCCTGTAGATAAATAGTGTAGACATTTGGTTATACGTGCCCACATAGCTGTGTGTTATCCAAGGAAGACAACCGGTGAACTTTCTCATCTTAACATTGTCAAATTGCAGTCCAGCGTTCAGCTAAATTGGAGCCGACTATATTACGGAACAAAAGAACTATTTTTAATTAATCTATTTTTGCCTAAGATGAGACGTGTGGCTAGAAAAAAGTGGTCTAAACATTTATGTGTTAGTCTAGCTCTGCTTCTGACTCACCTTGTCAGACATTGGTGATCCAGAGCTAAACTCTTTAAGATGCCTCATTTAGGAGTTGCTACTTTCAAAAATTGCTTGGCCTCAGGGGTACAATGCAGAGCATGGAGCTAAGCAAATACAGTCAGAGCCTACACAGTCAATGATGATGAATATTTGTTTATCTTCATAACCTATAAGAGCTAATTTTGAACTGTGAATCTAAGAAAGTCGATAATTTCATATCATTATGAGAGATACGTAATGTCAGCCACCAGGAAAGATCTGACAAACAGGAAGGCTTTGACAGACTGGAAAGTACCTGACCGAGCACCTCAGGAGGGCTGCATATCTTTCTGCTAGGAACTGAGAGCTCTGAGTCTTCCCCTGAGAAATGCTACTTTGCAAAGCAGGACAATTCTGCAGCCTCTTTTACATAAGAGCAGTTAAAACAATGGCCCAGGACAAGAGCTGCAAATCAAATGCTCCTTAGCATCAGGAGGCTTGCAATGCAAAGCCCTGCTAAGCTTGTGCTGGCCACACAGTAGTCTGAAAATGAGGAAGTTGGGAAAGGTGGAGCACTCTTCCACGTTAATGCTGAAGCTTAACCGTTGCACAAAGCGTATTTAGAGGCTGGAATGAGGCCCAACACCTAATATGTGATTTGGAAGGATTTCATCCCCAACATCTTTCTTTGATACTGGTCCTGAATAACTGAATGTTCCCAGACTCACCTTAACTTCTGTGGGCAGTATTCTGTGGGCATTGTCCAGGAAACACAACAGAATCATAGAATAATTTAGGTGGGAAGGAACCTCGGGATGTCATGAGATTCAACCATCCACTCAGAGCAGGGATAAATTGCCACGTTAGATCAGGCTGCTCAGATCTTTGTCCAATAGTATTTTAAATATCTCTAAGGACGGATACTTTACAACTCCACCGGACAACCTGTTCCTGTGTTTGACCCAGGGCGGTAATCACATAAGTGGTGCATGGACCAACTGCCAAATTAAGTCCTCTAAGGATTCTCTATGTGAACGTGCCATCTCATGGCACATTAAAAATAATGACCACAAGACTGCCCTAAATAACCACATCCTTCCAAGAGATAACGCAAGATCTAGATTAGCTGGATTTAGAGAAGGCATTACTAATGGCTGCGGTAGTGAATTTCTCGTGATGATCCTTGGCAATCATGCTTTCCAGTGACTGGCCAGCTTTCCATTTATTTTATGTTTAAGGGAGAGAGGCAATGAATTATTTCCAGAAGTTTTAACTCTCTTCTGAGTATATCAGGCTTCTGTAAGAGCCCAGCTTCATGCTGCCAAAGCTATTTTCTTCCTGTTGCATTTACATTTAAGGTCTGTAAGGCAAAAAAGGAAATGCCAGGCCGCTTACAGACAGACAACTGGAAAACAAGGGTTCAAGCTCACAGTGTCTCAGCGACAGAGAAGCACCTGACCTCAGCTTTTCATCTGCACACCGGCGGTTCCCAGAGTATTTGCCCTGCTTGTGGCTCACACAGGGACGTTTCCATGTTGGTGAGTCACAGTGCTGCTCCACTAATTTTAATAAAAGTAACGGAGATATTAGGAATGGGAGACCAGTGTAATAGGATGGAATTTCATGACTTTTGAAGGAAGTCCTTCATGAAGAAAAATAATAGTATGTCTCCCGCAAGTTCCTTGATGCCAGTTCTGACCTTAAAAATAACTGCTAGCTGTCATGTGTAAACAGAACACTTCCACAGTTTCCACTTTTATTAAGTTAATACGATTGTGTCTAAAGATCACTTGTATTCTGCCTTATACAGATTTTGTCATTTTATACTACACAATATTTCTACTGTATCATAAACTAGAAGCAATGCAGCAGCTCCGTATTAAGGTTGAAGACACATTTGGATTTATATGTGGAGCAATAATTTTCTGTTTCTTTTTGCAATAATTGAACTGGTGCTTAATTTTCACTCAGCTCTGCACAGACCAGTTTGGCATCAGCTCAGCCCTGGGATTGAGGGGGGCAGAAAGAAAAACCAAGTAGGCTATGAATTGCTGTTTTATTTTAACAAAATACTGAGCAATTCTCCTTTTTTCAGCAGAAAGGTTCATAAAATAGTTTCGAGAAAAGGTCAAGTCATATCTCCCTGACCTATATCTGAAGGATAACATGTATAAGATTTAGTCCCTTCTTCAGGCTGCTTGGGATTGTTTATTATTTTCTTAAACCATAAGTATATCCCACAATATTTTCTTCGATAGTGGCTTCATGGAGAAAGAGGGCTTTAATTTTAACAGTGGTATGGAAAGTGTCAGGACATCCATTAGCTGGAGAGAGGAACTGAGCCAATGTTTAAATGTGTTTGATCTTTTTAATGTGCTACACTCGTCCCCAGAGATTTCTGATGAGAAAATAAGGCATAGTGGGGAATTTACTTATCTGGCTATTGTCCAAAAACTCCTCTTCCAGTTGAGCTAATTTGATGATTATTTGACTAAAACAATCCTGCTGAATCTCACCATTTTTAACTCCTACTGCCTTGTAGCAGTGGAAAAAAAACCCGAATTATTATCTGTAGTATCACACTGAGATTGGACAAAAAATGTCATTCCAGGGCTCTTTGTCTGCATTTCTCTTCCCATTTCAGTTAAAACCAACAGAAAAAAGCAAACAAATAAACAAACAAATGCAAATCTGATATTCAAATGTGCTTGCTGGTTAATCCCCTAAGCAGGTGTTGCAGAATCGTTTTCTTTGACAACTGCTACAAACAGTCCTCCTCTTTGGGTTTGTATAAGCAGGCATAGAGAAAACAAATATGGAGCAAAGTTTGCACTCAGTATGGTGACATCTTTGGAGCTTGCAAAGTTAACAGGCTAATCAATAGTGTAAAGGGCAATGAGGAGAGACCTCTAGAGAGCCTCTAGGTGGTAAATGTGGCTCATTTATTGAAAAGCGTAGTACAATCCTGAACTTAAATTTGTATCTTGCATGAAGTGAAATCTACATCACCTAACCTTAACCATTGAAAAGTTAAGCAGCTAGCTTAAGCTACACATTGAAGTTCCTTTGGTAGTCACTGATGAGAAACGGTCATTAGCAGAAGACCACTCATCAGCTCCTATGGATCATAACTAACATAGCTGGGACCAGCTCCATCCAGGAGAGTCTCTTTTCCACTGGCAATTATTGGAGTACCTAGAGTAGCCTAGACTAGACCTTTAAGTTTTAGAAACCTTACGTCAGAAGAATCCTACCTTAAATTGAACATACTGGGCACACTAATATTCAAAAAAACTAACCAACCAAACAAGAAATTTGTGATATTTAGGCAATATCAGTAAAACTAGTCTTCTTTCAGAAAAAGTGGAATATGTGGTCAGTTTAGTTTTACCGTAATGAGAAGAATAGTATAAATATTAACCTAACTTCTGGAGCTGTTCACCTCCAGAAAAACTGGCTGGTTTTAAAGAGGATCAGTGTAAATTCACTTAGAGAAAGCCAATGAATATAAGGTCAGGTGTATAAATAGTGTAAATTAGAATTATTAACAGTTGATGAAGCTAAATTCTTCTATACCTTTTTAAGAGCTGATCTGGGCATTTAAATCGAATGGTTATTCTGTTACTAACTATACTTACAATTTTTTTATTAAATTTGAGGGTAGCGGAGGGGAAGAATTGAAAACAAAAGACAAAAAGCCTTAGAAAACCTGTGCCTGACCTCCTAGGACCACTTTACATTATGCATGTAATGAGTTAAGTAATCAGGCATACTCTCCTATCCTACAGCAAAATGCCTCTTGATGCAATTAAATAGCTCAAGATTCAGAAACGCAGACCTACCAGTCTCTTCAGCCTGTGACAGCCAGTCATGTGTGAGAAAGGTCAGTCATGTAAAAGAAATTAAACGAGTCTGCAAGGACTTAACTGGAATTGATGCAAAGCTCTCCAAACAGCAAAGGTGATGAAAAGTTCAATCAAAGTCAGATGCAAGAAAAGATGCTCATTAATATCCACATCACCAGGTCACAAACACCCTGCTTATCTCTATGGCAGGAGTGTGTACTTAATGATGTGATCAAAAGTGATATATATGAGAGAACAATGTTCTCCATCCCTTCCCAACACTATACCTTGCATATCCTGCTTGTACTCCTAGAAGAAATATAAAAATCTTCATACCTGCATAAGGTAGGTAGGTATTTTTTAAAAGGAAGAATCACATTTATACCAACTCAGCTAAATAGTCCACTACACAGAATTAAATGCTATTGTTATTATTTCAGTATTCAAAATAAAACAAAATGTACTTGAGGGCCTTTCTCAACCAGGGTCAGCGTTAAAATCAAACAAAACTCTTGGCATTAGAAAGGCATTTTGATTTTAAGGATATTAATGATCTCTCAAAAACTGACCTAAAAATGTGCTTCTATAACCCTACAGTCTTGTGTAATACCGAAATGTACAGAGTACAGTAAAGGGTCACACTGCCAGTACTCAGAAAAACAGATAGCCAAGCTCATTTGACTAATTACAGAGGATATCTCTTCATAGCAATTTTTAACAAACTTGCAAGGGAAAAATCTAGAGGAGCTTTCTATTCTACTTAAGTAGATTTGACTAAGACTAATTTCTGTTGTATCCACTTACTAAGCAAATACTTTACCTATACTAATTATTCTTTGTGCTGAATATATAATATTTTCACTTTGTAGGCAGGTCTAGGAGAAGAATGCACTGAGGTGCAGTGTAAGAAACAAAAAAATAAAAAAAAAGGAATACTGGAATACAGGGAATAACGACCAGTGCATATCTTACTTGTGTTACATAGCTAATTTGGACACCACTAGTTAAGATGTATCATGACTCCAGTAGTGGAAGGATAGTCACCACTAGTAACACCTCAGACAACATTGCTCAGAGCATGGCGGATATGAACAGTCAAGTTCTCACTTTTCAGTGTAGCAACAGAGCTGTGAAGGGCTTTCTCAGGGCTGCAGGAGATGCACGCTTACGGGTGAGCTGTTCAGTACCTCAGACTGCCATGCTGCAACACAAGCACCACGATAACAGATACCTATGGTCAAGATCCTCAGGTCAATAAATGCTGGTTTGCTCAGCTAAGGATTATCTGATTCTTATGGAATGCAAGTCCAAAAACCAAAAAATTTTATCTCTGTTTTGGGATTTTATTAAATTCAATGTACCTTTACTCCATGATGAATAAGATCTGAAATGGCTAAACAAGTTCAGAGTTGATACAGCTTTCTCACAAAAGATAAAGACATTCCTAAGGTTGAGGGAGCTGAGATGCTATAAACATTCCTCTTGTTTAGTGTTTCACGCCAGGGAGCGTTAGTTTGTGTTTTGGGAGGGTTTGTTGGCTCGTTTGTTTTTTCACCCTCATCTTTACCCCTTGTCTGACCCGTCTGCAAAGAAGACTTCATGAAATGTATCTCCTTAGGTGCAAAATAATGACATAAAGGAAGCAATCTGTGAAGAATCAGGTCCAAAATTATTCCACAACGATGGATCTTTTTCAATCAGATGTGAACACAGTTGTTAGTCACTGCTTCCCATGTCCTTGTGTCATTAACTGACTTGAAGCTGATTACAAAACTAGTCTCAGGAGGGCTTCACTTGTTTATACGAACCAGAAGCAAGTGAAGCAATAATAAAATTATTCACTCCAAGAGATTTACTTCTTCTTATATATTTGCTTCATTATTATCATTTCTTCCTTTAAGGTTCTGCTTGATTTCCTCTCTCGACATCCTTTCTCTACCTATAGCTTGATTGGAAGACAAGAACATGCAATTATTTGATCACTTTTCATTTCAACTGATTAAAAAAAAGAAAAAAAAAGGGTTTGCTTGGGTCAAAGGTTTTTGCAATGCATAATTAATTGTCTAATATCATCTTAATCAACAGCTTTCCAGTTTCGGCTTCTTTACATTTATCAAGGGAAAGGCAGGGAGGGGAGGGAGGAGGACTACAGAGAGGTATTTAATCAACTATGCATGAATTGTCAGAAATGGATTTCTGTAAGGGAACCTTCAACCAGTTATTAGGAAAGTAGCTGAAGTGAAACAACCCTCCTTTAAGAGAGGTGGATTACACTGGTTTGCAGGGAATGGACTTAAGTATTATTGAACAAAATATTTCAGTCACATGTTCCATCTCCATCTACTTAATGAATTGAAGTGTCAAGAATATTTGAAGAGGCAGCCCAGGAAAACAGAAACGTAATTTAATGCAACATGAATCTTTTTCCAGTCAAATGTACAGTCTTGATGAGATTCGAGATGAAGCGCTTAGATTATAGCTATTGCTATAGGAAATACCATTTAATTTGTCCAGTAATTCAGACGTTTAAAGGCAGGTTATTAAAAGAACCACAACACAGTAAACTGGTCACAGTCTTCTGGAAGACATAACTGGCAAAGCAGTAAATCTAATTACTTTCAGAAACATAACTCTGAGGCATGTCTGCATCTTTAATGTACTCAGAAAAAACATATCCAGAAGAACTTCATCAAAAATTAGGTAACATCTGAGTTTTTCTCACAAAGATAGTATTAGAACATAGTACTAGCTAGATACAAGTCTGCAAAGCTCTTCTATCAATTGCTGTTGTTTATCTCATCGCTTTCAGTCTCTCTGTGATTCTGGATGCTATAACTCAGTTTCACTGGACCTAGAATATCAGGGGACTATCATGGTGGAGACCTACTCTATTCTCCTCTTCTTGATTTTCCTGATACCAATCATACATTATCTATAATACATATTAGCTAGGTAGGTAGGAAGCTTCCCTCTCTATAACTCTTTTTCACTCCTTCACAGCAGCAGTTAACATCTAAGTATTGATTATCCTTTACCTGCACAGTTAAATGAATTTTGCCCCACTCTTAGTAAGATGTTCAATAATTTTTCTGGAACAAAAATGCTGCGGGAATGCAGAAGGAAACACAAAGAATACGTTCATAGTGGAAAATTTAACAGAGGTGGGGCATATATGTGATCATCCAGCAGGTTCCCAAGCTCAGTTTTGGCCTGTGACAATCAGTGCTCTCCCACAACACCCAGACACATTTCCAGGGACAGCAGATGCCAGCAAAATACACAACTGAACAGTCTGCTGGCGTTCTACCAAGATGTAGAGACAAGATTAAGTATTTTAGGGGAAAAGGGTTCTACTCTAGAAATGTGAGCTATGCCACATACCATTTGCCCTCAGTGCCAGAGCTCTATTTTATTTGCAGGCATAAATGTAAAGAAATAGCAATTTATCTGGGCCTGAATATAGCCTTAGATATGGCCAATTGGATATTACTAACAGTGCAATTTGGAAGCAAAAGCACAGTAAGAGGCTGAGTACAAGCAATATGGAGCTAAAGACTGAAGAGACACTGAGCAAGTTACATGTTGCAGGAGTTAATTCCTATAAAAAAGTTGCAGAAATCCCCTTGTCTTGCAAAATGAAAGTTGATATTAGGCAGTGAGGTTGCGAACATGGAAGTTCACATTCCATATGCAAGCTATCTGGCCATAAATTAATCCACCTCGTATAACTACAGCCAGGGGCTTGGTGTCTTACTTATTATTCTTGATTGTCTAAAATTAGTGGTGTGACATAGGTCTAGCCCTACTGAAAGCATTAACATGTTTTCCTACATCACCTGCTTCATGTAAAGCAAAAAACAAAAAAGGCAAAAAACCTCTAATGAATGTTCTACTGCAGTAACTGTTTAACTTAATTTTAGCTTCTTATCTGTAAGTAGTAAGATTAGGTGAATATCACAGAATCCCTCTGCAACAAATATAGAGAATCAGGCACCACCATAGGGTGAACCAGCCTGACAAAAATAAATGTCTAAGACAGGTGAGAGTACTTGCTCTTTGGAGGTGGTTGCTCTCCCCATTGACTACTGAGAGGGTTCTTAATTTTTCCCATTAGACAAGATACCTAACCTCTTGACAGCTAAAGTCAGACTGGTTTAGTCACACCCCAAACTTCTGCAATGCTGGCTGTATGCACAGCTCTGAGATTTCTCTCATTTTCTAACTTGGATAACGCCCCAGTAAGACGAGCATTATTGGCTAGTCCCCCTGAAGTCCTCCCATTCCTGTAATTTCTACTAACGCTTAAGAAGATTGTTCAGGCTATCTTTGGTGGGGAAAAGAGGGATAAGACAGAATGCATTCTTTTGACTCCAAGGGCCAAGTTCAGAACAGATACAGGCTAAAACACATTACTAAAGGGAATATAACCATTAGAAGTCAGAAAGTGGAGTAATTCAAATAATAGAGGATAATAAAAAATCAAGATATGAATATAGACCCTTTGGATAAGGATTCCAATTCTCTCTGTATAGATCATGAAAGTTTTTTTTCTAAATAGCTTATAAATCATTAATAAGCTTCCAGATGCTCCTCAAATCACTTCATGAAAACTCTCTATCTCTTTTTTTTTTTTTTTTTGTTGTGTGCATTATTGGTAATACTTTTGGAGAAATGGTGACACTGAAATCTTTTGACTACTGCAGCGTTCAGGGTGCCACATTAGTTGAGCTCTGAATTCACCATGTTCTTTCTTGGTCTCTTACTTCAGACTGGGATACAAGTTAAGTAACTTTTGCACGTATTTCCAGTGTGATCAGAACATAAGTGAATTAACACTCATATGACTTAAATATGTACTTAAATTTAAATATATACTTCAGTGCTACCCTAGCTGAGGATGCTGAGGAGTTAGGACCTTAGCTTCTGTCTTTGCCACTCTCTCTCTCTCTATCAACTTACTCATCTATAAAAATAGACCTTTTGCACATATGCTAGACAGGCTCATTTAATTAATATTTTCAGCTGACAAGAGATTTTTGGGTGAAAGTCATTATAATATGAAAATATAAAAAATCATTCTGTATAATCGTTTGGTTTTCAAATGAACTCTAAAAGAACATTCCATGCTCAGACAAAAGTTGAAAGAGTGTAATTGTACAGGGTCACAACATTCAGTATTGTAGAATACTTCCCTAGTGTGATATTACCTAATAAAGCTTCTGGAATCTTTCAGTTAACTCTTTCCCATAGAGAATAGCTGAAGCTCCGTATGATGAGCAATGTTATGATTCTGAGATGAATGTAATTTAAAGCTTGATAGTTTAGTTCCTTTTTGGATATCTGGATAAGGTTCAAAGAAGTTTTGTTTTGTTTTGTTTTGTTTTGTCTAGTAGAAAATCCATTTGAATTGTCAAGATTTAAAAATTCTACCAAAATTGCAAATCACATTTTTATTTAAAATGTTTCTACATTGTGTTACTGAAATCATAAACATGCATAAAAAATAAATACTAAGGGAGTTTATGCCATAAGCATTACAATTCTTTTATAGATTTTGTTAAACTATTATCTTATTGGACTACAGTTGCAAAACCAGGGTCTCTGCTAGTGAAACACATCTCAAATATGGTAATTTACTAGCTTGGCCAAAGTGTAACATTTTCCCCTTACTCCTATTTTATCTAAGAATCTGACCCTGAGATGTGCATCTTTCCTTATATTTCTGAAAAAAAAGTAATGCATCTCTCAGTGGCAAATATCATAATCTAATTATTATATCATTTAGAGATATGAAGGGCTCTTAATTACTTCAGTCTTATTTCTGAAACCAAGACAGTTTCTCAGCGCTGTGGAAAAAGAAAAAAATTAACAATTGCTTATGCATATCTATGTAAACTTCTGCCAGAACAATTTTTTTTTTCCATAGTGCCATTTCATTTCTTTTTTTTAACATTCATAGTTTCTGTAAAATTTCCTACCTAAAAATCAGCAAGTTCCTGCATATGTGCATTTTTGGTGCTAAGAATTCTAGACCAAAAAAAAAGAGCCTTCTTTTCACAGAAAAGGATGCAGAATCATCATGTACGTTTCATGAAAAAAGAATCAATTCAGAATCTGCATTGACAGCTTTGTGTGCTCGTGCCTCAAGCTTTTACAATTTCACTTTGAATATGTCACACCTCTAATCAAGAGAATTTAAATCCTTGATCTTAACTCAGGATAATCTTTGAACTAAGCGTAACAGCACTGACTAGCTTCAGTTTGCTACGCTTGATGCCATTTCTGTCTATTTAATAACCTTCAATGAATTTGTCTTCAAAGTACTTGCTCACTCTTCTCAACTGTGCGAACTTTCAACATTCACAATATCCTTTCACATTGAATTTCAGAGCCTGACTACGTTATATGAAGAACCATTATTTATGCTGTTTGTTAAAATATCTCAGTGTATATTTTTATGATGGCCCCTACATTTTTATAGGAACCATTAGTGTTGAGCAATCATCAGTCCCTTTTACCTTCTCCTTGACAGTCATGGTTTTGCAGACACGTATCATCCACATCATTGACTCTTAACCAGATTGAAGGTTCTCACTCTGCTCAGGCTGTATGTACTCTGTGGAAGCTGCTCTTTACCAACTTTAACGTAAGGTTTATGTCTCTTAGGATGTTTAAATACATCTGCAGATCTTGTTCTGAGTCTTTCTATAGTCTGTAGAAAGTGATGATTAAGTCTTATTTCACGGATGTGATACCTGCTTGCTGCAACTAGCTAACTATAACTGTTACTATCACTATAGATATATACTTCTGCTTTGTCGTTACTGGTTATTACAGCTCCAGGTTATGGAGACTCTTTTTACTAAAAATGGATCTGTAAGCTGTAAGGATTTATACTGTAAGTCACCTATATGGAAGTACAGGTAGAGTTGTGCAAAGGGAGGTCCAGTTATGTTGTTGAAAATTCAAATATTGTCCTTATCTGTTTTAGGATGAATTAAAAAAAAAATTATTAAAACATAAAAATAACAGATAACTGCAAAATAGATTAATTTTTAAGGCACTGAGCTCAGTTAAAGATTTGGGTAAAACCTCTTGTTTTGACTGTACATAGTTCATGCTGCTGTGGAATATTTCATTCATATTTAAATGGTCTGCTGAAATTAAGGAATTGCCAAGTAATATCTTAATTCATTATAGATTGTAGGATAAAAAGCTGGTTTGATGGGCAGATCAGAGCAGCTTCTTAATTAAAGGGATAAAAAAGTTAAGGTCACACTAGAAAAGTTTTAGCTTTCACAGAACTGGGTTATTGTTACATTTTCTATAGTAATGTCTGCTCAGCTATTTCTTTTAAAGATAAACCTTTTAGAGATCAAAAAACTATATTCATGAAGAACTTTTGATAGAAAAGGGAGACCAGGAAGGCCGCGTGTATAAGTGAACTATAACCATTCATATTAGTCATAGTGCAGGAATGGTTACTCACCTACGCTGCTTTCTGGGACGTTGAATTAATCTCTTGTTATACAAACAAAAGGCGTGGGGATCACCTCATACTAGGCAGAAGGAAATAAGAGTTCAGACTCCTGAGCTGTATTCCAGATTCTAGGACAATTAATTACTTAGTATAATCTGAGGTGAGCAATAACCACTTAATCTGAATGACATTAGCACTGACTTTGGAATTCCACTTATTATTCCATGTCCAGTAATTTAGAAAAGTATTCTGCCATGAAAGAAGAAGTACTAGATGATAGCGAATTTAAACTACCCCTTTCTCAGCTACCGTAGTCATTTACTTGTCTCAGTAGTCAAAATGCGAATGCTTATTTCCATCCTGAACTTCACTGAACTTTATTTTCAGTGACTAGATTTCACCATGATCTGCTTCATACTGTGCTGAGTTATATGACACTGTGAAAGAGATATAGATGCCTAAATGTAGGTGTCTAGCACCTAGGGCATTCAGTGTGACTTCCACCAGGTGTTCCAGAGAGGCTCAAGTCTCCTGGAGGTCCTATTTCATATCCGTCATGTGGACAGCTCAAATATTACAACACTTCTGAAATTACACTAGGCATGTAACATATTTGAAATTACAACTGAAAACTACTGCAAATCTCCATTTACTAGGTGGCTGAGGACTGTCCTGTTCCTCAAAACATTTCTTTGCCTCCTACTGGCTATAGCGTCAAGGGTTGTTATGACAGCTTGCTTTAAACTGGGCCTGGTCGTAAGTTTCTGTTCAGCAGTTTATGAGCGTCTACCTGTTGATGTCCTTGTGCATTTCCTGCAAGGAATACTCTGCTCTGAACTGCTATGAGAATCTTCTTGCAAATAGCGCAGAAGAAATCCCATTTCCATACAAGGAAAGGGAGGAAGTCTTTCCCTGTGAAGCTCATACGCAAACTGTGAAAAGTGGATGTTAAAATGACTCCAGATCAAAATGATTAATTTTATCTTTGTATAAGTGATGATATGAAGAGGTGCAGCATGTGATGTGTGTTAAAGCCATAGCAGTGGATTAAACAGTGTCAAGGAATGGTCTTGGATATTGGAACTTGATAGTCCATACTACTGTATTGCTCAGACTGCCTCTGATGCTTTTGGCTTTTGCCAGCTTTAACTATGTTGGATAGTTTCTAGGAACGGTTAGGGAGTGAAGAAGGGTGAACAACCATTCCTAATAGACATAATAGATGTGGCTGCCTTGTTTTAGAAACTGAGACGGTTTAGTAGTGCTGACTTTGAATTTCTTTGCCCGTGGGCTTCAATGTCTGACAATGTTCCTAGGCATGTTAAATACACAAGTGTAATCTTTGAGACTGAGATTTTTCTCTAACTAGTATGGAGTTCTGCACTGAAGAAATTATGGGGGAATCAATTCAGCACATAGCAGAGGTTGAACCTGAGGAACTGCCTGGAATACTCTGCGACCTTCCAAACGGCCAATATCCACTCCCCTTGGAAGGATGGACTCCGACTGGAGCAGATGCAGAACATGCCCATGAGGATGATGAGATTGGGGCTGCATCTGACAGAAAGGGACCAAAAGAGTTCTAATTCCAATGAAATTTGAAATGGCCTTAATGAAACCAGGGCTGGTAGATGGCAATAACTATTAGAGAAGGAATTGTTTAAGCTAAAAGACAATGCTGGTATAAAGATAAATAACTATTGCTAATATGAGTCTGGAAATCAGAAAATTTTCCTTGCTCTATGTGTTTGTTTGTTTGTTGTTTTTGTTTTTGTTTTTTGCATAGTTGACCAATGAGGTTCTGGAACAGCCTTTAAGACTCTAAAAATGTATGACTGCACTTAAGGAACAGGACATCAAAACCTGGGAAAATCTTCCTAGTCATCAACTCTCCTAAAAACACCTTTTGGCTGTTATTTGATGGTGAGCTAGGGAGGTAGTAAGTGCTAGTTCCTGTTTCCAGCAAAGCTGCTGCAGAACAAGGCTCCTTCCATAAACGCATTGTCTTCTCACAGTCAAAATTTGTTCCCACGTAAAAACAAATTGAGACTTTCTGTGAGCAAGAAATCAGCATGCAGCAGTTTATGTTTTCATCAACAAGAAGGTGTTTCATCCTTTAACTAATGCCACATCACTATATTATAAATAAAGGGGCTTGTTGTGTACAGATAGCATTAGGCTATGACACTACTTAAAGAAGAAATGTCATCCTGTTCTTTGAACTACAAAGCCATTCAGGCTCCTTTTCAACTGCTATATCTAGTGTCATTTAATTTAGCAGTTGCTCAAGTTAAAAGAATAAAGAGATGGTGAATAGCCATAATCTGAATATTCTTCGATTTTTTTTATAGTTTCTGGGAAACTCTTTTTTGCTTTTTACATAGAGAACATGATTGAAAGAATTAACCAAGGAAAATAAAGCATTATTAGTATTGGCTAATGTTGCTGTTATTTGTATTACAACAAGACATTAAAGAACAAACTCAGATTAGGGCCTCATTCTACTGAGATCACTATAAAGAAAATAGGGTTGAAATGAATAAAATGCACTCAGGGTGGGAGGACCTCAATAGAGGACAGACTATGGAGGCACAGAACTGCACTCTTGAGTAGGAATTCAGATAAGACCCTTTCTGCTTCAAGAGGTTAAATTATATTCCCTCTATAAAGACAAAGGTTTATTTAACAGGACGTATTTGAGCCATCTCAAGGACTACTGTTGTTACCCAAATGATTATTCTATCGGCAGCATTTCCTTTGATCAGATGGCTGGCCGCTTTCAGAGTGACTGGGAACAGTGGTATTCCTTCTGTGTAGGCTTCTCTTGCTGGAATTCAAGCAAATGTAAAGATCTTTGGGTTTCTGTTTTTACTGATAATCACTATTGTGTATTTGCTCTCAGATTTATGTCCTCTGTCTAAAGGAGATCTCAAAACATATAATCCAAACAACACCAAAAATACTCTATATTCACTATGTTAGTTCACATTTTAAAGCCCAGAGACAAGAATCACATAACGGCCAAGGCTGGAAGGGACCTCTGGAGATCATCTCGTCCAACCTCCCTGCTCAAGCAGGGACCTCTAGAGCATATTGCCCAGGATCACATCCAGACGGGTTTTGAAGATCTCCATCGAAGGAGACTCCACCACCTCTCTGGGCAACCTGTTCCAATGCTCTGTCACCCTCACAGGAAAGAAGTTTTTTCTCATGTTCAGATGGAACTTCCTGTGGTTCAGTTTGTGCCCGTTGTTTCTTGTCCTGTCACAGGGCACCACGGAGAAGAGGCTGGCCTAATCCTCTTGACACTCCCCCTTCACATACTTGTACACGTTGATGAGATCGCCTCTCAGTCTTCTCTTCTCCAGGCTCAACAGGCCCAGCTCTTGCAGCCTTTCTTCATAGGAGAGATGCTCCAGCCCTCTCATCATCTTGGTAGCCCTCCGCTGGACTCTCTCCAGGAGTGCCATGTCTCTCTTGTACTGGGGAGCCCAGAAGTGCACACAGTCCTCCAGGTGAGGCCTCCCCAGGGCTGAGGAGAGGGGCAGGATCACCTCCCTCCACCTGCTGCCAACACTCTGCCTAATGCACCCCAGGATCCCATTGGCCTTCTTGGCCACAAGGGCACACTGCTGGCTCATGGTCAACTTGTTGTCCACCAGCACTCCCAGGTCCTTCTCGGCAGAGCTACTTTCCAACGGGTCAGCCCCCAGCCTGTACTGGTGCATGGGATTATTCCTGCCTAGGTGCAGGACCTTGCACTTGCCTTTGTTGAACTTCAGGAGGTTCCTCTCCGCCCACCTCTCCAGCCTGTCAAGGTCCCTCTGAAGGGCAGCACAGTCTTCTGGTGTGTTAGCCTCTCCCCCCAGTTTAGTATCCTCAGCCAACTTGCCGAGAGCACCCTCTGGGCCTTCTTCCAGGTCATTGATGAATCCGTTGAACAAGACTGGACCCAGGACTGACCCCTGGGGGACACTGCTAGCTCCACGCCTCCAACTAGACTCCCCACCACTGACCACAACTCTCTGAGCTTGGCCATCCAGCCAGTTCTCAAGCCACCTCACCGTCCACTCATCCAACCCACACTTCCTGAGCTTCCCTAGGAGGATGTGATGGGAGACAGTGTCCAAAGCCTTGCTGAAGTCCAGGGAGACAACATCCACTGCTCTCCCCTCATCTACCCAGCCGGTCATTCCGTCACAGAAGGCTATCAGATTGGTCAAGCATGATTTCCCATGGTGAATCCATGCTGACTCCTCCTGATCACCTTCTTGTCCTCCAGATGCTTAGTGATGACCTTCAGGAAGAGCTGTTCCATCACCTTTCCCGGGATAGAACCTACCGTGATCTCATTTTACAAACCTGAATTTTTTCTATATGCCCTGTCATTCTCGGAGATTCAAGGACAGTCACAGATCTTGCAGAGATGGGAAATTGCTTAGGGCAGGCAAATAATCAGATTCAAAGCTAAGCATTGTCAAAGCTAAGAGCTCTTAGGCAAGTGCTTTAATCTCATGTCCCACTTACATAGCTAACCATATATATTTGTCCAAAGATATGCATTGTGTCAACTGTAATAATAATCCTAAATGTTCATTTCAGTCATGGTTAACACTGCCAAAACATTTTATAAACTTTGGGCTATGAGGTGTTTTGGGCTGGGATTTGTTTATTATTTTCAGTCGTGTAGGTTATGACTGAAGCATAACTGCTCTTGTACTCGTGTTTATTTTTTCTGAATTTAGGAGTGGCCTTGATTTCAAAGTACTCTGCTTTGAATATGCCTTTCCCCTTCAATCTATTATTCTTATGCTAAAAAATCTTACAGTCCTTAATGTTTTTGTGTGCAGTGCTGCAGGGAGAGCAGGGTTCTGTTATTTCTGTTTTGTAGATGGGAAATTGTACTACAGAAAAAGATAGAGAGATATCTAAAATTATTTGTGCTCTTCAGTTCCCGCTGATTTGAGTGGGTATTTAGGTAAGTGCTACTTTATGTCTGCCCTCACCTTTCAGCACCTGACCGGGGATTTGTTTTCGTTAACTTTAGCCTTCAAAAAATGAGATGTGCGGCTTAACTGCAGTCAGCAGAGTGCAAGAGAAAAGTACCCTTAAGACAGCGTTTCTTTCCATTCTAAGACTACTAGGATGAATTGCACTGGCCATATTACTGGATATGTTTCTATCTTTCCACTGAATGTAGAGATAACCTGCATGGCCAGCATATTAAATTCGATAATTAAGTTTGAATGGTCACAGGTAGTTAAAATGAATGCTATCCTTATCCATCTAAAATCTGTCCCATGATGAATTACACAAAGGCTATAGGAAGAGAACTGAACATAGATGTCTCAGAATCTGATCACTTACCCAAGAAAAACCATTCTTATTTTTGAGGAAAGGCTTGATAAGGCTAATTTTTATACTTAAAGCCAATACGCTTATGTTCCTCACTGGAAGATTGTTATTATGACTTACTAAGACATGGCTTTGTCTTTGAGGCAACAGTGCAATCTTATTCATGAACTTGTGAAGCATTAGTGTTTTAGGGGTGAAATTACAACTACAATAATAAAAAAAAGCTTTTATTTAATTCATGTAACTGTGCTAATACACACACAGGCTTAGTGGTTGAAATTTCGTGGGTTTTTTTTTTTTTTCACTCTTCAGTCTAAATAGAAGAGCAGAGCAGAGGAGGACTACATACATGCACTGTAAATGAAATGATAAATAGTTCATGACTTGTAAAAAAGCAATTATATTAGCTTTAACTATAGGAGGGGACATAGGGTGGTTTATTCTATACAATATCAGGGTCTCAAGATTTTGTATATCAGAACTTTATAGTAATCAGTAATAATCTTTTCTTTCTTTCCCCCCCTTTTTTGCCCCTTATCTATTGATATTGACCTATATTACATATATGGTGTTGTCATATGTTGGAACACTTTGTGACTGAAGAGTTGCTCTATGGTGATAGACAGGCATAAATGTAAAACCAATTCTACAAGTCCAAAAATGAGGCCTCAGAACTTCTCTTCCTGTCTCTGCTCCCCTCAATAGCATGATGAGATTTTCTTATATACATATTTATATTTAAAATAAATGTTGAACATTTGAAAGTTCTTATTACAGCCTCTTCCCTCTGCCTTGCCAACAACAACAGATGTTCTTAACTTCATGAGGACCAGGATGCTTCTGATCATCATAATCCATGCTATGTTGAGAGTGAAGAGGAGGGTGTGAAGATGCACTTGCCTTTCACGCCATCACGTTCAGCTGGGATTGGAATGTGTTTCCCAAAAGGGGCAGGCACTGGAGGAGTCAGTACATGGAGATATGCCACACCTTCAATGTATATGCCAAATTGATAAATATTTATACAGCGTCTTCCATTGCTTTGGCCACTGTGGGGTCTAGACACTTCCCACATGAGAAATGTTAAATAATGTTATTTATTACAGTTTGGAAGGCATCCAAAACACTCATATATGAGGGTAATGTCCTTAGAGTTAATGAAAATTCTTTTTAGAATTTCTTGTCCTAGGCTAGAATTAATCTGCCCTAACTTTAGCTATCTAAAAGCAGAAGTCTAATCTAAGCTAATCATCCATCTATAGTCAAAGGAGAGAAATGCTTGCTACCAAGGGATGAGTCATCCTGCCCTAGGATCGATAAATCACTCTTAAGCTGTGCTGCTTTTTCCTCTTCATTGATTCATCCTAGAAATACATATTAGATTATATCCTTAACTCCTACATGACCAAAATTAAGGAAAATTACCCTGCCCGAAATCATACAGGGCTGAAAGATTCTAAGCTATTTGTAGTTTCATAGCTAGAGTAAAACAATCTCCTCCTCTGCCCCTTCATTGAAAGTACAAGTGTTTTGCCTCCAGACACCAACTCATTCATGGCTGAACTGTAAACTTCTTGGGAGATGCTACAAAGCTTTGCTATTTAGATATCCTTTGATCCTCTCTAACTCTTTGAGATGACAGAGATGTACTTTGCAGCTGCAGCACTGGCAGTGAGATGCTATGATGAAATTATTTTTAGAGAATTACTTGATCTTCGTGGAGCTAGATAGTTTGTGAACAAGTATCAATGTTTTCTTCCTCATGCGGTAATAGTTTTCCAGGGTATACATTTAAATTTCCTCCAAATGGATAGGCAACCGGCAGAGCGACAACCTGTTACTTTCACTACACTTCGTGGTAAATTTCGTAAAACTGTAGGAATCATGACTGACCCTAAAGACATAAGTGAGGCAAACTTTATGTGGAGAAATAAAGCTTGCTATAACCATTTTTTTCATTTGTGTTATCTGGTCTAATAAATGACGTTATGACTGTCTGTGGGCCTCACCTCACTCATAAAATTCAAGTTCGCCAATCATGATTTCAATTGGCAGCAGCAGTTAAAGCCTACTGGAGGTAGTGGAAGAACTTTCAGAAATATACAAGAATAATCACATTTAACCTGATGTTTCTGTTTTGGATGAGATTTTCAGTTAAAATGACTTCTCAGAAAATCCTCAAGCTCTTTACATGCTTGAATGCTGAACTCTTAATGCAGTGAAATCCTCAGCCATCTTATACATCCAGGCAGCATGCAAAGGAGTAGTGTATCAAAATAGGAGATTCAGTTGAGCAGGAAGCCAACCTAAAGCAAAATGCTGAAGAGCGAGCTGGGGTAAGATATCTAACCTGGCTTAGGAGAAGATCTACTTTATTTTCACATGTAAGTTGTCTCCTGAAATAAGATGATTAAGCCCTGTAGCAAAAGGGATCAAGCATGCATCTTTCTATGACACTGGAGCTTTGTGAGCTTTCCCCTGAGCTGGAGCTCACCGTCTCCTTGTACATATAGAGAACTCTTCTGTGTTGAGACATGAAGGTGCTGCTGCTGCAGGCTGTCTTATAGTCAAGTAGTGTTTTCCATCCACTTAAACTACAAAAGGGCTGACACTATCCTCTAAATTCTTGATTGTGTAGTATTTTCTCAATGTGTGCATGGTCTAAGTATGCACGTGAACTTCATCTCCTCAGGGAAGGTAGACACTTCATTTGAGGACCAAGTCCGGAACCACCTGGGCTCTGTGCAGCTCCTTAGCTGCAGTGTTTAGCGTTGGTGTATAGAAAGCTTTGTGCAAGATAAAGTTGGCCTTGCTGTTTTCACCAAGAGGTTAAATAGCAGGGAAGGACTGGTTCTGAGGACACATTACTAAGTAGCCAGTTTAGGCACCCAGACAGTTGTATAAAATGCCTAATACCTTTGAGTATCCACATCCTTTTCCCATTAATTTTCAATAGCAACGAGAAAATCCAGCAGCCTGCCCTGAAAACCCAAAGCAGCATGTATTTTATCTGAGGCAATTAGAACACCTAGCATCTCTTCTTCAGTACAATTCAGCTAATAGGAATTCAAGCAGGGATAACCGCTCTTCTAAATGTGCAGAAGGAGACACCGAGATCTGTCTGACTGCTCAGGGACCCCCAGAAAGTGAAACTTGCATATATTTCCCATTACTTCTGACTTCTGAGCCCTTGCTCTTGACACAGATAGCATGGCCTGCCGTGAAGAGATAATTCAGTTCAATGATTTATTAGAACTGACTAATGTGAGAGTCTTACTCTGGAGGCAGAGAGGTGCTCTTAAAGTCCTGTGTTTGCTGTAAGACCTTGCCTAGTTTAAATTTGGAGTTTTGCATTTTAAAAGCTTTAAAGTGTAAACCTAATTCACATTCATGGTATTTCAGGTTCCTAGAAGCACGGATGAGCTCTGAGATTTCTTTTTACTCTTTGTTTTTCTTTTTTTTTTTCTTTTTTCTCTGCTTGTAGCTACGTTTTACCTTATTTCAGAAATTTCTCTTAGCTCTCAACTTGTTTGACTAAAACTGCAGAGATGCCCTGCCCTCTGGGTAGGTTGACAGAAGGTTGGACTGAGGCTTTTTTGGGACAGAGGGTGCATACATCTGAAAGGAATGACTTGGAACAGCCTGAGGTACCTGTCAGTCTATTCTTGTGAGGGAGGGTCTAATTACTGGTGTCAGTTGATCTCTGAAATAGCTTGTGAGTGGCCCATGAAGTAAGGAGGAGGGAGTGAAACTAGACCAAAGACAGCAGCTGATCACTTTTATGCTTTTATATGGCAGGGCTTGGCAGTAGTGCCAAGGAGGAACTGTCAGAGGTTCCGTTATAATGCCCCATTTACTTCTACTTTACAGTAGAAGACCTTTCATGACAGAGGTCCTCATCATTGAAAGAAAACTGTTCAGATGTTTAGGTAAGTTAAAATGGTACCGTAGTCTTAGAAAACAGTATGCTGGAGGAAAGAGGAAGAGAAGGACTATGTTTCCAACTAAAGATAGGAGATAAAAACCAGAAGATGCCCAAATGTGGGAAACTGGATGAAAAATTAAAAGGTAGGTAATTACAATTACATTTAAAAAAAAAAAAAGTTGTCTTCTTCAACAATATACTCTTAATTGCTTGGTTTGACTTTTAAAAAAGTATTTGAAACTTCATAACATTTAAATGTCTGACTTAAATCTGTGAAAACCAGCGTAATCCTCCACATGACTAAACGAGCAGCCCAAAGACACTTTCCTCTGCCAACACACCAATGGGCATCCTAAACCTCCATGTCAGTTTACATCAATTCCCACACTTTTTGTAGACACTCCAATGTGAATTAAGGACAAGGTAGTAAGTTTAACTTGAAATTCATTTGCTTTTGTCAGTTCATATCAGATCCTTAATGTCATCTTCACAGAGATTTCAAGTTTAATATTAATAATTTCTGTAGTCTCATGTTAATGCATTCAGTGAGCGTCTTTGATAATTTAGGAACCTTTTCAGATATCATAAAAAAACCAGGGCATATTTATCAAGGTAAGTGTACGGTTTATTGAAGGTATCATTAGAACATTATGTAGGCTCATCATCTCTGTATTATTGACATTAACATTTCATTAGGAGAAGGAACTGTAATTAGAGTAGGAATTATCTCTGGTAAAAAATGAGATTACTCCTTCTGATTTCCTGATGCACAAGATGATCTGATAAGAAATTGCAATAACAGACTCCTCTTTCCATTCAATACAATTCTACCACGGACAATCTTACTTTTGCGTGCAATTTATAGCTCCTACTGGATTGCTTTAGCATAAAAAGTTACTGTCTGTCAGCTATGGTTTAGACCCGGCTCATTTATTTGCTTAGTCTGTCTTTGCGGCAAAGGATCTGCTGTTAGTTTAATCCTCCTTCATGTGGACTATAATATGGTCGGTGAAGGAGTATCTCTTACTGGATGAGTACATTGTGCAATACAGTGCATCCCTGATTAGAACTGAGATTTTAAAGACCTTTTTGTGATAATAACCTCTACAGAATCAACCGTATGCATATATCTATGCGTGTGCAGTATATGTGCATGTATATATCCATATATAATGTGTGTGAAAACAAATGTGTGTGTGTATAAATAAATGTGTATAAAAACGTGTGTAGCTTTTAATTATCAAGGCTAAGATAGATAACTGTGTCCCTTTAAAAAGAATTTTAAGGGATATTAAAGGTACACATGATAACTGCTACTTTTAAATGCTACCAGGTAAAATTCATTGACTGCTATTAGTTCATCAGTACCTACAGACATTAAAGATTTTCTCTTGTCACAGGTATTTGTGGTTTGAATTTTAATAGTCATTTTTGAAAAGTCATCTGGTTTCACCTTAAAGGAATAATTCCTCCTTTCTAAAGATTGAATTATAACTTATTTTAACATCTCAAGAGCAATTAGTGTTCTTGATGATCTAATTTTAGAGCTTGCACTGTTAACTGGTGTGATTTTTTTTCCTTAATATCTTGTTCTTTTTTCCTCCCACTTTATAAAAAACTGCCTTATATGAGGCTTTTAAGTATTTGCTGTTTCAGCAAAGTCCCGGGGAGGGCAAACTGAGTAGGAAAAGTGATTGATACAAGCAGAACATAGGTGATAAGGGAAACAGGAAAACAAAGGGATGACAAGAAAAGAATTTGTCTCAACCAGGTTGTTCACGCCTATTGTAAGTGACTCCTTTTTCTTGATGACCCAGAAGATAAAAGAACACAAGCCAATGCCTTTGTTTTTTTCTAGCCTGTCCAATTCCCCCCAGTAAGATGGACTTTAAACTATTTTTGTGACTCATTTATATTGCTGAAATGATGAATCTTGCCCTTGTTATGTTTCTTCCAGCAGGGATTGCACCTGAGGGACTTCAATATTTTCCTAAATAACAAAATGACTTAATTTAGTGTGCTTTTAATTAAACACATCTAGTGATAAATTTGGAGGAGGCAAGGCCAGGGAAGCTCCCATCTGTTTTGCAGCTCTGTCCACAGTAGGATTTCCCAGTCAGGGAAACATATTTTTCCTCCCGCTGCCAGTAGCTTTTTGTATTACGTTCTTGATTATGTTTTAAGTCCGAGGGTGCTAATCTCTGATCTCTGGTCTGGGAAAAGGCTTTGAATTAGTAATAGCTTTCCTGCCTATGTGAGCAGTGGTGGACTGAGCCTTCAGGAGTGACCTATCAGGTGTACCTACAAGGTGTGACCACAACACGAATGAACGCGCTAAACCTCTCTCCCACACTCCTACTTAAATACTGGAAATAGGGAGGGGTTAGCAGCATGGATTTCAGCACTGATTAGCTGCCCAAGTACATACTTGGTCTTTGCTCAGTCCTCTGCTTTATGATGTTGACATCCAAGCTACTTTGGTTAATGGAAGAAATGTCTATACGAGCTACAGTCACATCCCTAATTTACATTGTGAACTTCATTTAGCCGGAGTCTGGGTCCTACAGGGAATTGCAGTGCAAAGTAGGTGCCAATATCCGTGTCTGAAAGTCAAGTAAACTCCTAAATCACCTTATTAGGTGATTTTTTTTTTTTTTTCTCATTACCCGTAGTTACCACCTCCTACAGCGTCAAGAGTGCATAAGCTCTGATCTGATTTTATCACAAGTGGGTTGCAGGATACTTGGAGCACAGTCATGGCAAAGTTTGACACTGTTTTCCACATCAAGGGAATGGATGCCAATAACAAAACTATTGCAGTTTTGTGCAGTTCCTGAGGCTGCCGGGTATTTGTTATAAATACTCCTTTTCCAAAGTGATACTATACGGAAGAAACAGTTCCTTTCATCTCAATTAAAGGTTTTAAGAGTGAGTCCAAAATATAACCTAATGGCTGGGATAGATTTTTTTAAGATGATCCTCTGAGGAACATCAACATGATGAGAAGCAGTTCAACTTAATGTTGTTGTTGAATTCAGTTATGTCCTTTCAGATAAGTGTGTGAGTATAGAAGAAATCCAAGTAAAATGAGGGGAGGAGAAAATAAAATAGCTTAAAATAAAGGAACTGAATAAGTATCTGCTGTACTTAAAAGTAGTCAACAGCTGAAACAACTGAGTTAACCATGCACACATGGAGCTTTAAGAGGAAATAATGAATAATAAAATAATATGACTACACTGGGATAAATTACCTTTGAAAGAATATATATAGGTAAATATTAGAGAATGATTATACCAGTCTACTGACCAAAGCTCTTTCTCTCTCTCTCTCTTTTTTAATGCTTCTGAAAGTTAAATGTATAATGAACAATTTAAAAGTGGTATGTATTAAAATCGATGTCTTTGTTAAAGCACAAGAAAGACTGGTAATGATATCCACAAACACAGGAATACTAGAAGTCTGGGAGGAATGACTTCTGCTCATATTCTAACATTTAACATTTTCACCCCCAAGAATTACACTTGCTGCTTGACAGGAAGCTTGTGCTGGCCTCAAGAGAATTACTAGCTGCAATATTGCTTTATTTTGACAAACTTTTAGAGAGCTGCCCTACAGGAAGGCTTCCTTATCCCACACCTGGTCTACAGCACCATTGTTACCAGCCCTTCACTCCAGTCCCTTGACACATCTCAGCCGGAAAGGCTGGAAAGCCGGAAAGCCACAGTTCAAGTTACCCTTCACACATGAACATCGTTCCAGGAAGGTAAGAAATCATGCACCAAACCACGAGAATGACAGAAGCATTAGTTTATTTAAGTGGTTCTGAAACCTCTTCTCTAAGGGACATTCTTCCAGTTCTGTTGCAAGTATTCACCACTGAGTCTGAACCAGCCTGTTTAATAGTCTGGTATTTCATAGGACTGGCCAAAGATTACGCGTGTTAAGACAGTCCATGCATAAAAATCTCTAGGTCAAATATGAGGGCTGTCCACTGACATCAGAGACACAAGTAATTACAGTGGTGAGAATGAGGCTGACAATGCTGAGAGAACTTATTTTACTTCACTTCCAAGTATAAACGAAGTTTGACTTCAAGTCAAACACAAATGCACTCGTGTTACACTCAGAAAAGAGGCTGTTAAAAGGAACAGACAGGAAATAGCCAGAGGAAAGAGAGGACAGAGAGATCAACTAGAACGTCAAATACCTACAAAGAAAGATCATGGGAGATGTATAGTAAAATAAGAAACAAAAGAAGTCTAAGAAACGGAAAAAATATAGGCATGTGTGTAGATTCAGACTGGAAATGGTTTAAGTTCAGAGGTGCTAGAAGACCCTCTGTACATACATAATCTTAAAAATCTGCTGCATATGTTTATCTATATAAATATGTATTATAATTATGCATATAAGAACACTTATTTATGTATACCTATATAACTATGGTGTTCTTTCCATACTACTGTATGAGAACATCCAGGGTCAGCAGGGTGTCTTCTAAATGCAACATGTAGAATGGATTGATGGGTTATGACAGGACAATTAAAGGTGCAGATCTCCTCAAAGTAACTTGGAGACAAAATAAAAACTGAAGGCAACAAAATACCGCATCAATTTCTTTGTCTTCCCACTTGCTCTGGATATTTCTATCACAACAGGATCTGAACAGAAAGGTTATGACAGACCAGAATGTGAATGTTACTCTTGAGAATAGACAGCCCTATATGTTTCCATAGTATTTTTCAAGCAAATATCGAGATTACAGATCTGATTATGTGCCTGGAGAGAAAGTGAAGACGGTGAGTAATTGAAGTTTCAGCTGGCTGCTCTACTCCCCTGTAAGTTAAGATGATAGATTCAAATTGACTCTACACTAAAAGTGTAAGGCTCTGCTTCCACTGTTTGGATCTTGTTTAGTCCATGTCTGTCAGGCTGCTGACTCTCCCTTCCATACATTCCCTTATAAATAAGAAATACTGCATTTCAGAGGTAAGATTAAAAGACTTCATCTGCTCAGAGGAATAAAGTTTGACATGGCCTTAGCAGAACGGATGATCAAGTCCAGATTCTTGGGTCTGATACTCAGATTGTAATTAATAATTGAAAACTTTGGTATGCCTTTGCTTCTGAAGGGCTAAAGGACTATCACTCCGGGTAGATTTCTATATTAATGAAGACTGCTTCTAATTCAAAGGTACTTCTGTCTATCCTGATCCAGTGTCAGCATGAAGATAATAGTCTTTCTTTGTCTGGGAGTCTGACCTCACCCATCAGATGAAGGTTTGACTAGGCATGGTGTGTCACAGGAAATCATGGATATGTATAAGTGGGGTAGTGATTCTCCCTATGATAGTGATAATTTATCACTCAACAGGAGGGGAATCTGCGCAAGGGAAAGGAAATGAAAACTGTTTGTATCGGAGTATACTTGGCATACATCTTATCAGCAAGATATGCATTGGCAGTGTTCTCCCATCCGCTAGTTTAGGCTTTGAGTAGTTGAAGCTTAAGAATTTTTTTTTCCTACCTGGAGATCTGGCCACAGATAGAAGCAATACAGGAGCTAAAAACACAGGTTGATCTGCTCATCTAGCAGTAGAGGAGCAGCGGTGACTTTGGAGCTTGGTTCCACCCTGTACTTCATACAACGTAAAAGAGTTTCAGGAAGATATACCATGGGTTTTGACTCATCAGTACAAGCAGACTATATCTATCTGAGGTCCCTAAAAAGCAAGATTATGTCAGTAGCCTGCTTCACCTTTTTAATAAAGGCCTCCATCTTGACTGAATGAAACTTGCGGTCTTTTCTCAGCCATCACACCTTACAGCGGTGTTCACAAAGAAATCTTAACAAAATCACGATTAATCAGTTTCCACAGAAGCTGAGAAGTGGTTTTATACCCCAGTTAGACCTCTTTATTATCAGGATAGTAATATCCAGCAGTGGATAACGCAGATAGTAGGATTAATACTAACTTTTGCAGATAAACCCTCAGTTACTGTGCTTTACAGTTCAGGATATGGGAGATGAAATCCTATTGTCTGTAAACAGGTACTGAAGTCCTAAAAAAATCTTTAACTGATACAGATTGTGAATTACAGACTGCTGTGCTAGAACTAATGTTTTTTTAATGGAAAAAAAAAAAAAGTTGGGGGACAGGAAAACGAATTGGTCTTTCTATCATGTGTTTTTCCTTCATTTAAAAGAAAAGCATCATGAACATTTGTCTCACTGTCTAGCCTCTATTATGTATGTACATGAAAGAGCAACTGTAGACATGCAGAAAATGAATCATACAAAAAAATCCTTATAATCTGCATTAACTGTAAATGTACTATGTAGCCTCTAGTATTAGGACCTTCTAAGCTGCGCATTTTTGCCACAATTACTCTTTGAAGGCTGTCTTCTTTCAGAATGATTTATGACCCCCTTAGGATGGGCAAATTATTTGGTACCACAGGGCAGCCTTCTGCTAAAACAGATTTCTGTTTCTTTTCTCTCTCACTCTCTCTCTCTCTCTCTTTTTTTTTTTTTTTTTTTTTTTTTTAATCCAGAGCTGGACGACACATTTTGCTTGTGGTTCACTTGTTAACCTTTACAGGTTAAGTACTTTTTTTACATGTTATCGGCAGCAACAGTGCAGAGAGGAGAAATCCAAAAAAGTGGCATCCTGAAGGCAAGGCACACAAGAAAGGTTTCAGTTAAATTATGGTCACTCTTACTTTCTGGTTTAATTCACCTGAAATGACTCAGGACTGAACCTCTCATGTGATAAAAATCCTGCGAGACAAAGGCACCAGCAGCTAAATGTCAGACTGCCAGGGCTTGAACTACTGCAACTTGCTAACATATTCTGTGAGCTATCACCTAAGCAGTCATGGATTTAGCCATAACCTCTGTCTGCGGGTGGAAAGGAAGGTAACTTCCCAGAACCCCACTGAACATTCGATCCAGCTGATCTTCACCTTCCTCCTGGCTTACAGAAAATGAAACTTTAAAGCTGGGGAGAAAGGTGCTATTTAGCCGATATATTTGCTATTGTTTTTATTGTAGTGTGTGAGTGATGCTCCTTAGCCCAGGGTTTCTATTCTGTACATGTAGGTCATAATAAAGTGATGTCTGAGCCAGTGTTCTGGTACGCAATGGTTTCACAAAATGCTGCTACTAAAATAATAGTTCAGAGTAATTAATTAAAGGTATGTATTTATATTTCCCTCACAACACACACACACACAAATCCCAGTATATCTTTTACAAAAATTGAAAGAAATTCAGAAGAAATTTTGATCTAGACTAATCCTTCATTTCTTGCTAATATATGCTCAACCAAAGATAAAATCAAAACCTAGTAAGTATAGATGTTTCAGCTGTTATTAGAGGATGCTATTTATACTCGCAACTCAGCCAAGCCGCACACTGAGTGAATCAGGTCCTCGTCTTCCAATAATTCCCATTGAAATTCTATTCCAAAACTTCTCTTTTCCGATCATTGGAACATATTCCTAACTTGATGATAACCCAACACAACAATTCATCTGACGTTATTTGTACTAATTCAGATCTCTATAGATCAGTTAAAAAGCAGATCAACCTTATTTAGTCCTTAATTAAATAATGCACTCTTCCACTGCAAGTACTGTGCTATGTCAAGCTGGTGCTATGCCGTCCCATCTTCACTGTTAGCTGTACTTCTGATCGCCAGATGGCATTTTTAACAGTGCTATTCACAGCCATCAGATGGAAGCTTAAAACAGGAGACCGTTTTTAATTCTCTGATCTGACTTTTGTTGAACTCTCTCTCCTTTGTTGAAAGAGGGAGCCTGGGGAATGTAAATAAAGGGACCGGTTTTGGGAAGGACAAATGCTCTCTTTATGTTGTCTTTGCCTTTCAGTAGAGGAAGGTACATGATCTTTTTGGCCTTTAGCTCTCGTTAGTGTAATTAGAGATTCCCCTCTCAGCTGGAAACATGCAACACCATTTTAAGAGAAACAATCTGTCCTCTATGGTGGTCAGACTGCACAGAAGATAACGTGAACAGGATTCAAACATAATAACAAGAGTTTCAGGGAAATAAGGTAGACCACGTCCACACTAGTGGGTGAGCCAGACAACTGAAATATACGTGAATATAGGGAGTTTTGTGTGCTTGCACTGGCTCCAGTGAGGTATCCAGGATTTTTACCCGTCTTGGATTTTACTTGTCAGAGAAGGTCTTAACTATCTGAATTACAATGAGAGCTCTGCATTTGCAGAGGAAGAAGTGGAAAACAGCAAATGTACACCGAACCTTCCAGCCAGAGCCCTCTGGCAGCCAGAAAGGTAAAGGATATGTGAGCCTATAAGAAAAACGGCAGAGCCAAATCTTTGGGGCATACTTAGTGTCCACCTATTGTATATTGAATATGCTTTTGGAACCCCTCTTAGATGACTTGCTGAAGTGAGAGAGAAATTATTGTTACTTAATTTAATCTCTTTTCAATGTCAAAACCCAAATGAGTTTTGCCACTGAAAAGTGACTAAATGAAGGATAAAAAGGATATTTTTAGTGGTCTTGTACGTATCTGGAGAAGCAGGATCTTAAAAACCTGGAATTAATTTAATCTTTGTTACGGATTGTGGAAGTTTTTGCCTCAACTGAAAGTCACACTTTCAAGCTAACCCTCCAGTTTGCCATGTGAAATGAACTGTCCTTCTAGTTTGGCACCTGCCATTCATTCTTCACTTTCTCTTATAATTCTCTGTCTGGAAAACTATGAGCAAAACTGGTTCCATAGATAAAGATTCCACTTGAAAATCAAGCCCACTTTTGGTGTTTAAGGAAGACATCTTCTGAAGGGCATGATTTAGCAATATTACTAGACGCCTAAATCCCTTTGACTTCAAGTTAGACAAGAAATTTAAGGATTGCTTATCTGATGAGCTCTGAAATACATCCACTGCTAACCGACGGTTAACTTTAGTCAATCTTTTCGTAACCACAAAAGAAAAAAAAGAAGAGCCAAATACATTTTTTCATTAACATATTGTGATTTGCTCAGTAGAACTGCTAAAACTAGTTACAAAGAAGCTGGTTTTTTTTTCATCCACAGACTATATTACTATACCTAGAGACAGTGAAGTGAAACAAAATCAATCTTTCAAAATTGCAATAATCTTAGCTGTTGTCTGCACTCGTGTTGAGGTAAATCAAGCAATCATAATAAATATCAAGACAAGAACATCACCTTATACCAGAGCTTTTTTATTAAAAAGGGGCCATCTAATGCATTCAGACCATCACTCAATATTTTCTCTTACTATTGTGTAGCACTTATAGGCCTAAGCAATTGTTTACTCATGTAGATTCCCTCTCCCCCACCACGATTCAAACATTAAACTTACCCTTTCATATCCCGGGTTTGCAGATCCGTGAGCAGTAACGCTACCCTCAGGATTTTTTTCTCCTGTTTTTCATGCATCATGCTCCAATCTCACGCAGTTTTCAGGTCTAGCAACAAAAGCGTATTCCAGTTCATTGGCTCTTCTCAGTAGAAGGTACCATTGCTTCCAAAGGCCAGTGAAAACCATTAATGATGATTTTATGGCACCTGGGGATAACTCACTCTGCCTGGAAAGACACAAGCTAAATTTGAAAGAAATCCTCTTCCTGTCATCTACTATAACACTTTCAGATTAATCCTTGAACTGGAATTCCTTATGCGTAATATATTCTGCTAAACAAATAGAAGTACAGCCACGACATTAAGAGTGTCCCAATGATTGCTCAGGTTTAGCACCCTGACTGTCCAATTTCTTATCTAAACTATTGCAAACAAAGGCAGAATCGGAAGATTAAATTTTTTCAAGTGACTGCTGAAGTTCAAAGAGTGCTTGTATTTTAATAACAAGTACTGTATATGTTTCATGGAAGTGTTAGCCAGCTGATCTATATGTTAATTAGACTGCAATTTGAAAGGGAAAATGATTCAAGTGCTTTCATCTCATTTCCAACACAAGCAGCTATGCTGAGTACATTAGGAAACATCATTCCTACATACTCTGGAGTTAGCTAAGCCCCTTCCTAGGCATTTGAGAAGGAAGAATAAAACAGAGCTGATGATACTCAAATTTATGGCAGAATAATTTTGCAACAGAAAGCAATCTATTCGTAAAGAAATCTAAATTCTCCATAAGGAAAAATATATTTAAGAAAAAAAAAAATCCTCAGGATTTTCTGTTGAAATTTTGCCATTATGGTTTCCGTTTCTATTACCTACCTGGAAGTAGAAAAATAAAATGACACTCTTCATGTGAAGAACTGGGGAACTGGAACGAGGCTGGGTTCAGGTGGGGATGCTGGGAACTGCAGAGGCAGCAAAGGCAGGTGACCAGTGTCTGGATCCATGCCTGCAAGAGTCCTATCATGGTCACTTTCTGCCTTCTGGCAGCAAATGAAATTGACAAGAGGTCACAAGGCGAAATTGACAGGAGTGTTCAATTGGTGGGAAGTTGACATACTACATAAAACTCCATTTTCTCCAAAAAATTTCTTAAAACATTTCAGTTCTGAGAAACAAATCAAACCAAAAAGTATTCTCAAATCAGATTAATTTCTTATTACAAAATATTGATATCTTCTGAGTAAAGAAATTGTTTCCTGTTTAATTCTGAAATGAAGTCTTTCGCCCTCAGCACTGCTGCAGTGTCAGCCCGGAGAGCAATTCTCAGAACTGGAGAGGAAAGCAGAGACTCAGAAGGGCATGTACATGCAGCTGAATGTTACCTCATCTCCCTCTCTCTCTGTATCTGTGTCCAAATAAATAAAAGCATACTGGAGGAACTCTGTTCAAAAATACTGTCTTTTAAGCTAAAAGTGTTCCACAAACGTCTTAGCAACGGTATATTGCAGCAGCATCCTTTGTCCTACACTGCATATAATGGCCTAGTATGGCTCCTTTTGAATTCTGCTTGAGCTGGGGTCATGCAGCTGGGACCTGAAATCCTGATGTGTATATTTACAACACTTTGCACCAAGAGCTATAGGTTATAATCCAAGATGAACTGCATTTAATTCTGTCCTGTAACGTGATTTATTTTTATTTTATTTTTTTGCCAGGAAAGGGGGTTAATAAAGATTCTAAGATTCTATCTTTTGCTGATTAATCACATACAAGAACACCTTGGAAAATAAACGCTGTAGCCAATAAGCTTCCTACTTGAACAAAAATACTTTGAAATTTAACTTAAAAAAGGAGGAATTAATATTGCTGTGAAGTAGCAGTAAAAAAAAAGAGTACCAGCAGCACTCTGTATGGAAGTCATAGAACACGTTCACATCTTTCTACAGTGGATAGTTCAGAACAAAGCTGAAAATGAATCTGTGTGCAATTGAATATTTCAAAATATTAGATATAGAGTGTCATTTTCCTCACTATGTAAAGTTATGGTTGGCAACATATTTGACATTATTTCTTACATTCAGTTCTATTTTTTTTTGCTAGGTGATAACTGAACTTTTCAAAACATTTCTCCATCGATATCTTGAAATGTGTATCACCAGGCAATTTAGTTCAGAAGAGTTACTGCAGGAGTGTATGATGGACTTATGACATGCTTTCTATGAAAATAAACCACTAGCTAATGTCCCTCTTTATAATACATGTATATAGCTTTAAAGAAACCAATGAAGCTGAGATAATTTACACCAGGTAAAGATATTTTACCTACTGAGATTACATTTACTTGAACTGTTTTATGCATAAGTATATAGAAAGAGAAAAAGAGAGGGAGAGAAAGAGAATTCTAATTTGCAACTTTTGTGCAGCTTCCTGGGATGCATTCCCCCATCCTATTTGTTTCCTTGCTGGACAATTTAATCTCTTTAAGCCCTTAGTCCTCCTTGTCACTGCTGCTGAGTTTAAGCATTGTCTGCAAGAGATCAGTGACATCATCATAATATTTTAATCTTAAGTATGTCCTGTCAAAATTAAAGTTACTCTTTTTCACAGGCTGGTTAAGAATGCAAGTGAAGATGAAGGCATTATGAGATGTATCTGCTCATGTCTACAATTATACGTAGTTCTGATCTGCTTTCTTTACACATGAAGAATCTGATTTTGCTTACACTTTAGATTCTTTTTCCACAGAAACACCCTGCAGACCCACAATAAAGAATGATTCAATAAATGTTTTAAGCCATCTTTTCCCATGCCCTGACAGGGCAAAGTAATTTCCTAGAGCATCAGCGTCAGGACATAACTTTTCTCGGGGCTGAATTTCATACGGGTCTCAGAGGGTTTTTATATTGCTAGATTCAGAAACAAGAGGAAAAGGACATTACCCAGAAACTTATAAAAAGAGAAACCCAAATGTCTTGCTACAATTAGCCACAGATTTATATGAGAAACCAGAGTGGTTAAGAGGGATCTGCCCCATTAACAGTGATCGTACAGTGCAGAACTACTCTCTCCTCCAGCCGGATGAAGATGGTGCTGTGGTTGCAAGACGGTGCAAGATCCTGTTGCAGAAAAGGGGAAAAAACTACTTTTGAGCTTCTCCTTTGGTGCAGGATCTGGTCTTCTTTTCTATTTTAGAAACTATTCTGAAAATTGTGAAGTTATTAACCCTGGGGATCAGACTGCATTATTTTCCATTTGATATCAAACTGTGAAGACAAGATCCAGCCCCACATTTACACTTGCAAGAACAGCTTCTTATAGCACTCATCTGCACAACAGGCCTGCCTCACCAGCTCCCCTCGTGAGACCACTCCAGACTTTAAGATCTGTCCCCATTGCGTTACAGAGATGACCTCACCAGCTGAGCCAATATGACAAAAATTATTCAACCTAAACTAACGAGTGGCATATCCCTGACCTTAGCTAACCAAAGTGTGAGAAAGAACATTTGCATTTGGAGACATCCCAATACTACTGGGCAGTAGTTCAACTTTCAACTAAAATTTGTGATGAATGCCCTCTAGTTTTGAGTTCTTTTTTGCAACTATCCCTTATACCACTTTAAAACTAATGACATAATGCCAATGATTGCCAACATTAGGCACTCTGAGAGAGCAAATAAAATTAAAAGGGACGGGTCACATGAGCACCTTCCATTATTTCTGATCTTATGCTTAATTGCTGATGGTACATTTAGAAAATACTTTTACATGCGGATTTTGTCATTTATATTCTGGGTTCGAGATGTTAACTTTTAGTCTTTGATCCAAGCCCCAAAACTGCTTGTTTCCTGGGTTTAATGTGAAGCTGAAGACTCCTGGGTAAACTGGTAAGGCCTCCCTGAGTTCAGCAATAATCAGCTAGATAAGCAATAGCTACTGAATCCCGGAAAGGTCTGCCAACAGATTTTAGCCCTCCTCAGGGAGGCAATTACTCTGTCATCCTTTGAAAAGAATGACCTATCTGCTTCTGGCAGGCTTTTCAGTTCCAGACATGAAGTCTGGTTCTGCAGTTGCTGCACAACCAACCACCATGTGATGGAAGCCCTGGTAACTGCTGCCTTTAGTGCACTGAGCTATCACATGCCTGCCAAGAGTCAACCTTTAAAGAGGGGATCCAGAATGAAAAATGCCTTTGTCTGTTCTAATTAGAATCAACACTTCTGCTTTCTTAATCAGAATCCATTTGCTTCGTTGCCTGTGGCTGACATCAGCACATGCGCTGAGAAAGTAAGCAATTTGTTCAAGTTTCTTCATTACCTGATGCTTTCCACTTCACATGTGTCACCTGAAAAAGAAAACAACAAATAAACACTCCCAATGTCATCTTGATCAAGTGTGCTAACGCCTTTCACTTGAAAGCTATGCTGCCCTTGCCTTTGAGGCAGGTTGAATAGCTTGTTCTATCCTTTTTGCCATCTGGACATTCTTCTCCAAAACTCTGCTTCAAGGGGACGTCAACAGGTTGCTAATAAATTCCTATACGTTGTTTCTAGCAGTGACTAGTCATTCACTTGGCACATCTGGAGAAACTGTCATTCCTCTGCAAAAGGTTATCAGTTTTCAGCTGAAACACAGTAAAAGATTATGTGAATGCTCGAATGCTCCCTAATTCATTGCAATGTTAAATAAACTGGGTTTGCCCTCTAACCTTTACCTAATAGGTGGCATCTTCTTAAAATGTGTTTCAAGTTCTTACGACTGTACACAGCATCCATGTTCGAGAGGATCAAATGAGGATGACAGCAGAGAATAGGCAATCTTGCACTTTTTGAATAGAGGTATTTATCTGAGATAACTCAGATACAATACCCTAAATTTAGGGTATTGTCAATACAGTTCGTACTTATCAGGTCACCAACAGAAATCCAACAACACATGGCTATCAGGAACACCTCCTTGGTCTCTATGAATGGCTAAGAGAGGTAGGAGAGTCCTCATTCCTTTCTTCAGAGTACAGAAGACCCATTTGAAAATTACTAATTTTACTTTGTCCTTTAGAACAATATGAGTCCCCCACCCAGGCAGACCTGACTACCTTGCTGAGCACCGAAATAGAAAAGCTGAGGTGCATACAGCTGGAGCGGGGAATGCAACAGAAGGAACTAGTTCTGCTTTGTTCTCCGTGCCCCAGGTACGCGAGTCCTCTCACCCAGACGTTCAGACAGATCCAAATCTTAACTTCTCTGCTGGTCAATAACGGTAACAAAAAATATATGTCTTTTGAGTTGTTCCTTTCTTTGTCCTTAGTTTCTTGCTTGCAACTGATAGCTACAGAGAGTGAGAAAATATATTCTCTGAGAAATAAGAAACAGAAGGAAAGAGCGATGAGAAGACCTGAAGCCGAAAGGACTGCCAGAGTCTAAACGTTATTTACACTTACTCACTTTACTTGTTACGTTTTTCCAACATTTTTTTTTCTATTAAGATTTTTGGTAGTTCCAGGTGACTATAGTAAGGAGAAATGGATAGGATGATTCTGTCTGCCTGGATTCTAATGACTCTTTCTTGATTAGGAACAAAGGCAAACGAAGGTAGGCATTTGTTTCACAAACACAGACAATTTCTTTTGTAAGAAGGTGGTTGACAGAAAAGGTACAACCTGTTCCTCCATTAAGGAGGGATGCTGAAGCATGGAGAGCAATTTACCGCTGTGCAATGACATTCATTCTTTTCTTAGTGGGCACCTTGGTGTTTCTGATTTCAAAAGGGAGTTTGCTGAAGCGGGGGAAAGGCTATTTTCCTAGGTTTATGGCTCAGATCACATTCTGTCTTTTATTACTTTGGTTCTCTCAGATGAAAATGTTCATCAAATTTTAATTGTATTTTTGTTACAGAGTCTACATGGGCACACAGTGTTTTTGAAAGCATAGACTTCTTTAAATAAAATTTCTTAGTGTTAAGCTCCAAGATGTATTACATAAATGTGTAGTTGTGTGTGCTTGTACATATATACTTTTATATATATATATATATACATATATATACATATATATACACACACACACACACACAGACATAAGCAGCATTTATGGTACTAAGTCTACGCACGCAAATATACAAAAAGGTAAGCTTCACTTTGCTTAAAGTAATCATGCCTTGGTGTAACCCCAGAAGATTCAGGAAACTATTCCTAACTATTTTCACGTATATGAAAGCAGAGTAAAAGACCCTAGTAGGTAGTTAGAAGTTTGAAATGTAACCCAAAGACATGTCCCATGTCACCCATTCACCTTTCAGTCCAACAGTACTATAGCTCTGTGGCTGTAGGATGACTCTAAGTCATCCTACACATCAGGGCTACTCTCTAAGATGAAGATTTGAAGTAATGTAGCTCTCAGTTTGGTGGCTTACCTGTTTAGGTTGTGAACAATATGGTACTCAGAGTGGAACTGTGACTGCGTCATGTTAATGACGTGATAATGTGGTATAGAATTTGCCGCAACAAAACATGTGGAGCTCAAAAAAAACCCCAAACTATCCTCTCTTTATTAATATTAAAATATCATAGTCTTATTTTCCTTACAGAATTCCGTTTCAAGATTCAGTAACACCATAATGGCTATTCAACAGCAGATGGTAGAAAAGCAACCATTTCCTTTCAGATCCCTTTTTTGCCTTTCTCTAATGGTTGCTTGAAGCAACAATTCCCGGGTTCCTTTCTTCCACTTCCTGAGATTTATCCAACACATCCTGAGGACAACTGACCAAGAAGAATGTTTTATTAATAACTGATTATGAAAGGTTGTGATTCTGCTTGGCCTTTTCAAAACACGGTAGATGCTAATTGACTGTATAATTTGTAATTGCTCTGTTTATAGTGATTTTATATAAGAACACATTTAGACTGACAATTAGAAGGAAACATGAAGAAGAAAATTAGAAGCAACTTGTTGAATAGGCCATGGGTGTCTGACAGAGCTAAAAGGTATATCTGCCCTTATTTAGATGGAGAAGTGCCCACCTTCTGTCACTCAATCTAACCTGCTCACACTGAAGGAAAATTAAAAAAAAAAAAAACAGTTTATTTCCCTAATTCCAGGCAACACAGTACCTGTCACATTTAAAGGCTTCTTTGAATTAGAATATAAACACTAAACTGTGAAGTCCTGGAACATCTGTCCATCAGGATCAATTGCAATACAGTAAGCCAGTTTTCAAATGGAAATTGAGTAGTTTCTGGGAGATTGTATGATGTAACTTCCTAGAGTCACTGATCTGAAAGGTAAGTGATTAGGATTAGATGGTTTCAGTAAAGCATAGGAATTTCTTTCTGTGTATTGTCTTTAACTTTTAGGTAGGACATTCTTCCCTATTCCATTCTATCTTTGCACTTAAACAGTGTATATTTTGGAGTACAAACTTTTTTCTACCTATCTCTTTAGACAATAAATATTATTTATATACAATTCTCAGTAATATTCTCCTCTTATGAGCTGCATAGAATCAGATACTCTATCATAAGGGCTAATGAGAGAGATGTAGTACATTTTATCTGGCCCAGGACTGGGCACGAGCATAACTTACATTTTATGTTTTGAGAGTTACTCAATGGACCGGGTATTTGAATAAATAACATATAAATAATATTTATTTGAATAAATAACATATAAATAATATTTATTTGAATAAATAATAATAAATAAATATTTGAATAAATAACAGGGAAACTCTGATATGAAGCTAGGATACTTACTGGAAAGAAGATAACATTCATGTTTAGAATATTCGTATTCATCAGGCCATGCTGAATATAAAGCAGTATCACAAAACAGATGGAGGAAGCATGTCAGCTGGATTAGTCCAGGTGTGTCAGTCAGGATTACAACTTGTGAATGTTAAGTATATATCTCCATCCTGACTGCCACAGAAATATTGTTGCTATAACTGATGATGCTTCATCTTTCAATCATATTCTTTTACCAGCACTAACAACCCCCGCTGTGTCAGTGGGTGGGTCTGGTGGTGTTAGACAGACTTGAGCCAGTTCTTGCCTTCTCAGTGACAGTGAGCTGCCAGAGTAGGCTGATCAAGGGCCTGCGGGGATTTAACAAAAATTAACATGATGACAGGGTTTCCATGAGGCTTTTCCTAAACAGGGTTACCAAAGGAAAGCATTTTTCTTAAAATAACTTATATTAGGGTGATTAATTAGTGCTGGTAAGCTTCCTTCTCCTCTGGTTAGGCTGAAGTTACCAGTCAGCAGCTCCAGAAGGACTATTAGAAATGGTTAACACTTAGATAGGAAAGTGAAACTTCAAGATATGACAGAGACACAGAAAAGGCCCACAGGATGTGGAGCTAAGAAGGAGCATACTTTCCGGGCAGATGCGCAGCTGATGTAAGTCATCATTGCTGCACTGACATGAATATATGGTGCCTCTTGACTTTTACCATATTATTTGACCTTAATTTTGCAGAATGCTTTCTTTCCTTGCCCTGGCTTTTCATCCTTATTTACTGCCCCCATATTGACAAGCATCTCCAAGAAAATTAAAAGAAAGAAACAAACCTAAAAAAACAATTTACCCCAAATGAGCAGCAGGAAATATCTGAGTAGAAGATTTGGCTATATATGTCGGTCAGGGACCTGTAGTGTCTTATCAGATTCGAACCTGGTTTCTCCAGGGAAGAGGGTAACGGCAAGCAGCATAGCTCTTCACCTCTCTCCCACCCACTTCACCGCAGCAGGGAGTGATGCTGGCATAGGTGACACAGCTGGGAGCTCATGCACTGTGCTCCTTGTCTGCACTGCCTGGGACCGAACTCCTACGCTCTCGGCCAGGACTGATTTTTGGCACTGCGGCCAGCTGGCTCATAGTATCTTCCACTCTCGCTATAAATTATCTTACCCTCCCAAACCAGGTGGCCGCATGCAAATTGTGTTCTGCGATTGATTCTTGGCCCATCCCAACTCCCAAATCACATCCAAGAGTGCTGGGGAGACAGCTGGCTGGCACAGTTCAAGACCATCGCAGGAAGTGTTTAATTGTATGAATGATTATGTTTCCTTATCCAGAAACATTCCTTGGCACAAATATACTAGTTTTACCAGCACTGTTTTTCATGTCCAAAACCAGTGTACATGTGACACTATCTTAGTGAAGTAATTAGATTGAAATGCAGTATAAGCATAGCCATCAAACTAGATATTTCTATGGAGATATCTTTTTTTTCCCTCAATAGCTTAGACCTTTTTTGATGCAAATACAGTGGATCACATATTTACTTGCCTTTACTACTTACCCTTCTAAACAATTACTAGATGCATAGATATAGTCATATTAGAACAACAACAACAACAAAAAAAAAAAAACAGGGAAAAGGTATTTGGCAATGTGAGAAACAATGGTAAAATCTGCAAGCCACACTGTTAATGAGAAATAGACAATAAATTGCTTGTGTTTTCTTTGAAAATCTCAATATTAGTGACATGTTTAAAATAGGGACAGTCTTTATATCTCTGCCTATACAGAATCAAGAACATTGTCCTGCCACAATATACATCACCTCAAGCAATATGACAATTATAACAATAACAAAACACCATTACTATAATTAACACATTTACTGTAGCGAGAGCAACACAACTAAATCTTATTTAACTAAATCCTCTCTTTTAATAGCTTTATTTAGCTGCCTTTCACTGATGATCCTTTAATTTTCAGTAAGGGAAGTTAGTGTCTGTTAGTGAGTTGTACCTAACTATTTTACAAGCTTTAAAATACAGTGAGAAATTTACCACCTCAAGTTGGCAATTGTGTTCTCATCCATGAATTCCCATACCTATGCCCATATGCCTATTAAATGAAACAGTGCCAGGCATCCTCCCCGCATGTTGCAACCAGGATGCCTGGCACGGTTTGACCTAATTAGCATTTTCAAGATACAGTTCTCAGGGACAATCTGGGAGGTAATACAAGCCAACTACTATCCCCAGTAGGCAGTTTATATGTGGACACTGTATTTTGAAGTGTAAGAGTTTAATAACATGACATAGGATGTTCTATGCTAACTGATTTCAGTGCCAGTGTGTGATCCAAATATGTTTAAATTACTGACATAGATATAGCCCGTGTGTTCAAATACAGAAAGTGTGGGTACTATCCATAAATATATTAGCTAAAAAGAGTGATCTGTCTCAGACAGGAAATACTTATTCTTAATTTACTGGAAAGAAACATCTTTGCAGTGCTGTGATGCTCCAGTATGTGTCCTTTGTGTAGGCACCTTGTGAGGCTACTGTAATTAACATGAGCATTGTCAACTAATTGCACACTAGGAGACAATGTGGCTAGTGTAACCGAATGCTTCTAGTTTCACCAGACTATCAGTTAGCTTAACAGAACAGGAACATTTTTACTATGACTTGAGCAAGACCTGAACTCATGCATGGCAACCCACCCTACAACAACATAGCCATTCTCCCTCTGACACGAACGTTGGGGGCACATTCTTGGGATCATGAGAAGAGAGACTCCATTTCTTCCTCAAAACGTTTACAAACTAAAAACTATTGGCTTAGATTATAAGTGTGAGTCCAGGAAGTAGAATTTGTCACAATGCTAAAGGATATTCAGCACATAATGGGTTTAAGGTGGTATTGTCACAATGTACATTAGCACATACAAAAGCAACAGCTGAAAGACCTGGGTGGGACACACGAAGATTCAGCTAGCCAGCTGGGAGATGAAGGAGATATAACTGTCAGTATGAACTTTTCATTTCACTGCCCTTGAGCTGCCCAGGAAAACAAGGCATCTGGACAGTATGAGCACAGATTCCCCAGAGTTCTGCAGGAATTTTCCCTATATTGGTCTATGCAAACTCATGCACATCTCAGGAGATCAGCACATCCCTCCAAAAAGCCTCAGATCTGCTTTCTTAAGAGGGCCTTTGCTGCTGCATGGATAAGCAGTAGAATCCCTAAAACAATGGAGTGAGGTGGTATTTCATAAAGAAGGTGTCCACAGAGCTTTGATAAAATGATTTAGAAAACGGTCCTGGAAGGAGTGTTTAGGGAGACATGACAGACCTAAGCCCACTGCAACTGTTCATACTTATGTTGGCCTTGGAAGCAGCAGTTGAGAGAGGGGGATGATGGGGAGATTTGCATGGATAAAGCATTGCACAACACAATGAAGACAGGAGATTTACTTGCTGAAGCTCTAGTTAAGCATAAGCTTTAGAGACTGAAGCACTAGTGGCATTTTGCCAAAGGCTTAGAAAGCTTTGACCCTAGATTCTGTCACTTAAATATTCCAAAATTAGACATATAAAAAATAACTAGGGCAGACTGGAAACAAACAAGCAGACAATCATACCTTACAGAGTTTGAAAAATATGTGTATATACTGGGAGATATTTGTAGTCCTAAAGTAGGAAACCAGATATGGGCCTATTTTTGAATATGTGTAGGGCTAACTAAGCAAAATCCGACTGTGGGCGAAAGCTGTCAGATAATTTGGCTCTGAAGCTATTTGGGCTCTGGTAGGATTTTTTGCATTGTTCTTAGTTCTCCAATAATCCCTCTAATCTGTAGATAGATGCTATGTGGAGTGTGAAAAATATTCACCTTTCCCTTTTATTACAGACCTGAAGTTTCTCCAGTATTCAAACTCCCTATGGTAAACTTGGGCCAAGTTTCAAAAGAACGACTGACTTTGCTTAGGAACTACATGGATCTCAGGTGATTCATAACATTCATCTCTGAAAACAAGCCAAATTTATCTTGTGTTCAGAGGTGGGTTCTGGCTTATATTTACAGATAAGGTTGCTTTTAGGCCATGCAAAATGAAATGGAGGAGAAGCTGGCACAGATGACCTACATACCCCGATGATGACTTTTTCCATGAACTTCAAGCAGTGTGGGGTTAAACCCACCGTTGGCTGTCTGGGAACCATTGTCCGTATTTTTAAGACAGAAAATTTAGACAAAGAACTATTTTAATGGTTCATCCAAGGCCATCAATCAACATGCTGCTAAGGTGAGAAGTGAAGTCAGTTTTCGAACAAGTGTCATGATCATACAGTTTTCCTCCTCCCTATACAGGACAAAATGCATAGTTGTTTCTCACGAAACAGTGAGAAAGGGCTAAGTAAAGGCTTGCTAAGAGTTATCCATGTATATGCTTCTCTTGTTTACATGACTCAACGTAAAACAAGCTCTGTGTAGCTCAGACACTTAGAAAGTCTCTGTAATCTTGCATTATAGAATTTCAGTAAAGGTGTCATTTTACATCGTGATGGTAGAGAATTTCCACAGACTGTTTCATCATTTCATAGCAATAATGAGTTGAAGCAAGTTAGTCAATTACATTAAGATAAGAAGACACAGGCGGAGCAGTCATGGTTTCCCTCTTATGTGTGAGTATCGGTAGCTTTTACAAAGCCCTTCCACAATAGGATAGTTTGGAAATTTGACCAGAACCTTGAAGATTTGGACTGGAAAATTTTGTACCAAATGCAGCAAATGGATATTTGTTCAACATTTTTCATCATCCTGAAACGCAGCTTGAAAATGCTGAATACAAAAACATACACTATTGTGATATTTGGCACCCACTCTCCAGTGTCACCTATTTCTCTGGGCTCTTCCAATCCCTATTTTTCAAGGGCAGATACAAGCCAAGAAAATAAAGTTTGTATTTGCCAGTGAACTGAAAACCTCATCAACATGTTGGCATTGAGGAAAATTTCTCTTACAAATTAGATAAGTAATTTTATCCTCACTAATAAGCAATAATTGTTGGCCAATTTTCTTGTCTTGCTACAAAATTAAATAAGTTATATACATAGAATACACAGATCTACTATGATAATTAAGCAGAAAATTTCTCCCTATGAATTTAACAGTATGGATTAGCTTTTTCACAGTGCTTTTAATCAATACATCTCAAAGTACTTTATAAAGGAAATCACCATCAATTGGATCAGTTCATGAACTGGGATGTTGAGGCACAGGAAAATTGAAGGATTTGTCAAGGAAGCCAGGGACAGAGCCAAGAAGGGAACCTAGGTCTTATTTTATCCAGGAACAACTGTCAGGAGTAATTCCATGTGTAAGAAACTACTGGCCATACCTACAATCTCAGAAAGCATCAGCAACAACATTACAATGAATCTATTCTGTATGACTATCAGGGGGATGTCAAAATAATTTTCAAACATTAGCACATCATCTTGCTTTGTTTTTAGGAACCTGATCAAAGGCTTAGCCTGAACTTAACGCAGAATTCTGCTGGTTTCAAAGTGATTTTGATTCAGCACTGGTTCTCGTTGATGGCTTTTAAGTTTTACCTTGTGCACTCGTTACCTGCAAATCTCTTTGAGACGCCACGATCTACATGAGGGTGATATGCAGTTTTGGATAAACTGCTCCTTGTCACCTTCTCACACATATGCAGGAAACTTTCTGGAGTGTTCTTAGGTGGTGATTAAAGAGAATTTTGATTTACAGTCAAGAACCATAAGAAATCTTTAATATAACAGACAAGTTAATAAGCATCAGAAGAAAGAGTCTATGAGGGAGAAAGAGGTGTGCATATCTTACATACAGCCTACTTATCAGCTGCTACTAGTATGTAGGTCTAGTGCAAGTTTCTTGAAGAGAAAGGTATCTTCCCATCATAACCCTACCCACAGTGCCAAACACCTTCTGCTATCTATGCTCTTATATGGGAGTGGTAAACACACCTGAAAATGTTCTCTTTATCCAACTTAATCTGCATATTATTAATTCACTGGGAATGTCACTTTTAGGAGCATGCAGAAGAATTTGGGCTTCAGAACACAGTGCAATTAAATTGGCACATAGTGCTGAGCCAGCTCTGGGGGTGAGTGATACTAGTCCTCTGATTAGGTGGGTAAATGTGGCTTTATGCAGAAGAGGCAGACAAACATCTGCCCTGTCAGCAGTGGAGGAGATGGTGGTTCGAACGTAACCAACCTTCCTGCCTTCCACTTTCTTAAACTAGAGATGAATATGCTGCTAAAGGGGGCCAAGTGTATGTGGATTTTATCTATTGGCATGAAGATTTTGGAGCGCGTTTCCTTATGATGACTCTTACACTAGCAGCTCTATAAGTATGCAAATATTTTCTAAGATCTGGCCTAAATTCTTGAAGGTCACTTTTATTGTCTCTGAAATGCAAAACTGTAATCGCAAAAATGCTTCAGTGAAGCTATAATGTTATGTTATAACTTAATGTTATTAAAGTTTCTGTTTCAATTAAACCATAATGCCTCAATTGCAATAACGGCTAGATGACAGGATCCTTTAGTGAAGGATGTGCAAAAGTTTAAAGCCAATTTTATAAAGGTATTCTTGATGACAGTCTGGGAACATAGATTGTTTGTCTGTCTGGAGTGATGGAAATTGTTTTTGAAAAATTAAATATAAAAAAAAAACAAAACAGCCTAAAAATTATAAGAAAGTCTTCAAACTATTTGAAGCAATGATCTTCTGAACTAGCCCTGCGCTAGTAGTTAGGAGAAGAGAGCTATGATAGCATCTTCATCTCCAATAACTTTGATCATCTAAAAATTAAGCAACTAGTCTATGCCAATATTCCAGCTACCTCCAGTTATTGCAATCTCTGTTGAAATTATCCAGTCAGTGTGAAAAACAAGAGTATTTACAGGGCAATTCAGCCTTCTGTGGCTTAGACTAGCTGCTGATTTTTTGGAAAGGTATAGTTAAAAGGAATTTTTTATGTTTGAAGAGGACTGTAGCTAATGATATTCATGGGAGCACGTGATTTGGATGCATATCCCTCTGATGTGCAAGGGTATAATGACATTAACCTAAGAGATCCTTTCTTCTCCTATGATCCATTCTCACTTTGAAGCAGCAGCGTAAGTAAAGTTTTCCGCTTTATTAATCAAAACCGGAAACTCTCAAAGATATACAGCATGAGATGATGCAAAAAGACGAAAGGTTATAAAATATATTTATGAGGAACTGACATTTACAATGAGGTAAACCAGGGTGTCTTGGGGATTTTTGATGTCTGAGTTCCATTGTAAATATTAATTCCTTGGCTACTGTTGAAAATCTTAACCTTATTTTGTTTCTAGTGGACTTTCTTCAGCATCACTGATTTCCTAAAATATCTTTGATTATTCTGTAGACCTATCTAGCGATGTGACCAACAGCCTCCTATAGAGTCTCCACTGCTACTTTCTGTCAATCTTTCTCAAAGTTTATAATTTTAAAACTTTGATAGAGACTGAAAACATTCAAAATAAACATAAAACTTCTGTTGAGGCCTGGCACTGTTCTCTGAAAGTTATTCCTCATAAACTTTAAGTTTCAAGGTCTTTTGGCTAATAGTAACAGTAATGACAGAGGGATTAATTCCAGCTTTCCAGTAAGTCTCGTTATCCCTTAACTGAGAAGCACAAGTATAGTAGGCACTGTAATGTATACAAGGTATCTCAAAATGCCTTTGCTCCCGTGGTCCAGTTGTTGAGGTAAAGTTAAGGTCCGAGCCGCTAATATAAAATGCAGAAACAGCAGAGGATGCTGATGAGTCAATGGGTGTTTCACGTGCTGCTAATTCACTTATGGCTTGAAGAAGAGAAAGCCATAGAAATATGGTAAACAGCTTCCCTTTCTGTCTAAGATATAACGAGCTAGGTTGTCAGGTGGTGCTAATTAGTTTAGCTCCACTGCCATCACTGGGCTTACACGGGCTAAAGGTATTTACTGTTAAGCTATACTGCTTAGGCAGTAGCTTATTTGGGGCTTAATGTAGAGTTCTTCCCATCCAAGGACAGACATAGTGCCATGCGCACCTGATGAATGGACCCAGAGAGGTAATGGGGCAGCAGATGGACTGCTAGGACACACTGGAAGAGAGAGTAACAGGACAGCTGAAGCCAGGAGATGGAGAGCAAAAGATCTGTCAATGACCCTGAGAAGCAGACAGAAATGAGGCTACTGGCATGGACAACAGAGCAAGATGGAATTAAAGGTGACAGGTACCAGTGAGACCAGAAATGAATTATTGTGATAAATGAAGGGAACTGTAGAAATCTAGGGTAAAAGAGAAAAAACATACAAACTGGTCAGAAAAAAAAAAAAAAAAAAGCTGTATATTGGATGTCGGTGTCTTAGAATGCAATATCTTTGAGACCAAGCCCATTGTTCTCACCATTCCCTATCTATAAGAAGCTCTAAAGTAATTCACTGTAGAATCATTTTTAACGGAGTCCAGTCTGAACTGAAATAATCTCTGGATCACCCTTCATTTTGTAATCATGTCTGAGTACGCAAGCTTTTACAGTTCCTATTCACTTTGGGAAATTTCCAGCTTATAAATCACAGTCGGTGTATGTGTGTGATAAATTACATGCGGTCAGAAAAAAAAGAGGAGAGGAATGTTATTGACCGAACTACAGAGCTTGCTTCAGAACGGCTTTTGGAAAATGTCGTGGTGTGTCATTCTCGATGTTATCAGAAAATTATAATGCTCTGAAAAGTGGAGCAATAACAGGGAAGACGTCAAGTTTTTGCTGCTATGATTTCCCATGGAAATAAGGGTTTCTGGCTACTATGAACGAGAGTGACACAGCATGCAGAATTACAGGCTGTGAGGAACATCTTATATGACACCTCTGCACTAAATAAAATGAACAGTGACAGACTGAGGCAACACCCTTGGTGTGTCAGCATCCAAGAGTAAAGATCCGAGTAACACAGGTGGTACTAAAGCTTGGGCAGTCAATACACAACTGTGCAAGGGAAGCGGGAATTTTGGATGCGACGTGACAAGTTGAGAAGGATTTATCAGATGAGAGAGCACTTTAGCCAACGTTTTTTAGAAAGTTGAGTGAGAAAGAGAGTTCAGTGAAAGAGGAAGAGTAAAAGACACTTTATTTTGCCAGTCGCATTATCAGAAAGCCAGTCTGCATGTAGTGTATTGAAAGAACATGCTTTCTTCACATACCAGGCTCTGGGTGGAGCTCAGTATCAGTCATTTACCAAAAGGCAGAGTTTTCCAGTATTCTGAAAAAAGCTAAACCTTTCAGCAGCATTAATTGGGAAAAGCTTTAGAAGTGATTTCCTCTGCTCCCTAGACTAGCTGCACACTCAAATTTACCACACTGTGGAAAAAAAAAAAAAAAAAAAAAAGGATCCAGCCAACTGAAACTCTGTGAACTTGTGTCAAAATAGGGCTCTTTAAGAACGGATTAATTGCATCTTAACTCCACAGCAGTGGAACAATGAACAGTGCAAGCCAACTGGCACCCAGGAGAGTTTGTGTCTGGAAAACACTTCCTCATACACTTCCTTCTCAAAGGAGCTGTGATAACATTAAAGGTTATTGCTCTGAAACAACAAAAATGCTGCAGAACTGATACGAAGCTTGCTGAGCTTTGGAATTCTTTATGTCCTACAGAGATCAGACTTTGGAAGGAATGAGGCTCATATTTTTCAAAGGGGTTTCAGTCTTATTGAAAGCAACTATTTGCTGTGAAATCAATGGGTGTTGCACCCAGAGACCTTTGAGTATCTGGACTGTAGTCCAATATGATAAATAAAACCTGCTGATGACCAAAAGGGATTTAAAAACACTAATGTCATGTTAACTGAGGTATTTAAATTCTGTCTCCTAATTCTTTGCAATCTTATAGCTCGCACAGGAGTCACCAAGTGACTGATGTTTTACATTATGTCACCAAGCCCTGATGTTTTACATTACGCAGTTTGCATTATCTTCCAAACAAAACTCTGAAAGAAAAAGGATGTGCTTGGAAATGAAAAGAATCAGTCAAATTATACTCAAGTGAGGACTGCAAACTGAAAAAGAAAGTTGAATTCTGAAGTGTATCTCAGGGTAGACTCCAGAACTACGATTACCCAGTCTGTGCTATCCAAGGCCTTTCTAAGGACTAGAAACAGGTCTACATCACTTCTCCTCCCCATACATGGCATGGAGGCAACCCCTGTCTCTCCTCCACCCTGTTAAACAAGTGCAGGCACCTTTTCAGGTGTTCATGCTACATTTGTTGATAGTAAATATTCTTTTGTCTTCTTTAAAGACATGATCATGATAATTGGACCGTGATGCCTTATTCATCTTTACTCCCTTTTTCAGTTTGGATAAGGTAGGAGGAAAAAGGTTTTACGAGTATCTACTCAAGTGAAGAAATGAACTCCATATCAAATAAGTGCACAGAAACTTTACCATGAAATGAGAAAACTGTGAGTCTTTGAAGGTAAACCTTTTTGACAAAGTTTGTTTAGAAAGAAATGAAAATGAAGGGCTTGATCAGTTCTTTGAGAATGTGGACTATTTCCTTTTCCTTATTGTAAATATTTTTTCATTTCACTTTTAATAGAAATTCCTAGATGAAACAATGTTGTTGTTGTTGTTATCATTATTATTATTTTCTAGGGAAATACATTTGTATTGTCTCCACTTGATTTTTTTCTGAGCCTTTATTTTAACACAAGTGTCCTGATTATGTATTTCAGTAAAAGAAAAAGTTATATCACATAATTCCTTGAAACATTTAAAATAGTCTTTCTATTCAGCTGTATTTATGACTCTTTCAAATTTACTTTGCAACCCACATTTCACTATTGAGAAGAATTGCAATAATGAAAAAATAGATGCTTTGTGCAGTATTGGATATGTTCTACAGTGTACTGGGAAGATTAGATGATCATAATCATTGGTTTTGGTCTTTAAATACACATAATCTACCACTGTGGATCAAAAATGAATTTAAAACTTCCCAACTGCATCATATGCAGTTTTTGTTCTTTTGTTTAATTATCTCTGTAATCCAGTAAGAACATACTGATATTAAAAACAAGTGGAAGATTCACAGAAAGGTTAAGGAGACTTTAATTCCACTTCTTCTCATTTTTTCTGCCTACTGATTGTCTTTCACGTCATGCTGTTGCCCTTATATTTTTCTCTTTCTTCTGTCTGCAGCCAGTCCTTTAGCGGTCTGCTTTGCATCTCACTACTTAAACACAAATTACAGATTGTGAATATTTGCAATAAACATTTCATCAGTTTATTACAGAAATAAAAGAAATATTTCTTGAACTTTTTCTTTTTTATTTTTATTTTATTTTTTTGTTAGGGCCAAATGGACCATGATGTTAGGGCCTTCTCGTAAACAGCTTGTTAATAGAGGGAAAATTCTATAAATAAATGTTTTGCTGAGAATTATTCACTTAGATCCGTGCTCCATTCTCTTAATTTCCTGGTGTGATTGCCCACAGGTGCCGTTTCTTGGCCTCCCATTCTGCCAGATCAGATTGATGGGATATTTATAGGGAATTGAGTGTTGTTATCATCATATGCAATGTTGCATTTTGTTTTATAAAGTATGAAAGTTTATTATCTATGGTTACGACATAGCATTCAGGTCTGTTCACATTGAATGAAATGAGGTCAAATGGAGTTGTTCTAGGTTTATATTCAAATAAATGAGGCCAGAATTTCTCCCTAACTCATAAATATTTCCCTTATTCCAGTAACTTGAAAAAATGGTGGTAAAGTTGAAACACTGCCACAATTTAATTCAAAAACCTTTCTGATATTTCACAAAAATATCACCTGTGTGACCTACAAGTAGGATGAAGGAAAAAAGAATCGGTACCACTTATAGAAACAATGAATTTGTTCTGTTTAATCCAGTTTTGAAAAAAACATTCACAAAAAAAATTTGATTCTTAAAATGAGAGCTAGATAGGATGTGGTCTGGATATTTCCAGAAAACCTCATCTGGCACTGAAAAAAAAAAAAAAAAAAAAAATTAGACTTTACCCAGTCCTGGAGATAAATGAATTTACTCAGTATATACACACATATATATGTCAGTATAGACAATCCAAACATGAAATTTACTAGGTTTTTTTTTTCTTTGATTTCCAATTAAAAAGCTAAATCAGGAAACAGTCACACCGAGCTTCTCAGATCTCACATAAGCCATTTAAGACCATAACTGGAAGAAAGGTGAGGTTTGGATACCATAACTGGGATGCCAGAGAGGTTTGGATCTCAGTCAGAGCAAACTCCAAGTCATGTTTAACCTCTCCTGAATGAGAGAGAGGAAAACTGCCCTAACTGCTGTGTTTCACTGCTGGTCCCTTGTAAACTGTGCCCTTCTGGCCCCATGACATTTGTGTTCTTTACTACAGTCTCCCTCCTCAGGCAAAGTGATTAAAGGGCATCTTCTTTCTGTTCTCTAGAGAGGAACAGGACCTAATCTAATACTTGGGTCACTGTCAAGAAAAATACCTGTGAGTTTGAGACACGTAGAGGAAGAAATCAGAACTCGGTCTCATACTTTCTCAGTAAGTGCTCAACCACAAGGTCATTATATAAAACAGTAAGAAAAAGCACTGTTTTGGGGGTGACTGTAAAAAGGGTGCTTCCTGCTCATACGGATCCACCAAGATTTCTAATGGGTGAAGCTCTGCAATGACTTTACCCAAGATAAGTAAGATCAGATAATTGGGAATGGTCAGTTCACCACTTCAGAACAGAACTAGTTATATTCCTGTTTAGCATGAAGTATTTTATGCCAGTCTTTGGAGACTAGAAGCCTCCTTTATCAATTATTTTAGCAGACTCTGACATTGTCATCCTGCACAGGACAGTCTGTATGTCTAGCCACAAGGACAGAGCATGCACTTGCTCAGGGCCATGTGATGAGCATGTCACACATAGAGGAAGAAGGACTTTGATGATATGCCACCACTAGAAATCTTCTTCCAGCGAGACTAGGACACATCACTCGGTTGCTGAGTGGTGCTACTGCTTCTCCCAGTCTTTGGAAGCCCAAATACCCAGGGCATCCATCTCATCATTAGATTATAATTCATATCTGTACACAATGTCTGGCCACGGTGGTCTGGAAAAGGAAGGAAACCACTGAATTCCATAGTGAGTGAGTACAATCCAGCACCGTATAAGGAAAATGAGTTATAAGACCACTTGTAAGACACTTGATAATTAATATAGAATCTATGCTCCCAGCATAAGTTAATTCTTGATGCAAAGAGGAGCCTAAATGTTAGGACAAAGGACATCTAAGATGAAGATGTAGCTGATTTGGATGCTGTCTCAAGCTGAGAAACTCAGACCTTGTTCACCTCCTGCCTACTGCTCATGCATCAGAACATGAAGTGCTGTAAACATAAGGACAACACTGAGTTTAGAGAGACAAAAGATTAAATGAAAATGCTTGTTATTCAAATGAAAATAATAATAATTTCTACTTTTCCAATGCTGCTGGGGCAAAGATCGCTTTTTTTGAATTCTTATTTGTTTTATTGAACTGGGTGTGGGTGCATGGATGCTGCAGTATATTATTCTCACCAGTAAACTGAAATTTAAAAATAGAAAAGGAAAGGAGAAAACAAAAAAGGAGAAAAAAAAACTTTACTTTTTTTTCCAGAAATGTTTTAAATAAAGGAAAGATCTTTTTCTGTAAACCGTGCTTTTGTGCAAAATTGACTATAAAATGTTGACCTATGTCATTCACCAGCCTCTCTCCCAGAGCACTTGCAAATACTATTTCTGCAAAATAATATCCATCTGTTGATACCACATGCCAATCACAGAAACCCTTTAAATATATTTTCCAAGGGGAATATTTTGAGAAAATATGTCTGACAATCATTAATTGACTTTTCCACAACAGCTAGGTATTAGGAGAGTTTAAATTGAAGGTATTATCTGGGTTTAGTGTCCTTGTCATTTTTATCCCCCTTTAAGATCAAACTTAATTTATGAAGTACAATTAATTCAATAAGGGATCAGTTTGGTGCATACCAGTTCCCCACAGTCGTGTTATTTAATTAAAGGTTATACATTTGCGCATGAATTAGTGGCTTTTCCTCTGCTCCCTGGAATATTCTGCAAAGTAGATGCTTGAGAGATTAAGGCCAAAACTGCCGGACATCTTGAGTACATCTGAACGAAGAGCGTGACACACTGAAAGCTCAGCTTCCAGAGCATGTAGGGTCTTTGCAGAACTGCTCGAGCCATAGGACCAATTAATTTCCATTGCAGTTGGAAGCTGTCAGCCGCTGACCAGACCAGGTGCCCTTGTGTTAGGTACCCAGGAAAAGAAGGTATAAAATCAGTAGTTACCGATGAAGGAAAGGAAATCCGTATGCTGAGTTTTTTCTAGGAAGAAAAAAAAAAGAAAAAAAAAGTTGATTAAAACTAATAAAAATTAATTTGATTTGATCATTAATTTCTGAATTAAATATTTCAAGTACAAACACTTAAATGGAAAAGCTCTTTAATATCTGTGGTCTCACATACTCTACCCACACCCTCCCCGCAAAAACATAGACAACTACTTGCTAACACAACGTTTTAGGTATTGATTCTTTGGCAGAACAACTTCATAGATCATATTAAACCCTCTGTAACTGCTTCCTTCATGCATTTGGGATTGCTTGGATTTACTGTTACGGTTGAAAGACATGACACTTCCGCAAAGGATTACCTCTGGATGTGAAGAGTCTTCACAGGAATATCCCTCATCTCAGCGTTTTGAAGTCTCTGAGACACTTATTTAAATAAACACAGCTGTAACAGCTCATCCTCCAGAAAGAGGATAATAAAGAAAAAAAGCTTACTCATCTGGACCTAACAAAACTCTTCATCTATTGTACATCATATGTTATTTTATACAAATTTAGGAACAGCTCTAGGTATTTCAAGGGTACAGAAGGGCAGGAAAAACCTTCAGAAAATAAGGCTTCTGAAAACTTTTTATTTTAAATTAGGTCAAAACTCACAGCTTTCAAAGTGTGTCATGTTAAAAATTGGAAAGACCGATACAAAGTTTATGCAAAAAAAACAATAGGGCAATAGTTAGGTTCAGTTGCAGAAGGCCAGGAATTAAAGCTGTGTTCTTCTTCCTGTTTATACAAGGACGGAGGAAATAGAGATCTGACAGACTGTGTCAATGAAGCCATTAATTTTAGATGAAAGATTATTTTGGAAGACATTCGGGTGGCAGAACAAACATTCAAATCACTTCTCAGAAGGGTGAGGAAATCAATTTGAATCTCTCACATCCTAACAAAACAGCCCACTTACCAAGCTACTCTTGTGTACCCACGATTTCTTGCTCAATTCCATCTACAGATAAGTAACTTTCTCCTAATTAAGTTTGTTGATTTTTTTTAATAAAGAGCTATTTGCAAATAAAAACACACATAAAGATTAAAAAAAAAAAAAAAAATCTAGGCCAGAGCTAGGAAACAAAGAACAGCAAAATAGGTAGCATATTCCATTCAGATATACATGAATCAAGTTCTTGGCATGACTGATTCACCTCCTGACTAGCTCAATTACAGCAATATAGAAGAAATCTCAAGGGCCTTTTTGTTTGTTTGTCTGTTTTTTTTTACCTGCACTCTCATTAGGCCTGGTGCTTTGCTCTTTCACAGTGGTTTTACCTGAGGAGGTTTCTGGTAAGTTCAACAGTGTTCCTACTGCATTGCATCATTGAAAGGAGCAGCTCTATGTGCATTTATAATTTTTTTCCTGTCTGCTATATTACTGCAGCAGAGGAGACTTCAACTTTCTAATTTTGCCTGTGTGTCTATTATTCTAGGTTTTCTTAATAGCAGCCATCAAGTGAATCTTTAAGCTTGCCTACATAAAGACTTCCAGGAAAACTAATCTGAAGGAAAGGTGTTATTTGAGCACGGATTGCTTAAGCATATGAAATTACTCTGTGGTTACTCTGAAGGGAATGAAAGCAGCCTTAACTGAATTTCACCTTTCACTTTCAAAGTAAATATAAACCAAACAAATTTACCAAATTAGAGTGCAATGTCAGAAGGAGGTTTAAACCGGGTTAACGTCATAATACTAAGAAGTGGTCTTACTATCACATTTCCCCCAGAGTTTTCTTCCGGTGCCTCTCTTGTGACTGTGCTGCTGCTTACAGAACAGCGCAGTCAGCTGTACCATGGATGTGATCCGATAGAAAAGCTATTCTGGGCCTTTTTCTTACAGGGTTAGTTTTCAGCAGATCTTTGATCTGCCTTGCTGTATGTAGAGATTAAAACACATCACTGAAAGCTCCCACCATAGAGGTGGGATGGGACACCGCTTCCAGTGATGACGGTATAAAAAAGCATAAGCTTGTAGAGAATTGACACTACAGGTAAAGTGGTTTAGTGTCTCCTAGCTATTGCTTTTCCCTTTTCCCTCTGTGGCTCACTACACCCTTTGGTTGTTTCCTTTGTGAAAGCACTAGCACCAGTGTGACCCCCATGGGCACGGAAACCTCAAACTACCTGTGAAATAAGTGCTATTGAAAAATGAGCAGCTTTTTCTCTGGACTGTTTCTCTAAGACATTAGACAAGCACCAATATTGATTTAAAGGAGGAGATGAAAATGAAGGTTCAGGGGATGTTAAAGAAAGGGAGAGAGCATGTTTGACTGAGGCAAGCTGTGAGATCTGTTTAACCGCGCCATGAAACTGCAGCTTAACTCTCCGCACAGAAGACATCCAAACAGGTAAACAAAGTGGAATAAAGTACATTCACTAGCAACGAGATCATTTAGCACAACAGGTCTCATGTCCACACTGCAGAAGTCTCCTTTTACTCAAAACAGTAAGGCCTCTTCCCAACTGCCTAATAGCAGCAGTCCTTGATCTTAACTGACTCATGACTGTGCTCAGTCATTGCTTGGTAAAGTGTTAGCTGGCCTAAGCCTTTGACCCGGCCGTTTTTAATTTATTGCTGGACATAGTCATATGTGCTCAATGTAATTAATTTTTTAGAGTCTCCCTGAATAGAGACACTGGAGTTAAAAGTCAACTCCAAATTAAGATACCTACTGTACAAGCATAGAAGCATAGGCAGTTACTTAAACATAGGCATGTAGAGCCACCTGAAATGCCTGCATATATTTGAGATAACATGAGGCAGGGAGCTAGGGAGGTATCCCGTGGGATTTGCTACCTTCTGCAGTGGCATCCGAGGCCAGGGAAAATATCTTTGGACAATTTAAATGGCAGAAGCTGCATATATTTAAGCAAATAAGTCAGACTGTAAACCTGTGAGCTGTTATAGCTAACGAAGTTCACAAGTGAGATTCAATCGTCTAAACAAAGGGGTTCACCACCGTCTGACATGCCTAGGGTTACTGGGAACTTTCACATGGGACTGGTACATGTAACAAGGAACCTGTGTCCTTCTGGAAAGTGGAGGCCACACACGGTGCTCTAAAGCATCTCATATAACAGTAGATACATTGGATGGACAACTGAATCAGATCAATAATCTCTTCAGGACTGGTGGCAAGTGCCAGCACTAAGGGTTTATGTGGCAAACTGGGCAGCAAGCCATCAGAGAATGACTGAAATTAAAGTTGACCAGAACCTTCCTCTGGCACTAAAGTCAACTGGAACAGAAAGGTCTCTATTCATGCTATTAAACTCTCTTCACCTTCAGAAGAGAGCAGCCACGTCCAAACTGCCTATTAGGAATGACCCTAAACTTGTCCTTAAATAGTACAGGCTAGCCTAGGTAAAAAACATGATAAGGTTCATTACAGTTTCGTTGCGGGTAGAATGGGGTTTCAGGGCACCTAAATGTTCCTGTAAAACATTTAATTAACTAATATAGACATAGCTGGTTTTATAATATATCAAATCAATGGATTGGTGTAGCTGAAAGGTATTTGCTCATCCCATTCAGATGAGTGCCATTGATGGCACAACTGGCCTAAGACTGGAGTTTCCATGATTCCTAATAAAAGGGAAGAGGGGGAATTTCAGAGACTTCTTCCGGTCTCCAACCTGCAGCTTTAAGAACTTTATAAAAAAATTGAGATCAAGCCTAAATGAATACTTTGGGGAGTTAGGCTCCCATATTTTTGAAGCATTTCTTCCAAACCCTTTCTTCTGATTGACAGTAGCTTGGGATATTTCCCACTTCAGTCGTCATCCTAACAAAAATATTGCTTAATGAACACATGCTTAGTCTTTTCCTTGCAACAACAAGAACAACAAAAACCTCCTGCTCAGACATAGGCTCTATTTAATCTGTGGCCAGAGCAGTAACATAAAGATTTTTCTCCCCTAAAGCAGAGGTTGCAAACCATTTTGTTTAATAGATGCCTATCAGAAAAGCCTGCAATTCCTCATGTGTGAATGGAGCTATTAAACCCCAAACCTCATTACACAAATAATGTCCATTTTGATATTTCAAAGTACTTTTAGCAAGGTACTCACAAGAGTGTTGTAAATGATCCATAAACAGTGGAACACTGTAGGAACGAATTGCAGATGGGGCAATTTATTTTCACAAAAGTTTGCTTCCAAAGGGGAAAGAAATAACCAGGGTCACTTGAGCGCCTGATCCTACAAAAGTTCTTTCTCCTGTGCCTTCCCTGCTCATGCTGTGACACTGTAAGAATCAAGAAAATTAGTCCTGTAAGAAAGGTATTCTTAGGTGAGTAAAGGATTTGAAGCACTACATCTTTGATATCTAATCACATAAAATATATGTTCTTCATATGTTTTCAGGAAATTCCCTCTCATTTCTAAAACGTTTCACTTTATTCTTTCTGGTAGGTATGCTCATCATCATAAACATGATCAACAAAGACCAAAAAAGAACTAAGCAAGAATTTCACTTGAGATTTGGACAGGATTTGTCTTTGCATGTGGAAAAAAAAAGGTCACTTCTTGAAAGTGTAGATTTCTTCAGTATTCTTGAGGTCAAGGAAATTGAAGAGACTGAGGAAAAGAGTCTGTATTCATGTCAGGGAATTCTAAAGTGTACTATGTGTGGTGGTTTCCACCTATCCCAAAGCAAAACAGAACATCCTGAGATTCAATAGTATTTTTATTTTAACCTCTTTTACTATGCAATAAAATGGCTTAAAATCCTGCACATAGTCATTTACTATATCTGAACCATGAAACTAGTATCTAACAGTTATTGATGGTAGCCTTCAAGACAAAGGTCTAGAAATGAGTATTAGAAGAAGGCCAAGTGAAGTAGCTTGATAAAGGTGAGGCTGCCATGGGTTTCTACCTTCAGGTCCAACCAGCAGCAAGGCTGAGCATGTATTCCCAGTAAGCACACACATACACACATGTACACTTTACATACATACATGACCAGCCACACAGATCAGCACAGACAGACACACTCAGCATTTACACAAACACAAACAGCATCAGCGAGCTTATGCCAATAAGGTCTGTTAGTGAGACATAGGTATATATACGTGCACAATGTGGATCCCTCCAGTAGCTGGGTTTTGACACCCAGTCCACCCAGCAGCCGGCCTTGGATCGCCAGTCTCCCCAGTTGCTGGCTTCTGGACATAAGAGCCCCTGAGGCCCACAGCCCCACTCTGGTACAGACCTTCTTGCTCACGCACACACATACAGAGGTCTCAGTCAACCTCCAGGCCCACAGAGTCTCCAGCAGTTGGCCAGGACACCCCTATTTCCCCAGTAGCCGACTACCCTGTGGTCTCACCCTTACAGACAGGCACAGACCTGGTTCCCAGGCCAGTTACCCTACTTGTCCACTAGTCCAGCTGGATCATTGCTAGTGAATAGACTTTGACTTACAGATGCTCACTTGCTCCAGTTGCTGGCTCCAGAGATACATGGTCCCTGTGACCCTCGGTCCAACTCCAGCTGCTAGCATTTAATTTCATCCATTCTGGCACCCAGGCACACGGGCCCTGTGATCCATGATCTGACACCAGTTGCTAGCACTCAGACCTCCACACACACACACACACACGCACACACACACGCACACACACACACGCACACACATACACAAACACACACACACACTGAATGGAGAGCCCTTCGCCCATGAAAATAGAAATGACATTTAATAAGAAGGGATGACAGACTGTGTTGAGCATGGCCAGATAATTTGACTGTCCACTAATCTGTTTACACATGACCCTTTTCTCTCCTTATCTTTCTATTTTCTCATGTTTGTTCCTCTCCAAATCACCCAGATCGCTCACTTTCCTCACTTTTGGTTCCTTCCCTAAATATCCCATCACATATCTTGCACAGTACCTGGAACCACTCTTCCCTTAAGGCTGGCTTTGTACAGTTTATGTCCCACAGTGTGTCCCACACCCCTAGACAGTAAGTCCCCTCAGTTCAAAAGGTGCTCCGGAGAGCCACTCCCATTGACTCATCTTGATGAGTTTCTTGCTTGGACCATGGGTCTGATGACTCTCCTGGGACAGCCCTGGAAGGGGCTAAGGCAGGTGCTCCATGTCTCTGATGGGTTGTTGGGGTTCCCCCTTCCCCTGCCATTATCTTGCTGTCCTCCATGTGTGTGGACGTGAGCCTGAAGTGATTGATCTCCTGTGATCGTCCTGGGAGTAGGTGGGTGAGGGTATTATTTAGGTTCCCTCACCTGCCATTGTTCTTCTGTGCTACTTGTGTATGTTAAGATGAGCTTTTTATGACCTAACATAGCAATGGAGACTCTAGAGGGCCTGTGATTTCATGTCATTTTTGTCATATTAGTTTTGGGGTCAGCAAGGTTTTGGTTTTGAAGACTGTAAATCAGGACAGCTTCAGATTGGTTTATGCCAGTGATTCACCACATATCTGCTCATGAAGTTCATTTCAGATCATCATACCCCATTTCCTCTGGTGTCAGCAACTGCGGACTTCTCAATGGCAACCTAATCTGTAGTTTGGGAATCACTACCCTGCAATAGGGTCTACAAAAGGAGAAATGGCATCCTACTCAAAACACTAACAGGGTGCCTGTGTACTGGGTTTACTGCTGTGTACACTTGTGCCATAATGTGCCTGTCCTTGGAAACTGGATGTAAGGATAAGCAGAAGCAGTTGAAGTTTCGGTGCTGGTCTCCAATGATTCTCAGGCTGCCTATACGTCCATGGCTCACAATAGGGACGAATATCATAAACCTTCTTTTCTTAGAGACACCACAGGCGTCATTATCTCATCTTTAAAGTTTGGTTAAAAAGGCTTTGGTTACAAAGAATTATATGAAACCCAAACACAATAAATTAATGTTCCCTTAGGACTCTAAGCAGCATCGCAGGCTATTGCTTAGGACTACTGACATCAAGACCTTCCTTTTGCTGAGTATCAACCAGGAACACGTTACAGCAGTGCCCCCTACAATCATTCCTCCAGATCTTTTACTGAAGTTTGACTACATACCAACCTAAAAAGAAAATTTATTGAAACTTCAACTTGCGATTTGGCCCAATAGAGTTTATGGGTCTTTGACAGATGTCCAGAACGCTGTAGGCTCTGATATTTGGGCAGATTCAGATTTATCATGTTTGTAGATCTAATTTTGAAACTGGACCTGCTTTGAGAGGTTGGTTGGATCAGATAACCTCCAGAGATCCCTTCCAGCCAGAATTATTCTATTTCTTTTTGATGTCATATTCATCTAGTCCCTGATAAACTGTTAAAAATTACTTTTTAACTAAAACAATAGCTAAGGGAACACAAATGGAATTATCTGCCTGCAAAGAGGACAGCTAATTCATCTGTTGCTGAACACTATTTTCAGATGTAATCACAATGTTTCCTGCCTAGAATTATTGGCATTGAGATAGTAAATGTATCCCCTAAGGGAGGAAAAACACTGTAAATAACTTGTCTGTAAAGAGGGAGGTTTATTGGATTTTTACACAAGACAATATGAGCTCTGGTTAAATACTGAGTGATATTTACGTCCCTGTATATCCAACCATTTCTTTTTTTCTTCTTACAACATGAGTATAATAATCATTGGTATACAGTTTCTCAGTCCTTATAGTTTTAAAAGTATAGACAAATTGAAGGAGGATGAACATAACAGCTTAAAAATTAATGTCTTTCTCTTTCTTCGACCAGCTCATGAGTTAGGGGAGGAAGGCAAAAGAAGGGGAGATGAAAACAGACATGAAAATATCCTTCTGCTATGCATATCCAATGACTCTATGGCCTAAAGGGAATGGGACCATGGTTTTTTATCATGCATAGCTGAACTCTGACTTGCTGCCATGTTATCAGGCAGTGCAATCTAGACAAGCCTCAAGAGACATTGAGTATGGATCAGTGTAAGGGTCATAGGAGCACAAATATAGCTTAAATCTGCCACAGTGCAGCATGAGGTGCTGAAATCTTGAGGTGAAAGGCCTGACCTTCTGCTCACCAGACATGATGTGTTACTCCACATCCTTGGATCAGTCAATCTCAGAGCTCCCTGCGTTATACAATTATTTACCAGTATTTTAAGCTGTTTATGACTTTAGACTCTTTAATGTAAGTTTGCCTGTAGGAAGTGATGCTGGCCTGATGATTGTTTTTTTAAAAGCTGCATATTTGTGATGAAACCCCTAAAAATGACTTAGCTCTACACTAGGGGTAGAAAATTCCCCATGAAGAAGTCAGACCTAAATTTATCACATATTTAAGAGTGACCAGACCTCAACTTTTCAAATGCTCGTTCTACTTGTTTGTACATAGCTACACAGTGAAATGTCTCCAAATTTATGCTTCAAGTGTCATCCCTTCTTCTACTGCATTGAAAGGAAAATAAATTGGAAGAAAGTCCTCTTTCTTTGTCGTTATGATATGAAAAGAAAGCAGCCATTTGGTGACCTGATCAGTCCTAGCAGGCTGTGTTAGGCACATTTTCAGAACATTTATAATACTGAGTTCTGCAGGAGGCATCCCTTACAGTACAATTTATCTGACTAATTGTGAGCGCTAACAGTGTGTATTCAGCAGGCCACTTTCATTTCTCTTTACCACGAAGGATGATCTAATAATATAGACAATGGAATTTAGGGTGTGATTCATCTCATCCTAAGCAGATACCTGCATTTGTTCAGAGGAATTGAATCCTAAACTCCATTAGCTGAACTGATTGCATCTCTATTGACAAAAATGGAAGCTTAGACAACAAGTTCACATGTAGGTGTGTGCCCTGGAAGTTAGGTAAGACTGATGAATCCTATCCCTCATTCCTCCAAACTAATCAGACTAAGGCATATGCCACATACCAGGCTGCTCCATCCTATAAAAAACTCATGTCCTTCCGTGGAGGTTCTCTATGTCATGGATCGTGGAAGTCCTAGCAGCTTGGTACAGTGAATTTTCTGTTCCTTCCAGTTTTGACAGTAGATGAATGAGGAGCTGTTAGTAGTAGAAGTTGTAGTTTAATTGTCTAAATTTCACCAGTAGCCCTTTTTGGAGATTATGCCATTTTTTCAGAGTTGACTTAAAATGACCTGCTTATAAGATAAATACAGCGATGCATTTATCTTATAAATAAACCTCACCAAACATCTATTCTTCATAACATAAGAATGGTCACTACAGAGTCAACACAAACCTTTCCAGTGTCCAATCTCCTATAAGATTTGTTGGATGTGAATAACTACTTAAGAGTAATAACTAGTAATATATGGTCACAGAATCACAGAAGGGTTGAGGTTGGAAGGGACCTCTGGAGATCATCTAGTCCATTCCCCCCTGCTCAAGCAGGGTCACCTAGAGCACATTGCACAGAATCACATTCAGACGGATTTTGAATATCTCCAGTGAAGGAGACTCCACCACCTCTCTGGGCAACCTGTGCCAGTGCTCTGTCACCCTCACACGAAAGAAGTTTTTTCTCATGTTCAGATGGAACCTCCTGTGGTTCAGTTTGTGCCCGTTGTTTCTTGTCCTGTCACTGGGCACCACGGAGAAGAGGCTGGCCTAATCCTCTTGACACTCCCCCTGCAGATACTTGTACACGTTGATGAGATCACCTCTCAGTCTTCTCTTCTCCAGGCTCAACAGGCCCAGCTCCCTCAGCCTTTCTTCATAGGAGAGATGCTCCAGTCCCCTCATCATCTTGGTAGCCCTCTGCTGGACTCTCTCCAGGAGTGCCATGTTTCTCTTGTCCTGGGGAGCCCAGAACTGCACACAGTAGTCCAGGGGAGGCCTCCCCAGGGCTGAGGAGAGGGGCAGGAGCACCTCCCTCCACCTGCTGGCAACACTCGGCCTCATGCACCCCAGCATCCCATTGGCCTTCTTGGCCACAAGGGAACACTGCTGCCTCATGGTCAACTTGTTGTCCACCAGCACTCCCAGGTCCTTCTCTCCAGAGCTGCTTTCCAGCAGGTCAACCCCCAGCCTGTACTGGTGCAGGGGGTTATTCCTGCCTAGGTGCAGGACCTTGCACTTGCCTTTGTTGAACTTCATGAGGTTCCTCTCCGCCCACCTCTCCAGCCTCTCCAGGTCCCTCTGAATGGCAGCACATTCTTCTGGTGTGTTAGCCTCTCCCCCCAGTTTCAGATCATCAGCAAACTCGCTGAGGGTGCACTCTGTCCCTTCCTCCAGGTCATTGAGGAATATATTGAACAAGACTGGACCCAGCACTGACCCCTGGGGGACACTGCTAGCTCCACGCCTCCAACTTGACTCTGCGCCATTCACCACAACCCTCTGAGCTCGGCCATCCAGCCAGTTCTCAAGCCACCTCACCGTCCACTCATCCAACCCACACTTCCTGAGCTTACCTAGGAGGATGTGATGGGAGACAGTGTCCAAAGCCTTGCTGAAGTCCAGGGAGACAACATCCACTGCTCTCCCCTCATCTACCCAGCCGGTCATTCCGTCACAGAAGGCTATCAGATTGGTCAAGCATGATTTCCCTTTGGTGAATCCATGCTGACTCCTCCTGATCACCTTCTTGTCCTCCAGATGCTTAGTGATGACCTCCAGGAGGAGCTGTTCCATCACCTTTCCCGGGATGGAGGTGAGGCTGACAGGCCTGTAGTTTCCTGGCTCCTCCTTCTTGCCCTTTTGGAAGACTGGCGTGACATTGGCTTTCTTCCAGTCCTCAGGCACCTCTCCTGATCTCCAGGACCTTTCCAAGATGATGGAGAGTGGCCTAGCGATAACATCTGCCAGCTCCCTCAGCACTCGTGGGTGCATCCCATCGGGACCCATGTATGGATGTCAAGTTTGGACAAAAGATCTCTAACCTGATCCTCCTCCACCAAAGGAGAGTCTTCCTTTCTCCAGCCTTCCTCTCTTGTCCCCAGGGTCTGGAATTCCTCAGGACTGGCCTTAGCAGTGAAGACTGAAGCAAAGGCAGCATTCAATACCTCTGCCTTCTCTATATCCTTTGTTACCAGGGCACCCGCCCCATTCAGCAGCGGACCCACGTTTTCCCTAGTCTTTCTTTTGCTCTTGATGTATTTGAAGAAGGCCTTCTTGTTGTCCTTGACATCCCTTGCCAGGTGTAATTCCAGCTGGGCCTTAGCCTTCCTTGTCGCATCCCTGCATACTCTGATAATGTTCCTATATTCCTTCCACATATATGATACTTCCCATAATTTCTCTCTTGGACACCAGAAGCAAATTTGGCAGTCAACAAAGCTTTGCTCGTTTATTTTTTTATGTTTATTTTTTAATTTCCTCTTCCCCTTTGTCCAGCTCCTCTGTATAGTGAACCCTTTTGAGTTAATACAATTTGTAAGTGGAATTATTATGCCCTATATACCTTTTAGTGGATGAAAGTTTTTGTTAGATATTATTATTATTGCTATAATTATTTAGACTGTTACTCCTGTTATTATTTGCATGCTTACAGATTACTTTATTCATGTGTATTTCAACTCATCTGATGATGAAAGGAAGCCGCAATTTAACTGAGAATAAATTTTTTTACATATTCATACTGTTGAACCTGGGGAACTATTTTCTTTCAATATAAAGGATTATCTAGTCTCTAGATGACTCTTTATTCTAGAATATTACACGGGAAGCAAACGTCAATCGCAATTGCTAATTAATTGTGTTTTCTTGACTTGAACCTGGCTTAAACAATGGAATGAATACCTTAGTAATTAATCTTTAACCTTCACCAAAGCAAAACAAAAGCACTAAGAGTAAGACATTGCAGGTAAATGAAAACAAGGCTGGTAGTGTACTCTTTGCATTGAGCAACCAAAGAAATATAACTTTAGACTGTCCCCAGAATCTGAGAAGTTACATTTTTTGAGCCAGATTCAATCTAAAACTGAATCTCCCTTACAGCTTCTGTAAGTCACATTTATACCCAGGTAAGGTCCTTCCACTCTGACAGCACAGTGCAAAGGGACCTTATGCAAGAGAAATGCACATCCGTTATAATTACAGACATGCTGGTAGAGCAACATTCCCTAATTTTTAAAAGCAGAATGTCATCTAGTAATGTAAGATCAGACATATTTCTTTCTCAGGCTTGGCTTGTGTTATAAATACCCATTTTCTTTGACAAATCTTAACTCCCTGAACAGCCTTTCTTCCTCTTCTGATATGTAATATTATTTTACATGGGTTTTTATCTCCTGTGCCCAGAAGAATGAGTCTTTTATAATTCTATGCTAAGGTGGAAGTGAAATGTAATGCTTGGAGAATTATATTAAGGGCCCAGCTAAACTCTTTCCCATTTTTTAAGCCTAATTTTAAGAAATGTTAAACAAGGCGCTTTGTTTGGTGTTTATTTTTTGTTGTTGTTTCGGATTTTTTTTCCTCCTGTTGCAGCACTCGCATTTGTGTGTTCTGCACTTCTGATGCTTCCTCTTTCAAGAATGCCATACGGACGCCAGTAAAAATGGTTTGCATGTCTGGTACTCTGCTATTTCTGTTCTTCTGTTTCTGACATAAGCAGATGGAGATTAGGTAATTTTGTAGCGCTGTAAGTCGTAAACAAGTTGGTACAAATATCACTGCCTGAAATATGCTGAGCTTGCTCCATTTGAACTTCTGCCTCACTACAGTTTGTCGTGGGATTGGTAGCATATGCCTTGTGGATTTGGTTGGTTATGGTTCCCATCTTAATCAACACACAAATTCAGCTCTCTTGAACTGGCCTTGCAAACTTTCTAAAGTTGGCCTTTCTAAATGCCAAGATTCACAACAGGATCTGCCTTTTCCCTCCTTCCTTTACTTTGATGAGCAACTTAATGGGGAGTATCATCTCTAACACCTGATTATTGCCCATGAAAACAACCTGGATAGTTCATACTCCCTAATTATGGTTTCTTACTCTGCAGCATCAGGAAAGCTTTTCTGCATCATTTGCAAACAGGATATATTCTGTCTCCAGCCAAAAAATGCATACATTTAAACCCAGATATTTAGAAGTATTTAGTTAAAAAAAAAAAAAAAAAAACAGTAGAAAATACTTTAAGGGAATTTTCAAAGTCTGTAGAAAAATCTCAGTCAGGACCTATGTCGATGTTTCAGCTAGTAATTTTAATAATCTGTTCCTCAGCCTTTAACCAAAATGACAGTTAGGATGCTGGAGAACTCATCCTCTTTCATTACTCAGTGAACAGTAGGAAGATTTCAGAAAATCTGCAAAAACATCCAGCAGCTTCTGTCACCAGAAACTATCACAGCCTGGAGACCACAGGCATCAGTGGTGCACTTCAGTGCATCCTTTTTCAGCAGCAGAAAAAAAGTAGGACATCCTTGTCCCCAGTCATGGCCTCTGCCCCCAGCCTCAGGCTCACTGTCATCCCCCGGGGTGCTCCTCCTCACTCCCCTCCCCAGCAGTGCCCCACACCCATTTTGGGGGCTATGCTTTTAGCAAGCTAGGCTATTCCTGCGATATGGCTCATGGGGCAGCCCAGAGAATGGTTGGAGCAACAGAAGTTAGGGGAAGGATAGGGAAATGGAGAGGGTGAAAAGCTGACTGAGGTCACCATATGGAAAAATTACAGCTTAAGTTACAAGCAATTCCTTCCTTTCCAGACAAACAAATAAAAAATCATAGTGCACCTCCGGGGCACCATGTCATATCCAAATTTCAGGTGGGATTTCACCAAAAAATCAGATGTCAATACTCTCTATAAATAGTGTTGATTTCTGTCTGATCATTGATGTACAAGTCAGCATGTTTGGTGTTAATGGAGCTTCCTTTTGTTGAAGCGAGATCGAACTGAGAGCAGAATCTGTCCACTTGAAAACATCAGAAAATAACAAATTCTATTTGAAATAATCACAACTGGCAGACCGAGAGAGTGTGAAAGGAGTAGGCTGCGACTATGGATAGCTCAGATTGGAAAGGAAATTGAGTGTAAGGGAGAGTCAACAGAAAAAAAAAAAAAAAAAAAGGTTATTCTTACCTGATTCAAGGAATGAAGAAAAACAACAATCTGCAATACCAGAAATAAAATCTTCCAGTCACAGATGGAGATAAGACAGTGATGTGTTTGCACAGATCAGACTGCAATAATGTAAGCTGTTAAGTTACAAACTTCAACATGAGAAAACTGTTATGACAATAAACCTTTGATTACTCAATTAAGAAGAAACCTTATAGCTTAATTATTTTTCTTTTCTTCAAGAAAGGGAGGAAAAATTAAAAAGTGCTAAACCCTGCTGAAGGAAAAAAAAATGCCTTTTGGTAAAGATAACAATGTCTTCTTCAAAGCAAAAGGATATTTACATTATTGTTTATGTCATCTTTCTATTTTATGCTAAACATAATTCATCATTTATTATTCATGTAGTTAGCAATAAACGACTGTGCCACAATGATGGAAAAAGCCAGGCATCGACTTTCATGCAAGAGGGATTTTGTTAGAAAAGCAGCTTTTGTTCAGAACAGAATATTTTATGAATAAGAGTGGCAGAGATTGTTCCTTATTTACCACATTTTCTGCCACACTTTTAGTGATGCTTTAACAATTACATAATTAGATTAATGGTGAAAACTGTATCAAAAGTGTTCTGTATTTTCCAAAAATATTATTGGATTTCCTTGGAGAAGGTGGTATTTGAAAAGGTCTATGTTGAAAAAGATTACTACAAAATTGTCAGCTCGGATACAGCAGGAAATGTGACAAGCTATGGAAAACAAGCCCATTTAAAACTACGTGAAGCAGAAAGCTTTTCAGAAAATCTCCATTATTAACGAAATTGGTTTCTCATGGCTCAGCGTACTGCAGTGATTTGTCTTGTGCTGTGGGTCCTCATTTGTACTGAATGGCATTAGGGAGGAAGGAATAACACGGGCCGGCCGGACTGCTGAGCTGTGTGTCACTCACACCGTGAATGTGGAGATAGCTGGGTGGAAAAGGGACACTTTCTGAGCTCTCACCTAGCCTGTACAGATGTTCAATGTCAAGACGCTAGCCCACCTTCGTATATGAAGAATATGTTAAAACTCACAATTTACCACTACAAAAAAGTGGATCATATCTGATCAGAGCCACCAGTGGTATGGACGTATCTTGGACTACTGAAAGTCATACACGGAATTGTTGTAAGTCAATACTAATCTCTGAATATTTGTTACTAAGGTTTCAGACCAGAATAGGTGTGGCTTAGCAATATCGAAAAGAACAAAGGAAATGTGGTCTTTTTTTTCAAACAGTCAATAAATCTCCCAAACATAATTTCCTACTTTAGTAGATATTTTTCCTTCTATCTTTATTTATGAGAGATCTTTTTTATGAGAATTAAATAGTCTCTCAGGCACTTTTAACTGCACTAGAATATTCTGAGTCAGATCTTGTGGCCCTGAATGAGAACTAGATTAGCAGAAGAATTTTGGACTGCTTTTCATTTCTCACAATGAAAAAAAAAAGAATTCTCCAACTTGTGCAATTTTTTTTTTTTGTTCTATGTGCTTTAATTTTCTCTGTGAAACATGACAAAACCCTATTTCATTCCTTTCTTTATGTTTCTGGTATAATAAACTATACAGGCTTTTAGGGACTTTTTTTTTTAATTCTAATTATAATTGTTCCTTCAGTATAACAGAAGTGAAGAGAGTACATGAGCTGTAGGTCCGAGCTTTTGGTCTTCTTTTTGCAGGGAAGCTGAAGTCAGCAGGCACAAGAGTGATTCGTGAGTGTAAAAAAGGAAGACAAGCAGGAAAACTAAGAATAAATGGGAAAAATGTTGTAATGTTAAAAGCAGAGGTTAGTTGGGTTAAGAAATGGGCATTCCAAAAAATGTTTACAATTATGAATGGATTTTTACAGCAAACAATGATAGGACTGATGGTCTTGAACTTTTTGATCAGAAATGAAGAAAATACAAAATCTCTGTTGATTTTACAGGTTTAGACATGTTTGTGAGCTAGCACTAAAGATCATGGCAAGATCCAAGGATAAGCGTGCATCACACACATGCAAAGTGAAAGCTAGGCACCACTTTAGAGCAACACAGGCTGTCATATAGCTGATTTAACAGGACAAGTTGTAGAATTTCCGTACCTTGAAGTCCTCAAAGCAACGATGTCCAGCCTTTGTGGATGATGTGTTTTCATTACCATAATCATAACTTCATAGAACTTATTGGATTAAGACATGGACCATGGCCTGAGAAATACGTTAATCCAGAGGACAAAATGCCTTTCTGATTGTAAAACACCAATAATATACTGGAACGAAGCTAAGCACTGTGGAGAACACATTCTAAGCAATAACTACTTACCAAAGTGTCTTGTTACTACAGGCTAGAATATGGGTATGGTTTTTGTCCTAATTAATAATTCCTATTAGAAGGGCAGAACAGATCAAGTAGCTCCAATATGCAGGTGTTATGTTTATGATTCAGAAATTTTAGAAATGTAGAATCAGGAATTGAGGGGATGTGATTCTTACATATAAACTCATCTCTTCACTTTAGTAACAGCAAAGTAATAAACCTTCCAGCCTGGAGACACGATCAGTTCCTTATGATAGAACTTGTCCAAAGCCCTGAATTCATGGGGAAAGGGGTCTCTGAGATTTACTCTTTCCTGTCTCAAGCAGGGCTACTCTATATTTGAGGAGAAAAAAAATCCATGTCTTAGCCTCTGGAGGATCAGTTGCCTGTGGGTAACAGAATGCACAGGAGATGAAAGGGTACAGGTGCAGAACAGAAAATTAGGTAAGAGAAGACTGACATAGGAGCAAAAATACAAAAAAAAAAAAAAAAGGTATTGAGTGATATGACTTCATACGCATCCAAGACTGCAGTACTGGAAGCGTAATACCATGAATTCAAGAAGCATGATATGAACTAAAAAGTGGAACTTAGGTATTTAGAATTACAAATCCCTTGGCTTTACTGAACTTTTCAAAGTGGAAAGGACCTTTATGTTTATGATGAGGCAATATTGGAGTTAAGGCAACGGATTAGAAACTCAGGACAATGAACTCATATTTCCAGAGAGTCATTCTGGAAAAGCACCTTCATCCCATTGCTTGTAAAAGCCTTTACAACTGATACGGTAAAGCCAAACAGAGCATGACAGAACGGACAAAAGGATGATCACAGCAGTGGGATACCTCCAGGGGCATTAGTATTGGCATTTTTAGCAGGCTGAAGAGAGTGAGAAGTGAAAGCAGGAAGGAAGTTATGCATCTACTGCATGTTGGAGAACTTTTCTGCAAATCTAGAAAAAACAGGTAGGACTTTTGATTTTTGTTTTGATTTTTGGCTGAGTTTTGATTTTTGTCTGCAGTGGAGACAGAATTCAGGCACCTCAGACACCTGACATTTCCTTTGGGTTGAAGTCCAGATATTAATTCTTATAATTCAGGAGCATTTCAATCCAGCTTTTACATTTTGTTCGTGATTGACAGTTGTTGGCTTGATCTTACTTTTGGACAGGTTGTTTTAGTTTTGGGTACTAGACTACCCTGTTCCTACTGTTTTAACTAGATGATAACCTATTAAAGTGAATCGTCATTAATTACAGCTAGTAACTCCCTTCAGTGCTATCATACCAAATACTGCTATAAGTCTACATTTACAACATATTGTTCTGGACTTTAGAATATAGTAGTCATGCCACAGTAGAGGATATACAATGGACAGCCTGGACGCAGCATTAATCATTAGTCTAGGAAATCTCAGCCACAGTGCAGAATACGTTCATAGATCATTGTTCACTTATCTAGAGCCCTTGTAACACAGTCTGTGGTAAGGTCATGAAGAAACCAGATTATGTTATTCAAGTTACAATAAATCTTTTATTCAATACATATCTGACGTCTTTTAAAAATAGAGGAGCATGATTAATGAAAGCTCTTCAGAGAAATTAGAGTTCAGTTCGCATGTTCTTATTTAAATATTTTCTTCTATTGGTTTATTTCCTGAATGGCATGAATATGAACTAAATATTAGTACCTTTCCTGAAATATGATAATTGCAACTAGTAAAGGGACAGATGTAAGAGATAAAAATAAAGGATATGGATATACCTTTATAAACATCCATATCCAGTTTCCAGAATTCCTAAAATACTTACAAATTTGAGCCTCATACTGGCTCATCTGCAGGATTTATCATACTCTAAACTGCTAGAATGAGAATCAATACAGATCTAAACACAGTTTAACTACACTATCAGGGTGCAGAATCCACTAGAGCTTATCAGCTAGGCAAGTAGCACGCTGGGATAATCACATACTTTTCAGATTGAAGACGACTCTATTGCCTCAGCCTGGAATACACATGGAGTTCACTCATGTCAGAAGCTGTGCAATCAAGCCCCTGGAAAGTCACACTTTCCCGTATTTTACACATAATCTTAAAGCTTCAACTTCTATAGTTACTTAGGCACTTTCTCCACCGTACAGAACATTGCCAATATCCTTATAGCTACAATTTCCCCAAACCTAACTTGTTAACCAAGCTAAGGTCTGGATTCGTGTTATTCCACATTAGATTTTAAAGGAGGTGTCTGAACTTTAAAGGAGTTCTCTTATCTTTAAACCTGGCTTATAGTAGATGGAAAGCGAAGCATGCTCTGAGAATTTAGATCTTAGGTCTCCCTGGAGACAGCCTTCTCTTTCTGGTGATGCTTGGGCCAGCTTGAAATAGCTAGACTCATAGTTTTAGCACTTCAGCTAATGTCTAAATATAGAATTAATCTGACTCTTAATTTTCACTTATTCGTATGTGCAAGGCTGCCAAAGACTGGACACTACCCCATGGCTAAGGAAATGTTCAAAATCCTCTCAAAGTAAATTCCTCCAAGTTCTGTAGCTCGATTCTCAAACCAGGCAACAAATGCCTATCACACTGGTGTGATTTTAGCCCTTTATCGGCTAACCATTCTTTGGTACTTACACAAGGCTGGATGGTGAAACTAAACGCACTGCTGATGAAAAACAAATTCTGAAATGTTCTGAAATGTTCTACTCTTACTGACCGGTATGGGAAGATATTAGCAACGTAAGACCCCTCTAAAAATAGCTACAACAGCATTTGAACTCTGTCATAGTGCAACACAGCTGTCCCCATGTCCATATAACCCTTTGTCTTGCTTCTAAGACTTCTATCAAGCATACTGGAAATTATGTCAGCAGAGGTTTATAGATTTGCTTCACGGTCAATAGTGCATTGGAATGAACAGGAATTAACATTTTAAAATGTGTCTGCACTAGATATAGTTGAAGATTTCAAGAAAACATTCCTGATTTCAAGGAGGTAATCTGTGGACAAAACAAAAAAAAAAAAAAAAAAAAAGAAAGACAGAAAAGAAATGTACCCCTAAGAAGTCTTTACTTCCTAGGCTATTGCATACCAGGTAGACACATGAAACTATTTTGCCTATGTTGCACTTCAATGTTATTTACACCAAGAAGTCTATGTATATTCTTTCTTCTCTGCTTCATGTTCGGTAAATAACTGCTGACTTTTGTGGTTCCAACAACAGCAAAGACTAGAAGGAGAACCAGAACCTGTGATCCAGAGGATATCATTGTCAAGCAACATGTATCACTGAATTTGGATATATCCACGTCATGGGAGCAGCAATTGCCTGATTTGTGATGTGAAGATCAGCTCAGTTCTGGCAGGGCTGCGGTTATGATCATCCAGCGAGAAGCCTGAGCTAAGAAGTCTTTGCTTTATGTCCACACCATGCTATGGCTGGACTGCAGCTGTCAAACAGCAAACATACATACATACTCAAATACTCAGGTACTGACCAGATATGCACTCAGAATTAGTGGCATAATGAAGTATAACAACCAAAGGGAACATGAGTTTTTTTCCTAGCTCTGAATAAAGTTTGCCCGTAACAGGATGATTTTTTTCTTGCAATATACTTTTGTAGCTTTTTTCATAAGATTTTAATTTCATTTAATTACGGAACAGATAACAAATTTCAAACTTTCAACATTTCACATGAAAGGGAATTCTTATTATTCATCTGTCGCTGAACAACGTATATGCCAAATAATGGATTTTACAACATCCAGACACTTATGGCATCACCAAAATGAAAGTAAGAAATTTATGTTAAGTACTGAAATATCTGCTATCAGGCCTGTTTATTATTATGCTCAAAAGCTTGTTTATGGGCAAAGAGAAAGCACACCTCATATATAATTAAGTCAATAATATATTATTGTATAATTAAAATCTTAAGGGAATAATCATCACTTAAAGAGTCCAATCATTGTTAGCCCAGATCTAATTGTTACAGAAAAAAAAAAAAAAAAAAGAATAATAACACAGTTAAAAATTGTTTACATGTGCTTTTTTGTTTCTATTCCTTTTCCTAGTATTGTACTTACCCTTCCAATGCTCCTCTGCTCTATGTTAGTGGTTTCCTTCTGCGGCTGGTGATGGGGGTGTTACAACAAGTCATCATCATTTGGAGGCCTTCATCAGTAGGAAGATGCTGATGTTGATGATTTCTTCTTCTTGTAGGATCCATCGGGGGTCATTTTTATAAGTGTGTTAACCTCCTTTCATATTTTTACTCTTTCTCCATTTGTCTGCAGCTCCTCATTACATGCAAATTTACATGCAAATAGTGCCTTTTACATATGTTAGATACTACTTCACCATCTTTTTAACCCCTAAAACCAGTTTTGTCCAGCTCCAATCTACGTTTCTGCAGCTGACCTTGTGTGAATTCTATATAGGCGTGAGGTGTCCAGTGCCAAGCCTGTGCCCCATCTCTTATCATCCATGCACCTCAGCACATCATGTGTTTCCACTTCTCAGGGCCTCTGCTATCACACCAGGCCTGTATTTCTCTACACAACATCATTATGTTAGAGTCATAAATATCTCATTCTATGTAGAGTAACTGCTCATTACTGCTCTCTATATGAAAATATGATTGTATCACACAGAGATAAAAAAGTGAAATATATAGTCTTAGACACCTGGCCAGTTAGAAAAATTGCTGTCACAGCTAGATCAAGTGAAATAAAGCTGCAGGTGGAGGACATCCAACAAGTCTTCCCCCTGAGGCCTTGCAAACTCCGTACAAGGCTTATGACCTATTACTAGCAACGGCAATACTGTATTGCAGGGTTGCATGGTTACAATATATTTAATAGAGATTCTTCAAGGAATGATTCATAGGAAGAAATAATTTGGGCATTTTTATTGCCCTCCAGAGAAGCCTGTTATTTCTATATAGCAATATGATTGCTTTATGTTTAGCCCAGGAAATTTGACTACTTAAACTAGATAGTCTACCCTGGAGATTTAAACGAAATCCAGCTCAGAGTTTAACTTGCAGTCAACTATACGCTATTTCCAAGCCCATTGCTATTGTTTTAGCTTTCGTTTGTCCTACTAGTGATTGCTCTGTTGCTATTTTACTTGAAACGTGTCTGGACTGTTAGCGTTTTGACAATGTCCATAATTCTCTTAGCAGAATTAATTCCCTGTTTGTCTCTACTTTAAAACAGTACCAAATGCTTCATTACTGCTGGTTATGGTTGCCTCCCTGCCAGCAGGTTTCAGTATTATGACAATATATGTTCTGCAACCATTCAGCTTCCCTTGTCTTCAATGATTACCATTAGACCATCCATATGGGCCATTTGGAGTCGCTTTGCAGCAGTGGCCACCAGTCATACCCTAGTCTTCTGAGCACTGAATCCATCCCAGGCTCGCTCACATTAAAATTCACTCCCTCGGAAAAAATAAATAAATAAATAAATAACTGAGAAGATCATTTTTTCATAAATTCTTTGTCATCGTGGTGGTACACAATCGAAGCGGAGAGTGACAACACCAAGTACTGCCTGAGAAGTACAAGGTTTGTATATTTCTCATCCTCTCAAAAATAATGTTCTCTCAAATATGCAAGCTCTGTGTTAGTCTGAGCCTGCTGTTCACACTTTTTCAAGTTCGCTGCAGGCTCATACATGCAACAAGTTGCCATTGTTTAAAAAGCTACTTAATGGCAGCTGATCCAAGGCACCTGCTCAAGTGAAAGCTCTTAGCTTGGAGTAGGTGAAGAGAGATTGAGTCTAGCTGTAAAATACAGTTTTGCTGTCCTGTTTTACCTTCCTTTACCTTTACCTTGCCCTGCCTTGCTGGCTAATGGCTGACAAATGGGAAGTTTTCAAAACTCAGCTATTGTGGGATAACTGTTACTAGCATTGTAACCGGGTCCTTGAATGAATGAATTCCAAAACCATCTCCCAGACCTGTGTGGAAACTAGTGAGCTTTACGCCGAGGCTGTGAATTGTGAGACAGCTCCTCATTTGTTTGCAAGACATGTGAACGATCTCTGGTCTTTTTAGAGACATTGCTTCTATTTTCTATGCATAATGCGCAGTGTTGTGCATAAGCTCAGCTGTAGTTCTCATGAAGAAAACCATGTCTTTACATCTTAGGTCAGATCAGACGTTTGCTTTGGTGTTGAACTTACCTCTGACAGTTCCCGCAGCTCATCTAACATCTGGGGTGGCATTCAGTTTGATATTAAGGAAATTTAATCTAGGTGTTTACATGTAGGTGTTTACATATGAGCTAAGAACTTAAGTTCCCTTTAGAGCTCGGCTGCTATCTGGGACTCAGTTAATTTACTTAAAATACTCATGTAATTTGAGTCACTACATGCAAGACAGCTACATTGATTTGACTTATAGGAAAGCCGTGCCCTTCTGGAGGATCAGGAAGCCAAGCAGAATATCAGTCTTTAGCAAAATGATGCTAGACATCCAGGTTTAGGCAACAGAAACGGGATAGTCAGTCTAAACCTTGGTATGTGTAATCAGTGGAGTCTAAACAGATATTTAGCTGAGCTAAAGGTTCACTTTAGGGTCCACTACCCAAATTGTCTAGAGCTGCACTGACTATAACGGAGGTGTAAACACCCCTTAGACAACGTTAGTAAATAACTATAATACCTACAGATACCTGTAGATACCTGTAGATACCTTAACTTATGTGATGTCATCTCAAACTATAATCCATCTTTGATGACTTAAGTCACATGAACTTGGTTGAAGAGCATTTTGCTTTTGAGTATATTTATATTGAAAATTAAAATAATTTATTTTTCAGGAAAATTCAAGACTGGCAGTTATTATAATTAGAACATTAATATATTCAAGAGACTTTCCTTCTAGTTACTAGAAAATTAACCATTGCTTTTTCTTCCTCTTCCGCTGCTGAGGAAGTGGCCATAGGAAAAGAGGAAGTGACCAAACATATCTCTACTTTCCAGTTATTTACATCTGCTGAAGCAGGTCCAAACAGGCAGAGCAGGCCTGAGGCTACTCAAACCTATTTCATAGAAAAATGTGAAATAAAAATAAGAGGAGGACGTTCAGTCTTGCCACTTTGCTTCTTTAAGCCTTACAAACCGTAACGGAGGGATGTAAAAGTTGTTTTTAAATGAGAATTCAAACTTTTTCAAATAAGCTTGCAGCCTTCAAATAAATATTAGTCTTCCATGAAACCAGTATTGGCACTACTCAATTTCCATCTTCCCTTGGAAGTTAGTGGTACAAAACATCTCACAGCAAACCCACTCGGTCTGCATCAAGAATGGCAAAATAATGCTAGTTCATATCCTCACTCTCTCTCAGAGAATCACATCAGAAGCCTGAAGAACAATTGCTTTGTGTTTCTCTCCTCAACCTATTAGAATACACACAAAATTCGGTCGCATTTAAAAAAAAAAAATCCTAATACATCGTTACAACTTTACTCTAAAGTTGACAATTCAAAAACCTTGAGGTTAGTGATAACGGCACTGACTGGTGTACTGCAGTCACCAGACAAAGAGGGATTTCTGCAGGAATCACAAAAGAAAAGGACAATTACTCAGCTGATTTTCAAGTGGGAAATATTTTACATCTATTTGTTTTAGCACTTGAGGCATTTCAAGCCATCTTCATAAATCTTCTTCCAGAATCACAGTGGTCAATAAAACTAAATGTGACCTTGTGCAAAATGTGCTAGATTTTAATTACAATGGGGTTATGTGTTAGATTAGGGCTAAATGTATTATGCTGTCACCCAATATGTCAAAGCTGGCAAAGATACCAATGCTGGGCCTGCAGCTCTTTTTTCTTTTTTTGCAATCTGTATCATTGGCCTGGAGCCCAATGCCTGAAGCTTTAACTTTTTTTTTTTTTTTTGATTTACTTTTTTGGCATCTTGAATTGCGAGTGAGTCAGGCACCATAACGTTACAGAGTATATGTGTGAGTGTGCATGCATGTGTGTGTGTGCATTAACCCTTAAATTTGCATTTACCCATCACATAAATGGTTTTAATTTTTTTGCTATTTTGAATTTAAAAAAATCACAGATGAACTTGTCTTTTTTAAGGTTAATGTGTATGCATATGCACACAAAGTGTGTCATATATCTCTCTGGATATGTATACATGCTCATAAAATTATATACCTATGTAGATAAATAAATATGTGCATGAGATGCTACGCAGTATTGACACTAACTGTTACATGTTTTACTAGATGAAATGTTACTGTTGGACTGTTTGACTTCATCAAAGCCAAAATATTTCATAGATGGAGAGGACAGGAGGAGGATAGGAAATGTTTAATATATTATTATTGGAGATGTTCAAAAAACGTCTGGACAGGGTCCTGGGCAAAGTGTTCTCGGTGACCCTGCCTGAGCAGGGGGGTTGGACTAGATGGTCTCCAGAGGTCCCTTCCAACCTCAATCGTTCCATGATTCTGTGATTAAGCAAACACTTCTCTGACTAGTGCCATCTTCCAGACAGTGTGTCAACATACCATGATTTCTACATAAGTGCTCAAAAGTCTCCGTGGGAAGAAAGAGATCTTTCTGTTTCTTCACTTTCTTTCCTAATATTGGGAGGAGGGGGACAAAAAACAACCAAAACTATAACAAAACACCCTGAGAATTTGAAAATTGTTACAAAAGTCATAGGATCATTGGATAATCCATGTTGGAATAGGCCTCACAAGGTTTCTAGTCCAACTTCCTGTTCAAATTGTGGTCGGCTATGAGGGTCCTTGTGGGGAAAAAAAGTTTTTTATTATATCTTATTTTATTATACCTGGTTTGATCCTCTTTTTTCAGTTTATGTATGTCTGTTTTTTCCTGTCCTCCTGCCATGCACTACAGAATCACAGCATCATAGAACTGTTGAGGTTGGAAGGGACCTCTGGAGATCATCTAGTCCAATCCCTCCCTGCTCAAGCAGGGTCCTCTAGAGCACATTGCACAGGAACATGTCTAGGTGGGTTTTGAAGATCTCCAGCAAAGGAGACTCCACCACCTCTCTGGGCAACCTGTGCCAGTGCTCTGTCACCCTCACACGAAAGAAGTTCTTCCTCAGTTTCAGATGGAGCTTCCTGGGATTCAGTTTGTGCCCGTTGCCTCTTGTCCTGTCACTAGGCACCACGGAGAAGAGTCTGGCCCCATCCTCTCGACACCCTCCTTTCAGATACTTGTACACATTGGTGAGATCGCCTCTCAGTCTTCTCTTCTCCAGGCTCAACAGGCCCAGCTCCCTCAGTCTTTCCTCACAGGAGAGATACTCCAGTCCCTTCATCATCTTCCTAGCCCTCCACTGGATTTGCTCCAGTAGCTCCATGTAAAGCACCACTGTGAAGACCTTGGCTCAGTTTTCCTGATGACTTTCCCATGGGTGCTGAGACTTCTGTTAGGTCCCCCCGAAGCTGTCTCTTTTCTAGAATGAACAAGCCCCATTTCCCTCAGATGTCCTCATCAGTCGAGTGCTCCAGCCCCGACCATCTCACTGGTCCCCACTGAACCTGTGCCAATTTGTCAAAGTCCTTCTTTGTTGGGGTAGGAGTGAATGGGACACAATACCTGTGAGTGGTCTATCCAGTGCTGATAAGAGGGGGATAATCTCTCTCCTCTGTCTGCAGGTGGTACACCTGTTGACACAGTTCAGGAAGCTCTAGGTCTTTGCTGCCAGGGCACACATGGGCTCATGGTCAGCTCACCGTCCCTCAGAAGCCCAAGGGTCTCTTCTGCTGAGCTGCTCCCCAGAATGTCAGTCCTGTCGTTGTCAGGGTTTCTTCCTGCCCAGTTGCAGGCCTTTGCACTTTTCATTGCATTTCATGAGATTCCTCTGCGTCTGTTCTTCCAGTCCATCTATCAATGATAGCTCTGCTCTCAAGTGAATCAGCTGGCTCCCCCAGTTTGGTGTCATCATCAAATGTAATAAGAATGCACTCCATCTTATCCTCGAGGTCGTTGATGGAGATATTAAGCAGGACGGGTCTAAGAATAGACACCTGCATACACTTGTTACTGGCCGTGAAGTAGAGTAGAACTCATTAACCAGTACCCACCGAGTCCAATCATGAAGCCATCTAGTTCAATAACCACCCTTTAGACAATTCCAGATGTTTCTTAATCTGGCTACAAATTTCAGCAAAAGGCATTTTGAAGGGAATAGGATGGACAGATACACCCCAGGACCCACATCTCTTTGGAGTGGCAGCTGGAGATCAGGCGTGATAGGACAGGGCATTTGAAACATCATTAGATGGTTGAGGTTAGACAACTGAGTCCCACCTATTATGTGAAAAAAAGAAATATATGATGGGAAACCAGAAAAAAACACAGTATAGGGTTTGGAAAGGAACTGGAATTCAAGAATATTATACTTTACTTATAGGCTACTAAAGTCTGATATTACAGTGGACAGCTTCCTTAGTCTGTTGTTCATTTTAATTGTGAATGAGATGGGCTCAACAGCAACAAAAGGCTCATTATTTATAAGAAAACAAAAGTACAGAGTGGGTGAGTCTTTTGGGAGTTGGCAGAGTGGACTAGAATATCCATTTCTGAAAGGAACTTACTTTTTAGCAGATGGTGAATTGTTCGATCTTTAATCACCCCTGCATTCCACCTAAAGCAAACAGGCTAATAATAATACAATTTTCCCTCCTCTTCTCCCTTGTCAATTTGTATTATCACTCTACATCTAATATTAAGCAAAATGAGACCTTGATTTTGGACTGAAACTGTAACTTTACTAGATTACAAATAATTTATAGCAGTTCATTCTTCTGCCTTCACCTGGCTTCCTCCCACAGCCAAAAATAATTAGAAAGTAATTAAGCCTTCAAAAGCAATGCAGAACTAAATTACAGTAAATTAAGCTACCAGATAACTGGTAAGAGAGTTTCAATCACTGTAGGAGTTAGGGAAGAAAAGATGGAAAAAAAAATATTATTTTGGTAAAATATCCCTAGTGTGTTTTATATAAAGTAAAAATATATCTTTTGTGAATTATCTATAGAAAGAAATTAATATACCAAGAATAAGCAAAAAAAACCTAAACACTACCTAACTTAACAGCTTTACAGGTAGCTTGAGAAAAAGTATACCCGAAAATGTCCTTTGTCCATTTAGGTTTTGTCTGCCTATTTTTCCTCTACTCAAACCTTCTTTCTGACCTCTGATAAACTCCCTGTTCCTCACCCCTCCAAAAATGCTTCCTCTGAGAGACAGAGGGATGGAGGACTGGAGAAAAAGGGAGGAGGAAGGGAAGAGGGAGGAAGGAAGGGAGGAAGTGAAGGAGAGGGAGGGAGGCAGGAAGGGAGGAAAGGAAGGAAGAAGAAAGGGAGGGAGAGAGGAATGAAGGAAGGAAGGAAAAGAGGAAGGAGAGAGTTAAAGGAAGAAGTATAAAGTAAGGCTGGGATGAAAAGAGCAGCTCATCAGCTTGGAGAGAGTTGAGCAGATAGGCACTTAGAACAGAGTAGAGAAAGCGAGCCAGAACTGCAGAACATTTTCATCAAAATCTCAAAGCCTTTAACTACTTCTGTTCCTGTCTATGAGAGTCTCGCGCTGGCTCTTCTCCAGCCGTGTATCCCAACCTTATATAACCTTACGATTCTCCCATATCGCAGAAAGGCTGGCCTGCTCGGGTTTGGGTTCAGTTACTGCTCCCGCTCAAGCTTTTTGATATGAAAGCAGTGTGTACGGCCATATAACCAAAATCCTTTTTCCCGTTTCTGCTACTTTGCACTGTTCAGGGACTTAAGGAATGGCTGATAATTCCCCGTGCCATAAGGGAGCTCTCAACCGGTGCAAAGCAGCATAACCAACTCTCCTGCCAGCTGTTTTTCTGCACATTGCTGAGGGAGAGAAGACGGAAATGAGATGAAGTGGAACCTGTGCTCTGTCAATGCACGGAGACTTATTGCTCCACAGAGCCTGGGCTACCTGTGAATGCAGCTCACAGAGGTGCAGCAGCAGCGCAGGAGGACATTCCCAGCCTGGCTTTGGGCTCATTAACTTTGGAAGTGTTGTTCTGGCAATATGGTGCAGACTAGCTGCTCAGATACTTCCCTTAGGTCCCAGTGAGGCCATACAGCATGTGTAAGCTCTGAGCTGTCTTCCCGTCACTGCTGCTAGTACCTGAGCTCGCTAGTTTATAGGTAGTTGAGATACGACCAGCTAGTGAGATCTGTTGACTTCTACGGTGCATACAGCTACATCCGTCTGTCACCTAAGGACTTTCCTAGCTCCTGCCAGGTTCTCTGTCTGCCACGGTCCTGCAGCCTCCTTGCTGGGCCACGGCAGCAGCAGTACTGGAAATCAGGGGTACCTTCTCGCCTCACCCTTTTCGTGGCTATACAGCTCTATTTTGAATGTAATAAACACCACTATAAGAGCAGTCGCCAGTCTACCAAGTTTATATCGCTGGCTATTATGTGACCTTTCATAAGTGTAGCGTGAAGAAAAAACAAACTGCTGCAGGCAGCTGTGACTCTTCTGTACCTTCACTCCATTTAGGAATAAGTATTTTATACTCCCAGCATTGCAGATGGGAACAGTGAAGCCTGCAGCCACAATAAAAGAAGGGGAATCTGTCTATCTGCAGATTTTTTTGTATGATGTGAAAAATGGCAGATCTACAAATTTAAAATATATCTACAGGATATGGATCACATCTGTATTTCAAATTAGTAGCTTTTCAATATAAGAATGAATGGAGCAGGGAATAAATTCTCAATGAATAGTCATCTTCTTCCCCCCCCCCCCAACATTCATCAGTAAAATAGCCTCTTCAAAACAGGGGGAAAATAAAAAACATTCTAGAGTGGAAATAATCATAAAGGACATCTAAGGTAAAAGGTGATAATCAACAAAGTTAAGGAAATACTGTCTTCTGGAAAGTCCTATCCACATAGCTGCCTACCAGAAAATCAGGCTACTGCCAAGAAAGAAAACAACCTGGATGGCTACACTGAAATATTTAGTGACTTACTAGCTCAAGAACCCATAAGTCAGACTATTTTACCAATGAATATACCAATGTTGATAACACAAACATACCAAATTAACACCAGATATGGGGTGCGATTCTTTCTTTCTCACTATAAATACCTGAAAATCAGACTTTTAGGCTAAGCCACTTGCTTAAAATACTTCCATCAGCCACACAGCTAAATAGACAAATCTTAAAGGCAATTTATCTGCACTTAAAATAGGTATCCGGACATAGGTGACTTTTATGTGGAAGATTTTCCCCTCAGCTGTTGAATGCAGGAAAAACCTTGCCAGATAATTCAGATCAGACAACAATGTGTTGGAGAGATAAAACTGTGAGAGTGTTATCACATCCAAGGATTTAAGCTAGAGGGTATTTACATGTCACATATGTCTATTCATGTTATCATCGATGTGTTCCTAGATATAATTTGTATATACCCAGCAGTGCCTGAAAGCCTGAAACCTGACCTGGAAGTAAATGCTAGACAAACACAGTGCAATAAACAGCCTCTACCCTCAAAAACTTGCAATACAAACAGAAGTTGAAAACCAAGGGTGGAAAGCAAGCAAGAGGAATAGACAGAGACTTGTCTTGCTTGAGACCGTACGGGGGCAGGGATCCTCTGAATCTCATCACAGTGCCCCAGCTTTGCATGTCCTTGCCCTTCTAACAGAGGGATTTAATACAAACCTCTAGTCCTTTCCTCCCACAATGTCATCCCCTCCTGCTTATCTTATCTCTTATCTTATAGTACTGCTTTCTGTCTGTTTAGTTTCATTATTGGTGCTCATTATTTTCACGGCCATTCCCTTTCTTTCTTTTTCTCTAACCATATAGATGAAATACCTTCTCTGAGATGGTATCAGCAGCCGCTGCTCTCACCTCCTTCAGGATTCTGCCTAGAGCCTTAGAAAGCACTTTGACAAAGTGATTTGAATAGGTGACTTGTTAATGATTTGCTTTGATCCCTTCTTCACTTGGTATTATTAAAAAGAAAAAGAAAAAAAAAAGAAAAAGAAAAAAAAGAAAAAGAAAAGGTGATATAACTTATTAAACTCCACCAAAATCAAAACTTTTCTAGGAAATGTATCAGGTTGGCAACATCATCAGAAAAATGTTCTTAGCTCCAGGATGGCTTTTCTAGACAAGGTCATGAACCATTACCCAGACTAGTATACCCAGGTGCTTATGGCATATACAAGAGAAAATTGGATTCAGACAGCTCCTTCAGCTGATTCAGACATCCACCTTGCATACAACCGTTCTCGTGGCTCTGCCAAGGTAGATGGGTCTATCCTACCAAATAAAAAGAAAGTCAGAGGATGATCCCGCTTCCTTCCTGAGGCCAAGTCATGTGGCCTCAAGTACATCCTACTCGGGGCTGTTTCCCTTCAGAGCAAACTGGCCATATGCACACCATAAGGCGCTTGGCCTTGCGTCTCCTCTTGACCCCATGCACCCCAAAGATATAGATTCTAATTTTTATTCTTAAAACAAACAAACAAACAAACAAACAAATAAAAAAAATAAAAATGCAAAATCGTGCCGCGGGTGTACTTTAGACCACCACACCAGTGTTTTCATCACACTATGTGAAGTCGTGTGCTGCATGCCTTTGGATGTGATATGAGGGCATGTGAGGGAGCTCGTGAATGTATAACCTGCTAGTGAGATGGTTTGGGAAGACAGTGGAAGGTGGAGGGAGCCAAAGGTTATGCAGTGCCTGACTGTTTCCTCACAAGAGCTAGCTGAGACAGCCTAAAACAAAGCAGGAGAATGAGTTCTTGAGTCTGATCTTCAGTTTGAGTTGACAATCTTTTATTTATAGGGACCTAATTGGTCTCTTTTGTTGGAACTCTTGATGTTTTCCTAAATAATTAAACCTTAATGGACTTGAGAGAGTGTTCAGCATATTCTGACCACTTGGCTAGAGAGTTTCTTTCTCTGGCATGTGTGTATTCATTACTGCAGCTGTTAAAAACTTTAAAAGGTGGCAATCGCATCTGGATGTGTAAGAAAATTTTTATAATTGAAATTCTGAGAGCCTTTTCATTAATCACAGTTAACTAAAAAAAAAAAAAAAAAATCAGTCAGTCTATGCCAAAAGGAAACATGATGCTTTACAGAAAAGTTTTTTGTTTCAATGTTATTGTTTTTTCAGATCTTGTTGTTGACAGATGTCTTGATCATGTACCCTGGCTCTATGACATTGAGTGTTTACAAATATATAAACTATTTTTTTTTAATTTAATATTCTAAGTGTAACATAAGAGACATTATATGTGATGACAGACTGCAGTGCATGAGGAGATAATGTAACCATTTTGTACTGAGGTTGTTTAATTTCACATATTGCTGTATAAAAATAAATTTGCTAAAGGCCAAGGTCAGAGAGCTTCAGATTGAAGTCAAAGGGACCATTTAAAAAGGTGAAGGTTAGTAGGAATTCCATAGGAGTGCTACATCTTCCAGCTTTTGAAGTCTTTAAATATGACTAGACTATCATAAGAGTCTCTTCAGACTTACGAATCTATGAATCAGTGAATGAAGCTATGGCTGGAGCCCAGCTTCATGCCACCTTCACTTCACCAGTGATTCATGCACCTGCAGAAACCCACCCTGCACCCTAACCAACAGAGATTACAGTGCACCCTCAGGAATAAAAATCTCCTCTTGGCCTCAGTTGAAAAGTCCAACCTCCAAGGTAATCACAGCTGGCAAAGACCCAGGAAAATGAGTGGGAGCTCTGTGAAATTTTGCCCTAGGCTGGCAGACCTGCAGGGGTTCATGCACCATGATCACTCTGTTAATCACGTTCTCCATTAAGCATGAATTTAAGCACAACTGAAGGTATGAAGTCACATCTGCTAGGGTCAGTCAGAGAAACGATGGGGTAATCTCAGAAAGAGAAATGTTCTGAGGGTTTACAATCTTCATTAGGTTCAGGAAATGCTCAAATCAGAAAATAGACAAAGACTAAGACAACACACCTAGCAAGTATGTCTGCCCTGTGCTTTCTCTTTCTCGGGATCTGGTTATGGCCAGTTAGAGACACGATCTTGGTCTGGGTAGACTCTTGATCGGAACCACTGTTTTTACTTTGTTATGGTTTCAAGAGATTATCGTATTATCCTATCAATCCTAAGCTAAGATTATTATGAAAAGAAATTCAGTAAGAAGATCAACAAGTCTCTGAGCTGTTATGGAAAAAATATAGGGAAACTCAAAGCAAAAAAGAATAACATCAAAATGCAGCATTATTGTTTTTTTATTTCCTAATAATAAATCTCTTGGGATGTGTGGGGGGTATATTTCCCCCCACCTCTTCCAGTCCACCAACAGTGACAGTATATATAGCAATATATGGAATAGCAAAACACTGTTATTTATTTGAAAATGTTTCTGCTAACAATCGAAGCTTCTGAAGGGAGACTGAAAGCTTTATTTGTCTTGGACATTTGAAAGCCAATACAGCTTTCTCATACTCAATGATTTAGTATGAAAGAAATGGGAACTATTATCTGAAAGCCTTCAGAGGATTATAATTAAAGGTGACATGCTTGAAAGAGGATTTCACATCTTTCTATAGCTAGTACTGTAAATGGAAGAGACTACAACACTTTCCTATACAACCAAAGCAGCTCCCAGACAGACTCACACATAACACTTAGTGATTTAAAAGCCCACACCCACACCCTTCCCTCTTGCATCATAAATTGATTGACGATGACAAGTGAATAAGATTAGCACCTCATGGGGATAACCTTCAGCTTAAATAAATGATAAAACTATTTATCCTCCTTTAGTTCTTTCACTTTTTCCCAGGAGAATACATAAAGAGCCCTGAAATCCAGCTAGCCAGAATGATAAACTAGGCTGCAAATTGGAAGGTGTCAGATCCTAAAAGATACTCCTTCTTATACTTTGGACCCGGCCCTATTTGTTCCCAAGGCCAAAGAAATATTTTACACTTGATCTCCTCAAACCATTGCAAAACTCCTTTTGCCCATGCAAAACTGGATAAGTTTTTTTCATTATTTTTATGAGAAAATGAGTCCCCCGACACATACAGCCATCATAAAAAAAAGAGTATTTTCATATTTTTGTTTTGTTTTTAAGCTTTAACTGTCTTATATGATAAAAGCACTAGATATATTGATCATCATTGCAAAGTGCTCCTGAATCTAGGATTCAACCTATGACCCAAAGATTGCTAGGTAATGAAGCTTAATTTCTGTTGTCTTTCAAATTCCAAAGCTGAGATCTTCACTATAAAATCATTATTTTCAATGTGGGTTTGGTTTAAGCATTGCTTCAATGAACAAAAGACATCTGGTCATAAGACTGGAGAAGTGAAACATCCTGTTTACTGCTCTCTAAAACATTTATACATCTGACGTTGTATCTCCATTGAGGATGGGTGGGGGAATGACAGAAAAACAAAAGCAAAGAGATTATGTTTCATTACATGCCAGATGGCATCCACACAGGTAAATGGAGTCAGGCAGTCCTAGAAAACAGGTAAATAAGATTGTTACTGGATGGGCACTGGGTACTGAAGTCTCAAATTAGGCAGGCAGACTCTCCCACAGCAGTTTCAGTCTTTGATGGTGAGAAGCACACGGTGCAAAATGGCAAAAATGGAATACTTATCCTCTGAATGACAAGTTTAGTGGTGTATGATCCTGTCATAAAAGGTTGTGTAGTCAGAAATTGAAGAGAAGGCAGAGAGAGCTGTGGATATGTTATGGCAATGAAGCGGCTACATCAGAAAATCAGTGGAGGAGACTGAGAAAAAAGGGGCAGAGAAGAAGCTGTGTGAGGTCACCAAATCCTAGCAGACAGAGAACTTCAGCATCATCAGGGACACCAAGCTTCATCTTTATGATGAATTCAATGAGGAGATGAGATTGCTGCAGGACGCTATAAAGAGGATAGTCAAGAGTTTGAGGACAGGGAGTTCAGATAGTTCAGTGTCAGGCTTTGAAAGCTACATTTTCAACTTATTCATGAGAAAAAAATATGTATGTATGTATGTATGTATAAACAGTATTGTAGAAAATGCCACCTCTTGCTCGGATTCCTCATGCTTTCATGTGCTAAAAAAAAATGATTTCACTGCTTATAATTTTACCAGACTGTGGAAACTCAGGCTTATTATTTCTAACACTGAATTTTGTAGAAAATGCTACAGCTATAAGATGTTTTGTAATCCAAAGAAGAGGAATAGAACAATTTTAATAAAATTACTTTGCTCTGTGTGCATTAAGGCATTCTTACTTTGTTGACAATCTTTATACTTCAAGCAATGAATAGGACTGAGATGAGATAAATTGGTAGATGAGATAAAAAGGTGAAAGGAAAGACAGGATAAAATAGAAAAAAAATTATTTGAGGAGGAGAGATGCAGAGTCAGAAAAGCATAGGAAGGACAGCAGTAAGGGCAAAAGAAGATAGAGAGAGGCAACAAAGGAAGAATCACTGTAACAGTCAGCATTTCTGTGGAAATACTCAACACCTGCAGCTGAATGCGAGTTTTGCACTTCCACATTGCTTTGTTGTCTGGAAAAGAGCCGTTATTCCTTTTCAAAACTGTATAGCTCCATCTCCTCTCTGTGGTAACATCTAAGGAATTTGGGTTATGATTCTGATGTAAGGAAGAAATTCAAGTTATGGCTATGGAGTAGATGGTCATCAGAGTTGTGCATGTGTACATACTCAGTCCTCTTAGTTGTTTATTCCCAGAGTGGTCCAGGAAGTCCTCATCTAGCTTGTCTGCATAGATGACACAATGGGCTGATTTGAGACAATAGATCCACTTGAGACTAGGTAATTGACTGAACTTTCAGATGGCTTCACAGTAAAGCATTTGACTCTGCCAGAGGAGCCACAGGAATTCGGGGCATTCCCCCATGCAGCCCCTAGACCTGCAGGCAGGCTCATACCTTCAATGTGATGATTAACATCCTGGGTAGGGAGTCTGGCTGTCCCAGAGACTCTTCCGGGAGATTTCTGTTGCAGACTTGACCAAAATGAATGTAGTTAAGATGCTTGTAAATAAGAAGTATAAACTCTTCCTGCAGATGCAGAGATGGTCAGACAGTACAGTCTTTTGTTTCTGGTTATGGGAGCTAGGCTATCTTTTGTTCAGAGCTTAAGGTAATCAACAGAAATAGGCCACGAGTGCAACGGAGTGGTCATGCAGGACCGCACACTGGCTGGATAGAGGAATTCACTGGAGCTGTGATTTGAGGAGTTTCACCAGACCCGGGTGAGGTTGCTTCAGCAAGGACCCTTGCAAAGGAAACTCCTATTGACATCTGGACAGAGAACAACTCTCTCATTCAAAAGATTCATTTCCCCACATGAATGTTATCTTATGCAAGGTTTCCAATAATTAGAGTGTTGAGGGTTTTTTGTTGCTGCTGTTGTTTATTTCTTTGCTTACTTTTTTAGTAGAAAATACTCTGTCTATCAACATCTGTGTAACACCTCCATCTCATTGTTGTAAATGTTCAAAAAGCATAATTTCCTTCCATTTTAAGTAGGTCTTCACGAAGAGGTATTCTGTAGCTCTAATGATTTCCCCTTCAGTCTTGTTCTATAGAACTAAATTTTAGATGGATGCTTTGTTTCACCTTTTTTTTTAAATAATAATAATTAAAGATATTTCCTCCTGGATGTATTAGTAATGAAATTTAAATTTATCCCAGGAAAGTGATCCTATCTGTGACTCCTCCTGTGGATTGCTGCCTGACACTTGACACCTCATGGTCTCAGCCCCTACTTGAGGCAGTCAGGACCTGCTCTGCTGAGGTGCTACACACATTCGGTTTTACCAGGAGTCAGCCGGAGTTTTGCTATAAGCACATACAATTGTTTTAAGATACAAAAATCTGACTTATTTAACAGTTCATAATAGGTACATAATTGCACATAGAAGATGATTCAAGATAAGTATTAATAATGACGCAAGCCTTAGGAAGACACATTTATTAACGTTTATCGTAGCTAAGGATAAAGAAATAAGTTAAAAATAGAAAGCAATATTAGAAAATTAGTCATTATTTAGTAATTACAAAGGTTGAACGGTAAATATTACTGCAAAGTACTACATGCTAATAGACGGAGAGAGAAGTAATGAATGTTTACCTGCTTCTGTGTCATATACTTAAATAGAAAACATTATATGACCTTGAAACTAAAAACTGCTTCATAGTCTCATCAGCTTGAATAGATTTGCACAAATAACTGTGAGAAATGCATTTCTTACCTTTTTGTTTCTTGGATTTGTCTTCTTGAAGTTCTTTTAAAGGATATTTGGGTTCATTTTTGTACAGCTTTTTGGTAACAGGAAAAAAACATATTTTTGCATTTTTTTTGCGTAAAACTTTTCTGTGATCGCTTTAGGCATCCCAAGGTTTTTGCTGTCACATACAAGCTACAAAGCTTTGAGTTAAGGCAAAACCAGCCTTGATTTAGGGATCATTTCAGCCAACTCAATTTTCTGTCTATAAGCTCAAGTCTGAATCAATGAGACAGTTCATAAAGGAAACCAGTAGCTCATTTTCCACAACTTTTGGTCATCTTTTATGCGACTCTCAATTTTTTAAAATGGGAGTATGTGAGGGACTGGGGTGGGGGGGCAGGGTAAGAATTTTTTTTTTTCTTTTTTTTTCTTTTATAGAGTCTGGTTTACCTTTAGTCCCCTGAAAATAGAATGGAAACTTGCAAATTAATTTTTGGAATAAAGATCCAAACATATTTTAAAGTATCATTATTTCCAACCAGGCTCTCAGTTGAGCTGGCGGCCAAGAAAAGCGCTCTCACTTCATTTTCGTCCTTGCCCTTGAAACATGATACCCGTGATGGTGATAGACGTCACTGGAGAAACACCAGCCTTCTGTAGCTAATAGTCTCATCCTCCTTTTCTGTATATTTCTTGCATATGACTCTATTCTCATCTTTTGAACGGGTGTGCTCTTCTGCAATTTAAGCAAAGGCACTGTCATTTCATAAAATATGTCCTCCGCTCCTTTCCAAGAGCTGACAGTGGCACATAATCCTGTGCTGATTTATGTTAGATTTATGCAGAAACGTACTTTTGTATACATCTTGAATAACGGTGTATGCAATTACTAAGCTTCTGTTTCTTACAGCCTTTACGAAAGATTGATTTTTGGTCATTCCAGACTCAGTTGGGTTTAGCCTCAGCCATGATGTAAACAGCCTGTGACCTGACAGAATATTAATCTATTCACCACACTACTGCCTTGGGCTGAATAATTCTTTCAGTCTTCAGAACAAAATAAGTCTCCGATGTTTTGTTTAGTCAATCACTTAACAGGAGGTCACAATGAATGTGCGTTCAGGTTTAATGATATCTATTATTAAGTAAATATAGACAAGTCCCCCTGGACAAATTTCTAATTTGGGTGAAGAACACTTGCCATCAGGAGGCACTGCATGCCTAATGGGACTCTTCCACCATGAAGTAATTTCCCTTCTTTAAATGCAGGCCTCGGCAAGGACTGGTTTAGGGTTTTATTGCGTGCTGCTCCGGGAAGATGGATTTGCACAGCTCTGCACAAGCTAAGGTCAGAGAGAGGATTCGTTCTCAGCTAATTTCACAGTCAAAGTGAAGAGCCTCGTTTTTGTTTATACGGGGTATGGCGCTGAATGCTTTCACAAGTAAAATGTCTATTTAAAATAAAATAAGTTTGCCTGGCGCAATTCATCTTGATATCAGAGCACTGCACTCAGAGGTCTATTTAACAAGTGGCAGTGTCTTATTTTCAGCTATCGAGCTCCCTTAACAGTCAGTGTTTAAATATTCATCAGATTATCCTGGCAGAAAGGGAAATATCGTCTCCCTTTTAAAGCTGGAGATACAGGAGCAGGACAAGTGGGTGGCTGTAAAGGGTCTGTGAAACTGCGATTGTATGCAACAGAGTCTCCTTACTCCTGGTCTAGCACCTTAACTAGGATATCATAAATTTACACCCCAAATCCCCAACAATTCAAAATCTGCCTTCCACGACAGCTGTTTGGCTTTCCTTGTGCATCTAGGATTATCCTTTCTTTTCTGCTTCTAGGCTTTTCTTTTTCTTTCCCCTCCTGCCTTTCTTACATGTTCTTCTTATTTTTCTTAACCATCAAACACCAAGAAAGGGAACTCAAACGTGTTGGCGTCTCCCAGTGAAAAGTGAATGAGAATAAAAAGTCTTGTTAGTCAAGGTTTAGAAAGAACAGCAATTTAATTAGCACCGTAACCCAGGCAGTATTAATAGAGGTGTTAATTAGATGAGCGTGATGTTGAAATACCTATAAAATCATTGTCAAAGCTCCTTGAAGAACTTATGTACATCCAAATCCATGAATTAACAGGTTAGAGTTAAGTAGAAGATTCAAAACCACCAAGAACGGCAAAAACACTACGCAGCAAGATCTGATTACTTTCTAGGTAATCGGCGTTAATATCTTTCTGGCAACAATAAGCTCAAGGACAGCCCTTTGTATATACGTATTTCTATGTATGTATATGTATATACAGAGAGAGAGAGAGAGAGATTTTTGCTGCTGAACTTGGGATTGGTGAAGATAACAGCAAAATATCTTATTGTCGAATGAGCCATTCCCCTGCCACCCCAAATACGGCAGATTTTCTTCCACTTCTTTAGAGAAAATGATGAAACACGATGCGAAGTGCACAAGCTGCCCTGCTCGGCAGCTTCCCCAGGGCACAGCAACGCCAGCGCAGCCACTGCCTGCGTGTTATATCTCCCCGTATGCCTCCAGCAGCACCGGAGGGGTCCACCTCGGCGGCCGCTCGCGTGCCGAAGAGAGGGCTGACCCTATAAAGGCGATGCAAAGGCGCGGAGCGGTCCTCAGGGTGCTCAGCAGACCGTCGGCTTGCGTCCTGGCTTTTCCTTTCCGCAGGGCTCCCTTTTCTTTTGCTGATGTATTTATTTCCTTATTTTTCTCCTTTTCCATCCGACTCTCCCCTCCTCTTTGCTAAGACCTCACTCCGCCACGTAGCCGTTTGCTGTGTTTTCCGTGCGCTCCTAGGTCTTGCTGGCTTACGTTGGGAACGTGTTCTCACGTTCGTTGCTCAAAAGAGGCAGCTTTCTCTCCGTTTTCCCCTCATTTTGCCCTTATGTTTTGTTTTTTCTTCTTTTTCCTGCGTTTTCTTTTTAATTCTTCTTTTTCTGCCACAGGCAGCTCCTCGTGAACACTAGACATGCCTCCTTTTTCTCACGACCTGCTTCTTTAGCACACTCCAGAGCTCTGAGATTTGTCCTGATATCTCTGTTCCTTCACTACTCTTTTCATGCACTTCTTCTTCCGTGACAGCAGCTTTCTGTGACTGCACCACACGACAGTGCCTTTTACCACAAATTCCCAGCTCAGGTTGCAGGATGTGTGTAGTGCAGAAAACAAAAGGGCTTCATGGTTTGATTTACAGGTCAGTCTTGTGTCTTCATGAAGAATCACATTTGTTATTCCTGACTTTTCTACACAAGATTCAATTCATTGTAAACTGCTCTCTAGACCTAAAAACCCTTTTACCAAAGTGAACCCTTCAAAGTATATTTTTCATTTTTAATGTAATCTTTGCATTCTTATTATTAAAATGCACGCAAGACTTTTAACTATGCTAAAAATAAATAAATCAAAGGTCAAAACTCATACCTAGTTTTTCAATTAGTAAAATGCAAACAGCTTAATTTTTAAAGATTTTTTTTTTTATCCAAAATGAAAAAGAGCTTTTTCTTTTTCCCATGAGGTTGCGGAAGCATGCCTCTTCCAGACTGCGGAAGCATGCCTCTGTTGTTCTTCTGAAAGGGAAGAAGAGATTTTTTTTTTTTTTTGACCTAGCATTAGGAGAAGAATATGTATTGACCTTGAACGTCCATCTCACATTCAGTAGTGTAACACTGTCAGTCTAAACAAATGCCAATTGCTGAGAAAACTTATCATGTTGCTGCTTCATTCTTACAAATGTAAGGTACAGAAACAGGGTGGAAGTGTATCAGTCGCAGCTTTTTAGTGCTGGCAGAGTGCCCCAGGGAAGCAGGAGCATTATCATTTTTGCTTCTGTGAAGTTCCTCTCCCCAAGCACCTTTCAGAGTAGATCGCATCCCTGAATAACCTTTCTTGCGGAACAGAAATTTAGCTTCCTAGCGTTTGTGTTCTTCATCCCGCTTTGCACGAACCAATCATCACTGACTGCAACCTGGCATTTTTGCTATGAATATTTTTCGAGTTGAAATTCTTTCATGACCCAGATACTCCAATACAGCACAGACACCTGAAAGAGTTATACGTGGAGTGTGTTGACATGGTTCAGCAGGCTGGGCAGAAAACGCTAGGTGCCAGCTCTTAGGATAATACTTTTACATATTATTTTCTACTTGTGCCTTGTGATTGCTCTCAGCTGCATATTGGCTTTCAGATGAGCTTGCCAGCACAAAGTATCAAATGCTTACATAGTATTGGGCAATGAGAATCTGGGGACTCATCCCTCAGACTGTGGCATGGGATTGAGGACTCTTTAACAAGGAGCTCCATTTCAGACATCCAGACTTTAAGAAGATTCATTTCCATATCAAGTATCCATGATCCTTTCAAAGAGATGCTAAATGTTACCTGTCCCCAGCAGCATCAGTTAATATCAGACAGATCAGATACTCATGAAGAAATGGGTTTCACTTGCAGGAAATCTAAAGATTATGTAATAGTCTAACTCTAACAGACAAAGTCAAGTCAAACGCCAGCCATGATATTTGCCAGTCACACTCCGTAATTGTTCATAATATCCCTGTTCTAAGATAACATTGTTAAGATTAAAACTTGTTAATATTTTAATAGATTATTTAACTTATCAGTTTCTTGAAGGAGTCTCTGAAAGGTTTCAGGCATGTAGAAAGCCTTTAAAATGATCAAGAAACAATTCCTATGTTAAAAAAATGTATGCAGTGACCTACAGAAGCTGAAAAGAAACAAGGAAATAAAAATTCCCCTGAGTAATAATCTTCTCATACTGAAGTAATAACTGATCATTTAGCAGCAACGCCTAGAAGAGGTTTTGCCTAGAGCTTTTGCCTAGAAGATGCAAAGAGATTTTTCAATATTTTTCGTATTTTTATTTGAAGTAGTTATTAATCTATCTGTTGCTTTTACAAAAAAAAATAGGTGTTATATCATTTTTCTCTGAGACTGGTCTCACAGAATAGATTTTATTTACCCACTACATATGGAGAAATAGTTTTATTTGTAGCTAAACATGCTGGTATTTGGTGCCATAGGATTTTTTTACATCCTTGAGAAAACATATTTTTTTTTTTCCACTGAGTGATATCTGTATTTCGTTTCTGCTGTCAATCAAATGCTTTAAACTAGGCAACTGAAGTTACATAGACAGTACAAAAACTTTATTCAACCCAGGGTTAGCGGGTTCCTTAGATGCACTTTCTCATGCATCCTTCGAACGCTTGATGGCAAGCAGAGATTCAGAGGAAGAAATGACATGAACCCGTGTCCGAAGTCATGACTGGGTATCGCTCTAGAAGTAAATCAAATCTTTGTAAATGGTTATGGGTCAAGAGGAGGTAGATAGATAGGATGAAATGGAGAGTCTTCCCAAACTAGCATTTGCATCCCATCACAGACGTTTGAACCACCACACTGGATACCTAGAACTGCCTCACATCAAACTGTTGGAAATGGTTTCAGTTAACTGAGGTTGTTGTGCAGTGAAACTTTATAGACAGTAGCTAGCCAGCCAAAGCAGGACCAATTCATTAATAAGTGCCTATTAACTGTAACAAAACTACATTATTTTAAGCTTCAGAAACAGGGACATTTAAGCTCTTTTTTCAGAACTTTGTAACTAGAGTTATGGTCATTATTTTTAAATATTTTGAATATGTATTTTCTGATAGATTCTTCAATCACCGTAGTATTCAACACTAGACAAATCAGTCGTTCTTTATAGCCTATGTAGACTCACCCTTCTGACTTGTATTATTTTTAAAGCCAACAAAAAACAAAAAAGAAAACAAAATTAAATGTAACCAGAATAGTAGGTGTGAAATAAAGATGCCATTTTTTTCCTATTTCTGTGTCCCTGACTACCTTGTTAACTCTCTCATGAGGGAGCTGTCAGGCTTTCTATGCAAAAAGAGGAATGTATTATGAGTATTATGAGCTGGTTTCCCAGCTACTACCAACCAGTAAAGAATCACTGAACTACAGGTATCCTAAGTGCTGTGGAGAAGTGTTCGTGGCCTTCCCTCAGAAGGGTAGTCTACTGAATTAAACTGTCTTAATTGCTTAGCCTAAAACGGGGAAGGTCACCAAGTGTCATGTTAAGAAGATCCAGGGACAACATAAAGGTAAGTGGCAGAAATTGCGGGGAAGACCCAGAGGTAGCACAGAAAAGCATCAAGACTACCTTGTAGCTTCAAGGGAGCAGCAACCGAGATCTTCTGGACAGCATAGGGCAGCTTCTGCTGGACACCCAGCTTCTGCAAGGCTATATGGAGACCCTCCCTGGTCGATCCACCTGTAGCTGACTGATCCAAGCAGTGGACGCTAGCACAGCAGAGGAGTAGGGAAGTGTGTCCTCAGGACAGGGAGTGTGTCTGTGTGCACGTATGCATGTGTGTATGTTTATGCATAAAACTCTGTATATCATGTGCAAGGAGACAGTTGTTGCAAATCCTTGCGTTGTTTTCCCGTTCTGTCATGCCTCCATTGTCCTTACACACTTTTGTCAGAGTGCGTTAAAAATCGTATGCATTGAAATGTTGAGGGTCTGTTCAGAATTTGCATTCCCTACCCTGCAATAAATGCCATCTGTTGACAATCTGCCCCACTAATTCCCCCATAATCTTAATGGGAATTGTAGCAAAATATCAATTTTCCTAAGGCCTGCAGGTTTTATCCCAGACGAGGGACAACACTTAGTGGATTCTAAAGCATATGTTAACTTTTTCAATGCCCTATGTAGTCTTTAAGACCAGCACAAAAAAGACAAGTCTTATCTTCAAAGAACAGCATAGAGGATGCCTCTTGTGAGGCAGGTGACATCTCAGTCCAAAATGAAATTTTATGTATCACCTTTGCCTACAGAAGGGAATGAGTTTGTTCTTTCAATAGCACAGCAGATGAAGGTCATCCAATACATATGGTACACACAATATGTGAAGTCTTATTGTCAATCATCAATGTCTTTCCTGGAGACCTCTCATTATGCACAAGTTGAAAGATAAGGTAATTTCAGAAATTGTCCAGATTTTGCATACACTCCACTCCTTGATCTCTGGTGTATTTTATGCAATAAAACCGTAAAAAACACTAAGAAGCCTCGTGTGTCATTAACCATGCATAGCGATAGCTCTGGTATACAGATTCTTTTTGTTGAGCTCCTGAAACAGCAAGAGCTTTAACAATGACAGTAGATTAAAAAAATAGATATTAAAAAACTTTTCATTTCAGCTGAGTGTGAGGTAGAAGTTTAATGCCCTCACATGACGCAAATCAGTGTAGTCCCACTGAAGTCAGTGGAATTCTCCTTATTTACACCAACTAGTCACAGTAAATTATGTTTTAAAGGGAAGAGATATTCAGCCTTGAATGAGTCAGGATTGACTTCCTCCGTTCGGCTTGACCATCCTACTGCTTTCAAAGGATGTCGCAGAACTCACAAAGCCAGCAGGCACTATGAGATCGAAGAAGAGAAACTTTTCTACCATTCTTCCCGGTATGAACGGAAACACTGAGGCAAACTGAACTTTATCCTGAGGCAAAAATGGCAGTGCACTTTGCAATCATTCTGCTCATGGCAAAACAATCACCCCAAGCAAAAGAGAACAGGCAGATAGCACTGGCCTAGCATATGTTAATAAAAAATGGCCAAGCAGGGAAATTGCTTGCTGTTCCCACTTGATTTTGTATATTTCCTAATGCACCCAAAATGATTAGACTAGTGAGAAACTGAGTCCACATGATCTAGTAAATAAGGCTAGCAGCCTTAGGAAGAACAGAGGTTAAACAGCCTAGTAAAATACACATACAAACTAATAAGGAAACTATCACAGAAAAAGACAGTATTTCAAGGCACAAAAAGTCCATAGTACGCAAATGAAAGTTCAGAGAAATGAAAAAGAAAAATTTGCCTCTGGCTATAAGATATCAGTTACTTTAATCCACTGTGTTCCACCCCAGTGGTGGCTGAACACAGGTAAAGTTATGATACGGACAATATTTGCAGACTTTACTCCTCATGTTAAGAACTAGCAGCACTTACAATGTATCACTGGTGCCAGTGATTCAAGAGATGAAGGTACCAGTCGCGAGTAAAGAACAGCTGATGGAGAAAAGAGCACCTATCCATTGGTGCAAGCACATCATCAATCTGCTTTGTGGAGCCTGCTGACAGTCCTTAGGGACCATAGGTTTCTGACTCTTGTCAGACTAGCTGTAGAGATGTTTAGCTGTTTGCACACCGCTTCAGAAGAACACGTGTTCACAGCATGATTAGGCATCCCTCACAAGGTCTGATTAGTTAGAACACCATCCTGAGGACTTAGCGACCCAGCATCCATGCTTGAAGTCATCTGAATATTTTAAAATGAATATTGTAAATCACTAGGCTGTTGGATGATACTAGGAAGAAAAAAGATGAAAGTACGTATGTATGTGGTAAACAGTGGAACATGTTGCCCAAAGAGGTTTTGGAGTCCCATCCTTTGAGATATTCAAAACGTGACTGGACATGGTCCTGGGCCGCCTGCTTTAGCCGATCCTGCTTAAGCAGAGGGGTGGGACCAAAGGATCTCCAGAGGTTCCTGACAACCCCAACTGTTCTGTGATTCTGTGAAAATATTACCTCTTTCTCTTCAGTTTTATGATGTCTGATTCTGTAGTTGTGCACCTGAAATATGCACTAGGATGCGTTCCTCAGGCAATTTTAGTTGAGCAGTACCATACTTTCAACAGCAATGGGATGAAAGCTCCCAGAGTGAAAGCACTGTCAAAAATAGGTGTTTCTAGGCATGGCTGAAGTTCTGGAGTTTCTCCAGACGCAGCTGAATGACACGGCTGGTAAGTAGGGCTTAACTATCTCAATCCTTTCGTGGACCAGGCCCTTTGCTTCTTCCCTAGCCATGCAGCAGGTTATTATCTCTCCAAGTCCGACGTTTATTATTAGCACATTATTTATCCAGTCTACCTTAAAATACATGTAAAGTATTTTTTTTAATTCAAAGTCTGTTATCCAATGGATAATTGGTTATAGATAACAGCAAGGATATATGGAATATTAAAGCATCTGCTTCATTAAGGTTATCTGATCACAGATCTTTTCAGTGCAAAAGGGAAAATAAGTAAAGAGGGAATCAACAAACGAGGCGCACAGAAACATAAACCTGAGAGACAAGGGGTGACAGAGACAACACTTAAGACCAAAAGTCTCCAGTCACTAATAGATGGGCCAGGAAGAAGCTGCAGACATGGCCAACCTGGACTTTGCACAGAAGGTGAAACAAGACAAACATGAGTATTTCTAGACACCGGTGCACCTGTGGAACTATACAAAACTTTCAAAGGAAATTTGGGAGAAAGGGATTGGGGAGAAACAAAGAGGGGACAAGACAGAAGGGATTATACAAAGGGCTGGTCATGTGCAAAGGGCTGCCAGTCAGTGCATTTATGTGACCAAGCCCTGTCCCTGATCACTGCAGTCTATCCTATCTTCTTCTTCTTACTAGCACATCTTCCTAGATGCTAGCTAGTGAAGTGCTTGCAGGCTAGGGGCCTCAGGCTGGAAATGTGATGGGGAAATGAGAAATATTTTAAACATAGCATCTGAACAATAGCAAACTCGAGTGGGTGGCAAAGTTCTCTAAGTACTGTATGATCACAGATTAGAAGCATAAGCTCTGAGTCTTCATCTGTTTTGGTGCCTTAGGCGCTTTTTTCTAAATTTGCCTCTCTGCAGAAATGATCCTGTCTGGAAAAAATGAAATCTTTAGAAACGATTTTTTTTTTCCAGTAAACAGAAATATATCTTTATCTCCATACACCGTTTCCAGAGGATCACGTGGATTTGGTGTCTCACAGGTTTCTGTGTCTAACAATTGTTTGTTCCACTTACAGCAGGGTATCCATACAGTAAAGCTTTATCATTTCCCCACTAGAATTTGCATTTGTTAAGCTGTTATAGAAGAAAATTAAAGCTCCCACCCCTTTTCTTTTCTGTATCTGATTTTGGCTTACACAACTGGGAAAAAAAAAAAAAAAGCTCACGTCTACGCTAGTGAGTATAATTGAGAATGTGATTACTTCTATTTTCTTCTATTTCATTCTCATGCGTATGAGGAGGCTTAACTTTCAGCAGTTACTAGAGTATAGCCGTTTAATCACCAGTTTTATTTACTGTAAATGACAACGTTTGAGAGAATGATGCAGAGGCAGGAAGGACTGAATGAAAAAGGAACAGGCAGGGTTTCTAACTCACTAGCACAGATTCAGAATATTGGTGATTTGGAGCTAAACTAGGACTTTTCCTAAATCTCCCCTTTTCTTCCTTTCTCCCTCAACACTATGATAATTCTCTTAGGCTGTTAGGACAAATAACACATGTTCAGCTCAGAAACCACAGTTGTACAGAAAAAGCACGTATTTGCTGGCCATGTTGATGTCACTTATTTATCCATTTCATAAACCAGGAATTAAAGGGAGATAATTTTCATGAAATAAGGCACCGTACTGTTAGACCATGACATAAGGGAAACATGCACCAATGCAAGAGACATTCATCAGTCTTTCCCCCTGTAGTTTATGTTTCTGAAACAGAGAGGAATGAAAACTTACTCATATCTTGGCCGAGTTGGGTTTTTGTATTTTGTTTTCTCTTATCAATTGGCTAAGAGATTTTGGCAAAATTACATATGCTCTTAAACATTGATATTACTAGCATCTCTACTTTAGTTTATGCAATATCCAATAACACTAGAGAAATAAGAATGTGACTGTTCATTTCTTAGTTCCAGAAAAGCTCAGATTCCGTGATGCGCAGTACTTGTAATGACATTTTATTAAAACTACTGTTGAGCCCGGAGGAGCCTGGCAGTAGCAAAGAAGTGAATAAAGAGGTCATGAATTTTCCTTAGAGATGAAATCAACCTGTAGTGTCCATGAATAATTCACTGCATTTTGAAAGGTAAACCTTGGGAAACATCTCATCAAAGTACCCTTAAGATGAGTTGTCATGAACACTTACCTACTGGCCTTGAAAAACTACCATGATCTTGTTTCAGAAGTATGTATTAGCTCTTTCTTTCAGAGTTGCCTGATTGCTGGCTATCCTTCAAGTTTCACCTTAAAATTCCCTGCAGTTATGAATCCCACCAAATACTTGATAGCTGCAAGTTAGCTGAAATATTGGGGGAATTTTATGACATTTGGATATAATTCAATGCCGTTCTGGACACCTTTAGTTACCTAAGGTATCCACATGCACAAGCAGCTAAAACTTATTATTAATGACTGACCTGCAGCCAGGGCCACACAGGGCCTCACACAACATCATCCACATGATAATAAAAAAAATGCATTTAGTAAACTGAAGGTGGTCTAATCTATACAGTCAATGACATTTGTAGAGCAATTTATCTCGTTTAAGAGTAGAAATTTGTATCTGATCAGCTCCAAACTGGAGCCTACCTGTTTATTGCACCAGTAAGTGGTTCTTCACTGTGTTCTTCCTCAGCTATATCCAACTGTTGCTGTATCTTACATTGAAAGGCCTGAATAAATTTAATCTAGCCTTGGATATTAAGCGGAGGTTCTGAAATGCCTGACAGGGGCACTTGGTACCTTATGACCCCTCAATAGAAAATAAATAAAGGTATCTCCACAGTCTGAATCATCTCAGTTTCTTCATCTCTTTCCGCAGGCATTTCTTGCTCCCTCCAATGACTACAGAGGAAGCTAAGGTTTTATATGAATGAAATAAATAGCATGCATCCAGGCCCCGACCTTTAGTGCAAGTTCCTTCCTTTCTTTTACCTCTAGAAGGGGCTTTGATTTGACTGAGCCATTCTGCTCCTGGGTCCTTAGCTGAACAGCAGGAGCGTTGACCGTTATGTTCTTAATCACCTAAGTTAGGATGGCTTTTGGGAACAGTGGTGTCTGTCCCCGTAACAATCCTGACAAAATATTTCCTTGCTTCTCTCCCTGGCTATTCCCAAATACACAAAGACAATCCTTAGTTAAGTTGGGCTGAATGTGACAAAAGAAGGATTGGGGAAAATTGCAAGGTCTTGACACCCTGACCATCCTGTGATTTTGTTCAGGGAGCAAGCAATGAGTATTTACCATACATTTGTTTAATATACCTTTTGTATCATGTTGTTCTCTTCAATCTGTTGTGCCATTTATATGCATGTGCATGCAAAACTTTGGAGATCCCTACCAACTAAAAAAGCATTAGAGCTGTTGCTGACCTACGGCATTGCACGATTCGTATTTGAATGAATTTAGATCTACTGTATCCCAAACTATCACCCCTTAACTGCTCCATGTATTTATCATATTTATGGAAATACAATAAAGGATAGAAATGTCAGTCGAAATATCACAGTAATCTCAGTTTGGGGGTTCAATTAAAAAAAGAGAGAGACAGGAAAAAAAAGAAAAAAAGACTTGAGTTCGGTTGGACCAAGAAGAATTCCCTCTTTCTTCAGCCATCATCGAACTCTCCATTTCCTGACCTATCTTGGACTGCACCACCAGGCTTACCAGAATTACAGCAGCTCCCCATCCGTCACCTGCATCCTCTATTTTGGGAGAAAGAAGAACACAAAGGGGTACCTGAGGCTGATGGTACCAGTGAGTCAGCTGCATACCCACCCTTCCCCGTTGCAAAATAGTGGTGAGGTCGGGAACGATTCTGGGAAGCATCATTACTTCTCTCTCATCCCAACTTCCTCAAGTATATGTTCTAAAATGGAGCTGTAGTTTATTCCCATCCTACTATGTGACTTTATTATCCTCTGCATGTTCTATGGCCCACAGGACTTCTTTAACAAGAATTAAATGGAAAAAAAAATCATAAATCTCGACACTTGTCTAAGTAAAAATGACTTACTTTCTTCTAACTATGGTACTTTTTGTAGCTATGCTGAGGAATTGTGCAATAAATGTTAAAAATGCTTGAAGTGAGGCTTAGAGTTTGGTACCTATGTCTATACAAGAAAACAAGATTGCTTCACATTTGAGCCTGCAAGGTGCTATCCTGCAGCTGTCCTTTAAAAACAAAATAAAGCCGGAAAGCCACCTTTTATTTAGATACATGTATGAGCTAGATTTCATAGCAATTTCACCAGCAGCAGTTACACAGTCCAAGACAGGGATAAAAATAAAGTCATACACAAAAAAAAAATATTTTCATTGATGAAGAGAAAAGAACAATGTGTTTCCTGTTTAGCTGCATCATGTCAAATAAAAGGCTGCACTAAACTAGGTATATCTAGGGTATACCTCTATCTAAGATTGCTGGAAAGAGCGGACAAATAGAAGAACCAAGGAAATATGGAAAAGATTTGGTTCCATTCAAAATAGAAATAAAAATATATTCATTTTTCAGTAAATATAAACTGTATCTGGAAAGGGCTGTACAAGTTTAAAAGTGCAGTGCTATATAGCTGACCAAAACAGGAAATTCGGTTTAGAGAGTTAGGTTACAGCAAGAGCCAGTGTTAACTTTGATATGAACTATTTTTTTCTTTCTCTCTTTTCTCTCTTTTCCTTCTTTTCACCAGCAAAAAGTGACTCATCACCCTGTGTTTTTCCAGTTTTTCTCGATCGGAGCTCATTCATCTGTTTGTTTCCTGGGCTTCTTCATCTCTCTCAGCTGCTTATTCGGTTGATCTTGCAGCATGATGTAATGTCCTAATAAAACTTGTTTTATCTTTCTCATATCCGCTTCCAACAAACCTTAAATGCTTAAACCGCTCAAAGGGACACTGTGAAGGCTGGCAAGCCAATAAGCACTCACGAGTAACTTTACAGTGAAAGGGTACTGCCCGTTCTCAGGCACCGAAACTGAGATGAGCATTGAAATATGCATTCCAGTTACGCACTGCGTGATCAATAGCAGATGAGTGTAGGGTACGCAAACCTTCTCCATATCACTGAAATGTCTATCAAATCCTGTCCTGCTCCAGCAAACACCTCAGAAGAAAAAAAAAAAAAGAAAAAGGAAAAAAGAGAACACAGTCAAAGTGCTTCTATTTTAAGTGCTTTAACCCACTGGTGAGTTGCCTTGAGGAATAAGCACTTCTCTAGTATTTTGTCCAAGTCTGTGGATGGTGAGCTGTCGGGAGCAGCTGTTAAGCAGCAGGAAAAGCTGTGCTGCGTAACAAGGGGAGCTCTTCTCTCCCCACTGAGGATTCCCTGAACGCCTTTACTTTATCAGTCTGTGCCTGGGTTTTGATATCCTGCTTAAGTTGTACATCAAGTTACATTGCTGCCTTCAAAGTCTTGTTGATCATAATAGGCCCTCCTTTTGAATAAAGCATGGTTCCACAAGAGTGTGAGCATGAAAAATTGGCTATTAGCTTTATTATTGCTGGCTAGGTCCTGATTTTTCTCTTTGGACCAGGAAGCAATAAATCAAAGTGGGAAGAGAGACAGAGAATAGACAGAGAGCAATCAGAGCTGCCAGAAATGGGTAGGTGGTTGGGATCGGAAAGTTAACGTATAAACATGGGATTCACTGAAGGCCTAGCGTGTGATAAAATAAAGCTTAAAACTCACCTTTATTTCTTTTCTCCCAGATCAAGGAGAAGTTTCGAGGTTCATTAGCACCTCTGCACTTTGTCTGATGCTCTGTCCTCCTCCCTGGTTTCCCAACCAATTGTCTTTCTTTGGCTAAGAACCTTCTAAGAGAAGAGGCTGCAATCAGCTTCCCTGGGCTCATCAATCTGAGCTCATCAATTATATATAATATAAAACTTAAAAGCCATGGCTAGGCAGCATCTGCACCAGATTGATTCTATGTTGTCTTTTTTTCTCAGTTTGAGACACAAGTCTTTGAAGCTGTTCAGGAATAAAGAAAACAAAATAAGAATGAGATACCTACTTGGTTCTTTTTCAAAAAAAAAAAAAAAGCTAAAATTCAGAATTGGATAAATTCACCATCAAAAAAATTTTTTTTTGAGAAGGCTTTGGATAATTTTTTTCATCTAAAAGACCAAAAAAAAAAAAAAAAAAAGACAAGGGAAAATTTTCCAAAATACTGAATTAGCTCTCTTCAGCTGTAATAAAATAGTTTTCAAATTGTTTGCTTCAAAATAACTCTAACTATTTTAGAAATGATCTAATTTAAAAGAAACAAGTTTAAACAAAAAAAGGTTAAATAACCTCAAAATGACAGGAGATATTTTTGCTTCTGATAAAATCAATGCCAAGTAAGATAAGAATTTTACTTGCGTTTTGCCTCCAAAATAATAGCTATTTCACCTTGGATTCAATCCATACTTTTTTTTTGGTTGTCATTTCTATTTGACACCTAACTAAGAAAATCGTATGATTTGCCAAATTCTAAAGTCAAGCCCAGTTGGTCAGTAGGAAATTAGAGATTTTCAACTATATTTCTGCATCTGCACTCAGATTCTGATATATGTTGTAGCTTTGCAACAACACAGTAAATACATATATAGTGGAGATAAGTAACCTGTAAGGAAATATGGATCACAAACAGGAGAAGAAATGTATGTGACAATGCATTTGTAGTCTCAGTATCAATTATCATTAGAGGAAAGACCTCACATAAGTTTAAAAATTACTTTTTTTTTCTTTTTCTTTCCTTCTCATTTTATTTCTTTTACCTACTTCTCTTCAACTGCTGTCTTCCAAATGCTCCATATACATACTTTTCTACACAAATTGAAGCATTCGAGCCCCACTTTGGAGATAAAGTCCAACATTTCTCTCGAGTGAAAAAAAACAGAAAAACAATAAAAAACCAGGAAAATAAAATATAAATCTAATGAAAAGAAAATATGTATACATAAACACTTCCCCCTCCCTGAAGATTTCCCCTTTTACAGTTCCCATCACTAAAAAATTACTGTGTTATAAAGCTACAAACACTTCTGTGCACTTTGCTGGTGTCCTCAATTCTATGCGAAGGGGACCAGATGTAATGACACATAATACTCCGAAAAAGGTAAAGAACAAAATACTATATTAACGGTTGTTAATATCATAAGAAATGAGGCTTAACTTGTAGAGTTTCATGATCATTTCATGGAACATTTTATGATGGGAACTACTCCTTCTGTATTTTTTCCTACAAGAGATGTGATGTGAAAGCTAGAGATTCTGCTGGAAGATGTTTCGCTGTTTGTCATGCAGTCCATGTCTTTTACGCACTGGCATCAGTAAAAAGTGGTTCAAATTCATCACTGAGGTAATCCCTACACATGAGATTAATATAAGAAAATTCATAATTTAAAATAGAGAAACATGACACAGAAGGTCCTTTTGTGCATTTCCTACTGTATATCTGTTTGAGTGGTTTAAAAGAGTTATATCACTCTTGAATTTGGCTGGGTAGTGACAGGGAGCGAGTAAAACTAGACTTCACCCTGCAAATGGACAGAGCAGCTCAGCCTCTCTAGAAATGAGCGTGATGCAATACAGCCCAGAATCATCTCATTTCCCAGGCAAGTTCCCACGGATGATCAGACTCTGCATTTGGAGCAGGACACGTATTCTCCATAATTAGCACAGCGCTGGTGGTAACAACATAAAAAAAGCAAGTTCAATACTTTTATTGTATCCAGTCTGTGAATTCACAGTGGTGAGACTTTAATTTGCAAACCACTTTGTAAGGCTGGCTGAAACACAGCTTTTATTCTTCATTATGTATTCTGTTAATGACAGCATCCTTGTTAGTGAGGGCCAAGGTCAGGCGTGTCAGTCCTCCATAACAAATGAGACTCAGCAGTGATTTTGGTGCTGCTATTGATTTAACTTGTTGAGGTACGACCTATCCCATTAAAATATTGTTAATAACTCGATGCATCTCCAAGTACTGACAGCAGCAGCAGTTCATCTAGTGTTTGTCTGCACAATAGGTGTTTATTTGGTTTGCCCATTCTTGATTCACTTCATCAGATCACTCCTCTAATGATTGAACCTCACAGCTGCCACATTAGCAAGTATTTTTTTCTTTCTTCTTTTCCCCTCTCCTCCCCCTCTCAAAAAACTTAAATGCTGATAAAGGTTTTAAAAGGTTTCCCTAGAAGAATGGTGTTTGAGGCTGACATTAAATTGTCTCTTGCTTCTTTAAGACTTATTTGTAAAGGACTGAAAATCAGCAATCACCCTCACTTGAGCACGCTAAGGGGAAAAACAACATTATTCTTTATCCACAGCAGGTGATGAATTTACATATGAAAAGAGGAAGAAAAAAACTGGGAAAGTTGCTTATTTGCAAAGTGTGTGACAGTCAGGGAAGTCTCCAACCAGCACATGCAGGTAGGCCTAGGAAAACACAGAATCACAAAACAGCTGAGGTCAGAAGAGGCCTGTGAGGATCATCTGGTCCAACACCCTGCTCAGAGCAGGGTCAGCTAGAGCAAGTTGCCCAGGACCATGTGCAGTTGGGTTTTGTCTCCAGGGATGGAGACTCCACAATCTCTCTGGACAACCCTGTTCTACTGTTTGATCACCCTCACAGTACTAAAGTTTTTATTACAGTTAGGTGGAATTTCCTGTGTTTAGTTTTGCTCATTGACTCACGTCTTATACCGTGTGCTACTGAGAAGAGTCTGGTTCTGTCTTCTCTGGGTATTTTTACACATTGATCCGATCCCTCCTGAGCCTTCTCTTCTCCAGGCTGAACAGACCCAGCCCTCTCAGCTTTTCATAATATGAGAGATGCTTCAGTACCTCAGTCATCTTCACTGCCCTTCACTGGACTTACCCCAGCATGTCCATTCCCGTACGGGGGAGCCCAGCACTGGAGAGGCAGCACTGCAGGTGATCAATTTTTCAACATTTTTCTCTGATTGGACAAATGTCTTTCAATGTACTGTCTAAACCTTCTTTAGAATATGCTCCTTTGTTTGTTCCCTGGTTTGTTTGCTTGGGTTATACGGCGGTACACTAACACAAGGGATAAGCCGTGTTTAGGATATAGGATTTGAGAATGCAAATCACATGTTTGTCATCAGTCCTAACTACAGATGTGGGGCTTTTTCAGTTGAAATGATTTCTTAAAAATGAGCATTTGGCTTTAACGAAACATCTTGGAAATGTTTATGAGTCATATATGGCTTCAGTCAAAATCAAAATGTTTAACAATATCTCATGAAATCAGAACATGGTTTTCTATATTTTCTAAACGTAAGGATTGATCTTTGGGTTTTAAATAGTACTTTGTTTAAAATGCTACTTCATTGTTTAGAAACATATCTATGCAAAACTGCTATAGCTATAAATTATCAGGTTACTGATGAGTTGAGGTGTATACACAGTGCTGACTGTGTGCTGACTTTATTTGGTATAAAGAAAAGAACATGCCACTGGTCCACTTCATTCAAGCGCAAGGTTTGAACAAAAAATCTAGACAAGTGAATATTTACTTTTTGATTTTTTGATCCTATTAAATAATAATTGAAAAAATAGAAACATTCTTCTAATCACGCCTAACGTAGTTCATAAATGAACTGTTTTAAAGTCAATTTTTAATCAGGTTCATTTCGTGTGAAAGAGGATAGAAATAATGCAATCTGTTACCAAACGATATTTCATTTTCATCTCTTGAGATTACTCTGAAATATTTAAAGGACATAAACTGATCTCTCATTTCTGGATTAAGTAGCTTTATAATTGCCACAGTGTTAAGCAGCTTGTTAATGAAGGTGTTTATGATGAGTCTTGGGAAACTGTAATAAAATTCAAACCCAATTGAACCTGGTAAAGTGGTTTACATTTAAGCACTAGAAATTCAGCCTGGAGTACTTCTGTCCCATGCAACCAACCTTCAGGTTCCAACCTAAAGCCAAGCTTCCAAGAAGAGAGGAGAGCCATAAACTCTTTTAAGGCTTTAAAGTTGACTTTAGGCTCAACAGCCTTAGGATGAGTTTTATTCATATTATGAATTACTGAGATGGGATTCTACAGATAGAATTCGAGCTTTCTGACTCTTAACTGAGCAATAGGTGCTATCGGAAGGAGAAGACTCAGTCTTGGTGATACTAGCTCTGCTTCAGCTTCACAGCTCCCTGCTGTGACACTGAGATGCTGCTACATTGGACAGGAAATGTGTGAGATTCTAGGCAGTACCAACGATTGTGTCATCTCCTGAATTTTTGCTCCTCTGGGAAATATGCATTCATCCCCAAGGACCATGATACAGCTCCATGTTTCTTTTGTATCTAGTATTCAGGTGGAGGATAGAAATAGGACTATTCCTTTCACATTCCTTCTACACTGGATGGATATTTAACATATGTTAAAACGTGGCATAAAATTTTAAACTTCAGCATAAGCCTGAACTGATGATTATGATATAGCCCTAAATGAAATCCTACATCTTTTCCAGCGTTAATATATAGTGGGCATGTTTAAGGTAAGACAGGTCTTTTGCACTGCTGTGACCAGGAGGAATGATGCTTTGAGAAAAAACAAAAATCAAAAATTAAATAACAAGCCAAATAATACTGATATGTCCTTAAGAGCAATTTTTAAAGTATTGTTTAATCTGAGAAATGAAAGTAGGTCTTTCATTTAAGGTTTACAGTGATTAAATTCAGGCCACATTTCTCAAAATATTAAGTTCTGTTTTCTGTCATTGTGAGTGCATAATTTCCCTCTCTTTTAATTACACCTTCTAACTAAATTTGCTGTTAAGAATATTAGATTTAGCTCGAGGGTACTGAGGAGCACATCATGTGCTAAGCCATATAGATGGACATTTTACTTCAGCTAAGGATCTATCAACAATAGGTTTGTAAATGACAGCCTTTACCTGTGTCTATGGAAGCCCCTGCTCTGTTATTCATGGTCCTACAGTAAAATAAAAAATACGTGAACTCCTCCATGCCCATCCCAACTAGCAATAAACTAATAAATCAACAAATAGTCTTTTGGTTTCTAGATCTTTTCCCTGTTGTGCTCGTTTTACATAAGTGAAATAAAAATAAAGTAGCTTTTGTATAAACCAAACTCCAAGGACAACGGTACTGGTGCTGTGGACGTGAAAGTTATGTTTACTCTGCCACACAGCTTAGCTCCCAGTTCTCATCTTCCAGATTGCATAAATGTTAATATATTTTCAGGCTATATATTGACATGAATCATCCAGTTCTATTTAAAACAAAACATGTTTGCTGTAAATAGTTTGCTCCAAGGGCCTGGCCCAATAGACAGCGGATGAAAGCCGGTTTTGACTCCTTTTGTCCTCAGCATTCTTCAATGTTATTTCAGCGGCTTTTATATCCACAAGCATTTCCCCATACTTTCCTCCTATACCCACAGCGTGGCAGGCTATGACACAGCCCTTCTACTATTCTTGCCCTTTGAACCGTAAAACCCTGAAAAACAACACTGACACACAGGTAGTTGTGTGTTCGGACTTCAGGGACGCTCCATGGAGCACAGACGAGACCCAAAGCCAACGCTACGTAGCGTGCGACCAGCTGCCTTCTGGGGAGGCCTGGCCTGGAGAAGTGTGGACGCTACCACTCTGTGCTTCTTGGTTTTGAAGCCAGGGTTTATGGCCTGCAGGCAATGCAATTAGTAACACAGAGTAAATCACATAATCACTCTTAAAAAGACATAACTTTCAGTGTGCAAGAAAGGGCATCCGATAATGAGTGGCATACTGTCACCCTACAGCGTGGCTCTGAAGCTGTTTCAGATCAGTGACCTCTCCTCTGAAGTCAAAACCATGGTAAGAATGTCAGTAGCAACAAAACTAAGCCAATTCACTATTTTAGTGTGCATGAAGCTTGAAAGTTTGACAGAGAATACTTGTCCTGGAAGCAGCAGAGCGCTTGAGGAGAGCTGAAGGGAGGAATATGATATCCCTCCTCAGGGCCAGGATCAACTGGGTTAGAGCTGCTGCAACTGCTACAGAGTTGTAGGCTGTGTAAAAACATTAATAATTAAGCCTCAGTTCCAAGCCTTTTGAAGTTTTTTCTTTTATTATTTTTTCTTTTATTTCTTTTTTCTTCAGAAAGATCCTTGTGCACTATAAACTTGCTCAGAAGATTGCAGAGAAAGGAAGTGAACATGAGAAATCGGTGCAACCTCAGGACTGACAAACAAGAAGACTAAAAGGGTATTGTTAGAAAAACAAAAAAATGCCTCACGACATTTAAGCTGACTTCAAGGCTCTGCTCTGATTTTGGAAACTTTACCAGTATTGCATAAGAACAGAGCTCTCGGAAAACTACTGAATGGTCTCGTGTAAGTTACTGACCCTGATGGTGCCCTTCAAGTCATCTACTTTCAGATGAAGGCCTGAAGATCCTGTTTTATGATGGATGGATTGACTGCACTTTTCCGTAAGTGTTAAAAGACACTCAGCTCTATTCGGGATAAAATTTCTCTGTAATTTTCATGACTGTGCTATGAAAGACTGAAGGCAGGGTCTGTGCCTCTTTCTTTGCTCTCCTGGTCCCACATTGCTTTGTTCTTTTTTCTCCTCCCAATTTTCTCTTCTGGAGGCACCCAGCTTATCACAAATCCAGCACATCAAATCTGATGTTGATAATACAATAATGTTCACTTTTTCCTGTTCGCTGAAGGAAAAAAACAAAAAGATCATCATCAAGGAAGATTTGGTCATCAGCCTCTCAATCCTGTCTCCTCTACTGACATAGGAAATACATAATTTATACCAGCAAGTCTCCTTTGTGCAGCTCTTTCAGTCTCTGGGAAATTAGGTCAATATGTTTCCATTTACTTTGAATTAGCTACATGTATTTATTTACTTACTTCTGGTGTGGCACGAACATTTTTCTTTAACAATTCCTGGCAGTTATATTAACATTCTGCTATAGCTAATGGCTGAACAATTATTTTCCAGGGATCCAAATTGAAAGGTTAACCTTAGCATTTCCCTTTAAACATTTTAAATTGTTTTCAGTTGTAGGAGTATTTATGATAAAGTAGCAGTTTAGAATAGAAAATAAATTAATAAATAAATTAGAATTTCATCAGCTCTGTAGGCAAAGTGAAAATTTAACTAGCTTCAACAGTGAGACAAAATTAATGTAGGCACACAGCATTACTGCTCTTTGCTTTGTGACGCAGAGAGCCTCAGACCCTTTCAAAGTGTATATTCTTGTTTAGACTACACAGAAGTGTTGATTTTTAAGGAATATAAACAAGTGGGTCCTGTCAACTAACACGGATTCGTTTTCCTCAGGTTGATTTTAATGTGTTACAGTAACGAAAGAACCTGAATCTGGGGCCAAAGCCTCTTTGACCTTAAGACCATAATTCACGAAAGAGTGAATAACTTTCTCTCTTTCACTAGGAAAGGTCCCAACGAAGTCAAAAACACGTAGAAATCTTAATAAGATTATAAATACGGGATTAGATAAGAGTTATATACAATAAACAACCCTGACCGCTCTCCTGACCCCTGGTAAATTTGATGTTACTCATTAAAAACTAGCTGCCTAATCATTCCACTACTGAAAATCTTGACTTTATTTCAAAAGAAAAAATATATTTGAGAGTCCTTTAATTTCAATAGAAGACAGATAAGTTAAAAGCCCTAGTATTTTTTTATATATAGAGAGAGAGGTCTCATGATTTTAAAATCCGTATGCTGCCTTGGAGTGAACTGAGTTCATTTTCTTAAAACAGCAAGAAAGCCCTAATAACACAACACTATAGACCTTTATTCTTTCTCAAAAACTATTTATAAGCCAGAATTGACATCTATCTGTGTAATTTCCAAACAGTGTACATGAACAGATAACAGCCTAGGAATTGTTCAGAAAGTCTTTATCTATCTTCAGTGATGTGTTTCACTATTAACATTTTAACATATTTATATATTTTTTCTATATATTTTCTATATTTCTATATATTTTTTATATGGTTGTTTACTTAGGTCATTTTCAGCATTTCAGTGAGTAAAGCCAAACAATGAATGATAAATAATGCATAATGAAAAATATCTACATATTTTAACAAATGATAATTCACAAAATTGCTTATTTTTCCGTAATCAAATGATTAAGATATTTAGAATTTTTCCTTGTGAAAATAAATTGTAGGACTCCTCTAATAACTAATAAATAACAAAGTTATAATTAAGCCAATGATCAAGCTCCTATAATATTCTAGACATCATAAACTCTGATTAATAAACAAATTCACATCCTTTTTTATTGTCATTAATAACTTGGGAATCCAAATCATATGTAAGAGCTGCACTATGCTAAATACTCCTAAAAACATAGGAGATGGAGGAAACTAGTCCTCAAAAAGGAAGAAAAAGAAAAAAAAAATACTGAGAGTAAGGACTTATGAATGTGAAACAGTAATATTGTGCTATGCCATTTCTGATGAGTAGTGTGTCTCTAAATTAGGAAAGGGCAAGAGGTTCTTTTAATAATTTTGAAAGGATATTTTTTCATACACAATTGATACTTACAGATTTATCACTGTGTATTTGAAATAAGAACTGTATGAACCAAAGCATATCTGTTTCTATCTACTGTGTTTCCATAATAACTATAAATTTAAATATTAATTGCAAAACAAATGGAAAATGATAAAACCAGACGACCAGAAGATTAAAACCTTTTTAGAAAACAATGCGAAAAGTAAAGTACCGATGCAGTAAACGTCAAGATATTTAATTGTTTTAATTGTTCAAAATCACCTCTCAATTGCATAATGTTTGGTCTGTTGTTCTGCAAGAAACTTTTCATGACCTTGGAAAAAGCATGAAATAAGTAGCTATGAAAACATGGAGAAGGCTCAGTTCTATAAAAATTCAGTGGAATCTGGGCTCATTAATTATCGGAATGCAAGGGTGCAGCCATGCATTAGAGCTCATCTACTGTAAAGGTTCACTCCCACCTAGGGAAGAATAACTTCTCTGCCCTATGACTAGCTGCTGCTTTTGTGCACTCCTGATCCCACGCTTCCACCACCTCCTTTGCATTGGCTCTGGTTAAGCACCCCTCCAAAACCGGGTTTGCTTAGCTTCAGCGTCCCGAGCTTGTTCCTCATTATGCCTCACCCTTTCTCTAAGGGGAAAAAAAAAAAGAAAACACTACCTTTCAGGTACTGTATTAATGGCAATTGCCTTAAGAGTGTACAAATCACATTTCAGCATTCTGTTTGATAAACTAAATAGCTCGAACTCTTAAAGCTTTTCACCATGTAAAGCTTGAGCTTTTCACTCATCCTCAGATAGTTTTTTTTTTTCCACTTTCTCCGTTTCTACAAGATTTTATTCTTGATGTGGACACAAGAATCCCACACCTCGCCTAGTCTCAGTCACGTTCTACTCAGAAATGCGTTCATCTGCTCTCTTCTGTGTGACATTCCCCCAGGTAAACAACCAGGACTGCATTAGCGGTTTGTAATTGCACCGGGAATGCAGGAAGAGTTCATGCCCGCTGACCCTCAGCCCTTTTTCAAGCCAGTGTCTTTCATTTGGTGCTCATGACCTACATTCCCTGTTTCAAGAGGAACTTCAAGTTATTTTATAATCAAAGTTTTGCCTGCACATGCCCAGGTAACACGATGATACAAACCTTTCTACGTGACAGCCTTTTCTTCTCATTTCTTTAACTCTTTTCTGTTTCAAGTGTAAATAAACACTAGGTCAGGAACATGTACCTTATTATATATCAGGCTCTTACTTGGTCCAACCTAGCTCCAAGCTAATTTGAGGTTCTACACATTACGGATTTGGTAATAATATAACAGTTTAATGTTATTATGGGGTAGCTGAGTTGCAGTATAGTAAAATAAAAACGCGTGTGTTCTCTTTGTGCAACACAAAATACGATTACGGAAAAAAGCCCACCTTAGGCAGATTACATGAAATTCACTCATAACAGAGATACTGAAAACCATTGGAGCCATGAGACTCTGGATGAAACAGCAAAATTATGTTTTACTATTTTTTTCCTCCGTGTTCCTATTTGCTGCACAACAAAGTATATACCCTAGGTCTATGAAAAACACCCATAAACTCCCATAAAATTAATGAATGATACTTTTCTTCTTCTTAAACTAGTTGTTCTGAAAAATCAACACAGATATTCTATTACAAATGATACAACCGTGGGCAAATCAGTGATGAAATAAGGCCCCAGTTCAAAAAAGCATTTTAACCTCTTTTTTTCCTCAGCCCTGTTCCGTCAAGAGCTTAGATTTAAATGTACAGCTGAGTTACATTTTAAAGAAGAAGATTTAAACATTATACGAAGCTGCTTTCTCAATAGATTACTGACTTGAATACCTAAAAAAATTGGAAGGCACAACGAGACTAGTGCCACAGACTTAGATATTTGACCTATGCACCTTTAATGACTTTGGTCTCCTTACACGCAGTGAAAAAGATTAAGCAAATTACAGATGTTGTTGCAGATAATAGGCTGACGTACATATGCTTAGCACTGATTAAGAAGGAGTGATAGAGAAATAAGATCTTAAATTAGGGATGTAAAGTTGCATGGAATCAGCTGATCGCTTCTGCAGAACGATTTCCCTACGGAAGAAGGAGATTTGATGCTGCGGAAGCTCTCCCTCAGAAGTGCAGAGCATCTGGAAACTCTCTCCCTCTAATAACACTCTAAAATTACTAACATCTTCTGAGTACCATGTATCTGTCCTGTCCACCTGTGGTTTCACCGCTCAACTGCCTAGTGAGTAGACGAGTGAGGGCTCAGCGCAAAAAAGCTCCAGCTCTTCATGATGACAGAGAAGGGCAGAACAAGGAGCCTCCTCACAGATCTGTGTGTGAATTCTTCATGATATGGAATGAACCAAGTGGATTTAATCCTCCTAGCAAATTTATTAAAATGCATAGTTTTATATGGCACGTTGGAGACATTCTAGACACTTCCTGAACTGGCTTCAACGCCCAGTAACAGTTACAGTTAAATGAGTCAGAGGCGAATCTAACTTCAAACTCCCCCCAAAAGGCTTTGAGCATTCACTGTCTTTCTTTGAGGTTCACACACAGAAAACTCAAGTATACGACCAAAGCTTTATTCACACAGACAAATACTTCGCAAAAATAAAACCAGAAGATGTGGACTGATACGTTAAAGTAAACATCCAGCCCAAATCTTAACTTCCAGGATGGAAAAATGTTCTTTTATATGTACCATTTCATGTATGAAAGATGGTAGATGGATTTCTGACTCAAAGATTTTGGAAAGTTTGTGTTTGCCAACCAAGCATTTATATTCCGGGCCGTGATATCCTGAATCTCATCTTGATCGCTGTTATGACAGTAAAAATTCAAAGGAATCGCAATCGATAGCAGCCCTGTTCTAGTGTTATATTTAACCCAGCTACTGTAATATTACTAAATGTGAATTTTAAACATACAAAGCAAATATTGGTAGTGGGAGACTAGACTGAAATTAGGTTCAGAAGTTTACTAAATATTCTCAGCAATGAACTTTTTCTTTGGATACGAATAGTGAGAAATAGAAGAAATTCTTTGGGATATTATACATTTTTAATTCCACTAATACTTCACTTTGTTTCAATGCACTCTTGGTTAGTGCTTAAGAAAAATTGTTGACAGCTTATTTCTTCAGGAGCTGAAGCAGGTGGTAAATTAATAGCTTAGGTAGGAGTTGCCATGAAGCATGAAAAACTATGACTGGTGTCAGTCCAAATCACTGTCTTTAACTGAATGCAAGGCAGTGAAAAATATTAGCTATGCAGAAAACATGGTTTTAGTCAGCAAAGGAAGATTTTGCAAGGTTTCCTCAAGCAGTCCGCAAAAGGTCATTCCATGCATCTGCTCCAGCCTTTGGCAGCTCTTTGTAGACATTTGCTGATGTTCTAAGTCTGCCTGTGACAATGGTCTCATTAGTAAAATCAACAGATGGGAGCTGGGGGAGGGGAGCATATTGAAATCATTTTTTCAGCGTAACCCAGAGAAGAAATGCAGATATTGCAGATTGAAGCTAAAATATGAACGTAAATAACGCACATAGTGATGCTAGCTTTTTCCACTCAGAAGAAGATTCCTGATATAGCCTGGCTGTCAGGAAAATGTTAAGGAAATCTCGATCCAACAGCATCTCCTGCTTGAGGTTATATTCCATTTGTAGACTCACTGAAGTTCAGTCTATCCGCAGACTCACTGAAGTCCTGGGAACTGGAAAAAGAAGAAAAATACAGCTAGCAAACTAAGTGTGCTTGAGATCATTCTCTAGTGCTGAGGCCAGCTCAGATGAAGCTGCCCACAGTCACAATATTATAACGTCACTTAGTTTCTAAAACAGGAAATCTGTAGACAAACCTAAAAGTTATGCTGGCCCTGAACCATGCACAATTGTCTGAAAGCGCTAACTGTTGCGTTGTAATTAAACAGTGCAGACAATGGAGCTCCGCTCTTTGCGGGCAGTCCCTGACTCTATTAAATCTATTACAATAGATATTGCCAGAGAGCCCAGATGCACATCTAAGAAGGTTGCAGCAGATCAGGGACTTTTTCTCAGGCTGTCCTATAGCTAGTGAGGCAGAGGTTGTACCTCCCTTCTAGCACATCGCTTTCACCCATTGCTCACCGTGGCTCCTCCTGCCTCTTTTTCCATCCCTTCTATCAATTTTGCCCTCCATGTCTCTTCCAGCTAGCATCCTAGCACGAGCATTTAGTGCGATTATAATTCTTGCACATTCATTTTGTGCACAGTCTCTCTCACTTAGCTGAATCTACATGAACGAAACCTGCCCTTTTCCGTCACTTTTCCCTCTGCCCTCCGTAGAGTGCATGTTGCTACTTAATAGTAGTTGTCAGTAAGGTGGATATACTGGATAGAAAATCAGTATCCAGTTACATCATAGTTTTCTGTCTGCAGAATCGCCACCTTCTGAAGAAGCCACTTTTACACATGCTATCCCTTGATGTCTAGACAGCTTCAAAGGAAGCCCATCTGCATACACTTCTCAATATTCAAAGATATAATTCACTAAATAGGTGACTGGGAGGAAGGCAGCATGGCTTTTGAAAAGGGGCTTGTTGTGATTAGCTGATCTTAACATCACACAAAAAATAAAAGAGCACATCTGTGTGTGATTTTTTTGTGAAGCCTGAGCAAACATCAGGCGCTTTGTGCATATGTATTGGCTCCCTGGGAGCTCTTGGAGCTTACAGGAGTGCGACTTAAAAGATCAACAAGCGTTCAAAGGAAAGGAACAAAGGCTGAAAGGCTTTTATATGGGCTGAAGGTATGAAATCAGAACAGTTTAAAGTGAATACATGAATCTGGCTGGACCTCCTTTTAACACCTACTGCATTTTACAAATGTTGTATCATGTCTAGGTTAATATGGAAATGGAGAAGTGTAGTTTAATACTAGTATGTTTGTGATGCTGAAGAGAGTCCTTGATAAAAATGTGCAGGCTGGTATCTTGGATAATATACTGAAAAAAGTTTTGTATTCAGACTTCAGATAATGCCTTACCATGCACTAGTTTTGTATTCAGACAATAATGCCTTACCATGCACTCAACTCAGTAACCTGTTAAATCTACTAGCACTGCTCCTGGTGTATGTGTGCAGAATAAAGGGACTCTGAATTCAGACATCCAGGCACAGGAATCTGTTAAAGTAAAAGGTAACTTTACTTGGATCAGGCTTGGATCAGGATCTGGCAGTCAGAAAACCTGTTGTTCTGCTTCAAATTCTTCTTTTAGCTTTCATTTGGTTGCTGTTGAGTCCTCCCTTTTCTTTCTTTACGACCTTTCCTTTTTTGCTTTTGCTTCTGTTGTTTGTTTTTCTTTATGCAGAGAAAATATTACAATATCAATGTTTATATAATTATATAAAAAATAGCTATAAGTGGGATTGGCAGCGATTGTTTGTTTTCTGTGGTTGCTGAGGAAGGCCTAGAAGCTTTATTAAGAAAAAAAAAAAAAAAAAAAGGAAAAATTAGAGTGGACCAGAGGAGACCCTTTCTAACTGTCTGCGTGGAAAATGCTAAGCACAGCTTGTAAGGGTGCACCCAAGGACTTACAAAATTTTCTGGACTACAAGCACAAATTTAGTGAAAGAACACCTTAGGCCAGTGATTTATGAATTAATTTTAAGGATATATAGCAAATTTGGTAAGCAATCTCATCATCACATGTAAGGGCTAACAAGGTGATGGGTTTGCTGTCCCTTTTGATCCTTGGTTCACAATACATTATCTTGAGACTATGGGTCATAAAGAGTATGATCTTCATACTACTTATTCTTACCTCTTCAGACATTCACAAATGGTAAATATCACAAGTAAAATCAGGATCTTTAGTGGGTTATTTGTTTCTCAAGTACATATAAGGTAGGAGCGTGTCTGTTCCTTAGCGTTGTTTCCAACCATAGCACAAACGATTCCTCGTGCGTGTATTTCTGTTGTATTTCAGCTTTTCAAAACAGTAAATCAATCAGATTGTTCTGATGTTAGCAATTTGTTTGCTTCCTTGAATATTCAGTTTTACCTTTTTTTTTATTCTTATTTTGGTTCAGTAATATGGACTGCAGACCGTGACCTGCATTAACTTCTGTCCTGTCCTCTATTTGTGTTCTAAAAGGTGAAAGAACTGGTTTACAGGCTTGTTCTTTCCCTCCTTTCAAAGATGTCACAATGAGGAGTCTCAGGAGACATTACTGAGTGTGAACAACCCACACGGAGAGTCTGTGAAATCCCCGTCTTCCTTCTTTTTCTTAGATGCTGAGAGGAGGAAATGCCTGTCAGAAATGTAGGCATCCTTGTGAATTAGTGAACTGGACTGAAACAGATGATCTCTTAATGTTCCCTCCAGCTCTACATGTCTTGACATACGAATCTGGGTTAGTAAAGCCACTGCTAAGTGAGACATTGAAATTAGACTGTGTAACCATATCCACAGTGACATTTCAGGGACAGGCAAGGATTTCTAAAGGTCTGCTGTATTTTCTGCAGAAAAAAGCAGGGAGAGAGGACAATGAACTTAGGTGTGACTCTGAAGGGGAAGGGCTGTCACATCCAATTACTATCCAGGGCTGGTAAACATCTAAGCATTGCTATAGCTGGATTCCTCGCTGGCACCAGCCGCCTGTGGGATGGAGCCTGTCTGACTAAACATGCATATCTACAAATGTAAGTGCCTGCGCGTCAGCAAAGTGACCCTAGGCTCCCCTCGTAGCCCATGGGGAGCTAAGCAAGACAGTTAACGTAGCTTAGGATACAATTTGTCTCTTCCAAAAGCCAATATCTACATTTGGTCGAATGAGTAACACATCAGATTCTATTAATTATCTGGATTAAATTGCTATTGGATATGGGGAGTGCTTCAGCAACTATCTGAGAAGCAAACATTTCTATTACAGATACTTCAAGCTGAATTAAAAATTCTACCCTGGAAGACAAAGAAGGGGAAGTTTAGCATGGTCTGTGGGCACTTCTTTCCTGACTTCCTTCCCCCATCCCTCCCCAAAAACCTTCGTACATTCAGAGGATGTGGGATAAGGAGAAATTTCAGACTTTGTGCTGTCCCAGGCAGCCAGCTACCTCACAGGGTTGTAGTGTGATACAAAATTATGCTTTCATGCAAATCACTGTGTGCCAGAGACTGGAAAACCTATCTTATCCTTGAAGCTCTGAGCAGAAGGCATTTAATCCAGTAAAGAACATCTTCCCGCTGGCATTCACTTCAGCTAAAAACATAGCTTTCTAATCACAGAATCATAGGTTCAGTCGAGGACCATGACTCAGGATCCTGCTTTTTTCACGCTCCACGCAGATCTGATTTTCACATATCAGGGCAGAGTCATATAAGCCGTGAAAAGGTATTCCTTACGTAGAATTTGGTGAAAAGAAATGCAAGAAATGTTTCGGTGTGACTTAACTATCTGTATTACCTATATCAAATTACCTCCTATTAATAGAAGACTTCATTTAATATTGTGTGTCAAATTCGTCTCTTTGCTATTAGTTTAGCATTAACTCTTCAGTAACTTGAGGATGGTAGAATTTCCTCAAAATTAAACACAGGCAGCCCTGCAGGATAATCTGCACCAGTATGAGAAAAGTGAAGAGTGCCAGCTAAAACCAGTGGTAAAGCTAACCAATGTTACATGCTATCTCTTCTCCTGCTTTCAGCGTCCTATAGCTATCTGAGGGTAGACTGAGTAAGATGTAGATGGGCGTGAAAACTCACATGTTAAGGTGTGTGGTGAAATGGGGATGAGGGGTCTAGTAGATCCGGAAGATGGTGAAACCCTGCTTAGTCATGGGCAGTGGGTCTTTCTTCCTCTGAACTTTCTTTCTTTTGACGTCAGTGACTTAGTCTGGTTCCCTCTCTCTGCCGTACTTGAGTTATTCCTCCCTCCTCTTTAACTTCTCTAGCCTTTTCCATTGTTCATCTGATACCTGGTTAAAATATTGCAGCAAATCAGCCCTGCCCCTCTTTATATCCTTCCCTAAGTTCAGGCATTTGCCTCAGGAGCTTCTAGCGGTGACTGATATCCTAGGTCTTGCAAAACCACTATAAGACTATTTTGTTGAAGAGAAAAAGAAAATTGTATGTTAAAACATGGGCAGCACGGCCCTTTTTATCTCCTTGCTTCACCTTTAATCTATATTTTTTGATCAAAAGCAACTGCCTCTGAAGTTACTGTCAACCACAATTTCAGATTACCTTTTATAAAGATATTCAGTGAATGGACTTCAGACTAAACGGATCTGTCAGGAGCGTTGAAGGGCAGACAGTTGATTTCTTGATTACGTTTCAGAGAGTGTCCTGAAATCAATTACATCAGCCAGAAGACTCAATGAGAGGTACATGGTCCACACTGTAAACGGTGGGATAAAACATTCTCAGACAGCTTCTCTCATCCCCAGCATGGGATGAGAGCAGGGAAGAAATGGAGCAGATTTCAAGCCTGGCCAGGTTTGCACAAATAGGTGATTTGTTCATGCAATCATTACAAATTTAGTTGGTGCTTTGGCTTCATGCTTTCTGGAGTTAGGTTAAAGTCAGATTTCCCTTGAAACCACCTATCTTTCAGGCTTCCTGGTAAACCCCTCAAGGCCCTTCCACAATTACCAGAAAACCATGCATTGCTGACATTCTTTCTACTCCTATTCATAGTCCACTGATTATTGGAAGTTCAGCATTTCTGAAAATGCTGTCTGGCATAATTACAACAGGCAGAACCTGTGGGGGGCTGAACTTTTGCTGACATAACCAGGACCTCTGGTTAAACGTCTTACACTGTGGGACATGAAATATTTCTGTTAGAATAATAGAGAGTGATGTATTTAAATTTTACAGAGGAAAAAGTAGCATACTACTAACTTAAGCATAAGGCATAAAAATGGCTGCATTATTCTCAGTGGTCAACGGTGTGCACTTAGGACAAAAAATAAGAAAATACAAGTACTCAACTATACTTCCCAAAATACTCTCCCTGCATCTGATTTCAAGATAGATATATGATTTATATGTGATTTTAGTGCTTCCTCATCTATAAATGGTCATAGCTGTATTTGAAGACTGTGGGACTAGTACAGAGTATAATCAAACTTACTCTGTCTAAAAATTGGACATCTGCTCTAAGCTGGTCATCTAGACTGTATTGAAGAATCAAAGGAGAAAGATTGACGTCTCTAGAGACAGTCACCTTAAAATGGGATGAATGACCTTCTGGAAGTGCTCATTTATCTCTTCATTGATGGCACTATGATCCTAAGTGATAGTCCAGACAGTTAACTTTTAGACAGCTAAGGTTAGGTAAGATGAATTTCTCACCTTGTGTCTAAGGAAACTAGTTTTATGTGCTCTAAATTTTATCTCTGGTCTCATCAAATCTAATTTGATGTTATCTAATCTAATATCTTTGCGTCAACATTTTTTCAGATAAATATACCGTATTAATATCGAATTTGTTATTTACTTAGGAAGATGCTAATGCCCTGCCCCCCTAAAAGTACTTATCTTTGCATGAAAAGCATCTCAAATTTAAGTTAGGCACACAAAGAAGATACTTATGCAACTATACTTGCACTATAATACACATCATACCCATTAAGTAAAGTAATGTAAAAGCTCAGCTCTTCTTCTCTCTCTAGTAATTTCTGATGTTTCCAAATCTTCCCCACTTCCACAAGCCTCAAGGGAAAAAGATGAATTTTGTCATAAGAATATAAAAGAAGGAAAAGCGTAAAATGTTTTTTGTCGCTAATCAAAAGTTGCTAATTAGGTGCAGACTTTTGACCAGGCTGAGCAGAAACTCACACAAGTGTAAGCCTGGCTATGGGCGTGCTGTCCACTCTGATCACCGCTACAGCACCTGAGCATTAGCACAAACCAGTTTTACATTAGGAAGTTATACAAAGACTTATGATCTTTGATGTCATCTATATATCTGCATAATAATATGCCAGAAACATACCATGAGGATAAACAGGTAGGTGTCCATTACCTACCTGGCTTTTATTCAAGAAGCCACACTTTGTTAATGCATGTATCCCGAGACAAACAAGGTTAATGAAGGAGGTCATGTCAAAGGGGGTTTGGGCTTGACCTTCTAAACTTCACGCAAGAATTGCTTTCTATTAGCTGATGCTTTTAAAGATTCCCTAATAAGGTTTTTTTTTTTTAATGGAAATAAGACATTTTGTTAATTTAATGATGAACCTGGCTTTCTGAATTCTATTTGTACACAAATACAGAACATATTCTTGTGATCTCATATAAGCTGCAAGCATGTCTTGGGAGAATCAGTTCTAGAGTAATATAAGCCATTATCTCTCTGACTTTGGCTGTAGAATTTTTACTCCCACAGGAATAATAAAGCGAATATGCTCAGAAGGTATTTCTCCTTCTTAAATTTGCATTTATACTCTGGAATCATTAAATTCTCTCTTTAGCAGGAATAGCAGGAGAATAAATATTCTGTTTTACAAATATATATTCTATATGTGTATATATATATTCACATATATATATGTATATGTAAATGTAAAATTTAAGTCTTATCCTTGTACATTCAGGGTCAGGGTGAAAACAAAATCTTTTACATGGCTTGTGGAGATAAATGGAGAAAGAAATATTACAACCTTAAAAGAGCCAGTAGGTTTATGATAAAGGCATTCATCTCTGGTAGAATCAAATCAGACTTCTGTCTTCGTTCTGATGGAAGCAAACACTCTGAACACAGGCAATACAGCAAATGGCTGATTCTGTTGCATAATTATTATTTATCAAACTTCACTCATATTCATCAGAAGAAATAGCCTTTATATCTCCATTTATCTGACAGGATGACCTGCAGTATACTTCAGGCCCCGACCAGGGAGCACATCACAGCTTCTACGTAAGCCATGTGCCTCCATTATTTTTGCTTCATATCCAGCAGGTCTTGTAGGACTGACTACTTGCCATCAGCAGGTTGGGCTGAGGTCAGGCTATGGACATGTCGCACCTTGACTTCTATTCGATGTTCACTAGCAGGGGTGCAACCATACCAGGTTAAAGTCTGCACCAGGGACCTGAATCTCGGCCTCCTTCGGCCTGTCTGAGCTCATTGCAGTTCAGTCACTTTACAATAAATTCACCGCGGGGAGTGTAACTGTGCTGATTCACTTCAGCAGCAAAAAGATGTGTATACAGGCACTCACACGTCACACATCCAGCAGACTCTTTTGGATGACGTAAAGGTCGTGGCAGTAGATGATAGCTCCATCTCCTGTCTCTTGCTTTCCCTCATTTCCTCACTTGTACAAAGATGCATTGAACATGAACATTGTTCTTCTCCTTCAGACATGGAACAAAGATCTGCGGAAATTCTCCATCTATCCAAATGGGAATGAATTTAGTCCTTACTCCTCTTTGATGACACAAAGGTTATAGGCACAACCAAGCCAAAATCTTATTAACAATAATAATAACAAAGAACAATTAAATTAATTAGAATAAGATTTACATTTGTGCACAATGGGCAAACCAATATAAAAGTGTCTTCTGGAGTAAATCTTTCAGCACAGTTCACCCATGGTGGGCTATCATCCTTCACGCTGCTCACAAGTGAGGTGTCTGTATCAGAAGTGACGTGTCTTTTCTAATGGAAGATGATGCCATACGGCTAGTGAGTGTAAATCTGACAGTGCTTATAGCAGCACAGAGTCGAGGAACTGCTCATTTGTTCGAGTATCCTAGCCTACACTTATGTTAAGGGGCTTGGAGTTGTGCCAAACTACCTAGCGATAATTGTAGCAGTCACCAGTGAATAGCGATACCTGGCAGCGTATGAGTGGTTCATTTAATTTATTGTCTTCCCACCTTATTAACAGTACATCACAAGGCTGGCAAACTTTCTAGGCTCATATTTCAACAGCAAAGCTCTTCTTGCTGTACCTTAAAATCAGAAATGTGGTTCATGTAATTTTTTCCACTACATGTCAGTATAAACTTGAGACATTACCCTGTTCAACAGCTCTCATTCATGCACTTACAATGTTGTCTCCTCCTTGGCTAAACTGGATGTTAAAGTGATTTACTGCAACTAGCCACAGAGGTTTCCAAGACAGACCCCAAGATAATTTGGAAAGTTTTAGGGAAGTTTGACAGGCTTTTTTATTTTGTTATGTTTGGAAATAACGCTCAGACATCACAATGAACGGTGCTGACAAGGAAGGAGTTGCCTTTCAACCTCTGTTTCAAACAGGTTGCTTTGTTCATTTTGCACGCACAACTACACAGCTACAAAACAACACCTACACGGAGACGTCAGGCACGCACATCAGCTCACATGGGCTCTTACACACACAGCAGGACGTTGGGGGGAAAATTGCTGTACACGAATAGCTTATCATTTTTGTTGTTTGTCAAGTATTTGAAGTATTAAACCAGGGAGTTAGTGCCTCCAGCTCCGTTATTTGACTCTTCTGTCTATACCATGTCTATTTAGGTATATCTCCCTGAGAAGGTTAACTTAAAATTCCTGTAGTCCTGAGACGTTTTCCTCCCAAGCACTGTGTTTAAAGGTTTAGCTCATTCACTGCTAGATTCATCTTGCGAATGATATTATAAATATTGAGTCAGCCCATTCATTATCTTTTATATATAGTATGGTTCCCACTGCCAAGATAAAAGTTGGACCTGCTTTAGGGAAGAGTACACATCGTTCTTTACTAGGCATATTCCCCAGCTGCTGTTTTTTTAAAAGATATGGTCTCCCACCCTGAGCTCAAACTGCAAACATTTGGCTGCATACTGCAAAGCAGATAATAAAGAGAATAGCTTATATTCCATCATCTAGCCTTATTTTAAGGACAGTAGAGCTATTGTGGCAACATTTTCAAAGCAACTGGTCACATGATCGCCAACCAGAGACATGAGAAGAATAGATGGCTCAGAGTACATCATGTTTCTTAAATTGAGTGAAAAAAAAGGTGTACATTCTCCAAGAGGAAAGTGTTTTCAAGACATTTTATTGGCCATTATGTTCATTGGCCTAAGTCTTTAAAGATAAAGAAAGAAAAAAGCTAAAGCTGGTGTCAGACATTTCACTGTGGGGAAGAATTCTATGGTTAGCCAGGATTTACTGAATAAATTATTTACTGTATTATTTTTCCATGATTCCAAAGCCGATTTTCATTACATTTGTATGTTTTTTGTCTTCAGATGTTTTCTTAAAAGTATACCGAAGTTCTCAATCTTAAAAGTACATAGACCTGAATCTTAAAGGACCAGTCAGATGAATAAAGGAAGCAGAGTAAAGGAAAACAGAGGGTTATCTGTGATTCTCTGAAATTGTATATGAGTTCTGTGCATTTCTTCCCTACCAAAAAAAAAAAAAAAAAAAACAACAGAAAAGCCATAATATGTCAGACATAATGAGGTAGCCACAACAGTCAACAGTTTCAAACCTTGCGATGGATCTAAGTTTGTTTAACTGAGTTCCCTGTCTAAGTCAGCCACAAGTGAAAACTGAACCAGCAGCCTGCACCCAGAAGATACAAATGCAGTGATTACTCCTCAAAACAGAGTCAATAATCCCATTGAATTGAATGGAAGGACAAGAATATGCTTTACTCCTTCTCAAGATTAAATCCGAAGACTCTACTAAAAAAGTCAGCTAAGTCAGAGGAGATGGCATTGTCAGAACTCACTGCGTCATTAGGAACAGGGCAAGAACTGCAGAATTTAAGTTATAAACTGAAATAAGAATGAAATTCACATTTCTGTTATAATTGTGGTATAACTGGGCATCGAGGCTGTGCTTACGTGAGCACGTAACACACATGTTTGACTGTTTGCTACAAGAGCTCTCCTGTAGGAATTCCTGTAGGAATTTTGGTCAGTCCCAAGGATTCTCCCACGCAGCCCCTGCTGAGCCTAGATCAACTGATAGTCCCTGCTCCTACCTTCAGTGTGATGACTAACGCCCTGGGTGGGGTATCTGGCCCTCCCAGAGACTCTTCTGGGAGGTTCATGCTGCAGAATTGCCCAAACCGAAAGTAGATAAGATACTTGTAAAGAGGCAGTATAAACTACTTCAGAAGATGCAGCAACGGTCATATGGCACAACCTTTTGTAAATAATTAAGGTAGTTCTGCTACGTTTTGTATAAATTTTAAGATAATAGTAATGTATCATGCGTGTGCTGGAGTGGTCACATGCGACCACACAGCAGCTGAATATAGGAATTCAGCAAGTGCTCATTCAGTGCGGGGAATTTTAGCTGATCCAGCTGAAGGTGCTTCTGCGAGAGCCCTTATGATGGCAACATCTGTCGTCATCTGCACAGAGACCAATTGTCTATTTTGAGACATTCACTTCCCCACATGAGAGCTAGCCAATGCAGAGATTTGAAATTTTATGCACTCACACACACACACACACACATACACGTGTATCTATATCTATATGTATGTCTAGATATATGTATATATAATACTCTCTATCAATGTTTGTGCACCAGGGCCTATATAAGGCTGCTTAGCTACTGTTGAACCAATAGCCAAGTAAGAAGTCTGGGACTCTACAGTGAGTTATCACAGCCCAGCTCTGGCACTTTTGGTTTCTTAAGTATGTAAGACATGGAAGCAAGGACAGCTGACATAGTAGGAATATAGAGACACTGCACAAGCTTGAAGGAAAGGATTTAGAAGAGCTGATATCCACCTGGAGTTGAGACTAGTAAGGGACAACAAGATTAAGGGCAACAAGAAAGGCTTCTACAAACACATCAGTCGCAAAAGGGGGGCTGGGAAACATGTGGGCTTGCTGCTGAATAAGGCCGAGGCCCTGGTGGCAAAGGACACAGAAAAGGCAGAGGTCCTGAGCGCCTTCTTTGCATCAGTCTTTACTGCTAAGAGCAGCCCTCAGGAATCGCAAGTCCCTGAGAGCGGAGTGAAAGTCTGGAGCAAGGAAGACTTCCCCGAGGTGGAGGAGGGTCAAGGTAGGGACCGCTTACACAAACCGGACAGAATACATAGGCCCGTGGGGCTAACGGCATACACCTGCGACGGCTGAGGAAGCTGGCTGACGTCGTTGCGAAGCCAGTCTCCATTCTATTTGGAAGGTCATGGTGATGAGGAGAGGTTCACGAGGACTGGAAGAAAGCAAACGTCACTACTGTCTTCAAGAGGGGGCCGGAAGGGCGAGCCAGAGAACGGCGGGCCAGCCAGCCTCACCTCCGTCCCTGGGAAGGTGCTGGAGCAACTAATCCTGGACCCCGTTTGCAGACAGGTGAAGGACAAAAAGGTGATCAGGAGCGGCTAGCCTGGACGGAGGAAGGGGAAATCGTGCGCAACCCACGGGCCAGCCTTCCGCAATGAGATGACGGGCTTGGTGGGAAAGGGGAGAGCCGTGCATGTTGCTTGCCTTGACTTTAGTAAGGCTTTCAGCACTGCCTCCCACAGCGTCCCCTTAGGCAAACGGATGGAGTATGGGCTGGATAAGTGGTCAGTGAGGGGGCTTCAGAGCTGGCTGAACTGCGAGGCTCAGCGGGTTTTGATTAACGGCACAAAGTCCAGCTTGAGGCCAGTCACCAGTGGTGTACCCCAGGAGTTGACAGTGGGGCCGATAGTGTTTAACATCATCGTTAATGACCTGGATGACGGAACCAAATGCAGCCTCAGCAGGTTTGCAGATGATATGAAACTGGAAGGAGTGGCTGATACACCAGGTCTATGCTGCCATTCAGAGTGACCTCGACAGGCTGGAGAAATCAGCAGAGAGGAACCTCATAAATTTCAACAAAAAGGAGTGCAAAGTCCTGCCCCTGGGGAGGAATAACCCCATGCACCAGGACAGGCTGGGGGATGACTTAGTGGAAAGCAGCTCTGCAGAGAAGGACCTGGGAGTCCTGGTGCACAAGAAGTTGACCATGAGGCAGCAGTGTGCCCTTGCGGCCAAGAAGGCTAGTGGTCTCCTGGGGCTGCATAAAGCAGAGCATTGCCAGCATGTTGAGGGAGGTGATCCTTCTGCTCTGCTCAGCACTGTTGAGGCCACATCTGAAGTACTTTGTCCAGTGGTGCCCTCCCCAGTGCAAGAGAAATATGGATTTACTGGAGTGACTCCAGTAAAGGACCATGAAGATGACTGGAGCATCTCTCATACAAAGAGAAGCTGAGAGAGCTGGAAATGAAATCAATAGTGGTTCCTTCAGGGAGTTTATTGGCTTGCGTGAGAATGCGTTGAACTTCCCAAGATCCAGGAAGTGCCTAAGCTGCAGGATCTCTTTCTCATTTACAATGATGATTAGCTTCTTTACAGACCCTCAGTATGTGAAGTCCTTGTGATTCCTGTAGCATGTTACCTCTTATCCTGGTTGCAAGGCACGTAAAGGAGAAAAAAAGCTTCCTGCAAACAGGAATATCATACATGCATCCATGACAAGGCCAGGAACAGTCTTGTTCATGATATATTCACAGATTTGAAACATTTCAGGATCTCTTTTGCCATCCTGTTCCAGCTTCTTAATGTCAGGTGTAGGGAGTGCTTTTCATAACATCCCTACTCCTCTTAGAAATATTATCAGCCCTTTCGACCTACTGGCTGAGCTGTTCCTTGATCCTGACTTAACCCAGTTCACTCTAAACGGGACAAATGAGTCAAAAAATAGTATATCTTTTTTAACTTGGGTCATGGACACTGAAGTAATTTTGGTAGCTAGATTGCAAGCACATGAAACAAAGATCAGAGGGACAATCTGGCAGGGAGACAAGGACGAGAAGCTAAGAGCAGGCTGGTCTGAAAGCCTCTTTATTGGCACAGCTGCAGCTGCAAAAATATGTCTCTCAGCAGTTAGAATAGCTCAGTGGTTGACACCAACTGTGTTCTCACCCCTGTTAGCAAAATATAAAGAAATGAAAGAATAGGATAAGGTTTATCTGGCTTTCGTCAAAGTAGTACCCAAATTCCATATAATCTTCAATGTATGTCCAGTGCAGACATGGAGACAGCCCTTAATGTACCATATCTAGCCCTGGGCACTGAACTGAAGTACTAACACTGGGATAGCTTTCCTACATTCTCTGTAATATAAATGAGTTTAGGCCGCCAAAGATCTTCTCTTTGCCTCAGGAGGTAAATGTCTTCCTTGATTTTTGAAGGACCTTAGAGCAATTAGTCTCTTACCTTAGACCTTCAGTTAATTCCTTCCTTTACATGAGAGCAAGATGGATGAGAGTGACCGGGGCAGGTCACACAAAAAACATGTAGTAGTGAAGTAAACATTTTGATCTGGTAAAAATTAAGGATATCTGATCCTTTTCCTCCTGGTGTTCCCTCCTTAGCATTAAGGAAAGCACCTAGCTTCCCCTGAAACTGAAAGTAAGTCAGGTAAAGTCACAGTTGGAGCAGCAACAGGCTTATTGTCCTGCTCCAAGCTGTACTGATTAGCTCCTGGACAGATACCCATGAACAGCCCTGAGCAAATCATTTGATTCATCTCATATTTCCTCTTTTGCCTTTTTCCCCTCCAAAGTTTTTCCCCTTTATCATCCCCACCCCCTCCCAAGTAAGCAGCCCATCCGTGTTTGCCCACTGACCTGTCTGGTTGACCTAGGTCTGCAGTACTGTTAAGGTAGTACTTTTTTTTTCAGCAAGCGTATGCTGGTGCAACACCTTGCCTGCTGTGCATTTTTTCTGAAACACCTAATCATGGTCTTTCCGAGCACAGTGAACCTGTGTAATCGGGGACTCTGATTTCAACCCCTGGAGCAACACACACCATTGGTAGGCACTGAAATGCTTGGTATGGCAACATCTAAATCTGTTTCTGAGTCTGGGACAAAGCCATAGTTGCACAGAAAACATGAACCAAAGCATTATCTAAATCTTGCATTTGCAGTCTTCAGAATACTTCATGTGTGTGCAAAACATATATACACTTTATATTCAATTTCCTTGGAAAGAAAAATGGGAAATGTTTACTCACTCCTCTTTACCTGAAACGGCTGAAATGTTCCACTTGTAACAGCACTTTGTTGGAGATTTTTGCATTCAAGCCACTTGAGGAAAGAGATGTGGTAAAATATGTCAGCACTCTTTATCGCTGCCATAATTAAATGACACTGTAGGAAAAAGGAAAAAAAGAATAGAAATATTGAGAATGGAGGACTGGCACAGGAGAAAGTTCTAGCTACTAAAATCATCTTACAGCTCAGCAAAGATGGTGAGAAAAGCCTGGGGAAGCAGTCTCATTTTGTCAGCTTGGTTTCATGGTAATTACAGTAATAATAACACTAATTACATCACATAACACCTCTGTGAGGCAGGTGAGAAATGCCGGCAGGAAGGTAATGTCAACATAGCAGCTGAACAGGCGCAATGGAAGCTGGATGGAGCTCTTCTCCAAACAGCTCCGATCTGACTGCATACAGAGCCCTGATAAAGGGGGAGTTGAGTCACTAGAAAAGTGATTTTTCTAGAAAAGCAACTGCAAGATTCTGGAAGTGATTATTATTTGTTTGATAAAGGTTGGTATCTACAAAAGAGGTGAAGAGTTCTTGAAGATCTGCTGTAACTGGCTAAAGTGATTGTGCTAACAGCTTTGATTATCAGCAGCCAAGACTAAGGAGAAGACTAGAAGTAATATGGGATGATGCAAGAAGTTACTGATGTTCCAAGACAAAGTCCCGTGACAATTTTTCCGAGGCTTTCTTGCTCCTCACTGTGCACTCCACTTACACCTTGCGGGGATACTGGCATTTTTCTGACTTCTTGGTGTACTGACACAAAAGCTGGCAGAATACTATTCCTTTGACTTTGGTGAGGTATTTTCCTGTCTGTTTAATGATTTAAAACAAATCTTGGAAGGGCAGACAGCTACCAGAGCTGGTGTAAACAAGAAGGCAAGAGTGGGAGCGGTAGAGGAAGAAGCTGTAGGGTTGACAGGGGAGAAGATACGGGGGAACTGCACAATTTTCTGTAAAGTAGTGATTAGGCAGGCTCAGCCTTTCTTGCCTAACCGTACCTTTAAAATATCCTTTTATAGAGTAGACAAACCCAGAGGAGAAGAAAGGAAGCTGCCAGGGTGTTTACCTGGAAGTTCAGATATTCCTTGCTGTACCGCAGGCTTCCTGAGTGACTTCGACGAATCACTCACTGTTGTTAGTTAAGGTGATTTTCCTTTCCCCCCCTTTCGACAGAAGCAACAGTCTGTTGCTCAGATTAAATGGAAAAAAATGTTACGATAGTGACACGTCTCTCTAAACCCCATATGTCATATCCAGTCTGCCTATTCTAGTCTCCCTGGCAACTTTCTGTTCATTTTTTACCCCAACCAACAGAGCATAACTCTGCAGTATCAATGTAAAGAAGAGAACATATTCAAGGTCCCTTCCACTGCTGCCTAAGTTAGGTATTGTCATTATGTGTCTCCACTGACTGTACTGAAACGCAAGATGTGACCAAGTCTGAATCACCATGTGATGTCTTGGACATTGCCACCACATCACATGTAGACGCCAAAGCCAGTGTGAATGTGGACAGTGGTGTGTCACTCATCTCAGTGTCATCTGGTGTAGCTCAGTATAGTCATCTCCTCTAAATTAGTTATCCAGGTTCTTTCTATATCCAGAAGAGAAGACAGGCAAGCACCTCTGCAAGACAATTATTTCCCCTTATTTCAGATCCAACTTTGGAAAGAAAAAAAGTAACCTCTTAAATTTGGCTGAGAGTCTTTTTGTATGTAGTATATTAGTTTCTCACCTCTAGAATACGAATAATAGCACTTCCACACACAAAGGTGAGAAGGGCATGTCATTAAAAGGTGGTGGAAGTTCAGACACTACTGCAAGGTAACCTTTAGCTGGTGAATTAAGCAGGACCCAGAAGAGATTTGAGACACTGAAATTCAATTGTCCATGTTGTTAAATTGTTAGAACAGACCCTGGTATGATTTTGGCAGCGCTCCCGGACAATTCCTGGGCATAATTTAGATGTTAGCACAGACCGTTCCCTACAGAGAGTATGGACCAAGCTGCTTTGTCTAGAGAGTTAGACAATGAGTATGGATACAGGGCTCTTTGTGCTGCTGCTAGTCTTCACACCGGGGATCGTTATGAAGAAGGCTTAATTTGCTATTTTGGACACAGAGTACGCATATGTGAGACAGATAAGCCATTCATCTTCAATTATATTTAAGTGATTGGAGGTTTCTGATGTTACATACCCTTGGTCCTCAGTGTGCACTTAAAGCTATAGCTCTAACTCAGAGTTCTTCGCTTATGGATCTCAAAACAACTGTAAAGAGAAGGTAACTGTTTGAGCTAGAGTTTTAAAAATAAGTTTTCTTGCACATCAGAACCTGAAAAGCAAATAAGTAAAAAAATAAGTAAAACAATCTTTCCATCACAATTTGACACAAATGTCAAAATGTTCAATACATACAGAATGTTCAAATATTGAAAATCTGGGGAGAAAGAAATAAGGATGAATCAATCAAAACATTCCAGTTTGAAATTTGAAGCATTTGCTATTAATCTTATATGCATGCCTAATCATAAATTAATCAAAAATTCAAAATGAATTTTTTTTTTAATTAAAACAGCCAACCTCCTAGTAAAGTACTACAGTATCATTAACTTCATTTTTCAAAATTCTGAGCACAAAATCAGTCAAACAATCTCTTTTGCCTTCAGAAGGTTAGATTTTGATAAATCACTCTTCTCTGTTAAAAAAACAAAAAGGAATTTCCAGCCAGCTCTGGTAAATATCATCCTTTCATTTTTCAGACTAAGAACTGAATTGCGATATGAGAATTTATTGCAGAAGCTGATTAAGGGAAATAAATCTTAACGTAAGAAGGAGGTACCATTATGTTAAAACATTGATCCATAGCCCACTGAAGAGAACAGGAAAATATCGGGGAATTTCTTCTGGCACTGAAATCAACCCTTTAATCTAATATCTCATTGGTTCAAATTTGTTGGGTAAGATATATGGGAAGAAGGAAGTTGCACTGCTCGGCAGGTATCAAGCTTCACCAGGTAGATATGGGGAAGAGTCTCCTACTGTATGTTACTGCCATGGACAAGGAGGAAGTATTCACAGGAGCCAAATTTCCCTGCAGGAATCAGTGCAACTTCACTGTATATAGTTTATTTTACACTGATTCAACCTGATCCGTAACTTTGAGTGATTGCCTCTGACTTACTATTTTCGACTGTTTTTTCTCAGTATACTGTTGATAGCTTTTAGCCATGCTTCCTTTGTACCTATGGTAACATTAAACTGTCAGAAAATACAGTGGGAAGGATAAAGGCATAAGTACCAAATTTATGTTTTTTCTCTTTAGTTGTCTGCATTACACTATGTTCCTTATTGACCTCATCCCTCTCTGTCCTGGATATTTTAACTACCCACACAGCTTCTGTCCCTCTCTCCTTCCTGTCTGTGACAGGAGAAACAAGTCCTCTTTACTGAGCAACTGAGAGACATAATTTTGAATATTGGTACTGCTGTTCCGAAGTAAATCATTCTGCAGTTGATTAGTCTCAGCAATGTCTGTTCTACATCCATCATTCTGCTGATCCAGGATGATTTTTCCTCCTGAAAATCATTAGGTGATTTGAGAAGAGAGCAAAAAACTAAAAAGAAAACAAATTCTCTTTTTATCTTTGGGAGAGAGAGCTACAGGGAGATCATGAAGCACACAGGTCCCAGTTAGGAGCCGCCTTTATAAGAGGGAAGGTCAAGCCTGTACCACCTCAGAGGAAACATGCCCTGGGCAACCCTGCAGTCATGCTATGTGATGTTACCTGCATGGTGACAGGGGTTCAGGTCCTACACCTTCCTTTAGCCCTACCGCTGTGATTTGATGAGGAGGACTGGGAAGACTGAGATGTGGAAATCCACGGATCACCCTGGAGGAAAAACAGAAGGCAGATTGTTTTCAGGAGTGGCTTCCCTCCCAAAAGGAACATACACAGAAATAAGCTGATGGAGAGCAATCTCATTACCTTCTCATATATGGGTATTGCAAAGTGGCCCTGGGACATGAATGTTACTTGCCAAGAGAAAGGTAAATACAGGATTCCAAAGAGCCAAGTGGGCTGCTCTGCATTCAGATTACCAGGAGTATAGTGCAAGGCACCAGGGAGAGACCAGGGGAGCACTCTCTGTGGTTCTGGTCAGTGGCAAGAGTGATGCATTCAGGCAGCAATAAGTTCAGAGAAAGGTTACTAGGGAGGCCCAGGGACTGGAAAAAGCCATTACAGAAAGGAAGCCTTAGCAGCTTGTCTCTTTCAGCTTAGCAAAATGAAAATTAGGTGGGAATCGGCCTAGAGAGAGCTCTAGAGAGCTAAACACAAAGGAGGGAAAAGAATTACTGAAGTTAACTGTCAGTGTTGACACCAGAAGAAATGGTGGACATTTAAGCTAGAAAATAGAAGTAGGTTTCTAGCAATCTAAGTGATATATTAAATAGCCTTCCACAAGGCGTATGGGGACCACAACCCAATCTAGTTTTAAAACAGAATTTGATGAGATTATGAAAGAAACTATGTGAGGTAGTTTCTTGCTTTAGGAAGCAGCTAGACGTGGTAGCTTCAAAAGTCACATACGGTTCTATCTTCTAAGTGGCAGAAGAGAAGGCTATCCTTTCCCTCGTCTCCATCATTCCCGGGGCCTCCTCGGGGAGCTGTGACACTACGAGCTGGAATTTTTTCCTGCTGTTGATAGTGCAAATGTGGAAACTATTGCAGTTTTTGCAGGAAACAATAAAGCTAGTATTAATGCACCAAGCAAATTCTAACATAGGTACATTATGCTAATGTTTGCATGCATCCTACAGCGTAATGGCCTTGGTAGGTTCAAATTATAGAGGTGTTTATCTCTTCCCTGTTACTATAGAACCTAACCATTTTTAAAATCTGTTTTATTTATTTATTTATTTTTCTTATTTTAATTCATTGGTCCGTATGAGCCCACCATGATATAGGAAAATGTTGTTATGCCCATTTGACACGACATTGATTGGTTTCACAAGTGTTTAGGCATCTTAATAGTTTTTAAATTGTGTGTTAAGTAACTTTTTGCCAATTACACAAGGAGTCCATGTCAAGGCCTGAATCCACATGTCTCTTGTTTTCCATTTCACTTCTAAACATGTAATCAAAGTTCCCATGTTCTGCCAGTTCTAAAAAATGCTATACTTTAGCAGAATTTTAGTAAAAGTGCTCTTGGATTTTACTGAATGGAGGCTTCTGTGAAGAAACTAGTTTCAAGAGTTCTTAAAGTTTAATTAAAACAGCTACGGTGGAAATACTCATACATATTTGTGCTATCCATTATGGTTAAACTAGTTAAGATACATATATGTTACACTTTTATTTAGGAAGACTACAAAAGAATTGTTCAGTTGCTTGCATGATGGATTTGGATGTTCAGGCAGTGCAGAACTTTGGAACTGAGAGCATAAAACATGATCACTTTGAATCGTGGTTTTGGGCCTGACGCAGAACTCACTGAGGACAACAAGAGATCTCCTGAATTCTGCCATCGGTTCTTCTCCGCCTTTTTAAAAGAAATGATAAGCTATATATATCATTTGCTCTTTATAGTGAATAATGGCTACATGTATGATTTTATTATATTTCTATGAAGCTACATATACATCTATCCTCTATTCTATCAATTAAAATAAACTCCCAAAACTCCCACTTCATACTTATTATATCCTTTGATATGCTTTTATTGACTAAAAAGATAATCCTGTGAACTAGACCAGATCAGCTTCTTTAAGCTGATTCTGTTGCAGACCGCCAGGGAATAGGTATCTACCATCACTCAGCAAAGCCTGACTCTTCTTTGACTGTCACTAAGGGACGTTCAGATACAGTATGATGTCAGTTATTACTGTGGGTTATTTAGAAATTATGCTCTAGCAGCTGCATTTGGTGTGAGGAAAAGAACTTGCAAGCACAGAACAGGTATTATATGTTAGTATTATATGGCATTTATTTGTTTCCTCACTCATCTTTAGGTCTATGATCAGGTAATTTGTGCAACCTAAGTATATGTGTGGCCGTGTCTAATGAGGTCAGAAGCTGAATGATTGCACATGGAATAGAAACTCTGTTTTTCAATAAATTACATAACAAACGTGAGCGAATGGAGTCCACAATTATTTCCCATGGTTTTGCAGAGATGATAGCAATCTTTGTTTTATATGATTCTACCTTGGTAACTACCTTCACAATAAAGTTGTTAACCAAATACAATCCTGGTATTGTAATGCAGTTCTAGAATTTATGAACTGCTGTAGCCTGTAGCATTTACAAAGAACCAATGCATATGAGTGAGAAAGAAGCTGATTTTAGTTCTAATGCAACCATAATAAATGAGATATATTACACTGCAGTATAAATTAGACCATTCTAATGGATTCTAGCATTGTAGTGAAATAGTAACTGGTACGATGTTTTACTACTTGAAAAATAATATTTTTTAGTTCTACCAAACTATCAATTTATTTTTCTTAATCAGTCCTTCCAATCTATCCCTCTCATATCTCATAGGAAAATTAATTTATTCACTGGAGTTTTTTTTTTTTTTCCTGGTGCAAAGACTTAGGCTTGGGTTAAGGAAAAAAAATAAGATTACATAGTTCATGTAGGATGGAAACTGATATAGAAAATGAACCAAAAAATGTTGGTTCAAAAGTCAGTTTATCTTGACTTTCTGTTGATTTGGATAGAACTTCATTAGACTGTGCTCCTACCATCGAGTCACAGGGTGTCATTGACAGCGCTCTGCAAACTGCAAAGTTGAACTGTGATAGTTACAGTCCTCACTGAAATAAATCAAACTACTTTAAAAATGCCTCATTTTCTACAACATTACAGATGTCCAGAACAATCATATTCCTTTGGAGAAGCAGAATTGGGAGTGACAAAGTTGGGATGAATGGCTAATAGAGAAAACCTCTTCGTCTGTAGAAGAAATTCTTGGGAGCTTTTCCCTATGGAAAAGAGAGACATGAGAGTGTGGCGTCTCTAGACTTTGTAGGTACCCACACTCTACAATGATAAACACAAAATATATACACCGATGCGGGAGATTAAAGAGAGTTTGGAAAAAAAGCCTTGCAGTAGTATTAGAATATGTTTTATAACTAACTTTCTCCATACCCCTCCTTACACATACATGTCTACACACAAGCATGAGAAATGCAAAGAAGAGAAGATACATAAAAAGCTAACAGGCCCAACGTTTGAACTATTATCTCAGAGAAGGGAAATTATCTTTCTCCAAATCTTTCTGTTCTGTTGTTGTTGATGATTTTTCACATAATTGTAATTTAAACTTTTGTAGTGTACTTCTTTTATCTTTTCAGCATGTTATGTTAGCTTCAGATTGAAATAAGAATAAACAAGCTGAAACGGAGGAAAAAAGGTAGGGGGAAGTGGCTGTAATTTATATATCTGTTTATTTGACTTTGAAACTGTTGGATTTCCCAGGGAGTGATCTGAGAGTCTGTTCAGGAAAAGGAACACAAAGTTACCTTGCAAAAGCTTTAAAGCACATACTGCGTGCTCTGTATTGTAACTGTTCCTAGCAAATTTGGAACATATTTTATTAGTTATAACATACCAAGGAGCCTATCCAGTGCATTTCACCTTCAAGATCAAGAGACAATGGAAAGTCAAAGAAGGGAATTCTGGGTAGAGGACTAAGTTGCTGACAAAGGGTAAAGTTTAAATAAAACATGTTCAGTAGGGTTGAATCAATACTTTATTTGTTAAGGAGAAGTAAAAGTACAAAAAAGCTTGTACAACTAGGCATAAAAAAGTGAGAAATCAATTCTAGTTAATTCAGAATGCTTGAAGAGTCACCTATGCCATTATGTATGAATAATTCAGGAACAGAAATTTATTGCAGACACATATTGTTTGGTTTGGATTTAGTTTTGCCCCTCGTTTGACCTGAATCCTGTAAAGAATGATATTCAACTAACTGAAATAACATTTTACAAGTAATACAATGCCTTAGGGATATTTCAGGACTAATACTGAAATAAAATTTGAAAGATGAAATGTCTGATAAAATTTATGTAAATAATATTATTTTACAGTGTGTTAACTATTGTACGTGAGGGTCTTCTCATGCAAGTTGTGTTTGCCCCTTGAAAATAAATTTATCTTCCCTCCTCTCTCTCTACTCCTCTTTATTTCTCTCTCCCACCGTCTGTTTCATTTCTAACTTGTAACAGCAAGTGTTGATTGTGTTTGAAAAAGTTTATCGTCCCTCCCATCTCCTTTTCACAAGAGAATTTTTTGCAAGACATTATTGAGATTAATCGAAATACACTGAAGCAATGCAAGATGTTTACAGATGGAACCAACAAAACTCTATTACTCAGGCCCTGAGATAGTGCACAGATATCTAAAATTGTAAAAGAGTTAGACTGAATATGTATGTGCATACCTGTGTTACAGCCACTGCAAAGCAGACAATGTATGGAACCTAGGTATGTTTTATTGCTGCCTTTCGTTTGTATTATATTAGCACCTATTTGTTTTAGCGTAGATCTTGTTTGTTTTAATGTAGGTTGGTGTCTGTGACCGTACTAGAATGTTTGAAGTCTAATAGATATGAAAAGCAAAATAGAGATCTCGATGCCAGAAAGGTATCACCATTGATTCAAGGTTACGTTGCAAGTCCAATGTTAGTTCTGGGCTTAGAAGCCAGCTATATGAAATCCTTTTTCAGACTTCTCACTAAACTAAACAGCTTCTCTCGTACAGGAAATTAAAATCATTCAGATACAGTAGGACTCCATTCGTTGAATAGAAGATGCTCCATGCACTGAATTTATTCAGACATAGTTTTTCAAGATATGCATACTGTAACTCACATGAGGCTTAGTGCTGTCACCATCAGTCTCTCCAATGACAGCAGCAAGCTTTAGATCTAACCTGTGGCTAAGATCTGAGATACGAAGATGCTTAATTTGAGGTTTAAGAATTGATGTTCACAGATGTCTCCCAGAAGACCTAACCCCCAGCACGGTCTCATCCCTTGTGCATGTAAAACCCCCTGGAACCTCTCTGTTGGGTCTAAATACTCCTTGCGTGTTTTCACACACAGATATATACTCAGAAACACTCAGCTCAGGTGCTAATATTCTGTTGCAAGTCAGCCTCAGGAAGAGGAATCCTAAATTCCTGAGGTCACAAGAGGAGTCCAAGCCGGGTCAGCTCTGACTCTGGTAGCAATGAGTTAATTAAAAATCTGGCTAGAGGGAGTGATAATATTTATATTTTACTGAATAGTGTTCTGATTAGGGAGTTCATGCAGGATGTGACCCTGCTCCACTTAGAGGTTTGAACCTACACCTCCAGAGAGTGCTCCAGTCATAAAGGCAAAGGTGGTATAAAGCAAGGTGAGAAAGTAAGAGATAGAGAATTTAATACATCCTGATAGAGCTGGGTCACCACTCAGTCAACACTAAGATATCTGACCTAAGCATTGCAAGCAAAAGAGAGCCTATTCCCAGGCCTGCAACTTATTGGAAACAGATATTTACTTTCAATGCTCACACACTAACTTACTTCTGGTTTCTCTTTTGTAGATATAAAATGAATAAACAGTTCATGAAGCTGGAATTGGATTTTCCTGATCTATTTTCCTATACCTTGAGTTCAAACTCCCACATTTAAAGACTGCTTAAAAATGAAGTATTCTTTTCCGGAGACCACTGCCGCAGTAGCCATTAAGAAATTTCTTAACAACTTCAGCTCCTCAAGGCTGGCTTCGTGAACATCTGTTTTGTAAGGTCTCGTATTTGTTAATACATTTAAAATACAAATTACATCTCTATGGAGATGAAAGAGAAGATTAACTACTTCTACTTTTAATCTGAATGATAACTGTAACTCTTTGCCCAAACTACATCTCTCCTCAAATTTCTCTAGGTGTCTAGGAGCTTTGAGGAAGATCAGGCAGGGATTTAATAGCCAAAGGTATAGCAGTAAGATGAGAGACAATCTGTTTTCTAATCCTCAGTCTAAGCAGCATGGTATGGCTTGCATCAGTCCCACTAAAATCTCTTAATCTACAAGAGAAGGCAGGAGCACGTGACCTGCCTGTTGAGAATGACCTCTTATCTGTGCTAACTTCTGGACGAGTCCAATAGGCCCACACTAACACCATACCACAGATCAGGCTAACAATTTAATAGTATTGGTAGTCATGCCAAGTCTTTGTTCTGGCACCATATGGTTTGTTAGTTTAAGCACAACCTTTGAGTTTTAGACATCTGCTCTGTGTCGAAGAACAGGAAGTCTGGATCACCCTGTGGGATCTTGTTCTCACATTGTACCACCGTCATAGCCTGGGTAGAGGAAAGGTACCCTTGATATTTCTCAGAGCCACTTTTATTTGTGCACACTTTGCATTTGTACTACTTTGTGTGTACAGCACAAAGTAGTCACTAAGGCTGTCCCACGTTTTCAAGTTATTAGCCCTAGCCAAGGCAACTCAGACATTTTTCACATTGCCACTACAAATATCTTCCAAAGCTGTATGATTGTCTCACAGACAATTGCATCAGGCAAGCCCCTGCTGTACTTAGATAGCTGCCAGTGGTGCTGTCTCATTATTTCCTTGTAAAAGAGTTAGACTGAACAATCTCTTGCTTAGGACTTTGGTTTATAAGCTGCTCAGGGCAGCAACCAGCCTTCTGTTTGCAGCTTGCAGAGGGCATGACACAAAAGGTCCACATGTGAGACTTCTAGGTGCTGCATCAATGATCTTGCTGCATAGCAAACTGCACCGTAAGAACTAGGATGCACTTCACATACTGACCAACATCTACACTGATCAACTTCTTTGTCTAATTGTCTGTCTAGCTCAGGCATGGTTTTCATTATAGAAACATGGTCTCTAGCCCATGAGTAAATACCTATCTGAACTTTTGTGCAGATTAAGTTGCAATGTTGCTGTTTCACGGCAAATGGAAGCCCAGTTAGCAATTTTAAATTTGGCTCAGTCAGGTCCAGGCATGCATACCATCGTGCTACCACCTACCTGTATCGTAGATAGAGCCTGAAGGCAGCACCTTTAAAAAATCCTTCCTTAACGTAAGGAATCACAGATTTCTTTCTAAACTCAGGATTTTGTTTTGGGTGGTTTTAAGTATGACAGTACAAACAGTCCTTGGGTAAAATTCTCCTTCCAGATCTGCAAACCATATCTTGTGTTTTTATCTTTGCCATTAAGGGCATTGAGAGCTCTGTTTTGTCTGAGAAAAGAATAAGAAAGAAATCAAGACCTGAGAAAAGTAATTATCCTCAGTCATTATTATACATAGAGGACTCCAGCAAGTCAGAACTAGAGTTTTCACATGAACTTTGCAGTTACAATGGTAGGCAGAAAAGTTCAAAGTTGACATAACAGGAAAAAACAGAAGTAGTTGCGGGGGTGGGAGGGGGGGCAGGAAGGGAAACACACCTTCAGTGAACATGAACTAAGTGGCTCGTGAGTAAAATTGTAATTATAGAAAACATGTTTTATTGAGACATACTTCATTATCCTCTGGGTAAATTATTCAATAATTCATAGTTTAAAGCAACGTGCATAATTTATCATTTCTGCAGCAGTTCTTGAAGAATGCTGTCTTGCTTTTATGTTCTACAGGAAGCCTTGAATACGAGAAACATCCCTTTTGAGGACAAGCAGGCAACTGGTATCTAATTTTATTAACAGAACTAAATGCAGAGTAACAAACTCACTGGAGATTTGGTGAGTTCTGCTAGCTCCTGATGCTATTCATCCAGCTTGTTAAAGTCACTTTAATCTGGTTGGGAGAAGGCAGTGTAAAAACATGCAGTAACTGAGAAAGTGAAGAAAAAACAGTTTTAGCATAAACTGGCCAGCATTTCTTCATTACATTAGCTCTTTCAGCATAACAATTTGCCTGTTTGCTCCATATATACAGACTTTTTGTGCTTAACGTTTCATTGCTGTACCTACTGATACAAAACCAGTTTAGGAAGAACTGTTTCAGATTTAGTATTTCTTGAGAACTATTGAAAGCATACTTAATCAGTGCAGTTCATCTCCACAATGTTCAGGGTATTTTTAAGGGTAAATATGAAATAATTTCATCAAACAGTTTAGGATCGTCAAATCTCCTCTCTACAGAAACAACGGATTTTAAATTACAAGTGTTTACTCCAAGAGGGACAGTTTTCTCTTCCTCAGAGAAAAAAAGTGTTCAGATGTAGATTCAAGTAAGGTTAAGTACAAGGGCCATATAAGGCACATAACTGAATCTGCTAATTTAGAGATATAAGTGCCCTACACTCATTAGAATGGAGGGAGAGAGAGAGGAAATCAATGGAGAAATAAAAGACATTTCAGAGGTCATTTAGATTTCAGGTGTGTAGCTTCAATCTCCTTTCACAGAAATTAGAGGAAGCATAAGCTGGCGATATTCTTATACATTTCAGTAAGTATTTTAGTTCAATGAGATAGATGTGGTCATAACCTCTATTGAAATCGTAGGAAAAGCTCTTTCAGACTTCAGCGACGGTGAGGGTTAGGCTGTAGAGCAAGCCTTCTTCCTTGAGAAGAACCAGACATCAGCATGCTCCTTCCCGTTGCTCCAGAGAGAAGTCATAGACTATGTTTGAGGAGACAGGGTTATACAGATCTTAATGTGAAGGACAAAATGCAGTATTTAGTTATGCTTATTCCCCTCTATTCCCTTCCATGATTTGGCAAAGTACCTGTGATAAACAAGCTCATACGAGCAATCACATGCACCATGCACGCTACAGTCTCCTCTGTCCTTCTGCTTATCACTTTCTGTTTCAGTCTTTCATCATTTTCTAATGGACATCAGACTCAGCAGCTCTTGTGCTTTTCTGCTGTTGTTCTGCACTAGTGTTTGTTTTCCTCTCCTCTCCTCTCCTCTCCTCTCCTCTCCTCTCCTCTCCTCTCCTCTCCTCTCCTCTCCTCTCCTCTCCTCTCCTCTCCTCTCCTCTCCTCTCCTCTCCTCTCTCCTTCCCCTTCCCTTCCCTTCCCTTCCCTTCCCTTCCCTTCCCTTCCCTTTTTTTTCATGAAAATATTGAGAATTTCATATTCAACCCCCTTTGAATAGTATATAAGTTTTTCTGCTTTGGAGAAGGCACATTCATCAGTTTTATCGGTACAGTAAAATTAATAGAAATGTTAATAAAAGTAAAAGTCAGACTGAGTTTGAAATACAATAATAGCAATGCACAGCACTTTATTGACTCAGTGACTCAGGTAACCATGAGAAATTAGAGATATTATCCTACTCATGAGAGGACCCTGATATTTGATACAATAAAGTGTACATATTGTGCATTCATTGTTAGCCAAATAAAAACAAATGCATGGATAAAGAACGTAAATTAGAAGATGACTACACCTGCATTCTCTTCTGGCCAAGAAATTCTCTGTAGAGATGGTACTACAGCTCTGCTGTTATGAAGATAGCTTCTCACCAACCTGATAAGCTGCTGTCATGTACGGCTCCTCCAGAGAATATTGCGAGGATACACAGAGAATATTAATGTTGTGTTCAGGTGTCTGAAATTGACTTTTTATGCCAATACCTTCCTGGTACAGTGTGTGCATTAGGAACTGTCTATATCATCTCTGGTTATGGTTATACTAATAAATTAAATAACATCTGAGGCTGTGCCCTGACACTGGAATACTACTGTTAAACACTTTTTTTTTTTTTTTAAACACCTTGCTAAGCAATTGGAATGACTTCTCACAGTATTTTAACCCAGATCAACTAGTATTCTCCCAGATAAGTCCTGGTGCCGTCTCCCAGATTAGCCTTGCGTGGGAACCATCCCCAACAGGCAGTCATAGCATGGTGGCTCAGGTTTGGAAGCTGAGTCCCGCAGTGCAAGTGCAGGCTGTTCCCTGCCAGTTGCTCTCAGTGCCTGGAAATGTTCCCAAAGGTATTTACCAGTCTTCAGTATGGTCTCTATGTCTCAGTTGGAGAAGCCAGCTTTGAAAAAAAATGTGGTGGGTTTTGGGGCCAATTACTACCCAAAGGTTTTTCAGTAGGACCAGTGGGTGAGACAGATTTATGGAACACAACACAGCAAATGTTTGCCATATAACTTATAAAAGTGCAAAACTCTGGAAACAGGAACAAGGGAGCAGATTTTGCTACACTGACACAAAATTGTGTCAAATATCATATGCGGAGAGAAGTCAGTCCAGCGTGAAAGCCTCAGTGAGCTAATTTTGGGTATCCTGGAGATGGATTTTTTCCAAAAGGTCAATGTTATTCCAAGATTGGATTCCTAGGGGAGAAAGAGAAAATTGGTTTCAACACTTTCAGTCATTAAACATCTGACAATTTGTCTCAAGAAATCCATTCTAACTTCTAGAATCACCTTATTATTATTATTATCATCATTATTATTAACTCTGGAGTTTCAAAATCTGCATTTCTTCCTAGTCTGGATTATTTGATATAGGGTTTTTCTGCATTCTACACTTGAATTGATGCATTCAGGGTTTCTCTACAAAGCACATCCCTGTAACAAACTTTGTTTTGCTCCATTTTTTTACAGTGCCTAGTATGGTGAGAGTCCTATTACAGCAAGAGACCTAGATCAGTAAGATATTATTATTATCATGTTATTCCCTTCATAAGGAAACAACACTGTGCAGAAGTTTTTCCCCATGTGTAAGCAATAATACTTCACAATGATGCATATAAATATAAAAAGAATGCCCGTTTTTATCCCAATGGTCTATTATTACCTGCAAAATCTATCTTTGTAAGGGTTACAGATTCTCAATGGCAGACCTTCCTTTTTAAAGTGCTTCTGTTCTGAGAAGCGATAAGTGTTTCTTTGGTTGCTTCATCTGTATGAAGTTTTGAATGAGGACCACCATCAAACCGTCCATCTTCATGAGCTGAAATTGCAGGAGAGCTGTCCTAGGGAGATGTAAGTGGGAAGACGTAAATGGCATATAAGTGGGAGGGCAGGTATCTCTCCTCTGTAGCTAAAGGGGGGCGTCACAGGGAGTGTGGCAACATCATAAACGTTCTCTCATGTTCTTCATAAATCTATCTCTGTGATAGGACAAAACTTGATTCTGTAGGTTGTGTGTGGGTGTCTCTCACCTCCCGAGCTCCCTGCCATGCAGCAGCACCAGGAGCTTTACCTGGTGGTGCCCAGGAACTTCCCAGCTGCACCCTCAGTGTGCCAGAGATGCAGCATGGCGCACAGTGAGGCTCAGCAAGCTCCCAGAGTGCAGGAGATGAATAGGGCATCCGTGGCATATTTAAAGAGTTGGATCATGAATACTGGCTTTCCTGCAGAAAGAGGGGAAGGCCACATGTAGGTAGGTCAGCATGTGTCCAGCTTAGCTTTTTCTCCTCTAAGGAGAAGTGGAAATAAATGTAAAAAAATTCAAAGCATAAAGATTTATTTATAAAGATTTATTGGAAGTTCAAACCATGTGCTGTGTACTGTAGATAACTGTCTTTGCTCTTTGAAGCAGAGATTATATGGGTGTTAATTGGCCTATTGAATGTGTAGTGTCTCTGAGGGCTGAATCCCTTGGCTGTTCTCAGTTGGCATCTTATAGCCTCAAAGCCCAGCTATGCCATTTCATACACATCAGAATAAAAAGGTTTGGCAGCTACTCAAACTCATACAAGGGCAGCAACATCTGTGTTCCTTCCCTGGTCTCCTCAGGCTCTGCCTCCTTTGCTGAAGGAGAAAAGGAGAAATAAGTTTTTATAATGGGCATAAGTTTTTATAATGGGCATAAAGTGAAACACAGGAAGTTCCATCTAAACCTGAGGAAGAACAACTTTCCTGTGAGGGTGACAGAGCACTGGCACAGGTTGCCCAGGGTGGTAATGGAGTCTGCTTCGCTGGAGATATTCAAAACCCGTCTGGATGTGAACCTGGGAAATATGCTGTAGAGGACCCTGCTTGAGCAGGGGGGCTTGGACTAGATGATCTCCAGAGGTCCCTTCCAACCTCAGCCATTCTGTGATTCTGTGATTCTATATGGACAGTCTTCACTTTGATCAGTCCCACATTAGACCAGACCTCTTTTTATCTATTCATTTAACTATTTATTTATTCTATACTAGAGAATAACACAGCTTTGGCTCAGTGTAAATACTCTCCTTTGTGTATGCGCATTTATGAGGACTTGTCTATATTGGGGGTACTTTCCAAGGACCAAATTATTCATGTATTACACTACCAAGGTATTGCTAGTATGGATGCAAGTAAACAGCACTGAGTAAAGAAACCTGTGCCAGCTGCAGAAGGATTTGGCCTGGCTTTACCTAAGGAAAGTCTTGCCAGCCCATATTTGCCAGCGAGGTGTCAGCCCTACTCCAACTCCTGTTAGTGAAGCTGTGCCAATAGAAGTCAATATGAAGATGCCTTTTTGGAAGTAAAACTATTCTTTGATTGACGGGAAGGGTTATCAACATCTTCATGTCAAGGTGACCTCATCACTGTTCAGAGTGTCACCACTTATAAGTAAGGTCTGTCTGTAGGGCAGACCTCAGGTGGTGACAGTCTAGGATTTGGCCAAAAGAGTATAGTCAGGGGAAGGAGCCTGAATAGAAACCCAGGACTTCTGCTGCCCTTAACCACAAGTACATGCTCCTGGAGGGCTATAACATCAGTTTATGAAAGTGGCTCTGTGCCACGGTCATCTAATATAACTCAGGACAGGTTCCTCCCAGTCCTATCTTCCTAGTCTCCTACACCTGTTTTTATATCGCAACATGCATCCGCATGCCTGGTCCAGCTCTGTGAGAATTAGCTGACTAGACTTGTGTTATTGCTCTGTCAAGAGCTTTTTTTGTTTTCTGACTGCCACAGACACTTTCCACTGGGAAATCAGAGAACACTGATGCTTTTTCTTATTGTTGTTTTGTTGTCATTACTGAAAAAAAAAATTCAAAAGCAAAAATAAAAACAAAAGGATTCTAACATGCTTGTCAAAGGAAGATGCCTCTCTTGATTCCCTCTCTGAGAAATTATCTGTATATGTAAAATTAAATGGACTAGATACCTTACCCGACTGCCAAGTCAGTCAGTCGTTCCACCACTGACAAGCAGAAATAAACTTCAGTTAGCACAGGAACTGCAGATGTGACAGTATTGATCCTAAGCGTTAAAACTGTGCTGAAGGAAACCTCATGGTACATGGTGATATTCTTCACAAATGACGGTCTTCAGAGAGACTTATTTTTTTATTATTTCTCATGCCTAAAGGTTCTAGCCAAAGAAAAGCTTAATTTATCTCTTGAATCAGGAGGAACTGGTTATTGTCCCAAAGAAAATAGGAAAGGGCTAGGAAATAGAAGATACTGTCTATATTAGAGAACTGTGAGACTGGGAGATTAAATTATACCCTGTGGATCATATAGAGACTATATCTGTATTTGTAAGCTAGTATCATCAGAGTATGGGCTTAAATATTGACTATGTTCATCCGTGCTACTTGTTACCATGATCCCTGGTGTGGTTATGGCCTATACTGAGAAGCCCTGTTTTGATGGGCTTAAGTTTACAGGAGAGCATGAACCTTCATGATATGAGCAATGTCACCCAGTCTTGAGAGAAATGCAGCTGAGCCTAAAGCTTTATGGCTGTGCTGAACCACTTGACATTAGGGGCCAGAAATAAAACTTGTCCTTATTTAGTTTATTGGACCAAGAACTAGTATGATATCTATTGAATTTCAGATGCAGGCAGTAGATACTTGACTACAAAAACAACCTTCTTTATTTTTTCAAGTGCATCTTTCTTTCCAAACATATGCACCAGTAGGAAATACATCTTTCAATTCTTGCTTGCCTGGCTTGGCGAAGGGAGCTATCAACACATAAATAAATCCACAGGAGGGGGAGACATTCTTTAATTAGATGGGATTAGATGATGCCTAGAAGGCTTATACTGGCTACCATTAGCATCATGCAGGCAATTTATCCGCTGTGACTTTTGCTCATGAGACGTGCTTATGGTTTGGATATTCAGAAAAATCATTATCATGGATAACTTCTGCTTCATTTGGTACGAAGAATTTACCGTGTGTTTTTTTTTTTTAATTTTGACTCCGTGTTTGACCATTTGAAAGTTGTAAAGCAATTTGTGGAGGGAGAAAAAAAATCTATTAATATCAAGTAGCTGCACCCCCAAGCACAAACTATTTGCTTTGCGAGCATGGATACTAGCATTTTTGGAAAAACGGAACCGTTACGGATCCTGTTCCCTCTATATCATCTATAGGCCTTTTTATGTCCATGGCTGCCTGTGCTCTAGCTGAAGGCTGACAGAGGAAGAAACATACTGCCATTAATTGCATGAATTAGCTTAGTCGTAGGACATATTTTCCTCATCATTTTCAGTAGAAAAGAGGACTGTTTTACACAATGTACCAATGGTACCGCAGCTAGTTTTATAAAAATTGCCTTGAAGCAAACTTTTTCCTAGCCCAAATAAAACTCCTTGATTGTAGACTACTTCAGAAAGTAGCCTTTTTCAGACCTTAGGTTTGTTGCACCGCAAAAGGTATGAAAAAAATGTTTGTTGCTCCAAGCATGTCATCAAGATGTAGGAGAAAGAGGGAAGACAGATAGGTGTCCTATAATGGTTGGAAGTTGATGAATAAGGGATTCTGTGGCAGGATGAAGTAAACTATTGAGAAAATATATTTCTATTTCATTTTTAGAGGACAAGTCTTTCCTTCTAACTTTATTTAGGCATCTTAGATAGATAGGCTTAGGTGCTATGAAAAGATATCTTACCTTTGTAAGAAACTTAAGAAATTACTTTAGGAAAATTAGTTCACAGGATACCACAAAATTAAATGTAATTGGAATGCCAAAACTACCTAGACCAAATACTCTCTGAAACTTGCAGCTGCATTTTTAAAGTCATTTAGGCCTATCACTCCCTTAAAAATAATTAAAATAAAGAGTTATGTTTATAAATGTATTTAATATCACAAGCCACTAAGGACAAATATCAAAATAGCAGCGTTTAGCTTTTTAATGGTGGGCTAATGTGTTACACATTAACTAGGTATGAAAAAATAGTATTAGATTTGAAAAGCGTTTGGGACAAAGCTGTCTCCCAGCCATTAAAAGACGTAAACAAACTGAAGGATAGATAGACAGATATGAGACTGATAAAGCTAAAAAGAGGAATGCAAGCAAAAATCGAAGTAAAAAATGCGAGGTTCTTGTTCCTTCTGAAAGGAAGGAAATGTTCCTTTCTTAACCCTAACCATTACCTAAAACTAATCGTAACCCTAACTCAAATCCTAGCCCTAAACTAACCTTCTCTTTTCCTAACTTACATTGAGGAAAAATAGTGCCACAGATTCAGCATGGGAAATACACACACAGTTGGAATTTCCTGAAGTCCATGTACCTATTTTAATGTATGTCACCTGGCTCGTGACAGAGCTGTCATTTATAGAGATCCTCAAAGACAGAAAGGGACAATTATATTACTTGAATAACTTCATCCTCCTTATTGGGTTATTTTTTAAGACTCAGCTTTTGAAGGGCAAAGATATGCCGCTCTTGAAAGTTTTCTACATGAATGATTAAAAGAAATGAGTCTTGATTCCTTAACAAGACAGGCTGCTATAGATTTTGTTCTAAAAATTCACTGTGGTTACTCATCCTAGTGAGGAGAAATACCAGTTTGTACAAAATGAGACTTTCTGTTTGCATTTTTCATCTTAAACTTGTATATTTTAATACTTAGTTGTCACCTTGCCTCTTTGCTTAAGGCTGACCAAAAGGCGTCAGCCACGTCCTCTCCTTCATGATCGTTTCAGATAATTTCCTAGGACCTATGCTGTTTCATTAAAGCACATCATTCTTTTTGAGAACTACTGTGCATAAAAGAGCATGTGATGTTTGTGAGTAGTAAAAATGCCTAAGTATCGCTTTAAACATACAGCTAACCTAAACACTTAAGATTGTAATTGGTGTTTGACTGTTTACCCACTTGCTAGTTATTTAATCCTTCTCAGCAATGGCAGCATCTTCTAAGAGAAAGTGCAGTGCCTCCTTGGTTATAGCACAAGAATCACCGAATCACAGAATAGTTGAGGTTGGAAGGCACCTCAAGACCTCTGCTCAAATAGGGTCACCTAGAACAGGTTACTGAAGGCCATGTCTAGCAAGTTTTTGAGTATCTCCAGGGATGGAGACTCCACAGCCTCTTTGGGCAACCCTTTCCAATGTTCAACCACTCTCACAGCAAAGTATTTTCTTGTGTTCAATTTTCTGTGGAATTTCCTGTCTTTCAGTTTTTGCCCGTTACCTCTTATCCTGTCCCTGGACACCACTGAAAAGAGTCTGGCGTCATCCTCTCTACACTCTTCTATCAGACATTTATTCCCAGCTCTCTCAAATTCTTTTGTATGAGAAAAGCTCCTATCCTTTAATTATTTTTGTGGTCCTTCTTTAGATTCACTCTAATAAATCTATGCCTCTCTTACACTGCGGGGCCCACCACTGAAGAAAGTACTTCAGATGTGGCCTCAACAGTGCTGAGCAGAGGGGAAGGAGCACCTCCTTTGATCTGCTGGCAAAGCTGTGCCTAATGCAGCCTAGGATGCCATTGGCCACAAGGACACATTACTGGCTCATGGTCAACTTCTTGTTCGCAAGCACCCCTTGGACCTTCACTGCACAGCTGCTTTCCAGTAGGTCAACCCCCAGCCTGTCCTGGTGCATGGGGTTATTCCTCCCCAGGGGCAGGACTTTGCATTTGCCTTTGTTGAACTTCATGAGGTTCCTCTCTGCCTATGCTGAAGCTGCATTTGGTTCCGTCATCCAGGTCATTAACGATGATGTTAAACACTATCGGCCCCACTGTCAACTCCTGGGGTACACCACTGGTGACTGGCCTCAAGCTGGACTTTGTGCCGTTAATCAAAACCCGCTGAGCCTCGCAGTTCAGCCAGCTCTGAAGCCCCCTCACTGACCACTTATCCAGCCCATACTCCATCCGTTTGCCTAAGGGGACGCTGTGGGAGGCAGTGCTGAAAGCCTTACTAAAGTCAAGGCAAGCAACATGCACGGCTCTCCCCTTTCCCACCAAGCCCGTCATCTCATTGCGGAAGGCTGGCCCGTGGGTTGCGCACGATTTCCCCTTCCTCCGTCCAGGCTAGCCGCTCCTGATCACCTTTTTGTCCTTCACCTGTCTGCAAACGGGGTCCAGGATTAGTTGCTCCAGCACCTTCCCAGGGACGGAGGTGAGGCTGGCTGGCCCGCCGTTCTCTGGCTCGCCCTTCCGGCCCCCTCTTGAAGACAGTAGTGACGTTTGCTTTCTTCCAGTCCTCGTGAACCTCTCCTCATCACCATGACCTTCCAAATAGAATGGAGACTGGCTTCGCAACGACGTCAGCCAGCTTCCTCAGCCGTCGCAGGTGTATGCCGTTAGCCCCACGGGCCTATGTATTCTGTCCGGTTTGTGTAAGCGGTCCCTACCTTGACCCTCCTCCACCTCGGGGAAGTCTTCCTTGCTCCAGACTTTCACTCCGCTCTCAGGGACTTGCGATTCCTGAGGGCTGCTCTTAGCAGTAAAGACTGATGCAAAGAAGGCGCTCAGGACCTCTGCCTTTTCTGTGTCCTTCGCCACCAGGGCCTCGGCCTTATTCAGCAGCAAGCCCACATGTTTCCCAGCCCCCCTTTTGCGACTGATGTGTTTGTAGAAGCCTTTCTTGTTGCCCTTAATCTTGTTGTCCCTTACTAGTCTCAACTCCAGGTGGATATCAGCTCTTCTAAACCCTTTCCTTCATGTGTCTCTATATTCCTACCATGTCAGCTGTCCCTGCTTCCATCTCTCGTACACTTTCTTTTTGTGTTTCAGTTTAGTCAGGAGCCCCTTGTTCATCCATGCAGCACTTGTGCCTTAGGCTCAGCGAGAGGCCCTAGGCCTCCCTCCCTGCAGCCTAAAGCTCACAGAGCTGTGTCCTCCTCCGGGAGCTCCATCTGGGTCAAAGTCGTCGATGTTGCAGGGACAGTTACTTTGATGGCCATTGAGGTCCGTGCCCCGTGGTGTGTCATGATCACAGCTGAGGATGTGTGTTTTGGTCTGAGCAGCACTACCAGGCTCGTCTTTGCTCACTGCTAGACCCGCTGGCTGCACTCTGGGAGTTTGGCTCTGGGCCTGGTCTCTATATAGCCTCTTCTAGCACCGGCCAAAAGGATACTTGATCCTGCCTAACCAGGGTTCAGCTGGAACAAAGGTCCCAGACACCCTTTGATCAAGGGCAGCCCACAGAGCCTGTGAGCAGCTGCTACTGCTTACTAGAGCCTCACAGAAGAAGTTATGGTCTCCTGTGGCTGTCTTTGCCTGATTCTCCTAACCTGGCAGCAGAAGGCACCCTCAGGTTCCTCTGAGGGTTCCCAGGAATCCCCCAACAACTTCAAAGTCCCAGAAGAGCCATAAGATCTTGAAGCAGAGCCCAGAACTGCTGCATAAAGGGCTACCTTTGTCAGTCGTGCTCTGCTCTGCCATAGGACATCCAAATTTCCATGCTGCTCCAAGAATGTGCGCTAAATGCTTCCATACATTAGCAGCACAATTTAGGACAAACAAATATCTTGCCATAATTTGGTTTGCGTATGATCCGTGAAGGGAATATTTTCCAGGCCAAGGCTTTCTGACACATGTTTATACACAGACTACCCAAATAGAGAGACTTTTTTTTTTTTTTCCCCCCTAGAATCTAGGACTGGAAATAGGATCACCTCCACCCGTCAAGTGGGGGAGGTGATCTCTCAGTTTGAAGACTCTAATTAATTACAACAACTACAGTTTACACAATAGCTCCAAATTCATCCTGCCTTCAGAGAAACTCCAGAAGCTAACTGATTTTACGACTCATAGACCAGAGCCAGGAGAAGGGCTACACAAAAGCAAAGAGCTTTCAGGTTGGTGCAACTTGTTTCAGTCTCCATCAGTTTTTTCTCTTCAGCTAGTAAAGGTTTTGGAAAGCCAGAAGCTATACCACCAGCTAAAGTTTATCTACCCATGGTCAATTTGGAAAAAACAAATTCCAGATAATATCACGTTTGGATACCGTTATTCTGAAAAAACTTAAAAATTATTCCAAAATAGATTAAATCAAATTAACAAGAATTTCTTTTGTTTTGTTTGTATTTTGTAAAATAATCTATTTTATTCAGGTTATGTTTTATAGGTGGATAAATGTTGCTATGTATAAGAACACAACAATTTCTACAAAGAAATGTGCAAACAAGATTAACTGTATACCAGATGAACTTTTAAATAATTTCTAAGGAAGATATTAGGATAAAAAGCCTCTGAAGACCTAAAACTATTGGATTTCTAAGTGCTAGAACCTGGTTAACCCAGCTCAAAATCAAGCTGGAGTCACAGAACTAACTGTGGTGGCTAAATTCCTGGAACAGTGACTTTGAATGTCAGACAGAAAACAGAGAGGAAAAAAAAAAGAGCGAGAGAAACGCTATTTCTTTAAGGATTGAACAAAAGATGAGCAGAGGTCGAATTAACTACATACATAGCATTCCCCGGTGCTGCTTCTTCAAGGTCATTCTCTTGGAGTGCTGGGTTGTCCCTGTCCTCTGTGTTTTATGAGATCTGATAGGATCACAGCCTTGGATGGAGACGATGCTATTCTTGCTGCTTTGCTACTCCTCTCTGATAATATGCAAACCTTTCCTCTAATTGAGTGTGTGCCTCTTGCCCTTCAATTCAGTAATGAGTAAACAGTTTATTTCGGAGGGTAACGTATGCTAGAGGTCCTGGTATTTTACTTGCCAGAGTATAGCCTTTCAACAGTTGCACAGGATATTTTTCAGAGCATACTGCACATATTCGCTCTAACACAGTGATTTATAAAGGCGCACAGTCCCCACAGAGGTACTGATGGCTTTATATTGACAGAATTAGATCATCTAAAGCAAGGCCCCCCATAGGGATGGGTTGCAGGAGAGGGCAAATTATTCATGTAGAAGGTAATAAGTGATTTTTTTTTTTTTTTCCTGAATATAGACTCAGCTCTCTGTAATGTAACTAGAATAAACAAGCTGCTTCTAACGAACACTGAAATTCTGAGTGGTTTGAGGATACTATTTTTTCCCCCCACTTAAGTCTACCGAAGGAACTTCTGTCTGGGTACTCCTCTTCAGAAACACAAATCTTTTTATTAACTCAAACAAAGACTACATTAAATTTCCAAAGTAAGAAACAATCATTGTTAACATGTGCATATATATACATACATATACATATACACATACACATACATATACATATATATGCAAATATATATACATATATACATACACACACACACACACACACACACATATGTATGTATGTATGTATGTATGTATGTATTTATATTTAATCCCTTATTTCTTTACCCTGTCCACTGTGGGTAAGTTGCTATTAAGCAACTGAGGATACATTGCAAATATAAACTAATTACTTTTTGACACAGTGACAAAGAAGATGCTCCCCAGAAACACTTCTCTAAGGACTAAGTATTTTGATATGCTTAGAAAATGCTCTGTATAAGGGTTTGGGGTGAGAAATTTATTTCCAGCACTCCATGTTTGCATGTTAACCTTTCAATGGAAGTTAGGTTTCTTAGAGCAGACCTCAAAGGGGAAATTTCAGACAAGAGGGTTTCCCATACTGATCTTCAAAGGATTTAGAGGTATTCCAGTGTCTTCTCACAGCTGAGTGAAATGAAAGATCAGTATGGGAAACTAATGCAGATCCTTTGCTTACCCACAATGTATATTTTAAGGCTGGTTATTTCTTGCTCTGGAGATGAGAGAAGTATACATAATGTCACAAGGATGCAATTCTGTCTCCTGGGTGAACTGCTCCAAGAATTTCCTTTTACCACCAGTCTTAACTCACAGGAAAAAAATAATCCAGTGGTGAAGACATTAGCTTTGTGTACAAGGGGTTTAGTTCCAGTAGTAGTAGTGCAGAAAGCATGAATACGCTGCTGTCAAGGCATTTGCAGTGTGGCTATAGATCTCTTAACTTTTTTTATTTTTTTATTCTTCTCCTCAGAAATGAGTAATAGTTTATTATGGCAGTTCTGAGAAAAGTAAATTAGCCCACAGCGAGAACAACTACCGTTAGTGTGAAGTTACACAGGTATCTGAATGCTTTGTGTAGAAATATCCATAGAATATAAATGTTATCTTGGGAAAATTGCTTACTCTATTAGGATAGGGTTCATCAGACCTATATTACAGACATCTGTATCTGAACTCCCTTTTACTGTCAATAGAAAGAAATAGGCATTTCTAGGGTGTGAATCATCCCATCCTACAGGAGACATAGAACAGGGAAGATGAATTGTACCCCTATCTCTCCATTCACTATACAGAGAGTTCTCTTGAACAGCTCAGATGGAGAGATCTGCATTACAGATGTCTAAATTAGGTGAGATAAATCTCACAGTTTGTGAGTTATTTTTTCTATCTGCAATATAAGAATAACATTTTCCTGATACATACTGCATAAACACAATCACAATTTTTTTGTAACGCTTGCCTACTACAGATAGGGATAGCGGATCCTATATGTTTGAGAAAAAGAGAGAGAAAGGTGGAGTGAACCAGCTGCTAATCAGTAAATGACACAAAATCAAGGTAAGGCTTGTAAAAAAGTGGACTTCTACTGCAATGACTGAGAACAGAATCGAAACAACCGATTCCACATCAAACCTGCTGTTGTAAGGGATCAGACCTGCATGTTTAAGAGCGTAGCCTATGCTTTGAGCATCGATTCACTCTGCGTGCAGCACAGTGAGGATTCCTTCCCGAGGGCCTTGTCGCTGATCGTCGTAATTGTACACTGAGTCTTTTCGTGGCTATTGAGATGACGGAAGCTCCTCTGAACTGGCAGATCCATAATATCTGACAATTTCAACTCCAATTCTAAGTAAAGACATGCTTGCAACCACCATCTTTCCCTGGTAAAAAAGTCGCAATAGAAATTCTGACTCAAACGTAAGCGAAACGCTCAAACTTTTGAAAGCCAAAAAACCCCCAAAGACCTGAGGAGTAATGAAATATCACAAGCTTTTGGGACCTTTCTCAGTCGTCTTTGAATACATAGCTTTAGCATTCCTATGTGTGAAATCTCAGGATGCCACCAAAGTGTAAGTAAGAACTGCTGCGAGCTCAGTCAGAGAGCTGTAAAATACTGTGAACTACCAGCCTCTTACACGATCATAAGTAAAATAAATACATAAATACATACAATCCTACCTAGTTTTGCAGTCTTTACTCAGAACTAATCTTCACTTTCTTTTGCTGTAGGTAAAACGCGTTGCCCTTCCCTCTCATGCAGGGGAATTCACTGGAGCCTAAACAGAACTATATATATCCCACTCTTTTAAATTAAGTGGATGTTGAGTAGGGGGCTGTAAAAGTGATGGAAAAATAAAGCCACTTGTCTAACGGCGACATTTGAAAACAAATTTTTTTTTACTACTTCTTGGGCTCTGAACTCATTAGCATGATCCTTCATAAACTTTTTGACCTGTTTTTCACTTCACAGAGGACAGGCACAACTGCAGCTCTCATTATATCGTATCAAATGAGTCCCACTGACATGAACTAGGTACGAGCTTGTTAGGGAAAAGACAATAAAGGCAAAATTCTCCCAGCAGATCTGCATGACAGATCTTGATTACTGATATCCCGCTCTCTAGAAATGAAGTCTTGTCTTTGACGTGCAGTCAGAGGCACACAATATCAGAGGCAAAAGTTTTTCCACGAAAATCTGAGTTTGCTGAATTGCATAAACAAACCTATTTTTAAGAAGAGTTTCTTTTTAGAAACGTTGAATTAATACTGTGCATCAAGAACATTTTTATAACAAAAGTGATCACTATTTAATTACAAGGAACAATAAATCACACAGTCTTTCCCCTCCACGCAGTGTACAGGAGAGAGAGAAGATCAATATTTGGACAAATACATGCAAACTCAGCTGGGCACTTTCAGACCGAACGATATTCTACAGATTATACGGGCTGCAGATTAACCCTGATCTCACTGCAAAGCATCATGCAGAGAGAAGAGCCACGATTCCCCTGGGGGACTGTAAGCCACCGTGGCACCCCAAGAAACATGCCCAAGCAGTGGATCAAAATCTTCAAGTTAAGCAAAGAAAAACACTCTGACCAACCTCACTGATGGAGCAATCCCAGAAGTGCCCTGTAATTCCAGTGTCACCCTTCGTGTCCCTACAATCAGTGTGCAAAACTTGCACTGAGTCAGCGTGCAAAACTTTGGAAAAATCCCACCCGTTTTGGGGTGAGGCTGTATCAGAAGACTTTCTTGAGGGAAACACTGCTCCTTGAGAGGCAACTTTTCTGCTTGGTGCCTTTTAGGAAAGATGGGTTTGCAGTCTGCTTGCACGGCGGGTGAAGCCGGCGAGCGAGGAGAGGTCGGGAAAGGTTGCTGTAGGCACTGTTGCATGTGAGGTTCACCCTGGGGAAAACCCACTGGGTTATTCCTGAACCATTATAATAATGGTTGTAACGGTGCTATAACCTGGGTTATTGCCCTGGCCATTCGTACAGCCAAGCAGCGGGATTCTCCATAAAATCAAAGAAGTCAGGAGGGAGGCACCTCATAAAAGTTGAAACTGGCTTGAAAAAATACACATTTTCACAGCTATTGATGGGATCAGTCTACACTGCCTTTATTATACCTATGGTCGAGCAAATCTTCTGCCTACAGAAAATACAGCAAATATAATGAGCTTCTCTCTAATTTTGCACCTTTGTGATGCCAGACGGCAATTTGCCCGTATTACCACACCTCTCTTTTTATAACATCTGCCCGTATGACATCTCCTTGCAAAGCTTAGGCTTCTGGTTGATAAGTGCTCTCCACTCAATAATCTTATACACTTGTTTAATGATTGGACTTTTTTTTTAATGTGTTTTTCTTCCTATTTTATTCTCTATTAAATTAAAGATTTTATGTAGAAAAATATATATTTAAGTGAAAAAATCATTTTTCGTTAAAAATCTAAATATCAAAGAAAATTAATCATGCAAACAAGACAAAAGAATGCACTTTTTGAAGGAAAAATAGTTTTCTCAGTAAATACATTAACTGAGCAGACTCATCAGTTTTTGAATACTGTGAACGCTATTTATAGAAAAGTGTAGCTTAATTATGGGTTTAAAACTCAACATTTTTCTCCACATCCAAATTATCAGTGGCACTTGAGAGTTTAAGAGAGGTTTTTAATCATATTATTATTTATTAATGTTTTCCATATTTTTTATTTAGCCACTGTGACTAACAGTGTTCTCTAGATACATCTATAATTAATATTCTATATTAAGGGGCATTGTCAAGCTCAGCTTGACCTATCTTTTCAAAAGAAATCAACCATCCAAAAAAGGAAAACCTCCCAAGTTTTTATAAACTTCAGCCCAATTACAATTCTTTTAGAATTAAAAATATCTTCTGGAAGCTATTTTATTACTAACGATTTTTCCTGTAGTTGCCTAAATCCTAACTTGGAGTATTATAAGCTAAAAAGTAAAACTATCTTGAGAGAAATGCAGAGGGAAAACAGTGGTGAATGAAAAGTAAATCTAGAGCTTAAATATCCCATCTGGCTATATCTATAAAATTTAAAATTAAATATTTCTTCAGATCCACTCGCAATTTCAAAACATAATCCTCAAAAGACAAAAACCGGTACACTCCTTCCTTCCTTTCTTTCTTATCCCAAACTGACTTCAGCTCATCACATAAAGGTAGAAATTACAGTGCATTGTCCCCACAAGTAATGTATTTCAAGATTTTAATCTTGATGAGAAATAAACTCCTATATTTTCCGTACGGAAGACACAGCGTTAGCTGCTGAATTATGATACAGATCAACGAGGATGATTCCCTAGACCCAAACAGATGTGAGATTTGTAGCTTAATCTAGAGGACATTTTCTTGTAATTCAAATCAGTCTCTAGTAATAATAACAGATGATTGCTCCCAGCATGTTTCAGCTACCCATCACCTCCCATCCTCAATATCCTCTGTTTCTGATTGCTGGGAGGGGGAGAGGTGATGTTATCCAGAAAACAGCTTTTCTCCAGAACACCCGAATACAGAACTGGAAAGAAAATATAACAAATCAGAAGCTAGTTTAATCTTCTAATTGTAGAACCAGCCTCACCGAAGGAGTAGTCCAGAAGTGCTTTGAATCAAGCTTGACCCTTGACCTCATATGTGGTATCTATACCATATCTATATATGGTATTAACCACCATATATAGATTACATCAAATCAGAATGAAAAAGGATTAAAATTCACACCTACTTTTGGAGCAGATTGTGTCAGAGTTCTCCTAGGCCTCCTTTATGCAGAATTTTAACTAATGGAAATTTGTGGAAATTATTTAGTGGAAATAATTGTCATAAAAATAGTAAATATATATATATAAATCAAATTCTCTGTAGCCACTTTCCTATGGAAACATATCTTTCAAGATCAATAAGTGCATGCATACGTGTATAAATATTTGTACGTACACTACTTCGTCCCAATCTGTCTTTCCACTCCTCACCTTGATTCTTCAATGGATTATGAACCCACTAATCAACTTCAGCGAAGGCTTACAGAGACAAGCGGTTCAAGCAGTACAGCATACCTGCAATTTTCTTGAAAGCAGGTGGCTGCGGAGAGGAGACAATTCCCTACTAAGGGCAGGGCTGAGAGAGGCATCATTACTAGACAGCAGAGAATCCACACCAGGGAGCAGCATCAGTAATCAGGCTTCATTAATTCCACCTCTGACTGAAAGACTGGTTTATTATCACAGATTTTTTTTCCTGCTTGGTTCTTATGATCTCAGTATGACTCTGCTTCTTCAGGAATCACAGTCTTCCAGGCTACATAGGAGCTGAATTTTTACTGTTTTAAAAAGAGATGTATAGGGGGGATAAGAAGAAAACAAAAAAAAAAAAAAAAAAGGAAAAGAAACTTGTGGTGTGTATTCATCTGGTAGAGGTAGGGACAGTCATGCTAACAGGCTCATTGTAACACACTGGTCACTTAAAAATCCTTTTCCCCTAAACATTTTGAATGATTTTCATGTCATCATCCACTTTTATCCGTTCTTTCAGCCTCAGAAGGAAGATTTAGCTTTTCATTGCCACAATATACCTACATGAGAAGGTCTGCCAGAGTTATACAAGTGTGGGAGGTGGGAAGGGGAAAAAGCCATTTCGATGGGGTAGAAAAGTCGAAGGCCCTATCTCTGAAGCATTTTCATTCCGGTTCATTGACAGCAAAAATTCATGCAGAGCAGCATGTGACAAATTGGTGTTCTTTGCAACTTTCAGCTGACCTTTGAATACATGGTAAGGCAAGGCCACATGAAAAGATCCCTTACCTGCTTTAATCCTCCTTTTCTTTAATAAACTCCTTCCGAAACATCTGCTCAGTATTGTCTCATTTTGGTTTCATACAGAATCACAGAATCACAGAATGGTTGAGGTTGGAAGGGACCTCTGGAGATCATCTAGTCCAATCCCCCCTGCTCAAGCAGGGTCCTCTAGAGTGTATTTCCCAGCATCACATCCAGACAGGTTTTGACTATCTCCAGTTTGATCAATTCTTTAAGGGGAAAAAGACCCCCAAAACTACTGCAACTGCAAATCTGATTTCTTGGCATAAACCCTAATTTCTATAAGCATCTTACCCCTCTACTTCGTCTCTTTTGCTATACTTCATTAAAGAAGAATATATACTTTTGAGAAGATGAAATTAAAACCATTCATATTTTCCTAGTCATCAAAATTGTTACTAAGAGCCCATTTAATCATTTCTTGGCAAGAGAATACTATCTGCACTAGATATCACCATTCAGAGGAACTAGTCATGCAGTTCAATAAAAGATACTTAAATTAGATAAGCTAAAGTTTTGACGGCTTTTATCATTCATTGTCCTTCTCAACATTTAATGTGTGGTTTGCATTTAACTTTCTACAATCTCTTTTTCTTCTACTATAGCAAGACATCTGTCTTTTAGAGTCTTTAAAAGATATTCTGCGTGGAGAAAAACATGTAGCCTAAAAATATGTGTAGCCTATGCAAAATGTTCTTCTGGATATGTAATACAGATTCTATTAAAGACAGTTGCTGCACACAGAAAATAATTCAGGCAAATCAGCAGCTCTCCTTTTTCACCGTGCATAGCTACGCAGTATGGCCAAGGATCTGAGATGGAAAACTCAGGTGCTCACAACCTTGGAAGCCACAACCTAAGGAAGTCAGGTCAGGTATATGACTTAGTTTCATTCTGGCAGCTAGAAGAAATGTCTAAGAAGTGGATATTGATTTTTTGATTTTTTTCTCTAACAAAAAGTAACCCAAATGGTCACATAAGAATATAGACATTGCGGTAAACCACCCAAAAAGATTTTCATTTATTTTGTTTTCAGTAAAATAATCCATTATCTCATTCTAGATACTTCTGTTTTCCCGGTTTCTAACGGAGGGAGGAAGAGAAGAAAAAGATACAGACCGTAGAAGGTGTCTCTTTAATTAAAAAAATCACAAATGCATCTTTGACGCAGCAATTTCAACCAAGTCTAGCAATTTAAACTCCGATTAACTAAGTGCTGCTATACATCCTATACATCCAAGAGAATGTTGAAATCTTTGCTGAACTTCCTGAATTATTATCTTTAATAGATACGAATGGCAAAGATAGTTGCTCCTTACTAGAGAGTCATTTTTCTTTATCTATTTACCTGTCTATCTTAAAATTTTCCTGTAAAGTTTTCAAATGACTTTAAATTCCTTCAGCGTGTCTGCGTATATTAGCTGGCTCACCCCATAGACATTTAACATGCTATAAAGACAAACAGAAGACATAGTTTTGCTTGTATTTTATAAGAACTACAAAGGTTTGCAAAATTCACCATCCCCCTCTTTCGAACATCACGAGGAAGGCATAGGATATCACAGCTGTTCCAGTGCAATGATATTTTGCAGTGTGAAATTTTGTGCAAGGCTTCTTGAAAATCTTGAGAGAGGCAATAGTTAAACATATTGTGTAACATAATAATAAGAACAGCAACAACAAAAATAATAGTGAAGTAGAAATGGTTATGCAGTAGTAATAGCCTGTGATATCTAAAAAAAAAGATGCATTGTCTCCCTCAGTAGACCTAAATATATCATGAAAAATAAATGAGCAAATATTTGTACTCATTTTAATGTTTGCTGTTTGTTAAATGCCTGAAACGTTTACGTCAATATTTTCTCTCTGAAGTGAAGAACGATAGCTCTTAAAATAAGGTCTGTGTACACCTCAGAAACTTCGGGATCGAGGTGCCTCCGCACAGATGATTCGTGGCATTTTGGGGTGACAAGGTGCTCTTCCTAGCCTCCACTCACCGCTCCAGAGAGCACACACCACCATAGGTCCTGCTCATGTCAGCTGGCCCCAGGCAGACATTTGGGATAGCCTTGGCACATCTAAAATGGGAGCAGATATTTATATTTTGACAATGGCCTCCATCCACATTTTGGCTTGTAGAAGGCAGTGGCAGGCACTTTCAGAGATGCACTTTTCTGTTTGAGCTGACTGCTTCACAGAAAAATGCTAGATATTTTTTCTTCTCAGAAGAGAAGGTTTTGCCTTTAATTCGTTAATATTAATAAATATCAAAGAACAGTATCCTCAGAAACAAATATATGAGACGGTGCTGCAGTGAAACTGCCAACTTAGCAGCTGAGATTGCCCCTTTCTCTATGATCTCATCTTCAAAAAAAGGCAAGCTCAGCAATTCAGGTTAAGAAAACATAATTGCCTCTTAGCTTGGAGATCTGGGAAAGCCCCATCTATTTATTCACTGTATTCAACAGAAGCATCTACGCCCACTTCCAAATGCTTACAGACCTGTTGCTCCAGCTGTGGGCACACAGATTCCCAAGTTTGATCCTTCAGGCAGCTGATACAGCTTGCTAACCTACCATTTATTTTTTTTCCCACCAAATTAATGTTCTGCCAGTCTCTTGTATCAGGGGCAGCACCAGAGTCAGCATGAGCACAGGCAGGAGAAAATGGGTGGATGAAGCGGGATGAGGAGGGAAGAGATGCTCTGTTTCCTTTTCGATATCTGTAAACTGCTAGCTGTGCTCTGCCCATCATGATGCACAAGAGAGTTTTTACCCCTCGGTAACCTGTTAGCAAATCAAAGTCCTCACTTTCAGTGGAATATTTGAAATACAGGGAGCCCAAAATAAGCACATGCCTTTATTCATGAGGAAGGTGGGAAGGATTGAGAAAGTTAGAGTAGTAAATAGTAAGTGCTTAGGCATAAAATAATAACCGGACGTTAGGACAAAACCTGTAGCCCCCTGGGGCTGCTCCAAGCATTTCAGGGAAGCATATAGAGAAAAATATCCTACTTATGTGATCTCTTAATATATTAAATCAAAGCATCTTTGTGTATCCTTTTCTTCTAATTATGTACCTTCCTCTCTCAAAATAAGAAGCTTCTGTTTCTGGCCTGAAGAAGGGGACTTCTCACTTTTTCATTTTAGGATTAGAAATCTGCTCTCACTTCCCTGCTTCAGATAATGACTCCCATCTCTAAGGCTATCTCTACAGTGATTCGAACAGCTCAGAAGGAAAGAGTCAATCGACCTCTAGACCATCCCAAAGCTTCTGCAGCTCAGTGGCCTGGAGAAATAATGACTCTTCGGCTCTTTCACAACTAGCACAGACCATCTGATGGCTGTGCTTAAAAGACAAATGGAGGAAGAAATGACTTCTGCATGACAGGCAACTTGAACTTCTTGGGTTTCAGAGATTTTCTGGGCACAGATAATGCCTTCTGACTATGGAGATAAGGAGGGGCTTGATGTAAGGGATCCCTCTGAAGGTTTGTTCCTTAAATGCCAATATAAACTGATTCATCTTCAATCCCTACAAACCAAAGTTCTTTCAGACCCTATGAAACAAACCCTGTGAAGTTCAAATAGCTCCACTAAGGTGCAGTTCTTATACTTTGCTTTTGCAAGGAGGCTCTGAAAAGCTGAGGTTTCTGACATGAAAGCTTCTCCATAAATACCGATGATTATTTGATAGTTATTAGGATTATCTCGCATTTCACCAAGCTGGACTCGTCAAACAATGGAAATATTGAGAAGCAAAACACAAAAGTCTTTTCCTTGCTAAATTGCATAGAAAATAAAACATTAGCTTCTTAACTGAGTTACAGAGAGGAGATCATCAAAAGTAGTAAGAACAAAGATGTACATATAACTTCTAACATAGAGAATCCCAAAGCCGTAGATGGCTGGATGACGAGAAAGCATTCAGAGGAAAAAAATCGCTGTACGCTGCCCTCTTATAGTTTTTGTCTAAGTATTTGCTACTGCCAGAGATCAGTATCAGTGGTGTCTAATCCAGCAGTGCTGTTCTCATAGTCTTATGTTACTTTGAAAGGTAGCAATATTATTGGTGTAAAAGTCTAAGAAGTGCGAAGTATATATTTACCATCTCCTCAAAATAGCTAATCTTTCATCTTTCTGGCCCTGAAACAGCTTTAAATATGTCACCATCATGCATAGAGTGGTCTTCGCAATAAAGCAATGGAGCAAATGTTTTTTATCCATGTTTCACAGATGGAGAAATTGGGCATCTGCCAAAATCAAATGGGAATTTTGGCCACATGGCAGTCCAGAAGAGCTAACACTGATTTCAGTACATCTCAGTCCACATTACTAAAGGGGCTGAGCTGATCAGGGGGGTTTTGCAGGAAAGCTAGGGAACAACCCCACATCTGTCATTCAAATATTCTAGATGAAATACAAATGTTTACCTATCTGTACATATTCATTTGTGATATTCAGTCCCCATAAACTCACCGAAAAAGTCATAGCAACATAAATAATCCCACAGATGTGATAGGACATGAAGCAAGAGTGGGAAGATTTAAAGCTCTAAATAATTAGCAGTATGACATATACATAAAACAGACAAGTAACCCTTTAAAAGTTCCTAAATCCCAAGTAATGAGATCCTTCTACAGTTTGAAGGGCAAACTAATGATTTGTCTGGAGAAGTTTAAAAAGAAAACTCTGTATTTGTATCAATTTATAGCTTCTAACTCAGCAGGTGCATCTTAGGTTATGGTAATGTGTATACTGTAAGTGAAATAGCTAGCGTATGGAAAATGACTTTATTGGATTTATCAGTAGAGTATTTTACCCAGACAGTACATGATTGCAGTTCAGTGTTGAAATGGATGAAATTACTGTTCAAATTAATGAACTGAAAAAAGAAAATCGAAAGACTGAATATTAAGTGCACTCATAAGAAGTTTCTTAAGATAGAAATTGAACCAGCTATAAGTAATGAGCAAATTTCTCAAAGCCGTAATATTGGTATTGTAGCAACTGTTATTTCCACATCAAACGAATAAACATGTCAAGCCGGAGAGGGGAGGAGAGAGGAGAGAGGAAAGGAGAGGAAGGAGAGGAGAGGAAAGGAAAGGAAAGATCCTTCCTTGTAAGGGTTCAACCAAAACCTTTTTAGCAAAAGAATGATTAGGAAAGGCTGGAGAAAGGTCATAACAGATGAGTTTATGCTCACTCCATTGATTATGTATTATATTGGTGTTTAATTAGGAAAAAAGGAGATTCTGAGCCATGATGAAAAATAAACATGATTTTTTCTCTTTGCACTTTCTGGTAACGTTTAAGGCCAGACTTATTTCATCTTCTTCTCTGCAGTAGATATGAGCTGAAATATGATAGAAATTGTTGGATTTTGTTCTTCTACTTGTGTAAGTAATCCTTCCAGCACCCCAACTGTGTGAGGCAAAGACTATCTTCATCTATGCACAAATGTATGCAATCGGGACAGCCCCTACCCTTAAGTGTAGTGCATCAGTGCCATAACCCACCTTCATAAAGCTCATAACATGCTCAGTAAAAGCAGAAAAGCAAGGATGAGATGTTCCCCATCCATCTCTATTCCGTCTAAAGGAGTCACCGTGGTCTCCTGACACAGGCCAAGGATGAGGCTTAGGTATCCTCAGATTCAGCCCACCCTAACATGCATGGTCAAAACAGAGATATTAACGACCCTTAGGAGGCATCTCTGCCTTGTGGTTGAGAGGAAGACCGTAAGGGGGTTTCAGCTGTGCGAAAGACTTCTTCTTCAGTAATTTTGGAGACATCATACAGTCCTTTTGAAATCTGCACAGTGGGAGGCAAGGAGGGTTAGTTGGCTGACTGTGCACGACACACTGAGGATGGAAACTCTAGGTTTCAAACTTGTAGACGCATAAAGGTACAGGAAATGAAATCTACCCCATGGTTAAATTGATGCTTGGAGATTGGGAGACAGGAAAAATGAGGAAGGAAAACAGCAAACAATATAGTATAAAAGAATATTTTTTTTTTCCCAAGTTGCTTCAAGAAGAGGATTCAAAGGAATATGAAGAAAATAGCCTTGAAAATACAATCAAATAACCAGATTTTTGTTTTTAGTTATTTGTTTCTGTCTTTTACTTATAATATTCCATAAATGGCATTAGAAACACTTAGTAAATATAATTCCTCAGGTTTAGTCTGTTGTACCACTCGTTCTTAAATTAAATACAAATATGAAAATATTTGTACAGACTGATATATTTTTTAGTAGATGTTCCTAACTATTTCAGTCGCTCATCCATGATTTGATTTTAGCCTGAAATAATTAATTTCTAATAAATAACAAATCCAGATTGAGGAAGATTTGGCCTTACTTCATTAACATTTGCTAAAGCACTTTGAAATGCCGAGGTAGAAAGTACTAAAAAGAATATGACAACACTGGTTTTCTTCTACTTTGAACTTTAGCGTACATATTTACACTCACTTATTGCTAGAATTCATTTTTTTTTTTCCTAAGGCAAGCATGTTTTTTAATTACCCATATACTAGGATAACACTTTATAATAAGCGTTTGATAAAGTTGCTGGTACTCATTTCTTGATCTCAGAGCATCTTTGCTTACCTATGTCATACCAGCTTATATTGCAGTGTGACTAAATCTATATAGAAGTGTGAAGCTGCAAGGCTATATTATCAATGCAAATTAGTGGGGAAATCCTGATTTACCTCAGCTAAGGTTTTATCATTGTCTGTATAGATTTATCTACCTCTGTTTACTAAGGTCATGCTGACCCCATTACAGGTCAAAAGCCATCATCTGGAATATTTTACATGGCAAGTCACATAATAAGACAAACCAAGGTATGCCTGGAATAACTGCTGCTTCACTGACTGCATTTTAGAGGTATTTAGGACTAACACAGGTGTAACGATGTGCAGACAACTGTTGTAAACTGTACTTTTCTGTCAAGGAGCTGAAGGAGCTTTGAATGCCATAGCATTTATCTGATACGCATTATACATCCTACCTGTGTTCCTCTCTCTCACCAGGAGACTCCTTTGTCTCCTCCAGATCTTTTTCATGCGACTTCATCAAACTACCGGCATACAACTCCGATTCTCAAAACAGCCTTGAAAGTGGTCAGCCCCTGTCACTCCGCTACTGAAGGGTGGGCTAACATGGACTTTATCGGAGGTCACAGTTATGCAGGAACCTATTTGGAAACAAAAATGCCATGCTCCTGCGCAAGCATCCTGCATTTTACAGCCAACTGGCATGCAGAGCAAACAGGGAAATGTGGTTACTCTGCCTAGCAGGTACGTAATTGTTTGGCTCGCGGGTGGTGCAAAGCTGCTGCTCGTGCAAGTGTGCCTCTCCAGGCCAAGGTCCATAGATCTCTGTAACAAGCCTTGGACAACTCCCCTAAGCCAGTTAACTCCAGTTGAGGCCAGAGAGGGGATTTTTCAGCAGAAAGAAACCCTCTGTTGAAAGGTGATGATGAAGAATATGGTCAAACTAGAAAATATTAAAAATATGGAATCTAGACTATGACACTGTCCACCTATTGGTGATGGTGAGCAGTTTTCACCACAGTCAGAACCTGTCCGGGTACCCTACTGGGGTAGTGGTGCGCATCAGGAAATCCTGACCATCTTATCTGTTAATGCTTCTTGCACCTTTCTGGCAATGCAAAAAAGCCTTAGAGTAAAATAAAATAGAGGAGCTTTTGCATTTCTAGTACTGTACTAGGCACAAACAAAGTTAAGCCCTTAACGCTACTCCCTATGTGGGGGAATATAGACTTTGAAGAAAAGTCTACGGCCAGCTCACTAGAAATGCATGAGATATGTCTAGAGATCAGAGACAATTTTTACACACACATTTCCTCACAGTTACAAATACTAGAGCTTCTCATTATCACTTATTTTATTATTTTTTATAATTCTTTGGATTTAATGAGCTGCAGCATTGGTTCTTTTAAAGTGAATACAGTTTTCAAGGATCCACTTCCCTTCTTTCCCAATAAGAAATGTTAATAAAGCTATATATATGTGTGCATGTTTACCAACTTGTTTCCTATTAATTAAAACTTAATAAGAAAAATTGTTTCTGCTCCCTCATTCCCCCCTGCCTTTTTTTAGAAAAAAGTGGCAAAAGGAGAGTGAAGAGTTTTTGTGTTACATTGAATTTTGTAATATTCATTTTTAAAACAGATTTCTTCTTTCTCTTTTATTCATTTATTTTGTCTTTGCCTTATCTCTTTTTTTTCCTTTCTTTTTGGGGAAAAAAGAAAAGTACAGGAAGAAAGGTGAAAAGGGAAGGAAAAAGTGAATAAAACAACAGTGAAAAAAAACTACAAAAGTCACAAATAAAAGCATTCAAAATAGTGCAAATAAAAGACCTTTTGACCCTTTACTTAGGGTTCATGAGCAACCAGGTAAGATGGTGGTTATGTTACTATTGGAGATCATTATTTCCTTGCTCTGTGTATATGTTTGATTTAAAAAATGGATCAAGTGTTCAAGGCATGTGGATGAGTAGTTGCCACTTCAAATACATGCCTTTGCCTACTCCCTATCACGTCCCTTTAATACATCAAATGGGGAAATCCTTCGTGTTAAGATTTTGTGAAGAAAAAGGACAATTTTAACATTTGATGCGTAGCACAAACTATTAAGTACATCTGTGCAGTTCTTTGCAATACGTTCTCCAAGCAGTTATCAGACAACCCCTGATGCGCACCACCAAAATGCTGTTCTCTATTGCAGCGTTCCAGCCCCTTAAAGAGCATTTCTGTGTGCTATAGCATAGTTTTGAAACATGAGCAGGGTGCCAAATGTAACTGCTTTGGGGGTTTTCACATACATAACTGAAGTATCTCGTGCTTGTAAACTAGATCCTATACAATGTCATTCACGTGTACAGCTACCAGAAACATGACGGATAGGAGGTAGAGAGAGAAGAGAGAGTAAAAATGCTGTTATTACTTTCATAGTTACAAATACCTCTGTAAGTGCTCCCTTGGATCTTCCTGCTACCAATATATACTGCAAATTCTCCTCTATAGCATCAGGCCTGCCATATATTGCCTTCTTCATTCAAGGAACTCAAAGAGTTTTAAAAGACATCATCAGTTTCAAGGCCCATTAAAATCAGTGTGCATCCTTTTCACTAATGTCAAGAGGTTTTTAATCAGGCTTTAAATTACTCCCCAACTTCACCTGTACTCTGAGTTCTGGGTTGTCTCTTTCCCACAAAGGCATTTTCCCTGCCCGAATCTCATTCCCTGCCTCTCCTTCTAATCTCCTTTTTAGGCCCCTTCTGTTATTTCTCTCTCCTCACATTGCATTTCGCAATACTTCCCACTATGGCTTCATCTGCAAGGTGAATTACTGCACTCCATCTTCCAGATCATTAACAAAGGCGCTAAGTATAATCCCAGCCGAAAACAGTCTGTGATACACCACAGCCACGCTGGGAGGAAAGAGATGATTTCTTCAGCTCCCTGCAGGATTAGATGGGTTCTCAAAATCCCTCACTCTTAGCTTGGCAAGGAAATTAATAGTTCAATTACCTCTTCCTTGCTCTCATCAGAATGATCTAATATACAAATACACACACACACGCGCGTGCACACGCACATGAGAAAAGGTAAAGAAATGGTGTATGACACAACTGCATAAAACTCATTTTTATATATATGTAAAAATGCATTTAATAGCACTGGCATGTTATAGAAGCCTGATGCATTTTTGATTGAGTCAGGCCCCCACTTTATATTTCTGTTCCATCATATAAGGATGATACAGTCACAATAACTCACGGAAAATAAAATGTTTATTACACTCTAACTAGTGCAGGTAGAGGATGTTCTCCCTATGTGCAGTATTCATATACTCCACTCAGCTTTAGGCAGATGACAAATCATATTATAACTTTCTATGGTACAGATAAATCACGTGCTTCCTCTTCTTAACTATTGATTTACGTGGAAGAAATTTATCTCTGACATCACTGGAGGTCTGTGAATGGAAGTGACGGGGAGCAAGCCAGTGACCCTCAATGTCCTGACATCAAGCAGGAGCTGGCCCCAGGGAAGCTTGGAAGAACAGGGAAGGCATTAGGGCTGCAATGTGCCTATAGGTTTGAACAAGAATAGAGCTATCGAGGAGCAGAGAGTGGTTCTGCAGGGGTTAGCAGCATAAAACTGGCTAGTATGTAGGGGACCTTTCAGCTCTAATGTTGGCAGCATTAGCCAGTCTAGTGTGAGTAACTGCCTTGTTCATCTACTGATCATCTGCATCTACCGCGAGGCTGAAAGAAATGTCTCAGAAAGACCTCATGGTCGTTATTCAGTCAAGCCTGTGAGAACTTTCTGCTTACGATCAGGAAGGGTGAAGGACTGGGTTTAATCTCCACTATCCACCTCATCCATTTCTAATTTAGTTATATGGCTATTACATGGGTTGTGTAAGTAAATGGCAGAACAGTATTCCTGCCATGTAATTATATTTTAAAATTCAAGTAATAGCAGTTACTTTTATTAGCAATAACAATTATCATCCCTCTTAGCATAGTCTCAGATAAAGAAATTCCTTGTAATGATATTGTAATGACAGTCTTACATCCGTGTCATATTGACATGAATAATATATTTAATGTCAAGAGAAAATGATTAACTGTTTCTTCATTGAAAGCACATGAATTTCTATGCATCCACATACTTGCACATGGGGAGCTTGTCTCATTAGATAAAAATTATAAAATTAAAAAAATTAAAAAATAAAGTCCAGGTTGAAATTAAAAAAAAAGAAAGAAAGAAGGAAAGAAAGAACGAAAGGGAGAAAGAAACGATCTAATAATGTTTCCGGCATGCTCACAATGGCAGCGCAGGACAGGAGACCTTGAGTTAACTCCAAGGAAACTGGTATGTCTAGACAGCTCAATATAGACTTACAAAAGGATACTGGGATCCCAAATGCAGTGTTAATGAGGACTTCCTGCTAGCTGATTAGCCGTACCTCCCCGTGGAGACTAATTAACCCTGGTGCAGCTCTGGCTACAGAACTTCTGGCTCTTCAGCAACAGCTTGGGAAGCTCTGCAGCTGAGCCCGCGAGTGCTGGAGAGCCATGCCCTCAGTGTCATGGAGATCTTTATCTTCCCGTGTGTTACGGGACACTGTTTGCACACAGTTTTCCCTGCGATAGGGCAGAATCTGGTCATGGCATAAGGGGTGCAAAGTGAGGCCCAGCATGAAGTTCTGCTCTTGCAGCTGGTTTCCTGCAGAATAATGAGCAAGTCAACAACGCACAGATCCTCCAAAGTGTCTTGATGTCTGCCCACTAGTGCATTGAGGCATCTAAATACCTTTTAGTGTCTGCATCTGTCTCTCTCAAGTTTTTCTCTTGTCTATAAGGCAGGGACATGTGCAACTTTCTACCTCTGAGTGAAAATGAGTATAATAAGAGATCTGAGGCCTACTCATTTGTAAAAGATGTTCTGTTGCTGCTAGCAAATGTGCTGGGGACTTTTCTCAAGCACCTAAGGCCAACTGACACAGAATGATTTGTGTCCATATTATCACATTTTCTTAACCTTCAAAGCGGAGCGGTCACATCCACACTGCCTGCTGGTAGTGGTTTCCGGCTTGTGCTGACTCTTAAACTGTGCCTAGGAATTGTTTGGGGGAGTGGTAATATCAACTGGCTCAAGCAAAATCCATTAAGCAACTCTGACAGTTGAGTGCCAGTGCTTAGGTATGTTCAACAGAATCATTCAATTTTTTAATGTAGATGTAGCCTACAATATCATTCATAACACACTGTTGTTTTTTTCTTGTTTATTTCCAATTGGACTTGTCCTTTTTTTAATCTATACTACCCTTTATACATTAATTTGCTTTCTGTTGCAACTCTCAGGTCAGAGGTGTCTTTTAATGGAGAGAGAAATAAATCCAGGTATATTACAGAAATGTAAAATCTGCCATAAGTGAGAAAAAAATCTCACGGCATTTGACAAGAGACATTTTAATACGAATGATAAGGTAGGTGGAGTTTTAAATAAGGGACTGTGAACCTTTATTTAGACCTGAATTTGCCAAACTGCGCTTGGTTCTGGCTTCGTTCTCTGCAGTGAATTTTCCGTGTGTTACGGAACAAGAGTTCTTAGACGCTCTCCACCTGCTAAATATCATTGAACACAATTGCAGAGGTATGGAAACTGGTGGAGAGAATCAGATGATTAAGTGCAGGTGTCTAGTTCCATGGTAGATACCTTTGGCTATCTGAGACACCTGCTCAGGGCTGGAAAATATCACACAGGGCTTGAGAGACCTTCACAAAGAGAAGGTGTAGGGTGTAGGCCAGAGAGCTTACCTGAGGGAAAGACACTCACCAAGAGTCACGAAGATAGTCTTTTGGAAAGCCAGAAACACAGGGTGACGTTACCTGGAGCCGGTCTGGTACTTAGTCACCAAACCTTGGATTTACATGGAGAGATGAAGGAGCAGGAGTTAGCTCTGCTCTGGTGTCAGCCTGGGAAGAAGCGCTTCTGCCCATGCGCCCGTTCCTCTTTGCTAACGTGTCACATAGCACCAACTCTGCCAACGCTGCCCTTGACGCTGCCTTTACCGCGAAACTGTTGTTCCGTTCGTGTGGATTTGTGCCATTCAGACTCAACGTCTGTGTCAGATCACGGCTCTCCACGCTCTTTCGTATTTCGGAAGCTATGCATATCATTCATGTTAGCGAGCAATATTTCTCTGCGCTTCAGCAAATGACATGAAAATGCTTTGTCCCAAAATCTAGCCTGCGATTTTGATAAGTTACAAATAGATTTATCCAAACCCTGGAGAAATGCTAAGAAGTGCTTATGGCGTGTTTACCACAGCCACTTCATCATTTACTAAGTGCAGCTGAGTTGTTTGTGCTAGGTATGTCTGATTCAAAGCCTTTTGGGGTAAGTGGGGGTTCATCGCTGGACTTCTACAGTCTTTTGATCTCATTCTTCTGCACATGTCCTATATACGTCAAGTACTACAGCTCAGAAATGCCAACGGCTCTTGCTTTGCATAAAAAATTCCACTGAATGATATTGAATTCCTGGACAAAAGATATGCCCGCTTTGCTTTGAGAGCAAGTCTGCACGTACATAAATGCTGAAGAACCTCACAAGGTTTGGTCATATCATAGAACAGGTAGACTAGTACTATATAAATCACGCAAAATATAGCCTTTCATAAACAACACCCAGAAAGCTGGAATTTGGAGCATTTGAAAGTTAATGTCTGCAATTGTCAATATTTTTTTTTTCCTGACTAAATGTCTCATTTAAATTCTGAGCAACATTTAAAAACCTTCTGGGTACTATTTCATTTAGGGGAATATTTACTACCGTAGCAGCACCACTAAGATTCCCTGTGTACACATAATTTTATCACTATAATTGTTCTCATAATGGTAACGTTTGAATAAGCTATATGATATAAGCACTTTTTTTATTAGTATAACTGCGCACGCTCTAACTGTGTATACTTTAACCCTTTCATGGAACACAGACTAAAATTACTGTAATTATGTATAGCATAATATTTAAACATTTTCCTATATCTAATATATTTAAGATATTGTGTTAGACTTACGGGAAATATTGCAATACCATCACATAGAAAGTAGTATAAAGCTGTTCTAATCAGTTTTAATAATGAGTAACAAAACTTAGCACGGGGGTTGATATTTTCGATTGATTCTTGCTATGTCTAAGGCAAACGCTGAAACTCCCTTCAGCAAAGCTCCCAACTGAAATCTCTGGGATGCATTTTTTAAATCCCTCCCCAATGATTTCACGTAGGCAATCAGCTCCCGGTGCAGGTGGACGAGTGCCTGCATCCGAGCGGAGAAGGGAAGCAGGAAAGGCGTCGAGACCTGGCCTCAGGTTATCGGCAGCGAAGCCTCGGCAGCGCCTCTGTGCCTCTGAATGCTAATTGGCCCCGAAGTAAAGCAAAATTTGCAGAACTGGTGTTGGAGCTGCACCAGGTCGAGCGGTCCCGACCTGAGCAACGCACTCACTGAGGCGTGGGAGCTTTGTCTGATTAAAAATGTCAGGGTCAGACCTGCCCTCTTTTAACTTAGGGCGAGTTCACCAGTCTGCACTGGGGACGTGGCGGGCTGTCAGAGCTCCCTAATCCATCCACTGCCCTGCAGCTGAAATGTGAAAGGCTCCTATGGCCTTTTAGATAAGGGATATAATTTAAGAGATGCTTTTTAACTCCCCTTCCCTCTTTTTTTTTTTTTTTTTTTGGATTAAGATTGATACATTTTGGAAATCTTCAATTGTGAATTTCTAATCAGCCTATTACAATGAACTGTTTTCTTTGCACCGTTAGGGCTGAGATCTGAACATCCATTTTGGAAACCTAATGAGGTTAAATCATCCCCAGATCCCAGGATCACCTCCTTCTAGAAAGGACAAATCAGCTAATGATGGGGTCTTTTGCCTGGGGACTGAGGTTTAAATCGACTTTGCCAGATGTTGCCCTGGCAAGTTTCTTGACTGCGAAATAGGGAAAACAGCTTGGCCCTTCCTCACGGAAGGATAGGGACAGGGAGTGATTGCAAATCTGTAGAGTTTTGAAGCATTGGGAGCTGTGCTCACTTTCCTTTGCGAGAAATTTTGAACTTTGTCTTATTTTTACTTTGAGCTTCTTTAGGGGCTTCAGAGAGTATAAATTAAAAGTCAGTGCAAGGGGCACAATACTCCTACAATTCGTATATAATTTTCTACAGGATTCCTACTCCAGCTTTATATGTTACCATCAAGGTCCAGTGGTAAATGTACTTTGTTATTAACTAGACCTTGATTGAATTCTTCCATCTCTTTCTTGATTTCTGTCTGTCAGTGATATATCTGTCATTTTTATGCGTGAGTGCTGTCACCTGTGATTTTATCTTGCTCGGATGATATTTTACCCTTTTGTTGCCTCTATTTTATTCTTTGACCTCTTGAAGCATTTTCACATTGTATGGCATGGATTTTTCTGACAGTTTCAAGTGAACAGTTTCACAGACTTCAGCATATTAATTTTTTTTTTCCTTGAAGGTTGGTAGCTTTTCTCTCTACTTTTTTTCTTTTTTCTTTTTTCCCCTTTGTTTTTATTTTCTCTTGCACTCCCTGAATCCCTTGAGATCCTTTTAAAGTCCTTTCTATGAGTTATTCGCTCTATGTAGCTTTTCCTAATACTGGCTGGTCAATCACCTTTTTAGGAGGCTGTCCACATCCTCGTTACACCTAAAGCTCTGGTGGCTTAGAGTTCCGTGGGCACCAAGACAGCTCATTCTCAGAGTAGCTAGAAATTTTCTCTCCTTCCTTTTTCCATAAAATAGAAAGGAAAATTATTTCCTATTTTACGGTAAAAGGCTCAGTCACAATGACCTGAGTCATTTGTAAGTTCACACTGAGGAAAAGAGCAGTGGAGATGGCTACAGTATCTCCAGCTTATTTAAGTACCAATTTAGAAATGATAGAACTTTACAAATGGCATCACTGTCTTCTCTACCTCCATACGCATAACTCACTTAAATGTCCACGTAGTTCTCAAAACTTCAGGCAAAACTGTATAATTTATGTGAAACCCTTTCTTGTAGATAAGCACAAAATTAGGCCTATTAAGTGTTAGCATGGTGAAATCAGTCATGTTGCTGGAATGAATGACATGATTGAATTCAGGAAAGTCCCATCAGAAATGAATTTGATTCTGCGTTTAAAGGGATGAAACTAAAAACCTGCTAAAGTGCAGGTCTACAATTCCTGTTGAAATCAGCAGAATGGAAAAAATTTGAACTAACTGATATTTTGGCCCCCTGCATACTTAGACCAAAGCCAAAACAGATTTAACAGTTGATATAATGTTGCTTATGGGTAGTTAAAAGAACAGCGTGTTCGTCTATTGTTGTTTTCGGCATTGTATCTATCTCACTTGCTATGTTTAGACATTCTTTGTAGAGACCTACTGGATCTGGATTGTAAAATTAATGAGGACCAGGTTATGTATTGCTTGTTTACAACTGCGTAATGTTATTCTCAAGGAATAAATATTCTTGAAATAATGTAACAAAAATAACTAAAAAATCTCCAGCTCAAACCAGCTCAGACCAGCTCAGACCAGCTATGCCTCTAATCCAGTTTTTCAATCCTCATTCATATTAAAAGATACATGCTTTTATTACATACATATTAGATACTATGAAATTGAATACGCAATTTAATGAGCTGTGTACATGGCACACCCATAAATATTTTCCCATAAGATGCTGTTTTCAACTGCATAAAACTTTCCTGACTTTAATCATTAACCACAATCTGATTTATGATTCAGCTAAAATGATCCATCTGTTTCTGAAAAAAAAAAAAAAAATACAAAGCTACAACGCATTAGTTTGTTGAAATTAAAGCAGTTTTATTAAAGAATATTTTATCTTTAGTTTGATGTGTTCTGGAGACTGTGAAATAGTATTTGCATCCCTGCAAAAATTTACCCGAAATTGGGCATGTTACCCTGAAATCTCTCTTTGCTCATGTTTGTTTGGTGTTTGCCAATTAACTGCATTGAAGTCTCAGATTGTTGCAAGAACGCTCCAGATCTAAACAGCAGGAGGTAACCAGAACCACCCTTGCAACTCTTCCTATCCTCTAGCAGCAGGTAAAGGGGTGTTGGGAAGAGGAAAACTATGTGCAGGCAGGGTAGCAAATGTGGGTGCAGAAGGGTCAAGGAGGATAAGAAAGACGGGGAGCAGAGACCAGACCGTGCTGAAGGAGTGCAATTCTGTTCTAGGTTGAGATAGGTACACGTAAGGGCCTTCATTTGCTTTACACGTCCAAGTTCCTCCTACAACCAGTGAGTGCTCAGTTCAGCTACCCACACAGAGCAACATGATGACATCGAGTGATGCCTTAAGACATCTACATTAGGCTACCAGAAATGGCCCAGTATCCATGGTAGATCCATGCCCTCTTAGAGCAGCAGCTAAACACTAGCAGTGGATATCCTTGAGCAGGTCAAATGGCCTAGATGCCAGCTTCTTAGTCTGAGTAGTTAAGCCAGAGGTTGGAGATTAGTCCTCAAATCAATGAGAGTTGATCAAGAGTCATCAAGTCAACAAGACACAACAATCTCCAAAGAGAGATGTGTCTAAATGGTAGACCTACTGCTCTGGAAGAGGAGGATGGGCTTGTAAACCACAAGCCTTGAAAGGGGTGAGTGAGTAAGTGTGTGTGTGCATATACGTGCATGCTCATGGGTGTGTGACTAGAACTTCTTGGATTTAGTTATACAAGGGTGTTTAGAAAAGTAGATTTTTTTATTTATGAACATTTTGCAAGATTCTAGTATTGTGGTTTATCTGTTATATTACTGTTATTGATCTTTAATGCATAGTCCACTGATTATGAATTAATTACATGTCATTAATGAATCAAAATGCTTCCATCTTGATTTGACTTAAATTATATAAACTGAGAAGTTTTTTTTAGCTTGTGACATCGACTCACAGAGGGATACGGTATTGAGCTAAAGAGAAAAGCCTCTAAATCCTAAAAATCCTCTGGTGAGGATATATAGCTCCATAAACGAAACTGATGTCATTCAGGATTTTATTCTATTCCTGTGTTAGTCATGCTTCTGCAGTAGGAGCATATTTAGGTGTAGAAGTCAAGTTCTCAAACTATGGGAAACACTTGAGTCTTTGTGGGGTTTTAATTCAGTCACTTTTTAATCATTATGTATATTTAATTACTGAGGTTTTAATAACCCTCAAGATTGCCTGGGGCAGAGAGCTATGAAGCTCCTTTTTGCTCTGTGAAAATATGCTTCATGCTATGAGAATCTAACCCACGATGCTTAAAGATCTCATAACCCGCCCTGTGAACTCCTGCAGTGAGCACCTCTTCGCCTAGCACGACGAAAACATCCCAGTAAGATGTGGATCAGGTCAACGTGTGAATCGAGAAAGCGTCGACGCCTTTGTTGCACGGAAGCTGATTCCTTTGCTCACCGCCCAGGAGGAAGAGCGCTCTGCGTTCACGTGATACGCTCAAACACCATTCGTGCCTCGGTTTGTCTTGTACGATAACGCACACATCCTTAGCCTTTCATTTCAAATTCCCACACTATTCTTTATCCTTATTGTATCTATTGATGACGCTCTCATCAGGGAGCAGAAGATTAGAGGCTGAACATATGTTACATTTTAAGTTAATAGCTGAGCTCTCTTTAAACAAAGCTGGTATGACTGACTTTGTGTCTCCCTTTACCTTCGCTTCATACAGTGCAAAAGCATCTAGGATACCCACAGAGCTTTGCTGGCTGTAAGTCTATATTCTGTCAAAATAAATGCAGAGGAATTGTGCAAGCTTCTGAAGGATGAATCAGAGCACTTTTGAGGGCTGTTTTGTTTCTAACCCCTTGATAATTCCCTTAGTGGCTACCAGGGTCCCTAAATGAATGAGAGCTATATTGAGATGTGTCAGTATTAGCTGCTGAAAGCATAGATTTAATCCAGGAATAAGTGGCACCAACCTATAAAGGATTTAGAGGTTCTGTAAAGGACACTAACTAATCTGTGAATAACTCCGCAGGATTCACATTCTAGATAGCCGCCAGGGAATCGACCGAATTGGCTCTTATCCCGTTCAAACTGAAATTCTGAGAGCTATGTGAACCATAGAAGCAGAAAGGATTTAAAAAAAAAAAAAAAAAAAAGAAAGAAAGAAAGAAAGAAACAGTAAAAGGAACCACAGGTTAGCTGCTTAATGCTTACTTTTCCAGCCTTCTGTCATGTAGCTGCCGCACTTATAATAGCAAGGGAAAAGGGGAAGGAAGGAGGGGGGGAAGGAAAGTGCTCTGAAACGGATGCCAAAATGCCATTAGACATTATGAGCTTTCTTGACTCCCCAGCGGACTCTGATGGTTGCTTTGGAAGAGGCTGCATCAGCGTTACCCAGACCTTCCGCTGCCAGCCCTGTCCTGAGCGGAGCGACCTTGAAAAGTTGTTCAGCAACATACCGTGTGTTGGTTGTTTCTTGACTTGAGCGATTCAAGGCTTCTACCAGAAAAACCGTGCTCCCATCGATTTTCAGATGCAGGAATCCTGGACACATACTGTGGGCCTTAGAAAATAACCCTGCTTCTCTCAAAGGATATTATTGTGATCTGTTTGTTCTATAAAGTGTGAATTTTAAGACAAGAGAAATATACAAAGAAATATGATTTTTTTTTTTTCCAAAATGGAAATACAGAATCACGGAAAGGGCGTAAATTTACTTCATTTGTCAATAGAGCTTGACTGATTTATGTTATTTGGTTTCTACCTCTGGGAAATAACATAGCTTTTTTCTATTCGCATTCTACATGCTATTTTGCTGATGAACTTTTCCAAGCGTGTTATACTGCAAAAGGCTAGGTATCAACATACTACTCAATGCTAAGACTGCCTCATCTAAAGACATCTTCTTCTAAAACAAGAAGTCAATCAAGCAAATGAACAAGTACATTTAACAAGCAGTAGGAGGATGTTTAATCTACAGTGAAGATATATAATTTTCAGTCATTTGAAACTATGCATCTGTTCTGCTCAGCTATGAAGGACCGTTTTCCTTATTACTTAACATGAGGTAACTCACAAGTACAAACACTGAAATGCGTTGCAGTGCACCGGTGTAAAATCAGGATTAGGGAAAGAATATTCAGAATATGCCTTACACTACGTCCACAAGTCTTCCAAAAAACATTTCCTGGTCATTTCTAAAAGGATCGTTCTCTGGGCAATTGCTAGCTATGGAAGCACGTACAGCTCAGAAGGTACTTAATGGAAAACCTTTTGTCTGAAGAATTTCTTCAAAACAGCGGGGCCAGGATTGCTGGCATCAGTGACTTAACAGTAGTGAAACCAGTTCACAGTATAATTTCTATTCCTTTCCAGAAGCCAGGGCTAGTTAAGCCAGTAAATTTAGTGAGTGCTGTCTTGAGATAGCAACATTTGCTGAAGCAGATACTGAATAAGTAATTTCATTTTCTTGACATAATAAAGATGAGGATATTTTAAATAAGTGATTGTACTGCCAATGCCCCATCATCTTCTTTGTCTTGGTTCAACAACAGAAACTACTATTTTTCTTAGCTTTTAGCATTGTTAAAATGTGTTCTGATTTCAAGGAGAGAAATAGTATATGATATTCACCACTTTTTGTGTTCTGTTAGGAAGAAAGTTAATACTAGCTTACATAGGTAGTAGAAAGCAGAAAATCTGTTTATTGAATGACGGATTACATTGGGAAACATTCATAGTAAATTCATTACTGCTGTATTTGCTGGTTTGAAAAATCGGAGAAAATTCATTTTCGACAATCATTGCTAGCAACTGGCAAGAAGCAGCACTCCCTTAGTAGGGCAGCTGGCAGCTGGGAGGATGTAAGTAAATCAGTGCCAGTGTGTAACCAGCTTTTTCTGCACTGAAACAGAGGTGTTAAAACCAAACTGGATTTGCAGTATGGAATGCAAAACATGAGCATGTCGTTGTCTCTGTCAGCAGCACGAACAGCAGAAGTGTAGACATGCGTCACGGTTATGTTGATTTCTCTTCCTCTCACAAAGCAAATATTAAGCCACCTTCAAGAATGGAATCATTCTCGCTCTTCTCATCTTCTGTGCTCAACCCACTCCAGGAACCATTGCCCCTAGAGGTCTCACTAAAGTCTTGACAGATTCTTTTACCTTATAAAATCTATATCTTTTTGTTCAAGATGAAAATCTTGTGGCATTTGCTGTTGCAGGACTCCTCCAGTCCATACGGTGGAATTCTCTGTGAATCAGCGTTAAGCAAACAATCTCCCAAGATGTGAAAAAAGGGTTTTGCTTCCTTCTAGCTTACACCTGCAAGCAGTGTAATCAAAATCATTCAGCTTCATCAAATATCAACTGAAACTTTTAGTAAATTAGAGGTAGTCTTTCTGCATCTGAATCAAAACCCACACTGATGATTCTTGCTAACCTCCTTTGTATTTTCCGCAGGTTGTAGCATTCTTCATTTCCTGTCCTGATGCCAGAGTGTGGTCCCATGCTGCTGAGCTGTTGCAATATGCAGGCCTTGAGGTATCTGTGTTCCAGCAGACATAAACCCCTTATAGGGTATTTTGGTCAACTGCAGGTGAGACTTCCAAAAAGTGTTTCCTCTAACAGTAACAGAATGATTGAAATGTCTTACAGTAAAAAAAAAAAAAAAAACAAAAAAAAACAACCAGCTAATTTTCAATATAAAAAATTTTCTTGAAGCATACTTCATTAAAAAACTCTCAGCTAAGTTTCTGGAAATGAATCAATGAATGATTCATGTTCTTCACTGCCATGACCACTAATCTTGATCCTGCACTGAGTCCTGGATTCAGTTAGCTTTAAGTACTTAAATGAAGTACTGAATTTAGGAGCCTAGGGTGAAGATTAATCTCTCTAACTGTAACGGAAGGGTTGAATTGTCTATGAATATGTATTTAGTGCCATTTTAGACACCTCTACATATGTATTTAGCACTATTTGTATTAGTGACACTTTGCCATCAGTTGCTGCTCCAGAAGGATGTAGGTCCTCTGTCATCTCCATGCGGATGCGTCATATACTCTTGGGCACCTCAAATAACAATAGAGGCATTTGTTCAGGTGATTAAATCACTCTCAAGCATCTGGGTCAACTACGTAGACTGTTATTGAAGTTAGTGGCAGCTCTTGTCAACACAGTCATTGAAGTCTAGCTATAATTTTTCCAAACATAAGTAAACTTCAGGAGAAGATGCATTGCATCCCAAGCACCAAAAGCCATATGGACTAACTCTTTAATGACTGTGAAGGAAGCTAAGATCCAACTGTCCAACTGTACATCCTCACAGTAGACACCTACCTTTAACCAAAGTAATCTCTTACCTTCGTTCCTTTATAAAAAGTCAAGGAAGAGGCATCGGCTCCTGCAGAGCATCGTTCAGATGCCAGCTGCCATTCTGAGGTATCTGTCTCTTTTGCTTGACTGTGAAAGGAGCCGGGTCATTCAATTCAAATGTTCACACATAGGCCTTTAAAGTCATCAGAGAGGTCTGCAGAAATACAGCAGGAATGACACAACCTATGAAGGATCAGCCCTTACGGCCGATGGCTAGATGTGGTAAACTAAGGCATCTCAAACAGAATCAGATACTTGCATACTGCCCAGATTGCCAGAGCTACCTATGTCCCTTAAACGTTTAGAATTAGGTGGGAAGAAGTGGCCAAAGAGCTGCAGATGAGGAGTTGTTTGTGACAACAAAACCAGATCGAACATCCTACTTACAGTTAATATTGTTTAGTGTTGTTTGTCTTCAGGTGGTAAAATTTGCTTTTAGCAATGTGTGCATGCAGATGTATATTGTGATGCTGTTACTTCCGATTATAGGATTATAACGTCAGTACCTTTTTCTGTCCATTCTTTTAACACCTTAACTTTCACCTTCCTTAGCTGAACTGAGCTTCCCATTAAAAAGAAGAAAAAAAATAAGGCTGGCTTTTGGTAAACTGAGGATGTCAGCTTTTCTCCAGGAAAAAAACAAAAGTAATATCTTTTTTTGAGAATCCGGTAGTACATCTCGGTGTGAAAGAGTTCCTTTCTATATGCATTACCTTTCTCCGATTAATAGAAAGTGTCATCAGACTCTGTTATATCCACTCAATCAGGTTTTTTTAGATTACCTTAGAGTTTTCCAGTCTTGTATGTAATTAACTAGTCTAAGTAGTTTTAGAATCAGGAAATGGGCTAGCAAGTGGGCTTGTTCAATAAAATAGGTAGCAATGGGAAAGTACTAGGTCTTTAGAAAGCAGGTGATTCTAGAAGAAACAAGTAAGACTTGTTCCATTCACTAAATCCATCCGGAATCATTACTGAATGATATTCAAAAGTGTTGCATTTCATACATACAGCAAAGTATAAGCACATATGTTTAACCAGATTTGTGCAGCAGACACATACAAAGGTGCGTCCAGTCACGTATATATGCGGTGCTTTAGAAGATTATGAATCTGGTATTAAATCTCTTTTTAGTGGGAATTTTACTTTTTTTTTTCACCTCTGGATTTATGTAAATATAATAGTGAGTGTTTTTTTCACTTCTCCAATGACATTGTTGGGATCTGACTTCAACTAGACAGAATTAACCCTATAATCACTGTGTGACACCTGCTATCTCAGGTCAAAATTAGCTCTTTCATATGAAAGGCAGAATTTTCTTTTTGCCCCACTTCATACTGTATATGTAAGACTGCCTTTAGTAAGCGTACCAATCATCAATTAAAGTTATTTCGTTAAATTGTATTTATACTCCTGATACATCTATAGTGGAAAAAAAAATCAGTTATAGATTAGGACATTATTAACGCGGTGAAGACTAAGCATTACATGTAATCATTCTATGGACTCAGTACATGGAGAGGGTACTCTATTAATAGCTATGTTGTGGTTTTAAGCAATTATAATTAGAGACGAAGAAAAATTGAAGGATTAACAGGAAAATGTTTTTCTAAACCAGGTTTCTGTTCATTTTATACAGGAGTAAGAGGAAATGATGTAATTTATGATATCACTATTAGAAAAAAAGATGCAGGATTCCTTCTGGCTATCCCGGCCTATTGAGGAAAACCCATTTCCAGCCTGTCTCATCAACTTGTCACCATTCTTTACTCAAAGTTATCCTGCCTTTTAATCTACTTTGCCCATTCCAGTAACGGAGAACTCTGCTAGTTCTGAGCAGAATTAATTTATTAACTTCTCTCATTTTAATCAAAACAGGCTCAGGAACATTCACAAGATAAAACACTGGTAGCAACTACTTGAGACAGCTTCAGTCTACACAGCAGATAATGTTTGTTTGTTTATTTGTTTGTTGTTTATAGATAGAAAAATGCATGCTTTCACTTAAATAGAGCTGTTTGTCTAAGAATCTGCCTCATCATTGTTGTGATGTCTGAGGATTTCAGTGTATTAATCCTGTTAAAGTTAGGTAAAGCTAGTCATCTCCTTTGTAGCTGGAAAACTGATGCATGAAGGGGGTGATTAACAGGCTCATGAAAGAAAGGTTGTTGCGGACCAGGACATGACTCCCAGCTTCTTGAATCTAAGAAAAAAACATCTTTCTCACCATCTCGATCTTCCTTCTTTGTGAGACAGTGCTTTCAACTCTCATTCTGCTAAGTGAAAAATCAGCTGGCAAATACCTAGACTCTTTATCATTCTTTTACTTTGTGTGGTTTTAGGTACTTCAATTTGTCATATATTCTACAAGTATTAATTAAGGCAAGACTCGGTGCCATGTCAATAAGCAGTAGGGAGTGATAAATAGTGCTGGAGAAATCAGATTCTTAATGGCACAATCAAGCTGTGCAAAAAATGCAAAGCGTTTATAGCAAACTTTTACATCAAAGTGTTCAAAGTAATTGTGTGCATCACTACAGAAAGAGAAGGACTGACTTGCCTGCAGCCTTGGAGCCGCTATATGGATATTTCAGACACACTAAAGCACATTTGCACTAATTTTCTGTATGTAGGCAAATGAACTGATCTCCCTGGTGTTCCAAGAAGCATTTAATTTTTCTAGTTTATGAGTTCTCCCTACATTCATGTTCTCCTGTAAAGATCAGAGTCAAAATTGGATACAACTATTAAACTATGAGGTTTCCATCCAGAGACCTTACCCAAAGCAATCAGCTAGGTCAATGGTCATTAATATCAATGATTTTTGGAGCTCCGTATTTGTATACATACATATATATATATATATATATATATATATATATATATATATATATATATATGGAACATGTAATGGAGAGCTAACTGCATTTTATCTGTGATCTGCCCATTGACTATTATGAGACAAAACATTTTGCTATTAAAATCTGTGAGACTTTTTCCACTTAATGGAATGAAATGGAATAAACTCATTCTATGGAAAACCATTTAACTGTTTACGCTCAGCTTCTCCAGCTCTTCTCCAGCAGCATTGATAACACATACCCTTTCATAGGGGTGCAGTAAGGCTTAATTAATTGATATCTGTAAATTGTTTGCAAATACTGGCAAGAAAAGAGATAGATAACCCAGAAGTATTATTTGAAGGACATTACATTGATCCTTGACATAATAGAGATGAAAAAGAATAATCGTTATTGAAATAATGTCAAATTTATCAATCCTGACCTTCCCTACTTTCCTATAGGTTTTTCTTCTTAAATATCTGCTTAAAAGAGTTATTCTGCAACGAGAAATTTAAAAAAAAAAAAAAGAAGAAGAATAAAGCAATACCAGAGTTCACAAAAAAATTCGGATCAACCAGATCTGACTGTTTGATTTGTGTCAAGCTTAACTACATCCCTAATGCAATAAGCTAAACTGACTATGGAGCATCGCTGAGTTATTTTAAGTTTTCCTTTGTAGAAAAAAAACAAAAAAGGCACTCCTCCAGCAACACTCTACAGGCCTGCTGCTCACTGTCTGTTTCTGCACCACTGAATGAGGAAGCCTCAGCATGGCATTCTCCTTGCACAGTCAAAAGGGACTACGCAATGACAATTTGCTTCTGGTGATATGCTTTGCTCTGTTGCTTAACTTGCATGGATTTTCCCTTTAAATTAACTTCCCCACATCTCCCCTTCTTTAAAAACAAAGGCTTAAATGTAAACATAAAGAGTATCTTTCTCTTCGCTAAAATCAGGAAAGAACAACTGGAGGGTACGTTGTTGCAAGCAGGTAATTAGCCATTTCAGTACAGATATGCATACTTAGCTCCAAATTATGGCACAGAAGAGTTAAAGCTGTTTTCAGGGTTGAAGCTGTTTGGCTGTTCCATTCAGGTAGGATTTTTTTTTTTTTTTTAGGCATAATAAGATCAATGAAATATTTTATTTTGGACCTACCCTACTGGGCTTCTAGCCTGAGGCTACAGCTTCTAGCCAGAGGTCTAGATGTCTCAGTGGTCTAAGTATTCAGATTTAAAATAACTCAGCTCCCTCGAACTGGAATTCTTTTAGGATTGACTCAAATTTTAACTTTCCCCTCTGCTTCCCATCCGTAGCTTGTGAAACGGGCTGCTCTGGCTCAGCTGGTATTATAAGAGAACAACAGAAAGGACAAACTGATGTGTGAGACGCAATTCACATGTAACATCACATGTAACATCACATGTAACCTAAATGCACAATGCCATGCAAAGACCACAGACTCCCACCAAATGTGAGCTGAGTGTTATAGTTCACCCCAGTCTTGGTAGCAGTTTCATAATAGCTTTATTAAGCAATCTCCACTATTTATACTGGTGCAAACATAGATTCATTTCTTTGATTTTACAAGAGTTAGTTGCGACTTCCATCGGTATAACTGGGGACAAAGTTTAATCCAATTTGTTAGTGCCCAGTATGTTTTCCCTTGGAAATATCACTGCAGGAAAACAGGGTCCTTACGGTTTCTTACTCTTAACTTTTTGTTCGGAAATTTAGATTAAAGGCAAAATGAACAATGAGATCTCAATATGATCATCATCTGTTCAGAGAACCCAGATTCTCAGAACTCAGAATGATTTGACATTTTATCTACATACAGTCAGACTGTATGGAACCAGTTGTTAATGGAAGCCTCTGTAGAAAAAATGCTTCATCTACTCACTATATAAAACATTCTGTAATTAGAGGACCAAGAACAACAACATCAGGCCAAGAAAAGATGAAAAGGCACCTCAGCCTTCAAGTGTTGAATCAAAAATGCTTCACTTTCTTCCTATGTGGTGCCAGGAAAAAAGGAACAGATAAAAATACGTCTGATATTTGCTTTACTCAGTAAAGATACTCAAAACCAGGTTTCTACTCTGCTTTAAGCTAAAAGCAGGTAGAAAAGCCTTTAATTATTACTTGGTAATTGATTGGTAGTTAAGTTAATGCCTTTCAAATATTTTCACTGAGTGCCCTCATTTTTCCTTTTTTGAGACGCTGGTGTAGGTTTTACTCTATGAAGTCAATGGAAATGGAAGAATGGAAAAAGTCATCTATACATAATTTTTGTACTTCTGCACTGAATTTGAGGACTGACTCCCTTATCTGAATGTTACTAGTTTCCTTCGGGCCAGTCCCAGGCTTAAAAGGAGCTTTTCGCGATGGCTCGAAGGGGCATCACAGGGTGGCTAGTCCACTCTTTTTGAGGCGGCCCATTGCCATGTTGAGGGAGGAGGACCATGATACACATGTGTTCCCTTTAGTTTACTCTCGTAACGACGTGATCCGAAATAGAGCCTGATAAAGTTGACTGAAACATAGATTCAGTAATCTATGGATATACATGGGTATAAAGATAGTGATGGGAATTGTAATGTAGTATAACGTACGGAACAAGTTCTTACTGTGTCAGTGCTGCTGGGCTCTTGGGTCTGTCACTTTACATTTTCAAATTTTCTAACTACCCATTTGTAAATGGATTTAATAGCGCTTCCTCTCCCCAGAATAGTGCAAGTAATAATTCTTTGAGATCTGAGTATAAAATGTATTGTATCACCCAAAACAGGTTTTCATTTTCATAAATGGAATTTTTGCTAGGGTTGTTCAGCATGGAGAGAAGAAGGCTTGGGGGGAATCTCATCAATATGTATAAAGATCTGATGGGATGGAGTGAAGAAGATGGAGATAGATTCTTCTCAGTGGCAGCCAATGGCAAGACTAAGGGAAAGGGGCAGAAACTGAAAGACAGGAAATTCTGTTTAAACATAAAAAAGCAACCCTCTGCTGCTGTGAGACTGATCGAGCAGTGGAACTAGAGGTGATGGAGAACCACTAGTTCTCCACAACCTAGAGAGGTTGCGGAGTCTCCATCCTTGCAGACGTTCAAACCCTGACGAGAAGTGGCCCTAAGCAATCCACTTTAGATGACCCTGTATTGAGTAGGAGGTTGGACTCAGTGTCTCCAGAGGTCCCTGCCCAACTCAGCCACTCTGTGGTTCTGTAAATAATAATATAATATCATGCCTGTAGAAATCTTGTAAAAAATCTATTTTGTTAAAATAAAATTGGCAAGGGGTTGCATGGGAGCTTCTTTTGCCACAAAAGACACAGTTAAGACAAATGTCTTTTAATAATGCTACTTGAACATTGTTTTCTTGAAGAGGAATTCATGTCTGAAAAGGCATAAGAAGCAATTATCTTCTGACTAGTCCTGTTTCTTTTTTTCTTTCTTTTTAACAAATCATCAAGATATTACATATACCCCCACTCCCATGGGGAAACAAAGTCTGCCCTTGTTCATTTAATTAAATGTCATTTTAAATGAAGCAAACAGTGTGAGAGCTCAGAGAGACTGGGGAATCTTGCTGATAAGTAAACTTGTATTTTTAAATGATTGTTTGGGAACATATGGGCTGCTAAGCTTACAAGGGCTAGAAAATATGCCTGGACATGCTGAGAAACATGAGTAAGCATATTTAATAGTGACAGGTCTTAAACTACTTTGCCTCTTCCATTCAGAGTGCTCGCCACTCTTTTCCCTCTCCCTTCTGCACTCCTCCAGGGACGTGGCACCAGCAGTGACAGTCTAAAATGTACCACTTTGCTCCCCTTTCCCCAGGGCGCCTGTGAAGAGCTCACTGGTATAGGTTTTAAAAGGCACCACAAAGATAGATGTAACTTTGTTAATTGCCCCAGTACCCAAAATAGCTGAGATTTTCCCCAAAAAGACCTGCGGTTCCTTTTGATAGAAGCATGGACAAGTCCGCAGAGACCGTAGAGCCTACCAAAAGTGGTGCAAATGTGACCTGCCTAGCTCTGATAGTTACTGTCCAGGATGATAAGTGTGGATCAACGGTGGTTTGTTATGGTTGCTTATTATAGGTCTTACTCTGTTTCGGCAGTTCTCAGTTCTGTGGCTGAAGCTTGGAGGAGAACCATTAGTTATGTCCTCTTCTCAGTTAAACTACTATTTCTTGATACACATCTGTCACTCACATATGCAAACTGCCTTTCACAAAATGGGTGGAAATCCAAGATTAATGCTTATCAACAGCCCCTATCTGCCAAGCTGCCTACCTCTCGATTTAGGGGTTCAGGAATATTTTAACAGACATAAAAAGGAAGCCTTAAGTCAGATTTAAATGAGAAAAGTTGAGAGGAGACAGTGTTTCCTTTCAACATATTACCACTCTCTGTGCAGACTTTCTCAAATAGCTCCACCTATATCTTTGTTTATTACTGTCCTGTTAAGATGATGTAACTGTAATGTAGAGGTATCTCCTCTGGAGAAGAGATCCATGATCTAACACGACAACTTCCAAGAGCTCCCTTTCTAGTTTTGTCACTACACATATATTCTGACTATGAAGTTTGTTAGGACAGCTTACAGTAACTAAGCTGAAGTCACAGACAGCATTCAAAGCCCATGGAAAACCACAAAATCGTTTTCATGAACCTCCACAGATTTTGAATGAGGCCCCATAAAACCTGCAGAACAAGCCCCTGTTTGCCGTTTTCCAAATTGGTGCCTAGACTTCATACTAGTCGCACAAGAATATCAGTATGCCTGAATATGTCAGCATCTGTCTCTTTTCCCTGCTATCCCATGGAAAAGCTGTAGGGACTGTCAGCGACCCGAATCTGGAAGGATTTCAGAGGGACTTATTTACCTGAATTTTCTGCAGCTCCAAGCAGCACCAAGAGAATAAAATGAAAGTTGCCAAGTTTCCTAGTTTGTTAGGACAATTAGAGGAGCAAGATACAGATGGATTAAATATGCTGTGCTAAACGTAAGTTTAAAAGAAGCGGAGTCTGTCCATAACCACAGCGTTTGAACTTTCCAGAGAAGTTGCCTTATTACCTAACAGTTATTGCTTATTATTGCCTAACAGCTGTTACTCATCTGAATGCTGGGCAAGTCATTTAGATGCAGCCACAACATCTATGATTGCATCCTTGCATTTACCAACATTGCGGTTAGATATACACAGTGTTTAAATCAAAACAGTCAGTATGTAAGCTGGGCAGCTCATACCTGTGTATTTTGTCCCTCAAGACGGCAAGGATGCTAACTGTCTTATGATGGACTGGACTTGTTCTGAAGTGGACCTAGATGAACTGCTCATAGAGGAAAAAGACTCTGGTTGTTCAGCGTGACTCATACCTATCAAGATGAACTCACAGCAGATCTGTAATGAATGCTCTCACCTCCCAAGCAGAGCACAGATCCTTTTGAGCCAGCAGTGTATATGTCTGGGAGCCCCTTTGAACAGATATAGCATCTTTCAGGTTAGTGTCAAACCCTTGGGAAAGGCTCTGCTGCTGCTCCTACAGACACAACACTGCTCATAGCAGCAGCGAGATGCATGTAGCAGCAGCAGCACTGATAGGTAGGAGCTGGAGATACAATAACAACAGATCTAGCTGCATAGGGCTAAGAGTATATGAGGTAAATAAAATTCTGTGAGATCTGAGAGGAGGTGAACTTAGGAAGGCACCAAAGTGCAGGGATTTGTTCAGCGCATCCGCAAGGATTATTTCCAGTCATACCATGGCAAGATTGCATAATTCAGGATTGAGACTAAGCTGACAGTGATTCTTATTATGTTTTTGAAGGGGAGAAAATGTCTTCACAGTAGGACCGATGCAATAGGATTGTAGATGCAGACATTCTGTCTGTGATATAAAGTACTCAATAAAATATGAATATGGATAACTCATGATACTGCTCATGCATGTGAATGAAGGGACAGAAGAGGCAGAGAATAACACAGATAAGAAGTAGATTTCCGCTTACTCTGAAGTAAATGGAAACTTTACTGTTGCTTTCAATGCAAGAAGAAATCACCTGACCCTTTCAAAACTCCAGTTTGTCCTGTCCAACTGCATTTTCACATGCTTTATTTTCCTCTTCTGCATTCCAGGTCGTGACTGAAATAAGAAGACACCGATAAGAGCAGTAAGTTCACAAAGAAGCGAAGAGTGGAAGAGTCATTTGGATACACTGCACAGAAGGTTCCCTTCAGAGCAGGATAGTTAACAATGACAAAGTTGCTTTTCCTACTCATTACTATTTCTAAAACCATGTTGCACTACTGCTACTGCACAAGGTGCTGGTACTAGTATAACTAGATGGGGTGACCCGTGCGATAATAGACATTAGCGGTTTTAAATTTAGTCATCATCACAGGCGGTCCTAGGCATAACGGGAGCCTCACAAGAAGATCCAAAGTCATCAGCGGAGACAGCTTTTGAAGTAGGATTTCAAAGACGACAGTGGCTTTATAAATCTTGTCTGCAAGATCTTGCTCAGAGTAAAGGGGCAGGCAGAGAGAAGACGGCATTAAAACATTTAATGTGCAGGAAAAAAAATCTGTCTGGTTTAAGATGTTCGTATCAGCAGGATTCCCTCCATGTCCTTGACAATGCTGTTCTATGAACCAGTAAATCTCACTAATTTTTCATGATGTTCAGCCAAGTCATGCCTTTACCTAATTTCCCCTTAATTTCTCAACAAAAATTTTATATTACGTGAAAAGCCTCAAAACCTGAGGTGTTTATAATTGTAATAATTACCTCTATTCTCCGCACACAGCTGGTCTGCCACTCTCCCTGTGTACTAATGGCCTTTTAACAGGCAAATGGGAACTTGGAAAAGGGAGTCTGAGGTATATGCACTTGATTGATAGAGTGGGTGGATTTAGATGAGGGTGCTAACCCTTTTCATTAACAGGACAACACTATACATTAAGTAACCACAGGCTACTAACAAAGAAAAGAATTGTTCACAAATGGTAAAATTAGGCTTAGAGAAAGGAATCTGTTATTTGTAAATCTCAGGTTTTCAATTCTTTTCTTTTCCACCTTGGCTGTGTTGATTTAATTATGTTCCAGTCAGTCGAGCAACATCGTAGCTATGAAACAAAAATAAAGCTCAGTGATACAAAAGGCACATGGGATCTTTCAAACAAAGTTCAAGCTTCCTAGCAAGTCTATAAGTGGTTTTGTCCTACGCTGCTAATTCCAGTGTTCCTGCTTCCTCCCACTCCTCTCTTGCTGCTTGCTGGTCTCCTTAGGCTTTCTAACTTTTCATGGTGCCCTTTCTCCTTCAAATTCTATTTTACCTTGAGCTCTCCATCTGACTTAAGATCATTGTCTGACTGTACTAATCCAGTCTGGCACTTTGCCTCTTCTGTGCTGTATGCATTTACCATGAAACATGGACAAGACTGTTGACACTGAGGCCAGCTTGAACAGAGTGGCTTATGTATGCAATATTACCCGATATTAAATTGTAATATTATACAATACTAAAGTCAGCCTCAAAAATAGAATGGCCACAAGCAAAGTAACTGCTTTTCTGCAAAGTAATGGCTCCTGCTCTGTGCTAAACCCCTAACCACATTTTTGAAAGGGATTAAGGAGACTATTAGCTCGCATGGGCCAAAAGCATGAAAAGAATATTCTGGTAATTTAAGACTATAGATGATAGATATCTAGTGGTTGGCTAAATTCCCTTGTCTAGTTGAATTTACTAATGTAGATATAATCTAAGGCTCCTCCTCAAAATACTTAATGGGTGCTACTGGATATTTCTTTATGTTAAATTTAGTGAACCAGATACCACAAAAAACATACAGGCAATTGGATTTGTCACAAAGATCATCAAAATCAAACGGAAATCTTTGTTTGGTTTGCAAGGGTTTTTGCAAGCTCTGTTAACAGAGGATTTTATGTTTCTTTTACAACCAGGGTAGTTTAAAGGTGATACTCTTCAAAGAAGCACCAAAAGATGAAGGATGTAGGCCTTAAACTTTAAAATTTAGGAGGCAAAGTATAAGATAAAAGGCCTCAAAGGGTTTGTTTTTTTTTTTGTTTATTTGTTTTTGTTGTAGGAGTTTGAGCTTCTAATTATTATGGAAGTAATTAAGAGGTAGTTTAAGTCAAGTACCAAGACAAAGAATGCAAGATACCGCACTAACAAACTTTGAGGTGCTCCAGAGCCTGACAGGTAGCAAGGATCCCTCTACAATGTGTTTAGAGAGCTCGGCATCCCAAAGCCGGTCCCATAACAATCATCATGCTGATTGATTGACATACCTCCTAAAGTCAGGATAATAAATATACCGGGACAAAGATATCCTGTATTTCAAGGAAACAAAGTTTATGAAATCATTTTATCCGTCTGCCTGTCCAGTCACTGTTCTTCAGCCCTCCCAAAGTGCCCAAACAGATGATGGAGAAGGGAAGGGACAGAAGGAGTAGCTTAAATCTTTGTGATGGAGAAAAAAGAAATATAGTATATGGTCTGTAAAACACAGACATGCAGCACCTTCTGTCTGCTTTGCAGAGTTAATAGCTTTAGCAATCCATTAAGCAATACAGAATTTCTGTTGAAAGAGCAGATTTTGTAGCTCTGAGACTGTTTATCCTGCTAAAACATATGGGATTCACTCTACCACATTCCATCCTTTAGTACTTACCAGGATGAGAGAAAGAATGACCCCCATATCAGGATGTTCTCTACACTGAGATATTAAATACTGAAAAATAATCTTTCCTTTTTCCTTATTTTTTGTATTTTTTTAAGCAACTAAATATACATCTTTAAAAATTGAAGGATTAAATGTTTCACTCATTTTATTTCTTCCCATTTAGATTAAAGTTCCATTTCCTTACTATTACCGAGATATTTCATACCATAAGAACACCATGGATGAATTTGACGTAAAAGATATTTAGATATTGCATATAGATTCCTTCCCCTTTTTCCCATCCTCCAAACCCTTATAGACCTGTATGCAGTTGGAAGGAAATGGTGGAAGATGTGTTTGCCTGTAATTCTTGCTGGTTATCATGTTATTAGATGCTGAACTGTAGCATCAAAAAGTAATGATGCATATCAGATATGATAATAGCAGAAGAGAAGCTGCACAGAGCGGTTTAGAGTGGACCGATGCAGGATTGAACTTGCCCCTTTCAAATCACTGAAGCTCTGCCACTGATTTCAAATTTTCAGCCATCTTCTGAACTGCTGTACATTTTCAGCAATATGTCATCATTAACAATATGTCTGCTTTCTTTTTTAAGCAGTATGCCACCATTAATTCTAAGCTGCTATATTCCTCAAGACGCTCAGCTCAAAACCGAGCTTAATGAGGTTGAGACACATGAAGTTTCATAACTGTGTACGAGAGAAATGAAAATGAGGAAAAAAAAAAGGAAAGAAAACAAAGAGCAGGAGGAGAAACACAGTTTTATTATTGTGTTTACGGAAAAAATTGGGTCTAAAACAATTCCAAGCCCTCTCGGTTTATTTTTATCCACTAGCACACTCACGGTTGAACTTGAATGTTTCCCCTTTATATTTTAAGGGGCTTTGTTCTGTTTTATGAAGCATCTGAAGAAACCAGCTTGTGCCTACCGTAAGAGCCAGTAATAAGAAAGCAGTAGTATTTTAGACTATTTTAAGCAGTCTGCATTTCTGGCAATGGAAAAAACTTATTTAAACTAAAGCATCTGCCAGGTTCCTAGATATGCAAATAATTTTTAAAGCTCTTTTAAGCAGGATTATTCCTGTGCATATTTGATTCATCTGATGTATTTTGAACATTCATGGCTAACTAATGTAATAATAACATTTATTCATGACCATGAAGACCTACCAACAGGGGGTCTGACCTTTTTCAGGAAAGAGGGAAAATGATAAAACAGTGAAATACAATGCAAAAATTTGTCATGCCACTAAAATGTACTGAAGTAGTTCCAATTAATCCAATTAATACAAGACTCTTCTCTGTGCCCACTTTATTTGGCTTACTCTGTTTATTCATTCAGCATTGTCTTCATCAAAAACATCCTGAATTTGCTCTTCTTCATTTTAAGACATGACGATAAAGCAAGGAGATATCCCTCTGTCATGTCTAGAGTAAAGGTGGAAAGCATCCTCCCATTAAGCTGATACATCATCCCAGTGAGCTGGATTTAGAGGTGGTGAACCATAACTGTTACCCTGTTTTACCATTCCCTGTTAACCTTTGCTAAAGGAGTCAACACCTCTATAGAGGTCATCTTCTCAACAGTTTTTGTGAAATTTAACACATTTATTTATTGCACGGCCATATAGTTTTGTAAAGATGAACTAGGATGTGATCATGCAAAACTATTGATTATTAAAAATGAACACCCTTCTAAGCAAACCCCTTCCTGTAAGTACAGGAATAAAAATGTTAGGACGTTGGTCCCAATATATTTTACATAATTTTAGGCATCAAAATATGTTGCCTAAATAAGCATTCTAGTCATCCTTGGGAGATTATGCTACTGCCAAGGACTGCGCAACCATATAACCGTCCTGCAGCATTTTAGGAGAGTTTGTTTAACTATTCACGTCTTGGTGCCCAGAAAAGAGACTTTCCTCTGTCTCTCTTTTTCTCCTTTTCTTAAGATACTCCTTAAAATGATTGAAGGTTACAAGTGATTTATGAAGAACTTTAGTTGGGAGCTTGGAAGTAGGCAGATCGTTTTCGTTTAGGTCCCAAAAAGCCTAAGATTCCCACAAAAGCAGTAAAGAAAATGGCAGGGTTTTTTTTTGGCCAGTCAGGTCTTGCATGGGATGAATTATGCCTTGGAAGTCCCTTTTCTTCTCACTTGACTCTACAGAGATCCTAAGATGAGTGCACCCTTTATTTAAGCGCTTCAGCTGAACTTCAACATGCAAGTGGGATGAATGGTGTCCTTCATTTTAAAGTTTGGAGGCATTCATGCATGCTTATTTCACTCTCACTTTTCCCTCATGTGGAAGCATATTGGTGTTATTCATTTTAGTCTTGTTATTGGATTTATTCCATGCATATTTAATTCCAGCAATTCTGCTGACAGAAGTCATATGAAATTTTGAAAAATAATAATGTGGAAAGTATAACCACAGCAAGAGCCTGTCGTAAAAGAACACAGAAGAAAGAGAAAGGGTCAGAGCCACTGTGGCATCATTTGATATGACTTTCCTGCACCCCACTGGCCGTTGGCTGGATGTGTTTAGTTTATCTCCAGATAGATCCACTAAATTCTACAATGAGTCATTCACGCTTAAGGCATGAATCCCTTTTCACTTTAAGTTTACTCACTGAACACAATTTTTATGTCTCATAATTTTGTTTGGGCTTGGGCTTTCATCATTCTAGAAGCATGGTTTTCAATTAAAAGTACTACTTTTCCTTCGTAAAACAACATCTTGCAATACTTCCAGAAAAATATCAGCTGAGTTTCCAGTTTCTTGCGTGCTCAGTGGAACAAGATAAACTTCTGGATCTGCTGTAGAGATTTAACAGTCTCTTGGAGATTTGTAGCAAAGGTTAAAAAGTCTTCCAGTTAGATACAGGAGGTTTATAATTTGTCATTTTTGTTGTAAAGTTGGGTGTGCTTTAATTCACCTTGAATTTAACAAGGATTTTTTTTTTTTTTTTCTGCAGTTGCATGAGCTAGGTAAGGCTTATTCTTCACTTTGACTACCAAAGTAATTCCAGAACAGAGCTGAGTGCTTGGAACAGGAATATCCAGCCTACAGTGAAATAGTAGGAGATGCCTCTTCCTTTTCCACACAGTAAAGCCAAGGAGTGATGAAGCATTAGGAACATTTTTACTCACATTTCAGCAGGTGACTCTTACAAACATCCCTCTTATCTTATCAATACTTTCCATTATCTGTTTTCCCACCTGCTTCTCCCATCTCTAGGGCTTGGAAAGTACAGAAGAGGAGGGACAGAGGATCAGATATTTTAGAATTGTTGGTTTTATGAGCTCAGGATTAATGGAAAATTTAAGTCAGTGAATCTCTGGCTTCACCAGCTCAGGGTTGCTTTTAATAATCTGAAACTGGACCTCCATCTCAGCCATTCACTTTCTGCTCATCTTTAATAAATAATAATGTAAATACAATCTTACCAGTAGAAGCAGCTCATAATTAGACATATATTCAAAAGGCTAGCCATACATGCAGCATTTGGGTTAAGTTCTGGGTTACTAAATTGAGAAAAATTTAAGTTATATATCTGGTATAAGAACTTAATGATGCTTAGCTCTACGGTTGAGAATTTGACTTGCAAAAAAGGATGCATGGGGATGCAAAAAAGGTGTACAAAGCAGATGTCAAGGTTTTCTTACATGTCAGCTACAATACCTGCAGAAAGTGACCTTATGTAGTTTGGATTTTGCCTATATAAAATATGCAAATCAGGCTTAGCAGAAATTACACTAGAACTGGAGAACAAGGATTATCCAGCACAGAGGAAGAGAGGCTCAGGGAGTCCTCATTATAAATTAAATTATCTATAAAAAGGGAGAGAGAGAATGTCCTATACTCTTTTTTGAGCCCAAAGATATGTCAATGTTACTTAAAATGGTGATGCCCTATGGAAGTTTGAAGTAGACATTTTTTTTCTGCTGTGATCGTGATTTTCAGTTTCTCCCTTAATCTGTTCCCCTAATTGCAATGTACTTCATTCATTGATATGACAGCAAATTTCTGTCCCATATTAATGTGAAAGCTGTAAAATTAGTGAAATTACTGAAAATATTTTCATATGCTGATAGAAGAGGTATCGATTAATTCCTAGGAAGTGTGCTAAGCAGCAGGTTTTGTTAAAATAGGTAAACTTGAGCTACAAAGATAAAAATAATTTGTCATAATTTGGGGTAGTAAGATTATGGGTTGCAAGAGGAAACAATAAAGAGCTATTTCCTCAGACATTCAAAATGTATGAAATATGTCTACCATAATCTAACCTTTTAGGAGGAAAAAAAAAAAGCCTCTTTATCTCAGTATGAAAAATAGCAGCAAAAGAGGTGATTTTCTGTATCAGAGATGGACAGATTTAATTCTTGCAAACATTTTGTAAGTCAGTAGGTTTTCCATTACACACTGGAGTTTCTTAGAGCTCTGGAATGAATAAAACTGTTCTGTAAATTGTGTGATAGAACAGCTGCCACTTAGGACCCTCTGGAGCAGGGAACAGAGAGGCTGTGTTGCGGATGTGGCCTGAAGCAAAAATTATGTCGTTTTTCCTGCAGAAAAAAAGATCTTCCATTCAAAAGTGTTACATTTTCATGATCCTACACCTGTTTCTTTGGCAGGACTCAGCAGAAAGTTCTATTGTGGACCATTCCTTCCCCATCTATTATGGACATCAAGGGTGGAATACACCACTTCTAACTTTGGTTATCTACAGTAAAGATGTCTATGTCTGAATGAACCAGTTAGGTTCCCTCCCTGACAGGTGATGGGGAGGACTTAGCACTTGGACTAATCGGTCTCATCCAGAGGTAGATATCTTCAATAGCTTGGGGGAATCATCCTTTATAATTATCCATTTCTGTTCATTGACCAATGATTCTAGGGAGCCTTGAGAGCTTGTTAAGATGTAAAAACCTATGCAGAACCCTTCTTCTTCATTCTTCCCTTTTATTTACTTATTACAGTGGCAACAGGTATTTCATTTTCACACTCAGTAATTCAGAAAGAATATTATTTGATTGTAGCTGATGATTTCTGAAAGTAATTCTGTGGAGAATCATTTTGGAACAAATTGTAGTAAATTCTTATTTTTTTTCTATCTAAAAATTTTACTTTTATCACAGTGATGTCTCCTTCAAGATGGTAGCCTCTAAAGAATGATACATCTTTTCATCTATCACTTCTTCAAAGATTTGTCTTCCCTTTTCTACTAATCTACCCTTCTATTCCTCTGTTTACTCCAAATATCTGCTGATACATTTTTTTTTGCTTTATTACCCCAGTTCTTCATCTGTTTCTCACTTTTTAAAGCTCAGCAGTACTAATACTTCAAGATCAATGTGATTTTATGCTTGATAAACATTTTCCACGCACCATGGCAGTACCACCCAGGTTTTGACTATACTGTTCCTCTTTGATCTCTGATTTGATTTTACAGCATGCCTATTTGGAGTGGGGAGTAACTGTGTGACTTTTAAGGCTCCCTTTCAATACCTGTGGTCAGACCTGCCTGAGAGGTTTATCACTGGAATCCAGAAGAACTGCCTCCTACCACCACCCGTGAACCCATTGCTTCTCTCCACTTTCCATTCCTCTCAGTAGTGCTCTGAGCTGCCTTAAGAGCATAAAGACTGGAAATAGCGCAGCAATAATCTTTCTCTTGCTTTAGTCTGTATCTTAATTTGTTTCCTGAAGTTGTAGAAACAAAAGAAAAGCTCTTCTGTTTAGATTTCCCCTAGGAATCAGGAAGTCAAAGTGAGGATAGTGAAAGAAAATGACTTAATTGCTGGTTTTACTTTCTTTAACCAAAACAAAATCTTTTTATAAGGCCTTGTCTCCACAGGAGAACAAACTCTGACATTTATTTATCACTGTAGGACCCTTCATACCTGACTCTTTCTGGAATTATAATGTCACCCTTCCCCTTTCTCTTTAGAAAATCCACTGTGTAACACAAATTGAACCCTCCATAAACCTTAGAGATCTCACCCAAGCGGTCAGCAGTAAGTAGATCATGCAGACATCTTACATATTCACTTCTCTAAACTAGGAAAGATGGGGTAAGGGCAATGGTACAGTGACACGGTAGGCACAGTAAGGATGCCTCCAGCGGGTGCATACAGCCAGGGGAGACAGCATGGGACATGGCTATGGAGGATCCTCTTGCACCTCTCCTGGGAAGCCTGCGTGCTTGACTGGCTCTCTGGAATGCCTGTATACCAATGCACGCAGCATGGGGAATAAACAGGAAGAGTTAGAGATCTGTGTGCGGTCCCAGGGCCATGATCTCATTGCAGTTACTCATTGCATGGTGGGATAGTTCACATGACTGGGATGCTGTCATGGATGGCCATGTGCTTTCTAGGAAAGACGGGCCAGGAAGGCGAGGTGGTGGAGTTGCTCTTTATGTGAGGGAGCAACTAGAATGTATGGAGCTCTGCCTAGGGGAGGATGAAGAGCAAGTGGAGAGCCTATGGGTAAGGATTAAAGGGCAGGGAAACATGGGCGACACTGTTGTGGGGGTTTACTACAGGCCACCTGATCAGGAAGAAGTTGTCGATGAGGCCTTCTACCGACAGCTGGAAGTAGCCTCATGCTCACAGGCCCTGGTTCTCATGGGAGACTTCAACCACCCTGACATCTGTTGGGAAGACAGCACAGCTAGGCACAAACAGTCAAAGAGGTTCCTGCAGAGGATTGATGATAATTTCTTGACGCAGGTGGTGGAGACGCCAACGAGGAGAGGTGCAATGCTAGACCTTGTACTAACGAACAAAGAAGGTCTGGTTGGAGATGTGAAGGTTGGGGGCAGCCTTGGCTGCAGTGACCATGAGATGGTGGAGTTCAGGATCCTGCGAGGAGGGAGCAGGGCAATGAGTAGGATTGCAACGCTGGACTTCAGGAGAGCTGACTTTGGCCTCTTGAGGGACCTACTTAGGGGAATCTCATGGGGCAGGGCCCTAGAGGGAAGAGGGCTCAAGGAGAGCTGGTTAATACTCAAGCATCACTTCCTCCAGGCTCAAGAGCAGTGCATCCCTCTGAGGAAGAAGTCGAGCAAAGTGGGCAGGAGACCTGCATGGATGAGCAAGGAACGCCTGGCCAAACTCCAGCAGAAGAAGGAAGTGTACAGAATGTGAAAAAGGGGACAGGCCACTTGGGAGGAATACAGGGACGTTGTCAGAGTGTGCAGGGAAGTGACAAGGAAGGCGAAGGCCCAGTTGGAATCAAATCTGGCAAGGGATGTCAAGGACAACAAGAAGGGCTTCTTCAAATACATCAATAGCAAAGGGAAGACTAGGGAAAACGTGGGCCCACTGCTGAATGGGGCGGGTGCCCTGGTGACGAAGGATATAGAGAAGGCAGAGGTATTGAATGCTGCCTTTGCTTCCGTCTTCACTGCTAAGGCCAGTCCTCAGGAATTCCCCTCAGGAATTCCAGACCTTGGAGACAAGAGAGGAAGGCTGGAGAAAGGAAGACTCTCCCTTGGTGGAGGAGGATCAGGTTAGAGATCTTTTGTCCAAACTTGACATGCACAAATCCATGGGCCCCGATGGGATGCACCCAAGAGTGCTGAGGGAGCTGGCGGATGTTATCGCTAGGCCACTCTCCATCATCTTGGAAAGGTCCTGGAGATCAGGAGAGGTGCCTGAGGACTGGAAGAAAGCCAATGTCACGCCAGTCTTCCAAAAGGGCAAGAGGGAGGAGCCAGGAAACTACAGGCCTGTCAGCCTCCCCTCCATCCCGGGAAAGGTGATGGAACAGCTCCTCCTGGAAAACATCTCGAAGCATGTGGAGGACAAGAAGGTGATCAGGAGTAGTCAGCATGGATTCACCCAAGGGAAATCATGCTTGACCAATCTGATAGCCTTCTGTGATGGAATGACTGGCTGGGTAGATGAGGGCAGAGCAGTGGATGTTGTCTCCCTGGACTTCAGCAAGGCTTTGGACACTGTCTCCCATCACATCCTCCTAGGTAAGCTCAGGAAGTGTGGGCTAGATGAGTGGACGGTGAGGTGGATTGAGAACTGTCTGGATGGCCGAGCTCAGAGGGTTGTGGTGAATGGCGCAGAGTCAAGTTGGAGGCCTGTAGCTAGTGGTGTCCCCAGGGGTCAGTGCTGGGTCCAGTCTTGTTCAATATATTCATCAATGACCTGGAGGAAGGGACAGAGTGCACCCTCAGCAAGGTTGCTGATGATACTAAACTGGGAGGAGAGGCTAACACAGCAGAAGACTGTGCTGCCATTCAGAGGGACCTGGAGAGGCTGGAGAGGTGGGCGGAGAGGAACCTCCTGAAGTTCAACAAAGGCAAGTGCAAGGTCCTGCACCTAGGCAGGAATAATCCCATGCAGCAGTACAGGCTGGGGACTGATCTGTTGGAAAGTAGCTCTGCCGAGAAGGACCTGGGAGTGCTGGTGGACAACAAGTTAACCATGAGGCAGCAGTGTGCCCTTGTGGCCAAGAAGGCCAATGGTCTCCTGGGGTGCATTAGGCAGAATGTTGCCAGTAGGACGAGGGAGGTGATCCTGCCCCTCTCCTCAGCGCTGGGGAGGCCTCCCCTGGAGTCCTGTGTCCAGTTCTGGGCTCCCCAGTCCAAGAGAGACATGGCACTCCTGGAGAGAGTCCAGCGGAGGGCTACCAAGATGATGAGAGGGCTGGAGCACCTCTCCTATGAAGAAAGACTGCAAGAGCTGAGCCTGTTGAGCCTGGAGAAGAGAAGACTGAGAGGGGATCTCATCAACGTGTACAAGTATCTGCAGGGGGAGTGTCAAGAGGATGAGGCCAGCCTCTTCTCCGTGGTGCCCAGCAAGAGGACAAGAGGCAATGGGCAGAAACTGAACCACAGGAAGTTCCATCTGAACCTGAGGAAGAACTTCTTTCCTGTGAGGGTGACAGAGCATTGGAACAGGTTGCCCAGAGAGGTAGTGGAGTCTCCTTCGCTGGAGATATTCCAAACCCGTCTGGATGTGATCCTGGGCAATATGCTCTAGAGGACCCTGCTTGAGCAGGGGGGATTGGACTAGATGATCTCCAGAGGTCCCTTCCAACCTAAACGATTCTGTGATTCTGTGATACCACACTCCATTTAACTTATTGAGGATCTGCTGAATATAAAACTATTCTTGCTTTGTGCGACTTACATGCCTACTTTGTAAAACCTGCACTGAGTCAGGTAAACCCTACCTCTAGTTCCCTGTAAGAGGAGAAACGATTAACGTAGAAACATTTTTGGCATCACTCATTCACACGCTTCCAAAACCAGTTCAAAACCAGAGCTGAGTATAAGCCAGACTCAAACCTTTCTTTCTCTGAACCTTACAAAAAACATTAACCCAGGGAGCATCTGGGCTTGACTATTTCTAGTTGGCAAGGCAAAGTCAAGTAGTAAATTCCTTGTTGCTGGATTCTGACTGCCCCTGAAAAGAAGGTGCCTCACTCAATGATTTGAGCATTTTTTTTGAAAGACAACACCCAGGACTCCTGTAACGGCAGGAGGAAAGGGATAGTTCTCCTGGAGCCACCCCAGACATTGTTATCTTCCTGCTTTTCTCTCAGACAAGAGCCAACAGGTAGGCCTATGAAAAAGTAGGGTGTTCTGGCCTGGAATTCAATCGATGTGAAGACTTATCCAAAAAAAAAATATAAATACAAACTTAACCTGAAGAAGTAGGCATCTGGGAAAAGTGGTCCTTAATGTTTTGCATTTTGAAGCCAAACTATCTATCAGTGAAGCAACTGTCAGCACAATTTCTTTTGCCTGATCTGCAGTTTTTAGATCTGTATGTCTCTTGTGTTTATCTCTAGGATTCATATGTTTAAACATTTTATTTGGTATTTCTGCAAAGGCTTTGCAGAGCCCCATTAAAGAAAATGGCTTTTTCTGAGAGTAAAATGCAAAGAGTTAGGAATAAACATACAAAAATGAAGATAAGGGCTTTAAGTAAGAGGAGAAACTAAGCTTTATTTAACATGCAAGTGGGAAAAGCAGCTTTTATTATAAAGCATTTTTTTAACATATGATTACAAAGTAGGGATGGCAGTGTCAAAAGGAGTGATCACTAATATGAATTACGTTGCTTTTCTCCTACAGAAACCTAGTTACAGTATTTTTCCTTATTCTCTGGAGTTGTTCAAATTAAGGCAAGTCATCCATAAAGTCTCATGTATAATTCATGCAAAGACTTAGAGCATTGTGTATTTGCCCTGCTTCAGTAAAATCACATTATTATAATATGACTTTCAATATAGAGTGCTTATTTATTTAAAATTGTAATTAGAGTCATAATTATGCCTAGTATTTGCTAAAGTCAATATCAACAGTAAAGCTGGACGAAAACAATTAGATCAGAATGTCTTTTCATAAATTGAAATGTTTTCTTCCCCATGCCACAAATTAAAATGAAAGAGCTTATAAAGAGAAAGTGCTTACATTCTAATGTAAAGATATAATAAAATAGAATTAAGGTGGAAGGAAACTTGACAGATATTAATGAGAATTTCTGAAAATATAGTGCATTTTTATCTATTCCAGGTAAATAGATAAAGAGTAGTACACTGATAACATTGCAACTACGCTGATGTGAATGCAATGGAAGTCTGAGATAAAGTAGACTCATTGAATCCTGAAAAGGTGTAGGGAAGGATCTTCAGTACTAAAAGAAAGCAGAATCAACAAGAATAATATTTTTTCTTCTTCTATTATTATTTAATTACTAACTAATTTGTATCTTTGGTGAAGGTGAGAAATATCTGTAATTCTTTTTCCCATGATGCTAGCAGAATAGAGTAACAAGAATTTATTATTTCAGCTGCTTATTGCATGAAATGTGATGTACAGGCTAATTAAAACCACGCCAGGAAGAGGAAGTTTTTACTTTTTGTCATCCCAAGCATCAAAAGAGAAAATATCCTCTTATCAGGTTTCGGAGCCCAGAACAGTTTTGTCATAGTAGCCAGCCAAGTTTCTCAGTATTCAGAGCATTTTCCTCATTGTGAAAGTATTCATATCAAACCTTTCACAAAGAATAGTTTAATCAATGCATGCGATATCCTAAGGGATTCTGTCTTGTGTTCAAATGTGTGTTTGTGTACTTTATATTAATTAGCTTTTGGCCAGAGTACGTTAACAATCCTTTAAAGAAGATCCAGTAAGCTCAACACAGTGAGTGGCCTGACCACTTGGCTACATGCCTAGGATAAGGATAAGCCTTCCCTTTGGGTAAAGTCCTGCAAAGTAGAGTAACCTTCAGGAAAAAAAAGCAACTCAGATAGGTTCTTTCTCAACAGAAAAGCCAATAGCTTGGTGATGATGGCGTTTCTCCCTGAGGGTGGTGGCTTCAGATTTGAGTCGTCCACCCGGATAGGCTATCGGAAGCAGATTTCTTCTGCCCAGGGTAACTAGCTAAGAATGCTGCTACTGAGCAAAAGGAAATATTATCCTCAGCTGCCAGTGTCTTGGAATATCACATTTATCATAGAGAGACAGAATTCATACCTGCTTCCAATATGATTTTATTGGACAAAAAAATCTTAAGTGAAATAAGCAGAAGGATGACTGTTTTGAGGTGTGGTGCTGCTCATAAATAACATCACAGACCATGCAATGAGTTAGAATAAAGGCCCTCTAGATTAGTGTCTTATCTTTTAACAGAAGTAGTGTATGCTTAGAGATGGAATGTAGGAATATGTGAGGAATATAGGAAATGAGCAAGGCATAAAAAGAATGATGTTCATCTCCTGGTGCCTGGCAGCGTGTAACATGGGATATTCTGGGGCCAGAGTTTATATTCATTTTCTGGGGCTTGATACTTTTCCATGGACTATTCCTTCATGAAAGCGCTTACTCAATTTAATTATATGTTTGGCCTCTTCAGAGTCCTGCAACAATGAGTTCCGCAGTTTAATTATTTGCTGTTCAAAAACAAACTAAAAAACAAAAACAAACAAGCCTGTAAGCTAATAGTTCAGCCTGTTACTCTTGACTTCATAAAAGTTTGTATGCACTTTTTTCCCATAAATTTTGTAGTTTTCATTTGTTTCTTCCAAACTGAAAGATCTCACTTTACATAATCCCTTGAATGGCAGCTATTCTGTATAGCTGATCATTTTTCCTGTGTTTGTCCTGGCAACTTTTTTTTTCTACCGTATTCCTTTTGAGATAGAGGTGTAACAGCATTACATGGTATGAATACATCACTAATGAATATCAGGTATCTTAAATACAGAACTCAATACCATTATTTTTCCTTATATACCAATGCTAACTTGTATATCTTCTCCCAGAGTGTGAACTGTTTGCAATGGAAAATTATAATTTCTTCTCTATTCTTTTCCAAACATTCCTTGCATCATATCGGTAATTTCTGAACAACAGTGGAAAGACTGAAAAGCTTAAAGTGATTAGGGCATCAAACTAAGGTATATTCATTGCTTACTTTTTTTTTTTTTTATGTATATACAATTAATTTTCCCAAATGTTCAATTTCCAGGTGCCAGAATCTTTGACTTGTATGGACTTTTGTCATCAGCTGCAAAAGACAAGACCTGAATCTTTAAACAAATGCCCATATCTTCTCCTTTATAACTGTAAAACTGCTCTTTAAGGATTATTAAAGTTTGAAAAACCTATTCTGAGTACAGAAAAACTTTTTTTATGAGTAATAAAGGATATCCAAACTCACTTGAAATGGAATTTCACTCCTGTTAAAACCCAGCGAAGCCAAAGAGGTATCTCAGAAAATTAAGTGAACAGAAAACAAAGTGAAAATCCGCGTTTTAAAGCCTCTTCGAGAACATCTCACCACAAAGACGAAGACAGTGTAAGTATCAAGCTAAGGAGAATTATGTTGCTACAGCATTTGTCATTGCAGATGACTTCCCGGGAACCGGACGTGCTAACAAGGTGGCCTCAGAAGGTGTTGAGCTAATGAAAGGCTGGCACGGAGGGGAAGGACCAAGCTGAGGAAGGATCTTGCTCAGCTCTTCAAAGGCATCTCCTGGAGCAAGGCAGTTCAGCACGGAGCAGCAGCCCATTTCAGATGGAAATATCACGGGAACGTCTATACCTGTTGTTTAGATCCAGCTGTAAAGCACCGACAGGGGATTTGGTTAACGTTTTCTTGCAGTGATTACAGTGGGATGTTGAAATGCTATTGCAATTTAAGATAGTAAGAGCTTTTGCTGTTAATCAGCAAACAGTTCACACTCTGGGAGAAGATATACAAGTTAGCATTGGCATATAAGGAAAAATAATGGTATTGAGTTCTGTATTTAAGATACCTGATATTCATTAATTTGCTCAGTGTAAGACCATTCACTGTTCTGTTGTTTTTTTCTTCTGATATTTTCTTTCTTTTTTATAAGACTGTATTAAGCCCATTCAGATGTACCCATTTATAAACTGTTAGTGTTATTCATGGAGTACCAGATTAGACCAAGCTTAAATTACATTAGTTTTCACTGAGAAATTTTTTCAGTTATCTACAATATACTAAATTAAAAGCCATGACAAAGTGGGAAAGTAAGGTACCTGTCATATTTCTAGCATATTTCATCTCTTAGGGGAGAAATCTTCACTAAAATTTATCCTGAGAGTCATGCAAAGGAGATTTTATAGTTATTCTGCCACTGTCTGTTGTTGGATTTTTGTTTTGTTCCTCTTTATTATTATTATTGCTATTATTATTATTATTGTTGTTGTTTTTGTTGTTTCTCTTCAATAAAAAGTAAAATAAATATAATTAAAACCTGATTTCTTTTAGCTATTTTTGATCATGTTATAATTAAAACATTGAATTTCATAGCCTATCCGACACTAGGAAATGCAGTTAGCAAGACCATACACTTACTGTTGTTCTTTCTTGAGACCTAGATTGCTTAATTTTTACTGAGGAGACAGTAAAAGGACAGGAAATTTTACCATGGTCCTCTCAGCAAAACACTGCATGTGGTGCCTAACCTCATAGCAACGTTTCTTCATCAGGAATGCAGGAGACATCACTTATTTTGGAGCTTGGCACTGTCTGGGTCTGAATTCCCAGAAGCCTTTAGAGCAGCTCTGCTCTAGTCTACACCTTCTTAGCGATTCTGCAGAAATTAAACTTGCATTTCTTCTGTTTGAATCACCTTTTCCACCCCACAGTGGAAAAATAGCTGTTGAATCAGCAGGCTAATCCAATTCCATAAACCTTACGAACATATGAGCATGTGTGCGAGGAGAAGGGGTTGATTCTGGGATTTAAAAGGTGTTTGGCTTCTGCAGCATGACTTACCAGGAGACCGCAAACAGCACATTTTAATTCTGGGGAGCAGCCTGCGATTCCCTGGAACAGAACACACGCCGGCCTCGTGCTGAGTTAGCAAACCTTAAAGGCAAACCTCTCCGTCTTATATAGGGGTCTGCTGCCCTTCAAAGGGTACAGAATGCCACAGGTGTTACCCCAAAAAAATCGCCCTTAACAAGCAGACAAACATATGAGATAAATCTCATAATTGACTTTTTACAAAGCGCAACTCAAACGTAAGTTGCAAAGGTTGCCTAAGGAAATTTCTCCAGGGAAATTTAAATAGCTATCCTGTTCCTTCTGAAGAATTTTAACTCTATCAGTGCTTCTGCAGATATAATTTCCTAATTTTCCCCAGCAATGGCACAGAAGGTGGATTCCTGTTAGCTAACTGTGAGTCAGACAGGTCTAGAGGAGCACAGAATGGGAATAACTTGCCTCGCATACATGCGGATTTCTCCTAGCCGGCTCTGTATTCCTACTGAAGGTGAAATAGAGCACTTGAAGCCATGAAGCTACTCACAAAATCTTTCTTATACTTTCCGTTTTTTGCCCCTTGCATTCAATATTTCTTGCTTACTCATTGCTTACCCAGTTCACACGCAGCAACTCGCCTCGAGGATGCTCTTAACGCTCTGGGTTAAGCCTGGAGAATGTCTGTAAATCTGTGAACTTGCCACTTTAAGGACCATGAAGTCCTGCTCCCTCTTCAGTCATCAAAAACTGCAGGTGAGTTGCTTAACTCATCTTGTAACAAAACCAGTCAGAAATATCAGTCATGGGAATCATGTGACACGATTTTCTAGAAGAAAACGGGCAAGATTCATATCTCCTACATTTAGGCTTTTACCTGGCTGTGGACATCTGCATCTGAGGTAGTCATCTGGATCATTTTTATAGTCATTAGAAAAATAGCCATTTGCAGGATGAGATTCCTGTCTTCTAGGTAATTATTTCTAAAAAAGGGATTCTGTGAATAGTTTTCTGGAGATGCCGAAATCTCTCCGTTGGGTATTAAAAGCAAAAAACCAAAAATTTTGACAGCTAAATCATACATAGATGTCCAAAGTTATGCAAGGTGAGGTGCATCTATGAAATCTACGAGATGTGTAACATCAGAGCTATGTTCCGCAGCCACTGTTAAGAAGATAGACTTTATCACAACACATTTAATGTGTTAATGCTAATATGCACAGCTGAAAGGTGATGCAATTAACTGTATAGACTCTTTCAACTGCGGAGTTCAAATTATTTTCACATCCATCCTGGCCTACTCATGTGTTGCACTTTTCAGAAGGCACTGGAATAATAAAACATTTCAAAATATAAATATACAAATTAGCATGCTTTTTAAGGAATGGAAGAGCTTTGTAGCTTAGGTATGGTATTATATTTGTCTGTTGATAGTGATTAGCTTTTTGTGGTTATCAAGACACTGACTTATTATGAACAAGTCCACAGATTCGAAAAGCTTAATGTATTTTACACATATTATTACACTTTGCCAAAATGTGCATCCAATCTACTTCCAATAAGTGCTTATTTGTTATTATTCTGCTTCATAAATTTCAGCTATCCAGTGAAAGAGCAGAGAAAATTTCGTGTAACTGACAGCTAAAAACACAACACAAACAGTAAATACCTTGATGTGAAAATTAGGATGAGAATGATCTGGCTAAATTGTGCTTATACTCTAATGATTTAGTGAAAGAAAATGAGACAAATTCATTTACTATTTGCTAAAGAGACAGGGGATGATTTTACAGATAATATTGTTAATGAGGAGTTCAATTAATTCTAGTTCCTCTAAATATTTCACAAATGGAGATTCCAAAAGATTAAACTGCACACCAGAACATTATTATATTAATTCATTATTGACTAAATAGTTGCTGTGATCAAGACAAAAACCTTTGTGCACAAGGCTCTGTACAAAAATATATTATTTGCAGAGCTTGTCTCTGTTTTACATACAGCACAAAATAATTGAGTCCTCCATTTCATACATATTTCTGAGCTATTTTTCTAGTAATGCTGTTCTTACAGATAATGTTATTAATTATCGGTTACTTTCATAAGACAAAAATCAGTATTGTTAGGTAAAGAAAAAAGAAAAGTGTCTGAGAGATTAAGTTCCATGTAAAGGTGTTTCACTTACATCTATAGTTAAGTTCTTACTGGTGAAAATCACATCCTGTCAAAGACATAACATTCAGAAAATACATTGTAATCCTACTGGATGAGAATGACAAGGCAAATATAACATTAGCTTATTTAATTTCATCTGAATCCAGTAGAAACTTTTTCTATTCAAGGCCAAATAAAATCTCAACAAAATGGAAACAACGTCCAAAGCCTCTGAAAGAATGGTGCATTTTTACTCAAAACCATCCACTTCATTTATGAATTCATGTTTTGACCTTATATAAGGAAAGAACATATCTATGAAGCGTGCCATCTCATATCATAGAGGTTAAGTTAGCAAAGAATGATAGTAGTACAGATTTCCATCCACATAACCACCAAGATAAGGAAGAAGACTAAAAAAGAGCAATGGATTTAATAACTGCATATGGATATGGTAAGGTATTTGGATCCCTAAGAAGAAATCCATTCAAATTTGAAGATAAGTTTTCCATTGCTACTTACCCATCCATTAGAATTATTTCCTTACACTTGTCACAATCACTATCCCCCCTTCTTATCTTCCTATTCCAGAAGCTATGCAATGGGAAAGAAATCTGTAAAAGTTGTGAATATGTTTTTTTTTTTTTTTTTGAAGGCCTTAGGAGAAAGGTAAACAGTTATGTAATACCAGCTCACAGCATTTTTGACTAATCATCCTATGCAGCTTTGGCCTCAGTTTCCTCTGTCATGAGGCACATCATCACTGCCTTGCTTCCTCTGCTCTGCTCTGCTCTCCTCTCACCACAATTTTCCAGCCTACATTGAGCATATCTTAAAAATGATGTTCCAGGACAAAGCTGGCACAATGGGATGATGAAGCAAGCCCTTCAAAAGCGTGAATGCTGCTAAGCAAGCTGTCCTCGTATATCTCTGTCTAGCTACTTAACTCTGTTGTAGGGTGGGAGATTGTCCCAATTTTCTATTAATTTGTATGCTACTAGCACACCGATTCATGCATGATAGAACTTAAATTATCTTCCCTCATACTGGGAGCTAAGATTTAGTTTTGTCTGGAAAAGTATGTTTTTAACACGCTCATTCATCAAGTGTACCAATGTATTTCTAAAAAGTAAGCCTCACAACTAAAACGGATATAATAGACTCAAGTCCAGCTATTTTAGAGGAGTTCGCTGAGGCATACTTCTGGCACCACCAGCTAAGTCACTCTGTCTCCACGGGCTAAAACGTAACAAAAGCAGTGGGAGTCTTCTCTTGTCAGATAGTGGCCTGTCATGAAATGCCGAGAGCCCCACAGAGCTGTGAAAGAAATTTAGAATTGAGAGTGCCTAAATCAACAGCGCTGCAATACCTTAGTGATGCACTTCCTGACTAGAACAGGACAATGATGTAGAAAAAGAATGAAATGCTAATATCTATATTTAATTTTACTTACACAGACAAGGCCTAGTGTTTGAGGAGTTCCTGAGGTCCGGATTTCCGGATAGCGAAGAGGTGCTCTGCAGGATTACCACTACATCCTCCTCTTTCTTCTCTTCTTCCCCAGGCATCCACTTTAGGCTAATCTTGGACATATGAAGGGTTCCAGACAGATGGGCCTTTCTTCTGGGCTTGTATAGCCACTCTTCTGCAACCTGGACAAGGAACCTGAATTTATGTGGTATTTCTCAGACATTGCTTCAGATTTTATTGCTAAGAATTAATGTATAAGAAACTCAAAAAACTTGCAAGGTCAGAATTGCTGTTTAGTTCGAAGTCATGAAGGACTGCGATAATGAAAATGGTGTCTTTTGTTCTCAGGTCAGTGTTGTCTCTACTAGCTTCGAACTTCAGGCTTCCTGTACTTCACGCCGTTCTAATTTGCCACAAATCATTTTACAACCTTTAATGCTTCAAAATCTAGAAGAATATCAGCTTAATGAGGCATTTTCTAGTCTACACTAATTTTTCTCAACAGAACCACTATCAGGGAAGACAGGGTGGAAGTATTTTTCTTTCACATGGTGCAAGAGGAGAGTGGTGTGGTTACCTAGTTGTTTTCTTGCTTGTTTGATTTTTTTGCTATTTGTTTTATTTCTTCATTTTGTGAATAGAAAGAGGATTTTGCAACATTAGCCATAGAGAAACTACAGTTTGACATTTACTGTGATTGCAAGGCAATGGTACAACTGCTAAGGTGTGATAAAGGTAGAAGCATTACACATTGGGCTGAGTTCAAGAGTCAGTACTCACCGCTATCCTGTGGCTGAGGAACAGCAACAGTCCTTGTCCTATTTTAGCAGTGATTGATGACTGTTAAAAGCAGGAGTACAGATAGAGGTTGCTTTTATACATGTAGGTGTAACTTTAAAATCAGCTGTATACTTTACTATTGAAATCAACTTTACTTTTCAAATTTTATAGAAAAATTAAAAAAAAAAAGTAGCGTCATGGGAAGGGAATGCTAAAGAATGGAAGCTCAGAATATCCCTGCAGAGTCAGTGTCATTCTGGCATTGAGTGACCACGTCAATTTTATAGTGTTCATCTCTGGCATTTACTCAATCTTTTAAAAATAAATGGTGGTTTTCATGCCAATTCCACACGCAATTCTGGGTGCATGGAACAGGAAGCAGCAGTGCCTAACGTTTGCAAGATGTTGTTAGATATTGACAGGGATTCCAAGGTGATCTCCTACTGAGACTGTTAGCCAGGGACAGAGAAGGAACAGGAAAGTTATGGCTTGAAAGGCTTTCAGAACTATTTTCTTACATATATCCTGTATCTGCTGTTCTAGGGTTGCAATCTAGTAGTAAGAATAAAATAAATAAGTAAAAAAAAAAAAAAAAAAAAGAGAGAGAGAGAGATAGAAAATGAAAAACAAGGATCTCCTCATGAGATTCTTATATCTTCCTTTGCATTTTATTATCTTTGCCCTGAGGATCCTCTGTAAATAAAGACACCATCCCTGAAAATACAAAGAAGTACTTTATCTTGTAACAAGTCACATCTATTTCAATGGAATAGAGTACTCCGAATAAAAGACTAGTTCCATGCTTGTCCTTCTGGTTATAAACCAGTGAAACACTCAAAGACTAAAAATAACAGAAGATCAAAGTCATCCCGGCTGTTGTGAGACGGCTCACTTCAGGTTTGATTCAGGAGTCAGCTGGGAGTTCAGGCTAGCTCTTCCTTGAAATGAAGAGTCCACCTACCCTCATAGGCCATTATAAGAAAAGTGATGAAAACAACTCCTTACATCTTCAGGTGAGTACCTAACCTAGGAGACAACCTAGGCAACCAAGACAGTGAGTAGTAAAAACACACAAGACCTGATGTGTGAGTATAAAAGTATGAATAAACCCTTTTTTTGTCTAGGAACCAGATTCTCCCATCTGGAATCTCTGTTCCCTTGCATGAGTTTCACTCTGCATTGTACACAGACTCTTTGTTGTGATATATTTATATCAGCACTACAAGGCTGAAGTTTAGGGTTAAAGAAAGAAAGAGGTATGCAGAAAAAAAAAGTGTGTGTGTTTTAGGTACATTTGAAGTGTGTGAAGCACAGACAGTGAAAAACAGGGGAAAATACTCATTAAAGTTGCATCCTTAACACTATCAACTTTATATTTCACCTCAAAGAGCTGAAATGAAACATACCGTGTCAAATACAAGGAAGGAAATAATCAAGAGCTACTGAAATGCTGTTCTGCTGGACAAGGAAACATTATTCTCAGAACTTTCTAAAGAAACTAGTAATTGATGAGAACTGGGAGACAAGAATTTACCCTTATTTTCTCCCAAGCAGAAGAGTAAGGTAAAACTAACTGTCCTAGTCAGTCCTGTCCAACTCAAAACATCTAATCTTGTCTGGTTTAGAGCACTGCCTCTGCAAGAAAGCAGACAGGGAGAAGATGGAGTTTTCCTAGAACAGATTTCTGCTTGTAATCCCTGCAGCGGAGTTTCTTCTTGCCGCAGAAGGAGCACTGGGGCTCTTGAGTCACCTCTTCCAGCTCCAAAGCCAGCTGAGCTATTCCCTCACTGTCATCAGCCGTGTCCTCTGAGGCAAGATTTTGCCCACCTCCTGAGCGGAGAATGCTGGAAGAGCAAGAGACTTTATTTTCCTGTGCTCTCTACATAAAGGCCTGGCACAACTTCATCTCCTGTATGCAATCTATAGCTACTGGCCTATGAAATTTGAGCCATTTTGAGCAATATATTTCTATCATCTTTACTTCTTCAAGATGCCATCATTACTGAAGGCGATCAGCGTCAAGTAAAACACCTTTAATGAGGGAAAGCAGAGCTTCAGAAGAAAAGAAAAAAAAAAACAGAACAATTTAATTTTGTGTTGCAGAATGAGGATGTCTCGGAGTCAGATGTCAAGAAAAAGAAAAATATAACTCCACATATCTCTATAGAAAAGCATTTATTAAGGCAGTCATTAGGATTTAATCCGAAGGGTCTTTAACTCATCTTTCGGAAAGCAGTAGGGCTAAGATCAGAAAAAAAATCATAGAAAAGAAATGTGCTTTAATGTAGGGAGAAATGATCTTATTCGAAAACAATATAGGATCTTCCCAGCTGCTCGGCTTAATTTACAAATATAATGATGCATTGTAAAGGGGAAATATAGAAACAAGAAAGAGCTGTTTGGCTTTTTCAGGTTTTCTTCCATGGGCAATGCAACAATGTCTAGTTACACAGTTAATACAGAGGAGACGCACTGATTATATTCAGCTGTCTAAACATTGGTCTCTGGCGTCATTTAATAAGTTCTACGGTATACAAAATTCTGGACAAGAATGTACAGATGTGACTCTTAACCTGTGACCACTAGAACCTGGAACTGGGTGGCCGAGTAGACTGTTTGAAAGCATCTCAGATGGCATCAGCTATCTGTATTTAAGCAAATGAGATGCAAAATTGGTACCTTGAGTTACAAATATTAACAATTTTTTCAAAATTTAAGCTAGATAGTGTTTGCCTTCAATTTTTTTTTTTTTTTCAATGATCTCAGTTTTTCTTTAAATCAGGGATCGCTTTTGGATTATATTCACAGCCAGCCAGCTGCAAATGGGACCTAACAAAATTGATGAGTTAATGTCCTCTTGTAATATGAATATAAATCAATGGGCCAAGACAGAGCTGTAAGCCTCATGTCTTTCCTTTTGGAGTTTTGCAGGAGTTGTGTACCTTCAGAGGCTGCTAAATCAGCGAGTGACAGCAACTGTGAAACTTATTCATGAAACAAGCCTCCTGAGCCTCCTGAGTGCCAACAGAAGTTGGTGATGGAACCAGCAGGATGAGATGTGATTTAGTGAACCATAACTAGAGTGGGCTGAGAAAGCTAGAGTTGGGCTTTCACTGAAAAATGCTGATTTCTCCAAATTGAAATTTTGTGTAGGAAAAGCCCATGCTGAGAAGCACTGAGGAATTTCTCAGTGTCACAGTAGATATGATCTATTCCAAAGAAGTCCTATGGGCAGCTAACTGCCCAAGCAGCAGCATATGCAGCCATGAGAGACCTTGCTTGAAGTTTCTGCTTAACATGACTCAGATCAAAGTCTAGCTGAATACCCTAAATACTAGATTACAAAATAATTGTATTTTTCCTATATGCATTTATATTATTTCTATAAAGAAGAGAGAAAATGAGAAAAATCCAATGCAAAACATAAAATATCAAAGCACTTAAAGCTCTCCCCACACACATCCCTATATGCAAGGCCTGTTTTTTCAGCAGAGACTTCAGCCTTGGTGTTCTAGCCTGACTTAGCACTCTGTCTATCAGAGTTCTTGTTGAAAGAAGAGGTATTTTCATAGCATAAGTGTAAAAGGCTTTAGTTTCATTCTGAAATAAAATGGATTTTTTGTTGTTGTTGTTGGATGGATGGGAGGAGAGTATGCAATCCTGCTGTCACCATAGATGTTTTTTCTTCTAATCAAATCCTGAAAAAGTTAAGTAAAACTGTGCTTGTTATTGGAAGCCAATTGTTTGCAACCTGAAACAATTTTCTAAATGACTTTTTTTTCTCAGGGGTGCTTACATTTCCTTCAATTCAGCTGCTAAATTGCAACTATTCCCCCTCCCCATATTATACCCAGCCCCCAATACCCATGCAACTTGGAAAATATTTTTCTACAAAAAGGAGAAGCAAGTATCTCTGCAGCAAAAAAAGTGGTGACTCAAAGCATTTTTTCTCTGCATCTTCCTTCTTCCCAGTTTCCTATATATCACTTCATTCAAAAAGATTTAGTAACCAGGATAAGCAAGCAGTAACCCATCTACTTATCAATGGGCAGTTCTAACTATACATTTACTTAAGGGTTCAAGCTACATGACAGGTTTCAGCTGCTTATTGATTTTACACCATTGAAATAGATGGTTTTGTTTAGCATCGAAAAAGTGAACAATTTTCCTGACACCAGCCACTTGTTTAACAGTCTTGGAATAATCTATATTTCATTAAAATGATGACTTATTACACCCAAACACTCTCCTGTCTTCTTAACCATTGATTTAAGGCAGTTTAACACTTGCAGAGCATGTAATAAATTGGTCTGGACTGGCAGCACTTTTGTTATAAAGTCATTCTTAACTATATAAAAATGGAATTGGCATATATTAGAGATCTTCCTCAGATTATGTTTCCAGGAAAGAATCTTTCTCACCAAAACAGAGTCAGTGCATTTTTTTTAAAGCCTCATAAAACTTTTAGATAAGTACAGGGCACCGCAATCAATATTCATAGCATGATTTATAGGAGAAGGAAGCTTTCCACTAAATCCTGACCGTAAACCCAGTACTGTAAAGTATTTAGCACAGTAATCCATCTCATGGATATTTTAAACTGGGCAGTAATGGTGCTGAAAAGCCGAGTGGCAGTGAATCACCTGTATTAGAGAGACATAGTTAGGAACTTTATTAGTAGAAATGATTCAAACTTCCTTAAGCCCTTTAGCCCTTTATTCCGGAATCAGTGACTCGTTATTTTCTCATACTTTGTCCTGGTCATTTTTTCAGTTGCTGATATCACTAAAGCCTCACTTTGACATGGTGGAACAGATTCATCCCCCTGCGCTTACAAGAAGGTAAACAACAGATAAAGGCAGGTTTCAAATATAAGCTGGTTTATGAGCTGCCAGCAGATGCTTCTCTGCTATTGTCATTCCTCTTCCATTAACCTGAAAAAAAATAAAAGAAAGACATCAAGATGTCAGCAAGTTGTGAAAGAAAGATAGAAAAAAAGGAAGCAAGGAAGAGAGAAGGGAAAGGAAAAAGAAACTGAAATTCACTTTGCATTGCCTTCTCATGAAGTGTACCACTTTCCCCTGTGGTCCTGGAGGATCCCTGAACTGTCTTGAGTCTTCTGAGAGAAATAGAAGGTTAGAGAAGGATTCAGTAATGGAGTCACTTTGTGAATAACTGCAGCTGGGTTGTGGTTTAACAACCTATTTCATGAAACAGTCAAGTTCATAGCATATGCAGCTACTTCAGTAGCAATCTTCCACCGCTGCCATCTGGGATGCATTTAGGAAGGAAGCTGATAAGATGGAGTATGAAGACCAAGAGCAGGACTATGGAGAATAAACATGTTATCCCACAAAAGAGAGAGTATCAAGAATATCCCCTTAGGCAAGAACATCTCCTTAAGAATAGCATAGTATATAGCCATCACTGATAGGCACCTTGAAGAGCTCAATACCAGGGTGTTGTCAAAGACCAGAATCCAGAGTCAGATTTATGCAGAATTTAGGACAGTACAGGCTATGTCTCTGCTGGCTACTGCAGGGTTCAGGAAAACTACGGGATTACAAGTTTACTAAATTATTTTCCCCGAAGCCTTCTGTGAATCCTCAAAGAAAGAATGCACAGGAAATGCCATTGGAGTTGTTACTTGCTTCAAACAGGATGATAGTACTCCAAATACACTACTATCTTAAATCAGCATATAGTGTCAATAGTAGGATTTAACCAAATAAAAAGGCAGTTTCATATCTGTTACTGTTTCATGGGGTACCATAGAGGGCAAAATATACTCTGTAATGGAAGCAGCATTTTGTAGATTAACACATTCACTGTTTCCCAAGTACATACAAGCAGTAATTTTCTCCTATTGCCTGCCCAGAAAGAGAAACAAGAGAAAGAAAATAGTTCATTTTAAGAGGAAAAAATATGATGGCAAAAGTAAAGAAATACTCAGGAGGAACCAGATGAGACTGAGAACCTTTTTTCCATCTAAATCAGACTTCAAGATAATGATGACATCCCTGAGAGACAGGCAAGTGACATTATTGTTTCAATTTTCCAGAGAAGAGCTTCGGAGTGCAGAGATTTAAAGTCAAGCAATAAATAATCACTTACTATTTGATAGATCTAGAGACAGAACTGACTACCATGTGCTAATCACCAGGTATAGCTTTTCAGCTTTTCTGGGCAGACAGTCACATACCTTTCTCCAGTGTGAGGGAGAAAAATGACATCAGCAATTCCTTTGCCATGTGTGCAGTAGGTCTAACTGTAGAAGATTTACCCAGGTAAATAGTGCTGCTAATATAATGTAAATTAGACATTTCTGGGAAGAATTAATTCCATCGTACACAAGACAAGAAAATACAAGAAGTATACAACCAAACTGGTTCAACCCATGTGATTCATGAAAGCGACTCCCATTCACCTTTTTACGGACCTTCACCAGGCCCAGAGGTCAGCAGGCCATCTACAACTGAACATTTCCGGATGTAAAAGTTAACAACATTCAGAGGTTGCTAAGCGTCTTCAGGGGAGTTAAGACACAGAAGGGAGCAGCTACCATAAAAACGCTTCATCTGGTGCAAACTCTGGAGGAAGTTTTAGGGAGTAGGCCACAGCACATCTGGATTGCTACAGTGGGTTTTGTTGCAGTACATGCACGTTTTGCTGAGGACCTCAGTTCCAAATTAATGCAGAGAAGCGATTCCATGTTACTTTTCCCATCAGTCATGGTGATAATTGGCAAGTTTCATGCATTTGTGATGTGGTTGAAACTTGAGGGATAAGGAAAAGAAGGGACTAAGATGAGTCTGGATCTTGGCTCAACAGAGGGTCAGAAGAGAGAAGATTCATTTCTGCATCAAGATCCTTACGTGTAGGTGTCTACGTGAGGATGTCTGCAAGTGAGTAAGGTATCTCAACTTCCATTATAGACAGTGGGCAGCTAGGGTTTGATTAAGGTGCCAAAACATCCACCTGGGATTACTGGAGACTTACATAATTCTAAGTGGCATCAGCAGGGCAGGTGAGATATGTTAGAACATCTCAAATGGCACCACATGATTGTAGTTGGGTAACTGACAAGATGGTTATAGGAGCCTAGAGCCCAAAACTAGATATACTGCCCCAAAATTAATGCCTACACTCAACTGAATCACTCTCCAGACTCTGGTGATTAGATCTCCTTCTAGTATAATGTGCACTTAGGTATCTAGAGCAGATGTAGACACCTCATTTTAGATGCCTTAATTTCTCACTGAGTCTCACTCTTTATATCAAAGAGAATATTGAACCAAAATGAATTACATCAGAAGTCTGGAGCATCCCAGGGCATGAGACCATGAGGGATTTGCCATCTAGACGTAGCCTACATCCATAATGTCCAAAAACCTATCTGAACGACAAAGTGCATTTACATGAATCAAAGCATGTCAGCTCTGAAGAAACTGATCTCGGGACCAGCAGTAGTTTAACTGTAATAGTTTTATGTCTTTCCACAGTTGATATATCAAGTTGCTCAGTCAGAGCTTGTTCAGGTACTTCTCAACATGGTGCTATACCTTTCTGATACATCCTGAATGCCTTTCAGTAGCGTGTTAAGTGATGTAGCTAACATCTGTCACATGTAATTTGTCTTTTCTTTTCCACTCCCCAAGGGAGGAATTATGCATGCATTGCAGCATTTTGTTTTAGTTAAGAATCTGTGTTTCCTGTTTACACATAAAAGATGCTGGGGCAGAATGGCAGTATGAAAAGGTTTCTTGCTGTGAATGTAGAGCTATGAGTTTTTGCCCTAACTTGCACAGAAAGCTGATGTTCTGCTTAGCCGTTCATTAAGGACTACCTGGCCAACAAAGTAGGGGAGTTAAGAGAGAAAAATATATTGCTACTCATAAGATTTTCTTTTGTTTGCCTAACTGAGAGCACTAATATGATGCTGCTTAACAGTTTCCTGAAATGTGTTCAGACCTTTTGACCTCTCTGATCCACCTGTGATGGCTACTGTATATACAGTGAGAAGGCAGGAGTGGAGGAGGGCGTCCGCAAAAGGAAGAGAGGACAGTAAGATTTGCAATGAACCTCCCTTCCTGTGAAAGTTTACTCCACGGGTTTTGAAAAATCACTGCAAAAATGTAAATTTGTAATAAGATATCAGTTCCCACTTTCTCTATTATTAGTAGGTGAAATATTCAAAGTTATCAAAACAAATGGAAGCAGAAGAAATACCATTAATTAAGCTATATGATGAAGGCAAGTGTGGTAAGCATAGCAGATCTAAAGGGAAAGAATTTGTTCTGAAATAATCAAGTCAATTTAGACACACTCGTGATTTGCATCTGCATATTATGCTAAATGAATTTCTGACCTATTCTGAGCTTATCCTGCTACAGACCTAGATTAATTTAAGTTCAGCTAAGTTCAGTGTTGTCTTCAGGAAAGACAAATCCATGTAACTTGATCTTGGATCCTATAGCTAAAGCTGCTTGCAATTATGTTATGTGTCTGCAAAAATATGCTTGGGAGGATAAGGTTCAAGTCTCTGCCACTTTAAACTTTCCTAGAATTTTCTCCTGTGTATCTGTCTAGCTTTAGTTTTTTCCTGAGCACCCCATGAAATCATTTCCCAATAATCTACTGCAGTAACCTCCACTTGCAGAGAGGACAGTTTGAGAGGAAAAAAGAAGAAAATGTGTTTTTTTGTGCATGGTTCACGGGTAAAACAGTTTTCTGAAATGATAATTCTGTCCTTCAGAATTGTACTGACATTTAAAAAAATAGTAAAAATAAAGTGTTCCTGCAGCCACCCTTATCTGAATTCCATACAGACCATCCTACCTGTGCTGTTCAGGTTCAAATTAAAATTCAACCCCATCAACACAGATGCATTTGCCTTTTAGAGTCCATAACCACCTCTGCAGTCGAGTGTAGGCAGAGAAATAGTCATGCAGGTTGACTTCAACTCTATACTAAAGTTCTTCCTACCTTTTAACTTTCCTAAAAAGGAAAGGGAGGAGAAAATATAGCCAAGGTCTTCTGCCTACTCTTTGCAGCATAATGAATCCTCCCCCAAGTTCATTTAGTCCATCCCCACTATAAAATGACTTTTTCAATCAAAGCATTTTACTCCTTCTAAAGACATTAAGCCAAATGACAGAACATGAGCTGAAATGACAAGGACAAACTTGCTCAGCGTGAGGCAAGGAGAGTTTCTAAAGTAAATGACTGAAAAATAATACGTACTAGGACTTTGCCCAGGGACTCTCAGGAAGTTGTCCCCATAGAGAATCCGATTTTGGATCAGGATAGGAGAACAATCAGATAGTGAACATGGATAGTGTCTTCTGTTTGGTTTTGTTTTGGTTTGCGTGCTTGCTTGCCGTCAGTACTTCTGCTCATTGTTTATAGGTTTGAACTTTTACGTGCTTGAATCGCAGAGTAAGCTAAGACATCATAAATAAAGAACAAAGATCACTCCACAACAGAAGGGGGGAATCAGGCATCTCAGAACGAGATTCACAACAACCAGCATAGGAAATGGCTGGATTAGTAAAAAGAAAACCAGAAATATCCTGAAGAAAGAACACGTCTGATGCCTGATCTTTGCCAAAATTAGGAACCTATCCAGAAATCTGAGGTGAATGCCTACAAAGAAATTGGGATTCACATCTCAATACCATGCGTTGGAATCAGGTATCTAGACATTAGTGAGTGGATAATACTTCTGTATAGCAGAAAGGCTTCCTACCTTTAAGGTAAAACTCCTAGGACAAGAGAGATGATAACCGAAAAGGAACCTCACTTCGTAGCTTTGTGGTTAAGGAATTACACAGATATTGATAGCGACCTGTGTTTCCTATGTAATGCTGTAAAACAAGCATAATAGAAAGAAAAAAAATAGAAAAAAAAATAGAAAGAATTTGCATGCTAAATTACCGCATCTGGGACTCTACCTTTAAAACAACATCCAATACGAAATTTAACTGCTCTGCATGTGAGGTTTATGAACCACTTTGTATCTAGGGTCCCTATTCCTGGCTATCAATCACTGCATACCTGAGAGTGATCCTTCATATTGCATACCCCGAAGAAACAAATCAAGCAGATTTCTGACGAGATGAACCACAACAACTTTTATGAGAGCCGTTACAGACTATTGTGCCATCCAGGGCTCAGAGAACGCTTTGTACGTATCTGACCTGATAACCAGAACATTTATACAGTAATAAAATTCAGCATATGCTGAATATGAAACTCCAATAAACTGCTTCTTCTTTAAGAAACAAATGCACAGCATTTATATCAGTAAAATGAACTTGCTTTTATTCAGGACAAGTTGTTTACCCACCGGATGTAGCCTTTTCCTTCTGTTTAAGAGTAAAAATATGTTTTCAGGATAATTCAAAGGATAGTCACGGTACTGTTTTTCCTCATTACTAGTTAGCTCAAAAATCCCCTCTCTTTGCTGCTCGTAGGAACCTCCTATAATCCTGAAAAAGCTGGAATTTAACTGAAAGTCAAGCCTGCTGCTTTATCAAGATCGGCTTGACTGCAGACACGTCATTCTCCTGCCTTCCCGCGGCAGGCGTGCGGGAGCAAGCATCATCTGCAGCTGCCTGCTGCCTACGCGGGCAGCACCCCGTGGTTACACAGTCGCGCTCCGAGACTGGTCTCCATCCCAAAACTTGGGACTTTCAACTTGGAGTCAGAACAGGCACCTTCTTACATGACAATCTCATCCTCCAGCTAAGAAGCAGGACACAGGGTATGTATTCTGCCAGCTCTCATTTGAAGTTGACGTGGGACTTTTCCTACAGCCCCTTCCCCTGCGTTAAGAAGAAATCATAACAAAACAAAACAAATGCAAACAAACAAAAAGGAGGAATCTGTACTATTTTCCTGTTCTAAAAATAAAATGAACCATATTTTTTTTGTATCTTTTTTCTATTTGTTGTTACTAATATTATTTCTAGTTTATCACAAATAAAGACAAAATAAAATTAAACATAAATGCTCACTTACAGCTATTTCTTTTCCTCACTAACTTTTCCCTTTTGCTCTTTTTTTTCTGAAGTTTTTTCATATTTAGAGAACTTTTTTTTTTTCTGCCTTCAATTAAAGCTGAATTTTGAAATCCTTTCTGAAATGGAATTATTTTTTTCTTCGGACTTTATCAGTTTTTATGTAACAGGGGCAAACAAGTCACGTTCACTTACAACTTAACACCCTCTAATTTCTAGTGACAGATCGTCTTTCTCTGTTTTCAGTCAGTCACAACAAGGGTCGGAATTCCCTAATACTAGATAGGATATTTAAATGAAGCAGGAAGCTACCTTAAAAAAAAAAAAAAAACAAAACAAAAAAAACTGAGAATAATCTGAGAATATTACAGTCCTTTACCATGAAACTTGCAGTACAGATCATCCCAAACAGAGTTTTCCCATTTGTCATTTTTCCATTGAAGATAATGGACGTTTAAAGCAAGTTCTCCCTTCCTTAAGAAAGATTTGGTGGTCTGCATGCAACAACAAGTAGGACTCAGTTTTGAGCATTATCTTCTAAAATATTGATCTATAAATACTCAAGATCATTTGTTTCAGAGCTGTCAGTGCACTGGAGGGAGATAAAGCCATTTTTGACAGGGTGACATTCCCTCACACCTTCTACTCACTTACTCCTAAATAGATTATAAACATTGATTTTTGACGTCTTCCTCATGTCATCAAATTTTCTATAAAGTTTCCATAGTCCCAGCAAGGTTGAATTTATGCTAAAAGCAGCAAAATTCCATTTCCTTTTGTTGTCATAATATATTCTACTATCAAGTGTCATAAAATTAAAGGTTTCTGCTAATATTCTGCATTTTTTTTAATTTTGACCATGTGATATATGTTTTTAATAGCTCTCATTTTTTTGATACATTTCTTGTAGAAATCAGGCTTCTTAATCACATTGTCTCTTTATGTATTTCTCTTTATATTTTCAAACATTACTTCAGAAAATGTTAGTTGATTTCAACACAGTTTAACACAGGGCAAGAATTCTCAAAGAGAAATCAGCTTCGTACAGTTTTTTTTTGTTTTTTTTTTTGAAAAACACTTCAGTCAGAACTCTTATTTTCTTAGATGATAGCATCAATTGAGCAAAAGATACAAATCTGTATGAAACGGTCACCACTCCTGTCATTGTGGCTGATGAAACCGTACACAGTCAATGAATACATTGATTAAAATATTGCTAAATATACTTACAGGGAATTGGAAGCCGTTACAAGCGTGAAAGCTGCTCTGTCTGCTCAGAGCTAAACACTGCTCACGGTCATGATCTACATGTTCAACCACCATGCGTCCAGTAATGTCTGACTACAATTTGACTATCGCGTGCTGGGTCATACTACCCAGAACTTGACTATTTGTCTGAAAAATCACTTTCCAGCTCTGGCATTGTTCCAGGAATCTAGGAATTCCCTTGTGATGATCCTAGTCATAGTAAATCCACATTCCTTGTCTATACTATCTACAGTGTTCACCGTTGTCTATACATGACACAGAGTGAGTGCAGCTGGCTCACCTACTGCTCTACTTCTTCAGGCACTATGTCTCTTTCTCCACTGCTATAAGCAGATATATTCTCATTTGCCTTTTGCTGTTCTGGCAATTCAAAGTTCTCTGGTAAATAAGGGCTATTTTCTGCACACTATACCTACAGTAATAAAGATCAAAGAGGTAATGAACCCCATCACTTCATAAAATTAACTGCTAACAGCCATCTTCTCCCACCACATCTCTCCCCATGAGGTCTTAGGGGTTACTCCCATTCCTTCTGCGAATCTGAAATGAGAGAAGACATCATTATGTCCATTTTCCCCCAATACCACAAACTACAATAGTTTGTTATTGTAAATTCTTTAACCTTGACCAGACCAATCCCTTCCTTTTATATATCAGTTATATATCAGCTCCAATTGTTTTATATTTCAGATCCTCAAGAAATATTTTTGTGCGTCCTCTGATAAAAAGAGAGAACAACTTATAGTCAGGATCCATAAATCTTTTGACTCGCTCTTCTCAAAACTCCTCTCAGTCGTTACACACCACACACTATAGCAATATGTAGTGGTTAGTCAAGTAGATAGCTCACTCAACTGCTAAGACTGGTCCATATGTCCACCACCTTACAGACACAAAGTTCTTTCTGTTATTGTCTTTATCATCTTGTGGATGACATTAAGGCAGAGCTGTATGCCTGTACAGCCCAAAGTGCAGTAGTACCTGAACTGATTATTTAGGCATGACATGTTAAATACTACCAGTACAAATAGTTTCTTGTCTCTCTAAGACACCAGTCTTATGGGTATTTTGGCTAACTTTCCCTGCACTCGGTGGTATAGCAAATGCAGGTGATATTCTGCACCAGGGAGGGAGGTTCCTGGAACCACACAACCACGCCACTCTTGTCATGTCCATCAGGGAGGCTCAGAAACATAGAGCATTTCCTACAGTCTTGGAAGTACAGGCTCTCTGCTTGGTCCTTGCTTGTGCATAGATGAAAGTCTCCCTTCCACACTTTCACAATGGCAAAACATAGTTCCACTTGATTTTAATCTGCCCTGGGAAATGACAGCGAATTACAAACCCAGCAGTATCAGGGAACCCACAAGTCAGCTCACTCATTTGGCGAGCTGACTGTGAACAGCTAGAGAAGATCTACAAAGTATATCCAATCACAGCACAACGACAGCACTTATTAATGTGCGTAAACAAGATGATTGATTATATATGGACAAAGTAGCTTCCTTGTAAATGAAGTAGTCGCAGCCTTTAACCATGTTGTGATCTTCAAAGGTAGTTAATGTGAACAATCTATGAATCAAAATGCCAAGTGTCATCTCCTTATCTGAAGTACTTTTTTATGTCTCCGTTGCAGTCATCAGATATTTGCATGTATGTATATCACTTCGCACAACTTAGGACCCTAACTCTGCCCCTGCATTTTGGGGCTGTCTCCTTTAAAGCAGACATTTTTTTCCTGAGCTACAGAAAAGCTATGGAGGTAGGCAATGCATAGGAAAAGGGTGACACTTTGTGGCAATACGTGAGAACGAAGGTCCCTTCACTCTTCTACATTGATTTTGTATCTTCCTGTTTTAATTTATATTTAAAGATGACAAAAATAGGAAGGACCTGCCCCAGGATTATATATAGTTATTAAAAAAAAGAGAGAGAGAGTATGATTTTCAGGACATGCTTGTGAAATCCGATCTAAGCAAGTTCTCTTAACGGTTAGTGTAGGTGTCTTTAAAGTCCATCACATCCTATGTAGGCACAGTAGTAAAACTTAATGTAGGAAATAAAATCTTTTGGAAGACTTTAGGTCACCCAAAACCAAGTTAATTGTTTTCTTCACCAGAGAATGTTATTTCCTAAACACCTTCTTGCAAACTCAGCCACTCTTATCAGATCTTTTAGACCCTTCAGCTTGAATATAAGGTTAATACAAGGTTGAATCTTAGCGCAAAGAACTTTGTGCATAGTTCATGTTTCCTAAAACTTACCAACATTCAAATCAGATTTATCTACACAAAAAAATGATATAGAAAGTCTAATGTTGCTTTAAAGAATAAAACGAAAATAATGAAGGTTAAAGCAAATTATCAGTCTTATATTGAGCTGATCAAATTTTACAAGCCACATCACGACTGCATCTGGATTGCCTATTACACTGCATTTGTAGGAGTGATAATATAAAATGCCAATGGTGTGGAAAGGAAGTACATTTTAGAGAGATGAGCCTTCAAACTCCTTTCACTCTTGCTACCCACATCTGCTTTTGATCAGGTCAATGCTCAAAATGCCTTCCGCATGCACTAGGGTGTCAGTAGATGTTTTCTGACTTTGGTAGCAAACTAATCTACTAGTCAAATTGACAGAACTGCCTCTTCCCATGTAAGAAGTCGTCTAGCAAGTGTCAGTGGCACAGATAAAGAGAAAGTACTCATGTTAAATTGATTTTTATGGGTCTACTCCTTCCAGGAATAATACTTCACACTCTTTTGCTTCACAACACCCATGAAATTAGTGGCACAGTAAGTCCATTCTGCAGGGAGAGAAACTTGGATGTCGAGTGGTTTTTAAATGCATTTTACAATTAATACTGTGCAAAGTAGAAAAAGTAGCTGGGAGTCTTGACGTTAAGAGCTCTCTTTTAGCAGACTGTTAACTTTTGACTGGAAATAAAAGAGCATTTCCATAGCTATTAAGAGCCACACTGGGTGACTGCTGCTGACACTCGGATAACAGGCTGCCAAGTTACTCAGAGCACTAAATCAAGGAGTAGGAAGTCATCTCCTCCCTTCCAGCACATAGGGAGGTGTTAATATTGCTGGAAGAAACCAAAAGGATGTTAGGTGCTATTCAAACTGGCTAACCTTGGCCATCCGCCTCAGCCTGCAAAACTGCCTCGTTTCACTGCGCAATCTCTGTTGTCAATGGAGAGAAGCAGGCCCCAGCAGACAGTCATTCAAGGATCCCATGACTCTGCCTGTTTTTAATTCAGTGACTGTGCTGAAGCACAGGAACATTTGATCTAGGTATCTAAGAGCAGGAATGGCTTCAGGCTCTGAGTCGCTGTTTCCCGGAGAGATTTAAAAGACCATTTAGTTCATCTCCTTGCCCTGAGGCATGATTAGCTAGATACCTACTTCGTTCCCGACAGAGGCTTTTCCGATCCTGTTTAAAGACCTCCAGTGACGGAGGCCTCACATCTTCCAGACAATTAATACCAACGCTATATTGGGGATTTTTTTCTACGCCACCATTCAGCTCAAAGCTTCAGATGCCTACATTTAGGTGTCCAGAGCGCAGACATGTCTACATGTGAGCAGGGTGTCTAAGCTCCCACTGCAGTCAGTGGGGAAGCAGTCATTTTTCCTTTCAGTAAACTGAAGAAACTGCTCAGTCTTCCCCCAGCTGTTACACTTTTCAGGCTCCTGTTTATTCCTGCCAGTGTTCTCTGTAATTAATCTTTAATTACTGCACATTAGTAGGCAGAAAAAAAAGATGTTCCGTCACTCCTTACACCTTATCGGAGCTGAAAGAGTATAGCATTGCTTCATAAAATATAGATTTCTGTTTTCATATAATTTAGATTTCTGTGTCTGGTATACAAAATAAAGTTTTTTTTTTTTCACCCTACAACCTTGTTGAGTCGTACCTGATGTACGGTGCCCTCTAACTCCTAGATCCCCTATCACACATCTATTACAGTTGTTTCCCATCTCACAGCTGTGCAACTGCCTATCCCTTCCTAAAGTGTAACCCCTTGGACTTATCCCTACTGATTAAATTTCTTTCTTCCCCAGATTATTTCAGCAGTTTTCTAGACTACTTTTAGTTCTAATCCTATCATCTAGTGTAAATGCTGTCACTTTCAGGTTCATCTAGTCTGCAGATTGAAGAAATTCTCTCTTCATTTCATCATTTATGTAGCTAATGAATCCGTTGATCAGATGTAACAGTAAAGCTCCTCGAACATACTTTTCTGCTCTGAAACTGATAATTATTTATGGGAATGGTAATCCAGTCCAGGCTATAGTGATTTTCTGTTGTACATATTTCCCTTTCTTGTTCATTAGAATTTTCTGAGAGCTTGCATCAAAACTTTTCTGAAATTAAGCTTTCTTTCTTTACCACTTACTTTTGCGCTCTTAAGCAGAAGGTCTGTAACTCTTGGAAGAAAATTACATTGGTTTGAAGTAAAGATGTAATTTGCTCTGCTAGATTGCTACGGGTGTAGTTCTTCAGTTTGGAAAGTAGAGATAATTACTAAAAAATGTACTTTGGGTACTGAGGTCTTTCTAACTGATTTTAAAAAGAAAGAGAGAAAGAAGGAAAGAAAGAAAAAAAAAAACCCTACTTTCCTCATTCAAAGCAGAAATCTTATCTTTTTGTCACTAGTATTAACTCTTCCAGACACCTGCTAGTTATGACTTTTTATGGGGAAACTTAGGAAAGGCATTAACTTGAGTACCAGCTCAATATTTTACATGATCTTCCTCTTATTACTCAAGGAATGATTTCTTGTTACCCTTTATGTCTCTTACACATTGAATTTCACATTGCATTTTGGTCTTTTTAACTTTCTGCCTACATGCTCATGTTCCTTCAGTTTTTGCACTCATATCTCTATTAATCTGACTTGGTTTCTATTTCTTGTTTCTTGTTTCTTTTGTATCTGAGTTCATGCTTCAACTGCCTTGCTGTTTTATTAAATTGTCTGGTTTTTGTATACATTGGAATAGTTTGCTTATGTACTGTTTTTATCTTTTCTTTAAGAACTGCTGAGTCTCCTTCAGTCCTTTTCCCTTTAATATACCTCTTCTGGAATTTAATTTAGAAGCTATCTGACATTATTAATGATAGACATTCTTGGTGCACAATGCTGTGTCTATTTCCCATTTTGTCCTTCTTCCTTCCTTCCTTCCTTCCTTCCCTCCTTCCTTTCTTTTTTCTTTCTTTCTTCCTTTTTTTCTTCCTTCCTTCTTTTCTTTCTTTGAGAATAAGTCAAAGTCATTTTCTCTTAATAGGCCAGGCATGTGTAACTACCTCAAAGCTCAGTAACAGTAAATAAATTGTAACCTTGATTATGCATTAAGACTTTCAGATCTTTGTTTATCTCCACACCTCTCATATCAGTGTACAAGCAACTAGAGTGTTCAACAGACTGATATTTTCTTCTTGTCCCTGATATTGTAACCCTCATATGAATAAGCCTCATTTTACTTCATTTTGCATGAAATAAACTTCTCCCTAGCCAAAGTACTCGAGTAACATGATCCCAGGGAGGAGAAACACAGACTCCTTTTGGTGACCCCTCACATGCACCCTCCTATGACACGGCCTTGCCTGAATTTTGGCCTTTGACAAGGATTTCTGAGAAGTCACACGATCTCCTGGCTTTTTCATCCAGCATCCAGCAGTAATGCACTTCCACTCAGCACTGTTTCCACAGGACCACTCATGCCTGTGTTTCTGAGCCTAAATGACCTTCTCATAATGCCTCAGGTTCAGGATCTGAGGGCATCAAGTTCAAGAAGCAAACGAGTCTTTCTGAAATCTGTAGTACAAAGCTGTCAACCACCACTTTGTGTTTCTTCTTGAAAACGGTAGCTCTGTATCTCACTTTTCTGAGGAAATGAAGCTTTTTCTGTGTTGTCATAGGGACTCAGTTTTCACCTGCTGCCAAATTTAGTGTACCAGTTCTTCATCTCAAAGGTCACTCATGAGTATAGCCTATATATCGAGGACACCAGTATTCAGCTTTTTTGGGGGGGACTGACCAGTTCAATATGATTAGAAGTTATGTGTGTTCTTCATATTGCTTTATTAATTCCATTCCCATAATCAGATTCTCAGCTTATGCATATGTAGTTACTGAATGATTGAGTAAAAAGAACACATCTCTAATATTTTAAAGTGCCACTGCACTTTTGAATAGAAATTACAGACTGCCTGATTACGCCATTTGAAAGAAAAGGTAAATACACCAGCACAATGTGATTTCCAAATTGCATGAATGGGTTGCTTTTCAGATAACAAGATTTACATCTATACGTGTGTGTGAGTGGGGTGGGGAAGACCAATAAGGTCTTAAACTAAAACTCTGGTGTGTCTGGTCAAATTAGTCCTGATATGGAGAGTCCTAATTTGGAAAATCCATCCTAAAATATGAAGATAGCTACATCTATTAGACGCTTTACTGGCAAAAGGTATGAAGGTATGATTATTGATTATGATAAAATAAAAAACATTTAAAATGTATAGATTTTCCTTTGAAATGTTTCAGTACAAGGAGAAACCTGATATTAAAGAAATAAGAATTCCTGTGTCACACTGTGACTATAAATTGGCGCACTGGAAGCTACTGACACTATGCAAACACAGGTGCCTAAGTTACATAGGCCCCAAAATTCTTCCTTTATGCTGCCTTCTAAATTAGACTCTTAAACTTGGACCAGATGTAGGTGAGGGTTATTAGCTGCATAAAAAGTCTGATTTACTAACTTTTGCACCAAGGGACAGCCAACGCCTTATAAATAAGTAGCACGTTCTTATTTGCAAAGTTGGCCAATATCTTAAAAAAAATCATGTTTATACTAACAGGTTTGGCTGCTTTTTATCAAAATTTCTTGAAAAATATATAGGTAGGATGTGGACTGTTAGCCATAGGCTGTGTTTCCATGGTAGCCTAACTGCTGGTCATCATGTTCCTGTACCAGCTGCGTACTTCGACCGCCATCCTTGCCAGATTTTTTGAAAAGGTCTTACAGTATCCTAATCCAGTAGGAAAACTAACTAAAAAGAATACCTTGCTATAAGATTAATGTTCTGTAGGTGTTCAGAGAATGGTTCAACCAGCACAAAAAAACAAAATAGGAAAATGAATTGGAGCATGAAACAGGAATATGTTCCATGGGAAGAGGCCAAGGACTACTACAGCCAGGAGCTAGATTTGCTTATGCTGCCACAGAAATGCGTATTCAGAAAACTCAAAGTGTTTTCAGTTCAGTTGCTTACATTTAAGCATTTTGTACCATTTCAGACGTTCCAGCATATCCCATCTAACCTCCAGCCGCTGCTACGAAAGATTATGGATACCTCTTGGGTCCAGGTGTTGGTCCAGTGTGACTGTCTCAGATACTGGCTCCAGTCTTGTTCAATGTATTCATCAATGACCTGGAGGAAGGGACAGAGTGCACCCTCAGCAAGTTTGCTGATGATACTAAACTGGGGGGAGAAGCTAACACAGCAGAAGATTGTGCTGCCATTCAGGGGGACCTGGACAGGCTGGACAGCTGGGCGGAGAGGAGCCTCCTGAAGTTCAACAAAAGCAAGTGCAGGGTCCTGCACCTAGGCAGGAATAACCCCCTGCACCAGTACAGGCTGGGGGCTGACTTGCTGGAAAGTAGCTCTGCAGAGAAGGACCTGGGAGTGCTGGTAGACAACAAGTTAAACATGAGGCAGCAGTGTGCCCTTGTGGCCAAGAAGGCCAATGGGATGCTGGGGTGCATGAGGCGGACTGTTGCCAGCAGGTGGAGGGAGGTGATCCTGCCCCTCTCCTCAGCGCTGGGGAGGCCTCCCCTGGAGCACTGGGTCCAGTTCTGGGCTCCCCAGGACAAGAGAGACATGGCACTCCTGGAGAGAGTCCAGCGGAGGGCTACCAAGATGATGAGAGGGCTGGAGCACCTCTCCTATGAAGAAAGGCTGAGGGAGCTGGGCCTGTTGAGCCTGGAGAAGAGAAGACTGAGAGGGGATCTCATCAACGTGTACAAGTATCTGAAGGGGAGGGTGTCGAGAGGATGAGTCCAGCCTCTTCTCTGTGGTGCCCAGCAACAGGACAAGAGGCAATGGTCACAAACTGAACCACAGGAAGTTCCATCTGAACCTGAGAAAAAACTTCTTCACTGTGAGGGTGACAGAGCATTGGAACAGGTTGCTGAGAGAGGTAGTGGAGTCTCCTTCCCTGGAGATATTCAAAACCCACCTGGACGCGATCCTGGGCAATATGCTCTAGGTGACCGTGCTTGAGCAGGGACGTTGGACTAGATGATCTCCAGAGGTCCCTTCCAACCTCAACCATTCTGTAATTCTGTGATACCTCAAGGCATCTCAGCCATATTCACCAGCTGAATCAGATCCAAAGTGTGTAGACTACCCTTGTCTCTCCCTGAATTCCTTTTGTCTTCTGCAAGTATCAGGCAGGTATTAGTGCCTGCACACCTGCAGAACATGAGTTTAGTCAGAGACCCTCGGCCAGCGAACAAGCTACTGCTGATAGACTTCCAGCATACTTCTTTCTCCACCAAGAACAACAAAAATCTCTATACTACAGTAGCAGAACTTTCCTCTATGATCTAACCAACCATATTTTTAATTAAAATGAATCTGCAACATTGATAGCGATATTCTGGAGATCCTCCAGAATATTACATTCTCAATTACATATCCTCAAAACTGCTCAGCTGGTGTGGAGGACTTCAGGAGACCAGTGCTAAACAGAAATCTTCCACTGATGTTTCTGAAAGAAAAATATTTAATTCCCATCCTTTCAGCTGCATTTCAATGAGAAATGTGACCCCCATCACGACTCCTTATTTTATATTATAGGTGGAAAAAGTACAAGGTAATTGAAAGTCTAAGCAGCAACATTTACAGTGATCAGATCATGTTCATGTTGTCACTGCACTTAAAGAAAGAGTTGAAAGAGCTTCTCAGAAAAAAGCAAGGAAAAAAGGACCATTAATTACTAAATGGAACATATTCAAGAGTGAAAGTCATCAAAAGGCTTAAATATAGAGCAGTGACATAGCCTGGCTCTGGGAAATTTAGATCGGCTTGTATATTATTGGAAAGAAAATAAAGTGGATTTTGATGGATTTAGTCACTGCGCCCATATTATTATCAAATGCATATAACGTTTCATCATTCTAGTTCTCTACACTTTGGAGTAGCTTGCACTATGATCATTTTATATTTTAACTCCTTGTGCATATTCTACACTAATCTATTTCACTTCCTACAAATACCTCTCCCTTTAATGCAAAATGAAAGCATTTTAAGAGAAAAAAATGTGAAAAATTATTATATTTGACAATTTTTCCCAAGGTACTACCTTCCCCTACACGTCTGATTTGTTGCAGTTTTGTGCCCTGTTTCTTTATTTCAAGCATCAGGCTAAATATAGTCCCATTCTATATCACCGTATAGCTCTGCAACAGTCCTTCACACTCTGCCTGGCGTATAGCCTCATGATTTTTTGTGGTACTTAATCCTCTTTCTGCTTAACTTGTGAGATCTGAGCCTAACTAGGAGGTCACTCCCCAAGTAGAAGACCTCTAAGGAGTATTCACTTGTCAGTAGAAACCTTTACTGACCGTTTTAGGCAAGCTTGTACTTTTCTCCGTCATTCACAAAGAGGTTGACTGTGCGGCACAAGGAACCTTCCTCCTCCTCCTGAGTCGCTCCAAAGCTTTCAGTAGGATATATGAACGTTTCAGTGTCAGATCCCGTAGCGCAGACTTGTTAGATCTCATGCACTGAGCACGAACTGCATGCAATTGACTTTGTTCTCATGATCCCTTGCTACGCTACCTGCAGCTCATGCATTAACAGAGGATAGCAGTGTGGCCTCTTTCCTATTCCATATGATCATATCTTTGCAGCTGAGCCACAAAGCCAGACAAAGAGCATGGCACTGAAAGCAGCTAGGGAGAAAAAGTGCCTCCTTGTGAGGACCCAAAGAAGCTTGCTATCTAACTGAGGGGGATTAGTTCCCATGGACCTTTCCCTAGTTCGTGGTTTGATATGCCAGACACACAGCCAGAACCACATGATAGCCCACAGCTTTATTTCACACGTTAGAAAATAAGGTATGTGATAGATTTAGATTATTCATTTTACTGTGTCCATGCAACTCCTTTCTATGGCACTTCTAATACGGCAACGCTGACTGTGATTTGGCCGTGGGCTTTATGTGAGCTGAAACAGAGACCACAGGGTGTGCAGTTCGTGTTGAGCGTCGCCTGGAAAGACAGCAGAGGAAAACTCAATGAGGAAGCTGTCCTTGGTGTGCAATAACAAGAGCAGGTAACTCAGGCTTTGTCATTAATGTAAATGAAATAAGTCCCGGGCAAACTCCCTGCCCATTTTTGGACTGTGCAGGCAACAGTTTCCCAGATAGTGACTGGGTACAGTACTGGGACATCATCAACCAGAAATTATCATTAGAGAGCATGAAAGACATTAGACCATTTTTGGATAAAAAGAGAGTTTAGTTGAGAGAGTTTAGTTGAATAAGCCATGCCTGCTACATTCCCACAGAAGCAAAGAACAGGCCCTATAGGCCCTTTTACTGAGGAATAAAGAAGTAGGAGAAATTAAATGTATGTTTCCTGATGATAAAATTGAAAGATTCTTTTGAGGAACAGAATGAAGGAGGAAGTGAAATACGCTTGTGCCAGGTAGGATGTGAGAGAACACGAGAAAGTATAGCTTCAAGCGTGGGAATACTTGAGAAAAAATTGAGCTGACACTATAAATACAGCAGGCCTGAAAAGAAAAGCTGTGGAAAAGGACAGTCACTGTAGCTGAAGGATACAGGTTTATATTTTCCAGAATACGAAAACTGACTATATCTGAACTAGATTAGGGAAAGTGGTGAGGAACAGAAGGAAGAGACATCTCACTGGCTGTAAATACTAAATTGTAACCCAGGTAACAAATAAGCCAAATAAAATGAAAACCATGCTGGAATCAATAACAGAAAAAGATCTATAGACATGAGTGGGTTAAAAAAATAAAAACACAGAACTGCTGTGCCATTGGAATTCAACAAATACCAGGGAGCTATGCAAGTTGCTTAAAAAAAGCAGTAGTCTTTGCCCACGATTTCATGAAGATTATTCATAATCTTCTTGCAGGTGTTTCCTATTTCTCAGTCAAAAAGAGAAGGTAAGTAGAATTACTCAAGGAAGTATTATTGTGGGTTTTGGAGAGACATGAAGAGAAGCTTTTGTTTTACAGAACACTGTGATACCTACCTCAAAAAACAAAACAAAAACAACAGCAACAATGAAAAGTTGTAGCGATACCAGTCTCTGGACCACTGATAAAGCTAGTAGATTCCCTAGAGCTGTCAGGCTTTAAACTTAGCGGAAGAGATTGATGAAAGAATGCTCCTTATTTAAAATGCCAAATATGTAAATCAACTCAAGTATCACCCATATGGTAATTCTTGTGGTAATTCTAACTACTAAAAAGCAGCAGAAAAGATGTTTTCATTGCTTTTACACTAGTGCTAGCCACACTGATAGCAAAGAAAGGGGAGGAAGAGTTATTCTTGTGTGAGAACTATGATATGGCTGATGTAATACGTATTTGTTGGAATGTGCTTTATAACGAGAAAGTTACAAGTTAATAACTTTGCCATTTATCTGTCAAGCTTTAGATGATTCTGAGGTGAAACTTTGTCAATCCATCTTTCTTATTTTTCTTGGGGCATTCTGTACACATGAGAGGGAGATTTATGGGAAGCAATGAAAGAATGTGAAGTACCTTTGGCACTCAATTTTCACATATTTTACACAAATGAACTGAGAGACTCCTGAGAAGGGTTTTCATGTGAACGTTACCTTCAAGTATTTTGACTGCAACGAGTCAAAATTTTCTAATGAATGAGGAGCTATCTGGCTAAAGCATTCTTGGTTAGCCCTACTCACCACAAACAACACAATGTGCAAAAGCAAAAAACAAAGTAATCTGGCAAAGTTTAAAGTCAGGTAGCCACAGTCTCCTTAAGCTTTGCAATTTCAGCCCTGTTCAATGCAGCATTGCTGTTTCCTCCTACCGGTGCTTCTCCCCAGAAAAAGATTGCATTTTAGTAGTTTTTAAGATAATTGTGAGCTGTGCAGTTAGACTTATGCAGCAATTCAAGAAGACAATCATTTGTGACAGGAGGCTTAAGGAGATATCTACAAAGCTACTTTGTAGATACCAACTTTCTATTCAAAGGGCACTTCGTAGAAAGTTTGTTTTGGCCTTTTTTCAGGGCTTTAGTTCATCAGTATCTTGCCTTTTTCTTCATGGAAGCTATTCGGATCACGCACAAGTGATCCTGCCAGCCACCTTGTTGTGCAGGTCCTCAGTTTTTCGTTTTCTTTCAGCCACGCTTCCTACCGAGTACCCTTCAATGGTGAGTCCTGTACTGTACCTAGGTCTGTTGGCATCAAGCTTTAGACAGCTTCTTTTCCTACTCTTCACCCTACCTTAGCTATCTATAAGATAAACGGCGCGTTTATTATGGGATGTAAAACTTTAAAAGCATACAGGTGTGAGCCAGCACGTTTCAAGGATACTTGTTCTCAAGAGTTCAGCACGATGCAAGCCAGCTTGCTTCTCTTCTAATTCTTATTAAAATGTGCTGCACAGAGTGTATTTAATTAGCTCGATGATACCATGAGAGGGTGTTAAAATATACCTAGGCACTCAACGAAATGACTCCAAATGAGCCTCTCCTGACCGCTTTTTGCTTACCCGGTCTGTACACGTATTCCAGTCCCATCAGACAGGGAACCAGCAAAGAAGCAGTCATTGCCATCACAGGTTTCACTCAGCACATCAACAGCATCAAAGACAAAAGCTCTCACTTCTTGATAATGCAGGTGAACAGTAAACTATGAGAAAAAAAATAAAAACAAAAATTAAGCAATTACCTCAAAATCAAGCATTGTATGGTTGTGCAGGAAACAGTCACAATGCAACGTGAACAAAGCAGAGTCATCAGGCTAGAAATGGGACCATTGCCAAAATGGCATCTCTTTAGGAAGGGTTTTCAACTCCAAGGCTATTTTCTTAGAAATCAGGAAAAGCCAAGAGTATAATCTATGTATGTCCAACAGGAAAATAATTATAACAAGGCCACTTTTTGAAAAGTGCTTGATATTTTTTTAGGGGAAAACGTAAACAGGAAACCATTAATTTTCATCTAGTCAAGGTATTTTTATAGTCAGCTATTTTTACTGAGTGTTTTATAAGTTTTAATATATGTGTCCTTCTCATAACAATATCTAAGGTATGGCAATGGCTTTATCACCATCTGAAAATCCCACTAAGAGCCTAAATTACTTCAAGAAAAACTGTCCCTATGCAACGTTTCTAAGATTATAGTGAAAGTAAACCTCAGCAGAGGTTAGAAACAAAAGAAATCTCATACATCCCCTGACTAGCAGTTTGGTTAATGGTATCATCTTTCCTCTTTAGAAATACGGCTTAGAAGAGGAAGAATCTTTCTCTTACTTGCTGTAGGACGAAATCTGACTTCTCAATGTTATGGCTATTCTATAGGAAATTGCTAATCCATGCACCAAAAAAAAAAAAAAAAAGTCTAACACATGGTACAGAAATGGAAAATGATTTAAAAAGTTGTCAAAACCATTATCCTGTAAATAGATAAGTCACTCACTGCAGAGGAAAAACAACCCTCTAGGGAATAAACATCTCTAAAGAAAATTTCTGTGATAGGTGAAAGAGCAGCGAAATAGCTGCATCTTTAGACCAAATATCCTAATAACTGTCTTTCTGTATCTCTCCCTGAGTTCCCAAGCTGGCTTTTAAAAGCTCAAGCACAGCCCTAACAGGGCAGTAGTAAACTACACCATCCACTCACTTCCATCCAATTAGTTCTGATATATTCCCTCATAAAAGGGGAGCTAAAGCATTCTCAGTTTTGGAGGCTGATGGGTATTGACTGTGATACAGTAGTTGACCCATTTGTAATATCTTAGAGCATCTCAGAAAAATATCAGCGCTATGTATTTAGTTGCAGCCTGCTTTCAGAGTTCTCCTAAAGAGGTGGATCGCACGAGAGCTCACTCCGATAGTACTGTTTTACACCATTTAGTACTTATCTGATATAAATTTATCTTAGTATTCATTTGCAGAGAGGAATACTTTGGGTAGATATGTCTTGTGTATTGTGCCCTTGTTGCTACTTTTTAGCCTCCCAGCGTTAGTCGTGTCTTAGATGTGAAACTATATGCCACGAAATATGTGCTTTGTCCCTCCATTTGCTTCAACACATTCATGCTTTCTAATGAAGAGCGTTCCTTAAGCTGTTTTAGTAGCAACAAGGCTGCTTCTGAACCACCTTACAGTTGACATCTCTTAAGGGGTCCCGTCTGTTTTCAGAAGGAGACAAAGAACAAGAAAAGAGGTCTATATATAAGGAAATAAGGAAAAAGGTTATATAAGTACATAGGAAAATATTTAGCAGAATATTAGGAAAAAGTTTATCATCATAAGCCTGAGAAAGGCTGCCCAGCTAGATTGTACAGTTTCCGTGCTTGGACATTTTCAAGACCAGAGTGGATAAAGCCCTGAAAATCTGGTCTGACCTGATAGCTAACTCTGCTTAGAGCAATAGGTGGACTAGAGGACCTCCTGAGGTCTCTTCTAAACTGATTATTCCTATGATCGTATGAATAAGGAACACTAAACCCAGGGGAATAAACTCATAGTTTCTCTTGCCTTTCTTGTCTTTACCTTTGTTCCACGAGCATTAAGTATTTCCTTCCACCTCATTTTTTAGGTATTTTGAGGAATGCTTAATGAGAAATCTCTAAATTTTTCTGTTGGAGGCTGATGCACATCATAATGTGAAATCTCTATCCCTGGAGATATTCAGAAGCTGTCTGGACGCAATCCTGGGCAACATGCTCTAAGCAACCCTGCCTGAGCAGGGATTTGGACTAGAGTATCTCCAGAGGTCCCTTCCAACCTCAACCATTCCGTGATTCTGTGATAATTTGCTGGTACCTGCAGGGTGTATATTTTTCCCATTACCTGTCCCAGGATAAAAGTAATATTGGAAAAGTAGAGGATGAAGCAGGACATCAAGACAGATAATGCTGAAGGAGATAAAGTGCTATTTGAAGTGCTAGCTGGAGCTGAGAGGTCTAAGGTGAATTTCTGTTTCTGCCAAAGTCCTCAAGCATTGAACCAATACAGAAGTTTTTAAATGTCTCTGCATTTCATATACCCACCTGTAAAGCAGAAATAAAATATCCTTTTTTTTTTTTTCAGTTTAACACACTGAGACTTTTTCTACAGGCTCTCTCTCCCAACTGGTTTATACAGCATGTAGCCCGATAAAGTCTGCTCCACTGCTGTCTGGACTTTCCAGAAGTTCCTGTTAACACTCACAGCCAAGAACCAGGGGCAGAAAGGGGTGTTTGGCTGATGTTAACGAAGCAGATCAAAGTGTTAATGTGTCCCACCAGCTTTTTCCTGTTACATTACTGCATTTCCGACGAGCAACAGTTTAGAAAATCAAAATGGCAACACCACATTGCCAGCTGTTAATTGTGTTTAGACATCGCAGTGCTAAATCTATAGAAAAAAGACAAATGTATAAATAGGCAGGTGAGAGATGAGATGACCTGTATCAGCCTATTCCCTGTCATCTACAAACAACTAGAGTCATTAGTGCCCTCAAAATGTCTTTCAAAATTCAATAGAACCTTTGATTTCCTATTTAATCAGGTAAGCACATGTACTGGCATTAACATAAGTGCATATTAATCACGTTAGATAATAGTGTCACTTAATTGTTATATACCAGGACTGCACCTACCAGGAATAAAAAAAATAATCATAATAAAAAAAATCAACTAGGTACAGTGTTATTTTCTATTAACATTTATCTGTAGGGCTTTTTTATTATTGTTGGTGGTTTTGTTTTTTACACTGAGTAAAAGGCTATAATTGATCTTCTGTACTCAGGCTTGGAAGTGGGTCATAGAGCTTTGTAACTTGGATGTAATAGCAATTATCAGTAGCATCAGAAAAGTGCATTGATATGAAAAGGGATATTTTAATACAATATCAGACACTGCACCTTCCTCGGATCTCTTTAAACACCTTCAGCAATTTTCTCCTGTCTCTGATTCACTCATCACATCCTCTGAGCACTTCACTTTGTATTATCCATCAGAGCAGGTTACCTTTTCCTCCTCCCTTGATTGCTTCTGGATGACCTTGCCCTCCGTCTCCGTAGGCTAAGTCTTCTAGGAATTTCTACTGTTTTTTCAATAAGAAAGAATGATCTTTGACCAGCATTTCAGTATATGTGGAAAACCCTTGTTTATCTTTAGTGATCACACTGCAGAAGGTCGTTCTTCCTTTTCAGAAGTCCAGAATGGGGATGGGATTATTCAGCATGAACAGTAACACAGGCCCTAACCAGACTTTATTGGACGTTTTGGACCTCTCTCAAACTTTTGCTGGGTGAGGCCCTTCAAGAACAGAACTCATACATTTAATATTGCTCCACAGATGTGATTTTCTGTGTTTGCAACTTCAACGGCAAAGAACTTATTCAAAACATTATGTCAGTCTTTTGTCTATGACCTTACTGGCATGGCATTGAGCAGTCTGCTAAGCCATTTGCTTCTTTTTTGTGGGGTTCCTGCAGTGTTTAATGAACCACATGAAACCTCCAGCTTATTAGAAGGAGGAGTACAAGCTGAAAAGGTGAACGCCACCTCTAAGTGGGGGCCTGCTTACCAGCACTGGATACTTCCATCCTTCCAGCACGAATCATTCAATCTGTATATAGATTGCTAGAACACTGTTTACAGCTTCATCAGGTCTGCAAATCCAAAATGTTTCATGTTAAAAACAGTCTGTAGCTTTTTCGCTAGGTATATGTTCCGTGGAGTAACAAATACCACTAATCTACTGTCTTCCTCACAGTCTAGTTTAATGAGCAGCATATGCAATATCCTACTAAAATCATATGTAATCTTTTTGCACTCAGAAATAATCTCATATCTTTCTTTGACCTATATTCCATGTATGTTGGATAGTGTATCCCATAGCAGACCCAAAGCCTGTGGTTAGTATTTAATTAAAATGCTTCTGTTGTACTCTCATTTGCACTTCAGTTAAAATCTCCAGATGCTGGAGATAAGTGAACCCATGAAAACAATTGCAGTGCATATTCCTACCAGCACAATAGTGGCATTCTTCTCTATGTGGGATATTGCAGAGTTAAAAGCTCTCATCATTCAGCACTTTAAAAATAAGTTGCACTGTTTTAAAGAGGTGTTGTGGATAATGACAGATGGAAAGGGGGAAAGAAAAAAGAATGGAGGGAGAATAAGCAGGCAGGGTAGGATTTTAGATCATCAAAAGTCTGTGAGCTTCCTTTTTTTGCTTTTGTTTTTTGTTTCAACATATTTTCACCAGGAGCAAAATAAAATCCTAAACCTCTAAGTGCCAATAAAACATTTTTCATTAAGATTGCATTACTTCAGCAAAACAGACCTAACCTTTGAGCTATGCAAGAGAACATTGATCAGGGTTTCTCCTCCCCACCCCCTCCCAGCTTCAATTTACTTTTCAATGGGGAAGATCTAATGAGTTTAACTGGGAAAAAAATGAGAGTGAGCAGATAAAAAAAAGTAACAAGTGTAAATATATAGAGGTATAAATAAACAGGCACAAGAAAATATGGCAATGACTCTAGCACACCAACCTTTTATCTCTTTTCTGAGTTTCATGATAAATACAATAATTATCAAAATGATTGTGCCTATTATTAGGCACTTAGCCATTTCCCAAACTCCAAGTCTTATTTCAGTAAAAGTCACTGTACAAATAACTTAGATGAACTTGAAGAATTAGGCTCTATCCATGTTAGAATTTTGATTAGGAGGGGTAGAATCATTTTGAAGGGAATTCCGAATTCCTGTTCGTTTGGGTCCTCACAAACTAGACTCTTTTTGGAGAAAATGAAACCAGAAACTCTACTCCAGGTTTGGATGAGATTCACATCAATGCTTAATGGAGTCATAAGGGTCTAAAAGAGTGACTGGTCTTCCAGGTGGTTTCTAATCACATTTATGGTGGGGTTGTTTTATTCAGAAGACCAACCTAAATTACTCTAAAGCGCGATTTCTAAACGGCGTATGGTGCAGATACAGAAGAGTCATCACTAGGTGCTTCTATCCAGTGATTGGCTCCTATTGCACCAAATTACTTGCCAGTATAGCAAGTCTAGACATAGCCTAGAAAACCAGGCACAGAGAAGGCAGGTGAACCACAATTTTGCAGCCCATTTCCTCTGGACTATATGTAAGTACACAGTAAAGTTCCCAAAGTTTAACTGAAAAATTCCTCAGATGTTCTTCAGGTGGAAGGACATGCAATCTCCACAAGAATCACAGAATCATCCAGGCTGGAAGGGACCTTGAGAGGTCTCTAGTCCAACCTCCTGTTCAAAGCAGGGTGAGTCAATTCTGAATTTAGATCATGTTGCTCAGGGCTTTATCCAGTCAGATCCTGAAAACCTCCAAGGATGGAGACTATACAACCTCTCTGGGCAACCTGATCGGGGTCTGACTGTTCTCATGGTGATTTTTTTCTTTTTTCCTTATGTCCAGTCAAAAACCTCTTCTGTTCCAATTTACTGTCACTGTATCTTTCTTGCTCTAATGCAGTGCACCTCAATAAAGAGCCCATCTTCTTGATAACCTCCTCATAGGTACTCAAAGGCTGCTATTAGGTCCCCTCGAAATCTATATCTTCTCCAGGCTGTAAAAGCCCAGCTCTGCCAGCCTTTCCTCACAGGGCAAGTGCTCCAGCCCCCAACCACCTAGGCAGCCCTCTCCTGGACTTTGTCCAGTTTATCAACATTCAAAGGACTAACAGATCTCCAGGGTGCTTATTTTGTTCTGCTTTCCTACACCGCATGGATCTCACCTCACACACCTCATCGCCAATTTGGGACCAACAAGTTCTTCTGGTGCACCCAGCACAATTACTTTTTTATCTCACAGCTCATTTTTCCTCCTTTCACTTCTCCTGCCTAGAGCTTTCATGTGTAAGATCTATTTCCAGCTCCACCCTCACTAAGGAGACCAAAAAGACTCGATTCAGTTGACTAAGCACAGTCATAGTGCCATTTTGAATGCCTTAGAGTATCATTGCTTCACCTCCTGCTGCTCTTCCAGAAAGGCATTGGTGACCTGTAGGTCCTCTATCAGAACACACGGATGATGTGGATGTCACAGATACCCTAGGGTGTCTTAGAGATAACTAAACACCTTTATTTAGACAACTAAATTGAGGCCCAGGAGACCTAATCAGTCTTTCAACTTTCTGTTCTTTGTCCCAGGAGACAACTGAACTGATGGACGCTACTGAAATAAACTGAGCTAAATCTCCCTTGAGGTGGGATTAAGTAAAGCTGGTGCTATGCCACTTGTTTTCTCATAGCTTGCCAGGCCATCTGTGAGTAGGTATGATTCTTACATAAAAAGGTTTACAGGTAGAAAGAGTAGTCAAACTCCTCAACTCAACTCCTGTAACAATATTTAAAAAGGACTGCTAATAATATTTAAAAAGTCACTGCTCTCTTTTTCTTTATCGTTCGTTATCTCAATAAGCAGAAGGAGGACTTTTCAAGCTGTAGGACAGTACGTGAATCTTTCTACCTTGTACCTAGTTTTTAAGTATTCAGAAGGTCAGGGCTGGTGGGAAAGGCTCTGACAGATAGAATAATGATCCATAAGCTAAGATAGAAGAAATGATCTGCTTATCTGGCACTGAAAAGACAAACAGATCTGAGAACCGGCACAATAATTAGTTATTCAAAAGAGAAGTAGCCTTCTGAGAAAGCTCTGAGAAGGTGTATAAAGCTGGTCAGACATCTGTCCACCATGGCAGACCACAGCAACACCAGGCCCAACAGGTTGCACTCTGCAGATCACTGTAATATACAGCAGGTCATTTTGAATAACCTGTTCAAAAGCAACAGAGATAGAAGAGGACTAAACAGAGTTTTCAGTGAGAGTTTCAAAGGCAGCTGAAGGACAGAGAAACATGAAAGAGACTGTCCATATATATTAAATGTAAAATAAGGTGTCGGAGAAATAACAGAATTTCTGGTAGCTTCTCAAAATCAAGCTATAAATTTGATCTGTGCAAGGCTGATCCTTCTCTAACTCTTACAGCAGTCTTTCTCTGTTAGGATATTTCAGTAAGCTAGCTAACAGAGATATCTTCCCAGAAAAGTTATCTTTATATTCAATCCGTGATGTCATATGATTGACAAAAATACCGATGGGAACTGATTACTATCTGCAAACTCTATGGTTTGTTTTTTAATCTGTCATTCATTCTTGAAATAGATAGACAGACAAACAAAATATTGCAAATACAGACAAAAAAAATTATGTATTAATTCACGTATGCATTTTAACGACTTCTTGTATGTTCTCTTATTGTTTCTATAACTTACACTTACTAGGCAGGTAAGACATCACACAGGCAGGTTACTATATATCTCATACCTTTGGGTTTTCTTTGACATCCGTGCATTATTTATAATAGAAAAATATACAGACTAAGTAAAAGAAACTTTAAAATAGAAAAAAAAATGTCTAGGTCTACTGAAACAGCTTTAAAATTTTGCTTTCTGCGGTAGTCATATGGTCAAAAAGGTCGCAGCGCCTCCAGGGCTTTGGTAAGTCCCAAATAACACAAGCTAAACTGTAGTTCAGGACTCCTTTTCAAGCTTATCCACTTGCAGACCTCTTTTCACTCACGCATGGTCTGTGGTCTCAGACAGCATTTTCTATCCCAAAGGTTGAGTTATGCTCGAGGCAGGGTCCAGTGAGCCAATTCTCCTCCAGAAGGTTATCAATAATTGACCTGCAGCTCCTTATTCCTTTGTCTGATAACACAAATCCCCCAGGGACGGCAGCAGCAGGTTACAGCCTAGGATTCAAGCCTTCCAGCTGGCAATGCGAGGAGCAGAGTCAGCTCCAGGCTGCAGGAACCCTAGTGCTTAAACTTCTGTGTGACAACGGCAAGATATTCGACTTCACAAGGGGATAAAAAGGACTAGCACTAAACTCCCCCAGCACAGGTAACGCGTAATAGAATAAGTGTGCTGCATGACTGCAGCAGGAATTTCTGACTGATGTACCCTTCAAAGCAGGTCCAGTTCTGCTTATTGGTGTCAGCAGCAGTTTCGGCTGTCCTTTTTGATGCCTAGCAATTATGTCAGTTCAGAAAGCCAATAGCCGCTCTTGTGTATATCAGTAATTCATGTTTGCATGAACCCTCCTGCACCTTCTGTGCAGGATCCTATCACAACTTTTTAGTACGTGCATTTGTGTTTATGTTTGTGCATGGATGTGTGAGAGTGTGTGTACGTGTGCATTTATACACATGCATGTACAAATACACACACACAGACACACACATATGTATTTATATAAGAATAAAGACACATCCTCCCTGTTCTCCTCCATAAGCCAGTCTGACTCAGGAGAAATCTCTGCTGAGAATATGTCTTGAAATTAGACATTAAAAATATGTTTGCACTCTTGGGATGGGAATTGACACCTCAGTGGTTAGGATTCTTTGGGAAAGCTCTAATCTCCACAGTAAGACAGGAGCTTTGGGTATCTGGGACTGCTCATTAAAGCCAAATAGTTTTTTTTTTTTTTAAAAACTATTTTTCAAAATAAATTTCCCTTTAATTCCGTGATGACAGCAGATTTCTCCTTTGTGATATGTCCACTAGCAGCTCAAAAAGAATAAATGAATAAGCACGAAAATGCCTCGGTTCGGTAAGAGGAGTCCCGGAAGCAGGACCCGAGCCTGATAAACCATCTCTGCTCCTTGATTTCTGGGGGAAGATACCAGCTCTTGCATGATGTTAACCTGAATGTCTGGCTTCATTACCTGCATTTCCATAATCTTCATAATCAGCGCTTGAGTACTGAAGGGGCTGTAAGGACTTAAAATCAAGGATTCAGGAGAGCTGCAATTGTGCAGCGTCTGCAATAGCCTCTTGTTTATCTTGCCTCATCACGGCATGCTGGAGCATTAAGCCAGCATTGCTCTCTCCAGACTGATGGCAGAGCCACGTGACGCTTCTTCAGCGTCCACTTATGCTAATTGGGATAAATGTTCTTTCACAAGATGCAGCTGGTGTTCAAGGAGGCCTGCAAGAGACGTTCTCCATTTTAAGGAGGCTGATTTCAGACAATTTTGCTTCACGTTCCGGGGGATGGAGCTGGAACTTCTGGTTCTGTGTCAGTATCTATACTTACAGCAGTAATCTCGCTTTCGCTCAGAATGAATCAGGTTTTCTGACCTGTGTGCTTGTGTCGCAGTGCTCACGAGTGCAACTCTGTGGGTCACTCCTATTGCACGCGCGGAGATTTCTGCACAAAGAGGCCAGTGAGGATGGAGAGTCATGCTTAGGGCAACGTTCATCAAGTGCAAGTGCACCTTCCTTTAAAAAGTAATAGCTGATGCATGCCGTGATCCGTATTCAAGAAAAAATATGTATCAGTGGACTGTAGTCTCCTCCTAGTGCTGTGCTGTCACTTCGTGAAGATAGACTATTTCAACCCATGCTTTTCCTACCCAATGCCTGCCTGTCTCCTGCCTTCAGGCCCACATCTCCTCTTTTCTTATGCTTCCTGGCCCAAGATGAAAGCGGTTCACATTCCTTTGGCAAAAAGAACCTGTTTTGGATCTCATTCGTCAGACTAACCCGTTGCTTCCTCCAGTCTTGGCTAAGCCTTTATACTGCAACTAACACTGTCCATTCTGTCATGAATCGCCTTTCAACTAAGTGTGCTGAAAATCCACTTCATGAATTCTGCCATTATCTGAAATTCATTGATTATTTGGCAGGGGGGAGGTCAGACTAGCCAGAGAAGCATGCAGCTTTTGTTTTCCTTTAATCTGATTGGGTATACAAGACATAAGGAGTAGGAGAAAAAAAATGTGAATTATTGTAAATTTCATTCTAGTATTTTCTAAAATTAGGTATAGGTTCCCACTGTTCCCCCCTCCACAAAGAAAAAAAAAATGCAGTGAAGTACCAACTGAAGAAAAGCTGGCTGAAATAGCAATACTTTTCCTCCAGTATTAAAGTCTCCTTGAAGAGAGGCTATATTAAAGGTTAAGTACCTGTTCTCCCGTATGTGAAATCAGCTGTGCAACGGTTCATAGTGTGAGAAGATCCCACCTGATCCTTATCATGATTGCAATGGAAAAGTAGTTTCCCCATTTGATTGTTTCCTTCTTACATTATGTGAAGTTGCCACTTATTCTTTACTACTACACAAGCAAATGAAATTCAACAGATGGTGTCACACCAAGCAGGTCCATCTTAGTTGAAACTACTTTAGCTAAAATTGCATTTGGCAGGCACAGATACATTTGGAAACATTGGTGTTTTATTTCTTGTCGGTGGTGGTAGTGTTTTTTTTTTTTTTTTTTTTTTCCTTAAGGCTTCTTTTTAGATTGAATTACTATCTTATTAATCACACATTTTCCATGACAATCTACCAGTGTTGCTGCAGACCAGTTTTAGTAATCAGAGCTTGTATATATTGCATTCAAAAAAGAAAAGGAAGAAAGATCTAGGTGATCAATTAAGAATATTATTTTAAAAGGGAAAATATTTTTCACTATACTTCAGAATGCCTAATTTTGTATGCTTCAGCTCTGGATTAAGGAGTTAATTACAAGGTATTTTAGTCATTTAGATATCAAAAAAAAAAATTCTTCACAGGCCTACAGTGAAACACCTCCACCACTAAGCTGATGGAAAGAATACTTGAGCCTTTTTATCTCATTATATTCCTGGGCACAACATGTGCATAAGTTGTGCCAGAGTAATAGGAAATAAATTTCTCATGTTTCAGATGCTTGGAGGTGAATAAGTCTGTGTCCTTTCTCATCCTTTAGCAATTCAAGTTTGTCTTGATCTTGTGAAGAGAATGTAGTCCAAAATCTGTGTTTTGTCTTAGTTTGAGATCTATTTGATTTGTCAGTCCTCAGTTTGCTTTTGAGATAGTCTTCCACTAATGGCATCATTCATGTCACTGGGGATGTTTCTCAATGCAGGCCACAGAGAAAGAGAGAAACATGATGCAAAGAGGATTCCTGGGAGCTTGAGACCTAGTGCATCAGGAGCAGTGGAAAGCAAAGGATGAGAAATTAGAAATTTAAGATCTTCTTACATATTAAATAAGGGAAAAACCTTTGAAATGATGCGCATCAATTGATACTGTCAGAAAGTAGGAATAAAGAAAAGCAGTTTTAACTACAAACTACTTAACTACTACTTAACTACTACTGTAGTCTTAACTACAGACAAATCCATTATTCCCCAATCTGTATCAATGGAGTAACAAATAGTACTGATTCACTTTTTGAATTCTTGAAATTATGCACAAAACAGGTATCATGACGGTGAATAAAGTTGCTTTTACTCTTCTAGGGGACTGTGAGGGACACAATGGTGGAAAATGAACCACTCATCATGCCCACCTGCCGTTTATTCAGGCACAGCTGAAGCTTGGTAGCAAACAAGGTTCAAATCGAAATGATACATTTCAGTGTTCGTACTCTACTGACATTCATACAGACTGACAGAGTAAACAAGATCTGCGATTAACCCACTAGTAAATTCTCTGCCTTGATGCCCTTGGCATAGCTCAGTCTGGGTCAAGTATCAGCATCCCAATGAATCCCCAGCCAAAGTTCAGGACTTAGCACAGTCCAGGGACTATTCTTATTAAATGATTTGGATGAAGGAACCCAATTCTGGAGAATAAGACCGTTTAATAGGACAGACGCAAGTTGCTCCATGACAGTTGAGCTTCAGTCAGAACAGTACCAAGAATTTAGTAGTGTAACTATAGCCTTAGAATTTGACCAAAAGTCATTTGAAGTCTTTCTGCTGACTTCAGAGGATTTTGGGACAGGCTCTGAATGAAACAAAACACTGTTGGCTCTGTAATACATATGATGGGGTAGGCATACAGTCTGAGCACTCCCTGAAGTGATCTAAACCACTTCCATCAGGTGAGTTGAGTTTAGATAAGTGAAATCTTTACGTTGCCTTACCAACCACCTTACCAAGCGGGGCACGCGTGTCTTTGCCAACAGATTGGCCAGCCTGGTAAGGAGGGCTTTAAACTAGGCAAGATGGGGGAAGGGGAGTGGTATAGTGGCAGGAGAGTCAGTAAAACACCGCTCAAGTCAGGATGCCTCCAGCGGGTGCATACAGCCAGGGGAGACAGCATGGGACATGGCTATGGAGGATCCTCTTGCACCTCTCCTGGGAAGCCTGCGTGCTTGACTGGCTCTCTGAAATGCCTGTATACCAATGCACGCAACATGGGGAATAAACAGGAAGAGTTAGAGATCTGTGTGCAGTCCCAGGGCCATGATCTCATTGCGGTTACAGAGTCATGGTGGGATAGTTCACATGACTGGGATGCTGTCATGGATGGCTATGTGCTTTCTAGGAAAGACAGGCCAGGAAGGCGAGGTGGTGGAGTTGCCCTTTATGTGAGGGAGCAACTAGAATGTGTGGAGCTCTGCCTCGGGGTGGGTGAAGAGCAAGTGGAGAGCCTATGGGTAAGGATTAAAGGGCAGGGAAACATGGGCGACACTGTTGTGGGGGTTTGCTACAGGCCACCTGATCAGGAAGAAGTCGTCGATGAGGCCTTCTACCGACAGCTGGAAGTAGCCTCATGCTCACAGGCCCTGGTTCTCATGGGAGACTTCAACCACCCTGACATCTGTTGGGAAGACAGCACAGCTAGGCACAAACAGTCAAAGAGGTTCCTGCAGAGGATTGATGATAATTTCTTGACGCAGGTGGTGGAGACGCCAACGAGGAGAGGTGCAATGCTAGACCTTGTACTAACGAACAAAGAAGGTCTGGTTGGAGATGTGAAGGTTGGGGGCAGCCTTGGCTGCAGTGACCACGAGATGGTGGAGTTCAGGATCCTACGAGGAGGGAGCAGGGCAATGAGTAGGATTGCAACGCTGGACTTCAGGAGAGCTGACTTTGGCCTCTTGAGGGACCTACTTAGGGGAATCTCATGGGGTAGGGCTCTTAGGGGTCCAGGAGAGCTGGTTAATACTCAAGCATCACTTCCTCCAGGCTCAAGAGCAGTGCATCCCTCTGAGGAAGAAGTCGAGCAAAGTGGGCAGGAGACCTGCATGGATGAGAAAGGAACTCCTGGCCAAACTCCAACAGAAGAAGGAAGTACACAGAATGTGGAAAAGAGGACAGGCCACTTGGGAGGAATACAGGGACGTTGTCAGAGTGTGCAGGGAAGTGACAAGGAAGGCGAAGGCCCAGCTGGAATTAAATCTGGCAAGGGATGTCAAGGACAACAAGAAGGGCTTCTTCAAATACATCAAGAGCAAAAGGAAGACTAGGGAAAACGTGGGCCCGCTGCTGAATGGGGCGGGTGCCCTGGTGACAAAGGATACAGAGAAGGCAGAGTTATTGAATGCCTTCTTTGCTTCCGTCTTCACTGCTAAGGCCAGTCCTGAGGAATTCCAGAGCCTGGAGACAAGAGAGGAAGGCTGGAGAAAGGAAGACTCTCCCTTGGTGGAGGAGGATCAGGTTAGAGATCTTTTGTCCAAACTTGACATGCACAAATCCATGGGCCCCGATGGGATGCACCCACGAGTGCTGAGGGAGCTGGCGGATGTTATCGCTAGGCCACTCTCCATCATCTTGGAAAGGTCCTGGAGATCAGGAGAGGTGCCTGAGCACTGGAAGAAAGCCAATGTCACCCCAGTCTTCCGAAAGGGCATGGAGGAGGAGCCAGGAAACTACAGGCCTGTCAGCCTCCCCTCCATCCCGGGAAAGGTGATGGAACAGCTCCTCCTGGAAAACATCTCGAAGCATGTGGAGGACAAGAAGGTGATCAGGAGTAGTCAGCATGGATTCACCAAAGGGAAATCATGCTTGACCAATCTGATAGCCTTCTATGACGGAATGACTGGCTGGGTAGATGAGGGCAGAGCAGTGGATGTTGTCTCCCTGGACTTCAGCAAGGCTTTGGACACTGTCTCCCATCACATCCTCGTAGGTAAGCTCAGGAAGTGTGGGCTAGATGAGTGGACAGTGAGGTGGATTGAGACCTGGCTGGATGACCGAGCTCAGAGGGTTGTGGTGAATGGCGCAGAGTCAAGTTGGAGGCCTGTAGCTAGTGGTGTCCCCCAGGGGTCAGTGCTGGGTCCAGTCTTGTTCAATATATTCATCAATGACCTGGAGGAAGGGACAGAGTGCACCCTCAGCAAGGTTGCTGATGATACTAAACTGGGGGGAGAGGCTAACACACCAGCAGGCTGTGCTGCCATTGAGGGGGACCTGGAGAGGCTGGAGAGGTGGGCGGAGAGGAACCTCCTGAAGTTCAACAAAGGCAAGTGCAAGGTCCTGCACCTAGGCAGGAATAATCCCATGCAGCAGTACAGGCTGGGGACTGATCTGTTGGAAAGTAGCTCTGCCGAGAAGGCCCTGGGAGTGCTGGTGGACAACAAGTTGACCATGAGGCAGCAGTGTTCCCTTGTGGCCAAGAAGGCCAATGGGATCCTGGGGTGCATGAGGCCGAGTGTTGGCAGCAGGTGGAGGGAGGTGCTCCTGCCCCTCTCCTCAGCCCTGGGGAGGCCTCCCCTGGACTACTGTGTGCAGTTCTGGGCTCCCCAGGACAAGAGAAACATGGCACTCCTGGAGAGAGTCCAGCGGAGGGCTACCAAGAGGATTAGAGGGCTGGAGCACCTCTCCTCTGAGGAAAGACTGCAAGAGCTGAGCCTGTTGAGCCTGGAGAAGAGAAGACTGAGAGGCGATCTCATCAACGTGTACAAGTATCTGCAGGGGAAGTGTCAAGAGGATGAGGCCAGTTTCTTCTCCGTGGTGCCCAGCAACAGGACAAGAGGCAACGGGCACAAACTGAACCTCAGGAAGTTCCATCTGAACCTGAGGGAAAACTTCTTCACTGTGAGGGTGACAGAGCATTGGAACAGGTTGCTGAGAGAGGTAGCGGAGTCTCCTTCCCTGGAGATCTTCAAAACCCGCCTGGATGTGATCCTGGGCAATATGCTCTAGGTGACCCTGCTTGAGCAGGGAGGTTGGACGAGATGATCTCCAGAGGTCCCTTCCAACCTCAACCATTCTGTGATTCTGTGATTCCTTATGTTTGTTTTATAAGCACTCAAGGAAAAAATTCCCAAAATATTCTGCGTTATTCCGCTGCAGTTGGCCCTGATTTCAAAAGGTGCATAGTTAGGCCTTAGTATTTTATGATTGTGAACTTCTCATTTTGGATCCCTCAGTAGTGCCTTGTATGAAACGTAATCAATGCTGTTTTCTAATTAGTTTCCTTCATTGTTTTCCCAGTCAGAGGAGGTGATTCTGAATCAAATGAGCCTTCTGAAAGAAGACTAAACCAGTTAGCATATATTTTTGTGAACATGAGTGGACACGAACTTCAGTTACCCCTATCTTTAGTACTTTTTATTTCTAAATGATGGTATACAACATATTGTGCCTTTCCATTTTTACAACACATTGTGCCTTTCCATTTTTACCATAAATTCTATTTCACCAAGTTTCATGAAAACTACAGATATTTCAACAAAGGAAAAAAAAACTTAGCACTATGTTTAATCAGCCTTGCATGTATATTTTCCTGTTCTGTTAAATAAGTGACAGTGTTTTTCTCTAGGCTATTGAATATTTATTTAAGTGAAATTTGTGTTAGCGTAAAAGGAAGAGCAACCACATATCTAAGCAAGGTTGTGCCAGTGGTTACTGTGAAAGCAGGATTCTTTATCTCAGGTAATCTAAATTGGAGGAAGGCTGTAAGTCAAATAACAAAGGCTCCTGACATAGCTGTGATATACTTAATTTCTTTTCTCATTAAAGAATGATACAGTCTCCTTAAGATACAGTCATTTTATGAGTATCTCAGGGGATCAGATTAATATGGAACTAGGAGTAAAGTCCTTAAATGGATTCAGTCAATAGCAAGTGAAATCCATCCTAGGATTATCAGAAAGATAGAAGGAGAAAAGATAAAACTCTATTAGTGTAGAGGTCTGTCTTCTTATAAACTGTGGAAAAAGAAGGAGGGGCAGACAAAGAGGGCTTGTCTTTCTCCTTTTCAAATCTTCACTATTTTCCTCAAAGCTCTTGGAATCAGGAAAGATTTTTTTTTTTAATAACCTCTGAACAATCTATTTCTCTGTTTATTCCCCTGACTAACATATAGGCAAGTCACATAATATCTCTGTACAGAAGGTTCTTCCCCTGCAAAACAGCCCTAATGAAGTTTATCTATCACTCAGGAAGAGTGTGACGAAGACTTAAGTAGGATATAAGTGGTATACAGGCCTCATGCCAGCTGCCTGACCATGCATAAATTTTACCTTCATGTTTGTAGAGCAGCATGAGTCTGTTAAGACGGAGGGCAGTATGCCAGGTACAATTATGTTTGACACTGCAATTAGAAGATGGGACTTTGGCTTCACAGAGGGAAGAGGTCTGCTCATGTAAGAAGGCAACATGTTCTCATACCTACTCTGCAGAACAGAACTGCACATTTTTATAGCAGCATTATCGACTATTTTATTGATAATTATATTAGTAGAAACACACATACTCAGTTTTATAGCCAGAACTGCAAAAGGGACCTATTAGGTTTTTTTATTTGTCGTTGTTTTTGTTATTGTTTCTGTTTTTTCCCCGATTCTTACTGCTCTACAATGAACATAGGTTATCTTTTCCTCCATCCTGAATTGTTTTTGTGTCTCTTATTGTCCTTGGCTCTAGTGGTAGCCAGGGCAACAGCACTGTAGTGTAAAATCATAACCAAATCCGTAAAAATACCTCAAAGCAATTCCAGAAAGCAAGACTGGGATGGAAAAGGTCTCATCAGCTGTCTACTTGGGAGCTAACAGGTAGACCATGGCTTTGCTACCAAATGCCATTCTCCTGTGTTTCACAACGCTCTCGCTAAACAAATTCCATTTATTCTCCTTTGTGCCCTTTAATTATCCAATACTTTCCCATTAATTTAATTATTTAAGTACTGTTCACTGCCATGCAGTAGTATGTACAGATGCTGTGTGTATAATACATTAAACTTGCATAATTAACTTACATTTAAGTGTCACCAATAGTGTAATGTTCTGTTTGTTTTGTATTCATGACACCATGAAGAAATAAAATGCTTTATGTTAGTAAACAGAGAGCTGTTTATTGCTGCTCAGATTTAGAGCAAATTGGGAAAAAGACACTACTGCTATTACAAATTATGGACTTAAGAAATAGAAGCAGTGATAACCTGTGGATCATCTGCATCACCATCATCTTAAGCAGCACAAATGTTTTTCTGTTACCAGCAAGGGAAAACGGTAAAGAAGTATTGTGAGATTGGTTATTTTTCTGTGTATGAGACTGTAGTTACAAACATAGAGAAGAAACCACACCTCTGAGGAAGGCTCAACAGGACTGAAACATTAGTGGCTGCATTTTTCTTAATTACTTGAGGACCTGGGTGGCCTACTGAAAATTAAACAAGTCAGTAATGTCTAAAAGGCAAAAGGCCTAAACCAACAACATCTGAATTGCTTTCCTGATATTTGTCATTACAGTCCAATTACCTTACCCAAGAGTTGGTGTAAAGGCTCCAGACAAGGCTAGAATCAATTGCAAGACCTTCTGGTATCTGAGATCCCAGGTGTCAAACACTGCCTGCAACTTCACATTTCTTAAGGTGAGTCAAGTGAGTTTGGTAAACCCAAAATGAGCTAAGGGAAATTCCCTTCTGAATCAGGTCATCTGTGTTCACTTTCCCTGGGGAAACTTGATTTAAAGGCACTTTAATCAGTAAGGGTTAGGCAACATAAGTGTGGCACTGACATTTTTCTCCCACCGTGCAAAGAGTGAGTCACTAGATGCCTTCTGCAACGAGAGGGTTACAGCTCATACAGAAAGACAGTCTTGCTCAGTGGCAACCCAGGGGAACAATCAGTGTCTCCAGAAATGAAAGGAACATGGATCACAATACTGTATTAGCAAAACTTTTTGCAATCAAGCAGAAATTGAAGGAAATCATGGGCTTGTCCACTTTCTATGTCAAAATTCTGGCTCAAATAAGTGGCTTTAGCAATCTTATTTTTTATTTTTTTTTGCCTCCAACATACATCTGCAAACTGATTAAGGAGTGAGGGTAAGTCTATATGGTAAAATGTACCTCTATAGTATAAATATCAGTAGCCTAGGTAGTTGTCTGGGATCCCAAACTCAGGGGAAAGCCAGTTCAACAGAGCTGGTAAAGCTTAAGGTGAGAGTCTTCTCAAGTAGATGCCTACAATTGGTCACATGAACTGTGCCTAAAGTTCACTGACTATAGTTGTTCGTAAGGTATGCTGTCAACATGGTCTACCAGCAAAACTGGAGACATCTGAACTATAGATGTCAAGTGCTCAATTCTGTTACCTAAACAGACATTTAGAAACTTAGGATATGCTGTAGGATAATCCCACTTGTATTCTAAAATACCATAGCTCTCATATAAATCTTATATCTTATCTGCCATGCAGATAGCTCAGATACTTCAAAGAGTCAAAACTAGTACAAGAGACACATGTCTGGGAAATGGAATCAAACCCTTCTTCTCTAATTAAATTTCACCTAGGCAAATTTTAGTTTGAACAGAAGTTAATGAATAGTTTTATTTGAAGAAATAGAAGACACATAGTTAAAAAAGTATGCTGTTTCATTCAAAACTTACTAAAAAGCTTCAATTAAACCATTTTTTTAAAAAAATAGAAATTAAAAATGAAAATCCGTTTAAATCTTTAAGCTTTTACATTGATGTGAGTGAACTTTTTATGCATTTTTCTTCTGCATTTCTTCAGGAATAAATACAAAAAAAGAATGTGACTGTTTGTTTTTCATTTTTGGGTATGGCTGGTGAACAATTACACACTTGACTGTTGTTGTTATGAGCCTGAATTTCTCATCTCACTTAAATTCAGCCATCTGGGGCTGCATCTATATTGGTAAATAAAACAGGACTAGGGCATAGGCTCAGGCTCTGGACTATGCTCATCCTAAAATGGTTGTCCTGTGCCAAATAATGTTTTCTCAGACAATGACCAGATGTAGTTAAGAGGCTAGTATGCACCAGAGACAAGACCCAGTAGGCCTTTTAGATAAGAATATGCCAGATTTGGCTCTTTACACCCTACACGGTCATCTAACAGTGTTGCATCAGGATGTGTACTCTCAAACACCACCATCTGCCATGCCCAAGGGTCTGTAACACACACTTTCAACTTGATGATGTGAAAACACCACTGTGAGAGGTTTCTACACAATCATTACATTATGTCTGACACTTTGAACTTAAAAAAAAAAAAAACATGCAAAATAATTATATTTCTTTATGACCCCAACGCGACACTACAAGGGGTCTGGAGAAAACCCTGTGGCAAATGCTATGTAGCGTTGATATGACTGGTTTTGCCAGTTGGCCTCACAGCCAAAGAACAATTGCTGGCCCTATTTTATTTATCACCATATATAGAACAAGGAAGTCACTTATCTGGCCACTTAAGTAATCACCTAATGAATCATAAAAGAGGCATTTCTAAGAGGCAATATTTTCTACCTGTATCAGAAGTGTATTTCAACACGGAGTCTGTCATCCTCTAGAGTCGCCTCTCTTCCACTGACTGTAGAGGAAGCTGGAGCAGTTCTCGTAGAACAGAGATCTAACTTTTATATGGATAAAGTTAGCTGAGATAAGTGTCTAGAACAAAACGTCCTCTAGGCATTGGCAATACCATAGAAATTATGGGATGGTTTCTAGTTTTCATTCTGATAACGGAAGCTTTTTCCCTGTATATATTCCTGTTTTTCTCTGCGTGAGTTACCTGTTAATTGCCATCGATCACATTAGCCTCTAAGCAGAAACTTAGTAGAAGTCATCTGCATCACATAAATGCCATGCACATACCATTTTTGTGTTAAGTGGAGCTAGATGGTAACATGCCTGCCCTCTGTGGCATGAATCATCCTCAAGGCAGGTTTTTCTATGCTCTTCTCTCCACCCGCATTTAAGAAAGCTAGACATTGTAAAGAATTAGCAAGGCAAAAGCAAGTAGTCAAATCAGTTGTTTGCAAAGCATTTATTGTAACCTAAATGATGTCCGTTTCTCCAGAAGTTTCTCACCCGTCCTTAAACATAAAACCTCTTCAAAGAATTGAACAGTAAAACAACTGCTTTGCAAGCCCTGGTGCTGAGCTGCTACCTGTGACTTTCTTTCCTTCTAGATTGTGCCCCCACTACCTACTAGGGCAAATGTCCTTCCTTCCTACGTGATTTTATTGACTGCCATGCAATTACTCAGATAGTTTAGTCCATTGCTTTTCACTAGTTCTCGCACATACCTTAGCTTGCACGTCTTCACATGAGCACAATAGCACTTGGGTAAAACGGAGCAAGCTGTGAGATAAAGAGATTGCAGTCACACCAAAACAGGGGAACAAGACCCTGCCCGATGGCTAGTAAAATGAAACTTTTTTTTCTTTTCTTCACTTTGAGTCCATATGTGAAGTATGAAAGCATATCCATATTATTGGAATCAGGGGAAATAGTCTCAGATGTAAGGTCTGATTTGTGGTAACAACCGAAACCATCACGTTGCTGCTGTGTGGATCAACTTCTTATTCTGCTTCTCAGACAGGCATACTTGCTACCTTCCGTACGCACATATAGACTTATCAAATGCAAATTAGATGGAAGAAATGGTGGATACATATATCTGATGGTAGACACTGTCTTTTATCACCCGTGGAATAAAAAAGAGGCATGAATGAATCATAGAGGTCGAAAGACAGAGCAATTGAAAGTCAGAAAAAAATTCAAAATAGGGACCATGTTCTGCATCTGACAGAAACCAGAATAAATTGTGGAATATGAAAGGAGCTACCCAGATTTACTTTAAAAGCTGACCTGAGCGATTGCTTAACAGAACAACAGTTCATCTAAATTACACATCCTACACATCTTTTTAGTGCAGAGAGTGCTAATAAAAACAACAAATACCAGTCTATTATGCACAAGGGGAAGAAAGCAAGCTACCTTGTGAAGCCAGACAAGTCAATACACAGTTTATGATGTTTGTTTTTGATATTTCCTTGCACTTTTCCCACATCCAGCATTACATGGGTATTGTTAAAAATAATGATAAATGTAATTATATCTCTTTGCTTAAAAATAATATTGGGACTATTCTACTTAAAAGTCTAAACATCTTTAAGGGCAAAAGTGTGACTAAATTAATTTGCACCCTCCCAGGTCATTAAACAACCTGCTTATTAAACTTCATAGCTTCTCTTATAGGTTGTTTGGTGTTTGAAGGACAGGGAATTGAAGAGAAGGTAAAGTCTTTAGAAAGCTGACAGACAGAGGACTGGAAGGTAAAGTCGAGAGTTGTATATATGATTTAGTTTACTACGTGTTACAGCTGGTACGGTCTCCGTCAGGTCAAGTGTCTCCATACCTGTAGAAGAAACATGACCACAGTCCTAACTTTATAAACTTCTTCAATGTGGTCTACTCAGTTCACAGTCTTAATTGTTTTTCACAGCAGAGCTTGTCATATTCCACATACGGAAATATTTAGGAGTAGCGATCAGTAGAATGGCTTTAAAAGTACTCTTACTCATCCCATCTCTTTGTCTAAATATATTTCAACTAGATTTTTTTTTTTTTGGGGGGGGGAAGTGTTTCTCACTGTTTTTACACTAGTTAATTCTTCAGATCAAAAAATGGGAGTGGGATTTTTCTCTCTCTCTGAAATCATTACCAGCTTTGATAGCTAAATTCTACATTCTACATCTCTGCCTGCTAGGCCAAGATTTCACTACTGGGGGAACAGGATGTCTGAGGCATGGAAGGTTTCAAGATTTGGACATCTTATGTTGCTATGGAACTGAAAAAAAAAAAACACACACACAAGAAAATAGCTTCCATTATTTAAATAATTTATACAAATACAGCATCTATCCCACCGCTCACTGCCACAAATGCTGTTAGTGTATGTTCTTTCATGAGATAATTTATGCATGTAAAATAGAGAGTAGAAGAATAATATTTTTACACATACCATATGTATGTATGAAGACATATAGGTATATATATTTTTATAAAGAGAAAGGTGGGGGGTATAAATCAGGGGCTTCTCTACAGGGGTTTTGATTCTCTGGGAATCTCTCTCGTAACAGATTGAAATAATTGAAAATTTTGCTAACTTCCACAGTATGTTGAAAGATTTGATTTTTGAGGGAAAATAATGGTTAATGGTTAGTGGCATCTTAACACTGTTTAAAGACACTACTCAATGGGAGAGTTAAAATTTATACTTGACTGCATCATTTTAAGTAACCACTTTGAATCTGGGGAAGAGGCTCTAACCTATTCTAAATGGAACTATTTTAATATAGAAATAACTATCAGAATTAGTTACTAAAAAGTTATTTCTGTTGTATATGTGAAACTTGGAACTGTTTCCCCTTCAACTATAAGTAGCTTTCTTTCCTGCCAACAAGTTCCCGAGCTTGAGCTAAGCCATTCTGCCATGTCCTGTGTTCATGCAGGAGTTGCCCTGGGGAAAAAATGACAATTTTATACAATAACACCGTCAGGGATATGTGGGTGGCGATGACAATGGCAGAACCATGTCTCGAAACGGGAGACAGACTTTGAATACCAGATTGCTGATTGTGCTCTAAAAATATCCTAAAATATGCAGCTGAATTTATGAATGTATTCATGATTATTTTACAATAAATTTGTTGCATGCATTTCTATATCCCTAGGTCATTTTAATGCTTTTGCAGCTCTTTGTGACTCCATGCAGTGACAAGGTGGAATGTGCCTGCTTTCTGGTTTCTGAGATTCTGAGAAGTCTGTATAAACTTTCGAGAATACCTGATTCTCCTTTGAACTCCATATCCAAACTTACCTACAACTGCAAAGACTTCTGCCATGGAAACTGGGACTAAGAAATAGGCTGGAATTCAATTCTCTTTAGAAAAGCTCGTTTTCGCAGAAATCACTGTTTGAACTGCCAAAACAGTGAAATATTGAAAAAGGGATTGATTGGCCATGTTAATTGTTTTAGTTTTCTTGTTTTATTTTCAAACAGTCAAAACCTTACATATATCTATAACTGTTGAACCCTGAAGTCCCCATGCTCTAAATTCTAGAAGCAAAGAACGTACATAGTCTGTGCTTTCACGGAGAATTTTTTTTTTTTATTCATAATTTGAAAAGGGACAGATGCAGAAGAATTTATTAAAGAAGAATTAAAGAAGAATAAATATAAAGCTACAGTGTGAGACAACACTCATACTCATACCTTTAGAAGTGTGAAAAACATGGAAAGAAATTTAAAGAATAGCCAAAAGGAAAAAAAAAAATCATGAGACATACTATATAGCTACTCTTGTACAGACTTTTTTTTTTTTTTTTAAATTGGGTTCATGATGAATCAGAAGCCCACAACAAGTCAATAGCAGTATGAGAAAAAAAATTAACACTTTATGGAGGTGTATAAGCCAAAGCGGTAATCTTTAAGACATGAGAAGTGAGTCTTCTGTCCCACCTGACAGCCAGAATCTTTTGTCTGGGTTCAGGTACCACAATTAAAGGAAAAAATTGCCTGGAAAAGTAAGAAATAAGAACAACAAGCGTTATCTAGAATTCATAATTCATTACTTATGAGAAAAGAATTAAGGAAATGAGCGTACTTAGTCTGAGGAAGTGGGAGAAATCTTCAGTGAATAAAAATGCTCCTGAGAATGTGATGGGAAATAAATTATTTCCTGTAGCTACCACAGATAGGAAAAGAAGCAATGGCTAAAATTACAGAAGGAGAGATTAATGTTGGACATTAAGCAAAATATTCTATCAGTGGGAACAGGGACACAGGAGACTCTCACCTAGAGCGGTTGCAGGCTTTCTCTATGGTTGGAAGCTTTTAATTAAAAGTTGAATAAATTTCTGTACAGAATACTGTAGGGACATCTGGCATCCCCTTAGTTATGGAGATGGACAGAAAACTATTTTTTTTTCTATCATCATTCCCTCATGAGCGTGTGTGCCACTTTACAGAGTTACCTGTTTGCTACACTTGATCTAGAGGTGATAAAATGTTTAATGTTAGTCCAGTGCAATAATATGCTGAACCTTCCTAAGTAGTAAATGATAACTAAATTTCACTAAATTCAGCAGTGTGAAGCACTGGAACCAAAATGTGTAAATATACCCCTTTAGTGACCTCTTAATCACTTGTAAAATGTCTGAGCTGGTTCAAATGGTTGCAGTGCATTTTTTTCCAGGAGATAGAAGTTCAAATTATCTGCCGAGATACTGGCTAACACTAAAAAATTGCCAGAAAAATATATAAAACTATTTGCCTAGAAAATACATACACTTACATCTCATTTTACAGCTCTTTGTAGCTCTTTACTGAAACATATTTTGCTTCCTCAATAAATTATGTTGCAAAAATAGCAAGACAGAGATATAAGTAAGGGCTGATTTGATAGAACTCATACTGATGGCAAAAAGAGTAACTAAATCACCTCTGTAACCAAAGAAAATGCGGTTAAGTTAGTTATTAAATGTTCTTGGCAAAGACTCAAAATAGTATTGCCTATACATATTAAAGTATAAAGCTTCCATTAATAAAGAGATCAAAACTGCTCAGAATTTGTGTTTGCTTGTTTGTTTATTTATTTGTTTTATCAATGAAAAGCCAAAAAAAAAAAAAAAAAGAAAAGGTAAGGAAAGCAGTTGCTATTAAAATCTAGACATCTTTAAAACAAGTATGAATAAAATATTATAAAGTATATTATTATATTGGATGTTTATAAACATATATAAATAAAGATGACTCTAACAGAATGGAGACCCAAAGGAAACCTGCTGGATCACCAGAGCCACTCTTGATGCTGTCACAGACAGCCATAACAACTAATCCTAACCACAGCATCTAATCCTTTCCTCACGTGTATCAGTGTCCATTTTAAGATTCAAGGAAGCTTTTTATTTTCCCCTGTCCTGCTGGAAAGCTCTTTAGGACATCACAGCTGTGATAGATAGAAAACTTCTAATTTCCATTCCCAATTTATTCATGACCAATAATAACGAATCATCTCACATTTTATCGGTGAGATAATAAATGTCGTTTCTCTGTAATTGGATGAAAGGCAGCAGAACAGATTGTGAATCCCTTAAGAAAAGAGCGTAAAAAAGGCCCAAACCAGTTACAAATGAAATTTACCATCAAGCTATAAAACAAAACTGTTCTTTTTAAGGATATTCTTTTTTTTCTCCCCTTTAAAGCCTAAACTTTATCAGCTTATCTTTTATGGGACGAAATGATTAATCGATATGGAAAGGGTGTTGTTTTTAACCATTTCTAAGAAAAGGACATATATTCCTGACATCAAGAAATTAGAATATCTTTATTCTGCTCCCAGTTGGTAAATTTGTTGCAAATATTGGGATTAGGTCTTTCCTTTCTGTTAAGTTATGCACCATATTGCTCATGAGACGCCTACAACTATAGCGCGAAAGTGTGTGTAAGAAGAAAACTAAATTCAGAGAGAAAATACGTCTACAGAAAGCATGGGTCAGTGTTAAACCTCAGGTCCCCAAAGGTTTGCACTGGTTTACGCCTGTTAAAACTTTGGCCTGTAGGTTTTCTGCACCTCTTTATCTATCTGCGTAATGTATTTGTCACCCTAGTTTTTAGGCAACTTTTGGAAAACAAAGAGTGACAGTTCTGTATATCCCCGGATGCATCTTGTTGTCCACCTAATAATGAGCTGTCTTCTCAAAAAGGAATTCATACCACCACGGAGAAATGTGCTGGATCGTTCACCTGATCTCCTTACTGAGGACACGTTCATGAACCTCATGTGATGTTATGGCTCCAGAATTTCTTCTCAAACCTATTTGCTGGCATGGGCAACGCACAGGACCAAGACTCAGGAGACATCCTGCGTCAGCTTCCCTTTTAAAAGTAGGGAATGACATTTTTCTTTTGTCAGCTACACATTTCTCTTATTGTTCCCATAAATGTTTACCTCAGAAAAGGGTGAGCTGTGCCGTTTTAACAATCATCTTTTTCCACGGCGTTTCCTTAGGAGAAAAGGCAAGAGCAGTTAGAGCAATGGAAGAGCAACACATTTATGTCCTAAATTAGACAGGAGAGATTTGAGTCTTTAGTTTTAGCTTCTCCATTGATCCTGCATAAGGCAACAGCACTGTAACAGGTGCTTTCCGTATTAATTCGTACTTCTGTTAGGAGCAGCAGCTGCCAGATGAAACCTTATTCAGGTGGCTGAATTTGTAAAACAGTCAGGCAATGAACTACATCTTCCCGTTACGGTGATTTTAAAATTTTGTGACCTTGAAAATTCCCAGCATACTCGGTCTCTGTGCCAGCTTCTCATCGCTCTCCTCATGCTGTTCGGCTCCTGACCCCTTAAATCCTTTTCCTGATTTCGGTGAGATTCCTAGCAGCAATTATTATTTCTTAATCCAAGCAGTGATGTGAAAATATGATTTATTTTTTCCCCTTCAGGGTGCAATATATCGTTCTTTTTTGTCTTTGAAGAAGGTTATATATAAGGCAAGAATGTGGTAGGAGTGGTTATTTTAAGTCCACCTTGTTATGTGAGTAATTGAACGTCACCAATCTTTCCTGGTTTCACAGGGTTTTTGTTCGTTTGTTTTTTTAATGTCTCTTATTTAGGACTCAATAAAGTACTTAAGATCCAGGCATTTTTCCTCAGAAGTAGTGGCAGATGTTGCACAAACTCTCTAGCAGTAGCAGGAACAAGCTCCTTTTCGGTATCCTCAGAGAAATCACAGAATCACAGGTTCAGGTGGATATACTCCACTCTGACTCCCAAATTCACCCCAAAACTGAGATGCTGATGCACGCACGCTGCCTTTTAAGAGCGATTTCTGATTGCAAGCGGTGCCATTAGCACTGAATGACTGTCTGAGTGAGCAGCAGCAGCAGCAGCCTGAATGAGAGACTGAGGGTAGCCAAGTTGGATTTTGTACAATATATATTACTCAAATGGATGGAGGTGCGAGGCTAACATCTGCCTTACTAGTCTTATGCTTGCCAAAACAGTCATGCATTCATCTTTTTGCTATTCCAGGCATCGCTCAGGCACTTGTTATGAGTAGATTTCAATAAGCTAGAACTTCCTCTTCCAGGTAGTCACCTAGCAGTCTGTTGCTAGCCCCCGAGCTGAGAAAAAAATTCCCGGCTTTTGTAGCAAGAGTTCTGTATCTCCAGATTTTTGAGCCACAGAAGTAGAAGACAAGAGTGGGCTAAGCAGAGGCACTATAGCCTTTATCAAGATTTATTATCATGGAATATTTCACAAACTTAAAATTTTAGATGATGTTCCTTTTGGTTTTCTCTCTCCTTTTTTTTTTTCTTTTTTCTTTTTTTTCCTTTCTTTCTTTTTACTTTTTCTGTTTCATAACTGAGCATGGAAAGTGGAAAGACTCTTTTACCAGTGTCTCTCAACTAAGGAGCTATATTCAGTCAGGACTGTGACAAAATAAAAAGCAGATCCTCTCTTAGAGACAAAGGGTACTCCAGGTTTTCTCTGCTAGGGCTGGAGGAGGCTGATTCTCACTAGGTGTTCCCGGTGGAAAATCAGATTTTCTAGTAAGTGCTCTGTTTGTCATCAAGATGGGGGACTGAGTATTACTTCTTTGTATCATCTCTCACCATATGCTTTTTTTTTTCCTTTTTGCAAGGAAAACCCATTTCACCTGGCTGGTGCTGAACCCAGAACGACCTGTTGCCACAGCTTTCCCTGGACTCCTGTTTCCCTGTTATTGCACATCACACGCTACCAGCACTCATCACGGTCCCTTACACGAGACATGCTTTTAGGTGTCCTTTCCTCGGAAACTGGGGCACGGAGGGAGGACTCTGTGTGTGCTGTGTTTGGGAGTAAGAGGTAGCACGTGCTCGGACCTGGAATCGGGGCATTCACCTGGCCGTGGGGTCTAGACATAGTCTGAGGGTAGCTTAAAGATGCCAGAAGGAAGTTAACTCGTGCTGTAAAATGACTTGGTGCAAAGCAGTTAGGCCATGATGGTGGTGTGGGATGTTCTGAAGGCCTCTGCCAAGGCAAAGTTTCACCCTGGTGTTCGAGAAAAGTTGAAGAGCTTTCCCTGCATCTGTTCTGCTCTCTCCAGCCCACTTCTTATTCAGCTGATAGAAATGAAGAATTGCCAAAAATTGTGGTTCCAAAAGAGAGAATAGCTGTAACCAGCTCGACAGCTAGCAGCACGAGTCTGGGTTACTGGGTCTGAACAGAGCTGGATCAGCTGGTAAAAGCCCAGTTACTGATTGATCAATAATTTCATGTAGGTAGGTATATTAAAATAAGAAAAAAACTACTGTGACCCTCTGTTTTCATCTAATAACACAGATGATATGACTTAACAATTTCCTCCAATGTCTATTTAAAATAAAATATATATTAAAAAAAAAAAATCTAATCTTGATTTAAAGACTTCAAATCAGGGAAATCTTCCTTGCTCTAAAAGAAGCTTTTTGCTGTAAAAAGTAGGTATCTTACTTCTAGTCTGATTTCAGCTTTCAGCTCATCCACCCATACCTTTTTTCCACTTTGTGAATGCTGGCTTCTTTGTAATCTGCTGATGGGGGAAATGTAGAGATCAAGTTGCAGAAATATTTGTGTATAACTCATATTTCCTAAATATCAGTAAAATTTTATGGTTCTTTACGAGCTTTTTCTGACTGGTCATTGTAGACACTAAACTAACCCCAGTCTGCACTCACTACTATTTCTTTATTCCTACTTGATGCTTTCCAGTTAACATGTTCCAATTTCAAGTCTGTCCGCTTTGCTACAGCAATGATTTGAAAACTTTATTCAGCTAACTACTCTGATAATACTTAAATTATTTCTAACATTTCTTCATTCCAAAATCTTGTTCCTCAGTGTACAAATTTGGAAACTATTCTGCAACATTGTGCATTGCTTCACTCATATTCAAAATAATTTGGTTCGGTCATACGTGTTTGTCAAATATTGTATCATTGACATATTTAATGAGAAATAACATGATGTCAATAGCAAATCTGAATAGAACCTCATCAATAGTAAATGATTCCTGAGATTACTGTACCTTTTCTACAGTGCTACCTGCCCCATTAGATTTCAGTGCAGACAATAAGGGCAACACTTGCTTTATGTAGCATTATTGGGATCTTCAAAAGGCGGTGGACTAGAAGCACGCAACACTGGAGGCGGCTGGAGAGAAGACACCAGCTGCATCTGACTGAGTGCAACAACTTCATTATTCCAAACGCTACCGACAATTACCCTACAATGCATAGAAGATTGTTTTAAGGATACTCTGGAAAGCGTTTATTATATTATCTTTCAACTGTATTGAGCTGAATCAAAAAGTATCTATTTTCAAAATGCATTCATTTACGAGAATGTGTTCAGAGTCCCTCTGAGCTTTTTCACCCTTAATTCCTATTGCATTCTCTGTGTGGCACAATTTGGGCAGCAGAAGTGAAGGAAATGTAATTCTTTCTTTGGGAAATTTATAGTATAGGTGTTTTCTTTCAATGAATGCTGCCTTTGCACTCAGCTTGCCTTCTCCAAAGTAAATTTGATTGAAGTAGGAAAATGAATGACCAGAGTCTCCATCCTGATATCGGTTTTATCTGCAGGACTCGTGTTATCTGTACATGGGGTTTAAGATAGGTGATGAGGACAAATTTTGTGAGGATTTGTTGTTCACACTGTGATGGCAAATCACTGAAAAGTGAAATCCCCTCTCCTTTCCCAGCTGTCTGCCTTTCGTCAGCTAAGCCACCTCAGTATTTTCTGACATTTTCTGCTTTCTGCTTTAATATGATTAAACTTGTGATACGTTGTCAGAGGGTTTAGCCAATGGCAAGATCACAAAATGCCAGACACATCACTGCTAGTTCCACTCAAGCTCTACTAAAATATGTTCCTTTTTGATATAAATTACTCATGATCTGTGGGTGACAAACTGGATCCCAGGGATTCCAGCAGCTGTTGTGAAAGCTGAGAGGTTAATAGTTCATTTAGAGCTTGATGAAAAAGTCCACCTGGGAACCAAGTAAACTTTTCATTCAAGATTTGTGCTGGTGAAAATGAGGAGCACATGCTCTCATGTTTAACCTTTTGGGGCACACCTATGAGGTCAATGAATTTATTTCATAGTTTATGTGCATGAAGTCATCAGACATTTGCAGGAAAAATTATTCTTGCCTTGAAGACTTCCTTCTCTAACTACAGTTTAAACATATATAAATTTATGTGCAAACACAGTCCATTTGGAAGGACTGGCTTGTCCTTTAGGGGTAAAGGTAGCATGAGCTCCATTACTGAACACAGGAAGGGAGCCCTAGACGTAGGCTGTTCTCTTCCAGATGCCTTCATGCTCCTAGCATCAATTAGGCTACACCAGAGCAATGATGATTTCTCAAAATACATGGTGCCTGCTGTGTTGGCTTTCCCATGGCATGTTGCCAAACCAAACCACACATGTCACTGAATTGCTTTAATATTTTACTTAAGACACACCTCATAGTGAAAACATTCATTTATTGGTAACTCTATCTCGTACAGAAATGGCTGGAAATGGGAACATATGCATTATCCTGATAGCTGCCCTGAGTGCCAACCACACCACACGTTCCTATTGATTCTTCTTCAGTTGCATCCCCTTGTTACCACTCCTCTGTCTGGGTGCAATGCCGCCTTGCCATATCCCTTTCCTCCCCAAGCCATATCCCCCACCTTGTGAAATGGGGGGAGGGGGGGAGGGCCTAGGACAAACTTCATGAAATGGGACCTACTGAAAGATGAACCTAAACCATGACCAGCCTGGGGTGAAATGGAAAGAATCTGCCTCCCTTGTTGCAGTACTGTTTCACGTTCCCTGCAGAGAGGAAGGCTGTGCATAAAAGGTGTTTGATCATAACTAAGATTGGAAGGGTTATAGTTCCTTGTTGGATGACCAGACCACATGTGAAGCTGAGATTTGTGCTTCTGTGCGTGACGTTGAACGGAAGAGGACCCGAGGCAGCTCTGTGGGGCTGATGGTTGTGAGGACCACAGTCTGCAGGGCTGTGGCTGGAGATCAGTGTGGTGGAGACTGCAAAGGACCTCAGGATTTTAGGCTGAGCATCCTTCCAGCAGAGAAACCAACTGATAAACTTGAATTCTGCACTTGGATGGTACAGGAGGGAAATCTTTCTCACCGCCGTGAAAGAAGTAATAATTGATTCAAAATCTGAAGTTTTACTGATAAAGCTTCATCAATTCCCATTGTTTATAGTGAAGAGAAAATGTAGGATTCTCTACTATCTTTTCATCTCCATCATCCTGCTCCTGCTGTTTGCCAGTGATTTCCACCAGTTCTTGTGACACATATTAGAATGAACTTTCTCTCCCACACCCTGAGGTCTCTGATGGGACAGGTAATGCAATGTGTCAGAGTGATCTTAAATAATAGGTAGTGATTGGTATGAAATTACTTTACCCCACACACTATTTGCCCATTATGCATGATTAATCAAGAGCATACGACTGCTAGAAGACATGCCGCTCCTGCCAAAATAATCTTTAATTTTGCTGGAATATAAACAAACAAAAAACAACTACAAAGACCCACAGTGCTTATTTGCATAATGAAGAGCTGTGTTTGGGAGAGATCAGAAATGCATCTATTTAAAAAAAGCTATCATGTTTCTCATAGTTAATCGCATTCTGGCCTAATGACAATTGAAAACTGATACAAGGTTAAGTACTGCACGGCATTTATTTTATTTTTATTGCCTTCTTTATATATATATATTCCTTCAAGAATGTGGAGCCCACTTAGTCAATGCAAATCATCTAGCTGGCTTGGAGAATTTATTTATTGCATTTTTTTTTTAATTCATTTGTATTTACATTAGCCAATTGGCTTTTAGGGAGTGATATGAAGGGGAAAAAAAAAGGAAGGGCTTCAGTAAGTTTGTGCAGTTATTCATAGTGCTCAATTTTTGCTTAAGTGCCAGCTGTGGAAAAGAGTAACATCTGAAATTGGGGCTGAGGTAATGGGATGTGCTGAAAGACAGCAACGCAAGAAGTGGGGATATAAATAACATTGCTGAAGGAGCCGTCTCCCACTGAGAGGACAAGGCCATCACAGCTTGTCGCTGCTTCGGAGCTGAGCTCTCTGTCCCACCAAGGTGGACAAGTGTAGCTACGGTGTCTGCCAAGTCCTTACCCTTTTTATGCACTCATCCAACATACTACTCATGTCCTGATTGTCAAGCATGCCAAAGGTGAACAAACGATCGTGATAGCTCCCCTCCCTCCTTCTGCTCCCCGACCCCAGGTCCTCTTGTCCAGTTACCGTTGCCCGTGGACCTGTGACTCACAAAACATGTTGGAAAGAAACTGAGCTGAAGAAGGAATGAATAATAATAAAAAAGATGAAGTTTTTTTATTTATTATAAATAGTAACAAACAGGAGCACTCTGAAGACAAGGCAACCGGCTTGATCGTGGGACTCACACCAGAGTATTAATAGGAGAAAATGTAAGCTAGCACATAGGTGTGAAAATGTCCTGCTCTTCCCTTCCTCCAGTGTTTCTCCAGCCATTTCCATCACTGTCCCAACCCTCCCTCCCAACTCCAGCTTTCCATATTTGCCTTTTTTGCCTACTCTGGCTTGTCTAATATATTCACATTTCCAGAATGATGCTCTTTCTAATAGTGATGCCTGCCTCTGGCTTATCTTAGGCTGTCAAATTTCCTTAAGTAAAGTCTGTCTAAGCCTGTTTGCTAGGGAAAAAACACCCTACAAATAGCTGGGAAAAAGATGTCGCATATATATATATATAAGAAAAAACCGCTGATAAACAGCGGCTATAAAAGAAAATATCATATGACTGACAGCAGTAAGATGTCACAGCCTGTTATGACCCCCTCTTCCCAGCCAACCCCCTTTTAAAATCATATATCCTCATCACAGTCTTCTAGATATGGAATAAATGATGAGATCACCTCACCCATGATGAGATCCATAATATAAATAGCAGAGGCTGCAAATCTATACGTATTATGCATATCAGAACATCTGACATGATCATAAATGTGAGACAACAAGGATTATTTGTATCAGCTTTCAAATACTTCCCATCTACGAAAAAGAAAACACATCAGTCTTCCGTTCACACAATGATAATTTTAGAGATGATCTACTTGTTTGGGTGAGGGAGGTGAAAGACTACAGAAAGGAAAAAAAAAAAAAAACTCGAAGATTTCATGCCAAGCTGAAGATGACTTGTTTGTGTACGACTCGTCACACGCTCTCTAATTACATGACCATGCACTATTTTTCAAATTATTTCATACAGCAAAACATTTCTGAAAAGACTTGGGAGTACATTAGACTTTTCCCAAAAACTCACTTTTTCAGCATTTTTCTATTTACTTGTTTGTTTTTGCATTGAGAAATCAGAGAATGATTCTGACAACTTGAAAATAAGACAAAAGGAAGTTAAAATATGAATGAGAGGGAAAGAGAAGAAGAAAGATAATAATAAAAGCTAGAGATTAGAATTTACCTTTTAATATTTTTAATAATGATTCTTTTATTTCTTAACAACAACATAAAGAACTAAATCGTAAGTAATTACTATGTTTTAGCCTGTTTTTTTTTTTCTTTCATTGTGATCTAAATGTGGCTTGCAGGTTACCATTATAGGCCAATGTGGTTACGCTCGCTGGAAATGACTGCCACTGCTAATGGTATCATACTACTTTCCGCTGATTTACCTTTCCTGTTCAGTATGTTCAAAAAAAGCATCAAAACCCTCTTGGATTATAGTTCTGTTGCTATCTCTCTCGAGCTCCATAAGCTTTTTGCTATATGGTTTAAAGGAGGAATAAAACCACAGGTGATTGTGAAAGCAGAGTTTGAAGATGAACCTGCCTGGTGCTGGGGACTGCGGTCCAGGAATCTGGAGATCTGAGCTTCTTAATATCTAACCCTACCACCAATCACCCTGTGGGACTTCAGCTCTTACTTTCTTTTTGTGGTTGCTGCGGTTGTTGTTGTTGTTGTTTGCACAAGCTTATTCTTTTCCTCCCCAGATACGCGGACAAGCTCTTTGTCTCCTCTCTGAGCTGTCCAGACGCAAAGTGTTCAGGAAGCAAAAGTACAATGCAAAAGAGCTATGGTGAGTCAATAAACAGCATGGAAAACCAGCTGTAGAGGAATTAGATGCATATTCACTTATTATGTCTGCTGTCGATGAGGCAGGAGCTTGAACAGAAAAAGCTGCATGTGTATCTAAGCTGAACAAAGAATTCAAATGGGGAAACTGAAAACAAAACTGTGTGTTAAGCTATTTCTTATGGCCAAACACCATGACTATAGTGGATCGTTTATCCCATAATTTGATCCTTAAAGCTACTTACGAAGCTTTTGTCGACTTAGGTAAAGTTCCTAATATTAATTATCATAGTCTTAAGAGTGCTTCATTACAGCACAATCTTCCTAATATTATAGGTGGTGGCATTCAGCATTTTCTTTTCCTGGAGCCCGGCTGTTACTAGAGATGATGATCTTTCTATAATTGACAGACCATTAACCTTCTTAGAGGTGTAAATTAGTATGAACCCGCCAATGTCTGTATATTTTGCTAAATGCTAAAGTATCTACTGAACAATTTGGTCCTTTTGCTTAAAGAAGTATGGAAAATAGACTCTCCTTTTGTTTTCAGCTAGTAAAAAATGGAAAGAAATCAGTGCTTTGAAATTGGGCAGGGGAAGGGGGAAAGAAGGGGGAAAGGAGGCAAAAAAACCCTCTTCATGTTAGCAGATATTTGGTGCAGTCGTAATTACAGTGAATATGAATCAACTCATCAACTGTTGATGCCCTTATCCCCAGATGTCACATCGGCTCAAAACTGTGTTTGGACACCAGACCTGCCTGCCTGTCTGTCTAAATGTCAGAATGTCAAAATACTATCAATTTTTTTGTCAAAAGGTGCTAGCAGCTACCATTAAGAAGGTATCTGATCTATAAATACTTCCACATTTCATGAGAAAGAACAAATGTTTCCCTTTAGACTAATTGGAAGCAATAGTCAAATCCTGCTACGTCTTACCATTTCCAGGGACGAAGGGAAGCTGTTGCTGAAGGAACATGTGGCTTATCCAGATTGTCCCTGGAGAACTTAGATGGCTTGCTCTGGCTTCCAGCCTAAAGGAATTGCAAATGTGTCTTTATGAGGAAAAAGTAAGACAAAGCTTCTTGCCATTGAGTTTACAGACATGAAAGATGTAGGGATTTTCAAGAAAGGAGTTTCCATTTCATTGAGATTTCTTTATTTGTTTTTATTTGCTTTTTCCCTCCCATGGTGCAATAAATAGGGCTCTGTGTATTTGTATACGTGTATACTCATTTATTTATTGGCCAGATAAACAAAGAAATAACAAAAAGTCATTCCTAACAGAGCTGAAGGTGGAAGACAATTAACTCACAAGTACCAGGCCTGGCTGCTCTAATGAAAAGTACAACAAAACCTGTTGCATTAAAATTATTGCATTAAAACAGAGAATAATTCCTTCAGGTAAGGATGAAACAGGGAATGCAAGATTTAATGCCTTAATTTCCTTGGTATTTTTGTTATCTGCATACCATATGTATTTTTATACGTCCAATCGTCTTGCAGTTGCTTGGAAATTGCTGCCGCTGGCCTCATTTCACTTTAATATGTCACTTGCTGACCCTGGAGGCATTTGTGTCAGGATTTTTGATAAGTATGAGTCATCAGATCTATCTTACCTACCAAAGATCCACAAATATTACTATTTAATATTTGTGCATAGTCCTGAAATTCTCTGATGTGTCATCTAGCAAGAAAAAAAACTTGGGCTCCATGAAACTCAATGGTTAATTCCCATCACTTTTCTCCCCGTCCCCCCATCTCTCATTGGGGCCAGAATTATTCCCCGGTGGCTGTTCCATGCAGTTAATAATCAACATCCTCTGAGAGTGAACATGATATATGTGATCTCACTGAAATCAACTACAGGACCTCACATGACTCTGCCAGCATGTAAATAGCAGGATTAGTTTAATAACGTTTGAAGACAAAATAAGACCCTACAGGAGGCAACAATGGGAGGAAAAGCAGAGGCTGAGAAAAGGCATTGAGACTCTGCTCCGTGGCAGTGTCCTTGTCTCCATCAAGCGGTCTGCTTGTTTAGAGCTCTGCACGTTACTCGGGAAGGGGATCCAACAGATCGGTGTTGGAAGGGGCTGAGGAATGCTTTGAACTTCTTCTAATTGACTTAGGGAACCAATTTGGGACTGAGCACTTCTGGGGTCACATTGCACGCAATTTTCACTCCAAGAGCTCTTTCACCAATTACCATGGGTAAAGGAAATAACCTTAACATGAGTAGAGCTAACCCAGCCAACCCCTTGGGTATAGTGAATTAAAGAAACGGAGTTCATAACCAATTCTTACAGATGCTCTAAATTCAGGAGAAGGTTACAAAGGTTGATAGAAGGCAGTAGGGATTTTCAAATGAAGAATTTGATGATTAAAAAAAAAAGAAGCAGCAGCAGCAGCAGCAGTGGAAATCCCTTTTCCATAGTATTAATTTTGCAGCAATTCTTTTTAGCAGTTTTGATTGCTCTCAAGAGATCTGGTCTGATGCAAGGAAACTCATTCTAATCACAGGAAATTTATGTTGCTTAATTTTGCCCTTGCTAACAGAGTAGAGGATTATATGTCTGGGTTTGTGACCCATGTAACAAAAGCTATGAAAGTGGAAACTGAGAGGACAAAGAAAGACAACATTATTCTGGGACACAGAGAAAACAGGGAGGAGAAAACGAAGGTAAAAGAGTTCAAAACTGTAGGAAAGAGTAGGTCCTGAATGAGCAAATATTTTCAGCAATATTTTCAGCAAATCTAGGGTGACAAACAGGAGTGAGTATTCTTGGCCGTATATTCTTGGCCCTTGTTTTAGAGGACTTTCCACATCACTGTCTAATCACTGCAAATATCTAGACATTTCTGCTCCTTCCTTTTCTTTTCTGTATTTTTATTATTATTGCTATTATTATTATTATTTATTATAAAGCACTGAACAGTTTATAAAGCAGTACTTGTCAATATGATCTGCACTGAGAAGGAAAATGCATTGTCCCAGTCAACTCCTCGGTGCAGTTTAGGATATAGGTCAGGGAGGAACTACTCCCAGGGGGAGGATGAAGCTATTTCGAGGGGAAAAAGGTTTACCTTGGGCTAGAGCTATGCTATGCAGTTGGCTGTCAGGGCCGAAGACTGGACATTGATTCGGTTTTAAATAGTCAGAGAGGACAGCATGCATGTTTGTCCGGACTCAGTCCCAGCCCTGCCATAACTGTGTAGCCTCTTGAAGAGCCACTTTGGGAGTCCTTGTACTTCAGTCTTTCATTCTTCCTGTAAACTTATCAGTTCATGTACATCAGCTTGGTCCTGGGCCATTACAGAAACTAGACCATAGATAATAGGTGGTTCTCATCTATCAGTCAGGACCGATCCTGGCAAAGATCCCCATCCACCTCTTCTGGCTGCCTCAGAAATGCTGCCATCTAAGTATAAAACCATCTTCTTTCTTCTCTCTTGTGAACACCTTCTCCCAGCACAGCCTCCTCTCTGAGGACATGACCACTTTGACTCAGCACACACTCCCCTCCCTAGACTTCCGCCCCATATCTGGAGGCTTTCTGACAGTCCCAGTACATTTCCATTGCTAATCAGAAGCGAAAAAAAATCATTTTGGAAATATCTTGAATGAAAAAAAGGCAAACATGAACTCTTGTAAAAGCTATGTTTTAAAAAGGATGTGCTACAAAATGGTATTTCAATCCAAAGCATATGCTATGTTTCATGATGTATGTAACACAAATGATCGTATATGGCACATATTGTGTCACAAATCGCATCAAACATTGTGACAAAATAGTTATTAAAATATTCTATTCTCTTTCTCATGACTATGAAATCAGTACATGGGGAAGTAGTTGTTAGTGAGTGTATGTTGAAATGCCTTTAAATTCATTTTCAAATCATACCCTCATGGTTTAGTGAAATACTTGGACATCTTTGATGCTTTCAGTAAGAAAATAAGTACTCAATGTACCGATTATAGAACTATCCTTTTTTAAGTCTGCTCTTCACATCAGAATTTAGACAGTTGGTTCTGTGAAAGGACTCACTTCTCAAGAAAATGTCCATTGATTATATGTCTGTTGTAGAATGTGTCCAGAATGGCCTAAATCACAACAGCAAAACATGCTGAATGAAATGATCTATGATTTTTAGCAATACACAAATTCTTAAATGAAAACTGAAGGTAATATTTTTTTCTTGGGAAGTTGAATTTTTTTTCTTTTTTTTTCTTTTTTCTTTTTTTTAAGAATTTCCAGCTATCTAGACAAATTGGCATTATTCAGTTTTAATTAAAAAAAATGTTATGGAAAATTCTGATTTCAATGAACACTTTATCCTTCAGGGATATCTTTATCAAAATCTTCGATCTCTACCTTTCATGTTTTTTTGGTAATCAGCTGGAATATCACAGTTAGGATACCCACACATCTGAATAAATTCACACAGATGAGTACTCTGTGAGCATATCAGTGAAAATGAGATTAGACGGCACAAAACCGAATGTCTGAACAAGTACCAAATATTATTAACTTAATTATTATTATTAACTTAATTAAATATTATTAACTTAAGCAGACACTTATTACGTGGCATATGATGTTCTTAAAGTTGCAAATGGCTTCTTAAAGTAGATATCTCTGGAATATTTTCTTCTATAGTAGTGAAATTTTGTGATCAGCAAGACTGATGCACTGACTCTCCCATACAGTTCAGTTAGGCCTCAATTAGGGATCTCTCAGTATATTACTTTATAGTATACTATGGGCAGGGGGGTATTTTTCTTTCTTTCAATTCTTTTATCCAGACTAACAAATGAGATAAAAGCCTTCTGGACTTAATTTTTTTTTTTTTTTTTTTTTCATAGAATCACAGACTCACTGAATTGGAAGGGAGCTCTAGAGATCATCTGCTCCAACCCCCCAGCTCAATGAGGCTGGACCAAGTTCAGTCGGGTTTTGAATATCTCTAAGGATGGAGACTCCATAACCTCTCTGAGCAACCTGCTCCAGTGTTCAACCACCCTCAAAGTGAAGAAATATTTTCTTGTGTTCAGATGGAATTTCCTGAGTTTCAGTTCGTGCCTGTTCAGAGCGTACACTTGAGGCAAATCTACTTTCTTTTACCAGCTATGGATATCTCAATTACTAGCTTATCATGAGAGCTGCTCATTCAAAGAACAAAAAAGATGCTTAGTCCCAGCAGTCAGAATGCAATATTTCACTTCCTTCTTCTGTATATATTCAAGCATTTTGTGCAAAGTGGAGAAGTTCTATCAGAAGGGGCTAGAGGGCTTCACACGAAATGCATGGCAAACATAGGGAGATGATGGGGAATAAAGCTAGCATCTCTTTATAATTTTGTTGTTGGAGATAATTTCACAACAAATGGCAAACAAGATTTCAATTGCTAGCAAGAAAGTTTGCAGTTAGGCTAGGGAGCAGGAGGCACAGGTCTGTAGAATATTTTGAATCAAGAATCTGAGCTGTTAAAATTTTACTTAAATTAGGATTCTAAGGGGAAAAATCTGAGAACAATTTTATTTTATTTCATTTTTTTTCAAGCACTAACTCTATAATTGGTTCAGAAATGTATTAGCTATTTTGTATACCGAACAGTAAAGCTAATGGAACCCCAGAGGACAAAAAGTTGTTTCCAGGTATACCACCCACTTGTTATGATAGGAGACTGAAATGGTGTGGAGGGTGACATTCATGGCTGTTTGATAAGAAGCGACAACAGGTAATTTTGCAGTGAAAGTCATGGTTCAAGCTGTCAATCGCTTCTGGCAAATGACCCGCGTCAGGGATTCTGACATCTGTTACGCACCAATTTTGTGAGAAGGAGCTCAGGTAACATGAAGACAGGTCAAGATCCTTTTTTTGGGGGGTAGCAAGGAGGCATGGTAGAATAAAAGAATTTAATGGATTTGATCTTAGAATGGACACTGTTACAGAACAGACTAAAAAAAAAAGCAGTCTGCAAGGAAGAATCTGGCAAATGTTCAAGTTCAGACTCAGTTTCTCTGTGCTAGTTAAGCAGAGGATATAGAAAAAGCTAAGTTCTCTTTGTATTACGCAATAGTTGAAAATAAAAAAACCCAGAGATTTCTTGGAGATAAAATAGGTTTAAAATGATAAGTCTTTCCACAGTCTGCCTTGCCATTTGTGCGTTGATGGTCGGGTCTACTATAGCCCCAAATAAGGCAGCTAGACTGCTAGGTGCAATGGGCTGGTGGAGAAACCAGACAAATAGAGTCAGTTAAACACTTTGGATTGACTACATTCCTCCGATCTCGCGATGCACAGACAGAGTCCCGCACTGCTTCCATGTCTGAGATAAGACGATATTTTTATTGTTTTTAGCTGTAACCAAAAATCTTGGAAGAAACGTCGTACTTCTCTCTCAAGCAAGAGGACCTTCTTTGATTTCTCCATTACCTTCTTTTGGCTATCCCATGATGCTAGCTTGGGGATAATTCAGACTATACACTTCCTCCATACTGATGATTTAACTCACTTCGTAACAACAATGGGGTAGGAGCAAAGATGAACAACAATCAGCATCATCCTTGCAAATCTGAAATTGCTATAGTGAATTAGTCAATGCATATCTCTCTTGTACTTATTTAAGGCATTTTTCAGGCATTTTGGCTCTAATTCACCCATACAGCAGAAAAATAGGAACTTTCTCTTCCTAAGCAGTTACACTATAGCTGATATGGACACTTCATTGCAAGATATTTCTGGAGGGAGTTGCAAGGGGGAAGGTGTATTATTTTTCCTCCATGAAAGTCAAGAAAATAAAGAAAAATAGCCTGATAAAAGAAAAATAAAATCAGAATATTCACTTTCTTTCTTTCATAGCTACAGTTGTTGCTTCTAACCTCCTTTCCTTTCAGTGTGAGTGCCATTATTGCATATTACTTAAAAGAGCTGCGAAATGGAGCTGGACAGAGCCAATATGCGGCTCTAGCCGCATAGCAGGTAGTGTGCTACTCAAAGGATACGCAAACTCATACCTTCTCATTCATCTCTTTACAACACTTATATTGCACACTCAGCAAGGCTGACAAACCACCACATTCCCTTAACCCTGAGTTTTGAAGTTAAATCACTGATGATTGTATTTCTTAATTCTTTGGACCAGCTATAGACCACTTGCAGGGTCTCATAAACCACTGTCTGCCCTCCGGGCTTTAGAAACTACAAAAGAGACTCAACCCACTTCTTCTACTAGAGAATTTCCTGGCTTATCATCTTGTCTAATCAGCTTCTTATCTATGTGATCGTCACTTTCAGTGAGAATATTAGCCACTGAACTTTACCTTGTGACTTGGCAATGTGATCACAAAACTGTTCATGGTCCTTCAGTCAGAGCTGAGAATATTTGTCTACATTTTCTGTTTACTTTGTCTGAAACTCTAAAAGTCGGCTTGGACTGAAATTATGGAATGACTAACTGCCATAATTATTACTTTAACTAATACAGTATTAGCTCTTTTGCTGAAATTAGGCTGCATGCCTTTTTATGCAGATGTGTCGGTAGAGGAGACAGAAAGAATATGCTTATTTAAAAAAAAGGTTGTCTAAGTAACATCTTTGCTCTCCAATGCAAATACTGTAGAATAAGTAAATGGTCTTCCTACAGGGACTTGCAAGGGGACGATAACAGAGCAGAAGGAATATATCACCACTGCATACCCAGAAAGTCTCCTCTTTCTGTGGGTGATGTTTGGGAAGAGTCTGATATTCTCCAAGGGAATTTTGTTTGGATCGCTCTTAGAGTGTGTTGCAGATATTACTTCCATAGCAAGCACGCAAAAGACTGTTAACGTGGAATATGAGCACTGTCAAAATTACAAAGTTATTTACTCATTGAAAAAATGGAGTAAGTGCCTGTTCCCAGAAAAGGGCCATTTACCTGAATCCCAGGCAAGCATAGGAAGCTTTTATTTGAGGAAAGCTATGGTTAAAGATGCACTTTTGCTTAGTCTAGTTATTTCCTACATCTAAACAGCGTATGTGTTCCTCTATGTCCTGGTCATTTGGAATATCATTTTGAGGTGCCTGTACCTTCACAGGGAATGGTAAGTGACCATTAGATGTGCATTACAGGATTCTTGTTTCAAACATCATCCCTAGTAGCTAGGATCCTGCAGTTAGCCATCATGGTTCCTATATTCTTTAGTTGCTAGTAACATCAAGAAACGATTACCAAAGTAGCCCTTTAGGGAATTTTTATAAGCAGCGGTTAGTTATTTTAGTCACTTCCAGGTCTAGGCACTGCTGGAGAAAGCTTTGAGACTAAAATTTAACGTCAGATACTTTAAGTTAAACTGTCTTAAGTGTATTGCAATTAATCTTATGGTAAAATATTTAGGAAAAAAATGACGTCCAGAGAAAATTAAGACAGGGATCCTAAGTGAGGAGTTCCTCTAAATTAAGCCAGCTTTCATAAACACGTTCACAATAAATATTTTTGATGATGAACACTTACCTAAATTTTTAAGTACTTTTTGCAAAATTGAAGAGTTTTAAAAGAAGATTTTGAGAAAGAGTTGTATCAAGATACTTAATAACCAAGCCATATGTCAGCTTCTTGGGATATGATAAATATGAGGTCAAAAACCTCCTTCCAGGTATAACAGCAATGTGATCTCAAGATCATGTCTTAAGACGAGTGTTTAGTTATTAAGCTGGAGACAATATTTTCTTCTTCTGCATGTATTTCACATGAAATCGCTTGGAATAAGTGTCCAAACACAGGCACCCATGGACTTATAGGGTAATTCAGGTTGGAAGAGACCTCAGGATGCCTCTAGTCCCGTTCATAGCAGGGCCAGCTATGAGGTCAGACCAAGTTGTTCATGAGTGCCTTCCACATGGCAAATGTGTAGACTGGGAATCCTACTGGGATTAAGTTACAAAGTTTTTAGGATCATACAGATTGAGGAATTACAATGGCTTATTGGTTAATTTGGAAAGGATGTAAGCATAGTAAGAGTGCGGATCAGAGAGGTCCAAATCTTTAGGCTGCAGAGGTGGAGGGAGTGTAACAAAAGCAATGGCAGGTACTAGGACAGGAAAACCCATCTCGTTCCTTGCACACCCACTAACAGAAACGTAATCACCAATGTGATCGTCACAATACCGATATCTTAGTTAAACAGTAGGTGGAAGGAGACTTATAGTACCTTGAATTTGGAAGTTGGTGCCTGAGCAGCGGTTAGGGGCTACTTTTAAATATTCCACAGATAAGTATCTGTCTTTAAATCAAGAGCCTGGCATCAGACAATCACAATAATGTTTTACCTGACCAAATCACAGTATCATTTAACCTAACCTGAACTCTCTATTCATTACCATTTATCTCTGCTCTTGGTAGTAACTGGGTACCAACTAAACTGCTTCGTAGAAAGAAACATATTTTCAGGTCCTTTTCTTACACAAATACATAACTGCAGGCAGGTACACATCTGTCTTGGAGAGCACAATATGCACGTGATTAGTACATTTAATTAGTTAATTAGAGGAAGCTTGAAGGAAACTGCAGATGGCCTTGAAGAAACACGCTGTGGACTAGCCAGTGCTCTGTCTTCTAATTTTTTTTTTTCACAGTATATCTGCTAGATATCGTTTTAGAAGGACTTATCAACTCTCTCGCATCACTTTGGGTCGCGAGTGTCATCACTTGTTCAGCTCCTATTCTGTTGCACTTGTAAGCAATTGGCATACGAGTGGTTGCTGTTTTCCAGTCACATCTTTTTATTTGTCTACAGTTGTGACACATGTTTTTTTTTTATCCACAGCTTTCATACCCAGAGATTCCCGGTACAAATAATTCCAAAACAACCACACAGTAGAGGAAATATGCTAAGCGGACAGAGATGTTTCCGTTCTGAGCGCACTGCCAGTTCCCTGTTTAAAATAAGGGAAAGTGAGATAGAGCTGCCTTTTTTTGTGTTGTAACTGAGATGTAAAATTTTAGAAAATGAATTTCTGGATTTAGGCCCAGTCAGCTGAATGACAAAACTTTACTTGACTGCAAAAGATAGTAAATTTTCCTCTCTTTCTGTCACTCTCAGCGTCTTTCTTTGCCTTCAAGTCTCTGAGGACAGAGTTTCAGATGCAGCATTCCTGTCAGGTGTTCCATTTTCTGATATTCTCGTTGTACTTCAAGAAAGACAAATTACCCAGCGTGAAACATCCTATGTATTTAGGTTCTCTGCTTTCTTCTTCTATTATTTTCATAGTTAAGGAGATTAGCTACCCTGCAAAACTTATATCTTGCCCACACAGGAAAACGTTTTGAAATCAGAAAGATAACAAATGTTAACAACTGACATAGTAATGTATAGAACTGTAAATTATATTGAGTGTTATTTATATTTTGGCCACCAGCTCTGATTTTCTTTTGAAATGCTGCACTTGTATGGGTGATTCCAACATTAATATGTGTAAACTTCTGTTGTCCTCATGGTACAAACAGCAAAGCACAAAGGAAATCTAAACCTAGTGAAAAGGAAAATGAAGAAATCTTTTCGACTGCAGTTGAACCTTAATTAAACTTTGGTGGGGGGTGGAGGGGATGACCAAGCTAAAATGACCCTGAGCCCTTACAAGTTCTGTTTTTCTACCTCAGAGTTCATGGTCAGGAAGATAAAAAATAGTGATCTCAGTTTATATCTTGATGAGCAAGTCAGGTGTCAGCCTCTTCAGAAAGAGAAAACTCATGTTTTCAGCATCAACTTCTTACATATTTCTTCAGACACCATATCAACTGCACTTAAAGAATACTTACATTCAGAGGACATTTCCTCTTCAGCTTTTCTTCTGTTCCATTCTGAAAACACCAATTTATTCTCACAAGTTTAAGAATTTATGCCTTTACCCGAACTGCTGTGTGGTAACATCTGGGTTTTTTCTTTCTTGTTTACTTTTGTTTTTCATGTGTACTGTGTAATCTGGATATTTTTCTTATCCATTGAGGGCATAATGCTTTTACTTTCCTCCTTTCAAATCCTTTCAAGGATGTATTTGAAGGAGACTGAATTCCCTATTCATTCTACCCCAGGAAGAACAGAGGCTGCAAAAGGACCTGGTGACTCCCAAACAGGACAGTCACCAACTAAGAAATGCAGCAGGAATTCAATTTATTGGCATTTTGACTCAAATCTACAAAGCATGATCATGCTCCAGGATGATAACTATATGAAATGTCTCATGACCTATTGTTATTTCTCAGTCTTTTTCCAAATTGGACTACACAAGAGCACTTTCACTAGAACTTGAAAACGTTAACCTTCAAGAACTCTTCAAGAATGATCTTCAAGACATCAATTTTAGATGATTATTTACTATTTTATGGACAAAATTAGCAAAGATATTATTAATAAGTTTGTTATTGCTGTTTTGTGGGATTTTTGTTTGCTTGGTTGGGTTTTGGGGTGTTTTGATAGTACAGAAAAGGAAAAGATATCCTGGACCTGGGATCTGGGAAGTTATACGCTTATAGAAAATTCTATTTAACATTCACCTGATTCACAAATGATAATCACAGTCGGGAATCATGAGTCCCCTCGCTAGACACCCAAACCTCTTCTCATACATTGCTGCTTTAATGCAGGGGCTGCTAAGGTGCTGGTGAAGGATCACCTCCATTTCCATGATGCACAAGATGGTAAAAGCTGACGCAGCATTCGTTTTGCTCACTGCACCAACCACGACGTGCAGTGATTCACAAGGCGCTACGGGAACAACGGAGTCATCACCGCCATGGATCAGGCAGCCGAGGACGGGGAACTCAGCAGTGAGCCCTTGGCAAATCATCCTGCCTCGAAGTCATGGCCGGCCCTCAGATCCATGGCCACAGCATGAAAAACTGGATAAATGTGTGAGCCACGGTCTGAGAAGTTTCTGACCATCAGATATTTCAAATTATGTGAAATTTGCAGGCTTTTTTTTTTTTTTTAAGTGATGGTTTGGGGAAGTGAGCTAGTCATTTTAAAATGGTCTTTTAACCTTATAAAAGTGATTGGCCAAATTTTATGCGCTGGAATATTCCTCTACGCTCAGTGAGTACTCAGCATAAGCACATGGATTTATATCCACAGATAAATGAGCCAAGTAGATACTGATAATCAGGATAATGATGCCAATAATACACACACCAGAGGACTCTGAATGCCCCGGTAGTGCTGGAACTATCTTGATTCATAACAGCATGCTTTCAGAAGTTTCATTCTTTTAACAACTGAAGCATTTTTCAGCTAGTTAAATGCAAGATCATTCTAATAGATGCTGAAGTCACCCCAGTAAGCAGCAAGCGGCCTCGAGCCAAACGCCAGTGTTGCTACCACCCGACAGTAAGAGCCCAGACCCTGTCATTGCTGAGGTCAGCTTGTGCCTTCGAACTGCGCCTCTTGGATCGTATTGCTAAAGGTACCAGGAGGCTGAATTTTGCAGCGAGCTGCCATGTCCACTCTCTGTTGTACTGAATTCCTCTTGCCATCTTCCATACTCTACCAGCCTCCGTAATGGACTGAATTTGTGTCGTTGCTGAGCTGTGTACGCTTCAGACTGTGCAATTTGCAACAGTCTACAGTTGCAATTTTTATCTCATGGTTCTGCTGAACAACGTCAAAAAACTCTGACTCACTGAATGCTACACGTGGACAATCTTTCCGTCAGATGACCAAGTCAGCTTGTCACGAAAAAAAAAGGCAAAAAATCCCCCATACAGTTATTTAACAGATATTATTTTCTAAGCTAAACATTGCCCATAAAATAGCAAAAGTAGACAAAGGAAATTTCAAATCGGTGAGGTTTTTGTGTGCTGATGGCAGCTGCCGTCCCCTTGGGTGAAGACCGAGTCCTGTAACCCTCTCGTACACCGCTATGGCGGTGGACAGGCTCAGCAGGTGCCTGGTGACCTGAGCTGATCAGTCCCTGCAGATTAACCAGGACTGCTAATCTCCAGAATTTGCCAGTCTTTGCGAAACTTCCACATACCAGCGTCTCGGCATGTACTTCTCTTTTGCCTACTGTTTTCCAGTAACTACCCTCCACCCAAACCTGTGCATATCTCCAGAATCCGTTTGTGCACACTCATACAGAAAGGGCCTTTCTGATATTGGTGCGTTCAAGAGAGAGTCATGCTCTACAGCGTAAAATGTAACAGACTGGAAAATAAGTCTAGCATGAATCTTACCATGCTCTAACACGAGCTTTTTTTTTCCCCCTCTTTTTTTCGTCTTCACCTCAGACTTGTTTCTGTCTCAACGACACATCTCAAGGAGAGTAGGATCATAAGAGTTAAGACAATTTATGATAGTTTTAAATTCCCTGTGGGTACATAATCCCTTACAACATGTACAGGAACAAAATAACCTGCTGTGTCCCAATAACCAAAGGACTTTATGTGTTAAATAAAGGACATTCATCTTTTCTCTTTCAGTTTGTTCATCTTGGCAAGACGGCATAGTACAGATCTGTGCAGATGTTTTGGGAACAAATTCCAATTTTAAAAAGGATCTTAACCTTGGCTTAATAGAAGTCTGAAATTTGCAGATACTATTACAATCAGCCTGAAACTCCCAGCATCTCAGCACGGACATTTGCTGAAAGTCCCATCTTTAATTTTAGCTAAGCATTACAGTGTGTATTTCCCCCCCTTGAACATAGGAGTGCATAGACTGGGTCATATTATTTTGCCAGTGATAAATACTGTGGATTTCATAACTATAAGAGCAAAATGATATTTTTCTCTGATCTTTGTGCTTGTTTATCCACTTTAGAAATGCTCCCTAGTTCCAATGTATTCCCAAAATTAAACAAAAACAGCAGTCAACTTACTTGCAGAATGAAAGCACTTAAATAAGGCAGCTTCCTACATATCTGGCCTCAGGAATCATTCCATCTAGGAAAAAGAAGAGCTGCTGAATTAAACTACAGAGAGGAATATAGAGAGACTGGGCATATGTTCATTTCCATGAGCTCAGTAATCAACACTTTCAAGTCAAAAGGCCTTTGTTTTATAAATAGTGCATACTGAAAAGCTGAGATAACAGGAAAACTAATGCCAATAGAAAAAAGTAAACTAAACTTTAGGTTAATGTGGTTGGTAACCACAGAATTTCCACAACGGTTTGAAATAGTAGACCTTGTGGGATTTCTGGTAAGAGCCACTTTGCAAATAAAATAATGTTAAAATGGATTCTCCATCGTTTTTCAAATCTTTGTAATTGGTACAGTGTCCTACAGGAGCACCTATCAGTACTGGAAAATTTTGCAATCATTACAACACTGAGCCTGGATTTAGGATTTACATATTAAGTGAATCATTCAAATGGAGATTCCTGTTGTTACCTTAGGGAATTCATTTGGAACAAAGTCAAAAAAATTAACTAGACAGACTGAGACAGCTAGTTACATTAAAAAAACGAAATTCATCCTTTCCTACTCGTATGTTACCTAAATTTCATTATGCATTTCTATTACATTGTTTTCTATATTCACATTAGAAAGAACTATCCAACATTCATTAGATAGCATCTATCAACCTGCTTTTATGCCTGATACCTTTCTTCAGATCCAGCAACCTCTATCAATCTTAGGAACTACAGATATCAGTATTCTGCTATTCTTTGTCAAAACCAGGAACTATATAATAATGAAAGCAAAAATTCAGAATGCAGAGTCCAGAACGCAATACCACATTGCAGCTAACACGGTTGACGGAGTAAAATATATATATATATTTATATATATACATATTGCATATATGTATATGGTTTCTATATTTGTGGTTTCTTTGTTATGCCACTATTCTTTTCTTGAATTTTAAATAATATCAGGTATAATTTGAAAAGAAATTATTTATTCTCCTCCTATTTCTTCCATTTTATTCTCTTTTTTTCCCCTACATACTTTTTTTCTTATTTACATATTTTCCAAAATCTCTGTACCTGAACTTAGCTGGATATGATTTTTACTGACTAGCTAAAAATTTTAGGCATACATTCAAGGACCGATTCAGGGGAGCTATGCTACCATGCAGCCAGTTTGCTTTATTTTCAACGGCGGGAATAAGCCCTTCAGAGCAGTAATCCACCTCATTCAACAACAAAGATTTATGGTAGACAGTGGTAGACCACCTCCTAAAATGTGTTTCTCTTCACTGATTATAAGGAGCCTTAAGCAACCAACTCAGACATATTCATCAGCGCCACAGATAACAGATCAGATAAACCTCATTTGCAACTTCGTAAACTTTTGGCCCAAATTGTGATAAGTGGTATGCGTTAGATTCCCAATACTTGTCCAGAGAATCGTTCTATTGCTATTCATTCTATAAGAAACATAGTGTGTCTATCTACTGCGAGTGACTGCAGTGCGGCAGCAAAGGTAACCCTTCAAATTAACTGTCCCAGATAGGCAACTGACACATTAAAAAACAATCACTGTTGGTGAATTGCTTGGCAATAATTGCCAGTAGCTCATGAGAATTTAATGCAATGGGCACACAGTAATTTATGTAAGTATAGCAGAAAAGTAGTTAAACCCTTCTTTAGCACCTCTTTTGTTTTATTTCTTTCCCTCAACTCCAGAAGGTGCTTTTCTTTTCTTCTCTTTTTTTTTTTTTTTTTTTTTTTGGCTGGGTGTGGGCAGGGAGTAATATGAAAAAATTATTTGAATTGAATTTAGAGTAAATATAATTCTAGCAATAAGCCCTTAATGCAGCAAGTTGCAAATTTATTTCCTTATGCTAATCTGTGCAACATGGATAACGTCATTTAGACACCAAGTATGTTCGTTAAATAACTTTTTATAGAGACCTGGGCTGCTTTGCTTGGAAAGTCCTTTTTGAAAGGGCTGTGAGTACAGTACAGTCAGGCAAACTGCTGCACATGTGCTTTGGTGAATTGGAATTGGGCAGTAGGTCTAGTTAGATGGAAAAAATAAATAGATTTAAAAGTGACTCTATTAGGGTGGGACTGTCTAAAGAAACAGAAAAGCTTTCTTGTTATTAGAGGAGTGTTAATAAAATAGTTTAGAAAAGATTTAGAAAAGGATTTAGAGACTAAAAATGATTTTCTGGTGAATGCTAGGTTTCTGTCTTTGAAAGAAGGACCCAGAAAGCTTGAGTATATGAAGTCCCTTTCCCCCAAAAGCCTATATTCATTTTACATGGAGAAATCTGCATTATGCCAGGTAATCCTCTTGGATTCATTTAAGATCCAGAAAATAACTACAGTCTTATCTGACTCTCCAGAAGGACTTACTCTTGTAAGTGTGCCTGCCGTGTTGTAACCTTTGAAAAACAAAACACAATGTATGCTTCAAACATGAATCAAAGACATCTGAGTAAAATGTCCTACCCATTTCCAAAAATGTAGGTCCATTTGGAACTTACTCCCGGGAGCTGATTAGAATTAAACCCAGTGGGAGTTATGAATGGCTGATGATTCCTCCCATCCCCAGCACAAAAATATGTATATCCAAATATATACATCCAAATATATTTTTAATATGCAGCTATAGACAGAAGCGTCATGTCTAGGGGAGGTCTGAGTCCCCTTTCATTTGGCTATTATATAAAAGACGGATATCCGCAGTGCTTCCTATTTCATATACATTTTCAAGAGTTAGCTTGGTTCATTTCTCCCAGGCAACACCTGTAGGTACCTACTTTGAAGAAGGTCCAGTGATTTGGACAGAGCTACAACTCTTGAAGTCAAAACCCCGCAAAAGATTAGGATTTCAGACACATCATATGTTTTCTGTTCAATAACTCCTTCCCACAGTCAAGGTTTTAGCCTCATTCTAAGGCTCCTAGATCACATCTTCTCCTAAATATAGGGGGCCTAGATGCCTATTTCTGGGTTTTAATTGCAATTCACATGAATTTATAAACTAAGTACAGGAGATGTGAATCACATTAGTGGCTTTATTAAACTCTAACTAGAGAGAAGATCATATTAATCAAGAAATATTTGCATAAACATGCAATTGGTTATTCCAAAATCATACCATGAATATGAATATATCACCAGTTTGATTGGATCCTCTGCAAAGGAAAATTAAAGAATAAATTCTAATCACTTTCAGCACTTGAATTTGTAAACTGTTTGCTGGTTTCTTATTTCATCTAACTATTCAATCCATTGCTTTCTGTAGCTAGTCTCATATTAGTTGTTCTATTTATGTCCTTATATTGGACCTATTGTCAGAGTATCAATTCCTTATCTCTTTAACAAAATGTCAATTTTTCTCAAGACTTATGGGGGTCTAAGTTTGTAGAGTTAATCCCCAAGGGGAAGGTCAATAGTACAAGGCATCGGAACTGTTGAGGTGGTAACGTTTTATTAACGTCAATAGACAGAATGGCCCAGAATAGCTATTGATAGCAGTTGGGAGTTTTGAAACATTTTTTTTGAAAAAAAATATTTCTATAAAGCATATTGAGAAAGAAAATATTTGCATATAATTGCTTTCTTATTATTTTCTTGTCCAGAAAAATCAAAGTATTGATTTATCTTACTTCCATTTCTCTATCCTTTTCTTGTTTTTTTCTCACCTTTTCCAGTAAAAAATGCCTTTGTGAATGATAAAACCCGGGTGGGAAAGGGCAGAAGGAACAGAAGAAAAAGAAATCAGATCTGGGCTTTGTTGAAAAAAAAAAAAAAAAAGAGCCTTTTAGGGAGTAGAGGAGAATTTAAAAAAAAGGAAAAATCTCAGTTTCTTAGATGATTCTTCAAGGACAAGAGCAGATAATAAACCTCCTCTATAACGACAATTAATTTAGTTGCCATTCAAATGGAATCGGGGCATTCCTACTACTGAAAACTGATCCCAATTTTTCTTTAATTGGACTTAAATTCCCCTTGATTCAAAATCTGTGAGAAGTTTGTGTCATGCATGGATTAGAAACATTGCTGATCATACCGAACAAAAATCTACACTTACAGAAAGAATATTACAGATGGAACAAATTAGAAATGATCTTTTTACTAGTTAGTAGATTACCATACATTTTTCAGCCTAGAATCAATCTCTTTCTTTTTATATTTTAAGTAGAGAAAACTGGGTAGCTGAGTAAATTACTCTAGGTTTCTATTTATGACAGTTACATCTATGTTTCTTATTAAACTATTCAGTAATGCTACTTCGGTGTAATTAACAAGCAATAAGCGTATGAGGATGCTAAATGTTTAAATTTATGCTTTTATATGTCTCACTTGTTTTTCAGTAACTTCATGCATCTGTCTAGACATTAACTACGCAAAAGGCTTTTGGTTTTACTGTTGTTACCAACTGTGTTCTATTTTGACTAATCCATTAAAATACTTCAGATAATTGATGCAGTTACTTGCAGCTGTGGAAGAGATAAATATAATCCCCAAATGAGTTTGGCCCAGCAAAATTATTGGTCTGTTTTTCTGCACCTCCTTAAAGAGAAACAGAAATCTAGTGCTCAAAAATAAGGACGTGGAAAAATATCGAGGACCATTTTCAAAAGCTTCTTATCATGTATTTCAATTAATTTTTTTTACTTACCTACCTCTTTTCTTACCTACAACTGACTTCTTTCTTTATGTGAGTAATAGAAGTCCTACATGTTTCACTAAGGGCAGGTGGGGTTTGGTGCTTACTCACAACATCTTAGGGATCTGGATAAGATCTGGATTCTGCTCTGTCACAGACTCTGTGTGCCTGATTATGAGAAAATAATTCTGAATAAAATTCATCTGAGCCACTGATGGCTCCTGAGTGGGAGATCAGAACCTCTGAAAAATCAAATCCTTAGTTTCCGCAGCAATTCCTGCAGCAATTCCTCCCTCTCGCTCTCCGAGGATTTGCATAGCAGAGGCTGCTGTGCCCCCTAAGCGATGTGTAACCTTACTCAACAACTCCCTCTTTGACAGTAGTGCTGAATGCTGCACAACTATCGCCCACTGTACTTCTGTACAGGCCCAGTTCTTCCCATTTCAGAGCAGTTTTCTGCACACATCTCGCGTCAGCTCATTCACGATCTCTGAAGTTAGGGGTCCTCCTGCCCACCTCCTACAGAGGAAATAATTATTTTTCACGTCCCCCAGGGGTCAGTCCTGGCTCCAGTCTTGTTCAACATATTCATCAATGACCTGGAGGAAGGGACAGAGTGCACCCTCAGCAAGGTTGCTGATGATACTAAACTGGGGGGAGAGGCTAACACACCAGCAGGCTGTGCTGCCATTGAGGGGGACCTGGAGAGGCTGGAGAGGTGGGCGGAGAGGAACCTCCTGAAGTTCAACAAAGGCAAGTGCAGGGTCCTGCACCTAGGGAGGAAGAACCCCCTGCACCAGTACAGGCTGGGGGTTGACCTGCTGGAAAGCAGCTCTGCCGAGAAGGACCTGGGAGTGCTGGTGGACAACAAGTTGACCATGAGCCAGCAGTGTGCCCTTGTGGCCAAGAAGGCCAATGGGATGCTGGGGTGCATGAGGCCGAGTGTTGGCAGCAGGTGGAGGGAGGTGATCCTGCCCCTCTCCTCAGCCCTGGGGAGGCCTCCCCTGGAGCACTGTGTCCAGTTCTGGGCTCCCCAGGACAAGAGAGACATGGCACTCCTGGAGAGAGTCCAGCGGAGGACTACCAAGATGATGAGAGGGCTGGAGCATCTCTCCTATGAAGAAAGGCTGAGGGAGCTGGGCCTGTTGAGCCTGGAGAAGAGAAGATTGAGAGGGGATCTCATCAACGTGTACAAGTATGTGAAGGGGGAGTGTCAAGAGGATGAGGCCAGCCTCTTCTCCGTGGTGCCCAGCAAGAGGACAAGAGGCAATGGGCAGAAACGTAACCACAGGAAGTTCCATCTGAACCTGAGAAAGAACTTCTTCACTGTGAGGGTGACAGAGCATTGGAACAGGTTGCTGAGAGAGGTAGTGGAGTCTCCTTCGCTGGAGATATTCAAAACCCGTCTGGATGTGATCCTGGGCAACATGCTCTAGGTGACCCTGCTGGAGCAGGGAAGTTGGACGAGATGATCTCCAGAGGTCCCTTCCAACCTAAATGATTCTGTGATTCTGTGATTCTGTGATCTACTCCCGATATACACTGAGAAGATCCTACTCTCTCTTCAAGCAGTTATATCAGCCTCTTTGGAGATGAAAAATGCCCGGCAGTCGCTGCTCTTACAAACATGATTCCTTGGCAAGAAATGAGTCCTGTTAAATGCTTTGGTTGCAGATGTCAGTGTTGAAGACTCTCATCACTTACTCGCAGGCAGGCAATATTGAATCTCTGAATTGGATATCCAAGCCTAAAGGAGGTGCTGGAAGAATCCAGTCTTTGGTGCTCATCGTGCCTACATAATTGTGTCCAAAAAATAAGTGTTTAAAACAGGATTCTGAGGGGTACAAAATTAGGGAAGGCAGAACTGAAGTCCTTTATGAGCTCTAGTTCACCTGGCATCCATGATCTTTTGATGTTATTACTTCCACTTCTTTTTCCTTAAGGGTAACTTTCTCCAGACAGCATGAAAAGTCATGCCACTAACAGCTCCTCTTTGAAGGGTCATTTGGTCAGCTTAAAAAAAGTATTGTCTTGATCTGTAGTAGTATTTTACTGGCTTTAAGAGGTTTTACACCTTCACTTCACTGAAATTGTTCATCTGATTTACTTTAGTACAATCCTATTGAAATAAGCTTGTCTAGCAGATAGGAACATTTGACTCAGGTGATTCAAAAAGATGCAGTTTCCACCTCAGGTGGCTTTACTTAGACTTTCAGGATTGGCTTCAGGTTAGTGGAAATAAACATTATTGATGTTACAGAGGCAAGATATCCAGCTACTGTAAATTAATACAGCTGCAACATTAAATAGCTCTACAGTGATTTAGATGATCCGAGCACCTGGCCGTTATATTTTATACCGGTATTCCTTACAGATATCCCTCAGAAAGTGAATCTACTTGAAACTGTGAGTTGTTTCCTTAATATTCTGATATATTTTGCTCTGGGGTTGAGAAAGAGAACTGATATAGAAGTTCTGTAATAGCCCAAGAAGGAATATGCACACAGGTTATGTAGTATATAAATGTGATGAAGTAGAAATGCAAGAAGAAATTGAACAACAAATCAATAGTCATTTCCCACTGCTGTTTTCAGCTGTAAAAACATAACACAGGCAATGAGGGGAGTATATGATTTCTCAATGAATAACAATTTAAGGCAGACACAAATATTTTCTTTCAGCAGAAGCACTATTTCTAACATACATTCACGTATCATGCAAAAAAAATCACTCAGGAGATCTGTAGAAAACACTTGAAAGTTGTCTGATCCTTTCATCACTCTAGGTGGTCCTTTCTGACTTAGATACCTTGACTCTCTCTCTGCTTCCCCCTCCTGTAGGAACAACTATGTGTATACAGTGAAGGGATATTTTTCTACAGAACCCAGGTACTTGAGTCCTATTTTATAGAAGTGGTACTTACACATCAGGAGGGCTTCATTGGTTATGTGAAGCAACACTAATCAAATGTTCGAAGGTTGAGAGATCTGAAAGAATTTTTGCCAGCTTCCATTCAGTTACACCTTTTAAGGGTCAGGGCAAAAGAACCTCTCCAGCAGGGTCAAAATATGCTTTCTTAAAAGACCTGCAATCAGGAGGTCAGGAAAGATTCTAAGAAACCCATCTATTGATTTCTTCCTAATAAAAATGTTGAGAAATATTTCTGATTATGAAAACAAAAAGAAAAAGAGAATACCTGCTTTTGTTTTCACCATCCTTTTCTTTTTGATGTTTCTTGAAACAAAGAAGCCAGTTTATTTAATTTATTAAGGGAAAAAAAGGTTTATGAACATTTCTTAAGGAATTTTTTTACCTTTTAATGAAAACTTGTCTTTCTTTGAAAATGAAAATCAACCTTTTCTACCTGTACTGCCCAGCTCTATTTAAGTTATTCTATCAGTAAATTGGAGAAAGTGTAATTATATTATGCATCGAGTTTAATTCCCACTCAGCCCTTTTCTTTCCACAATGAATCAGTTCAACTTTGCTAATACCAAAAACACTACTTTTAAGAGTTGAGCTAGGAAAGGATAATAAAAACTCCTCCCCCCATCCCCTTACAAAGAAGTATGCAAAGCTTCACAGGTTTAAAAAAAAAAAAAAAAGGGACAGAGAGAGAAAGTGTGCACTGATTTGCCATAAAGCCAACACACAGGCATCCACAAGAAAAGCAATTTCCACTCCTGTTGGTTTACAGGTAAGATAGTTTGCACAGCACTAATCATCACCATCTAATTCTCATTCCTCCATTTCTCAGGGTTAGTGATTTTCATATCATATATCATGAACTAATAACTTTTTCTCTCATACATATATTTTAGTCAAACTGCGTTCAGACATTTGTATCTACGACCTGTTACCCTTTGCGCGACTCTCCACATTGTTTTTTCTTACTGCAGTAAAGGGGTTTTAGGACAAGGATGCAAACAAGTTTACCCACCAAAGTCCCTTCCAAACTTATTTTTCCTCTTGAGGCTAAGCTTCCTCTTGAGGCTGCATTCATGGTCAGCACTGTTTTTTTTTTTTTCTCCCATTCTTTTTTTTTAAAGAATCCAATTGAACTTATTTTTTCACATTGTTTATGTTGTTATTGCCTATTAAACAGGAGAGAGTCGGCTCATGGGCTGGGAACAGCCACCGGTGAGTCACAACAATGGCTCCCTGTCACCTTGCAAACCGAGGGGGTACCGCCAAGGGCTATGGGACTTGTTACGAGATGCCGGGGAACAGCGTTTGGAGATGCATAGGGGAGGAATCAGGAGGACAGGAGGGATGCAGGTGGTTTGAAGAGGAGCATGCATGGGAAAACAGAGGGATAAGGCGATAAACGGCGCCAGTGACATGTAAACAGGTTGGTTGGTCAATGTGATTGTCTGGCCATGCTTTGCACCTCATCACCACAGTCTGTCCTATTTTCTCATTAAACCATTTCTAGCTGTGTTCCTGGGTGAGGGAGTCTCTATTCTGTGTGCATGGAGGTCTGAGTGACAGTGACTCGAGTGCGATCACGGGTCATGGAGCCATGTGTTTGGATTCCAGCAACTGGAGAGACTGGATTGTGTGCATGCTGTGCAGGGACATTCATCAATGTGTGATCACTAATGAACATCAGGCTGGACTGACCGATGAGCAGGGCGAGAGGTTTGGGAGCCAGGTATTGAAGCGGTCACAAGTCTGGGCAGAACACTGGAGAAAGCAGCAGGTCTGTGTGTCGGCTCCTGGATGGACCAGGGGGCCCAGGCCAGCTACCAGGAAGACAGTGGGGTCTGGGAACAGCTTGAAGACCTGTTTACACGTGTGAGGTAACTGGAGATGAGAAGATCCAGTGGCAGCCACTGGGTAAACTAAGTGCCTAAGGACACCTACAGGACAGATCCACACTGTACATACATGTGTGCAAGTTTCCCAGTAGCGGACCTTCATCCTGAGCTACCAGAAAGGGGAAAAGATTCGGCTGTTTGTGCCGTTTGTACCTGTGTGACTATTTTTATCTACATTAATTTTGTGCAGCTGGCCATGCACATACGTGTATAGTATGGATGGACCTGCGAAGTGGATGGACCTGGGGACGTGGAGTTGCAGCAGCCTCACTGCCATAAGGCTACTGGATTTGGCAACTCCTAACAGAAATATGTTATCTAACCGTAGATGTGAAATTCTCTTTGACTTTGGTGGGGCTAAAATTCCCTCCTTTACTTGTTTCACTGATGAGTTTACTGTTGCTGAGCGGGTCTGTTTTGTGTTTCTTCTCTTAGTCCCGGCTAACATGTATGCTTCACAGAAAGTGGTGTCACTTAGCAGGGATGCAGTATTTGGCTAAAAATGGCTTAAGATGAAAAGGTCTGAGAAATAACAAGTCAGTTAAGAGCTATATTATGATCTTACTAATGTCCGTATAAATGCAGCCAGTGCCTTGTAAGAGTAATCACATTTATTCCAATATAATTTAAGGCAGAATTTCTCCTGACCTCCCCCTTACTCAGGTCCTCATTTAGGCTCAGGTCAGCATCCAGTTTATAAAGAACCTTTCTTATTACTGTTGCTCTCTGATGTTCCCCCATGCAGCTGCCACTTCAGCTTTCTAATCATAATCCCACAAGGCAAAGTTTCCTTTCATGGGCTTGCATCCCGTATCATGGCCTGTTAAATCTATGCTCCATAATGACATGAACTCATATTTGGTTGCACAATGCCCTTTATCGCCAGTTCTGTGTGATGAGAATTAGATAATGTCTGTTGGCTGCAATGATGTTATTTATTTCCATTCTATAGCCCGCTTCCAAGCTACCTGTAAAGCCGAGCCGTTTCTCCAAGGAGATGCCATGCCATCCTCTAGGTGGTTTCTACACAGCTCTTTCATGATACAACGTCAGGGTAAGGTATCTATGTGGCTGTAACAACCATCTATGTCCTGTTCCGTTGTCTAGCTTCAATGGCATTCAGTATCACCACACTATCTTCTCAGTGGATCTGTGTGCCCTTCTCACTGTTACCACTGATTTGTTTTGATCGTGTCCAAGTCTCAGAGTGAAGAATCAACATGTCTATGGCCTCTTCTGCAGCTTTAATCCAGACCTTAAACTACCTCAGCACCAAAGTCATGGTTTTATCATTATCAGAGAGATTGCAGAGCATTTCAGTTGTACCTTTAAGCCCATGGCTTTATTTGCTAGCAGCAGCCTAGACATGGTGGTACAGAGATAACAACACAGCTATAAAGTTGACTAAAACTAACAGGGCAATGTAGTGTCCAAACTGTAATCTGCGCCGTTAATGTGTCACCACGAGTCTCTACAGAAACACAGATCATAACTCTAATACTCTAATGATGGGACTGTAAAATATGTTGTTTTTTTTTTTTTGTGACATATGCAAAGCAGCAAGTTATTATAAAACTTTGAAAAGGTTTCTGTTGGTGGTTATGCTGTCTGAAGAAGAAGAAGGAAAAAAAAGTTACAAACTTCTACCTGATGCCAAAAAGCTCTCTGGTATGTAGTTTTCAAAATGTTATAGTGTAAGTTTATGGCTGCAATTCAGTTTAACTCCTAAGGGAAGAAGCAAAAAAAGAGTAGAAAAATAGGCGTTTTAGGGTCTCTTTTTATTCAGCTAAGAAATCTAGTTTTAAATAAGCCTGACAATTTCAGGCACAGAGAGCGCCTAAAAGCAAAGGGAGCATATAAAGAGGTCCTCTTGTTTACTGAAGACATAAAAGCCCTGATAAAAGCCCCTGCTAGAAATAGAGTTCAAAACAAAACAAAACAACAACAGCAACAAAATAGAAACCTGGTTTATTTTTAAAAGAGGGGTATGGCTGAATTTATTTCCTAGGTAAGAAAATACACCAGAGCTAACTCTTTAGATGCAGTTGAGCAGTGCTAAGGAATGTCCAGGCCTGTCTGTACAATCAAATTTTTCACTAGAATGTTTAAGTTTCAGGTAGCCTTTGAGAAAAGTGTAATGTTATTTTACCATTTCAGGCGCCATGTCCAATGTTATTAATTCTAGTAAAATAAGAAGAGAACCAAAACGAAAGTCTAGTATTTCCAGTAATTATAATGGAAAGTTTAACCATCAACCTTGATAGACCAGATTGCAAGTGCCCCCATCCCAGCTATACTTTTCCTCATCAAGACGCTTAAGAAAAGGTGCTCTATTTCCTCAGGAAAAGCAGGCCAAGATTTAGGGTGAATAAGCATATGCAGGGAGCTCCTACCACCCAATGTGCAGTAGAATTCTTTGTGTATCCCACCAAGCTGCAAGGGGCAGCATAAAGACTGGAATTCTTCAGAGAGAAAAGTCTTATGTGGTCATAGACCAATTTTTTTGTTTTGTTTTGTTTTTAGCAAGCAACAGACTGGGAAAGGACACCTTGCAACTCTGGGACCGCCCATGCTCGTGGTGAGGACATAAGAAGAAAGGTCAATACCCTTGATCATATCATACTCCTCCCATAGCCAGACAAAAAGATCTTTAAACTTGATATCCTTCCTCCAAGAATATTCAACAGCAGATGCTTAGCAAAGAGTATGAATACAACTGTTTTTTGATAATTGTCCAGCAGGCTTTTCCAGCAGATAGGGTTCTGATGATTAGGCATTTCCTGAGCCAAGAGATGGAGTCTTTGTAGTAGCACATGCTACTACAGTAGCTCGTGCTGGTCGATGGGGTGGTTCTACCTGCAGGAACTGGATGAGGATTTTGAATTTTGCTTCTTCTTTTCCTTTAAACACTACAGTATTAGAGGACTTTAGAGTCATGTTCATGATGGTCAGCAATATACGTAATACGATGGTACAGGATTAGAAATCTAGATAAAAAAAACATAGTAGTTTCATATCATAAAATTATCCATTTTAACAGTAGTGGAGAATACATGTAAAGTACTGCTTGCATGGCATTGGGCATGAACCCTAGTCCAGAACGTGGGGCCTTTCTGCAGAATTAAGCTTCATAGAGCATTTGTGTGTGTGTGTGTGTGTCTTTATAGCTGTGTTTGTGTGTCTTTTTCCAGAGGGAGCACTCTAGCTGAACAAATGAGGAAGATGCATGCCCAACAGTATCCTTATGCTTTTTGTTGCACTGAAGATGTCAAGTAAGAACGTGCTCAAGAGAAAGAAGGGAGAGTTTATAGTGTTTGAATTCCCACTGTTAGGAACATAAGCTACTCCAGATAGAATTAAAGGCATTATTAATCACCCCAGGAATTATTACTGGGATTTGTTTCTCACCTCAGTCTTCATATCTCAGTGGTGAGAATCAGGGTCTACTCTGCCTGGATCACTTTACATGGATACCTCTGCATCTCTCGATGACCCAAAAGGAGTATGTTGCTCATTATGTATCTGCAACATCTGAAAAGCCTGGGGATAAGGCAAATAAAAGATTAAAAGTCTACAAACTATTTGCCTTCCTTTCATAGTTACTACAGGGGGATTAGGATACTTGATGTCATTTTTCATCTCTAGTAGAAATTTGATACCTGATCTTTGACCTGAATCTCCCTGTTTATTAGTTCCCTGTCTTTAAATGTGGATATTGGTGTTTCTCCATTTTAGCCAAAGAGGAGCTAAGATCGCAGAATCACAGAAACGTTTAGGTTGGAAGGGACCTCTGGAGATCATCTCGTCCAACCTCCCTGCTCAAGCAGGGTCACCTAGAGCATATTGCCCAGGATCACGTCCAGACGGGTTTGGAATATCTCCAGCGAAGGAGACTCCACCACCTCTCTGGGCAACCTGTTCCAATGCTCTGTCACCCTCACAGTGAAGAAGATTTTTCTCAGGTTCAGATGGAACTTCCTGTGGTTCAGTTTCTGCCCATTGCCTCTTGTCCTGTTGCTGGGCACCACGGAGAAGAGGCTGGCCTCATCCTCTCAACACCCCCCCTGCAGATACTTGTACACATTGATGAGATCCCCTCTCAGTCTTCTCTTCTCCAGGCTGAACAGGCCCAGCTCTTGCAATCTTTCTTCACAGGAGAGGTGCTCCAGCCCTCTCATCATCTTGGTAGCCCTCCGCTGGACTCTCTCCAGGAGTGCCATGTCTCTCTTGTCCTGGGGAGCCCAGAACTGCACACAGTAGTCCAGGGGAGGCCTCCCCAGGGCTGAGGAGAGGGGCAGGATCACCTCCCTCCACCTGCTGCCAACACTCGGCCTCATGCACCCCAGCATCCCATTGGCCTTCTTGGCCACAAGGGCACACTGCTGGCTCATGGTTAACTTGTTGTTCCCCAGCACTCCCAGGTCCTTCTCGGCAGAGCTACTTTCCAACAGGTCAACCCCCAGCCTGTACTGCTGCAGGGGGTTCTTCCTCCCTAGGTGCAGGACCCTGCACTTGCCTTTGTTGAACTTCATGAGGTTCCTCTCCGCCCACCTCTCCAGCCTCTCCAGGTCCCTCTGAATGGCAGCAGAGTCTTCTGGTGTGTTAGCCTCTCCTCCCAGTTTAGTATCATCAGCAACCTTGCTGAGGGTGCACTCTGTCCCTTCCTCCAGGTCACTGATGAATATATTGAACAAGACTGGACCCAGCACTGACCCCTGGGGGACACCACTAGCCACAGGCCTCCAACTTGACTCTGCGCCTTTCACCACAACCCTCTGAGCTCGGCCATCCAGCCAGGTCTCAAGCCACCTCACCGTCCACTCGTCTAGCCCACGCTTCCTGAGCTTACCTAGGAGGATGTGATGGGAGACAGTGTCCAAAGCCTTGCTGAAGTCCAGGGAGACAACATCCACTGCTCTGCCCTCATCTACCCAGCCGGTCATTCCGTCATAGAAGGCTATCAGATTGGTCAAGCATGATTTCCCTTTGGTGAATCCATGCTGACTACTCCTGATCACCTTCTTGTCCTCCACATGCTTCGAGATGTTTTCCAGGAGGAGCTGTTCCATCACCTTTCCAGGGATGGAGGTGAGGCTGACAGGCCTGTAGTTTCCTGGCTCCTCCTCCATGCCCTTTTGGAAGACTGGCATGACATTGGCTTTCTTCCAGTCCTCAGGCACCTCTCCTGATCTCCAGGACCTTTCCAAGATGATGGAGAGTGGCCTAGCGATAACATCCGCCAGCTCCCTCAGCACTCGTGGGTACATCCCATCGGGGCCCATGGATTTGTGCATGTCAAGTTTGGACAAAAGATCTCTAACCTGATCCTCCTCCACCAAGGGAGAGTCTTCCTTTCTCCAGCCTTCCTCTCTTGTCCCCAGGGTCTGGAATTCCTGAGGACTGGCCTTAGCAGTGAAGACGGAAGCAAAGGCAGCATTCAATACCTCTGCCTTCTCTGTATCCTTCGTCACCAGGGCACCCGCCCCATTCAGCAGTGGGCCCACGTTTTCCCTAGTCTTCCTTTTGCTCTTGATGTATTTGAAGAAGCCCTTCTTGTTGTCCTTGACATCCCTTGCCAGATTTAATTCCAACTGGGCCTTCGCCTTCCTTGTCACATCCCTGCACACTCTGACAACGTCCCTGTATTCCTCCCAAGTGTATCTCCCAAGATACTATGATAAAAAACATACAGAAAAATACTTAAAATAGTGACACCATAACTGTTACTTTTGATGATTCAGAATTTGCAGAAATTGAATTCAAGCTGTGAAAATTGGACTCAGCATGGATGGTACTGTGATATGAGAAGGAAACTACAAATATTGAAACTTTAGTTAAACATGTTGAGCTTCAAGGAAAGGCAAATGGATTGTATATTTTAATATAATTTTACACATACTTTGTGTAAAAACAGTATTTTTTATGAAGAATATGAAAAAATAATTCTTTATACTAGCTAAAGTTATTCAGAAAATGTTTTAAAGCATGCAAAACGAAGGTGACAGAAATTCAAAAACTGTGCCATGAAGCAGTGACATCTCAGTGTTTTACTTCCAAATAAGGAGAACTTAATCTTTTCAAAATTGCCTGTAAAACCGAGTTTCCAGGATATTTGGATTCAAAGAAAAATCACATTAGAATGGGATTTCAACATGTCCTTTAAAATGTTATAATCATTTCATATTTTTTATTAGTTTATTATATGAGCTGTATTACTGACAGGCCAATACGTCCACTTTTGAAGTGCTTTATTTATTAAATGAAAACGCTTCGGTGCTACTTTGCATTAATTGAAACATTATTTCTTTCCTGCATCCAAGTATTTTCCATATGCATTACAGTAAAAGTCTATCACTTTCATGACTTCAGATGGGATTTACTATCCACTGTATAATATTGCTAAAAACAAGTACGCCATATATCGTCACTGTTATTTGAGTGTTACATTTTGAGATATATCAACAACATCTGACCACTTGTCATCCACCTTCCCTACCTAGCTACCTCTTTTTTTGTGTCATACATCTTTGAGCTTCACAATTCTCATCTTACAAGCTTTAATTTGATTTTTTTCTTCAATTCTTAATTGTAATTTGGCTGGAAGAAGATGAGAGATATCATTACATAGTGGCATAACTTATGGCCTAAATGAATGGTCTAAATGGTTTTAACCAGATCAGAAAAATCCAAATTCTTTTAGTTTCTGTTAGTGTCAAACTCTCACTGTGATATAGTTAAGAAATATAGTGATCTAAAAAGAAAAGGTAAGCTATTTCAACCAGTGGTAGCAAAATCTTCTTTCAGTAAGTCAAATATCAAAATAAAATAAAATAGGCATGCAAAACTCATATCATGATGGATCAGCAATAGTTATATGTAGTAGAAAATAATGTACAAATTAAAATATAAAACTTTTATTTTAATTACTGAACTCCTGAATAACTATTTCAAGTAAATAAAGAAATATATCTTTATGAGAAAATTTTAAAATTCAGTTAAATTCATTAAAATTTTTTATTTCATCTTTTTCAATTAAAATTTGGTTAGATAAAAAAGAAATTCAGACATTGTAATCCCATGTAAAAACTAGTCAAGTAATTAAACTTGAAACAAATCACACAACTTCCCTTACAATATTTAAAAAAAACACATTATGACTCTTAAGTTACTCACAAGGACATCAGAAGTGAGTTCTCCAACTTTCCCCTGCACACAAATACATCTCTTCTTAGAACTGGCCTGCTGCTAGGGGATCTCTTGCTCAGTCCTTCGTTCATTTTTAATTTCTGTGAGCTCTCATTAGCTATCAGTATAAAAATCTCTCTTTTCTCTGCCAGAGGAACCGAGGAATCTCTTGGGGGCTCAGAGGGTCTGTGCACCACTGAGCCCAGCACAGCGCCATGCCCCAAAAATAACGATGTTTCAGAAATCAAATTTCTTGTCTTTGTAATCCTTCCTGGAAGGCTGCTCCCGAGTTTCACTGCCCCGAGGGTTAGGCATTTTGTTCTAATTTCCAAATACGCTGTTTTCGGTTGCTCTTGTGCCAAGCCTGTATTCCTTGGGTAGCTCTCTCTTTTTTACTTTCTTCTGCACCTGCGATCCCAACACATCTTTCTCTTTATGGCGTATTTGTCGATAGCAATCCCATTCTTTCTTAGCCTTTGTTTTACTACGTTAATCCAACTGAACTCTTCTTATCTGTTCATGCAACATAGGCTTTTCATCCGCTTGATTACCAAGGAAGTTTTTTCTATATTTTCTCTATTTCAATTAATAGTTCTTAAAAATGGCAAATAGAATTTGTACATATTATTGCAGGAATTATCTTGTCTGAGACTTCACCATGACATTAACAGGTTTTTACTTCCCTAGTAAATACCTCTAATGATATATCACGTTTACATTTCTCTTAACTGTACTACATTTATTATCCTGTAGCCACGTAATTCAGTATTGTCTTTGCTGGTAAAAGGTCCTGAACTTTGTACTGAGTTTTCAAGGCCTCAGGACTGAGGCTTGTCAGCCTTGCTCCATCTGAACGTCTCCTGATCTGCCTGCAGCTTTGTTTTAAGTTGTTTTATCTATACATAGCAGCAATTTTTCATCTGACCAGGTGGTTATGGGTAATGTCTTTTGCTTTACCTCACATTGTACAGTACTATCATAGTTTTATGACTCTAACATAAGATGTAGCATAGAGAAATACAGGTCTGGCATGGTAGCAAAGGCCTTGCGAAGTGGAGATGCAGGATACGATGTAGAGGAGCACAGTCATGGGATGGGACACAGGCTTGGCCCACGGCTGCAAACAACTCACCAATGGTCAGTTACAGAAGTGCAGACTTGGAGCTAGAAAAAACTGGTTGGGGTTATCAAAGACAACAAAGAAGTAATATCTAATATATGTAAGAGGCAACATATATAATAAATTTGAATGTGATATGGAGCTGCAGACCACTGAAGAAGGAACAAGTGCATAAAAGTGTTTTAGCAAATATACAAAAATAACTTCAATTGGGCCCTAAAAGCAGGAAGAAGAAATCATCAACATTATCTTCCTCCTGGCAAAGGCCTCCAGATGCTGATGACTCTCTGTAACATGCCAGTCAGCAGCATCAGAAGGAAACTACCACCACAGAGCAGAGGACCATTGAAGGAGTGAGCATAATGGCAGGAAAAGGGGTAGAAACAAAAAAGTGTGTGTAAACAATTTTTAACTATATTATTATTCTTCCTTTTTCTCTAACAATTAGTTCTGGATTAATAATGATTAAACTCTTAAGATTTCGAATTTTACTAAAAATAATTTATTTGGCTTTATACAGATGTGCTCTCTCATTGCCCATGAACACAATTTTGGGTTTAACATATTGGTGGACCCAGTTAGTATGTGCAAGTCTTGAAATTCACACACACCTCTCTCTATTTCTTGGTTACTTTCAACAGAAGAGATCTCATCTCCTTGGAAAAGTTTCTGTTATTGCTCCCTAAAGCTGCGAATCTTCTCAGTGAACTTCAGTGGAGATGACTCATCTGAACTGATCACACTGGGCTTTGTTTCCCGAGGCGTCTGGTGCAGTATTTTCTCTTGTTTCATGCTGTTGTCCTGCTGCTGTTATCCTCATGGCCTCCGATCCACAAGCCCAGATGTGGTTGTCACGGTGAGGTCTCATTGGAAGTGACTGCCACCGGCCCGAGACACCTGCAGGTGACTGAGCGTACTCTAGTCAGCTCTCGTAAGCATAAACAACAACAACCAGTATGGAGTTTGAGAGGGTCCCAGTGAAAAGTATATAGTGATACGGAAAAAAGCATGGTGACAAATCATCATCAAAGGCATCATAGCTGTCACCGCTCGTTGCACAGGGGGGAACACCTGGAAGAGGATGCTCAGCTGGGACCAGCTGCTGCTCTCCACGACTGGCCACTCGGGAGAGCTTTCCTTTTTCTTTTATCTGTCTTTTATTTTTCTCCAACGGCAACTTTAAAGTAGAGGTATGCCATCAGCTGCGGACCCCCACCGATAAAGCTTTCTCAGCGTCTTTTGTGCAAAGCTCTGTACTGGCACTGCCTTTTTTTTAAAATTAACTCTTGCCAAGCTTTCCTGCATTTTCTGTTTTATTTTTTTTTTTTTCAATTCATTAGTGAAGGATTTTTTAATCTAGATGCCTTTTCACCTACTTCTTCTTTCTCTGCCTTAACAGTAGCCATACATTAAATGTTTATTTCTATGAAGATTTGTTTTCATGTACATTAAATAATCCTTCAGTATCTGAGAGTATCTGAGTTAAAATTTTTCTTGAAATTATTTTATCATGAATTTATTGTCATATATCATGAAACTATTTATGAAAGAATTATTGTGTAAACCAGTAGCTCCTACGATCTCATATTAAGATCAACTCTTCACAGTCCCTTATTCTGTAGAGAAAAAACTAACACCTAAAAAATGAAAAACAATAACAAAATAATAAGCCAAAATCCTTACTATAAAAATTTGTAGAGCAATTAGATCAACCAGGAGACAGTGATGACAGAAACAGTGACTTGGAGAAGCAACATAATTTCCCAAGCATAACAAGTAAGTTCGAGAAGAGATTTTAGGTTTCCTTGGTCCTAACATAATGTCTACCTTCTGTTAACAATAAAATAAAATAAAATAAAATAAAATAAAATAAAATAAAATAAAATAACACATCACTTCTGATTCACTATTATTTGTCTGAAAAAAAAAAAAAAAAACTTTTTCTAAGCCATATTCATTGCCATGGTATTTAAAACATTAAGAAATATCTTACCATTCTTGCTTAGTGGAAATGTATTTTTGTCTTCAATTATTAGCTCTAATGCCAGTAGAGATATTTCTGTCTAATGAAATAAATTAGGACCTAGGATACAGATGTCTTTTTCTATATAATTAGATTTGATTAGCCAGGTCTGAAAAATGTGAACTCTTTTTCCTTTATATTTTAGCACATTCCTCTGCTTCTAAGCTGCTCACATCTTTTGGTCCTTTATTGTGAAAAATGACAAAAATTTCTTGATCCTGGGTTCTTGAAACCTCATTCCAGGATTCTGTGAAGTCAATGGAAGCTTTGAATAAGACCCAGGAGGAATAAATTCATAATCAGTGCTGATTCTGAAAACCTTATTATCATGCTTGAACTATCTTTTTTTTTTTTTTTCCTGGCATACATAACAGAGTGGATATTTCTTCAAAATCTTTAGCTTCGTAATTCAATAACTTGTTAACCTTAACAGTATCACTGGTCCATGTTTGAAAATTTCTTGCTCTTTCACAACAAATCTATGTCAGAAAGAAAATAAGTGATTAATGTTAACAATATATATACAGAAAATGTCAAGATGTTGGGCCCTGCCCTTCCCTGCCCTTCCCTCCCCTTCCCTTCCTCTGTTTTACTGCAAAACTTTACTAGATGCATTCATTAACACACTTTGTGTTTATGGTAAATCACTATCAGCACTTATCACTAAAAATTAAGTATTACAAACTAGCTGTGACTCTGTATCTACTAACAGATGATGACTACAGTCCATGGTGGTCCTTGGTTTCCCAGGCCAAGGTAATCAGGTTTGAGAGCTCTTTGATGAGGTACGAACAGAAGTAGGCATCTTTCTTCTTCCCCCATTTACTCAGTCATGTCTGACGTTTTATTTGCTCATCCCCTTCCAAAATGGGGGCTCTCATCTGCTCCCAGGGCTCCCTTTGTGTTTTGGGCTTTGCCAGTTATCCTTTTTGCATAATGGGCTGTATGTCCCGCCCATTTGTCATCCCTTTTGCTTATCTTATTCACTCTTCTTCTTCTTGCAAATTCTGTAAACTTGGGTGGCTGTTTACATGTTTTCCCGTGTATCCTAGGTGCCTAAGCCCCACGTATCCTACACAAATCTTTGCTTTCCACTTTATTGGTCACATTGTTCAAAGTTCTGTAAAATGCTTATGCATTGTGTTTGGCAATGCCATAACAGTGTTACAAAATACTCATACACTGTTGCTGATTATACGATTTTAGTATATCTATGTCTCCATTCATGAAAAGCCAGTATGAACTACATCCTGAAATGCATTTATAAATTTATAAGTATCACACACTTCTGTGTTGGCTACAATCATTTTTATCCAAACTATCATAATCTCTATACTTTAATATCTTTTTCTCCTTCCCTGATGAATACTACCATTTTTGATCACATCTATGCAAAATGTTGCTGCAAAGATTTTTTTTCCATCAATCTTTTCAGCCTATCACCCTTTAAGGTGCTCCTAACTCCTGGGTTTTCCTTTTGTGCCTAACACGAGCTACTTATTTTCATTCTCTCAGTTCCTTATATCCGTCCTTCACTCACTCTTGTCTGGTATGGCAAGACTAACTTCCCCCTCCGATACACTTGCATCAAAAAAATCCATTATCTGCTTGATAGATTCTCAAACAAGTACTTTCTAATTTCTCCTCACTCTTTCCCCTTGGCTAAGCAAAGCTCCCATAAGAGTAGAGATTTATGGACATTTTCATCCTTAAAACCACAGTTATGCTGTGATAGTTTCAAAAGACTTAAGATATGCAACTGGACTAGCTGCAGGACTATAACTTCTAATCATTGCCTGTTTTACTAATCATTGTCTATTGTTATTTTCTTTCTTTGTCTGTCTCCATCTATGATACCTAAAATTTGGCTTGAAAACCCCTTACCTTTGAGAATGTCACCTCGTCCTTATGTTTTATATAATGAATTTCTAGTCTAAGACTTCTTTGCACTACCTTAATAAAAATAATAGGTAACAGCAATAATTATTTTACATATTGAGAAGTAGTTATGCTGTGAGACTGGCATCGAAAAATAGATTAGCTAGCCTTACAGAGCGGCGTATTACTTCAGTTTCTTGGGGAAACAAAATGAAGAACTGTGGATATAACTCAATTTTCCTCTGTCAGTAAAGGACGAGTTAGTGTGTCGGTAAGTTGCTGTTACAGAGCTTCCAGAGCAGCCTGGTAACATTTATAAATAGATGGTTGTAACTGCCACCGCGCTCAGACCCAGGGGATGCAAGTTCCTTTTTTCAGGTAACCGGGGAAGGTACGGAGATGTAAAAGTCGCATATCCGGCCTTGTGTACTATTGAATAAAATAACTTTTTTGTTGAAAATCTATTTTGTGGTGTGTACAGAAAAAGATAATGACAAAAAAAGGGGAAGAGGCAGGAAATTGGAACAGCGGCAGCGGTGAAAGCTTCCTTTCAGCTGAGCCAAGCTCATTGAATTTTATGAATGAAGCCTACACTGCTTTTCTCTCTTTCGGTTTCTGTGCTTACAGCAGGGTTAGCAGGTGGGACGTCCCTCACGGGTAACATCTTGTCCTGAAAGGGTGCTGAGGAACAAGGAACGGTTTTGAAGTCCTGTATTTCTTGATTCTTTATTTAGCAATCTTTGTATTACTTGATAGCTGTCTCCAGCTTCCCATGTGCATAGTATGCATCAGAAGTCAATCAGATTACTATTATTCTTAAAGTTATGTACAAGAGCAAGTGTCTGCAGGAGAAGGAACTGGCATTATAAATCTCTTTCAGTCTTTCTCTATCTTAGCTTAAATTTTATCTAAATCTGTGCTGGAGTTATTTATTTATGTATTTGTTTTTCTTATGAAATTTGTATCAAGAAGGATTCATTAGGGTTTTAATGTAGAAGTGATATTGGAAGAGATGGAGAGAGATGTTATTTAAAAATCAGTTAAAGTGTTAAGTAGTTTTATTTCTTAAAATCACCCCCCAAATTTCCAGTGGGAAAACGCGAGATCTGACTGTGAAAACAGCAGAAGTACTTCAGTGACAGCACTGAAAACTGCATTTCATGTAACTAGCTCGCAAGCTTTTGAAACTTGGGACTCAGCGGTGTGCTTTGTTGCTATTGGGTTTATAATAATAACAATAAAATAAACTTCTTAACAGTGCTCCCTCAGCTGTCATACCTGGATTGAATGAGAGAGCACAGATAGTGGAGAGAGGGAGATAATTAAAGCGCTGCGAGGATGATGCGGGGTTGCAGTCTTGACAGCACAGGCCAGAAAGAGAAAACTTTAATGTCCTATTATTACTTTTCTGGTATTACCCCTGCCTGTCTAATCTGTTCCAGCGTTTTTTGTTTTTTTTTTTTTCCTTCTCACAAACTCCTAATTCATCACAGTAGGCCACCTGACACTTCCAACCCCCTGTATCTCCTAATTCAGGGCGGAGCACAAGAAATCATTGTGCAAATGATTGCGCTGATTTCAAAGAGGATGACGACTTCCACCCCAAAAGTGCAGCTCTAGGGCGTCGAGCCGGGCAGGAAGGCAAGGAAGCACCAACAAAGCAGATAGCGAAGGAGGAAAACTCAGACAGATGAGCAGCAATAGCGTTTTGAGATCTGCCACTTTTACAGACCGTGCTTGTCTAAATTGCCCATCTCTGAGGTCTCTTTTTTTTCCTAAGTCTGCTCAGTATGTGCATTAGGGTTTTGGCTGAGTGAAGGTCCCAGCTCTTCTCACCCCAGTTTGAGAAGGTCAGGCTTTCAAAGACAGGTGGGCTCCATTAGGCATCACAGGATCTAGATCCAGAAAAGAGAATGAAGAAATCGAATCTGATGTCTCATATATCTATCACAGAGCACCGAACAGGGTGTAGTAACATTCTTTAATTAAATTAAGTAAATTAAGCAGTGCCAGGGAATGTTCCCAGGCAGTGGGTCTTAAGACTCAGTATTGTTGAACTGGAATAGCCGCTCAAATGATTTTGACACGTGCTAACTAGCGCTCTCCCAAAACCCACATGCTTCAGGAGCTGCTGAGGACCAATACTGTTTTTCAGTCTCCTCATTCTGACCTGGTTAAATAATCCTTCTATTGAGATCTCCTTTCTGGATCAGAGATGGAGATTCAACACTGTTTGAATACTGACTTCAGTGTTTAATTACTTCTATTGCCTTTTTTTTTTCCTAGTCTGAATCTGTGTGACATTAAAGTCCTTCCATTTGTATGAAAAAGTGTAAACCACGGCAGTGTAGTGAAATTCAGAAATGGAAAATACAGCTCAAATATCAATATTATGACATTTACAACTCTTCAGCTTAAGAAGCAAATCTCCGGAGGAGTCTTGGCAACTCCACCATTTGAAACTTGCAAAATTAGTTTAGTTGAAACAGTACAGCTTGTACTGTTAGGAAAAATCCTGCATTTTCAAGAAAAGCATGATGAACAGTCCCCCAGATCCATATTACAAGGATATTTTTCTCCCACAGAAAAAGATTTGTTCCAGTATAATATTTCAAAAGTAATTTTGTTATTGTACTTAATATGCTGTTTTCAAGCACAGGTATAATAATATTAGCTTTTTGTTTTTGCTTTTTTCCCCTCAACAATTTTCAAAGGTTTATTTTGTCACCTATTAGCTCTTGGAAGTAAACCTGGCAGAATACAAAGTCTAGAAATAACATGGAACGAATTATTAGCAAACATCGCCAAGGAGCTTTGACCTCTCAAATCACTTAGCTGAGGGAGTTGCTAGAACTTTGATTTTTCTGTCATTTGACTTCTTTACTAGATCTGTATCACCTCTTGTTGTTTCTTTGAGCGTGCTAATCAGTCAGGTGGGTGACTGCAGGTTGAATGGAATTCTTCATTCAGGCGTGAATGTCTTGCCTGGGAAAAGATACAAAGGGTGGAGAAAATTTAAAAGATTTTTTTTGAAAACTGTATTCACTACACAAGAAAATTTTCTATGCATAGTAGAAAATTCTTGCACCCATCTTAGTAGCATTGCCTGAATATAGATATAGAGATAGCAATAGAGATAGAGAGATAAAGGTAGCTGTAACTATGTATCTCACCTCATTTCAATGCAAATGGTGGTTTCATGATACAGTGTATAATACAACAGATTCATGATATAAAAAAACATAATATCAGGAAATAATGAACTCAAATCTTGTGTTTAAATTTGTTTGGGGCATAAGTTGGAGGTTTCAAGCCAATTAAGTTTTCTTCAGTCATACTGGTAGCCGTTGCTCTGAATCTTTTGTATTAAGAATGAATTCTGAAATGTGGTTAGAATAGTTATATGTATATGTATACATGCACATACGCATACATATATGTGTGTATGCATATTTTATATATATCTGCACATGCACTACATCTGCCTGTAGCTACTGTTGAGACTGGAAGCCCCATGACCAGTTGAACTGACTACAGCTGTTCTTGGCACAAGGCCAAAACATAGTTAACTATCACATCTGTAGCTACCAGGTAACCAGCCCAGCACTAATCCTGAAGAGCTTCCTCAAATGTGGGTAAACAATGATGATGTATTTATGTACGACTTGTAAAGCCTACTGATCTCTCTACTTGATCCACTCCAGACATGAGGCTTTAGAGGCTCTTAGTAATGACTAGGGACAGCTTAACTATGGACAGCTGCAGAGGTTCTTATGTATATCACTGCAGAGATGTCTTAGATGTATGTGAAGTAGCTGCTGATCCACTTGGTGCCAGTTTGCCTTATTATGAAAAGATGTAGTAAGTGGTTCAACAGCTGCTACACAAGCAGCCGAGACATGTCTTCAAAGGGGAACTGAACTCCTATGTAAGAGCAGAGCTTGCAGAGGAATGGGAAAATGTCTTTAGCATCCAGAGTTAAATCATCCTTGCAAGTGAGTCATATCCCTTATGGCATGTTTCCTTGTAGAAAGAGCATTCTTGTATTAGCGAAGACAAGGAATTTTCAGATCAGTCGGTACTTTAACTTTAAACTCCATGTTTTTTAACTTACTCTGCTATCTTGTATGAAATCGAGAAATCTAGAAATGGCTTGTCAATATCAACAAAGTTGTTTCATGCTAATTGCATTAATAATTCACTTTTTTTTAATAGTGATGTCTAGAAACGACAGTTTATTTTTGTATAGGCTGGTGCATCAGCTCCCACTGTCATTAAAACATGCTTTCACTTTTGCTGGTTACTAGTTCAGATCCTGGCATATTAGTGAAGATTGCAGCTAACCCATGTTTTCAGGGTTATCACAACTTTGTAAAACTACTTTTCAAATGTTACATCCAACAGTACAAGAAAACTGCCTCATATTAGATGTCACTCTATGAGAACTGCTAAAAAAAGTTTGTTTGTTTGTTTTTTTGTGGTGACAGCCAGGCCTTTATCCACTATTTAGTCGACAGAGTCTGTCACTCTGAACACTGGACAGCTAATCAGGACAGCTAGGCTTGTCACTTATTTCTCCATCATATCTCCTTTACTGCTCAAGGAGTCATTTGAAACCATCAAATAAGAAGGACTAAACTAATTCTAGTTACGATTTGACTCAGCAGTTTTCCTCTGAGATAGACACATGAAATATGGCTAGTGTTTGGGAAGAGAAGAGGTGCTGACCGCAGTGACACTCCCCTTCTGCATGATATTGCACTTCTTAAAGCATTAAAAAATGTATTTCCTAAAAAGTAACAAAAAACCTTGGTTCAGAAAGGGTTGGGAAGGCTCACCCGAGGGAACCTAGGGAACCATCTCTCCTTTTTAAATGAGGCCCTTCCATGTAGGTCAATACAGAATATTCAAAGCTGTTGAGGACATTCCTTGAGGATTACATATTGCCTGAATAAGATGGTATTTGAGATAAAGGTAGAATTTCAGCTTGTTACAGATATTTATATTCAGAAAGTCATCATTAATGGTTTGTTGTCAGAATGCGCTGAGTGATGTTCCACCAGGGTTTTCCTAGGTCTGCTGCTATTTGATTATTTCATTAATAACCTGATTGAAAAAATATAGAGTATGCTTGTTAAAGCTGTAGCTGACACAAACCCGGAAGGCATTGCAAGTGTGTGGGATGATAGGATTATAATTCAAAAAGATCTTGATAAACTGGAGCAACGGCATGAAAAAAGATAATATTATTTACAGGAGTAAAAGCAGCATACCAGACCTGGGCACACATTGTTAGTGCCACAGCTGCAGTGTGGGAAATAAATAGCACAGAGCAATGTCATATTCTGTTATGCAATGTTATACTCTGCACAATGTGTTGTGGGCATAAAGCTAGAGATTGAAACATCTAAATTTAGGTGTCTGCTGCTGCCTTCGCATTTACTGACTTTTTATGTTCCCATTATAAACAATAGATATCTGGTTGGTACAGCCAACATGAGTGATTTAGCACAAGCTAAAAGACACATACTGGCAAATCTGAAGCTAAATCTCATTTATAAGTTAATCTTCCTCTCGCCTGGGTAATAAATAAATAAATAAATAAATAAATCACTCAATCAATCAATCAGTTGGAAAATTATGTCTAGTTTCCAGCATCACTCTTCAAGAAAGGTGTGGGTCTGCTGTAGATAGACCCAAAAATATCATTAAGAGTGATTGGGTAGCTGGAAAACATAATCGCTCCTGAAAGCTGAAGAAACTAAAGTTTTGAAATGAATGATAGTTTATCAGAGATGTGAAAACAGTCTTCAAACACATAAAATCTGTGGAACAAGGATGAGAATAATTTTTCCACTATGTCCATAGCTACCAAAAGAAGAAAGAGTGAGGTCACGATAACGCAGCAGGGAAACTAGTTGGCCTCTGTGCTGTGGAGATTGGACTATCATCTGCCAGGAATGACATAGATAAAATCCTACCTTGAAAGAAGGGGATAGACTTTAAACATCATGAAATCCCCTCCAACTTATATGACTTAGACTTATACAATTCTAGTTCATAAATCTGTGACATAAAAGATCCAGGTCTTAGACAAAATCTTTTAAAATAAATTTATTATACTGGACACCTAATATAGGTTTGATAGTTGTCAGGCAAACACAATTTTCTTTTTATTCAGAAGAGACCCTTTTCTGCTATTTTAACTTCAGTAACTAAAAATATCACTTTTTTCTATCTTTTTGTTGACCATTGTGGTCTGTATGTATACCGAACCATTTCATTTAAAAAAATGCAGTCTTCCCATGGATGATTGCATCCATGTCTATTGAGCAGCTTAGGAGGAGATGCAGAATACTCTGGTTTATGGCAAGGGCTGATGCTATTTGTATAGATGAGTTACTCTCACCAGACTGCACCTTGATAAAAAAAAAAATCACACTTACAGGACAGGATAGGATCTCTTAAGAGAAATGAAATCCTTAATGAATCAGAGAACAACAGATAGACCAAACCTAAACTAGACTAAAAGAGAGAACATGAAGTTCTGCAGCATTTTGTACACAACTGTAGGAAATCATTTCTACTGTTGGCTCAGTGGCATAGTATCACTTTCTAGCAAGTTTTTCCTCAGTGATTTGGGCTTTCCTTGAATTTCCTAAAATAGTTGTTGCATGATTCATTTTACTGAGGATGAGTCATGCAAGAGCATGAGATAATAAGGCTCAAAACATCTGGACATGTATCGTGCCACAGTCAAGTCCTTCATAAAGTACAGCAGATTGTCTATAATGCTCCAGACTGAATGAAAATCTATCGTGTTTTAAACTAATGGATATGAGCATACACTTAACTTTGATCGTAAGATTTACTTAATCTGAACTTTAGCAATCAATATCAATTGAAAATCACTTTAATAGGAGACAGACAATTATAGTAGCAAACTTGAAGATAGAAATCAGAAGCACAGAAACTGAAATTTACAAAAATCATTATTGTTATCATTATTATCATCATAAAATCGCTCTAAGTTGAATGAGCAATTTCTTCTGGATAGATTAAAAAATATATGAATGTCTTCTATTGCTATCTGTAGCTGATGCTTATCAGATTTTTATCTCGTTCTTTGGCACATCTCGAATTATTGATCTGCACGCAATTGAATCTGCTTGAAAGTTTAAAAAAAAATCTGAGCAAGGCATACAAAAGCAGGAAATATAAATAAGAATAAGAAACGGTTACATAAAATCACTAGTTTATGTATTTTAATAAAACACAATGACTATGTGTTCTACTGTAGTGATTTAGCTCTCCTAGACGACAGTGGCTTTCCTTCTGCAATCTTCACTCAAGCTTTTCTCTTCACATGCATATGTTAGCAGAGAAGTTAACTCTCTTTGCAAGAATATTAGAATCTGCATATATATACAGCTTAAACAAGTACATGCAGAAAATATCGTCTGCAGAAATTAACAGATATTCAAAATCTTCCATTGTGACCATTTCATAGAAGTCAGGCTGAACTTAGCTACAACCGTGGGTGGGAAACAAAACTCGGGGGAGGAAGCAAATTTTTATGTTTTTCATATTAGTTTTTTTTTTTCCCTTCCTATGTGAAGTTGGTAAAACTAAAAAAAAAAAAACTTTGCTAGTAAAAAATTATTCGGAGAGGGAAAGTAAAAAATTCTCTTACTTTTCTTACTTAAGAGTTTTCTTACTATATGAGATATTTTAAATTTCAAAATAATTTCTTTCCCAAATGAAGGTAAAGAGTTAAATGTTCAGAAACATACACGAACTGGGAAAAAAAAAAAAAAAAAAAAGAAAAAAAACTTATTAACTGATGATTTTGGCCAGCTGAAGCATTTCTATATCTTTCATGTATTTTGGCTATGATTAGTCATGAGTTTTCATTCCAGAATGTCACTATTCAGTGAAAGGCAGATATTAAAAAAGAAAATTAGGAAAGTTGTGATTAGCAAAAGGAGTATAATTGCTTGATTTAGACAAACACAATTTCCAGTGTGTGTTTTGGGGGAGGGGATCCTCAGCGTATACTTCACCCGCTTTGCTGGCTGCTGTGTTGCTTGCGTGCATAATACTTGTCAGAGTGAAGTCTCAGCCCTTGGCTGGATGTAGAGACCTCTGTAGTGTTAGTAACGTTGAGGTCAGCCCGTAGCTGTGTGTGCAATTTCTCAATCATTTTGGGGGGGTGGGGGGGGAAGCAAAAAACCCTTTTCCTAATAAGTTTGTATCTGATGTCAGAAATGCTGTTTCATTTATGCTAGGTTAGAAGAGGCTGACATAACTTTTGAACTCATTGTTGTGTCTTGTGTTCTGATGGGCAACCCGCTGAGCATTGCAGGACCGTGGAAGCAGTAGCTTCTGTGTGCACGCCGTGGGTATAAACCACCACTGCACCTGACACCATACAATTGAGTCCTTGGGCCAAACTATGGACTACCACACAATAATTCACTAATTCCATTAATCAGAAATGGGAGATGTAGGCTTGTGAAAAAATACAGCCAGGTGGCACAAATGCATCTGACGGGTACTGTTAGTAGCCAAGGGGGTCTAGCAAGCCCAGAGGATGCCGCTCGCTCCCACTGCTGGGAGAGGGATGCATGATGTCTCCATTAAGTTATTTGTAAAATGCATTCATCAAGATGATTTACCATAAATGGTCACCACAGGGCTTTGTCAAGATGTTCACGTTACATTAAGACTCTTGAACCAAAGAAGAGTTAACATGAGCAATGAACGCTTCTGAATGAGAGTGAATCAAACAAATATAACATAAAGAAAGTACTTTTATCCCTCAGGCTGGTCTGAAGCTGACTGCTAAGTATACCTTTGGACTAATAAAATCTAATAATAATAACTAATAATAATAACTAATAAAACTAATAATAAATAATAATAACTACTAATAGTCTAGTGCTGATTGGATTGCCTGTCACTAGATTTGGCATTGACGGGTAAGATAGTGTGCATAATTGTCAGATTTATGCAATCTAAAATGGTAAAAATAAAAATAAAAAGCAAAGAAATAAATCAACTCGTTGATATTGTTATCACCGATTTGCTTCGCAATCTCTGATTTACAGATCAGTGGGTATAAATCATACATAAGCTAGACACTTCCAAAGGGCAAAATCAGCAAGGGGGAAAATGGATTGCAAATGAACCTGTGTTTGATAGCATCAAAAAACCCATGGAAGTATTATATAGGACATGCATCCATTTACATACACCTTACAAGTGACCGTTTCTCCTATCTTTCACTTTTCTGTAGCCTGAGGGTGAAATCCAGCTGGGCCAAAACACAGAGGCCATATATGTATAGACGTATGCACATATACGCTCATATAAGTATGCATATGCACACATACACACACATACACATATATGTATTTACATTCACAAAATATTTGTAAATATTTGCAACATACTTCTATTTTACATGTTGTCATGTGACAATGTGAGTGCTTGTGTATATATATACTTACATAACTGTGTATGTATATATAGATATATGCATATGAGTCCAATGGCATAAGTTTTTCAGGTGATATTAGAAAACTAAAGGGTAAAAAATTCAGGATGGAGATTAAGGCCATCCTCCTGTAACTATACCATTCAGTCTACCACAACTATTAGACCAAGAAGCCACAAGTGAGAGATGAAAATGCTTGGGAACTACTGGGCATGGCAAACACACAAGGTGAGTCCCCCTGTAATGCGGGTTGGCTTGCTCCAGTGAAATACCAGACCGTTTTCAGGTTTCCAGTTCATGTTTCTCCTTTGATTAACACAGCTAATTTGATCCTAGCATATCTGCCTAAAATAGTAAACAGCGATGTGATCACCTGGTTGGATTCAAATACTTATAACCAGAAAAGGTTGTTTATGGAAGGGATTGTTGATTTTCATGTTGGCTTGGCTTTTTTTTTCTCTTCTTAGTTTGGAATTTGTTGCAGGGCCTTCAGTCTTTGTTTCTTAGATTGAAGTTAAAAATACCTTAAAAATTGGCTGAATATACTGCACAACCTAAAATTAACTTCCTATATTTCCCTATTGCGGTTAAACACAGAAACAATCCTTCCACCACCAAAAAAGAAAATGGCTGATGTAGGGACTAAGTGTGGATGATGTTGTCGACGATCACTGAAGCCTTAAGTAGTCTCTCTAATTTTGCTGCCATGGCTGAGTTTAAGAGGCTGCATCTTGTCACCTGACTCATTTCACCGACCACCTCCTATCATCACCTCACCCCTGGGACCACCCTACTATCATCCAGCAGCAAACCAGAGGAAGAAGATTTTTTTTTTTCTTTTTACAATGAAAGCCTAAATATTTAAAGCAAATTCTATCAGCTCTAAAGTGGAACTGGCCAGAAGACTTTAGGGCATTGAGTTAATCTGGGAGCTGTCTATATGCTTTTTGACTAACCTAACGCAAATTTTAATGTATCTGAGCTTTGTTTCTCTCTCTGTGGAAACTGCCATTTTGGGGGGCAAAGGTGCTCTTATAAAGATATAGGGCATCCTACACTGGGGAGAATCAATGTATAGGTCACCTTTTGTGAATGAGTGTACTAGAAATAACAACTTTAATTAAATAAAAAATGAATTAGCAAAAATTGATGGAGCAAGAGCCATGCTATTAAAAGAAAGCAGCTAAGCTTCATCTCTGTGCAGCTACTTAATAACACAGACTAAGAATTAACCAGCCTCAGACTCTCACGAATTAGTAGAGATTAGATATAATTTTCCTATCATAATTAACTAATCATTTGCTATTGTCATCACAGTACTTAAAAGCCCACTAGACAAAATATCTACTTTTCATTAAGCAAGCATTTCTGTTTTGAATCTCTAATAATAATTATACAGCATTTCCCTTTGTTATGAACGGGCATTTGGGTAATTAAATGTATTTGGAAAAGAATTAAGCTGAATTTTATTTTTAAAAATAAATAAATTAAGAAAAAAATGTTCTGCAAAGGTTAAAGCTCTTAGTTCTCTTCCTCATATAATTGACCCAAAGGATTAAGATAATAAACTACAGTAGATGATATTTCCCAGCTGTTGCTTTAAGTAAAGTTTCTGGTAGATGCAAAAGGATGGTTTTAAAAAATAGATGACGAATTTTTGCAGAAAAAGGCCAAGATGCACATTTCCCTAGCCTCTCATATTGGAGTATCTTAAGACATCTCTACTCACTTTTGAATAGACGGAGAGCAACTACACCAAGAAGAGGTGCACTGGAAAGTAAAAAGAAGTGAAAGGGGAGTGTAAAAGTGAACTGAACAAAGTTTTTCTTTGCAAAGCACTGTCAAAAATACTCTTTAAAACAATATGGTATGGATTCTACCCATTATTTAGGGACAGAATTGACCCGCCTAGAAGCAGGCACCGAGTGCCATTTGAAATGCCCTGGAATATCCAACATATTTGCATGGGGCTGGTAGATACACCACAGGACTTACAAGAAATCCTTCTGCAGAGCAAATTATAGGCCAACAGGGTTATCCTCTGTATCTCTCAAGATGCCTATATTTAGGAAAACTAAATCTCATTCTAAGATGTCTACAATGAAGAGCAACATCTCATTTAGATTCCTTCAAGTCCCTTTATTGCCAATGGAAAGAAACAAGCACTTCTTAGGATACGATTCACCTGACTTATCTTAAGTGTCTATTTTGAGCTAAGATGAATCACACTCTCATAAAATTCTCTTCTCCCTGCCCCCTAGTTAAATGTAAAAGTAGTCAAGTAGATTAGCTTAGATATAGACGTCTTTACTAGAAATATCTATATTGCATCATCTGCTGAATCCTGCCCATAAAGTTTAGGACCATCGTCTGTGCTTTGGAATGGGTGACAGAAGATCCTGAAAAATGACATAACTTGTAATTAAAGTTGAAGGATTTCATCCCCAACAATTATTAAAGAGAGGCTGGAACATCATTTAAACAAAGCGTAGGAGTCATCTAGTTTAATAGAGGTATCTGCAGTGAAGATATCAACTCGTGAAGAAGTCAGCCTAAACAACCTTGATAGTCAATGTCGAGAGGGTCAACAGAGTCAAAGGAGCACAGGGAGCAATTTATTCCTTTTGAAAGTAGGGGCCCGTGGGTCATCGAATGAATTATAGCATAAATATTTTTGACTCTATCAGCTGGAACTTCAAAGGCGATAAAGGGGTAGCGAGGAGTCTGTGATATACCCAGGGATATGGTGGCACAGGCTGGTGACAGGCCAATGCCAGGTGGGGAGAGCAGCTCAGGTTCTGGAAGCGACATAGTCTTACTGGAAGGGAACACGCTCGGGTTAAGAACCCTTCCTTTCAGGAAGGCCTTATTCACATCAGCAAAGCATCCATTGATCAAGACATATCTTCTCTCTCCAAAATAAACATATTTTCTTGTAGATCAGCAATCTGCCTTACTCTGCTTGGTGTTTTTTGTTAATTGGAAACAGAGAGGACAGCACAACATGACTTTCTCTCTTGACACAACAAAATATACAGGGTGTTACTCAGGATACTTGTTATACAGGGTGTACAGGGTGTTACAGGATACAGGATACAGGGTGTTACTTGAAGATATATCTTTACTGAACGTATCTTATTGATCTGCAGCTTATATTGTTCTCTTTCACAGCATAAAGTATGCTTGTGCATAATTAATAATATTTATTTGTTATTGTTACAGACCTTCTCCTATTTACTTAAAAAGAAAGTACTTTCATCAAAATACAGACAGTTACATTTTATCTTAACTGGTAGGAGTTTGCCTTCTAATTTCACAGATTAATCTGAGAATTTACTAACAATCTGCAAAGAATTAATCTTAGTAATTTCAAATATGAAGAAGTAAAAATTTACACATTTCTTTCTTCTGTCATTGTTATGAAAATCTTCCTGTGCAAAATGATTGTTCACAGGATTTAAAGTTTTTATACCCAAGTGATATACTGATAGTCTAGTGAAGTTACTTGGGAATGTTGTTCCTGTTTTCAGTCTGGGAATTTTAAGAGGAAAAAAACAAAATATTGTTTACCATTCTCATAGACAAAAATATTTTTGATTTTTGCAATTAGTCTGAGGAAATTTTATTTACTATAAGTTTTATCTCATCCAATGTATCAAGTATGTATATTGATAATTTATCTCTTTAAAAGTATGAACGTTCAGAAATTGTATATTATTTCCTAATTGCGCCCTTTTGTACAAGCAGTAGTGTATACAAGAAATACACTAAAATGATGCAGTGAAAACTGCTCGATATGGTATCCTGGAAGTCTAGTTAAGGGTCTTTCTGTTAAAATTCGGAAATGAAATTCTGAGCTTCCTAAAGGCTGACTTCTATGAAATGCTACTCCAATTTACTCAGCTATAAATGGAAACCTTAACTTTCAGATTAGCAGTCCAAGAATGTCACATTGGTCCTTTCAGTGTTATTGGCCAGTAGAACTGATGTGCCATTTTCAAGCTTATCAATGTGCTGTCTGATTCAGAATGGACCTTTGAGCCTTTTAGACTTTTTTTTTTTTATTTAATATCATGCATGTCCCAGAGCCAGTGTCTAGGAGGTAAATAACATTTATCCTGAATGAGGATCATATTGTCCAATCTTGTTTATTGCATCTACAGGTTTGTTAAAAGCAAAACACTTTCAGGAGAGATTGATAACATACTGAAGAACTGATTATAAACTGCCACTGGGAATCAAAATAGTTATGAAACTAAAATAGTCGGTACCTTTTCATTAGACTGGATAAAATTATAGGATATTCCTCTCAATACAAAAGATAAGTCTTCCAACTGCCCTAGGAAGACGGACAGACATTCTGCAGAGCCTCAGAAGAACAAGGAAATTGAAAGACGTATTCTGGCAGGAATATAAAAACAACAGATTTCTGATGTTTGGTCAGTTTGTCACTTGACTTTGTCTTTTAGCAAAATTCAGTCAATGTGGTACTACTTCAGACAAAGCCCTTACAGACAACTTTGCTGATAGTTGTGTCTCAAGCAGATTGAATTGGCAGATGCTCCAGGGACCTGATACAACTTAACAGCAAAATACGTTGTTGTCACAACTCAAGGTTACCCCAGGAGCTAGCTGTTAGATATTTCGACAGGTATCTCTAGCACTGGACTTCTGAAGAAAATAATCTGTGTCACTAAGGAAAGTGTCCTTTCCCTGGCGGTCAGAAAAGTAAATCCTTTCAGAAAACCTCAGTCTTGAGTTCTACAAATTCCAAGATAGATGTTATTATTTCTCCTCCTTCTCTTACAAAGGGATGCAAACATTTGGAGCCATCAAGAATAGCATTTTCACAGTCACCTTTGATAGAACAACTCAGCACTTGAATTGCCCTGTGGGACTGTCGAAACCTCCTGCTCCCACCCAAGTGCACTTTAAATGTGACAGGAAGGAACACGGAGTGACATTTTGCCTCTGCACAGTCTTGGAACCTTCTTGGCTCCATATACTAGTTGCAGTAAATTAAAAGAAAACAAAAAAGCAGATCCTAACCTCTTCATTTTGAAATATGTTCAGTGGTTTGGGACACCAATTGACACAAAAAGAGACCTGAGCTGTTACAAAGCGCATCCTGAAAATACTCTTTAAATTTGGGAAGAGCTTCTTAGGGACCTTTTTTTAAAATGTAGATTAATCAAGAGGTTTTGGCTGCTCAGAATCACTGATCATCTCCGAAAAATGCACTCCCTAGAATTCTGGAAAGGTTAAGCAAAGGAGAATTATGTACTGTATGTAATTAAAGAGCGGCCCGACAGAAGAATGTGTTTTCTTTTCAAGTTTGATCAGATATTTTATGTTGGAAACTCCTCCAGAAAGTCATAGATGAGGTGAGTAGCAGTAGTCTAGCCACTGTTTATCAAATGTAATCTATTGCCTGTGCTGAATAACCCTTTTTCCTTGCATTAATCAGGTACAAACTGACTCCACGACCTTACCTCATAACATCTCCCAGTTTGACAATATACTTATGCACATTCTCATCTTTAAGGATATGTATCGATAAATATAATGAGCAGAAAAACAAGAAGAAAGAAAGAAAGTTACTATGATGGTTTCTACAGAGAAGTTTACTTCAAGCCAAATGAAACAACAAATGTGAATACTTTTCATAGTGGAAGTCCTCTGCAAAATGATTTTATGTGTTTTGTGTGTTTTTTTAAATGTCTATCATATCAGTTTTAGGGGAAAAAGGGTATCTTCTGGATCATCTGCAGAGCATGTATAAAAAAAATACCTTTTAAAACACATGATCTTAATTAATGAATGTAATAATTGGATTTGAGAACCCTTTAAATAGGATAAATAAAAATCACTAATGTTCTAGTATGCTGAAAAATTTAGGAATACCAGAAACATTTTTTCCTTCAATCTGAAATATTTTGAAAATGTTCATGGAAAGAAACGAATAAGGGATGTACATTACACTTTACATTACAAACACAGGATGTGAGAGAAACAAGTTCCTGTCCTTGGTTCACATTATGTCGTTCAGGCACTCAGACTTCAAGCTGTCATGACCCAAAAACGTCAATACCATAAAAACAAATAACAGGAGACTCTCCCATTTTTCTCCTCAGAAGTCACCAAAGATCTATCAAAATAGATCTATCTATGTAAATTATAATATGGAGAAAAATGTTTGCGTAAATAAAAGAACTATATAGCTCTGGTGACGATAAAAGATTCTATATTTTTAATCTGAAACATACATGCTTTTTGTTTCCAAACCCTGCATCTCTAAGTGAACAAATAAATCAGTTTGTTCTATGAACCATGATACAGAAAATCCAGATTTATTACCAGCTGCGGAGAATAGGATAAAACAAAATACAGGACTCAAGATCCCTGATCCCGGTTTAGGCAGGTCTGATCACAGTCCTTGAGTCTTTGAACGTTATTAGGGGAAGAAGAAGGAGAGCAGAGACAGAGCAGGACCTCATCCTTCTCTGACCATTAAGCATGACTGCTGAAGGAATGTCCTACTGACTTTTGATTAAGAGATGACACAACATATCAAAATCATAAGTGCTAGAGATAAAAAGCATAGCCACAACCTGCTTTCTGGAGCATTGGGTCCCTTGGGTGAACCCTAGACAAACTGTCAAACTGTGGGTAACTGTCTTACCCACACTTAATAAGGCCATGTGTCATGTGGGAGGTGTTTGAGAGACACAAACCATACCTATGGCCAATCTAGGCAGCTCCATTTCACAGCAGTACAGGCATGGACAACGGCTGCATCAGCACTGTTTTTGCAGAGAAGGCCCAAATGCATATGGGGCCAGTTTATCTACCAATCCATGCTACACATACTGAGGGCATAGTGGGTAGGTGTAGGTGGTCCTCACAGGCTGTGCAGACTGCAGCTGTCCTGTCTATTTTCACCATGATAGTATTAGAAAAGATGACACACAGGTCCTTCTGTCAAAGGTCCTTCTTAGAATTACCTGAGTCAATTTGCCACAGGGGCAAACTGTATTTGTAGGTCTTCTGAAGTCAAGCAATATGAACGGTATGTGTCCTTTCACAATCTATACCATAAGGAAAGTCAGAGTTCCCAGAGATCCAGTGAAGTGGCAGTAGGTGTGCGTCCCATCTTTCCAGAGCAGGCCGATAGGCATTAATCCAAAGCTCACTGAAAGCAGCAAGAGTCTTTCCTTTGACTTCCTTTAACTTTGGAGTATTTTTAGCATTTGTTTTTTACAGTAGTATATATTCATACAGTTGCTTATGCCAGTAGGTCACGGACCAGAACCACATTGACCTAGAAAAGCTACATCGAATGAAAAGAGTTGCTTCATCTGCTTACACGACATCAGACCCATAAAACATAGTAGCATCTCTGCCTCCCTAAACTTATGTTTTTTAAATCCTTAGATTAGTGTGCTGTGCTTATTGAGATTCCTCATGCCATTTCAAGGAAGATCAAACTAAGAAAGTGAGCAACAGCCAATTTTTATTATACATATGAAAGGCAATTTATATTGTAAAGCCTTTGAAATGTGGAATACACATTATGAGATGTGTTGAACTATCATCTCTGGGAAGAGAAGATTTATATTTGTCCTTAATATATACAGATACTGACTCATTGTCATAAGTACGTGACTTCTCTTTACTTTTCATTTTCTTATCACCTTTGATTCCAATTATTCTGCCATCATTCAAGCTGTAGCTAGAAATGCAGACAGGTAGAAGGGAAAACAAAGTTCATTTAGCATCCAGCTTTGGAAATAAATGTTAATAATGCCAATTTAAACTGCTACAGCTACTGGTTAGCATTTAAGTGACAACACAGAGACTGGCTTAAGCTGTAAAAGAATCTATATGAAAAATGACATCTCTTTTTAACAACCCGTCACAGACCAGTAAATCCTCTTTCTACTTACTGGAAAAAAAAAAAAAAAAAAAAAAAAAAAAAGGTACAGGCTTGTAGACATGAAGTCCTTTTATGTGTAGTTTTGCTAGTTTGATAGTTAATATTTTTGGGGAGGAGGAAGACAAATTATTATCAATTGTTTTTTTCACTTCAGATCGTCTTCCTGAAAGCTGCTGATAATGTCTCAATTTAATACCCTTTCAACATCAACATTAATTCCTAATTGCCTCTCAGAATGTTTTATTCCTAATAGACTATTTCAGGACTTATATTCCTACTATTAATAATAATAAAAATAAATCAGAACTAATGTAAAATATAGAGCAAAATGAACTAAAATGAAGGTTAATATGACATGAGAAGAGAGGGGAAAAAAAAAGAATAGTCTGGAATGATACTGCCTTTGCAGTTACAATGAACAGACATTTACTATCTTAAAGCAGGTATGAACTCTTCCTTTGTGTGTAGTCTGTGCCCTGCTCAAAGGGGCCCTGATTTCTGTTGAGAGACCTGAATGCTACTGCAATGTAAACAACCAATTTTGCCTTTTTAAAAATACATATTTCCATCATTATTGTGTCTGAAAGAAAAGCACATTTTAAAATGAATGGCCAACCCATCTCCAGACCCCTGCTTTACAAAGAATCACATACACTATTATTAGAAGTAATTTTGCAGGTGTTGAGACAACAAAGTGACAGAAGACAAAAGCTAATAGGTACTCTTTCTAAATCGATATTAGAGAATTGTTGCAGGATAGTGTCTCACAGCTTTCAGGGGAAAAATCACCTGTTTTGAGCTGCCAAAATGATAAATTGAAACAGGAGATGTGGCCAGTAAGCAGCAGAACTGCTAGTAGGGGGTGAAAATAGCACTTTAACACACACATTGATTCAAATGGTAGCTTTGACCTGTAACTGCAAAGTGCACCCTAGTAATTTGTCACAGATGGGGCATGAAATGTTGCAATGGCCTTGATGGTCTACTTCAAGGTATTGTAGCATCTTGAAAAAAATGCTGATGAAAAATATCAGTTTTATAGATCTATTTTGCCGTGCATAAAGACAAAGACAGTTATTGGAGGAAAGTGACAGGAAGTCAACAGGTGAAATAGAAGCTTATAAGCACAAATGAACAAATCCAAAGCATCTTCTAACTCCCGAGTCACTTCTTGATAACAAGACCTTATTTTCCTAGGAAATGTGGTAATCCAGTAGCAACCTAAATTACATGATGATTAGATACCAAACGCTTAGTTAGTCGTTACAGTGTTCCTGCGCATTCTGAGCACAGGGGAAGGGTGGAAATGGGTGTCCCAACCAACAGTGCAACAATTCTTGTAGAGTAGCACAGCCATAGGCTATATTCTCCTCTACCCAGATTTGTTAAAATAATGGAAATTATCACAGAATCACAGAACGATCAAGGTTGGAAGGGACCTCTGGAGATCATCTAGTGCAAAACCCCTGCTGAAGCAGGGTCACCTAGAGCATATTGCCCAGGATCACATCCAGGCGAGTTTTGAATATCTCCAGGGAAGGAGACTCCACCACCTCTCTCAGCAACCTGTTCCAATGCTCTGTCACTCTCTCAGGAAAGAAGTTTTTTCTCAGGTTCAGATGGAACCTCCTGAGGTTCAGTTTCTGCCCGTTGCCTCTTGTCCTCTTGCTGGGCACCACGGAGAAGAATCTGGTCCCATCCTCTCGACAACCCCCTTTCAGATACTTGTGCACGTTGATGAGATCGCCTCTCAGGCTTCTCTTCTCCAGACTCAACAGGCCCAGCTCTTGCAGTCTTTCTTCAGAGGAGAGGTGCTCCAGCCCTCTCATCATCTTGGTAGCCCTCCGCTGGACTCGCTCCAGGAGTGCCATGTCTCTCTTGTCCTGGGGAGCCCAGAACTGGACCCAGTGCTCCAGGTGAGGCCTCAGCAGGGCTGAGGAGAAGGGCAGGATCACCCCCCTCGACCAAACTGACTGAGATTAAATCTAATTAATCTCAAAAATTCATAAGGATGGAAATATGACTTACCTTGCTAATAAGCAGGGCCTCGGTTGCTTCTGAAGTACTTATTCATTCATATGAAGAACAACCCATAGAAACAGTCCAATCTTCCAGATATACAAAATATAAAAGAGCCTTTGATGACAGCTCTGTGTGCGATACAGAGCACTGGGGTGCTGGAGGCGTTTAAACACTAACTGGGATTTGTTAAAGCTTCTGGACAGGTAAGGCAGTAAGTTTAGATAAGAATGATATTTAAACAAGCAAGAAAGACAAAGTCAATGAGATACTTGACATGTTTGTTTATTTACAGAAACCTAGCTAAATTGTGAATGCGCTTACCTGTCTGTGCATCTGATAAGGTATGTTTTAAAGGGATACTTTTGCCATACATTCTCTACCATTTAGCTCTACAAGCTGTTCCAGATTGACTTTCATCTCACAAAAAGTTAGCCGTGGATTTAATTTCATTGTCATCTGTGCCCATAGTTTCAACAGGAGAAGACATGATACTTAACCTAAGCATGTGTTTTGCAGGAATAAAACTTAAATATTCACCTCTGTCAAATGGTGACACCTGATAAACCACGAATAGGACTTTCTCTAGAAAGAAACAAGCTCTTGAGAGACATATGGAATATAGCATCCCAAAAGTGTATGGGGCATCTGTAAATTGCCTAAAACCTCAACTTCTTTTTTTTCAAATATGAATTCAATAGGGTAACTTCAATGTTAACTTTATTCAGACTTGTTTTAAACCCCAAAGCTCCAAATATGTAATTGCATTTAAAAATATCTGTCTGAAGTGCTAATTAATTAGGAAAATTTTCATTTCTGAAGGCAGCATGATTAAAGAAAATGAACACGTTGATAAAGAAAAAAAACGAAAGAAAAAACAAAGGGAGGTGAATAACATGATGAGAATACAGGTGCCCAGAGGCTCAAAGTAAAATTAAATATAATTCAGGTCTTCTTGTTTTAAGGATTCACTTTGTGGAAATTAGCTTGGATTCTTCCTTTTTGTTTTATAATATGACCCTGCTTTAGCAGTACACTTAAGCGCATGATCTGCTTTAGCAGATGAATAATCATATTGAAGTTAATTATAAATTACCTTTTTTTTTTCAGTGCACTCCATCATAATTCTCAGCATCTTTTTATTCCTCACTTATTCGTGATTTTGGCCATGTTTATTTGTGTTTTGAATGGAAACAAGGGATGGGATTCAGCTTCAGTCTGTAAGCACCTCTATTTTGATGTCTGTGGGTGATGAGAACATTTAACTCCCATCATAGTGCAAATCTGGTTAATATAGTCAGTAGAGTGTGGAGAAGTATTCACCTGAGCAGCTCTAATGCTTCAGTTCACTCTTCAGATTAATTTATTGACTGTTTTGATCAGGGGCTTGATACAGCTGCCCAAAAGTAAGTCACATCATGTCAGTTCAGATACCTGCAATGTCCCATCTGCCTTTCAGCTACTAATTCAGCATAGTGCAGGTCTCCCATAGGTCCTTTATCATGTCTGCTAGGCCCCCAAGGTTGCTTTGGACCCCACGGGGCATCTCAGGTGGCACTGATTGCTTATGTGTAGGCAAGTTAATCAGACTCTAGCTAGTCACATGTACACACCTACAAGTAGACACAGAAATTTTGAGGTCTACCATCTGGAACTGAACCCCACCTGAGGTACATGCAGTCATATTCTATGTGTGCCTGTTTGACTGCCTGGGTACTGTCAGGACTACAAATGAGCATACACAGTCTCATTAGCATTTTCATTTCCTTTTGAGATTCAAAATTGGAGATTCAAATATGCAAGGGAAAGGGACTGAGTATCCAGAGAGTCCAAATTCGCATATTTCTTGGAGAACTGCTGTCCAAAAATCAAAGTTCCCACAAAGTTTTGAGAAAACAGGTAGTCTTGATAAGACTTTATATATTTTCCAGAGTGGATGACAGATATCACCAAGATCTCACACATTATTTGACAAAGGAAAGAGCAGAAATTTCTTTTTGAGTGCTGGAACTATGAGCAAAATTCATAAAACAGCCAAGCAATTAATCATAAGGCAGAAATACATAGGAAACCAGATGTTATTGAAATAATTATTGTCACCACGTGAGTATCCTAATGTTACTGTTGATGTACTTGGCATCTGTAAAATCTTTCTATGTACTCTTCTTTTCCTTTTTCTTTCCTATTTCTATTACATTTAAAGTAGATCTACAATTTATATAAAAAAATGCATTTTGATTAAAAATAAGATAGGCAAAATTTTAGAAAAAATATGTCTATTTTTCCAATTAGTTCAATCTGAACCTAATTTAACAAGAGGGGCTCTTCTTTTTCAAGCAGTCCTGTGTAAAGAGAATCCTGTGTTCTTTACTCTTCTCTAAGCTTACACTTAATGCAGGTCCTTCACCTCCATCACTGAATTCTTGCAAATGATATTGCTTGTATTTTTACTTCAGTCTGTGAACATTTCCAGCCTCCTTTGCTCAGCTGCATCTAATTCATTTTCCTGCTTCCGCTGCTCTTGTTTGGCTTCTAGGTTAGCTTTGTACTTAGAGACATTCTGCAAATGCTGGAATCATCTCCATCCTTGGAGCGTTGTCATAGATACACACATAACCATTCATTGTTGGAGAAATGCAGAGAAATAACTGCCAAGTGTTCCACTGTTTCCTGTTTATCTTTCAATTCAGCATGGTCCAACTGGTGGTTAATGGGCTGCTCCCAATCAGCCCATCATCTCTGCTAACCGTGGGGAAGATCTGCACAAACAGCAAATACGATCCAAACAATGCTTTCAGCTCCTTCTCCCCTTGCTCAGAGCCTGCTCAGAAAGCCAGGGTGCATCGGAAGTGTTGCAAGGGCAGCAGGGCTTTAGCTCCTCGTCCCTAAACCTGAAGCTACTCAGTTTTACCTTTTGAGACCTCTGTGGTTTTTCATAACCTTCAGAGGACTGAGAGATCAGAAATAGGAGATGCTGGAGATCTGCCAGTCTCTGTCCTCTCTCCTGGATCTACGCCGTCCTGCAGAAAAGACTTCAGTGCTCCTTTCTTCAAAAGAAGTGAGTGTCCAGTAGTTAGGGCCTTTCTCTTCTACTGTAACTGGAGTTGTCCCTAGTCCTAATCTCAGCTGCAACCAATTTTCATTCTTCTGGTGCCTGTTAGAAGGGGATTTTTTTGTCCATTTAGCCTGTATATAGCTTAAGGTGGTGGCAACCTTAAGCCACCGCCTTTGTGGTGGGGGTTGTGTTCTTTTTTTTTTCCTTCTTTTTTTTTTTTGATTGTTATTGTCATAATGTGTACCTATAGTATTCGATAAAGTCTTTCATAAGACAGGGCCACAGCAATTTAGGTTCACATTTGCCGTGATACTTTACACCGCTGCACAAATAAGCCTTGTGTTATACGTACAGAGAAACTTCCAGAAAAAATCCCGTCCTCCCTAATTATCATAATTGGAAATATGTCACAGCTGAGTGAATTTCAGCCCAAGTGTGAGTGAGAGGAGCAAACAATCCCTTTTCTGCCTGGTAGAAAGGATAAAAAGCCAGTACAAAACAGAATTGTAAGTAAAATCCAATTCTGTTTGTCCTAATAATTTTAGCAAAGACATCCATTATAGGCCAGGTTTTTCATCCTATATTGCTAAAGATAATTTGACCGTGTATGAGGTGTGTCCTTATCACAGAATCACAGAATCGTTTAGGTTGGAAGGGACCTCTGGAGATCATCTAGTCCAACCTCCCTGTTCAAGCAGGTTCACCTAGAGCATATTGCCCAGGATCACATCCAGAAGTGACAGGAATGTTAAAAGGTCTCTGCATAAACGCAGACTGTGATTTCCACTCACTGAGATTTTTAGTCTACTTGAGATTTGGCTATTCCTATACTAAAAAATAAATTTTATATCCCAAAAATATATCCATGAAACATGTTCCAGTTTTAAGCTTTGTGTAATACGAAGGCTGCAGCTTAAACATGCAGGCAAAAGCATCTGCCTCAAGTTGCCAGAAACTCAGCAGTTGCACTGAGCAAACAAGCATTTCTTTTTAAACTCCTTTCACAGTGACTGACTTCCTTTCATGTGCATTTTGAATATCTAAATACTATTTGCATGTAAGCTGGAACTGAGTGGAGTCCTTAGATGCAAGTGTTTTGCCCCACTTCTCAGGTGAGAGTCCTGTATCAGCTGAATGCCATCCTTCAAGAAGAGATGCTATAGAAATGGTTCCTGCAGCGTAGCCTTTCTATAGTATCTATATACAACCTGGAGAGCTTGTTGCAAGGGAATTGTGCTATAGAATTGTGAAATATAAATAATCATCACAATTAATATGTTGCTCTCTTACTGTAGCTCTCAGCGCAAAAGCTTATCTCAGTTTGGATATTTCTATGTCCCACATTTTCCTCTGTATTAGGCCCTTACTGCTCTGGTAGAGTTATTTGACTTTGTCTATTCAGGATTGTGATTAGGTGCTATACTGTCTTCTTTTACCAAATATATATAAGGCGTAAGTCAGACAGTTTTAATTAAATAAGTCTAATATCAAATAAATAAGTACACTATGTGTGATTTCATATGGACTGTTCCTCAGCCATTAAAAAAAAAAAAAAAAACTTTCTATAGAGAATTTAGGATATTTATTTCTAATTCATAGACAGAGAAGCTGAGACATTGTGAAGTGACTTTCTAAAGTTATCTGGCAGGACAGTGACAGCTTAGTCAAATGAGGTCCAATTTTCAGAGCTTTTTAGCACCTGCAGCAGGTGTGAAGCTCCACAGGACCTTTCAGACACTCTGGGCACCTTGAATTCATGTGCCTGGAAGTCTTGCTTAGCTCCATTGGCATGGAAGGGCGCAGTCACACTGTTTAGTTTCACTGAGCTGAAATTCACGGCATTAACACTTGATTCAGTCCCAGCACTTGAACACATGCTTATGAAACCTAACTGCACTTATGCGCTTGGAGTTAAGGGGGTGCCTAAAGGGAGAGTTCAGTACCTAGGAAGCACGATTATGCTAGACCTCTTGTGTCATCCTGTCTGATGAATTTCCCTGGGAAGACAATGGAAGATACAACGATGTTTTCTTAAATCCATGACAGAGTATAATCAGTCACCTGCCTATGTGCAGAAAATTTCCCCTTTTCTATTTCATCTCTAAGTCACCTGCTCGGAATTTTTTGGGCAAAAGGTGTTAATTCTCCTCACTGCAAATTCCCCTTCCGTAAAAAGGGCTTTAAAGCTAAACTGCTTGTGTTAATTCATGCCAGCTACATTTATTTAGCTCAATTTAATATACTTTCTTCTGCAGTGCTCTGCCCAAAACTACTCTCCCTTTCTCCTAAGATTGCTATAGCAACCGGAGAAACTCAGAAGACCTTGCGAATATCTACACCCGTGAAGAGAAATACCTGAGCTATCATTTGAGCCAAGTGCTCTCCGGCAGTGAGCTGGGCTTTCCTTCCAAGGTGTAGGCACACAGAGTGAGCAGTGGAAAATCCCAGTGGATGGGCTGTGATTTGAACTAGACTCATGGAATTAGACACCCTTAGGGCTACCGTCTGGGTCTTCGATGGACAAAATTAATGAGGCCCAGATGAGCTTGTTAGCTCAGACTGAGTGTGAATCCCAGAGGAGATGTTTGAAGAGGAGACAAGGGAAGCACCGAGATGACAGAGGCAACAGTCTCTCAGCAAAGAGCTGCATGTAGCAGGACACCGATTACCGACAGTTTTCTTAAATATGCAAAATTTGGAAACTGCAGATTGAAACATCTACTTTTCCACCTGAATGGCTTTTCTGCTATTTAATATTTGAACATCTTGTCACATCTCATGACTTCTTCATCTCAGATTTGCTGCTGTTTATTTTTAGACTTGCGATATTATAAACAAAATACTAATTCCTTTTTTCTTGTATTTCAGGAATATATATATAAATCACTTATATTGCATAAACTCCTGCTTATATACAGCTGAGGAGAAATAAAACATTCCCTGTGAAATTCTCCTCCTGATGAAGATGAAAAAAATCAAGAGAGTAAATGGTACAATGTCAATGTGGAAACTTCAAATAAACTTTTTTTGGCCATTTTAGTTGAAAACTTAATTAATGACCCTATATAAGAAGTAATGACCCGGTATAAGAAGTACCACTGTGACGAAAAGCTAGGAGGCATTATGAATACGGAGGGAGATTCAAAAAGGAGGGGATGACCTTGAAGGCTGTAATGGTTGAACTAGAGTGAAAAAGATTAAGTAATACAGGATATAAGCTCATACTGTTAGGGACTAATAAGAATTTCTGGTAGAAGCTGAAGACTTATTACATGGTAAGATGAGAAGCATGTGGATATATTAGTTAATCACAGGATGACTATGAGTCACCAGTGTAACACAACCAGGAGAAAGGCTAATATGATCCCAGGATGCCTCAGAAAAAGTGGTTCCGGTTGAGATGGAAAAGCATTATATTTATTAAGCAAATCTGGTAAAAACTTGTCAGACATAGTGCATGCAGTTCAAAAAAGATTATCTCAAAATGGCATAAGTAAAGAGAAAGCGCATGGATAATTAAAGAAATGGAAAATCTATTAAAAATAAATAAATAAGAGGTCAGGAGTGTTTCTCAGCCAAACAAAGGCTGCAAAGAGGTAAAAGTTCTGTTTATATGCACATGGCGTATGGACAGCAAGCACTGTGAAGAAAAACTGTTACGATAAAGGTATAGGTATAGGTAGACACCATATGCTTAGCTTAGAATAAAAATACTGGAAATTTCTGACTGAATACTGAGATTCTGAAACAAATTTACATCAGGAGGAAAGAGATAAAAATAAGAAAATCCTTTTAAAGGGATTCTTTATCTGTTTAAAAAAAAAAAAAAATAGGCTGATAAATTGTTTCCTTATGGTAGAAAGGGTGTATACTTGGCCTAAGAGATATTTTCAAGTCCCATCTTCCTAATGCTGTTAGTCATAGAAGCTACTCATATGATGCTAACCTGAGTATTTCTACGCTATGGTGGAGCATGCCGTGCAGACAGAAATCTAGGTCTACATTAGTGATTAACGTAGTGCAATAGATAAAATTAGCAGACTGAAGTGGTTGGTGCTGAGGTTCCTCACTTCTCCCATTTAGGGAATTTTAGGGATTACTTCATATTACTGAATTTGGTCTGATTGCCTGGACCAAACGTATCCACCGTACTCATGATATTAAAGGTTTTAGATCGGAGAATGTCCTATAGATATCTTCTTTGTTTACTGCAGGCCAGGCTAGGAAGCGGTACACTGCGATACACACAGATGATGCTAATATATCTGTGCCTATATTGAGATAATAGAGAGATTTTGTTTCTTTTTTTTTTTTCTTTTTTCAAAATTTCACGACTTCTCTGAGCCACGTTACTACTTTGGACACAGAATAAGTCAGCGATGGTGCACTTTTTCGTGTGTCTGCAAGTAGCGGGCTTCATTATCAGAAAGAAAGAGGAAGAGAACATACAGATCTTTCAAAATTTCTGTAAGTCTTTGAACATGAGAAGGAACACTTCTTAAGAGCCTCCTTCAGTCAAAGTAATCAGGTCCCTCCTGGGGAAAGGAGAAGCAAATCAGCCAGATGAGCTACCTTTAATGAAAAGTTTATAATGTTTTCCTTGACAGCTGTTGAAATAACTTAAGAGTTGGTGTTATTGGGGAAAAAAAAAAGTACCATCCCTACTGTGCACCAGCAATTCACATACCTGGTCCTGTTCCTGAGATCAGGGGACTCTGTTCAGGCTGATCCCAGCCCTATCCAAGCAAACTGCAGCTCCTCGCTGATGCTGTCACTAGGACCACGTGCCACTCTGGTCTCTGTCCCTGCAAATGGAGGAATAAGAACCACCTCACAGTGATGACTAAGACTAAAAATAATACACGTATATATTAAATATATATATAATATATATATATTTAAATATTCCAATGGAGTTGGAAGTTCCAGAGTTCCATCGTAATGGGACTTCTCAGGAAAAAAAAAAAAAAAAAAATTGAATTAGTGGTGTTGTTATGTCACAGATAGACAAATCCACAAAGAAACACTATTTTTCTAGGGTGCCACATCTGCTGAGGAGCTGAACTGAGAATAGAATCTATTTTCTTTGGCTCCTATCCTCCTGCTGGCTAGTTTGTTCCTCTTCCTTCATATTTTTTTCCCTTTGACTCTTAATCATGGCAAGGAAGGAAAATTTAAATCTATATTTTAAGATTTTCAAGAGAAAAAAGAGGTCTTCTGAACAAACACAATTTAACTGCAATTTTCTTCCTTAATTCTGAAGATTCATGCTGAAGACCTTCATTTCCATTCCCTGTGTCATAGGGTATATTAAATGTAGGAAATCAGTTTGAGATGTATTATTGGTTTAGAAAAATCCATGCACAATTACTTTTAAAAAAATTACAACATAATTCAGACTGTAATAACTGTATTTCTTTATAGAAACTGAGGTTATAATCTAGCCATTAAAATTCCATAACCAACTGCTCCCAGCTATTCACATGCATGAAACACTGCATGACATCCTTTCGTTTTTTTCTTTTTTTCCTTTTAAATTTACTGCTTTCAGGCTCCTGCAGAGAGCAATTTCCTTGGAAAGTGACTTCATCTAAATAATATTTAAGTATGCCACAAAGACTATCAACAAGACAAATTGTCCCATGTCTCAACATACTCAAATATTCATTTATTACAATGAGGAAAATCCTATCAACACCTAATGAGCTGAATTTCTCTCAAAAGCAACTGGAACAGAGAAGCGAGGGAAAGCTCTGAAATGGCAGAACAGTCTTTAAAATATAAAAATAGCGCTGATTTGTAGTGCTGCAGGCACGTGCAGTCCCTTATAGGAATAATATTGGACAAAGCCCTGTTGTGACAACAAGACGATTTGGAGCACTTAGCCACTTGCTATGTAGAGGATAAGCAATACGAGAACTCCTCCGTGGGCCTCGGCCGTTTCTATTGCAATGCCTACTCAAAGAGGACCTGGGTCCCACGATGCTGGGTGGTGAACATTGCAAAAACATAGCTCAACGCAAAGAATCTGCAATTTAAATACACTGAAATTCTCCTTACTTCCCACTGAAGCAGTGTCAAACTTCCTCCCTATTTAGCTGGACTTGCAAACCTTGCCGTTACTGCTCCCTTCTTTGAGCTAAGAAGCTTGTAGGAGAAAAGCTGCGTAGGCAAATGGATTATCAGACATATCGTCAACATTCGCTTTAAAACAGAGTGACTTGTATGCAAAGTTCCTGCCAAGCAGCAACAGGATAAATATCTTTTTATAGCATTCCTGTTTGACCTTGGAAGTGCTGTCTTGGACTTGGAGTAGCCAGTCGAGCTGCTGTGTTAATCACAATCATTTACTTCTGCACTTGATTTCAAACAGTGATCTGTGAATGACTGGTGCCCCTAAAACAGTAAAAGGTAGTCCTTGCAGTGACTGCAGGAATGTATTTACCAAAGCACGTGAATTCAAACAGAATGGCATGAGACATAAGAGAAGAAAAAGAAAAAAAAAAAAAAAGGCACAGTCTTTCACTAATTAGACACCATTTTTTGGTTTTATTGAAGGCCATTGAACAGCAGCTTCATAGATTATTCACAGCTTGAAAAAAAAAAAAAAATCAGGTTGCAATTATTCAGTTGTCAAGACTAGGGACGTAGCTCTCTGCGGATTGGCTTAACCAGGAAAGAACCACTGACTACGTCCAAATACTGCTGTCGCACCCTGAGTCCAATATCCGATGCTGTGGAGGAGCCCTGCAGACTGCCAAGGTTCAGAGTTTCTGTAAGGACTCAGCATTACGAATTCACAGTTCTCTGGAAGAAGACAGCTCTCTACAACATCTCTTTCTAGGCACTACTTTCAAAAAAATTGTTAATGGTTTAGGTTCTTGACAAAATTATAAAGTTTAGTCTCACTCTGTATCTCATTTCAGGGACTACGTGCTGCAAAGGGAAGAAGAAAACAAACAAAAAAACACCCAAAAAAACATTGACTGTGAATAATTTGAAATATCATTTGTGATGTTATCTATCTCCCCTAAATATGCATTTATTTTAATCCTTCCGCCTCATGCTAATCCACTTTGCCACAGATGTACTCATGTAACATTAATCTGAAATATGTGATGTAAATTTAATTTTTACCCTATATGAGACGTTCTTGCGTTCACAGGAACATTGACGGGGATCTTGGACTCATTCCCTTACACAAAATTATCTCTCTCTTTCTCTCTCTTTTCCAATCAGACATTCTGCAAAGGTTCTCTTTTAGATGGTAAGTAGGAATCTGCAAGGAGAATATATTCACTAATGCAATTACTAAAACAGGCAAACTATTAATCTTCTAGTTTTATTTCAGTTAAAAAAAGAACTTTTTTTTTAATAAAAAGTACACAGAAATTAAGCGTTGTAGCCGTATGTACTCTAATTTTGGTGGTGGTGTTGTAGTTCTTTCACAAATTAAGATAAACCTAGGTTGATTTCTAATATCTTTTCTAGCACTTTTTTTTTTCCGAGTAATGTTTGAAAGGCAGGATAATCTTATGGTAGTGACACCAGATTAAAACTTGGTATATATTAACTTCATGCCTAGTTCTGGCAAAGGCTCCGTATACAACCTGCAAAAAGTCACTTAATTCTTCTATCCTGATTGTCAAAGGTATTAAGGTATTCGACTCATATTGGTTTCAGTGACTGTTAAGCAGTCAAATACATTTAAGGATTTCTGCCTTAGTTAATTTGCTATCATGAGGTTTATAAGACTTAATTCCCAGCCACGAATATCTGAAAGAAAACCTGGAGGACAGAGACTGTCTTAGTTTCTGTATTTGTATTAATACTATTGTAATAGGGTTTCTGTCTGGAAGAGACTTCTAGGATTGCATCTGTAGGAATGATAAATACCAGTAGTTTAAGGAACTTCCTGATAGCTATCTATTTGAATGAGATATGACGACATTATGGGGAAATGTACAAATCAGGATATTAAATGCATTGTTGAGCTTTCCATAATGCAATATTGTATAACAAGATTGTGATAGAAAGTTGATCTGATAAAGTATTAGTTTAAAACTGCATCAAGTTTACAGGGAGAAAAAGGCAGATTCATTAATAACAGTCTGTTAATAAAGTATTAACAAAGTTTTCATGTCTTAGTTCTCAAGATAAAAGTACTATCTATGAATTCTTCAGAAATGCTGAAGAACAAGAGAAGAGCTACACTGAGGCAGGGTAGCAAGAAGGGAAAACAGATCCAAATATAACCAGACTGAGGATTATACTCAGTATGTGAGGCAGTTAATTCTATATTGGATTGTCATTAATGACAAAGTATCCTTTATACCAAATCTTCAGATAAACAGGATTTCAGGCAGGTCACATAGTGCCTTAATTAAAGATCATCTTGAAAGCTGATGCTTTATACATTTAAGATTTAGGGTGTTGGTCTGAGTTTAAGCGTAATGAACAAATGTATTCAAAGTCACACAGTAAGCTCTGGCATTTCCAGTGCTCCCTATTGGGTCGCACTTTGGATGTAGAAGATACGTGTTTTTTAGTCCCAGTTCAATTACTTAATTTTTATATAGCCTTATAGTGTTAGTGTGGGCTTTTTCTGTAAAAAAGAAAACGTTCCCCAGTTCAGTCTAGCTTCTTTAAATACCCATATTCAAAATTTTGACTCTGGACCAAATGCTTGGAAAACTTGTAATAGTTCTTCATTCTGACCGAAGTCTAGGGTTGAACCAGTAAAATCTTTGTCTTCTGCACTGACTAGCTCAGCCTAAGATTTTGGGTTTTCTATTTCTTTATTTTGACAGCTACGTCTTCAGGAGGTAAAACATAGAGAGAGGTAAATCTTCCGGAACATCCATAATCAAGTTTCAAATATTGCTCCTCATTTTACTACAAGCAGCTTTGAAAACGGATTGAAAATCAATACATGAGAAGAAACATAAGTGAATAGGCTATTCATCTGAAAGAATAAATATGACACGATTTAATCTTGGTTTTTGTTTTTATTTATTTATTTTGTTACGTTCTAGTAGACAGAAGTGAAAAGGAAAAAAAATCAAAGATTTTTTGCCTTCCTCAGTACAATTCTTTACAATAATATGACTTCAGACCTTCTTATTTCTATTTTTTAAATGGAAGGGACTTTGAATCTAGCACTCAGTAAATGTGAGATTAATGCATTTGGCAAGAACAGCAGACAGAGTAAATGGGCACTGTACAGGTTTCCTGAGAAAGCTTACTTAAAGTGCTTGAATCTGATCTTGCAGCTGTTATTATAACCTTGAGCTCCTCAAATCGCCAGCCATGTCATATTCTTTTGAGCTATTTTGCAAGGAGTGTGAATAAGACCACAAGAATAGTGGGAGGTGGAAGGTTAGGTTGAGTTCAAACATTTGACTGGTTCACCAAACACACAATCCAAAGACTTAAATCTGGAAAAAAAAATCTGGAAATTTTAAAAGAAAAAGCAAAAATACTTTTTTTTTTCTTCTGAGAACCAAAATCACCTTAACTGTACAGAGCTCTTACTCAAAATAATAGACCATCATTAAAGAGATTCTTTGAGGATGTTAGTGCATTTATTACTGTTAAAATGTGTCCCATTGCTTCTGATCTCAAATGATATTAACAGGCAGTCTTCAGTTTGAGAAACCTATAACAGTAATTATATATAATTAGATATAGATGTAGATATAGATATAGATATGTTTTCATTTATATTTATATATAAAAATATAATTTTTCATTTATTTCTGGTTTGAGTGAGAAGGCAGTCAGAACACCATGGAGCTGCAACAAAACACAGGAGACTACATGCGTCCATCTGAGACCTTGGAAACCTTGGAAAGAATCTGGTTTCAGAGAATGGAAATTAAAGCCAGTCAGAAATCTTCCAGAAAAAGATTTTATGATAAAATGACCTTTTATTAAAGCAAAACCTTTTCATCAAAGTTTACTAGGTCCTCTTAGGAGCATTTCTTAAAACCATGCAGCTGCAAGATGTGGAAGTGAAACTACCTTCCAAATAAGCTGGTGATGCAAGTAATTTCTTAGGTGATGGGTGACCCATGGTCAAGCCTTCAGTTGTCCTGACTTGAAGCTTACTTGAAGCTCACAACGGTGAGATGTCACAGTGTTTCATGACAGAAATGTTATTTTCCAGTCAGCTCTAGCACTACCCTTTTGATGAAATGAGACATGTTGCTCACTAAAGAGTATGACAAGGTTGTACAGCTCTTCTAAGAGTAAAAAGGGTAACTCAAGTCTCTGAGTGCCTTTATCTTTGATTCTCAGTTTATTTTTTCACATAGGAAAAAAAAAAAGCTCATCCAATGAGGGAGTTGTCAGATCAAGTGCCAGGATTTAAAAAAAAAAAAAAAAAACACACACACAATTGTGATTATGGGTCTCACCTTGACTCAAATCAATTTTGAACTCGAGATTGTGAATTGTGATTTTAGCTACTGCTTTATCAAAATTTATCTGCTGGTTTCTATTGAAGAAGAGGTGGGTTTTCTTTACGCTTTTTAGGAACCGCTTGACACAACGTTGTTATGTGATATCTAACAGCTGTTGTTTTGCCCTTTGGAGGTGGCTACAGAGCAATGATGCAATTTAAGGTTCTTTTTCCCCTTTTATTTTCAGGTAACATGCCTATCACTTGTGCAGGTGTTGCTTATTGTAATTGCCCCACAAAATATATTCACTGCACCACTCATTTACCTAGCTGTTCTCAGGGTATGTATCTTGAAGATATTCAGAGGAAAGAAAGTAAGCTGTTAGAAGCTGTTATGTCTATGATTAGCATGATTTGTTTTTAATAGAGAAATTGCTAACTACAGACTTTGCTCTCTTAATAAATCACTTAGTGCAATGAAACCCCTTTTAAAAAACTATTTGTGCTGTATAAGCTATAGGAATGCAAATTTGTGACTATAACTGCATATAGGGTTAATAACTCCCTTTGCTCTTATCTCCTGCCTTCTCTTATCTTCTCCACTCCCTCCAGCCCCATGGAGATCTGCAGATTTTTAAATTATAGTATTAGATCTTCTAATATGAAATTTATGTTTATCCTAGACAATTACATTTCACCCATTTATATCTATATTCACCCCAAAAGAAAAGTGAATACACTCCAGGAAAGTATTCAGTCTTGATTTCTAGTGTAGGAGCGTTCAGCATTTCTTTTTGTTGTTATCCGGTAGCTAATTGCCCTCACTGTTAAGCAAGTATGGTGTGAATATAGTCATTGAGGGAGCTGGTAAGACTGAGATCTGATAAATGTGAGAGGAATTCCAATGTGTAGTTTTTAGAGTTTGAAAATCCCTCAACCCGCATATATATATGCAGGCTTCCCAGTTAGTAATTTTAAATTCTTATTATAGCTTTCTTCTGAGTTCTTCCTACATTTCTTTCTATTTTTCTCCTGCTTATTAATGAGGACACCAATATATATTTTAAAATACATTGTGCTTAAATGCACAGGAAGTATTGAAAAGGTTCTTTTGCTTACAGTGTTACCTTCAAATTTGTCTATCACAATATTTGTCTTTTGAAATGCAATATTTGTATGAATGTATAATTTATACTGTAGAGTTTGCAAATAAAAATGAAAATACTATCTAAAATGTGCCAGTTATGTAAGTGATGTTAGATTTCAGGATATCATTATACAGTAAGAAGATGCTTTTTGAATAAATAATTCACATGATTTAAAAAAAAAAAAAAAGATATTTTTACTTATTTCCTAAATGGCTAAAGTGCTTTACTGAAGTAATCCTCCCATAGTATGATTATAAAGAAGATTTGTTTTAAGATTTGAGTATTTTTTCTAATATCTACAATCATATGTAAAAAAAAAAATCAGTTTACATTATTTGTGGAGCTAACAGAGCTGAGCTAGAACATAGTTTTGCTTGCCTGTTTGTTTGTTTGTTTTTTAATGAGGAAAGATTACTGATCCATATTAATACACAGCCTACTCCCAAAAGTCAGAAATGTGCTCAGAACATCTACACTTTGAATAGGGGAACCTGGGAACATGACTGTTCTTTCTTTTACATTCTCTGTGGCTCTCATTATTTCTTTTTATATTTTTATTGTGTTGATGCACAAGAGACTCAAACGCAAACCAGGACCTCGAAGTGCTGGACGCAGTGGAAGTGTAGCACAAGAGTAGAAGTGCTATCCCAAAAAGCTTAGAAACCAGCTGCTCAAGCATAAAGCCACTCCAAAACGATCCACAGACAAGACAGCCAGTGAAGATGTAAAGATGTGAAGATGGCTACACTGGCTATATCTACACAGCTGACGGTATCTATATATCCTGGCTGGCTGTATCTATGTCTATACTGGCTATATCTATATATATATCTTTTATTTAGTTGGTAAGGGCACAAAAAGCAGTGAACTGGGCAACTAGATTCAGTAGGAAGTCAGGTGGGAACCTTTACGTTCTGATTTGCTGAATGTTTAAGGTGTGTTGACCTGAAAGATCTATACGGCGATGTTATATCTGAGTCCAGCAGATGAACCATGCTTTGTAGTTCTAGCTCCAGACTCCGTCACGTAATTTCGGAGTAGGTACACAAACACGGATGAAGACACACCACACTATCTCTGGTTGCTCTCCAGACTTGCTCTGCCTATATGACCGAATGCTGAGCCATTCATTACTTTGGTGTGACATGGTATCTGAGGTAACATATGTTAAAAATTAAAAAAAAAAAAATAAAATAAAATAAAAGGAGGCGTATCATATTCTCTTGGTCGCAATGCTCTAATTGTTACAGCTGTGTGCTGCACCTCAGCAGAGTGAAGTCCCTTGACCATGGACTGCATATATTCCAGTACCTCTGCAATTTTCCTCATTCCTCACGTTTGTTCTTTCCTCAGTTAAAGAAATAAGAGCGTAAAACTGGAAGGAGTCTACTGGATGCAGTGCCTACTATCACAGCACACCCATCATCAACTTCTCCATAACCCAAATTAGCTTTTTATTTAAAAGAGATTATTTCCTGCTTCCCCTACTCTCTTTTTACCTTTTGGAAGATCCTTTTGGAAGTCTGTTCCGTTCCACAACTTCATTGATATGATCACTAGAAATCTTCTTCCAGCCTACATTTATTCGTAGCCAGTTAACACTTGCTTGTTCTTGTGCCAACGTTGTCCTTAAACTTAAATGGTGCTTCTCCTTCTCCTGTGTTTACCCCTATGATATATTTATAGACAGCAATCATATCTCTTCTCAGTCTTTGTTTGGACAGACTAAACAAACTATGCTCTTTCAGTCTCTTGGTGTAATCGGACTGTTCACACGAATAAGGGCTACAGAATTAGGGCCTAACTGAAAATGCGAAGCAAGCAACAAATTAGATCCCGTGAAGAACAAGTTGCTCAGTGTCCTGCCCGTGAGTTACTTTTGGGTGTAGGTGTTGTCCACCTACCTGGATAACGCAACGCTCACATTAGGCTCTTCGTTTCCCAATGGCTGCGGAAGAATCAGGGGTAGAATGAAGCAGACCCAGTATAAAATCAATCAGCAGTTCCTCCTAAAGAACAGGGACAGTGGCAGAAAGGGATTGATGACAGTGCTCAGTGTCTTGGCTTTTTGTCTCTGAACAATTGTTTTACTCTGCAGAAGATGATGGGCCAATATTTTGTTCTGTAAACCAGTATTTAATTGTGCATGAGAAAAGCGAGGGAGGCATGCCTGCAAGAAGGTACATAGGGAGTGAATTTTCAGTTTTGCCTACCTGAAAGCATTGCAGTGAGTCTGAACTTATGTTTCCTTCATAATTGCCAGAAGAAAAACTCTTTTTTCAAAAGTAACTTGTCTTATGTTCAGGTAGCTGTCCAAGACAGATGGAGTCTAGAAATGAATTTGTTGCCCTCCATTTATCCTAGATAACTAGCTTAACATAAAAAAGGGCTAAAGTTAGGCAAGATAAATCCAAATCAAAGAACAGAGCAGAGCTCTTCAATGATTATTTTGGAGAATTACATCAGGGTTTTCTAAGACCATCTGTTACAGTCAAAGAAAATTAGTCAAAGTCTGTGGTGACTCAAACCTTTCTTTAGGAAGAAGATTCCATGACAAACCCTTTCTGTCTTCTGTTCCCCCCCCCACCACAGAAGATCAAAACCACTTCGTCTGCAAGGGGATCACTGCTGCCTCCCATCCCTTGGGGAGCAGCTGGCCCTCCCTGACAGGGAGTTAGAAGAACTAGAACTAATTCTCTATTCTATCTGCACACACTTCTCCTGTCTGAAATTTGTTGCCAGTTGAGGGCAGTTTTCAGAAGCTTTTCTTGCTTGCTTTTTTGTTGTTATTCCTATTCATTGCAAAGGCCTCAGAGATAATAGGTGATAGAGGCTAGTCTATTCACAAGTCTTACTGAACGCAGGGGAACTGTAAGTGTAAATTGCTTGGAAGAAGAGAAAGTCAAGTTAAGGCAGGAACTAACATGGTTGCTATAAGGTTCAGACTCACAGAACAAAGGTGGGCTTTGAACCCAAAGCAACAAAGTCTTCGTTCTTTACTTTACATTCACAATGCCTGGTATTGCTTATGTAGTACATATGCATTCAAAAAAAATAGTTATGAAGTTATGGGAGTTCTTTCTTCTCTCAGCCAAGCACTCGAACTGCTGAGAGTTAGAGATCAGCATTTCATTTCTTTTTGCATGAGCTCTGTCTGGGTCTGAATATACACAGCTCCTTCTGATTAGGAATTGCAAGGCAGGTGCTTTGACTTCATTAAATCTATTGATCCAGAAAAGTGTGAGGTTTATCCTCAACCTCAACTAAATGCCCTCAGAAGAAATACACAAAACTTAAGCACTTCCTAAGTGTTATAAATCTGGGAATATATTGCAAAAGGCAGGTAACAGCCCTATCAGCCGCTAGAGTGTTCCTTGCTCACATAGGTGATCATCTTAAGGAAAGATCTCTACACCATGACATGCAGAGATGCAGGGCAAGGCAGGAATTTAGAAGAATATATTTTTCTTTGCTCGGGTGTCAGTAATCCACATTATGAGACTTTTTTTTTTTAAATAGTCTGTTAGAGGTGTCTAACATCTTCAGTAACTTTTCAAGCAGTTTAGGTACCTACATTCAGCACAATGCATCATCTTCCTGGGGCAATATACTACAGTTTTATACATTACAGCACAACCACTTGAAGCACCTGATCTGGCTGTTATTCAAGACTTCTAATTGCTTTTCAGGTCTACTCTCAAAGAGCACACTGTCCCTTGATCTTACGTTAAGAAGCAAGGAAAAATTTAAGGTAAGACTTTAATTAAGAGGAAAAGCGGGGAACGTTTTCAGTAAGGAGTATCACATAGTGAATAAACATCTGATGACATTATCATCAAGAATCACAGAGAGAGGAAAGAAAGTTAAAATAAAATAAAACGATGTCTCATTATAGAGTTTCAGACACAGCTTCAGGTACTAAAAGGTAAAACACGGAGAAATTTCAAACCAGTGGGAAGTGTGAAAGGAGCCCAGCTCTTGAAGATCAAGACATTGAGAGAAACTAATGAACAACAGCAGCTGCAAAACTGGCTGCTGTAGAGACACCCTAGATATCACCCACCAGATACTACAAGATATCGCAAACCAGATAGGTTTACTTCATTGTCGCAGACAAAAAACCAGCTACAGAAAGGCATGACGAGGAAAAAAAAGTCTTTGGAAGGGTACCCTGCCATGCAGTAGGTACATAGTATGGATTTACTTCGGAAAGGCTGGTCCTCTGTACTGACCATAGCTCTAGAAGAGTTACTTTTGCTGCAACTTCATGAAATTACGCACATATGGAAAGGACGCAGAGCAACAGAGAGAACAGATCTGGCAAACAGAATTTGAGGGGGAGAAAGGATGTTGTCTGTTGTGGGTAGAGACTAAAGAACGGCCTTAGAAAAGAGGTGTTGTGGACAAAATTAGAAGAAATATGTGGACACTAGTATCTTCGGCTTTATGCTCTGAGTGGGTCTGAGCTGCCATACCCTGCAGTTACCGATGACTAGTTATGAGTGATACAGTCACTCATATATTATCATATTTAAATTACATAACTGTTGTTTACCTACTAGGGGGAAAAAAGTCTGAGAAAAAATTCGCTGTCACATATTACCTATTCTAAAGTTGATTCTTCGTGTGCTCATTCAATGAATTAGTAGAGCCCTTCTAAAAATTAACAGGATTAGTAACATGCATAAACAAAATAGTCCCATCTTGAGCCTTTTCTTCTTGCAGATGAAACACATGAAGCAACTGAACAGCTTGGAGGGTGTTGCTTCTATTAAAAAAAATACATACTCAATGACATTATTAATGGGAATAATTTGAAGTGATGGAGTATTATGCAAGCTTATGATCTCCCCTTTTAGATTTTGCATTACTTTCTGTTTTAAAAAAGCATCCTGCTTTTCATGCTAGCTTTCACACATGTTTCAAATATTCCAGCTGGCAGGGGGATTTGTACTCCATACAGAAAACCTGTGGACAGGAGCGGAGCTAACTTTGCATCCCGTTCAAAAGACACTGCTGCTGAGACACTGTGTGGATGGTAAGGTGGTAAAAAGGTGTAGTACACTTCTGGGGAGCCACTCCCATGGCATTTCAGACCCTTTATCTTCGTATTTCATCACAGTGGCACTGAGGGGTGCTCTTACAGAGATAATATGCAAGCATACAGCAGTCAATCCCTGCCTAGATTGGTTTAGATTTCCATCAAATCTTTGAGAAAAGTGCCCATTGAAAAACGTGGTTGAAGTAATTCTAGCATTTACCCTTTAGAAAATCATAAAAAAGAAAAGGAAAAAAGTATATTCTAAAGTATACCTTCATCTAAAAGAACACATTAAGTGAGTTGTTTTTTGGAAAAAAAAAAAAAAGATTATCTGAGACGTCATTGGATACAGTACCTCTAACACATACACGTCACCTTTTAAAATGTTGACTTTCAATTTGAAATGTTGTCCAATTTAATTTGAATTAAAATCTTTAACTGATTCAAATTTTAGACTTTTGAAAGCTAGAGGAATTACGTTGTTCCCTTTTGTGACATTTGTAATTGAAAAGGAGGTGTGTAAGTATGGGCTATATTGCAAAAGACTTTATGGCTACCTACTTTGCATTGTTTTACATGATGGCTCTTGGAGAAGGCTGTCAAGCCGTGGGCAAACACTAACAAAGGAGTTCCTTTCTGGCTGAATTCCTCCTCCAGTTTCTCTAGGGATTAAACACCTTTCAATTTACGTTTTGTAAGCTACCAGGCACATGTAAGGGAAGCTGGGCTGAAAAATTTTGTTGTAGAAGGGAACTGGACTGAACTTGAAACTGATCTTTACATATCTGACTTCTTCTACAAGAGGAAGTGTAATAGCTGTGTTCATGAGCACATCACTTTCTGTTTTAGCAGAGCTACCAGAGCTGCTGCTTTACCCATTGGGCAGAGACCTCTGTTTCTAGAGCAGAAGGTCCTAAGGTCTATTACTGATGTCATCTACATTCATTTAGCTGCAAATTAAAGTTAAAAAAAAAAAAAAAGATTAAAATTTGACTTTTAAAGCCTTGATACGGCCTTCAACGGGGCAGGAAGAGGACAATTATTACAGCATTTTGCAAGGCTCCTCCCTCTCCTTTTTGAAATGACAGTCAAAAGACCCAGATGCCAGCCTGAAAATACTCTCCCTTCATCACGCGCTTTTTGTGTGTGCTGTTCTTGCAGCTGCTCTGGCAACATTAAGGATACCTCACTGCTATTCACTAGGATACAGCCTGATCCAATGCACAAGGAAGTCTTTTCATTTATTTCAGTGGCTGTTGGATCAAGCCTGAGGACTGTGGCTCTGCCTTTTTTGGACTGTTATGCCTTCTATTCTCAGATAACATATCTGTACTAACGTTATTAAGCTTAAGCGTGGGGTATATATTCACACAGAAGTACAAGAACGCACTTATCTTGCACTCCTTGGGGACTTTCATGTTGAAAAATCCCTGAGCCCTTTACAAGGACAATTACCTGGCCCATATTACACTCTCTTACAGCTCTTTCTGTCTCTATAACTATGGCATGTAAATTGCATAAACAATAAGCTACCAAAAAAAGGAAGCTTGCCTTGGAAAGATGCTGAGAAGAATCTCCCCTCTGTTTAAAAAAAGGAGGGGGAAGAGGAAGCAATGTATTCATGAGACATTCAAAGAAGGCAGAGCTAAATAATTTAAGGTCTCATCCAAATATATTTTCTAAATGCTGGTGGAAGAAGAAACGAACAGCAGGATTAAAAGGAGTTCTCAGTGCTGGCTGATCATGAGCAAAGAAGTCAAAAATAGAAAGCTCAGACCGGTGCGGGTATATTGAATAGGAAATTCAGAGGGAGTGTTTGATTCAGAAGTCTTTGAATGCTGAATTAACAAATTTATTAATATACACCAGGTCAGGGACTGTCCTCTGACCCTGAGTCCGTCTGCCACTTTCAAAACAGGGCAACAGCATGTTCACTGAGAATGATCCTGCTCCACATTTATCCCTAAGTGTACTTGGCCCATAATCATGCTGAAGAGTGTGCTAATAATTAACAGTATGGACCATCATGTTTGGTGTTCAGGTCTTACTGTGGCTTTTACTGGTATTCATGTAGAATTTATCATACATTGGCTTCGTCCTTGAAACTCTGAAGATGCTCTTTAGTAAGTTCTAGCCATAGAAAAAAAAGGGGAGAATTGGGACTCTGTGAACCTGGGCCTCGTAAGAGTCAATTTGATACATCTCTTAGCCACCCCCTCACAAATATGATCCTTACCCAGATATTTTAGGTCTAATCCATAGAATCAGGCATATTGCATTTAATTAGAGGCCATAGATTGACTTATTTTGTAATATATACCCGATGACAAGAGATTGCATAATAGGTTGGCTGGTATTATAGCAATGTAATAGGCACCATCTCCGTCAGTTCGCCTCAAGAGCTAATGATAGTGTGTCATGGGATACTATGGACTGACAAGATTACACATGCCCTTCTGCACTGGCAATCTAGAATTCAAAAGGCTTTTGTAGGTGAAGTATTAGCACTCTATGAATTTCTTTCCGCTTGTCTCATTTCAGCTCTTTAAATGGCTAAACACTTACGGGCTGAGGCAAAATGGCAATTTTATATTCCTGTTTTATCTGTGGCTCATCAATAACTAATTATTGTTGTATTTTTTGTACAAAAATATAAATGGGTCTCTTGTGCAAGTCAGTGTCAATGCACTGATTTACACCACCAGCAAACATGTCGCAGAGAATTTTTTGTGTGTCTGAATTGCTCATAGTGATATCATTTGTTCCCTGATTTCTAAAAAGAAAAGGATGCATTTCAAAATATTTCCAAGTTCATACCTAAAGAACCCCCAAAAAGGATTTTGAAGCTTTTATCTAATTTATTTAGATTTACATTATCAGTGAATTCTGGCTAGAAAATTTACAAAGAAACACTTTTTCACTGAATTCTGGGAATATCTTGTTCCCAAATGAGACAAAAAGAATTAGTGAAGAATTTTTCCATGCTGTGTGTTCAGTAAAGGTTAATGTCCAGAAAAACAGAGCCATGCTATGTTTTTCATGATTTGTTGACATTATTGCAAAAAGGATGAAACTTGGAAAAAGACGTGGATCAGAGGATGACAGGCGAGAGTTTAGTCAAAGATGATACAGGGTAAGATTGTTTCCTGCTCTACCCTGTTGGCATTTCTGCTCCTCCACTGGCTTCATGCTCCCCAGACAAGTCACCTAGCGCATGTCTCCCATTCAGAGCTTACCTAGGCTTTCACCTGGATGCTCTTAACTCCTCTATATCCCAAAGCCTCTACAGGTCTGATGATCCTTTTAAATTGGAGTAGCAGATTTGGCTGAGCTAGAGCGTAATTTTTCTTCTGTTCAGGTTTTTTTATTGAGGAAGCAAGCTGAGATGTTTGGAAGGTGACATTCCTCCAGGGCATCTCTAGGGGCTCTGAAGCTCTGATGCAGTCTCTTCTTGCCTTCCCATGACAGAGTCCCCCAGTGACTCAGCATACAATGCAAAGCTGCCAGGAAATCCCAGCCATGCTTGTGGGGGACTGTGAGGTGCCAAGTGTGCAGGCATGGGTACAAATCTGACTAACTTTGCAATGAGGTCAGGCTTTTGGATTTTCTCAGTTCATTGCCTCTGAAACAGAGGTGAGAACACCTTACTCCTTCCAGCGGTATTAAACCTTGTGAAATGCTCACATACCGAAATAACGGACAAATAAGTGCGTAGTATAGGCTGTTTTTGTTTTTGTTTTTTAATCTTTCTCCAGGTTTAGATGGTCTCTTTTTCTCTGTCAGGTTGTTCTGGCATTTATTTTTAATATAAATTTTACATATTCCTATCTAGAAGGTAAAAGTCAACTTCGGGAGTCATACTCTTAAGCAGTATCCAGAGGATATAAGAAAGTACTATCTTCCTTTTATAACAGTAAAAATGTTTCCTAGCAGCATCACGACCAGGCAGAATCATTTATCTCCATATTTGTCCCATACAAAAATCCAAGGATACAAGATTGTGTTTGAGAACATAGGACTGATGATTAACTCTCAGACTGATCCTTTCCTTGGTTTGTGCTTCTTTAAATTGCGTCAGCAGTAACACATGACACGAAGAGGACTGTAAGCTTTCCACTTGGAGATTACGGCAGTAATTTGAGGATGGTCTATCTACAGATAATTCTTTTATCAGGATTGGAAAAGGAAGAAAATCAACATGGAAAGCGATAGCCCAATTTGGCTTTAATGGTTTTGTTACTTTATGACACAATAAAGGCTAGGCGATTTTTACCGAGGTCCAAATATGAGACACTGACAAATTATTCATATGAAATAAGAGTTGGCAGTTCTCTGTTCCATAACAGGAAAGACCAGTGGAAGTATCATATCTTTAAAAAAAAAAAAAAAAAGGCAGAGTAATCCCTTTGCATAGGTGGAGGGGCGGTGAAGCACATCCCATAGAACCCACACCCTCTCCATCCCCAAGCACATCTAGGGCCACTGAAACTGTGCTCACAAGCACGTGGTAGTTGTAGGTAATTCAAGGAGGGAAATATCTGGAAAAAAAAAAAACAATAAAAATTTTTAGTTCAGGTATTTTTAAAATATCAATTTGTTTCAAGGACATGTTTGTTTTCAATCCAAAATTAATCTGAATTTTAAAAGGATTAAACTCAGGTTTAATCCAAAATGAAACAAAAATGAAACAAAATCAAGCATCTCTGCTGAAATTCTCTGATCAACAGGAAGTTTTATTCCCTTTGGCCAGTGAACCAAAATGACTCCTTTTTTTCCTTCCCAACCTTAATGCCAGCATCTCCAGAGTGAACGCACTGTGCTGCTCCTGCTGCTGACAAAGTTAATAGCTTTCTTGCACGAAGGGAAAAACCAGAACACAAGCCTCCTCACCCCTACACACGTCTCCTTTATTGCATGCTAGACAAAAGGATCACTTTGCTCAACTGCTTAAATCTTGCATTCAATAGACAAGTCACTGTGGGGAGGTGCAGTCTGCAGTACACTGTCTGAACCTAATACTCTAAATCCCTTACATTAAGTACACCACTAGCAACTAAACAAATATCCACACAGATGTCATGCCATTCTACCGAGCAGTTTTATTCCATTTATAAAATGAAAGAGCAATCCCTTGACTGCTTGTCGTGGCAGGTGTCTGCGTATTTAAATACTGGTCAGTTTTAAATGGAACACATGTATTTAACTTTCCCAGCATGTCTAAAGCTTTTAAAGCCCATCACACTGATGCTAAAATAATAAGGGCCAGCAGCCTGGTGATATGATTGCTTTTTTATTGCTCAGTTTGTGCTGGGAACTCATTTTAATTCCAAAGGTTATGGCTTTTAAAGCAGCGCTACTCCCATTTCCCTCCCCCAAACTGAAGCTGAAGCAAGAAGGGACATAAATGAGAGTTGCAAACGTATGCTAACATGGCAGTCCATCCTGGGATGCCTTTTTTTTTTTTTTTGATGTGCTTTCTAACTGCTCTTCCCAGCAAAGATTGAGAGTATGTCTCACTTAAACAGAAGATATCAATAGTTATGAAGTCAGCAGATGGACAATTAAGATTCATCGAGGTAAAAATATAAATAAAATACAAGTGAAAAGAAAAAAGGAAAGCATATCATTACTGAATACTGTTGCTGTCTCCCTGCTTCCAAATTTCAATGTCAGAGGAAGGGCTTTGTCTATGAGTTACTTAATGTTAGCCATGGCTATAATAATACAGGAGTACTAAAGCAGAGACAATGAATAGGCATAGCATAAAACTAAGTCCGGAGCATTAGTTTCTAAATAGTTTAATGGAGTGATTATGTTCTCTGATAGGAACATATTGTGGATGTTTCCACCAAGGTTGCTCTTGCATGATGCTCAAATGGGTAACCATTAAATACAAGGCAGCCAAGAACTCACCCCAGCTCCTCCAAAGGGGTCATACGGGGAGGCAGCAAAACAGATGAGTTATGTAGCCGAAAGTTATTGGGGTCTCAGGCTGAGCGGGGCTATTCTGCAAGGGACTATAACATATAGTATATGGATATTTTAAGGAGATAGAGGTAATGCATCTATGGAATGAGGTTAGTGAGGGTAGCACAGAGTTATACATCCTTTAGTAGGAATCTTCCCACTGTAAGAAGTTATGAAATGGATACAGGGAAGAAATTTCATAGTTATTCATTTTTCCAACTTTCTTTGCATGAGAAGGGTCACATGCCTTTAATAATCTTTCATTCTGAAGGGATGTCTTCTTCAAAGAAACTCAGTAATTTTTTTTGTTTGAAACTCTCAGCAGGAGACTGGCATTTTAAAAGCCAGGATTTTATATCTGCTTTACATTTTTTCTTCCTTTATATCAAACTGGGAATAAATCTGTCAACTTATTTCCTGGAGTAACAGTTATAATTGCAATCACAACCATGAGCTGACACCTCCATTTTATAGCAGGAGTAGACAACAAATCCTGGAGCAGGACCCTTCTGGGCCATGTTTTACGATGCTGGGTCAGTAAGCTTGCTACCAGAACAGACACTGTTTTCAATAACTCTCTGTCCCCCAGAAATAAGGAATGTGGAAGCATGAAAAAAGAGCAGTAGAGATGAAGAAAGTGAAAGATGTATGAAAATACTTTGAAAAGCCCCAAATCAAAGAAATTAGTCTATTAGTTGACAGGGAAAAGATGTCTAAAGGGATCTCCAAGGGTGAGTTTTCCACCAAAGACACTGAACAAATCCAAGGATGTTCCGAAATGGGAAAATGATGCATAGATTTTGTTTGCTTGTTTGTTTTATAGTTTTGAGAGGGGCAGAAGAGTTCTCGTTGTTGTGCTAACAATACAATATGTTAAACTAAGAAGCTTCTGCAAGTGTTTTCTTTACTCTGTCATGTCCCCAGAGAGGTAAAGCCTGAGCTAAAAGGTGTTCTGGAAATACCTTCTGATGGAGGCTATTGCCACCTATTGCTGTAGTTTCTGGGCCTAAAACAGACTGCTAAATCCCACAAGAAAGGAGCTAGGTAATCTGTGCTCAGATATGTTCATAGGAGCATGAGTCTTGGGAGGAAGAGATCAAATCCTGACCAGACCCAGCTACCTTGGAAATTTGTGAACCCCCAAATCAATTCTGATTATTAAAGGTTGGATGTGTCCATTAGGAAATGAGCTGTGAAATCAATTTCTAAAGAAAAAAATATCTTCCAGCTCACTGCTAGTAAGTGAACTGTGCATTTTAACAGCTCCTGTAGGATAGAAGTGACAGAGATGTGTGGTTGTTTTATTGCAAAGGATATAATAAAATTGTAAAAAAGATAAAGAGAAAGATAACACATGACCAAAGCTGTAGAAAGCCTTCCATGCCAGGAGAGGTTAAGTAGGCTGAAAATCTTCAGCTGGAAAAAAGAGATGACTGATAGGATTATGAGTAATGTATAAAACTATGAATAGAATAAAGAAGGTGTAGAGAGAACAGGTGTTTCCTGTAGCACAAAAGACAGAAAGTATCAAGTGAGATGAAAAATGACAGCAAACAAACATATAAAAGATCTTTTTTTGATTTAAATTGTGGCTTTCTTTGTCCCAAGAAATTACAGGGACCAGGGGCAGCTTTTACCTTGGGAATGAGAAGGTCCACTCCCACTAGAATTTTATAATCCTGGGAAAATCTTATTTCCCGCTTGTGACAAGCACAGACTGCTCACAGCAATTCCTATTTTCCTTGCTATGATACAGCACTATGCCTGCTCATGGAGTAACCTGTGGTGAAACTTCTGGTGTTTTGTATTCCAGTTGGTGTTCATTCTATACATAAATCAAGGTTAAGCATTTCTGAGGAAATTCATATGGGCAGCGAATGTTTCTGTAGAAGGTAAGACATTTATGCCCTCAAACTCTGTTATGAAAAGACCTTTTTTCAACTTTTTTTCCCCAAATACCACCATTTTTTTGAGATACAATGTCTATTTCATCCTGTCTTACCAATTATTAACTGAGCCAGAACTAGGATAATTCAAAAACAGAAATCCCTACTCTATAGTTCAGAAGATCTGCTTTCTGTGTGATTATGAGTATCACTAACCCTAGGTTTCATTTAACTAACCATGGATGTCTGCAATGTACAGACACCTGAGCAAATTACTTTGAGTTTCTCTGTAGAGTCAGTAGAGGGCTAGTCAATAAAGTCAACAGAATTGCCATCTGAGGATTTGATCTCACCCTAAAATAAACACATTTGTTCAAATTAATCACATCAAACTCCATTGACTGTATCGATTACATCACATTAATGGGAGCCTAAACAGCCAGCTCAGCTGTGGATAGCTATATTTTAGATACCTACAGCCAGGTGAACCAAATCCCACCCACAAACTCCCTGTTCCAGTATCCATCACAGAATGGGGATTCTAATAGTTCTATTTTACAGCAGAAACAGAGTTTATTGACGCAGATTTCAAAGCATTTTGCATAACTAAATTCCAGGACCAGCTTGGTCTCTAAGTCTTAGTATCATACAAATTTTATTAAAAAATTGTGAGCAGAAATAGCCAACCCTTACATAAAGTTAATTCTCATTCTTCACTACACTCTTTCATACTCTTTCTTTTATGACCCATTGAAATAGAAAAGTCACACGATTCAGTAATAAAACTCTAAATGACCTGTACAAAAAAAAATTATAAAAACCTTTAGGACTGCATGTAGGATTCACTTAACAAAATACTACAGTGAACAAATGATTTCCTTTTTAACTGTGAATAAGTCCTCTGGAGCCATCAGGAAACTGCAGGAGGAGCAGAGAACATCTCTGGCTTCCAGGAATCAGAGCAGATCCAGCCTCCTGCTAGGGTCCCAAGAGGTCCTTCCACGAAGCATCCTTTCTCCTGTGGTCTTCCTTCTTCCGAGACATAGAGGTGAAGAAAAGGATCAACTGGTGCATCAGCCACATCAAACGGATGTTTCCATTCATTAATTGAACCTGTCATTTGCAATACACAGATGCATTCTGACTGTTTTATACATATATTGACATTTCCTAATGAGTACTTTTTAAGGAAGCATGTGTATATGCTCAACTGTATGTATGCAAGCAAGTGTGCACGCACAGCCTCTCCTAACTCTCTCCAAAATATTGCCCTTGTTCAATTGCAGTGTATTAGAAAAGATCTTAATAAATGTACAAGCTGCCTTTGTATACCAGAGCAAACTTTCTGAGTATTTTTAAAATTAAGATGGTAAAAACTTGTTTACTGACATTTTACTGGGAAACTTAGTTCAATTTCTTCTGTTGTTTGAACCTTCACTGTCTAAGCGACAATATTATGTGCTTTCAGTGACAGGAAGGATGTTTTGTATTTATGAATAGTTTTATTACTGAATATTTAAATTAATGTGGTTTCTGCTAGGAAATTAGATCATACAAATTTAGAGGCTTCAGACACTCTTACAAGACAAATTCTAAGCATACATAAACTTACTTATACACACACAGGGTTCTTCTTCCTCTAAATATAGCTGTATCTCACTTGCTTTTAGCAAGAAGGTGAAACTTGTTCCTCTCACAGCATAATTCTGTCTGGATTAGAAAAGTTACACCAAGAGTAAACCAGTTTCTGGTAGTTTTGTTTGTTTTTTTGTCTAATAAATTTTATTCCTCTGGCTGTCGAGAGCAGGGCATAGGCTTCCTACGAAGGTCCTAAGCTCAAAAACTAGTTTTTTCAATTTTTCTGCTTCATTTCAAAGTCTCACAAAACGCTTATTGATTCCTCAGCCCTCCTAAGCATTTGGAATCTCAGAAATCTAATTAGCCACTTGTTATCCTTCTTGCTGAGTGGGTTTGCTCTCTGGCTTGTGCAGTAAGTAATAAAGTCTGAGAGCTGATTTTTTTCCTCTGTGCCTGGTTGCTTTGCGCTTCAGTATATCGTAAAGTTTCCCGCCTTTGGAAAGAACAAGAGTTTGTCATGCTCATTCCTTTTAAGGTAATTAAGAGTATTCCAATTGAAGTCCCGGATGATGGTCTGCTAGTGCTTCTCATCATACAACATGTTCCTTGTATTTGCAATTCATGTGAGAACTTACCTTTACCCTATTGGTAATTACTGAGATCCAAGAAAGGAAAGCACACTCTTGCCAGTATTCGTGTTTTTAGAAGTTACCATTTCTGAAATGGAAATCATGTGACATTTGTTCATTTCCTTTCAATATTTTTCTACTCAACGGCTTATTCCTCAAATTCTTAAAATAAGTGTTTATATAAATAGAAGAGATGTGAAGAGAGCAGGATTCTCTAACAGAAAATTTGGTGAACCCATGCTTTCTAACATGGCTTTAAAGAGTACATGCAACACATTGCTTAGCGACAATCTAAGCTAATCTTCTATTATTGTTATTGAAGTAAGCAAGGACCATTTGTGTGACGGCTAACCCAATCTCAGCTGGTATCTTGGTATCGTTCAGCTGTGAGCAGTAATATTTTAAACTACTCAAGATGTGCTTGGACAATAATACCTTAACGTATGATTTTTGTTGCAGAACTCTTCCCTTCCTGAAGTACTCATATCAGTTAAGTCAATCAAATCATCTCCTACAGCTATTTATCCCTCTCTACCGACTCAGCAGAATCTCAGTGACTTTTGAATCATTAATCAATCAGTCTACAATGGACTATAATTCCATGCTAAAAAACAGTATTGGTGGGAGTTTCATAAACTTCTCAAGGGGACTGTTTAGCAAGTCACACAGGATATTTGTTACAAAGACATTTCAGGGTGGCTGTATTATAAAGCTATTTGGTTTTGCTGCTGGCATAAATCTAATGAACTATGCTTAGAGTTTTGAGAAGGTCTTGAAATCATAGAGAACAGTAACTGGAGGACAGGAAATTGGGAGTCTCTTCTATATATAATATTCATAAATGCATAGAGATATAAATTAGTGGGATGCTAAAGAGATATGCAGGAGACTTAACTTCTCTTTGCTCTTTGATCTGTGATTTTATAAAAATTGCTTGACTTCGGGGCCCTTTTTCATCTACCTCCCTAAAGATTTTCTGCAGATCACCCTCTGTATACAGGACCTAACATGTTCACTACCTCATCGCCTGGCTGAGATTTGTAGGGGCTACTACAACAGAGCTATGTAGACACTACCCCCCCACCATCCGCCCTTTACTCTTCCATTATAATTTTATCTTTTTCATAGCATCTATGATATTTTGGCTCCTTGTATTTCCTTTCTCTCTGGCACAGCGTTTCCAAGAACAGACGGTAGTATTCTGCACAGTTTTACCAGCGTCATACCTGGTACAGTCTTACCTGCCAGAGACGATGTTAAAGTGACATTGCACCTGCTTGTCTCATAATTGACTTGACAAAAGCTAAAAAGCCGGTGACACATTTTGAGAAAAAAATGAGGGATAATTCTGATATCTTTGTGAAAGGAAGAAAAATGGAAACCAGCAGCTGTGAACTGTGTGAATAAGTGAAAAGCACCCATTGTATTTTCACTCACAGCTATCACACTGCCCTCACCTAACACATGGTTTTGCAAAGTCATGTGTGAAACATGGAACATGAAAAAGGAATATAGAGGGAAAAAAGCCTAGACTGATATTAATATTCACAAGTGATCTCCTTTCCAATGCGGTACATTCTATACCCAAAGAAATTCCACTTCCTCTCTAATTCTCACAGGCAGTTTTTATCTGTCCATCTGCAATGCATTTCTGCTCCATTAAGTTATTATAATACATAACCATAAAGATAATGCTACTGTAAATTATTGCATTAACATTCCAGTCATCAACGCATAAAGCCAGACTGAACAAAAGAGAGAAGCGCTTTTACCTGGCAATGTGTCATTTCAGAAGCAGAATGTTCTCTTTTAAAATGGTTGAAAACCACCAGGAATAGTGATTAATATTATTCAAAAATACTTTCCCCCTATGTACTACTTTTGTGTTTATTAGCATAACACTAAATCTAGAGGAAATAAATATTAGGATAAATACTTTTAAAAATTTAGTTAAAATCTAGAATGATACTGGAAACTATATGGCAATGGAGGGAGAGCAATTATCATTTGAATTAAAAATAAAAAAAGATGAAAAAATTCTGACACCTTTATTCATACTTCCACATAATATAAAAACTGAAAAACTGATCAGTGCGTTGAACTATTGGTCAGTACAGATTAAACATTCCTCCTTCACCAGTAATCAGCAGTAGATGCTTTAGGAAAAGTATAAGACTGGGTGATTTCCCTGGACTGATCATCCCCAGTTCCAGCAACTACAAGCTTAGAGATGTCCTGAACCAGAAATGACCTCTGGATCGCTCTTTTCGATATCCACTGAGCATAATTCTAATGGAATAAGCAAGTCTTGCCATTTTGTATAAAATATGCAGAAAACACCGTGGTCTTAGAAGAGCTTCAGGTGTGAGCGCTATAGGAAATTCTGGGACTATAGGGAAATTCTGGGCAGAAACCCGTTGAGGTGTTCTTGGAGAGAGCGCCAACTGAGGACAACAGAAATTGTTCACATGCTCATACGAGAATTAAAACTTCTTACTTCTTTGAGAGGACGCCTTGCAAACACAAAATTAAAAGCTTTTTTTTAACCTCAGTAAGGATTAGTGAGTATGATCTCGGAGATTTCTTGCAAAAGTTGTGCAAATTTCCTCTTTACTGGTTCTAGAAATGAAACTGGCCTACCAAGAAAATAGCCCAAAACCCTCCAAAAAGAGAAATCTAAAGTTTCTTTAAATTCATCTTTCTTTTTTTAAAGTTTCTTTTTGGAGATGCAAATAAATTACGTGTTTGATTTTTTTCTGAACTAAGTGTTTTCATGACAGCCTAGCAGGGGAAAAAAAAAAAAAAAGAAAAAAGAAAAGATAAGATATATGGCAGGAGGAAAGGACGAACTAGCCTCTCTGTTTGGTGATGTTTCTGATCACTTCACAAGGACGGAAGGTCTTACCTGACAGGGGTGTTTACGGCTGCGGAGTTTGAGCCTTGCAGCTATGATTCCCGTCTAGTCTGCTCAGCTGATGTTTAGGCTGGTTACTCAGCTGCACAGATGTTAAGATTGCTTTTGAGTCTCTGTTTTGCAAGTGCTGGCACGTACATTACATGGCACCTCCAGCATCCATGCGAGGATAGACTGTGATGTCTGCGGAATCTTATTTGCACCTTTTCCCCAAATGAAACATGCAAAGAACAAGAAAAAGACTTATTAAATCTGACTGCATTCACCTTTTGACAGGTCCTAGATCAGTACACTTACAAGCCATTTCTTTAAACCCTTAGAAAGATAGTCCTTCTGACTAGAAATTCTACTGAACAAAATATTCTTTCTTTTCTGCAGAACATTATGATTAAACTAGGCAAGATGGGGGAAGGGGAGTGGTATAGTGGCAGGGGAGTCAGTAAAACACCGCTCAAGTCAGGATGCCTCCAGCGGGTGCATACAGCCAGGGGAGACAGCATGCAACATGGCTGTGGAGGATCCTCTTGCACCTCTTCTGGGAAGCCTGCGTGCTTGACTGGCTCTCTGAAATGCCTGTATACCAATGCACGCAGCATGGGGAATAAACAGGAAGAGTTAGAGATCTGTGTGCGGTCGCAGGGCCATGATCTCATTGCAGTGACAGAGACATGGTGGGATAGTTCACATGACTGGGATGCTGTCATGGATGGCCATGTGCTTTCTAGGAAAGACAGGCCAGGAAGGCGAGGTGGTGGAGTTGCCCTTTATGTGAGGGAGCAACTAGAATGTGTGGAGCTCTGCCTAGGGGAGGATGAAGAGCAAGTGGAGAGCCTATGGGTAAGGATTAAAGGGCAGGCTAACATGGGTGACACTGTTGTGGGGGTTTACTACAGGCCACCTGATCAGGAGGAAGTCATCGATGAGGCCTTCTACCGACAGCTGGAAGTAGCCTCATGCTCACAGGCCCTGGTTCTCCTGGGAGACTTCAACCACCCTGACATCTGTTGGGAAGACAGCACAGCTAGGCACAAACAGTCAAAGAGGTTCCTGCAAAGCATTAATATTAATTTCTTGACTCAGGTGGTGGAGACGCCAACGAGGAGAGGTGCGCTGCTAGACCTTGTACTAACAAACAAAGAAGGTCTAGTTGGAGATGTGAAGGTTGGGGGCAGCCTTGGCTGCAGTGACCATGAGATGGTGGAGTTCAGGATCCTGCGAGGAGGGAGCAGGGCAATGAGTAGGATTGCAACGCTGGACTTCAGGAGAGCTGACTTTGGCCTCTTGAGGGACCTACTTAGGGGAATCTCCTGGGGTAGGGCCCTGGAGGGAAGAGGGGTCCAGGAGAGCTGGTTAATAGTCAAGCATCACTTCCTCCAGGCTCAAGAGCAGTGCATCCCTCTGAGGAAGAAGTCGAGCAAAGCGGGCAGGAGACCTGCATGGATGAGCAAGGAACTCCTGGCCAAACTCCAACAGAAGAAGGAAGTGTACAGAATGTGAAAAAGGGGACAGGCCACTTGGGAGGAATACAGGGACGTTGTCAGAGTGTGCAGGGAAGCGACAAGGAAGGCGAAGGCCCAGTTGGAATTAAACCTGGCAAGGGATGTCAAGGACAACAAGAAGGGCTTCTTCAAATACATCAATAGCAAAAGGAAGACTAGGGAAAACGTGGGCCCGCTGCTGAATGGGGCGGGTGCCCTGGTGACGAAGGATACAGAGAAGGCAGAGGTATTGAATGCTGCCTTTGCTTCCGTCTTCACTGCTAAGGCCAGTCCTGAGGAATTCCAGACCTTGGAGGCAAGAGAGGAAGGCTGGAGAAAGGAAGACTCTCCCTTGGTGGAGGAGGATCAGGTTAGAGATCTTTTGTCCAAACTTGACATGCACAAATTCATGGGCCCCGATGGGATGCACCCACAAGTGCTGAGGGAGCTGGCGGATGTTATCGCTAGGCCACTCTCCATCCTCTTGGAAAGGTCCTGGAGATCAGGAGAGGTGCCTGAGGACTGGAAGAAAGCCAATGTCACGCCAGTCTTCCAAAAGGGCAAGAGGGAGGAGCCAGGAAACTACAGGCCTGTCAGCCTCCCCTCCATCCCTGGAAAGGTGATGGAACAAGCTCCTCCTGGAGGTCATCACTAAGCATGTGGAGGACAAGAAGGTGATCAGGAGTAGTCAGCATGGATTCACCAAAGGGAAATCATGCTTGACCAATGTGATAGCCTTCTGTGACGGAATGACCGGCTGGGTAGATGAGGGCAGAGCAGTGGATGTTGTCTCCCTGGACTTCAGCAAGGCTTTGGACACTGTCTCCCATCACATCCTCCTAGGTAAGCTCAGGAAGCGTGGGCTAGACGAGTGGACGGTGAGGTGGCTTGAGACCTGGCTGGATGGCCGAGCTCAGAGGGTTGTGGTGAATGGTGCAGAGTCAAGTTGGAGGCCTGTGGCTAGTGGTGCCCCACAGTTCAGTTCCATCTGAACCTGAGAAAAATCTTCTTCACTGTGAGGGTGACAGAGCATTGGAACAGGTTGCCCAGAGAGGTAGCGGAGTCTCCTTCGCTGGAGATCTTCAAAAGCCGTCTGGATGTGATCCTGGGCAATATGCTCTAGAAGTCCCTGCTTGAGCAGGGAGGTTGGACGAGATGATCTCCAGAGGTCCCTTCCAACCTAAACGATTCTGTGATTCTGTGATAAGAATAATCAAGCCAGCATTATTATCATCTTTCCTTTTTTGTACTTTTGTACTTTTCCTTTGTACATTTTAAGTATAAATAAGTGACCTACATAACTTTCCCAGTTCTCTCCACTGGTCATTAGAAAAGCCAGATGCTGAATCTGAAATTCTTGGATCCTGGTCCTTGCATTAACCACTGAGAGCAGTGGCCACTACCTCCAATTCAAGCTCTCGGCCAGCGGGAGACCTTAAACTGCTTATGAAAAGTAAACCGGCCTCCTTATGAAAAAGGCAACCAGCACACTATCAATGAAGACTCAGTGTAATATAAAACTGGAATATAAGTAGAAAGTGCTAACAAGATCTATGGTTTGATCCTAAACTGATTTAATCGTGTGCTTTTATTTTATATAGATAATGTATTAATGTACTTACCAGCCACGAGAGCTAGGAAAGTAAATCTCTTCAATAGCCACTGGGTTCCCAGCAGCTGGCAGGAGATGTGGTGGAGGGTAAAGTCTTCAAGGCCCCAAGAAAAAGTGCGTTTATAAGACTTCAAAACAAATAAACAAGGGAAAAAATCACAGGCCCTTTCTAGCATCCTGGCCAAGACGCTGAAAGCACATACAGACCTAAATTAGGCATTTGCAAGTTCTATATGTCTGCAGTAGGTGTCTTTCTCTGTGACATGGACACCATCTTCATGAAGAATTCATGACAATGAAATTTCTCCATTTTTTTTTCCTTCCAAATGAGGCAAACAAACTCTTATTTTAACACCCATTCACAAATCAGTACACTCATGAAGATATGAAAGAACAGTGCCTTATTTCTGGTTTGCATATTTATCTGTTTTTGTTTACTTTGTATATAGATGCCAAATGTAGGTGACTGGAGGGGCACAAATCCAGATGTTCTGTTTTATGTTGGACACCATCAGCCTACATAATTTAATGAGAGGCCAAATACTGAAGCATCTGGTCCAGATGTTCCAGGTTTAAGTTCTTTGTGTCGTTCCCTCGTAAGACACTGCCTGCCCTCCCACACCGAAATCACAGGTGGGTGGTCAGCACTTTGCGTCCACCAAAAAGCGAGCGCTGTTTATTGTTCAGTGAATGTTCATCTTACAAGACATGACAGAAAATGACAGAAGCAGGGGCATTTGCTTCTAAGCTGCTGTATCTAGGAGCAAGTCTATCATGTTGTTACATTTTTATTTATGAATAATTAAGCTAAAACACAGCTATGCTGATCATTGTGCAGGGAATACAGAAATATGCAATGTATTTAAGGCAAAAGATCTTAAATAGAAATCCATGGAACCAATACCGTCATCCCCATGAACTTAACATTAACATTTTAGTCTATTTATTTATGTTCTTTTTCTTAAGCCAGTCATTGTGAATCATAGCTGATAACAGTCATCCTTGCTTCATCTTAATACTAGCTGTCCACCTCCTTAATAAATATTTCCCTTTACTGTCACGTAAGTCTATTTTTTTTTTTTTTTAAGAGTACATAATCAGTAGTGATGGCTGACCAGATGCTGATATTTCTGGAGGCTCTTTTCTTATTAATATTTAAAAATATCTGGATTCCTTTGGGTGTATAAGCAGGCAAGGAATTCTCCAAGAAAAGTTTATTTACCTTTATTTAAAAGTCATTGGTTCAGAAGGGCCAATCTGGTACCAGGATACCTTATTTTTCAGAAAAAAAAACCCTATGAAGTTTAAATCTAAGCAGAACAAGAATGAACAAAGGAAGACAGGGAGCGGAGGGGACCTAAAGAAACAATGAGACAGTGTTTGTCACTGTCATAGCTGGATTTCTCAACTCCTCAGGCAACTCACCATTAAGTTATTAGGTTATTTTTGTAGATGTCACAGTAAACACCGAAGGAGGAATTTGTAAGGGGACAAGGAGGTTATTTGATTCCCCAACTCTGACTGTACGAAGTCTGTGCTAATCTGTGTATTTATACAGGCAAGTTCAAATTGCACAGGCAGTTGCAGGACCAATATGGGCAGCCAATAATAAGAAATCCTTTGGGAGTATAGTATATATACGTATATAGTGTCTACATATATATATATATAGTTTATATAGGTACTTATATAGTGTATATATATGGCCTCATAACATGGAAATCAAGAAAGCAAAGTTGCAACAACATATAGTCCTCCTTTTGTTTTCCTACAGTAACTGCCTACAAGCCAAGGACCTAGCTTTGAGCTGCAGTAGGAAAGCCTTTTTCTTCATTCACTTTTCTCTTCCAATGTCTCTTCCTTTTATATTTCATTATTCAGCTATAGATGCATACAATCAGTCCTTCATTATTTCAGGACAACAGCTACTCTCTAATTGCTTTACGTCTGATAAGTGTTTCAATGATGGATGACCTGCCTGACTATACAGAATTTTTCAGATGAAAAACAGATTTGGGTTGAACAAAAAGAGCTCCAAAGCTTAATATAGACCATCCATTAAGCTACCAGCACTTTTACTTTATTTTTCCTTTCTTGCTTGCTTTTTGTACTTTACAAAACTGGAGATTAGACCTGAACACTTCTCTCATTTACTTCTGGCCATTTTTGGAGATATGATGCTTTTATGGAAAAATCAGTGTGAACCATATTCCTCTACTTTATTCTAGGAAAGCACAAATTCAGAATTTGGAAGAGTCTCAATCAATCCCTTTCTCCTATAGAATGATTTTTTTTTTTTTTTAGTTGAATGGCATTTAGACTGACAAAATTCCAAAAGTCTGAGATTAAAAAATGAAAAAGGTCTTTTTTCATTATTTTTGCTAAATTGATCAGAGTTAAAATCAAGTGAGCTACCTGGATGGCTCAGTACAAGCTGGTAGAGTAAAATTGTTTCAGCAAAGAGCTACCAGGGGGTATCAACCAAATGCCAGTGCCTATGAGTTTAAAACAATCTACTTGAATTTAAAATGATTTAACATATCCCCTTGTTTATTTTCTTTGTTCTCATCTTATTCCAAAATCTTTTATGAATTTTCTTTCCTTTGTCATTTTGGATATCTCTAGGATAAACCATGTGGGTAGCTCATATATAGAAGGGAATGAAGATTGGTGCCAAATTTGTATGTAAAATCTTCAACATCTTCTGGAAGGCATATGCTTCAGGGATATATACTGCTTGGTTATGTACGTTGAAGTTCAGTTCCTCTTTCTTTTCCTTTTAATATATGCTGCTGATTTTGAGGCAATCTGCTATTCCTGGAAATGCATGCTATTTTCTCACTTTCATTTTCAAGGTCTTTACAAGCCTTTACTTCATAGATAAATATTCTCTCTTGCCTTTGTGAACCTGATTGGCACATGTTGAAGGCACAGAAAACCCATCTGATTGACGCAGTTAGTGGATAGAACCCAAACCGATATATATTCCTCCTTGCCAATCTCCTCTTTTTTCTTTCTTTTGTTTCCTTCTCTGCTATCACTTAAACATGGAGCAGGTGCCCTAAACTGATGTGCAAGGCTGCTTCTTTCTCTCCTTCAAATATCTGCAAGGTACCACTCTGGGTGCAGTGCCAAGAAACTACCAGCTATTGATGGTAGGTAGAACGTCAGTAAGAACAATTAATATTTGTTTACAAAACAAATGCTGTTTTGTCTTACAACCTTGACACTTCCTAAGCCTTAGACTGTGCTCTCAGACTGTATCATACATTATGCCAATTATTATTGCATTTTTGGTGCTATCATGGTACAAGAAAATAATAGTAATTTTCCAAGCACGGTTATGCCAGTAAAATTTGTTACTTTATACCAGTGCTGAAGAAGAGCTGAAGGAGCCTTTCAGATGACAGTGCCTGTGAATATAAGAACTGATATTTATAAAGCTACTATTTGCTTACTACCATTTAACCAGCCTACTCAGAAACTGAAACAAAGACATCTGATCTGTCACTTGCTTGAGAATCTAGAGTCCTAGGAATCGGTTGTGGTGTTTAGTTCCTCTTTCTAAGTCTTCTAAATTACATTAGTACCTTTATGCTGGTGCATTTCCCAGCATCCTAATGCACTGTTGCCCAGTCTGGGCATCTTCCTGGAGTTCAGTGAACTCTCATTTCTGCTGCCTTCAGGCACTTGATTTTACTTCCATAGAAATAGGTGGGAATGGTGCATATCCAAGGTTTGTGTCTGCTGGCTGGGTATAGGAAAGTGGAAGCATTCCTGTGCCCGGTAACACAGAGATGAACCCACTGAGCTATTTTACAGCATTATAAATTTCATTTCAAACTCTTTTTTGATCTCACTCTGATTGTTTACGCTATTTGGATTATAACTTGTAGACATAAGGACTGAAACAACAGCCAAGCACAATCTGACCCTGATTTTGGTAGAGACTGGTAGAATTATCCTTCAAAACGCAAAATCCTGCAAGATCTCTGAAACACACTAGAAACTAATAAATAAATAGGTAAAGTTTCCTTACATTCATTAATCAATACAGTTCTACAGAAGTAATGCAAAATACTCCAGATTTATTTGAAAAACTAATATAGTGAAGTGAATAAAAAATAGGAAAGAATGGCTATGAGGAATTTCAGGTGAAAAGAAATTGTAGAGCAGCTTGAACACACTTCCTCAATTGTTTGGACATACAAAATAACTTGACCAGCACATGGTGGGACATTATGGATTTCTGACTGCATTAGCTTTTAAGAAGCAAGAAGGGCTAGAAATGTATTGCTTCATTTACAAACAATGCAGCAAGATAACAAACATTACCCATCTCCTTATTAGATAACACTCTGGGGCCACATATATTTGGCAAGTAATTTAAGTGTGACACAGAAAAAAATAAAATTTCAGAAATACAAAAAAATCTCTTGATCTTCTTTAGCACGTTAATTTCTATTGGGACACAAAACAAAGATTCCCAAAAGTCCAACAAAAAGCTACCACAAATCTGGAAGGAAAAAAATACCCCCTAGTAAAATGCAGGGTCTTTATCAAATGCCAAGAACAGGCTTATTTGCTCAAAAGTGATTAAAATAATAAACAGGAAGCTCTAACCTACAGAGGACTAACATAATCAGAAATGTGTCAGCAATCTGAGATTCTAATACAGTCCTGATGGAATAAATATCTCACCAGTATATGGGAAGCTTTTAAATTGTTGACATATTCTTTAAATGTCAGGTTGCGAGTGCACGATAGTTTTATCTTAGCAGCCAAGTCTCCATTCTATTTATTATTCACATGCAGTTTACAAGCCAGCAGAGTATTTTTGTTGCATTTCTAGAAACTCAGACACCGATTAATGACCCAGTAGTATATTCCTAATGCATTCTTTCAAGCTAATTAGTTCTCATATTTATTGTAACTCTATATTATAATGTGAAAAGTTGATTTTATTGGAATTAGGAGAGCTAGAGATTAAGTATGTCAACTGTAAAATATCTACCAGTGATAAGAAAGCTGATTGCTTTGGTAAATAAAAATGAAGCTACAGAAAATAGGTTTTATTGCAACCTTGCTCAAACTCAAAACCTCAAGCCTCATTTTACTCTACTTTATCATGTCTCTGTGGAAAAAATAAAGGACAGTAAAACACAACATGAAAATTATGGAAATTAAAGGCTGGTTCAAACAATTACCCCGATCTTCTGAAGTATTCTTAAATAACGGCACCTGACAGTAACATTATTTGCAAAGACAAAATAAAACTGTTATTATTACAATTGCACATTACTGGTTGTTTGCATAAGAGACTCTAAATCTGCAAAAGACTCAGCGTGTGATTTACTTCACAAACCAGGGAGGCTGATATACTTCAGCATCTATTTAATGGCCCGAATAGCACAAGGGGAGGTTCAAATAGGCGTTGAGGCTCAGCAGAATGGCGCTGGGCTCAGGCGTAAAGACAGCTCTGAGCAGGTGGAAGCGCAAGTGTCAAGGGAACGCTGAAGTCAAAGAATAGAGTCCAGGGCAAAGCATCTTCCCAAAGAGACCACCACTGAGTTTTAAATACCCAGTAATTCCTAAACAGCGGAGGTAGAGGCTCTCTCCATTGACTGTGATCCCAACACGGGTGGGTTCCAAAAGCTGAAAGGCTAAAGATCAGTCTGTGAACAGATTCGAGCTACTTTTCTCTGATTTAGTACTTTTAAAACACTGTTCATTAAAATTAGTCCTTTCACCAGCTTCACTTTAATAAAATGTAAACGATCTGGGTCACTCGATCTATGATTAGAATTTGTTAAGAATGGAGTTAGGAGGTAGGATTTTAAAACAGATCTGTTTCTGCAAGCAGACATAATTTTAAGATAAATCCCTCTCTTATCAATGCACTTAGGCAAGAGAGAATAAAACTGCTCTCACCTGGCTTCAAAATATCCCTCCAGTTTAGACAAAATCAGCTCAATGGCAGGTCAAAACACTCCTCCTTTTCTATATCTGCACCAAACCAGCAGCACCTTATTAAATCGTGCATCCTAAAACTGCCCCCCAGTTAGGCAGTGAAGGTATTACAGCTGCCTTGTATCTGTTTACTCATGCAGAAAAATGAAAATATTTCCCTATTTCAGATGTTTGGTGAGAGGAAACTAGGTATTCCCTGAGAAAATTCACATCACAGTCTTTCCTTTCTTTCTAAAAGAGCTCCAAGTTGCCACAAGTGGACAGACGAGAATTTCCTCACCGTAATTTTCATAAATTTACCGAGATATTTATGTGAGCAAAACTCTGTACATCCTTTTAATTACAGAAGGGAATCAACGAGGAGATGAAGCACGTACCAAGCAAGGCTGTACTTAGAAGTTAAAGAAATGTTTGTGAAGAATCTTGCCCCGTATTTTATGTGAAAGTTAAAAAATAAAGCAACTAGAAAATTTAGGTAGGTAGAGTGTAATTACCTGAACTGGAATTTAGCCAGGACAGTTGGGGTAACCCTGCTACTGATTCCAAATTTCTGCAATCAGTTACTTTAACAACCTTGCATGTGCATACTTCTCAAGTGAAATCTGAGGCAGAACAGTCAGAGGTGAGCATTGCTGCTGCCAGTACAATACGGTGAACCAGTATTATTTTTGCTGCTTGTGTGTGCACTTGATTGCTGTGCAGTCTTACAGTGGAGTCTGGCAATTAATTTCTCAGACACAGAAACAGTGGTTGGTATTTATCAAGTTTAGATTTATATTTTCTAGCCAAGCCACCCGGAAAATTGGGTGAAATGCAAGACTTCATTGAGCAACCAGATGCTGCATCTCGGCTGAGGTGTCCTAGGTCAATAAATTACTCACGTACAACCCCCCTGTTTTGGTAGTAGCAGCGAATGGCATAAGCTTTTACAAAAAAAAGCAAGCAACTGATGACTTTTTTCATTTAAAAACAGGAACAATTCTGGGCCTGTATATTTTAACATTTTACTCTAGTCAGAACACATTATTAACGGACTTTGAAATAACAGTCAGTTGCTCCACATCAATCGCAAAGCAGAAATAAATTTCCTTCCTAAATTGTTGCTTTCGGAAGTCACTCATGCTGTTGCTAAAAGCCAGTGAACATGAAGGTTACATTGAAGCTATGTCTCCTGTGGATCGTTCTGTCAGATAAACTTTATTAACGTTGAAATATGAGCTCAGAGAGAAAGAAACACGTGTTGGACCTAATCCTGTTGCTCTAACTCACCCAATCCTTCTATATGTTTGCTGTTTATACTCCAGCAGTGCCAGAGGCCAGGATTAACCTCGCGTTGCGTGGTGCTCTGCATGCACACACATTTAGAGGTTGTCTCTTGTCCATGAACTGACAGAGCAGAGAATGGTATGGAAAATACACAGAGCTACAGCCACCTTTTCATGTTCACCAACAGCTCGGTAACAGCAAGCGGCTACTTTTGGATTGACCACTTGTCCATTCATGGGAATTTGTTTTAAGTGCCTGGTACAACAGTGATCTAACTACCTTCATGCAGAAGACCGGCAGCCCACTTGAAGGGAAGAAGCAACTCTTTTGGCCGTCATTCCCTATACTCACTTTATTTTGAGCAGTTTGTGTTTCCAACTATTTGTTTGGGGAAGGTTTAACATTATTGTGTTTATACGGCGACGTTACTTAACTCTTAATACGGCGTAGAGTAAAGGCTTAACTAAAGTGTCACTCAGGGGTTGCTCTGCACGTTTGCACACGGAAATGTGAAATTTAGGTTTGCGTCCCTCTAAATACCAAACCCTCGCTGCTCGTTCCACGTGATAGATGATAAACAAGCAGCATACCTAGGGGAGAGCACTTCAGATTTAAACATGAAAAAACCCAAAACAGTTGTTGTTTTAAGTCCCGAGAATTTTTATACGAAATAAGGACACTGCTTCCTCTGTGAGTTTTCTTTGTAGATTCAGAATCTACAAGAACTGACCAACCCTTGCCAAGATTCGTTATAACTAGTGGTTGTTTTCGCAAAGGACAATGAAAGAGTTTAAATTTTTTTTCATTGGAAAGTTTGTTGTTTTTAATTTGGAGTGGGATTGTCCCCAAATTTCTCTTCATTGAAATAGGTGTCTGTGTGCAAAATCAAACATGAATTGAAAGAAAAGACAAATTAAGCTTCAAACGGAATGGCTTAAGTAGCACTGACCCTCCAGGATGCAGGGGAATACTCTACTCCCTTGCAATTGACTACATGAATACTCAATATCTCTTTCAAAATTATTTTTCCATGATACGTATTCTTTTCAATTTCACACCAAATTTCCTTTTTATTACAGTTGTTGATTTTTTCACTCATTTCTGATTGATTTTTTTTACTTGTTTTTAAATACCTTTTCATATTTTTAAGCAGCTCCACTGACATCCAACGAGGTAATGTATCTCAGTTTCTTCCCCAGTTATTGTTGTCACTGATAACATTTATTAAAATGAATAGTCCATGGATATATTTGTAGCTTGAAGCAAATAGGCAATATTTATTTAAGGAATATGACAGTAATGTTGTGTCTTTATCACAAAGATAGACAGTTACAGAAGATATAAAACCTAAAATATGTATTTCTCTGTGAAAATGAAAAATTTAATTTGGGAATAAACAGCAGGAAGCTCGTTAGGGAAGCATCTACGATTTTCTTCTCCATGATTTTGAAATGACATACAGCCATCCAGGGATCAGAGGCTATGCTGCACACACCCACTGCCTGATTCCTGACTCATTAAAAATGAAATTGGATCTTTATGATTGCATAAAACTATTATTATTAGTAATAACGGTAATCAATTAAAACACAATTCCATCGGCAGGACTGAACTGCAGTAGTGCCAAGCAAGACAAAATCAGGGCTCAGGTATCTCTTTAAAACCCAAGCCCAGAATAAAGCTGGATGTTCATAAGTCCTGTATAATGATTGCCCATAAAGATTGCTGTCACAAGAAAGCACCGTCACAAATAGCCCTAACTTTTACCACCGATAACTGTGTGAGCAGAAAGGTCACAGACTGATTGGGCACAGACATTTTACCATCTCCACCCTGTGAGGCTCAGATCTCTGTAGTGTACAAAAATAGAGGGTTGATGACATCAAAGTACAGTAACCCAGAATAATGCTGTTATCTGAAAACACAGCAAAATATTGTTACATTTTAGGAAGGACTGCAATTCATTAACAGAAATCTTTTACCCTCATTAAATAGCAGCTTACCCTACAAGCATTTCAACTCACATCATTGCATGTAAAATGACAGTCAAAGTGGGTAAAGAATCAGCATCTTATAAAGAATCCCAACTAATTATATTTGTAAGGCCTATTTCCTCCTGAACAATTAACACAAATAAATTTTTGTCAACAGGAGTAAGCACTGAACAATATAAACTAAAAATTGTGAGGATTTTATGTTAAATGTTGGATAATGAAGCCCCCTAGTAACCCAAATAAAAGTCCACATCTCCAAATCTGCTTTTAATCTTTTCCATTGCTCCAGTAATTAATTCTTCAATTGCTGGTAGATACCTGGCTTGGCTTGATGTATATCTTTAAGTTGATGAGGACATTACACAAATGCACCATGCTAGTTATTCAAAAATTACTTGATCATCCATCAGGAATCAAATGGGATTTCCTCATTCTCTCAAGTAACTGCAAACAGACAGAAATGAGCTGTGAACTGCATGGCAGAGCACATGGATGGCATCATCCAAACAGAGGATGTAAATTCCCACCTAGATGTTTGAAGATGACTGGAGAAACTAGTGAAAAGTTCCTCTTGATTATCATAAGTTTATTTATTACTGTGTCAAGACTATAAAACGTGAGAAAAAATATTTCTCGTTAATGGGGATAATTATATGAAAGATTTATATAATTAAATAAGATGAAAATCCTTTCTCATTGCCCACAGTATGCTGACATTAACTATTCATCCATATTCCATTCATCCGTATTCAAGAATTCATCCTATTCCTTCACAGTCCTCTTAATCCCGCTTTTCCATGCGTAACCATACTTTTACTTTTCAATTCACCACCAGTTCTTGTGTACAGTATTGCAGTTAGAACATATCTACAAGAAAAGTCATCTGAGATTATCCAGCTAACTTTTCAGGGCTTAATTACCATTCCCATTTTTTTGATTTCCACCGTTCCCAGCATTTGATACACTAGAGGGCTGTGCTGCCATTCAGAGCGATCTCGACAGGCTGGAGAGATGGACAGAGAGGAACCTCATGAAGTTCAGCAAAGGCAAGTGCCGAGTCCTGCACCTGGGGAGGAATAACCTCATGAACCAGTACAGGCTGGGGGTTGACCTGCTGGAAAGCAGCTCTGCTGAGAAGGACCTGGGAGTGCTGGTGGCCAAGAAGTTATGCATGAGCCAGCAGTGTGCCCTTGGGGCCAAGAAGGCCAATGAGATGCTGGGGTGCATTAGGAAGAGTGTCTCCAGCAGGTGCTCCTGCCCCTCTCCTCAGCCCTGGTGAGGCCTCCCCTGGAGTACTGTGTCCAGTTCTGAGCTGCACTGTACGAGACAGAGTCCAGCGGAGGGCTACCAAGATGATGAGGGGACTGGAGCATCTCTCCTATGAAGAAAGGCTGCGAGAGCTGGGCTTGTTCAGTCTGATCAATATGTACAAGTATCTGAAGGGAGGATGTCAAGAGGATGGGACCAGCCTCTTCTCCGTGGTGCCCAGCAACAAGACAAGAGGCAAGGGGTACAAACTGCAACACAGGAAGTTCCACCTGAACATAAGGAAAAAATTCTCTACTGTAGGGTGACAGAGCACTGGCACAGGTTGCTGAGAGAGGTAGTGGAGTCTTTTTCGCTGGAGATATTCAAAATCCATCTGGGCACAATCCACGGCAAAGTGCTGTAGATGACCCTGCTTGAGCAGGGGGTTGAACTAGATCATCTCCAGAGGTCCTTTTCAACCTCAAATATTCTGTGATCCTGTAATTCAATCATTTGTGGAAATGACAGAGAAAACTTGGATATGAATGGATGTCTTCTAGAGCCTAGTATGACTTCCCAAACAATCTCACTTCCGTTGCTCAAAAAGATTGAGGATGGTATAATTAACTGCATAAAATGGTGATATCACCTACAGACTTTTAATACTAGGTTGAAGCCACCTGACTAAATGCTGAGAAAAATCATTTTAGGAACCCTTTACAGATGACTGAAAGTTGGGTCTAGTATATGGTCCCAAATATAGGTAACTACACTGTTTTTTCAAGATGCCAGGGTATCCAAAATATCCACATCAGGATTGTTAATGTGAAACGGGACCTACATTAGACCTAGATTTCTAATCAATAAATGAGGATCTTGTGGGACAGTCCAGGGTATTTTAGGTGGTACAATCCCAAGCAATTCACTGAGCCCCCAGCTAGCACAGCCAATGAAGGTTAAGGAACAATACATCTTCTGCTAAATAGCCACTAGCAGGTAGACAAAATAATTTCAGTCTAAACTCATTTGATTTTAATGAGAGATTTGACAGCTCAGTTGTAGAAGTTATATTGCAAGTGCCTGAAATCAGATGGCATGCGCCCAATTTTATAGGTAGTAACGCAGCAGTCTGCCCTCCTCGTTTTCAGCTAGAACAAGGAAATCAATTCAAACCTGAAAAGACCTTTCCTAAGTCTTTTCTCAATTATGAATGCTTAGTGAAGTTTTAATTCTTCTCTGTCGAGTGGAGAGTGGTCCATAACCAGAAAGCTGATACTTTCACTCAGAATTAGGTAAGAAGTCTGCAGAAACATAATTTTTAACTATTGGCCCCTCTTCATACTCTAGAGATTCAGTCTTATTGAGTCTTAAAATTTTGAATCTGTCTAAAGGATATATCATTTTACATGTATACTCAAATTGTACATCAATAAGTTTGCCTGTATGTACATTTATGCACACATATTTTTCTATTTATAGAGAAATATTTTCTATTTTTCCTATGTTTGTGTTCCTTCAGTCAAATATTGTCCAATAAACTAAGCTGAAACTTATTTCAAGCTACATGATATTAATAAAATCTGAAGATTAATATTTGTGTTGTATATAAAATACAGGCTTTTTATTCAAAACCGAGCTAGTAGAAACCCCTAAGAAACTCCTTTTTACCATATTCAGTGACATATGAACAAATTATTCTAAATTTGAGTTCTTTTTTCATAGACATAGCAAATCTTTCTTATGGAAAAGTCTGGCTAACGCATTCAGCTCACCACTGGGTCAAAGCAGTTTGTTGCCACCTACTTGTTTGAAGGTCTTTGGGATGCTATTTTTGTGTGCTATGTTTTGGGTTGTTTTCCTTTTGTGTAAATACTGTATAAATAACAATAATTTCCAAATCATCAATAAATATCTGAAACCTAGCCATTCCCCTCCAAATCTATATTTTCAATATTTGAGCAGGAGTCCATGAACCTAATGAAAATTTACAACACAGAAGTATCTTTTTCTGATAACACTGTTAATATCTGAAGGTTTTTTTAAATCAAATATATATCTCTCTGGGAACATTGATTACAACTTCCTTGGAGCCAACTTTTAGACGAAATTGGACTACATCATACAAGTAATCAAGTAAAGGGATAGAAATCCAAAAAGAAAATAGAAAGGATATGATCTCTATTTATAATACAGGCTAAAGGCTACTTTATTCAAAATGGAGAATAATACACTGTCAGCTGGTTTTCTACTAATTTTATACGGTGTGTGTAAACTGAGAATAACGAGGGTGATAGCTACATGTGACAAAATTTCAGTAATTTGGTACTGGAAACATCTCAGCAATTCTAACCAGATAGACTCATGAATCTCTACCCTGATAACAGTAGTGATCTCAAAAAAGTAATAAACAACCATTTTGCAACCACTCCTATTCTGTCTAGTGGAGAGAAAGAGGTGCTTCAAGGGTTTTATTCCTCTGTTTTAAATGCCTGCTTTAGGCTGAGCTAAGTCACACCCTAGTCCTGTTTCTTTCCACTAACTCTGAATCTAGATGATAAACACAGGTGAGACCTCGAACCACAGTAGCTGTGTCTTCACTAGGGAAAAACAGCATGTGCTCGACATGAAGTAAGGTTCATTTGAGCAAAAGTATTTATATTAAGCTAGTCATTTAGGGCCCCTTCTCAGTGCTGGAGGGAAATAAATCCTTCCAGGGGCTAATACTGCTGTTCCTAAATGGATCAGGCACATCTTAAGAGTGCCTGTATCTCTCCATTAATTATAAAGAATGACCAGTTCACATGCAAACCTCTATAAGGCACACATTAGGAACTTGACTCATTTGCCAACACAAGTGTCCTGTGAAATATAAACAGATTAGGGTATCAGAGATTAGCTATATCTCTTCATAATATGACATAGCTTATCTCAAAAAGCACCAGGACTTATACTTAGGCAGCTAAATCATTCCCTAGACTCCAAAACTCTACAGAGCAGCTCTCCATTGACTCTTGCTTAGGTGCAGGTAATAACACTATGTACACTTCCATTTAGTTAGATAATTCCAGTACAAGGAACTAACATAAGGAGAATCATAAGGAAACGAGATTCGGTAGTTTTAAGCTGAGCAGCTAGTCTATGGTAAGCCATAGCTCACCAGAGGCTCAGCTTAATTGTCAGATATAGACATCAAGAACCACTAGAAATGTCCTAGGAGAGCTAAACTAGCAGCTATGAACTAATGTCTACAAAATTGATATGAACAAAATAGATATGAAGAGTGACCTACAGAAGATCCGTGTGCTACTTGAGCAAAGGCTGGAAACCAAATGGGATACTCCAGGATATCTCAAATGTCATTAGCCAAGGCAGCAGTTTTCAGTCCCTCATGTTAACAAGGAAGCTTCTTGATAAATTAGGTCACACCATTTCAATTTTAGCTAGTTTATCAATACTCTTTTCCCACTCACCATTAGGTTTTCCTTCATTTCATATAAATCACACATTTCATTGTGTGTCTTTGAACAAAAACTTAGCAAGTTATGTCGATATTTTTTTCTATATACTTTGACAAAAGAGCATAGATGAGAAGATAACAGATGTCATAGGTTACCCCAAAGACTAGTAGACATTTGGATATGTACAGGTTACATAGCTAGCCTGAAGTACTTATGGAGGCTTCTTCTATAGTCAGTGAAGAGAAACAGGCACCTGAAGAGGGCAATTTATCCAAACTCTCAACAATTGCCTTAAGAAAGAATAAGTGTGCTTTTCCAAAGGCCTTTTTCCATTTATTAGATAAGGCACTTGGAAGCCTTAGTTTTAGAACTGGGTGAAAACATTTCAGTGTAAACTTTTTAGTGTACAATGAGTTATTTATATATATTTCAGTTTTCATGAGTGGCATAACAAATCTCCAAGTCTGTAAAAGGAATAATAGAAAACATAGGATCCATATTAGCTAGGAATTTTTTCTCATCTTGTAGTTTTTAAGGAAAATAGCTTGCTGACAGTGCCAGCACTCAGATGAAAAAGACATTAAAGGACCAAAGGGTGATTATGCCTAAGATAATGATGTGGAGGACGAGGGCATTAGCTAAATTCACATTCATGCTTTAGTAATTGCTTAGATTATCCAGTTCACAAGTGACTTGCAGTTAATAACAGCCGGGTCAGCTGATTAATGGCACTGCTTTTAATTTTACCAATGTTGTTCTTTGCCAACCCATTTTTATTCACAGCAGCATCACCCAAGTGACATTGCTCCTCTCTTCTTTACAGTCAATTTTAAAATTCTGTACAGACAAGTAAATATTATAAAGAAAGGAAACTAGCTAGAAGGACATGAACAGGAGATACAGTTTGTCTCCCCAAGAAGCTGGAAGCTTGGAAAGGGAGAAATTGGGATTTCTATACAAAAGGAGGATAGGCATTGAAAAATCTATGGGTTTGTTTTTTGTTTTGTTTTGTTTTGTTTTGTTTTGTTTCTAAGTCACATGATTGCAATCTGCACTGTCCCAGAGGCAGCACGTTCAAGTCCAGATTTTCCAACAGTATCTGCTTTCCAGCTAATTTCTTAGGAAAATGTTATGTCCGATGACAAAAAAAGAACGTATGAGCCCCACATGCATCTAAAGCTGCATGTTCTACAGTGGTATGATTATGAAATTACTGGGCGTGCAGGTCAGCAGAGAAATACAAGTTTCTCAGGCTCTACCAGTAGAGCTTTAAGATGGCCTCGGCTATTGTGACTTTCCATTCCAGGTGAAATAGCATCTGTTGGATCATATCCTGCATAATAAAAACAGATAATATTAATTTAAACTAACAAAACCAGGCTTTTATTCAATGCTCTATTAGAGAGAGAAGAAATAGGAAGGAAAGAAAGAAAGAGGCAGAGAACTCTGCATTGCAAACACTAATGACACCGGTTTATGCATTTCTGGAAAAGACACCAATATGTACTATACAACTATAGTGATGACTTGCTGAGAAGAATAGAATAGAATTAGAATAAGAATAGGGAACACTACCTAGTGCTTTTGCTGGCCATGTGAGCCTGAGTAAATTATGTGTTTTCTATCTATGGACTAGCCAGCATAATAATAAGAAAATGTCTTGCACAACAAAGAGAAGGAGAAAATATATTAAAAAGAATATGAAAAATAATTTATTTCACTTTTTTCCTACTCCTGACTTTCTGATTATAGTGGGTATTTTAATAGCGTAATTTATTTTGAAATAGTTATTCAAACACTGCAAATTGATGTATAAATTGACTTTTGTCAAGAGAGTAAAATTACACGGCAGAAAATCTTGGATAATTATATTATTCAATCCGGTTCAGTACATAGTTTTACAACAAATGGAATGTGTGCACAATCAGAATTACATCTTCTGTTCTCGACTCTAAACTAATTATAACATTTTTTAGCTTTTTAATAAGAGGATAATGTGGCAATGCTGCTAGATGACAATTCATATAAGCAAAAGACAAATAAAGTAGGACAGAAAGAATCATGGGAAAGGAGAAGCTGTGAGTGAATAAAACTTTTTACAAAAACTAAAGTTAATAGAAAAATGATAGTCACGTCTGGATTTTTATAACCTTGTGCTGGATTTTTCATGAGGGTTAGCACGGCTGTCATTCCCCCCTGGAGCTGGGCCCTTGAACCTGCCATTCTGCTCCTTGAATCTGCTCCCTGCCACCACCACAGCTGCGTCCACATCTTGTGTTTTCTCTGAAGAAGTGGAGAAGAAGTGGAGGTGTGACACCCATCCGCACCCAGCGCTGAGTTTCCAGCCAGCACCAGGTTTGTTGGACCAAACCTTGTCAGGAAGGGAGACGTTCCACACTTCTGGTGCGGGTCAAAGGTGGGATATAGGAGATGGCTGGGTGGTGCCACTGAATGTTTCTTTGAGCACTCGAGAGCATAAGAACTGCTATAAATGGTAAAAGTAACGGTTTGTGTAGTCCAGTGTCTTGGCTAGAAGCTGATGCTTGAAGAAAAACGTAAGGACAGGACATATAGTGTGTAATAATCCAAACTTCTTTCTTTTCTATGTTGCATATACTTACAGTTCGACCTCCACAGCATTATGAGTCAGAGATTTCCGTTATACACTACCTTTTTTTCTGTTCTTTAAGTGGTGTTTAGTTATCCCTTTGAGCTTTTAATAATAATAATCAAAGGAAAAGTTATTTTCCGCAAGTTATAGCCAGTACTGGGGGTGATAAGTGTCCAAGACAGCAAAAGCTGAATTCCTTCCTCATCCTCTCCTACCTCCTCAGTTTTCCTAAAGGGAAATGGCCCTTATTGTGCAAACTCTCATTCCAAATTTACTGTTGGCATTGGATCTATTAATTATGATGTGGTTACCATGTCAGAAGACAAGAGTCACAAATGGAAGTTTTCTTCAGATTCCTTGTTTTTGATATATAACAGTTTCATCTCAACACATAAAAACCTAGTACTGTGTCCTTTTGAGTATTAAAATGAAACTGTAATGTATCAAAAACAAGGAGCCTGAATAAAACTATTCCATCCAAATTTCCACACAGTTCCACTGCTGTTTTTTTCCTGGTAATCCTGTAGGATGGACTGTGATTCACAGCCTGTAATTGGATGAGCAATTATAATTTTGGGCATTCATCCTGATTTATCTGAACTCTGCGACTCTGCAAGACTGGTCTGGGATTTGTTAGAGAACTGACTGTCCTGGGAAATTTCCCAGTCTCACTTGAGCATGCTCATTATCGATGCATGGGTGTCTCCTGAAGCTTTTAGTTGAGAGTACGATGCTGGGATTTATTCATATTTGGAAAAAGAATTGTTTCAAAATTAGTCTAAAATTCATGGGGATTAAAAGAAGAGGGAAAAGAGAAGAAGGAGAAGGAGAAGGAGAAGGAGGAGAAAGAAGAGGATGCTAAGGCTTTTAGTTAACCTTTGTCTTACCCTACACTGCGGAAAATATCAACTTGTGCCAGTTCACTCCATAAAGGATTAGGACCAGTAATATGTACAGCCCATTTGGCTTTGGAATAAAGAATATAGAAAATAAAAATGAGAATTTCTGGTTCAGTCTGAGACTGAAGGGAAAGATAATTAACAGAGCCGGCTCAATTACTCCTATTAGAGGCGACCCTAGCAATATATGGCTGGTTTTACCATCCCCAAGCCACATTCATCAGTAATGTTTGCCAAAATGAGAATTTAAACTAATGTCTGGGAATCTTCTAGGAGCTGTGCACTCCAGAACAAACTATTTGTTCCACTGAAACTTCAAAAAAAGGCTGGAGAAAAAGATAGATCATTCAGCCGAGGAAATGCCAGCTTTGTAACATCCATACCTCATCCCTAGTGAGGATAGACTCAACTGGAAGCAGGACGAGAGAGAACGTGGGATGGCATCTGTGAGACCCATAGCAGATCGAGGACCTAGCAGGTCCGTGGGACTAGAAAGTGGGCAAGAAGCTGTCTTGAAACACTATGTGAAAGGTGAGTCTAATGGCTAAGGTCCAGAAAAGTATTTATGCCCATCTCAGCCAGTTTTTTCCTAGTTCCTGGATGTAGTCATTGGAGAAAATTGATAGTCTCTGAAGAATGAGAAAAAAAGAAAAACACTTAAACAGTGAAGGCATTAGGTGGGCACTTTGTTACTACTACTAATAAAAAGCAAACTGATTTGAGGGAGGGTGTGGGGGGGGGAATTCTGGAGAAGAATTAAGTCATTAGGACACGCGGATTTGGTGCGTCTATACTTTTTCAGCCCAAACCTTCTTTTTGAACCTTCTACCTATTTTAAGTATTGCAACCCTCCTTTGTCAGTAAGTTATTTCCATCCCTCTTTTCAGCAAATCTTGCCCTGAACCTTTCCCTTCACCAAACAGACAGCAGAAGGAAAATTCTTTCCAAGAATAAATGTCAACTTCTCCTTTCACATCTAAGCTACTAACCTTCCGGACAAACAATATAGACCCACCCTGACTCACTTTGGATGCTCCTCACTCACATCTGAACTGCCAGACCACTAACTCTTAAGCCTTAAGCGAATTGGTCTAAAAGATAACAAATCAGAAGCATTTTGCAAAGAAATAACATAAATCCTTAGAGAGGGTGTTCTACGGTTTCATAAAATACCCTGCTTTGGTAAAACTAAGTTTGAATAGTTCCTTCCTCCCTTCCCTCCTTCCTTGTGTTTGAAGATTCCTTTCCACCCTCTCAGGATTACCTACCTGTACACATCCTTTAATCTTTAAGGCAAATTTCTGGCCACCTGAATGACAATATTGAAGGCTATGCAAGGCTCAGTGAAGTCAATCTCACAAATAAGGTTTTGCTATAAGCTTCTTCAGAAATGTTAGTATACTCACTTTTTTTTTCTAGATGAGAAAAGTGAAATCCACTCTTCAAATGGTCAAGAAATCTTGGACAGCTTTTATACACATTTTCCCTTTAACATTCCAGTCATAGGAAAAATTTTTAGGGAATCTCATCTTCATTCACTATTGAAGTAGTTAGAAATGTCAAATGACTAAAAGGGGAAAAAGAAGAAATATGAGGAATCAAAATACTTTATACAGTATAGAATATTGATTAGAAACATTAAAGAATATCAGAAGAAGATGGATTAGGGAGTATAAGAAAAATTTATTGAAAGCTTAGTCAGAAGTAGAGAAATTGAGCAATGGCATGGGACTGTCACTAGATAGGGTTGGTGAAAATTATTCACAGACATGTGCAGAACTTAGTAGCTCATCTCATCCTGATCTGATTGATAGGCCTCTACTGGGGAACCCAGAAGTAATTGAAACTAATTGGGGTAAAAATAGATTCCTACTGAGTTCCTGCAAAGTGCAAAAGAATCGATTTAACTACAGACTAGAAACTATTGGTCAGGTTCAGGAGAAGAAATCCACCAGAGCTATGAAGCAGCAAAGCACCAACTCTTACTCAGGAAGCACCCCATCAGCAAGGGGCGACCAGGAGAGTGTTCGGATAAGTATCACACAGGCTTGTCCTTTCTGTATGTGAGATACAAAAGTATGTGTGCCTTTGGTCAAACCCAGCTGCACCCTTAGGTTATTATGTATTTTGACAGTGAAAGGCTGTACCTAAAATAAGTGGACTTTTTCTTACATGTCAAGCAACTTGCAGTTTCTCCTCTTTAAAGATTCTTCCGTATAAAATTGCATATAAAACTGATTACTATATATCTGATGAATTTTCATAGTACTGCGTCAAAACATCAATCTAATTTTGTTATGCTGCTCTTTCAGCTCCTATATTCAAATATGTCTTTTTTTTTCTTTTTTTCCAATCTATCCAGCAATTCAAGTAGTATTTGGGGATAATATTGCCTTCACATCCATTTAACTCTAGTGGGCTGTGCTTTTGGCCATCCTCTTTAATAGAGATGTTGCAGATGATAATAAATTTTTAGAAATCTTGACTGTGCTTGAGGAGGTGGAACACTGATGACATTTAAGGTTAACTATCTTTTTTATAGTTTTTGTATGTTATTCCTCTTTCTTAATAAATATATCTCCGTAACAGAAATAAAAAGAAGAGCTTATACTTTTTGTCATAAAAGGCTTTGGAATTATAATAATTTGAGTGCTATTTTTAAATGTGCATACTTAGGTCATAGCATGATACCTGCAGGAAGTTGGCTGATATTTTAATCTCATATAAAGCTATTGACTTCAATAGAGACATTTAAATACTTATTACTCAGCATGAGCAAGAACAATCTGGTACAAAAAAAAAAAAAAAAAAGAAAGAGAGAGAGAGAGTACAGTCATTTATATAAAGGAAAACAAAAAACCTCATCTGAATGTCCTAATGTACTGATGGGCAGAGATCTGGAAAATAGAGCTTTATTGCTTTTGGTGAAGCTTGAGAGCAGAAGTTTCCATCTCATTTCTGCTTGTGATTCCAGTTCCAGTAAAACAAAAGAAATTACTGATTTCTGTCAAGCTTGTGACCACTTGTGGTCATGGGGCTTCCTTTAAAAACATCTTCTCTAAGGTGTGCTCATAAGTAGTTTAATCCTAGACTACGCCTTGACTCCTCATGCCATGCTAAAGTCTCTCCACAAATCCAGCTCTGTATCTTTAGCTCCATTTTTCTAATTGCACTGAAAAGCTTAACTGAAGGTGAAAGCCTAATTGAAGATCTTTAAATAGTTGTCCTTGTCCTGCTGCTGTATGAATACCTGACCATCTATATCTTCCCACTCTTACTTGGGCGAATTTTTTTTTTTTTAACTGTCAGAGTAAAGGTAACGCTATGACATGTTATGACAGACTTCCTCACTTGAAGCATGCATCCGTGCCATTCCATGTCCTGTCCAGATGACTTTACTCCTTGTGAATAAGGATGGAGGAATCAATATATTTCAAACATGTAATTGAAACCTGTGATATTTTTAGGATTTGTTGAATATTGGTTACAACTAATGCCTAAGGTAGAGTACATAGAACTAAAGCAGCCCTTTGGTCAAGCTGCCTAAACTGAAGCAATCTGCTGTCCTATATATAAATATTGAAGTCTAAGTGCAGAGTCTCTCTTTGCCAAGCTTTCAGAATCATCCGGGATCATATACCTTCACCACTCATAGAATAAAAAAAAATATGATATCTTCTGCAAAATCTCAGATTTTCTGAAGTAAAGTTAATACCTCTCCTCCTCCATTTTGTGTTCAAGGGCTGCCTCAGTTTGACCCACAGCCTCTCTCTATAAGAAATGCTGTTTTCCAAACCGTTAGAGAAGTGAATAGTAGCAAGTAGTCATAAATAAATGTGCCCATCAGGATTTCAGAAAAATCATATGTTACAAAATAGTCTCACCTTTACATTAAAATCTGTGTTGAGAGGAGATCTATTCTACCATATGGAGCCAGGATGTTATATTTTAGAATACGAAACAGATTAAACTCGGTTTCTTAGCAGAAACAAGGTACAGTATCTTACAAATTAGTTGTTGTATAATCAGGAAATGATTGATTCTGTTATCTTTCTAGACAGCTAACAAAAGCAAGTAAATGATTCTGGGATAGGTGGACTATTTTTTTGCTATTGTAGAAACTTTCAATAACTCTTTAATAAGCCAGTGTACATCTTGTTGAACTCCATAGAATTTTTTGTGACTGATTTTAGTAATAGACTAGACTTTTTATTCCCTTTATAAAAGGTCTTTTGTTGGAAGGAAGCTTACCATTTTGTTTAGTAGCTTCTGAAAAGCTGCTGAAGGGGGTAACAGAAATTGCAAACACCTGTGAACTTGAAAAATCACTTACAAGATAAAGTTGCATTGTATCTCTTCAACTTTCCATAGAATTCATCGCAATTTTGGTTATAAGGGGAAATATACTACTTTTCTGGGTTTTAAAGAATATTGATCTGGCAGTGTTGGAATGACCTTTTACTTTCACCTTAGTACTGCAGGATATTGCTTGCTATCCAGCTTTTTTAATTCTCTGTGTTGGACTATCAGTTTTTTTTTTTTTCTTTCATTTCTCATTATTCAATCTACCTTTACCTTTCTTTACTTTCTTGTGAATGGCATGGCTAGTTCTGTGCTCTCACTTCTGGGTTCATCCTCACCTTCTCTACACTAAATCACTGATCTTTGCTTTCTGTGTCTTCTGCAAAGTGATCTTGGGCTGTGCCAGCATCAGTCTTACAGCCACAGTTTCTATCAGAATCAGGTCTTGTCTTCTGAGTAGACTTGCAGAGAGTACAAAATAGATACAGCCTAAATATCAAGGACATTTAATTAGCTGGAAAGCAAATCTACATGAAACGCCTTTGTTATATGCTTTCTGTTTTCCCATGAAAGTACATTTTTAATGAATAGTGGATGCTAATTATGGAGGGACAATTTTGAATTCAAAACCACAAGTCAGAAATGTGATTCTAAAAATGACCTTTATGTGCAATAAGGCTGGAAAAAATGCTTTATTAAGTAAGTAACTATTGTTATTTGTCTGTGTTGCCATAGTGTATAATCTCCCTACTTATAACAAGGCTTTCTTTGTAGTACACTTCACAAAAGCATGTAATAACGTCTTTCCCAGAAGACTTCTTAGTCAGTGGATTAACACCAGCAAGAGTCTGCTTTCAGTTGATCTAAGCAATTAAAGACACAGCTAACAACGGACTTCAGGTTGATTCTTTCAAAGCACAATCATATTTTAAAAATCAGGAGAAAGTTCAAAGGCAAATATAAATGATGTAAATGAGAATAAACACATTCATCAGTTTTTAATGTCTGTACTTGCAGAGCTCAGTTTTCAAGTAGGTATCTTTATACTTGCACATGCTTTCAACCACCTGCATAACCTGAGAGGTGAGATTTCAGTGCAGAAAATTCACTGCAAAAGGGAAATGAGATAAGAATAACCCAGTTACATATCTTTTTCTCCACACTTTCTCTAGTAATTACAATTCCCTCGCTAAAGGAGAGACACTTGCCAACAGCCACCACACTGAACACTATGTAGGCTCCTTTTATAACAACTGAAGAGGGGAAACTGGTCAGGCATTAGAGTAAATAAGACCCTCATTGATTTTAATTGAATTCTATTGATTTGTATAGAGGATGATTAGTTTGAATTGACTTTTATTGATTTGTACCTAATTGTACTCAATTAAAACCCCGTGATTTGCACTGAACAAACTAAATTGCTCTGAATAATTAGACTGAACTGAAACCCATTCAAGTGAAGAGTGTTCAGTGAAATGAGTAAAAAGCTAGTATTGCTTTTAATAAAACCCCTCTGCTGCTGATCTGTGCCTGCTGAAATCTCAGTGAAACCAGAAAAATAGCATTATTAAAGCCCATCTCTTAAAAAATGAAATGAGCTGTTTGCACATGACTTGCGATTATCTTCAGCTGTTGGGTTACTTCATTTATAAATATTTTTTTTTTCCTCCTCTCGCTCCTGCTTTAAGTGCCAAATAGCAGAAATTCAGTTTTATGACTTTGAAGCGTGTTGTAAAAGAGCCAGAGGACAATAAGAGATTCAGCCTCCCACAAATTGATCTTGCAGGTGTAACCCACCTCGCAGGGGGCGTTAGGGATGACTCTACCCAAAGAAGGGCATTATTAAAACATGGAGATTGGACCTGTAGGCCCCTGTCTTGCTAGCCCCTTTCACAGATGGTTTATTTACTCATGCAAATACCCCCTTAAGTGCCTCCCAGCACAGAGCAGGATAGCTTAATGGAGATTTGGTAGCTCTGTCCAGCGGACAAGTTACGAGATGCAACAGGAGGAGGATGAATGCTAGAAGCAATTTGATGCGGTTGTTAAATTCACTGAATACATCTTTAACCAGGGTTGCCAAAACCAAGTGAGGGTAGCATACTCTACCAGAGGTCTCTGATTCCTTTGCTTATTGTCACTTTAGAATATATAATGTTGTCAATCAAGGCTGTGCAGGCTGTGGTTCCAGGGCTGGGTTGAGCCCAAAATGTGATTCTGTTCAGTTTTCAAATAATTCTGAACACATTATGCTGCTGGACAGCAGCATTGTTGACTGAGGAACATGCCTCAAATAGGTATTTACTCAAACTGCAAAAAGTCTGGGGAGCGATGTTTTAACCTGGAAATCACTAGCTACAGCAGTGGTGGTAGTCTTCACTACCCTCCCCGATCTAATGAGGAAATAGAATATCCAGCAATGATTATATTTATAATATTACAGCTGCATCCTGTAGTATTTACGAGGAGAAACGTGGGACGTTAGTGAGGAAGGGACTTCCTGGGCTGGTAAATCCTGTCCTCTGCTATGCCAGGTCATATGAATCCTTTCATAAATCTAACAACTTCAACTTAAAACTGTCTGGTTGTTTTATCCACCTTTTTTTTTTTTTTTAATCAGAATAACTTTCTAAAATTTAATTTCTTTAAAGGAAATCAATTTCTAGCTTCCAGCATCTGTCTACTCATAGCTGCTTTACCATAGCTTCACTTTAAAGACTTTGTTCTTTAACAATACTTATCTTTCACTAATGTTTACTCGCCTAGCACATTTATAGATAGCAATTACTTTTCTCAACAGTCTTTATTTTACTATGCTAAATAAACCAAGCTTTTTCAGTACCCTCTCGTGAGGTATATTTTTCACTCCCTGTATCCAGCTGCTTATCTCAACAGGTATTCTAGTCTGAGTTAGTTTTACTTACACATGAATGATCAGAACTGTGTTTCACGGACTCTCAGAGTGTTTGTTAAAAGAAAAAAAAATCTAATTTATTTGGACTCTGGCACAAGGTAACTTCTGCATAAGGAATAACATCTCCTAAGCAGGGTATTGGCCCCTGTCCGGTGGTAACAGGACATCTGCATTGCAATGGTTCTTGTAGCATCATCTTCAGCTGGATTGGGACAGACTCCCCGAGCCTCTGTTTTGCTCAGTTCTTTTCATCCAGTTGGCCATGGTCCCATATGATCTCTCCAGCACGTGCATAACTCACTGCTGTTAATACACCTTAATTATATACAAAACATCCCTTAAATGTCTTAACTAAATACAAAAGACTTTCCTACATGACCATTTCTGTAGGAACAATTTCTATTGACTATTTACAAATGTAATGTCTCTGCACAGTTTGATTTTGTCTAGAGTAGGAACGACCTAGGCAAGTCTTTGGGACTTTCCATCCAAGAGGTTAAATAACACATTTAGACATGCGGGTTGGATCAGATACAGCAGGAGCTGACTCATTGAACTTACAGAACTGTCTAAAATTCTCATCTGAAGGGCTATAACAAAGTCACATACTTACCTTTGAAGGCTGGTTCAATCATCTAGTTTTAATTTGTTCTATCGTCTCAAACCAGTCCATTATCTATGGATATACAGACGACTGGCACGGAGTTCCTGGATCACCCGAGGAATTAAGTATCTAAAGACATTGGGTGTACACACAGGCACAGCCCTGATAAACAGCTGCACCACAATTATAACTATAACTAAAGAATACTCATAACTCAGTCGTAACTCGAGTCCCACAACTCTTTCCACAGCTGCATGGAATATTCTAGGGGAAGTCTCACCTATAAATGGCACAAACACTTTGCTATCTCTACAGGAAATACGTCCTCTGATGAAAGCTAGGATCATTTATTTTCTTCTACCATTACTTCACATTGACCTGTTCATATTCACCCTTTGATCAGCTAAAATAGCAGCTTTTTCCTCCATTTCAATCCTATGCAGATAATGAAATGTATGGAAGGAATGTTATTAGTATCCATATTCTAGAAGCAATTTTCTTAGGAAATGTAAATTTATAGGAGATACATGGGTCTCCCATATTCATTTATTTACTGAAAAAAAAAATACTGAATTGTCATAATAGTTCCTATGCCTTTTGGAAAATGAAAGTATGGAGTTCCTCATTCAAAATGACTTCTTATTTGAAAATATAGGGTAATTATTTGAAGAGTCTGCAGTATTGAATCAAAGCATGTTCTCTGTTCTGAACCCTTGCAAGAACGTCAACCTTTGAGACTAATGCAAGAATGAAAAAAATGGTGCTATCTCAAAAAAGAATCAGAATCATTTCTTAGCCAGCCAATGATCTAAAGATCCTTCTGATCTAAAGATCATAATGGTCTATTGAGACCATAGCACCCATGAGAAAAGAGGGGACTTGAAAGTATTTGTCTTTTCCTCTTCTCCAGAGCAGATGTGCTCATGTTACATGGGAAAGAAGATAGTGGTGACTGAACTGGCTGCTATTAACTTTAGCATTCATCACTGTCAGTATTTACTCAACTGCAAAAAGTTGGGTTTTTTTCCAGCATTCTCAAGGGTCTTGTAAACTCTGTACATTCATCCGTCACTTGATAACTTTCTCAGCCCATTTGTGCTTTCGCTTTACACCAATGTTCCGTCCTCTATAAAGCAGAATTAAGTAGCTAGTGTATATAGGATTAATAATAGTCATTTCTTTAATATATATTAATAGTATGTGCACTGATCTAGAGGACTATTAATTAAAAAAATTGTAGATGAATCTGAATAATGGTTATCACAAGCTTATAGATCTTTGGATAGTCCCTTGAAATTGATTAACCACTTACTAAGCCTTCACAAACTATTTATGAATGTATCTTTAATATAAGAAAGACATATTTCTAGTGCTCTTTTTTTCTTCTGTAATATGGCAGTGACTTTTTACACAGCTTTTAGGATCATCCTGTGCATCACTACTCTTTATCTTTACTATCAGAATCTCTGCAGTTAACAGGGTCCGTTAATATATTTCTGTAAATGCACATAGATTTGCTCATCACTAGAAAATTGTTTTTCTTTAGCCAATTTGGTATTGGAATTAGTCACTGTATGTCTCATTCTAATTTGGTAATTAAATGGCTAGCTTTTGCTCATGATTTAAAATTGCAGATTTTATTATTCTTATTATTACTTTTTTATTATTTTTAGCATGAAGCTAGCTCTGCTTCACAGAGTTTCTTTGATTGTCTTCAAAGGGAGTTTGTGTGGGGAGAGAAATCTTTATACTAAGTCAGCTTTAGTTCAGAAATGTGGTAGAGGAGTCATTTTCAACCAGAGTTATTCCTCTATATATTGAGTTCACGTCTAATTTTCTGGAGTGCTGGTTCTCTATACTGAAAGAAAGCAATTGTGGGCACCTGACCACACACATTAGAGACTGCTGTGCCTTAGAATGAGAGATGAAGCCCTATAATTTTAAATACATAAAAGCATTCAATGTGGGCACACTGAAGAAAGGCACAAAAGTTTTGCCAGCAGGGTATTCTGTGAGCTGTTTGGGCTAGTATGTAAGGGTGTCCTTACAAAATAAAATACACTCTGTCCAAAAAAAAAAAAAAAAAAAAAAGAGCAAAAGAGCTATCACACTTTCATTGAATTCAAGAATAGTCTTACAAAATCACACAGAAGAGATCTGGGAGAAAAAAAACTGCACTTTGCCTTTTGGAAGTTGGTATTTGCTGCTCGCAATCCAGGAAGACCAAGTAATGTTGGGAAAGCTGGTCTTGCAAGGTGATCACTGTCCTTAGCAAATGCCATGGCAGATGGGCAGGAGTATTTCTGGCCATGGCTGCCCTTTTTAATCCAGCACCAAAGCCTGCTCAAGTGAGCCACGGGAGGGAGAAGGAATGCTTAAAATGACCTCTAGGCACTGCACTGAAGGCAGGGTGCTGAGTGAGTAATTCTTTCCTCTGTTTCAGTCAGACCAAGAACTTAACAAAATTGGTCTATGCTTTGTTTGCTAAACCAAATATACTACAGAATAATAAATGTCCATCAGCTCTCCTAAGTCTAAAGTTATCAGCCTCTGCCATATAGTGGCAACAGGACAGGAGACAAAAACCTACCTAGGTTTAGCCACTCAGTGGCATTGCAAAACCGCAAGGACTCTAGATAGAAGTCCGTTGAACTCTAATCCAAAGCCCTTTGAAGTCCATACTTTAGATTTTGATGAGCTTTCATTCATGCTTTCATTAGTCTTTCTCAACAGTGACCCTTCTTGGTAAGATTTTTGCTACCTATCTACCATTTCTGGAGCACACAAAGTACAGGGCTTCCCTGTATCCCACAGCCCTTCTCCTCTTCCAGCCCCTTTCCAGACTCTTCCTACCTTTCTTCATAACTCAACAAGTTTCATTTTTCTGTAATTATTCTAAAGATTCTGATGCATTTGTCATGATCATACAATATGAATGTTTAAAACATAGACGAACAATCTTATGTACCCACTTCCTCTCTTTCTCTTCTTCCTCTCACTCCTGCCCACCATGCTCCTCCAGTATCTTCCACCATAATTTTTACTTTTTCTCCTTCTGATGGACTCTGACCTCTCTCTCCTTCCTGGAAGTTTCCCCCAACAAGCTGCTTCACCTCCCCTCCCCTGCTGTCTTTTCACAGCTTCCCTTCACTTAGCCTTCTAAGATCTTATATCCTAAGAGATCCCTCTTATGCCCCATGTTTCTTGCTCATCTCAATCCTTGACAATCCTTCCTCTTCCTCCAAACATCATTGGAAGGGAAAATAGGGGAAACCTAAGGCTCTTGGTTTTGCCTCTTTTTCACTCCCCTGAGGTGCAGGAGATTGAGAAAAATGGGATGAATGTGAAGAACATGCAGATGAAAGACAGCTGATCTTCGAAGGAGCAGCCTGGGTGGTCAGAGACCCTAATATCAGCTCTCAAATGGGGGGAAAATAATTTGGATGAAGGTAGGTAACAGCTCTTACTGACTGCTTATGGGGAAGGGATCAGAAATCACCTCTCGTGATGGCTCATCAGCCCTGCTTCAGCGCTTTGAATGCCACTACAGTGCAAACAAATAAAAGTTGTTACACATTTTAACTTACACTGATCAAGAAGAATGCTCTTTCATGGCACGTACATACTAGTCCCTGGAGCACTTAACACATTTAATTTCAGACTATGCTATACTCAGGCACAATTATCTTTTATCTGAAAGAAAAATTCGCAAGCTATGTCTATATTATCAATTATTAAACTCAGACAATTAGAAACACATTTAGCAGATCCTGCATGCATCCATTTCAAAGTCCCTATGTACCTGCTTCTGCCCAGGGAGGAAAAGAGATCTGAATTGGAACCTCCATTGAAAGGACCACATGCCTTTAGCATTTTCTTAACCTCTAACTGCAATGCTATCCACTATAACCCCTCCATATCAATTTTTAAAGTGCATTTCCTTCCCTTTCTTATTACATTTCATGACACTTGGGAGAGGGAAGATTTCTGTAGGCCTTTCAAAGAAGAACATAATACTTTAAGAATGAATAATGGAAAATTTGAGCTAAATTTAAAAAGTCTAAAAGATTAAATTTAGCTTAATTGTTGCCTTCTTGAAGGGGAGTCCTTACTTTGGCTAATGGATTAAAATAAGTAAGGAAAAGGTATCCCTAGCTCTAAGACCTATAGGTCCATGGAATAGTCCATGAGTTCTCAAGGGAAATAACAGAATCCCGAGACACCTAAAGCCAGCGAAGAAAAAAGTCTAGAAAACAGACCTCATGGAGCAGCTCCTCAGGTTAGACAGTCTACTTCTGTTCTTGTGATTCTAAGGATGGTTATGCGTTGTGATTGACTAGTGAGAATGAAAAGTAATTCTACATGTCCTCATCTTTAAAACAGGAAGCATAACAGGCTGGCCACTGCTTTCTAGATGCCTCTAGCCTTGAATGGCTTTCTTTTTCAAAGATCAGGCCTGCAATAAGAAGGATTGAAAGATGAGAGTTCTTCATTAAAACCGGTTCGTTGAACCTAACAGGTAAAAAGCTGGTAATGTAGTTGCCACCGAGAAAGTTAAGGAAAGGCTGAGGCTGAGAGGAGAGCGTGATCCTTCTTTCTTCCAGAGACCTTGTTAGGTGCTTGGAAGGGAACTTCCAGCAACGTGTATGTAACATCCTAACTGTCAGATCTTTTATTGGTTTTGCATGTTGCTCCGAATGCTTTTGTTCCTTTGAAGAATGAAAAGATAATACTTTCTTTGGAAGGTAATACTTTGTTTCCGCATCACTGAAAACTTTGACCTTGACCTTGAGAAAGGGTGGAAGGACAACTAGTGTAAGTGAGACTATGTGCATGCATGTTTATTTTTAATATATGTTATAAGTAAGTGCTCAAGTGATTGCAAAGGAAGAAAGAGAATCAGAAAATATAGCAGCTAGTTTCTAGTGCCCCCTTCTGCTCTAGCTAATGCTCTTATTTTCTAAAGTATAATTAAGCCCACTGTGCACCTGAATTTGTTTTCATGGTAAATCTGAATGTAATTTGGCTGGATTGTAATACAGCACATTAAGTCTGCTTGGAGATGATCAAGACTTAAATTGCTGAAACCTATACCTCATTTTTTCATCTATTTTTTGTTTGTTTGTTTGGTGGTTTGCCTGTTTGTTTATTCTATTCTAATTTTGTTTTTCAGATGATATGCACATGCAGAATGCTACCTAACCTTAATGATGAGTGGCTTGTGCTTAACCAGATGCTTTATGTTTAAAGCAATAGCTTTGCTTTTGCACCTCGGAGACAAAATTCACCTTTAACATGAAAGTATATTCAAGTACTTCATGAAAGGAGCAAATATTTACCAAATAGGTTCACAATTCAGATAGATAGTTTTCTTTTGGAGAATATTGGCCCAAAGCCACACAAGATGCATCCCCTAGCTGCATAACACAGGTCACTGCTATGGGTGTATACTAAGAATATTTACTGATCATAAGCTCTTTTCTGAGTCTAGACAACCCTTACAATCATGTAAAGCAGAATCTTGCTCACCTCAGTGCGCAGAGCTCTTCAGAGATGACAGAAAATAATTTCCTACTTCTCAGGAAATTCTACACAGAGTCGTAAACCACTTACATATTACTGCTACAGCAATATGTCTTGGACACCGCAGGATATCTCAAATATCTCAAATGACACTAAGTGCCATTGCCAGTTTAGGCAAAAAAATCAAGTCCATCCTGTTTAACCAGCGGACTAGATCTTTACCAACTGTAATGGCAACTTAGATATCTCACTCACATGTAGACCCCTATATATAGGATCCTAAACAGAAGCATCTTGATTTTGAACTAATTCTCATACTGAGAGTGCTGGATGGGTCATGCCTGTAGGAAAGAATCACAGAAGGAGATATCATGCAAAGCTCACCAATCACATTGCAATAATTAAAAATTGCTCTGCTATACACATCAGCAGAAAGACTCAATATGCTAATTGTAGGGCCTCTAAAGAAAATAAAATTATTATGAACTGTCAGTATTACATATCATGATAGATATAGGCAACGACTCAAGCATTTAAAGTTTGACTAACGCAGTTAAGAGAACTATACTATTTGCATAATCCAAGAGTGTTGACAGAAACAAGTAAGAGGGCTGGTATATAGAGCTACAAATGTACACAACTCACAGAAACTGTATTACTGCTTTCACTGAATAGCAGATAAAACACCAAAGTGGTGTGCTATGGAGCAGACTCTTCAGTGAATTAGGGGGACTCCCAAGAACCAGCTCATGCATTAAATGAGACAGTTCTAATCCTTAAAAAAAAAAACTTCTAGAAATAATTTGTCTAAACTGGAAGAACACGGGCTGGATAATCCAACACTGTCACTGCATCCTTAATTCAGAATGCTATATATCATCACTAGAGTGTTTTTGCCACAAAACCCCGTGGTGATTAGTGAAACCAGTTCACATTTCATTAACTCAGTGGACCCAAATGAGTTTATACAGGAACATAAACGCCCAGCTCTGAACTGAAGTCTGGGGTCTGTAAATTAATGTTTGGGCTTTAACTAAAGGTACCAGGAGCAACAAAATCCTTTGTTCGTTTGAGATTTCCCTCTTTAGTCTGATCTCCCGCAGTGCAGGAAATCTGAATATAAATTATCTTGGTCATGATAGATTATGATGCATGGTAGCCCCAGGTTGTACTTTGTTGCCCATTAATGCTAAATATGCTGCAGTGGAATTAATTTACCTCCTTTGTTTGTTTTGTTTTGTTTCTCTTTCTCAGGGAAGGCTTTCAAACAAATTATTGCCAACCAGTTATAAATGTTTTCACGTTTACCTCTCAAGACCCCCTGTTTCTAACGTGAGATGAATTTGAAGAGGTGATTTGTACCCTAGGAACTTCAAGCAAATGGAAAACTACAGGGTTAAACCTGATTATGGGGAGGAACTGCTTCCATATGTTTATTAAGTTGTCAGGAGGTCCTTTAAACCATGAGCAGGATGTGGTTGCTGATTGAGCAGAATAGCAAATGAAATATAGACCATAATGAATCAACCTCAATGTTCCTTGCTTGCATGGGAACTGGTATAGGTTTCTCTGTTGTCTTCACTTAGCTGGCTGAGCTGATTGCACTTGCATTGATGAACCTGATCTTTGAAAATATGTAAATTGGAGGGGTAACAAAGGATTTATATCTAAGATTTTCATGCAACTCCTGGCACGGGTAGAGAGTAGGTAGAAGAAATAAAGACTCTAGCAAGCTTGCTGCGGAAATTCCCACTCTTCTTTTCTCCAGGATTTCAGCTGATATTATCCAAGGTTTGGGGTATCCAGGAGCAGATTCATGCCTGAGAGGTCTGTCTGATTAAAAAGAGAACATTTTACACACTAATTGGGGACGGAGGGTCTTTACCCATTGCCGTCAATGGTACTAGTGTATTTGCAACCAGGAACTTCTTAGAACTGAGGAGCCTAGATTTGAAATCAGAGGCCTAAATGACTGCTTAAATTAGGAGAGAAATAGTTTTAGTATAATCCTTCACCAATGCCTCTGATCTGCCTGTCTAATCAATTCCTTTCCATTTTCAAAAGGGTTTTCTAGGACAAATAGAAGCATGAGAAGAACACTAAGATGTTGCAGTCCTGTAACAAATGGAGCAGCAAATGGAGCTACTCTTTCAGGTCAAAATATATATATATAACTAAAGACCACTCAATCTCTCGTTATGAGCTATCTTGAGCCAACAAGCAGTCATTAGGCCTCAGAGTAGGAGAATCACAGAATCACAGAATCGTTTAGGTTGGAAGGGACCTCTGGAGATCATCTCGTCCAACCTCCCTGCTCAAGCAGGGTCACCTAGAGCATATTGCCCAGGATCACATCCAGACGGCTTTTGAAGATCTCCAGGGAAGGAGACTCCACCACCTCTCTGGGCAGCCTGTTCCAATGCTCTGTCACCCTCACAGGAAAGAAGTTTTTGCTCAGGTTCAGATGGAACTTCCTGTGGTTCAGTTTGTGCCCATTGCCTCTTGTCCTGTTGCTGGGCACCACGGAGACGAGACTGGCCTCATCCTCTTGACACTCCCCCTGCAGATACTTGTACACGTTGATGAGATCCCCTCTCAATCTTCTCTTCTCCAGGCTCAACAGGCCCAGCTCTTGCAGTCTTTCTTCATAGGAGAGGTGCTCCAGCCCTCTCATCATCTTGGTAGCCCTCCGCTGGACTCTCTCCAGGAGTGCCATGTCTCTCTTGCACTGGGGAGCCCAGAACTGGACACAGGACTCCAGGGGAGGCCTCCCCAGGGCTGAGGAGAGGGGCAGGAGCACCTCCCTCCACCTGCTGTCAACACTCGGCCTCATGCACCCCAGGAGACCATTGGCCTTCTTGGCCACAAGGGCACACTGCTGCCTCATGGTCAACTTGTTGTCCACCAGCACTCCCAGGTCCTTCTTGGCAGAACTACTTTCCAGCAGGTCAACCCCCAGCCTGTACTGCTGCATGGGATTATTCCTGCCTAGGTGCAGGACCTTGCACTTGCCTTTGTGGAACTTCAGGAGGTTCCTCTCCGCCCACCTCTCCAGCCTCTCCAGGTCCCTCTGAATGGCAGCACAGCCTTCGGGTGTGTTAGCCTCTCCCCCCAGTTTAGTATCATCAGCAACCTTGCTCAGGGTGCACTCTGTCCCTTCCTCCAGGTCATCAGTGAATACGTTGAACAAGACTGGACCCAGGACTGAGCCCTGGGGGACACCACTAGCTACAGGCCTCCAACTTGACTCTGCACCATTCACCACAACCCTCTGAGCTCGGCCATCCAGCCAGGTCTCAAGCCACCTCACCGTCCACTCATCTAGCCCACACTTCCTGAGCTTCCCTAGGAGGATGTGATGGGAGACAGTGTCCAAAGCCTTGCTGAAGTCCAGGGAGACAACATCCACTGCTCTGCCCTCATCTACCCAGCCAGTCATTCCGTCACAGAAGGCTATTAGATTGGTCAAGCATGATTTCCCTTTGGTGAATCCATGCTGACTACTCCTGATCACCTTCTTGTCCTCCAGATGCTTAGTGATGAAAGATAACTGCTTTTTTCCCCCCTCTTCTCATATGTCGTTGGCAACCATGTAGTAGATGCTTGATAGAAAATTATCCAAAAATGTTTGTTCCACCTATAGCATGAAAAGCTTCTTCCTAACATTAGAATAAAAACCAAAACTCTGTAAAATTAGATTACCTTGTTGAAAGGGATTTTTAAAAAAAGGTACTACCGGTGTTGTAAACCCCTTAAAAATCTGCAAGAAAATTGTCCCAAAATAATGTTAAACATAAGCGTATGAGAAAGACATGCCAACTGCATGTACAAAAAAACCTTTTAGTATGAATAGGGGCCACAGTTTATCAAGCCCACATCTACCCCTAACTCTGTCCAATATCTTTCAAAGAAAGGTACTTATACTTCCTTAGCTAGATTTTAAAAAAGGGGGGGGGGGGATATGCAGTAGGGAGGTGAATACTTTCACGGCCCTTTAGGTCAAAAGAAGTGTAAGATAAATGTTGCATCAATACACTGCCACAGATACAATGATCCAGCAGTTTCATTCACTTTTTTATGGAAATAGTAACAAATCAAATACTCAACAGCAGGAAAGAGACAGTTTGAGAGAGACTAAAAATTTAAATAATTCCAATAAAATGAAAAAGAGACTGTCAAAGTTACTGTGAATTTATAGAAAGATAGCTGCAGAAAAAGAGATAGTAAGGTACAAAGATGGGTAGAGGGCAGAAGTCTATGGTGTTAACAACTGAAAGAAGATATGGCCACTGTAATTGGTAGACAGGGTATTTAAGAAGTAAACTCAAATCTAAACAGAAAACTAAACTGCTTTTCGGTTTAAATTCTTTCTCCAAAACATTCTCTCTTATTACAGAATCACAGAATCACAGAATGGTTGAGGTTGGAAGGGACCTCTGGAGATCATCAGGTCCATCCTCCCCGGTCCTCTAGAGCATATTGCCCAGGATCACATCCAGACGGGTTTTGACTATCTCCAGCGAAGGAGACTCCACTGCCTCTCTGGGCAACCTGTTCCAGTGCTCTGTCACCCTCACAGTGAAGAAGTTTTTTCTCAGGTTCAGATGGAACTTCCTGAGGTTCAGTTTCTGCCCATTGCCTCTTGTCTTGTTGCTGGCCACCACGGAGAAGAGATTGGCCTCATCCTCTTGACACCCTCCCTTCAGGTGGGACATGTACACATTGATGAGATCTTCTCAATCTTCTCTTCTCCAGGCTGAACAGGCCCAGCTCCCTAGCCTTTCTTCATAGGAGAGATGCTCCAGTCCCCTAATCATCTTTGTAGCCCTAATTCCCTTGTAGCCCTTATTCTTTACGCCCAGGGAAACATTTCGCATCTTTTTACCTGCTCTGACTTTTATTTGGATAAATAACCGCAGGGGCTACTCCCAAAACATTTGTGGTGGACAGAAGATGAAACATTCCAGCAACTTCAGACCAGTAAAGAATCTAGCAGGGAGACAGAGACCAGAGTAAGAAATTAGCACTTTTTTTGAAGCCCAGCGTACTTTGTTTGTTTCTTTTACAATGAAGGGAGATAAAAAGCTATCAGTGATTGTAATCATATTTCCAGGTGCATCAGGATGGAACTTGCGGAGGAAAGAAACAGATAACACATTTCTGAAGTTATTTTTGCTATGGTGAGATGTGGAGACCACAGGGGTTTCCATTAACTTTGAGTTTCAAAAGGTTTTTAATAAGGTTACACATCTGAGATGACTGGTTAAGGGGAAAAAACTCATAATCCAGGAGTTAAAGAAGTTTTAAAAACTCAAATCGAGTCTACAGATGAAATAGTCTTCCTTTTTTGATCGAGATGTGAAAGTTAAAGATTAACTCAAAGGGACAGAACCAGTTCCCACATGAAGCCAAAATGCAACTACCATTAAAGGTAACAGGACCTTAGTGTGTTTTGTATCTTTGAAATCTATAATAGTAAAATTTGAAAAATGTGAATTTTGGAGGCTACTTTTGATTCATTTTATTTTAAAATTTCAGCTTTAGTGAGTTTCTTGCTTAACTGGAAATGGGGGCTCTTTTATTTCCAGATCGTATTGTGGGTAACAACTGGAAAAAATAAGAGTTTTATTGTAACATGATTCAGAATGGCTTGAATAGAAGAGGGGTATCCATTTTCAGGAGACAGATGAGCACAGAGGGAGACATATATCTGAAGACGGTACAGTTCCTGCAGATGGTAGTAGTAAGAACAATTATGTTGTTTTCTCCTTAGGAAAGATTTTGTACGCTTTTGCTAGCAAGGCTGACCTGATAGGCTGTAAAGTTGGCCATGTGCTTAAGGCTCTAGAGGGGAAATTAGGAGATCAGGAATCAGGTTTTAACTCCATGATTGATAGATTCAAAATATGACTAAATAAATTAGGACACTTACATTGTGTACTACATGACATGGGATGATCTGGATCCAGAAATCCTTTAAACATTATTTTGATAATAACGTGCTAAACTTTGGCCAATAAACCTTAATACACAGCCTCGAAGGATCTTTGGGACACAGGAAAGGACATGTCTCCTGGAGCTAATTTACTTTCCTTTGGCATGGCTATGTGGCCACCTATGTGGCTTTCAGCTGGCTCAGGGTTTGTTACAGTGCGCTTAGGCATGCTTGGTGCTTCCTCTGAGAAATGGCCACCTTACAGAGTTGGAGAAGAAATCTATATGCCTTCATTAGATATTTTATTGAGAAAAATTCTTCTCGTTTTTGTATTCAACTCCTTCAAAAAAAGAAAATAAAGAGAGCCTCAGACACACAGGAGTGAATGGAAAGCTGATATTTCCTGAAGAGATTTTAATTTTCATTAAACACAAGCAAACAAATGGACAAGCAAACCAAGGAGGATATTACAAAAGTTATTCTGAGCAGCTGCAGTATTTTATCTGGTATGGGACACCGTATTTAAATTTACTAATCTATATATGGCTGTTAACATTCAATGGAAAAAAAAAATCAAGGAAAAAATAGAAGTCCAAAAGATTCATTTCTATGTAGATACTAACTGTTTCCAAAACCAAATAAAATTCTGTTATTTCATCAGTGAAAATTTGTGAAAAAATACCCTTCATCTGATCTTAAATATTAAAAAAGTTCCAACACGAATACTAAAAAAGGACTTGAGTAAAAGTGATTCAGCTATTTTCTTTGTTAGTCTTTATTAATCTTACTCCAGCAAGAGAAAAAATAATTGTTACAGAAAAGTGTATCACATCCATATTATGCCTCTACTCATTGACCTTCCAAGCTAGCAGAAAAGAAGTGCTTTGTTCCGTCTGCTTTATCTCTGAGGTGCAAATGCTTCTTCACTGCTGCACTCAGCTGCGTTTTTTATCACAGTCTTATCAAGTAGGTCATTCTAATTTTGCATGTGGAATGATTTCACCTTCTTGAATAGTGATGAGTCAAGCAGGCTAAAAAGGCTCTGAACAGTTTTACTGGCAGTGCTTCGACTGATGGACTGAGGAAAATTCGACCAGTAGCTGAAAGTGGCTTCCTCAAATCTATGTGATCCTGGAAAACGTTGCTCATTTGTAACTCTTGCTATTGTCTCAGTACTTTTTCTTGTCAAAAAAAAACCCCAATCCCATCCCCCAAATAACTTCAATTTACCTGCCGTTACTACTAAGATCCTATTTTGCTAACATCTTTGAAGATTATGGAGGGAAAATCCATCTACAGCTCGAAGAGCATCGAGTGCCATAGAATCATTTCCTTGATTGGGGTCTTGGAGTACAGCTATAGTATGGATACCATAAGAGTTTATCAGGTGAACTGATAATTATGTGTTGCTTACTAATAGCAATTGCAACTGCAAAAGAGCAGAGTACAGCAGGAAAACTCAGATAATTTTAGAAAAGATAGTTTGAATAAAAATAATAACTAATAATAATAATAACAATAACAATAACAACAACAATAAGGTAGATAAATAGACACCTGGAGAAATGAAACAATGCTTGCAAAATCAGGATGAGACTGGCTTATCCCAGAAAGTAACTGGAAGTATACAGTGTTGGCAAATCTACATTGCTTCGTGATTGCAGCACTGAGCTCCTGTGCCAAAGGCATCCCTGCAGGACCATACCCAAACCCAGGGTCTTCTGTTGTCATGACACCATGTTACACCCATTTGGAGTTACCAGCCCAGAAACACCCTGCCCTGGGGACCCTCTCGCACCATGGAGACGTACCTTCTCCTTCCTGTGTCCCAGCCTTACCATGGGACTCTGGGGAATTCCTTAAGAAGCACTTAATTACTGGGGGAAAAGAGGACTACTTTCCATTTCCTTCTTTGCCCTCCTTATTTTCACCCTCCCAAGCTCTTCTTGGAAAGCAGATGTTCTAAAGGATTTAATTAATCTTTTTGTTCTCCTTAATGTGATACTTTGGTAGTAAACGCATAAAAAGAAGGGATGGTGGCTTATTATCACTCTCACTTAGGGCCTGATTTTTAAAGAACTTTAGTCTGTGTCAGTTGGAATAGGCCAATTAAAAATACCTTTGACAATTTCCTCTTTCCCTCCCAAACCCATGAAAGTGAACTTAATTAGAGGTTCAAGCCTAATTAGTCCCTGTGCTTCATTCTTTAACCTGTGAATAATCACTGTAGGAATAACAACCTTCCCCACTTTCTCCCACCAGACATAGGACTCAGACTTGATCCCTAAATTATATCTTTCCCGTTAAACTAAAGTGTGCCCAGGGGTGTTCCTGGGCATGAAAAGTGATTGCTGCTGCTTTCTATACTAGTCCCTGGCATGGCTTGGTACCAAGGGGGCTTTCCCAAGCAGCTCCCTGGCATCGTGCAGCAGGCAGCACAGCCTGGCGTTTGTAGGTGGTCACCCTTCCAGAGGGAGAGACAACGTAATACTATGCATTTGGGCCATTCCCTATCATTAGGTCTTAATACCATGAAGAAACAGTCCTAGGAATATACAATTTACTGATGCTGTGTAGAACATCAGCCTGAAATGTTAGTCCTGTAGCCTGCAGAACGAGCCCTACCCTGTTTCAGATAAATCAGGTCACTGTTAATACACAAGGAAGACTCACAAATGCGGTCCTGCTTTGCCTTGCCTCTGAAATAAATAGATTGTCTCTTTGCATGGTGCTTGTTTGCTGTGAAGTATGCCCATTAGTTTTCCGTATAATGAGCTGAGTCAAGGAAACCCTACAGGAGCCAGACCTAGTGGTGCCAGCGCTGCTCTGCACGTGCTCCTTTGTCAGCAGCAAAATCTCTGTGCTGGCAACATCCTATTCTCAGGACAATTCCAGCAGCACAGGGAGACATCTGCTGGTTTTTATGGTGACGGTGATCTTGTCAAGCCTTACTGCTGAGAGGCCCTTCTGTCCTGCTAGCTTAACTTTCCTTACAAAACCCTCACCTGTCAATACGCCTTCTGTTGCAGCTAATATGAACATAGACTACTTTTATTTCAGACCTCACTGCAAGGAAGCAATAAGCTGCTGAAGAGCTCAAAATTTCTCTTCTGCTGGCAGCTGGTCCTCAGATAACATGCTAGTTGGCTTACTAAGCTGCGGGTGATTTATGAGGATAGCCAGACTATCCAGAATTATCACAATGACAGCAACAAATAAATAAATAAAAGAGATCTCAGCTAGGGCTGAGTAAATAATGAGTGAATATTTGTCTCTTACCCAGTAACTCAAAGAATTAGTTCTCTCTTCCTCTGATAAGAAAATTTATACCTATAGCCCCCATCTTGTGCGGAACTCCTAACCATTATGTCACAGCCTATTGTATGCAGGTTGTAGATCTCATTCTCACCCATCCCTTAGCAAATCTGCCACTGCATACAGAAAGAGTCAAGATTTTTACCATGGTCTGATGCCCTGGAAGTCGAAGTGAGAAGGAACCTTCCTTCCGCTGCAACCTTGTCTAGTAGTAAAGAGTTTAACATTAGTTTTGTGCTTCTCAGAGCACAGCAATGACCTTAGCAGGTCTCTTGCTTCTGGGAAGACAGTCTGATTGCCAGCCTCTTATACACAGCTGCAATTCAGTCTGCAGTATATTCCCGAGGCTCTGAGGGTGCTCACTTGAAGAAGCCTAAGGAAGAAGACTGCCAAGTTTCTGAATCCTGATAAGGCTTACCGTGAACCTAATTCCATCATTTTAGGTGCCGAAAGTCCAAGTAGAAGAATCTGCTGAATTGATCAGCTTGGATTTAGGAACCTTAATTCTACTCAAGTCTCACTTTAAAAGTTCATATGCTTTTCAGGTCTGGCTCCAAAAAATTCCCTGGAACAGACAAAATCACAGAATCACAGAAACGTTTAGGTTGGAAGGGACCTCTAGAGATCATCCAGTCCAACCTCCCTGCTCAAGCAGGGTCCTCTAGAGCATGTTGCCCAGGATCACATCCAGGCGGGTTTTGAATATCTCCAGCGAAGGAGACTCCACTGCCTCTCTGGGCAACCTGTTCCAATGCTCTGTCACCATCTCAGGAAAGAAGTTCTTCCTCAGGTTCAGATGGAACTTCCTGTGGTTCAGTTTGTGCCTGTTGCCCCTTGTCTTGTTGCTGGGCACCACGGAGAAGAGGCTGGCCTCTTTCTCTTGACATCCTCCCTTCAGATACTTGTACACGTTGATGAGATCCCCCCTCAGTCTTCTCTTCTCCAGGCTCAACAGGCCCAGCTCCCTCAGCCTTTCTTCAGAGGAGAGGTGCTCCAGCCCTCTCATCATCTTGGTAGCCCTCCGCTGGACTCTCTCCAGGAGTGCCATGTCTCTCTTGTCCTGGGGAGCCCAGAACTGGACACAGTGCTCCAGGGGAGGCCTCCCCAGCGCTGAGGAGAGGGGCAGGAGCACCTCCCTCCACCTGCTGCCAACACTCGGCCTAATGCACCCCAGGATCCCATCGGCCTTCTTGGCCACAAGGGCACACTGCTGGCTCATGGTTAACTCGTTGTCCACCAGCACTCCCAGGTCCTTCTCGGCAGAGTTGCTTTCCAGCAGGTCAACCCCCAGCCTGTCCTGGTGCATGGGATTATTCCTGCCTAGGTGCAGGACCTTGCACTTGCCTTTGTGGAACTTCATGAGGTTCCTCTCCGCCCACCTCTCCAGCCTGTCCAGGTCCCTCTGAATGGCAGCACAGCCTTCGGGTGTGTTAGCCTCTCCCCCCAGTTTAGTATCATCAGCAAACTTGCTGAGGGTGCACTCTGTCCCTTCCTCCAGGTCATTGAGGAATACATTGAACAAGACTGGACCCAGTCCTGACCGCTGTGGGGCACCACTAGCTACAGGCCTCCAACTTGACTCTGCGCCATTCACCACACCCCTCTGAGCTCGGCCATCCAGCCAGTTCTCAATCCACCTCACTGTCTTGCCCACACTTCCTGAGCTTACCTAGGAGGATGTGATGGGAGACAGTGTCCAAAGCCTTGCTGAAGTCCAGGGAGACAACATCCCTGCTCTGCCCTCATCTACCCAGCCAGTCATTCCGTCACAGAAGGCTATCAGATTGGTCAAGCATGATTTCCCTTTGGTGAATCCATGCTGACTACTCCTGATCACCTTCTTGTCCTCCAGATGCTTAGAGATGAGAAAGAAGAAATGAAGAAGAAATGAAGCGAAGTCTTTGAATTCTGGTTTGCTGAGGCAGCATTCTTTCTTCACTCCCTGGGCAGAAAAATGTTTTATTGAAGCATTTTGTCTTTGTGAAGGAAGTGATGCTCTGTGGCTGCATGTCCTTTTCAGACTGTGAAATACTAGTTAACACTGATTCCCTGAAAAAATATTTAGTTTTCTCTTATTTTGCTATTATTTCAAATATAATATTGTAAGGAGATTGAAAGTTATTTTATTTCTTTTCTTTTTCTATAGCAACATTCTAATTTATCCAAATGAAGGCACAATTAAGCAGTCTGACATTTAATTACAGTCTGCATTTCATGTACACAAACATATTAAAACTGAGAATGCTAATCCTTAATGCAAAAATTGCCATAATATAACATACAAAAATGCAAATGCAAGCAGTGTAAGGCATGTCTTTTCCTCATCCCTCCCTTCCCATGATTTTGCTCATGTGGCTCTGTAGAACTGCTTTTCATTGGTGGCCACTGTTTCTTATGATGCTTGTTAGCAATAGAATATGAGTGGAATTATATGGTCTATATTCTCAGCCAGTGTAATTCATCATCACTCCATTGCCTTCACTAGTATTACTCAATTAACACTGACAGCCTGTGTCTTTCAAGGCTAAGCAGTGCACATCAATAAAACTACACTGATTTACGCTGTTTGTGGACTGGCTTTACACAGTCAGGAGCCAAAGGAATTTCTTTGCCAGATTCAAATAATTTTCAGTAGTCACATTTTAATTCTAGATTTCTTAGGAAAACTCCTTTGAGCCTGCTACAACAGGTCCAAATCTCTCTTTGCAACTGAGATTTGCAATGTGAATAGCCTTAATACTGATCAAGTAAGTGAGATGGACAGGTGAGGTATTAGTTCTAGTACTCTGTATAATTTTGGTAATTGTACGCTATTGTTCTGCCACTACCACTGTAAAATTTGGATGCCTGTCAGCAGCACATGATGCGACTAACGTTAACCATGTGCAAATCATTCTTTCTCGTCTCTCATCTTCTCTCCAGAGAGAAAAACTGGTTTTATTTGCTTGGGTTTCATGCACACATAGCTTTTTGCTACTATTAGAGATAGAAGTTTCAAAAATAATCAGAAAGCCCACATTGAAGGTGGGGAATTGGCTGCTAATTTCTGTGATGGTCTCTTGCTTTACAAGATTTCATTCTGCAGTTCTAAGAGAGAAGAAAAACCTCAGGAAATTCATTCCACTGTGTAGATATATTTTATCCTTGACTTAAATAATTTTTTCCTGAGTTAAATAATTCAAAATTTCTGAGGGGAAAACTTGTCAGCTAGAGTAGACAGGCCAGTGTTTTTGTTGATCTTCTCAAAGAACAGGCAGCACTAGTGCTGCATTGTGTTGGGAATGCAGGACACAGTCCTCACCTTAAATTTCTTATTGGTACATCAAATCGAGGGTGCAAAGTTAAAAAAGAAGTCCATACCCAAGGTCAGTCTTCAGGTCTACGGCAAAATCAAGACCTGACTCACTGACTGCCTCTTCACTGCAGAGTATCCCCCAGCCACAATGGCCACTCTGTATATTCCTTCATTTCTAGAGATATTTGGAAACACCCCGGTGTGCCTTACCCAAGGAGAACTTTTGGATGAACCCACTGCTTAGAAGCCCCTTCAGAGCACACTCAAATAGACTGGTCATGGCACCGCATGAAAGCTTCAGCTGTGCCACCTAAATGATGATATCAGGCAAAAATAACCCAGGAACCTTGCTTTCATGGAAGGATGCATGATATCACTTGCTTTGAGATGTCCAGTGTAGTGCAGCAAATAGGGTTTTTGCCCTTCTTAGCAAAAATGTCACAGACTTTGTATTAACTCACACAAGCAACCAGGTCTTGTCCAGGCTACTTTTGACCTGAGCTGATTTTAGCCTGTTTCAGCCATGATAACAGTTGTCCAGCTCTCAGATGACAGCCAGGTATGGCAAAGTCTAACAAACCTAGGTAGTCATTGTGTAAAAAACATAAGATCTTCATGCTAACCGTAGCTGGAGAAGGTGATTGTGTAGCTTTCAAACTTGAGCTGGTAATCAATTAAAAATGGCAGACTATGCTAAGAAAACATATCAACATATACCCAAAAAGTCCCTCAAACCAAGGAGGAAGAACTTGTCACCATAAACATCATATGAAGATGAGGAAAAAAAAATCTAAGTCTTTGATAAGTTATCATAATCTTTTCCTTCTTCTTGGGAAGAGCAGGCTTTATTGACCTTAGACACCAGAGAGACACTGGAAGGCTGAGCATAACACTGGAGAAAGGGGGCAAATACTACAAAGTTTGTGTACATCAGTCTTTCACTGAATCATTAACTATAAATATATGATGCCATAGCATCATATATATACATATATACTAGAGTATATATATATACACTAGTATATATATATATACTAGAGTGTGTGTATATAAATATATATATATATATATATATATATACTAGAGTATAACTACAGTTAGCAATCGTACCCAAACGATCCGCTGTCTATGCCGACTACAAGCCTGATTGCGGAAATACCTAAGCACCCAATGTGACCAAAGGGAGCATCACACATCTTAGGATAGGGCTTATACCCATCCATATGCTGGCTGCTTAGGCACAGAATGAAATCCATCACAGCCACGTTTTTACCAAATACTATTGCTTTGATTGGCTTGACTCGAGATCATGTTTTTATTTGTACATCTCTTTTGTGTTTGACAGAATTAAAAACATTCTGGGGACTTAACGCACAGAAGGTGTCAGTTTATTGAAAGGCTTTTATCTTCATATTTTACAGTTGGTAATTACCTCTCATGAGTGAAACAAAAAGCTAGTCTCTGCTCTGGCTGCCTTTCATTTCCTTTCAAACTAAACGTGAATCCAGACTGCTGTGTTTTCTTGGCAGTGATTTTACTAATATAGCAGGTTGTTACAAAGCAATGTTATTTGCATGATACAAAATTAATTAGAAAAGTCTGCTGTAATTTATAAATGTGCAGTTATGGCTAAACAAGTAAGAAGTTGAGACTTTGCAGGGTTCCCAGTGGGTTATTATTTGCATGATTCCAGTGCAGCCACTAGACAGAGTCACTGATTTGTCCTCTGATGTAAAAATGCAATTTACCTTATTCTTATGGGAGCTGCAAATGTATTAAAACATATTTCTGGAGTTTGTTCAAATTAATTATTATGAAAATAAATGGATTTATGGAATAGAAAAAGAAAAATAAAGCCTGATTATTTCCAAAGACCAAGTAAGCTTTTTCCAAACAAGCCAAAGGAGGATGTCAGCGCCATATTGCTTCATAAGATACCCCAGATATTAAATTCAAAGAGATCAAAGCTCAAAGAGAGCAAACAGGGCCTCTTGCTCTGTGCTCACTGAAACTTCAGTGTTTTCCTCCTTATTTCATAGGCTCTTCCACGGTTCTCTGGTCTATCAGCCTGACTTCCTGCACACTAAAGGTCACAGAATTTCACTCCAGGCCTCTGATATTGAACCTAATTCAGCCTTTCTCCCTTCTCTGAGCTGCCTATCCTTAGCCCTTTATATATCAGTTTTTTTTTTTTTTTTTTTTTTAAAGTTCAAATGAAAGTCCATTATCCCAAACTTATCTCTGCCCTTATCCAGGTCCTTTCTTCTATCTAATGAAAAAAAAAACTGTTGCAGGACTCAAACGAAAGAGGTTGTCTTCAAGGTGAAAGTAATTCAGGTTATTTCTTGGCCATTGCCTCTGACTGTTGATGTGTACCAACACACAGAACTCTTTCACTTAACAACAGTGACACCATCAAGTTTGCTAGATTAGCTGAGATGAGACAGGAATCCAAGTAACACAACAACTCCCAACGCTTATATCCTATAAAGTGAATAGAGGAAAGTCATTAGTCCTCAAGTACTTTTGTGTAATTTCTTTCAGATGCCCAGCCAGGATACAGTTCTCCTACCAGATTTCATGAAGTGTCTTTAACTTAGCCCAGCACGGAGATTTAACAACATACTTGAGTAAATAGGTTTCTTTGGCCCTGTTCACCTCCCAGTTTACAGGTGTGAATCTGGAGTAGCTCCAGTGAACTAAACAGAGTTGAATAGACTGAAGCCATCAAATGCAATTTGTTTAATTTAGAAAATCAGGGGAAGGAATAGAAACAGAAGTGTATTTACAACCACAGGACTGATCTAGCACTTTGTCAGCTTGCACTGTTCTGTTTTTTTAGCTCTTTCAGTAGAGATAAATAGTTTTTAAGACCTGGAGTCACAGTGTATAACTTTAGGCGCCTAGTGAAGGAGCGTGGTTGTTCTAGCACCCCTGAATAACAATGCAGAACTGTGTCTGCAGAAGACAATTCAGCCCACCAAAGATCTGAAATGTTCAGGCTGTTTATCTGCTGAGAGGGAACGTACAGTGATTCCACTCTGATGTCTGCTTCTCATTTAGCCATGTGAAACTAGGTGAAGTAAAGCTAGGTCTTTAAATATTTTAATCATGTAGGTTGCTTATTGGATCTAATTTTCCTACCCAATTCCTCAGTTCACATTCAGAGTAAAGGAAAAAAAAAAAAAAAAACTTGAAAACCTCTGCAGGTGAGCGAATCCCAGCAGGACTGACCGTCAGCTCTGATTCTGAATACATCAAGGAAAATTTGCTTCTCTTTCCAGATGGATTGGAATCCATCCTAAGAAGTGTCCAATTCAGAGTCCTGATGGAAATGAAATCCCGTATAATGTTTCTGATGTGCGCATCTGCCTCTGGCACCTAGGGGGTGATCAGGTTCAGCAGCTTGTTTCGCATTGCTGCCTCCCCTTCGCATCAGACTGCTTAAAGAGAAATAAAACATTAAAAAAAGAAAAAAGCTAAGAAGAAAACAAGCAAACAAAAACTTTAAGTCTTGGGTGGTAGAGGGAAGCTCCAAACCTTTCATACACACGTTGCCAAGGAAACCATTCCTTGCTATCCCTTTTATCCTGCTTGTCTGCCTCTGTCTTTGGGAAGAAGTGACATTGGGGTTTGTTATGCATAGAACCAGTTTTATGTGTGTATATATATATATATGTGCATGTATGTATGTATGTATGCTCGTATGCTTTTTTTTCAATTCTAAATTTCACCTCCTTATAGACCTTAGCAACGTATAAGATCTTCGCAGGGAGAAGAGTTTAAAAAGCAAATTGATGCAACCACTGACAAATCACATGTTAGTGGAGAGAGAGAAGGTGAATCTGTTGTTTACAGACACCTAGGGCTTCAGAACTTGAAATGAAGGAGAAATTTCCACTATCTTAAGATTTTTGCTAATGTACTTCTTGCATCCTGTTCTGCTGTGGTCATCCCTAAATAGTGCATACTTAACATGAGAAATAAAGGGAAAACCATATTATTTAATCCTAGTCTGCGCATTTAACTTACTATGCAGCACATTGCTTCATAGAGGTGTGTAACTACTCAGCAAAGACTGATGAATTAAGAAGACTATAAGGTAAAAAGTGCATCATTTCCCCATTTTTAAGTTCATATAAATGAGGTGAAGAGGTGAAGGTTGAAAAATTCCAGTTTGCTTGCATAAAATCAGCAGGCTGGATCCCCTTTTACAGGACTAAGGGGTGATCCGTGGAGAGTCATCAGCTCCAGCCCGTAGGGGCCTGACCCCTGCAGGGAAATCTGCCTGCACTGTACAGACCATGGGACAATTCAGCCACCTCTGAAGGGTCAAACATCAGGGGATCTGGTGAGCAATGCAATGATGACAAAGACAAGTAAGTTTATCCAGTGCTCACCTCCTGTCAGTGCTGGAGCATTTTTTTCCAAAACTACCATAATATCCTCTCTGTTCATTCCATTCATTGCCCCAGTCCATGTATTAAAGGTAGCTACCTGTTTCCTATCTTTATAAAACTGTAAGCAATAGCTGGAAGATACAAACAACTAATGCTTTTTCCTTTTTATGTTGCTCACCTGAGACTAATGCAACATTAACATAGCAGAATTCACCACGAATGTGGAAATCACCATGTTGTGACAGAGGTTTGAAACCCTTTGCTTTGACTTCTCAATGTGCCGGGAACAGCAATGCCAACTTACCCTTTATATAATACAATATATGTTTCTTCCTCTTTCTTCCTTCTGCACACTTCACGTTTCTCTGTTTAAGGAAGGAGCTGAGACCTTGATCTATACCCTTAGGGAGCACCACAGCCACACAGCATTCTCCTAGAAAAAGAGTAGGGAACAGGTCTGCTCTCCAACTCAACCAGGGGCTTGAATTTAAATAAAAATGGCCAAGGGATTTTCTGTGGCCCCTATGATGGTGAACATGCACAAAGAGCATCTGCAAGAGTGAGCAACATGGAGGAGGGAAAAGCCAGTTGTCTCTCCCAAGGAACCAGAGTATATGAGCTCAGCACAGGTCATATACTCGGCTTCTCACAGTCTTATATGTCACAGCTTCTCGGCTGAAGGAGAACATCTGCTTCCTGGTACACTATAATATTGAATACTGTGTTGTCTGTGTGGTTGGGGCTCCATGATGGCTGGAGGGCAGCTGAAGCAAAGAAGTGAAGATCACCAAAGACAGTTTAGTTTAAGTCCTTTTTTAGATTAAAGTCCCGAATAAGAGTTTGAACTTCCTTGAGGGATCTGGATGAACAATGTTTTTGGGAGCCAGGCCATTCTCACATGCATTTCTATGTCCTTTCTTAAGTAGTATAATCAAGGGTGAGTATTTTGATGTAACTTTCAGTACAGCTCTGATGTCCAGAGGTCATTCCAGTTGTGTGTTCACAGCACACACACTGTATGATTTGCATCCAACACAAACTATCTGATGAAAGTCGGCCTGCAGTTCCCTCACTCCACCATCCTTGATTTGGCAATTATTCATTTATATCCGGGCTGTACCCAAGGGCATATCCCATATTTTTCATGATGAAATCCTTTGCAATTCTTAACTTTCAAAGGACACACCTGTCATCTATTTATTAAAGAAGCATTAGCACTAAATTAACTTTAGGGGTTTTGTATCCTCATTTCCAACTCAGATCCGTGGTGCCCAGCAACAGGACAAGAGGCAACGGGCAGAAACGTAACCACAGGAAGTTCCATCTGAACCTGAGAAAAAACTTCTTCACTGTGAGGGTGACAGAGCACTGGAACAGGTTGCCCAGAGAGGTAGTGGAGTCTCCTTCCCTGGAGATATTCCAAACCCGTCTGGATGTGATCCTGGGCAATATGCTCTAGAGGTCCCTGCTTGAGCAGGGAGGTTGGACGAGATGATCTCCAGAGGTCCCTTCCAACCTCAACCATTCTGTGATTCTGTGATTCTCAACCAGGGATTCAATTTATTTCCAAGCAGTATTCAGATTTGTATGAGTCAACGTTTATGAAGGGATGGAAAAAATTGCAGATCAGCTGATGAAGAGAAGATGTAGCACTGATGAACAACACAAAGGTAGTAAAAAGCAAGAAAAAAGAGTAAGAGAGAGAGAGAGAGAGTGAGATTACAAAATGAAAGGATGTGGTCATTATTTGTGCCTATAAACCAAAAGTAATTCTAAGCGAGTTAAAAATAACCTGAAATGCAATTTGGGCAGGAGTAGTGTTATGTCAAAAAGAGAGGAATGAATTCAGCTCAATAGAGAGGAATGAATTCAGCCTTCAACTCAATAAATTAACACATAGGTTTAATTGCTGTGACAAATGAACATAGCAAAGGGAGTCAAATTCTGCTGGGTAATGCAACCATTTAGCAAAACCCTGGTCGGCAGAGATATGTAGGTCAGTTATTATGGACCAGTGAGCAGAGGTAGTCCCTAGAGTGAGAGCCTAGGTGGAAATCTCACAGTAAAATCTCTATCTAATAAAATAGCAGCTTGAGAGTGTATCTGGTTTCAACATCTTTCTTAATAGCCTTTTAGCAGGAGAGGAAGATATTAAATAAAGTGGCAGTTAAAGAGAATGACAGAGCAAGAGAGTGGGATTTATTGTTGGATTTTTCAGTTTGCTTGATTGTTTGATTGTTTTTTCAGTTGTGATTCTGTTGCCATTTTTAAAGCCAGCTCCAAAAAGGAAACTGTTGAGCAACTAAGATTTTAAAGATAGAAGAAAAAGAGTTAGTGGCTTGATAAAACCAATATCCCAAATAAAGGCCGGTGGGATGTAATCTTAGTCTATGTTCCACATCTCCTCTGCTATAGTCCTCTGCCATGTGTTGAGCTGAGCACTCAGAGGAGATGAGAAGGAAAAGATGATCTGGAGGACACAGAGGTATTGAGGGATGTTGTTCCCTCCAATACAGACGTCCCTCCTTGAGCCCAGTACTGTGTGGTAGAAGTGGTGCTTATACACAAGGCTGAATTTCTATGGAGTGAATTACAGCTAGATGAGTAAAATCTGCATGCTCCTAATATTCATTTTCCTGGGAAAATCTCATGCTAATCCTACGCATGTTTAATTAACAACAATATGTTGTTATTGTTTAATAAAATATGTTTAATTAACAACAATAGCTAGAAAGACTACTTGGCATCTTCCTAACTGCATTTCTCAGGAGATTCTTGTAATCACATCCTGCAGTCATATCACACACACTTCCCTAAGAAAAGACAAAGCATTTTATAAGAGATTCTTTATCTTGAAATACCCAGATGCATACCCAGATGCAGTGGTCAGCGCTTGAAATTAAGATATTTTGATTTATTATTCCATAGTATGTATTCTCTGAACCCACAGCCCTGCGAGCCTCGCTAGTGTGGATCATCTTTAGAGCAGACAGATAGGATTACAAAGGAGCAGTGCAGTCAGCTCTGTTCTCCATTCTCTTAAGTCACTGTAGGTAACTTAATGATTCCTTTGTATTAGACTTCAGGGATCAGACTATCAAGCAAACATATTTTACCTCATGAAACATATCTAGGTCGAATTCACCTTTTCAAGGAAGTTATTGGTTTTGGGAATTTGCTCACAGTGGTTTCAATTTTTCTTTCTTTCTTTTTCTTTTTCTTTCCCTTTCTTTCTCTTTCTCTTTCTCTTTCTCTTTCTCTTTCTCTTTCTCTTTCTCTTTCTCTTTCTCTTTCTCTTTCTCTTTCTCTTTCTCTTTCTCTTTCTCTTTCTCTTTCTCTTTCTTTCTTCCTTTCTCTTTCACTTTGTGACTGGCATACTTATCCATAAAGTGCTTTTTCTTTTCCTTCTCTTCCCATTTCATTTTATCCTATCCGCCAACAGCATTTTTTCTGGTGACACCTTATAAAATCCAACCAACAAAAACAAACAGGTATTTATTTTATGCTTACACTTCAAATTCTCTTTCAGTCAGGGCTCCTGGGAATGCTTTGAACGTTTTGTTAGGTACAGAATGTGTTATCTAGAGGACAAGGCTAAAACCATGAGAAAGAGTTTACCCTAACTGCAAACAAAGAGCAAAAGAAGGTATTCCAGAATTCAAGGAAACGCAACCTAGAGCGTGCATAACAGTCACAGCAAAAGCACAGTTTGTTGTTTTCCTTCATAGAGGCAACTGGATTGTTTACAGCAGGAAAGTCTGAGCTTTCTAAATTCATGTGACTCAGATCTGAGGTGGGTTCCTTTTGGCTTAAGTACTAGGGAAGTTATCAGAACATTACATGTATGATGAGTTGTTAATAGGATGGTAACCTCTTAAGATTTAAATTATCTCAACTACATTTAATAGGTATGGAGGCACAGAAGAAAATAGAAGATAATCAGGCTACTCCCTACTGGATTTAGAGCAGTCTCCATGAAGAGGGAAAATAATCTCTGTATTTAAGGGTACTCTTCTGTCGTCATCTTTTTTTGGTTGGTTGGTTGGTTGCTTTAAGCTTACAAAAGTTAGTCTGACTATTCTGTGAAGCCTCACAAGGTTTAAAATAGGATGATTCAGTTTCATTCAGCACAGGAAGAGAACACAAATGGAGCAATCCTGTGACAGCTGGAGAGGAGACAGTTTAAAGGGCTCCAGCTTCTCAGCTGCTTGTGACCATCTTTCATCTCAAGCCAATGCCACTAACTTTTTCCACCGGTCAGCATACCAGGAAAGATCTGGGGATTCACAGCTCAGCTGATTAAATGTATAGACATACCTTTATAACATGTCAAAATCTGTAGTGTATTGCCCATTGGTAAATGGCCGGTTGCACTTAATGCTCTTAGTCATTGAGAGTCACATATTTCTTTTTTTTTTTTTTATTTTTATAGCCCCTAACCCTTTGAAAACTTCAGAACCGAGGGAATAATATAATTAAAATATCAAAAGATAAAAAAACCTGAGTCTAGGACACAAGAGGCAGATAAGTATCCTGACTCAAAATTTGTCAGATAGTGATCCAACATCTTTTGCAAATGAAAATGCTATCAGTAGTCTTGAGCCTGAGCTGAATCTCTGATTTTTATTAGGTAAATGTTAGTTTCTATTCTAAGGCTGCTATACATTTGAATTTGGATGGAAAGGGATACTGCAACATTTTGTATGAGGTAACTTTATTAAGATAAAATCTGCAAAGAAAATATATTCTCTGGAGGAAATAAATTATGGTCAATCCATTTATTTTTCTTTCCTTGTCATATTCCCCTTGAGGCTAACATCTGCATCTTTCAGTTGTGTTCATCTGGAAAGATCCAGATCAGATTACCCAACACACATCATTTTCTAGCAGTGTTATGTAGAACAAAGCATGGTACTGTGACTTGACAGGTCTGCTTTTCTACATTCTAGAGCAATGTGCAATCAGAGTTAGAGTCCTTATGCTGTCTGTATCTTGATTTCATGTTCATGGGGAAAAAAAGAAGAAGAATTAAAAAGAAGAAGAAAAAAGTAGTAGTTAGTTTCTCTGTAAATAAACTTAGAAAATTTAGAAAGAAAAAAATGCGATGTGAATAAAATTTACGCTTGGAAAATAGGTTTTGAACTTACCTATCCAAGGTCATTGGATGACCTTGAGGGGACACAGCTGAGCTTAATCAGATCACCCATGTAGATCAGAGTTTACAGGGAGGAAAACAAGGCACAATCAGACTCACTTATTGCTGTGAAACCATACAGAAATATAATAAACATTGCTAGCCTGATCGAAGAATAGATCTGCCTATACCTACACTTTCTAGCTAGGTCATTGGGATTTCTTTTAGTGTTTTTTTTGAGGGGGGACTGTTCTGAGTATTGAACGTTCCTTCGTGTGTTTACACTGGTAACTTTATGAAGAAAAGGAGTATTATTATGCTCTTTTTACAGATAGAGTGATGAGGAACAAATTTTATTTAGGTGACTACATACAGTTAAGCAGCTACTGCTGTTTGCAAGTAGAGGTCTTTCATCACTGTAGTGGAGTTTCCCATAGAGGTTTACCAAGTCATGTTTCCCTCACCTAGCGTTATCTCCTTTGCTCTTCAACCCTAACTTCTGCTCTCATCTGCTGCAGTCCAAGGAATATTTGTCTCATGCAAAGCAGAGCAGCTGTAGAAGTAGAGACTGAGGGAGATTTGTGCAGAATATCCTAGCCTGGTGATTAAAGCATCCACATAGGAGCCATATACTCAAATCTCCTCGGAAAGAGGAAAGAAAAAAATCTGGTAATAAGTCACGTAGTAAAAATGATGAAGTATTACCTTGTATTTCCCTTGAGATAGCAAGTGCAACACCTCATCTAGCAGGTACCTCCCATGAGGTCCCTGCTGATAAATTGCTTGGCTTAATATCTAGGTCCTCAAAGGACTTTGACCCTATGTGTCAGCTCTGCAGTGCCAGGACCGTAGGCAATTATTTGGAGCGTTCCTGGCAGTGATATACTTTTAGGCTATATGGGAGAAATCTCAAAGGTCAGAAGTCTTTTGGGAGTAACTAAAAATAGCTTTTTGAGGATCTGAATACTGGATTTAGGAGCATCCAGATGGACTTATCAGTCTAAAATGATCTTATATGAATCTAGTGTCAGTTATCTTTGAGAAAGAGGATTTTAAATTTTATAGTGAAAGTCTCCTAAGCTCCAGCCCAGTCTCCTAACTAGTAACGTCATTGTATGGTAGCTAAGGAGCTTGCCCGGCTTAATTAGCTGCCCAGTTAACTACTGTATTTTTTTTTCATCCTATTTACTAGCTTATGTAGGGATTGATATGCAATGGTGACACACTGTTATAGTGTTGCTACATTATTTACAAGTTATTCCAGATATTAGTAGAAATACAGATAGGGGAAATCAGCCATCTCTGATACGAATGTCAAAGGTGTTTAATATGTATGCTAGCATCCCGGTTTCCTAGAAAACATCTGATAGGGACCTTCCTACTGCATACGCTGCTGCAAGCTCCCCTTTTATGTTACCCGGTTCACGCGTTTTCAGAAGTTACTTGTTGTCCGCAAGGTCCCTCAGGCACCCTGCTTACCAACATACGGCGCTGGAAAGGAAAACGCGTTGTCCACAAACACTCACACACATACACATAGTTATTCACCTACTGCGTGAATGTCATTGTATTCATACTATGGGTGCAGTTGTGAGATGCTAAGTATTGCAGGAGGAAGGGAAATACGCTGCTGACACCAGTCCCTGCAGGTGCGGAAACCGAGGTGGCTGTAAACTGCCATCGAATTTGGCACTTAACAGGGCTGTATCTTCTGAATAACTCTTGTGCTCTCGCCACAGGAATTTGGCAAAATGGTCCATATATCGTACTGCATACCATAAATCAGTCATTTATGGTGTGTTGCTGTCTTACAATCTACTGTGCGGTACTAAATTTGGGAGTAGCACTTTTCAGCCAGTCTGGAAGTGTAATCAGTGGAGACATATCTTCAGGATCCCTTTTCCTTTTTCTCTCACTCTCCAAAATGACAAATACTTCTATTAATGGAGAGAAAGGGCAAAATAATAAATCAGATCAAGGAAAGCAAAAGATTTTAAAGATAGATTTGCACCAGGAGGTACAAATTATGTGGAGGAGAATCAGGTTGATTTAACTTTCAGAGGATATCTCTAGTTGGAAAGGAAGTTATATTGGCAATATGGTCACTGTTTAGTAGTCTACAGGCCGAACCGTTTCTAAGAACACTTTCATTTCCAAGTATAGAGGTATCTGCATCACAGAAGACATCAAGATAATCTCCTGGGAAAATTTAGAAGTGAAAACTCAGGTACTGTATGAATTTAAGTATTTCCATCCTCCTTTTTTAACTCAGTATTAATAAGGTCTCAGAAGAAGTATTTTACCCAGTTCGGACATTCAAAACAGATGTGGTCCACTTACTGAAAGATAAACAAAAGTAGTACTGCATGAAAAGCTGAACAGGACCTGGTTGCCCAGACTCTTCCCTAAATACCAAAGATTCTTCATGAATTAAATGCATAAACACTTCAATAATGGGTCAGCTTTTTTTAATTTTCATTGTAACTAACTAACTGGCTCGTTCTTTATATAAGAAATATTTCCTATATGAAATATATATATATTTTTTTTAATTAAGAAAAAAAGGAAAGAGAGAGAGAGATTAGGGAGGAAATTCTTCTCCTGACTGTGAAATATTGAAAGTAGGCCAAGTCTCTGCTTGGATCCCAAGTTCTCTAAAACACTAGCTTTTTTTCCTTCTTCCCTTACCCTAGTTTCTGATATATGAGTATTTATTTATTTATTTAAGATAGTTAAATAAAAATTAAGCTTCTAAATATCTCTTGGGATTCCTATGAATTCCACATCAGGTCCCCGAGGCTGTTGCTCAGCTGCAGTCAAAGAATCATAGACTATCTAAGTTATCAGGCTCAGATAAGTTACTAGAGATGTTTTATAATGAAGGAAGAAATTCACTGTTTTATTTGAGAAAAAGAAGGAAATTTATCATTTTCATTGCAGGATTTGGTTTTCCAGTACTCTTAATCCTATATAACTAGGTCTGGCCCAAATGGCATACAAATCTGTGGTAATATATTTATGATCATATTGAAAAGATCTGAGCAGCTGAATAAGGGGCCAATACACGAGAATCTGAATTTCCATTGTTGCTGACAATTTGCCTTTATTAGGGAGCAAGGGCAAGATTCGTCTCATCCGGCTCTAGAGCTCTTCAGTGCAGATGTCTCCAGCTGTGCTCGTCACCCTAGGTTTCTTTGTAGTCAGCTGAGCAAATAGGCATGAATGAATAAGTACAATTCCCGTGACCTATTTTAGAATTCTATTTCAAAATGGGGTAACTCAGACCTTACAAGTATTTATTTCTCTTCATAGACTACAAAGAGAACCTAGATGGAAATGTCAACATTTATTCATATGAGCTGAACTCTATTTGATTTGAGAAACTGGCATAGTGAGAAATGAAAACAAGTATCATGAAATGCAATATGATACCATTTGTACAGGTCTCATTCAGGAAATAAACTTCTACTAAAACCACTGAGAGTCTGATCTGAATGAAAGCTACCAAATGAGAGTAGGAGAAAGATATGGTGAAAGAAATCTAAAAGAAGCAGTTTGAAACACACTTAAAAAGACATCCCAGACATACCTGAATTATACTGCAGAGAACCACATTACCTTCGGAAAATAAAAAGTGTTAAATAAATTTCAATTAAGGAGTCCATGAAATTTCTTGGCTTATTTTAGGTTAGCTTTGCATAGGAAGAAATCTATAAACTCAAAGGAAATGTCTTCCACGCTTGAAAAATTTTCTTACTGTTTGAGCAGATGCCTGTGCAAACGTATCAGTTTTCATATGTTTCATAGGAAATTTAAAAAAAAAGTATCATTTTTAACCAATTTTAAGATGATATCTCTGGGGAATCATGAAAATAAAGACAGCTACCTTTGAAGAATCAGCTTTAGATTAATGGCTGAAAACTTGTACCAAATTCACTTACGGGGTGTCAGAATCACTAATTCCAAAGGGGTGCAGAGTCCTTCCATCAGTAGTGTTATCTGCAGGGCTTTGGTCTCAAAATTTAAATGAAAACGTGAGCTCAAAATAGTTGTGAGTCTCCACAGCATGTGTGGTCATGCACTGTTTCCTCTTACAGTTGGTGATGTTGAACAAAGTCTTACTGTGGCTCAAATCCACAGGCTTCCTCCTTCTCCAGGCAATGACCTTGCCGGTGTGGTGCATGGTAATGCTCAGAAACTCCAAGTCTGGAGTTCAGATGGTCTTTACCATCTCTCTGGCTTTGAAGCAGCATGCTGCACTTACTGGTTTCGCTCTCTTCCTGTCCCAGCTGTCTCTCCTGTCCCTCACAGTGATGCAGCCGACCCCTCTAAGGCTCTACCTGCTCTAAAATGTCATGAAGCAGCTCTTTTTTTCGAAAGATGGTGGTCAAATTCTGCTGCCATGTGGGAAGAGCTCTCTCTTTTCACATGAATAAGTTCCACACTAACCAATTTATTGACAGAGACACAGTTACCTAGAGTTTAGCAGGGCAGAACACTATGTAAACTGGGGGGTTACAGTATAGACACAAGAAAGAAGATGAATGCTGAAAATCTAAGTTTTAGCTGGAATTTCTGAAGGTAATAATCTTGGCTGAGGATTAAATTAATGATTTTTGTTGGCTGTACAATTACTGATGATCTGTAATTATTTCTGTTTTTTATTTTTCTTTACAGATGCACTGCATGGATCTTCAGTGCCACAAATAAATGGATTATGGAATAAAAAGGGAATTCAATTGCTAGTTATGTCTAAAAGCATATAATGATGACTTTTGAAATTGTCTCTGATCCATAACGCCATGTATATGTTATTTCCAGAGTAAAATTGCAAAGTATATTAATAGTTGCTCAAATTGCAAAATCAGCAAGATAATTACTTTGAGAGCTGCTGAAAGGAGGTAAGGAAGGACGTGCTCTTGCCGTGCGTACAGGGGTATGCGTGATCCAAGCAGAGAGCTTGACAAAGCTTTAATGAATAAGAGTTGGATATTCCTATTACAATCTGGAAGTAGAAGAGCAGCAACCCTTTGGTGGAGCTACTTTTCACAGAAATAGCCACTACTTTCCCACACGTTCCACCTGCAATGGCAGCAGCAAATTCCCGACAAACAGGAGATGATGAATAACTCTAGAACAATATACATTGTTCTAGTAGCTTGTCTCCACCTCTTTTGGGACAAGCTAAATCTTCTGCTATCCCCATTAGTTCATTGCACGGAATAACAGTTTGTGCAGCAGGTACAAACTGCAGCACAGGGAGATCCATTTGAACATGAGGAAAAGCTTCACTGTGAGGGTGACTGAGCAGTGGAACAGGTTGCCCAGAGAAATTGTGGAGTCTCCTTCCCCGGAGATATTCAAAAGCCATCTAGACACAATCCTGAGCAATGTGCTCTAGGTGACGCTGCTTGAGCAGGGAGGGTTGGACTGGATGATCTGCAAAGTTCCCTTCCAACCTCAACTGTTCTGTGATTCCGTGAAAACAGATTGCTTGCCTGCAGTCCAAGCCAGTCCTCTCCTGACACCTGGCACAGATCACGAGATAAAACAGACACTCTTACTAATTTTCATGCTTACATCAAAGTTTAAAATGGAAGCGAGAGAGTAACTATAGATCGGAGTACACTCTTTTCAGAATTACTTGGGAAAGACTAGTTTCAAAATCCTTTTCTTAGGCTCACTCTAGCAGCTTTATCCCAATTGGAGATCACTGGAGATAGCTGAGCTGGAGCTCTGGCAGCCCAGGTATGGGAAATAAATTCTCTGCATGTAAATCGCAATGGATTGCAGAAGTTGAGTGCCAGTGAGCATCCAGATTTCCAGTTCTTGCCTGAATTACCCAAACTGACATGCAACCTGCAGAACTCCGGCCAAAAATCTCACAGGAACCATTTCACTCGCTCAGATTTATGGTGCCTCCTGCTTCTAAGAACCGTCCCTCCCAGATATTTTGACAACAATGTCTCTGATGATATTCCAGGTCTTTTGTTTCATTATGAGGGATTATTTAGGTACAAGAATCCAGATTCAGCTAATAGGAGGTTCAACGGAACTAGAAGTTAGCTTTGGTTTCTATCTAAGTAAAAGGAAAAATCCAGATTACTTCTCCCAAATCTCTGAAAGGAATCTATTATCTTTGCGCACCAGAGTATTGTATGCAGATAACAACAGGCCTTTACATCTGTAACTTTGGGTAATAACCTCTATATTACCATAGCTTAAAGGGAAAAAAAAATATAAAATGACTGCCCTTATTTTAGAGAATAAAATCTTGGAGAAATGTTATCATACAAGCAAATCTGATACAGATGTACAAGCTGGCACAAATTCTCTGCTGGCATAAATCATCCTTATGTCATTACGAATCTGGAACAATTTTTAGACCCTCAGAGAATCCAACCTCTTGCTTTTGCAGCAGACAGCTAGGAAGGCCAGTTATGGTAATTGCATCCTCAGCCATGCATATGTTGGGCTAAAGCATGTTTCCTTGATCAGTTTGTGGAAGCTGGGACACACGGCTCATAAAGAGGTGGAAAGACAGCATAAGTTATATACCCTGTGAAACAGCTGCCAAGGTCACTGAACTGGTGTTTTCCATGCCATGGCAGAAAAATAAATTTTATGGAAGAAACAAATTTCCGTAAGGAAGGAAACAGATAAAGAGACACTGCTTTGCAAATGACTCTGTGGAAAGGAAAAAACAAAACAGTACAGAAATATTGTTCCCATTACAAGTACTAGCACACGAGATAATTGTGTTTGGGGTTGATAATTACCGTATTTGCATGTTTAAGTTGTATCTATTCCTTCCGTGTTATTAAGTGTCTGCAGCATTATTTCATCATAATTGCACGCAGTGTCATTGCAGGGACAGGAGTATTTTCAGAGAGTCAAAGCACGCAGCTATAAAAGGGTTTGTACAGCCTCTCATTTTCATTCTGCGTCAAACTTGTGAAAAGCAAAACCATCCCAGGATGACAGCAGCAAAGATAATGGAGCTATGTCAGGGGGATGTGGCTCTGGAAGTTTAGGGCTCTCTAACAGATAGCATCTGCTCTAGGCAGCTCTGCTGCTACTCCCACACACAGTGAGATTCAGGATTAATAATTACAGTATTTTGTTCTGTGCACTTATAGACCTTTAGTCTGAGCACTGCAAAATGTTTCATGGACATTAACTAATTAAATTTTAAAAGCCACACACAGGGCACTTAATTTACTGGTATTTATGTCAGGCTTCAATTTATCTGTAAACTTCAGAAAAGTCTCGGAAAGTAGGTAGCTCAGAGCAAACCTGTAGGCACACCCTGATCATTTGCTCAAGCCATTTATAAGTCATCTACTGAGATATTTCTACAATTTACTGGGTAATCGTCATCAGATATTCACAAATATATTCTCATGGAAGAGGGAGGTCAAAGAAGACATAAAGAGAACAACTGAAGACCAATGGGAAACGTTCCATCAAACAGGATAACCCATTCAGAGCAAAAATGCTTGTGCCTCTCCTGGCATCTGTTCTAAATTGCTCACTCCGTTCAGCAGTGGAGGGTCACTGCCAAATGAGAGCAATTAACCACTGAAAATAAGGAAAATAAAAACCAGATTTTGAAAACTGGCCTTCGGTTCTCAGGTACTAGCACCGGTGAAAAATAAAGTACATGTATGCAGTCAGGCATGGATATCAAACTGAGCGATTTAATGTCAAAACTGGACCAAATGACTTCCTGAGGTGCTGCATTTTTCTGTCGTATACTCCAATCAAGTCAGTTATTGAATATTGCAGTTAAGCCAATGACCAGGTGGTCATCTTCAGAAAAATTACCTGGATTCAGATGTTACGCTTCCCCTTTTAACTGCATCTACAAATATCTAAAGCTGAGAACTTAAGGTAGAGATAATGAAAAAGTATAAATCATTTTCAGAGGTCAGTTATTGTCCTATTTATCTCGAGAGCAGTGATATATCCAAATCATTCAGTTCACTGAGGGTTAAGTTCCTATACATACCATTACGATTCTTTTACAAAGTGACCTTATATTTTTTTCCCTTTTCACTGAGAAATGATAAGGTAAATATATGCTAGAAGATGAAGAAGACCTTTACTGAAGTAGAAGACAAGACATGATTCAAAGGAAAGTGAACAGTTCATGAAATGAAATGGAGAGCCAAAGGTGAAAGGTACAAAAAGACTCAGTGGAACAAGATCAAAATTGAAGTTAGAAGGATAAAAACAGTCCAAAATGACTCAACAGAGGATTTTTTTTTCTTTGCTATAGACTAATAAGCTGTTGATTTCAAGTCCAATAAAAGATTTAGAAATGGTGAGTGGGAAAACTAAAATCAGAAGATGCCTCCAGAAGCAGAACAAATCACTTCTTATATATGAGTTGGTATAATACTGGATGATGTGTTTTAAATGAAAGGAAAGGCATTATAGGACAATACATTTAACAATAGAGTGGGAAGGGACAGTTACTGACTTACTGATGTTCTCGTTTGATTGTCATATGGAATTTAAGAGTCAGAGTTTACTATTTTTTGAGAAAATTCTGCAGGTGACTCTTAGCTCTTTGTGTTCTTGTGCTCCCCAAGGATCTATGGAGGCCTTCACCATACAATCCAGGCAATGGCTAGAGGTCTAATCACTTAGTATCTGCAGGTGAACTGAAGTCTAATCTACTCTGAGGACATCTTTTGTCCACAGATCTAAACCATTTTATCTCATTTGAAAGTAGGTCACTTTGCTGCATAAGATACAAATCGAAAGCAAAATAAAAGTAGCACTGTAAAAAATTCTCATTGGCATCACAATTACTCCTCTTCGGGGTTTTTGTTTTTGTTTTTGTTTTTTTTCAGAGTTTGAACCAATTCCTGAAAGAAATTTTTAACTTAGTGTTATTTCATTTTTGCAAGATTGTCTGTCTTATCCTCTGATCAAGTCAATTACTAAATTGCCTGATGGAGCCTAGAAACAACACTTTGCAATGGATTGAGGTTGCTTAAAAACCATGTTCCAGGTTGAACTCTCTAAATAAGCAAGTTCATATTTACTATTGCTTATACCATCTCTCATGAAAGACTTATCTGTAAGGCGCTGAGTGTCAGCAACTCCTGTACAAGGAAGCATACTTATACGACAAGGATGGTAGCTGATCCAGTTAGAACAAGCTACGTAGGGCCTTGTCCAGTTGTATTTTGAATATCTCCAGGGATGGAGATCCTACAGCTTCTCTGGACAACCTGCTCCAATGTTTGATCACATCTACACGGATCATTCATGTGTTGGAATGGTCACATAGCACCAAGGGCCAGCTGGATATAGGAACTCAGCAGAAGAGCAATTTGGAGAGCCTCATCTGATCCAACTGAAGGCACCTTTGCAAGAACCCTTGCAATAAATTGAAAGAACCTCTCCAATAAATCACCTTTTAATAGACACTTCTTCTGTGTCTGTGTAAAATTTGGAAGGTCAGATTCTTTAAATTAGGACATTCGGACCTTCTTCATTATGTTTTACTTGCTCCTGTTACTATTTTCCTTTCTGTGAGAAAGATTGGGCCACTTTTCCGAATGCGAAGTTGAATCCAGGATCTTTATCACCATTGAGAAATTACAGAGAAGAATTTGGGCTTTTCTGTACTCTGCTTCCCTATCTCATACCAGTGTCAGTGGATTCTGAGATTCCGTTTCCTCACCACTGCAAAAAGAACAAGTTTAACCATAGGCCTGTGAAATATGTTCAAGAACCCCCACAGCAGAGTTTAGGAGTGCTCTTCGAGGAATAATCTGCATATAGTTCTGAGAAGTTTTACCCTGAACTTTTGCCTTACATTAGAGTATTAAATGTCTTTAGAATCAAGGTTAATGACTTAGTCCAAGTATTCAAGACCAGAATTTATAACTGAGACTTCTGGTGTAAAAATTAAGGGAGTGTGTTGGGCCCTGGGGTTTCCTGCTTCTACCAAGCAGATGTGTCATCACGTGTTTTTCGATCCATTAACAGCTATGTTACTCCTTCTTTAAATCTCAGTTCAGCATCCCAGTTTGGAGGACTACGTGGAATGGCTGAAGACTTCTGTCTAGTAAAAGGTGTGAGAATACCTCAATACCACTTTTATCTGTGGAGCCAAAAGAGAGGAAGTCCTATATTACTTTGATATTGCTTAGTAAATTAGGAGAAGGAGAAAGCATGCCTCACTGGTGAGGTTAGTACCCCAGCTATCTTCTCTAAGTACTTTTTTCTGACAGTCAACTTTGCCTCCAGGTTGCCAGACTTTCACCTCAACAGCTGCTCTTCGTCCATATGCTTCTCTCCCATAGACAAGAAGACATCTGTCACAGCCTTCAAGGCAATTGTTTACAAGGATAATTCTAGGTGTCAGGAGAGGTCTGGTGACAGTGAAACCCGAGGCATCTTGCCACTTCTCTGAGAAATTATGTCTATTCCTTAAAGTAGAGGAGAGACGCTTGCTAGATCGTGCATTTAGACATAAAACAGAGATAGCCAGTCTTGAGTTGTTGGGGCCCATGGAATAGGAAAGCTAACGTTGTTTGTGTGCACCTGCCTGTTCTCCCTGCATTTTGGAAGTGTGACAGAAGTGCCCTGGAACTGACGGGTTTAGAGGCTAATTTTCCCAACAATGTAGGTAGAAATGTTTGTCATTTATTCCTTGTTCTGAGTAGGTCATCTACCAGTTTCAATCTCTATACCAGGTTTATCTTGGCTTTTGATCATTAGCAAATTTAAACTGCTTGTCAAAGGCGTTTGTTTTGTAGCTAAAGCTGCAGCTTTCCAAGTAACTTACTATTCTCCTTCATTCCAGTAAAAGAACACTAGAGTGAGACCTGGATATTTTTGATAAGGAATATTCCTTTGAGAATCATTTTGATGATTTCCTCTAGCAGTAGGTCAATAGGCTGCTTGCTGTAATGGGTCAAGTTTTCTTTGCTCATTTGTACCATCTGTGAGGTGAAGAAATTTAACTTCACCACATTGCTCTCGACATCCATGTTTGGCTTCCAAGGTTTTGTGAGAGGAGCAAATTCTGTGCAATAGAGAAATCTTCTATGGATTCGCCAGATGTGGTTCAGATATTCTTCTAGTGATGCTGCTGTGACGTCTCCACAGATAAATTCTTTAGGCCAATTCCTGTCTTAGCACTGATATGTCTTATGACACTAATGGAGAAAATGCATTTATATTTAATCACTCATGGCTTACTCTGGGTCCAGATATTTTGCATGGTGTATACTTTCTAAAAAAAAAAGTATTCCTAATATATTTCAAGACTTTTAAACTGATTTTTTAACTTTACTTTCAATACTGATTTCATAAAACTTTTCTTATGTTGAAGGAAAAGAGAGTACAATAGACCAGTTTCTTGAAAAGACTGAATGAAGCAAATGACATTCCTAGTATTCTCTCAATCTTTAATCAGATCCTTAGTACTTCAAATATCAGATACCATTGCAAAGATCTGTGCAAGCCTCTCCAAATAAGAAATGTTGTATTGGTCTGGACCAATAACCATCCAGTACTTTAGAGTTTGTTTATATTCTCCATTGGCACAACTTATATATACTCCAGAAAATGGCAACAAACTGTAAGTAATATACATCAAAACAAGTCAACGTGATTTATACTTCCATTACATTTTCTCAGCATGTTTTCAAATGTCTGTGGGGGGAATAAAACAGAAAAAGAAAAGCAAAAGCAAAAAGCAAAAGCAAAAAAAAAAAAAGAAAAAAACAGAAAAAAGGGGAAAGAAAAAGGAAAAAGGAAAAAGAAAAAGGAAAAAGAAAAAGAAAGAAAAAAATAAAAAGAAAAAGAAAAAGAAGGAAAAGAAAGAAAAAGAAAAGAAGGAAAAAGAAAAAGAAAAAGAAAAAGAAAAAGAAAAAGAAAAAGAAAAAGAAAAAGAAAAAGAAAAAGAAAAAGAAAAAGAAAAAGAAAAAAAAGAAAAAGAAAAAGAAAAAAAGAAAAAGAAAAAGAAAAAGAAAAAGAAAAAGAAAAAGAAAAAGAAAAAGAAAAAGAAAAAGAAAAAGAAAAAGAAAAAGAAAAAGAAAAAGAAAAAGAAAGAAAAAGAAAAAGACATTTCTGCGAGACTATCAATGGGGCTACTCAGGGAAGTACTCAGGGGCTATTCCGCTGTGTTCAGTGGAACACAGGTAAAGATTTTTCACAGCTATTAGTCATATTAGAAGCCTCATTTTAGTGTTTAACCTGACACATCTTCACAAATCCTGACTCCTCAATCACGCTGAGCATGAACACGATGAAAAAGGAAATCTCAGACAGCCAAAGCCACCGCCTGCTATTGGAAGTCCTTGCCAGGGTCCTTCAGAGGGGTCAGCACGTAGAACGCACATCATCCTTGCAGAGCAATTTAATGAACTACAGACTTATTGGGTGATACACACATGTAAAACCAAGATCCAAGATATGAGGTGGACAAAGACAGACAAACAGACCAAGCAACATGCTGCTGCTCAAGTACGCTCAATACCCACTAGCACAACTGCATTGATATGGTGGCCATGTGTTTCATTTTGTTCACACAGCTGTTCCTGTGTGAACTTTTTGTTTTATTATAGTTCAATGCTATCTAATTAACATGTCAAACACTTTTTTTCTCCTCTGCTTTAAGAATCTTGGTTTTACTCCTTTTATTTTACCCTGTTTTCCTTTTCATAACATATTTTTTCATAATTTATCATTCATTTACATTTCAATTAAGAACTCTGGCTGTTTGTAAAAGCTACCCTGATGGGAAGCACAAAATAAATTATTGAAGTTAGTAGAATCTACACTTCCCATTACCACCTCATTTACCTTAATGACACTAAAAAGACTATCACCCTCCATATAGTTCACGCTTGCAATAGGAATTCCTTTGGGAGCTAAGCTGATGTGGATTACATTTTTATATATTTTATAGGTTATGTTAGTTAGGTGATTGTAGGCTGAGCTTTACAGTACTATCCTTTCAGTATGACAACTAAAAATAAACCTACCTTGCCTGAGTCAAAATATGATGCTGTTTCATTCAAATAGTAACTGTTTCTCAAGAGGAGCATCCACGAGTATTGCAGATTTATTGGGCACTGACAAACTGTCAATTTCCAAGAAATATGACAAACTGCATCATTTATTATCATATCTAAGTAGAGACCAGATTTTTCATTTTTTCACAAAATATTTTTTCCATTCACAAAGAAAAGGAAAAAAAAAAAGAGTAACATCAAGAAAAACTGAATAACTAATTTTTATACAGAAAAAGGAGTACTTTTGTTTATACTGGAACTGAAAATTTTGATTTTTTTTCGAGTTTTTGTAGCTTCATTCTACTTCAACTTGAGAAGTTTTAAAGCTTTTAAGAGCTATATTTTCAAAATATTGTTTAGTTAAAAACAGCACCTCCCAGCTAAATCTAGTGCCTATGAATCAGTATTTTGTCAAGAAGATTTCCATCAGAAGACTGTCATTCAGGTCTCTCTCTCATTCTCTCTCTTTTTTTTTTTTTTTTTTTGGCACTATGGCAGCACCCAGGAGCTAACCAGGACTCAGAACATCCGTATAGTAAGAAACAATTCCAGTCCCAAAGGATTCTACTCTACAACAATCTGCCCTTTGACGGTTACCCCTCATTTCCATGAGGAATCTTTCAGCCTTGAGTTATTATTACTACTGTTTGTGTTTGTGCCTTTTTGTCCCCACCCAGATCAAAATGTATGAAATAATGGGACAACTGTGTGGAAGCCCAGCACAACGCAGGTTTTATAGCATAAGCTGATGTTGCACACACCAGGGCACGGTGTGATGACATGTCAAATTGTTGGATATATGCAGATACACATAGGCCAGAGCATGGAGAGCATGATCTTATCTTCCCCATACTCCCTGGCCCTTAAACCATGCTAATGTTTAAAGGTCAAATTTAAACCCTGGGGGAGTGCTAGGTGGCCCAGGCCATAGCCATGCCTGGAAGAACCCTGACAGTTCCAGACCATCTTTCAAAGCTTGAGCTTAATGCTAGGCTCTGTGTTATTTAGCTGCATAGGTGCACCACCTGCATAAACAGTGAAGGAGGGCAGCAAATGCTCCAGCAGGGAATAGAAGTGGCAAGACTGTGGCCCTGTATTTTCCTGCCTAAGATTTTTCATATCAAAATGGCACTTTTATCTTTTAATTACGACTGCATTGAGTTTTAACAATATTTTATGGCAGTGATTCAGGCAAGAGAATTTCAGCCAAAGCAACAGAAGATGATGTGCTTGAACACTTTGCTATTTTTAAAAGTTACCCCAAGCACTCACAAAGCATGAATTACATGTGAGATCATATTCCCAGGTTCCCTGAAAGTGTCATTCTCTTATCATATTTCCCCAGTTTAATCCCCATAATGTCAGCTATAGTTTTGGGATGCTGTCTTCCTAAACTGAAGCGTTTTTTTCAATTTAAGTCATTGCATATTGTTCTTGGGCAGAGACTAGATTGCACCATTATTAAAATAGTTACAGCAAGGCAATTAGAATGATCTATGAAATAGCTTCTGAACTAGGAGAAGCTGCAAACACTTATTCTATATCTATGCTAGTAAATTCAGTAGCGTCAGGGAATTTTTCCTGGCACTGCAAAATTTAGTAGGGAATTTAGTAGGGAATCTGAGTGCAGCCAACTTCTTTTGGATGGAGAGAGAGTTGAACAGTGTGGAGTTGTACGGTCTCCATCCTTAGTTTTCAAGATGTGCCTGGATAAAACTCTGGTCTGACCCCAGAGCCAACCCTGCTTTGAGCAGGAGGTTGGACTAGAGGCCTCCTGATGTCCCTTCCAACCCGAGTTATCCTATGATCCAAAACATCAAGACTGTGCATTTGCCACAGGACCAGGGCATTATCTGCTGATACTTTTTAGCTACATGTTTAGACACAGTCTAGGAATTTTTATTTTGTAGAAGTGATTGACAGTAGAATATGATAGAAATATATAAAAACTCAAGTAGTATAAATAAGATGAAAAGGGCAAAAATTATTCACTATCACAATTAAAGAATTAAGGATCACTAGGGGAAACTGTTAGACAACAGGATTAAAACAAAGATGATATTTTTTTACTCTGCATATGACTATATTGGGCAGTTCACTGCTGCAAAATGTTAGAGGCCAAATGTATAAATGAGCTACAAAAGAATTAGCCCAATACCGGACAGCAGTCCCCTTGCAGCTTTTGAATAAGATTATCTGGACCCAACCATCTTCTATGGATACCTGGTCTGGTTATGACTAGAGAGGTATATTGAGGAAAAGATCACATTACATTTGCTCCGTCTTTGATGCTTTATTCCGTAAAAATCCGCTAGTGACTAGGGGAAGACAGGACAATGGACTCCTCAAACGTTTAATCTAAGCAGTCTCATTAAGAGAAAAACTTCAGTTTCAAGCAAGAAACTTCCCAATAAACTTCATTTGCCCCTTTTTACATTTGTCTACCTTGTCTTTTATTAAATTTCCTTCCTCTTCAGGTTTTATGATAGCCTATTTCTTTCACATTGGATTTTGTTTGATCTTGTAAAGGACATTCTCTCCCCTTGTTTGGATAACTATAAGGGAAAAGAGCATGTAAGAAATCTCCATGTATTTTCTCCCCTTAGGAGTGAGAAACATATTCTTTCATAAATAATTCAGTCCTGCTGGGACAGGTACCTGCTTCTCTCCATCCGGGTTCATCACATAGGGCCAGAAAAATTCTACGTTTAGTTCAGAGTGAAGACTTAACAGTCAGAATTTTGTCTTTTACTGAAATATGAATCTCCATGAGGAATAATTTCCCTTCCTGGAGTCACTCTGGATAAACAGCATTGTGAGTGAGTGGAGAAATGTGCCAGATTATCTTCTTCAGGAAAAGAAAAAAAAAAAAAAGAAAAAGGAAAAAGAAAAAAGGAAAAGAAGAAAAAATGGCAAACTAAGTTTCTCAAAAGTATTTAAAAAGTACAGGAAGCCAAAGGTTAATGATCTAGCGAAGCTCTTAACCTATTTTTCTAATCAAGCTGATCTCCCTTTTTCAAATTAAAAAATGACGCAGTACCATCAACGGTGATTTCTCCTTCGTTCGGAGGCTTTCAGCTCAACCCAGCTTTGTACCAAATGGGTTTCTTAATGGTGGCAAATGTCATCCCACACAATAATCCTCTCCCTGACTCTTCACAGCCAGAGTCAGATGGAGGGAGGAAATGAGTTATCATTCAGCCTCTCACTTATTGCTTCTGAAATGGAGCATAGCAACTCAGTGCCAGGTGCTTTCCAGCACAGGGAGTTTGTTTCCACTTTTCCTGAGTTTTTCACTTCCACAGTGTGCATGTACTATCTCCCAGCAAGGCTGGAACCATCACACCAGTCAAAACAATTCAGTGACTGATTTTAAACAAAAAGCCTGTTTACATGAATAATCATTACTGAGTATGCCCAAATATGAAAAGACTGCTCATAATAGCCACCTATTGTTAGAAGTCAATGCATTATGCATTGTTTGAATTAAATCAGGATCTATATTGCAGTGGATTAATCTAGCCGGTGTCTTGTGGATTTTTTTTTTCTTCTTTCTTTGCAACCCATCTGCCAACTACAATAGGTTGTAATTTTGTTGAGCTTTTTATGCTGAAAAGTTATTAATACCAGATGTTCATTTCTTGGAGTACTCCAAACACAAAACATGTCATAATGAAAACCAAAACGTTAACAATTACATGTCCGAACTCAGCGGATTAAAGTTCTCATTAAAATTCTTGGGTATGATCTATGTTTAATGCATTAACTCTTTTTTTTTTCCATCAAGGGAGGCCTGAGGCAAGCTAAGTTTTGTTTTGCTTGAGGGAGAAAGGAAATGTATTCGCATCTCTAGCATTGTTCTTTCTCTATGTTGTGTCAAAAATACCATGAAAATGATAGACTTCTGGGGAGGACAAGGAAAATATATAGCTGAGGGGTTCTTAGCTAGGATTCTGAGATAAACATTGCTGTACAGGACCACATTCAACGCCTTTTTAGCTGAGGTCAGCTTTACATTCCAATGAACAAGTAACCCATTGAAGAGAAAAGAATAAGGATAATAAAAAAGAAGAAAATTCAATCCTTAAAAAGAGAGACAGTTTTATCAGAGAAGATAGGCAAAAGACTAGATCTTCAGCTGCTATAAACTGGTGCAGCTGCATTATTAATTCTGGAGGAGCCTCTCCTTTCATAGCTTATCTCTCCCCATTTGTTTTGTTGAAAGGCATTGTTAGGTTTCTGAGGACCAGCTTTTGGGGAGTTTAGGCTAGTTTGCTAACTTCCAGTGAAAGACTCCAGTTCATACTATTAAGAGAGGACTATTGCATTCGGGAGATCTTTTGCAACGGATTTATAAGGCCAACAGCAGGGAGGGAATAAGTCACGGCAGTCAAGCCAGGCCAAAAATGACCACTGAAGGGATACTCATACCCGATTTGAGAGTATAGAAGCCCCAGTGTCATAGCTTTCCACTTCTAAACTGCTTTCCAAGTCCAGCTCTGCTCCACAGGTCAAGAAGTGAGCGGATAGAGGAATAAATAATGGAAACTTTGAAGGAGTCTAGAAAGAGGGATATGTGTGTTCTTGCACAGGGCAGCAAGGTGAGACAGTGGCACAGCAGTCAGGCAATTTCCCTAACAGGGGTGTTTCAGCCACATCAGTTTTCACGTTGGGTTATTGAATCATTTTCTAAACATGTGCTGATGATTAATCTATCTTGGTTTTACAGAACCAAAATAGGACCAATTGGACCCATTAAAACCAAGACCAACATAGAACCAAAATGGATCAGTTAAATACTATAAAGGCTGGACTATACTGGTGAGATGCTGCTATTTTGGCTTGCTAACAGTGAAGTCTAGAGAAAACTAGCTTTTACCACCGCATAATAAAGTAAGTTAAACCTGCCAAATCAATTTGTATCAGCCATGCAAGCTTTTTTTACTGATTAAAAATTATTTCTGTCTTTTAGATCTTGCAAGCATACATACAAGGAAGCATCTTGGAAGATGAACTATACTCTGAAAGCAAAAGATTGTTTTCAGTTGGTAATTTATTCAGTTTAGCTTTATATAGTAATAATGCTATTTTAGAAAGCAAACAACCTGACATACTGCAAGAACAAATTTTCAGGCACTATTCTTTCCTCTGGTTCATGCACTGTTGCTTACTTCTCTTTTCCGTGGATATCTGCCGAATAATCTCCATTCATTCAGTGCACAGAGCTCCATTAACATCAGTGAAAATTTCCCTCTTGGAATAAGTTCAATATTAGCGATAGATGCACTTCAATAACTTCTCTGCACTTTGGATAAACTCTGCAAAGGTCAGATGTTTATCTGAAGCTTATCAGACTCACCCAAGCCTTTGGAGCTTACTAAATACCATCAGTTGAAGCTTTCTTTAAAAGCTGATGGAACTTCCTAATCTGGACCTGACCAGAAATACCACAAGTAAAGCTTTTCCAGCAGAATTTTTGCTTTCATTCCAAGTTCAAAAGCACACAATAATGAAACAACTAGTTATTTCATACCCACAAAAAATCCTTTATGAAATTTGGTTATAAGCATGGATAAGGAAGTTGGAGGAGGCAAAGGATGTTATAAGGAAAATATTTCTCAATCTAAACTAATTTAGCTATCCTTCTACTGGATCTCAACAGAAATATCTAACAAGATTGGATTATTTTCCAAAAGTGATATCGGCTGCATCTCTGTTCCTTTCTAATCGATATTAAGTTATCCTAAAATGATTTATTCCTGCTCTTTCTCTATTTACCCTCTGCTTCCTTCCATCTAAGCATGTGTGCATGTCTGTGTATGCATACATATATATATTTATAAAATATCTCTTCTAAAGAAATTTTTTCCCCCTCTCTAAGATATTTAAGCAGCAGTTTTCTAGGTCCTCTGAATTTACAGGCAGACTATGGGAAAATATTTGCCTCCAGTAAGGTTATTTCTTGCCATTCATAATCTTTTCTGCTGTCGAAATAGTATTCCTTCTTTTTGAACAAGATGAAAAGGAATAAAGTAAAGATTCAGACTGAAATGATGCAATTTGCAATATTAAATGAACAATGGTGGTAATTAAGTGCATATCTGCAGAGTTGACTTTCTAAGATGGTAGAAAAAAGAAGTCAAAAAGACCCTCTTTCTGAATTCCTTTTCACCTTCAATTCTATCAAACCGCCCCTTTCTCCGCATCTAATCTTACTGCATGCACATCTACTTATATGTCCCTTCCCTACCTTAGTCTTCTTCCTCTAGCTATCTTAAATTGTATCACAATATCATGCAATGCAGGATCCTAATCAAGTTCTTCTGTTTCAGTAGGGTTTTGTTTTGTTTTGTTTTGTTCTCTTTCCTTCTTCATATAGTTGTTTGACTTTTATAACATATGAATTTCTGGCATGCAAAATGGCTGTTGCATTTCATCCATGTGGCAGGAGAAATAAAGGCCACATGGCTCACCAGGTCGAGCCACTGTCAGCTCTCTAGTCTTCTGCCCGTTAAGCCTGAGGGTCGTGCTCCAGTGTCACAAAATTATTTTCAGAGACATCTAAGAGCAATCAGTGCCATCATGAACCTCCCTTGTTATTCAAGGATCAGTTTTGCTAAAATTCTAAAATTCCTGGGAAATACAATCACAAGTTATGGAAGTAAAGGAAACCAAAGAGAGGTGAGGCTTGTATATTCATTTATGCATAGTGCAGGCAGTCTTAGGGGAAGCTGAAAGAAATGGTAGCCCATCATGCAGTTATAACCCCCTATTTATGACATTTCTGCCTAATTTGCACGGGATGTGGATTTGGTCCCAGATCTCGCCTCTAGGGAGCCTGGATCTGTCGTGCTGGCTATAAGACTTCTTGCCTTCCTTTCACAATATATCAGTTCGATCTTTGCTCACAGGTGGGCTAACAGCCCTCAAGGTCTGCAGATGATCAAACGGAGCTGTCTTTATCTCTGACCCATATGTATTTTTGCCTTTATTTCTTGCATGAAAACGTACCCACACTATACAGTTTATGATGGATATATGTAGCCTACTGAGTCCTTAATGACAGAACGAGGTCATCTTTCCTGCCTTTGCGGAGAAAGCATGAAACTAATTTTGTGATATTTCTCAGAAGGTTCTTTTTTTGTCTTTTTTTTTTTTTCTTCATAGGGCCAAGATGACCCTCCTGCAAGATGTTACAGGCTATGGCAGTCATTTTCATCAAAAGTCGTTAGTCATCTTTCTAGTCGTCTTTCTTGCTTGTATCGCTATGGAAAAGTCAGAAGGTACACAAAAGTACAGTATTTCGTACGTTAAGACTGTTCATGGCTTTCAAGGCCAAGTTTCTTACTCTAAGTGGCTGGGCCAAAAGTAGGTGATCTAATGAAAAGCTATTCTATGTCCAAAGTCACAGCCCAGAGATGAATACTTTCAGTTCAGTAGGTCCTCCCCACCCTGGTTTTTGATGTCTGTGGGCTTTCTTGTTCAGAGTAGTATAAAGAACCAGTCCCCAGTACCTTTGAGCAGGCCCCCAAAAAGGCTTAGCAGGAGCTACTTGAATGTCATCAGAAGGACTGTCGTCAGCATTTGTATCCTTACCATAGTTAGCAACGAAGCAAAGAGCACAGTTTAGTCCCCGCAGTGTACAAAGGACATCGATAAACTATTAAAAAAACGCACCGAAGCACAACTGAAATGATAAAGGGATCACAGAACATCGTGTGTGAGGAGCTATTATAGAGTCTGGAAATGAAGAGTTTTAAGGAGAGGAGTGGGAGAGAGAGTACTTTGTGGTCTCAGCACTAATGCATAATAAATAGAAAATGTGTATACTGTGGTATCACGCCGTAAGCATTTTTCATTCTCTCTGCACAGGATGCCAGGCTGTGAAGAATCTGGCTTGTGTTAATTGTTTGTACAATGGTGGGAAAGTACTTTAGAATTTAATTGTGACTTAATCAATGAGGTTCTCTAGAGATTTCTCTAAAAATCTATGACACTTAATAGAGAAAAAGTTTATTCCCTGTAGAATGCCTGAGTCATCCTATGGAATTCAATAGCAGTGATCTAATCTCTATTAAGTTCTAGATGATTGTTTCAAGTAAACAACAAACTATTGAATGCTTGCAATTTTCTATTAAATTCTACACAATTTCCTGCAAGCAAATGCTTTAAAGCGTGAAGCAGGAAGCAGAAAGGTTTTACGTGATTTTACAAGATGTTAACAATGTATTTCAACGAACAATTTCTAAAACTGGAGTGCAGACAAGGCAATGATGACTTCAAAAGGTAAATTGGTTAAATTGAAGCCCTTATTCACCTCAATAAAATTCTGCTAATCTAGATGTAATTGTTATCCATTTTCGTAATTTAGACAAACCTGAAGGACTGGAAGGTTAATTTTTCTATTCCATTTTTCCCTTCTAGTGATTTGGGGGTTGGCAGGGGGGAGGCTAAGTTTTATTTTTGTTTTTTACTGATATTGAGGTCTACCTGCATGATCCTCTTCTTCCCATAATCTTGATCTTACAATTACTTTTTAAATTTTATTTTAATATCTATATATTTTTTTTTCATTTTAATTCTTTTTCTTGCTTCTTTTCTATCTTTATTTGTAAACTGGGTAGCTACAGGAATGGCAACTAGTTCAAGCATAGGCATAGCGTGAGGGTGTTATCGCTTAGCACAAATGTTTCTCTGACAAGGTCTGCTATTTGGGGAAAACTGGATTCCACCTTCCTATAAACAAAAAAGGTTTAGAGCTTTGATTTCAGTCTGCCTTACTGCAGATTTGCTGTGCAGAACTGCATCCAGATACAGTCCATTTGGATGAACTAAATCATATAAAGGCACAAGGTGCTACCCCTTAATAAACCATAACAATAAATTAATCGGTAGCGTTGCTTGCTAAAAATTTTGATGAATGTTTGACGAATATTTGACAATGTTTGACCAATTCTGCTGCCCCAGATAGCATTCTCCAAATCATTCCTTGACAGTCCTAGGCAGTGAGGGTTAGCACAGGGCAGGGGTTGTTCCCAAAAACAGTTTAAAGGCAACCATCCTCTTTTGGAAGGTGAGAGATTAGGAGAAGGATGCAAGCTATGCTGTAGCAGCTGGCTGCAAGGTCAGATAGCATGACCTGATAATCTTTGTGGATTTTTTGTTATTTGGGGTTTTTTTTTAGTGGTTACTTAGAGATGTCTAAAGGCCTGTTCTTCTTACAGTCATAGAGTATAGAGGCTGAAAGGGAAATTATAGCACCTCAGGCTAGAGGAAATGAAGTGATGAAACAGCTGAACTGGGCCATCACCTCTCCCACACCATGTTTTCCTCCTTCATTCCCAGGAAGGCTGTTTCCTGTGTATCCCAACCCACTAGAAAACGGCTAAGTCAAATCTGGAGACCTATCGAGCTTGTGGGATCAGTCTGAATTTACAAATGAGGGCTCAATAAATCATGTGGGTACCAACCTGGAGTCCCGTGTAGGAGACCCCATCTCCACGAGGGAAAGAGGCAAACCGGAGGGGGTTGAGTCAGGGCTGAGAAACCCCATCGCTGTGGGGTTTCCCACACTCGGGTAGTGTAGCAAACCCCCCCGAGCGCTCACACTTCTGCCTTGACGGTGATCCAGGCGTGTACCCACAGCATTACCCTGTTCTGGGGACTGTCCTGAAGAGTGAAGTTCCCCAGGACGCGCTTCCAGCCCTGGCAAAATAAGACCAGCCTTTGAGGAGTTTGGGACTGGAGGGTCAGGAAAGAGGAAGAAAGAAACTACAATGGTTTGTTTCTCTTCAAAACTCCCAAACTCCTCCCAGACTCCAATTTCCACCGGAAGATCAAGAGCAGGATGATGCAAGCCTTAGAAATAGATAGAAATGCAAGAACCAGCTTCAGTAACATCTGTTAACTAGTGTTGGGTGTATAGAAACACATGCGGCCTCTCCGTCTTACTCGTAGTATGTAGGATGAGTAGCTATTGAAGTACACTTAAATCCTGCTGCAAAAATTTACTTTGGGATCATCTCCGGTAAATCTATTTCTTTTCTGACTCATACAGTGAGACATTGCTGCAGTTAATATTTGACTTCCAAAGGGACGTTTAATTCTATACAGAAGAAAGACAACCATTTCCTACCTGCCTTTTTTTTTTATTTTTTACCAGTTTGAATTCTTAGACTAAATTACATTGCAGAGTCAATGTGGATAGCTTTCAGAGTACAAGATTTCCACTCCTGTTCTTCATCTCACTTCTCTTTCTGCTAAGTTTGTCCTGATAAGTAAAGGCTTGCAACCATACAGTGAGATGCACACGCTAACTTATTTTCCTGCACTGAGCAGCTCAGACCCCTGGCTGCAGCAAAATAAACAACATCAATTAAATTATTTCCTCTTATGTCACACTGTAAACTTCATAAACATGTAAATTCAAAAATCTCCATAAACACTTTAGTATTATGAATCACTGCAGGGTATCACAGCTGGTTACCTGCAAAAATTGTGTCTGGAACTGGGTTCATCATTTATAGGCAGGCAGCAGATGTTAAAGGGAAAGTGCTTCATATAATTATCCTGAACATAAAATAAAGCAAGAGAAGCAGCGAGAAATATAGCCAGCACTTGACTTTGTTTGCATCTACTTGGTACAATTTCAGGGGTCTGAATTTTGTTAGCAGATCTATACATGCATCTGTATATACATCTATATACATATACACATATTTATATGTATATATCCATGCATCTAGATATACATGATCTATACTTACACAATCTATACTTGTATCTATACATACATCTACTGGCTGGATCAGATCAGCTTTTCCTTAGTTTTGGCTCTGACAGTGACTCAGAACTGAAAATCTTTCACATATACTAAGGAAACTAAAAAGCTGCTACTAACACTCTTGCCTAGAACTACTACTGAGTTAAATAAATATGCAGTACTCTATGGCTATTATGATCATATAAGAGTTCTCAAAAGAGACGATGGTAGCTGGGTGCCTAAATGCCACTGCAAATAAATCGTGTTTTCAAGTTTCACAGGCTCTATTTAGCATCCAGGCTCATATATTTAAAAGGGCCCCAATGCAAGATGATTTATTGTGCTACCTGCCAGACATCTGGATCTCTGACCCAACAACGGCAAGATTTGTATCCTGCTACACCAGCTTGTAATCATGCTCTCTGTCACGTCTTAGGTCAGGTCACAGGGGTTTTTATATAACAGTCCGGCTACCCAGGGCTCAGCCTGTGGAAGCTGTGACCCATCAAATGGTTTCTCCTATGCATCTCATCTTTGCTCAAAGTCAGTAGTGGAACGGCTTCTTTAGCTGTGTATGTCGACTACAGCGCTCCCTGGAAATTGCCTGCAGCCTTCCATGGGCTGCAAGGCACCACCGACTCCAGCGGGACAAAGGAATTCACCTTCTCATTGTTGGGACCTGCGTCTATTTGCTTGTTCCATCTTTATATTCCTTCCTCCCACGAGCTCCTGCTAGGCAACAAACGCTTTTTAACAACTGAACTGATGGTTTTTCCTCCAGAAGAAGAAAAATCCTGGAAAATGAAATTATTAATAAAGATGTTTCATGAAATAGTTGTAAAAAATGTGCATGACCACTCTAAATTTGACCTGGCAATATCTTATTCTGTGGCTTAGTTTTATTGCATAATGCTTAAGGATTCTGAGATATGCACCCAAAATAAAGTGTTGAATAAAATGAATAGATAACTGTCCAGACATTTAAAAGACACGTTTTAGAAAAGGACCATATCTAGTAGGAATAAGTGGATACCAATGGCAACAAGGGACTCAGAAATGTGAAAGCTTCATGTAACTGCTCTTTATCAGTAAAAGTGTCAGACAGAGCAATTGCATTTTAACCTGACCTACTTTTTCCACTGTCAGCTGCGGGGTGTGGGGAAGATTTAGGTCAGGTATTTATGAGTTGAAACAATAAGTGACACGAGGGGGAAAAATATCCACTCATGCTATAATAAAAAAATCTGATGATATTCTGCATTAAAAAAACATTATATATTATGATAAATAAACCATGCTTGGAGACTCTGAGGGATAGTAGGGCATTTATTGGTTCTAATATTCACTGATTTTGGCTGATGAAGTCCCAGGCCAAATGTTTGTAGAGTGAAATTTCCAATTGTCTGCTAGCAGTTTAGCTCGGCATTTCTCCAGTTTGCCAACAGCGACCTTTTCTTCCACTCTGTTGACGTGTTTAGGTTTGCCTGCAAGAGATATGGGTCCCACTTGCTGATTCCCATAACTGGGAAATTTGCAATTCCACGACAGAATAACAGCAGCAGCAGCGTATAAACAGTGCTAAGGGTTGCAACTTCAGCGCAGACACAATGGCAAGTCTCAGTTAAGGACCACTGTGCACCACCCTCAAAGACAATAATTCACAAAACCAGAGGCCGATCGCCAACCCCTCTGTACGTAGGGGAGCCTTAAAGAGTGCAAGCGTACCTTGTAAACCAGCGACAGTATTTGCAGCGTATAGGCCAGATCTTCAGCTTCTGCAGATAATAATTTTTCCCTGAAAGCGGACTGTGCTCGTTAATATAGTCCATACCTTTTTTCTCTGATTTTGTCTAACCCATTCATTTCTAATGTATCTACAACATACATCTGTGTATATATAGTAGGTGTAAAATGAAGATAATTTTTTGCTATTGGTACCTATTTGGTTCTCCTGAGTCATTTTAGGTGACGGCTCTTTTTCTTGCTGGGTCTTTTTTTTCCCATGTTACTCTTTACAGAATCCTATCCAAAAAAACCCATGAATTTAACGGACCATCCTAAAACATGAAGTTGACTCTATAACTTTTGACTTCTGCTTTCCAATTAGAGGGAAACAACACAGACAGCTTTATTTCCCAGTCACCTAACAATTTCACTTTGTAAAAAATGAAAATCATGATATCTACTGAACTTAGCCATGATGTTTAGAGGATGAGAGCACCATGGCTTGCCTCTCTCACCGAATGGCAGAGAAGAGCTCACTGACAACATGAGCGTTACAGAAATGACTCTAATGTCTTTGCTTCATGAAGAAAGGAAATTAGACTGAGGAACATCCTTCTTTTCTGAATGAAATGTCGTTCCCCACTCCCGCCTCTTCTTAGCTCTACCCAGTGACAGCTCAACTGTTGTCTTTCACTTGATGTCATTAAGTCAACTTTCCCTTGCTCAGCCTTAAGGGCTAGCTTTCCTATATTTTGTTTCAAAACAAAAATGTTCATCCTTTCTGTGATGCATGGAGGAACTCTTCACCCCTTACCCCTACTCTCCTTCAAACCCCTTCTTAAAACTCTTCTTTCCAGCAATGTGCACAAAAATTTGGTATACCCTAAAGCTTGTTCATTTTTTCCACCTATATCTATTGACCTAATAAAAGATACTGGTTTTCCTCAAGAAGCCGTATCTCATTCACACTATTCTTGATAATGCCTGACCTACTGATGCATGCCATCATGCTGACTTGATATAATAAATTTTGTGTCATTGTTTATTGCAGCCCCCCATTTCTGAGTCTGCAGCCCTTCGTTGTCTCTTGGCTTGTAATTGCATGAGTTACAGATAGTACAGGAACTATTTTTTGCTCAATGTAGGGAGCTTTACTCAGAGGAGTCATGCCTCATAAATTTGGAGCATATGTGTTAAAACAGCAACAATAAAAAATGTATTGTCCTCATTCCCTCTATCCTTTCTATTACTTATTTTATTAAATAGAAAATCTAATGAACTGGGACCGGTTCTTCCTTCCCAAAGAAAAATCATATTCATTCATCATCCCTATGGCCTCTGTTGTTCTCAAAGAAAGAAAAAAACATGAATCTTCTTTTATCTAAATAAATAGAAAGAACTTTCTCCCGGCAACTAAAATACCTGCAAGGCACCAGAAAACACCTTTCCTTTAGCATCTCTTGATCCACAGGATTCTGTCCCCTGAGAGGCGTGGACTTCAAAGCTGCCTGTGGCTTTTATTTTATTTTTGATCTTTGCTCTGTCATAACTGTTTTCATTCTTGACCTTAGTCGTCATCTTCTTACATTAAGATCTCATTATTCTTGTTGATCTTCTTCTTTTTTTGGAAAGTGTTTATAGTATGGCCTCATAGTAGATGACCGCTGATCTTCATAGAGCAGAAAAAAAAGTAAAGTAGTAAAGCCTGGACTAATAACAGTAGACTTTGAAAAACTCTGCTGAGTACAGTCAATAAAATCTGAGTTAATATAAGATTTCCTGCTGCATGGATATTAATGATGGAAAGACATGTGGCACATACACTGTGATTTGCTACAGCTGGTAATAACATCAGTTTTTAATACTACTAGTTTTCCAAAACGGTTCTTTAAAAAGACAGTAACAAGTCATTTCTCATCTGGGAATGGTACAAAACACACACAATAGGCCTGGGCCACTTTATAGATAACTTCCTTTTTTTCATTATTACTTTTTAAAGGAGAGCTTTTGCATTTTGGATCTTGATCACACTGATATTTTGTGGGTTTTTTTTCCCTCCATTATACTGAAATGACACTTTGCAAAACAGCAGATTAAAAATATGTTTCTAAATTCCAGAGTCACTGTTTACAGTTCATGGAGATTTGATATTTTTATACACATGCATATACATATATATATATATAAATACATATATATATATATATATATATATATACACACACACACACACATACACACATACACATATTTATACACATACATATAAGGAGGAAGATACTCTGAAGTCAGTAATCACGTGAATTAAAATGTGAAGTCCATCCCATTTACCACATAAAAGATTATACAGTACAGGCAGAAAGTCATTTATGTTTAATATTTACATTTACACTCTGAAATTAAGGCTTGTTCCCTCTGAAACTCTTTTTGACTAGTAAAAAAAAGTATTGACTAGTAAAAAAAAGTATTCAGTTGCCTGCCTTCAGAAATATATCCAGGAAGCTTTATCCTTATTTGCATAAAACTTGAAGTTTTACATAAACTTTACTTTTATCCTATGAAATTGCAGAGAAATATCTTCAAATAGTTCCTAATATTGTCTTTAATACTATTCCTATAATACAAAGGTCCTAATACTATCTTTAATACTATTCTTATAATACAAAGTCAGTAACAAGTAACCACTTTTCACCTTTGTAAAGTACTTTGAATGTGGAAACAGCACGACAGGTGCTACACATTACTATTAAAAAGCACATAGTAATTAAAAGAAGAATGATAGCATTGCCCACAAGGCAAAAGTGCTAAATAAATATTTATTTTTCTCAATGCTAATAAGCTCACAGAAGCAAAAAGATTTGCATAATTAGCTGGACCTAGTCAACACTAATATGAACGAGAGTCTCCCTCTGCCTTTCTGGTTGGGCTATTTAAAGGTATTTCCGAGTCTGACACAACCTTCTGGTTAATGACCCTATGATCACTTTGTGGAGGGTGATTGGGATCCTAAATATAAAGCATTCAGGAGTTTTAGTCACTTTTAAGGGGAACTTGGAGCAACAAGCTTAAGCCCACAAATGATGCTACTAAATACTGTTATCTTTTCAGATGTTGATGCAGTTCTTATCTACAGTCTGCTTAGAAACAAGAAAACAGGCATATCCACCTCTCCATCCCTAAATATATCCCTAAATATATGTCCATGCCTAATTTGCTTAGCCTGCTGTGGAGGAAATGAATGATATCTGTCCTTTGTATAACATGGTTAGAAGACTTACTAGGAAGTAGAAAGACTGGACTCTAGGTCCTTCGTGAGCCCACCACTGCCTTTTCCCTGTATATAGTCACTAAGCTTGAAGTACTTTCCCCACGACTTGGTAAAGGTGGTGTGTAACATCTGAAAAGACAAGATTTAGGGGTTAAACGGGAAGGCAGAAAAAATGAATCTTGACTTTACCTTATAGCGTGTTGGTCAGGCTGTTCAGCTGAGACGGAAAAGGACTAACTAACTTTATCCAACTATTATCTTGCTCTATCTAGATAATAGTTGGATAAAAAGTATAGAAATAATCCAGAGGATGGCAAAAACAATATCAGCAGGGTCCTAAGTAAGGTACAATGATCTGCACCCTGAAAGGCGTACGTGGATTCAGATTTCCTAGAGGTTGGTGAGGTCAGAGGACAGCTGTCTCTGGCAATTTTGCTGTTGGCTTATTTAGGCTTCCTATGGCTGTTATGAACCATAAAACAGGAGCCTAACTCTTCCCTCTGCACAGGGAGCTTGAGCACTTCATCCATCATTACGAATTCCTGTATGCCTTGGCACTTTCATTTCACACTTTGCTTCACTGGGTATCACAATATTTAGGACTCTTTGGTGAAGGTTTGCCACCAGTTGTCTTCAAGTTCTTAATTCTGCTCGGCAGATCAGGAGTAATGTGCTTAAATACTTTGTGGATCTAAGTCCTTGTCCTGTGTTCCTATTTTTCTGTTGGGAGATAGTCTAACTTGGAAAGTCAGATTTTTTTGACCAAATGTGCACATCATATCTTGGTAGCCTAGACACATTTCCCCTAATTTTAGGAATATAACTCAAGAGGTGAAGTTAGAAAATTAATTGCGTAGGTTTGTCATAAAACCATGTAGAGAGATGGCACCTGCTGAAGGCTTTTCAATTTGATGCTGCTCGCGTTTTGGGGGGAATTCATGGTTAATGAATGATAGCCCAAGTCTTTCTTGAGGTGGCCTTGATTTTGGTTGCTTGTAGTACGGGAAAGCCATCTGTGTCATGTGTTTTCTGTACAATGATTAACAGCTCTGAAAAGAGTCAAGTCTGTATTAGCACGTAAGCTGGTTGGCAATGGATCCTTAAGAGTTCCGATAGAGAGTAGTTTATCAAAAATATAACTTTTGAAATGATGAATGATTGCCTGCCAATAAGGCATTCCCTCTACAGGTCTAGTATTAGGGATTCTTCCCTGACCACTAACACTTTTCTCTGTGAGATAAGTTTTGTTTTAACAGTTAGCATATTATCTTACTTTCACATAATCTGTTATTTTAATTGTGCAGCATCCCCCGAGTCTCACTGAGGGCAGGCACTTTATCAATAAAATGATAATTATAGAAACTTAACGAGGCCAGTCAGGAAACACAAAGAACCCTGATCCACTTGTCAGAAAAGCATAGATAATTTAGTGCAACTCAGCCCATTTCCAGACCGCAGTCGGATAACCCCGCGTTCCTTAAATCACCCCATGGCAGCCCAGAGACTTCATTCCTAACCGCTGACATCCCAGTTTCAGCTTCGGAGCTATCATCAGCAGGGCAAAGGACAAGATTTCCGTCATTGCTTGCAACATTCCCTTGACCACTTTTCTTTTAATAGTAAGAAAGCAATATACTAGTTTTCTTCTTACATTGTAGAATTTTAGGAAGAGGGGTTTGATTTTTGAGCCTTCCCAGCAGAGCATTCCCACTTGAATCTGAATCCTGCCAGATACTTATGGACAATTTCCGTTTGAAACACAGGGCCACAGTGATAAGAAAAATAATACATATTTCCATCTCTGTATAGCCTGCTCACTGAACAGTCTGAGCTCCTCAGAGTCACTAATCTATTACCCTCATCCCAACAGCGAGTAGTAGTAATGTGCCATAATCCCTATTTTCAAGGCATAATCAGGAGTAGGGACTCACCTCTGGGACCACACCAGAAATCTGTGAGAAACTAAGGATCTCCACATCTTACACTAAATCTTTTTTAGCAAGCACTGAATCACAGTACAAATCTCCTAAAACACAAACACGGAGCGCTGAGGGGCAACTGAAGCTGCGTTGCTCTGGCCATATTGTTTTTCCTGTCTAACAGGCAGAGCAACGCCAAAGAGCTGGAGCTTTGTTAGCAAGCTGAGGTTCAGAATCCAACCTATTTTCTCAGGCACGCCACTTCTCCACCCAGATATGACCTCTTTGTATATTGTACTCTCAGTAACAAAGTTACAGGCCTGACCCTTCTCCCTGGTACAAAGGACAATGTGTGCGTGTTCATCTTGTGGATTCTGCCCATACAGGCTCCCTTCACCTCACTGTGTGGGACCACAGAAACCTCAAGCTCTTCGTCGTACGACGTGTGAAGCCTCCAGAGTGAAAGCGAGCATCAGAAGGGAGGAGGACCGACAAAGGGATTTAAAGTGCAAGAAAGAATATGAAGGCCACTGCAAAGCACTGGTGGTGAAGGACCTTCTCCTAACCACTGCGGAGATATCTGCTTCAGCAGCCCGACTTCACAGGCAGGCAGCGAGCGAGAAGAGCGCTCAAGACAGTCTGTTCTCCTGCCTCTGCCCTTCCTAGGTATCACACCACAACTATTAAAAGGAGAGAAGAAAAAACCAATTTAAGCAGCCTTAACACATTTTTTCAGACACTTCTTAATGGCATCTTCAGCAATTACATTTTACTGAAAGTAAAAGATAAGCTGACACAGTTTCCAATATGCCCCTTCATTTTCCTTTTCCCTTGTGCTGGCAAGTTTTGACAAGTCACAGCTGTTGGTCGAGGATACTGAAAAGGGAGAAGGAGATAATATGCAAATCTACTCAGCAGTATGGAACAGTGAAATGAAGCACATTTCATTTACATTTTAAAATAAAGTACGTCTTTAGGAGTGGGTTACATTTATGTAGGTTTGATTGCTTGCTTTCTCGTCTTTCGAGCTTTCCTAATATAGGGTGTTTTTGTGGTTGTAGTTATCACTTGTTAGTTTGTTTTTTTGTTCATCCCATGCCTCTTACCGTACAAAATAATTAAAGCTTGACTTTAGGATCTCTTTCCCTAAATACAGTGTATAACGTACCACGTAAAACTTTCCAATTGGAAATTTACAATTATAATTGTGAGCTCACTGCAGACCTCCAGGGAAGGATTTATATTGAATGTAAAATAGATATTTTTTTCCTAAATGGATTGAGTATGGAAGTGCATTCCTGAAATACCTTGGACTTAAAGAGACATGATCTCATAGGATCTGATTTACTTAGGCCAGGGAAACTGTAATAAAATTAAAAAAAAAGTAAAAATCTTTCCCCACATAATTTACTATGTTTATTTCATAAATGAAAGAAATACTTTTCAATACCTAGTCTCTCACCTGAAGGGAGGCAAGAAAGCCAGTACTTTGGTAACATCTTCATTACATACTTTTAGTGACTTCCCTAGCCAGCAAAGAAATCAGTTCAAGTGCCTGCTACCAGCTCTGGTAACCAAATTATCAGTCACTTTTAACCTTAAAAATGTTTATAAAGATTACTGACTTCAAAACACTGTTGAGGTCGGTATTCTTTCTGATTGATTTCTTTCGGAGTCTGGAGTGGGAATAGGAATAGTGATGGTGTGTCAACAAGTGACGGATGCTCTTCTGAAAGGCAAGATCTATGCCAAATTTCCTTGAGTGTATGTCGCTTCCTCCTAGGTTTACTCGCACAACAAGTGAACTAGATACTAACCTTTGTTTTCCTTTACCATAGTTACAGCGGATATCTGCTGTTTGCTTATCTGTAATATTTTTACTGTTGTAAATGGAAGCAATTTGCTTATTCTCTAATAAGTTAATACCTTTTAAAGTACCTACTTATTTTAAATACATGAATAAATAATTAGTAATATTAACCAGTGGTCAAACGAGTTCAAAGACATTTGGCACCGAACCTGCATTTTGGAATGGTGTCAGTCACCTTTCTTAATAGAAAGAGTTTTGTATCTTGGTAAAGATATAAAAACAAAGACAGAGCCCACATTTTTGGTCTGAAAAATTTTAGGAGGATGGCATTTTGTTTTATTTTGTTTTGTTTTGTTTTATTTTATCTCATTTGTGCCTTGTTTGAAACCTACAAGGACCTTTGGGGAAAAAAAAAGCCCAACAAAAACAGCAGCTAATTAGTGCAATCCATATTTCAGGAGCCACAGCACCCAAGAAATAGAAAATAATATACATATCAGGATATATATGTCAGTTATTGAGCTGAGAATGCCAGCACTTATTTAACCTTGGAAACAATGACTATTTCTTAGTAAGGAATGAGATATCTTGTGGAAAATGGGAATAGGATTCTAACTTACAGGAAAGAAGGCAGAGATTCCCAAGTCAAAATCCAAAACATTTATCCAAATGCATTTTTCTTCCTGTAATGCATGTTTCTAACTCTGCATTCCAGGCCAGTTTACTAGTAAATGGAATAGTAATGATCTCTGAACTTCTTTATTACTCTTCATATGCAAGTTTCTGCATCTTTCTTTTTTGCTTCCTTGTTATTTCTCTATTTTTCAAAACAATCTTTCTGATAACCTTAGCAATCCATATCTTCCCTTTCATCAGAACGCAGATTGTCTGTAGTACAATTAAACTATAATGGAATGACAGGGACTGAATATTAATGAGAAGTGATAAATGTGGGTATTGGGAGACAAAAATCTCATTTTTGTTATACAGGATTAAAGTTGGAGTAAGTTTCTCAATTGACAATGACTGAGGCACTTCTCATTTTTTTTAAATATGTGCCAAAATATTATTTCTGCTAATCACCACATTAGCTCCATGCATCTCCTCTATATCACTTGTCATAGCAGGAAAAGCTAAATAACATGTTCTCAGCCCTGGAATAAAAATATTTTGAAAATACATTTCTGAAGCTCTTCTGATATGGCCAAAAATATTTTATTCCTAATAAACATGAAAGAGAACAGTTCACATAACTGCTAGAGGAGGTATTTGTTTTGTTTTGTTTTGTTTTATCTGGAACTGGGAGATCCACAATCAAATCTCTCCTTTTTTCTGAAAAGACTTTGAAACCACATTATCCAGTTGCTATAATCTTACCCGGCATTCTCGGTATCTGCTTCTGAATTTATTCTATATTCAACCCTTTTAAATATTCACTAGACTAAGTACTACAACACAAATGTGCCTTTTGGGTGTACTGTTGGCCAGGATACAGTCATTCCCTCTCTCAGTGACTTTCTGCCTATCTGATCTCACATCTTGGCTAAGCACGCTAAAAGCTAGGCATAAATGAAGATATTTCTGCTTCCTGCGTTATGGGAATTTAATTCTTTGAGGAGGGTGGTTTTGATTTTTCTTGTTGTTTTTTGTTTCTTTGTAAATGTCTATTTCAGGTATACCAATATCCTTCAAAACTTTCTAATTTGTTTTCATCCTTTTTCAAAAATAGCATATTTTCTATTTTTCTAGAATTATTCAGTGAGTTTAAACTGAATCCTGCAGTTTCTGAAATTACTTTTTTATTTTTTTTACTAAATAGATGTTTTATCAAAACCATTGTTTTTTTCTCTCCATTTCTATGCAGATGAATTAGCTGTTTGTGCTTTTCGTTGCACATAAGGGAGAAACAAATGAAACTGAAAGGCTCTAAACATTAAAAATAATTAAAAACAAACAAAAAATTGAAGTGGTTTACAGGTAAACTGATTCACAAAGGAAATTATGCAATAACATCCAAAAGGAGATTAAACTTTTATGGCTCAAATCCTTAGGTACATATATTTACTCATTCCATCACAAAGAACGAATAAATGCAGCTCATTTTAACACACTATTTATTACCAACTTGTGGCAAAATAAATGCTATTCTATAAAAAAAAAATATCTCTGTGGGTTACAATATATATTAATCTGGGAGCACAGGATTTTTTTTAATATATATAAAACAAACTGAGGATATCATTAGTTTATTTATGGAAACTTGATTATGCATAGGAGACCAGATGAGAATATTCCTATTTTTTTTTTTGTCACTGGTAACTCTAAGTGAAAACAATCAAATATTAGAATGGTTTAATCAGACAGCCAGATGATTTATTTGGAAAGAGTTAAGGAAGTCCTTATGTATCTGTAATGCATTTACTACATTCTCCTCTATCGGTCGAGTTCTCCATTTAGACTGGATATCTGAAGCAAGGGACTTCAATTTCCCCTCCTTAATAGCCACTGCACTGCATCGTGGAAAAATCCTGGCCATAGCTCACGTTGAGACCTGTCCTTGCCTGGGAAGTCCAACCAAATGGAAGCGTGGATGCACTAGGTGCCTGAAGCATAGCACTCGGGTAGCACTACATGAACTGTATGGGGAGCATAACAACAAGTTCTAAATTTGCAATTATATATATATATATATATTTTTTTACAGCAACAAAATTTATAGAAATCAGATTCTATCTGAAAGCACTTGATTTGAATTGTTTTAAGCAGAAACCAGGCACTGTTCTAATGGTTTATCTTTGATAAGCCTTTATGAATAGCTTAGAAAATTTTCAGTCTCTGCTGGTAATTGCAAATATTGTGCCACATCCTCATTAGTTTAGAGTGTAATCCCTGCAAATTCTTTTTAGAATGAAAGAAGTCTAAGAGATACCTCCAAACAAAAATTCAGATCTTAGATGGTCTAAATAGCTTCTAGAAATATATGTAGTCTTCATCTAGTTCAGAGGGAGCACAGAAGGACTTACGCCCTATGCTCCAAACTTAAAGAATCACTTACAGATTTAAATTTAAATCAGATGAAATCTAATTAAATCCACCACAATTTAAAAGCATGATTTTAGTTATTTATTCTACACTGTTCCTGAATGCTATGTTACACCCTGTTGACATATCTCTTCTGAAACCCTAGAATTGGAACTTTTCAGTTCTTCTTGACATATTTTCTTAACCCTGCTCCATCTTCACTCCTAATGTCAGTGATTAGTCAGACCTCAAACTATATGTTACACGAGAAGCTAAAAAGCATTCTTTCTCCTATGCAGGTTAAAAAAGAAAGTTAAATAAAGCTTTCTACCCTCTGCATGACAGATTTTTTGCGTGCTTAAGTGTAGTAGTAGGGAACCTTTAAAAATAATAAGCTTATTTTTTCACACAGTAAGCCCATTTTGGACCTCATGCCGAAAGATATTTTGGAAACTAACAATTTACATAATTTCTAACCTGTGGATGCTACTGCCAAGATATACAATGGTCCTACTGAAATTTGGATGTCTTTGAAAAGCCTAACTCACTCTTGCATTCGGAATGGCTCATTCAGTGCTTCAGAGAACTATGGTATCATGCGAATGTGAACTTGGACTGATATTTTCCAAATGCAGAGCTAATCAGATTGGCAACAACCCTGCAGTTATTTCCATTAGCTGTCTCCTGATGGCCTATGTACTTAGTCTGGAAGTGCCAGGCCCGTACAAGGACACAGTAGAAGTTTCAAATTATTTGGCAGTGCTAAAACCAATCTTGAGCACCGTTGAACAAGGCTAATGCATTAGCATGAACAATTAATGACTCTTCTTTTAGCAGAGCTGACTTCTCCTCTGTTAGGACGGAGATACGAGTGGGACAGCTTTGAGAAGACATCCATATTTGTTCATAGGGAAAGCTGTCTCTCTCACTGGCACTGATGTCACATAAAAGTTTATAAAAATAAAGAATATAAACTTTAAAAGGTTCCTGTTTATTGAATGCAACACCAACATACTAACTATTGTCATTGGAAAGAGAGCTCAAATGGGTGTTGCAAAACTGCCTTTAGGCTGCAGAGATTGCATTAATCAGACAACAATCCCAGGAGGATCCCTGGCAGTTAGTCCACAGTTCTTACAGAATGGTGTAAAATGTGTTTTACCTCTGAAAGGGACTTTCTGAGTCATACTAAAGTCATAGATGCAGGAGATAAAACAACTGCTGATTAGAAAACTAGGGTTATGGTAAGAAAAAACATTCAGTCCCAGAATGGACAACATAAAATTGTACAAAGCCATGGAGAGGCTGTATAATGCAATAAGTCGTGGCAGGCACAGCACGGATGCCAGGAGTGTTGTGTAGTAAGAGATTCTATTTAATAGCAGCTCTATTTGTAATCAAACACTACACAGACCCCTTTTGAGCAGGGACTACTTACTGCCTGATCTGTCTCGTGGACTCCAGAGTCTTCTGCGAAAAGTGGTGGGTGGTTCCTACTGCCTGGTGACAAATAGAAAGCACAAAGATACAACGCAGATCTAATCTGAGATGTTTTCTACTTCTAAGGACACCTACCTGTGTAGAGATGATCGCCAAAGCAGTCAGGTCTCTGGTGGTTTCCACCATGTTGAAGTCATAACCGTGCCACACACTTCAGCTCTTCACATAGGGAAAGTGAGGCTATTTAGAGAGTCATATCGTTGCCAAAGGACAGGTATAACTTAGTTATAGGGGCTGTGAATTTGCAAATCCCCTTGAAATTAAAATGTTTGTATAAAAAATAAAAGTAAAAGGAATAGAAGGGGTCTCTTCAATAACATCTTTCATTCAGTCTCAAACTATGGAAAAATTTGGCAACTGAAAGCATACTTTTTGAGTCCTCTTTCCCACTCCCAAACTCTTGTGCTTTTAGAATGATTACAGAAATGGAATATGATGCTGCATGAGGAAAAAATCTTATTAGTTGTGTTTTGATTTTCAGACCAGAGTGAAACATTACCTTCTGTTTTCTTTCATTTCTAGCTTTCTCATGTGCAAACAGTCACAGTAACTTAGCTCTGGCTACGTATGTGGCAGTGGATGTTTTGGATATATAATTCCTCCTTTTTTCCCTCTCTGGAGCAAAGAAAACCTCCAAGGTTAGGTCAGCCCAGCAGTTTCACTGAACTGTTAGTGAGGAGACAGTCTGAGGCTACTGGACCAGAGAATGCCTGGGCTGTGCTCCCACAGCCCACACAGTGGAGCCTGCTTTGCTCCTGAGCTCTGTGGAGGAATGGAAATATGGTCTTCATTAAAGGTCCCTTTCCACTCAAATTATGCAAGAATCGATCTAGTGCCATGAATTCATATCTTGAGTGACTAAAGATAACTGTGAAAGCCAGCATCAGCTAATCTGCTATTAAAGACAGGAGGAAAAATGCAAAATATTATAAAGAGAGATGAGCTAATTAGTACATATGGATTGTTTTCCTGGAAATGATCTCAAGGGAATGTAAACAAAAGAATCATGTCATTATTTTCATACCCCAGCTTAAGGTTTCTGCATGACAGGTTATGGATGATTAACAACTAAGAGGAAGGTGGTCCAGCTATTAAGTTATGTGCTTGCAGAAGCTATGCAGAAGCTTAATGAGACTTGCTCTAGAAGTAAGGATAAATTACATTAACTTGAGTAGGTCTTGATTTCTCACACAGGTTTGGTCACTCCTTAGCCTGTTTCTGAGGTATGGACACAGCATAACGAGATGTCTGAAAATGTGCCTAACAGAGCTCAGTGCAGTATGAGATCCACAAAGCTCAGCCTAGGTCAACAAATGATCCTCTGACCTTTGTTTCTATGAAAATGTAGCTCGTGCACCAGGTGTTCAATCATCTAAAAGTTTCTGTGCACTGTCTATAAGAGTAACCTCATGCCCACGCTCAAGCACAGATACATTGACTCCGTTGTTTACTTTCAGGAGTCTGCTCATGGTCAATCCTACTGCCCTGGAGAAGGCTCAAATGGGGAAAAAAAACCTAGCAATACCCTTTCCTTAGGACATGCAAGGCTATACCTACCTGCGCTATCAGTGAACTCCAGCATCTTTTCTCTGACATGCCTACTGCCTGGTAACACATCAGTCTTGCAATGAAATCACGTGCCTTACATCACGGTCATTCACACCTTGACTCAAATGGCACCTACCACTGGGGTGAACAGGATTTCTAAGCAGAAAAAAACAGAATTAAAGTACAGGTTTCCTAAAGAAGCAAAATAGACACACAGAGCTGAGTCCTGAGAGGGCTTCAGGCTCCCCCAAAGACCAGTTAGCTTAATTGAAAGGATTGTGTGGATTTTGCAAGCAAGCAAGGTTTGAGATGTGAATTCACCATCTCTCTGCTAATCAGACTTTTTTTGACCCAGTGATTCTGGAATTCACTGATTACTTTCAAAAACATTAATCAGCTGAGTATAAACCCTAAAGATAGTATAATACTTTTTTTTTTTTTTTTTTTTAAGTGGTGGCTTAGTACGGTAAAGATCCTATTCTGGGGTCTACTGAGGGAAATGGGGAGAGAATTCAGCCCTTATCCATTCTGCTAATCTGGCCAGGAGATGAGAAAGCTGCCAGCTAGCCACGTATGGCCACTAAATATATGTAGCTCTGAATTACTCACAGTCTTACTGCCAGTTAAACAGCTGGTGGGTCAAAACAACCTGTGTAGAGGGTGTGAAAGAAAACAGTACAGCAGTACTCAGCATGTCTGGGGAGATCAGAGGGAATTTGAAGAGGGTACGCTGGCATCATAAAGTCTTAGGGAAGACTGGACGGTATTAGAGTAAGGAATCACAGAGAATTTCTGAGCAAGCAAAACAATTGCCGCAGAGTGGGGAACTAGGGTTTACCACAGGAAAGGTTGGTCATCAGGACTGTAGGACATAAATTTGTAGAAAATTAAGCTTCACTAGCTCCAAAACTCACAAAACCATTTGTTCAAGAGGTATTATGGAGTGTTAAATACAAACTTGGAAAGCTGTTATTCCTTCACACTTTGTGCATCTTTCCCTGATTGTAGAATATTCTGGACCGACAGTCACCAAAAAGAAAGATGATTTAGCTTCAGAATGTATTTGTACCAGACAGCAGCTGAGCAAATTTCCCTTCACCCAGACTTCTAGAACTGGCAAATCTTCCTCAGAGTTGTAAATCTCTTGCTTTTCAGCTTGTGAGTTCCAGCAACTAATTGGGATAATGAATTTGTGACATAGCTGAGGAACTCAATTCATTTCATATGTGCCTTCTAGCAGAGATATTTCAGTTCCTAAGAGTCTTCATGAACTTTGTACTCGCAGAGAATGGCCTCATAACTGCCACATCCACCAAGCATTTAGCCGTCCATGAATTATTACTTTAATATTTATCATAATGATCAGGAAGCATGCAGAAAATAAAACAATAAAGAAGGAAGTTTCAAAAAGCATCACAATGCTGGAAAATGTCAGACAACTGCATTATGCTTTGGCCTGGCTTTATTAGGATTTAGATGAACTGTGAATTTAATCAGCAACTATATTAGTGGGTCATTCACACAGCTTCTGCATCTAATTAGTGGCTTTGCATGCAATCTTGCATATAATGAGGCATCAAAACCAGAAGTCTTCTGAATCTTTCAGGCATGATCATTAAATTGGTGAAATTTAGTTCTCCATATCTGCAGAGAAACTGCACTCATAACATCTTATGAACAATAGACTCCCTTAAAACAAGACATGCAGACTGATGCCAGGTTGCCAACTGATCTTGCACCTGTTTCCTTGGAAATGAAAATGAAAGATGAAAAAGTCATGCCTTGTACACTGCTTTTTATTATTCCCCAGCTTTTCTGAAGTTCTGTTGCTTGAGCTATCGTTATAGCTCATGGACAAGCTCATGAGTAAAGCAACTTAGCCTTCCTGTGTAA